>NC_060123.1:225005532-235005532 GCF_021461395.2 Schistocerca americana
GCCAAGATCAAGACGCAGTGTGTTAAAATCCAGACAGGACGTTAAAATGTGGCGGACCGTCAGCAATTGCCCACATGGGCAGAACGGCGCCGGCGCAGCCGTCAGCAGATGGCGAAACCGGCAGTGTCCAATTCGTAACTGGGCCAAAACGACCTCCTCCCGCCGAGAAGGGCGGGAGGAGGACGTCCAAGCCGCGGGAAGAGGCTTCAAGGCCCGAAGCTTGTTGTCAGTAAGTGCAGCCCAATCGGCATGCCACAGCGATAAAATGCGCCGACAAATGACCCTGTTACAATCTGACGAAGGGCATTTAACAGGCCTGACAACATCACATAATTATCAGATTGAAAGAATGTACTGTGAGTTAATTACTCAGAAAATTAAGAGAAAAATTTTATATGTGAATAATTCTGCAGCAGGGATAGTAAGAGGTAATGTAATATGTGCTCAGGGGAAGGAATGAAGGGAGCAGGCACTTGGTAGAATTTTGAACAGAACATTTAATTGGTTGGTTGATTTGGGGGAAGGGACGAAACAGCAAGGTCCTTAGTCCCATCTGATTTGGAGAGGTTGGGGAAGGAAGTCAACCGTGCCCCTTCGAAGGAACCATCCCACAATTTGCCTGAAATGATTTATGGGAATCACGGAAAACATAAATCAGGATGGCCTGACACGGGTTTGAACAACCGGCCTCCCCAATGCGAGTCCAGTGTGCTAACCACTACGCCACCTCGCTTGGTGGTGCAATTTAGTCATCGCCTTATCTTTAAGAATCATGAAAGAAAGATGCACGTATGGAATACAGTTTTCGAAACCAGATTTTTCTCTGAAGACATTTCTAGGCGCGGACTCAGACTGACTATAATTTATTGGTTATGAACTGCAGTTTATAGCTAAATAGATGACAAAAGATAGCAAACTGAGAGGATGGAACCTGAATAAGACAAACAGATTGTCGACACTCTGAGGGATTATTAGACAACGAGTGAAACAGAGGAAGCAGTACCTATAAGAGAACAAGTAGTGTAAATGGACAAAAGGTACAGTAGAAACCCTTCGATAACATGATATATTTATTTTAATTTAATTGACAACAGAGGGAAGCATAAAAATGCAGCAAATTAAGTGCGCCATAGCAAATACAGATGTCTAAAAAATGACACTAACTTAATCCAAAATCGCAAATCAAGAATGTCTAGGAGGGTAATTCAGGATTGTTCTAACAGTCTAATTTTCCTCCTAGCCTTTCTTGCTTTGTGGGTTTGCGCTTGGAAAAGGTAGATGCCAAAATTAAATTAAAAAAACAAGCTTTGAGGAAAAAAGCAACTGTACGAATATTAAGAGCTCAACGGCAAATCAGAACTAATCAAAGAGCAGAAGGCTGTAAGGTGTAAGGAATATGTACAGGGGAGGGGCTCTACAAGCCAACGTGAGCACAATGATTGATTCCTGTGTAATGATTGAACATGTATGGCAATACTGCTCCTACCACTTAGACTGAAGAAACGCGAACCTAAGTTTGTAGCATTTGTAGATTTGGGTAAAGCTTTTGATAATCTTGACTGACATACGCTCTTAGAAGCTCTGGAGGTACCAGAGCTAACACAGTGACACGAGATTATCTACAACTTTTGCACAAACTAGACTGTAGTTTTCAGACTTCAAAGGGAAGAGGTAGTTGAGAAGGCCGAAGTAGAGAAGCTGTAAAATACAGACTGGCAATAACCAGAAAAGCGTTTTTGGAAAAGAAAACATCACTTATGATGTATTTGTGTATACATCTCTATCACTCTGTGCAAATAGCCTTATATTAGGAAAATTTGCAACTTTAATTCAGTTTTCTTATGGTGACTGTCAGCAAATGTTAAATTTTTGTTTTGGCCAGCCTGTAGGCAATTTGTGATATTTTCCGTAAAACATGTATTCTTTCATGATCCAACAACTAGTAAGTGGTCACGAATTATTCATAACTTTCGAATGCAGTGGTAGTTCTCTGACGGTGTAGAAGTTACCAATGGAAAATATATCTTAACGTAGTTCATATGCTGCCATACGTTTTGTGCAGGGGAGGCTTTTCAGCTGACTTTAGATATGTGACCATTCTTAGGTCTATTAAAGGATGCATCAACGTCGAATGAAAGTAGTTTTTCTTTAAGTCTGTCAGTCAAATTACGGCATTTTATCAACCAGATATCGAATCGACCATTATATCTTAACAACTGAAGTAACTGAAGCTAATTATTACGACTGGTCCGTCGTAACTACGAGGGAGAGTCAAATGAAAACATTAAATATTATTTATTGTGCAGAAGTGGAACAAAGATGTATCACTTTTCAACATAATCTCCCCACGCTCAATGCAAGTCCCCCAGCGCTTACAAAGAGCATAAATTCCTTTAGGAAAAAAAGTTCTTTTGGTAGTCCGCGCAACCACTCATGCACCGCTTGGTATACCTCTTCATCAGAACGGAATTTTCCTCCCCTTGCGTCTTTCAGTGGTCCAAACATATGGAAACCACTTGGGGCAAGATCTGGTGAGTACGGTGGATGAGGAAGACACTCAGAATGCAGGTCTGTGATTGTTGCAACTGTTGTACGGGCAGTGTGGGTGGGGCCTTGCATTGTCATGTTGCAAAAGGACACCTGCTGACAGCAATCCACGTCGCTTTGATTTGATTGCAGACCACAGATGATTTTTTAGGAGATTGTGTATGATGCACTGATGACAGTGGTCCCTCTAGGCATGTAATGCTCCAAAATGACGCCTTTTCGTCAGCACAACCTTCCCTGCTGATGGTTATGTTCGAAACTTCTTTGGTTTTGGTGATGAGGAATGGCGCCATTCCTTGCTCGCTCTCTTCGTTCCCAGTTAGTGGAAGTGAACCCAGGTTTCGTCCCCAGTAACGATTCTTGCATGGAAGCCATCACCTCCTCGTTCAAAGCGCCGAAGAAGTTCTTCACAAGCATCAACACGTCGTTCTCTCATTTCAGGAGTCAGCTGCCGTGGCACCCATCTTGCAGACACTGTGAAACTGAAGCACATCATGCACAATGTTGTGTGCTGACCCATGACTAATCTGTAAACATGCTGCAGTGTCACTCTGCGGTTTCCCTTCACTATGGCTTCAACTGCTGCAATGTTCTGTGGAGTCACAACTCGTTGTGCCTGACCTGGACGAGGAGCACCTTCCACTGAAGTCACACCATTTGCGCACTTTCTACCCCATTCGTAGACTTGCTGCTGTGACAAACATGCATCACCGTACTACACCTTCATTCGTCAATGAATTTCAATAGGTTTCACACCACTACGCAAAAACCGAACAACAGAACGCTGTCCTTCCCTGGTGCAAATCGCAAGTGGGGGCGGCCATCTTTATACTGATACTGCGACGGTATGTGTGATCTGCACTATGCTGCCACCTACAGGCCATTCTGCACGCTTAAAAACTTACAGGATAACGGCGCGAAATTCTGATTTGCTATTACGTATTTAAGGTCTTCATTTGACTCACCCTCGTACTTGCAAGACTGGCCTCAGTGGAAATGCTCGCCTAGTATTGTATCTTGTCCTCCAGAGCTTATGGATACTGAAGACCACGCACAGAATATTTACTTTGTACTTTATGCAACGGTGTCTGGCATAAGGATGCTATCAGAGATGTACAATCTTTCGTTGAAAGACACTGACTTCTCACAAGGGAACCTCCCCATCGCATCCCCCTCAGATTTAGTTATAAGTTGGCACAGTGGATAGGCCTTGAAAAACTGAACACAGATCAATCGAGAAAACAGGAAGTTGTGTGGAACTATGAAAAAAAGGAGCAAAATATACAAACTGAGTAGTCCATCTGCAAGATATGCAACATCACAGGAAAGCGTGAGCTTAAAAGCGCCGTGGTCCCACGGATAGCGTGAGCAAGTGCGGTACTAGAGGTCCTTGGTTCAAGTCTTCCCTTCAGCGAAAATTTCTTTCTTTACTTTCGCAAAGTTATGATCTGCCGTTCGTTCATTGACGTCTCTGTTCACTGTATTAAGTTTAGTGTATGTGTTTTGCGACCGCACCGCAAAACCGTGCGATTAGTAGACGAAAGGACGTGCCTCTCCAATGGGAACCGAAAACATTTGATCGCAGGGTCATAGGTCAACCGATTCCTCCACAGGAAAACACGCCTGATATATTCTATACGACACTGTTGACGGTATGTGCGTCACATGACAGGAATATGCTGTCGACCCACCTAACTTGTACACTTGGCAAATGGGTAAAAAGATTCTTCTACCTTGCCCGATTTAGGTTTTCTTGTGGATGTGATAATCACTCCCAAAAAAGTGACGAAAACATAAGAGTTTGTCTCACAAATTGCAACAAATGAATGCAACAGTTTCACAGTCGCACTGTTTTCCCTGTGTTCTGTCAACACATATGTTTTTAACGTTTTCAAATTTTTCCGTGCGTAGACCGTCAAATCCTGCGTATGTCCAAGCAAATCTGAACATGTCCTGGAGTTTTGGAGAGCGAAGTTGATTATGTGTGAGCGCCTGAACTCTGATAATTGTCTGACAATTAAAAATTAAACTTTTCACTCGAGGGTAGAATTGAACCAAGGAACCCTCGTCCTGCAGCGGCTCACGCCAACCACGGGACCACGGCGCTCCTGCGCTGACAAGTACCTGTGATGCTTATGTTGCGCATCGACTACTCACTTTGTATATTTTGCTTATTTTTTCATAGTTCCACACAACTTCTTCCTGTTTTCTCGATTGATCTGTGTTCAGTTTATCAAGGCCTATCCACTGTGCCAACTTATAACTAAATCTGTGGGGGGGGGGGGGGGGGGTGCGATGGGGAGGTTCCCTTGTGAGAGACTATGAATCCTGCCTGTGCATACTACTTTAGCGATACTGGAAAGAATAAAATGGGAACTGGTGTTACTATATACAGTCTTAGAGAGTTCTAAACGTTGCAAATAAAATGTCTCAAGGCAAAACAGTGGTCGATCGGCCGGCCATTCTGCGATACGAAATTGGACTCCAGGACAACTCCATGTGTAGGTCCAGTGTGTCTAGCACGCAGACAAGTTTGTTGAGGCCCTCGAATGGCCTTTTAACCAACAGACGCCCATCGCTGGCGCCAACGCAGAACCAACTTTCATCAGAAAAGACAACAGATGTCCACCCTGCTCTCCAACGTGCTCTCGCTTGGCACCACCGAAGTTGCGAATGGCGCCGGTTTGATGTAAGTGGAATGCATGCTAAAGAACGTTTGGCTATGAGCTGTCCTTGAAGTAACTGATTTGTAACAGTTCGTTGTCTCACTGTGACGCCAACTACTACGCATATAGTGTATTTGACCATTCTGTGAATAATGTCTTAAATGATTAATTATGTCATTTTACGCTCCTAACATGCTATTTATCCTCTTCAGTTTCAGTATTCTTTCATAAAAACTGAAATGCAGATAATTTGGAAGCCCACTAAAACTATCCATTCGAGCCATATGATTCCTGCTGTAGCGTAGCAAGTTATTACGAGATGATATTCGTTGCAATAAGGCACGCAGCCGTTTGGTACAGTGGCTGCAGGATGACTGTTTCTTTGTCGCTTTGCTCACAGCGTAGCTGACGCTGCCTGCCGTGATAACTGCATAGCGTAACATTCAATCGATAAGAGATTCATACCCTCTACGAATCTAAATAATCCATATTAGTTATCCAATTTTGTTCCAATTTGGTACATAGCCTTTTGTTATTAATGGAATGATGCTGTCAAAATTTCAGCTCTTTATTTATTACAGTGGCGGAAATAAAGTACCAGAAAGACCTAAAACCAATGCTTGTTTCTTTAAAACCATGGTAGGAACAAATACAGATTGACTCGCATCATCATTTGAGGCCATTGCAAAGTAACCAGTGCATAAAACTCAATTAGAATTTTTTTTCACTTTAGTCACTGGGCATTACGTAATACAAAAATCGGTCAAAATTATTATTTGATTGTATTTTGTTGTGTGAGTGCGTAAGAAGGATTGAGAGAGTATGTGGGCAATCGTTAAAACGTGTCACTTTTCATAAAACGTTGTATGAACAGACCGTGGGAAAGTTATGGTGCAAACATGTTTCAAATGACTCATGACTGTGTGAGCTTGCTTTTGTATAAAAGCAGCCAGAATGAAAGTTAGAGGCGGAATAAGTTTATCAATTTGGAGAATATTTCGTACTTCGCTTATTTTGATTAAACTATATACTAGAAATTGAAGTTTAAATGATGTTTATTACTATCAGACTATTGATTGGATAAGGCAAGTTTTGGCGCGAGCATGATCTGGAAGGAACATTCTGATTGATCGTTTGGATCAACAGCCAATCAGAATTAAGCTGTTTCCGCGCGAATATAGTGGAGTGGGCACTGAGTAGAATAGTTCGAGACAGTCGCTTGCTAACCAGCCTACGGATAACACCATGTTAGATAGCTCCGTAAAATTACTCTGAAAAATGAAGGAATAGTTAATTGCGGTTCGAATACCTCGTGACTGAAGCGATTGGAATTACGAACATTTTAATGAAATGTTCGCAGGAGAACTTCTGTAAAGTTTGGAAGGTAGGAGACGAGATACTGGCAGAAGTAAAGCTGTGAGACCGGGCGTGAGTCTTGCTTCGGTAGCTTAGTTGGTAGAGCACTTGCCCGCCAAAGGCAAAGGTCCCGAGTTCGAGTCTCGGTCGGGTACACAGTTTTAATCTGCCAGGAAGTTTCATATCAGCGCACGCTCCGCTGCAGAGTGAAAATCTCATTCTGGATTTTAATGAAAGTTTGGCGTTCCTAAATAAAGTTACGAGCTTGTGAACTTTCTGGTCGTAGTAACAGTTCCGCGTGGCATGTTTCGTACTCTGTATGGAGTAGTTTGGCGAGCACTTCTTTCGAATAAGACCACTGAAACGACCGAATAACTCGCGAATAGTTGAGAGTCGGTACGTGGCAAAACGGGAAAATTAGGCGGGTCGGACTTACAAAAATTCTGGCTGCTTTTATAGCGAAACTATGTTGTACAGACATACAGACAGTGAACTCTGAATGATACGAGCATTACCATATTAAATACGGTCTTTATAGCCATTTCATGTGTTTTCATATGAATAAAAAGCAGATTCAGTCTAATTTTAAATGCTTTCTGCAAGTAAAGTGCATCATCCAAAAGCCCGATTTTTTAAAAATCAAATTTCAGGAACTGACGTTCTACTCTAGTTACGCGGCCTCTGTGTGGTAGGTTTCATCAACGCTGCTTTACAATGGCTAGCACGTATCTGCCACTACAGAGTGAAGGGACGTCGGAAAGAAGCATATTGAGGTAGGTGGACTTTCCATAAGTGAACGAGAGAATACCGACGATAGACCCCACCCCGCAGCACTGTGACGTCACTAGCTTCCTGCTCCTACTGTCGTAACGCTTTTTTACAGTGACGTCTTGTCTTGGAACTTACTTTTCTGAGAAAGTGTTACATGTGTTGTACCATTCAGTACAAATAGATCTACAGAAACCCCCATCAAAATTTGTTTGAGTGTTCCAGAGACTGAGAAGATGCGTAAGATGTTGCACACGATGTCGACGCACAAGCTCACTTCTAACTTAATGAAACATGTGTTGCAAACTTAACATTAACTTGCCTCCGAGATATGCTCTCTTACTGTTACAACGAAGGATAACGCTATTCAACGAAATTAAATTCCTAGTGAAAAGTGCCGTTTTACCAATTACACCTGAATTATTCGGTAACTCAGTTGTCGCCGACACTAGCTCAGCGTATTCGGTCAGAGCGCTGGATGCTCTTTGTAATAAAAAAACGGAGTGAAAGCATCTACGATAAACATGAATGGGTGTCATGTGACGTGTGACCCGACCAAATGCAACGAACAATAACGAACAAAATGAAGAACTTGTTAAAGCGGTAGACCGTTAATTTTAGAAGATGATTTCCATAGATCGATGGTTCGAATCTAGCCCGAAAGGACATTTTAACTTATCTTTAAAACGACTCGACAGTCCCCTCATATGAAAATCAAATCGCCGTTACAAAACTTCGGCACACCGGTGTGTTTTCCTTGCTGTTTACAAGCGCTTACATTTGCAGTCGCTGTTCACACACGTCACGTTCAAAAACGTATGTTTCAGTTAATGTTACCACACACCTTTTACTTTACCAGAAACAATATTTTTATCTTCTTACTGTCCAACCAGTATCCTTATTGTATGAAGTTCTGCTGTTTTATCATCTTTCATAAAGATGAAGTAAGTCTGCTTCAGACGCTAATGTTAGTAGACCCACACACGTACACCTCGTTGTCCTGTTGGCGTATGATATCTACATTTCTAGTAATGATCTCCAAAAAGTGCACTGCTTGTTCGCAAAATAAATGCATTTATCCTTTATTTTTCAGACAGACTAATGTGAAGCTATATGTGACATTCGGCAATCCAAACCACTGCTCTATTAGTTCTTGTTAAAGCAATTTTCGTATTTCGTGTAAAACTTTTAGAAACATATGACCTTTCCAGGACTAACATGTTATCTCTTAATCTGCAGTCGGATGCGCTATACGTTACGCCACCGAACAAGTGGAGGAGGCATCATCTCTGCTGCTTTCTAAAAGAAAAATCAGCGCTAAGTTTTGCCAAGAATAATTTGTGTTTTGTGTCACAACTCTTAGCATAGTCGACACTAGTTATAATACACGGACCCATTTGCAAAAGTTCAATTCCTTAGTTTGGAGAGAGGATTAAGATGTTGCAGGGAGCAGGGGAAAAAAATGGATGTCCATCGTTGCACCTATCGCCGCTCTAAATGAGCGGAACAGAAATGTATCAACTTTCGCTAGGTTTCTGCTATCACTGTTCACGTAATTCCTTTTTATTGTTACTTGGAAGTTGTAATTACGTTTTCAGCACTAAAAAGCTGAACTGTCTGCAGGAGAAGTACGTAAAAATCTCTTGACTTCGGCTAACGATCCTATAACACACAGATTCGTCTTACTCTTAGTCTCGTCGTCACCAGACCATCAGATAACAGCGTTTCCGATCATGTGACCAGATCTTGATATTTATCGATTTTTTTAAACGTTTAATTATATAAAAATGACCGTAAATGCTATTTAAATGTCACAATCAATTAGAATAACAATCCCAACCATATTTTTAATGTGGGAAATACAGATGTACAAAGGACATGGATGATATTTTCGTAGTAGATCAGGGGTCCGAGGAAGTAATAAACGAGTTGATGAATGACTTTAGTAAGATTCGTACAGACAAATGGCTGGTTCAAATGGCTCTGAGCACTATGGGACTTAACTTCTGAGGTCATCAGTCCCCTAGAACTTAGAACTACTTAAACCTAACTAACCTAAGGACATCCTCACACACATCCATGCCCGAGGCAGGATTCGAACCTGCGACCGTAGCGGTCGCGCGATTCCAGACTGTAGTGCCTAGAACCGCTCGGCCACTCCCGCCGGCTGCGTAAAGACATTTTTAACAGTTGAGCATGAGTCTAATTACATGGTCCTGAGGGTAGACAACAACAACAACAATAATAATAATAACAAGCTCGAGATAGGAATTGTTAGGTTCACAGCGACGGTTATTGGTAAATATTCATGCCACCCCTACAATAGAATTTGAGTTTATCAAAAATATGGTGCACATGACTAATTCCATACCGATAAGCCCGAAAAACAAGAATGAGGATATGAAAACCCTTAGACAAATGGCGGTAGAAAATGTTTTTGCCGCGGGTTTGATAAATCGGTTGGCTGTAGCAGTCAGGCATTGTAACCTGCAAAATGACAAAAATCCAGATAAATAGTCTTGCCGTATTGGGGAACCATCTCTCAAATTAGCGAGGGGGTTAAAATTTCTTTAAAGGTGGAAAACAAGACAGAGGCTGAGGCATAAGATCGACACAGATGAGAACTGCATGAGGAAATCTGGAGTCTATCATATCAGGATTGTGAAGCGAGATATGTGGGGCAGACAGGACGGACTTTCAAAGTTAAAGAGCATAATAAGAGAGAACGGCTCGTCCGCTGTAGCAAAGCATCTGAAGAATGAGCAGCAATCATCAGGGGATGTAAAGGAAAGCTTGAGGGTGCTGTACGTTGAATAAAAAGGGAGATTGCTATTAAAATTTACAGATGAAGACTTCTTTTGACTTTAAAGAGGAGTGCGTTGGCGTTTTCTGTGAGACGACGGAAGTGTCTACAGGACATTTCTAGGCACACTTTAGCGATGACCTCGTTAAGAAGCAGCCACCTACATATTTGAACAAGTGACAGGATTCTCGCATCCGATTTCCGTCCAGAATGCAGTGTAGAGGTAGTTTTAAGTTAGAATGGGCTTGGATCAGACCGGCATTTCTCGTAGATTGTATGACAACAGTATCGTTAGTGCTGAGTTTTAGGCATTAAGTAAATATCATCGTTGGTAGGCGATTGCAGCGGCTTTCAGTTTGCAACTGTACCTCTGGATGTTTTATGGTTTCAGTTGACAATACACGTGTGCAACTTGCTTTTAAGTTGGGACGAGGCCTAATGGTACAAAAAATTTTAAGGTAGGTTATAACTCAGGAAGTCTGTAATCTTCATGTCTGCATAAGAAGGATTGTTTTATCTGGTGTCCTTGTTGGGATAATGTGGTCCCGAAACCTGGTGTGGCAATAATCACACGACTAACAATCGGAAGAATATCTTAAATATTTCTAGTACAAATCCAGGCAGGTGGATGCATCTGCTTCGTGCGTCCACAACACGATTTTGTAAGCGTCTCTACGACAACGCCTGTTCAGAACACTACAGACATTCGTTTCGTCTGCAATAGTTTTCGATTCACAGTTGAAAGCTGTCAAAGGCTCTACCAGGTGTCAGGGACATCCTTAAGTTGAGTCAGCTCTATGAATGTATTAGTAGTAAAGAATGAATGTATTAAAGCTTCATGCATGATTAATTTTTTCACCCATCTCAGCGTTTATGACGTCATGTGCCGACGTTTATTTGTGCAGGTACATTCAGCATGCTATGTGGATACCGTATGATTATGACAACGATATAAACTTTTTGTGATGCCTGACGTGATGCAAGAAGCACATCTGTGTAAGATTGCGCAGGTTTCCTGTAAACTCCCTACACCTGGGCGCAACAGGTGAACGAGTATGTCGTTAAGATGCGCTCCAAAACTTAAATGTCGTCCAGTAACGAGATCCTGTATCAGCCACGTTATATTATATTTGAGTACGTCTAAGAGGTACTTAAATATTGTTATCTTTTGGGGGAGCGGTCTCCATTGTTGAAAGTTTAACACAGAAACATGAAAAATTACCAGTTGGCTACTTTAAGACATCTTCAGTTTTCTCCGGAAACTGACACTTATGTTGTCATATGCACTAGAAACTATATACTTACCGCAGTAACTGTTGGTCCCTCGAAACAACACTAACACTCCATTAGCTCCTGTAGCAACCATCGATGAACAGGTGCTGTTCTTAACTTCGGTAACCTAGCTTTATGACAGTCACATGCACTCATACAGCTAGATAACCAAAGAAAAAATCAGCGCCATTTAGTACGCTTGGATGGAGGTGCTCTCGTACTGCGGACGTCGAATGGCACAAACAACTATCAGGAGGTGCACCGGAGAGAAATCTAAGTCCAGCCACCTCCAGATCGGATTTTCAGGTGTCCGGTATCACTGGACATATTCCGAGGACATCAGGCCAAAAGGACTGATACAGAAGACACAGTATTCAGCCAACTGTATTCTCAATGGATTAGTTTAGAGTGTTGAAACAAGGGAGTCTTACAAAGATAAAACTGGTAAGTGAATGAGTGAAGTATGTACACTGAGGTCTCTACCCGGAAACTGGCGGACGCCCAAGGGCGTTTCTGTGGTATTTGAGCCACAACCTCGACAACTAACTGCTCCCGTCCCTCCCAAAGTCACTGTGGACTGTCTGAACTAACAATCAGAAAAGTAAAGTAGTGCCCGTGAATTAAAACATCGAGAAATTAGCGTTTTAAGTTTATTAAATTAATTAGTTAACTGAATAAATTTTCAACTCTTCTCATGTGTCTCACTTACTTGATCCCGCAAATTGCAATCTTTCCTGCGACTTAGTTTTCATTTAAGTGTCCTGCATACACTTTTCGTATTGCTTTTGTATTGTCTACTACTATAAGCCGTTTGTCAAAATAAGTGTGGCCATTATTAAACAAAATTTTATTTTTATTTATTTCCGTATTTTGTTTCCAAGTGTCCTCTGTTGTACCACACGCTAATTGACATACATTTAATTTATTGTCTGTCGTTTTCAAACTTACGGTGGTTAAAATGGCAGTGTTACTCTAAAACATGGCCGCTTTGTACTATTCTGAACTTTACGGGGTCGTTTACTTTGATGATCACGATTTTGGTCGTTCTGTGAGAAACATTAAAATTTTAGTCCTTGCATATCTGGCCTAGGGAACGTATTGCCCTTTGCAGACCTCTATTATCTTTAAAATTATTTGGTCTTCAGCAAACGTCATGTTTTCCAGTTATGTAGTCTTATTTCAACGCCTGGTTGATCAGTTTTCCATTGTTCAACCATTTCAATATAAATATTAGAAAGTGTGGTCAGTAACTTACACCCATGTAAAAGTATAAACTTAAAGGATGCACAGACTGTTTTAAGGGGTAGAAAGCGGAAATAAGTTCACCATTCGAGTATAGAAAGAATGGCAGCCTGTTCGCCCTCTGCCTGCCTTCGTTCTGACTATCTGTAGGCAGCAGTCTCTCACTACGTTCTTCAGTTTCTTTCGCCAGGCAGTTCAGAGTAACTGGGCAGCCACTACAAGGAGACCCTCATTCTGCTTCGCACCCCCTTTTGAAGAATTTGTACACAGAACACTGTAGCTTTAACTTGTCTGTGTTAAACTTTGTACTTTTCTTTCTCATCGCCCATAAAGAACATTACGAGATTGACACACCTATCAGCATATGTGCGCTTTAGTGAGAAAGCTGCAATAAATATACAGAGCGCACAGAGCATATGCGGAAGAGGATAATTGGCTGCAGCGTTTCGTGGTTTGCTGCCTCTCGCTGCCGCTCACCTTACCACCATAAACCCTCTGAACTGCACGAGTAACTAGCAATAAATGCAGCGAATGCGCTACGTTCAAGGCTTGCTGCGAGGTGCAATTTGGAGGCATCGTTTCAGGATGTGTTGCACTGGCAGGCAGGTGTGAACTGTACTGCCGCCAACAGTGCGTCTGAAGATCACTTTTGTAAGTCTTTCTTAAATAACAGTAGAACCGTGGCCTCCAGTGAAAGCGTATCCCCGTACAAAATTTAACTACATTAATTTTCTAGAAGAAGGTTCCGTTCACTTTTTCTCTAAGACTAAGTCTGCGCGTAATTAGCGAGAGAATATGAAACACTCGTGCGTGGTTTCTGAACCCATTGTGGATTGAATAAAACACACAGATGGGGACAGCTAAATCATCCTTTATGTCGCAAAAGGTATGGAATATCTTCATGTTTAAGTTCTATATGGTCCCTTCATGCCTTTAACACACAGGATACAATTACATTTTGCTGCTTTCTCACGTACGAAGTTGCTAAAATTATGATAGCACCGTACATGTCGAATGCCTCAGATTAGTACATCACCACCTCTCTTAGATACAGATCTTCACCCATAAATCAAGCAGTCACATTGGCCATCCCAACGACTGGCTAATATCCCGATGTTTCCCAATATTGTTTTAACAAACCTGAATTATTAACCTCTCAAAATCACACGTCACAGATTATCTTTAATACTATCAATACAAAAGATATTTGTTTATACTTTGGACAAATAAGTCTCTCGAAAAAATACGCGTCGTACCAAATTATAAAGTTGTTTTCAGCTGATACCGCTGTCAAAATGGCTCTCATATAGTGGTGTAAGACCTATCGTATACAGAAGCTGTTAGACGTTCCAGTACTAGGGAGGATCGCGAATCTAATCCACGAGGTCAAGTATTAGACTGCTTGAGAGTCTTACCACATTTTTGTACCCTCCAGTTATGTCTACAAACATGTTTTCTCGACAGTTTTAGATAAAACTCACATTGCGATCAAAATGCACCCCAACTAGAAAAAAGGGAATGTGGAAATAACACGTTGTCTGGCTAGCGCCGTCAGTAAGCAAGGCACTTTTCAATTTATAGGAAAGCTCTTCTCAAACAATGTAAGCAAAGGATCCATGTGACAAGAGACCTGAGACTTGTCAGTGACGTCACAGCCGGAGCACTACGCACAACGAAGCTAGCAGCTCATGGTGCTGTTTCCAGTACGAAATATTGGTGTGAACATACAAACCGCCGTATTTCACGTAGGTAACATTACTCTGCACTCAAACACAGAACTGAGGATAGAAACTACCAACGTTAAAGCACTATTATCTTAAACACAACATACCCTGAAGGTCATTCATTGCTTCGTTTAATTTTTTCTGTAATTTAGAGCCTTGGACCCTGATATGTCAAAAAAGTAATATTTATGTCGCGTGGCAGAATTTTGAAAATCGAACTACCGTCTGCTGTTCTTTTACATTGTTATTTTTTAAGAGTGATTGTGGAGCTGTTTCAAAATTTGACATCTTTAACAAATTTCTGTCAAAATCACGATTATCTCTCAGGAAAGGGAGATACAACTGGTATCCTTCTGCCACAGTTTCAAGTATTAAATCAGGTGGTTGTTTCAAGTATTAAATCAGATGGTTGTTTCAAAACTCTTCTGTGGATATTTGAGTTAATATCACTGTCTCACAGCGATATCATTGGTATATAGCACCTACTTCTGAATGTTAAGAAACAATGCCGTGCGCCACGTCCTGTGTGGAACCGTATATTTAAGTCCTTCGAAGAGGTTCTCATTTTCTCTCAATGCTCATGAACCTATAATACATGTCTAACAGACATTTGTTCATCAGCCATGGCTACAGAACTGAATTGCAGGTCTGTTACAAGTAAGACCCAAAAAACACCATTTTAATATGCCCACTATTTTCATTTTTTTTTCATAATGTAAGACATGCGAAACTGACTGGTAACACAACACATCTGACAGATCCTGTAGTGATTAGGCTTGATCGCAGTAAAACTTACCAAATAATATTCGCAGCCCGTGGTGTCACCCAGGCTGAGTTGCAGCAGGCTTTGTATCCCGTAGGCTACGTTGAGGTTCGCAGTAAATTTGCTTGGAGCTACACCTGACTGCTAGCAATGTGTGGGGACGCGGAGACAGAATGCAGAGTGCTCTGAAATTTTCTCCAACTATTTTAAGGGAACTACTTGCTAAAAAATGATTCACATCTCATAACCTTATCGTCACATCCGCCATGAATAAAATTATTTGGTTCATAGACGTAGTATAGTCACTGCGATATTTCGGAATTATTGAACTGCACGAAATTTTAATAGTTTACAATGAAGAATAAGGATCGCTACGTGTTTGGTACACATCAGCTCGTACATTGCTGCATACAAAATTTGCCTGGCACATTGAATTATTCTTTGAACTCGGGAGGAGATCTATACCAATCTCCAATCAAAGATGTACGGCTCTATTCTGCTCGCACATAAACGATAAAGACTGAATGAAATAATCAAAAGACATTGAAACTATATTCTGGCAATTTATAGCACTCAAAATGCCATGATGAAGTAACTACAAATTTTTTCTGTCGAATAATGTAATTTCTTAAGGGGCCATCGATAATTGGTGAAACGAAAATTGCTAGGAGTTTTGTAGAATAAGTGAAGAAATTACGTTGATTTTTATACCGAGAATGAGCTTTTCTCTGTTGCTAATTTAATAACAGACCGACGAGTGCGATGCAATTTCAACTACATTAGAATGTCAAGTGAAACTGAATTCTGCCGTGTTTTGGCAAAAGAAGCAATACGAGACCAAGAGAAGTTAGGTAATATTCAAAACTCATAATTGATGAAACGTCTCTGGAGGAAAAAAACTTGTGGGGGAACACAAATTACCGCTTCTGTTGCAATTTTGATGGAATCCTCTACCCTCTGAATATTTCTAAAAAAATTGACAATCTAGCCAAATGATTTTATTTTTGAATGATTTGAAAGATATGAATTTATAGCTCACAGTATACAATCTCGGGCCTATCTCTATATAAAGCTAACTATACTCTTTCACCTGAAATATAGTTTAGTTCGTCAAAGATATTTGTTTTAACCTTGACAGGTAGTTGACAGGATTCTGCAAATGATCAGAGTGATCAGATCTTCATAGCTACAAAATACTACTGTGATTACAGAAAGATTAGTTCTAATGAAAAAAAACACGACTGATTGTTTTTATGATCCGCTTGTAACTGCTCGTCGATAGCAGGAAAACGATGGTGCACTTTGTGCTGTGAATGGTTTCCCTATTTCTCACTTCGTTGAGATGTAGAAATAAAACCCTTTGCGCCTTTTCAGTGCCAGCGATTCATTGTTAAATATACTCGAGTATGGGATTCCACCGAAATTGCAATAGAAATGTCAATTTATCTTCCTCAATGTTCTCAAAACGTTCCTCAACGAAATGTCATCAGTGACGAGTTGTAAAAAACAGCTAAAATTCTATTGCCATGATAAAATATTTTTTGCCAAAACACTGCAGATCACAAAGATTCGTATCACTAACATTTTAACGCAGTTTAAACTGAGACGTAATTCTGAAATTGTATTATTGAACTACCAACTGATGCCAAGCAGGTCATTCTCGGTATATATATATATATATATATATATATATATATATTCCTTCATTTATGTTGTTACAAAATACTCATTTTCGTTTCATCAGCTACCAAAAGCTCAAATTATTATATTCTATAAAAGTATTAGTGGTAGCTCTTATATCATGGGAGATAAGGGAAATTCAAATGTTAAAAATATGGCAAAACACGCTCCCTTTGAGTGCTATAATTTGCTGTAACCTAGCTCGACGTCTCAAACCATTTATGAGATACAAGCAATGTTAGGAATAGTTTGTTCCACCTTATTTGCGCACGCAAGCGGAACTGAGTGTACTATACACTACGTTCTCCAGACTGGAGTACATATGGAGTTCCTACCACGTTTAAAGATCAGCAAGGTGTTAGCTATATTCCGTAGCAGCAATGTATGACAATATGCACCAAACACACAGTGACCCCTATCTTTCACTGCAATCTACTCTAATTTCGTGCAGTGGGTTAACTTTGAAATATTGCAACTATGAACATTAACGAAATGTTTGGCAGTCCATCACGAGCTGACTTAAAGGGTATGAGGGGTGTGATTTTTTTTCACGTAATAGTTTCCTTGAAGTCTGAGACAACACGCTTTTCAGGCTGTGATGTCAGACGTCAATAGGACTAATGTGTGCCCAGTGCAGGTAGCACTCAGCAAACCCGAAAAGGGAAACAGCACCGGTATTACCACGCGAAACATACGAAGCTGCTTGCAGGGCAGCATCCTAGCAGTGGGGTGACGCGCAAGCCAGCAAGGAAGCTTACAACTAATCTTAATTTGTGGGAAATGGGCTATGTGTCATGTTTCGCGTCCTGGTGAAACTCTCGCTGGGCGCAAAACTTTTGATACCGTTTCCTAGTGCACTCTAGCCTAACTACAGCGGATGGTATTGGCAATGCCAGAAACAAAGTATCTACAGTATGAAGTCCAAATTAAACGTAGATTAATGACCCATCGAAGCCTTATCTATACTACAATATAAAGACAAGTACCATTTTAACGCTTTTCCTGAAAGTCTCGAAAAGTTCTACTTTAGCCGATGGCTTCGTGGGGTCAGTACCGCGTTAGAATCCTACCATCAGCTTTTACCAACTGAAATTTTTACTCATCTGACCAGAGCCCAAGTGATATGGACCGAAGACCCTGCAGAGCCGCAGCAGGCACTCTGCGTCTATCATCTGCAGCCATAGCCCATTAACGTCTAATTTCTCCACACTGTCCTAATGGATGCGTTCGTCGTACGTCCCACATTGATTTCTGCGATTATTGTCTGTTAACACCAACAATTCTACACAAACGCCGCTGCTCTTGGTCGTTACGTGAAGGCCGTCAGTCACTGCGCCGTCTGTGGCGAGAGGTACTGCTTGAAGTCTGGTATTCTCGTCTCTTGACACTGTGGATTTCCGAATACTAAATTCTCTAACAATTTCCGAAATTTAATGTGTCGTGAGTCTGGCTTCAACTATTCCGGGTTCAAAGCCTTAATTCCCGTCGCGCGGCTATAATAGCGTCGGAAACATTTTCACAATAACCACCTGAGTACAAATGACACCTCCGCCAACGCAATGCTCTTTTCTATCTTGTGTACGCGGTACTATCGCACATCTGTATATGTGCGTGTCGCTATTCCTTAACTTCGGTCGACTCAGTGCAACCAGTTGTTGCAAGCTCAATGACAGCACACGTATCCAGCAACCTATCTGGATCCGTTTTTTTATCAGCACTTAAGTGCCTCTTCCGTTACTTTCTTGACAATGACGTGTGTAAAGCTTGGGAGGGGGGGTAACAATAACCAAATTATCCCACACAGTGTGTAAAATATGTGACTGACGAAACATCCCCAGGCTTCGAGGAGAATGTAACAATTCCATTTCTAAAGTGACGCATGTGCTGACGGGTGTCAATGTTACCGAGCCATTAGTTAAATAATTAATGTCTGCAAAAATGTGTCACGAATTCTTTACAAAGAATTGAAAAATTGGCGGCAACCGACTTCGGGGATCAACAGCTTAGGTTTTGGAGAACTGTGGGGCTAAAATATTTTGAGCGATACGTTTTCCACAAGTAGTACAGATACCGTACTGTATTAAAAGTGGAAGAAAGGGAAAACTATAGCTCTTACAATAGGATGTCCTTGAAGGTGGCCTTTGAGGAGGAGACAAGTGCGTGCTGGCTTTTTATCTAGATCATTAACATAATGGTTGAGCGGGTTTGACGCCAGCCGGCCGCTGTGGCCGAGCAGGTCTAGCCACTTCGGTCTGGAACTGCGCTGCCGCTACGGTCGCAGGTTCGAATCCTGCCTCGGGCAGGATGTTCTTAGGTTGGTTAGGTTTAAGTAGTTTTAAGTCCAGGGGAATGATGACCTCAGATGTTAAGTCCCATAGTTCTTAGAGCCATTTCAACCATTCTGACGCCATACGGGATATCAGACTCTTATCCAGACGTGAGATAATCACGACATATGGGCCGCTGTTCTTCACCCAGTAAATAAAACCGCCTTTATCTATGAACTGTTGTTCATCGAAATGACCTTTAAAAAATTGAATGACAACGGCTGCGAATTTTTGATAGGTCACGTACACACACGTACACACACGTACACACACGTACACACACGTACACACACGTACACACACGTACACACACGTACACACACGTACACACACGTACACACACGTACACACACGTACACACACGTACACACACGTACACACAGTTTTCGTTAACTACAAATTTTACGCGGTAGATGGTAGCCCACTTAGAATTAATCACTTAGCCACATTTTAAGTAGACAAATTCTCTTACCCCCTCCCCTTCGAACATCCTAATGAGTGACAAATTTAATGTCACAGTGTTTTCGAATATTTTCCACCGTCTTGCCAAAAAAAAATCTTCATTAATTTATACGAAAATTTTCTCAGATGCACACGATGTAGATGATCATGTAAGTCGATGCCGTATTTCAAAAAGTGATTCTGGCCTAATTTTACAGTTGTTACGGTCCGCTTACGTCGACCGTCATGACAAATACAGCACAGCGAAGTGTTAGGAGCCGGCTGTTCGTAGTGCCCACAAAGCCACGGCAACGGCGTGCGCATATGTTCGAAGTCTATTTGCTGACAGAGTTGAGTGGCTGTGACGCCCAAGTTGTTCTAATTGGAAATGTGTAAAGTTTGTCCTCATATAGACCTACGTATTGGTAAGCCTTTTTCCCCGTTGTATTAATTATTACACATCAAATGTGAAATTGTAACCATGGATTGCGGCCAGTTAAATATTGCTTGAAAATGCCCATAGGCGTGATGCAGTGGCAGCTAATGTGTGTGAAAAACTCAAAATTGCTTCTTTGAAGAAATTAATGCTGTGAATTGGCGTGATTGCGCGCCTGCAGTTCAGGGTCAAAACTTGATAGCCTGTGGGATGTAGCGAACTTCTCCTTATTGTACCATAGAATGTCTTGTCGTGGACTGGTGACGAATTGATGACAGGAGGGGGAATGGGTGATGAAGAGGCTAGGTAGAGGGCGAGGGGGGGGGGGGGGGGGATATGGGAGGGTTACGCAGGCGGGAGGCTAGCGGCTTCCTCACAGTAACCAGAGCGGGTTTTCGGCACTTCTAGGGCCACAGGGCTATCGCGTTTCAGGGCAGAGACCCAGCCGGGCGAGGTGACAGCTCGCGTTACCGCCCTACGAGGCCTGCGACCTTCCCGCCGGAGCAGGCTTGCGTAGACGGCTGTTAGGGGTTCACGCGAAACTCCAGTATTGAGACACTTGACATACAAGCATCGAAAATCAAAATAGAAAATTACAATTCTTGGAGGTATGTACCGTCTATGCAACCAATTAAAGGCAGTTTGTTGCCGTACACCTTTCGATTCGGTTATCTGTGAAGTATCATCAGTGGCCTGTAATACGCGTTTCCTTTTTGTCTTTTTCTCTTGTTTTTTAGGTCAAAATCAACTTTCGCACCACAAAGTTCGCAATGTGAACTTATCGTTTGGTGTAACAATTTCCAGCGCTGTTATGTGTGTGGTCCTAGAGATTTATTCGTCAGTTTCCATACACCAGCTGGCCGATTTCTGGCGTTCTTTCACCCACACTTGTCTCATTTCATATCTCTTGCACTTTCCGTTTTGAAATCAACATGTGTGTTTTCGGTGTGTAGTGTTGCCAACTACTGTTTTCTTTTGTTTGTGTTTATTTACTTTCTTTTGTTTGTGTTGTCGCAACACTACACACCGAAAACACACATGTTAATCACAAAATGGAGAGTGCAAGTGATGCGATGTGATGTGACAAGTGTGGGTGAAAGAACTCCATACATATATCGACTACATAATACGTTTATTGTATGTTTCCTTACTTTACATGTATTGCAGGCCACTGATGCTTCCCAAATAAACTAAGCGAAACGCGGATGGCAACAAAACCTGCATTCCATTGGTTGCATAGACGGTACATAACTCCAAGAAGTTAAAGCAACTACAGGAAACATGGAAAACAGAAAATTAGAAGGCTATTATTCCTCTAAAATATTAAATCTGTAAGCATAAACGAAATTAGTATAAACGGTTGCTGAGTGGTGAGAAAATGGGGCGACAAATGGAAAAAATTCCTTTCATCGACTGTTTTGTAAAATCTAGATCTACGTACTCAACGAGACCGTATGCCTCCGTACGAACCCTAATGTCTCATGTTCGTGGTCCTTATGCAAAATGTACGCTAGCGGCAGTAGGAACGTTCTGCCATCAGCTTGAAATTCCAGCTCTCTAAATTTTCCCAATAGCTTTCATAGAAAAGAAAGTCCTCTTTCCTCCAGTGATTCCCATTTGAGTTCCCGGTGCATCTATGTAATACTTGTGTGTTGATCGAACAAACCGGTAACAAATCTAGGAGTCTGCCCCTATACTGCTTGGATGCCTCCATTTAATCAGACCTGGTGGAGATTTCCAACATCGAGCAGTACTCAAGAACGGATTGTACTAGTGTCCTCTATGCGGTCTCCATTACAGATGAGCCAAACTTTCCTGAAACACAATAAACCGAAGTTTACCATTTGCCTTCCCTACTACCATCCTCACATGTTCGTTACATTTCATCTTTCTTTGCAGTGTTACATCTAGATTTTTGTCGCATCTTTACTACAAAGATAGTCCGAGTCGCCATTCAGCTTGGCGTTTCAGAGAATAATGCACGCGGGAAACCTGGGGAGCAGGCGCAGGACAATTGTCTAACAACAAGAGACAGGGCATCCACAACCAGCAGTTTACTCAGGAGTCTAGACAAATCAGACATTGCAATACGGTCAATCGTTCCATTATATTCGTTCTGCATTGTTTTGTTATAGCAGGACCAGACCAGGGCTATTGCAGTTATCACTGACAGTTTTCAAAGCTGTTAACGAAGTTTGCAACTACGTGGAACAGTGCCTGTAATTCTATTGCGAGGATACATTAAAATTTTAGATCAGTGATCGATATTTCAATGGCTCTGAGCACTATGCGACTCAACTGCTGAGGTCATCAGTCGCCTAGAACTTAGAACTAATTAAACGTAACTAACCTAAGGACAGCACACAACACCCAGCCATCACGAGGCAGAGAAAATCCCTGACCCCGCCGGGAATCGAACCCGGGAACGATCGATATTTTTTTAGAAAATTAACTGATGCGAAAGTTATTTCCAAATAATTTTCCTCGGTTTGCGTGCGCTGAGCCATAGTTATCCCGATGATTCACGGTTTATGTATAATTTTTTTGTTAGTGGCACCGATAGCATTACAACATCCTTGATACATGCTAAATTTAGGGCCTCAACTTGTACTTTTATAGCTGTATAACTGAACTTTCGAATAATGCCTTGTGACATGAAATGCAAACAGCAACCTGTATTACGCCATCTTTCTGGTGAAGAGCTGCGACATGGCGAGAGAGGAAAGAAGCGCATCACGAACACCAGAATGGGCTAGAGTGTTTGCAACAGACAAGCGAGGAGGCGAATATCCATTGCTCCCAGGAGCACCTACATGTTGTTTGACAATATATCGGCCCATCCGCAGCTCTCCTTTCGAATATCGCAACGCAGTGGTCAGGTACATTTGGGAGAGTATTTTGCACTAAATTCGCGAATATACGGGATAAATAACGCAATAAACGCACGCCAACAGAATACCCACTTTAATTCTTAATCAACCTGCACGACAAGTAAAGAGCTCTTCCGGGGAAGACCACTTCCCACACCACAAGCGCTGCTCGCTCGTCAATTTACACACATTCTTTTACATGCGTCCGTTAATGCCCTTACCGGAAACTATCGACTTGACCCAAGTCTGTCACAAATAACGCGCACCGTCCTCCGAGACGAACTGGGGGAGTACGAACGAGCCACGCACGTATCTACATACGGTAAAACGACGTCCAAGAAATAGTTTCAAAGAATGCCAAGTCGATAGTTATAGTCTTATGCGATATTCATTACTCAGTAACGAATACATACGATTTGCAACAGACACGACACACAGTGCTCTTTCTCGCCTGGCGAGAGGCTAGGCGCCTGTGAGGCAGGCAACACAGCAACACAGGCGTTGAGCACAGGAGCAAAGTCTGACTGCACAATAAAACGCTCTGCTTAAATGAAGCTGTTCGGAAGGCTACAGCTTTTGCTACGGGACCACTGAAATGCAGCAGTCACTGTAGCTTAATGTTTCTGTCGAACTTATTTTTCTGTGTATTTTATATGGCTTTTAAATTTTCATTCTGATATCCTTAGATGTCGCAACGTGGCTAAATGTATTAATCATTTGCAACCGGCCGGCGGTGTTCTTGCTCCACTGAAACACATACGGTTGCTGAATGTCATGTTCATAACTTGAAAGCAATTACTGAACTACTTTTTTAAAGTAAATTTCAGCTTCATGTCTATACCTCATAGAGAACGTTTCCTTACTTTAAGACTGTTAAATACAAGTTTTTACGATGGATCACCAAGCAACTAGTAATTTTTCGTGTTTTTATTTATACGCAAGTGTCATTTTTTAACTTCCCGTCGCAAGCTTCGAGGTGGTTGCGGATCATCCACAGCAAGGCCTATTAGAGGGCGCTCTGTGCACGGACGTCGAAGCCCGTACCAGCGCCTTTCGAGCCAAGCTGGAGGCACACAGCTAAGCGGACATGTTTGGTGGCCAACAGCCAAGACGGACTCAGCTGGGACCCGGTGTTTCGTGAAGCAGAGCAGTCCGTGGAGAGAGTGGTCTGCGCGGGGCGTGGCCAAGCTGTCGTGGACATCACCTGCCTGGAGAGTGGTCGGTGTGTGTTTCTGGTAACCGCGGACGGAGACAACACTAATCAGATACGGAGAACAGGGGGTATGTTGTTACTGTACACTGTGAGAATAGTGTAATGGGGGTATCGTCTACAGTGAAGTGGATGTGTTCAGCAGCAGCATCTCATTGGTAGTGAACTTATGTGATTATTCATTGATTGTTCTGTATTGAGTTGGTCGCCCGACAGTAACGTTCTATGGTCAAGGGAACTGACTATTCCATTATGTTTATTCTCTTTATTGCTTAGTGCCAATTTCTGTCGCAGAGGCCGAATCAAATTCAGTAATATAGGTTAAAGTAAGGTAATTTCTCAGTATAGGTAATTACCCAGTATTTTGTTATAAGCTAGTTGCGATTATCCCATTCAATATAGTGTTTCCTAGCTCTGCCAACAGATGGCATGAAAATGTATTCTCGAACAGCACTACAGCTGCGCTCTCCCGCGATCAAAATTATGCGCTAACAAAACAAGTTACTGTTGTATAGCACATTTCATGGTGGAAGCAAGAATTGTGGTTTCCTTCATAGTTGTGAATCCATCTTAGATACGTAATAAGCAAGCAATGTACAGTTATACACAATAGATACGATGAGACCAATTGTGATGCGTAAATAATTTAGTTTATTTCGTGAACTATATGACGACTGGGACCTTAGGAGTCAACCGTTAACAGTTAACGACAGTCAGACTATCTTTAATTATTCATTTGAGCGAATGTCAACATTGTTCTTACGTCAGTTCTACACATTTCTGCAAGGCGTTTGTAGCATATATTATTGGAGGCAAGTATTTCACACACGTAACTGATGTGAATAAAGAACAGGTAAATAGTGGACAATGCTGTGTTTTCTTGATACACTACCATGACAGCTGCCGAAACATCCGACTAAGGAAGCAGTGCACATGTTTTGTGGACATGTAAGTTCTGAAGATGATGCGTGATACTGTAGGGTGAATGAAACTGTGTTGCGAAGTTACCCTACCGCTACTGCAAAATAACTTTGCCTATTGCAAATTACCTTCACCTGTATGTTTAAAGGTTGTTTACAATTATGACCAGTGGCAATAGTAAGACGAGTAGCACGTTTATGAAACGTCTCACTTATATAATTAAAAATTGCTACATTTTCGTTATTTCGTTCTAACCAAACAAAATGGTTCTTTGAAAATAGTGTCATACTACCCTATATGATATTTCTTACAGATATGCTTATTCTGTTATTTTGGAAAGATAAGACCGCATTGGTTGTAAATCCTTTATAGGCACTACCGGTTTCTCAGCATTTCAGCGGCATAATCACGGTCAGTAAAATCAAGTGAAAGCTAGACTCAGCCTATTAGCACGCAATCCAGTGCACGAGCTTGCTGTGGATAAGGGACAGTTACCTGCACGTTATCACGTAGATAATAATACGCGGTATATGCTTTTTCCCGCCCTCCCCCAACTTACCAAATACTGTGTTTTTGTATCACGGCGGCGGTGTATTTTATTTGATGACTGACATCCACTACGTAGCGAAATAGTGCTGACTAGCAACGCTGGATGATCCCATTCTCTTTCCTCGATTGGGACATCACTATTTCAGTGCGCTTGATGATGCAGCCAAAATGCTGCTAAACCGGACATTCCTGTAAATACTTACAGCTATAGCGGTATTATGTTTTCAGAACAATATATCCAGTCTGTGGCTGCCGTAAGTGCAAACTCTGCTGCCTATTCTGTTATTGCCTGGTGCTCCATTTATTAAATGATTAGCTCTGGGCAATGTACCA
The DNA here is from genome assembly GCF_021461395.2 of Schistocerca americana. Lineage (NCBI taxonomy): Eukaryota > Metazoa > Arthropoda > Insecta > Orthoptera > Acrididae > Schistocerca > Schistocerca americana. The sequence goes on from NC_060123.1 coordinate 225,031,441, forward strand.
TTAATTTCCGCTCTTATTTTGTATGTGGGGAAATATTTACGCCATTAATAACTGTCTCTATAATGGAAATGGACTTCATTTGAATCTATGTCTAACGACTGTAACGCCATCACGGGTGATTGGTGCGCTTTACACAGTACCCGTTGGCTGCTAGGGAACTAGTCCTACGAAAGTCTGGAAGTGATCTGTTGTAGACTTCCTCTGAACAGAAGCAGTATAGGCAGGAATCTAGTCTACCAGACAGAAGCAGTATAGGCAGAAATCTAGTCTACCAGGAGTAGAAACCAACAGTCCAACACGGAGAAACAGATCATTGGCTTGGGCAACAAAATTTAACGAATATCGCTCCCAGAAAAGATGGGCCTTACGGGACGACAAGATCTGTAGAGAAGGGAAGAGGCTACGCACGATTTCGTGACCGCCCGGAATTTCCTCTCTTCCCGAGCCACAACAGGTAGCGCAGGTATAGAGGGACGATGCAGCTAACACCATCAGACCAGACGAACCCTTTTTTTTTACCTGCTGCGCTGTACTGAGAAGAGCGTTTCCAAGAAAGTCCTCTCCCCCCCTCACCGGGCCACTACTTTTCCCACTTGAGCCGAATGGGTAAGGGGAATCACGGGGTAGGGCTGTTCCGGCTTCACGCCCACTTAAAATTCATGACATTTCACCACGGCGCCGTCTCCGCCATTACACGGAGACCAGCCCAGGGCTGGGCGTGGCCCTCCGCCGATCCTCTGCCGACGTGTAGCGTGGCGCCCACTCGCTACACATCTGTGTGGTCGCGTGACGTCATCAGAGCGACGGTTGCAATTCGAACGCGAGCGGCGTGCGCCAGCCGAGGCGAAGACGTTAATCGCTAACGGGCGAGCCGGCTCGGCGAGATGCCACAATCGCTCCATCGCACCGCTCAACTCCAGCCTTCAGCAACCATCACACGGGAGGTGATGGTACTTCCTTTGAGTTTAAATGGATTAAGGAGCTTGTCAGTCCCTCGTTTCACTGGACATTCGAGTGAAACGAGAGAATTTCGAGGCAACTCCGTGTATACGCCATAGCTGGAGGTTCTCCCTTCCCTAAAACCCTGACGGCCCTACCACACTGGGATCCCACGGCCATCTCTCCTCGCAGACGCCAAGCAACGAATGGAACTCTATGGAGCCTGCCACACCTGGCATCTGCCTGAATACCAATGGACTGTCATCGAAACGCACCAGGACGACGACAGAACTGCCATAGGCTACTTGTCGCTCACCCGTACGTAGTTCGTTCCGAATTCGAATTGCGTGCTATGGGTAGTTCTGACACCGAATCTTTTAGCTGCGAGATTCAGATGAGACCAGAAATGGGGGATACTTCTCAGAACCATGAACTGAAAGAATGAAGCCTAATTTGAAGAATGCGCCTCTCCACGTTTCAGTTACATACGAACTACTTGTAAGGGGTGTTCAAAAAGTCTCCGCGCAGGGGCGTATGATTGTTAGACGCGCTTGCCGTGTGATTTACTTCCCTTCAAGTGGACTCTCCAACATTCCACTTTTTCGTTTATCTCAGCCAGCGTCAGTAGTATCGGTGTGTGTCGTTACGTGTTCGTTTGTTTCATTTTTGTCACTTAAAATTCTAAACATTTAAGAACGTGTGTTTTTAGTCGAAAAAGTGTTCAAAGCTGGCGGTAAACACACAGTTTCAGTTCGTGAAACATTTAATTCAGTTTTAGCGGAGACACTCCCACATTCCAATACTGTGCGAGATTTGATTAACAAATTTCGAAGTACGGGTTCAGTGACAGATGCACCGAGAAGGGGTCGTCCTAGCGTTTTGTCTCAGGATAAACTACTCAATATTTCCGATAAAATGTCCATGAGTCCGAACAAGTCAGTAAGAAAACTCGCGCTGGAAATCGATGTTAGTGTCGGAACGGCCCACACAGCTGTAAGGAAAAAACTGGAACTTTTCCCATACGAAGTGACAGTTTTGCAAGAACTGAAAAATACTGATCATGGCAAGAGACTGCATTATTGTCAATGGTTCAAAAATTTCGTTGGACAAAATGGAACGGATATTCTTAATGAAACGTTTTTCACAGATGAGGCGTGGTTTCATTTAGCCGGGTACATGAACTCTCAAATCTATTGCGTATTCATGAGGAACCACTTCATTATGTGAAAATAGGAGTTTTGATTGTGGGTCCCATATTTAGCAACGAAACAAACGCACAACGATACTGCAGTGACATTATGTACCCGTTCATAGGAGAACCTGTGTTAAGTGAAATACTGAACGGTTATTTTCAACAAGATGGTGCACAACCGCGCATACAGCTCGCGTTTCAATGTCACTGCTTGCTGATGTTTTTGGTCATTGCATCATTTCACAGGGACTTTGGCCTCCACGATCGCCTGACCTAACACTTCTGGGATGCAGCGAAAGCAACTGTCTATAAAAAATCAAAAATCTATCGATGAATTGAAAACTGTAATATCCACTTTCACTGCTTCTGTTACAGAAGAAATGTTACAGTTTGTGTTTGGAAACATGATTAGATGAATTGAATTGTGTATTCAAAAACGGGGGAGGGGGGACAACACTCAACATGAAATGTGAAAATTTGTAAGTAAAAATGAATATTCAGTAATTTAACTTTTCTTTCAGTGGGTTTCATTACAGTATATTCACTGCGGCGTAAGGCACGCGGCCAACAATCATACGGCACTGCGGAGAGACTATTTGAACACCCCGTACTATCGCACTTTACGACATCGGCTCGTTTGAGAACGTAAGAATTGTGGGTCTTCCGATTTCCTCACAGGCTGCTGCTGATGCTCCATTCCCATCAGAAGAAACTTACAACGCCGACGAGTCACATTACTATCTGTGATCTATCCCCGACCGAAAAGGCACAGCTAAATCTCTTGCTGCAGGAAATAATGCTAGTGGATCCGAGATGTCTCGCGCAGTTTAAGAAACGAGGCTGGTATCTTACATTTTGTCTGCGATATTTGTTTGTTACACTGAATTTGCTTTTACATATATTTTTAAATAATAACGGAAAATAACTTATATGTACGTTTCAGTTACAACTAAAGCGGCAAGAAATAATTAGCTTCTAATTCGACAGAAAGTTAGAATAAGTCACGAAGATCTTCATTGGCGAGATAGCTTTCCAGAAGATAGTGCCCTTTTCATTCATTTCATCTCGGCATATCTCCACTTACTCTTCGAATGAACATTCTGCACACACGAATCTGAAAATTTTATCACCAATGTCTTAACTATACAGTGTGTGAAAAAACTAGCGTCACGATTTGCTACGAATGCATGTAACTGCAATTTTTCTCTGCGCTCTCTTATTTCGACGTACACACAAAGCGCGGCTATTGGGTGTTTTACTTTCATTTCAGTACTGAGCGCGAACTGAAGGAACTATTGTGGCGACTCTGCTGGGGGCTGTACCAGCAGAAAGCAGTCTTGCCAGGAGAGCTGTCGTGGCTTACCAGTGCTGTAAGGCCCTGACACCGAATGCTGAGGTGCTCTGAAGTTTGCTACAATATCTACTTCCCATTAAGAAACTGTCAGTTGCTGTTCCATCGCCCGCAAACAGATGGAGGAGTGGGGTAGGGAGGTAAACAGGTTGATGGTTCCGGTCAGCCAACAAGGTACACTGAGAATATACGAGGGCAGTTCAATAAGTAATGCAACACATTTTTTTTCTCGGCCAATTTTGGTTGAAAAAACCGGAAATTTCTTGTGGAATATTTTCAAACATTCCCGCTTCGTCTCGTATAGTTTCATTGACTTCCGACAGGTGGCAGCGCTGTACGGAGCTGTTAAAATGGCGTCTGTAACGGATGTGCGTTGCGAACAACAGGCAGTGATAGAGTTTCTTTTGGCGGTAAACCAGGGCATCTCAGATATTCATAGGCGCTTGCAGAATGTCTACGGTGATCTGGCAGTGGACAAAAGCACGGTGAGTCGCTGGGCAAAGCGTGTGTCATCATCGCCGCAAGGTCAAGCAAGACTGTCTGATCTCCCGCGTGCGGGCCGGCCGTGCACAGCTGTGACTCCTGCAATGGCGGAGCGTGCGAACACACTCGTTCGAGATGATCGACGGATCACCATCAAACAACTCCGAGCTCAACTTGACATCTCTGTTGGTAGTGCTGTCACAATTGTTCACCAGTTGGGATATTCAAAGGCTTGTTCCCGCTGGGTCCCTCGTTGTCTAACCGAACACCATGAAGAGCAAAGGAGAACCATCTGTGCGGAATTGCTTGCTCGTCATGTGGCTGAGGGTGACAATTTCTTGTCAAAGATTGTTACAGGCGATGAAACATGGGTTCATCACTTCGAACCTGACACAAAACGGCAATCAATGGAGTGGCGCCACACCCACTCCTCTACCAAGAAAAAGTTTAAAGCCATACCCTCAGTCAGTAAAGTCATGGTTACAGTCTTCTGGGACGCTGAAGGGGTTATTCTGTTCGATGTCCTTCCCCGTGGTCAAACGATCAACTCTGAAGTGTATTGTGCTACTCTTCAGAAATTGAAGAAACGACTTCAGCGTGTTCGTAGGCACAAAAATCTGAACGAACTTCTCGTTCTTCATGACAACGCAAGACCTCACACAAGTCTTCGCACCCGAGAGGAGCTCACAAAACTTCAGTGGACTGTTCTTCCTCATGCACCCTACAGCCCCGATCTCGCACCGTCGGATTTCCACATGTGTGGCCCAATGAAGGACGCAATCCGTGGGAGGCACTACGCGGATGATGAAGTTATTGATGCAGTACGACGTTGGCTCCGACATCGACCAGTGGAATGGTACCGTGCAGGCATACAGGCCCTCATTTCAAGGTGGCGTAAGGCCGTAGCATTGAATAGAGATTACGTTGAAAAATAGTGTTGTGTAGCTAAAAGATTGGGGAATAACCTGGTGTATTTCAATCCTGAATAAAACAACCATTACTTATTGAACTGCCCTCGTACACTATCTTCAATGGGACGTAGTATTCAAACGTGCTTAGTGGTGGTGTCCACCATCCTGCTCAGAAACGATTTGGCTTGTTCGTCCTTTACTTGCACGGATACTCTCATACGACCGCAGCGCGCTCCAGCGGCAACACGATTCACGTATTCCACGATACTTCCAGAGTGCATTCGGGACAGCAGTACTTCAGTTTCAGACGTTTTGCCTGTTGACCGTACAGACATCTTCATCTTCAAGGCGTATCTGTGACCGAGTACAGTGTGCGAATTTCAATTCCCCATCCAACGTTCTAACTGTTTCACAATTTAACGGCGACTACAGTTTCATGCGACAGCTTTAGATAGACGAATGACGAATTTCGGAAATCGCCTCTTGCTTTCGTGCTTACATGTTGCGCTTATCTGTTTTACGAGGCCGATATTTCGTACGTCAGTGCCCATCAGCTGTTCTGATTTAGTCACCGTTGTGACTTAAAAGGGACTGCCATTTTCTTATGGATCTCAAATGAGTATTCAGTACTGCACTCAAGCCTAAAACAAAAATCATTTCGTCCAGCAAGTAGTAACCTGAATCAACCTCTAATGCGGTTGATCGTTTCCATAGACAATTCGAGTGGGGGCTGAAATCAGACAGCGATACCCTTATTTCCAGAATGACCACCCAGATGCGGTGGTGGTAAACGGTAAATTGAAATGTTCCTATGATTGCGATACCTGATGCGGCAGCCCATGTAAAGGCAGTCTTTCCGTAGCGCAATATATGCTTAGTACAATCTAGACAAAATACGACACACAATATGCCGTATCCATTTGCCTAATTCAGACGCTCGGTATGTTTCTACTTACATCTGCTGTCGTCTGCAATTATCCAAAGGTCAAAGACTGGCATGTTTCTGTGGTTGTTACCGGTGGCTGCATCCTGAAACAGATGAAAAATAAATATAAGTATGCTTCTATGAAAAACCTTTTAGAAATAAACTACTGAAAGGAGACCACCATCATCACCATCATCACCATCATCACCATCATCACCATCATCACCATCATCACCATCATCACCATCATCACCATCATCACCATCATCACCATCATCACCATCATCACCATCATCACCATCATCACCATCATCACCATCATCACCATCATCACCATCATCACCATCATCACCATCATCACCATCATCACCATCATCACCATCATCACCATCATCACCATCATCACCATCATCACCATCATCACCATCATCACCATCATCACCATCATCACCATCATCACCATCATCACCATCATCACCATCATCACCATCATCACCATCATCACCATCATCACCATCATCACCATCATCACCATCATCACCATCATCACCATCATCACCATCATCACCATCATCACCATCATCACCATCATCACCATCATCACCATCATCACCATCATCACCATCATCACCATCATCACCATCATCACCATCATCACCATCATCACCATCATCACCATCATCACCATCATCACCATCATCACCATCACCATCATCACCATCATCACCATCACCATCAAATGCTACACCGTAAATAAAGTGCCTCTCAAAAATCCAGGAGCAGATGAAACCAAACAATGGGTTCAGATGATATGTAATGTTATTTTTGTGATTACAAAATCGGAACAAATTTACAAAGAACTTTACAGTACGTACATATCACTATAACGTTCACCCCCTCAGGCCCCGATACATGCACTGATTCGGCTGGAGAGTGTGTCGAGGACACTTTTCGCTCCTGAGGCAAGCCACAAATGGTCATGTCCTGGAGGAGTTTACGTACGAGCAGATCCAACGTATTTTTTGTCGGGGACAGTTCTGCAGATTTTTTTTTTGATCATGAGAGTTCTATATCACGTTGAGAGTTCTTTGATACACGTGAAATGTTTTGACAAGCATTGTCCTGTTGAAAAATGGCATTACGATACCGTTGCATCATGCAAGATATTGGACATACCACTGACGTCAGAGTTCTCAGGCACAACCAGACGTGACCTCAGAGACCCAACGACCATTTCATTCAGTCTTACAAAGTATTTTACTTCAAATTCAAGTGCAGATTCTAATTTTAAATGAGCTGACAAACCAAATTACTGCTATCGCCGGCTTACTGCATGCGTAATTAATGAGCTAGTAAATTCTATAGGAGAATTTCACCCTTTCATATAATTTCCTAGCTATTCTGAAGCGACCGACGTCTTTCCAAAGGAAAGGCACACAGGTGGGAAGTCGACAATTTTTATGTTTCTGTGAGTACAGGTGTGTACCTAAATTACGAAACATAAGAAACATTACTATGCCTAGGCCTGTAAGAGAAGCGTTGGCATTCGAAACGCCTGCCAGGCATTTCGAAACTGGCAAGTGTTGAATGGTTTTCAAGGGAATATTATATTTTTTTTTTCTTGAAAACTAGTAGCATGTTCAGGTAACATTAATAGAGATTGACAGCGATCAGGCACCATTCTTTCGGAAGTAAGACGACGTTTAATAATATCGTTGTCTGGTGGCCAGGGGAGACGCAACAATTTATCCTAGCGCTCACGAAGCCAGTCCTGGACTATGCAAGCTGTGTGAAGTGAGGCGCTGGCGTCTTGGAAGACAACACTATTGGGGAACAAATGTTGTACCGTGGAGTAGCTCTTCGGACGTAAACTCGGCCACATGGAAACATTGCGAAGCAGGACTCATCCAACCAAATGACATTCTTCCGCTGCTCCGTAGTCCAAGCGTTACAGCTTCGGAACCGCTTTTCCTGTTACGGGTATTCCCTTCACTGATGAGCGGTTTCTGAATCCGAATTAGATTCTTACGTTGCACAAGATAGATTTGTAAACTGACAGGTTTCGCCCACTAGCTCGTCCTACAGTTTCCAGTTTATGGAGGTCTCTACGTGTTGTTTTTTGCGCCGACAAGGTTCGCGAGTGCGACATTCAGAGACTTTTGCAGCTGTCGTCTTATTTTTAGTCAAAATTCTCAAATTACTGTGTTATCAGCTAACACACACTTTCGTGTTACGACCTAGATGATTCTCCTCTTTCCCTGTATGCAGTATAGATCTTCGATATGGTGGCTGATGAAGCACCGAACACTTCGGCGATGTTCGTTAAGGAAGCACCCACCATATGATCAATTTACCCACGTTTGAGTTCATTTATTTTTTACGTAATGCTATCAACTGTTCAAAACATTGTTCTGAGTGACATCTAGAGCATATTGAGGACATTACGTAGGTGCCTTTTGTACTCAAATACGGCAACTCAACTTGCAGGCTTGCCTATCAGCTGCATTGTTACATGAAGTCCTCGCTATGTTTCCGACTTCCTGTCCGTCCCCCGTTACAGAACAGTCTCAAGATGGCGTGTCTTGAAAATAAAAAGTTGAGTCGTTGAGTTCAAACTCTCTTCTCAAACTTGCTTCCGTGGAGGGAGCTAATCTGACGCCACTGCAGGATGTCCAACCGTAATACCCAGAACTTCCCCCGCCTTTCCACCTAAAACGACGCAACTCCCTGGTCAAGTTGGCAGTATTCAACTACTTTTTCCGGTGTAGGCACTGCACTGTGCCGCCACTACAGTGTACACACACACACACACACACACACACACACACACACACACACACACACACACACTTACGTTATCGGATTTTATGCAAATACATCAGAATATTAAAATTTGTTTGATGAGATGATCTTTGCTCAGTTTTCACTTCTGTATTTCACGAGTAGTTAAAGATAGGAACAGAAAAAACACTGAGAAACTGTGCACAGCAAGTGAAAGTAATTAAAAGTGGGGAGAGAGAGAGAGAGAGAGAGAGAGAGAGAGAGAGAGAGAGAGAGAGAGAGACGATGAGCGCTGCTGGCGGAGGTTAGGCTCCCCGCAATCTTAACCACCCCGACCCCACCCCGGAAGCAGTTTCAATCGGTATGTTTGAAAATAGCAACGACTTCTCGGAGGAAACCAATAATCAGTCAAACTGTCCATACGTAGTCCGCTAAAATTAGTGACAAGGAATCTTAAAAGATAGCGTTTGGTACGAGGAACCAGGAGGAGGCGGAATTCCACAAGGACGCGAACTACTGTCTCCAAGATTCCACAAACACAACATGGTGATGTCCGCATAAAAAAACTATGGGTTAATCGGGATACGGAGGCTACATTAGTAATTTGGTAAGTTGTACTCTTTGCACCACTCCATAATTCTGCAGCCAGTTATATAATGAAATGTGACGTTGAATGTGTGTCCTTACCATAGTACCATATATGCCAATATGTCATGCAGCAAGCGACCGCGGGGAAATGCACACACACTGTGGCAGCCTGTTTATGTAGTTCCTGCTGCGCTGCAAAGGGGGCGCGTAGCGGCACTACATTCCTGACGGTATTACTCATGTGTTTACGATCGAGTGAACTGCGGACAATGACAGTTTCACCATTACGGTGAGACGTGTTATACGCCTTGAGATGAAGGTCAGAAACAAATGTCTATTCACGCCTACGCAGTTATCTGTACAGGCGGACGAATATGACTGCATCAATAAAGGTGGTATTGGAGTAGTTATAATAAATCCTAACGCCATTCACAATTCCAGGGTATAGGAGTGAACGAGAAATAGTTTTGCACGTATAAAAACTGAAAACGATTAACTCATTACAGCATAAATTTTCCGTGGCAAGACAGAAGAGCTCTTGTCGACAGAATAGCTTTGTTATATTCTTAGTCTCGAGTAATATTTCCTCGAACTTTTTGTATCTTTTGAGAATCACACTTCGAAGGAAATCTTGTTAACAGAGGCACGCAGTTGCTTAAATCCGTAACTGGATGGCTGTAAGTGCGACGATCAACTTTCTCAGCGTTTGTTGTTAGGTAGAATTAACTATTTCTCGCCGTTTTCCTTATTTGTGGGAGATCTCCTACCGCCAACAGCATATTGAATTTCCAGTATTACCAATGGCGAGCACCACGAACTTTTAAGTCATTTTCAGTCGGATTTCCGGATACTTTTAATCACACAGTGTAACTTTACATGTTGGCATTACATCATTTTTTCGGTTTTGCGCCTTTCTCTTAGTTGCTCTAAATTCGTGGAGGTATGTACCGTCTATGCAACTAAATGAGTGCCATAAGCGCTTCGCTCATTTTATTTGCTAAGCATCACTAGTGGCCTGTAATATACGTTTCCTTTTATACATACAATAAACGTATTATGTGGTACACATAATATGCTACTGTATTACATTCTCGTGTTCTAAATGTTTTCTTAGGTTAGAAGCAACTTTTGTAGCACAGCTTACGATTTCCCGCGCTGTTATATGTGTGGATAGGTATTTGCTAGTTTCCATACTCTAGCTGGTCGATTTCTGGCCCTCTTTCACCCACATTTGTCACATTGCATGTATTATTTGCTCTTTCCATTTTGTGGTCAATATGAGTTTTCGGTGTGTGGTGTTGCGAACTTTTGTGTGTCTAGTAGTGGTTTGATGTTTTTCACACACACACACACACAAAATATATATATATATATATATATATCTCCTGGTTACATTTCCATTTGTTATTGTTTAGGTGGCTAGCGTGATCAGGGAGTTATGTGCAAGTGATACATGCTATGTGACAAACGTGGGCGAAAGAACGCCAGAAATCTGCCAGCTGGAGTGTGGAAACTAACGAATACATCTCCAGGGTCACACACATGAGAACAGCTCTGGAAATCGTAAATAACACCGAATGAGAAGTTCACATTACGGAGCTTGTGCTACGAAAGTCGCTTCTAACCTAAAAAAAAGAACGACAAAATGCAATATAGCAGCATATTATATCTACCACATAAGTTTATTGTATGTATAAAAGGAAACACGTATTTCAGGCCACTGATGATGCTTCCCAAATAAACGAAGCGAAACGCGTATGGCAATAAACTGCCTTCATTTAGTTGCATAGATGGCACATACCTCCACGAACTCCGCAACACACTATCATTACCCTCCTGGAAAACTTTCCGTTCCTTTGACTGTGGAAAGAGTTGACGGAAGGTTGTTTTACTTGCTTTATATCACTGTCGAATAGCCTGTATTGTTAGTGTAGGTTAATTCTTACAAAGAAGAAAACAGCAACCAGCCACTATTAATACAGCCATTTATTTTGTTAAATAGCGCCGCTACCGGTTTCGAACTGGCAAGTTCATCAGACGGCTGTTCACATGATTTTCAAGATACACTTTACATTATCGTCCGTTTTCGATTTTTATTATTTCACTGTGGCGAAGTATTTTTGGTGTGTTGTTGCCCTACGGTAGAAAACAGTGTTAGAAGCGCCCTAAGTTTGGAGGTTAGTTATTTTCACTTTAGTTATTTTCACTTCACTTTCACCGAAAACGGACGATAATGTAAAGTGCATCTTGAAAATCATGAGAACAGCCGCCTGATGAACTTGCCTGTTCGAAACCGGTAACGGCGCTATTTACCTAATTAAATAGCAGTATTAATAGTGGCCGGATGCTGTTTTCTTCTTTGCAAGAATTAATTTTACACAGCCACGGTCTCCCCATGTCAGTTTTAGACAAAATAGCATTAGCCTGTATTGTAATGCATCTCTGGCTTTAATGCATATTCGCTAATTCACGGGAAACGATGCACTGTTTGGACGTACTCTCAGCAGATTGGGAGAAGACACACAGTCAAGAACAGCCTGTTTCGGTAGACGAGGAAGTGTGGGTGTGATTGCTGGGCGAGGCTGCAGGTGCTGGGCTGTGTGGTGGTGTGTGGAGTGGCCCGGTCCTTTGTGTGAGGGGCTGCAGGCGTCGTGAGCGCGCCTGTACGGCCGGCCACATACCTGGACACAGCGCAACCGGTTCTGGTCGCAGCCAAGGCTACGCCGCTGCCGCCGCCGCTGCATCCAGCACGGCTTCATCTCGCGCTGCGCCACACGCCCGAGCGATCCGGAACAACGGACACACGCACACGCTCGTACATTTCTTGCCTAAGTACCCTTCCACATACGTTCTCTGTAACTGCCTGCAGAATGCGTGGTGGGGATTTCGGGTACCATCGGTACTGATTTCCTTCCCTGTACCACAAGGTAACGCCGGCGAGAGGAAAATGATTCCTGCATATGCCTCTGTGCGAGCCGTAACCTCCCCTAGTTCTCTGTTATCCTAGTGCGAGATGAAAGTGAGGTAATATGATCAAGTGCAGATCTAAGAGGGGTCAGAACAACTAACTACCTCCCTCCTCCCCCATCCCGACAAAAGGTACACATTTCAGTAGCAGCGTTTATATTTTTACATATAATTTTCAAATTTCTGTGGTAACTATCGGAGATCTAAGATTTTTATAAATTAGAAGCTACAGTTAGAATAGGGAACTTTTCAGTTGCTTGAGTGAGGGGCCGCCTATGTAGATGGTCTTACGACATGACAGCTAAAAATGTGCTATGTGAAGATACGCATTCGTTATCTGACTATAACTGCTGTCACCAAGAAATCTAACATGTCCACATGCACATCCGACAAACGGAGTCTAGTAAGGGATGGCAGTAACAACCATCCAATAAGAACAAAAAGTGAAAAAGATCTACGTTCCAAAATAGGTGGAAACGACAAAGAAATACCATTCCCTCATTTACGTTCTCACATAGCTGTAGTTCTCAGGCTGTGTGTAAATCATGACGTTGTCAAAGTTTGTTACTATTGTTCTTAACTGCGTGAGAGAAGTGAGGTATTCTTAAGGAGGATTCCCGTACGGTATATTTCGGATATACAATTTTTTGAATACTGCGCTATGCTCTGAATACTTTTGGGGAAGTTAATATTTTATATACGTTCTTATTAACATCGTAGGAATCTACAGCACTTCTAAAATGAGCGTCATGCCAAATAGTGACAATGAAGGTGCGATGGGCAACAACAAACCAGGACATCACCAAATACCCAAACCATCTTAGTATTCTGAAGAACGTTAATGATACACCTCCCTGATCGTGCTAATATTTTAAAAATAGAAAGCTGAGGCAGGGAAAAAGATTCCATATCAGTATTCTATTCTCTACAGCCCTAGACGTTCTTTGATCAACAACATTTCTAGAAGAAGCAATGATTTTTCTTTATGATCATGAGTCTGCGTTTTGTGCAGATAAGCACTACCTCCATTTTAACTAAGTACCCACAACAGGAAAGATGTACCATTTTGTATACTGTACATCAGCAAACTGTTTGTAATTAATGACAGAGTAAAAAATGTCTGATTTACCATACATCAGGCTGTTCGCGGCTAATCTTATTATGCAGGGTGGTTGTAATTTAACTGCTACCTAATAGCGCCCATGAAAAAACAAGTGATCTAGGAAAATGAAACTTTGTCAAAATATATGCGAGGACATGCGGCAGAAAAATAACGAATTTTAATTTCCGCATGAGATGGCAACATTTGTTTATACCGTATCTACATCTACATTTATACTCCGCAAGCCACCCAACAATGTGTGGCGGAGGGCACTTTACGTGCCACTGTCATTGCCTCCCTTTCCTGTTTCAGTCGCGTATGGTTCGCGGGAAAACGACTGCCGGAAAGTCTCCGTGCGCGCTCAAATCTCTCTGATTTTATATTCGTGACCTCCTCGGGAGGTATAAGTAGGGGGAAGCAATATATTCGATACCTCATTCAGAAACGCACCTTCTCGAAACCTAGACAGCAAGCTACACCGCGATGCAGAGCGCCCCTCTCGCAGAGTCTGCCACTTGAGGTGTATCATGTTTATGTTGCAGGTTACAAATGTTACTGAATCCGATGACCATCTTGCTTCCACGACAGCATGAAGCTGCATTAGGCATGCTATTTCATATCTGTTCACAGCACTTTTCGAAAGTTGCACCGTAGAGTGCTTATCTGTCTTATGGAGCTCGTGCGCTGCATAACAATTGCACTTTGCACCCAGCATTCGCAGCCGTGGCAACAGCAACTTCAACATTTTGTGGCGCAATTCGCCCGACAATCCAAAATTTCGAATCATGCTCAATTGCAGTGTAGAAAAAGGACCTCTCCGTATTCATTTAATACGTCGATACTAGAGAAGAGTAGCAGTGCTGTCACTGTTTTGATAAAGTAGTGTTCAGAGTACAGCTCACCTTGTCCAGATGCTTGTGATTCAGTCCTCCTTCGCCGTAGAAGTACCGGCGCCTAGCGGCAAACCATGAAACTAATACTACCAACAACGCTAACATCGTTTAGCCCACTATCTGAAAGTCATTCAGATGAAGTTTGGTACCACTACCGCATATAGTTTTCCGTCTACACTGTCTCAAGTGGGGGAAGTTTAACTATAAGCACTATGTATATAGAGAAGTCTGAACGATGAACAGTTTCAGCGAAATGCAGGACGACTTGCAGGAGGATCGACAGTTGTACAGGAATTGGCAGTTGACTCAACAAATGAAAAACAGTATAGATAAACAGAAATATCTTATCGGATAACAATGCGATTGCAGAACAGTTAGTGGAAGCAGTCACAGCTCTAAAATACCTGAGAGTACGCGTACGGACCGATTCAAAGAGGAACAATTGCATAAAACTAATAGTACGAAAGCCACATTAAGAGATTCACTGGAAGTATGCTACGATGTGTAGCCCTTCCACAAAGGCGGTAGCTTACAAAACCCTCGTTGGACACTAGTATTGCTCCTCAGATTGGAACCATTACCAGGAAGGACTGGTAGAGGATAGAGGTGATTTTTTTTTCTTTGAGGAAAGCAGCAGGTTTCGTCTTTCTGGTTCATTTAGTAAACACGAAAGAGTCACCGAAATGCCCACCCAACGCCACTGGCAGACGCTTCAAGAGCGGTGCTGTGTATCACGGTGTCTTAATTCCGAGACCATTAAGGCAAAAATATGGATACGAGTTCATATAGATGTGGATGTAACTGGCGAAGTAGCCACATTCCACGAGTTAACGTCGCCCTCCCATTCCTGAACAAAGCTAGCGTCACATAGCTGGTTGGCTTTGAGGAAGCCCGTTTTCAGCTATTCACAGCGCCAGCTGGAGGCGGAAGAAACTTAGGGCGTGTGGCGCATAATACATACAGGCCCAGGCTAGGACAATACCTTCCTTCATCTTCTCTTCCTTGGGTGTCCCATCTAGGCCTCTCATGTCACGCACGCTTAATCTGAGGGGACAGTTAATGCTTCCAAAAACAAAAAGTTAACCACAGAACACTAAAGCGGGGGGGGGGGGGGGGGGGGGGAGACGGAAGGGACGGGATGTTACATTGGTAACAAACCTTTGTAAAGTTTAGTACTGCATATTTCATTCAAATATAAGTCTTAGTTTACAGGTTATCCATTAATTACGTTTATTGGATCTCCAGTGGTATGTTGCATACCAAATTAAAAACTATATGTCCTGTTTTACAACCTACTGCAGTCTTAAATTTTACGAGGGTTTAGTAACCTTCGGTTAAAAGCCCAGAGATAACGTGGCGTTCCTTGCGATCATATAAATGCCTATTCACACTGGACCATACGGAACGGAACTTCAAATTTCGAATGACGGGATAAGCATAGGCTGCTAAAGGAATGTCTCTGCCTAGAATCTTTTGGGAAGAACAAATTATGTGCTAAACGTTTCGTAGTAAGGAACCATAACACTGCGCTTCACTCAAAGTGTGGCGGTCTTCGACTGCAGCACTACACCCATTCACAACCTACACAATCCAAGATGGGCGGTAAATTACAAGCACCGGCAGAAGCAGCTGTTTGAGTCAAAATAGAATCAAGCAGAGACACACAGTTCTTTTAGGCATGGTGCGTCATAAGCAGGACGTGTACAGCACTGATTCTGAATGAAAGGAGTGTTCTTTAATACGCAACCAACTTCCATGGGAAGAAGAAACAAGAATTAGGCATGAACGCCCCGTCGACGACATAATTAGGAACGGAGGAGTAACTCTTTTGGCAAGGAACTTGGCCGGCTCTTTTCTAAGACACCTTCCTCACATTTGGCTTAAGCGTTTTACATAAACTACGGTAAAAAACTTAGTAGCGTGGTTGGTCGAAAAGTGGTACAACTTACCAACAACTCCGCTCCATGCCCATTGCGAGTCCACGTGTTCATTGTGCTAAGCACTGGGCTCCCTCCTTCGGCAACAGAAACGGACTTAACCAGTATGGTGAATGGAATCGATCGTGATATACTGAAAGAAACCGTCCGACATTCGCTTTAGGCGAACTGGGGAAAACACGGAAAGAGTGAATCAACATGGCTCAATGATTATACACTACTGGCCATTAAAATTGCTACACCACGAAGATGACTTGCTACAGACGAAATTTAACCGACAGGAAGATGATGATGCTGTGATATGCAAATGATTAGCTTTTCAGAGCATTCACACAAGGTTGGCGCCGGTGGCGACACCTACAACGTTCCGACATGAAAAAAGTTTCCAACCAATTTCTCATACACAAACAGCAGTAGACCGGCGTTGTCTGGTGAAACGACGTCGTGATGCGTCGTGCAAGGAGGAGAAATGCGTGACATAACGTATCCGACTTTGATTAAGATAGGATTGTAGCCTATCGCGATTGCGGTTTATCATATCACGACATTGCTGCTCGCGTTGGTCGAGATCCAATGACTGTTAGCAGAATATGGAATACGTGGGTTCAGGAGGGTAATACGGAACGCCGTGCGGGATCCCAACGGCCTCGTATCACTAGCAGTCGAGATGACAGGCATCTTATCCGCATGGCTGTAACGGATCGTGCAGCCACGTCTCAATCCCTGAGTCAACAGATGGGGACGGTTGCAAGAAAACCATCTGCACCAACAATTCGACAACATTTGTAGCAGCTTGGACTATCAGCTCTGAGACCAACGCTGCGGTTACCATTGAAGCTGCATCACAGACAGGAGCGCCTGCGATGGTGTACTCAACGACGAGCCTGGGTGCACGAATGACAAAACGTCATTTTTTCGGGTGAATCCAGGTTCTGTTTACAGCATCATGATGGTCGCATGCGTGTTTGGCAACATCGCGGTGGACGCACATTGGAAGCGTGTATTCGTCATCGCCATACTGGCGTATCACCCGGCGTGATGGTATGGGGTGCCATTGGTTACACGTCTGTCACCTCTTGTTCGCATTGACCGCACTTTCAACAGTGGACGTTACGTTTCAGGTGTGTTACGACTCGTGGCTCCACCCTTCATTCGATCCCTGGGAAACCCTACATTTCAGCAGGATAATACACGACCGCATGTTGCAGGTCCTGTACGGGCCTTTCTGGATACAGAAAATGTTCGACTGCTGCCCTGGCCAGCACATTCTCCAGATCTCTCACCAACTGAAAACGCTTGGTCAATGGTGGCCGAGCAACTGGCTCGTCACAATACGCCAGTCGCTACTCTTGATGAACTGTGGTATCGTGTTGAAGCTGCATTGGCAGCTGTACCTGTACACGCCATCCAAGATCTGTTTGACTCAATGCCCAGGCGCATCAAGGCCGTTACTATGGCCAGAGGTGGTTGTTCTGGGTGCTGATTTCGCAGGATCTATGCACCCAAATTGCGTGAAAATGTAATCACATGTCAGTTCTAGTATAATATATTAGTCCAATGAATACTCGTTATCTGAATTTCTTCTTGATGTAGCAATTTTAACGGCCAGTAGTGTATGTACCTAATAGCTGTACAGTATGTCCTGACGCGCAAATTCACTTGGCTAAAAAATGCTCTGTCTAATTCTGTTTTTGGCCTTTCTCAAACTTCAGATGCTAGCTTGTATGCCAGTCCCCTTCCAAGATGTGCAGGAAGCTGTTTTGTATTTTTTTCTTGTCTTCGATCGCAGTTACGCAGGGCGCCTTTACAGATTCCAGTCCTATCTTCCATTTTTCATGTATGAAGCTCCACGGCGTAAGTGAAGCAGTGATCTCTTCTTTTTTTCTCCCACTCAGAGCGGCAAATTACAGGAAACAGGTTCCAGAATAGACAACGGCGATGGAGAGATGAAGCCACTGCTGCGCGCGATCGAGGAAAAAAAAAACAACCGCGGCGGGTGACTCGGTACTCGCCGTGTATGACGACAGTACGAAAGGAGAATGTTCAAGGCTGACGCAAGATCAACGAACCAAAGTCGTTTCGAAATGACGCAGCGGCGCAGCGCCGCGTTGCCAAGCGTATGCAGCTGCTGCATCCGCCAAAAACGTATTGCAACATCTTGAACAATCCTGGTGTGATTTCGGACTAGTTGTTTAACGTAAAACTGTCGTGACGCTTACACTCTAGATCAGTATAAACGCCCTATAGTTATCTGCCCACTTACTGTTCGAATTACGTTTTAGTGAGGTGTCCGAGAACCATTTTGTTTTAGGTCCCCAAGCTAATCACGTGCAAGTCTCTGCATAATCACCGCAGCTTACAGATGCTCTGAGCTTTCCAGGATCCCAAGTGCGGCTCTAAGCGCTATGGGACTTAACATCGGAGGTCATCAGTCCCCTAGAACTTAGTACTTAAACCAAACTAACCTAAGGACATCACACACATCCATGCCCGAGGCAGGATTCGAACCTGCGACCCTAGCAGCAGCGCAGTTCCGGACTGAAGCGCCTAGAACCGCTCGGGCACAGCTGCTGGCGATCTCAAGTGCGTCCTACAGTTTTAATTCTCGTTTCAACTCTATATCGGCTCACCTTAATATTTACGTTTTTGTAATTAAGTTTAAAACTTACAACTGGCTAGATAGTATCTCTGATTCCATTATAAACAGTGGCAAGACAAAGACAGGCAAATATTCCTCGTCAACAATCAGCAGATGGCACAAATGGTGAAACGGATAGATTACACTTATTAAAATGTGTTTCGAACAATGCTTGAACGTTATCCTTAAATTATAGATTCTCTTAAGAGAAGTACTTGCAAGTGAAGCTGATTACACACTTTCGTTTCTATGAAAAATTTTCCGTAAGCGTATTCAACATGATATACCTCTCTTTAAAAAATCTTATAGCACTAACTACCATAAGACTTATGACGTGATTTGGAGAGTGGTAAGAGAAAAATCACAAGTCTGTTGCACAGCCGGGATACTAGCGGTAAGGGCAGTTTTAGTAGGTTGAAGTCAGGTGTTGAGCAGGTAAACGTTCCACAGTGGTTGTGAGCCTGTCTTTCTTGTACGTGAGCCTTATTTTCGTTCTTCAACCACCCCTCCGCGGCGCACGGAAATCACATTGACTGTTTCTTCTTGCGTTAGATGGGTGCTACTAGCCTCACTACTTCTGTAGCAGGATCAGAACAGCAGCAACTTGACTAACAGTAGTAGTTTACAAGGCACCTAACACAGCACCAACCACCCAGAATACGGGGGTAGCCACACCGTTCTGTTCAGCTGCCATCTTGCCCTCTTACTCCACCTGCCTATTATGGTAATTCCGAATGGTAGATGCTACCGGTAACATTTAACAATGAAATTCAATAAATAGTTGTGCAATGGAGATATTTTCGCTAGCAGTTTCGGGGTTTATTATGCCATATTCGGGCCCCATATGCACCTCTAAAAAATAATCCATGTTGACATACTGGGGCCTTGTTTCTGGATGTCGTGAATTCGAAGCTCAAGTGCTTCCTTCGAAGACTGTACTGCAACTTAGAAGCAAGCACTTCAGCTTCTAACTCACGACATTCAGAACATATGGCCCCAGTAAGCCAGTATCTACTATTACTGAGAGGTACATATGGGACCTGAAGATGCCGTAATGTATTGCCGAAACTGGTAGCGTAAACAAAATATCTCTATTGCACGGCTGTATGGCCAATTTGATTGTTAAGTATTTGACCAGCCTCTGTCCCATATCCATAATGGATCAAGAGATAGTAACAATTATTTCTTTACTTCTCTGAGAGGCATATTTAATTTACGCGACCGAATGTGAAACTGTATACGATACAGTACAGGAAGTTGATAACCCTGGTGTGACCTTTGAAGGGAACTCAGTAATATACGTTAACAGCGGAGCGTGTGAATGAATTTTGCGCTGAACTACACGGCCATTGCAGCGGCAGTCATATTACAGTTGCGTGTAATTAGCGGAACTACAGCATTGGCCCTTTCTGTCCTTAGATGTATTCCTACATCAATCGCATTGTTATTTTGAGCCAGGTATGGTCTAACCAGTGGCTCCCTAATTCTACTGACACTTCTGCGTACTGTCTGCATTTTTGCCTCTGATAGGACTTTGCCTACAGCAAATTAACGAACCGGTTTTCCAGTACCATAGCATTATCAGGAAGTTCCTCTCGATTGTCAGTTAGTTACTCTCCACTATACCCAACTGAGAACGTCCTTACAAGATTCCCTACACACTGCAATTTGGCTGGAGAGAAATCTGCAGAACAGCCATTTCTCAAATAGGGAATGGAAAGTGGGGGGGGGGGGGGGGGGGGGGAGGTGAGACACTGCATTTCTACAATAGTAGTAAGTTGATATGTTTGTAGGATACTTTATCACCAAAACTATTGTCAGCCGTCTTACATGATTGCAGACCCGTAACTCTGAAGGAAGCAAGGAGTATGCGTTAGTTTGTTTCTAAAGCCGCTGAAAACGATAGGGTTGGCAACAAAGGAAATAAAAGGGTAAAATAACTTCCCGTATTTTTAGTACACTAGCCGTGTTCCTGAAACAGCAACACACAACGGGTGCCGAGAGTCATTTTCAGACCACTTTTAGCAACGGAATATTTATGAATCAACCAACGATTCTTACAGTTTCTTAAAGACTGAAGACCTGAACATAACAGCGGACAGTCTGGCTTTTGTGGGGCGTTCTGTGGAGATCAGTTTTACGGAAGTGTACATGATTCAATCTTTGAAGTAGTGGTTCTGAAGACTCCTGGACTATTTAATATTAAACATTTTTACCAAAGAAGTTTTAGTCTTAACAACTGCTGTAGATGTCTTCTGAAGCATCTGAATGTGAGTAAAGTGAATATTTATTTTCGTCACATATTCGAATCGTTGACTAACGTAGTTACAGGAGAGACTTTGTATTTTAGTATAGCTGTATAATCAGGAACACAAATTTTAAAATTGAGATTGAAATACGAAGGTATTAAAGAAGAATTGCGGTTAAGGGGGAGGGAGTCATAATTAAGGTTAACAGTAGTGTGTGATAAGTATGAAACCATGATTTGCTATATTTTATGTTTAAGTTATGTGGATTTCAAGGGAAATATTTGGACAAGAAAAATATCATTTAGGAATAATTCAGAGTACTTTAAGAATAGTGAAGAGCGCAAACACTACTTCGAACTGTTACAGTTGGGATTTCAGGCTCCTCAAATCTGTACTTGTCCTGGATGAGAGAATATACACGTTTTATAAATTTGAATGTGACAGATGGTCAAACCGGATTTTAAGCGAATGGAGGACGTGAGACAAGCACTAGGCACTTTTGTCCAATATTTTAACCTCCCTTGACTACCAGAAAGTGAGCTGAAGATACTCATAAATAACTTTCTATAGCCTTAATTTGCAACCGAAGAGGGGGTGGATTTTTAGAAGTTCATACATCAAACCATTATTTACAACCAACGATTATGCAAAATCTTTTAGGCGATGCGTTGTAAGAAGAACGTAGTGGTTTGCACGGAATACTGGTGTGGCTACTCACATGAACTTCCACCGTAGTCGACAGCCTGAAGAAGTTGCTTCACTGGTGTGCAGCACTGTCGGAGTAACCCTATTGACAGCAATCTTAACACGCCCACGACAGTTAACCAGCGACGCCGCAAATATGTGAGTGTCCCATCCAACTGGATTGGATTCCCTAGCACGCGCTGGAGCGCGCGACCGGCCGCGCCATTGGCGTGGCCGTGCACTGACTTTTCGCCGCTACACACCCGAAAGCGAAGTTCTTGAGCAAGTCCGACCGAAACTTTCCCGAAGCGCTCCGTTACATCTCCGCGCGCTGCGCTCGCAAACTGAATTTCTCCCGTGTTGAAACCGGCGTGCCAGCGATTACATTCCACAGCAAGCGGCCCGTCCGTTCCGCTGGTCGTAGCTACAGACGTGGCGCTCTGCTAGTGGGAGTGCAGCCCGATGTTCCGTAAGAAATTTAGTCTGGATGTAAAATTATTACAAAAATTACTACACAAGTTTCCGCAGGTAATTGCCAGCGACTGTAGCAACCATAATATCCAGTTCATCTCCGGCATGTTTATGATAAACTTTACTGCAGGCCTGATCCCGTTTGGATTGCATTGGACTGACTGAGGAGAATTATGAGACGAAACGGCGCTGTCATCCGTCCAGCGATTTAAATGTTACTTGTGTAAGATAGGGTTCCTCAAAGTCGGCGCATCCACTCAGAGGGGTCTAACTATAAAGCGAGGAAGTTAAAACACACAGTAGAAGGCCCAAAAGCGTAGTCAAAATCTAACTGGAAAAACAGAGAAGAGCAATCTTTTTACGGAGGAGTGGTCATGGGTTACAGACCTAGAAAACACCAAGAGAAGCCCCAACCACACTCACACCACCCCTGCTCCAGGAGTGAAGCAAAACCTAGTAACTGGAAACAGAAACCACTTTCACATAGGAAGCTGAGGACTAGGTCAATCATCCGTGAATCGTCTGCTGACCTTTAATACAATGAATCTGGAAGGCTATACCTAGAACGAACGGCCAAAAAAGGACATTCCACCAAGATATGGGACACTGTAAGTCTGGGTCCACAGCCACATTTGGAGGGGGGAGGGGTCCGTTACGCAAGAGCAAACAATGCTTGAGTCTTGCATGATCGATGCATAGACAGCATAAGACTGTGGGCTCCATCAGAGAGGAGCGGAAGGAAGAGCGCCAAACTGCAGTAGTCTTGTTGATGGTGCAGAGTTTATTACTGAGAGCGGTAGCGCACCAGATGTCATTACACTTTTACGCAAAGAGACTTAATGTGTATCCACAGGTCGGCACCTGGAATTGTAGAAGGGAATGGGGGGGGGGGGGGGGAGGGTAAAAACCTGCCTCTAGCAAACGGCCAGCCATTTCATTGCCTGGGATGCCCACGTGACTGAGCCCAGAGGAAGGTAACGGATCCGGAACCGCCCTACTGCTACGGTCGCGGGTTCAAATCCTGTCTCGGGCATGGATGTGTGTGATGCCCTTATGTTAGTTAGGTTTAAGTAGTTCTAAGTTCTAGGTGACTGATGGCCTCAGATAAGTCCTATGGCGCTCAGAGCCATTTGAACCATTTTGAAAGTAACGGAGCAGGCGGCACGGTCAAGTGCAGAGAAGTGGTCATGGATAGCAGAGACCAAAGGATGACTAGAGTAGCATCGGTCTATAGCCTGCAAGCTACTCACTGAATCGGTACATATTAAAACATTTTGGACGGAGGCCTGAGAAATGGAGGGCACTGTTAATGGTTAGCAGGTCTGCTGTGAACACGCTACATCACACCGACAGTAAATAGTGTTTCATGCCCGTAGGAGACGTCGAAGAGCATGCCGCCCTATGTATCGTTTTAGAACCATCGGTGTAGAATAATAGCTCCCTCAAACTCAAGGATGGAACGTTCAAGACACCGGAATATCATGGAGGTGACAAGACCCTGGAATAGGTGGTTCCTAATCGTGGTCGAGGACCCATCCAAAGGCGGGGGGAGGCGGAGTTGGAAATACACGGGGCACTTTCCAGTGAGTCGAGATGAAGATCACGACAGAGGGAAGTGAGGCGTATTCCATCCGGCAGTCCCACCCGAGAGCAAATATCAGGAGGGAGACGTGCCTCGTTTGCAGAATGGGCGCGGTACGCCGGATGGTCAGGAAATCGTCGAATGGAGATTGCATAAGAAACCAGGAGTTGGCTCTGTCGTATTTATAGAGGGAAATCCCCGCATCTGCGAGGGGACTGTCGACAAGATTAGTGCCACAGGCATTGAAAACCAGATGCCCATAATGGTTTGCATTGGACTGTGCCAGATGTCTTAATAAGGACACCGCACAGTGTTTCCGAAGATTTGCTTACTGAGACATTTTACACTCAGAATCCCATATATGAATAGCTAACAAATATCAACCAATCCGAAGACGCCTAAATAAAGGTGAAACGTATCACTGGGAAATAAATTTAACACGGCAACCAAGACCGCTTGTTTCTTCATGTAAGCTGTTTCTTCGACGCGAATTCGCGTATGCTTAGATTGATTTGTAGTGAGGGGGGTTAAGAAGCCCATCGTGTTCTAACGCACAAGTCACAAGCGTGAATCGGCTGGCACTATCATTGCGTCTTCAACTGAATTAAAAATCATGGATAAAAGCCAAAGAGATGAGAGCAGTCTAGGAGTGTACTCCGTGTACCATTATCCCAACACTGAACAATACGCGTGAACAATACGCAAGAGAAGAAAAGTTACTGCCTGGTCTTCATGAGCATATTCTCTGCTTGCTACTGTATAGACTGGTATTCGAAGGAAATTTATATAAACAAAAATTAATACATCAAAGCAGTGCAGTTGTTACTCGACCTTTAAGAATCCATGAGAAATATCACGGTGACAAGATCATAAGAGACTATTTAACCATGTGAGAATAATGGAATTTGTAGAAAATATGAGTCAGGATGACCGAATGGCTACACGAGTCGCGCGCGTCTACACTCCGTTAACCACATTCTGCTCTGTGGCGGACGGTAACCACTATCCCTTTTCCTCCTACCTGTCCCAGACGCTAATTGTGCGTGGCGAGAACGACTCTCCGCATGAGATGTGATTTCTGATTTTCTCATAGGCATTTCGTGAAACATACATTGGAGCAAGTAATATCTTGCTTAACTTCCTGAAAAGAGTTTTTAACGCTTTCGAGACAGAGTCAAAGGCTCGCAGGCTGATATTTTTATATGATCATAAAAGTGGGAGTGCACGGATACGTCCAACCTCCCGTGGGAATCTGAGTAGCGAGCTGGAGTGTAGTAAACAGGGACTGTGGGTACATGGCGCTCGATGGGAGTGTGGATCGCACGTGAGGCGTACTAAGAAAATCTGTACAGTTGCGGTAACAGTGTCCAGATGGCGCAGTGGTTACAGCACCTGCCAGTGATGAGATACCGGGTTCTAATTCCGATCCGGTAGACATTTTCGCAAGTCGCTGCTGATTCCGCTTAGTGTTCCACTGCAGCTGAAAGCAGTGATTCCCCTTCAATTTACAGACGACGTTTTATTACTTTACTACTAACTATTAGCCTCACATATACTGCTTAAACTGACTGCAAAATTATGACGTTTCAGAACACACAGATCTTGAGAGATGACGTCTGTAGCCAAGTGAGTCAACGAGTGATGATCGGGCCCGTTTCTAAAGTGGTAAAATTTCTCGGAGATGCACAAGGCATCTCTTGTGCAGTTTTTCGCTGAAGTTTCCTAACATTTCCGAAATGCTATAGCGCTTTCTAAACGATCCCGTGACGAAACGTGTCGCTCTTCGTTTAATCTTCTTTAGAGGCATGAAACCACAAAAATACAGGGTGATTCAAAAAGAATCCTTGCTACTACAACTGCTCCTGGCTGGATGATAAATACAAACAGAAATAAGGGCTCCTACCGTCGACGTCACGCTCTTGTGAAGCAGTAGCCGAAACGAATACGTGTAACTCAGGAAATTCGACGTGGATTAGACTTGCTACAGAAATCAAAGTTAGAGCCGGACGTCCAGTGTCTAAAGCGCTGCACTGTCTCGCACGATGTTATTTGGTTGTCCTCAATGTTTTAAACCTGTTTACCACAGCTTTGATACAGGGAATTTTGAAACGCTCTGAAGTTATCCGATTTGTCCTTTTCTCACCTTACAAACGACGAGGCGTCGAAATGAGATAAAGTTTGCCACCATGAGAGTTGTAGCTAGGTTCGGCTGTATGTGTGCGGCGGGCTGCCTAAACGGGAATGGTTAGGCGATCGTCTGGGACGCTAAGCGGTTGACGAGGCTTCACGTGATCGGGAAGTACTCAGTTTATTTCGTTATGTAATCCTCTTACATCATGTGAGCTTACGGAATATTTGCTAGCAATTTTAACTTGCCAGACGAGAGTGCCTGAGTGGCTATGTTGTTGCAGTCCGCACCTCCAAAACTAGCACACCTGTAACAAATTTTACGATGCACGAACTGGGAAAACTAAGCGCAAAGTCTTAATACGGGAGACGTAAGCCCCATGAAGACACTATGCTGTTTGTTTCTAGTGCAGATAAAGTTCTCCAACGAATGAATGAACTTAACAGAGCAAGTATGAATGAATGTAGGCATAAAAAATCAGTTACGAAGGCAAAGCTGTCGTCACCACAACGCAGACAAGACGAATTGGGAAAGGCTGAGTACTCGTATAAACCGAAGGAGTACAAAAAACGAAGTGAGATATAGTTTTTATACTTAGATCACATGAAGACTACAACGAAAGCTTTAGAGGTATATGAAAGATGTTTGGTATTATTGTGCACTACCAGCTTTGACAGATGAATGCGAGCAGTCTTTTGGATTCTTTCACAGCATTTATATAATGAAATAGGGTAGCTACAACACGAGAACGTCTATGAGAATATGAGTGTAGTGACAGTGCGACCTCTAGCCTACGACCAGATGAGAGAAAAATCATTTCGGCAGGACAAACTAACTAACTATTAATTCCACTCAGGATGCGTCATGGGGCGAGGGTGAGATGTGTGCAATAGCGACAAAATTTCAATTACTAGTTTGCATTCAGCAGTAACGTTTTTTGACAACTATTTCCCAAGTTGCATTTTCGAAATCGTATATGAAGTGACGAAAAAATATGTTCGATGTCTTTCGGCTGTGCCCCCTCTTGCAACTGCGTGTGGATTAATAATTCCTACGCGCACAAGAAATGCATTTCTCTATGTATCAAGCCTATGTTTGGGTTTCTGGCAAATGTTGACCTAAGGAAGTGTCTTCATTGCAAAGCTTTAAACTCAATCCAAAAGAGCCTGTGCATGCTCATATTTGGAAAGGTTGCCCCAGAACAAAGTTTCCGTCATGTGCAGTTGTATGTGCTGTAATTATTAATAACTGAAACAGAGTAAGTCTATGTATTAGTGTTCGGGCTTCAGGGCTGGTGCATTCACTCTTTACTTTCTCCCAAGAAGTTGCCGTCATGTCTTGAGCCGAAATGTTCTTAGGACTTAGCGAACGAAACAAGACAGAAGTTAAAAGCCAAGTCTTAAGGAAAACTAAGATCCTGACTACGAAACTGCTTTATAGAGTCCTACCGGAAAGATGTAAAATGCTACAAAAATTTTATCAACCATATTCAAAATTGCATGTGTAATTTTTATCTGTATGTAGGCGCAAAACATTTCAACTCTGGCAGTAATTGATGTAATGGGTTAAGAGGAATAATTACAGATGAATTAAAATATAATTATAAAATCATTTATAAATTCGAATAGAAATTTTGAAAACAAAGCTGCGTTACACTATTATCAAGCACCACTTAATATTTTACTTTTAGATCTTTAATATCCTAGGCACACCGTTTGATAACATGGGAGAGGGTGTTTCATGCATTTCCTCCCTCCCTACCGGCCGATTCATACTAAATGGCAACACAACGGAACGGCAGGAGACATCAGCGTCAAATGATGGTGATATATTGCGAGAAACTTTAGCACAACGGCAACTCAACCAAATATGAATGGTGAAAGCGAGTTTATGAAATATTATCCGTGACAGAAATAGTCTGAATATGATATCAGAAATAAGGAACTAGCGAAGATAAAGGTTATTGATGGCCAATGCAAACTCCATGATGGGTGTTTTTTTATGAAGTTTGCGACACAAGCTATTGAAAGTTAATAGTGAATGTGAGGCCCAAACATTTCAAAACAACATTTGTTAGAGGAAGCATATACAAACACATCAAACAATATTTAGAAGGTAATACAAAGGGCCTTTTTAACGGATCTTAGTATCAAATAACGTCAAGAGCAATGTTTTTATCCTTCTATAGAGCTTGCCGACTAAAGTCGTTTACTGAAAGCCATTTTAATTTATGTTCTTATTTATTCACAATGTACACTGCTTCACTGTCCACGTGTCGTAAAACATGAATTTGTTTCATTAGCAGAATCCGGATCCTGTTGTGAAGAAAGACTTGGATATTTAAGTCATGGAACATTTGCAGTGGGGTATGAAAAATTGAAGTTTCAACGTAACGACAGAAGAGAGAAAAGCACGGAATTCACTACCGTAACATGAGAGCGCAGCGAAAATAACTTCAGACAGAGAGGAAATAAAATGACCGTGTGTCAGTTTAGGCACCTGTGATGACTAAATAGAAACATTTACATGTCACGAATACGTACAAAGTCTGCTCAGAGGAAGTAATAACAGGGCTGTTATGAACCTAGCCATCTATGTTTCGTAGTGAAACCACTATGGTGACAGCTTTCGGCAAGTGACTGGAACATTACGCATCTCTAAATTATCTCGTGTTGACAGTTCTGGCTTGGGGCAGCTGGAAATAATGCGTTACGATTTGGTTCACGTAATATGTCATCCAATATAAATAAAGTTCCCGCATGTAGAAAATTCGGTATCAGGAAATGCATTTTCGTAATTTGCTACCGCGCGTAACACTGAAATTCAAACAGTACAGCTCTTCGAGGAAACCTGGTGGCAGTTCTGTCTGAATACATGGAGACTAGATGGCGTACGCACATGTGCTATGCATGAAGTGGAAACTGCACCGCGATTTCACGTGTTCGTGCCGAAGTGTCAGTTCTCAAGTAAATTTCAACAGAATATAATATGGGTGCAAGTTCCGTAGTCACGATGATGCTTGCCTTCTCTGCTAATAACTGGGAGAAACCATAGCTCTGCAAAACCAGAATTGGACAGCTCTCAACAATCACCAAGTTGAACATGTTCATAACTACTTAGCCTTCTGTTAAACAGTGAAGAAGTCGATTCAGTACTCTTACTAACAGGAATACCACAGTAAGCTAGAAACATCCAGTTACGTACTTTGTAGTCATCCGTGAAGCAGTCGGCTCGAGCTCTTTTCAATAGAAATTGGCACGCCAGTACTGCTGCTATGGGTAAGTTGGAGGGAAGGTTTACTCTAAATGTAATGTGTGTCCAGGCTGTTATATAATGACGAGACTACCCAACATTTCAGATGGTCATTTAGTTTTTAATGGTCCGATGGATTCCTGGTAGAGTATTTGAAAGAATTTAGTTGTTGGGAGTACCGACGTGTGGACTGTACTAGAATTACACGAGCTATAAAAAGGGCTTCATTAGGAAGTTGAAGACGCAGAGGGTAAGGAATTAAGGGCCCCATCAGGTAGTGCGTGACTTTGCAGTCCTCCTGTGGTGCACGGAGCAGTGGGGAGTGGGGGGAGGGGTTGGCGGGGACCGGGTGGTGGAGGGAGGGGCGGGAAGGAGATGGTGGCGGCGAGATCACGCGGCGCCAGCTCTGGAGGGATGTCCAGAGGCACCCAGAATTCCGGGACCTCACTGCAGCGGCTGTCGAGTGCGAGGGTGTAGCGTTCTTTAGGGAGCAACTTACCTTACAACGTAGTTCTCTTGCGCATAGGGACACCTCTCCTTTGTCACATTTTATGAATCTTTAGTCGTCTCACTTCACTACACCTGGCAGCATTTTGTGGCAGAAAATGTCGAGTACATACTATAGAATCTAGTACGGCGAACGTCCATCCTAACTATCTGTACGTCCATAAAATATAGAGAGCCATAGACAAAGACGTGCAGGTCGATGCCATGTTCCCTGACTTCAGGAAGGCATTCGACATGTCTTCAGAGCCGTTTAATGAACAGAATACGAGTTTACTGAGTATCTGTACAGCGGCAGAATTGAGGACATTTTAGCAGATTGAAGTCAAATACGTTGTTAAGGACACGAAATCTGAAGATTTATAATTCGGGAATACCCCAAGAGTGTACTGGACCACACTGAAACTTCCTGGCAGATTGGAACTGTGTGCCCGACCGAGACTAACTCGGGACCTTTGCCTTTCGCGGGCAAGTGCTCTACCATCTGAGCTACCGAAGCCCGACTCACGCCCGGTACTCACAGCTTTACTTCTGCCAGTATCTTGTCTCCTACCTTTCAGACGAGGTACTGGCAGAAGTAAAGCTGTGAGTACCGGGCGTGAGTCGGGCTTCGGTAGCTCAGATGGTAGAGCACTTGCCCGAGAAAGGCAAAGGTCCCGAGTTAGTCTCGGTCGAGCACACAGTTTTAATCTGCCAGGAAGTTTCATATCAGCGCACACTCCGCTGCAGAGTGAAAATCTCATTCTGGAGCATACTGTTTACAATATATATAAATCGTTAGCGGATACCCCCGGAAGCCTCAAGAGGATGTTCACAGACTATGCAATTGACTACAAGAAGGCAGGTACGTCTGAAGACTGCAGCGAAATGCAGGACGACGAGTGGAGAATCAATTATTGTTGCAGGTACTGGAAGTTAACTCGAAGAAGGGAGGCCGCAGCATGTTATCTTTGAGGATCATCGACAGAGTTGGAAAACTTCAGGCGTACCTGAGAGAAATCTGTTCGGTCTCTCTTTTCATGCTGTATATTAATGACGTAGCAGACGAAAATTGGAGTAACCTCAGACTTTTTGCAGATGGAGCTGTGTACAATCGAGTACAAACTGGAAGAAGCTGCACTAATGTTTATTCAGACTGATAAAATTTCGAAGTGGCGCAATATTTGGGAACTTGCTTTATATGTTCGAAAATGTAAAATTTTGCACTTCACAGAACAAAAAACATGCTATCCTATGAATACGATATCAGTGAGACAGAGACGGGATCGTAACCCTTATTAGTACTTGAGTAAAATTTCATAGGGACGCGAAAATGTACGATCACTTAGGCTGAGTCGTAGGCAAAGCACGTGGCGGAATTCTTATTGGCTGAATGTCAGGCCAGTGCATCAGTTTACAGGAGAGATTTGTTACAAATCACTCGCGCGACCTGTACTGAGATCCTGCTGAAGATTGTGTGACCCGTACCACTTAGGAGTAGCAGGGTATATTTAACGTCTATACATTAGGGCAGCATGAATGGTAACGAACTGAACTGGCAAACTAAGTTAGGCGACCTACCCCGAGAGTCGGGTAACGAAGTTCCCTAAAACGGCTTTAAACGGTGTCTAGGAACATACTACAAAGCCCTATCTATCTCTTCCATAGGGATCCTGAGGACAAGATTAATTACAGCATGTACAGAGGCATTCAAACAATCACACTTTCCGCGCTCCATACATGAATACGACGGAAAAAAAGCCCTAATAACTGGCAGAGTGGGAAAATGTTGCGCCTAAATAGGCGAAGACATCCACTACTGATTACGCTATTTGCAAAGAATGACAGGAAATTAAGAATCGTAAAAACACTAGCAGTAACTATCCGAAACGGCCTGAAGTGGAATAATCATACAAAACAAACTAGTGAAAGCAGATGACAGGTTGAGATTCATTACAATAATTAAGGAATTTAATTCATTCCGGAAAGAAGTGGTTTACAAATCGTAAGAACAATTCCCATATACTGCTGCAATACAGTGTCTTAGGTTTCACCTCCTAGCCAAAGTATCACTATTAAATGAAATAATGGCACAAAATGTATCATGGATTTCAGTTTCTATCAAGTACTTTACTAGCTGAAGACGTTTTCTTGGTAAAGTGAGTTATTTTCATGTTTATTTCGTTATTTAAGGTGCACTTTGGCACCTTTTGCAATGTGTATTTTAGACATAACTTCCGAAAAAAATTGACGCAATTGATTGGGGGGGGGGGGGGGCGCAGCGACGTCTGTAGGACTTATTGATACTCTGCAATTCGACCACACTTAACAGATTTACAGCCTTCCCTATTGTGTAAGCCATGAAAAGCGTTTTGGACCAGTAGAAGCTCTGGGAATAGATGCAGCTGAACTGTCTAGTAAGCGTTGCAACTCGCCGACAGTGTGGCAGTAAAACGCGGCGACACGTCCACCGCTTTGGAAGGCTTGCAACGACTCTTAGTCGGCGCCTCCGAAGACGTGACTGGCGTCGCTTTGACAGTGGGTGGTGCCTCTCGTGCACAATGTTGTGAAGTTATGGTGTCTGATAAGTTTATGGCACATTCCTCTCCAGTACTACAAATAAAGCATAGCTATGTGTGCAGGCTTCCGAGCTAGGAAACAGCAAACGTACTGGGTGCTCATAATTAAAAGTGCAGCTACCCAGGAACCTCCAGTGTGAATTGTAATCATTTTTGGCAGCGGAACTATAATGCATTAATGCGGAACCGATTTACGATGAAAAATATTAGTTCGAGATTTGGCCACTAGGTGCAAATATGGCGCTGTGTAGCGTTTCATCCGTGTCCGGCGCTCATACTGAACAAATCGTGCAAGCGGCAGTTATTTTGACCTTACTGCCCACGTCCCTTTCCTAACCTATTACATCGGGAATGATTTCTGTAAGTGTCTTGCATTCATAGTACCAGATTTGGACCTGGTGGCAAAAATTTGAACTAATTTTTTCAGCGTAAATCTGTTCCGCATTAACGCATTAGAATATCTACCACGTTTTGCTTCTATGTGATAATTGCAACCCACACTGGACCTCTAGTTGCTGCACTAATTAATACCACCTGGTACTTCACATTTCGCAATATGCCTGCCACCGGAGGCTTTCCCTCCTTTCAGTGTCCCATAGCAGTGGAGTGCAAGTCCCAGAAAAGAAAAATTACGACCGTGGTAGCTCACAGCTTCACATGTGAACAGTAATGTATTTAGAAGATTTTGTAGTAAAAAATTTATCACAACTCATTTTATTGACGTTTTCTTTCGGGAAAGTCTTAATCGGTTGGACTGTTTCCTTTTAGTAAGGATGTCAGTTTCGAGCCGTAGTTGTAAGCAGTTGCCGTTTCGCGTTTAATCTATAGCGGCCTCCCCGATTTCCTTTCTGTAGACTATTCTGAGCTACAGAGGTGTGCACATTAGTAGGCGGGAGGTGCTTTTATGCGCAGTGGCTGGGTGGAGTGTACCACGTGACGCTCTAGCCAATGGAGTCTTTCTGTCGCGTCTGCTTGTAGCGTGCATTCTGGGGAGCGCGTAGAACATGTAGCGGTGACACTCTTATTAGTTTACATATGTTGAGGATACGCCACTGTAGTGCCTATTATGGAGTGAATGAAGGAAACTATTATGTTATGAAGGGCAGTGAGTCTTCGGAGAGGGAGAGTGAGAAGCAATTGCAGTGGCCCGGTGTAGTGCTCGTCGTCAGTTACCAGGGTAGGCAACCGCTGGAACGAGACGTGTTAAGCAGACAGGGAGCAGACAGGGAGCACATTGGTGATGTCGAAAGTATTCTTCATTGTAACATTGCTTTAGTGTGTGTTTTCTGACAGTAAGACCGTTTAGTTAATGAAGTTTTCGTTCTAGATAATACAGAATGATGTAGCGGGAGAGAGTGGTAGAGGGTAGAAAGAAAGCGAACTATCACGCGAGCATCAAGTGCTGTAGATTATTCGTGCGACTGCCGTTTGCGGCGGCTGGCGCGGTCAAGGCGAACTTCTGGCAAGGTGCCTACCCCAGCGTACGGCACGCCCTGCGTTTTCCTCGAACACCAGCTAACAGCAAGCCACCGGGGCAGCCGGCCGACACTGGCTGGCAAAACCCAACGCTGCTAGTGGCAGGCATTTCCGGAGAAACTCCACGATACACGGAAAACGCTTGTTCTCCTCTTGGAACGACGCCCCGTTACACTCGCCGCAGCGTCAAATGGGGCAACTTAACTACATCGTGTCTCGCCATAACAGCGTCCCCACGCGATTACGACAGTTCACGAGCTGCAAGTGCAAGCTAGCAGTTACTGAAATTCTCCCCCGCACGCCCGCCTCAGCTCTCTGGTTTAATGCGCTCCGGCACGATTTCCTCTCATCTTTAGAGTTCACGTAATCATCATTCAACTGTCGGAAACATCCTAATCTCTTCCTTCACCTACATTTTTCTCCTCTTATAGTGCCTCTATCCCGCTCGAGGTTGTTCTGTAACCACCTACCACATGCTCTCATCAACTTACCCCCGCTCCTAGAGCTTTGCTGTTTCTCCCCAGGTAGACGAATCTCCACGTTTATTACCTCATTTTCAGTAACCTTTAACACCGCGTTTCTGGTGATTCGATCCTCTGCTTAGCCAGTTTTTTTATCAATCTACCCTTAGTTTCGTAGAATCCTGTGCCCCAGAGGTACAGTCTCAAAAAATTTTCTCCATACCTTTGATAACGGTAGACAGCTTTTGACGAGGGATGCTCTATCTCGATGTGTTGACCTGCTTCCGAACTACTACTTGCTTCGTCATGTGTTTTGTTTCCGGTGTAGGAAAGTTCTTGTACTGTGGCTGCTGCGTGTGTGGCTACTGTGTGATCAGCGATTTTGATGTTCAATTTGTAGCTAAACAAATTTACGTTACTCAACATTATCCTCAGATTTAATCTGTCTGTATTCTATGTTCGGAAGATCATTCCCACAGGTCGTGTAATGTTACCTAACTTTTGCGGAGAATAGTAAAGTCAGTAGTTATTCTTTTCTTTGATATTCCTTCACACAGCTTTTTATATCATTTCTGAATTTACGCACCCACAACTTCCGGCTTTCTGCGCAGTCCAATGTTTAATTTTGCTACTGGCGACTCTGCAGACCACATTCCGACCACGAGACCAACTTGGCGTTGGTGGTTCGCCATTCTGGGAAACACCACACACACACACACACACACACACACACACACACACAGAATTCTAACTCTGAACAAATAGTCATGTTTTCTATACAATGAGCAATATGACCCCTTTGGAACATAGCTATCCTGATACTTTCAATAAAAAGGAAAACTGTCACGACCAAACTAAACACCGTAATGGAGAAAACTTCTTTGAAGTTGCTGGCAGCTTACTAAGGTGGGGGATCTGAACCAAATGAAACTACTACTTTTGGTGTGTCACTTCCAAATCTAATTGCCTCTGCAATCCCATATTTTAATCGACTGCATTCTATTACCTTTACTTTTGTTGACGTTAACCTTATCTCTTTTCAGGAAAATCCATTCTGTTTAACTGCACTTCAAGGTCTTTTACCGTTTGAATACCCCTCAATGACTATCTTACAGTTCTAATGTCCAGACTACGTAAATCTTTTAATATATGGATCACTGCACGTCCGAAAAAATAGACGCTGGGTTGTGTCAACAGCACCTCACGACTTTGTACTAACCTTCACGAAGTCTAATTCATTTGCTCTGTAGCGTCCTGCACAACGATTAATTTACACATGTTTAATCCACATTTTGGAAGAGAGAATGGGTGATGGGTGGAGAGGGGGAGGGAGGGAGGGAGGGAGGGGGAGAGAGAGAGAGAGAGAGAGAGAGAGAGAGAGAGAGAGAGAGAGAGAGAATATTAGACGCTGCCGTTGCAGTAGCTGTTGCCTCGTGCCTTCTGTGTCCCTGAATTTGTTTACGAGTGCTGCCGACTGGGTTGAGTGAAAGCGATTCATACGCCTCGTGGCAGGAACCGGTGCCATCGTTAAGCAACGGGCTGAATCAGCTCCTCCTGTCCACAACGAAACTGCCACTGCTCGTCTTTTATTCTTAGTCTTCGAAGCGACGTGCAGCAGAGTCCACGGAGTAATTGCGAATTGTCAGTAACATTCGTTATTTTTGACACGCCCATTTGCGTATTTCAAGGTAAAAGCGATTTCGTTGTGAAATAACACCTGGCAACACGCTGTGAAGTAGATGTGGCTGCCTATAGTCATTTATCATAAGAGTGTCTCGTATGACCTCTACCGAGCGACCAAGAAGTAACCGCACTGCATTCTTAATCCTGAGGACGATGGGCAGTTTTAAAATGAATTATGGCCACAGATATTTGCAACAAAAAAGACTGCGTATAAATTACAAATCATTATACGTGTCCTCAATCATTATTAGTAGTTCATGTAACTGCCCGTCTTCGTTGCTATTTTATCTTTTTTTAAATACACCTCATCAAGTTCCAGTCACAGCCATAACCACAATCTGTCAAATACGACCGTTGGAACTTTAATAGTGGCAACTTCATTTACAGCTAGTACAAAATACATACGTGTTTCAAAGTTTTACTGACCTTCAAAGTAGTCACCAGCATTGTGTATAACCCGTTGTCAGCGATGTGGAAGTCTTAGGATATTCTTAGCAGTGCCAGTTGTGTTGACAGTTCGAGCGGTGCGGTCTATTGCCCGACGAATTTGTAGCAGTTCTGAAGTGAATGCCGTGAAGTGTTTCCTTCAGTTTAGAAATCGAGTTGAACTCACGAAGGCTTAAGCACTTACCAGCCCCATCAGTCAAACAAATCAGCAACAGCTTGCACTGTACGTGCTTGAGCATTGTCGTACAAAATGGTCAGGTCCTGCAGAAATTGTCATGACTTCTGTCTCTATGCTGTTCATTTTTGGAACAACCTACGACCAGCTTAGAGAAAGAAGTGATGATACTTTCTCCAGGACCTGACTATCATTTTGCAGGACAGTGCTCAAGCACGTACAGTGCAAGCTGTTGATTTGTTTGACTGGTGGGCTGCTGAGTGCTATACCACCTACTGCTCTCCCCCGACTTAAGCCCTCTTGAGTTCAACTCTATTACTAAACTGAAGGAAACACTTCATAGCGTCCGCTTCAGAACTGCTACAAATTCGTCGGGCAATAGACCGCGCCGCTCGAACTGTCAACACAACTGGCACTGCTTAGAGTATCCTACGACTTCCACATCGCTGGCAACGGGTTATACACAATACTGGTGACTACTTTGAAGTCAGTAAAACTTTGAAACACGCATCTATTTTGTACGAGCTGAATATAAATAGTTGCCACTATTAAAGTTCCAGCCCTCGTAGAACAAAATAGGAGCAATATTTCTATAATAATTACAACGATACAGCGTACAGCAGCAGAACGAAGAAGTACCACACTTTAAACTCTCGATACATTGCGAACTGCGTCGTCAGACTTACACTTTCATCATGACCAGTCCTGTTCAACGAGGCAACCTTAAATAACATTCTGACCGGCAGGCGGCATTATACACTTGTAAATATTAGTTACGAATAAAGCATAAAGTCTCATTTTATAGAAGTAGAAATAAGCAATTGGAACTATCACCCTAAAATTCAAAATAACGCCTACAAATTGAGCGCACAGTCATTACATAAACGTACTAAAATAAAAAGTTGATATACATTCTTACGTATCTTACAGTAAAGTTACGTTAAGCTCTACCTTGTGTAATGTTATAGCTAGACGAGAGAAGTTTTAATACAAATCGTTAATTTTAATTATTACACATTAATTTTTACGAAACAACTGTATGCTTATGCGAAAAATTTGGATTTCTTATGTTACAAGTCCTATTCTCTATTTTTAGAGATTTTCGATATGGTGACTATGCTGAATTTGTAGAAGTTTTGAATTTTAGTGTCACTCCAGTTCGCTATTTTCTACTTTCACGGAATTAATATGCTTTGTGATTAACATTGACACGTCTTATTGCTTTTAAACCCACGCAACGGCCTCTGTGCTGTTTAAGCCAGGCTGCCTCAACCGAACAGCACCAGTCATGGTACAAGTGTGTGTAACTGACGACATGCAGTACATCGAACTTTTTAATTGTGGTATGTCCTCATTACCTTTATATACTGTATATTATTGTACCAATATTACTTCTCTTTTATTTTGTCTGACAAATTCTAATGATGGCTGTGACCGAAACGTACATATATATGCATACACAATTAGCGATCAAGACGGACAGTTACATACGTTTGAAAAGGTTCTTCTGTGCATAGGAGAGTGACAAGTTAGAAAGCTATCGAAAGCTTGGTTCAGAACCTGCAGCTTAACACAAATGGTGCGTACCACGTACAAATACGCGGATATACCCAGCATTGTAAGAGTACAAGATTGCGGAACTGTATCCAATCTGTAACATCCCTTACATATCTGTGAGTATGCATACGGAGCTATTTAAAATGCAAGGAGCACCTAAAACTAATTTCCCTGGCAGAAAGTTTCATTGGAAGAATCCGTAGAATCACGGAAGAGGTATCTTGCAAGACCCTGGTTCAGGAGACACTTTAGTGTTGCTCGTTGTTCTAGAATCCAAAAGGCAAGAAGATCCAATGAAGAGCAACATGTCTAGTTGCCGGTTGCTGCAGCAAAAGCAAATTTTGTGTGTGTGTGTGTGTGTGTGTGTGTGTGTAACTCCAACGGCAGACTTTACAAGACAGGCGTTGTGTATCAGTACGGTAAGACCAGGAGCGTAGAATTAGAAATTTTAACTCACACAGACTGTTACCAACAATCTTTCTTCCCGCACGCCATTCGCGACTGGAGCAACGGTAGAAAGTGACAGTACATAAAGTACGCTCCAACACAACTTGGTTTGCGGAGCTATGAATGTAGATATGAAACTGAACCTTGCACTTGGGAGTATCAGTCACCTTCGTGACCCAGAATTATTTGGATGAGAAAAAAGCAAAGAAATGACTGTACAATACACGATCCACGAGACTGTGAACCGGCAACATGTGCACGAAACATTGGTAACGAAAATTCTTTGCAGCACCATACGGAGACAGGCAGTGCGATAGCAGGAATGCTCGCTAGTGACTAGCTGAAGTGGTGATTGTAAGCGTAATTTTGACAATATCCGAGGACAAATAACCCGTGACGGACGGAGCAGTGGCGACTAGAGAAGCAGACTACCGCTGGCAAAACGGCATTCCTTGTCAAGCGGGGGGTCTACTAGTATCAAACAATGGCATTAAATTGAGAAAGAAATTTCTGAGAATGTAAGTCTGGAGTACAGCATTGTATGATAATGAAAGAGTGCGAAAACTAACAGAAGCATTTGAGATGTGATGCTACAAAATAATGTTGAAAATCAGGTGGTCTGATAAAGTGAGGGATGAGTAACTTCTCTGCAGAATCGGGGAGAGGAAATGAATATACGGAAAAACTGACAAGAGGGGAAGTGGTCTGTTAAGTCATCTAGGAATAACTTCAACGGTATCAGAGTGGGCTGTAGACGATAAAACCTGTAGAGTACGGCATCCCGCAAATAACCGACGTAGAGAACCGCAACATGTGTCGACCACATGATCAGCCTCCATTCTTGGCAATTTTCCATTCAGCCTCTTTTGACCTTTACTTGTGAAGGCATTCCTGTCTTCACATCTGGTCATCACTCCTGGAGTCGACCATGATTGTTCATTCAGTAACAGCTTTGGCAGGAAATGGATTTTGTCTTTATCGGTTTTAAGTAGGCTGTTTAGGTTCTTATGTTGGTAACGCCACGTAGCGCTCTGTATGAAAATGACTGGCTGTGCTGTGTGCAGTCTGTAGCTGGTTGAAATTGTTGGAATATTCGCTATTGTAGTGTTGGGCAGTTGGATGTGAACAGCGCGTAGCGTTGCGCAGTTGGAGGTGAGCCGCCAGCAGTGGTGGATGTGGGGAGAGAGATGGCGGAGTTTTGAGAGCGGATGATCTGGACGTGTGTCCAACAGAGACAGTAAATTTGTAAGACTGGATGTCATGAACTTATATATATATATATTATGACTTTCTAACACTATTAAGGTAAATACATTGTTTGTTCTCTATCAAAATCTTTCATTTGCTAACTATGCCTATGAGTAGTTAGTGCCTTCAGTAGTTAGAATCTTTTATTTAGCTGGCAGTATTGGCGCTCGCTGAATTGCGGTAGTTCGAGTAACGAAGATTTTTGTGAGGTAAGTGATTCATGAAAGTTATACGTTATTGTTAGTCAGGGCCAGTCTTTTGTAGGGATTATTGGAAGTCAGATTGCGTTGCGATAAAACTATTGTATGTCGGTTTAGTGTTGATCAGAATAAGTAAAGAGAAATGTCTGAGTACGTTCAGTTCTGTTCAGCTGTTTGAAAATCAAATAACGTAAGAGGTTTATCAGCACAGTAATTCATTAATTTTTCTAAGGGGAGGTTCCACAGTATCTTTCAGACTATTTTTGATCCTTGCAGGCGTAGTCATTACAAAGAAGGTTGCAGAAAGCGGAATTGCCAAGCATGAGGAAACTACACCGGTTTCGACAATACCCAAGTCTGATTGGCATCTCCGCGACAGCTGTCACAACATGTCGCTTTACAGAATTCTTGTACTGCCTCTGGAGACCGTTTCTAGTTCTCCGAGCGGTGTCTTGCTGTTAGAGCACTGTTGCTGACGAGTCTTCTATGTCCAGACGGATCAAACGAAGCTGTCTGCAGTCGTGACTTCAGAACGGATCAAACCAGACCAGTCGGCAGCACGCGGCGTCCGCGTGGCCCGGATGCTGAGCTGCGCTGCGTGGGCGCAACTGCGCAGGCGCGCAGCCCGGCGCATGCGCGCTCCGCTTTCCGAGAAACCACACCGGTCCGCGGTTCAAGGACGGCCGCAGCACGTACTTCGCCTACTACGCACTCACACTTGCAGCGTGGAGGCGCCGCAGCCTGCAGTGGCGGCCAAATCCGAACAACAAATATCTCGCTGCTGATCCTGGTAGACAGCAGGTGTCACTGCCACTGAATTCTTTTTAGCAAAAAACACAGAGTGTGTTGAAACAGTGTGTACAGACAGAAGTTCTGATGTAACAATGTTCCATCACTTCAGCAGCGCGCATGCGCTGAAAACTATTTCCGTGCCTTACACTCGGTCATGTTGGAAGCATGTCTAGCGTCTGGGGAATTGACATCCCTTGAGCTAAGAAGAGAATAGAAGCTTTCGAAATGTGGTGCTACAGAAGAATGCTGAAGATTAGATGGGTACGTAACATAAATAATGAGGAGGTATTGAATAGAATTGGAGAGAAGAGAAATTTGTGGCACAACTTGACTAGAAGAAGGGATCGGTTGGTAGGGCATATTCTGAGGCATCAGGGGGTCACCAGTTAAGTATTGGAGGGCAGCGTGGAAGGTAAAAATCGTAGAGGAAGACCAAGAGATGAATACACTAAACAGGTTCAGAAGGATGTAGGTTGCAGTAGGTACTGGGAGGTGGTGAACCTTGGACAGGATAGAGTAGCATGGAGAGCTGCATCAAACCGTTCTCTGGACTGAAGACCACAACAACATATATTCCTGTTTACGACTGGGCAAGGACACAATCCACTACCTGGACAGATTGCACACAAGGGTATACCACGTGTAATAAGCGACTTAAGGGAAAGCTGGTCAAATACAAAATATGTTGGCCTATGAGAAGAGCGAAGAACTAGAACGGAGGACGAAGAGATGTGCTTTGCTTACAAAGTTCGTAAGGCAAACCTGCATTTTTATTGATCAACAAACATACCGAAGTTGCAATGAAGACAATTATATTGAAATTCAATGAGAAGGGACATTGACGTTAAAGTTCACTGCTGATGGTGCCATTTCCTTAGATAGTGAGGATGAATTACAGGAATTCAAGACTGAACTGGGTGCTAAGCACAGAGTAAACCAAAGAAGAAGCATTACAGACTAATTTTAAACTCTGTTACCATATACTGCTTGAAGTGGCGAAATTCTAACTTAGAAACAAAATAACTCTTAACATTCGAAGAAATGAGGAAAATAAGCAGTATACTATCACAGGCAAACAGAGCACCCCTAGTCAGAAGTAGTCTGCTGCTAACGAACATAGGGACTAATTTAGGGTAGGAGTTCTGTAAGATGTATATATTGAGAACAGCGTTGAACCAAAATGAATCAGACTTCAGGAAAACAGGACAAGAAACCCCGTGTGCGAGGAGTGGTGTTAGAGAAGAACTGGGTTCTCTGCAAACAAGAAGAATTGACAGAAGGAATATGTTTGAAGACAGGGAATAGTTTCCACTTTAACGACCTGTGGAGGAAAAATATTGCAGAGGTAATGTATTGGAATATAGACTACCAGAAACAAAGGAGATTAACAGAAACGCACAGGACCTGATTGTATCAATGCCTACCTTATTAAATATGCGATTTAGTGGTATAACCGAGGCTGTTGAACTTTTTAAATGAATGCTGGAAATGGAAAATGATGAAAGACTCAGAGTGGCGGAAGTAATATCAATCTGTTAAAAAGGAACTATAAATGCTCGTGAAAACTACAGAAGAGTTCATCTGAGCACTGCCTATAAATTACCGTCACGAGTAACTAGTACATTGAAAAGAATAGCCGACGACATCTTAATGGAGGAACAGAATTGTTTTCTAAAAGGATGATGGTGCAGTGAAAATACTAGAGTGTTCAGCAGGTAACTGAAAACACACGGGAACATAACCTGGAGACTCGCATTTGTAAGTTGTTAAAGGCTTAGACAGAATGAAAATGTATTTGCTATAAAGATACTGGAAAGACGTGGTCATCCATAACATTTAATACAGGCGACAGGAAGCTTAATTTATCGAAATTTTTATTGCTACAGACAGAGAGAGAGAGAGAGAGAGAGAGAGAGAGAACGGGATCAGTAGCAATAAACAGGAGTACGATACGGGCGCAGTCCCTAACCGACTGACGCTAACAATGGAAACAAATTAATCTACGAACAAAAGTAATTCTTAGAAACACTTAAATACTGTACTGATTAAAATTTGGTCATCAGCAAGAAGTCTGAGAAAGATTTCAATTTGCTGTACATCGATTGCACTGACCAGGAGAACTTTGAAATATCAGCTAATAAAACGAGTTGTGTTTTAGAGGCAACTACCCAGTGCGCTCTAAAATAACGCTAAACAAAAAAATCTGTTGAAATTTCATCTCTTGAGATGTCACGTAAGTTATAAAAGTTGTGTGTGCAGTAAGTAAGGTTTCAAACGATGTGGCAATATACGCAATACATGATCGAAGAAAACCGGTAAGATACAAACAAAACTGTACAAAAATAATGGCAATACCTGTGCACAAATACGAAAGTGAGACTTGGGCAATAAAGAGCAAAGAAGGATACAGTCAGCTGAAATGGAAGATTCTGAAGTAAGGGAAAAGATTTATCTTGCATTGAAGTATTGGAAATGGGATAAAATGGAAGGATATTGAAATAATTGGGGCACAAGAAATGGATGGTTAACCTACATACCTCTAGGAAAAACCCTAAAAGAAAGGAAAAATGGGGCTTTTGTGAAGACTGAATAGAATATAAGCCAACTCTGAAGTGAAGACAGATAAAAATCTGACCGTTTGCAGAATGCACACTCTGCAGCGGAGTGTGCGCTGATATGAAACATCCTGGCAGCTTAAAACTGTGTGCCGGATCGAGACTCGAACTCGGGACGTTTGCCTTTCGCGGGCAAAGTGCTCTACGAACTGAGCTACCCAAGCACGACTCACGACCCATCCTCACAGCTTCAATTCTACCAGTACCTCGTCTCCTGCATTCCAAACTTCACAGTTCTTCTGCGAACCTTGCACAGAATGCCCTTGTGTTGGTGTGTCAGAACGGTGAAGTCCTGTGCCTCACATGCTTTGTAATTGGTTGTGGCTTCTCGCTGAGGATGCCTTCATGTGATTATCTCGTGATCTGGCACAGGCATAGTAGTTTTGAGTTGGTTAGTGGGCCGACTGATCCTCGCGCTGCCACAGCGCATAGGCGCTCAGAGTGGTGTGGTTGGAATGTGCCGCCTAATGTTGACCACCTGACGACTTTGCTGCTTCCACAGCTATATTCATTACAGCAGCTATCCCCCGCGGCACTTGCTCAACCATGTCCACCATGCAATCTAACACGACAGCGACCGTGACGACCAGGCTGCCGATGTCAGCAATTCTTGCACCATCGGCAGCGCTTTTGGATGGCGTGGAGCCGATGCGGTCAGAGGCTTCAGCGTTGCTGCCGTCTCCCCCTTCCGCAGTGTCTACGGCTCGCCTGATAAACTGCGCAGTGGGTGCTGAGTTTGCCTGCGCTGTCATGTGTGGGCCGTCCCGCACATCCAACTCATGCTGGCTGCCAGTCGCGTCAGGAATTTGTGCTTTCTGGCATGTGCGTGCCCATCTTATGTGAGGTGTGGCCACGTCTGACGCTTCTGTGGTTGGCGGACCAGTAGTCCAGGATGAGATTTTCTCTCTTCAGCGGAGTGTGCGCTGATATGAAACTTCCTGGCAGATCAAAAGTGTGTGCCGGACCGAGACTCGAACTCGGGACCTTTGCCTTTCGCGGGCAAGTGCTCTACCGCGAGAGGCAAAGGTCCCGAGTTCGAGTCTCGGTCCAGCACACAGTTTTGATCTGCCAGGAAGTTTCATAACCAGTAGTACTCGCACGCTGCGGTGTGGCTCGACGCGAACACCGTACGGCGAGCCACCTCGCTATAGCTGCTCTAGCCCTTTTCAATTGGCTGTCTTCGTGTTCTTGGCTGTAGTCACAGCACGCAGCGACACTATTGCTTTTGACGTTTGAGGATGTGAGGTCATGAATGTGGAGGGGATTGTCTCAACTTTATGGA
Source organism: Schistocerca americana (assembly GCF_021461395.2). NCBI lineage: Eukaryota > Metazoa > Arthropoda > Insecta > Orthoptera > Acrididae > Schistocerca > Schistocerca americana. The sequence continues at coordinate 225,075,959 of NC_060123.1, forward strand.
TAATGTCTTCGTTCAGCCATCAGACTCACTCCGTCACAGCAGCATAGCATCGCTACATCTCTGTCATCCAACAGGCCTGCCGATGTCACGAGAACTGATGACATCGTCAGCTTGGTCGTCACGGTCACCTCCATGTTTGAACGAATGTTGGGCGTGACGGTGCAAATGACGCAACAGATGGCTGCAACAATGAATATATGAGGCGCATCCCGAAAGTAAGTTTCCCTGTATTTCCTTTATAGTAGGCATACAACAGATCTATGAAGTAACAAATGCTGGCTAGACAGGTATCGTCTGGTGCCAGTACTGCGGCAGCCGTGACCCGAAACTGCGTCTCATTCGTTCTCCCGCCGTTTGCCATGTTCAGTCAGTGATAAGGTTCCGTAACGCACAAGTCACCAACGAAATTCGTCAGCTCCATCAGATCTATAGGGAGAACATCACGAGCCAACAGATGCTGCGTCGCTGGTGTAGGTTTTTCTTCTGGAGGTTGTCAAAGCGTCCGCGATGAATAGCGCAGTGGGTGACCGTCCCTCATCAATGATTACCTGGTTGAACTGGTGCGCCATTGCATCCTGGCCATCCGCCTTTACGATTGAGGAGCTCAGCAGGCATTTTCCACGGATATCGTGATCCTTGCTGCATTAAATTGTCACTAAGCACCTGCTGTTCAGCAAATTGCGTGCCAGGTGGGTACCAAAAAACCCGACACCAGAGCATAGAACTAAACACTATGGAGCAGCACTGCCATTTCTGCCTCGGTATCATGACAGCGACGAGTTCCTCTACAGGGTCGTCACGGGCCCAGGACACCAAGCAGCAGTCAATGCATTGACGTAACAGTGGGTCTCCAGTTGAGACGAAATTCAAACAGACTGCGTCAGTACAAAAAGTGATGTAGACGGTGTTCTGGAAAAGGATATTCTGCTCTTTGACTTCTTACCCAGAGGTGAAACAGTGAATGCTGACCGTTACTGTGGAACAAAGCGGTAACTGCAACTTGCCATTCAGACCAGGAGTCTGCTTACTGCAGGCTTTGTGCTGTTCCATGACGATACTCCTCCCCATACGGCTCGGTGCACAGCATCTGTTTTGCAGAAGTTCGGCTGGGAACTGTAATCGTCCAGCATACAGTCTTTATCTTACTCCCAGCGATTTAATCTTTTATAGGACCTCAAGGGAAACAAAAGAAAAATTCGGAGTAGGTATTAAAATCCATGGAGAAGAAATAAAAACTTTGAGGTTCGCCGATGACATTGTAATTCTGTCAGAGACAGCAAAGGACTTGGAAGAGCAGTTGGATGGAATGGACACTGTCTTGAAAGGAGGATATAAGATGAACATCAACAAAAGCAAAACGAGGATAATGGAATGTAGTCGAATTAAATCGGGTGATGCTGAGGGAATTAGATTAGGAAATGAGACACTTAAAGCAGTAAACGAATTTTGCTATTTGGGGAGCAAAATAACTGATGATGGTCGAAGTAGAGACGATATAAAATGTAGACTGGCAATGGCAAGGAAAGCATTTCTGAAGAAGAGAAATTTGTTAACATCGAGTATAGATTTAAGTGTCAGGAAGTCATTTCTGAAAGTATTTGTATGGAGTGTAGCCATGTATGGAAGTGAAACATGGACGATAAATAGTTTGGACAAGAAGAGAATAGAAGCTTTCGAAATGTGGTGCTACAGAAGAATGCTGAAGATTAGATGGGTAGATCACATAACTAATGAGGAGGTATTGAATAGAATTGGGGAGAAGAGGAGTTTGTGGCACAACTTGACAAGAAGAAGGGATCGGTTGGTAGGACATGTTCTGAGGCATCAAGGGATCACCAGTTTAGTATTGGAGGGCAGCGTGGAGGGTAAAAATCGTACAGGGAGACCAAGAGATGAATACACTAAGCAGATTCAGAAGGATGTAGGTTGCAGTAGGTACTGGGAGATGAAGACGCTTGCACAGGATAGAGTAGCACGGAGAGCTGCATCAAACCAGTCTCAGGACTGATGACCAGAACAACAGGACCTCAAGAAATTCCTCTCCTCTGGCCAGCGTTCTGAGAACTATGAGGAACTGAAGACTGTCACACGCTCGTTCCACACTCAGGCGGCAGACTTCTACGGCACAGGAATACCAAAGTTGAGCCCACGATATAAGTGCCAATTCTTTTAGTGACTGACTGAAAATACACTCATGCTCATAATTTAAGGATAATGCTGATACATGGTGAAACAACGCTCTGGTGGGCGGTTTGCGGGTTTAAATCAACTCGGGGTATGACCATGCGGTGCATTTGATCTGCGGTCGTCGCACGGTGGCGCTGGCAGCAGTCCACATACGCACAGGTGTGGGTGCAGACGTTTTCAGACGTGCTAATGGTGACTGTTGAAAAAGGCTCAAAGAACACACATTGATGACGTTATGAGGGGTAGAATACTAGGGCAACTGGAGGCTCGTCAAACACAGAAGACCGTAGCACAGGCCCTCCGTGTGCCAGGAAGTGTGATCAAGAGTATGACAACGATTCCACCAGACAGGAAACGTGCCCGGGGTCTACAGTACGGGACGTCCACAATGTACAACACAAGAAGCCCGATATATCACCATCAGTGCCCGCAGACGGCCACGGAGTACTGCAGGTAGCCTTGCTCAGGACCTTACTGCAACCACTGGAACACTTGTCTCCATACACAGTCTACAGACGACTGAACAGACACGATTTATTCGCCCGGGTACCTGCAAGGTGCATTCCACTGACCCCTGGTCACAGGAGAGCCCGTAAAGCCTGGTGTCAAGAACACAGTACATGGAACAGTGGTCCCAGGTTATGTTCACGGACGAGTCCAGGTATAGTCTGAACAGTGATTCTCGTAGGGTTTTCATCTGGCGTAAACCAGGAAGCAGATACTAACTCAAAGTCCTTGAAAGGGACCTGTATGGAGGTCATGGTTTGATGGTGCCGGGTGAGGTTATGATTGGTGCACGTTCACCCCTGCATGTCTTTGATAGAGGAACTGTAACAGGTCAGGTGTATCGGGACGTCATTTTGCACCAGTATTGCCCCCTTTTCAGGGGTGCAGTGCGTCTCACCTTCCTCCTGGTGGATGATAAAGCACTTCCCCACCGAGCTGTCATCGTGGAGGAGTACCTTGAAACAGAAAATATCAGGTGACTGGAGTGGGCTGCCTGTTCTCCAGACCTAAACTCCATCGAGCACGTCTGGGATGCTCTCGGTCAACATATCGCTAAACGTCTTCGACCCCTACGACATTTCATTTCAGGAGCTCCGACAGGCACTGGTGCAAGAATGGGTGGCTATACCCCAGCAGCTGCTCGACCACCTGATCCAGAGTATGCTAACCTGTTGTGCGGCCTGTGTACGTGTGCATGGTGATCATACCCCATACTGATGGCGGGGTACATGCGCAGGAAACAGTGGCGTTTTGATGCACATGTGTTTCGGGACGGTTTTCTCAACTTATCACCAATGCTGTGGACTTGCAGATCCGTATCGTGTGTTCTCTATGTGCCTATGCTATTAGCCACGTTGTGGGGCACCACATTCTGCAATTATCCTTAATTTACGAGCATGAGTGTAGCTCAAAAATTGCTGTACCTGTTGCCACTACAGTTTTTCATGTAACGATGTTGTATTTACTATTAAAAATAGGGAAATTTCACTTTCTGGTTGCGCCTCATAGCTGCAGAAGCAGCCAAGGTGGTCAAAAGTAAGCGAAACAACATAGCCGCAATGTTGGCGTCTCGTCCCTGGTTGGGGCACACCAGAAGGTCGGAGCATTGCTGTTGTGGGCTTCTGTGGTATCCTATAGGGTATTCCACGTTGGCGAACTAAAGCTGCTTCGAATTCCTCGCAGTCACAGTAACTTGTTTCCCACCACAGTTCAATCACGTTGGCTCCTGTTCCCACGTCAAAGTGCATTGTGGACTAGGGCATTGTGGAAATCAAATCAGGCGGAGTCTTTTCCTGCACATTTCACTGTGAAGTCTGACTTTATCCAATTTGACATCTGGTGCAGTAATCTTCGGTGATTTTTTAGTTGGAAGACGATTGGTGATGGGTCCGCCTGCCACGCTGCCAGTTGGCCAGTGGAGTTTAAAGCAAAGGAAGCCACCATGATCTGCAGCAATCCACTCAGAACAGGCGTTGCAGTAGCAATAAAAACAGTGCTACACAACTTACAGCCGCAGTTTAATTGACGTTGGGAAGATTATTACCGTTCATTGGAGTAAATACTATTGAAGCGTATATCATTAGGGATAGCTAGCAACAGAACCTGCCCTCAATGGCTGGGATGGTTTTACATCGATACAAACCTGAAACTTGCTCATTAGGAGCCCCTTCTCGTTGCTTAGAGATTAAACAGCATGACACCTGAACTAAGGTCTACATGAGTACCATCACTTGACGGTGACTGGAGGAATTTTATTGAAAAAGATAGGATCAAAGTGACTGGAATGTGACGGAGAGAGATCTAGAATGTGAGTTGTGGCAGATATACTCCCTTTGCTCTCAAGGCGAATATGTGGGAGACGCTCATCCCCTGTTACACTGTATAGCTGTAAGTTTAGCGAAACCAATGGGTATTCTGACATTTTCGTGCAATGAAAAGATGAGTCGTTATCTGTTAATCTATGTTTATCTGGTTTGTCACTTCGCCACCGACAGTTGAACGAAGTAGCAGAAGAAAGAGATGGAGCACATGGATACATTCTCTGAGTAGTATTTCTTAGATTAGTACTCGTGTTTTCAAATGGGTCAAAAGTAGACAATGCAGCTATGTGACATTATCAGAAGCAGGGCAATCTCTGTATCAACATAAAAAAAGCTAAAATAGAAGTTTTATCTGTGAGATCGCTGTTGATATATATCCTGATCACTAGTTTCAGAGAAGATATACTGTCATCCTCAGAACACAGGATACGCTGCCGAAGGCAAAAGGACAACAAAGTTTAGTTCCTTGTTTCGGTAGTAGACGTAGCGAGTGGATGCAAGGCAGAAGAGCGTTCGCACTTTCATCTGATTTTGCTCAATGTAGTAGTGTAGTGATAAAATTTATGTTCACACAAATTCAAGTACAATCCTTTTAACAGTATCTTTTCCAAGTATCCAGGAAGCAGAAACAATGTGTGGAGGCTGCAGATTTGAGAAGAGATTGCCGATTTAGGAGAGAGATGTGTATTATATCCGACAAAAAGGCTGGAAATAAAAAATGGTGTTCAGATTTGTTCTCGGAGACATGCGGACGGAACTGTTACATTCTACATTTCGTGATAGAAACATTTCAAGGCGGTTTAGGATTATTAAAAAACTCCACTCTTTTAGTGTAGTCGAGTGGTGAAAAAATGTAATGTTACTTTCGTTCCACAGGGTTTTTATCTCGATCTGCCTTTAAAGCTTTGGCGTACTTGCCGAACATTCGAGAAAGCACTGACGAGCTTTGTTGGCTAAATTAGCTAACAAAACAGAGGAAAATTTTGTTAACTAGTCACAGGCCTTAGCAAAATATTGCAACGTATTTCGACGTATAACATGGAGTAGAAATGGCAATACTGAAAAAGGTTATAGGGACAGACAGGTTCATAGGTGCTAGTTAGCTGTCTTTGAATGTGCAGTGGTCTGCTTGTGATTGAAACAGTTTATTTCTTAGTCTGTTGCTAACGCATGAAGTAATTATTTTGTTCACCTGCCGTCTTGTTGCATATCACTCTCTTCCACTGCTGTGGCATCTGAAGACAACGAAAGCAACCTCAGATTAAAGGAGAATGATTAAGTTTTTGATGTTAGCAACAGACCAATACATCAAGTAAACGATCTCTCTTATGGGTCAAAGCTCTTTCTCGGCAGGCGGTACGCAGCACATCAAGGTATGAAACTACTGTCTATTTGTATCAAACGCTTTTTTATTTCTTTTTCCATAATGAGGTTATATCGAAACACGTTGCGATGTTAATTTTTTTCAAATTAAAAACTTTTGGTGGTAGCGGTCTCTGAGAAACGTGTTTATGAATTTCAACTAACAGTTACGGTCGTGCAACAGCCAGTATGGCTTTAAATCGTTGAGAGAAAATTTTAGCGAAGCGAAAGTTTATCCTGCTTATTTCTACATCATGTGGTCGAAGTGTCATATCACAGCCGAAAAATTTTTACCACCAGTGAAGGTCATAACTGTTTGCCTCATCAACAGCTGTTTAACATCGTCTGCTACCTGAGGCAGTTCATTAGCCCAACCTTTAGCGAGTCGCACGTCAATACCGCTATGCTCAAATGATTAGCCACCCTTTAAAGATGCGGACAGTGTATTCATGAATTCGGAAATCACTGCGGAAGCATCTACATAAGGAACTGCCAGGCACGGAAGTTAAGGGGAGGTAGCGGGGTCAGGTCGATTTGAAGCGGAGTGTGCCGTTTTCATTTGCCTAATTTATACGCACAAATGTTTTTACTTACATCTGCCGCAGCCTGGAACTGTCCGTGGAGCGAACGCGTTCTTGTTTCGGCGACTTCCCGCTGTCAGATTCCTGAAACTGAAAGGAAAACAGGTGTCACAAATGCTGTTTCCGAATTTCCTTTAGTCGAAAAAGCCACCAGCTTTTATTTGTCTTAAAAATCTGGTGCTCATGAATATAAATCATATAAATATAAATAATACAAGGCAGAACTGTGAGCAGTTTAAAGAAAGTAGGAATTCTTGCCTGCTCGTCACCACCTCTAGAGTCCAAAGAATGCGATACCTAATCGTGTGGCCTTTTTAGATATCTGAGTCGACTCACATGTTCAAAGCCTATCATGGGGATGTAGGTGAAGAGGAAGGGCCGCGCCGTAGTTATAAGAATGAGAGGAACCAAATTTGACTCAAAAGGTATTTTGTATTCAAGATTCGCAGACGGACTGGGTAACGTAAATTACGTCCTGAAATAGCGTGAAAAGTATGCACTTAGGTATCAGGTTTCAAACGTCATCTACCATCAGTTATCAGTCATCTTACATTTTTCCGTTTCTGTACGGCTTCAGGATTTTCTATAATGATTAAGGCAACGTTGGTTGCCGAATACCCTTTCCTGACGCCTATCCTGTTATGACTGGCAACTGGTGAACGCGACACGAGGCCATGATTCTGCTTCTGACCTATACTCAAACTGTCGTTTTTTAACGTAATTTATTTTGTCTGTGCCATCCATGGTGAACAGTACAATGGCTGGACATTCACGATAAGTAACACGCAAATCAACGCAAAGTTCTCTGCGGATACACCTTTGGCTGGTACACTGCCTCATATGCTACCACTGAGTATCTCCCGATATCTCCCCCCTTGCATATTTAAGAACCTTCAGTTTCGCAGAGATCGAATGAAGGGTTGAGGTACGGGTCGTAACACATCTGAAATGTAACGCCCACTGTTCAAAGTGCCGTCAATGCGAACAAGAAGTGGTCGAGACGTGTAACCAATGGCACCCCATACCATCACGCCGGGTGATACGCCAGTATGGCGATGACTAATACACACTTCCAATGAGCGTTCACCGCGATGTCGCCAAACACGGATGCGACCATCATGATGCTGTAAACAGAACCTGGATTCAATCCGAAAAAATTGCGCGCTGACACTTGTGCACCCAGGTCCGTCGTTGAGTATACCATCGCAGGCGCTCCTGTCTGATGCAGCGTCAAGGGTAACCGCAGCCATGGTCTCCGAGCTGATAGTCCATGCTGCTGCAAACGTCGTCGAACTGTTCGTGCAGATGGTCGTCGTCTTGCAAACGTCACTATCTGTTGACTCAGGGATCGAGACGTGGCTGCACGATCCGTTACAGCCATGCGGATAAGATGCCTGCCATCTCCACTGCTAGTGATACGAGGCCGTTCGGATCCAGCACGGCGTTCCGTATTACCCTGCTGAACCCACCAATTCCATATTCTGCTAACAGTCACTGGATCTCGACCAACGCGAGCAGCAATGTCGCGATACGATAAACCGCAATCGCGACAGGCTACAATCCGACCTTTATCAAAGTCGGAAACGTGATGGTACGCATTTCTCCTCCATACACGGGGCATCACAACAACGCTTAACCAGGCAACGCCGGTCAACTGGTGTTTGTGTATGAGAAATCGGTTGGAAATTTTCCTCATGTCAGCACGTCGTAAGTGTCGCCACCGTCGCCAACCTTGTGTGAGTGCTCTGAAAAGCTAATCATTGGCATATCACAGCATTTTCTTCCTGTTGGTTAAATTTCGCGTCTGTAGCACGTCATCTTCGTGGTGTAGCAATTTTAATGGCCAGTAGTGTATGTCACGTCACGAGACTAGTAATATGACGGAGTGGTTCGAGGAACACCGTGGCGAGTTCCAATTGATGTGCTAGCCGCACAACTCGCCAGAGCTGAACCCGATCTGGCATGTGATTGAAGGCAGCGTCAGTGCTCATAGCCCCCATCCCCGGAATAAGGGACTTGGGTGTGCAGATGTTGTGCCAACTCCCTCCAGCGACCTACAAAGGCCTCATTGCTTCCATACCATCGCCTGTGTTATCCATGACAAATGTGGACATAACGAGTAGTGTACTGGTAGTATAGCAACGCTCAAACAAAATGTGTGGGTAGGCGACCACTGTTCCTGGGAAGTGAACAGCGCTGTCTAGGGAGGCTGTTGTATTGAGACCTATCATCCCAACTACTCTGGCGTTCGACAGGACTGAGGAGCAGCAGCACCTGCGCGCTCTGTTCATTTGTGTTCTATTCCGGTCGGTGATGGGCGACCCTGGAGCGGGTTGCGGCACGGTCGGGTCACGCGCAGACGGCGGCTGCAGACGCAGCCACAGGCCGGCTCCCACGCCTCGGCCCGCCGCCCTGACTCAGACAGCGCCTCAGGCCGTAGCGTCCTGCACTCCCACGTCGTGGGAACGCCGAGCCACGCCACGCAGCGTACCTGCCGCCCACCACGCCCAGGCGTCACGCCGTCATAGCCAACTTCTCTACTCTACGCCCCCACGTGCATCGCTTCGCATACCTTACCACTCCGTCAACGTGCCTACCCATCCAATCCAATCGCGACTCTTTAAGGCATCCCGAGAAAGGGCTCAATTTTATGACTTTTCTGGATGAGTCGGAATTGGGGATGGTGGTTACTGCTGAAAACTTACACCGATTCTTTTCGCTTCCAGTATAACTCGTTAAAACCACTGTCTACAGGCCACAAGTGGCCCATCGGGACCATCCGACTGCCGTGTCATCCTCCGAGGAGGATGCGGATAGGAGGGGCCTGCGGTTAGCACACCGCTCTCCCGGTCGTCATGATGGTATTCTTGACCGAAGCCGCTACTATTCGGTCGAGTAGCTCCTCAATTGGCATCACGAGGCTGAGTGCACCCCGAAAAATGGCCACAGCGCATGGCGGCCTAGATGGTCACCCATCCAAGTGCCGACCACGCCCGACAGCGCTTAACTTCGGTGATCTCACGGGAACCGGTGTATCCACTGCGGCAAGGCCGTTAAACCGCTCAAAGTAATCTTCTGAAATAACCGATTTCCGGTTTTTGTTGCGATTACATCCAGTAATACACGTAGACTGCGAACACACACTGTAAAGTTGTAATGAAGGCGAAGTTGTAGCAGATCACGATCGATTTGAGTTGAGGCTGCAGCAGAAATCTTTCTCCAGCGGAGGGGCACGTGTTTACTTCCCTGCATAATGACTTCTGAGAGGTATATTTCACCGCTAAGCAACCACATAATTAAGGATTCAAAACGGTTCACATGGCTCTGACGACTATGAGACTTACTTCTAAGGTCATCAGTCCCCTAGAACTTAGAACTACTTAAACCTAACTAGCCTAAAGACATCACACACATCTATGCCCAAGGCAGGATTCGAACCTGCGACCGTAGCGGTCTCGCGGTTCCAGACTGTAGCGCCTAGAACCGCTCGGCCACCCCGGCCGGCAATTAAGGGTTCACTTAATATCCCAAGTTAATAGCACATCAGTAACATAGGTATATCAAAACTACCTTCTATTTCAAGAAACGTTGTAAATGTGTTCTCCTGGAGCGATTTCATTGTGCCACGTCCAGTTTTTAATCTTTTGAAGCAAATTTAACTTTGTACTTCATTGCTATTGCGCTTCGTAAAGTACTTCCATCAATGACGGACGGTGCCATTTCGTAATATTACTGATGTCCCATGGCAACAGGCAACAGCGAGAAACTGCAGTATAGACCGTGTCTTGCACAACGCACGCACGCACGCCACCCCCCCTTCCCACCCCCCACCCCCACCCCCCAATACCGTATAATAGGCCACGCCTCGTGCCATCAAGTACAATGTTGTCTTTGCAGTTATGTGTCGATTCTTTTCGTTTCTTGTCCGTTTCTAACAGTTGCCGTTGTTATTAAAGGAGGGCTGATCGCTTTTCCAAGGTTCTACAATAAAATATAAAAACCAATGGAAATTTTACGAACACACATTACGCGTTTAAAAAGTTTTCGAAAACCAAAAAATTTACTACTGCTGCTATCACAAACTGATACCGGATTTTACTCCGTTATTAGTAAGAACTGAAAGTACCTGTTATCAGAGACCAAAAACTTAAAAATACCGGATATTCATAACTACAATACCGGTATCTTTCTCCCGTCCCTGGTCAGAATGAAATCATGGATGTCTCGATTCTTGTTTACCATAGTCACAAGCAACCATACTACACACAGGCACTTGACCGTAGTAGTAGGCCGTTTACAAAAGAAATGTTCCAAAGGAACGGTTCACATACTGACCAGTAGGACAGAGCGACCTGGAAGGACCGGTTGGTTCACCGTTCCCCTTCAGGCCAATCTCGTTCCCGTTTCTATCTCCCTTTATCGGGTGACGTCATTCCTCGTTCCAGTTCCACTGTTTCTTCTTCGGCACAGTTGTTCCTTCATTACGTTTGCCTGTTTTGCTCAATTTCAAATCTTCCTCTGTCTACTGCTAGTAGTTTCGGGATGTACTACAGCAGTTATTTTCAAATACGTTCACGACGGGTTCTCAATGTTCTTGCCATCTTTTTTATATTCCTTAATCTTAACTTGTAAATGCCCATGATGTTCCGCATGACCGATTTTTAATTAATCTTTGTTATTCACTAGACTGTTTAATGTAATCTCAGCTCGATTGGTTTGGATACCCTGCATGTTTTGGAGTTCATAGCCCACTTTTCAGTTCCATATAGTCCACGGAGAACTGTCATCACTGTACAGAATTTTGGTACTGTTTCATTTCGTATCTTTCCCCTGAGAATCCTTTGATGGTGCCATACATCACATTGAACCCATGTTTTTTCCAATATCAACTTCGCTGTGATATTGTGTCACTGCCCAAGAATAAGGTATTTGGGGGCTTATTAGTTTTCTGATACGAATGTAAATCTAAGTCGCGAGCCTTCAAATGCCGTGGACTTACGTTCGTTAGTACGCTTAAGTTATGTTTCATTTCTATTTGATGCAATTCATCCAGCGGTTTCTGTAACCTATAGTCTGTAGGCAACTACATTAATAGAATTTCTTCCTTTGAGAATGTCCCGTATGAAATTTTATGTTTCTGTTCCTTAGCTCACAATGTCAGCTAAATATAAATTAAAAGCTATCGCTGAAATATAGAACGTTTGCCTGACCCCCTTATTAATATTATATCGACCGCAGTAAAGCTTTTCACAGAGGGAAACTGCTCAATATTTTGAAGATGATGATGATGATTAGTGTTTTAGGGCGCACAACAACAAGGTTATCAGCGCCCTTTCCCAAAAGATCAATTCAGAGCCGATCTTTGCGAGAATTTGTAATGTTCAAATTGCAAGATTGGACACGACACGTCAAAACAGGTAGATAAAACTAAAAATAAAATAGCAGTACAAAACAGGTAAAAGTAAGTAACGGCGGCTGAGTGACCACTTACAAATAATGGGTGACCAAACCACTGTACAGCACATTAAGACCTCAATCCCAATATTTTGGGAAGAAGTCCAGACATCACACAAAAGCGTAAAACTCTAGCGACACTCGCCTCATTATTAGTTAAAAGAGAGGGCAGGTCTGGTGGGAAACAAATCTTCCCTCAAACCCGCATATAAAACACTCAGTTAAAATATGTCGTATCGACAGCTGTGTCCCACATGTCTGACACGTTGGTGGCTCCTCACGACGTAACACAAAACCACGTGTCAAAGGACAATGTCCTATTCGAAGCCGTGTAAGGGCTACTTCCTCAGCTCGTCGTTGTCGTAAGGAGGTGAGCCACGGTCAATATTTTGAAAAACGAATATCATCTTCATATACAGACACCTACATATACACTTGACCTTTCTTTCAGACGTGGTAGTCAGCATTTTTTGCAAGAAAATGTCCACATTTTCCACTTCAGCTTTCGAGCATTTGAGGAAGACCTGTTAATCCTTTGAACAACACAAATAGCTGTCCGTCCGCCTGGAATCCTTTCGCTGATGCTGCTTTCGTTCGTTTCACCAATTTCATCAGGTCGAATTTCTAATATTTCTGGTCCCTGAAAAGGCCTAAATTTTTCAGTTCTTAAAACATCAATATGCACTTTATTGGAACGAAATACGTGCCACGAGAGAAATTTCATTAGAAGCATTTCATGGCTTTCCGTTAATAATTGTTCTATTTTTATGGAATGTTCTAAAAAATGGTTTGTCTACCACAGACGTACGTATAAGGAGACGCAGTTGCTTCCACGTATAGAAAAATTAATTCAGTGTCAGGTGGAAAATGTTATGGACAATGAGCAGTACTAAGTGTATTCAACTGATGAAAGGAGGAAGTACAAACATGTTCCGGGGAAAATCAGGAATACAGAAATACAAGTCGCTGAGGAATGAAACAAATAGGAAGTGCAGGGAAGCTAAGACGAAATGGCTGCAGGAAAAATGTGAAGACATCGAAAAAGATATGATTGTCGGAAGGACAGACTCGGCATACAGGAAAGTCAAAACAACCTTTGGTGACATTAAAAGCAACGGTGGTAACATTAAAAGTGCAACGGGAATTCCACTGTTAAATGGAGAGGAGAGAGCAGATAGGTGGAAAGAATACATTGAGAGCCTCTATGAGGGTGAAGATTTGTCTGACGTGATAGAAGAAGAAACAGGTGTCGATTTAGAAGAGATAGGGTATCCAGTATTAGAATCGGAATTTAAAAGAGCTTTGGAGGACTTACGGTCAAAGAAGGCAGAAGGGATAGATAACATTCCATCAGAATTTCTAAAATCATTGGGGGAAATGGCAACAAAACGACTATTCACGTTGGTGTGTAGAATATACGAGTCTGGCGATATACCATCTGACTTTGGGGAAAGCATCATCCACACAATTCCGAAGACGGCAAGAGCTGACAAGTGCAAGAATTATCGCACAATCAGCTTAACAGCTCATGCATCGAAGCTGCTTACAAGAATAATATACAGAAGAATGGAAAAGAAAATTGAGAATGCGCTAGGTGACGATCAGTTTGGCTTTAGGAAAAGTAAAGGGACGAGAGAGGCAATTCTGACGTTACGGCTAATAATGGAAGCAAGGCTAAAGAAAAATCAAGACACTTTCTTAGGATTTGTCGACCTGGAAAAAGCGTTCGACAATATAAAATGGTGCAAGCTGTTCGAGATTCTGAAAAAAGTAGGGGTAAGCTATAGGGAGAGACGGGTCATGTACAATATGTACAACAACCAAGAGGGAATAATAAGAGTGGACGATCAAGAACGAAGTGCTCGTATTAAGAAGACAAGGCTGTAGCCTTTCGCCCCTACTCTTCAATCTGTACATCGAGGAAGCAATGATGGAAATAAAACATAGGTTCAGGAGTGGAATTAAAATACAAGGTGAAAGGATATCGATGATACGATTCGCTGATGACATTGCTATCCTGAGTGAAAGTGAAGAAGAATTAAATGATCTGCTGAACGGAATGAACAGTCTAATGAGTACACAGTATAGTTTGAGAGTAAATCGGAGAAAGACGAACGTAATGAGAAGTAGTAGAAACGAGAACAGCGAGAAACTTAACATCAGGATTGATGGTCACGAAGTCAATGAAGTTAAGGAATTCTGCTACCTAGGCAGTAAAATAACCAATAACGGACGAAGCAAGGACGACATCAAAAGCAGACTCGCTATGGCAAAAAAGGCATTTCTGGCCAAGAGAAGTCTACTAATATCAAACACCGGCCTTAATTTGAGGAAGAAATTTCTGAGGATGTACGTCTGGAGTACAGCATTGTATGCTAGTGAAACATGGACTGTGGGAAAACTGGAACAGAAGAGAATCGAAGCATTTGAGATGTGGTGCTATAGACGTCTGTTGAAAATTAGGTGGACTGGTAAGGTAAGGAATGAGGAGGTTCTACGCAGAATCGGAGAGGAAAGGAATATGTGGAAAACACTGATAAGGAGAAGGGACAGGATGATAGGACATCTGCTAAGACATGAGGGAATGACTTCCATGGTACTAGAGGGAGCTGTAGAGGGCAAAAACTGTAGAGAAAGACAGAGATTGGAATACGTCAAGCAAATAATTGAGGACGTAGGTTGCAAGTGCTACTCTGAGATGAAGAGGTTAGCACAGGAAAGGAATTCGTGGCGGGCCGCATCAAACCAGTCGGTAGACTGATGACAAGTGTATACAGAACTATTTGCTGTGAAATCCCGAAACTATCACCTCTTCAGCCCCCCCCCCCTCTCTCTCTCCAGCACCGTCAGAAGGCCCCGTATCTCCCTGCCCTCAACCTCCACTCATTCGACATCTACCTCAAACCCTGGATACGTTCTTATTGGGTACAGTAATTCTAGCTTTCCATTTTTTTAAACGCATACTGAGTCTTATGAGATGACTGAACGACACTCAAATGACCGGCTGCCAAAAAGGATTGGGCGTCAGTGCACTAGCTCCCGTAGAGAAACGAGACGGCTCACCTAGTTTCAAACGTTGCCTTTCTTCTGTAGATGTGCTACACATGTAAGCTGCTCCCCTCTAGAATCTTTATTCTCCACGCATCCACCACCGAGTTACGATTCCCTGAGCCCGCGAGATGTGTTATCACCCGATCACTGCTTTAAGCCAAGTTGTTACATAAAAGTCTTTCGACCTCAGGTAGATTTAGCATCTGTTTATTAATAGAACTTCTACCTTGCAGAAAACTGCTGGAACGCTATGTTCCGAAGGCTTCTATTCCCTTCTTCTGAGACAAAATGTGTCGTTTTTCGTGAAATATGTTCTCGATACTGCCAGTTTACTTTCCATATCCTCTATTCGACTATCGTGTTTTACTGCCCAAATCTACTTTTAGTGTCAAGAATAAATTTGTCAGATTTTTTGAACAGCGTTAATCTTAGCTCCGCCAAAATTTTCGTTGTTAAGGGATATTTTGAGTATTTTGGTACACGGACCTGTCTTATTTTGGAAGAGACGAGAGGGATAGTGTAGCTGGAAGTACTATCTCGCCACACGCTTTAAAGTGGCTTATGCACAGTAGATAGTATTCTTTTCCGCGATTTTGTTAACCACGCTCGGCTCTGTTCAAAGGCGTCGGAACGTGTGCGCTTGTGCTGAAAGCGTGGTCCATCGTAAAAAAAAAAAAAAAAGAAAAAATTATTTCCATGAAATAAGTAGGCTGTTTAGGTTTTTATGTTGGTAACGCCACGTAGCGCTCTGTATGAAAATCACTTGCTGTGCTGTGTGAAGACTGTGGCTGGTTTGCATTGTTGGAATTTGCTACTGTAGTGTTGGGGAGTTGGCAGTTAACAGCGCGTAGCGTTGGGCAGTTGGAGGTGAGCCGCCAGCAGTGGTGGATGTGGGGAGAGATGGTGGAATTTTGAGAGCGGATGATGTGGACGTGTGTCCATCAGAGACAGTCAATTTGTAAGACTGGATGTCATGAACTGATTATATATGACTTTTGAACACTATTAAGGTAAATACATTGTTTGACTATCAAAATCTTTCATTTGCTATGTATGCCTATCAGTAGTTAGTGCCTTCAGTAGTTTGAATCTTTTACTTCGCTGGCAGTATTGGCGCTCGCTGTATTGCAGTAGTTCGAGTGACGAAGATTTTTGTGAGGTGATTCATGAAAGGTATAGGTTATTGTTAGTCAGGGCCATTCTTTTGTAGGGATTACTGAAAGAGATTGCGTTGCGATAAAAATATTGTGTGTCAGTTTAGTGATGATCAGACTAAGTAAAGAGAGAAATGTTTGAGTATGTTCAGTTTTGCTCAGCTGTTGGAATATCAAATAATGTAAGAGGTTTATCAGCACAGTAATTCATTAATTTTTCTGAGGGGACGTTTGAAATAAAATACAAATTCTGCGAAAGCGGACGCCACAGTTTATGCAGAAAATTTATTTCTGGATGGTCGTGTCCGAAACGAAGCTCCCGTCAGGTAACTTTTCCTCGGTGAAAGACATCGCATCGATCACTTTAATAATACGGAAGTGATTTTCATCGTCTGTCGGGCGAACCGGTGGACACGGAAAGAGCTCTCGCTGGAGCAGCTCCTTTCTCCAGCCGGGAGGCAATGGAGAAAGCTCCGTCTGGCACGGCCTCTGGAAAGTGGTAGCTGCCACCAGCTGGACAAGGCGCGTCTGGCACCGAGTCTTCCCTCCAGCAGCAGGAAACCGTAAACCGTCCGACAAGCCTCCGTATCGTACATGCACGAGTATATTACTGTCCCTTATTGCCGCTCATTGACTTAGTACGTGAATGGCAACTCTGCCAACAGAAGTCTTTGTGAAGTGTTATGCTGTAACAGTATTTAGAATCTAAAATGACAACAGGACCTTTCAAAACAAACTTGCCAGGCAGGGATTCCAAACACTATCGCTGTCTTCAGCGGATACTGCGCCACCGATTGTGATGCCCGTGCACGCCTCTAATTTGCATGAGATTTTGTACTTTGTTTTCCTCTGTATTCAAATCCTGGTGAAAATGGTCATCGCATTGAAGGAAAACGTTATATTACATAGAGATTTCAGTTAACTTCAATTATAGCTTTCGGACT
This sequence comes from Schistocerca americana, assembly GCF_021461395.2. Classification (NCBI taxonomy): domain Eukaryota; kingdom Metazoa; phylum Arthropoda; class Insecta; order Orthoptera; family Acrididae; genus Schistocerca; species Schistocerca americana. The sequence goes on from NC_060123.1 coordinate 225,093,019, forward strand.
GACGCCGTGATCGATATATACAATTATTTCATAACGTTTCCTCTCCATTGCGAAAGAGATCTTCGGCGATGGCTTTAACTCTAATGTCTGCGGCAGTCAGAAGAAACGTCTGGGGATAATTTTATACCTAGGTTACGGCCTCTGTTGTAACTGAAGTGAACACCGGGCGTGAAACCGTACGTTGGGTGCTACAGAATTTTTTTTAGATAATTCACACACGAATGCCATGTACTTCAAGCTACCAGTGAAAATGTCAGTGATTATTACGCTACCTAACAAAGTTAAGCACCTAATACGTGGGCAGATGTAAATGTAACTTCGTACATGTACACACAACCAGCTGGTACGTAAATGATTAGAGTTGCTTTTCTCTGAGACAGGTGAAACGACAAACAGAGGTCATTAGTGTTCATCTTTTGAATTAGCGCCATCTAAATAGCGCCATCTTTCAGACGCTTCGATTCTCTTTTCCGGCTTCGCGGCAGTCAATGATACGATCGTATGTGTGTGTGAGACCCCGTCTGGATTTTTCCGTCCGTGCAAGTTTGACTCCACTTCGGTGAGTCCCACGTCTGTGATGTATATGAGATTAAATTATGTTGTGCTTAACATCTAGTCCCCCAGCGATGAAAAATAACCAAGTTGGCCGGGAAACGAACCAGGGACTCCGTGAACTAGAGGTAGCGGCGCTAAGCACACTAGTCCACGAGGGAAGTCCGTAATTCACGTCCATGCAAAGCTGTGCTGCAAATTTGCGTTCTCAAATATTTCCTCCCTCAGATTAAGACCCGTGTTTGACGCTAAGCCAGGCAAAGACCCTCTGTTAGTCTGCTTTTAACGTCCTCGATTCATTCATGTTTTCCTTCTAAGGTAGCAGAATTTTTTCTACTTTGTAGTCACCAGTTCTGATAATTGCTAATCATTTCTGCTACTAATAGTTAATTTCGTCTTTCTTCAATTTAGACTAAACCATTGTGTGTTGATTACACTTAATTCCATCCAACACGTCCATAATTGATCTCTCACTGAAGATAGGAATGTCAGCAGCGAATGCTTATATCATTTTGCTTTGAATTTTAAACCCTCTTGTACCTTTTAATGTTCGCCATTGCTTTTTCGGTGTATGGATTAATCTAAAGGGGGGGTGAAAGACTGCAGCTGTGTGTTACGTTTTTAATCCGAGTCATTGTCTTCCATTCCCATTACTACCTCTTACCTCTCGGGTACGCGTTGTCTGTCTTTCCATGCAGCTTATACTTATTTCTCAGAGTGTGAAACATCTTTCACAATTTTGTAGATCGAAAACATCCTATGAACGTGTCACTTTATCAAGTACAACGGCAGAAGTACCTATAGCTACTTTTCCTGGTGCCACACCAATCTTTAACGTATCAATTTTCTTTTCAATTTTTTGTGCATTGTTCTTGTGAGATGCTTTGTTATTAAGACACTCTTGCATTAACTGAGCCCTGGAAGACTCACGATCAAATAAGGCTAAGATAACATTTCTTCGGATTTCTTAATCTACGAGAAACAGCAATTGTTTCTGACACAGCTGACGAATATTCTCAGGAGGTGACACAAAAGGCCGCGTATAGCTAAACAACCGGCACCTTTCCAGACGGCCTCTACCTGCTAACGTAACGTAGAATTTATTCATTGGCGCGGCATTATTCAGTAGCATCCGGCGAAGCATCTGACGTCTTAGCCTACTTCCCCTAGGCATAATTTCCGCGTGTTACGAAACGCATCTGGAATTTTCCGCGTCGTAAACATCTGATATTCGCCATCAAGTATTAATTTAAGCGCAAGGATCTTTAAGAACACTCAGGTCATAGTCCAGGAAACACTTCATTTCACAAACTTTATAGTCTCGTCATCAGGCCATCACCAGAAAGAAAGTATTCTTAATGCGTGATTGCGCCACATTGTCGTGCAGCCTACATAATCTAAGTGACACAAAAGGGTCATATGTGGATGGAAAAACGCGCAATCCCGCACTTAACTAGTAGAATAGTGTTCTGGATTTAGAAGTAATGTAGTGGTATTCCATTTCGTATCACTTGGAATACGTGCTTTTGTAAACTCTTATTAACAATTGTCTTGATCGCACTGAATGGGCTTGCAGCATAGTCGTCTGCGAATCTTGAGTCATTACCGGAACTAGTACAGTGTTGCTAAGATTTTAAGGTTTCACTTTTGGTTTTAAGGGCAAATGATGTGAGCTTTACATTTTCACTGACTGTCACATTTCATATTTGCACACTAAACATTTTAGTAACTTTTTCGATAGTCTATGTATTACTCCACAAAAGTTTTAATCAAAAGTGATCTTTGCCAGTAGCGCTGTCGTCGCTGTGGGGATTCTAAGAGGAGTTAGAGGTGTTTGCTATGCTACTGATAAGGGGAACTCCCATCGCACGACCCTCAGATTTAGGGGTAGATGGGCCCAGTGGATTGCCGTCAGAAACTGAACATACGTCAAGCATGGAAACAGGAAGGTGTATTGAACTGTGAAAAAAGCAAAATAGAAACAGTGAAGGGTGCAAGATGTGCAACATCTAGCGAATTTCAGTAGCAACGGCGTCATGTGGTCACGGTGGTTGACGACGAAGGGGAGGACCCGTGTTCGAATCTCCTTCGTGCCCCATTTTTTTCCCCACGAAATTATAAACTGCCCGTCCCATGATTTACGTGTCTGTTGTATTCAGATTTGTGCCTGCAACGTCCGTTTGCAACAGTTGAGGTGTAAGGAAGCGACGTCCTGACGTCCACACCTCTGTCTCTACCCAAGTACCACATGACTCTTGCATTCTGTTTTGGAAGTTTTTACTAATTCCATTGTAACATGGTTCACACCCGTTTGTTTTTCTCATTACTGAGAGAGGTCTACGCGGCATCTCGCCTGCTCTCACTATTCACCACATTTACTTGCGACGGTAGTGTATTCTTACCACACGACTCATTCTATAACCAGTGAAAAATACAACTGCCAAGACTATGGAAGAACGTACACGTCAATAACCTAAGGTAAAGTTCATAATTTTGTGAAAAATATGGAGCAAGAGGGAGATTTGAACACTGATCGCCCGGTTTTCAGTTCAATACCTTGACTACACTACCACAACGCCGTTGCTGTTCAAATTCGTTAGATGTCGCACTTTCGAGCTTTGACCTTTCGCTGTTTTGCTTCTTTTTCGCAGTTCATTACATTTTCTTTTTTTTATGCTTGCTCTGTTCAGTTTTCGTCGGGCTATCCACTGGGCCATCTTACCATTAAATCTGAGGTGGATGGCGATGGGGGGTTTCCCCTGTGAGCGGGTGGAGATAGGTTGCAGAGCGCGAAGATACAGAAGCACGAATTGTCTAATTTATCTTTACGAAATCATAATTCACAAGGGAAGATTATGAGAATGTTACTGCATTGCTTTCTTGCCCATAGTTGTGTTTGAATAACGGAAGGTTTTAATGAAATTCTCTAAGTTATGGTTAGTTAGTCCATTGTTCACACGAGGATAAGTTAACAGTTCACATGGCGTGCACTATGTTTTACCACTCCTTCACTATTTTCAGCAATTTAGTTGCCATGAAATTAATGACACAAAGGATAATTTTTGTAAAGATCGTTGTGATTGTTGAAAAATTATTATCAGTTTTCGTAATATAGTTTAAGGGTAAATTAAGTTTCCGTCATTTGGCAAGTTGAAATTCCATCGTTCTCTCTCAGAAGAATTTAATATTTTCTGACTGTGTCGCCGCATCGCACTTTAAGGAACACAGTGACTGAAGCTGGAGCTGCTTATGATAGTTGCTTGTCCTTGCATTGCACGAAGGTTTTCTTTCTTTTTAGCTTGCTTACTGCTGTGATGCATGTTTTATGTCCATGACTTCGAACTGTATAAACTTCTCATTGCCACATGTAAGCCATAAAATATTGTTAGGGACAGCTACATTACAGTTAGGATACAGTGATATCATTCTACGTCAAGTGTTGATTTTAGAAATTATCATCGGGTTCTGTTTCGGTAAACGTCATTTCAAATTTCATTCCACACGTAGAGTGATTTCACAGTGAACTGCTCCCTGCTTGTGTAATATTCAGTGTTCGGAGTTTGCTTGGTCAGATTGAGTATATAATGTCACAGGAGATTTTTGTGGAAACACTTTGGTGAATTATTGTTTCAAAATTCGTTTAGTAATTTATGTACAAATTTTATCCCGTTAGCTTGTGTGTTGTAATTGCAAGTCCGTATTGCGCCGTTACGCATTGTAGCACTAATTCTACCGCACAACAGTTTCACAGGACAGCTTGTTTACAGGTTTGACAATTCATTTGATCGAAGTTAGTTAAAAATACAGTTATACAGTAAGTTTGGGCGGTTCATTTATCATACAGCGTTTTCCGAATTACCACCACTTGCTTTGTTCAGACCATCACGTATACACGAGTTACAAAAAGCATTCTAGTCTTGGCATTGGTTCAGTTCACAGGATTTATGGAACATAGAATAGTTACAAGACAAGTCTCATCACGGTCAATTAGCTCTCATGTAGATCAAATGAAATTTCAAGACTGGCATTAGGTGACTGACTTTACTTTCGTAACACGACCCAGGTTCTGGTAACGACTGCTGCGAGTCGAATCAGGCGATCAAGATAATTATGAAAATTATGAAAATTATTCCAGAATGAGATTTTCACTCTGCAGCGGAGTGTGCGCTGATATGAAACTTCCTGGCAGATTAAAACTGTGTGCCCGACCGAGACTCGAACTCGGGACCTTTGCCTTTCGCGGGCAAGTGCTCTACCAACTGAGCTACCGAAGCACGACTCACGCCCGGTACTCACAGCTTTACTTCTGCCAGTACTTCGTCTCCTACCTTCCAAACTTTACAGAAGCTCTCCTGCGAGAGTTGGTAGAGCACTTGCCTGCGAAATGAAAATTATTTTTCAAAATACTCCGCGTTTTCCAATTTGACAATGTCAAATTTTGTAAGATATTCTGTGGAAAGTCACTTTAGCGCTATAGCAGTACACGTGTTACACTGTTTCACTGCTTCCCTTTTCCCGCCTTCTGTGGAACGAGAATAATGTGGTTTTACACTTCCGACAGTGTTACATCGGACAGTGCTAATATATGTAAAATACATTTTAACCAGCCGATACACAACTAATTGCTGCTGCACTTTCAGTAGACGTAAGAGTTGAATCCGCAGGATGTCTGAATGCACGTCCATGTTGTTTCGCAGTTCTTTGTAGATGTGCGCTAAGCACACGATCGCGCTACATCGTTGATAGAGCAATAATTCTACGGAGTCAAATTCTTTTCACGGAAATTCTAACTTAAGCTTATTGGCAAAAAATCGGCCCCCTTACAAGACCACTGGTCGCTTTAGAGCGCTGTAGATCGTACCACGCAGTCATCTGACCCACTGCTGACTGAAGTCTCATCACTGAAGTAGTGTGTGTCCGCGGGCCACCGAAGTTTTATGTAATCAGCGCCGTAACTGGGGTCGACGTGTATAAATTACTACGGGGCAGAAAGGAGAATCGTGTTTGGACTTGCCCATTACCAGTGAGGCCCCCGGTTTGTTCGCGTATCAAAGCTGACTGCCCAAAGCACCTAATACTGGTGCAGCCACGTAACGTTGCATCAGAATAGTGGTCTTAAGAATGTCCTAGCCGACAGGGACCAGAGAATAGTGTCCTGTCAAATATCGGTATCAAATCCGACAGTAATTGCTGCTGTAGAGTTCCGGTTCATGAACACGTGGAGTCTAGTATCTACCGCATGGTCATGTGGATTGGGGTACATTCTGCATCGCATGAAGATTAACATCTTCAATGTGTCAAGCACAGGAGCGGTATTTTAGCTAAATGGAGGGGTCTACAGTTGTCCGACGAGTCTCGAAATTGTGTCTCTTCATATTATGAAAAGCGTCTAGTGCACCGATGGCCCAGCGAGACTTAATACGCAGTATGTGTTTGAGGGGGGGGGGGGGGGGGGGATGGAAATCAGGCTAGAGGTGGTTCTGTGATGTTTGGCGTTCTTGCCGTACCACGACCTGGACCCACTCATTAAGGTTACCGTCAATGTGAACCAGGATGTTTATTTTGACATTCTCGACGACCAAGTATAGTCTCTTCAACATATTCATAATAAGGATGTACACACTCCCACCTTCTTGGATGTCTACAGCCATATTCACAACACTGCACGCATACGCAGCAGTCATCAGCCCCATAATTTGATAGCTCTACGGAGTGTGACTGTCAGCTGGATATGGCATACCTGACCGAACTTTTTTGCACTCTTCCTCGGGAATTGAGGACATTATGTCTCTATACGCTGCTACACGGTGTTCGAGTGGGGTACTCTTTGTTCCCTATGCTTAGGTGACAGTGTCACCCCTATCGTATTACCTAGACATAAGTCTACTGACAACTGCTCATTGCCCAGCAGCAAACCGAATCACCTGATTCCAAGGTCCCACCACTGGACTAAAAATTACGCTGCCAGTATCCATTTAACCTACAACTGGCTCTCTGCTAAGTCCTTCAGTGTATTAGCAAACGAGTTCAACGATGTAAAGGTCGAAATACCGCAAAACCTTTCCCCAGGATGAAAATACGTCGGCTCTGGCATCATCACAGTACTCTTGGCTCTGACGGAACTATCAGATATAGCTACAGAACAGCTACTGGCGTAAAATGACGCTCGCCTCATCAAATGAGAAACTAAGAAATTTGTGATTGTTGAAGACTCTACGAGGTTCTATAACCGAGACACCAATTTCGCGATTGTGACGTAGAAACCGACCAGGTATCTCACGGGTTCGAGTTCAGAAGCACGTAGCTGAAATACGACGGGTCTTACAGGGTGGCGTTCGAAGGAGTGTAACGTTTATCACTAGACTATATCGTGATAGAAACTAATCTGAACCAGAGGTTTACCTTGGTACTAATTTTAAGCTACTGACTGACGTGATTACCGTTAGAGTTCTATCAGGTAGCTTTAGAAATCTCACTAGTTCACTGGATCTAATGGGTATCTCGCCTTCCACCATTGCGAGAACATGCCGAAAATTTCATTTTTCTAGTAGGACGCAGGAAAACCGCACTTGCGTCTGGATGTATGAGCGTTTCTGAACAGTGAGTTGCCTCAAGGATTGATAGGCACCATTGGCATCCGAGGTCACGTGACATCACAGGATGCAATTTTTAAGATACCGTATACGTGACGCCACATTCAACAACTTTCAACTACGACGCTGCGCAGCAAGAGCACTAATATAGCACCCCCGATACGTTCTCAGAAGAATGTGATGAGACTGACTACCGTCTGAAAGTTTGTTGTACTTCCAGCAGAGGGCAACATTGATCCTAAACGTAATTGTGAAAATCCGCAAGGTTGTATGTGCATGGAATAGAAGATATCATTGAGAAACCAAAAGGTTTCTCTTGAAATAAAAACTTTAGTCCTATCCCTAAGTTAGAATTTATCCCTGGTTGCTGTCTTCAGTCATGTAGTGGACGTCGCTTTGTGAAATTCTATGAATTTTCAAAGTGCACTTCGATTTTTATGCACGTAAGTGCTTAGAAACGTGAAATTTCCTTTTAATAGGCTACATCGGATTTCTCTTTGAATTCCGAGAAAATGCTCTGTCTTAAATGTCGTCTGGAACACACACCAAAATCTTCCCTTTGAGTGTGTCAAGAAGGTGTGACTACCATATCCAGACTAAGTCGCTGGATTACTTTTACGTCTATACTTTTGTGTAGCATGATGGGAGGGAGAGGGGTAAAGGGAGAGCATTTACACAAAATTAAAGCAACCAACGGAAATATTGCAAGGTTGCGTTTATTCTTTCACGAAACAGTATAAACAGATGACAGTAAAGAAGATACGGTGTAAAGAATACAGAACGTAAACAGCTGCAAGATGGATAACGGTAGACAAGAACGTCCTCCGTTTTATCCAACTTTACGTATTTGCACATACATTCCGACAACTGGTTATGAGCTCAGCCTTGGGTGTTACCATCTCTGGCAGCAATACAAACTTGACAAAAACTGGACATGCTGTGAATGATGTCAACGTCTTGAGGCAGTAACACCCATTCTTCCTGCAGAGCTCCCCGCAACTCTCAGAGTGGTTGGCGGATGCTGACGTGATGCAACTTGTCTTCGTAGGGCATCCCGGACATACTCTATGGGATTCAGATCGGGAGAGCAAACGGGCCACGCCATGCATGCACTATCTCCCTTTTCCAAGAAAACCTCAACCACCCATGCTCTATGAGGTCGAGCTTTATCGTCAATCAGTACGAAGTGTACGCCCACACCACCTCGCAAAAACCGCACACGAGGGCCCAAGGTATCTCGGTACCTGACAGCAGTTAAACCTTGCCAACTCACCCGTACAATTTCATGAAAATGTGATCGAGTTTTGTCAACATAATCCCTGCCTCACCAATAAGGATCGTCGTCGATAGCTGTATCTTTCCGCAATGTTTGGATTAGGAAATCGTGTTCCACGTTCCCTCCAGATGCGAATGCGTCGAGAATCACTCTCCAGATCAAATCGGGACTCGTCTCCGAAAAGAACATTGCCCCACTATTCGCCCGACCAGGTGGCCTGTTTATGAATCCACTCTAGACGTTCCCTTCTGTGAGGACGTATCAGAGAAACATACAGAAGGTATCCGACAATACAGGCTTCTCTGCCGAAGTCTTCTGTACACCGATTGTCTCGATACAACACGTCCAGTGGATGCTGCGAGGTCGGATGACAGTTGTCGCGCAGTAATAAGGCGGTACCGTCGTGCCCTTACGGTCAAATAACTGTCCTCTCTGATACCACACGTGTTTTGGCCATGCCCTGGTGTTTTCGGAATACTGTTGCGCTCCCTATAAATTGTCGCTGCATCTGAGAAAACAGGGCGAGTCACATTAAGTCTTCAGGCAACATCAGTTTGCGACTGTCGTACTTCCATTCTTCTTATGGTCCTCCACCGCAGAGATTCTGATACGCGTCTTCTTTCTGACATACTGCGCCATCTGTGACTGTACATACCGACTGTGGATATGGAACTACCCAGCAAACACTACCCACTACCCCGTTTGACAGGTTCCTGACATCTTTGATGTCATTAACCAGAATGTCGTCTTCCCTGAACACGATTTTATGAACGTCTGTTGAAATTCTGTGAGATTATACCGTGAATTAGACAACACGGGAAAATAGCGGTTTGTTGCTTTAATTTTCCAGTGTGCTATAGTCCAGCGCTGTTCACAGCAAGGTGTTCGGGGAATTAATAGAGGAACGCATAGAACTGAAATATTGGCCGCTTTTGGGACTTAACTATTGATAAGCCAGTCCGTTGCTGAAAAACGCAGGTCCTGGCAGCCAGCTATCTATGAAAGTGTTGCCCATCTTCGATATGTGCCTTAAACAATAAGAAAATTTAATACAGCTAATCAAATTTAGTTTATTCATTTGACGTTTAAGGTGTAGAGTTCCACATTGTCACGACAATTATCGTAAACAGTCAGCTACCACCGTTCCGTACTGCGTGACAATAGTCTATCTCCTACAAAAACTAGTGTAAAATTTTTGTGATCCGCTCGCGCTACCGATGTTTTTCTGGAGGATGAAATTTTCCCATTTGGGAATCAGTTTAAAACTTACCACGTCATAGCTGGGTAGTTATTGAACTAACTTTTTGCTTCGGCGGTTCCAAAAAACCTCGCTAGGCAGCAAATCTTTTAGATGCTTCGCATCGCTTTGTATTTGCTATGCAGGAGCTACGCAAAACGGTGTTTTGCAGTTTTCAATACTTAACTCAGAATACTGGGTTGAAATCTCTTACAAATCAAGCAAACCATTTATGTAATTCATGTATGCCACGATTCTAATGTTTCTAGAGACAACAATCCGCACTTGACCTATTCTCGCCCCTTGGAGAAGCACCCTACTTGAAAATTTATGGATATAATGTTCTGTGTAGCGTAAGTGGAAACTTGCTGGGAACCAACAGTTCTAGGCTCCTATCGCTGTATTGCTGGCGGGTGCAATCCAGCCATTTGGCTCAAATAGTGCTAGTAATTTAAATAGAAGCACTTCGACCATTCGAATCTTTTCGGAGAATTACCCTGTAACCTGCGTCTTACACTCCTGGAAATTGAAATAAGAACACCGTGAATTCATTGTCCCAGGAAGGGGAAACTTACTGACACATTACCGGGGTCAGATACATCACATGATCACACTGACAGAACCACAGGCACAGACACAGGCAACAGAGCATGCACAATGTCGGCACTAGTACAGTGTATATCCACCTTTCGCAGCAATGCAGGCTGCTATTCTCCCATGGAGACGATCGTAGAGATGCTGGATGTAGTCCTGTGGAACGGCTTGCCATGCCATTTCCACCTGGCGCCTCAGTTGGACCAGCGTTCGTGCTGGACGTGCAGACCGCGTGAGACGACGCTTCATCCAGTCCCAAACATGCTCAATGGGGGACAGATCCGGAGATCTTGCTGGCCAGGGTAGTTGACTTACACCTACAGCACGTTGGGTGGCACGGGATACATGCGAACGTCCATTGTCCTGTTGGAACAAGAAGTTCCCTTGCCGGTCTAGGAATGGTAGAACGATGGGTTCGATGACGGTTTGGATGTACCGTGCACTATTCAGTGTCCCCTCGACGATCACCAGTGGTGTACGGCCAGTGTAGGAGATCGCTCCCCACACCATGATGCCGGGTGTTGGCCCTGTGTGCCTCAGTCGTATGCAGTCCTGATTGTGGCGCTCACCTGCACGGCGCCAAACACGCATACGACCATCATTGGCACCAAGGCAGAAGCGACTCTCATCGCTGAAGACGACACGTCTCCATTCGTCCCTCCATTCACGCCTGTCGCGACACCACTGGAGGGTGTTGGGGCGTGAGCGGAAGACGGCCTAACGGTGTGCGGGACCGTAGCCCAGCTTCATGGAGACGGTTGCGAATGGTCCTCGCCGATACCACAGGAGCAACAGTGTCCCTAATTTGCTGGGAAGTGGCGGTGCGGTCCCCTACGGCACTGCGTAGGATCCTACGGTCTTGGCGTGCATCCGTGCGTCGCTGCGGTCCGGCCCAGGTCGACGGGCACGTGCACCTTCCGCCGACCACTGGCGACAACATCGATGTACTGTGGAGACCTCACGCCCCACGTGTTGAGCAATTCGGCGGTACGTCCACCCGGCCTCCCGCATGCCCACTATACGCCCTCGCTCAAAGTCCGTCAACTGCACATACGGTTCACGTCCACGCTGTCGCGGCATGCTACCAGTGTTAAAGACTGCGATGGAGCTCCGTATGCCACGGCAAACTGGCTGACACTGACGGTGGCGGTGTACAAATGCTGCGCAGCTAGCGCCATTCGACGGCCAACACCGCGGTTCCTGGTGTGTCCGCTGTGCCGTACGTGTGATCATTGCTTGTACAGCCCTCTCGCAGTATCCGGAGCAAGTATGGTGGGTCTGACACACCGGTGTCAATGTGTTCTTTTTTCCATTTCCAGGAGTGTATTTAAAAGAACTCCGGCTTCAAGAGGAGACTAGAGCTTGATCTGCTGTCAATATAGAGCTTTTCACTCTCAATGTTCCTGATTTTTCTTTCTGTCCTACAGGAAACCAGTATGTTCCATTGAAGAAAAACTGCTTTTTCATACCTGTATATTTCTCCTTTCTTCATTCCATCTCACATCTACCGCATCATTTCTCGCTCTTTTCTTGACTAGTCCAGTTTCTAACAGATTCCTTTTGCACTGTTGCCACACGTTTCTGCTAGATATTACTTCATTCTACAGGGATATAGTGGCTAAACTGCTTAATACATTAAAAAGACCGAAATTTCGTAAATTCCTGTATCTTCTACTTTTCTGCTTCGTCACCACCATCTATTGCTCCTGCACTATCCTAATTGTAATGTTGACTAACAAAGATGTCTGACCAGATGTAAGATGTGCCTCAAGTTCCTGATCATAACAGGTGAGACAAAGCCTAAGTAAATAAATTACATAATTGGAATGCAGATGTAACATTAGGAGATTATACGAGATGCCTCGATGGAAGTGTACACAGTGTCAACATCGCTGTGAACCTATACATACATTAAAGTCCCATTCCTCCCTCCCTCCCTCATTTCCCCCCCCCCCCCACACACACACACATTTTTGTGACAGCTAATCTCAGGAATTACTGTAAAGATTTTGATATGGTTTTGACTAATAGATACGCTGATTCACCCGGAAGGTTTCTTTATTTTGCCGCTATTACACCAGATAAGTCGTATGGCCGTAGATCTTTAGTGCTATACGTGAGAAGCTGGGTCGCCTGTTTAGGAATGCAAGCTACTGATACTCTCCGATAGCGCCAGAACGTACAGTATTCGACACGATGGGCTGCGCGCTTGTGTCTTGTGGTGTAGTCGGCGTATCTTTCCCAATGGTGTGACGGGAGAGCCAGACAGCTGTGTGAAGGCGCTAAGTGGAGACTAGTGAACAGGTAACGCCCGAGCGCGCACCGGGAACTCGGCGGTGGTTCCGCCAGGCTGAGCCAAATTACGTGCGAGGCGCGACGCTACGCGCGGTGGAAGGCGCATTGGGGAGGGGGGGAGGGGAGCCGTATGTCTCGGAATGCGCCGGCCATCAGTTCCAGAAGCGCCCGACAAACCGCCAGGCTGTTTATTAATAGCTGCGGCGACAACCACACGGCAAGAAATCCGGCACAACCGCTGCTGGGTGCGCACGCCCAGTGCCTCTGAAGGAAGCTCCGGTGGAGTCTTACGAACGCTTGGGATAGCGCAATACGCACTAGTATTGCTCAGCTCCACTGGTGCCTGGTTCGGAAACTAGTCGACGGGAAAAAATTTATCATCACTAGCTTTTGGTCTGCATGAGGGGAGGTGCTGACAAGAGTTCCAGATCATCGGTTGGTTGGTTAGTATGGGAGAAAGGACCGAACAGCGAGATCAGCCATCGGTCCCATTGGATTATGGAAGGATGGGGAAATCGGATGTGTCATTTCAAAGGGACCATGCCGTCATTTGCCTGAAGTAATTTAGGGAAATCATGGGAAACTTAAATCAGGATGACCGGACGCGGGTCTGAACCGCCGTCCTCGCGAATGCGAGCAACTAACCACTGCGCCACCTCGCTTGGTCCACATCATTTGTGATCGTCAGACCGAAGACTCCTCACGCTACTTTATCACGTAAATTGTCCGTTTCATCACTACATCTTGTTCCACCTGACCCTGCCTCCTAACATTTTTACCCCCATCAAGCCGCTGTTAGCAAATTGACGATTCCTTGACGTCTCAGTTTATGTCCTATCAACTGATTCTCCTCTGGTCAAATTGTGCCATGAATTTACTTTCCCCTGTCCGATTCCGTACCTTTTCATGACTTACTCTATCCACTTAACCTTCAGCGTTGTTCTGTAACATCACATTTCGAAAGCTTTTACTCTGCACTGTTCATCGCTACCTTTCACTTCTGTACAAGGTTACACTCCAGACAGACGGCTTCAGAAGGTATTTCCTAACATACGTTTATATTCGATGTTAACATTTTTCAAGAAAAGCCTCTTCTGCAGCTGCAAACTTTCGTTTTTGTATCTTCCTTATTTTTGTCACCATTACTTATTTTTCTCCCAAAATAGCTAGTTGTGTACGAAATTCGTCATTTTCTAATATACAATTTAATTCTGTTACAATGCGTTTTTACTTTTGTTGATATCCATCTTATTTTCAAATCTACTCACTCAACTGATAAGTTCTTTGCTCTCCAGCAGAATTACAGAGTCACTGGATAGCAAAGTTTTTATTTCTCCTCGCTGAACTTTGATTCATATTCTTAATTTCCGTTTGGTTTTCTTTATTTCTTGCCTTATATGCAGATTCAGTAAAATGGGGAATAGACTGATCACTGTATCGTGTACGATGTCCAGTTTAAGTTCCATATCCATCTGCAGTCTCATGGAGTGGAGCATTTGATACTATTGGGTATGTGGTCGTCGTCACTATAAAAGAAAATGAAGCACTGTAGCAGCACTTCCGTGCCTTACTTTGATTCCTGTTACACTTTTACAACTGCCCTGAACTCAACACCATCACCTACGCGACGCCAGTACGTATTTCACATGCTACAGTGATGTGAAGAGTGGAGGTGGCTTTCGTATCTATTTGTTGAAAAGGAAAGGACTGCTGACTGGCATATCCCGTAAGGGCTCAGCAGCTTATATGGGGACTGCACTCGTTATGTGCACCCAGTGGGTATCTTAGTTCGTCTCCATAGCCGAGTGATCAACGTGCCTGCCATACGAAGCGCCTGGGTTCGGTTCCCGGTGCTGTCTGGGTTATGACAATGGGCGGACTGGACCAGGGTGCATTCGGTCTCGCGAAGCCAACTGACCTGCTCCTTGAATGAGAAGCAGGCGGCTACAAGGTCAAGAAAGCCGGCTACGGCCATGAGAGCGATGTGGTGACCCTACGCCCCTCTAAACTGTATCCTGTGATGCCAATGGAGGGGCTGACACGGCCATTGGTCGGTACCGATTAGCCCCTTAGGGCCACAATATAGCACTTTGCTTGCTTGTGGGTACTTTTCATTAGCCAATCTGCAGTCTTGAGTGTGACTGCTGGATCGAACATTATCCAACAGACATCAGCGTTTTGAAGGTAGCTTTTCTATGCCTTACTCCAAATGAAAGGGCCGTCTGTAGAGCTCCACGTTGGTATGCGGCTTTCCCCTCATTCTCCATTGGAAAATGTTACCTAAAAACGCTCTCATAACCCTGTTTCAGTGCCGATTTCTCACCGAGTGAATTTCGCAGTTACTTCTGAACGAGTTCCTGTTAGCAAGTACATGAGTAACCGTATTGGAACGGCAGAGCTGTAATTCCGATCCGATAGATCTCGCTGCACGAAAATTCTGTAGGAATGTACAGAACTTTCTGATGGCCTTTCAGTGTGCGAAGAACATTATTAATTCAGAGGATCTGACCCAAAACTTACTATTGCTAACCATAATGATCAGTGTACAGCACAGATAGTGTCTCACGAAAGACTGTCGTAGCTTGAGATTAAACATTATGAATATACTTCAAAAATACCTTTGCTCCAAAAAGTAACGTTAGTTTAGGAAGTATCACTAAGGATAATCCAGCTCCATTTCTTGTCGCAAAATATGTTACAGAACGCTGAACGTTTCGTGACTGCTAAATGGTTTAAGAGAAATTTAGAATCGCCCTCGTCTTTTCACTCTTTCCGAAAGTTCACGACTGCTATTAAAGTATTGTCCTGCATTTTTCTCTATACGAATGCCCACACGACTGTTAAAAGTATTAAGTCGCTGTAAAAATATTTAACGTCGGCTGTTCAGAAACTGTTTGGAAGTTACGACAGATATCAGTGCTTAACTTTTTTCCGGTAGAATGACGAGTCATGTGCCATGCACTGTCCTGCAAGTACGATAATTACTATTAGGCATTAGCAATGGTAGATGCAGTACATAGATAGGACACGTTCGTTCCTTCTAGTATGACGGCTGTATAGCGACACCAGTCTGCAGCGTAATTTTTCCTCACGGCTACTCCAAATCCCAATAATGGACTCAATATTTTGTACATGGCCTTTTGAAGTCAATGAGTAAGTTTGTAAGACGCCTGTTGCCATTTAGTGGATGACTTACGTTTACAGATCACTAATTTACGAGATTAATATTATCGAGTAAACAATATAGAAACTTGGTGCGCTTGCGAGTTAACAATGAAGCGCGTTAGGCTGTTACTTTTCCACCAGTTACGACCGTACAACGCACTAACAAGCTGACGCCGCACCACAAGTGAGTTGTCACCGTGTCTGAGTCATGCTTTGATCCAGCAGCAACGCCAGCGACCTTTCCTTTGTTGGAGCACTGGCGAGAGACGCTTCTCAACTGAAGCAGCTTCTCCAAGACCCGAAAGCTGACCATGGCTGGGAGATGGTTGCGCTTACTGTGTTCCTAGATACGGCATCCACTGAGGCAGTTACCATAACGTCTAATCTGCTGCATTACTTAAAGCGCGTAAAATGTTGAGTACGGTCTACACAGGTGGTATCATTTAACTTTACCACTCCAAATAACTGTCTACATGCAAAATAAATATATCAAGAAAATTATGTTTAGTTACCAAGGGACTTAACCAACGTGACTGCCTTTCTCGTAACCGTTCTCTTCGAAGATATGAATCGCAGTACGGCCTTTCACATAGCGCCCCGTATTTTTGATTCGGTATTCCACTTCCTCGTCTCAAGGCCTCTCTGAAAAATATCGCAAGGTAGCATTCACTTTCACATTACTTCATTAAAACAGAAAACAGACACTTCACTACTAGTACACAGTAGAGATACCGAGAGTAATTTAACTCTTCCATTTGACAGTGAGAAACAAATGGAAACAATGAAAGTGAGTCAACAGTCTTCGGTTGGAGGTTTGTGCGAGTACGAGGTACACTAACGAAGAGAAAGTAGAAAGCTACATAACGTTTGGAAGTACTACAATACTGTACTACGTTAGGGTGACCGAAAGTCCCGGAAAACCGGGATTGTCCCGGTTTTCATCCCTGTGTTCCGGTGTCCCGAAAATGTTTCGGGACGCTCGAAAGTCCCGGAATTCAGTTTTGAAATACATTTCGTGAAACTCAAATTTTTGGGATTTCGCTATATTAAAGGAAATACAACACAAGAAATTAATATATTTAAGCTTATTTGTCTAAAACGTCCATTGTCCCATGCTAGTAATTACAGTATCAGTATTGATACACTCAGGCAATAATTTACTTGAGCGGTACTTTGGCCAATATGTAGTAAGTTGTATTATTATAACAGAGCTATGAAACCGATTGTCGCGCCACTTACTTACACTCATTGTCAGAACAGTGTAGCAGTTGATGTTTTGTCAGACAAACTAATAGTTTTTTCTCATATTAGTGGTGTTACTCCTGCAGTACTGTGAAACGCAAGGCCGAAACGTGCCTGCAAGCTCAGTGACTGTTATTCCAAAGAATGGAATTTCATTAAGAAAGGTCGTTTTGATTACGAAGCAGAGTGTTCCGTATGTAGTAGCTGTTTTATTAGTATAAGTCATGATGGACGTTCCGACATAGTTGATCACATCAGGTCAAAGAAACACATTAACAGATACAGTGCACCGAGCTGCAGTAAAACTCTACAAATTATTTTGTGAAACATCAGTCAAGTAAAGAGAGAAAGTTCGAGCAGCCGAGCTTACACTAGCCTACCACACGGTGAAACATCACAAAACTTCTAGATCTAGTGATTGTACTAATAAGCTTAGCAGCATTATGTTTGATGATTCTTCCATTGCAAAAAAGTTTAGTTCAGCAAGAACTAAAGTGTCAGCCTTAGTGAGAGGAGTTATTGCTCCCAGAGAGTAAAGGAAAGCCTTGAATACATCAAGAAATCATCTTTCTACGGGATATCCACTGATGCCAGCAATCATAAAATATTTCCATTTATTGTTCAGTTTTTCAATATTAATCAGGGAATTCAGATCAAAATTTTGAAGGTGAGTTACCTACCAAATGAAACATCTGACGAAATTTCAAGATTTTGTATAAATACTATGGAAATGTTTGATCTTGAGAAGTTTTATGACAATTTTGTAGAATATCTGAGCAAGTGGAGCGCCTCATATTTACCCTCATCGCCGGTGTTTGATTGTATGTTACTGAAGAGAATGCCAAAATAGGAAAGTGTTGAAGAGACAGTTTCTTATTTGAAGAGTAAAGAGATTGAAATCGATGATTCCATTCTCTTTGATCAGTTCGGCATACTGACAAATTTTGTTGAGTCTTCAGAAGTGGAATGATGAAAAAAACACCATTGGGATGTCATGAGAAGTGGGTGAGTTTTTTTTAAAAGCTATGATTGTCTTCAGCATTATTCTGAGTTGGTAATAATTGCAAGGTATTTATTTGCAATACCAGCCCATAATGACAATGTGGAAAGAATAATTTCGCTCATGAATATCCAGTGGACTGATGAAAGAAACAGAATGGAGGTGGACTGTCTTGAAGCAATTCTGCAGATCCTGTACAACTACAAAATGGATTTGCCGAGTTTTATCACTGTGTCTCAAAGAACAAAAACATGATCAAGAAGGCTGGAGGCAGTGAAAAATACCCTTTTCTCCAAGGGCAGTCAATTCCATCTACAAGTACTCAGTCATATTAAAGCTCATGTTAATATTGATTAAAAGTTGAATGGCTGTAAAATTTCGTAAAATTTTAATACATTTCTTTATTACTGGATACGTTTATTAAATGTCAATTATACAGATAATCTAGATTATATCAATCTTTTGTATCGTTTTATTAGTTATAATAATCGGGTTAACAAAATGTATCAACAAAACATTAATATTTAAAATTAAGAAACCTGGGTACATGTGGAATGAGGTGCCATTGGCACCCGGGTGAATGTGTCCAGGTTTTCACCGAAAATAATTTGGTCACCCTATACTACGTGTACTACTCTTGTAAATCAGAAAACGTTGCAATTATTGTTTTAAATTACGTTCTCCGTAGGTAAGTAACGTTTCTACCTTCTATCCGTTGGATTATGTTTCAAAAAACTCGAACATTTGTAATTTGGCGCTAATGGTGTGTTGGAGCGAAATGCGGTTAGCATTCTTGCACAGGCCCGTGTTGAATGTGTAACTGCCACAAGTTTCATTGTTTTATTGCAGTTACTGTTCAGTGCTGCACCGAGTAGAAAGTTGTGTCCCACAGTTTGCCAATTTCGAGACAGACGAGCAACGCGTCTGCAAAATCTTTACAGAGACACAGCAAATGACGCAGGAAGCCTACGGTGGACAGGGCGTAAGCCATGATCGGTGTTACATGGTTTAAAAATGGCCGGACGGAAGTTTAAAATGACCCTAGTTCAGCACGCCCATCGACGTCTACCTACGACGCTCAGGACAGGAACGCCAACGAAATTGTGCATGCCAATGTAAGAGTCCGAGAGACTGCAGAATTCGGTTGGGTCAGTTACTAAATCCTATGAAAAGGGAACGGCTTGAAATGGCTCTTGCATCAAGGTAACGCACCCCAACCTTAATGGCTGTTTGTGTGTATCGCGCAAGAAATAAAACCACTGTGCTGCCTCATCCTCCGTACTCCCCAGACCTGGCCCCTGCGGACTTCTTTCCAAAGTTGTTAGCCCTGTTGAAAGGACCGAGATTTGCAACGAAACACGAGATAAAAGAAAAGTGGTAGATGGCGCTTCGCGCGATCTAACTACAGCCGTACCAAGATTGGTTCCGGAAGTGGAAGCAGCGTTCAGAGCGATGTGTCAACTGGAGATTATTTCTCAGGAGGCCATGCACAATAAGTAAAACGTAAGCGTAGAAAAGAGTAGTTGTCAAATTTCCTCGTACTCTCAAACTTTCAACTGAAGATTGACAGTGACGGGTGTGCTGCTACCTAGTGTTTCTATTTGTTTACTGGTAACCAGATCAAGTGGGCTAGCTGCAATACGCCGGGCACTTTTACTGTGTTCTAGTACAAGAACGATATTTTTCTGCTACTTTAATAACATGTTTACTTTTATACCACACTGATACATTTTTAAGTATGTCTTGAGGAGAAAAGTGGATTAACGATTAAAATATACAGGGTGTTTGAAAGACACTGTAGTTCGTGAAGACCAAGTTTACAAGAAAATCATGTTGGCTAATCTTCACTCTAACAATGAACATTCGCTCGATAAATTTTTTATTTGCTTTTGGACAGAAAGATTTGGTGCGGTCAATATGAGACAGCCAGCGTCATTTGGCTAACTTCAGTCGACGGAAACCTTGTTTGAAACTAATGTTTGTGAAATGCTAAGAGTGGCTGCATAGACGGGGGATGAATCACGGAGCTAATCAAGCCTCTGTTTTGTCGCGGCCGCGGTCTAGGCGGCGAGCGACGGGTAACCAGAGCCCGCCCGAGAGAAGCCCTAGCTTTGCCCCTCTGCTGCGGTATGGTGGGGCTGCCCTGAAACACGACGCCGGCTGCAGCGCCGACATCGTGTGACGAGGCCACCTGTGCGCTAATACACACACTTCCCTCCCCCGCTGCAGCGGACCCTGACCCATCACCTGTTGCGTGAGCCACGCTTCTAAACGCAGAGCGGTGGGACTCCACGACCTTGAGGCCATTGCAACTGTACGGTTACGCACATCCATATTCCCAGTCCCAAACGAAACACCTACGCGAATACCATACAGTCTTAGCATTTGTAAATAGGCCTGCCATGCTGGATGACAACTGATACAACGTAGTATAGAAGGTAACAAAGAAATACGCAATGAGACTAACAAATGACACTTTTACTCGAAATAATTACACACACATCAAACAGTTTCGCATCACCTCGGTTCTGAGAGTTCCGGAACCCGTACAGAAAATTGCAAGAGAGATCAACAAACATTTCCGCCCATTTTATTGCATTTTGTACCACCATACAGCGAGACCTTCAGAGCTGGTGGTACAGATTTCTGTACACACCGGTACCTCTAATACCCAGTAGCACGTCCTCTTGCACTGATGCATGCCTGTATTCGTCGTGGAATACTATCCAAAAGTTCATCAAGGTCCAGATTGTCCCACTCCCCAATGGCGGTTCGGCTTAGACCCTTCAGAATAGTTGGTGAGTCACGTCGTTAATGAACAGTCCTTTTCAATCTATCCCAGGTATGTTCGATGGGGCCGATGTCTGGAAAACATGCTGGCCACTAGTCGAGTGATGTCATCCTGAAGGAAGTCTTTCATAAGATGTGCACGATGGGGACGCGAACTGTCGTCCACGAAGAGGAATGCGTCGCCAATGTGGTGCCAATATGGTTGCACCATTGGTCGGAGGATAGCATTCACGTATCGTACACCCCTTACAGCGCTTTCCATGACCACCAGCGGCGAACGTCGGCCCCACATAATGCCACCCCTAAACAGCAGGGAACCGACTTACTGCACTCGCCGGACAGTGTAAGGCGTTCAGCCTGACTGGGTTGCCTTCATATACGTCTCCGACAATTGTCTGGTTGAAGGCATATGCGACACTTATAGGTGAAGATAACGTGATGTCAATCCTGAGCGGTCCATTCGGCGTGTTGTTGGGCCCATCTGTATCACGCTGCATGGTGTCGTGGTTGCAAAGATGGACCTCGCCATGGACGTCGGGAATGAAGTTGCGCATCATGCAGCCTATTGCGCACAGTTTGAGTTGTAACACGACGTTCGGTGGCTACACGAAGCATTATTCAACATGGTGGCGTTTATGTCAGGGTTCCTCCGAGCCATAATCCGTAAGTAGCGGTCATCCACTGCAGTAGTAGGCCTAAGGCGGCCAGAGCAAGGCATGTCATCGACAGTTCCTGTCTCTCTATCTCCTCCATGTCCGAACAACATCGCTTTGGTTCACTCCGAGACGCCTGGACACTTCCCTTGTTGAGAGCCCTTCCTGGCACAAAGTAACAATGCGGAAGCGATCGAACAGCGGTATTGACCGTCTAGGCATGGTTGAAATACAAACACGAGTCGTGTACCTCCTACCTGGTGGAATGACTAACTTATCGGCTGTCGGACCCCTACTGAACTTCAACTGCTGCGGACTAGTTACTGGCATGCTTCTGGGAATAAAAAAAGTTTAGAATATTTATCATACAAAATGTGCCTCATTACGTGGTATTCTCAAGAAACCTCGTTTCTATGTCTAATCGCCTGTGAGGTATGACGATTGCTATATGATTCGGGATGCTGCAGGACTTAATGGAAGCGTCTCAAGCTCGAGAACGAACAGATCATTCTGCTCTCAATTTTAAATAAAATTTCGATATCGTATCTAATTTTATTAAGTGCAGTGCATGAACTAAAATCATGCACAAATTTCACGTAATGCTTTTTCACCTCTGCAAACTAAGTAAAACATTGCAAGAAGTATTAATTTGATGCAGCAGCCAATAAGTAGAAATTCAGTTAGAGTACAAAAATTAATTTTTCACCTAGTGGTTTTCTTACTATCTGATGGGAAGTATTTAATATCAATCAGAACGCCCTCTCGCCGGCAACACAGGTACAAGCATTTAGCGAGCAGTACAGCCGTAACAAAAGCCGCCCTCAGTACGGAATGCAGAAAGCAAGTCTAACAGCGGAAGTGTTAAGAACCTAGTCTCGCAATTTGTATTGTCCAGGACAAATTGAATTGCGGTGACTTAAGCGTAATTATTCTTTGACTAAAAGCGTCATATATGTTCGTATCACTGCGTATTTCTTTCAGTTACGTTCTGTACTACATGTTTTTCTATGTAAGGTCCAAGTTTCATCGGGCTATGTTACGTAGACATATGCTAAAGCTTCTTTCGTCCGCGAGTTCTGCGCATTGGTGCCTGTACTACTACTACTGAAATATCCTGTATAGCGCAGCTGCGGGACAGGTAGCGGCTTGGCTAACACGGGGTCCAGGCCACTCCATGCGAGCCCGGACAGGCGGCAGCAGCAGATGGAGGCGGAACGGGTTTGCCTACCTGCCTGCCATGGGGGCAGGTTCTGACGGGACGACGACTCTCCTCTGGACTGGCTGAGGCCTGCTCTCGCGTTCGCCAACCGCTGTGCGCCGAGGACGCAGACTACGTGAGTTGGTAATCATTCTAGGGGGTGCGTTCTATCCAGGAATCTCTGGCTGCAACTTTGACACCGTAGCCCCTGAAAAGCTCCGTGCCAGCCCGATAATTGAGGTGCATCAGCCATCCATTGTCTGCCACGGTCACAAGACCTGCAATCACTCGTGTCTCCAATTCCTTTTAAGACCAGTATGGCGACAGCGAATACAAGGTGTGATTAAGTTCGTTGCGTGCATCCAGGAAATTTTCCTACTGGCCGTGCCCCAAATATAATTCGATTACCCATTTTATCTGCTTCGGTCAAGATTTGTCGCTTTGCTGATCTTTGCTGTGTTACTAGTGGGACTTATCGCTTCTGGATTTGTCAAACGGTATGCGCTCATTTGATCACGTATCTCCCTTGATATTTACCGACGATCTCGAGATAACTTGAAATTTCGCGAAGGACAAAGAAACAGTAAATAGAAAAATCTCCTGCAATACCTTGGTCCACTGTGTCCCTTCCTACAGCAATGTTGGAAAGATGTCCACTGCAAAGATATACCAGTTCCTCTAAATACTGTAAAGCTGAGCTCTCCATCTCACTTTCAAAATACGTTAATTTTCCCCATAGTGCATGGATGCTTTACCACCAAACACTCCCACCTTCCTGAACACATCCGTGTATCTTACAGTCGCGAACTTTATTCCAACAATCCTATTGTTTCTCCTCTAATTCGAATCTTTGTACGCTATGGCATCTATACATACCACGAAATCTACATGGCGTAATATTGATATCTCACCCCAACAAACTGGCTCACTATGACGAACAATGAAGTCCATCCCGAATTTCCTACTCCTATAAACTAATTCCTACCAACGGCCTTGCCTCAATGGTAAAACCGGTTCCCGTCCTATCACCGAAGTTAAGCGCTTTCGTGCTGGGATAGCACTTGGATGGGTGACCATTGCTCTCCCGAGCGCTGTTGGCAAGCGGAGTGCACTTGGCCCTTGTGAGGCAAACTGAGAAGCTATTTGAGTGAGCTCCGGTCTCGTAAACTGACATACTTCGGGGAGAGCGGTGTACTGACCACATGCCGCCGCTCCATATCAGCATCCATTGACGCCTGAGAGCTGAGGGTGACATGGCGGCCGGTCGGTACCGTTGCGCCTTCATGGCCTATTCGGGCGGAGTTTAGTTTTGGTTTAATTTTATTTCTAACTCACATACATCAGAGTGTCCCCTCCCTCTTGCCTTTCAGCTTTCCACATCTTTAGTCTTCAAACTACGGCCCTGTCTACAACCCAGAGCAACCACCTTCCTGTTTTCTCCCAATACATCCTAGCCCTTACCTTCATCCCCGCAAGAAACAACGCAACGCATGTCTATGCCCACATCCTACAACCCACTTGCACCCATAGCCTACAGCTCTACGTAACACACAACGTGCTCTCCGCAAAAGGTCCTCCAGTGCAGATCCTTCACCTTTTTAGTGAAAATACAGCTCTATTTAAAATCACGAGTCTGCAACGTGTTTCAAATAAATTTTTGCTTTATTTTACTATTTAGTGTGAATTAGAAGATAAAATGTTTAATTTTTGCAACTACCATCAACGAAACTTTAAAAACGTTTGTAAATGATTCGCCATTTAATTCTGTATTTCGTCTTTACGTATATTTTACACTTTTCGGTTGAAGAGCACGGTATTTGTACCGCTGGTTGCCCAACCCTGGAGGAGGTGGGGTGCGAACAAGAAAATTGAAAGTTTCTGACTACGTGATAATGGGATTACATGATGCTGAAACAACGGCGTAAGCCAGAGTTCGAATACCACTCTGCATAGTCTTGTTACTGAAACTGCTCAATATCTGGGATCTCTGGGACAATCGCAAACTGCACAGCTGCACAGTGTACGTGTTCATCATGGAAAAATTTATTCTTTGTATTGTATGGTGTAAGCAACCAATGTGAAAGAATTAAAACTTCTGCAATATCACGCGAGAACAGGAAAGCGTAAGCTTATTTTGAGCCTGTTCGCTGGAGTGACCGAAAATTCGTGGCCTTCGATGATCACTTGTTCCTGTCAACATTAAATGCTATTATAGACACGTGGAACGACCAATTCTCAGATCCAATCCTTTATTGCTTTCAGTCTCGAGTGACATTTCGATCTAGCCGACGGACACTCCAAATATCGTAGGAAAAACAAGCCAAACCTTTTCACCTTAGGAATTGGACCTGTGGAATGTTACGACGCTGCAATGAATTCGACATCCAAGCAGTCGCCGAAGTCACTTTGTTCGTTTCCTTTCGTCCATTACGGTGGAAAGCGAAATCCCCTCGTCGGTACAGCAGGGGACCAGAACGGAACGCAGCCAGGGAAACTGTGCAGAATCAGGATTGCAGTTCAGTTACGCGAGACCGAAATAGAGGGCCCCGCCGGGTGGCTCCGCGTATCCCAGCGGGGAACACCTCTGGTCTTCGGCTTGGGCAACCGGCGTGAAGGAATTCCGCCGACGGCCCGAAAGGCCAGCTGCTGCCCAGTTGAGCAACAGCCTGTTTGTCGGCTGGCGAACTGTAACTAGCCGGAGGGATGCGACGGACTTCAGCAGGCAAGCGCTATTAGCAACACATCTCGCTCATACTCTCGACCGATTTGATGCCGTCTTCCATCTTCCAGTTTTGTACTTTATTTTCTGTGCATCCGAGATGCATGATATGGTTCACATATTTTGCCTACTTTCATAATTTTTAATTCTTATCCTTTTCTGCCTCCATAGTAGCCAGGAACTGAAATGCTGATTGTTCAATAAATGTTTGAGAGTGAGTAACTACAGCCTACGATCACGTGGAACAAGGTAAATGAATCTTCTCCTTCCTTCGGTTTCCTTTTTCCGAAGATTGTGATTAGCAAGAGTTTAAGGGGAGGTTTAGTGTGTTGGTTCAAAAAATCGATTGTTTTTAAATTGCATTTTTGGATCCATAAAAGTGTTTGGAATCCACCCCTGTAACTTTTTACGAATACGGAACGGAAATATTTGCGGTTGAACAAAAAATGCACCTGCCTGAAATCTGCTTTTTTCACGTACCGGTTTTTTCTTTCTGAGGACGATTTATTGTGCCGGTGCTTGGGAGTAAACATACAAAATTCAAATGAAAGTTTGAACGCGTGTGTTTGGAAGTTGGCCCGCAAGCATTTGCATTCTGGTGCTAAGACTGTGGAGATTGCGACTTTCCTGGCAGTAAGCAGCTTCAACGAAGGTATTCAGCAATTATGAAGACCATGACAACGATGGACGTCACCCTGGGACGCAGTTCGCCAAGCATTCGGACGACCACCGGATTCAAGCGGCCGGAAACAGCTTGTCGCTAGTCGTACGAGCGGCTCTGGAGCAGCGCAGGATGGCCCAGATCGAGCAGAACGCCCACTAATGAAGGACTAGTTTATGGACCCAGAATAGCAGATTGGACTAAGTTGCATAATATTGCATTTATATGTAGTCAAAACTTCAAACGCGTTTTTCTCGAAATGACTACTGAACCGGTTGGCATGATTGTTTCCGACGAAGCTAACTAAGTTGTCTAGGAGTTGTACCACTTATTCCGATCCATCAATTATAAATATTTTTACTTATCCGACGAAGTCTAAAAATCGATGAAAAACCCTATTTTTCAAATGGCCGCCATTTAGTTTCCTATGGTCCAAATAACTTAGGCGAGATACAACTCCTAAAGAATCATATACTTTGCTAACGTAAACTCAATTTTGATTTCAGACCAGCCAGCTGATCTGTGACATACCGCGCGTGAACGTCTACTTTGAAATTTCGTTTCGTTCCGAACGGCACTCCCGCCTTTGTTCGACATTTCAGTTCGAAAAATTTGGAGTTTGTGCAGGAAATATCAATAAACATTGACCAAATTTGACATTGCTATCTATAACATCCCGAGAAAAAATTCAAAGAACATTCTTTTTTCGGGCCAAAGATAGTAAACCTCGCCTTAACTCAAGAACGCAATCAAATCAGACATTCGACTTCTTGCTCCCCATTAGTCGTAATCTGTTTTAGAGCAGCTTTAATCTGCCACTGCGTGCAAGTCTGTAGGGTGACCTATGCAAAACGAGAAAATTGTTGTTCAGTGTTGCATAGCAACGAACTGGACCGAGAAAAAAAGACGAAATGAAGGTGAGTTTTATTAATCAAAATTCGAGTTTTGTTTCCAAACCTATATCCCGAAAGAAAGAGAATGTTTACACTTTGTCCCGAAGCAGAAAGCCTACTGAGTCAAATCATTTGCCGAAACGAAATTTACTACGAAAAATGAGTAAGAATATTATTTGGGCCCAAGTTATCTACTCTTAATGGTGGATGAAAGTCTGTGATTGCATGTATAGAAGTGAATTATGGATGGTGGGAAACGAGAAAAGAAAATTTCCGCATTTGAGACACGGTGTTAAGGAAGAATATTGAAAATTATAAATGTCCTCCACAGAACCAGTGAGGAGAGGAATGTGTGCAAAACACTGATAGGAAGGAAGAAGATACTAAAAATGTGTTAAGGCCACAGAGTAACTTCCATGATTTTAGAGGTGCCTACAGATGGTAAAAAGAATAGGAAGAGATTGGAATATACTCAAATAACTGAGAACTTCGGGAAGTCGTGGTTCGCCGCATCAAAGCAGTCTGTCTTAGAGGAAAGGCTGAAACTGATTCTACCGCTTATGCAAAAAGAATTTCTTCACTGTTTCGCTCTAATCTCTTTCAGTACTTCTGCCCTCACTTTCTTATTTGGAAACTGATGTAAGCTTATCTTCTACCACACGAGTCATTGAATTTACGATTGTTGGATACTTACTACACTAATTTGATCGAAATTTTAGTCATTTTCACTAGTAAGTAGAACACAAAAGAACGCGATGAAAGTAAATCTTCCCTCTGCTACGGCGATACAATACCCATTCTTCCCGAACGCCTGGGGAGGGTACTATGCCCGCAGTATGTTGCATCAAAATGTGTAGCGTGAACTATATTTGACAAGCTGTTTATGAAAAACCTGCATCGTCCTTCAGTAACTATGTTACGTGTGGCTGGACGAGCTAGACCAAGAAGTCGCTGCCATGTAGGTACCTTATTTTGTAAGGTCCTGATGCAAGAAAAGTATTTTGTTGCCTGGCTGGTTTCGTACATAAATCATATTTAAGGCACGTAAACTGTTTTGTTTAACCGGCGCTCTGTAGCATGGCAAGATATTTTGACGTTTAGAACACAATTGCTACTTATTTTGCTGTCCGGATTGTTTCAAATCGCGTAGTCCGACAAGCCACAATCTAGTACCGCACACAATTCGTCCAATATGACAGTAACATCCCTGCACATCTACCATTATGGTTATTGGGTACAAATATCGTACCTTCAGATTGAAACTGATGACAGTACAAGTTTCTGCACCTAGTACGTGTAGTTCCATAACTAGAAATGTACAAAAAGTTATTTACCTAGTAATAAGTTGAACCGGTGTCAGATGCTCAACTTCAGGTTACTCAATCACAGAGTGCGTACAGCCTTAAACGCACGTTATAGCAATTCTTTTACCAAATACATGCCACAGTGGTTCTGTTTTGGTTGACCGAGAATCCAGATTAGGCAACTCTCTGTGAATCAAATCAGGACCTAGGCTGGTTTGAACTTCAGTGCTTTCCTAGGCATTGCCCGTTTGCGGGTTAAATGGGATTACCTTCCTCCGACCAGGAAACATTTACCCAGCCAGGTATGGAATGACGAACAGTTCAACGTGGGCTCAGAACCACGATAAAATTTGTTTTTTTTTTTCACATATATAAATCGTCGAGAGGGGTGGAAGAAGCGATAGGTGAAATCTAACGACCAGCTGAAGATTGAATTTTAAACCTTTAGTCTTACCTTGGTTCTGGGAATATATAAAGTCGACGGAACAGATTTCACCGGAGTAACACCAACATTATCACTCACGATGAGGATGTTTCCGGCAGATCGACTTACACGAGGACACGTCGGGGGTTTTATTCCTAGAACCGAACCGGATTTCTCAAATTTAGCAGTCAGTCATATTCTACCTCTTCGGTGCGTCACGTCGACCAAACTTTTCACGTCGTCTGCGAATAGCCTACACGAAGTTCGCCACAGTTGTAATATTTTCACTGACGACAACCTGTCCTCAGTCAAGAGGTTCACTATTAACCACAAAAATGATAATCGTGCAACCTGCAGTGTTGCTAGCTTAATAGAACAGAAATGGGCACTTCAAAAACTAATTTCTTTCAGAAGTGTCTTAACTGTAATTTGTTGCAAAGCTCTTACTTTGACGTTCTGATCTGGGAACTGTTAAACACGTACTTTTTCTCATCTATTACCAAAATACCTTGATTGGCAACGGCTCTTTCCCAAGTCACGTATCGCACTACATTCGCTCTGTGGAAGCTTCGGACAACTTTTCTTTTTGAGAGTATTTTCAGTACTTGTGACAACTATGAAGTCCAAAGTATCTATCTCCCCAAATACACTTAAAATACTTTTTAAATAGGGTATTTCGCATCCGGAAATTGCTACTTCTTGTATGTTAATGAGCTTTCAGATAATATGCTCAAACTTTCGCAGATGACAGTTATGTATAATGAAGTAGTCTGAAAAAGCTGCACAAGTGTTCAGTGGAATTTTGGTAATATGTGAAAGTGGTGAAGCTCTGCTACTTCCTTTGAATGTTCAAAAATGTAAAACTGAAGTCTACACAGAAAAAGCAAACGTATCCAGTGACTACAGTACCAACCAGTCACGTCTGGGATACATGTGCGTTATTTTGTAGGGATATGAAATGGAACAATCACATATGTATAGCAGGAAGCGGGATGAAATGGAACAATCACATAGGTAGGTAAAGCAGGAAGCAGACATCGGTTCAGTGGTAGAGTTCTAGGACAGTTCAATCAGCGTACTGAAGATTTGTAAGCAATCACTCGTGCGATTCATCCTAGAATACTGCTCGCGTGTGTGTGTGTGTGTGTGTGTGTGTGTGTGTGTGTGTGTGTGTGTGTGTGTGTGTGATGCTTACCGAAAGGATTAAGAAGAGACACTCAACGTACACAAAAGAGTAAGCATGAACGATCACAGTTTTGTTTGATCTGTGAGCGTCGGAGATATTCTGAATGAACCGAAATGGCAGACGTTTGATGATAGATGAAAACCACCTAGAGAAAATCCTTGCCAAGATTTACGAACCGGCTTTAAATGGCGACCCTAGGAATATACCGCAACTCTTACGTACAGCCCCGAAGAGATTTTAAGGACATTTATAAGTCGCACATAGGATGCTAAACACTTATCTTTCGCGCGCTCTATTCGTGAATGGAATGGAAAGAAGCTCTAGCAATTGGTAAAGTAAAAGTACATTCTGGCATTCACTCCGCAGTGCTTTGCAGAGCATAGTGGATGCAAATGTAGCTAT
Source organism: Schistocerca americana (assembly GCF_021461395.2). Classification (NCBI taxonomy): domain Eukaryota; kingdom Metazoa; phylum Arthropoda; class Insecta; order Orthoptera; family Acrididae; genus Schistocerca; species Schistocerca americana. Next base: position 225,123,203 of record NC_060123.1, read on the forward strand.
AGACAGATATAGTAGGCGTAATAGTTGGCGGAGCAGAAGGGGCGACACATTAGGAGCCGGCGAAGCTTTGCCACCATTGGTGCGCTGTGGCGGGAGCCGTCTAGTCAGCTAGCTGTCACATGTTGACCACCTCGGACTAGAGGAGCCGACAGCGGCAGATATTAACGGAGAGAAACGAAGCGGCAGTGCGACCGCCAGCAGCAGAGCCGGGTCGGTCGAGTTTTCTCGGCTCGCCTTACATAAAGCTCGGCGGCTATTCATGAGCTTTCTCCCGCTTTCGACGGCGGCGGCGTCTGCGCCTTCGGCGGGGAAGACGCCCTGTCTCGCTGCGTTACGCAAAGCGTCTGAGTCTGGAATTAGCATTCAATGGCGGGGACAGCTAGACGCAACTAGTGGCTAATCTACGGCGGGCGCCCGAGTCCACCCCACACACCGCCTCCTCGGCATGCACCTCGAGCCGAAAGTGCACTTTGTGTAGGTGGCAGTAGCGTTGCTTGCCGGTACTTGTGACAGTTCGCGTGATGAACGATGGGAACTGAATACGACGCACATTCAGCAGGTTGTCGGCAGCCAATCACAATGATCGTTGTTAACTGACTGGTAAGTAAAGTTAGTTGGCATCTACACTCCTGGAAATGGAAAAAAGAACACATTGACACCGGTGTGTCAGACCCACCATACTTGCTCCGGACACTGCGAGAGGGCTGTACAAGCAATGATCACACGCACGGCACAGCGGACACACCAGGAACCGCGGTGTTGGCCGTCGAATGGCGCTAGCTGCGCAGCATTTGTGCACCGCCGCCGTCAGTGTCAGCCAGTTTGCCGTGGCATACGGAGCTCCATCGCAGTCTTTAACACTGGTAGCATGCCGCGACAGCGTGGACGTGAACCGTATGTGCAGTTGACGGACTTTGAGCGAGGGCGTATAGTGGGCATGCGGGAGGCCGGGTGGACGTACCGCCGAATTGCTCAACACGTGGGGCGTGAGATCTCCACAGTACATCGATGTTGTCGCCAGTGGTCGGCGGAAGGTGCACGTGCCCGTCGACCTGGGACCGGACCGCAGCGACGCACGGATGCACGCCAAGTGCCGTAGGGGACCGCACCGTCACTTCCCAGCAAATTAGGGACACTGTTGCTCCTGGGGTATCGGCGAGGACCATTCGCAACCGTCTCCATGAAGCTGGGCTACGGTCCCGCACACCGTTAGGCCGTCTTCCGCTCACGCCCCAAAATCGTGCAGCCCGCCTCCAGTGGTGTCGCGACAGGCGTGAATGGAGGGACGAATGGAGACGTGCCGTCTTCAGCGATGAGAGTCGCTTCTGCCTTGGTGCCAATGATGGTCGTATGCGTGTTTGGCGCCGTGCAGGTGAGCGCCACAATCAGGACTGCATACGACCGAGGCACACAGGGCCAACACCCGGCATCATGGTGTGGGGAGCGATCTCCTACACTGGCCGTACACCGCTGGTGATCGTCAAGTGGACACTGAATAGTGCACGGTACATCCAAACCGTCATCGAACCCATCGTTCTACCATTCCTAGACCGGCAAGGGAACTTGCTGTTCCAACAGGACAATGCACGTCCGCATGTATCCCGTGCCACCCAACGTGCTCTAGAAGGTGTAAGTGAACTACCCTGGCCAGCAAGATCTCCGGATTTGTCCCCCATTGAGCATGTTTGGGACTGGATGAAGCGTCGTCTCACGCGGTCTGTACGTCCAGCACGAAAGCTGGTCCAACTGAGGCGCCAGGTGGAAATGGCATGGCAAGCCCTTCCACAGGACTACATCCAGCATCTCTACGATCGTCTCCATGGGAGAATAGCAGCCTGCATTGCTGCGAAAGGTGGATATGCACTGTACTAGTGCCGACATTGTGCATGCTCTGTTGCCTGTGTCTATGTGCCTGTGGTTCTGTCAGTGTGATCATGTGATGTATCTGACCCCAGGAATGTGTCAATAAAGTTGCCCCTTCCTGGGACAATGAATTCACGGTGTTCTTATTTCAATTTCCAGGAGTGTATATTGCTGAACGGCTAACCGATGCACGACCCAAATTGCAGGTTGCCCACGTAACGACTTTCAAGAGCAAAATAATTATATTTCTACAGGAATATTTCATCCCCCAGCTAAGTACAAAATTTTGAAGTTACATTTTCAATATTTCATAATTACCGAATTTAAAATTATATCCTAATGTTGTGTACATAGTTCCGCGTAGTCAGCGCGTACACAACTTTCCCACTAGAGCGCGCCCCGCTAAGCACAACAGCTCAGGCGCAGCGCTCGTCCGTCTCCGCACTACGAGATGGCGCTGTCTTAGAGACGGACCAAATTCTGCTTCCGCCGATCCGCGTATTAATATGTAACGCAGCCAATGAGATTGCTGCTAACGTAGAACCTTTTCTCCTCGCGGATCACACTCGCGCAGTGATACATGAACGCGCGAGGTATTATAACGAGTGTACAGACCTCCGATTAGTCAGTCTGCATTAGTCTATAGTCAAGTTTCAGTCTGCGCCTAATAAGATTATCATATTCCTGTACATAGCCATGAAGATAAATGAACAGACACTGTTAAGTATCAGAGATATGTGAGAACAAGATTAACTTACAATACCAAAGGAACTTAAGATTGTCAATTGTAAATAGCATCCAAAATCAAATTAAGTAATTTTATGTTATTTTAATTAATGTATGTGAAAAATCAAGTTCTGTTTAAAGTTGGTCACCGTCAGTCTGCTACTCTAAGCGTGCAAGTGGCATTTCTATCGCCTGACCTAACGGCAGAAGATGAACACGCCACGATAAGACCACGAGACATATTGCTGACACTCGCCTACTTCGTTGGAGCGACAAGTCAATCTGATGGTGTGTGTACTGAAGGTCTTACAGTACGCACACCACACCTAATCTACTCATTAAGACGTGTTCTGACGTTAAAGCTTTAAAACAGGACTGCGTGAAAATTACTGATTATAGGTCTAATCATCCAGTATTTGATAATGAGAGCACTTAACTGAACACAAAAGCAATCAGCCTCTGAAGCGTTTTATACACCATGTTGCGGGTGGGAGGTTACTGCCTCTGTTAGGTTAGAGTTTAGCCACATCGCCTGAATTTTCAACAAAATCGGAAATAAGACATTGTGGATTATGAAATGACGGACGAATATCTCTGGCAGCGCTAGATATCCATCTATTACGGCAACATTTTTGTGCTACGATTCGTTAGCTTCGCCAAACTGAATCAAGTTATCACACCCCATTCTAAACACCACCTCGAGCTACACTGCAGGTCTAGCACAGTTTTTCCTATTCATATCGAAAACTAATTCGTATCTTCCACCGACAAAAGTAGATTTAGAGATACTCATTGGCTGCTGCATACTATCACCAATTTGGCTACGACCAACGTCAACGGAGTGTCAGCATCAGCAAGCAGCGTAAGAGCCACGTAAATTTTAAGTGCATTTTAGCCGCCATGCTATCTGGAGCATGCACGTTAACCTGATGGACCAGCCAGAAGAATTTTTCCGTAATGTTAAAGTCGACAACTGAAGTTGCACAGGTATTCGTACACGAACGTATCGAGTTAATCTTTACAGTCTCAGTGGAGGAGAGCAAGCATCAACGTAGATGAAGGACGAAAGGAGGGTAGCACAACTCGACATACAAAAGGGTCGACTACATTCAAATATGCATATTTTGGTAAAGATATATTAACAACGCTCACATGGCCGAACAAGGTAAAAAGGCACAAAAATTGTCTGGATACGAAACAGTTATTACTGAACCAGAACTATCCCTCACTCAAAACCCACCCGTAAGTAATCAGAGGACATGTACAAAATGAAAAAATGAAGCCTGCAAATGAACTTGAGTGAAATACTGAATGACTGCACATGGTAGAACGTGGACGTTACATCTATTGCATTACCACTTATGTGTAAATGAAAACGAATGGTAAGTTTTACCTGGAAAGAGTGACGAGATTAACGAAGAAATCAGTCGGCAGCTACCTGCATTTTGCCTATATTTGCTCTTACACGTCAATTTCCCCGGCGTATGTACCTATACTACGCAACAAAACTTACGATTTAAGGAAAAAGGGTTGAAAGACCTCTTACGAGCGTTTACTTTCTGCAGAAGACAGTAATCCATTTGTTACTTTAAATCATCTGAGCGACAAATTGTGTAGTACTGTTAAAACTTTTTTGGTCTCTTCAAGTGCTACTGCAGTATGGAAGACTTACCAAAGTAAAATAAGAAAGAATGAGATTTTCACTCTGCAGCGGAGTGTGCGCTGATATGAAAGTAAAGCTGTGAGTACCGGGCGTGAGTCGTGCTTCAGTAGCTCAGATGGTAGAGCACTTGCCCGCGAAAGGCAAAGATCCCGAGTTCGAGTCTCGGTCGGGCACACAGTTTTAATCTGCCAGGAAGTTTCGTCAAAATAAGAAAACTGAGGCCAGATGAAAGTAACCATTAATGATACATTTGTTCGTTAATCTGATCAGAGACGCTGTTCTCGTAAAATAAGTGACGTTTATTCACTGCTAGGTGGTAACACGGGCCAGAAGTTACGCTCAAAAGTAAGTAGTCCTCTTAATACTAGCTCCGAAGAGCATTGAACATAATATTTATAGAGGACGGCATATCAGTAAAAACTACCCGAAAGGTACTATTCCTTGCGTTTTAGTATCTCACTGCAAGAAATGCTGTCTTGGGGGTAAATTCCGTACAGCCGCAGGAAGTAATCGGGATTCAACATATCGGTAGTGACATTGAGTCATAACTCGACTTTTCACATACTGGACACGTTTCCCAGGCGTGATCTGGACGCCCGCCAGTATAACACGTATTGACGACCTGCGTGAACTGACCGGAGAGTTCTGCCAGCGATTCCGTTGAAACTCGAAATGGCTGTTCACATGACTCCGTCAGGACTACCAATGAACTTCCGTCACCGTAGACTCGCTTTGTGTTGCCATCCGGTCAGCGAGCTCTGCACATTTCATGTGGGAAATGGACCGACATTAGCGGGTCGATACAAGTGTCTCAGTACCTGTTAAGACTGAAGAGTAACTGCACCCTTTCTCAGTGCGCTGTCCGAGAAGGTACGACTTCCACAGCGCTGCACTTACACTGGATTCCAGACTGCCACGTATACCATGTCAAACATGTAGCGCGCTCCAGAATGACGCACGATCTGGGTTTACTGAATCACCTTTAAACTTACCCCACACACGTTACACAATGCGACACTTTCGTCTAAACTTTGATAAAAGTATTGATGTACAGGCAGCAGTGTAACTTCAGATTTTTAGCGCAGTTTGTTAATTTTCTTCGGTTAACAAGAAGTCACCGTCCTGTTTTTGTTCTAACTAAAAATACAGCTGCCTTCCAAGACAACATATAACGAAATTACATGAATGTTATCAGATATCACTGCAACCAGTCGCTTTTTGTGCCGGCAGAATTTATTGTCCCGTTCAGGCATAACCAAGTCGATATGATGTGAATAATTCCAGATACTTAGCCACATTCGGTGCTTTCTTGTATATCTTGCCAGAGCCGTTCATCGATCCCCACAATACAAATCTAAAAACTATAGGCTACCATCTGATGAGTCTCTAGGCGACTTGAGACCGATCATGGAAAAAAGTATCCACCATCCCAGAACGTGAGTGGTTGGAATGATTTCTGAAAACCTTTTTCCATCAGTCAGCGTTCCACGCTCATAATCGATAAAAGTTTTTGCAGTACGTGATGTTTTATTCATGTTACTGCTGGCGTGATTAATGTCAAGAACAAATGACCATTTCAACGAATATAATTACGTGAAAGTTACTACATGCAAGGAGTAAAATATTTCATATCTTTAAACAATGGGAAGGACTAAGTTACTCAAATTTAGTTTACACAGGCAACGAAACTTTTGTTCAACTAAAAGAAGTAAACGCAATAAAACAGTTGAAAGTGACTACATTCAATGAAGCCACGCAACGCATACAAGTGATCAGTCTTTTTAACAGACACTGAACAGGCGTTCCTCTGCTTATCGTTTCATTGCAATTTCTTCCCGAAAACCAACTTTGTATGTCAAATCTAAATAACATCAACTGAGCTATGAGCAGAGTATGAGTACTTAATATGCGTACTGGTAGGAGTGGTCCCCGATAAATGCAACACCGTTTCAGATCTCTACAAATTCAGATTTCCATACCAAAGAATTAAGGATGCCTAGATAAATGGGTTTCTGATGGCTTTCTGCAGTTCGCGAGCGACTTAAAGACAACAGAAAAACCTTACCTTGAGCTGTAGTCAGTATTACTCCAAGATCGACAAGAAGATTACATAAACTGCCGCCCGTTACAGACATATAGAACACAACGTATCTTGCACGAACGTATATTTTCGGCGCTATGGGAACAAGCACGTAAAATAGTTTTTTTGTACTGTATACTCTGACGGGTAAAAGTGATCATGTAAGCGGGCGAGAAACGCGTAGTTTTAGATACTTAATATAGCTCATGCTCGTTTACTCGAGAAATACGAATTCCTTTTCAAGTCTTCTGACGCCCTCTACACGTTATTGGACTTCGTAAGAATAATTCGTCTAGCGATGAGTTAAAAGTGGAATTGCAGCCGACCGCATTAATTTCCGTGCATCATTCTATCTTTACAGGGAAGATTATGGAAGCACCGCCGTACCTGATCATACCTTTGATTTAAGCAACTGCCTGCTACTAGGAGCGATATTTACATTTTTGTCCGCAACAGTTAAACATTTCAAAAAATCGAGTCGGCGAGATGGCTAACGCAAACCCATACCCTCGTATTCCTGAGGAGTTGCGTTCAAACTCTGGGTCGATCATGGAGCTTAATGCTTCGCCTGCTTCTTATACATCGAATGGCGAAAGGTAACTTAATATAGAATGAAAAACGGTAGGCTTCTTCCAGATCCCAGAACTGAAGCACGAATGGTTCCCTCAAGAGGTGACATCTTTCGTAACAGAACAGAAAAGAACTAATGGTCAAGCTGTTTAACCTGTGGCTCTAGGTCCCACTAACCAGACTGAGAAGTGTGCTTGGTTTATGTTAATTATGGGCCATCTTTCAAATTGCAAAATTTTCAGCAACGTTGTGCAATGAGTAACCCTAACGTCCTCAGTTTCAGTGCGTTGGGAAAGCTAAAGCGGCAGCGAGAATATTGAAATTTCCCGTCAAATTGAAACACACTTGTTCAAATCAGAGCACACTCCTCTGGGAACAATCCCTCAGGCTGTAGTTACGCCACCTCTCCACAACATCTTTTCTTCTAGGATGGAGTTCCTAACTTTATGCAAGAGAACTTTACTGAAGTTTCGATACTATGAAATGAGGTACTGGCGGAAGTGCAGGAGTGCCGTGATTGAAATTCATGCCATAGCGCACTTCCCCCAGGTTCAAGTCCCCGTCCGACACAGCTTTAACCTGCCATTAAGTATCAAATCAGCACATGCTAAAGCAGACTGAAAACTCATTCTGGAACGCTCATATTGCTTCTTCCAGTAGAGGGTCATTTCCTACATCCGGAACGATTTTATTCCGGAGTGATAGTGAGACGCAAGCCCGGTGGTGCGCGGGTGGTTCTTGAACATGGCGGCGCTGCACTCCCACACTCTTAGCGCGCTTTACACTTTCCCGCCTGTTGCTAGGGCCCGTATTACGCTGTCGGAAATCTTCCTCGAAACTTGCGCCAGGACTACACGTCAAACATTATTGAAAGGTCACGAAAGTATCGGCACACCGTTGTGGGTCTCAATGTCCAACACAGAGCTTGACATTGTTCGTTTACCTTCTGATACATTCCTACTATTGTCCTACATGGAAATCATAGCGAGCGGAACGGTCGACTACTGCTCTACGTGGCATCAAGACCACGAAAACTTTCCAATTGGTCCTGTAACCCGTCAAACGCAGCGGCTCGAGAACGAAGTCCAACAGCACATGTTCCTTACTAACTTGTCACCAGTTGCCACACGACACAAACACCACTCACGAGTTACATATGCTATGGTATTTATTACTATTCTCAGAATTGACCCAGACAACGCTCTTCAAATATTATCTAAAGCAGCTTCAGTCCGTGACCAGTAAGTTCGTAAAAAATGCTACTACTCCCTCAAAAACATAACCATGTCACGGAAATAAATTAAACAAACTGTAGAGGAAAAAAAAAATTATTGTATCGGAAACTCATGGTTCATTCCAACTCCACAGTAAGACTTCATAAAGATTGCGCATTTTTCATAGTTTAAGTACTATACGTGTCCATAACATGCTGCAAAATACACACCGAAGATGTCTTGTGCAGTTCAGTGACGTTACAGATGAACTTACAGCGACCTTTACTTTGTCTTCACATTTGCTCGCTTCTCCAACTCAGAACCTCATCTAGACCTCAGGGTACGCTACGTAGCCGTTTTGTTGAAATGTCACCACACGTAATAAACCGCTGTTAACATTTAAGTATTTCTATCGGTTTTAAGCTGAGTCTGCGAAAAATAAAGACCTATCATTGGTATGGAGGTTAGTCTTTTCCCCTCAGCATCTCCTGATGAAATAGCAAGTGACAAATAACCCATTTTATGAGCCTCATAGTTGCGGCGCAGTACTTTAAGGTACTATCTCCAGATAGCCACGGAATATGAAGTTAAGTGAATGCGTGAGTGAACATATCTCTAACCCTTCTCTACGAACGAAAAATAAAGCCACTTAGTTTTTGGAACGAGCAGCTAACTTCATGCGAATTGTCTGGACAGTCAAACACACAGGCCTAGTCCTCAGTCATCATAGGTCAGATTTATTCTGTAAACTCAGAATTACATAGTACATTTCCATTAGTGACCTACGATATATGAACATAATATGCGTCGAAATATTAGTGAGATTTATCTTACGTAACGAAAGATTTCACTGTACCACGCAGCTCTATTTATAATGAAACGTGCGTTAAGTACGGAAAGAAGGTAGACCTCCGTCTACTACACAGATCAGCCTCTTATCGCAACCTTTATTTTACAATGACATTCGATAACTTCGCCAGCACTCAACCAAATTGCCATCTCCCAACCTAATCCAAGCCTCAGGCTACGATGCAAGTCATATCACAAATTCTAACAAAAATTGTTAATTCCGCACCCAATCTGAGAAATCACAGTTAAAAGCGGTCGATGCCACAATGTGGCAACAGAATAAAGACACCATGCTTACGTAGCCTAACCGATCGAGCAATTACTTAGCGTCCACTGGTGTAGCAGCAGACAAATTTACATTAGCAGGAGTGCTAGAGATTTGATAATGTCGCGTTGCTCGAGGTCTCTCACAATGAAGACGTGGCTAATGCTGAAGTATATACGGGTTGATCCAGTTACTGTAACCACTGTTGTAGTGGGTCAACACGTAACAGAAGACGGACGTCGACGCCGCAGCAGTTCACTGCCCCCTGCTCGAGCAGACCGCGCTAAAAAGGCTAAGTGGTGGGTGATGTAATGAAGCTGGGTCTTACCTGCACAGAGTGGTGCCGTGCGGAGGCGAGACGAGACGCAAACGCCGACTGGGGCCCGGGGCCCGGAGACTGCTACGCGCGGACAGGCGACGAACCGCCAACTGCGGCGCCGCCCAATGGCCATCGCCTTGCGACCGGCTGCGGCCGCCTCCCACCAGCTTTATACAAGCGGAACCTCTGATTGGCGCGATTCGAATGCCGCCGGCTGACGTCACCGGCTTCTGGACGCTTCGCCTCTCGCGGGAGGCTGGACCGGCAGCGGCGGCGCTGGACGGCCTAAAGCGGAGATGGCGGAAACCGAAAAGCGTCTTCTCTGCTTCGGAGCTGGCGTCAGTTGCGTTCGGCCATGGAGCCTCCATAACCTTCGGCAAAAAAAAAAGAAGGGAAGCGGCTGCCGCCCGCCGTCTGTCTGTGGGGAATTTTCGGGTTAGCCGTGGTCCGTTTCCGCATCATCGGTAGAGAGTCGTCTGCGTGAGCTCGAATTTATTCGGAAGGACGGTGACCAGCTGCTAAAGAATACCAGACACCTGTATCTATACCACATGTTTTGACTGCAGATTGCGCAAATTACACCATAAAAGCACTCTGAAGCAGTGCCACAATGTGGAATGAGATTCACTGAAGACTTTGGTATCGTCTGTGAACGTGAAGGATTACAAGACCGGTTGAATGAGATGAACAATCTACTGAGCACAAAACGTGGATTTAGAGTGAGCCAAAGAAAAACGAAAATACTAAAGACAAGCAAGAATGAGATTGACGACAAATTTAACATCAATGCGGTGTTGAAGTGGATGAATTTTATACTCCCAGAAACACTTATCGGCAAATAATTATGAAGTTTCTACCACATGTGTTACTTTGTTATATCAGCATAACGCAGTGTCATTTTCAGAAACTTTGTTGATATTATAAGCAACGTGTGTGTGTATTGGGTGGGTGATAGGGGGGGGGGGGAGGCGCTTTGCTGTTATGTCGTAAACAAATGAAACCAACAAAACTCGCGATACGTATTTCTGTCGTGTTGCAATGACAATGAAGGACTTTACATAAGAACTAAAGCACTGATAACGAAACTGGGACTTCTAAACGTACATTGGCATAGATAAACCGTTGTTCAGAACTCAGCAGACGTGTTTTCTAGCAAAATAACGAATGATTATACATTTGTCTTGATTGCCATTAAATTTTTTTGTGTATCATTTCCTGAAGCCTTTCATGAGAAGCCCATAATCAGATCTGTAGTATAAACCTACAGTATAAGGCATGATGTTAAGAGGCATTAATTGCTACAACGTAGTGAAGCTGTGGAATCAATACAAAGTATCTTGTCGCTTGCGGTGTTACTGCGAATTCCTTGCTTCAGTGGGAACGGATAAGTAATCTTGAATTAAAAGTAGTTAGATGGTTGACCATGAGTAGCCACGTAGCAACACCACATTCATGATAGTGTTCTATGTTTCTAATCTCTCTGGTGTTTACCAGGATTCACCTCTTAATTTTCAAATACAATAAAAAATGTTCAAATGTGTGTGAAATCTTACGGGACTTAACTGCTAAGGTCATCAGTCCCTAAGCTTACACACTAGTTAAGCTAAATTATCCTAAGGACAAACACACACACCCATGCCCGAGGGAGGACTCGAACCTCCGCCGGGACCAGTCGCACGGTCCATGACTGCAGCGCCCGAGACTTCTCGGCTAGTTCCGCGCGGCTCTTTTCCCCGAAGTTCGGCCAGCCGTTGTGGCCGAGCGGTTCTAGGCGCTTCAGTCCGGAACCGCACTGCTGCTACTGCCTCGGGCATGGATGTGTGTTATGTCCTTAGGTTAGTTAGGTTTCAGTAGTTCTAAGTCTAGGGGACTGCTGACCTCAGATGTTAAGTCCCATAGTGCTTAGAGCCATTTGAAGCATTTTTTTCCCTCAGTTCGAAGAGAATGGACACCAGCTTTGCAACTTCTAAAACGTTCAGTCAAAAATTCCTCGAATTTGAGAAACAAACAAACGTCGTCTTCCATATCGATAACTTCTAGAGATTATACTTTTCACTAATGTTCGAAACTATTTCTTGAATAGCTGTTAATGCTATAAGTAGTTGGTACTTATTTATAGCAGTCATAATACATTAATCAGCTTCACTATTTCTTATATTTCATTCATAAGAGCCGACTGCATAAGAAAATCAGCACATAAATTCCTAATCCTTCATGAATAAATTTTAAGATTCAGAGCAGTAGTTACTTGAGCGTATAAATCACACAATGAGAACTAATGTTCTCGACAACGTATAAGCTTGACACAGCTTTAATGTTCACTCTTAGAGCTCTCATACAGAAGCATTACAATTTTAATAAACACTCATTTCGTTTTTACACACTACTCTTTCAGAAATCCATGACAATGTCTTTTTGTTTGTCTTCCGGTCGTTGGCCATGTCAGGAGATCGTCACTGGACCACATGTGTGTTGTACATGTAATAGACACAGTGCTTTAGTACAACATTAGAAATACGACATAACTATTACAAAATAAAAACTTCTACTTACCTGGCGGTGCTCAGGCGAAAAATACGGCGGTGTTTCAGTTAGTAAAATTGAAACACTACACGCTTTCTACTCCATTCTGCAATACCATCAATGTCCAAATGGACACCTTGTACCATATGCAATGTACTGTTTCGAACTCCCTATGTTAGTTTGGGCATGGACTGTGCTACCGAATGGAGTAGGAAGCGTCAACAGGTACATCTCTCAGCTTCAATGCGTTGTAGCAACGTATAACTCTTAATTCTTATCTTATATTGTACGTTGATTCCATATATCCGTTGATGGAATTCTCACGAAATGCTCCATGAGCTGGGTAAATAAATAAAAAATATTTGACGACCAAGAAAACTGTATTACCATTTAGTGCCAAAGATGGTCGCAGATCTCCTGAGAGGCTTTTTGCCTAATGTGAGAAAATAACGAATGACAGACGAAATATGGAGGATATAAGGAGCATGCTAGCACAGCGAAGGAAGGCATTCCTCGCTGTAAGAGAGCTACTAGTTGCAAACATAGGCGTTAATTTGAGGAAGAATTTCTTTCAGAATGTGTGTTTGGGCTACTGCACTATAAGGCAGTGAATCATGGGCTGTGGCAAAGCCGGAAAAGAAGAGAATCGAAGCATTTGAGACGTGTGCCTGGATGAAAGGTGATAGAATATTTCATAGAACACGAAGGAATATTTTCATGGTACGTTACAGCGGGAGCTACAGAGGACCAAAACTGTAAGAAAAACCAGAGTCTGAAATAAATTAAAAAAGTGAAGACGATCGTGCAAAGGAAGAAAAGTTAGAAAATGTCACCATGTACGCAGTACGAGTATAAACATTACACCTTTGAGTTCAGTTTTAAAGCTTGTGGGTCCTGTTACTAAAGGTAACGTGAGGAGTTTTCTCCATCTGCAACAGAGCAAAAATGTGCGTGATGACAAAGACATCGAAGAAAACCACGAAAAGATATATGAGCAGTAATACAGTTCCTGTAGGGATCAATCACTCTAATTAAGAGTTCAATAAAATAAGACGATACTGATGATACCACAAATGTGCTGCAACATGTCTAGACACGAAAAGTAGTGTAAGAATATTTTTATAGTTTGCATAAACTGGCGGAATCCAATTCCTTAATTTCATCCGTCGCTGCCAGGTAAAACAATGTTAAATTTGGAACTTCCTGGCAGATTAAAACAGCAGGCGAGATTGAGAGACTCAAACTGGGACTCTTTGCCTTTGGTGAGCTACCTAAGCACGACTCATGACCAATCCAGACACCTCTGCTTCCGCAGTACCTCGTCTGCTAACTTTCAAACTTCACAGAAGCTCTCCTGTGAAACTCTTGATCCGGCACACAGTTTTAATTTGGCAGGCACTTTCATATCAGCGCACACTCCGATGCAGAATGAAAATTTCATTCTGAAATTTGAAATTTACCAACGAAAACACAACTGTAGATGTTCTACAGTGTTTACCTCGCGAACGTTTTATCGCGTACAATGCCACCGTGGGACAACAATGAATGACCTCGTCAAAGACGAAAGCATCCCAGTGAAATAGTTTACATACGGGGCGTGTGTTATAGTCCTCAGAACAAAACCATTTTTTATTATGAAAACGTGACCTAGCGAATAGCATTAAAATAATTTTCTGAGTAGATGTAAAGCGAGACGGTGCTTAAATTCGTTGTTAGCGTGTTCGGCTGGTATGCGAAGGACTTGTCGATACTGTCAGGCATGTTTCGTTGATGGGGCTCGAACGGAGTGCACTCAGCTTCGTGAGACCAATGGAGGGGCTAATTGACTGAGAAGTAGTGGCTCCAAGGTCTAGAAACCTTACGATCGGGAGATAAGTGTGTTGACCTCATGACCTCCCCCCCCCCCCCACCCCCACCCCCTACCACATTCAAGTAATGTCATTGGCGGAGAATGACACGGCGGTCGGTTGATCCCGATCCGCCGGTCTGTGGCCAGAATGCGGATCTATGCTTTGCTTTTACTGAATGAATTGCACAGCTGCTAGAAGTAGTCCAATCACCTACATTGGGAAACAAAGGGTATAGGTTGAAACTGTTGGGTGCTATGTGATCAAATAAACATCTGGCTCATATCGTACACTTTTGCTTATACACGGTGTGTCACAATTCCTATTACATTTTTCTAGGGATTGCAGAGGATCTTAGTAGATGAAGTTTTGAAAAGAATTCATGTCTAGAAATGTACCGATGGGTGTAAGATAAGTTTGAAAATCAAATCACTGACACATATCTCTTTTCATAGTACGTACACAAACTCAGAAGGAGACATCATCGTCAGTAACTATGACACCACATACACACATCAAAAAAAGTTTTGCATCACCCCAGTTCCCAGAACCCCAGAAGATAAACTTTGACTGTGGATACTGCATCACAGACACAGACTATTCAGAGATGTCACTAAACCCACCAAAAGATGTAAGCAATCATGGATGAACAGCGCCTATTAGACGGAGGGGATCCGACAGCCGATCAGTTCCAGTCATTCCGCCAGGAAGGAGGTACACGGCTCGTGTTGTCTGTAGCTCAACCTTGTCTAGACGGTCAATACCGCGGTTCGATGGCGTCCGCATTGTTCCTTTGTGCCAGGAAGGGCTCTCGACAAGGGAAGTGTCCAGGCGTCTTGGAGTAAACCAAATGGTTCTGAGCACTATGGGATTTAAAATCTGAGGTTATCAGTCCTCTAGATTAGAACTACTTAAACCCAACTAACCTAAGGACATCACACACATCCATACCCGAGGCAGGATTCGAACCTGCGACCGTAGCGGTCACGCGGTTCCAAACTGAAGCGCCTAGAACTGCTCGGCCACAACGGCCGGTGGGAGTGAACCAAAGCGATGTTCGGACATGGAGGAGATACAGAGAGGAACTGTCGATGACATGCCTCGCTCAGGCCGCCCAAGGGCTACTACTGCAGTGGATGACCGCTACCTACGGGTTATGGCTCGGAGAAGCCCTGACAGCAACGCAACCATGTTTAATAATGCTTTCCGTGCAGCCACAGGACGTTGTGTTACGACTCAAATTGTGCGCAATAGGCTGCATGATGAGCAACTTCACTCCCGACGTCCATGGCGAGGTCCATCTTTGCAACCACGACACCATGCAGCGCGTTACAGATGGGCCCAACATGCCGAATGGACGGATCAGGATTAGCATCACTTTGTCTTCACCGATGAGTGTGGCATATGCCTTCAACCAGACAATCATCGGAAACGTGTTTGCAGGCAACCCGGTCAGGCTGAACGCTTTAGGCACACTGTCCGGCGAGTGCAGCAAGGTGGAGATTCTCTGATGGCGTTTTATGGGACAGACGTACGCCGCTGGTGGTCATGAAAGGCGCCGTAACGGCTGTACGATACGTGAAGGCCATCCTCCGGCCGATAGTGCAACCATATCGACAGCATATTCGTGAGGCATTCGTCTTCACGCACGACAATTCGCGCCCCCATCGTGCACATCTCGAGAAAGACTTCCTTCAGGATAACGACATCGCTCGACTAGAGTGGCCAGCATGTTCTCCAGGCACGAACCCTATCGAACATTTCTGGGATAGATTGAACAGGGTTATTTATGGACGACGTGACCCACCAACCACTCTGAGGGTTCTACGCCGAATCGCCATTGAGGAATGGGACAATTTGGGCCAACAGTGTCTTGATGAACTTGTGGATAGTATGCCACGACGAATACAGGCATGCATCAATGCAAGAGGACGTGCTACTGGGTATTAGAGGTACCGGTGTGTACAGCAATCTGTACCACCACCTCTGAAGGTCTCGCTGGGAGGGTTGATTGTGGTGTTCTACGAACGCGCCACACTTTCGACTTTGCAAAGGACGTACTCCGTCTACGTAGGAGAGAACCCGGCGACGACAATTCGAAACATCGTCCATTTGATGGACTACTGTGGAGCACTCAGCTCGGATCTTATTGTCTCCGCTGCACACGAACTGTTAAACGGGAGATTCAAGAGTGATCCGGCCTTAAATTATATTACATACAGGCGGTACATTTCTGGAAAAGTGTTCCTTATTAAGAACTGTATCTACTAAGTCCCCTCTAGTACCCCTATATACACTTGTCCAGAGGAGTTGCGGCTCTAATTTACCTGTCCCGTGTTCTTCGACTTTTCAGAACAAACTTTATTGTATTTCAGCTCTGTTATTGACCGAGGAAAATTGTGCAACTGCTTCCGTACGTGAAAGCGATCAAAATTATGAATGAAATTTTATTGTATTTTAAGTAACTACATGGTATTGAAATTTCAATTCCTGAATTTTATGTTTCATTCCCACTCCTAAGCGTGATAAAAGTAATAATTAACAAAAGCTTGCACAGGGCAACAACCCTTGTTTTCCTGTCTTTCCTCATATAATTTATTCGTGCGGTGTTTCCTTCCAGTTTCATGCAGTCACTATGTGGGGAACATTAGGTGTTTAGCAGATCCAGAACTTCTCCAAATGTGGGCTCTTGATAAACTCAAAATTCTAGTGAAAGTTACAATTCTCTGATAGGAAAACCATTCCACAAGACAAAATTTGTTTCCCCAACTACTGATGAAGTTGCAGCGTACGATGCTTGTTTAGTTTTTAACTCTTCTAATCTTGGCAGGCTACGGACTCTAAGGGGGCTAGGAGTTGATCTAGGAGCTTTCACACTGACGATATTGAAGGAAATCGATAAAGGAGAATTGATGCAGCTGACAGTATTGTTTCTCAGTTTAACGGCTCTGAGCTCTATGGGACTTAACATCTGAGGTCATCAGTCCCCTAGAACTTAGAACTACTTAAACCTAACTAACCTAAGGACATCACGCACATCCATGCCCGAGGCAGGATTCGAACCTGCGACCGTAGCAATCGCGCGGTTCCGGACTGAAGCGCCTAGAACCGCTCGGCCACCGGGGCCGGCCTTTCTCAGTTTAAAAATCAGGTTAACGTAAGAGGACAAGCAAAGAAAAGAGTGCCTTTGTATGAGGAGTAGCATGCTTATGGTGTGCACTAGTTCACTCAGATAAGATAATGCCTAAAACAAACCCTGTCAAATCTTCGATTCAGGTTTCTCCTAACTTAAATTTTGGTAACTTTATGTATCTTTTCCTACAACTACTGACATTATAGTACTTAAATTTGGCACGCAATTAGCCAATACTCTTGTGAAACGTTCCGTGAAAAAAGATTCATTTACTGTAAGAGTAAGGTCTTATGTAAGAGAAAAGCCCCAATATTTGTTTTTTTCACATAAATTTGGAGAACTATAAAAATGTATCAAAAGAAGGTATTACTATTCTGGTCCACAGATATTTGTAGCAATGGTATGTCAATCTTTGTATAAAAGTACGTTAAATTCGTTCGGACAGATTTTTCAAAAAAGGAACACTTGTACTCGCCTTGCTGAAAAAAATTCATTTGTTTATAATTAAAAACTTACAACTTCAATAAGCATGAAAAACGTATGTGGGTATCCATATAACATACCTTAACAACAGTGCGAAATTTAATTAAGTTGCCTTGAAAACTTTGAACTTTAAGGTTTTGATCAAAGTACTGCACTTCACATATCCGAATCCAGTATGGACACCTCTCATAGGATCAAGGTTTGGTTGTCAGCTTGTTCCGAATAAAAAGACCGAAAATTCTCACTGACCGGACGTTAAAGTCGTTAACTTCCATCAACTACAGGCAATTTTACAGAGAGGCTTCCCATCACCTTATCGAAGTGTCAAATCGAGTGACTGCTTGAGAATCATTTCTTTCATAGGCAGCTCAGGTGCAACTCTAATGCTGTTGTGCCCTGTTCCTGAGTGCCGTGTGCCCCTTCTTTCTAGGACTCGTTTAATTTTTGCAGAGGGAGTACCCGCAATTAATGATGTCAGTGTCAACTACGGTACAGACACTCATGTCAGAGAAACTTCCTACTTGGCGGACAGTGAAACTCGGCTTTATTTAGTTCAGACAAAATGCTCTTATCTGTAGTTGGATTTGGTTTTGGCAGTCTTATCATTTCCTTTTTGCTATAGACTCTAGTTTTGTCTCACGTATTGGATCAGTGAAACTGGGTTCATTTTCTTACTGCTTGCGAAGTAGAGGAATACTTATGAAGGCCAAAGAATATCTTCTGTATTTTAACTATCATTAAAGACATGCAGTCTTCCAAAAGTAATCTCATGAGGACCACTTCCTGTATGGAATCTAGTCTCCCATTCAGATCAAGCTTTACATTTAATGCATTCTTCCGTGAGTCATTATCTATGGCCAGGTATATAGCAGAATATAAGCATTATACTTTTCAGTTCAGTTTTAAAACTTTGGGTCCTGTTACTAAAAATAACAGGTGTGGTTTTCTTACGTCTCCACTTGCAAGAGAGCGGCATGTGTTTGACATCAACGACATCGAAGCTGTATCTACTAATTCCCCTACAAAACCCTAAAATTCTGTAATTCGGATTGTGAAACACCCTGAATGTTCTTCAAACCAATCACGAACAGTTGTGGCCCGGTGACATGGCGCATTATCATCCACAAATTCCACCGTTGTTTGAGAACATGAAGTCCGTGAATTGCTGCAGATGATCTTCATGGAGCAAAACACAACGATTTCCAGTCAATGATCGATTCATTTGGACCAGAGGACCCAGTCCATTCCATGTAAACACAGCCCACACCATCATGTGGCCACCGCCAGCTTGCACACTGCCCTGTTGACAACGTGGGTCCACTTTTCCAGGGGGTCTGCACCACACTCAAACCCGATCATCAGCTCTTACCAACTGAAATCAGGACTTATCTGACCATGCCACGGTTTTCCAGTCGTCCACGGTCTGACCGATATGGTCACGAGCCCAGGAGAGGCACTGCATGCCACGTTCGTAGTACATCCCACATCGATTTCTGCAGTTACTTCACGCAGTGTTGCTTGTCTGTCAGCGCTGACAACTCTATACAAATTTTGCCGCTCTTGGTCTTTAAGTGAAGGCCGTCAGCCACTGCGTTGTCCGTGGTGAGAGTTGATGCCTGAAATCTAACCTTCTTTCCACACTCTTGACACTGGGGAACTTGGAATATTGAGTTCCCTAATGGTTCCCGAAATGGAATGTCCCATATGTCTAATTTGAACTACCATTCCACATTCAAAGTCTTAATTCCCACAGCGTGGCCATAATCACATTGTAAACCTTTTCACATACAACAACTAGTACAAATGACATCTCTGCCAATGCACTGCCCTTTTATAACTCGTGTATGCGATACTACTGCTATCCGTATATGTGCATATTGCTATACCATGACTTTTGTCACCTCACTGTATGGGACAATTGCAATCCTAATGGTACAATACAGGTTGGACATCAGTATCAGTATAATATTAATGTGTGGGCTGGAATTGTAGGTGACTGGCAGGGACATACTTTCTCTCAGCGCATGTTACAGGTGCTGTCTACAGGAACTTTATTCATAACACACTCCAAGACCTACTAGAAGATACGCCCCTCCAAATAAGAATAAACATATGGTTTATGAATGATGAAGCTTCAGCACATTTCATTCTCAGTGCGTGTGATGCAGTCGCTGGTATCTACCACCACAAATGGATAAGTGGAGGAGGACCAGTTTCATAGCCCACATGCTCCTACAGACTTAGACATTTCGATTATTATCTCTGGGGACACCTTAAACAACTGGTCTGTACAGCAGACCACCCAGTTGCAGAAACTCTTCATAGAATTGTCGTGAAGCCTGCAAAACCATTTGAAACTGTCAGGGATTTTTTGAAACAGAGTGACATTTCATGGTTCGATGTTTGCATGCCTATTGAGGAGCAAGAGAAGAATATTTTACACATTCATTTTTAGTTGATGTATAATGAGCTCCTGTCACCTTAATTGTTAACTTCCATTAATAACTTGAAAATAAAGCATTTTTGGGCATATGTTCATATGAAATGTTTGCCTTGTGTTGATGTAAGGAAACTGTCCCCGAAGTTTGTAAAAGTATCACAGAAAAACCCTGTACATTACGATGGTCTCAAGCAAATAATGGATCAGTTACGACTACTCACAGCATCAGCTGGGAATATGGCTACATAAAAGAAATCATGTCAGTCATTTCAGAGCTTTGAGAAAGATGAATTACTGAATAATTACGGAGATTGTAGTCTGAGAACTCCACAATACAGTCTAGTGCAGGCATGTTACAATTCGAGGCTTGCATGGCTTGTGGTGGGTAGTTCTCATAGATATTAGACAATATTCGCAAGCAAATAAAGGCTTCATATGTATTTAATGGTCATTGATACATACTCAAAATTTGCCTGAGCCCTACCTGTGAATGCAAGGACTGGCAAGGAAGTTGCATGGGTTTGTGACCATTTCTGCACATGGGGACAAATCAGTGATCTGTAAACCTTCAAAATGGTTGTGGTAGTGAGTTTGATAATAAATATTTGAAGATGGTAATGGACTATTGTGGAATACGCCACTACTGGACAAACTGAAGGAAAATATCATGAAATGTTTCAACAGCACATTAAAAACCCCTATTTAGATGTATTTGAATCTTCACTAATCAAACAAATGGATGGATACTCTCCATAAATAACTAGGCCGTATAAACAGACGATACATGGGACAATAAAAATGGAACCGCATGATATCTGGTCAACAGAGATATTCACAGTTTTCAAAGTGCAACAGAGAAACCCTGAACTTACATCTTAAAGGACGGCAGTGGAGGTGAAACAGAAGGTAGTTTTTAGATGGATGAATTACGGAAGAGCAGTGAACCATACATGTTTCTCACAGAGCACATTATAAAATGATGGAGGAATAAGGTCTTGGTTAAATTGCTTGGCTTCCTTTCCTTACACAGCAGCTGTGTGAATGCTGAAGACATAGTGTATAATAAGGTGTGCAAATCTTCCATGCATGAAGTAGTAGTATAACGTGTCTCAAAGGCTGTGAATTGTACGTGATAATGGCAGTACATCTATGCCAACATTTACGTCTATACTCCGCAAACCACTGTGAAGCTTATGCCAGAGGACACATCTCATTGTACCAGTTATTAAGGCTTTTACCTGCCCCATTTATGTATGGAGTGTAGGAAAAATGATTGTTTAGTCTCTCTGTGCTGTAGCTAACCTAATCTTATCCTCATGATCGCCATGGGAGCAAAATATATGGGATTATAGTATATTACTAGAGTAATAATTTAAAGCTGGTTCTTGAAACTTTGTTGGTAGACTTTCTTAGGATAGTTATCATTTGTCTTCAAGAGTGTGGCAGTTCAGCTCTTTCAGCATCTCAGTGATGGTCTCCCATGGGTCAAACAAATATGTGACCATTCGTGATGACCTTCTCTCTATACACACAACATCCCCTGCTACTGCTATTTAGTATGGGTCCCACGCACCTGAGCAATATTCTAGGAGGGTCACACAAGTGACTTGTAAGCAGTCTCCTTTGTAGACTGATTGCATTTCCCTAATATTCTATCAATAAACCGAAGTCAGCTACTTGCTTTACCCACAACAAAGCCTATGTGATCGTTCATATGCCTACTAAGTATTTCTCCCAGGTATTTATATGAGTTGGCCGATTCTAGCTGTGACTCACAGGTATTATATTCACAGGGTACTACGTTTTCTGTCGTTTTGCGTAGTGTGCAATATTACATTTTTGAATATTTAAAACAAGCTTCTTATCATTGCACCACTTTGAAGTCTTATTAAAGTTGAATGAATGTTTGTGCAGCTTCCTTCAAGCTGTACTCCATTTTAGATAACTGCATCAACTACAAAAAATCTGATGTAACTAATTTTAGTAGTATCCCCTAGGTCATTGGAACACAACGTACGCAGCAATGGACCAAACACACTTCCCTGGGGTACACCCAAACTTACTTCTGCATCTGTCAATGACTCTCCATCCAAGATAATGCGTTGCATCCTCCATACCAAAAATTCTCAATCGATTTACGTATTTCATCCGGTACCCCACATGATCGCATGTTTGATAACAAGCGTAGGTGTGGTGCTGAGTCGAATGATTTATCGAAATCGAGAAATAATGCATCTACTTGACTGCCTTGATACATAGTTTTCAGGATGTCATGGAACAAAATGCGATTTAGGTTTCATATGATCTATGTTTTCGAAATGCATGCTGTTGACATGGAGGTGGTCTTTCTGTTCGAGATACCTCGTTATGCTTCAGTTCAGAATATGTTCTAAGATTCTACCACAAATTGATGTCAAGAATATTGGACGGTAGGTTTTTTGTGTTGGATGGTAGTTTTGTTGATCACTACTGTTACGCTTCTTGTAGATAGGAGTGACATGTGCATTCTTCCAACTACTGGGCACGGTTTTTTGTTTAAGGAATCTGTGGTACATTATACGAGGGCAGTTCAATAAGTAATGCAACACATTTTTTTTCTGAACAGGGGTTGTTTTATTCAGCATTGAAATACACCAGGTTATTCCCCAATCTTTTAGCTACACAACACTATTTTTCAATGTAATCTCCATTCAATGCTACGGCCTTACGCCACCTTGAAATGAGGGCCTGTATGCCTGCACGGTACCATTCCACTGGCCGATGTCGGAGCCAACGTCGTACTGCATCAATAACATCTTCATCATCCGCGTAGTGTCTCCCACGGATTGCGTCCTTCATTGGGCCAAACATATGGAAATCCGACGGTGCGAGGTCGGGGCTGTAGGGTGCATGAGGAAGAACAGTCCACTGAAGTTTTGTGAGCTCCTCTCGGGTGCGAAGACTTGTGTGAGGTCTTGCGTTGTCATGAAGAAGGAGAAGTTCGTTCAGATTTTTGTGCCTACGAACACGCTGAAGTCGTTTCTTCAATTTCTGAAGAGTAGCACAACACACTTCAGAGTTGATCGTTTGACCATGGGGAAGGACATCGAACAGAATAACCCCTTCAGCGTCCCAGAAGACTGTAACCATGACTTTACCGGCTGAGGGTATGGCTTTAAACTTTTTCTTGGTAGGGGAGTGGGTGTGGCGCCACTCCATTGATTGCCGTTTTGTTTCCGGTTCGAAGTGATGAACCCATGTTTCATCGCCTGTAACAATCTTTGACAAGAAATTGTCACCCTCAGCCACATGACGAGCAAGCAATTCCGCACAGATGGTTCTCCTTTGCTCTTTATGGTGTTCGGTTAGACAACGAGGGACCCAGCGGGAACAAACCTTTGAATATCCCAACTGGTGAACAATTGTAACAGCACTACCATCAGAGATGTCAAGTTGAGCACTGAGTTGTTTGATGGTGATCCGTCGATCATCTCGAACGAGTGTGTTCGCACGCTCCGCCATTGCAGGAGTCACAGCTGTGCACGGCCGGCCCGCCCGCGGGAGATCAGACAGTCTTGCTTGACCTTGCGGCGATGATGACACACGCTTTGCCCAACGACTCACCGTGCTTTTGTCCAGTGCCAGATCACCGTAGACATTCTGCAAATACCTATGAATATCTGAGATGCCCTGGTTTTCCGCCAAAAGAAACTCGATCACTGCCCGTTGTTTGCAACGCACATCCGTTACAGACGCCATTTTAACAGCTCCGTACAGCGCTGCCACCTGTCAGAAGTCAATGAAACTATACGAGACGAAGCGGGAATGTTTGAAAATATTCCACAAGGAATTTCCTGTTTTTTCAACCAAAATTGGCCGAGAAAAAAAATGTGTTGCATTACTTATTGAACTGCCCTCGTAGTTAACAGAGGCACTAACTCAGCTACGAATTTCTTATAGAATCTAATACGGATTCCATGGAGCCCTGAGGCTTTGTCCGGTTTTAACGATTTCAGCTGTTTCTGAAAGCCACTGAGACTGACATCTGTTTCACTCATCTTTTCAATGGCACAAGAAATAAGTTGAAAAAATATTTCTGGGTTTTACACTGTAAAGGAAAACAGAGTTAAGCATTTATGCTTTTGCTTTGCTACTCTTAATTTCAGTTTCAGTTTCGTTCATGAGTGACTGGATAATAACTTTGGTGCCACCAACATCCTTTAAAAATGACAAGCATTTCTTCAGGTTTTGTGAAAAATTATTTAACAGTATTCTGCTATGGTAGTCACTGAAGGCTTCACGCATTACTGTGTTGACTGCTGAACATGTTTCACTGAGCGACTCTCTATCTATACCCCAATGTATCGTTCTACACAAATGTATCGTTATGCACAAGTCTTTGTTTCTTTAGAAGTTTCTTTACAGTGCCTGTTTACCTTGGAGGATCTCGCCCACTACGAACTGTTCTATTGAGTATGTATCTATCCTGTGCATGGCCAACTATTCTTTTAAACTCGAACCACAGTTCCTCTACATACTCCCATCATGAGCTATATGTTTCAAGTTCCACACTGCGGTTGACACTAGTGTTTCTCTTTCTAGTTTGCTGAACATATAAATCTTTATGCTTCTTTTAGTTACCGTTTGTATTTTTGTATTTATTGTTCCTATAACTGCCTTATGGCCACTTATACCAGTTTCTATGTGGACTTTCTCAAAGAGGCCAGGTCCGTTTGTTCTAGAGCAGTTACCAGTAGAATTACACGTTCCATCATATAACTACAAATCTGGAGAAATCGCCAGCACTTGGTGATAAAGGAATTAATCTGCTAGATGAGGTTTGCAAAGAGGATGATATGACATCGCTGCAAACAACGTTTTGCAGTTTGTCATGCTGCAGAACGAATTTTAAATGATAAAACCAAGTAAATACGTGGAAGAAGAGACATTGGAATAGAGCAACATAGTAGACATTTTCATTTGATAAAGCATGTACACCAAGCCTGAAATGGGTACTGGGATTAATTGCCCACAAGTTAAGAGTGCTGCTCATCGACCAGTTAAGAACTAGATGAACGAGTAAGGATGTTAAAAAATTGCATCCAATCGCCATTGTCAGCAGTTAAAAGTATCCTGCAGAAGAAAGGAGTAAGTAGTAGTAGTAGTAGTAGAAGAAGAAGAAGACTGGCTAAACCAACTCGCGTTTTACCATTACCTATTATATCATATGGAATTATTGCATTCATAATTCTTGCACTGGTGGGAATTCCAGCTACTGGATCATTAGCCAGAGGTACATCAGTCATAGTCCGAACAGTGCACTGACAACTTGATGAAGTGAAAAGACAGAACAGGATCATGGAATCTGTCACTGGAAAGTACTACACTGAAGACCCAAAGAAACTGGTACACCTGCCTAATATCGTGTAGGGCCGTCGTGACCATGCAGAAGTGCCGCAGCATCACATGGCATGGACTTGAGTAATGTCTGAAATAGTGCTGGACGGAACTGACACCCTGCACCCTGCAGGGCTGTCCACAAAGTCGTAAGAGTACGACAGGGTGGAGATCATTTCTGAACAACACATTGCAAGGCATCCCAGATATGCTCAATAATGTTCGTGCATGGGGAGTTTGGTGGCCAGTGGAAGTATTTAAATTCTGAAGAGTGTTCTTGGAGCGACTCTGTAGCAATTATTGAATCTGGGGTGTCGTATTGTCCTGCTGGAATTGTCCAAGTCCGTCGGAATGCACAATGCACATGAATGGATGCAGGTGATCAGACAGGATATTTATGTACGTGTGCCCTGCCAGAGTCGTATATAGACGTGTCAGGGGCCCCATGTCACTCCAACTACACACGTTATACACCATTACATAGGCTCCATCGGCTGATTTGCAGGGTCCATGGATTCATAAGGTTGTCTCCATTCCCAGACACGTCCATCCGCTCGATACAATTTGAAACGAGACTCGTCAGACTAGGCAACATGTTTCCAGTCATCAGCATTCCAATGTCGGTGTTGATGGGCCCAGGCGAGGCGTAAAGCTTTGTGTCATGCAGTCCCCATGGGAACGCAAGGGGGTCTTCGGCTTCGAAAGCCCATATCGGTGATGTTTCGTTGAATAGTTCGGACGCTGACACTTGTTGATGGTGCAGCACTGAAATTTGCAGTAATTTGTGGAATGGTTGTACTTCTGTTACGTATAATGATTCTCTTCAGTCGAAACGAATTCAAGGACGTTTTTATGCTCTCAAGTAGAACTCAAACCTGTTGCTGAAGCCAACAGCAATGCAACTGCCGATCCAGAGCCTGATAATACACAAGCAGTTCCTGAAGTTTCAAAGAAGTGTCCAAAACGCTCAGTTAAAAGTACCAAACTGAAGAGTTGTTAAACACGTTTCTACACTGATTCAAACAGGATATTTAAATAAGTGATTTGGTATCAAATTAATTTCTTAAATGTTAAATATAAAAGTTCTTTGTTACTTTGAACTTTTAAATGCATTTTCTCAAAATGACAGTTTTCATTTAATAAACTGTTGGCTGTTACTTAAGCGAAGAAAATGTAGCCACGACTGTTGCACCAAACTATTCAGAATTTGATGTTCAGTTCGAAAATAATAAAAAATCAAAACTCGAAAAGTTGTGGCAAGCGGTCCCTTTCTGCCTTTTGCCTTACGTTTAAAGCAGAGAGGAAAGGGCTTGGACTGTTCATAAAAGAAAGTTCCTTCCTGATAAACCACTTACAAATACAGTTTTGCTAAAGATAGTAAAAAAAAAAATCCACATTCCAATATTCCGTGGGATGTTAATGTGGAATTCTTTTTCTAAGTCAATGTGGAAATCTAGACATTGCGGACTGTAAATCTAAATGTTGCAGGAGGATCTGGAACTCATTGGGTAACATATGTATATAAAATGGAATAACATTTTCTATTTTGATTAATTCACTGATTTAAAACTTACTTTAACAAAAAGCATGTGTTTTACAATGTAAACAACACGAAAACTTCGATACATATCTAGGTATACATTTCTGCCTCATGTTCTTCCTGACAACTGCTTAAAAACGAGCATAATGCAAGTCACTATAATGGTTGGGGTTTAAATGTGACATCATAAACTCTGACTTTAAAAGAGTGACTGCAATATTATTCATAAAGTATTTTCTGCTAATTTATCCAAGCAAAGGGGAATGGACTATTGCATTTATCGGTCTAGAGACATACAACAGCACTCCTAATATCACTGTGAACAATGAACTACATCTAGGAGTTGATAAAGTTCTGGAAATACCCCCTGGCTCATACAATATTGACGAATAAAATGCAACTATAAAACAGTGTGTAGAGGGGTTTGAGCTACAATCAGATGTTAATATATTTAAAATGGAAATAAAAACGACAAAAAAATACAATAAACTTTAGCCGGAAAGGTTCAGTAGGACAACTGGCAGGTTTCTCAAGAAGTCAAATTTTGGAGAGGGAATATGGACAATTTTGTGAGTTAGCTAAAACAAAGATATTCTACTCATTAGCACGATTCGTCTTGAACGTAATATTGCATCAGATCTGTATCTCAATGACTGCTTGATCAACACAATCTGTGGTGTGACGGTCCAGACATTAGAGCATCTCGAGTTGAATACAGCAGTCCAGAATGGCAGAACAGTCAACTTTCGAGGTGAAGAAATTTTAATGTAACTGTACTTGAGACAGTAGCACCAAAATGGGTGTAAGGTACAAAATGGATGCAGTCATCAGCATACAGATTTACAATGGAAGCATCATCTGATAATGCAAGAGAATTGCATGTCCTTTGTATTGTTAGGCTTGAAATCACATAATGATGTCACTTAATATAACAGCCCCAGATCAGGGTGAGAAGCAAATCATACAAGAGGTATGTTTTTCTAGAAACCTTTTACTTTAGTGATAAACTGACGGTTAAAAATGAGAAGATTAGGATTCTCATTGAGCGCTAGGATGGTTTAGCAATCACAAGCAACAGTTTCCTATCCTTGGAAGGAAAATTTGTGTAAAAAGATCGAGGTCTTACAACATCATCACAACTTACACATTACACTTTCATCTCCCAGTTTCAAGAAATAAGATATGGATTAAATTGGGTTGAGACTGACCATACTAGAAATGTTGGAATCACATCATTCCTTAAAATATCTGTTTCAGTATCAACTCTGGGCTTGAATGGCTTACAAAATACGTGATGGTTCATAAATGGTTCAAATGGCTCTAGGTACTATGGAACTTAACATCTGAGGTCATGAGTCCCCGAGACTGCTACTTAAACCTAACCAACCTAAGAACATCACACACATCCATATCCGAGGCAGGATTCGAACCTGCGACCGTATCGGCAGCGCGGTTCCGGACTGAATCGCCTAGAACCGCTCGGCCACAGTGGCCAGCGATGGTTCATAGATCGATAGATAACGGAATACAGTTGTTTTGTGTATGTATACGACTCATGATACTTACGAGATACTTTGAATATATTGCACTGACTGACTGTTCCGTCGTTTCTTGATAGAATATTTTATACATTATAAATGAAGCACACACTACATAGACATGTTACAAAATATTTATTATTTGTTACACAAACTGGTTTTCCGCTGTTACACTGCCATCAGGAATGAAGATAAGTATGTGGTGCAGTGAAATTTTGTTGGATCAAAAATTTTAAACTAATGCATGTACGAAGTACCTCCATTTCCAGAGATGAAAAATGTTAATGATAGAATTAGGAATAAAACAAGACAATTTATTTCAGTGGAGAGGCGATGTAAGATTAGTTAAATAAAATAAAATATGCGACTCATTAACTAATGAACTGTAGACAAATCACAATAGTTGTACATAGAAGAAAATAATTGAGCAAGAAACTTTGGTGACACATGCTAAAGCCGTGACAGAACGTAATAATCTTGTCTTTAGTAATTGATAAATTGCAAACAGATAAAAGACAATAGTGATATTAAGCAAGTGATTAAGCAGCTATGATTATACAGAGTAAAAATATTTTTACACAATGTGAGAAATTATAGTAAATGAAAAAAAGGAAATGGGATATGTGAGTAAGAGGGGTAATTTACAGCATGGCCTGGATGGGATTATGAATAGCATCTGCAGTTAGAAGTGGTGAATAAGGAAACTGTGTTTGGCCATTAAGTACTAAACTTGGGTTGCTGGATACATGTTTATTAATTTCCAATATTTCAAAATAGTTCATCTTCCTTTCTTTATGGATGTGACATACGAGGTGAATGCAAGTTCTAAGGCCTCCGATTTTTTTTCTCTGGACTGGAAGGAGATAGAAACATGCGCATTGTTTTAAAATGAGGCCGCGTTCATTGTCAATACATCCCAGAGATGGCAGCACCATATGGCAGATGGAATTTTACCGCCAGCGGCAAGAATGAGAACTGTTTTAAATACTTAAAATGGCGATGTTTTCCTTACTTGAACAGCATGCAATCATTCGTTTTCTGAATTTGCGTGGTGTGAAACCAATTGAAATTCATCGACAGCTGAAGGAGACATGTGATGATGGAGTTATGGAAGTGTCGAAAGTGTGTTCGTGGGTGTGACAGTTTAATGAAGGCAGAACATCGTGTGACAACAAACCAAAACAACCTCAGGCTCGCACAAGCCGGTCTGATGGCATGATCGAGAAAATGGAGAGAATTGTTTTGGGGGATCGCCGAATGACTGTTGAACAGATCGCCTCCAGAGTTGGCATTTCTGTGGGTTTTGTGCACACAATCCTGCATGACGACCTGAAAATGCGAAAAGTGTCATCCAGGTGGGTGCCACGAATGCTGATGGACGACCACATGGCTGCCCGTGTGGCATGTTGCCAAGCAACGTTGACGCGCAACAACAGCATGAATGGGACTTTCTTTTCATCAGTTGTGACAATGGATGAGACGTGGATACCATTTTTCAATCCAGAAACAAAGCGCCAGTCAGCTCAATGGAAGCACACAGATTCACCGTCACCAAAAAAATTTCGGGTAACCGCCAGTGCTGAAAAAATGATGGTGTCCATGTTCTGGGACAGCGAGGGCGTAATCCTTACTAATTGCGTTCCAAAGGGCACTACGGTAACAGGTGCATCCTACGAAAATATTTTGAGGAACAAATTCCTTTCTGCAACAAAAACGTCCGGGAAGGGCTGTGCATGTGCTGTTTCACCAAGACAACGCACCCGCACATCGAGCTAACGTTATGCAACAGTTTCTTCGTGATAACAACTTTGAAGTGATTCCTCATGCTCCCTACTCAGCTGACCTGGCTCCTAGTGACTTTTGGCTTTTTCCAACAATGAAAGACACTCTCCGTGGCCGCACATTCACCAGCCGTGCTGCTATTGCCTCAGCGATTTTCCAGTGGTCAAAACAGACTCCTAAAGAAGCCTTCGCCGCTGCCATGGAATCATGGCGTCAGCGTTGTGAAAAATGTGTACGTCTGCAGGGCGATTACGTCGAGAATTAACGCCAGTTTCATCGATTTCGAGTGAGTAGTTAATTAGAAAAAAAATCGGAGGCCTTAGAACTTGAATGCACCTCGTAATTCTTCATCTTTCACCTTGTAACTATGGCCTTCTTAAGCTGGGAGTCTGCAAAAGTAGTCTTCTTGTCTAAGTTTCTAGCTTCTGTGGTGTTACTTCCACCAAGTACATAATGCCCTGCCACACTGCGTAGAATTTGCCACAAATACAAGTAATTTTTAATGTTCCAATCTTCTCCAAACCTGGAGTGCTGTCTTTACCATTGAGCAAAAAGTGTCTTTGGAAATTAATAAACAAATATCCAGCAACCTAAGTTTAGTATTGAATGGCCAGAAACAGTTCCCTTATTCACCACTTATAACTGCAGATGCTATTCATAATCCTATCTAGGCCATGCTGTAAATTATCAATCTTATTCGCATGTCCCATTTCCTTTATTTCAGTTACTATAATTTCTCTCGTTGTGTAAAAAAAAGTTTTACCCTGTAGAATCATAGCTGCTTTACTCACCTGCTTAATATTACTATTATCTCTTATCTGTTTGTAATTTATGACTCATTAAAGACAAGATTATTTTGTTCACAGCTTTAGACTACTTGTATGTCACCAAAGTTTCATGTTCAATTATTTTCTTCTATGTACAATTGTTGTAATTTGACTGCAGTTGATTAGTTATGAGTGACATATTTTATCTTAGTTAAATAATCTTACGTCGCATTTGCACTGAAATAATGCCTCATGTGTTATTCCTAATTCTATCATTAATATTTTTCATCTCTGAAAATTAAGCTACTCTGTACATGCACTAGTTTAAAATCTTTGATCCAACAAAATTTCAATGCACCATATACTTATCTTCGTAACTGATGACGCCATAACAGCCAAAAAATGGTTCATCTAATAAATAATAAACATTATAAAATATTACATCAGTGTAGTGTGTGGTCCATTCATAATAAAATGCATCATCTTGAATGCGAAGCAAGAACTAATTCTTAAATGAAGTGCAGCAGATAATAACTCACGATTTCAGTGAAGGATTAATGACAAATAGAATAACATTGTGCTGGAGAAATTATTATGGGAAATGTCTCATATACACACATCAAAAATGTGTTGCATCACCTCGATTTCGAGAGTTCCGGAACTTGTACAGAAAATCGGAATAGAGATCAACATAAACATCATTTCCGCCCTTTTTATTGCTCATGAAAACCACACATTGCATGTTGTATCATCATACAGCGAGGCCTTCGGAGGTGGTGGTCCAGATTGCTGTACACACCGGTATCTCCAATACTCAGAAGCACGTCCTCTTGCATTGATGCACTCCTGTATTCGTCGTGGCGTACTATCCACAAGTTCAACAAGGCACTGTTGGTCCAGATTGTCCTACTCTCCACGGCGATTCGGCGTAAATCCCTCAGAGTGGTTGGTGGGTCACGTCGTCCATAAACATCCCTTTTCAAACTATCCCAGGCATGTTCGGTAGGGTTCACGTCTGAAGAACATGTTGGCCACTGTAGTCGAGTGAGGTCGCTATTCTGAAGGAAGTCACTCACAAGATGTGCACGATGGGGGCGCTAATTGTCGTCCATGAAAACGAATGCCTCACCAATACGCTGCCGTCATGGTTGCATTATTGATCGGAGGATGACATTCACGTATCGTACAGCCGTTACGGCGCCTTCCATGACCACCAGCGGCGTACGTCGACTCCACATAATGCCAATCCAGAACAGCAGTGAACCTCTACCTTGCTGCACTCGCTGGACAGTGTGTCTAAGGCGTTTGACCTCACTGGGTTGTCTCCAAACACATTTCCGACGATTGTCTGGTTGAAGGCATTTGCGACACTCATCGGTGAAGAAAACGTGATGCCAACCCTGAGTGGTCCATTCGGCATGTTGTTGGGCCTATCTATACTGCGCTGCATAGTGCCGTGGTCGCACAGAGGGACCTAGCCATGGATGTCGGGAGTGAAGTTTCGCATCATGCAGCCTATTGCGGACTGTTGAGTCGTAACACGACGACCTGTGGCTGCGCGAAAAGCATTATTGAACATGGTTCCTCCGGGCATAATCCGTAGGTAGCGGTCATCCACTGCAGAAGACGGCCTGAGCGAGGCATGTCATCGACAGTTCCTGTCTCTCTGTATCTCAAAAATGGTTGAAACGGCTCTGAGCACTATGGGACTTAACATCTGAGGTCATCAGTACCCTAGAACATAGAACTCATTAAACCTAACTAACCTACGGACAACACACACATCCATGCCCGAGGCAGGATTCGAACCTGCGACCGTTAGCGGGCGCGCAGTTCCAGACTGAAGAGCCGAGAACCGCTTGCCACACCGGCCGGCTCTCTGTATCTCCTCCATGTCTGAACAACATTGCTTTGGTTCACTCCGAGACGTCTGGACACGTCCCTTGTTGAATGCCGTTCCTGGAACATAGTAACAATGTGGACATGATCGAACCGCGGTATTGACCGTCTGGGTATGGTTGAACTACAGACAACACGAGCCGTGTATCTCCTTCCTGGTGGAACGACTGGAACTGATGGGTCGCCGGATCTCCTCCGTCTAACAGGGGCTACTCATGCATGGTTGTTTACATCTTTGGGCGGGTTTTGCGACATACCTGAACAATCAAAGGGACTGTGTCCACCGTCAACGCTTATCTTCAGGAATTCTGGGAACCTGGGTGATACGAAACTTTTTTTGATGTGTGTATCTGTAACAGACAGGGAACATTCCAAATTTTTGAAGGTACTGAATTTTAGTATTCAACTGCTATTAACTTTTCGTAGATGTGAACTGTTTGAAAATCCATGTGTAACGACTACTCGGGTTGAAATGGGCCATTAAAACCACTATTCAGTTATAAAATAACTCAATTCAGTATACCTCCGCTGTGAGATGACAGGAGAGGGAGTCTGAAAAGGATTCGAGTATACTCGCTAGCCGGTCAGTTTGTCAAATATCCTCTCCTTCCTCGAGTTCCTCCATCTGTGCTGCTCGATGCGGAGGCCCAGTGTCATCCATAAAAATGAAGTCAGAGCCTAATGCGCTCCCGAAAAGACGTACATGTGGAAGGAGTGCGGTGTCACGGTAATGTTGAACGGTAAGTGTACATTTTCAAAAGATTTGGAGGTCAGTACACCCATTCAACATTGTGCCCCCTACACCATAACTCGTGGAACGCCAAAACGATATTTTTCGACAGTGAAGGACTTATCTTCATACGGCGAGAGCTGAAAAGATTTAATGCATCAACATGCATACTTGTCCAAAGGAACAATGCATCATTCTTCTTAAGTGCTGTATCGTATTTATCCACAGATACGAGGCAGCGACTTTCAATTAAAATATCCTCCCTTGTACGGGAAAACACAATGTGTGTACAAGTACAGGTTGCGATGCAGGAACGGTGACATATGGAATTTTGGATCTGGCCTTGAGTTGTGGACAGATAGTTAAACCGGCTAAGACGACTACTCACATATAGCTGGAAATGCGGGCTCGAGTCCTAATCCGGCATAAATTTTCATTGTCGTTATTTGCTTACAAAGCTGATGGTTGTTTGTATCCGCAACTGTGAATACATTTTGTGCATTTCATAACGCATGTAGTGGCCTCAATTCCTGTTCCTTCAGATATGCATGCAATTCCTAAGGAACATTGCGTCGTTGTTCGTAACACCACAGGCACTGCAATATCTTACTTATATATATGTCTGGGTATGGTGTCTGCTGGTGTCTTGAATGACGAAATATTATATTGTTATTAACAAACAGGCCTTGAGTGACGTAATATCTTATGACGAATTAAACAAAGCTTACAACAACTTCTCCCACTGGTGCCCATTTGGTGTCTCAGTTAAAAAAGATGAAGATTGGGAGTGGCTGTTTCACTAGCAACGATAAGTAATGTGTACACATGCTGCTTGTGACTGGGTGACAGCATCAGGAAGAGTGGGATGGGCAAAATAAGAAAAATGTGGAAAATATTCGTATAATTAAAAAATACGAAAATGGGTGAAAAATACGTAAAACTGAGGGAAATACGAAAAAATTGTAAAATATGAATAAATATGTAAAATTGTGGAAGAATAAGAACACCTGCATGTCTGCTGTAGTACTTACCTCCCCTGGCAACTCAATGACGTAATATTAAACTGTTATTAACAAACAGCCATAGCCTAAAACTCAACTGATATGACTTAATATAATTTGTGATTAACAAACAGACACAACCTGGTCCTCTCCCTATGCTACTCAACTTATTAGTGAAGTCCAACCACCGTCCCTTCGAGTGGTCCAGCTATAAAAAATGAAGATGGGGAGGAGGAAAAGGAGGGGAAGAGGGTGTGCTTGATACACATTGCTCGAGGGAGATAGAGGGAATTTTCCGCAATTTTTGGACAACGTGGCCACAATTGAGTTACATCAGGACCTTGAGTATAACACGCACCATTCCCTAAGGCTTGTGGAAGGTTCCCCTCAGTGAGGATCAATTCCCTGTGGATCCCTGGGAGGCAGGGAGTGGTGGGCATCGAGGAGCTGAAATGGGTATCCTGAACTGGATGTCCTTATTAGTGTAACCTGATACTCGGGGTCAAGGTCATGTGAAAGCAGTAGAGACGGTAACAATGACCATTACATGACGCAGTGGTTAGGTGGAGCAGATGTTTCCATTGTGTTCAAACAAGTGTGAGTAACGAAGAACGAAGTAACGGGACATATCTGTGTGAAGAACTTGTAATAACGGGAGACGTGGAGGCCCTTGTGCATAGAGACAGGCGCAGCGCAATCGAGGCAATAGTGGGAAAAGTGAAAAACAGTCACAGAGCAGTCTTCAATATCCTGCACAGCTTTTTGAACATGACAAACATCGCCGCCCGCTGGGTTCCGTTGATAAAAGCCACCGATCCGAACCAGCACTGGAAACACTGCACAGATTTCTGTAGCAGCTAATCCCCATGAACAAGTTCTGTGATCTGCAAAGAGCAAAACAAGCAGTGGAAACGTGGATTCACCACAGTTCTAAATTTGTGAAGACCCGACCGTCACTGGATGATTGATTTTTGGGCCTGTCATTGTCTGGTGCTAACATATTATGGTCGTAAGTGGCAAACTGTTAGAGGAACATACTACCGAAATCTTTTGACGGGGTTACAGGAGGCTATCAAGATGAAGTGTCTCCAGAAGCTGGCTGTAACACCGAAAATGCATGGCACCTGCTATCGATACATAATTTTTTCCCGTGAATTGTATTTAAATATTTGTAATTCAAATGCTTTCTTTTAATAAATAATAAGTAAATTCAGGTAGAAGTCTGTTGACGTTTCACAGATAACAGATAACTGTCTTACTGTGAAACTTATAAGCTCTGGGAAAAGCCAAAGGAATTATTATTTGCATCGACTAGCAACGATAATAGCAGTGCTTGTGCGTTGTAAAATCTTTGGGTAGGGAGTTGTTGCATGGAGCGCGCGGAAGTGGGGAAGTGTGGTGCTAACGCTCTCGCAGTACAGAGTACCATTTTCGGCATCATGTATGCGCGCCGGCCAGATGTCTAGTAGCAGGAGTACGGACAGTGGATGGGCGGGAGAGGCTGTATTAATAACGATTGCCCGTTCCTGTAATTAGCTGTGGCTCCACAAGATGCTACCGTCTTCAACAACAGCAGCAATTCCAGCAACACAGTTTCGTCGTCGGCTCCAAGTTTCGTCGTATGTACAGCACTGAAGTAAGACTGTTCATTGGTAGAACGTATTAACGGCTAACCCAGCAGCACAACTGAATGTGATTTGATTGGTAAAATTTATTTAAATAATAATCAGTTAAACTCAGGGCGATTGTGTCCTCATTGCTCCCAGACATTGTTACCAAGCAAGATCCTTGTTCCTTTTTTTCCTTATATTCTGACTGAATGTCATAAGAAACAAATTGAATAGTTACAGCCAGTTTATTAATGAATAATTTAACTTTTAAGAATTTTAGCCTCAGTCTACTTCCAATTAACAGTTGTACAACAGAGGTTTCATTATAGCAATTTAATTTTTCAAGTTTGAGAATCAATCACTGGAAAAAATCAGAATCCAAAGAAATGCACAAATTAAGAGTGCAGAAGTTTTAGTTATTTTACATATAGCTTGGAGCACATGGCTGTTTGGTTTGGTACGTATTCTAGTGTTTAATTCTGTTCAAGTCAGTAAAAAAGGCTCAGTTGTTCAGACAATAATATGAATCCAATTTGCAAAATAAGTAATGGCAATGTAAAAAGTGCTTGTTTTTTTTCTAAATTTCTTTAATGACGTTATTTTGAGGTCATTGAATGTCATTGTTCACGTAATGAAGTTCAATACTAATATAAAGTTTAATTACATATTTTCAAATCATTACTCGATTGCCTTTTTCAAAATTTAATGCGAAACATAACGTAAGATTGACTTCTCAGTTTTCTTTATGATTACATACTCACTTAAAATTAGTGTCAAAAAACGTGACAACCTTCATTTGCGACGTCAGTGTTAAATAATACATGTTTTCTTTCCCATCATTTTGTACAGAATTTTGCATGTAAATTGCCCTACTGGGCTGACGACTGTTAATTATTTCCTTTTCGTCATTAGTGCAACTTTTGGATTCATGATCAGTGATATCTCTTTTCTCTCCAGTGTTGTTCGTGAGTGAGTGCACAAAATAACTTTCATTTTTCCAAATTATAGCCCTGTTCAGTTTAATTACTTTTTATTTTTAGTAGACTTTTCCATCAGAAAGGTCGGTTGTACACTTTCCTTTTACTTATCGGTATTACTTCTTCGGGAAAGATAGCCTTATCCAACTAGTAAAAATACATTAGGCATACACGCAATTCATGGTCATATTTTACATCACAAGCAGGATAGGTCGATTAGTAAGGGGGAAGTTACATGTCCAAAGGATGATTTTGTTGAGCAACAATGCCTATTGTGCGCACGACACAATACAACATTCTGCTTCTTTGGAATATTAAATTTTGCTTTACTGCCCACATTCTAGTGTCATGGCATCCAGTGACTTCTTCCTCTTTTTTCCTATGAAGACGTGGCAGGCAATTCCAGAATGACTAAAAACTGGTTTTGGAGGCAGAACGTTTCCTGAAATACCAAAATGCATATGTCTACAATCTAGGTCTCCACCAAATCTTACCTACATTGTCACATACACCTTGTAAATAGTTGTTAACGCTTATTGCATGAAAAGTGACAGAGTTCTTTATTATCAAAACAGTTTAATGAATGATTGCCTATACTAGTAGAGATTGGAACGCCAATGGAAATGAAATGGCAGTCGTAACTCAAGCCCTGGGAGGAAAAGCCCTCACAGATGTGTTAGTCTTGCTTTACACACCCTGAGAAGCATATCATTGTAAGTATTTCTAATTAACGATGATAGGTATTTCCTCGCAAACTTTCCGCACTGAACAACAAAAGCCTAAAATATGGTTGGTCGGCGTTGGGAAGAATCTGTAGAGAGGGAGAATATTCCGTGTTATCGAGAATATGATTCGCCTTCTGCAGTTACGAGGGAGGGGAGCCGAGCTTTGATGGGAGGCCAGTGGTGCAGAGAAAGAGGTCTTCTGTTTTGAGTGCCCGAGTTTGACGGTCGCTCAGTATCAGCTTTTGTTGGTGCCGACGGACTCGCTGTCTTTGCTCTTTGGAGATTTTATAGATGGTTTGGCACTGTACTGTTGCGAACTTCTACAATTCCAGACTTCACCTCCAGGTAGTGAGT
Organism: Schistocerca americana; assembly: GCF_021461395.2. Lineage (NCBI taxonomy): Eukaryota > Metazoa > Arthropoda > Insecta > Orthoptera > Acrididae > Schistocerca > Schistocerca americana. The sequence continues at coordinate 225,161,477 of NC_060123.1, forward strand.
CGTTGTTGAGTACGCAGCGTTCAGTGATTGAGAGCACTTCTTCTGCCTATACTGACGTTGAGACGTTATCTGAATTCCGCCCTTGTGGCTGGGAGTCTGCGTTTCTTGTCTGTAGAACATAGAGAGGAGAAGACAGAATTAGATTATAATAGTCAGAGGACCGCCTTCTGCCGTTCTAGTGTTTGAAAGAGTTTATTTTGTAGCTGGAGTTCTTCCATCATCACAGACGTGTACGGGAACCATCACTCCGACGCACTGGACGCAGTTCATATGGTGATATTTCTGATTACTTCGGCCCACTAGGGGTATAAACCTAAACAGCTGTGATCTCATAAATGTTATTTCCACTGAGGTTGCACACAACTGTAGATAATCTTTGAAAGTAGAGTCTTCTAGTGTTTGGTAGATGATGCCAGTCATCCCGCGTTATTTATGTTAGATCGTGTAGCCATAAAAAAAGCTCAGATTTGGGCAGCTGATCAATCGTATTAGTCAGGAAATACATTTGTATCCATTTATGTCCATTGGACATTGATACATAAACATTTGTAATATATAAAGAGGCTTTAATCTACAGTAAATGTATAAACAGAAACAGCATTAATCATTTTGTAGTCACTAGTTCCCTAAATCATTCGTTTATGTTTATGTTGTAATTTATATATTAAAGAGCAAGAAGAAGGAGATAATATCACCAGTAACAGATCCTAAGATCTGCCTCAGGGGATAGTCAAACATGGCCAAATCTTCATTTTGGCGTTCAGTATTTTCCGTTTCGCACATTCATTTTACACCCGCCTGGAGTAGCATCTTGAAAGATCAGTCTGTTGAGAAGTCATCAAGTTCCAGATTTTTCAGTACAGGTGTTTACGCCGACGATTACTATTGCAACTACAGGGTGGTTATCATAGGGTATTTGACCGTTTCCTGGTAATCGTCTTAGATGCTTAATCATGCCATTTTATGCTCGTTACACACTTTTTTCCCCTCGTGTGTTGCAGTGTCAGAAAAAAAATTCAAATAAAATGAAAGCCCGTTAAAACGCTCCATTTGAGTCCTATGATGCATGTAACGTCACTGGCTAGCACGTTGGTCTTACTGTCGCAAAGCTCATTTCACAGTGATATCTTTTTCTGGAATTTACTTTTCGGAAAATAAGGTGCAAATGGTGTGTGGTACAAAATTGCGTAAATACATCCACAGGGTATTCGGAAATTCCCGTTAGGATGTTTTGGATGTAGCAAGGGGCATTGAATACATAATATTTTGAATAAGAACCCATGTCCGGAAACGGATCGATTCCATGCTGCAACCATTTTAAAACATGTTGGTAATGTGACCACTTATACAAGTAATTTCTTACGCGTGACCAAGTACATTACTTGTTTCACATTTCCACTCATTAATAATCAAAGAAATTGCTCCTGTACTCGTTGACGGATTCTCTTCAGTGTGATGCAGTACGGCCTGTTCTACTTCGGGAGTTCGGTGTCTCCTTGGATCACCACAATCACACCTGCTGATGGTGAAGGTGCGCCTTTTTCGAAGCTTTTGTGTAACTGCGGCGACAAGGGTGTACGACGGAGCAGTACGTTGTGGATAAGGACCTTGATAAAGGCGAATAGCGGCTCTTCCATTACCCTGAGCTCCGCCATACAAAAGAATCATGTAAGTGTAATCTGGAAATGTGCACTCAACAATGTTGTTCTAACACTCACAGACACGTGAATGAGGCCCGAACCAGGTCAGAGAGATAAGAGAGACATCAAATGACATCAGCCAGTCAGACGCAAGCAACCCTCCCAGCATGTCTATCCTTTTGTATACCTACTAAGCGAACATATTTCCAAACGGCTGTAGCACTGAAACGTTACGTTTCTGGACAAGGGTTTCAATTCAAAATATTGTCTACTCACTCCCGTCTGCAAATGCTAGAAGTTTGTAAAGGGAATTTCCGATCATCCTGTACAAAAACACCTCAAAAATTGTTTTTGAGTGTTCCAAAGATGGAGAAGATGCGTGAAATGTGGTTGCAGCTCGCTCGTAGAGATCCAGTTGAGATAGTGTGTTTATTTCTGTGAGAATGACTTTGATATAAGTATACACACCAAATAAAATGTATTATGCTGTTAGTTCATTATTAAGTATACTGCTCTACAGTTGCAAAAGTAGAAAGTATTATTACGTATAGGTTAGTGTGCATATGTTTTCATTTACGAAGTAACAATTCATAATATGACATTTCGAGGTGTTTGACAGTTTTTGGTTTGCCGTAATTTGCTACCAGTTCCCGAGCACGTAAAAATGGAAGTATTCCCTTACCTGCGTGTTTTAATGCATAATTTGTTACAGACCGCGTGGGGAACCTAGGGAACGAAAGCCGAACAGTCTAATTTCAAATCCCTCAACATATACAATAAGTAGAGAAATCAAGAATGACACTAACGCGGTTTAACCTGACAAATTTCTTTGCAACCAAGAAACACGAAAAATGTCGTGCAAAACTATTTGTAAAATGTGAGAACTTCGCAAGATGAATTTGTGTATACACAGGAATTAATGTGAATCCTAGCTGCAACTTCGTAGACGCACTCATACAACGCAGTTTTTTCTGTGACTACTGATGATGCTATTCATTTGAAACTGAAAAGCTTTTGGTAGCAATCCTTATTTTATACACACGTTTATGATATATAAAAGTTCGAAGTGATTTCAGAGTCATTCTGTTGACACAAGCAGGTACATTTTTTTTTCAAATTGTGTAAAAATATCTCTAGCAATAATTATTTAAGTATATTTTATTTGCAGGGCAGTTTTACTGTTCTCACTTCTAGAACATAAAAATGTGCGTTGTTTTTAAAACGCTATCAGCTTCACAAAATTCCCTTGCTCGCTCACTTAAAAGTAGTAAATGAGTTTTCCATCACCAATAATTAAACTGAAACTTCCTGGCAGATTAAAACTGTGTGCCAGACCGAGACGAGAACTTGAGACCTTTGCATTTCGCGGTACTGGCCCGGCGGCGTAGGTTTGAAGGATATGCATCAGTGTGAATTACAGTTACAGGCAGTCAATATGGGTCTGGACAAAGCGAGCAGAGCTTTACTTGTAAAGCTGTTTTATCAAAACAGCAATGTTGTTATTGCTCTTCGCGGGTGTCGACGCATTGAGGGAATGCGGAGACGTCTTCTTTCTGCACCGGGGTTGACAAACGTGATTTGGGAGTTCGAATTTTGCTCCTGGGGAGGCTGAAGGCCTGTTGCGTTGCAGGTTGCCATGGGTGACCGTGCTGGACGCAATGTGCGATCTTCCAGCAGTGCACGAGAATTGTCACGACAGCTGAACGTTCTATGGTCCACCGTTCGAAAAGAACTGCGAACAATTATGAGATGCTGTCCATACAATACCCACTCATTTTTGTCCCGTGACTGAGATATTCGAGTAGACTTTGCTCTTTTATCTCATGTAAGGGTTGGAACATTCGTTGAATGATGAAGCACATTTTACACTCACTGAGGCAGTGAACACTCACAATTTATGCATTTGGGGATCTTCACCGCCAACGAACGTTCATGAAGTTTCCCTGCGTAGTAAACGCGTCACTGTGTGGTATGGCTCTACGGCACAGTTTATGACTGGTCCATTTTTCTCGAGGAACTCCGACCCCAAGAACCGAGGACATGCAGCGTGAACGGCACACGTTACTGCTCTGTGCTTCGCCAACATGTGATCCCTGCATTACAGAAAGAGCTGATTTGGACTCAGCTGCCGGCGGGGATGGCCGAGCGGTTCTAGGCGCTACAGCCTGGAACCGCGCGACCGCTACGGTCGCAGGTTCGAATCCTGGCACGGGCATGGATGTGTGTGATGTCCTTAGGTTCGTTAGGTTTAAGTAGTTATAAGTTCTAGGGGACTAATGACCTCAGAAGTTAAGTCGCATAGTGCTCAGAGCCATTTTTGACTCAGCTGTTTCCATGCACGGTGTAACTACACCTTACACTGCTCGTGAGGTCACTCTGTTACTCCGCAACAGTTTTGGGTAAAACTGAATCATTGGTCGATCGTTCCAAACTGCGTTCTCACTAAGGTCACTTATTTGAACACATGTTACTTCCGGGTGTGGGGTTGCCTGAAGGACAGTGTTTATCAATGGGGCATTAACACACGCTGGAGGCAAGCATAGCGGGGGAGGAAGCCAACATCTCACCCCCGATGTTGCAGGCAGCTGTAGAGCAATCTCTAATGCTTGAATATTTTCAACATTTCGCGGCCCTGTCAGAAACTGTATAAATATTAATTTTAATTTTAATGACCAACAGCCTCAGTTGCAATGTTTTCCTAGATTTACCTAGGTTTCAGTCGGGATAACCCAACCTTCTTCAGATTGAAAGTAACTACCGTTTGTCCATAGTGGACATCGTCAAGCTAAAACTACAAATCCATAAATTATCGTCAGACTGTAAATACTTATCTGAAACTGCCTCGGCCCTACTTCGCGACCGCGATGCGGCAGCCACAAGTGCTGTACTGGAACTGACCGTAGCGTCATGAGGCCCGCTTAGGCGGACAAAATAACTTGCGCCTGCCCATAAACTGTGTAATAGTTACTGACGCTACGGTCAGTTCCAGTACAGCACTCGTGGCTGCCGCATCGCGGTCGTGAAGTAGGGCCGAGGCAGTTTCAGGTAAGTTTTTACAGTCTGACGATAATGTATGGATTTGTAGTTTTAGCTTCACGATGTCCACTATCGACAAACGGTATTTACTTTTATTCTGAAGAAGGTTGGGTTATCCCGATTGAAACCCAGGTAAATCTAGGTAAACATTGCAACTGAGGCTGTTCGTCATTAAAATCAAAATTAATCTCTAATGCGATTCCCGGCTGTCGTGGATGCAGATGGTCGTCATACTGACTGACGTTTTGCAACCTGGAACTTAAATAAATGTTTAACAAATGCTACCCTCTCTTGTGGAAATCAAAATGTGTTTCTTTCAATGGTTTATTCGTAATTTCTCTTTTGCATGTCCTTGCAAATCTTTCAACAAAGATTCGTTGTCCTCCGATCACTCGTTTTTCATGGGGCCCTTACAAGTAGCGAAAGTTTAATTATTATCGTCCTGTACTAAAACGAAAGATAATCAGAGGTCTACCCATATAGTGATAAACCGATCACTGCTGGCTGCTTAAGTACAGTTTTTGCATAAGGGATTCTTCATATTCAGCCATGGCTTTCTAGATTCGTGGGTACTGCAGAGAATGTTGTGAAAGAATCCGTTTCCAACCTCGTCCATTTCTGCGTGGTCCGCAGTGTTTGTCTGTAGACTTTTTTCCCTCCTGTGCTCCTTGGTGGCAGAGGACATACTGGTCTTAGAGCACGTTTTCTTATCTGATCTTAAATGTCAATATCACCCTGATCTCTCGGTTTGCTTGGACGCACACACCAGTAGTTTTGCAGCGGTGATTTTCTGGTAGCATAGGCTGAGCATGTAGATTCAAAAGTGCATTCCAAGCCTCTTTGAACACTGTGACAACTGTTTTACGTAGGATGTGCCAGGTTCGCTAGTGATACAGAAACTCCTTAACAACAAGTTTTCCATGATGAATCAGTTGCTGTTGCCCAACACTCGCCACACCCCGGCTAGGATGGGGCCCATCCACGCCCACACCGACGTGGTGACCAAACCAAAACTGCTACTGTCACCTCCGTATAACATATTAGTTTTCGAATAAGGAGTCACAGGATGCCACACCAGCACCCAGATGGTTCTTACAGATAGTGCGTGTGCTGGTTTGCTTTGTTCTCCATAGTTTTATTCATTTCTTTCTTTTCGTGTGATTGATTTCAATTATGGGGCATATGCACCGAGAAATTGAGTCAACTCCCTTGATGGTTCAGGTTCCCTAACCGATCAAGCCTGAAATCCAGGTACGGTTTTCAGAGGAAACCTCTGTCCTTGTAAATGTGGGCTGCAGCAACCCAGCCGGATGTTTACTTCTTCACACGAAACAAAGTGGCTACAATGTAAGTAGCTGAATAGTCGCTGTGCAGGTGTTGGCGGATCCAAAGGCAACCGGAAGAGATGGAGCTGCTCTATGGGATCAGTACTTTGTGAACGTCGAAAATAATGAACAATTACGTAACTGCTCCACGGTTCCACATGGAAAGGCATGATATAATGATGGAAAGCACAAGTGGCACTTGATGATTAGTACTGGACAAAGATCGTGTGTATATTTTTACTTCAATCCTTTGTTTTTCTTATATCACATTTAAATTCTTGTATATTTGTTGCACATCATGTGTTTAAATCCTTGTACCATCATTGAAACTTATCTATTTTATTTTATCAGTTTAAATATTACTTTGAAAAGTAAATACATTTTAATACGCGCTCCTAAGCAGTGAAATGAAAAAAGGCAGCAGAAATTTGTCTTCCTTAATAAGGTGCTCAAAACTGTGAATTACATATTCTTAATATAAAAGTCACTTTAATGATTAAATATCTCTTACAACCAAAACGTTTGTAAAGTGGTCCATAAAGGAATTTCCGTTCGACAGTTTCAGCTCGCTTGGAAGTTTACTATACTAGGGCCTTCTAACTAAGTAGCTGCTATGGTAATTCTCTCCTGTATTATTCATAATGAAGTTGTAATTGGACCAGATGCATACGTCATGATTACGAACGGGTACATCTCTCTCAATCTTTTTGCATATCTGGCAGGTATTTAAAAACCAGTTCCCTCCTGGTTATACACAGAGAATTCGATACATCGCGATTTTCGAGACAGCCTATCGCTCACTGTTACTACTTCTATGATGGATCTTACCTGAAGCCTGATAATTTGCTACGTCTAGACATATCTTTTTCACCAAGCCATAAGTTTTTCGAGAAGTTTTAAGACTGCCTCCATCTTGCTGTAGTCATCCATCTCTTCGTAACTGCTCTTTCCAACATATGTATAAATTGTTTTACATCTTTTAATCTGTATCTGTTCCTATAACTCTTATATGTGTTCAATTTAGTGCAGCTATTCATCATTGCTAGGTTATGGTCTGAGAACATATATTTTTTGGACAAGCTTTCCTAATGCATTGTCGTACAATGTGCTGCTCAAACTAATATATTACTGAATCTTGTGATCTTTTAGAGGACACCATCTTCTCTCGCAAAGTTCTGCACACTGTTTACACCAAATGGAACTTATCGCCGAATTTCAACGCACTCCCTCCTTCGCGCATTTCCTGCAGCCAAAATTCACTGGCGCCTCTGAATTCCTTTCTTATCCATTAAGTCGGAACACAATATCTCTAATTATCAGAATGTTTTCTCTATTACATGTCTTTAATTTCCAAATTTTGTACTTTAATCGCTCTTCTTTTAGTTGCCTATCTTTCAACTGGTTCAAAACTGTCATATATCGCTTGCGTGAATTTCTTACTAAGCACGCAAAACATTCAGTATTCTGTATTACATATGAGAACGTTTCTATTTCCTTTCACTCCCGCCACGCCACCCTCCTCCCCTCTCTACTGGTGTGACCAGTAACTAGTGTAGTATTGCTAGGTGCCTTACCAAAGCTTCAAGTGGTAAGCGCTTTCCATAGACTTCCAACTTTGCTTATTATTTCTAATATTTCGTAATTTTGTACTCGATATTCTGAAGCATTACATGTGCTCGTGTCCCATACAAAACATGAACACACTTAATATTTCCTAAACTACTCACGGATCCAACAAAGGTTTTGTGCGACTATTAGTATGCAAGAGGTTCATTATTTTTCGCCAAAGTCTTCACTTTTTTCGGATAACCATGTAGCGAAACATGTAGGTTTATTTGTTAATGAAAGTATCTGTTTTTTGACGTCATTAAGTATCTCGTAGAAAGGACTGTAGAGTGCCAAGGTCTTGTCGACGTTTTCAGTGAAAGTTCTCACAGTAATGTGGAACAAATGTGCTAAATACCGTCTCTTACATCAGCGAGTTCTCAAGAGTCGTGGGCATATCCAGAAATTTCATCCACTGTCAACTGACGGTCTTCACGAACATTTATTTTGCCTGCACTACTCTCCCTAACCACTTATACACACTCGTTCTGTTCATAACATCTTCGCTGTAAACCGCACTGATCCATGAGAAAACTTCAGTTGGTGTTACTCCTTCAATTAGTAGAAAGGGGATCACAGCCAGTGGCTCGCACTTGGCGATGTTTCTTACTGACGTCTTTCGCGCAACTGGACACTATAACGTAAGCTTATGTACTAACTTGTTCGTGTGCTACCCGCTAGTAGTGGACCAAAGCCGTTTTTGGTGCATTTTGTTTGTTCATGTTGCCTACATCAGGGGCAGGTATGCACTCAGGGGTAAACCTATTGTTCTCCTTTCATTGACAGATCATTAACCTATCGTTCTCCTTTGAGTCACAGGTCCTTAATCTACTGTTCTGCTAAAACGATCCTTCCTTTTGATTGACAGGTTCTTAACTTATTGTCCCCCCCTCAGGAATCCACCACCACACTGCCACAGATACACTTTTAGGTCTTATAAGTTTAATTGACTACTTAATTAAATTGATCAATTAATTAACCTCTCTTCCTCTGGTAAACCACCTCCCCTCCCACCCTCCCTCTCGGAAATTGGCAGGGAAAGACTCAGCTGATCGGTCATTTGGAGGGAATTCGATTGTAGTGTATGGAATATTGCTTAAACAATTTAGCCAATGTATAGGTATTGTTTAGTTATTTATGGCAGTGTATGGAATATAGTTTATTTATTTAGTTAAAAAATTGTCCAGCAATCGATTGCTGTTTATGGAACATAATTTAAACAATCTAGACAATGTGAGGAATATTGTTTATTTAAACCATTTAAGAGATTCAAGGCAGTGTATGGAATATAGTTAGTTTATTTATTTAAAGAATTTTTCAGCATATTGATCACCACTCTGGCCACCCCATCACAGCCCCCCTCGCCCCTTCCCTTCTTCCCCTCCCCTATACCTGGAAATTGGCGGATCTGCGTTGGAGAGGAAGGATCTCGCGACTCACGAAAGGAAATTCAGGGGATATTATTGTTTTATAAAAAAATCAGTTTGCTGGGCTTCGATTACACTTGCTCATCATTCACTGCTGTTTGGAAGGATGCAAGTCTTGTTAGAAGTTATTACATCGATTGCATTTCTTTTTTTATTCCGATTGTGTAAGGAATACCGTTATGAAACATATATCAGACGTAATTATACACAGTTAAAAATCTTTCGATCGTGAAGCACGCAGCGCCTCCTACACCCTGTCCACTGGACCACACAGGACAATACCGCACATGCTCCAAGGAGTCGGCACTGGCGGCTCCTGCAAAGTGACGATGCGGCCATCTGCTGCTGAACCTGCTGGTCCTGCAACAATGAGGCAGCAGCATCCCTTTGATACATGGCACCTGAGAAATACCTGTCAAAATACGTGTCCACCTAGGCACCATTGCTGGCGAGATAACACAGAGCTGCAGGTCCACCACTATAGAAATCTGTTCCAATGCTTCCCAGAATACCTCAGAGTACATTGTTCCTAACGATCCTAATGGGACATGCGAGTTGCGTCTAGCTGTGCATGCTTGTTTACCTGCCCAGTGTGGCTGATGCATCGCTGCAAAACGTTAGCATAGTGATTAACCATCACCATTGCAGGCGCCTCTAAAAGGTTCTCAATGTTATACTGACATCACATGGCTATATAAATAAGAGCCAAGTCGACCTCTCAGAAATTGTAAACTGACACAGAAATATGTGTGATTTTAGGCTTTCCCAGCGAATTAACTGTTTGTACTGTTCTCGGGTCTCAGTACAAACTGTCGCAGAAATAGTTAACGGTTGCTTTTGTAGGAGCTTTCGTGATGTCTCTGCGTGGCTGCATGGAAATTCTTGTCCTAATAGAACCTGTTTACGAAAATAGCCCGGAATAACACCGAATGCATTCTTTCTGGTGATCCTACTGCGACTGAATTTACCCATCAAACTGCTGCTGCTGCCAGTGTGGAAGCACTGCCCGCCTTTTTTTCTGCAGACGAGACTTTCAGCGGCAAAAAACTATTTTGTACAGATCGCCATATTGCACTGACAATTAAACTCTGCAAAAAGTGGTCTACAGATCGTCAAATACATCTCACGTACTCACCGTGCCTCAGTGCAGCACCGATGGAAGAAACTGTCGTGGTAAACACGGCCCATGACCACAGCCGCAGAAGCACATGTCAGCCAGAGAGTGGTCAGCTGGCTGTGGACTAGCGCCAGTCCAGGAGGACCTAAGTGGTAGGAGTTTGAATGCTATCAATACTCCCAGTGCAAACACTTGTGGTATTGAATCTTCTCAAATTTCCACAGAGTATACACGTGACACACGCAGTCCCAAAGGCAACTCAATGCAATCTGGGTATTGGTTCACTGTTCAGCTGCCCAGGGGAGCTGTGAGCTAAACCGTCATCAGCTGCAAGCTTTCTCGGACTCTCTGAACTGGTGTACAAAGGATGGGCAAGCCCCATCTCAGAACGAAGGCGTCTGCTGAGATCCTGTTTGCAGCCCCGATCTGCTTGCTTGCTTGCTGCTACACTTTTTACGGCCACCTCTAGACTCACAAGAATATTGGAAACCAGACACACATTTGTCAGTGTAACTATAATTAAGTATTGGGAATGTTGCTACAATCTGACACCAAGCAATGTGCTGGATATGTGTCCTCTTTACGACAATGGTTCTGGAACAAATCTCAGTATCTATAGCGCACATAATTTTCCATGTAAAATAAAATCTTTCATTCCCCTTACAGCTATCAATGTGCTGAATATATGACTCCCTCATGATAGTACACACAAAAAGCGACCACCAGACATTAGTACATAAACCATGAAGACTGTTGGACAAAGGCTGGGTCGGTTCCCCTCTGGCCCCGACCGATTTGCATGCTTGCTTGCTTTCTACATACATCTCCAGACTCTGGGATTACAAGAACACTCGTATTTTCACATGGTTTGCCAGAATATTATACTATTTACGCGATACTTCTCGATATCAAGCACATGGCAGTATCTTACTGAGCGCTCGCGCAACATAATTCCGAAGATGTAGACGAAATTATTTCTCTACAAACCCAAAACTTTAGCGAGGTGGAGCGTGCTGTAAACGATTGAGTAACTAATAACTTATCCCGCCTGTGAAGACCTTTATGTGTAAACTCGAATAAATAGAGGAAACTGATATTTCCACTCACGAGTACTGATGTCAGTGATGTAACAGATTCCAAATCATCCCTGTAATTTACAAAGTCAAGGCAGGTGTTTCTCATATCTAGAGAACAAGCAATCGTGTCTTCTGCTCATCTTTCACCTGCTAGATGCACAAACCACAATTGATGTTCTCTCAACTAAATAACGGCGCGAAATGTGTAGAAACAGTCAACCAGACAATTTGCATTGGGGGGGGGGGGGGGGGGGGAATAATGGTCCAGCACAAACACAAGTCCATATTGAATCTTCTCAAATTTCCACGCAATCACGAAACCTATCCAACACATACTAAGTATTAGTCCGCTATTCGGCCGTCTAGAGGACGCCGTGGTTAAGTCAGCTACATTCCTGAATACCAATAGGCCTTTCCATTCGGACAGCTCCTACTGTTAGCTGAAAACGTGAATCATTCCTGCCACAGGTCACCAGCACAGACAGAATGTTCCTAGGAAACCGGCCACATGTATATTTTATCACTGTACCTACATTGGTGTTGTTCTGGGCTATTTTCGTCATCAGGTTCTGTTAGAACAAGAATTTCCATGCAGACAAGCTGAGACAAAAATGGTTCAAATGGCTCTGAGCACTATGGGACTTAACTTCTGTGGTCATCAGTCCCCTAGAACTTAGAACTACTTAAACCTAACTAACCTAAGGACATCACACACATCCATGCCCGAGGCAGGATTCGAACCTGCGACCGTAGTGGTTGTGCGGTTCCAGACTGTAGTGCCTAGAACCGCTCGACCACCCTGGCCGGCAAGCTGAGACATCACGAAAGCTTCTAGAGGACGCCGTGGTTAAGTCAGCTACATTCCTGAATACCAATAGGCCTTTCCATTCGGACAGCTCTTACTGTTAGCTGAAAACGTGAATCATTCCTGCCACAGGTCACCAGCACAGACAGAATGTTCCTAGGAAACCGGCCACATATATATTTTATCACTGTACCTACATTGGTGTTGTTCTGGGCTATTTTCGTCAACAGGTTCTGTTAGAACAAGAATTTCCATGAAGACAAGCTGAGACAAAAATGGTTCAAATGGCTCTGAGCACTATGGGACTTAACTTCTGTGGTCATCAGTTCCCTAGAACTTAGAACTAGTTAAGCCTAACCAACCTAAAGACATCACACACATCCATGCCCGAGGCAGGATTCGAACCTGCGACCGTAGTGGTTGTGCGGTTCCAGACTGTAGTGCCTAGAACCGCTCGGCCACCCTGGCCGGCAAGCTGAGACATCACGAAAGCTTCTACAAAAGCGACTGTTCCTGCCACAGTTTACAATTTCCAAAAGGCCAACTTGGCTCTTATTTACATAGCCATGTGACGTCAGTATAACACTGATAACCTCTTAGATGTACCTGCAGTGGTGATGCACTACACTAATATTTTGCGGCAAGGCATCAGCCACACTGGGCAGGTAAACATGCGTGTACAGCTAGACGCAGCTCGCACGTTCCGTTAGGATTTCTAGGAACAATGCACCATGAGCTATTCTGGGAAGCATTGGAACAGATTTCTGTAGGGCTAGACCTGCAGTTCTGCATCATCGCGCCAGCAACAGTGCCTAAGTGAACAAGTATTTTGACAGGTATTTCTCGTGTGTCATGTGTCAAAGGAACGCCACTGCCTCAGTCTTGTGGGACCCGAACTGACACCTGCGGGTGTTTCAGCAGCTGACGGCCATGTCGTTGCTTCATAGAGCCGCCGGTGCATTCTGACTCCTGGGAGCGGGTTTGGTGGTGTCCTGTGCGGTCCAGTGAACAGGGTGTGGCGGGAAGTGCGTGCTTCACGATCGAAAGATTTTTAACTGTGTGTAATCATGTGTGATGTGTGTTTCATGATGATATTCCTTGAGCAATCGGAATAAAAAAAGAAATGCAATCAATGTAATTACTTCTCATAAAACCTGCATCTTTCCAGAGAATGATGAGCAAGTGTAACCCAAGCTGCACAAACTGATTTTTTTTATAAAATAATAATATCCCCTGAATTTCCCTTCGTGAGGTCCTTCCTCTCCACCGCTGAGCCGCCAATTTCCAGGTATAGGGGAGAGGGAGAAGGGAGAGGGCGAGGGGGGTGGGGATGGGATAGTGGGGGTGGTGATCGATATGCTGAAAAATTATTCACATAAATAAATAAACTATAATCCATACACTGCCTTGAATCCCCTAAATTGTTTAAATAAACAATATTCCACACATTGTCTAGATTGTTTAAACAATATTCCATACATGGCAATCGATTTGTAGACAAATTATTTAACTAAATAAATAAACTATATTCCATACACTGCCATAAATAACTAACAATATTCTACACATTGTCTAAATTGTTCAAACAGTATTCCATACACTACAATTTCCAGGAGGGAGGGTGGAAGGGGAGGGTGTTTACCAGAGGGGGAGAGGTTAAGTAATTGATCAATTTAATTAAGTAGTCAATCAAATTGATGAGAGTGAGAGGGGCTATTCCAATACCTCAGTCATAAAAGTGTACCTGTAGCAGTGAGGGGGGGTGGTTTCCTGTGGGGAGGGGGAGGGGAAAAATAAGTTAAGGACCTGTTAATCAAAAGGAAGGATCCTTTTAGCAGAACAATAGTTTAAGGACCTGTCAATCAAAGGAAAACAATAGGCTGATGACCTGTCAATCATAGGACAACAATAGGTTTGCACCTTTGTGCATACTTCCCCCTGATGTAGGCAACCCAAACTAACAAAATTCCCCAAAAACGGCTTTGGTCTATGACTCCAGCTGTGGGCAGTACCACTCCCAGTGCCCATAAAAATCAGAAAACCAAAGCCCTTATGGTCATAGTACATTCACTTACTAATATCTTTATGAATAGTAAAATATAGATAAATGTAACATGAACTCAGATGTTTTAGATAAAGAGACTGCATTTATGAATTTGATACTCTTGACATTATATGCTGTTAGTGTTCGATACCATATATATTTAGTTATTATATCCTTAAATGTATGGTATGTGAATGATTATTTTCTCTGTAAAGCTATTGTTTAAAAGGTTGCCTTAATATTTTTGTATATTATACGCTCATTTCATAAAACTGAATACATCTATAGAGTTGTAAAAACAGTTTGAAAAGCTTGTAAAAGTGTTGCAGGAAAAGTTGTAATGAGAAATCATTGTTAAAAGAAATTCGTAACATTGCGCCATTTGCGAGTTATTTAGCTTTGGTGTTAGCCAATAAGGCCATTGCGTGTGGAAATTCAATCTCTTGCACGCGCTAAAATATGGTAATGCCCAGACAGCTTTCGGTTTGTGAGGTACCAATAGTTCAAATGCTCAAATCAGTTACAATGTGCCTTTTCTGTAAGTGATAAATTTATGGTAGGTGAGCAAAAGGTACGTTTGTTCAAGCTGAGGAAACAAAACGAAGAACACTTGTGGTAACATTGTCTCTAGCAGGCTGTCTGAACCAGTATGGACGACAACCTAACTGGCTAAATTCAGTGCTAAATAACACAGAAAACGCGAAATATATCTAATTTTTTTGTTAACAATTATTATTCAACACAACCTCCACTGCAATATACTTTAAAGCATTTCAGCCTGTTTCTGATCACCCTGTATAGATATTTAATATTTCTTGGTTTTATTTTCGATAATACCTCTCTCTGATGTATGGAAATGCAGAATATTGTTGCACATTGCAATGAATATTTTGTTGAAGTAATTTTCTATAAAATGACTGTTATCAATGTACATTTAAAAAACAAAATGTGTCTGATTTGTTAATAATAATTCTGTTTCTGCTTTTTTCCCTCTCCCTCCCCCCCCCCCCCACATTTATCATCTTTATGCTTGAATGTGTCAAACACATTTGTACAGTTATGTACACTGCACTTGCTTTGCCCATATTGAAATATGAAGCTTGTGTGGTACATGGTGTGTATACTCAATTGCTACTTTTTTTATATGAGCACTGAGATGCAATGCACTGAAACAATTTTCTTTGTGGCTATTGAGATGTGCATACTATATATACTGCACAGATGCAACTGAATTGTAATGTATGCACCTCTCTCGCTGTAATAAAGTGATGAACTTGACATATTAGTGTATCACTAAGTATAAATTGAATACAGATATTCTCCAATGTCATGAGCAATTTCATTTCCCTTTTATATGAGCGCTGAAATGCATCACACTGAACCAATTTTTATTTACAGGAGGTGTGATTATATCACAAAGCTTTTCTTTACAACTATTGAGATACATTTATTCTATAGTTAATAAAGTGGTGTGACAGAGATATGAGTGTGCTGCAAAGCTTATGTTAGCTCAGTGCAACTATTATGAGTTTCATGTTTTAAATTAGAGCATTTTTATTCATCTTCCACACACCTTGGAATAATGTGGAGTTATGTCTCATAAATAAAACCACTGAAGGGAAATACTGTAATAGTCACAAGTGCAAATTAAACACATACTGCAAGTAAGAAACAAAATTAAATATCATAATCTGATTTTTCAACCTCTTCAATCTTAAAAATATTACTTTTATATATACAAACTAATATTAATATATAGTCATTTATCTTTTAATGAAAAAGGCAATATTTAGCAAAGAACTACCTTTAGCATACATTAAACTCTATACATCTGTGATCATGTTCACATGCAGCTATGCAGTCATCCAATTCAATGCTCATTTGAACTTCATATAACATTGTACATTCTACCACCTCACTAACTGCTTTATTTACACTATCAGTTAACTGACATATTCTTTCTATTGAAAAATGCACTGCATCATATACGCTTCATATGTTTGAAACCGTTTTCTTTTTAAACATATACTATATTTAATCTCAGAATACCTGATGTGTCACCATCATGGTAACTATTTAAGTGGTAACACAACTTCTGGTGTTACTGCTGCTGGTGTTTATGATGGTTCTGGATAAAATATTTATCTCCAACTCATGTGGTTTGTATTCTGTGGCGAGTTGACTTCCTACATATGACAGATTATCATGTAAATATCTCCACCCCATGTTGCTGTACATTCCCTACTTCAAGAATAGTCATAAACTCAATGTCTTGTGCTATACCAACACTGATGTGTTTCAGACAAAAACCTGTCAAATAAAATGTACTTGTGAACAATAACAATGCTTTGAAAACTAGCTACAGTGATTAACTGCAGGGCTTATATCCACAAGTAAATAGCCTCCTTAGTTGCTGTCTGACACTTATGATAGACCATATCAGTTGGGAATGGTTGCAAGCAATTATGGTAGCCCGTGTAAGTCTGGGATGGGACTTCCACCAGTTTTGTGACGTCACAGGAATAAGTAGGCCATGGACTAAAAGAAGAGTGTCTCAGGAAAAAGTAGCTCATTCGCTGAACCATTTGAATTTTCCACCAATTTCTGCATTTCCCACTAATTTTGTGGTGTCATTAGAGAAAGTATATCGTAGGCTAAAAACAGAATTGAACGTAGGTCAGGAGTTGATGTCCCAGTACCGGTGGATGTATAGTACTAATATAGCAGAATGGACGATTTGAATGCCATAACGAAGTTTTAAATGAAACAGTGAGTATGAATTACTATTTTATGTAGGGTTTTGAGAAAGAAAACTTTGACTATGCTTCAGTTAAACACTGCACCATCAGTACCTGAGAAACAAGATATTGACCCACAATATGGTAGTATACCGATTAATAAATACATCAATGTTATAGATCACATTAGATTTTTAATCTAGGGCAGTTGTAAATTATTATGGAAGGAAAAAATGTAACATAAGAGTAAAAATGGCCTGGATTCTTTTAGTAAACTAACTAGGGTTTTCAACCAAAGACCCTATTTGTCTGAAATGAAAAAACTGTGATAGATGATTACTAACGTTTTTTTCTTTCTTTCTTTTTTTGCTTTTAGCAATGAGTCATGGACTGCTAATGTGAAAAAACATTCAAAAACTGAGGTTTGTAAAGGGAATAAGTGTGGGACTCATCGTTTCAACAAAATCCATAGTAACAGCTCTTATATAAAAAAGCATTGTTTCAACCTATATTAGTATACAGAATGACTTTACTGAGTCGGAGAAACTGTAGGAATCAATTGCTCAGAGGATAAGAAGTAAAAAAAGGTCACATCGATATATGGCTGGAAATGCATTGGCTTTATACTACGTGGTATTTATTTACCCATCATGAATGTACAGTACAAAGCAATGCATGACAAGCTGCGATGTGACCACCATTAGTCAAAGTATTTGAAGTGGCCCACAACTGACACACATGTTCAAATGTGCCAGCCTACAATTGAACGGCCTCAAAGGCAACATGAATGGATTATTCCAATGTCTGCACATTCGAGATTGTCTCCACATACACAACTTCTTTCAGGTGCTCACACAACTATAAATTTAGAATGTTGAGAATCTGGTGAATGAGTGGGCCATCCACTGGACCACCATGTCTGATCTGTCAGCCAGAGTAGGTGTTGTCTTGATTCCTTTGCACAGAAACGTGGAAGTAGATTATTGCAACGTCATCTAGTAGCCACATTACTCTCTTTACAAAAAAAAAGTCGATGATGGCGTTATTTTAAAAATTTTACTTGGATGTGAAGCCCAGCAATGAGAAGTTAATCAGTTTGTATAAAAGTGTCCATAAAAATTTCAGAATTCTATGATTAAGAGGAGAGAATTTATAGCAAGTAGAGAACGCTGTTTATAAAGAATGTCCTCAACCTGGAAATATCTTTTACATTTGTTTGATTAGCAACGATTATAACATTAACTGTACAGGATTTACTTCAGATCTGTGTGGTGTATTGTAGCAAGTCAGGATTACCTCAAGAGTAGGGCGAGCTGATACCACAATACTCGCTAATTATTTTTACTTTACACTACTGGCCATTAAAATTGCTACACCACGAAGATGACGTGCTACAGACGCGAAATTTAACCGACAGGAAGAAGATGCTGTATATGCAAATGATTACCTTTTCAGAGCATTCACACAAGGTTGGCGCCGGTGGCGATACCTACAACGTGCTGACATGAGTAAAGTTTCCAACCGATTTCTCATACACAAACAGCAGTTGACCGGCGTTGCCTGGTCAAACGTTGTTCTGATGCATCGTGTGAGGAGGAGAAATGCGTACCACCACGTATCCGACTTTCATAAAGATCGGATTGTAGCCTGTCACGATTACAGTTTATCATATCGCGACATTGCTGCTCGCGTTGGTCGAGATCCAATGACTGTTAGCAGAATATGAAATCAGTGGGTTCAGGAGGGTAATACGGATCGCCGTGCTGGATCCCAACGGCCTCGTATCACTAGCAGTCGAGATGACAGGCATCTTATCCTTATGGCTGTAACGGATCGTGCAGCCACATCTCGATCCCTGAGTCAACAGATGGGGACGTTTGCAAGACAACAACCATCTGCACGTACAGTTGGACGACATTTGCAGTAGCATGGATTATCAACTGGGAGACCATGGCTGCGGTTACCCTTGGCGCTGCATCACAGACAGGAGCGCATGCGATGTTGTACTCAACGACGAACCTGGGTGCACGAATGGCAAAACGTCATTTTTTCAGATGAATCCAGGTTCTGTTTACAGCACCATGATGGTCGCATCCGTGTTTGGCGACATCGCGATGAACCCACATTCGAAGCGTGTATTCGTCATCGCCATACTGGCGTATCACCCAGCGTGATGGTATGGGGTGCCATTGGTTACACGTCTGGGTCACCTCTTGTTCGCATTGACGGCACTTTGAACAGTAGACGTTACATTTCAGATGTGTTACGACCATGGCTCCACCCTTCATTCGATCCCTGCGAAACCCTACATTTCAACAGGATAATGCACGACCGCATGTTGCAGCCCCTGTACGGGCTTTTCTGGACACAGAAAATGTTCGACTGCTGCCCTGGCCAGCACTTTCTCCAGATCTCTCACCAATTGAAAACGTCTGGTCAATGGTGGCCGAGCAACTGGCTCGTCACAATACGCCAGTGACTACTCTTGATGAACTGTGGTATCGTGTTGAAGCTGCATGGGCAGCTGTACCTGTACACGCCATCCAAGCTCTGGTTGACTCAATGGCCAGGCGTGTCAAGGCCGTTATTCCTGCAAGAGGTGGTTGTTCTGGGTACTGATTTCTCAGGATCTATGCACCCAAATTGCGTGAAAATGTAATCACATGTCAGTTCTAGTATAATATATTTGTCCAATGAATACTCGTTTATCATCTGCATTTCTTCTTGGAGTAGGAATTTTAACGGCCTGTAGTAGTGTATTAAACCTCCCCCCCCCCCCCCCCCCCCCCATGAACCAGAGACCTTGTTGTTCGTGGGGAGGCTTGCGTGACTCAGCGATACAGATGGCCGTACCGTAGGTACAACCACAACGGAGGGGTATCTGTTGACAGGCCAGACAAACATGTGGTTCCTGAAGAGGGGCAGCAGCCTTTTCATTAGTTGCAGCGGCAACAGTCTGGATGATTGACTGATCTGGCCTTGTAATACTAACCAAAACGACCTTGCTGTGCTGGTACTGCGAACGGCTGAAAGCAAGGGGAAACTACAGCCGTAATTTTTCCCGAGGGCATGCAGCTTTACTGTATGATTAAATGATGATGGCGTCCTCTTGGGTAAAATATTCCGCAGGTAAAATAGTCCCCCATTCGGATCTCTGGGCGGGGACTACTCAAGAGGCCGTCGTTATCAGGAGAAAGAAAACTGGCGTTCTACGGATCGGAGCGTGGAATGTCAGATCCCTTAATCGGGCAGGTAGGTTAGAAAATTTAAAAAGGGAAATGGATAGGTTAAAGTTAGATATAGTGGGCATTAGCGAAGTTCGGTGGCAGGAGGAACAAGACTTTTGGTCAGGTGAATACAGGGTTATAAATACGAAGTCAAATAGGGGTAATGCAGGAGTAGGTTTAATAATGAATAAAAATTTAGGAGTGTGGGTAAGCTACTACAGACAGCATAGTGAACGCATTATTGTGGCCAAGATAGACACGAAGCCCACGGCTACTACAGTAGTACAAGTTTATATGGCAACTAGCTCTACAGATGACGAAGAGACTGAAGAAATGTATGACGAGATAAAAGAAATCATTCAGAGAGTGAAGGGAGACGAAAATTTAATAGTCATGGGTGACTGGAATTCGACAGTAGGAAAAGGAAGAGAATGAAACGTAGTAGGTGAATATGGATTGGGGGTAAGAAATGAGAGAGGAAGCCGTCTGGTAGAATTTTGCACAGAGCATAACTTAATCGTAGCTAACACTTGGTTCAAGAATCATGAAAGAAGGTTGTATACATGGAAGAGGCCTGGAGACACTGGAAGGTTTCAGATAGATTATATAATGGTAAAACAGAGATTTAGGAACCAGGTTTTAAATTTTAAGATATTTCCAGCGGCAGATGTGGACTCTGACCACAATCTATTGGTTATGAACTGTAGATTAAAACTGAAGAAACTGCAAAAAGGGGGGAATTCAAGGAGATGGCACCTGGATAAACTGACTAAACCAGAGGTTGTCCAGAGGTTCATGGAGAGCATAAGGGAAAAATTGACAAGAATGGGGGAAAGAAATACAGCAGAAGAAGAATGGGTAACTTTGATGGATGAAGTAGTGAAGGCAGCAGAGGATAAAGTAGGTAAAAATACGGGGCTAGTAGAAATCCTTGGGTGACAGAAGAAATATTGAATTTAAGTGATGAAAGGAGAAAGTATAAAAATTCAGTAAATGAAGCAGGCAAAAAGGAATACAAACGTCTCAAAAATGAGATCGAAAGGAAGCCAAAAATGGCTAAACAGGCATGGCTAGAGGACAAATGTAAGGATGTAGAGGCTTATCTCACTAGGGGTAAGATAGATACTGCCTATAGGAAAATTAAAGAGACCTTCGGAGAAAAGAGAACCACTTGTATGAATATCAAGAGCTCAGGTGGAAATCCAGTTCCAAGCAAAGAAAGGAAAGCAGAAAGGTGGAAGCAGTATATAAAGGGTCTATACAAAGGCAATGCACTTGAGGACAATATAATGGAAATGGAAGAGGATGTAGATGAAGATGAAATGGGAGATATGATACTGCGTGACGAGTTTGACAGAGCACTGAAAGCCCCGGGAGTAGACAACATTCCATTAGAACTACTGACAGCCTTGGGAGAGCCAGTCCTGACAAAACTCTACCATCTGCTGAGCAAAATGTATGAGACAGGCGAAATACCCTCAGACTTTAAGAAGATTATAGTAATTCCAATCCCAAAGAAAGCAGGTTCAGAAAATGGTTCAAATGGCTCTGAGCACTATGGGACTTAACTTCTAAGGTCATCAGTCCCCAGAACTTAGAACTACTTAAACCTAACTAACCTAAGGACATCACACACATCCATGCCCGAAGCAGGATTCGAACCTGCGACCGTAGCGGTCGCGCGGTTCCAGACTGTAGCGCCTAGAACCGCTCGGTCACTACAGCCGGCAGTAAGCAGGTGTTGATAGATGTGAAAACTACCGAACTATCAGTTTAATAAGTCTCGGCTGCGAAATACTAACACGAATTCCTAACAGACAAATGGAAAAACTGGTAGAAGCAGACCTCGGAGAAGATCAGTTTGGATTCTGTAGAAATATTGGAACACGTGAGGCAATACTGACCCTACGACTTATCTTAGAAGCTGGATTAAGAAAAGGCAAATCTACATTTCTAGCATTTGTAGACTTAGAGAAAGATTTTGACAGTGTTGACTGGAATACTCTCTTTCAAATTCTGAAGGTGGTAGGGGTAAAATACAGGGAGCGAAAGGCTATTTACAATTTGTACAGAAACCAGGTGGTAGTTATAAGAGTCGAGGGACATGAAAGGGGAGCAGTGGTTGGGAAGGGAGTGAGACAGGGTTGTAGCCTCTCCCCGATGTTATTCAATCTGTATATTGAGCAAGCAATAAAGGAAACAAAAGAAAAATTCGGAGTAGGTATTAAAATCCACGGAGAAGAAATAAAAACTTTGAGGTTTGGCAATGACATTGTAATTCTGTCAGAGACAGCAAAGGACTCGGAAGAGCAGTTGAATGGAATGGATAGTGTCTTGAAAGGAGGGTATAAGATGAACATCAACAAAAGCAAAACGAGGATAATGGAATGTAGTCGAATTAAGTCGGGTGATGCTGAGGGGATTAGATTAGGAAATGAGACACTTAAAGTAGTAACGGAGTTTTGCTATTTGCGGAGCAAAATAACTGATGATGTTCGAAGTAGAGAAGATATAAAATGTAGACTGGCTATGACAAGCAAAGCGTTTCTGAAGAAGAGAAATTTGTTAACTTCGAGTATAGATTTAAAATTCAGGACGTCGTTTCTGAAAGTATTTGTATGGAGTGTAGCCATGTATGGAAGTGAAACATGGACGATAAATAGTTTGGACAAGAAGAGAATAGAAGCTTTCGGAATGTGGTGCTACAGAAGAATGCCGAAAATTAGATGGGTAGATCATATAACTAATGAGGAGGTATTGAATAGAACTGGGGAGAAGAGGAGTTTGTGGCACAACTTGACAAGAAGAAGGGACCGGTTGGTTGGACATGTTCTGAGACATCGAGGGATCACCAAGTTGGTATTGGAGGGCATCGTGGAGGGTAAAAATCGTAGAGGGAGACCAAGAGATGAATACACTAAGCAGATTCAGAAGGATGTAGGATGCAGTAAGTACTGGGAGATGAAGAAGCTTGCACAGGATAGGGTAGTATGGAGAGCTGCATCAAACCAGTCTCAGGACTGAAGACCACAAAAACAACAAGAACAAGTGGAAACATTTGTAAATCAGCTAGTGGCGTCAAACGGCAGGAGTTTACAAGTGAATCAGTAACCCCCCACCATTCTGTAAAGAATCGAAGTCTCGTATGTAAAACAGCTTCAAAGTTCTGAATATTTTACAAATCAGTTAATATTTTAAACGTTTGTCATTAAGCATGTAAGGACGTAAGCAGGAAAAGTTTCGTAAAGGTTTGAAGTTATGTGAAAAGTTTGTTGCAAGCACAGAAAGTTCTCTCTTTCTGAAATATTGGATTAATATAGTCTCAGTATTTGTGTGTTAAAGAGTTACCTGTATCAAGGCATAGAGAGAGTTTCTAACTATAACTCTTGTCATACTGTGTTAAACATTTAACAAAAGATTGTTACTCTTAATGAATAAATTATAACAGCACTACAGATATTTAAGTTCAGCCATTAATTATATGCCTTACTGAAAATCAAATTTCTATTCCTCTTGAAGTCTACAGATAGGCAACCCGCAACTGGAACAGTGCACCACGAAGCAATAACCTTGTTAGCCGTTTCGTAATGCAGATGGGAGCAGTGTATCTGTAATCTGATCCACAGAAGAGCTAGGTAATTTCTGACACCAACCAAATGTTTAAATTTTGTGTTCTTCTTGACGATGTAAACTAAATCTCTCGCTCATATGTAACAAAGAGCAGAAAACGATGACACTACTGCGCTTATGAGAGCGCCATCTTTACATCATTTAGGTAAACAGCGTCGTTATTCAGAAATGATAGTTACATAAATACTCCGAGTCCACCAAAGCTCTAGCGCTGCCTCCGGCTCTGACTTCGGTTACGACAAAACCAGCTCCGTTATGTCCCTAGTGTGAATGAACCAATTAGTGGAGTGCCAAGAGTCGACTTCCAACTTCAAGCCAAAGAGGGCAACACGACTGCTAGCAGTCGGCCTTGTTATAACAATAATTACGCGCGAGTACAATAACAGTCAGACAGACGGTGCTGCGAGACGCGGCTTATCCTGAGGTCAGACACGGCCCGTGGATGAATGGGGGAGCAAAAAGCGAGGGGCTCTGTCCCAGGAATACCGGTCCAGCCCGCCTGGCAGGAGAGAAGGAGGTCGCTGGAATGCGGTGCCAACGTCAGGTCGGACAAGCAAGCAAGCGCCACAGCCAAAGCAGCTTACATACACATCTCCCATACTCGGTAAACAGCACGGTGCAACGAAGGGGGACGGAGGGGCGGGCGGATGGATTGAAGGGGGGATGGGAGAGGCGGATATGCTTCAGGTACCGGTAAAGTACTGACCATGAATAGACGAAGAGATACGTTATTGTTCGATTTCACTGTTGGTGGTAAATCGCTGGAAACATAAAGAACCGCAAAATATCTAGGAGTAATACTCCGAATTGCCTAAAATGGAATGACTCTGCAAAACTCTAGTGACACAGGAATTGAAGGTATTACAACATTAACAGCTTTAACGAATGCTGCCATGCAGATACTCCAGAATTTCTACGCCTGTGGAATGTGCTGATCTAAATTTCATCGTTATGTAAGTTTATTTTGAGTACAGAAAAAGGCTGTTCCTA
Organism: Schistocerca americana; assembly: GCF_021461395.2. Classification (NCBI taxonomy): domain Eukaryota; kingdom Metazoa; phylum Arthropoda; class Insecta; order Orthoptera; family Acrididae; genus Schistocerca; species Schistocerca americana. Next base: position 225,186,137 of record NC_060123.1, read on the forward strand.
CAGTCTGCATCTAATCTACACTCATGCTCATAAATTAAGGATAATGCTGATACATGGTGAAACAACGCTTTGGTGGGCGGTTTGCTGGTTTAAATTACCTCGGGGTAAGACCACGCGGTGCATTTGACCTGCAGTCGTCGCACGGTAGCGCTGGCAGCAGTCCACATACGCGGAGGTGTGTTGGTGCATGTCAGAGTACGGTGCAGCGAGTAAGTGTGCAGAAGTTTCCAGACGTGCTAGTGGTGACTGTGCGTTGAAAATGGCTCGAAGCACACATATTGATGACGTTATGAGGGGTAGAATACTTGGGCGACTGGAGGCTGGTCAAACACGGCAGGTCATAGCGCAGGCGCTCCATGTGCCACAAAGCAGACAGGAAACGTGTCCAGGCGCTGCAGTACGGGACGTCCACAGTACAACACCACGAGAAGACCGGTATCTCACCATGAGTGCCCGCAGACGGCCACTGAGTACTGCAGGTAGCCTTGGTCGGGACCTTACTGCAGCCACAGGAACAGTTGTCTCCAGACACACAGTCTACAGATGACTGAACAGACATGGCTTATTCACCCAGAGACCTGCAACGTGCATTCCACTGACCCCTGGTCACAGGAGAGCCCGCAATGCCTGGTGTCAAGAACACAGTACATGGTCATTGGAACAGTGGTCCCAGGTTATGTTCACGGACGAGTCCAGGTATAGTCTGAACAGCGATTCTCGCTGGATTTTTATCTGGCGTGAACCAGGAACCAGATACCACCCCTTAATATCCTTGAAAGGGACGTGTATGCAAGTCATGGTTTGATGGTGCGGAGTGGGATTATGATTGGTGCACGTACACCCTTGCATGTCTTTGACAGAGGAACTGTAACAGGTCAGGTGTATCGGGACGTCATTTTGCACCCTTTTCAGGAGTGCAGTGGGTCCCACCTTCCTCCTGATGGATAATAACGCACTGTCCCACCGAGCTGCCTTCGTGGAGGAGTACCTTGAAACAGAAAATGTCACGCTAGTGGAGTGGCATGCCTGTTCTCCAGACATAAACACCATCGAGCACGTCTGGGATGCTCTCGGTCGACGTATCGCTGCACGTCTTCAAATCCCTACGACGCTTCAGGAGCTCCGACAGGCACTGGACCAAGAATGGGAGGCTATACCCCAGCAGCTGCTCGACCACCTAATCCAGAGTATGCGAACCCGTTGTGCGGCTTGTGTACGTGTTCATGGTGATCATATCCCATACTGAGGTCGGGGTACATGCACAGGAAACAGTGGCGTTTTGTAGCACATGTGTTTCGGGACGGTTTTCTCAACTTGTCACCAATACTGGACTTACAGAAATGTGTCGTGTGTTCCATTCTGCAAGTATCCTTAATTTATGAGCATGAGTGTACATACAAACCATGGAAACACGAGTCCCTATATTCCTCTGTACGAGAAATAAATTCCCTTGTCTTCGCGGCCCTTATGCGAAATATACGCTGACGACAGTAGAATCGCTATCCAATCAGCTGCAAATGCCTGTTCTGTAAATTTTCCCAACAGTGTTTCGCGAAAAGAGCATCGTCTTCCCTCCAGGGATTCCCAACTGAGTTATCGAACCACCTCCGTCACACTCGCGTAATGATCGAATGAACCGGTAACAAATGTAGCACCACCTCTCTGAAATACTTCGTTGTCTTCTTTAATCCGGCTTGGTGGGGATTTCAAACACTCGAGAAGTACTCGGAAAAGAGCTTCACTAGCGGTCTTTATGCCGTATCCTTTATAGCTGAGCTACACTTTCCCGAAATACTCTCAAGCAAACGAAGTGGACTATTCGCCTTTCCTGCTACTAATATGACGTGCTCATTGCATTTCATGTCGCTTTGCTAAGTTATGCCCAGGTATTCGGTCGATGTGACTGTATCGAGCAGCAGACTACTAATATTTTGTTCGAAAGTTACACGACTGTTTACCCTAGCCATTCACAGGTACTTGCACTTCTCTACATTTAGAGCAAGGTGCCACATTTATCACACCAACTAAAAAATTTTCAGTCACCTTGTATCCTCCTACAGTCACTCAACGTCGATAAATTTCTGTACACCACTGTATATTTAGCAAACAACCGTACATTGCTTTTCAGCCCATCAGTCAGACCATTTATGTACGTGGAGAATAACAGCGCTCCTATCACCCTTTGCTGGGCTACTTCGGATATCTACATCTACATCTACATCTACATGGCTACTCTACAAATCACATGTAAGTGCCTGGCAGAGGGTTCATCGAACCACCTTCACAATTCTCTATTATTCCAATCCCACATAGCGCGCGGAAAGAACGAACACCTGATTTCCCTTATTTTATCGTGGTGATCGCTTCTCCCTATGTAGGTCGGTGTCTACAAAATATTTTCGCATTTAGAGGAGGAAGATGGTGATTGGAATTTCGTGAGAAGATTCCGTCGCAACGAAAAACGCCTTTCTTTTAGTGATGTCCAGCCCAAATCCTGTATCATTTCTGTGAACTCTCTCCCATATTTCGCGATAATACAAAACAGGGAGGATGGACTCAGACTTCCCTCATCTTGGCTGCCAGCAATCAGAGCCCAACAGACCGCACTGTCAACACGAGGCACGAGCACTACCGGCGAGTAACTGACGCCGCGCGGCCGATGTCCAGCAGTTGGTAAACAGCAGCCAACTTCTCATTCGACGGTGACCACCAATCATGGTACATAACACAAGAGCCAATAGACAAAAGCGGTCACGTTCTCCCTCCACCGCAATAACCTATTAAAATAAAGTCCCCTCTCCTTCTTCCTTAAGTGACCAATGAAACTAACTACCTTTTTAAAATTATGACGCAATGGCATGCGCAATGAACACTAACAACAAAATAAAAAGGACACTGCATAGCTAGAGCGCACCATTAGACCCAGAAGAAGGCCTCTGCAACCGTGGCCGAAACGTTGGTTTTTCTCCAGCAGCAGTAGTTTTTTACATTATGGTGCGGTACCATACCCAAAAAACTGTTATGTCGATGTCGAATACAAAACGTGCTGCCCTTCTTTGAACTTTTTCGATGAACTCCGTCAGTCTTATCTGGTAAGGATCCCACACCGCGCAGCAGTATTCTAAAAGAGGACGGACAAGCGTAGAGTAGGCAGTCTCCTTAGTAGATCTGTTACATTTTCTAAGTGTCCTGCCAATAAAACGCAATCTTTGATTAGCATTCCCCACAACATTTTCTATGCGTCCCTTCCAATTTAAGTTGCTCGTAATTGTAATACCTAGGTATTTAGTTGAATTTGCGGCTTCTAGATTAGTCGGATTTATCGTGTAACCGAATTCCTTTTAGCACTCATGTCGATGACCTCACACTTTTCGTTATTTAGGGTCAACTTACAATTTTCACACCATTCAGATATCTTTTCTAAAAATGGCTCTGAGTACTATGCAACTTAACTTCTGAGGTCATCAGTCGCCTAGAACTTAGAACTAATTAAACCTAACTAACCTAAGGACATCACACACATCCATGCCCGAGGCAGGATTCGAACCTGCGACCGTAGCGGTCGCTCGGCTCCACACTATAGCGCCTAGAACCGCACGGCCACCCCGGCCGGCTATCTTTTCTAAATCGTTTTGCAATTTGTTTTGATCTTCTGATGACTTTATTAGTTGATAAACGACAGCGTCATCTGCAAACAACCTAAGACGGCTGCTCAGATTGTCTCCCAAATCGTTTATTTAGATAAGGAACAGTAAAGCGTCTGTAGCACTACATTGGGGAACGCCTGAAATCACTTCTGTTTTACTCGATGACTTTCCGTCAATTATTACGAACTGTGACCTCTCTGACAAGAAATGAATAATCCAGTCGCATACTCCATAAGCACGCAATTTCACTACGAGATGCTTGTGTGGTACAGTGTCAAAAGCTTTCCGGAAATCCAGAAATACTGAATCGATCTGAAATCGCTTGTCAATAGCACTCAACACTTCATGTGAATAAAGCGCTAGTTGTATTTCACAGGAACGATGTTTTCTAAGCCCATGTTGACTGTGTGTCAATAGACCGTTTTCTTCGATGTAATTCATAATGTTCGAAAACAATATATGTTCTAAAATCCTGCTCCATATCGACGTTAACGATATGGGCCTGTTCAAATGGTTGAAATGGCTCTGAGGTCATCAGTCCCCTAGAACTTAGAACTACTTAAAGCTAACTAACCTAAGGACATCACACACATCCATTCCCAAGGCAGGATTCGAACCTGCGACCGCAGCGGTCGCGCAGTTCCAGACTGTAGCGCCTGGAACCGCTCGGCCACTCCGCCGATATGGGCCTGTAATTTAGTCCATTACTCCTACTATCTTTCTTGAATATTAGTGTGACGAGTGCAACTTTACAGTCTTTGGGTATGGATCTTTCGTCGAGTGAACGGTTGTATATGATTGTTAAGTATGGAGCTAATGCATCAGCATACTCCGAAAGGAACCTAATTGGTATACAGTCTGGACCAAAAGACTTGCTTGTATTAAGAGATTTAAGTTGCTTCACTACTCAGAGGATATTTACTTCTACATTACTCATGTTGGCAGCTGTTCTCGATTCGAATTCTGGAATATTTACTTCGTCTTCTTTTGTGAAGCCATTTCGGAAGGCTGTGTTTATTAACTCTGATGAACATTCGCCGTCGAGTACAATGTACTGGACTTTATTACTTAAAATACAACCGGGCACGGCGTGCCAAATAACACGTGTGCCGGGTGCGCGAACCACGTGCAGGCTGACGATCTATCTCGGCTTTGCTCGGTGCCTCTCGGAAGTACCCGGAACAGCGCCATATTTCATTTAGTATTGCGGAGCGACATATTTCCGTCTGCACAACTCTCTTCAGTTCGGCCGAATCATGGTTCAGCGCTGTTTATCCTTCGCTGTTTATTCGTGGTATGAAGGTCGTGCACAGTTCTAGTTGCTGTTTGCATTAAAACTGGCAGGCTAGCGATCTGTCGCCACAACCTTTAAAAATGAATGGGAAGGACAGAAGAACGAGAATTCACAGTATCTATACAGTATTATGCAGTCGCATAATCAACGTGTACTGCAGATTTGGTCTGAAACGATAGTGTAGTACTATGAAGAAAGATTTTATAGATTTAGTTGACAATGAAAGACCAAAAAATTACAACGATGGCTAAATGGGATTCATTGTTCTGCAGATCAAGAAGAACTTTGTGCTAAATTTGCAGCTGCAGAGCAAGCAAAGAAATTCTTAGTACGAACAATAAAATTTCTTAAGCTGCACGCGTTATTCTAGTATTCCACAGTCATTTGCAACAGTTTTCGTTGGCACTGAACGAAGAGTCTGGAGACTTTCTCTATTACTGCCCTTCCGGCGTAACATCAAGCGCCGGGCCGAAACGTTGCAGCAGAGAAGACTGTGAGACGACGTCTGCCAATACTACGCTGACTAGGACGACACCACGACAGGAGCGGCGCCTATATGAAGAGAATATAAGTACCGCTCCAGCTAGCCTCAATCGCAATAGAAGAGCCGCACTAGAAGACGGGCTGATATAGCAGTGATTTATGAACTTCTGTGATTTGATTCCATGGAAACTGTAAATATCGAACGACATTGATTATTTGCATGTCGCCATTTGCTTGCTTCACTTCATTGTAAATCAGCTAAGTTAGGTATTGATCATTCATTTGGTGTAATAAATATCGTTAATATGATTTTCTTGAATGTTGCCGACCTATCCGAGAAAACAGCTTCCTAGGCTCTAAGGTGGCTATTTTTCGCACCTGACAAGCACCCATCCAAGACTACAACACAATTACACTACTGGCAATTACAATTGCTTCACCAAGAAGGAATGCGGATGATAAACGGGTATTCATTGGACAAATTTATTATACTAGAACTGACATGTGGTTACATTTTCACACAATTTGGGTGCATAGATCCTGAGAAATCAGTACCCAGAACAACCACCTCTGGCCGTAATAACGCCCTTGATACGCCTGGGCATTGAGTCAAACAGAGCTTGGACGACGTGTACAGGTACAGCTGCCCATGCAGCTTCGACGCGATACCACAGTTCATCAAGAGTAGTGACAGGTGTATTGTGACGAGCTAGTTGCTCGGCCACCATTGACCAAACGTTTTCAGTTGGTGAGAGATCTGGAGAATGTGCTGGCCAGGGCAACAGTCGAACATTTTCTGTATCCAGAAAGGCCCGTACAGGACCTGCAACATGCGGTCATGCATTATCCTGCTGAAATGTAGGGTTTCGCAGGGATTGAATGAAGGGTAGAGCCACGGGTCGTAACACATCTGAAATGTAACGTCCACTGTTCAAAGTGCCGTCAATCCGAACAAAAGGTGACCGAGACGTGTAACCAGTGGCACCACATACCATCACGCCTGGTGATACGCCAGCATGGCGATGACGATTACACGCTTCCAATGTGGGTTCACCGCGATGTCGCCAAAAATGGATGCGACAATCATGGTGATGTAAACAGAACCTGGATTCATCCGAAAAAATGACGTTTTGCCATTCGTACACCCAGGTTCGTCGTTGAATACAGTTGAATACATCATCGCAGGCGCTCAGGTTGTTCCTCGCAAACTTTCCGCGCTGGACAACAAAAGACTAAAATATGGTTGGTCGGCGTTAGGAAGAATCTGTAGAGAGGGGGAATATTCCGTGGTTTCGGGAATATGATTCGTTTTCGGGATTACGAGGGCGGGGAGCCGGGCCTTGCTGGGAGTCCAGCGGTGGAGAGGCGAGGTCTTCTGTTGTGAGCGCCCCTGTGTGACAGTCGCGCAATATCAGGTTTGTTGGTACAGACTGACTTGCTGTCTTTGCTCTCAGGAGAGTTTATAGTTGGAACAGTTAGGCACTGTAGTGTTACGAAGCTGTGCGATTCTGGACTTCACCTTCAGGTTGGAGGTCGTCGTTGAGTGCGCAGCGTTCAGCAATTGAGAGCACTTCATCTGCCTATGCTTACATTGAGACGTTATCTGAACTCCGTCCTTGTGGCTGGGAATTCGCGTCTGTAGAACACAGAGTGAAAAAGACAGTATTAGAGTATATTAGTCAGAGGAGAGCCTTCTGCCGTCCTAGTGTTAGAAAGAGTTTTTTATTTTTGCGGCTGGAGTTCTTCCATCGACGCAGACGTGTACGAGAACCAGCATGCCGACGCACCAGACACAGTACATAAAGTGATATCGCCATTGCTTCGGCTTATTAGGGCTATAAAGCTAAAGAGCTGTGATCACGTTAGTTTATTTCCACTGAGGTTCCACACCATCGTAGATCATCTTTGAAAGTAGTGTCTTCTAGTGTTTGGTACGTAGATGATGTCAGTCATTTCGCATTAGCGATATTAGACCACACGGTCATAATAAGTGGCACAGTTGGGTAATTGATTAATAATTTTATGTTGGAAATATAGACAATTGTACTTAAGGGGTGATTTTAATCTATAATAAATATATGTTGAACAACAATGTTTATCATTTAATGGTAGTAGTTGCCTTCATCATTCATTCATGTTTAGATTGTAATTTATATGTAAAAAAGAGCATTAAGATATCCTAAGATCTGCTTCATGGTGTAGTCAGACAGGGCCAAATCATCATTTTAGCGTTTATTATTTTCCGTTGTGCACATTCATTTTTACACCCGCCTGGAGTAGCAAAGTACGTTTATTAAGCAGAGGGGAGTGCCTAGAAGAATCGTTCTTCGATTTAAAAACCCGCTAATGTAGAATTTATGAAGACAAACGAGTGCAGGAATGAAAATTAAAACATGCAGAAAGGATTGGAGACCTCGCGTTTTAAGTGAGTGCGTCTAACGTTACTGGAACGTTTCAGATGGAGACTATAAGTTCTAATACAATAATTTTCGATGGGAGAGAAAAGCTTCTGTCCACAAAGCAGCACGGATTTAGAGATCATCGCTCATGCCGACTCGACTTGCCCTTTTGTCACACGATATTCTGGGAACTGTGGATGCAGAGCGAAAGGCAGATTCCGTATTCCTAGAATTCCGAATAGCGTTTGGCACGAAGCCCCACTGCATACTGCTATCGGAGCTCTCAGCATACGGAACAGTTTCTAGATATGTGAGTGGCTCGAAGACTTCTTAAGCAACAGAACCCAGTATGTTGTCATCGACGGGGAGTGTTCATCAGATACAAGCGCGTAGTCAGGAATGCACTGTGAAATGAAATGAGCGTTTGGCGTCATTGGCCGGGAGGCCCCTCGCGGGGCAGGTCCGGCCGCCATAGCGCAGGTCTTATTACATTCGGCGCCACATTGGGCGACCTGCACGCCGGATGGGGATGAAATGATGATGAACACAACACAACACCCAGTCCCTGAGCGGAGAAAATCTCCGACCCAGCCGGGAATCGAACCCGGGCCCAGAGGACGGCAATCCGTCACGCTGACCACTCAGCTACTGGGGCGGACAGGAATGCACTATGGACGTGTAATAGGAGCGCTCTTTCTCTCTATATACAAGGTGTACAACTTTGCTTCCGCCGTTTGCCGATAGGTGGCGACAACGGTAAGTAGCGTTCGAAAGAAACAGATCGCAGACAACAGGCAGTTAGTTTGGACCTCGGTCAACCTAACCTCATTCAAACATTAGTCGATTTGTGTCTTCGTCACAAAGTTGTTCTTGACTGAAAATGTCAGTTTACGAGAATAATTCTCGTCATTTGCGGGAGGTGTTACTGTTGTATTTAAATTTGAAGAAAACAGCGACTGAGTCTCATCGAATGCTCTCAAGTACGCATGGTAAGGACGCTATTAGTGAAAGAACGTGTCGTGAGTGGTTTCAGCGCTTCAAGAACGGTGATTTTAACGTCGTACACCGGCATAGTGATGGAAGAGAGAATGTTTTCGAAGATGCAGAATTGGAGGCACTGCTGAGTGAAGACTCGCGTCAAACTCAAAAAGAATTGGCACGATTAGTGGGAGTGACACAGCAAGCCATTTCAAAACGTCTCAAGGCAATGGGCGTGATTCAGAAAGAAGGAACTTGGGTCCTGTGTGTGCTGAAACCAAGAGACGTTGAACGGCGTTTGTGTGTTTCTCAACAGTTGCTTCAGAGGCAAAAACGGAAGGGATTTCTGCATCGCATTGTGACCAGGGACGAAAAAGGGTTCGTCACGATAACCCTAAACGTAAAAATTAATGGAGATATCCCGGCAAACTTCCACGTCGACGGCCAAACCGAATATTCACGGCTCCAAGAGCATGCTCTGCATTTGTTGGCACCAGCTCGATGTCGTGTACTATGAGGTGTTAAAACTAAGTGAAACAATCACAGGTGCTCGTTATCGAACGCAATTAATGCGTCTGAGCAGAACATTAAAAGACAAACGGCCGCAATACAGCGAGAGGCACGATAAAGTGATTTTACAGCACGACAACGCTGGACCCCATGTTGCTAAAGAGGTCAAAACGTACTTCGAAAGGTTAAAATGGGAAGTCCTACTCCACCTGCCGTATTCTCCAGACATTCTCACAGTCCATAAAGACAGTCCTGATCATTCATCACAGTAGTAATTGCAGTTTTTTTTTCTCAAAGTCTGAGCAGTAAAAGAAAATGCACACGGAAGTAGTGGATTTCCATGCAGTCTTGAAGAAGTAGTGTTGTCCTTACAACGGAAAGACAGTGCTGACTCTTGACATGCAGACAGGTAATGGGCCACAACAGAGCAAACCCACCGCAGAGTCAGTCGAAGTTTTCAAGAATATTGGCAGGTAGGTCATCACACAGCAAACCCACTGTAGTCCTGGTAGAGAGTATGGTATTGGTGGGCCATCAAAGGTGCATACCCACTGCAGTCCTTGTGGACACGGTCAGCAGCCATCTGTTGCGACTGTGCTGGTGCACAATCACCATCGAAGAGTCTTGCGGACAATATAGCAAGACTATAAACCACAACTTGTGCACTCACAAAGTTTTTGGAATTGTTCTTAGAACCAGAAATGCTGTTAACCAGTCTCTTGCTGAATTATTAACACATGTGCAAACACTAACAGCCCCAACTTCTCACATATTGTGCATATACTATAGCCAACAGAAATGTGTGCACTGAAATGAATGCTTACAACTTACTTAATTTGATGAACTGGTGTCAATTACAATTTCATAACATGAGAATACAATTACAAAGGTACAGAAAACAACATTAAAAAACGAGTAATACAGATAACATTTGTAGTAATACAGACGTTACAAAAGAATAGAAATAAACATATACATCAGTGTTACAGGCATTATGACATGAGTAAATAAATAAAATAATGAGAATAGTTTTCGAAACATTAATTTTACACATGAGCATTAAAACAGAACAGAATAAATAATGTCTAAACATCTTTACAAGGAAAATAACATATTATTAGAAAAATTCTATGACATAACTCTTATCAGATAAACACATAAAGACAGAAAGAACACAAATACACAAGGGTACACAACACATAGCAGGATAACACAAAAGGAAAGGACAGGTTTTTTTTAATGTAGTATTTATAGTATTTGATTTGCAAACAAAACTTTCTTTACTTCTTGGAGATTTCCCTTAGTTCATCATTATTCCCAAAAAGTCCTATCTATACCTGTTGTCCCTAAACGCTACTGTTTTGTTCATATCCTCTTTCAAAATAATCATTCTTCATTGTACACTACTCATTTTGGCCCAAATCTTTTTCATATAACTTCTCAATGCATTCTTTCGTTGTTCTTCATAGTGAGTTTCTTATATAGTCTCCCCTCCTCTTAAGCTAACTTAAATCTACTGAGCTCAGATACCTAAACTAAGGGACGAGGCAATGCAGCAGCACAAAACAATTAAGACAAACAGCAATAACAAAAAAATGCAAATTGGCAAAGCAAGCAGCAGTATATCTAAATTAGCAAAGCAAATGCAACATTACAACTAATATGAGCCAATGTGCAGCAACAAGAAAAATAAATCAGAAGTAAAACTGGGTTAATACAATGTAAAATTCAGTAGAACTATGCCTGGCAAACAGCAGCAGCAAATGGAATAACTTACACCTAAACGTGGTAAAGCTCAAGCAGAAAGAATATTACAGTAAAGATAGGAAATGTCTAATACCTAAGTCAGATCTTAACACAAGAGTGATGCATCACAAAACTTACTCTGTCAAAAAAGTTTCAAAATCATTGAAAAATTATGTATGCAGCTCCTGTGAAGGAAAATGTCTGATTGTGCTCCTCCCATTTTTTTTAAAGAAAGTAGATCATATAGTTATTACTTAATGGATCTGTAGGCATAAAATAGTGATATTAGTACATCTATTACATTTTATGTGAACCAATGCTGCAGTGCAACTAGAAGCTAGATATTAAACAAAATAGGCAAATATGTACATAAAGCAAGGCATGAGATGTCATTCACTAGCCATATGGCATCTCCTAAGGCAGTAAAATATCTTTCAACTAGAAAGACATTAGTCATAAAAATGTTTCTCATCATTTCATTAGGCATTTCAGTAACTAACAGAAAGTAAAAGCTCCAAACTGTAATCACATGTTTTCAAGTACGAGCGTGTCGTATTTGCGATGCTTTCTACAAAGGAATGTCAACAGTGAGGTTAATGGACTCTTTTTTCTCCACCTAATGCCTTTTTCTCCAGGCGACTGGCGCAGATGGGCGCTCACAATGCGTTACGTCAAGGTCACTTAACTTCCTTACCGAAACATTTACGACTGCGGTGTCCACTACAGTGACAGTTTGATACCAATCAAATTTCACAGGTCGAAAAATTACAGCAGAAATGTGTAGAAACGAAATCTCATGAATAGCAGTGTTGTGATACATGCATGTACAGACGTTTCATAACGCTTAAAAGTACGATTCTTGGTTTCCAACATCCTTTTTCACAAATCAGAGTCCCTAACCACTACTCATAATTCCTTACCTTATTACACATATACATATTCGTCAACACTTCTTCAATATTTCATCATAATAAATATGTAGCATAATCAAATTCCTCACATAGCATCAGCTTATTGATCATAAACATACCTCAACAGCATAATACACATTGTCATCATAGTAATAACATCATAACACCTCAGTCAAATCTCAAAAACGTCGTAGCTTTCTGCAATAATTTCAAAACCTAAAAAAAAAATTCTCTGCTCATTTCAATAGTGTCATCTACCTCAAATGTACTTTAAAAATCATGATACCATACCAAATGCATCATTCAAAGCTCTCATAGTATCAAATGGTTCTGAAAAAATATGAAGAGTTTACGAAGTACAGACAAAATACAATTTCATAAGCGTGAAGTTATCCAGTTGTGTAATTGCGTAAACATGTGTCACTGACATAGTAAAAAAACATGTTTATCTCTCTCAGTTAAATGATCAGATAGCTGCGTAATTCTGTGTTACAGAAATATGTGTAAATTTGTATAAGCAAATACCATATTAGCTAGGGCTCCTAGCGCTTGCACGCTTAGTACACAAAGTAGGCGTGTACCCCCTGAGGATTAATGTAATTATACCCTCAGGTGTTACAGATTACAGCAATGGAATGAAATGTATCACGGAAAACCTTTGTATCTTTGTAGTTCAAAAGTCTTTAAAAATAAATGTTTTAAGTACAAAATTAATCACTCAAATACGTGCACTGTAGCGCTAAACTGTGCGTCTTGTTGTAAAATAATCTCTGTCATTACTTAAGGGTAAAAAATGTGCCAAGTGTCGTAATTATCATCGTCCGTAAGCAAAGTTATGTAGAAGTCAATGTACTTACCTCGTAATAAACAAAATGCAATGTGTATACATATCGTAGTCATTACATACAGTACTGTGATCAAGAAAATACTATACTCTAACATATTGTTGTGCTACGAAAAAGGCTGTCTCATTGTAGCTATACCACAAAAGTTACTACTAAAACATGTTTTACTTTCCACAAGAATTCAGAAAAACTGTGCAGATATAAAACAGATACAGTGCAAAAGCAATAATATAAATTGTGTCACCCATTAGTACCGTCGTGATATAATCGTGTAGCTGTCAAATAATCTAACCACTGTGTCGTCTAGTATCTCTCAGAAAGTACTTTAAATCCAGAATGTATTTTCAAGTAAACCAAAATGTTGCATTAAAATCTCATTAGCAGTACCGGTATATGTTCTAGGCATGTGAGCCTTATAGTCGTTACATAATCATGCAATGAACAAGGAAGAATGTACACACGATGACACTGTGTCGTCTGTTCACTGTAACAATGCATTTGTAATTACTGTCTAAATATGTTCCCTAGGTTCTTGCCTGTATAGTTGACTTCAAAACACTGTTGCATGTTAACAGTTTCTAAGTGTGACAACCCGTACTAGTAAAGTGAAGTGAAAACTTTTATGGCAAAGACTAAGTTATAAATCAGATTATCTGTCAATAAATGGTTTTACGTGTGAAACGTAGTGTAAACCTTTACTCTTCCTAGTACACAGAGCTTCAGCTTCAACGCAATTTTCATGTGGTATATGTAACATTACAAGTCAAGACAGCTGTAACGGAACTTGAATAGCGTAAAGTTATCGTTAAAAACGCACGCCGCGCGATTTGTTACGATCTGGTCGGTCATAATAGTAGTAACATGCTTTTGAATACAATTAAAATATACCTGTTTAGTGTTATTGGAAATAATATGTAGTAAATTAATGAGTAAGGTAGCCGATCCTGTAAGAAGAGGTAAAACTGGGCATATGAAGGTGTTTTGCTTTATATCGACTAAGCCGATGATATGGCGTCTTTTTTTCCGTTTACTCTTAGAAATAAACAAGTAAAGAAGTGATAATTGTGCGATGTGAAAAATATAGGGGCGAATTTTAAATAGCTACAGTGTATTATCAGACTAACAAATGGACATTTAGTTACACGAAATCGCGGATAGCGAAGTGTGGTCATTAAATTGAATGCACCTACAGGGCGGTCAATTCCGGGATAAGTTTATTCGCATCTCACGAGGGACGCGGTATTGAGACCGTTTTTTTTATTATATCGCGGAGAGCGGGCTTCAATTTATAAAAAGGAGAAAAGCTGTATCATTATCATTGACTGTTGGTGTCAAGCAACCAAAACTGTTCATCAAAGGGTTTCGGTGAATGAGTGGTGAATGCGAAATGAAACTGTGAACGAAGTTATGTTAAATAAAGCAGAAGAGACAAGACAGTCTGGTCGTATCTGTTATTATTCCATAAACTGTAACATTTAATCTCGTTGTACGAAGCCTTTATAGACGATCGTTATGACAATTTGCTTCGATGGGATCTCGTTACGAGTTAGGTTTTGGGGACCTGGTCAAGAGGGGACAGTTCGTAGATCCTAACTACTGCAGCTATTCTGGAATCAGGTGCTACCGTGACCGTTGTGTGTTGTCAATGGCATAAGGTCATCATATCTCATGCTCTAAGATCGACGCGCCTTTCCTCTTGGTATAACGATGTCTCACGGTAACAACGACAACGCCGACGGCGAAGGAAGATACGGTAGATATACATCGGTAAAGAATGCTCAAATTTTTCTCAAGGTTAGCATCTATGTTATTTTTCTCTGAGCCATCCGTCGCACGTGACTGCCTGCACTGCGAGTCATTGTCTGTTACCTTTGTTGTTGCGCATCGTTACTGGGATCTGGAGACGTAACTTCTATAAATTCACCTTGTCGAGAGGGCCCAGCCCTGTTTGAATCCCGCCAGTTCAGATTAAATTCTGGTCTGTTGTTACGATTATGTCGTCTGTCGTCATGTCGGTAGTTTCTGTAATTTCTTTCTTGTTGGTCACGTGCTGGAGAACTTCTCCCTGAGTCATAACTGCGTGGTGGAACGTTGCGTCTGAAGTTATTCTGTCTCCCTTGATAATAATTATTTTGGTTCCCATATTTTCTGTTTCTATGGTTGTTTCTGTCATATTCATTACTACGGAAATGCGATCTTTCTCTGCAATTATTATTCTGCCAACGGTTGTCATACGGGTGGTGTCTGTTTTGGTCATGATTTGCGTTGTAAGAATAGCCTTGTCGTATCCAGTTATTATTTCTGTCATCGCGGAATTGTGACGGATGTGACCTGTAATTGTTGTGTTCTTGTTTTTGCGTCCCGCGATTGTCAGTGTCAATTTCCAATTCTTGTAACAGTCCCTGAAAAGCTTCGATGTCGTCTTTGCAACGTCCTGCCAAAATAATATGTCGTAAATGTTCAGGCAATTTGATTAAGAAAATACGAATAAGTTCTGAGGGGCTGTATGGGTTTGACAGATACTGATTCTTATGCAACATGTCTTCAAAATATTTCACAAGACAGGAAAAATAAGATTGTTCGAAATGTTTCATCATTATGATGCTGTGTTTTACTTGGTCTTGTGTAGCTTGAGACCAATATGCTGAGAGGAAGGCATGATAAAATTCTCCTTCACTGTGACAATCGTGAATGACCGATCGCATTCTTACAGCTGGTTCATTCTCTAAATAGCCACACATAAATTCTAATCTGTGTTCTAATGACCAGTTGGGAGGAAAGCAATGAGAGAATTGACGAAGCCACGCTTGTGGATGAATGTCGTTGCCAGAATTCTTAAATGTTTTGAATTAACGTGTAGTAATGAACAGCTTATAGTCAAAGTCATCGTTTTGGCGAGTCGCATATCGGTCATTGTTACGTCGTGTTGGCGGTTCTATCTCAAAATTCGGTGCACCTTGCCAATTTCTTTCATATTTTCCGAAATGCCCAGTGTTATTATTTTATGGCTTTTCCGTATTTCTAAGTCTCTCTTCCCGTGTTGGAGCGCGAGTCTCCTCTGAAATATGTAATTCTTGTATTACTTGTGCCAACTGATCTTGTGCTTCCCGGATTTCTCTTTTGTACTGTGTATTGATTTGATTTTGATTTTGTTTGAATTTTCTAATTTGTTCATACTCTTCTGTGTCAATGAAGGCTACGGGTCTTGTGTCATTCAGATCATCATCTACCTTTGTAGATAAGTTAGTGAACAGATCCGAAAGTTCGGCTACTTTCTCTGATAATGAACTGGTTTCCTCAGTGTGTTTTTCTGAGCCAAGTTTCAGAGTGTCCATTTGTGATGAAAACGTATCTACTGTGTTTCTCTAAGTTTTCCTGAGTTTTTGCAAGTTACGTAACCGAATCGGTAGATGCAACTGCGTCAATTTTAGCTTGCAAGGTGTCGTGATTTTCATGAACAATAGTTTGCAGTTCTTTTATGGCTGCTTCATGACGCGAAAAAATATGTTGGAAATACTCACAAATTTGTGTTTTTACGTCATTACAGACTTTTTGACATTTCGATTCGATTTTAATTAACTGAGCAGTTAAACCTTCATGTGTCTGTTCAAGCGTGGTGTCTAACTTTTGAAGCTGTTGCTGTGTTTGTCTGTGGTGTTGTTCCATTGTGTCTAACTTTTGAAGATTTTGTTCCATTGTGTCTAACCTTTGAAGCTTTTGTCCCATTTGTTGCATTAATTGTAATAACAATGCACTGGTGTCTGAAACATGTTCCTCAGTGCTATTCGGCAGTGCATCTGAAGCGGCAATATTCGCATTTTGAAAAGCAGAAAATGTGTCTTGACTTATTTGAGAAAACGGTGAGGACGCAAAAATTGAATCTACAGTATTTGCAAGACTGTGTCCTGTCATTTCGGAATCCTGAGGCGAGCTGTTGCTGACCGATCGATTGATAATGCTTCCATTTTCACTAATTGTTTCACTGTCTACACCATTTTTCCGCCCGCTCCAGTTTCCTATGCACAATTACCAAATTACTACTTTGAATGTCTGTTAATTCATTACACAGTGGTGCTGATAAGTTACGCTCGTCGTCACTATCATTTCTCAATTTACTTTGGAGCCTAGTGTTACGGTTTTCACACGCCATAATTATCACGTAATTCACACGATAACAAGAAAAGCACAATTTGAAGAGCAAAAACAAGAAAACACATTAACATCGCACTGAAAGTAACATCTAGTTAATTGCAAGCGCAGCTGCGAAATACTTGGTGCAAATCTACATGCATGCCACAACTGTTTTACTGTACAACAATGAAAAACTACAATTACAAAGGAAATTCTCTCTATAATTACGCGCTAGCAATAAACAATAGCTACACTAATTACACAAACTACAAAAAAAGTCAGAAGATACCAGTGAGGTATCCTCGGCTAAGGGTCGCCATATGAAACGTCCCCTTAGAAGAAAAATTTATGAATGACTGTGCTGATAAACCTCTTAGGTTATTTGGTTTTCAAACAGCTGAGCAAAACTGAACGTACTCAGACATTTCTCTCTTTACTTATTCTGATCAAGACTAAACTGACACACAGTATTTTTAGCGCAACGCTATCTGACTTTCAATAATCCCTACAAAAGAAGGCCCCGACTAACAATAACGTATACCTTTCATGAATCACTTACTTCACAAAAATCTTCGTTACTCGAACTACTGCAATACAGCGAGCGCCAATACTGCCAGCTAAATAAAAGATTCTAATTACTGAAGGCACTAACTACTGATAGGTATACTTAGCAAATGAAAGATTTTGATAGAGAACAAACAATGTATTTACCTTAATAATGTTCAAAAGTCATCATATATATATCAATTCATGATATCCAGTATTACAAAGTTACTCTTTCTCATGGACACACGTCCAGATCGTCCGCTCTCAAAATTCTGCCATCTCTCTCTCCCCTCCAACTGCGCAACGCTACACGCTGTTCACATCCAACTGCCCAACACTGTTGTTGTTGTGGTCTTCAGTCCTGAGACTGGTTTGATGCAGGTCTCCATGCTACTCTACCCTGTGCAAGCTTCTTCATCTCCCAGTACCTACTGCAACCTACATCCTTCAGAATCTGCTTAGTGTATTCATCTCTTGGTCTCCCTCTACGATTTTTACCCTCCACGCTGCCCTCCAATGCTAAATTTGTGATCCCTTGATGCCTCAAAACATGTCCTACCAGCCGATCCCTCCTTCTAGTCAAGTTGTGCCACAAACTTCTCTTCTCCCCAATCCTATTCATTACCTCCTCATTAGTTACGTGATCTACCCACCTTATCTTCAGCATTCTTCTGTAGCACCACATTTCGAAAGCTTCTATTCTCTTCTTGTCCAAACTATTTATCGTCCATGTTTCACTTCCATACATGGCTACACTCCATACAAATACTTTCAGAAACGACTTCCTGACACTTAAATCTATACGCGAATCAAATTTCTCTTCTTCAGAAACGATTTCCCTGCCATCGCCAGTCTACATTTTATATCCTCTCTACTTCGACCATCATCGGTTATTTTGCTCCCCAAATAGCAAAACTCCTTTACTACTTTAAGTGTCTCATTTCCTATCTAATTCCCTCAGCATCACCCAATTTAATTTGACTACATTCCATTATCCTCGTTTTGCTTTTGTTGATGTTCATCTTATATCCTGCTTTCAAGACACTGTCCATTCCGTTCAACTGCTCTTCCAAGTCCTTTGCTGTCTCTGACAGAATTACAACGTAATCGGCGAACCTCAAAGTTTTTACTTCTTCTCCATGAATTTTAATACCTACTCCGAATTTTTCTTTTGTTTCCTTTACTGCTTGCTCAATATACAGATTGAATAACATCGGGGAGAGGCTACAACCCTGTCTCACTCCTTTCCCAACCACTGCTTCCCTTTCATGCCCCTCGACTCTTATAACTGCTCAAATGGTTCAAATGGCTCTGAGCACTATGGGACTTAACATCTATGGTCCTCAGTCCCCTAGAACTTAGAACTACTTAAACCTAACTAACCTAAGGACAGCACACAACACCCAGCCATCACGAGGCAGAGAAAATCCCTGACCCCGCCGCGAATCGAACCCGGGAACCCGGGTGTGGGAAGCGAGAACGCTACCGCACGACCACGAGATGCGGGCTCTTATAACTGCCATCTGGTTTCTGTACAAATTGTAAATAGCCTTTCGCTCCCTGTATTTTACCCCTGCCACCTTTAGAATGTGAAAGAGAGTATTCCAGTCAACATTGTCAGGAGCTTTCTCTAAGTCTACAACTGCTAGAAACGTAGGTTTGCCTTTTCTTAATCTTTCTTCTAAGATAAGTCGTAAGGTTAGTATTGCCTCACGTGTTCCAACATTTCTACGGAATCCAAACTGATCTTCCCCGAGGTACGCTTCTACCAGTTTTTCCATTCGTCTGTAAAGAATTCGCGTTAGTATTTTGCAGCTGTGACTTATTAAACTGATAGTTCGGTAATTTTCACATCTGTCAACACCTGCTTTCTTTGGGATTGGAATTATTATATTCTTCTTGAAGTCTGAGGGTATTTCACCTGCTCACCAGATGGTAGAGTTTTGTCAGGACTGGCTCTCCCAAGGCCGTCAGTAGTTCTAATGGAATGTTGTCTACTCCCGGGGCCTTGTTTCGACTCAGGTCTTTCAGTGCTCTGTCAAACTCTTCACGCAGTATCGCATCTCCCATTTCATCTTCATCTACATCCTCTTCCATTTCCATAATATTGTCCTCAACTACATCGCCCTTGTATAAACCCTCTATATACTCCTTCCACCTTTCTGCCTTCCCTTGTTTGCTTAGAACTGGGTTGCCATCTGAGCTCTTGATGTTCATACAAGTGGTTCTCTTCTCTCCAAAGGTCTCTTTAATTTTCCTGTAGGCAGTATCTATTTTACCCCTAGTGAGACAAGCCTCTACATCCTTACATTTGTCCTCTAGCCATCCCTGCTTAGCCATTTTGCACTTCCTGTCGATCTCATTTTTGAGACGTTTGTATTCCTTTTTGCCTGCTTCATTTACTGCATTTTTATATTTTCTCCTTTCATCAATTAAATTCAATATTTCTTCTGTTACCCAAGGATTTCTATTAGCCCTCGTCTTTTTACCTACTTGATCGTCTGCTGCTTTCACTACTTCATCCCTCAGAGCTACCCATTCTTCTTCTACTTTATTTCTTTCCCCCATTCCTGTCAATTGTTCCCTTATGCTCTCCCTCAAACTCTCTGCAACCTCTCGTTCTTTCAGTTTATCCAGGCCCCATCTCCTTAAATTCCCCTTTTTGCAGTTTCTCCAGTTTCAATCTGCAGTTCATAACCAAGAGATTGTGGTCAGAATCCATATCTGCCCCTGGAAATGTCTTACAATTTAAAACCTGGTTCCTAAATCTCTGTCTTACCATTATATAATCTATCTGATACCTTTTAGTATCTCCAGGATTCTTCCAGGTATACAACCTTCTTTTAAGATTCTTGAACCAAGAGTTAGCTATGATTAAGTTATGCTCTGTGCAAAATTCTACAAGGCGGCTTCCTCTTTCATTTCTTCCCCCCCAATCCATATTCACCTACTACGTTTCCTTCACTCCCTTTTCCTACTGTCGAATTCCAGTCACCCATGACTATTAAATTTTCGTCTCCCTTCACTACCTGAATAATTTCTTTTATCTCGTCATACATTTCATCAATTTCTTCATCATCTGCAGAGCTAGTTGGCATATAAACTTGTACTACTGTAGTAGGCATGGGCTTCGTGTCTATCTTGTCCACAATAATGCGTTCACTATGCTGTTTGTAGTAGCTAACCCGCACTCCTATTTTTTTATTCATTATTAAACCTACTCCTGCATTACCTCTGTTTGATTTTCTATTTATAACCCTCTAACCACCTGACCAAAAGTCTTGCTCCTCCTGCCACCGAACTTCACTAATTCCCACTATATCTAACTTTAACCTATCCATTTCCCTTTTTAAATTTTCTAACCTACCTGCCCGATTAAGGGATCTGACATTCCACGCTGCGATCCGTAGAACGCCAGTTTTCTTTCTCCTGATAACGACGTCCTCTTGAGTAGCCCCCTCCCGGAGATCCGAATGGGGGACTATTTTACCTCCGGAATATTTTACCCAAGAGGACGCCATCATCATTTAATCATACTCTAAAGCTGCATGTACTCGGGAAAAATTACGGCTGTAGTTTCCCCTTGCTTTCAGCCGTTCGCAGTACCAGCACAGCAAGGCTGTTTTGGTTAATGTTGCAAGGCCAGATCAGTCAATCATCCAGACTGTTGCCGCTGCAACTACTGAAAAGGCTGCTGCCCCTCTTCAGGAACCACATGTTTGTCTGGCCTCTCAACAGATACCCCTCCGTTGTGGTTACACCTACGGTACGGCCATCTGTATCGCTGAGGCACGCAAGCTTCCCCACCAACGGCAAGGTCCATGGTTCATGGGGGGTGCCCAACACTACAATAGCGAATATTCCAACAATGCCAGCCAGCCACATACTGCACACAGCACAGCCAGTGATTTTCATTCAGAGCGCTACGTGACGTTACCAACACAAAAAACCTAAACAGCCTACTTACAACGGTATGACTTGGAGGCAGAATTTTCTATTTAGTGTGACGAGTGTCAGGTTTCTCTCAATGTAGCTAGAAGTATCTTCATACCGACTGGTAGGAAAAACAGTCCTGTAATGTTCGAATATGAAATGGAACGAGCACGTTATGCCTGGAGTTGGGAAGGCGAGACTTCAGTTTAGTGAAGGAATTCTAGGAAAGTGTTGCTCACCTGAAAAGAACACTTCTGCGAAGCATTCTTGGGTACTACTCGAGTTTTTAGGATTATCAACAAGTCGGAATAAAGGAAGACATCGAAGCTATTCAGAAGCATACCGCTAGATTTGTTACCGGTAGATTCGATCACGCAGGAGTTTGCGGAGATGCTTCTAGAACTGAAATGGGAATCCCTGGAGGGAAGACGATGTTCTTTTCAAGCAGCTCTATTGAGGAAATTTAGAGAATAGACATTTTCAGCTGACTGCAGAACGATTATAGTCTCGCTACGGTACATTTCACGTAAGGACCGTGAAGGCAAGATAAGAGAAAAGAGGGATCGTACAGACCCTTATAGGCAATCGTGTTTCCGTCGCTCCATTTGCCAGTGGAACAGGAAAGGAAATTGCTAGTAGTGGTACATGGTATCCTCCACTACACACCATATGGTGGCTTGCGGAGTTTGTTGAAAGGGACTTTGATAAAGGTCGGATTGTAGACTATCACGATTGCGATTTATCGTATCGCGACATTACCGTTCGCGTTGGCCGAGATCCAATGCTGTTAGCAGAATACGGAATCGATGGGTTCAGGAGGGTAATACGGAACGCCGTGCTGGGTCCCAACGGCCTCGTACCACTAGCAATCGAGGTGACAGGCATCGTATCCGCATGGCTGTAAAGGATCGTGCAGCCACGTCTCGATCCCTGAGTCAACAGATTTGGACGTTTGCAAGACAACAACCATCTGCACAAACAGTTCGACGACGTTTGCAGCAGCGTGGACTATCAGCTCGGAGACCATGGCTGCAGTTACCTTTGACACTGCGTCACAGACAGGAGCCCCTGCGATGGTGTACTCAACGACGAACCTGAGCGCACGAATGGCAAAACGTCATTTTTTCGGATGAATCCAAGTTCTGTTTACAGCATCATGATGGTCGCATCCGTGTTTGGCGACATCACGGTGAACGCACATTGGAAGCGTGTATTCGTCATGGCCATCCTGGCGTATCACCCGGCGTGATGGTATGTGGTGACATTGGTTACTCGTCTCGGTCACCTTTTGTTGCACTGACGGCACTTTGAACAGTGGACGTTACATTTCAGATGTGTTACGAACCGTGGCTCTACCCATCATTCGATCCCTGCGAAACCCTACATTTCAGCAGGATAATGCATGACCGCATGTTGCAGGTCCTGTAGGGGCCTTTCTGGATACAAAGAATGTTCGACTGCTGCCCTGGCCAACACATTCTTCAGGTCTCTCACCAATTGAAAACGTCTGGTCAATGGTGGCCGAGCAAATGGCTCGTCACAGTACACCGGTCACACTAATTCTAATTCTAATACCGGATCCCCTATCTCTTCTACATCGACTCATGTTTCTTCTTCTATCGCATCAGACAAATCTTGCCCCTCATAGAGACTTCAATGTATTCTTTCTACCTATCCGCTCTCTTCTCTGCATTTAACAGTGGAATTCCCGTTTCACTCTTAATGTCATCACCCTTGCTTTTAATGTCACCCCTTGCTTTTAATGTCACCGAAGGTTGTTCTGAATTTCCTGTATGATGAGTCTGCCCTTCCGACAATCATTTCTTTTTCGATGTCTTCATATTTTTCCTGCAGCCATTTCGTCTTAGCATTATTTCATTCCTCAGCGACTCGTATTTCTGTATTCCTGAGTTTCCCGGAACATATTTGTGCTTTCTCCTTTCATCGATCAATTGGAGTATTTCTTCTGTTACCCATGGTTTCTTCGCAGTTTCTTTGTACCTATGTTTTCCTTCCAAAGTTCTGTGACGGCCCTTTTTAGAGAAGTCCATTCCTCTTCAACTGTACTGCCTACTGCGCTATTCCTTATTGCTGTATCTATAACCTTAGAGAACTTCAACTCTGTCTCGTCATTCCTTAGTACTTCCGCACTCCACTTATTTGCGTATCCATTCCGCAACATACGCAATGTGACTAATAACTTAATCTACTTCATCAACTAGCAGTTGCGGATCCAAGTGTGAGGTTGTGGCGGTGTGTCAATGTGAGTGTGTGTGTGGAGGGGTGGGGGGGGGGGGCGAAAGGTACTCCCGCACCTACAAAAGTTGTTTTTTTATATACACTATTGGCCATTAAAATTGCTACACCAAGAAGAAATGGAGATGATAAACGGGTATCCATTCGACAAATATAGTATACTAGAACTGACATGTGATTACATTTTCACGCAATTTGGGTGCATGGATCCTGAGAAATCAGTACGCAGAACAACCACCTCTGGCAGTAATAATGGCTTTGATACGCCTGCGCATTGAGTCAAACAGAGCTTAGATGGCGTGTACGGGTACAGCTGCCCACGCAGCTTCAACACGATACCACAGTTCATCAAGAGTAGTGACTGGCGTATTGCGAGGAACCAGTTTATCGGTCATCATTGACCAGACGTTTTCAATTGGTGAGAGACCTGGAGAATGTGCTGGCCAGGGCAGCAGTCGAACACTTTCTGTATCCAGAAAGGCCCGTAGAGGACCTGCAACAAGCGGTCGTGCATTATCCTCCTGAAATGTAGGGTTTCACAGGGATCGAATGAAGGGTAGAGCCACGGTTCGTAACACATCTGAAATGTAACGTCCACTGTTCAAAGTGCCGTCAATGCGAACAAAAGGTGACCGAGACGAGTAACCAATGGCACCACATACCATCACGCCGGGTGATACGCCAGGATGGCCATGACGAATACACGCTTCCAATGTGCGTTCACCGTGATGTCGCCAAACACGGATGCGACCATCATGATGCTGTAAACAGAACTTGAATTCATCCGAAATAATGACGTTTTGCCATTCGTGCACCCTGGTTCGTCGTCGAGTACACCATCGCAGGCGCTCCTGTCAGTGATGCAGCGTCAAGGGTAACCGCAGCCATGGTCTCCGAGCTGATAGTCCATGCTGCTGGAAACGTCGTCGAAATGTTCGTGCAGATAGTTATTGTCTTGCAAACGTCCCCATCTGTTGACTCAGGGATCGAGACGTGGCTGCACGATCCGTTACAGCCATGTGGAGAAGATGCCTGTATCTCGACTGTTAGTAATACGAGACCGTTGGGATCCCGCACGGCGTTCCGTATTACCCTCCTGAACCCACCGATTCCATATTCCGCTAACAGTCATTGAATCTCGACCAATGCGAGCAGCAATGTCGCGATACGATAAACCGCAGTCGCGATAGGCTACAATCCGACCTTTATCAAAGTCGGAAACGTAATGGTACGCATTTCTCCTCCATACACGAGGCATCACAACAGCGTTTCACCAGGCAACGCAGCCGGCCGGAGTGGCCGTGCGGTTCTAGGCGCTACAGTCTGGAACCGAGCGACCGCTACGGTCGCAGGTTCGAATCCTGCCTCGGGCATGGATGTGTGTGATGTCCTTAGGTTAGTTAGGTTTAATTAGTTCTAAGTTCTAGGCGACTGATGACCTTAGAAGTTAAGTCGCATAGTGCTCAGAGCCATTTGAACCATTTTTGAACCAGGCAACGCAGGTCAACTGCTGTTTGTGTATGATAAATCGGTTGAAAATTTTCCTCATGTCAGCACGTTGTAGGTGTCGCCACCGGCGCCAACCTTGTGTGAATGCGCTGAAAAGCTAATCATTTGCATATCACAGCATCTTCTTCCTGTCGGTTAAATTTCGCGTCTGTAGCACGTCATCTTCGTGGTTTAGTAATTTTAATGGCCAGTAGTGTAACTTCCATAGTACTAGAGCGAGCTGTAGAGGACAGAAATTGTAGACGAAGACAGAGATTGGAATACATCCAACAAATAATTGAGGACGTAGGTTGCAAGTGCTATTCTGAGAGGAAGAAGTTAGCACAGGAGAGGCCTTTGTGGTGGGCCGCACCCAAGCAGTCGGAAGACTGATGACCAAAAAAGAAAAAAAAAAAAAAAAAAGACTGCGTAAATGTTCACAAAGAAGTAGGGTTTATTGTCTGTCAAAGGACTGAAAATCAGTAAAGAAACGACAACATGAAATCAGTGACAGCAGTGACGCCTTGTTCCCACGACTGCATCACCAGTAGGACTCGAACTGCATGACATTTAGATCACACTTGGGCAGTGGCGGCCACTCGGCGGCAATTGGTGGCTGTCCTTGCCGTGGGCGCTGACAGAGAGTTCGAGCACACTCACCGGACTGGGAATTCGGCATATCTGTCCGCTGAGGTGTCCAGCCGTTCTTCCGGGTGCTGACACATCGGAGTGAAACCCGTGTTCCGTGCCTACGTATTCACCGGTGGCGCCTAAGAATAGCGCCGGTGAATTACTCAGCTGCGAGGGTCACGGGCCGTGTCATTGAGACACTGGCCACTGCGTCCGTATTTGGCACGGAGGTGGGCCACCGGCTGCGGTTGCCTTGGACGACTGTCTACTGTTGTACTCAGCCAATCGCTACGAGCTGTCTGGCGTAGGGTATTTTTAAAGCAAACACGTATTACAGTTGTACTTAAAAATGTGAATGACTTTAGTGATGAAACAGTTTGTGAAGCACTTTCCCCTGCACCGCCCGTGTCATCATGAGCAGCTCCTAAGGCACTTTCGATGCGGATAGCTACAGGTTTTAGCGGATAGCACCTGATCCTTTATCTAAAAGTTAAACAGTGGTTCAGCGGTATTATTTTTTAATGTAGCAGCGTGGTGTTATAACGCTTTCCTTCATTTAGAAAATGTGAGCAGTTTAGAGGACAAATGTAGAGATGTACAGGCGCTTATCACTAGGGGTAAGATAGATACTGCCTACAGGAAAATTAGAGAGACCTCTGGAGGAAAGAGAACCACTTGCATTAATATCAAGAGCTCAGATGGAAACCCAGTTCTAAGCAAAGAAGGAAAAGCAAAAGGTGAAAGGAGTACATAGATGGTCTATACAAGGGCGATGTACTTGAGGACAATATTATGGAAATGGAAAAGGATGTAGATGAAGATGAAATGGGAGATACGATACTGCGTGAAGAGTTTGACGGTGCACTGAAAGACCTGAATCGAAACAAGGCCACGGGAATAGACAACATTTCATTAGAACAACTCACCATCTGGTGAGCAAGATGTATGAGACAGGCGAAATACCTTCAGACTTCAAGAAGAATATAATAGTTCCAATCCCAAAGAAAGCAGGTGTTGACAGATGTGAAAATTACCGAACTATCAGTTTAATAAGTCACAGCTGCAAAATACTAACGTGAATTCTTTACAGACGAATAGAAAAACTGATGGAAGCCGACCTCGGGGAAGATCAGTTTGGATTCCGTAGAAATGTTGGAACACGTAAGGCAATATTAACCCTACGGCTTATCCTGGAAAATAGATGAAGCAAAGTTAAACCGACGTTTCTAGCAATTGTAGACTTAGAGAAAGCTTTTGACAAGGTTGACTGGAATACTCTCTTTCAAATTCTGAAGCTGGCAGGGGTAAAATACAGGGAGCGAAAGGCTATTTACAATTTGTACAGAAACCAGATGGCAGTTATAAGAATCGACGGGTATGAAAGGGAAGCAGTGGTTGGGAAGGGAGTGAGACAGGGTTGTAGCCAATCCCGGTGTTATTCAATCTGTATATTGAGCAAGCAGTAAAGGAAACAAAAGAAAAATTCGGAGTAGGTATTAAAATCCACGGAGAAGAAATAAAAACTTTGAGGTTCGCCGATGACACTGTAATTCTGTCAGAGACAGCAAAGGACCTGAAAAAGCAGCTGAACGGAATGGACAGTGTCTTGAAAGGACGATATAAGATGACCACCAACAAAAGCAAAACGAGGACAATGGAATGTAGTCGAATTAAATCGGGTGATGCTGAGGGAATTAGATCAGGAAATGAGACGCTTAAAGTAGTAAATGAGTATTGCTATTTGGGGAGCAAAATAACTGATGATGGTCGAAGTAGAGAGGATATAAAATGTAGACTGGGAATGGCAAGGAAAGCGTTTCTGAAGAAGAGAAATTTGTGAACATCGAGTATGGATTTAAGTCTCAGGAAGTCGTTTCTGAAAGTATTTGTATGGAGTGTAGCCATGTATGGAAGTGAAACGTGGACGAGAAATAGTTTAGACAAGAAGAGAATAGAAGCTTTTGAAATTCAGTGCTACAGAAGGATGCTGAAGATTAGTTGGGTAGATCACATAACTAATGAGGAAGTATTGAATAGAATTGGAGAGAAGAGAAATTTGTGGCACAACTTGACTAGAAGAAGGGTTCGGTTGGTAGGACATATTCTCAGGCATCAAGGGATCACCAATTTAGTATTGGAGGCCAGCGTAGAGGGTAAAAATCGTAGAGGGAGACCAAGAGATGAATACACTAAACAGATTCAGAAGGGTGTAGGTTGCAGTAGGTCCTGGGAGATGAAGAAGTTTGCACAGGATAGAGTAGCATGGAGAGCTGCATCAAACCAGTCTCTGGACTGAAGACCGCAACAACTACAACAAGGAGTGTAGAGGACATGGTGTTTATAGTGGTGGTTTGCCGAACAAGCCGTTCGGGAGTCTCACAAATTTTGTTGCACTACAACAGATGTAGTAACTGGTACTAATACTACAACACTACAGTAGGCTCATCCTAGCGAATGAGCAGTCAGTTGGCACATTTCTGCAGAGTGACACTTTTACAGAGAGACATTTCCGAGGTGCAAGGGGCACTTGCTGGGTTAAGCGGCTTTTCGCAGATAGCATGCAGGCAGACAAAGAATTTGTTTCCTGTCTAGCAGTGTGACAGTGCGTGCTGTAGTCTACGACACGTGTTATTTGGTATTAATTTTAATGAAAGTTGAAAGGTTGAAAAATAGCGACCAGTCTATTTTTGTGCAGGACGTCCTTGAAGGAAAGGTCAACATTCAGGGATGCGACAGAAACGAGAATTCGAACTAAAGAAGTCTGGTAAACAGGGGTTCTAAAATGCGTACCTTAAGAGCTCTGAGCGTTTCGTCATTTTCGATGCTGTGAAACAAATCTCTTCTATTACCAGCTCTTTGATTTCCTATTTTGGGAGGAGCTAGTATGCACCAAAACAAGAAAAAATTGTCGAGTAAATAGTCGCTCTAAAATGCATACCCATAGACTTATTCAGTAGAAGAGATGTGTTTCGCAGTAGCGAGGATGAATAATTGCTCAATGCTCTTAAGGCATGTACTTTAGGACCTATGTTTACTGGACACAACTTCTTTTTATTTTTTGTTATTTTTTTATTCTCTCAAAATATGAAAAGCAAAGAGCTTACGGTAGAAAAGATTTGTTGCACAGTGACAAGATAAAGAAATGCTCATAGCTCTTACGGCATGCATTTTAGATCCCATGTTTACGAGACATTTTTGCTTCGAATGATCTTTCCTGTCATATCCCTAAATATTCCTCATTCTTCCTGAGACATGCTGTATTTTATTTTGCCTTTATCAGTTTCAGGATGATTTGCCTATCAGACATCGTTTCGTTGGAATGTGACAGTTGTTGGACTGACTTTTCTGCTGCTTAGCCTGAGATCTAGGTTACGTTGGAATGTGACTTGGCTACACCGACGAATGTGAAAGCTAAAAACGTAGTTGAAGTGACAGACTGAAGTCTACGTTAGGTTGGAGTGTGACAGATTGGTTGTGAGTTGGCGAAGGCCATGAATGTGAAAGCAAAAAACTACCTGAAGTGTCTTGGCTCTCCGTAAATGTCAATACATTCCATATCCGCAAAAGTGTCGCACCGTACGACTGTTACAAACTCACTGAGCAGACCTGAGTTCTTTTGCAGAAAACTGGCATAATCAGCGGGGAACATGTAACGTAGCTTGTTCCTATTTCTTTAACCAAGTTTTACTATCAGCTTGTTATGTTTTGTTAATAATAAATATCGTAATAAGTTTTGTTAATGACAAATTTTAAGTGCTTTAAATTCATATAAAACATTAAGCATCAGTTATTCAAAAACATTGTGTAAATCGTGTGACTCGTTTTTCGATGACAAGACAGAGAGTTTAATAAATGTAGCAATAAAAAAATAAACTTTCTTCTCGTTCCATTCATGGGTGGAGCGTGAAAGAAACCGACTGTTTCCTCTAGTCTGTGCGAGACGCTGTTTGCCTGATTTTATCTGTGCGTTCTTTACGACAGGAATAGATATAGTTACAAACCTCAAATTCGGTTCTCGGAGTTTTATACGCAAGATTTCGCGAGACATGAGGCGTGTTCCTGAGAGCAACTGAAACTTCTCTCATTTCAGTTCCAGCTCTCGCCACTCAACTAGACCTGTGGTCATTCGCGCCATTCATCTAACCGTACACTCGTCTTCTCCAGGTAGTTCGACATGATGTCCGTCTCACTGATTCGAGCACTGTTGTACTACTACAGTAGTTTTGAGGCAATTTCTTTTGTAGATGAATTAGTTTCCCAGAATCCCTGCAATAAATCGGAGACCCCTCCCCCCAAGAACCATAGACCTTGCCGTTGGTGGGGAGGCTTGCGTGTCTCAGCGATACAGATAGCCATACCGTACGTGCAACCACAACGGAGGAGTATCTATTGATAGAACAGACAAACATGTGGCTCCTGAGGAGGGGCAACAGCCATTTCAGTAGTTGCAGGAGAAACAGTCTGGCCTAGTAACATCAACCAAAACGGCCTTGGTGGGCTGGTACTGCGAGCGGCTGAAAGCATGGGGAAACTACAGCCGTAATTTTTCCCGAGGTCATGAGGCTTTACTCTATGGTTAAATGATGATGGCGTCCTCTTGGGTAAAATATTCCGGAGGTAAAATAGTCCCCCATTCGGATCTCCTGGCTGGAACTACTCAGGAGGACGTCGTTATCAGGAGAAACAAAACTGGCATTCTACGGATCGGAGCGTGGAATGTCAGATCCCTTAATCGGCCAGGTAGGTTAGAAAATTTAAAAAGTGAAATGGATAGGTTAAAGTTAGATATAGTGAGAATTAGTGTAGTTCGGTGGCACGAGGAACAAGACTTCTGGTCAGGTGAATTTAGGGTTATAAATACAACATCAGAAAGAAGTAATGCAGAAGTAGGTTTAATAATGAATAAAAAAAAATAGGAGTGCGGGTAAGCTACTATGGACAGCATAATGAACGCATTATTGCAGCCAAGATAGACACGAAGCCCACGCCTACCGCAGTAGTATAAGTTTATATGCGAACTAGCTCCGCAGATGATGAAGAGATTGAAGAAATGTATGATGCAATAAAAGAAATTATTGAGATACTTACAGTAGACGAAAATTTGATAGTCATGGGTGACTGGAATTCAATAATAGGGAAAGGAAGAGAAGGAAAAGTAGAAGGTGAATATGGACTGGAAGGTAAGGAATGAAAGAGGAATCCACCTGGTAGAATTTTGCACAGAACATAACCTAATCATAGCTGACATTTGGTTCAAGAATCGTGAACGAAGGTTGTATACATGGAAGAGGCCTGGAGACACTGGAAGGTTTCACATGGATTATATAATGGTAAGACAGAGATTTAGGACCCAAGTTCTAAATTGTAAGACATTTTCAGGGGCAGATGTGGACTCTGACCACAATCTATTGGTTATGAACTGCAGATAAAAAGTGAAGAAACTGCAAAAAGGTGGGAATTTAAGGAGATGGGACGTGGATAAACTGAAACAGAGGTTGTAGAGAGTTTCAGAGAGAGCCTTAGGGAACGATTGACAAGAACGGGGGAAAGAAATACAGTAGGAGAAGAATGGGTAGCTTTGAGAGATGAAATAGTGACGGCAGCAGAAGATATAGTAGGTAAAAAGACGAGGGCTAGTAGAAATCCTTGGGTAACAAAAGAAATATTGAATTTAATTGATGAAAGGAGAAAATATAGAAACGCAGTAAATGAAGCATGCAAAAAGTAATACAAACACCTCAAAAATGAGATCGGCAGGAAGTGTAAAATGGCTAAGCAGGGATGGCTAGAGGACAGATGTAAGGATGTAGAGGCATATATCACTTGGGGTAAGATAGATACTGCCTACAGGAAAATTAAAGAGACCTTTGGAGAGAAGAGAACCACTTGTATGAATATCAAGAGCTCAGATGGAAACCAAGTTTTAAGCAAAGAAGGGAAGCCAGAAATGTGGAAGGAGTATATAGAGGGTGTACGCAAGGGCGATGTACTTTAGGACAATATAATGGAAGTGGAAGAGGATGTAGATGAAGATAAAATGGGACATATGATACTGCGTGAAGATTTGACAAAACACTGAAAGACCTAAGTTGAAACAAGGACCCGGGAGTAGACAACATTCCATTACAACTACTGACAGCCTTGGGAGAGCCAACCCTGGTGAGCAAGATGTATGAGACAGGCGAAATTCCCTCAGACTTCAAGAAGAATATAATAATTCCAATCCCAAAGAAAGCAGATGTTGACACGTGTGAAAATTTCATCAGTTTAATAAGTCACGACTGCAAAATTCTAACGCGAATTGTTTACAGACGAATGGAAAAAATGATAGAAGCCGACCTCGGGGAATATCAGTTTGGATTCTGTGGAAATGTTGTAACACGTGAGGCAGTACTGACCCTACGTCTTATCTTAGAAGATAGATTAAGGAAAGGCAAACCTACGTTTCTAGCATTTGTAGACTTAGGGATAGCTTTTGACAATGTTGACTGGAACACTCTTTCAAATTCTGAACGTGACAGGGGTCAAATACAGGGAGTAAAAGGCTATTTACAATTTTTACACAAACTAGACGGCCGGTATAAGATTGGAGGGCATGGAAGGGAAGCAGTGGTTGGGAAGAGAGTGAGACAGGGTTGTAGCCTATCCCCGATGTTATTCAGTCTGTATATTGAGCATGCAGTAAAGGAAACAAACAAAAAAAATCCGAATTAGGAATTAAAATCCATTGAAAAGAAATAAAAACTATGAGGTTTACGAATGACATTGTAATTCTGTCAGTGACAGCAAAGGACCTGGAACGGAATGGACAGTGTCTTGAAAGAAGGATATGAATGAACATCAACAAAAGCAAGACGAGGATAGTGGAATGTAGTCGAATTAAATCGGGTGATGCTGAGGGAATTAGATTAGGAAATGAGACACTTAAAGTAGTAGATGAGTTTTGATATTTGGGGAGCGAACTAACTGATGATGGTCGAAGTAGAGAAGATATAAAATGTTGACTGGCAATGGCAAGGAAAGCATTTTTGAAGGAGAGAAATTTGTTAACGTCGAGTATAGATTTAAGTTTCAGGAAGTCGTTTCTGAAAGTATTTGTATGGAGTGTAGTCTATATTGAAGTGAAACTTGCTCGATAAATTGTTTGGACAAGAAGAGAATATAAACTTCCGAAATGTGGTGCTACATAAGAATGCTGAAGAATAGATGGGTAGATCACATATCTAATGATGAGGTACTGATTAGAATTGTAGAGAAGAGAAATTTGTGGCACAACTTAAGTAGAAGAAGGGATCGGCTGATAGTACATGTTCTAAGGCATCAAGGGATCACCAGTTTAGTATTGGAGGGCAGCGTGGATGGTAAAAATCGTAGTGAGAGACCGAGATGAATACACTAACCAGATTTAGAAGGATGTAGGTTGCAGTAGGTACTGGGAGGTGAAGAAGCTTGCACAGGATAGAGTAGCATGGAGAGCTGCATCAAACCAGTCTCAGGACTGAAGACCATTACAAGAACTACAAATCGAAGACTTTTGGAAAGAATACTTCAATCGTAATGGAGACGACTGTGGTTGATTAAATTAATTTTAAAATTTATTGGCCAGCAGAATCACGTAAAATTTCAATTGGATATTACCATGTCCGACCTTCACGGGGTCATCTCCAAGACTTCACGAGGAGAGGAAGCAGTAGTTCAGTCACTATCAGAATGAGAAGACCACGTTAATTTGTGATGTGCATGATACATACATAGTATGTATGTTGCACATCTCTTCATGTAGCACCGGACGTATTTCAACCAAACTTGGTACACATATTAATTACTGTCAGGCAACAATCGCTGTCTGAATAAGAATCACCCACCCATCGTAGTTGAGGAGATATGACGCCATAAATAATGACGTTCATGAAAAACTATCGCATCGTGCACGGCTTTTAAATTTATTACGCCTGTGATACTACCTCTATTCGCAATATATTCCTCAGGCAGTATCCACATATGCCGCTGAATGTGTCTACACAAATAAATCATTGTATGACACATAGTTCAAGAGATATCACATCATAAACTCTGAGATGCTCGAAAAATGCTTCATGATGCATGAATACTACTTAGAAACTCCTACAGTCGAATAAGCTTACGGAAATCCCCGACACCTGGCAGCGCCTTTGACAGCTTTTAACAGCGAAGCGCAAACGGCAGTAGGCGAAAACAACTGCCGTCTATAGAAGTTGCGGAGGCGTTACCATAGAGACGTTTACAAAATCGTGTTGGAGACACGTGAAGCAGTTGCACCCTTCATACATAAACTGTCCGGGATCATATCACACTAAGCCTACTGCAGGAGTACATACAAGGTTTCGTTTTTAATAGAAAATTTTCAAAAATGAATATCCGGCCAGTATCGGATTTGTCAGTTAGTGAAGCTATAAAGTAAACTAAAAACGAGTTCCTTGTGCTGGCCATTTTCGCAGCAGCTGTATATAAATCACAGTATTTCAAAAGAAAAACTCCTTTTGTATGCTGCACATTAAGTTCTTTTTATCTATCTTACACGCCCAGACGCGTCTAGCTTTACTTACAAGGTATCTTCATTGGGTGTCTTGAAATATTACACGATGTTTTCGTTTCCACATACAGGTTACCGTTTACACAAATATGCTATAAATTTAAAACAGTTCATTGAGGTTTTTATAACAAAATTCAAAAGTACTTACAGGCCCGGGTACTAATTCATTATTTTTAAGCCAGAAAGCTTATTCTCACGTAGCAAACTGGTTGAAAGTACACAGTTTCCCTTTTGGTCACTGTTTCCAACATATAACATTTTTCTGTGTGTGAAGTGTCATTGCTGTTGTAAGTATTGCCAATTTTCTTAGGTTTTGCATCGATTGTATTTGCTTTGACTATATGTGTGCTGATGTAAGATCTGTGTGTAATCTGTGTGTGTGTGTGTGTGTGTGTGTGTGTGTGTGTGTGTGTGTGTGCGCGCTGTTTTATTTGTTTTATTTTATTATATTTATTTTTATATGTGGAAAAAAATAGTAAAATAAAAATTACACACACACAGAGCTTACATCTGCACACATATAGTCACAGAAAAAACCACTGAAGCAAAACCTGCGAAAGAGGATAACCACCAGCCGCTGTCGGTACAACACAGCGAGATGTTTAGAGCTACAGGTTACGCAACACGGCACCATGCTCCATTGTTGTTCTTCGTTGCTAACATTTCTCTCTCGCACGCCCATTTCATTCATGAGGGCTTCATCTATCACATTTCTGCAACTTTCATTTTAACCGATGCTTAATAATATGTGAACTACACTCCTGGAAATTGAAATAAGAACACCGTGAATTCATTGTCCCAGGAAGGGGAAACTTTATTGACACATTCCTGGGGTCAGATACATCACATGATCACACTGACAGAACCACAGGTACATAGACACAGGCAACAGAGCATGCACAATGTCGGCACTAGTACAGTGTATATCCACCTTTCGCAGCAATGCAGGCTGCTATTCTCCCATGGAGACGATCGTAGAGATGCTGGATGTAGTCCTGTGGAACGGCTTGCCATGCCATTTCCACCTGGCGCCTCAGTTAGACCAGCGTTCGTGCTGGACGTGCAGACCGCGTGAGACGACGCTTCATCCAGTCCCAAACATGCTCAATGGGGGACAGATCCGGAGATCTTGCTGGCCAGGGTAGTTGACTTACACCTTCTAGAGCACGTTGGGTGGCACGGGATACATGCGGACGTGCATTGTCCTGTTGGAACAGCAAGTTACCTTGCCGGTCTAGGAATGGTAGAACGATGGGTTCGATGACGGTTTGGATGTACCGTGCACTATTCAGTGTCCCCTCGACGATCACCAGTGGTGTACGGCCAGTGTAGGAGATCGCTCCCCACACCATGATGCCGGGTGTTGGCTTTGTGTGCCTCGGTCGTATGCAGTCCTGATTGTGGCGCTCACCTGCACGGCGCCAAACACGCATACGACCATCATTGGCAACAAGGCAGAAGCGACTCTCATCGCTGAAGACGACACGTCTCCATTCGTCCCTCCATTCACGCCTGTCGCGACACCACTGGAGGCGGGCTGCACGATGTTGGGGCGTGAGCGGAAGACGGCCTAACGGTGTGCGGGACCGTAGCCCAGCTTCATGGAGACGGTTGCGAATGGTCCTCGCCGATACCCCACGAGCAACAGTGTCCCTAATTTGCTGGGAAGTGGCGGTGCGGTCCCCTACGGCACTGCGTAGGATCCTACGGTCTTGGCGTGCATCCGTGCGTCGCTGCGGTCCGGTCCCAGGTCGACGGGCACGTGCACCTTCCGCCAACCACTGGCGACAACATCGATGTACTGTGGAGACCTCACGCCCCACGTGTTGAGCAATTCGGCGGTACGTCCACCCGGCCTCCCGCATGCCCACTATACGCCCTCGCTCAAAGTCCGTCAACTGCACATACGGTTCACGTCCACGCTGTCGCGGCATGCTACCAGTGTTAAAGACTGCGATGGAGCTCCGTATGCCACGGCAAACTGGCTGACACTGACGGCGGCGGTGCACAAATGCTGCGCAGCTAGCGCCATTCGACGGCCAACACCGCGGTTCCTGGTGTGTCCGCTGTGCCGTGCGTGTGATCATTGCTTGTACAACCCTCTCGCAGTGTCCGGAGCAAGTATGGTGGGTCTGACACACCGGTGTCAATGTGTTCTTTTTTCCATTTCCAGGAGTGTATATACTGAGCTCTAGTGCACACTTTCGTTCCGATTTCAGAGTGTAGGGTTCGTTTTCCCTTGCCTTTTACATTTTTAATGTGGAACATATTGCTCTTAAGGAGTCGAATTTGGGCTCCTTCCATTGATATGACTGTGGTACTTCTCTTCCTGTTCATCTACATCTGCATGATTATCTTCGATTAATCAGTCCTCAGGGTTAGTGGCTGATTTACAGCCGCAAGCGGGATTGAGTCAGATGCTTTCTAGGACCCACAGTTTGGCATCACCATCATTGTAGTCCACTTGTTAGCAGCAACCGCGTGAGGTGTCACACCACAATGTAAAACTGTGATTTTGTCATTGTACTTGTCATTGAACTCGTGCTTCCTCTCTTCCTCTTGTGATCTGAAGATGGCCGATGATGGCCATAAACAGTCATTTCTGTTGCTAATGTGTGATTGTGACGCACAAGCAACCATTGTAGAAAAAAATCGAAGACTTATTTTTTACGGAGGACTGAGTTGAAACATTTCTATAACACGACTGAGTCAGGATGTCAATAATTAATCCTTTACTAAAATATCACGATTCTACGTTTAATAAAGCGAACCACTTTTCATTTGTCGGAATTAAAACAAAGATGGCAGTTTTTTGTACCGGGCTGATATTTTGTCGAGATCTAACTGGACGTCACTGTAATTTTTACTAATCCGTATTTGCTAATAAGTAAATGTATCATCTGTATACAAAAAAAATCTGGAATCGCAAACAATGCATGCCACTAGGTCATTAATGTGTAATATGAACAGCAACGGTCCTATTACGCTCCCCTGGGACCATCGAGATTTTACTTCGATGTCAGTTGATGAACCTCTGTCCACGACAAAGGACAGCGTCAGGAAATTTTCAGTTGAGTTACAAACCTGGTCAGACATGTCATCGGGACGTATTTATTTAGACGCTGTGGAGGTGGCAGTGAATCAAAAGCTGTTCGAAAATCTAGAAACATCGAATCAACCTGGCTTGCTCCATACATGTCACTCAACATACCCAATGTGAAGAGTACGAGCTCAGTTTCGCATTCAGTTCATTGTTATCAAGCTGTTGTGTCTCTCTCTCCTCTTATCCTTGACAAATCCATAGAGCAACCGCTGTCATCCATTAGGTCCACGGGATGGACAGCGCATACGGTCTGGCATGTAGTGGCTTCTATGGTCGGAAAAGAGAAACATTTTATTGCCATACCTGGGCCATCTTGCTACTACCCTATACTTGTGAACTATTTATGAAAGGGTCACCAGCCTTGTTTTGACAGGCACGTCAAAGTTAAATGATGGCAGCACCTGCACCACTCACTTTATTCTTGTTTGCACACATCTTATTGTACTCAAAGATTCTCCTGCGGCTAACGCTGGACCGAAAGCAACACTTCACGATAAGTGAGCACTAAATTTCGTCGCTGGATCCTTCCAACATTCTCCTGTTTTCAAAAATATCTCAGGATCATCATGAGTCATTTGCAGCCAACTACTGCTTCTTCCAGGCCTCTCTATGCACCACAGTCTTTAGGTATGCGCTCGTAATCATGTTGTTGCTGCCTACTTTGCATTTTAATGTAACAACCTTTAGCAGGATGCAGTTTCAGTCTTTTCTTATCCCCTGGAATACAACAAAGTGCTTATTTGGTTCATCTAGCATCCCTTCTTTTCGCTACATTTCCAGCCCACCTTCGCTTCATGTTTTACAATGACGATTACGCCTTCTACTACAGTTTGTTCCCTGATCCTTTTATTGTCCTTCCGTCTCTGGCAGTAATTCTCACAACGCATCTCTCCATTGATCGCTGAGCGACCCATAGTTTTTGACTGATTATCGCGCTAAAATTTGAAATCACGTGATACAAAATAATTGTATACTTCCCGTGACGGAAACACCTGAAGCTTTGTTCTGAAAAACACAATTGATTAGAAGGCTTGATCCTCTTTTACTTATTTTAGCCTGGGAGCTCATAAGAGAATATGAACTTGGCTTTATGCCGTGAAATGCTACCCTTTTATATCCAATCTGACCCACGTGTAAGTAAACGCAATCTGCCTGAAATTATTTAATTTCCGAGTGGTAAGGACGTTCGCAGAGCGTAACGGAATGAGAAAAAGGGTAGTTAACTAGTGTTAACCAAGGCTAAACTGAAATTATAATATTCATTGTGGACCTTATGCACTTAGTAACTCTATGCACTTAATAAATCTCTGTGTAAAGATATTGCATCTTAACCATACAGCTTGTACATTGCAAATATTTTTCCAGTCTTTGAACCAGATCACCAAATAAACTGAAAACCCTGACCTAGTGTGGTAGCAGTAGTTGTCTCACTGGCGGAGTCTCAACTGGCATACGTCTCGAAGTCTGACACACACACACACACACACACACACACACACACACACACACACACCTACACAGCCAAAAGTTTTGTTTAATAAAGTTGCAATCTCTGCTTAACTCGGGCTACTTCACCAGATGTTTGGACACAATCAGAATCAATGGGGTACGTTTCGAGAACGTGATTCTTCAATAAACACATGTGGAGGCATGGAATACGTGAAAAAATTAATTAAACAAGGACCTTCGGGATAATAAGTTCGTGAAAATCTAGCTATCCTTAAGCGTAATATAGGGACCAATATTACAAAACAGAGAAACATACCTCATGTATATATACAATGCAACGGACCATGTGCCTTTACATTTCATCGAACACGACAGACAACAGAAAATCACAACACATTGCCATTAATTCCTGAAACATAGTTTTACGAGCGGGAACGCGTTGAGATAAATCACTTGAAACCTCGTATGATTCAATAAAAAATCGACATTGATCCCTAAGTGTTCTAAAGGAGTTGAAAGCGCGGATAATACTAATACTAAACACAGATTGTTTCATAGCACTACATACACTATCAGCTGACGTTAGGGCCATTTGTGCAGCACCTCGTCCCATTGGCAAGCTTGAAATACTGAGTCAGCATCCCTCTGCAACGAATGAGATATGAGCTCAGAAAGAGAATAAGGTGTTGGTATTATAAACTGCATAGCTTTGGGAGTAAGTTTTTCCAGAAAAGAAAGAAAAAAAGAAGGCAAAAATGTAGTATAAAAGTGGTATGTAGAATGGTAGACGATTTTTATAGTTAGATATTATTATGTACTTGTGTTACATACTTTGGCCAAACTCTTACTCTGTGTTATCTATGTAATCCTTTAATGTAAAGAATATTGTTTAATACGCACTTTTTAACCGACGTTTTAAATAAGCCTGTTTTAGTAATTTTTTAACTTCCTTTGGCAGTTTGTTGTACAGTTTTATTCCTTGGTAGAAAATACTATTTTGAGTTTTATGTTTGTTATTTCTTGGTAAATTTCAGTTCACTCAAGATCTTGTTTCATGGTCATGGCCAGAGCTGTCTGTGCAGTAATTGTCATTGTTATTTTTCATGTGTATAGTTATTTAGAAAATGTACTCACATGATGTATTAGGTTGGGGCATAAGCTCGTAGCGGTTTTGTTTTCCATGTTGATATTTCGGTTGCTATAGGCTTACTTATTGATTGTCATTTTTTATTTTTTGTTCACTGTTGGTATTTGAGTTTACATATTGCTATTTTGTCATTTGAAGAGTGCATGTGGAACTATCGACACTAGAAAATGAAGTGCCAGTTTAGTTTAGTTTTAGTTTAGTTATGTCATGTTCTGTAGATCATTTTCCCGATTATTTTATCGATATGATGTGGAACAAGTCAGGTTAAAAGATATATGTACACACATGAATAGTGCTAATATTAATATTACTGAAATTTTTACTTCTACACATGCAACTACATTTAGAGGTACAACTCGTCCATGGAATAGAAGGAGCTGTCCAAAAGAAATGATTTTAAGCTAGATTTAAAACTTGATCTGCTGCCTGCCAGACACTTTATATTGAAGGGCAAATGACCAAAGATTTTTGTTGCTGAATAATGTACTCCTTTTTGAGCAACTGACAGCTTCAATAATGGATAGGAAAGGTCATTTTTCCCTCCAGTGTTGTGCGTATGGACATCACTGCTCTTCGCAAATTGAGATGGATTATTTGTAACGAATTTCATTAGCGAATATATATACTTTGATGGTCAGTTAAAATACGTAACTGCTTGAAAAGGTGCCTATATGACGTCCTTGGGTGAACACCACAAATTATTCTCACTGCTCTCTTTTGTGCAATCAATACTTTATGTCTAAGTGCTGAGTTACCCCTGAAAACTATTCCATAACACATTCTTGAGTGAAAATATGCGAAGTACGTTAGGAGGCTGATCTGTTTATTACCAAGACTAGCGATTATACAAAGAGCGAAAGAAGCTGAACTTAATTGTTTGAGAAGCTCAGTAAGATGCTTCTTCCAGTTCAAGTTGTCATCAATGTGAACACTCAAAAATTTGGAGAAATCTACCCTGTTAACTGAGTCCTGTTCATATGCTACATCAATTGTCGGTATGACTCTATTTGGTGTACAGAACTGGATATAGTGAGTTTCTTCAAAATTAAGGGAGAGTTCGTTTTCTGAAAACCACTTAATAATTCTTTGAAAGACATCCTTAACAATATCTTCAGCTGCTTTTTCTGGAATGTGATTTATTATAACACTCGTGTCATCTGCAAAAAGTACTAGTTACACTTGCTCACCGTTAAGTGAGAGGTCATTCGCATGAATAAGGAACAGCAGAGGACCTAAAATTGAACCCTGTGGGACTCCCTTTGTGATAACTCCCCATTCACTAGAATTTACCACCCTCCCAACATTATTTGTGCCATTCAGCACAACCTTTTGCTTTCTGTTCTTTAAGTATGATTCAAACCATCTGTGTGTATAGCCTTCAATTCCATAAAACCTGAGTTTTTCTAAGAGTGTGACATGATCCTTACAGTCAGATGCCTTGGAAAGATCGCAGAAAATACCAACTAGATATAATTTGTTATTTAGGGCTTGTACTATTTGATGGGTATATGTGTTGATAGCATTCTCAGCCAAGTAACCCTTCAGAATCCGAACTGTGACATGCTGAGTAAATTATTTTCACTTAAATGTGAGACTACTCTTGAATACAAAAGTTTTTCGAATATTTTAGAAAACGAAGTCAGCAATGACATCGGTTTATAATTATTTAAGTCACCCTTGTCCCATTTCTTATGAAGAGGTTTGACAATTGCGTGTTTCAATCTGTCTGGAAAAATTCCCTGTGCCAGCGAAGCATTACATATATTGCTAAGGGCTCTGCTTATTAAATTAGAACAAAATTTCAAAATTCTGTTAGAGACTCCATCAACACCACCTGAGCTCTCGTTCTTCAGTGTATTTATAATTCCCTTAATTTCAGTGGGGGATGTTGGTGCTGTTTCTAAAGGTCTAAGGTCCTGGGGAATGACATATTTAACATATTTTTTTGCTTCTTCAGCTGAACCTTTTAACCCTATTTTTGCTGCTACATTCAGAAAGTGACTTAAAAATACTTGCAACTTGTAAATTATTACGCTAACATCATTATTTAGCTGTATTGCTGTGGTATGCTGTGCACTGTCAGGCTACCTCGTCTCCCGTTTGACTGTATTTCATATAGTTTTAATATGATTATCTGCATTATTAATTTCTGTCAGAACACATAAGCTTCTCGACTTCTTAATGACTTTCTTTAAAATTTTACAGTATCTTTTGTAGTAAGCAAGTAACGTAGGATCCTGACTTGTTCTGGAATGTCCACATATTTCCCTCTTCCTCTTACACGATATCTTAATTCTCTTAGTAATCCATGGCTTATTTGACTTTGTAATGGCTTTTTTGCATAACGTTTCAGGAAAGCAACTCTCAAATATTGAGACAAATTTACGGTGGAATAAATTGAATTTGGCATCAGCATGATTTCCTCTGTATACTTCATCCCATTCTGCCTCTTCTAGGCTGCACTTAAAACTCTGTATCCTGTTCACATTAATAAGCCTCCTTGCCTTGTATGAACCTGCCTGAATCCCGTAAGGTGTTATATGTGTTATTCCCATTAACTGTGCATCATGATCAGATAGCCCATAAACAACTGGGTGAACATTAATTGTTTCTACCTGAGCACACCGTCTATGAAAATGTTATCGATAAGTAAGCTGCTATCCTGCTGCACACGAGTTGGAAAATTTACAACAGACACTAGATTGAAACAACCAAACAAAGACTCTAGCTTATTTTTCCTATCTGTATCTTTTAATAAATCTACATTAAAATCACCACAAACCACTAACTACATCTTTTTGTCTGATAGGTAGCTCAATAATGCTCAAGATATTTCATGAATAGCTGAAAGTTACCTTGAGGGGATCTGTAGATTGTTACAATTACTATAGAAGTATATTGCAGTAGCAACTCACAAGCACATGCTTCAAGGAACTTATCTACACAAAAACTATTTGTTTCAATATTTTTTACTTTGTGACCAGTTTTTAAATAAGCAGAAACTCCTCCTTTTTCCATGTTGACTCTACATGAATAAGATGCTAATCTGTAATCCCTTAAATTTAACTTCTCCAGCCCTGCGGTTACATGGTTTTCAGAGAGACACATAACATCTATACCTTCAGAATTTACCCCATTTTCTAGGCATACAAGAAGCTCATCTATCTCATTTTTTAGTCCTCTAATGTTCTGATGAAACACACAAATTTTATTTCTTTGTATACTCTACAGACATTATGGCACTGTACTGGCTCTGAGCACTATGGGACTCAACATCTGAGGTCATCAGTCCCCTAGACTTAGAACTACTTAAGCCTAAGGACATCACACACATCCATGCCCGAGGCAGGATTCGAAACTGCGACCGTAGCAGCAGCGCGGTTCCAGACTGTAGCGCCTAGAACCGCTCGGCCACCGCGGCCGGCGCACTGTACTCTTTTAATCTCTTTCAATACTCTCTGTCTGTAACCTGACTCTAACCTAAAAAATAAAAACATTTCTTACATATTCTTCTGTTTCAGTTCAACAGGAGGGAGGCGGCCAGAAACATTTGCACCATGTATGAAGATAATGCCATTTGATAGGGCACGGCAAGAAAATTGTTTCTCGTTTTAAAGAGCATCGTTTTGACATTCTTGACTA
The DNA here is from genome assembly GCF_021461395.2 of Schistocerca americana. Lineage (NCBI taxonomy): Eukaryota > Metazoa > Arthropoda > Insecta > Orthoptera > Acrididae > Schistocerca > Schistocerca americana. Next base: position 225,229,847 of record NC_060123.1, read on the forward strand.
TTCACGTTCAGGAAGACTTTTGAGGATTGATGAAGATCGTTTATACGCGTTAATCCACGATGATTACGTGAACGTTTTCGAGAACTGGCAAATACGATACCCTGTGATCATTCCACCATCGTGCGACATTTGCATGCAGTGGTGAAGATTAAAAAATTGGGTGTGTGGGTGCCGCATGCTCTAAGCCAAAATCACAAAAATCAGTGAGTGGCCATATGTGCATGTCTGCCTGCTCGTCATCACCGGCTCGTGAGCAGCACCGTCCGTTCCTGTCATGTATCCTTACTGACGGCGAAAAATGCTGCCTTCGTGCTAACATAAGGAAAAGAAAGGAATGGCTGAGCCCAAACGAAGCAGCAACACCCCGCACAAAAGCCTGCAACCACAAAAGATAATGTTACGCATCGGTTGGAACAGCGACGGTTTGGTGTATTACGAGTTGCTTCCCGGAGGTGTAATCATCACTGCTTACATTTATTGTCAACAACTGAGACAGTGCTGGCGCAATCCAAGAACAACGACCAGGAAGACTGCTTGAAGTTTATTTTTATTTTATTTTATCGTGTGGCTGGGGCCCCCCGTCGGGTAGGCCGTTCGCCGAATGCCGGTCTTTCAATGTGACGCCACTTCGGCGACCTGCGGTCAGTCGATAAGGATGAAAGGATGATGATGAGGACAGCACGACACCCAGTCCCTGGGCGGAGAAAATTCCCCGACCCAGCCGGGAATCGAACCAGAGCCCAGAGGACTGACAAGCCGTTACGCTGAACATTCAGCTTGAAGTGATGCTATTCCACGATAACGTCCGCCTGCATTCTGCTAGACTGACAAAAAACACTGTACAGAAGTTGGATTGGGAAGTCATGCCGCATCCACCTTATCGACCTCATTTTGCACCCTCAGATTTTCACCTTTTCGACTCGCCAGCGAACGCCCTTCAAGGACCTAGCTTTCCAGATGAAAATTCGCTTCGAACAAGGCTTGACGAGTTTTTCGCCCCAAAACCATGTGATTTTTACAGTCGCGGAATCGAAAAGTTACCCCAGTGTTGACAGACTGTTGTAAATAGTGGAAGAGAATGTATTGTTGGTGGCTAAAGTCTCTGTTATGGGTATCTGTGTGTTTATTAAACTCATTGTTAGAAGCTACGTACTTCTGCACTAACCTAATAGTTAAAATTCCCATTGTTTTGAAGAGATCTTTACAATGAGCTCTACGACTATTATTGGTTGTTATTCTTATGAACCTTTTCTTCAGTTTGAAAGCTGAGTTCGTGTTTTGTGCATTTGTTACCCAGAAAAGAATACCATAGCTAGGAACTGAATGTATATATGAATAGTATGCAACTAAAAGACACTGAGTGTTACACACAAATGACTGTCTGTACGGGTATAACGTGTTGATGGGATTCTGTGTACAAGTATCTTCATGTGCTTACGCAGCTTCAACTGAGAAAGACCTAACTTTCCCTACGTTAAATAAGATCATGGACAGAATAATGCTTCCCAATCCGAAAAACAACATAATTTATAACATCATAAACACAATCCAAATGTGCAAAGCCAGCAGCAATCGCACCACAATTCAGTACGAAATCGGATGAATGTGACCATTTCACTAACGCAAGACAAAGTGTATCATGAGACGAATCAACACGTCCAGACCTCACTGAAGAAGAAGGAAGAGCAGAGTGCTTTATGTGTAGGCCGTGAAAGCGTATTCTGCCTCCTAGCTGTCCTATTGGCCGGATTCAGTCGAATCTCTCCCGACCAGTCAAGGCAAACCTTACCGTTTCCACCCAGGGATGAACTGCCCCAGCAGACAGTGACTACATATCTTTGAGGCGGATGAGTAGATGTCGCGTACACGAACATGCGCCATGAAAGATATTGCGTACCCAAGAAGACGTCATTCAAGTTGATCAAAAACACTTCAGGCGTACTCCCCTGTTTCTTTCTTCCGATTTCCAACTATTCATCGTCTTCAGCTGCTGTAACTTGGTATCACTTCTCTGTTAATTTGTTCTGTATTCGTTTCCATAGGTTCGTTCCACATTATTTTAATCTGATTATAATATATATACGCAATCTTCCTTCACTCTTTTCTATCTGTTCTCCGAAATGTATCTTATAGTGTGTGGCAGTCGGTACTTCCGATATCACTACCGTTGTCCTAAATGTTTGCGAATAGTGAAACTGATGCGGAACTTCGGTACCACGCCGGTATTCACCTATTGGGGGGAAATCCCGTAAAAACTAAACTCAGGCTAGCTGGCACACCGGCCAGAATAACGGAAGCGTCCGATTCCAACCGTCTGCTTTAACCCATGTTGTCATCAATATGGCGGAAACGGCTACTTCCAGCGTATATAATATGAGGGCAATGATGTCACTACATACAAAAGCCAATAAACGTGAACAAAAGTAAAAATGACACAATAATGTCTCACTCCAAAAATAAAATAAAATTAACGGAACAATGGAGGAAAACTGGGAATTCAGGGCGGGGACAAACTAAAGATACAACAATAAAAAAATCAAGACGCCCTAAAACGAATAATATTAAAAAAATTAGATTACAACATTCCGCTAAAACAAAAAGACATTTCCCATTATCTATATAGCTTAACCACAAATATCGATACCAAAAACCCAGCGCCTACAACGCCTAAAAGTGGAATCGTACTTACCCGATGACATAGCTCAACCGCAACTATCGACACCAAAACCCGAACATCTACAGCTCCGAAAAGTGGAATCAGACAGTTCCCTTGACTATGGTCAACGGAAACGTCCGATTCCACCCGCGTGCTTTGACCCGTGGCGTAATGGTGGTGCGGTGTGTGACGTCACTAAGGTGCGGTGTTTTTTGAGTTGGTTATGTTTGTAGATGTTACATTGCTGTATTTGATGGTGTTCTCTGGTGGTGAATGTGAACGTGCTGAGTTTAAGGTCTGGTGCTAACGTGATTTTGAGTTTAGGTAGTTAGTGCGGTACCGTGGGTTCTGAAAGTATTTTCAGTGAGTTACTAAGGTTTTTTTTTGTTTGCGTATTTGACGTTTTTGTTAGGCCTAATTAGTTTGGTGTTTGTTGTATGGAAAGAAGTCTAATTTTTTTATTGTTTTTTAGTTAGGTGCGGATATCACAGTGAAGTTCATGAGTGGGTGTTTTAGGGAAAAACTTCCACAACCCACGTTACCGCACCAACTACCAAAACTTAAAGCCACGTTAGCGCCATCACAACCAAAACTCAAATGAATCCAATGCCAGACATTAAACTCAGCACGTCCACATCCACCACCAGAGAGCACCAACAAATACAACAACGTGACATCTGCAAACAAAACCAACTCAAAAACTCCGCGCCGTAGTGACGTCACACATCACAGCACCATTACGCCACGGGATCGAAGCACACGGGTGGAATCGGACGTTTCCCGTTGCCCATAGTCAAGGGAACCGTCCGATTCCACCTTTCGGAGCTGTAGATGTCCGGTTTTTGGTGTCGATAGTTGCGGTTGAGCTATGGCAAAGGGTAAGTACGATTCCACTTTTAGACGTTCTAGGCGTTGGTTTCTTGGTATCGATATTTGTGGTTGAGCAATATAGGTCAAGGGAAATGTTTTTTCTTTGTTGTAGCGGAATGTTGTAATCTAAATTTTTTTATATTATTCGTTTTAGGACGGCGCGATGTTTTTTTATTGTTTAGTTTGTCCCCGCGCTGAACTCCCAGTTTTCCGCGATTGTCCCGTTAATAATTTCAAAAATAAAATGCAGTAAGACATTATCGTGTCATTTTTACTTTTGTTCACATTTACTGGTTTTTGTATGTAGTGACATCATTGTCCTCATATTATATACGCTGGAAGTAGGCCGTTTCCGTCATACTGATGACGACATGGTTCAAAGTAGACGGGTGGAATCGGACGCTTCTGTAATGCTATAATGCTGTGATGTTGGCTGGCCGACCCAATCATTGGCGGGCGCATTTCCCCGACCTGGAAGCGGTGCTTTAACACGTACGGCTGTTCGGACGAGTCGTCTGGAAGAGATGTGACGATGCAAATTTTTGTGGCAAGAGATGGACGTGTGAAAAATCAGTAATTCGTTAAGCACGGCCACTAGATAAATGCGATCTGCGCATAAATAAACTAAAGAAAACACTTTCTTTTACACGTAATCCTACTGATAAAACTTCAACTCTTTCATTAAGTGAGAAACGCTCCTCGATTGTCCAGAAGTCTTTTAACAAGAAGTCGCATTATTTTCCATTTTTGGACACCAGAAAATCTGTCTTATCAACAATGGACGGCAATTCAGGGATCAGTACTACGACACCTGTCGATAAAAAGCATATTTACAACTGCAGTGTGCATTCCTCTAAAATTATATTGAGTTACTTGCAAAACTTTTCCAATTATCATTTTGCATTGTTTCTGTCACTTCTCCAACCATGTGGTAATTTAGATGTCTTCAGACATTTCCCTACAATCTATAGTCGTTTAATTCTCCCACTTCTCTGCCAGTCCAAAACCGACCGTTAGGTAGTAACAGAACCTGTATCCTTTAGTTATCAGAAAATGCTACCTTTAACATAATAGCTATTGCCTTTGCTGATACTAAATTGCTCTGAAAGGGCAAAAATTTGTGAGTTGTGTTTTTCAGACAAGAAACGAAATGTATAATGTTGTATTATGATTAAAATATGATATTTCGCAGCTTTAAAAACTTTGGTGGACGCACCTTCTCTGCGGATAAAATACGAAGCTGTCCGCTACCAACGCATGTTTACGTAAGACGTAACACACATTTTACGACGCCGTTTCTTACCTCTGTAGGGTGTGACGTTCCCAAAGACTCACATCGTTCCTGCTGCCGCCCACATGTAGGTCAGCAGTTTATACGCCCATCGTTTGGAATGAAACAACATTTGGGAGACACTGTGCCCGAAAACCTCTTGTTGCACTGCCATTAGAATCGGCCGCTCTTCTGTATTCGACAAGTGTCTGGCAGACAAAAAGCATCGCATTTATAAATACTGGGAGCGACTTGGTTCCCAAACTGCTCGGAAGGAATCTTTAGTGTTTTTACTTTTTGAGAATGATTAAGTCAGAAGGGAAAATATAGGAGGTTGTTCAGGAATATTTTTTAAGTGTTTTCGTGTCAAGGACAGCTGGCCTGCGATGTCTCATTGCAGAGTAATTCCATTTCGTTTGATTTCTTACGCCATCTTAAGTATCTTAAGCATCTGACTGCAGATAATATTTTATCCAAGTCTCAGTTTCGGTTCCTTAAGGGTTCCGATATAGAGATTACACGTACAGCAAGAATGTACTTAATTCATTAGATAACAAATCAGAGGCTACTGGCATTTCCTGTAATCTGTCAAATGCCTTTGACTGCGTGAATCACAGCATTCTCTTAAGTAAATTAGAATATTATGGAGTCATTGGCAGTGCTGCAAAATGGCTCGAGTCTCACCTAACCAACAGGAAACAAATGGTGTTGTTGCGAAATACCTGTGCAGTAAGCAGTCAGTCTTCAACTGACTGGGAATTAATTGCATGTAGTGTTTCTCAAGGTTCCATCTTTGGTCCGTTGCTTTCGCTTATGTACATTAGTTATCTCTCGTCTGTCACATTGCCAGAAGCTAAGTTGGTTTTGTTTGCAGATGATAGAAACTATGAAATAAGTACTACGTCAAGTACAGATTTATGAATGGCTTCTAATCAAATTTTGACTGATACTAATAAATAGTTTAAAGCTAATTCACTGTCATTAAACTTTAAAAAAACCACTAAGTGCAGTTCAGAAGCAGTGAGAGATGTCCTTTCAGCATGTATGTAACATATGAAGACATTCATATCAAAGGGGTTGACAGTGTTAAATTTGTGAGATTAGAACTCGACAGCAAATTTAGTTGGGAAAGACGTACCACAGAATTGCTGAAGTACCTACACACGTCTGTATTGCAGTGAAAATGATGTAAGATGTAGGAGATATAAGTAGAAAAAAATTTCCATACTCTGCTTACTTTCATTCTGTTACGTCATTCGAGGTCATATTCTGGGGTAACTCGTCAAACCGAGCAAATGTTTGTGGCATGCAAAAGCGTGTGATAAGACTCATTTGTTGTGCAAATTCTAGAACATCACGTAGAAACCCCTTCAAGGAACTTTGTATTCTAATAATTACTTCCAACTATATTTATTCCTTAATGCGTTCAGTACCAGTCAGTTCCGTCTCTGATACTCTAACGGCAGTGTCAGTTGTACGTTAACAGAGATACACAGAAATGTGGATAGGCTTACTGGCGGTGAGTTGGGCGATGTGTACTTTGTGTATAGGTTCACTGAATGCAATGAAAGTGTAGCGCAACGACGGTTGTGAGGTGTGCATTTCATCTTGGTCACTACATAACTGTTAACTACTTACCTATAGAGGGTGGTCCATTGATCGTGACCGGGCCAAATATCTCACGAAATAAGCGTCAAACGCAATAACTACAAAGTACGAAACTTGTCTAGCTTGAAGGGGGTAACCAGATGGCGCTATGGTTGGCTCGCTACATGGCGCTGCCATAGGTCTAACGGGTATCAACTGCGTTTTTTAAATAGGAACCCCCATTTTTATTACAAATTCGTGTAGTACGTAAAGAAATATGAATGTTTTAGTTGGACCACTTTTTTCGCTTTGTGATAGATGGCGCTGTAATAGTCACAAACGTATAAGTACGTGGTATCACGTAACATTCCGCCAGTGCGGACTGTATTTGCTTCGTGATACATTACCTGTGTTAAAATGGACCGTTTACGAATTGCGGAAAAGGTCGACATCGTGTTGATGTATGGCTATTGAGATCAAAATGCCCAACGGGCGTGTGCTATGTAAGCTGCTCGGTATCCTGGACGACATCATCCAAGTGTCCGGACCGTTCGCCGGATAGTTACGTTATTTAAGGAAACAGGAAGTGTTCAGCCACATGAGAAACGCCAACCACGACCTGCAACAAACGATGACGCCCAAGTAAGTGTTTTAGCCGCTCAGTAGCAGACAAATTGCGCGACGATCGGGAATCTCAAAAACGTCGGTGTTGAGAATGCTACATCAACATCGATTCCACCCGTACCATATTTCTATGCACCAGGAATTGCATGGCGACGACTTTGAACGTCGTGTACAGTTCTGCCACTGGGCGCAAGAGAAATTACGGGACGATGACAGATTTTTTGCACGCGTTCTATTTAGCGATGAAGCGTCATTCACAAACAGAGGTGACGCAAACCGGCATAATATGCACTACTGGACAACGGAAAACCCACGATGGCTGCGACAAGTGGAACATCAGCGACTTTGGCAGGTTAATGTACGATTCGGCATTATGGGAGGAAGGATAATTGGCCCCCATTTTATCGATGGCAATCTAAATGGTGCAACGAATGCTGATTTCCTACGCAACGTTCTACCGATGTTACTACAAGATGTTTCACTGCATGACAGAATAACGATGTACTTCCAACATGATGGATGTCCGGCAAATAGCTCGCGTGCGGTTGAAGCGGTATTGAATAGCGTATTTCATGACAGGTGGATTGGTCGTCGAAGCACCATACCATGGCCCGCACGTTCACCGGGTCTGACGTCCCCGGATTTCTTTCTGTGGGGAAAGTTGAAGGATATTTGCTATCGTGATCCCCTGACAACGCCTGGCAACATGCGTCAGCGCATTGTCAATGTATGTGCGAACATTACGGAAGGCGAACTACTAGCTGTTGAGAAGAATGTCGTTACACGTATTGCCAAATGCATTGAGGTTGACGGACATCATTTTGAGCATTTATAGCATTAGCGTGGTATTTACAGGTAATCACACTGTAACAGCATGCGTTCTCAGAAATGATAATTTCACAAAGGTACATGTATCACATTGGAACAACCGAAATAACATGTTCAAACGTACCTACGTTCTGTATTTTAATTTAAAAAACCTAGCTGTTGCCAACTGTTCGTCTAAAATTGTGGCTCATATGTTGGTGACTATTACAGCGCCATCTATCACAAAGCGAAAGAAGTGGTCCAACTAAAACATTCATATTTCTTTACGTACTATACGAATATGTAATGCAAAATGGGGATTCCTATTTGAAAAAACGCTGTTGATATCCGTTTGACCTATGGCAGTGCCATCTAGCGGGCCAACCATAGCGCCATCTGGTTACCCCCTTCAAGCTAGACAAGTTTCGTTCTTTGCAGTTTTTTCGTTTGCCGCTTATTTCGTGAGATATTTAGCCCGGTCACGATCAATAGACCACCCTGTATATATCGATGTGCACATATCTGAGAGCAAGTCATGTTGATCCTCGATCTTTGGTTGTGTTGTAACGCCATCTCTGCCTGAGGGCGCTCACAGAGAGAGCATTATTATTAGTCGAGGTGTGCCTCGAAGAAAGCGTGGAACTGAATGCTCAGGAAATTTTTTTATCTGGAATTGAGCTACTAAATAGCGAGTAGAGATTTCTTGTAGAGGGCCCCATAAGATGATGACGAGAGTGTTTATGGGTTTTGAAAAGAGTGCGTTGAAGACTTATGATAAATCCTCAACTTTGCATACCTGGGCGTAGTTAGCACTCTGTTGTAGAAATAACTGTCGTACTGAAACTTGGTTGAAAAACATCTCATGGATGGCTCAAAGGGGGAGGGTGGGGGTTGTTATTTATCCTCCCCAAAACATACATTTTTGTGAAAGAATAGGAATAATTTTGGGTATGTTAATCTTTGTGTAAAGAAAAATTTTTGAATAATCGACCTATCAAAAAAACAGTTATTTTTGTATAAAGTCAGTATTGCTCACGATCTTGCTAGTCAAGCTATAAAGTAGTTCTTTGCTATAAAAATGTTTCGGAAAAGTCATTTGTATAACATTAGCACCCAAAATCATTACCATGCAAGTAATACTATACTACTTGTACACACTTTGCACGTAGCGGTACACAACCTTTAGAGTGTCATGTTTAGTTTACTAAACTAGCTTTGCTGGGGCGCTGCTTGCTGTGCTACAATTTGGAGAGAACTTTTATTGTATCGAGGTAATTTCAGGAATAGTTCAGGGCCATAGTCATACAGTTACACAGCACATACAGAGCAATGTAATTACACGGTTAAACAGTGATTAGGTTAGATAGTTTATATTCACCTGGGAATTTATTTTCTTGTTATACAGAGCGAGTTTCAGTGAACAGTGTGATATATCCATATGTGAAACATTTTTCGTATTCTGAGTTTGGTTTCGCAAGCTAGGTACATAAATCTGCAGCTGATTTTAACAGAAGTAATTTGGGTAATTTATTCAGACAAAATTTCGTAGTTCATTTAATGTGTAATTCTCATTGGTTTTGTAGGATGTGAGGTCCGTCATTTAAGCAAAATACTGTTTTTTCTCAGTACTCAAACATATTTCAGCACCACTGTGCCATCATCAGTGGGTTTCCGTTTTATGTATTTTTTACACATGGTGTGCATGATTTTTCCGGATCACTTTTGTATTATTTACTACAGGTAGCTTGTCATGTTTTCGTGTGGCAAGCCTTTTATTCTCCACATGATGCTGAGGTATTTTGATGCACACGTAAATATAACACGTATTTTTCACGGACCTGGCTGGAGGGTCCATACTGCTCGAAACGTTCTCAATTGGAATGGGATCCTGTGACCTAGCTAGCCAAGGTACGGTTTGTCAAGCAGGGAGACAAGCAGTAGACATTCTCGCCGTGTACGGACGGGCATTATCTTGGCGAGATATAAGCCCATGATGGCTTGCCATGAAGGGCAACAAAATGGGGAGTAGAATGTAGTCGAGGTACCGGTGCGCTATATGGGTCTCGCGGATGACAACCAAAGTGGTCCTGCTATGAAACGAAACGGCATCCCGGACTACCACACCTCGCTGCCGGCCAGTATGGCGGGCAACAGTCAGGTTGGTATCCAACGGCTGTCTGGGGCTCCTCCTACATCTACATCTACGTGATTACTCTGCTATTCACAATGAAGTTCCTGGCAGAGGGTCCAATGAACCACCTTCAAGCTGTCTCTCTACCCTTCCGCTCTCGAACGGCATGTGGGAAATCGGTCACTTGAATTTTTCTGTGCGAGCCCTGATTTCTCTTATTTTATCGTTATAATTTCTCCCTATGTAGGTGGGTGGCAACAGAATGTTTTCGCGATCGGAGGAGAAAACTGGTGTTTGAAATTTCATGAGAAGATCCCGTCGCAACGAAAAACGCCTTTGTTTTAATGATGGCCACTCCAATTCACTATCTCCCCTATTTCGCGATAGTACAAAACGAGCTGCCCTTCTTCGTACTTTTTCGATATCATCCGTCAGCCCCATCTGATGCGGATCCCACACCGCACAGCAGTACTCCAGAATAGGGCGGACAAGCGTGGTGTAAGCAGTCTCTTTAGTAGACCTGTTGCACCTTCTAAGTGTTCTGCCAATGAATCGCAGTCTTTGGTGCGCTCTACCCACAATATTATCTATGTGATCGTTCCAATTTAGATTATTTGTAACTGTAATCCCTAAGTATTTAGTTGAATTTACAGCCTTCAGATGTGTGTGACATATCACGTAATCTTTTAGTACTCATGTGATTAACTCCAGACTTTTCTTTATTTAGGGTCAATTGCCACTTTTCGCACCATACCGATATCTTATCTAAATCATTTTGCAAGTCGTTTTGATCATCTGATGATTTTACAAGACGGTAAAAGACGGCATCATCTGCAAACAATCTACGGCGGCTACTCAGATTGTCTCCTATGTTGTTAATAAAGATTAGTAACAATAGAGGACCTATAACACTTCCTTTGGGAATGCCGGATATTACTTCTGTTTTACTCGATGACTTTTCATCTATTACTACGAACTGTGACCTTTCTGATAGGAAATCACGAATCCAGTCGCACAACTGAGGCGATACTCCGTAGGCACGCAGTTTGGTTAGAAGACGCTTGTGAGGAACGGTGCCGAAAGCCTTCTGGAAATCTAAAAATATGGAATCAATTTGACATCCCCTGTAGATAGCACTTATTACTTCATGAATATAAAGAGCTAGTTGTGTTTCACAAGAACGATATTTTCTGAAACCGTGCTGACTATGTGTCAATAAGTCGTTTTCTTCGAGGTACTTCATAATGTTCGAATACAGTATATGTTCCAAAACCCTACTGCAAATCGACGTTAGTGATATAGGCCTGTAATTCAGCGGATTACTCCTACTTCCCTTTTTGGGTATTGGTGTGACTTGAGCAATTTTCCAGTCTTTAAGTACGGATCTTTCTGTGAGCGAGTGGTTGTATATAATTGCTAAATATGGAGCTATTTTATCAGCATACTCTGAGAGGAACCTGACGTACACAATCTGACCTGGAATCTCATTGACTGGAGTAGAACAGTAGTTAGTAATGAGTCCCGTTTCGAACTGAGCCCAGAGGACCAGCGAAGACGTGTATGGAGTCGCCTCAGACAGCGGTGGGATACCAAACCGACTGTTGGCCGCTGTACGGCTCGACGACCAGGACTGTTTTGGGGAGCCATTTCATTCGCAGTACCCTTTGACTGTCATTCGCGGCACCATTACAGCACACCAAGACGTCTGCGGCTTACATTCCAGCAAGATAAAGCCCGTCCGCATACGACGAGAGTATGTACTGCTCGTCTTCATACGTGTCAAATCCTATTGTGGCCAGCAAGACCGCCGGATCTCTCCCAATTTGAGAAAGTTTGGAGAATTACGGGCAGCGTCCTCCAACCAGTTCGAAATTCTGACAATCTAACGCGCCAAGTGGACAGAATTTAGCAAAATATCCCCTCAGGAGGACATCTAACAATTCTATGAGTCATCGCCCGGCCGAATAACTGCTTGCATAAGGGCCGGTGGTGGACCAACACGTTGACCTGCTCATTTTGTAAAGCTTATTCTTTTGAATATATCACCCATTTTTTCTGAAGTTGTAGTTATTTGTTTGTCTGTCCATGTACATCTCATCTTCCGTTTTCCGTCCCATTCGATAATTCCCTAGTGGTAAATGCCGTGTGCCTAGGGCCTCCTGTCGGGTAGACCGTTCTCCTGGTGCAAGGCTTTCGAGCTGACGCCACTTCGGCGACTTGCGTCTCGATGGGGATGAAATGATGGCGATAAGGACAACACAACACCCAGTCCCTGAGCGGAGAAAATCTTCGACCCAGCCGGGAATCGAACCCGGGCCGTTAGGTATGACATTCCGTCGCGCTGACCACTCAGCTACCAGGTGCGGACATTCCGTCGTGGTGCGTCGTTATTACTGTTATTATTATTATTCCTTAGAGTGTAGGCCGACCTGCCAGGGCAAACGTGAGGTTTTGCAAAGGTCTGTGAGGTACGTTCTGACGGCAGAACTGAAAGTGTACAGCCTACGGAAGTCAAGGACCAACGCTCGTGCCTCTGTACGGCATACCATTGTAACTCCTGCAGTGTAATGTGGTGAGGCCTTCTTTCGAGAGGACGCCGCCGTATTGACTGAAGCCGGTGCCGCGTGTCCACAGAGGCCGCTAACAGGAATGCAGTTAGCGCCCCACCCGCTCCCAGGCAGTCCGTCCGCCCACGCACTGAGCTGTGCGTCTCCGGGAGGCAGGTACGCACCCAGACAGCGGGGCTCTCACTCGGCTCATTCACCAGTGCTCCAACGGTCCTACGTTCTAACCTCACAATATCTTAAGCTCTCCTACTCGGAATTATCCCTGCAAGACTATGTTACATATGCACCTTCTTCTGCACAATGACGAAGTTCAGAAAGTAAGTTACTACGGACTCAGAACTTTCATCAGGTCTGTGGCACACTCTGCTTTTTAAATTTATAATTTTTTGTCCGGATAACATTGTCTAGGCCACAATATTTGAGGCATTTTCGATAGCTGGTTCCAGCCACTAGACGCTCTCTTCATATCTATAAAAGAACGCTGAGAAAATTATAATCAGTTTCGTATTGCATAACCTACAATGAAAGTATTGGCCAACAACATAAAGCACAGAAAATAGATTACAAATTAATCTTGTTGTTTTTGTGGTCTTCAGTCCAGATACTGGTTTGATGCAGCTCTACATGCTTCTCTATCCTGTGCAAGCTTCTTCATCTCCCAGTACCTACTGCAACCCACATCCTTCTGAATTTGCTTAGTGTATTCGTCTCTTAGTCTCCCTCTACGATTTTTACCCTCCACGCTGCCCTCCAATACTAAATTGGTGATCCCTTGACGCCTTAGAACATGTCCTACCAACCGATCCCTTCTTCTAGTCAAGTTGTGCCACAAACTTCTCTTCTCCCCAATCCTATTCAATACTTCCTCATTAGTTATGTGATCTACCCATCTAATCTTCAGTATTCTTCTGTAGCACCACATTTCGAAAGCTTCTATTCTCTTCTTGTCCAAACTATTTATCGTCCACGTTTCACTTCCATACATGGCCACACTCCATACAAATACTTTCAGAAACGACTTCCTGACACTTAAATCTACACTCGATGTTAACAAATTACTCTGCTTCAGAAACGCTTTCTTTGCCATTGCCAGTCTACATTTTATATCCACTCTACTTCGACCATCATCAGTTATTTTGCTCCCCAAATAGCAAAACTCATTTACTACTTTAAGCGTCTCATTTCCTAATCTAATTCGCGCAGCATCAACTGATTTAATTCGACTACATACCATCATCCTCGTTTTGCTTTTGTTGATATTCATCTTATATCCTCTTTTCAAGACACTGTCCATTCTGATCAGCTGCTCTTCCACGTCCTTTGCTGTCTCTGACAGAATTACAATGTCATCGACAAATCTCGAAGTTTTTATTTCTTCTCCATTGATTCTAATTCCTACTCCGAATTTTTCTATTGTTTCCTTTACTGCTTGCCCAACATACAGACTGAATAACATTGGGGAGAGGCTACACCCCTGTCTCACTCCCTTCCCAACCACTGCTTCCCTTTCATGCCCCTCGACTCTTATAACTGCCATCTGGTTTCTGTACGAATTGTAAATAGCCTTTCGCTCCCTGTATTTGACCCTTGCCACCTTCAGAATTTGAAATAAGTTATTCCCGTCAACATTGTCAAAAGTTTTCTCTAAGTCTACAAATGCTAGAAACGTAGGTTTGCCTTTCCTTAATCTATTTTCTAAGATAAGTCGTAAGGTCAGTATTGCCTCACGTGTCCCAACATTTCTACGGAATCCAAACTGATCTTCCCCGAGGTTGGCTTCTACCAGTTTTTCCATTCGCCTGTAGAGAATTCGTGTTAGTATTTTGCAGCTTTGGCTTATTAAACTGATAGTTCGGTAATTTTCACATCTGTCAACACCTGCTCTCTTTGGGTTTGGAATTATTATATTCTTCTAAAAGTCTGAGGGTATTTCTACAAATTAATATAAACCCAAAAAATTCGTGGTAGCAATTTTGCATGACAGCCGACCTTTTAACATTACCTGAATCCATACATACACTGACGGAAAAAAAATCTCAGCACCAAGAACGACTTGTGCAACATAAACGAAAGTTTCTGTATCTGAAAGATAATGTCTATTCAAATGTCGTGCCAGTCGCATAAGAATTCCGCTAGTAGCGCCACTATGAGGGCGCAAATTAGGTTTGCTTCAAATACACGATGTAACGGTCATGGGTGGCCTTTGCCACTACTTTGCTTTTTACGGATGATGCTGTAGTACATCGAGAGGTGGTAACAATGGAAAATTGTACTCAAATGCAGGAGGATCTGCAACGAATTGACGCGTGGTGCGGGGAATGGCAATTGAATCTCAATGTAGACAAGTGTAATGTGCTGTGAATACATAGAAAGAAAGATCCTTTATCATTTAGCTACAATATAGCAGGTCAGCAACCGGAAGCAGTTAATTCCATAAATTATCTGGGACTAGGCATTAGGAGTGATTTAAAATGGAATGACCATATAAAATTAATCGTCAGTAAAGCAGATGCTTAAAGACGCTTCAGTCTGGAACCGCGTGATCGCTACGGTCGCAGGTTCGAATCCTGCCTCGGGCATGGATGTGTGTGATGTCCTTAGGTTAGTTAGGTTTAATTAGCTCTAAGTTCTAGGCGACTGATGACCTCAGAAGTTAAGTCGCATAGTGCTCAGAGCCATTTGAACCAAAGCAGATGCCAGACTGAGATTCATTGGAAGAATCCTAAGGAAATGGAGTCTGAAAACAAGGGAAGTATTTTACAGTACACTTGTTCGCCCACTGCTTGAATACTGCTCACCGGTGTGGGATCCGTACCAGATAGAGTTGATAGAAGAGATGGAGAAGATCCAACGGAGAGCAGCACGCTTCGTTACAGGATCATTTAGTAATCGCGAAATCCTTACGGAGATGATGGATAAACTCCAGTGGAAGACTCCGCAGGAGAGACGCTCAGTAGCTCGGTACGGGCTTCTGTTAAAGTTTCGAGAACATAGCTACACCGAAGAGCTGGTTCAAAAGGCTCTGAGCACTATGGGACTTAACTGCTAAGGTCATCAGTCCCCTAGAACTTAGAACTACTTAAACCTAACCAACCTAAGGACATCACACACAGCCATGCCCGAGGCAGGATTCGAACCTGCAACCGTAGCGGTAGCGCGGTTCCAGACTGTAGCGCATAGAACCACTCGGCCACTCCGGCCGGCTCACCGAAGGGTCAAGCAGTATATTGCTCCCTCCTACGTATATCTCGCGAAGAGACCATGACGATAAAATCAGAGAGATTAGAGCCCACACAGAGGCATACCGACAATCTCTCTTTCGACGAACAATACGAGACGAGAATAGAAGGGAGAACCAATAGAGGTACTCAAGATACCCTCCGCCACACACCGTCAGGTGGCTTGCGGAGTATGGAGGTAGATGTAGATGTAGACGTGGTGAGCTGATGTCTGTCAAGGATGACTTTAAGGCGACAAAGACGTCGGTATCAATATCTCATTGAGTTTGATCGAGGTCATGTAATAGGGCTACGAGAAGCTGGATGTTCCTTTTGCGATACTGCAGGAAGACTTGGCAGGAATATAACCACTGCATATGATTGTTAGCAGCGGTGGTCACGAGAATGTACGGTAGCAACGAGACAGAACTCCGGACGGCCACCTGGCAGTACCAGAGGGAAGAGCATCGTGTTCAGCGTATTGTTCTGGCGCATCCTGCAGTAGCAATACGAGCAGCAGTTAGCACCACAGTGACAGAACGAACTGTTACCAGTCGGTTACCTCAACGACAGCTCGAAGCTGGAAGCCCTGTAGCGTGTATTTCACTGACCCCAAACCACCACAATTTGCGACTTCAGTGATGTCAGGCAAGAGCTCATTTGAGGGCAGCGTGAGGGTCTGTTGTGTTTTCTGATGAAAGCTGGCTGTGTCTCGGTGCCAGTGATGGCCGTCTGTTGTTTATAAGGAGTGGTGATTCGACCTGTTGTGCAGCCATTCTTGAACAGCATTCCATCAGGCCAACAGGATAACACTCGCCCACATACCACTGTTGTAACGCAACGTACTCTGGAAACGGAAATGAACGTACGGCATTGTGGGCTGGGAGTCCCTCACTCGGGGAAGTTCGGCCGCCGAGGGCAAGTACTTATTGGATTCGACGCCACATTGGGCGACTTGCGCGTCAGAAATGAGGATAAAATGATGGTAAGGACAACGCAACACCCAGTCCCTGAGTGGAGAAAATCTCCCGCCCCAGCCGGGAATCGAACCCGGGCCCCTTGGCAGCCATATGCTCTACAGAGTGTCAACATGTTGCCTTGGCCTGCTCGACCACCAGCTCTGTCTCCAATCGAACACATATGTGACATCAAGTGTCATCCAAAAACAGCATTAAACGTCCCTGTACTGACCGACCAAGTGCAACAGGGTGTACTGGGCCGGAATTATCACCTATAATTTCACGTAACTAGCTTTGTTATTGTCAGACACATCCCGCCCCAGTAGGAGAAGAAACCCCCCCCCCCCCCCCCCCCAAAAAAAAGCTTTAAACAGTCTGGAAGAATTATGATTTGTAACACTGTCGTTACACTGAAGTTCAGGTTCCGGGGAATTGCAGTTGAGCACACAAACTGCACCTGTTTGTGTAGATTGTTATCGGTATAGTTTTTAAATACCTTACCGTTATGTATTATTGTTATGTTAAGGTCAACAGCAGTGATTTTTAATAGATAATTTATAATGTCTTCACACACTAACGAAAAAGTGCAATTGTGTATCGTATACTGTCGAGTTATACCAAAGATTAAATGCCGTAAATTGATTGGAATTAATCAAAAATTATATTGTCTAAACGCTTATGTAATATGTAGCGCTCTAGAACTAATCCTATGACAAAAATAATTTAATTTTCCCAGTCGTCAGTCGTAACCTTTTAGAGTAGCCAAGAATCACTACTATCAATACATATGTCAGACGCTCTTTAACATAAGTCACCGACCTTAAATGCATTCGCTTTCCTATTGAGCGTATAGTAAAATCACAGCAAAGGTTGATATGTTTTGCTGCCTTCTTACGCGTACTACCTTCATAAAAAATTCAAAATATGTTACAAATGCATGAATTTTGACAGACACAGTCAGTGATCTATTTTGTTTCTACGGCAACGCCCGTCAGTAATATAAACAACGTCTCACTCTTTCTGTTACGAAATTACGTTCGTAAACTTTCAACTTCAGAACAAAAATAAATAAGTCTTACGTATTTTTGAACTTTTAAATAGATAACTCTCTTACATCCTTTTCAACACAAACTATAGCCCTAAATATTTTATTACGTTTTATCATTAAATAATATTGAAGTGAAAATTCTTTAAATTGTAAATACAATGGATTACCTATCTTGGGTTCATTTGTCACTCAAGAATTCCTGGCTTTGGCAGCTCTTTTCTACTTGTTTACTCAATTTAAGACTCAATTTAAAACACAAACTGCAGAATTCTCACCCACTTCAGGTATTAGGGATCCACAATCACACTAACAAAACCTCAGTGAAAATACCACTAGTCCCTGTTAACTACAGGAATAATGGTTACAGTGGAATTCCGCTTAAATGTGTTTCAGCTAAAGTCTGGGCCAACAAGAGACGCTACCTTCGCAACTCTGATCGGGGCAAAACTATACCAAAATTTAAAAAGAAAAAAGAACCACCGGACTGCGGGGACTGCTAACAGTCTTCGAAGCTCTACAAAAGTTGAGAACTCTTTTCGACAATAAAATAATTTAAAATCCACAAAATCCTACTCACGTATCACCTCGAATACTAAGTCCAAATCAATCCAATACATTCACAGCCATTATTCTACGCCTGAGAGAACGCCTTCGTCAATTTTTACAATTAATCACAGCACCCACTTTATTTTTGTGTCATTAGTATTTTGATTGGTTTGATATTCTTCCGAATAGCCGAGAAATTTAAAACGTCCGCTTCTGGGATACGGGAAGTTTGCCGTCCCAGGATTGATTCCACCTGACGAATTGATGAGGAACGATGTGCTGGCCATCCTGGATGTGAGTTACAGGCGGTTTGCCACGTCCAACTAGGTGAATACCGGGCTGGTAACCGCGTCCTGCCCCGTTAAACGATTCACAAGCATTTACAGAACGTTATCACACTTGCACATGCGATAATACTAGTCGCAGCCAGATGGGGTAATCAAAATTCTGCTTCAGGATGAAGTGATGGCGTCGGAAAGGGCATCTGGCCACCCTCTATCTCTAACAATGTCAAATCCAAAATAACAGGCCGACCCCGTTGACGCACGGTTATAAGGCCAGGAATAAGTCATCTGATTGCTTTGATACCACCCGTCACGACTTCCTCTCCTGTGTCAGCCTCTTAATCTCAGCACTTATACGCAACGTCTCGATATTTTTTCGACTTATTCCTATCTCCGTCCTCCCCTCCAGTTTTGGGTCTTCACGACTCGCTCTACTACCATCGAAGGTACTCCCTGTTGTCTTGACACAGCGTCCTGTCCCTCCTAGTCAGTGTTTCCAAATACTCCTTTAAAAGGTCGTTATGTCAGATGAGAAAGATTACAGTATTAAAGAGAGAACCCGAGTAATCGCTGCTGTTGCCGCAAGATCACGTACTTCGAGGGAATTCGCTCACTTAAAGATTGCGGCTACAACCTGAATAGTCTCGGCTCTGATTGGGAAATTGGAGGCTTGCGTTTAAGGATGTAAAATCCAACCTGTCTAACCTTGCACTTATTTAAATAATTCATAGTTCATTAAAACAATGACCTGTATTCAATTGTTGCGCTATAAAGTGCTGTAGGACGAACCCTGGATCAAAGGTGGATGGTTCGTGGAACGAATCTCTGTTATTGAAAACCCTGAATGCAGTTACGAGTAAACGGAACATTTATTGAATTAGATATTTTAATTTAAACTCTTGTGAACATAATAAAATTTGAAGATCGCCATTGTCTGATATATATATATATATATATATATATATATATATATATATATATATATATATATACACTCCTGGAAATGGAAAAAAGAACACATTGACACCGGTGTGTCAGACCCACCATGCTTGCTCCGGACACTGCGAGAGGGCTGTACAAGCAATGATCACACGCACGGCAATGCGGACACACCAGGAACCGCGGTGTTGGCCGTCGAATGGCGCTAGCTGCGCAGCATTTGTGCACCGCCGCCGTCAGTGTCAGCTAGTTTGCCGTGGCATACGGAGCTCCATCGCAGTCTTTAACACTGGTAGCATGCCGCGACAGCGTGGACGTGAACCGTATGTGCAGTTGACGGACTTTGAGCGAGGGCGTATAGTGGGCATGCGGGAGGCCGGGTGGACGTACCGCCGAATTGCTCAACACGTGGGGCGTGAGGTCTCCACAGTACATCGATGTTGTCGCCAGTGGTCGGCGGAAGGTGCACGTGCCCGTCGACCTGGGACCGGACCGCAGCGACGCACGGATGCACGCCAAGACCGTAGGATCCTACGCAGTGCCGTAGGGGACCGCACCGCCACTTCCCAGCAAATTAGGGACACTGTTGCTCCTGGGGTATCGGCGAGGACCATTCGCAACCGTCTCCATGAAGCTGGGCTACGGTCCCACACACCGTTAGGCCGTCTTCCGTTCACGCCCCAACATCGTGCAGCCCGCCTCCAGTGGTGTCGCGACAGGCGTGAATGGAGGGACGAATGGAGACGTGTCGTCTTCAGCGTTGAGAGTCGCTTCTGCCTTGGTGCCAATGATGGTCGTATGCGTGTTTGGCGCCGTGCAGGTGAGCGCCACAATCAGGACTGCATACGACTGAGGCACACAGGGCCAACACCCGGCATCATGGTGTGGGGAGCGATCTCCTACACTGGCCGTACACCACTGGTGATCGTCGAGGGGACACTGAATAGTGCACGGTACATCCAAACCGTCATCGAACCCATCGTTCTACCATTCCTAGACCGGCAAGGGAACTTGCTGTTCCAACAGGACAATACACGTCCGCATGTATCCCGTGCCACCCAACGTGCTCTAGAAGGTGTAAGTCAACTACCCTGGCCAGCAAGATCTCCGGATCTGTCCCCCATTGAGCATGTTTGGGACACGATGAAGCGTCGTCTCACGCGGTCTGCACGTCCAGCACGAACGCTGGTCCAACTGAGGCGCCAGGTGGAAATGGCATGGCAAGCCGTTCCACAGGACTACATCCAGCATCTCTACGATCGTCTCCATGGGAGAATAGCAGCCTGCATTGCTGCGAAAGGTGGATATGCACTGTACTAGTGCCGACATTGTGCATGCTCTGTTGCCTGTGTCTATGTGCCTGTGGTTCTGTCAGTGTGATCATGTGATGTATCTGACCCCAGGAATGTGTCAATAAAGTTTCCCCTTCCTTGGACAACGAATTCACGGTGTTCTTATTTCAATTTCCAGGAGTGTATATATATATATATATATATATATATATATATATATATATATATATATATATATATATATATATTCCTTACTTGATAAATGTTAAACACTCTTCTGAGTCCGCTGCTAAATTCATCGTTTATTGGACGAGAATAATCAAAGGATTGGCTACCCACACACACACTTGACATCCACATGTAGTTGAGGTCTACACAGTGCCATATTTCACTGTACCTGTCCATTCCTTTCTCTCCTTAAATAGTAAAAATAATGAATGTGTGTGTTTGTGTGTGTGTGTGTGTGTGTGTGTGTGTGTGTGTGTGTGTGTGTGTGTGCATTTACGCACTCTATGTGGATAACCAAGGGACTAGAGTAGTCTGCTACTGTGACAGTGTGGACAACTGTAGTAGATGTTTGGTGGGTAGCGAAGAGGTTTCTGTTTGCTGTGGACGAACCGTTTGTGTAGGTTGTCACAATATGCAATAGGCCTGCTCTCTGTTCACTTTCGCTGGAGAGACAAACTCAGGTTTTATTAAGAGAGCTCATCACTGCCCGCTCGGAGCTTGGTAAGGTCAGTTGCTCGTAAGAGCTTCTCTTCGATAATTTAGTTAATGTTCGAATTTGTGTAAATGTCCAGTCTAGCTGAAGCCCTAATGCTTTTCTCTTATAGCTTTATATTGTTCTAGCTTATGTGGCGAATTTTATTCAGTAACACGAGTGAAGAATACTTTGAAATTTATGTGATTTAGTGGGCTATTGTTTGATTCAACTACTTGCTTAATCGCGTGCAATTGCGTCGAAATGGGTAATGCTTCAGTTCAATCAGCTTCCCATTTTTCTGACTGCAAGTGCATGTGAATTATGTACCGCTGTCATTTTGCCACCGATTTTTTAATACCTTTCATTCTGTGGTTCCCACTGTTCGGTACTTATCTTTGTTCATTACCACTACGTGTTAGTGTTTATGTTTACGACCCTTCAGCTCTCACATCTTTGAAACTATCTGGCAGATTAAAACTGTGTGCTGGACCGAGACTCGAACTCGGGACCTTTCCTTTCGCGGGCAAGTGCTCTACCGTCTGAGCTGTCCAAGCACGACTCACGACCCCTCCTCACAGCTTTACTTTCGCCAGTAGCAGTGAGGACGCGTCATGAGCTTGCTGACATGCAGGGTCCATGGATTCATGAGGTTGTATCCATACCCGTACACGTTCATCTTCTCGATATATTTTGAAACGAGAATCGTCCGACCAGGCAACATATTTCCAGCCGTCAACAGTCCAATGTCGGTGTTTACGGGCCAAGGCGAGATGTAAAGCTTTGTGTAGTACAGTCATTAAGGGTACATGAGTGGGCCTTCGGCTCCGAAAGCCCATATCGGTGATGTTTTGTTGAATGGTTTGCATGCTGACACTTGCTGCTGGCCCAGCATTGAAATCTGCAGCAATTTTCGGAAGTGTTGCTCTTCTGTCACGCTGAACGATTCTCATCAGTCGTCGTTGATCCCATTTTTGCAGGATCTTTTTCGGGCCGCAGCGATGTTGGAGATTTGATGAAAGAATGAGAATTTCACTCTGCAGCGGAGTGTGGGCTGATATGAAACTTCTTGGCAGATGAAACTGTGTGCCGGGCCGATACTCGAACTCGGGACCTTTGCCTTTCGCGGTCAAATGCTCTACCATCGGAGCTCCCCAAGCACGACTCCCCACCCCGTCCTCACAGCTTCACTTCTGCCAGTACCTCGCCTCCTACCTTTCAAACTTTACAGAAGCTCTCCTGCGAACCAGGTAGGTAGGAGGCGAGGTACACAGTTTTAATCTGTCAGGAAGTTTTGGAGATTTGGTGTTTCACCGGATTCCTAATATTCACGGCACACTCGTGAAATGGGCGTACGGGAAATCCCCACTTCATCGCTATCTCGGAGATGCTGTGTCCCATGGCTCGAGCGCCGAATGTAGCGCCACGTTCAAACTCACTTAAGGGGGGTAGGACCTGAAACGGGCCGACGTGGAGCAGGAGAGGCACCACAGGACATTTTAATTTGCACTGTCTATACTTTTACAAATAAATTCATAATACAAATAAGTTCATAAAACTTTGTTAGCATGAGCAGGAAGGATTCAGGATTCACACTCATAGCAGAGGAAGTTCAAAAACATAACAAAACAAATTTTTTTTTACATGTGAAATTTCATCATTTTTTTCACTTGGTATTGGCTGCATTTGTTGCTGTAGGTACACTTTTCTTCATATGTAAGAGAGATTCTTCGATGAATTTTGCACAGCATACAAACCATACTTACAGGTGTATGAAACTCTAGAATTTTCCAAATCTGTTAAAAACTGTGGTAAAAATTGAGATAATTAACTATAAAATTCGAGTTTTCTCTAAACACGAAGTTTAAAACGTAACAGCCCATTCATTTTTCCATAGATTAAATAAATTCTAGAGTTTCATACACCTGTAAGTATGGTTTGTAAGCTGTGCAAAATTCATCGAAGAATCTCTCTTACTTATGAAGAAAAATGTACCTATAGCAACAAATGCAGCCAGCAGTAAGTGAAAAAAATCATGAAATTTCACGTTTAAAAAATATTTTTTCGTGTTTTTGAACTTCCAGTGCTATGAGTGTGAATCCTGAATCCTTCCTGATCATGCTGATCAAGTTTTATGAATTTATCTGTAAAAGCATAGACAGTGCAAATTAAAATGTCCTGTGGTGCCTCTCCATCTCGAAATCGGCCCGTTTGACGTCCTACCCCCCTTAAATGTTGATAACCTGCCATTGTAGCAGCAGTAACCGATTGCGCCAGACACTTGTTCTCCAATACATATAGGCGTTGCCGACCGCAGCGCCGTATTCTGCCTGTTTACATATCTCTGTATTTGAATACACACGCCCATAACAGTTTCTTTGGTGCTTCAGTGTACATCACTACTGTGCAGATACCTTCAGGATTAGAAGAGGAAATGTTAGAAACTTTCCTTGGACCACAGCCTAATGCTCATACAATCAAATCACCAAGAATGAAACAACCTTGTCCTAACGTTTTCCGTATCATATAAAAACTAACGATTTGGTCTCCTGTCGACCACAGGTGCGCCGCCTGCGCCGGAGAACCCGCGCCGGTGTCAGCGCTACAGCGAGCGGTGGCCAGGTGACCGCCAACGCCGTTTCTGGGTCTGCTGTCTGGCGTCTGGCGCTGTGAAGCAATCGGCGGCGGCGGCGGTGTTGCAGAAACGGTGGCGGGCCATTCAGACGGCTAGCCGGATGCCAGCAATGCGGTCACGGCCGCGGCGGAGAGCGCAGACAGCTCACCTCGGCAGCTGCCTGCCTGTCTGGGGCGCAGCTCCACCACCTGTCACCGCGGGGGCGCTCACCTCTCGACGTTACAGCTGCGCCGCATGTACACAGCAACATGTGCTGCCACGTACCGGCATGAATCGAAAGTAACGAGAATGATCGCTTTACAAAACAAACAAACTGACCAAAATAGCCGGCATTCAAAACTGGAACATTGCCATATACGGGCAGCGCTCTTACCAAATGAGCCACCACCACTTCTGCCCTTTCCTCTTTTCATCTCCCCAAACTTCACAGGATCTCCAATAGGCCGGAACAAATTTTTCACCCGCCAGGAGATATCAAAAGGGGTGGCCGAGTGGTTCTAAGCGCTTCAGTCTGGAACCGCGCGACCGCTACGGCCGCAGGTTCGAATCCTGCCTCGGGCATGGATGTGTGTGATGTCCTTAAGCTAGTTAGGTTTACTACACTACCGGCCATTAAAATTGCTACACCTCGAAGATGACGTGCTATAGATGCGAAAATTAACCGACAGGAAGAAGATGCTGTGATATGCAAATGATTAGCTTTTCAGAGCATTCATACAAGGTTGGCGCCGGTGGCGACACCTACAACGTGCTGACATGAGGAAAGTTTCCAGTCGATTTCTCATACACAAACAGCAGTTGACCGGCGTTGCCTGGTGAAACGTTGTTCTGATGCCTCGTGCAAGGTGGAGAAATGCGTACCATCACGTTTCCGACTTTGATAAAGGTCAGATTGTAGCCTATCGCGATTGCGGTTTGTCGTATAGCGACATTGCTGCTCGCGTTGGTCGAGATCCAATGACTGTTAGCAGAATATGGAATCGGTGGGTTCAGGAGGGTAGTACGGAACGCCGTGCTGGATCCCAACGGCCTCGTATCACTAGCAGTCGAGATGACAGGCATCTTATCCGCATGGCTGTAACGGATCGTGCAGCCACGTCTCGATCCCTGAGTCAACAGATGGGGACGTTTGCAAGACAACAACCATCTGCACGAACAGTTCGACGACGTTTGCAGCAGCTTGGGCTATCAGCCTGGACACCATGGCCGGGGTTACCCTTGACGCTGCATCACAGACAGGAGCGCCCGCGATGGTGTTCTCAACGACGAACCTGGGTGCGCGAATGGCAAAACTTCATTTTTTCGGATGAATCCAGGTTATGTTTACAGCATTATGATGGTCGCATCCGAGTTTGGCGACATCGCGGTGAACGCACATTGGAAGCGTGTATTCGTCATTGCCATACTGGCGTATCACACTGCGTGGTTGTACGGGGTGCCATTGGTTACACGTCTCGGTCACCTCTTGTTCTCATTGACGGCACTTTGAACAGTGGACGTTACATTTCAGATGTGTTACGACCCGTGGCTCTACCCTTCATTCGATCCCTGCGAAACCCTACATTTCAGCAGGATAATGCTCGACCACATGTTGCCAGTGCCGTACGGGCCTCTCTGGATACGGAATATGTTCGACTGCTGCCCTAGCCAGCACATTATCCAGATCTCTCACCAACTGGAAACATCAGGTCAATGGTGGCCGAGGAACTGGCTCGTCAAAATACGCCAATCACTACTCTTGATGAACTGTGGTATCGTGTTGAAGCTGCACGGGCAGCTGTACCTGTACACGCCATCCAAGCTCTGTTTGACTCAATGCCCAGCCGTATCAAGGCCGTTATTACGGCCAGAGGTGGTTGTTCTGGGTACTGATTTCTCAGGATCTATGCACCCAAATTGCCTACAAAAGTAATCACATGTCAGTTCTAGTATAATATATTTGTCCAATGAATATCCGTTTATCATTTACATTTCTTCGTGGTGTAGCAATCTTAATGGCCAGTAGTGTAGTTCTGAGTTCTAGGGGACTGATGACCTCAGATGTTAAGGACCATAGTGCTCAGAGCCATTTGAACGATTTTTAGATATCAAAACAGTACACATACCGCTACAGAGAGAGAGAGAGATTCATTCTGTTCGATGTGTCGTGTACGTCTTCACACACAGTGGTAAGGAGAGATGGACTACAGATTGGTGCGCCAACTGACGTCATAGGAAAGCTGGACAGGAGCAGAATTGACCGGCGGAAAAAGTAACACAGTAAACACAAGATTTACTTAACTTTTATTTCTCCAAGTGTGTGAAGACTCATTATAAATAATGCAGCAAGAAACAGAGTCCAGCCTTTCTGAACTAAAGCACAAACGTTGGTATCAGAGCTATGACTACGTGGCGTCTGCTTAGGATCACAGCGAAGCGGCCGCCAGCTGTCCTACATCGCTGCGGCAGAGGGCCCTCATGGCGTGGAGCTGCTTGAGCTGTGACTCAGCGGACACGCGCCATCTCCGGTTTTTCCATTGTTTTCCTTTCTTCTACTGCTTGCTCAGTATTTAGATTGAATGACATTGGGTATAGGCTACAATCCTATCATACTACCTTCTCAACTACAGCTTCCCTTTCATGTCTTTGACCCTTGTAACTGCAGTCAGCTTTCTCTGTAAGTTCTGCAATTACTTTTCACTCCCTGTGCTTTATCCCTGCAATGAGTGTATTTGTAGCCAATATTGCCATAAGCTGTCTCTAAATCTACACAAGTTTTAAACAAAGGTATGCTGTCCTTCGGTCTTTCTTATAAGATAAGTTGTAGGGCCTTGTGTGTTTCTACATTTCTCCAAAGGTCCCCTTTTCTCTGACGTTCGTCTTCTTCCAATTCTTCCATTCGTCAGTAAATAATTAGCTTCAGTATTTTGCATGCATTACTTATTAATTGATAGTTCAGAAGTATCCATACCTTTCAGAAACTGCAGTCTTTGTAACTGGGATTAGTACATTCTTCTTGAAGTGTGTTGGTACTTCGCCTGTATCATATATCTTACAAGAAAGATGGAATTATTTTCTCACTGTTAGCTCTCTCAAGAATCTCAGTAAGTCTGAGGAAATGGCGTCTATTGCTGTAGATTTGTTTCGAGCTAGGTTTTTCAGTGCTCTGTCAAATTCATCTGCTCTTATTATATGTCCCAAGTCATCTTCATCTGCTTCCTCTTCTCTTTCTATAGCACTGCCTTTAATTTTTTATCCCTGTTTAGGCCTTCTATACATTGTTTCACGTTTCAGCTTTCCCTTCTTCACTTGGTACTCGTTCGCTGCCTCAGCTCTTCATAACCACACAGCTGCTTTTCTTTTCTTCATAGGTTTCTTTAATTTTCCTGTAAAGGCAATCTGTCTTTCCGCTAATTATTCTTGCTTCTAATTCCCAACGATTCTCGTCCAGCCATTCCTGCTTTGATGTTTTGCGATCCCTGTCAATGTCATTTTTATCGTCTATACTCCGTTTTGCTGTCTCCATTTCCACCATTTTTATATTTCCTCCTTTCGTCAGTTGCATTCAGTATTGGGCGTTACCCAAGGGTTCCTACTGGTCTTTATCTTTCTGCTCCTTCAGTCCTCTGCTATCTTCACTATTTCATCTTTAAAAGCTACCCATTCGCCTTGTATTGTATTGCTTTCCCCTGTTCAGTCAATCGTCGTCTGTACTATTTTACAAACCCTCATCTAAATGTGGTTCTTTAAATTTATCTGAGCCCATCTCTTCAGTTTTCTACATTCTTGCAATCTTTTCAGTTTAACCAACAAATTATGATTAGAGCCCACATTTGCTCCTGTAATATTTTACAATTTAAAACCTCCTATTTTGCAGGCCAGATGGCCGTGCTGGTCTAGGCGCTTCAGTCTGGAACCGCATGACCGCTACGGTCGCAGGTTCGAATCCTGCCTCGGGCATGGATGTGTGTGATGTCCTTAGGTTAGTTAGGTTTAAGTAGTTCTTAGTTCTAGGGGACTGATGACCACAGATGTTAAGTCCCATAGTGCTCAGAGCCATTTGAACCATTTTGAAAACCTCCTATTTTCGAATTATTTGTCTTACCATTAATTAATTTGAAATCTACTAGTGTCACCAGCCCTCTTCCATATATACAAATATCTTTCATGATTTTAAACCAAATAATTAGCGGTGATTAAATTATGTTTTCTACCAGGAGGGTTCTTCATTCACTCCATTCCCGTAGTCCACAACCTCTTACTATTTTTTTATTCCCCCTCTCCTCTTTTTTCTACTATCGGGCCCCAGTCCCTCATCACAATAAAATTTTCCTCTCCCTTAACTATGTAAATAATAACTTTTATCACATCATATATTCTTTCGACCTATTCATCATCAACAAAATTATTCACATATAAACTTGTACTACTGATGTCAGTGTTGGCTTTGTGTCAGCCTTGACTACGATAATGCGTTCACTGAGCTGTTCATAGCAACTTACCCATATTCTTTTTTGCTTCTTCATTAGTGGATCTATTCCTCCATTTCGCCTATTTGATATTGTATTTGTAAAATAATACTCACCTGACCAGAAGTACTGCTCGTCGTGGCACCGAACTTCGCTAATTTCCTCTGTATCTAACTTCAACCCGTCCATTTCCCTGTTTTAATTCTCCAGCCTACCTACTCGATTAAGAGCTCTAACATTCCGTGCTCCAATCCCCAGAATATCAGTTTTGTTTTTCCTGAGGACGATATCCTCTTGAGAAGTCCCCACCTCTAGATCCTAATGGGGGATTGTTTTTCCTCCGTGATATCTTAACCAAGAGGATGCACAATTTAACCATAAAGTAGAGTATTATGCCCTCGGGGATGAAACGGCTGTAGTTTTCCATTCCCTTCATCTGTTCGCAGTACCAAAACAGAAATTAAATGTTGGCTGATGTTACAATGTCAGATCTGTATCTACGTCTAATAACTACTCTGCACTTCAAACTTAACTGCCAGACAGTGGTTTCATCTAACCACTTTCACACTATTTCACTCTCGAACAGCGTGCGGGAATAACGAACACTTAAAAAAACTTTCCGTGCGAGCTCTGATTTATCTAATTTGATTGCGTTGATCATTTCTCCCTATGTAGGGGGCGCCAACAGAATATTTTCGCATTGGTGACTGAAATTTTGTGAAAAGGTCTCTCCGCAACGAAAAACGCCTTTGTCTTAACGACTGCCACCCCAACTCGCTTATCATATCCGTGACACTGTCTTGCCTATTTCGCAACAGCACAAAACGAGCTGCCTTTCTTTGAACTTTTTCGATATCCTCCGTCAACCCTTTCTGGTACATATCGCACACCGCGCATCAGTTCTACAGAAAAGGATGGATAATAGTAGTGTAGGCAGTATTCTTAGCAAACCTGTTGCGTTTTCTAAGTGTTCTGGCAATAAAAGGCAGTCTTTGCTTCGCCTTTCACAAAAGATTTTCGATGTGATCGTTCCATTTTAAGTTGTTCGTAATAGTAATCCCTAGGTGTTAAGCTGAATTGATAGCTTTTAGATTTTTGCTATTTATCGTGTAACCGAAATTGAAAGCATTAGTTCTTGTGTTCATAAGGACGACTCTAACTTTTCATGATTTCGGACAGCTGCGACTTTTCATACCATACATGTGAACTCTTTAAATTATTTTGGAACTGCTTTTGATCTTCCTATGGCCTTACTAGACGGCAAATGACAGCATCATCTTCAAACACGCTAGGGAGCTGCTCAAATAGCTTCCTAAGTCATTTATACAGAATAGAAACAGCAGAGGGTCTAGAAGACTACCTTAGGAAACGCCAGACCGGTCATTCAAGCAGACCGCTGCAGCTGTAACCACTGAAAAGGCTTCTATCCCTCTACAGGAACCAAATGTTTGTCTGCTCTCTCCACATACATCCATCCCTCCGTTGTATTTGCACTTTTGGTACCGCTATCAGTATCGTGTGGCACGCAAACCACCCCACCTCAGCAAGATCCGTAGTTCATCGGGAAGCAATACCTGAGGTTTTTTTCTTGTATATTGAGGATAAACTACCAATCTCTCCATCCAAAATCTACTCTCTGCAAGTCTTTCTGCATTTTCTTGCT
Source organism: Schistocerca americana (assembly GCF_021461395.2). Classification (NCBI taxonomy): domain Eukaryota; kingdom Metazoa; phylum Arthropoda; class Insecta; order Orthoptera; family Acrididae; genus Schistocerca; species Schistocerca americana. Next base: position 225,260,091 of record NC_060123.1, read on the forward strand.
GTTGTCTAGTATTGCCTGTTCTCCGTACACAATAAAAATCATTTATGCGTCATTTATACACAGTATACTGTGTGCAATAATTATCCTCTAACACACTGCTGGGGAGCACCTAAAGATACTTTTATGAGTGAACATTTCTCTTGTTTAAGAACGACATGTTGTGTCCTATTTGCCAGGTAATGTTCTGTGTAATTATAATACTGGTATGCTACTTCGTATGCTAAAATTTTGGTCTCTAGGCGACGGTACGGAACAGTGTTAAGCGCTTCCAGCGGCCAACGACCACGGCATCAGCCTGGCATCTACCTTTCTGTGGAAGCCAACCTAATTCATGATCACCGAATAGAGAAATGGGCGCTGTTGGAAATAAATATCCCCTCGCTATACAGAGATGGAGGTCTACCTGTTTAGCTGAGTGGTCAGTGCGACTGATGCCTGGACGGCGTTTATGTTTTTGAGAGATGTAGAGGTAATGCAGACCAAAGAAGAATATGGAATGAATCTTGCTGACATTATCAACTCGTTGTTGTTGTTGTTGTTGTTCTTGTGGTCTTCAGTCGTAAGACTGGTCTGAAGCAACTCTCATTGCTACTCTATCCTGTGCGAGACTCTTCATCTCAGAATAACTACTGCAACCTACATCCTTCTGAATCTGTTTACTGTACTCGTATCTTAGTCTCCCTCTACGATTTTTACCCCCGACATTTCCCTCCAGTATTAATCTGGTGATCCCCTGATGTCCCAGAATGTAGGACTCAAGCGGTCCCTTCTTTTGATCAAGTTGTTCCACAAATTTCTTGTTTCGCCAATTCTATGTAGTATTTTCTCATTACTTACATGATCGACCCTCTAATCATCGGCATTCTTCTGTAGTACCACAAGTCGAAAGTTTGTATTCCCTTTTTATCTAAACTGTTTATCGTCCATGTTTCACTTCCATGCGTGGCTACACTCCAGACAAATACCTTCAAAAAAACTTCCTAACGCTTAAATCTGTATTTGATGTTAACAAAAAAATGGCTCTGAGCACTATGGGACTTAAATTCTCTCAGGTCATCAGTCCCCTAAAACTTAGAACTACTTAAACCTAATTAACCTAAGGACATCACACACACCCATGCCCGAGGCAGGATTCGAACCTGCGACTGTAGCGGTCGCTCGGTTCCAGACTGTAGCGCCTAGAACCGCTCGGCCACTCCGGCCGGCGATGTTAACAAATTTCTCTTTTTCAGAATAGCTTTTCTTCCCATTGCTAGTCTACATGCTATATCCCCCCTACTTTGGCTATCACTAGCCCAAATAGCAAAACTCATCTACCTTCAAGAAGACTTTCTAACACTTAAATCTGTATTTGATGTTAACAAATTCCTCTTTTTCAGAATTGTTTTTCTTCCCATTGCTAGTCTACATTTTATATCCCCTCTACTTCGGCTATCACTAGCCCAAATAGCAAAACTCACCTACTACTTTAAGTCTCTCCTTTTCTAATCTGATTTCCATAGCGTCGCCTGATTTAGTTCCAACATCCTTGTTTTGTATTTATTGATCTTCATCTTATATCCTCCTTTCCAGACACTATCCATTCCGTTCAACTGTTCTTCCAAGTCATTTGTGTCTCTGACAGAATTACAGTATCATCTGTAAACCTCACCGTTTTTATTTCTTCTCCCTGAACTTTCATTCCAATTTCAAATTTTCCTTTGGTTTGCTTTACTGCTTGTTCAGTGCACATATGGAATAACATCAGGTATAGGCTACAGCCATTTCTCACTCCTTTTCCAATTTCTGCTTCCATTTCATGCCCCTCAACTCTTATAACTACCTTGTTATTCTCCTAAAATGACTATAAGAAATGATGGGAAACGTAGATCATTGCGACCGAACAGTACGAGGCACTGATCATATCGTTTGTTCTCGATACAACGTAACTGTCTTGAGGGTAGGAAGATATGGAGGTAGTGCTAAGGGTCATGACGTCTTTCACTGTGACCTTCTATAACATCCAAATGACAAGCATGCGCCCAGTACGACGGTGCCAAGCACCCGACAGGATATTGGGCAATCTTACTCGTCTTGTGTGTTAAACATACGTCAAGGATCCAAGTAATGTATACATTACCACCTACCTATTCTGAGAGTCTTCTGAATTACTTATTTGAATGCTGCCAATAGTAGACTGACTCGCATAGTTATAAGTGGTGATCTGCAGTTAATAGCGATGTATGCATACTACATTACCAAAAAAGTACCTCAAGAGGCGAAATATTCCCTTGAATCATTGCACTGCACCACTCTCAACTTTTTCATGTGTTTTACACCATCCCTAAATATGGAGCATCCACATCCGAAGAACGCTGAATAGCTATATGGTAACGTTCAGGTTTTTCTGTTTCAATGCTTCATATTTTAAGGAGAATACTTCTATTATTTTATACTAAATGTATTAGAAAACTAAGAGCAGTTTACGAATCTTTAAATGTTGGTAACTCAGAATGATGTTGCGTTTATACCACAGATATCATGATTTTGTTGCGGTAGTCAGGTGAGTTTGGGTGAAAGCAAACAACGAACTGTGGTACTTTAACTTCTGACCCCATTAAACTGGAGTTAAATCATTACGACTGAATAATATCTAGTTACTTGAATGGAAACTTTTGGACGCGAGAAGTCGCTTCCCCAAATTGTAACTCAAATATCTCACACACTTCCAGGTAAAAATTTAATTCTTGTTTGAAGTTTCAAGTCTACAAAATAAAATGATTAGGCAGTTACAGTCCGTAATAATTTTCTTTCTGCCTCTCGATGTCGAATTCAGCACCTGGAATAAAAAATTCTATGGTTCTTTATAATTCCGGCTATCATTGACTCATCATTTTTTATTCGGTAATTCATTTCCTCTCCTAAAGACCTATTCGAAAATGTGTCACAGTGTACCATTCACTGAAACACAACGTTATTAATAACACAACACAGCATTCACGTTGACGCTCCCAGCGCTTAGTGCAGGTACTCGGGGTAATGGAACACATCCACGTGCTGACGTTTACAGAGGACAAATGTAAACATAAGTAGAATGCATACCCGTCAGTCCGTCAACCATCGTCAGTTGAAGAGTTGTGTGAGTAGAACGTACACCAACGAAGAGAAGGTAGAAATGCTACTTATCTATGGGGAATGTAAGCTAGCAGAGCAGTAATTGAAATACTGTTTTTAATGTACGGGTTCATTTAGTACAGTAGTTTAGTCCTTTTCAATACTGTTGTGTAAAGCAGGCATACACTAAAGGCTGTCCTTCCTACAATCTGCATTGACATAACCTTTCTTTTATTGTTGTTGTTGAACTTAGGCGGAACAGTGCAAAATGGTTCAAATGGCTCTGAGCACTATGGGACTCAACTGCTGAGGTCATTAGTCCCCTAGAACTTAGAACTAGTTAAACCTAACTAACCTAAGGACATCACAAACATCCATGCCCGAGGCAGGATTCGAACCTGCGACCGTCGCGGTCTTGCGGTTCCAGACTGCAGCGCCTTTAACCGCACGGCCACTTCGGCCGGCCGGAACAGTGCAGAGAGCGATATGCTGACAAGAATCCATCTTCCCGTCTTGTAGCGACGCTTCAGGAAAAGGGGAGTTTCAACCCAAGACAACGCAGTCGTCGTAGCACTCGCACAGACGAAGCTGCCGAAGTTACTGTTCTCGCTTCCGTTGCTATGAATCAAATGGTTCAAATGGCTCTGAGCACTATGGGACTCAACTGCTGAGGTCATTAGTCCCCTAGAACTTAGAACTAGTTAAACCTAACTAACCTAAGGACATCACAAACATCCATGCCCGAGGCAGGATTCGAACCTGCGACCGTCGCGGTCTTGCGGTTCCAGACTGCAGCGCCTTTAACCGCACGGCCACTTCGGCCGGCCGGAACAGTGCAGAGAGCGATATGCTGACAAGAATCCATCTTCCCGTCTTGTAGCGACGCTTCAGGAAAAGGGGAGTTTCAACCCAAGACAACGCAGTCGTCGTAGCACTCGCACAGACGAAGCTGCCGAAGTTACTGTTCTCGCTTCCGTTGCTATGAATCAAATGGTTCAAATGGCTCTGAGCACTATGGGACTCAACTGCTGAGGTCATTAGTCCCCTAGAACTTAGAACTAGTTAAACCTAACTAACCTAAGGACATCACAAACATCCATGCCCGAGGCAGGATTCGAACCTGCGACCGTAGCGGTCTCGCGGTTCCAGACTGCAGCGCCTTTAACCGCACGGCCACTTCGGCCGGCTGCTATGAATCCACATGTGAGCACACGACAGCTTGATCACGAGAATAGCATTCCTAAAAGCAGTGCACATCGTATTCTTACAGGTCACCAGTTCCATCCTTACCATGTACACCTGCATCAAGAATTGCATGGGAATGATTTCTAGAATAGTGTACATTTCTGTCAGTGAGCACAGAAGCAAATCCTCACCAACCCGAACTTCTTCTCCAATGTTCTATTTACCAATGAATGTTGCTTCTCAATGAAAGGACAGGTAAATACAAGGAATATACATTATTGGTCCAGCGACAACCTACGATGGCTTAGACAGGTGGAACATTAGCGAACATGGAGAGATAACGTCTGGTGTGGGATGTTTGGTATTACAATTATTGGCCCTTATTTCATCAATGGTAGTCTAAACGGCATAGCGGACGCCAATTTCCTCAGACGAATTCTTCCTCCTCTTCTGGATATAGTGGCGCTAAGAATCAGAATGCTTACGTGGTACCAACAAAATGGCTGTCCAGCACATAACGCCTTGCGTGCACGTCGTGTTCTGAACCGAAGGTATCCTGCCACATGGATTAGTCGAGGAGGAACAGTTACTTGGCTGATAGATCTCCTGATTTAAATCCTCTGGACATTTTATTTGGGAATGCATTAAAGACGTTGTCTATCGCGGTATTCCAACAACTCCAGAGGACATGCAGGAACGTATCGTGCTTGCTTGTAATTCTCTTCAGGAGGCAACATTGGAAGCATTCTTTCATTCAACAAGAACACCAGTGTATCGGCGTCCAGGGTGACAACTTTGAGTACCTTTGAATGTTCTACTCCTGGGCAATGGTACAGGAGAGTGAAACTAAATTTTGTGTTACGTTTTTACTTCGTTTTCATTTCTTTTCTGACAACTCCAGCAAGTGGACTAGTTTGTGATCCCGGGCCCAAAGTCAGTGTTGTGTTATGTAATTAATATCGTTGTGTTACAGTGAACGGTACACTGTGATACATTTTTGAGTTGGTCTTTACGAGAGGAAATGAATTACCGAATAAAAAATACAGGGTGCAATTTTAAAAAGTCATGCCGCTGTTCATATCTTTGTAAAAAAAAAGCTACAACGATGGCAATCGTGCTGATAGATGTTCACCTGACGGTTAAAGAACATTTGCCTGAAACATTTTGTAATTTGCATCTGGACAGACAGTTATTTCCAGTGGCCAAGATAAATGGGACACCCTGTATATTCCAAAATCATACTGCTGTACCTAATCTGGTCTATAGAACAATGCCAAAGATTGTAGGGGTGGATCGAATAACTAGTGATGAGATACCGAACTGAAATCGAAAAAATAAGAAATGTACAGGACAAATTGAACTAGAAGAAGCTATCGGTTAATCGAACGCTATCTGAGGCATCAAGCAATTGTCAGTCTGGTAACTGAGCAAGTGTGGAGGATAAAGTTTGTTGAGTGAGACCAAGACAGCAGATACAAAAGGATGTAGGCTGCAGTAGTTATGCAGAAATGAAGAGGTTTACAGGATAGGGTACCGTGGGGAGCTGTATCAAAAGAGCATTTGGACCATAGACCACAGCAAGAATGTAACTGGGTAATAAAGTCAGTTTAAACGTTTGCAATTTTGGTGACAGCAGATAACAGAGTCGGCCCTGCTACTGGACGTTGGAAGTGCCAGAAGCACCTCTGCGTGGCCCCTCTCGCACCGGAGGTCGCCCGCCGTGGTGATTCAGCAGCATGCGGCCGGCCGAGGAGCCAAACAGACAGGTCCCGTCCTGTCGCTACTTTGTCTTCACACACTTTTCTGTGTTCGCCGTTTGAAGTACACATGGACAAGGGAATTTCTGATTGTAGAATTGAGCAAGGCGGTGCTTAATTTCTATAATTCTAGGTTCTGGAACGCGCCTCTTGAACCATACAACCTCCAAATGCCATCCCCCACCCTGGCCCCAAAAACTTGTGACACAACTTAAAGTGAAAAATCATTTTTACCTTATGCTGTTCTTATAACATAATTTCCTATAAACATTGAAGTATTCGTATACTAACAACCCTTTTTGCCATGATCGCAATTGTTTGTAGAGCGATGACTAGTTTCGGCAACGAGGGGCGTTCACTAAATAATGCAAGACTTTTTTCGGCCAGTTCCGGTTAAAATAATGCGGAATTTGTTGCGGGACATCGTGTGATATTTTCGGTTCAGCCCCCAGAGTTTCATGTAGTTCCGACAGGTGTCGGCGCTATACGTAGCTTTCAAGCTGGCATCTGCCATAGAGGTGCCAATCAGACAGACCGCTGTCATTGACATCTTCAACTTTTGTAGTCCTGTCTTCCTCAGTTGCGTGTAATATTAAAACAAACTAATTGTGAAATAAACATAGGACTCACAAGAGAACTAGTAAAAGAAGAAATAAAAGGCATAATAAAACACAGACAGCAGACACACAATAAGAACAACCTAACAGAAGCAGCCACTATGAAAAGGTTAAAACAAAATTTAACAAACAATAACATGTTAATAATTAGAGCAGACAAGGGAAATGTAACAGTACTCATGGATAAAGAGCAATACATCACAAAAACCGGGGAATACATAAACACCAACGCCATACAGTAACTGAAGTCAGATCCCACTACACGATTCCAGGCAAACGTGAAACGAACACTGAAAAACATTTAACACACACTCACAGACAAACAGAAATACTACATAGCACAAAAAACCCACAACCATCAACACTCCGCAGTCAACCAAAAGTACATAAAGACGGAATGCCAATGAGATCTGTTATCATGAAAGCCCCCACATACCACATAGCCAAAAGTTAGTTACAAAACACTATAAAGAAGAAAACAACACAACAGTGATAAACACAGGAAACTTACTACAACACATGCAGAACATACAGGTATCACACACAGCATCACTGATTTCATTCGACATAGAAAATATGTATACCTCCATCCCTATCACAGAAACAATAGAAATCATGGAACAAAATCTCTCATCCCACAGCAACCTCACCACAGACGCAATAAAAGAAGTAACAGATATGCTCAGACTGACAACTGAACAAAACTACTTTCAGTTTGTGAATGAATATTATCTACAAAGTGATGGACTGCACGTGAGATCCCCAATATCAGGAACATTAGCAAACATTTTCATCAGTCATCTAGAAAATCAGACATTTGAAAAGATAACCACTAATGAAAGTTTCAAAATCATATTGGTACAGATATGTGGATGACGTTATTTGTCTGGTGAAAAAATAGATAAACTCCATTCGGAAATCAACAAAGCTCATCAGAACATAAAGTTCACACTTGAAAAAGGAAAAGAAAATCAAATAATTTTTCTTGACATTTCAATAAAAAAGGAAAATGGGAAACATACATTTAACATCTTTAGAAAACCAACAGCCACAGACACAATAATACATTCCACATCTAACCATCCCCACAGCCAGAAACTTGCAGCACTAAGACATACGTTACACAGAGTAAACAGAATCCCACTCAACAAGAGAAACTATGAAAAAGAAATGAGTACAATCATACAAATATCTAGGAACAATGGGTATGACATACATGTAGTACACAGGCTCAACCAAAAAATAAAAACACAAATACAAAACAAATACAACATTTCTAGAATACAAGAGAACTCACAAGCTGAAAACTTACAAACACACTCAACAAACACACACAATGACAACACCACACAGAAAAGAGCCAGATGGAACACCATGACCTACACACAAAAACTAGCACACAGAGTTGCAAACATCCTAAAGTGACAGGGCTTCCAAATAGCATATAAGTCTGGGCAAACCCTCCAATCACACCTAAGCCAACCAGCTACCAAGACGGACAAAAAACACGATGCAAAGAACATATCAGGTGTTGGAAGTATGAAACAAACCATTCCACATTTGCAAAACATTTAAAACATTTGGAAGGTAGGAGACGAGGTACTGGCAGAAGTGAAGCTGTGAGTACCGGGCGTGAGTCGTGCTTCGGTAGCTCAGTTGGTAGAGCACTTGCCCGCGAAAGGCAAAGGTCCCGAGTTCGAGTCTCGGTCGGGCACACAGTTTTAATCTGCCAGGAAGTTTCATATCAGCGCACACTCCGCTGCAGAGTGAAAATCTCATTCTGGAAACATCCCCCAGGCTGTGGCTAAGCCATGTCTCCGCAGTATCCTTTCTTTCAGGAGTGCTAGTTCTGCAAGGTTCGCAGAAGAGCTTCTGTAAAGTTTGGAAGGTAGGAGACGAGGTACTGGCAGAAGTGAAGCTGTGAGTACCGGGCGTGAGTCGTGCTTCGGTAGCTCAGTTGGTAGAGCACTTGCCCGCGAAAGGCAAAGGTCCCGAGTTCGAGTCTCGGTCGGGCACACAGTTTTAATCTGCCAGGAAGTTTCATATCAGCGCACACTCCGCTGCAGAGTGAAAATCTCATTCTGGAATGAAAATAATGATAGTAAACAACCATGACAAACATCTTACAGAAATGCAAGAAAAATTCCACATTCAGAAAGCCATCGCTGAAAACAAACATGTGATGCAGCATACATAGGCATGACATACAGGAATTTTAGGTACAGTGATCAAAATGTAAATTAACATATTCCAGGCTACTGAAGATGCCTTGCAGAAAATAAAGGAGAAATGCGTATGACACTAAAATTGTGTTTCATTCAGTTGCTGTCAGACGGTCGATAAAGTAAAAATTATCAATATACCGTAGCATTGTCACCGAATTTCTTTCGGCGGAAAACCAGAGCATCGCAGAAATTCATAGGCGTTTACAGAATGTCTACAGAGACCTGGCAGTGAACAAAAGCACAATGGGTCGTTGGGCGAGGCGCCTGTGATCATCGGAACAAGGTCTCGCAGACCTGTCCTATCTCCCATGTGCCGACCAGCCACAGACAGCTGTGGCTCCCGCAATGTTGGACTCCAGGTCAAATCTTCTGTGGTCAGGGGTTGGATTTCAGCGTGTTTGTCGCCACAGAAATGCGAACTTCTCCTTCTTCACGATAACGCAAAGTCTCACACGACTCTGCGCACCCGAGAGGAGCTCATGAAACTTCACTGGACTCTTCTTCCTCATCTACCTACAGGCTGGATCTAGTGCCTTCCGACTTCTATCAGGCCTGATGAAAGATAGACTTCGCGGGAAGCAGTATGTGGATGATGCGGAGGTTACTGATGTAACAAGACGTTGGCTCCAACGTTGCCCGGTACAGTGGTATTATGCGGACATTCAGACCCTGCTAGTAAGGTGGCATAAGGTCTTCGCATTGAATGGAGATAGTGTTGAAAAATAGGGTTTGTAGCCAGAAGGACGTGGGATAATATGGTGTATTGAAATCATGATTAGAACCAGGGTGCTTCAGAAAAAAAATTGTGCCACATTACTATACTGTAAGTATACTGTAAGATTATGATAGATTATGACGAAATGTCTACCAATAATAGTTATTGTAGACGCTGCTGCTTGTAATAATGTGATTTAAAAATGACACTTCTGATTTGTCGAAACTAGGTATCACTGTACAGAAAATGGGGATCTTGTCAAATTATTATAATAAGCCATGTGGCGAGGGTCTCCCGTCGGGTGTACCGTTCACCTGGTGCAAGTCTTTCGAGTTGGCGCCACTTCGGCGATTTGCGTGTCGATGGGGATGAAATGATGATGATAAGGACACTTTTTTTTTCACTAGCTGCTTATATTTTATGACCCACCGTCTAATTTCTTATGGTGGGTCGTATGTTGCCACTTAGCCGCTGTGACTGGGTCTGGGGTCCGGAGTGACAAAGTAACACCACCCCGGCTCCCGTCCCTACTCACACCGTTGCCCGTGTCCCGCCACGTGGAGGCGGGCTCTGTTTGTTTAGATCCATTTGATTTTTTTTTGTGCAGCATTAGAAAAACTTATAACTAATACAAAATCAAGTAAGATATTAATATACAAAACGAAATTAAATATTTAGAATGAAGGAAGGGAGAGAACTGAATAGAGAAGGGATAGGTATAATATTGCCCGTCACCTGGTTGTGGGCGGCGGCCCGGGTCTTGGAATGACCCTCAAGACGCTGGCCGTCGCTCACCATGCCTTTAACATCTACCATCCTAAAAACTAACTTAACTAGAAGAGATTAGAGTACGTTAGAGCTAGAAACTAAGACTAAGACCTCCATGTCCAGCCTGCTAAACTGTTTACGATATACAATAGAGAGGTAACTGATTTTGTGCTTGGCTCAAAGTTGCTAATGAAAGGGTACTTGTGGTAAAAGTAATAGGGTAATGACGTTAACGGTTTGTGTTGAGCCTACAAGGCTCCTAGTATAGTACATCAGGCGCAAGCACCTCCCGGCCCCGCCTACAACACGACCTGAACGGTGGTTTTCCCCGATCTACCATAGGTATCCGTCGGCTTGGGCTCAAAAGAGAGGATAAGGACAACACAACATCCAGTCCCTGAGCGGAGAAAATCTCCGAGCTAGCCGGGAATCGAAACCGGGTTGGTAGGCATGACGTGCCGTAGCGCTGACCACTCAGCTACCAGGGGCGGACTTCTTGCCAAATAAAGTATTCGTATACACTGAGGTGATAAAAGTAGCGTTCTCGCTTCCCACGCCCGGGTTCCCGGGTTCGATTCCCGGCGGCGTCAGGGATTTTCTCTGCCTCGTGATGGCTGGGTGTTGTGTGATGTCCTTAGGTTAGTTAGGTTTAAGTAGTTCTAAGTTCTAGGGCACTGATGACCATAGATGTTAAGTCCCATAGTGCTCAGAGCTCTTTGAACTATTTGAGGTGATAAAAGGTCATGGGATAGCGATAAGCACATATACGTCTAAAAAGTATAAAAGAGCAGTGAATTAGCGGAACTGTCATTTGTACTCATGTGGTTCATGTCAAAAGGTTTCCGACATATTTTGGCCACATTATCGAAATTAACAGACTCTGACTGCAGAATGGTAGTTGGAGCTAGGCGCATTGATCTTTCCATTTCGGAAAACGTTAGAGAATTCAGTTTTACGAGACCTGCAGTGTCAAGAGTGTGCCGAGATAACAAATTTCAGGCATTACTTCTCACGACGGAAAACGCAGTGGCCAACGGTCTTCACTTAACGACCGAGAGCAGCGGCTTTTGCTCAGAGTTGTCAGGGCTAACAGACAAGCGACACTGCATGAAATAACTGCATAGATCAATGTGGGTCGCACAACGAGCGTATCCGTTAGGGCAGTGCAGCGAAATTTGGAATTAATGCGTTATGGCAGCAGATGGCCGACGCGAGTGTCTTTGCTAAGAGTGGGACACCGGTTGCAGCGCCTCTCCTGGGCTCGTGGCCATATCGGTTGGAGCCTAGACGACTGGAAAACGGTGACCTGGTCAGATGCGCCGCGATTTCAGCTGTTAGGAGCTGATTATAAGGTTCGAGTGTGGCGCAGACACCACGAAGCCATGGACACAAGTTGCGGACAAGGTACTGTGAAAGCTAGTACTGGCTTCGTAATGGTGCCGGCTGTTTTTACATATGATGGACTGGGCCCCCTGGTCCAACTAAACCGATCATTGACAGGAAATGGTTATGTTTCGCTACCTGGAGACCGTTTGCAACCATTCATGGAATTCATGTTTCTAAACAACGATCGAATTTCTATGGATGACAATGCGCGATGTCACTGGGCGACAACTGATTACGACTGGTTTGAAGAACACTCTGGAAAACTTCGACATTACAACTACAGATCACTTCCTACAATAGTTAATTTTGGCCTTAATAAAGGCCTATGTACAACAGATGACATCTTTTGCTTGTACTTCTGGAACGCTAATGCTCGGTTCTGTACTGGAATATCTATTCCAAGTACATATGCAGCGGCACCACGTGCAGGAATCAGCTTCAGTACCACTAGAATATTGTTCCCACCCCAGGTATTTGGGTGTCACTCTTGACCGTACACTGACCTACAAGGGACATTGTCTGAAACTGAAGCAGAAAGTATCCTCCAGAAACTGCCTTCTTCGGAAAGTGGCGGGATCGAACTGGGGTACACAACCACAAACATTAAGAACAACAGCTCTTGCCTTATGCTATTCTGCACGAGAGTATGCTAGCCCAGAGTGGTACAATTCAGTACATGCAAAGCAGGTTCATGTAGCCTTAAATGACAGCTGTAGGATTGTTACAAGCTGCCTGAGGCCAACCCCCATGGACAAAGTTCAATGGCTCGCTGGGATTGCTCCATGTGACATCAGAAGAGAGGTCGCCGCTAACATCGAGAGGCATAAATCAAATACAGTGACCTCACATCCACTCTTTGGATATCAACCTGACAGGGCAAGACTGAAGTCCAGGAAGAGTTTCCTAACAACTTCACAGCCCTTAGAAGGGTCAGCTGCGACTACCCAACTCACCAAGTGGAAAGAAAGATGCCAACACCTGTCAAACTGGATGACACTACAAGAATCCCTGCCGCCTGGATACATGGAGAAGTGGTTCATCTGGAAGTCTTTGAACAGACTACGGACCGAAGACGCAAGATCGAGGGACAATCTCCTTAAATGGAACTTCCAAATGCCAACACAACACTGTGCGAATGTGGTGAATTGCGGACAACCCGGCATATCTTCAAATGTAACATGCCCAACCAGCTGTAGCATGAATTACTTAACGTCTGCAGCACCCAATGCTATCAAACTTGCCCAATTCTTTGTATGTATTGTATATGTGTTCATTTTAATGTACCTCTGACACAAATAAAGAAAGAAAGACTTCCTGCAACACTGACTATGTCATGTAATCGAAGAAATTTCTTATAATCACAATAATGAAACCACAAATTTAATGTAAACAACAGGTGCCACCGTCTGTCCCTATATCACTGTGACTTAGCAGCTTAGTTGTGCTCGATACGTATCAACATAAGTCGGTAGTTATCGTGGCTATCACATAATGTTTTCAACTGCTGCCAGCCGCAACGCTCAATCAGTTGCATTGTAGGTGCTCGGTGATCTTATGTCGGGTATACTACACAGACACACACGCTGTACCTCACCCCACTTTCCTGCCCATCGCATGACGTTGGTCTCCCGCTGTAATCTTCACTGGAGCCACTGCAGCAACAAGTTATACTAACGTTGTAATTTAATACACGTGTAGCATTTTAAATCTCTACTGCCGACCTGGTCCAGCGAATTAAAAAGAATTCCCTGTGAGATGCCGGAACGTCGTTCCGGGAAAAAGTAAACCATGGTGTAGGTTCAACTCGATAGTGGGTATTTCCAAGTGGCTGGGCTGGTGTTGTCGACGTAACATTTAAAGAACTGGGAAGGAACAGAGATTAGTGCTTAACGTTCCTTCGACGACATCAGTAGAGGCGGAGAACAAATTCTAGTAACAAATACACTATCTGGTTCAAATGGCTCTAAGCACTATGAGACTTAACATCTGAGGTCGTCAGTCCCCTAGACTTAGAACTACTTAAACCTAACTAACCTAAGGACATCACACACATCCATGCCCGAGGCAGGATTCCAACCCGCGACCGTAGCAGCAGCGCGGTTCCAGACTGAAGGGCCTAGAACCGCTCGCCCACAAAGGCCGGCTCATTATCTGGTGAAAAGTAAGCGGAGACCTCTGCGTAATGCGGAATTGACTACTAGATATCACGAGAGGAGAACCCATCAGTACAAAAGGAGGCGAGGAAAATTGTGTCATCAGTAGAAAAGCAGAATAGCAGAGAGCCCAGTCAGTTCAAATGCGGACTACGTATTAGACGTGACCTAAGTAACGAATCAGAGACTTTTCATCCCTTATAAAGCTGCCCAAATAGTCATCGTTATGTGATTGTGAAGTTTAAACGCGGCGTAACAACCACAGGTAAAACAAGATCAGGTATCTCTCACGAGTTCCCTAGTGCTGCCATAGTCCAGCAAGCACAATGACTGTGCTTGGGAAGTCAAAAATAAGGGGTACAGTGGTCGAGCAGCTCCTCATAAGCCATACAGTCTGCACTCAATGCTACGCATGGGGCTTTTCGCGGACGATTCTGCAGTATACAGAGAAGTTGCAGCATTAGAAAATTGCAGCGAAATGCAGGAAGATCTGCAGCTGATAGGCACTTGGTGCAGGGAGTGGCAACTGACAATTGACATAGACAAATGTTACGTATTGCGAATACATAGAAAGAAGAACTGGTAGCAGTTTCTTCTGTAAAATATCTGGGGAACGATTTGAAGGGGATCATCATATAAAATTAATTGTTGGTAAGGCGGGTGCCAGGTTGAGATTCATTGGGAGAGTCCTTAGAAAATGTAGTCCATCAGCCAAGGAGGTGGCTTACAAAACACTCGCTCGACCTACACTTGGGTATTGCTCATCATTGTGGGATCCGTGCCATGTCGAGTTGACAGAGGAGATCCAAAGAAGAGCGGCGCGTTTCGTCACAGGGTTATTTGGTCAGCGTGATAGCGTTACGGAGATGTTTAGCAAACTCAAGTGGCAGACTCTGCAAGAGAGGCGCTCTGCATCGCGGTGTAGCTTGCTGTCCAGGTTTCGAGAGGGTGCGTTTCTGGATGAGGTATCGAATATATTGCTTCCCCCTACTTATACCTCCCGAGGAGATCACGAATGTAAAATTAGAGAGATTCGAGCGCGCACGGATGCTTTCCGGCAGTCGTTCTTCCCGCGAACCACACGCGGCTGGAACAGGAAAGGGAGGTAATGACAGTGGCACGTAAAGTGCCGTCCGCCACACACCGTTGGGTGGCTTGCGGAGTATAAATGTAGATGTAGATGTAGCGGTCTTGCGGTTCCAGACTGCAGCGCCTTTAACCGCACGGCCACTTCGGCCGGCTGGCCGCTTATGCTTCCACCTATGGTTGTGATCATGGTTTCCCAGGATAAGGATGAAAGGATTGTTCGAGTGCCTCGAGTTCCTGTATAGTCGTGTGGCGTGTTTTTTGAATACTTCCTTGAGGGCTTCAAGGCGGTATTAATTGTGAAGATTCACGGTGTGTGTGTAGCGTGGAGCGTTGCTAATAATTCGCAGCACTTTGTTCTGTGATCTGCAGGCGGCGCAGTCGTGTAGGAGCTGCATATCCCCAGACGGGAGCTGCGTACGTCATCATAGGTCTAATCAGTGTCATGTATATGGACCTCGACACCCTGCTATTCAGTGTGCTTTCCCTGTTGAGAATTGGGTACAGTTGTTTGAGCCTCGCGTGCGCTCTGTTGGTAACGTATTCGATGTGGTCCCCCCCCCCCCCCCCCCCCCCCCATGTAAATTTTCGGTCCAGCCAGACACCGAGACATCTGACTTTCTCTCGTATTGGGCGTGTATGTAGTGTTATCTGTCTACTTTGTTGATGTTTGCGCAGTAGTTTCGGACTGCATGTAAACAGACCTGCTTCGCACTTGTCGACGTTTACTTTAATACGCCATCGCTCCAATCAAGGCTCGGCAGTTCTGAGTGCCGTCTGTATTCGTGAATTAATGTTCGACGGTTTCCAATCTTGCGCTAAGATGGCTGTGTCATCAGCGTAGATGATTAATGTCGTATTTTGTGTTGCTGGGAAGTCGTTAATGTACAGGTTGAACGAGATGGGCCCTAGGATTCTTCCCTGGGGTATTCCAGCTTGGATGCCGTGTTGTGTTGATTGTTTGCCCTGCACATCAGTGTTGAAACACCTGTTCGTGATTATGAGTGTATGAGACGTACGAGGCCGTCCGGGGAACCAGCTTCGCTTAGTTTGCGTATAAGGCCGTTGTGACAAAGACGGTCGAAAGCTTTTTCGATATCCAGGAACACGGCCCCTGTGGCTTTGTTCATGTTGTAGCCGTGTGTGTTATGTTCGACTACGCGGAGGAGTTGTTGTGTTGTGCCAACTGGAGTGGCCGAGGGGTTCTAGGCGCTACAGTCTGGAACCGCGTGACCACTACGGTCGCAGGTTCGAATCCTGCCTCGGGCATGGAAGTTTGTGATGTCCTTAGGTTAGTTAGGTTTAAGCAGTTCTAAGTTCAAGGGGCTGATGATCTTAGCAGTTAAGTCCCATAGTGCTCAGAGCCATTTGAACCATTTTGTTGTGCAGTTGAGTGACGATTCCTAAAGCCGAATTGCTCCGGTCTTAGGGTGTCATTGGCGATGCAGTGCCTAGTGATGCGTTTTAATATTACCTTCTCAACAATCTTGCTGAACGAGCACAGCAGACTGATGGATCGGTAATTTTGTGGGAAGGAGTGGTCTTTCCCTGGCTTCCTGAACATCAGGGCCTTTGCCGCGTTCCAAAAGTCAGGGAAGTGTTGGTGTTGTAGGATGGCTTTCGTTATGTCAAGTGTAGTGCCAACATTAAAGTATCGAGGAGATGGTGCTACGATGGAGAGGGTGTTTTTCGTGGTTTGGGTGAGGTCTCCTTACTGCACTTACGAAAACTCTACAAGCGCAAGGATACGAACAAGTTTCACAACATTGTGTACTGCGTACAGTAGAGCAACAGTTTGGAGAGGATGACTATATCAGCTTGACAATGCACTTTGTCATAAAACGACATCTGCGAGGCAATGGCTAGTGTGTAAGAAGTGAGCAGTGCGCGCCTCCGGTATATAATGGAAACCGCTGTTCAGACTATTTGCCCGTCGCTATGCGACGGCTTGTGTGAGTGTGTGTGAATTCCTAAGGGACCAAACTGCTGAGGTCACTGGTCCATAGATTTCTTAAACTAACTTATGCTAAGAACAACGCACACGCCTGTGCCCGAGGGAGGACTCGAACCTCAGGCGGGAGAGGCCGTGTATTCCGTGACATGGCGCCTTAAACCGCGCGGCAAGCAAAGGCATGCTTAGCGTCCCACCAGGCGGCATCCGAGGTCTACTACGCCGACTTAACGCCGCTCCGGATCAGCTTGGGTTCAATTGTTGACCTCAGTAACTACACGTGTGATACATTCTGTTAAGAAAAGCAGAAAAATGCTCCTACTAGAAATACTGGAAATCAAAAAACCTGACACAGAATCAGAATGCCAGCATAGTATTAAGTCTCAGTTTCCTTTTTTTCCCCTTGCTTAAATTACGTTTTTGATGCAATACTAGATTCAAACTGTAAATTCACCTTATTTCTCATCAGTTGTTAAATGTAGCTACACATAACAGCTCTTTTTCCCTTAGTTTTTAGTTAATCCAATTAATTCTATTCCAGAAAAAACATAATGTTTTCCTATGTAAGAGCGCTGCCATATATGTCTTGTTTACAAAAAAAAAAAAAAAAAAAAAAAAAATTGTGTAAGTCACCCATTGTTTTTATCTGTGTTTGCAACATTAACTCGTCATCTGAAGATTGCCCAAGAAGTCGAAAGCTCGTTCGCGCTAAATAAATATAATTTTGGAGTACTTAGGAATTGTTTTCCTATTTAATATTATTCTCATGTTCCACCGAGTACAGACGGAAAAGCCAGTTAATGATAATGTTTTCTTGGTGACTTAGGAGTTCGTTTCTTTGACAATTTCCCAGACATAAACGATAAAATACTGTACTACTAGTATTATGTAGACGTAATTTTAATGTTATTTAGAGTCACTAAGCAGCTGCTGGATTAACTTAATTAAATCAATACAAAATGTATTTTACGCTTGAAAATGAATCCGAAGGTAGTACCAACTTTTCCTTCAGTATGTCCGTTAGCAGATCGGAGAGTACACTTGCGTTTAACGAGTACAGAAGACGTACATATTCAGGAATAACAGTTGGGAGTAATTGTAATTGCCCTACACAACGTAAAAGGAGTATTTCTACTCAGTGTTGCACAGGAAGCTTTAGTTGCTCCCTACGGATGAAGTAAGAGCCAAGCAACTAAATACCATGGATGAGACAGCCTTAAGAACCGGTTGTTGAGAACGTAATAAAGTGTACTGCACTGTGAAGAAAAACGATAAACGAGAAAAACTTAGTCAGGCCAGATCTGACGTAAACAAACGTTACGTTACAGTCACATATACAAGTCCCGTCAATGACAGCACAGCAAAGTATTTTCTTAGACAGAAGGTTAAAGTCGGATTTAGGACGTGTAGTTTCTTAACATAACCTTAAGGAAAAACGAACAAAACAGAAAGAGCTTAACAAGGGATGAACAGTGAGTCGGGAGTGAGTACAGTCAGTTACCAAGATTGCGAAATCATGCATATCGGACAGACAGGAAAACTGTTTCGGGTTCGATATAAAGGACAGTGAAATGCACACACAGAGAGATGCCGACAGCAGGGTTTGCTAGAAATTTTCGGGCACACCTTTGCCCGGTGGTTGGGCCACACACCCCGTCCTCGAGCTGGTGGTGTCCGCAAATCTTCGTTTTCAAGCCATCGTGCCCGCATCTTTTCACGATACCGGCAGCGCACCTCCACATGTTCAATAATTAAAGACAATGGTCTGTTGTCTGTTTTTCTATATATTGAAGCCACCATCACACCATCAATGGTTATGTAAATGTTTTCATTCTGAAACGTGATTTCTAGACGCCAAGACGCCGAAGAACGATTAAGCGTTTTTTGCTATTTTGTTAACTACGGCTATCAAAACCCTATAACAAAAGAAAGAAATGTGGCTATGTGAATGGTTGAGAAAAAAGAGCTACGTACTCTTCGTTAATTTGCTGAGTGAAATCTGATCACTCTTCAGGCTTATGAAAAATTATTAATGATGTCATAGTACAAAACAAAAAAAGGAAACATAATAATTAAAGAGAAACTTGCAGCTGGAAAGAGATAAGCAGCAGCTGAAATTTATGATGACAGGGAGGCCATTTAAGCGATAATTAGTTCTGTAATATCGGCAGACATCAATAGTAGTTTTTTCAGAAGAACCTGAAAAGCAATTGTATCTGTCATGCAATGACGTTTCTAATTAACTGAAGAAAGTCAAAATATTTTATTTTTACTTTTTGTGATTCTTACTTAATGTGGCACTAAGATCAATGCTACTTTAGAGTAATACACAAATATAAGCAAACAGAAATAAAGAGTCTTAAATATGCACAGATTTAGATTTTGATCAGCATAATTAAGTATTGATGCAGCTGGATGTCCAGATTGCTTAATCATTTGATATTTCCTGAAATTTGTGTGCAGTTATCAGACTACCAGTTATTGTATGAATGTTCGAAGTGTAAGCAGTTTTCTGCAGCTGCAGTGTATAATACTGCTGTGATTTCATTGGAAAAGCTAAACCTTTATTTTAATGTATAAGATGAAAGCAATGTCCGAGAGAATCTTTCTGAATATAATTATTGCTGCATAACTGTTTGCTACCTAACAATTCCGTACATAAATACTATTCAAAAATTTCAATCTAAGGTACTAGTTTTTGTTATGTTTCAACTCGTGATACTTTGAAGGCATGCATGACTGCATATACTGCTATTTCATGGGATTATCTGAGACCAGACAATGCTTCCTGATTGTTTAAAGATTAGAATAGATTAGATTAGATTCAGTTTTCGTTCCATAGACCCCAAAAATGAGATGATTCTCTTGGGTGTAGAACATGTCAGAAAGTATAACATAAAGCACTCCGTCTTCAGGCCACGAGTGGCCTGCCGGGACCATCCGATCGCCGTGTCATCCTCCGAGGAGGATGCGGATAGGAGGGGCGTGGGATCAACACACCGCTTTCCCGGTCGTTATGATGGTATTCTTGACCGGAGCCGCTACTATTCGGTCGAGTAGCTCCTCAATTGGCATCACGAGGCTGAGTGCACCCCGAAAAATGGCGGTCGTCACCCATCCAAGTGCCAGTCACTCCCAACAGCGCTTACCTTCGGTGATCTCACGGGAACCGGTATATCCACTGCGGCAAGGCCGTTGCATTTGTCAGGAGATAGTCGAAATAGGTTAATACAATGCAGTAAAAGTGGAACAACTAATATTTACAGAATTAACACACTGTCAGAAAGAAACACTGTAATGCGCTACCAATATAAATAAATTTATCATACACAAAATACCTAATCTTGACTGTTGTGACCCGGTGTTGTCAAAACTGAAATCAAACAGATACTTTTACTTAAGCTGGTTTAATAGTCTCTGTTAAGATATTCAGCTATGGAGTGGAAGGATGTATCTGAAACCAAGTATTCAATGGTTGCTGGCCATTTATTGAAAATGTGTGTTCCTGAATATTGGACCCCTTTTTGGACCAAGGTAAGTGATTTTAGGTCTTTATGTAGATTGTTCTTATTCCTAGTATTGATACTATGTATTGAGCTATTATTTGGAAATAGAGATGTATCACTTGCAACAAATTTCATTATGGAATAAGTACGCTGAGAAGCAGTGGTTAGAATACAAAGTTCCTTGAACAGGTTTCTACGAGATGTTCTTGAATTTACACCATAAATGGTTCTTATCACACGCTTTTGTACCCAAAAACTTTTGCTCGGTTTGATGAGTTGCCCCAGGATATGATCCCACATGACATAATAGAACGAAAGTAACCAAACTATGCGAGTTTTTTTTATATTTGTATCTCCTACATCTGACATTATTCTCACGGCAAATACAGACTTGTTTAGGCGCTTAAGCAATTCTGTGGTATGCCCCACCCAACTGAATTTATTATCGAGTTGAGAGAGATCATAGACGAATATTTAAAAAAATTTGTCTTTTTTTTCGTGTTCTATAGTTCCGTGTCCTGCCCTTGCTTTCGAAGCAAATTTGGCACAGGGATTCCTGTTTCGACCAGCTCGACGTTTGCATAGGTTTTGAGGGGCGATGCATGTGCGCAAAGTATCGGCCGAGAGGCAAGGGACGGGACGGGCTGTGTCCGCAAATTTCCGCTGTCCGCAGTTCTCCGTGTCCACATATCTCCAGACAGTACATGAGTGTAATACGCACATCAGATAGGGGTGCTGTCCGGGATTCGAACCTCAGACCTTTGCTTTTCACTGGCATGTCCTCCGCCGACAGAGCTATCCAAGCACGACTCACGACCCGCTCTCACCGCTTTACTTCCGCGGGTAACTTGCGTCCTACCTTCCATACTTCACATAAGTTCCCCTGCGTGCCTCGCGGGACTAGCGCTTGTGAAAGAAAAGGTACTGCGTTAAACGCGGTTAGCCACAGCATGAGTACGAGAGGATGAACTGGCGAAAGAAAACCTGTGAGCGTGGTTGTAAGTCCTGTGTGGATAGCCAAGTCGATAGAGCACATGCCTTCAAGAGGCATAGGTCCCACATCGAGTGTCGGCCTGGCACACAGTTTTAATCAACTTGAACTTTATCGCGGACCACCTACATCCCTTCATGCTTCGTGGCTTGGGGGTCAATGATGATGAAACGATGATGAAGAGCACACAACACCCAGTCATCACGAGGCAGAGAAAATCCCTGACCCGCCGGGAATCGAACCAGGGAACTGCGGGGGAAGCGAGAACGCTACCGCAAGACCACGAGCTGCGGACTTTCCAGCATGATGATTGTCCATTGTCATAAAGCCAGGACTGTGCTGCAGTAATTCGAGGAGCATGATGGTGAACTCACGTTGGTGTCTTGGCCATCCACTTCTACTGATGTGAGCCCGTTAGACTATCTGGCTCACAAACCAGGGCCCCGTAGTTTACGATAATTGCATGGCCTGTGCGTAGACAATTGGTACCACGTATCCCCGGAAATCTACCGAAGACATTTCGAATCCTTGTTCACAGAATCTCGGAAGTACTGGGTTTCAAAGAGGGACCAACACGCCATTAAGCGGTTGGCGTTAATGTTTTGCGTCATGAGTGTATGCGTATGCTCCCTTCTTGAAGCATGTAATGTAAAATCAAGCCAACGATACATTAGGAGGGCTGGGTTGTTTGGAGGAGGAGACCAGACAGCGAGGTCATCGGTCTCATCGGATTAGGGAAGGACGGGGAAGGAAGTCGGTCGTGCCCTTTCAAAGGAACCATCCCGGCATTTGCCTGGAGCGATTGAGGGAAATCACGGAAAACCTAAATCAGGATGGCCGGACGCGGGATTGAACCGTCGTCCTCCCGAATGCGATTCCAGTGTGCTAGCCACTGCGCCACCTCGCTCGTTATACATTAGGAATCCTACGATATCACTGGGTATCATTATCTTCGTTTACATAAAGAAAAATTCATGTAACAACGGTGACATTAAAAGCCAATTATTTCAGTCGTAAACATTTATATTCTTTGTATTTAAAGTAACGTTGAAGTTTTAACACAAAATTTTGTAAATTCAGCTCTATTATTTCTGCTAAATACGTGTCAGCTATTGTTTCTGACAAACACGAAAACTCTTTGCTTCGTGTTGTCTTTCTGTTCTTCTTCGTTGAGACTTGAAGGGAAATGGGTGTAAATGAAAGACGAGTCCTTCTGTGGACCTGTTTTCTCAAATTGTGCCGTCACAATATATCAAATGATGCACTCACAAACGTTCAAAAGTTCAGATACTTTACTTCATTTATTATTCAGATATTTATCCGATTTTCACAGTCCTTCATCAGTTAATTTTCTCCGTATTATAAGAACACCTGTGCACGTTATTATAAAGATTATCAGGTAAGAACGAGGGGCGTTCAAAGTAATGCAACAATTTTTTTTCTTAGCCAGTGTAGTTTAAAAAATTCCGAATTGGTTATGGAACATCGTCGAATATCTCCGCTTCATTCCTTATAGTTTCATGAACTTCCGATCAATAGTAGCCTTAGTACCATACGTAGCCTTCAAAATGGCTTTGGTAATGGACGTGCATTACAAGCAGAGAGCTGTCAATGAGCTTCGTAGATATTCATAGGCACTTGCACAACGTCGACGGACACCTGCCAGTCAACAAAAGAACTGGTAGTCGTTGGGCGAGGCTTCTGTGGTCATCGCAACAAGATCGCACGAATCTGTAAGATCTCTCGCGACCGGCTGGCCCCACGCAGCTGGGACTCTTGCAGTGTTAGAACGTGCGGACACTCTCATTCGTGGTGACCCAGTGATCACAGTCAAACTCCTAATTGCTTAACTGGGCGACTAACTGGACGACTCTGTCACTCGTCGACCAGTTTTGGGGTACTAAAATGTGTGTGTCCGGTGGGTTCAAAAATGGTTTAAATGGCTCTGACAACTATGGGACTTAACATCTGAGGTCATCAGTCCCCTAGAACTTAGAACTACTTAAACCTAACTAACCGAACGACATCACACACATCCATACCCGAGGCAGGATTCGAACCTGCGACCGTAGCAGTCGCGCGGTTCCGGACTGAAGCGCCTAGAACCGCTCGGCCACAGAGGCCGGCTCCGTTGGGTTCCTCGTCGCCTAACCGAAGACCATACACATCCTTTCGTAATTGCTTGCGCGTTACGTGGCTGATCGTGACAATTTTTTGTCGAACACTGTCACAGGCGATGAACAATGGGTTCGTCACTTCGTATGGAAAACAAAACGTCAGTCCATGTAGTGGCTCCGCACCACCTGTTCCCCGAAGAAAAAGTTCAAAGCCGCAGCCTCAGCCGATAAAGTCTTCGAGACGGTCTTCCGGGACTCTGAAGGGGCTATTCTGTTTGATGTCCTGCCTCCTGGTGCAACGACTAGCTCTGAAGCGTGTTGTGCTACCCTCAGGAAACTGGAGAACGACTTCAGCATGTTAGTTATCACAAAAATGCAAACGAACTTCTGCTTTTCCATTACAACGTAAGGCTACAAACAAGACTGCGTTGCCGTGAGAAGTTCACAGAACTTCATTGGACAGTTTCTCCTCATCCTCCCTACTACCGGGATCTCGCACTTCCGACTTCCATCTGTTTGACCCAGTGAAGGTTGCACTCCGCGGGAGGCACTGCGTGGTGATGGAGAAGCTGTGGATGCAGCGAGACTCTGGCTCTGACGTCGACAAGTACCGTGGCCCATGAGGGCGTTCAGGCCCTCCGAGTAAGATGGCCTAAGGCAGGCTAATTGAATGGTGATTATGTCGAAAAACAGGATTTTGTAGCCATAAGAGTGGGGAATAATGTGGGGTATTGGAATCGTGAATAAAATCAACCTCCTTTCAGAAAAAATATTGTTGCATTACTTATTGAACGACCCTCGTGGTACGAGGGTAATCCCAAAAGTAAGGTCTCCTATTATAACCCTGGGTTGGGTGTGGGGCGGCGGAGGGCTGAAGTGGACTGCGGTAGTCGTCGTGGGGTTGTGGATCACTGCTGCTGCGGCGGGGACGGAGCCTCTCCACCGTTTCTAGGTGCCCGGATAACATACAATACAATACAAGGTCTCCTATTTTTTATAAGTACGTAGACCTGTTTATTTCTACAATGGTTTATATCAGTTTACAGCTTCAACATTTAGCTATTTTTCGACATAATCACCATTTCTGTCGACGCATTTTTATAGACGCTGTGGAAGTTTTTGTACGCCCGTGTCATACCATCTCACCGCCATGCTGTTCAGAAAGTTATGAACCTCTTCTTTCACCTCGTCGTCGGAGCTGAATCGCTTTCCGGCCAAATGTTCTTTTAACATAGGGAACAGGTGATACTAACTGGGCACCAAGTCAGGACCGTAGGGTGGGTGGGTGATTATGTTCCACTGACACTGTTGCAGGAGGGCAACGGTTTGCCGAGCGATGTGTGGGCGAGCGTTGTCATCGAGAATGTGTACGCCCTTGCCTCTTCTCCGGTTCTGAATTGCCCGTTTGAGTTTTTTCAGAGTCTCACAGTACCTGTTAGCGTTAATTGTGGTCCCAGCGATTCAGCTCCGACGACGAGGTGAAAGAAGAGGTTCATAACTCTCTGAACAGCATGGCGTCGAGCTGGTATGACATGGGCGTACAGAAACTGCCACAGCGTCTACAAAAATGCTTCGACAGAAATGGTGATTATGTCGAAAAAAAGCTAAATGTTCAAGCTGTAAACTGATGTAAACCATTGTAGAAATAAACAGGTTTATGTACTTATAAAAAAAATAGGAGACCTTAGTTTTGGGACTACCCTCGTACTTCATAACTTTGTAACGTCCAATCTGAAGACAAATCGTTGAATATGCAGCATTTGAAGAGGTACATAACAAAAGGAAGTAGCAGAATTTGGCTAGGGAGTAATGGCCCGCTCCTCGATCTTTTGTGACTCGCGGACTTTGTGTCCGCCATTCTCAAAAATTTTAGAAAAAGTAATGTTCAGGCAGCTTCTGAACCATCTGATCACAAATAACATATTATCAAGAACACAGTTTGGATTTCTGAAGGGTTCTGATATCGAAAAGGCTATTTACACCTACAGTGAAAATGTACTTAATTCATTAAATAACAAGTTACAAGCAGCAGGTATTTTCTGTGATTTGTCAAAGGCATTCGATTGTGTAAAGCACAACATCCTTTTAAATAAATTAGAATTCTATGGTGCCACGGGCAGTGCTGGGAAATGGTTCAAGTCATACCTCGCTAACAGGAAACAAAGGATGTCAGTGCAAGAGACTAGTGAATTAAGTAATCAGTCATCATCAGAATGGGAAGAAATTACATGTGATGTCCCACAAGCATCCATCTTAGGGCCATTGCTTTTTCTTGTGTACATTAATGATCTCTCATTAGTTACACTGCCAGAAGCAGAGTTAGTTTTGTTTGCAAATGACAAAAGTATTGCAATAAATAGTATGTCTAGTGTAGTTCTAGAAAGCTCTGCTAATGATATTTTCATGGATATTAATAAATGGTTTAAAGCCAACTCACTGACTTTAAACTTCGAAAAGGCTCACTATATCCAATTCAAAACCTGTAAGAGGTTTCCACCCAGCATATGCATAAAGTACGAAGAAGAGCAGATAGAAGAGGTTGACAGTCTTAAATTCCTGGGATTACAACTTGATAATAAATTCAGTTGGGAGGAGCACACCACAGAACTGCAGAAACGCCTTAACAAATCTGTATTTGCAATTCAAGTGTTAGCAGACACAGGCGACATAAAAGTGAAAAAGCTTACATACTTTGCCTACTTTCATTCCATAATGTCATATGATATAATATTTTGGGGTAACTCTTCAAGTCAAACAAAAGTTTTCAGAGTCCAAAAGCGTGTAATACGTATTATTTGTGGAGTAAATTTACGGACGTCCTGTAGAAACTTCTTCAAAGAACTGGGTATACTAACTACTGCCTCTCAGTATATTTACTCCTTAATGAAATTTGTCCTAAATAATATAACTCTGCCGGCCGGAGTGGCCGTGCGGTTCTAGGCGCTACAGTCTGGAACCGCGAGACCGCTACGGTCGCAGGTTCGAATCCTGCCTCGGGCATGGATGTGTGTGATATCCTTAGGTTAGCTAGGTTTAAGTAGATCTAAGTTCTAGGGGACTGATGACCTCAGAAGTTGAGTCCCATAGTGCTCAGAGCCATTTTTTTTAATATATCTCTTTTTCCAACAAACAGCTCAGTTCATACATACAATACCAGGAACAAAAATGAACTGCACAAGGACTTAAAAGCACTTACTTTAGTTCAAAAACGGGTCCACTACTCAGGAATACTCATCTTCAATAATTTGCCAGGAAACATAAAAAATTTAGTTACAAATAAAGATCAGTTTAAAAGGAGCCCGAAAGAGTTACTAGTGGCCAACTCCTTCTACTCCATTGACGAATTTTTTAATAGAAACAAATGGTGTATTGTATATATTCATACTATTGGTATTGTTATTTCAGCTTAAAAAAAGAACTGGTTCCACATACACGAGAATCTCCTCAACACGGATCTATGGAACGAAAAACTAATCTAATCTAATCAAACGTTGTATCTGGAGCCCGCGGCTTCGGCGCTATGGCAGCCGGCGACGCTAACTAGTGAATCGCGGCGGCGCCCTCTACGCGCTCCCCACTCTGCGATGTCAGCGTGCAGCCCGGGCCACCGGCCGCTGGTCACCGGATGTTGTGAGGCCGGCAGCCCATCCCGATGCCGCCCACAGCGGCCGCCTTGGCGAGACTCCCACTGGGCCGCGTGACGTCACACCGGACAGGAGAAAATGCCGTGGCGCAAGCTGCTGCCTGACCAGTGAAACCTGCGGCAAAAAGTGAGCGGAATTTCGGTCCTTTGTGCCTAAGCCGGCCGTCAGGTCGAAGGTACGGTCGTACCGCGTACTGAGCGAAAGGTTTTGAATGGGTTGAGAATTTGTCGGCAGGAGGGTTCTAGTATGTTATCTTACAATAACCCATTGAGTGCGAGGTCGCAAAAGGCCAATGATGTTTACGGCATTCGACGCTCCACATATTGTCTACCATGCAGACTCCTATGTATGTGAGTGGCTCGAAGACTTCTTAAGTAATTGAACATAGTACGTTGTCCTCGATGGTGAGTGTTCATCGGAGATGAGGGTATCATCTGAAGTGTCCCAGGGAGGTGTGGTAGGTCCGCTGTTGTTTTCTATCTACATAAATGATCCTTTGGATAGGGTGGATAGCAATGTGCGGCTGTTTGCTGATAATGCTGTGGTGTACGGGAAGGTGTTGTCGTTGAGTGACTGTAGGAGGATACAAGATGACTTGGACAGGATGTGTGATAGGTGTAGAGAATTGCAGCTAACTCTAAATATAGATAAATGTAAATTAATGCAGATGAATAGGAAAAAGAATCCCGTAATGTTTGAATACTCCATTAGTAGTGTAGCGGTTGACACAGTCACGTCGATTAAATATTTGGGCGTAACATTGCAGACCGATATGAAGTAGGACAAGCAGTACTGAGGAAGACGGATAGTCGTCTTCGGTTAATTGGTAGAATTTTGGGAAGATGTGGTTCATCTGTAAAGGAGACCGCTTATAAAACACGAATACGACCTATTCTTGAATACTGCTCGAGCGTTTGGGATCCCTATCAGGTCGGATTGAGGGAGGACATAGAAGCAATTCAGAGGCGGGCTGCTAGATTTGTTACTGGTCGGTTTGATCATCACGCGAGTGTTAAGGAAATGCTTCATGATCTCGGGTGGGAGTCTCTAGAGGAAACGAGGCGTCCTTTTCGTGAATCGCTACTGAGGAGATTTAGAGAACCAGCATTTGAGGTTGACTGCAGTACAATTTTACTGCCCCCAACTTACATTTCGCGGATAGACCACAAAGATAAGATAAGAGAGATTAGGGCTCGTACAGAGGCATATAGGCAGTCATTTTTCCCTCGTTCTGTTTGGGAGTGGAACAGGGAGAGAAGATGCTATTTGTGGTACGAGGTACTCTCCGCCACGCACCGTATGGTGGATTGCGGAGTATGTATGTAACTGTAGATGTAGATGTACCATGCAACCACAATATTGGCTGCTAATGGGAATAGGGGCAGGACTGGAGGTATCCAATGGTGAGAACGTCATTAGTGTGCGGCATGTAGTCGAACTACCAAGTCGACGAGTACCTCACAACAGTGCTACAGTGCTAGTGGCAATGGCAACAATAAAGCATACATTGCATTATATCTACAAAAACAGTTGTCGAAGTTGACATTTCGGCAGAAAGGAACCCAAGGAGGTCTGCAAAGTGAGAAAGAAGTGGCAGATGAAATATTAGCACTTCTGCAACATGAGTCAGTGGAATGTGTGGTGTTGTATACGCTCTCCTGTGCGGACAATGTACATGAGGATACAGTGATGGCGATATGTGCTTAACAATGGAAAGTGATACTGAAATAGGCAGGAATCATAAAAGAAGGTTGTATACATGGAAGAAGCCTGGAGATACTGACAGGTTTCAGATAGATTATATAATGGTAAGACAGAGATTTAGGAACCAGGTTTTAAATTGTAAGACATTTCCAGGGGCAGATGTGGATTCTGACCACAATCTATTGGTTATGAACTGCAGATTGAAACTGAAGAAACTGCAAAAAGGTGGGAATTTAAGGAGATGGGACCTGGATAAACTGACTAAACCAGAAGTTGTACAGAGTTTCAGGGGGAGCATAAGGGAACAATTGACAGGAATGGGGGAAAGAAATACAGTAGAAAAAGAATGGGTAGCTCTGGGGGATGACGTAGTTAAGGCAGCAGAGGATCAAGTACGTAAAAAGAAGAGGGCTAGTAGAAATCCTTGGGTAACAGAAGAACTATTAAATTTAAATGATGAAAGGAGAAAATATAAAAATGCAGTAAATGAAGCAGGCAAAAAGGAACACAAACGTCTCAAAAATTAGATGGACAGGAATTGCAAAATGGCTAAGCAGGGATGGCTAGAGGACAAATGTGAGGGTGTAGAGACTTATCTCACTAGGGGTAAGATAGATACTGCCTACAGGAAAATTAAAGAGACCTTTAGAGAGAAGAGAAGCACTTGTATGAATATCAAGAGCTCAGATGGAAACCCAGTTCTAAGTAAAGAAGGGAAAGCAGAAAGGTGGAAGGAGTATATAGAGGGTCTATACAAGGGCGATGTACTTGAGGGCAATATTATGGAAATGGAAGAGGATGTAGATAAAGATTAAATGGGAGATATGATACCACGTGGAGAGTTTGACAGAGCACTGAAAGACCTAAGTCGAAACAAAGCCCCGGAAGTAGACAACATTCCATTAGAACTACTGACAGCCTTGGGAGAGCTAGTCCTGGCAAAACTCTACCATCTGGTGCGCAAAATGTGTGGGACAGGCGAAATACCCTCAGACTTCAAGAAGTATATAATAATTCCATCCCAAAGAAAGTAGGTGTTGACAGATGTGGAAATTACCGAACTATCAGTATAATCAGTCACAGCTGCAAAATACTAACGCGAATTCTTTACAGACGAATGGAAAAACTGGTAGAAGCCGACCTCGGGGAAATATTGGAACACGTGAGGCAATACTGACTCTACGACTTATCTTAGAAGCTAGATTAAGAAAAGGCAAACCTACGTTTCTAGCATTTGTAGACTTACAGAAAGCTTTTGATAATGTTGACTGGAAGGAGCGGGTAATAAAAAGAATTTCGTACGTGGAAGACCATCCGCAGCATGCGAACCGTTGTGATCACTGTGACACGTCACTTGCATTCGGTGTTCGCGGTGCAAGTTAATGGCTTGTTTTGAACATTTTTCGAGTGTCAACGACGTCTATTTTGTGAAGTGTAATACATACATCCCATAGAAGATTGATCTCTACCACTCCGGGACACTCATTCTCTGTCGCCCTTCTGATGCACTTGGAGAATCGTTAGCAGTTACTACTTTTCGTGTCATAACTATTAAGACAGCGCTTTCAGGTGAGCCTTACTAAAGACTGAACTTGCGACGTCGCACTCAGTGACTTTCTCGTTAGATGGAGGTTTATCTAAAGATCTAGAATTAACTTCAGGTGTGCTCCAGGGAAGCGTGCTGGGTCTACTGCTGCTCATGTTGTACATGAGTGACCTCGCAGCCAATTTTCATAGTAACCTCAGCCTTTTCTCAGATAATGAAGTTCTCTAAAATGAAGCACCGTGTGAAGATAACTGTATAAACATTCAATTTTATCTTGATAAGATTACCATTTGGTACAATGATAGTCGATTTGACTTGTACAGTGTGCTTAAGAGAAGCTATTACAAGCTTCTAGGGGTTTGTAGAGGCCGTTTAGTAGATAAAGTATTGTAGCGTTTGGATTTTTGGTGGAAGTAATTTGAGCAGATTAGCAATGGAGCCCCGACTGACAGTGTTCCCTAGCAAATCACTCACCTGAGGATCTTCTGCTCCGGGCCTCGGATGTCGTCTCTTTTGCAGGTGTTTCGTGGCCTAGTAAGAAAATGGTTTACAAAAGGAACAGTGCGGAAGCCACAGACAATGAAAGTCGGGGTAAGCTGGCGGAACATATATCCAGAAATGAACACATAAATTCAGATGTAGCCCTGAAGTATTCATAAATTGTAGCCGCTGGGTGAGCATACTTGCTGTAGGACAAGTTGAAAGTACACAAGATCACTCACAAACCTTTCTTCAGAATGCAGATCAGTCCCCAGAGAGAGCACAGAAATGAAAATAGCGGGTATCACAATCACCAGAGAAACTACCCAGGGGTTACGCCAACAGCAGCAGGTGTCGGCCAAAACAGCTTATTGTTTATCCTGAATCACGACAGCGTAAAGATTTTTATCGGAAGGCCGATCATATCAACTTAAAGTGCTACCGATTTGGTTTAAATATTGGTATATGTATTTATGTGTACATTAGATCTGACTTTTTATAATGCACCCCTACAAAAGATTATCCTATCTTCTGATGATGCACATTTTATATCTAAAAATACGATCTGCAGTAAGTGTTCGCTAAATGTAAGCAAAGAGGTACTACAATAAAATTAGCTGAATATTCGTATGGAAGCAAAGAAGCGAAACTTTTGGGACGCATTATAAATGCAAGAGGAATCAGACCCAACCCATGAAACTGATCCACAGGAGAAAGACAACTAAAATCATTTTTGAGAATGGTTAATATTTTTGGAAATTTCTGTCACGGAATTACGCGAGCAACCCAATCACTAAGCAGTTGTTAAATAAAATTTCCAGGGCACTGAAGTTAGGACAAAAGGAAAGACTTTAATCAAGTAAATGTGCACCTCATCCAGACAAAGTTGCTAAAACATCCCAACCTAAACAAAGTCTTTAAAATTTCAACTGGTGCTTCAGACTAGAGATTGGCATGTGAGATCCATTGGCTGTAGTATGGGGCTTTAAACAACATAGATATCTTTTACCAGGAAACAAAATCACAGTGATCATCTGGCCTTTAACCTTCCATGCACAGTAAACTGTTACATCACAATGTAATGAGATGGTACTTATTTCCACAAGAATTCGATTTTGAGATTAAGTATATTGAGGGTATTAATATGTAGTATTATACATACCAGATGTTTTACCCAGATTGCCTACAGGTTTTGTGGAAGACAGGCTTCATTTCAACCAGTACCAAGTTACGAATTTATTTTGTGGAAATAGGTGATCATAACAAAGACATCACAAAGCTTGCTCAAAAGAAATGAAATGATGGGGTCATGTGTGGCCAAGAGACCCCATCTAGGGTTGTTCAGTCATCAGGTGCAAGACATTTTATTTTTACACCAGTTACGTAAAAACAATGAAGAAACGATGATGAGGATAACACCCAGACCATGAGTGGATAAAAGCTGCAACCCAGCAAGGAATTGAACCCAGGACCCCTGCATGGCAGTTAGCCGACCTGAACACTCAACTATGCTATGAAGGCAGACACTAACTCAACTAACTTGGAACCAGTGTAAAAATGAAGTGATTCTGACAATACAAGCAAACAGTTTGCTCAATAATAATAATAGTGGTAACTGACTACCAGACAATGAAATATTGTAGTGGTGTCGTAAAGATTAAAGTGTGAGACTGATAATCTTTGTACCAGGTCATGTGACATATAGGTTAATTTTAGTATCATACATCAACCAAGGTAATGGCCATTTTGGAGTTTGAAAATTCTCATGTCACATGATTACATATTATTATTTTAAAAATATGAATAGATTTGTAAGAAAATGTTATTCACTATTGTCAAATATGTCAAAGAGTAAAAGAAACTTCATCATTCATAAAAGATAGAATTTACCGCATAATCCCCAAGGATCTATGAGGTCTATTGTCTGTCAGTTTAAAATACCCAAAGGAAGGGGTACACAGAAATATATTTTCCTTGTGATTGAATGTTGGTCTAAGTATCTTTGTATGTACCTACTATAGGTAGCAACCACTAGAAACATATCCAGATCCCTCAAAAGTGAGTATTTGATTGAGAGCAAACTTCTCAAACGATTTTTATTGTGCAGTGGAAACCAGTTCAATAAGAGGTATTTCAAATTGTGTTGGTAAGATATAATGTAAACATGTGATGATTTCAAATACCATCCACAAAGAAATGCTGCAACGAGAGTAATGGAAGAACTAGAAAGGCTATATCATACATATTGCTCGGAAAAGCACAATAGGCAAGGGGATCTTTTGAGTGAATTTGAAACCATTTTAAAGCAAATGTCTCATCTTAGTAATTAAGGATCACTTCTGTTAGAAATTACATGCAAGGACATCTTAGACAAACCATTACTTTCATTCTGACATGGCCTATAATTAATGATAGTAATAGTAATATTAGCTCTTCTGAAGTTGAACTTAAGTTAAAAAGGAATGCTGAAAGCGGATTAAAGATATATAATGAACTTTCCTTGAATGCCAAATTCCAGGCAGGAGATAAGGTTATGATTCAAATACATGAACAAATCTCTAAATTTCAAACAGAGGTTGAAAAGGTTTTTCATTTCTTTCTGGAACCCCTTGGAAAGTGAGCAAAATTACTCACTGTAAGGTATTGCTGTTACAGAGTCCAATGAGTCAGACAACTAAAAGATTATATGATGTTTCAAATGCGCAAAAATATCATGAGGTGTTGAAGCAGAAGTTATTCTGAGATACATAATAACCCTCCCAGTTATTCAACCATCAGTACAGTAGTGGAAAGTTACAGTTTTGTAGGTTCTTTACTGCCTGCTAATATTAAGTAGGGAAGGGTATGTGTAATTTTGTAAATCTTTTTGTAGATATTTAATAAGGAGGTAAAATTCATATACTTATAGGTTTGAAAGAGATACGTTACCAGAATATATGAGAAAGGAAATACGATTTAGATAAGAAGAATATTGAATCAGTAATAAATAACCTTAGAGTGACTATAAGTGAGACATGTTTGGGGAGAAAAGGAGAGCTTTTCGGAGGTTGTGGGATTCTTACAGTTGCAGGAATTGGAAGAAAAAGTTGAGGCTACAGTAGGGATGACTTAAGAAACCTATAATGTCGAGTGATGAACACTACATCTCTGATCCACAGGGACAAATCCTATCTGCAGTGGTGATTCCTGGTGTGCAGGCTGGATGGGTTACCTGTACTTGGTGTCTATCATTTTTTTCTTTGGTTATTCCCTCTTTCTCATACTTAAATCCTTGTAGTGAAGACTCTTCATATATCAGTTACACTAGATGTTGTAATTGAACACACCTACAATACAAGCTATATGCACCTCTGAACTGTATCACAAGCATGTTAGGATATTAGCAAGGGATGTGTAGCTTCATAGGAAAACACAGAAAATGCAGAGTAACTATTGTGAATTATTATTTTAATGTTAAGCCTTATATCATAAGAACGAAGGTAAAAGGGGAAATGAGAGAGAATAGTGGCTGAAGAGGTTTTAGGGGATAAAAGGAATGTGGTATCAGTAGGACTTTTATACAAAGTACATGTGTTACTCATGGGATCAACGATTTTGTAATGTCCTAATCGCCTATAAGATTGACAAAAGGATTAGCACTAACCAACCACATGTGTAGTTGGCATTTAGCATTCTGACGACAGCATGAGTGCAAATACCAAATTGACAGGTGAATGGAGGCAATTTTGGCACTGACGCCATTGCTACTCTCTCAGAAAAATGATAGAGCCAATGCAATCAAGGGGTCTGTGCTGCTCCATTAGGATCTTTATTGATGCAAGTAGCTCCTATGGGACTAACTACATACACAGCTGATATGTCTTAAACTCCATATCTGGATTCCAATTGTTAATGACACTATAGTGCTAATCAGTACTCCTAAGCTATTATTACAAAATAAGAATTAAATGGTATAACTCCCATATGTGTCTAGTAATCATTGTTCCACAGTAGTGTTGTGGGTTAAATAATGAATTTCTTGAGTGTGTTCTCATCTGTCACCTTGGTTGGAAATTGGTATGATCAATCACAGCAGTACTAATAGCAGATTTAGATCTCAAATGTATCATCATACAATTGTCCCTTGCTTATCACTCCATGACATATGTGCTAAAAAGCAAACCGGAATTTACCCTCAACAAAGTGTGATTCAGGAGAAAAATATAAGTTTTATTGGTAACGTGATGGTTCACGATTATTCCTGCCAACAGTAAAGTGTAACTGTGTCTCAGAGACGGCACCTATGATAAATTAATAACTGATGTTGCTTATGTAAAGCGTCTGTAACATTACAATTTGGTACAACGCTGATAAAATTACCAAGAACAAACTATTTAGTAAAAGAATATCACTTGGATAAGGAATAATGTGTATGACAATTTAAAGAAAGCATTTGCATAACATGATTTCACATATAAAATAATGGAGAATGCATTGTACTCTCGTTGGTAAGGAGGGTATGGAAAGATCATAGAAAACACTTCTTTGATTAAATAAATATTTATGTTAATGTAGCTGTGCTGAACATTGCGATTATACTGAGAGCACTTATGGGGATTATTGGACTTCAGATGTACTTTATTACATGAATACATGTAAAGAACATGTTGTTAATATTATCATATTATAAGCCAAATATTGAATATAAACACATAGCCAGTACTTGTTATGCTCATTTTACTTTATATTCAACATATAATGTGGAAGTCAAGCATCTGTATAGCTTGTTGGATCTCAGTGTTCTGTACAACAGAAATACTTATTGATCAAGCTGGTACAGTCCACATTAGATGTACAATTAATGGGCGCTACCATTAGGTTTAGTTAGATGGGTAATAGACTATAAACACCAATAGAACGTACAGTTTCTCGACTTTAAGAGGGAATTAAGAAACTCATATCTCCTATAATTTTTAAACTGCACTTAAATGTCGAGTACAGTTCATGTTTATTCTTGTTCATGATTCTTATATGACTCTGGATGAAGGAACGTAGTTGATTAGTATCAGTAAATGAACAAGAATTCTATTAACTGTCAACAATGTGAGAAACATTAAGCATATTCAGTGTAAATAACTACAACAAATATTTTAAAAATAAATTTTATCTCTATGTTAAAGATTTTTAAGAAGTTACTAATCAAGAGTTGTTTAAATATTTCCATTATTCAAGTAATAAGTAAAACTTAGTTTTGAGTACATACTTATCACTCATAGATTAAGGAGATGGTAATGCACCAGTGTTAGGCTATTAGTGGGCTAGTAATCTTAAAACCTAATGATACTCAGCTCAGAGTAGGGATATGTAATGCTTCAAATTTATTAACAAAAACACAGTCGTCTTTCCCTGCATGAGAGACATCAGATAATACGAAATTATAGCATTTTATAAATGGAACGTATCGTGAATTGTTGTCTTACAGCATGGTGTCTCTTCCGTTTCTTACATGTTGAGCACATGCGTTCCTGATAACGTGGCCCAGTGATCATCTTTCACTCTA
This sequence comes from Schistocerca americana, assembly GCF_021461395.2. Classification (NCBI taxonomy): domain Eukaryota; kingdom Metazoa; phylum Arthropoda; class Insecta; order Orthoptera; family Acrididae; genus Schistocerca; species Schistocerca americana. The sequence continues at coordinate 225,296,554 of NC_060123.1, forward strand.
GTGAGTGGCAGTGGAGCTCAGTACACGAAGTCGCAAACGACCAACGCCTGGGAGAAAATCCGAGAGCACATTGTCATGAACTCCACTGGTAATATTGTTCTGTAAAAAAGGAATGAATATGTACTAAAGTTGCAATACGTCTGTACCTTACGTCGATGAGTGCACACTAAATGTATGTTAGGCATATATGGTGTTGTGACATTATTTCATACTAGAGTGTAATAGCAATGTGTGCAACAACGGATTTGAGTGTTAGTGACTGCAAATATATTGTGAAATTATTTTGTATTCAGGAAGCCATATCTGAAGGGAATAACGAGGTGAAAAGGAAATAACTATTCTATTGTGACTGATCTCAAGTAATAATGGAAGTTAATAGCATTCGTAACTGTACACAGAAGAATTACGAAGATTAATGAACAGTAGCATCTTTGAGAAGTAGTTGTGATCGATTGCCTCCGGTAGACGTAGGTACATCTAGCAACTACGATCAGTTTTCACGGAAAATTTTAGAAAGATACAAAAAATAACTTCCATTCTCTTCACACTTGGAAAAAGTGAATCTGCAACTGAAGTATAGTTCATTAGAATTGTGCTTGCGCTCCTCGCATTGGAGAGAAACGACCTGATGTATTATTACGAAAAGAAAATTTTATTTTGTTTATTTCTCCCTACTGGGATACGGTAACCAGCTTTGACACTGGCAAACAACCACGATCACATGCTTTCAGCGTGAGATGCTGACGTGCTAGAATTTCCACAGTGAGGAGCGCAGAATAACGGTTGCCTTCGGTGGACTTGGTTTAACATTTTAGGCGGGAGAGGAATCACCGATTGCCTCGAGAACAGACCGGCGAGGAACTGAACAGGAGTGAAGCTCTCTCTTGTCCACAAACGCTCGTCCAGTTAAAACGCTCCTCTCCCGCTCTCCTATGCAGTGACATACATCTTCGCGAACTGAAGGCTACTTTGGTCGCCTCTCCCCTACTCCAGGCACAAATGTACACCCAAGTTTTGCAATAAATCTCTTTGGGGATCACTTTTTACCAGTCAGCCTCTGCTAATGATCTAGACCACCTAAAATTCGGACGCCCGCTCCTTCTCCACTCGTGCCTGCCTTGTACAGAATATCAATAATTAAATCATAATACACGTCAAGAGAAAGCTACTAGGTTACGGTGTTGCTACATGGTGACAGTCATTCATCTAATTGTGATTGATAAAACTAGCCTTGTCCAATACATATGAAGGGAAAAAGACCTCATTATTCGTAGTAGCAGCGCAAGGTTTAGTATTGCTATTACCGTTGTCTGCAAGGTCATTAGTATGTAATATGAAAAGCAAGGTTTCGAACGGAGTCCCTGGGGTAAACACTACGTAAGATACGTTGTTGGGAAGGGTCGATAAACTGTTAATTGATATATGTATCCTAATTACTTGGGATTATTTGCGTATTAAATGTTAGACAATTAACAATTGAGCCAAAATGATTTTTGTATTTATCCGTTTATTTGTTTACAACATTTGCAATACTACACATGTGTATTATGAGTGAGTATGTGGAGTGTAGTGTAATGTTTGTGTTGTTGTTGTTGTTGATGATGATGACGATGATGAGAGAAGGGAGGCAGTGAAATCCAGTGCCTGCATATAGCTCACTCCTCGCGAATGACGCCAAGGGGCTCAACAACCCTATCCGACAGATGGATCACTGTCAGCTGTTTCACATACCCTCACTTCATAAGACACTACAGAGAGGTTTAGTATTTAAACCATGATACTGGCGCGAAGTCTGGTGATCAGAAATTTTACACCTCCACCTCTCCTCCCCTTGCCGGTTAAATGCTAAAGTAAAATGATATTCAAGCGCTATCATTGATAATTTATCGTTTTGATCCTGCAGCCAGTATGAATCAAGACATTAGTTGGCAGTGTGCATTGATTTATATCAGTGAGTGCGGCACAAATTTTCAATTGGCCCCCTTGACGTAAATCAGTGCCCATTGACAGCTAATCTCTTTAATAGCTTTGAATCTTCATTGACAACCAATTCTTCATGCATTAGGTCTACAACTTTGCTTCCGCCGTTTTGCAACAGACGGCAGTAGTGGAAAGTAGTGGTGCAAGTTAGGTAGTAAGTGTCATACAGTAAGCTTAGGCATTTGAGAACATAACGCCATCAAAATATTAGTCGATTTTTGATCACATCATAGAGTTATTCTCGACTGAATATGTCAGCTGACGAGCCCAATTAACGTCATCTGAGGGAGGTTTTTATTTTCTGTTTTTGTATGAAGAAATCTGCGGCTGACGCTCATAAAAAGCTGGGTAAGACCTACGATGAGACACCTATTAGTGACAGAACTTTGCAGAAAATGGTTTCCATGCTTCAAGAACGGTGATTTTGACGTTGAAGACCGGCATGGTTGTGAAAGAGAGAAAGATTTCGATGCTACTGCAACCGACGGGAACAATTGCGGGAGATCGTTATCGAAAGCAATTGATGTGTTTGATCCGAGCACTGAAAGAAAAACGGCCGCGATGCAGCGACAGACACTAAAAGATGATTTTGCAGCTTGACAGTGCTCGACCACATGTCGAAACGTTGATATGGGAAGTTCTACCTCACCTGCTGTATTCTCTACATATTCCTCCTTCTAACTGCCAGTCTGCTACCTTTCTCCATCTATGACACACGAACCAGCTGACCAGCACTTGCGGTCATATGAACAAGTGCCCAATAGAATCGATTCATGGCTCCTCTCAAAAGATGCCCAGTTTATACACTGCTTGATTCGTGTGCTGCCCTACAGCTGGAAGAAAGCAGTGACTAGCGATGGCCAATACTTTGAATAGTAAAATTTTTGTAAGTTTTTCACAATAAAGCCTCGAACTTCGAGAAAACACTGCAGAAGCAAAGTTGTAGAGCCAATACAATAATGGGCATCTGTGGCAACTTGATAGTAAAAATTTAATAATGGCAGCCAATTTAAATGGAAATATGATGAGGATCTGGGGAAAAACTGAGGCTAAATCGCGCAACTTCTGAGTGATCGTTGTGAAATTGTTTAGAATAGGATAGAACTACAGTAGTGAAGGTAATACGTGGAAGTACTTGGGTTGTTTTGGGGGAGGAGACCAGACAGCGAGGTCATCTGTCTCATCGGATTAGGGAACGACGGAGAAGGAAGTCGGCCGTGCCCCTTCAAAGGAACCATCACGGCATTTGCCTGGAGCGATTTAGGAAAATCACGGAAAAACTAAATCAGGACGGCCGGACGCGGGATTGAGCCGTCGTCCTCCCGAATGCGAGTTTAGTGTGTAGAAGTACTGAAAGTGATAGGCTGACCTACAGAAGACAATACTTAGAATTAATGAAGACAATAAGTAGAATTATAGATCGTAATATGCAGAATTATTGAAAGTAATCTGCGTAATTACTCAAGGTACGTGTCATACGAAGAATTATTGATGGTAATATGTCACAACTTTTGTTGATTTTGGAAGCAAACGGTTCACGACTTCTCAAGGCAAATTTCAGAGGGAGGCTCTGAGACTGTAAAATTATAGACTGACCTGAAATTCCCTACATCTCGAACAGTACTGGCTTGGTCTCCCCATAGTGTAACTGTCTGTGACTGAAGTACTGCGATCTCAATCAATGACAATGGCAGCGTCCCTTTCCTGCAACTAAGTGTTGGATGGTCCCAAACACATCACATTAGTTGGTGGCTGGAACTGACAAAGATGGTGGAGTGGCAGCATTACTCCAAGACGAGAAACAAGATCTAGAATTGACTAACGAGGTAGAAGAAGTAGTGAAATGAAGTGATTCCCCTGTGGAGCGTCTGACAAGGAAACCTCTCTCCACTGCATTTTTCGGTACATGCTCAACTTGATTGACTGGGCTCTGGAACCTATGAGTTCCGACCGACCGAAATGTTCCTCAGAGAATCTGTGTCCCCCAACCTGGGCGATGTTTTACTTGTTTAACAGATGATTTCTTTTCTCCCACACTCCTCTGAAAATGTTATTCCTCTCTATACCTACAGCGTCTTTCTCCTCGGCCAGTGATACAGCTTCTTTTCAGCACTGTCATGCTTCTCTATCTCTCTGGAAAAAGTGTAGATAAACTAATGTCTATAGGCCTTACGTCCTTAAGCCAAGTTTTTTTTCTCCATGCATTTAGCGGCATCTCACCGTTTTCAAAGGCCTAGGCTTGGGGCTGTCTTTTCACCTGCAAGATAGCGATCACCAGCGTCCATTCCGAAACTCGGCTTTCTACGATCGGCTGACAATAGGGCATTCAGCCTTGTCATTAAACCTCGTAAAATCATTTGCTCGAGTGCTAGCTACAGGATGTCCTAACTGTTGTCCATCTGCATGGTGGCATCATGGTAAAGGTGTGTGTTAGACCTCACCATGGCATCTCCCTCGCTGGCCTTCTAAGAAGGACGCAGCAGGGTTTATGACTCTTCCAGCACTCTGCTCTGTGCCCGTGTCATCCATTGTGCTTCCAAAACATGCCCTTATTTTCAACCAGCATGCAAATCTGTTTTAGATTACTACGGAAACTGGCAACCACTCATAAATGTAATATCAATTCATTTCTCTTAATTATTCAAGTAGAGGTTGGGTTTCTTATAGGAATTAATATGAACTTACGTATGTTGTGTAACTGTTCCAAAAATTATCTCATAACAGGCGTACTAACAGGCCTTTCAGTTTCCCTAGTGTAGGTTGAACCCCACTCACTCTCTATCTCTTATACACCTGTGGTGCTGAGCGCTTTTGCTGCCTCCTTAGTAGACCCTACCAAATCCGGATCCTGCAGCCACTTTGGAAAACTGATTTGATGTCTCCTAGGTGAAGCACTTTGCAAAGCCGATAACTCATATCCTTGACGTAAGCTAAATGCTCCACCGCGCGCTGTTCTTTTGTTTCTTCATTTTCTGCCTTTGTCTTCCTGCCTAAGTTATTGTTATTTGACTGCACTATCCATTAGTTCAGAAGGTGTTATGCAGCTCTCTCAAATCTTGTTCGATATGTCGTTTATTTTAGTATTTCAGTATTTTAAGTATTTTGTAAGGTGTTTCATCAGTACACCTAGAATGGTTTCAGTGATGCAAACATCAGATAGAGAAGCCTATGTATTGATATTTTCCATTCATTGTACGACGAAGGGATCGTTAGTTCCTGGTTCTGGTCTTCGATTACTTTCTTTAGCTATGGGGAAGCGTTGTTCCAGCGTTCGACTAGGTCACAGGCATATCCCTTTAATCCGTTTAAATATATAATCCATTAATTGAAGAGAGCGCTATCCACAGTTCAGGACAACAAAGAAATGCGTGAACTCATGTTAACTATTTATTCCATCGCTTCTTGCTATAACAATTTCATAATTACAGTTGAAAATTGAATGTAGTATAAACTCTACAGCATTAATTTTGTCATTTACTTTCCAGCTTACAATAACGTCATCAGTTTTTGACTATCGTCGTCAGACAAGTTACAATATCGGGAAAAACATTTCTTCAAGTTGTTCTTCTGTAGCACTGGAACGTGATAATTTCATTTTATTGGGATTGTTAATTTAATTTAAATTCTTTCATTGGCAGGTTTTTTCCTCGAGTTTTTCTGCTTTTTTCATTTATACTTATTAACTATTTAATTTTAATATTTTTAATTGAATTACTATTGCACGATCAAAGATGACATTTACTCTGTGCTCGTGCCTCGCTCTTGACGTGTAACATATTTTTTGATGTTGTTCACGATTATTGTAACTTCTTCGACGACGATAGTCAGTTAAAGTCTGATGGTGGCATTGTAAGCCACAAACAGGCTTCTCATTTATGATTCCTGACTCGACGATCACAATTATCACGTACTTGCCCTATTCCTTCTTTTATCAAGCAATTGTCACCCTCACTTGAGTGTGGGCAACATCCAAATTAAGTAAAACTGTCGGCTTTGTTGCGATCTGCATTCACTTCTTTAACCTTCTAAAACCATCGCCTAAACGTGTAAGCTGCGCCCCAAGTCTGCGGCTTGCCGACGGTACTTTCTTTGTTGGTTGGTCCACTCAGATCCTGTTTCGCGGAGTGGCTTTACGTTTTCGGGTTTTATTTTCTTCCGAAGCGAGTCCTTAGAACGTGGCTTTCCATCACCCACTGCGTGACTCATAATCACCTGGCAGTTCGCCGAGCCTGTGTGACAGTATGCTGACCATAAGTGGCGGCTGGGAACATACACGCGTTGAATAACTTCCTCTTCAGGGTCATCGGAATGCCGTAATCCTTGAGAACGAAACTTAGTTTTCTGCACGCACCTTAAAGAAGAGCCACTCTGCTGGTTTTCTCTTCTTCTCTGCCCTCTTTCAGTGTCAGGCCGGCCCCTGAGGTACACGTATTCGTCGACTTCCTCCAATGTATGGCTTTTAATAACCTGCAATCCTCCAACTGGCTCTTCGTAAATTCATTTTAAGATCAGCCGTCTGCCTCACATAAACAAGTTCGGTATCCTTTCTTGAAATTATGAATCAGTTATGATTAAACTGTCATTTCAAGACGCGGATAGTTGACTTTTCAGGCCAGACACTTAAAGTAATAAAGGAGTTTTGCTATTTGGGGAGCAAAATAGGTGATGATGGTCAAAATAGAGAAGATATAAAATGTAGACTGGCAATGGCAAGGAAAGCGTTTCTGAAGAAGAGAAATTTGTTAACATCGAGTATAGATTAAGGTGGAGTGGAGTGGAGTGGAGTGTAGCCATGTATGGAAGTGAAACATGGACGATAAATAGTTTGGACAAGAAGAGAATAGAAGCTTTCGAAATGTGGTGCTACAGAAGAATGCTGAAGATTAGATGGGTAGATCACATAACTAACGATGAAGTATTGAATAGAATTGGGGAGACGAGGAGTATGTGGCACAACTTGACAAAAAGAAGGGACCGGTTAGTAGGACATGTTCTGAGGCATCAAGGGATCACAAATTTAGCATTGGAGGGCAGCGTGGAGGGTAAAAATCGTAGAGGGAGACCAAGAGTTGAATACACTAAGCAGATTCAGAAGGATGTGGGTTGCAGTAAGTACTGGGAGATGAAGAAGCTTGCACAGGATAGGGTAGCATGGAGAGCTGCATCAAACCAGTCTCAGGACTGAAGACCACAACAACATAGATACCTTGGCACGTGTCTGCACCTGTCTTGTGAGGATAGAGTAAGCTTTCTTACGGACGGACGAGCCTTTGATTTGGTATCGTGATAGTCATACCATCTTTACCACCTTTCCTAAGGAGATTGACACAGTACTTTAATTCACTTGCTACTGTTACCCATATGTATTACACTTCATATACAATGTGTTACAATTGTTCGATTATTTCCGGGCATAAGCAGGATCACTATTTATTCCTTCCGTTTGGTTGGAAGGTTTCCTCCCACTATTAAGCGAGTCACGTGCTCAGAATGTTCTCTTTTTCTTAAGTCGTAAAACGCGTGATACAGAGTAATTTCAAAAAAGTTCTGCAGCAGAGTTGATGGTTCAAATGGCTCTGAGCACTATGGGACTTAACATCTATGGTCATCAGTCCTCTAGAACGTAGAACTACTTAAACCTAACTAATCTAAAGACATCACACAACACCCAGTCATCACGAGCCAGAGAAAATCCCTGACCCCGCCGGGAATCGAACCCGGTACCAGCAGAGTTGATGTTCTGTCTCTAATAACACCAGCTGTAACGGGTGTTAATATCTCTCTGCTTTCCTTTTCCTCAAGCCACAAGACAATGAATAAAAGCCTGGTGTATATTCATCTCTCCTCGAAAATTTCAACGCGTTGTGAGTGCTGTATGTGTTCTCCGAGCATTGCTTTTTCGTTCATGAAACCCCATACAACCGTACCACAAGTCATTCTTCAGAATGTGGTGTGTTATGACTAGAATCGGACTTTCATGCAAAAGCATATTTTTATGTTTTTGTCATTTCGGAAGCAAATCCATATTTCTAAGGTTTCATTGATATAGCTGCACGAATTTAAATATTTATGATGCGTAGTACATCATTTTTCTCGTCGAAGTGCATATAAGACAAGAACTTGCATGACAGGACCTTTTATTCAGGTTTTTTTCATACGAATTAGGCTAGAAGTCCAGAACATACGTAATTTCGCTAATTTTATTACTGTCTGTATATTTTATAGTGAGTTCAAGCGCCACAGTTCGACTCGGCAGATGTCGGTAGACGTCAGTATACTTCGTGCCAATAAATCTGAGTAAGAAAGGGTCCTATTGCTGTTAAGCGATGCTGCCTAAGGCAGGGAACGCAAAAGAATACAGCATTTCATCCTACCTTACCACTTTAGATGTTCTGAAACATTACGTCTGAAACAGACGATGTACATACGCTGATATCCTCCTCAAAAGAGGTAAATAGAAGCGCGAAATATAAATGTTCGTTAACTATGAGAACATTAAACAATTCACACTGTATGCTGTTGTTCTTATTGAAAGTATTTTTAAAAGCACCTGTCTGTGTAGCCGCATTTACAGATGTACTGCCAGATTCAGCTTTGCGACCACAACCTACGTATTTTAATCGGATGGGATATCTAGATAAATATTGCCATCATTCACTGTGATAATTTTGATGAAGTTAAGTCGGTAAGAGAACAAAAATCCCGCAAATATGTTGAAGTTAACATCTGCTTGATTCATTCTATTCAAAAGCTTTAAGTTACTGCCCCCTGTTTTATTACTATTTTGAGTCAAACCCCTAATAAAGTGGCATTCAAGAGAACACATCTGAAGTAATATCTGATTTATATCAGATCAAATTCTGCACATTTGCCTGCATCAATAAAGGAGCTGGAAGCCACAGGTAAGTGGTGGAGTCTCTGACAACGATTGAGGATGAAAAATCTTTGCAATCATCGCGTGGAGAAGTGAAGTTGCAGCAAAACGTAAGATGAACCAAGTTATCGGTTCTAATTCTGATTTCTAGCTTATTAAGCTGACAAAAAATATTTTATCATGAAAATGTAAAGAACTTTTAACTTCATCTGACTTTGCCCGAAATTTCTTAGCTTAAATATGCAACTGTCACTTCTTGAAATGTAGAAAGATCATTTTATACGCACAAAAACGTTTTTCCGATAAACTCATGGGCGTGAGTGAAGAAAATTTGGACAAATTGGTTGTTGTATCCTGGTTTAGATGTAAATAGAACTAATAGGTTTGTTTATAAATAAATCTTCCTCTCCCAGTCACGATTTTTCTTTGTTTTACTTTTCGCACGACGCGTTTGGGGAAATGACTCCCAGGTAGAACATGGAGCATTCCTGGCATGTTACCTTGTATATTCCAGAGACTGAATATGGACCATGATTACACTTTATATTATGTATTACTTTTTGCTGTAGTTTATTAGATGTAGAGAACCGAATTTTTGCTTCGTGATTTTTGAAAATATTTCCAATCTTCCGTGATACATTGCCTATGTATGGAATACTAGATATACATTTGTTCTTCTCTTTGTCGCATGGTATAAGTCATGTTGTTACTGCTTCTACCATAACACACCACACACATTGGATGATTTTAAATGAAGGAGAGTGACAACATAAGGAACCTGGAAGAATTTGGTGGCGTTGTGGGGAGTTTCGAAACTGCTGTCCGAACGTGACTGATGACCTTTACATTTATACTGATCTGTCACAGTGATGGAATAGCTGATGGCTCTGGATTCTGTTTTGAGTGATTCCTCATATTGGAGTCATGTACGCGATCACTGTTTTGGTGCTAGCCATCCTCAGAAGGTGTTGTCCCTCCACCAAAACTTTTTCTCTAACTCAAACAAGCATGTCAGTCAATCACTTCGTGGTAACCAACAGCATACCAGTGGACGGATGGGATGGAAAAGACACCATCAATGTACTGAAATAATAAGCTTCACAACTGATAGTGCAACAATTTTACAGTAATTTCAACATCGACCAATGATGCGACAGCATATTTCCCAATTTCAGTATCATAGCTAAATCGTCTCTTCTCTAGTTTGCGAGTATCATTGTTAATGTAGATAGATGACTGCGCAGTACATCCATTCATTGTTAATTCCCAAACATATACATCATCAATGTATACCAGACAGCTCTCTACATGGGAGGAGGCAGATGTGGTAAAAATCTTATTGTGTTCTCTATCGGATGAAGTTAGTGGAGCTTATAGAGTTTGTAATTTTTCTGTTTTGGATGGTTCAGAATAACGAAGATAGTATGTTGGGGTCATAGACGTGAATGGGTCCGGAGGGATGTGGATCTGCTTCGGACAGCTGTACTTGTATGTAGTTTGGGGACGCACCACAATGCAGTAGCAAAATCCTTGTCCTTCTCCCAGTTCCCATACTGTCTTTTACACTACTTCGTGTTGCAGGAGCGGGCTTTGTTTGGCGCTGATGGGATACGTTTCTAGTTAATGGTTTACACCGTGCTATACCTCGCTAAAGTTTCGGGTTTGTAGAGAAATAATTTCCAGTCTATATCTTCAGAAATATGTTGTGCAAGTAATCGGTAGGATACTGCTATGTGCTTGATATCGAGAATTATCTTGTAATCATATAATATTCTGGCAAACTATGTGAAAATATATGTGTTCTTGTAGTTCCAGAGTCTGGAGATGTGTGTAGAAAGCAAGCAAGCAAGCAAATAGGTCGGGGCGAGAAGCAGTGACGTCTTTATGCCGAGGGGAACCAACACAGCCTTTGTAGAACAATCTTTGCGGTATATGTACGAGCATCTGGTGGTCGCTACTACGCGCCCTGTTGTGAGGGAGGTATAGGTTCAGCATATCGATAGCCATAAGGGGAATGAAAGATTTTTTTAAAGTGGAAAATCATGTGGGCTATACATACTGATATTCATTGCAGAACCACACTCGTTAAGACGAGGCATATCCAGTACATTGCTCTGTGTCAGACTATGGCAGCAATCCTAATATTTAATTGTAGTTACGCTGATAAATATGTGTCTGGTTCCCAATATTCTTGTGAGTCTGGAGATGGCCGTAGAAAGTGTAGCTGTAAGCAAGCAGGTCAGGGCCAGAAACAGTAATGCCTTTGTTCCGAGAAGAGTCTTCCCCATCCTTTGTACATCACTTCAGAGATTCCGAGAAAACTTATCGCTTATGAAGATTTGGCTTGTGGCTTCCCCTGGGCATGTGAATAGTGAACTAATACCCAGTTTGCGTTGAGATGCCTTTGGGACCACATGTGTCACGTGCATACTCTGCCGATATTTGAGAAGATTCAATATGACGAGCATTTGCGCTGGGAATATTGATAACTTTCTCCTGGGATGTGGGGTCGTCCATGGTCGGCTGGCCTCTCTCACTGGTTGACACGCTCTTTCGTGGCTGTGGTCATGGGCAGCGTTTACAGAGATCGCTTCCTCCATTGGTGCTGCACAGTGGCACGATTAATATGTGGGATGCATTTGACGATAATGTAGATCACTTTTGCGGGGTTTAACTGTCAGTGCAACTGGCGATCTGAACAAAATAGTTTTTGCCACTGAAAGTCTCGGCTGCAGAAAAAAAAGGCGAACAGTGCTTGCACACCATCAGTAATCTGGCGGGCAAATTCAGTAAGAGCCAAGCAAAAATGCTTCATTTATTCACAAGATATCCTTTGTGCTGGGACATAGGAGGCTCTACATAGCGGTGAGGACGTTTTGCGTTTTGGAGATGTTTGTTGAAAGTAGGACTTAGCGATTTCCAGGGAGGGTAACACATGATGGACGGAGTGCCTCTTCAGGACTATCAGGGAGAATGCAGTAGGTGTTATTCTGGGCTATTTTTGTGTGCAATGCGAATATTTCATGGCGATGCATCTGCCACACTGAGGGGGTAAACGCGTGGACAGCTAGACATGGCTAGCATGTCTTGTTAGGATCACTAGGAACAATGCAACCTGTTCTATTCTAGGAAGCATTGGAATGGATATCTATAGCGCAATCTGTGATGTCAGTATCCATAGGCAGAGAGGTATTGCACCAGCAACAGTAAACACGTGCTCGTAGCCCAGAGGCATCTGGCATATCGGAGCGGCGTGAATGCTCTGCCCAATCTACGTGTCGAGAGGATGACTTGGCTCTTATTTACATAGACATCTGATGTCAGTATAACACTAGTAGAACTCTACACCCGAAAATAGATGCAACTTTCACCTGCTGGCTGCAGGCTGCAAAGCACTTGTGTGGTGTCGGCGATGTCGACATATGTGTGCGTTGGAACAGTTCACTGATACGTCGCTGTTGATGCTAGTTCGAAAGAGTTTCTTATGTCTTCTGAGTGTTTATGCACAGCGTTATTTTCGGCTGTTTAAGCATTGTGAGTGTGTTTGCAGAACCTTTTACTTGCATTATTTTGACAATTTACGAGTTGTTTGTGTGTCTGCACATCAGTGTACTGCATTATTTCGGTGATTTATGAGTAGTTTGCAGGTCTGTATGCTGTGTACTGCATTGTTTTGGCAATTTATGAGTTGTTTGCGTGTCTGTATGTTGTGTATTGTGAGCCCAAACACGTCAAGGTGAGTGTTTTGTATCAATGTAATAAATATACTATGTCAAATATGTCCCTATAACATTGCTCGAAAATAAATAAAGTGCAGTCCTTCCTCTCTCCAGCAGCCCAGCACAGGCTGAGTCATTTTCCCACCATTTTCCCCCCAAACTGCCATGGGATGAATGCGCACTCAGGTGGCAGTACTGTGTACTAGCTCAGTTGGACTCCAGGCCTCACGGAGGACACAGTGAATGGAGCTACTGTCTCAAATTGTGTAAATAAAGACTGCTTGAAAAATAGAGACTTATGATCCATCCTATCCAGCAGTGCAGCACAGGCTGAGTCTTTTCCCGCCATTTTTCCTGCCCAGACCGCCATCTTGGATTACGTCACAGAAGGGACTGTGCCCCCTGGTGGCAATACTGTGTACTAGGTCAGTTGGCCTCTGGACCTCATGGTGAACACACTGGATGGAGCTACTGCCTCTAGTTGTTCAAATAAAGACTCCCTGCAAAATAAAGACTTACATCCATCCTATCCAGCACGAGCTGAGCCTTTTCCTGCCAATTCCTAGGAAGAGGTGGCAGCCGGATGACTTAGGTTAGTGGAGGTAGCCCAAATGACCTATTTTCCCGCCATTTTCTTAGGCTAGTGGAGGTAGCCATGGTGTGTTGCATTGACCTGATGGAATTTTAACTTCCGGCCATTTTATGTTGATGGGGAGGGAGGAGGGGAGGGAGTTAGGTTAGTGGAGGTAGCCCAATTGACCTATCTTCCTGCCAAAATTTGAACTTCCCGCCATGACGTCATTGCGACTGTGCCATATCTAATGGCGCCATATTGGATCCGCCATCTTGAATAAATTTGGTAACAATGGTGAGTGGAGTGGTGTGGAAGTTGTTCTACTACTAACAATGTGTGGAGTTTTGTAATTTCATTCTTGGCAAGATGGAAGCTGACAGTTTTCTTCCACGCTTAGTGATGAGGCAACATTCCATTTAAATGGAAAGGTGAACCATCATAATGCATAATGTGAGAATATGGGGTGAGGAACAACCACATGAAGTTGTACAACATGAGAGGGACTCTGCAAAGTTTAACGTATTTTGATCAGTTTCACGAGAAACAGTGTATGGTCTATTTTTCTTTGCCGAGAACACTGTCACACGAAACACATGTCTCGATATGCTTGAGAACTTTCTTTTCCCACAGTTGGAAACTGATTCGAACTATTTCATTTCCCAACATGATGGGACGCCGCCACACTGGCATCTGGAAGTGCGGAAATTTTTAAATCAAAAGATTACTGAACGATGGATCGGTCGCACTGGACCAAATGATTCAGCCTTAGATTACTGTCCTCCAAGGTCACCGGACCTGACTGTATTTGATTATTTCTTGTGGGGTTTTATAAAAGACTCTGTTTATGTGCCTTCGTTACCAACAACAATGAATGAACTGAGACATCGAATAACAGGAGCTGTGGAGACTGTAGGTCACGACACGCTCGCTGCAGGGTGGGAACAATCTGAATACCGCATTGACATATGCCGTGCATCTCAAGGGGCACTTATTGAACACCTATGAAAAGTTGTTAAAAGATTTTGAACTTCCCGTTCATCAAAAACAAAATTAATTGTATATGTTTATTGGTTGGTTGGTTGGTTGTTTGGGGAAAGAGACCAGACAGCGTGGTCATCGGTCTCATCGAATTAGGGAAGGATGGGGAAGGAAGTCGGCCGTGCCCTTTCAGAGGAACCATCCCGGCATTTGCCTGGAGTGATTTAGGGAAATCACGGAAAACCTAAATCTGGATGGCCGGACGCGGGATTGAACCGTCGTCCTCCCGAATGCGAGTCCAGTGTCTAACCACTGCGCCACCTCGCTCGGTCTATATGTTTATTATTCTCAGAAATGTAGACGTGCCAATTCGGGCGATTCTTTTTGATACACCCTGTACTGCTATCCTCAACTAAGCCGAATCATGGATTCTATTTGCTGTAAAATTTCTCCATGACCGACTCAGTCGTCTCCTTCCGTTTTTTTTTACCTCTGCAGTTATTATGTGTACTCACTACCGGGATTGCAACCACATTGTGAAGTACTGTTGTGTCGCGTGGCTGTTTATTGTCGAGTGAGACTCACTGCATACGCTATGCGCTTTGATGCTCTTTGTTGCCCATTTGTTTTTTGGATGGCCGCACTGTTAATCTGAGAGGCACTCATTCCCTTTCCAAGCTCTGGCAGATGAGCGGTCTGATGATGTCTCACTAAAAATAGTTGCCATATCCCAACTCCCACTGAAACTGAACCACCATCTCGGTTTATTAGGTCTTCCGTCTTTATTTCGACAGGATCCTTAATTACGTTGTTGCAGAAACCGGGCCTTTGCGCCCCGAGACTTGTATCATCTAAATGTGCCTACATACTCTTCATACCACCACAATGTGCATGGCGGAGGTTACCTGATACCACTACTAGTCATTCCCCTTCCTGTTTCGGAGAGGGAAAAGCTTCTGCCTCTAAGCTCCGTATGAGCCCTAATTTCTCTTGTCTTAACGGTCCTCAGCTCAAAATGACCACCCCCAGTAGCTGAGTGGTCAGCGCGACAGAATTTTAATCCTAAGGGTCCAGGTTCGATTACCGGCTGGGTCGGAGATTTTCTTCGCTCAGGGACTGGGTGTTGTGTTGTCCTAATCATCATAATTTCATCCCCATCAAAGCGCAAGTCGCCGAAGTGGGGTCAAATCGAAAGACTTACACCCAACGAACAGTCTACCCGACGGGAGGCCGTAGTCACATGACATCAGTACCCCAAAATGATGCACCACGAAGGAATTATCCGAATGGGACGGAAATCGGTGGATGTGATGAACACGTACAGACAAACAAATGCCCGCATCTCGTGGTCGTGCGGTAGCGTTCTCGCTTCCCACGCCCGGGTTCGATTCCCGGCGGGGTCAAGGATTTTCTCTGCCTCGTGATGGCTGGGTGTTGTGTGATGTCCTTAGGTTAGTTAGGTTTAAGTAGTTCTAAGTTCTAGGGGACTGATGACCTAAGATGTTAAGTCCCATAGTGCTCAGCCATTTGAACCATTTTGAACAAACAAATGGTTACATATTCAGCAATATTAAATGATTTATTCAACAGAAAGAGCTTCACAAATTGAACAAATCAATAACGCGTTGAAAAGTGATGCAGCTTTGTACCACTTCTGCACAATAAATAACATTTAAAAAAGTATTTCAGGTTTTCATTTTACTGATCTATTACAAAGAAGATTTATTGTTAGCAAGAGCGAAATATATTTGATGTCAGTTTCTGTATGAGTCTATTAACCTTTAATGAATATGAGCTAGCACAAGACAGATAAGCGATTCTTTGTTTTTTCTTTCATTGTCTCAGTCTCTTCCCCAGGCGTCGTTAACTTTGGGTGGAACGCCCTTTCAGAATCTGCTACGGAACGCTGATGTGTCTCTAATTCTTTGGTGAGGCTCTGCTTGTCTGGCAGCGTTTGAGAGCCATGGACAAGAGTCTTTAGAACGGAATTTCTCTGTGCTGGATGGTGATGGTTTGACGTGTAGAAATTGCGGTCAGTGTACGTGTGTTTCCTATTCACACTGCGTCCCAGAAATAAATCTTTTCTTCTCTTAACTATGAGGTTGAGGAATGATAGCTGACTCTCTTTTTTCAAGTTACATTGCAAATTTTATAATGTGCTGTATAGAATTTAAATGTTCGATGAACTCTTGAAGTTTTTTTCATTCCATGTGTCTACACCGCAGACATGTTGGCTTGACCTTGGCGGATTCTTGAGCTTTTGTTTGAAAGTGCGACCTGTTTAATCGGCAAGAAAGGCGATAACGCAGCACCGATTGCTACATCATCATATCATTTGTAACATTTTCCGCCTAACAGCCGGCCGCTGTGGCCGAGTGGTTCTAGGCGCTTTACTCTGGAACCCGCGACTGCTACGGTCGCAGGTTCGAATCCTGCCTCGGGCATGGATGTGTGTCATGTCCTTAGAATCGTTAGGTTTAAGTAGTTCTAAGTTCTAGGCGACAGATGGCCTCAGATGTAGAGTCCCATAGTGCTCAGAGCCATTTGAACCATTTTGAACCTCGTAGCAGAAAATAAGCTCTATTATATCTCTTAAAAAAAATAATGTAACTATTTATTTAGAGGGAACACTCTCCTAGTAAATTTGTTTGATTTTGTCGTGATATGTTACTGATTTTTGGTGAAGTTGCTGGCCGTGGTGGCAGTGCGGTTCTACGCACTTCAGTCCGGAACCGCGTGACTGCTACGGTCGCAGGTTCGAATCCTGCCTCGGGCATGGATGTGTGTCATATCCTTAGGTTAGTTAGGTTTAAGTAGTTCTAA
This sequence comes from Schistocerca americana, assembly GCF_021461395.2. Classification (NCBI taxonomy): domain Eukaryota; kingdom Metazoa; phylum Arthropoda; class Insecta; order Orthoptera; family Acrididae; genus Schistocerca; species Schistocerca americana. The sequence continues at coordinate 225,313,502 of NC_060123.1, forward strand.
GTTCAAGGGGACTGATGATCTCAGACGTTGAGTCCCATAGTGCTCAGAGCCATTTGAACCATTTGGTGAAGTTAGTTTTTAGGTTAAGCCTTAAAAAAAATACAAAAGAGATATAATAAGCAAAGTAACGAATTTCGTAGATTGCCAATTACGTACCATATCTGGTTTTATCGAGCGCGAGGCTCCCTACAAATTACTGTAAATGCAATAGCGTAGTATTACTTAGCTCCAGTTCACTATCACAGAAAATAGACAGTTTTAATAAAATTATTTCACTGGATTTCTTCAATTAATCTCACTGAATATTTTTACATAATTTCTTCCGCTCCGGTTATCAGACATTGTGCTGTGAAAAAATATTTTTTAAATGTACCGCGTAATGGCGGCTAATTGTTAACAGTCAGAGACCACTGTTACTCGCTCCGCAGCAGCTGGAAACATGCTAAATAATTTTCATTAAATATTCTTTTCATAAGATAAATGTGGCGTAGGTTCTTGAAATAACACACGAAGATCACTTTATACTAATATATTCTTACTAGGACACAGTTTACACCATTAAATATTTGCAATTACGTTACGACAGAAACAAATGCTAGCGTAGCACAATAGCTTGCGTACCTTATTCCAGCTAACACCAGAACGAACAGAACAAAACAGACTAGACAGAAGAATGAGCATTGCATTGTATTTTATACTCTTACAAAGATAATCACATTATAATCCCATACAATAAAAATAATGTCTTTTCTGCATTTATCGATCTACATTGTATATTTTTACAGTTAGTGTTATTACCTTTCGCAGATAAATCAATGTTTGTAATTCATTTTGAGTCACATACAGTCATTTTTATTTATGTTTCACCTCGATAATGGTAGATATTGCAAAAGGAACACTACAGCTCAAGTACGAAAGTGTCAAAAGAGCTCAGTGAAACAATCATCGAATTACTCTGCAATTACTCCCAAGTGTTCAGAAAACGAGAATTTCGTAACAAAGGAGATCGCATCGAAACGTTGACAGGCAGTGATAAATGCCCCTCTGATGTCATCTCGAGCACGTGGCTTTGTGTCGTAGATGGTGTCTTTCAGAATCTCCCACGGAAAGAAATCCAACGGCGTTAGATCGGGAGATCTGGATGGCAGCTCAACGCTTCCTCGTCGACCTGTCCACCTCTCAACAAATGTTTCATCCAGGAATTGTTACACGCGACTTGGTAATGCGACAGCACACGGTCTTGTTGCAAGGAAAAAAAATATCTTCACATTTGTACAGTTGGTGAACAGTTGGCACAATTCGTTCCTGCAACACGGTAAGGTACTTCACGGATACTGTAGTCTGCACAATATCGGCATAGCGGAGCCGCAATTGACTGAGGTGGACTTGCGAATGCGGTGAACGACAAATAAGCGTCAAAGAGCAGAACTGGTGTCGGGATTCGAAATAGGCTCTGATAGCGGCATGACCTAACGGTTCTCCACAGCCTGGTTGAAGTCCTTGCAACGAATACGAATAATTATACGGGTGATAGCACCTGGAGAAGACGACTGCGTTGATCGGCGAAATATCTTGCAGGAAAATGGAATCAAAAATTCGATATCCAAAAGCACACTATTAACCAATGGTGCCGAAAAAAACCTGATAAATCGCGTTACCTTTTGCCTGTCCTACGGCATATGTCTTTGTACTACAAGTCACAGTCACGTACCATTACATTATAGATAACTTCCTCCTCACGGTCGATGGAATAGTTCTGTACGTGACGCGCGGGTCCTGGGTTCGGTTCTGAGGGGAGGATCATTTCTTCTTGTTGTCTCTCCCCGTCCGACAAATATAACTTGCCATCACTTTTAGTGTACAAAAAATGCCTACGATTTTATTAATAGCTATAAAACATGGGGTGCCACAGAAAGGGTTTACACTGTTTGAAATTTAATAACTCTAACAAAAATAACAAATGCTATACAGTTTTAAATCACGTACATGGTCACTACTTTACTGACAATGGTTTACTGTTGAAGATGTTCAAAATGTCCTCCGTCGGCAGCTATACAGCGCCTGTGACGCAGTGGAATAGATCGATACAGATGTGCTATGGTTGTCATTGGAACCGATTCACAGGCAGTGACAATCGCCTCCCTCAGCATCATCCAGCGTACGTGGTTTTGTGGCGTAGATGGTGTCCTTCAGAGCTCCCAACAGACAGAAGTCTAACAGCATTAGATCAGGAGATCTCGGCAGGAACTAAACACTTCCTCGTCGGCCTATCCACCTCCCAACATATGTTTCATCCAAGAATTTCCGCAATCTTCATCTCGGTAGGCTGGTGAACAGTTAATACAAGTCATTTATACAACCTGGTAAGGTACTTTACTCCTGTCACTGTTCTTTTATAAAAGAATGGCCTTACAGGTTTTCTGACAGACATAGCACACAACACTGCTAACTCAAGAAGATTAACAGCTCGATTTTTCCGAAACACGGGTATTATCTCTTGCCCAGTCCTCACAGTTATGGCGATTGATGGTTCCATTCAATTTAAACGTCGCCTAAGTAGACCAAACAACGACATGAGTCAACAGTTCATTTTCGCATATCCATTCACGACGTTTGGGGGGCATATCCGGATCGTCCTGACTCATCGTGTGGGGCAAACTTGGAAGGCAGTGTTCCCACTTTGCTTGCTTTAAACTGCGGTGAACACTTGATTGTCTTACACATCATTCACGCGCAGCTTGCCGTGTGGACGTCTTTGAGGATAATACGAAAGCTTGTACCACTGCGCCCACCCCTCTTTCGTCCGCGACTGATTTCTTCTTGACACATCGTCGCTTCTTCATATCACTCACACTTCCTTTCCTCTCACATCTGTCCCGTAATTTCGTTATTGTTACGCGTGACGGTGGCGCAGTATCAAACTCTGCCTGGCATCACCTCTGTGCTTCTTTCCTGTTTTCTCATTTCCAATAACACTTTAAAATCCATGTTCTTTGCTTCAAGGACAAGTTTCAAGCCGTCTTATTACTTAAGTGCAGTTACTGGCAACTGAAAATAAACAAATAATAAACAAATGAATGTCTACCTCACTAGTCATGAGAGCATCGTATAGTCACAATGGTATCAGGTTATCACTAATACATCCACAGTTACTAAAGGTCAAACAATGTAATCCTCTTTGTGCAACAACATGTATATGAAATATTTTAATACTTTGTACGCATCAGTGCTAAATCGCTTTAGCATAAGATCCAAGAAACTGTAAATCAAAAGAATATAGAATTTGGAAAGCATTCATCCGAAAATTTGAGAAACACATACGACATTCAAATGATGTTAGAAACTTAATAGCAACGAACTCCAACAACTTCGATAGTATCATAACGTACACAAGACAAAATGAAAAGTACAGTCAGCAGTATCAATAATTCATCAAGTAATATGATTATGACCACAGATCTGCAGTCCGTGACTATGCAAGCTTGTAAACGATAAGAGTTCCGCTGCTTTCAATCGTTTCATCTGGCGAAAAAGTTACCTGCCAGGCCAAAATCCCATCCACTTGCGCAGGTACTCACCCAAGCTATTGAAAAGTATCCAGTGTTAAACGTAGCTTGTAATTTCTAGGATTCTTTGGCACTTTCGTGAAACTTTATTTTTAATGATACTTTTTCACCGAAAGTGTAACACACCACCCGTCGCTTATCTGGTTTTGGCGTGTGTTCACCCCAGCTAATTGACTAACAGATCAACAGAGAGTGCAAGATTGTCGCAATATCGGATAACACAAAGAAAGTAATAAGGCCATGTGGCTCCTGATTGAACTGCGGTGGCGGTGTTGACATTAATTGATTCAGAATTGACCACTTTTAATTAAAAAGGGGTGTACATTAATGTTATATTCTGCTATTGAACACCAGATGCAAATGTTGAACATAAAATTAATTAAGAAAGTGACTTGGGATTTCAACTACTTGATTGAAAACAGATGCAGTCGATTAGTACAAATTTATTTTAACTCACGACCTTCAATCACCACACTATACATGACTCTCCTATCAGGCAGTGGTAATAAATTGCGTTTGCGTGGAGTAAAGCGCGATAAATCAAAATTAATTCCTATCGACTGACCCAGGCGTAATGCAAAGTGCGAGAAGAATTCCCCAATACACGGCCCATGAAACCCTCGTGGAAACTTTGTCGACGTGATCCAACAATTTAATCAGCCGGAGCGGATGCAATATCACCGAATTCAGCGTGGCGGGGCGTCGTCGTTGTGGGGATGTCGGCCGGCCTCGTGGTGCTGCAAGGCTGCACTCGTCCATTCACTCCTAGCTATCTTGCTCAGTACATAGCTGAACCAAAACTTTCTATCTCCAAGCTCAATCGTTCCATTTGCTGTCCAATTTGCAGAGATGCTCACTCTTTCTCAGGCAAGCTGAGTAAAGAACGCCACGTCCGCACTCAAGGCAAGCTGGGAATGGAAGACCCTTTACGGAGACTTCTGCCAGTCCACTCTTTGCCTCAGTTTCCCCTCGAACAAAATCACTTACGCCAATTGCAGCGCAAGTCGCGTTAATTATGCGTCGCTTCCCAGCGCCGACCAATGCCTGCTCTGGGAAGTGAACAAATTCCCACAAAATTTCCCTTCCTCTCAACTTCTGCTATTTAGCTCCTCCCAGGCCACCCATCAAGGATAGCGTCTGCACACAACACCATTTTTTCCGGAATTCTGACTCCCAGGAGAGTACTTCAAATTCCTCAGTCCTACGTTCCCATCGGAGGCCGGCGTATTTCATTCTGTCGCTCTTCACCTGATTTACTTCAGGCTCTGCGGACTGTGAATTCAGCGTGAAGTTGCTATAGTCATGAACGCGCATATTTTGGCCTCTGTTGACCACTCCACCGTAGCTTTGCATGGCTTTCTCTCACATTTCACTGAAAACAGGATGACGGACATTTATCAACAGGCATACAAGTTTTCCATCTGCTTCCTGGTACACCAGCATGGGGTCGACCACCCACTAACTGTCACTCATCTTAAGGCAGCTGGAGGCCACACCCCATTACTGCTTTCTCAGAGCTTGAGCCGCTCTAAGCTGCCTACTGTCGCTTCCCTTCGCCGCTCCCCAGCCGTCCACGGTCAACTCGAATACTTCCCTGGGATAAACTAGCCTCCAGTAAATCGACGTGCTCCACTAAGTTTTCATGTTGTGTGAATTAGCTTCAAACCATCACCCGACATTAATTATTCCAATACCTCCATACTATACCCTCTACAAGATGCATTGTGCCTTGTCAGTCATTTTTGTTCAGCCCTACTATTCGCTCAACGTGAGTTAGGTGATCTTTAATGACTTCATGTAAGGGGCATAATTCTTGCCATCTTACAAATATTACACGCGAAATTCAGAAAATTATGTAAGTAAACATATAAACTTTCAGTCCACTACATTTCGCATGTGCAGCAGCAGAGAGCCTACCTCTTCTCATGATATTTCGGCAGTATATCTATCAGTCCTCTTCGGAGTGAGTCGACAGAGTGGAATTACGGTACACGCTCCATCATTTTAAACTCGCCACTGCGCATACGCCCACAGAAACACAAGTCCAAAGACGTTGATCCATCAAAAAAGTATGCATAAATTAAATCTGTGGCCACGCAGTCAATCCATAATGGAGTAAAAAAAAACTTTGTGTGCTGCCTTACGGCAGGTCTTGTCCTGGGGGAAGTCTCGTCAGAGAGGTCCACAGAATGAGCATCTACGGAAGTGATTCCAGTGGTGGTTTCCCTTGCCTTCCATTGCTGATGAAATAATAAAGAGGACAGCACAACAGCCAGTCCTTGAGCGGGAATCGAACCCGGGCCTCTTGGTGTGACAGAACGTCACGATGACCACTCAGCTATCGAGGCGGACCGGAATACTGATGTATAATTAAAAGCTGCACTGTAGCGACGTCTTCGCAAGTGTTTTAAAGAAAGCCCAGGATTCTATGATTTCTTCATACTGAAACCACTATATCTGTTAATTCAATTCTTCGCGCCGGCCACGGTGGCCAAGCGGTTCTAGGCGCTTCAGTCCGGAACCGCGTGACTGCTGCGGTCGCAGGTTCGACTCCTGCCCTGGGCATGGATGTGTGTGATGTCCCTAGGTTAGTTAGGTTTAAGTAGTTCTAAGTTCTAGGGGACTGATGACCTCAGATGTTAAGTCACGTAGTGCTCAGAGCCATTTGAACCATTTGAACCAATTCTTCGCCAAATGATTCTCAACTTCTTATTCCAAAAAGATGATAGAATTTCGAAATTTTTCGTAGCGCATAGTGTGATCGGTGTCGGTTCAGTGCTCTGCCATAGCCGATTCATTGGATTGCAAGAGCTGGGATATCGACAGTGCTCCGTGCGTCTTCCATGGACTACACGAGTCGTTGCGCCCGATGGAGAAAGAGGATTCGTTTGGTGAATAATTTTACTAACAGAGACAGTTGTTTCCAAGAAAACTTGAATATCATCTCAAATAGGTACCCAACTCATATAGTACCCAACTCATACAGCAGTAGTTGGCGGTGCCCACAAAGTACCCTCGATATGTTGGCGAAAATACGTGTTCATAGCCGATGGTAGGCATACAAAATCGTCAGAAATTGCGCTAAATACTTCCTCCGAAAATTGTTTTCAGCAGTTCACAAATCACCTCGAAGTGTAAATGTTTGCGACAACGCACTTGACCTCTTCTTCTTCTTTCAAAAACCCAAGCCTTGTCTCTGCAGCCTCAGCTTGCTCTCCTTGCAGTTCTTTTTAGCTCCATCTTTGCAAAAATCCCATCTCACATATAATATTTTTTTAAGTAGGATGTTCTCGGTCGTTCCCTGGTTTTCTTCCCTACGATTTAGGCTACGAAAGTGTTTAATCATGTCTGATTAAGTGTCCAACAAGTATTATTTTGCGTTGGCCTATAACTTTCAGCAGTTCTTTCTTCTTCCTCGTTTCATGCAGAACCATCTTATTCCTTTTACTGCCGGTCCAGCTAGTTCTTATAATTCTCCTCCAGACACATTTTTGCAGCTTCGAGGGACCTTTTTTCTGCTCTGCTAAAGTCCAGGTTTCACATCTGTATATCACGACACTCCATACAAAGGTGTATACAAATCTTTTCTTAGTGTGGAAGCTGACGTGCTCGTTCAGTGGGAGGTTCTCCTTTTTTAAAAGGAACTCCTGGCCAGCGTTATTCATCTCTTGATTTCCTCGAGGCATCTATTGTTTTCCTCCACAATGCTACCGAGATTCGTGAAATTCGTTTACTTCCTGCAGTTGTTCACTACGTATTTTTATGTCAGTCGTACTTCCATCTCGTTTCTTGTCTATAACCATGGCTTTTGTCTTCTTGATATTTATTTATTTATTTACGTTTAATATTAGAGTTGTTACGTCTTTATTTAAGAACTGAAACATTGTTTTTTAGTTCTTTCTCTGAGTCTGCTACTACTGTCAACGGTAAGTCTGATACAGTGACTATGAATACAATTGATTTTGATTCTAGTCATCTTTTCTTTGATTGTTGTTTTGCCTCCTCGATGAACATATTAAATAAATAAGGTGGCTCCCTTTTTGTTTTTTCTTCTTTCTTGCTACAGTTAATATCCACTTCAGTATTTTAACTTTTGCATATTCTTTGTCCTTCCAATTCAGTGCTACTTGGCGCAGTGTTTTTCATAATAACTTTCAATAAATAAAATTAAATGCCATATCTGAATCAATGAAAACTATACATCTTTTTTCTGTTTACTTCTGATCTTCCTTCCAATGCCTGATGTAACGCTAATATTGCTTCTCTCGTTTCTTTCCCTGTTCTGAAGCGAAATTTATCATTATCTACGTTTCATTCTATTTTCTTCTGTAACTATTGACACTAAAATTTTTTATGCATGTGACAGAAGGGCCACTAGTGTTCTATAAGTTGCACAGTCCTTTGCATTTGCCCTCTTGGGTAACACTGAGGCAGGTTCATAAAAAGTGAGACTTATTAACGAAAACAGGACACAATATTTTAAGAGTAAGTTAAGATGTGTGGTACGGAAAAAGGTACATATAGAAAGAGATGCTAATGTCAAATTCACTTTATTTCGTAGTAAATTTGTGTCAAGATTTAAAAGCCATTTTTCTAAAAATTTATCCAGATGATCCATTACAAAAAAAAAGAAACAAATAAGCAGTGATAACTAAGGGAATTAAAATCTCTTATAACAGGAAGAGGAAAACTTCTGTAAACACCACAGTAAGTCAAGAGCCGACATTACTTGCTTACTACAAAAAATACTATACTTTTCTAAGGAAAGTTATTAAAATGTCCATAAGTATGCCTGTCCTGACAGAAAAAAATAATGCAGATAATAGGAATAAAACTATATGTGACATTGTAAAATTGGTGACAGGATAGCCAGACTGTGTACAAGATTCCATAACAATTAAACTAAATGGCCATGTTGTGACTGATAATACATAAGCTGCAAGTACTTTTAACAATTCATTCCTGAATGTAGCGGCAAATATACGATTAAATGGCTTGCACGAAGCAAGATAATATATTAAAAATATCATTTCACAAAACTTTAAGCAACTAAGTGTACCCATCATTCTTCATAAATGAAATCATAAAAATTCTAAAAAAACGGACCTCATGTGGGGTTGATGGAATTTCAGATAGAATTCTGAAAAGTTTTTCCAGCTTAATAAGTAATGACCTTAATGATATATACAGTGCATCATACAGAGTAGTTTTCCAGACAAGTTGAAATATGCAATTGTTGAACCACTGCATAAGAAAGATAGAAATACACACTAAAACATTTATCAACCAGTTTCGTTAGTGAGTTCTTTTTCTAAAATACTATAAAATGTCCTCTGGAGTAGTCACACACTTAAGTGGAAACAATTTACCTAGTATATCATAGTTTGGATTCCTGAAGGGTTGCCCAACTGAGAATGCTATTTATAGATTCATTCATCAAACAGTACAAGCCTTAAATAATAGTATATCGTCAGTTGGTATTTTTTGTGATCTCTTCAAGGCGTCTGACTGTGTAGATCACGTTAATCTCTTAGGAAAACTCAGGTTTTATGGAATTGATGACTTTACATACAGCTGGTTTGAGTCACACTTAACAAACAGAACTCAAAAGCTGGTGCTGAATTATTCAGACAATGTCAGAAATGTAGGAAATTTTAGTGATTGGGAAAAAAAATCACGAAGAGAGTCCCACAGGGTTCAATAATGGGTCGATTCCTTTTCCTTATATATATATGAATGACCTTCCACTTAACATTCGACAAGCAAAACCGGTACTTTTTGAAGACAATACTAGAGTTACAATGAATCCACTTTGACAAAAGGAACGTAAGTGTAAGTAAATGATATTTTCTGAAGAATTATTAAGTGGTTCTCTGAAAATCGACTCTCCCTAAATTTTTAAAAAACACATTACATACAGTTCTGTACAACAACTGGATTCATACCAACAATTCAAGTAGCAAATGAGCAGGAGTCAGTAAATAGGGAACAGTGCCCCAAATTTTTGGATGTACGCACTGATGAAAATTTGAATGGGGAGAAGTATATTATTGACCTTCTTAAACAGCCAACTTCAGCTACTTTTGCTCTTCGTATAATTGCTAACCTTGGAAAGAAACGGCTCAACCTCTTGAAATAGCCAGCTGCAGTGGCCGAATGGTTCTAGGCGCTTCAGTCTGGAACCTCGCGACCGCTACGGTCGCAGTTTCGAAACCTGCCTCAGGCATGGATGTGTGTGATGTCCTTAGGTTAGTTAGGTTTAAGTAGTTCTAAGTTCTAGGGGACTGATGACCTCATTTGTTAAATACCATAGTGCTCAGAGCCATTTGAACCTCTTGAAATATTTCGTGTATTTGCACTGAATAATGTTGTACAGAACGATTTTTGGGGTAACTCATCATTTGGGAAGAAGGTATTGATTGCACAGAAGCGAGCAGTAGGAATAATACGTGGTTTTTACCCACGAACGTCATGTAGGTACCTTGTGACTCATTGTTAATGCTGTCGGTGTCTCAGATAGTTCAACATGCAGCAACAAAAATTTTTGATCTTTTACCCAATAACATAAAATGTCTAACAGGTAGCGAAGTAAGTTTTAAATCTAATTTCAAATCATTTCTCCTGGACAGCTCCTTCTATTCCCTTGATGAATTTCTACTAAAAAATGAGTTGCCAGTTAAAAAAATGAATTGCGTGTAGTTACATGAGTAGGACTAAAAATAATAGTGTTCATAAATATTAACACTAATCATGTACATATATCCAGTAAACTGATCCGTTCCACATCATTTCAGTAAAAGAATCATTCAAATTATTTAGGGAACATATAACTAACTGCAACAGTTCCATGTTTGTGAAGTCAGGCCATATGATACCCTCTTCACAGCATTTAGACACCACAGTAAATAATTTACTTTTGAGTTCGTCACTACTGTTTTGTAGGAGTCCTGCAGTGATGTCATCTAAACCCATTCCCTTATTTATTTTTAATCTGCTCAGTGCAGAGAATAACTCTTCTTTTGCTTTTTTGGTCCTTTATTGTTTTCGTCAATTAGTTTTTCATCTTCAATATGCTCATCTAAACTTCCAGTATCAGTACCACTGCACAGGCCTTCAGTATACTTTTTCCATCTCTCACCTTACACCTATGCCAAATAGTTGTTTCCCATTTTTGTCCCTCGCTATGATGCACTTGGTTTTCGATCTGTGTTGCAACCGTTTAATCTTGCAGTAAGTTTAATCCTATATTTCATACTTAATGTCATTTTCTACGTCTTTGTTAAAATTTTCAAGTCACTTCTCTTTCTCCACATGACACATTGTTGTTACCTTGTTTGTTATTGCTTTCATTGTTAGTGATTTTTTTTTAATTTGTTCCCTTCGCCAGTACGTTCCAACATTTTATGGGTCATATAGGGCTTCCTAGGCTTTAACACCTTATTCCTAATATGCCTGTAGTTGCGTTTGTTATATTTTACTTTGTGACATTCCACCTGCTTGTTTCCTTCGTAGATTCCGTTGTTGCATTCTTTAGTTCTTGCACAACCTCTGCCACCTTCAGATTATATAGTGTCCAATTAATAGATTTCAGTTGTTGTTTCTTAAATCTGATAGTGTATTTTGCCACAAGTGTGTTGTACTATTTATATTAGCATCTGCAAAACTGTGACTAGATTTCACTTGCTTCCTGTACCGCTGCTTTACTATTAGATAATCAATTAAACAGGGTGTTTATTTTAGGTGAAGACATTGAAATATCTCCGAAAACTACACATCGAATCAAAAAAAGTTGTATTTCCAATTTATTTGTCTCGGAGGAGGACATCCAACGATACCACAATCGACCCCCCACCCCACCCCACCCGGCGGGTGAGTGGAGGGGCAACTTTTAAATCTTCAGTGGGAACCCTCGTATTTTATTGCACTTTACAATTCTACGGCAAAATGTACGTACTTTTTGTCTGAAGCATTTTCTTCGTTTCACCACAGATGGCACTCCTATCGGAGTAATAGAAATGGGTACACAATTGTAATTTACTTCATGCTGAATATCCAATGGTACGTGGGACATCTCCATGCTGCGATGGTAGGACAGGCCAGTATTTCATAACTTCTAATTTTAAGCCTCATTCGCAACGTTCCATTCCTCCGACGCGCCACTGTGGCAAAACCTACTTTACTTTTCCGGTTACAGTAAGAGTTAAAACGCAGTATCGCCGATTTCAATACACTTAATGATCTGATTTTCAAATGACCGCACACAGAACAGGAACCTACCTGTGTGAATGTCGGCAGAGGCGTTTCTGATGCGGCCGACCATGTCTTCGCGGCTTGTTGCCAGTCGCTACTACACCTTATCTTTAAAATATCCCACGAAAGGAAATCCGGCTACGTCACATCCGGTGAGCCAGCGGGCCAATTCATAGGATCACCTCTGCCGATTAACCGACCAGAGTAAATACGATCTATTATCTCCCGCTCTTCAGTTGCGTAGTGCGCTGGGCAACTGTTATTCTGAAGCCACATAGGCCAGCGTTGTCGAACGTCCAGAGCAATATCCTGCAGTAGTACCGGTAATTCCCATTCCACAAAAGTTCGATACTTGTGTCCATTCAACGTCCCGTCGATAAAATACGGGCCAATGTTTTTGTTCCACATGATGTCACACCATACTTTTCTGGCCTAGGACGTTAATGATCAACTTGCCGTAACAGTGGGGATTGTCTACATTCCAGTAGTGCATGTTATCCCGGTTAGCGCTACCATGGTTTGTGACTATACAGGGTGGTCCATTGATAGTGACCGAGCCAAATATCTCAAGAAATAAGCATCAAGCGAAAACACTACAAAGAACGAAACTCGTCCAGCTTGAAGGGGAAACCAGATGGCGCTATGGTTGGCCCACTAGATGGCGCTGCCATAGGTCTAACGGATATCAACTGCGTTTTTAAAAATAGGATACCCCATTTTTATTACATGTTCGTGTAGTACCTAAAGAAATATGAATATTTTAGTTGGACCACTTTTTTCGGTTTGTGACAGATAGCTCTGTAATAGTCACAAACGTATAAGTACGTGGTATCACGTAACATTCCGCCAGTGCGGATGGTATTTGCTCCGTGATACATGGCCCGTGTTAAAATGAACCGTTTACCAATTGCGGAAAAGGTCGATATCGTGTTGATGTATGGCTATTGAAATCAAAATGCCCAACGGGCGTGTGCTATGCATGCTGCTCGGTATCCTGGATGACATCATCCAAGTGTCTGGACCGTTCGCCGGATAGTTACGTTATTTAAGGAAACAGGAAGTGTTCAGCCACATGTGAAACGTCAACCATGACCTGCAACAAATTATGGTGGCCAAGTAGGTGTTTTAGCTGCTGTCGCGGCTAATCCGCACATCAGCAGCAGACAAATTGCGCGAGAGTCGGGAATCTCAAAAACGTCGATGTTGAGAATGCTACCTCAACATCGATTGCACCCGTACCATATTTCTATGCACAAGGAATTGCATGGCGACGACTTTGAACGTCGGGTATAGTTCTGCCACTGGGCACAGGAGAAATTACGGGAGGATGACAGATTTTTTGCACCCGTTCTATTTAGCGACGAAGCGTCATTCACCAACAGCGGTAACGTACACCGGCATAATATGCACTATTGGGCAACGAAAAATCCACGATGGCTGCGACAAGTGGAACATCAGTAACCTTGGGGGGTTAATGTATGATGCGGCATTATGCCAGTGTATGCTGATTTCCTACGTAATGTTCTACCGATGTTACTACAAGGTGTTTCACTGCATGACAGAATGGCGCTGTACTTCCAACATGATGGATGTCCGGCACATAGCTCGCGTGTGGTTGAAGCGGTATTGAATAGCATATTTCAAGCCAGGTGGACTGGTCGTCGAAGCACCATGCCATGGCCCGCACGTTCACCGGATCTGAGGTCCCCGAATTTCTTTCTGTGGGGAAAGTTGAAGGATATTTGGTATCGTGATCCACCGACAACGTCTGACAACATGCATGCACATTGCATGTGCAAACATTACGGAAGGCGAACTACTCGCTGTTGAGAGGAATCTCGTTACACGTATTGCTAAATGCATTGACGTTAACGTACATGATTTTGAACATTTATTGCATTAATGTGGTATTTACAGGTAATCACGCTGTAACAGCATGCGTTTTAGAAATGATAATTTCACAAGGGTACATGTATCACATTGGAACAACAGAAATAAAAAGTTCAAACGTACCTACGTTCTGTATTTTAATTTAAAAAACCTACCTGTTACCAACTGTTCGTCTAAAATTGTGAGCCATATGTCTGTGATTATTACAGCACCATCTATCACAAAGCGAAAAAAGTGGTCCGGCTAAAACATTCATATTTCTTTACGTACTACACGAATATGTAATAAAATATGGGGATTCCTATTTAAATAACGCAGTTGATATCCGTTTGACCTATGGCAGCGCCATCCAGCGGGCCAACCCTAGCGCCATCTGGTTTCCCCCTTCAAGCTAGAAAAATTCGTTCTTTGTAGTTTCACGTTTGACGCTTATTTCGTGAGATATTTGGCCCGGTCACCATCAATGGACCACCCTGTAGACTCATCGGAAGATATTACCTTGGCGAAGAACGTGATGGGGCGTTTACATTTGTTGACGTGTGCATTCACGAAACAGTACCTGGTTATGGAAATCGGCGCCATAAATTTCTTGACGCGGTGACACGCCGTTGCGGCATTGTGACAACACTACCTACGGACATACCGGGATCACGGTGTAATTGCCATGCGCTTATCTCTGGTTTGTGGTGCACTGCCGCCACTACAGCTATTTCATTACCTTCTCCTGTAACACGTTTGCTTCGTTTCCCTTTGTCGTTCTGTACGCTGCCATCAGATGTTAAGGCGCTCACAACTTCGTAAAAGAACGAACGAGAGCGAACTTTCAGTGGAAAACGCTCGGCATATAAGGTAACACCAGCCTCAACATCTCTCCTACATTCTCCGTAAGTGAGAACCGTTTCAGCTTTTTTTTCTGTGGTTGAAACACTCGCCGTCCACTTGTACGGCTGTTCTCGAAATGAAAGGTAGGTGTGCAGGCAATAAACACAGTGCAAGTATTGTAGTATTGTAATGTTTAGAGCCGCTATCTGTTCTGCGTCTGCACGACACGTGAGCTCTGGTCGCAGTTTACTGCTTGTTATGATACGTCATCGTTCGCTACATGGGCGTCGAGAAGTCCCCTGTTCGATATGGCCGGCCGGAGTGGCCGAGCGGTTCTAGACGCTACAGTCTGGAACCGTGCGACCGCTAAGGTCGCAGGTTCGAATCCTGCCTCGGGCATGGATGTGTGTGATGTCCTTAGGTTAGTTAGGTTTAAGTAGTTCTAAGTTCTAGGGGACTGATGACCTCAGACGTTGAGTCCCATAGTGCTCAGAGCCATTTGAACCATTTGTTCGATATGTCGGAGGAATACGACGTTGGGGATGGGGTTTCCAATTAGAAGTTGTGAAATACTGGTCTGTCCTACCCTCGTGGCATGGAGGTGGAATCCCACGTGCCATCGAATATTCAAGGGCCATTGAGTAGCATGTCGTAAATTACGATTGTGTACCCATTTCTATTACTTCCATTAAAGCGCCATTTGTGGCGAAACGAAGAAAATGCTTCAAACAAAATGTACGTAGATTTTACCGTAGAATCGTAATCTGCAATTGAAACCTGGTTGGTGGGTACTCAGAGAGCGCATAGTATAAGGTTATAATTGTGGATGGGGCCGTTAACAGTTACTGTGAGTTGCACAATCAAACACAGAACTTTTTTTTCTACGAACCACTTATTTACACATTGCTTTAAAAGATCACAATTAGACAATACGGCTGAAGGCCTAGTTAAAGAAAATTTGAGATGCATTTTGGGTTGAAGGCCTGGCTTAGAAATCAAGAGCAATTAAAAATAGAAGGTAAAAACCGTTTTTAAAATAAAACATGCAATTGGAAACAATTAGTGGCTGAAGGCCTACACTACACATCTGAAGGACAACTATAAAACACATTAATAAACAAGTTTTTTTCTAACCAAGAAATTTCTTTTTAAACTTTCAGCAGAACAGCTGAAAGCCTAATTAATGAAATATTAACTTATTGCATGGATTAAAGCCACAAACAAATTTGAAACAACTGCTGAAGGCCCCGACACCAAGCCAGACAAACAACTTAAAATAAACCCCTTCCTTCTTATAAAAAATTCTCCTTTAAAGAATACACAGGGCAGAAGGCCTTATTGAAAGGGGTTCATTTAAATCCTTGGCTGAAGGCCACATATAACACATCGAACAACTAACGGCTTAGGGCCTGGATTACAAATAATTTCAGATAGCACAAATTTTAAGGAAAAATATTTTTCCTTTTTTTTAAAAAAAAAGTCCTTCAAAATTTTAATTTAACACAGCCGAAGGCCTTTATGTAAAATGTAAAAGAACTGAGTTAATACACTGCCGAAGGCCTCGCACAGTACTTCAAACTAAAATGAAAATCACAATCTAAAACAAACAGAACAAGTGGTGCTCAGAAATGTTCGAAGGGGCGGCCTGAGAAGGTAGCTTAAACGTAAGGTGAGGTGAGAGAGGCAGCCAAGAGTTGAAGTTAAGCAATCGGATGGCAACACAAACTAGGGATGGTCCAAGGACCAACCAACAATTTAACTAATTCCCTTCCGTCCGACCAATGGCACAATGATGGAAAATATCGGCCCAGGACGAGGATACAAACAGCACTACATCTTCAGAAATTGGGGTCTAAAAACAACCAAGGGAACAATAACCACTGTAAGCAAAATATGAACCAAACAACTTAAAAGGCTGTTGAACTACATGCCATGCCAGACAGCATCAACACAACGAGCAAAGGCACACTGCTGGAAAACTACGCTAACGACCAGGGCAGGTGATTGGGGCGTTAAAGGCCACAGGGCAAAAAATGACGCTGGTGCACTTCACTGGCAAGTAACAGTCAATTTAATAATTAATCACAATATAAGAACACGGCTGCAAGATTTCGCCGACTCCAACACATCTTACGTTGCTGCTAGTCTGAATGGTCCAGTGAGCAACAACCCGCAAATGAAAGAAGAGATATCACAATAGTTGAGGTTTCATAACAGGTTAACTGAACTTGAGCGTCCAGGTTCGGTGGGCAACGAACTTTGTAGCTCTCGCAGCTAGCGCCTCATGATCCGACAGCGCGTGCACGCCGCCAGCGGTCCCTGCATGGCCTCACGCCATGGAGACTTCCTCGCTGCTCTGTCCCAACACACTGACCACCCCACACACCACCACCACCTGGAAATACTAGCGGTCACACCAAAGATAGTACGACAGTACTAGTATCGTTAAGCGCTGCTGCTGCCACTCAAGGAGGCAAGAGAGCAAATTTGTTATGCCAGTAAGGAAGAAACAAGACGCCACTCGATGTGACAAAATGCCAAAGAACAAACGGCATGAACGCGAGCCGGACACAGCTCAGCAATAAAACATGGGGGTTTCCCACTGAAGATTTAAAAGTTTCCTCCCTCCACCCATGGCGGGGTGGGGTGGGGGTTCGAGTATGGTATCGTTGGGTATCCCTTTCAGAGATAGAGAAATTGGAAATACAACTCTTTTTTTATCCGATGTGTAGTTTTCGAGATATTTCAATGTCTTCTGTTAACATGAACACCCTGTATGTCTCCCATTATCACCAGATATCTTCCCCGTGTAGCGTATTCTCTTTGAAGGTTCATACCATGCGTTTGTTATAACCATGTCATGTTGTTCAGAAAAAGTCCACATAATGTCTCACCTCTTGAATTCATTCTTCCCTGTCCGAATTTGCCATCATCTCTGTGGTTCTCCTGTATGCCTCCTGCTGCATTAAAGTCTCCCATCAGAATAACATTGTCTTCGATGTTCGTCAGTTCCTTTAACTCTTCAATGGAGTCATCATTTGTTTCTGTTTCTTCATGGATACTATCTCACGTAAAAAAAAATTCGTATCTTTCAATTATTGTTATGTTTCAACTTCATCGTTAATATCCTGTCACTCACATGGTAAGCGTTCATTACATTATGCATACATTTTTTTATTAATATAATAAGTACTCCATTCTTCCCTGATTGTTGGTTTCCACTATGACTTATTCTGAAAGCTTCTGTTCTTGATATCTTAGCGACAAATAATCTTCAGCAAATAGGGACCATCATGATGGATACAGCGATTAGTGAGCCAAGATCGTTGTAGCGAGACTGATCACCGCAATATCCAAGTTCACCACAAGAAAACGCAGACTACGTCTATTTAAAAAAAGGAGCAAAAATTCGCTTTATACCTCGTAAGACTCTGTCTCCGCTCTTTCCGAATAAATTAAGTAAGCGTAGACTAGAAGTGGCATAAATTCAAAGAAATTGTATCGACAGCAATCGAGAGATTTATACCAAATGAATTAATAAAAGATGGAACTGATCCCCAACGGTACGCAAAACGGGTCAGAACACTGTTGGCAGGAGCATCGGAAAAAGCGTGCCAAATTTATAAAAGCACAAAATCCCCAAAACTGGCGAAGTTTTACCGAAGCTCGAAACTTAGCACGGATTTGAATACGTGAAACTTTCAATAGCTCGACAACGAAACTCTGTCTCAAAATCTGGCAGAAAATACAGGCAGATTCTAGTCATATGTAAAGTACACCAGCGGCAAGACGCAATCAATACCTTCACTGCGCATTGCCAATGATAATATTACTGATGAGAGTGCCGCTAAAGCGGAGTTACTGAACACTGTTTTCCCACATTAGTTCACCAGAGAGGAAGAAGCAAATATTCCAAATTAAAAACAACTGCCAAGAAGCAAATATCTGCAGTATAGCCGGCCGGGGTGGGCGAGCGGTTCTAGGTGCTACAGTCTGGAACCGCGCGACCGCTACGGTCGCAGGTTCGAATCCTGCCTCGGGCATGGATGTTTGTGATGTCCTTAGGTTAGTTAGGTTTAAGTAGTTCTAAGTTCTAGGGGACTGATAACCTCAGATGTTAAGTCCCATAGTGCTCAGAGCCATTTGAATTGCAGTATAGTGCAGGAAAACCAGACACTTAATGAAGGTGAGTCTTCCGTTCTAGATTGTATACCAATCACATTCCTTTCAGAGCATGTTGATATAATATCTCCATATTTAACAATCATATACCTCATAAAAATCGGTACCTACGGACTGGAAACTTGCACAGGTCACAACAATACTCAAGAAAGGAAAATGGCGTAATCTGCTGAACTGCAGACCCATATCACTGCCGTCGATTTTGGAAAGCACTGTGTTCGAACATTATGAATTACTATAATATTATCTTGGAACTCTTCCATTTGGTCCGTGTTTGCATAGAAAAACAGTAATATCAGAAATTGAGTCCGCCTTAATGCAAAACACCTTGTTGTTCGTTTATTTCTTTATTATCCCAAACTAGTTTCGGCGACAAATATCACCATCATCAGTGGCTTTTTTTAAGTCTAAAACATAAGGTAGTATGAAAGTATCAACAGAAAACTATATTTCAAAAGACGAATTGTAAAAATGTAATAATGTTTTAGTGTGCGTACAACCATGCCATTTTCTGCATGTTTTAGATTAAAAAAAGCCCACTGATGATGGTGATATTTGTTGCCGAAATTAGTTTTGGATAATAAAGAAATAAACGAACAACAAGGTGTTTGTCATCAAGGCGGACTCAATTTACGATATTATTATTATTAATTACATCGAAGAATACGGTCTCTTGACACATATCAACACGTATTCATAAAATATCATTCTTATCCAACACAGCTTGCTATTTGTTCTCAAGAAATAGTGAGCATTATCGACTGGGGATCTCAAACTGGTTTCACTTTTCCAGACTTCCAGAACGTTTTTGATACCGTTCCTCGAAAGAGACTTCTAATTTAATTGCGTGGCTATGGAGTACCATCCTAGTTGTGCAACTGGAATCGTCATGAGTCCTAGTACCTCCCCGTTGAATTGGCGCTTGAATTTGTCACGTGAGTGAGAGGTGCTCTAATTTTGCACTGATCACCAGCATAACTGCGAGCGCAAGGAGCGCAGTATCAGGTCATTTGATTACGGACAAATCATGGGTGCCTACCGTGTATGACTCTTCATATCAGAGCTTGTGCAGGCTCTGGGCTTCTGTGTGGCGTCAAGAAAACATTTTATTAGATGGTTCTCTAGTTCATGTTCCCCTTACCAAAGGTGGATCACTATCAGGAATGGCCGAACTTTCGCTCATCCTTCAACACCATGCCTCACATCCACTACCGAGCTCCAGCACCACCAAGGAAATAAAAGGTGGGAAAGCTGCCCCAGTGTGGACAGACCTCCAAGTGAGAGAGCGCCATTAGCCACCTTATATGGTACCCAAAGGAACCACGTGGAAGGGGCACCACCACTGCTGACGACGATCCATTTGCCAGCAGTAGCATGTTCGTATTCACATGAGTTCACGGGAGAGTACCTCAGCGGACATCCTGTGAACACCAGGCTGGTCACGACCACATGTTGTCACTCATCTGTTTCCCATGACCTTAGCCTGTTATTGGCCAAGTGACTGATAAAAAAAATGAAATGTTCGTATGGCATTGTTGGCCGGGAGGCCCCATCAGGGGAAGTTCGGCCGCCAGGTTGCAAGTCTCCTTTCAGGTGACGCCACATTGGCGACTTGCGCGACGGTGATGAATTAGTGATGAGGACAACACAACACGCAGTCCACGACCAGACAAAATCCCCAACCCAGCCAGGAACCGAACCCGGGCAAGCTACATGGTAGGCAAGCACGTTACCACTCAGCTAAGCAGACGGACCAAGTGACTGATCATTTTCGCCCTCTGATGTGCCCACAGCGCTTTGATTGGGGGCTAAACCGCTGCTGCCAGAGTCTTATGTCATGGTCACCAATGTGTGTCTTACAAGGGGCACCGCCAACTACTGCAAATTGTGACTACTAGTAGACTGAGCACGTTTCTGCAAAGCTTTTGCAGGCATCCTCAACTTGAAAATGGCACCTATATCATTTGTGAAAGACGCCTACGACCGTGTGCATGAACAAATATCACTACAAAATTTCTGAGTATTAGTTTACTTTAGGTTGAAAGTTAGAATAACTTAACTGGAATGGTAACGAAAATACGACGTTGCTGTGAGACACAGAATTTTATATAACAACACATTTTATTTAATAAAATCATGAAAATAACTCCTTGATCACTCCCTTTACATAATGGTACGCTTATATGAAATGCTGGCCCGTCATCAGTGATACCAAAAGAAAAATAGCAATTATATGCAACCTGACTATCTGTCCTAACTAAGATGACTTTAGGAGGAATTACGCAGATCATCTATACTCACCAGAGTCTCAGCAGGGAATGCCTAACCGTCTCCCCTCTTCCGGGGTCCACACACGGTGGCTTGAAGGGCTCAGAGAGTCTGCACAGCAGATATTTGCCAACCTAACGGGGCCTGCTAACGCCCGGGATACAATGGTTGGCTAAACTGCATCTCCACATTCAGAGAACCCACAGCGGACAGCCCACGTATAAGTCAGCAGACGACCCCGCATTCACAATTGCAGACTATACTAATAGTGATAATAAAACATAATTCCGAAGTAAAATTCCCTGAGTGTCGGAAGGGCACCCAGGTGTGTTTTGAGCATGTGACTCTTGTAACAAGCCAGTAGCGGCTCACATGGTGCCGTTACACTATGTATTCCAGAACAACTACCTTGCGGTACTGAAGCCACCGCCCCACACACGTCCCTTTGACTGTCGCACATCGCAGGATGCATAGATTGCAAGGACACCCTGAAGAAGATGGAATTGTATGGTTACATATGTAGACATGTAAAGAATTTAACACACTTCGTCAGCATTGATGTAAATGCAGACTCCTTCTTCTGTCTTGCTTTAATCCCACCTAAGAGCATGGTCATTGGCTTTCGGGACAATAGTAGGAACATTTCTGAAACGTTCCGCCTTGGTTAAAGCGTGCTGTGACTGGTAAAATGGTGCTATTCAAAACCGGTGCTAAGGCAACTGTAGTTTACCACATGTCATAAGTGGCAGGGGTGAACGATGGCTGAAGAGATGCGTACGGGCGAACAGACGTGCAACTGTTGAGCAACTGGCCATCCAGAAGAACCAAGAGGCTACCAACAGTGTCTCCTCAATGACCATTCAGCGAACGTTGCTGCATATGAGACTCTGTAGCAGGCGCCTGGTTCAAACACCTATGATGACTTCTGATGTTCGCCGGCCGCTTTGGCCGAGCGGTTCTAGGCGCTGCAGTCCGGAAGCGCAATACCGCTGCGGGTGGAGGTTCGAATCTTGCCTCGGGTATGGATGTGTGTGATGTCCTTAGGTTAGTTAGGTTTAGGTAGTTCTAAGTCTAGGGGACTGATGATGTCAGATGTTAAGTCCCATAGTGCTTGGAGCCATTTGAACCATTTTGAACTCCTGATGATTGGTGACGAAGGCTATAGTTTGCACGCCATTACCGCAAACGAACGTACACTGAATAGCGACAGGTGGCCTTTTCAAATAAATCATGTTTTGTGCTCCATCAGACAGATGTCCATTGGCGTGTATGGCGTGAAAGAGCCGAAAGCAAACAACCTGCAGCAATCGTCGGAAGGGTCCAAGCCAGAGCGGATTCCCTGCATGATCTCGTCATTCTGGAAGACACAATTGATCAACATAAGTATGCGTCTATCAAAAAAATGGTTCAAATGGCTCTGAGCACTATGGGACTTAACATCTATGGTCATCAGTCCCCTAGAACTTAGAACTACTTAAACCTAGCTAACCTAAGGACATCACACAACACCCAGCCATCACGAGGCAGAGAAAATCCCTGACCCCGCCGGGAATCGAACCCGGCCGTGGGAAGCGAGAACGCTACCGCACGACCACGAGATGCGGGCGTCTATCCTTGGGCACCATGTCCACCCCTAGAAGAAGTTTTTCCTCGACACAATGGCATCTACCAGTAGGAAAAATGGTTGAAATGGCTCTGAGCACTATGAGACTTAACATCTGAGGTCATCAGTCCCCTAGAACTTAGAACTTTATCCATGCCCGAGGCAGGATTCGAATCTGCGACCGTAGCAGTGGCGCGGTTCCGGACTGAAGCGCCTAGAACCGCTCGGCCACAGCGGCCGGCTCCGGTGGGTTCCTCACCGCCTAACCGAAGACAATACAGAGCAACGAAGGAC
Source organism: Schistocerca americana (assembly GCF_021461395.2). NCBI lineage: Eukaryota > Metazoa > Arthropoda > Insecta > Orthoptera > Acrididae > Schistocerca > Schistocerca americana. The sequence goes on from NC_060123.1 coordinate 225,336,377, forward strand.
GCTCTGTGTGTAATTGCTTGCGCGTTACGAGGCTGATCGTGACAATTTTTTGTCGAACATCGTCACAGGCGATGAACCATGGGTTCGTCACTTCGAATGGAAAACAAAACGTCAGTCCATGTAGTGGCGCCGCACCACCTGTTCTCCGAAGAAAAAGTTCAAAGACGCAGCCTCAGCCGATAAAGTCTTCCGGGACTCTGAAGGGGCTATTCTGTTTCATGTCCTGCCTCCTGGTGCAACGACTAGCTCTGAAGCGTATTGTGCTACCCTCAGGAAACTGGAGAACGACTTCAGCATGTTCGTTGTCACAAAAATGCAAACGAACTTCTGCTTTTCCATTACAACGTAAGGCTGCAAACAAGACTGCGTTGCCGTGAGAAGTTCACAGAACTTCATTGGACAGTTTCTCCTCATCCTCCCTACTACCGGGATCTCGCACTTCCGACTTCCATCTGTTTGACCCAGTGAAGGTTGCACTCCGCGGGAGGCACTGCGTGGTGATAGAGAAGTTGTGGATGCAGCGAGACTTTAGCTCTGACTTCGACAGTACAGTGGTCCATGCGGGCGTTCAGGCCCACGCAGTAAGATGGCGTGAGGCCGGCTTATTGAATGGTGATTATGTCGAAAAACAGGGTTTTCTAGCCATAAGAGTGGGGAATAATGTGGGGTATTGGAATCATGAATAAAATCAACCTCCTTTCAGATAAAAATTGTTGCATTACTTATTGAACGACCCTCGTGGTACGAGGGTAATCCCAAAAGTAAGGTCTCCTATTTTTGTAAGTACATAGACCTAACCTACGGACATCACACACACCCATGCCCGAGGCAGGATTCGAACCTGCGACAGTAGTGGTCGCGCGGTTCCCGATTGAAGCGCCTAGAACCGCTCGGCCACACCGGCCGGCTACCAGTAGGACAATGTAACGTGTCGCACAGCTCACAGTGTACATACGTGGTCCAAAATGCGTCAGTATGAGTTTACCTACTGCCTGGGCCACCAAAATCCTCGGATTTAAACCCAATCGAGAATCTGTGGGACCACCTTGATGGTCTGTTCGTGCAATGAATCATCAACCTAGAAACCTAGCGCAGCTAGCCACGACACTGTAGCCAGCATGGATCCACACCCCTGTTAGTACCTTCGTCGGCTGGAGTGGCCGAGCGGTTCTAGGCGCTACAGTCTGGAGCCGGGCGACCGCTACGGCGCAGGTTCGAATCCTGCCTCGGGCGTGGATGTGTGTGATGTCCTTAGGTTAGTTAGTTTTAAGTAGTTCTAAGTCTAGGGGACTGATGACCTCAGCCGTTAAGTCCCATAGTCCTCATAGCCATTTGAACCATTTGAGTACCTTCTGGTACCTCTCGTGCATGCTTCGTATCGGTCCGCACTGCAAAAGGCACGTTATTCAGGCATTTGCCGGATGGTAGCAATAATGCGACTGGACAGTGTATTTGTGTAGAAGCAGAATTTGGAGCGAGCCCAGCTTATGCCTAAATGAGCGTGGAAAACCGCCTAAAACCCACCCTCAGGCTGTCCGGTGTACCAGCCCACGTCATTAATCCGCCGCTTGGATTCGACCTGGGTGTGAATCACCTCCCTTTCACGCAAGCTAGCGCGTTGCGCATTTCTAGCAGGTCATAAAACTAAACACAATAAACCAGGTTAAATAAATTGCCGCTGCATGAAAAGGATGTTATAATGAGTAAGATACATCACTATACGTGGAAACGAATGCTGTATGTCTTTAAAATGGCCCGTGCTATGCACTGTACAAATAAATCGCCCAATTATCGGCCCAGTTACTGTGGCTTATAGAATGCAAGGATAGTGCTCCAGAGGTCGAAAGGTAGTAAACTATCAAACAATGGTTGCTGTAACCACCATATAAGGGCCATAAAATTATTCGAGAAATCTCCATTCACAGACTCGTTCTGGTAAACTCCGCTGTTTTTACACTCCTGGAAATTGAAATAAGAACACCGTGAATTCATTGTCCCAGGAAGGGGAAACTTTATTGACACATTCCTGGGGTCAGATACATCACATGATCACACTGACAGAACCACACGCACATAGACACAGGCAACAGAGCATGCACAATGTCGGCACTAGTACAGTGTATATCCACCTTTCGCAGCAATCCAGGCTGCTATTCTCCCATGGAGACGATCGTAGAGATGCTGGATGTAGTCCTGTGGAACGGCTTGCCATGCCATTTCCACCTGGCGCCTCAGTTGGACCAGCGTTCGTGCTGGACGTGCAGACCGCGTGAGACGACGCTTCATCCAGTCCCAAACATGCTCAATGGGGGACAGATCCGGAGATCTTGCTGGCCAGGGTAGTTGACTTACACCTTCTAGAGCACGTTGGGTGGCACGGGATACATGCGTACGTGCATTGTCCTGTTGGAACAGCAAGTTCCCGTGCCAGTCTACGAATGGTAGAACGATGGGTTCGATGACGGTTTGGATGTACCGTGCACTATTCAGTGTCCCCTCGACGATCACCAGTGGTGTACGGCCAGTGTAGGAGATCGCTCTCCACACCATGATGCCGGGTGTTGGCCCTGTGTGCCTCGGTCGTATGCAGTCCTGATTGTGGCGCTCACCTGCACGGCGCCAAACACGCATACGACGATCATTGGCACCAAGGCAGAAGCGACTCTCATCGCTGAAGACGACACGTCTCCATTCGTCCCTCCATTCACACCTGTCGCGACACCACTGGAGGCGGGCTGCACGATGTTGGGGCGTGACCGGAAGACGGCCTAACGGTGTGTGGGACCGTAGCCCAGCTTCATGGAGACGGTTGCGAATGGTCCTCGCCGATACCCCAGGAGCAACAGTGTCCCTAATTTGCTGGGAAGCGGCGGTGCGGTCCCCTACGGCACTGCGTAGGATCCTACGGTCTTGGCGTGCATCCGTGCGTCGCTGCGGTCCGGTCCCAGGTCGACGGGCACGTGCACCTTCCGCCGACCACTGACGACAACATCGATGTACTGTGGAGACCTCACGCCCCACGTGTTGAGCAATTCGGCGGTACGTCCACCCGGCCTCCCGCATGCCCACTATACGCCCTCGCTCAAAGTCCGTCAACTGCACATACGGTTCACGTCCACGCTGTCGCGGCATGCTACCAGTGTTAAAGACTGCGATGGAGCTCCGTATGCCACGGAAAACTGGCTGACACTGACGGCGGCGGTGCACAAATGCTGCGCAGCTAGCGCCATTCGACGGCCAACACCGCGGTTCCTGGTGTGTCCGCTGTGCCGTGCGTGTGATCATTGCTTGTACAGCCCTCTCGCAGTGTCCGGAGCAAGTATGGTGGGTCTGACACACCGGTGTCAATGTGTTCTTTTTTCCATTTCCAGGAGTGTATTTTTAATCGGACCAGTCTCCCGCTGATTAACTGAACTCTGGCGAGAGAAAGGTACTGGTTGGTTCGTCGTGCACAAGGTGGCCTAAGCCAGTATTAGCACTGGCTGATGTGTTGTAGCAGGTGACGAAGAACGTCTGCTGCTTGCGGTACATTCTGCAAACAAACATTATGAGGTACATCAGTATTACACCACTGGATTTGGCTAAAAACTTAAGCCATTTCACAAGAAACTATTATGACACATTCCTTCATTCAGTACCAGTTTAAGTAACAGTCAAATGTAACAACATTAACCACGTATATTTCTTTTACATGTGGTGTTCCACAGCAGTAAAAATAAAAAATAAATAAAAAAACGGACAAGTGCAAGTAGGTCTCGCGCTCTGAGGGTGTCACATGAAAGTAATTATGCATGTAGATAATAATAATAATAATGATTTCGTGTGGCTCAGTGGCCTGGTGCAAGTCTTTCTATTGGACACCACTTCGCTACTTGCTTATTCCTAACCTACACCAGCTCCCCGACCGGGGAAAAGTGGATCTACAGTTTAATGTGGAATCCTAAACAAGTGTTGTTTCGGGCGACACCTAACATCTTTTAGAGGGGGAGGCTAGGTTAAAACTGAAACTGAAAAATCCGTAACCCGACTAACAATAGATCCCGTGAACTTTCGATATCATGGCTCACGCTTTGCCCTAGATCACCAGGCACAACACGTATATTAAAGGGTCATCTATAGATTTTGATTAGTGAGTTTGCGAGTATCAAAATATATGAGCTATTTAGGCGTATCTTTTGACTTCATGGACTCAGAAGCTTAAATTTTACACACTGCCAAGGGACTGTAGACCCTATTACCTGATATAAGTTTCAATTTGATACCTATATTATTTGTGACCTTATAAGGGCTCTTTTTTAAGTAGTGAGATGTTGTTGTTGTTGTGGTCTTCAGTCCTGAGACTAGTTTGATATAGAGCCCTAAAAAAGAAAGACGTTGCTACCCGGAAACTGCATTAGCATTGTACTTTGTTCACCGATTAGTTCTGATATCAGAATATTCATCTCATCACCGTAACTGAGTGACATTGGCTGACTGTTGGGTTAGTGCACAGGTTCGCAGCGTTTTTTCATAAGTTTAAGAAACACGACGAATAGGCATAACACAGGTTTTAGTCGTCAACAATATATTCTCCTTCACTATTTACAACAGTCTGGGTAACTTTTCGATTCCGCGACTATAGAAGTCACGTGGTTTTGACGCGACGAACTCGTCGTTTCGTGTTCGGAGCGCATTTTCATCCGGAAAGAAAGCTGCTTAAAGATTGTTCGATAGAGAGCGGAAAAGGTGAAAATCTGAGGGTGCAAGATCTGGTGAAAAGGTGGGTGTGGAATGACTTCCTAATGCAACTACTATATAGTGGTTCTTGCCACTCTAGCAGAATGCGGGTGGCCGATATCGTGCAGTAGCACCACTTGATGCTGTCTTCCTGCTCGTTGTTGGTTACACTTCGGGGAAGCACTTCGTAGTACACTACTGGCCATTAAAACAACCTCTGGCCGTAATAACGGCCTTGATTCGCCTGGGCATTGAGTGAAACAGAACTTGGATGGCGCGTACAGGTAAAGCTGCCCATGCAGCTTCAACACGATACCACAGTTCATCAAGAGCAGTGACTGACGTATTGTGACGAGCCAGTTGTTTGGCCACCATTGACCACACGTTTTCAATTGGCGAGGGATCTAGGGAATGTGCTGGCCAGGGCAGCAGTCGAACATTTTCTACATCCAGAAAGGCCAGCACAGGATCTGCAACATGCGGTCGTGCATTATCCTGCTGAAATGTAGGGTTTCGCAGGGATCTAATGAAGGGTAAGGCCACGAGTCGTAACACATCTGAAATGTAACGTCCACTGTTCGAAGTGCCGTCAATGCGAACAAGAGGTGACCGAGACGTGTAACCAATGGCACCCCATACCATCACGTCTGGTGATACGCCAGTATGACGATGACGAATACACGCTTCCAATGTGCGTTCACCGCGATGTCGCCAAACACTGATGCGACCATCATGATGCTGTAAACAGAACCTGGATTCATACGACAAAATGACGTTTTGCCATTCGTGCACCCAGGTTCGTCGTTAAGTACGCCATCGCAGGCGCTCATGTCTGTGATGCAGCCATGGTCTCCGAGCTGATAGTCTATGCTGCTGCAAACATCGTCGAACTGTTCGTGCAGATGGTTGTTGTCTTGCAAACGTCCCCATCTGTTGACTCAGGGATCGAGAAGTGGCTGCACGATCCGTTACAGCCATGCGGATAAGATGCCTGTCATCTCTACTGCTAGTGATGCGAGGCCGTTGGGATCCAGCACGGCGTTCCGTATTACCCTCCTGAACCCACCGATTCCATATTCTGCTAACAGCCATTGGATCTCGACCAACGCGAGCAGAAACGTAGCGATACGATAAACAGCAATCGCGATAGGCTACAATCCGACCTTTATCAAAGTCGGAAACGTGTCGGTACGCATTTCTCCTCCTTACACGAGGCATCACAACAACGTTTCACCAGGCAACGCCGGTCAACTGCTGTTTGTGTATCAGAAATCGGTTGGAAACTTTCCTCATGTCAGCACGTTGTAGGTGTCGCCACCGGCGGCAACCTTGTGTGAATGCTCTGAAAAGCTAATCATTTGCATATCACAGCATCCTCTTCCTGTCGGTTAAATTTCGCGTCTGTAGCACGTCATCTTCGTGGTGTAGCAATTTTAATGGCCAGTAGTGTATATCACACCGTCGCTGTTCCATCACATGCAAAACATTATCTTTTGCGGATTCACGCAGATCTTTGTACGGTGAGTTGCTGCTTTGTTTAAGTTCCAGTCTTTACTTCCTTTTCCTTATTTTAGCATAACGATACCATTTCCCATCACCAATAGTGGTACAGGATAGGAATGGACGGTGTTGTTCAAGAGCCAATGGATGACGAGCAAGCAGAGATGCACACAAGGCCACCCGCTGATTTTTGTTATTTTTGCTTAGAGCATGCGGTATCCATACACCCAATTTTTGAAGCTTCCCCATTGCATGCAAATATCGCATCATAGTGGAACGGTCACAGTTTTTCACATTTTCCAGTTCTCGAGTACACCGCATTGGATCGTTGTGGATTAATGCTTTTAAACGATCTTCAACAAACACTGAAGGTCTGCCTGAACGTGGAGAATAGCTAATATTAAAACCTTAAATCGAGATAATCACTTTCTTGCTGTGCTCTGTCCAATGTTTCTGGCTGTCTCTGCAGCTGTCACCCCTCTATTGAACTCAATTCTTCAATTCCTCCACATGGTTCTCCATTTTCTAGCGTCCACAGCTCCACTCACTACACCCATATGACTAAAGCGCCAAAGAAACTGGCATATGCATGCGTATTGAAATACGGAGATATGTAAACAGGAAGAATACGGCGCTGCGGTCGGCAACGCATATATAAGAGACAAGTGTCTGGCGCAGTTATTAGATCGGTTACTGCTGCTACAGTTGCAGGTTATCGAGATTTAAGTGAGTTTGAACGCAGCGTTATAGTCGGCACACGAGCGATGAGACACAGCATCCACGAAGTAGGGATGAAGTGGGGATTTTCCCGTTCGGCCATTTCACGAGTATACCGTGAATATCAGGAATACAGTAAAACATCAAATCTCCGACGTCGCTGCGATCGGAAAAATAACCTGCAAGAACGAGACCAACGACGACTGAAGAAAACCGTTCAACGTGACAGAAGTGCAACCCTTCCATAAATTGCTGCAGATTTCAACGCTGGGCCATCAAAAAGTGTCAGTGTGCGAACCATTCGATATTGGCTTTCGGAGCCGAGGCCAACTCATGTATCCTTGATGATTGCACAACACAAAGCTCTACGCCTCGCCTGGGCCCGCCAACGCCGACATTGGATTGTTGATGACTGGAAGAAACATGTTGCTTGGTCGGACGAGTCTCGTTTTGAGCGGACAGACGTGTACGGATATGGAGACAACCGCATGAATCCATGGTTCTTGCACGTTAGCAGGGGACTGTTGAAGCTGGTGCAGGCTCTTTAATGGTGTGGGTCGTGTGCAGTTGGAATGATATGGGACGTCTGATAAATCTAGATACGACTCTGGCAGGTGACACGTACCTAAGCATCCTGTCTGATCAACTGCATCCATTCATGTCCACTGTGCATTCCGACGCACTTGGACCATGCCAGCAGGACATTGCGACACCCCACACGTCCAGAACTGCTAAACAGCGGAACCAGGAACCCTCTTCTGAGTTTAAACACTTCCGCTGGCCACCACTCTCCTTAGACATGAACATTAATGAGCATATCTGGGATGGTTTGCAACGTGCTGTTCAGAAGAGATCTGCACCTACACGTAGTATTACGGATTTACGGACAGCCCTGCAAGATTCATGGTGTCAGTTCCCTCGAGCACTACTTCAGACATTAGTCGAGAGTCCATGCGATGTCGTGTTGCGGCATTTCTGCCTGCTCTCCGGGGCCCTACACGGTATAAGGCAGGTATACCAGTTTCTTTGGCTCTTCTGTGTATTAGAAGCCAATGTTATCACGTGTCATGAATCATTAGACATCGCAAGCTATTGTACGAGGGTAATCCCAAAAGTAAAGTCTCTTGATTTTTGATAAGTACATAGTGTTTATTTCTACAGTGGTTCACATCAGTTTAGAGCTTGAACATTTAGCTATTTTTCGACATAATCACCGTTTCTGTCGATGCATTTTTGAAGACGCTGTGACAGTTTTTGTATGCCCATGTCATACCAGCTCGCCTCCATGCTGTTCTTCTTTCACCTCGTCGTCGAAGCTGAATCGCTTTCTGGCCAAATGTTCTTTTAACCTAGGGAACAGATGATAGTCACTGGGCGCCAAGTCAGGACTATAGGGTGGGTGGGCGATTGTGTTCCACTGAAACTGTTGCAGGGGAGCAACGGTTTGCCGAGCGATATGTGAGCGAGTGTTGTCATGGAGAATGTGTACGCCCTTGCTCAACATTCCTCTTCTCCGGTTCTGAACTGCCCGTTTGAGTTTTTTCAGAGTCTCACAGTACCTGTCAGCGTTAATTGTGGTCCCAGCGATTCAGCTCCGACGACGAGGTGAAAGAAGGGGTTCATAACTCTCTGAACAGCATGGCGGCGAGCTGGTATGACATGGGCGTACAGAAACTGCCACAGCGTCTACAAAAATGCTTCGACAGAAATGGTGATTATGTCGAAAAAAAGCTAAATGTTCAAGCTGTATACCACTGCAGAAATAAACACGTCTATGTACTTATAAAAAAATAAGAGACCTTGCTTTTGGGATTACCCTCGTACAATAGCTTGCGATGTTTAATGATTCATGACACGTGATAACACGTGTACTTCCATGAGCCATGGACCTTGCCGTTGGTGGGGAGGCTTGCGTGCCTCAACGATACAGACAGCCGTACCGTAGGTGCAACCACAACGGAGGGGTATCTGTTGAGAGGCCAGACAAACGTGTGGTTTCTGAAGAGGGACAGCAGCCTTTTCAGTAGTTGCAGGGGCAACAGTCTGAATGATTGACTGATCTGGCCTTGTAACACTAACCAAAATGGCCTTGCTGTTCTGGTACTGTGAACGTCTGAAAGCAAGGGGAAACTACAGCCGTAATTTTTTCCGAGGGCATGCAGCTTTACTGCATTATTCTGTCAGAGACAGCAAAGGACTTGGAAGAGCAGTTGAACGGAATGGAGAGTGTCTTGAAAGGAGGGTATAAGATGAACTTCAACAAAAGCAAAACGAGGATAATGGTATGTAGTCGAATTAAGTCGGATGATGCTGAGGGAATTAAATTAGGAAATGAGACACTTAAAGTAGTAAATGAGTTTTGCTGTTTGGGGAGCAAAATAACTGATGATGGTCGAAGTAGAGAGGATATAAAATGTAGACTGGCAATGGCAAGGAAAGCGTTTCTGAAGAAGAAAAATTTGTTAACATCAAGTATAGATTTGAGTGTCAGGAAGTCGTTTCTGAAAGTATTTGTGTGGAGTGTAGCCATGTACGGAAGTGAAACGTGGACGATAAATAGTTTGGACAAGAAGAGAATAGAAGCTTTCGAAATGTGGTGCTACACAAGAATGCTGAAGATTAGTTGGGTAGATCACATAACTAATGAGGAGGTATTGAATAGGGTTGGGGAGAAGAGATCGTTTGGTATGACATGTTCTGAGGCATCAAGGGATCACCAATTTAGTATTGGAGGGCAGCGTTGAGGGTAAAAATCGTAGAGGGAGACCAAAAAATGAATACACTAAGCAGATTCAGAAGGATGTAGGCTGCAGTAGGTACTGGGAGATGATGAATCTTGCACAGGATAGAGTAACATGGAGAGCTGCATCAAACCAGTCTCTGGACTGAAGACCACAACAACAACAACATGTACTTATAAAAAAAATAGGAGAACTTACTTTTGGGATTACTCTCGTATCTGTGTATAAGTCGTATGTCTGTAGAGGCCACGGGTCCCTTATAGCAAAATGCTCAGAAAAAATCCAGATTGATCGAAATTTTTTCGTTGGAGTTTGCGGTTCACCCTGAATGCAGGTAGCGTAGGCCCCTCCACCGCATGCCAAGAATAACTCCAGAGGCGGCAGCAGGTGTCGCAAGGCGGCCCCCGGTTTCTCGGCCGCGTGAATCAGTTGTTCGGAGCCCGGCGTCCGTGAAGTCCGCCTTACGAAACGAAACGTTCGGTCCGGCTGGCATTCGCCGGTGACGGGTGGCACGGTTCCCGGAACTGCAGAGGTCGCTTCCGTCTGCGCTGCGCCCGGGGCAGGGGACTCCCCCGCAGTGTGGAACAGCTGACGTTGGATGTAGTCTCTCTGTAAACCGAAGAGCTTGCGGGAGTTCGCACTCTCTATACTCAACTACGTCGCTTGGAACAACCGCTGGCTGTTTCGCAGTGTTTTACCTGCTTTGTTTGCAACGCACATTTTAAATAAGTGGCAACGCAGTCTTCAGACGCGCCTGGGATTATTTGTTTGCCACCAATTGACAGCCGAGCGGTATAAGGCGCTGCAGTCATAGACTGTGCGACTGGTCCCGGCGGAGGTTCGAGTTCTCCCTCGGGCATGGGTGTGTGTGTGTTTGTCCTTAGGATAATTTAGGTTAAGCGGTGTGTAAGCTTAGGGACTGATGACCTTAGCAGTTAAGTCCCATAAGATTTCACACACATTTGACCATTTGAACCAATTGACAATATACGGAATACAGTGAAAGGTTTATGTGTGTGTGTGTGTGTGTGTGTGTGTGTGCGTGTGTGTATGTGTGTCCTAAAAATCTGAAACTATTCTGGTAGGTAGCAATCAGAAAGCCTTAATACCGGCTGATCAGAAAGTCAGTATAAATTTGAAAACTGAATAAATCACGGAATAATGTAGACAGAGAGGTACAAATTGACACACATGCTTCGAATGATATGGGGTTTTATTATAACCAAAAAAATACAAACGTTCAAAAATGTCCGACAGATGGCGCTCCATCTGATCAGAATAGCAATAATTAGCATAATAAAGTAAGACAAAACAAAGATGATGTTCTTTACAGGAAATGCTCAATATGTCCACCATCATTACTCAAAAATAGCTGTAGTGGAGGAATAATGTTGTGAACAGCACTGTAAAGCATGCCCAGAGTTATGGTGAAGCACTGGCGTCGGATGTTGTCTTTCAGCATCCCTAGAGATGTCGGTCGATCACGATAGACTTGCGACTTCAGGTAACCCCAAAGCCAATAATCGCACGGACTGAGATCTGGAGACCTGGGAGGCCAAGCACGACGAAAGTGGCGGCTGAGCACACGATCATCACCAAACGACGCGCGCAAGAGATCTTTCACGCGTCTAGCAATATGGGGTGGTTCTAATAAAACCCCATGTCATTCCAACCATGTGTGTCAATTTTTACCTCTCTATCTACATTATTCCGTGGTTTATTAAGTTTTCAAATTTATACTGACTTTTTGATCTCCCGGTATATTACTGATATCCAAAATGGAAAATGCAGTGGCTATTGAAAAGTCTCCAACAATATCCGACTAAAAATAAACGGCTCAAAGTAATCACAGAACAACCTTTCATATAAATTAACGCAACAGGGTGTTAAGGGCCTGTGTGTCTAATAATAACACAAACTACATAAGTTGCGAGGTGCCGGGGCTAGCAGTGTATTTAACACTAAATTCTTCTAGAATCTTCATATGTGAATGATGCTCTAAGCCCCGCCCCCCCCCCCCCCCCCCTATTCTAACTCCGACTTTTGATGTTGCACATGGATTAAGAAGAAACGCGAACTGTCTGTAATCGACCCTGCAAGTGGAGTAGAAAAGAGTTTGGCACCTGCAATAATTTATTTTGATTGAAATTAATTAAATAAGGGAAAGTTTCATTAACGTAGTGAGAAATGAAAGGGTTGCTCTACTGATTAACAGAATGAAAGTTCTGTCCAAAATAACAATTTGATTTATTATGACTAAACTCAAAATCATAAACAAAACACATGAAACATTTACAATACATCAAATTGGATCAAACTGGATACTCAAATAAATGCTGTGAAGGCGAAGTTGTCCATAAACTAGATTGCGACATTTATGACGAAGTGGTACGTGGAGCCAATTCCTTGCAACTCAAATCTTAAGCCAACCCAACATTAATTGCTGCTACAGTAGTGAGAATTCAGACAATGAACATCCAAGACACAACCACGTAAGAAAAGACGGGAACAGGCGCGCTCTGCTGAGCTCTGATTGTCATAGAGCAAATTCTCTAATCTGCCGATGCTGTCGACATACATTACCAAGCTCTCTACTTAACTGCAAGGACACGATCTGCCGTACCGGAAGCGATGGCTGGTTGCTTCGACGTCCCGTCGTGGTGAAGTTAATGTCTCGAGTATAGCCCGAAACAAATTATCCTGGTCTGGTTGTTCCAGACTAAAGACTTCCTATAAATACTAATGTGCCTCTGAGGGAGACGAAGAAGGCCCGCCACACAATCACTGACGGTACAGTGATTAATACACTCCTGGAAATTGAAATAAGAACACCGTGAATTCATTGTCCCAGGAAGGGGAAACTTTATTGACACATTCCTGGGGTCAGATACATCACATGATCACACTGACAGAACCACAGGAACATAGACACAGGCAACAGAGCATGCACAATGTCGGCACTAGTACAGTGTATATCCACCTTTCGCAGCAATGCAGGCTGCTATTCTCCCATGGAGACGATCGTAGAGATGCTGGATGTAGTCCTGTGGAACGGCTTGCCATGCCATTTCCACCTGACGCCTCAGTTGGACCAGCGTTCGTGCTGGACGTGCAGACCGCGTGAGACGACGCTTCATCCAGTCCCAAACATGCTCAATGGGGGACAGATCCGGAGATCTTGCTGGCCAGGGTAGTTAACTTACACCTTCTAGAGCACGTTGGGTGGCACGGGATACATGCGGACGTGCATTGTCCTGTTGGAACAGCAAGTTCCCTTGCCGGTCTAGGAATGGTAGAACGATGGGTTCGATGACGGTTTGGATGTACCGTGCACTATTCAGTGTCCCCTCGACGATCACCAGTGGTGTACGGCCAGTGTAGGAGATCGCTCCCCACACCATGATGCCTGGTGTTGGCCCTGTGTGCCTCGGTCGTATGCAGTCCTGATTGTGGCGCTCACCTGCACGGCGCCAAACACGCATACGACCATCATTGGCACCAAGGCAGAAGCGACTCTCATCGCTGAAGACGACACGTCTCCATTCGTCCCTCCATTCACGCCTGTCGCGACACCACTGGAGGCGGGCTGCACGATGTTGGGGCGTGAGCGGAAGACGGCCTAACGGTGTGTGGGACCGTAGCCCAGCTTCATGGAGACGGTTGCGAATGGTCCTCGCCGATACCCCAGGAGCAACATTGTCCCTAATTTGCTGGGAAGTGGCGGTGCGGTCCCCTACGGCACTGCGTAGGATCCTACGGTCTTGGCGTGCATCCGTGCGTCGCTGCGGTCCGGTCCCAGGTCGACGGGCACGTGCACCTTCCGCCGACCACTGGCGACAACATCGATGTACTGTGGAGACCTCACGCCCCACGTGTTGAGCAATTCGGCGGTACGTCCACCCGGCCTCCCGCATGCCCACTATACGCCCTCGCTCAAAGTCCTTCAACTGCACATACGGTTCACGTCCACGCTGTCGCGGCATGCTACCAGTGTTAAAGACTGCGATGGAGCTCCGTATGCCTCGGCAAACTGGCTGACACTGACGGCGGCGGTGCACAAATGCTGCGCAGCTAGCGCCATTCGACGGCCAGCACCGCGGTTCCTGGCGTGTCCGCTGTGCCGTGCGTGTGATCATTGCTCGTACAGCCCTCTCGCAGTGTCCGGAGCAAGTATGGTGGGTCTGACACACCGGTGTCAATGTGTTCTTTTTTCCATTTCCAGGAGTGTATTAACAAGCGAAGTCACACAGTAACTCCGATACAGTCAACTTTAGCCAAAACTGCTCAAGACAGACAACATACGCCGCTTGTATGCAAAACGCTCAATTGTCAACTGCACTCGGAAAGTTACGTTGAAGTCGATACTTCAGCAACTTCGTCAAACAGTTACAATTAAATAAAAGTACAGGGATATTACAAATGATTGAAGTGATTTCACAGCTCTACAATAACTTTATTATTTGAGATATTTTCACAATGCTTTGCACACGCATACAAAAACTCAAAAAGTTCTTTTAGGCATTCACAAATGTTCGATATGTGCCCCTTTAGTGATTCGGCAGACATCAAGCCGATAATCAAGTTCCTCCCACACTCGGCGCAGCATGTCCCCATCAATGAGTTCAAAAGCATCGTTGATGCGAGCTCGCTGTTCTGGCACGTTTCTTGGTAGAGGAGGTTTAAACACTGAATCTTTCACATAACCCCACAGAAAGAAATCGCATGGGGTTAAGTCGGGAGAGCGTGGAGGCCATGACATGAATTGCTGATCATGATCTCCACCACGACCGATCCATCGGTTTTCCAATCTCCTGCTTAAGAAATGCCGAACATCATGATGGAAGTGCGGTGGAGCACCATCCTGTTGAAAGATGAAGTCGGCGCTGTCGGTCTCCAGTTGTGCCATGAACCAATTTTCCAGCATGTCCAGATACACGTGTCCTGTAACGGTTTTTGCGCAGAAGAAAAAGGGGCCATAAACTTTAAACCGTGAGATTGCACAAAACACGTTAACTTTTAGTGAATTGCGAATTTGCTGCACGAATGCGTGAGGATTCTCTACCGCCCAGATTCGCACATTGTGTCTGTTCACTTCACCACTAAGAAAAAATGTTGCTTCATCACTGAAAACAAGTTTTGCACTGAACGCATCCTCTTCCATGAGCTGTTGCAACCGCGCCGAAAATTCAAAACGTTTGACTTTGTCATCAGGTGTCAGGGCTTGTAGCAATGGTAAACGGTAAGGCTTCTGCTTTAGCCTTTTCCGTAAGATTTTCCAAACCGTCGGCTGTGGTACGTTTAGCTCCCTGCTTGCTTAATTCGTCGACTTCCGCGGGCTACGCGTGAAACTTGCCCGCACGCGTTCAACCGTTTCTTCGCTCACTGCAGGCCGACCCGTTGATTTCCCCTTACAGAGGCATCCAGAATCTTTAAACTACGCATACCATCGCCGAATGGAGTTAGCAGTTGGTGGATCTTTGTTGAACTTCGTCCTGAGGTGTCGTTGCACTGTTATGACTGACTGATGTGTGTGCATTTCAAGCACGACATACGCTTTCTCGGCTCCTGTCGCCATTTTGTCTCACTGCGCTCTCGAGCCCTCTGGCGGCAGAAACCTGAAGTGCGGCTTCAGCCGAACAAAACTTTATGAGTTTTTCTACATATCTGTAGTGTGTCATGACCATATGTCAATGAATGGAGCTACAGTGAATTTATGAAATCGCTTCAATCATTTGTAGTAGCCCTGTATATTAAACAGCCAACGGAAGGCAGGGTGTCCAGAGCAGCTAGAGCTCAGTCTTGTAACCTACTCCGACCGAAAGGTGAGAGCCGACTCTCTTAAGAGCACCTGAACAAGCCAAACACAGAACATTCCAGCCCCCATGACAGTGGCCGTGGTTAAACGTTCCAATCAGCAACTCGAATACCGGCGGAAAATCCCACTCTATTGCCGAAGCATTACCATTCCACCAATGGAGATTCTTGGCGCCAATTTCTGCGCCGATTTTGCTACGTCACGGAGCTATGCCCTGAGCAAGCCAATCACAGTTACGATTTTGCAGAAAATGCGGGAATTTGCCCGCCAAGACTACCTGGGAACACAAGTCATTCTCACGCCTCGCTGGTGGCCCGCCAGAAAGTGTTTTCACTAAGTTTCTGCGAAATAACGGAATCTCTAGCCCAGCCGCTCCTTCAGGCCCCTGCTGGCGTGTCGCCACCGCTCTTATGACAATGTCGGCGTCTGGAAAGCATCCACTCAACTCCCTCACACCCGTCGGCCTAACCCTTTCAAGCTCAGCAGAACTCGCCTGTCACTGGACCACCCGGGTGACGAGAGACGCTTCGTGGGAAGTCCGCGTTTGAAGGAATAGCAACTTTTCACTGCATGCAATTAGAGAGGAAAATCGAATTACTCAGAGTAAGATATAAATATGAGAGGGGGCTCCTGCCACCTCTCAAAGTGAATAACTTTGTTAAAGACATAAATTGTACAAATATGTGATAGCTTCTCACTTCCACCGATCTGCTGTTCTGTCGGACTGTTTCCCCAATCGTGTATTAATCAGCTCAGAATGAATGCAGTAGTTATCTACCTGAAAAATCGTAGTAATACTCCAGTATCACTCGTAAGTGAAGTGATAATAAATCCTTGGCACAGCGTTACCGCACATAACACGCTAGCGAACATGGCGCAGCTACATTCGACGTCTTTCCTTTTTCGGTTCCTGAAAAACTAGCTAGCATGCTTAGAGACTGTACTTAATTCTACTGTTAGCTTTCAACGACGAATTACTGTGTGCAAACTTAATCATCAGAATGACTTTCGCCTGAGAATGCACTCCAAGATCACAACAAGATGGTGGCATCCTATTTGAGGCACATTTAAGTATCGCATGAATAAAAGGAAAGACATTTCCAGTAAATCATTATGAAACATCGGTTGATAATAATAAGTTTACTATTCCTTATAAGCAAGGGTACAGAGTGCACTCTCATGATGAGAATCCTACTCGTATTACTTCAAAATGTTTCAAATGGCTCTGAGCACTATGGGACTTAACATCTGAGGTCATCAGTCCCCTAGAACTTAGAACTACTTAAACCTAACTAACCTAAGGACATCACACACATCCATGACCGAGGCAGGACTCGAACCTGCGACTGTAGTGGTCGCGCGGTTCCACACTGTAGCGCCTAGAACCGCTCGGCCACCCCGGCCGGCCTACTCGTATTACTCTCTTACAAAACCAAGCTTCTATCGTCAAGTAATCAGATTTCATTCCTACGGAATGTGGGACAAAAGAGGTGCCTCCACGTGCGGTGTTACAACGAAGGTCACCCGGCGTTCATCGGTAGCTGTGCCTTTGGTTTGACCAAATCTCTCGCCACAATGGAACCAAGGAACTACAGAATAGTTCCTTTTCAACACCACACTTAAGGACGGCGTCGATCAACATTGAGGGATTTGCAACAACAAAATCAGTTTCATTATCTAAACTTTATCAAACAGCTACATCTGCCGGCCGAAGTGGCCGAGTGGTTCTAGGCGCTTCAGTCTGGAACCGCGCGACCGCTACGGTAGCAGGCTCGAGTCCGGCCTCGGGCATGGATGTGTGTGATGTCCTTAGGTTAGTTAGGTTTAAGTAGTTGTAAGTTCTAGGGGACTGATGACCTCCGAAATTAAATCCCATAGTGCTCAGAGCCATTTGAACCATCTACATCTACATGGATACTCTGCAAACCACAATTAAGTGCCGGGCAGAAGGTTCATCGAAACATCTTCGTAATAATTCTCTATTATTCCGATCTCTAACACCTACATCTTTCCATGCGAGCTCGTATTTTCCTTACTTTTTTACGATGATCGTTTCTTACTCTGCAGGTCTGTATCAACAAATCATTTTCGCGTTCGGAGGAGAAAGTTAGTGACTGACATTTCGTGAAAAGATTTCCCCCACAACTAAAAACGCCTTTGTTTTAACGATGTCCACCACAAATCCTGTAACATGTCAGTGACATTATCTCTCCTAGTTCTCGATAATACAAAACGTGCTGCTCTTCTTTGAACTTTCTCGATGTACTCCGTCAGTCCTCTCTGATAAGGATCCAGCGCCGCGGAGCAGTACTCCAAAAGTGTAGTGTAGGCAGTCTCTTTAGTAGATGTGTTACATTTTCTAAGCGTTCTGTCAACAAAATGCACTCCTTGGTTTGACTTCCCCACAATATTTTCTATGTGTTTTTTCCAGTTTAAGTTGTTCGTAATCGTAATGCCTAGGATTTTAGTTGAATTTACGGCTATTATATTGGATTGATTTGTTGTGTAACCGAAGTTTAACGGATTCCTTTCAGCACTCATGAGGATGACCTCACACTTTTCATTATTTAGGGTGAACTGCAAATTATCGCACCAAACAGACATCTTTTCTAAATCGTTTTTCATTTTGTTACGGTCATCTGATGACTTTATTACGCGACAAACGACAGCATCATTTGCAAAAACGTAAGACGGCTGTTTCTAAATCGTATATATAGATAAGGAACCTCAGAGGTTCTATAACATTACCTTGGGGAACGCCAGAAATCGCTTCTGTTTTAGTCGATGACTTTCCGTCAGTTACTACGAACTGTGGCCTCTCTGACAGGAAATCACAAATCCAGTCACATAACTGAGACGTTATTCCACAAACACGCACTTTGACTGCAAGCCACTTGTGAGGCACAGTGTCAGAAGCCTTCTGGAAATTTAGAAATACGGAATCAATTTGAAATCCCTTGTCAATAGTACTCAACACTTCGTGTGACTAAAGAGCTGGTTGTGTTTTAAAAGAACGATGTTTTGCAAATCGGTATTGCCTGAGTGTCAATACACCATTCTCTACAAGTGATTCATAATGTTCGAACACAAGATATTGCATGCTCCAAATCCTGCTGCATATGGAAGTTAATGATACGGGCCCGTAATTTACTGGATTACTCCTACTAACTTTTCTGAATATTGGTGTGACCTGTGCAGCTTTCCAGTCTTTTGGTGCGCATCTTTCGTCGAGCGTGCGGTTGTACACTCCTGGAAATTGAAATAAGAACACCGTGAATTCATTGTCCCAGGAAGGGGAAACTTTATTGACACATTCCTGGGGTCAGATACATCACATGATCACACTGACAGAACCACAGGCACATAGACACAGGCAACAGAGCATGCAGAATGTCGGCACTAGTACAGTGTATATCCACCTTTCGCAGCAATGCAGACTGCTATTCTCGCATGGAGACGATCTTAGAGATGCTGGATGTAGTCCTGTGGAACGGCTTGCCATGCCATTTCCACCTGGCGCCTCAGTTGGACCAGCGTTCGTGCTGGACGTGCAGACCGCGTGAGACGACGCTTCATCCAGTCCCAAACATGCTCAATGGGGGACAGATCCGGAGATCTTGCTGGCCAGGGTAGTTGACTTACACCTTCTAGAGCACGTTGGGTGGCACGGGATACATGCGGACGTGCATTGTCCTGTTGGAACACCAAGTTCCCTTGCCGGTCTAGGAATGGTAGAATGATGGGTTCGATGACGGTTTGGATGTACCGTGCACTATTCAGTGTCCCCTCGACGATCACCAGTGGTGTACGGCCAGTGTAAGAGATCGCTCCCCACACCATGATGCCGGGTGTTGGCCCTGTGTGCCTCGGTCGTATGCAGTCCTGATTGTGGCGCTCACCTGCACGGCGCCAAACACGCATACGACCATCATTGGCACCAAGGCAGAAGCGACTCTCATCGCTGAAGACGACACGTCTCCATTCGTCCCTCCATTCACGCCTGTCGCGACACCACTGGAGGCGGGCTGCACGATGTTGGGGCGTGAGTGGAAGACGGCCTAACGGTGTGCGGGACCGTAGCCCAGATTCATGGCGACGGTTGCGAATGGTCCTCGCCGATACCCCAGGAGCAACAGTGTCCCTAATTTGCTGGGAAGTGGCGGTGCGGTCCCCTACGGCACTGCGTAGGATCCTACGGTCTTGGCGTGCATCCGTGCGTCGCTGCGGTCCGGTCCCAGGTCGACGGGCACGTGCACCTTCCGCCGACCACTGGCGACAACATCGATGTACTGTGGAGACCTCACGCCCCACGTGTTGAGCAATTCGGCGGTACGTCCACCCGGCCTCCCGCATGCCCACTATACGCCCTCGCTCAAAGTCCGTCAACTGCACATACGGTTCACGTCCACGCTGTCGCGGCATGCTACCAGTGTTAAAGACTGCGATGGAGCTCCGTATGCCACGGCAAACTGGCTGACACTGACGGCGGCGGTGCACAAATGCTGCGCAGCTAGCGCCATTCGACGGCCAACACCGCGGTTCCTGGTGTGTCCGCTGTGCCGTGCGTGTGATCATTGCTTGTACAGCCCTCTCGCAGTGTCCGGAGCAAGTATGGTGGGTCTGACACACCGGTGTCAATGCGTTCTTTTTTCCATTTCCAGGAGTGTATATGATCGTTATGTTGTTTTTGTTGTGGTCTTTGGTCCAGAGACTGGTTTGTTGCAGCTCTCCATGCTACTATATCCTGTGCAAGCTGCTTCATTTCCCAGTACCTACTGCAACCTACATCCTTCTGAATCTGTTCATTGTATTCATCTCTTGGTCTCCCTCTACGATTTTTACCCTCCACGCTGCCCTCCAATACTATGTTGGTGATCCTTTGATGCCTCAGAATATGTCCTACCAACCGATCCCTTCTTCTAGTCAAGTTGTGCCACAAACTTCTCTTCTCCCCAATTCTATTCAGTACCTCCTCATTAGTTATGTGATCTACCCATGTTGTCTACTTCCGGGGCCTTGTTGCGACTTAGGTCTTTCAGTGTTCTGTCAGACTCTTCACTCAGTATCATATCTCCCATTTCATCTTCATCTACATCCTCTTCCATTTCCATAACATTGTCCTCAAAAACATCGCCCTTGTATAGACCCTCTATATACTCCTTCCACCTTTCTGCTTTCCCTTCTTTGCTTAGAACTGGGTTTCCATCAACGCTCTTAATATTCATACAAGTGGTTCTCTTTTCTCCAAAGGTCTCTTTAATTTTCCTGCACGCAGTATCTGTCTTACCCCTAGTGATATACGCCTCTGCATCCTTACATTTGCCCTCTAGGCATCCCTGCTTAGCCATTTTGCACTTCCTGTCGATCTCACTTTTGAGACGTTTGTATTCCTTTTTGCCTGCTTCATTTACTGCATTTTTGTATTTTCTCCTTTCATCAATTAAATTCAGTATCTCTTCTGTTACCCAAGGATTTCTATTAGCCTTCGTCTTTTTACCTACTAGATCCTCTGCTGCCTTCATTATTTCATCTCTCAAAGCTACCCATTCTTCTTCTACTGTATTTCCTTCCGCCATTCTTGTCAATCGTTCCCTAATGCTCCCCTCAAACTCTCTACAACCTCTGTTTCTGTCAGTTTATCCAAGTCCCATCTCCTTAAATTCCCACCTTTTTGCAGTTTCTTTAGTTTTAATCCACAGTTCATAACCCAACAGATTGTGGTCAGAGTCCACATCTGCCCCTGGAAATATCATACAATTTAAAACCTGGTTCCTAAATCTCTGTCTTACCATTATATAATCTATCTGAAACCTGTCAGTATCTCCAGGCTTATTCCATGTATACAACCTTCTTTTATGATTCTTGAACCAAGTGTTAGCGACGATTAAGTTATGCTCTGTGCAAAATTCTACCAGGCGGCTTCCTCTTTCATTCCTTACCCCCATTCCATATTCACCTACTACGTTTCCTTCTCTTCCTTTTTCTACTACAGAATTCCAGTCACCCATGACTATTAAATTATCGTCTCCGTTCACTATCTGAATAATTTCTTTTATCTCATCATTCATTTCATCAATTTCTTCGTCATCTGCGGAGCTAGTCGGCATATAAACTTGTACTACTGTGGTAAGCGTGGGCTTCGTATCTATCTTGGCCACAATAATGCGTTCACTACGCTGTTTGTAGTAGCTTGCCCGCATTCCTATTTTTTTATTCGTTGTTAAACCTACTCCTGCATTACCCCTATTTGATTTTGTATTTATAACCCAGTATTTACCTGACCAAAAGTCTTGTTCCTCCTGCCAGCGAACTTCACTAATTCCCTCTATATCTAACTTTAACCTATCTATTTCCTTTTTTAAATTTTCTAACCTACCTGCCCGATTAAGGGATCTGACATTCTACGCTCCGACCCGTAGAACGGCAGTTTTCTTTCTCCTGATAATAACGTCCTTCTGAGTAGTCCCCGCCCGGAGATCCGAATGGGGGACTATTTTACCTCATGAATATTTTACCCAAAAGGACGTCATCATCATTTAACCATACAGTAAAGCTGCATGCCCTCGGGAAAAATTACGGCTGTAGTTTCCCCTTGCTTTCAGCCGTTCGCAGTACCAGCACAGCAAGGCCGTTTTGGTTAGTGTTACAAGGCCAGATCAGTCAATCATCCAGACTGTTGCCCCTGCCACTACTGAAAAGGCTACTGCCCCTCTTCAGGAACCACACGTTTGCCTGGTCTCCCAACAGATACCCCTCCGTTGTGGTTGCACCCACGGTACGGCTATCGGTATTGTTGAGGCACGCAAGCCTCCCCACCAATGGCAAGGTCCATGGTTCATGGGGGGGGGGGGGGGGGGTATCGTTAAGTATGACTGTGATATTTTATGCATACAAGAATCCCATCGTGGTACGAACGACTGACGACCAAGAATTGACGGTATAGAATTAGTTACAGGGAAACGTCTCTCAAAGTATGGAAGTGTAACATTATGAAAACCAAGCCTAGTCGTAAAATACCCTTGTCTAACAGATGATGACGAAATCGAAATCCTAACAGTGGAACTCGACAAGTGCATTGTGGCTTCTCTCTACAGACCTCTTGCCGCTAAATTTGTTTTCCGATTCACAGGAAATCACCACAACCAGAAAAACGGAGTCATTATCGGCGATTTCAACAACCACCACATTGATTGGGATTTAGTGCTTGTAACAACGTCGCCTTGATGTTGAGCTGTGGACGGAGTTCTAGCAACTGAAACTCATCCATGACCCAAAGCAACGAAGAGATTTTATTGTTATCGATGGAGGAAGAGTTACATTCCTGATCTGCTTTTCGTTATCTGTCACATCAGTCAAATAAAAAAGAAACAAGTTCTCCAAGCAGTACTGTCCACACAACACAGATCAGTCTTCAGCAAATTGGTTGAAGACAGAGTGTTGGAAGCAGTCCAGAGAACTATGATGCTTTCATCAAGATCCTTCTTAAAATTGCTTATAGAGCATTCTAAGGGGCTGCATAACCAGCTACATAACAGGACTACAGGATGACTATAGCAGCTATTTGCCGATTATTGTAGCAGCTTTGGGGAAGACATTTTTTGCGACGTAACGAGAGAGTTGTGTGAGACACTAATGCAGAGAGTAGGTTCCACTCTCAGAGGTGAGAGGTGAGTGATGCAATTTGATGACAGACCTCGACTTTACCCAAAACAACAAGAAGGTCTGTTCCACAATAAATAAATTAGCCAACGACCCTCACCAACATGTACGATACGCAAATTAAATCGCCCATCAACGTCTGCTTAATGGGAAGTAGAGCAGGAAGCGTCTGAAGACTATTGATAAGCTAGCACGCGATATAATATCAGTACCTGGCTGCATCAGCCACCCCATCGCAACAGAAGAAATCACTAATGTATCAAAGCTCTGATAAAGGGCAAAGCTCTTGAGGCAGACAATGGTCATGTACAATTGCTAAAGCACCTTGGCAAAAGAGGTAAAGACTGGTTTCCTCGAATGTTCAATAACTGCCTGGAAACATTCAACATTCCGACGCTCTGGAGACAAGCTCATGTAGTTGCTTTGGTCAAACCCAAAAAATCACAAGACGACCGGAAAACATTCGACCAACATTTTTACTCTGCCATCCGTTCAAGCTATTTGAACGAATTCTTCTAGCACGGCTCGAACCACGCACAGAGGATAAGCTCATTAGAGAACAAGCCTTTGTTGACCTCAATGCTGCCTACGAGACAGTAGATATCAGGGAACTTCTTCCAAAGGCGTGTGACACAACCAGAGCTGCTCATCTACAGAAGATTCTATGTTAGTTTTCAAGACACCAAACGTCGGTGGTGCAAAATTAAAATGATCCTCCCCAAGAAAGTGTGCTTGGTTCCTCACTACATAACATACACACTAACGACCAATCGCGGGTTCGAATCCTGCCTCGGGCATGGATGTGTGTGATGTCCTTAAGTTAGTTAGGTTTAAGTAGTTCTAAGTTCTAGGGGACTGCTGACCACAGATGTTAAGTCCCATAGTGCTCAGAGCCATTTGAACCATTTTTTTTTTACCAATCGCGTAACAAGACCTGCACCCCATTTATTTATGCCGACGATCTGGCCCTCTCTACCCAGCCTAAGACATCTGAAGGCGTTAAAAGACAACTTTCGTAGCTCTTGACGACATGGGAAAGTATTACGAGGCCAACATCCTGAACTCAAATCCAAACAAGACTGTAGTCAGCGCTTTTAATCTCTGTAACAAATATGCCAACCACAGGTTAAACGTCTCATGGCTGGGAACTCCTCTCAGTAACAGCTCTATCCCTAAATACCTCAGTGTTATTCTTGACAAGAATCTGACATTCAAGGAATATTGTGACAGTGTCAGATTGGAGGTCGTAGCATGACACAATGTCTTAATAAACTCAAACGTACAAGTTATGTACTTCGGACGTAGGCTCTAGCCTTAAGCTACTCCTCAGGAAATATGCTTTCCCTCTGTGGTACCAACCCTGCCACTCGAAAAAAGCTGATATTGCTCTTCATCAAACTTGCCGCCAGGTAACAGGATGCTTGACACCAATTCCACTCGAGAAGATCCAAGTTCTGGCCGGAATAGCTCCACCCGAGCCGGCCACTGTGGCCGACAGGTTCTAGGCGCTTCAGTCCAGAACCGCGCTGCTGCTACGGTCGCAGGTTCGAATCCTGCCTCGGGCATGGATGTGTGTGATGTCCTTAGGTTAGGTTTAAGTAGTTCTAAGTTTAGGGGACTGATGACCTCAGATGTTAAGTCCCATAGTGCTTAGAGCCATTTGAACCATTTTGAGCTCCATTCGATATCAGGCTAATAGTAACAGCAGATCCGAAAGGAGCAAAGTCAACACTGATGACAGATACCCATTTCATGGGCATGAACCTGCTGCTCAACGTCTTCGCAGCAGGAAAAGCTTCATCTCGAGTACCTCCCCCATAGTGAAGTCAAAGGCGGAAAAGAGGGAAAGGAAAAAGCTAAAAGTAATTGGATACCACCAAAAGAGGAGTTTCCCCGAGGAAAATCGCCTGCCATAGCCAACATGGGGATCAATTAGTCTTCTTCGCGTGGGCATTAGCCGAAGTAAAACTGGTATGTTGAAATAGGGACTCTGTGATAACTAAGACGTGTCCTGTGCGTGAGGTGTTGAGCAGACGATGATCCATTTCCTTCAGTGCCCCGTTTACACCATCTCCTTAGGCATAGTGAGACAAGAGGATCTGACACCAGGAAGTCCAAAAGCAGCGCACCTTACTCAAGCACAACACTTTATTTAGATGGTTACCATCGACACGCTAAGAAGAAGAAGCTTCATACAAAACAGACCTCGCATTACTTCCATCTTTAACACGGAAAAGTTGAACATATAATAGAATGAAGTAAGCTAAAATGATGCAGTAATCAGTCCCCAAATGCTTAATACCTCGCAATCTCTTCAAGCCTACTCCACTGCATGTGAATACATGGAAGAACGTCAGTGTCTGTACTGATACAAACGGGCACATTAACCTCCAACTGTAGAACATATTTCAGTGCTGAACGTAAACTGGAAGGATTCTACCAGTCATCTTGCATGTCGTATAGATTGTTCGTAACCAGACCTCTCCGTCAAAGGTAATTTCTTCACAACAGCACGCTCTCTCAAATACGACTCCGGATCCAGACATATCTTAACACTTCAAGAGACTGAACACAGAACGTAAAGCCACTGTATCATGATTGCAATGGCTGACTTCTTTCGAACATGGAAGCATAAGGCCTATGAGATATTGACTTTGCCAGCTTCGATACGTATGTTTATGCTGCAGCTGGCGAGATCAGTATCTCAGAGTAGAGACAATAGTAAAACAAATATTACATTGAAAAAGGAAAAACAGATGGTGGAGAAACGAAAGAGTCAATAAACAGGAATCTTAAAACAGAAATTAGTAACTAACATAACTAACGCACGAAACACACATCGACAAAATTAGCGTAAATCATAGTAGGCCGTACTGCATTGTTAGATGGCAAGCTGATTCTTAGCCATCCTCTAAGGCAGGTAGGATGTTCTTCTGAGAAAGCACGCCTCATCACAAGCTCTTCAGTTCACTGACAACCTATACTGCCAGTTATATCCTGGTGAGAGCTAGCCGTGACAGAACTATTCCATCTGGTGTGCAAGAAATATGAGACAAGGGAAATACCACCAGACTTCAAGAATAATTTAGCGTCTCCAATTCAAACAAAGGCCGGTGCTGACAGGTGTGAATATTACCGAACTATCAGCTTATGTCATAGCTGCAAAATATTAACATAAACTATTTGCAGAGGAATAGAAAAACTGCTACATGTCAGCCTGGGGAAGAACAGCTCGGGTACAGGAGAAATGTGGGAACATTCGAGGGAATGCTGATCCGACGACTCATCTCAGAACATAGTTTAAGGAAAGACAAAAAGACGTTTATATTGTATGAAGCTTTAGACAAAGGTTTTGTCACTGTGGACTAGAATACACTCTTTGTAATTCTGAGAGCAGCAGGGACTGAAAAGTTATTGACGATTTGTACAGCAAACAGGCTGTAGTTATTAGAGTCAAAAGACTGGAAGTAAGCAGCATTTGAGGAGGGAGTGAAACAGTGTTGAAGTTTATCCTAGATGTTATTCAGTCTGAACACTGACCAAGCCGTGAAGAAAACTAAAAGAAAAACTCAGAAAGGCATTAAAGTTCAGGAATAAGAAATAAAACTTTAACTTTTTTTTAAATTTGTGAGCTTAGGACATGGTCCACGTTGCTGACGTTGTGATATTCTCTCAGATACAGCAAAGTATTTGGAAGAATAGTTGAACGGAATGAATAGCACCTTGAAAAGTGTTTATATGAAGCATTACAACAAACGTAAAACAATCGCAAAGAAATGTGGACAAATTAAATCAAGCGATGCTAAAGGAATTCCATTGGGAAATGAAACACTAAAATTAGTGGATGAGCTTCAGTCTTTGGGCAGCAAAATAACTGGTGATGTATGGTGTAAAGGAGATATAAAATGCAGACTGCCAATAAGAGAAGAGAAGTTTTAGACATGTGGTGTTGTAGAAGATTGCTGATGATTAGACGGGTAGATCGAATAACTAATGAGCTGGTAATGAACCGAACTGGAAAAAAACGTTATTTCTGATTCAGCCAGACTAAAAGAAGGTATTAGAAGACAGGACAATATCCTGAGGCATTAAGGAATCGTGTTTGCAAAAGGAGGGAACTTATTTGACTTTTTGTTCTGCCTTACAACAGGTCTTGTCATGAGAGAGCCTCGTCAGAGAGGTCCACCTCATGAGCGTCTTGGGAAGTGATTCCAGTGGTGGTTTCCGTTGCTTTCTACTGATGATAAAGAAAAGATAATAATGAGGACAACACAACACCCAGTCCCTGAGCGGAGAAAATATCCGACCAAGCCGGGAATCGAACCAGGGCCCCTTGGCTTGGCAAGCCGACACGCTGACCACTTTTTTTTTTTTTTTTAATCTCATTTTGTTCGTTTACGTTCGTTGCATCTGCTCGGGGCGGACATCGTGAGACACCCTTTTCAGTTCGTCGTTAATCGATTAACTCAGTTTTTTTATTACAGAGGACAGCTAACCTTCTGACCGAACACGCTGAGCTACCGTGCCGGCACCACTCAGCTATCGGGGCGAACAAAGCAGGGAAAAGTGAGGGATAAAAATTTTGGAGGGAGACCAAGGCATGAATACAGAAAACAGCTTCAGACGGATGTAAGTTGTAATAATTGTGCAGGGACGAAGATACTTGCATAGGATACACTAGCGTCGAGAGCTGCGTCAAAGAGTCTTTGGATTGAAGACAACAGCTGCAATAAGTCATTTCATTCAGACAGTAACGATAATGACGACGAATTATTAGATTCACACTGAATACCGAGGGTCTTTTACCTGTCTGATATATTTTGTATGCCAGGTGGAATAATTTATTATAGCTGCGTCTTCAAAGGACCAAACAAGCTTCGGGAATGTTGTCCACTTCAGAGGCCCTGCCTTGAGACAACCATTCCAGAGCTCTGCCAAATTCTTCTCGCAGTGTCACGTCTCTCAACACAACTGCAACTACTCCATTTTTTTCACAGTGTGATTCTTATTAACTTTTTAAAAACCCTCGACGCGATGCAGATTACGCTGAGTCAAGTAATTTAATATGAGAAACTTGGGGACGCAAATGTTGGGAAATACCTCAAAAGTGGATGACAAATGTTAACGGTGACGTATCTCGCCGCACGTGAAGCGGGTGTACTTCTAACCCTACCCTCCTCGGCAGGATGGCAGTGCTATACACCGCTCCGCTAGCTACTCTGTTTTCGCTCTTGGATTATGCGCTGTAGCACGAGAGTGCTAGCGGTAGTTTTAATACAAGACTACGATGAATCGGTTAAAATTTAACGAGCTTGCATACATGCCTCTCTGTTATGGTGCTGCTAATTCCAATGCGTTTGCAGCAAAACGTACAGGATTATTACAAATGATTGAAGCGATTTCACAGCTCTACAATAACTTTATTATTTGAGGTATTTTCACAATGCTTTGCACACACATACAAAAACTCAAAAAGTTTTTTTAGGCATTCACAAATGTTCGATATGTGCCTCTTTGGTGATTCGGCAGACATCAAGCCGATAATCAAGTTCCTCCCACACTCGGCGCAGCATGTCCCCATCAATGAGTTCGAAAGCATCGTTGATGCGAGCTCGCAGTTCTGGCACGTTTCTTGGTAGAGGAGGTTTAAACACTGAATCTTTCACATAACCCCACAGAAAGAAATCGCATGGGGTTAAGTCGGGAGAGCGTGGAGGCCATGACATGAAGTGTTGATCATGATCTCCACCACGACCGATCCATCGGTTTTCCAATCACCTGTTTAAGAAATGCTTCTACTTTAGCCTTTTCCGTAAGATTTTCCAAACCGTCGGCTGTGGTACGTTTAGCTCCCTGCTTGCTTTATTCGTCGACTTCCGCAGGCTACGCATGAAACTTGCCCGCACGCGTTCAACCGTTTCTTCGCTCACTGCAGGCCGACCCGTTGATTTCCCCTTACAGAGGCATCCAAAAGCTTTAAACTGCGCATACCATCGCCGAATGGCGTTAGCAGTTGGTGGATCTTTGTTGAACTTCGTCCTGAAGTGTCGTTGCACTGTTATGACTGACTGATGTGAGTGCATTTCAAGCACGACATACGCTTTCTCGGCTCCTGTCGCCATTTTGTCTCACTGCGCTCTCGAGCGCTCTGGCGGCAGAAACCTGAAGTGCGGCTTCAGCCGAACAAAACTTTATGAGTTTTTCTACGTATCTGTAGTGTGTCGTGACCATATGTCAATGAATGGAGCTACAGGGAATTTATGAAATAGCTTCAATCATTTGTAATAACCCTGTACTTACACAAAACGTTTCCCAAAGCGTGTTTTACCTTCTCACATATCGTTTGCTACTGTAGATCGTCGAATGCGTGAAACAGGGACCGTACGTATAAGTGCGGGGAAATTTGTGGGAAGTTCCTATGGGATCAAACTGCTGAGATCATCGGTCCCTAGGCTTATAGACTACTTAATCTAACTTAAACTAACTTACGTTAAGGACAACATACACACCCATGCCCGAGGAAGCTGGAAACTTCGCCGGGCGGAGCCGCGCGAACCGTGGCAAGACGCCCTAGACTGAGCGGCTACCCCGCGCGACTACGGGTAAGTAAACACCGAAGGAAAAAAAGATGTATTGAGGGAAGGTAACACAGTGGTGAGACGAGCTGTGTTCTGAAATCAAGGTTAGTTACCGGACGAGATCCAACGTAGCAGGTACTTTGTTGCTATTTGCGAGATCGTATCACATCGCATAATGCAAGAACGAAAACGGCGTTGCGTTGCGGACCGATGTGTAGCATTGCCCCCAAATGGCGAGGGTAAGATCGACAAGCCCAACCGCTGCATTTGTGGCGAGGTACGTCGTCTGGTGACGTCACATGTTCAACATTTGTCGTCCACCCAAACGGTATTTACCGACATTTGCGGCCCCATGTGTCCCATATTAAATTACTTGTGTCAGAGTAATCAACGTCGCTTCGGAGTTTTTTGAACAGTAATAAGAATTACCCTGTAAAGTGTATAAGATTCTCTGCAAATTCATCTTCAACCCTTGTATTCGTCTCAGAAGCTGAAGATGAAGAGATTTTATGAGGATATTGAAAGGGTTGTACAGTATGTAAAGGGATATGAAAATCTAACTGTCTTGGGAGACTGAAAAGTAGTTGTAAGGGATAGGGTAGAATAAAAGGTTACAGAAGAATATGGGCTTTGGACAAGGAATGATAGAGGAGAAAGACTATTTGAGTTCTGTAACAAGTTTCAGCTAGTAATAGCGAATACTCTGTCCAAGAACCACAAGAGGAGGAGTCATACTTGGAAAAGGCCGGGTGATACGGGAAGATTTCAGTTGGATTACATCATGGTCAGACAGAGATTCCGGAATCAGATACTGGATTGTAAGGCGTACCCAGGAGGAGACATAGGTTCAGATCGCAATATAGTAGTGATGAACAGTAGGCTGAAGTTTAAGACATTAGTCAGGAATAATCAATAAGCAAATAAGTGGAGTGCGGAAGTACTAAGGAATGACGAGATAGGGTTGAAGTTCTCTAAGGCTATAGATACAGCAATAAGAAATAGCTCAGTAGGCACTACAGTTGAAGAGGAATAGACATCTCTAAAAAGGGCCATCACAGATGTTGGGAAGGAAAACACAGGTACAAAGAAGGTAACTGCGAAGAAACCATGGGTAACAGAAGAAATACTTCAATTGACCGTTGAAAGGAGAAAGTACAAAAATGTTCCCGGAAACTCAGGCATACAGAAATACAAGTCGATGAGGAATGAAATAAACAGGAAGTGCAGAGAAGTTAAGGTGAAATGGCTGCAGGAAAAATGTGAAGACATCGAAAAAG
The DNA here is from genome assembly GCF_021461395.2 of Schistocerca americana. NCBI lineage: Eukaryota > Metazoa > Arthropoda > Insecta > Orthoptera > Acrididae > Schistocerca > Schistocerca americana. The sequence goes on from NC_060123.1 coordinate 225,367,380, forward strand.
AAATGATTGTCGGAAGGACAGACTCAGCATACAGGAAATTCAAAACAATCTTCGGTGACATTAAAAGCAAGGGTGATAACATTAAGAGTGCAACGAGAAAGCCACTGTTAAATGCAGAGGAGAGAACGAATAGGTGGCAAGAATACATTGAAAGCATCTATGAGGGTAAAGATTTCTCTGATGTGATAGAAGAAGAAACATGAGTCGACTTAGAAGAGATAGGGGATACGGTATTAGAATCATAATTTAAAAGACCTTTGGAGATCAAATAAGACAGGAGGGATAGATAACATTCCATCAGAATTACTATAATCATTGGGGGAAGTGGCAAAAAAACGACTATTGACGTTGGTGTGTAGAATGTATGAGTGTGGCGACATACCATCTGACTTTGGGAAAAACATCATCTACACAATTTCGAAGACGGCAAGAACAGACAAGTGCAAGTAATTACCGCACAATCAGCTTAACAGCTAATGCAGCCAAGTTGCTTACAACAATAATATGCAGAAGAATGGAAAAGAAAATTGGGGATGCGCTAGATGAGGATCAGTTTACCTTTAGGAAAGGCAAAGGCACTTGACAAGCAATTCTGACGGTGCGGTTAATAATTGAAGCAAGGCTAAAGAAATATCAAGACACGTTCATAGGATATGTCGACCTGGAAAAAGTCTCCGACTATGTAAAACGGTGCAAGATGTTCGAAATTCTGAGAAAAGTAGGGGTAAGCTGTAGGGAGAGACGGGTCATATACAATATGTACAACAGCCAAGAGAGAATAATATGAGTGGACGACCAAGAACGAAATGCTTGTATTAAAAAGGGTGTAAGACAAGGATGTAGCCTTTCGCCCCTATTGTTCAATCTGTACATCGAGGAATCAATGATGGAAATGAAAGAAAGGTCCAGGATTGGAATTAAAATTCAAGTTGAAAGGATATGAATGATACGATTCGCTGATGACATTGCTATCCTGAGTGAAAGTGACGAAGAATTACATGATCTACTGAATGGGATGAACAGTCTAATGAGTACAGAGTATGGAATGAGAGAAAATCGAAGAATGACGAAGGTGATGAGAAGTAGTATAAATGAGAATAGTGAGAAACTTAACGTCAGGATTGATAGTCACGAAGTAGATGAAGTTAAGGATTTGTGCTACCTAGGCAGTAAAATAACCAGTGGCGGACGGAGCAAGGAGGACATCAAAAGCAGAATAGCAATGACGAAAAGAGCATTCCTGAGAAGTCTGCTAATATCAAATATCGGCCTTAATTTGAGGAAGAAATTTCTGAGAATGTACGTCTGGAGTACAGCATTGTATGGTAGTGAAACACGGACTTTGGGAAAACCGGAACAGAAGAGAATCGAAGCATTTGACATGTGGTGCTACAGACTAATGTTGAAAATTAGGTGGACTAACAAGATAAGGAATGAGGAGGGTCTGCGCAGAATTTGAGAGGAAAGGAATATGTGGAAAACACTGATAAGGAAAATGGGCAGGATGATAGGACATCTGTTAAGACATGAGGGAATGACTTCCATGGCACTAGAGTGAGCTGTAGAGGGCAAAAACTGTAGGGGAAGACAGAGATTTGAATACATCCAGCAAATAACAGGACGTAGGTTGCAAGTGCTACTCTGAGATGAAGAGGTTGGCACAGGAGAGGAATTCGTGGTGGGCCGCATCAAACCAGTCAAAATACGGATGACAAAAAGAAAACTCTTCCACCGATATTATTAGCATCATTCAAACTTTCCGAACTCAGGACCATGCGAAACAGCTGATTTATGACATCATAATACTTATTCATTCTTACTTGGTGTTGCTCTTTCTTCTATCCACGTCCCTCCTGTCTTCTTTTGTGCTTTTTCTCGAAACCATTGACTTTTTTACATTTCGTCTGAAAAGATGTGGGTATTCTGTATCTTCGTTATTCCTAACTCATGTTAATCTTTATTAACGTCTATAAACCATAAAATTTAAGTTTTTGGGTTTTTTGTCAACATGTTGAATACTTTTTTTGTCAGGCTCTAGTTGTCTATCTTTTTAAATGGTAATTAAAAGCAAATCCCCCGCTTTCTCATTGTATCTATTAATTTATCAGTGTTTTCATGCATCTTCGTCTTACTTCTCGATTTCCAGATCCGATTTTCAGACTATGTACCCACATTTTTGCAATTATTCATGCACTAAATTATTCACTGTTAGGCTGTGTTCATCGTGATGCATCCTGATGCATGAAGACACCCGGTTTTTATCACCACATTGTACTACCTGCTTTGTATTAACCGATAAGGTTTGTTAAATGGAACGCCATTTCCATTTTTTTGTCTATTTACGTTACTGCTTTGTTTGGCTGGATTTTTCTGCCTGGTATGTATTATGCAATTGTCTTCATTTTCCTTAGTTTGAGTCCATGTATTCGTTTGGTGCATCTTTAACGTCGGTCATGTATACCGGATTTACAAACGAAATTTGTAATACAGTTTCTTCTCCTACTGCTTGCAGAACGTAATCTGCTCCGTTGAATCTTCAAAAATGGCTCTGAGCACTATGGGACTCAACTGCTGAGGTCATTAGTCCCCTAGAACTTAGAACTAGTTATACCTAACTAACCTAAGGACATCACAAACATCCATGCCCGAGGCAGGATTCGAACCTGCGACCGTAGCGGTCTTGCGGTTCCAGACTGCAGCGCCTTTAACCGCACGGCCACTTCGGCCGGCCGTTGAAACTTGTAGCTTCTCTCTTGGCTTTGCAAAATCATCAGCAAAAGTTCAGCAGTCAGTTGCAAGAGTCTCTCGTTTGCTTCCTGGTTTCATCTACATCTACATCATACTCTGCAAGCCACCTAATGGTGTGTGGCGGAGGGTACTTTCGGTACCACTATCTGATCCCTTCAACTCTGTTCCACTCGCGAACAGTGCGTGGGAAGAATGATTGTCGGTAAGCCTCTGTATTGGCTCTAATTTCTCGAATTTTCTCCTCGTGGTCAGTACTCGAGATGTATGTTGGGGGAAGTAATATGTTCTCCGACTCCTCCTCGAAAGTGCTGTCCCGAAATTTCAATAGTAAATCTCTCCGTGATGCACAACGCCTCTCTTGTAACGTCTGCCAGTGCGGTTTGTTTAGCATCTCCGTAATGCTCTCTCGCCAGCTAAACCATCCCGTGACGAAACGCTCGGCTCTTCGTTGGATCTTCTCTATCTCCTCTATCAGTCCTACCTTGTAGGGATCCTAGATGGATGAACAATACTTCCCCACATGGGGCATCCCGGCCAACAATGCCATACGATCATTACATTTTTACTCAAGAATCGGGCGAACAAGCACCTTATAAGCCACTTATTTCGTGGATGAGTTACATTTCCTTAATATTCTTCCGATGAATCTGAGTCTGGTGTTTCCTTTTCCCACTACCTGTTTTATGTGGTCATTCAAATGGTTCAAAGGGCTCTAAGCACTTTGGGACTTTACATCTGAGGTTATCAGTCCCCTAGACTTAGAACTACTTAAACCTAACTAACCTAAGTACATCACACACATCCATGCCTGAGGCAGGATTTGAACCTGCGACCGTAGCAGCAGCGCGGTTCCGGACAGAAGCGCCTAGAACCGCTCGGCCACAGCGGCCGGCTGTGGCCATTCCACTTAAGGTCACTCTGGACAGTTACGCCTAAATATTTCACGGTCTGTCTTCAGCTGTTTGTCATCAATAGTGTAGTTGTACAGTAGTTGATTTGTTTTCTTATGTATGCGCAATATGTTACATTCATTTACGTTGAAGGTGAACTGCCAGAGTCTGCACCATTCATCAGTTCTCCGCGGGTCGTTCTACAAATTCTTACTATCTTCTGGCGTTGCTACTTTGGTATAGACAACTGCATCATCTGCGAATAGCTTTAAAGAGCATCCGACGCTTTCCACTACATCATTTATATGTATTGTAAACAGCAACGGTCCTATCACACATCCCTGTGGTATTCCGGATATTAACTTTATATCTGTCGATTTAGTTCCGTTAGGAGCGACTTGTTGAGTTCTATCTGCTAGCAAGTCTTGAATCCGATCGCAGGTCTGCTCTGATATTCTGTAAGCTCGTAATTTTTTATTTTTTTCATTAAAAGGCAATGCGTGACGGTGTCGAATGCCGCCGGCCGGGGTGGCCGAGCGGTTCTAGGCGCTTCAGTCTGGAACCGCGCGACTGCTACGGTTGCTGGTTGGAATCCTGCCTCGAGCATGGATGTGTGTGATGTCCTTAGGTTAGTTAGGTTTAAGTAGTTCTAAGTTCTAGGGGACTGATGACCTCAGATGTTAAGTCCCATACCGCTCAGAGCCATTTGAACCATGTTTTGTCGAATGCCTTACTGAAATCAAGGAACTCGGCATCAGCCTGAGCGCCGTTGTTCACTGCGCTGTGGATCTCATGGAGGAACAGAGCGAGCTCAGTTCCGTAGGATCTCTGTTTGCGGAATTCATGTTATTTTTTATAGTGGAGATGATCATTTTCCAAAAACGTCATAATTCTTGTTTCACTTTATTTAGTCCGTCTTCTTCTCTTCTCTTTCTCTAGTCCTGTACTATTTTCTCCAAAACGCAAATTAATTATAGTGGAGTCAGTCGTTCCCTAACTTCACCCTCCTCCTGCCTTACGTCTGTTTTAGTTTCGAAGGAGTTTGATATGTCATCCGCTTCCGTAGCCGAGTAGTCATCGTAGCGGACAGCCATGCAGAGAACACGAATTCGATTTCCGGTACTGCCATAGATTTTTTCCCTTAGTGGAAGGCCTGGTACGGGGTGCACTCAGACTCGTGAGGCCAATTGAGGTGATAGGGAGAGACAGCAGGACTTTCCAGAATTCTTATTAGCCTGTTCCCCAACGTGATACGCATGATAAGCAATAATATCACGTTCAGCAAAACTCTCTAGACCACCACTATGTCCTCTAACATTAGATTAGATTAGTACTTGTTCCATAGATCACGAATACGACGCTTCGTAATGATGTGGAACGTGTCAGGTTAATAAAAGATGTCTATACAGGATATTATATTACACAAAATATTACATGACACTTAATATTTTTAATATTTTTTGGTGGTGTTGGGTGGGAAACTACCCACTTACTATATCCAAAAATTCATCTAATGAGTAGAAGGAGTTGCCATTCAGTAATTCTTTTAATTTCCTTTTAAATGCTATATGCCTATCTGTCAGACTTTTGATGCTATTAGGTAAGTGACCAAAGACTTTTGTGGCAGCAAAATTTATCCCTTTCTGAACCAAAGTTAGATTTAACCTTGAGTAGTGAAGATCATCCTTTCTCCTAGTGTTGTAGCCATGTACACTGTTATTACTTTTGAATTCGTTCGGATTGTTAATAACAAACTTCATAAGTGAATATATATATTGTGAGGCTACAGCGAAGATCCCTAGCTCTTTAAATAAGTGTCTGCAGGATGATCTTGGATGAGCTCCAGCAATTATTCTGATTACACGCTTTTGTGCAATGAACACTCTTTTGCTCAATGATGAGTTACCCCAGAATATGATGCCATACGAAAGCAGAGAATGAAAATAGGCGTGGTAAGCTAATTTACTGAGATGTATATGGCCAAAATTTGCAATGACCCTAATAGCATAAGTAGCTGAACTCAACGTGTCAGCAGATCTTCAGTGTGTTTTTTCCAGTTCAACCCCTCATCAATGCATACACCTAGAAATTTTGAATATCCTACCTTAGCTACCATTTCTGATCGGAGTCTGTATTTATTAATGGTGTCACTCCATTTACTGCGTGGAACTGTATATACTGTGTTTTGTCAAAGTTTAATAGGAGCCCATTTGCAGAGAACCACTAATGATTTTCTGAAAAACATCGTTTACAATTTTATCAGTCAAGTCTTGTCTGTTGGGTGTGATAGTTATATTTGTATCATCGGAAAAAAGTATTAGCTTTGCAAAAAATGTGTGTGTGAAATCTTATGGGACTTAACTGCCAAGGTCATCAGTCCCTAAGCTTACACGCTACTTAACCTAAATTATCCTAAGGACAAACACACACACCCATGCCCGAGGGAGGACTCAAACCTCCGCCGGGATACTAGCTTTGCATCTTCGTGAATATAGATTGGCAAACCAACCATTATCATGAGAAAAAGTCTCAGTAGTATCTAGACAAAAATTCAGTTTACAACCAACAAAAACATGAGCAGCCACAGATTTAACGGCTATTTTATTCTTATCATCATATGTAGTAGTCAGCTCAATATTTCTAATAGAGTTAGGATATTTCCCCTAAAATTTAACTCGGGAAACCGTATTCATCAAAGTTTGCTTAATGGTTGCGACTGTTTCAATTCAATTTTCTCTTCTTGTGATATCAGAAGGTGCGATCTGTCTTACTGGGTATAAAGTTTCTACTGCTAAGATCGCATAAATATTTCTTTACTTACAAACAACCGCTTTCTACAAACTTTGCTGTCAAGTTCAGGTCTTGAAATATTTTTCTTATAAAATGTGTTCATTTAAGTTGGGCCTCGCACTAAGTTGCTACAGAAAACTTCGCGTATGGTAAAACTCAAAATGAACACATTTTATAACAAAAATTTTTAAAGACGTGATGATGACGGCAAGGTCTGACGAAACTGGTTGCTCGTAAATAAAGAAGTATTTATGTAATCTTGGCCTTTAAAAGTTTTGACCATTCTTTTAGTGTCAACTCCAAATTCTTCTAGAACAATGAATAGTATATCTCTGTCCTTGAGTCAGATTCATCTTTTTTACTTCTACATCTACATCCATACTCCGCAAACCACCTGACGGTGTGTGGCGGAGGGTACTTTGAGTACCACTATCGGTTCTCCCTCCACATTCCAGTCTCGTATGGTTCGTGGAAAGAAAGACTGTCGGTATGACTCAGCGTGGGCTCTAATCTCTCTGATTTTATCCTCATGGCCTCTACGCGAGATATACGTAGGAGGGAGCAATATACTGCTTGACTCCTCGGTGAAGGTATGTTCTCGAAACTTCAACAAAAGCCCGAACCGAGCTACTGAGCGTCTCCCCTGCAGTCTTCCACTAGAGTTCATCCATCATCTCCGTAACGCTTTCGCGATTACTAAATGATCCTGTAAAGAAGCGCGCTGCTCTCCGTTGGATCTTCTCTATCTCTTCTATCAACCCTATGTGGTACGGATCCCACACTGCTGAGCAGTATTCAAGCAGTGGGCGAACAAGCGTACTGTAACCTGCTTCCTTTGTTTTCGGACTGCATTTCCTTAGGATTCTTCCAATGAATCTCAGTCTGGCATCTGCTTTACCGACGATCAACTTTATATGATCATTCCAATTTAAATCACTCCCAATTCCTACACCCAGACAATTTATGGAATTAACTGCTTCCAGTTGCTGACCAGCTATATTGTAGCTAAATGATAAGGGATCTTTCTTTCTATGTATTCGCAGCACATTACACTTATCTACATTGAGATTCAATTGTTATTCCCTGCACCATGCGTCAATTCGCTGCAGATCCTCCTGTATTTCAGTACAATTTTCCATTGTTACAACCTCTCGATATACCACAGCATCATCCGCAAAAAGCCTCAGTGAACTTCCGATGTCATCCACAAGGTCATTTATGTATCTTGTGAATAGCAACGGTCCTATGACACTCCCCTGTGGCACACCTGAAATCACTCTTCCTTCGGAAGATTTCTCTCCGTTGAGAATGACATGCTGCGTTCTGTTGTCTACGAACTCTTCAATCCAATCACACAATTGGTCTGATAGTCCATATGCTTACTTTGCTTACTTTGCTTACTTTGTTCATTAAACGACTGTGGGGAACTGTATCGAACGCCTTGCGGAAGTCAAGAAACACGGCATCTACTTGGGAACCCGTGACCATGGCCCTCTGAGTCTCGTGGACGAATAGCGCGAGCTGGGTTTCACACGACCGTCTTTTTCGAAACCCATGCTGATTCCTACAGAGTAGATTTCTAGTCTCCAGAAAAGTCATTATACTCGAACATAATATGTGTTACAAAATTCTAGAAGTGGTCGACGTTAGAGATATGGGTCTATAGTTCTGCACATCTGTTCGACGTTCCTTCTTGAAAACGGGGATGACCTGTGCCCTTTTCCAATCCTTTGGAACGCTACGCTCTTCTAGAGACCTACGGTACACCGCTGCTCTCCGTTGGATCTTCTCTGTACCACATCAGAGCTAGGCGTAAACTAGAATGTTCGTTTTCCAAATTCTTGGACAGTTACGAGGGAGAGTTTGCGTGTCGTGTAGCAAGTGTGAGCCTGCAGCAGGCGCCCTGGCCCCTTTATTCGCGCGCCCGTTCCGAGATCAGCTCCGCGCGCTGCCCAGGTGCCGCCGGGACCTCTCACGTAGCCAGCCCAGCGCCGGCAGCAGTACGCGGTCATTCGCATTTCACCTTTACTGAGCCAACACTCAGCCGGCGAGCCGTGTCGTAACAGACTGCGCCTTCCAAGGCCCCCGCTCTTACCTCGCCTTGTCTCTCGCTGTACGTAGTTACGGTCTCTCCTCTGAGATACCAGAGCAGTGCAGGTAGCCTCACGTGCAGCTGCACCGGCAACCGGTAAAGGTCGATTCGAACTGTACGTCACGGTACGGAGCGTCAAAACATTCCGCAATACACTTCAAATGGCACGCCGTGAATGGTATGGAGTGCAGTGTCCCTGAAGAGGTTTCCCGGGAAAAAACTTTTGACAGTGGCGTCATCTGGTAACGCCCCCAGTTTATCTATTCTCGGCCCGCTCACACGTGCCACGGTAGTGGACGTCCAGTGTATGGCACCGAAACTTGGTAGTTGTCCTCTTCAGTCCCGCGGTATCACGATACCTCAAGGCTTTATTTTTTCTCGGGCGCGTACGCAGCTGAAGCTTTTCCCATCTGCGGTACCTTGTATGATACACATCGCGCTCACCACAGCTTATGTTTTCGTCTTTCTGCCGAGCACCATGAGATGGCAGCACTGATTGTAAACTCAAGCTTCTGCAGCTGCACAGCCGGCCTGTGTGGCCGAGCGGTTCTAGGCGCTACAGTCTGCATCCTTTCGACCGCTACGGTCGCAGGTTCGAATCCTGCCTTGGGCTTGGATGTGTGTGATGTCCTTAGGTTAGTTAGGTTGAAGTAGTTATAAGTTCTAGGGGACTGATGACCTCAGATGTTAAGTCCCATAGTACTCAGAGCCATTTGAACCATTTGCAACTGCACAGCATGCCTAGATGACATAAAGATAATGACATATTTTTTAATAACTTATTAAAGCTATACAACATTCCTAGTTATTAGTTAACTCTATATCAATGTTACAAAGGATTTATAAGTTTTAAACTTTTAGGTATCGTACCTGATACCTCAGAACTCAATCCCAACTTTGCTTATGCCGGTGAAAGCGGCGTAATATTTTTTTCGCTTGATATCAAGGCTTCAGTGCCATGTTCAGGAGAACAGGTCAAAATGCCAGGTAGAAAGCTGCAGAGGCCTCATCTATGTACAGTGTGAGCAGTGCAAAGTGTTCCTTTGCGGCCAGCCGGAGTGGCCGAGCGGTTCTAGGAGCTACAGCCTGCAGCCGCGCGACCGCTGCGGTCGCAGGTTCGAATCCTGCCTCGGGTATGCATGTGTGTGATGTCCTTAGGTTAGTTAGATTTAAGCAGTTCTAAGTTCTAGGGGACTGATGGCCACCGAAGTTAAGTCCCATAGTGCTCAGAGCCATTTGTTCCTTTGCATCGCTACTGACAGGAATTGCTTTAACGTATTCCGCAAAAAATAAAATTAATTTAGGACAAGTAATTTTAACTTAATACTGATCCGTGTTGTAATACCAAGAAAAGCAGCAGTGCTTTAAAAATTTTTGCTGTGGTAATTTTACTTAAATATTTTGAATTGTTTACTTACAATTCTTGAAAGTCCTGATAGCAAGTGAGTAATTTACCCATTGTTAAATCTGCAGCAAATATGACGACTATGTGTAGTGTATATCACCGTTTTTATGTAATAAAGCAAACTGAAGCTGCAAATATGTGTTTATAATTGTCCTGCTTAAGTCCTGAGGTATCGTACACGACGTCATCTATAAATAATTCACTTTTGTTTCAAGAATTTTTCACTAGGATCAAAATGAAGAAATTAACACAACGGTAGCTCAATTGCACTTTTAATATCTGCTTGGGGCTGAAGAGGATATTTTAATACGATAATGCGGAACTAGTTTACGCTGGAAAAAATGTGTTCAATCTTTGGCCACCAGGCGCAAATCTGGCGTTGTGAATGTGAGAAAGACGTACAGAAATGTTTCCGTATGTAATGGATTAGGAACGGGACATGGGCAGGAAAGGTCAAAAAAATAAAAAAAGCTGCGATGTTAATGTTATTATTAACCGCCATTTACATAATTTGCTCAATAAGACCACTGGAGACGTCGACTAAACACTGTACAGCGCAAGATTTGCACCCGTTGGCCAAAATTGGAACTAATTTTTTTCCTACGTAAATCGGTTCCGCATTAACGGATTAAAATATCTACCAAGTATCGCTGCCCTACGATAATTACAGCCATACTGGACCTCTGTGAGTAACTGATCTAAATTAGCCTATAACAAACCAGTTTGTTATGTAAGCACAAAACTTACTAATGTGGCTGCATTTGAAATGATATAAATTGGAACGGTGACATGCACTTACATACAGGGTGATTCAGGAGGATTGTCACATAATTTGTGTGTTGATTCTACAGGTGAAAATATACCGAAAAAGTTCTATGAGCACATGCCCATTTTCGGTCCCTACGGAACTGGAGTGGGTTGAAGACCACACAGATTCAAGAATGATTGTGAGTGGGACACACGCACCTCCTTCCAGTATTTAAGCAATTAAATATTATGAGTTTAGATTAACCAATGTGGAGATAGGAAATCACGGGAACAACTGAAATAGCGCATCGCTTCACTGCAATTTGCATTTATTGTAACACTTGATAACAAATGGCTCTGAGCACTATGGGACTTAACATCTGAGGTCATCAGTCCCCTAGAACTTAGAACTACTTAAACCTAACTAACTTAAGGACATCACACACATCCATGCCCGAGGCAGGATTCGAAACTGCGACCGTAGCGGTCGCGCGGTTCCAGACTGTAGCGCCTAGAACCGCTCGGCCACCCTGGCCGGCACTTGATAACAGACCAAGAAAATGTCGCGTGTTACATTTGACAGGTTATAACACTAGAACAATAATAAACACCCTGCCCTTTAGTTAAAGTTCAACAGGTTCAAATGGTTCAAATGGCTCTGAGCACTATGGGACTCAACATCTTAGGTCATAAGTCCCCTAGAACTTAGAACTACTTAAACCTAACGAACCCAAGGACATCACACACACCCATGCCCGAGGCAGGACTCGAACCTGCGACCGCAGCAGCCCCTCTTGATAAGTATGGAGGTGTGATTACACATGTCAATCACATCGCGATTACGGGCAGCATGGGGTTCACGCCTGAGCCTCAGGACGTGCGCTAGCAGCGCATGTCGGGTGTTTCAAGCGTCAACTTCGCGTCTCAATATCTCGAGATGTAATGGGAATATTGCGATGCAATCAACGCCATTGTGTATGTGCTTTGTCATGCTATGGATTGCTGAAGAAAAAATATAGGAGGTCCATTTAAAGAAACATAAGTTTGTGTTAAAAAACACATATGCTTTCGTTTTAGAATGTTTCCAAATATGTACATTCATGGGCCCCAGCCCTACATTGATACCGGTGAAAGTCGTTTTCCAATAGGTGTTATTGTTCCAGGGATACTTTGAGTGGACAAGATAGCTGGGACACCCTATATATATATATATATATATATATATATATATATATATATATATGCGCATAAGCACAATTAAAAACTGGTGCAAAAACAATAAATTGGAAATTGACAAATCTATACTCAAAGGAGCCGCACTCCATCTAAACACCCCAAAAATGGCAATTTAATGGCTACCTAGGGTAACAAATTAAGAATAGCAGGATTATAGATTGACTAGAATAAATGAATAAATAACACATGCAGGCTTCTGATGGCCGACAAACTGTGTTGGGCTACTGAGCAGTGATTAATTTCAAATAGCCACAACTTACGCTAACCAGGTTAGCGGAAAATTAAAAACAAGCGTCTAGCAAGGACCCTGGTCAGGAGGTAATCAAAACTAGCAGGATTCCCTTACACGGCAGACGTGCCAACACATCCCTTCATACCCGAAAATCAACAAGCGCAATATAAATCATTGACACATTTCAGATACTATTTTAAAAAAACATACTTAAATACCTTAGTTTACCACAAGCTTTAATTAGTTAGCAGGTTAGGCTCCGTTATTGAAGCCACTCAAATGGGGTAGCAAGTTAAGTCTACAATTCTACTTTGCCATTTAACATGCGTCGTGACGACGAAAAGGAAGAATCCAGCTAATTAACTGAAAGTCACTACTTTGATCCAGTATTTGGCGATGCGCTCAAAATCAACAGGCAAAGGTGAGAGTCAAGTTTACAGTCGCAAACAGCACACGTAGAACACGAGCATAAGGTGAACATTAAATAAACCGTTTCTTGTTCAGTAATTTACACACCGACTAAACAAATAATCTCCGAATTACTGTAGACGCCGGAATGCCCAGTTGCTTGCAAATAACGCAAAATAATGGTCAAAACGCCTTACTTTAAGTCCGACGACATCCGTAGGACAGGAGTTTCAATGGACAACCAGGCCTCATCCCCTCTGATCCATCTGCGACCAAGACAGTAACATTGGCTGCTACCACGGCCTTAACGATGCATCACACCTGAAACGAGTCACGCCAAACATCAACAAAACGGCATGATTTCCTGTACGCTCCCAGACGTCCGCAATTAGAGTTCCCCCTCCAGACCGACGCTCTCTCACAAACACAGCAGGCAGCCGGCCGCAGCAACGTCACAGCGCCCTCTGGCTATGTAAGGAAACAACAGAGGCTAATCGGGTATTTCAAGAGGACCGCGCTACAGACACGGAGGAAACGCAGAGAACTAACCGCGACATTTCGTCACGGTTCAGTGAGGACAAGTGTGAATATTACTTACCGAAATGCTGTGTAGGCACTGTGGTGGACAGAATAATGGTGGGACAGATCCATACTACAAAAGATATTCAAGAAGTCCCCCACCCATCTCAGTTCACTTGTCAACGCGTTGGAGGGTGTGTTGTGTTGCACATCGAACATCATCTCGGCGGGCTTTAATGTGGGCAACAGCGTCGGTGATAAGAGCGAGTTCTTCGCGTGTATTCACCTTCGTAGCGTACACAGAAGTCTAATGCGGTTAAGTCGGGTGATCTGGCAGGCCAGTCTACCACGGCCATTCTACCGTTGAGGAAATGTTATTCAGGTATTGAGGTAACTGTCTGGTGCAGTGAATCGGTGATCCATCATGTTGTAGGTACAGTTTACGTCGTTGCTCTAATGTCACGTCCTCCAAAAGTGCAAGTAAGGGTTATTACAAATGGTTGAAGTGATTTCACAGCTCTACAATAACTTCATTATTTGAGATATTTTCACAGTGCTTTGCACACACATACAAAAACTCAAAAAGTTTCTTTAGGCATTCACAAATGTTCGATATGTGCCCCTTTAGTGATTCAGCAGACATCAAGCCGATAATCAAGTTCCTCCCACACTCGGGGCAGCATGTCCCCATCAACGAGTTCGAAAGCATCGTTGATGCGAGCTCGCAGTTCTGGCACGTTTCTTGGTAGAGGAGGTTTAAACACTGAATCTTTCACATAACCCCACAGAAAGAAATCGCATGGGGTTAAGTCGGGAGAGCGTGGAGGCCATGACATGAATTGGTGATCATGATCTCCACCACGACCGATCCATCGGTTTTCCAATCTCCTGTTTAAGAAATGCCGAACATCATGATGGAAGTGCGGTGGAGCACCATCCTGTTGAAAGATGAAGTCGGCGCTGTCGGTCTCCAGTTGTGGCATGAGCCAATTTTCCAGCATGTCCAGATACACGTGTCCTGTAACGTTTTTTTCGCAGAAGAAACAGGGGCTGTAAACTTTAAACCGTGAGATTGCACAAAACACGTTAACTTTTGGTGAATTGCGAATTTTCTGCACGAATGCGTGAGGATTCTCTACCGCTCAGATTCGCACATTGTGTCTGTTCACTTCACCATTAAGAAAAAATGTTGCTTCATCACTGAAAACAAGTTTCGCACTGAACGCATCCTCTTCCATGAGCTGTTGCAACCGCGCCGAAAATTCAAAGCGTTTGACTTTGTCATCAGGTGTCAGGGCTTGTAGCAATTGTAAACGGTAAGGCTTCTGCTTTAGCCTTTTCCGTAAGATTTTCCAAACCGTCGGCTGTGGTACGTTTAGCTCCCTGCTTGCTTTATTCGTCGACTTCCGTGGGCTACGCGTGAAACTTGCCCGCACGCGTTCAACCGTTTCTTCGCTCACTGCAGGCCGACCCGTTGATTTCCCCTTACAGAGGCATCCAGAAGCTTTAAACTGCGCATACCATCGCCGAATGGAGTTAGCAGTTGGTGGATCTTTGTTGAACTTCGTCCTGAAAGTGTCGTTGCACTGTTATGACTGACTGATGTGAGTGCATTTCAAGCACGACATACACTTTCTCGGCTCCTCTCGCCATTTTGTCTCACTGCGCTCTCGAGCGCTCTGGCGGCAGAAACCTGAAGTGCGGCTTCAGCCGAACAAAACTTTATGAGTTTTTCTACGTATCTGTAGTGTGTCGTGACCATATGTCAATGAATGGAGCTACAGTGAATTTATGAAATCGCTTCAATCATTTGTAATAGCCCTGTAGTTGTTCTATCAGGAAACGTGCGTCTGCTGCGGCTGTCATACGATTTGGCAGGAACACGGGCCTCATCACCAGGTCATCAGTTCACTGAGAACCCAGCTTGGAATCTTGTTTCCTGTGTGTCATGTGGGTTCTTCGTCACCCATGTATGAGAATTGCGGGTGTTTATGATACCACTTGTTGTAAATGTAGCCTCATCCGTAAATGAACTGCATTGCACGGCGTGTCTGTGTGCAACACAGCATTCAAAAAATTGTTGTCTGCTTACATTTACATCTACATCGACATGATTAGTCTACAATTCACAATTAAGCGCTTGGATGCAGAGGTTGCACAGGCTCCAGATGGAATAGGTACAAGCCCTCCGAATGTAAAGTATGCCACACTCGCGTTTATCGAATAACGACCTGATAGTTAATGTGCCGTGTACTGGTGTTGGGACTCCGTTGTACCGCTGCAATAATGTCTTCCCTTTCCTCAACTGACTGAAAGGTCTTACGTTCAGATACTACGTGTACACTGGGCCTATACAGCATTTCGGTATGTAACATTCACGTTAGTCTTCATATCCATTCATGCATATGCGTAGTCTTCAACCCGCTACAGTTCCGTAACGATATAAAATCAGACATGTATATAGAAGCTTTTCGATTTATTTCCAAACGTAGAATCACCTCACAAATTATAAATTATGTGACATTCCTCTTGAATAACACTGTATATACCAAAGCAAGACGAAGCGTTGTCCACAGCATCTCTCTCTCTCTTTCTTTGTGTGTGGGTATGTATGTATGTGTGTGTGTGTGTGTGTGTGTGTGTGTGTGTGTGTGTGTCCTAAGAGTAGAGGGCATTTTCTCTGGTGTTTCGGCAGATATTTACAATTTCATGCTGCCAATGTATAGGTGAAGTTGGCCCAAACAATACTAATATATACAGGGTGTCCCATTTATCTTGACCACCCTAAGTAACTGTTTGTCCAGATACAGATTACAAAATGTTTCAAGCAAACGTTCTTTAGCTGTCAGGGGGACATCAATCAGCATGATTGCCTTCGTTGTAACTTTCTTTTTTACGAAGATCTGAACAGCGGCATGACTTTCTTAAATGGCACGCTGTATTTTTTATTCGGCAATTCCCTTCCTCTCCTAAAGACCTATTCAAAAATATATCACAGTGTACCATTCACTGAAACACAACGTTATTAATTACATAACACAACATTGAGTTTGAGCCCAGGATCACAAACTCGTCCACTTGCTGGAGTGGTCAGAAAACAAATGAAAACCGAGTAAAAAATAACACAAAACTGACTTTGACCCTCCTGTACCCTTGCCCAGGAGTAGAATATTCAAAGGTGCTCAAAGTGGTGACCAGGAGGCACTGAGACAACCTACGTTAGACCTGCAGCAGCGGACTCCCACTAATGACTGTAAAAGTCTCTGCATTCCCACTCTCACGTACTGTTAGTGGCATCAACTGCTCTTCATCGTGAAATACGGCTACCGAAGAGTAAAATTTCGTCACGAACATAAATCATTACACACATGAAAATTAAAAAACTGCACAATAATGTGATGGAGAGAAATATTCTTACTAATTACTATTTACTGAAGCTATTATGGCTACATCCTGCCCCACAGACCCCACCACCAGGGTGCGGTGGTTGGCTGAATATCTGTTATGGACGGCGGCGGCAACAGCAACAGCCCCGTTAGACTATAATACTGTGACTGAAGCATCAAAGGCGAATCAGAAAAAAAAGTTCTTCAAGAATAATACCACTAAGGATACGTGCGAAATCTCGCGCAACACCCGCCAATATACTAGTTATGTAGCTATTGATCCAATGAAAGCCGATGTAATGTCTCACAGACCATGGCGTAAGACGTACTACCGAATATAAGATCATCGGACAAAAAATTAGTCACGGTAGCGCGTATGCGCAAATGGATCGTGAAGCCCGTACAGGCGGAGTTCCGATGGCGTCATGTGCTCAACCGCAGGAGCACTGGCTCTACGTGAGCATAAGGCAATAACGTTCAGGCACACATTTATGTTTCCAGCGGACATTATATGTAAACATGGGTAAATGTAAGGACATCACAGAGTAGCAAAAAGGGCCAATCGTATCTGGTTCTGCCCATGGCCATACGATGTGCGAAGCTGCTGGATTTGTTGGTGTTTTGCGGCGGTCTGTTTAAAGGGACCTGGGCGTGAACGGGCTGCATTTTTATACCTCGCTCGCAGTGCACATTACTCTTGATCTACAATGCGGAAGAAGTTGTGGTTTCTTACCAACAATGAATGACATTAACTTAAGCTGTAAAAGGAAATTTATTAAAATATCTATTATAATTTAAGAATTACAGTATTTTACCTAATAATTGTTTTTATAATACACGATCCCATTTGGGTACCATTTTATGGTCCATCATCAGTCTAATAGCATTCAAACAGTGTCATGCTGCTGTCAGCATTCATAGGAACACATTATGCCTCTCGTTTTGTAGCTTGGGGTATATCTGAGGAAATAGAAAAACCCTTATTATACCACATTACTACTTTGTCTGAAAAAAATACCGATAAAATTATATACAGAATGACAAACAAAGGGTCCCGGCGGAGGTCCGAGTCCTCCCTCGGGCATGGGTGTGTGTGTTTATCCTTAGGATAATTTAGGTTAAGTAGTTGTAATGTTGATGCATTAAGTTGTGCTGAAAGCGGTGCTGATATTCAAGACAATAAAAGCGGGTTAAAAGCCGTGAGCTATCTGGGGAAGTTAACCATGCATTACTGAGCAACTGTTTCACCAGGTATCCAGTCTAGCTTACCAAATTCCCAACCAGACTAACATTAATTTTAATCTTTTAATAGCCATCTTACGACAACCGGTCATATATATATATATATATATATATATATATATATATATATATATATATATATATATATACTCCTGGAAATGGCAAAAAGAACACATTGACAACGGTGTGTCAGACCCACCATACTTGCTCCGGACACTGCGAGAGGGCTGTACAAGCAATGATCACACGCACGGCACAGCGGACACACCAGGAACCGCGGTGTTGGCCGTCGAATGGCGCTAGCTGCGCAGCATTTGTGCACCGCCGCCGTCAGTGTCAGCCAGTTTGCCGTGGCATACGGAGCTCCATCGCAGTCTTTAACACTGGTAGCATGCCGCGACAGCGTGGACGTGAACCGTATGAGCAGTTGACGGACTTTGAGCGAGGGCGTATAGTGGGCATGCGGGAGGCCGGGTGGACGTACCGCCGAATTGCTCAACACGTAGGGCGTGAGGTCTCCACAGTACATCGATGTTGTCGCCAGTGGTCGGCGGAAGGTGCACGTGCCCGTCGACCTGGGACCGGACCGCAGCGACGCACGGATGCACGCCAAGACCGTAGGATCCTACGCAGTGCCGTAGGGGACCGCACCGCCACTTCCCAGCAAATTAGGGACACTGTTGCTCCTGGGGTATCGGCGAGGACCATTCGCAACCGTCTCCATGAAGCTGGGCTACGGTCCCGCACACCGTTAGGCCGTCTTCCGCTCACGCCCCAACATCGTGCAGCCCGCCTCCAGTGGTGTCGCGACAGGCGTGAATGGAGGGACGAATGGAGACGTGTCGTCTTCAGCGATGAGAGTCGCTTCTGCCTTGGTGCCAATGATGGTCGTATGTGTGTTTGGCGCCGTGCAGGAGAGCGCCACAATCAGGACTGCATACGACCGAGGCACACAGGGCCAACACCCGGCATCATGGTGTGGAGAGCGATCTCCTACACTGGCCGTACACCACTGGTGGTCGTCGAGTGGACACTGAATAGTGCACGGTACATCCAAACCGTCATCGAACCCATCGTTCTACCATTCCTAGACCGGCAAGGGAACTTGCTGTTCCAACAGGACAATGCACGTCCGCATGTATCCCGTGCCACCCAACGTGCTCTAGAAGGTGTAAGTCAACTACCCTGGCCAGCAAGATCTCCGGATCTGTCCCCCATTGAGCATGTTTGGGACTGGATGAAGCGTCGTCTCACGCGGTCTGCACGTCCAGCACGAACGCTGGTCCAACTGAGGCGCCAGGTGGAAATGGCATGGCAAGCCGTTCCATAGGACTACATCCAGCATCTCTACGATCGTCTCCATGGGAGAATAGCAGCCTGCATTGCTGCGAAAGGTGGATATACACTGTACTAGTGCCGACATTGTGCATGCTCTGTTGCCTGTGTCTATGTGCCTGTGGTTCTGTCAGTGTGATCATGTGATGAATCTGACCCCAGGAATGTGTCAATAAAGTTTCCCCTTCCTGGGACAATGAATTCACGGTGTTCTTATTTCAATTTCCAGGAGTGTATATATATATATATATATATATATATATATATATATATATATATATATATATATATATATAAAGAGAATTTAAATAAAAAGAAATAAATCAGTTTATATTTGGGCATTTATTTTAACATTGATCATTGTTCCCTTAAAATTTCAGCATATTTAACTTCATTCATAACTAAACTGGTGCCATATTTAGGATTGTGAAAATGTTTGTAATCTTACGGAACACATCAAATTTGGAGCCAAGATTGGGAGAATGCATACAACACTGCATTCATAAAATAACACACGAAGAACGTTGAAACATATGCAAGAGGAAATTAACCACAACAAACCGATTCAATTTTCACCCAAAGAAGTTACGTTCGTAGCGCAATCCTGTCCGTCATGGAATTACCACACACTGGTACACTAAATTCATACTAACTCTCTGTGAAGTCTTCCCGAAAAGAATAGCTGAGGGCTACTTTCATGATTACACCACATGCTTCACGTGGTCAACTTGGTTTACACAAAGAGTGTAACTCCACAATAATTTTGATAATTAAAATAAATTACAACGAAACGCAATTTACAAAAGAAAAACCTCAAACTGGTTAATATCGTCTTACTATTAACCTGATGGGTCAAACAATTGTATAAGCACGTGGTACTGGTCTCACAAAGTACACCCCACGTGGGTTGAACATAAAGAAAAGTTGCTATATTGAAAAATATTGTCAAGACGAGACGTTATAATCTCACGCACATTCGCATTTAAGACTGATGATCTTAGAGTTACTGATCAACACGTGGTTCCACTTTACTCACAAAGTAGTGACAAAGCAACTACTGGAAGATATTCTGAACTTCACACTCGAATTACAGTGTGTTGCAATTTAAGATAACATTAGATATTTTAGATATAAACCTGAAATAAATGTGATTAAACTTCCAGTTAGGCTGAACTTAAGAAATCCATTGTCCTATGGACTTAGCAGAGATGCGCTTAGCCGGAGAAGAGACGCGCTTAGCCGGAGATCTTACCACTTCAGACGCTCGCCGCGGACAGACTGGCGTGGGCCCCTACCGAGGGTGCTTCACAGATATAAAACGGAAGTGACCAGAGAGGCAGCTTCCTATACCAACATGACAAGGGACGAACAGGACCATACTAAGAATAGAAACCTCTTTGCTTTTAGAAAGCGTGGCTACCTGTTCCGACATTGGCCCTAATGTTCTCTAGCAGACCGGCTTGTCTGCTACCATCGAGCATGCAATTAGAAATACATTTGCTCATCATCCTTTCACACAGAAGGCAAGGGGGATGACAGTATCTTATCATATACAGTATATAAAAGAAAGTGGATGTAGGTTCCGTATGAGACTGTGTGACATGAATTACATATAAACTGTGTTTTAAAGTGTAGTGGTGTGACAGATCGTTCTTGATTGTGTCTAAAAGTATCACGTTCCACTGCTCAGTCTCCTCTCAGATAGAGTCAGAAACACCACAGCAAATTTAGAAGTGGAATGTATGCCGTAAATGACTACAGTTTTAAGAAATTAACACGAAAGGAATACAACAGAGACCTTTCATAGTGTATAAGCTTAGGGACTGATGACCTTAGCAGTTAAGTCCCATAAGATTACACACACATTTGAACATTTTTTGACAAACAAAGATAATTTCTGCGATGTATTAGATTAGGCGTAATACAAAGATACTATCCCATTATTCACTTGAGAGAAATTTGGTGAACGTGAATAAAACCATTGCGAAGTTAAATGTACCTAATGTTCTGAAAATGTAGTTTCGAGAAAATGAGAAAAGAAAGTTCACAGTGTTTTTGACTCACCGTATGCCTCTTTCAGAACATTTCAGCAGCATAATCTTGCAGGCCAGCTGCTTCTTTATCCTCTGTAGACTTCTTCAGGAGCCTTTTCCTTGCTCTGGACTCTTTAGTGGTGGCTTCCGCACCCCTTCGGCTTCAACTAGTCGCTGACGATCTATGGCAGTCAGAGCAGCTATCATATTATTTCCTGGCTGGATGCTTAATTTGTCCATTACTTTTGTTCTGCTGATTACACCATCATTGAAACAGATGACAGCATTCCTCACACCCATTTTGAGTACTATCCATCCAACAAACACTGTTTTTGGTACTCGTTGCCACAAACAGCTGTTGAAACTCTCATTAGGGTTTTGTGTACGACCATGTAGACATTTTCTAAGTAATTTTGCATCTGCAAGGTCCCTGTATATTGGCTTTATTGTTTCCATGACTGGCAGGCAAGAAATGTTTATGGTGATATTCCTTGCCTGTCGCACGAGTCTGGCTGGTTCGCAGACATTTATTCAAAGGGCGTTTAAGACCAAATCAAAATCTGAAAAGTAGATAAAAAATACATTTTATGAAAAGGGATAAAATTATCTTTCAGATGGTGACAAAGAAATTTTTCGAACATTTCAGTCATTTCACGTCCAGGTCCCTTTAATTTGTCCACAAGCAGTGGTGTAACGCACGTGGCCAAGAAACACGACGTAAGAACTGTGGTCGGAAAAAGATCCTGACTGCGAGCAGCTGGAGTCGCGTTTTACGGCTTGCGAATAAAAATCGCTTCCAAACCCGAAAACTTGCTGCAGGCAGTGAATAAAGGTCCATTCCAACCTGTTAGCGAGAGAACATTGCGTCATGAAGTGCATGAAATGAACATTTGTAGTCAGTCACCTCGCAAGAGGCCATTGTTCACACACACACATGAAGACTACAACAGCAAAGTTCATAGGGCTCGAAGAATATGTGACTGTCTTCCTGAACACTTCCCCGCCCTATTATATCTCGACTGCCCTGCAAAATCACCTGACTTGAGCCCCATAGGAAATCTGTGGGATATGTAGAGACCGCGGGTAAATCCTCAAAACCAGCATCCCCGCAAATTGGTGGAACTGCGCGATCAAATCCACAACGAATGGCTTCACCCGGATGCGACGTACTTGCGCAACTTCGTGGACTCACTTCCTAACCGAGCCCAGGCTGTTCTCAAGTCCAAGATTGGAATTGTTGTTGTTGTTGTGGTCTTCAGTCCAGAGACTGGTTTGATGCAGCCCTCCATGCTACTCTATCCTGTGCAAGCTGCTTCATCTCCCAGTATGTACTGCAGCCTACATCCTTCTGAATCTGCTTAGTGTATTCATCTCCTGGTCTACCTCTACGAATTTTACCCTCCACGCTGCCCTCCAGTACTAAATTGGTGATCCCTTGATGCCTCAGAATGTGCCCTGCCAACCGATCCCTTCTCATAATCAAGTTGTGCCACAAATTTCTCTTCTCCCCAATTCTGTTCAGTAATTCCTCATTAGTTATGTGATCTACCCATCTAATCTTCAGCATTCTTCTGTAGCACCACATTTCAAAAGCTTCTGTTCTATTCTTGTCTGAACTATTTATCGTCCATGTTTCACTTCCATACATGGCTACACTCCATACAAATACTTTCAGAAACGACTTCCTGACACTAAAATCTATACTCGATGTTAACAAATTTCTCTTCCTCGCAAACGCTTTCCTTGCCATTTCCAGTCTACATTTTATATCCTCTCTGCTTCGACCATCATCAGTTATTATGCTCCCCAAATAGCAAAACTCATTTACTACTTTAAGTGTCTAATTTCCTCAGCATCACCCGACTTAATTCGACTACATTCCATTATCGTCGTTTTGCTTTTGTTGATGTTCATCTTATACCCTCCTTTCAAGACACCGTCCATTCCGTTCAACTGCTCTTCCAGGTCCTTTGGAATTATAATGCCAACGGCAAACCTCAATTTTTTTATTTCTTCTCCATATATTTTAATTCCTACTCCGAATTTTTCTTTTGTTTCCTTTACTGCTTGCTCAATATACAGATTGAATAACATCGGGGATAGGCTACAACCCTGTCTCACTCCCTTCCGTACCACTGCTTCCGTTTGATGCCCCTCGACTCTTATAACTGCCATCTGGTTTCTGTACAAACTGTAAATCACCTTTCGCTCCCTGTATTTTACCCCTTCCACCTTCAGAAATTGAAAGAGAGTATTCCAGTCAACATTGTCAAAAGCTTTCTCTAAGCCTACAAATGCTAGAAACGTAGGTTTGCCTTTCCTTAATCTATCTTCTAAGATAATCTGTAGGGTCAGTATTGCCTCACGTGTTCCAACATTTCTACGGAATCCGCGCCGATCTTCCTCGGGGTCGGCTTCTACCAGTTTTCGCATTCTTCTGTAAATAATTGTTGTTAGTATTTTGCAGCCGTGACTTATTAAACTGATAGTTCGGTGATTTTCTCACCTGCGACACCTGCTTTCTTTGGGATTGGAATTATTATATTCTCCTTGAAGTCTGATGGTATTTCGCCTGTCTCATACATCTTGCTCACCAGATGGAAAATTTTTGTCAGGGCTGGCTCTACTCCTGGGGCCTTGTTTCGACTTAGATCTTTCAGTGCGCTGTCAAATTCTTCACGCAGTATCATATCTCCCATTTCATCTTCATCTACATCCTCTTCCATTTCCATAATATTGTCCACAAGTACATCGCCCTTGTATAGACCTTCTATATACTCCTTCCATCTTTCTGCTTTTCCTTCTTTGCTTAGAACTGGGTTTCCATCTGAGCTCTTGATATTCATACAAGTGGTTCTCTTTTCTCCAAAGGTCTCTTTAATTTTCCTGTAGGCAGTATCTATCTTACCACTAGTGATATATGCTTCTACATCATTACATTTGTCCTCTAGCCATCCCTGCTTAGCCATTTTGCACTTCCTGTCGATCTTATTTTGGTGACGTTTGTATTTCTTTTTGCCTGCTTCATTTACTGCGTTTTTTGTATTTTTTCCTTTCATCAATTACACGGTATTAAATGATGCTTGTAACGATTTCTCTGATTTTTTTCCCCGATGAGCTTACACTAATGAACCAAATGTCATATGTTATGACCAACCACCTATTAATACCACTAAGGATACGCATGAAATATCGCAGAACACTCGCCAATGAAGTTATGCAGCTATTGGTCAAATAAAAGGCGACGTAAATATCTCACAAACCATGGTGTAAGAGGTACTACCGGATGAGCCTAACATTATACGAGGGGCGTTCAGTAAGTACTGCACGACATTTCTTTTCTCGGTCAATTTCAGTTGATCTTTCACGTACGCCATAGTCCCGCAGTGATCGCAGGGTCGGCGTGGTTACAACGGATTTGGCAGTGTTAGTTTGAGGGATGGCCGGATGCCCTTCCCGCCACCACCCCGTACTCCAAAGGACCGAATCAGTGTACCCCAACTGTCTGCATCTAGTGTAAATCGTGAAATAGTGCGGACGTGTTGCAAATGTCTGCGACGCGTGTAACTGAGGCGGAACATGGGGACCACCCCGGTATTCACCTAGCGGGATGTGAAAAACCGCCTAAAAACCACACCCAGGCTGGCCAGCACACCGGCCCTCGTCGTTAATCCGCCGGGCGGATTCGATCTGTGGCCGGCGCGCCTACCCGAGTCCAGAAAGCAGTGCATTAGCGCTTTCGGCTAACCTGGCGGGTAGGTGGCGGCGCTATACGTAGCCTTCAAAATACCATCTGTAACGGAGGTGCGTTCCAAGCAGACAGCTGTGACTGAGTTTCTTTCAGCGGAAGAGCAGAGCTTCGCAGACATTCATAGGCGCTTACCGTACGTCTACTACGGAGAAATGGCAGTGAACAAAAGCATGGTGACTCGTTGGGTGAGGTATTTGTAATGTAACAAGGTCGCGTAAAACTGTCCTATCTCTGGCGTGGCGGCCGGCCGCACACGACTGTGACTCTTTAAATATCGCAACGTGTGGACACTCTCATTCGAGGTGATCGACGGACCACAATCAA
This sequence comes from Schistocerca americana, assembly GCF_021461395.2. NCBI lineage: Eukaryota > Metazoa > Arthropoda > Insecta > Orthoptera > Acrididae > Schistocerca > Schistocerca americana. The sequence goes on from NC_060123.1 coordinate 225,392,518, forward strand.
ACAGCTCGCTGCTCAACTGAATATCTCTGTTAGTAGTGCTGGCTCACTCGTCCATCAGTTGAAGTACTCAAAGATGTGTGCCCGCTCGTTTCCTCGCCGCCTAACAGAAGACCGTAAACAGCAACGAACAACCATCTACACGAAAATTCCTTGCGCGTTACAGGCTGATCGTGACAATTTTTTGTCGAACAAGGTGCGACATTTTCTCGAATAAAACAGTGATCCGTATATACAATAATTTTCCTTTAATTTACATCTATGGTCACAAACTTTTTGTTAACAGATTACAGGTTTTGGTCTATAATGACCATCATCTGACCTGTTTCATAAAAACAAAGTCCTAATGTACTGCAGCCATAGTAGCATCGTCAACTGCCATAGTGGCAACGTCAAATTCTGATTTTGCATTTAACATTTGACGATGCCTATATGGCTGCAGTACATTAGGACTTTGTTTTTATAAAACAGATCTGATGATGACCATTATAGACCGAAACCGGTAATCTGTTCACAAAAAGTTTGTGACTATAGACGTAAATTAAAAGAAACTTATTTTTGTCGAACACCGTCACAGGCGATGAAACACGGGTTCATCACTTCAGACTGGGAACAAAACAACAGTCCACCGAGTGGCGCCACACTACCTCTCTTCCGAAGAAAATGTTCAAAGCTGTACCCTCAGCCGGTACTGCCGGTAAAGACATGGCGACGGTCTTCTGGGACTTCGAAGCGGTTATTCTCTTTGTATCCTCCCTCCTGGTGCAACGGTCAACTCTGAAATGTAGTGTGCTACCCTCAGGGAATTGAAGAAACGACTTCAGTGCGTTCGGTGCCACAAAAATGCAAACGAACTCCTCCCTATCCATGACAACGCAAGGCCTCAAACAAGGCTGCACTCCCGAGAGGAGCTCACAAAACTTCATTGGAATGTTCTTTCCCATCCGCCCTACAGCCCGGATCTCGCACCTGCCATCTGTTTGGCTCAAAGAAGGACGCACTTCGCGGAAAGCAGTACGTGGACCCTAACGTACAGCTCACACCTCTAAGGCACAAAGCAAAAACTAAAATCCCGCAATGCTATCCTTTCGAAACTGGCTGGAACAACATGGGGATGTGGAGCGAGCAATTTGAGAACTTCAGCACTAGCCCTTGTCTACAGTGTAGCTGAATACTGTTCACCAGTCTGGAGGAGAAGTGCACACGTATCTGAAGTGGATGTCCAGCTGAGGGAGACAATGCGAATAATCTCGGGAACACTTAGGGCCACACCCTGCGCATGGCTTCCTGTACTAGCGAACACAGAGCCTCCAGAAATCAGGCGATCACAGCTAGCCCTAAAAACCTACAGGAAAATTATAGACAACCCGGACCTCACTATCCACCAAGATCTGACACCGGCAAACAGGCTTAAATCCAGATCACCTTTTTGGAAAATCGGTGAAGAACTACAAGCCTTTGAGCCGAGAACGGCCTGCAACGAAGTATGGTCGGCAAGTGAATTTAAGAACAAAAACTTAGTACACGATCCGAACAAGAAGATTGATGGCTTCAACCTACCAAGAAGAGTGTGGACAGCTCTAAACCGGGTCAGAACGAGTGTTGGGAGATGTAAACACCTGATGAACAAGTGGGGCCTGGCAGACAGCGCTGTATGTGAGTGCGGTGAAATACAGACAATGGACCATCAACTCGTGTGCAAAGTGTATGGCTATGGTGGTGAACTCATTGATATACATAGACTTAGTGACTCAGCCATAGAGTGGCTCAAAAACATATCTAATATAGTGTAGAATTATATTGTTTTCTTTTTTAGTATATAGTGATAAGAATATTGTAAATTATGCCGAACGAGTAAGTAAGTAAGTAAGTATGTGGATGAGGGGGAGGTTGATGATGCAGCGAGACGTCGACCGTTATAGTGGTGCCGTGAGAGCATAAAGGCCCTCCCATTAACGTGGCGTTATATCGTCGTCTTGAACGGAGAGTATGTTGATAAATACGGCTGTGCAGCCAGACGCGTGGGAACTTATATGTCTACTGGAATCCTGAATAAAACCAACCTGCTTCCAGAAAGAAAGTTTTGCCTTGCTTATGGAACGCTCCATGCACAATATGACCACCTGCTTCGTAAGATGGTCCACCTTTGGATCGCAGTACAACAGCGTCTGAATGACGGCGTGCCGGCCGGAGTGGCCGTGCGGTTCTAGGCGCTACAGTCTGGAGCCGTGCGACCGCTACGGTCGCAGGTTCGAATCCTGCCTCGGGCATGAATGTGTGTGATGTCCTTAGGTTAGTTAGGTTTAATTAGTTCTAAGTTCTAGGCGACTGATAACCTCAGCAGTTAAGTCGCATAGTGCTCAGAGGCATTTGAACCACTGATGACGGCGTAGCCAGACACGACGATCGACATGGTGTAACAACAAACGTCATGCATCTCGCGCCAGTCTCGATGATCCTGTGCTCATTGTAACCGTAACTGACAATATCGTTGCGTCGACATGGAAACACGTATGAATGGTCTGTTACGGAACGCCATGTTCAACAACAATACGAGATCTGTTCAAGAAATTTCGGAACATTCATAATTTAGCGCCAATGGTACACTGGAGCGAAATGTGGTTGGCATCCCTGTACACGCCTGTGTTTAATGTGTAACTGCCGGAAGTTTCATTATTGTTAGTTACTTTCAGTGCTGTTTTGAGGAGAACGTTGTGTCGCACAGCTTGCAAATTTAGAGATGGCAGAGTTAGAGCAGCAACGTGTGTGCATTAAATTTTGCGTGTAACGGTCTATTGACACACGGTCAACATGGGTTTAGAAAACATCGTTCCTGTGAAACACTACTAGCTCTTTATTTACATGAAGTGTTGAGAGCTATTGACAAGGAATTTCAAATAGATTCCGTATTTCTGGATTTCCGGAAGGCTTTCGACACTGTACCACACAAGCGGTTCGTAGTGAAATTGCTTGCTTATGGAATATCGTCTCAGTTATGTGACTGGATTTGTGATTTCCTGTCAGAGAGGTTCGTAGTAATTGACGGAAAGTCATCGAGTAAAACAGAAGCGATTTCTGGCGTTCCCCAAGGTAGTGTTATAGGCCCTTTGCTGTTCCTTATCTATATAAACGATTTGGAGGACAATCAGAGCAGCCGTCGTCGGTTGTTTGCAGATGACGCTGTCGTTTATCGACTAATAAAGTCATCAGGAGATCAAAACAAACTGCAAAACGATTTAGAAAAGATATCTGAATGGTGCGAAAAGTGCCAGTTGACCCTAAATAACAAAGTGTGAGGTCATCCACATGAGTGCTGAAAGAAACTCGTTAAACTTCGGTTACACGATAAATTAGTCTAATCTAAAATCCGTAAATTCAACTAAATACATAGGTATTACAATTACGAACAACTTAAATTGGTAGGAACACATACAAAATGTTTTGGGGAAGACTAACCAAAAACTGCGTTTTATTGGCAAGACTACGCTTGCCCATCCTCTTTTACGAGGGTGAGTCAAATGAAAACCTTAAATATTTTTTTCCGTATTATTTATTGTGCAGAAGTGGTACAAAGCTGTATCAATTTTCAACATAATCTCCCCCACGCTCAATGCAAGTCCTCTAGCGCTTACAAAGCGCATAAATTCCTTTAAAAAAAAATTCTTTTGGTAGTCCGCGCAACCACGCTGGCGTACCTCTTCATCAGAACGGAACTTATTTCCTCCCATTGCCTCTCTGAGTGGTCCAAACATACGGAAATCACTTGGTCAAGGTCTGGTGAGTATGGTGGATGAGGAAGACACTCAAAATGCAGGTCTGTAATTGTTGCAACTGTTTTACGGGCAGTTTGGGGCCTTTGCATTGTCATGTTGCAAAAGGACACCTGCTGACAGCAATCCACATCGCTTTGATTTGATGCATGCCATAGATGATTTTTTAGGAGATCTGTGTATGATGCACTGGTGACAGTGGTCCCTCTAGGCATGTAATGGTCCAAAATGACGCATTTTTCGTCCCAAACGAGAGTCAGCATAACCTTCCCTGCTGATGGTTCTGTTAGAAACCTCTTTGGTTTTGGTGATGAGGAATGGCGCCATTCCTTGCTCGTTCTCTTCGTTTCCGGTTTTTGGAAGTGAACCCAGGTTTCGTCCCCAGTAACGATTCTTACAGTGAAGCCATCACTTTCTCGTTCAAAGCGCCGAAGAAGTTCTTCACAAGCATCAACACGTCGTTCTCTCATTTCAGGAGTCGGCTGCCCTGGCACCCATCTTGCAGACACTTTGTGAAACTGGAGCGCATCATGCACAATGTGGTGTACTGACCCATGACTAATCTGTAAACATGCTGCAATATCATTCAGTGTCACTCGGCGGTTTTCCTTCACTATGGCTTCAACCGCTGCAATGTTCTGTGGAGTCACAACTCGTTGTGCCTGACCTGGACGAGGAGCATCGTCCAATGAAGTCAGACCATTTGCAAACTTCCTACTCCATTCGTAGACTTCTGCTGTGACAAACGTGCATCGCCGTACTGAACCTTCATTCGTCGATGAATTTCAAAAGGTTTCACCTTCACTACGCAAAAACCGAATAACAGATCGCTGTTCTTCCCTGGTGCAAGTCGCAAGTGGGGTGGCCATCTTTATGCTGATATTGCGACGGTATGTGTGCATCTGCACTACGCTGCCATCTACAGGCCATTCTGCACGCTGTTTGTAGCACGCTCACCAACTTACAGGATAACGGCGCGAAATTTCGATTTGTTATTACAAATTTACGGTTTTGATTTGACTCACCGTCGTAGAATACTGCTGTGCGGTGCGGGATCCTTACCAGATAGGACCGATGGAGTACATCGAAAAATTCAAAGAAAGGCAGCACGTTTTGTATTATCACGAAATATGGGAAAGAGTGTCACAGAAATGGTACAGGATTTGGGCTGGACATCATCAAAAGAAACGCGTTTTTCGTTGCGACGGAATCTTCTCACGAAATTCCAATAACAAATTTCTCCTCCGAATGTGAAAATATTTTGTTGACACCGACCTACTTAGGGAGGAACGATCACCACGATAAAATATGGCAAATCAGAGCTCGTACGGAAAGATAGAGGAGTTCATTCTTTCCGGGCGCTATACGAGATTGGAATAATAGATAATTGTGAAGATGGTTCGATGAACCCTCTGCCAGCCACTTAAATGTGATTTGCAGAGTATCCATGTAGATGTAGATGAAAATCTCTACAGAGACACACCAAATGATGCAGAAAGCCACCGGTGATGAGTCCTTAAGCCGTACTCGGGGTGGTTCAAACGGTTTAAAAATGGCCCGACGGTAGTTAAAGATGACCCTCGTTCAGGATGCCCTCCAACGTCTACTGACGACGTTCAAGCCAGGAACATCAACAGAATTGTGCGTGCCAGTCGAAGACTGACTGTTCGAAGACTACAGAGGAATGTAACATTTCGGCTGGATAATGTCAGGTAATCCTGACACAGCATCTTGGAACGCATCGTGTAGCCACCAAGTTCGTCCCACGGCTGATGAGTCATGCGTGACTATTGCACAAAAAACGAAATCACTGTGCTGTCTCATCCTTCGCACTCTCCAGACCTGGCCCCTGCGGACGTTTTTTATTTCCAAAGTTGAAAACCCCGTTGAAAGGGCGAAGATTTGCAACGATAGTCGAGATACAAGGAATTCGCGGACGGCTCTTCGCGCGATCCAGGAAGAGGAGTACCAACACTGCTTCCGGCAGTGGAAACGACGTTGCGAGTGGGATACGAGGGTCACTCCAAAAGAAACGCACTTTTTTTTAAAAAAAATCCATGTTTTATTCTACATGTTTGAAAGTTTTACAGTGTGTAGATACATCCTTTAGGAACAATATTTTCGCTACGGTCGCAGGTTCGAATCCTGCCTCGGGCATGGGTGTGTGCGATGTCCTTAGGTTAGTTAGGTTTAATTAGAACTAAGTTCTAGGCGACTGATGACCTCAGAAGTTAAGTCGCATAGTGCTCAGAGCCATTTGAACCAACCATTCCATCCCTCTCAACTGCCTTACGCCATCTTGTAACCAGCGCCTGTATATCCGCACGGTAAAATCCTGGACCAACCTGTTGGAGCCACTGTTTGGCAGCGTGCACAAGGGAGTCATCATCATCAAACCTTGTTCCATGAAGAGAGTCTTTCAGTTTCCCAAAGAGATGATAGTCACATGGAGCCAGGTCAGCATTGTAAGGCGGGTGTTTCAGTGTTGTCCATCCGAGTTTTGTGATCGCTTCCACGGTTTATTGACTGACATGTGGCCGGGCATTGTCGTGCAACAGCAAAACATCCTGCTTTTGCCGATGTGGTCGAACACGACCCAGTCGAGCTTGAAGTTTCTTCAGTGTCGTCACATATGCATCAGAATTTATGATGGTTCCACTTGGCATGATGTCCACAAGCAAGAGTCCTTCGGAATCGAAAAGCACCGTAGCCATAACTTTTCCAGCAGAAGGTGTGGTTTAGATTCTTTTTTTCCTTGGGTGAATTTGCATGATGCCACTCCATTGATTGCCTCTTCGTCTCTGGTGAAAAATGGTGGAGCCATGTTTCATCACCTGTCACAACTCTTCCAAGAAATTCATCTCCATCATTCTTGTACTGTTCCAAAAGTTCGCTGCATACTGTTTTTCTTGTTTCTTTGTGAGCCACTGTCAACATCCTGGAAACCGACCTGGCACAAACCTTTTTAACGTCAACACTTCCAGTATTCTGCAAACACTTCCTTCCTTTATTCCAACGTAGCGTGACAATACGTTCACTGTGATGCGTCTGTCGGCAGTCACCAATTCGTTAACTCTCTGCACATTGTCTGGAGCGTGTACAGTACGAGGCCTGCTGCTGCGAGGACAATCCTCAATATTGCCGTGCCCGCTTTCATCACATAAGCTGCTTGCCCACCGACTAACTGTACTGCGATCGACAGCAGCATCTCCATACACCTTTTTCAACCTCTTGCGGATGTTTCCCACAATCTTGTTTTCACAGCACAGGAATTCTATGACAGCACGTTGCTTCTGACGAACGTCAAGTGTAGCAGCCATCTTGAAGACATGCTGTGACGGCGCTGTGACGGGAACAGGTTGAACTAAGTTTGAAATCAAGCGGGAAGGCTGTATCTACACACTGTAAAACTGTCACACATGCACAATGAAAACTGTATTTTTACAAAAATAGTGTGCGGCTGTCTGTAGGAAGTACTTATTATGTAGGGAAAACATTGCGACAAATGTACGCTTGAACATAAATCCCTTTGCTAGCCACGCCTGAAAATTGTAGGTGGTCGTATGGTGCGATTCGGTAAACAAGAGAGCCTAAGTGTTTGGTGTTTCAAGAGGCACCAGATCGAAGATTTATACCGCATAAAGGGAAATTTGAAAAGCGTCATACATCACGTCACAACGCGGACGAAAATGTGTATTGGGTGATAGATGTTCACCGAAGAGGACTGTCTTGAAGAACAAAAGGACGACTACAAAAGTCTTTGGCTAACTGAATGTTGCAGTCGCGAGAGTGTCAGCACCAAAACAACACGAAAGGCGCTCCATAAGCTGGGAATCGGAAGGTTGGCTTGTATTTAAAAATCAGGCATCGGTGATGCAAATGCTCGTAACGGCAAAACTTCGTGCCGAAGCCGTGGAATCCGGAGTATGGAGCAAAGGAGGGAAGCCCTCTGGTCGAATGCGACTTGTTTCATATTGTTTCCAACTTCTGCCTGGGAACACGCCCCAAGAGTGAAATACGGCGCGAGTTCGTTGATGAATTGGGCAGTCATATCGTAGTATTCCATGAGGCCCATGGTTATTCTGCAAGGTCGCATTACAGCCAAGTACTGTATAACTATTTTCGCTGATCAGGTCCATCGCGTGATTCAGTGTTTGTTCCCTGTCGGTGATACAGTGGTCCAAGATGACAGGTCCCCTGTTCACACAGCTCGCATCGTCCAATACAGCTTTTGTGAGCACGAAGATGAATTTTCGTATCTCCCCTGGCCACTACGGCCAACAAACCTCAGTATTACCTAGCTTTGTGGTCTACTTCGGAGAGAAGGGTGGTGACAGCTATCCACCTCCATCATCGTTACCTCTGAACTTGGCCCTATTTTGTATGAAGATAGTACATGAGTCCCTTGGCGACTGGAAGCTGTTTTGAATGCCAACGGGAGTTCTCTTTTTGGCGTTCCCGTATTTTTTCCCAAAATCACCCTGGTTTTCAGTAGAGAATACGTGAAACATGGATATTTACTAGCGTATCCACAGAAAGCGTCCCCAGAACGTTTGTAGTGCGGTAATCGGCGGACCGTGCATTCGAACGTTGAGCGTTGACCGTGCCGAGTTTCTGACGTCACAGCTTGGAATAGCACGTTGGATAGTCTTTCCAAACACACAGAACAATATTTAGCAAGTCGGATTCTGAGCTTCCGTTTGAACGTAGACCATTGAGATGGAAGAACGCCACCTATGTCACATGCACACCACCTTTCTTCAACACAGATTTGCGAGGCGTCATTGGCTTTCAGTTAAAGCCCATATGTGTAAACTGAAGAGCCAAAGAAGCTGGTACACCTGCCTAATATCGAGTAGGGACCGCGAGCACGCAGAAGTGCCGCAACACGGCCTGGCATGGACTCGACTAATGTCTGAAGTAGTCCTGGAGGGAACTGACACCACGAATCCAGAAGGGCTGTCCATAGATGAGTAAGAATTCGAGAGGTGGAGACATCATATGAACAGCACGCTGGAAGGCATCCCAGGTATGCTCAATAACGTTCAAGTCTGGGAAGTTTGATGGCCATCGGAAGTGTTTAAACTGAGACCGAGATGCTCCTGTGTTCCTGTAGCCACTCTGTAGCATTTCTGGACATGAGGGGTGACGAATTGTCCTGCTGGAATTTCCCAAGACCGTCGGAATGCGCACTGATCAGGAACGGATGGAGGTGATCAGACAGGATGCTTACGTACGTGTCACCTGTCAGAGTCGTATTTAAAAGTATCAAGGGTCCCATGTCACTACAACTCCACGCGCCCCACACCGTTACAGATCCTCTATGAGCTTGAACAGTCCAATGCTAATGTACAGGGACAATTGATTCATGAGGTTGTCTCCATACCCGCACATGTCCATCCGCTCGATTATAATTTGAAACGAGACTCGTCGACCAGGCAACATGTTTCCAGTCATCAACAGTCCAATGTCCGTGTTGACGGACCCAGGCGAGACATACAGCTTTGTGTCGTGCGGTCATCAAAGGTACACGAGTGGGTCTTCGGCTCTGAAAGCCCATATCGATGATGTTTCAGTGAATAGTTTCTCTGACACTTGTTGATGTTCAAATGTTCAAATATGTGTGAAATCTTACGGGATTTAACTGCTAAGGTCATCAGTCCCTAAGCTTACACACTACGTAACCTAAATTATCCTGAGGACAAACACACACACCCATGCCCGAGGGGGGACTCGAACCTCCGCTGGGACCAGCCGCACAGCCCATGACTGCAGCCCCGGAGACCGCTCGCCTAATCCCGCGTGGTACACTTGTTGATGGCACAGCATTGAAATCTGCAGCACTTTGCGGAAGGGTGGCACTTTTGTCACATTGAACGATTCTCTTCAGTCGTCATTGGTTTCATTTGCAGAATCTTTTTCCGGTCGCAGCGATGTCGTAGATTTGATATTTTACCGGGTTCCTGATATTCACGGTACACTCGTGAAACGGTCGCACGGGAAAACCCCACTTCATCGCTACCTCGAAGATGCTGTGTCCCATCGCTCGTGCGCCGACTATAACACCACGTTCAAATTCACTTGAATCTTGTTAACTTGACATTGTAGCAGCAGTAGCCGATCTAACAACTGCACCAGACACTTGTTGTCTTATATAGGCGTTGCCAACTGCAACACCGTTTCCTGTCTGTTTAAATATCTCTGTGTTTCAATACGCCTGCTTGCACCAGTGTCTTTGGCGCTTCAGTGTGTGTGCACCTTCTGAGGAACAGAAAATTGAAGACCTTAAAAAACCCGTCATTAATTATATGATTCGTTATAATAAAATGACAGGAAACGTCACATTCGTGCTTAAAGAATTATTGTAACTTGCGTATTAAGAGGCTGTGTCGTTTCAAGGCAAGGGCACATTGATGAGCCACCAAAAACGCATTATTGTTGGCACAGTTTGCTATAGTTAAATGTCAGTTAGTAATACAAGTACTGTTAAAGCTTCAGGAGATAGTAACATACAAAGCGAGGACAGAAATCATTCATGGTCGCGGTAGCGCAATGAATAGTGTCATAGAATTGTAAATTAACAATTGATGTGTTGCTGGTTTGCGTGTCTGGTGTCATAGAATTGTAAGGTTACAGTTGATGTGCTGCTGGTTCGCGTCTCACTAAATCCAAATACGTTCTTACTAACCTTCGGGTTTTCTAAAGGGTTCTCATATTTAATGTAGTACAAGTATATTTTACATTTTTCGAAGCTTGCAAATAGAACTGCTTTGTTTCTGAGGAGTGAGTTGGTTCCATTGGCATAATCTACAAGACAACTTGCACTACTTGAAGTAAAACATTTTGCACTTCCATGTTTTAAGTTCTGTATTTCATAGGTTGTACTGAATGGTGCTACTGAATAGGAACAGTGACTGAGTAAGAATGACCTTAGGTTTTTAATAAAAAGTGAAAATCGTGAAGATATTTTTCTTTTATGTCGAGAATATAATACATTTAAATCACAGTATTTGTAACGGAACTTTTATAAGCTGACTTCCTTACTGACTGGACATGGTACTTTTCTTTTTGCCTCATAACACGTTCATGGATATTGAAGTTTTTATTTGTGTAAAATACAGAGAGCGAAAGGCTATTTACAATTTGTACAGAAACCAGATGACAGTTATAAGAGTCGAGGGGCATGAAAGGGAAGCAGTGGATGGGAAGGGAGTGAGACAGGGTTGTAGCCTCTCCCCGATGTTATTCAATCTGTATATTGAGCAAGCAGTAAAGGAAACAAAAGAAGAAATCGGAGTAGATATTAAAATCTATGGAGAAGAAATAAAAACTTTGAGGTTCGCCGATGACATTGTAATTATGTCAGAAACAGCAAAGGACTTGGAAGAGCAGTTGAACGGAATGGACAATGTCTTGAAAGTAGGATATAAGATGAACATCAACAAAAGCAAGACGAGGTAATGGAATGTAGTCGAATTAAGTCGGGTGATTCTGAGGGAATTAGATTAGGAAATGAGACACTTAAAGTAGTAAAGGAGCTTTGCTATTTGCGGAACAAAATAACTGATGATGGTCGAAGTAGAGAGGATATAAAATGTAGACTGGCAACGGCAAGGAAAGCGTTTCTGAAGAAGAGAAATTTGTTAACAGCGAGTGTAGATTTAAGTGTCAGGAAGTCGTTTCTGAAAGTATTTGTATGGAGTGTAGCCATGTATGAACGTGAAAGATGGACGATAAATAGTTTAGACAAGAAAAGAGTAGAAGCTTTCGAAATGTGGTGCTACAGAAGAATGCTGAAGATTAGATGAGTAGATCACACAACTAATGAGGAGGAATTGAATAGCACTGGGGAGAAGAGGAGTTTGTGGCACAACTTGACAAGAAGAAGGGACCGGTTGGTAGGATATGTTCTGAGGCATCAAGGGATCACAAATTTTGCATTGGAGGGCAGCGTGGAGGATAAAAGTCGTAGAGGGAGACCAAGAGATGAATACACTAACCACATTCAGAAGGATGTAGGTTGCAGTAAGTACTGGGAGATGAAGAAGTTTGCACAGGATAGGGTAGCATGGAGAGCTGCATCAAACCAGTCTCAGAACTGAAGACCACAACAACAACAACATTTGTGTATATTATAGACCGAAGTATATGACTAGCATATGGAGACGTGAGGAAATATGCTTTTTAGTAGAGCTAACATAAGAATTTTACGCCCGTCCATTTTGTGAGCGGTGTGATTTGTGAGCCAGATACTGCCGACAACTGTCGTTGGAGCAGGCTGTGATCGCATGTGCCACGCTGAAGCACACGTACCGTATGCACGAGTCGCATCGTTTCTGAGTGTTCAGCAGCACACTGAACTCGGCACGCTCAGCGTTGACGTTCAGTAGCACGTTTCGTGTGTAGTCTTAGAAAGCGGAAGACGCATGCGACGCGCTAGCTGTTGAAAATGAGAGCCTCGATAGCGGGAAACACATTTCTGTTTTCTGGGTGGCGGGGGACCTGTTTGTGAATGGGAGTCGCCGCCGCCACAGTCACAGGAAACCGACATAAATTCCTCGGCAGTCCCCGCCTCCCCCCACCCCCCTCCCGCCCACAAGGCGGCGGGGTAATGAACGGACGGCAAAACAGGAAATGGGTGTGTGTGCCGCTGTCTCGGGCCTAAAACAACCCCACGCAGCACGCAATGCTAAGAGGAATCCTTAATTGAAAAGGCCAATAGTGGCTGCGTTTAACGAAGCGCGGAGCCACAACACGGAGAAAATTACGTCTGCTTTATGGCCGAAGTGGTAGGAGGAAATTACTCGCAGCTCTGTAGAGACGCCGTATTGACACACGAGAAGTGTAGGGGATTATTGTAAAGCAAAGGCGGAACCCAGCCCGGTGGGAATGCACCGACAAATAAACGGAACCGAGATTCTGTATTCAGTCTACGAAGCTTCCAGATTGCGCTCCCATCACTGCACAAGAAGCAGTATGCGTGTTTTTCAAGTAAGTGGCGGCATTTCGAAAACACTATTACTTTCTTTTTCTCAAAAACTTAAATAAGTCTAGTATTGCATCACATGTTGCTCATCATGAACACTTCGATGGTGATATCAATGACAAACTGCTGAGGAAGGAATACAGATGAATCACCTTGAACAATTAGAGACTTACGTCCACAAATTAGAATCACCCTGAAAACTCCTAAATAAACAAACTGAATCAACACAAAATCTTGCCTTTCAGAATTTCCAGGATATCTTGGCACCAAAGCGACATCTTCTTGTCATGTAACGAGTATGGTATTCTGTAACTTACAAAAAGTTTTTAATTATGTCTTAAATATTCCACTCTATGTGTTTACGTTATGTATAACTGTTAACCCATATTAAAATTTTGTTGCTAATGTAAAAACACTCCGGCAGCTAGCAACATTTACTGAAATGTAATATTGGCACTAGTAATATTTGTGCTATAATACAACGTATCTCATTCCAAAGACCATGATGTAGTAAAGTGTAATACCTATTCTATACATATTCTTCGTAAAAAAAGAACCCAGTGTTTACCTTCCGCGAATCAGTGTAAAGCCAAGTGTAGCTAAATACTGTGTACATTTGTGTACATAGCGTAATAATGTACCTTATAAGAAGAGATCGGATATGGATACCATAAGGCAATGCACTGTAACTATCTAAAACATAAAAAAAATCTTTTGGGTTCATAAACGTTTCGTCATCGATTAGTAAATTTCCGTCATTTCCACCAACAGCACCGGCACTGCATGTAGCTACACTTGTTTCATAACATAATGTCTTTGTAACACCTCCATCTAATGACGAGCCTGCAGTGGCTCGAAAACATGTTCATGGTTGAATAAATCGTAAAAAAGCGACTGGTTACATGTTTATTACCAGGTAAATCGCACACTGCTATTTTGGTTTCATAATGTAACGATAAATAACGGTAAAATTAATTGAATCACCCGTCTGTGTTTGACAAAAACCAGTTAAATAAAAACCGAAAAACTCATTTCTTACTACTGTGTAAATTTTTTTATTAATATACGAGCAGGTTTTCCATACTGTTCTCAAGTGTCTGTTTTGGAAGTAGAAGTTCCTTAGCTGCACATCCATTGTCCTTATTTTATTTGCTTCACATTCCCCTAATTTGTCACGAGGAGTGATGGCGAGTACGTGAAGTATCGAACACATAACCCCCCCTCTCATCCCCTCGCCCCTCATCACTTGGCAGAAGGCACACGGGTGTGTTTAGGACCGCTCATTTTTGCATTGCGCTCTTGAAGTACCTATATATTATAGAACGTGTACATTACGCAACAAATTTAAAAGTCGGTTCAGTGATACAGTTGTGCAGACAACACACACACAGTTACATTCGTATTTATAACATTAGTATGGAAGTGTGGACTGAACATGTAGACAATTGTGTTCGCATTTTATTCATTACATTCAATTGTATTATATAGAACATATTAACCAATACAAATATTTTCATGAATATGATAAAGTTCGAAAGACAAAAACTAGCTTTTTCAAAGAATAAATACATTTTTCTGCTTCGCATTATATTCCCTAAGTCGATAAATATTTGGTATTACAATTCAAGCTATTTGCAATACAAAAAAAGTATGAGACAGAATTACTTCCTCATTTATAATATTAGTACGAATTTCTCCACGAGTAGTTTCAGTGCCACAGCCCCGGTAACGGTCCAGTTACAAACGATTTTTAATTCCCCACAAAAATACAAGTTACAAATGTAAGCGTAGGATAATGAAAATCCAGTTGTTGCCAGTGACGAAGGGAGGGCGACATGCAGAATAAGATCCCTTTGTTAGTTATTTGGGGAAAAAATTATTTCATGTTCATTGCTTCACCTCTGAGCAAATACCCGACTTCGCGTTCCAGGGAATGCAGTACCGGAGAAATTGATGCTTGCGGTGGGGGCGCGGAACAGCGGTCTAAGAGGCGTGGCTGGAGCAAGAGAAGTTTGAGACTGTAACAGACAGTCATTGTATTGCTTTCATACTGGACTGGCCGATCTATAACTGTGCCACGGCTACCGCAGTTACCACTGATACTTTTCAAAGACTGTTAGGAAGTTATCTTTACGTGGTACAGAGCCTGAAATAGTTCCTTTAAGGGAATGCAAAAAGCATGATACAGATCCTGTGATTGAAGACAGAGCCCAGTACATAAAGGAGAATGAAGGTACGACTAAAGAAACTGTTCCAAAGATGACCATTACGATAAAGGAAGTGAACAGGAATTAATTAAAACGACGCATGGCCTATCACCTGCTCCTGGAGGGCACCGTTTGAAGAAAAGAATAATGCAGTTTATGAACAACTGTTATCAACAAACTGAAATTGCTAGAGGTCATTTGAGTGTAGCTGTTGAATTTATGTAAACATGAATGATGGCCCTGTCTCTGACATACGTTAATCAACCACTATCCAAAAATAATGAAATAGTAGTCTTACAACTACTAAATGAAAAAGGACTTACATTTATTTTGATTTATTCTCATGAAGCTTTGCATAAGCAATCGACAACCAATGACAACACTAATGTAAAAGACCTTACCATATCTGACAAAAGGGGTTGGATGGAAAGGTTCTAATAATCATGCAAATGAGTTAATTCTAATCATAAGATGCACAGTGGTTGTTGTGATGTTAATTGAAAGGCAAATAGTACTACAGAAGGGAGTACGTCATACCTATGGTTGGAGTTGAAAGCAGACTGTTCATTAAATTGAAAGGGCAAGTCTTCAAAGTGAAGCTTGAAGTGGTCGAAATGTTATGGAATGACTAATTTGATTACACATTGTCTCGCAGTTGCAGCTCGATCCCACTGTAATGTTTTTGATGTTGCTGAGCAACAGTCACACGATAATTTTTAAATGAACACACCGACATTGACTGTATTGCTGTTTATTTAATCACGACCCAGGTTTCGGCCTTTTATGCCATTTTCCACTGACTGCGTTTGTCATTAACACATACTGCATGACATGAAGCTCAAAATTGCCCATAAATTGAGAAAAATATTCGGTCCCCACGAAATGCTAGCTGTAAAATCATTATCATCCTGTAAAAATATCAATAAATAATAGTAGGAACCTGTTTTTATTAAATGTGACGTTTATTTATATATACCCGTTTTTATTAAATATGATGTGCTCCCACTATTATTTATTCATCTTTTTACAAGATGATGCTTTTACGAGATGATGATTTTACATCTGGCATTTCATGGGGAGCGAATCTTTTTCTTAATTTATGGCCAATTTTGAGCTTGATGTCGGGCACTATATGTTAATGTCATAAACTCAACGGCATAAAAGGCCGAAACCTGGGTCGTAATTAAATAAACAACAATGCAGTCAAATGGCGGTGTGTTCATTTAAAAATCACTGCATGGTTGCAGGCGGAGGCTGGAGTGGCTGCAGAATCAGTCATTGGCCGCATCAACGACTCTCGCCAACGGCAAAGTGCAAATCACCCCAAATTTACTCTAAGTACTTACATCACCTCTGACAACAGCAGGCTGAAGATGAAGTCTGGAGCAGAAGTTGTCGATAAAATAGATGGAGATAAAGAAGTCTAATGTGAAGTTAGAGGAGAAGAATCTAATGAAGAAGGGATTTTTGATAAAATGTTTTCTATAAGCAAACCTTGCGTTGCTGTATTTCACATCACTTACTGCATGCAGACTGGCTGGGCTTCGGAACTTCCAAGTGCCGACCGACCAAACTGCTCCTTAGAACATGCTAGTCCGCTGCGTCAGTCTATCCTCTCTTCGGTTAACCAGTAACATGCATTCTAACATTTTATACAGATAAATGTCATTTCACTCTGTCTCCATCATTCTCTTTGACCAACGAGGCAGTCCTCATCAGCAGAACCAAACTTCTCTGTTCTTTCTTTCTTTTGCTTACGCCATAGTCCCGCAACGATTGCAGGATCGGTGTGGTTACAACAGATTTCGCAATGTTAGTGTTAGGGATGGCCGGATGCCCTTCCTGCCGCCACCCCGTACACCCCAGGGTGGAATCAGTGTGCCCCAAGTGTCTGCGGCTAGTGTATACCGTGAAATAGTGCGGCCGTATTTCAGATGTCCGTTACGGGTGTAACTGAGGCGGAACGTGGGGACCAGCCCGGTATTCACCTAGTGGGATGTGGAACACTGCCTAAAAACCACATCCAGGCTGGCCGGCGCACCGGCCCCCGTCGTTAATCCGCTGGGCATTCGATCGGGGCCGGCGCGCTTACCCGAGTCCAGGAAGCAGCGCGTTAGCGCTCTCGGCTACCCTGGCGGGTCAAACTTCCCTGTCTAACCTCTTATTTATTTATGCAAACCTATCCTTGTGATTCTTATATCGAGTAAATATTTAGTTCTTATTTTTTCAAGTCAGCAGGTCCACGCTTTCAGAGGCCCAAAACTGTGGGTCTCCATTCCATTCTCAAGACGTCTCTACGTGGCATCCAGTGCTTTACAAGAAAAAGCTTAGTTTTTTTTGTTTTTGTGCACAATTACACCTTCTGTTAAAACGTTTCTCCTCTTCCCACTCTCCAGGGTTGTAAGCTGTTTTGTTGTAAGGGTTCCTGCACCACAGGAGATCCGATCTGTGTTCGTCCAGTGTGTGATTGGATGCCGCGACTAAGAGCTGAGATGAGCCGTCGATCTGCCCCTGCCTCAAATGTCCTTCTGCAAAATGCCTCGGAGCTGACAGCGCGTGTACTTCTGCGCCGTTCAGAGCGCTTTCAGCATCCTCTCATTCATAAAAACCATGCAAATCTGAACCAAGAGTAAATGAAGAGTAAGGTTACATAAACCAGTTGCTCAAAATCCCTATTACTGTCGTTTATCATATTCCTCAATGTAAATTAAATGTTGTGATTAAATAGGTTTTTCATTATGAATTTCCACCCATTACGAGATTGTTTCCGGAAGAATGATTGCATAACAAAATTCTATCAGAGTGGAAAAGATCATATGTGTGTTCCATTTTCAAGAAGGGAATAGAAGTGACACTAATTGCTACAGTGTCGTTAGTATGAACTGATTGATGAGCCACTTATTTGGAAAAAAAAGGCAGAATGTTGGGCACCGAATATGGAAAGACCAGACTGGGTTCAGACAAAACAGATAACCTCTTTATTTCACAACAGATAATGGGGAAATTTATAGCAATGGGGAAGGAGTTACGCACTGTCTTCGTAGACTTAGCAGAAAGTTGTGAGGCAGTTCCTAGAGCAAAATTGTGAGAAGGAATTGATATGGATTACTATCTTTTACCTTATTGAGATAGTAAGGTAGAGATTAAAAGAGGGTCAACATTATCAGAACTTATTAATGTCACCAAAGTCCTGAGACAAGGTTGCAGTATGTCACCCTTCTTGTTCGGTTCTTACGTAGATGTGGCTCTTCAGAGGTGAAGGAACAGCTTTGGAGGAATGGGAATCAATGTTAATGGTGTACAGGTATTTTCCATACGTTCTGCTGATGATCAAGCCATTCTAAGATAAGTTGAGTTGATGGTACGACGTTTATATCATGAATATCACAAGTAGGAACTACAAGTGAGTCTAACAAAACAGAATATGCGGTACTGAACAGTGAAGTGGACATCAATGACGAAGCAGCTATGAGACAGAAATAAAAAAAAAAAAAAAAGTATATAGGAGCATATACTAACAAAAAAAGATTGAGTAATGTAGAACTAAAACACGGAATACAACAAAGTAGTAAAATAATTGGGTGTATGAATTCATTTTGGTGGGACAAGAACATTTTTAGCAACAATAATAAAAGAATAGGTGATCCAAAATATGGATTTTAAACATTAACCTCAAAAAAGACTAGTTGCTGTGGAAATGAATTATTTACAAAGGAGCGCCAGAATATCAAGAATCGAGAAAAAAGCTAATGGTGATGTAAGAGATGGAATGAGTGTAAATAAGACGGTGATAGGACTGAAATAAAATGGTGAAAGTGATATAGGCATTTGTTAGCGTGCTGGATCATCGGTGGCCAAAGAAAATTTTTGAATAGAAACCACCTAGAAAAAACGTAATTGCGGGAGTCCAAGACGTGCTTGGAATGACCACAACAACACAATAATGGAGCGTCATAGAGTACCCGAATAATGAGGCTTGACAGAAGATAGCAGGAATACAGCAAAATGATGTTATTAATTGACCTTTTAATTCAGTAGTAACAGAATATTATCATGTTTTTAGTTCAGAAATAATTATTTAATTTACTGGGCAAACATACATGAAAGTGAGGCTATTTATTTTCGGTAACTTTTCATAGTGAGCAGTTTTTAAATCGATGAGTGGAGCTAACACAAACTTCTATTCCTTGAGTTACAATTTTCTGTTCACTTGTTTTCGAGGCGCCTGTAGTGGCGGAGTGCAGTCAGATGCGAATTCTAGAGCCCCAGTTATGATTCTTGTATTGGTAACTTAAATGTTTGCAGGAATTCTTACTTTAGGCACCTTATTGCGGCGGTCCTCCAGACAAAAATTACAAAACAATTGTACGGTACGCTTAAGGCACAACAGAAGCGGTCGGAATTGGAAGCAAATATTAAATGCTCTTAAATAAATTCAAACTGATTTTTAGAAAGAGAGCCGCTAAAAGCCTACTTTGAAGCGCTCGTTTTTGCTGTTAGTCAAGCTGTCGTGCAGGAACTTGGCATAGTTAATTGCTCACGTTTAAGACTAAAATTAATGTAGGACAAAGGAGGATATTAGATAGTACGGAAGTTAGAGCGTGTATATAGTACATTTCTCGAACCAAAACTGTGCCAAGCGGTTGAAAGACACCACAGGTCACACCCGCCTACGGCAAGGGTAGCAAAAGTGATAACAAAACTACCATCCAATTCCATTAACGATTATCTGTTGTAGAATATCGAACATAATGACGTCCGCCATCTCAACCAGCATGGATTTCGAAAAAATCGGCGGTGCGAAACTCATCTCGTGCTTATGTTCTATGACACTATAAAAGCCACAAATCGAGGCGATGAGGTGGATATTTTGAGGCAATGAAATCACAGGGTGGACGGCAACAAGGACGTAGTCAAATGGTGTGGAGGTGTGAGGGTTCCAGATAGTCTGCCCCCCCTTTCCCCCGCCAAAAAAAAGTCGTCTAAATGAAGTTACATACGGCCTAGTTGCCCTGCAATGAAAGTCGAAAATATTTTAATTTTCAGTCACACGACAAATGGTTACGCACTGTCGATAGACTTTGTAAGAAGACAGAAGAGGAGAACCAATTTTGATTCGTCCACTAGCGTTACGGTAAATTAAAAACATGTACACGCTACTATAATAGCCTAATTACCTATCTACAGCAGTTAATGTTAGCACTGAAGTTATTGAATGCTGGTAGAAGTCTGAGGGTGCAATTTCAGTATTTCACAAGGCAGCAGAGTGGTAAACATAACTACAAATAACATTAAATTAAAATCGGTGCATATAAATACACTTGGATTTGCCCTGTAGCCCGTAAATCGTACAGATCCTCAAAAATATCTCCCAAACGGCGATGGTCCCATTTCTTTGAAAAAATTTGCTCAAAATTCTATCATTAGTAGCCGAAATGGCAAAATATTGCCCAATCTTGTCACTCGAGCGGTACTCAGTTATGAAAACCAGTTCCGATGGGGAACGACGGGGAGATATTTGCGCAGAGCAGAAACGGTATGTGATGACAGCACATTCTATAGTTCGTTTGTTTTGCTCGATTTCGTCCGAGCCGACTGCGACCTGCATCCTCCTCTCCTTTCGTCCAGAATCTATTTACGCTCTTTTAACACTATAATAATTGTAGCTGAACTACTGAAGAACCTTGGTACAAATTCCAAGAAATTTGTCAGACAGAGAAAATTTCAGAGGATAGGAAATGTGCATTAATTCATCCATTGCACAAAAAGGGAGATAGATCTGGTGTAAACAATTACAGAGGCATTTCACTTTTGCCATTTACTTACAAAATTTTATCGGTGTGTCTTCCAAAGAACAGACAGAACATAGAATTTGAGATTACCAAGCAGCCTTTCCACCTAATAGATCATGCCTGGAACAGATCTTTAATCTTAAAACTGTTTTAAAATTTAAAGCAATCAGGTCGAAATCAATAGTCTGTACGTTTGTTGGTTCTAAAAAAGCATACGACTCTATAGATAGACAATCTCTGTGCAGTATTCTAGAAGAACTCGGACTAGACACCAAATTCGAAAACTGATAGAACAAACACTGTCAGAAACCAAACCAAAAATTAAATACATAGATGAAATTTCGGAACCACTCTTAGTTACATCAGGAGTAAGACAAGGAGATGGAATGTCGCAACTATTATTCAACATAGTTTTTCACAAAGTAATAAAAGAATGGGAAATGGAACTAAGAAAACAAAACTATGAGGTCAAGGAAATTTGGACGTTCCAAACTTAGCGTTTGCAGATGACTTGGCGATTCTAACCAACAGTGAAGAAACAGCAGTAAAACAAATCTAGACCCTCAAAGAATGTGCAGAGAAGGTTGGCCTGCAAATCTCCTTTGAGAAAACTGAATTCATGTGTTTCAAATTAGATATTCCAAACCTTAAAGCAAATACTGGTGAAATCAACAGTCAAACACTTTAAGTACCTCAGTAAAGTTATTATTATTATTATTATTATTTCGTGTCAGACGCAAACTAAAGCATTATTGCATACATTACTGCATTGCATTACTACATGAATTATAGTTTATAAATTAAACCAGGCAAAGAATAAAATAGATATACATACACATAGATTATATTAACAGAAAATTGATTATAGATTGTAGAAAATATTCCGCTACCAGTCACAATAAAAGGTTATTTATGTGACACTCGACCAGTTTCGGGCTTGCGCCCATCCTCAGGTGTTTATACATTCATGTACATATTTATATTACTGGGGATCATTGTATAAATACAAAAAAAATATTTTCTGGTGACTGAACAGATACGAGTGGGACAATTGTAAGTGGCAGGTACATCATTGTACTTTCTAGATCTAACTTCTCTGACAACAGTGTGGCTCAAAACACAACACCCTTGCACTTCCCGTGGCTAAGTTCTTTGACTATAACCTACATGTTTCTGTATGAGCAACATCTTTACACCTGCTACGTCTAAGTTCTTTGACCACAGCCCACATGTCTGCATGCAAACACAGTGTATTTCACGAGTGCACATCGTAATAGTGAAATATGCAGCTAAACTTAATAAAACTGAAATATGGACGTGAAAATGATAATAAGTGTGTAACTAAAAGGAAAAACTGTCACCACAGAGTAACTATATCAATGATGCTTCATATTTACGTAAGTACTCATATATTTTCGACAAATGCTGTCTTGCCACTTACAATTGTCCCACTTGTATCTGGTTAGTCACCAGTAAATAATTTTTTTCTATTTATACAGTGATTCACAGCAATATAAACATGTACACGAATGTATGAATATCTGAGGGTGGGCACAAGCCCGAAACCGGTCGTGTGACAAATAAATAACCTTTTATTGTGACTGGTAGCGGAAATTTTTCTACAAGCTATAAAGGAACAGTCACGGAGTTCAACAGCATCCACTATGGATAAAATTCGTTCAGAATAATGATTAATTTAATTATACAACGGATTGCCAAAAACTAGCAACGTCCATTACACTTTGTGTAGCATTTACAAGATCTTCCATGGAGCACACAGTTAGACATAATGTTCATTGTAGCAGATGTGATTATGTCCGCACGACAGCTCCACAGCCACACTTGAGAGAGTCCATCTGGAAACCCCACCTCTGCGGGTTGCTCTTCGATTTTGTGACACAAGAACGCAGGCGATTAAGCGATTTCCATGTGGGCCATATATCTGTGTGGCCTGGCGTAAGACCTTCTTGTGGGATCAGGCACTCCTCCAGATGCTGGCCTCTGGCCTGCCAACTCTTCTCCCGGTGTTGGTGTGGAGTGTCAGCAAGTGCTTCTGTGCTGCGAAGAAAGCTCTTTCTAGGCAGAAGTCTTTGCCGTGCCAGTTGACGGCCATGTAGTGGGGGTGGGCTTTGAATGTTAATGCCTTTTTCATTTCATTTTGTGCTGCTGTATCTCGTTGGATGTCCGGAGGGGCTACACCGGACAAGCAGTGCAGTTTTTCCACGTGTGTGGCTCTCAGACAACCCGTGATGATAGACATTTCTCGTTCAGAGCAACATCAACATTCTTGGTCTGTGTGGATCTGCACCATACTGGGCAAGTGTACTCACGTGCAGAGTAGCATAAGGCTAATTTGGATGTGTGCACTTTATTTGGCTGTGCTCCCCATGTTGTTCCTCTCAGCTTCCTAACAACATTGTTCCTGCCAGCCACTTTTTGCTTTGTTTTTAAGCAGTGCTCCTTGTATGTGAGAGCACAGTCCAGAGTGATTCCAAGGTATTTTGGTGTCTTGCAATGATCTAGAGATGTTTCTTCCCAATCTATCTGTAATGTTCCGCTATCCTGTTTGCTTCTAAGGTGTAAAGGGCAGGTCTGGATTTTAGATGGCTTTGTTTTCATCTGATTGTCCCTGTAATAGACATACAATTTTTTCAAAGCATTAGTGAGCTTCTTCTCTGTACTCTCAAAGTTATATCCTTGAGTTGTGATTACAGGGCACCTGCGTATATGAAGCTTTGTGTTCCTTCTGGTAACGGCTGGTCGTTAGTGTATATATTAAACAAAGTGGGTGCCAGAACACTGCCCTGTGGCAACCTGTTTTTCTGCTGCCTCCATCTGCTTCTTTGTGCTTGATATTTCACAAAATATCTTTGATTCTGCAGTAGATTTTTAATCATACAAGTTAGTTGGTAATCCTTGGTGAGGCTGTATAACTGCAGCAACGAGAGTCTATGGTTGACAGTGTCTTAGGCTGCCGAGAGATCTATAAACACAGCTCCTGTGATCTGCCGCCTTTCTAAGCCGTCATCTATATTCTGTGTCAGCTTCAACACCTGTGCTGTGCAGCTCTTCCCTTGTCTGAATTCTGCTTGTTGGAGGATCAGGGATGGGTCTATCATATCTGTTATTCTTTGGAGGGTCAGCCTTTCCAAATCCTTATAAAGGTGGCATAGAAAGGAGATAGGCCTATAGCTTTTGGGATCATCCCGTTCTTTTCCTGGCTTATGTACAGCTATGATTTTTGCTTTCCTCCAGGATTTAGGTACCTTGCAGCTCTTGATACAATTATTCATTAGTTCGAGTAGCCAGCACTTTCCGCCTGGACCTAAGACCTGTTCAGTTCTTACTCAAAGTACCCTCCGCCACACACCGTCAGGTGGCTTGCGGAGTATGGATGTAGATGTAGATATCATCTACTCCTGCTGCTTTTCTGGCTTTGTACTTGTTTAGAGCCGAGTCGGGGTCGTTCAGACTAAAAGGTCGAAACAGAAAGTTGCTCTCTTGCTCGGACTCCGTTTCCAGGGGTCTTCTCCCGATGTTACTGGTACGGTCAGGTTTACCATTTTTCAAGAGGTGGTATGCAACCTGGTCTGCCTTCACATTTTTTATGCATATTTGATTGGGAGAAATCGTTGTTGAGACTCCTAACAATCCCCAGGCTACTACTACTCATCTCACATTCTGTCATCAGTTTAATCCACTGTTCTCTCTTCGCCTCAGAGATTGAGGAATGAGCATTCCGTGCAGCCAGATAAGTTTCCTCGCTATAAGGATTTTCTTCATATAGCCTGTAATATTCGTCCAGAAGAGCAGCTGTTTCAGTTGTCACGCCCTGTAGATACATTGGCCTACACCCTCTTGGAATTGATGCCCGGGAGCCGTATTTTACAGTTTGAACACAGTTCTCATACTCTTTGGCACAGACCTAATCTCCTTGTTCAGCATGTTAGAAAATTTCGTCCAGTCAGCTTTCTTGAAGTTTTATCTCCGTTTGAAGCTCACCTCCTGTGACCTGTGTTGCGTCTTTGGTATGGGCGAGCACACTGATTTGGAGCAAAGCTGTACGAGGTTTTCACTCACAAAGATGACGTCAGGGTTAAACCCACGCTGCCACCTGCCACTGTTGAAGGAATGGGGTAACTTGCTGTCGTGTATAACTGGCAGGATTCAGCCCCAGAAAGGACTGCTTCCCAATTTTCATAATCTTCAGAATATCCCCACACGTGACTATGGCTGGTAAAGTCACTGATCACTACAGACGTCTTACTGTCGTAGGACTTCCTAGGTGGTGTAAAGGAAAATGCAGCAGAAGGAGGCTTACTCAGCTCCACTGAAATAACTTCGACATTATTTTCTACAGTGCTGTAGGCACTGATTCTCTGAAGCCCTGGTCTTACAAATATGTCGCTTCCGTACTGAGAGTGCGGTATTTGTGCAGTTAATTTCATGCCCGGTACTTTTGGTCGTCTCTGTCGCTCTTCTCTGTGGGGTCTCTTGTATGCACAGGACGTCGCGTTTTTTGTCACGGCATAGGCTGAATAACGGATGTTCTTTGGCTGATGATGAGCCTTCAATATTTATAGAAATCACAGTTAAAGTTGGCTCTGATAAGGACCATTTGTTTGCTCGCCTGTTTGCTTCTGGTGTGAGAAAAGTAGCCGCCTAGGTAGTACCTCAAAGCCAAGGGGACGCCCGGATGTGTAGAGATTAGTAGTCGGTACACACCCTTCGTGGAGGCTTCTCTCATGTCCCCCAGTGAAGTTACTGAACCAACAGGACTTGAAAAAATAGCATAAAAAACAGATTGCAGAAAATCAAGAAAGCGTCTGGACTTGTTTCAAATTTGTATAACGAAAAATGCCTGTCAAAAGACTCTAAAATCAGACAATGCAAGACAGTAATCAAACCGACAGTCACATATGCAAGTGAAATACACTCACTGAATCGAAAACTAGATTTAAAAGACATTAAGAAAGTAGAAAGAAAGATTATGAGAAAAGTTCTGGGACCACGATACACACAAGATGGATACAGACTGCAAACTATAGAGACAACACAAAAAATATCAGACGTCGAAATTGACATCAGAAAGAGACGAATGAAATTCTATGGACACCTAGACATATAACATGAAAAAAGACTAACTAAGCGTCTATTGGACTATGTGACATCCCTTAAAGCATCGGTACCTTGGGTAACTGGAGTTAAGAAGGATTTGACAAAAGCAAACATTGACATAACAAACACACCAGACAGGGGCACATTCAGAAGCGAAATTGATAAGTGGAAGTTTATTCCAGGGGTGGAACCAAAACCATACCGGCCAAAGTGGACTGAAGAAAGAAAGAAGGCCTTCTGGAAGAAAATGAAGGAATATTGGGAAAAATAAGAAAAACCCTAAGAAAGACTGAAAATCGGCTGCTTATCGTTCTCCAATGGGGACATTCTCTAATAACACAATAACAATAATTATTGTTATTATTATTGAAGCGCTGTCAAATGTTCTGTGATTAGTTTCAAAATGTAATTTTTAAATTTTAGAAGCAATTATAAAAAAATATATTTCGTTACCCTAGTGAGAGTACTTTTCTTGTTTTAGGGAATAGTTATTTATTTCCTGGGCAGACACTATCTAATTTTATGTTGGTTTTTGTAAGATTTCGGCAGTACAAGGAGTTCAAAGATATTTACGTTGGAAGGTAACTAGCGATCTTCATTTTGAATTATGTATATATACATAAAGCAGGTTCACTTGTGGAACGATATAGCATGTCTTCGAGCTCTACTGCGAGAAAGATGTACTGTGAAATGTCTTATTTGTAATATCCTTGGAACAGCGAGTCCAACCGTCACAACTCCAACGCATTTGCAAATGAACGACATACAATGACAACGTATGTTGTACATCACAGAGGAGTCTATTAGCATCAAAGACTCATTCGTGAAGTCGCATACGTTACAAGTCTAGATAAATCAGTGCTTGAATCAGTGTTAAGGTCCCGAAACGGTAGCCGTAGTTTTTGTACATAGTGTGAACCATCGAAACGCATAGTGGCAAAGTAAACAAGTGACTGACACAGAAACCATTTGGTTGACGTGCATTCTTTTTCGTTTTATAAATAATTTGAATAATTTGGTTGCTATAGTTTGAAGTTGACAGGTGAAATAATAATTTAAGAAGAAGTTCTTGATAACTTCAGAAAATTGAAGAATCTTAATGAAATGGATGATACTTTAACAAAATTTGACACTGAACTGAGGAACTTGGGATGCTTTGATGTGCTGAAGAAATTCTCACTTGGTTTCTGGTAAGTCAGAAATTTAGATATAAGATTGTAGTAGGAGGAAGACAGCTATTGACAGAAGAGGTTTGAACCCTTTAACATGATATGTTATTCAACACAGCGTTAAGATTGCTCTGCTCTGCGATAGCGAACCTTTTACCAGAAGACTGAGCTGTGTTTTGTTGACAAAAGTGCAATACATTTTATTAGAGTTTTAATTCGTTTTGACAAATAAATATTTCTTTCTTTGTCAGTACGATAACTTCACTTGCCAAACAGATTAAAACCCTAGTAAAATGTATTGCTCCTTTGTCAACAAAACACAGCTCAGTCAATACATATAGTTGAGAAAATGTTACTCTTATTTAGGAAACGTTTTTCTTGCTTAATCTTACAGATCGACTACTTTTTGTATGCAGGCCTCCCGAAAGCAAATTACATGCGTAAAATTAAAAAAAGCTTCTAGAATAAATAAAAACATGAGCCTTTTTAAGGTTCTCTTTAACAAATTCTCTTTCTGACAAAATCCTAGCCACGTTCTTGACGGTAGGAGAAATTAACAGAATATTGAAAATGGCATTGAGCGCTTTTCATAAGCTAAATGAAATTTACAAAATTACGTGTCTAGAAATGAATGTTAACAACCAAAGGGTATTACAACTTTTGGCTCGTGGCGGTGAGATTTTGGAGAGATGCGTGTTGGATGTTAAACAAACATTTGTTTCTTTCGGTAGAACGAAAAACCAGCTAAAGCTACAAGTCTGACTTTTTTTTATTTACTTGATGACTACTTTCAGGTCATTTTCAAATCATCCAGATAGTCAAAATGGTATATCTAAAACTACAAGAACCATGTCAAGACAAATATGTACGCATTATGAAGTGCAAATGAACGGTTACAGCGCATCCAGATATCTTTGAAGATACCACTTTTATCCTGAATGATTTGAAAATAGGTCCCGGCCCGAAGCTAGTCATCAAGTAAATTAAAAAAAAGTGAAATTTACAACTTTGGCTGGTTTTCCGTTGTACTGATTAACAGAAGTTGCTGACTTGCAATTATTTCAGCATGTTTTAAGTTCGTATTTATTTGTTTATTGTTGCTAACTAACTAAACCTGCAGTCTTATTACTTAATGCCGATTGTATAAGTTGTGTAACAGAAGCTGTAATTGTACAGATTTTAAAGCATACATTCGTACGATAATTATTTGATGTTGAATCAACATATCCTAAAAAGATATCACCTATCCTGAGCTGCGGAACACGGCTCGTTTATGATACTTAATATGCTAGTTATACAGAAAACAAATACAATACTCGATACTAAGTCCAGGGGTAGTCGAGTATGAGGTGTAGGTGAGCCTCAGACGCCAGTATATAAGTCGCAAAGTCCGTCACATAGATCGCCATAGAATAAAAGCCTGATCGTTGAGCGAAGACAACAAGCCAGCAGCCTTCCGCTAGGCGTGTTGGCGCCTGTATTCTGAACCAGAAGAAGCTTGTTGGCGCCACGTCATGCTACGTGGCGCAGAAGGCGTGTTCCTATCGTGCAGCGCCGCTCGCGTTGTAGCAGCGGTGGTTTGCGTGCCGCTGGGCGGTGAGATTGCGCAGACGCTACCGCAAGTATCAACAGCGGAATCATCAGGTACAGCATCCAAAGCTCTTAAAACTAAATAAAAAGACTGCGTCATTTTGAGTAGATGTACCATTTTATTCAAATTTTGAACTGGAATTCCTGAAGCAACTGGTGTTCTGACTTTCAAAATCATCATCATTTTCACTTCAAGTATTAGGCCTTCTGTTTTGCCTTAAATAGTTCAGTTCTTTCCTAACTCCCAAATTTAGAAATTTGGCGACTCTTGTGCATCCCTTTACTTCTCTTAGAAATCTCATCTTTGTTGTCTGTATGCGACTTTTTTGGCATTTATGTACGAGTGTTGCAACTTTAATAGTGGCAACTATTTATTGACAGCTTGTACAAAATAGATACGTCTTTCAAAGTTTTACTGACCTTCAAAGTAGTCACCAGCATTGTGTATAACCCGTTGCCAGTTGTGTTGATAGTTCCAGCGGCGCGGCCTATTCCCGACGAATTTGTAGCAGTCCGGAATCGAATGCCGTGAAGTGTTTCCTTCAGTTTAGAAATCGAGTTGAACTCACGAGGGCTTAAGTCAGGGGAGTACAGTAGGTGGTATAGCACTTAGCAGCCCTATCAGTCAAACAAATCAACAGCAGCTTGCACTGTACGTGCTTGAGCATTGTCCTGCGAAATGATGGTCAGGTCCTGCAGAAAGTGTCATCACTTCTGTCTCTATGCTGTTCATTTTTGGAGCACAACGTAAGTTATCGGTGTGCAAACTGCTTTAAGGAAACAGAGAAGGATTTAAGAGAAATCCGAATCACGGAAAATATGCTCATACAGAAAACTACAAAAAAAAAAAAAAAAAAAAAAGTCAAAATGAAAGCCAAACTAACAATTTCAATCTCTGAAGAAGAAAGGAAAGCGAGATCAGAAAGAATGAAACACAAGAAAGAAATGTTTCGAGTCAAAATGAAAGCCAAAGGAACAATCTAAATCTCCGAAGAAGAAAGGAAAGCAAGATCAGAGAGAATGAAACAACACGGCTAATAGAATAATGTTCAAATGTGTGTGAAATCTTGTGGGACTTAACTGCTAAGGTCATCAGTCCCTAAGCTTACACACTACTTAACCTCAATTATCCTAAACACACACACCGTTGCGCGAGGGAGGACTCGAACCTCCGCCGGGATCAGCCGCACAGACCATGACTGCAGCGCCTTAAACCGCTCGGCTAATCCCGCGCGGCAACACGGCTAATAAAAAGGCTCGGAACATTAAAAGCTGATTGATTTAACGTGCCCCAAAGTGGGGTGAATCGAAAGAAGAAGAAATGTGTGTGTGTGTGTGTGTGTGTGTGTGTGTGTGTGCGAGAGAGAGAGAGAGAGAGAGAGAGAGAGAGAGAGAGAGAGATGCTGTGTATCATAAGAGGTTTACTATTGAAATTATGGGGTTCTACGTTCGTACAATAGCCAGGCAACATCTTCCTTCTGCGAAATATAACTCGTGAATTGTCCACGAGATGTAAATTAGAGAAATTAGAGCTCGTACGGTGAGCCTTGTCAACAGTCGTCCTACCCTCGCGAAAGGGACGGGATTGTGTGAAAGTGATAATGGTTCTGGAAGCAACCTCCGCTACACAACGTAAGGTGGCTTGCGGGCTATAAATGTAGATGTAGAAGTCGAAAAACAGCCGAGCAGTATCGCGCCACGGCAAGTACTAGTTTCTCAGTAATGAGAGCTGCCTCGCTTCGATACGGTGTACTGTACAGTGGAATTGCAGAGTACAAATGCAGATGTAACGTGGTGACGACGACGCCAGTCGGCGCGCCAGGCGTGATGGCGGTCTAGTGTGTGTGTGTGTGTGTGTGTGTGTGTGTGTGTGTGTGCGCCGACATCTAGTTCTCTGGCGGCAGCAGCCGGAGCGGCCTTTTCCCGAAGGCCAGGCGCTGTACGTTGGCAGCCGTGCGCCGCATTTCCATAACCGGTCCCCCGGGCCGGTCGGCCGCTCGCCTGGGAGCACGAGCTCTCGCCCGCGCCTGCTGCGCGCATTCCAGACCGTCGCGGGCTGCGAACCCGGCACTCCGGACACGCGGCCGCCCTTGCTCCCCGCTCCGCGAAGCCCTGACCTGCGGCCTCCGACATCGACCTTAGGCCGTCGGCACACGGACCGTGCTGTCGAACGTTAACGTTGAGCGTGCCAAGGTCAACGTGCTGCTGAACGCTCAGGAACGATGCGACTTGTGCATACGGTACGTGGGCCCCAACGTGGTATACGCGATCGCAACTCTCTCCAGCGACAGTTGAGGGATGTTTCTAGTTCGTAAATCACACTGTTTACTCAAGGGGCGCGCGTAAAATTCCCACGTTAGTTCTATTAAAACGAACATTTCCTCCACTGTCCACGAAAAGGAAAGTACCATGTCCAATCAATAAGGACACAGGCTTATAAAAGTTCCATTACAAACAGTGCGGTAAAAATTTGGAATACTTCTCCGCATAAGACAAACATTATTTCATCATTTCCACATTTTAGTAAAACACCAAAGTCAGTCTTACTTGATCACTGTTCCTACCCAGTAGCAGAATCTTTGCAACTTGTGAATTACGAAGCGTAAAAGAAAAATGAGCAAAATATCTTCATACAAGTAGCGCAAGCTGTCCTGTAAATTAAGCCAATCGAACAAAGTCACCCCTCAAAGAAGGTGAACTTATATTTGCATAACATCAAATATTATAGTATATACTTATATTAAACTAATAATAAAGTATCAGACCCTATTAAAAACGCAAATGTTAGGAAAAAGAATTGATAGTGTTTGGACGCGAACCACCGCCCCAATTAAAAATTCGTTAGTGGTCAGTGACGATACTCATTACACTAATAGAACAACACTCTCTTGGAAGCTAATCATAGTAATTGATAGTGTTTGGACGCGAACCACCGCCCCAATTAAAAATTCGTTAGTGGTCAGTGACGCTACTCACTACACTAATAGAACAACACTCGCTTGCAAGCTAATCATAGCATATCAACCCTTGCTAAAAACGTTAATCGTAGATAATTATGTTACTAATTGTAATTTAATTATAAAAAATTGTACCAAGAACAATGCGTTTTGGGTGGATCATCAGTGTGTCGCTGCCTTCAAATAGCTTACTCTCATAATACGCAAGTTACAATAATTCTTTTGCCATGAATATGAAGTTTCTCATTATTTTATTGGAACGAATCACACAGTTAACAACGGGTTTTCCAGTGATTCTCAATTTGCTGGTGCTGAGAAACGGCGTATGTACATGTAAGCTTGAAATGAATGCCAATATGGCGCCTCACAACTCTGTCCTGAAGGGAGACGGCATGGGTGTGACGTAGGTGGCGTTGTGCCATCTCATTGCTCAACGCTCAGACGCACGCTCGGAATATCTGACATGCCAGATATTGCTCTGCACGTTCGGAAAGACTCCCGAACGTGCTATTCCACTCTATGACGTCAGAAAGTCGGCACGCTCAACGCTCAACGTTCGGATGCACGGTCCGTGTGCCGACGGCTTTAAGCCGTAAGGTTGGTAGACTAGTTGCGCGCGAAAGGCAAAGGTCCCGGGTTCGAGTATCGGTCCGGCACACAGTTTTAATCTGCCAGGAAGTTTCATATCAGCGTGCACTCCGTTGCAGAGTGACAATCTCATTCTGAATAAGGACAATGTTATTTTAATATGCAATGGAAACATTCATGTATTTACCTTCTACGGACACTGATAGATAAATGAAAATTCAAATGAAAGTAACAATTGCCGTGAATCCGTGAATCATGGAATCAGGTGAACTATTTGTTCACTAAAAAGCACATAAAGTACCTCAGAAACGTTGACTCCCGTTTTCCCAGTGACGGTCCAATCTACGGATAAGCCGATACGCTTATTTCCTCATTTTACCCATTTCCATTGAGGTATGTTTCTGGGATATTGGCTTATGACAATTGCGGTGTTGCCCTCGTTAGTGGCATAGTTTCCAACCAGGAAAACCTCCACACTCGATTCTTTGGAGAATGGAACTCTCGTATCTAAAACAGCTCCAAATGTCCGATTACGCTACAAATGAGTTAATGTGTTAAATATTTGACGTTAAGCATGTACGTGACAAAAATTATGGGAAGTGTTGTATATTTTGTTTACAGTTTGTTGGAAGTCGCTAAGTGTTCTCATTATGAAACACTGGATGAATGCAGCCTGC
The DNA here is from genome assembly GCF_021461395.2 of Schistocerca americana. Lineage (NCBI taxonomy): Eukaryota > Metazoa > Arthropoda > Insecta > Orthoptera > Acrididae > Schistocerca > Schistocerca americana. The sequence continues at coordinate 225,425,369 of NC_060123.1, forward strand.
GTAATTTGCGCTCCATTTAAAGCAAAATCTAGTTTCTCATACGCCTCGATGTTTATGATGTAGTATCTCGGGGTGGGTATAATTAAAAGTGCAGCTACTCACAGAGGTCCAGTTGTGGATTTTAGTTACCATATGGCAGCAAAACTTGGTAGACATTCTAATGCGCTAATGCGGAATCGATATACACTGGAAAACAGTTAGTTCCAGTTTTGGCCACCACGTACAAATCTGGCGCTGTGGAGGCATGAAAGACGTATGGAAATGTGTCATATGTAATGGATTAGGAGCAGCACGTGGACAGAAAAGTCAGACAAGTGGGAAAGGAATAATTTTATTTTAACCTCTGATTACAGAACTTGATCAGCATGAGCATCGGAGACGTCAACTAGATGCTACTCCATAAAAAATGGCTCTGAGCACTATGGGACTTAACATCTGTGGTCATCAGTCCCCTAGAACTTAGAACTACTTAAACCTAACTAACCTAAGGACATCACACACATCCATGCACGCGGCAGGATTCGAACCTGCGACCGTAGCAGTCACGCGGTTCCGGACTGCGCGCCTAGTGCTACTCCATAAAACGACTTTATCAACAGTCACTGGCACTAGTACCAGTGAAATCTGAGCAATATGTTTCCGTATACTGCTTTTCAGATCAATCAAAGACCGAACGTGACCCTGGTAGGCACGTTCTTTTAGATGTCCCCAGAGCCAAAAGTCTTATGGATTCAGATCAGGTGATGTTGCAGGTCATGCATCCCGAAAACCTCTGGAAATGACACGTTCGTGAAAGATTGCATAAGCAAATCTTTTACTAGAAGAGCGAAGTGTTGCCCCATCTTGGATGAAAACAACGGTTTCCACACAGTTGTGTTCTTCAAATAAAGTGGTTCAAATGGCTCTGAGCACTATGGGACTTGACATCTGAGGTCATCAGTCCCCTAGACTGAGAACTAATTAAACCTAACTAACCTAAGTGCATCACCGACATCCATGCCCGAGGCAGGATTCGAACCTGCGACCGCAGCAGCGTGGTTCCTGACTGAAGCGCCAAGAACCGCTCGGCCACAGCGGCCGGCAGTTGCGTTCTTCCAAAGCAGGATCGTATGTTGTACAGGGAGGTCTCGATAACGTACAGACGCCTCAGTACACCTGACAGAACCTCTCGGTGTACAATAAGGTGCTTGTGAATCTACGCGATGCAGTCACATACGGCTAGTACAGTGGCTCTTCGTGCACAACACGCAATTTAACAATACCCCATATTCGACAGTATTGTGTATTTATAGCACCCTACACTGTAAAATGTTCCTCGTCATTCCACAAATGTCCGGAGCTCGTGGTCTTGCGGTAGCGTTCTCGCTTCCCGCGCACGGGGTCCTAGGTTCGATTCCCGGCGGGTTCAGGGATTTTCCCTGCCTCGAGATGACTGGGTGTTGTTGTGTCATCTTCATCATCATTCATCCCCATTACGGTCGGAGGAAGGCAATGGCATTCACCTAAGCTAGGACCTTGCCTATTCGGCGGTGTGGGTCTCTCGCATCGTCCCCTACGCTCCTAGGAGTGTGGGACCTCACCATTGCACAGAATATTGCCCAGCCACATGTTATCAGCTTTGATCCGTGTTAGAAACCGAAGACCAAATTCAGGACGTTGCTGTGGATCATGAGGATTTAGTTGCTGCACCGTCTTGATGTTGTACGCGTATCAGTACCTTCCAGCACCGTTGACCATGGGATGAACAAATTCTCACGACACTACACGAGCATAGCACTACCCGGGGCATATGCTGCATGGTCAGTTACAGGAGCAGCTACCTCGTCAGTAACTGCCACAGGGATACGACGCCTTCGTCTTCCAGGTTCCACATTAAGCCCAGCCGTATTTTAGAATTTCATTATCATCTTCTTTAAACAATTTAATTACATCGGCCATCTCCTCAGACCTTTCAGTTAGCGATACGCCGTTCACATAAATCAGTTTCACTAACAGTGCACGGCCTGTTTTCTCGATAGGTATACCGTTTACTCACGTTATGGCTTCTCAAGTGATAGAGTGGATGTCATACCATCATACAAACAGTGTTCATCGACAGATTTTCACTTGTGGCGAAAATTGGAACTGTTTCTCCAGCTTAAATCAGTTCTGCATTAACGCGTTAGTATAGCTACTAACTTTCGCTGCCAAACGATAATTGCAGCCCACACTGGACCTACGCGAGTAGCTGCACTTCAGTTATAACCACCCGGTAGAACGAGATAATTTTGCAGGTACAGTCAGCGATGTACATAATTACTGTCTACAAAGTGTGTTCGGAATAGAAGTAATAAGTTAAGAAATTGCACCTGATGTTTGAAACCTGGTTTCGCAGGACAGAGCAGATCAGGTTGTGGAAAGGGGCCAAGGTTAATTACTGTTAGTTAGACAAGAACACACACAACTTTATTCCTTAAACCAATGCACAGTTTTCTCTTTAAACAACGAAGATCAATTCATGGCTGAGGGCCCAAGTAACTTCTCCAGAATAAGTTTAAATGATTACTTTTAAAACATCAGGATTTAGAGTAACGACTGAAGGTCTTACTTAAGTAAAATTACAATATCTTCCAGCTAAAGGCCATATTAAGGAAAATTCCAGTTAATTCTTCGGTTGAAAGCCCAAATAAAAAAAATTTCTTTACATAATAAAAGAGAGACTTTAAGAATAAGCCTTTACACAGTACAACAGAAAAACATCTTAAGAAAACTTGAATTATCTTGTCGGCTGAAGGCCCAAGTAATTACTCAAGAATAATTAAAGACAACCATAAGATAAACATTTACAGAACACGGATGAAGGCCGTTTCAAGAATTCAGAATAATTAAAGAGAAACCTTACAGACAAGGTTTCACATATTAAAGCCACAGGTTCCGAAACAAACACGGCTGAAGGCCTAAATACAAAATGGTTCAAATGGCTCTAATAACTATGGGACTTAACATCTGAGTTCATCAGTCCCCTAGACTTAGAACTACTTAAACCTAACTAACTTAAGGACATCACACACATCCATGCCCGAGGCATGATTTGAACCTGCGACCGTAGCAGCCGCGTGGTTCCGGACTGAAGCGCCTAGAGCCGCTCGGCCACAGCGGCCGGTCACCTAAATATAGAGCAACAAGAATTGTAGATGAATCACGGCTGAAGGCCTAATCATAAAGTTGTTATGAAGTTCGGCTGATGGCCATATAATAAACATAAAACAGACAATATTAATACATGGCTGAAGGCCTGGCAGAGCATCTGCGACCAAATAAAATGACAATCACAAACAACAAACAGTGGTGCTCAGAAGTGATCCAAGGGTCGGCTTGGGGAGGAAACTCTAACCACAGTGTAGGTGAGACAGGCAGCCAAGCGTAACACTGAACGATCGGGTTGCAGCACGACCTACAGACGGCTAACGAACCAAGCAACTCCTAATCAATTCTGTTCCACCCAACCAACAGCTCGACAACCAAAGTACTAGCGAAGACGAAGACCGCAGCAGGATTATGTCTTAATATTGGCGTATAAAACACAGTCGAGGCACAGTAAACACTCAAAGAGTAAAGGAGAACAACACCAAGCTGTGGAACTACTCGCTGTGCCGGACAGCATCAACACGGCGAGGGAAACACACAGCCACAAAACTACGCTAACGATCAGGGCAGGTAACCGGAATGTTAACGGCCACAAGGCAGAAGATACCACTGGTGCACTCCACTAATAAATTATAATGATTTCAAAGGTTAAACACCGTACAGGGAAACGGCTGCAAAATTTTGCCGACTCCAACACACCATCACGTTGCTGCTTGCGGGTACAGCCCAGGACGCAATAACCAGCAGTTAATGAAGAGATGTCACAACGGTTGAGCTTTGATGACACGTTCACTGATTACTCAACTCCAGTATGCAGGTGCGGTGGGCGACGAACTTAGCAGTTCTCGCATATAGTGCCACACTGCCCTGACCATGCGTGCAAGCCGCCAGCATCCCCGTCCTGATCATACGCTGCAGACTTCCTCGCTGCTCCGCCGCCACCGACCAACTGCCATACACATCATTACACGGAAATACACTCCTGGAAATTGTAATAAGAACACCGTGAATTCATTGTCCCAGGAAGGGGAAACTTTATTGACATATTCCTGGGGTCAGATACATCACATGATCACACTGACAGAACCACAGGCACATAGACACAGGCAACAGAGCATGCACAATGTCGGCACTAGTACAGTGTATATCCACCTTTCGCAGCAATGCAGGCTGCCATTCTCCCATGGAGACGATCGTAGAGATGCTGGATGTAGTCCTGTGGAACGGCTTGCCATGCCATTTCCACCTGGCGCCTCAGTTGGACCAGCGTTCGTGCTGGACGTGCAGACCGCGTGAGACGACGCTTCATCCAGTCCCAAACATGCTCAATGGGGGACAGATCCGGAGATCTTGCTGGCCAGGGTAGTTGACTTACACCTTCTAGAGCACGTTGGGTGGCACGGGATACATGCGGAAGTGCATTGTCCTGTTGGAACAGCAAGTTCCCTTGCCGGTCTAGGAATGGTAGAACGATGGGTTCGATGACGGTTTGGATGTACCGTGCACTATTCAGTGTCCCCTCGACGATCACCAGTGGTGTACGGCCAGTGTAGGAGATCGCTCCCCACACCATGATGCCGGGTGTTGGCCCTGTGTGCCTCGGTCGTATGCAGTCCTGATTGTGGCGCTCACCTGCACGGCGCCAAACACGCATACGACCATCATTGGCACCAAGGCAGAAGCGACTCTCATCGCTGAAGACGACACGTCTCCATTCGTCCCTCCATTCACGCCTGTCGCGACACCACTGGAGGCGGGCTGCACGATGTTGGGGCGTGAGCGGAAGACGGCCTAACGGTGTGCGGGACCGTAGCCCAGCTTCATGGAGACGGTTGCGAATGGTCCTCGCCGATACCCCAGGAGCAACAGTGTCCCTAATTTGCTGGGAAGTGGCGGTGCGGTCCCCTACGGCACTGCGTAGGATCCTACGGTCTTGGCGTGCATCCGAGCGTCGCTGCGGTCCGGTCCCAGGTCGACGGGCACGTGCACCTTCCGCCGACCACTGGCGACAACATCGATGTACTGTGGAGACCTCACGCCCCACGTGTTGAGCAATTCGGCGGTACGTCCACCCGGCCTCCCGCATGCCCACTATACGCCCTCGCTCAAAGTCCGTCAACTGCACATACGGTTCACGTCCACGCTGTCGCGGCATGCTACCAGTGTTAAAGACTGCGATGGAGCTCCGTATGCCACGGCAAACTGGCTGACACTGACGGCGGCGGTGCACAAATTTTGCGCAGCTAGCGCCATTCGACGGCCAACACCGTGGTTCCTGGTGTGTCCGCTGTGCCGTGCGTGTGATCATTGCTTGTACAGCCCTCTCGCAGTGTCCGGAGCAAGTATGGTGGGTCTGACACACCGGTGTCAATGTGTTCTTTTTTCCATTTCCAGGAGTGTATAACTGCCACACCAAACAAGTTACAGCAGTACCAGTATCGATAGACTCTGCTGCTGCCACTGACGGAGGCAAGTGACCAGCTCATTCAGATAGTAACTGAGGGAGGAATAAGACGCCACTCGATGGTGAGAAAATCCCAAAAGGAAAAAGGCATTAACACGAGCCGACAACGGCTCAATGGTAAAGTTTTAAGCGAAAGCTAGCTTTTCACGCATGTAAATGTCTGTGGCATCATATCTCCTGAACTACGTCTCGTGCAATGATAGAATTTTGCAGGTACATTCAGTGGTATATCTGAGTACTGCCTCCAAACTGTGTTGCGAATAGAGTTGGTAGTAAAGACGAAATACATTAAAACGTCATATCTGATGCTCAAGTCTTACTGCATGAACAGCCAGGGGAAACGTAATAAACGCTAATTTTTTTTCCCCTTTCTCATTTTGTGAGACGTGTCAGTGAGAAAAATTTTCGTACAAGTTTGAATTTATGTTCAAAGTTTATTGGAAGTCGCTAAGTGATCCCATTCTCAAATACTGGATGAATGCAATCCGGGTATCTGCGCGCCGTCGGTTACCCTGCCTCAAGACAAACAGTTTCTAACTGTAATACTTGCCCAATTGTGTCAAACATTCAGCATATGAGTGTGCCTCTTAATGAGTACACTCTGACAGCATTTTAAATTTTTAAATTCGGTCCATCGCGAAGTAGCCGGCCGCGGTGGCGGTGCGGTTCTAGGCGCTGCAGTCCGGAACCACGGGACTGCTACGGTCGCAGGTTCGAATCCTGCCTCGGGCATGGATGTGTGTGATGTCCTTAGGTTAGTTAGGTTTAACTAGTTCTAAGTTCTAGAGGACTGATGACCTAAGATGTTAAGTACCATAGTGCTCAGAGCCATTTCAACCATTTCTTTCCATCGCGAAGAACTGAAAAAAAAATTTTGGTTGCCCTGGAAACTGTTTGATAGGTAACCTGCAACAGGGCTCTGGTTCCGGGTAATATAATAGTTGTTTAGATATAACGTCAGCGCCGGCCGCTGGTGGCCGAGCGGTTCTGGCGCTACAGTCTGGAACCGCGCGACCGCTACGGTCGCAGGTTCGAATCCTGCCTCGGGGATGGATGTGTGTGTGTTGTCCTTAGGTTAGTTAGGTTTAAGTAGTTCTGAGTCCTAGGGGACTTATGACCTCAGCAGTTGAGTCCCATAGTGCTCAGAGACATTTGAACCATTTTTGTAACGTCAGCACAGATGAATCACGCGAATAACACTGTTATAGTGTGGGTTCATTCCCTTTTTTTATAGAATCTATTGTCAGCAACACAAGTGTAATATTTTATTGCACTTAACCGGCTCCAAAAGGTTAACCTTTCGAAACCGGTTAACTGCAATAAAATATTAGAACAGTAGAGCTGACGACTGATTTTGTTTTGAAAAAAATATATATACCGTAGTTGTTCGAGAGGTGGGAATACTACCAAAGTATCAGTTTAATAAGCCGTGGCTCCAAGGTACAAACAGGAATTACTTACATAAGAATGGGAAGCGAAACAGGCTGATCATGAGGAAGATTAGATTGGGCTTCGGAGAAATGTAGGAACACGAGAGGCAATATTGACTTATCCCAGAACATAGGTTGCAGAAGGAAAACCTACGTTGTAGGTTTAAACAAAGTGTTGACATTGTTGACTGACTACACTCTCTGAAGTTCTGAAGGTAGCAACGATGAAGTACAGCGAACAGAAGGTTATTCACAGCTTGTGCAGAAACCAGAGTGTAGTTGAAGTCGAAGAATATGAAGGAGAAGCAGTGGTTAGGGAGGGTGTTGGAACACCTTTATGGAGTAACAGTTCTGTAGAGAGACATTACTATGGAACATGGGAAGGTTGGAAGGTGACAGTCTGATTGTGTGTTGGCGAAGCCCACGAATGTGAAAACAAAAACCCTAATTGTAGTTGCACGCTGGCCTGTAGCTTCACCTGATTCCTAGGCTAAGTTGGAAGGCAATAGTTTGCTTGTGAGATGGCGAAGCCAACGAACGAAAATTAAACTCACGCTTCGGATGACGAACTGATCAGTATCTTAGTTCGAGATACACGTTAGGTATGATTGTGTTACTTTCCACAATGAGATTTTCACTCTGCAGAGGAGTGTGCGCGGATATGAAACTTCCTGGCAGATTAAAACTGTGTGCCGGACCGAGACTCGAACTCGGCACCTTTGCATTTCGCGGCCAAGTGGTCTACCATCTGAGCTACCCAAGCACGACTCACGACCCGCCCACACAGCTTCGATTCTGCCAGTACCTAATCTCCTACCTTCCAAACTTCACAGAAGCTCTTCTGCGAACCTTGCAGAACTAGCACTCCTGGAAGAAAGGATATTGCGAAGACATGGCTTAGCCACAGCCTAAGTGATGTTTCCAGAATGAGATTTTCTCTCTGCAGAGGAGTGTGCGCGGATATGAAACTTCCTGGCAGATTAAAACTGTGTGCCGGACCGAGACTTGAACTCGGGACCATTGCCTTTTCCGGGCAAGTGCTCTACCATCTGAGCTACCCAAACACAACTCACTACCCGCCCTCACTGAAGCGTTCTGCCAGGTGTACTCTACTGATTTACCATATTCGGGAAGCAGAATTACTCTCAAGGACCTTACAGTTTGGTTGCCACTACAAATAAATCATAATCAAACGAAGTGAAGCATTCTCCTAGATGAAGTGTGGTTACAAAAACTTTGTCACAGTTTTATTTTAGAATGACTAGACAAAAAAGAAAAATATGAAACAAAAGACTAGTATGGTGCGGGTGCTTTAAGCCAAATTTACTTAAAAATATTGATACGCTATGTGATCAAAAGTATCCGAACACCCCCAAAAACATAAGTTTTTCGTATAAGATGCATTGTGCTGCCACCTACTGCCAGGTACTCCATATCAGCGACCTCAGTAGTCATAAGACATCGTGAGAGAGCAGAATAGGGCGCTCCGCCGAACTCACGGACGTCGAACGTGGTCAGGTGATAGGGCGTCACTTGTGTCATACGTCTGTACGTGAGATTTTCACACTCCTAAACATCCTTAGGTCCACTGTTTTTCATGTGATAGTGAAGTGGAAACGTGAAGGGACACGTACAGCACAAAAGTGTACACGTCTACCTCGTCTGTTGACTGACAGAGACCGCCGACAGTTGAAGAGGGTCGTAATGTGTAACAGGCGGACATCTATCCAGACCATCACATAGGAATTCCAAACTGCATCAGGATCCACTGCAAGTACTATGACAGTTAGGCGGGAGGTGAGAAAACTTGGATTTTATGGTCGAGCGGCTGCTCATAAGCCGGTAAATGCCAAACGATGCCTCTCTTGGTGTAAGGAGCGTAAACATTGGACAATTGAACAGTTGAAAAATGTTTTGTGGAGTGACGAATCACGGTACACAATGTGGCGATCCGATGGCAGGGTGTGGGTATGGCGAATGCCCGGTGAACGTCATCTGCCAACGTGTATAGTGTCAACAGTAAAATTCGGAGGCGGTGGTGTTATGATTTGGTCGTGTTCTTCATGGAGGCACCCATTGTTGCTTTACATCGCACTGTCACAGCACATGCTTACATTGATGTTTTAAGCCCCTTCCTGCTTCTCACTGTTGAAGAGCAATTCGGGGATGGCGATCGTATCTTTCAACACGATCGAGCACCTGTTCAGAATGCACGGCCTGTGGCAGAGTGGTTACACGACAATAACATCCCTGTAATGGACTGGCCTACACAGAGTCCTGACCTGAATACTGTAGAACACCTGTGGGATGTTTTGGAACGCCGACTTCGTACCAGTCCTCAAGACCGACATCGATACTTCTCCTCAGTGCAACAATCAGTGAAGAATGGGCTTCCATTCCCGAAGGAACCTTCCAGCACCTGATTGAACATATGTCTGTGAGAGTGGAAGCTGTCGTCAAGGCTAAGGGTGGACCAGCATTACCGCTGGAGGGCGCCACGAACTTGTAAGTCATTTTCAGCCAGGTGTCCGGATAGTTTTGATCACATAGTGTATGTCCATATTCACTGTCTGGGCTCTCGTTTTATTTATTTATTTCATGAAGCGTCTGATATATTTGTGTAAATTGCTCAGAAATATAGAGATATTATAGTATGTCTAGTTTAAAGGTTTTTGTTGTGCACATAGAAGCAGCAAATCCTTTTATATATTGCCGCCAGTGTGAGTAGTTTCAAACAAACAGGCAGCTACTGGTGATTTATTTGGTTCTTGAAGATGAAAAGGCTGGCCGTGGTGGCCAAGCGGTTCTAGGCGCTTCAGTCCGGAACCGCGCGACTGCTACGGTCGCAGGTTCGAATCCTGTCTCGGGCATGGATGTGTGTGATGTGCTTAGGTTAGTTATGTTTAAGTAGTTCTAAGTTCTAGGGGACTGATGACCTCAGATGTTAAGTCCCATAATATTCAGAGCCAATTAAACAATTTTTTGAAGATGAAAAACTGCCGGCCGTTGTGGCAGAGCGGTTCTAGGCGCTTCAGTCCCGCACCACGCTGCTGCTATGGTCGCAGGTTCGAATCCTGCCTCGGGAATAGATGTGTGTGATGTCCTTAGGTTAGTTAGGTTTAAGTAGTTTTAAGTTCTAGGGGACTGATGACCTCAGATGTTAAGTCCCATGGTGCTCAGAGCCATTTTAACCATTTGATAAGCATGATAAACACCATCACGTTCAGCAAAACTCTCTAGACCACTCTAAAGTTCTTGCCATCTCGACCCACATAGAAATGGTTGCAGTTTCGGTAGCTAATTTCATACACTTCAGACTATATTAGTTTGCAAATGTTATATGGCTTATATCGTAGTGTCACTTTAGTTTTTATAGGAAAACTAAGGTTTCTACAGCACCGTTAGAAAATGTTTGGTACCTTGTATGAGAAGTAACCAATAAGCTCTAGTCTACGGCGTAACTTCCTCTTACGCGTGTGAAGATGTAAGAACTCTGCCATACTTTTTGCACAATCTTTTGATAAGGGGAATTTACGAGTATTTTTTGTGTTATGTGTCTGCTCTTAAGATCAGTTTGTTTGCCAATGTTTATTTCTTTTCTCGGATTTGTAGAAGATTACTGTAATTTGAACAGCCTGTGAAAACGCGTAAGTACTATCTTGAGGGCCCTGGGGCAAATACATAAAATAGCGCCCCCGCCTCCACCTGCATGCCTACTCCCATTCCACATTCCCAATTCGACAGAACGTCGCTCAAATATCCTGTTTCACAGACCACCCTACCCATTCCCACATCTCCCCTCTGATACACAAACACTACATTACACCATAATCGTGCCACACTACTCCCATTTGAATAAAAAAGTGGAGAAAGTAAGAAAAGTTTTAAAATATTTATTTCCAGTACTTCGGTAAATCGAAATACACAATAATGTGACCACCTGAAAAACTACATTTTGCCGCGCGGGATTAGCCGAGCGATCCAAGGCGCTGCAGTCATGGACTGTGCGGATGGTCCCGGCGGAGGTTCGAGTCCTCTCACGGGTATGGGTGTGTGTGTTTGTCCTTAGGATAATTTAGGTTAAGTAGTGTGTAGCTTAGGAACTGATGACCTTAGCAGTTAAGTCCCGTAAGATTTCACACACATTTGCACATTTTTTGTAGCGCTGACCGCTGCAAGACTCGCAAGTTGAGTGTCAGTGAGGTCCTGGAAGGTTCCAACAGGGATGTGGAGGTATGGCAACTTCAGTGCCGTGGCCAGCTGCGATAGGTAACTCGGTTGAGGATCCATGGCGCGAAAAGAGCGATCGAGTGGTCCCATAAATTCTCGATTGGGTTTCAATCCGGAGAGTCTAGAGGCCAGAGGAGAATGGCAAACTTATCCTAGTGCTCTTCGAACCACACACGTACGCTTCGAGCTGTGTGTCACTTCGTTCTCGCTTCCCACGCCCGGGTTCCCGGGTTCGATTCCCGGCGGGGTCAGGGATTTTCTCTGCCTCGTGATGACTGGGTGTTGTGTGATGTCCTTAGATTAGTTAGGTTTAAGTAGTTCTAAGTTCTAGGGGACTGATGACCATAGATGTTAAGTCCCATAGTGCTCATAGCCATTTGTGTGTCACTTCGCATAGTCCTGCTAGTAGATGCCACCGCGCCGAGGAAGACAAACTACATGTATGGGTGGACATGATCCCCAAGGATAAATTCATACTTGCATTGACCCACAGTGACCTCCAGAATGACGAGCTCACTCAGGGAATGCCACGAAAACATTTACCAGAGCATAAATTCTCTTCCGGTTGCAAGGCGTTTGCTTTCAGACGTTTCACGCTGTACACGGCAACGACCACCTTTCCAATGGTGCATATAATGTGATTCATCTGAAAAGGTCACTTGTCACCTCTCATTGGACGTCCAGTTGCAGCACTCGCGTGCAAATTCCAGCCTTCGTCAGCGATGAACAGGAGTGAGCATGGATGCATGAACCCAGGCGTCGGCTGCGGAGTCGCCTACGCAGCGCTGCTTGCTGAACGGGCGTTGAGGAGACACTGTTGATAGCCCCTCGGTTCGCCTGGGAGGTCAGTTGTTCAACAGTTGCATGTCTATTCGCCCGTACACGTCTCCGTGGCTGTCGCTAACCCGTGTCGTCTACGGCTCATGGTGCACCACAGTATCCTCGTCGCCGGTTTTGGATACCTCCGTTTTGCCACGTACAGTATACAGGGTGTTACAAAAAGGTACGGCCAAACTTTCAGGAAACATTCCTCACACACAAATAAAGAAAAGATGTTATGTCGACTTGTGTCCGAAAACGCTTAATTTCCATGTTAGAGCTCATTTTAGTTTCGTCAGTATGTACTGTACTTCCTCGATTCACCGCCAGTTGGCCCAATTGAAGGAAGGTAATGTTGACTTCGGTGCTTGTGTTGACATGCGACTCATTGCTCTACAGTACTAGCATTAAGCACATCAGTACGTAGCATCAACAGGTTAGTGTTCATCACGAACGTGGTTTTGCAGTCAGTGCAATGTTTACAAATGCGGAGTTGGAAGATGCCCATTTGATGTATGGATTAGCACGGGGCAATAGCCGTGGCGCGGTACGTTTGTATCGAGACAGATTCCCAGAACGAAGGTGTCCCGACAGAAAGACGTTCGAAGCAATTGATCGGCGTCTTAGGGAGCACGGAACATTCCAGCCTATGACTCGCGACTGGGGAAGACCTAGAACGACGAGGACACCTGCAATGGACGAGGCAATTCTTCGTGCAGTTGACGGTAACCCTAATTGTAGCGTCAGAGAAGTTGCTGCTGTGCAAGGTAACGTTGACCACGTCACTGTATGGAGAGTGCTACGGGAGAACCAGTTGTTTCCGTACCATGTACAGCGTCTGCAGGCACTATCAGCAGCTGATTGGCCTCCACGGGTACACTTCTGCGAATGGTTCATCCAACAATGTGTCAATCCTCATTTCAGTGCAAATGTTCTCTTTACGGATGAGGCTTCATTCCAACGTGATCAAATTGTAAATTTTCACAATCAACATGTGTGGGCTGACGAGAATCCGCACGCAGTTGTGCAATCACGTCATCAACACAGATTTTCTGTGAACGTTTGGGCAGGCATTGTTGGTGATGTCTTGATTGGGCCCCATGTTCTTCCACCTACGCTCAATGGAGCACGTTATCATGATTTCATACGGGATACTCTACCTGTGGTGCTAGAACATGTGCCTTTACAAGTACGACACAACATGTGGTTCATGCACGATGGAGCTCCTGCATATTTCAGTCGAAGTGTTCGTACGCTTCTCAACAACAGATTCGGTGACCGATGGATTGGTAGAGGCGGACCAATTCCGTGGCCTCCACGCTCTCCTGACCTCAACCCTCTTGATTTTCATTTATGGGGGCATTTGAAAGCTCTTGTCTACGCAACCCCGGTACCAAATGTAGAGACTCTTCGTGCTCGTATTGTGGATGGCTGTGATACAATACGCCATTCTCCAGGGCTGCATCAGCGCATCAGGGATTCCATGCGACGGAGGGTGGATGCATGTATCCTCGCTAACGGAGGAAATTTTGAACATTTCCTGTAACAAAGTGTTTGAAGTCACGCTGGTACGTTCCGTTGCTGTGTGTTTCCATTCCATGATTAATGTGATTTGAAGAGAAGTAATAAAATGAGCTCTAACATGGAAAGTAAGCGTTTCCGGACACATGTCCACGTAACATATTTTCTTTCTTTGTGTGTGAGGAATGTTTCCTGAAAGTTTGGCCGTACCTTTTTGTAACACCCTGTATTTTAACCACGGCGGCACGCGAACAGTGTACAATCTTAGCCGTTTCGGAAATGCTTCCACTCTTGCCCCGAAAGCGAATGATCATGCCCTTTTGGACATCAGATAAATCGTTCCAGTTACATTATGACAACGACTGCACTGTTTTCCGCGTCCCCCTGACACGCTTTATGAACCCTCCACTGCTAGTGTTGCCTTTTGACGTCTGTGGGTGGTTGTTGCACGTTGACGTCGCACAAAGGCCGTGGAAACTTCAGTGTGACTGAACCGTGTGTAATGTTAACACATTTCCCCCGATTTAAACGAAAATGAAATAGATATTCGAAACTGAATCATTGCACTTAACAAAAACTGTACCCAGCCCAAGGTATATTTTAATCAAATACAAAAACAAACTCTTCCTCGTGAGAATATTTATCTAACCAGTAACATAATCTTCTTACTTTCAGAATAAAAACATGAAAAACTAATTCTGAAAAAAGGTAATAACATCACAGAACTGAAGTAACATACAAAACCGTGGTGCATGACAGAACAAGAATGAATAGATAATTTCAATAAGGTACGTGAGACTATATCCACGTAAGAAGTAAGCCAACAATGAAATGTATTTGCCTAATGTCTTGTCTTACTTAAGCTGCGTGGCAGAGGATGGTTTCACTCCAAATGCGAAATTTCTTCGTTGTTAAATTCCCTATCCCTCAAATCAAATTATGGACAGGCCACGACCTTAAGAAATTCACATTAAATTTTAACTGTGTCCAAAGTTATATGGATAACGCGAAACTACGGCCCTCGGCATAGATCCTAAAGTGGGGAAGTAGCTTACAAACTTAATATGAAAGACGCTGTCTGACTGGAACAACAATTGTATATGATTTCATGCGATTGATAGGATCCTTCTTAATACTGGTTGACTGCATATAACTTAATGTAAATGAAGATACCAAACAGAAATATAGACTAATTGAATACTCATATTTATTCACAAACATATCCATTGAAACAACATAAAATGCAACTATGAAATCTGTGACAGTTGTGTTTATCGATATTTAGCTGGAAGATTAAAGTGATCCTCCTGCATCTGTGGATTTACTACTTACCCACTCGACAATTTACACTCTAATTTCGTACAACTACACACATCAAAAAAAGTTTTGCATCACCCCGGTTCCCAGAACTCCTAAAGATAGACGTTGACTGTGGATATTGTATCACAGACACAGTCCCTTTGATTGTTCAGAGATGTCACTAAATCCGCCCAAAGATGTAAACAACCACGCATGAGCAGCTCCTACTAGACGCAGGGGATCCGACGGCCGATCAGGTCCAGTCATTCCACTAGGAAGGAGGTACAAGGCTCGTGTTGCCTGTACTTCAACCATGCCTAGACGGTCAACACCGCGTTTCGAACGCGTCCGCCAGGGAGAGCTATCAACAAGGGAAGTGTCCAGGTATCTCGGATTGAACCAAAGTGATGTTGTTCAGACATGGAGCAGATACAGAGAGACAGGAACTGTAGATGACATGCCTCGCTCAGGCCGCCCAAGGGCAACTGCTGCAGTGGATGACCGCTACCTACGGATTATGGCTAGAGGAACTCTGACAGCAACGCCACCACCTTCTACAACGCTTTTCGTGCAGCCACAGGACGTCGTGCTACGACTGAAACTGTGCGAAGTAGGCTGTATGATACGCAACTTCACTCGCGACGTCCATGGCGAGGTCCATCTTTGCAACCACGACACCATGCAGCGCAGTACAGATGGGCCCAACAACATGCCGAATGGACCGCTCACGATTGGCATCAGGTTCTCTTCACTGATGAGTGTCGCACATGCCTTCAACCAGACAATCGTCGGAGACGTGTTTGGAGGCAAGTTTGTCAGGCTGAACGCCTTAGACACATTGTCCAGCGAGTGCAGCAAAGTTGAGGTTCCCTGCTGTTTTGGGGTGACATTATGTGGGGCCGACGTATGCCGCTGGTGGTCATGGAAGTTGCCATAACGGCTGTACGAAACGTGAATGCCATCCTCCGACTGATAGTGCAACCATATCGGCAGTATATTGGCGAGGCATTCATCTTCATGGACGACAATTCGCCCTCCCTCCCCAAATCGTGCACATCTTGTGAATTACTTCCTTTAGGATAACAACATCGCTCGACTAGAGTGTCCAGCATGTTCTCCAGACATGAACCCTATCGAACATGCCTGGAATAGATTGAAAAGGGCTGTTTATGGACGACGAGACCCTCTAATCACTCTGAGGGATCTACGCCGTATTGCCGTTGAGGAGTGGGACAATCTGGACCAGCAGTGCCTTGATGAAGTTGTGGATAGTATGCCACGACAAATACAGGCATGCATTAATGCAAGAGGACGTGTTACTGGGTATTAGAGGTACCGGCGTGTACAGCAATCTGGACCATCACCTCTGAAGGTCTCACTGTATGGAAGTACAACATACAATGTGTGGTTTTCATGCACAATAAAAAGGCCTGGCCGGCCGCGGTGGTCTAGCGGTTCTAGACGCTCAGTCCGGAACCGTGCGACTGCTACGGTCGCAGGTTCGAATCCTGCCTCGGGCATGGATGTTTGTGATGTCCTTAGGTTAGTTAGGTTTAAGTAGTTCTAAGTTCTAGGGGACTGATGACCACAGATGTGAAGTCCCATAGTGCTCAGAGCCATTTGAACCATTTGAAAAAGGCCTGAAATGATGTTTATGTTGATCTCTATTCCAATTTTCTATACAGGTTTCGGAACTCCCGGAACCGAGGTTATGCAAAACTTTTTTTGATGTGTGTATAACTGAAATTTATATAGTCCTGCAACTTCATGACCGAAGCAGTGACTAAAAGTTGGTAATTATCCCCAGAAATTCACGCATGCAGTACAAGTGCGTTGAGCCTGAGACAGGCGATCGTCCTGGATTCAACGAGTGTGAAATAGGATTGAGCTACTCTGTCAGTGCTGCCAAGTATGCTCACTGTAAATGTGACTGTGGTGCGCCGAGCTGTACGCTGCAGACCCCTTCGTGAAGACGATGTCGTCACCCTGTCTTGTAGATGTTGCGGGCTGAACCGCAATGCAACGCTAAGATGATCCGTCCTCTCTTGCTACCGTATCCAGATTCGATGCAGACAACTCCACGACCAAAGCGCAGTTCGATGCGCTCCGGTTCCTAACCCAAGGTCGATGTGGACAGCTCTGCAACCAGTACGAAGTGCCCGTTTCGTGGTGCCCTGCTATTTCCTTCATACCAAACAGTGCCAGTTACCAACTGCAAAGTTAAGAAGTACTGGGTCCCAATCGCAAAGCTTCCCTCCAACTAGACAATCCCGCCAAAATAGCGCGTCTCCTTCGGACGCAAATCACAATACGAAAATCTCACCTACTACCAAAAACACTGATTTCAAGTGCTGCACTCTTGATATGACACACCATTAATCCAATCGCGCATTTTCCTGCCTATGCCGTTAGCCTCGCAGCTGATGGCTTGAGAAATAAAGAAACAGTCACTACGAGGCTAGAACTTGTTTCCAGCAGCCCACGTTTTCTACAAGCGATAAATGGTTATTTTCACTGTGCATTATATTCTCATGCGCACTAGAAACATTCACAAACCAGTGAGCCTGTCACCGTGTTAGTAAAGGAAAGAAATTAAAATTACATAGAGTATCATACTGCCGTCACTGTAATTCCAGATCATCAATAAACCTTCTCATTCTGATCTGCCCTGTTCTCAGTCTCTAAATTACAAAATCACACTCTAATTTTGATGAAAACGAATTCCAGAATTGCCTTCCGCATTTCATCTCGCGGATGGTTTTCTTAACTGTACAATGATTATTTTTCCTATATCCTCTTAGAGGACACAACACATCACAGGCTGATGCAGTCCTAACAATAGAGGTTTTTCTGCAGCGTCTCGCTTCGTTGCTTAGCATCAGTTTGAGACTATCAAATGACAAGCATTGTGCGTGTGTCCATCCTCAGCCGCGAAATCGTCAACGAAGCAACGATGGCACTGAGATGCAGTGAGAAAACGGAGCACTGAGGAGGTAAGCTATCAACAAACATCTGAATTCTACCAATCCGTGGCATCGAAAGCACAGGCGGTGAATCGACTGCACCTTTCTGTAGACGCATAATTTAAATTCTCACAGATATACATATTTAATAAACATGGAGATCTTCGGCATTGCCGTTATATTCAGGGCAACTGATTTTGCGAAGCAGGCAGCCAGATTGTCTGAGGCACTTTGTGTTGGAGATGGGTGAATTTTATAAATCTTCGAACTACAGGAAAATCGGAGTACTAAAAATTATACATTTTCCTACGAAAATTCCGTGCTAAGTGACGTTTGTATTCGCCCATGTAGGCATTGTTCAACAAATTGAGTGTACCATCACGGTGTCCTGAAACACGCACTTTCCACGAATACGTCACAAGAAATAATACATTGTTATAAGAATTTCTAACGATTACTGACCAATTTTAAACATTAAGCTGTATTTTTTCCTTAGAAAACTAATTTGCCTCTTAAAACATGAGTATCTTACAAATGGAATGAAATACAATTTGAAATGATGTTTCCGCTAATGTATAATTGCATGAAGTGAGTCAGCCGTATCATCTTTATGCCAGTTCAGTATGTGTCTACAATCCAAGTACAGTGGACCCACATTTCCTTCGACGCTCGTCTCCCTAGAGCTGAAACGGTAGAAGTCTACGGAAAAAGAGCTGCTAATATGTTGATTCTTCTGACTGCTACGTTTGGCGATCGTATGTGCGCAGCAGGCCCCATACTATAGTCGTCAGTGTTCAATGATGTGTTTCATTTTGGTGATTAGTAATTTTTAGCTGTGAGTGTAATTGGTACATGACCTGTTACGCCACTGTGTGCTAAGTGATTTGACACAACAAGTATTAATCGTTCATTCTAAGAAGACTCACGGAGGAGTGGCTGACGGGAGTAGCTGTTAAGATGGAAGGCTACAGCGTGTCTATAACGCAGTACGGGTATTCGCTTGTTTCCGGTCACTACCAATCTTCCCAAATTGTATGCAAAGCGTTTCTTCATTCAACCTATCAATAAATTTCAACCATTTAAAATTCAGTTACACATTATTTATGTGGTCTTTAGCACCGTGTATTACGTCTGCTTTCGGTTACGACTACATAGACGCACTGAATACGAGGGTTGAGCCACCACTTATGACCATCTTAAAGACAACTTAACATAGGCTACATGTTTACTACAGGGAAAAAAATTTACAGATTTCTTCAAAACAATCACGTCTATTGTTTCAAAGCCTGTACATTACGATTATATAGGAAAAAATGTTCTAATTTTCATAACAAAATCAGAAATAACAATAATATGAAATGACGTATTTCCTCAGTTCTGGTCTCATTAACTCTAGCTACGGCCAGTCATTTCCCCACTTTTGGTAACTGCATATTACAGTAAAACTGGGGCTTTAAATAATTGTAAAATCAGTTTTCTAGAAAGTAATTTGTTCTTGATACAAGCATATAAGAAAACAAGCACGCATGAAGTAGATAATAGTAACAGCAGTTGACTGCAACAGAAAAACAACTTAAAAAAGTATTGCAATGATTGGCCTAGAAACAATCTACGATTAATTTCCGTTTAGGAGCCAGCAAAAAGAAATTTAATACATGTTAAAATCTCTGATAGGGTCATTTAATATACACTCCTGGAAATGGAAAAAAGAACACATTGACACCGGTGTGTCAGACCCACCATACTTGCTCCGGACACTGCGAGAGGGCTGTACAAGCAATGATCACACGCACGGCACAGCGGACACACCAGGAACCGCGGTGTTGGCCGTCGAATGGCGCTAGTTGCGCAGCATTTGTGCACCGCCGCCGTCAGTGTCAGCCAGTTTGCCGTGGCATACGGAGCTCCATCGCAGTCTTTAACACTGGTAGCATGCCGCGACAGCGTGGACGTGAACTGTATGTGCAGTTGACGGACTTTGAGCTAGGGCGTATAGTGGGCATGCGGGAGGCCGGGTGGACGTACCGCCGAATTGCTCAACACGTGGGGCGTGAGGTCTCCACAGTACATCGATGTTGTCGCCAGTGGTCGGCGGAAGGTGCACGTGCCCGTCGACCTGGTACCGGACCGCAGCGACGCACGGATGCACGCCAAGACCGTAGGATCCTACGCAGTGCCGTAGGGGACCGCACCGCCACTTCCCAGCAAATTAGGGACACTGTTGCTCCTGGGGTATCGGCGAGAACCATTCGCAACCGTCTCCATGAAGCTGGGCTACGGTCCCGCACACCGTTAGGCCGTCTTCCGCTCACGCCCCAACATCGTGCAGCCCGCCTCCAGTGGTGTCGCGACAGGCGTGAATGGAGGGACGAATGGAGACGTGTCGTCTTCAGCGATGAGAGTCGCTTCTGCCTTGGTGCCAATGATGGTCGTATGCGTGTTTGGCGCCGTGCAGGTGAGCGCCACAATCAGGACTGCATACGACCGAGGCACACAGGGCCAACACCCGGCATCGGCATCATGGTGTGGGGAGCGATCTCCTACACTGGCCGTACACCACTGGTGATCGTCGAGGGGACACTGAATAGTGCACGGTACATCCAAACCGTCATCGAACCCATCGTTCTACCATTCCTAGACCGGCAAGGGAACTTGCTGTTCCAACAGGACAATGCACGTCCGCATGTATCCCGTGCCACCCAACGTGCTCTAGAAGGTGTAAGTCAACTACCCTGGCCAGCAAGATCTCCGGATCTGTCCCCCATTGAGCATGTTTGGGACTGGATGAAGCGTCTTCTCACGCGGTCTGCACGTCCAGCACGAACGCTGGTCCAACTGAGGCGCCAGGTGGAAATGGCATGGCAAGCCGTTCCACAGGACTACATCCAGCATCTCTACGATCGTCTCCATGGGAGAATAGCAGCCTGCATTGCTGCGAAAGGTGGATATAGACTGTACTAGTGCCGACATTGTGCATGCTCTGTTGCCTGTGTCTATGTGCCTGTGGTTCTGTCAGTGTGATCATGTGATGTATCTGACCCCAGGAATGTGTCAATAAAGTTTCCCCTTCCTGGGACAATGAATTCACGGTGTTCTTATTTCAATTTCCAGGAGTGTATGTTTATCATTCAGAGTTTGAGGTAAAGCCATTTTTTATATTTTCTTCCCGGTAATAAAGCTCTAGCAGCATTAACATTCATCATACTTTTGTGACAAATCTTTGAGTCTCTTAAGAAAGCCATGATATCACTTTCTTTAGATTGATTGTTTGCAATGCAGCCTTAGAACTTCAAACATCTGCCTTTTCAGTAAGTTTTTGCGTAGATACATAGGAATTTTCATTAGTAACAGGAAATCCCATGTTGGAACAATGCAGAACCAAGTCCATTAACATTTTCTTTTGTTTACTTTTTCTCCTAAGACAGAATGTGGGCCACGATGCCCGGCAGATTGTTGTGGAGATAGACAAAAAATTTTATTTCTCAATGTTCTTTCAGCATTGTTCAATTCCCTTGCAGCAGCAACCTTCATTCCCTCAAGTGCGTTTTTAACTCCACTGGAAGAATACTGAAATCTGCTATTCTTCGGTTGACTCAAGAAACTTGCATTTAAAAAAAAGTTATATTTTCGTAATTTGTATTGCGCATATTACTATATTACATGGATAGATAAATTAATATGAGATGCTCAGAAGAGACTATTAATTAGGTGTACCTTGACACAAAAAATACCAGAAATACTTAAAAATCCTTGTTAAAATTAGCCTAGTTAAAAGCAGACCAAATCTATATTACACATGTTTTGTACAGATTTTTAAAAGCGACCACAACAGGACACCTACATGTCTCTACTTATGACCACAAGCGTGGCCATAACAGGAAATATGGATGTGTTTAATGGCCATGGAAGTACAGTGGTATTTTTTGGGGGGTTGTACCATATTTAACTTACAAAAAATGAAACTATAATTCTTAACCTTGTCCCCCAACGGATTAATTTCTTCTAATGTTTTATTTCAACGTGTAGATACGAAAAATCGATTATGAGTTGCTTAAAGAAAAACTCTACGAGATTCAACTTCTTCAACACAGATGTTTTCACAAAATTATGATTCCAAACAAGAAGAAACGAAGAAATGTTTCCATATCTGATTGAACAGCACATTTCATGTTGTTAGAATAAGGTACTGTAAGATTGGCTGGTATTCAAAAGACGCTTAAAAATTCGTTAACTGTATCAAAGTTGCCATAAGTGGGGTAGTGGTCATAGCTGGAGTCTTGATCCTGTCCTCTATTAGCTAAAGTTGACTAAATAATTCGTATATCTTTACGTCAGAATGATTTCCAAAACGAACTTCGAATATTTTAATAAAGAGAAAGATTTTAGCTGACTGATCGATGTTACTAATATTTCCACTTTAGTCTTTCCTTGTTTTCTTCGGTTCTTTCGTTCGGTCGCCAGGGGATTCTCAACCTCGTTGGCCCGGTGCAATGCCCCAGTTGCGTCGGCTTAGTTGCGCCCCTGAGTCCGTGAAGCAAGTCACCCAAAGGAACACACTCCCTGCGTCAGAACACATCAGCAAACAGGATGTTTGAAAGCAAGTGCCACAGGTAGTAGTATTGGTCAAAACTAGAAGAAAAGTTCCTATAATGACATGTTCGGAAACCAATACTTGGTTAGAAATGGACCAACCTGTGTTCTCGTTCGCATCTGTCTGTTACGTAGAGGCAGACATTACAGGCAGTGATGCATGTGGTTACCACGCATCCTGACGCACCATTCAGCTCATCTGCGCAGTGGGACAAGCACTCTTATCCCTGGCTCCATTCGGATTGTGTCACACGCACTGGTCACACTCACCTGTAACTTGTGCTCATGGTCCGATGGCTTGGGCATACAACAGCTCTTTTAAATGTCCCAATAGCCAGAAATCCTACGGATTCAGGTCCGGTGAATGGTGAGACCATATTACTGGACCTCCTCGATCAATCCATCGCACAAGAAACGTTACTGTCGCACGATCTGTAGAAAATGGGGTAGTGCCCCGTCGTTCATAAACCACAGTCATCGTCTTTCTGCAATGGTAACGTTCTCCAATGTCAGTGCAAATTAATCGTGCAGAAGTTGGTTACACACAGCAACTGTTAATCTGTTTGGTTAAGTCCAGGACCGTATAAGGCTGTCACTGACAATTCCTGAACATTAAAGAGGTGTGTTCCAAAAATTCCGGAAATTTGTAATTTTTTCTACGCTTACTTTTCACTTATTGAGCATGGTATCCTACGAAATACTCTCCTCCACAATTGATTCACCGCTCCCAACGCCGTCTCCACTTCCAGAACCAGCCTTGGTACGCCTCTTACTGGATCGCGCGAAGAGTTTCAGCGAATTTTCTTTTATCTCGTCTATCGTTGCAAATCGTCGTCTTTGTCTGCCCCTGGTAGCTGAGTGGTCAGCGCGACGGAATGTCATACCTAACGGCCCGGGTTCAATTCCCGGCTGGGTCGGAGACTTTCTCCGCTCAGGGACTGGGTGTTGTGTTGTTCTTATTATCATCATTTCATCCCCATCGACACGCAAGTCGCCGACGTGGCGTCAACTCGAAAGACTTGCACCAGACGAACGGTCTACCCGACCGGAGGCCCTAGCCACATGGCATTTCCATTTCCAATCGGCGTCTTTTAACGGGGGTATCAAGTCTAAAAATAAAAAAAGGCCACAGGGCTCAGGTCTGGAGAGTACGGAGGATGACGCAGCATAGTGATTTAGTTTTCTGTGCAACAGTCACGCATCAGCAGGGTTAAATGTGAGGGTGCGTTATCGTGATTCAAGAGCCATGAACTGTCTCGCCACATTTCAAGCCGTTTCCTTCTCACATTTTCTCTCAGGCGTCGCAACACGTCCCGATAGTACCATCGATTAACAGTTTGTCCCTGTGGCACCAATTCAAATGATGAACTAATCCTTCAAAGTCAAAGAAAACTATCAGCATGACTGACCTGAAGGTCTTTTTTGGTCTTGGAGAACTTTTCCCGGCCCATTGTGAAGACTGAACCTTGGTCCCAACTTCATAACCGTAGACCCACGTCTCATCACAAGTTATGATTCTCCTAAGGAACATCTCGTTCTCATCCGCGCGATCTAAAAGCTCTTCACAGATTGCAAGACGAAGGTCTTTCTGGTCTTGACTCATGAGTCGTAGGACGAACTTGGTGGCAACACGATGCAGTGTCAGCATTTCATGACATGATCCAACTGAAATGTTGCGTTCTTCTGCAATCTCTCTTCGATTGGCACGCCCAATT
Source organism: Schistocerca americana (assembly GCF_021461395.2). Lineage (NCBI taxonomy): Eukaryota > Metazoa > Arthropoda > Insecta > Orthoptera > Acrididae > Schistocerca > Schistocerca americana. Next base: position 225,449,526 of record NC_060123.1, read on the forward strand.
TCGTTGACGTTCCTGACATTAGCGTTGTCGGTAGACGAAGGGCGTCCTAAACGAGGGTCATTCTTAATTTCTGTCCGGCCATTTTTAAACCGTGTGGACCATTCGTAACACCGAGTACGGCTTAAGCACTCATCACCGTAGGCTTCCTGTAACATCTGGCGCGACTCTGTAAAGATTTTCTTGAGTTTCACGCAAAATTTAGTGCTGACGCGTTGGTCCTCTAACTCTGCAATCTCGAAATTCAAAAACTGTGCGACACAACGTTCTACTCAATACAGCACTGAACAATAACGAACAGACATGCAACAATGAAACTTCCGGCAGTTAAACATTAAACACAGGCAAGATGCCAACCGCATTTCGCTCCAACATACAATTGACGCGAAATTACAAATGTTCGGGAATTTTTTGAACAGACCTCGTACAGTAATACAGAAGCGATGCTGATGCCTCGCCTCGCCATCCGTGTCCTATTCAAACAACCATTCAGACTTGCGCAAAGAACTGCAACAGTAAGACAGCATACACCACCGAATACTCACAGTACTAGTCACAAATAAAACGGTCCGTATCTCAACAGGTATTGGTTCCCGGATGCATAATTATCGCAACTTTTATTCTACTTCTGATCTGTACTACCTCCTCTAGGACTATGCGACACTTTATTTGTAAACACCCTGTTCACCACAGAGGCAGTGGCCATTGTGCAAGCTCGTATCCTACGACTTCCACATCTCTGGCAACGGGTTATACACAATGCTGGTGACAACTTTGAAGGTCAGTAAACATTGAAACATTTATCTACACTCCTGGAAATGGAAAAAAGAACACATTGACACCGGTGTGTCAGACCCACCATACTTGCGCCGGACACTGCGAGAGGGCTGTACAAGCAATGATCACACGCACGGCACAGCGGACACACCAGGAACCGCGGTGTTGGCCGTCGAATGGCGCTAGCTGCGCAGCATTTGTGCACCGCCGCCGTCAGTGTCAGCCAGTTTGCCGTGGCATACGGAGCTCCATCGCAGTCTTTAACACTGGTAGCATGCCGCGACAGCGTGGACGTGAACCGTATGTGCAGTTGACGGACTTTGAGCGAGGGCGTATAGTGGGCATGCGGAAGGCCGGGTGGACGTACCGCCGAATTGCTCAACACGTGGGGCGTGAGGTCTCCACAGTACATCGATGTTGTCGCCAGTGGTCGGCGGAAGGTGCACGTGCCCGTCGACTTGGGACCGGACCGCAGCGACGCACGGATGCACGCCAAGACCGTAGGATCCTACGCAGTGCCGTAGGGGACCGCACCGCCACTTCCCAGCAAATTAGGGACACTGTTGCTCCTGGGGTATCGGCGAGGACCATTCGCAACCGTCTCCATGAAGCTGGGCTACGATCCCGCACAACGTTAGGCCGTCTTCCGCTCACGCCCCAACATCGTGCAGCCCGCCTCCAGTGGTGTCGCGACAGCCGTGAATGGAGGGACGAATGGAGACGTGTCGTCTTCAGCGATGAGAGTCGCTTCTGCCTTGGTGCCAATGATGGTCGTATGCGTGTTTGGCGCCGTGCAGGTGAGCGCCACAATCAGGACTGCATACGACCGAGGCACACAGGGCCAACACCCGGCATCGGCATCATGGTGTGGGGAGCGATCTCCTACACTGGCCGTACACCACTGGTGATCGTCGAGGGGACACTGAATAGTGCACGGTACATCCAAACCGTCATCGAACCCATCGTTCTACCATTCCTAGACCGGCAAGGGAACTTGCTGTTCCAACAGGACAATGCACGTCCGCATGTATCCCGTGCCACCCAACGTGCTCTAGAAGGTGTAAGTCAACTACCCTGGCCAGCAAGATCTCCGGATCTGTCCCCCATTGAGCATGTTTGGGACTGGATGAAGCGTCGTCTCACGCGGTCTGCACGTCCAGCACGAACGCTGGTCCAACTGAGGCGCCAGGTGGAAATGGCATGGCAAGCCGTCCCACAGGACTACATCCAGCATCTCTACGATCGTCTCCATAGGAGAATAGCAGCCTGTATTACTGCGAAAGGTGGATATACACTGTACTAGTGCCGACATTGTGCATGCTCTGTTGTCTGTGTCTATGTGCCTGTGGTTCTGTCAGTGTGAGCATGTGATGTATCTGACCTCAGGAATGTGTCAATAAAGTTTCCCCTTCCTGGGACAATGAATTCACGGTGTTCTTATTTCAATTTCCAGGAGTGTATTTTGTACGAGCTGTAAATAAATAGTTGCCACTATTAAAGTTTCAACCCTCGTAGCTGGAAGTGTTGTTCAGCCAGGACGTATGGCACTGATCGAAGAATGGTAGTAATCAGAGGGAGCAATGTCTGGAGAATACGGCGATTGGGATGGGATTTCCTATTTCAACGTTTCCAAATTTGTTTTGACGGGTTTTGCGACATGTAATCGAGCGTTGTCATGCTGGAAAATCACCTTTTCATGTCTATCGCTGTACTATGGCCGTCTTTCAGTGCTCGGCTAAGAGACATCATTTGCTTTCGATAACAGTTCCTTGTGATTGTTTCCGTCGGTTTCAGGAGCCTCGAAAACCTCTCTTACACCACCATGCCTGCCTTCGACGTCAAAATCACCGTTCTTGAAGCGTTGAAAGCATTCTCTGCGCGTTCTATCACTAATAGGTGTCTCGCCATAGGTCTTACCCGGCACTTTATGGGTCTTATCCGCAGATTTTTTTACATGTTGAAGCAGAAAATTAAAATTTCGGCAACTGACGAGAAATAAGCTCATAAGTTGACATATTCAACCGAGCATGCCTATGGGATTACTGACACAACACATCATCAGTCTCACATGTGGGTTCGCGAGGTGGAACAAGTGCGGGAGATTTTGTTGCACCACCTAAAATACATGGAATCACAAGACTTGTTCACTCTGGCAGTTTCAAAAGACAATTGCGCCGATCATCGTCATACTAACACTACAGATTGGATTAAATCACGCGTGCCAGGAGGAAACTAGGCGGCATTTTGTGAGAAGTTCTTTCCGAATAAGTAAATGGGTGCGATCAACTACAATGTGATCTGCTCAGGAAGTCAGGATAAAGAATTTAGTGAATTAGCTGAAAATAAACCGAATAACATGCTCGTCTCGGGAGTGTTGTCTCAGAATGAATATTACCTAACTGCGCCTATCATTCCACTTTACCATACTCTTACCTTCCGAAGAATCAGTGCCACATCTCAAGCCTACGTCTGTTTCCTTCCGAATCAGATACTAACATAGATCACGTCTGCTTCATTTCGCTGACAATTCCACGACTAAAATGAGTACTTCCTCCTGAGTTCAACTCAGCTCTCCGTAAGAAAACGCGTATTCTAGTTTCCTAGCTAATCATGTAATAAGAACAGTTGTTCCGCCAATTGGACGAGAGGTTGCTTTCAGCTGGTCTTCCCTCTCCATTAATTTTCGATGGTTCACGAATGGGAGACAGGAAACCGGACGTTCTGCCCTCCCATCCTAGCAAACTCGAGTGGAAAATTTCCACATGAGGGTAGACAGAGCATTAATATAAGGAAGAAGGGAGACTGCATATTTATGCGACCAACCCGCTGGTGCCTTGTTGTCGGGTAGTTCTAGCACATTTTAGAAAATATTTTGTTGTTAGGTTTGCGATGGAAACTATAAATAATTTCTCTCCTTTCACTACTTGACTTGAACAGTGTCCGCAAGTAATGTATATGTAATGCATAATGTACTTTTCGAGATAATAAGAACATATCTCCTTTATATATTACAGATATATTTCTAAGTATTTATATACTGTATTGTGTGTATTAAAAATAATACCCTATGTCAACCCAAACGTTCATTAGGGTATGGTGTAGAAATCAAGCTGTGGTCATAGGTTGTTGTCCAAAAATGAACAGCACAGAGACGGAAGTGATGAAACTTTCTGCAGGACCTGACCATCATTATGCAGGACAGTGCTCAAGCACGTACAATGCAGGCTGTTACTGATTTGTTTGACTGATGGGGCTGCTAAGTGCTATACCACCTACTACGCCCCCCTAACTTAAGCCCTCGTGAGTTCATCTCGATTTCTGAACTGAAGGAAACACTTCACGGCATTCACTTCAGAACTGCTACAGATTCGTCGGGCAATAGGCCCTGCTGCTCGAACTGTCAACACAACCGCCACTGCTAAGAGTATCCTACGACTTCCACATCTCTAGCAACGGGTTATACACAATGCTGGTGACTACTTTGAAGGTCAGTAAAACTTTGAAACACGTACCTGTTTTGTACGAGCTGTAAATAAATAGTTGCCACTATTAAATTTCCAATCGATTCATGGATCTCCTCAAAAGACGCTCAATTACTATGCCGCGAGATTCGTATGTTTCCTGAGAGATGGGAGAAAGCGGTAGCCAGCGATGGCCAGTACTCTTGAGTTATAAATTGTTTGTAAGTCTTTCGCAATAAAGCCTCGAACTTCCAGAAAAAATGGCAGAAGTGAATTTATATATCTTTTATTTTTCTTTTCCTCCATTCATGTGTAATTTTCTACAATTCAGTTGTCCAACTTTTAGATATAATATATGGTGAATATTTAAACCAATAGTTTACGTTTAGTTGACAGTGTAATTTCCAACCCTTTCTACCAGTAATTTCAGCGATACCGAGCGCCGGCCGGTGTGGCCGTGCGGTTCTAGGCGGTTCAGTCTGGAACCGCGTGTCCGCTACGGTCGCAGGTGCAAATCCTGCCTTGGGCATGGATGTGTGTGCTGTCCTTAGGTTAGTTAGGTTTAAGTAGTTCTAAGTTCTAGGGGACTGATGACCACAGATGGTAAGTCCCATAGTGCTCAGAGCCATTTGATACCCAGCATGAGAATCTGATGGAATCTCACTGTATTCAGATAATACAGATCAACCAGAAGGTGTTATAAAATGGAAAAACCCTGCCATGATGGTACACATAGATACAGTGTCTCCCTCCAAGTTCAGCAGTATTAATAAACGGTGGAACAGTTGCTTCTCTAAGAGCAGTTCTCAAAGAACATTAGCCCAACATCAGAAGATTATGTAAATCGTGCATTCCTTTCACGTGAGTAATATCAAAATCAGTTTGTCCAAGGAACTAAGAAACTTGAAGTATAAATTGAACATCAATTTCCCACACACAGCGCCACAGTTTCCAAATCATCATGGACATTTTAGAAGAACACAACTTAGTGTATATACCAAGGTCGACCATGACGTGAAAAACTGCACATGTGCACAAGTGGTGCACGCCTACAGCCTGAGACTCGGCTTATCTCGGCTTTGCTCCGTCCTTCTCAAACTACTCAGTACAGTGCGACATTTCACTTCGCAGCGCAATTCGACACTTTCTTTCGTCATTTGGTGCTGGATTTTTCGATTGTCACGACTTTCTTCGGTTTGGCAGAATCTTGGTGTCAGCATCGTTTATCCTTTGCCATTTGCTTGTGGTGCAAGAGAAGTTCACAGACCGGTAGTTGTTTGCACAGAAAGAGTCTAGCTTTTTATCATCACAACCTTTAAAATTAAATGGAAACCACAGAAGAGAGGTGCTATGGCGTAACCACAAGCGCCGGAACGAAGATGAAGAACGCAAGAGGCCGGCCGAAGTGGCCGTGCGGTTAAAGGCGCTGCAGTCTGGAACCGCAAGACCGCTACGGTCGCAGGTTCGAATCCTGCCTCGGGCATGGATGTTTGTGATGTCCTTAGGTTAGTTAGGTTTAACTAGTTCTAAGTTCTAGGGGACTAATGACCTCAGCAGTTGGGTCCCATAGTGCTCAGAGCCATTTGAACCATTTGAAGAACGCAAGAGAAGGCGGCGAAACTATGTCGGCCAATGGTGCGCTGATTAGGACCGCACCACGAGAGGCGCGGCATATAGCCGAAGAAAAAAATAAGCGGCGCTCCTACCAGCCTCGGCCGGACATTAGTGGACGGTATTCGATGAGTATTCGCACAGGACTAGACGCTGCCTAGGAGAGAACGCTACGATAGCAGTTATTAGTGATCCACAAACTGTGTGACAAACTTGCATGAACGTTGTATATAGCTAAGGACTCTTATCTTGCACGTCGCCCATCGCTTGCGATACCATTATCAATTCAGGTTAAGTATTGTCATTCTCCTTAATTGTAATAAAAACTATTAATGTGATTTTGTTTGAATTGCTGTATAGCATTCCGAGAACGCAGCATCCCTTAGGCACCCTATACGAGACGAGTGGGCGAGACCCCACAAGAAGGATGACAATTCACATCATTTATTCCACAGTCATATCATCTAGAGGTATAGCAAATTTGTCTGGAATGGCACCACAAAAACATGCAGGAATAATTTAAGGATTGAGTTGGCGATGAAAGAGCAAAAAATTACAGTTATCGATGAATGATGTGTATGAAATTCGTTGCTCCATAAGTCAAGCAGCACTTTGTACTAAGTTAGCAGGCACGGAGCACGTAACGAATTGGTAGTACGAATAGTAAATTTTCTGAAGTCTAATACATGCTCTACCATCTGTTGCAACAGTTTTTGATGGAATTGATCGAAGAATATGGGGAAGTATACTACTAAAAATAACATTTGTTAAGACAAGGGGTGTGACTAGAACGATTTTTATGTTTAAGATGCTCTGTATTAAATTTCTGAAGCAAAAAGGAAAGCATGATAGAAAATTAAAACATCTGGAATGGATTACAGATGCTTTTCTAGATGTGAAAAAATATTCCAAGGTATAACACGGTAATGTAACCAGAAACAAATATTCAATCGAAATTTAAAAGCATTACAGTCGAGAACAATTTGTCAACACCGTATTTAATATGTTATATTATTTCTCGACTACACACCACTGGTCAGTAAGTGAAATCAAATTAAGCAGACGTATTATCAAAGGCAAGTTACAAGTTAAATACATTTTATAACAGATGCTATCTGAAACTAACACAGATTTATATTATCAAAACTATTAAGACATTAACTATTTATGGTAAACCACCATCTTTAGAAAGTGCAAGATGCTGCGTGACCGACGAAGTATGGCTTGCCAGCCCTCATGTTACATAATTAGTCCTGAAATTATATAGCTTTTTATTCACTATAAAGTTCTGTCCCTGAAGAATTAAGACTATATATCAAATAGCTGTAGCATTTTATAGCACTGAAATGGGTAGAACGCAAAATATTTACAAATTCTGCGCAAAGTACAACCTCATGACTAACGACAACCAGTACTGTATAAAAAGGCAGAAAGGGCTTATGAGGGCTTCTGGTGCACTTTCCTTCATGTGTTTTTAATATCAGTCATTAGACTGAAATGTACTATAACCTCCCTAATCCGTCCTCTATGGGACAGAAAGTATGATCGGAACTCAAAAAAGATCAGATTATCAGAAGAACACTTTTATTTACCCATAACATCGCAATACAGCACAGCAGAACTTTAATGTTCAACTGGAAATACTGTATGAAGTATAGATCCGTGTTAAAACAGTGACAAAACGAAAAGAAAACGTTGACACACTAAAAAAAATCTTACGCGAAAGTATAATGAAAGGCGCGACACACAGCGGCTGATACCCATTGTTGCGTGGGTTTCAGTGCAATCAAAAGTGCGAGACTTAAAGTTTTTTTATTTTAAGGTTACTTTAGTAGCGATAATGCAGTGGGCAAGAGAGGAGCGTGCATTCGCCGTTGCGGCCTACTTTTCGAATAGACGTTCGGTCATCAGAAGTCAGCACGCATTCAGGAAACAGTTGAACATCGCGCTTGTGATAGGAAATCAGTTGTGTTGGTAGACTCTTTTACGCATACTGGAAGTGTGCAGAAAAAGAAACCAGGACCTTCGAAAACCACCGGGACGCCTGAAAACATCGAGAGGGTAAGGATGTCGATTTTGAATTCCCTCAAGCGATCTGCACACAAACATGCAGCTGTCCTTGCAATTTCTGAACGCACATTGAGACGAATTCTTCATGAAGAGTGGAAATTTGATCCGTATAAACTGTCGGTGGTGCACACACTTCACCCACGTGATTTTGTCTCCCGAAAAAATGCGTGTGAAGCCTTGATCGATGAGCTGCCTCATGACGCTTTAGTGTCCTTCAGCAACGAGGCACATTTTCATTTGTCTGTCTGCGTGAATAAACAAAATATGCGGTATTGGAGTGGCACGAACCCCCAAGAACTTCTTGAGCAGCCCCTGCATACAGAATGTGTGACTGTTTGGTGTGCGCTATCTAAAGTTGGCATTATCGGCCCATGGTATTTCGAAGAGAGCGATAAGGCAGTGACGGTCATTTCTGAGCGTTTTGTTCAGAAGTCTGAATAGATTTTTCTTCTAGAACTTGAAGAAATGGATGTGGGTGATGTCTGATTCCAACAAGATGGCGCCACAGCCCACACCGCACGCACATCGAAGACCATGTTGCCGCGAGCACCTCCCCTATCGTCTCATCTCTTTGAGGGACGATATCCAGTGGCCAGCACACTCGCCAGATTTAGCGCCATGCGCCTTTTTCTTATGGGCCTATCTCAAATCCTGGATTTGTACCAATCGTCCGTATACCCTGGCTGAGCTACGGAACCATATTCGTGTTGCTACTGCCAACATCGACAGAGACATGTTGGAAAAAGTGGACCGAAACTACCGATTTTGACTCTCCAAATGCATTAAGCAGATCGGAGGCCACCTTCAAGATACCATTTTCAAACTGTAATGGAACAAAACTTTAGATGTTACTCTGTGTAAAGAAAACAAGAATTAAATTGATGTCTCTAATACTTTTTGATTTATGATTTTTTTAAAAATAAGGAAGTCCCCGCGCCGTACCCTGTACAATAGAGTCTGCCCTCTAAAATACGTCTGTATCGTACGGTGAGATATTGTTACTATGAGTGAATGTTTAACGTCTGAAGGTATGTTATTACACTACTGCATTGACGCACAAGTGATGTGTGCTTAATTGTTTAAAATAAAAGTAATCACGCAGTAAAAAGTGTTCTGTTCTGAAGCAAGACGAAAAAACTATGCAATGCTCTTTCGCATAGCAGACCACAATGTTGACTTTGCGACGTTTACTGTCATTTCCTCATTCACAAATTGTCTATTGAGAGGAGACGAAAAGGTTTGTTCGATGTACTGAAGGGCTGTACGAGAGTCATATTTATGATCTGTACGCGGTATTCGAGCCTTAGGTTGATTGTCTTCGTTGTCATCATGTTTCATGTTTCATCGATTTTTCGAGTTACAGCGTCAATGATTCGGTCATCAGTTAATTCTGTTTCTGGTGTGCAGCCAACGTCTGTTGTACTGACCCACTCATTTACGTCACTGGGCTCAACGTAAAGACAGCGTCACATGCTCGTGTATAGTTGGTGCCATTATTTTGTTTTACAGGATTTGATATCTAAGAAGAACACTGTCATTAATTTATATAAGAAATGCTTGCGCAATATCACTTGTTGATCGAGTCAGAAACAAGTTATTTCATACTAAAACTGATCGAACTATCATATCTAGCAACGGTCAACTGTCTAGTGATCCAAATCGTAGACGATGAGTCATCGTCCTGTGTACGTAAACAAACACCGGAAATGGAATGATCAGACTAAGCGCGGAGCCGGATCATCCAAGGTCGGATCATCGAGGATCTACTACATCATCCAAAAAACAAGTTGTGTTCCTAGTTATACTGACCTCTATTGAAAACAAACTACATTTGGGATTAAATGAACTGTGCGCCTGTTGCCAGTATGCCCAACTGTTTAAAGAACTGTCTACAAGAGGTCCGAAAGTGGACACCACATGCTGTCCTTATTACACGCTTCTGAGCAACAAACACTATGTTCCCCAATAAAGAGTTATCTCAAAATTCGATAGCACGAAATGCCAGTGAATGAAAATAATAAAAGTAAATCATAGCTTCGAGTGTTGAAATTTTCGTTTCTAACATCTGATATTATCCATAACGCAAAAACTGCATAGCTTAGGCTCTTAAGATCTGTAGCATGTGACTTCCAGTTATAGTCCTTACCAATTATACACTTATGAACTTATAATATTTTCTGTCAGTATTTCTAATAGCGTCGTCAAGCTAGGTGCGGTTTAAAATACTAAACTTCTTGTGTTTTATCAAAGTTAGTGACAGTCCGTTTGCTGAGCACAAGTTATTAAATTCAACAAAATGTTGTTTGTACTTTCAAGTGCTGAATTTCCTCCATTAGGCTTGAAGGCAATACGTTCATCTTCAGCAAAGAGAAATATTTCTGATCTTGGACATATGATGGTAGTTCGTTGATACACTAACGGAAAAAAATCGCAGCACAAAAAATTAATTAACGTAGAGTAGTGAAATTTCCAGAATAAGTTTGTCTAGGTAACATATTTAAGTTATTAACATTGCGAGTTCACAGGTTAATGTAACCGCGAGATACACTCTTGCAAATGTGAAATGCTTGTACGTTAATAACAGGTGTAAGAGCCAGAATGGTGAAAGCGTGCATGCAAACGTGCATACAATGCGATGTACAGGTACCAGATGTCAGTTTGTGGTCGGTCAGCACAGGGACAGTTAATGCTGTTTGTGGATGACTCTGGAGTTGTCGTCCAATGACGCCCATATGTGTTCAACTGGAGACAGATCTGGCGATCGAGCAGGCCAAAGCAACATGTCGACACTCTGTAGAGCATTTAGTGTGTATGGACGAGCATTATCCTGTTGGAAAACACCCCCTAGAATGCTGTTCACGAGTGACACCACAGCAGGTCGAATCACCAGATTTATGTACAAATTCGCAGTTAAGAGTGCGTGGGATCACCACGTGTTTGCTCCATATGAAATTGCACACCAGACCATAAGTCCAAGTGTAGGTCCAGTGTGTCTAGCACACAGAGAGATGGGTTGCAAGCCCTCAACTAGACTCCTTCTAACCAACACATGGCCATCATTGGCACTGAGGTGCAACCAGCTTTCAACAGAAAACAGAACAGGCCTCCACCCCTCCCTCCAAAGAGCTCGGGCTGGGCACTACTGAAGACGCAAATGGAATGCATGCTACAGGGCGTCTGGTTCAGAGCTGTCCCTGAAGGAAACGATTTCTAACAGTTCGTCGTGTCATTGTGATGCCAACTACTGCTCATATTCACTGCTGCAGATGCAATACGATGCGCCAGAGCTATGCGCCGAACACGAAGGTAGTGCCAAGTGACTATCCGGAGCCCGCTCTTCTTGTGATTACACATTTTCTTGACCATCGTTGCCAGCAGTCATGTACAGTGGCTACATTCCTGCCAAGTCTTTCTGTAATATCGCAGATGGATCATCCATCTTCTTATAACCCTACTACACGACCTCGTTTAAACTCAGTGAAGTATTGATAATGGTGTCTTTGTCGCCTTTAAAGCACTCTCGACTAGCATCAACTCACCACGTCCAATCTCAAAGGTAACTAACGCTCATGATTATTACAGCGAGTGTTTCAAGCAAACCTGATCTGCATCGCCATAGTGGCGCTTCTAGTACCACTCTTATACGACTGATGCAAAGTTTGAACTGACGTCGTCTTTCAGATGTAGAAACAGAAAACTTTCGCTTATGTCGCACAATTTTTTTGCCATCACTGTGTATAAAAAGAGCAGCAGCTTTTCTTCTTTGAATTCATAATATTGTTTCTCCTAAAACTTGACCGGAACAGATGCTACCACGTAACATATTTGACAGAGGCATGTCATGAATGAGGTGTGTCAGCAATATCTTAGACTGCAGGAAACTTGCAAGTTTGATGACTAGAAAAGAAACTGGTGATGAAAATACTGTGCTGTAGGGAAACCTGTATAACGAGTCTTCAGGTTTTGCTTCTTGTCAGCGTAGTGCAGCCTAGTCTGCTAGTTAACAGACTTGGAGAACAGCACGCCAAGAAAAAGAGATTTAAAAAGTCTTAGTAAGTGCCCCCAAGGAGTTGGCTATTAAACGGAACTCCGTCGTTGGACGCAGCCTCTGGCTCCGTTCCAGCAAGCCAGGACAGGTGAGATCAGGGGAGCGTTGCCTGCTAGTAGTGTGGACGAATAAAAGTAAGGCATGTACGATTATATTAACGTCTTTCTATAAGTAACATTAACAAATCTCACTTATCTCGTATCACTCTGACAGGGAACAAAGGTTGTCAACAGGAAAGGATCCGCAGTAAGCTAAAAGTTATCGTATAACTGAGAACTAATTATACGTTGTTTCCCACAAGGTTGCATCTTAGGACCGTCACTTTCTCTTATATGTATGAATGACCTTTCATAAGTAACAGTGCCAGAAACCAAGATATATTTATTTATTTACTTATTCCTTTTATTGCAGATGATAAAATGATCGGCAAACAAAAAAAAAACATGAACCATGGTAGCCGTACCGTAGCTGCAACCTCAACAGAGGGGTATCTGTGGAGAGGCCAGGAAAACGTGTCGTTCCTGAAGAGGGGCAGCAGCCTTTTCAGTAGTTGCAGTGGCAACAGTCTGGATGACTGAACTGATCTGACCAAACGGCCTTGCTGTGCTGGTACTGCGAACGGCTGAAAGCCGTAATTTTTCCCGAGGGCATGTAGCTCTACTGTATGGTTAAATGATGATGGCATGCTTTTAGGTAAAATATTCTGGATCGCCAGAGGGGCGCTACTCAGGGGGATGTGGTTATCAGGAGAAACAAAACTGGCATTCTACGGATCGGAGCGTGGAATGTCAGATCCCTTAATCTGGCAGGTTGGTTAGAAAATTTAAAAAGGGAAATTCATAGCTTAAAGCTATATCTAGTGGGAGTTAGTGAAGTTCGGTAGCAGGAGGAACAGAATTTCTGGTCAGTTGAATACTGGGTTATAAATACAAAATCAAATAGGGGTAATACGTGAGTAGGTTTAATAACGAATAAAAAAATAGGAATGCGGATAAGCTGCTATGAAAAGCATAATGATCGCGTAATTGTAGCCAAGATAGACACGAAGCCCACACTCATCAGAGTAGTACAAGTTTATTTCCAACTAGCTCCGCAGATGATAAAGAGATTGGATAGATGTGTTACGAGATAAAAGAAATAATGTAGATAGTTAAGGGAGACGAAAATGTAATAGACATGGGGAACTGGAATTCGATAGTAGAAGAAGGAAAAATAGTGGGTGAATAGGAACTGCGGGGAATGGTATGAAAGAGGAAGCCGCTTGGTAGAATTTTGCAAAGAGCATAATTTAATCATAGCTAACACTTGGTTCCAGAATCATGAAAGAAGGTTGTACGCGTGGAAGAGACCTAGAGACACCGGAAAGTTTCAGATTTATTATATAAAGGTAAGACAGAGATTTCGGAACCAAATTTTAAATTGTAAAACATTTTCTGGGGCAGATGTGGACGCTGAGCACAATTTATTGGTTATGAACTATAGATTAAAACTGAAGAAACTGCAAAGAGCTAGGAATTTAAGGAGTGGGACCTAGATAAACTGGAAGATTCAGAGATTGTGGAGAGTTTCGGAGGGTTATTAGGGAACTATTGACAATTACAGGGGAAAGAAATACAGTAGAAGAAGAATGGGTAGCTTTGAGAGGTGAAACAGTGAAGGAAGCAGAGGATCAAGCAGTTAAAAGGACGAGGGCTATTAGAAATCCTTGGGTAACACAATAGATATTGAATTTAATTGATGAAAGGAGAAAATATAAAAATGCGGTAAATGATGTTGGTGAAAGATAATACAAACGTCTAAAAAGTGAGATTGACAGGAAGTGCAAAATGTAAGGATTTAGAAGCGTGTATCGCTAGGGGAAAGATAAGATGCCGCCTACATGCCTACATGAAAATTAAAATACCTTTGGAGGGAAAAGAACCACCTGTATGAATATCAAGAGCCCAGATGGAAAAATTGTCCTAATCAAAGAAGGGAAAGCAGAAAGGTGGAAGGAATATATACAGAGGGTCTAAACAAGAAAGATGTTCTTGAGGGGCCGGCCTAAGTGGCCGAGCGGTTCTAGGTGCTACAGTCTGGAACCGCGCGACCGCTACGGTCGCAGGTTCGAATCCTGCCTCGGGCATGAATGTGTGTGATGTCCTTAGGTTAGTTAGGTCTAAGTTCTAGGGGACTGATGACCACAGCAGTTAAGTCCCAAAGTGCTCAGAGCCATTTGAAGCATTTGTTCTTGAGGACAATATGGAAATGGAAGGGGACGTAGATAAATATGGTATAGGAGATATGATACTACTTGAAGAATTTGACAGAGCACGGAAAGACCTAGGCTGAAACAAGGCCCCAGGAGTAGACAACTTTCCATTGGAACTACTGATACCCTTGGGAGAGACAGCCATGACAACATTCTTCCATCTGCTGAGTAAGATGTATGAGATAGGCGAAATACCCTCGGACTTCAAGAAGAACATAATAATTCCAATTCCAAAGAAAGCAGGTGCTTTTGAAATGTGGTGCTACCGAAGAATGATGAAGATTAGATGGGTAGATCACGTAACTAATGAGAAGGTATTGAATGGTACTGGGGAGAAAAGAAATTTGTGGCACAACCTGACTAGAAAAAGTGGTCAGTTGGTAGGGCGTATTTTAGTGCTGTAGGGAATCGTGGGGGGAGGGGGGGAGGTAAAATCGTAGACGGAGACCAAGAGGGGGGATGAATACAGTAAGCAGATTCAGAAGGATGTAGCTTGCAGTAGTTACTCGGAGATGTATAGGCTTGCACAGGATAGTCATGAACCAGTCTTCCGACAAAACATGACAATAACAACAAACATTGTAGTAAAAAGTAATATGCAAGTATAGTTTATAAATCTCGGTTGATGAAAGTTTCGTGGACGTTAATAAAGAGCTTCCTAACCTACGCAGTTCAGAACCTGTAACACGTCTCCTCCCAGTATATCTCTAAAATATGATGGCAAGCAGACAGAAGAGATTGAGAGTGTTAAGTTATCGAGATTACAACTTGGTGATAAATTGTGTTGCAGGAGCATATCAGAGAATTGCAAAAGCACCTGAAGAAATATTTACTTGCAATCTTGCAATGCGAATGTTGTCTGACATAGGTGAGATAAAAATAAAAATGTTATCGTACTTTGCTGACTTTCATTTCATTATGTGATACAGAATCATTTCTTGGGGTAACGATTCAAGAAAAGTTAAAGGTTTCCAAGTTCAAAAGTGAGGAGTAAGATTTATTTCTGGTGTAAAATCGAGGAATTCCTCCAGTCACCTGTTCAAGGAACTGGGGACATTAGCAATGTCTTCGCAATAAATTTATCCTTCAATGAAGTTTGTCGTAAATTATACCTCGGGTTTTTCAGACTTTCATGGAATGAGTACGGGAAATAACAATAATTTTCATAAATATTTAAAGTCATTTGCTTTGGTCCAGACAAATGCTCATTATTTAGGAATATACATTTTCATTAAATTTAGCTATTTATTTAGGAATATACATTTCCGTTCAATTTAGCTACTAATAAAAATGACTTTAAGAGGAGCCCAAAGAGCTCATTAGAGCCCACTTCTATCTAACACACTGTCGAATTTCATAGGTTCTAACATTCTAGAAGACTGGTTTCCTCTCATTATTGCTTAGAACATTCGTTTTATAAACTGAAACGCAGGTTTAGTTAGTTTGTTTGTTTGTTTTTGCTTCTATTTGTATTTCTTTAGTTTACAGACATATTTCGCATTTTACGTTAAGCCACCATCAGTGCATTTATGTGGAATAATATAGTTTTGTTTTTATATGCCATACATATAGATTAGAAAACAGTTCACTCCACAATTCTTACATTAATAATCTACTGCTTACAGTTTTTCGTTATGCCGGGCGCTATCTGCCTTTACTCCCATCTCTTCATAGGTCAGTTATGAAAAATTGAAATATTTTTACATCACGATCTTTCTGTTCTGTCGTTTTCATATTTCGCATGTCAGTTGCTATGAAACATCACTACTGGTCTCGCCCTAACTCCTGATTTTATGTAATCTCTGTTGTGAATGTATGCTCATTTGGTGCCTGCTTTCTTTTTTTTTTTACGTAAGTGTTGTCAGTCTAACGAAATAACTGTTGCCAAACTAAGGACTGTTCATTTCCGTTCTCTCAGTAGGTTGACAGTTAGTTCGTTAGTTGGGGAATGTTGCGTACTGCCTGTGTGAACTGCCGGGACGTCAGAGAGTGAAAGACGATAACAAGTATTGAACTGAGGAAAGTCAGGTTACTGCTTCATGCCATGGGACACATATAGCTCCTTCAACAACCGCTCCTTGATATACCTAGATATGCTAAATAGGATATAAACTAGGCATCGGAAATTGTCTGGTACTATTACTTCTCAATTAGACACAATAAATTGTGTAACTTTGGTGGAGTTGTTAAAGAGGAGTTAATTAACATCAAACGAAAACCGACATAACAGAGGAAAAATAAATATTAATAGAATTAAAACAGAGAAATGCTACTACGGAGAAAAACAGTAAAGAGGAAACGTATGAGCAGGTTTTATTGTAAACAAGAAAATTAATAACGACGTTATTGTTTTGATAAAAATACAAATTTAATGATAAAGGTGTTATTTTTCTTGGAAAAGTTCTCTTATGTGCGGCATTTGCCATCCCGCTATCATACGCAATGTTTCACACAAAACGATCGTTCTTTAGTTTTTGTCGTGACTTTGGATTAGAACCAGATGCTGATGTTCTTTGTGAGACTCCATAAATAATACTAACAATATTGTTTTGGAAATAAGGGAAAGATATTTAATGGAACTCGTTCAAGACTGCGCGCGAATATTCTTCGGGTTTCAAGAAGCGAAGGGGAGCGTGTATGAAGATTTACAGAAAGTGATATGACAGCAATGACACTAGAATAAGATAGTGGATGATTTCAATCCAACGTTAGCGTAAATACTAAATAACGATTGTGCAGTGGGAAACTTTGAGTGTGATAGTAGAGACTTCAGATGCTAGATGGATTTACCTAGAAAAATAGTCTTTGCATTTAACTGATTATATTTTTCAAAACAATAAAGAAATTGCACAGGATGTTACGCTCCTAAACCACTGTCAAAAGACGGATGATTCAGAGTAAAAATTTACAAAGCTAGAGAGAAACAAACTGATGAGATAGGAAGTCAGAAATGTAGATGATGAGGTTGGTTATTGTGGTCTTCAGTCCGAAGCCTAATTTGATGGTGCTACCTACGCTAGTCTATTCTGAACAAGCCTCTTCATTTCTCCATAGCTGTGGCAACCTCCAGCCATTTGAACGTGCTTACTGTAGTGAAGCTTTGGTCTCTCTCTACAAGTGTCTCCCCTGTTGTTATTCCATCGCCAGAGTGAGGATTATTCGATACCACTTCAGGATGCATCCTATTAACCGATCTCCACTTTTAATCACCTGTGCCACAAATTTATTTTCTCCTCAGTTCTAGTTGTTTTATACTCATTAGTAACTCCATCTATCCAACTAATCCTCCGAATTCTTGTGTAGCAATACATTCCAAAAGCTTTTACTCTCTTCTTGACTGAACTGTTTATCTTTCACGTTTTACTTGTGTACAGGTCTACACTCCAGAGAAAAACCTTCAGAAAAGACTTATTAACGCTTAATAAATTTAAATTCTATGTTAACAGACTTGCCTTTTTCAGAAACTTTTCTCCTGCTGTTACCATTTGCTTTTTGTATCCTTCGGCCATCATTGCTTAATTTTCCGTCCAAAAAGCACAACTAATCGGATAATTTCCCTAATCTAATTCCCTCATCATTGCCTGATTAATTCGCCTACATTCCATTACCCTTGTTTTAGATTCACTGATGTTCGTCATAACCTATTTTGAAGACACTAACCACTCCGTTCAGGAGCTCTTGCAAGCCCTTCGCTGTCTCTGACAGAGTTACAGTGTCATCAGCAGACTTCAAAGTTTTCATTTCTTGTCCTGTAACTTTAATTACTTTCCCAAATTTCTAGTTAGTTTCCTATTACTTGGTCAATACAATGATTCAATTACGTAGGGGAGAAACTACAACCCTGTCTCACTCCCTTTTCAACAGCAGTCTTGTTCGACTTACCCCTGCTACCTTCAGAATTTCAGCGAGTATATTCCAGTTAATATTGCCAAACGGATTTTCTAAATCTACAAACCCTACAAACCTAAGTTTGTCCATCTTTAACCCAAGAAAAAAAGATATCACATGGAACAGCAAGAATTTGATACAGTATAGTGAATAAACTGTTCCGAAATTTCTTTGATTTATTTTCTTAAGACTTCCAGGTAGGCAGACTGTAGTATTAGTGTAAAAATTATCAACCACAGCCTACCCGCCCGGAAGTTTTAAGTGAAGTCGATACCGACCATGAAAGCCTACACTATATTTCTTTGATTACATATGTGAAGGTATACTGCAAACATGAAATGAGAAATAATTGATAACAATGAGTCTGCTGAGTAGGCAAAACACTTTTGTTCGGTAGACATCACATTTCATCATGTGAGATGGCAAATGATAGAAAACAGAGTGAAAATTCTACAAGGGTTTGAAAATTAGAATAAATGTTTCTACGGTGCAATACATGAATCTGACAGAGAGATAGTTAATGACGAAACTAGTGACATTCCAAAAGTAAACCTTGTGGTCCTAACTTCTAAGTTGATTAAAAGATGCGCTCTCTGACAGCTAGATGGCGATAGCCATCTGTGACAATGATAAAAGACAGCGAGGCCAGAGATGATTATTAATGAGCAATCCAGCGCGCAATACTCAATTAGTATCTGTCTGTGTTGAGACAGAAAGAAACTAGACGCGCATAAGAATTTGAGTAAAAAATGTACGCATGCCAAGTATTATTAACGTTGTGAATGTATTACGAAAAAGTTGTGTCTGAAAATATGTGAGGGACTGTTTTAAGAAGTTGTTTGAATATTTATTTATTAGTCCATCAAAATACATCGTAATAAATGTTTGGACGATAGTGAGGACCTGCAAAGACACTCGTGACAATGGAGAGAAACACCAACGTGTCACCGCAGCGTTGAAGAGGTTTAAGAAATCATTTGAAGAAGGGATATAAGAACATTTTTAATTTTTATGTTTATTTATTCATAATGTAATTTTATTGTTCAGTTTTTTCTTCATTAGCAACGGTGACTGTTCGGATAGCCAAAATCCCTCCTTTATCCGTTAATATATTCCACAATAATCTTAAAAAATCATAACTCGTATGATTTTCAAGGGACTCTTATACCATTCTTCCTGCAAAACAGTGGCAAGTTTAGGTAACGACGATGGAAGTCAATAGAGATCACGCACTCGTCTCCCCAAAGCAGACCACAGAATCTCAATAATACAGAAATTTGGCGGTTGTGGTGGCCAGGGGATATGTGACAGCTCATCCTCGTGCCGACAAAATCAGTCATAGACGATGCGAGCTGTATGAACTGGGGTCCTGTCATTTTGGAACACAGCACTACCTCTGGAAAACAAAGATTGTACTGTGGGACGGACTTGATCAGCCAAAATGATCGCATAATACATGAAGTAATGCGACGTTGCAAAGTAACCCTGGGTGCCATGGAATACCGCTTCATGGCTCCCCAAATCATCGCCGAATCTGTGCCATATTTCATTGATGGGATGAAAACTCAGCCAGAAGTTGGAAACTTTTTCCATTGCTCCATGGTCCAGGTTTTATTGCTTCGGTACCACATCACTGATGAGTGGTTCTGGAATTCCCTGTTTCTGGGGATCCCTTCCTGTTGCTTTGGTGCTGACAGAGTTCGAAAGTGCGACATTCAGTACTGCATTGACTCTTCCAGCTATCGTCCTCTTATTTTTCGTCACAATCCTCTTCAATGACCATCTCTCACGATCACTCAAACACACTTTCACCCGCTTTAGCGGATAACGATTTTCCGCTTTCCCCGTATGCGGTATAAATCTTCGATATGGTGCCTCTTCAAGCACTAAGCACTTCGGCTACTTTCGTTAAGGAGCACCCGCCGCACAAGTACCGACAATCTACCCACGATAGACTTCATTTAGCTTCGACATAATGCTCTCACCGCTACACCAAACTCTTTCCGACCACGACTAACACTTGCAACGTAGTATGGATATTGCATAGGCGACGTTCGTGATCAAATACGACAGCGAAAACTGCAGGCTTCATTAACATCTGCATTTACGAGGGTGACTCAAATAAAAACCTTAAATTTGTAATAACAAATCGAAATTTCGCGCCATTATCCTGTAAGTTGGTAAGCGTGCTACAAACAGCGTGCAGAATGGCCTGTAGTCTACGAATGGAGTAGGAACTCCGCAAATAGTTTGACTTCAGTGGAAGATGCTCCTCGTCCAGGTCAGACACAACGAGTTGTGACTCCACAGAACATTGCAGCAGTTGAAGCCATATTGAAGGGAAACCTCCGAGTGACACTGAATGATATTGCAGCATGTTTACAGATTAGTCATGGGTCAGCACACCACATTGTGCACGATGTGCTCCAGTTTCACAAAGTGTCTGCAAGATGGGTGCCACGGCAGCTGACTCCTGAAATGAGAGAACGACGTGTTGATGCTTGTGAAGAACTACTTCGGCGCTTTGAACGAGAAGGTGATGGCTTCCTTGCAAGAATCGTTACTGGGGGCGAAACCTGGGTTCACTTCCACCAACCGGAAACGAAGATTCAGAATGGTTCAAATGGCTCTGAGCACTATGCGACTTAACTTCTGAGGTCATAAGTCGCCTAGAACTTAGAACTAATTAAACCTAACTAACCTAAGGACATCACACACATCCATGCCCGAGGGAGGATTCAAACCTGCGACCGTAGCGGTCGCTCGGCTACAGACTGCAGCGCCTGGAACCGCACGGCCACTCCAGCCGGCTAGAAACGAAGAGAGCGAGCAAGGAATGGCGCCATTCCTCATCACCGAAACCAAAGAAGTTTCGAACAGAACCATCAGCAGGGAAGGTTATGCTGACTCTCTTTTGGGACGAAAAAGGCGTCATTTTGAAGCAGTACATGCCTAGAAGGACCACTGTCACCAGTGCATCATACACAGATCTCCTAAAAAATCATCTGCAGCCTGCAGTCAAATCAAAGCGATGTGGATTGCTGTCAGCAGGTGTCCTTTTGCAACATGACAATGCAAGGCCCCACGCTGCCCATACAACAGTTGCATCAATCACAGACCTGCATTTTGAGTGTCTTCTTCATACACTATATTCACCAAACCTTGCCCCAAGTGATTGCCGTATGTTTGGACCACTCAAAGACGCAATGGGAGGAAAGAAGTTCGGTTCTGATGAAGAGGTACGCCACGCGGTGCATGAGTGGTTGCATAGACTACCAAAAGAACTTTTTCTAAAGAAATTTATGCAATAAATGAAAAGCACCAGTTTGCTTTTGTTCTATTGCAGAACAAAAGCAAATTGGTGCTTTTCATATATTATAATGTTGCTCTACCAAGAACCGACGGAAGATTCTGTTAACATGAAATTTATGCACTTTGTAAGCGCTGGAGGACTTGCATTGAGCGTGGGGGAGATTATGTTGAAAAGTGATACCACTTCTGCACAATAAATAATATTTTAAAAAATATTTAAGGTTTTCATTTGACTCACCCTCATGTGTTCATGCATGCATTTCTCGCGATCTTTGCATGTTTTGTCCAACCATTGTATCATTCCTGGCATAGATGTTGTGACGTCCTCTTTCCTGTTAGCAGAACCAGAACTGGTTTTCGCATAACATGAAATGCGGCTTTGTAGAGGTTCCAGATGACATGTTACCATTCTGTAATCCATCTTAGTTGTTTGCTGGCCTAAGACTTTGTGACTTTCCCGTGAATGCAGTTGTTTCTCATCCCCTGCTTGCAATAAACGTGCAAGAAATTCTGACAGTAAGCAGCACTTTGCAGAGGAGTTCTGTCATTGTCATCAGGAAACAGCCAATGAAAATACCTCCATTGAAGCTGTGGCAGATTGGCCGAAAGGCCTGAATGTTGAAAGATTTTTGTTAATGCTAACTGGAGTTCGGGTAATCGGAATCCTTCGCAAATTGTCGGAGACGAGTCATCTGGGGTGAAAGTGATGTTTTAAAGTGTATAACATTCTGTGATGGGAGTCACTTACCCTACATAATAACAAAATAACTAAAATAAATAAAACTAAACTCCTCCCGAACAGGCCATGAAAGCCCAACGGGACCGACCGGCCGCCGTGTCATCCTCAGCCCACAGGCGTTACTGGATGCGGATTTGAGGGGCATGTGGTCAGCACACCGCTCTCCCGGCCGTATGTCAGTTTCCGAGACCGGAGCCGCTACTTCTCGATCAAGTAGCTCCTCAGTTTGCCTCACAAGGGCTGAGTGCACCCCACTTGCCAACAGCGCTCGGCAGACCGGATGGTCACTCATCCAAGTGCTAGCCCAGCCCGACAGCGCTTAACTTCGGTGTTCTGACGGGAACCGGTGTTACCACTGCGACAAGGCCGTTGGCAACAAAATAGGAAAACTTGAAGAATCGAAAGGCCGTTTCCGTGTGTAGGTGTGCTGAGTCATTGCCCGGTTTTATAGGTCAGTCTCCTGTATTGATCCGCTTTCACACGCTTGGTACGGTGAGGTCACATATCAGAGCCTAGAGCCGTCAGCTGGCTGGAGGTGGCGTTTATTAAAAATAATGGACTCGGAAGCGTTTAACTGAATTCAATAAATTACATTAGTTCCAATGGAAATCTAAAGAGTGCTGTTGTTGTGTGACTTTTTACCTAGTGACTTTGAACTTTTTTGTTTTGTCTTTGTAGGAATTATGGGTGGAAATTGCTAGGAGACACCTGGAGGTACTGACTGTTAGCAGTCGAAAAATTTTCGAGGCTGGATAATGAAAAATACTGGATTGTAAGGCATGCCCAGGAAAGATAAACACTCAAATTATAATTCAGTGATGATGAAGAGTAGGCTGAAGTTCAAGACACAAGCTAGGAAGAAACAGTGCGAAAAGAAATGGGATACGGAAGTGCTAACGACTGAAGAGATATGCTTGAAATTCTCTGAGACTATAGATACTGCGCTAGGGAATAGTTCAGTACGCAGTTCAATGAAAGTGTAGTAATACAGGTAGTAGTAGTTGGGTTTTTTTTGGGAGCACGACAGCAAGATCTTCAGCACCCCTTCAGTAATATAGTGAGACGGGTGACAAGAAAAGACTCAGAACAGTAAGATAAAACAGAACATAAAACACAGGTAACAACGTTTGAAAAATATGTGCCTACCCACACAGAAGCGTGGGACGATGCACGTCGTCAGCAGTAAAACATGGGCAACGCAGGAAGAAAGTGGGAGAGGGAGCTAAAACAATATAGCAGATGGGAGTGGCTGGCTGACCGCAAGGCTCAAATGGCTCAAATGGCTCTGAGTACTATGGGACTCAACTGCTGTGGTCATCAGTCCCCTAGAACTTAGAACTACTTAAACCTAACTAACCTAAGGACATCACACAACACCCATGCCCGAGGCAGGATTCGAACCTGCGACCGTAGCAGCAGCGCGGCTCCGGACTGGAGCGCCTAGAACCGCACGGGACCGCAAGGAAAAGAGAGAGGAGTCAGCCACTCTGCAATACACTAAAACCTCCAGCCTAAAAGTTTAGGCCAGAGTCCAGACACATCACAAAACTTTAAAACCCTAGACACACACGTCTCATCGTTCGCTAAAACACAAGGCAGATCCCCATCAACTTGTGTTTCTGCCCTTGCATCACGGTATAAAATGCAGTCTGTTAAAATTTGGCGGACAGAGATATGCACACCACAGGCATCACAAAACGGGGGATCCTCCCGCCGTAATAGAAAGCTATGTGTGAGAGGACAGTGCCCAGTCCAAAGGCGTGTGAGGGTCACTTCTTCCCGCCTGAGCGACCTGCAGGAGGAACGCCACGGCCGAGTTGTTGACTTCACCAACCGCAGTTTATTGGCCGTCACCGCCAGTCATTCTTCCTCCCACAACTCCATACACTTCTTGTGGAGTGCAGAGATGACAGACTGCAAGGGAATAGGACGAAAGAGGGATCGATATATCTAAAATGGACAGTACACAGAAAATGGAAAGAAAAACGTAGATGCAAGGGAGATAACTGCGAAGAAGCCCTGGGTGACCGAAGAAATACTTCAGTTGATCGATAAAAGAAGGAAGCACAAAAACGTCCAGGAAAATTCAGGAATACAGAAATACAAGTCACTTAGGAATAAAATATAAATAGGAAGTGCATGGAAACTAAGGACAAATTGCTGTATGAGAAATTTGAAGAAATCGTAAAAGAGTTGATGGTCGGAACGGATGGCAAAGCATATAGAAAATTCAAAACAGCTTTCGGTGAAGGTTTAGAAGCAAGGGGGGTAACATTAAGAGTGCAATGGGAATTCCACTATTAAATGCAGAGGAAAGAGCGGATAGGTGGAAAGAGTAAATTGAAGGCATCTATAAGACGGAAGACTTGCCTGATAACGTGATAGAAGATGAAATACGAGTCTATAGGGAATAGATGGGGGATCTAATATCAGAAACAGAATTTAAAGGAGATATGGAAGGTTTAAGATCAAATAAGGCAGATGGGACAGGTAGCATTCCATCAAAATTTCTAAAATCATTGGTCTAAGTGGCAACAAACCGATTACTCACGGTGGTGTGTAGAATGTATGAGCCTGGCGATATACTATCACACTTTCGGAAGAACATCATCGACACATTTCCGAAAATTGCATGAGCCGACAAGTGCGAAAAAATCGTTCAAAGGGCTCTGAGCACTATGGGACTTAACATCGGAGGTCATCAGTCCCCTAGAACTTAGAACTACTTAAACCTAACTAACCTAAGGACGCCACACACATCCATGCTCGAGGCAGGATTCGAACCTGCGACCGTAGCGGTCGCGCAGATCCAGACTGAAGCGCCTAGAACCGCTCGGCCACTCCGGACGGCGATAAGTGCGAGAATTATCGTACGATCAGCTCATGCAGCCAAGTTGCTGAGAAGAATAGTATACAGAATATTGGAAAAGAAAATAGAGAGTATGTTAGATGACGATCAGTTTGACTTTAGGAAACGGAAAGGCACAAGAGTGGCAATTCTGATATTGCGGTTGATAATGGAAGCAGAAGTAAAGAAAAATCAAGAGATGTTCATAGGATTTGTTTGCCTGGAAAAAGCGTTCGGCAATGTTGGGTTGGGTTGTTTGGGGAAGGAGACCAGACAGCGAGGTCATCGGTCTCATCGGATTAGGGAAGGATGGGGAAGGAAGTCGGCCGTGGCCTTTCAAAGGAACCATCCCGGCATTTGCCTGAATCGATTTAGGGAAATCACGGAAAACCTAAATCAGGGTGGCCGGACGCGGGATTGAACCGCCGTCCTCCCGAATGCGTTCGGAAGTGGCAAAGGCTGCAAGACGTTCGAGATTCTGAGAAAAATAGAAGTAAGCCTTAGAGAAAGAGAGGTAATATACAATACGTACAAGAACCAAGAGGGAACAATAAGAGTGGGGGACGAAAAATGAAATACTCATATTAAAAAGGGCGTAAGACAAGGATGCAGTCTTTCGCTGCTACTGGTCAGTCTATGCATCGCAGAAACAATGATGAAAATAAAAGAAAGGTTCAAGAGAGGAATTAAAATTCAAAGTGAAAGAATATAAATGATAGGATTCACTGATAACGTTGCTGTCCTCTGTGAAAATGAAGAAGAATTACAGGATCTGCTGAATGGAATGAACGGTCAAATGAGTACAGAACATGGATAGAGAGTAAATCGAGGAAAGACGAAAGTAATGAGAAGTAGGAGAAATGAAAACTAACATCAGGACTGATCATCACCAAGTAAATTAAGTTAAGGACTACCTAGCCAGCAAAATAACCAGTGACGGATGGAGCAGGGAGGATATCAAAAGCAGACTACAACTGGTAAAAAGAGCATGGCTAGCCAAGAGAAGTCTGCTAGTATCAAACACAGGCCTCAATTTGAGGAAGAAATTTCTGAAAATGTACGTTTGGAGCACAGCATTGTATGGTAGTTAAACATGGACTATGGGAAAGCTGAAAAAGAAGAGAATCGGAGAACTTGAGATATGGTGCTACAGAAGAGTACTGAAAATTAGGTGAGCTGATAACGTAATGAATGAGGAAGTTCCCCGCAGAATCAGAGAGGAAAGGAATATGTGGAAAACACTGACAAGGAGAAGGGACAGAACGATAGGAGGACATCTGTTAAGACAACAAGGAATAACTTCCATGGTACCAGAGGGAGCAGTAGAGGGTAAAAACTGAGACTGGAATACATCTAGCAAAGAACTGAGGCTGAGGGTTGTGCTACTCTGAGATGAGAGACGTTGGCACAAGGAGGAGAAGGAGAATATTAGTGTTTAACGTCCCGTCGACAACGAACATTAGAGACGGAACACAAGCTTGGATTATGGAAGCATAGAGAAGAAAATCGGCCGTGCCCTTTCAAAGGAACCATTCCGACATTTGCCTGAAGCGATATAGGGAAATCACGGGAAACCTAAATCAGGATGCGTGGACGCGGTTTTGAACCGTCGTCCTACCAAATGCGAGTCCATTGTGCTGACCACTGAGCCACCTCCTTCGGTAGGTTCGCCCAAGAAAGGAATTCGAGCAAGGCCGCATCAAAACTGACAGTAGACTGTTGTTGTTGTGGTCTTCGGTACAGAGACTGGTTTGATGCAGCTTTCCATGCTACTCTATCCCGTGCAAGCTGCTTCATCTCCCAGTATGTACTGCAGCCTACATCCTTCTGAATATGCTTAGTGTATTCATCACTTGGTCTCCCTCTACGATTTTTACCTTCCACGCTGCCCTACAATAGTAAATTGGTGATCCCGTAATGCCTCAGAACATGTCCTACCAACCAGTCCCTTCTTCTTGTCAAGTTGTGCCACAGACTCCTCTTCTCCCTAATCCTGTTCAATACCTCCTCATTAGTTATGTGATCTACCCATCTAATCTTCAGCATTCTTCTGTAGCACCACATTTCCAAAGCTTCTATCCAAACTATTTAT
Source organism: Schistocerca americana (assembly GCF_021461395.2). Classification (NCBI taxonomy): domain Eukaryota; kingdom Metazoa; phylum Arthropoda; class Insecta; order Orthoptera; family Acrididae; genus Schistocerca; species Schistocerca americana. The sequence continues at coordinate 225,476,620 of NC_060123.1, forward strand.
CGTCCATGTTTCACTTCCATACATGGCTACACTCAATACAAATACTTTCAGAAACGACTTCCTGACACATCTATACTCGATGTTAACAAATTTCTCTTCTTCAGAAACGCTTTCCTTGCCATTGCCATTCTACATTTTATATCCTCTCTACTTCGACCATCAGCAGTTATTTTGCTCCCCAAATAGCAAAACTCATTTACTACTTTAAGTGTCTCATTTCCTAATCTAATTCCCTCAGCATCACCGGACTTTATTCGACTACATTCCATTATCCTCGTTTTGCTTTTGTTGAAGTTCATCTTATATCCCCCTTTCAAGACAATATCCATTCCGTTCAACTGCTCTTCCAAGTCCTTTGCTGTCTCTGACAGAATTACAATGTCATCGGCGAACCTCAAAGTTTATATTTCTTCTCAATGAATTTTAATGTTCAAAATGTTCAAATGTGTGTGAAATCTTATGGGACTTAACTGCTAAGGTCATCAGTCCCTAAGCTTACACACTACATAACCTAAATTATCCTACGGACAAACACACACACCCATGCCCGAGGGAGGACTCGAACCTCCGCCGGGACCAACCGAACAGTCCATGACTGCAGCGCCTTATACCGCTCGGCTAATCCTGCGCGGCAATGAATTTTAATACCTACTCCGAATTTTTCTTTTGTTTCCTGTACTGCTTGCTCAATATCTAGATTGAATAACATCGGGGAGAGGCTACAACCCTGTCTCACTCCCTTCCCAACTACTGCTTCCCTTTCATGTCCCTCGACTCTCATATTGCCATCTGGTTTCTGTACAAATTGTAAATAGCCTTTCACTCCCTGTATTTTACTCCTGCCACCTTCAGAATTTGAAAGAGAGTATTCCAGTCAACATTGTCAAAAGCCTTCTCTAAGTCTACAAATGCTAGAAACGTAGGTTTGCCTTTCCTTAATCTAGCTTCTAAGATAATTCGTAGGGTCAGTATTGCCTTACGTGTTCCAATATTTCTACGGAATCCAAACTGATGACTAAAAAAATAAAAAATAAAAATGTTCTTATAGTCGCGTGAGACTGTCACGAAAGTCCGTCTTTGGGATGATGTTCATTTCGTATATGACATTCCTAACTTCTTCGGTCTTAACGAAACATCAGAGACCCATTCTGTCCTTTTGTCGGTTTGTGGTACATTCGTACTGACGCCAAGTCTCGTCACCCGTGATGACTTTTTCCAGAAAAGAACTGACCGCGTTCTTCACTTCCATCAAGTCGCGACAGGGGTCCACAAGTCGTTGTATTTTGTCCCGGAGTCAAAGTGAGCGGGACAAACTTCACCACTTTTTTCTCTTCTTCCAAACATTCTGGAAAATGTTTTGAACACTTGATTTGTAGATGTTCAGCTCGCTACTCCATTGTGATTTGTAACGCAACAACGTTGGCGCATTAGGATCGTACATTCGCTGCTTGAGACTGCTTGCTCACAGCTGACTGGTCGAATGCACATCTGTTGTTTACCGCTCTTCGTTCAAGTTGCCTCTGTAGTTACTGCGCTGACGTTGCTTATACGCCAGGAATCAAATCAGTCTCGTAACTTTTGCGCTAACGGTGTACGTTTTCCATTGCAGTGGTTGCATCTGGGAATCTTTCTCAACGCGTTTGTATAGCTTTAGGGCGTTAAGCACAGGTTCTGGAGCACTGACAGGATGAACCCTGCTTGCGGATCAAAGCGAGACAGGCGACTATATTTGAGTTTTTGAACTATAGCGGTGCCGAGAAATGACGCACGTTCGCTGAAAAACTCTTCGTATAGTCCGATAAAAACTACGTGATAACTGACACTTCACGCATTGTAGCTGGTTTCCTCCACCCAGATAACTCAACGTCACGCCCGGACCGTTCGCCGTTGCCAAACTGCCACTACTATGAGTTACTTCCAATGCCTTATCCGGCTTTATTTCTTGATGTGTTTGGATCCCGAATCCTCGGTCCACAACTATGAGTTACTTGCAATGCCTTATCCGGCTTTCTTTCTTGATGTGTTTGGATCCTGAATCCTCGGTCTGACCCTTTCGTTTCGTCTTTCATCATACATGATAACCACACCAAAAAGAAAAGACACACACACACACACACACACACACACGTAAACAGCGATGCTAAGGAAATACACACGTTTCATACACAGCACTAACCAAACACTACTGGATAGTTCCACACAAGGCGCGATTCAGCATCATTTATACAGTTATTACAATTACAGAGATCAGCTGACATTACATAAGCGTCGCAAGATATTGCCTGAAGCCGAATTTTTGAACGCTGTCCAATTAATCGTTGCGACTGGGACACCAGAGTTATAAATTTAATTGCTTTTTTTTCGGTGTAATGGAGTAGAGTAATAGTGATGGCATAAACTTGAGGTGTAGAACATCGAAGAATCGATTCTCGTTAAATGCAGCGAAATTTTTTGTTTTTCTACATCTAATCACTTTTACCCAATTAATTGGTTTAAATGTATTTTTTTGTTTCTAATTCTTTTCCGCCTCTTTTTCTCCGTCGACCTTTTTATTTTATTTTATTTTTCTCCCTATTATTCTTTTATCGTTTGGAATAATCTTGTGACGCCTACAATCTGCAGCCAAGTGCCAAATCAGGACTGCTCATCGGTTGCTAGAGCAGCATTTGGTGCAGACAGTGTGAGGATGGTTTCAGATAACCAAATACAGCGGGAAATTACAGTTTGCTTTTACCGCTAAAACTGAAATTTTGCTGCGGAAGATGGCTATGCAAACAAACATACTGTATTATGAAATTTTTCTGTCTTGAGTTTGCTCGTAGTTAGGGTGACCATATTTTCTTTGGACAAAAGTGGGACTTCCATACATTTTCTTGGCCAAAAAGTGGGACAACTTTTATTTCTCGTTAAATATCACTTTTAATGCTAACATTTCTTCTTCCTCTGCAAATATAGCCTTCACTGATATTTGTGTGTGTCTGTGTGTGTGTGTGTGTGTGTGTGTGTGTAGAAAGCCAAACAAAGAATGGAAAGACTGGAAAGAAGTACATTTCAAGTTTTCAGAAATTTACTTATTAAGAAATGTAACATTTATAACACAGAATGTAGAAACATACAGTAACAATCACTACAAAAAAATTTCTTACTAAACACAAAGAATTTATGGTTTTGTGGATTCCACACTGCAATCATGTTTCTTCGAAGATAAAATTTCATTCAGCAACTCAGATTTGCCTAATAGGTATGAATAGAAGTCAGTACAACTGTATTTACTGAAGTTTAAACAGGTCAGTAAAATACACTTAAATCTCCTCACCGTAAATCTATTCCTCTCATCTGTCCACTGTGACGATAGTAAGCTGAAAACTCTTTCAACATTTGCATTGTGGGTAGGGAGCGAAAAGAAGTACTGCGCAATATTAAGCGATTCTCTGAACTGTTCATTACACTGGCAAGATCTGAAAAACCTACACAATTCTCACGTGCCATCAACTGATTCCATTGTTCACTGTCTGTTTCCACTTGTTGTTTTACAGATGACTGTATATAAACTATTTCATCAAATAAGAGGCTGCGTTTACTAGAATGCCCTTTTCATTTAGCCACATTAAAGTATTTTCAACTACTGACCATTCTGGTGGTTCTGTGAGCATCATCCATGAGAATACAGAAAACTCAGCTATTCCCTGTAAACATGAGGATAAATAGTCTACTGAAGCATCATAAAACGTTGATACTGCTATGTCAAATTTCTTAATAAACTGGTCATCACAATCATTCAGCAGTTTTTTTACACTTAGTAGTACAAAATGTTCATGTTTCCTTGAATTTAGACTTGTCAAAGCTTTACTTAAGACTGCTAATACTTCACATATTGAATTATTCTGTTTCTCACAGCTCATAATGGATTGTTGGAAAACACTCATTTGTGAATGTACAAAAAGTAAATAACATTCATTTATAGCATCACTGAAAAAACTCTTTAAGATTGCAGGGCACTTTGAGTTAGACTGTGACAAAAAGTAAGATTTCAAAGGTTCATACATTTTCAAGATCCTTTCTATGGCTGGCAACAATGAAAGCCACCTTGTTTTGGAAAAGGAAAGTAAATCTTTGTAAGTGACACCAACAAATTCACAGAATTCAGTGAGTTCTGCAACACGAATAGAAAAAAATATGAAAATGGTTGTACAACTTCATGACAATGCAGTCAATGTCAACAGGTAAAACATCACAAGCACTTTGAAGTGTGTTATGAACAACATGTGCTGGACAACCTATGCCAAAAATGTTAGAGTTTTTTAATTTTTCTTTCAGATGTGTGAAAACATTATTACCCTCTTTCCTCATTAACCCCCAAAAATTACAGTTAGTATTGTCTGCGCCAAATGAGATGATACTGAATGACTGTATAACATGAGAAAGATAACTGGAAATTGTTTCGGACTTTTCGTTCTGCAATTCATCAAGATCAAGCAATTTCGTCTGCAGTTCACCCTCACTTACAGAAAAACACTGAACTATCAGTGGAAAAATTTTCTGATGCCCATGGTTGCTAGCATCAGTAGATATTGAAAAGTATTTTGCACTGTTTACAGCAGCTATTACCTGTTTCTGGGAATGTTGATAATTGCTTCACACTTCGTTTTTCCACACGAAACATTTTCTGCAATCTTAGAATCAGGAAATTTTTTTTGTTTAGTTGAACACTGCAGTCATTAGAACGATAGCTTTGGTGGTGTTTAACAACATGGAATGACAGTGTTCCTTCTGCTGAAGCTACGTTTTTCTGTTCCTGTGTATTTGAAGTTACAAAATAGCTCGTCATTTTTTGCGAGGAACCTTCCGATCGAAGATTCTCCCTCTGTTTCTTTGATTCCATATGATGCTTAAGATCTGCAGCACCACCACGAGACACGGATACAGCACAGTTACATACGTTACGTTTTGCTGAACAGTCTGTAGCAGTGAAGCAAGGAAATTTCCTCTGAAGCTCTTCCGTAAACTTTGATTTTCGTTTCGGCATCGCCACGACGTGCTAGCACTTCACGAAACTGATACTGAGTGCTGACAACAATGACAAGCAAAAGCAAAGAAAATAAGAGTACACAACCATTATAGTGGTTAAGCTGTACATTATCAGGGGGTACCAACGTATGGAATGTCAGTTTCAATTGATAGTTTATAAAATCGACACTCAGAAAATATTTTAACCACTTTGTAAATGTCTGAAAATAATCCTTGAAAATCGGACAAGTTGCTTGCTTGAAAAAAAAAAGTCTTGACAAATTTTTGAGCCTCAGAAAACGGGACAATCCCGATTAATCGGGACGTATGGTCACCCTACTCGTAGTCTACCCTTAAAACATGTGAACAAAGCGATCGTCAATTTAGTTTGACTGCTGATTATTGATCGCCGTTTTCGGGGATACATTGCACGTTATGAGGTTACAGTTCGATTAGGAGATGAATTTAAATTCAGCATTACAGTAACCATCATCTGCTGCAGTTCAGTCATTGGTTACTTAAAATCAGCTGTTGGCAGCCGCTTCCAACACAGCTTCGCTTTAGACATTAACAGCATTTGTGAAGTGACCAAAGTATTGGGACAACAGCGGTACCACCCCACATTACATTATGCCAGATGTATCCAAGATGGCGGCGATGACGTCATCCAAGATGGCTGCGTGTAGACTTGGCAGAACTGCAAGACATCATCCAAGATGGCTGCTATGACATTATTCAAGATGGCCGATATTGGCAGGAAATTTTAATTTTGGCAGGAAAGTGCCACGCCCCCTACCCTCCCCACCCACAGAAAAATGACAAGAAGTTCAAATTTCAACAGGATAATCCATCACACCTCAGTTATCTATACTAACCTAAGAAAATCGCGGGTAGATAGGTCACCTGGCCTACCTCCACTAACCTATGTCACCCAACTGCCACCTCTTCCTAGGAACTGGTGCCAAGTTTGAATTTTCGCAGTAAAGAAAGTTAACTTGGGGCTTCGCTACCAACCTAAGAAAATCGCAGGAAAATAGATCAGCTGGCCTACCTCCACTAACCTAAGTCACCTGACCGCCACCTCTTCCTAGGAACTGGCGCCAAGTTTGAATTTTGGCAGTAAAGAAAGGTCAGTTGGGGTTTCGCTACCAACATAAGAAAATGGCTGGAAAGAAAGGGCCTCAGTCATCTGAACGCCACCTCTTCACCTCTTCCTAGGAACTGGAGCCGGCAGCGGATGTGGCAATGCTGTAGCAGCAAGTGAGAAACATCAATTATCAAGGCATTTTAAACAGACTATAGTTAATCTTTGAAACAATACATGGCACAATACGTCTTCTGTAGGAAGGGTATTTGGACTCTGGCTGTAGCTACGGAAAGGCTTCTTGCATTGCCACATGGCTCCTACTGCGAAGACTTCAGTGGCACAACACTTTAGGCAAACTCATGAAACTGTGTACAGATTGCTGGCTGTGGGAGACAGTGCTCCAAGACTTAGACAACGCTATGATTAAACTCAGTGGTCAAAATGTTAGTTACTCCCTTCAAAAAAACGCACAGGTCGTCTTGGAGCGCTGTGGATCGTATAGCATTCGTAGAAACGATAATATCTGTAAATCATATAAGTGAATTGGCGCTAAACGCCTGTTTGCCATGGCGTGAAATGGTGAAATATACGGCTAATGGAATTAGTGCAGTAATGTGTCAGAAAGGAGTTGTAATGTTTCAACGTGCCCTTGACCATACCGTGAATAAAGTTGTACGCTTTCTTGGTATATCGAGTACTATCAAATATGTCTACGTGATATGCAGTTGCCACTCCCTGTCAAGTGATACGGCGTAATAAAAGGGATCGTAAAAAGTACCTAACTCGTGACGGGTGTCGTGCCTCGTCATTGACGGTCGGTTTCAAACCGGACAGGAATCACTGCTGTGACGGAATGCAGGTGTTCATCTCAACCAGTTTCCAGGAGGGCGTTGGAGGCCATTTGGAGTCAGGAGCCACACGAAAGGTCATTTTTGGTAGCGTGACATAAAGTTGCACATCCTATGTAAAGGTTTTTTTAAATTACCGCTACCAGTCACAGACTTCATCAACTATAGAATCTTATTTATTTAGCGACATGTTTCGAGGGTTGTACCTCATCTTCAGGCTAAATGGCATTATAAAAACAACTTTACAATAAGGTCATACCTATGTTACATAGTCTTTTCGTAAATGCTGTGGTCATCCCGTGGGAGAAGAGAAAACTTAGTAAGAGGCGATGTCACTTGGGAAGCTGGACTGATGTTTGCGCGAAAATGTTTTATAACGGTCACTCACTTTGTCACGCCAGAAGAACGGTGCGGTTTTTGAATGCGGAAGGAGTGTCAGCAAATGACATTCTCGCTCGAATGTCTGATGTGTATGGAGAACACAGTTTATCATATGCGCGTGTGTTTCCGTGGAATGAATGATGTCAAGAGAGTCGGGTGTCATTAAAAGACAGGACAAGCTCATTTTCATAGATGCATGTTCGATGAATAATTTACACTATAAATCGTAATGATGTGGAACGAGTCATTTTACATTCACACCTAAATTAATTCGTAAATGAGCTTCGTGCTGAACATTCTTTTGCTTGAGTTTGTAATTCCTACCCAGCACCACCTTACACACATTACAGTAATAGAAGTTAATTCTATGGAATAGGGGGAGTTGTTAAGAAGAAACTTTGTCAATTTGTTTTCAAATTTTACTTTGTTGTCTGTCAGACGTTTTATATCACTGGGTAAGTTATCATAAATTTTAGGTGCAGCATAGTGCACCCCTTTTTGTGTAACGGCAACCTTAATGTGGAGCAACGAATGTCATTTTTCTTTCTGGTGTTGTAATAATGTTAATTATTGTTCCCTTTGAACTGCAGTGGATTATTTACAACAAACTTCATGAGGGAATAAATATACTGTGAAGCAGTAGTCAGCCCAATTCCTTAAACAGATGTCTACAAGATGACCATAGGTGAGCACCACATTTTATTCTTACAGCGCTTTTTTGAGCATTGAAGACTTTCTTTCTTAAAAATGAGTTACCCACAGAACATTATTCGAAATGACATCACTGAATGAAAATACATAAAATATGTCAACTACCTGATTTGTCTCTCCCCAAGATAATTTTGTAATTAGGCTGTTTATGTTTTCTTATTGGCAACGTTACGTAGCGCTCTGTATGAAAATCACTAGCTGTGCTGTGTGCAGTCTGTGGCTAGTTTGCATTGTTGTCTTCCATTGTAGTGTTCGGCAGCTGGATGTTAATAGTGCGTAGCGTTGCGCAGTTGGAGGTGAGCCGCCAGCAGTGGTGGATGTGGGGAGAGAGATGGCGGAGTTTTGAAATTTGTAAGACTGGATGTCATGAACTGCTATATACATTATGACTTTCGAACACTATTGAGGTAAATACATTGTTTGTTCTCTATCAAAATCTTTCATTTGCTAACTATGCCTATTAGTAGTTAGTGCCTTCAGTAGTTTGAATCTTTTATTTAGCTGGCAGTAGTGGCGCTCGCTGTATTGCAGTAGTTCGAGTAACGAAGATTTTTGGTGAGGTAAGTGATTTGTGAAAGGTATAGGTTAATGTTAGTCAGGGCCATTCTTTTGTAGGGATTATTGAAAGTCAGATTGCGTTGCGCTAAAAAAATATTGTGTGTCAGTTTAAGTACAGTGACATATAATTGTTCTAAGGGGATGTTTCATATGTCGACCCTTAGCCGAGGATACCTCACTGGAATCTTCTGATTTTTTCTTGTAGTTTGTGTAATTAGTGTAGATTTTGTTTATTGCTAGCGCGTAATTGTAGAGAGAATCTCCTTTGTAGTTGCAGTCTTTCATTGTTGTACATTAAAACAGGTGTGGCACACATGTAAATTTGCACCAAGTATTTCGTAGCTGTGCTTGCAATTAACTAGATATTATTTTCAGTGCTATGTTCATGTGTTCTCTTATTTTTGCTCTTCAAATTGTGTTTTTTTGTATTGTGGTGTGAAATATTGTGACAATAATGGCGTGTGAAAAACGTAATACTAGGCTCCAAAGTAAACTGAGAAATGACAGTGAAGACGAAAGCAGTGTGTTAGCGCCACCATGTAATGAATTAACTAATGTTCAAAGTAGTAATTTGGTAATTGTGCATAGGGAAATGGAGCGGGCTGCAAATAATGGTGTAGGTAGTGAAATAATTAGTGAACAGGGAAGCATTATCGATCGATCGGTCGGCAACAGCTCGCCTCAGGATTCCGAAATGACAGGACACAATCTTGCAAATACTGTAGATTCAGGTTTTGCGTCCTCACCGTTTTCTCAAATAAATCAAGACACATTTTCTGATTTTCAAAATGCGAATACTGACGGTTCAAATGCACTGCCGAATAGCACTGAGGAATATGTTTCAGACACCAGTGCACTGTTATTACAGCTAATGCAACAAATGGGACAAAGGCTACAAAAGTTAGACACAATGCTTGAACAAAATCAGAAACAAATGGGACAAAATCTTCAAAAATTAGACACAATGGAACAAAATCTTCGGAAGTTAGACACCACACTTGAACAAACACGTGAAGATTTAACTACTGAGTTACATAACATTGAATCGAAATGTCAAAAAGTCTGTAATGACGTAAAAACACAAATTTGTGAGCTTTTCCAACCTATTTTTTCGCGTCATGAAAATGCATTACAGAATCACGAAGCAGCCATAAAAGAACTGCAAACTATTGTTCGTGAAAATCACGACACCTTGCAAGCTAAAACTGACTCAGTTGCATCTACCGGCTCGGTCACGCAACTTGCAAAAACTCAGGAAAACTTAAAGGACACAGTAGATACGATTTCAACACAAATGGACACTCTGAAACTTGGTTCAGAAAAACATATAGAGGAAATAATTTCACTATTGGATAAAGTAGCAGAACTTTCAGATCAGTTCACTAACTTAACTACAAAGGTAGATGATGATCTGAATGACACAAGACCTGTAGCCTTCACGGACACTGAAGAGTATGAACAAATTAGAAAATTCAAACAAAATCAAAATCAAATCAATACACAGTACAAAAGAGAAATCTGGGAAGTACAAGATCAGTTGGCACAAGTAATACAAGAATTACATATTTCAGAGGACACTCGCGCTCCAGTACGGGAAGAGGGACTTAGAAATGCGGAACAACCACAAAATAATAACACAGGACACTTCGGAAATTATGAAAGAAATTGGCAAGGCGCATTGGATTTTGAGATGGAACCGCCGAAACGAAGTAAATATGAGCGATGTGCGACTCGCCGACACGATTATTTTGACTATAAGCTGTTCATTACTACACGTAAATTCAAAGCATTTAAGAATTCTAACGACATTCATACACAAGCATGGCTTCATCAATTCTCTCATTGTTTTCCTCCCAACTGGTCATTGGAGCACAGGTTAGAATTTATGTGTGGCTACTTGGAGAATGAACCAGCTATAAGAGTGCGATCGGTCATTCACGATTGTCACACCGAAGGAGAGTTTTATCATGCCTTCCTCTCAGCGTATTGGTCTCAAGCTACACAAGACCGAGTAAAACATAGCATCATAATGATGAAACACTTTGAACAACCTGAATTTTCCAGTCTTGTCAAATATTTTGAAGACATGTTGCATAAGAATCAGTATCCTTCAAACCCATACAGCCCCTCAGAACTCATCCGCATTTGCTTGATCAAACTGCTTGAACATTTACGACATATTATTTCAGCAGGACGTTGCAAAGACGACATTGAAGCTTTTCAGGGACTGTTACAAGGACTGGAAATGGACACTGACAATCGCGGAAACAGGAGCACAACAATTACAGGTCACATCTGTCACTATTCCGCGATGACAGAAATAATACACGACAAGGCCATTCTTACAACGTAAATCGTGACCAAAACAGACACCACCCATATGACAACCGTTGGCAGAGTAGTAATAATTACAGGGAAAGATCACCTCTCCGCGGTAATGACTATCACAGAGACAATCAGAGAAACAGACAATATGGGAACCAAAATAATTATTATCAAGGGAGACAGAATAACTTCAGATGCAACGGTCCAGCGCGCAGTTACGATTCAGGGAGAAATTCTCCACCATGTGACCGACAAGAAAGAAACTATGGAATCTACCGACATGACGACAGACGATATGATCGTAACGACAGACCAGAATTCATCAGAACTGGCGGGATTCAAACAGAGCAGGGCCCTCTCGACAAGGTGAATCTGTAGAAGTTAGGTCTCCAAATCCCAATAACGACGCGCGCCAACAAAGACACAATAGGCAATGACTCATACCGCTGGCAGCCACAAAACGTCCTTATGAAACTGACGACGCAGCTGCCGTAGCTAGTAATTACGTAAAAATGGAAGACATTAGGGACATCTTACTCCAGGAACACGACGTAAAACATAACAACATTGCATATCCTGTGATTCACATTACTGTAAATGACGTAAAATTTACGGCAGTACTTGACTCTGGCAGTCCCATTTCAGTAATTAGTGAAACAGCTTTTAGCAAATGCAACAAATCGAACGATTGCCCCACACTTCCGTTACGTAAGATTAAATTACAAGGCGCAATCATTGGAATAAGTGTAGATGTACGCCAACAAACCAACTTAGAATTCTTTTGTCAAAGCCAGAGCTGCTCTATGAACTTTCTTATTGTTCCATTATTGTCGACGGAAATTATACTGGGAGTAGAATTTTTGAATAAATACAAAGCAATCTTAAACTTTCACGATGCTGAAATAAGTTCAGAGGAAGAAGGTAAGTCAATAGCTTTGAAATTTGAAGATTGGCTCTCAAACCATGACGAGGAAATTAATCGGCTTTACCTTCTGTTAGCCAACAGTTCGGAATTTTCTACAGAACTAGACACTAACAATCACTCTGCAAGCACTGACAGGGATGATATCGACGGCATATTTGAAACTAATGAGTTAATTCAGAATAAAATTCAAACAATTGGGAATTGTAATGACACTGATAGGCAGGACCTTTTTGAGATTTTACAAGCACATTCCACAGTTTTTACTCACAAAACAGGAACAATCAAGGGATTTCAATACCAATTTCGTGTTCGTGACCATACTAAATTTTGTATTAGACCATACGTAATTCCAGCACATTATAGGGACCGTGTTAGAACAGAAATACAATCTATGCTTGACGAGGGCATTATTGAGCCTGCAGTAAGCTCATACAACAATCCATTACATGTTGTTGAGAAGAAAAATGGATCGATCAGGCTTGTCTTAGATTCGAGACAAATCAATACTATCATTATTCCTGAAACAGACAGGCCGCAAACGTTGAAAGAACTTCTTCAAAATTTTAATGGTGTAAAAGTGTCTTCCATTGATCTCAGATCTAGCTTTTATCAGATCGAACTTCATCCAGAATGTAGAAAATACACAGCTTTCCTTTGTTTCGGCGTTTGTTATCAGTTTCGGAAACTTCCTTTTGGTTTGAACATTTCTTTGGCAGCATTCATTCGCGGGCTAGATTCTATAGTACCTGTGTTCTTAAAACGTCACATAACCTTATATGTGGACGATATTCTAATAGCAGAAGCTTCATGGGAACAACATAATCGCATCCTCAACAGTTTGTTACGTATTTTTGCAGAATCTGGAATTACAGTTAACTTGGAAAAGTCTGAATTCGGTAGGTCAAAGGTGAGGTTTTTGGGACATATTATTTCTTCTGAAGGCATTCAGCCGGATTCAGAAAAGTTAGAAGCAATCAGAGCCATTCCAGTTCCATCCACAAAAAAACAAATGCGCAGTTTTCTAGGTCTCGTAAATTTTTACCGTTGTTTTCTGAATATGCAAATTCTTGTAACACCAAAACTTTGTTCTCTCACTGGAAAAAATACTTTTTGGAACTGGGACGAACAAGCACAGTTGGAATTTAATTCTTCGATAGAATCGCTACTTAACGCGCCAATACTAGCTCATCCAGATCTGTCACAAGATTTCTGCCTTAGCACGGATTCTTCTAAAGTCGGTCTTGGTGCCCATTTATTTCAAGAAGCCATAGAAAATGACACTACCATTCCGATAACCATTGCTTTTGCTAGCCGAGTGCTAACAAAATCTGAAAAAATTATTCCGTTACTGAATTAGAAGCTTTAGCTATCGTTTCGGCATTTAACAAATTCCATTTCTTTCTTTCTGGTAAGCATGTAAAAGTATACAGTGATCATCGTGCATTACACTTTCTTATGTCTTCAAAATTAAATCATGACAGGTTGAAACGTTGGGCATTGTTTCTGCAAGAATTCCACTTCACAATGGTCTACATTTCCGGCATGGAGAACATTGTTGCGGACGCACTGTCACGCGCACCGGCTGGGCTTGAGAAAAGTAACACAGAAGGCAACCTCGAGAAAAATATCAGTATTCTTTACATTCAGAAAGTCGCCTTTGAAAACTTCATCACCACATCTTTAAAGGACATTGCTCATGAACAAGATAAAGATCCGATTTGGAAAGACATCAAGTGCAAATGGCTTGAAAAGACACACACACAGATTCGGCATTATTATCTGGTTAGAAACAACATACTGTTCAAACGCTGCACTGTTGATGACAAGCTATGGGTACTTTGCATTTCTGACGATTTTGTTAATAAGCTCATTTGGTACATTCATTTCAGCTATGCACATTTTGGCCCACGAAAATGTTATCATATTCTTCGAACGACTTGTTAGTTTAACAATATGGAAAAGAGAATTCGAAGAGTCTTGTCTATTTGTAAACTTTGTCAAAAGGGGAAACCATCTACTATCTCCCATCGTGCTCCGCTGTTTCCTATAATTCCTTCTAAATTAAAAGAATTTGCTGCTGTTGATCTCTTGTGACCGCTTGTCAGAACATCTAATGGATTTTCGTACGTTCTAGTCGCTGTTGAAGTTACTTCAAAATTTGTTTCTTTCACACTGTTACGTAAAGCCACTGGACGGTCTGTATCCAATGCCTTTGTTAAAAATTTCTTTCGTGAAGTTGGACACGTTAGTAAATTCATTTCAGATAACGGACCGCAATTCAGATCTGCTGTTTGGTCACGCATGCTTCGGAATCATAAAATCAAACCTGTTTTTATTTCATTGTACTCACCACATTGTAGCCCCTCCGAACGGATTATGAAAGAAATCAATAAGCTTTGCAGACTTTATTGTCACAGAAAGCATCAGCATTGGGACAGATATTTACACTTATTTCAAAACGTGCTGAATGAAATGCCTCATTACTCCACTGCTTTACCACCTACTCTTGTACTGAAGAATGAAGAACCACCGAACAGAATCAGAGAGCTTGTACCTTTCCCGAATACACATAAACTTCGACACAAAAACATAATTGATTTGGCTATTATAAATATAAAATCTGGAGTAGACAAAAGGAGAAAACCACACGGTAAAGCAAATGCAAAGAAATTATATATTGGTCAGAAAGTACTCATTAAAGCTCATTCATTGTCACATAAGAAGAAAAACTTGAGTCACAAATTCTTTCTGGTTTACATTGGACCTTACAGAATCCGACGTATACCACATGATAATTGCGTTGAAGTTGAAACTCTGCATACTAGGAAGAGTAGAGGTTTACACCACATTTCACATGTAAAACCGTTTATTGACAGATAATCTGCTTTTTAACTTTGTCTTTGCCATATAACTTTTCACTTTACATTGCTAGTATGCTTTGTCAGACTTAGAATCTGTTAACATGCAACAATGTTTGAAGTTAAATATCCAGTCAAGAACCAAGAGAACTTATTTAAACAGAAATTACGAATGCATTGTTATAGTGAACAGACGACACAGTGTTATTGTGTGTGTACATTCTTGCTTGTTAGTTGCATGATTACGTAACGACTATAAGGCTCACATACTTAGAACATTTACCAGTACTGCTAATGAGATTTTAATGCAACATTTTGGTTTACTTGAAAATACATTCTGGATTTAAAGTACTTTCTGTGAGATATCAGATGACACAGTGGTTAGTTTATGTGACAGCTACACGATTTTATCACGACGCTACTAATGAGTGAGAATTTACATTGTTGCTTTTGCGGTGTATCTGTTTTATATCTGCACAGTTTTTCTGAATTCTTGTGGAAAGTAAAACATGTTTTAGTAGTAACTTTTGTGGTATAGCTACAAGGAGACAGCCTTTTCTGTAGCACAACAATATGTTACAGCACAGTACTTTCTTCATCATGGCAATAAGCCTAATAACTAAGATATCTATACGCAAAGCATTTCGCTTTTGTTTATCATGAGGTAAGTACATTGACTTCTGCAGAACTTAGCTTTTGGAGGACGATAACTACGACACTTCCACAGAGATTATCTTACAACAAGACGCACAGTTTAGCGCTACAGTACACGTATTTGAATGATTAATTTTGTACTTAAAACATTTATATACGCAAAGCATTTCGCTTTTGCTTATCATGAGGTAAGTACATTGACTTCTGCAGAACTTAGCTTTTGGAGGACGATAACCTCTTAGAGGTTGTCAGGACCAGATCTTTAGCTTACAACAAATAATGGAGAAGTGTTATGAGTGGGACAGGGAATTGTATCTATGCTTTATAGATCTAGAAAAGGCATATGACCGGGTTCCTAGGAGGAAGTTATTGTCTGTTCTACGAGATTATGGAATAGGAGGCAAGCTTTTGCAAGCAATTAAAGGTCTTTACATGGATAGTCAGGCAGCAGTTAGAGTTGACGGTAAACTGAGTTCATGGTTCAGAGTAGTTTCAGGGGTAAGACAAGGCTGCAACCTGTCTCCACTGTTGTTCATATTATTTATGGATCATATGTTGAAAACAATAGACTGGCTGGGTGAGATTAAGATATGTGAACACAAAATAAGCAGTCTTGCATATGCGGATGACTTAGTTGTGATGGCAGATTCGATTGAAAGTTTGCAGAGTAATATTTCAGAGCTAGATCAGAAATGTAAGGACTATGGTATGAAGATTAGCATCTCCAAAACGAAAGTAATGTCAGTGGGAAAGAAATATAAACGGATTGAGCGCCAAATAAGAGGAACAAAGTTAGAACAGGTGGACGGTTTCAAGTACTTAGGATGCATATTCTCTCAGGATGGCAACATAGTAAAAGAACTGGAAGCGAGGTGTAGCAAGGCTAGTGCAGTGAGCGCTCAGCTACGATCTACTCTCTTCTGCAAGAAGGAAGTTAGTACCAAGACTAAGTTATCTGTGCACCGTTCAATCTTTCGACCAACTTTGTTGTATTGTAGCGAAAGCTGGGTGGATTCAGGTTACCTTATCAACAAGGTTGAGGTTATGGATATGAAAGTAGCTAGGATGATTGCAGGTACTAGTAGATGGGAACAATGGCAGGAGGCTGTCCACAATGAGGAAATCAAAGAAAAACTGGGAATGAACTCTATAGATGTAGCAGTCAGGGCGAACAGGCTTAGATGGTGGGGTCATGTTACACTCATGGGAGAAGCAAGGTTACCCAAGAGACTCATGGGTTCAGCAGTAGAGGGTAGGAGGAGTCGGGGCAGACCAAGGAGAAGGTACCTGGATTCAGTTAAGAATGATTTTGAAGTAATAGGTTTAACATCAGAAGAGGCACCAATGTTAGCACTGAATAGGGGATCATGGAGGAATTTTATAAGGGGGGCTATGCTCCAGACTGAACGCTGAAAGGCATAATCAGTCTTAAATGATGATGATGATGATGATGATGATGATGATTAAAACATTTATTTTTAAAGTTATTTGAAGTACAATGATACAAAGGTTTTCCGTGATACGTTTCATTCCACTGCTGTAATCTGTAACACCTGAGGGTATAATTACATTAATCCCCAAGGGGGTACACGCCTACTTTGTGTACCATGTGTTTGGCAAGCACAAGGAGCCCTAGCTAATATGGTATTGGCTTATACAACTTTACACATCGGTACCATATTTCTCTAACACATAAATTACTCAGCTATCTGATCATTTAACTGGAAGAGACAAACATTTATTTTACTACATCAGTGACAGATGTTTACGTAATTACACAGTTGAATAACTTCACACTTATGAAACTGTATTTTGTCTGTACTTTGTGAACTGCTCATATTTCTTTCTTGGAACCACTTTGATACTACGAGAGCTTTGAATGATGTATTTGGTATGGGATCATGATTTTTAAAGTACGTTTGAGGTAGATGACACTATTAAAACGAGCATAGAATTTTTTTTAGGTTTTGAAATTATTGGAGGAAGCTACGACGATTTTGAAAATTGACTGAGATGTTATGATATTATTATGATGACGATGTGTATTATGCTGTTGAGATATGTTTATGATCAATAAGATGATACTTATATTTACAGGATTTTGTTTCTACAGATTTGAAACACAAATTCTCGACCTGTGAAATTTTTATGTGAGACTGTCACTGTAGTGCAAACTGGTGTCGTAAATATTTCGGTAAGAAAGCCAAGTGACCTTGACGTAATGCGTCTTGAGCGGCCAGCTGTGTCAGACGCCTGGAGAAAAAGCCATTAGCATGTGCCTTTTCAGAGGCACAGGTAGAAAAAAAAAGAGGACATTACCCTCGCTATTGACATTTCTTTGTCGAAAGCATCGCAAATACGTCACGCTCAAACATGAAAACATATGATTACACTGTGGTGCTCTTAATTTATGATATTTACTAAAATGCCTAATGAAATGATGAGAAACATTTTTACATCTATTGTCTTTCTAGTTGAGAGATTGCTCAATTTGTTTAATATCTAGTTTCTAGCTGCCCTGCAGCATTGGTTAAAATAAAATTTAATAGATGTACTAATATAGTTATTTTATGCCTACAGATCCAGTCATTAAGAAATTTATGATCTACTTCAAAAAAACGAAGGAGCACAAAAAGACATTTCCCTTCACAGGAATTGCATACAGAATTTTCTTTTCAAGTACTTGGTAATTTCTTTTGTAGAATAAATTGTGATGCATCACTCTAGTATTAAGATGTGACATAGGTATTAGACATGGCCATCTTTAGTGTAATATTTTTTTTGCTTGAGCTTTGTCATGTTTATATATAAGTTATTACATTTGCTGCTGCTGTTTGCCAGGCGTAGTGCTACTAAATTTCACTTTGTATTACTCTGTTAAGCTAGTTTTACTACTGATTTATTTTTCTTGTTGCTGCACATAGGCTTATATTAGTTATAATGTTGCATTGCTTTGTAATTTGGATTTACTGCAGCTTGCTTTGACAATTTCCATTTTTTTCATTGCTGTTTGTATTAATTGTTTTATGCTGCTGCATTGCCTCGTCCCTTAGTTTAGCATCTGAGCTCAGTAGATTTAAGTTAGCTTAAGAGGGGGTAGACTATATAAGAGAATGAGTTGCGATGAATTGGAAGAAATGTATTGAGAAGGTATACGAAAAAAGTACAGAAAGCATGTTTGGATAGGACTTTTTGGAAATAATAAAGAACGAAGGGAGATCTCCAAGAAGTAAAGAAACTTTTGTCTGCAAAATACTGCAGTAAAACAAGCGCTGTCCTTTCCTTGTGTAAACCCACTATGTGTTTGTGTACTCTTGTGTATTTGTCTTTTTCCTGTCTTTATGTGTTTAGCTAATAAGATTTATGTTGTAGAATTTTTCTGATAATATGTTATTTTCTTTGTAAAGATGTTTAGACATTGTTTATTCTGTTCTGTTTTAATGCTCATGTGTGAAGTTGATGTTTCGATAGTTATTCTGATCTTTTATGTATGTACTCATGTCATAATTCCTGTAACACTGATGTATATGTTATTTCGATTCTTTTGTAAAGCCTGTACTACAAATGTTATCTGTATTGTTTTGTACCTTTGTAATTGTATTCTTATGTTATAAAATTGTAATCGACACCAGTTCATCATATTATTAACTTGTAAGTTCCATTTCACTGCACACGTTTCTGTTGGTCATAGTATACGGACAATATGTGAGAAGTAGGGACTGTTAGTGTTTGCACGTGTGTTAATAATTCAGCAAGGGACTGGATAACAGCATTGCTCGTTCTAAGGACAATACCAAAAACTTTGTGTGTGCACAAGTGGTGGTTTATGGACTTGCTATATTGTCTGCAAGACTCTTCGATGGCGATTGTGCACCTGCACAGTCGCAACAGATGGCTACTGGCCATCTCTACAAGGACTACAGTAGGTCTGCATCTTTGATGGCCCACCAATACCATTATTTCTACAAGGACCGCAGTGGGTCTGCATCTTTGATGACCCACCAACACCATCATCTCTACAAGGAGTACAGTGGGTCTGCATCTTTGATGACCCATCAATACCATTATTTCTACAAGGACTACAGTGGGTCTGCATCTTTGCTGACTCACCAGTACCATTATTTCTACAAGGACTGCAGTGGGTCTGCACCTCTGGTGGCCCACCAACACCACAATCTCTACCAGGACTACAGTGGGTCTGCACCTCTGGTGGCCCACCAATACAATAATCTCTACCAGGACTATAGTGGGTCTACTGTGTGATGACCTACCTACCAATATCCTTCAAAACTTCGACTGACTCTGCGGTGGGTTTCCTCTGTTGTGGACCATTACCTGTCTGCATGTTGAGAGTCAGCACTGTCTTTCCGTTGGAAGGACAACACTACTTCTTCAAGACTGCGTGGAAATCCACTACTTCCGTGTGCATTTTCTTTTACTGCTCAGACTTTGAGAAAAACACTGCAATTTTACTGTGTTGAATGATCAGGACTGTCTTTATGGACTGTGAGAAAATTTTAGCTACATGACCAACATTGTATCAATAAGTGTGTGCATTTGATATCTTTGTTATTGTAACTATGAAAAATTTTTTCAAATCTGTATTGGCCTCTGTCCAAAACAATTTGTAAAATTTTTTGTTTGGAGCATGGGGGCTATGTAAGTAGGCTGTTTATGTTTTCTTATTGGCAACATTACGTAGCGCTCTGTATGAAAATCACTGGCTGTGCTGTGTGCAGTCTGTGGCTATTGTGCACTGTTGTCTGCCATTGTAGTGTGGGCAGCTGGATGTTAATAGCACGTAGCGTTGCGCAGTTGGAGGTGAGCCGCCAGCAGTGGTGGATGTGGGGAAAGAGATGGCGGAGTTTTGAAATTTGTAAGACTGGATGTCATGAACTGCTATATACATTATGACTTTCGAACACTATTGAGGTAAATACATTATTTGTTCTCTATCAAAATCTTTCATTTGCTAACTATGCCTATTAGTAGTTAGTGGCTTAAGTAGTTTGAATCTTTTATTTAGTTGGCAGTAGTGGCGCCCGCTGTATTGCAGTAGTTCGAGTAACGAAGATTTTTGGTGGGGTAAGTGATTTGTGAAAGGTATAGGTTAATGTTAGTCAGGGCCATTCTTTTGTAGGGATTTTTGAAAGTCAGATTGCGTTGCGCTAAAAATGTTGTGTGTCAGTTTAAACACAGTCATGTATATTTGTTCTAAGGGGACGTTTCAATTTTGAAGTGCAAATGTGGCTGAACTAAGGCTAAAGCAAACACGGATGAAAAGAGCTTCAACCCCAAGATGATTATGGCGGAACTAAGTTTTTTAGAAGTTCTAAAATATGCTTTCTCCAAGTTTAAATTTTCATCAGCATAGGTACCTAAGAAAATTAAAGTTTCCACCCTATGTATTATTTCCACACCATGTATTACGCTTATATTTAGTGTAGTATCCAGAGATGTGCAGAACTGAATACATTGCGTCTTTTTAAAATTGAGGGTGAGACTGTTACGAGAAAACTAATCAATGATCCTTTAAAGAATATTGTTTACCTTTTCTTCTGATTCTATTTGCATGTTTGTATTGATTACAAACTAGTGTCATCTGCAAAAAGAACTAATTCTTCTTGTTGTGACTTACATGGAAGATCGTTTACACATATGAGAAACAATAGTAGACCTAAGACTGAGTTTCGTGGAATCATTTCTCCCCATCAGTTCTCCGGTTACATAAGTTGAATTACGAAGCACAATATTCTGCATTCCACTGGTTCTATTTGACATTATCCATTGGTTGGCTATACCATCAATCCCATAAAATCTTAATTTATCTAGTAGCAATTCTTCTGAAATCCAAATGTGATTTGCTGGGGATATCATTGATGCTCAGGTGAGATACTGTCCTAAAATACGTCACCTTTTCAAAAATTTTGGAGAATGATGTCAGCAGTGAAACAGATCGGTAGCTGTAGCTCTTCAGGCTTTCCGGGCGAGATCTTGACATGTGGAATAATCGGGTCTACTGCCGGATGTTTGTGTCGCTCTGGCACAGTATTCCGGCCACATAACTCGTTGCCTTCTTCAGGTACTACCTGAGACTGCCGTGTTGGAGGATCTTGTCCAGTATTTATGCACAGAGGCACACCAGACTCGGACAGGCAACAAAATCTGCCATAGCGGAGTACTGTCTGGAGCTCAGCCACTCAATGGACTACAACTACACCAAAATTGTGAGACAGACGCCAAGATTTTGGAACAGTGTCATAAAGGAAGCCATCGAGATCAAGGTCACAGGCAACCTAATGAACCGAGACAGCGGTTATCAGCTCAGCTCGGCGTGGAGTCCGGCTCTGGAGCTTATCAGGGCCCAACGAAATGAACCCAGAAACTCCTCAAGAAGTAGTAACACCGCAGGAGCAGCGCCAGGTGGGCGCAGACCGCGAACGTAACTCCCGACGCAGGACGGGCCTCTGACAGCGCCCACAACCGCAGATGATGGGCGAGCCGAGCACGGACGACCGTCGGAGCACCAGGGAACTGCCAACACCTCAGGAGCAGCGCCAAGCGGGCGCAGACCACGGACCGGACGGAACGCCAAACGCGGTCCGGCCCCAGACAGCTGCCACGACCACAGATGGTGGACGAGCCGGGCGCTTGCTTGCTCTCATCTTTTACTTTCCCCTCTTTGGGGAAGTGTGAGGGGGAGTTTGTAGCCTTTTGGCTTTTACTCCCCTGTGTACTTGTGTGTGTGATTATGTCTGTACTTTTTGGTGTCTGTGAAATGTGATGATTGTTCTGTGTGTGTCCGGTACTTGCCTGAGGTTTGGCGAGATAATTGTAGTTATTTGGGTAGGAGCAGGATTTGGGAATGGATATTGGGATTTTCTCTTCGACTTAGTCGTCGAAGATCGTCATGGGGCGATTGTGCTTATCGCAGGACATGTCATACCGACCTAGGGAGTGGCTGAGGGTGCTTCTTGACCTGGAAGAACCTTCATAGAAGGCCCTTGCCAGGTCTTGAAAACGCTCTCTCAGGAGTGGGATTTCGGCAGCGGCGTGCAAATCGTCAATGGGGAATCTAAGAGGTAAACGCAGTGACCTCCTGAGGGCGCGGTTCTGCAGCCTCTGGAGTTTGTCCAGGTGCTGCTTCGCCGCGTATCCCCAGACAGGACATGCGTATTCCATGACTGGCCAGATCAGGGCCTGGTATACGTTCACTCCTACTGAGCAGGGAAGGGAGCTGGATGAGTTGAGGGTTGGGTACAGGATGGACATTCTGGCGCAGACCTTCCTGTGGACCTCGTCTGTGTGGGGTTTCCACGTAAGACGAGAGTCCAAGATTATGCCAAGATACTTGGCGGTTCTGCGCCAGGGAAGTTGGGTTCCGTTTAGGTGAAGATGGGGGGGGGGGGGGGGAGGGGGCGTTGAGGAGGTTCGCGCCTTCCGAGCCTACGGGTAATCAGCATAGTCTGCGTCTTTTCGGAGTTGATGGTGATTCGCCAGCGACGGGCACAAGTTTCTGTGTCATCTAAAACCCTTTGTAGCCTACGGATTACCAGGTCCTTGTTTGCATTTCTTGTGTAGAAGGCTATATCATCAGCGTACTGTGCGGTGTGCACCAGGGGGGCCGTTGGTGTGTCCGCAGTGTACAGACTGTACAAAACGGGCCCCAGGACCGATCCCTGTGGCACCCAGCACGAATACGCCTTTTGGTGGAGGTGGCTGTTTCTACTTTGACAGAGAAAGTTCTATTCAAGAGGTAGCTTTTGATCTGCTTAACTATGCTCCTGGGGAACCCTTGTGTGTACAACTTGTAGAGTAGCCCACTATGCCATACTGAGTCAAAGGCTTTGGCTACGTTTAGTAGCACTATCCCGCAGTAGCCTCTGTAGTTGAAGCCCTCTGTGGCTGCTTCAACCACTCTCATGATTTGTTGTGGGGCAGAGTGGTTCTGCCGGAATCCGAATTGGAAATCCGGCAGAAGTTGCTCTCTGGTAATATGTTCCTGTATGGGTCTTAGCAGGAGGCGCTCATAGATCTTGCTGAGAGTTGGCAAGAGGCTAATCGGCCTGTAGTGCTGCGGGAATAGAGGGTCTTTCCCTGGTTTGTGTATCGCGACCACTTCCGCGTGTTTCCAGCAAGCTGCGAACTCGCGGGAACGAGTAATCTCGTTGAAGACGTTCGCGAGGTGTTCGATCGCCGTGGGTGGGAGGTTTTTGACCAACCGATTGGTGACACTGTCATGCCCTGGCGCGTTTTTGGAGGGGAGAGACCTAATTACTTTTGCCACGTCTTCAGGGGCAAAGACTGTGGGTTCGTCTTCTGGGTCCTCCTCAGCATTGAGGAAGACAGCCAGTTGACGACGGACCACTCTTTCATGGTCATCATCCTGGGGTTCTGCCACTTGGAACTGCTTTTCGAAAGTGTCGGCGAGGGCGTTGGCCTTTTGAGCATGGCTGTAGGCCTGACCCCGCTCGCCGTGCAGTGGCGGCATCCTAGCGCGTCTTTTTGTGAATTGTTTGGTTGCTTGCCAAAGTGTGTGATCGCCTACTTTGAGGGCTGTGAGGCGGTTTTGCCATTTCTGGTTTCTGTGCTCATTGAGCGCTACCTTCAACTCTCTCTGTAGACGATTGAGCAGCCTCCTTGTGGCCTGATTTCTGGTTATCTTCCACTCTTTTGCCACTCTGTTCTTATGTCGAATTTGAGTTAGCAAGTGTTCCGGGAGCTGTATTTGCGGCGGCGGGCCAGCCCTCTGTGGAGGGGTGGCCTCTTCTGCTGCCTGCAGGATGGTACCTGTTAGGTCTTGTAGCGCTTGTTCTACTGTTTCGGCAGTAGGTGGCGAAGCGCGAGCGATATCAGAGGCGACAGTTTCTCGGTATCGCTCCCAGTTATTCGTTTGTAAGACGTCTGGTACCATGGGAGTGCTACCCATTCTCCCACGTCAACCTCTAGAATCACTGGGTTGTGGTCGGAGGACATTCTGTTGATTGTCCTCACGGTCACAAACCCCGTAATCCTCCTGGTGAGAGCTATGTCTAACACGTCGGGCCTGCCTCCATATTTTGGAAAATGTGTGGGCTCGACTGGCCCCCATGTTTCGAAATGGTGGTTGCGCGCTAGTTGTTGCAATCTGGCGCCTGCTCTGGAGGTTACTCTAGAATTCCAATCAGGATGTTTGGCATTGAAGTCGCCCCCTATTATGAGTTTGCCTTCAATTTGCCCTAAAGCAGCTATGTCTCCCTCATCTATCTGGTCTTGTGGGGGTCGGTAGATTGCAACGATTGTTAGGGGTCCGATGGCAGTGGCTACTTCCACCGCCACTGCTTCGATTTTATTGGCAGCTGGTAAGAATACCTGGTGGTGGGGGATCCCTCTTTTTATGTATATGGCCACTCCTCCGCCTTGGGTTGGCCTGTCTTTGCGGTAGCTAACGTAGTTGGGAACTGTCGCTTTTTTTTCCCGGTTTTAGGTGGGTTTCCCCCATCATGCATATGTCGATGGAGAACTCCTTCATGAGTTCTCTGAACTCGACCTCTTGATTTTCAATGCCGTCTGTGTTAAAGACGCACATTGTCAGGCCTTGGATGTTTGGTCGTCTATCCATGATGGGGTTTTGAAACTACTGAGGAAGTCGCAGAGGGGAGCGACTGCTGGACTGCTGCCTGAAGGGCAACGAGGATCTGTGTGTTCTGCTTCTGGGCTACCCTGAATTCCTTCATCATTTCCATGACGAGGTTCATGGTCTGCACCATAACGCCTAACAACTGATCTGTGGGGGGGGGAGGGGGGGGACTGTGTGTGGGGTTCCCTACAGCTTCCTCTGTCTTGGTGGACCTGGTTGTTGTTGTTGTGTGTTTCCCGGTGTTGTTCTTGTGACTGTGATTGGTGTTGTGGTGACAGGGCCACTCTTTCATGGTTTCTTGGAGGAGAAACCACTTCTGCGTATGTTGCCCTGGGTGTGTCCGGTCTTGGTTTCACCCAGCCCTTGTCTGTGTATGTTGTTGTATTTTGCTTTCTTGTGTGACTGGTTGGGTTTGTTGTGTTTTGTTTACGTGTGTGGGGGGCGGCCTTTGCGCCCTTTGCCTGCTGTGAGTGTCTTTTGTGGACCTCACAACCTTGGTAGCCCGCTGTGTGGTTTTTGCCACACAGTACGCACCTTATTTGTGGGTCCGTGTGTTTTAGTGTGCATGTCCTAGTGCCGTGGGCCTTGGCACACTTTCTGCATCTCACTGGCATGGTGCAGCGTGCAGCGATGTGGTTCAGGCCCTGACACCTGAAGCACTGCACCATCTTGTTTTTACGGTGCAGCAGCTCCGTGGTGACAGGCACAGCCAGGACCGTCTTAATCTCCCTCTTGTTTTGTGGTATGTCAGTGAGTGCCACTTGCTGTCTATGCTGCCCATCTGCTGAACCACCTTGACGACGTACCCCTGGGCAGTCAAGTCTGTTTTGATTGCCTGGGGGGACAGTCGTCTTAGAAGGTCTCTAATAACTATGTTTTTGTTTCGTGTCTTTGCTGTGGGGAACGTGTTGTGGTGTTAGAGTGTGTGTACTGTGACTTTTATTTTGTCTCCACCGGCGGGTTTTGCCTGGAAACGGCCTCCCCTGATTTCTGTCTTGAGCAACTCGAAGAGCTCCTCGTAGTTTTGAGGAAACTCTGCGACAATCGGGACGTGTTTTTGTGTGTCTGTTATGTCGCGTGTTGTCTCCGGTTCATCAGCCGCCGCCTGAAATCTGTTCGGGGTGGATTCCACTCCCCGGGCCGCCGGTAGCCTCGGCTGGCGAAAGGTCTTTTTCGCCAGCACGAAACCGTCCGAGTCCTGTCTGGTTACGCGGTTCCCTTCCAGATCAGTTGATTCCTGGTCCCCTCCCAGAGCGACAACAGGTGCTGTCGGGGGCGCTGGTTCCTCAGAGGGTGAGGGAGTGGTTGGAGCAGGGGTGGTGGAGTGCTTCTTGCTCTTTATGTGCCTCTCCTTCCGGTCCTTACTTGCACGTCGCTGCTTGGATGAGGTGGACATGTGTGGGGGATTTTAGGTATTTGGATCGGGTGGAGGGCTGGGTCGAGGTGGTGGGTTTGGGGAGGATTGCGGTCGGCTGATGGGTCGTCAGCTTGTCTTTGTTCAGGGAAGCAATGTATTTGGAAAGGTTGTTGGTGGCGTTAGCAAGTAGGAGCGGACTTAGGAGAGGGGAAGGAGGGGTGGGATTACAAGTACTGACGATGTATGAGGTTTTTGCTGTTCCGTGTAGGATGGCATTATTTTCTGTGTTATTTGCCATGTCCGGAGTGGAGAGGGGGGGCGCTGACGTCCGTGGGAGCACCAGGGAGGGGCCAAAAAATCAGGAGCGGACCGCGAACGGAATACCCGACACAGGACAGGCCTCAGAGAGCTGCCACAGATGGCGCCCAAGTCGGGCGTGGACGTCCGAGGGAGCATCGGGGAAGATACAACACATTACAAGCAGCGCCAGGCGGGCGCGGACGGCAAAGAGAGCACCCAGCGCCCCCTGGGCTTAAATACTGGACAAGATCCTCCAACACAGGCGTCAGTACTTCAAACGGCACATTAACAGGCTACAGGGCATCATACACGATAAAATACAAACACATAGAACACAGCAGTGGAACCAAAAACTCGAAGGGCTGGACACCGCACGACCTGGCGTGTGGCAACTAGCCCGACGCTTCACCAGAGAGAAAATATATACCCCAACGCTTCAAGGGCCTGACGGACCTGCATACTCAGCAGAAGAGAAAGCAGAACGAACGGCCCGAACACTCGCAGCGTCTTTCACACCGAACCTGGTACCATCAGATCCAGTGTTCACACTTGCCACTGAGCAAGAGGTTACACGCATTCTAGCCCAACCATCGCGCGATGACATGCTAGCACAGCCGAAGTCTCCTGGGCTATAATGCTGCTAGGAAAGCCCCTGGTCATGATGGCGTTCAAAACTGTGTCCTCAAGGAGTTCACGGATAAAGCTACTGAGTACCTAACACACATAACGAATGCCATACTAAAACACCAATACTTTCCCGCCTTTTGGAAGATGGCCAAGGTCCTGATGTTCAGGAAGCCAGGGAAAGACCACAGCCTCCCACAAAATTACCGACCCATCAGCCTTCTGAGCTCGCTCAGTAAGAATGTTGAGAAGGTGACCCTCAAACGCATCACTAGGCACTGCATAACAAATGACATCCTGAGACTGGAGCAATTCGGCTTCAGGAATCACCATTCCATAACACAACAACTCTTATGGGTCGTGGAACATATAACACATGGCTTCAACATAAACAAAGCTACAGGGGCGGTGTTACTGGACATCAAAAAGGCTTTCGACAGTCTATGGCACAACGGCCTCATTCGCAAACTCAGCGACGCGGGATTCCCCGACGGGCTGGTGCGTCTAATACACTCATACCTCACAGACACGAGTTTCAACACTGACGTGCAGGGAAAACAATCAACACGACATGGTATACACGCGGGAGTACCCCAGGGAAACATCCTAGGGCCCCTACTGTTTAACCTCTACATAAACGATCTCCCAACTATTCACAACACAACGATGGCAATCTATGCGGATGACACAGCCATCCTCGCGCAAGATTGGAAACCATCAAACATTACGTCACACTTACAGACTGCACTCAGAGTGGCTGAGCCTTGGTTGGAAAAATGGCTTGTCAGAGTAAACGTCGACAAGTG
Organism: Schistocerca americana; assembly: GCF_021461395.2. Classification (NCBI taxonomy): domain Eukaryota; kingdom Metazoa; phylum Arthropoda; class Insecta; order Orthoptera; family Acrididae; genus Schistocerca; species Schistocerca americana. The sequence continues at coordinate 225,504,680 of NC_060123.1, forward strand.
CGAAGCCGTTCTGTTCACTAGAAGACCGAAGCAACTGCGCAGACACCGATACTGCAGACCAATAACTCTACATGCACGCCGAATACGTTTCCGTGACAAAGTCAAATACCTCGGTGTCGGGGATAACATCACAGCCCAGCATCCTGTGATCCATTTACTAGATAACTAACATGTTGACGGGGGTGACAGTAGAACTTTTGGTTTGGTCACCACGTTGGTACGGGCTTGGAGGGGCCCCATCTCTTTTTTTCCAACACGGCAGTCTCAGGTAGCACCTGAAGAAGGCAACGAGTTACGTGGCCGAAATATTGTGCCAGAGCGACACAAACATCCGGCAGTAGACCCGATTATTCCACATGTCAGGTCGGTAGCTATTGACACCTCTCTTATCACCTTTCTTAAAGAGGGGTTTGACAACGGCATATTTCAGTCCCTCTGAAAAAACTGCCTCGAGTTAGTGATGCACTACGTCTTGTAGATAAGACAGGGTTGATTATATGGGGACAGATCTTTGGTATTATATTGGAAATACCACAAAATTTATTTTTGAGAGACTGTATAACCGTCTTAATTTCAGAAGATGTGGCGTTTTATTTGTGTCGGCTCGAAGGTGATGGTTGTCCCAGTCTGGTTGACATGGAACAGCGTCCGTCGATCGCGACGACTCCGATCTGTAACTGCTAAAAACAAACTCCTCGCTTGGGTGATTAGTTTCAGACACTATCTCCCATAGACTGATACCAGCGTATCGATGGAGCAGCACGCAGCACTGTGTAAGCAGCCCTTGTTTAAAACTGAAGCACTGGTGTTAGAAGTCTGTCGGTCTTCTTTACTTCGAACCCACAGAGACTGCACCACTCGGTACCGCAGCAACTTCCTTGATCTGAAACAATTAACCAAATATGCTTCGCGTGTTCGCGACCGGCTGATAAGCTTACGCGAACTTGATAACTGTAGTTCTTATGCCCGGTTTGCAAATGAGTGTTCAAACGCAGATAATAGGATATCTTGAATTATGAAGTCCATCACTCAAACCGATGCCACATCATAGTTTTGCGAGGATGTTGATTTATTAATTAATATAGCGTCGTCAATGCGTCTCTACAGTGTTAATTCAACAACTAATACGACGTAATTCCAGAGATAAAATACGTACAGAAAGCGTCGTATTTCGGTGTAAACTTGCTGTTCACTGTTAATAAAATCACTAAATCACCTTTAATCTCTCAAGAAATAGTTAATTTCACAATTACACAGTAAATTTCCATTAAATGACGTAGCCGACGCGAAGCATTAAGGTTATATTGGAGTTTACTGAACTTTGTAATTATTTAAACCTGCACTGAAAACACACCGATCTATCATTCAGGGTCTTGAATCAATTTGCATCAGCGATTCCGACATTGACTACAGCTTCCGACAACACGACGTAACTGTAAGTTCTTCGTGATCGCGTGTAGCTGTTTCCTACTCAAGGCTAATAATAGAGTTCATGTCGGCGGTTAGTATATTGCTGTGTCCTTTGATGTTCGTGACAATCACATATCACGAAGGCTAAGTCCTAGCATTAATCAGGTATCACACGATTTACTTTTTTTCACATGTAATAATTGCTCCGTTGTGTGGGGTAAACCGTAAATGTTATTTTACTTCTGTTCGAAATTCTGACTAGTACGTCAAGTCGATATGAGAAAAATTTTAAAACTTCAGATAGGTTTGAAACAATCTAGTAGCGTTCAATAGGCTTACTACTATTGCGACGTCTACAAGAGGGACTGAATTAACATCTCCATTGCAGTGTCACATTCAAGTCTCAGCGAACTTACAGCTCGATGCGGCTACAACTCTCTTCTTGGATAAATGTTATCTCTGATCTATTTATGGTGTGGGCTTTAACCTTCGTAAAGAATAAATTTTGAATTACTTATTTAAAGTTTCAGGTTTCGTATCATCTGATAGTTTTCTATTTAGTCCTTTCATCATAATAAACGTTATTAGTTACATAGTATTCCTGTTAGTCAAACTTGCAATAGTGTTAATTTTGTTGTCAGTAGCTCCCGTCAATGTCAGGATAACTAATTTTGCTATTTCTTTTGCTACCAAAGGGCTTTAATTAGGGGTTCCATATTTGGGGTTTTACAAAGAGGAAGTTGGTGATACATGGTGTCATTACCCCTTGCGTCACTGCTGCGGTGGATGCTGCCGATAGGAAGACATTCGGCTCATATTGGGGCATCAGTTGTGACACCGATCATGTCATTATCACAGAGCATCTTGCGTTCCGGAAAACCTGTGAGCGGTGGGTTCCCCACAGCCTAACGGAGGAATAGAAGTTGAACAGAATGTCGACATCACTGTAGCACGTGGGACGATATCATGGTGAAGAATATCGTTTCCTGTCCATTACTGTCGAGGGAGGAGAAACACTGAGTCACTTTGCGCGGAGAGCAAGCGTCAGAGCCAAGAATTGACTCACCCCCTCCAAAAAAGTCCAAAGGCGTGCACGTTAGCTCCGGGAAAGTCATGACCTGTTTCTTTGCTGCAAGGGCCAGCTGCTCATTGACTATCTGGAACAAGGCGTCACAATTAAACGCACAGCCGTACGTGGACACTTCACAAAAACTGAAGCGCGTCATCAAGTACAATCACCCAGGAATGTTCACGGAGGGCATCTTTCTGCTGCAGGATAATGCCCGTCCACATATTCCCGAGATTTTTTCGACTACGCTGCAGAAGTTTCGCTGGGAAGCCATTACACATCCTCCACATCGTCCAGATCTCTTCATAAGTGTTTTCCATGTTTTTTTGAGCCCTGAAGAGAAACATTGGTGGCCATGGATTTGATTCGGGCGATTTGGTGCACGCCTGGGTACAATCGCGGTTCCTTACGCAACCGGAAACATTTCCCGAGGAAGGCATTCACCATCTTGTCTCACAGCGGGATAAATGTATGAATAATTATGGAGATTACTTTTGAAATAATAAATAGGTTTCTTACTTTTTTCCATCTGACTCGTTTTCGTTTGACTTCGCCTTATTTATTCAACCCTTCGAACCGACGGTTATTACAATAACAACAACAGGAAACAAAATAACAGTATTTTTAGATACAGCGTTAATAACCTTTTTGTATTATTGCTTGTAGACTCAAAGAAAGAGCAAAACAGAAAAGCGTTGTTCACTAGGATACCTCACGAAATAATACAGTTGCATAGTTGGGAATAACATTAACTTCTTCGCTCGTTTGTGCCTGCTGTTTCCGAAATATCAGTGTTTTATCATACGAAGAATTGGCCAAATACCAGTGTAGATACAGGTACCGAACTGTCACTAGTCGTGATACAGTGTCCTCCACAGAAATCTTGATGCCTCGACAACAGTAATTTTTAACTCACGCATGACAAAAGACCATCTAAATAAGCTGCCACAATGATTGAGCTGGTGAAAACAGCATGCAGATGTTTGCAGAATTAGTTCTTCTGCTTAGTCCTAATTACGTCGCCACAGTCGCCACATTAAACACAAATATCACAACAGCTTCGATAGCCTTGTATGTAGGAGAGAGAGAGACAGAGAGAGAGAGAGACAGAGAGAGAGAGATTCGTGAGTGATTGGGGAGTCTACTTTGCAAACCCATTCCTTTGGCAAAAATTTTCCCGCTGCTTGAGATTCTGCACCTTGAGGCCGCACAGTGAGAGCAAGCAAATTATGTAAACAGCTGCTATTACTGGCAGTTTGTCTTAGATTTGCTTAACTGCCAATCTCTGTCCGGCTTAATACTCCTTACGACTTACTTAATATTTCCTAATAACAGGACAGGATCAAGTGGTATAACTGATTTTATGCAATCCCATCAAATTCTGATTATGACGTGGTTGAAGTGCACAAAAAAATGTATCGATTCAGTGTGAAGCTGCCTGATATACATGAAGCTTTAAATTTCTTTCGAGTTGATCAGTTTCGACACAAACGGAGAAAATTTAACTCAAACTTCTGGATGTCATTCCATTATTGCCATGGTTTTCAACATTTCATAGTTCGTGGCTTCCCTGACCAATTATGTTGCTTACGTGGCTTCCCTGTAGGATTTCATGTAAACGCCAAAATAACTAATATAAAAATTTGCGAATAAAATAGTACTCACCTCAATGTGACAGCTGAGCTTGCTTCTTGTAACACAACTTGTGAAATCTTGTCATCAAATGAGATTCATCTACCCTCATTTCCTTCTGCACACAAAATCTTGACCTGTACTTGGTTTTAATGACTGACACTGTCGAAACTCCACTCTCGCAAAGATAGCAGGTTGAAAAAGAAATTAATACGTTCAGTGCTTTCTCGATTCAGCTTAGAAATTCTTTTCTTATTGCATACCAAAATGTTGGCAATGTCATTGATAAAAATTTCACTATTAATAAAGAATCTGATGAAAGTTCTATCAACCCTTCTTCTTCCGTAGTACTGAACTCAGAAGGAGAATCATTAATGAAGGTATATTGAACTCACTGAAACCTATCGCATACTTCAGGAAAATATTTTTCAAAGTGAACATGAAGTTCCGATGAATGCCCTTCAATTATAGAAAAAAATTCTGTCGTAACGACTGTCTCAATGTTTATAAAATGCTACACACACGGACGGTAGCCCAGCTCTCCTCTGTCGTTCATGTTTCTCTTCCAAAGAACAATCTTCTTTTTGAAAACTGAAATTTTTTCAATAAGCTGAATGAAATGGGTTTCACTTCCTTGCAGAGACATATTCAGTGAACTTAACTTCTCAAATGCATTACAAAGTATGTGACCTTTAATAGAAATTTAGTATCTAGAAAGCACCTATTGCTAGCACTGATATGATTTTCTGCTTCCAGGTAAGAACAGACTTATTGCCTAAGTTCAAAAATCCGCGATTATACACTTCCGCTGGAAATCCAAGGAGCACTGATATACAATAAGGGATATGTATGTTCAGCCCCCGTATCGTGACACATTTCTCTAAAAGCTGGTCCGCCTGCTTAACTGGGTGGGCCGGCACTGTAGCTCAGCGTGTTTGGTCAGAGGCATAGCTGCCCTCTGTAATAAAAAAACTGAGTGAATAGATTAACTATGAACTTTAACATGCATAATAGGATGTCCGCCCCGAACAAACACAACGATCAAAATGAGATTTTTTTAAAGAAAAGGTGGTAACGTGCTTGTCTCCCATGCAAGCGGCTTCGATTCACGGCCGGGTTGGGGATTTTCTCCGCCCGGGGACTGGATGTTGTGTTGTCTTCATCATCCTTTCATCCTCAATGGGGCATCAACTGAAATAAGACTCGCACTTGGCGGCCGAACTTCCCCGGATGGGCCCTTCCGGCCAACGATGCCATACGCTCATTTCATTTCATTGTTGTCTAAAAAGGATCGCCACAGTTATGACAGTTCGCAGTACTTGATTCAGATGAACGCTCAAATGCTGCGAAGCAAGTGCGGGGTAATGCAATGGGTCAGCATATCATCACGAGCTTGGCCGCGGATAAGTGCTTGTGGACCGCTCTAACGCCCCGACATGGATCGCGCACCATCAGTACACACACCGTCACAGTGTGCCCATTTAATTCGATTTTCTGTCACGATATTGTCCACTATTTCGAATAAATCTTTGCCTGTCGTACCTGCTTATATTTCATTGTAAAAATGAAGATCTTCCATCATTTTGTCATTTTTGTCATCAGCAAATCGCACATAGCAAATTAAATGACCATGTCTGCTGTTATCAATGACCTCATTAAGCTGCAGACCAAAATCCCTCCTTCTAAACAAACGATCAGTAACCCAGAGGAGGCCATGTTGGTGCCGCGTATTGCCGGCTCTAGCATTGATAAAACTGTGCAACAATCAAAATGTAAATCGAATGAAAATAGCGAATTCCTATCAGTTCTAATGTGCTGATCGCGAATATCACAAAGACAATTCAAAATTAGCTCTAGTTTTCATTTTACACTGTTTTATTATGGTGAGATAATTATATACGAATTTTTATGTTAAGCTTAAAATCAAATATTATAATGGTTTGTCAAAGTCACAATAACTAGTAACAATGGATTATATTATTGTCCCTCGTATTACTTGTGTGCAGTATTTTGGATATAAACATTTTGCTGCCAATTTAGTGATCTTTTCGTCTCCCTCCTCTTCAGCTTCAGTGACTTTATTAATGCATGTAATAATTTTTGCACATTTGTTTGTAGATTAACTACCAGTTATTCAAGTTGACTGCTACTCAAGTGAACAAAAATACCAAGAGTTTGTGTTAGCAGTGCTGACACATTTTGCTGTGTGTGTGTGGATGAGTGACATTTGCTTCACAAAAACAGCAAATAACTCGATTGATTAAAAACGCTTACAGTTGTTATTTTGGGTACAAAATTGGTGACCAGGATAAACCCTGGGCTCCATATGTGATCTGCAACATTTGTGCCAGCAACCTCAGGAATTGGATATATGGGAAAGGACGTTCAATGCCCTTTGCAGTGCCCATGATCTGGCATGAGCCAACTAACCACGTCAGCGATTGCTACTTTTGTATGGTTCCTACTATCAAGAAGCGAATATCTAAGAAGAAGAAGCGGACAGTGATCCATCCTAATATACCATCTGCCATACGTCCAGTTCTACATGGGGAAGGACTACCAATACCTGAACTACCGACAGAGTACGAGATTACTTCTGATGGGGATTCCGAATGTTCTGAACCATGTACACCACAAGATCCAGAGCTTCTTCCAAATATATCACCAACCTGTGATCCACAAAAATTGTCTCAAAATGAGTTAAGTGATCTCATCAGAGATTTGGAGATCTCTAAAGCTAAGGCTGAGATTTTAGCATCAAGATTGCAGCAGCGCAATTTTCTGGAAAGCAACGTAAATGCTTCATTCTGCCACAGAAGAGAGCAACAATTCACTCCTTTTGTTAACATGCAAGACAGTCTTGTGGCATGTGTCGACATAAATGGTCTAATGAAGGCTCTCAGAATTAATTAAAACACTGATCAATACAGACTCTTTATTGATTCATCAAAGTTGAGCTTAAAAGCAGTGCTTTTACATATTGCTTCCTTCTATTACAGTTGGGCATAGTGTGCATATGAAAGAGTCATGCTAAAACATGAAAATTTTACTAGAAGCCATCAAGTATAATGATTCTCAATGGCAGATATGTACTGACTTCAAAGTGGTTGCACTTCTATTAGGTATGCAGTTTGGGTATACTAAATATTGCTGCCTTCTGTGTGAATGGGATAGCCGAGCTCGTGCATCTCATTACAGTAAACATGAATGGCCTACCAGAAAATCTCTTCATTTTCCTCTTTTTTAATAATATACTTCATGCTTTACTTTCATCGAAAATTACTTCATTTCCAAGCAAAACTTCATTTAATTCTCGCAGACCTCTCTTACTTCAACAGTTGTTTCCACAAAAAGTCCTATGCAAGCATGCTTTCTGTATTTATACTTTCAATCAGTGTTTATACTTCCATATTTTTCTTACCTCATCATTCCTTTCCAAGAAAATCCTACGTAAGCCTGTTGTAACTGTACCCTACTTACATCTGTTCATCTCCTCTTTCAGAATAATTGTTCCTAATTATACAATACTTTTTTACCAGACCTTTCCCTTATAGCTCCTCAATGCATTTCTCCCCAACTCATCACAACTCATTTTCTTATATAGCATGCCCCCTCTTAAGCTAATTTAAATTTACTGACCCCAGATACATAAACTAGAGAACGGGGCAATGCAGCAGCACAAAGAAATTAACACAAACGACAATGACAAAAATGCAAATTGGCAAAGCAAGCAGCAGCTTATCCAAATTAGCAAAGTAAATGCAACATTACAACTAATATAACGAAATATGCAGCAAACAAGAAAAATTAATCTGTGGTAAAACTGGCTTAGCATGTTGATACAAAGTAAAATTCAGTAGGACATTGCCTGACCAACAGCAGCAGAAAATGCACTAACTTATACATAAACACGACGAAGCAGAAGCAGAAAAAATATTACAGTAAAGTCAGCAATGCAGATAAGGGAAATAGATGTATAAGCTTACAATAGCATGTGTGCGTCTGTGATCATGAAAAATATGCAACACGCCAGCACAAGGAACAAGATCTATACTATCCCCCATGTGAAATGCACTGGTTCTATGTCACATCTTAACACTAGAGTGGTGCACCACAGCAACTTATTCTACCAAAAAAATTACTAAGTTCTTGAAAAGAAAATTATGTATGCAGTTCTTGTTTTAATTCCTTTCTCCTTCTTATTGTTCTTTCCTTTCCAAGTGCTTGTTTTTAAGAACGTGTATCGTAAAATTATTATTTAATGGGTCTTTTTCATGTGACATCCAGTTCTTAAAATTATGTAGTTGTCAATAATTCCGCAACCCAAACACTACCAACAACATCCATTCTCATTTTACGTTTCCTTGCATGTCACTTTACAATTCATGTCCTACCAACACAGAGTCTCCACTAAGAAGAACATGTCCATACATGTCTCTATCCACTCGCTAACTGCTAATCCGTCCAGCCACAGAATCTCTTGCCGAGGGCGCAGAGTGCTGCCAGTGATATTAACACAGTCTATAGCGCTTCCAACATACAGACACCCTACTGACAATGTCACACCTATCTCGACATGTTGGCGGACTGTGCAGTTCCACAGATGCCTCCCGACGTCATTTTCCAGCCCGATCCCACTATCATGCTGATGTCAGCCCATTCCTCTATGAGACGTTTCCCCAGCATTGGCTCGGAAGGAGGGGTCTTATTGCCTGGCGCCTACTGTCTCCCGATCTGACTCTGCTGTATTTCAGCGGATGGCGGTTTGTCAAGATGATTTTTAACAGATCAAAGATTCGAGATCTGGTAGGTTTTATACAATGGGTCTAAGCTGCAGTAGAGACCATAACACCTGTCAAGCTTATGAACTTGTGGCGAGAAGTGGAGTACCGTTTCGATATCTGTCAAGCCTGAAATGGAGCCCACATTGAACTGTCCCAACATGCATAATATCGATTGCGCTGCTGTATATGATGTTGGACAAATGAAGTTATAAACCCTAACATGCACAAAAATATAAGCAACTTTTTTTGTGCATCCTGTATAGTCGTATGTAGAGCGTCAGACGCCGGTCTTTGCTCCTCTTTTACTGTTGGAGCATTTCGACTCCACAACGCTGACATGTTACGTGAATTACATAATAATGGAAATTATCAATAATAATGAACAAGCAGAACACCACGTACAGAATAAAGCAATAAAGAAATAAAGACGTATACACGTGGCATAATGTCGTTTCATAGAGTCCTACCACTCGTAAAGCCACGTGCAACAGTATCTTCGTCGAGGAAGTAAAGAAGTACTTAATTTTAGTGCTGAGATATTCATATTTTATTATTCAACCATTTTATTAGAAACTGAAAAATACCTATGTAATTATTGCAAAAAAATTAAAAACATACACTACTGGCCATTTAAATTGGTACACCACGATGATGACGTGCTACAGACGCGAAATTTAACCGACAGGAAGAAGGTGCTGTGATATGCAATTGATTAGCTTTTCAGAGCATTCACACAAGGTTGGCGCGGTGGCGACACCTACAACGTGCTGACATCAGGAAAGTTTCCAGCCGATTTCTCATACACAAACAGCAGTTGACCGGCGTTGCCTGGTGAAACGTTGTTTTGATGCCTCGTGCAAGGAGGAGAAATGCGTACCATCACGTTTCCGATAAAGGTCGGATTGTAGCCTATCGCGATTGCGGTTTATCGAATCGCAACATTGCTGCTCGCGTTGGTCGAGATCCAATGACTGTCAGCAGAATATGGAATCCGTGGTTTCAGGAGGGTAATACGGAACGCCGTGCTGGATCCCAACGGCCTCGTATCACTAGCAGTCGAGATGACAGGCATCTTATCCGCAAGGCAGTAACGGATCGTGTAGCCACGTCTCGATCCCTGAGTCAACAGATGTGGACGTTTGCAAGACAACAACCATCTGCACGAACAGTTCGACGACGTTTGCAGCAGCATGGACTATCAGCTCGGAGACCGTGGCTGCGGTTACCCTTGACGCTGCATCACAGACAGGAGCGCCTGCGATGGTGAACTCAACGACGAACCTGGGTGCACGAATGGCAAAACGTCATTTTTTCAGATGAATCCAGGTTCTGTTTACAGCATCACGATGGTCGCATCCGTGTTTGGTGACATCGCGGTGAACGCACATTGGAAGCGTGTATTCGTCATCGCCATACTGGCGTATCAGCCGGCGTGATGGTACGGGGTGGCATTGGTTACACGTCTCGGTCACCTCTCGTTCGCATTGACGACACTTTGAACAATGGACGTTACATTTCAGATGTCTTACGACCCGTGGCTCTACCCTTCATTCGATCCCTGCGAAACCCTACATTTCAGCAGGATAATGCATGATCGCATGTTGCAGGTCCAGTAGGGGCTTTCTGGATACAGGAAATGTTCGACTGCTGCCCTGGCCAGCACATTCTCCAGATCTCTCACCAATTGAAAACGTCTGGTCAATGGTGGCCGAGCAACTGGCTTGTCACAAGACGCCAGTCACTACTCTTGATGAACTGTGGTATCGTGTGGTAGCTGCATGGGCAGCTGTACCTGTACACGACATATAAGCTCTGTTTGACTCAATGCCCAGGCGTATCACGGCCATTATTACCGCCAGAGGTGGTGGTTCTGGGTACTGACTTCTCGGGATCTGTGCACCCAAATCCGTGAAAATGTAATCACGTGTCGGTTCTAGTATAATATATTTGTCCAATGAATACCCGTTTATCATCTGCATTTCTTCTTGGTGTAGCAGTTTTAATGACCAGTAGTGTAGAACTGTGTACTGTGGTACTGAGTAGAATTTCACTTAAGGCAGTAAGCTGGAAGCTGAATTATTCTTGTCGTGCTGTGCAAATACCAGGTGGCTGGAGCAAAGTCACGCTCAACTGCCAGTCAGCAGATGGTGTGAGAAAGCCAGCCTGTCGCCTCTGTGTTAGACAAGCATACCGCACGTAACTTTCCAAAGCGGGTGAGTGACACCTGCGAAGCGCTCGTTGAACTGGACAACGTTCATCCTGACCTAACCACACACGTCTGCTGAGCATGACTCGAGAGTTCCATGGCTTTTTGCAGTGATTAGTCGCGAAACAGTGTCGGCAACAGGTCTTCGTCTTTCACCTTGTAATCAATACTTCAGCAATTATCAAAGCCATCGTCACCTATTGCACACTTACTGATAAATGAAGAACTTCTCCAGACTTTCCCGTGCAGTATGATCTCAAGCGACATGCATCCGTTTTGCTCCTGTAAGTTTTTTGACTGCTTTGAAACAACTTGTATTAGGTATTTGTCTAGGTCATTCTTCATTTCTTGGAATTCAACAAAGAAGTTCTCTGTTATATCTGCGCACCTTCGTTTATTTTCATTGCCGTCATAATTACATCTTCCACAACAGACAACAATCTGATCGTCACTAATCTTCATAGCAGACAATATCAAGTTCTTTCTCTTAAATCTGTCCACATTTAAAGGGAACTGTGATTCATTACGATTGGGATTGGGATTTCCGTCCATCTTTAATCTTGAATGAGACAAACACCAACTTCTCTCCCTAAGCAAAGAGTGTAGGAGTAATATTACATGAAAATCTAAAGTGTACTAAGCACATAACTGCAATGTACACTAAGATATCAGCTTCTCTCCATGAACTACAAAAATATGAGAATCTCTCCCCTCTTGACCTGAAAAGGAGCCAGAAAAAGGAACTTGTAGAAACACTTATACTCTCAGTTATTGCAAGGCCTTTCTCAGGAAAGCTCAATAGCGCCTGGAACAGTTTACGAATGCCTGTCTTCGTTATATCTGTGGTGTTTCATCACCATATGCACAGCTATCCTGGCTGTGTGAAGACAAGCTGAGATTTCCATACCCTCTGCCTTATCAACGTACTCTGTTCCTCATATCTCTCCTCAACTTTAACGCTCTTGTCTTTACAACATGGCAGAAACTCCTGCTCCCATTAGAGCAAAATTCTTTCTGTCCCATTCCATCATTCAGCCACTTTCCCGAAGCCCTTCTCAGTAGCAGGAACCCGACCCTGGAATAGCCTCCCGTCTCATATTAGAGAACTGAATAACACCTCTAACTTCAGAAAACATTTAGTCGCATTTCTACTGAACCAACAATGATGACTACCATTGTGCCCGTACGCATTCGTTCTTTCGAACCAGATCTTCATTTCCCAGTATTCTCCTTTCCTTCCCCAGAATTCCGTACATCAGAAAACATCTATTTTGCACGCCCATAAATTATGAAAATAATCAGGTCAAGAGCGGAGAGATTCTAATATTTTTGTAGTACATAGAGAAGCTGATATCTTAGTGTACATTGCAGTTATGTGCTTAGTGCACTTTAGATTTTCATGTAATATTACTCCTACACTCTTTGCTTAGGGAGAGAAGTTGGTGTTTGTCTCATTAAGATTAAAGATGGACGGAAATCCCAATCTTTTGGGCTAATGAACCTAGAATGATCAACCAGTACCGCTTGGGTTTTGGATGGGTTGAGCATGTGCTCAATTTGACACTGCACACAGATCGATACTGCTATTCTCGATAGCTGTCTTAAGGTTTACTGATTTTGCACATAGATATGAAAATATCTCCCACTACCATTATTGTTGTTACTCTCATTATTATTATTATTATTATTATTATCACTATTATTAATGGAAGCTGCAGCAGTAGTGGAAGTACTGTCAGTGTTAAATTCATTAATTCCTAGTCAGTATTATTTATTCACATTGTCTCTATAGACATTCAAATCGTGTAAATACTGTCATATTAAAGTCTTATAATTATGATGTAAAAAAGGTTCTACATGTGTGTGAAACCGTGGTTCGATGTCACAGAAGGCCTGACCTCCATAAACAGATCAGGTAAAATAAATGAATAAAATAAAGCCCAGCGGAAATGAAATTATTACGCCATCTGACTATCCTCAGGAGTAATTCATTATGGGCACGCATATATAACGTGACGGAAATTCTCTTGGCGTTCGAAATGATCTGCTATTGATTATGGTAACCTAGTAATTTAGCGCCGTCACAAAGCATAGTAAAGAGACGACGATACAGCTGTTGTCTTGGAACTCATGACACAAATTTACCTTCGGTGATTTCAAAATAATTTACTAACACTAAGAAATGCTTGATATTTGAATAAATTACTCGAAGCATAAGTGGTTCCAGTTGAACTATCGACCGGATTAAAACACGATAATAGTTCTGTAGTTCTAATAAAAGAGTCGAGGGGCATGAAAGGGAAGCAGTGGTGGGAAGGGAGTGAAACAGGGTTGTAGCCTATCCCCAATCTTATTCAATCCGTATATTGAGCAAGCAGTAAAGGAAACAAAAGAAAAATTCGGAGTAGGAATTAAAAACCATGGAGAAGAAATAAAACTTTGAGGTTCACCGATGATATTGTAATCATATCAGAGACGGCAGAGGGCCTGGAAGAGTAGCTGAACAGAATGGACAGTGTCTTGAAAGGACGATATAAGATGAACATCAACAAAATCAAAACGTGGATAATGGAATGTAGTCGAATTAAATCGGGTGATGCTGCGGGAATTAGATTACGAAATGAGACGCTTAAAGTAGTAAATGAGTTTTGCTATTTGGGGAGCAAAATAACTGATGATAGGCGAAGCAGAGAGGATATAAAAAGTAGACTGGCAATGGGAAGGAAAGCGTTTCTGAAGAAGAGAAATTTGTTAACATCGAGTATAGATTTAAGTATCAGGAAGTCGTTTCTGAAAGTATTTGTATGGAGTGTAGCCATGTATGGAAGTGGAACGTGGACGATAAATAGTTTAGACAAGAAGAGAATAGAAGCTTTCGAAATGTGGTGCTACAGAAGAATGCTGATGATTAGATGGGTAGATCACATAACTAATGAGGAGGTATTGAATAGAACTGGAGAGAAGAGAAATTTGTGGCACAACTTGACTAGAAGAAGGGATCGGTTGGTAGGACATGTTCTGAGGCTTCAAGGGGTCACCAATTTAATTTTGGAGGGCAGCATGGAGGGTAAAAATCGTAGAAGGAGACCAAGAGATGAATACACTAAGCAGATTCAGAAGGATGTAGGTTGGAGTAGGTACTGGGAGATGAAGAAGCTTGCACAGGATAGAGTAGCATGGGAGCTCCATCAAACCAGTCTCTGGACTGAAGACCACAACAACAACAACAGTTACCTCTGCATCGGGCATCAGTGCAAGCCTCATGAGTATTCAGTGCCACTTTCTTGTAAAAGTCGTTTAATAATATTATTAAAGAGAAAAGGAACGAAATAGCAACAAAAACATAAAATTTTCTTCTAACTTGAGGAATATCATTCGATGTCAAAAAGCACAAGCATTTTAGACAGAACATTCAGATTGATGTTACCTGATTTATTGTGCGTCCTCGGTTAAGTCGTACAAAGAACTGCTTCACAACGTGGATTTGAAATTAAAAACATATGACATGTAAAACATTTTGATGAATGAGTATTGGCTTGCTAAACCTGATTAATAGAAACAGCACGTAAAGAAATCGTCATCTTTCATGCACGTCTGAAAGAACCGACAATGTTGACGATCCACAGCTGCACGAAGTACTTCGAAATTTATTCGCTGACTACGAATTCCACGATATCAGCTTTATTAGGTATAGAACTACTAATCAATAATGACGTATGAAAATTAGTGCAGGACCGCGACTCGAACCCAAATTTCCCTGTTATCATGAGCAGCCACATTAACTACTTTTTCTGTCCGTGTACGCTCCCCTGTCTGATCGAAACTTTCACATGTCACGCTGTCTACATGGTTATATTTAGAAGACTACGATATAAAGATGTAGACAGTGTGACATATGGAAGTTTGGGTCGATGGGGAGAGCGTTTGCGGGCAGCCGAAATGGTTTAAGCGGCCGCTAGTAGTAAGTGGACGATCTGGGTTCGAGTTCCGGGCCGGCACTAACTTTCATACGTCACTATTAGTTAGTAGATTTACATTGACGTACCAAAACACTATAACAACCTGCTTCATAACTTGTTGGTCCACCTTTGGAACCTAATAAGTCACTCAGTCTGCATATCATGGTTTCGACAGTTTGTTTGTAGATTTTTGGAAATATGTTATACCAGATGTCCATGCACAAGTCATGTAACTTCCTTAAACAGCGGGCCGCTGGCTGGTGTAAGGGGTGATGGCACCTGATAGCGACCCAGATGAGTTCCATGGGATTAACATCATGCGGATTTCGTGGACGTATCATCAACGTGAGTACACTACCTTTCTCCTCAAACCACTGTAGAACGGTTCTGGCTTTGAGACACGGACAATTGTCCTGCTTGAAGATGACATCACCGGCAGGGAAGACATCAACCACAGATGTCAGCGTTTCTTCGATTACTACCACAGATCCCAAGTGAGCACAGCAGAATGTCTCCCATAGCGCAATACTGCATCCACCAGCCTGCGTCCTTAGTGCGGTGCGCATTTCGGGACATCGTTCGCGTGGATGACGCCTTTGACCCGGTGTAGCAGAAACGTGATACATCCGACGAGGCGAAACGTTACGATTGATCGATAGTCGAATTCTAATGGTCCCGTGTTCACTGTAATCCTACCTAATTGACGATGTCGTTGAGTTAACATGTGAAGATGTAAGGGCCGTCTGCTGCAGAGCCCTGTGTTCATCAACGTACGGTGAACGGTGTGTTCTGAAACACTTAATGTGTGCACCACCATTGTACTCTTTCAGCAGAGATGCCACAGATCGCCACCCATCCTGCTTTACAGAGCAAGGAAGCCTCCAAATACCAAGTTCTGTGAAAAGTCGTGAACGTCCAACCATTTTCGCCAAGTGGTAGTTTCTCTCTCGTTCTAACACTTTCCATAGATGCTCAATACAGTAGAACGTGAACATTAGACCGGTTATGCTGTTTTCGAGATACTCGTTCCCAGGCTCTGAGTAATAACAATAGTACCTTCTTGAAAGTCGCTTTATGTCAGTAGATTCCCCTATTTGTGGAACGTGTCGTCGATCGAATAATTCCCTATCCGCCTTTGATACAAATAATTCAATACCTTCTCTTGCTGACAGTACGGGTAATGTAACTGATGATGATAAATAGAAGACTGAAAGTCTAAACCTAGCTTTCAAAAACTCGTTTACGGTAGAGAACTGCAGCACCACTCCCCCTTTCAATTATCGAACAAACGCAGGGATGGCTGACATAGTGTTTAGTGTATCTGGGATTGTAAAACAGTTAGGATCCTTAGACGCCAGGAAGACATCTGGCCCCGTAAGATTATATGTTGTCTGTGCTACAAATATAGCACCATTGTTATCCATCATCTATCAGAGATCATTGGAACAGCGGAAAGTTCCACGGGGCTGGAAGGAGGCCCAGGTTATAGCAATCTATAAAAAGGATAGAAAATCGGATGCACATAATACCGGCCAATTTCACTGACATCGATTTGTTGTAGAATCATGGAATATATTTTGTGTTCAGACATAATGACCTTTCTAGACTCTGAGAAGCTCATCTACAGAAACCAGCACGGTTTTATGAAACAGCAGTCATGCGAAATACAGCTGGCCCTCTTTGTTCATGATATACAACAGGCTCTAGATACCAGCTCCCAGGTTGATGCCATATTTCTCGACTTTCGAAAGGCGTTCGACTCAGTTCCGCACTGTCGCTTGCTCAAAACAGTGCGCGCTTACGGTCTATCCGATGACATATGCGGTTGGATAGAAGGTTTTCTAACAGACAGGGAGCAGTATGTCGTCCTGAACCGGGTGACTTCAACAGAAACAAGCGTAACTTCAGGTGTGCCCCAGGGCAGCGTAATAGGTCCGCTGCTTTTTACGATTTACATAAACGATCTTGTTGATGTTATTGACAGCGGCATTAGACTGTTTGCCGATGATGCTGTAGGCTACAGAAAGTAGTATCACACGAAAGTTGTCAACAAATCAATGAGGATTTGCAGAAAATAAATGCGTGATGTAATGACTGGCAGTTATCTCTCAATATTAGTAAGTGTAACCTACTGCGTATAACAAGGCGAAGACGAAAGTTGTCAACAAATCAATGAGGATTTGCAGAAAATAAATGCGTGATGTAATGACTGGCAGTTATCTCTCAATATTAGTAAGTGTAACCTAGTGCGTATAACAAGGCGAAGATTCCCATTAATGTACGAGTACAAAATAAATGCCCAGCCTTTGGAAGCGGTAACGCCCGTAAAGTATCTGTGTGTGAGTATTCGAAATGATGTCAAATGGAATGATCAGATTACACAAGTAACGGGTAAGGCAAACTCTAGAGTGCGGTTTTTTGGTAGAATCCTGAAGCGATGCAGTCCTTCAACAAAGGAAATAGCTTACAATACGTTAGTTCGTCCAGTCTTAGAGTATTGTTCGTCTGTATGGGACACTTACCTGTTGTGTCTGATTCAAGAGATTGAGAAGGTCCAAAGAAAAGCGGAAAGATTCGTGACTGGTACATTTAGCCATCGCGAGAGCGTTACAAATCTCATAGAAAGTTTGAAGTGGGACACACATGCAGATAGACGTCGCGCTAAACGGAAGGGGCTGCTCACTAAATTCCGAAATCCGACCTTCACCGAGGATGTAGCGCATATATTATTACCACCAACTTGCAAATTTCCCTCCGGCCGGGGTGGCCGAGCGGTTCTAGGCGCTACAGTCTGGAACCACGCGACCGCTACGGTCGCAGGTTCGAATCCTGCCTCGGGCATGGGTGTGTGTGATGTCCTTAGGTTAGTTAGGTTTAAGTAGTTCTAAGTTCTAGGTGACGGATGACCTCAGAAGTTAAGTCGCATAGTGCTCTGAGCCATTTGAGCCATTTTTGCAAATTTCCCAATGATCACCATTCAAAGATAAGGAAAATTAGGGCTCGTACTGCTCGTACTGAGGAGTACAGACAGTCGCTTTTCTCTCGCGCGATCCGCGAGTGGAACAGAGGGGGAAGGGGGAATATGACTTTTCTCGCGAATTGTGCCCTGCGCCACACACCGCTTGGTGGCTAGCGGAGTACATATGTTGATGTAGATGTAGATAATCCGTTTATAAACTTTCCTTACCGTGTCACGTTCTCATAACGCCACCAGGTGACATCCAACCTCGCGGAGGGCAGTGGTCATAATGTTTTGGCTTGTCAGTGTACACCTCATACAGCTGTTTTCCTGGAATTTGCAGTCAGCGATTAAATTTCGTAAAACGTGATCTACCGTACAATGATTGTAAGCACGAACGACACTCTGCTATTCACTCGATAACTTTGCGCCAAGGAACCACACAGTTCCAGTATAGCTCACGAGGTCGTAAAGTAAAGAAACACATTATGCTGTGCTGCAGTGGAGGTGCATAGAAGCACGTGACAGCTTCCATACATGACTTCCTCTCTTTTTCTCAGTGCTGTATGTCAAGGCAGCCTCGCTCGTTAGCGCACCGTATCACACACGAGCAAATCGCACCGTCACCCCAGAGCAGCGCAAACGGAATAGACTCAAGCAGAAGCCGTTGCATTCCTTCAAAAGAGGCAAGTCGTGTGTGGAGACTACGCCCTCGAGAGACATCGGCCAAAGCCATTCTCGCCTCAAAGACCCCAGGCGGATACACTCGCGTAGCCGAAGCAGGCGAATTAACCGAAAGTCGATTAATGCGCCACAGATATAATTACAAAGATTCTTCACGAAACGAAGCTATGCAAAACAGAATATGTGGGTGATCTCCGATTGTAATTAACACCTTTCACTAGGAAGACGAAATCTACCTGTTCAGCCGCATTAGTAGTTTGCAGGATGTAGTGTATGAATAAAGCAAACTGTGTTTGGCAATAATTGTGTTCCCTAACTCAATGCAGATTATATGAGAAACGGGGGGTTTGTTCCAGGAAACTCTTAATACACTGATAGAAAAAAAAAATCGCAGCAGCAAAACGTGATTAATGTAGAGTAATGAAATTTCGCTAATACATTTGTCTGGACAACATATTTAAGCAATTAACACTACAAGTCACAGGATGATGTAAGCGCGAGGTAAGTCATTGCGAATGTGAAATGCTGCTATATTAATAATCTGTGTAACCGCCAGAATGTTGAATGTAAGCATGCAAACGAGCATGTGTTTTGTCGTGCCGGATGTTAGTTTGTGGCATGAAGTTCCACGCCTTTTGTAGTCGGCCAGAAATACAGGGACGGTTAATGCCAGTTGTGGATAACACTGTTGTTGTCCGATGATGTCCCACACATGTTGGACTGGAGACAGATCTGATGATGGAGCAAGCCAAGGAGACATGTCGACACACTGCAGACCATGTTGGGTTACAACAGCGGTATGTGGGTGATCGTTATACTGCTGGAAAACACCCTGTTGCATGCTGTTAGTGAATGCCAGCACAACAGGTCGAATCGCCAGATTGAAGTACAAAGATGTAAGATGTCCTTAGGTTAGTTAGGTTTAAGTAGTTCTAAGTTCTAGTGGACTGATGACCTTAGCAGTTAAGTACCATAGTGGTCAGATCCATTATATAACGTGCGGACACTCTCATTCGAGGTGACTTAAGCGTGTTCGTCGCCACAAAAATGCAAACGAACGTCTTCTCCATGAGAATGCAGGGACTCACACAACTCTGTGCACCCGAGAGGAGTTCACAAAACTTCACTGGGCTGTTTTAAGTACAAATTTGCTGTCATAGCGCTAGGGGTAACCAAGAGAGTGCTCCTACTGATATACGAAATCGTGCCCCAGACCATAACTCCATGTCCAGTGTGTATAACACGCAGACAGGCTGATTGCAGGTCCTCAACTGGCCTCCTAGCCGACAAATGACCATCACTGGCACCAAGGTAGAACCAGGTTTCATCAGACCTCCACCCTGCCATCTAATGACCTATCGCTTGACACAATTGAAGTCACAAATGGCGGTGGTTTGGGGTCAGCAGAATAAACGGTACAGGATGCCTGGCTCGGGGGTATCCTTGAAGTAACCAATTTTGTAAGTAGGCTGCTTAGGTTTTTTTGTTGTTAACGCCACGTAGCGCTTTGTATGAAAATCACTGATTGTGCTGTGTGCAGTTTGTGGCTGGTTAACACTGTTGGAATATCGCTTGTGTAGTGCTGGGTAGTTGGATGTGAACAGCGCGTAGCGTTGGGCTGTTGGAGGTGAGCCGCCAGCGGTGGTGGATGTGGGGAGAGAAATGCCAGAGTTTTGAGCGAACTATCTGGACGTGTGTCCGTCAGAAAAAGGAAATTTGTTTAATTGAATGTCACAAATTTGTATATATATTATGACTTTTGAACACTATTAACGTAAATACATTGTTTGTTTCCATCAAAATCTTTCATTTGCTAACTATGCCAATCAGTAGTTAGTGCCTTCAATAGTTAGCATCTTTTATTTAGCTGGCAGTATTGGTGCTCGCTATATTGCAGTAGTTCGAATAACGAAGATTTTTATGAGGTAAGTGATTCATGAAAGGTATAGGTTATTGTTAGTCAGGGCCATTCTTTGTAGGGACTATTGAAAGTCAGATTGCGTTGCGCTAAAGAAGTATTGTGTGTCAGTTTAGTGATGATCAGAATAAGTAAAGAGAGAACTGTCTGAGTACGTTCAGTTTGCTCAGCTGTTTTTGTATCATATAACGTAAGAGTTTTCCATCACTGTCATTCTGAATTTTTCAAAGGGGACGTTTCAATTTGTTACAATTCATTGTGTCACTGCGGTGCCACCTGCTGCTCAGATTGATGCTGCAGATGGAATGCGATGCGACGAAGCCATAAGCCGAACACACCACGTCCAGTCTCAAAGATAACTACGGCTCACGATCGTTACAACTTTATTGAAGGCAAACCTGATTTGCATCGTCATAATGACGCTAGTAGTGCCACTCTTATGCCATTGGTGCGAAATATGAATAGAAATTAATCACTCAGTGCGATGCCTTATGAGTATGGTGGATGTGCCGGAATATCAAAGTGCAGGTCATCGATGGTTGCAAGTGTTGCAAGGGCAGTAAAGGCAGAGAACTGTTATGTTGCAGAACGACACCTGTAGCCAAAAGTCCACGTCACCTTAGCCTTGTTGCAGGTCTAAACTGATTCTTTAATGTATTGGCGTATAACACGCTGGTGATGGAGTTTCCCCTATTCGTGTAATGTTCCAAGACTGCCCGTCGTTCACCCCAAAAGAAATTCAGCAAAACCTTCCCTACAGATAGCTGCGTCCGGAGGATGGCGCATTTCTTGCTTGCTGTCTTTGTTTCGGGTAGGTGTAAGTGCACCCAGGTTTCGTCTGCTATAACGGTTTTGGCGAAGAAGCCATCACCCTCTGTTTCAAAGCTCCGCAGAACCTCTTCACAGACTTCAGCACGTCGTTCTTTCAGTTCTGCATTAAACTTTTGTAGCATCCACCTTGCAAACACTTTGTGAAACTTAAGCACTTCATGAATGATGGGATGTGCTGAGCCATGGCTAATCTTCAAATCTGCGGCTATTTCATCCATAATCAAGGGGTTGTTCCGCATTTCAGTGGCTTCAACTGCTGCTGTAGACTCTGGTGTCACAACACGGTGCGCCCAACCCGGACGCTGAGCGCCTGTCACACAAGTCACTCTACTTTCGAACATTCCGCTCCGATCATACAATTGCTACAGTGACAAACACGCATCACCGTACTGGACCTTCATTCGCCAAAGGATTTCAATAGGTTTCGTACCATCACCGCTCTGAAAACGAATGATAGAACGCTGTTTTTCCTTGGTGCATATAGCAAGTGGGCTAGCCATTTTCCACTGATATTGTGGTCGCTTGCCGTCAGTATACTGCCTCCTGTATAGCATTCCTTGCATCACTGGTAACAGCACTGTCAACGTACAGAACAACGGGGCGAAATATCGAATTTTACGAGGCGCTTTCAATAACTAATGTTTTTCCTCATTCTATCTCGGTTGAAAAAATGAGGAATTTGTTGTGAGACATCGTGGAATATTTCCACGTCAGCCCCTATAGTTTCATAAAGCTCCAATATGTGGCAATGCTATACGTAGCCTTCAAAATCCCGTCTGTAACGGGGGTGCACTCCAAGCAGAGAACTGTCGTTGAGTTCCTTTTGGTGGAAAACCACTGAGTCGTAGATATTCTTTGGCGCTTGCAGAGCGTCTACGGAGACCTGGTACTGAACAAAAGCACGGGTGAGTCGTTGGGCGAGGCATCTGTCATCGTCGCAACAAATTTGCGCAAACCTGTCCGATCTCCTGTGCGCCGGCCACACACAGCTGTGGCTCCTGCGATGTTATAACTTACGGACACACTCATTCGAGATGACTTCAGCCTGTTCGTCGCCACAAAAATGCGAACGAACGTCTTCTCCATGACAATGCAGGGACTCACACAACTCTGTGCACCCGAGAGGAGTTCACAAAACTTCACTGGACTGTTCTTCCTCATCATGCCCACAGCCTGGATCTCACACCTTCCGACTGAAACGTCCCCTTTGAACAATTATACATGACTGTGCTTAAACTGACACACAATATTTTTTTAGCGCAACGCAATCTGACTTTCAAAAATCCCTACAAAAAAATGGCCCTGACTAACATTAACCTATACGTTTCACAAATCACTTACCTCACAAAAATCTTGGTTACTCGAACTACTGCAATACAGCGAGCGCCACTACTGCCAGCTAAATAAAAGATTCAAACTACGGAAGGCACTAACTACTGATAGGCATAGATAGCAAATGAAAGATTTCATTAGAGAACAAACAATGTATTTACCTTAATAGTCATAATATATATAGCAGTTCATGACATCCAGTCTTACAAATTTCAAAACTCCGCCATCTTTCTCCCCACGTCCACCACTGCTGGCGGCTCACATCCAACTGCGCAACGCTACGCGCTGTTAACATCCAGCTGCCGCTGCCCCACACTACAATGGCAGACAACAATGCAAACTAGCCACAGACTGCACACAGCACAGCCAGTGATTTTCACACAGAGCGCTACGTAACGTTGCCAATAAGAAAACATAAACAGCCTACTTACATAGGCTGTGTGCAGTCTGTGGCTAGTTTGCATTGTTGTCTGCCATTGTAGTGTGGGGCAGCGGCAGCTGGATGTTAACAGCGCGTAGCGTTGCGCAGTTGGATGTGAGCCGCCAGCAGTGGTGGACGTGGGGAGAAAGATGGCGGAGTTTTGAAATTTGTAACACTGGATGTCATGAACTGCTATATATATTATGACTATTGAGGTAAATACATTGTTTGTTCTCTATTAAAATCTTTCATTTGCTAACTATGCCTATCAGTAGTTAGTGCCTTCCGTAGTTTGAATCTTTTATTTAGCTGGCAGTACTGGCGCTCTGTTATTGCAGTAGTTCGAGTAACCAAGATTTTTGTGAGGTAAGTGATTTGTGAAACGTATAGGTTAATGTTAGTCAGGGCCATTTTTTTGTAGGGATTTTTGAAAGTCAGATTGCGTTGCGCTAAAAAAATATTGTGTGTCAGTTTAAGCACAGTCATGTATAATTGTTCAAAGGGGACGCTTCACGACGTCTGTTTGGCCCAATGAAGGAAGCACTCAGCGGGCAGCAGTACGTCGGTGATGGGGAGGATAGTGGTGTAGCAAGACGTTGGCTCCGACATCGACAAGTATGAAAAACTCCCAGTAAAGTAATATACAGCTGTCTACCCCGATAGCTGAATGGTCAGCGTGACGGACTGCCGTCCTATGGGGCCTGGGTTCGATTCCCGGCTGGGTCGGGGATTTTCTCCGCTCAGGGACTGCGCGTTGTGTTGTCTTCATCATCACTTCATCCCCATCCGGCCCGCAGGCCGCCCAATGTGTCGTCGAATGTAATAAGACCTGCACCAAGGCGGCCGGACCTGCGCCGTAAGGGGCCTCCCGGCCAATGACGCCAAACGCTCATTTCCATCATCAGTGTACGGCTGTCGCATTGAACGCAGATTGTGTTGAAAAATAAAGTTTTGTAGCCAAAAGAATCGGAAATAACATGGCGTATTGTAATCTTGAATGAAGCGAACATGATTTCAGAAAAAAATGTGTTGCATTACTTATTGAGCGCCCCTCTTAATTACACTTCTAAGGTTTTAGTTTGACTCTCCCTCCTACATTGGATGCAGTTTCTTCCGCAAAGTATATTCGGAAACTGGTTGAGATAGGTTCCTGTCTGATCTGAAGCCGATTGTCATTGACAAGGCACAATACTCGTTTCTGACTCTTGTCGTGCAGGCCGGTGTGGCCGAGCGGCTCTAGGCGCTTCAGTCCGGAACCGCGCTGCTGCTACGGTCACAGGTTCGAATCCTGTCTCGGGCATGTATGTGTGATGTCCTTAGGTTAGTTAGGTTTAAGTAGTTCTAAGTCTAGGGGAATGATGACCTCAGATGTTAAGTCCCATAATGCTTAGAGCCATTTGAACATTTTTGATCCCTGTTGTAGTCTTTTCAAGGCTACTGTTCTTGCGCTGTCTTACATGACTGTGAGGGCTACACTACCTCTTTTAGACACGGTGGACGGTCTTAATTGACAAACAAGCAAATCGGACAACTTCGCTGACGCCGTGGCCATGGGCACGTCCAAATACGACAGCTCCTTTCTTCCATTCTGTCACGTTTGCACACTGATCTCCGCTGATCCCATACAGGTGACTGCCAAAACATACCATTCAATTGCCATGAATTACGCCACCGCTGGAGGGTCACATGACCGCCTGGTACCAGTTCTGCACCAGCTACAGCTCTGCGAATCGACCAGAGTTATATCTTAATGAGCTGGCTAGTGTATTCTAATATATTTAAAAAAAACACAAAACACGAAGGAATTATCCGAATGGGACAGGAACCGGTACATGTGCTGTACATGTACAGACAAACTGATTATTACAATTTCAGAAAAATTACATGATTTATTCAAGAGAAAGATCTTCGTAAACTGAGCAAGTCAACAACGCGTTGGTCCACTTCTGGCCCTTATGGAAGCAGTTTTTGGCTTAGCCTTCATTAACAGAGTTGTTGGATGTCCTCCTGAGGGATGTCGTACCAAATTCTGTCCAACTGCAGCGTCAGATCGTCAAAATCCCGAACTGGTTGGAGAGTGCTGTCCATAATACTCCAGATTTTCTCAACTGTGGAGAGATCTGGTGACCTCACTGGCCACGGTAAGGCTTGGCAAGTAGGCAGACAAGCAGTAGAAACTCTCACCATGTGCGGGCGGGCATTATCTTGCTGAAATGTAAACCCAGGATTGTTTACCGTGAAGGGCAACAAAACGGGGTGTAGAATATCGTCGACGTACCATTGTACTGTAATGGTGCTGCGGAAGACAAGCATAGGAGTCCTACTATGAACTGATACGGCACCGAGACTATCAAGCCCGGTTGTTGAGCCTAATGGCGGGCAAAGTCAGCTTGGTATGTGGGGCGTTTCCAGACGCGTCTCCGCTGCTCATTGGGGCTCAGTTCGAAGCGGCACTCATCACTGAAGACAATTCTACCCCAGTCAGTGAGATTAAGGTCGAAGACATGGGTGGAGTTGCCCCAGGCAGCGGCCGGTATACCAACCTGTCTGTCACGCGCCATACAGCCTGAGAGCCGAGACTTATAGTCTGGGGTGGCATCTCCTTTGATAGCAGGACCCCTTTGCTTGTCATCCGCGGCATCCTTATAGCACAGCGGTACGTCGACGATACTCCGCGCCACGTTTCTTTGCCCTTCATGACAAGCCATCATGGGCTTACATTACAGCTAGATAATTCCCGCCACGTACGGCGACTGTTTCTACTCTGGTCTACGTGCTTGCCAAACCCTACGTTGGCCAGTAAGATCGCAGACCCAATTAAGAAGGTTTGGAGCATGATGAACAAGGCCCTCCAAACATCTCGGGATTTTGAAACTTCCTGACAGATTAAAATTGTGTGCCAGACCGAGACTCGAAATCGGGACCTTTGCATTTCGTGGGCAAGTGCTCTACCAACTGAACTACCCAAGCACAACTCACGACCCGTCTTCACAACTTCAATTCTGCCAGTACCTCGTCCCCTACCTTCCAAACTTCACAGAAGCTCTTCTGCGAACCTTGCAGAACTAGAACTCCTGGAAGAAAGGATACTGCGGAGACATGGCTTAGCCACAGCCTGGGGGATGTTTCCAGAATGAGATTTTCACTCTGCAGCGGAGTGTGCGCCGATATGATACTTCCTGACAGATTAAAACTGTTTGCTGGACCGAGACTCTAACTGGCAGAACTGAAGCTGTGAAGACGGGTCGTGAGTCGTGCTTGGGTAGCTCAGTAGGTAGAGCACTTGCCCACGAAAGGCAAAGGTCTCGAGTTCGAGTCTCGGTCGAGGAAACAGTTTTAATCTGTCAGGAAGTTTCATATCAGCGCACACTCCGCTGCAGAGTGAAAGTCTCATTCTGGAAACATCCCCCAGGCTGTGGCTAAGCCATGTCTCCGCAATATCCTTTCTGCGAGAGTGCTAGTTCTGCAAGGTTCGCAGAAGAGTTTCTGTGAAGTTTGGAAGGTAGGAGACGAGGTACTGGCAGAATTGAAGCTGTGAAGACGGGTCGTGAGTCGTGATTGGGTAGCTCAGTTGGTAGAGCACTTGCCCGCGAAAGGCAAAGGTCCCGAGTTCGAGTCTCGGTCTGGGACAGAGTTTTAATCTGTCAGGAAGTTTCATATCAGCGCACACTCCGCTGCAGAGTGAAAATCTCATCTCGGGATTTTGACGATCTAACGCGCCAATTGGACAAAATTTGGCGCAATATCCGTGAGGAGGACATCCAACAATTCTATAAGTGAATTCCAAGCCGAATAACTGCTTGCATAATGGTTTGAAGTGGACCAAGGAGTTATTGATTTGCTCTGATTGTGAGGCTTTTTCTCTCGAATAAATCATCCGGTTTTTCTGAAAGTGTTGTCGTTTGTTGTCTGCATATGTACTTCATGTCTACCGGTTTTCGTCCCATTCAGATAATGCCTTCGTGGTGCGTCGTATTTTGACTAAGAATATATTTTATGAGATGAGGTTATTTTTCTCTCTTCACCCATTTAAGTTAAAAAGCGTATGAAAAGCACTGCATTTCATCGAAAGAAATAAAATTAACGTTGATCGTGTTGGGACAGCAACCAGTCACAAATTTACTTTCAGTCTCTTTATTCAAGGGGTTCCGTTACCGGTTTCGAATCTTTATGATTCATCTTCAGACGGTTTACATGCTTTTCTTACAACATGTGGTGCGCTTTTTTACAGATTAACTATCCTAAAATATAAATAATACATAATTATAAGTAGGCCTCACACAGATGGTTGAGTTACAGATTTTCATTGGATGTGACTTACGTGAAAAGTCGGTTTGAAGTGTTTGTTTTCATAACATTTGTCCAACAGATGTGAATACATTCCCACTGCATTCTTATCGTTGCACACGTAAATTTTTCTCACTGAACGCTTTAGATTTGTCACTTAATCTGTGAAAAAAAAAAACGCACCACATGTTGTAAGAAAAGCATGTAAACTGTCTGAAGATGCATCATAACGATTCGAAACAGGTAACGGCACCCTTTGAATAAAGTAAATTTGTGGCTGGTTGCTGTCCCAACACCATCAACATTTGTCTTCAAGTAACAGCCACGGTCTCCAACCACGTCATCATATGACAAAATTGCAAATAATACTGATATTGTTCGTAAGGATTTTGTAACGAAACGTTCTTCTTACAGCTCCTATCTGTGGTTTTCCTTCTGTAGTAAAAAGCTCGACGTTCTGTCTTAGTGGAAGAATCGTTACGCAGTAATTTGAGTGAACTGCTGTTGAATTTCTACAGTTCCTAGTGCAGGTCCTCATACACTGTTTCGGCTGTTTAATGATCTGGTCGGTAGCTTTTGCTGGAGGGATAATGCGCCTGATCTCTCATGTCCATGGCCTCGTAAGGGAGCGGCAGCTCTCTGATATGTTAATGCATCTTCATTAACGTCCTCCACTAAAGATACTCCTGTAATGGCCTCGAATTGGGGTCGTCGAGCGACACTGCATAGATAGGACTGCATTAGGCAGTCGGCCATAGAGGCGAATGGACGATCACCTAGTAATTCTCGGCGTTTGGAGACGACAAGCTGTTTAGCCGGCGTAACACTGAGGCTCCAACTAATCAAAAACACTCCATAGCCGCCCGCCTGTTGCAGCTGCACACTAGGTAAGGCTCAGGCCGTCAATGGTTAGTTAATTACAATGCCTGACAGAAAAAGCGAAACACAAAGAACGGGAGGACGATACGAATCGAAACTTCACCAGTTGAAAGAGTATGTTGAAAGGTGGCTACACTGAGCCACAGCGCCAGAGATTGCGCCTCCACTGGCAGTGCTTGGGGAGAACTCGTAGTAGTCAGTGCTTGTTGAGATGTGCTAGTGAGAGTGCTTGTAGAGAACTCGTAGCAGGGAGTGCTTGCTGAGATGTGATACTGAAAAGTTCTTGTTGAGATGTGATAGTAACGAGTCGGTGTGGAAATATTGTAATGATTAGAGTGCTTTTCGTCAATATATGAAGGTAAAAGAAAAAAAATTTTTCCTTTTCTTTTTATTATCTCAATGTCTTAAATAATGCACCATTACAGGTTCAGTCAACAAAGCATCTGGCTTGTGTTCTTGTATTAGAGTGTAATTCTGCTTTCCTTACGCAATTATAGTATTTCTATTTTTTAGTTACTTCAGTATAAATGGTATTTAAAATTTCTTGTCTTGTTGAAGAAGAACCGTGCCAGATGTGTACGTTGAGTCACACTCCCACACACAGAACAATTACACTTGTGGTTTGTTGGTTTCGTAGGTTTTATAGTTGCTGGGGACTTAATTAATTAATTGTATTAACGGAAATTTTCATTTCATTCTTTGTTGTTGTTCTATGCAGTCAGATTGCGTAATAATACTAGTCAGGGCCAACCGTTTACGAGACACAGCGTAATCGGACATACAGCTACCAAAATTAAAAATTATTTTCAAACTTAATAATAATTAAGCCCCCATGCAATGTGATGTTATGGTACTGATCACAAAATCGAGACGAATTCACAAACGGTTTGGTAGTACAAGCTCGCTAATCAGTTTGACGTTGCCTCCTGTGGCCCGGATGCATGCACTGATTCGGTTGTGAGGAGAGTGACAAAGCAGTTGTTCCCTCTCCTGAGGCAAACTGGCCCGCAACTGTTGCAGCTGGTCCTTAATATCATGGATATTGGCACAGCATGAAGTTGGCACCCGAGCTGGTTCCACACACGTTCTGTTGAGGACAGATTTAACTATCGTATTGGCCACGAATGTTCCTCAGCATGACGCACACAGTTTCTAGAGTCACGTGCCACACGTGGAGAGCACTGTCCTCTTGGAAAATGGCATCACGATTCTGTCGCGTGAGTGGTAACACGTGAGAATGCAGAATGTCCGTCACGTACTGTACTGCTGTCAGAGTTCCCTCAGTCAGTACCACCTGTGACCAGAAGTCATACTGGATAGCTCCCCGTACCCTGAGACAAGGAGTAACACCACTGTGCTGCTCCTAAAGATTAGAAGGATGTGACCTCATCTTTCCTATATCGTCGTCACTTATCGCTTCCCGGTCAGCCACCATTCTAAACGTAGCCGGATGTGTTTTGAGGTTATACACTGAAGACCCAAAGAAACTGGTATACCTTCCTAATACCGTACAGGGCTCCCGCGAGCACGCAGAAGTGACGCAACACGACGTGGCATGGACTCGACTAATATCTGGAATAGTGCTGGTGGCAATTAACACCATGAATTCAGCAGGGCTGCTCATAAATCCGTAGAGTACGAGTGGGTGGAGATCTCTTCTGAACAGCACGTTGCAAGGCATCACAGATATGTTCAATAATGTTCATATATGGGGAGTTCGGTGGCTAGCGAAAGTGGTTCAACTCAGAAGAGTGTTCCTGGAGCCACTCTGTAGCAGTTCTCGAAGCGTGCGGTGTGGCATTGTCCTGTTGGAATTGCCCAAGTCCATCGGAATGCACAATGGACATGAATGGATGCAGGTGATCAGACAGAATGCTTAAGTACGTGTCACTCGTCATAGTCGTATCAAGAAATATCAGGGGTTCCATATCACTCCAGCTGCACATGCCCCATACCATTACAGTGTCTCCACCAGCTTGAGGAGTCCTCTGTTGACATCCAGGGTCCATGGATTCAGGAGTTGTCTCCACACCCGTACACGTCCACCCGTTCGATGCAATTTAAAACGAAACTCTTCCGACCAGGCAACATGTTTCAA
Organism: Schistocerca americana; assembly: GCF_021461395.2. Classification (NCBI taxonomy): domain Eukaryota; kingdom Metazoa; phylum Arthropoda; class Insecta; order Orthoptera; family Acrididae; genus Schistocerca; species Schistocerca americana. The sequence goes on from NC_060123.1 coordinate 225,535,149, forward strand.
GTCATCAACAGTCCAATGTCGGTATTCACGGGCCCGGGCGAGGTGTACAGCTTTTGAAACTTCCTGGCAGATTAAAACTGTGTGCCGGACCGAGACTCGAACTCGGGACCTTTGTCTTTCTCGGGCAAGTGCTCTACCATCTGAACTACCGAAGCGCGACTCACGCCCCGTCCTCACAGCTTCACTTGTGCCAGTACCTCGTCTCCTGCCTTCCAAACTTTACAGAAGCTCTCCTGCGAACCTTGCAAAACTAGCACTCCTGAAACAAAGGATATAGCGGAGACATGGCTTAGCCACAGCCTGGGGGATGTTTTCAGAATGAGATTTTCGCTCTGCAGCGGAATATGCGCTGACATGAAACTTCCTGGCAAATTAAAACTGTGTGCCGGACCGAGACTCGAACTCGGGACCTTTGCCTTTCGCGGGTTCAAGTGTTGGTCCGGCACACAGTTTTAATCTGCCAGGAAGTTTCATGTCAGCGCACACTCCGCTGCAGAGTGAAAATCTCATTCTGGCGTACAGCTTTTTTTGTGCAGTCATCAAGGGTACACGAGTGGGCCTTCGGCTCCTACAGCCCATATCGATGAGTTTCGTTGAATGGTTTGGACGCTGACACTTTTTGATGGCCCAGCACTGAAATCTGCAGCAATTTGCGGAAGGGTTGCACTTCTGTCACGTTGAACAATTGTCTTCAGTCGTCGTTGGTCCCATTCTTGCAGGAGCTTTTTGCGGCCGCAGCGATGTCAGAGATTTGATGTTATATCGGATTCCTGATATTCAAAATACATTCGTGAAGTGGTTGTACGCGAAAATCCCCACGTCATCGCTTCCTCGGAGATGCTGTGTCCCATCGCTCGTGCACCGACTATAACACCACGTTCAATCTCACTTAAATCTTGATAATCTGCCATTGTAGCAGCAGTAACCGATCTAACAACTGCGACAGACACTCGTTGTCTTATATAGCCGTTGCCGTCCGCAGCGCCATATTCTGCCTGTTTACATGTCTCTGTATTTCAATACACATGCCTAAACCAGTTTCTTTAGCGCCTTAGTGTAGATGAACATTACAAGTGCTTACAAATTTTAACGTCTTCTTACCTCGTGAACATTAATTTCCGCGAGTCTGTGTCTGGTTCCTCCATTGTAGATTCTCTGCAGCCTAACGAGGTATGTGTTACTGCCTAAGACTCTCATGGCAGTATATTACCACTGAATGCCTCTACTGGACAAATATCAACACAGTTACACTCAATTCTTTACAAAGAAAAAAAAAAACAAACAAACTGTAAGTAGTTGTCTATAATACACTACCTGATCAAAAGAGCGTAGACATCTATTATTGACTATTAATAGGGCGTGTGTCCACCCTTCTCCTTTATGACGGTTTTGATAGGGACACCTCGAATGAGCTGTCTGAATGTCAGTGGCGGAATCGCAGTCCATTTTTCCTCAAGAGCCGAAGCCAGAGAAGGCAGTTATGTTGGACGCTAGGGTCTGGAGGGAAGTAGGAGTTCTAATCCATTACAAATGGTATTCCATTGTGTTCAGTTCGGAACTCTGGACAGGCCAGTCCATTTCAGGAATGTCAATGTCGTAGTAGTAGCAGTAGTAGCTTTATTCATAAAACTAGTTCCCATGGTTCCAAGCACTATGGGACTTAACATCTGAGGTCAACAATCCCCTAGAACTTAGAACTACTTAAACCTAACTAACCTAAGGACATCACACACATCCATCCCCGAGGCAGGATTCGAAACTGCGATCGTAGCAGCAGAGCGGATCCGGACTGAAGTGCCTAGAACCGCTCGGCCAGCTTTATTCATCCGTAGATCTGTTTTTACAAGGATATAGGACATGTCAAAGAGTTTACAAATTCAGATCAATTTAAAATAAGCTAATTCGTATACACATATATTTGCAGACTTCTAGTTAGAGACAATCTTCAGATTTACACTCCTGGTATACAATACTTTTTTTACAATTAACTTATAAAATAATGTAATGCGACATTGTTCACTTATATATCACTATCAGTCAAAAATGGTTCAAATGGCTCTGAGCACTATGGGACTCAACTGCTGAGGTCATTAGTCCCCTAGAACTTAGAACTAGTTAAACCTAACTAACCTAAGGACATCACAAACACCCATGCCCGAGGCAGGATTCGAACCTGCGACCGTAGCGGTCTTGCGGTTCCAGACTGCAGCGCCTTTAACCGCACGGCCACTTCGGCCGGCCACTATCAGTCACTGCATACACTATACACACATTGTTTCATAACACTTCACTAACTACACACACACACACACACACACATACACACACACACACTCATATATCACTATCAGTCACTGCACACACTATAAACACATCGTTTCATAACACTTCACTGACTACACACACACACACACACACACACACACACACACACACACTGCTGATCTCTGGGCCAACTGAGTCAGCACCCCTCCATAATGAGCGAGATGTTGAGCTCAGAAAGAGGAAAAGGTGTTAGTATTGTGCTATGCATAGCTTTGGGGTAAATATTTCTAGAAAGGAAAAAAAGAAGGAAAAAAAACATAAAATGAAGGTGTTATGTGAAATGTTGGATATTTTATAATCATTATTATTATTTATCTGTTTAACATTTTTATCAATCCCCTGCCCTGTTTTAAGCTAAGTAATCCTTCAATGTATAAAATATATTGCATAACAGGTATTTTTAGCTGCCTTTTTAAATAAGTGTATTTTTGCAATTTCTTTAATCTCTTTTTGTAATTTATTGTACAGTTTTATTCCTTGGTAGAAAATGCTGTTTTGAGTTTTATGTTTATTTTTTCTTGATAAATGTAAGTTGAGTCTATCTCTTGTTGCATGGTCATGGACAGAGGTGCTTGTGCAGTAATTACCAATGTTATGTTGATGGAGCAGTTAAAATCCCCTGTGTTCTGAACAGATCTTTTGGTTATTATTCTAATGCCTCTTTTCTGGATTTTGTGCATTTCTTCCAAAAAAAAAAAAAAAATGCCATAGCTAAGAATTGAGTGTACATATGAATAATATGTAACTAAAAGACACTGCATGTTAAACACTGATAATAGGATTCTAAGGGCATAACATGCTGATTACATTCTGTTTGCAAGTACCTTTGTGTGTTCACACCACTTCAACTGAGAATCAATATTCATTCCTAGAAATTTTGCATTTGTTAGACAGACTATAGAGGTGCCATCTACATTTAATTTAACAATGTCATTTTTCCTCTTCAAACTGAAATTCATGGCATTAGCTTTCTTTATGTTCAATGTCACTTTATTACTTATTGACCAATCATAAACTTTCTTGAGAGCTTCATTTGCTTTCTCGGCAAGGAGTCCACAAACCGTTGTCTCACAGATGCTGGTTTAGGACAGGTTACATTGACACGCTCGTACAATCATTTTCTCCGAATTGTTCCTCTACTGTAAGCAGAATATAATGTTACAAAAGTTGCTCATATCATTCCGCAATTAGCATTTTCTTAAGTGCAATAAGGGACAGCACCATATCCACGAAAAACACTTCCATATCGTAACACCTCCTTGTAGTCCATAGTTCAGTGTTGGCACTACACACGATGGCGGGTGACGTTCTTCAAGTTTTCGCCAAGTCCAAACCCTTCCGTCGGATTGTCAGCCACTGGCTGTGTCGCTTAGAACTGACTACACGAATGTGCGGATGATGAGAAATTGCGTCACTATTGTATCCCATTCATTTTAACTCCCTAACCACTACCATTGTGCTAGCTGGACCGTGTAATGCGCCAAATCATCTTCAGCTCGAAAAAAAAAAAAATAAAATAAAAAAATAACGCATCGCCTGTTTGTATCGCCTCAACTTATTATCGATTTTTAGGTGCTAGAAGAATGAAGAGATTAAGTTGTTTATATACGTTTCTTATATTTTTGTGTTAAAATGTTGTAGATATGTGACGTTTGATGATCTAGAAAAACTGTATCCTATCAAGTCAGCGAGTTTACAACGCCCGGCCGACTGCTGAATCGCAGCGTGTAGCAGAGATAACAACTACGATGCAGCTGGCCAATACATACGTTTGCCGGCGATTGCAGAGAAGAAACACTTACTGTTGAAGAGAGAATTAGCGTGATATTTCTGTTCGCAGAGAGCGGTTCTTGGCTTGGCCTTAAAGAATCTGAGAAGCAGTAGTATAGGAGTATTCTTCGAGTAGTGAACCTCCGAGAGATTATTTCAAGAGTGTGATGAGATCGGCTCATACGTACAATACGTGTTCGTCTGCAATGGTGATAGAACTCAAATACGTTCAAAGCAGTTCTAAGTCGTTTAGAAAGATATTTTGAGAAGATATCGGCTTGTGTAGAAAGTGATTATTTCGACGATTCTGGTAGAGGAAAAGCTCCGACTTACTGAAGTGTGAGAGTAGTTTCCCCTAATCGTGATTAATGGTGCGTTGTGTTGCTTCATATCCACGCGATGTAGGGGAACAGTATTTCAAAATTTTTGTGATACTTCCCGTTGGATGGTGTATGTCAAGGGACGCGTTCACGCGAAGTCGTTTAGCTGCTTTGTCGTTGAGGATTAAAGCAAGCATTAAGGGATAGTAGCATGCATTGTATTATTGTGGTTTTACAGGTGTACCCAAGCACAAAGGAGTACTGACATATCGATATTTGGCTAGGATTTGTTGTGTGACTTCGGCATGAGCGTCGCAATATAGTAAATTCCGGTAATCTCGTTGGATCCACTAAATATGTAGTCTACATTAAAGAGAACGGTAGTCCTACGTAATAGTTATTTATTGTGAAACAATCGGAAGTTTGTCGAGAATGTGAAGGCTTTTCCCTTCGGTCCTAAACGACAAGTCAAGAACCATTTAAAAGAGAACACGCTAATTCTCTCTGAAAAGGTATCGAGTGCTGTGTTTTGAGTTTTAAATATTAGTGGGTAGCGGAAGTCAACGCCTAAAGTTTTTGAGCTTTGCCTGATTATTTGAAATTCATATAGCTGAAAAGTGGTGGTGACACTCAGTTTTTTTGTTTTATTTTTTTATTTTTTTCCACGTAGTGGGGTTTTGAATAGAGAACCAGAACTCGTAAAATAAAGCGCTGCCTTGTACCTGTAAATGATTTAATTGCAGGAAATAAAGAAAACAGTTTTAAACAGAGTCGGTACCTGATTTGTCCTTTATTCCCTAACTATTACAAGAAAAAATAATCAAAGATTAGGAAAAAAGTAAATCCAGAGACCAATAAAGTAAAAGACTGGAATATTGGTAAAAGCAAAGTTCAAAGAAATTAAAGACAAGGAATAGTATTTTTCAATTAACGACCTGCAATGGAAAGAAAGATGGTTAATCTTTAGAGAGTGAAAGTAAGTTTTACGTGTTATGGAAAAGGTTAATTTCCAAGAATGATTGCCTATCGAAGTCGCTGGGTCCAAACGATACATATCGAACGTGCGATCGTAAATCGATCATGCGACTCTGGCGGGCGTTCTGAGTATGTTTACGTTGGGCACTACAGCAACGATAAAAGAAGAGCGTTACAAAAATACATGTAATTGCTATAGAGACGACTTACCTTATTCGTCGTTGGTGTTGTCGTCATGTGAAAGTCCAATACGGTGATCTGGATGGATAATTTGGAAGAGTCTAACTATGTATTCTTCCTGATACTCGTTTGTTTCTCGCACTGTCCGCAATGAAATTGTAACGGTATTTCAGCATCGTAACTGTTCTTACGAAGTTTTACACACTTCGCACCACCACAGTCTACACAGTCCCTTCTTTCTTCGTCCGGTAGTACTCCATATTTGCTACAGAAAGTCGAACAATTTTCTACGCTGTATAAACATGGAATTAGATTCTTCAATGTGAGAGAATCCGCCAAAGAAACGTCAAGAACACCAGACATCCCACTCACTAACGACATAAATCGTCTGGGTTTCCCTAGCAACTCACAAATAATTCGCGGAGGTATGTAATTTAGAGCAAGTAAGGGGACGACGGAAAACAGATAAAAATGACGATCACAAATAATTGGTCACAACGTCCGCCATTGGTGTCGCATATTCGATTTCCGATCGCACGTTCGATATGCATCGTTTGGACTCAGCGACTTCGATAGGCAATCAGTCTTGGAAGTGGAAAAGTGATTAATTATAAATGAAAAGCAATTCCATTTAATTCTGAAAGGTTGAGATTAACGAAATAGTTTATTAAGATAAAATTTCAATAGAGTCAAGGATATTGCTGCAGCAAGGCGCTACTTATAGAAGTTATCGTTGACTGACAACGAGACATAAACAGTATAAAATTATGTCTTTGCCTTGTGAACGTATTCTCCGATTTAGGTAAAAATTTACAACGTTCACAATGATTGTGTGCATACACGATTATAAATTTAAGCTTTAAAAGGGGAGCAATTACAAGAGGAAACGGATCTATATGACGTATTCTTCCTTCAGTTATATACGACAGCTATCGTTTCTGGTACCCACGTTTTTGAGATAGTTTAGTTGTGTTGACAGAGTATACAGAATGAGCTTCACTCTAGGATGATGTTAATGGTAAAGTAAATACATTAATCCTATGCCCGTAGACTCCCGCATTTAGTATTTTTCTGGTGACGGATACTAGCTTTGGTAGTAGTGTATCTTTCGAATCTAGTGAACGCTAATAGTCAGATGCGTTGTTGTAATTAAGATCCAGACAGCTACCACTCACCCCATTATACCATGATAAGTGTTATTGTGTCCATCCTTCAAAAAAAAAAAAAAAAAATGGCTCCAAGCACTATGGGACTTAACATCTGAGGTCATCGGTCCCCTAGACTTAGGACTACTTAAACCTAACTAACCTAAGGACATCACACACATTCATGCCCGAGGCAGGAATCGAACCTGCGACCGTAGCAGCAGCGCGGTTCCGAACTGAAGAGCCTAGAACCGCTCGGCCAGACCGGCCGGCTGTCCATCCTTTCGTGCATACTGATGTCGTAGGGATCTGTAGTGTAATTTATAGCGTGATAAGCTGAATATCAAATCTTACCTGACGTCGTTGTGTTTGTACAGATGATACTTCAAGTCACGCCGATTAAGTCGTTGGGTGTAGACAAGGTCTTGTCAGGACAACTTATTGTAGTATCACAAGAGTGAGCTACATTGGTCGACGTTGTTTTCCGCGATGGATTCGTAAATCAGGTGGCATCCAACGATTAGATAATGTTCAAAGTCACTTGCTCTCTGACCGCGACTGATTTTGTTGTTACTGTTTCTCTACTGAAATCACAACACTCTGCACCTGTTTTTATACTAGCAGATCCACCTCTCGTAACATCTCGTAGTTAATTCCGCATTACATACCGGTGTCCGAGTACTTTTGATTAGACAGTGTGATGGTAAGGCGGGTTAGTTCATAAACCGAATGCAGTACAAGCCCACAGTGAAAAATACCGTAGTGTTTCCCGGAAACGTAATTGGCATTAGTAAGAAAAGTTTTCTACTTGAGTACATATCCTTTTATCCGGTCTGGCCACGGTATGCAACGAGAGGGAAGTGGCTGAAAATACAATTACATTAACATTCATATTACGACCAAGCGACCAGGAATGTGAACACTCTAATAAATCATGTGATTACATACATTAAACCTTACTACAGCCACGCTACTGAGGCTTGTAGCTGAGCACTGTCGGAGCATTACAAACGTCAGCAGGTATAATAAGTTTCTAGTAACAACACGCACAAACAAGTCGCAACTGTAGCAGCAATATAAATGTGGTTTTAGCTTTGCGGCAGAAACGAGTTTCATGACTGCTACCACCTGGCAAGACAGCATACCACTCCGCTTATGTAACATATCTTCAATTCATCAAGCTAAAATGAGAAGTGGATGCTGCCAAGGCTGGAAACTTTACCACGGCCTCCTGGGAAGTGAGCATTAAGACGGTTGTACTGGAAGTGATGGAGAATCCTTCGCGGATGGTACGTTGTGCGCTAGCCAATCACTGAGCGGCGATCCCCCGACCCATATCTCCCTCCCCTCCCCCCTCCATGCTACCTACTCTTACCATTATTTCTACTATCCGTTTGCCTTAAAATCATGTTTTCCTTTGCCCTGTGTTATCGCGATGGCTGCCTACTATTTATATTTTACAAACTTTAATTTTAAGTGTTGCTGTATTACAGCAATTGTCTCTGCTCTCTGATATGCTGAGGCACTATTTGCCGCAGTTTTTGCTGGATATTTCCTGGACGAATCGTTATATGTCCTTGCTGCTCGCGGAAGTCTAACTACAGCGACAATCCATCTTTCTGTGTGGACACTTCCGAGAATTTCTAGTGTCTTAGACATGCATCCAGTATTCAGAACCACTTAGGCACCCCACATCAAAACGCAACACACAGAACACGAGTACCTAATATCTTTAATTAATCTGCACAGCAGGACTGTATCGTCACGATTTACTGAAAAAAACAGTCACTCTATACATAGGATACAACAGGTCTCTTAAGCCATTCTCGCTCATGTGACCACCATCATGGCAGACGTGGGCGTGTCTGGTGCCACCCGTGACGTAATACAGCAGATGGCTTCGTTGCTATCGATCTCAATCTAGTCCATCTTGATATAGTTCGTATCGTCTGCAGATATTACATCCCTCTCCCATGAACTGGCATACAGGATCGGTGTGGCGATACCATAAGACCTTGTATCTTGGAAAAAGAGGGAAAGCGGGCATGGCGTTTTTTTTTCTTCGACATTTTGAGGACACTAATTACTCTTCTTTAATTTTATTACGTTTTCTGTGTAATTATTTATGATTTAAAATTGAAGTATTCACTAAAGAACACGTTTTTCTCAGTTTTTTTAAAAAATTACTACGAATTACCAGAATTTTCAAAGTATTCAGTCAGATGTAAAGTTTGACAATTGCTGCAAGACCTCTAACACCTGCCACCACTGTAAAAATTGTGGCCAATCCCCAAGTGTTAGACTCGGCTGATATGGACTGCAAGCAGCTGATGTACAGAACTGAGAAGACCATGACCAACCATATACAGTTCAAATACGGTCATGTATAATCTACGTGCAGCTGATGGTGTGGGAGCCTGGAGAATAAAAGTTTGGTGAGGCAAGTTTTTGTGAAACACGTTCTGGATAGAATTCTGGGAGACAGCCTTCTTTAGACAACAAAAGTACTAAATTGTCGTACAATAGGAATCTCATGGCCACATATGAAGTCACGAACCTACTTTGTGATAATAGCGGCGGCGACTCTAGTAGAAAATAAGTATTCAAATTTCCTAGGGACGTTGTGACCCCCATCTCCTCTTGGAAGTTTCGGTAACATACAGTTCGATACGCAGCTCCTCTGGCACGCTGATAATGAGTTCCGTTGGGTTTGCGTGCAAGCGACAAACTTATTCGTAGACGAGTTGTCTGTTTCTTGTGGATGGCACACTGTTTGAATATATCTTGGTATATCACAAGGGAAAGAGATTCCCCCCCCCCCTCTCTCTCTCTCTCTCTCTCTCTCTCTCTCTCTCTCTGCCGGCAAGATGATGATGCATATGCTTCATAAAAAATGCCAACGATAGTAATCTAACTGGTTTAAACGAAAACCCGGAACTTGACAAAGCATTAGGTACGGAAAAGCTGTAAGTTCATGCGGCACTTGCTGCTTATCCTAGAAGGGGCTGTCAAATGAACACGAGACAAATGAAAGAATGTAAGTAAATTGTTTATTATTTCAAAAGTAATCGCTATAACTGGTACTACATTTATCCAACTGTGAGACAAGACGGTGAATGCCTTCATCGGAAAAGGTTTGCGGTTGGCTAGGGAACCAAGACTGTATCCAGGCGTGCACCTCGTTGTCCGATATAAATCGGCGGTCACGAATATCATTCTCCAGGGCTCCAGAAATATGGAAATCGCATGGGGAGTGATCGAGACTGTATGAAGGATGTGTAAGGGCTTCTCAGCGAAACTTCTGCAAGTACTCAAAACTACCATGGCAACATGTGGATGAGAATTATCCTACAACAGAGCGATGCTGTCCGTCAACATTCCTGTGCGTATGACTTGATGACGCGCTCCAATTTTTGCAGTTTCCACGTACCGTCGAGCGTTAATTGTGACGCGGTGTTCCAGGAAGTCATTAAACAGTAGGCCCTTTCAGTCATAGAACAAGGTCATGACTTTCCCGGAGCCAGCTTGCCTGCTGTTGCGACTATTCTGCAGAAGTTTCGCTGGGAAGCCCTTACACATCTACCCCGAGTTATTCATTAGAAAATGCAAGGCAGTATATGGAAGAGGCAATACCTACACAATTTGATAAAATTGAAATTCAACACACCTCTCCTACTGAAATTAGAAAAATAATAAATTCACTCAAAAGTGAAAGCTCACATGGAGTTGAAGGAACTTCCAACAGAGTACTAAAAGCTTGTTCCCAACAAATAAGGAGGATTCTCAGTCACATATGTAGTAGCTCACTGAAACAGGTCATTTTTCCAGATAGACTGAAATATGCTATTGTGGAACCATTGCATAAAAGGGGGGTAGATCTGATGCTAACAACTACCGTCCAATCTCACTTCCGACAGATTTATCCAAAATTCTTGAAAAATAATGTATTCAAGAGTAGCATCACATATTTGTAAAAATGAAGTACTAACAAAATGTCGATTTGGTTTTCAGAAAGGCTTTTCAATAGAAAATGCTATATGTGCTTTCACTGGTCAAATATTAAATGCAATGAATAACCGAACATCACCCACTGGGATATTTTGTGATCTCTCAAAGGCTTTTGATTGTGTGAATCATGAAATTCTTCTAGATAAGCTTAAGTATTGTGGTATGAGTGGGACAGTGCACAAATGGTTTAATTCATACTTAACTGGAAGAATGCAGAAGGTTGAAATGAACAGTACCAGTAGTCTACAAAAACCAGCAGAGTCCTCTAACTGGGGTGGTATGAAGAATGGTGTCCCACAGGGTTCAGTCTTGGGTCCCTTATTGTTCTTAATATACTGGGTGATCAAAAAGTCAGTATAAATTTGAAAACTTAATAAATCACGGAATGATGTAGATAGAGAGGTACAAATTGACACACATGCTTAGAATGACATGGGGTTTTATTAAAACCGAAAAAAATACAAAAGTTCAAAAATGTCCGACAGATGGCGCTTCATCTGATCAGAATAGCAATAATTAGCATAACAAAGTAAGACAAAACAAAGATGATATTCTTTACAGGGAATGCTCAATATGTCCACCATCATTCCTCAACAATAGCTGTAGTCGAGGAATAGTGTTGTGAACAGCACTGTGAAGCATGTACTGAGTTATGGTGAGGCATTGGCGTCGGATGTTGTCTTTCAGCATCCCTAGAGATGTCGGTCGTTCACGATACACTTGCGACTTCAGGTAACCCCAAATCACGGACTGAAGTCTGGGTGCCTGGGAGGCCAAGCGTGACGTAAGTGGCGCCTGAGCACACGATCATCACCAAACGACGCGCGCAAGAGATCTTTCATGCGCCATCTGTCGGACATTTTGTGAACTTTGTTTTTTTTTTGTTCTAATAACGCCCCATGTCATTCCAAGCATGTATGTCAATTTTTACCTCTCTATCTACATTATTCAGTGGTTTATTAAGTTTTCAAATTTGTATTGACTTTTTGATCAGCCTGTATATTAATGACTTGCCGCTCTGTATTCATGAAGATGCAAAGTTAGTTCTTTTTGCTGATGATACAAGTGTAGTAATTACACCCAAGAAGCAAGAATGAGCTGAGGAAATTGCAAATAATGTCTTTCAGAAAGTAATTAAGTGTTTCCCTGCAAATGGACTCCCAATAAATTTTGAGAAAACACAGTTTATACAATTCTGTACAGTAAATGGCATAACACCATTGATAAATATAGACTATGAACGGAAGTCTGTTGCTAAGGTAGAATACTCAAAATTTCTGGGTGTGTGCATTGATGAGGAATTGAATTGGAAGAAACACATCGATGATCTGCTGAAACAGTTAGGTTCAGCTATTTATGCTATTAGGGTTATTGCAAATTTTGGTGATAAACATATCAGTAAATTAGCCTACTATGCCTATTTTCATTCACTGCTTTCATATGGCATCATATTTTGGGGCAATTCGTCATTAAGAGAGAAAGTATTCATTGCACAAAAGCGTGTAATCAGAATAATAGCTGGAGCCCACCCAAGACCACCTTGCAGACATTTGTTTAAGGAACTCTGGATATTCACAGTACCTTCGCAATAAATATATTCACTTTTGAAATTTGTCATTAATAACCCATCCTAATTCAAAAATAACAGCGAGGTGCATAGCTACAACCCTAGAAGAATGATGATATTCACTATTCTGGATTAAATCTCACTTTGGCACAGAAAGGGGTGAATTATGCTGCCACAAAAATCTTTGGTCATTTGTCAAATAGTATTAAAAGTCTGACAGATAGCCAACCAACATTTAAAAGCAAATTAAAAGAATTTCTGAGTGACAACTCCTTCTACTCCATATATGAATTCTTAGATATGAAGTAGTAACTGTAAAATATATATATATATATATATATATATATATATATATATAAAAAAAATTATTTTGTGTAAATAAAACTTATGTTAAAGTGACACGTTCCACATCATTACGAAATGTCGTATTCATGATCTATGGAACAAGTATTAATGTATGTATGTATGAATGTATGTGTGACATTCGTGGCCGCCGATTTGCTTCGGACGAAGAGGTGCATGCCTGGGCACAGTCATGGTACCGTAGGCAATCCCAAACATTTTTCCAAGAAGGTATTGACCGCCTTATCTAATAATGGGATAATGTATTAATAGTTATGTCGGTTACTTTTGAAATAATAAACAGTTCACTTACCTTTTTTTACATCTGCCTCATTTTAACATGACTGTTCCTTATAAATCCTCGACTGGGTTAAGGTGTGGGGTATTTTTGGGTGGGGGAGATGGGGGATGGTAAGCCACGGTTCCTGAATTCACTTGAGTGTTCATAATGCCACTTGCGTGCAGCGAAAGAGTGGTGATAAGTCTCACTATCTTGTTGAAACATGGCTTCTCCAGAAGGGTGCTCTCGTTCCAGACAAGGTTGTAAATGGTATGCAAGAATGCTGGGATGAAGTGCACCTGTCACCGGTCTGTGCAGTTGGGCAATGGGGCCACATAATGACTCTGGAACACAGCTGAGCCACTGTCTTATTGACATGCCGCGAATGTAGCTCCATTGGGATACGCCGCGCTCTCACGCACTCGTCAGCTCGATACAACTGGAACTTGAATTCACCAGACCATGCTACACGCTAACCCTGTTCCATGACCTTGTGGCGGTGATCGCTGATCTATACGAGTCGTTGAGTCTTGTGTCAAGGTATTAGAAAAGTGACATGTGTAGGTTGCCAACTACTGAAGTCGTATATGGTGGGTTTTTCTCCGTACGTTCCATGTAGCAAGGGTTCCTGACGCGCCACATTCAAATCGGTAGCGATCTCAAAGTTGAGCGTTCATCTGTGGAAGCTACGTGACGCCGGGCGTCAACCACTTGTGGCCATACACTGCTAAGATTTACGCTGTCTCAGCAAACCAGACTTCTTGTGTAAACTGCTAAATGACGTGAATCATGCGTCTTCCACCGAGTATCATGTTCAAAATCGCTTAACTCGCGACGCGCTGTTACGTCCACTTCACAACAGCCTGTAGCAGACTTCAGATATCCTGTCTACTGTCGCGATACGGTCCACATCTAGGCGCAAAATTCGGGTGTCATTCAAGTTGCATCTTCAAGTGGACCAAATCTTCCTGTGACTTTTAACCGCTCACAGGGAAGTGGATGACCTAGAACGCTCAGAACGGCACGAGAACGTGCTTATGACGTAGATAGTTCCTCCCAAAAACTGTGGTATGAGGGATTCGCGTGCGAAACGCAGCTGTTGTCTGCTAGTGTCATTCGATGGTGTCATGTTGGCGTTGCACTAACAACTACTTAAATCAAGTTTTATGGATAGTATTACTGCAGTAGGAGGCCATCGTTGGGAGTGTTCGGTAGTGCGGTGTGTACATCGTTATCATGAGACGAAGAACGATCTTTGGTTTTGTAAGCCAACAACGTGAAAAACAACAAGTACAGTTACATGATCCTCATTACATCATCAGCCTTCACTCTGTGCCACATAAAGAACTTTCTTCACCGAAATGTAAGCTGAAGTTGTATACGATTGTCAAAAATCGGGTTATGATGTTGACATACGAATATCATCGTTCGAATATGTATTCGGAATGTCGTTTGATATTGAACTACTTGATGCAGGATGACCTAGTTCAGTATGAAAAAGGGGCAGTAGTCAGATTTGCATACTGTTCTGTTTCACTTAGCTCTCAATTGTTCACTGAAATCAGACACCTACACTCTGAAGACTGACACTGTCATGTTCGAAAATTTGCGAAGTACGTGTCGCATGCAATTGCTTTAACAGATATTATAGTACCAAACTGAAAAAATTTAATAAAGTCAAAATTCAAACGATATAGAATGGTAATCTGCATTCACCAATATCGTGTACTTCACTTAGGACTATGGGGGTGAAGATAGGTTTGGACTCTATGGATATACGAGCGTGTAAAAGATGCGAAAGCGATTTGTTTCAGTCGTTTCCAACGACGTTCGGGAGAGTTTTCTTTTTTTTTTTTTTTTTTTTTTTTTTTTTTTTTTTTTTTTTTTTTTTGGTTGAGGATCTTCGCTTGTCTTTGTCGTCTTACTCGACTTCCTGTGGTTTCTTGATTCTGCCAGTGGGCTCACGAACAGCCTCGGATTTGTTTTTTTTTGGCATCTGGTACGATCATACTTTGCATGGGCACAAGGACCTGGCTGGGACGTTTTCTGTTGCTGGTCAGATCACACACCCACACACGCGGGCTAGCCGTCGAGTAATCGCTGAAAAGTGTTCTCAGTTACACAAAGTTTGCAGTTTTCTGGAATTCATATCATCATCATCATTTAAGACTGATTATGCCTTTCAGCGTTCAGTCTGGAGCATAGCCCCCCTCTGGAATTCATAATGCAATGAAATTGGACATTGTAGTCTATTTATTTATATGTAAGAAAATGTACTCCATAATAAATTTTCGTTGTCTGACACAGAATTACCATCTAGACTGACGTCATGCGGCTGCAGTTTTTTGTGTGCTGTGACACTGTGTACATTCATCTGTTATTCTGCTACTGTCATTTATTATTATATGAAATAACCATTCACTTTGAGTACTTTCATAAAAATAATTGCTATGTGAAAGATCCTTTACTATTACATATATAAAAAAAAATTTCCTACGTTTTTCAAGAAAAAAATTTCATTTTTTTTGCAAATTTAGAGGTCATTTGGACCTCAATGTTCTTCTAATTATCTTATTGTGAACCTGCATTTGTTCGATATTCCGTATTAATCACAAGTCAGATCCTCATTGCAAATTAACACACTTTTCAAAATACTATATTTCGACAAATTAAAGTAAAATAACACTACAGCTATAGATTTTCTGCAATTTGAAAATAGTTACCAATAATTATAAGCTGTAAAACAAAATAATTAAAATCTGATTACTTTTACAATGTTCGTGCAAACATATTGACATTTATAGAAGAAAAATGAAAACGATATAGTTTACTTAAAATGACCATGATATTAAAATTGTTTGATTGAAGTTATGTAAATACTCAAAACACACTCTCTTAAAAATAATTGGTTGCCAAAGAAATTTTTGTGAAAAATAATATGTAAAATGTAAAATTATTAGTATGTACCGTCGTGATAGCTCACGCCTTGTGTAACTTTTCGGAGCGACTTTGGAATGTGTGTAGAGGAGATAAAAAACTGGGCCTCTTTATAGAAAACAGGAACCCTGATAGAAAACATCAGAAGAAAATATTAAGACAAAGAAAATTATAACTAAATCTTATGTTATTGGTTGTATCCAAGTGGTCAAATTCTGGAGACTGGCAATTATGGCAGAAAAATCCCGATATCTCACGTACACCATGTGAGTGCATTTGGAAGCTGCCGAGAAACCTAAATTAGTTTTCAAATTTGTAATTATTCATATATCATAAGACTCTTATGGAGCTCTTCGAATAGCTACCTTCAAGACTCTTAGTTTTCATGGCACCTGGCTCTCCGAAAGGTAACTGAGAAACTTGGTAATTGTTTTACACAAATATGTAAATGTTTATAGCAAAACATCTCACGAAAGGATATATACATTGACGGAAAAAATCGCAATACAAAAAATAATTAACGTAGAGTAATGAAATTTCGGGAATACATTTGTCTAGGCGACATATTAAAGTGAGTAACATTGCAAGATCATTGGTAAATTTAAGCACGAGATAAGCCATTGCAAACGTGAAATACTGTTACTCTAATAATGAATGTGACCTCCAGAATGTTGAATGTAAGCATACAAAGATGCATGGACTGTATTGCACAGATGCCGGATGTCAGTTTGCAGGATGAACAGGATGAAGTTCCATGTCTATTTCACTTGGCCGGTCAATACAAACACGGTTCATGCCGTGTGTGGATGAAGCTCAGTTTATCGTCCGAAGATGTCCCATATCCCATATGTCCTCGATTGAGAACAGATCTGATGATCGAGCAGGACAAGGTACGAGGGAGAGTTAAATGAAAACCTTAAATATTTTTTAAATATTATTTATTGCGCAGAAGTGGTACAAAGCTGTATCGCTTTTCAACATAATCTCCCCCACGCTCAATTCAAGTCCTCCAGCGCTTACAAAGTGCATTAATTCCTTTAGAAAAAAATTCTTTTGTTAGTCCGCGCAACCACTCATGCACCGCGTGGCGTACCTCTTCATCAGAACGGAACTTCTTTCCTCCTATTGCGTATTTGAGTGGTCCAAGCATATGGAAATCACTTGGGGCAAAATCTGGTGAGTATGGTGGATGAGGAAGACAGTCAAAATGCAGGTCTGTGATTGTTGCAACTGTTGTACGGGCAGTGTGGGGCCTTGCATTGTCGTGTTGCAAAAGGACACCTGCTGACAGCAATCCACGTCCTTTTGATTTGACTGCAGGCCGCAGATGATTTCTTAGGAGATCTGTGTATGATGCAATGGTGACAGTGGTCCATCTAGGCATGTAATGCTCCAAAATGACGCCTTTTTCGTCCCAAAAGAGGTGGTTCTGTTCGAAACTCCTTTGGTTTTGGTGATGAGGAATGGCGCCGTTCCTTGCTCGCTATCTTCGTTTCCGGTTGGTCTAAGTGAACCCAGGTTTCATCCCCGGTAACGATTCTTGCAAGGAAACCACCACCTTCTCGTTCAAAGCGCCGAAGAAGTTCTTCACAAGCATCAACACGTCGTTCTCTCATTTAACGAGTCAGCTGCCGTGGCACCCATCTTGCAGACACTTTGTGAAACTGGAGCACATCGTGCACAATGTGGTGTGCTGACCCATGACTAATCTGTAAACATGCTGCAATGTCATTCAGTGTCACTCGGCGGTTTTCCTTCACTATGGCTTCAACTGCTACAATGTTCTGTGGAGTCACAACTCGTTGCGCCTGACCTGGACGAGGAGCGTCTTCCACTGAAGTCACACCATTTGCGAACTTCCTACTCCATTCGTAGACTTGCTGCTGTGACAAACATGCATCACCGTACTGAACCTTCATTCCTCGATGAATTTCAATATGTTTCACACCTTCCCTACGCAAAAACCGAATAACAGAACGCTGTTCTTCCCTGATGCAAGTCGCAAGTGGGGCGGCCATCTTCATACTGATACTGCGACGCTATGTGTGTATCTGCACTATGCTGCCACCCACAGGCCATTCTGCACTCTGTTTGTAGCACGCTTACCAACTTACAGGATAACGGTGCGAAATTTCGATTTGTTATTATAAATTTAAGGTTTTCGATTGACTCACCCTCGTAACATGTCGACACTCTGTAGAACATGTTGGGTTACAACAGCGTTATGTGCACTAGCGCTATCCTGTTAGAAAACACCCAGTGGAATGTTGTTCATGAATGGCAGCACAACGTGTCGAATCATCAGATTGACGCGCAGATATGCATTCAGGGTGCGTAGGATAAACACGACAGTGCTCCTGCTGTCATACGAAATCTGCCATAACTCCAGGTGTCGGTCCAGGGTGTCTAGCACGCATATTGTTTGGCTGCAGGCCTTCAACTGGTCTCCTTCTAATCGACACACAGCCATCTCTGGCGCCGAGGCAGAACCGACATTCATCAAAAGACACAACAGACCTACAGCTTGCCCTCCAATGAGCTCTCGCTTGACGTCACCGAAGTTGCAAATGGCGGTTTTTCAGCGTCAGTGGATTGCACGCTACACGGCGTCTGTCTCGAAGCTGTCCTTGAAGTAACTAACTTGTAACAGTTCGTTGTGTCACTGTAGTGCCAACTGCTGCTAAAACTGCTGCTCAGATTGCTGCTACAGATGGAGTACGATGCGCCAGAGCCACACGCCAAATACAATGGTCTTCCCTCTCGGTAGTGCCACGTGGCCGTCTGGAGCCCGGTCTTCCTCCGACCTTACATTCTCGTGGTCACCGCTGCCAGCAGTCATGTACAGTGGCTACATTCCTGCCAAGTCTTTTTGCAATATTGCATAAGGAACATCCACCTCCTCGTAGCCCTATTACAAGACCTCGTTCAAACTGAGTGAGGTGTTGATAATGCTGAGTTTGTCACTGTAAAGGCATTCTTTATTAATTCCACTCACCACGTCCAATCTCAAAGGTAACTACCATTCACGACCGTTACATATCCTATTTAAAGCAAACCTGGCAGTGCCACTGTTGTGCGACTGCAACGAAATCTGAATAGACATCGTCTTTCAGATGTATAGACACGCCTAGCAACTTTCGTTTATCTCGCGTAACTCCTTCTTGATGTTGCAAATGTTCAAATGTGTGTGAATTCCTAAGGGACCAAACTGCTGAGGTCATCGGTCCCAAGATTTACACACTACTTAAACTAACTTATGCTAAGATTATGGTCGTATGTGAAGTATGTCAGCGGCAAGAAACAATCAATGCCTTCTCTTCGCGATAGCAATGGAGATACTATCGAAGACAGTGCTGCAAAAGCAAAGTTACTAACCACAGCCTTCCGAAATGCCTTCACAAAAAAACAGGAAGTAAATATTCCAGATTTCGAATCGAGAACAGCTGCCAACATGAGTAACGTAGAAGTAAATATCCTCGGAGTAGTGAAGCAACTCAAATCACTTAATAAAAGCAAGTCCTCTGGTCCAGATTGTATACCAGTTAGGTTCCTTTCGGAGTATGCTGATGCATTAGCTCCATACTTAACAATTATATACAACCGTTCGCTCGACGAAAGATCCGTACCCGAAGAGTGGAAAGTTGCACAGGTCACACCAATATTCAAGAAAGGTAGTAGGAGTTATCCACTAAATTACAGGCCCATATCGTTAACGTCGATATGCAGCAGGATTTAAGAACATATATTGTGTTCGAACATTATGAATTACCTTGAAGAAAACGGTCTATTGACACACAGTCAACATGGGTTTAGAAAACATCGTTCCTGTGAAACACAACTATCTCTTTAATCCCATGAAGTGATCAGTGCTATTGACAAGGCATTTCCGGAAGGCTTTTGACACTGTACCACACAAGCGGCTCGTAGTGAAATTGCGTGCTTATGGAATATCGTCTCAGTTATGTGACTGGATTTGTGATTTCCTGTCAGAGAGGTCACAGTTCGTAGTAACTGACGGAAAGACATCGAGTAAAACAGAGGTGATTTCTGGTGTTCCCCAAGGTAGTGTTATAGGCCCTCTGCTATACGAGATTGGAATAATAGAGAATTGTGAAGGTGGTTCGATGAATCCTCTGCCAGGCACTTAAATGTGATTTGCAGAGTATCCATGTAGATGTAGATGTAAGAACAACACACACACCCATGTCCGAGGGAGGACTTCAACCTCCGGCGGGAGGGGCCACGCAATCCGTGCCATGACGTTGCGATTTTTTTCTGTCAGTATACGTTAAATGGAGAAGATGCTTAAAATTTCATGGTCACTGATTACGGAAAAATTAAAAGCCATTAAATTTAAATATCTTGGTGGGAAAATGTAGAAGAATATCCATGACAGGGGGGCTAATAAACTCAGGGCATGAAAGATGGAAATGGCCTTTGAGTTGACTGAAGATGTGGACGAAAAAAATCTATTTCCTCTCAAGCCAAGTTACAGCACTTTGTAATAGTAACAAAACACGGATGTTTGTGCGCAACCGAATACCTGAATATCACTAAGAGAGCAGAAAAGAAGATCCTAAGAAACATATTGGGTCCAACGAAACACAGCGGATGAAGATAGGAGTAAGAGTAATCGAGATCTGTATAAAAAATCTGAGCAACTAAAAGTAACGGAAAGGAAACACAGAATGGTTTATTACGATCATCAGGTTTGGATGAATGAAAACAGGGTATGCGAGATCATTTTTGAACGTGCCAACAAGAATGTACCTCAGTTTCACTCAGTATAATCGTTGTTTTTATAAAGCCTGCAGCTGTGTCAATTGTGATTTAAATAATAAAACAATGCGCCAATTACTTTCATATTAGATACACGTCAACTGTTACACAGATAATCAATTCACAAAATCAGTCATAAAAAGCATTGGGCACTCATTCACAAGCGTAGATTCATAAATCACGTAGAATAAATTTAATGGAAGAGTTGGAAATCTATGACCACCACAAAAAGTAAGGATAAACAAGTCTCGATGACCTTCTACACTACTGGCCACTAAAATTGCTACACCACGAAGATGACGTGCTACAGACGCGAAATTTAACCGACAGCAAGAAGATGCTGTGATATGCAAATGATTAGCTTTTCAGAGCATTCACACAAGGTTGCCGCCGGTGGCGACACCTACAACTTGCTGACATGAGGAAAGTTTCCAACCGATTTCTCATACACAAACAACAGTTGACCGGCGTTGCCTGGTGAAACGTCGTTGTGATGCCTCGTGTAAGGAGGAGAAATGCGTACCATCACGTTTCCGACTTTGATAAAGGTCGGATTGTAGCCTATCGCGATTGCGGTTTATCGTATCACGACATTGCTGCTCGCGTTGGTCGAGATCCAATGACTATTACGGAATATGGAATCGGTGGGTTCAGGAGGGTAATACGGAACGCCGTGCTGGATCCCAACGCCTCGTATCACTAGCAGTCCAGATGACAGGCATCTTATCCGCATGGCTGTAACGGATCGTGCAACCACGCCTCGATCCCTGAGTCAACAGATGGGGACGTTTGCAAGACAACAACCATCTGCACGAACAGTTCGACGATGTTTGCAGCAGCATGGACTATCAGCTCGGAGACAATGGCTGCGGTTACCCTTGACGCTTCATCACAGACAGGAGCGCCTGCGATGGTGTACTCAACGACGAACCTGGGTGCACGAATGGCAAAACGTCATTTTTTCGGATGAATCCAGGTTCTGTTTACAGCATCATTATGGTCGCATCCGTGTTTGGCGACATCGCGGTGAACGCACATTGGAAGCGTGTATTCGTCATCGCCATATTGGCGAATCACCCGGCGTGGTGGTTGCGGTGCCATTGGTTACACGTCTCGGTCACCTCTTGTTGGCTATGACGGCACTTTGAACAGTGGACGTTACATTTCAAATGTGTTACGACCCGTGGCTCTACCCTTCATTCGGTCCCTGCGAAACCCTACATTTCAGCAGGATAATGCACGACCGCATGTTGCAGGTCCTGTACGGGCCTTTCTGGATACAGAAAATGTTCGACTGCTGCCCTGACCAGCATATTCTCCAAATCTCTCACCAATTGAAAACGTCTGGTCAATCGTGGTCGAGCAACTGCTCGTCACAATACGCCAGTCACTACTCTTGGTGAACTGTGGTATCGTGTTGAAGCTGCGTGGGCAGCTGTACCTGTACACGCCATGCAAGCTCTGTTTGACTCAATGGCCAGGCGTATCAAGGCCGTTATTACGGCCAGAGGTGGTTCTTCTGATTACTGATTTCTCAGGATCTATGCAGCCAAATTGCGTGAAAATGTAATCACATGTCAGTTCTAGTATAATACATTTGTCCAATGAATACCCGTTTATCATCTGCATTTCTTCTTGGTGTAGTAATTTTCATGGCCAGTAGTGTACATAGTGAATCGATTAATTTCTTAAAATGTTTCTCCTGTAAATAATATCTATAGCAAGTGCATAAATATCTTCATCCCTTCATACATTCCACTCAATGCGTAATGTTTCACACTGAGGTGATGGAAGTCATGGGATGCCACCTAATATCGTGACGGCCCTCCTTTCTCCCAGCGTAGTGCAGCAACTCGACGTGGCATCGACTCAACTAGTCGTTGGAAGTCTCGTGCATATGTATTGGATCATGCTGCCTCTATAGCCGTCTACAATAGCGAATGTGTTGCTATTGTAGGGTTTTGTGCACTAACTGATCTCTCGATCACGTCCCATAAATGTTCGATGGGATTCATATTGGGCGATCTGGGTGGCCATATCGTTGGCTCGAACCGTCCAGAATGTTCTTCAAACCAATCGCAAACAACTGTGGCCCGCTGGCATGACGATTGTCATCCATACAAATTTCATCGTTGTTTTCGAATATAAAGTACGCGAATTGTTGGAAATTGTCTTCAAAGTAGTCGAACATAATCATTTCACATCAATGATCTGTTCAGCTGGTTCCATGCAAACACAACCCACACCAATATGAAGCCACCATCATGTTGCACAGTGTCTTGTTGACATCTTGGGTCCGTGGCCTCTTGGGGTCTGCACCAGACTCGAAACCTACCATCAGCTCTTACCAACTGAAATCGGGATTCATCTGACCAGGCCACGGTTTTCCAGTCATCTAGGATCCAAAAGATACGGTCACGAGCCCAGTATTGGCGCTGCAGGCGATGTGCTGTCAGCAAAGGGACTCACGTCGTTCGTCTGCTGCCATCGCCCATTAACGACAAATTTCGCCGCTCTGTCCTAACGGAGACATTTGTCGTGCGTCACACATTGATTTCAGCGGTTATTTCACGCAGTGTTGCTTGTCTGTTAGGACTGTCGACTCTACGCAAACAACGCTGCTCTCGGTCGTTAAGTGAAAGCCGTCGGCCACTGCAATGTCCGTGCTGAGATGTAAAGCCCGAAATTTGGTGTTGTCGGCACATTCTTGACGCTGTGGATCTCAGAATAGTGAATTCCCTAACGATTTCCGAAATGGAACGATCCATGCGTCCAGCTCCTACTAATACTGTGCGTTCAAAGTGTGTTAATTCCCGTCGCTTGAGGCCATAATCACAACGGAAACCTTTTCACATGAATCAGCTCGAGTACAAATGACAGACCCGCCAATGCACTGTCCTCTTATACCTTGTGTACGTGATACTACCGCCGTCCGTATATCTGAAAATCGCTACCTCATGACTTTCGTCACCTCAGTGTATTACTCAAAACACGATGTACATGTGTAAGTAGGCTGTTTAGGTTTTTATGTTGGTGACGCCATGCAGTGCTCTGTACAGTTTGTAAACTTTTAGATGGCAGACCTCTCCCTAGTCCTGAATCGGTAGAAGTCGGGAAACGTCGGTAGGCTTCGGTAGGCACGCAGTTTCGACTGCTGCCAACGTTACGTAGCTGACTGTGTTGTACAAGGTAGCCATTGTCGTCTGCTTTGTTATTGTTTTGCGCTGTACTGTTCTGCGTGTTTTT
Organism: Schistocerca americana; assembly: GCF_021461395.2. Classification (NCBI taxonomy): domain Eukaryota; kingdom Metazoa; phylum Arthropoda; class Insecta; order Orthoptera; family Acrididae; genus Schistocerca; species Schistocerca americana. Next base: position 225,559,023 of record NC_060123.1, read on the forward strand.
ATTGTACAGTTGTGCTAAACATTATCAAAATGAGTGAAGAGGCAGTTGCTGGCCCATCTCGGGAGTCGCCAACAACCCCTACCGGTAGGCCTACGGTTAGAAGGAAACCAGTATTACGTAGCGATGCTCGCAAAATTATATTGCGTGTGATTGAATGCTGCGAAAGGGAAAGGGAGCAGAAAAAATTGCTTCACCCCATTTACAAATCTTCAGTGAGAGCTGCTACATACACAGGACAAAGCATGCGTAGCATTGGAAGATTCAAACAGTTTTCCAAGAATCATCCTGGTGTATCACCACAAACGCTGGCAAGAAAAGGTGAGTTTCCATTTCAGATATTTTGTTCGTGATCACTTTCATTTCTCCTTGCTACCGTATTGCTTTGTATGGAAACACCACTGGTTACTGTATTATTTCGAAACACATTCATATTACAGTACATTTCCAAATTCAAAAAGATACATTCAGTGCAGAAGGCATTTTCTCATAAATCTTTCTCTCTCTTTTAACTTAGGAAAAGAAGTGGAGAAATCGAAGTAATGATCGATTATTTCAAGCAGCACGTCATTCGCGACACGACAGCGTAATTTTATTCAGTGCGGAAGATTGTGCCGAGCCTGCGAACACTGCTTCCAGTTCGGAGAACAACTCACCAAAGTTTCATTGCAATCGGATGAATGGTTTGTGAGCGTATAGTAGACAAACATACATACATTCATTTATATATCGATTTTAATGTACATGACGCTTTCAGTTTCGTTTACGAACAACATTTAAAGCGAGTTTTACTTCCAAGCCTTTCGTCTGCTTTCGTGTAAGCATGACGCGCAATTTTGTAGTGCCAGCACTGCAACTGGTAGGCGTGCCTTGCCCCCCCCCCCCCCCCCCCAACGGCTGCACTCCCGTCGCCAGCCAATGCTTGCTTCCTCCTCTCCCCGCACTCCCCTCGCAACTCTACCATCTTACAGTTAACACACTGTATGAAAATCGCTGACTGCGCTGTGTGCAGTCTGTGGCTGGTTGGACTCATTGTTGGAATATTCGCTTGTGTAGTGTTGGACAGGTGGATGTGAACAGCGCATATATTTGGGCAGTTGGAGGTGAGCCGCCAGCAGTGGTGGATGTCGAGAGAGAGATGCCAGAGTTTTGAGAGGTTACTATGAGCGGACGATCTGGATGTGTGTTCGTCAGAAAACGGAAATTGGTAAAACTGGATGTCTCGAGCTGATATATGTAATGACTTTTGAACACTATTAAGGTAAATACATTGTTTGTTCTCTATCAAATCTTTCATCTGCTAACTATGCCTATCTGTAGTTAATGCCTTCAGTAGTTAGAATCTTTTATTTAGCTGGCAGTATTGGCGCTCGCTGTATTGCAGTACTTCGAATAACGATTTTTGTGAAGTAAGTGATTCATGAAAGGTATAGGTTACTGTTAGTCAGGGCTATTCTTTTGTAGGGATTGTTGAAAGTCAGATTGCGTTGCGCTAAAAATATTGTGTGTCAGTTTAGTAATGATCAGAATAAGTAAAGAGAAAACTGTCTGAGAACGTTCAGTTTTACTCAGCTGTTTCAGTAACAAATAACGTAGAAGTTTCCAGCACAGTCATTCTTAATTTTTCAAAGGGGAAGTTTCACATCTCGTTATTGCAAGTGGCTCGCAGAAATCAAAAGTGATCTAAAAGATAAGAAAATTCAAGAACATGAATTTTTGATCAGAGGTACGGTCTCAAAGAAGGTTTTAGAATCCCGTTTCGAAAGAAAACTGGAGCAATGTGGTCAGAGAGCCGGAAACAACGGCACCCTAATCGAAAGAAAAAATAATGGGAGAACCTGAAGTTAAATCAGTATCAGTTATTCATGTGGTCCGCAGGAAGCCCAAATCGAGTAAAAATAGAGTACGTTTCGTGACTACCCCCTTCACCTAGGATCCGCGCCTGTCAGTGATATAGATGGATGCACGTTAAGAAGACTGCAGCGTGATGTTTTCTGGGCAGGCAGAGACAGAGAATACTTTGCGGCGAAGCCAGTGTCTCTCTCCCACATTTCACACTGCAGTCGTCGCCTCCCCTAGTAACTGGCAGCACAAGGGTGAGCGGTTCACCCGATCACTGTTTGTGATTCTGTCTCTGCCTAACAGAATTTATGGGCTCGAAAACTATCGCTGTCGCCTGTTCACATAATACTTGTCGTGTCTGCTTTGTGTCATCCACAATGAACGCTATCTACATCTACATGGTTACTCCGGAATTCACACTTAAGTGCCTGGCAGAGGGTTCATCGAACCATTTTCATACTACTTCTCTACCATTCCACTCACTAATGGCGCATGGGAAAAAGGAACACCTAAATCTTTCCGTTCGAGCTCACATTTCTCTTATTTTATTATGATGATCATTTCTCCCTACGTAGATGAGTGTAAACAAAATATTTTGCATTCGGAAGAGAAAGTTGGTGATTGAAATTTCGTTAATAGATCTCGCCGCAAGGAAAACCGCCTTTGTTTCAGTGACTGCCACTCCAGCTCGCGTATCATATCAGTGACACTCTCACACCTATTGCGCGATAACACAAAACGAGCTGCCCTTCTTTGCACTTTTTCGATGTCCTCCGTCAATCCTACCTCGTAAGGATCCCATACCGCGCAGCAATATTCCAGCAGAGGACGGACAACTGTAATGTAGGCTGTCTCTTTAGTGGATTTGTCTCAACTTCTAAGAGTTCTGCCAGCAAAGCGCAGTCTTTGTTTTGCCTTCCCCATAATATTATCTGTGTGGTATTTCCAATTTAAGTTGCTCGTAATTGTAATTCCTAGGTATTTAGTCGAATTAACAGCCCTTAGATTTGTGCGATTTGTTGCATACCCAAAATTTATTGGGTTTCTTTTAATACCCATGTGGATGACCTCGCACATTTCTTTGGTTAACGCCAATTGCCACTTTTCGAACCATACAGAAATTCTCTCTAGATATCTTTGTAATTGGATTTGATCGTCTGATGATTTTACTAGACGGTAAATTACAGCGTAAACAATCGAAGGGGGTTGCTCAAATTATCACGTAGATCATTTATGTAAATCAGGAACAGCAGAGGGCCTACGACACTACCTTGCGGAACGCCAGATAACACTTCTGTTCTACTCGACGATTTAGCGTCTGTCACTACGAACTGTGACCTCTCTGAGAGCAAATCACGAATCCAGTTAACAACTGAGACAATACTACACATGTACGTACTTTGATTAATAATCGCTTGTGAGTAACGGTATCAAAAGCCTTCTGGAAATCTAGGAATATGGACAGTACTCATTACTTCATGGGAATGAAGAGCTAGCTGTGTTTCACAAGAACGATATTTTTTAATCCGTGTTGGTTATGTATCAATAAGTCATTTTCGTCAAGGTGATTTGTAATGTTCGAGTACAGTATATGCTCCAAACTCCTACTGCAAATTGAGGTCAGTGACATAGGTCTGTAATTCAATGGGTTACTCCTATTTCCCTTCTTGAATATTGGTGTGACCTGTGCTACTTCCCAGTCTTTAGGAGCAGACCTTTCGTCAAGTGAGCGGTTGTATATGATCGCTATCTGCATACTCTGAAAGGAACCTGATTGATATACCATCTGGACCGGAAGACTTGCCTTTCTTAAGTGATTTGAGTTGTTTCGCAACACCTAAGATATCTACATTTATGTCACTCATGCTAACAGCTGTTCTGGTTTCGAATTCTGGAATACTTACTTCGTCTTCTTTCGTGAAGGAATTACGGAAAACTGCATTCACACCGCTGGCCATTAAAATTGTTACACCACGAAGATGACGTGCTACAGACGCGAAATTTAACCGACAGCAAGAAGATGCTGTGATACGCAAATGATTAGCTTTTCAGAGCATTCACACAAGATTGGCGCCGGTGGTCACACCTACAACGTGCTGAATGGGGAAAGTTTCCAACCGATTTCTCATACAAAAACAGCAGTTGACCGCCGTTGCCTGGTGAAACGTTGTAGTGATGCCTCGTGCAAGGAGGAGAAATGCGTACCATCACGTTTCCGACTTTGATAAAGGTCGGATTGTAGCCTATCGCGATTGCTGTTTATCGTATCGCGACATTGCTGCTCGTGTTGGTCGAGATCCCATGACTGTTAGCAGAATATGGAATCGGTGGGTTGAGGAGGGTAATACGGGACGCCGTGCTGGATTCCCAAGGGCCTCGTATCACTAGCAGTCCAGATGACAGGCATCTTATCTGCATGGCTGTAGCGGATCGTGCAGCCACGTCTCGATCCCTGAGTCAACAGATGGGGACGTTTGCAAGACAACAACTATCTGCACGAACAGTTCGACGACGTTTGCAGCAGCATAGACTATCAGCTCGGAGACCATGACTGCGGTTACCCTTGACGTTGCATCACAGACAGGAGCGCTTGCGATGGTGTACTCGACGACGAACCTGGGCGCACGAACGGCAAAACGTCATTTTTTGGGATGAATCCAGGTTCTGTTTACAGCATCATGATGGTCGCATCCGTGTTTGGCGACGTCGCGGTGAACGCACATTGGAAGCGTGTATTTGTCACCGCCATACTGGGGTATCACCCGGCGTGATGGTTGGGGTGCCATTGGTTACACGTCTCGGTCACTTGTTGTTCTCATTGACGGCACTTTGAGCAGCGGATGTTACATTTCAGATGTGTTACGACCCGTGGCTCTACCCTTCATTCGATCCCTGCGAAACCCTACATTTCAGCAGGATAATGCACGAACGTATGTTGCGGGTCCTGTACGGGCCTTTCTGGATAGAGAAAATGATCGACTGCTGCCCTGGCCAGCACATTCTCCAAATCTCTCACCAATTGAAAACGTCTGGTCAATGGTGGCCGAGCAACTGGCTCGTCACAATACGCCAGTCACTACTCTTGATGAACTGTGGTATCGTGTTGAAGCTTCATGGGCAGCTGTACCTGTACACGCCATCCAAGCTCTGTTTCACTCAATGCCCAGGCGTATCAAGGCCGTTATTACGGCCAGAGGTGGTTGTTCTGGGTACTGATTTCTTAGGATCTGTGCACCCAAATTGCATGAAAACGTAATCACATGTCAGTTCTAGTATAATATATTTGTCCAATGAATACTCGTTTATCATCTGCATTTCTTCTTGGTGTAGCAATTTTAGTGGCCAGTAGTGTAGTATCCCCGCCTTAGTGGCGCCATCATCGGTAACATTTCCATCGCTATCGCGCAGTGACGGTATTGACTGTTTTTTGCCACTGGTGTACTGTACATAAGACCAGAATCTCTTTGGGTTTTCTACCATATTTTGAGACAATATTTCATTGTGGAAGCTATTAGAAGCATCTCGCGTTGATGTTCGCACTAAACTTCGAGCTTCCGTGAAACTTTGCCAGTCTTGGGGATTTTGCGTTCCTCTGAATTTGGCATAGTAGCTAAGTAATCTCACCAAACGAAAATAAAATGAAAATCAACGCTGAACGTTCTGCACACACCCGCTACAGACAGATGCTGTTGGCTGGAATGTCACGTTGCACGCCGCTCCTTGCCACTGCGCGTTGCACCGGTGTGCGGACATTTGCCACGGCGGACATTAGTCACGATTTTACCTGCTCCGAAGGGTTGGGTCCATTACCTCCCCCTCCTCCTCCTCCTCCTCCTCCTTCTCCTCCTCACTCGCCGCCCGACCCGCAATAAAGGTACTTACTGAGCCTTTCCCCTGGTTTACTTTACATTGGACCAGAATCTCTATGGATTTTCCGCCACATTTCTAGAGAGAGTTTCGTTGTGGAAACTATTAAATTCATCTCGCATTGAAATCCGCACTAAATTTCGAGCCTCAGTAAAACTTCGCCAATCTTGGAGATTTTGCGCACGTCTAAATTATACGTGCCTTTTTCGGTGCTCCTGCAGCAGCTTTCTGTCGTGTTTTGTTTACCATGGGGGATCAGTTCCGTCTCTTATTAATTTCTTTGGTATGAATCTCTCGAGTGCTGTTGACACTATTTCTTTGAACTTAGGCCACATATGGTCTCCACTTACATAGTTTGGAAGTATTGGAGACTGTCTCTTATAAAGACGTCAACCGAAATTTTAGTTGCTTTTGTAAATAGATATATTTCGCGTTTAGTTTTGGTGAATTTCTTTGTTATGGAATTGAGCCTCGCTCGACTGTGTGTTCAGTAATCCCTGTATCCGTCGTGATGCTCAGGATTATTTGTGGCTAAGAGGCCAAGTGTGTTTTCGTAACCATTTACAATTTGAATGGCCTCGTGAACTAATTGTTCAAAATAATTTTTAAAAAAGCATTTAGAACAATTAAAGAAGTAGTTTTCTATCTATAATAGGGTCTGAAAATGTATTTTTGTCAGCATACGGAAGGTAGATTGAAGTCACTGCCAACTATAATTGTATGAATAGGGCACCTATTTGTGAAGAGGCTCAAATTTTCTTTGAACTGTTCAGCAACTGTTTCATCTGAGACCGGGGGTCGGTAAAAGGAGCCAGTTATTAATTTATTCCCGTTGTTGAATACAACCTCTGTCCAAACTAAGTCAGAGGAACTACCTGCTTCAATGTCGCTTGTGAGCTGGAAAAAACATTACATTATTTTTCCTTAAGTTGTGCTTCTTGTTTCTGTTGTAGTGGAGATCATTACAATTACGGATTTTCCCTCCAAACCCTAGGATGCTTTCTCTGTGACCCTGTAAATACCAGAGCTAAACAATGTAGAGCAACAACGTATGTTACAAGCATAGCATTCTGTATTACTTCATTTCTTTATTTCTAACATTTTAAAATCGTACGTCGACTTTAGATGACATGTCAATCATAGTTGTTCTTGTCTCTGTTTACGAACGTACCTTCAGTCATGTTTTGAACATTGACCGCTACACTTTATTAACTAATGTTTCGCCGCAAGGGATTTCGGATGTTATAGAGTAAATTAATATGGAGTATGTCGTTCTTCTTTCAAACATTCACATACCCATTTCTACTTTCCTTATAGTCTTCTGGGCATGCAGCTGTAGTAATTAAAGTAGGCAGGAATGCAGTGATCAAAAAGAAATGATTAGCATACATTCGCATTCTCTTTACATCGTTCCTTTCTTGTTGCTCTCACGGCGATGGACTGTTTCTATCGCAATCAGTAAGCGTGAAAGGTAGCTACCGTACAGACAGAGGGATCTATATTTATACTTGGCAGAACTAATTACATACTGACATAATCGTCGGAATTGTTTTCGTTTCCCAAAGGTTACAAATATTTCGATTTCGCAAAAGAAGCTCTGTATTTGGCCAAGATGTCGAAGAAGGAGGTCCCTTACGTACTGGTTGTATCGAGTAAGATGTGGAGACGGCGGTTTGAAAGCCGACAGAAGAAGTACGAGGAAGGGCATCCCTTACGTGAGGGATCGCTACTCAAGCTACATGGCGAAGGGGCAAGCGTGGCAAATGTCCGGCATTCGTTGCACCACCACCCGCCGTCTCATGCGGAGGTCTGGATGCACTGTGCACCGCATACAGCTGAGCGGCGAGGGCTTTAAACCTGCGGCCTCTCTGGCTCATCGCGGCACTCCCGCAGTGGTTGCGGTTGGTAGCCAGGAGGCGTCGATGCAAATGAGCGGCGTAGCGCCACCCGTCAGAAGGCTCGGGCGCCGCTGATGGCGGTGCGGCATCTGCACGCGGCACCTGATACCATCTCCAGGGGCCGCGGCGCGACTCCGAAGCAGCCGGCTGCACCCGTCGCCAATCACTCGCCCCGCCACAAAGGCCTGCCGCTGGCTGGCACTCCCACACCACGGCTTCTCCGCTACTGCTACACAGCACTGTCTAAAAATAACAGAACAAACGTGCACCTCACACGCTGCAATGCTGGCAGAAAGCACCGGCTACATCCGTTCACAAAAAGGGTATCAGAACTGATCCACAAAACTACAATCCACAATCTTTCTTATCTATCTACCGTAAAATTTTAGAACATAAACTACCTGATCAAAAGCACCCTAGACACCGCCGTGTATTCTGGAACTGATCACCAGGTGTCACAACAGGCGAATCCGCCATTATAAAAGTAGGTGGGAAGTTTGATTTTATCCATACTGGATGAGAGGTCGTGGTTGTGAACGTCAATGTTAAAAAATATATCGGCTCAACCACTTGTTTATAGTGTAAAACACTAAGATTGAAGCGTTTCGGAAGTCAAGCTTCCATCATTAGAATAATAAAAAGTAAAAGAACCTGTTAAAACTCGCTAAAATGGAACATGCACCAGCCACAATAAAACTGATAATAAAAACTAAACGTTATCGCTTCCCGCGCCCGGTTTCCCGGGTTCGATTCCCGGCGGGGTCAGGAATTTTCTTGCCTCGTGATGACTGGGTGTTGTGTGATGTCCTTAGGTTAGTTAGGTTTAAGTAGATCTAAGTTCTAGGGGACTGATGGCCATAGATGTTAAGTCCCATAGTGCTCAGAGCCATTTGAACCATTTGAGCCAATAAAATTAAAACATCGTGGCTACTTCCTCTGTTGCAGCCGTGTCTTCCAAGGTGCATCTCCACATGGTCGTCAAAATATAAAAAACTCTAAAATGGTGTCGCCTATGGTGTTCAACATCTAACCACATGGCTCTCTCCTCTATCGTCGTAAACCGCCCGTGCGTCTTCGTTGATACCACACACCACGTAGCCAAACACGACACTGAGACGCGAGTGAGCTCACGCGCAAGTAAACAAGGAAGTCACAGAGATGTCTATACAAACAGATAACGTATACATGTTCCAAGGACCTCATGAAATGATGGTATCCTGCCAATTGCTAAACATGTAGTTACTAAAAGAAACCAGTGAAATGTTTGAAAAAGTTATTTGTATCACCAGTTAGCTGTTCATTCAGTGTGTTCTGATTATCCACGCTATGTATCGTAATTTCCAGCTGTTCTAGTAGATCCAGCTTTTTGCCTTTGTCCTGACTATGTAAAATAACGAGATCCAGATCTGTTCCCAACATGAGGTGTCCCGTTTCCCAAATATGCGCGGCTACAGCTGATTTTTCGAAACTATTAAGCCGGAAAGCATCGCTATGTTCTTTGTAACGTACTTTAAAGGACCTACTAGTTTGGCCTACACAGCTTGCCTTGCACGTGTTACACTGAATTTTATAGACCCCAGCTCTCTCATATTTATCGCTTTCCTGCTGCAAATTATTTCTTAGTTTAAGCCGCAGCGTATTATTGGTCTGAAAAGCGGTATCGACTTTAAACGGTTTGAAAATGTTAGCCACTTTTTGCGAAATATCACCGAAGTATGGTATTGTGACTCTCGTAATATTATTTGCGGTATTCTTCCTTGCATTCGCGCGCTGTTTCTGTCGTATTAATTTATTGACAACGTTTTGGTGATATCCGTAGGTGGGAAGTGTTGTGTTGTCAATAGAAAAGCAGTATCGGGAGAATGGGTCAGTCGGGAGAGCTTGGTCACCTAGAACGTACACTAGCCTTTGGATTTCACCTGAGTAACAAATCCATCTACGACATTTTGTAAGGTGGCTATAATTTCGCACCTTACAAGCACTCATCTACATACTTTGCCGTGATTTACAACCGGAATTAGGAATCATTTGATAGGTTGTACATCGTATATCTGAATATTTAAAGAAGACTGACATTATCACGTACAACTTGTAAATAGTTGATAACGCTTATTGCATGAAAGGTGATGGGTTGTCTGTATTATCAAAACGGCGTAATGAATGATTGCCTATACTAGCAGAGGTTGGAAAGCCGGTGGAAATGAAAAGGCAGGCATAACTGAGGCCCTGGGTGGAAAAACCCGCACAGGAGTGTTGGTCCTGCTTAACTGAGGAAGTAGCCCGAGCCGGATGGTCAGGGCACCTGAGTGCTGACGCACAATACAGTGGCAGCTGGCCGATATTGTAGCTAGGCCGCAAGGATAACCGGAAACTCTGAAAATCTTGGACGCAGCAGAGAGGAACAAGGAAGCGTTACCTCAGAAATCATGCTGTCTGGGTTATTTCCGAGGATTTTTACTCTGAGAAGCGTGCCGTTGTATGAATTCCTAATTGCCGGCTTCTGTGGCCGATCGGTTCTAGGCACTTCAGTCCGAAACCGCGCTGCTGCTATGGTCAGAGGTTCAAATCCTGCCACGGGCATGGGTGTATGTGATGTCCTTACGTTGTTGTTGTGGTGGTCTTCAGTCCTGAGACTGGTTTGATGCAACTCTCCATGCGTCCTTACGTTAGTCAGGTTTAAGTGGTTCTAAGTCTAGGGGACTGATGACCTCAGATGTGAAGTCCCATAATGCTTAGAGCCATTTGAACCATTTTGATTCCTAATTAATAGGGATAGGTATTTACTCGCAAACTTTCCGCGCTGGACGACAAAACACTAAAATATGGTTGGTCGGTATCCAGAGGAATCTGTACACACGGAGAATATTCCGTGGTTTCGAGAATATGATTCGCCGCCAAGCTTTGGTGGAAAGCCAGCGGTGGAGAGAAAGAGGTCTTCCATTTTGAGCGGCTGTGTTTGACAGTCGCTCAGTATCAGCTTTTGTTGGTACAGACGAACATGCTGTCTTTGCTCTCAGGAGATTTTATAGTTAGAACTATTAGGTACTGTGCTGTTGCGAACTTATACGATTCTGGATTTCGCCTCCGGGTAGGGAGTCGTCGTTGAGTACGCAGCATTCAGTGATTGAGAGCACTTCTTCTGTCTATACTCGCGTAGAGACGTTATCTGAATTCCGTCCTTGTGTCTGGGAGTTCGAGTTTCTCGTCTGTAGAACACAGAGGGAAGAAGACAGTATTAGATTATACTAGTCCTAGTGTTTGAGAGAGCTTATTTTGTGGCTGGAGTTCTTCCATCGTCGCAGACGTGTACGAGAACCATCACCCCGACGCACCGGACGCAGTAGATACGGTGATATTGCTAATTTCTTCAGCTTATTAGGGCTATAAGGCTAAACAGCTGTAATCACGTTAGTTTTATTTCCACTGAGGTTGCACAGCACTGTAGATCATCTTTGAAAGTATTGTCTTCTAGTGTTTGGTACGTAGATGATGTCAGTCATCTCGCGATAGTTATATTAGATCGCGTAGCAATAAAAAGGGACAGATTTGGGCAATTGATCAATAATATTAGTTAGGAAATTCATTTGTATCTCTTTATGTCCATTGGAAATTTATATATAAACCCATTTGTAATATATAAAGGGGTTTTAATCTATAATAAATGTATAAGCAGAAACAGCATTTTCCATTTGTAGTTACTAGTTCCCTTAATCATTCATTTATATTTATGTTCTAATTTATATGTTAAAGAGCAAGAAGGACGAAATAATATCACAATTATGAGATCCTAAGATCTGCTTCAGGGGGTAGTCAGACAGGGCCAAATCTTGATTTTCGTGTTCAGTATTTTCCGTCGCGCACATTCGTTTTACACCCGTCGGGAGTAGCATCTTGGAATATAAGCTCATCGAAAGCCGCCCAAGTGGACTGTTGGTGATGTCCTCGTGAGGCGTAAATATGAAGGAATAACGACAGATAAACCAAGACTAGGCACAACTCACGTACTGACGGGCAGGGACTGTCGACCTTTGTGGAGAGTGCTTGTAAGAAATCACATGAACTCAGAGGAAGGAACCACTCGCAAGTTACACTGTGCTACCAGCTAGCACAGTGACCGTGGGTAGATTTTTAAAAAGAATGGGTGGTTCAAATGGCTCTGAGCACTATGGGACTTGACATCTGAGGTCATCAGTCCCCTAGAACTTAGAACTACTTAAACCTAACTAACCTAAGGACATCACACACATCCATGGGCGAGGCAGGATTCGAACCTGCGACCGTAGTAGATGCGCGGTTCCGGACTGAAGCGCCTAGAACCGTTCGGCCACCGTGGGCGGCAAGAATGGGTGCAACGACCGAGTGGCTCCTCATAATCCACACATTTCTGTAGTCACTGCTAAGCGACGGTTGAGGTGGTGTAAATAGCGATGCAACAGGGCAGTGGTTGACTAAATGCAGTGATTTGGAACTATGAATCACGCTATACGCAGTGGCAAACCGATGGAAAAATGGCTCTGAGCACTATGGGACTCAACTGCTGTGGTCATCAGTCCCCTAGAACTTAGAACTACTTAAACCTAACTAACCTAAGGACATCACACACATCCATGCCCGAGGCGGGATTCGAACCTGCGACCGTAGCAGTCGCACGGTTCCGGACTGCGCGCCTAGAACCGCGAGACCACCGCGGCCGGCAAACCGATGGAAGCGTTTGGGTTTGTTGAATGTCTGGGGAACATTACCTGCCTTCATGCGTGGTACCAACATTGATTTACAGAGGAGTCGGTGTTATTGTATGCAGAACGGGGTCTTTTCCCTTAAGAGTGTAGTTGCCTTATACCTCACACCTTGTAACAATGGCGGAAAGCGCAGGTCGTAACTCGCGCAGGACACGGTTGCCGATGCTCGGTGACCAGTTTTCGTTCAAAGCGCTGGGCGAGTTCATGCGTTTGTTCAGAAGGGGAGGCTGCTAAGCGTTTTCAGTCTTTCGGCCGGTCAGCGATGACAGAATCGTGGCGCACACCCTGCAATATTTCTCAAACGATTTTGCAGTAACTATTCGGTAAAAAAAATCATTTTTTTCTTTACTAATAGCTTTTTTATATCAGGTTCACGATGATATGGTCACATTGGTTATCAGTCATAGTTATTGTGATATTTACGTGAAAGTGAGGCACTACGGAAAATCGGGAAAGTGTGCAATGAAAAATGGAGGTTGCATATAAAATTTAGCTAACATATTGAATTTTTCTTTAGATTTGGGTCTGTCACCAGCGATAAAGCCAGACTCAAACATTCCTCATATTTCACAAACGGGTTCAGATATCGAAATGAGATTTTGGCAAGTTTATTTCATTTCATCGTATCACCAGGGCCCCCTGTCGGGTACACGGTTCGCCGGGCGCCTGTCTTTCAATCTCATGCCATTTCGGCGACCTGCAGTCGATGAGGATGAAAGGATGATGATGATGACAGCACAACACACAGTCCCTGGGCGGAAAAAAATTCCCCGACCCAGCCGGGAATCGAACCCAGGCCCAGAGGATTGACAACCCGTCACGCTGACCATTTTTTTTAAGTAGTAAAGAAAATGAGTGTGTTAGAAATTTAAAAAAACTGACGAACGAGACTCGATCCAGCGACCCAGGGACTACGGGGCTTGAACGCTACCCACTTTTTTTATTTTTTTTATTTTGGAGTATGTTTTCGCATCGCCTTAACCACTTTTTTTCTGTCTTCTTCCTTTTTTTGTGCAACAGTTCTTCAAGGTTCCATTTAAACATATACAAATGATCGTTAGTTAAACAAAAATATTAGAAAAACATAAAATACAACAAAATACAGGGTGATTCAAAAAGAATACCACAACTTTAAAAATGTGTATTTAATGAAAGAAACATAATATAACCTTCTGTTATACATCATTACAAAGAGTATTTAAAAAGGTTTTTTTTCACTCAAAAACAAGTTCAGAGATGTTCAATATGGCCCCCTCCAGACACACGAGCAATATCAACCCGATACTCCAACTCGTTCCACACTCTCTGTAGCATATCAGGCGTAACAGTTTGGATAGCTGCTGTTATTTCTCGTTTCAAATCATCAATGGTGGCTGGGAGAGGTGGCCGAAACACCATATCCTTAACATACCCCCATAAGAAAAAATCGCAGGGGGTAAGATCAGGGCTTCTTGGAGGCCAGTGATGACGTGCTCTGTCACGGGCTGCCTGGCGGCCGATCCATCGCCTCGGGTAGTTGACGTTCAGGTAGTTACGGACAGATAAGTGCCAATGTGGTGGCGCTCCATCCTGCTGAAATATGAATTGTTGTGCTTCTTGTTCGAGCTGAGGGAACAGCCAATTCTCTAACATCTCCAGATACTGTAGTCCAGTTACAGAATCACCTTCGAAGAAAAAGGGACCAAAAACTTTATTGGCTGAAATGGCGAACAAATGTACAACTAAATGAAACTTTATAGCTCCCTTAATTCGCCGACAGATAGTGCTTAGCTCTGCCTTTTGTCGTTGCAGAGTTTTAAATTCCTAAAGTTGTGGCATTCTTTTTGAATCACCCTGTATAACATATTCAACAAAATATAACATATTCGGTCTTCCTCCTTTTTCTTTTTGTCCATGCATAAGAACGTGGATAAGGGTGTTGCATCGTGTGACGGGTAGGCATGGCACACCCCCACTTTGAGGGGGGTCAAGGAAGACGCTGCGTAGATAACCGCCAAAAGTTTGCCGGTAAGATGGTTCTCGGGTGAGGGTGCTATGCGCTATCACAACTTTGTACCAGAAGTCAAGGACTGTATGCGGAACACTCTGAAAGAGCTATTGTAAAGCCTGTCCTCGAAACCAGATTAGGGTATGGCGCTTAGCAAGAGGGTAGTGAAATGTCTGGGGCAACAACAAGAAATCTGGGGTTACCGTCGTTGGCGGGGCACGGAGGTAAAAGCCCACGATTCGTTGGATGAGGAGCTATACGTTTCATTTGAAAGCCGACTATTAGTCGGGAATTTGCCATAGACTAAAACATACCAGAGTGCAGACACAGACGGCGGTAAAAAGGGTGCATGCACACAACCGCAGACCGTTCACCAGTTAATGTCAGGGTGCTATAGCACTATGGGGTCGCAAGGGTTGGACAGCATAAACAAACGACAGTAATCTTTTGAACAGGGAGGACGGGTGACTGGAAGATCGGCTCGAACGTAGCTGAGTTCTTTGAAACAATTGGCGACGTGGTACAATAATGGAGAAATAGGTGCCACATTGATCGGTGGATCGAGAGAAGCTGGTCGGAGGACATCTAAGAGACTGCGTGTTAAGGACGGGACCGGCCCCCGCCAGTGCCGCAACATAGTGTGGACAAAAAGAGCAGAAGATCGTGCCCACACGTTGACGAGTCCGAGGCCACATTTTGCAGGAGGCAGTGTTAGAGTGTTGTAGCGGACTTTGAAAAGTGCCCCTGCTGACACGAAATGTCCAAAGGCTGATTGGATGCGGCAGCCAAGGAGTAACGGCTTTGGGAGGATCTGGGCGACGTGTACCAGTTTAGGGGCGACATACATGTTGACATAGGATACACTTTGGAGTTGGTTTAAGTTACGGTGCACTTGACCTCGGACATGGTGCCGAATCGACTGCAAAAGTCGCCGGTAAGCGAGGGCCACTGTGCGGTATGTGGAGCTCGTAAATTCGATACCGAAGTAACGAAGGGTGGTACTGACTGGGAGCGGGGTCGGCACCATAGCTGGGAGGCCGCGCCCAGTGTGCATCATAGTCGATTTACGGACATTAAGAATGTTATATCCTAGCCAGTAATGCCACCCGAGCCCGCTGCCAAAAGGTTGGCAGCATCAAAGTTCGGACGCCGTCCGCATAAGCAGCGCCAGCGAGACAGGAAATCGCCGCAAGTCTGCGCGCGCCACCGCTGGCTTCTGGCTTCTTAAGCGCTGGAGTCGTGAGCGCTAGGACAGTTCTGTATTCGCCGCTCAGTTGTATACTCGCCACCGAATTGTGTACTTGCTAGTCAGTTGTGTGTTCATCGCAGCAGAGTTGTTGTTTGTCGTCAGCCGACGCTGACCTAGCCGCTCCGACTCGAACTAGACAGATTTCTGTAGACACGGAGTTCACTACTGTGTTTCTGTATCTTCGTTAATAAAGATAAGTACCGACTTATATTTAATCGGAGTGTTTGGGTTTTCATCTTTCTGTTCACTGTTCCAGCGGACCGGCCGGCCCGCTATTAAAAGTGTGGCGGTGACTTCGTAAGCCGTTTCTACAGCGAATTGCTTGTCGCTACGAACACCGCCACAAAAAAGAATGCTACCAAAAAGACGTCCATACTGGTGGATCCATTGGATGGCGTCATTGAGTTCCGTGGAGGAGCAGGTGAGAAAGAGGAGGTCGTCCGAATAAGCCCTCCAGTGAAAAGTGCAGTCACGGAAAGTGAGACCCTGCAGTCTAGAGGTAAGACCAGTGATAAGGGGCTGAAGTCCAATGGCATATAGTAAAGTAGACATAGGGCATCCTTGACGCACAGAGCGGCGTATAGGAATTGGTCCTACGAGCCTCCCATTGACTTGTACCATCGAGACCGCGGAAAGTAGTAACCGGCGAATGGCATCGACAAAGAGTAATGGGAACCCCATACGTGACGCCATAATGAGGAGGAACGGGTGTCGAACGCGATCAAAGGCACTCGTGAAAGCGATGGATACCAGTGCTGCACGAAGGCGACAAACTGCCGCCAGGGCGATGAGATTACAGCATTCTTCTAGTGCTGTCTGTAAGGTGGACTCACAACCACGTGCAATCTGCTCCGGTGAAAGGACCGTAGGTAAGACGGTGCGTATGCGCGCTGCTAAGAGGCGTGTATAGATTTTATAGTCTGCATTCATTAATGTAAGGGGGCGATATGCAGAGACATGAGACCCTCCCTTCGGCTTAGGCATAGGTAGAAGAATGCCAGTGGCGAATTCAGTTGGAATTGGGAAGGACGCAGTAAAGAGTTCCTGGATCACTTCCGTCCAACAAGGAATCATTAATGTAGCGAACGCCCGGTAAAACCCCACGGGGAGACCATCTGGTCCTGGTGATTTGTTTTGGGCCCCCTTGTTGATTGCATCTACAACCTCTTCTGCAGTGATTGCAGATATCATGGGTGCTGACTCCGCTACGGTGACGGTTCGATCAGGGGAAGGACGGAGATCATCAGGAACTGGCGTTGCCATCGGTTCATCGTCATAAAATTGGCGATAATGTTCAGCGAAGGCAGACACCACTGCCGCCTGTGTTGTGTGGTGAAGACCGTCGGAGGTCGTCATGTTGGGGACGAAAAGTCGACGTCGACGACGATGGTCGGATGCGGCATGGATTGTGGATGGTGTTTCGTCGTGGAGGAGGTCTTGTCGTCGGGAACGCACCACGACACCATACAGTCGTGCACGTTGGAGAGAGAGGAGACGTGCTTTAGTATGCTGTCGTTCCCTATGGGTTTCAGGTGATGGAGGGAACGCATCGAGCTCACGGAGGACGGCGTAGTAAAAAAATTTGTGGTGTCTCGATGTCATGCTGCTGCTTCCTTGCCACATTGCATGAAGACCTTTCTGATCGCAGGTTTGGCACATTTGAGCCACCAATGGAACGTGGATGTGTACTGCGGGGGGTGTCTTTCGCAAGACATAGTGGCAAAACATAGTCGGCAGTGTGGATCATTAAGTAACCTTGCTGCGCCGTACTGACTGAGGTGGCAAAGCCATGGAGCAAATAACGGCGCAATGGTCCGGAAATGCAAGGGGCCATCGTTCAGCTTGGACGACTTCGTTACGAAGGTGGGCAGAGACATAAAACCTGTCCAGTCTGCTCGCAGAATGTGCTGTATAACGGGTAAAACCGGGGGTATTGCCATGAGTTTTCTCCCAAACGTCCACTAGATGGAAATCTTCGATTAAGGTGAGCAGCGCCAGACATGGCGAATAACCAGGCATTTCGTCCTGCGGATGGAGGACGCAGTTGAAATCGCCTCCCATGATTATAGCGATTATAGCGTCCAGAAAACAGGGGCGCCACGTCATGTCCGAAGAAAGTGGACCGCTGCCGACGATTCGTGGAGCCAGACGGAGCGTATATATTGATGACGCGCGTGTCGAAGATGGTAACAGCCATGCCCCTTCCAGAGGGAAGTATTGTCGTGTCCTTGAGTGGAATTCCTTCGCGTATGTAGAAAACCACTCCACGCCCTGATGGATCACATGTGGACGTGTATGAGTCGTAGCCGTAGACCGGTGGTAGTGTGGCAACGCGTACTTCCTGAAGAAGGGCGACGTCGACGTCAGAGGCCAAAAGCATGTTACTTAGGAGCTGCAGCTTGGGTGCGGTGCCGATCATGTTGATGATTTTCAGTGTGGCGAATCGGTACGTTTGTTTCAGTGGTGGTGGACGCGCATCTACCATCACCAAGGGAAGTATGAGGAGGGCACCGACAGGAAGTGCCGTCCCATCTGCTGGAGTGCCTCGCTTTTGATGTTAACAGGCACTCTCGTCCGGCGGAGGCATTTCATCCGGAGAAGAGGCCGTACCTTCCTCAACGTCGTCGGCCCATGCTCCTGTGCCGTGGGTCTGTCCAGTGTTCATGGGAATTGCATCATGGTAGAGATTTGGAGCTGTCGGCGGCGAGACAGGTGTTTCAACCTGCGCACCGTTCGTTACATTGTGCGTGGAGACCTCCATGGTGGTCCCGTCCTGCGAAACGTCTTCTTTATCGTGAAAGCTGTCCGCCGACCTCTGCGTGGAAATGGCTGGGTGTCGTCTTCGTCGTCATGGGTGGCGACGCTTTGAGAGCCTGTGGGTGAACGGCGGCGGCGTTTGCGCCCACGTGGCGAGCGTTGTTTGTGCACGTGTTCCTCAGTGTCGGACGACGGCAAGGAGGAGCGTCGACCTGGTTCGAAGGCGTCGGTGGGTAGAACTAAATTGTTGTGAAGAAGTACTGGTCTCCTCAGCGTCCGGTGCGGGAGCCTGTTCGGCGGCAAGGTTGTCAGGTGGGACGTCTGCACCGTCCGTAGGTCACTGGGACGGTGTGACGTGCCGATCGGAAGAACCGGGCGACGGACTGGACGAAACTGCAGACGTGGCAAGAGCCGCTGCGTAAGTGACCGGTAGGGCGGTCATCGTGGGTGTGACGGACGCTTCCGACAACGGGATCTGCGCGACACGTCGTTGAATGCATTCAGACTGTAGATGACCTTCTTTCCCGCAACCGGAACAGGTCCGAGGTTGGCCGTCGTACATTATACCGGCACGGCAGCCTCCGATACGTAGATAGGAAGGCACGTGTTTCTGCAACTCGATGCGGACCTGTCTAACACCGTTTAGAACGGGTTAGGTTTGAAATTGTATCCGTCGTTCGGCAACATGTTCCAGAACGTTGCCATAGGGACAGAGCGCCTCGATGACGACGTCTGCAGGCAGTTCTAACGGCAGTTCGAAGATCCTTATCGTTCGTGTGCCGAGACCTGCGTGATCGACGGTAACGAGTCCGACGTTGCCGTCGGAATGACAGAAGCGCAGTCCACGTTTTGCCTCTTGAATCACCTTGTCGCACGCCGCATCGTTGATCATTTTGACGTAGACGGTACTGCTAACTATGGACAAGTGGATACTAATAGATCCGTTGGTGGTATTTTAACTTCATCGCGAATAAATCGTTCTACCTC
Source organism: Schistocerca americana (assembly GCF_021461395.2). NCBI lineage: Eukaryota > Metazoa > Arthropoda > Insecta > Orthoptera > Acrididae > Schistocerca > Schistocerca americana. The sequence goes on from NC_060123.1 coordinate 225,578,346, forward strand.
CAGGGCCTTGGGTCGGGCGAAGTCGGAACGAAAGTTGAAACGTAATGTCTTCTTCCGATAGTTGTGTCCACCCCCGGTAGCTGAGTGGTCAGCGTGACGGAATGCTAATCCAAAGGGCCCAGGTTCGATTCCCGGCTGGGTCGGAGATTTTCTCCGCTCAGGGACTGGGTGTTGTGTTGTCCCAATGATCATCATTTCATCCCCATCGACACGCAAGTCGCCGCAGTGGCGTCAAATCGAAAGACTTGCACCAGGCGTACGGTCTACCCGACGGGAGGCCCTCGTCACACGACATTTCCATTTTTTCCGATAGTTGTGCGCCATGGTCGTCTAGAAGGAAAATGGCACTTGCGGCCGAAGTAAACACAAACACACCGTGCGCGCCTCGCCCGCAGCGCTCTGGCGCGTGACTGCCTCGCAGCACTGCCGGCGGCAGACTGCCCATTCAGTTACCGGGGGCGGACATTTTGGCACATGATAGCGCAGAAAAAGGACAGTATTTCACCATATTGTTATTATGTAAAACTTGATTATCTACCGTGTTATTCCAATACCCACAGACTTCTTTGGCGAAAGAACGTAATTTTTAATGGCCGTCGATTGCTGGTGAAACGAGAAATGCTATGGGTTTTGGAACAACATACAACGTATGTGAAGACAGTACACACTTTTTTGTACTGAGGATGTACTTTTTCACAAGCTACTGACTTTATTTTTCCTCAGTTCCTCACTTAATAAACCACTGTTTCAGAATTCTTTCGCAATTTTGTCTGCACAGTGTGTTAGTGAGGTGAGATGGTGTAAACTCCATTGTGTTTTGGCAAAAGAAGAAAATTTTGGCAAGGCAACCAGAGAAATGTGTAGGTTATACTCAAAATTCGTCACTCATGACGCTTCTCTGAAAGTTACAAAAGGTTAACAAGCCAGGCGAAATAAATCGCTGCATTTTCGGCGGAATTCTTTTTAGATACTAACGAAAGCAGAGGTGACAGTAGATCTTTCTGAATAGTCACCATGGAAGTGTGGGCACAGAGGGGTCCCACTTAAAATTTACAAAAACTGTGAGCGTAGGCTTCAGTTTAGAATGGCACTTCCCCTCCAGCCCTCAGCATTTCCCCTATAGCGCTCTGAGCGATCCCCCACCACTGCCGCTCTCACCATGCTCCACATTCTACTGCGTATCTAGTGGCCATGGCATTTTGCGTGCACTATACATCTGTTAACAAGAAGGGTACCGGAACTGATCCACGAAACTGCTATCCAAAATCTTGCATAATCATCTGCTGTAGAACTTTATAACATAAACTACCTGATCAAAAGTACCTAGACAACCCTATGTAATGTGGAATCGATCATAAATACGACAGTTTGACCAGCAGTGTTGTGTTGTCAGAAGACAAGCAGTAACTGGAGAGAGAGTCAGAAAAGAACAGACAGCTCAGTCACTTCCAACATGGACTAGTCATTCGATTTCACGTGTTTGACAAATACTTCAGGGACACTTCAACACAACGGAAACTGACCAATTCGGTTGTTGGTGAAGTGATTGTGAGGTGGAAATGCGAAGGAAAAACAGCAGATAAACCAAGGCCAGGCAGGCCAGGCGGATGGGGACCATCAAGCACTGTGGAGGGTGATTTTAAAATATCACATGCATGCAGTGGAAGGTATCACTCGTAAGTTACAATGCGCTACCAGCAGTCCAGCTAGCACAATGACTGTGTTTAGACAGCTCCTCATAAGCCACACACTTCTGCAGTCAGCGCTGCGGTGTTGTAAAGAGCGACGTAAAAGGGCAGTGGATGACTAGAAAGGAGTGATTGGGAGTGAAGAATCACGCTATACGCTGTGTCAATGCGATGGAAGGATTTGGATTTGGCGAATGCCTGGAGAAAGTTGCTTGCCTTCATGTGTGGTACCAATGTTGAACTACGGAGAAGTTGGTGTTACTGTAGGGGGAGAGGGTATTTTTCCTAGTTAGGATGTGGTCCTCCTTATTTCAGTTAAGGAAACGCTAAATCCGGATTGATGTAAACAGATGTTTCAGTATTGTGTACTGTGCACAGCTGCGTGACAATTATTGTGTCAACATAATACTGCACCCTGTCATAAAGCAGCATTTGTGAGATAATGTTTCTGGGCAATATCTGAAATGGACTGGTCTGCCGAGAATCCCAACCAGAACCCAAGCGGAACGCCTTTGCTGTGAGCTGGAACGCCTACTTCGGTACAGATCCCAATGTCCAACACCAGTAACTTCTCTGATACCACCCGCGAGGAAAAACAGCCTGTACTCCTACACAGTCATTGAGACACTTTAAGGAAAGGAGCCCCCAATAGAGCTCAACCCGTCATAAACGTCAGGGGTGCATACAACACATGTTATGCGATTATGCGAATGTGTGGTGTCTCTCCTTTTGGACATGCCTGAAAGAACAGACACCACGTGAAATCCACAGCTCCAATACACATTATATGAATTGAATTTAGAAGTGGGAGAAAGGAAAGGAAAAGGAAGGGACTAATAATATCAGCTGCATCTGGACTTTATGCAGAATCAGCAATAACGAGTGAAAATGTGTGCCAGATTGATACTCTAACTCTGGATCTCCTGCTTTCTAGGAAGTTGTCTTAACCACTGTCACAGTCGGACTCGGTGTTTATCCCAAATGCGTGCACTATCTCCGCACACGTCCCAGCAGACTCACATTCCCACCCAGTGCTATCTATCCATGTTCTTCGTCCACATCCTCCACGCTCACTAACTTTAAATTCCCACTGGAGGTCGAAAGTAAATGTGCTTCTGCACAGAAGGTCGTAGATTCATTGCCTATCGAGGTGAATCGATTATGTGAATGAATAGCGTATGTTCTTCCAGAAGCCTCCAATTTACATAACGTGTATCACAGCTTCGGATTTTGCATGGTATCTGTTCCAACGGACATGTCCGAAAAAACAGTTTGGCTGGATGGACAATGACCTTCAAGTGCCGATGCACATTTACGTTCGACATCCTGTAGGAATCTCAAAGTTACGAACATGGACACAGGTGGGTACTGCAGTTAAGTGGCGCTAGGTGGGAATGGACCTCGGCCAGGGAGCGTGCCGAGACAGTACGTGCAGTTGCGATAAACACTGTGTGCGAATGGTGCAGTGGTAAACGCAACTGCCTAGCTAGTGAGAGATCCCATGTTTGAGTCCCAGTCCGGCACACATTTTCACTCGTACCCACTGATTCCTCACAAAATCCCGATGCAGCTGATATCATTATTTCCTTCCCTTTCCTTTTCCTTCTCCACTTTCTACCTCCAATTTACATAGTGTGTATCACAGCTGCGGATTTCGTGTTGTGTCTGTAATTTGGTGGCAAATTCCTATGGGACCAAACTGCTAAGGTCATCGGTCCCTAGGCTTACGCACTACTTAATCTAACTTAAACTAACTTACGCTAAGGACAACGCACACACCCATGCCCGAAGGAGGACTCGAATCTCCGACGGGGCGCGCGAACCGTGACAAGGGGCCGCAGACCGCACGGCTACCCCGTGCGGCTGTGGTGTCTGTTTGTGGTGTCTGTTCTTTCGGACATGTCCAAAAGAACGACACCATGCATTCGCAGAATCGATTCATTTCGATGAGCAATGAATCCATAACTTTCATTGCAGATGCACATTTACGTTCGATCACTAAAATCTGAAATCTAAGGACATGGATGAGGACTACAGAGGGGTGGCGGCAGATGGGGATGTGAGTGCAAAGATAGTCCGAGTACTGGCAATAAACACTGTGCCTGGATGGTACAGTGGTTAAGGGAACTGCGTAGAAAGTGGGAGATCGTGGGTTCGACTTCCGACCTGGAAAATATTTTGACTCGTCGTCACTGATTACCGATTCTCCATAAATTCCCGATGCAGGTGATATCATTAGTTCTTTCCCCTTCTTTTACTATGCCAACACGCCGCCCCCAGCCCCCACCCCCCGCGCCACCACCAATTTACGTAACATCCCATATTAGTGTCCACTAACGAGTCTGCTGATACTTTTGGTCAGACTGTGTATTATGAGCTCAAACCCAACAGTATAGGCATTCATGAACGGCTGTCTTAGTTGTATGCTCGTACCAAACGATTTTTTTTTTATTCCTCTGAATCTTCGTTCAGAGCTGAATGCGGCATCTACGAGGTGCATTCAAGTTCCAAGGCCTCCGATTTTTTTTCTCCGGACTGGAAAGAGATAGAAACATGCGCATTGTTTTAAAATGAGGCCGCGTTCATTGTCAATACGTCCCAGAGATGGCAGCACCATACGGCAGATGGAATTTTACCGCCAGCGGCGAGAATGAGAACTGTTTTAAATACTTAAAATGGCGACGTTTTCCTTACTTGAACAGCGTGCAATCATTCGTTTTCTGAATTTGCGTGGTGTGAAACTAATTGAAATTCATCGACAGTTGAAGGAGATATGTGGTGATGGATGTCTCGAAAGTGTGTTCGTGGGTGTGACAGTTTAATGAAGGCAGAACATCGTGTGACAACAAACCGAAACAACCTCGGGCTCGCACAAGCCGGTCTGACGACATGATCGAGAAAGTGGAGAGAATTGTTTTGGGGGATCGCCGAATGACTGCTGAACAGATCGCCTCCAGAGTTGGCATTTCTGTGGGTTCTGTGCACACAATCCTGCATGACGACCTGAAAATGCGAAAAGTGTCATCCAGGTGGGTGCCACGAATGCTGACGGACGACCACATGACTGCCCGTGTGGCATGTTGCCAAGCAATGTTGACGCACAACAACAGCATGAATGGGACTTTCTTTTCGTCGGTTGTGACAATGGATGAGACGTGGATGCCATTTTTCAATCCAGAAACAAAGCGCCAGTCAGCTCAATGGAAGCACACAGATTCACCGCCACCAAAAAAATTTCGGGTAACCGCCAGTGCTGAAAAAATGATGGTGTCCATGTTCTGGGACAGCGAGGGCGTGATCCTTACCCACTGCGTTCCAAAGGACACTGCGGTAACAGGTGCATCCTACGAAAATGTTCTGAAGAACAAATTCCTTCCTGCACTGCAACAAAAACGTCCGGGAAGGGCTGTGCATGTGCTGTTTCACCAAGACAATGCACCCGCACATCGAGCTAACGTTACGCAACAGTTTCTTCGTGATAACAACTTTGAAGTGATTCCTCATGCTCCCTACTCACCTGACCTGGCTCCTAGTGACTTTTGGCGTTTTCCAACAATGAAAGACACTCTCCGTGGCCGCACATTCACCAGCCGTGCTGCTATTGCCTCAGCGATTTTCCAGTGGTCAAAACAGACTCCTAAAGAAACCTTCGCCGCTGCCATGGAATCATGGCGTCAGCGTTGTGAAAAATGTGTACGTCTGCAGGGCGATTACGTCGAGAAGTAACGCCAGTTTCATCGATTTCGGGTGAGTAGTTAATTAGAAAAAAAATCGGAGGCCTTAGAGCTTGAATGCACCTCGTACAGAGCAGCTCCTGGTTCCACTGACAAGTCAGTCTTACCGACTAACGGGCTGGACGTCAGAACGACAAATATAACCCTTCTCAGATGTCCGTGTTGAAGTCAAATCTTATTTATCGATATGCAAAGCTACTGTCCACACTGGCTTTTGTAAAGCCTCGTCGCCATTTTTGTAAAGGCCTCGTCGCTACTGCTGCGGAGGCCGAGTTGCCATTGTTGTTACGGTAGGTACGGTAGGCCGAGTTTGTGAGTTCGTGAAACGGCTTCAGGCGCAGTACACCTCTAAGACAATTTCTCCCTGCCACTATTACACAGCTATGTCCCAGTGTCAGGTAACAGGATAGGAGAACGAAAGTTCAACAACAGTCCTACAAATTAGTAACATAGGCGCACGAATGAGTTAAAGGGTTTACGTATCTTGGTGACTTGTTGAATAATGAAGTCTGCAACACTGCATGTAATATAACACAAAACGACCCTCAATGTCGAAGCGCAAAATATCGGAGGTAAACTTCACAGTACATAGCAAATGCAATTTACAACTATCTGTTCACTTCTAAGAGTTCATTAAACGACGTTTCCTAAGTCAGCCCTGGACGATGATCTATAACCAAGTGGGCGAGAGCTGCTCTGCTGACTTCCGACTAGGCTTCTGCCCGTTGTCGTCCGGTCACTGGCGGATTGTACTAGGCTGACAACTGGCCGAGGCGAAGTCGATGTCTTGATCCTCAGCGCCGCCCGTGGCGCTGGTGGAACTCGCGCCAAGTGGCCAGTCTCTATGGCACTGGCACCAGCTTGCGTCTTTGCGCCTGTGGTGCTTTTTCCCTGGCTGTGTCTTGTTAGGCCGACACAGCAGATTCTGTGATGATGTTACAAACTTTCAACGATGATGGAAAAGGGTAAATGTATCAGTCGAAAACTATAAGCGAAAATCCTTCGCCGGCCGGAGTGGCCAAGCGGTTCTAGGCGTTGCAGTCTGGAACCGCGTGACCGCTACGGTCGCAGGTTCGAATCCTGCCTCGGCCATGGATGTGTGTGATGTCCTTAGGTTAGTTAGGTTTAAGTAGTTCTAAGTTCTAGGGGACTGATGACCTCAGAAGTTATGTCCCATAGTGCTCAGAGCCATTTTGAAAATCCTTCTGATACCTCTGGCAGTGGACCTCTGCTACTGCAAGCTCTTTCCCTTCCATATTTTGGGACGAGATGGTACGGGCCAAACACAAGGAAAAACTTCGTAGTAAACATGCATACCTCAAGAGCTATGAACACTTTTATTCAGTATAAGAGATGTATTTCGCAGTAGCAAAGACGAAGTGCTCATAGATCTTAAAGGTACGCAGTTTAGAGTGTATGTTTACTGGACACTTTGTTCGTATTTTGGTGAAATATGGAAAGCAAAGAGTTTGCAGTAGAAGAGATGCACTGTCAGCGATTTTCCCTTATAACATTTGACTCGGTCGTTTCTGGACTAGAGTCTCCACATGAATTTGATGTCTTTGTTCTTCTCCATCATCCGTGAAAGTTTGTAATATCATCACGGAATCACCCTGTGTAATCCAGTTTCATTAAATTTTCCTTTCTCTTAAAACTGCCCCCACGTTTATCTATTTGGATGGGTTCCCTACATAGCCGCAGGTAGTAGCTCGACATTGTTGATAAATTTAGATTTAGGGAAGCAACATGATTTCCTAACTGAAAAGCATATTCTGTTATAGCTGATTTTTTTACTTTTCATACTCGACAAAACCTTTTGTGTTCCTCCAGGTATGTATTCACGACCCCCTTTGTAGTGTCCATGCAGATCTAACCTCACGGACATGGGACCTCACACAACTGGCATACCGACAAAAGAGGGCGTTTATCCTTTACAGATCTGTGGGCTTGACATATTCTCTTTGCTGATCTATAAATCGGTCTAATGTTACGAGGGTTGGAACTTGAATAGTGACAACTATTTATTCACAACCTATATAAAAGAGTTATACGTTTGCACCTGTTACTGTCCTTTAGTCACCAGCGTTGTGTAGAACAGGTTGCCAGCGACGAGGAAGGTGTGGTATACTGTTAGCACAGTCTGTTCTGTTGATGGTGCGAATGGAGCGGTCTACTGCCTGTTGAATCTCTGGAACAGTTCTGAAGCGAATGCCACGAAGTGGTTCCTTCATCTTAGGAATCAAATCAAAGTCACAAGGACTTAAGTCCGTGGAGTATGGTGGATGTTACAATACTTCCGTCGGCCGCTGTGGCCGAGCGGTTCTAGGCGCTTCAGTCTGGAACCGCGCTGCTGCTACGGTAGTAGGTTCGAATCCTGTCTCGAGCATGGATATGTGTGATGTCCTTAGGTTAGTTAGGTTTAAGTAGTTCTAAGTTCTAGGGGACTGATGACCTCAGATGTTAAGTCCCGTAGTGCTTAGACCCATTACAGTACTTCCCAGTCCCATCGACCGAACAGAGCAGACACAGCTTGCGCTGTATGCGCCCGCGCATTGTCGTGCAAAATTATAGGTGGGTTGCGCAGAAAATGTCGCCGCTTCTTTCGCAAAGCTCGTCGCACGTGATGCTCCAAAAACGAACAGTAATACTGTCCACTGACGGTCTGCCGTGGAAGAACGTAATGCGTTAGGATAACACTATCGCAGTCGTATACGAGAATCACCATAACTTTAGACTTCTCCATTCGCTCCATCAACAGAACAGGCTCTGCTAACGGTATACTACGACTTCGACATCGCAGGCAGCCAGTTCTACACAACGCTGGTGACTACTTTGAAGGACTGTAACAGGTGCAAACATGTAACACTTTTGTATCGGTTGTGAATAAGTAGTTGCCACTATTAAAGCTCCAACCCTCGTATGTTTCTGTAAAATCTTACGAACCCGATATGTTACGTTTTTAATAGAAGGGATAGAAAGTGTTTCTCCCAACGTGTTTCATCCTCGTCCATCGGCCTACTGTTATTTGGTCGCCGAACTCTACTTCATTTCTTGAACAGCTACTTCCCTGGAAATCTTGCCTCAGATGAATTATTTCGTCGAGTGGGTGTTCCGGTACTTGCGTTCTTTTCGCTCTGTCGACAACACTTCCAAGGGGACCCTTTTTATCTTGTGGATGGTTGTCGGAGTTCTAATGTAAGATTACGTCTGTAAGCGCGATTTTTTTTTAAAAAAAAGAAAAAAAACTACGTTCCAACCTTCCACCGCTCTGAGTCACAGTCAAAACAGTCAAGAAGAATATTCCGTTGTCATTTTCTACTTCCATATTGCTGTATATTTGGATTTATATTATTCAGATAACGAAGTAATTATTCTTAAGCCTTTGTACCGTGTGACCAAATCAAAAATGTATTTTCAAGGCATTTAAGTCGCTCTCCGACGCCCTATCCGTTAGTCAGCAAGAGTCATCGGAATAGGAGTACATCTGAAGGAGTCCATGGGAGCTCTACACGAAATGTTAGGAGCAAAACTGTTTCATGAACAACGTCCACACTACCTGGAAGGTCCACCAGCAACTATGAGGTATCTCGAACAGAATGACATATTGCATACTAACAAGCATGAATTCTGTGCCGTGATGGGCACGAGATCGTTTAACTCAACGTGAATTTCAAGGCGAGATTACTGGGTGATATAGAGGGCGCTGTGCTCATCTCCTCGGCCGTGGTGGACTGACACGCGCCTACTGTGGCGAGTCTTCCGACGAGTTAAAATTGGCCATTAAAATTGCAACTCCAAGAAGAAATGCATACGATAAACGGGTATTCATTGGACAAATATATTATACTAGAACTGACATGTGATTACATTTTCACGCAATTTGGGTGCATAGATCCTGAGAAATCAGTACCCAGAACAACCACCTCTGGCCGTAATAACGGCCTTGATACGCCTGGGCATTGAGTCAAACAGAACTTGGATGGTGTGTACAGGTACAGCTGCCCATGCAGCTTCAACACGATACCACAGTTCATGAAGAGTAGTGACTGGCGTATTGTGAAGAGCCAGTTGCTCGGCCACCATTGAACAGACGTTTTCTATTGGTGAGAGATCTGGAGAATGTGCTGGCCAGGGCAGCAGTCGAACATTTTCTAAATCCAGAAAGGCCCGTGCAGGACCTGCAATGTGCGGTTGTGCATTATCCTGCTGAAATGTAGGGTTTCGCAGGGATCGAATGAAGGGTAGAGTCACGGGTCGTAACACATCTGAAATGTAACGTCCACTCTTCAAAGTGCCGTCAATGCGAACAGGAGGTGACCGAGACGTGTAACCAATGGCACCCCATACGCCAGTATAGCGCTGACGAATACACGCTTCCAATGTGCGTTCACCGCGATGTCGCCAAACACGGATGCGACCATCATGATGTTGTAAACAGAACCCGGATTCATCCGAAAAAATGACGTTTTGCCATTCGTGCACCCAGGTTCGTCGTTGAGTACAGCATCGCAGGCGCTCCTGTCTATGAAGCAGCGTCAAGGGTAACCGCAGCCATGGTCTCCGAGCTGATAGTCCGTGCTGCTGCAGACGTCGTCGAACTGTTCGTGCAGATGGTTGTTGTCTTGCAAACGTCCCCATCTGTTGACTCAGGGATCGAGAGGTGGCTGCACGATCCGTTACAGCCATGCGGATAAGATGCCTGTCATCTCGATTGCTAGCGATACGAGGCCGTTGGGATCCAGCACGGCGTTCCGTATTACCCTCCTGAACCCACCGATTCCATATTCTGCGAACAGTCATTGGATCTCGACCAATGCGAGCAGCAATGTAGCGATGCGATAAACCGCAATCGCGATAGGCTACAATCCGACCTTTATGAAAGTCGGAAATGTGATGGTACGCATTTCTCCTCCTTACACGAGGCATCACAACAACGTTTCACCAGTCGACGCCGGTCGACTGCTGTTTGTGTACGAGAAATCGGTTGGAAACTTTCCTCATGTCAGCACATTGTAGGTGTCGCCACCGGCGCCAACTTTGTGTGAATGCTCTGAAAAGCTAATCATTTGCATATCACAGCATCTTCTTCCTGTCGGTAGAATTTCGCGTCTGTAGCGCGTCATCTTCGTGGTGTAGCAATTTTAATGGCCAGTAGTGTATGTTGTGTCATTTCAGCAGCAATTACACGGTTCAGCGTAAAGTATCGGTTCTACAGTTTAATTTTCTGTTAGTGGAATCTTATTTATGTTTTTTCTGATATTTATTGTAACATCTGTAATTAAGCTGTTGCTCTTATCTTGGGCATAAGACTATTAGCTGCCACAAGAAGTAAGTCTTCATCATTAAGACAGTGTTGTTATTCTGCATTTTGTATTTTAAAACTCGCTAAAAGTGAATTCTAATTTTTTTCGTGATGTTAGTGTCGTAGCCTGTCTTAGCGTTGGCTGTTTTTATTTGGTGAGACATTGAATTTTGAGTTTGGAAAAAGTAAGGCTGTCTTGTGTAATTAAAGTATTTACCTAGCATAAAGTGTAAAGTAGAGTTTAATTTTAGTAATTTGAGAATTGTTGCAAAATTTGCACACATTAGCCCATTTCTCCCAGTCTCTTTTATTCCAACAACAGTTTCCGAATGCATGTCTTGCGAAACTTTATTTGTGTCTTCTTCATATCAGTTTCTGAAAGCCGCGGATCAAGATAGTCAGATAGATGCAGTATTTCTTGACTGCAGAAAAGCATTTGGCTCAGTTCCACAACACGTTTATTATCGAAATTACTGCCGTATAGGTATCAACAGAACATTGGGACTGGATTGAGAATTTCTTGATAAGAAGGACGCAACCTGTTGTCTCGGATGGAGAGACATCGACAGATGTAAAAGTAACCTCAAGCGTGCCCCAGGGGAGTGTGCTAGTGTGTGGTAATGACCTGGCAATATTAGTGGCAACGTCAGATATTCACGATTGTCTGTTTTTTTATTTTTTATTATTTATTTTATGGCCTTCATTGGGCCACTGTAGTCAAAAATACAAAGTTCTAAACAAGTTGTTACACATGGATACAATTTGGTTCGACAATAACTTAATATATTTAGGTAATATAATTATTAGAGGCTATTCTTATATGAAAAGTGTTTTGCTCTTCTGTCTGCCCAATATTTCTTCATTCTTTCAGATATTTTCTTTCTTTCTTCATCTGAGACAACTCTTCCTGTACTCCTTTTATTGATTTTCATTTGTAGTCTGGTTTGCGGGTCTTGCACTATTCTGGTTTTCTTTGTCTTGTTTTTTAGGTCATCTACTGTAATTTGAAGTTCTTTTATATCTTCCTTAATTTCTGTGATCCATTTAATGCCGCTCCTGCTATTCCACAATTTTTGTATTTTTTTTTTACTAATTCTGTTTTCTGGAGTTCTCATCAGATGTCCAGAGAATGAGATGCGTTTCTTCCTGATTGTGCTCATGACTGGTTCTATTTTCTTATATACTGTTTCATTTGATGCTATTCTCCAATGTCCATTTATTTTATACTGTTTATTTATACATGTCCTAATTATTCTTCTTTCTATTTTTAGTATTCTGTCAATTTCTGCTGTATTAGTTGTTTTGAAGATAGTTTCAGCTGCATACGTTATTTCTGGTTGTGTAGCTGTTTTATAGTGTTTTAATTTTGCATCTATAGATAGGCTTTTTTTGTTGTATGTAGTTTTGGTAATGTAATTTGCATAGTTCAGTTTTATTTATTCTATTTTGCCATGATGGCTTCTCATTTAGATTGTATGTTATTATTTCGCCTAAATATTTAAATTTATCAACAATTTTTGTTTCCTGTTCTCCTATTGTAACTTTGTTTGCAAGTGGTGGATCAGTTAGCATAATCTCCGTTTTTTCAAATGATATTCTAAGGCCTACTTTCTCTGCTATTTCTTATAGTGATTTCACTTGTTGCCTGGCTTCTTGAACGGTGTTGGCTAGGAGAGCAAGATCATCAGCGAATCCCAAGCAGTTTAAGCTAATATCATCTTTTGCACTTCCAATTCTTATCCTCTTTGGATTGTCCTTGTACCATTCTCTCATTATGTATTCCAGTGCACAGTTGAAAAGTAATGGTGATAGGCAGTCACCTTGTCTTAAGCCTGTTTTTATGAGGAATGGTTCCGAAATTTCTCCTCTAAACTTCACTTTTGATTTGGTGTTGGTTAGAGTGAGTTGTATTATTTTAATTAGTTTTGGATGGAGTCCTAGATTTCTTAAAATTTTTAATACTGAAGGTCTGTGGAGACAGTCATATGCCTTCTTAAAATCTACAAATGTTATTGCCAGAGGTTTGTTCCGTTTCTTGTAGTATGCCATAATCAATTTTAAACTAATTATCTGCTCTGCACAGCTTCTCCATGGTCTGAAACCTCCCTGATATTCCCCTAACTCCTGTTCTAATTGCTCCTTGATTCTTTCATATAGGATCTTGGATAGAATTTTATATGTTGCATGGGGGCTTATTTAAATATATGTGATTGAAAATACTTTTGTAACTGTCTGTCCGCTTAGGTAAGTCTCGTAAACGGTTGGCCCTGACTAGTATATTTACGCTATCTGACTGCAAAGAACAATGTAAGAAAATTTCCGTAAACACAGTTAATTAATTAAGTCCCCAGCAACTATAAAATCTACAAATCCTGGCACAAATGTAACTGTTCTGTATGTGGGAGTGTGACTCAACGTCCACATCTGGCACCCTTCTTTTCCAACAAGACAAGAATTTTTAAATACCAACTATACTGGCGTGACAAAAAAAATTTAGAAAAACTATAATTACGCAAGAAAATCAAAATTCACTCTAATACAAGAACACGAGCCAGATGCTTTGTTGACTGAACCTGTAGTGACACATTATTTCAGATACACAACTAATAAAGGAACATTATAAATTTTACCTTCATATATATTGACGAAATGCACTCATTACAATAACATCTGCTATCTCTCCCATCAAATAACTGCATAGGACATGGAACTACACTCTTTACTACAACATCTTGCTCCAACTTCACAACAACCACGAGCTCTGCCCACGCACACACTGTCTCTATGAGTTCTTAACACACACTGTCCTCTACGAACCCTCAACAACCACTGACTTCTACGATCTCGTAACACGCACTGTGGAGGCGGCTTAATAGTACTCTTTGGCGCACTCTCTGGCGCAGTGGCACAGTGTAGCCACCTTTCATATGCCCCTCCTCCACAGGCCAGAATTTGATGGTATTTTTGCCAGCATTGGTGGTGAAAATACTACCAAATTCGTCCAGAAAAATACAGACAAAAATAAAAGATAATATTAATACCTAAATATCACATAATTAGTTAAAAATTTTGGCTTTGCACTGACCTTTCACTAACCTAATATATAAAATACAGTAGGCAATACAAATTCTTTTCATACACGTGGCTTTACATAATAGTTTACACAATATACAAAAAAAATCAGTTTATACAAATGTTCACATAAAATGCTTTCAACGATTAGTTTATACAAAAAGGAACACCAACAGGTAACATCTTTTCAGTAAAAGCAGTCTATCAGGTGCACCCAGTAAAGTTTAGCAGGTACACCCAGCAACAAGTAACATTAGTTCAGTAGAAGCAGTTCATCAGAAGCACCCAGCAATATTGAGAGCAGGTGCAGACACCAACAAGTGACACCATTTCAGTAGAAGCAGTCCATTAGTGGCATCAGCAATGTTGATTAGGTGCAGACACCAACAAGTGACTTCATTTCAGTAAAAACAGTTCATCAATTGCACCCAGCAATGTTGAGCAGGTGCAAACAGCAACAAGTGACTTCATTTCAGTAGAAACAGTTCATCAGTTGCACCCAGCAATGTTGAGTGCAGGTGCAGACACCAACAAGTGACACCATTTCACTAGAAGCAGTCCATTAGTGGCATCAGCAATGTTGAGTAGGTGCAGACAGCAACAGGGGACATCTTTTCAGTAGAAGCAGTCCATCAGTTGCACCCCGCAATGTTGAGCAGGTGCAGACAGCAACAAGTGACACTATTTCAGTAGAAGCAGTCCATCAGAGGCACCCAGCAATGTTGAGTAGGTGCAGACACCAACAAGTGACATTATTTCAGTAGAAGCAGTTCCATCTGTGGCACCCACTAAAGTTCAAGAGGTACACACAGCAACAAGTCACATTAGTTCAGTAGAAGCAGTCCATCAGTTGCACCCAGCAATGTTGAGAGCAGGTGCAGACACCGACAAGTGATATTATTTCAGTAGAAGCAGTCCATTAGTTGCACCCAGCAATGTTGAGAGCAGGTGCAGACACCAACAAGTGACACCATTTCAGTAGAAGCAGTCCATTAGTGGCATCAGCAATGTTGATCAGGTGCACACAGCAACAGGGGACATCTTTTCAGTAAAAGCAGTACATTAGTGGCATCAGCAATGTTGATCAGGTGCACACAGCAACAGGGGACACCTTTTCAGTAGAAGCAGTCCATCAGTGGCACCCAGCAATATTGAGTAGGTGCAGACACCAACAAGTCTCATCTCTCAGCAGAAGCAGTTCCATAAAACTCACAAGCACTGATCACACTGTTTATCAGAGTTTATGAGCAGAAATTAAACATGTCCTAGTGGCTCCAATCATGTAGAAAAGGTACAGGTAACAGTCCATATTTTTTTTTTTTTTACAATCACTGATCACACAGTTCATCAGCAGAAATTAAACACGACCAAATGTCACACATCATGTTGAAAAGTGCAGGTAACAGTTCAGAATATTTATCTTCACTAATCAGACAGTTCAGGCATGAACAATAGTTTGAATGCACATACAGATGCTTTTACAGTAACATACAAATCACAACAAACACACAAATGATATCAGATAATTATCCTATTAACTATTACAATACACAAATACCAGTAAACCTATAATATTCATGGGTGTCAGTGCAAGCCACTACCAACAAATAAAATAATATTTAGGAGATAGGTGGGTAGGATTAGTAAAGGAAAACACACAAAACACACTCACTCATCTTTCATCCACATTAAGTACTACTGTGTAATTGAATAGTGTTAATTGTGTAAATGCAATTCTGTCAAAATTTAATGTTCATCATGTGTATCAAGTAGTACTGGCAGCAATGTATAACAGTCAATAATAGTTAGTCAACGTCATAGTCATCATGTCAAGACCAATGTTTGCCAAGCCAGATCAAAATGTACTGTTGTTGAACAACTGTCAGTGAGCCAAGATATGCAATTACTTCCTCTCTCCAAAAAAAAGTATATACTGCTTAGTTATTTAACAAAGTGTGTGTATAGACTATCTTCCTTCTATTTTAGTGTTCTAGTCTGCTATCTTCATCCTCCTTGTTCCATAAGACCAACAAAAAAAGAATATGCTCCTCACTTACTTTACCTCTTATACACCAAAACTCCAATAATCATCAACTTAATCTCAATACGTGACTAATACTTCTTCAATACGTCGATACATATAACTCTAATCATCAATATCATTTACCTTACCTCTTGTCCACAAAAACTCCAATAATCATCATATACTCTCAATACCTATAATAATACGTCGATAAATATAAACCTCAGCACCAATATCATTTCACTTCCATAACAACTCTTTCCTCTAGTCAGTCTCCTCGAACAAGTACAGATAAAATCCTAGTGCAACTTCAATTCAGCATCCCATACAATCCGAAGACACATTGTCAACACACAACCTCTGTGTAATCCATCTGAGCCAAATTTTCTACTCATTATAAATTATAAACAAAGAAATGCATACATGACCTCTAACAGACTTAGTTCGAATAACTCTCAGTAATTAAGTACGATTACGGAGTGTGAATAATCATAATGTTTCACAGTGTGTACACCACTTCAAGAATTATGGCAGACAGAAGCAAACATGTGGAGTATTTCTTGTGTCAAGTGTCACTTCCTATTTCAATTGCTCACGAAAAATGCAGTGTAATAACTGTTAATGGTCTAAACCTAGTATTGGTATGTCATGTCGTTAGCTTCCTTCCTATTAGCATAAATTTATACAGCTTCCATAAAACCTCAGCTCATGTGACTTCTATGACTTTCTTGTACTAATGTCGTTCGTCGAATTATAGCAGTTAATTTCCTTATCTTAAAATATAAGGCACTGAGCGTAAGCAAAACAAGCAATAGCGAGTAAATACACCAGTAGAGAACAGAGTGTCAACTAGTGGATGCAGCACAATTCCTACAACGAGGCTTTGCCAAGCGAACAATCTATAATTAATACCACAGTGTAACCTAAACTCTATGTTTATACACAGTACATCAGCATTGCTATACACCAAATTAAAGAGCAGTTATGGCAACAAAACAGAAATGTGTAAATATGTAATCCATACAAAAAGCAGCAAACATATATCTTACGTAATAAACAGGTCATTAGCATCATATCAGCATAAGCAAATAAATGTTCATATGTAATCTTAATAAGTAAACATGGAGGCACAAGCAGATAAATCACAAAGTATAACTTACATACCTAAACACATCAGCACAATAAATCAGGTTACCATTACAATTTAAATAAATAAGCACAGCAGGCACATAATTAAAAAAAAAATATGACATCAGTGAAAAAGCAGTGCAGCCAAGCGATGCATAATATACACAAGTAACAACCCTGTTCGTTAATCAATAATTGTCAAAATCAGTAAATGTATACAAGCACGTCGCTTCACAAGTAAATCCATAGAACATGAAATTAGCGCAAAGTATGAATCACGTAATCGCGAGCAGCAAATTACGTCTAAAGTACGTACCTAAGTGGAAATAGGTTACCTGTAAAATGAACTCAATTAATAGTTACCCTTTTTTTAGTTTATTAGTTTCTTCTTCGAAATTACGTTCTTCCTGAAAATTTCTCGATAGCAAGTCGTCTTAACGTCGGACACGCACAGAATTTACCTGAAGGTCTTAAATACTTTATACACCGTATCCTGCAAAATACTGAATGTTAATAACACAATTCAACAAGTCCTTATAGCTTTATACAGAATTTAGTCGGAGAAATTAGACTGTGTATTTGTTTACGGCTGTCAGTGCATTCGCACTGAGCGCTCGATCAGCTGTAGGCGCGTGACGTAGGAAGCAATTGTTTGCGGTCAACGACTGCCTTGTGCGGCGCGCAGACTTCACTGTTGCTTTGAGTATGTGCCGCCGCCAAAACACAGCGCGGTATCCTTGTACTCTCCGCATGTTTACATGTAGCTGTTAGTTTCTCACAAGTATGTCATTCCACAAAAATTTTAACGTTTGATATATGATGTATTCCTTTAGAGCGTCGAGATTTAAGAGTTTCTACTTCAACAGTGTTATCATGTATAATTTTGCGAACCCTATATGGACCGTTATAAAGCAGAAAAAATTTGCGACACAAGCCCTTTCCTTTGTGAGACAAACGGTGGGACTTAATTAATACCTTCTGACCAACTGACAAGATTTTTGAACGACCAGGACGTTTGGCTGATTTCTCTCTTCTAGCAGCCGCAGATGCAATATTTCGTAGAGCCAGGTTGACAACTTCAGAATGCCGCAGTTTCCGTGAAGGCGGAAAAGGAACGATTTCAGAAATGCGATTTCTTGGTACTTTATTTTTTAATATCAATAGAGGCGGTAAAGAAGTTGAGTCATTAGGAAGTTCATTCAGAATGTTTTGAAAAATATGAAGATACTGATCCCAAGTTCTGTGATTCTGATGACAATAAAGACGACACAATTTATTGATTTCCTTCATCCATCTCTCTGAAGCGTTCGATTGAGGGTGAAAAAGTGAAATGAAAATTGGTTTAATTTTACGACGCTGTAGAGTACGAAGCCAAATTTTAGAACGAAACTGTGATCCATTATCTGATATAACCTTGTCAACGTGACCGACTTCTTTAAGAAAATGTTTGATGAAAGTGTTAGATACTGAACGAGCTGTTGCTTTGCGTAAAGGTGTAAAACACACATATTTTGACGTCAACTCCACTGCTACGAAAATGTACGCAAAACCATTAGTAGATCGAACCACTGGACCAAACAAATCGACTGCAGCCATCTCCTTTAATTTCGCTGGAATGATGGGAAACAACGGTGCTCTGTGAGAAATCGTTGGAGGCTTAGCCATTTGACATAATTTGCATTTGGCAAGAACAGATCGAATACGTTTTTCCATATTACTGAAGTAACAATTTTCTCGTAATTTATGAAAGCATTTTCGGGGACCAAAGTGTGCATAACTGAAATGCGTATACCAAATCAATTTATTGACCCACTCATCAGGAATACAAACTAACCAAACAGAGTTGTCGACCGATTTTCGTTTAAAAAGAACTTCCCAGATAGATCGCAAAAACGAGGTGTGGCCAAATCGTCCAATCTAACAAAGCGTCGAAGAAAATTACAGAGACCAAGAAAACTACGAACATCACGTTTTGTGGTAGGAACAGCATAGTTACGAATAGCATCTAATTTTTCTGGATCAGGAAGAATACCTTCTGTAGAAATAATGTGACCGAGAAATTTCACCTGAGAACGACCAAATTCAGATTTTTCTAAGTTCTCTGTAATACCAACTCTTGCAAAGATACGTAATGATGAGTCCAAAATTTTGCTGTGCTCACTCCAAGAACGTTTAGCAATAAGAATGTCGTCAACATAAGAAGTAATGTTGTCACGAAGATAAACAGGTAACATTTCGTTTAAACTACAATGAATGCTGCAATAGGTACAGTAAGTCCAATCGGTAATTTCCAAAGTCACTTTTGAGTAAAACAGTCATATCCGGTTATTGTTCTTACTCACTAGATAGATTGATAGTCGAAGAGTTGGTTTGACAGATGTAAAGAATAGTAAAAGAGTAGGCAGCGGTACAGAAAACTAAAAGAGAAATAGCACCACTACAGCTCGGGGCCCTATGCTCGCTACCGCACATATTCACTTAGAGTAGTGAATCCCCTGAGGACTTTAATAGCTGCACATAATTTCCAGTTTGTGTCTTAATGGCCAATTTGATGGAAGTGCGTACATAAATTGATCTAACCATGCACATGGATGTATGTCATTCTTAGTATTGCGGAAGATCTTAAATTTCCGGACAGTCAAAAAGTGTTTATAGTCAAAGTTTTCGCCTCGTGGCGACAAAGACCTACCGCGTCTGTCCCAGTCCGAATGCCGATTATTGTAAAGTTCGCGCGCCTGGCGCTCTCTTGTTGCATCCCGTAAATGAAACAAATTATTTTCTTCAAACCCTTCTGCTACCTGTGATTCCAAATTTCTTCTGCTATCTTTTCCTACAATTTCCCCTTCGATCTGCTTGACTTGCTTTCGTAATGCCTCAAATTCCCTTTTCACGCGTTCATTAAATTTTCCCTGATTTTCAACATGCTTATTTATGTTCTGGTATTCTTCGGTTTCTGCAAATGGTAATGGAGCTGTATCATCCGAATCTCTGTCCCCATGTAAACTAAGATTTGTCAGTTTATCTGAAATTTCCTCAACTCTTTCCGATAAGTCACCTAATTGTTCTTTCTGTTTATTTACGTCTTCCGTAAGTGTCGCGACTCGGGTTTCAGTATTGTCACATTTGGTAGTTAAGTGTTCACACTGTTGCGTTAAGTTATTTATTCTGTCATTTGGTACGGATTCCTCGATTCTTTCAAATATTTCTTTCTTATCGTTTGTACGTTGTAAATTTAACTCTGAAAATTTTTGTACTATCACGCGATCTCTTTCTTCCTGTTCTCTATCCTGTTCCCTTTGTCTGATTTCTACTGCAATTAATCTATTATTGTGAGCATTCAAAATCGGTTGCACTTCTTCTCTGATTTCTTTCTTTAATTCATCTTTCATATTTTTGAAACATGTTCCTATTCGTGAATCTATCCGAGTTTCCATTGTTCCCATCCGTGTTTCCATTGCTCCTATCTCTGTTTTAATTGTTCCCATCTGTGATCCCAGTGAGTCTAACTTTGTTCCCATATCAGTTTTAATAGTTCCTATTTGTTTTTCCATATCTGTTTTTAATTCAGATCGTAACTGTGATCCCACATTTAATATAGCACTCATCAACTGCTCCATAGTAACTGTTTCAAAATTCTTTTCACCCCTCACATTTCCCACAAAACCAGCTTCCTTCTGCATGGCTGTAAAGCTATCTGTGTTCGATACTATTCCAGAATCTTCTATCGTTAATCTCGGATTCTGTGGATTATCTGATTGCGAAAAATTTTGAAATGGTTCCGGACTATTTTCCCGACTTATTACATTGTTTTCCACTTCATTATCCACCGTACTGTTTTCCTCTGTTGGCGAGTTCGCCATGTCAACAATTTCGTTATTCTCACTATTCATCATTTTTGCCTTTTTCATAGATCGCGTAATCATTTACAAAATACACAAAAAATTCGTCACTGTTCGAAAATTACACACAATGCCTCCTTATCTCCAACAATACTATTCACATGAAATGTCTCCCTCAGACACGATCAATCGAACAATTGAAATAATTGCACTAATTTGTCAAACGCGTGTACAAGGCAATAAAAATTAAATTTTGAAAAATACCATTAGAAGAATGCCAATTACCAAATCTACACATGCAAAATAGACTACAATTAATAAACTACAAATCACTACAACAATACTACAGTCTACAATTTTCAGAATCAGAAGAATCCAAGGGACGATCCGAAGCAGCGGTCGCCACGTGCATGGGGGCTTATTTAAATATATGTGATTGAAAATACTTTTGTAACTGTCTGTCCGCTTAGGTAAGTCTCGTAAACGGTTGGCCCTGACTAGTATATTTACGCTATCTGACTGCAAAGAACAATGTAAGAAAATTTCCGTAAACACAGTTAATTAATTAAGTCCCCAGCAACTATAAAATCTACAAATCCTGGCACAAATGTAACTGTTCTGTATGTGGGAGTGTGACTCAACGTCCACATCTGGCACCCTTCTTTTCCAACAAGACAAGAATTTTTAAATACCAACTATACTGGCGTGACAAAAAAAATTTAGAAAAACTATAATTACGCAAGAAAATCAAAATTCACTCTAATACAAGAACACGAGCCAGATGCTTTGTTGACTGAACCTGTAGTGACACATTATTTCAGATACACAACTAATAAAGGAACATTATAAATTTTACCTTCATATATATTGACGAAATGCACTCATTACAATAACATCTGCTATCTCTCCCATCAAATAACTGCATAGGACATGGAACTACACTCTTTACTACAACATCTTGCTCCAACTTCACAACAACCACGAGCTCTGCCCACGCACACACTGTCTCTATGAGTTCTTAACACACACTGTCCTCTACGAACCCTCAACAACCACTGACTTCTACGATCTCGTAACACGCACTGTGGAGGCGGCTTAATAGTACTCTTTGGCGCACTCTCTGGCGCAGTGGCACAGTGTAGCCACCTTTCAATGTGCAATCTAGGAGAGAGATTCCTCTGTAGTTTTCTGGGTTGCTCTTATCTCCCTTTTTGTGTAGTGGGTGGATGATAGCTGTGGTCCAATGTTCGGGAAATTGTTCTGTTACCCAAATTTTTGTTAGAGCCATGTGTAAGGAGGTCTTGACTGTGTCACTTGCATATTTCCACATTTCAACAAAAACATGATCTTCTCCACATGCCTTATAATTTTTTTGTTCTTTAAGAATTTCTTCTACTTCTTGAAAAGTTGGAGGGTCTAGTTTTTGTTAGGTTTGGTTTTTATTGGGGTATTTATGTTGATTTGTAACGGTTCTTTGGGTTCCTCACAATTCAGAAGTTTGTAAAATGCTTTTGCCATGATTTCTGCATTTTCCTTGTTACTGTGTGTCATTCTTCCATCTTCATCTTTCAGTATTAGTGTAGGGGCCTCATATTGTTGTAGTTGTTTCCCAAAGATTTTGTAGTAGTTCCTAGAGTTGGTTTTATGATAATTACCTTCTATAGGCTTTATAATATCTTTATGAAATCCTCTCTTGATTCTTCTAATATTTTGAGTGAATTTTTTTCTTTCATTTTTTAGGTTGATGGCATTTTCTTCAGTTTTATGTGTTTGAAACTTTAACCATGCTTGGTGTCTATCTTCATGGAATTTGTCACATTCTGATGTCCACCATGCATGTTTCCTTCGTGGGTTCAAGGGAGCTAGATTCTCTGCTTCTTTTTTAAGATTAGGCACTAGTTGTTCTAGATCATCTGTTAATTTGATGGTTTGTGTTATTTGTTGGTACTTATTATTTTTAATTGGCTGATGTGGGTCAAACCTCCTTTTTATTTTATTAGTTTTTCCGGTCCTCTTCTTTAACGGTGTGAATTTGATTTTAATTTTAACTATATAATGATCTGAGCCTGTGTCTACTTCTCTCAGCACTTTAACATTGTGGATCTCCTTATGAAAATTTTTGTCCATACAGACATGGTCTAGCTGCCACTCGCCCTTCCTCCAGTCTGAATGTTTCCATGTTTTAAGTTTACTTGGCTTCCTCTTAAAGTATGTTGATTTAGATATAAGGTTGTGTTCTCTGCAGAGTTCTACAAGTCTTTGACCGTTTTTGTTTGTAAATTTATGTGGACTCCATTTTCCAATTATATCTTTATATTTCCTTTCTTTTCCCAACTGAGCATTGAAATCTCCCAATAAGATTTTTACATTCTTTTTATTTACTCTGTTCACAGTTTGTTCTAGAAGGTCCCAAAATTTATCTACCTCTTCCTTTGTTTTTGTTAGACAATTTTTTTCATTTGTTGGGGCATGAGCATTTATTATTGTATAGGTTTTATTCATTGTTTTAAAGCTTAGAGTCGCAATTCTTGGTGATGCTGCTTGGAAATCCGTTACTGAGTCTATTATTTTTATGTTTACTAAAAACCTTGTTCCAAACTGGGGACATTGTTTCATTGCCCTCGGTCCTGGTTTCCCATTATAAATTCTGTATCCTTGTGATTCGAATGGGTCCTCTGTGGTGTTTCTCATTTCTTGGAAACCTGTTATTAAATTTTTTTGTTTATTTAGTTCATCTGTGAGCTGCTTGAGTTTTCCGGTCTGAAGTAGTGAGTTTATGTTGTGTGTTGGTATATAATTTATTTGCTCATGTTCAATCTTCTTTTTGTGTTTTAGTGTGCATTTGGATGGTTGCAAACGCTTCGATTCGTTGCTGTCCTCTAGTTGACTACCCACCGAATGCCTTTTCCTTCCTTTTTGAGCAGGACGGTGGAATTTTTTTCCTAAAAGACCTTTCCATTTTTGACTGTCTAAGGTTGTCAACCTTAGTTGGAGCAAGCCCCGATTTACAACTACAGTTGTTAACCGCAGAGGGTGTGTTTGGTCCGCGAGAGCTGTTTTATTTCACTCAAGTCCGCCAGTAAACCCGTGAGGACTTCCCTATCCGCCACCTGGGACGCGCCACGTAGGAGTATCACCTCTCCTCCTACTATGACAGCATAGTAGGTTCGTGGCGCGGATGTCTGTAATATAAAATACTGACTGAAAAAAGCTATACCAATATTCAATCAATTTCAAACTGTTGCAAGAATGGCACATCATTTTAAATCAGAAACATGAAATTGTACGCTTCACAAAACGAGATATACGTTACATACTGTGACTAGCCTGTCAATGAAACGCAATTGGAATCAATCATGTCATATAAATATCAGGGTGTAATAATTTGTGGTGATAGGAAATGGAACAACGACATAGACCCCCCTGTTATATTATTCAGTGATAGTTCACTGGAAGTAATTGCAAGAAAAAGAAACTGATTAGCATATTACTGTGGCCTTATTTCAAGAATAATTTCCCACGACTTTGCCACTCAGGAGCCGCTCTCTATTTACATTAGTACTGTAAGCAAAATCAACGTGTCTGTTGATCTGCATCTCTCGGGCGGCAGTCGTACCTTCATGACTTCACAGAAGGGTTTGTTGTATCTCCTCCAATATGCGGAAATTAAGACAAAAGTAATCTTTCACTCGCACTATTTGTTTTACGTAAAATCGTAATACAGTACCTAACACACATAATTCCACTGTAAAAAATTTCTTTCTAATAGCATAATTAGAATGGAATACTCCCAAGTAAATTTTAAGTTTATTACACAAAAACTGTGTGCCTTACAGTAGTTGTGTGATCAGTTACTAAATGTCCAATTTTAAAAAAATCCTCGTCGTCACTGTACCACAATAGCGCAATAAATGTATATAACTGTTCCAATGAGTTTTCTATTTGCTATGATTCTGATTTCGTAACCTTTTTTTTTTATTTCAAACACTTAAGTGAAATAATGTAACTTCTTTGATACTTAACCACAACGTTATGTGACTGATATACAGTGAGAAGGGCAACGGCCTAGCCGCAGTGGATACACTTGTTCCTGCCAGATCACCGAAGTTAAGCGCTGTCGAGGGTGGCTGGTCCTTGGATGGGTTACCATCCGAGCCGCCATGCGCATTTGCCATTTTTCGGGGTTGCACTCAGCCTCGTGATGCCAATTGAGGAGCTACTCGACCGAATAGTAGCGGCTCCGGTCAAAGAAAACCATCAGAGCGATCGAGAGAGTGGTGTGCTGACCATACGCCCATCCGCTGAGGATGATCTGGCGGTCGGATGGTCCCGATCGGCCACTTGTGGCTTGAAGACGAAGTGCTTTGATACAGTGAGAAGAATAAGTAAATTTCAGTGGCAGCACACATACTGCCCTCCTTACAGTGTAATTTCGTATTAGATCTTTAAACCATATGATACGTCACATCTGTAAGTTCTGTGGCTAAATCGTGTAATTATTAACAGTGTCGCCTAACCTTCCAGATACGTTACGTGCTGCTGCATGATAGCGCGAGTGCTTGCCACTAATAACAGCCACGTAAAAAATTACTTCCCCCCGATGCTAACGGTTAACCATGAAATCACCCCCAAGGAATCACCCCATATACACTCCTGGAAATGGAAAAAAGAACACATTGACACCGGTGTGTCAGACCCACCATACTTGCTCCGGACACTGCGAGAGGGCTGTACAAGCAATGATCACACGCACGGCACAGCGGACACACCAGGAACCGCGGTGTTGCCCGTCGAATGGCGCTAGCTGCGCAGCATTTGTGCACCGCCGCCGTCAGTGTCAGCCAGTTTGCCGTGGTATACGGAGCTCCATCGCAGTCTTTAACACTGGTAGCATGCCGCGACAGCGTGGACGTGAACCGTATGTGCAGTTGACGGACTTTGAGCGAGGGCGTATAGTGGGCATGCGGGAGGCCGGGTGGACGTACCGCCGAATTGCTCAACACGTGGGGCGTGAGGTCTCCACAGTACATCGATGTTGTCGCCAGTGGTTGGCGGAAGGTGCACGTGCCCGTCGACCTGGGACCGGACCGCAGCGACGCACGGATGCACGCCAAGACCGTAGGATCCTACGCAGTGCCGTAGGGGACCGCACCGCCACTTCCCAGCAAATTAGGGACACTGTTGCTCCTGGGGTATCGGCGAGGACCATTCGCAACCGTCTCCATGAAGATGGGCTACGGTCCCGCACACCGTTAGGCCGTCTTCCGCTCACGCCCCAACATCGTGCAGCCCGCCTCCAGTGGTGTCGCGACAGGCGTGAATGGAGGGACGAATGGAGACGTGTCGTCTTCAACGATGAGAGTCGCTTCTGCCTTGGTGCCAATGATGGTCGTATGCGTGTTTGGCGCCGTGCAGGTGAGCGCCACAATCAGGACTGCATACGACCGAGGCACACAGGGCCAACACCCGGCATCATGGTGTGGGGAGCGATCTCCTACACTGGCCGTACACCACTGGTGATCGTCGAGGGGACACTGAATAGTGCACGGTACATCCAAACCGTCATCGAACCCATCGTTCTACCATTCCTAGACCGGCAAGGGAACTTGCTGTTCCAACAGGACAATGCACGTCCGCATGTATCCCGTGCCACCCAACGTGCTCTAGAAGGTGTAAGTCAACTACCCTGGCCAGCAAGATCTCCGGATCTGTCCCCCATTGAGCATGTTTGGGACTGGATGAAGCGTCGTCTCACGCGGTCTGCACGTCCAGCACGAACGCTGGTCCAACTGAGGCGCCAGGTGGAAATGGCATGGCAAGCCGTTCCACAGGACTACATCCAGCATCTCTACGATCGTCTCCATGGGAGAATAGCAGCCTGCATTGCTGCGAAAGGTGGATATACACTGTACTAGTGCCGACATTGTGCATGCTCTGTTGCCTGTGTCTATGTGCCTGTGGTTCTGTCAGTGTGATCATGTGATGTATCTGACCCCAGGAATGTGTCAATAAAGTTTCCCCTTCCTGGGACAATGAATTCACGGTGTTCTTATTTCAATTTCCAGGAGTGTATATTCCACGTGGGAAAAATATATCTAAAAACAAAGATGATATGACTTACCAAACGAAAGTGCTGGCAGGTTGATAGACACACAAACATACACATGAAATTCAAGCTTTCGCAACCACCGGTTGCTTCATCAGGAAAGAAGGAAGAAGAGGTAAAGACGAAAGGATGTGGGTTTTAAGGGAGAGGATAAGGAGTCATTCCAATCCCAGGAGCGGAAAGACCTTAGGGGGAAAAAAGGACAGGTATACACTCGCACACACACACACATATCCATCCGCACATACACAGACACAAGCAGACATTTGTCTGTCTTTCCGCTCCCGCGATTGGAATGACTCCTTACCCTCTCCATTAAAACCCACATCCTTTCGTCTTTCCCTCTCCTTCCCTCTTTCCTGATGAAGCAACCGGTGGTTGCGAAAGCTTGAATTTTGTGTGTATGTTTGTGTGTCTATTGACCTGCCAGCACTATATATATATATATATATATATATATATATATATATATATATATATATATATATATTCGCATTTAAAATCTTCAGAAGTGGCGTAGATGACGCTGAGGCAGGTGATCTAATATAAGATATATGGAGCCTCAAAAGTAATTAAATACCCCAAAAGTGGATGAGAAACGTTGAACATGTGACGTCACCAGATGTATCTCATCGCATGTGCAACGACAGAGCTATCGACCTGTCGCACCTCGTCATCCTAACCCCAGTGAATTCTTCACGTCGGTGTCGGTGAACCTCCGATCCTGCGTGCGCGATTTTAGCACGTGGGACTCTAGGTTCACCTCTTGCATCTGGCGGACAGTATTATAGTCACTGAGTTAGGCAGTTATGTGTTTTCTTATATATTTACTGGTCTCGCGGTCTCCGCTGGTTTATTGCAAAGCACAGTGCAACAAAAACCTACCGTACTACGTTACAAGTTAATGAGTCTAAGCTTTCGAATTGCGTCGTTACCAATAAGTGACCTACGTTTTCTTCACTAAATAATGTCTTTCAACAAACAAAGAGAGAACAAAAGGAAATAAACACAAAATAAGATCAGCTTTTGCTCTGTTATACTCAGGGCAGTAATTTTGTAACTTCTACAACAGATCACATTTTGCAAAAGGTGTTCGAAAATTGCACCGTTTGCTTGAATGCGTAAGCGATGTAAAGCATTGTCCCTACCGGCAGGTGTAGGATCGACTATCCCAACTGTTGCACGTTGTGGCAAGATATGTCTTCAGGTGTCGTCACATGTTCAACATTTGTCATCCACTTTTGGGGGATTTCTCGACATTTGGGACCCCATGTGTCTTTATTAGATTACTTGTATCAGCGTCCTCTACGTCACTTCGGAGGTTTTTAAACATGAATATGAATATAATTATTATCGTTAATTCCCTCGTAAGGAGAGCACTGAAACACAACAGTTTTCATAGCATTTTTTCTGTCTCTTTCCTATTTCTTACCAAAAACCTGCCGTACATTCACTGTATTTCTTATCCCTTTCTTCTGGTCACTTCTTTCCTGGTTTATTCTCGTTGGGAGTTCGTTGAAATTTCTGTTTTCTGATTTTTTTCTCTGAATTTGTCGCTCTCTGTCATGTCTTCTGTGGAGATGTTCAGTTTCTTGAGGTCTTCCACGATTTATTTTACCCAGATGGTTTTCACTGTATTAGCGGTCACTATATTAAAAATCTTCTTTGTCAGTCCGTTTTCATTAATCCTATGTATGTGTCCGAAGAACTTTGCCCCTCTTTTCCTGATGTTGTTTGTGATCGTCTCTGTCTGTTCGTACAGTTTTTTGTCGGTCTCTTTATCCAGATCCCCTATTGCTGAGCCGACCCGTAGATCTTTCATAGTATTTTCGCCTCTTGTTTTTCCATCTCTTTGATTTTCATTCTTACCTTGACTACTGTTGTTTCTGAGTTGTAGAGTTGTAGAGGGGTTTTGTGGGCGCACGACAGCAAGGTCTTCAGCGCCCGTTCAGTATCATAGTGAGACGGGTGTCAAGGAAAAAAAAAAGCTCAGAATATTTACATAAAACGGAACATAAAACACGGGAAACAATCATCGGAAAAGATGTGCTCACCCACACCGAAGCGTGGGATGAAGCAGGGCGTCAGCAGTAAAACATGGACAACACAGGAAGAAAACGAGAGAGGGGGCTGAAACAATGTAGCAGATGGAAGTGGCTGGCTGACCGCAAGGACAAAAAGGGAGGAGTCAGCCACTCTGCAATACACTAAAACCTCCAGCCTAAAAGTTTAGGCCAGAGTCCAGACACATCACAGGCACATAAAGCCTGTGATATGACTACTGCAGTGTATATTGTCTTAATTTGGCATTGGTGGAAATACTTCTCTTGTTGTAATGGTTCCATGTAAGCCTGCATGCTTTTTGTAGTTTTGTGATCATTTCTTCACTGGATGTCGAGCTCGGTCCTGTTTTCTGCATAATCTCTCCCAGGTGTCTAAGACTTTCTACTTGTGTTATCTTTCCATACTTTGTTACCAGTGGGTGTCTGTCTCTGGGGTTTGTGTCCATGTACTGCGTTTTTTCATATGAGATTTGTAGCCTCGTTTTGGCTGAGATTTATAGTGTCTCTAGAGCTTCTTTGTGCATATTTCTTATGGTGGCAATATCATCAGGTAAAGCCAGACATTTTATGTTGGCATTTGTATCCCTATGTCTCCCCATCTTTACCTATTTGTCCCATGTCCTGATCATTTTCTCCAAAACCGAGTTCATTAGAATGGATGACAGGTCATTTTCCTGTCTCACTCCTATCTTGATTTCGAATGGTTCTGAGCTCTCTCCAGTGAACTCCATTTTGGATGTTGCGTTTGTTAATGTTTCGTAGATTAGCTTTCTGAGTATGTTGTCCCTCTTCATTTCTTCCATTGTGTTAAAGAATGTTTCTCTGTCTACGAAGTCGTAGGCCTTCTTGAAGTCGATGAATGTTGTTGTGGTGTTCCTGAACTTTCTTGTTCTCAATATTGTTCTCAGGCATCACACTGTTCACTGCATGATCTACGTTTCCTGAACTCTTCTTTCTATTCTCTTGTCTGTGCATCTATCTGAGGCTGTAACTGATTTAAAAGGGCTTTGGACTGAATTTTGTTTGTCATTGGCAGTAGTGAAATCCCTCTGTAGTTGTTAAGGTCTGTTTTGTATCTTTTCTTGCGGAGGGGATTTATTTGGGCTGACATCCATTCTTCTGATACCTTCCTTGTTTCTCAGATATTTTCTATGAGTCTGATGAGTGTGTGTACTTTGAGTGTACTGTTTTCGTGGTCTAATCTCCAAATTTCCGCAATCAGTCCGTCTTCTCCAGCTGCTATATTGTTTTCAATGATTTTATTATTTTCGTGGTCTCCTCGTGTGTTAGGGGTTTGGCATCGACGTTAGGTTCTGGCTTCTCGAAATGTACACTCTGCATCAGTTTATCACAGTTCAGTAATGTGTCTGCCGGCCCTGTGGCCGAGCGGTTCTAGGCGCTTCAGTCCGGAACCACGCAGCTGCTGCGGTCGCAGGTTCGAATCCTGGCTCAGGCATGGATGTGTGTGATGTCCTTGGGTTAGTTAGGTTTACTTAGTTCTAAGTGGAGGGGGCTGATGACCTCAGATATGGCTTAGAGCCATTTGAACCAATCAGTAACGTATCAAAGTCTTGCACTAATATTTCACAGTTCTTTCTCGGGTTTGTCTCCAGTTTTCTGTCTTGTCTTTTGAAACGTAAGGTCAGTGGTTGATATCGTGTTACGTTTTCTCTGAATGTTATGTAAAAATTTCGTTTCTTGTTTCTATTGAAGTCCTCAGCTAACATTTTCAATCTGTTGTTTTCGTAACCTCTTTTCATTTTCGATGTGGTCTTCTGCATCCTGTAGAATTCTTCCCGTTTTTCGGATGTTCTATGACTGTTAAATTTTTTGCAGGCTAGGATTCTGTCTTCTATAGCTCTGTCACATGTTGTGCTCCACCATCTGTGTTTGCTTCTTCTCGGTGATTGCCTCATCATTTCTTTGAAATATTCACCGTCCACTATAACGTAACCATCCGTTACAGCCATGCGGATAAGATACCTGTCATCTCGACTGCTAGTGATACGAGGCCGTTGAGATGCAGCACGGCGTTCCGTATTACCCTCCTCAACCCACCGATTCCATATTCTGCTAACAGTCATTGGATCTCGAGCAACGCGAGCAACAATGTCGCGATACGATAAACCGCAATCGCGATAGGCTACAATCCGACCTTTATCAAAGTCGGAAACGTGATGGTACGCATTTCTCCTCCTTACACGAGGCATCACAACAACTATAACGTACTGGGTTCTATTAGTGAAATAGCATATTTTGCAAGGAACTTCCCACACTCATATCTTGACAGCAGGAATAGATTTCCTGTTGAAGTTCCCCTCTTCGGGTTACCCATGCTGTGATGCTACGTGCACATATTGCAACGTTTCTTTCGTCCGTGCCTCGGAGCTTCTGCGGCGGCGCATAAGTCGCACTCACGGCTGCGGCTTCTTGATGACGTGCTGCGTGCGGGCTAAGTTACGCCACGTACTGCTCCACAGATTAAACTGGAGACGTTTTTTGACGCGCCTAGATTCACTGCCTGCACTGCTACAAATCAGGATCACCAGCACCACTTTAACCTACGAGATTCGACTTAGGGGTAAGATGGTTCGAAACTTGGTGGTGGATGTAATTTTGCTACCAGTATTTGGCTGTCTAGGGGGGAAGGGATGATGGCCTGAGGTTCCTGATCACCAGTCTTTGCACCAACGTCCTGGATTAAATGCCAAACGTTTCTGCATCATCTCGAGAAATGTGGACATGTGGCACTGCTGATAGTGATCCATCCATGGGATGGAGACGTTGGGCTCGGCGGCCCCTTGGTGCTATTTGCGGAGAACAGGCACGGGGTCTCACCGTATGCCTTCTGTCAACATTCCAGCACGAACATGACACCACCCACCCACCCACCCACACACACACACACACACACACACACACACACACACACACACACACACACACACACACACACGTTACAGTCACCTACACTTAAAAAGATACACTTACCCACACAACTCTCACACCTCGCGAAGGAAAGATGCCTTGCGGGTGCGGACGACAGGAGAAACATTTGCAATTAGGCCGCTGAACCTGTCCTTTGAAGCTTCCAGCCATTCATGGCAAACGACTGAAATTACAATCTGTAAGATAGTTTTAAACTTCACTACTCAAAAGCCTACAATGGAATGCCCTGTAGCTGTTTAACTACTTTCAGGAAAGTTCAAACAAATTTCGGGCTTGCAGCCGGTCGTCGTTCAATACTTCGCACGATATTTCAACTGGGCACCTGCCAGTCATCTTCAGGTGAGCCGTCGCAGACTGGCGAAACCGTCCTCCGTTCCGCAATATATAGCGTACTGCAAAAATTCTGCGCATGCGTCGAAAACTTGATAGATGAACCACAATGCCTGCCGGCAGCGCCCTCGCTGGTGGAATAGCGGAACTCAGTCGCCCTCTGCGTTGATGTTTGCCGCGGCCGTCGACGCACTCTGCCGTCTTCGATTAGAACAAATAGTGGAGATGATGGGATTCCATGCACTGTCCAGCTGGTAGCTGCTGTCACGGTTTAAGAGATTTTCCGCCAGCCGTATTTCTACGGATTCTTTAATAATGGAGTCCCAGAAAGACGTTGCTGTGGACAAAATCATTGTTTTCTCATACTCCATTGAATGTCCAGTAGAAATACAACCTTCGGCAACAGCGGACTTGCTTGGCTGCAAAACGCGGGTGTAACGTTGATGTTCAGTGCAGCGTTCAGTGCAGCGGTGCTTGTGGTTTGACCTATGTAAGCC
Organism: Schistocerca americana; assembly: GCF_021461395.2. Classification (NCBI taxonomy): domain Eukaryota; kingdom Metazoa; phylum Arthropoda; class Insecta; order Orthoptera; family Acrididae; genus Schistocerca; species Schistocerca americana. The sequence goes on from NC_060123.1 coordinate 225,611,077, forward strand.
ATACCACACTGGCACGGCATCTTGTAAAATCCGTCCTTTCGTAGTAACAGATTGTCCTTAACTGATCCCACAAGGTCCGCAATCTTCGATGGTGGCCGGAAAACCACTTTTATCTGAAATTTTCGGAGGATTCTTGCTATTTCAAACGAAGTGTTGCCAACGAAAGGAAGAAAAGCTAAAGATTGTTCCGGCATGTTCTCCTCTTTATTCACTTCCTGCTTCTTAGTCTTAACTGTTAGTGCCCTGTTAATCTGCCGGATGGAATACCCATTTTCTCTTAATACTGTCTTTAGATGGGCGAGTTCTTGAGGTATGCTATCTAGATCTGAGACAGTATGAGCTCTGTTGAACGACGACCGGCTGCAAGCCCGAAATTTGTCTGAACAGTCAATTCGCCGGGAAAATTTTAAAATTGATACTTTCAGGAAAGTTTCCGAAATCCTACCCACGGCACTGGGACAGGATCACCGCTAACACCTCATACACCGCCTCCAACTGCCTCGAAACAACTCACAACAATGAGGACTTTTACAAATTTCGCTGCAAGTGTTGAAGAAGGCATAATGAGAACGACTCACCCTTGAGATAGGTCTACTCGACGTCGACCAACCAACCATTTCTGAAGACTAAGGAAAAAACCGCCCATGAGCCCCAGGTTGAAAGAATCCCCCTTCCTCCTGCAAGCGGAAATCAGCCGATGTAATTACAATGGCGAGCAGGGCTAGCACACATGACTGCCCACGAATCATATGTTACACTATACTTGAACGTGTTTACTTTAAGTTACTTGTTTAACGTGTTGTGTAACTTCTTTTTTGTGTTTGTGCTTCTGACACGAATTTAAAACAGAAAAATCTGGTTGGACGTGTAGTGTGGAATGGTAATATTCACAGGAAATGATATCCTGTTCAAAATATTAGCTACTGCTCACCCACCACATCCTTCCTGTTGCGTAATAGGGCTGTAGAAACAGCCTATCTAGGTGCTGGTGGTGAAACAGATTGTAGAGGAGCCAGCGTATTGAACTGCAGCGTGTGTAGCGGCGCCTCACGCAGCCCGGTGGGCGGCAGTTGGTGGCGTGTGTGTCAGTGTGTGTGCACGTGTGTGCTGGACCGGTTTGGCGACGTCTCTAGCTGTGGGAGCGCTTCGGCCCGCCGCCGCCGCCGCCACAGTCCGGCCAAGCAAAAACTCTGTCCCGCTCGGCTGTGCCCTGGATCTCGCGCACAGCCCTAGGCACCAGGATCACTCCTTGCTCGGCCGACAACGCGCTACGGAACTCAACGTCCACATTGCGCATGTCGTATGAAGCTCTGACTTTTACTACACCACTGGCCATTAAAATTGTTACACCAAGAAGAAATGCTGATGATAAACGGGTATTCATTGGAAAAATATATTATACTAGAACTGACATGTGATTAAATTTTCACGCAATTTGGGTGCATACATCCTGAGAAATCAGTACCCACAACAACCACCTCTGGCCGTAATAACAGCCTTGATACGCCTGGGCATTGAGTCAAACAGAGCTTCGATGGCGTGTACAGGTACAGCTGCCCATGCAGCTTCAACACGATACCACAGTTCATCAAGAGTAGTGACTGGCGTATTGTGAAGAGACAGTTGCTCAGCCACCATTGTTCAGACGTTTTCAATTGGTGAGAGATTTGGAGAAAGTGCTGGCCAGGACAGCAGTCGAACATTTTCTGTATCCAGAGAAGCCTGTACAGGACCTGCAACATGCGGTCGTACATTATCCTGCTGAAATGTAGGGTTTCGCAGTAATCGAATGAAGGGTAGAGCCACGGGTCGTAACACATCTGAAATGTAACGTCCACTGTTCAAAGGGCCGTCAATGCGAACAAGAGGTGACCGAGACGCGTAACCAATGGCACCCCATACCATCACGCCGGATGATACGCCAATATGGCGATGACGAATACACGCCTCCAATGTGCGTCCACAGCGATGTCGCCAAACACGGATGCGACCATCATGGTGCTGTAAACAGAACCTGGATTCGTCAGAAAAAATGACGTCTTGCCATTCGTGCACCCAGGTCCGTCGTTGAGTACACCATTGCAGGTGCTCCCGTCTGTGATGCAGCGTGAAGGGTAACCGCAGCCGTGGTCTCCGAGCTGATAGTCCATGCTGCTCCAAACGTCTTCGAGCTGTTCGTGCAGACGGTTGTTGTCTTGCAGACGTTCCCATGTGTTGACTCAGGGATCGAGACATGGCTGCACGATCCTTTACAGCCATGCGGATAAGATGCCTGTCATCTCGACTGCTAATGATACCGAGGCCGTTGGGATCCAGCATGGCGTTCTGTATTACTCTCCTGAACCCTGAACCCACCGATTCCATATTCTGCTAACAGTCATTGGATCTCGAGCAAAGCGAGCAGCAATGTCGCGATTCGATAAACCGCAATCGCGATAGGCTACAATCCGACCTTTATCAAAGGCGGAAACGTGATGGTACGCATTTCTCCTCCTTACACGAGGCATCATAACAACGTTTGACCAGGCAACGCCGGTCAACTGTTGTTTGTGTATGAGCAATCGGTTGGAAACTTTCCTCAAGTCAGCACGTTGTAGGTGTCGCCACCGGCGCCAGTTATGTGTGAATGCTCTGAAAAACTTATCATTTTCATATCACAGCATCTTCTTCCCGTCCGTTAAATTTCACGTCTGTAGCACGGCATCTTCGTGGTGCACCAGTTTTAATAGCCAGTAGTGTACCTTCACATCTACAATTCTTCTCGTCCTTTTCTTCTTCATAACTTATCGTTTAAAATTAATTGACTGTAACCCTCCCGCCCACAATCAAACTCCCATCTGATTACAAATAAACTATTGTTGTTATTGTCTTCAGTCCGAAGACTGGTTCGATGCTGCTCAGAAAGCCTCTTCATCTCCGAATAACTTCTGCAACTTACACCCTTCTGAATCTGCTTACTGCATTCATCTCTTGGTCTCTCTCAACGATTTTTACCCCACACTACCCTTCGATACTAAATCAGTGATCCCTTGATGTCTCAGAATGTGTCCTGCCAGCTGATCCCATCTTCTAGTCGGATTGCGCCATAAATTTCATTTCTGCCCAGTTCTGTTCAGAACCCCTTCATTAATAACGTAAACTACCTATCTTTTCTTCAGCATTCTACTGTAGTACGGCATTTCAAAATCTGCTATTCTCTTCTTCTTAAAACTGTTAGTCGTCCATGTCTCGCTTCCATTGTATGGTGGCTATAATTTCCCACAAGCACCCATCCACATACTTTGTCATGATCTACAAACCCAATTAGGTATCATCTGATAGGTTTTACATCGTATATATGAATATACAAAGACGACTGACATTGTCACGTACGACTTGTACATAATTGTTAACGCTTATTGCATGAAAGGTGAGGGAGTATTTTTATTATAAACCGGCGTAATGAATGATTGCCTATACTAGTAGAAGTTGGAACGTCAGTGGAGATGAAATGGCACTCAGAGCGCAAGCTCTGGGTGTAAGGCCCGCACAGGTGTTGGTCCTGCTTAAACACAGGAAGTAGCTAGACGGACGTCGTGGCACCTGAGCTCTGGAGCACAACAGGGTGACGGCCGGCCGCTATTGTAGTAGGGCCGGAAGGATAACCGGATAATACTTCCGAACTCTGCAAATCTTGGATGCAGGTGAGAGGAACGAAGAAGTGGCACCTCGGAAACCACGCAGGCTGGATTATTTCCAAGGATTTTTACTCAGAAGCGTACCATTGTACGAGTATAGGTTTTCCCTCGCAAGCTTTCCACGCTGGACGACAAAAGCCTAAAGTATGGTTGGTCGGCGTTCGGAAGAATCTGTAGAGAGGGAGAATATTCCGTGGTTTCGGGAATATGATTCGTTTTCGGAATTACGATGGTTGGGAGCCGAGCCTTGCTGGGAAGCCAGCGGTGGAGAGACGAGGTCTCCCGTTGTGAGCGCCCGTGTGTGATGATCGCTCGATATCAGCTTTGTTGGTACAGACGGGCTTGCTGTCTGTGCTCTCAGGAGAGTTTACAGTTAGGCACTGTACTATTGCGAACCTATACGATTCTGGACTTCACCTCCGGGTTTGAAGTCGTCGTGAAGTACACAGCGTCCAGTAATTGAGAGCACTTCCTCTGCCTATACTTACGTTGAGACGTTATCTGAACTCGGTCCTTGTGGCTGGGAGTTCGCGTTTCTCATCTGTAGAACACAGAGAGGGAAAGACAGTATTAGAGTATATTAGTCAGAGGACCGCCTTCTGCCGTCCTAGTGTTTGAAAGTGTTTATTTGTGGCTGGAGTTCTTCCATCGTCGCAGACGTGTACGAGAACCACTACTTCGACGCACCGGACGCAGTACATACAGTGATATCGCAAACTGCTTCGGGTTATTAGGGCTATAAAAGCTAAACAGCTGCGATCACGTTAGTTTCGTTCCACTGAGGTTCCACACCACTGTAGATCATCTTTGAAAGTAGTGTCTTCTAGTGTTTGGTACGTAGATGATGTCAGCCATTTCGCGTTATTGATATTAGATTGCGCGCTCATAATAAGGGGAAGAGTTGGGCAACTGATTAGTAATTTTACTTAGGAAATGTAAACTTTGTAATATAAAGGTTTTTTTTAATCTACAATAAATATACAAGCAGGAACAACGTTTATGATTTAGTAGGATTAGTTGCCTTCATTATTCATTTATGTTTAGATTGTAATTTATGGAATTAAGACATCCTAAGATCTGCTGCAGGGGGTAGTCAGACAAGGCCAAATCTTTATTTTAGCGTTTATTATTTTCCGTTGCGCGCATTAGTTTTACACCCGCCTGGAGTAGCATCTTGGACCATACGTGGCTACGCCCTGGCAAATACTTTCAGAAAAGACTTCCTCACAGTTAAATCTATATTCGAAGCTAACAAATCTCTCTTCTTCTCTTCTTGCTGTTGCCAGCTTACATTTTATACCCTCTCTGCTTCGGCCGTCATCATTAATTTTGCTGCCCAAAGAACAAATCTTATCAACTGCTTTTACTCTCTTGTACGCTAATCTGTTTCCCTCTGCATCAGCTGATGCTTATGTTGATGTTCATCCTATATCTTCCTGTCAAGACACTGTCCACTCTGTTTAACTGCTCTTCCAAGTCCTTTGCTGTCTCTGACAGAATTAGAATGTCATAGAGAAACCTCAAAGTTTTAATTTTTTCTCCCTGTACTTTGATTCCTACTCCAAATTTTTTGTTTGGTTTCCTTTACTACTTGCTCAAGATACAGGTTGAATAACATCGGGTATAGGCTACAAACCCTCTCTCACTGCCTCCTCAATCACTGCTTCCCTTTTATGCACTATAAACTACTGTGTTAAATATTTAACGTTAAGCATGTAAGCGAGAAAAAGGTTTGAAATTATGTTAAAATTCGTTGGTTGTACCTAAGTACTGTTATTCTCAGATACATAATGAATACGAGTTTGAATAATTCGCACACAATGGGTTACATTGCCTTGAGACATTTCCACATTTCCTTAACAGTAGTCCCTCTCTTACCGTGTTAAACAATGGACATAAGATTATACCTTTGAATGAGTACATTACGACAGTATTTTAAGTTTTTAAATTCGCTCAGTAATTATATGACCTACTGAAAATCAAATGTTTGTTACCCCTGGAAGCTGTCAGATTGGCAACTTGCAACTGTGACCGTGCACCGTGCCGTCTAGTAATACAGATTGCTTGTTAGACCCCATGAACCACGATCATTGCCGCAGCGGGGTGGCTTGTGTACCCTAACGATACAGATAACCCCTTGCACAGGTGCAACCACAACAGCGGAGAATCGGTGGAGAGGCGAGCCTAATATATGACTCCTGAAAAGGACAATAGCCTTTTCATTAGATGCAGGGGCAACAGTCTGAATGATTGACTAATCCTGTCTTGTGACACGAGCCAGTACGCCCTTGCTATGTTGGTACTGCCAATGACTGAAACCAAGGAGAACTTACAACTACTGTATTTCCAGAGGACTTGCGGCTCTACCGTATGGTCAAATATTCTGGAAGTAAAACAGACCACCAGTAGCATCTCTGGGTGGGTACTACTCAGGAGGATTCTGTCGTAAGGAAAAACGACACTAGCTTTCTACGATTCTGACCCTGGAAATTTTAGATCGCTTAACCCTCTGATATTATTTTTCTTTAGCACTGAGGCTTTTGGCTTGATGAAATCACCGATGCGGCTCCAAGACAGACATGTCAAGTGGCACACTGAGGTACTTCTTCAAATGTATTACGTAGTAGCAGTCACCTAATAGCGTTCAGAGCAACAGGAGAGAGTGACATGTGATTTTTTTATAGTGGCCATATTGAGGAGACCATTGGCAGTGAAACTTAGTATGCCTAATGTCATTGTAACGTAAATTTAAGTTTGTACTACTATTTTATGAGTGGTTTCGAAATGAAACCACTGAGGCAGTATATAGTGTCGACAGAAACCTTATTAAATTTTAGGCCTGTTTTTGCCTGTTATTTGGAACTATAATTTGTTTAAGGCATTATGAGTTTATGGAAGCTTAGAGATGTGGGATTGAGTCTAGAAAAAAATGCAAATTCGCTTTCAAGTATAGCACGTGAAATAATAGGTTGTTAAAAACTGTATGTCCTAATGGTTCGAAAGTGAAACCCTCCTCCTTAAAACATTTGTTGTTTACTGTTTGCCAGTTTCTTCTTATATCAATAGCTTATTCTGTTAATAAAGATTGATTCTATGAAAAACATTACAGTGGTATTCCAAAGTGAAAGCAAACCACCTCCTTCAAATAATAAACTTTTTGTCAATTTCTTCTTGTATTCGTTGCTTACTGCACTAATAAAGTTAAATTATGTGAAAAATTTTAAAATTACATTTCTTTTCATATTGGTGGGGCTCGAAGGATTAAGCGGGCAGGTAATTTACAAAACTTAAGAAGAGAAATAAATAGGTTGAAGTTAGACATTGTCTGAGAAATGCAGTGGTAGGAAAAACGAGAGTCAGGTGAGTACAGGGCTATCAACGCAAAATCAGACAAGAGTATTATCGAATAAAAAATTTGAAGTGTGGGTGAACTGCTCTGAACAACATAGTGACCGCATTTTCATAAGGTAGATAGACACAAAGCCAACACCCACTACAGTAGCACAAGAGTATATGCATACTAAGCACCGCAGATGGTGACACAGAAAGAATGTGCGATGAAATAAAGTAAACTACTCAGATCGCTAAGTGAGACAAAAATTAATTCTCTTTTTGAAATGATATTCGATAGTAGGGAAATGAAGAGAAGGAAGAAATAGTGAGAGAAGAGGAATGTCGGTTGCAGCCGTCATGCAGAGATCAAGAGGCTTCCACGGGATAGAGTAGCGTGGAGAGCTGCATCGGAGCTGTCTTCAGACTGAAGACCACAACAACAAATTTTACTGTCGTACTTCGCATCTTGTAATCAGTCTATCAAGGTCTAGATTTCATCGTCGTTCGCAGTTCTTTATTTTTACTGATAATCTCTTTGGTATTTTGCAATTTTTATGACAGCAAATTTAAGAAGTTTGGAGCAAAAAGAAGTAGCGTGTCTTTGAGTGAATAGTTTATTGACTGCAAGAATCATCGAGTAGAACAGAAGTGATATCTGGCGTTCCGCAAGGTAGTGCCATAGGCCCTCTACTGTTTCTGATTTACATAAATGATCTAGGTGATAATCTGAGCAGCTCCCTTAGATTGTTTGCAGCTCCCTTAGATTGTTTGCAGATGATGCTGTAATTTACCGTCTAGTAAAATCATCAGACCATCAATTCCAATTACAAAATGATCTAGAGAGAATTTCTGTATGGTGCGAAAAGTGGCAATTGGCACTAAACAAAGAAAAGTGCGAGGTCATCCACATGACTACTAAACGAAATCAGATAAATTTTGGGTATACTATAAATCGCACAAATCTAAGGGCTGTCAATTAAACTAAATACCTAATAATTACAATTACGAGCAACTTAAATTGGAAAGACCACATAGATAATATTGTGGGGAAGGTGAAACAAAGACTCCGCTTTGTTGGCAGAACGCTTAGAAGATGCGATAAACCCACTAATGAGACAGCCTACATTACACTTGTCCGTCATCTGCTGGAATATTGCTGCGCGGCGTGGGATTCTTACCAGGTAGGATTGACGGAGGACATCGAAAAAGTGCAAAGAAGGATAGCTCGTTTCGTGTTATCGCGCAATAGGGGTAAGAGCGTCACTGATATGATACGCGAGTTGGGGTGGCAGTCACTGAGAAAAAGGCGGCTTTCTTTGCGGAGAGATCTGTTTACGAAATTTCAATCACCAACATTCTCTTCCCAATGCGAAAATATTTTGTTGACACTCCCCTACGTAGGGAGAAATGATCATCACAATAAAATAAGAGAAATCAGAGCTCGAACGGAAAATATTTAGATGTTCGTTTTTCCACGCGCCATTAGAGAGTGGAATGGTGGAGAAGTAGTATGAAAATGGTTCGATGAACCCTCTCCCAGGCACTTAAGTGTGAATTGCAGAGTAACCATGTAGATGTAGATTCGACAAGTCTTTTGTGTGGAGTGTAGTATTATATTGGCAATGAATCATAGACAGACAAAAAAAGCATTTTTTGGGTAGTTGCCGGACTCCGTGACCGAGCGGTTCTAGGCGCTTCAGTCCGGCACCGAACGGCTGCTACGGTTTCAGGTTCGAATCCTGCCTCGGGCATGGATGTGTGTGATGTCCTTAGGTTAGTTAGGTTTAAGTAGTTCTAAGTCTAGGGGACTGATGACCTCAGATATTAAGTCCCATGGGGCTTAGAGCCGTTAGAACCATTTGGGTAGTTTTGAAATGTGGTTGTGGTGAGAAATGCTGAAACTGAAATGGATAGCCAGAATGACTGCTGAAGAGCAACATTTCAGAACAGGTCAGGGAGGAAAACCAGTGAAAATTGTAAGAGTGAGGAAAACACCTTGGCTGGGACACTCACTGAGGAAAGATTACCTGCGACGAAGAGTTAATGTAGGAAAGATTTCTAGTAAGAGGGGGAGAAGAAGAGCTAGACTTGTAATGGTGTATGGTTTATTTATCGTATGGCAATACATATACAAAGATTTCAAAACCGTTACATGCCAAAATTTAAACACAGCTGTGCAACATAAACTAACAGACATATGGGCGTCAAAGTCTTTTATGTATTTATCACACCACTTGTCGCTGAGGGGAAGAGTTAGAAAGGACCCTTGTAGGCACGTGTGGGACAAGTTGATACAAAGCGAGCACCTGTCTGTCGTTCTGCACTACAATCACACAATGGTGATGAAGATTTGCCCCACTTGTGGAGAGTGTCTGCACATCTTCCATGGCGCGTTCGAATTCGGTTAAGGTAGTCCATATTGCCCGTGGCTGGTCAAATCCAGGAGGTTTCTTCTGGACGCATGGCATTGCAGGCATTGTCGAGGACAGTTTTGCTGTCAGCAGCGCTTTCATTCATCGATGGTATTGAATTCGGTTTCCGTGAGAGTCTTAACTGTCATAAGAGTAGGAGATCTTGATTTCAGTCTTCTTCGCTTCGCAGGGAATACATCGTTCAGTATTGGAAGGTAAAATGTAACCAGTAATCTTCTGATATTCACGCGGTAGCGCGCTTTCCCGTCTGATATCAGGAGGTGGAATACGGCTCAAGATATGTAACCACTAACAACGTCATGGCTTCGTTAAGTTGTGCATCTATCTTTTTTTTTACGTGTGGCTTATTAAGCCAGACGCACGCTACCCAGCTGTTTAGCACAGTGGACCGAGCGTAGGTAGTCGGAGAGTATCTGCTGACGATCCGCAACGAGTGCCGCAGAGTTTATGGAAAATGTTGTTTCTGCTTTTGAGCTTAGCAGATGTTCGTGTCAAGTGCTCCTTAAAAGAAAGTGTCCTATCTAACGTGATCCCAAGGTATTTTGAATACATGGTGCGACGAAGTTTGTCTCCTTCAAAATATAGATCAATGGTTCTCTACGCCAGTCAGCTGGGCAGATGAAAACATACGATTTCCGTTTTATTTGAGTTTGGTGGTAACCACTACTGTTCGCGTCCGTGACATACGGTAAGTCACACTTGTAACCTGGGTGCTGCTAAAGAACAGTCACTTCAAGGCAAATATCTAACGCCTAGAAGCAGAGGCAGACAGATAACCTCAAAGATTTCCTGGCTGAAATGAATTTGTCACAAGGCATGCTGTATGGTATTAAACGTCGACAAAGTACCAGTAGGTTTCGGAAGCAGCACATGACATAGGAAAGCGGAGACTGTCAAGCCGATGCCTGTTGTAAGACATTCACACCAAAGGTCCATTTTCCCAGACAATATTAATGCAAGCTATCTTAGAATATCGCTCAAACGTGTGGGATCCATACAAAATATGACTAGGTGCAATATTGACTGTATGTACGGAAGGCCAGCACGAATGGTCACAAGTTTGTTCGACTCGTGGAAGAGATTAACTGAAATGCTGAAAAACCTTTTGTGGTGTGCGTACTGTAAGACCTTCGGTACACACACCATCAGATTATTTGACTTGTCGCTCTAACGAAGTAGGCGAGTGTCAGCAATATGACTCGTGGTCTTATCGTGGCGTGTTTATCTTCTGCCGTTAGGTCAGACGATAGAAATGCCACTTGCACGCTTAGAGTAGCAGATTGACGGTGACCAACTTTAAACAGAACTTGATTAATTTTCACATATATTTATTAAAATAATAAAAATCATTCATATTACGCAACTTGATTCTGGATGCTGTTTCCAATTGACAATCTGAAGTTCCTTTGATCTTGATACTTGACAAAGTGTCTATACATTTCTCTTCGTGGCTATGTACAGGAATATGATAGTCTTATTAGGCGCAGACTGAAACTTGACTATAGACTAACGCAGACTGACTAATCGGAGGTCTGTACACTCGTTGTAATACCTCGCGCGTTCAGGTATCACTGCGCGAGTGTGATCCGCGAAGAGAAAAGTTTGTACGTTAGCAGCAATCTCATTGGCTGCGTTATATATTAATACGCGGATCGGCGGAAGCAGAATTTGGTCCGTCTTTATGGCAGCGCCATCTCGTAGTGCGGAGACGGACGAGCGCTGTACCTGCGCTGTTGTGCTTAGCGGGGCGCGCTCTAGTGGGAAAGTTGTGTAGGCGCTGACAACGCGGAACTATGTACACAACACCTTTAGTGGCAGGTATTTGAAGATTTACGCCAACTGTTCCACAAAAGCCTACTAACAATGTTCAAGAACCATTATCAAGAGCGGAATATAGGAATATGCTTAAGCCATCTTAGGGACTCCGAAGATCAGATTACACTGATTACAGCGCCACATACACTATGTGATCAAAAGTGTCCGGGCAATCCTATGTAATGTGGAATTGGTCACTAAACGTCACGGAAAGTTGACCAGTCATTATATCAGGAGGTAGAGAATATTGTGTTGTCAGTAGAGAATTGTAAGTGACATAGTAACAGCACAAAGCATGGGTCAGGAGAGTTCAGTGACTTCGAACCTGCACTAATAAATGGTTGTGGCCTGCCGAGGGAAAGACCTTAGACATGGCCAGCCGATTCGGCTCATACTTCGCATGGCGCTTGTGTCCGACCGAAAATGAAAGACTAAGATATTTCGGCTCAACTCTCCTCCAGTTTTGAGAAAACCCCTAAATTTCACGACACGCAATCGATTCAAAATTAACAGGATCGATAGATAATTGAAAACTCAACACGTTTCATCATCATATAGGGGATCCGGAAACGCATATTTATTACTGGAAATAGAGTAAAGAAATTGTATAGCTGTCCCTTACGTATCCATAAAGTAAATTCTGTTCAACGAAAGCGCCGCTGGTGTAGCGCACGATTCCCGTATGCATTCGACAGCTCCTTATTTTCTAAATGGTTTTCCACATCGAAATTAGTAGTAATAGAAAAAGCTAATAAGGTAATCAAGAAGGAGTAATAACACGGCAGACAAATAAGTTTCTCAAACAAGTTGGATTAGTAGAGAATTAATTTTTAGACTCATTGTATGAAAAAAATTCCAAGTAATGCTGCTGTGCATTCGTCACGAGAGACCACAGACAGCAAACCGTGCTGCGCTTGTTTATAGCGAGGTGTGGTGCATAACTTTTTATGGAGGTTTCAAAATTGCAACGTGTGTCTGAAAAACTCAGCAACAATAGCACAAATGCGTTAGCGCAACAACGCTTCATAGCATAATTCGTGACTATCTTTCAGCACCGATTCTTCGGGCGATGTCATTATATGCGCGGTACGCATTAAAAATTAATTCTTAAAAAAGAAATACAGGGTGTCCCAAAAAATGTATACATTCTTTGAAACAGAATATCTCTTTAATTAAAGGAGACAGGAATACAATTTTTATGGGTGAAAAACATAACAATGCTTTCTTTTGTTTCAGAATTGTCAGCGAATATGGCGTTATCGATTGAACAACGGAAATGAGTGCTAAAGTGTTACTGGGAAACAGAGAATGTGAGTACGGTACGCCGACGCTGGAGAGTTGAATTTGGAACACCACCACCGACAAGAGCAACAATTACAAGAATCAGAGATAAGTTTGAAGTCGAAGGAACGGTGCACGGTATGAAGAAGGGACATAGCGGACGAAAGAGAAGTTCAACAGACAGTGAGAGTGTTGATGCAGTAATGATGGCATTCACACGATCCCCGAAGAAATCTGTGAGGCAATGCTCTCATGAGAGTGGGATCTGCAGAAACAGCGTTCATAGAACTTTAACTCTAAGCTTTACATTCCAAGACTTCCTCGTGCTCTCAACGAGGATGATCCTGATAGGCGAAGCGAATTTTGTGAGTGGTTCATTAACAGATACGAAGAAGAGCAAGGTTTCGAAGATCGAAATCTTTGGTCAGATGAAGCGACGTTTAAACTCGGTGGAACAATTAACCGCCATAACTACGTGTACTGGGCCAGGAGGAATCCATACGTAACCGAGCGAAGGCATGTTAATCTACCAGGAGTAATAGTCTGGTTTGGCGTGGAGGGTTAATCAGGCCGTACTTCTTTGACAACACTGTCACGGGCGATTCATTCTTGGAAATGTTGGAAATCATAACTCCTGGTCTTAGCGTTGTGTTTGGAAATGAAGATTATTACTTCCAACAGGATGGGGCTCCACCTCACTTTCACCTGGATGGGTGAGGGCATTTCTCAATCGTATATTCCCTGCCAGATGGATAGGACGAAGAGGGAGTGTGGAGTATCCCGCTCGATCTCCAGATTTAACTCCTCTAGCCTTCTTTCTGTGGGGTGCTCTCAGGAACACAGTTTATGCTGCGAAACCACACACATTGGATGATCTCAGAGAGCAAATTGAGCAAGCCTGTGATGCTGTTGCGTTGGAAACAATAAAGTTGGCATGTCGCTCAGTCGTAAGTCATTGTCAACGGCGTATTGCGATGGACGGACATCAGTCTGAACATTTACCACCTGAAGTCGGATCATGAGGCACCTAACACCACTAAAATTGTATTTCTAACTCATTTCATTAAAGAGATGTTCCGTTTCAAAGAGTGTATACGTCATTTTGGGACACCCTGTATTTTTAAACATAAATCAAGTCTGTTTTCCACCACATCTTCGGAAGGAACGATGTAGTTGCGCGAAAACTGCATTCATTCGATGTCCTTCGTGCTGCGAGTAAATTTCCTTCGAATGTTTATATGACAAGCACCACCCATGTAGCTGTTCGCAATAAAATTAAGACATTTAACAGAGTGAGTGAAAGAGCCATTGCAGGGCGACCACGATTAACAGTTTAAGTTTTTGGTAATCGAAGTCATTTGTGGAATTTATTTGCCTACCTTATAATTATGCCTTATTGATGACCTTATTAATTCCCGTATTCTTACCAATTTACATACGGGGAAAAACAAAAAAATGCAGAATTCAGGCGGGAATTGAATACAGGTTCTCTCCCACCCGGCCAGAGCCTTGGTCGTTACACCATTGGCGCTTCCGTTGAACAGCTTTTACTTTATCCGTATAGAAGCGGCAGCGTACCAGTTTCTTTGCTCGATTCCCAGGAAAATACCGCGTTTGCTGCCCCCACGTATGATGATCAGAAATACTCACTTTTCAATTCTCTATTGTCCCCGTCAATTTTGAATTTATTAAGGATCATGAACTTTACTGGTCGCTTTCTCACAAATGGTGGGGGAGGTTGAAACAAAATATCTTAGTCTTTCAGTTTACGTTGCGCTCAGGCAATCAGCCAAATATGAGCTCAATCGGTTGACCGTGTCTGACGCCTTCCCCTTGCGTATAACAAATCCGTCAAGGTACTTCAACCCTTCTAAAGATACCCAAGTCGTGTAGATTTTAACCGTTCCCGTTCTCTTTTTAATCTCCCTGTTTTAAAACTAGGAGACACCTTTAAGGAAAAAGTAAAATATCTCTGGCTTATTTTTGATGAGAAGCTCACATGGTTGCCACACCTAAAGGATCTAAAAGTCCGCTGTTTCAAGGCTTTAAACGTCCTTAAATGTGTCTAAATGTGTCAGTCATAGGTCCTGGGGCGCTGACAGGGCGCGTCTGCTCCAACTTTATAAGGCCTTTGTGCGACCTCGACTCGAATACGGATGTCAAGATTATGGATCTGCAAGACCTTCGTACCTCAAAATGTTGGATGTGATTCACCATGAGGATATTAGGCTTTCAACGGGGGCTTATCGCACGAGTCCAGTTGTTAGTCTATGTGTCGAGGCTGGAGAGCCTCCGCTGTCCATTCGGCGTCTTCTCCTCGTGGTACGGCAAGCATACAGGGCCAAGTCCACTCCTATTTCGTTGGCGTCCAACACCTTTTCACAGCCGGCACTGGAACGTCTCTTCCGCCACTGTCCGAAGGCAACAAAGCCGTTTGGCATCTGTGCGAAGGAAAGTTTCGAGTCAGTACACCTGGGGGGCATTAAGGTCCTCAACCAGGGATGGAGTAGGGGATCTCCCTGGCTACTAAAACGGCCGAGATTACTTCTTCATCTGGCTGCTTACAAGAAGTATTGTACCCCGGACCACCTTTTCAAAATTAAATTTACTGAGATTTTAGACCACCATTCAGATTTCATTACTGTTTACACGGATGGGTCTAAACAGGGGGATTTTATGGGCTGCTCTGCTGTGTTTCCCGATACTGTCCTTAGGATAGGGCTCCCAGAGCAGTTCTCAGTTTACCATGCAGAACTGTTTGCCATTCTGAAAGCATTAGAGCATATGCGACGACATAATGGCAAGAAATTCATCGTCTGCTCCGATTCCCAAAGTGCTCTACACGCTCTTGAACAGATGTCCCCTGCAGATCGGATGGTGCAAGAAGTGCAGGACGCACTCCTGCTCTTGCAAAAGCAGGATAAGGATGTAATTTTCTGCTGAGTTCCAGGGCACATAAGGATTCCTGGAAATGAACTTGCAGACGCGTCTGCCAAGGAGGCTTGCTCCAACCCACCTCCTGCTCGCTGTTCCGTCCCCCTGCAGGCAAGAACATCATTCGTGACTCGGAAGGTCATGCGTTGGTGGAAGGCTCAGTGGCTGGAAGTGAGGGATAATAAGTTGCGAGCGGTGAAGGATTCTGTCCGACTGTGGCTTACCTCCTTCCGACCACGACAAGCTGAGGAAGTAGAACTTACACGGCTTCGAATAGGACATTGTCCATTGACACATGGTTTTCTGTTACGTTGTGAGGAGCCACCAACGTGTCAGACATGTGGGACACAGCTGTCGATACGACATATTTTTACTGAGTGTGTTTTATATGCGGGTTTGAGGGAAGATTTAAGTTTCCGACCAGACCTGACCTCTATTTTAACTAATAATGAGGCGAGTGTGGCTAGAGTTTTACGTTTTTGTGTGATGTCTGGACTTCTTCCCAAAATATTGGGATTGAGATCTTAATGTGATGTAAAGTGGTTTGGTCACCCATTATTTGTAAGTGGTCACCAAGCCACAGTTAATTATTTTTAACTGTTTTGTACTGGTATTTTAATTTTACTTTTATCTATCTGTTTTGGTGTGCTACGTCCAATCTTGAAATTTGAACATTTACAATTCTGGCAAAGATCGGCTCTGAATTGATCCTTGTTTAACAGATCTTGTCTGCACTCGTCAACATTTATTTTGGAAACGGGCATTGATAACCTCGTTGTTGTGCGCCCTAAAACACTAATCATCATCATCATCATCATCGACTGTTACTGACGTGACTGTGGGAACGCGAAGGAAGAGCTACCCTAAACGAAGGCCAGGCATACCCCACGTGGTGACGAACAGGGGCCGCCGATAATTGTGGTTACAAAAGATCGCATGAAATCGAAGGAAGGAATCACTTGTGAGTTCCAGAGTGCTACCAGAAGTCCAAGTAGCACTTCGTTTGTGCGTAGAGAGTTAAAAGGAATACGGTGCAATGGTCGAGCAGTTCCTCAAAAGTCGTCCATTTCTGTAGTCAATTCTCAGCGACACTGGGGTTAATGTAAAGAGCTACGCAGCTGGACAGAGGACGACTGGAAACGGCTGATCTGGAGTGTTGCATCACGATATAACCTATGGCTGTTTTGGGTTTGGCGATTGTCTGGAGATCGTTTCCCGTCATCATGTGTATTTTGAGGAGCTCATGTTACGGTATGAGATGTTTTTCATGGGTAGGGAGTGATGACCTATAGCGCATAGGAAAATGTTAAATGTAGAAGGATATTCACACATTTTACACCATACAGCAGAGTAACATTTCTGGGACAATGATTGCAGGAAATCGCACATGCGAACATCACCTAAAATATATGAGTAAACAAATGCACTTGAAAGTGAGAATAAATCCTCGGAACGTGTTGTACTAATCATGAAAATATAAGTAGGTTCTGCAGTTGCTCATTATTTAAATCATGAATCACACAGGTGCAGGCTTTCTAAAAACATCGATTATGATGAACGAAATTAAGAATGTGTTCGAAATGTTTGATGTTTGATGTTTGATGTTTGGATAATATGTGGTCTTTGGAGAAGTGAGTAGCTGAGAAAAAAAAGGAAACTGGAACTGCTGTTTCGTTTGGTCAACTGGGCAGTAAGGAATCAACTGCGTTAACTAGCGGTTACTTCTTACAATTAGCAACAAGTTTTTGATTCAATACAAAATCAATAATTTTCCAAAGAAGCAACCTTCCGAACATTTACGGGCTTGTTGTTGTGGTCTTCAGGCCAGAGACTGGTTTGATGCAGCTCTCCATACTACTCTATCCTGTGGAAGGTTCTTCATCTCCCAGTACCTACTGCCACCTACATCCTTCTGAATCTGTTTAGTGCATTCATTTCTTGGTCTCCCTCTGCGATTTTTACCCTCCACGCTGCCCTCCAATACTAAATTGGTGATCCCTTGATGCCTCAGAATATGCCCTACCAACCGATCCCTTCTTCTAGTCAAGTTGCCCCACAAATTTCTCATCTCTCCAATTCTATTCAGTACCTCCTCTTTAGTTATGTGGTCCACTCATCTGATCTTCAGCATTCTTCTCTAGCACCACATTTCGAAAGCTTCTATTCTCTTCTTGTCTAAACTATTTATTGTCCATGTTTCACTTCCATACATGGAGTGTAGACTCCATACAAATACTTTCAGAAACGACTTCCTGACACTTAAACGATACTCTACGTTAACAAATATCTTCTTCAGAAATGCTTTCCTTGTCCGTGTTTCACTTCCATACATGGAGTGTAGACTCCATACAAATACTTTCAGAAAAGACTTCCTGACACTTAAACTATACTCTATGTTAACAAATTTCTCTTCTTCAGAAATGCTTTCCTTGCCATTGCCAGTCTACATTTTATATCCTCTCTACTTCGTCCATCATCAGTTATTTTGCTCCCCAAATAGCAATACTCATTTACTACTTTAACCGTCTCATTTCCTAATCTAATTCCCACAGCATCACCCGATTTAATTCGACTACATTCCATTATTCTCGTTTTGTTTTTGTTGATGTTCATCTTATATCCTGCTCTCAAAACACTGTCCATTCCGTTCAGCTACTCTCCCAGGTCCTTTTCTGTATCTGACAGAATTACAATGTCATCGGCGAACCTCAAAGTTTTTATTTCTTCTCCATGGATTTTAATTCCTACTCCAATTTTTTTCTTTTGTTTCCTTTACTGCTAGCTCAATACACAGATTGAATAACATCGGGGAGAGGCTACAACCCTGTCTCGCTCCCTTCCCAACCACTGCTTCCCTTTCATGTCCCTCGACTCTTATAACTGCCATCTGGTTTCTGTACAAATTGTAAATAGCCTTTCGCTCCCTGTATTTTACCCCTGCCACCTTCAGAATTTGAAAGAGAGTATTCCAGTCAAAATTGTCAAAAGCTTTCTCTAAGTCTACAAATGCCAGAAACGTAGGTTTTCCTTTCCTTAATGTATTTTCATAGATAAGTCGTAATATCAGTATTGCCTCACGTGTTCCAACATTTCTACGGAATCCAAACTGATCTTCCCCGAGGTCGGCTTCTACTAGTTTTTCCATTCGTCTGTACAGAATTCGTGTTAGTATTTTGCAGCAGTGGCTTATTAAACTGATAGTTCGGTAATTTTCACATCTGTCAACACCTGCTTTCTTTGGGATTGGAATTATTATATTCTTCTGAAGTCTGAGGGAATTTCGTCTGTCTCATACATCTTGCTCACCAGATGGTAGAGTTTTGTCAGGACTGGCTCTCCCAAGGCTGTCAGTAGTTCTAATGGAATGTTGTCTACTCCTGGGGCCTCGTTTCGACATGGGTCTTTCAGTGCTGTGTCAAACTTTTCACGCAGTATCATATCTCCCATTTCATCTTCATCTACATTCTCTTCCATTTCTATAATATTGTCCTTAAGAACATCGCACTTGTATAGACCCTCTATATACTCCTTCCACCTTTCTGCTTTCCCTTCTTTGCTTAGAACTGGGTTTCCATCTGAGCTCTTGATATTCATGCAAGTGGTTCTCTTTTCTCCAAAGGTCTCTTTAACTTTCCTGTAGGCAGTATCTATCTTACCCCTCGTGAGATAAGCCTCTACATCCTTACATTTGTCCTCTAGCCATCCCTGCTTAGCCATTTTGCACTCCCTATCGATCTCATTTTCGAGACATTTGTATTCCTTTTTGCCTGCTTCGTTTACTGCATTTTTATATTTTCTCTGAGGGGCTTAAGAGATTGGATTTTTTGTATGAAAAGTAAAATTCAAATAGTTTCGACTACACAACAGTGAGACACAACTTGAAACAATCATGTCATAAAAATGCCTTAGAATAATAATTCGTAGAGATTTAAAGTAGAACGAAACAAAGACTGAGTATCAGTTAATGTAACCGGTAGGCTTCAGTTTATTGGTAGAGTTACCAAAGGTGCTTTAGCCCTGGCGAAACAAGATCGGATATTGTATTTAGCGTAGGATCCTTTACTGAAAACCTACTTCGTGACTATCTTGAACAGCGAAAGGCAAAATGGTAGCAAGCGGCTGTAAGTTACTCGAATTGTACTAAACGAGACAAGAGAATCTGCGGCGTTCATAAACTAGCTACAGCTTCGAAGCGAGTGAACCGATAACATTCGACGCAGGGACCTTGGTGATCCACAGTAAATCGTCGGAGAAACGCCGTTTGCCGACTGGCCAATAGCAGTTAACTGCGTCGTCATATCGACATTAGTCATTCCCTCCCGAGGAGAATAGCCGTCCTACATTAGTGTACGTGCAATATAAAGCGTGCACCTTTTCTGCAGGCTGCGATTTATATGAGTGTAAGAGCAATGAACAAGATGTATCATACCTGTGACCACAGTGATCTCCGACGAGAAAATACATACGCCCTCAAAAACACGTGAATGTAAAAGAGTTTTGAACATCAATAGTTTGAAGGTAAATAAATATTTGGCATGTAGTAGAAGGTAAGTGACAGAACACAGTCAGAAGAAAATGAATGTATGGAGTTTACGACTGTAATGCATGGAATGGCATGTAAGTTGGCTTTGTCTGGCAGCAGATGGCTAATGGATGATTATGATTTCACTTCGTAGTATTTCGCGAAGTAATTCATAAAGTGTTTTCTGTCGCGTGTAATTTCCAGTCGGGATCCCCATATGCAGTGCACAACAAAAGGAAAGTTTATAATGACGACTAAAAGCTGTTTAATAGCAGAGCTTGGCATGCTTGCTTCTACGAATGGTGCAAGATCTGACGAATGAGTGAACGGTTAAACACGATGATTCTGTGAAAACGTACAAAGATTAAGCAGTATAAAGAGGACAAGTGGGGTCTGAAGAACCAGTTTAAATGTCTTTTTGCATTGTAAAAGCGTTTGCTGCACCTTTCCACTTACGTCATTTATTTTCGTTATCTTATTGGTTACAATGACTAGCTAGCGTTATTTTCATTTACTCCGCTACAGTACTCTCCTATGCTCACGTATAAATTGTTGTTGTTGTAGGCGTCAAACGGAAGACTGGTTTGGTACAGCTCCCCACGGTAGCTTATTCTGTGCAAGCCTCTTCATCTGTACGTAACTACTGCAGCCCACATCCATTTGAAACTGATTACTGTACCTGAGCCTTAGTCTTTCTCCACTTCCACTACCGAAGAAACTATTCTCCGATGCCTTAAGATGTTTGCTGTAAACCTATCCATTCTTTCACGCAAGTAGTGCCATGTAGCCATTTTCTCATTACCTATTCATTGGTTATCCTATTTACGCATCTAATCTCCAGCATCTTTCAATAACTCCAAGTTTCAAAACCTTCTTTTCCGAGCTGTTTATCGTGTATATTTCACTCACGTATACGGTTACACTTCACTTCAGAAACACCTTCTTTAAATTTACATTTTTTATTTCCGAAAACTTCTCCTCTTCAAGGTTTTTCTCCCTATGCTAGTATTCATTTTAAATCGTCTTTTCTTCTGGTTTCGTCAGTTTGTTTGTTATCCTAATAACCAAGATCATCACTCTTAGTATTTTATTTCCTAATTTCATTTCCCCAACATCACCTGATTTAATTTTATTATACTCCACTACCCCTGTTTTACTTGTATTTATGTTCAATTTACAGCGTATTTTCATGACAGTATCCATTCCATAATACTGTTCTCCCAAGTTTTTATCGTCTCTGGTAGAACAAGTGTGGCATCGGTAAACATTGTTTTCTTTTCCTTCTTAAATTTCAATATATTTTCCAGGTATCTCCTCAGTTTCTTTTGCTGTTTGCTCTGTGTATAAATAGAACAACGCGGAGGATATGCTCTAATCATGTCTCACTGTTTTCTCAATTACCGATTGCCTTTTCTTCGTTCGACTCTTATAACTGCAGTCTGTTTTCTGTACAAGTTGTAGAAAACCTTTGACTCCCTGTATTTTTATCCCTTATAATTTCTTAATTTCGAAAAGCGTTTGAGTAAAAGTGTGGCAATAATTTGATTTTGGCCATTACAATTTTTTTTAAAGCCTGCGACTGTGAAAACAATGGCTTTGTTTATAAGTAAATTTCTGTTACCAATCACGATTTTCTTTTATATATGTTTTACACGACGCGTTTCTGGAAATGATTCCCATTTTCAAGTGTGAATTTCTTTGTATTATGCCATTTTTTCGTGCCGGCCGTGGTGGCCAAGCTGTTAAAGGCGCTACAGTCTGAAACCGCGCCACCGTTACGGTCGCAGGCTCGCATCCTGCCTCGGGCATGGATGTTTGTGATGTCCTTAGGTTAGTTAGGTTTAAGTAGCTCTAAGTAATAGGGGACTGATGACCTTAGAAGTTAAGTCCTATAGTGCTCAGAGCCATTTGAACCATTTTGAACCATTTTTTCGTAATGTTTTCGATGTGTTTGCTTTGTGTTGTTGACTTTACTGCAGTGTATAAGAAAGCGCAATTTTCAGCTAGTTGTCGGTTTTTATATGTAGTTAGTGGCGAAATTTGGAAGAACTTGTACTTGCAGTTTTGCTATGGCCCATTTGCACGGAGTCTCTCCCATATTAAACATCACTCACAACTGTCAGTGCACAGTACACATCGAGACTAATTTATATAAACAGACAGTTACAAAGATGTTTTCAGCTGTAGTTGACAGAGATAATGTTACAGGCCCTCAACAGATATGCTTTTGTACAGAAGTGTTTTTATCTTAAGAATACGGATTACAATTTGCTTACATCTATTTTACAACGGTGTTTATTTCTATGTGTTACTACTTTTATTTAAATATATTGTCGAAGCGTCTGAAGAAATTCAGGAATTCACCGATTCACTTTCAGTTTCTTCGTTTAACATTTTGTCTTCGCATTTTCTGTAATGCGTATACATTTACGTTCTTCTAAAACATAAAGGACATGAAATAATTTGCTAGAAGAACTCAAGGTATAGACACATTACAGAAAATATGAAGACAAAATGCAAAACGAAAAATTTGAAAATGAATCGGTGAATTTCTTCAGATGCTTCGACAATATATTTAAATAAAAGTAGTAACACATATAAATAAACATCATTGTAGAATAGATGTAAGTAATTTGTAATCCATATTCTTAAGATAAATACCTTCTGTTCAAAAGCATATCTGTGGAGGATCGGTAACATTATCTCTGTCAACTATATCTAAAAACATCTTTGTAACTCTTTGTTTATATAAGCTGTTCTCGATGTGTACTGTGTACTGAGAGTTGTGAGTGATGTTTAACATGTCAGAGAATCTGCACAAATGGATCATAGGAAAACTGTAAGTACAAGTTCTTCCAAATTTCGCCAGTAACTACATATAAAAATTGATAACTAACTGAAAATTGCGCTTTCTTATACATCGAAAACATTACGAAAAAATGGCATAATACAAAGAAATACTCACTTAAAAATGGGAATCATTTCCCGAAAAGCGTCGTGTAAAACTTAAATAAAAGAAAATCGTGACTGGTAGCAGAAATTTATTTATAAACAATTCCAGTATGGCAATACATTGTAACGGGAGATAAAAACTTGCAATTTCGTACATAAAGATCGTTTGTAAGACAGCCGCTTACCTCAAGATCTGCGATGACAATGAGATTCTATTAGATCGCTTCAGTCGTTATTTATTTATTTATTTATTCATCGTATGGCAAATATCACAAAACACACAATGTTAATAAAAGATGCTGCAAAGATGCAGGATAAAAACACACATGTGAAACATAAAATAACATAATTAACAATTGATAATAATCAAGGAACTAACATAAAATTCACAATTGGATACCTAAAGTATCACAATCAGTTTCATTTGGTGTCACTGTCAGAAAATCTCGTGCATGCTCTCAGACTGCTGTATTTCACGATGGGGATCGTCTACTCTTTGGTGCCATAGTTAAACTTTGTGGGAGATACAATGTTCCAATCACAAAGTGCGTCAGTGCGTCTCCCCTGTATGGTTCAAATCCTATTCAGCGTTGACCACGTCTTACGTGGCAGTTAATAGCCGGCTGGGATAATTAATATGTACGACATGTTGTGAAGCTGTGCTTGAGCCGCTACTACTCATGTACTGAGCTGAAATCAGTGGTTGTCAGATTTTCAGCTGTTCTTACAGGGTCCATTCTTGAGCACAGCCTATTACTTCGTCTGTACTTGACATTTTTATCTGTTGGTAGATGTGGCTTTTGAGGAACCTTGTTGTACTTTCTGATACGAGCAGTGGTGAGGTTCACTTGGTGTGCTCGAGATTAAATGCATCGTATGGTCCTGTTGGACATCGATCCGTTCTACACGTCAATTATTCAGCCATGCTGGAGCAAAATATTGCGGCACAGAGTAAACCGGTCCCAAACCAGAAAACCGAAACGCAGCAGCAGAGGATCCTCGTGCAGTATCGTATGATTTTAGTGTGATATTATTTCTCGATCTCAGTTTTGCCGTTACGTTAATTAGGTTTTTAAAGGATACAGTTCTATCAAACTTGACTACTTTTGGACCGAGCGAGATTGCGCAGTGGTTAGCACACCAGATTCGCATTAGGAAGGACGACGGTTCAAACCCTGGTCCAGCCATCCTGATTTAGGTTTCCCGTGATTTCCCTAAATCGTTTCAGGCAAATGCCGACTTCCTCCCCCATCCATCCCTCACCCTATGGGACCGATGACCTCTCTGTTTGGTCCCCTCCCACAAATCAACTGGCCAACCAACTACTTTTCAGTTTGGACTGAGGTGAAGGGGCCTGTCTCCAAAGTCCACAAAGAGAACTGTGGTTGCTTAGCGGTAGTTTAATAGGAATTAGGTCCCCTGGTTCTTGTCGGGAATGGCTGTTCTAGTGGTAAAGCGCGTGTATGAAAACCGAGAAGTAGCGGATTTAAATCCCGGTCAGACAACTGAAGTTTTCAGTCTGCCTTTGAGCTAGCTTTCACCTGTCAACGACGTGAGTAGTAGCTCTGAGCGACAGGTGCTTCTGATTCCACGTTAAATTGTAGGTCCCCTTTCCCCGGATGGATAATTGGGGTACGTTAGGGACACAAAAGTCGTTGAAGTGGCGTCTAATTGAAAGACTTGCGCCCGCTTTGAGCCACATGATGTTATTAATAACCTGGACCTTGCTCGCACTGAATTGGAGTCTCAGTTACTGGAATCCTTCTGCGTTTGCTTCGACAGAGTGTCATACCCCGAGAGGAAGTAAGGAGCACACATTTTCGAAGGACGACTTTCACGTGGGCTCCACACTGTAAAGAATAGCAAGCGAAGAGGGTGTTCAGAGACACAGAATTCGGCGTATCTCTCAAGGTATCTCAAGCTGAATCAAACTCCGAATAACAAAACTCAAGAACAGATCACTTTGTCCGCAGCTCGTGGTCGTGCGGTAGCGTTCTCGCTTCCCACTTCGGGTTCCCGGGTTCGATTCCCGGCGGGGTCAGGGATTTTCTCTGCCTCGTGATGACTGGGTGTTGTGTGATGTCCTTAGGTTAGTTAGGTTTAAGTAGTTCTAAGTTCTAGGGGACTGATGACCATAGATGTTAAGTCCCATAGTGCTCAGTGCCATTTGAACCAACAGTTCACTTCTGGCACAACTGACTTCAACGCATCTGTGCAACGCACGATGGTACTGTATGCGGCTCACTCAGCTCTAACAATCAGCTGCTTCCCATCTCACGGTTCCGAGGCTATCTTCTCAGTACTGTCTCTTTTCCAACACGGCTCTAAATATTCTGAGTCCTCAGCCTGGAGACGACCGGCACAGCGTTAGTGTCCCAGATAACTACCTACTGTGTTCTCCATTGGTTCAGAGTGAGTCCCCTCTTCATAGCGCTCGCCAAGTTGCTGAAACATTCCCTCTGACGCACATCGCTGACAAGGGAATGTGCATTACCATATTTGGAGAAACTCATGACGCACTTGTCACTGTCTGCGCTGCTGCACGGGACCTGAGTCATGCGCTGGTTGACCGTAGTCCATCTCCATACGTGTATAGTCTATGTGCCGCCCGTCGTCAGAGAGTCGCTGTTTGAATAACCAATTGCGCCAACGCTTCCGCCGTCCTTCCTGGACAACTCCCAGCTACAACTTGAATGTAATGCCGTATTTCCTCCCTTAATACTGGAATGCGCGACAACTTGGCAGACAATTTTATCTCCCAGTACAAGCGACACCTGTAATCCTGGTATTTTTGCTCTGAGTCAAAGTTCCTCTCAAAACGGCCCTCTCAAAACGGACCGCATTTCACATTTAGCCGAACTGGAGTCGGAGGCCGTAGTTCCGAATATTGGTGGCTGAAATTTGCCCAACAGTGATGAAATAGACGACAGCGAACAGTTAATGATCACGACAGTGCTCCAGTGTAAAGATTTGGTTTACTAAGTCTCCGTCCCCGGAAGGTCGCAACTTCCTGCAGAAATTGCGTCTCCAATTTCACCTGTTACAATTTTAGAACAGAAGTTTAACCGAAAGTGAAAGTTTCGAATACAAATTCTAACTTCAAAAATTACAAAGTCAAAATATAATGACGTAAATGAAATATGTTACATTATCAAGCACAGGTCCGATATTCGTTAAACTTTGTTCAAAAATGGTTCGAATGGGTCTGAGCACTGTGGGACTCTACATCTGAGGTCATAAGTCCCCTAGACCTTAGAACTACTTAAACCTAATTAACCTAAGGACACCACACACATCCATGCCCGAGGCAGGATTCGGACCTGCGACAGTAGCAGTCGCGCGATTCCGGACTGAAGCGCCGCCACACCGGCCGGCGCTATGCTTTGTGGAGATGTTCAACACATAATGGGTAGTAAACGTTGAAACTCCCATTCCATTCAGAACTGTTGGCCATTATCAACATCTGTCACCAAGGGGACGACTGTACTCTTACATCCGTTGAATCGTTTACTATGTTTCGAAAACTGGTCACTATAGCGCCTGCCACGGAGGCCGAAGATATTGGGAAGACGCACTTCACTATACTACGTAGACACTGTTTTTTTTTTAAAGAATAACTTTGGTTCATTGTTTTTTCTTGGAAGAAGTTTAATAGAAAGGAATAAGAACATGTTAATTAGATCCCGGAAGCAGTAAGTACCACAGATGAAGAAAATACAGTTATACATTGATGGCAAGGAAAGCGTTTTTGAAGAAGAGAAATTTGTTAACATCGAGTATAGATATAAGTGTCAGGAAGTCGTTTCTGAAAGTATTTGTATGGAGTATGGCCATGTATGGAAGTGAAACGTGGACGATAAATAGTTGGGACAAGAAGAGAATAGAAGTTATCGAAATGTGGTGCTACAGAAGAATGCTGAAGATTAGATGGGTAGAACACCTAACTAATGAGGATGTATTAAACAGAATTAGGGAGAAGAGAAATTTGCGGCACACCTTGACTAGAAGAAGAGATCGGCTGGTAGGATATGTTCTGAGGCGTTAGCGGATCACCAATTTAGTATTGGAGGGCAGCGTGGAGGGTAAAAATTGTAGAGGGAGACCAACAGATGAATACACTAAGCAGATTCAGAAGGATGTAGGTTGCAGTAGGTACTGGGAGATGAAGAAGCTTGCACAGGATAGAGTAGCATGGAGAGCTACATCAAACCAGTCTCTGGACTGAAGACCGCAACAACAAGAACACTGATGGAAAAAAATCGCAACACCGAGAAGTTGAGTGACATAAAAGAATGTTGGTAGGCGTGTTTCTACATCCGAAAGATGATCTCTATTCACATTTCAAACCAGTCGCATAAGAGCGCTAGTAGCACCGCTATGAGGATGCAAATCAGGTTTGCTTTAAATACACGCTGTAACGGTCGTGAGCATTAGTTACCTTTGAGACTGAATGAGGTGAAAAAAAATGGCTCTGAGCACTATGGGACTTAACTTCTGAGGTCATCAGTCCCCTAGAACTTAGAACTACTTAAACATAACTAACCTAAGAACATCACACACATCCATGCCCGAGGTAGGATTCGAACCTGCGACCGTAGCGGTCACGCGGTTCCAAACTGAAGCGCCTAGAACCGCACGGCCACATAGGCCGGCTGAACGAGGTGAGTTGATGTTATTCGAGAATTCCCTTAAGGCGACAAAGATACCATTGTCAACACCTCACTGAGTCTGAATGAGATCGTGTAATAGGGCTACGGGCCGCGCGGGATTAGCCGAGCGGTCTCAGGCGCAGCAGTCAAGGACTGTGAGGCTGGTCCCGGTGGAGGTTCGAGTCCTCCCTCGGGCATGGGTGTGTGTGTTTCTCCTTAGGATAATTTAGATTAAGTAGTGTGTAAGCTTAGGGATTGATGACCTTAGCACTTAAGTCCCATAAGATTTCACACACATTTGAATATTTTTGAATAGGGCTACGAGAAGATGGACGTACCTTCTGTGATACTGCAGAAAGACTTAAAAGGAATGTAAACACTGTACACGATTTCTGGCAGCGGTGGACACGAAAATTACTGTCGCAAGAAGACCGGGCTAGTGACGGTCTACATCTACATCCATACTCCGCAAGCCACGTGACGGTGTGTGGCGGAGGGTACCTTCAGTACCTCTATCGGTTCTCCCTTCTATTCCAGTCTCGTATTGTTCGTGGAAAGAAGGATTGTCGGCATGCTTCTGTGTGGGCTCTAATCTCTCTGATTTTATCCTCATGGTCTCTTCGCGAGATATACGTAGGAGGGAGCAATATACTGCTTCACTCTTCGGTGAAGGTATGTTCTCGAAGCTTCAACAAAAGCCCGTACCGAGCTAAGGAGCCTCTCCTGCAGAGTCTTCCACTAGAGTTTATCTATCATCTCCGTAACGCTTTCGCGATTACTAAATGGTCCTGTAGCGAAGCGCGCTGCTCTCCGTTGGATCTTCTCTATCTCTTCTATCAACCCTATCTGGCACAGATCCCACACTGCTGAGCAGTATTCAAGCAGTGGGCAAACAAGCATACTGTAACCTACTTCCTTTGTTTTCGGATTGCATTTCCTTAGGATTCTTCCAATGAATCTCAGTCTGGCATCTGCTTTACCAACGATCAACTTTATATGATCATTCCATTTTAAATCACTCCTAATGCGTACTCCCAGATAATTTATGGAAGTAACTGCTTCCAGCTGCTGACCTGCTATATTGTAGCTAAATGATAAGGGATCTATCTTTCTATGAACTCGCAGCACATTACACTTGTCTACATTGAGATTCAATTGCCATTCCCTGCACCATGCATCAATTTGCTGCAGATCCTCCTGCATTTCAGTACAATTTTTCAATGTTACAACCTCTCGATATACCACAGCATCATCCGCAAAAAGCCTCAGTGAACTTCCGATGTCATCCACAAGGTCATTTACGTATATTGTGAATAGCAACGGTCCTACGACACTCCCCTGCGGCACACCACGTTGCATTACCGAGACGGAAGAGTATCGTGTTCGGCGCATTGTTCTGGCGCATCGTATTGTATCTGCAGCAGCGACCTGAGCAGTAGTTGGCACCACAGTGACACAAAGAACTGTTACAAAGCGGTTACTTCAAAGACTTCTCCGAACCAGACGCCCTGTCGCGTGCATTCCACTGACCCCAAACCACCGCCATTTGTGACTTCGGTGGTGTCAAGCGAGAGACCACTGGAGGGCAGAGTGGAGGTGTGTTGTGTTTTCTGACGAAATCTGGTTTTGTCTCGGTGGCAGTGTTGGTCGTGTGTTGGTTAGGAGCAGGTCAGTTTCGAGCCTGCAACCAACCTTTCTGCGTCCTAGAGAGAGGACCTATACCTGGAGTAATGGTCTGAGATGCGATTTCGTATGACAGTGGAAGCACTCTTGTTGTTAGCGCACGCGCCCTGAAAACAAATTTGAACGTCAATTTGGTGATTCGACCAGTTGTGCTGCCATTCATGAATAACATTCCATCATATGTTTTCCAACAGGATAACACTCGCCCACATACCGTTGTTGTAACCCAACAAGCTCTGCAGAGTGTCGACAAGTTACCTTGGCCTGCTTGATCACCAGATCCCATCAAGCACATATGATACATCATCGGACGACAAGTCCACCGTCACCACAAAGAGAATTAACCGTCCCTCTCTTGGCCGACCAACTGCAACAGGCGTGGAACTCCATCCTACGAACTGACATCCGCCACCTGTGCAACACAAAACATGCATGTTTGCATGCTTGCATTCAAAATTCAGCTGGTTACACCGGTTATTAATGCACCATCATTTCATCATTTGCAAGTTTATTTCACACTTACATTAACCTGTGATCTTGCAATGTTAATCACTTAAATATGCTGCCTAGACAAATATAGTCCAGAAATTTCATTACTCTACATTAAGTATTTTTTGGTTTTGCGATTTTTTTTTTCTCTCAGTGTGTATTAAAAAATGCTGGAGTGCACTTTGTGGTATCAAAGGAAAATAAATTTCAATTAAACTTGGAACGTAGGTGAAGAAAATATCTCCACTTAAAAAGTTCTAGTAACGTTAGGCATACCCAACAGCCATAATGTACTCATACCATTCTTCAGCTGCAGGAATTGCGTTTTTCCGTACTGAAAATACGCTTTAAAAAGCATTAAATTTTAATGAACATGTCCCAAAGGCGTGAAAATAATGGACTATTAATTTGGTAGCGTTTGGTCAAGGCGTTCATGGTGTAACATTTTCCGTTAGCGCACCAGCGACATCTCTACCATCCGTATACTCAGGGCGGTGAAGGGAGGTTTCTGTCCCCCAAGCTGTCTCGGGCCCGCACAAAGCATACTCCTCGTATGTCCATATGTTCACTGTGGGAAAGATAACTGGAAACTGCTGAGAACCTTTCGTAACAGGGAGTCTATGAAGTCTGTCTTTACGCGCAGTGCTATTTAGTTCCCCCGTGTGTGAGGCAGTTTGCATGTATCAGTCACTCCCGAGCCTGCAAAGAGATCACAATGAATCCTAAGGAAAATTAGAGTTGGAATTGCTTCTGAGAACCTGATGCAAATGCTACGAGGCGTAAAAGTTGCAAGAAAAATCATTCATGGGCAGGAGGTACACCTATGTCTTTACAGGCATATTTAGAATCGGTGCACATTGATGCATATCAATAATGAAGGAAGCTAGAAATTAAAGAAGCCTTACTTCACCAGTCTTCATTTCTTCAGC
Source organism: Schistocerca americana (assembly GCF_021461395.2). Classification (NCBI taxonomy): domain Eukaryota; kingdom Metazoa; phylum Arthropoda; class Insecta; order Orthoptera; family Acrididae; genus Schistocerca; species Schistocerca americana. Next base: position 225,641,773 of record NC_060123.1, read on the forward strand.
GCTACAAGAAATTAAGCAAGGGGCAACTTTGACTGAAACCTTTGATAGGTAATCTAGGTTATGTTGAACCGTAAATCAAAACTATAGGACTTAGAAAAAAATTGAAATACCTCGAGAACTACGTACTTGAATGCCATTGTGGATGCTAACCAAACCTCCAGTTTACGCTGTTGTATTAGATTACAAACGGCACCTGTGCAACGTCCTTAATATGTTGCAAATGTCATTCACGGTCAGAACAGTATTCTGTCCAGTTCTGTGTGTGTGTGGGGGGGGGGGGGGGGGGAGGGGGGGGTTGTGTGGTGAATTCAAACGTGGCGAACGTTTGGTCCTCTTATGGTGGCTGCTGCCGTAATGAAGGCACCCGAAGTATATGGTATTTCAACAGGCACCGTATCGAAGTTTTATACTATACAGGGTGGTCCACTGATCGTGACTGTGCCAAATATCTCACAAAATAAGCGTCAAACGAAAGAACTACAAAGAACGAAACTTGTCTAGCTTGAAGGGGGAAACCCGATGGCGCTATGGTTGCCCCGATAGATGGCGCTGCCATAGGTCAAAAGGATATCAACTGTGTTTTTTTAAACAGGAACCCCCATTTTTTATTACATATTCGTGTAATACGTAAAGAAATATGAATGTTTTAGTTGGACTACTTTTTTCGCTTTGTGATAGATGGCGCTGTAATAGTCACAAACATATGGCTCACAATTTTAGACGAACAGTTGGTAACAGGTAGGTTTTTTAAATTAAAATACAGAACGCAGGTACGTTTGAACATTTTATTTTGGTTGATCCCCAGTGTGATACATGTACCCTGGTGAACTTATCATTTCTGAGAACGCATGCTGTTACAGCGTGATTACCTGTAAATATCACATTAATGTAATAAATGCTCAAAATGATGTCCGTCAACCTCAATGCATTTGGCAATACGTGTAACGACATTCCTCTCAACAGCGAGTAGTTCGCCTTCCGTAATGTTCGCACATGCATTGACAATGCGCTGACGCATGTTGTCAGGCGTTGTCGGTGGATCACGATAGAAAATATCCTTCAACTTTCCCCACAGAAAGAAATCCGGTGACGTCAGATCCGGCGAACGTGCGGGCCATGGTATGGTGATTCGACGACCAATCCACCCGCCATGAAATATGCTATTCAATACCGCATCAACCGCACACGAACTATGTGCCGGACATCAATCATGTTGGAAGTACATCACCAGTCTGTCATGCAGTGAAACATCTTGTAGTAACATCGGTAGAACATTACGTAGGAATTCAGCATACATTGCACCATTTAGATTGCCATCGATAAAATGGGGACCAATTATCCTTCCTCCGATAATGCCGCACCATACATTAACCCGACAAGGTTGCTGATGTTCCACTTGTTGCAGCCATCGTGGATTTTCCGTTGCCCAATAGTGCATGTTACGCCGGTTTACGTTACCGCTGTTGGTGAATGACGCTTTGTCGCTAAATAGAACGCGTGCCGAAAATGTGTCATCGTCCCGTAATTTCTCTTGTGCCCAGTGCCAGAACTGTACACGACGTTCAACGTCGTCGCCATGCAATTTCTGATGCATAGAAATATGGTGCGGGTGCAATCGATGTTGATTTAGCATTCTCAACGCCGACGTTTTTGAGATTCCCGATTCTCGCGCAGTTTGTCTGCTACTGATGTGCGGGAACACCTACTTGGGCATCATCATTTGTTGCAGGTCGTGGTTGACGTTTCACATGTGGCTGAACACTTCCTGTTTCCTTAAATAACGTAACTATCTAGTGAACGGTCCGGACACTTGGATGATGTCGTCCAGGATACCGAGCAGCATACATAGCACACACCCGTTGGGCATTTTGATCACAATAGCCATACATCAACACGATATCGACTTTTTCCGCAATTGGTAAACGCTCCATGTTAACACGGGTAATGTATCACGAAGCAAATACCGTCCGCACTGGCGGAATGTTACGTGATAACACGTACTTATACGTTTTCGACTATTACAGCGCCATCTATCACAAAGCGAAAAAAGTGGTCCAACTAAAACATTCATATTTCTTTACTTACTACACGAATATGTAATAAAAATGGGGGTGTAAGACGTCATGGTCTCCTGATCTTCACTGCTTACATATTCCGCCCACACAATCATATTCTGCACATCAAGACGCTTCATTCGAACCCAAACTCGATAAGATAAAGTCAATGTTGTATGAATTCATGTAAACGACATGCAAATAACTAATAAATCGCAAGTGCGCACCATGGTTGAAATACTCGACGCTGTTGTACACACATACATTCCAGACACGATGATCACAGGTGCTTTTAGTTCGAGAGAGGCAACCGCACGCCAGGAGACCAGTCCCAACCCATCTACGTCGGTCGGTGGCCGCCCGTGGAGCGGACAGCGTTCGCCCGAGGGAAAGGAGGAACGACACCGTGTTCGGCTTAAAAGCGAATTCTGCTACATTGTGTGGGAGCGGCCAGCCTACGCATTCTTTACATATAACACACAATTTCAGAGATTTTCACAGGGAGACAGCAGACGCCAAACGCCGACACTACAGATTTCCAGATTGGTCGCCTTAAACGAAACGTCATTCTCCCATTTTAGAAGAGCAATGCTGATTGGCAGACGATATTTCTGACGCCTTGAGCTGAAGGAGTAATGGAAGAGACCGAAAGATATACCCCTTTACGTATGGCATGGAGAGGCACCGTTCCGTTGTCGCTCTTGGAGCGAGGAACAAGTCTCTCCTCAGTACTTCACTGGGAGAGCACCTCTGTCGAGAGCGAATCGATGGGCGACTCTATATTGAGTCCTTGCGATTAAGCATTGTTCACTGTGTTGGCCAATACACTTATTGTGCAGTGTGAATGGACAGAGTTATAGTTAAACGCCTGCGAGCGAATTTTTGAGTGGCATCATGGTGGACTGGTTATCTGACTGGTGTACTATGCCAATAGTTAGACTAGGGGCGAATAGGAATCCTTGACTTCATCAAGGCGTAGGGAGAGTTTGACTGGCGAAGGTCAATCCAGACAGAACGAGAGTTATCTTATTTGTCAGCAGCGAGCGGCGCAGACTGCAGTCATCGCAGCTTACGGTATTGTGCGCTACAGCTCTTGCGAGCCCCATATTTCCTCCACAACAGTACATTTCACTGCATTTCACACGCGACAGCCTCAACTGTACCTAGCAACATTATATTATTATTATTATTATTATTATTAAGCATTACAATCCATGAAGGCTTTTTGCTGCAGAATGGACAATGTTGAACCACTTTGCTCTGTCTTTACAAGTAATTTGCCACTGTCTGTCATGTCCTAGTTTTCTGAGATCATCTTGAATATTGTCCAAGTATCTCATGCGTGGGCGTCCAAGAGGTCGTCTTCCGGTGGGAATCTCTTCAGTCACTTTCTTGATGGTCCTGTTTGGTGGTGCTCTGATGACATGCCCTATCCATTTCAGTCTTTTGGCTTTAATTTTGGCCACTATATCGGAGTCTTTATATAATTTGTAAATTTCATTGTTATTATAAAGGATAATTATTCAAGTTGAGTAGGTGCGCCTCTCAGCCATTCTGCCAAGTCAACAACCATCTTAAACTTTGTATAGAAATTTCATTAGCGAATCCTGTCCTTGAGAGGTAACGTCATATTCCAAAAAGAACCAGGATATAACTTGTTTAATTCATAACTAAAAGTGCCATTGTGATTTCTCAGAATTTTTGCAAAATAAATAATAATTTTCGTTAGTTTCATGTTTTTCTTACACTAACTAGCACTACTCCAGTACCCAAGTATCCCACTAGTTAGATAAGAAATTTTGTGAATTTTGGTGTCATTTCCTTACAGCGGACGACTCCAGAGGATATTTATTGCTGAAAGATTTTCAGGCATTTCTCTTTAGAACGTTAGGAGCGTCTGTCTGACTTCTGTAGTAGTATGAGGTGGAAATTGCATCTTGCAGGAGCCACAGGGTAAAGGGTACATCTCAGATTAATCCGTTGCACAGAATAACAGAATCTCAGGCCAACTCCACGCTCACAGAAAATGGCGACCCTGCCAGGATAGGTAAAATAGGTACGCTACCAGCATAGGAAAGTGTCAGGATAGTTTGGTACGGCAGGTCGCAGCAGTAGCACTTTGAAGAACTTTCTTTCATGTATTAAATAGCTATTTGCAAATATTGGGATCAGAATAGATTCAGGTAGTGAAGAAAGCAGAATTGTAGGGAAAAGGGCGTGTGTTATTGTGTTGGAAACTTTTGCATTTTTTACTATTTTTGTGTAGCTGTTAGGGCATAGAATTTTCAGATGATAGGCACAGACGCAGATTGACGCAGAGACGCAGTGTGACGCAGCATCATATAAGTTAGAATTAAGAAATAACATTTTTCTCCCTTTGCAAGCGCACAGGTAGAGATTGGAGCTGTAGCAGAGCAGACAGAGAAGCCACGACGTTGCTGTTGTTGTTGGTTCAACCAATTGGTAAGTGGTTGTACAGTTTTGTAGATAGGGTTGTGGTGTGTTGAAAGAATTTCCATGTTAACGAGAGCACAAGCCAAAAGGTTACGTGAGAGACTGCAAGTAGACAAGATGGAGGAGAATCAACCAGATAGACAACAAGTAAACGAGCTTATTGAGAATAGGACAGAAGGTGAACCTGAAAATAGGACAGACGGTGAATCAGAGAATAGGACAGTCGGGGGGGCTGCAGAATCAGCAGGCTCAGTTAGACTGGGATAAAATTGAGACAGATCAGACAGATGGGAATCGATGGGATGAGAACATCGAATTTCCAGAATATGAAATTCCAGGTAGGGCACATTCTGAGCCAGAAACAGACAGCCCACGTAGGAAATGGCAAAGATTAGAAGCGAAACGAGCACAGGAAACGCGTTTGTTTGCCGCATATTCGGGGACAGAATACGCGTCAATACAGTCAATGAACCGGCTGTTAGCTAACATTCAAGGAGAAGTAGACAGTGAGAAAGAGGGGGAACATTTAGAATACGTCGAACCCATCGTACACATTCTAAATATTCCCCAACAGCAGACACAGAATGATGATCTGGGCAGCCAAATCGTGGTATTTCAAAGTCCGCGGTTACTCCGCAAGGCGGTAATACTGCCTAGGATTATGTGATCACTTTGCCTGATCAGTTCAACCCCATACCACAATTTCTGTTCCCCAAAGGTTATACTGCGTTCTAAGACGACAAGGCCCCCTTCATAAAGCTCGCGTCGTCCAGGACTGATTTTGTGAGCACGACAATGAATTTTCGCGTCTCCCCTGGCTACCACAGTTACCAGATCTCATTATCATTGATCCTTTGTGGTGTCTTTTGGAGAGAAGGTTGCATGATCGCTATCCACCTCCATTACCGTTTCTTGAATATTCCTTGTTTTGCATGAAGGGTGGTTTACAATGAAGAGTCAAAGAAACTGGTACACCTGCCTAATATCGTGTAGGGCTCCCGCGAGCACGCAGTAGTTCAAAAAATGGTTCAAATGGCTCTGAGCACTATGGGACTCAACATCTTAGGTCATAAGTCCCCTACAACTTAGAACTACTTAAACCTAACTAACCTAAGGACATCACACACACCCATGCCCGAGGCAGGATTCGAACCTGCGACCGTAGCAGTCCCGCGGTTCCGGATTGCAGCACCAGAACCGCACGGCCACCGCGGCCGGCGCACGTAGAAGTGCCGAAACATGACGTGACATGGACTCGACTAATATCTGTAGTTGTGCTGAAGGGAACTGACGGCATGAATCCTGCAGACCTGTCCATAAATCCGAAAGAGTATGGGGGAGGGGGGGGGGGAGAGGAGAGGTATCTTCTGAAAGCACATTGCAAGGCATCCCAGGGATGCTCAATAATTTTAACGTCTGGGGAGTTTGGTGGACAGCGGAAGAGTTTAAACTCAGAATAGTGTTTCTGGAGCCACTCTGTTGCAATTCTGGACGTGTGGGTTGTGGCATTGTCCTGCTGGAACTGCCCAAGTCCGTCGGAATGCACAATGGTCATGAATGGATGCAGGTGATAAGACAGGATGCTTATGTACGTGTCACCCGTCAGAGTCGTATCTATACGTATCAGGGGTCCCGTATCACTCCAATTGCACACGCCCTACACCATTACAGAGTCTCCATCAGCTTGAACAGTTCCCTGCTGACATACAAGTTCCGCGGATTCATGAGGTTATCTCCATACCCGATACATCAATCCGCTCGATACAATTTGAAACAAGAGTCTTCCGACCAGGGGACATGTTTCCAGTCACCAACAGTCCAATGTCGGTGTCGACGAGCCCAGGCGAGGCGTAAAGCTTTGTGTGGCGTAGTTATCAAGGGTACACGAGTGGGCCTTCGGCTCCGAAAGCCCATATCGATGATGTTCCGTTGAATGGTTCACCCGCTGACACTTGTTGATGGCATTCAAATCTGCAGCAATTTGCGGAACGGTTGCACTTCTGTCACGTTGAATGATTCTCTTCAGTCATCCATGGTCCAATTCTTGCAGGATCTTTTTCCGCCGCAGCGATGTCGGAGATTCGGTGTTTTACCGGATTCCTGAAATTCACGGCACATTCGTGAAATGGTCGTACGGGAAAATCCCCACTTTATCGCTATCTCGGAGATGCTGTATCCCATCGATCGTGCGCCGACTATAAGACCACGTTCAAACTCACTTAAACCTTGACAAACTTGCCATTGTAGCAGCAGTAGCCAATCTAACAACTGCGCCAAAACTTGTTGCCTTATGTAGGCGTTGCCAACCGCAGAGCCTTATTCTGGCTGTTTACATGTCTCTGTATTTGAATACGCACGCCGATACCAGTTTCTTTGGCGCTTCAGTGTAAAATTCCCTTGAAAACCGTACAGGACCTGTATTTATCCATTCCGAGGCGACTGTTTTGAGTGCCAGCTGTTTGCTTAGGCCGTATTAGGTATGCCCCGTAACTGTCAAATTGATTTGTGAAATGATTGCCCTTTAAGACCTCCAATTTTATTTCGTGTTTTAGCACTTCATTGTCGAAGTGCCACTATTGAGTTTCACTGAAGTCATCAAAACACAACGGAATAATGGATAACGTTACCACTGTGGATGTTACTATCGAAGTAGTGTAGTGCAGATACTTCGCAGATTTTGCAGCATGTGCGCAATTTGTCCTTGTAAATCGTTGATACCCGTGGTGTAGGGGCAGCGTCTTTGATTCGTAATCAAAACGTCTTCGGTCCCGGGTTCGATCCCCGCCACTGCCTAAATTTTGATAAATAATCAGCATTGGCGGCCGAAGACTTCCGGCATAAGAAGTCACCCTCATTCTGCCAACGGCCTTGTCAAAGAGGGCGGAGGAGCGGATAGAGGTTCAGGGCACTCTCTTGTCCTACGGGTGGGAAATTGCCCCTAAAGGCGGAAGAATTAGCAATGATCAACGACATGAGGATGCAGAAGGCAATGGAAACCACTGCATTAAAGACACGTAACGTGTATCCACAGGACATGTGGCCTGTAATTGAAGAAGTGTCATGATGATCTCTCCATTGGCAAAAGATTCCGGAATAGTCCCCCATTCGGATCTCCGGGAGGGGACTGCCAAGGGGGAGGTTACCATGACAAAAAGATTGAATAATCAACGAAAGGATAACGTTCTACGAGTCGGGGCGTGGAATGTCAGAAGCTTGAACGTGCTAGGGAAACTAGAAAATCTGAAAAGGGAAATGCAAAGGCTGAATCTAGATATAGTAGGGGTCAGTAAAGTGAAGTGGAAGGATGACAAGGATTTCTGGTCAGATGAGTATCGGGTAATATCAACAGCAGCAGAAAATGGTATAACAGGTGTAGGATTCGTTATGAATAGGAAGGTAGGGCAGAGGGTGTGTTATTGTGAACAGTTCAGTGACCGGGTTGTTCTAATCAGAATCGACAGCAGACCAACACCGACAACGATAGTTCAGGTATACATGCCGACGTCGCAAGCTGAAGATGAACAGATAGAGAAAGTGTATGAGGATATTGAAAGGGTAATGCAGTATGTAAAGGGGGACGAAAATCTAATAGTCATGGGCGACTGGAATGCAGTTGTAGGGGAAGGAATAGAAGAAAAGGTTACAGGAGAATATGGGCTTGGGACAAGGAATGAAAGAGGAGAAAGACTAATTGAGTTCTGTAACAAGTTTCAGCTAGTAATAGTGAATACCCTGTTCAAGAATCACAAGAGGAGGAGGTATACTTGGAAAAGGCCGGGAGATACGGGAAGATTTCAATTAGATTACATCATGGTCAGACAGAGATTCCGAAATCAGATACTGGATTGTAAAGCGTACCCAGGAGCAGATATAGACTCAGATCACAATATAGTAGTGATGAAGAGTAGGCTAAAGTTCAAGACATTAGTCAGGAAGAATCAATACGCAAAGAAGTGGGATACGGAAGTACTAAGGAATGACGAGATACGTTTGAAGTTCACTAACGCTATAGATACAGCAATAAGGAATAGCGCAGTAGGCAGTACAGTTGAAGAGGAATGAACATCTCTAAAAAGGGCCATCACAGAAGTTGGGAAGGAAAACATAGGTACAAAGAAGGTAGCTGCGAAGAAACCATGGGTAACAGAAGAAATACTTCAGTTGATTGATGAATGGAGGAAGTACAAACATGTTCCGGGAAAATCTGGAATACAGAAATACAAGTCGCTGATGAATGAAATAAATAGGAAGTGCAGGGAAGCTAAGACGAAATGGCTGCAGGAAAAATGTGAAGACATCTAAAAAGATATGACTGCCGGAAGGAAAGACTCAGCACACAGGAAAGTCAAAACAACCTTTGGTTGCATTAAAAGCAACGGTGGTAACATTAAGAGTGCAACAGGAATTCCACTGTTAAATGCAGAGGAGAGAGCAGATAGATGGAAAGAATACATTGAAAGCCTCTATGAGGGTGAAGATTTGTCTGATGTGATAGAAGAAGAAACAGGAGTCGATTTAGAAGAGATAGGGGATCCAGTATTAGAATCGGAATATAAAAGATCTTTGGAGGACTTACGGTCAAATAAGGCAGAAGGGATAGATAACATTCCATCAGAATTTCTAAAATCATTGGGGGAAGTGGCAACAAAACGACTATTCACGTTGGTGTGTAGAATATATGAGTCTGGCGATATACCATCTGACTTTCGGAAAAGCATCATCCACACAATTCCGAAGACGGCAAGAGCTGCAAGTGCGAGAATTATCGCACAATCAGCTTAACAGCTCATGCATCAAAGCTGCTTACAAGAATAATATACAGAAGAATGGAAAAGAAAATTGAGAATGCGCTAGGTGACGATCAGTTTGGCTTTAGGAAAAGTAAAGGGACGAGAGAGGCAATTCTGACGTTACGGCTAATAATTGATGCAAGGCTAAAGAAAAATCAAGACACTTTCATAGGATTTGTCGACCTGGAAAAAGCGTTCGACAATATAAAATGGTGCAAGCTGTTCGAGATTCTGAAAAAAGTAGGGGTAAGCTATAGGGAGAGACGGGTCATATACAATATGTACAACAACCAAGAGGGAATAATAAGAGTGGACGATCAAGAACGAAGTGCTCGTATTAAGAAGGGTGTAAGACAAGGCTGTAGCCTTTCGCCCCTACTCTTCAATCTGTACATCGAGGAAGCAATGATGGAAATAAAAGAAAGGTTCAGGAGCGGAATTAAAATACAAGGTGAAAGGATATCAATGATACGATTCGCTGATGACATTGCTATCCTGAGTGAAAGTGAAGAAGAATTAAATGATCTGCTGAACGGAATGAACAGTCTAATGAGTACACAGTATGGTTTGAGAGTAAATCGGAGAAAGACGAAGGTAATGAGAAGTAGTAGAAACGAGAACAGTGAGAAACTTAACATCAGGATTGATGGTCACGACGTCAATGAAGTTAAGGAATTCTGCTACCTAGGCAGTAAAATAACCAATGACGGACGGAGCAAGGAGGACATCAAAAGCAGAGTCGCTATGGCAAAAAAGGCATTTCTGGCCAAGAGAAGTCTACTAATATCAAATACCGGCCTTAATTTGAGGAAGAAATTTCAGAGGATGTACGTCTGGAGTACAGCATTGTACGGTAGTGAAACACGGACTGTGGGAAAACCGGAACAGAAGAGAATCGAAGCATTTGAGATGTGGTGCTATAGACGAATGTTGAAAATTAGGTGGACTGATTAGGTAAGAAATGAGGAGATTCTACGCAGAATCGGAGAGGAAAGGAATATGTGGAAAACACTGATAAACAGAAGGGACAGGATGATAGGAATCTGCTAAGACATGAGGGAATGACTTCCATGGTACTAGAGGGAGCTGTAGAGGGCAAAAACTGTAGAGGAAGACAGAGATTGGAATACGTCAAGCAAACAATTGAGGACGTAGGTTGCAAGTGCTACTCTGAGATGAAGAGGTTAGCATAGGAAAGGAATTCGTGGCGGGCTGCATCAAACCAGTCAGTAGACTGATGACAAAAAAAAAGCGTTGGTACTGTTTCGTTATGCTCTGTTTTAATCACTTCACTGGAACTCCACATTTGCAGTTCGAGCACGGATGAGGGAAGAACGTAGTGCACTGCAAATCCTATTTCGGGAAATATATCTCTGTAAGCTCTGCACATTTTTTATAAATAAAATGTATAATTTTTTGCTAAGTATTATATCCTTTTGACTCTTGTGAATCTGCTGGCTGCAATTGTCTGTTAAACGACATCGTTTATTCAAAGATTTGTGCTTCTATAGTCTGCATATTCGTTCACCTTAAAACATCGATTACATACACTCCCTGACAAAAAATAAAAATAAAAAATAAAATATGTGGGGCACCAAGACGAAGAAGAGGAAAGGAAGTGATACTTCACGGGTTGAGAGGGTAATGTACTTTTTTTTATTTTAGCGTCTGAGCAGGAATCATAAGTCATCATCATGCATATAAAGTTTAGCATACTGAACAGCAAAGCATACAAAAAGAAAGTACGACACCAAGACGAAGAAGAGGAAATGAAGTGATACCTCACGGGTTGAGAGGGTAAAGAAATTTTTTTTTTTTTTATTTCAGCATCTGAGCAGGGCTCATAAATCATCGTCATACAGACAAGGTTTAACACATTGAACAGCAAGGCATACATTGGTTTTAATACGTAGCGCACCATCATGAATATAAAATCGCAATAGAATCATATTAGAAGTGGACCTGCTCTTTCAACGGAAAAGCATATAACAGACGATATATTCTCTTGGATTTCAAAATGGTTCAAATGGCTCTGAGCACTATGCGACTTAACTTCTGAGGTCCTCAGTCGCCTAGAACTTAGAACTAATTAAACCTAACTAACCTAAGGACATCACACACATCCATGCCCGAGGCAAGATTCGAACCTGCGACCGTAGCGGTCACGCGGTTCCAGACTGAAGCGCCTAGAACCGCACGGCCACAACGGCCGGCTTGGATTTCAAGAAGAGCAATATAGTGACGTCGCAAAGAGTGTCCTATGATGAACAGATATTGCAGCAGGGGAATTGTAGCATTACGTCTATTCCTGCTGCCAACAAAGATGTGACTGACATCCTCTTCTTCACCAAAGTCGCACAATGGAGATGCGACTATATCAAAGTGATGTAGATGCTTCCTATGACTACCGTGGTTGAATGTGAAGTGGCTTAGAGGGTTCGTGAGCCTAGGCAACAGGTATGTGATGTTATTTCAGCGATTACAAAATCGAGCCAAAGCTGCAAAGAACTTGATATTATGAGCCCACTTAACAGTATGACACTGCATCCCCTCCGGCATGGATGCATGAGCTCGTTCAGTTGCGAAGGGTGTCAAAGACCGTACTAACTTCTCCTGAGGCAAGCTGGCCCACAATTGTTCTGACTGGTTTTTGATATCCCGAACACTAACATTGGTACATAGTTGACATCCCAGTTGGTTCCAGACATGTTCTGTCGGGGACATACCGGGGGATCTTGCTGACCACGAGAGTACTTGAAAATCACGCAGACAGTTCATAGAGAGACGCTGCACGTGTGGGAGAGCATTGTCCTATTGGAAAATGATAGTATGATTCTGTCGCATTAAACGTAACTCAAAATATGGTAGAAAACCCAAAGAGATTCTGGTCGTATGTTAAGTACACCTGTGACAAGAAACAGCCAATACCGTCACTGCGCGATAGTGATGGAAATGTTACCGATGATGGTACCACTAAATCGGAGTTACTAAATACAGTTTTCCGTAATTACTTCACGAAAGAAGACAAAGTAAACATTCCAGAATTCGGAAACAGAACAGCTGTTAGCATGAGTGACATAAAAGTAGATATCTTCTTAGGTGTTGCGATACAACTCAAATCACTTAAGAAAGGCAAGTCTTCCGGTGCAGATGGTACACCAATCAGGTTCCTTTCAGAGTATGCAGACACAATAGCGCCTTTCTTAGCAATCATATAGAACCGTTCACTTGACGAAAGGTCAGTTCCTAAAGACTGGAAAGTAGAAAAGGTCACACCAATATTCAATAAAGGAAATAGGAGTAACCCATTGAATTACAGGCCCATATCGCTGACCTCAATTTGCAGTAGGATTTTGGAGCATATACTGTACTCGGATATTATGAATCACCTTGAAGAAAATGACTTATTGATACATAACCAACACGGATTCAGAAAACATCGTTCTTGTGCAACAAAACTAGCTCTTTATTCCCATGAAGTAATGAGTGCTGTCGACAAGGGATCACCGATCGATTCGATATTCCAAAAGATTTCTAGAAGGCTTCTGATACCGTTCCTCACAAGCGACTATCAATCAGATTGCGTGCATATGGAGTATCGTCTCAGTTGTGTGACTGGATTCGTGATTTCCTCTCAGAGGGGTCACACTTCGTAGTGATAGACGGTAAAGCATCGAGTAGAAAGGAGTGATATCTGGCGTTCCGCAAGGTAGTGTCATAGGCCCTCTGCTGTTCCTGATTTACGTAAATGGTCTAGGTGATAATCTGAGCAGCCCCTTTAGATTCTTTTGCAGATGTCGCTTAATTTACCGTCTAGTAAAATCTTTAGACGATCAATTCCAATTACAAAATAATCTAGAGATAACTTCTGTATGGTGCGAAAAGTGGCAACTGGCAATAAATAAAGAAAATTGCGAGGTCATCTACATGGGTACTAAAAGAAATCCGATAAATTTTGGGTGTACGTTGAATTGCACAAATCTAAGGGTTGTCAATTCGACTAAATAACTAGGAATTACAATTAGGAGCAACTTAAATTTGAATGACCACATAGATAATATTGTGGGGGAGGCGAAACAAAGACTGCGCTTTGTTGGCAGAACGCTTAGAAGATGCGACAAACCCACTAAAGAGACAGCCTACATTACACGTGTCCGTCCTCTGCTGGAATATTGCTGCGCGGCATGGGATCCTCACCAGGTAGGATTGACGGAGGACATCGAAAAAGTGCAAAGAAGAATCGCTCGTTTCGTGTTATCGCGCAATAGGCGAATTGGGGTGGCAGTCACTGAGAAAAAGGCGGCTTTCTTTGCGGAGAGATCTGTTTACGAAATTTCAAGCACCAACTTTCTCTTCCGAATACGAAAATATTTTGTTGACACCCACCTAAGTAGGGAGAAATGATCATCGTAATAAAATAAGAGAAATCAGAGCTCGAACGGAAAGATTTAGGTGTTCCTTTTTCCCACGCACCATTCGAGAGTGGAATGGTAGAGCAGTAGTATGAAAACGGTTCGATGAACACTCTGCCAGGCACTTAAGTGGGAACTGCAGAGTAACCATGTAGATGTAGATGTAGATGAGGACGTAGGATGCCCGTGACGTACCGTAGTGCCATCAGAACTCCCCCAACCTCTACCAGCCGTGACCTGAAGTCATAACCGATGGCGCAGGTACCATGGCCACGAGAGTAACACAGTATTCCCTCTCGACAACACTGGAAGAATGATAATCTCCCCGCGTCGCCGCCACATTCGCCGACGATGGTCATCCAGGATTATGCAGAACCGTGATTCATCATTAGATCATGGTTCCGGGTCATGGACCCCTCCAAACGAAGCCGTTTGTGTAGTGGCGTTAACGGCAGCCTATGCGTAGGACGGTAATTCCCTATTCCCGCTGCTGTTAGTCTCCAACTCCAACCAATGATGAGGGATGGCACAGAATGTTGCAGGGACTCCATTACTTGTTCTCTGATGAAAGGCACAGTTGCGAAGCAGTTATAATGTACTTCGTGCACAATATATGAATCTTCTCTTATGGTGGTCAGATGTGGTTCACCTGTACCTTGACGACTAATATGCCTGAACTCAAGTTCCCTTGCGATCCAAATCGGGACACTGTCACATCCCAATGTGGGCAATTCGACCAAACGGAGGCCTTCAAAGAGGCACTTTTCAAACTCTTGTCAGATCTGCTGATAACGCTGTCTGAGTACGCAGCATCTCCGAGTCCTTTACAGCGATCACTCACCATCTGACGCCATTCACTCCCCTTAGAAACCATACGGGGCCTCATACCAAAACTTAACAATAATATCAGCAAGGCACTGGTGACTGTTATACGCTGAAGCGCCAAAGGAACTGGTATAGGCACGTGTATTCAAATACAGTGATATGTGAACAGGCAGAATACGGCGCTGCAGTCGGCAATGCATATATAAGAAAACAAGCGTCTGGCGCAGTTGTTGACCGGTTACTGCTGCTACACTGGCAGGTTATCAAGATTTAAGTGAGTTTGAACGTGGTGTTACAGGCGGCGCACAAGACATGGGACTACAGCATCTCCGAGGTAACGATGAAGTGGGGATTTTCCCATACGGCCATTTCACGAGTGTACCATGAATATCAGGAATCCGGTAAAACATCAAATCTCATACATCGCTGCAGCCACAAATAGATCCTGCAAGACCGGGATCAACGAAGACTGAAGAGAATCGTTGAACGTGGCAGAAAAGCAACCCTTCGGCAAATTGCTGCACATTTCTGTGCTGGACCATCAACAAGTGTCAGCGTGCGAAGCGTTCAACAAAATATCATCGATATGGGCTTTGGGAGCCGAAGGCCCATTCCTGTACCCTTGATGACTACGTGACACAACGTTCTACGCCTCACCTGGGCCCTTCAACACCGACATTGGACTGTTGATGACTGGAAACACGTTGCCTAGTCGGAAGACCCTCGTTTCAAATTGTATCAAGAGGATGGACGTGTCTGGGTATGGAGATAACCACATGGATCCATGGCCCCTGTATGTCAGCAGGGGACTGTCCAAGCTGGTGAAGCTTCTGTAATGGTGTGGGGTATGTGCAGCTGGAGTGTTTTTCGACACTCGTTACATCTAGGTAAGACTCTGACGGGCGACACGTACATGAGCATCCTGTCTGATCGCCTGCATCCACTGATGTCCATTGTGCGTTCCGACGGACTTGGGAAATTGCAGCAGAACAATGAGACACCCCACAAGTCCGTAATTGGTACAGAATCCCTCTTGTGAGTTTAAACATTTCCGCTGCCCACCAAATTCCCCAGACATGACATTATTGAGCACATCTGGGATGCCTTGCAATGTGGTGTTTAGGAGAGATCTCCATCCCCTCGTACTCTTACGGATTTATGGACAGCCCTGTAGGATCCATGGTGTCAATTCCTTGAGGCACTACTTCAGACATTTGTCGAGTCCATGCCACGTGGTGTTGCGGCGATTCTGCGTGCTCGCGGGGTTCCTACACGATGTTAGGTAGGTGTACCAATTTCTTTGGCTCTTCAGTGTATATACCACATGTACGAAGTTACTTTGACATCTTACCATGACTTCTTGTATCTTCACTTTGTTAGATTCAGTGCAAATGCAGAGTTTTACAGATAAATGGATTTGTTGGATGTGTAAATACCTCTCCTAGCGCCGTCTACATTTGCTTAAATACTTTTTGTTTTGACCATGTCCCAGGCATCCTCCCTCTCGTTGTTGCATGCCTCTCTCCTCAATCCAAATTCCCATTCACACCTCAGACCACTTGGTGGTCCCCCTAAACTCGAGCAACATTGCAGGGGCTCTCAGACTGTATTGAAACACGGAATTAGTTCTGTTTTTATCAATTTTCTGTGGCATATAAATTTCTTCAAGAGCGCAAATACGGCCATTATGAGCCCCTGCCAAGCGTCCACTCGGGTTTTTCCAATGCCGCGTACACACTAGCCGCTCGCCACGGCCCCCGCAGCAACCGTCAGCCACGTGGTCTGCGGCGGGAAACTGGCGCTCTAATCTCCTGCCACAGTTTGTACGGTCACAACCTTGTTATAACATGTTGTGGTTTTTGTGGTTTTCTACGCTGCTTGAGGGTGCAAATAGAATACTTGGAACTGGTAAATACGAGGGTCACTCCAAAAGAAATGCACACTATTTTTGTAAAAACACAGTTTTCATTCCGCATGTGTGAAAGTTTTACAGTGTGTATATACATCCTTCCCGCTTGTTTTCAAACTTAGTTCAACCTCTTCCCGTGAGTGGTGCCGTCACAGCATGTCTTCAAGATGGCTGCTACACTTGACGTTCGTCAGAAGCAACGTGCTGTCATAGAATTCCTGTGCTGTGAAGACGAGACATTGGGAAACATCTACAGAAGGTTGAAAAAGGTGTTTGGAGATGCTGCTGTCGATCGCAGTACAGTTAGTCGGTGGGCAAGCAGGTTACGTGATGAAAGCGGGCTCGGCATTATTGAGGATTGTCCTCGCAGCGGCAGGCCTCGTACTGCACACACTCCAGACAGTGTGCAGAGAGTTAACGAATTGGTGACTGCTGACAGGCGCTTAACAGTGAACGAATTGTCTCGCTACGTTGGGATAGGGGAAGGAAGCGTTTGCAGAATACTGAAAGTGTTGGCGTTAAAAAAGGTTTGTGCCACGTGGGTTCCCAGGATGTTGACAGTGGCTCACAAAGAAACAAGAAAAACGGTATGCAGCGAACATTTGGAACAGTACGAGAATGGTGGAGATGAATTTCTTGGAAGAATTGTGACAGGTGATGAAACATGGCTCCATTATTTTTCACCACAGGCGAAGAGGCAATCAATGGAGTGGCATCATGCAAATTCACCCAAGAAAAAAAATTCAAAACCATATCTTATGCTGGAAAAGTTATGACTACAGTGTTTTTCGATTCCGAAGGACTCTTGCTTGTGAACATCACGCCAAGCGGAACCACCATAAAATCTGATGCATATGTGATGACACTGAAGAAACTTCAAGCTCGACTGAGTCGTGTTCGATCACATCGGCAAAAGCAGGATGTTTTGCTGTTGCACGACAATGCACGACCACATGTCAGTCGAAAAACCATGGAAGCAATCACAAAACTCGGATGGACAACACTGAAACACCCTCCTTACAGTCCTGACCTGGCTCCATGTGACTATCATCTCTTTGGGAAACTGAAAGACTCTCTTCGTGGAACAAGGTTTGAAGATGATGACTCCCTTGTGAACGCTACCAAACAGTGGCTCCAACAGGTTAGTCCAGAATTTTACCTTGCGGGTATACAGACGCTGGTTCCGAGATGGCGTAAGGCAGTTGAGAGGGATGGAAATTATGTGGAGAAATGAAAATATTGTTCCTAAAGGATGTATCTACACACTGTAAAACTTTCAAACATGTAGAATAAAAGATGGATTAAAAAAAAAATAATGTGCATTTCTTTTGGAGTGACCCTCGTATTAGTGAGCTCGGTGCTCTGCACGATGATTTTGGTTTGTTTTAGTCGTTGCTCACATGTGCTTTGATATGTCAGGTGTTTCATATCTGTTTCATTTTCCGGTCTGTGTAAGATCACCATTCAGCGCAATGTGTCTCTGAGTTAAATAAATAACTGAGGGTGTTTAGGTACCGACAGACAATTCCTGTATCTCCTTTATTTAATGATTTTCATTTATTATGTGTTTTATACATCAGTCACTAAGTGTTCATTAGGCTGGGCATATGTTATTTAAAGGATTTCATAAGGGCACAACGCAAAAGTGCACAACCGATCCCTGGTGTTAGCAGACGAGCCACTAAACTGACCGAGCGAGGTGGCGCAGTGGTTAGCACACTGGACTCGCATTCGGGAGGACGACGGTTCAATCCCGTCTCCGGCCATCCTGATTTAGGTTTCCCGTGATTTTCCTAAATCGTTTCAGCCAAATGCCGGGATGGTTCCTTTGAAAGGGCACGGCCGATTTCCTTCCCAGTCCTTCCCTAAGCCGAGCTTGCGCTCCGTCTCTAATGACCTCGTTGTCGACGGGACGTTAAACACCTACCACCACCACCACTAAACTGATTTAAAGTTGTATATTCGCCGTCCATGGTTAGACGATTAATCTCACAGTAATTACGTTACCATGGCGTTGCAAGCCCTCTACCAGTCGATAGCGTTCGGCTGAAAGGAACTGGACTTTGCAGTGTTTCAGATTTCGAACAGCTCGCTCTACGCTTCGGGGTAGAAAACGACACGTATTAAAAACAAAAGATATATTCGCATTATCACCTTCTGCGGGAGTATCCCCTATCTCACAGCTCAAAATAACTAACGAGAAATATCATCAAATACTGGAAACACCAAAAACCATCACCCTAGTTATGGATCAATATGTACATATAAAATAAATCCCAGCACCTCAAGAAGTGTCTTTGACATTTCATTGCACTTGTGCGCACCACAGCACGCTAAGAATATTCCTGTAAAGGTTCTGAATGTTAAACGAAAAGAAAGAAGAATTTACTAAACATGATTCTCCGCCCAAGTTATCACTTCCCTAGTAACATCGGCATCTTGCTTTCACATAAATATCAGTGTCTGGTACAGCAATAAACTTTACTGGATGCACACCGATACCTCCGGTCGTTGGTCTTGTGTAAAATGAAATGGTCGTAACAAATCTTCGTGAGGGATTGCAGGCCAGCGGTTGGACTTTAACAGCTACAATCAGAGACCGTTAAAATGTGCTTTCAGGAAGCACCATGACCATAAGAGTCTGATTGCCACAATTAGACAGTCGTATTGCCGTTGGCTTTAATGTGACTGACCGTACATCACTACTAAGAGGCGGGGAGGTCATAAGAAACGCTATTTTGACTCCCAGCTTACGACGGAACTGCCGTAGTTGAGTACATGCAGACCCACAGATCGATTTGCCAGCAGTAATCGACACTGGACCAGTTTGCGACCAAACTGTTCCTGGCGAAGTACTCTATCAGAAACAGGCAAGAGGATCGCGTTTGTTGGAGAACATCTTGACGTGATACAAGCGTTCCATCACCAGCTGTAGCTTTGAGAATGTACATTATCGTGTCAACCCAACGCACTCATTACATTGCGTAAAACGGAAACGTCACTGGATAATTCACGTTCGACTTCAAATTGTGCTACGTGATTTAGAAGGTGGGATAAAGAGGAGTTAGTGCTTCGAATGTAATTGTTTCTGATGTGTGTGGGTTGTTAGTCTCTAAAGAGACTTCTTTTACAAGAATCATCAGGGATTTATTGCTTACATTTTTGATGATGTTGTGAGCCGAAGTTTGCTGTTTCTCGAAAAACTCGATTGATTTTTGTGATGTAAGGGAGCAAATAGTTTATTGTTCTTTCTTCGCTCTAACATATGTATTGCGGACGTATCTGTCAGCATATGTGTCGACGAGAAAAGTTTTATTCTGGACTGTTTGCGACTGCGGAAAGTTTTCGTCTGACGTTAAAGATCGCATAAAAAGATAACAGGTATGAACTGGCGCCAGAACAGCGTTCTGCAATCCGTGATAAGCCCCTATCACCTGAACGTAGAATAGAGACATAGTGAGAAGGGCAATCTTTCCTTGTGGCTTTGATTATGTGACTATTCCAGCTATGATGTGTATCAATGTCAAAGCGCTAATATGTATATGAATCACAACAAGACAAATTCCTCCCACTAAATGAGAGGTGACGCTGAGAGAGTCTGAACTTCCTCGTGAATTACGTAGCTCGGCATTTGGTCGGATTAATTTTAATCTTCCGCAAATTGTACCACTTGCTTATTTCCCAGATGTAGCTGTACTTTTCAGTGAATAGAAAGAAGACTGCGACACTCTTTTAATATTGTAGTTGCTGATCTACTTAGGTCTTGCTCCAAGATGTTACTCGAGGTGGGTGTAAAATTAATGTGCGCAACGGAGAATAATAAATGCTAAAATGAAGATTTGGCCCTGTCTGACTACCCCCTGAAGCAGATCATAGGATCTCTTAATTCTATAAATTACAATCTAAACATAAATGAATGGTGAAGCCAACTAATCCTACTGAATGATAAACTTTGTTCCTGCTTATACATTTATTGTAGATGTACAAAAACCTTTATATTACAAATGTTACATTTCCTAAGTAAAATTACTAATCAATTGCCCAACTCTGCCCTTTATTATGACTGCGCGATCTAATATGAACAACGCGAAATGACTGACATAATCTACGTCCCAAACACTAGAAGACACTACTTTCAAAGATGATCTACGGTGGTGTGGAACCTCAGTGGAAATAAACTAATGTGATCACAGATCTTTAGCTTTATAGCCCTAATAAGCCGAAGCAATTTGCGATATCACTGTATGTACTGCGTCTGGTGCGTCGGCGTGCTGGCTCTCGTACACGTCTGCGACGATGGAAGAACTCCAGCCACAAATAAACTCTTTCAAACACTAGGACGGCAGAAGACGGTCCTCTGACTAATATACTCTAATACTGTCTTCTCCCCTCTGTGTTCTACAGACGAGAAACGCGAACTCCCAGCCACAAGGACGGAGTTCAGATAACATCTCAACGTAAGTATAGGCAGAGGAAGTGCTCTCAGTTACTGAACGCTGCGTACTCAACGACGACTTCCAACCCTGAGGTGAAGTCCAGAATCGTATAGGTTCGCAATAGTACAGTGCCTAACAGTTCGAACTGTAAACTCTCCTGAGAGCACAGACAGCAAGCCCGTCTGTACCAACAAAGCTGATATCGAGCGATCATCACGCACGGGCGCTCACAACGGGAGACCTCGTCTCTCCACCCCCGGCTTCCCAGCAAGGCTCGGCTCCCAACCATCGTAATTCCGAAAACGAATCATATTCCCGAAACCACGGAATATTCTCCCTCTCTACAGATTCTTCCGAACGCCGACCAACCATACTTTAGACATTTGTCGTCCAGCGTGGAAAGCTTGCGAGGAAAAACCTATACTCGTACGATGGTACGCTTCTGAGTAAAAATACTTGGAAATAGCCCAGTCTGCGTGGTTTCCGAGGTGCCGCTTCTTCGTTCCTCTCACCTGCGCCCAAGATTTTCAGACTTCGGAAGTATTACCCAGTTATTCTTTCGGCCCCTACTATAATAGCGGCCAGCCGTCACCCTATTGTTGTCCAGAGCTGAGGTGCCACGACGTCCGTGTAGCTACATCCTGTGTTTAAGCAGGACCAACACCTGTGCGGGCCTTCCACCCAGAGCTTGAGTACTGCCTGCCGTTTCATCTCCACTGGAATTCCAACCTCTACTAGTATAGGCAATCATTCATTATGTCGTTTTTATAATAAAGACACACCGTCACCTTTGATGCAATAAGCGTTAACAATTATGTACAAGTCGTACGTGACAATGTCAGTCTCCTTTACATATTCATATGTACGATGTACAGCCCATCACATGATACCTAATTGTGTTTGTAGATCACGGCAAAGTGTCTACAGAACAGTACTGAACCTCCTGTCTCAATTGGTCGTATCTGGCTAGAACAAATACCATTCCTTGCAAAAACCTGCAGCTTTCTAAGGAAGGATGTGATAATCCAGAATAGGTGCTCTGTGCATCCAAGCTGGTCTAGATTATAAATGAGGAAATCTTGCCAGGTGCAGAAGCTTTCCAGTAACTAGGAAAACTGTTCCTATGGTCTTTCTCCTTGCCCTGATCTTACAGATAAGCTCAAGCAAGCTCAGGGCTTGTTGGATGGTAGGTTGGTGGGAGTGATAACCGAACTGATCGTGCACGGGGATGTTGTTGCCTGTGAGTGATTTTCAGAGTGGAGTAATGATTATTATTTCAAGGATTTTTCTGAGACCTTGTAGTAGGGAGACGGGACGATGGCTTTCTGGAAGGAGTACGTTATTGGAAGATTGGGCGGCAGACTTTCAAAGTGTGTGGCGTGGTTTGCGGGGTTGTGATTTTGTTTCTTTTTCCAGTTACGGAAGAACATCGATTGCACCAACAGCGCAATGTGTCGTTTAACCTGACATGCGTGGAGGGTGTAATCAGGCTGGAATTGATTCTGTGATGTTCGTGGAGTGCTTTTCGTATCATGACTTGAGCCCAATCAATCAGTTTACTATGAAAATGAACATGAACTAGGAGTTTAATTGCTCGGTGACAAGGTGTTACCATTTCTTCATGTTCAAAAACGATTCAAATGGCTCTGAGCACTATGGGACTTGACTTCTGAGGTCATCAGTCCCCTAGAACTTAGAACTAATTAAACCTACGTAACCTAAGGACATCACACACATTAATACCCGAGGCAGGATTCGAACCTGCGACCGTAGCGGTCGCGCTGTTCCGGACTGTAGCGCCTAGAACCGCTCGGCCACTCCGGCCGGCTTCTTCAGGTTCATGTTGTGTATGCTGTGGACGCTCCAAACTCCCAAGCTGTGTTTACAGGGGTAAACGCATGCTTTTGTTGAGTGGTACTTAAGATAGGTAAATAAATTAGTGAAAAAATGTGAAGTAGAAATTAGAAAATAAATAAAAGACTTACTTTAGCTTAGAAGAATTACACACTGGCAAACAGCGGGCAGAGCAGCAGTGACAGAAGAGCCAATGACCATGAAGTCAGCACGTTCAGGAAGCTGTCGATTCAGCCGTCAGGGCATCGCCCGACCGGCTCACATGTTTCTCAGTTGTCACATGTGATCAAAGGCCCTTGCCTACATTCCAAGAGCTAATGACCGACGTTAAGAAGATTCTTCGAGAAGCTTTTCAACATGACAGAAGAGGCAATGACCGTGAAGTCGTTCACCTCCAGTGAACTGAAGTGAATAAATACACGAGACGCAGTGGGTCCGACAAGAAGAGGAGAAGTAGTTTTCAGTTCACTTTTGGTGCTGAAGACCGTCATGCAGTAAGAGACCACATCGTACACAGAAGCACCAAGTCCACCGCTGTAATGGAATACCAAGCAGCAGCATCGCCGCCAAAAGACAGAACTTATAAGGTATTTGAAGACTGATTTTTACATACCCGGGTGACTCGTGAGGACGGGAAGGAGATGGCCTCACATCAGCTGTCACCTGTGAGCTGGGATGAAGATCGGACAGCCGAAGACTGGCAAGCTGGAGTCCGTTGTTCGAGTCCGGGATACTGGTCTTCCCCCGACGCGCCGCTCCGCTGGCCGACGCACAACACTGACACACGCGGCCGCTCAGAGAAGAGAAACACTGGGACGCCACATCCAAGGTATCACCATCCGATGCACGACTTCGTTCTCAATAATTAAACAGGCCCCCGCACGAAGCGCGTCTCCAGTCAACTGGGCAAGACGGCGACACGAGATACAAACCGCCAGGCGTAATCAGATGCTGCCGCTGCCGCTGCCGCAGCAGAGGCTTCGCAAACGACACAGCTGCCGCTCTCCCAGCCAGAACAATCGAGTAAGGGAACAGTTGTACAACCTTTCAATAACAGTTATCTTATGTAAAAATGCTGTTTCATTCTACCTCATACCCGAGCCGAGGAAGAACCCATCCCGCCCACATGTTGTTAAGAGATAAAAAGTAATTTATTTAGTGTTTTTCACCCTGACATAATGCTTTAGAATCAAATGCCCTTGCAGTAATGCTCATCCTGACAACTGACTAGCATCAAAGAGAAAACTCAGTTACACTTTTGTGATTTGACTAACATTCAGGCAGCCTATCGCATAAATCACGCGATCTTAATCCCATAGAAAATGTCCATTGTGCTTGTCTGTACTGCTTTTATATATATTTGCCTGTTGAAGTTCCAGTTGATTCACTGAATGACGTTTGTATTGGAGACTTGATTTCAAAAATTCAGTGTAATAATTTTATTATTATTTCTTTCCTTTCTCAGGCGTTATGTCTGGTTAAAAATGGAAAGTGACGATGACCTTGATCAAGCGTGACTTCCTTTTAACTGTACGGTATATGTTACATAGCATTTAGGAACTTTCGGGTAATTGAACATGTATCAATAATTACAGATTTCTGAAGTTGCGTATATACGTTTGGATGTAGCTGTGTAGCGTTGATGTATTGGTGGATATTGTGTGGTATGACTCCTGTAGTTGATAGTCTAATTCGTATAATGTCAACTTTATCCTGATGCCAAATGTCCTTGACTTCCTCAGCCAGCTGAATGTATTTTTCAATTTTTTCTTATGTTTTCTTCTGTATATTTGTTGTATTGGGTAGGGATATTTCCATTAATTGTGTTAATTTCTTCTTTTTATTGGTGAGTATGATGTCAGGTTTGTTATGTGGTGTTGTTTTATCTGTTATAATCGTTCTGTTCCAGTATAATTTCTATTCATCATTCTCCAGTACATTTTGTGGTGCATACTTGTATGTGGGAATGTGTTGCTTTATTAGTTTATGTTGTATGGCAAGTTGTTGATGTATTATTTTTGCTACTTTATCATGTCTTCAGGGGTATTCTGATTTGCTAGTATTGTACATCCGTTTGTGATGTGGTCTACTGTTTCTATTTGTTGTTTGCAAAGTCTGCATTTATCTGTTGCGGTATTGGGATCTTTAATAATATGCTTGCTGTAATATCTGGTGTTTATTGTTTGATCCTGTATCGCAATCATGAATCCTTCCGTCTCACTGTATATATTGCCTTTTCTTAACCATGTGTTGGATGCGTCTTGATCGATGTGTGGCTGTGTTATATGATACGGGTGCTTGCCATGTAGTGTTTTCTCTTTCCAATTTACTTTCTTCGTATCTGTTGATGTTATATGATCTGAAGAGTTGTAGAAGTGGTTATGAAATTGAAATGGTGTAGCCGATGTATTTATATGAGTGATTGCTTTGTGAAATTTGCTAGTTTCTGCTCATTCTATAAAGAATTTTCTTAAATTGTCTACCTGTCCATAATGTAGGTTTTTTATGTCGATAAATCCCCTTCCTCCTTCCTTTCTGCTTAATGTGAATCTTTCAGTTGCTGAATGTATGTGATGTATTCTATATTTGTGGCATTGTGATCGTGTAAGTGTATTGAGTGCTTCTAGGTCTGTGTTACTCCATTTCACTACTCCAAATGAGTAGGTCAATATTGGTATAGCATAAGTATTTATAGCTTTTGTCTTGTTTCTTGCTGTCAGTTCTGTTTTCAGTATTTTTGTTAGTCTTTGTCTATATTTTTCTTTTAGTTCTTGGTGGCTGCGGTGGCCGAGCGGTTCTAGGCGCTTCAGTCCGGATCCATGCGACTGCTATGGTCGCAGGTTCGAATCCTGCCTCAGGCATGGATGTATGTGATGTCCTTAGGTTAGTTAGGTTTAAGTAGTTCTAAGTTCTAGGGGACTGATGACCTCAGATATTAAGTCCCATAGTGCTCAGAGCCATTTCTTCTTTTAGTTCTTCTTTAATATTTGTATTATCTATTTCTATTTTTTGTCTGTATCCTAGATATTTATAGGCATCTGTTTTTTCCATCGCTTCTATGCAGTCGCTGTGGTTATCCAATATGTAATCTTCCTGTTTAGGGTGTTTTCCCTTGACTATGCTATTTTTCTTACATTTGTCTGTTCCAAAAGCCATATTTATATCATTGCTGAATACTTATGTTATCTTTAGTAATTGGTTGAGTTGTTGATTTGTTGCTGCCAGTAGTTTTAGATCATCCATGTATAGCAAATGTGTGATTTTGTGTTGGTATGTTCCAGTAATATTATATCCATAATTTGTATTATTTATCATGTTGGATAGTGGGTTCAGAGCAAGGCAGAACCAGAAAGGACTTAATGAGTCTCCTTGGTATATTCCACACATAATCTGTATTGACTGTGATGTGATATTATTTGAATTTGTTTGGATATTAATTGTGGTTTTCCAATTTTTCATTACTATGTTTAGGAACTGTATCAATTTAGGATCTACTTTGTATATTTCCAGTATCTGTAGTAACCATGAATGGGATACACTATCAAAAGCTTTTTGGTAATCAATACATGCGTAGTGTAGCGACCTTTGTTTAGTTTTAGCTTGATATGTCACCTCTGCATCTATTATCAGTTGCTCTTTACATCCTCATGCTCCTTTGCAACAGCCTTTTTGTTCTTCATTTATAATTTTGTTCTGTGTTGTATGTGTCATTAATTTCTGTGTAATGACTGAAGTTAATATTTTCGATATTGTTGCTAGGCATGTTATGGGGCGATATTTTGCTGGGTTTGCTGTGTCTGCTTGATCTTTAGCTTTCAGATAAGTTATTCCATGTGTAAGTGTATCAGGGAATGAGTATGGGTCTGCAATGTAACTGTTAAATAATTTAGTTAGATGTGAATGTATTGAGGTGAACTTCATTAGCCAGAAATTTGTTATTTTATCTTTTCCAGGGGCTTTCCATCTGTTGCTCGGGTGACCTCATGTTGCAAAATTATCACTTCAGGCATTTGTGGTATCATCTTGTATGTGTCTGTTTCTGCTTGTATCCACCGTGCATGCCTGTTATGTTGTACCGGGTTTGACCATATGTTGCTCCAGAAGTGTTCCATGTCTGTTATGTTTGGTGGATTGTCTATTTTAATGTGTGTGTTATCTATTGTCTGGTAAAATTTCTTTTGGTTTGTTTGAATATTTGGTTTGTTTCCATCTATTTTCACTTTTCTTGTATCTTCTAATTCGGTTGGCCAATGCTTGTAATTTCTGCTTCTTTTCATCTGATTACTCTATCGCTTCTTGTTGTGAAATTTTACCTAACCTTTTTCGTTTTTTGTCTGATATTTCATTTCTTATAAATTGTGTTAGCTGTCCGATGTCTTTTCTCAGTTTTTCTGTTCTGATCTGTAGCCTGTGTTGCCATGCTGGTTTTTTGGGTTTCTTCTGTGTGCTGGTTGGTTCTGATTTCTGCATAGTGTGTATATTTAGCGTAGTGAGTGCTCCTATATAAACCAGTAGTTGTAACTCGTCCATAGTTGTATTTTCATTTATTTTGTTGTGTATGATTGTGTTGATAGTTGTTATTGTTGTTTCGACTTGTGGGTTATTTGGGGGTCTATGCAAGAATGGTCTAATATCTGTATTTGTGCCTTTGTATTCTATATCTGTCAGCTGAAATTTTTCTTCTGTATCTAACATGTGTGTCACTTCGTGTTCTATTTGTGCTTGTTCTGGTGACTGTCTTAAGATTTCGTTTTCCTCTGATTGTTTAATTGATGCGTGTTTTTCTTTGTTTGTTTTCTCTGGGATGTTTGAGTCCATTACTGTATTTTCTTCTTCTTCCGATTGCATATTCTTTTGTTCCAGTATTTGTTGTACTTGTTGTTTGATGTTTTCTAATTCTGATTGGGGTATCCTGTTATTTTTGATTATTACACGGATCTGATCAGCTAGTTGTTGTTCTGTTGAAAATTTTAATTCTGGGTATCTGGTGATAAATGTTGTGTATACTTGTGATCTGTATCCAGTTGTGTTGGTTCTTAAGTTTGTTGCTTGGCAATAACAGAACATGAGTGGTCGGTTAACTTCATCTGACCATCTCACCGCCGGCCGGAGTGGACGAGCGGTTCTAAGCGCTACAGTGTGGAGCCGCGCGACCATTACGGTCGCAGGTTCGGATTCTGCCTCGGGCATGGATGTGTGTGATGTCCTTAGGTTAGTTAGGTTTAAGTATTTCGAAGTTCTAGGGGACTGATGACCTTAGAAGTTAAGTCCCATAGTGTTCAGAGCCATTTGAACCATTTTGACCATCTCATTCTCTGTCTTTGTTTTCCTTCTAGAGTGGTTGCAGGAAGCATATCCTGCAAAACACCTCTATTTGGATTTAAATCATTTTCCGTGTGGCTAGCAGTGTCACTACCATTGCGGACGGGCATGGGGTTCAAGCGTCGTCCCCGACCATGACAGCGCTTGTCCGAGGCTTCATTAGTTCTGTCTTGAACCAACTAATCACACTAAATGGGGGGTTAGCCCTATTAGTGGTTTGTTCTTTTCGTCACTTTTTACGACTGGCAGATCATAGCGGAGGCCTATTCTTTTGCTGGGCCTCCACGGGGTTTATTATTATTATTACTATTATTATAATTATTATTATCACTATGTGGAAATGTATAGGCTTATTGTTGAAGTGTCGTTGTGATGTCCTAGTATCGGCAGTGGAATGTTCAAACTGTCTACACAGAAACGTTAGAGAAACTAGTGTACACCTTCTATAACAGCACACCAACAAATTGTTTGATACAGTAATTTAAATTCTCTATGATCTCAACGCTCTGCTAAATAAAAATGAGAGAAATTCTCATTAACAATTAGTGATACAAATGAATTTCCTACAGCACACATTAAATGTCCCAAGTAGGGCACCTGTTTTATAATGGAACGCCGCCACAGTGAGAGCACAATTCAGTTATGCAAAACATATCAGTCGCATTTGTTTTTTACTAGTGTCTCCTGACCAGGACTGTTGTTGGACGATATTAAATACAATCTTGAGTTTTAACGGATGACTTTATTTTCTCAATTTCGTATCACCATTAAATGATTTACAATTAATTATTTGAACCAACTATGAGTAAGATGATTGCTTACTTTGAGCTCAAAAAATGCTATGTATCTCAAACTGAGTTTAATAAAGTCAGTTCCACAACAGGATCCACACTGACACATACAAATTCACAATGAATGACTGCTTGACTGTAGTTCAGTAGGCACAGAATGTCCTGTTAACAAGTGGTAGGCACCTCAAAATAAATGAAAGATTGCTATAAAACAAGTTAAAAAAAAACGGATCGAAGATCCAGATAAATGAAATCAGTGAAGCAGCAACACAAGTTGCGGAATAAACCTCGTAAATTGTGAGCTGATCGGAGCAAAGGGACCACTAACGCTAAAAGTGACACTTCCTCAAGACTCCGCCGGCCGTTGTGGCCGAGCGGTTGTAGGAGCTTCAGTCAGGTTCGAATCTGCCTCGGGCATAGATGTGTGTGATGTCCTTAGGTTGGTTATGTTTAAGTTGTTCTAAGTTCTAGGGGACTGATGACCTCAGAAGTTAAGTCCCATAGTGCTCAGAGCCATTTGAACCTCAAGACTCAGCAATGTATGCCGGTTGGCGATCGGGTGCCTCTCTTTCGATGTGACTTCATGCCCATGCGTCTGCTCGCAGTCTTCCCCTCTTCTGTATGTCCCTCTCCGTCCCATAAAACCAACGATTTAGAGGATAGGATTCATGACTTTAGCCACAGTGACGAGCAAGAGTTTTCCTGAATACACCAAAACGCAGGAGAACAATGCTAAAATTTCTTCACCATCGCTTACTATATGTCAGTCAACTAACTGCAGGATGGTACATTGTATTTGCTGTGTTGTCAGTCGTTGGTTTAGTCATTTGGAATAACAGAACCTTTGCTGCTGATCAATATGATTTGCTGGTAAGATCCAGAATGTAAAACCCAGAAATTTTCCCCACACTGGAGAAGGCAAAATGGTAGTTTAGCTTGTTTGAAACAGCCTGCAGGATGGGCAGATTCGTCACGCCAGTAATATTCTGGGAACTTTCGGTAGCTAGGTACTAATTTCAAAGGCCCATTCCAATGCTTGGGCAATGGAACCAATCCAGCTTTTCAAAAAAAAAAAAAAGGTTCAAATGGCTCTGAGCACATGGTACTTAACTTCTGAGGTCATCAGTCCCCTAGAACTTAGAACTACTTAAACCTAACTAACCTAAGGACATCACATACATCCATGCCCGAGGCAGGATTCGAACCTGCAACTGTAGCGGTCGCGCGGTTCCAGACTGAAGCGCCTAGAACTGCTCGGCCACTCCGGCCGGCGCCAGCTTTCCACTGTGCAGTTCTACAAATCCACAGCTCAACAGGGGGTTGTAAATTATCCCATATTCAAGACTGCGCAGGCTTCTCACAACATATCCACTCTGGCATGCCTCACGAAAGAGCAATTTAAGAATCTTACTGCAGAAGCCACTAGCTATGTATCTTCTCAAGCAAAGTTGAGAAAACACAGTTGCTAAATGATATGCGACTTCACTATCACAATGTGTTCTGTAAGAAAGCAGGCCTTCATACAGTGGCACTCCATGTGCCTCTATCTTCTGTTGCTCTCTTTATTTCCACATATCTTACAGACACTTTAATCTCATCCATCACCTTTTATCTTCTCTTTTCTTTCAATCTTAGGCAACTGTCTTGCCACAGTGGATACATCGGTCCCCGTCAGATCACCGAAGTTAAGCCCTGTCGAGCATCGGCGGCACTTGGATGGGTGACCATCCAGGCTGCCATGTACGGTTACCATTTGTCGGGGTGCTCTCAGCCTCGTGATGCAAACGGAGGAGTTACTTGACCGAATAGTAGCGACTCTGGTCAAAGAAAACCACCGTAACGACCAGGAGAGCGGTGTGCTAACCACACGCCCCTCCTATCCACATCCTCGTCTGAGGATGACACGGCGGTCGGATAGTCCTGATGGGCCACTTTGGCCTGAAGACGGAGTGCTTTTTTTTTTCTTTCATTCTTGTCCCAGACACTAACCCTTTCAGTGCATTCAACGTCAAACATTCCTATTGCCTTGTGTAACACAGCCCATTTCTCTTTCTTTTTCTTATACCTTGGAATAGTCTTTTATTCTCCTCCATTCTTTCCAGTATATCTTCATTAGTTACTGCCTGTACCCAACTAAGCCTTTCCATCCTGCTCCACACCCACGTGTCTAATGTTCCCATCCTCCTTTCCTCCTCTCTTTTTAAGGTTTGTGCTCCATAGAGTGCCACACTCATGGCAAAACACCTAGCTAGGTTTAACCTGAGCTGTTTATTTAGCTTTCCACATAGTGAGTCCTGCTTCTAATGAAAGCTTCCTTAGTTACCACAATCTGACGTATCCTTGTGGTGTATCACATATTCTGTCATCCTGTTTCCTAAATACTTGACAGCTAGTGCTTGGCTAATTTTAATGTGCCTTATCTTAATATTAGCTATTTTGCCTCCTTCGCTGCTCATCATGCACATTCTCTTTCTCTTACTGCTCTTCATTCCATAATCTTCATGAATCTCACTTTGATCTTTTAACATTTTGTTTGCATTGCTTCCAATTCCTGCTAATAACCCATGATCTGCAATGTATCTCCACTTTCAAGTTACACGAGACATGTTTTTTAAGTAAAAACCATTCTGAAATAAAAATAAAACAAGCAGACTTTTCTTGGCAATTTTATTTCTACATGAAAGCTCGTACAGTAATCTATTTTTTCAAATAATTCCCACCAATGTTAAGGCTCTTTTCATATCGTACAACCAGCTTTGAATACAACCCTCACAGAAAACTGCCACGTGAGCATAACTTTCGATAGTTTAGACGTTCTGTAACATTTGCATGAAGCACACGTCTTGACATTTGCAGAAACTCATAATATGGTACTAAAAGTCGCAACGCATCAGTTCTCTCTCACTTTCTCATCAACTTTCTGCACCAGATCGTCTGCGACTGGAAGTCGCCTCCTCATTATCCTCTGCGTAGCCATCTTTAAAAGCTTTCTTCCATTTTCATACCGTCCCGTCGCTCATAATGTTTTCCCTATTGAGATGACAATCAATTTCAATCGCTTTCACGCTTTTAGTACTAAGAAAACGAATCAAAGCGTGTGTTTCACAGTCGACAGTATTCTCAGTCGAAGGAGGCAGTTGAAATACTCACAGTCAAACGTAAACACGCCGAATGACTCTGTAATGGCGTCTGTGGCCTGAAAACAGAGAGTGGTATACAGCACACATGCGCCAAATGCCGGACGCGGTGCTGCGGCAGTGGGATTTCGAAACGGTACAAATGGTTCAAATGGCTCTGAGCACTACGGGACTCAACTGCTGAGGTCATAAGTCCCCTAGAACTTAGAACTACTTAAACCTAACTAACCTAAGGACAACACACACATCCATGCCCGAGGCAGGATTCGAACCTGCGACCGTAGCAGTCGCGCGGTTCCAGACTGTAGCGCCAGAACCGCTCGGCCACCAGCGGCCGGCGAAACGGTACATACTTTAAAAACACGCCTCGTAGGTGCGACGACTGTCTGAGGAAGAATTGGCGGAGGTTGGCGCCTTTCAATCTGCCTACTATGTTGCTGTCAAACTAGTAGTTAGGAGGACCTCATATAGGAGGTATACGTGTGGCTCTCTTGGTTTTGCAAATTTCACACCAGCTTGAAGCTCGGTTACGAATGCATATCAATTATTCTGTAACTTCTTCCCATCCGTTTCGTACAGACATTAAGGATAATTCTTTCTGCGACTTTCAGAATAAAAAAGAAGGATATGTCAACCAGTTGTTTACCTGCAGTTTCTTAGAAGTACTGCAAAACAAAACACCTTGAAATTGAAGGTACTCCTCCTAACAAGTGCTGTTGTTTTATGGAGTCATGAAGGTTCTCAAATATACAAGGCCATTTTTTGTCTATCATTTGATTAATAAATGACCTGCTTGGAGCTGAATTCACTTCTGAAGGATAAAATTGCTATCGCCTTGGTTTATTCGACGATTGTATCAGACAGTGGGTGTTGCAGAACGTACCATTGTTCGATAAGAAGGTTGTCCATAAAAAGTGTTTACTTAATTTCTACTCAATTAGTGGTACGAAGACAAATTCGGACTTCGTGATAAGATGTGTGGGTTCTAATTGAAATGAAATGCTTAAACAGCAAGACACAATACGCAATCAGTATGTTAGCTTTCGAAAATGTACTACATTATCCTTCCTGAGGCATCTTTCCTAGAACAGAAATACCCAATGTTAAGAAAAGCATAAGCGGTAAATCTATAAGATACTGTAGTACTGTAGACGTGTTTCTAATATATTCGTTGATTATTCAGTGAAAATGAAATTACAAGAGAGCCACACGTATACCTCCTATATAACAAGCAAGAGTGAGTAAAATGTGAAGGAGCTTTTTCTCCAAAAAAATCTTCTATCCTACTTTTTATAATTGATTGTGGCTTGTTGGATTTCGATACAGTCATCAAGTTTCACTTAATTACGTAGATTATAACTCATTTGCGCAAATGGATTTTGTCATGGTAGTAAGGGTACAATTTATAAAATAAGGAAACATTACATCATTTTACCTTATATGCTTTATCTCCTTCTCTAGCAAAGGCAGGAAAAAGGAATAATTATCTGCTGGGATCCAGGGTACATAGGGATCCTGGTGAATGAACTCAGCTGCCAAAGAGGCTTGCTCCCTTCCACCTCCCACTCGCTGTTCATTTCCCCTCAAGGCTGCTACCCTTACAACTGGCTCGGAAGACCATGTGTTGGTAGGAGGCTTGGTGGCTCCTACTGCAGAGAAAAAGTAGCAGCCAGTGAAATCGTCATTGTGACCGTAGCTAACCTCCTTCCGACCACAAAGAGCTGGAGAACCAACACTTACAAAGCTGATAGTGGAACATTGCCCACTGACGCATGGTTGTCTCTTGTGTTGTGAGGAACCACCAGAGGGTGAAAAACTGAAACACAGCTGCCAATTCAACATATTATAATTTACTGTGTTGTATATGTTGATCTGAGTGCACACCTCAGTCACCTACAGCATCTGAGTAGTAGGACAACAGGGTTACCAGCACTTTTGTTAGTGCGGGTTGCCTACATCAAGGGCACATATGCACTCAGGGGCAAACATATTGTTCTCCTGTGATTGACAGATCATTAACCTATTGTTGTCCTTCGATTGACAGGTCCTTAACCTATTTTTATGCTAAAAGAATCCTTCCTTTTGATGGACAAATCCTTAACTTAATGATCCCCCACCCCCCGCCACTCCCCTCACCCCTCAGGAAAACTCCAACTCGCCCCTTCCCCCTCACTGCTACAGGTACACTTTCAGGTCTGAGTTATTGGATAGGCCCTCTCACTCTTATCAATTTGATTGACTATTTACTTAAATTGATCAATTAATTAACCACTCCCCCTCCAGTAAACCCACTCCCTTCCACCCTCCCGCCTAGAAATCGGCGGGAGAAAGACTCAGTTGATCAGTCATTTGGAGGGGATTCGACTGTAGTGTATGGAATATTGTTTAAACTATTTAGACAATGTATAGAATATTGTTTAGTTATTTACGGCAGTGTATGGAATATAGTTTATTTATTTAGTTAAAGAATTTGTCTGGAAATCGATTGCTGTGTATGGAATATTGTTTAAACAATTCAGGTAATGTTTGGAATAATGTTTATTTAAACAATTTAAGGCATTCAAACAATGTATCGAATATAGTTAATTTATTTATTTAAAGAATTTTTCAGGAAATCGATCACCACCTGCACCACCACATCCCCACCCCTCCCCTCCTCTGCCTGGAAACTGGCAGCAATGCAGTGGAGAGGGAGGATCACACGAAGGGAAATTCGGTATATTGTTTTTTTTATAAAAATATCGGTTTTGCAGGACATGGATTTCTCTTGCTCATCATTTTCTGCTGTTTGGAAAGATGCCAGTCTCATGAGAAGTAATTACATTGATCACATTAGTTTTTTTATTCAGAGTGCGCAAGGAATACCGACAGAAAAAACACATCACACCTGATTACACAGTTAAAAATCGTTCGATCGTGAAGAACGCACCGCCCACCATCCCCTGTCCACTGTGCCATGCAGGACACTATCACAAACGCTCCCAGGAGTCAGGATGCACCGGCAGACCCCGTGAAGTGATGATACGGCCATCAGCTGAAAAACCACGTGCAGCTGTCAATTCAGGTCCCACAAGGATGAGGCGGCAGCATCCCTTTCATACATGACACCTGAGAAATACCTGTCGAAATATGTGCTCACCTATGCACCGTTGCTGGCATGATGACGCAGAGCTGCGGGTCCACACTGAGAGAGATGTTTGCATAGTGTATCACCCTCAGCGAGATGTTTGCATAGCGGCTCACCCTCGCAGGTCATATACTGATGTCACATCTCTATGTAAATAAAAGCCGAGTCTGCCTCTCAGAAATAGTAAAGTGCTGCAGGAATAGTTAATAGTCGCTTTTGTAGGAGCTTTCGTGATGCCTCAACTTGTCTGCATGGAAATTCTGGTCCTAACAGGACCTGTCCACGAAAAGAGCCCAGAATAACACCGATTTCATTCTTCCTAATGATCCTAATGGGACAGCCTATCTCTCACTGAATTTAACCATCAAACTGCTGCGCCAGCTAGTGTGTGAGTACTCTCTGCCTTTTTTTCCTTTAAATGAGATTTTCAGCGGCAAAAAATTATTTTGTACAGTTCATCATATTGCACTGACAATTAACCCCTGAAAAAGTGGTCTACAGATCGTCAAATACATCCCACGTACTCGCTGTGCCGCAGTGCAGTGCCGGCAGAGTAAACTGCCGCCATAAACACGGCCCATAACTGCAGCTGCAGAAGCATATGTCAGCCAGAGAGAGGCCAACTGGCCGTGGACGAGCGCCCACCCCAGGAAGACCTGTTGTTAATGTTGTTGTTGTGGTCTTCAGTCCTGAGACTGGTTTGATGCAGCTCTCCATGCTAATCTATCCTGTGCAAGCTCCTTCATCTCCCAGTATCTACTGCAACCTAAATCCTTCTGAATCTGCTTAGGGTATTCATCTCTTGGTCTCCCTCTACGATTTTTAACCTCCACGCTGCCCTCCAATGCTAAATTTGTGATCCCTTGATGCCTCAGGACGTGTCCTACCAGCCGATCCCTACTTCTAGTGAAGTTGTGCCACAAACTTCTCTTCTCCCCAATCCTATTCAATACCTCCTCATTACATTACATTCTTCTGTAGCACCACATTTCGAAAGCTTCTGTTCTCTTCTTGTCCAAACTATGTATTGTCCATGTTTCACTTCCATACATGGCTACACTCCATACAAATACTTTCAGAAACGACTTCCTGACACTTAAATCTATACTCGATGTTAACAAATTTCTCTTCTTCAGAAACGCTTTCCTTGGCATTGTCAGTCTACATTTTATATCCTGTCTACTTCGACCATCATCAGTTATTTTGCTCCCCAAATAGCAAAACTCCTTTACTACTTTAAGCGTCTCATTTCCTAATCTAATTCCCTCAGCATCACTTGACTTAATTCGACTACATTCCGTTATCTTTGTTTTGCTTTTGTTGATGTTCATATTATATCCTCCTTTCAAGACACTGTCCATTCCATTCAACTGCTCTTCCAAGTCCTTTGCTGTCTCTGACAGAATTACAATGTCATCGGTGAACCTCAAAGTTTTTATTTCTTCTCCCTGGATTTTAATACCTACTCCGAATTTTTCTCTTGTTTCCTTTACTGCTTGCTCAATATACAGATTGAATAACATCGGGGAGAGGCTACAGCCCTGTCTCACTCCCTTCCCACCCACTGCTTCCCTTTCATGCCCCTCGACTCTTATAACTGCCATCTGGTTTCTGTACAAATTGTAAATAGCCTATCGCTCCTTGAATTTTACCCCTGCCACCTTTAGAATTTGAAAGAGAGTATTCCAGTGAACATTGTCAAACGCTTTCTCTAAGTCTACAAATGCTAGAAACGTAGGTTTGCCTTTCCTTAATCTTTCTTCTAAGATAAGCCGTAAGGTCAGTATTGCCTCACTTGTTCCAACATTTCTATGGAATCCAAACTGATCTTCCCCGAGGTCGGCTTCTACTAGTTTTTCCATTCGTCTGTAAATAATTCGTGTTAGTATTTTGCAGCTGTGACTTATTAAATTGATAGTTCGGTAATGTTCACATCTGTCAACACCTGCTTTCTTTGGGATTGGAATTATTATATTCTTCTTGAAGTCTGAGGGTATTTCGCCTATCTCGTATATCTTGCTCACCAGATGGAAGAGTTTTGTCAGGACTGGCTCTCCCAAGGCCGTCAGTAGTTCTGATGGAATGTTGTCTACTCCGGGGGCCTTGTTTCGACTCAGGTCTTTAAGTGCTCTGTCAAACTCTTCACGCAGTATCGTATCTCCCATTTCATCTTCATCTACATCCTCTTCCATTTCCATAACATTGCCCTCAAGTACATCGGCCTTGTATAGGCCCTCTATATACTCCTTCCACCTTTCTGCTTTTCCCTCTTTGCTTAGAACCGGGTTTCCATCTGAGCTCTTGATATTCATACAAGTGGCTCTCTTTTTCTCTTTAATTTTCCTGTAGGCTGTATCTATCTTACCCCTAGTGAGATAAGCCTCCACATCCTTACATTTGTCCTCTAGCCATGCCTGCTTAGCCATTTTGCACTTCCTGTCAATCTCATTTTTGAGACATTTGTATTCCTTTTTGCCTGCTTCATTTACTGCATTTTTATATTTTCTCCTTTCATCAATTAACTTCAATATTTCATCTGTTACCCAATTATTTCTACTAGCCCTCGTCTTGTTACCCACTTAGTCCTCTGTTACCTTCACTACTTCATCCCTCAAAGCTACCCATTCGTCTTCTACTGTATTTCTTTCCCCCACTCCTGTCAATTGTTCTCTTATGCTCTCCCTGAAACTCTGTACAACCTCTGGTGTAGTCAGTTTATCCAGGTCCCATCTCCTTAAATTGCCACTTTTTGCAGTTTCTTCAGTTTTAATCTACAGTTAATAACCAATAGATTGTGGTCAGAGTCCACATCTGCCCCTGGAAATGTCCTACAATTTAAAACCTGGTTCCTAAATCTCTGTCTTACCATTATATAATCTATCTGATACCTTTTAGTATCTCCAGGATACTTCCATGTATACAACCTTCTTTTATGATTCTTGAACCAAGTGTTAGCTATGATTAAGTTAGGCTCTGTGCAAAATTCTAACAGACGGCTTCCTCTTTCATTTCTTAGCCCCAATCCATTTTCACCTACTATGTTTCCTTCTCTCCCTTTTCCTACTCTCAAATTCCAGTCACCCATCACTATTAAATTTTCGTCTCCCTTCACTACCTGAATAATTTCTTTTATCTCATCATACCTTTCTTCAATTTCTTCGTCATCTTCAGAGCTGGTTGGCATATAAACTTGTACTGCTGTAGTAGGCATGCGCTTCATGTCTATCTTGGCCACTATAATACGTTCACCATGCTGTTTGTAGTAGCTTACCCGCACTCCTATTTTTTTTATTCATCATGAAACCTACTCTCGCATTACCCCTATTTCATTTTGTATTTATAACCCTGTATTCACCTGACCAGAAGTCTATTCCTCCTGCCACCGAACTTTACTAATTCCCACTATATCTAACTTTAACCTATCCATTTCCCTTTTTAAATTTTCTAACCTACCTGTCCGATTAAGGGATATGACATTCCACGCTCCGATCCGTGGAATGCCAGTTTTCTTTCTCCTGATAACAACGTCCTCTTGAGTAGTCCCTGCCTGGAGATCTGAATGGGGGACTATTTTACCTCCGGAATATTTTACCCAAGAGGACGCCATCATCATTTAACCATACAGTAAAGCTGCATGCCCTCGGGAAAAATTAAGGCTGTAGTTTCCCCTTGCTTTCAGCTGTCCGCAGTACCAGCACAGCAAGGCCGTTTTGGTTATTGTTACAAGGCCAGATCAGTCAATCATCCAGACTGTTGCCCCTGAAACTACTGAAAAGGCTGCTGCCCCTCTTCAGGAACCACACGTTTGTCTGGCCTCTCAACAGATATCCCTCCGCTGTGGTTGCACCTACGGTACAGCTATCTGTATCGTTGAGGCACGCAAGCCTCCCCACCAACGACAAGATCCATGGTTCATGGGGGGAGGCAGGAGGACCTAAGTGGTAGAAGTTCAAACACTATCAATACTTCCAGTGCAAACACTCATCATATTGAATCATCTCAAATTTCCGCAGAGTATAAACGAGGCACTCGCAGTACCGAAGGCAACTCAACGCAAAACTGGCTATTAGTTCACTATTCACCCGCCCAGAGGGAGCTGCCAGCCAAATTGTCATAAATGGGAAGCTTTCTCAGACTCTCTGAACTGGTGTACAAAGGTTGGACAAGTTCCAGCTCTGAACAAAGGCGTCCGCTGAGATGCTGTTTCCAGGCCGAGCCTCCTTGCTTGCTGCTGCACTTTCTACTGCCATTTCCAGACTCACAAGAATATTGGGAACCAGGCACATATTTATCAGTGTAACTGCAATTAAATATTAGGATTGCTGCCACAGTCTGACACTGAGCAATGTACAGGATATGTCTCCTCTTTACAGTCTTGGTTCTGGAACGAATTTCAGTATCTATAGCACACATAATTTTCCAAGTAAAAAAAAATCTTTCATTCCCCTTACAACTACCGATGTCCTTACTCTATAACTCCCTCATGATAGGACATGCAGTAGCGACCACCAGACGCTTGATCAAATACAGCAAAGACTGTTGTACAAACTCTGGGTCAGTTACCCTCAGCACAAAGGTGTTGCTATTTTGTGGCCCCGTGCTGCTTGCTTCCTTTCTTTCTACACCCATCTCCAGACTCTGGGATTACAAAAACGTATGTAATTTCACATGGTTTGGCAGAATATGATAGCATTTACATGATACTTTTTGATATCAAGCACATAGCAATATCCCTTTCATAGTAGTATTGCTTGTGCAACATAATTCCGAAAATATAGGCTGGAAATTATTTCTTCAGAAACTCAAAACTTTGGTGAAGTGGAGTGTGCGATAAACCACTGAGTAACTATAAACTTATCCTGTCTGTGAAGACCTTTACTTGAAAACTCGAAAAAAATAGAGGAAACTGATATTTCCACTCGCGAATACCGATGTCGGTGATGTAACGGATTCCAAATCATCCCTGTAAGTTACAAAATCAGCTAAGGTCTTTCTCATGTCTAGAGAACCAGCAAATGTATCTTCCACCCATCTTCACTTGCTACATGCGGACACCACAATCGACGTTGTCTCAATTAAATAAAGGCGCGAAATATGCAGAAGCAGTCAATAGGACAATTTACATTGGAGGTAATAACAGTCAAGTGCAAACATAAATCAATATTGAATCTTCTCAAATTTCCAAGCAATCATGACAGATGACCGATCAATGAAGTCTTTTTCCACCAATTTCTGGGAGGGAGGGTGGGAGAGCAGGTGGTTTACCAGAGGTTAGTTATTTGGTTGATTTATTAAGTAGTCAATCAAATTGATAAGAGTGAGAGGGACTATCCAATAACTCAGACCTGAAAGTGTACCTGTACCAGTGACAGGGAGGGGGTGGCTTATGGGTTGGAGGTTTCCTTTGGGGGGTGGAGTGGGAGGGGGCGAACAATAGGTTAAGGACCTGTCAATCAAAAAGGAGGATCTTGTTAGCAGTACAATAGGTTAAGAACCTGTCACTCAAAGGAGAACACTAGGTTAATGACATGTCAGTCAAAGGAGAACAATAGGTTTGTCCATGATTGCATATGTGCCCCTGATAAAGGCACCCCCCACTAAGAATATGCGCTGGAGACCCTGTTGCCCTACTACTCACCTGGCTTCTATTTCAGCTGATAGTAAGGCAAGTGTGGTTCGGGTCTTAGTTTTTTGTGTGATGTCAGGGCTCCTTCACAAAGTATTAAGTGACGAAATTAGTGTATCGCAGAGTGGCTTGGTCAATGGTCATCCATTATCTCTAAGTAGTCAGCCAGGAACAGTTATCTTCTCCCCTTTTAAAAGCGTCTGTAGTGGAATTTTTTACTTGACTTTATCTAATTTTCTGCTGTGTCCTATCTCAATTTCATGAATTGTCTTGCGTAAATCTCCTGATTTCAGTTTGTTTTCTCATCTACATCTACGTGACTACTTCGCAATTCACACTTAAATGCCCGGCACATGGTTCTTCGAACCACCTTCATACTACTTCCCGATCACTTCTGAACAGCGCGAGGGAATAACGAACATTTAAATATTTCTGTGCAATCTCTGATCTCCCCTATTTTATGACACGATCTCTTCTCCCTGTGTAGGCGGACGTCAACAAAATATTTGTGCATTCCAAGAGGAAATTCGGTGACTGAAATTTCGTGAAAAACCTCGTCGCAACGATGAACGCCTTTGTTTTAATGATTGGGACCCCAGCTCGTGTATCCTATCCGCCATACTCTCTTCGCTATTTAGCGATAGTACAAAACTAGTTGCCCTTCTTTGAACGTGTTCGATGTCCTCCGTCAATCAAATCTGGTAAGGAAGCCACACATCGTGGCAGTACTTCAGAAGAGGGCGGGAAATCGTAGTATAGGAACAAGCGTAGTATAGGGAATCTCTTTAGTAGTTCTTGCTGCTTGTATTCTGCCAATAAATCGCTGTCGTTGGTTCGCCTTCCCCACAATTAAAAATGGTTCAAATGGCTCTGAGCACTATGGGACTTAACTTCTAAGGTCATCAGTCTCCAAGAACTTAGAACTACTTAAACCTAACTAACCAAAGGACATCACACATATCCATGCCCGAGGCAGGATTCGAACCTGCGACCGTAGCGGTGGCGCGGTTCCAGACTGTAGCACCTAGAACCGCTCGACCACCCCGGCCGGCTCTTCCCCACAACATTTTATGCGTGACCTTTCCAGTGTAAGGTTCGTAATTGTAGCCCCCAGGTATTTAGATGAATAGTTTACAATTTTTAGATTTGTGTGATTTGTCATTTAACCTAAATCTAACGGATTCCCTATAGTATTCATGTGGATGATTTGACTGTTTTCATTATGTAGAGTCAATTGTCATATTTCGTGACATGCTTGTAACTTGTCTAAATTGTCTTACAAATGGTTTTGATCTGCTGATGACTTTTCTAGACGTTAAATGACAGCATCAACTGCAAACAGTCTGAGACGACTGCTCAAATTGTGTGCTGAATCGTTTATATAGATTACGAATATTTCTTCGGCAATGATAAATATCACTTTGTTTTAGTCGATGACTTTCTATCGTTCACCATGAACTGTGACCTCTCTGACACCGAACGAGGTGACGCAGTGGTCAGCACACTGGACTCGCATTCGGGAGGACGATGGTTCAAACCCAAGTCCGGCCATCCTGATTTACGTTTTCCATGATTTCCCTAAATCGCTGAAGACAAATGCCGGGATGGTTCTTTGGGAAGGGCACGGGCCACTTCCTTCCCCATCCTTCCCTAATGCTATGGGACCGATGACCTTGCTGCTTGGTTCCCTCCCCCAAATAAACCAAACTCCCTGACATGAAGTCACGAATCTAGTACCACAACTGAAACGATTCTCCATATGGACGCAATCTGATTAAAAGCCGCTTGTGAAGAATGGTGTCATAATCATTCTGGGAATCTAGAAATATGGAATCAATTTGAGGCCCTCTGTCGAAGCACTCATTCCATCGCGTGAATAAAGAGTTAATTGTGTTTCACAAGAACGATAGTTTTGAATCCGTATTGACTACGTGTGTTAAATCTTTGTTTGGTGGTACAGCTTCGTTTTAATGTTTACTGTTACTATTTTCACAACCCTCGTCCGTATTAGTTTCATGTAGGGGCGATAATTACTTTAAACCACCTATCACATCATATCACACCAATCTGCAGGCAGTATGTTTCTATAAACCCAAACCAAATGAAATTTTTTTTAAAATTCATGAATGATGCTTATAATACAAGGCTAACTGCAGAATGTGGTGCTACACAACGTGGCACTACACGAAACTAACGCTAATAGCGTAGGCAGAAAGGGAAATCACACAACACAGGTCTGTAAGTCCACGGTATTGATGGTAAGTTGAGAAAACCGTCCCGAAACACATGTGCTGCAGAATGCCACTGTTTTCTGCACATGCACCCCGACATCAATATAGGATATGATCACCATGCACATGTACACAGGCCGCACAACGCTTTGGCATACTCTGGCCCAAGTGGTCGAGCAGCTGCTGGGGTATTGACTACCCATTCTTGCACCAGTGCCTGTCGGAGCTCCTGAAGTGTCCTAGGGGTTTGAAGACGTGCAGCAATACGTCGACCGAGAGCATCTCAGACGTGCTCGATCGGGTTTGGGTCTGGAGAACGGGCAGGCCACTCCATTCGCCTGATGTCTTCTGTTTCAGGGTACTCCTCCACGATGGCAGCTCGGTGGGACCGTGAGTTATCATCCATCAGTAGGAAGGTGGAACCCACTGCACCCTTGAAAAGGCGGGAATACTGGTGCAAAATGACGTCCCGATGCACCTGACCTGTTACAGTTCCTCTGTCAAAGACACGCAGGGGTGTACGTGTACCAATCATAGTCCCACCCCACACCATCAAACCACGACCTCCATACAGGTCCCTTTCAAGGACTTTAAGGGGTTGATATCTTGTTACTGGTTCACGCCAGATGAAAACCCGACGAGAATCACTGTTCAGACTATACCTTTACTCGTCCGTGAACATAGCCTGGGACCACTCTTCCAGTGACCAAGTACTGTGTTCTTGACATCAGTCTTACCGGCTCTCCTGTGATCAAGGGGCAGTGGAATGGACCTTGCAGGTCTCTGGGCGAATAAACCGTGT
The DNA here is from genome assembly GCF_021461395.2 of Schistocerca americana. Classification (NCBI taxonomy): domain Eukaryota; kingdom Metazoa; phylum Arthropoda; class Insecta; order Orthoptera; family Acrididae; genus Schistocerca; species Schistocerca americana. The sequence continues at coordinate 225,685,543 of NC_060123.1, forward strand.
CTGTTCAGTCGTCTGTAGACCGTGTGTCTGAAGACAACTGTTCCAGTGGCTGCGGTAACGCCCTGAGCAAGGCTACCTGCAGTACTGCGTGGCCGTCTGCGGGCACTGATAGTGAGATATCGGTCTTCTTGTGGTCTTGTACACTGTGGATGTCCCATGCTGTAGCGCCTGGACATGTTTCCTGTCTGCGGCAATCTTTGCCATAATCTTGAGATCACACTTTGTGGCACATGGAGGGCCCGTGCTACGACCTGCTGTGTTTGACCAGCCCCCAGTCGCCCTAGTATTCTACCCCTCATAGCGTCGTCAATATGTGTTCTTTGAGCCATTTTAACACACAGTCACCACTAGCACGTCTGGAAACGTCTGCACACTTACTCGCTGCACCGTGCTCTGACATGCACCAACACACCTCTGCGTATGTGGACTGCTGCTAGCGCCACCGTGCGACGAACGCAGGTCAAATGCACCGCATGGTCATACCCTCTCGTGATTTAAACCCACAAACCGCCCACCAGAGCGTAGTTTCACCATGTATCAGCTTTATCCTTAATTTATGAGCATGAGTGTATATAATTTCTAAAAGTGGTTCTGCCTCGAGCAGAAACATTTTTTCTTGTTTTAGTACTCAAACATGTTTCGGACATGTTCTCCATCTTCAGGGGTCTCACTTATTCTCTGTTAAATAAAATTTAAAGAATTTTTGCATCATAACACATGACAGGTTTTGAGATTGTGGTATATACTGTATTAATAACTGTATTAACAGAAATATTAACAGGAAAAATATATACCTTTTTTATTATGTACTGGTGTTCACTTGGATATCTGACATTCTCAGTACCGCTATAATTACTACCTTCCAGTATGACATCAGCAATTAATAAGGGTTTTTCCAAGTTTATGTTACGTAATTTGCAAATTTTTAGGTCTAACATCAAATTATCGCTTTACTGTCACTATTTCACTCTCTGTTGGCAACAAACTGTCGTTGTTATTAATTTTGACAATTTTTTTTTTTTTGGGTTACAACACCAGTTTTCGAAAATGTGTTGGAAAATATGCTGATAGTCTTTGTGAAATGTTAGGTTTGGAGGGAAGAGTGGGGAATGTATGAAAATTGTGTGTACTCACTTTTTGTAGATTTTACGTTCTCATGCTTCTACAGGGATGTTAAGTTGTGCTTCCAAATCCACACTGCTTCACTGTTTACGTCATGTTCACTTGATCCGCATCTTCTTCTGTATGTCCTTTGCGGGAATTTCGAATTTTTCAGTGACACTGGGGTTGTGTGACTGTTTTTGTGCTGAGAAGGGGGTACTGCTTTGTAGTCATTCATTACTTCTTTTCCTTCCATTGTGGTTATTTGTATACAGAAATTTTTTTCTGTTATGTGAGTCTGTGGAAGGCTGTTGCTGCATTTAAGTATTTTTTGAGTCTGTGTTTAAGTGTGTTGATCTGTGTTTCATGTCCGTGAGATGATCAGCAAATGTTGAATTACTGCTGTTTTAGGTCTAACATCAAATTATCGCTTTACTGTCACTATTTCACTCTCTGTTGTCAATAAGCTGTCGTTGTTATTAATTTTGACAATTTTTTTTGGGTTACAACACCAGTTTTCGAAAATGTGTTGGAAAATATGCTGATAGTCTTTGTGAAATGTTAGGTTTGGAGGGAAGAGTGGGGAATGTATGGAAATTGTGTGTACTTACTTTTTGTAAATTTTACGTTCACATGCTTCTACAGGGATGTTGAGTTGTGCTTCCAAACGCACACTGTTTCATTGTTTGCATCATTTTCATTTGATCCGCCATCATCTTCTATGTGTTCTGTGCGGGAATTTCGAATTTTTCAGTAACACTTGGTTTTGGGATTGTGTGACTGTTTTCGTGCTGAGAAATGGATACTGCTGTGTATTCATCCATTACTTCTTTTTCTCCCACTATACAGAAATTTTTTCTGTTACTAGTTTCTGTGGCAGGCTGTTGCTGCATTTAAAAATTTTTGAGTCTGTGTTTAAGTGTGTCAATCTGTGTTTCATGTCCATGAGATGATCAGCGAATGTTGAATTACTGCTGTTACTCCTAAGTACCCTTCTGTGTTCAACGTATCTGATCTTCAAATTTCTACTTGTCTGTTCAATTTAAACTGAGTTGCAGACTTGACATGTGATTTGCAGCTTACAGATGTGTTCTGTTTGCCTATGTTAATGTTGGTTGTCCTCAGTTTCTTTGGTATAGAGTTGTCTGTTCTGTAGGCTATTTTCAGCCCTTAAATTTTGAATACGTTGCGAATCTTGTGAGCTTCTGTGTTGTTGTAGGTGAGTGTGTGCCATATGTTTGTTGTTGTGGATGTTCCTTTTTCAGATGTGTGTGTGCGTGTGTGTGTGTGTGTGTGTGTGTGTGTGTGTGTTCGTGGTTTTATGCTCCGTGTGCCTGTGGTTGTTCGTGTGTTGATCTGTTGGCAGCTGTGTGTTGGTTTGTCCTTTAATTTTGTGGTTTAGTCTGTCTGTCGTATTTGTTTTGTAGCCATTTTCAATGATCAAATGAAAACTACGTGGTTCCAGAGACCATTTCAAGCCTCAGACATCTATGATGTATTTAGGCAGACTGAAGTGACGAATGAGAATTTGTATCAAAGGCAGGGTTGGAACGCAGGTCTCCCGCTCACTAGGTAGACGCGCCAACTACTACACTAGCCTGGCACAATGGCTTTATACAACTGTATGGACTACCCTGGCATGCCGCCCTCTTTAATCCAGATTCCCACTCATGCGTCACACAAATTTTCATTTGTCGCTTCAGTCTGCATACATATACACTACTGGCCATTAAAATTGCTACACCAAGAAGATGACGTGCTACAGACGCTAAACTTAACCGACAGGAAGAAGATTCTGTGATACGCAAAAGATCAGCTTTTCAGAGTATTTACACAAGGCTGGCGCCGGTCGCAACACCTACAACGTGCTGACATGAGGAAAGTTTCCAACCGATTTCTCATACACAAACAGCAGTTGATCGGCGTTGCCTGGTGAAACGTTGTTGTGATGCCTCATGTAAGGAGGAGAAATGCGTACCATCACGTTTCCGACTTTGATAAAGGTCGGATTGTAGCCTATCGCGATAGCGGTTCATCGTATCGCGACATTGCTGCTCGCGTTGGTCGAGATCCAATGACTGTTAGCAGAATATGGAATCGGTGGGTTCAGGACGGTAATACGGAACGCCATGCAGGATCCCAACGGCCTCGTATCACTAGCAGTCGAGATGACGGGCATCTTACCCGCATGGCTGTAACGGATCGTGCAGTCACGTCTCGATCCCTGAGTCAACAGATGGGGACGTTACAAGACAACAACCATCTGCACAAACAGCTGGACGATGTTTGCAGCAGGATGGACTTTCAGCTCGGAGACCATGGCTGCGGTTACCCTTACGCTGCATCACAGACAGGAGCGCCTGCGATGGTGTACTCAACGACGAACCTGGGTGCACGAATGGCAAAACGTCATTTTTTCGGATGAATCCAGGTTCTGTTTACAGCATCATGATGGTCGCATCCGTGTTTGGCGACATCGCGGTGAACGCACATGGGAAGCGTGTATTCGTCATCGCCATACTGGCGCATCACCCGGCGTGATGGTTGGGGTGCCATTGGTTACACGTCTCGGTCACCTCTTGCTCGCATTGACGGCACTTTGAACAGTGGACGTTACGTTTCAGATGTGTTACGACCCGTGGCTCTACCCTTCATTCGATTTCTGCAAAACTCTACATTTCGGCAGGATAATGCACGACCGCATGTTGCAGGTCCTGTACAGGCCTTTCTGGATACAGAAAATGTTCGACTGCTGCTCTGGCCAGCACATTCTTCAGATCTCTCACCAATTGAAAACGTCCGGTCAAATGCGGCCGAGCAACTGTCTCGTCACAATACACGTCACTACTCGTGATGAACAGTGGTATCGTGTTGAAGCTGCGTGTACTTGTACACGCCATCCAAGCTCTGTTTGACTAAATGCCCAGGCGTATCAAGGCCGTTATTACGGCCAGAGGTGGTTTTTCTGGGTACTGATTTCTCAGGATCTATGCACCCAAATTGCGTGAAAATGTAATCACATGTTAGTTCTAGTATAATATATTTGTGCAATCAATATCCGTTTATCATCTGCACTTCTTCTTGGTGTAGCAATTTTAATGGCCAGTAGTGTATTATACATGTTTGAATGTTGAAAAGGCCTTTGGAGCCATATAGTTTTATTTGATTAAAGCAGCTATGTCAGGGTTTCATGCAGGATCCCCGTTTCGTTTAATGCTGTGGTTCTATTCCAGTGCAGTTGGAGAACCTGTGCATTGCTGTTCGAGCTTAGGGGGAATACCAATTGACCTGAGGAGTGAATGGGAATTTGGACTGAGGAGGCAGGCGTGCTAGGGTAGTCCACGCAATTGCGCCAAGCCACTGCGACAGGGTGGCGTAGCGGTTAGCACGTCTGCCTAATAAGCAGGAGGCCTGGGTTCATATCCCAGCCTTCGTACAACTTTCATTCGTTGCTTCAGTCTGGATGTATACACCATTTTGATTGTTTGCAGCTGATTTTTTTTAGTTGTCGTCACTGAGGGGAGTTTTATTCAACGCAAGTAGCATTTGGCGCTAACCATCTTCCTTGTGAGTAATCGGATAGTTTGATTTTTGGTGTATAGTTTTTGGTTTGTGATTCTATGGTGAATTCTATCTGGGGGTACACTGTGTGTAGAGTTACTGTACATGGTAGAGTGTTTTATCTAGAAGGCTGGTCCACTTGGGTTGCTGCGTGCTCAGAAAGACTGATTGCTAAGCGAGGGGGGCTCCAATTCGTTTCCCTGTAGGGTCGGGGATTTTCCCCATTGGGGGACATTCCACTATTAAGATAGCTTAATGAGCATGGCCCGAAAGCCAGTGGTTTCAATTCAAAAAAAAATCAAGAATGTATATTGTGTTCGAACATTATGAACTACCTCGAAGAAAACGGTCTACTGATACACAATCAACACGGATTTAGAAAACAGTTCTTGTGAAACACAACTACCTCTTTACTCGCACGAAGTGTTGTTAAGTGCTACTGACAAGGGATTTCAGATTGATTTCGTATTTCTGGACTTCCCGAAGGCTTTGGACACTGTACCACACAAGCGGCTTGTAGTGAAATTGCGTGCTTATGGAATATCGTCTCAGCTATGTCTGGATTCGTGAGTTCCTGTCAGAGAGGCCACAGTTCGTAGTAATTGACGGGAAGTCAGCGAGTAAAACAGAAATGATTTCTGGCGTTCCCCAAGGTAGTGTTATAGCCCCTTTGCTATTCTTCATGCATATAAACGATTTAGGAGATAAACTGAGCAGCCGTTTTAGGTTGTTTGCAGATGACAGATGACGCTCTCGTTTATCGTCTAGTAAAGTCATCAGAAGATCATAACAAATTGCAAAACGATTTAGAAAAGATATTTGTATGGTGCGAAAATTGGGCATTGACCCTAAATAACGAAAAGTGTGAGGTCATCCACATAAGTGCTAAAAGGAATCCGTTAACCTGCGGTTACACGATAAACCAGTCAAATCTAAAGGCCGTAAATTCAACTAAATACCCAGAAATTACAATCACAAACAACTTGAATTGGAAGGAATGCACGGAAAATGTTATGGGTTAGGCTAACCAAAGACCGTTTTATTGGCAGGACAATTAGAAAATGTAACAGACCTACTAAAGAGACAGCCTACACTACGCTTTCCGTCCTCTTTAAGAATACTGCTGCGCGGTGTGGGATCCTTACCAGATATGATTGACGGAGTGCATCGAGAAAGTTCAAAGAAGAAAAACACGTTTCCTATTATAGCGAAATAGGGGAGAGAGTACAGGATTTCGGTGGACATCATTAAAACAAACATGTTTTTCGTTGCGGCAGAATCTTCTCACGACTTTTCAATCGCCAACTTGCTCCTTTGAATGCGAAAATATTTTTTTGACGCCATCCTACATAGGGAGGAACGATCAGCATAATAAAGTAAGGGAAATCAGAGATCGCATCGAAAGATAAATGTGTTCGTTTGTTCTGGGCGCTGCACGAGATGTAGATGTCATCTACATAAAGATGCTGAAATACACTACTATCCATTAAAATTGCTACACCATGAAGATGACGTGCTACAGACGTGAAATTTAATCGACAAGAAGAAGATGCTGTGATATACAAATGATTAGCTTTCCAGAGCATTCACACAAGGTTGGCGCCGGTCGCGACACCTACAACGTGCTGACATGAGGAAAGTTTCCAACCGATTTCTCATACACAAACAGCAGTTGACCACCGTTGCCTGGTGAAAAGTTGTTGTGATGCCTCGTGTAAGGAGGAGAAACGCGTACCATCACGTTTCCGAATTTGATAAAGGTCGGATTGTTGCCTATCACGATTGCGGTTTATCGTATCACGACATTGCTGCTCGCGTTGGTCGAGATCCACTGACTGTTAGCAGAATATGGAATCGGTGGGTTTAGGAGGGTAATACCGAAAGCCGTGCTGGATCCCAACGGCCTCGTATCACTAGCAGTCGAGATGGCAGGCATCTTATCCGCATGGCTGTAACGGATCGTGCAGCCACGTCTCGATCCCTGAGTCAACAGATGGAGACGTTTGCAAGACGACAACCATCTGCACGAACAGTTCGACGACGTTTGCAGCAGCATGGACTATCAGCTCGGAGACCATGGCTGAGGTTACGCTTGACGCTGCATCACAGACAGGAGCGCCTGCGATGGTGTACTCAACGACGAAGCTGGGTGCACGATTGGCAAAACGTCATTTTTCGGATGAATGCAGGTTCTGTTTACGGCATTATGATGGTCGCATCTGTGTTTGGCGACATCGCGTTGAACGCACATTGGAAGCATGTATTCATCGTCGCCATACTGGCGTATCAACCGGCGTGATGGTATGGGGTGCCATTGGTTACACGTCTCGGTCACCTCTTGCTCGCATTGACGGCACTTTGAACAGTGGACGTTACGTTTCAGATGTGCTACGACCCGTGGCTCTACCCTTCATTCGATTTCTGCAAGACCCTATATTTCAGCAGGATAATGCACGACCGCATGTTGCAGGTCCTGTACGGGCCTTTCTGGACACAGAAAATGTTCGACTGCTGCCCTGGCCAGCACATTCTTCAGATCTCTCACCAATTGAAAACGTCCGGTCAATGGTGGCCGAGCAACTATCTCGTCAAAATACACCAGTCACTACTCTTGATGAACAGTGGTATCGTGTTGAAGCTGCGTGTACCTGTACACGCCATCCAAGCTCTGTTTGACTCAATGCCCACGCGTATCAAGGCCGTTGTTACAGCCAGAGTTGGTTGTTCGGGGTACTGATTTCTCAGGATCTGTACACCCAAATTGCGTGAAAATGTAATCACATGTCAGTTCTAGTATAATATATTTGTCCAATTTATCATATGCCTTTCTTCTTGGTGTATCAATTTTAATGGCCAGTAGTGTATTAGGCTGTAGTGTATGGGTTTCTCTGTAGCTGTGGTTTCCAATATTTTGCTCTCAGTGTGTAGCTGTCAATAACCACATAGGTTGTGCGATATTATAGACGAAAAGTGAATGAAATTAGTGGTGATGCCGCTGCGACTCTAGAGCCTTTGTTACCTGTACGCTAGTGTTCTGGTAGTGGACATGTTGGAGTGGGTGGCAGAGTAAAGAGACTTTTTTGAGCGTAACCCATAGCAAGTTTATTTACAAAGAGGCTTACAAGAATAAATAGGAGTGCGGTGGCGGCGCGGCGCGTCGACGGCTGGGCTGGCGGCTAGTGGTGAGTGGCGGAGGGTGGTGTGTCGGGGGGCGGCTACCCGCGGCCCACGAGCGGCGAGGCGACGGCGGGCGCCTGGAAGGCGTGCAGCTTGAGGCCTGGGCCCTGCGGCTGCGCCACGGCGGCTCGCCCGCCCTCTACGGCGCCCTCGCGGTGGACGACGGCGTTGAAGCCGTTCACGGGGTCCGCCGTGTACTCGACAGTGCGGCGAGAGCCGTCGGCCTCCACCAGGCTGTAGCTGCCCTGGACGTTGTCGCCGTCCCGGCTTTCCTGCGGGAACACGCTCCAGCTTTACCCGTCTGCTCCTAGCTCCCGCTACACTGAAATTGAAGGGCTGCCGAAGCCTGTACCGTACCGCCGCTGTTCACATTTCACGCCTAAACCCTCAAATCGCGACAGTTATTCTGAGCTGTGCTGCGAATTCAGTATCTCCATTTTGAGAATACCGAAGGAGCGATCTGTTTTATTTCTCAAAAACATTCAACAGCCTAGATCGCATAAATATTTCGGTATTTGAGACGGCCGTTTTCGACGAAGTTTGCTGTCATCTTCAGGACTTAAAAATCTCATTGTTGTAAAACGAGTTCACTTTGCGTTAGACCTTAAGCCAGCTCATTGTTCCTTTTGAAGTCGATTTTCACTGTTTAGAATATATGCAGCTTATGTAAACCGATGTGCTACTGGGTACTATGATTTGTGATATAACAAGCATCTGTCAGCGATCTGCATGTATGGACATGGCCGTTTACACAAGTTACTTTACGTTCTTAAATATTTTAGTTATGACAGACCGTTTATAATGTTCTGATTTTCATCCACGTGACAACTTGGCGTGAAGTCCGACGTAAAAAGAACATTTTCCACAACAAAAAGGTTCTTAAGACCTGAAGATGACAGTAAATTCTGCCAAAGCCGGTTGTCTTAAATAATGAAATATTTATGCGATCTAGGCTGTTGAATATTTATAGCTCTTCTGCGAAACTTTAAGTTCCTAACAAACAACAACCCAGTTCAGCAAACAAAGTACAGATTACTGGAAGCATACGAGAGAACGTATTGAAGAAGTAAGATGAAAAGTTATATGAAGGGCAAACAAAGTACAGATTACAGGAAGCATACGAGAGAACGTATTGAAGAAGTAAGATGAAAAGTTATATGAAGGTTGCATCGTACATTGTAATGTCATGAAATGGATCTCGATCCAAAGATATCGATAATCTTTGATAGTGTTCAGGAGAATATTCCAATCACCTACGTCAGATACATTTTCACTGTTAATTTCTAACAGTCTTCCTGAAGTCATCTTAAAACATTCAGCAGCATGTCGTTTTCCTTTTCTTCTGCAGCATACCCCTTGTTTTCCTTAATTTTGCATTCACATGTCCCGACTAGAAGTCTATACTGTTTTTTTGTAATCTGACACATAAAAGTAATTGCCCTATAATCTTCACATTATTCGGCTACCAAAAAAGAAAAAAAATAGACTGTCAAAAAGAAAGAGGGGAAATATTTCGATACTTCCGAAGCGCTGCCGAGTAGCAAATGGTTAAAATGTAAAGAAATGAAAGATACAAGCGGAAACGTAGTGGTGGATGTAGAACGACTGTTGTCGTCTTCAGTCCAAAGACTGGTTTTATGTAAATGTCCACCTTATCCTGTGCTAGCCTCTTCATCTCCGAATAACAACTGCAACCTACACTTATTTGAACCTACTTGGCCTCCCTCTACCAAATTGACAATTCCTTGACGCCTCAGTATGTGACCTATCAACTGATCCCGTATTTCAGTCAAGTTGTGCCATAATTTTTTTCTCCCAGTTAGGTTTATTACCTCCTTATTACTTACATGATCTACCTATGCAAGTTTCTGCATTGTTCTGTTTCAAAACCTTCCATTCCCTTCTTGTCTGAACTACTCCTATTCCACATTTCGTTTCCATTAAAGGCTACAATCCAGCCTAATACCACCAAAAAAGACTTCCTAGCAGACTACTATCCCGTCGCTGCTTGGTGGACTACTTGCTTATAATATATAGTGGTAAACAGAAAGTCGTCTAGTCAAAATTGTTTCAAAATGCGTACAGTAGTTCCTGAGATTAGTATTCACATAGATAGAAAAACACAGGGGGAGACTTCACCTCGTAACATGTATAGATGTTAACAAGAAGTAGAATGAAGTACTACTAAAAACAGGATAGAAAAGAAAACTAGCAGGAGCTATAAGAATTAGGGTTGGCCGGCCGGAGTGGCCGTGTGTTTCTAAGCGCTTCAGCCTGGAACCGAGCGACCGCTACGGTCGCAGGTTCGAATCATGCCTCGGGCATGGATGTGTGTGATGTCCTTAGGTTAGTTAGGTTTAATTAGTTCTAAGTTCTAGGCGACTAATGACCTCAGAAGTTAAGTCGCATATTGCTCAGAGCCAATTAGGGTTGGGTTGTTTGGGGGAAGAGACCAAACAGCGAGGTCATCGGATTAGGGAAGGACGGGGAAGGAAGTCGGCGGTGCCCTTTCAAAGGAACCATCCCGGCACTTGCCTAGAGCGATTTAGGGAAATCGCGGAAAACCTAAATCAGGATGGCCGGACGCGGGATTGAACCGTCGTCCTCCCGAATGCGAGTAAGAATAAGGGAAACATGTGTTAGTAGAAGACTACAGTAAGATGAGTGGCTGTGGTACCTGTTGCGCCTTGTTGTCACCGGTGAGTGTGTCCTGCACGTCGTAGGCGTAGCTGTACTGGGGGTGCGGGTCGAAGTCGACGTCCTGTCCGGGCACGGCGCCGGGGACGACGTACTGGGGGCCGCCGCCTCCCTGCCGCCCTTGGCCCTGTCCCTGCCCCTGTCCCTGCTGGCCCCCGCTGCCCCCCTGCTGCCCCCCGCTGCCCCCCTGTTGGCCCCCGGCCCCCTGCCCCCCGGCGGAGGGCGCGCTGGCGTACAGCGTCTTGCCGCTGCCAAGCGTGAAGGCGGGCGCCACCTTGAAGGCGGGGTGCGGGTGGGGGATGAAGGCGAGCGGCGGCCCCGGCGAGGCGACCGCGGGGGCCAGGAAGCCGGCCGCCGCCTCCGCCGCCCCCACCGCCACCAGCAGCGCCGCCAGAGCCGCCGCCGCCGCTGCCCTCGCCGTCCTTGCGGTTGCCGTCATGTCTGCTGCTGCTGCTGCTGCTGCTGAGACCGGGGTGAGTGGTGCGATGCCTCCGGGGTGGCTGCCGCCGGCTTTTATACCGCCGCTCGCGGGGTCACGCCCTGCGCCACGCCCCGCTCTGGCCCAGATGTCGCCTCGTTAAAACTAACAGCCGCCGCTTGCGAGACGGCACCCGGCCGTTTTCGGCGTCTCTCCCGCCAGGCGCATCGCCAACTCTGGTGCGGCTGCCCTCAGCTCGGAGGAGCAAAGTCTGCTACTCGGAGGAACTAAGACCGCTACGTTCCTAGACATCCATCTACATCTGCAGCTATACCGTTACTTCGGACTGTAAAATGTAGCATCTATTTTTGAAATTAGCATTTATTTCTGACCAGATTAGCATCTGTTTGAAATGACTAGGCGCACATACAGAGTGGTTCAAAATTCATATTCCATAGGACAAAGTCTACATTCGATACTGCAGTGCCTGTGTGTTTCATAAATATGATCCAATGTTCCTTTGGACGGCTAAATACGATACTATGTTGTTCAGAGATACGAATTATGTCCGAATGAAAATTGCGTCGCATTTCTAGCACTGCAGTATCGCGTTTATCCGCCGATAGCGGGCAAGCCACTATCAATTTAAATGTCTCTCCTCTACGGGAATATACATAATGGATCCAAAATGAGATTTTTCACTCTGCAGCGGAGTGTGCGCTGATATGAAACTTCCTGGCAGATTAAAACTGTGTGTCGGACCGAGACTCGAACTCGCGACCTCTGGCTTTCGCGGGCAACTGCTCTATTACTGCGAGCAATGGTAGATCAGTTGCCCGTGAAAGGCAAAGGTCCCGAGTTCGAGTCTCGGTCCGGCACACAGTTTTAATCTGCCAGGAAGTTTCATACATAATGGATGTGCGAGTGCTGGTGTTGTACACACATGGTTGACCACATGTGGAAGTTTAGGTCTGCCCGTGAGTTGTGCTCGAATAGCCGGCTCGGTAGCTCAGCATGTTCGATCAGAGGGCTGACTGGCCCTGTGTTGAAAAAAAAAATCTGAGTGAAGGAATCAACGATGAACTTGAACGGGTGTTACGTAACGTCCACCTAGACCAATTGAAACGACCAATAACGTACGAAATGAACAGAGAGAGAGAAATGTTATGGCGACAGGTCACAATAAGCGGGATATACGGGTTCGAGTCCCGGTGCTGCATAAATTTCCATTGGAATCACTCCATTGTACACCTGACTTTGTCCATATTCGCAACTGCGATTACATTTCTTGTAAATCCTACACTGGTAATTGACATATGGTACACTTAGACTACACAGAAACAGGAAAAGAAATATACACAACAATAAGAGTTGAAGAAAAATGAGCATAACCAAATGCATTAACAAACAGTATTTCAGAAACAACACTTGAGGAGTACCTGCTGAAACGACAGAACAGACATGCCTGTATGCGACGTAATAACAATCTCCAGAGGGTGGACAGCGGCGCCCACAGTGACAACGAAAACAGTGACACTGAAGAGGAACAGGTGGCAGAGGACGTCGAGACGTAACAGCAAATAAGACACATAGAATTACGAATCGACATAACATGCCAAAATATATTGACTAATTGTACAGCTCTGTCAAATAGTAGATAAGGACAGTGAATACTAGAGTAAGTGTAGTGTAAGGTGCCGGCGATCTATCCAAGAAAACAACCAAAGTTGTACACCGATGAGTACCTAACGTTAAAGCATAGGATTAGGAAAACCATTTCTCTACTACTAACTAAATATTTTTGCTCTGACTGGCGGTCGACAGAAACCATTCAGACGTATTCACCGCTAATCACAATCGGTGATGGCACTAACGAATCTCTCTTCTATCCTGTCAAATTTTATGTATATTTCCACTTCAAATTGTTGTTTTTTTTTAAAGAAAATGTATTATTCTTTGTCAAAAGTTGCAGATAAAAGCCGGCCGCGGTGGACGAGCGGTTCTAGGCGCTTCAGTCCGGAACCACGCGGCTGCTGCGGTCGCATGTTCGAATCCTGTCTCGGGCATGGATGTGTGTGTTGTCCTTAGGTTAGTTAGGTTTACGTAGTTCTAAGTCTAGGGGACTGATGACCTCAGATGTTAAGTCCCATAGTGCTTAGAGCCATTTTGCAGATAAAAACAAAACAAAAGAAAAAACTAGAAAAAATGTGACAAAAGAAAACTGTAAGGTGTACGACCAGTTTTAGCCGGCCGCGGTGGTCTCACGGTTCTAGGCGCTCAGTCCGGAACTGCGCGACTGCTACGGTCGCAGGTTCGAATCCTGCCTCGGGCATGGATGTGTGTGATGTCCTTAGGTTAGTTAGGTTTAATTAGTTCTAAGTTCTAGGGGACTGATGACCTAAGATGTTAAGTCCCATAGTGCTCAGAACCATTTGAACCATTTTTTGACCTGTTTTAAAACATCAAGTAACAGGTCTTTAAATTTGCACGAAATAAATGGTGATTCTCTAGTCTTCGTCCATAGGACAAATTCTTAACTAGTGGAGATATCTAAAATACAAAGAGACGAACGATGCTATTCATGTATTAAGGAGACCTTGCAGGCAAAAAAAAAAAAAAAAAAAAGGCAATTTACATTTTCCAAAACAAATCTTAGAATATTTGTCACTCTCTCATGCACAGAATGGTTTATTACTTATCTTTTATGTGACGTTCAGAACCATCAAATTTTTTATTTCATTATATTATTTGCATATCTCTGAAACTAAGGTACCTAAATTCGGACATGCATCTCTTCATATGTGATTCTAAAGTCTAGAACAGTGTATCTGAAGCAGATCCACATGAAAAATTGAGAATAAAGAAACTATAATGCTGATTAGCTTCTCATGGGCTGGTTTTGCAGTCACGTGGACTTTCTTAGAGGACATCATATTCGCCATTGACTGTAGAAATTATTTATTTCACAATTCAAATTTCGGACTTTGGGCCACTTTGAAATGGTACGCAGAAGCTAAAGCAATACAATAACGAAACACAGAGCGTGTATACAGAATTACACAAAGATGCCATGTAGACAGTAGTACATTACAAAAATGGTGGTGAAAATAATGCATCACCTAAATTTTGCTGCAGAACGTATTAGACTTTAAAAGACTCCGGCATATATACTATCCTGTTCCCTTGGACCTTACAACTATACAATCACTTACAAAGTCGTATGTAGTCAATAGATGAAAAGAGATATTATGATATGACGCTTACAACAGTTATCGCTTGAATGTACTATCTCTGATTAAGGCAAAGACAGTCTGACTTCTCAACGTATTTTCGCTCCAACGGCCTTAGTTCACACGTAAATATGTGTTAAGAGATTGCAGCGTTTTATGTGAAAGATGTTAACACTGGTAATATTTCACGTAATTTACGCCATTTCACGATGTGCAGAGCTTCGCACTCGTCTAATGTTACTCTGATTCTACAGTGAAAAGGCTTATTTTGACAATCATATGTATTCATGATGGAGGATTTTAGAATCTGAGATGTGCTGAAGCAAAATACAAGTGATGTATAATTTCCATCATTTTTGTAATTTATTACTGTCAACATGTCATGTTTGTGCAATTGTTAAGACACACTCGGTACTTCATTTTCGTATTCTTTTAGCTTTTGCAGTACTACTTGAGAAGGGCCCAAAGACCGAAATTTCAATTGTAAAATAAATAATTTCTACAGCCAACAGCGAATATGATGTCCTTTAAAAAGCTGTAATGTGGTGGACATGTGCAAACAGGCTGGGCACACGCCTCAGAAAATTAAAACTGACTCTTCGCACCAACACAACGTCAGGTGGCAAGCCACTGAGGGGGTCAACAGAATGATAAAACAGTAGATCGGCTTCAGTAGCATTTTGGAATGGCCATCAGGCATATCGGGACTGATTTAGAACGTATGGAGAAAGCATTCTCCGCCTCATACTTTCACAAACTCTTAACTGACAGGAAACAGATACATTCACTTTGCTTATTTGGATCTGAATCGTGGCATAAATTTCGGATGGCTGTAGTTTCAGGAGTGTGCTTCGAACTCTATTCCTGAAGCTGTTATGGGAGCTATCAAGCGAATCTGTAAGAACCTGACTCACCCAGACCTCCTCCTAAAGTATCTACATGGGCGGACGTCCAAACCCAAAGAGTCTTTCAGTAATGTTATCTGGACAAGAGAGCCCAAAATTATGTTTGTAGGGTTAACTACACTGAAAAGGGGAATTAGCGATGCTGTATTAACATTTAATGATGAAAGCATGAGGATCTTAACATCACACCAGGCTGTTACGCTGAAGAGAGGTTGAAATTATTAGACAACTCGAGACCTGCCAAGGGGTACCGTGCAGCCGGATTTACCACCAAAGAAGCAATGTCAACAAGAAGGAAGAAGCTTTTAGAGAGCGGAGCGTGGGAAATAAGATGAAAATGGGTACTCCTGAGCTTTAATTTAAAAGTATGAGTGATTTTTTATCATTTTAAACTTTAAATGCGATTTACTCAAAATGACTTTTTTGCACTTTATGTGCCTAGATAACAAAAACTACTTGTGACTGCTACATGAAAGTTTGTGACCTGTCCTGTTATAACATACTGTACCTAGTGAAACACAATCACGATAGTTATTTGAATAGGTGTGAATCTAGGAGCTTACATATACAAGTATTCGTGATAAAATGGCATAATTTTTAAAAAATTGTATCTCTGCTTCTTTTGTATCTTCAGCAGACACAAATAACACGGATAAGTTATCTGTAAATATTTTAGATTGTTATTTTCAATGGTTCCAAAGATAAAGGTACATAAAGTTGGCTTATTTAATATTTAGGTTGAACATTGACTCCCCTACATCATTGGGCAATGACGGCCTGAAACTTAACAGTGCAATGCAACCTCAGTGCCCGGTCAGTTGCACAAAGTGGGTTCGATAGGGATGGAAATGTTTAAGAGGACAGTATCCTGGGTACAGAGGCTTGGCTGATGCTGCATTCCTGTGCTGCCTTCCTCGTTGGCCGAGCTGGACTCACTACCTGATCGCGTATCCCCTGTTGCTGTGCGTAATCGTCCGGAACGTCTTTTGTCGTGAACACTGTCTATAGACAAACTGCCTATTGGCTTCTGTCTCGGGCTCTTCGGCCGACGTTCATCTAATGATTTTTCTGACGTTTCGCCAGCACGAGTGGCTGGCATTGTCAAAGCTTCACCCTCCATTGCCGGTGGTGAACTGAAGCCGAGCTCGCGGGCGCAGACTATATGTATCTGGCGCGCTAGGTACATATAGTCTGCGCCCGCGAGCTCGGCTTCAGTTCACCACCGGCAATGGAGGGTGAAGCTTTGACAATGCCAGCCACTCGTGCTGGCGAAACGTCAGAAAAATCATTAGATGAACGTCGGCCGAAGAACCCGAGACAGAAGCCAATAGGCAGTTTGTCAACAAGTGGCCACGAAAGCCTTAACAATTTTGTACTGTCTATAGACTTGAACCGTTCCATTGAGGAGGAGACGAGGATAGTAACATTTAGCCTAGTTTTTATTGGCTTAAAATGTTCTTTAGGGGGTCTACTTTTACGATTCATTCATATAAAGTGTGCCGTAAATTTTGAAATATGTTAAAAGCCCGATTTACTGCATAGGGGTGTGCGGCATCCGAGCGCTCGAATGCAGCCTGTGTACTAATACGATAGTTACCCAAGGAATAGCGGTCCTGTTAGCTTCAGATAGTATCAGAGAGGGCATTAGTATTGTGGCAACACTTTGACATTCTTTGCCACGTGAGTTTAGCGCGATCGTATCGCTGACGTATCAGAATATAATCTTTGCCGCTGTTTGTATAGTGGCCTAGAGTTGTTTATGTTTATCGTTGTGTTTTCGAGTGTGAAAGCAATAAATGTTGTTCTGAACAACTGGGTATTATTCTATGGTTCGGGCGTACTAGAAAGTCGCCACAGTATCAACTAAATCACTATACTCAACAAGATTTCTCTTCGTAACATAATTCGTTTATGGTACAGTCTGAAAGCATGTGCTTGTCTCGCTACTTAACTTGTCATTTTTTGTCTCGAAGTAAAACATGAGTACTTGAAAATGACAAATAAACGTATGTTTACGGGTAGAAAAGGTTCGAAAAGTAATCCAAATCGTGCAAGAAAAGCTTGAGGGAGCTAGTTAAGTGACATAATTTCGTCAAAGTGGGAGTGCTTCGACATCGGCGAAAAAAAGTCCAGCTGTACAGTGCTGTCATTGCCGATTAAAGGTTTGTCCAATTTTCAATTTCAGTATTAAAAAAAACACTTAAGTTGAAACTTTAAATGCTTGTTTTCTCAAAACAACATTTTTCGGTTTGGCGGGTGTGTAACTCAAGAAACATAAATGCAGCTACATATACCTTTTTGTAACTTGTAAGTCGGCTTTTTTCCATTTAGTATGTGATATTTTTGCGTAAAGTTGTAATTTACATTTTTTGTGCACGTTTTTAAAACGAATTTCTTGATGAAAAAAAATGATTTTTATTTCAGAGTGCCGCCAGTCCGTTAAAAACCATTATTTTAAATATCCCTAGGTACTACGTTAGACAATATTATTATTTTCAAAGCAGTTTTTGGAATTTTTTTCTGGGTTGAAAATTGTGACTTTCGGACCTCACACCAACCGGCCTCGCAGTTCGCGAAAGTCTTTCAAATAGCTCTGAGGACTATGAGACTTAACATCTGAGGTCGTCAGTCCCCTAGAACTTAGAACTACTTAAACCTAACTAACCTAAGGACATCACACACACCCATGCCCGAGGCAGGATTCGAACCTGCGACCGTAGCGGTCTCGTGGTTCCAGACTGAAGCGCCTAGAACCGTTCGGCCACACCAGCCGGCGGGAAAGTCTTTCGTCGATGTCGTGTGGTGTTCTCTTGGTGTAAGTTTTTTGCTTTAAAAAAATAGATAATACAATCTTAAGGGTGTACAATAATGGTCTAAAATCAGTGTTGTATTTTGTTTGTTATTTTATTGAAAAAATGAGATCATGAATATCGGTTCCAACATAGAGCGTCACCGTGGTCCACTCCCTTAAGCGGCCAATCATTCCGTGATTAGGCTTACGCTGGTCGGATGTCGCCTATGGTATTTTTCTGCTGCTTCCCACTGACTCATGCCTGCCGCATGGATGAGAATCACGTCCGCCACCTCCTGGTTTGTCTGTATTGCTGTACGAGTCATTACAGTGCCGAGCAGTACCACACTAAATATCTATAGTTACTGGCGCCCCTTTAATACGCTTCCGTCGCACTTCGTTAATCAGTTACCTCACAGACAACCGTCAATTTGCTGGTACATTCTGCATGCGATTAACCATTTCAATGGGCTGGTGGTGGTGAGTCGTTCCTCTCATTGTAGTTTTCTCCACTAATACCGACTTTGCCCCATCTGACATGACTTATTATAATCTATCGTGTTACTGCTTAGTTGAGTTGTAGCCGTTCCATACATACTGATGATCTAATATACTTGCGAATGTAAAAGATTTCGATTTCCACGTTATGTGGCAGAAGATGAATCAACAGTGCTTTGAAATTGATCGGTAATACTAAAAAAATTAATTTTTGAAAAAGGCAAATCTGTGCCATTAGCTGCACAATAATATGTTTATTCTTAACCGATTTCGATTATTAGAACCATCTTCCCAGAAGAAAAGCTGAGTAAATAAATGGATCAAAAATACATCTCCTTCAATTATGATACAACCAAGTGTAGAAATATGTATCTGTAACAGCAGTCCGCCTGAACACATTCCATATAAATCTGCTGCTGTATGTTGGCACAGTTACTGTGATTGTGCCAAGATAAAGCACGTTTATACGGACGGTGTTCAGACAGACTTTATGACAGATACACTCCTGGAAATGGAAAAAAGAACACATTGACACCGGTGTGTCAGACCCACCATACTTGCTCCGGACACTGCGAGAGGGCTGTACAAGCAATGATCACACGCACGGCACAGCGGACACACCAGGAACCGCGGTGTTGGCCGTCGAATGGCGCTAGCTGCGCAGCATTTGTGCACCGCCGCCGTCAGTGTCAGCCAGTTTGCTGTGGCATACGGAGCTCCATCGCAGTCTTTAACACTGGTAGCATGCCGCGACAGCGTGGACGTGAACCGTAAGAGCAGTTGACGGACTTTGAGCGAGGGCGTATAGTGGGCATGCGGGAGGCCGGGTGGACGTACCGCCGAATTGCTCAACACGTGGGGCGTGAGGTCTCCACAGTACATCGATGTTGTCGCCAGTGGTCGGCGGAAGGTGCACGTGCCCGTCGACCTGGGACCGGACCGCAGCGACGCACGGATGCACGCCAAGACCGTAGGATCCTACGCAGTGCCGTAGGGGACCGCACTGCCACTTCCCAGCAAATTAGGGACACTGTTGCTCCTGGGGTATCGGCGAGGACCATTCGCAACCGTCTCCATGAAGCTGGGCTATGGTCCCGCACACCGGTAGGCCGTCTTCCGCTCACGCCCCAACATCGTGCAGCCCGCCTCCAGTGGTGTCGCGACAGGCGTGAATGGAGGGACGAATGGAGACGTCTTCAGCGATGAGAGTCGCTTCTGCCTTGGTGCCAATGATGGTCGTATGCGTGTTTGGCGCCGTGCAGGTGAGCGCCACAATCAGGACTGCGTACGACCGAGGCACACAGGGCCAACACCCGGCAACATGGTGTGGGGAGCGATCTCCTACACTGACCGTACACCACTGGTGATCGTCGAGGGGACACTGAATAGTGCACGGTACATCCAAACCGTCATCGAACCCATCGTTCTACCATTCCTAGACCGGCAAGAGAACTTGCTGTTCCAACAGGACAATGCACGTCCGCATGTATCCCGTGCCACCCAACGTGCTCTAGAAGGTGTAAGTCAACTACCCTGGCCAGCAAGATCTCCGGATCTGTCCCCCATTGAGCATGTTTGGGACTGGATGAAGCGTCGTCTCACGCGGTCTGCACGTCCAGCTCGAACGCTGGTCCAACTGAGACGCCAGGTGGAAATGGCATGGCAAGCCGTTCCACAGGACTACATCCAGCATCTCTACGATCGTCTACATGGGAGAATAGCAGCCTGCATTGCTGCGAAAGGTGGATATACACTGTACTAGTGCCGACATTGTGCATGCTCTGTTGCCTGTGTCTATGTGCCTGTGGTTCTGTCAGTGTGATCATGTGATGTATCTGACCCCAGGAATGTGTCAATAAAGTTTCCCCTTCCTGGGACAATGAATTCACGGTGTTCTTATTTCAATTTCCAGGAGTGTATGTATATTTTACATCTGGATGGGTCGTATTCGACGAACTGTACTTTTGATCACTGCTTTTCTTCTGGGGACATGGTTGTAATAACCGAAACACACAAATACGCTTTTTCGAAATATTTAACAATCGTAGATAGTCACCTACTAAAAGTTTTAATTTTCAGAAAATTACAGGTGCTTATAGTTAATTAATAATAGAGAATAAATACTTTTTATTTTCTATAATAAAAGTTTTTCGGCTGAAGTACTTCCTTTTGCAAGAACTTCAACAGGTATTTTTTTTCAAAACGTACTTTGCTTGTTTTCTTTAACAAATAGCGATTGTTACTGATGAGAGGCAGTAGCGTTTTCTCGTTAGAGAACAGAGCGCTTCTCTGTTCTAACGTGTTTCTTGCGATTAACATTCTTTTCCCCGCCAATTCCATAGTTACAAAATCCGTTGAACACTGGTTTTGAAGCCATATCATGTAATTCCCGATCAGAAAGTTGCAGAGCGCTAGCGTGTGCATTCATAGCCGCGAGACCCATATTTGGCGACACCACAGACAAACTGACAAGTTATTTAAAATGGGAGTTGAATTAGAACCGAAATTAACCATATACGTGCGTTCCAGGAACACTCCCCGCGTTGTGGCTGATAGGAGTAGCTTAATCGAGAGAAACCAAGGAATCCCCTGGTATAGATGGCTTTTAAGTCGCTGCGAACGTTAGCTAGCAGATCGCAGTATGTTTCAGGCGACAATGCGTAATCGATTGCTGAAACTTTGCGCGCGATTAAGTTTACAATCGTGTTATTTTTTCAAATATTGGACGCCGTGCGTCGTCTGATACCTTAAATTGTTACTGACCGGAAAGAAAAACCAGTGAAGGCGTTTTGATTTCTATCGATTCAGCTTCTCCAGTCAGCGACCTCGGCGAAGGTCGCGTCCATGTGTTTATTCTAAGATGCCAGGTCCCACGGCTGATTCCTACGTTGCCACACGCGGCTTGTGTCTTGTAAGGATCTTACACCAGCGAGGCAATAGGATAGGCACCAGAATATACTTACGAAGGGACTGATCAGCAAATTCGCTC
This sequence comes from Schistocerca americana, assembly GCF_021461395.2. NCBI lineage: Eukaryota > Metazoa > Arthropoda > Insecta > Orthoptera > Acrididae > Schistocerca > Schistocerca americana. The sequence goes on from NC_060123.1 coordinate 225,706,910, forward strand.
ACATGTGCGCTCTTTATCTTTTAAACGCGTAAGACGCACATTCTCTTTCCAAGATCGGCTTCTGCGTTGTTTTTGTAATACCAGTAATCGAAAATTTGTTTGTCGACGTTTATTTGCGGAAAATTTCAAATATATCAAACTACCTGTGACAAAATAGTTCATCTGACAAAATTCGCTAAGAAATAGCATTTATTACATGATTTTGCGTTTTCGATTCTTGAGACAGAAGTCACGTCTGTATTAGCAGTTAACGTAAACGCGAATCTTTCAGGTATCTGATAATTATTATGCAATTCACACTTAATTTAAAAGATAGTTTGATTTTACACCTTTTTTTGCATTGTTGTTGTTTGGTCTTCAGTCCTGAGACTGGTTTGATGCAGCTCTCCATGCTACTCTATCCTGTGCAAGCTTCTTCATCTCCAAGTACCTACTGCAACCTACATCCTTCTGAATCTGCTTGGTGTATTCCCCTCTTGGTCTCCCTCTTCGATTTTTACCCTCCACGCTGCCCTCCAATGCTAAATTGGTGATCCCTTGATGCCTCAGAACATGTCCTACCAATCGATCCCTGCTTCTAGTCAAGTTGTGCCAGAAACTCCTCTTCTCCCCAATTTTATTCAATACCTCCTCATTAGTTATGTGATCTATCCATCTAATCTTCAGCATTTTCTGTAGCGCCACATTTCGAAAGCTTCTATTCTCTTCTTGTCCAAACTATTTATCGTCCATATTTCACTTCCATACATGGCTACACTCCATACAAATACTTTCAGAAACGACTTCCTGACACTTAAATCTATTCTCGATGTTAACAAATTTCTCTTCTTCAGAAACGCTTTCCTTGCAATTGCCAGTCTACATTTTATATCCTCTCTACTTCGACCATCATCAGTTATTTTGCTCCTCAAATAGCAAAACTCTTTTACTACTTTAAGTGTCTCATTTCCTAATCTAATACCCTCAGCATCACCCGACTTAATTCGACTACATTCCATTATCCTCGTTTTCCTTTTGTTGATGTTCATCTTATATCCTCCTTTCAAGAGGCTATCCATACCGTTTAACTGCTCTTCCAAGTCCTTTGCTGTCTCTGACAGAATTACAATGTCATCGGCGAACCTCAAAGTCTTTATTTCTTCTCCATGGATTTTAATACCTATTCCAAATTTTTCTTTTGTTTCCTTTACTGCTTGCTCAATATACAGATTGAATAACATCGGGGAGAGGCTACAACCCTGTCTCACTCCCTTCCCAACCACTGCTTCCCTTTCATGCCCCTCGACTCTTATAACTGCCATTTGGTTTCTGTACAAATTGTAAATAGCCTTTCGTTCCCTGTATTTTACCCCTGTCACCTTCAGAATCTGAAAGAGAGTATTCCAGTCAACATTATCAAAAGCTATCCCTAAGTCTACAAATGCTAGAAACGTAGGTTTGCCTTTCCTTAATCAAGTTTTCAAGATAAGTCGTAGGGTCAGTATTGCCTCACGTGTTCCAACATTTCTACGGAATCCAAACTGATCTTCCCCGAGGTCGGCTTCTACTAGTTTTTCCATTCGTCTGTAAAGAATTCGCGTTATATTTTGCAGCCGTGACTTATTAAACTGATAGTTCGGTAATTTTCACATCTGTCAACACCTGCTTTCTTTGGGATTGGAATTATTATATTCTTCTTGAAGTCTGAGGGTATTTCGCCTGTCTCATACATCTTGCTCACCAGATGGTAGAGTTTTGTCAGGACTGGCTCTCCCAAGGCTGTCAGTAGTTCTAATGGAATGTTATCTACTCCCGAGGCCTTGTTTCGACTCAGGTCTTTCAGTGCTCTGTCAAACTCTTCACGCAGTATCATATCGCCTATTTTATCTTCATCTACATCCTCTTCCATTTCCATAATATTGTCCTCAAATACATCGCCCTTGTATGGACTCTCTATATACTCCTCCCATCTTTCTGATTTCCCTCCTTTACTTAGAGCTGGGTTTCCGACTGAGCTCTTGATATTCATTCAAGTGGTTCTCTTTTCTCCAAAGGTCTCTTTAATTTTCCTCTAGGCAGTATCTATCTTACCCCTAGTGAGATAACCCTCTACATCCTTACATTTGTCCTCTAGCCATCCCTGCTTAGCCATTTTGCACTTCCTGTCGATCTCATTTTTGAGACGTTTGTATTCGTTTTTGCCTGCTTCATTTACTGCGTTTTTATATTTTCTCCTTTCATCAATTAAATTCAATATTTCTTCTGTTACCCAAGGATTTCTTTGTTTGCGTTGTCTGTTTATGATCAGTCACTTATTTCCACAATCCGCGATCAAAATAATAATAATTGTTTGCATTATGATCACAGATCGTGGAAATAAATGACTGATCATAAACAGACAAGATGGCGAATGGTTATATCTTTTACTAAATTTCAGGCTATGAAAAAACTTGTCCACATTTAAGTGATTTGCAGAACGTTCGTAGAACCATTTTAGACTATTTATCTACCGTTCCACTCTCGAACAGCATGTGGGAAATATAAATACTCGTTATACACAGTTTAGTGCCTCCTCACACACCTAAGTGGAATGCTACATCACAGCTATTCAAGCTTCATTTGGTTCACCTCTTTAAAAGTGAAGCCCTGGGAAACCCACGTGTTTTTTTCTATTGTGTAATTTGATGACTGTTTGTACTCTAACACAACAATGCCCGTTTAGATGGATTATACTATTCAAACATTCGAAAATCGCATCACAACTGAAAATGCAAACGGTATAAACGGGTATTTTGATCAATCCAATGACAGCTTTGTATCCTTCAGATACTTATCAGATACCTTGAAAACAACCATCGGAACTGTCAGTGCGGACCTGTGCGTGTCTAATTTATTTATAATGGCAACATAAAAGCCTTTTACTACATTCAACAAGGAATTTTAATATTCTGTCAAGAATCTGTTATGAGGCTAGTGTTACAGAAGTTCTTACATTTATTATGATATGTAAGACTGAGAAATATTTGTGACGGAAACAGTAAAAACTAAAATAATAGACCAACACAGAAACAGACAATGTTGCAAGACTCACATTTCATTTAATTGATCGCTAGTTTCGTGTTAACTGAACCCATTTTCAAATCATCCTGCGAGACGGAAAGTTAAAATTACAATTTATCCGACAAACTGCTACAGAAATTATTGAGTGCATATTACAAGGTACAGAACTATCGTACCAGGCTATATGTAGCAGACATACAAAACGATAGTTTATGAAATAGCATATAAACCGCGTCAGGATTATTCATACACGTATAACGAAGCCAAATTTAACGATGAACAGCGACAGAAGAAACATATAACTGATATGATATTTTTCTTTCTCCGCTGCCACAAGGAAACAGACAGGGGGCACCCTATCAGGATGTAGGGTATATCTTCGTTACTACTTCCAAACATCAGGGATAATAAATTAATACAATAAAGATACAAGTCAACTACCACAATTAAGCCCTTTTAATTTTTTTGTTCTTTTCAAAAACAGCAGGGCATTTAAAACCAGCGAACAGCAAAGAGCAGCTGCGCCACATACGTCGCATACAAAGAAAAGTCGTATGCTACACCGACATGTAATATCATTCGTTGTAAACCATAAAGTAGTGTGGAGAGAAACCGAAAAAGTATAACGCTGAAAAATCATCATCACCTTTCGAAATGTGTCATACTCGTAAAATACTTAATCAGAAGCTAACCAAACAGAACACACTACTATAGGAATCCTTTTAAATGACAGTTCATGGGGCGTCCCATACCCGAGGTTTTTTGTGGCAGCGGAGGTAGAAGACTATCTGTTACATGTTTGTTCTGTCACTGTTCACGGTTAAACTTGACTTCGTTACACGTGTTTGTTTAATCTTCATATGGTTTATATGCTATTTCGGAGAATACTGTTTTGTCAGTCTGGAAGATATATCCTGGTAAGATACGTTCTGTATCCTCTCACATGCACTCAGTAATATTTGTAACAGTTTATCGGATAAATTATATTTTAACTTCCCATCTCGTAGGATAATTTGGAAATGCCAGTCATCAATTATATAAAAAGTGAATCTTGCAACTTTGGCTATATGGAACTGGTTAATACAAGTTGCTGTCATGCAATGATGTAGCATGCTGGAAATCCATGAATTAATAGAAAAGAACATAATACATACTTTTTGTGAAGAGTATAATAAGATAGGTAGAATTAGACTGTTAACCATGGTAGCAATGAAGTGAGAGGAAAGATAGATGGAGAGGAAGACTGGGGGAAGTGACAGAAAATATGTAATGACGAGAGGAGGGAAAAACAGTACAATGATACCGACTGAAAAATTGATAGAGAAACAAGCCGAATTGGACGAGGCAGTGAGCATTTCCTTCACTACTTGACAGAGAAAAATGCCGGCGTATGTTAATTTTTGAGAAAAAATTTAAGAAGATGAGGAAAGGAAGCGCTTCAGTTCTTTCTTAAATGGAACATGATGACATCGTACTGAGTTGTTCGTGGAGTGCAGGTTAGTTTGCAGAGGTGGGCAGCGGTAGTTGAGCGGTTTGAGAATGTTCACAGTCCGCATAGAAGTAAACCCAGTCGCTATTTGTCGGTCAATAAAGTCTCATCTCCAGTCCTCCGCCCCTCCCACTCCTCTCCCTAATTAGTGTTAAAAAGGCCAGATATGAATTTCTCTTCTTCAGCGTAGAGTCTTAGAGCAAAATTAGAGGGAACTCTAAACTGGGGTGAACATACGGTTAAAGTGTGCAAACTATAAATACGTAACAGGCTTTTGGCTTCGGGCTACAGTAAGGTTCCCCCCCCCCCCCCCTCAAAAAAGTCCGCTAGGCATATATAAGGAACGTTCGTCAATATTATCCCAATTCACGGTCCTATGCAGGTGCATAGTTACGTGCAGACAACCGCACAGATTTCCATGCATTCTATCTAATTTACCACCTAATCAATTCATCCTATTTCGCCTCAATCTCAGCAACATTGTCTGAATAGCATGGCATTCATCAACAACAGAGCTAAGCCTATTCCATTATATTCCACCACAATGCCTGTTTTCTAAATCTTAAACTGTGGCAGCGATTAGACTCTGGAAGGATCTCCCTAACAACATGCTGACTCATATCTCCAACTGTAAAAGACAGCTTATGCCCTATCTCCTAAAATAACAATAATATTTTCTAGTTATACCTTCCTAACTAGTCAAGACTCTAGCTGAACAGCCTCCACTGCTGTTTCGTAAAACTCATTATTCTTTATCCACCTGCGTACATTAGCTTTTTCTGTAGCTACTCATCATTGTTATTGCATCTGATATCATTTTTTTTTCTTTTATTCGTTTCATTCTCTCTCCGTCATCAATCGTGCGAAACCCATCTTACTCTTTTCTCACATGATATACTTCAAACTATGGATGAAGGGCAACAGGCCGATTCCATATTTCAAGATTTACGAAAATCATTTCACACGGTACCCCACTGCAGCCTGTTAACGAAGGTATGTGCATACGGAATAGGCTCCCAGGTATGTGACTGGCTCAAAGACCTCTTCAGCAATAGTACCAGTATGTTGTTGGATTGGGTTGTTGCGTGAGAGGAGACCAGACAGCGAGGTCATCGGTCTCATCGGATTAGGGAAGAACGGGGAAGGAAGTTGGCCGTGTCCTTTCAAAGGAACCATCCCGGCATTTGCCTGGAGCGATTTGGGGAAATCACGGAAAACCTAAATCAGGATGGCTGGACGCGGGATTGAACCGTCGTCCTCCCGAATGCGAGTCCAGCGTGCTAGCCACTGCGCCACCTCGCTCGGTCCAGTATGTTGTCCTCGACAGCGAGTGTTCATCGGAGACAGCGATAACATAAGGAATGCCCCAGGGAAATGTGATAGGACCGTTGCTATTTTCTATGTGCGTAGATGACCTGGCAGACAGGGTGGGCAGCAATCTGCGGTTGTTTGGTGATGATGCTGTGGTGTACAGGAAGGTGTCGAAGATAAGTGACTGTAGGTTGATACAAGATGACCTAGACAAAATTTCTAGTTGATGTGATGAATGGCAGCTGGCTCTTAATGTAGAAAAACGTAAGTTAACACGGATGAGTAGGAAAAACAAACCCGTAATGTTCGGATTCAGCATTAGTAGTGTCCTGCTTGAGACAGTCACCTCGTATAAATATCTTGGTGTAACGTTTCGAAGCGATATGAAATGGAATGAGCATGTGAGCGGTGTGGTAGAGAAGGCGAATGGTCGGCTTCGATTTATTGGGAGAATTTTAGGAAAGAGCGATTCACCCGTAAAGGAGATCGCATATAGACGCTCGTGCAACGTATTCTTGAGTACTGCTCGAGTGTTTGGGATCCGTACCACGTCAGACTGAAAGAAGACATCGCAGCAATTCAGGGGCGAGCTGCTAGGTTTGTTACCGAAAGGTCCGATCAGCATGCAAGTGTTACGAATATGCTTCGGGAGCTCAAGTGGGAATTCCTGGAGGGAAGAAAACATTCATTTCGAAGAACACTACTGAGAAAGTTTAGAGGACCAGCATCGGAAGCAGACTGCAGAACGATACTACTGCCGCCAACATACATTTCGAGTAGGGATCGCGAAGATAAGATACGAGAAATTAGGGCTCATACGGAGGCAAATAGATAGTAACCCTCGTTCTATTTGCAAGAGGAACAGGAAAGGAAACGATAGTTGTGGTACAGGGTACCCTCCGCCATGCACCGTACAGTGGCCTGAGTATTACATATATAAAGGGGGATTTGTTTCCACCGTGTACAACGTCTAGGGATTGATCGATGAGAGTATACGGAACAAAGAATGTCTAATGAACTTATGTCAGGAAATGCACAGTTTCCATGCTAGAGGCCGGCCGCGGTGGTCTCGCGGTTAAGGCGCTCAGTCCGGAACCGCGCGACTGCTACGGTCGCAGGTTCGAATCCTGCCTCGGGCATGGATGTGTGTGATGTCCTTAGGTTAGTTAGGTTTAAGTAGTTCTAAGTTCTAGGGGACTGATGTCCACAGAAGTTCCAAGTCCCATAGTGCTCAGAGCCATTTGAACCATTTTGAACCATGCTAGAGACCGTTTATTTAATCATACATTCTTACTGAGACTGCGGTCTAATACGCGCTGCACCATGTAGCCACAGACACAGTATGTATTGAGAATGGTTTGCGCGTGCCTCAAGGCATGCGTGTACACGCCTTAGCAAGTTCTGCCTCGCGCGTTCACATCGGCCAGGCTGCACCCGGACAGTCTCAAAGGCAGCATGAATAAGCTGCTCCAGTATCACCACATCTGGAACAGGCTCTGCATACACGACACTTTTGAGATGACCCCATAACCAGAAACCGCAAGGGTTGATATCCGGTGGACGAGCTGGCCATGCAACTGGGCCCCCTCTTCCGATCCATCGACCAGGGAAGACACGATTGAGATGCGTCCGGACGTTGACGGCGAAGTGGTCTGGAGCACCATCATGTAGCAGCCACATAACCATGCAAATTATCAGTGGGACGTCTTCAAGCAGGGGAGGCAAAGTCACTCGCAAGAAACGCCGATAGTTCCGGCCTGTTAGGTAATGTGGAAGGAAGACTCGTCCCAAAATACGGTCGGCAATTATCCCAGTCCACACATTCTGCTGCACCGATGCTGATGACTCGCTGTCACCATACCATGGAGATTCTACGTGCTATCCCACAGATGACTGTTGTCAAAGATAAAATACCATTCCGCGTAAAGGTGGCCTCATCAGTGAATAGGATGGATAACAGAAATCCCGGAATCGTGGGTGCCATGTGAAGAAACCAGTGACATAAATGCTTCCGATGTGGGAAGTCTGTCGTTAGGAAGCCCTGCACACGCTGTAAGTCATAAGGGTAGTACCCAATGTCATGGAGAATGTTCCATACGGTCGTCTGGCTTAACCTGTATCGGCGGGCCAACTGCCTGGTACTGACATGGCGGTCGCCTTCCAAAGTGTTAATCATATTGAAGTGGACTGACAAGGCAGCCAGTCCACAGTGACGGGTGGCCGACAGAAAGGAAGGCACGCGTACACACACACGCCGACGGGCGTCAATTCTGGAACAGGATAACTATTGAATGGTAGCAAGAAAAGTACGTAGCTGCTTTATACTTAACTTTATTATTTGATGACTACAGCATTCTTCTTGAGACATTTATACTATAACTCTCAAAGTAGGTAAGGCTAATGGCGCCTTGCTAGGTCGTAGCCATGGACTTAGCAGAAGGCTATTCTAACTGGCTCTCGGCAAATGAGAGGAAGGCTTCGTCCGTATGGTCGCTAGCAATCTCCTCGTACAACTGGGGCGAGTGCTATATCGTCTCTCGAGACCTGCCTTGTGGTGGCGCTAGGTCTGCGATCACACAGTGGCGACACGCGGGTCCGACATGTACTAAATGGACCGCGGCCGATTTAAGCTACCACCTAGCAAGTGTGGTGTCTGGCGGTGACACCACACATATTTTCCTCCAAGTCTGGTGTCCGAACATTTCGAGTACGTCCTCCATGATTTCCTGCTTCCTGAAACGACCCTGTATCAGACAAATGGCGAAACACTGTTGCAAACATTGAATACTGTGGTTGTTGTTGGCGAGGATAGGTTGCCTGATACAACCTTGTTACCATCCGCCCGTTGCGATTTGTCTTTCCGTAAGTAAACATCATGTCGAAAAGCTCTTCATTCGAATACGGAACCATTTTGTACAACGCTGTATCACATCCACTACCAGCTGAGTTAGCAAGAGGAGTGAATGGGACACATTTCCAATTACTATGGCAAGAGAGGGCGCTAGGGCATGTCGTATGAGGAACAGTAGCACTCTCTGGGATGAAACCATGCATACCGTAACTGTGGCTGCATGGTACAGCGCATATTACACCGCAGTCTCTGTAACGAAGTATGATTGAATAAATGGTCTCTAGCATGAAAACCATGCATTTCCGGACATAAATTCATTAGACCTATTTTGTTTCGTACCCTCTGATCGATCGATCCCTATAATTTGTACACTATGGAAAAAATCAACTAGTAGATGTAGATGTCATTCTCAGATCAAAAAGCTCCCTGCAAAAAAACAGTTCGTTCCAGTACTCAAGAGACAATACTGACGTGAATATACACTTGTGTCCAAAATTAAAGCGACAAACGAAAATTTTGCAAAGTTGCGTTTGTTTTGCCACAAAACTATATAAATAGATTATAGTAAAGTAGAAACAATCTAAAAAATACAGAATGTAAGCAACTGCAGCATGCTTAACGATAGACAAAAATGTGCTTCGTTTTTTCCAACTTAACGGATTTGCACACACTTTCCGACAGTTGGTTAATGTACCCAGTATGGTAGTGTCTCAGGCCTGACAACAACGAGGCAATTACGCCCATTCTCCCTGCCGAGCTCTGCCGGCCGAAGTGGCCGTGCGGTTCTAGGCGCTGCAGTCTGGAACCGCGAGACCACTACGGTCGCAGGTTCGAATCCTGCCTCGGGCATGGATGTGTGTGATGTCCTTAGGTTAGTTAGGTTTAAGTAGTTCTAAGTTCTAGGGGACTAATGACCTCAGAAGTTGAGTCCCATAGTGCTCAGAGCCATTTGAACCTGCCGAGCTCCTCGCAGTCCTGGAGAGTGGTTGGTGGATGCTGACGTGATGCAAGCCGTCTCCCTAGTGCATCCCAGACTTGTTCTGAGGGATTCAAATCGAGCAGATCATGCCGTGCGTGCAATATTTTCCATTTCCAAGGAAACATTAATCACTCGTGCTCTATGAAGTTGGGCATTGTCGCCCATCAATACGAAGTCTGTGCCCACAGCACATCGCAACAACTGCAAATGAGGTCTAAAGATCACGTCACGATACCTGATAGCAGTTAAACCTTGCCTAATCACTTGCACAATAACATGAAGAGGAGTTCAAGTGGTAAACAATCCCTGCCAAAAATATTAGGGCTCCTCACAACATTGGTCTCTTTCCACCATGTTTTGGTCCTGAAATCGTGCTCCACGTTTCCTCGAGATTCGAATTCATCGAGAAGCACTCTCCAGACTAAATCGGGAGTCATCTAAACCAAATGGCTCTAAGCACTATGGGACTTAACATCTGAGGTCATCGGTCCCCTAGACTTAGAACTACTTAAACCTAACTAGCCTAATGGCTTCACACACATCCAGGCCCAAGGCAGGATTCGAACCGGCGACCGTGGCAGCAGCGCGGTTGTGGACTGAAGGAACTAGAACCACTCGGCCACAACGACCGGCGGGAGTCATCTGTGAAAACAATATTGGCCCACTATTCGACCGCCCAGGTGATATGTTGATGACTCCATTTTAACCAGGCGTTCTCCTCTGTGAAGACGCGTCAGCAGGTCTCCGAAAATAAAGGCCATTCTGCCGAAGCCTTCTGCACACCGTTTGCCTCGAAACAACATGTCCAGTGGATGCTGCGAACTCACAAGCCAGTTTCCGTGCAGTACCAAAGTAGTACTACCCTGCCTTTACAGGCAAATAACGGTCCTCTCTCCTGAAGTCACATGTGGTCGACCCTGCCTTTGTATTCAGGACACGGTTTCGGACTCTATAAACCGTCACCACATCCGAGAAACAACAGAATTATTCACATTAAGCCGTCGGACCACATCAGTTTGCAACTCTCCCGCTTCCTTCCTTTCTATGGCCCTGTACCGCAAAGAGTTTAGTAGGCACTTCTCTGTGCCATACGTCTGTTACTGTGTACACAGCGATTGTGGATGCGGAGCTACCCGGCAAACACTTCCTCGTTCCATAGGTGGCCTGACGCCATCGTTGGCATGCTTGTCTGTTGACCAGAAAGCCATCTTCTGTGCAGAACACGATCGTATGGATATTTGGTTGATAGTTTGTATGTTAACATCATGAATTAGACACAGGACGGGGAAACAGCAATTTGTTGCTTTAATTTTGTTCACCAGTGTAGCTCACTCTGAGGTTCGAAACTGATAATAATCGATAAAGATGTTCAGTGATCAAGAAAGACTATTCCGTTATAATAAAATGCTGTAATTTTTTCTGTCTTCGACGTATCACCAACTGGCCTGTGGTCAGAGGAAGAGAACCGATTATGCGACTAACCCCATTCCATGGGGTCTCCCAGTCAATAGCGCCATAAGACTATTCCTTTCTTTCCATAGTTCAGTGGTAATTTCGTCCATTTTGAATGTCATCCAATATTTCGCAACGTCTTTCTCTCCTTCTCTTCTCCGAGATACGTAAGTGCCCGTCAAGATTTTTTACCTCATGTTTATCATTGCCAATAGTTTTCACTACTCTGCTCTTCTTCATTCCTCATTCTGTCAGTCCTTTTCGCTTCACAGTCACATTTCAAACCTAACGAGTATTTTTCTTCCTTCGACTGTCAATGGTTCGCTACTAAGTAAGTTGTGACTCCAGACCAAACACTTGGCGGATCTCTTTCTTCGACAAATTGGAATAATTTCTACTGACGACAAACTTTCCACCTTTTTAAAAAGTACTTTATCCACAGATATTTTCCTCTGGTTAATTATCTAACATATTTTCCGTAACTCGAGGTGTCTCATTCCAATGATACTTTGACAGAATCTTTGCGTTTCCTGAATTTTACCACTTTGGTTCTTCCTACATTCATCCTCGAAAATGGCTCTGAGCACTAAGGGACTTAGCTTCTGAGGTATCAGTCCCCTAGAACTACTTAAACCTAACTAACCTAAGGACAGCACACACATCTATGCCCGAGGCAGGATTCGAACCTGCGACCGTATCAGGCGCGCGGTTCCGGACTGAAGCGCCTAGAACCGCTCGGCCACAGCGGCCGGCGACGCTTAATACATTTCGAAAAAGTTATTCTGTAATTTTGTTGCGCAGTGTAGATTGATGATACAGATACGAATGGGGAATCATTCTAGTGACAATACGGATCGCAAATGGGGAAATCCCTTGACACAACTGACTTTGACAAAGAGTAGATTGTTATGGGCCGGTGCCTGGAAACGTATATCGCCATGCTGGTCGGCTGTTCACGTGCGACGCTGTGAACATCTATGGTTGAAGGCTGACGAATCTACGAGGAGACGACAAGTTGTTGGTCGGCTACACGTCATCTCAGAACGTGGTGGTCGAATGCTGTTCCAAGCATGATAGGATCCGATCTATGGGGGATCTAGGTAGACAGTACAATGCTGGTTCAATAACAACCATTTAGGAGCACGCCGTTCAAAACGGATGGTCTACCACCAGCCACAATGGTAGCAACTAGGCGTGCCCTGCCTACAGGCTCCTAGGACTCTCGTCACGGATTCTATCAGCACAGGTACATCTTGAAGGAGCTCAACAAATGATGGCAGGTGGCAGCGAGGGTGCTGCGATGCTGGATGGTCCTAGAGGGAGCCTTTGCCGTTTTATTCACGCATGTGTCAGTGTCCCGCCTCCACAGAAAGGCACGAAAAAGGAACACTGAAAAAGAAAGTCGTCCGGTCGCTTATCGCACTGTGAACTGTCGTTTTCGACCGCGAAATGTATGAGAATCAACATCCAAAGAGTGTTGACGTCCTTTACGATACACACTAAGGCCTTTTCGTGTCGATTCTGGTACAAATGGCTCTAAGCACTATGAGACTTAACATCTGATGACATCAGTCCCCCTAGACTTAGAAATACTTAAACCTAACTAACCTAGGGACATCACACACATCCACGCCCGAGGCAGGATTCGAACCTACGACCGCAGCAGCCGCGTGGTTCCAGACTGAAGCGTCTAGAACCACTTGGCCAGAGCGGCCGGCCGTGTCGATTCTGAAGTGAAATGGAAATGAGCGTTTGGCGTCATTGGCCGGGAGGCCCCTTGCGGGGCAGGTCCGGCCGCCTTGGTGCAGGTCTCATCACATTCGACGCCACATTAGGCGACCTGCGCGCCGGATGGGGATGAAATGATGATGAAGACAGCACAACATCCAGTCCCTGAGCGGAGAAAATCCCCGACATAGCCGGTAATCGAACCCGGGCCCGTAGGATGGTAATCCATCACGCTGACCACTCAGCTATCGGGGCGGACCGTGTCGATTCTGAGCGACGGTTTGTCTGAAATGTTTTCTTCGGCCGCTCGTAAGAAAACCGTGATGGGGCGGCAGGGGCTGATATTCCAACAGTTACTTCCACGTTCCTGTAACGTTGCGAGTGATACGCAATATTTGCGCACACATGGACTATATGATAGCACTGTAAGCGACCTTGAATTTTAAACACGAGTGTGGCAATATGAGCACTGGAGACATGCAGGATGTTTCCGTAAAAGCGTGCAAAAATGGAACAGGACAGTGAGAATGCCGCCGACCGCTGTGGCCGAGTGGTTCTAGGCGCTTCAGTCTGGAAGCGCGCTGCTGCAACGGTCGCAGGTTCGAATCCTGCCTCGGGCACGGATATATGTAATGCCCTTACGTTAGTTAGGTTTAAGTAGTTCTAAGTTCTAGGGGACTGATGACCTCAGATATTAAGTCCCATAGTGCTCAGAGCCATTTGAACCATTGAGAATGCCCCACTGAAGGATCTGAGGTAGGGAACCTGGGGTCGGAGAAGTCAGCTTAAGGAGATATGGAAGTAAACTTGTCTACCGCTTTGTCTAGCATTACTGTTTTGCTTATTTACAGCTAACGTGCGTACAAGTTTACACATACTGTGGTGTTTATTTATATGTACATTCTTTACAAGAAGGACGAGCTTGATTACTAGCAAGTTATGACACAGGTTTTGTTTACTTTACTTGTCCATAAGATAGCTCTGTGGTATTGTATTTGCATTGTCTTATGACAGAACAAGCTATGAATCAACGACAGACCCATTCATTACCCAGTGCTATTCAGAAACGTACAGTACAATACGATGGAGCAGTGCCATTACAGTTTCGCAGAACTCACTGACATGCGCCTTGTGTATGGGGAAGTACGTTGCAATGCTCTCGCTGCTGAAAAGCTGTACAGGGGACGATTTCCTAACAGGCGTCATCCGTCATGACGAATGTTTACTTCTCTCGATCGACGAATACGGGATACTAGGTCACCGGAAAGAAGAAACGAGGGATCTGGCAACATGAGGACACTCGCACACTCGATTTTGAAGAGGTAATGCAACGTGTGTGTTGCAGTGGACCCCACTAAAAGAACTCGTGTTGCACGTGAAATGGGCCTGCAGATACTAGCGTGTAGCGAGTACTCTAGGAACAGTAATCACATCCATATCACCCACAACGTACGCCCCTGGTAGCTGAGTGGTCAGCGCGGCGGAATGTTATATCTAACGGCCCGGGTTCGATTCCCGGCTGGATCGGACATTTTCTCCGCTCAGGAAGTCGGTGTTGTGTTGTCCTTATCATCATCCTTTCATCCCCATCGACCCGCAAGTCGCCGAAGTGGCGTCAACTCGAATGACTTGCACCAGGTAACGGTCTACCCGACGGGAGGCCCTAGCCACACGGCATTTCCATTACCCACAACGATTTCATGAAATGCTTGTGACTAACTTTGCACCAAGAGTCTCATTGTGTCACTAGTTACTCCAACAATGGATTGATCGACCAGGTTTCGTCCAATCGTCCAATCGTGCTGTTTATTCACAAGGCGTTATTTGATCGTGATGGTATTTCGAACAGCAGTAATAGCCATATGTGGGATGAGGAAAGCCGTCACGCTGTAGTAGAGTCACACCATCAAGTACGGTTTGCTGTGAACATCTGTGCCGGCATTGTAGACCGCAATCTCAAGGGCCATGTCTTCTACCTGGCTGTCTGAATGAACACGTGTGCTAGGGGTTCGTGCAAAGAGTTCTATATGAGCTGCTGGAAAACATACCATTGGCTAATCGTAAGAGGATATGGATACAACATGACGGTGCATCGCCTCCCTTCAGTGTGATTGTCAGCAACCATCTGAGTGCTGTATTTCCTGATCGCTGGATTGGAGGGAGAGGTCCTATTCCATGGCCTGCGAGGTCACCTGACCGGAATCCCCTTGATTATTTCCTGTAGGGATATCTAAAGTCATTTGTATATTAGACCCCAATGGATACAGAGATTGACTTAGATGCCAGAATTGTAGCTGCCTATGATGTGATTCGAAACACACCAGAGATATTCACCAGGGTGTCAGAATCTTGTTCGCCCATGTCATGCTTGCATTGAGGTTGATGGCCGTCAGTTTCAGCACATTTTGTAAGATGCGGTACAGATGGTACATTCATTGTGTCAATAATGGTGTGTGCATTTAACTGAAATTAAAGTAAACAGTAATACACAGTAATGTAATTTTATCCCTATTATCTCCTTGAGCTGGCTTCTCCGACCCCAGGTTCCCTACCTCAAATTGTTCAGTGGAGCATCACTGGCAATATGACCACAGTATCTCAGAGATAAATAGGATGTCTTTCATTTTATAGCAGTTACAGAATAGCTGTTCGCTTTTATTTTACCTCAATTTGAATGTTCAGTGGTGCATCACTGAGCTGAAAACAAGGTGCAGCTTCTGAGAGTGTTCTTTGATTTTTCACCTTTTAGTTTCTTACGTGTCGTTTGCGAAAGTATTTCTTAGCGTCTCTGTGCGAATAATTTTTTTTAAATATTTTTGATAGTGAAATACGTTAACAAGTAACTCAATTGGAATTCAATTGCTACCACCCATTATGTTGGACCGTTTATTCTGTAACGTATCATAGCATGTACACTAGTAGCCATTAAAATTGCTACACCAAGAAGAAATGCAGATGATATACGGGTATTCATTGGACAGATATATTATACTAGAACTGACATGTGATTACATTTTCACTCAATTTGGGTGCATAGATCCTGAGAAATCAGTACCCAGAACAACCACCTCTGGCCGTAATAACGGCCTTGATACGCCTGGGCATTGAGTCAAACAGAGCTTGGATGACGTGTACAGGTACAGCTGCCCATGTAGCTTCAACACGATGCCACAGTTCATCAAGAGTGGTGACTGGCGTATTGTGACGAGCCAGTTGCTCGGCCAGCATTGACCAGACGTTTTCAGTTGGTGAGAGATCTTGAGAATGTGGTGGCCAGGGCAGCAGTCGAACATTTTCTGTATCCAGAAAGGCCCGTACAGGACCCGCAACATGTGGTCGTGCATTATCCTGCTGAAATATAGGGTTTTGCAGGGATCGAATAAAGAGTAGAGCCACGGGTCGTAACACATCTGAAATGTAACGTCCACTGTTCAAAGTGCCGTCAATGTGAACAAGACGTGACCGAGACGTGTAACCAATGGCACCCCATACCATCACGCTGGGTGATACGCCAGTATGGCGATGACGAATACACGCTTCCAATGTGTCGCCAAACACGGATGCGACCATCATGATGCTGTAAACAGAACCTGGATTCATGCGAAAAATGACGTTTTGCCATTCGTGCACCCAGGTTCGTCGTTGAGTACACCATCGCAGGCGCTCCTGTCTGTGATGCAGCGTCAAGCGTAACCTCAGCCATGGTCTCCGAGCTGATAGTCCATGCTGCTGCAAACGTCGTCGAACTGTTCGTGCAGATGGTTGTCGTCTTGCAAACGTCCCCGTCTCTTGACTCAGGGATCGAGACGTGGCTGCACGTTCCGTTACAGCCATGCGGGTAAGATGCCTGTCATATCGACTGCTAGTGATACGAGGCCGTTGGGATCCAGCACGGCGTTCCGTATTACCCTCCTGAACCCACCGATTCCATATTCTGCTAACAGTCATTGGATCTCGACCAACGCGAGCAGCAATGTCGCGATACGATTAAACCGCAATCGCGACAGGCTACAATCCGACCTTTGTCAAAGTCGGAAACGTGATGGTAGGCATTTCTCCTCCTTACACGAGGCATCACAACAGCGTTTCACCAGGCAATGCGGGTCAACTGGTGTTTGTGTATGAGAAATCGGTTGGAAACTTTCCTCGTGTCAAGACGTTGTAGGTGTCGCCACCGGCGCCAACCTCGTGTGAATGCTGTGAAAAGCTAATCGTTTGCATATCACAGCATCTTCTTCCTGTCGGTTAAATTTCGCGTCTGTAGCACGTCATCTTCGTGGTGTAGCAATTTTAATGGCCAGTAGTATATAATATGTCCTGGATCGTGAATATGTCGTAACCGGGCGGACTGTAACCGTTTCCATTAGGGTTACAGTCAATATCGATTTATTAATACAAGGGGGGCCGCGGCCTGTGTGTCGGCCGCCTCATTGCTTGCCTCACCAGCAAAACTTTACACACAACTGCGAGGAATACCTCGCACCGCATCTATTATTGTAGTTTTTGTCATTGTCATCATTGCTGCTTGTCATGTAGGTGGTCTTTCGACGCTGTTTGTTTTTTAATAGACTTTGGTCTAATAAAATAGAAGGATTGAGTTCTGCTCCCATTCTCCTACTTATATGGTTTTGTGGCAACTGGTTACTACAGTACACTTCATCAGCATGAATATATTCATTGGGTACTGGACTATGAAAAAACGTCACTAGTCTGAGCCAGCCGAGCTGCCTCTGATGTGTCATTCACAACCTGTTTCTTTACCGCGTTTCATTCTTTCTCTACGTTTGCTATCTTATCATTAAGATGAGTTTTAACATAGGAAAATCTTGTGTCGAAGCTGTCTGTATAGGTTCTAATTCATCTTTAACCTCCAGTGGAGAAGTGCTCTGTTTGGAGCTCACGTTAGTAATAATTTTCTGTGCGGATTTCTGTATTTCTGTTTCTAATCTTTCTGTAATTTGTTCGTCCTTTTCCTTTAAAATTAATCTTTTGTGATTAGTGGAGAGATGCTCTACATGGATTACTATCTGTTGGAGGGTGGATTTCGAAGTTCAGACTCAGGAGAACCTCTAATGGTGGTCTTCAGTTATGGTTTCTAGATCAGCGCTCAGCTCGTTGGTCACGTGAGTAGCAACCTCGGCTTTTAACTACTTAGTCTGATTTTAGACCTCGTCAGTAATTTGCGTAACCTGATTCGATAAGCTATCTTGTTGTTACGATACGGCAGTGACTGTGTTACTGAGAAGAAGTGTGCAAAGTTCCATCGGACATACATGCATGTCCAAAGGAACTGGTACTGCCACAATTACAGCCGAACAACCATCAGCTAGACAGGGGAATGCCGACAGTGAAAATTTGTGCCGTATCAGGACTCCAACCCGGATTTCCCGCACTATGCGAGCGGTCACCTTAACTGGTTTGGCTACCCATGCACGACTCAGGGCCCGACCGCGAATTCCATATGTCATCGTTCCCGCGTCACAACCTGTACTTGCACACACATTATGTAATTCCCGTACAGGAGAGAACAATTTTAACTGAAAGTAGCTGCCTGGTATCGGCAGATAAATACGATATTGTAGTGCGTGTGTTGTTAAGAAAAACGATGCAATGTTCCTTCGGACATGCATCGAAGCCATAAGACAGGTTACGTATGGCGTACTGCTGTTCAAGCATTTCGTTTCAAGCAGAACTTGCACCTTTTCAGTACAAAGTATGAATTAGTATTGCTACCACTAATTAAGGTGGAAACTAAATTCACACTTTTCCCAGTTATTTCGCTAATCAAACAGTGGTACCTGCAGAAAAACCCACCGCCTGATACACTCATAAATCAGACAAGTAATGGGTATTTTAGTTTCAGGAGAACAAGCAAGCAATTAACAAATTAATTAATAATTTGATGTGTGGATTTAAATTCAAGACATAATGCCATCGTTTCTGTGATGAACCCTTTAGACGGCAAACTACTTACGAACAGCATACTGTTGAGCGGATTCAATTATCTTTATCATTTTCATTTCCTCTCTACTGCCTGATAAAGGATATATCACAAAATAAAAGCAAAATTAGCTAGGTCGACGACGCCTAGCTAATTTTCTTTACATCTCTTGACGGTGCCACTTTGGCTTTTTAATTTTATAACATATCTTAAACTTTCACCTCTGACAGGACTACTTAATGTGAAAAATCTCAAGTTGTACTGTGTTTCGGTGTCGATGTTAAACTGTTAAGTCCCTCTAAAATGGGCCGGATGTGTTAGATCGTACGGGAAGGTCGGAGAAATGCAGCGCCATATCATCTTCAATAGGACCATTCCTAGTAAAGCACTGTGACATTCAAACCAACTAACATTCAAGGTGATGATAGCTTCACCTTTTCTATGTTTAAACAAGTCTGAAGGTGGTCTGACGACTACGTTTCTGATCATAGACTGGAATTCAAGAAATAAATTCAGTACAGAAATTGGTGCGAATTACGCTCCTCTACAAACTTCATAGCACTTTCAAGATTGGATATGTAAATGTAGACTGTCTCTAGATCCCGTAAATTTAGAAGAAATTTAAAAAAAAAGATAGCAAATCCTTCGTTTTAGCACCCTGCTCTCTATCAGGTTTCTTATCCGCGTGTCTCATCTCCGCTAAAAGAGAGCTCGCACCGGAGTGGGAAAGGGGACCAACGCTAACATGGTACAGGAGCGGCCGGTTCTACCTGCCCCCTCCCGTTTTTCCCCGCGCATACTAACTAACTCGAAAGCTTATAGCGCGCGATGGAAATTTCTTTCGACGTCAGGAGCGTGACAGACATACACGATGGGAGAATTTAATTATGTATGCTCCCCACGAAAGAGAGAGATGTCATGTTTCCCATCTTCCAAAGTGGATGAGAGCACAACGGCTATAGCTGGAAAAAGTGCAGTAAGCGGTGACAAATAATTTAGTGTGTAGGTAAAGAGAAGTTCCGCAGACATTAATCAAACACAATACCTTCTTAAAAGCCTTTGATTTGTTTCCCCTATATATATCACAATCCTTAATTTTCTCTTAAAAGAAAAGCGCATAACGTGAAAGCTGTGACAGCTAGCAAAGTAATTTTAAGTGTAAAGAAGCACAGTTTCTTCAAGAATATTCCTGCTCAGTAGACAGGAGCGAATTAATCCTGTGACTGCGAGGGACAGGTGCCAGATTGGTTATGATTTAAGTTGTTTTCAGATCATAAATTATCATCGGTGTCATTGTTTGGGGCAGAGGTGGGGGTGGGGGGCTGCGATGAAAGAGGCGAAGATCACTCCTGCGCCAACCCCTGTCCCCTTCTAGTTGTTATCATATTTTAATCGTATAAGATTTTAATCATAATAATAGGCTGCCTGACAAGAACAGTAAAGCACCCATAAGACACGGCTGGATGTCAATGTAACTCCGTATACGTACACAGCATCGGCGGGTATCTAAATGATTAGAGTTCCAGTTCCCTGTGGTAGGTGAAATGGCCACTAGAGTGTATTAGTGGTGTTCGTGTTTAGTGTTGTTGCCAAGCCTGATAGTGTATATGAAGGGCGTGATCAGCGCTATATGTTGAGCAACCACTGTGAATGACACGGCGCTGACGCATACTTGTCAGAAATAAGTGCTTGCATAAGGACCACAGGTGGATCAAACCATTGTTAACTTGTGCAATTTGTGAAGTTCTTTCTCTTGAATAAAACATCAATTTTTCTGAAATTATAGTCATTATGTTTGTCTGTACATGTACATCACATCTACCGATTTCCGTCCCGTTCGAATAATTTCTTCGTGGTTCTTTTTTTGTCTTAGAGTATAATTACATCTTGATATATCATTAGTACTACAGTTTCCTTTTTTTATTATCGTCTGTCTTCTGACAGGATTAACATGTCATGTTACGATTCCTCACCTGTGCCAACCTCTTCTTCTCGGAGTACCGACTGCTGCAGACGTCCTTGATTATTTTTGTTTGTTTTCGAGCCTCTGTCTTCCCCTATAGTTTTTACCCTCATGGCTCCTATCATTCTGTCTTTTATTCTTATCAATATTTTCCACATTTTTCTCGTTATTTCTATTACTAAACTGTCTGATAAAAAAGTGAAGCACCTAGAAAGGTAACGAAATTAAACTTCACAGGTTGAGAGAGTATGTGATATTATTTCAATGATTACAAAACAGAGTCCTATTCTTGTTGTTCCACTCGTGGATCAGGCCAACATAGATCTGTCATCATGTAAATATGTAGTTAGGCCTGATCAATCGAGTGAAGTGGCGCAGTGGTTTGCCCACTGGACTCGCATCCGGGAGGGTTACAGTTCAAACCCATGTCCGGTCGTCTAGATTTAGGTTTCCCATGATTTCCCTAAATCGCTTCAGGCAAATAATGGGATGGTTCCTTTGAAAGGGCACAGCTGACTTCCTTCCCTAATCCAATGGGACCGATGACGTCGCTATTTGGTCCCTCTCCAAATCAACCACCCAATCTTATCTTATTTTGTATTAACTGGAAAACGCTGCATGCCTCAAGAAGAATACTGCGCAATATTTCCGCCTATTTGACGAGGGAAATCATTTGCTGGGGACAGGTGAAAATGTGTGCCCCGACCGGGACTCGGGCTCGGGATCTCCTGCTTACATGGCAGACGCTCTATCCATCTGAGCCACCGAGTGCAGAGAGGATAGTGCGACTGCAGGGAATTTCTCGCGCACGCCTCCGCGAGACCCACATTCTCACAGTTGATATATATCAACACCGACAACAGTTGAAGGTATTAATATAATTCTAATTTCATTCTAGATGGCTGCAGGTGATCAATGGTGTCTGTTCTTTTGGACATGTCCGAAAGAACAGACACCATATGCATATATGTATATACACTACTGGCCATTAAAATTGCTACACCAAGAAGAAATGCAAGTGATAAACGGTTATTCATTGGACAAATATATTATACTATAACTGACATGTGATTGCATTTTAATGCAATTTGGGTGCATAGATCCTGAGAAATCAGTACCTCTGGCCGTAATAATGGCCTTGATACGCCTGGGCATTGAGTCAAACAGAGCTTGGATGGCGTGTACAGGTACAGCTGCCCATGCAGCTTCAACACGATACAACAGTACATCAAGAGTAGTCACAGGCGTATTGTGATAAGCCAGTTGCTCGGCCAGCATTGACCAAACGTTTTCAATTGGTGAGAGATCTGGAGAATGTGCTGGCCACGGCAGCAGTCGAACATTTTCTGTATCCAGAAAGGCCCGTACAAGACCTGCAACATGCGGTCGTGCATTATCCTGCTGAAATGTAGGGTTTCACAGGGATCAAATGAAGGGTAGAGCCACGGGTCGTAACACATCTGAAATGTAACGACCACTCTTCAAAGTGCCGTCAATGCGAACAAGAAGTGGCCGAGACGTGTAACCAGTGGCACCCCATACTATCACACCTGGTGATATGGCGATGACGAATACACGCTTCCAATGTGCGTTCATCGCGATGTCGCCAAACACGGATGCGACCATCATGATGCTGTAAATAGAACCTGGATTCATCCGAAAAAATGACGTTTTGCCATTCGTGCACCCAGGTTCGCCGTTGAGTACACCATCGCAGGCGCCCCTGTCTGTGATACAGCGTCAAGGGTAACCACAGCCATGGTCTCCGAGCTGATAGTCTATGCCGCTGCAAACGTCGTCGAATTGTTCGTGCAGATGGTTGTCGTCTTGCAAACGTCCGCCTCAGGGATCGAGACGTGGCTGCACGATCCGTTACAGCCATGCGGATAAGATGCCTGTCATCTCGACTGCTGGTGATACGAGGCCGTTGGAATCCAGCACGGCGTTCCATATTACCCTCCTGAACCCACCGATTTCATATGCTGCTAACAGTCATTGGATCTGTGTCAGCAAGTTGAAGGTATCGCCAGCGGCGCCAACCTTGGTTCAAATGGTTCAAATGGCTCTAAGCACTATGGGACTCAACTGCCGAGGTCATAAGTCCCCAAGAACTTAGAACTACTTAAACCTAACTAACCTAAGGACAACACACACATCCATGCCCGAGGCAGGATTCGAACCTGCGACTGCAGCGGACTCGCGGTTCCAGACTGTAGCGCCTAGAACCGCACGGCCACACCGGCCGGAGATAGTCCCTGCAGTCGCAATATCCTCTGTTCCCTCGGTGGCTCAGATGTATGCCGGCACGGTAGCTCAGCGTGTTCGATCAGAGAGCTGGTTGGCCTCTGTAATAAAAAAAAACTGAGTGGAAGAATCAACATACGAACTTGACCGGATGTCATGTGACGTTCGCAACGACCAAACACAATGATCAAAAACGAACAAAATGCAAAAAAAAAAAAAAAAAGGATAGAGCGTCTGCCATGTAAGCAGGAGATCCCAGGTTCGAGTCCCGGTCGGGGCACACATTTTCACCTGTCCCCGTTGATATATATCAACACCTGTCATCAGCTGAAGGTATTAATATAATTCTAATTTCGCTGTTAATCAGGTTGTCAAAATGTTGGTGCTCAAAATATTTTGGCTCATTAACATACGTTGCACTACTTGCACAGATATGAAGATACTTGCTTAGGGTAGACTAGCTTGGAGAGTGGCATCAAACCAGACTGAAGGCTGCAACAAACTTAGGAAAAAAGTAGCACCATCCATGGCGGTACTTGTCGAATATTTGCAATGTTTTGTTTTTCCGTCGTGATTTCATTGCCGCGGAAGTTCTATCATGCGACTGTCACTTTTCCACCGTCTCCACGTACACACGTTAGCGGACGGGCCATGACAGCACGTCCTCAGAGCTCCCTGCACGGCCCCACCTGACGGCCTGTGTCAACAAGGATCTCACGTTGCCCACATCGCAGCGGTTCCCTGTCCGTGCCTTGACAACCAGCGCTCTTCCCTTGTCTCCCAAGTCTTTCGACGGCCAGAGGCTCAGCCGCTGCGGTGGAAGAGTGCTCCCCTGTGTTTGCATTGGATAGATTTCAACGTACACACACCGCAGACAAAAAAGATAGGAAGATCCCTGCCCGTGGTTGACTTCGCTGGCTTCCTACAGATGCCAACACACTGTGACATAGAGGTACCTTCAGCTGTTTTTCATTGATTTATTTTATATGACATCTAGATGCCCAGATCTTTGGCCATATCCATTGTTATTTATTACATTCACAAACTACGTAGTTATTGGATACGTTTAGAGTTAGACTCCCTATTAACAGCGTCAAGGTAGTTCGATGAACCTTCTGCCAGGCAGTTAATTGCAAATTGCAGAGTGACCATATAGATGTAGATGCAGAAGTAGATGGAGATGTAATTAAATGTTGCCATTTCGAATAAAAAAACATATAGATTTAGTTATTTTCTCAGCAAGAAGCGAAAATAAGTCTTCGGTTGAGAATGTTCATAATTGAAAATCGCATGTCACTCACAGTAGGGAGTGCTTTTTGAATTCTATATTAAATGATAGCATTCTCTTTGTATGTGCGACAGTCTTTTTCAGAAATTGCAAAAATAACTCCGGAAAATGAAGGTTTCTTTTCAAGTGTGAAAACTTGTCCAAGGTATAACACAGTCATGTACCCAGGAACAAATATTTGTGTGGTGTCACCGCCAGACACCACACTTGCTAGGTGGTAGCCTTTAAATCGGCCGCGGTCCGTTAGTATACGTCGGACCCGCGTGTCGCCACTATCAGTGATTGCAGACCGAGCGCCGCCACACCGCAGGTCTAGTCTAGAGAGACTTCCTAGCACTCGCCCCAGTTAGACAGCCGACTTTGCTAGCGATGGTTCACTGTCTACATACGCTCTCATTTGCAGAGACGACAGTTTAGCATAGCCTTCAGCTACGTCATTTGCTACGACCTGGCAAGGCGCCATATTCAGTTACTATTCTGTACAGATAATATTGTGAATCATGTACCGTCAAGAGCGACGTTCATCATTAATGGATTAAAGTTAAGTATGAAACTAATTACGTCCGCTTTCTGAATTCTCATTCCTTCTCATGTTCCAGACCTCACGTCAGTATAGTTCTTCCCTCCTCACGCCAGTCTGCGTGAGCTAAAACGCGTGCATTTCGGCCTCCTCTTGTAACACTGTGTTGGCTCTTCTGCAAACACAACAATTTGATTGAAATTTAAAAGCGCTACACTCGAAAATATCTTCTCAATATTGTATTTTAGTCTATATATTACAAAATCAAATGGTTCAAATGACTCTGAGCACTATGGGACTTAACATCTGAGGTCATCAGTCCCCTAGAGCTTAGAACTACTTAAACCTAACTAACCTAAGGACATCACACACATCCATGCCCGAGGCTTTGCCTGCTGGAGATAGTGATGTATGGAAGGCAGTTCGCACGTTCGATGGTAGCGCGCCAGCCTTCCACTCTGGGGGCGAATCCGCTGCGGTCCCGACACATCCATTGTAGTATCATGACAAGACGTACCGGGAACAAATCCATCAACAGCTGTTACTTTACGTACAGAAAGTCTTTTGCAAATTGTGTCGACCTTGAAAAGGTCCTTTTTTGTAGCTAGGACATTGTTTACTTAAGGCAAGTGCTCAAACTGGCGACCCTCTGACGCAACACTAACTTGGTAACGTCGAATGGTGTTTTGCCGAACTCTTTCCTGACACTGCCCTGATGTGATTGGCGCCATGTTGAATGTGATCCATTAATTCCTCTTCATTTCTAGGTGGTTCGCGTCTGGGTGGGTGAACTAGAACCTAGAAGAATACCCACAGAAAAAGTCCAGTGGTGTAAGGACTGGTGATCGCGGGGGCCATGTCCTACGAGCACCTCTGCCAATTATCCGGCCGTCGAAGAGTTCATTTAAATATCTGTGCACAGCATGACTGTTATGTGTGGGCGCCCCATCATGCTGCAGCCACATGCATAGCCATATTTCCAGGGGAACATCTTCGAGTAGGCCGGGAAGAGTTTCTTGCGAAAAGTGAAGGTAACTTGCCCCAGTAAGTCGAGGAGGTAGACGGACGAGCCCAGTCAGATGGTCACCCACAATGTCTGCCCAAATTTTGAGCAAAAAGCGTTCCTGGTGTCCATGGACGTACGTGACGTGAGGATTTCCTCTTGCCCAGTAATGAACTTTTCGAGTCTTGTGAAGGCCATCCCGATGGAAGGTGCACTCATCGGTAAACAACACAATAGTGGGGAAGTCTGGATCTCGTGCAACAGGACGCAGAAACTCCCGCCAAAATCCTAGCCTGTGTTCGTAGTCCGCTACAGGATTTAGGTCTTGGACAGGGTGGAAACTAAATGGATGCTGGCCGTCATCCCTCAAAACCCCCCCCAGAATCACTGAAGAATGACCCCCCATGTCGTGTCCAACAGCTCGAGTACTTGTCATAGGTGCTTCCTCGAAGCGCTCGAGAACAATCACTTCTAATGCAGTATCCCGTCGTGTTCGAGGTCTTCCAGCATGACGAAGATATCCCGCTAATGAGTCTGTTTCGCCAAGTCGCCGGTGAATTGCTGTAAACGTTTGCGGTTGTGGGTGGCGTTTTGCTGGTACCGTTCCTCATACAACCGTCGAGCTTCGTGCACATTACCGTCGACTAGTCCATAAAAAAAAACCATACCTCGTTGTCGTTCAAACGAATACTGTGGCGCCTTGCTTACTGTATGACTAAAGCGCAGGTGACATG
Organism: Schistocerca americana; assembly: GCF_021461395.2. Classification (NCBI taxonomy): domain Eukaryota; kingdom Metazoa; phylum Arthropoda; class Insecta; order Orthoptera; family Acrididae; genus Schistocerca; species Schistocerca americana. The sequence continues at coordinate 225,733,452 of NC_060123.1, forward strand.
TGTGTGCTCCGGAGCGAAGCTTACTTGTGAATGCCTCTGACGTGAGGTGGAGACACACAGCAAGACCTGTTCGACACGCGTGCGTGTCACGTTGGGGATGTGACGGGCCAAGGAACGTTTGTACGTGTGAAACGACAACCATAGCGCTGCCCTGGCGACGAACGGCAATAGGGCAATCCCGCGGCCAATCGGAGCGCATACGGCAACAGGGCAATCCCACGGCCAATCGGAACAGGTGGCACCAAGTTTCCGTAGTTTAAAAATGGTGCGTTGCCGACATATACATCATCGGTAATTTTGGTTCCTACTGGCATCAGCCATCAAGGGTTAAAATTTCGTGACACAATTTCTCTCCACCCTGTATAGTATTACTAGTGTTATATACCTGTAATTTTAACCCGCATGTGAGCCATGAGAATAAATAAATGAGGCGTGAATGGGAAGTTGGACTGAGGAGGGATGCGTGCTATGGTCGCCCATGCAGTTGCCAAACGCCACTGTTTTATGGTGGTGTAGTGGTTAGCGCATCTGCCAAGTGAACACGAAACACAGGTTCGAATCTCAGCCTGGATACAAATTTTCATTCGTCACTTGAGCCTGGATATATGCATCATAAATATTTGAGACTTGAAAAGGTCTCTGGAACTCTATAATTTAGTTTGATGTAAAAGAGATTTTTAATACAAATTAAAGAAAGATAATTTGCAACCAAGGTCGTCAAACGCCCTAATACAACTTATGAGTGTAAATGTGTCTCTCCTTGTGAAATATACGCATGCTATGCAGGTGTAACTGCACACGGTGCATCCTAAAACCCACCGCCAAGAAAGTGGTCCGTAGTAATGTAAAGTACCGAAGCATTATATTGCTGCAGCATGTGTCTTGAAGTTCTCTGCAACTCGTACTTATTTTGTTTGGCTGAAACTTTTTTCATAAAATAGAAATATGTTGTATCTGCAGAAGGCGGTTTAAAGAAATACTAATTCTGCTGGAAGTAGTTCTGTTTAAATATGTTGCACTTGCACTTGGTGCTAGCGTGAACGAAGATAATTGAACACTAGTGCTTACGAGCATAAAATATTGTAGGATTGAAAGATCCCTTCGAGAAGGGAATAATTCGTGAGAGATTTTAAATTAACTTCGGTTATTACTCAGAAACCATATAAGTCATTCATCAACATCATATACAAATGTCCTCTAACAGATCACAAGCCACAGTACCACATATTCACAGAAAGCAGGAAAATAGTCCAATATACTTTACAATCCCTATAGTACTGTTTAGAGAGTAGGAAAGTAACGTGGTAGGAGACCTATATCTTCGGATGATTCACTGAAAAATTCTCTCATACTTTGGCAAAGACGCATCTGGACTAAATCTAACCTTGCTAACTTGGGTACACAGATGAAAAGCATTTTCCGTAGCAGTGGCTCAAAAATCATGTAATGTGTAATTACGCCGATGCAGCACTAATGGACATTGACCTCACTTATAGTAGCTGTAACTTAGTAAAGCCGATCTCAAGTAATTCACAAGATAGGATTCTGAATGATGTAAGCAGTGTCCAGTGCAGACCAAACAAAGTGGAAGAGAGGAATAGAATGTCCAGCAGGACACACTGCCCAACCGACCTCGAAATTCTGCATTAAGATCCTGATTGACTGACGCTTCTCATTTCCGACCCAAAGATAAGACTTCTTCTGAAGACAAAAACATGGACTAAGAGATCTTTGATTCGAAGCTCACGCATTGATACATAACATGAAAGACGTTTGCGACAGATGGCTTTCAAGTTGTTTTGTGCTCCGTTCAATAATGCAGATACTGTGGCACGGCGTCTCCCCTTCCTGGAATTTTAGCCGCGCGGGGTAGCCGTGCGGTCTAGGCGCCTTGTCATGGTTCGTGCGGCATCCCCGTCTGAGGTTCTAGTCCTCCCTCGCGCATGGTTGAGTGTGTTGTCCTTAGCGTAACTTAGTTTAAGTTAGATTAATTAGTGTGTAAGCCTATGGACTAATGACCTCAGCAGTTTGGTCCCATAAACCCTTACCACAAATTTCCAAATTTTTTTCCTGGAATTTAACGGAAAATTGCTTTGTTCCTTAAAATATCTTGTGATGTGGACATAGATTTTTCCGTTATTAAGCAATGTTTGTGGTACTTCATGGGCAGAAAAATTGCCATTTTCGCGATTGCTTTTCTGAGTTTGGTCTGCTCACTGGCGTAATGACAATAACTGAGCAGTAGATGTTTTATATTTACCAGTTCCAAAGGACAGTCTTCGCAATATGGAGAGGTTAAAAATTTAATCTGTTGCAAATTTGATAGCCGTAGCAATTTCTCTCTATTATATTGATGTTATATGACATCGAGCAAATTTAAACTCAACACTATGCTCCTTCAGGAATGAGTGGAAGCAGCACTAAAAAATTTAGTACTTTCTTTATCTGAGAATCGATACCGTTCATCAGACTGCTAAATCTTCAAAGCCTGTGTAAGGTGGATAATTTCTCTTTGCTAAATGGTCTTCTGTTTCAGTGTAGATGATTCTGGAATGCCTTTCACACAGATAGGTTGCACTGTTTAGTGTTATTTGATACATTGATAAATTAGTTTCTTTGTATCAAAGAGAGGAAAGTTAGTCTTCAAATTCCAGATGTTAGGTTCTAATTTTTCGACAGTATCCCATGAATCCGCTGTGATCAGTATATCGTTGATATTAAGCAATGTGTATTTGAGTGCCTTTCATTGCTGGAAAGCTATTCGCTTCAGGAGGAAGGTTGTATAGTTCCTTCAACCATCATAATTAAACATATTAGAAGCATCGGTAAAAAAGGAAGATTATAGTCTAACGTCCGTGTAGACAACGAAGTTGTTAGGAAGGGGGTACATACCTGGGTTGGGCAAGCGTGTCAGCAATGTTCTTTTGAAAGGAACAATCCTAACATGCGAGTTAAGAAAACTGAAGGATATTTAAATCGGAATGTCCAGAGGGTGTGAATCCCACTCTTCACAAATGCGACCCCAGTCTCTTAACCACTAAGCCACCTCACTCACGAACGGCCTCCTAACCAAGCAATATACGAGTAACTACGGCTACTGAATTCCCGAGTTCTCTATTATTCTTCTTGCAAAAGACAATTTTTGAGGCCCTTACCGAAATAAGTTTAGATATTTCTCTGCAGAAATCTTTTAATATTTACTTATCTCATACGCTCAAGTTCAAAAATATTTTTCATTAATAACAATACTGACAGCGATGACTAAAATCAAATTGAAGTAAGACAGCTCTTACAAATGTTGAGATTTATCTTCACTGAAATGAACTAAATCGATGGCTATCAAATCAGTTAAATGCAATGATCATGATCGTTACTCTCGTCTTCGCGCATTTGGCTCTTCGAGCTAGTGCAAATTTCAAGCTTGATCTTTCATCTTCTCATTGTTACTCTGTGTAATCCTCTAGGCTTATACCTGAAGATCGATTACGGCAAATTTTCATTGGTCGCCCGCTCTATATAAATTCCGTTTTGTGGACATTTTAAGATACTGTTATTTCAGCTGTAAATCTTGATTGTCTGGCCTACATTTTCATTTCTTTTCTTGTTCCTCTTTGTCACCCGTGCATTTCGGAGGATTGGATTCAATTTTTATCCTGCCTAGTGAACACCCGTTATTTATTGTGCCACAAATTTCGTTTTTCAGTTTTCTTTCCTACGCAAAGTTTTTCAAAAGGTGAGAGACTGCAACCAAATAAAGTAAACTGACCGACCTTTTTAACGGATTTATTACTAATAAACAACTTGCAGCAGACTTGAGACAGACTTCAAAATGCCTTGGACTCTGTTTCATGTATCGAAATTTCAAAACTGTGCTGTTCCATTACTTCAAACGCAGCCCACTACAGAATACCTTCCGAATTTAAAACTGCTACCTGATCCCCCACGAACGATGGACCTTGCCGTTGGTGGGGAGGCTTGCGTGCCTCAGCGATCCAGATAGCTGTACCGTAGGTGCAACCACAACGGAGTGGTATCTGTTGAGAGGCCAGACAAACTTGTGGTTCCTGAAGAGGGGCAGCAGCCTTTTCAGTAGTTGCAGTGGCAACAGTCTGGATGATTGACTGATCTGGCCTTGTAACACTAACCAAAACGGCCTTGCTGTGCTGGTACTGCGAACGGCTGAAAGCAAGGGGAAACTACGGCCGTAATTTTTCCCGAGGGCATGCAGCTTTACTGTATGGTTAAATGATGATGGCGTCCTCTTGGGTAAAATATTCCGGAGGTAAAATAGTCCCCCATTCGGATCTTCGGGGAGGGGACTACTCAAGAGGATGTCGTTATCAGGAGAAAGAAAACTGGCGATCTACGGATCGGAGCGTGGAATGTCAGATCCCTCAATCGGGCAGGTAGGTTAGAAAATTTAAAAAGGGAAATGGATAGGTTAAAGTTAGATATAGCGGGAATTAGTGAAGTTCGGTGGCATGAGGAACAAGACTTCTGGTCAGGTGAGTACAGGGTTATAAACACAAAATCAAATAGGGGTAATGCAGGAGTAGGTTTAATAATGAATAGGAAAACAGGAATGCGGATAAGTTACTACAAACATCATAGTGAACGCATTATTGTGGCCAAGATAGATACGAAGCCCACGCCTACTACAGTAGCACAAGTTTATATGCCAACTAGCTCTGCAGATAACGAAGAAATTGAAGAACTGTATGATGAAATAAAAGAAATTATTCAGCTAGTGAATGGAGACGAAGATTTAATAGTCATGGGTGACTGGAATTCGGCAGTAGGAAAAGGGAGAGAAGGAAACGTAGTAGGTGAATATGGTTTGGGGGTAAGAAATGAAACAGAATGCCGCCTGGTAGAATTTTGCACAGAGCACAACTTAATCATAGCTAACACTTGGTACAAGAATCATAAAAGAAGGTTGTATACAAGGAAGAAGCCGGGAGATACTGACAGGTTTCAGATATATTATATAATGGTAAGACAGAGATTTAGGAACCAGGTTTTAAATTGTAAGACATTTCTGGGGGCAGATGTGGACTCTGACCACAGTCTATTGGTTATGAACTGTAGATTAAAACTGAAGAAACTGCAAAAAAGTGGGAATTTAAGGAGATGGGACCTGGATAAACTGACTAAACTAGAGGTTGTACAGAGTTTCAGGGAGAGCATAAGGCAACAATTGACACGAATGGGGGAAAGAAATACGGTAGAATAGAAATGGGTAGCTTTGAGGGATGAAGTAGTGAAGGCAGCAGAGGATCAAGTAGGTAAAAAGACGAGGGCTAGTAGAAATCCTTGGGTAACAGAATAAATATTGAATTTTATTGATGAAAGCAGAAAATATAAAAACGTAGTAAATGAAGCAGGCAAAATGGAATACAAACGTCTCAAAAATGAGATCGACAGGAAGTGCAAAATGACTAAGCAGGCATGGCTAGAGGACAAATGTAAGGGTGTAGAAGCTTATCTCACTAGGGGTAAGATAGATACTGCCTACAGGAAAATTAAAGAGACCTTTGGAGAAAAGAGAGCCACTTGTATGAATATCAAGAGCGTTGATAGAAACCCAATTCTAAGCAAAGAAGGGAAAGCAGAAAGGTGGAAGGAGTATATAGAGGGTCTATACAAGGGCGATGTACTAGAGGACAATATTATGGAAATGGAAGAGGATGTAGATGAAGACGAAATGGGAGATACGATACTGCGTGAAGAGTTTGACACAGCACTGAAAGACCTGAGTCGAAACAAGGCCCTGGGAGTAGACAACATTCCATTGGAACTACTGACGGCCTTGGGAGAGCCAGTCCTCACAAAACTCTACCATCTGGTGAGCAAGATGTATGAGACAGGCGAAATACCCTCAGACTTCAAGAAGAATATAATAATTCCAATCTCAAAGAAAGCAGGTGTTGACAGATGTGAAAATTACCGAACAATCAATTTAATAAGTCACAGCTGCAAAATACTAACGCGAATTCCTTACAGACGAATGGAAGAACTGGTAGAAGCCAACCTCGGCGAAGATCAGTTTGGATTCCGCAGAAATATTGGAACACGTGAGGCAATACTGACCCTACGACTTATCTTAGAAAATAGATTAAGGAAAGGCAAACCTACGTTTCTAGCATTTGTAGACTTAGAGAAAGCTTTTGATAATGTTGACTGGAATACTCTCTTTCAAATTCTAAAGGTGGCAGCGGTAATATACAGGGAGCGAAAGGCTATTTACAATTTGTACAGAAACCAGATGGCAGTTATAAGAGTCGAGGGGCATGAAAGGGAAGTAGTGGTTGGGAAGGCAGTGAGACAGGGTTGTAGCCTCTCTCCGATGTTATTCAATCTGTATATTGAGCAAGCAGTAATGGAAACAAAAGAAAAATTCGGAGTAGGTATTAAAATCCATGGAGAAGAAATAAAAATGTTGAGGTTCGCCGATGACATTGTAATTCTGTCAGAGACAGCAAAGGACTTGGAAGAGCAGTTGAACGGAATGGATGGTGTCTTGAAGGGAGGATATAAGATGAACATCAACAAAAGCAAAACAAGGATAATGGAATGTAGTTTAATTAAGTCGGGTGATGCTGAGGGAATTAGATTAGGAAATGAGATTCTTAAAGTAGTAAAGGATTTTGCTATTTGGGGAGCAAAATAACTGATGATGGCTGAAGTAGGGAGGATATAAAATGTAGACTGACAATGGCAAGGAAAGCGTCTCTGAAGAAGAGAAATTTGTCAACATCGAGTATAGATTTAAGTGTCAAGAAGTAATTTCTGAAAGTAATTGTATGGAATGTAGCCATGTATGGAAGTGAAACATGGACGATAAATAGTTTGGACAAGAAGAGAATAGAAGCTTTCGAAATGTGGTGCTACAGAAGAATGCTGAAGATTAGATGGGTAGATCACATAACTAACGAGGAGGTATTGAATAGGATTGGGGAGAAGAGAAGTTTGTGGCACAACTTGACTAGAAGAAGGGATCGGTTGGTAGGACATGTGTTGAGGCATCAAGGGATCACCAATTTAGTACTGGACGGCAGCGTAGAGGGTAAAAATCGTAGAGGGAGACCAAGAGATGAATACACTAAGCAGATTCAGAAGGATGTAGGTTGCGGTAGGTACTGGGAGATGAAGAAGCTAGCACAGGATAGAGTAGCATGGAGAGCTGCATCAGACCAGTCTCAGGACTGAAGACCACAACAACAACAACAACAAATACCTGATCGTTGGGAAACGAGACCGCAGAGACAAAATTGTCGCCATTTATGTCACAGTCAGAATCTAACTATAAAAATGCCTTTTCCTTTCTCGTTAATCCACAAATCAAATAAAATCGGCAGCAAAGAGCAGCTTTGTCGTACTCCCGTGTTAGTATATGAACGAATTCGCTTGGCTTTTTCTTTACTTCTCGTCGAGGTTTTCCAGAACTTCCATTAGATGTTTGGGTATTCCCCTACGTTTGAAGATGATCGATAGCTCATTTCTTAATGAGGAACTATACTTACAAATCCTTTTAAATTACAACGTTTTCTCTGCGGCAAGGTGGATTAAGCATTAAATTTTGCATTGATAATACAGTGCCATGATGTAAAGTCAACGAAATCCGTTCAGAAATGCTAAACCTGGAATGAGGTGAATTTCTCATGGCAAATGAAAATGTATGCTAGTTCAAAATTGATACAAATCCGATATTCTATGATTGTCCCAAACTTTCAATTTCTCTTATGTTTTCCTCCAATTTTTCTGAGCAATCAGTGAAAAATACTTTTATTTAAACCTCCCTGGAGCTAAACTAATAACAAATTAAGATATTAACATTAATTTGTGGAAATTTTCCAGATTTCCTTCTATACTTTAGTATGCCAGGAATATTGGCACCTAGACGATTTAAATTTTTGTTTGTTTGCAGCCCCCATTGTGGTACATGCTGAAATCCCCATAACATGCTGCTAGAGAAGACCAAACCAAACTCCACAGCCCAATGATAAAGTGACGGACGTCAGCATCAGGCAATATGCCCAGTGTAGAACGTCACCTAATTTAAGTTCAGATCGGAAAAAAACTTAATAGTCCTGGATAAATAACATATAGTTAACGTTCAAAAAATAGAAGTCATTGCAAAACGATTTAGAAAAAATTTCTGAATAGTGCGAAAAGTGGCAGTTGACCCTAAATCACGAAAAGTGTGAGGTCATTCACATGAGTGCTAAAAGGAACTCGTTAAACTTCTGTTACACGATGAATTAGTGTAATCTAAAAGCCGTAAATTCAGATAAAAACCTAGGTATTACAATTACAAACAACTTAAATTGGAAGGAACACATAGAAAATGTGGGAAAGGCTAGTCAAAGACTGCGTTTTATTGGCAGGACACTTAGAAAATGTAACAGACCTACTAAGGAGACTGCCTACACTACGCTTGTCCGTCCTCTTTTAGAATGCTGCTGCGTGGTGTGGGATCCTTACCACATAGGACTGACGGAGTACATCGAAAAAGTTCAAAGAAAGGCAGCACGTTTTGTATTATCGCGAAGTATGGGAGAGAGTGTCACAGAAATGATACAGGATTTGGGCTGGACATGATTAAAAAAATTTCAATCACCAACTTTCTCCTCTGAATGCGAAAATATTTTGTTGACACCGACCTACATAGAGAGGAACGATGACCACGATAAAATAAGGGAAATAGAGCTCGTACGGTAAGAAATAGATGTTCATTCTTTCCGCGCGCTATACGAGATTGTAATAATGAAGAATTGTGAAGATCATTCGACGAACCCTCTGCCAGGCACTTAAATGTGATTTGCAGAGTATCCATCTAGATGTAGATGTAGATTTGTTTTCAGACTTTTAGATTAAAGCAAGAAATATTGAGTCAATGATACGGTTAGTTTTTAAAAAGTATAGAGATGTGTACCGCAGAAAACTACAGTCTACGAAAAAGTCTAAAGCAGGCCTTTATCTATCAATGGATTTCAGGTGGATCATGATGACCATAGCGACGACGATGATGCTGACCATGCTGATGGACTCAAAAAGGGGGTTGACTATGTTGTTTGTCATTATAGTCTTTAGTGGTCCGAAGAAGTGTTTAAAGCAGCTCTCCACACGAGTCTACCATGTACAACCCCATTCATCTCTAAAAAACTGTTGCAACGTTCGTCCATTTGAATCTCATTACCGTAGTCAAGCCTTGGTTTCCTTCGTTTGGCGTAGCATGTCCCCATCAATTTGTTCAAAAGCGAGTTTCCAGTTGTGGTAGGGTTTTTGGTAGATGATGCGTAACACTGAACCATTCACATAATCCTACGCAAAAAAAATCATAAGGGGTTAGGCGGGGAATGCATCGAGGCTATGACATGAATTGATTACCATCAACCGCACCACGAGCGATCAATCGGTTTCTCAATGTCACGTTTAACAAATCATGAACATCATGATGGAAGAGTGGTGGATACAATCCTGTTAATAGATGACGCCCATACTGTCCGTCTCCAGTTGTGGCATGAGCCAATTTTCCAGCATGTCAGATACATGTGTCCGGTAACGGTCTTTCCGCAGAAGAGAAACAGCCTGAAAACTTTAATCAGGGAGACTGGACACAACACATCAACTTATTATATATATGAAGATGGTATCTGTTCTTTCGGACATGACAAGAACATATACCATCGGTGTCCATGCAACTCGTTAGAATGAAATTACAATGAAGTGGATACCCTTAGGTGCATACAGGCGTTGATATAAGTCAAAGGGGACAGTTGAAAAATGTGAGTCCCGACTGGGACTCGAACCCGGGAACTCCTCCTTACATGGCAGACGCTCTATCCATCTGAGCCACACAGAGGATAGTGCAAAAAATGTTCAAATGTGTGTGAAATCTTATGGGACTTAACTGCTAAGGTCATCAGTCCCTAAGCTTACACACTACTTCAGCCAACTTATCCTAAGGACGAACACACACACACCCATGCCCGAGGAAGGACTCGAACCTCCGCCGGGACCAGCCTCACAGTCCGTGACTGCAGCGCCTTTTCCGCTCGGCATATATATATATATATATATATATATATATATATATATATATATATATATATATATATATATATCCCAGCTATCTTGTCCATCCAAAATATCTCTGGAACAATAACAGCTATTGGAAAACGACTTTCACCGGCATCAATGTAGGGCTGGGGCCCATGAATGTACATATTTGGAAACATTCTAAAACGAAAGCATATGTGTTTTTTAACACAAACTTATGTTTTTTTAAATGGACCTCCTATATTTTTTCTTCAGCAATCCATAGCTTGACAAAGCACATACACAATGGCGTTGATTGCATCGCAATATTCCCATTACATCCCGAGATATTAAGACGCGAAGTTGACGCTTGAAACACCCGACATGCGCTGCTAGCGCACGTTCAGGACGTGTTCTGAACTTAGAACTTAGAACTAATTAAACCTAACTAACCTAAGGACATCACACACATCCATCCCCGAGGCAGGATTCGAACCTGCGACCGTAGCGGTCGCTCGGTTCCAGACTGTAGCGCCTAGAACCGCAAGGCCACTCCGGCCGGCTACACCGATCGGTACTGGTTCATATTGTGTACGTAGATACGTAAAACTTGCAAGAGGGAAACCATTATGTGCTTATGAGAGTTGATGGCAGCAGACCGTATTATTCGTTTCTGACCTCTTGATAAGTATGGAGGTGTGATTACACATGTCAATCACATCGCGATTACGGGCAGCGTGGGGTTTACGCCTGAGCCTCAGGACGTGCGCTAGCAGCGCATGTCGGGTGTTTCAAGCGTCAACTTCGCGTCTCAATATTGCGATGCAATCAACGCCATTGTGTATGTGCTTTGTCATGCTATGGATTGCTGAAGAAAAAATATAGGAGGTCCATTTAAAAAAACATAAGTTTGTGTTAAAAAACACATATGCTTTCGTTTTAGAATGTTTCCATATACGTACATTCATGAGCCCCAGCCCTACTTTGATACCGGTGAAAGTCGTTTTCCAATAGCTGTTATTGTTCCAGAGATATTTTGGATGGACAAGATAGCTGGGATATATATATATATATATATATATATATATATATATATATATATATATATATAAAAGGCCTTTTCCGCTCGGCATATATATATATATATATATATATATATATATATATATATATATATATATATATAAGGCTCACCGGCCCGGCCATTTGACCATCTTTCGCCCTCTGTAATAAAAAAACTGAGTAAAGGAATCAACGATCAATCAACTTCTTGAACGTATGTCTTGGGACGTCCGCCCAGACTAAACGCAACAAACAATATCGAACAAAAATTCGCAACGACCAAACACAATGATCAAAAACGAACAAAATGCAAAAAAAAGAAATAAATAAATAAAAGATGATGGATAGAGCGTTTGCAATGTAAGCAGGCGACCCCCGGGTTCAAGTCCCGGTCGGGGCACATATTTTCAACTGTCCCTGTTGACTTATAACAACGCCTGTAGGCAGCTAAGGATATTCACTTCATTGTAATTACATCAACGTTTGGCGAATCTCGATCGTGCTGCATGACAACGTTGGGATTCTCTTTCCTCCATACTTACACTGCGTGAGTATTCACTTCGCCATTCACAAAAAATGTTGTTTCAGCTCTAAACATGGGTGTCTCACAAAATCCATCCTCTTCCATAATCTGCTGGAATAGTGCCGAAAATTCAAAGCGTCTAACTTCCTCATCCGGAGCCAAAAAATGGCTCTGAGCACAATGGGACTTAACTTCTGAGGTCATCAGTCCCCTAGAACTTAGAACTACTTAAACCTAACTAACCTAAGGACATCACACACATCCATGCCCCAGGCAGGATTCGAACCTGCGACCGTAGCGGTCGCGCGGTTCCAGACTGAAGCGCCTTTAACCGCGTGGCCACACTGGCCGGCTCCGGAGCCAAGCTTTGTAGCAATTGCAAGCGGTAAGGCTTCAGCTCCAGTCGTTTCCTTAACATCTTCCAAATGGTCGGTTGCGGTATGCTCAGCCCTCTGATTGCTCTGTTCGTCAACTTGTGTGGGCTACATGCGAGACCCGCCCGCACGTGGTCAGCCGTTTCTTCACGCAACGCGGCGGACCTGTTCATTCTGAAGTATCGTTGTACTGTTGGGACAGACTGATGCGAATGCATTTCAAGCACAGCACACGCCTTCTCGACGCCTGTAGCTATCTTGCCTAACCGCCCACTGCTGCGCTCTCGTGGCAGAAATCTGAAGTGCGGCTCCAACAATGAAAACCTTCTCAGTTTTTCTATACAAGTGTTGAGTTTTGTGACAATATACTGAGGTGACAGAAGTCATGGGATGACGATGTGCACATCTACAGATGGCGGTAGTATCGCGCACACAAGGTATAAAAGGGAAGTACACTAGCAGAGCTGTCGTTTTCACTTAGGTGATTCATGTGAAAAGGTTTCCTATGTGTTTATGCCCGCACGACGAGCATTCACAGACTACGCGCGCGGGACATTCCATTTCGGAAATCGTTAAAGAATTTAGTGTTACGAGATCCACAGTGTCAAGAGTGAGACAACAATACCAAATTTCAGGCATTACCTCCCACGACGAACAACCCAGTGACCCACGACCCTCACTTAACGACCGAAGGCAGCGCCGTTTGCGTAGAGTTGTCAGTGCTAACAGACAAGCAACACTGCCTGACACAACCACAGAAATCATTGTGGGACGTACAACGAACGTATCCGTTAGGATGGCAGCAGAGAACCGACGTGAGTGCCTTTGCTAACAGCACGACATCGTCTGCAGCGCCTCTCCTGGGTTCGTGACCATATCGGATGGTCCCTAGACGACTGGAAAACCGTGGCCTAGTCAGATGAGTCTCGATTTAGTTGGTAAGAACTAACGGTAGGATTCGAGTGTGGCCCACACCCCACCAAGGCATGGACCGGCCGGCCAGTGTGGACGAGCGGTTCTAGGCGCTTCAGTCTGGAACCGCGCGACCGCTATGCTCGCAGGTTCGAATCCTCCCTAGGTTAGCTAGGTTTGAGTCCGCCCCCAGTAGCTGAGTGATGCCGGCACGGTAGCTCAGCGTGTTCGGTCAGAGGGCTAGATTCCCTCTTAATAAAAAAAAGAGTTAATGGATCAACAACGAACTGAAACGGGTGTCTTTCGACGTCCGCCCAGAACAGATACAACGAACGAAAACGAACAAAATGAGATTAAAAAAAAAAAAAGTGGGCAGCGCGACGGACTGTCAATCCTAAGGGCCCGGGTTCGATTCCCGACTGGGTCGGAGATTTTTCTCCGCTCCGGGACTGGGTGTCGTTTTGTCCTAATCATCATCATTTCATCCCCATCGCCGCGCAAGTCGCCGAAGTGGCGTCAAATCGAAAGACTTGGACCAGGCGAGCGGTCTACCCGACGGGAGGCCCTCGTCACGCGACATTATTATTATAGTTAGGTTTAAGTAGTTCTAGGTTCTAGGGGACTGATGACCTCAGATGTTAAGTCCCGTAGTGCTCAGAGCCATTAGAACCATTTTTGGAGACATGGACCCAAGTTGCCAATAAGCTTCTGGTGGCTCCGTTATGGTATGGACTGTATTAACATGGAATGGGATGGGTCCTCTGAACCAACCGTTGACTGGAAATGATAATAGATGACAGTGTGCCATCTAACAGAGTCACAGCTGTTCGCGATTCTGGACAGTTCGAGGGAACGATTTGGCCACCATATTCCCCGAAATGAGCCCCATTGAACATTTAAGGGACATAATAGAGAGATCAGTTCGTGAACAAAATCTTGCAGGGCAACGCCTCCGCAATTACGGACAGTTATAGAGGCAGTATGACTCAATATTTCTGAAGAGGATGAAAGCTAACACGTTTTGGGCTATATAAAAAATAATGATAGAGAATGTATGCAAAATCTAGTTTACTGACAACATTTATTTCCCCAAAAACAAAGAGAGACATAAATTTATGTTAAACACGTTATGATAGAATATCGTAAACAACTAACAGGTGGTTTAAGACCACAATGGACAGGGATCCTGAGTGGCAGAAGTGAGTCAAGTATTCTGACCATAAAAATGCGGATAACGCAATCTAAATTGATCTGACTCTGAGCACACTTTGATCGTTAATCTACAGAAAGCTATACATGTGCAGCTGAGAGCAAGTGGCGATTGAGGTTTGTACGCCCTGACAAGGCCGGAGCAGCAGTACGTTACCGTTTGCTTCGTGCAGCGATGTAACTTGCAGCTGGCGAGATGTGTGCGGCGGAGGCGTAAGGCGGCCTGTTCGGCAAAATGTTTTGAGGGATGGGCTCGCCGCCACTTGCTTTCAACTTGCAACATGCCGTTTCTATGAACTAAGAACCATAAAAGTACCTCATGCTTTTAGCGCCCTACCAGGCTCCATCAACACCTGCTCAGACCGTTAACTTTTTGGAGTCTCGCTCAAGCTGCGTAACGTTGCAACAAAATCTTTATGAAAAGTAGGTGAGAGAGTAACTTGTCCTCTCTCAAGGACTCCCAACGACTTAGTCCATGCCCCGTCGAGCTGCTGCGCTACGCCGGCCAAAAGGAGATATGACAGGATATTAGGACTTAATCCATGACTTTCGTCACCTCAGTTGTGTGTCGAAAACCCATTAGCGCTGTGCGTTACCATATGGCAACGTTTGTAACACTTTTTTTTAAAATCGTTGATTCCACGACATCAACGAAGCGAGAGTATTGGCAGCACTCGATTCCGTTCTGCAAGACTGTAAAGATCACTACAATGCAACAGTTTTAACAATACATTTAAATTCTGCGGCGTGAACAGTGTTGGGAGTCGTTGTTTGCTGAATGACGAAGAAAAATGGAGTATAAGTTCGAGTATGTAACTTACGATATGTACTTTGGTGTTTTAGTATGGTTGTGCTTTAAATACTCAAATATATATTCTTTGGAGGTCACTGCTTGCTGTGAAATAAATTACGTTCATCTAGGCCGTTTGAAAGTCGGTGTTGCCGTATGGTAACGCTAGGCGCTTGTACTCAGTAAAAGGACGAATTTTCCGTTTTTGTTTTAGATGAGGTTTCTCGCTTGCTGAGGCGCTGGAGATTCTTTATAATGCGAAGAAAGATCGGGAATATTTTGAGGCAGCAATAGAGAAGAATGATGGGTTATTGTATGTGCGGTGGCTGGACAACTCAGTTGTCACAATGATCTCTTCTTCATGTGGTGCACAAGAAGTTGGCCAAGTCAAGAGATTCTCGCAACTAAGAAAGCGAAATATAATGATTCCCAGACCAAAACTGGTAGCCAAGTATAAGACATATATGGGAGGTACTGATCAGATGGATCAGAATCTAGCATGCTATCGCATTGCAATAATAATAATAATGTCGTGTGACGAGGGCCTCCCATCGGGTAGACCATTCGCCTGGTGCAAGTCTTTCGATTTGACGCCACTTCGGCGACTTTCGTGTCGATGGGGATGAAATGACGATGATTAGGACAACACAACACCCAGTCCCTGGGCGGAGAAAATCTCCGACCCAGCTGGGAATCGAACCCGGGCCATTAGGATTGACAGTCCGTGACGCTGACCACTCAGCTTCTGGGGGCGGACCATCACATTGCAATGAGAAGCAAGAAATGGTACTGGTGTCTCTTTACATGGATGTTAGATGTCGCCATACAAAACAGTTGCATTTTGTATAATAAAGCCAGAAACCAAACTATTTCTCAGCTTGATTTCAAGAGAGAAGTAGAAACAGTGTACTTGCAAAGACACCAAGCTTTACCAAAAGAGCCGAGAGATCATCTGCATCCAGGGCATGTTCCGACAGCCGCATATCAGATTCAGTTAGGTTTGATAAGACTGACCACCTCGTCCAGCACACAGAAGGAAAGAAGAAGAAAAGGTGTGCACATAAGGACTGTAAATCTATTGTGAGAACAATGTGTGCAAAGTGTAATGTGGGATTGTGTATTGACTGTTTTATTCCACTTCATGTAAAATAATGCTGAGTTCAAGGTTTGATTTTTATTATTAATTGTATTGTGTTATAAAGTATTAGTTGTATGATGAGGACTGAATAATAAATTTGCACAAAACTTATATATGTAATAAGAAATTTCAATAACCTACTTATTTTAGTTGAAGTTGTAATCCATATAAATTTAGGTAGTGAAAGCACTAGCGTTGCCATATGGCAACATCAAATATCTCGCTAATGGCGGTAATGACTTTCGTCGACACAGCTCTGTTGTGTAATTTATGCCTTTTACAGACATAATAACGCAAATTCTTTTAAAAATCACGAAAAAATTAATTCCGTCGCTAATGGGATTTATTTGTAGCTACAGTGAATTTATGAAACCGCTTCAATAATTTGCAAGAAACTCTTTTTCAGCTGCTTGTGGGAAGCCTTCCCACGTGGACGGGCGTGAAGATTAAAGGAACAGTTCAGACAGGAAAACACGCGAATTCACAGGCTGATCGTAGCTGCTACCAGCTACATGGTTGTTGAGTCCACAAGAAGATCCGGCAAACCATGGGAAGTTGGGTAAGGCAATACGGAAAGGAAAAAAACCATCTACTTGCTCTTTTCTTATTTGTATCGGAAGTACGGGACAAAATGGATCTTTGTATGTAAAGAATATGAAATATATACGGACAAATTCAGAAACTGACAGTTATAAGCAATGGAATTCAGACAGAAGGATTTAAACTACAACACAGAACATAAATGCACATAATGCAACATTTACACTATATACGATATTTATACAAGTTGTGACCAGTGTGTATCTTTATTGATGACGTTGCAGTGCCATTTTCAGCCCTGTGCACGAAAACTGACAAATGCGGCCCTTTATGTGAAGACTAAACGTTTGTTCCTCGCCACATTCGTACAGTGAGTTTCCATCTCTGATAGTGCCCCATTTCTTGAAGGTGTCCTCGGATTTTGCAACGTCTGAGCACAATCTTTTTTAAGGACTTACACATACACCATCGTTCCTGTTGACAAGGCGGCAGCTCTGCAGTTTTGATACGTTCCAGATGATCGGGATACCTCTGTTTCCATAGTTCAACACCGGCTTTCCTCGAGTCTGGCTGAAGTGGAGTAGAAGACTGTAAGTAGCTCTTCGTGAACTTCAGACGAGCTGATGGTAGCTGTTGTTCACGAAGGGGATGCGCTGAAATGTTACAAACTTTTTGCCTCTCTATACTGGCAGCCACTTCACGACTCATTTCGTCCGGGGCTACGCCTGAAAGTGAATACAATTGTTGCGTAGGTGTTCGTTTCAAATAGAATAAGTAGCTTCTCAAATCTAGGCGGAAACGAATGTAAGGGACAGCTTCCCTTATTTACAGGCCCACAAGCTACAGTCTGCAGACCTGTGTGTTAAATAGAATACTGATTATTGTAAGTGCACATTTCAATTTCATATACTGTAAATTACGACGTAGTCAAAGTTGTGGGGATTTGTTGCTATTTTACTTCTTAAATCAGCTGCAAGACATCCATACGTCTCAAATTTTCAGACGAATGCTTTTCAAATACTTTATACCTCTGAAATGGAAGTTTCAGAAATTATGTTCAAGTGATGTGGTATGGACTAATGTACAAATGGTTCAAATGGCTCTGAGCACTATGGGACTTAACTTCTGTGGTCATCAGTCCCCTAGAACTTAGAACTACTTAAACCTAACTAACCTAAGGACATTACACACATCCATGCCTGAGGCAGGATTCGAACCTGCGGCCGTAGCGGTCACGCGGTTCCGGACTGTAGCGCCTAGAACCCCTCGGCTACCCGTCCGGCCACTAATGTACACCAACTATTATTATCATAATCGTAAGGTGTATGATACAGCTAAATAATTTATTATCTCTGTATTAAAATATTATATGTATTTTGTTGCTATTATTATTAAAATAGTACGCATATTGTCCGCTGCTCGTGGTCTGGCGGTACCGTTCTCTCTTCCCGAGCACGGGGTCCCGGGTTCGATTCCCGGCGGGGTCAGGGATTTTCACCTGCCTCGAGATGACTGGTTGTTGTTGTGTCGTCCTCATCATCATTCATCCCCCTTAAGGTCGGAGGAAGGCAACGGCAAACCACCTCAGCTAGGATCTTGTCCAGTAAGACGGTGCGGGTCTCCCACATCGTCCCCTACGCTCTGACAAGGAGTTTGGGACCTCATTATCATCATAGGCATCATTGGCGTATTAAAAGCGGCGGAAAGCATGTTATACAGGGTGGTTATGATTAAAATTTCTCTACTGGAGAGGGCCTCCCTTTGCCATCGCTATTAACAGCATTACCTCGACAGTGAAAAGTCCTGTCCAGTGTTCCTTGTTTGTGGATGATTTCTCTTTGTTTTGCTCTTCTTCAAACCTTGCAACGACAACGCGTCAGTTGCAACTTACTCTTAAACGTTTGGATGACTGGACGCAGAAGAGTGGTTTTAAGTTTTCCACCGAGATGTCCGTATGTGTTCTTTTTCACCGTTCTCGCCGATTTTAACCTTTCCTGAGTTGAGGATGAGGGACACTGCCCTTATTTTAAAGACACGGTGAGATTTCTGGGGCTCATCGACTCTAAGCTTACGTGGTTACCTCATCTTAAAGATCAGAAACGACGGTCACTTAAGGCTTTAAGTATTTCAAAATGCCTTAGCCACAGTACATGGGGAGCAGACAGGACTTGTCTGATCCAGTTTTACAGAGTGTTTGTGCGATCTCGGCTCGATTACGGGTGCACGGTGTATAGGTCTGCGAGGCCTTCTTACTTAAAGATGCTGGACGTTGTGTACCATGCAGGGCTTCGGTTGGCCACTTGGGCGTTCAGAACTAGCCCCACACCAAGCCTCTGTGCAGAGGCTGGTGAACCGCCACTTCATATGCGGCGGCGGCTACTTACGGTGCGCCAGGCGTATAAAACTTTGTCCACACCATACACACCTGCATACCATACCGTTGCTCAGCTTCCTCTGACACGGCTATTTCCTAACCGGCAACGAGCGACGCGTCCCTATGGGATTCGCGCACAGGATTGTTCTCTGCAGTGGATATGGCTGGTCTTCATGTTTTCCGTCGCGGTTGGAGCAGATTTCCACCTTGGCTCCTCCGGAGACCCAGACTTATTTTAGATTTGACTAATTTTAAGAAAGATAGTACACCAGATTTTAAGTTTTTTAACATTTTAGATGCGCATCACGGTTTTGCCGTCGTTTACACTGATGGCTCCAAACGGGAGAATTTCCTTGGCTGTTCTGTAGTGTTCCCTGGTCATGTTACCCGGATTCGCCTCCCTGATGAATATACCGTTTTCGCAGCGGAGCTCCACGCGATCCTGAAGGTTCAAATGGCTCTGAGCACTATGGGACTCAACTGCTGTGGTCATTAGTCCCCTAGAACATAGAACTAATTAAACCTAACTAACCTAAGGACATCACACACATCCATGCCCGAGGCAGGATTCGAACCTGCGACCGTAGCAGTCGCACGGTTCCGGACTGCGCGCCTAGAACCGCGAGACCACCGCGGCCGGCTGTTACAGATCCTGAAGGCACTGGAGAGGATGAATCGTGTTCGGGGCAATCGATTTCTCCTCTGATCCAATTCTCTTAGTGCCTTACAATCATTTCAGAATCTGACCCAACTGAGGAGATGGTCCAGCTGATATATGAACAACTGTACTTGCTCCAACGGCGGGGTAAGAAGGTGTCCTTCTGCTGGGTGCCTGGTCATCTAGGAATATGGGGCAATGAACAGGCCGATCGGGCTGCCAAGGAGGCCTGTAGAGAGCAGGATGTGGTCCAGTGTCCTATTCCCTTGCACTGTCATTTCTGCACTCCACAAGAAGTGCATGGAGTTGTGGGAGGAAGAATGGCCGGCGGTGACGGCCAATAAACTGCGGTTGGTGAAGTCAACAACTCGGCAGTAACGTTCCTCCTGCCGGCTGCTCAGGCGGGAAGCAGTGACCCTCACACGTCTTCGGATTGGGCGCTGTCCTCTCACACATAGCTTTCTATTACGGCAGGAGGATCCCCCGTTTTGTGACGCTTGTGGTGTGCACATCTCTGTCCGCCACATTTTAGCAGAGTGCGTTTTATACTGTGATGCAAGGGCAGAAGCACAAGTTGATGGGGATCTGCCCTGTGTTTTAGCTAATGATGAGACATGTGTATCTAGGGTTTTAAAGTTTTGTGATGTCTCTGGACTCTGGCCTAAACTTTTAGGCTGAAGGTTTTAGTGTATTGCATAGTGGCTGGCTCCTCCCTTTTTCCTTGCGGTCAGCCAGCCACTTCCATGTGCTATATTGTTTTAGCTCTCTCTACCACTTTCTTCCTGTGTTGTCCATGTTTTATTGCTGGCGGCATGCTTCGTCCCAAGCTTCAGCGTGGGTAGGCCCATATTTTTCCAAGCTTGTTACCTGTGTTTTACGTTCTGTTTTATCGTACTGTTCCGAGTATTTTCTTGACACCCGTCTCAATCTGTTACTGAGCGGGCGCTGAAGACCTCGGCGTCGTGCGCCCATACAACCCTCTCAATCCATCATCCATCCATCAGAAAAACGAGTGAACGAGTGGTTCAAATGGCTCTGAGCACTACGGAACTTAGAACTATTAAGGGGCTCCGGAACGCCCTATACTTGCAATGTTAAAATAACGCTTATAAATTACATCTTTCCTCACAAAGTATTTGAGGTAGGAAGTTGAACTTTTTACAGATTATTTATTGGAATATGGGCTAAAACTTAACACAGGGATTTTACAAAATTTTAGTTCAGTTATTAAAGATGATTTTTTTTCAATTGTAATGAAAATTCACAACATTTTTTTTGCAATTTTTTATTTATATATTCAAAAATATACAGTTTTTTGGAAAAAGGCTGTGTTAAATTATGCAGAAGGTACTGTGTAACATTTACTGAAAGTTTGAAACAAATATGTTTGGAAGATCCTTAGAAAACATGTAATTAGTATGAGAAAATAAAAGTTTTGGGAATCGAGCGACAAAGATTGGATTAACTTTTTAGTGCATTCCAGGTCCATAGAATGGATTATCTTCATGCTCTGCAAACTCCTCCTCCAGCTTCCTCTTGTTCCTCCTCCTGTTTACTCTCGTTTGTATTTCTAGACTCTTTACAGCCCTGTCTGCAGCCCGAAGGCGTTCCTTGTCTAAAGCAAGCATCGCTTGTTGTTGTGTTCGTGGATTTTGCTACCATTTTCTTCAGTTGCAGTTACTGCAACACTGTTCCAAAAGGTGGTCATGTATGAACACTTATCACATTTCAGTTGTATTTAGCCCATATAAACAGGTACTGATCGGCGTTTAACTTCTTCTTTCTTCGTGTATTCAACACAAAGGGCATGCTGGGAACTAGTGTACCATAAGGAACTTTAGATAAGAGACCAGTTGTCTCTGCTATGCTCCATGTCTTCCATGTTAGAATATTTGCATCTGGAAATGCTTCAAGGCCACCATAATCACAATGATTGCCCCACACAACTGCAAGTGTGAGCCATGTACTCCCTCCAAACACGGCTTGTACATCACATGTGAAGTTCAATTTCAGTCCACGAAACACATTTGGACCTCCAATCAGTTGTTGTTTATTGAACTGACCAGCCAAGTCAATTTCAATTGCCTTCAAAGATCTGTAGACAGGAACGCTGCGCCGCCAGCGACGACGCCATGCACGTCGCAGAGGCATTGCTGTGGCACGTTGATACAAGTAAACGTATGGAGAGTTATCTATTATGGAGAGTTCCAGACCAACTTCACTACAATGAATACATCTTACACAGTTTGAAAAAATTCCTTTGAGAACCGACATATCAAATATTTCATTCACATCCGATTCGCCCATAAAACATTCATAGTTTTCACTCATTGAACCAAGCTTCTTCTGTGAAGTATTTTCTTTCCCACTTTGACTGCTATGGGCAGGTGTACTTGAGAGGTTAGGTTCACTCACTTGGTTATCGTCTTTAATGTTTACAGTAATAACACATACCTTTGGCTTTCCAACATTTCTCCTTTTCTTAAAAGCCTTCAGAGGATTTCTAATACCTTTACTTTTACTCATTATTATACTTCAACAAAACAGAGACTCAAGAAACAGAATTAATTACGAATATTTTCGAGATAACGACAGAGTAAATAAACATGAAACAATCGACAATCACACCAGCGATATATATTGAACCATCACAGGTTAGCCACAACACATACTTTATCTCACATCACTAAAATGTACCTGATGAACACGGACGTTAATAATAACACCATTTGACAGCAGTTTAACAGGGCCACAGTGGGTCACGCCCATGTAGAACACATTTCAAAAAAAAATTTAAAAATAGTTGTAGTCTTCGGAATTGAATAAATTATATATCTATTAAAAGGTAATAGTCTGCAGATTCAGAAAACGCAAAAAAGTAAAAATTGAACTTTTCATGATTTTGAGCCTTTCCGGAGCCCCTTAAACCTAACTAACCTAAGGACATCACACACATCCATGCCCGAGGCAGGATTCGAACCTGCGACCGTAGCAGTCGCGCGGTTCCGGACTGAAGCGCCTAGAGCCGCTCGGCCACCGCGGCCGGCGTGAACGAGTGACAGTAGGACAATGAAACTTGGTGGAAATATTTGTCAGGACATGCGGAAGAGAAATAACGAATAAACCATTGAAAGGAACGTATTTTAATTTCTACATGAGAGGGTAACAATTGTTAATTGCGTACCATGTTTACGTTCCAGGTCACAAACGTTGCTCAGTGTGACGACCAGCAGCATCCTCGACAGCCTGGAGCCTCGCAAGAAAGTGTACTGCTGCTGCCTGAAACCCCCAGGTGAGGTGTTGGCTACTTCCCTCGCTATGCTCATCTTCGGTCTCCAGCGTGTGTTACTGTCCCGTTGATCACTGCCAAAAATCACATGGGTTCATATGTGGTGATCTTAGTGGCCACACAGTTTTGGACGATCAGTCAGTGACTCGTTTTCTCCAAATCTGTTACTGAGTAGCCGAGTGATTTCATGAGCAGCGTGAGCTGGAGCTCCGCCGTGCTTCAAAGCAGTTGAGTCCAAAGCATCTCTCTATCGTAGAGCACGAATCACATGTTAGCAAAGCAGATCACAGCAACGTGTGTCGTTCACACCGCATGTCCCAAGTCCCTGGCGTCCGAGTTCCGCACCACTAGCGGCGCCTAACGGCAAGTCATGACACTAATGCTACCAACAACGCAAATCCTGCAGCACATCATTCCTATGAAGTTGGGTCCCCCAACGGCAAACACTTTTCCGTTTTCGCTGACTCCAGTAGCGGAAGTTTAATTACAACCACCCTGTATTTCGCGGGGATGGGAGGAGAGCGAAAAACTAACTGTGATCCGTTCCCAGAAACGCACCCTGATCCGAGATTCTTATTGACTGTAGCCGGGCGAAGTGGCCGTGCGGTTAAAGGCGCTGCAGTCTGGAACCGCAAGACCGCTACGGTCGCGGGTTCGAATCCTGCCTCGGGCATGGATGTTTGTGATGTCCTTAGGTTAGTTAGGTTTAACTAGTTCTAAGTTCTAGGGGACTAATGACCTCAGCAGTTGAGTCCCATAGTGCTCAGAGCCATTTGAACCATTTTTTTTGACTGTATTTCCGTTTCGTAGAAGGCAATGCTCCAGACAATCACCTTTAGAAAAGACTTCATAACAAATTTATATTCTATAACAATCAATTTCTGTTTCCAGAACAAATTTTCAATCGGCAGTGGAGTGTGCCCCTATATGAGACTTCCTGGCACATTAAAACAGTTTGGCAAATAATCCGGGGATATTTCACGTGTTCTTTCTTTCAGAACGTTTCTTCATCATTTTTCGTGAGTGGTTCTGCGCTGATGACACATGACATTTTTCACATACCGTCGATGAAAACTTTGAAAGATATGTACACAGGGTAGAATTTTGTAAGAAAATTTTATATTGAACCAGATATGGTGAAATGTAGTATCAATTGCGTAGTAGCGCCGCTGTTCAACAGCGATCGCTGGTGCAAGGTGTTATGGGTAATGTGTTAGAGTAACTTTAGGTAGAGAGATGTATGGCGGATTCTCAAGTGTAAAGACGTGTTGTATCTGATGTGTGCTGGATGTATACTTACTTGCTATTGGCAGTAATAATTTTTTTATTTGCAAGATACCATACTGGAACTAATTAAGGTAAATAAAGTTGTTTTGTTTATCAATGTAGTGCACATATTCATAAGTGATGATTGAAACAATTTATAGCTCTCACATCCAATGATTTTGTAACGCTAATTGTTAATGTATAATCAGTTTATTGTGTGTTAATTGTGAGTATTATTAATTTTCAAAGAGTCAAAAAGCGAGTTTTATCGTTAGTGCCATATTGTACAGTATTTTTAGTGCCATATTGTTACTTACCACAAGTCAATACCAGTTCCCAGATTCATGCCGTTTTCGATTAACTATTTTGCTCAAGATGTTATTGTCCCAGTCATATTAGACTTAACTAACTGTATGCTAAGCAAAAGCCTTTCACAATAGCTGTATGCTAACTGTACAATTTAAGGTAAGCTACTAACAGAAATCAGGGCGAAGAATATTACCATTGTGCAGAAAGGTAAGAAATATTATTATTTCAGGGATAGCATTCATCAAGCAAAGGGACCATTATTTTCAAACTTACCAAGTTTTGTTTTATTATCAGTACACATTTCAAATCAATAGTGTCGAGTCAGATACAGTTTCTGTGTTATGTAAATTCATGCAGTTTTGCTTTGGTTTAAACCTATTGACAGTTTACTTTCTCGCATTCAGAAAAGTTCAGTACAGGGCAAAGCGAATAAGCAACGAGACAAAATACACATTCACATTCTAACATATGTGTTCCACACTACCGTCAGTTACTTAATTTCACTCACATTTCAAATTTACATGTTTCAACTTCACTCCTTTTTTTTTATTTCAGACGATGGTAAGTCCCCAGACTGAACACGCTGAACTACCTTGATATTACATTAATACCACACAAAAACAGTATTCAATAAATTTTAAAGTTTTTTTAAAAAAAAGCATTTAAACAAAAAACTGCACAAAATTTCCACAAGATAATGTTAGTGCTATAAAAACTCAAATATCCTGCTGAGCATTGTTTCGTAGGAACTGTGAAGGATAAACATATTCACCCTGCTTACATACAACACGCGGAAAAATATTGCCATTGGCCATCGTTGCAACAGGTTTCGGCGACCAGAGGTATTTGTTTCAACTAAATATATTTCTAGCAGAACCTATACCTAAAGATTTAGTCTCTGCAAGTCTTCATCACTTTGATCACTTGTTTCATTCAAGGATTTCATAGATGGCAAAACAAATTCTTCTTCACTTTCTCAATGTTTCTATTCTGAATTATATTCACTTACAATTTCGTTGTCACTATATGATCCAACATCACTTCTTAAACTGTCCTCAAACCATTTTAAAACAGTGTCCTCAAAATCAGGGTCCGTAACATGAACAGCAGATGAAGACTTGGCTACGGAATCCATAACGCAAAGTCCCAGGTGCGGTCTCAGAGACCGCTGGCACGAAAGAAGCAGTAATGCACTGAAGAGCCGAAGAAACTGGTACACCTGTCTAATATCGTGTACCGCCCCCGTGAGCACCCAGGAGTACCGCAACACGACGTGGAATGGATTCAACTAACGTGTGAAGTAGTTCTGGAGGAAACTGATACCATGAATCTTGCTGGGCTGTCCATAAATCCGTAAGAGTACGAAGGGATGGAATTTTCTGCTGAATAGCACGTTGCAAGGTATCCCAGATGTGCTCAATAATGTTCATGTCTGGGGAGTTTGGTGACCAGTGTAAAGTGTTTAAAATGAGAAGAGTGTTCCTGCAGCCATTCTGTAGTAATTCTGGACGCGTGTGGTGTCGCATTGTCCTGATGGAATAGCCCAAATCAGTCGGAATGCATAATGGACATGAATGGATGCAGGTGATCAGACAGAATGCTTACGTACGTGTCATCCGTCAGTGTCTACACATATCAGGGTTCCCATATCAATGCTACTGCAGCCGTCCCACACCATTAATGAGCTCCATCAGCTTGAACAGTCCCCTGAGGTTGTCTCTATAGCCGTATACGTGCATCCGTTGGATACAATTTGAACCGACCAGGCAGCATGTTTCCAGTCATCAACAGTCCAATGTCAGTGTTGACGGGCCCAGGCGAGGCGTAAGCTCTGTGTCGTGGCTGAGCATTGAAATCTGCAGCAATTTACGGAAGCGTTGCACTTCTGTCACGTTGAACGACTCTCTTCAGTCGTCATTGGTCTCGTTCTTGCAGGGTCTTTTTCCGGCCGCAGCGATGTCGGAGATTTGACGTTTTACCGGATTTCTGATATTCACGGTACACTCGTGAAATGGTCGTACGAGAAAATCCCCACTTCATCGCTCGGAGGTTCTGTGTCCTATCGCTCGTGCGCCGACTATAACACCGCGTTCAAACTCACTTAAATGTTGATAACGTGCCATTGTAGCAGCAGCAACCGATCTAACAACTACTCCAGGCACTTGTCGTCTTATAAGGACGTTGCCGGCTTCAGCGCCGTACTCTGCCTGTTTACAGATCTCTGTATTTGAATACGCATGCCTATACCAGCTTCTTTGGCTCTTCTGTGTAGCACCGGCTCACGTCACATTAAAATGGCTACTGACAAAAGAAATAACTGCAATTTCAGGAAGGAACAACTACATAACTCTGTAATCTCGTACCCCATCCCTATGCATTAGCAGAAGAGTAACAATAAACGCTAGCAGTCTGTGAGAGCTCACCTGGGACGTTAAGGGTTAAGGCTATGACAATGGGTCGCAAGCTGTGGCCAGCTAGCGCAGTACATAGCGCATTTGCCTGAAAAGTTAAACGTCGCGTGTTCGAGTCCTAGTTCGGTACACAGATGTAATCGGCCAGATGTTTCAAATTTCACTTTCACAGGAATGATTTTAATGGAATTGTCAGTTCGCATGTTAAATCCTCTCTGCTTCGTCAACATCTTATGAGTGTCGCGTCCCGGCACAGCCTCACTATACCAGAATGAAGTAAGTGCGAACTGCGTACCGCAATTGGGACGTTAACGACAATGGGTTAGTTATAAATTGCTGTCAACCTTTATATCGGAGATGAGAGGGAGAGAATCTCCTTGGTTTGAAGCAAATAAGTTTCCTGAAAATAGGTTACCATATTGCAATAGGCAGAAAAGATTGGTTAGTTTCTATCAAGTTTATTCTCACATATACTTATGTGAGGTGTTGGACCATAAACCCCTTAGTAAGATTCAGTCTATTTATTCGGACTTGCTACTTCAAAGCTAATTGCCAGTACAGATAAGAAGCAAGTACAAACAATTACTTGTTCTTGGTTTGCACTGAAATCTCTCTAAGTGATTGAGACAAAGACTGACAACCTTTGTTCAACACTATTCCAATGAAACTCTAAAAATCCTACTTTACCTGCAGTTCCTGAGTGTCCACCAGAGTCTGTCACCGTCTTCTCGTAGTTGAAGTCTTTATCAGCTGTATCGGCTGCTATGGGCCTACTCGGCAGCGCTGGCGTCTCGCTGCGGAATCTTCAAACTGCCGGCACTGGCTCTGAATCTGCATCTGAATCTCTGCTTCTAGCTATTCCGCTGCCTGGCCTTTTATTTCGTTTCTCATGTACTTGGGTGCACGTGAGTTAATTTGTTTCACATGACCCTTTCATTTTTAAGTGATCGGATTGCACAAGAATGCCTATGGTTCCACATGACACTCTCGTTTTTAATTGGTCGGCTTGCGCAAGACTGCCTTGGGTTCCACACGACACTTTCGTTTCTAGCTGCACACAACTTAATTTGGTTCCACACGAGTCTTTTCTGCACGAGACTGACAATCTCTCTTGCTGTATTATCGCCCTGGTGTTTGCGTCTTGCCGGCCGCAGTGGCCGAGCGGTTCTAGACGCTACAGTCTCGAGCCGCGCGACCGCTACGTCGCAGGTTCGAATCCTGCCTCGGGCATGGATGTGTGTGCTGTCCTTAGGTTAGTTAGGTTTAAGTAGTTCTAAGTTCTAGGGGACTGATGACCACAGCAGTTAAGTCTCATAGTGCTCAGAGCCATTTGAACCATTTTTTGTTTGCGTCTTCCATTGCACAAGTTTGATTCATGCTGCTTCCTCTGGCAGGAAGTCAAATACCAAGTTATTTGATCTACAAGCCATACTTGGCAGCCTCCGCCGCTTAACTTGTCCCTACATCCTGATGGACTATTTCTTAATGTCGGCTGGCTGGTTGCCTATGGAGCCTGGACTCTTATTATGGTCACAAAAGCAAGAATAAAAATTAAAATTTTCTTCGGTCACAACATCAAGTAATCTGATTCCCTGCGTCTCGCCGATTTAATTCTATTGCATTCGATTACTGTTGTCTTACTTACGTTGGTACTGAACTTAGACGCTTTTTCGAGACACAGTTCCACAGGAACTACAGGGTGGCGCAGGGAAACGGGAAATTTCGAAATAACATCATTTCCATGAATAAATTCATAAAACTAGTAATTTATTAACGAAAGTGAATGTATTCAGTATGCCATTATTCAGTATGTCTTTACAATCAAAATGTCCTAAAGTGTCTCATTACTTTTTTAAGATGACATTGGAAAGATGTGCTCCCATTCGGCGTTCACACTTTAACAGCCTGTTATGAAAACTCTGGAATGCGCGGTGTAGCAAATCTTCGGGAATGGCAGTAATTTCGTTTTCAATGTTCTCCATCAGTTCATGGATTGTTGCAGGACGTGTGCGGTACACCTTACCTTTAAGATATCCCCACAGGAAGAAGTCGCACACACTAAGATCAGGGGATCTCGTAGGCCATGCAATGTCACCGTTACGTGAAATAATGCGTCTTCCAAACAATTGACGAACTGCTGCCATCGATTGTCGAGCAGTGTGTGACGTGGCTCCGTCCTGCTGAAACCATATGTTTTCGACGTTAAGATTAAGCTCGTACAGTCTCGGTGTAAAGAATGTTTGAAGCATTTCAACATATCAAGCGGATGTTACTGTCACTGCACTACCACCCTCACGTTCAAAAAAATAAGGGCTGATAACACCATGACATGATACAACACACCATATTGTGACCTTGGCGCTATGTAGTGGTCGCTGGTGAAACTCACAAGGATTGTCCTGTGCCCAATAACGAAAATTCTGTTTGTTCCGAATCCGTTCAGGTGGAAATGGGCTTCGTCTGATATCCATAAGTTACGAAGGAAATTCGCGTCCTCGTTGATTTTAGCCAATATCTGGCTACTAAACTCCATACGTGACGCTGGATCTCGTTCATGTAAGTGTTGCACAATCTGCAACTTATAGGGATGGAAGTCTAATTGGTGCGGTATTCTTTGTAAGCTTCGTCGCTTAATCCCTAGCGAAGGTGCATGCTGTCGAACGGAGCAGCTCTAGCAGCTGCAATGTTCTCTGGGGTACGTACCGTTGGAATGCCACCTGGAGGTTTCTTTTTCAAGGCAGATCCTGTTTCTTAAAAATTACGTACCCACGTTGTAATCGCATGCACAGATGGGACACGTCCATGACGTCCAAGCTGGTAATGCTGTCGTAATGTTCTCTGCGCGGCAGTCGCACTATCATCATTTTTGTAAAACGCTCTCACAGCTACTGCACGTTCCGCACCAGTCCAATTCTCCATGATTACTAAATGGCAATGCGTTCACATCAATTGTGCCAAGTTTCGAACATCTGCCGGCGCTACAGTGCTGCCAACTGTATCGTTCAAAATTTCCCGTTCCCCTGCGCCACCCTGTATAAAGGCTATATTTAACAACAGTTCTGCGTCGCTGCTAAACCAGAATCGAACCATTTCTTGTTTTTACGCCGCAGAAGTAATTGTTCCCAGGTCGGAATCACCGTCCTGTGTGGCCGCGATTAGTAACGCAACTACACGTCGCTAGTTGATTTGGAAGCGAGAGCCCTGCTGAGTGCGGGAGGATCTGATTGTGGCGGGACAGGCTGGCCCCGCTTCTGATGAAAATGACGGCGTGGAGCCGTGCTTTACGGCCGGCAAAATGGCGAAAAACGAACAAGACCGCCAGCGGGGGGGTCGGCTCACTCACAAAGAGCCCCCAGCGAGTGCGGAAGATACGCGGCAACATCGCCTGCGAAATCTTCCCTTGGACGTGGCAAAGTTCCTCAGTTTCCAGAGGTCTCATTGCAGACTCTTTTTTTTTCCTTTATTGGATTTCGGTCCCCCCCCCCCCCCCCCCCCCCCGAAGGAGGCGAGCTGGCAGCAGCTTAGTACGCCACTCTTCTGCCTACAGAATTTTTTGAACATAAGAAGATAAGAAAACAATAAAAACAGGCGATAAAACGGTGATGTAAAATGTAAATCGGCGGAAAATTGTGGAAAGTTAAAACATAAAACTGATGGTGGGCGAAGATAATAAAATGCAAAGGAAGAAGATAGGTAAAAAGTAGGCAGACAATTAAAAAACACGGCGGCAGTCTGGATTCTGTTCGCAAGAGACATATGAAAAAAAAATCACACCCTGCGACAGCATGATGTCTGTTTGCAACACTTCAGAAAGACACACAACACTTAACAATCATTAGAAATACTGCACTAAAAGGTCGGCATGAAGGTGGCACTCCATAGGCAAGGGCAGATGGGAGGGGGACTTGGACAGAGAAGGGGAAAGGGAAAATGGAGGGGGAGAGGAAAAAACGAAAGGCAGGGGGGGGGCGAAGGGAGAGGACTCAGAAGGGGGGAGCAGGGTAGACGCGAGAGGGAATGGGGAAAGGCAGAGGAAGGAAAACGCAAAAGGACTCAGGGGAGAGAATGGAGGCAGAGAGAGGGTAGGCGGGAAAAAACAGGATGGAGGGGGGTGGGGAATAGGGAGCCCAGTAAAAGGACAAGGAAAGGATGGGGCGTGAGGATCAGAGTTGATAGGAGGGATAAATGGAGGGAGAGAGGGCATCATCCAGGAGGGGGATTTGATGGAAGCCACCTTGGGAAAGGAGATAACTGCAGACTCTGCAATGCATGCTCTTTAAATAAATAAGTACCACATACTGATACAAGAGGTAGTATTGATCAGAAGTAGAAGAAAAGTTCCTATCTGGAAGTCAGTACCTGTTGAGATATTGGCCAATCTGTCCTCTTATTCCCATTTGTTTAATGAACAGAAGTAAACACTAAAGGCAGTGCTGCGTGAGGCTGGCACGCATCCTGATACACCCTTAGCCCTTCTTCGCAGTGAATCGCCACTCTTTCAGATCGCAATGATATTTTATTAATGACCGATTTCGACTTCGTCTGGAAATCATCTTCAGAAAATCAGCACCATCTGGCTGCTGCTGGCGGATCCTCGGATGCTCACGCAGTAACACGATTGTAAACTGCAGCCAGGTATCGTTTACTATAGGTGGGGCGTCACGTGAGCAATTTTATCTCTGCTTGCGTCTCATTTTCGACTATATTAAAACACGAAGGTCGTTTAGTAAAAAAACCAAGCAGTATTTTTTTTGGTCGGCCAATTTCAGTTGAAAAAATACATCGTGGAATATTCCCGCTTCAGCTCCTATAGTTTCATGAACTTCCGATATATGTCGGCGCTATACATAGCCTTCAAAATGGCGTCTGTAATTGATGTGCGTTCCAATCAGAGAGCTGTCATTGGAACTTCCTGGCGGATTAAAACTGTGTGCCGGACCGAGACTCGAACTCGGGACCTTTACCTTTCGTGGGCTGTGGCTAAGCCATGTCTCCGCAATATCCGTTCTTCCAGGAGTGGTAGTTCTGCAAGGTTTGCAGAAGAGCTTCTGTGAAGTTTGAAAGGTAGGAGACGAGGTACTGGCGGAACTGAAACTGTGAGGACGGGTCGTGAGTTGTGCACAGGTAGCTCTGTAGGTAGAGCACTTGCCCGCGAAAGGCAAAGGTCCCGAGTTCGAGTCTCGGTCCAGCACACAGTTTTAATCTGCCATGAAGTTTCATATCAGCGCACATTCCCTGCAGAGTGAAAATCTCATTGTGGAAGCTGTCATTGGGTTTCTTTTAGCGGAAAGCAAGACCTTCGCAGACATTCATAGGTGCTTGCAGAATGTCTACAGAGAACTAGCAGTAGACATAAGCAACGTGAGTCGTTGGCCGAGGCGTCTGTCATCATCGCAGTCTATCCGATCTCCCACGTAACCGCCGGCCAAACACATCTGTGACTCCTGCAATGTTGGAACGTGCGGACACTCTCATTCGAGGTGATCGACTGATCACAATCAAATACTTAGCTGACAACCGGACGTCTCTGACGGTAGTGCGGACACTCGTCCACCAGTCGGAGTATCAAAGGTGTGTGACCACTAGGTACCTCGCCGCTTACAGGTGACCATAAAGAGCAACAAAAGGTGATCTGCGTGGAATGTCTCCCGCTTTACGAGGCAGATCGTGGCACTTTTCGTCGAACATTTCACAAGTCATACAACATGGGTTCACCGCTTCGAACCAGAAACAAATCGGCACTCCACGGTGTGGCACCACATCACCCCTCCTCCAAAGAAAAGCTTGAAAGCCACACCCTCAGCTTTTAATGTTATGGCGACGGTCTTCTGGGACTCTGAAAGGGTTATTCTGTTTGATGACCTCCATCATGGTGCAACAATCAACTATCAAGTGTATTCTATGAAGTGTATTGAATGGGTTATTCTGTTTGATGTCCTCCATCATGGTGCAACGATCAACTATCAAGTGTATTCTATGAAGTGTATTGAATGGGTTATTCTGTTTGATATCCTCCCTCATGGTGCAACGATCAACTATGAAGTGTACTGTGGTACCCCCAGCAAATTGAAGAAAGCACTGAAGTACGTTCGTAGCCACAAAAATGAAAACATACTTCTCAAGACCTCACACAAGGCTGCGCACATGAGAGGAACTCACAAAACTTCATTGGACTGTTCTTCCTCATCCATCCTATAACTCCGATCTCGCACCTTCCATCTGTTTGCCCCAAAAAAATGATTCAAATGGCTCTGAGCACTATGGGAATTAACTTCTGAGGTCATCAGTCCCCTAGAACTTGGAACTACTTAAACCTAACTAACCTAAGGACATCACACACATCCATGCCCGTGGTAGGATTCGAACCTGCGACCGTAGCGGTCGCGTGGTTCCAGACTGTAGCTCCTAGAAACGCGTTTGCCCCAATGAAAGACACACTCCACAGGAAGCAGTACGTAGATGATGCAGCCGACGTCGAACACTAGAGCGGTACCAGGTGGGCATAAAAGCCCCTCCATAACGTGGCGTAAGGTCGTCGCATTGAACGGAGATTATGTTCAAAAATAGGGTTTTGCAGCCAAGAGAGTAGGGAATAATAATAGAATCCTGGATGAAACCATCATGCTTTCAGAAAAAAATGTGTTGCATTACTTATTGAATGCCTCTCGTACATAATAAATGCAGATGTTGTTTGCTTTCTTCTAGTTGATGTTCAACTGAGCGGAAACAGAGGCAAGCTCGCGGGTTTGTAAAAGATTTGTTTAATTAAATGGCGAGTGTCAAAGTACTTTGGGGAGGACTTGGTTAATTAATGAACTATTCAGTGATTTTATCTTATAGTTGATATAAGGACACATAAAGAGAGGTTGGTGGATGCGGAGAAATTTTCTGGACTCCTAATTAACTATTGCTAACAATTTGCAAGATGTCGAAATTCGGTGAGATTCCGCGTCGTTACTTAGAATTTCAAGTTACGGCTATCTCTGCGAGCAAGGATACAAGGCTTTCCCGCCTTCGCAGATCTTGCGTCACTTGAGCCGCTCCAACCTCTGAGGTGGTAGGCCGGGCTGTCACTATCCAGAACAGATCGTAACGTGAGGCGACCCAGTTTACAAATTTGCCGAAAGACGCTCTCAACTGTTCATTTTGTTGCAGTTCTTAGTCGGAGTTACATCATTACAGAAGTAATGCGGGTCTCGGCCGCCATTTTCAGTGTCTGTGCAATTGCTTCTTATACTTCTTAGCAACCTTGGACCGAGCATATCGTTTTAGTACTACAGTATCTCTATAGAACGCTTGCATTGCAAGCAATGCAACCGTTCGCTCGCGTCTCGATCGACGGAGATGGCGTCTTCTTACAGTGGTTAGGTGCGAAGTGAAACTTCGTCTTTTTTGTGGCAGTTTCCTAATACACAGAGTCACCTGTTCAGATCCGGTCCAACTGTTGTTGAAGATGTGGCGGTGGAACTTTTAAGATCCGTGCCACCCTCCGACGGTGGAAGTACACAGGAGGGGGTGCAGTAATGCGCCAACTCTATGGTCAAGGAAAAAAAGTGGCTGGATGAGAACCGGCTACTGGTAGTGACTGTATGAAAACGGACAGAAAAACGTGGTCATATTGGGCCTATCGTCAGTCATGGCCCGAATCCGAGTACTCCAGGATGGTGAGAGTGAAACGTCCCATAGAACAATTATACACGACTGTCCTTAAACTGACACACAATATTTTTTGGCGCAACGCAATCTGACTTTCAAAATTCCCTACAAAAGAATGGCCCTGACTAACATTAAACTATACGTTTCACAAATCACTTACCTCACAAAAATCTTGGTTACTCGAACTACTGCAATACAGCAAGCGCCACTACTGCCAGCTAAATAAAAGATTCAAACTACGGAAGGTACTAAGTACTGATAGGCATAGTTAGCAAATGAAAGATTTTAATAGAGAACAAACAATGTATTTACCTTAATAGTCATAATATATATAGCAGTTCATGACAAATTTCAAAACTCCGCCATCTCTCTCCCCATATCCACCACTGCTGGCGGCTCATCTCCAACTGCGCAATGCTACGCGCTGTTCACATCCAGCTGCCGCCGCCCAACACTACAATGGCAGACAACAATGCAAACTAGCCACAGACTGCACACAGCACAGCCAGTGATTTTCATACAGAGCGCTACGTAACATTGCCAATAAGAAAACATAAACAGCCTACTTACATAGCCCCCATGCTCCCCACAAAAAATTTTACAAATTGTTTTGGGCAGTGGCCAATAATGATTTGAAAAATTTTTTCATAATTACAATAACAAAGAAATCAAATGCACACACTTATTGATACAATTTTGGTCAAAAGCTAAAATTTTCTCACAGTCGATAAAGACAGTCCTGATCGTTCATCACAGTAAAATAGCAGTGTTTTTCTCAAAGTATGAGCAGTGGAAGAAAATGCACACGGAAGTAGTGGATTTCCATGCAGTCTTGAAGAAGCAGTATTGTCCTTCCAACGAAAAGACAGTGCTGACTTTTGACATGCGGACAGGTAATGGGCCACAACAGAGCAAACCCACCGCAGAGTCAGTCGAAGTTTTGAAGAATATTGGTAGGTAGGTCATCACAGAGTAGACCCACTGTAGTCCTGGTAGAGATTACTGTATTGGTGGGCCACCAGAGGTGCAGACCCACTGCAGTCCTTGTAGAAATAATGGTATTGGTGAGTCAACAAAGGTGTAGACCCACTGTAGTCCTTGTAGAAATAATGGTATTGGTGAGTCAGCAAAGGTGTAGACCCACTGTAGTCCTTGTAGAAATAATGGTATTGGTGAGTCATCAAAGATGCAGACCCACTATAGTCCTTGTAGAGATGGCCAGCAGCCATCTGTTGTGACTGTGCAGGTGCACAATTACCATTGAAGAGTCTTGCGGATAATATAGCAAGTCCATAACCACCACTTGTGCACTTACAAAGTTTTTGGAATTGTCCTTAGAGCCAGCAATGCTGTCATCCAGTCCCTTGCTGAATTATTAACACACGTGCAAACACTAACAGTCCCTACTTCTCACATATTGTCCATATACTATCACCAACAGAAACGTGTGCAGTGAAATGTAATTTACAAGTTAATAATATGATGAACTGGTGACAATTACAATTTTATAACATGAGAATACAATTACAAAGATACAGAAAACATCATTAAAACATAATAATACAGATAACATTTGTAGTAATACAGGCTTTACAAAAGAATCAAAATAACATATACATCAGTGTTACAGGGATTATAAGTACCTACATAAAAGATCAGAATAACTTTTGAAACATCAACTTCACACATGAGCAACAAAACAGAACAGATAAATAATGTCTAAACATCTTTACAAAGTAAATAACATATTATTAATGCAAATTATATTTGAGGATAACAGTATTCCTCATCATAGTGAATGTAGCTTAGTATTAGAAGAGAAAAAAATTCTATGAAACAGTACACAGAGACAGGAAGAAAACAAATACACAAGGGTACACAAACACATAGGGGGATAACACAAAAGGAAAGGACAGGGATTGTTTTCAGTGTGACATTTGGTACTGCAGTCCACCCCAAAACTTAATTCCATATATCTTTCCTCTTATTTCAACATTTGTTTCCACCAAAAAAAATTCTATCCAAGCTTGCTTTCTGTATTCTGTTCACATCCTCTTTCAAAAATAGTTTTTCTCCACTGTACACTACTTTTTGGCCAAACCATTTTATTATAGCTTCTCAATGCATTCTTTCCCTATTCTTCATAGTTAGTTTCTTATATAGTCTACCCCTCTTAAGCTAACTTAAATCTACTGAGCTCAGATGCTAAACAAAGGGACGAGGCAATGCAGCAGCACAAAACAATTAACACAAACAGCAATGACAAAATATTCAAATGGCAAAGCAAGCTACAGTAAATCTAAATTACCAAGCAATGCAACATTACCACTAATATGAGCCAATGTGCAGCAACAAGAAAAATAAATCAGTAGTAAAACTAGCTTAACAGAGTAATACAAAGTGACATTCAGTAGCACTATGCATGGCAAACAGCAGCAGCAAATGCTATAACTAATACCTAAGTATGGCAAAGATCAAGCAGAAAAAATATTACACTAAAGACAACAATGCATATAAGGGCAATGTCTATTCACATCTTAATATCTATATCATTAAAGTGGTGCACCACAACTTATTCTACGAAATAAATTAGCAAGTACTTGAAAAGAAAATTATGTATGCAGTTCTTGTGAAGGTAAATGTCTTTTTATGCTCCCTCATTTGTTTAAAAAAAGTTATTATTTACTCGATCTGTAGACAGAAAATATTTATATTAGTACATCTATAAATTTTATTTTAACCAATGCTGCAGTGCAGCTAGAAACTAGATATTAAACAAAATAGGTGAAGCAAGGCGTGAAACGTCATTCACTAGCCATATGGCATTTCATAATGCAGTAAACAATCTTTCAACTAGCAAGACAATAGACATAAAATGTTTCTCATCATTTCATTTCAGTAAATATCATAAATTAAGAACTCTACAGTGTAATCATGTTTTCAAGTTTGAGCATGTCGTATTTACGATGCTTTCTACAAAGGAATGTCAATAGCGAGGATAATGGCCACCCTTTTTTTTTCTTCTCCACCTGCGCCTCTGAAACGCACACACCAATGGCTTTTTTTCCAGGCATCTGTCGCGCAGCTGGCTGCTTACAGAGACCTACCTTTCTTCCTGAAATATTTACGACAGCAGTTTCCGCTACAGTGACAGTCTCATATAAAAATATATTACAGGGCAAGAATTTGCGTTACAAATCCGTAGAAACAAAATCCTATTGATATAACAGTGTCCAAAAAATTTTCGTTGGCACTGTAATACTTTCACGCATTTACATGCATTTCATAACTCTTAAAGTACGATTCTTGGTTTCCAACAACCTTTTTCACAAACCAGAGTCCCTAACCACTACTCATTATTCCTTACCTTATTCGTTGACACTTCTTCAATATTTCATCATAACAGATACGTAGCGTAATCAAATAACTCATATAGCATCAGCTTACTGATCATAAACATACCACAACAGCATAATACACATAGTCATCGTAAGAATAACATCATAACACCTCAGTCAACTCTCAAAATCGTCATAGCTTCCTCCAATAATTTCAAAACCTAAAAAAAAATTCTCGTCTCATGTCAAAAGTGTCATCTGCCTCAAACGTAATTTAAAAATCATGATCCCATACCAAATACATCATTCAAAGCTCTCATAGTATCACAATGGTTCCGAAAAAATATGAAAAGTTTACAAAGTACTGACAAAATACAATTTCAGAAGTGTGAAGTTATCCAACTGTGTAATTACGTAAACATCTGTCACTGATGTAGTAAAGAAATGTTTGTTTCTCTGTTAAATAATCAGATAGCTGTGTAATTCTGTGTTAGAGAAATATGGTACCGATGTGTAAAGTTGAGCTAGGTCTCATTGTACTTGCCAAACACATGGTACACAAAGTAGGTGTGTACTTCCCTGAGGATTAATGTAATTATACCCTCAGGTGTTACAGATTACAGCAATGGAATGAAACGTATCACGGAGAACCTTTGTATCATTGTATTTCAAATATCTCTAAAAAATAAATGTTTTAAGTACAAAATTAATCACTCAAATACGTGTACTGTAGCGCTAAACTGTGCGTCTTGTTCTAAGATAATCTCTATGGAAGTGTCGTAGTTATCGTCCTCCGAAAGCTAAGTTCTGCAGAAGTCAATGCACTTACCTCATCATAAACGAAAGTGAAAATCTTTACGTATAGATATCGTAGTTATTACCTACCTGACCGTGATCAAGAAAGTACTATAATGTAATGTATTGTTGTGCTACAGAAAAGGCTGTCTTATTGTAGCTATACCACAAAAGTTACTACTAAAACATGTTTTCCTTTCCAGAATAATTCAGAAAAACTGTGCAGATATAAAACAGAAACACCGCAAAA
This sequence comes from Schistocerca americana, assembly GCF_021461395.2. Taxonomy (NCBI): domain Eukaryota; kingdom Metazoa; phylum Arthropoda; class Insecta; order Orthoptera; family Acrididae; genus Schistocerca; species Schistocerca americana. The sequence goes on from NC_060123.1 coordinate 225,772,387, forward strand.
GCAACATTGTAAATTGTCACTCATTAGTAGCGTCGTGATAAAATCGTGTAGCTGTCACATAAACTAACCACTGTGTCATCTGGTATCTCACAGAAAGTACTTTAGATCCAGAATGTATTTTCAAGTAAACCAAAATGTTGCATTAAAATCTCATTAGCAGTACCAGTATATGTTCTAAGTATGTAAGCCTTATAGGCATTACGTAATGGTGCAACTAACAAGCAAGAATGTACACACACAATAACACTTTGACGTCTGTTCACTATAACAATGCATTCGTAATTTCTGTTTCAATAAGTTCTCTTGTTTCTTAACTGGATATTTAACTTCAAACATTGTTACATGTTAACAGATTCTAAGTCTGACAAGCATACTAGTAATGTAAAGTGAAAAGTTATATGGCAAAGACAAAGTTAAAAAGCAGATTATCTTTCAATAAACGGTTTTACATGTGAAATGTGACGTAAACCTTTACTCTTCCTAGTACGCAGAGTTTCAACTTCAACGCAATTATCATGTGGTATACGTCGGATTCTGTAAGGTCCATTGTAAACTAGAAAGAATTTGTGACTCAAGTGTTTCTTCTTATGTGACAATGAATGAGCTTTAATGAGAACTTTCTGACCAATATATAATTTCTTTGCATTTGCTTTACCGTGTAGTTTTCTCCTTTTGTCTGCTGCAGATTTTATTTTTTTAAGAGCCAAATCAATTATGTCTTTGTGTCGAAGTTTACGTGTATTCGGGAAAGGTACAAGCTCTCTGATTCTGTTCGGTGGTTCTTCATTCTTCAGCACCGAGTAGGTGGTAAAGCAGTGGAATCATGAGGCATTTCATTCAGCACATTTTGAAATAAGTGTAAATATCTGTCCCAATGCTGATGCTTTCTGTGACAATAAAGTCTGCAAAGCTTATTGATTTCTTTCATAATCCGTTCAGACAGGTTACAATGTGGTGAGTACAATGAAATAAAAACAGGTTTGATTTTATGATTCCGAAGCATGCGTGACCAAACAGCAGATCTGAATTGCGGTCTGTTATCTGAAATGACTTTACTAACGTGTCCAACTTTACGTAAGAAATTTTTAACAAAGGCGTTGGATACAGACCGTCCAGTGGCTTTACGTAATGGTGTGAAAGAAACAGATTTTGAAGTAAGTTCAACAGCGACTAGAACGTACGAAAATCCATTAGATGTTCTGACAAGCGGTCCCAAGAGATCAACAGCGGCAAATTCTTTTAATTTAGAAGGAATGATAGGAAACAACTGAGCACGATGTGAGATAGTAGATGGTTTCGCCTTTTGACAAAGTTTACAAATAGACAAGACTCTTCAAATTCTCTTTTCCATATTGTTAAAATAACAAGTCGTTCGAAGAATATGATAACATTTTCGTGGCCAAAATGTGCGTAGCTGAAATGAATGAACCAAATGAGCTTATTAACAAAATCGTCAGGAATGCAAAGTACCCATAGCTTGTCATCAACAGTGCAGCGTTTGAAGAGTATGTTATTTCTAACCAAATAATAATGCCGAATCTGTGTGTGTGTCTTTTCATGCCATTTACTTTTGATGTCTTTCCAAATCGGATCTTTATCTTGTTCATGAGCAATGTCCTTTAAAGATGTGGTGATAAAGTTTTCAAAGGCGACTTTCTGAATGTAAAGAATACTGAAATTTTTCTCGAGGTTGCCTTCTGTGTTACTTTTCTCAAGCCCAGCCGGTGCGCGTGACAGTGCGTCCGCAACAATGTTCTCCTTGCTGGGAATTTAGACTATTGTGAAGTGGAATTCTTGCAGAAAAATGCCCAACGTTTTAACCTGTCATGATTTAATTTTGAAGACATAAGAAATTGTAATGCACGATGATCACTGTATACTTTTACGTGCTTACCAGAAAGAAAGAAACGGAATTTGTTAAATGCCCAAACGATAGCTAAAGCTTCTAATTCAGTAACGGAATAATTTTTTTCAGATTTTGTTAGCACTCAGCTAGCAAAAGCAATGGTTTTCTGAACAATAGTGTCATTTTCTGTGGCTTCTTGAAATAAATGGGCACCAAGACCGACTTTAGAAGAATCTGTGCTAAGGCAGAAATCTTGTGACAGATCTGGATGAGCTAGTATTGGCGCGTAAAGTAGCGATTCTTTCAAAGAATTGAATTCCAACTGTGCTCGTTCGTCCCAGTTCCAAATAGTATTTTTTCCAGTGAGAGAACAAAGTTTTGGTGTAACAAGAATTTGCATGTTCAGAAAACGACGGTAAAAATTTACGAGACCTAGAAAACTGCAGACTTGTCTTTTTGTGGATGGAACTGCAATGGCTCTGATTGCTTCTAACTTTTCAGGATCCGGCTGAATGCCTTCAGAAGAAATAATATGTCCCAAAAACCTCACCTTTGACCTACCGAATTCAGACTTTTCCAAGTTAACTGTAATTCCAGATTCTGCAAAAATACGTAACAAACTGTTGAGTATGCGATTATATTGTTTCCATGAAGCTTCTGCTATTAGAATATCGTCCACATATAAGGTGATGTGACGTTTTAAGATCTCCGGTAATATGGAATTTAGCCCGCGAATGAATGCTGCTGAAGAAATGTTCAAACCAAAGGGAAGTTTCCGAAACTGATAACAAACGCCGAAACAAAGGAAAGCTGTGTATTTTCTACATTCTGGATGAAGTTCGATCTGATAAAAGCTGGATCTGAAATCAATGGAAGACAACACTTTTACACCATTAAAATTTTGAAGAAGTTCTTCCAACGTTTGCGGCCTGTCTGTTTCAGGAATAATGATAGTATTGATTTGTCTCGAATCTAAGACAAGTCTGATCGAACCATTTTTCTTCTCAACAACATGTAATGGATTGTTGTATGAGCTTACTGCAGGCTCAATAATGCCCTCATCAAGCATAGAATGTATTTCTGTTCTAACGCGGTCCCAATAATGTGATGGAATTACGTATGGTCTAACACAAAATTTAGTATGCTCACAAACACGAAATTGGTATTGAAATCCCTTGATTGTTCCTGTTTTGTGAGTAAAAACTGTGGAATGTGCTTGTAAAATCTCAAAAAGGTCCTGCCTATCAGTGTCATTACAATTCTCAATTGTTTGAATTTTATTCTGAATTAACTCATTAATTTCAAATATGCCGTCGATATCATCCCTGTCAGTACTTGCAGAGTGATTGTTAGTGTCTAGTTCCGTAGAAAATTCCGAACTGTTGTCTAACAGAAGGTAAAGCCGATTAATTTCCTCATCATGGTTTGAGAGCCAATCTTCAAATTTCAAAGCTATTGACTTACCTTCTTTCTCTAAACTTATTTCAGCATCGTGAAAGTTTAAGATTGCTTTGTATTCAATCAAAAAGTCTACTCCCAATATAATTTCCGTCAACAATAATGGAACAATAAGAAAGTTCATAGAGAAGCTGTGGCTTTGGCAAAAGAATTCTAAATTGGTTTGTTGGCGTACATCTACACTTTTTCCAAAGATTGCACCTTATAATTTAATCTTACGTAACGGAAGTGTGGGGCAATCGTTCGATATGTTGCATTTTCTAAAAGCTGTTTCACTAATTACTGAAATGGGACTGCCAGAGTCAAGTACTCCCGTAAATTTTACGTCATTTACAGTAAAGTGAATCACAGGATATGCAATGTTGTTATTTTTTACGTCGTGTTCCTGGAGTAAGATGTCCCTAATTTCTTCCATTTTTACGTAGTTACTAGCTACGGCAGCTTGTAACACTCCGGTTTAATCTACTGACTTATCCCGCTCGATCGGGATCTGATAGCAGCCCAAATAGATAATAACTAATGTGACCGTGTACCTAATGGGGCTGGCAATCGGATTGGACTGCTACGGAGATGTTACACTCCATTTTGTCCTTCTCGACTGCTGTAATAATAAAATGTCTGGTGGCAAGAAGAACAACAACACAGCTTCATTAATCAACGACCTATATTCATCACAAAAACACAAAGTAAGGAGACAGCCACTGCCTTCGTCGTACAGAATTAATAACGGCTAATCTCAGCACAGGTCCTTTCGTTATTCATTATCGTCACACGCAATTTCAATCATTGTAATCCAGCACTACAATCCAACACTGCAATCCAACACTGCAATCCAAATGATGCCGGCGCGGTAGACGCGTAATTACAAATATCGGCACAAAAATATCACTGATCACTCTAGTAACTATACTTTTTCACTTTCCCGTATCTTTCTAACACAAAGGGGTTAAACCACGGCGATGGCCACTCCCTTTGTCGGTACGGTCTTGCATTCCAGCAACAGAACTCCACCTGGTTTGGCCCGCAGCGCGTACCACACTACTGTCTCAACACTCGCTCTCGCTCTCGCAACCCGACACACACTATCGATTGTTTGTCCTGTCGACCTGTGCTGTCGCAAAACTTATAGTAAGGGCCTACGGACCCCTTACAAGCTGCGTCGTCAGTTTCATAAGTACGTTTTGTGGCTGCCAGCGGTATGAGTCACTGCCTATTGTCTCTTTGTTGGCGCGCATCGTTATTGGGGTTTGGAGACCTAACTTCTACAAATTCACCTTGTCGAGAGGGCTCTGCTCTGTTTGAATCCCACCAGTTCTGATGCAATTCAGGTCTGTGGTTACGATCATATCGTCTGTCGTCATGTCGGTAGATTCCATAGTTTCTTTCTTGTCGGTCACGTGGTGGAGAATTTCTCCCTGAATCGTAACTGCACGCTGGACCGTTGCATCTGAAGTTATTCTGTCTCCCTTGATAATAATTATTTTGGTTCCCATATTGTCTGTTTCTCTGATTGTCTCTATGATAGTCATTACCGCGGAGAGGTGATCTTTCCCTGTAATTATTACTCTGCCAGTGGTTGTCATATGGGTGGTGTCTGTTTTGTTCACGATTTGCGTTGTAAGAATGGCCTTGTCGTGTCCAGTAACTATTTCTTTCATCGCGAAATCGTAACGGATGTGACCTGTAATTGTTATGTTCCTGTTTTCGCGTCCCGCGATTGTCAGTGTCAATTTCGAATTCTTGTAACAGTCCCTGAAAAGCTTCAATGTCATCTTTGCAACGTCCTGCCAAAATAATATGTCGTAAATGTTGAGGCAATTTCATTAAGCAAATGCGGATGAGTTCTGAGGGGCTGTATGGGTTTGACAGGTACTGATTCTTGTGCAACATGTCTTCAAAATATTTCACAAGACTGGAGAATTCAGATTGTTCGAAATGTTTCATCATTATGATGCTATGTTTTACTCGGTCTTGTGTAGCTTAGCACCAATACGCTGAGAGGAAGGCATGATAAAATTCTCCTTCACTGTGACAATCGTGAATGACCGATCGCATTCTTACAGCTGGTTCATTCTCCAAGTAGCCACACATAAATTCTAACCTGTCCTCCAATGACCAGTTGGGAGGAAAACAATGAGAGGATTGATGGAGTCACGCTTGTGGATGAATGTCGTTGCCAGAATTCTTAAATGTTTTGAATTTACGTGTAGTAATGAACAGCTTATAGCCAAAATCATCGTGTCAGCGAGTAGCATATCGGTCATTGTTACGTCGTGTCGGCGGTTCGATCTCAAAATTCGGTGCACCTTGCCAATTTCTTTCATAATTTCCGAAGTGCCCTGAGTTATTATTTTGTGGCTGTTCCGTATTTCTATGTCCCTCTTCCGGTATTGAAGCGCGAGTGGCCTCTAAAATACGTAATTCTTGTATTACCTGTGTCAGCTGATCTTGTACTTCCCGGATTTCTCTTTGTTGTTGCATATTAATTTGATTCTGATTTTGTTTGAATTTCCTAATTTGTTCGCACTCTTCTGTGCCATTAAAGACTACTGGTTTTGTGTCATTCAGATTATCATCTACCTTCATAGATAAATTATTTAGCTGATCCGAAAGTTCAACTACTTTCTCTGATAATGAACTAATTTCCTCCATGTGTCTTTCTACTGTGTCCTTTAAGTTTTCCTGAGTTTTTGCAAGTTGCGTAACTGAATCGGTAGATGCAACTGAGTCCATTTTAGCTTGCAAGGTCTCATGATTTTCATGAACAATAGTTTGCAGTTCTTTTATGGCTGCTTTGTGATTCTGCAGTGCATTTTCATGACGCGAAAAAATAGGTTGGAAATGCTCACAAATTTGTGTTTTTACGTCATTACAGACTTTTTGACATTTCGATTCTATTTTATGTAACTCAGTAGTTAAATCTTCACGTGTTTGTTCAAGCGTGGTGTGAAGATTTTGTTCCATTGCGTCTAACTGTTGCTGTGTTTGTCTCTGGTGTTGTTCCATTGTGTCTAACTTTTGAAGATTTTGTTCCATTGTGGCTAACTTTTGAAGCTTTTGTCCCATTTGTTGCATTAATTGTAATAACAATGCACTGGTGTCTGAAACATGTTCCTCAGTGCTTTTCGGCAGTGAATTTGCACCGGCAACATTCACATTTTGACAAGCGGAAAATGTGTCTTGACTCATTTGAGAAAACGGTGAGAACCCAAAACCTGAGTCTACAGTATTTGCAATATTGTGTTCTGTCATTCCCGATTCCTGAGGCGAGCTGTTGCCGACCGATCGATCGATAATGCTTCCCTGTTCACTAATTGTTTCACTGCCTACACCATTATTTGCAGCCCGCTCCATTTCCCTATGTACAATTTCCAAATTACTACTTTGAACATTAGCTAATTCATTTCTCGGTGGCGCTAACACACTTCTTTCGTTTTCACTGTCATTTCTCAGTTTACTTTGGAGCCTAGTATTACGTTTTTCACACGTTTGTCACAATATTTCACACGATAACACAGAAAAGCACAATTTGAAGAGCAAAATAAGAGAACACATTAACATAACACTGAAAATAATATCTAGTTAATTGCAGCTGCGAAATACTTGGTGCAAATCTACATGCATGCCACAACTGTTTTACTGTACAACAATGAAAGACTGCAACTACAAAGGAGATTTTCTCTACAATTACGCGCTAGCAATAAACAAAAGCTACACTAATTACACAAACTACAAGAAAAAATCAGAAGATTCCAGTGAGGTATCCTCGGCTAAGGGTCGACATATGAAACGTCCCCTTAGAACAATTATACACGACTGTCCTTAAACTGACACACAATATTTTTGGCGCAACGCAATCTGACTTTCAAAATTCCCTACAAAAGAATGGCCCTGACTAACATTAAACTATACGTTTCACAAATCACTTACCTCACAAAAATCTTGGTTACTCGAAATACTGCAATACAGGGAGCGCCACTACTGCCAGCTAAATAAAAGATTCAAACTACGGAAGGCACTAACTACTGATAGGCATAGTTAGCAAATGAAAGATTTTAATAGAGAACAAACAATGTATTTACCTTAACAGTCATAATATATATAGCAGTTCATGACAAATTTCAAAACTCCGCCATGTCTCTCCCCACATCCACCACTACTGGCGGCTCACCTCCAACTGCGCAACGCTACGTGCTGTTCACATCCAGCTGCCCAACACTACAATGGCAGACAACAATGCAGACTAGCCACAGACTGCACACAGCACAGCCAGTGATTTTCATATAGAGCGCTATGTAACATTGCCAATAAGAAAACATAAACAGCCTACTTACAAGAGGAACGGGGTGTCGGTGCCAGCGCCCTGGAACTGTGCTGCCGATGGTTTGTAGTCCAGCGACCGTCTCACGGAGGACTTCCACTTTACTGTATAGTTGTCGAGCCTTACGGTGAATGGTCGTCTTGAGAAGGGCCATGTTTGTCTCCTCATGCAGAGTGACAATCCCGGTGAGCGGCGGGGCGTGAAGACTCCACCTGAGAACTTTATTCTGTAGGCGCTGGAGCGTCAGCATCCGGGACTTATTAATCGTGCCCACGCAGAGGAACCATATGTTAGTGAGGGTAGGACAACGGAGTGATATAGCCGGACCTTGGTATCTAAATTCAGCTCTCGGTTGGAGAAGAGTGGGTACAAGGCCTTTGACAACTTTAAACCTTTATGGGTGACGTATTCTGCATGGCGGTGGAAGAAACGTTTCTTATCCAACCATATCTCGAGATACTTGGTAGCTTGGGCCCATGGGACCCGGACGCCCCCGACTTCGTCTTGCCTCTCGGGCTGTATTTATACATCTGGCGCAGCGGACGGCCAAGGGAACATCTGCTGTCATCCGCCGTACGCATACGGCAGCAGTCTCTAAACGATCGCTTTTTCGTACTCACAATATTTAATAACAAAGTTATGAATTAATTTAGAATCTTCTTAATTTCTACAAGCATGTAGGTAAGTTGGTTGAAATCACAGAAACGGTTTCAGCTCGCTTACTCAAAAACTTTGTCTTCTAGAATTTTGAGAGCGGAACTGACAGTAAATCGTTACCTCTGAACTATAGCCCTAAGAGACCTTTTATTGGTATTTATTAACAGTACGGTCGTAAAATTTGTTATAGCTCCATTATTTAATAGGTTTTATCATGTGCTGTAACCAAAATTTTCTAGCATTAAAATTACAGATACTTAATCTATTATAACTGGGGATGTTTTAGTTACAAATTTAGTTTTCATTAAATTACTCGAAAACTATGAGAGGTAGCTTAATGTGATCATTTAGTTATTATTTTTAGGCTGAACTGAAGCATCATGCAAATTTTTACATTTCTAAGTCTAATACGAGTCGTATTTAGCGCCTTCAAGTTTTCTTAAAAACGTGCATTCTGACCACAATTTTTATGTATTCAAGTTTAGACTTGCACCAGTTGATTTTGACATACATTGGCAGATTATTACCAATTTCTGGCTTTCTGGTTTTAAAATTTAGCGCCACTTATTTTTTATCTTAAAACGATGTATTTATGAAAACCACTGATTTAATCATTCAAAGACTTGACATTTAAAACATTCTTACATTAAAGTATACGCTGACAAAGTTGGAAAAAGCAATTTTAACTTTAATCTTATGATGACGTGGCGCTACTAACAGTGAAATGCGGGAAGTCCCGGCACACTCGCTCACCTCTGTATCTCACAAACGATACAGCGCTTGTTTCACTCCAACTGGATTAATCAAACGTAGAGAAACGTTAAGATTATGGTTTTTATGCTTCGAGTGTTCTACATAGTCTCCCCCCTCTTGATCACACCCTACAGAATGTTTGTATAACCACACGTCACACTGACAAGAATGCCGGTTATTAAAATTTCTTTTGTTTATTTACAGACGCAATCACATGTTTATCACACAGTCATAACCGGTTTCGGCCATACAATGACCATCGGGCGTCAGAAATACACTCTACAGTTTTCTCTTCTTCAAAATATTTTCATCTATAGCAATGTTTTCTCCTTTTCTGAAATGTTATTTTACCGATTTAACGATCTGTTCTGTAATATTAAATTTTATGTACATTAGACCCAAATATTAACAGTAAATTTGTGTATTTTAGGCTTATGAAAAACTAAGACTAGCGCGAAGAGGGTGAACAAAATCTAACAAAATTCTTATATCTATGTAAGACCGCCGGTCTTAGACCGGTGTTTTACATCTTATAGCTAGTTTGACAACGCATGAACCTGTGTTCAGTTGTGTGCCGCCGTTAGGTATGAACTATATGTATTTCGCATAAATTCAGTTAGCTTACTAATAAGTGTGGTTAAATATTGCACTTATTTTTAGGTTTTAGGTTTTAATATAAATTTTCTTTTGTATTGTTTTAGAATCTGAAGCTGGTCACTGCATGGTCGAAACCAGTTATGACTGTGTCATAAACATGTGATTGCGTCTATAAACAAACAAAAAAATTTACTAAAGAATCAATCACGCACTCCATAGACAAAATATAGTTTTTTTTTTTTCAAAATGCAGGTTATGTCGTCAATGCGTTGATCCTTCTTGTGAATTCCTGCTTTTTGTCGCTTTGCGGTATGTTCCTACTGAACATCGAGTCTCGTCATCTTGGATCACTTCTTCCGGAGAAGAATGGCCCGCGTTCTGCATTTGAATCAAGTGACGACAGGCGTTCATGCGTCGTTGTTTTCGTTCGGAAGTAATTGTTTGCGGGACAAACTGAAATGGTTCAAATGGCTCTGAGCACTATGGGACTTAACATCTGAGGTCATCAGTCCCCTACAACTTAGAACTACTAAAACCTAACTAACCTAAGGACATCACACACATCCATGCCCGAGGCAGGATTCGAATCTGCGACCATAGCAATCGCGCGGTTCTGGACTGAAGCGCCCAGAACCGCTTGTCCACCGCGGCCGGCGGTATGTAATGGTATGATGCACCGTAGGAGCACATTAAAAGTGTTTAAATTGATTTAATTCTGCATTATTTCTCTTCCCCGTGTCCTTCACATTAATGCTACCAAGTCTGACACTCGCACGGCAGTTAGTTTCCGTGTTGAAACGTATTAAATAGGGACAGTTTAATTACTACACGGTACATCAGGAAATATGTATTGAACTTGCCACGTCTAGGAGGAATGCGAAACACTCTTGACTCATCTGTGTGCTCTCAGTTTTCTGGAGCTCTAGAAACTCGGGTCAAAGAATGAGTAACGTCTTATGACGTGCATGCTGAAGTGTTCCGTTCGTCCATGCCTAGGAGCTTCAGTGGCGCCACGGCCCGAATCCACATATTCTTGGCAATGTGCAGCACGCGAGACAAGTTACGGGAAGTGCCGAACCCAGATTACTTCTCTGCACTGCCACGCTATCCACTCGCTTTAAATAAAGGTCGTCATCCTCACTTTGACCCGGGAGACAAGGCTACATCCACCACGAGTCCAAATAATGAAAAGTTTTATAGCAGTCTTACAACATTCCGGAAAGATTCCGAGGTCCGACCAGGAGACTGGAACACCGCTATCATTTCAGTACAGCGCCTCCAACAGGTTACTAGGAACTGCCAGAGATAATCATAACAAAACAGGAATGTGGGACAAAGGCAATAGGGAAAAAGCCACACAAAAATTCCACACTCAAAATTGCACAGAAACAAATGAATCTTATTGGCATGAATTAATCATTATCAGGTCCGTCATTTTTATCCAACACCACTTCCAGCAAGCTAAGGGCTCCAAACTGTGCCCAGAGGCCTATTTTTACCCAACACTTCCCAGATCACTAATTTGTAATAGTCGCTGCGAAATAGGACAGGGAAATACCTAATAGAATTCGATTCCCGTACATGGGAACACACGTTTGAATTTTTTGTACGCTGTACTTACTGAAAAAGTATCCTCGTTCATCACAAGGGATAACAAGCTCCACACCTACGAAATGATTATCAATCTACATCACAGGCTCCGCCCTATAGGGCCCACGACGTCACACTTCCATACCTCGACTACTGCGCGGCGATTTCTCAACTGCGAGATCTTCCAACTTACTCCATAAATCTACACTACCAGAGCAATGAATAACTTCGTTCATCACAAGGGATAACAAGCTCCACACCTACGAAATGATTATCAATTTACATTACAGGCTTCGCCCTATAGGGCCCACGACGTCACACTTCCATACCTCGACTACTGCGCGGCGAATTCTCAACTGCGAGATCTTCCAACTTACTCCATAAATCTACACTACCAGAGCAATGAATCAACCTCAACGACATGGTCAGTTTATTGCTTTAGAGAATTTGCTGACGTCTTCATTTGGCCATATATGAACTGTACAAGCGTGAGAAACGACTGGGAGAGAGCCAAATGATAAACACACAACAGATACTTTCATTTCTCTGTAGCCACAGGTTCACGCATTAGCGCACTGAGAAGCGAAAGTAGCGTCAGTGTGCTGCACTGCATCATTAACGCTCAGCAACATCGAAAACGAAGGAAAGAAGCCAAAAACGGGCCTTCCTGCCCCCCTTACAACCCGTCATCGCTCTCACCAAGAATTGCCTTCATCGGCGAGCTTCTGCAGCTATAACCCGCGGGGTTGGCCTCGTCCTTTGCAACAGAAAAAAGTAAGGCAAAGAAGCTGGCTTCGTGCCAATGAAAATATTATCACAGTATATCCTCACTCCCAAGAACAAAAAGACGTTGACCACAGTTGAAGACCAAACTAAAGTTCTTCTGCAGAAAACTAAGCGAGGAAGAACGAAAAGAAACAAAATGGTTCAAATGGCTCTAAGCACTATCGGACTTAACATCTGAGGACATCAGTCCCTTAGACTTAGAACTACTTAAACCTAACTAACCCAAGGACATCACAGACATCCATGACCGAGGCAGGATTCGAACCTGCGACCGTAGCAACAGCGCGGTTCCGGACTGAAGCGCCTAGAACCGCTCGGCCACAGCGGCCGGCAATGAAAAGAAAAGAAAAATGTTCCTTCATATTGGCAAAATTGGAACTCCCATTCGGCAAACAAAACCACTGAACTGCAAACATTTCTCGTCGGTGAGAATTACGTTCACAAACGAAACTGATAGCTTCGAAACGTTGAAAACTAATGTGCTTCGCAAAATAAGACTACAGATATAGTCATTCCGTAATTTCCAGATCCGTTGTAATCTGATATTTAGTTCAGCGTCATCGTCGTCGTCATATCCTCCATGCAGGGGCCACAAATGTAGAGAAAATGTATGAAGAGCTATTTTAATAAAGTCCTGGTTCAAATGGTTCAAATGGCTCTGAGCACTATGCGACTTAACTTCTGAAGTCATCAGTCGCCTAGAACTTAGAACTAATTAAACCTAACTAACCTAAGGACATCACACACATCCATGCCCGAGGCAGGATTCGAACCTGCGACCGTAGCGGTCACGCGGTTCCAGACTGAAGCGCCTTTAACCGCACGGCCACACCGGCCGGCAATAAAGTTCTGGAACGTCTCCTATAACGTGCATGTCTCAGTAAAACTCCACAATTTTTTTGCGGTTACCTTTTACTTATTTTGCAGGGTCTCCTTCTAAATATTCTACCACAAGTGATACAGTGCCCTCAACGCCGTTTCCACTTCCGGAAACAGCCATGGTGCGACTTTTGCTGGATCGCGCGAAGCACCGTCTGCGAATTTTCTTTTATCTCGTCTGTCGTTGCAAATCTTCTTCCTTTCGACGCCTCAACATCTTAACCGTAGACACACGTCACATCACTAGTTACGATTCTATTAAGGGAATCTAGTTTTCGTATGCGCGATACAAAAGCTCTTCACAGACCGCGAGGCGAAGGTTTTTCTGATCTTGACTTATGAGCCGTGGGACCAACTTGCAACACGATGCATTCCAAGATGCTGAGTCAGGATTTCATCACATAATCCAACTGAAATGTTACATTCTTCTGCAACGTCTCGGACACTTAGTCTTCGGTTGGCAAGCACTATTTCGTGGACGCTCCTGATACGAGTGTCGTCGGCAGACGTCGAAGGGTGTCCTGAACGAGGGTCATCTTTCACTTCCGTCAGGCCATTTTTAAATCGTGTGAACCGTTCGTAAGACTGGGTACGGCTTAACCACTCATCACCGTTGGCTTCCTGTATCATTTGGTATATCTCTCCAAAGGTTTACTTGAGTTTCACACAAAATTTAATGCAAATGCGTTGGTTCTAAATCTCTGCAATCTCGAAATTCGCAAATTGTGCGACACAACGTTCCACTCAATACAGCACTGAAAAATAAATAACTAACAGAGAATCCAACCGCATTTCGCTCCAACACACCTGTAACGTGGTTACGTATTCTATGATTGAGAACAACTGTGTAAAGTGAAATGACATGTTTAATGTCGCAATTTTTAGCACAAAAATACAGGGTTATTACAAATGATTGAAGCGATTTCACAGCTCTACAATAACTTTATTATTTGAGATATTTTCACAATGCTTTGCACACACATACAAAAAATCAAAAAGTTTTTTTAGGCATTCACAAATGTTCGATATGTGCCCCTTTAGTGATTCGGCAGACATCAAGCCGATAATCAAGTTCCTCCCACACTCGGCGCAGCATGTCCCCATCAATGAGTTCGAAAGCATCGTTGATGCGAGCTCACAGTTCTGGCACGTTTCTTGGTAGAGGAGGTTTAAACACTGGATCTTTCACATAACCCCACAGAAAGAAATCGCATGGGGTTAAGTCGGGAGAGCGTGGAGGCCATGACATGAATTGCTGATCATGTTCTCCACCACGACCGATCCATCGGTTTTCCAATCTTCTGTTTAAGAAATGCCGAACATCATGATGGAAGTGCGGTGGAGCACCATCCTGTTCAAAGATGAAGTCGGCGCTGTCGGTCTCCAGTTGTGGCATGAGCCAATTTTCCAGCATGTCCAGATACACGTGTCCTGTAACGTTTTTTTCGCAGAAGAAAAAGGAGCCGTAAACTTTAAACCGTGAGATTGCACAAAACACGTTAACTTTTGGTGAATTGCGAATTTGCTGCACGAATGCGTGAGGATTCTCTACCGCCCAGATTCGCACATTGTGTCTGTTCACTTCACCATTAAGAAACAATGTTTCTTCATCACTGAAAACAAGTTTCGCACTGAACGCATCCTCTTCCATGAGCTGTTGCAACCGCGCCGAAAATTCAAAGTGCTTGACTTTGTCATCGGGTGTCAGGGCTTATAGCAATTGTAAACGGTGAGGCTTCTGCTTTAGCCTTTTCCGTAAGATTTCCCAAACCGTCGGCTGTGGTACGTTTAGCTCCCTGCTTGCTTTATTCGTCGACTTCCGCGGGCTGCGCGTGAATCTTGCCCGCACGCGTTCAACCGTTTCTTCGCTCACTGCAGGCCGACCCGTTGATTTCCCCTTACAGAGGCATCCAGAAGCTTTAAACTGCGCATACCATCACCGAATGGAGTTAGCAATTGGTGGATCTTTGTTGAACTTCGTCCTGAAGTGTCGTTGCACTGTTATGACTGACTGATGTGAGTGCATTTCAAGAACGACATACGCTTTCTCGGCTCCTGTCGCCATTTTGTCTCACTGCGCTCTCGAGCGCTCTGGCGGCAGAAACCTGAAGTGCGGCTTCAGCCGAACAAAACTTTATGAGTTTTTCTACGTATCTGTAGTGTGTCGTGACCATATGTCAATGAATGGAGCTACAGTGAATTTATGAAATCGCTTCAATCATTTGTAATAGCCCTGTACACGCTTATACACAGTTCAAAATGGCTCTGAGCACTATGGGACTTAACTTCTTAGGTCATCAGTCCGCTAGAACTTAGAACTAATTAAACCTAACTAACCTAAGGACATCACACACATCCATGCCTGAGGCAAGATTCTAACCTGCGACCGTAGCGGTCGCGCGGATCCAGACTTTAGCGCCTAGAACCGCTCGGTCACCATGGCCGGCTATACACAGTTTTCAATTTGACAACATAATAACGGTTGTCAGGATAACGCACCTCGCCAACATCAAAAACTGAAATAATCCTATACACAACGATATTAAATATTAGCTCTCAGAAAGAATATTAATCCTAAACGCAACAAGATTAGAGTTTAATTAGAAGTTTCTTTACAAAATTGTTCCTACATATACGTTACGATGTTGGTCAGTACTACGAAAATCGTCCGATTCCAGTTCAAAGTTCGGTACTATTTAGGATGTCAACCAAGACTACAGTGGATGGTTAGTTATGTGGCAAACTGAGCGAAAGATTACCCAAGGCTCCTCGAGTTTACAGTGGACGCAAGCTGGTGAACCATTAAGTTTACGCCTCTACCCGCGGTATTTACCTTAAGCTGCGACGAGCTGCCGTCTGCTAGGCCGCTCTCTTCCGCAAAAATTCCTACAAAACCTTTGCTGAATTTTCCAGCAGAAACTTTCCCTGTGTTTCTCGTTATGCGACAAAACATGTACTCAGCCCTAGTCTTAGTATGTGGCGATATACAAGAGCATGGTTGGAGCAGCGTGGATATTATAGTGCCCTCTCAGTTCTCGCAAGAACAACTAACTAATTGGCTGGTTCGCTTCTCCACAGTTGGAGCTAAACTTTGCTACAGCTAATTTCTAGCTGGATTTCAGCCGCTCTGAACGCAGTGTTCACACAAATTTCTTCTCTGCGTCGTACAGAGCATTAAGCGCTCCGTTCTGCACTTTACGCCAGTTCAGATGAGAGTCCCTCAAAATTTCTCTCTTGTCTTACTCATGGCTGAACTGCCTCCCCCACCTGGGTTCATTCGTTCTTCACGTCACGGCCTTTTTCGACCAATAGGAGCGTTCCTCTTATTTTGTGGAAACTCTCTCTACCAATCGCAATGTCCCTTCTATTAAATTGCGTCGAAAATTCAGTATTTTTCTCCTTACTAGTGCGTTTCCGCCAATCGGACGTTTTGTGCCCGTTCTAGGCATCTAAAGTACATTGACCTTCATGTATGTCACACTCGCTGGGCACGTGATCGAAATGCGTCACTGGTTTTGTTCGTATCACTTTGGAATTCCGAAACGCAGCTTTCTAAATCCTTTTCTCTGTCCCTCTGCAGATGCGCCACTTCATGCGTTTCTCCCACGTGAGTCACGTGGTCGGGTCGTTGACTTTCCGCCTGCCACCCTTGTAAATGGTTTCTGTGGTAACCCCTGCGGCGTGCCTTCGCTTCTGCTCTTGCCCCTCTGGCTTTCAAACTCAAACGACTCTTGTTCCATTCTCGGCTGAAAGACATGCATTATATAGGAACGGTGTGTTAATTACTGTCAATTGACTGTCATCCCTTTTTGCATTACATACTGATGGGCAAATTTGCTCATAACTGCTGAATTACGTTAGGTGTCATACTCACCTTCTCGTTGCAATGTATAAAGTTCTCATGTAAGGTGCGGATCTGACCTTCATTTAATATGCCACCTTACACACCTTTCAAGCGAAATATCGAATATTCCGGCATTTTTTGAACAGACCTCGTACATGAGGAGCTGGGTTGGGTCCTTGAGCCCTAGCTTAAAGATACACTCCCGGAAATTGAAATAAGAACACCGTGAATTCATTGTCCCAGGAAGGGGAAACTTTATTGACACATTCCTGGGGTCAGATACATCACATGATCACACTGACAGAACCACAGGCACATAGACACAGGCAACAGAGCATGCACAATGTCGGCACTAGTACAGTGTATATCCACCTTTCGCAGCAATGCAGGCTGCTATTCTCCCATGGAGACGATCGTAGAGATGCTGGATGTAGTCCTGTGGAACGGCTTGCCATGCCATTTCCACCTGGCGCCTCAGTTGGACCAGCGTTCGTGCTGGACGTGCAGACCGCGTGAGACGACGCTTCATCCAGTCCCAAACATGCTCAATGGGGGACAGATCCGGAGATCTTGCTGGCCAGGGTAGTTGTCTTACACCTTCTAGAGCACGTTGGGTGGCACGGGATACATGCGGACGTGCATTGTCCTGTTGGAACAGCAAGTTCCCTTGCCGGTCTAGGAATGGTAGAACGATGGGTTCGATGACGGTTTGGATGTACCGTGCACTATTCAGCGTCCCCTCGACGATCACCAGTGGTGTACGGCCAGTGTAGGAGATCGCTCCCCACACCATGATGCCGGGTGTTGGCCCTGTGTGCCTCGGTAGTATGCAGTCCTGATTGTGGCGCTCACCTGCACGGCGCCAAACACGCATACGACCATCATTGGCACCAAGGCAGAAGCGACTCTCATCGCTGAAGACGACACGTCTCCATTCGTCCCTCCATTCACGCCTGTCGCGACACCACTGGAGGCGGGCTGCACGATGTTGGGGCGTGAGCGGAAGACGGCCTAACGGTGTGCGGGACCGTAGCCCAGCTTCATGGAGACGGTTGCGAATGGTCCTCGCCGGTACCCCAGGAGCAACAGTGTCCCTAATTTGCTGGGAAGTGGCGGTGCGGTCCCCTACGGCACTGCGTAGGATCCTACGGTCTTGGCGTGCATCCGTGCGTCGCTGCTGTCCGGTCCCTGGTCGACGGGCACATGCACCTTCCGCCGACCACTGGCGACAACATCGATGTACTGTGGAGACCTCACGCCCCACGTGTTGAGCAATTCGGCGGTACGTCCACCCGGCCTCCCGCATGCCCACTATACGCCCTCGCTCAAAGTCCGTCAACTGCACATACGGTTCACGTCCACGCTGTCGCGGCATGCTACCAGTGTTAAAGACTGCGATGGAGCTCCGTATGCCACGGCAAACTGGCCGACACTGACAGCGGCGGTGCACAAATGCTGCGCAGCTAGCGCCATTCGACGGCCAACACCGCGGTTCCTGGTGTGTCCGCTGTGCCGTGCGTGTGATCATTGCTTGTACAGCCCTCTCGCAGTGTCCGGAGCAAGTATGGTGGGTCTGACACACCGGTGGCAATGTGTTCTTTTTTCCATTTCCAGGAGTGTAGAATGCGTTGCACGTGTAACGATTCAAGTAGTCGTCGTTCTTTTGCTGGCGGGAAATGGCGCAAAATCTGGAGTTGTTATCGTGGTGGCATAGAAGCATGTTATCATCATACGCTGAACAAGTCCTAGCGTCTTCCTAGCAACATCCCACGACGTGTTGAAGGCGGCGCACATAACATGATGTTCCAGGGTGACGACCTCACTGCAAGTGACACACAAATTTGACGGAATTAGATTTATCCCGTGTAGTTGTTCCTTAGTTGGAATGGTTCTTTTGGCTACCTTATTCCAGGTGGCTTTCACTTGTGGAGACAGGTAGCAAGCTTGGATACTCTGCCACACTTTCTTCCACTGACGATGTCGGTGGTCTTCCTCGAACAGCCGCGTATAAGTGCTTCGCCGTCCTTACACACGGCTCTAAACTGTAGTGGCACCACAATTTAAGATGGAAAAAGGTTAGCTCCGGTGCAACATTTCAGAGCGCACAAGTTACAGCCAGGTGTGGGCCTGTTGACAGTAAGTTGAGCTACCAGCGATTGCGAAGTAGAATGGAGGCCACAGGGCTGTAGACCTGCTAAAACGAGTAAATGCAGCGGTGCACGTGGCGCAAGCTACAGGCAGAAGGGGTCCACTGGCTCAACCCAGGTGTTACGAGTACACGACTCGGAGTGGCGCATTAGCAAAACAGAGGCGCACAGCCGCCTATAAATGGCCACCGGTTCACTAACAAGGCATTCAAGTGTGACAGCTCTCCTGCATGGCGGGGCGTGTCACACCACCGGTTACATGCAGCAGAAGACGGGGCACCAAAGTTCCAGTCCATGGCACGTCGCTGGTTCGACCCTCTGAGGCCAATGCAGGGTCTGCAGCCAGCCAGCAGCGGGCCACGCCATGGCTCATTGCTTCAGCCAGTCTTGTTGGCTCTCAACACACGCCGGAGGCATCCCGAGGCGAGGGCCACAGATTCGGACGCCAGTCTGCGGGCACTTGTTGTTGCCGTGATCTTAGCCATGCCGACAAGGAAGCATGCCGCAGGCCGCCTTGCAGCTCCCAGCGGGTAGCGCTGAGGCGGCAGAGACGGAGACCTCTGAGTCGACTGCCAGTGCATCCTGATGTCATGACAACTCTACGACCATACAAGGCCAACACACCACAGAGTGTTGCACAGGTCGCTGAGACAGCCATTCCACACCAAACCATTTCACAGACAGCGAAATGGTGTCCTCAGCATTGCGGGACCCAGTGACGCAGACCAAGAGGAACGGGGGACTGTAGCTAGAAATAATAATTGGGAAACTCGGCCGAGATTTAATACGGCGTATCCTGGCAGTTTCCATCCACGTCCAACATTCCTCTGTAGTTGGTGTCAGGAGTTCCTCTACAAAACATTCCAGCAAAACATAGCTTTTTTGCATAAAAACTTTCGTATAGAAACTGTGGGAGGTGATCACTGACAGACTGAGCTGGGTGACTTGCGAGTCCGGTTGGTGAAGTCAGAAGAGTGCAGCCATGGGAGTCGGGATGGCGTTCATAGGTGGTCAGCGTCCTATGTATCAACAGCGTGCTATATTTAGCCGGCAGATCAATGAATCCAAGTCGTCCTTCATCCGGTGGCAGCATGCAGATTGCATAAGACACTTTAAAGAGATTTGATAAGTGAGGTGACACGTAGTTCATCACTGTAGGAGTTCATGATTACAACATCAGACTAAGTGAGACACACAAGTTGTAGTAAATGGTGCCCAAACAGTTGCCCAGTGGCTCAATGCAGGCATGTATTCGTGCATTCAATCGATCTTAAAGGTTTCCATTGGCATCCTGTGATAGACTGTCCCTACTATAGTGTCGCCACCTAGTTTTAAGAGAAACTTGTATGAATTTGTAAGAAAGCCGCCATGGAGTGTTGTGTTATCTACTCCAGGCCAGTAAGTGCAATGTGGCGACATATATGTCATAATGACACGTACACAAAAGGATTGTGAGACGGGTTAGCTGTGATCGATAAAACTGGTGCCATGCAGTGGTAATAGCCCCAGCATGCAGGACTACATCACCACACCGGCGCAATGCACAAGTTGTGAGCTACGTACGTGGGGGCTGGGAGATAGTGCTACAAATGTACCTCAGATCCTTATAAATAGATGTGAGTTTCTGAGTCTAGCAAAACCACCATGACGCCAGAGCCACGCTAGACGATGGGACGACTGGGCACCACAACCTTCAGCCATGGCTTTGACATGAGGTCGGACCAGCCACATTCTGCACTGAGGCTCCTTGAGGGACTTGGTGTCACAGCACCGCTCACCTGTCGTCAGTGCCTGACATCGCCAGCCTGCTGCCAGGTGGCAGTGGGTCATGTCCCGCACACGGCAGCCTTCACTCGCCTCTGCGGTGGACACAAGGCGAGCTGAGTCGCCGGGTTCGGCTAAAAATTCTGCAGTGGAGCGCAGTTGTGGCAGAAGCAGCAGACTGCTGCTGATGTCCGATTGCTCAGCCTGATGTTAGCATCTCTTCACCAGGGTGGAAGACATCTGCTGGGCATCACCAGCCTGCCTCGTCACAGTGGGGCATGACTGCCTCACATTGTTAATGACGGGATGTGTAATTGAAAAAAATAGGAAATTTGTGGTAAGTTCCTGCTCAGGTCATCAGTCCCTAGGCTTACACACTACTAACTGAAACTAACTTACCCTAAGGACAACACACACACCCATACCCGAGGGAGGACTCGAACCTCCAACGAAGCGAGCCCCGCAATTGTAATTAAAGCCTAATAAACATTTTTCTCAACCACCAGTCTGTCACTGGGCCCCACTGGCTCATCTCTCTGCATACTCAGCCTATTCACAAGCTTCTTGCGCTTTTTATTGGAATTCAGCAATGGCTGTCGCAGGCCCTAGAGAATGAGTAAGTTCCCACTTCATCATATTCAATTGGCGAGAGATCTCGTGGTCGTGCTGGCCAAAGTAATTGTTGTACACCACGAAGTGCTCACTTTGTAGCAGCTGTTCGTGGATGTGCACTGTCCTGTTGAAAAAGCGCTTCACGTTCCTTTCCAAGAAATGGTAGTACGGGATAACAGCTTGTGTAGTGTAGTGGTCACTACTTACTTTACCCTGCAGAAACACCAAATGTGACCATAAGTTGCAACTGATGCCGCCCCCCCCCCATTTCACACCATGAAGCCTGGGATGGGACCTGTGCGCTGTTGGCAAAAGCAGTCTGGAATTGTCAGCTCTCCACGGCTGTGCCATACACATGTACTTCCGTCTCTCGCCTACAGACGGAACCTATATTCATTAATGAGGACAACAGAGCGCCATTCCCTCTTCCAGTCAACTCTTTGACACCATCAGAATATTCACGCCTGGTGGTGCCTTGGTGTCAATGATAGCCTAATCAGAGGCGCACGTGATCGTAATCCTGCAGCAAGCAGACGGTACCCCATGGTCCCTGATGACAGAGCACGTGCACATGTGCCCGGATTTTGTCCATGGATAATGTTCGGTTGGCTACCGCTGCTCGTGTAACACATTAATCTTGAAGTGCACCTGTACTACGCAGATGTCCAGAACGCGGTCTAACAGTATGAGAGTGTTCCACACACCAGTGTTGAAAGCAGCGACACACTACTGATACACTGTGGCCAACACCTGTAGCAATTCGACGAGACGTCCAGCCAACTTCCTACGGGCCCATAATGTGATCACATTCAAACGGATAAACCTGTTCGAAAGGGATACGTACTCGTTCATGGGGCATGTCTGTACCCTCGAATGAATGCTGCTGACACTGCTTACCCGCAGAGTCATAACACAGTCCTTGAGGTTGTTGCTTTTTTACAACAGTGCATTAAATCCTTAGGCATTCCAGCCAATCAGAATCAGATGCAGAATCTAGGCATTTTCATTAACGGTTTCCTGCTCGCGCTAATAGATCATCTGCTGGTGCTGCTTCCTGGGAACAGTTTAGAACTTTCACTCCGAGTGT
The DNA here is from genome assembly GCF_021461395.2 of Schistocerca americana. Classification (NCBI taxonomy): domain Eukaryota; kingdom Metazoa; phylum Arthropoda; class Insecta; order Orthoptera; family Acrididae; genus Schistocerca; species Schistocerca americana. Next base: position 225,794,728 of record NC_060123.1, read on the forward strand.
TGGTAAACCCAGCTGTTATGGGAAAAATCTACATCAGCCTAGTCGGCTCCGTCCCTCATCTACGTAGAAAGATTAGGAACGTGCGGCAGATTACCTTCAGACCGAACAAAATCTCGCTTATATGAATATGGTGTTTGTTCTTTCGGACATGTTCGAAAGAACAGACACCATGTCCATGTAAGTATATAGTTCTGGCAATACCGGCCATAACGTTCTTCTTCTGTGCGAATGCACACATATTCCCCAAACTCTTACGGGACTTGTTAAGAATGTCTTCCACGAGTAATGAGTGTGTTGAGGTGGGACACTACGAATGTAGTGTGTTGACATACAAGGTGAGAATGTGGGTCTCGCGGGAGGCGTGCGCGAGATAGCCCCTGCAGTCGTGCTATCTCGGTGGCTCAAATGGATAGAGCGTCTGCCATTTCAGCAGGAGATCCCGGGTTCGAGTACCGGTCGGGGCACACATTTTCACCAGTCTCCGTTGATATATATCAACACCTGTTGGCAGCTGACGGTAGTAATATAATTCTAATTTCGTTCTAAAATCTCGCTTCTCCCTACAGGCGCAAATCGCTCGATCGACTGCAAAACGAACAGCGTTAATACACACGGGCGGTCAGGGTAAGTTATGATAGACTATGATCAGTACGATGAGTGAACAGTAAAAAGCAACGGTATAATGAATCTTATTTTTGTCTTCTTGTATTAAAATATTTAACGCTCTTCGTTGTGAGTCGCGCTGTATTTAAGTGACCGATTTTCAAAAAATGGTTCAAATGGCTCTGAGCACTATGGGACTTAACATCTGAGGTCATCAGTCCCTAGAACTCAGAACTACTTAAACCTAACTAACCTAAGGACATCACACACATCCATGCCCGAGGCAGGATTCGAACCTGCGACCGTAGCGGTCGTGAGGTTCCAGACTGAAGCGCCTAGAACCGCTCGGCCACCCCGGCCGGCTAACCGATTTTCCTAAAGCCCTTAACAATGAAACAAAAGAAAGCACGCGACTTTAGGGCGCCATTGAGAATGAAGGACAGAAATGTTTACGGCTTTTAAAGAAGCAGGAGATGCCGCGCCCATAAAGACTATTTTGAAATTACTGCTCCGCGCATAAGACACACGTGAACAGATGGACAATGGATCATGCTCGATGCAGGGACAAAAGGTTACTTCATCATGTACAGCTTTTCTGTTCAACTGATCATTGACACAGGCGTCTTCCTAATCCGTGTCAGAATGTCCCGTAACTTGTAAAGGTACTGTAAATGGTTGCGTGACCAGCCTATGAAAGGCAGCTATGAGTATTTAGCAGACGAAGAACCAAATAGTCAAATAAACAGCTAAGCCCTCTTCATAAATGTGTCTCGTTAAAGGCGAACGCGCTTGTGCCACGGGTGCAGAAGGCGACCGAATTGTCAGTTTCTCATTTGTGTAGACGTTCTTTTACGCAACGATATGACAAGCCATAAAATTTTACTGTGAGCTGTAAAGCCCATTGTGATTACATCGACAAGGCATCGTTGCCAAAACATGGTAATAAATTAAACCTGAGTTCTGTATACGATTTTTTCTTGCCCTGCATTCGTCTACTGATATGTCTTTTATGCCTGCCATAATTTAAAGCCACCAGTGACAATGGCATTCAACGCGAATAAGATAGCCCGACGATAATGTGGAAGTGATTTATACATGGCGAGTGCAGTAAGACGTGAGATCTCTTTTATTTCGTGAATAGTCCAAGGTATCTTGAAGACGTTTTCGCCAAATGATACTGAAGCGTCTCAATATGAGTCGTTCCACTGGCTCTATCGATCTTCCTTCAACCTTTCCGTGAGTCGTTGCACCGTTGGTTTGTCGGTGCATTTTTTCTTTAGAGTCCGGAGAAAAGAATGATCAGTAGAGAGTTTTGTTAGATAATCACAACAGCACTATAACATGCATATATATATAGCATTTTATTAGTTAATATTTTACAATTCACGCTTCTATACGTATATTAAGTATACACATTCTAAGATTTAAGAAAAAACGACGTACCACGAATGAATTATCTAAATGGGATGGAAATTGGAAGCTGTGATGTATTGTGCAGACAAGCAACTGATTGTAGTTTCATAAAAATTGAATGATTTATTCAACGGAAAGAGCTCCGCAAACTGAGCAAGTCAGTAATGCGTTGATCTATCTCTGGCACTTCTGCAATCAATTATGCGGCTTGTCATTGATTGACAGGATTGTTGAACTTCCTTTTGAGGGACACCGCCGGCCGGAGTGGCCGAGCGGTTCTAGGCGCTACAGACTACGGTCGCAGGTTCGAATCCTGCCTCGGGCATGGATGTGTGTGATGTCCTTAGGTTAGTTGGGTTTAAGTAGTTCTAAGTTCTAGGGGACTGATGACCTCAGAAGTTAAGTCCCATAGTACCTAGGGTCATTCGAACCATTTTTGAGGGACACCGTGGCGAATTCTGTCCAGTTGGCGCGTTAGTCGTCCAAATCCCGGGAGGACCCTGCCCATAATTCTCCAAGCGTTCTCAACTGGAGAGAGTTCCGGCGAGCATGCTGACCAGAGTAAGGTTTGTCAAGCACGAAGAAAAGCACTAGAAACTCTCCGTGTACGGGTGAGCGCTATCTTGCTGCAATATAAGCCCAGAGTGGCTTGTCATGAAAGGCAACAAAATAGGGCGTAGATTACACAGGTCTACAAAAAAAATTTTTTGTCAGCTGGATGAGATAGTTTTACTGAATTATATGTTTTAGAATGCGCTGATTTCAGAAGTGATGTCCATTTTCTTTTTCTGTCACATAAAGTTTTTTTTGCAAATTCAAACACAAAAAATTGGTAAAAGCTCTCGTTTATTCAAAATTATCAAACAATATTTTTTTACAACCAATGAAAAATTTTTTTGAGACATATAGTAACAATATTACACTTATTCATGTTTTTTATGAAAACTTTTCTTCTTTTCCTTGATCTTCATCGAGTCCTTTTCCGATTTCCATCTTTAGTTTCCCCCTTCAGCATCCAACAGTAGTCAGCAAGCATAGTGACATCCCATCTTCCTTGGTACCGTCTCTCGATATCACGGACATCCTGGTGAAACCGATTCTCCCTGTTCTTCACTGTAAGCTCCCAGGTCTTCAGGAAAACTGTCTATGTGGGAGTGTAAAGAATGGACCTTCGGGCTCATCTTGCATCCTTGAGCTTCGTATGCTGCTAGCATGCGTTGAACAATGGTTTTGTAGTGAGTATCCTTAGTATTTCCCAAGAACTTTCTCGCTTCATCCTTGAACGATACCCAAGCTTCTTTTTCCTTTTCATTCATACTTTCCACAAAGAGGGCGTCGGTTAAAAGTTTTCTTATGTCGGAGCCAGTGAAAACTCCCTCTTTTGGCTTTGCTTCTGACAGCTTCGAGAATTTTGTACACAAATATTTAAAACAGTCCCCATCCTTTCGCAGCGATTTTACAAATTGTTTCATCAACTCCAATTTGATATGGAGAGGGGGCAACAAAACCGTTTCTGATGGTACCAAAGTAGTATTGATAACATTTTACTCTCCAGGTTTTAAAGTTTCTAGGGGTGGCCAATCACTTTTATTCCAGTGCTGTTCTCTGGCTGTACTATCCCACAAGCATAAAAGGCATGGGTATTTAGTATAGCCTGCTTGCTGACCCAAAAGCATCGTGAGTATTTTGAAGTCCCCACAAACCATCCATTGTTGGTCCTGATATTTGATTTTTTCCACGACAATGGCCAAATCGTTATAGTTTTCGTCGATATGCACAGAATGTCCCATCGGAAACGATGCAAATTTATTTCCATTGTCCAATAATACTGCTTTAAGACTAGTTTTGGATGAATCAATGAGTAGGCGCCAGTCAGATGAGTCATACTGCATATTAATGCATGAGTCCTTCCACGCCATTGCAAAAAAAAACTAAATTTCGTTCTTTTGATAAAAACTGGGAAAATTCTTTTTCTCGGTGTCTGTACCATGAAAATGAGGTGCCAGATGATGAAAGGTTTTTATTTTTTAATCTGGAACCTAACAGTTCGGCTGCATCTTTTGAAAGACCTACATCTCTTACTAGATCACTGAGCTCACTTTCAGAAAGCAGTTGAGGCCTTTCATCTTCGTCTGAAGAAAAATATGAGCTTGATTTACCCTGAGGAGGTTATGTAACTTCGTCCTCCAACTCACTCGGGTATTCATCCAAACTGGAAGGTGGCTGTGGGTTAGGTATTTCAGAGTTATGGGGCACTGGACTTGTAGCTGAGTCAAGGTTAGGATAACTTATGATTCTTTTGTATTTTGAATTGAATCCCTCTACGTCAACTGAACAGAAGTAGCAATCAGTGGTATGGTTTTTCTGCGCACGCCATATCATAGGAATTCAAAGTCGAAATGCATTTTTCTTACCCTTAAACCACAAACGAAGATCTTCTTCACATCTTCTACATACTTTATGCGGGGCCCTTGGTTTATCTTGATCACTAAGTTATAATTTAAAGTGAGCAAGATAAACTTTCCTCACAAAATCACTTATGTTTCTCTGTTGATTTTTAATAGTGTATTCACCACAGATATAGCAAAAACTGTTTGGAGAAATAGTACAACCTCTTGTAGCCGTGACTAGACAGAAACAACAGCACTCTTCACTTAAATAGCACTATGTCTACTGACAGTATCTCTTCATTTCATGCGAGATACAAATCGTCATTTTGACTTGTCGCAACACGATAAAACTGAACAATAAGATTGTTTTCATTTCCTTCTGGCAACCAGGAGTTCACGGTAAAACCTGCAAGTGGTAACAAAGAAAAGTTAATTTTGTAAATTTTTTAATTTTAAGTTCATTTTATCAATGGTGTGTGGCGGAGGGCACTTTACGTGCCACTGTCATTACCTCCCTTTCCTGTTCCAGTCGCGTATGGATCGCGGGAAGAACAAGTGCCGGAAAGCCTCCGTGCGCGCTCGAATCTCTCTAATTTTACATTCGTGATCTCCTCGGGGAGGGGGGGGGGAGGAGGTATAAGTAGGGGGAAGCAATATATTCGATATCTCATCCAGAAACGCACCCTCTCGAAACCTGGACAGCAAGCTACACCGCGATGCAAAGCGCCTCTCTTGCAGAGTCTACCATCTCCGTAACGCTTTCACGCTTACCAAATAATCCTGTGACGGAACGCGCCGCTCTTCCTTGGATCTTTTCTATCTCCTCTGTCAACCCGACCCGGTACGGATCCCACACTGATGAGCAATACTCAAGTATAGGTCGAACGAGTGTTTTGCAAGCCACCTCCTTTGTTGATGGACTACATTTTCTAAGGACTCTCCCAATGAATCTCAACCTGGCACCCGCCTTACCAATAATTAATTTTATATGATCATTCCACTTCAAATCGTTCTGTACGCATACTCCCAGATATTGTACAGAAGTTAACTGCTACCAGTGTTTGTTCCGCTATCATATAATCATACAATAAAGGATCCTTCTTTCTATGTATTCGCAATACATTCAGGTTGGTGTAACACTGCTCCAGACAAGTCTTCGCTGATCATCAGAGGGCAAACCGAGGCAGGACTCATCGCTGAATACAGTTTTATTCTACTCCGGTAAATGAGAATCCAGGCCAAAGACGTGTCTGGAGACTCCCCAGACAACGTTGGGATACCAAACTGACTGTCGCCCGCCATATGGCTAGACAACCAGAAGTGATGGTCGGGGTGCCATTTCTTTTTATAGCAGGACCCTTTTGGTCGTCATCCGCGGCACCCTTTTACTACAGTGGTACGTCGACGATATTCTAAGCCCCTTTTTGTTGCCCTTCATCGCAAGCCGTCCTGGCCTTACATTTAAGCAAAATAATGCCTGCCCGCACACGGCGAGAATTTTTACCGCTTGTCTTGATGCTTGCCAAACCCTGACTTGACCAGCCAGGTCGCCGGATCTCTACCAAATTGTGGACGGTTGGAGTATCATGGAAGAAGGTCCTCCAACCAGCTCGATATTTTCACGACTTCGCGACAATTGGACAGAATTTGACTCAATATCGCTCAGGATGACATCCAACAACTCTGTCAATCAGTGCCAAGCCGAATACCTCCTTGCATAAGGGGCAGAAATGAATCAACGCCGGCCGGTGTGGCCGTGCGGTTAAAGGCGCTTCAGTCTGGAACCGCGTGACCGCTCCGGTCGCAGGTTCGAATCCTGCCTCGGGCATGGATGTGTGTGATGTCCTTAGGTTAGTTAGGTTTAAGTAGTTCTAAGTTCTAGGGGACTGATGACCGCAGTCCCATAGTGCTCAGAGCCATTTGAACCATTTTTTGAATCAACACTTTATTGACTTGCTCAGTCTGTGAAGTTTTTTCTCTTGAATAAATCATACAATTTCTTTGAAATTGTAATCATTTATTTGTTTGTGCATGCACACCACATCTCCCGATTTCCGTCCCGCTCACATGATTTCTTCGTGGTATGTCGTCGGCTTTTTTCCTCTTAGAGTGTATCTGTTTCTACAACCATATTTATTTCGTATGCATACTATGTTTTCGTATCCTATCTTACATTTCTGTGTTCTTGTTTCTCTTCTTTATATCGCCTGCTAGAGCTTAATTAGTGTTCTGCTGCGCCAAAGAGACATTAGGGGACACTGGTCAGCAGCTGTTGTATAGTTGGTACAGGTAGCCGGAACGTTATTTTCTCTGACCATTTCCACTACTACATGGGGACCTCTGTCTGGTAGCGTGGAACGACACTGTTCTCTGCGTCTTTGGAAGTTGAGGGTGTTTGTCTTGGTCATCTTTAGTAATATAAGTTAGGTAGTTGGAGTGTATAAGGACTTATTAGTGTTTGAGATGCTAATACCTTCCACAATCAAACAATGGAAAATCCAGGATGGAATGTAACAATACCAGGGAAGGAAATTTGCTACTCACCATATAGCGGAGATGCTGAGGCGCGATAGGCACAACAAAAAGATTCACACAAATGTGGCTTTCGGCCATTAAGACCTTTGTCAGCAGTAGACACACATATACACAAGCACGCACGCACACACCACACACACACACACACACACACACACACACACACACACACACAACCACAAACGTAACTTGCACACACGTCTGCAATCTCAGAGAACTGAAACCACAGTGGCAGACACACGTCTGCAATCTCAGAGATCTGAGACTGCAGACGTGTGTGCAAGTCAAGGGAAAAGCTCATTCCCTACGACAAAATGTGTGTGCAGCTGAATAAGCGAACTGAATAAATGGCATGTCTGATGATGTTGCACAAATCAGTCAAATTGGAATGCAGATTAAAACTAAAGAAATTGCAGAAACGTAGGAAATTAAGGAGATGGGACATGGATAAGTTAAAATAACCACAGGTTTTTGAGAGTTTCAGAGGGAGCATTAGCCAACAGATAACTAGAACAGGGGTAAGGAATACACTAGAAGACGAATGGTTAGCTTTAAGAGATGAAATAGTGAAGGCAGCAGAGGATCAAATAGGTAAAAAGAAAAGGCCTAGTAGAAACCCTTCGATAAAAACAGAGATAATTTTGAATCGTATGAAAATTTTCTTTTATCCCAAATAATTCGTAAATTATTCGCATGCCGCTGTGGTTTAAGAGTACAGTGCAAGGAAAAATGGCGCTATCCACAGCCAGCGCAGAGGTAACGACGGCCGCGAAAATGTGTATGTACGAAGAGAGGTGCATCTGTTGATCAACTGACCGCCCACACGAACAGAAAGGCTACCAACAGTTTCTCCCAACGACCATTCACCAACATTGCTGCGTGTGGGCCTTCGCAGCAGACCTGCTTAATGTACCCATGCTGACTACCGTTCATCGGCGTCGAAGACTGCTGGAATTTCCACACCAATACCGCATCTGGATGTCCCCTGAGTGGTAAAACGTGGCCTTTCCAGATGAATCACGTTTTATGCTCCATCGAAAAGGCTTGAAACGTCTGAAATCGGACATCATCTAGGTCCAGGCCAGAGGAGGGAGTGTTATAGTCTAGGGAACGTTTTCGTGGCATTCACTGGTGGTATCGTCGTTCTGGAGGACACAATGCCGGCCGCTGTGGACGAGCGGTTCTAGGCACTTCAGTCCAGAACCGTGCTGCTGCTATGGTCGCAGTTTCGAATCCTACCTCGGGTATGGATGTGTGTGATGTCCTTAGGTTGGTTAGGTTTAAGTAGTTCTAAGTCTAGGGGACTGGTGACCTCACATGTTAAGTCCCATAGTACTTAGAGCCATTTGAACCATTTGAAGACACAATGGATCAACACAAGGATGCATCTATCCTTGGGGACCATGTCCACCCATGAAGTTTGTTTCCCTCGGCACGATGGCATCTACCAGCAGGACAATGCAACATGTCAAACACAGTCCGCAGCTCGTGGTCGTGCGGTAGCGTTCTCGCTTCCCGCGCCCGGGTTCCCGGGTTCGATTCCCGGCGGGGTCAGGGATTTTCTCTGCCTCGTGATGAGTGGGTGTTGTGTGATGTCCTTAGGTTAGTTAGGTTTAAGCAGATCTAAGTTCTAGGGGACTGATGACCATAGATGTTAAGTCCCATAGTGGTCGGAGCCATTTGAACCAACAAGTCAAACAGCTCGCAGTGTACATGTGTGATTCAAAGAGAACCAGAGTTTACTGTACTCCCCTGGCCACCAAACCCCCCGCATTTAAACCAAATCAAGAATCTGTGGATCCCAAACCGAGAAACCTTGATCAGCTGGCCATGATAACGGAGTCGGCATGGCTCCACGTCCCTGTCGGTACCTTCCAAAACCTTATTGACTCTCCAGAAGGCTTTCGACACCGTTCCTCACAAGCGTCTTCTAACCAAACTGCGTACCTATGGAGTATCGCCTCAGTCGTGCGACTGGATTCGTGATTTCCTTTCAGAAAGGTCATAGTATGTAGTAACAGACGGAAAGTCATCGAGTAAAATGAAGCAATATCCGGCGTTCCCCAAGGAAGTGTTATAGGCCCTCTATTGTTCCTCACCTATATTAACGACATAGGACACAATCTGAGTAGCCGTCTTAGATTGTTTGCAGATCATGCTGTCATTTACCGTCTTATAAAGTCATCAGATGATCAAAACGACTTGCAAAATGATTTAGATAAGATATTTACATGGTGCGAAAAGTGGCAATTGACCCTGAATAAAGAAAAGTGTGAAGTCATTCACATGAGTACAAAAAGAAATCAGCTAAATTTCGATTACGCGATAAGTCACACAAATCTGAAGGCTGTAAATTCAGCTAAATACTTAGGGATTACAATAAACAAATAACATAAATTGGAACGATCACATAGATAATATTGTGGGTAGAGCAAACCAAAGACTGCGATTCATTGGCAGAACACTTAGAAGGTTCAACAGGTCTACTAAAGAGACTTCTTGCACACGCTTGTCCGCCCTATTCTGGAGTATTGCTGTGCGGTGTGCGATCCGCATCAGGTGAGACTGACGGATGACATCAAAAGTACAAAGAAGGGCAGCTCGTTTTGTATTATCGCGAAATAGTGGAGATAGTGTCACAGACATGATATGTGAATTGGAGTGGCAATCATTAAAACAAAAGTGTTTTTCGTTGCGACGCGATCTTTACATGAAATTTCAATCACCAGTTTTCTCCTCTGATTGCTAAAACATTCTGTTGACACCCACCTACATAGGGAGAAATGATCATCATGATAAAATAAGAGAAATCAGGGCTCGCACAGAAAAATTTAAGTGCTCGTTCGAGAATGGAACGGTAGAGACAGCTTGAAGGTGGTTCATTGAACCCTCTGACAGGCACCTTATTGCGAATAGCAGAGTAATCACGTAGATGTTACATGTCGACGTAGAAATAAAAAGCAGCTAATAAATAAAACTAATATAATGAAACTGAGGAGAAACCAACTTTCCTCAAATTAGCAGTTTTCTTACAAATTAACTCGATTACATTTAGATGGCATAAGCGTTGACACGTTTGTTTCAACGTGTGGTTCCTGAAGAGGGGCAGCAGCCTTTTCAGTAGTTGCAGGGGCAACAGTCTGGATGATTGACTGATCTGGCCTTGTAACAATAACCAAAACGGCTTTGCTGTGCTGGTACTGCGAACGGCTGAAAGCAAGGGGAAACTACAGCCGTAATTTTTCCCGAGGACATGCAGCTTTACTGTATGATTAAATGATGATGGTGTCCTCTTGGGTAAAATATTCCGGAGGTAAAATAGTCCCCCATTCGGATCTCCGGGCGGGGACTACTCAAGAGGACTTCGTTATCAGGAGAAAGAAAACTGGCGTTCTACGGATCGGAGCGTGGAATATCAGATCCCTTAATCGGGCAGGTAGGTTAGAAAATTTAAAAAGGGAAATGGATAGGTTAAAGGTAGATATAGTGGGAATTAGTGAAGTTCGGTGGCAGGAGGAACAAGACTTTTGGTCAGGTGATTACAGGGTTATAAATACAAGATCAAATAGGGGTAATGCAGGAGTAGGTTTAATAATGATTAAAAAAATAGGAGTGCGGGTAAGCTACTACAAACAGCATAGTGAACGCATTATTGTGGCCAAGATAGACACAAAGCCCATGCCTACTACAGTAGTACAAGTTTATATGCCAACTAGCTCTGCAGATGAAGAAATTGATGAAATGTATGACGAGATAAAAGAAATTATTCAGGTAGTGAAGGGAGACGAAAATTTAATAGTCATGGGCGACTGGAATTCGTCAGTAGGAAAAGGGAGAGAAGGAAACATAGTAGGTGAATATGGATTGGGGGGAAAAAATGAAAGAGGAAGCCGCCTTGTAGAATTTTGCACAGAGCATAACTTAATCATAGCTAACACTTGGTTCAAGAATCATTAAAGAAGGTTGTATACCTGGAAGAATCCTGGAGATACTAAAAGGTATCAGATAGATTATATAATGGTAAGACAGAGATTTAGGAACCAGGTTTTAAATTGTAAGACATTTCCAGGGGCAGATGTGGATTCTGACCACAATCTATTGGTTATGAACTGTAGATTGAAACTGAAGAAACTGCAAAAAGGTGGGAATTTAAGGAGATGGGACCTGGATAAACTGAAAGAACCAGAGGTTGTAGAGAGTTTGAGGGAGAGCATAAGGGAACAATTGACAGGAATGGGGGAAAGAAATACAGTAGAAGAAGAATGGGTAGCTCTGAGGGATGAAGTAGAGAAGGCAGCAGACGATCAAGTAGGTAAAAAGACGAGAGCTAATAGAAATCCTTGGGTAACAGAAGAAATATTGAATTTAATTGATGAAAGGAGAAAATATAAAAATGCAGTAAATGAAGCAGGCAAAAAGGAATACAAACGTCTCAAAAATGAGATCGACAGGAAGTGCAAAATGGCTAAGCAGGGATGGCTAGAGGACAAATGTAAGGATGTAGAGGCTTGTCTCACTAGGGGTAAGATAGATACTGCCTAGAGGAAAATTAAAGAGACCTTTGGAGAGAAGAGAACCACTTGTATGAATATCAAGAGCTCAGATGGCAACCCAGTTCTAAGCAAAGAAGGGAAGGCAGAAAGGTGGAAGGAGTATACAGAGGGTTTATACAAGGGCGATGTACTTGCGGACAATATTATGGAAATGGAAGAGGATGTAGATGAAGACGAAATGGGAGATAAGATACTGCGTGAAGAATTTGACAGAGCACTGAAAGACCTGAGTCGAAACAAGGCCCCGGGAATAGACAACATTCCATTAGAACTACTGATGGCCTTGGGAGAGCCAGTCATGACAAAACTCTACCATCTGGTGAGCAAGATGTATGAGACAGCCGAAATACCCTCAGACTTCAAGAAAAATATAATAATTCCAATCCCAAAGAAAGCAGGTGTTGACAGATGTGAAAATTACCGAACTATCAGTTTAATAAGTCACAGCTGCAAAATACTAACGCGAATTCTTTACAGACGAATGGAAAAACTGGTAGAAGTGGACCTCGGGGAAGATCAGTTTGGATTCCGTACAAATGTTGGAACACGTGAGGCAATACTAACCTTACGACTTATCTTAGAAGAAAGATTAAGAAAAGGCAAACCTACGTTTCTAGCATTTGTAGACTTAGAGAAAGCTTTTGACAATGTTAACTGGAATACTCTCTTTCAAATTCTGAAGGTGTCAGGGGTAAAATACAGGGAGCGAAAGGCTATTTACAATTTGTACAGAAACCAGATGGCAGTTATAAGAGTCGAGGGGCATGAAAGGGAAGCAGTGGTTGGGAAAGGAGTGAGACAGGGTTGTAGCCTGTCCCCGATGTTATTCAATCTGTATATTGAGCAAGCAGTAAAGGAAACAAAAGAAAAATTCGGAGTAGGTATTAAAATTCATGGAGAAGAAATAAAAACTTTGAGGTTCGCCGATGACATTGTAATTCTGTCAGAGACAGCAAAGGACTTGGAAGAGCAGTTGAATGGAATGGACAGTGTCTTGAAAGGAGGATATAAGATGAACATCAACAAAAGCAAAACAAGGATAATGGAATGTAGTCAAATTAAATCGGGTGATGCTGAGGGAATTAGATTAGGAAATGAGGCACTTAAAGTAGTAAAGGAGTTTTGCTATTTAGGGAGTAAAATAACTGATGATAGTCGAAGTAGAGAGGATATAAAATGTAGACTGGCAATGGCAAGGAAATCGTTTCTGAAGAAGAGAAATTTGTTAACATCGAGTATAGATTTAAGTGCAGGAAGTCGTTTCTGAAAATATTTGTATGGAGTGTAGCCATGTATGGAAGTGATACATGGACGATAACTAGTTTGGACAAGAAGAGAATAGAAGCTTTCGAAATGTGGTGCTACAGAAGAATGCTGAAGATAAGGTGGGTAGATCACGTAACTAATGAGGAGGTATTGAATAGGATTGGGGAGAAGAGAAGTTTGTGGCACAACTTGACTAGAAGAAGGGATCGGTTGGTAGGACATGTTTTGAGGCATCAAGTGATCACAAATTTAGCATTGGAGGGCAGCGTGGAGGGTAAAAATCGTAGAGGGAGACCAATAGATGAATACACTAAGCAGATTCAGAAGGATGTAGGTTGTAGTAGGTACTGGGAGATGAAGAAGCTTGCGGAGGATAGAGTAGCATGGAGAGCTGCATCAAACCAGTCTCAGGACTGAAGACCACAACAACAAGCATTGACATCATTAAGCAGCGATAATGTATTGTTAAAAAGTATACAGCACATAACGGGTGGCTGTAATTAAACTTTCCCTATTTAACACGTTATAACACGGAAACTAATTACCATACGAGGACCAAACTTGGTAGTATTAATGTGAAGGACATGGGGAAGGAAAATAATGCAGAAACAATTCCACTGAAACAGTTTAATGTGCTGTTACGGTACATCAAATCATTACTGCTGCAAAAGGGGTTCATTATGGCGCCCATCCGTTTCCAAAAGAGTCTGAATGCGCAGGATTGCATTCTGCACAGCAGAACGAAGCATGTCCGTAGGTATGCTGGCTACATCTCTTGATAAGGTGCGCTTCAGATCAGTACATGAGTGAATGTTCCCCTGGTAAACCCTGCCCTTCAGGTACCCGCACTGTCAGAAATCACAGGTAACGAGATCAGGTGATCGTGCCGGCCAAGCATGTGGAAACGATCGGCCGATAATTCGATCGTTTCCAAATTTGTTTCGGAGAAGCTGGTGAATTCACGAGCGATGTGGAGTGAGGCCCCATCTTGTATGAGAACTGTTCAGTTTACTGCGTCTCTCCCCTGTAGAGCGGGTATGATATGCTGGTGAAGTATGTCGCAGTAACGTTGGCCACGTCCTTGGTCCTTGAGCGCCAACCTGTTCAAAAAATATGGGCCAATGACGAACGTAGCCGTGAAGCCATACCATACAGTGAAACGTTCACCATACAGAGGAACTTCATGCACAGTGACTGGAGGTGAAGATCCCCACACTCGGCAATTCTGTGTGTTCACCTCTCCCATCAGAGGATGTCCATAGGATGGTCCGGGGCCAGCCCTCGTCAACTTCAATCCTTGCCAGAACGTGGAGAGCGAAGTCGACACGTCGTTATGCGTTCTGTAGTGCAAGCCGCTGTACGATATGGATCTTGTACGGATACAATTTGAGATTGATTCGAAGTACCTTCTGTACTGTCAACCACGGAAGTTCAACTGACGTGACACGCGCAATGCCTCGCCATCGACAATTGCGCGCAGCGTTGTCTGCCATATCAACAGCGATTTTATCAACCACCTGTGGTGCAACCCGTCATCAGCCTCTTCCCAGAGCGACATTCAGTTCTCCAGTTGATTCGAACGTCTGTAAGGTGACTATAATTTCGCACCTTACAAGAACTCATCTACATACTTCATCGTGATTTACAACCGGAATTAGGTATCATTTGATAGGTTGTACACTGTATATATGAATGTTTAAAGAAGACTGACATTGTCACATACACGTTGTAAATAGTTGTTAACGCTTTTTGCATTAACGGTGATGGTGTTTATTGTCAAAACAGCATAATAAATGATTGCGTTTACTAGTAGAGGTTGGAACGACATTGTTAATGAAATGGCAGGCGTAACTCAGCCCTGGGTGGAAAAGTGCACACAGGTGTGTTGGTCTTGCTTAACACAGGAAGTAGACAAGACGGAGAGTCGGGGCACCTGAGTGCAAAAGCACAGTACAGCGGCGGCCGGCCGGTATGCAGTGGGGCCGGATAAAATTTCGGAAACTCTGAAAATCTTGGACGCCACAGAGAGGAACGAGGAAGCGTTACCTCGAAAATCACGCAGGTTGGGTTATTTCCAAGGATTTTTACTCTGAGAAGTGTACCACTGTATGAATTCCTAATTAATGGGTATAGGTATTTCCTCGTAAACTTTCCGCGCTGGACGACAAAAGACTAAAATATGGTCGGTCGGCGTTCGGAAGAATCTGGAGAGAGAGAGATAATATTCCGTGGTTTCGAGAATATGATTCGCTTTCTCCAGTTACGAGGGAGGGGAGCCGAGCTTTGCTGGGAAGCTAGCAGTGGAGAGAAATGGTCTTCCGTTTTGAGCATCCGTATTTGACGGTCCTTTAGTACCAGCTTCTGATGGTACAGACGGACTTGCTGTCTTTGCTCTCAGGAGATTTTATAGTTAGAACGGTTAGGCACTGTACTGTTTCGAACGTAAACGATTCTGGACTTCGTCTCTGGGTAGAAAGTCGTCGTTGAGTACGCAGCGTTCAGTGATTGAGAGCACTTCCTCTGTCAATACTCAATTAGAGACGTTACCTGAGTTCTGTCCTTGTGGCTGGGGGGCTCACGTTTCTTCTCTGTAGAATACAGAGAGGAGAAGACCGTATTGGATCATACTAGTCAGAGGACCGCCTTCTGCCGTCGTAGAGTTTGAAAGAGTTTTTTATTTCGTGGCTGGAGTTCTTCCATCGTTGCAGGCATGTACAAGAATCATCACTCCGACGCACCAGACGCTGTACATACGTTGATATTGCTGATTGCTTCGGCTTATTACGGATATAAAGATAAACAGCTGTGATCACGTAAATTTTATTTCCACTGAGGTTGCACACCACTGTAGAGCATCTTTGGAAGTAATGTTTTCTAGTGTTTGGTGCGTAGGTGACGTCAGTCGTTTCGCGTTCTTTATATTATATTGCGTATCCATAAAAAGGGGCACATTTGGGCAATTGATCAATCATATTTGTTAGGAAATCCATTTGTATCTCTTTATGTCCACTGGATATTGATACATATAAACATTTGTAATATATAAAGGGGTTTTAATCCAAAATAAATGTATAAGCAGAAACAATCATTTGTAGTTACTAGTTCCCTTAATTATTCATTTATGTTTGTGTTGTAATTTATATGTTAAAGAGCAAGAAGGAGGAGTTAGTATCACCATTAAGAGATACTAAGGTCTGCTTCAGGGGGCAGTCAGACAGGGCCAAATCTTCATTTTCGCGTTCAGTATTTTCCGTTGTGCACATTCATTTTACACCCGCCTGGAGTAGCATCTTGGACGTCTTCATCATGCTCCGAACAGCAGGTGGAGAAAGAGGACCCTTCCGTAATCCTTTCAGCTGGCAATATTCTCGCAGTCCAACTGCAGCATTATCTTTGGTTTGATGGTAAATGGTTCAAATGGCTCTGAGCACTATAGGACTTAACATCTGTGGTCATCAGTCCCCTAGAACTTAGAACTACTTAAACATAACTAACCTAAGGACATCACACACATCCATGCCCGAGGCAGGATTCGAACCTGCGGTCACGTTCTTCCAGACTGAAGCGTCTAGAACCGCACGGCCACACCGGCCGGATTGATAATGAAGCTTCACGATTGCTTTTGTCCAAGCTCACGTTGACACGTCAACAGGAGCTCTGCGACTGGCCAGGTGCGTGAGACTATGAATCACGACGACTGATGCCGTGATCAGGTATCGTGATTTATAGGCCAGAGTTGGAACTGGACGGTGGTGCTGTGTCGCATGAAAATCCTGCAGTCCATACTCTGGACATTAATGCTACCTAGTGTGGTACTCATACGGTAATTAGTTTTCGTGCTATAACGTCCGCATCCCCCCCCATGAACCATGGACCTTGCCGTTGGTGGGGAGGCTTGCGTGCCTCAGCGATACAGATAGCCGTACCGTAGGTGCAACCACAACGGAGGGGTATCTGTTGAGAGGCCAGACAAATGTGTGGTTCCTGAAGAGGGGCAGCAGCCTTTTCAGTAGTTGCAAGGGCAACAGTCTGGATGATTGACTGATCTGGCCTTGTAACAATAACCAAAACGGCCTTGCTGTGCTGGTACTGCGAACGGCTGAAAGCAAGGGGAAACTACAGCCGTAATTTTTCCCGAGGACATGCAGCTTTACTGTATGATTACATGATGATGGCGTCCTCTTGGGTAAAATATTCCGGAGGTAAAATAGTCCCCCATTCGGATCTCCGGGCGGAAACTACTCAAGAGGATGTCGTTATCAGGAGAAAGAAAACTGGCGTTCTACGGATCGGAGCGTGGAATGTCAGATCCCTTAATCGGGCAGGTAGGTTAGAAAATTTAAAAAGGGAAATGGATAGGTTGAAGTTAGATATAGTGGGAATTAGTGAAGTTCGGTGGCAGGAGGAACACGACTTCTGGTCAGGTGTCTACAGGGTTATAAACACAAAATCAAATAGGGGTAATGCAGGAGTAGGTTTAATAATGAATAGGAAAATAGGAATGCGGGTAAGCTACTACAAACAGCATAGTGAACGCATTATTGTGGCCAAGATAGATACGAAGCCCACGCCTACTACAGTAGTACAAGTTTATATGCCAACTAGCTCTGCAGATAACGAAGAAATTGAAGAAATGTATGATGCAATAAAAGAAATTATTCAGATTGTGAAGGGAGACGAAAATTTAATAGTCATGGGTGACTGGAATTCGAGTGTAGGAAAAGGGAGAGAAGGAAACATAGTAGGTGAATATGGATTGGGGGACAGAAATGAAAGAGGAAGCCGCCTGGTCGAATTTTGCACAGAGCACAACATAATCATAACTAACACTTGGTTTAAGAATCATGAAAGAAGGTTGTATACATGGAAAAACCCTGGAGATACTAAAAGGTATCAGATAGATTATATAATGGTAAGACAGAGGTTTAGGAACCAGGTTTTAAATTGTAAGACATTTCCAGGGGCAGATGTGGACTCTGACCACAATCTATTGGTTATGAACTGTAGATTAAAACTGAAGAAACTGCAAAAAGGTGGGAATTTAAGGTGATGGGACCTGGATAAACTAAAAGAACCAGAGGTTGTACAGAGATTCAGGGAGAGCATAAGGGAGCAATTGACAGGAATGGGGGAAATAAATACAGTAGAAGAAGAATGGGTAGCTTTGAGGGATGAAGTAGTGAAGGCAGCAGAGGATCAAGTAGGTAAAAAGACGAGGGCTAGTAGAAATCCTTGGGTAACAGAAGGAATATTGAATTTAATGGATGAAAGGAGAAAATATAAAAATGCAGTAAG
The DNA here is from genome assembly GCF_021461395.2 of Schistocerca americana. Taxonomy (NCBI): domain Eukaryota; kingdom Metazoa; phylum Arthropoda; class Insecta; order Orthoptera; family Acrididae; genus Schistocerca; species Schistocerca americana. The sequence continues at coordinate 225,812,783 of NC_060123.1, forward strand.
TGAAACAGGCAAAAAGGAATACAAACGTCTCAAAAATGAGATCGACAGGAAGTGCAAAATGGCTAAGCAGGGATGGCTAGAGGACAAATGTAAGGATGTAGAGGCCTATCTCACTAGTGGTAAGATAGATACCGCCTACAGGAAAATTAAAGAGACCTTTGGAGATAAGAGAACGACTTGTATGGATATCAAGAGCTCAGATGGAAACCCAGTTCTAAGCAAAGAAGGGAAAGCAGAAAGGTGGAAGGAGTATATAGAGGGTCTATACAAGGGCGATGTACTTGAGGACAATATTATGGAAATGGAAGAGGATGTAGATGAAGATGAAATGGGAGATACGATACTGCGTGAAGAGTTTGACAGAGCACTGAAAGACCTGAGTCGAAACAAGGCCCCCGGAGTAGACAATATTCCACTGGAACTACTGACGGCCGTGGGAGAGCCAGTCCTGACAAAACTCTACCATCTGGTGAGCAAGATGTATGAAACAGGCGAAATACCCTCAGACTTCAAGAAGAATATAATAATTCCAATCCCAAAGAAAGCAGGTGTTGACAGATGTGAAAATTACCGAACTATCAGCTTAATAAGTCACAGCTGCAAAATACTAACACGAATTCTTTACAGACGAATGGAAAAACTAGTAGAAGCCAACCTCGGGGAAGATCAGTTTGGATTCCGTAGAAACACTGGAACACGTGAGGCAATACTGACCTTACGACTTATCTTAGAAGAAAGATTAAGGAAAGGCAAACCTACGTTTCTAGCATTTGTAGACTTAGAGAAAGCTTTTGACAATGTTGACTGGGATACTCTCTTTCAAATTCTATAGGTGGCAGGGGTAAAATACAGGGAGCGAAAGGCTATTTACAATTTGTACAGAAACCAGATGGCAGTTATAAGAGTCGAGGGACATGAAAGGGAAGCAGTGGTTGGGAAGGGAGTAAGACAGGTTTGTAGCCTCTCCCCGATGTTGTTCAATCTGTATATTGAGCAAGCAGTAAAGGAAACAAAAGAAAAATTCGGAGTAGGTATTAAAATTCATGGAGAAGAAATAAAAACTTTGAGGTTCGCCGATGACATTGTAATTCTGTCAGAGACAGCAAAGGACTTGGAAGAGCAGTTGAATGGAATGGACAGTGTCTTGAAAGGAGGATATAAGATGAACATCAACAAAAGCAAAACAAGGATAATGGAATGTAGTCTAATTAAGTCGGGTGATGCTGAGGGAATTAGATTAGGAAATGAGGCACTTAAAGTAGTAAAGGAGTTTCGCTGTTTGGGGAGCAAAATAACTGATGATGGTCGAAGTAGAGAGGATATAAAATGTAGGCTGGCAATGGCAAGGAAAGCGTTTCTGAAGAAGAGAAATTTGTTAACATCCAGTATTGATTTAAGTGTCAGGAAGTCATTTCTGAAAGTATTCGTATGGAGTGTAGCCATGTATGGAAGTGAAACATGGACGATAAGTAGTTTGGACAAGAACAGAATAGAAGCTTTCGAAATGTGGTGCTACAGAAGAATGCTGAAGATTAGATGGGTAGATCACATAACTAATGAGGAAGTATTGAATAGGATTGGGGAGAAGAGAAGTTTGTGGCACAACTTGACCAGAAGAAGGGATCGGTTGGTAGGACATGTTCTGAGGCATCAAGGGATCACCAATTTAGTATTGGAGGGCAGCTTGGAGGGTAAAAATCGTAGAGGGAGACCAAGAGATGAATACACTAAGCAGATTCAGAAGGATGTAGGTTGCATTAGGTACTGGGAGATGAAAAAGCTTGCACAGGATAGAGTAGCATGGAGAGCTGCATCAAACCAGTCTCAGGACTGAAGACCACGACAACAACAACAACGTCCGCATCTCGTGGTGTCGCAGTAGCGTTCTCGCTTCCCGAGCCCGGAGTCCCGGGTTCGCTTCCCGGCGGTGTCAGGGATTTTCACCGGCCCCGAGATGACTGGGTGTTGTTGTGCCGTCTTCATCATCATCATTCATCCCCATTACGGTCGGAGGAAGACAACGGCAAACCACCTCCACTAGGACCTTGCCTAGAACGGCGGTGCGGGTCTCCTGCAACGTTCCCCTACGCTCTGTCAAGAAGCATGGAACTTCATTTCCAACGAAAGCTTAATTATAACCACCCGGTATAGCATTAAGCGGTATAGCGATAACGTTTTGTTAGTACAATATACAGATTACTTTTCTGTGATGTTCTTGTCTCAAAATAAATGTATACCTTGACTCGTTTCACATTCGTGAAGTTTCTCCTTCTTAATGGCTTACATGTATCTCCAATGAATGAACGGCTTGAGCTCCATATCGTAGACGAATTTTTCGATATAAACAAATAGTCATTTACACAGAAAAACCTGTAAGTGGCCAGTATGTTTCATCTTACACTACTGGCCATTAAAATTGCTACACCACGAAGATGACGTGCTACAGACGCTAAATTTAACCGACAGGAAGAAGATGCTGTGATATGCAAATGATTAGCTTTTCAGAGCATTCACACGAGGTTGGTGCCGGTGGCGACACCTACAACGTGCTGACATGAGGAAAGTTTCCAACCGATTTCTCATAGACAAACAGCAGTTGACCGGCGTTGCCTGGTGAAACGTTGTTGTTATGCCTCGTGTAAGGAGGAGAAATGCGTACCATCACGTTTCCGACTTTCATAAAGGTCGGATTGTAGCCTATCGCGATTGCGATTTATCGTATCGCGACATTGCTGCTCACGTTGGTCGAGACCCAATGACTGTTAGCAGAATATGGAATCGGTGGGTTCAGGAGGGTAGTACGGAACGCCGTGCTGGATCCCAACGGCCTCGTATCACTAGCAGTCCAGATGACAGGCATTTTATCCGCATGGCTGTAACGGATCGTGCAGACACGTCTCGAACCTTGAGTCAACAGATGGGGGCGTTTGCAATACAACAACCACCTGCACTAACAGTTCGACGACGTTTGCAGCAGCATGGACTATCAGCTCGGAGACCACGGCTGCGGTTACCCTTGACGTTGCATCATAGACAGGAGCGCCTGCGTTGGTATACTCAACGACGAACCTGGGTGCACGAATGGAAAAACGTCATTTTTTCGGATGAATCCAGGTTCTTTTTACAGCATCCTGATGGTCGCATCCGTGTTTGGCGACATCGCGGTGAACGCACACTGGAAGCGTCTATTCGTCATCGCCATACTGGCGTATCACCCGGCGTGATGGTATGGGGTGCCACTGGTTACACGTTTCAGTCACCTCTTGTTCGCATTGATGGCACTTTGAACAGTGGACGTTACATTTCAGATGTGTTACGACCCGTGGCTCTACCCTTCATTCGATCCCTGTGAAACCCTACATTTCAGCAGGATAATGCACGACCGCATGTTGCAGGTCCTGTACGGGCCTTTCTGGATACAGAAAATGTTCGACTGCTGCCCTGGCCAGCACATTCTCAGATCTCTCACCAACTGAAAACGTCTGGTCACAATACGCCAGTCACTATTCTTGATGAACTGTGGTATCGTGTTGTAGTTGCATGGGCAGCTGTACCTGTACACGCCATCCAAGCTCTGTTTGACTCAATGCCCAGGCGTATTAAGGCCGTTGAGGTGGTTGTTCTGGGTACTGATTTCCCAGGATCTATGCACCCAAATTGCGTGAAAATGTAATCACATGTCAGTTCTAGTATAATATATTTGTCCAATGAATACCCGTTTATCATCTGCATTTCTTCTTGGTATAGCAATTTTAATGGCCAGTAGTGTATTTTAAATAAGTGCTCTATATCTGTTAGGCTGAGACGTTCCCGATGATAACGTTTATCGTGAATATGAAACATGGAACACGATACTAACCCAACTCCTTGTAGGAAAGCGATAAATCGACGGAATTAATAGACTGCTCATACTGATGCAAAGTTGGGCAAGCAAGGTGGGGCGTGTCGCGAGCCGGAGGTGTCGGCAGCGACGGGGAACACGCCCTGGGGAGAGTTCAGAAAGCCGCGAGGGTGCGGAGGCGGTGGCACACTTCGTGCGTCGTTAAGCACGATGGCAGACCGCGCCGTGACGTCAGGTGACGTCGTGTGGCGTAACGCACCTCATTACGCACCGCCAGGGCCCGATCAGCAACGCGGGACATCCCATCTGCGGCAACAACCCTAGTCACACGACTAGGGCCGCTGGTAGAGAGCAGCACGGATGAATGCACCCGTGGACACCCATAGTATTTATTTATTTATCAGATGTCGTGACACCAGGCGAGCCGAAGCTACTTGGCTGTGGAACGAGTGATTATATATCTCACAGAAAGTTTAATAGAAAATTTATGGACAAATGAATTAAAGAATTAATGCAACACCAAAAAAATTGTGACAGAACGTACGTATAAATAATAAACTGCTGTCCAAAGTTCTCAGTTATTGCGAGGACCACCTTTACAGAATACGTCTGTGCCACAGGGAAACGTTTCAGCTTGGATTATAATGCTTGAGAACTATCACACTTTTTTTCAGTCCTGCTGAGAGTACACTGAAGGTCCAAAGAAACTGGTATATCTGCCTAATATCGTGTAGGGCCCCGAGAAAACGCATAAGTGCGGCAACACAACGTGGCATGGACTCGACTATTGTCGGAAGTAGTGCTGGAGGGAATTGACACCATGAATCCTGCAGGGCTTTCCATAAATCCGTAGAAGTACGAGGAGTTAAGATCTCTTCTGAACAGGGTCCGCAGTTCGTGGTGTCGCGGTCGCGTTCTCGCTTCCCGAGCACGGGGTCCCGAGTTCGATTCCCGGCAGGTTCAGGGATTTTCACCTGCCTCGAGATGACTGAGTGTTTGTGTTGCCCTCATCATTTCCTCATCATTCATTAAAGTGGCGAGATTGGACTGAGCAAAGGTTGGGAATTTGTACGGACACTGATAACCCTTCAGTTGAGCGCCCCACAAACCAAACATCATCATCATCTTCTGAACAGGATGTTGCAAGGCATCCCAGACACGCTCAATAATATTTATGTGTGGAGAGTTTTGTGGCCAGCGGGAGTGTTTAAACTCAGAAGAGTGTTCCTGGAGGCCGGATCGTCGTGCTGGAATTGCCCAAGTCCGCCGGAACGCACAATGGACGTGAATGGATGCAGGTGATCAGACAGGATGCTTACGTAGATGTCACCTGTCAGAGTTGCATCTAGATGTATTAGGGGGTCTCATATCACTCCGACTGCACACGCCCCACACCATTACAGAACCTCCACCATCTTGAAGAGTCCCCTACTGTCATGCAGGGTCTATATATTCATGAGATTGTCTCCATACCCCTAGACGTCCATCCGTTCGATACAATTTGAAACGAGGCTCCTTCGAGCAGGAAATATGTTTCCAGTCATCAACAGTTCAATTCCGGTGTTGACGGGCCCTGGGCGAGGTGCATACCGTTGTGTCGTGCAGTCCTCAAGGGTACACGAGTGGGCCTTCGGCTCCGAAAGCCCATGTCTATAATGTTCCGTTGAATGGTTCGCACGCCGACACTTTTTGATAGCCCAGCGTTGAAATCTGCAACAATTTGCGGAAGAGTTGCACTTATGTCATGCTGAACGATTCTCTTCAGTTGTCATTGGTCCCGTTCTTGCAGGATCCTTTCCCGCCGCAGCGATGTGGGACGTCTGATGTTTTACCGGATTCCTGATATTTACAGTACACTCGTGAAACGGTCGTATGGGAAAATCCCCACTTCATCGCTACCTCGGATATGCTGTGTCCCGTCGCTCGTGCACCGACTATAACACCACGTTCAAACTCACTTAAATCTTGATAACCTGCCGTTGTAGCAGCAGTAACCGATGGAACAAGTGCGCCAGACACTTGTAGTCTTATATAGGCGTTTCCGACCACAGCTCCGTATACTGCCTGTTTACATATCTCTGTATTTGAATACGCATGCCTATACTAGTTTCCTTGGCCCTTCAGTGTAAAACATGCCGAACTCGGCACATCTTTCGATATATATATCCACATATACTGAACATATATACTCTGCGAAACACTGCGAAGTGCATGATGGAGGGTACGTCTCTCTGTACCAGTTATCAGGGATTTTTCCAGTTCCAATCACTTACTGAGCGCGGGAAAAATGATTCTTTAAATGTCTCAGTGCGTGCTATAACAAATCTAATCTTATCCTCACGAGCCCTGTGAGAGCTTTCTGTACGATGCTTAAGAAAGTATTACTCCAAGCGCATATCATTTTTCTTTCTAGTGTTCACTGGATGAATTTTGCAGTTTCTATTGAATGAGTCAATATTGCCAGCAACGAATCTCATGGAATATACGCACAGGGATGACAGGGTTATCATTCCAGGACACCTGACCAATGGCCTACACGAAGTTGGTGAACTGACAAAGCAGATCAGTCTGCCCGCCCTTTCTGAGCTGAGAATATTCTTTGCAGGAGCACAGAGCTGCCTCAGAATATAACACCATACGAGATACGAGAGTGGGAAGCAAGCAAAGCAAACAAGTCTGTAACCTTCCCGTATAAATAAAAAAAAAAAGTAATGGTGTGTAACCTTCCCGAAAAGATAATAAAAATAAAAATAATTAAATTTGGATAATTAAATTCTGACGTTTGAAAACTGATAAAGCTTAACTCGTTTGAAAACTGATAAAGCTTAACTCATGAAAAATTGATAAATTTTGACGTAAGCAGCGCTAAGCCATGGCCCTGTGAAATCAATCTGAATCTGACCATGAGAAATAAACTGAAAAATTCTTTCCTCGTGATGGTATCGCCGAATAACAAAAACAATAATAAAAACAATTATATTCTGAAAATTTTTTAAGTTATTGATAAAGATCTACAGTCCATTACACGGGAAAATTGAATATATTACAAATCTGGGTCAACTGGTGCTGTCGAATCACAAAAGAAAAGATTGAAACAAATTCATATTAACATCTCAGATAAGTGACTTAACTACGCGCATGCCATTAAAAAAATAAAATTTACCTTACAATAGATGGTTGACTTAATTACACTGTTGATTTGTTATTATATTAACAATTATTCATTTTTTCATCATCATCTCATTCCATGGTATCATTTAGCTCTGCAGCTGATCACAATTATAATTCAGTTCCATATAATAAAATTTTACAATTTGTTCTACACTGTGACTTTAACAGCTACTAACTATAAACTGAACTGTACCAGTGACAGACTATAACTACACTGTAGCAGCGAGTGACTGCAACTGCGGCAGAGGTTGCTCTGACCTGCGACTCTATTGCAACTCTCTTTTAACAGGGGCAAAAATATTTCATGTCTCTGGCAGTGCCTGTGAGTTGTCGTTCTAGCAAGTGAGCAATACATCGAGATTACATTTGCTCCAGCAGGGTGGCGAATCCCTTACAAGCCTTCGTTTTTCAGTGCCAGAGGCAGTGGAGATTTTTCTCACAGCGAAGAAAGCAGCATGCAGTTTCTACAGATCTTGAACGCATTACTTCCAGCAGATTAACAAGTTGCGACATAGTCCAGAAGGTATTTATATATTTTTTTCTGTTGCAGATCACATTTTTTATCCATGTTATTAATTTTGGTCAGATCTGGTTGTACACAAATTTCTAATCAATGGGACTCAGCATATGTGAGAATGGTACACCCAAAGTAATGGTAGCGTAAGAAGATGCTTCAAAGATTCCATATGTCTGCTAGAACTTTGTATATGGTACTTTCATTTTACATAGACATGACAAAGCCTGTTTGCTTTATTACTTTGACTGTACCTTTTTCATATATGCTGCCTCGGTGCAATTACGGCATTGGGTGTACTCAGGTCTGAAGGTGGTCATTACTGACAGATATTAATGACATGGATAAAAACAAAATGTGATCTATAGCTGGAATAAAAACATAAAAGTAATATTCCAAGAGAACCTTTAATCTACCCTCGGCCCTAATACTCTCTAAATAAATCAAGGAAATGAACGACGCACCATGAAGGAATTATCCAAATGGAATGGAAATTGGTAGATGTCATGTATATGTACAGACAAACAAATTATTTCAATTTCAGAAAAACTGCAGGATTTATTCAAGAGAAAGAGCTTTACAAATCAAGCAAGTCAATAATTGAGCACATTTGTCAACCTCTGGTCATTAAATTGACAATTAAACCCTGAAAAGCAGCCTACAGATCGTTAAATACAGAAAGACACTTACTCAATTGCACTGATCTGCCACTGAGGACGGGAGATTGAACATTAGAGCGTGAAACCGATCTCCAACCAGGCAATAAGGGTCAATCATAATGCTCCATTCATCCACAAGACATCCTTTGTGCCGGGATGTACTGGCATCTACAAACTGATTTGAACAAGATGGAGGCAAGGTATCAACAGAAAGTTCTGAGAAAGCAAGTATTCAAATGCAAGTTGAAGCAGACTGTCCATCTCTGGCAGGGATGCCTTCACTCATCCACCACTACGGCATGAGAACATCTCCAGACCAGTAGCTGTAGGATACTGATAATTCTCGCCATTTTTCTCTTCTGTAAGACAGTACTTTGAATTATGTTTGCGTAATTGTTCTGATTTCCTCATGTCTGTGCTTAGTGCTCTCTTTCCAAACAAGAAGAATGCTTTTATGATTAACAGTGTTTCGTTTATGGGCTTGTACAGACATGATGAAAGATTTTAGTGGTGAGAAAGTTTAACATTTGTATGTTGACAGCAGGACAAACATTTTGTGGTGATGCATCAGCCACGCTGGGCAGGTAGGCATGCTTGCACAGCTAGATGCAGCTCACATGTCCCATTAGAATCGCTAGGAACGATGCAGGCTGTGTTACTCTGGGAAGCATTGCATCAGATTTCTATAGCGCATCCAGAGGGGGAGACTTGGCTGTTTTTTACATAGATATGTGATGTCAGTATAACACTGAAAACCCTTCGGCTGCTATGCAAACATCTCGTGGTGCTCGACCTGCACTGCAGCTATGCGTCAACGTGCCAGCAACAGTCCTAGGTGAACACGTATTTTTTTAATTTCTCAGGTGTCAAGCATGAAAGGGATGCCGTCTCCTCATGCTTGCAGGACCCAAATGGACACCTGTGCGTGGCTTGGCAGCTGATGGCCGCATCATCACTTCTCAGGGGCCGCCAGTGCACCCCGATTCCTGGTGTTCATGTGCAGAGTCGGTGGTGTCGGTGTCGGGTGGCGGGTGGCGGGTGCCGCGATGTGTTTTTTACTAGCAGTCTTTTGTTTAAACTATAGTCCATCGATTTCACCAACCAATAGGATGCTGTGAATTAAGAAAACTACCTCATAAGTGTGAGGAATATCGATTTAATTAATTTGCATAATTTTTTTATATCAGGGTGGTGTAAGCAGTACAATAGTTAAGGGGAGGGTGTCCATGAGTGGGTGACATGGAGCAGAACAACCAGTTAAGTGCAGAACACTAGGTTAATTTGCATAATTTTTATATAAAACGCAGTACAATAGTTTAATGGAGTAGGTGACAAAGAAGAATGCTCCATAAATGGCGTTCAAAATCATGTGAAATTTGAAGAGTATACCAGGAAATGGTGGGAGAACATAACTAATTACTTAATTTGGTATCAAAGGCGGTACAACGGTTTAAGGAAATGGGGGTGACATGGTAAAAAACTTAACAGAACAATAGGTTAAGTGCTGACAAAGGGCCAAGCATTAGTCAAGACACTCATCATTGCCAATGGGACCAGCGTGAGCATGCCTTGGAGTTCTGTGACGTCAGTATAACACTCAAAGAATTCTAACAGTATACACGAAAATAGACCCAATAGTTTAAGCGCCAACAAAGACCCCAAACATTAGGTTAAGACACCCAGAGTACAGTGCCCGACATTAGGTTATGCAACATGTTTGACCCACATAATTACTTCTTATAAGTCCTACATGTTTCCAAACAGCAGAGAATAATGAGCAAGAGAAATCCAACCCCACAAACAGAATTTTTTACAAGTAAATAATATACTCTTGAATTTCCTGTTATGAGATCCTTCCTCTCCACCAAAGAGCCACCAGTTTCCATGTATTCAATACACTGCCTTTAATCCCCCAAATGATTAAAAATGAACAATATTCCACACATTGTCTAAATTGTTTAAAATATATCCCATACACAGCAATCGATTTATGGACAAATTCTTTAACTAAATAAATAAACTATATTCCATGTTGTTGTTGTAGTCTTCAGTTCTGAGACTGGTTTGATGCAGCTCTCCATGCTACTCTATCCTGTGCAAGCTTCTTCATCTCCCAGTACCTACTGCAACCTACATCCTTCTGAATCTGCTTAGCGTATTCATCTCTTGGTCTCCCTCTACGATTTTTACCCTCCACGCTGCCCTCCAATGCTAAATTTGTGATCCCTTGATGCCTCAGAACATGTCCTACCAACCGGTCCCTTCTTCTTTTCAAATTGTGCCACGAACTCCTCTTCTCCCCAATCCTATTCAATACCTCCTCATTAGTTATGTGATCTACCCATCTAATCTTCAGCATTCTTCTGTAGCACCACATTTCAAAAGCTTCTTTCTCTTCTTGTCCAAACTACTTATCGTCCGTGTTTCACTTCCATACATGGCTACACTCCATACAAATACTTTCACAAACGACTTCCTGACACTTAAATCTATAGTCGATGTATCCAAATTTCTCTTCTTCAGAAACGCTTTCCTTGCCATTGCCAGTCTACATTTTATATCCTCTCTACTTCGACCATCATCAGTTATTTTGCTCCCCAAATAGCAAAACGCATGTACTACTTTAAGTGTCTCATTTCCTAATCTAATTCCCTCAGCATCACCCGACTTAATTCGACTATATTCCATTATCCTCGTTTTACTTTTGTTGATGTTCATCTTATATCCTCCTCCCGTCTCTGACAGAATTACAATGTCATCGGCGAACCTCAAAGTTTTTATTTCTTCTCCATGGACTTTAATACCTACTCCGAAGTTTTCTTTTGTTTCCTTTACTGCTTCCTCAATATACAGATTGAATAACATCGGGGTGAGGCTACAACCCTGTCTCACTCCCTTCCCAACCGCTGCTTCCCTTTCATGCCCCTCGACTCTTATAACTGCCATCTGGTTTCTGTACAAATTGTAAATAGCCTTTCGCTCCCTGTATTTTACCCCTGCCACCTTTAAAATTTGAAAGAGAGTATTCCAGTTAACATTGTCAAAAGCTTTCTCTAAGTCTACAAATGCTAGAAACATAGGTTTGCCTTTCCTTAATCTATTTTCTAAGATAAGTCGTAGGGTCAGTATTGCCTAACGTGTTCCAATATTTCTGTGGAATCCAAACTGATCTTCGCCGAGGTCGGCTTCTACCAGTTTTTCTATTCGTCTGTGAGGAATTCGTGTTAGTATTTTGCAGCTGTGACTTATTAAACTGATAGTTCGGTAATTTTCACATCTGTCAACACCTGCTTTCTTTGGGATTGGAATTATTATATTCTTCTTGAAGTCTGAGGGTATTTCGCCTGTCTCATACATCTTGCTCACCAGATGGTAGAGTTTTGTGAGGACTGGCTCTCCCAAGGCCGTCAGTAGTTCCCATGGAATGTTGTCTAGTCCTGGGGCCTTGTTTCGACTCAGGTCTTTCAGTGCTCTGTCAAATTCTTCACGCAGTATCGTATCTCCCATTTCGTCTTCATCTACATCCTCTTCCATTTCCATAATATTGTCCTCAAGTACATCGCCCTTGTATAGACCCTCTATATACTCCTTCCACCTTTCTGCTTTCCCTTCTTTGCTTAGAACTGGGTTTCCATCAACGCTCTTGATATTCATACAAGTGGCTCTCTTTTCTCCAAAGGTATCTTTAATTTTCCTGTAGGCAGTATTTATGTTACCCCTAGTGAGATAAGGCTCTACATCCTTACATTTGTCCTCTAGCCATCTCTGCTTAGCCATTTTGCGCTTCCTGTCGATCTCATTTTTGAGACGTTTGTATTCCTTTTTGCCTGCTTCATTTACTACGTTTTTATATTTTCTGCTTTCATCAATAAAATTCAATATTTCTTCTGTTACCCAAGGATTTCTATTTGCCCTCGTCTTTTTACTTACTTGATCCTCTGCTGCCTTCACTACTTCATCCCTCAAAGCTACCCATTCCTCTTCTACTGTATTTCTTTCCCCTATTCCTGTCAATTGTTCCCTTATGCTCTCCCTGAAACTCTGTACAACCTCTGGTTCTGTCAGTTTATCCAGGTCCCATCTCCTTAAATTCCCACCTTTTTGCAGTTTCTTCAGTTTTAATCTACAGTTCATAACCAATAGATTCTGGTCAGAGTCGACATCTGTCCCTGAAATGTCTTACAATTTAAAATCTGGTTCCTAAATCTCTGTCTTACAATTATACAATATGTCTGATATCCTTTAGTATCTCCAGGATTCTTCCATGTATACTACCATCTTTTATGATTCTTGAACCAAGTGTTAGCTATGATTAAGTTATGCTCTGTGCAAAATTCTACCAGACGGCTTCCTCTTTCATTTCTCTCCCCCAATCCATATTCACCCACTATGTTTCCTTCTTTCCCTTTTCCCACTCTCGAATTCCAGTCACCCATGACTATTAAATTTTCGTCTCCCTTCACTACCTGAATAATTTCTTTGATCTCATCATACATTTCATCAATTTCTTCATCATCTGCAGAGCTAGTTGGCATATAAACTTGTACTACTGTAGTAGGCATGGGCTTCGTGTCTATCTTGGCCACAATAATGCGTTTCCCCATGCTGTTGTTAGTAGCTTACCCACACTCCCATCTTTTATTCATTATTAAATCTACTCCTGCATTACTCCTATTTGATTTTGTATTTATAACCCTGTATTCACCTGACCAAAAGTCTTGTTCCTACTGCCACCGAACTTCACTAATTCCCACTATATCTAACTTTAACCTATCCATTTCCCTTTTTAAATTTTCTAACCTACCTGCCCGATTAAGGGATCTGACATTCCACGCTCCGATCCATAGAACGCTAGTTTTCTTTCTCCTGATAACGACGTCCTCTTGAGTAGTCCCCGCCCGGAGATCGGATTGGGGGCTATTTTACCACCGGAATATTTTACCCAAGAGGACGCCATCATCATTTAACCATACAGTAAAGCTGCATGCCCTCGGGAAAAATTACAGCTGTAGTTTCCCCTTGCTTTCAGCCGTTCGCAGTACCAGCACAGCAAGGCCATTTTGGTTAGTGTTGCAAGGCCAGATCAGTCAATCATCCAGACTGTTGCCCCTGCAACTACTGAAAAGGCTGCTGCCCTCTTCAGGAACCACACGTTTGTCTGGCCTCTCAACAGATACCCCTCCGTTGTGGTTGCAGCTATGGTACGGCCATCTGTATCGCTGAGGCACGCAAGCCTCCCCACCAGCGGGAAGGTCCATGGTTCATGGGCGCAGTATATGTTCCATACACTGCCAAAAATAATTAAATAAAATTCTATATATTGTCTGCAACCGAATTCCCTCCAAATGACCGATCAACTGTATCTTTTCCCTGCCAATGTCTGGGAGGAAGGGTGGGAGGGGAGGGACTTTACCAGAGGAGGAGAGATTAATCAATTGATCAATTTAATAAGGTAGTCAATCACATTGAATAGAGTGAGAGGGGCAATTCCAATAACTCAGACCTGAAAGTGTACCTCTAGCAGTGAGGTGGGTGGTTTCCTGAGGGGTGGGGGGAGGGGAATGGGGAGGGGCTGGGGGAATAATAGGTTAAGTGCCTGTCAAACAAAAGGAAGTATGCTTTTAGCAGAACAATAGGTTAAGAACCTGCCAATCAAAAGGCAGGATCCTTTTACCAAAACAATAGGTTAAGGACCTGTCAATCAAAGGAGAACAGTAGGTTTTCCCCTGAGTGCATACCTGCCCCTGATGTAGGCAACCCATACTAACAAAATGTGCTTGTACGAAGTTTACCCTACTACTATTATGCAATTACGAATTCTACTCTGTGCTAAGATGTGAATGTTCCTTTCATATCTGTTGCGAAATTATGTGAAAGTGTGTGCTGTGTAGCTACTTTTAGAACATTATTCGATTCAGATAGCGTTAGAAATATTTTCACTGTCATCATGTGTTTCATTTGCATATCACTATAATATATGGGGGCTTGCACATCAATACTTTGAGAGTGTGGATACTTTTCACAACGTACGCATACACACGCAAACACACACATACACACACACACACAATACGCGCACTGTTCAGTTGTAGCTGCTTATTTGCCTCCATTCACCCTCCTGATCCAATTGACACATTCCCAGTCTCTGTTAGTAATTTCCAACACGTAACCGACCGTTGCACGCTGAGAAACTCGCTCATCATCAGTAAAATATCTGCTCCCAGAAGAAACCAAACTAAATCATTCCAATTTTACTGATTTGTGCAACATCATCAGACATGCCAGTTATTCAGTTCACTTATTCAGCTGCACACACATTTTGTCGTAAGGGATGAGCTTTTCCCTTGACCTGTTACGTGGGGCTGACGTACGCCGCTGGTGGTCATGGAAGGCGCCGTAACGGCTGTACGATACGTGAATGCCATCCTCCGATCGATAGTGCAACAATATCGGGAGCATATTGGCGAGGCATTCGTCTTCATGGACGAAATTCTCGCCCCCATCGTGCACATCTTGTGAATGGCTTTCTTCAGGATAACGACATCGCTCGACTAAAGTGGGCAGCATGTTCTCCAGGTATGAACCCTATCACACATGCCTGGGATAGACTGAAAAGGGCTGTTTACGGACGCCGTGACCCACCAACCACTCTGAGGGATCTACGCCGCATCGCCGTTGAGGAGTGGGACAATCTGGACAAACAGTGCCTTGATGAACTTGTGGATAGTATGCAACGACGAATACAGGCATGCATCAATGCAAGAGGACGTGCTACTGGGTATTCGAGGTACCGGTGTGTACAGTAATCTGGACCACCACCCCTGAAGGTCTCGCTGTATGGTAGTACAACATGCAATGTGTGGTTCTCATGAGCAATAAGAAGGCCGGAAATTATGTTTATGTTGATCTCTATTCCAATTTTCTGTACAGGTTCAGGAACTCTCGGAACTGAGGTGATGCAAAACTTCTTTTGATGTGTGTAGTTTAGAACAGTGTGATTGTAACTGCAGAAAAATGCAAATTTTTTGTGGTAAGTTCCTATGGGACGAAACTGCTAAGGTCATCGGTCCCTGGGCTTACACACTAATTAATCTGACTTAAACTAACTTACACTAACGACAACGGACACACTCATGCCCCAGGAAGGACTCGAACCTCCGACGCAGAAATACGCAGTTCCCTAATTTGTTGAAGAACAGAAATTCTTTGTGACTCCGAAGTGGAATGTAATTGTGCAGTTTCTCTTGTTATGCCAATAAAAAGCCAGTGGTGCCCCCCTTCTTGCAGCGGTGTACCGTAGGTCTTAAATTTTCAAATGTGTGTGAAATCTTATGGGACTTAACTGCTAAGGTCATCAGTCCCTCAGCTTACACACTACTTAACCTAAATTATCCTAAGGACAAACACACACTCCCATGCCCGAGAGAGGACTCGAACCTCCGCCGGGACCAGCCGCACAGTCCATGACTGCAGCGCCTTAGACCGCTCGGCTAGTCCCGCGCGGCCTACCGTAGGTCTCTAGAAGAGCGTAGCGTTCCAAAGGATTTGAAAAGGGCACAGGTCACCCCCGTTTTCAAGAAGGGATGTCGAACAGATGTGCAGAACTATAGACTTATATCTCTAACGTCGATCAGTTGTAGAATTTTGGAACACGTATTATGTTCGCGTATAATGACTTTTCTGGAGAATAGAAATCTACTCTGTAGGAAACAGCATGGGTTTCGAAAAAGACAATCGTGTGAAACCCAGCTCGCACTATTAGTTAACGAGACTCAGAGGGCCATAAACACGGGTTCTCAGGTAGGTGCCGTCGTTCTTGACTTCCGCAAGGCGTTCCATACAGTTCCCCAAAGTCGTTTAATGAACAAAGTAAGAGTATGTGGACTATCAGACCAATTGTGTGATTTGACTGAAGAGTTCCTAGATAACAGAACGCAGCATGTCATTCTCAATGGAGAGAAGTCTTCCGAAGTAAGAGTGATTTCAGGTGTGCCACAGGGGAGTGTCATGGGACCGTTGCTGTTCACAATATACATAAATGACCTGGTGGATGACATCGGAAGTTCACTGAAGCTTTTTGCGGATGATGCTGTGGTATATCGAGAGGTTGTAACAATGGAAAATTGTACTGAAATGCAGGAGGATCTGCAGCGAATTGACGCATGGTGCAGGGAATGGCAATTGAACCTCAATGTAGACAAGTGTAATGTGCTGCGAATACATAAAAAGAAAGATCCCTTATCATTTAGCTACAATATAGCATGTCAGCAACTGGAAGCAGTTAATTCCACAAATTATCAGGGAGTACGCATTAGGAGTGATTTAAAATGGAATGATTATATAAAGTTGATCGTCGGTAAAGCAGATGCCAGACTGAGATTCATTGGAAGAATCCTAAAGAAATGCTATCAGAAAACAAAGAAGTAGGTTACAGTACGCTTGTTCGCCCACTGCTTGAATACTGCTCAGCAATGTGGGATCCGTACCAGATAGGGTTGATAGAGGAGATAGAGAAGATTCAACGGAGAGCTGCGCGCTTCGTTACAGGATTATTTAGTAATCGCGAGAGCGTTACGGAGGTGATAGATAAACTCCAGTGGAAGACTTTGCAAGAGAGACGCTCAGTAGCTCGGTACGGGCTTTTGTTGAAGTTTCGAGAACATACATTCACCGAGGAGTCAAGCAGTATATTGCTCCCTCCTACGTATATCTCGTTAAGAGACCATGAGGATAAAATCAGAGAGATTAGAGCCCACACAGCGGCATACGGACAATCTTTCTTTCCACGAACAATACGAGACTGGAATAGAAGGGAGAACCGATAGAGGTACTCAAAGTACCCTCCGCCACACACCGTCAGGAGGCTTGCGGAGAATGGATGTAGATGTAGATGTATCCTGTATGAACAAATTGATTGGAAATTTAATCATTTCTAAAATAACAGCCTGGAGATAACGGATTCACGACCTACATGCTGTTTTCTGCGCAGGGGATAACAACTGTAGAAAACTGGAAGTTGGTGAACATATATTAGAACTTACGCATTCCACACAGGGCGGTGGAAGCAAATAAGCACCTCGCGTGTACTGCAATCTTAACACGTATGAGACCAGTGACACGTCATCTGTGGAAATACAGAGGAGGTATGAAGAAGAGAAATATTTTTGAGGGAAAGGGTTGATCAAATGCACGTAAATATCAACCTCTCTCCCTCTAACTCTCTCTTTTTCAACTTGCCGTAAGAAGACATACGCACTAGTTGATGTGACTAACACATTGAGGAAGAGAATGGCACCAAACATGGAGTTTTCTGCGGCATTCGTTTTTCGCCATCTGTTGATTAACAAAAATGGTTCAAATGGCTCTGGGCACTGTAGGACTTAACATCTGAGGTCATCAGTCCCCTAGAACTTAGAACTATTTAAACCTAACTAACCTAAGGGCATCACACACATCCACGCCCGAGGCAGGATTCGAACCTGCGACCGTAGCAGTCGCGCGGTTCCGGACTGAAGCGCCTAGAACCGCTCGGCCGTTGATTAACACACTGCCTGGAAGCGTCGAGGACGCGCCAATGTCATCAGGGGGCTGTGGCGACTCGTAGCCGCCCCGGAAGCAGGTCATATGCAGATAGCTGGCGCGCTCGGCTTAGTGTTTAGTACTCGCCAGGGGTCGCCCCTCGCAGGTGGCAGCAGCTGAGTACTCCGGCGGACCGCTCGTCGTTACGCATGGCGGAAGAGAGAGAGGCCTGCCAGGCGGCCGCACACGTGGCTCGCACGTGGCGCCGGCTTCACGCCAGGGCGAGCGTGACGGCTCCCACAGCAGGTGCTTTTTGCCGCACTGTGGAGAGAGAGAGGGGGGAGAGGAAAGACAGAGAGACTCGTTAACAGCTCCAGTTACCTTTCCGCGTGCTCGCCAGCAAACCTCACTCCACTCCAATGCGAGAACCAAGTAGAAGTTCAACCAAGCGAAAGTGACGGAGAACATCGCGTACACGGATGCAAAGTTCCATTTCTGACAGGAAAGCCCATTTCACTCTTTAGTATGGCCATTAAAATTGCTACACCACGAAGATAACGTGCTACAGACGCGAAATTTAACCGACAGGAAGAAGATGCTGTGATACGCAAATGATTAGCTTTTCAGAGCATTCACACAAGGTTGGCGCCGGTGGCGACACCTACAAAGTGTTGACATGAGGAAAGTTTCCAAACGATTACTCATACACAAACAGCAACTGACCGGCGTTGCCTGGTGAAACGTTGTTATGATGCTTCGTGTAAGGAGGAAAAATGCGCACCATCACGTTTCCGGCTTTGATAAAGGTCGGATTGTAGCCTATCGCGATTGTGGTTTATCGTATCGCGACATTGCTGCTCGCGTTGGTCGAGATCCAATGACTGTTAGCAGAATATGAAATCGGTGGGTTCAGAAGGGTAATACGGAAGGCCGTGCTGGATCCCAACGGCCTCGTATCACTAGCAGTCGAGATGACAGGTATCTTATCCGCATGGCTGTAACGGATCGTGCAGCCACGTCTCGATCCCTGAGTCAACAGATGGGGACGTTTGCAAGACAACAACCATCTGCATGAACAGTTCGACGACGTTTGCAGCAGCATGGACTATCAGCTCGGAGACCATGGCTGCGGTTACCCTTGACGCTGCATCACAGACAGGAGCGCCTGCGATGGTGAACTCAACGACGAACCTGAGTGCACGAATGGCAAAACGTCCTTTTTTCCGATGAATCCGGGTTCTGTTTACAGCATCATGATGGTCGAATCCGACATCGCAGTGAACGCACATTGGAAGCGTGTATTCGTCATAGCCATACTGGCGTATCACCAGGCGTCATGGTATGGGGTGCCATTGGTTACACGTCTCGGTCACTCGCATTGACGGCACTTTGAACAGTGGACGTTACATTTCAGATGTGTTACGGCCCGGGGCTGTACCCTTCATTCGATCCCTGCGAAACCCTACATTTCAGCAGGATAATGCACGACTGCTTGTTGCTGGTCCTGTACAGGCCTTTCTGGATACAGAAAATATTCGACGGCTGCCCTGACCAGCACATTCTCCAGATCTCTCAACAATTGATACTGCCTGGTCAGTGGTGGCCGAGCATGGCAGCTGTACCTGTTCACGCCATCCAAGCTCTGTTTGACTCAATGCCCAGGCGTATCAAGCCCGTTATTACGGCCAGAAGTGGTTGTTCTGAGTACTGATTTCGCAGGATCTATGCACCCAAATTGCGTGAAAATGTAATCACATGTCAGTTCTAGTATAATATATTTGTCCAATGAATATCTGTTTGTCATCGTCATTTCTTCTTGGTGTAGCAATTTTAATGGCAAGTAGTATATATATATATATATATATATATATATATATATATATATATATATGTGTACACTCCTGGAAATTGAAATAAGAACACCGTGAATTCATTGTCCCAGGAAGGGGAAACTTTATTGACACATTCCTGGGGTCAGATACATCACATGATCACACTGACAGAACCACAGGCACATAGACACAGGCAACAGAGCATGCACAATGTTGGCACTAGTACAGTGTATATCCACCTTTCACAGCAATGCAGGCTGCTATTCTCCCATGGAGACGATCGTAGAGATGCTGGATGTAGTCCTGTGGAACGGCTTGCCATGCCATTTCCACCTGGCGCCTCAGTTGGACCAGCGTTCGTGCTGGACGTGCAGACCGCGTGAGACGACGCTTCATCCAGTCCCAAACATGCTCAATGGGGGACAGATCCGGAGATCTTGCTGGCCAGGGTAGTTGACTTACACCTTCTAGAGCACGTTGGGTGGCACGGGATACACGCGGACGTGCATTGTCCTGTTGGAACAGCAAGTTCCCTTGCCGGTCTAGGAATGGTAGAACGATGGGTTCGATGACGGTTTGGATGTGCCGTGCACTATTCAGTGTCCCCTCGACGATCACCAGAGGTGTACGGCCAGTGTAGGAGATCGCTCCCCACACCATGATGCCGGGTGTTGGCCCTGTGTGCCTCGGTCGTATGCAGTCCTGATTGTGGCGCTCACCTGCACGGCGCCAAACACGCATACGACCATCATTGGCACCAAGGCAGAAGCGACTCTCATCGCTGAAGACGACATGTCTCCATTCGTCCCTCCACTCACGCCTGTCGCGGCACCACTGGAGGCGGGCTGCACGATGTTGGGGCGTGAGCGGAAGACGGCCTAACGGTGTGCGGGACCGTAGCCCAGCTTCATGGAGACGGTTGCGAATGGTCCTCGCCGATACCCCAGGAGCAACAGTGTCCCTAATTTGCTGGGAAGTGGCGGTGCGGTCCCCTACGGCACTGCGTAGGATCCTACGGTCTTGGCGTGCATCCGTGCGTCGCTGCGGTCCGGTCCCAGGTCGACGGGCACGTGCACCTTCCGCCGACCACTGGCGACAACATCGATGTACTGTGGAGACCTCACGCCCCACGTGTTGAGCAATTCGGCGGTACGTCCACCCGGCCTCCCGCATGCCCACTATACGCCCTCGCTCAAAGTCCGTCAACTGCACATACGGTTCACGTCCACGCTGTCGCGGCATGCTACCAGTGTTAAAGACTGCGATGGAGCTCCGTATGCCACGGCAAACTGGCTGACACTGACGGCGGCGGTCCACAAATGCTGCGCAGCTAGCGCCCTTCGACGGCCAACACCGCGGTTCCTGGTGTGTCCGCTGTGCCGTGCGTGTGATCATTGCTTGTACAGCCCTCTCGCAGTGTCCGGAGCAAGTATGGTGGGTCTGACACACCGGTGTCAATGTGTTCTTTTTTCCATTTCCAGGAGTGTATATATATACAGGGTGTTACAAAAAGGTACGGCCAAACTTTCAGGAAACATTCCTCACACACAAAAAAAGAAAATACGTTACGTGGACATGTGTCCGGAAAAGCTTTCTTTCCATGTTAGAGCTCATTTTATTACTTCTCTTCAAATCACATTAATCATGGAATGGAAACACACAGCAACAGAACGTACCAGCGTGACTTGAAACCCTTTGTTACAGGATATGTTCAAAATGTCCTCCGTTTCCGAGGATACAAGCATCCACCCTCCGTCGCATGGAATCCCTGATGCGCTGATGCAGCCCTGGAGAATGGCGTATTGTGTCACAGCCGTCCACAATACGAGCACGAAGAGTCTCTACATTTGGTACTGGGGTTGCGTAGACAAGAGCTTTCAAACGCCCCCATAATTGAAAGTCAAGAGGGTTGACGTCAGGAGAGCGTGGAGGCCATGGAATTGGTCCGCCTCTACCAACCATCGGTCACCGAATCTGTTGTTGAAAAGCGTACGAACACTTCGACTGAAATGTGCAGGAGCTCCATCGTTCATGAACCACATGTTGTGTCTTACTTGTAAAGGCACATGTTCTAGCAGCACAGGTAGAGTATCCCGTATGAAATTATGATAACGTGCTCCATTGAGCGTAGGTGGAAGAACATGGGGCCCAATCAAGACATCACCAACAATGCCTGCCCAAACGTTCACGAAAATCTGTGTTGAGGACGTGATTGCACAATTGTGTGCGGATTCTCGTCAGCCCACAGACGTTGATTGTCAAAATTTACAATTTGATCAGGTTGGAATGAAGCCTCATCCGTAAAGAGAACATTTGCACTGAAATAAGAACTGACACTTTGTTGGATGAACCATTCGCAGAAGTGTACCCGTGGAGGCCAATCAGCTGCTGATAGTGCCTGCACACGCTGTACTCGGTACGGAAACAACTGGTTCTCCCGTAGCACTCTCCATACAGTGACGTGGTCAACGTTACCTTGTACAGCAGCAACTACTCTGTCGCTGACATTAGGGTTATCGTCAACTGCACGAAGAATTGCTTCTTCCATTGCAGGTGTTCTCGTCGTTCTAGGTCTTCCCCAGTCGCGAGTCATAGGCTGGAATGTTCCGTGCTCCCTGAAGCCGTTGGATAAATAGGTGTCAGCAGTAAGTCGTATACTCCTAGCTCACTTATTTGTTACATAGTTTAATTCTTAATTTCTTTGCGTGTTTTTGGGTGCTTGCATTGTTTAATTCATAAATTTCGGGCGTATTGTAGTGTTTGAGAGTTGTAGCATCGCGCTTTAGTACCTGAATAGTGTAAATTCGTGTAGTCGTCTGTCTTCTGTTTTTAACGGCCAGTGTCAGTTGGTCACAATCAGTGTGCTAAAAGCCGCCGTTGGATAAGCAGCTGCCAGCAGCAAGTCGTATACTCCTATCTCACTTACTTGTTACATAGTTTTAGTGTGGCCTGAGCTCCCAGTTGGTGCACATCGACAGCGCAGAAAGATACGTATATAGCTTCTTTTCTGTGTTTACTTCGTAGATTCTTACTTACATTGCGTGTGAGTTTCGTATAGGAGGTGTAATTTCGAGTTTTAGTTACTGTAATCGTAAATTCAGGCAGATTGTAGCGCAGTCGTTAGGCATTTGTACAGGTTAGTTCATACATTCTTTGCGTGTTTCCCTTGCGTTATCTAGGCAAGGACTCATGTTTCAGTAACTGTTGTTCAACATCGATTAGAATGGACAGGGACTGTGATTGCTGTGTTCGGATGAGGGCTGAGTTGGCATCCCTTTGCTCACAGCTGCAGGCGGCGCTGACTTCGGTCACGCAGCTTGAGCCTGTTGCCAATGGGCACCACTGTGGGGAGCCGGACTTGGGTATCACGGGGATGTCAACGTCGTTCCGTCTGTCCCCAGATCGGCCTGCCGCTGTGGTTGCCCCGATTGCTGCCCGCAGTGGGGCTGAGCCCTCGCCTGTGGTTGATCGGGAGGTCGTTCCAAGGCGTGGCAGGCAGTGAAAGACGTCCCCGGACGCTGACCAGAAAGCCTCCCCGGTGCGTCTGACAAACAGGTTTCAGGTACTGTCTCTGGCTGAGCCAGATGCAGCTGCCTGCCCTGTTTCAGAGGATGATTCTAAGCCTTCAAGGTCCAGGCAGTCGCAGAGGGTGGGCTTATTGGTAGTTGGGAGCTCCAATGTTAGGCGCTTAATGGGGCCCCTTAGGGATATGGCGGCTAAGGAGGGGAAGAAATCCAGTGTGCACTCTGTGTGCATTCCGGGTGGAGTCATTCCTGATGTGGAAAGGGTCCTTCAGGGTGCCATGAAGAGCACAGGGTGCAGCCAGCTGCAGGTGGTGCCACATTTCGGCACTAATGACGTGTGTCACTTTGGATCTGAGGAAATTCTCTCTGGATTCCAGCGGCTATCTGATTTGGTGAAGGCTGCCGGTCTTGCTTACGAGATGAAGGCAGAGCTCACCATCTGCAGCATCGTTGACAGAACCGACTGCGGACCGTTGGTGCAGAGCCGGGTGGAGGGTCTGAATCAGAGGCTCAGACGGTTTTGCGACTGTGTTGGCTGCAGATTCCTTAACTTGCGCCATAGGGTGGTGGGGTTTCGGGTTCCGCTGAATAGGTCAGGAGTTCACTACACTCAGCTGGCGGCTACACGGGTAGCGGAGGCTGTGTGGCGTGGACTGGGCGGTTTTTTAGGTTAGAAGGCCTCGGGAAAATACGGGGTGGGCTGCAATCTCAAAGGGTGCATGGCAAATACAGGACGTGCTTGGATCAAGGAACAGTCGGAATTGTAATTGTAAATTGTTATAGTTGTGCTGGAAAAGTCCCTGAGCTTCAAGCGCTAATAGAAAGCACAGAAGCTGAAATCGTTATAGGTACAGAAAGCTGGCTAAAGCCTGAAATAAGTTCTGCAGAAATTTTTACGAAGTCTCAGACGGTGTTCAGGAAAGATAGATTAGGCAGAATTGGTGGTGGAGTGTTTGTGTCTGTCAGTAGTGGTTTATCGTGTAGTGAAATCGAAGTAGATACTCCGTGAGAATTAGTATAGATGGAGGTTATACTTAACAGCCGAACTAAGTTAATAATTAGCTCCTTCTGCCGACCCCCAGACTCCGATGATATAGTTGCTGAACAGTTCAGAGAAAATTTGAGTCTCGTAACAAATAAATACCCCACTCACACGGTAATAGTTGGTGGGGACTTCAACCTTCCCTCGATATGTTGGCAAAAATACTTGTTCAAAACCGGTGGTAGGCAGAAAACATCTTCCGAGATTGTCCTAAATGTTTTCTCCGAAAATTATTTCGAGCAGTTAGTCCACGAACCCACGCGAATTGTAAATGGTTGCGAAAACACACTTGACCTCTTAGCCACAAAGAATCCAGAGCTAATAGAGAGCATCATGACTGATACAGGGATTAGTGATCACAAGGTCGTTGTAGCTAGGCTCAATACCGTTTCTTCCAAATCCACCAGAAACAAACGCAAAATAATTTTATTTAAAAAAGCGGATAAAGTGTCACTAGAAGCCTTCCTAAGAGACAATCTCCATTCCTTCCGAACTGACTGTGCAAATGTAGGCGAGATGTGGCTCATATTCAAAGATATAGTAGCAACAGCAGTTGAGAGATTCATACCTCATAAATTGGTAAGAGATGGAATTGATTCCCCATGGTACACAAAACAGATCCGAACGCTGTTTCAGAGGCAACGGAAAAAGCATGCGAAGTTCAGAAGAACGCGAAATCCCGAAGATTGGCTAAAATTTACAGATGCGCGAAATTTGGCACGGACTTCGATGTGAGATGCCTTTAATAGGTTCCACAACGAAACATTGTCTCGAAATTTGGTAGAAAAACCGAAGAAATTCTGGTCGTATGTAAAGTACACAAGCGGCAAGACGCAGTCAATACCTTCGCTGCGCGGTGCCGATGGTACTGTTACCGACGACTGTGCCGCTAAAGCGGAGTTATTGAACGCAGCCGGCCGCGGTGGCCGTGCGGTTCTAGGCGCTTCAGTCCGGAACCGCGAGACTGCTACGGTCGCAGGTTCGAATCCTGCCTCGGGCATGGATGTGTGTCATGTCAGGTTAGTTAGGTTTAAGTAGTTCTAAGTTCTAGGAGACTGATGACCTTGGAAGTTAAGTCCCATAGTGATCAGAGCCATTTGAACCATTTATTGAACGCAGTTTTCCGAAATTCCTTCGCCAGGGAAGACGAATGGAATATTCCAGAATTTGAAACACGAACAGCTGCTAGCATGATTTCTTAGAAGTAGATACATTAGGGGTTGCGAAGCAACTCAAATCGCTTGATACGGGCAAGTCTTCAGGTCCAGATTGTATACCGATTAGATTCCTTTCAGATTACGCTGATACAATAGCTCCCTACTTAGCAATCATATACAACTGCTCGCTCACCGATAGATCTGTACCTACAGATTGGAAAGCTGCGCAGGTCGCACCAGTGTTTAAGAAGGGTAGTAGGAGTAATCCATCGAACTACAGACCTATATCATTGACGTCGGTTTGCAGTAGGGTTTTGGAGCATATACTATATTCAAACATTATGAATCACCTCGAAGGGAACGATCTATTGATACGTAATCAGCATGGTTTCAGAAAACATCGTTCTTGTGCAACGCAACTAGCTCTTTATTCACACGAAGTAATGGCCGCTATCGACAGGGGATCTCAAGTTGATTCCGTATTTCTAGATTTCCGGAAAGCTTTTGACACCGTTCCTCACAAGCGACTTCTAATCAAGCTGCGGGCCTATGGGGTATCGTCTCAGTTGTGCGACTGGATTCGTGATTTCCTGTCAGGAAGGTCGCAGTTCGTAGTAATAGACGGCAAATCGAAGAGTAAAATTGAAGTGATATCAGGTGTTCCCCAGGGAAGCGTCCTGGGACCTCTGCTGTCCCTGATCTATATAAATGAAAAATGGCTCTGAGCACTATGGGACTTAACATCCATGGTCATCAGTCCCCTAGAACTTAGAACTACTTAAACCTAACCAACCTAAGGACATCACACAGCACACAGTCATCACGAGGCAGAGAAAATCCCTGACCCCGCCGGGAATCGAACCCGGGAACCCGGGCGCGGGATATATAAATGACCTGGGTGACAATCTGAGCAGTTCTCTTAGGTTGTTCGCAGATGATGCTGAAATTTACCGTCTAGGAAGGTCATCCGAAGACCAGTATCTGTTGCAAAGCGATTTAGAAAAGATTGCTGTATGGTGTGGCAGGTGGCAGTTGACGCTAAATAACGAAAAGTGTGAGGTGATCCACATGAGTTCCAAAAGAAATCCGTTGGAATTCGATTACTCGATAAATAGTACATTCTCAAGGCTGTCAATTCATCTAAGTAACTGGGTGTTAAAATTACGAACAACTTCACGTGGAATGACAACATAGATAATATTGTGGGGAAGGCGAGCCAAAGGTTGCGTTTCATTGGCAGGACACTCAGAAGATGTGTAAGTAGGCTGTTTATGTTTTCTCTATGTAAGTAGGCTGTTTATGTTTTCTCTATGTAAGTAGGCTGTTTAGGTTTTTTTATGGTAACGCCACCTCTGTATGAAAATCACTGGCTGTGCTGTGTGCAGTCTGTGGCTGCTTTGCATTGTTGTAATACTCGCCATTGTAGTGTTAGGCAGCTGGATGTGAACAGCGCGTAGCGTTGTGCAGTTGGAGGTGAGCCGCCAGCAGTGGTGGATGTGGGGAGAGAGATGGCGGAGTTTTGAAATTTGTCATGAACTGCTATATTTATATATGATGATATCAAGGTAAATACATTGTTTGTTCTCTATTAATATCTTTCATTTGCTAGCTATCCCTATCAGCAGTTAGTGCCTTCCATAGTTTGAATCTTTTATTTAGCTGGCAGTAGTGGCGCTTGCTGTATTGCAGTAGCTTGAGCAGCGAAGATTTTTGTGAGGTAAGTGATTTGTGAAAGGTATAGTTTAATGTTAGTCAGGGCCATTCTTTTGTAGGGAATTTTGAAAGTCAGATTGCGTTGCGCTAACAAAATATTGTGTGTCAGTTTAAGCACAGACATGTATAAATTGTTCAAAGGGAAGTTTCATATGTCGACCCTTAGCCTAGGATACCTCACTGGAATCTTCTGATTTTTTTCTTGTAGTTTGTGTAATTAGTGAAGCTATTGTTTATTGCTAGCGCGTAATTATAGAGAGAATTTCCTTTGTAGTTGTAGTTTTTCATTGTTGTACAGTAAAACAGTTGTGGCATGCATGTAGATTTGCACCAAGTATTTCGCAGCTGCGCTGGCAATTAAGTAGACATTATTTCCATTGCTATGTTATTTTATTTTGCTCTTCAAATTGCGCTTTTCTGTGTTATCGTGTGAAATACTGTGACAATAATGGCGTGTGAAAAACGTAATACTAGGCTCCAAAGTAAACTGAGAAATGACAGTGAAGACGAAAGCAGTGTGTTAGCGCCGCAGAGTAATGAATTAACTAATGTTCAAAGTAGTAATTTGGTAATTGTGCATAGGGAAATGGAGCGGGCTGCAAACAATGGTGTAGACAGTGAAACAGGTAGTGAACAGGGAAGCATTATCGATCGATCGGTCGGCAACAGCTCGCCTCAGGAATCCGAAATGACAGGACACAATTTCGCAAATACTGTAGATTCAGGTTTTGGGTCATCACCGTTTTCTCAAATAAGTCAAGACACATTTTCTGCTTGTCAAAATGTGAATGTTGCCGGTGCAAATGCACTGTCGAAAAGCGTAGAGAAACAGATTCCAGACACTAATACATTATTATTGCAATTAATGCAACAAATGGAACAAAATCAGAGACAAACACAGCAAAAGCTTCAAAAGTTAGACACAATGGAACAAAATCTTAAAAAGTTAGACTCATTGGAACAAACACTTGAACAAATACGTGAAGATTTAACTACTGAGTTACATAACATTGAATCGAAATGTCAAAAAGTCTGTAATGACGTAAAAACACAAATTTGTGAGCATTTTCAACCTATTTTTTCGCGGCATGAAAATGCATTACAGAATCACGAAGCAGCCATAAAAGAACTGCAAATTATTGTTCATGAAAATCATGAGACCTTGCAAGCTAAATTTGACTCAGTTGCATCTACCAATTCGGTTACGCAACTTGCAAAAACTCAGGAAAACTTTAAGGACACAGTAGATACTCTGAAACTTGGTTCAGAAAAACACACTGAAGAAATAAGGACACTATCGGAGAAAGTAGCCGAACTTTCGGATCAGGTCACTAACTTATCTACAAAGGTAGATGATGATCTGAATGACACAAGACCCGTAGCCTTCACTGACACAGAAGAGTGTGAACAAATAAGAAAATTCAAACAAAATCAGAATCAAATTAATACACAACACCAAAGAGAAATCCGGGAAGTGCAAGATCAGTTGGCACAAGTAGTACAAGAATTACGTATTTCAGAGGACACTCGTGCCTCAATACGGGAAGAGGGACATAGAAATACGGAACAGACACAAAATAACAACACAGGGCACTTTGGAAATTGTGAAAGAAGTTGGCAAGGTACGCCGAATTTTGAGATGGAACGGCCGACACAACCTAACAATGACCGATATGCGACTCGCCGACATGATGATTTTGACTATAAGCTGTTCATTACTACACGTAAATTCAAAACATTTAAGAATTCTGGCAACGACATTCATCCACAAGCGTGGCTCCATCAATTCTCTCATTGTTTGCCTCCCAACTGGTCATTAGAGCACAGATTAGAATTTATGTGTGGCTACTTAGAGAATGAACCAGCTGTAAGAATGCGATCGGTCATTCACGATTGCCACAGCGAAGGAGAATTTTACCATGCCTTCCTCTCAGCATATTGGTCTCAAGCCACACAAGACCGAGTAAAACATGGTATCATAATGATGAAACATTTCGAACAATCTGAATTCTCCAGTCTTGTGAAATATTTTGAAGACATGTTGCACAAGAATCAGTACCTGTCAAACCCATACAGCCCCTCAGAACTCATCCGCATTTGCTTAATCAAATTACCTGAACATTTACGGCATATTATTTTAGCAGGACGTTGCAAAGACGACATTGAAGCTTTTCAGGGACTGTTACAAGAACTAGAAATTGACACTGATAATCGCGGAACGCGAAAACAAGGACACAACAATTACAGGTGACATCCGTCACAATTCCGTGACGACAGAAACAATAACCGGACACGACTGGTCTATTCTTACAACGCAAATCGTGACCAAAATAGACACCACCCGTACGACAACCGTTGGCAGAGTAGTAATAGTTACAGGGAAAGATCACCTTTCCGTGGTAATGACTATCACAGAGACAATCAGAGAAACAGACAATATGGGAACCAAAACAATTATTATCAAGGGAGACAGAATAACTTTAGACGCAACTGTCCAGCGCGCAGTTACGACTCAGAGAGAAATTCTCAACCACGTGACCGACAAGAAAGAAACTGTGGAAACTACCGACAAAACGACAGACGTGAATTTCATCAGAACCGGCGGGATTCTAACAGAGCTGGGCCCTCTCGGCAAGGCGAATTTGTAGAAGTTAGGTCTCCTAATCCCAATAACAACGCGCGCCAACAAAGAGACAGACAATGACTCGCGCCGCAGGCACCCACGTGCGCCGGCTGGCTCAGAGAAAAATAACATTGACGCTAACCTTGTGAAAAATTACCGACGTATACTGCATGATAATTGCGTTCAAGCTGAAATTCTGAGTACTTTGAAGAGTAAAAGATTGTACCACATTTCACATGTAAAACCGCTTATTGAAAGATAATCTGCCTTTTAACTTTGTCTTTCCCACAAAATTTTTCGCTTCACATTACTAATATGATTTGTCAGACTTAGAATCTGTTTGCGGTGTTTCTGTTTCATATCTGCACAGTTTTTCTGTATTATTCTAGAAAGTAAAACATGTTTTAGTAGTAACTTTTGTGGTATAGCTACAATGAGACAGCCTTTTCCGTAGTACAACAATACGTTACAGTACAGTACTTTCTTCATCACAACAATAAGAGTAATAACTACGATATCTATACGCAAAGCATTTCACTTTCGTTTACCATGAGGTAAGTACATTGTCTTCTGCAGAACTTAGCTTTCGGAGGACGATAACTACGACACTTCCACAGAGATTATCTTACAGCAAGACGCATATTTAGCGCTACAGGACACGTATTTGAGTGATTAATTTTGTACTTAAAACATTTATTTTTAAAGATTTTTGAATTACAAAGAAAGTTTTCCGTGATACATTTCATTCCATTGCTGTAATCTGTAACACCTGAGGGTATAATTACATTAATCCTCAGCGGGGTACACGCTTACTTTGTGTACCATGTGTGTAGCAACCACAAGGAACCCTAGCTAATATGGTATTTACTTATACAACTTTACACATCGGTACCATATTTCTCTAACACACAAATTACACAGCTATCTGATCATGTAACTGAGAGATAAACTTTTTTTATTACATCAGTGACATATGTTTACGCAATTACAGAGTTGGATTACTTCACACTTACGAAATTGTATTTTGTCTGTACTGTGTGATCTGTTCATATTTTTTCGGAACCATTGTGATACTATGAGAGCTTTGAATGATGTATTTGGTAAGGGAGCATGATTTTAAAGTACGTTTGAGGTAGATGACACTATTGAAATGAGCAGAGAATTTTTTTAGGTTTTGAAATTATTGCAGAAAGCTACGACGTTTTTGAGATTTGACTGAAGTGTTATGATGTTATTATTACGACGACGATGTGTACTATGCTGTTGAGATTTGTTTATGATCAATAAGATGATGCTACCGTATATGAGGAACAAGAAGTATGTTGGAAACCAAGAATCGTACTTTAAGAGTTATGAAATGTGCGTAAATTCGTGACTGTATCACAATACTGACGAATATTTTATTTGGACACTTATATTTATAGGATTTTCTTTCTACAGATTTGCAACGCTAATTCTTGACCTGTGAAATATTTTTATGTGAGACTGTCACTGTAGCGGAAACTGGTGTCGTAAATATTTCCGTAAGAAAGTTAAGTGACCACCTGCACGTAATGCGTTGTGGGCACGCAGCTGTGTCAAACACCTGGAGAACAAGCCATTAGGGTGTGCCTTTCCGGAAGCACAGGTAGAAAAAAAAAAGGAAAAAAGGCAGGCCTTTATCCTCGCCATTGACATTCCTTTAGAGAAAATATTGCAAATGCAACACCCTCATTACTTCCGTTAACCTTGCTATTGACATTCCTTTGTAGAAAGCATCGCAAATATTACACGCTCATTACCTGAAAACATATGATTACTCGTACTTTCTGCTAATTACTGCAATGCTTATGAATTGATGGGAAATATTCGTACATCTGCACACCTGCTTATGACAAGTGTCTTTCTATGAGAGTTGAGAGCTACTGACTTACGAAATGCCACATGACTATTGAATGATGTTTTTATGCTTTGGTTTGCGTAATTGCTTATTTCATTTGACATCTGTTTTTCAGCTGTGTTGCAGCATTGGTTTCATAAAATAAAATTAAATGCATTTGCTAATGTGAACACTTTCTGTCAACAGATCTATTAAATAATAATTTTGTGATCCACATTCTTCAAAAAAGGAGCACTTGGAAAGGAAAGAACAATAAGAAGGGACTAGTAACAGTAACTGCATACATAATATTCTTTTCAAGTACATGGTAATATTTCTTTTACAATAAGTTGTTGTGGTGCACCACTTTAATTACTTAGACATTAAGATGTGATTATACATTTCCCTTATCTGCATTGTTATCTTTAGCGTACTATTTTTTTTGCTTGAGCTATGTCATGTTTAGATATAAGCTGCTGTTTGCCAGGCATAGTGCTACTGAACTTTAATTTGTGTTACTCTGCTAAGCCAGATTTATTTTTTTGTTTGCTGCGCATTGCCTCATATTAGTTGTAATGTTGAATTGCTTGGTAATTTAGATTTACTGTAGCTTGCTTTGCTATTTTCCATTTTTTTCCATTGCTGTTTATATTAATTGTTTTATGTGCTGCTGCATTGCCTCGTCCTTTTAGTTTAGCATCTGAGCTCAGTAGATTTAAGTTAGCTTAAGAGGGGGTAGCCTCTAAGAGAATGAGTTGCGATGAATTGGAAGAAATGCATTGAGAAGTTATACGAAAAAAAGTACAGAAAACAGGTTTAGGTAGGATTTTCTTGGAAATAAATGTTGAGGTAAGAAATGTGTGAACATATAAATACAGAAAGCATGCTTAGATAGAATTTTTTTGGTGGAAACAAAGGATGAAATAAGAGGAAAGATATATGAAGTTTTGGGTTGGACTGCAGTACCACATGTTACACTGAAAACGAACCCTGTCCTTTCCTATTGGTGTTATCCCACTATATGTTTGTGTACCCTTGTGTATTTGTTTTCTTCCTGTCTCTGTGTACTGTTTCATAGAACTTTTTTCTCTTCTAATACTAAGTTACATTCACTATGATGAGGAATACTGTTATCCTCAAATACAATTGGCATTAATAATGTGTAATTTACTTTGTAAAGATGTTTAGACATTATTTACTCTGTTTTGTGTTAATGCTCATGTGTGAAGTTGATGTTTCGAAAGTTATTCTGATCTTTTATCTATGTACTCATGTCATAATTCCTGTAACACTGATGTATATGTTTATTTCTATTCTTTTGTAAAGCCCCTATTACTACAAATGTTATCTGTATTATTATGTTTTTAGTGATGTATTTTGTACCTTTGTAACTGTATTCTCATGTTATAAAATTGTAATTGACACCAGTTCATCTTATTATTAACTTGTAAGTTACATTTCACTGCACACGTTTCTGTTGGTCATAGTACATGGACAATATGTGAGAAGTAGGGACTGTTTGTGTTTGCACATGTGTTAATAATTCAGAAAGGGACTGGATAACAGCATTGTTGGTTCTAAGGACAATTCCAAAAACTTTGTGAGTGCACAAGTGGTGGTTTATGGACTTGCTATATTATCCGCAAGACTCTTCAATGGTGATTGTGCACCTGCACAGTCACAACAGATGGCTGCTGGCTATCTCTACAAGGACTACAGTGGGTCTACATCTTTGATGATCCATCAATACCATTATTTCTACAAGGACTGCAGTGGGTCAGCACCTCTGGTGGCCCACCAATACCGTAATCTCTACCAGGACTACAGTGGGTCTGCTCTGTGATGACCCACCTACCAATATTCTTCCAAACTTCGAATGACTCTGCTGTGGGTTTGCTCTGTTGTGACCCAATACTTGTCTGCATGTCGAGAGTCAGCACTGTCTTTCCGTTGGAAGGACAACACTACTTCTTCAAGACTGCATGGAAATCCACTACTTCCGTGTGCATTTTCTTCTACTGCTCAGACTTTGAGAAAAACACTATATTTTACCGTAATGAATGATCAGGACTGTCTTTATGAACTGTGACAAAATTTTAGCTTTTGACCAACGTTGTATCAATAAGTGTGTGCATTTGATATCTTTGTTATTGTAATTATGAAAAATTTTTTCAAATCTGTATTGGGCACTGCCCAAACCAATTTGTAAAATTTTTTGTGGGGAGCATGGGGGCTATGTAAGTAGGCTGTTTATGTTTTCTCTATGTAAGTAGGCTGTTTATGTTTTCTCTATGTAAGTAGGCTGTTTAGGTTTTTTTATGGTAACGCCACCTCTGTATGAAAATCACTGGCTGTGCTGTGTGCAGTCTGTGGCTGCTTTGCATTGTTGTAATACTCGCCATTGTAGTGTTAGGCAGCTGGATGTGAACAGCGCGTAGCGTTGTGCAGTTGGAGGTGAGCCGCCAGCAGTGGTGGATGTGGGGAGAGAGATGGCGGAGTTTTGAAATTTGTCATGAACTGCTATATTTATATATGATGATATCAAGGTAAATACATTGTTTGTTCTCTATTAATATCTTTCATTTGCTAACTATCCCTATCAGTAGTTAGTGCCTTCCATAGTTTGAATCTTTTATTTAACTGGCACTAGTGGCGCTTGCTGTATTACAGTAGCTTGAGCAGCGAAGATTTTTGTGAGGTAAGTGATTTGTGAAAGGTATAGTTTAATGTTAGTCAGGGCCATTCTTTTGTAGGGAATTTTGAAAGTCAGATTGCGTTGCGCTAACAAAATATTGTGTGTCAGTTTAAGCACAGTCATGTATAAATTGTTCAAAGGGGAAGTTTCAGATGCAACAAGTCCAGTAAAGAGACAGCTTACACCACACTCGTTCATCCTCTGTTAGAATATTGCTGCGCGGTGTGGGATCCTTACCAGGTGGGATTGACGGAGGACATCGAAAGGGTGCAAAAAAGGGCAGCTCGTTTTGTATTATCACGTAATAGTGGAGAGAGTGTGGCAGATATGATACGCGAGTTGGGATGGAAGTCGTTAAAGCAAAGACGTTTCTCGTCGCGGCGAGATCTGTTTACGAAATTTCAGTCACCAACTTTCTCTTCCGAATGTGAAAATATTTTGTTGAGCCCATCCTACATAGGTAGGAATGATCATCAAAATAAAATAAGACAAATCAGAGCTCGAACAGAAAGGTTTAGGTGTTCGTTTTTACCGCGCGCTGTTCGGGAGTGGAATGATAGAGAGATAGTATGACTGTGGTTCGATGAACCCTCTGCCAAGCACTTAAATGTGAATTGCAGAGTAATCATGTAGATGTAGATGTAGAAGACGCCGATCAATTGCTTCGAACGTCTTCCTGTCGGGACACCTTCGTTCTGGAAATCTGTCTCGATACAAACGTACCGCGCCACGGCTATTGCCCCGTGCTAATCCATACATCAAATGGGCATCTGCCAACTCCGCATTTGTAAACATTGCACTGACTGCAAAACCACGTTCGTGATTAACACTAACCTGTTGATGCTACGTAGTGATGTGCTTGATGCTAGTACTGTAGAGCAATGAGTCACATGTGAACACAAGTGTACGACCACTTCGACTGAAATGAGCGGGAGCTCCATCGTTCATGAACCACATGTTGTGTCTTACTTGTAAAGGGACATGTTCTAGCAGCACAGGTAGAGTATCCCGTATGAAATCATGATAACGTGCTCCATTGAGCGTAGGTGGAAGGACATGGGGCCCAATCAAGACATCACCAACAATGCCTGCCCAAACGTTCACGAAAATCTGTGTTGAGGACGTGATTGCACAATTGTGTGCGGATTCTCGTCAGCCCACAGACGTTGATTGTGAAAATTTACAATTTGATCACGTTGGAATCCGTAAAGAGAACATTTGCACTGAAATGAGGATTGAGACATTGTTGGATGAACCATTCGCAGAAGTGTGCCCGTGGAGGTCAATCAGCTGCTTATAGTGCCTGCACACGCTGTACATGGTACGGAAACAACTGGTTCTCCCGTAGCACTCTCCATACAGTTACGTGGTCAACGTTACCTTGTACAGCAGCAACTTCTCTGACGCTGACATTAGGGTTATCGTGAACTGCACGAAGAATTGCTTCTTCCATTGCAGGTGTCCTCGTCGTTCTAGGTCTTCTACAGTTGCGAGTCATAGGCTGGGAATGTTCCGTGCTCCCTGCCGCCGTTGGATAAATAGCTGCCAGCAGTAAGTCGTATACTCCTAGCTCACTTATTTGTTACATAGTTTAATTCTTAATTTCTTTGCGTGTTTTTGGGTGCTTGCATTGTTTAATTCATAAATTTCGGGCGTATTGTAGTGTTTGAGAGTTGTAGCATCGCGCTTTAGTACCTGAATAGTGTAAATTCGTGTAGTCGTCTGTCTTCTGTTTTTAACGGCCAGTGTCAGTTGGTCACAATCAGTGTGCTAAAAGCCGCCGTTGGATAAGCAGCTGCCAGCAGCAAGTCGTATACTCCTATCTCACTTACTTGTTACATAGTTTTAGTGTGGCCTGAGCTCCCAGTTGGTGCACATCGACAGCGCAGAAAGATACGTATATAGCTTCTTTTCTGTGTTTACTTCGTAGATTCTTACTTACATTGCGTGTGAGTTTCGTATAGGAGGTGTAATTTCGAGTTTTAGTTACTGTAATCGTAAATTCAGGCAGATTGTAGCGCAGTCGTTAGGCATTTGTACAGGTTAGTTCATACATTCTTTGCGTGTTTCCCTTGCGTTATCTAGGCAAGGACTCATGTTTCAGTAACTGTTGTTCAACATCGATTAGAATGGACAGGGACTGTGATTGCTGTGTTCGGATGAGGGCTGAGTTGGCATCCCTTTGCTCACAGCTGCAGGCGGCGCTGACTTCGGTCGCGCAGCTTGAGCCTGTTGCCAGTGGGCACCACTGTGGGGAGCCGGACTTGGGTATCACGGGGATGTCAACGTCGTTCTGTCTGTCCCCAGATCGGCCTGCCGCTGTGGTTGCCCCGATTGCTGCCCGCAGTGGGGCTGAGCCCTCGCCTGTGGTTGATCGGGAGGTCGTTCCAAGGCGTGGCAGGCAGCGAAAGACGTCCCCGGACGCTGACCAGAAAGCCTCCCCGGTGCGTCTGACAAACAGGTTTCAGGTACTGTCTCTGGCTGAGCCAGATGCAGCTGCCTGCCCTGTTTCAGAGGATGATTCTAAGCCTTCAAGGTCCGGGCAGTCGCAGAGGGTGGGCTTATTGGTAGTTGGGAGCTCCAATGTTAGGCGCTTAATGGGGCCCCTTAGGGATATGGCGGCTAAGGAGGGGAAGAAATCCAGTGTGCACTCTGTGTGCATTCCGTGTGGTGTCATTCCTGATGTGGAAAGGGTCCTTCAGGGTGCCATGAAGAGCACAGGGTGAAGCCAGCTGCTGGTGGTGCCACATTTCGGCACTAATGACGTGTGTCGCTTTGGATCTGAGGAAATTCTCTCTGGATTCCAGCGGCTACCTGATTTGGTGAAGGCTGCCGGTCTTGCTTACGAGATGAAGGCAGAGCTCACCATCTGCAGCATCGTTGACAGAACCGACTGCGGACCTTTGGTGCAGAGCCGGGTGGAGGGTCTGAATCAGAGGCTCAGACGGTTTTGCGACTGTGTTGGCTGCAGATTCCTTAACTTGCGCCATAGGGTGGTGGGGTTTCGGGTTCCGCTGAATAGGTCAGGAGTTCACTACACTCAGCTGGCGGCTACACGGGTAGCGGAGGCTGTGTGGCGTGGACTGGGCGGTTTTTTAGGTTAGAAGGCCTCGGGAAAGTACGGGGTGGGCTGCAATCTCAAAGGGTGCATGGCAAATACAGGACGTGCTTGGATCAAGGAACAGTCGGAATTGTAATTGTAAGTTGTTGTAGTTGTGCTGGAAAAGTCCCTGAGCTTCAAGCGCTAATAGAAAGCAGAGAAGCTGAAATCGTTATAGGTACAGGAAGCTGGCTAAAACCTGAAATAAGTTCTGCAGAAATTTTTACGAAGTCTCAGACGGTGTTCAGGAAAGATAGATTAGGCAGAATTGGTGGTGGAGTGTTTTTGTCTGTCAGTAGTGGTTTATCTTGTAGTGAAATCGAAGTAAATACTCCGTGAGAATTGGTATAGATGGAGGTTATACTTAACAGCCGAACTAAGTTAATAATTGGCTCCTTCTGCCGACCACCAGACTCCGATGATATAGTTGCTGGACAGTTCAGAGAAAATTTGAGTCTCGTAACAAATAAATACCCCACTCACACGGT
The DNA here is from genome assembly GCF_021461395.2 of Schistocerca americana. Taxonomy (NCBI): domain Eukaryota; kingdom Metazoa; phylum Arthropoda; class Insecta; order Orthoptera; family Acrididae; genus Schistocerca; species Schistocerca americana. The sequence continues at coordinate 225,850,519 of NC_060123.1, forward strand.
TATAGTTGGTGGGGACCTCAACCTTCCCTCGATATGTTGGCAAAAATACTTGTTCAAAACCGGTGGTAGGCAGAAAACATCTTCCGAGATTGTCCTAAATGTTTTCTCCAAAAATTATTTCGAGAAGTTAGTCCACGAACCCACGCGAATTGTAAATGGTTGCGAAAACACACTTGACCTCTTAGCCACAAAGAATCCAGAGCTAATAGAGAGCATCATGACTGATACAGGGATTAGTGATCACAAGGTCGTTGTAGCTAGGCTCAATACCGTTTCTTCCAAATCCACCAGAAACAAACGCAAAATAATTTTATTTAAAAAATCGGATAAAGTGTCACTAGAAGCCGTCCTAAGAGACAATCTCCATTCCTTCCGAACTGACTGTGCAAATGTAGGCGAGATGTGGCTCAAATTCAAAGATATAGTAGCAACAGCAGTTGAGAGATTCGTACCTCATAAATTGGAAAGAGATGGAACTGATCCCCCATGGTACACAAAACAGGTCCGAACGCTGGTTCAGAGGCAACGGAAAAAGCATGCGAAGTTCAGAAGAACGCGGAATCCCGAAGATTGGCTAACATTTACAGACGGGCGAAATGTGGCACGGACTTCAATGCGAGATGCCTTTAATAGGTTCCACAACAAAACATTGTCTCGAAATTTGGTAGAAAAACCGAAGAAATTCTGGTCGTATGTAAAGTACACAAGCGGAAAGACGCAGTCAATACCTTCGCTGCGCGGTGCCGATGGTACTGTTACCGACGATTGTGCCGCTAAAGCGGAGTTATTGAACGCAGCCGGCCGCGGTGGCCGTGCGGTTCTAGGCGCTTCAGTCCGGAACCGCGAGACTGCTACGGTCGCAGGTTCGAATCCTGCCTCGGGCATGGATGTGTGTCATGTCAGGTTAGTTAGGTTTAAGTAGTTCTAAGTTCCAGGAGACTGATGACCTTAGAAGTTAAGTCCCATAGCGCTCAGAGCCATTTGAACCATTTATTGAACGCAGTTTTCCGAAATTCCTTCGCCAGGGAAGACAAATGGAATATTCCAGAATTTGAAACACTAACAGCTGCTAGCATGAGTTCTTAGAAGTAGATACATTAGGGGTTGCGAAGCAACTCAAATCGCTTGATACGGGCAAGTCTTCAGGTCCAGATTGTATACCGATTAGATTCCTTTCAGATTACGCTGATACAATAGCTCCCTACTTAGCAATCATATACAACTGCTCGCTCACCGATAGATCTGTACCTACAGATTGGAAAGCTGCGCAGGTCGCACCAGTGTTTAAGAAGGTTAGTAGGAGTAATCCATCGAACTACAGACCTATATCATTGACGTCGGTTTGCAGTAGGGTTTTGAAGCATATACTATATTCAAACATTATGAATCACCTCGAAGGGAACGATCTATTGATACGTAATCAGCATGGTTTCAGAAAACATCGTTCTTGTGCAACGCAACTAGCTCTTTATTCGCACGAAGTAATGGCCGCTATCGACAGGGGATCTCAAGTTGATTCCGTATTTCTGGATGTCCGAAAGCTTTTGACACCGTTCCTCACAAGCGACTTCTAATCAAGCTGCGAGCCTATGGGGTATCGTCTCAGTTGTGCGACTGGATTCGTGATTTCCTGTCAGGAAGGTCGCAGTTCGTAGTAATAGGCAGAAAATCGAAGAGTAAAACTGAAGTGATATCAGGTGTTCCCCAGGGAAGCGTCCTGGGACCTCTTCTGTCCCTGATCTATATAAATGAAAAATGGCTCTGAGCACTATGGGACTTAACATCTATGGTCATCAGTCCCCTAGAACTTAGAACTACTTAAACCTAATTAACCTAAGGACATCACACAACACACAGTCATCACGAGGCAGAGAAAAACCCTGACCCCGCCGGCAATCGAACCCGGGAACCCGGGCGCGGGATATATAAATGACCTGGGTGACAATCTGAGCAGTTCTCTTAGGTTGTTCGCAGATGAAGCTGAAATTTACCGTCTAGTAAGGTCATCCGAAGACCAGTATCAGTTGCAAAGCGATTTAGAAAAGATTGCTGTATGGTGTGGCAGGTGGCAGTTGACGCTAAATAACGAAAAGTGTGAGGTGATCCACATGAGTTCCAAAAGAAATCCGTTGGAATTCGATTACTCGATAAATAGTACATTCTCAAGGCTGTCAATTCATCTAAGTAACTGGGTGTTAAAATTACGAACAACTTCAGTTGGAAAGACAACATAGATAATATTGTGGGGAAGGCGAGCCAAAGGTTGCGTTTCATTGGCAGGACACTTAGAAGATGCAGCAAGTCCACTAAAGAGACAGCTTACACTACACTCGTTCGTCCTCTGTTAGAATATTACTGCGCGGTGTGGGATCCTTACCAGGTGGGATTGACGGAGGACATCGAAAAGGTGCAAAAAAGGGCAGCTCGTTTTGTATTATCACGTAATAGGGGAGAGAGTGTGGCAGATATGATACGCGAGTTGGGATGGAAGTCATTAAAGCAAAGACGTTTCTCGTCGCGGCGAGATCTGTTTACGAAATTTCGGTCACCAACTTACTCTCCCGAATTTGAAAATATTTTGTTGAGCCCAACCTACATAGGTAGGAATGATCATCAAAATAAAATAAGATAAATCAGAGCTCGAACAGAAAGGTTTAGGTGTTCGTTTTTACCGCGCGCTGTTCGGGAGTGGAATGGTAGAGAGATAGTATGATTGTGGTTCGATGAACCCTCTGCCAAGCACTTAAATGTGAATTGCAGAGTAATCATGCAGATGTAGATGTAGAAGACGCCGATCAATTGCTTCGAACGTCTTCCTGTCGGGACACCTTCGTTCTGGAAATCTGTCTCGATACAAACGTACCGCGCCACGGCTATTGCCCCGTGCTAATCCATACATCAAATGGGCATCTGCCAACTCCGCATTTGTAAACATTGCACTGACTGCAAAACCACGTTCGTGATTATCACTAACCTGTCGATGCTACGTACTGATGTGCTTGATGCTAGTACTGTAGAGCAATGAGTCACATGTCAACACAAGCACCGAAAGAGTGGCCGTGCCGTTCTAGGCGCTACAGTCTGCAGCCGAGCGACCGCTACGGCCGCAGGTTCGAATCCTGCCTCGTGCATGGATGTGTGTGATGTCCTTAGGTTAGTTAGGTTTAATTAGTTCTCAGTTCTAGGCGACTAATGACCTCAGAAGTTAAGTCTCATAGTGCTCAGAGCCATTTGAACTATTTGAACAAGCACCGAAGTCAACATTACCTTCCTTCAATTGGGCCAACTGGCGGTGAATCGAGGAAGTACAGTACATACCGACGAAACTAAAATGAGCTCTAACATGGAAATTAAGCGTTTCCGGACACATGTCCACATAACATCTTTTCTTTATTTGTGTATATATATATATATATATATATATATACATGGTGTTACAAAAAGGTACGGCCAAACTTTCAGGAAACATTCCTCACACACAAAGAAGGAAAATATGTTATGTGGACATGTGCCCGGAAACGCTTACTTTCCATGTTAGAGCTCATTTTATTACTTCTCTTCAAATCACATTAATCATTGAATGGAAACACACAGCAACAGAACGTACCAGCGTGTGTGTGTGTGTGTGTGTGGTTTAGGGGCATTCAGCCACGGGGTTATCAGCATCGATACGAAAATTAGTATGAAAGAATATGGTTAAAATGTATAAAATGCGATAAAAGCCGTAAGACGCAATCTGAGGTAAAATCACTCTCTGCCAACAGCCCCCCTTGATCACCCGCACTGTCACCCTGGGTCACACCCTGTAAGATAGTTTCTAAGACCTTGTACTCACTAGTATACGAAGTCGAGCGATTTTTGTATCAAGACAATGTCTACATACAATCGAGCGATTTTGTATACAAACAATTGAGAGACATAGAGACATTTTTCGTCTATAGACACTCATTTGTAACAAAATCGCGTAGTCACTCCCTTTTGAAATGGGAAAAATCGGACAATTCCTACACAGTATTGCGCAAGATTTCGTTGTTTGGATGTGTTGACAGACATACAGTTATGCACTTTGTAACGTGGGAAAGGCTTCGTCAGTTTTTTTTATTATTTCTGTTTTTTTATTGTTAAACATCACTTATCAAAATACTGCCAACGGAGAAAGTGGTGCATCTGACGGAGATCTTCAAGCAAGATCGTGTTTGTGGGAAGTCAGCAATTCCGAATATAAAAATCTCAACAAGAAATTGAGTATCGGACAGGTGGCCAAAAAATATTAAATATCAGTGAACGACGATGGAAAAAATGCAGTTATCTCCTTTAAAAACCGCTAATAAATAACAGCCAAAACGACGCCCCTCTGTAAACAGTTCACGTTACAACCAACGTCTCCTCTTTCGATTTCTTTCAGTATTTGTTATTATCACTGCACAATCCACGATCCTAACAATGTCAGTCGTATTTGGCAAACATCGAGGAACAAGGCATGCAAGTGTGGAGAAGAGATAAACTACCTAGACAGTCTATACACGCTGTCTAGCTACATGTCTACAGACAGTCCATCCACAATGCCTATTGAAAATCATTCGATTTTGTATACAAGTTTGTACTTACCTGAACACACAACTCAACAAAAACTGGCATTTTGATTACACAGAATGGGCATATGATCAGTGAGACTGAAAAGCTCAAACTCCTAGGCATTCAGATACACAGTAAGCCGTCGTGGAAAGCCCATGTCCAGGATCTTGTTAAAAACTACATGCTGCCTTATTTACCATTAGATCTGTACCTGAAGTATGTGATAATTCAACACGAAAAGTATTCTACTTTGTTTATTTTCAATCGCATATAAGGTATGGTACTATTTTTTGGATTAACTCTTCTAATTCAAAACGGCTGTTTTTGGCTCAGAAACGAGCGGTTCGAACAATATGCGATGTAAGTTCGCGAACCTCTTGTCGACCCCTTTGCAGTAGTCTGAGAATTGTGACATTGCCCAATCAACACATATTTTCTTCCATGTCGTCTGTTGTTTAGAATATTAGCTTATTCACAAGGGTTAGGAGCTTTCACTCAGTTAATGCCAGGCAGAAATCCAATCTGCATTTGTAATGCATCTCAAAATGGTTCAAATGGCTCTAAGCACTATGGGACGTAACATTTGAGGTCATCAGTCAAATGGTTCAAATGGCTCTGAGCACTATGGGACTTAACATCTGTGGTCATCAGTCCCCTAGAACTGAGAACTACTTAAACCTAACTAACCTAAGGACATCACACACATCCATGCCCGAGGCAGGATTCGAACCTGCGACCGTAGCGGTCGCGCGGATCCGGACTGCGCGCGTAGAACCGCTTGACCACCGCGGCCGGCTGGTCATCAGTCCCCTAGACTTAGAACTACTTAAACGTAACTAAGGACATCACAAACATCCACGCCCGAGGCAGGATTCGAACCTGCGACCGTAGGACCCGCGTGGTTCCGGACTGAAGCTCCTCGAACCGCTCGGCCACAGCGGCCGGCCCGGAACGCATCTCCTTGACGCTTGTGCAGAAAGGCGTGCAGTAGTCTAATGCATTCATTTTCAATAAGCTGTCACAAGAATTCAAAAATCTTCGCAGTAATGCACACTCTTTGATGTCCAAACTGAAGAGTTTCCTCGTGGCTTACTCCTTGTATTCTATCGAGGAACTCTTGGAATTGAGCTGATTCCTTTGTTACGTTGTTGAATATCTTTTTTAAACGTATGGTTTGTGGTCGGCACAGGAATCAGATACGTTTCATTTCATTCTTCGTTATAATTTTATGTACTTACTAGTACCATGACCATGGAGACATTAATCTCAACTTGGTCCTAGGAAATGTGTAAATAAGTAAAATAAAATAAAGGTAGCATTAAAATGGTTGGATGTTCTAAAATGGTCAATTAAAACACAAGTAAGACGAGAAAAAAGATAAAACAGATTCACAGGAAATGTGGCTGTATGACCCAATCACCCGGATTAAACATTAAAACTGTCACCTTAAAATTAGGGAATAAGTCAGAGATTTCAAAAAAAACCTTAAATACTCATGTCACTGTCACTTAAAACCAAGGGCAAACCGGTTGCTAAATGAGGTGCTGCCCTGTTGTCTGAATACCAAATAGGGTCTTCCGTGTTCGGTATACCACTAGCGCCATACATTTGGGGGGGGGGGGGGGGGGGGGTTCTCTCGCTGGACAACAAACTAGGTGTAATATGGTAAGAAAAGTGGGAAGCACTTCATCCCATCTGCGTCGCTGTACGCCACGGCCACGTTGTGGACTTCACTAGAAACAGCTTATTGTTTGTCACTGCCAACCACTCTTCTTCCCATTGATGCACTACTGTGTACCTCAATGTCGAGATGGCTGCACGAAAAGGGACGGCATACTGAATTGTCTAAAACCTTGACATGTCACCTTGGCTGCTACGTCCTCCATGTAGTTCCCTTAATGCTCATGTGCCCTGACTTTCAGCAGAAAGTCACCTCCTTCCCTGCCCTTGTGAGCAGAGAAGGGTACCCTGGATATTCTACGCTGGTGGGTAAAAGTGCTGTTGACAGTGAAGGGCACTCAGATAGTCGGAACAGGCGAGGAATTTAGTATTCACAGCATATCTTATCTGCCCCTGTACATGGAAGATAGCGTATAATTATGCGTCAAAGAAATTGAAGCTATGAGGTAGATGGAACTTAAAGGCACGACAGGAAAAACAACAGAGTAGCCGAAGGAGTCCCCTTTCTCAGAGCAATCCATAAATACAGCGGCATAGTTGTAGAACTCAGTTAAAACGTCGCAAAACAATGTATTAAAAGCACATGCAGTAGTGAAGCCTCTCCTGTATCGCATTACGTACTCTGAGCCTCTGCAGTAACCATGGTGGCATTCGCTTAAAGCCCTATATTTGTTGTTACACTTGTCCCACACCAAGTGACTCTAGCACATGCTTCAGGCAAATCGCAAACGACCTTGTTGCTCGTGGACATTTGGACAAAAGGCGTTCCATTTCTGGATGAGCAACAGTATGGTATGCTGGGTACCTGGGAGCAGTGAGGAATTCACATGCCTGACGCACAAAGAGGAGTTGCCAGCAGATGGTGTATCGCGGTTCCCCAAACCCAGCACAGAGAATGGGTATGGGGCTGGTCCTATAGGCACCGATACAGTGCTATACTTCCTGCAAGAAGAAAGTTTTACTCGGCAGATAAGCACACAAACGCAATGTTACGCTTCCTACAAGGAAGATACATTTGACACTTGAGATCGTGCACTTGGCTGGAGTGCTACAAGGGCCACGTGATTCAACAAATCCTGTACCTGAACGCAATGCCACACTTCCTGCAGGAAGACCTGTTTGACTAGAGAAATCCTGCATATGGATGCAATTGTTCCCTTCCTACAGGAAGGCTCATTTGACTCGACAGATTGTGTACCTGGATGCATTGTGCCGATGGATGCAAAAGGTTTTATGGTGCATGTACATACACTATGTGATCAAAGTATCCGGACACCCCTAAAAACATGCTTTTTTCATACCAGGTGCATTGTGCCGCCTACTGCCATGTACTCCATATCAGCTACCTCAGTAGTCATTAGACATCGTAAGAGATCAGAATGGGGCGCTCCGCGGAGCTCACAGACTTTAACGGTTTCATGTGATTGGGTGTCACTTGTGTCATACGTCTGTGCGCGAGATTTCCACACTCCTCAACATCCCTAGGTCCACTGTCTCCGATGTGATAGTGAAGTGGGAACGTCAAGGGACACGTACAGCACTAAAGCGTACAGGCCGACCTCGTCTTTTGACTGACAGAGACTGCCGACAGTTGAAGAGGGTCGTAATGTGTAATAGGCAGACATTTATCCAGACCATCACACAGGAATTCCAAACTGCATCAGGATCCACTGCAAGTACTATGACAGATACGAGGGAGGTGAAAAAACTTGGATTACATGGTGTAGCGACTGCTCATAAGCAACACATCACGCCGGTAAATGCCAAACGACGCCTCGCTTGGTGTATGGGGTCTAAACATTAAACGACTGAACAGCGAAAAAACGTTGTGTGGAGTGACGAATCACGGTACATAATATGGCGATCCGATGTCAGGGTGCGGGTGTGGCGAATGCCCGGTGAACTCCCAGCGTGTGTAGTGCCAACAGTAAAATTCGGAGGTGGTGGTGTTATGGTCTATGTGTCGTCATGGGAATTTTCCCCATAGATATCACCATCAGGTACCGCGCAGCAATGTACTGGCTTAGGATGGGGAGAATAGACCAGGTTCGGCAGATCACTGGTGTACCGATTGAGATAACACGCCAACTCAGAGCATGGCGAGTGGATACCTGGCAGAGCGAGTGGGCCAACAGCGATAAGGGCCGCCGTGTCTACAACTTCTTCCCTGACATCCGGGAAAGACTAAAACTAAAACATATTGATCCCAGCCGCGGTATGGTACATTTCATCACAGGACATGGCCCTTATCCCACGCACCTGTACCGCGTGAGTCTGCAGCAGACTAATAGATGCACATGCGGGGAAGAAGGTTCCCCTGAACATACTGTCTTCTTCTGCGGACAACGCACGAACATAAGACACACAGTACACATAAATCGCCTGAACACACAGAACGAACTACATGCCATAATACGCGACCCGGAAAGGTGGACTGAACTCAACAAACTAACGGACGAAATCTCGAAGATCCAACAAATAGAATACTTGCGCAACAGACCCTACCGAAGGCAAGTCGGTCCAAACAGACGTCACGATGCCCAGGGGGATACAGATATGATTAGCACCACGAGTGATGAAGAAGAAACAGATACAGACCAGGGCACCAACACAGATATTGAAGCGTCCAGCGCGGATGATCCATAGTGTCAACCAAGTCAAATTCAAAGAACAGAGTGGAACAACCGACAAGAGGTGCACAAGTCACACACAATCCTAAAACCAGATTGCACCGTATATATAAATAGTTTACAGCATCTCCATGTCCAATAAGAGCTTAAAGCTAGGTACCTCTTCAAGGGACCTACACCTTCCATTAAGAGGCAGCGCACAGTCTGTATGGAAGGATCTTAATTGTGGTCCCTCTCTTTTGAGCCCAACCCGACGGATACCTATGGTAGATCGGGGAAAACCACCGCTCAGGCTGTGTTGCTGGCGGGGCCGGAAGGTGCTAACTGCCACACCACGTATCATTGTAAGTCTCATTGGCTCAGTGTGAACTGTTTGTACAACCAACCTACACAGCCTATACCTCAACCTCCACTATACTAAGAACCTCTCATCTGAAGCTTAAAGTTGGGCACCTCTTCAAGGGACCTACGCCCCCCTGGTAAGAGGCGGCGCACGTCCTGGATGGAAGGATCTTAATTGTGGTTCCTCTCTTTTGAGCCCAACCCGACGGATACCTATGGTAGATCGGGGAAAACCACCGTTCAGGTCGTGTTGTCGGCGGGGCCGGGAGGTGCTTGTGCCTGATGTACTCTACTAGGAGCCTTGCAGGCTCAACACAAACCGTTAGCGTCATTACCTTATTACTTTTACCACGAGTACCCTTTCATTAGCAACTTTGAGCCAAGCACAAAATCAGTTACCTCTCTATTGTATATCGTAAATAGTTTAGCAGGTTGGACATGGAGGTCTTAGTTTCTAGCTTTAACGTACCCTAATCTCTTCTAGTTAAGTTAGTTTTTAGGATGGTAGTTAAAGGCATGGTGAGCAACGGCCAGCGTCTTGAGGGTCATTCCAAGACCCGGGCCGCCGCCCACAACCAGGTGACGGGCCATATTATACCTATAACTTCTCTACTCAGTTCTCTTCCTTCCTTCTTTCTAAATATTTAATTTCGTTTTGTTTATTAATATCTTACTTGATTTTGTATTAGTTATAAGTTTTTCTAATGCTGCACAAAAAAAAAAGATAACAAATGGATCTAAACAGAGCCCGCCTCCACGTGGCGGGACACGTGCAACGGTGTGAGTGGGGACGGGAGCCGGTGTGGTGTTACTTTAAGTCACTGCGGACCCGGGACCCAGTCACAGCGGCTAAGTGGCAATATACGACCCACCATAAGAAATTAGACGGTGGGTCATAAAATATAAGCAGCTAGTGAAAAAAAAAAAGTGTTATGGTCTAGTCGTGTTTTTCATGGAGAGGACTTGCACCCCTTGTTGTTTTGCGTGGCACCATCACAGCACAGGCATTTTTTAAGCACCTTATTGCTTCCCAGTGTTGAAGAGCAACTCGGGGATGGCGATTGCATCTTTCAACACGATCGAGAGCCTGTTCATAATGCACGGCCTGTGGCGGAGTGCTTACACGACGATAACATCCCTGTAATGCATTGGCCTGCACAGAGTCCTGACCTCAATCCTGTAGAGCACCTTTGGGATGTTTTGGAACGCCGACTTCGTGCCAGGCCTCACCGAACGACATCGATACCTCTCCTCAGTGCAGCACTCCGTGAAGAATGGGCTGCCATTCCCCAAGAAACCTTACAGCACCTGACTGAACGTATGCCTGCGAGAGTGGAAGTGTCATCAAGGCTAAGAGTGGGCCAACACCATACTGAGTTCCAGCATTACCGATGCAGGACGCCACGAACTTATTAGTCATTTTCAGACAGGTGTCCGGATACTTTTGATCACAGCGTGTATGTACCCCTTACGCCTAGCAGCTGCTCGACTGCGCTTTTTCACACACAAAAAGAACCATGCGTTTAGGTACATACCTCTTTCTCAACACATACACATGTGTGCTTTCGTTCACACCTAAACAGAAATTCTCACGGTGTTCAAGCGTTCAAGTTGTCTTCTAAGCTAGTAGCAGCTGCCACCTAAGCCACTACTATTTTCAGACAGAGACGAAATTGTAGAAAACAGTGCTAGTGTTGGGATAATGAAGTAGGCGTAACACCAGATATCCTACGAATTCAGAGATGCATTGCTAGAATCGTAACAGGTCATTGTATCCTACACGAAACTGTAAGAGAAATGATCATCTGTCTTATTTAAGTATCCTTGGGAGAAATGAAGTGTAGTTCTCGCAAAATCTTGTCAGATAAATTTAGAGAATCTGAATCCAAGCGGTCTGTGCGATCATTATCTTGCCTCAGTTGCATTTTTTGCGCATGGATCATGAGAACAAATTTTGTCTTTTCATTAATTAAAATCAATATCTCTGTTTTTATCCAAGGGTTTCTACTAGGCCTTTTCTTTTTACCTATTTGATTCTCTGCTGCCTTCACTATTTCATCTCTTAAAGCTAGCCATTCGTCTTCTAGTGTATTCCTTACTCCTCTTCTAGTTATCTGTTGGCTAATGCTCCCTCTGAAACTCTCAAAAACCTCTGGTTCTTTTAACTTATCCATGTCCCACCTCCTTAATTTCCTACATTTCTGCAATTTCTTTAGTTTTAATCTGCAGTTCATAACCAATAAATTGTCGTCAGAATTAACATCTGCCCCTGGAAATGTCTTACAGTTTAGAATCTGGCTCGTAAATCTCAGCGTAAACTAAAAACTAAACTCTGTCCGAACAGGCCTTGGAAGACCCAACTGTTCCGACCGGCCACCGTGTCATCCCCAGCCCACAGGCGCCACTGGATGCGGCTATGGAGAGGCATGTGGTCAGCACATCAGCATACCGCTCTCCCAGCCGTATGTCAGTTTACGAGACCTGAGCCGCTACTTCTCAATCAAGTAGCTCCTCAGTTTGCCTCACAAGAGTTGAGTACACCCCGCTAACCAACAGAATGGTCGCCCATCCGAGTGCTATCCTAGCCCGACAGCGCTTAAATTCGGTAATCTGGCGGGAACCGGTGTTACCACTGCGGCAAGGCCGTTGGTAAATCTCTGCGTAGCCATTACATAATCAATCTGAAACCTTCTGGTGTCTCCAGTTCTCTTCTCGTATACAGCCTTCTTTTATGATTCTTAAACCAAGTGTTAGCGATGATTAAATTATGCACTGTGATGAAATCTACTAGGCGACTACCTCTTTCATTCCTTTCACCCAGTCCATGTTGTTGTCGTAGTGGTCTTCAGTCCTGAGACTGGTTTGATGCAGCTCTCCATGCTACTCTATCCTGTGCAAGCTTCTTCATCTCCCAGTACCTACTGCAACCTACATCCTTCTGAATCTGCTTAGTGTATTCATCTCTTGGTCTCCCTCTACGATTTTTACCCTCAACGCTGCCCTCCAATACTAAATTGGTGATCCCTTGATGCCTCAGAACATGTCATACCAAACGATCCCTTCTTCTAGTCAAGTTGTGCCACAAACTTCTCTTCTCCCCAATCCTATTCAATACCTCGTCATTAGTTATGTGATCTACCCATCTAATCTTCAGCATTCTTCTGTAGCACCACATTTCGAGAGCTTCTAGTCTCTTCCTGTCCAAACTATTTATCGTCCATGTTTCACTTCCATACACGGCTATACTCCATACAAATACTTTCAGAAACGATTCCTGACACTTAAATCTATACTCGATGTTAACAAATTTCTCTTCTTCAGAAACGCTTTCCTTGCCATTGCCAGTCTACATTTTATATCCTCTCTACTTCAACCATCATCTGTTATTTTGCTCCCCAAATAGCAAAACTCCTTTACTAATTTAAATGCCTCATTTCCTAATCTAATTCCCTCAGCATCACCCGACTTAATTCGACTACATTCCATTATCCTCGTTTTGCTTTTGTTGATGACCAAGTCCATAATCACCTACTATTTTTCCTTCTCTTCCTTCTCCTGCTATCGCGGTCCAGCCCCCCGTTGCAATTAAATTTTCGTGTCCTTCAAGTATCTAAACGATTTCTTTCATCTCATCATACATTTCTACAGTCCCTCATAACTATTAAAAAAGGAATATTTTACTGTAGTTGTAACTATCCAGTTGTTGTAAATACAAGAATGACCCTCAACAAAAAAGAATAGCACAGTTTTGTCCAGGTTTTAAAATAGGTATCTTATCTCTATTCCTCTTGTCACATAACTTGTTATATATTCCATATACTTGATTTCAAACATTGGTACTTCTAAATTTGGCTATAAAGGGTGATTCAGCTAATCTGCTTCCCCCATACACATTCTAAGAAAAACAACCACGCGCCACATAGTAATTATCCGAATGAGACGGAAACTGGTAGATGTTATGTACATGAAAGACAAATAAATGATTACAATTTCAAAAAAATTTGATAATTTATTCAACAGAAACAGCTTCACGAAATGAGCACGTTTGTCCACCTCTGACCCTTACGCAAGCAGTTATTAGGTTTGACATTGATTGACAAATTTGTTGGATGTCCTCCTAAGGGATATGCCAAATTCTGTCCAAACGGCGCGCTAGATCGTCAAAATCCCGAGCTGATTGGAGAGCCCTGTCCATAATGCTCCAAACGTTCTCAATTGGGGAAAGATCAACGACGTTTTTGGCCGAGGTAGGTTTTAGCAAGCACGAAGACGAGTAGCAGAAACTCTCCCCGGTCCGGGTGGGTATTATGAAGTGTAGGCAGAAGTGCCAACACCGTGTTGTTTGAGGAAGCCGAAATGCACGCTATAAGCTCACGCAGGATGGCGTGAGGTATGAAACAGGATACGTAATGAATGCTATAAAGAAAAGTACGTAGCTGCTGGAATACTTAACTTTAATCCACAATTGGGGAACATTGGTATTGTTGATACAGTATTATCATTTCAATATAACTTGGTGATGGCGCCTTGCTAGGTCGTAGCAATTGACTTAGCTATGCTAACTATCTTCTCGGCAAGTGAGAGAGTCTACGTCAGTGTCTGTTGCTAGCTACGTCGGCTGTACAACTGGGGCGAGTGCTAGTAAGTCTCTCTAGACCTGCCGTGTGGTGGCGCTCGGTCTGCAATTACTGACAGTGGCGACACGCGGGTCCGGTGTATACTAATGGACCGCGGCCGATTTAAAGGCTACCACCTAGCAAGTGTGGTGTCTGGCGGTGACACGACATATTATCTTGCTAAAATGTAGGGTCAGGATGGCTTGCAAAAAGAGCAACAAAATTTGGCATATAATATCGTCGACATAACGCTGTATTGTGGGGATGCAGCGGATTACAGCCAGAGGGGTCCTGCTATGAAATGAGAAGGCATCCCAGACCATCATTTCTAGCTTCTTGCAGTATGGCGGGCGTCAGTCAGGTTGTTATCCTACCGCTGGTTCAAAATTGCTCTAAGCACCATGGGACTTAACATCTAATGTCATCAGTCCCCTAGACTTAGAACTACCTAAACCTAACTAAGCTAAGGACATCACGCACATCCATGCCCGAGGCAGGATTCGAACCTGCGACAGTAGCAGCCGCGTGGTTTCCGACTGAAGTGCCTAGAACCGCTCGGTCACAGCGGCCGGCTTCTACCGCTGTCCGGGGTGTCTCCAGACACGTCTTCGGCCTGGAATCTCATTGACTGGATTAGAATTGTTTTTGCGATGAGTTTCACTTCAAACTGAGCCACAATGACCAGCGACGATATCCTTCCGAGTAATTCCCACACGTAGATCTACGTGGGGAACTATTTTACGTTCAGCGTATTTCACTCAAGAGGATACCATTTTTATTGAGTCATACAGTAGAGGTGCATGGCTCAAGGCTGTAGTCTCCCCTTACTTTCAGCCGTCTACAGTACCACCACAGCAATTCTATGTAGGATGATGTTACAAGGCCAGAGCAGTCGATGATCCAGACTGTTGTTCCCGCAACTGCTGAAAATGCTACTACATCACTTCAGTAACCACGAGTCATTCTGCCCTCTTCCTTTGAAGTTGCACCTATGGTACTGCTGTATGTATCATCGAGGCTTGGAAGCCACGCCAGCTCGGCAAGGTGCTTGGTTCATGGGGTGAGGGGTTCTGCATTACTTATTTTAATTTTCATTTTTATTTTTAGTGAATTGAATGATCCTTCACTCAGCCATGCAGAAAGGTCTAGTGCGGTGTACAGCAAGCAATGTTGTGTCCAGTCAAGTGCCTGACCCTGATGTACAGTCAATTGTAACTGACAGCCACTCATACAATTGCAGATGACATGACGTATGCCGAGAAAAATGGCAAAACAAATGTGCCAGAAACAGCGGCAACGATCGTAAAAACCATGCTGTGACGAAAATTAAATAAGGTATTATGAACTTTTCACAGAAAACAATATTTGGGACCAAACAGTACACACGTAATAATGTTCGTTTCTGTTCCATTTTTGCATTTTCGAGAATTAAAGAATCCACTAATGGTGGTAATATTGTCGCTGAAACTAGTCTGAGAATAAGTAAATAAATAACGAAACTGCTTTGTATCAAGGTGGACCCACAATCCCATATTGTTGTTATATAGTTGCAACTAGTGCCTACATTGGAGCCAATGGCACACGAAAAGAGTGGTAAAAATAAAAATAAGTGATAAATCATAATCTTACATTTTCAAATAATAATACTACCTAATTATGCTGCCAGAAAACACTACATGTTTCGTAACAAAATATGTACGAATATAGTTAAACAAACATCCTTTTTTTTTACTTCATAGAGCACTGACGATCTCTAATAGGAAAGGTGATAATACATGCTTAGTTGAAAGCAGAATCAACAGTCGCCCACCGATGCGGCCGAGCGATTCTAGGCGCTTCAGTCTGGAACCGCGCGACCGTTACGGTCGCAGGTTCGAATCCTGCCTCGGGCATGGATGTGCTTGATGTCCTTAGGTTAGTTAGGGTTAAGTAGTTCTAAGTCTAGTGGACTGATGACCTCAGATGTTAAGTCCCTATCTACATGACAAACATTTTTTAATTAGAAGCCGAGGAAGAATGTCGCTAAATGTTAACAATATTAACTAAGTATTATTTATCATTATTTTAGACTTTTTTATCTTATGTTGAACTAAATGATAAACGTTGTTGGGGAGATTGGCTGCTGACTAATCCCTTTCAGACTTAAAGGTCTCAGAAAGCTCTGGATCCACTGCTCTGAAGCAGCTGACAGTCTAGCATCATGGACATCCTCACATCTGCACAGATGGGTTTAAACAAAAAGACGTGGCAGGAAGTGCATTCGTAGATGGCGAGACCAATCAAGGAGGCAAGCTCCCTGAATTTGCGTCCATACTCACCGCAGGACTAAGAGCGATTTTAGAGGGACTTAAATACGCAAAAGCGGTTCAAGAAGAAACAATCATCATTTTATCAGACTACGCTCAGAACTGTTGCTGTTAAAATGCTACGACGTGAACAATATCAAAAATTATCCAGTGTATCGCGTTATGTAGCAGTGTGGGTCCTATCCCGCGTAAATAAGACGGCGGTCATACTATGGGTGAAAGCGCAAAGCGAAATAAAGAGAAATGAAAAAGTAGATACGCTGGCCAAGGAAGTTGTATACATTTGTTTAGTGGCGCATGATAAAAGTGCCACCCGACTATCTTCTTGATGCTGTAAGAACTACAATCAAGGCCAGATGGAATGAAAACCTCCAACAGTCTCACAAAATGTAAGGGTGACTCTATTCCGCGGTGGTGCCTAATCTCCCATCGCGTCCTTGGTACCAAAATTGCAGAAACTTAATATTGATTGCTGCAACTATGGGAGATTCTGGCGACATCTCTACCGCCTCAACATGGACACATCTTCTATGTGTGAACATGGCAGTGAGGAAGGTGTTAATCAGATTTACTTCGGCTGCCGCAGAAAATACCGATAAACTATGGAAATAACACAGCATCTGATGACCTCTGCGAATGCTTTACAAACAAGTCTTAAAACCCTTTTAGCAACAAAAGACATAAGAGTGTATATGATCCTACACTATTTTATAACAGAGGATCAAATAAGAGCATAGAAAAAGCGAATATTTTCATACAGTAAATGCATTAATTCGCTTAGACCTTTGACTTAAGTTCAGTTTAAATATATGTAAAAGATAATCGTTGGTTTTCTTGGTCTGAGGCTGGTTGTAGGGTATGACCAAAATATATTAACAAATATTTTAAAAAGAGATTCAATTGTGCAACGCTTGCTCGTCAGTGGAAACTGCCAACGTCCTCAACGGGTAGCCTACCTATCTAGGCGGTTAACACAGGTACGCGGCCGATATTCGCCTGGGCCCTACAGCAACGTGAACCTGTCCCACGACTCCTCTTGATGACGTGGTGCGAGCTGCGACTCTTTTTGATTGCTTCGAATGATTCGTTGCTCCAGAGATCCACTAACTTCCCATTCCATGATCACTTATCTTAATATCTGCCCTCAAGAAATTATTAGACAAGACCAACCAATAGAGCTTTCACCCTCCCCCCATCATCCCAGCCCCTCCCCCTCCCCCCCCCCCCCCACACACACACCACAAACACACACACACACAAAATAAAAGTAAAATAACATAAAACAAAATAAAATAAATCCCTAAACTTACTGTCACCCTCCCTCTCTCCCTCCCCCCTCTCTCTTTCTCTCTCTCTCTCCCTTTTCACACACACACACACACACACACACACACACACACACACATACAGAGACAGAGAGAGAGAGAAGAAAAAAAGAAAAGAAAAAAATAGAAAAAATCACAGACACTTCTGAAAGATAAGACCGCCAGCAACACCTTCAAATGTTCCACTGTCAGCCATCTTGTTTTTACACCTTCAATTGTTCCACTGCCCGCCATGTTTGTTTTTACAGCTGGTAAAGCAGTGAAACAGTTACAGTGACAGTAACAGTGACAGTGGCAACTCAATATATAGAGTTTGACAGTGATGAAGATGATCAAAAGGAAAATGTAAGTAAAACCTTAAGTAAATAGACACACACATAGAATTCAATAATTTCAGGCACAAAAATAACAAGTTTACAAATCGTAATTTTAACTTAAACAATTTGTCTACTTTAAAGTATAAGTGGTTGCAGATGACAAACTGTGCAACAAAACGGTCACTGTAGAAACACAACACATCAGAAAAACCACACCATGTGGTAAAAAGGTATGAATTCGTAATTTATGTGTTTTTTTTTTCAAATGTGTGTAATTACGATTTAAAAACTAATTGCTACATGTATACAAACAACAAAGAACACTCTTCATCTTTAACAGATGGAAAATAAAAGCCCACTGAAGATGCTGCAACTGCAGTTTTGGTTAAAAAACAAAATTGTCTTTTGCTAAAGGCGGACCCTATCCAAAAACATTAATATCTGCCGTTTCAGCGTTCGCACTATGACTGGAAAAATGAACCGTAGTGCCATCTTTCACAGTTACACAATTACGAAAGACGAAATTCAGCCTTGTCTCTGTTGTCTTCCGTTTCGGTGCTAATATCATCAACTTTTTCTTTACCTATAAGGCTTTTACTTCGCTGAAACTTGTTGCTCACGCAACAACCTTTGGAATACTAGTATTGAATCACGATTGGTCTCAATAACAAGTGCTATTTCTGTCAAGGACGGTTTAATTACTGGCTATATTACAAAAAGGAAAGAGCACACATTACGCTACTATCTAGCCATTAACGACTTTTTAGGTCTAGGAGAATGATCACCTCCTTAACTAGAATGTGCCCTTACAAACTCACTTGTCAAAATAAGTATCATTAAGGCTCGTTACTGTAAGGAACAGTGTCATGAAACTGTCATGAAGACTTTACTGTGTGAGTGTTCGAAGTACTCGGTACAAGGCAAGGAACAGTACGCAGCAATAGTACCCAGTAACAATTCGTAACCAATTGTAGTTGTCAGTGCTTTATCAATTTTGATAATGTCGAGTATTTAGCAACAGAAAAATGTCTTTCAGCAGCAGGACTTCATGTGGAAAACCAGCATTAGTCATTCAAATATTAACACAGTGCTTTGCAAGGCCTAAAATTTAAATACAAAAAATAAAAATTAATATAAGGTGTACAACTTTACTTCCGCCGTTTTTTCCCAAACATTTGAGGCTTTAATGAAACATATTGGTTACACATGTATCATTCAAAGTATTTTCCACCGCTGGCCACTACTTCCTCCCATCTTTCGGGCACTGTACCAATCCCGCGTCGAAAAAATTGTTCATCTTTTGAAGCGATACACGAATCAATCCAATTTGTGACTTCTTCATGAGATCGGAAGTGTTGGCCAGCCAGGCCATGCGCCACTGATCTAAACAGGTGACAGTCAGAGGGAGCAATGTCTGGAGAATACGACGGGTGGGGTAGGACTTCCCATTTTAACGTTTCCAAGTACGGTTTGACCTCTTTTGCAACGTGGGGTCGAGCGTTGTCGTGCTGCAAAAATCACTTTATCGTGCCTCTCACTGTATTGTGGCCGTTTTTCTTTGAATGCTCTGCTCAAACGCATCAATTGCGTTCGATAACGAGCACCTGTGATGGTTTCACTTGGTTTCAACACCTCATAATAAACGACGGCGAGCTGGCCCCACCAAAAGCAGAGAGATCTTGGAGCCGTGAATATCTACATCTACATCCATACTCCGCAAGCCACCTGACGGTGTGTGGCGGAGAGTATTTTGAGTACCTCTATCGGTTCTCCCTTCTATTCCAGTCTCGTATTGTTCGTAGAACGCATTAATTGCGTTCGATAACGAGCACCTGTGATTGTTTCACATGGTTTCAAACCTCATAGTAAACGACGCCGAGCTGGTCCCACCAAAAGCAGAGCGATCTTGGAGCCGTGAATATCTACATCTACATCCATACTCCGCAAGCCACCTGATGGTGTGTGGCGGAGAGTATTTTGAGTACCTCTATCGGTTCTCCCTTCTATTCCAGTCTCGTATTGTTCGTAGAACGCATTAATTGCGTTCGATAACGAGCACCTGTGATTGTTTCACATGGTTTCAAACCTCATAGTAAACGACGCAGAGCTGGTCCCACCAAAAGCAGAGCGATCTTGGAGCCGTGAATATCTACATCTACATCCATACTCCGCAAGCCACCTGACGGTGTGTGGCGGAGAGTATTTTGAGTACCTCCATCGATTCTCCCTTCTATTCCAGTCTCGTATTGTTCGTACAACGCATTAATTGCGTTCGATAACGGACACCTGTGATTGTTTCACATGGTTTCAAACCTCGAAGTAAACGACGCCGAGCTGGTCCCTCCAAAAGCAGAGCGATCTTGGAGCCGTGAATATCTACATCTACATCCATACTCCGCAAGCCACCTGACGGTGTGTGGCGGAGAGTATTTTGAGTACCTCTATCGATTCTCCCTCCTATTCCAGTCTCGTATTGTTCGTAGAACGCATTAATTGCGTTCGATAACGGACACCTGTGATTGTTTCACATGGTTTCAAACCTCATAGTAAACGACGCCGAGCTGGTCCCACCAAAAGCAGAGCGATCTTGGAGCCGTGAATTTCTACATCTACATCCATACTCCGCAAGCCACCTGACGGTGTGTGGCGGAGAGTATTTTGAGTACCTCTATCAGTTCTCCCTTCTATTCCAGTCTCGTATTGTTCGTAGAACGCATTAATTGCGTTCGATAACGGACACCTGTGATTGTTTCACATGGTTTCAAACCTCATAGTAAACGACGCCGAGCTGGTCCCACCAAAAGCAGAGCGATCTTGGAGCCGGGAATATCTACATCTACATCCATACTCCGCAAGCCACCTGACGGTGTGTGGCGGAGAGTATTTTGAGTACCTCTATCGGTTCTCCCTTCTATTCCAGTCTCGTATTGTTCGTAGAACGCATTAATTGCGTTCGATAGCGAGCACCTGTGGTTGTTTCACATGGTTTCAAACCTCATAGTAAACGACGCCGAGCTGGTCCCACCAAAAGCAGAGCGATCTTTGAGCCGTGAATATCTACATCTACATCCATACTCCGCA
The DNA here is from genome assembly GCF_021461395.2 of Schistocerca americana. Lineage (NCBI taxonomy): Eukaryota > Metazoa > Arthropoda > Insecta > Orthoptera > Acrididae > Schistocerca > Schistocerca americana. Next base: position 225,871,391 of record NC_060123.1, read on the forward strand.
AGCCACCTGACGGTGTGTGGCGGAGAGTATTTTGAGTACCTCTATCGGTTCTCCCTTCTATTCCAGTCTCGTATTGTTCGTAGAACGCATTAATTGCGTTCGATAGCGAGCACCTGTGGTTGTTTCACATGGTTTCAAACCTCATAGTAAACGACGCTGAGCTGGTCCCACCAAAAGCAGAGCGATCTTTGAGCCGTGAATATCTACATCTACATCCATACTCCGCAAGCCACCTGACGGTGTGTGGCGGAGAGTATTTTGAGTACCTCTATCGATTCTCCCTCCTATTCCAGTCTCGTATTGTTCGTAGAACGCATTAATTGCGTTCGATAACGGACACCTGTGATTGTTTCACATGGTTTCAAACCTCATAGTAAACGACGCCGAGCTGGTCCCACCAAAATCAGAGCGATCTTGGAGCCGTGAATATCTACATCTACATCCATACTCCGCAAGCCACCTGACGGTGTGTGGCGGAGAGTATTTTGAGTACCTCTATCGGTTCTCCCTTCTATTCCAGTCTCGTATTGTTCGTAGAACGCATTAATTGCATTCGATAACGAGCACCTGTGATTGTTTCTCATGGTTTCAAACCTCATAGTAAACGACGCCGAGCTGGTCCCACCAAAAGCAGAGCGATCTTGGAGCCGTGAATATCTACATCTACATCCATACTCCGCAAGCCACCTGACGGTGTGAGGCGGAGAGTATTTTGAGTACCTCTATCGGTTCTCCCTTCTATTCCAGTCTCGTATTGTTCGTACAACGCATTAATTGCGTACGATAACGAGCACCTGTGATAGTTACACATGGTTTCAAACCTCATAGTAAACGACGCCGAGTTGGTCCCACCAAAAGCAGAGCGATCTTGGAGCCGTGAATATCTACATCTACATCCATACTCCGCAGGCCACCTGACGGTGTGTGGCGGAGAGTATTTTGAGTACCTCTATCGGTTCTCCCTTCTATTCCAGTCTCGTATTGTTCGTAGAACGCATTAATTGCGTTCGATAACGAGCACCTGTGATTGTTTCACATGGTTTCAAACCTCATAGTAAACGACGCCGAGCTGGTCCCACCAAAAGCAGAGCGATCTTGGAGCCGTGAATATCTACATCTACATCCATACTCCGCAAGCCACCTGACGGTGTGTGGCGGAGAGTATTTTGAGTACCTCTATCGGTTCTCCCTTCTATTCCAGTCTCGTATTGTTCGTAGAACGCATTAATTGCGTTCGATAACGAGCACCTGTGATTGTTTCACATGGTTTCAAACCTCATAGTAAACGACGCCGAGCTGGTCCCACCAAAAGCAGAGCGATCTTGGAGCCGTGAATATCTACATCTACATCCATACTCCGCAAGCCACCTGACGGTGTGTGGCGGAGAGTATTTTGAGTACCTCTATGGGTTCTCCCTTCTATTCCAGTCTCGTATTGTTCGTAGAACGCATTAATTGCGATCGATAACGAGCACCTGTGATTGTTTCACATGGTTTCAAACCTCATAATAAACGACGCCGAGCTGGTCCCACCAAAAGCAGAGCGATCTTGGAGCCGTGAATATCTACATCTACATCCATACTCCGCAAGCCACCTGACGGTGTGTGGCGGAGAGTATTTTGAGTACCTGTATCGGTTCTCCCTTCTATTCCAGTCTCGTATTGTTCGTAGAACGCATTAATTGCGTTCGATAACGAGCACCTGTGATTGTTTCACATGGTTTCAAACCTCATAGTAAACGACGCCGAGCTGGTCCCACCAAAAGCAGAGCAATCTTGGAGCCGTGAATATCTACATCTACATCCATACTCCGCAAGCCACCTGACGGTGTGTGGCGGAGAGTATTTTGAGTACCTCTATCGGTTCTCCCTTCTATTCCAGTCTCGTATTGTTCGTAGAACGCATTAATTGCGTTCGATAACGAGCACCTGTGATTGTTTCACATGGTTTCAAACCTCATAGTAAACGACGCCGAGCTGGTCCCACCAAAAGCAGAGCGATCTTGGAGCCGTGAATATCTACATCTACATCCATACTCCGCAAGCCACCTGACGGTGTGTGGCGGAGAGTATTTTGAGTACCTCTATCGGTTCTCCCTTCTATTCCAGTCTCGTATTGTTCGTAGAACGCATTAATTGCGTTCGATAACGAGCACCTGTGATTGTTTCACATGGTTTCAAACCTCATAGTAAACGACGCCGAGCTGGTCCCACCAAAAGCAGAGCGATCTTGGAGCCGTGAATATCTACATCTACATCCATACTCCGCAAGCCACCTGACGGTGTGTGGCGGAGAGTATTTTGAGTACCTCTATGGGTTCTCCCTTCTATTCCAGTCTCGTATTGTTCGTAGAACGCATTAATTGCGTTCGATAACGAGCACCTGTGATTGTTTCACATGGTTTCAAACCTCATAATAAACGACGCCGAGCTGGTCCCACCAAAAGCAGAGCGATCTTGGAGCCGTGAATATCTACATCTACATCCATACTCCGCAAGCCACCTGACGGTGTGTGGCGGAGAGTATTTTGAGTACCTCTATCGGTTCTCCCTTCTATTCCAGTCTCGTATTGTTCGTAGAACGCATTAATTGCGTTCGATAACGAGCACCTGTGATTGTTTCACATGGCTTCAAACCTCATAGTAAACGACGCCGAGCTGGTCCCACCAAAAGCAGAGCGATCTTGGAGCCGTGAATATCTACTTCTACATCCATACTCCGCAAGCCACCTGACGGTGTGTGGCGGAGAGTATTTTGAGTACCTCTATCGGTTCTCCCTTCTATTCCAGTCTCGTATTGTTCGTAGAACGCATTAATTGCGTTCGATAACGAGCACCTGTGATTGTTTCACATGGTTTCAAACCTCATAGTAAACGACGCCGAGCTGGTCCCACCAAAAGCAGAGCGATCTTGGAGCCGTGAATATCTACATCTACATCCATACTCCGCAAGCCACCTGACGGTGTGTGGCGGAGAGTATTTTGAGTACCTCTATCGGTTCTCCCTTCTATTCCAGTCTCGTATTGTTCGTAGAACGCATTAATTGCGTTCGATAACGAGCACCTGTGATTGTTTCACATGGTTTCAAACCTCATAGTAAATGACGCCGAGCTGGTCCCACCAAAAGCAGAGCGATCTTGGAGCCGTGAATATCTACATCTACATCCATACTCCGCAAGCCACCTGACGGTGTGTGGCGGAGAGTATTTTGAGTACCACTATCGGTTCTCCCTTCTATTCCAGTCTCGTATTGTTCGTAGAACGCATTAATTGCGTTCGATAACGAGCACCTGTGATTGTTTCACATGGTTTCAAACCTCATAATAAACGACGCCGAGCTGGTCCCACCAAAAGCAGAGCGATCTTGGAGCCGTGAATATCTACATCTACATCCATACTCCGCAAGCCACCTGACGGTGTGTGGCGGAGAGTATTTTGAGTACCTCTATCGGTTCTCCCTTCTATTCCAGTCTCGTATTGTTCGTAGAACGCATTAATTGCGTTCGATAACGAGCACCTGTGATTGTTTCACATGGTTTCAAACCTCATAATAAACGACGCCGAGCTGGTCCCACCAAAAGCAGAGCGATCTTGGAGCCGTGAATATCTACATCTACATCCATACTCCGCAAGCCACCTGACGGTGTGTGGCGGAGAGTATTTTGAGTACCTCTATCGGTTCTCCCTTCTATTCCAGTCTCGTATTGTTCGTAGAACGCATTAATTGCGTTCGATAACGAGCACCTGTGATTGTTTCACATGGTTTCAAACCTCATAATAAACGACGCCGAGCTGGTCCCACCAAAAGCAGAGCGACCTTGGAGCCGTGAATATCTACATCTACATCCATACTCCGCAAGCCACCTGACGGTGTGTGGCGGAGAGTATTTTGAGTACCTCTATCGGTTCTCCCTTCTATTCCAGTCTCGTATTGTTCGTAGAACGCATTAATTGCGTTCGATAACGAGCACCTGTGATTGTTTCACATGGTTTCAAACCTCATAGTAAACGACGCCGAGCTGGTCCCACCAAAAGCAGAGCGATCTTGGAGCCGTGAATATCTACATCTACATCCATACTCCGCAAGCCACCTGACGGTGTGTGGCGGAGAGTATTTTGAGTACCTCTATCGGTTCTCCCTTCTATTCCAGTCTCGTATTGTTCGTAGAACGCATTAATTGCGTTCGATAACGAGCACCTGTTATTGTTTCACATGGTTTCAAACCTCATAGTAAACGACGCCGAGCTGGTCCCACCAAAAGCAGAGCGATCTTGGAGCCATGAATATCTACATCTACATCCATACTCCGCAAGCCACCTGACGGTGTGTGGCGGAGAGTATTTTGAGTACCTCTATCGGTTCTCCCTTCTATTCCAGTCTCGTATTGTTCGTAGAACGCATTAATTGCGTTCGATAACGAGCACCTGTGATTGTTTCACATGGTTTCAAACCTCATAGTAAACGACGCCGAGCTGGTCCCACCAAAAGCAGAGCGATCTTGGAGCCGTGAATATCTACATCTACATCCATACTCCGCAAGCCACCTGACGGTGTGTGGCGGAGAGTATTTTGAGTACCTCTATCGGTTCTCCCTTCTATTCCAGTCTCGTATTGTTCGTAGAACGCATTAATTGCATTCGATAACGAGCACCTGTGATTGTTTCACATGGTTTCAAACCTCATAGTAAACGACGCCGAGCTGGTCCCACCAAAAGCAGAGCGATCTTGGAGCCGTGAATATCTACATCTACATCCATACTCCGCAAGCCACCTGACGGTGTGTGGCGGAGAGTATTTTGAGTACCTCTATCGGTTCTCCCTTCTATTCCAGTCTCGTATTGTTCGTAGAACGCATTAATTGGGTTCGATAACGAGCACCTGTGATTGTTTCACATGGTTTCAAACCTCATAATAAACGACGCCGAGCTGGTCCCACCAAAAGCAGAGCGATCTTGGACCCGTGAATATCTACATCTACATCCATACTCCGCAAGCCACCTGACGGTGTGTGGCGGAGAGTATTTTGAGTACCTCTATCGGTTCTCCCTTCTATTCCAGTCTCGTATTGTTCGTAGAACGCATTAATTACGTTCGATAACGAGCACCTGTGATTGTTTCACATGGCTTCAAACCTCATAGTAAACGACGCCGAGCTGGTCCCACCAAAAGCAGAGCGATCTTGGAGCCGTGAATATCTACTTCTACATCCATACTCCGCAAGCCACCTGACGGTGTGTGGCGGAGAGTATTTTGAGTACCTCTATCGGTTCTCCCTTCTATTCCAGTCTCGTATTGTTCGTAGAACGCATTAATTGCGTTCGATAACGAGCACCTGTGATTGTTTCACATGGTTTCAAACCTCATAGTAAACGACGCCGAGCTGGTCCCACCAAAAGCAGAGCGATCTTGGACCCGTGAATATCTACATCTACATCCATACTCCGCAAGCCACCTGACGGTGTGTGGCGGAGAGTATTTTGAGTACCTCTATCGGTTCTCCCTTCTATTCCAGTCTCGTATTGTTCGTAGAACACATTAATTGCGTTCGATAACGAGCACCTGTGATTGTTTCACATGGTTTCAAACCTCATAGTAAACGACGCCGAGCTGGTCCCACCAAAAGCAGAGCGATCTTGGAGCCGGGAATATCTACATCTACATCCATACTCCGCAAGCCACCTGACGGTGTGTGGCGGAGAGTATTTTGAGTACCTCTATCGGTTCTCCCTTCTATTCCAGTCTCGTATTGTTCGTAGAACGCATTAATTGCGTTCGATAACGAGCACCTGTGATTGTTTCACATGGTTTCAAACCTCATAGTAAACGACGCCGAGCTGGTCCCACCAAAAGCAGAGCGATCTTGGAGCCGTGAATATCTACATCTACATCCATACTCCGCAAGCCACCTGACGGTGTGTGGCGGAGAGTATTTTGAGTACCTCTATCGGTTCTCCCTTCTATTCCAGTCTCGTATTGTTCGTAGAACGCATTAATTGCGTTCGATAACGAGCACCTGTGATTGTTTCACATGGCTTCAAACCTCATAGTAAACGACGCCGAGCTGGTCCCACCAAAAGCAGAGCGATCTTGGAGCCGTGAATATCTACTTCTACATCCATACTCCGCAAGCCACCTGACGGTGTGTGGCGGAGAGTATTTTGAGTACCTCTATCGGTTCTCCCTTCTATTCCAGTCTCGTATTGTTCGTAGAACGCATTAATTGCGTTCGATAACGAGCACCTGTGATTGTTTCACATGGTTTCAAACCTCATAGTAAACGACGCCGAGCTGGTCCCACCAAAAGCAGAGCGATCTTGGAGCCGTGAATATCTACATCTACATCCATACTCCGCAAGCCACCTGACGGTGTGTGGCGGAGAGTATTTTGAGTACCTCTATCGGTTCTCCCTTCTATTCCAGTCTCGGATTGTTCGTAGAACACATTAATTGCGATCGATAACGAGCACCTGTGATTGTTTCACATGGTTTCAAACCTCATAGTAAACGACGCCGAGCTGGTCCCACCAAAAGCAGAGCGATCTTGGAGCCGGGAATATCTACATCTACATCCATACTCCGCAAGCCACCTGACGGTGTGTGGCGGAGAGTATTTTGAGTACCTCTATCGGTTCTCCCTTCTATTCCAGTCTCGTATTGTTCGTAGAACGCATTAATTGCGTTCGATAACGAGCACCTGTGATTGTTTCACATGGTTTCAAACCTCATAGTAAACGACGCCGAGCTGGTCCCACCAAAAGCAGAGCGATCTTGGAGCCGTGAATATCTACATCTACATCCATACTCCGCAAGCCACCTGACGGTGTGTGGCGGAGAGTATTTTGAGTACCTCTATCGGTTCTCCCTTCTATTCCAGTCTCGTATTGTTCGTAGAACGCATTAATTGCGTTCGATAACGAGCACCTGTGATTGTTTCACATGGTTTCAAACCTCATAGTAAACGACGCCGAGCTGGTCCCACCAAAACCAGAGCGATCTTGGAGCCGTGAATATCTACATCTACATCCATACTCCGCAAGCCACCTGACGGTGTGTGGCGGAGAGTATTTTGAGTACCTCTATCGGTTCTCCCTTCTATTCCAGTCTCGTACTGTTCGTAGAACGCATTAATTGCGTTCGATAGCGAGCAGCTGTGATTGTTTCACATGGTTTCAAACCTCATAGTAAACGACGCCGAGCTGGTCCCACCAAAAGCAGAGCGATCTTGGAGCCGTGAATATCTACATCTACATCCATACTCCGCAAGCCACCTGACGGTGTGTGGCGGAGAGTATTTTGAGTACCTCTATCGGTTCTCCCTTCTATTCCAGTCTCGTATTGTTCGTAGAACGCATTAATTGCGTTCGATAACGAGCACCTGTGATTGTTTCACATGGATTCTACACCTCATAGTAAACGACGCCGAGCTGGTCCCACCAAAAGCAGAGCGATCTTGGAGCCGTGAATATCTACATCTACATCCATACTCCGCAAGCCACCTGACGGTGTGTGGCGGAGAGTATTTTGAGTACCTCTATCGGTTCTCCCTTCTATTCCAGTCTCGTATTGTTCGTAGAACGCATTAATTGCGTTCGATAACGAGCACCTGTGATTGTTTCACATGGATTTTACACCTCATAGTAAACGACGCCGAGCTGGTCCCACCAAAAGCAGAGCGATCTTGGAGCCGTGAATATCTACATCTACATCCATACTCCGCAAGCCACCTGACGGTGTGTGGCGGAGAGTATTTTGAGTACCTCTATCGGTTCTCCCTTCTATTCCAGTCTCGTATTGTTCGTAGAACGCATTAATTGCGTTCGATAACGAGCACCTGTGATTGTTCCACATGGTTTCAAACCTCATAGTAAACGACGCCGAGTTGGTCCCACCAAAGCAGAGCGATCTTGGAGCCGTGAATATCTACATCTACATCCATACTCCGCAAGCCACCTGACGGTGTGTGGCGGAGAGTATTTTGAGTACCTCTACCGGTTCTCCCTTCTATTCCAGTCTCATATTGTTCGTAGAACGCATTAATTGCGTTCGATAACGAGCACCTGTGATTGTTTCACATGGTTTCAAACCTCATAGTAAACGACGCCGAGCTGGTCCCACCAAAAGCAGAGCGATCTTGGAGCCGTGAATATCTACATCTACATCCATACTCCGCAAGCCACCTGACGGTGTGTGGCGGAGAGTATTTTGAGTACCTCTATCGGTTCTCCCTTCATTCCAGTCTCGTATTGTTCGTAGAATGCATTAATTGCGTTCGATAACGAGCACCTGTAATTGTTTCACATGGTTTCAAACCTCATAGTAAACGACGCCGAGCTGGTCCCACCAAAAGCAGAGCGATCTTGGACCGGTGAATATCTACATCTACATCCATACTCCGCAAGCCACCTGACGGTGTGTGGCGGAGAGTATTTTGAGTACCTCTATCGGTTCTCCCTTCTATTCCAGTCTCGTATTGTTCGTAGAACGCATTAATTGCGTTCGATAACGAGCACCTGTGATTGTTTCACATGGTTTCAAACCTCATAGTAAACGACGCCGAGCTGGTCCCACCAAAAGCAGAGCGATCTTGGAGCCGTGAATATCTACATCTACATCCATACTCCGCAAGCCACCTGACGGTGTGTGGCAGAGAGTATTTTGAGTACCTCTACCGGTTCTCCCTTCTATTCCAGTCTCATATTGTTCGTAGAACGCATTAATTGCGTTCGATAACGAGCACCTGTGATTGTTTCACATGGTTTCAAACCTCATAGTAAACGACGCCGAGCTGGTCCCACCAAAAGCAGAGCGATCTTGGACCGGTGAATATCTACATCTACATCCATACTCCGCAAGCCACCTGACGGTGTGTGGCGGAGAGTATTTTGAGTACCTCTATCGGTTCTCCCTTCTATTCCAGTCTCGTATTGTTCGTAGAACGCATTAATTGCGTTCGATAACGAGCACCTGTGATTGTTCACATGGTTTCAAACCTCATAGTAAACGACGCCAAGCTGGTCCCACCAAAAGCAGAGCGATCTTGGAGCCGGGAATATCTACATCTACATCCATACTCCGCAAGCCACCTGACGGTGTGAGGCGGAGAGTATTTTGAGTACCTCTATCGGTTCTCCCTTCTATTCCAGTCTCGTATTGTTCGTAGAACGCATTAATTGCGTTCGATAACGAGCACCTGTGATTGTTTCACATGGTTTCAAACCTCACAGTAAACGACGCCGAGCTGGTCCCACCAAAAGCAGAGCGATCTTGGAGCCGTGAATATCTACATCTACATCCATACTCCGCAAGCCACCTAACGGTGTGTGGCGGAGAGTATTTTGAGTACATCTATCGGTTCTCCCTTCTATTCCAGTCTCGTATTGTTCGTAGAACGCATTAATTGCGTTCGATAACGAGCACCTGTGATTGTTTCACATGGATTCTACACCTCATAGTAAACGACGCCGAGCTGGTCCCACCAAAAGCGGAGCGATCTTGGAGCCGTGAATATCTACATCTACATCCATACTCCGCAAGCCACCTGACGGTGTGTGGCGGAGAGTATTTTGAGTACCTCTATCGGTTCTCCCTTCTATTCCAGTCTCATATTGTTCGTAGAACGCATTAATTGCGTTCGATAACGAGCACCTGTGATTGTTTCACATGGTTTCAAACCCCATAGTAAACGACGCCTAGCTGGTCCCACCAAAAGCAGAGCGATCTTGGACCGGTGAATATCTACATCTACATCCATACTCCGCAAGCCACCTGACGGTGTGTGGCGGAGAGTATTTTGAGTACCTCTATCGGTTCTCCCTTCTATTCCAGTCTCGTATTGTTCGTAGAACGCATTAATTGCGTTCGATAACGAGCACCTGTGATTGTTTCACATGGTTTCAAACCTCATAGTAAACGACGCCGAGCTGGTCCCACCAAAAGCAGAGCGATCTTGGAGCCGTGAATATCTACATCTACATCCATACTCCGCAAGCCACCTGGCGGTGTGTGGCGGAGAGTATTTTGAGTACCTCTGTCGGTTCTCCCTTCTATTCCAGTCTCGTATTGTTCGTAGAACGCATTAATTGCGTTCGATAACGAGCACCTGTGATTGTTTCACATGGTTTCAAACCTCATAGTAAACGACGCCGAGCTGGTCCCACCAAAAGCAGAGCGATCTTGGAGCCGTGAATATCTACATCTACATCCATACTCCGCAAGCCACCTGACGGTGTGTGGCGGAGAGTATTTTGAGTACCTCTATCGGTTCTCCCTTCTATTCCAGTCTCGTATTGTTCGTAGAACGCATTAATTGCGTTCGATAACGAGCACCTGTGATTGTTTCACATGGATTCTACACCTCGTAGTAAACGACGCCGAGCTGGTCCCACCAAAAGCAGAGCAATCTTGGAGCCGTGAATATCTACATCTACATCCATACTCCGCAAGCCACCTGACGGTGTGTGGCGGAGAGTATTTTGAGTACCTCTATCGGTTCTCCCTTCTATTCCAGTCTCGTATTGTTCGTAGAACGCATTAATTGCGTTCGATAACGAGCACCTGTGATTGTTTCACATGGTTTCAAACCCCATAGTAAACGACGCCTAGCTGGTCCCACCAAAAGCAGAGCGATCTTGGAGCCGTGAATATCTACATCTACATCCATACTCCGCAAGCCACCTGACGGTGTGTGGCGGAGAGTATTTTGAGTACCTCTATCGGTTCTCCCTTCTATTCCAGTCTCGTATTGTTCGTAGAACGCATTAATTGCGTTCGATAACGAGCACCTGTGATTGTTTCACATGGTTTCAAACCTCATAGTAAACGACGCCGAGCTGGTCCCACCAAAAGCGGAGCGATCTTGGAGCCGTGAATATCTACATCTACATCCATACTCCGCAAGCCACCTGACGGTGTGTGGCGGAGAGTATTTTGAGTACCTCTATCGGTTCTCCCTTCTATTCCAGTCTCGTATTGTTCGTAGAACGCATTAATTGCGTTCGATAACGAGCACCTGTGATTGTTTCACATGGTTTCAAACCCCATAGTAAACGACGCCTAGCTGGTCCCACCAAAAGCAGAGCGATCTTGGAGCCGTGAATATCTACATCTACATCCATACTCCGCAAGCCACCTGACGGTGTGTGGCGGAGAGTATTTTGAGTACCTCTATTGGTTCTCCCTTCTATTCCAGTCTCGTATTGTTCGTAGAACGCATTAATTGCGTTCGATAACGAGCACCTGTGATTGTTTCACATGGATTCTACACCTCATAGTAAACGACGCCGAGCTGGTTCCACCAGAAGCGGAGCGATCTTGGAGCCGTGAATATCTACATCTACATCCATACTCCGCAAGCCACCTGACGGTGTGTGGCGGAGAGTATTTTGAGTACCTCTATCGGTTCTCCCTTCTATTCCAGTCTCGTATTGTTCGTAGAACGCATTAATTGCGTTCGATAACGAGCACCTGTGATTGTTTCACATGGTTTCAAACCCCATAGTAAACGACGCCTAGCTGGTCCCACCAAAAGCAGAGCGATCTTGGAGCCGTGAATATCTACATCTACATCCATACTCCGCAAGCCACCTGACGGTGTGTGGCGGAGAGTATTTTGAGTACCTCTATCGGTTCTCCCTTCTATTCCAGTCTCGTATTGTTCGTAGAACGCATTAATTGCGTTCGATAACGAGCACCTGTGATTGTTTCACATGGTTTCAAACCTCATAGTAAACGACGCCGAGCTGGTCCCACCAAAAGCGGAGCGATCTTGGAGCCGTGAATATCTACATCTACATCCATACTCTGCAAGCCACTTGACGGTGTGTGGCGGAGAGTATTTTGAGTACCTCTATCGGTTCTCCCTTCTATTCCAGTCTCGTATTGTTCGTAGAACGCATTAATTGCGTTCGATAACGAGCACCTGTGATTGTTTCACATGGTTTCAAACCCCATAGTAAACGATGCCTAGCTGGTCCCACCAAAAGCAGAGCAATCTTGGAGCCGTGATATATACATCTACATCCATACTCCGCAAGCCACCTGACGGTGTGTGGCGGAGAGTATTTTGAGTACCTCTATTGCTTCTCCCTTCTATTCCAGTCTCGTATTGTTCGTAGAACGCATTAATTGCGTTCGATAACGAGCACCTGTGATTGTTTCACATGGATTCTACACCTCATAGTAAACGACGCCGAGCTGGTCCCACCAAAAGCGGAGCGATCTTGGAGCCGTGAATATCTACATCTACATCCATACTCCGCAAGCCACCTGACGGTGTGTGGCGGAGAGTATTTTGAGTACCTCTATCGGTTCTCCCTTCTATTCCAGTCTCGTATTGTTCGTAGAACGCATTAATTGCGTTCGATAACGAGCACCTGTGATTGTTTCACATGGTTTCAAACCCCATAGTAAACGACGCCTAGCTGGTCCCACCAAAAGCAGAGCGATCTTGGAGCCGTGATATATACATCTACATCCATACTCCGCAAGCCACCTGACGGTGTGTGGCGGAGAGTATTTTGAGTACCTCTATCGGTTCTCCCTTCTATTCCAGTCTCGTATCGTTCGTAGATCGCATTAATTGCGTTCCATAACGAGCACCTGTGATTGTTTCACATGGTTTCAAACCTCATAGTAAACGACGCCGAGCTGGTCCCACCAAAAGCGGAGCGATCTTGGAGCCGTGAATATCTACATCTACATCCATACTCCGCAAGCCACCTGACGGTGTGTGGCGGAGAGTATTTTGAGTACCTCTATCGGTTCTCCCTTCTATTCCAGTCTCGTATTGTTCGTAGAACGCATTAATTGCGTTCGATAACGAGCACCTGTGATTGTTTCACATGGATTCTACACCTCATAGTAAACGACGCCGAGCTGGTCCCACCAAAAGCGGAGCGATCTTGGAGCCGTGAATATCTACATCTACATCCATACTCCGCAAGCCACCTGACGGTGTGTGGCGGAGAGTATTTTGAGTACCTCTATCGGTTCTCCCTTCTATTCCAGTCTCATATTGTTCGTAGAACGCATTAATTGCGTTCGATAACGAGCACCTGTGATTGTTTCACATGGTTTCAAACCCCATAGTAAACGACGCCTAGCTGGTCCCACCAAAAGCAGAGCGATCTTGGAGCCGTGAATATCTACATCTACATCCATACTCCGCAAGCCACCTGACGGTGTGTGGCGGAGAGTATTTTGAGTACCTCTATCGGTTCTCCCTTCTATTCCAGTCTCGTATTGTTCGTAGAACGCATTAATTGCGTTCGATAACGAGCACCTGTGATTGTTTCACATGGTTTCAAACCTCATAGTAAACGACGCCGAGCTGGTCCCACCAAAAGCGGAGCGATCTTGGAGCCGTGAATATCTACATCTACATCCATACTCTGCAAGCCACTTGACGGTGTGTGGCGGAGAGTATTTTGAGTACCTCTATCGGTTCTCCCTTCTATTCCAGTCTCGTATTGTTCGTAGAACGCATTAATTGCGTTCGATAACGAGCACCTGTGATTGTTTCACATGGTTTCAAACCCCATAGTAAACGACGCCTAGCTGGTCCCACCAAAAGCAGAGCGATCTTGGAGCCGTGATATATACATCTACATCCATACTCCGCAAGCCACCTGACGGTGTGTGGCGGAGAGTATTTTGAGTACCTCTATTGGTTCTCCCTTCTATTCCAGTCTCGTATTGTTCGTAGAACGCATTAATTGCGTTCGATAACGAGCACCTGTGATTGTTTCACATGGATTCTACACCTCATAGTAAACGACGCCGAGCTGGTCCCACCAAAAGCGGAGCGATCTTGGAGCCGTGAATATCTACATCTACATCCATACTCCGCAAGCCACCTGACGGTGTGTGGCGGAGAGTATTTTGAGTACCTCTATCGGTTCTCCCATCTATTCCAGTCTCGTATTGTTCGTAGAACGCATTAATTGCGTTCGATAACGAGCACCTGTGATTGTTTCACATGGTTTCAAACCCCATAGTAAACGACGCCTAGCTGGTCCCACCAAAAGCAGAGCGATCTTGGAGCCGTGATATATACATCTACATCCATACTCCGCAAGCCACCTGACGGTGTGTGGCGGAGAGTATTTTGAGTACCTCTATCGGTTCTCCCTTCTACTCCATTCTCGTATTGTTCGTAGAACGCATTAATTGCGTTCGATAACGAGCACCTGTGATTGTTTCACATGGTTTCAAACCCCATAGTAAACGACGCCTAGCTGGTCCCACCAAAAGCAGAGCGATCTTGGAGCCGTGATATATACATCTACATCCATACTCCGCAAGCCACCTGACGGTGTGTGGCGGAGAGTATTTTGAGTACCTCTATCGGTTCTCCCTTCTATTCCAGTCTCGTATTGTTCGTAGAACGCATTAATTGCGTTCGATAACGAGCACCTGTGATTGTTTCACATGGTTTCAAACCTCATAGTAAACGACGCCGAGCTGGTCCCACCAAAAGCAGAGCGATCTTGGAGCCGTGAATATCTACATCTACATCCATACTCCGCAAGCCACCTGACGGTGTGTGGCGGAGAGTATTTTGAGTACCTCTATCGGTTCTCCCTTCTATTCCAGTCTCGTATTGTTCGTAGAACGCATTAATTGCGTTCGATAACGAGCACCTGTGATTGTTTCACATGGTTTCAAACCTCATAGTAAACGACGCCGAGCTGGTCCCACCAAAAGCACAGCGATCTTGGAGCCGTGAATATCTACATCTACATCCATACTCCGCGAGCCACCTGACGGTGTGTGGCGGAGAGTATTTTGAGTACCTCTATCGGTTCTCCCTTCTATTCCAGTCTCGTATTGTTCGTAGAACGCATTAATTGCGTTCGATAACGAGCACCTGTGATTGTTTCAAATGGTTTCAAACCTCATAGTAAACGACGCCGAGCTGGTCCCACCAAAAGCAGAGCGATCTTGGAGCCGTGAATATCTACATCTACATCCATACTCCGCAAGCCACCTGACGGTGTGTGGCGGAGAGTATTTTGAGTACCTCTATCGGTTCTCCCTTCTATTCCAGTCTCGTATTGTTCGTAGAACGCATTAATTGCGTTCGATAACGAGCACCTTTGTTTGTTTCACATGGATTCTACACCTCATAGTAAACGACGCCGAGCTGGTCCCACCAAAAGCAGAGCGATCTTGGAGCCGTGAATATCTACATCTACATCCATACTATGCAAGCCACCTGACGTTGTGTGGCGGAGAGTATTTTGAGTACCTCTATCGGTTCTCCCTTCTATTCCAGTCTCGTATTGTTCGTAGAACGCATTAATTGCGTTCGATAACGAGCACCTGTGATTGTTTCACATGGCTTCAAACCTCATAGTAAACGACGCCGAGCTGATCCCACCAAAAGCAGAGCGATCTTGGAGCCGTGAATATCTACATCTACATCCATACTCCGCAAGCCACCTGACGGTGTGTGGCGGAGAGTATTTTGAGTACCTCTATCGGTTCTCCCTTCTATTCCAGTCTCGTATTGTTCGTAGAAGCTTTAATTGCGTTCGATAACGAGCACCTGTGATTGTTTCACATGGATTCTACACCTCATAGTAAACGACGCCGTGCTGGTCCCACCAAAAGCAGAGCGATCTTGGAGCCGTGAATATCTACATCTACATCCATACTCCGCAAGCCACCTGACGGTGTGTGGCGGAGAGTATTTTGAGTACCTCTATCGGTTCTCCCTTCTATTCCAGTCTCGTATTGTTCGTAGAACGCATTAATTGCGTTCGATAACGAGCACCTGTGATTGTTTCACATGGTTTCAAACCTCATAGTAAACGACGCCGAGCTGGTCCCACCAAAAGCAGAGCGATCTTGGAGCCGTGAATATCTACATCTACATTCATACTCCGCAAGCCACCTGACGGTGTGTGGCGGAGAGTATTTTGAGTACCTCTATCGGTTCTCCCTTCTATTCCAGTCTCGTATTGTTCGTAGAACGCATTAATTGCGTTCGATAACGAGCACCTGTGATTGTTTCACATGGTTTCAAACCTCATAGTAAACGACGCCGAGCTGGTCCCACCAAAAGCAGAGCGATCTTGGAGCCGTGAATATCTACATCTACATCCATACTCCGCAAGCCACCTGACGGTGTGTGGCGGAGAGTATTTTGAGTACCTCTATCGGTTCTCCCTTCTATTCCAGTCTCGTATTGTTCGTAGAACGCATTAATTGCGTTCGATAACGAGCACCTGTGATTGTTTCACATGGTTTCAAACCTCATAGTAAACGACGCCGAGCTGGTCCCACCAAAAGCAGAGCGATCTTGGAGCCGTGAATATCTACATCTACATCCATACTCCGCAAGCCACCTGACGGTGTGTGGCGGAGAGTATTTTGAGTACCTCTATCGGTTCTCCCTTCTATTCCAGTCTCGTATTGTTCGTAGAACGCATTAATTGCGTTCGATAACGAGCACCTGTGATTGTTTCACATGGTTTCAAACCTCATAGTAAACGACGCCGAGCTGGTCCCACCAAAAGCAGAGCGATCTTAGAGCCGTGAATATCTACATCTACATCCATACTCCGCAAGCCACCTGACGGTGTGTGGCGGAGAGTATTTTGAGTACCTCTATCGGTTCTCCCTTCTATTCCAGTCTCGTATTGTTTGTAGAACGCATTAATTGCGTTCGATAACGAGCACCTGTGATTGTTTCACATGGATTCAACACCTCATAGTACATGACCCCGAGCTGGTCCCACCAATATTCGGTTTGGCCGTCGACGTGGAAGCATGGCCGGGATATCCCCATGATTTTTTGCGTTTAGGGTTATCGTAATGAACCCTTTTTTCGTCCCCGGTCACAATGCGATGCAGAAATCCCTTACGTTTTTGCGTCTGTAGCAAGTATTCACAAACACACAAACGCCGTTCAACGTCTCGTAGTTTCAGCTCACACGGGACCCAAGTACCTTCTTTCTGAATCATGCCCATAGCCTTTAGACGTTTTGAAACGGCTTGCTGTGTCACTCCCACTAATTGTCCTAATTCTTCATGAGTTTGACCCGAATCTGCACTCAGAAATGTCTCCAATTCTGCATCTGCGAAAACATTCTCTCTTCCACCACTATGCCGGTCTACGACGTTAAAATCACCGTTCTTTAAAGGTTGAAACCACTCACGGTAAGTTCTTTCACTAATAGCGTCCTTACCATACATACTTGAGAGCATTCGATGAGACTGAGCCGCTGGTTTCTTGAAATTTAAATACAACAATAACACCTCCCGCGAATGACGAGAATTAGGCTCGTGAACTGACATTTTCTATCAAGAACAACTTTATGATGCAGACACAAATCGACTAATGTTTGAATGAGGTTATGTTGACCGAGATCCATGCTAACTGCCTGACGTCTGCGATCTGTTTCTTTCGACCGCTACTTACCGTTGTCGCCAGCTATCGGCAAATGGCGGGAGCAAAGTTGTACAACTTGTAAGTAATATGAACGTAATTGTTAATGAGTATGTAGTGTCTTCAAAATAAATTAATGAACAAACAACGTAAATGTTGAGTTACGTGTGAAAGTATTGATCTACACTGTCCAATCACATTAATGCTACCACCTGCCAGTAGCCTGAATAACCACCTATAGCAGTGGGTACGTGCAGGAAGAGTGTTCTGGAAGGTACCGACATCGGAGTATACTCACCCATGGGAGTTCATTCGTTTACAGAACCGGAAGCTAGTGGTAACTAGTAACGTACGAAATGAGACAGCGCCAAACAAACTAGGTGTGACAATAAAACTATGGCGGAAGGGGCAGGTTGGTGGGACGTCTGCTAAAGCTTCGAGGATGGAACGGTATTGAGAGAAAATAGTTGGGGCAGACAAAAAGCAGAACATGCAAAAAAGATTAGGGGCTGTTGAATGTAGTAGGCACTGAGTGGTGGAAGGATGGGCTCGAGACAGGAAAACGTGGAGCACAGGATCAGACTAGTCGAAACGACTTATCTGACATGGTATAAACTATTTGATTAAAAGTATCCGGACACTTATTAGTGGACATTACCATGGGGTGTATCCATCCTTCGTCTTTAAAAGGGGCGTTCAAAAAGAAAAGAGCCGGAGGCATAATTACAGAATGTTAGAAGAATTGACCCTGGCTGTTGAGACACTTGGTCCCACTGTGACACAAAGCAGTGAATGGCTGCCTCATAAAATACCCGGGGCTCCGATATTAACCAGTTCCGCACGTACAGCTGGACGTCGTCGTCCGAGGTGAATCGTTTGCTCCTCAGAGCCTTTTTAAGGGGATAAAAATGGAGTAATCATAGGGAGACAGTTCTGGACTGTATGGAGCATGGCCGAGAACTTCCCATTTGAATTTCTGCGGGAGTCCCACGACTGTGTTGGCCGTATGAGGCATTGCATTGTCGTGGAGCAGAATGACCCCACGGATAAGATTGTCTGGCCGTTTTGATTTGATCGCTTGGCAAAGTGCTGCAGGAAGTGAATCAGAAGGGGGCCATCTTGGTCATAGAAGAACATCAACATAACCTTTCCTGCACTCGAGTGGATGGCCTCGGCTATTTTTGGCGGTGGTGACTCTGAATGCTTCCACTGCAGACTTTGTCGTTTTGATTCTGGTCCGAAGTGATGACACCATGACTCATCCATCTCCAGCCACCACTGATGCCAGGAACGCATTCCCTTCCCGAGCACAGCAATGCAGATGAGCAAGACAGTGGGCCATTCGACATGCTTCCTGGTGTGGTTGAAGATTGTGGGACACCCATTGGGCACACACTTTGCACATGTGCAGTCGTTCCTTTACGGTGGTTTGAACCCTTCCGACGCTCAGTCCGACCACGGCAGCTATGGCTTTCACTGTCACTCGGCGGTCCTGGGTAATGAGTGCATCCACCAGCTGGACGATGTCATCGGTAATGTAGTTTGGCGCTCCAGACCGTGCATCATCGGCTAACGACACCCGTCCTTCCCTGAAGCGCTTGTGCCACGCCTTGACTCTTGCAAGGGACATGCAGTGTCCGCCGTACACTTGTGACATTCGTCAATGAATGTCCGTTCCTCCTCCTCCTTCCGCTGTCAGAAAACGAACAACACCTCTTTGCTCTTCTATTGACGCCTCCAAGTCACTGTCTCCAATGCGACTAGCAGCGTTGGACGATAGATGCACGCTGCTCTGTATAGTCACACGACGTGCACGCGTGCCCCCTAGCGACGGGCTGTGAACTTCCATGCTCTGGTCGGAACCGCACCTCGTTTCGCACGCCACGATATTACCCTCCACTGAGTTGCCAAACATTTTTCGAATAGCACTTAAGATAGAAATGTGTGTGTGTGTGTGTGTGTGTGTGTGTGTGTGTGGTGTCTGTTCTTTCGGAGGACAGCGGCAATATATCGTCCCCTTAGTACATCTAGTCTATCAGAGGCTCATATGATACTAACTTACGGAGCTTAGCAAGTAATAATAAGATTGGTATATACACTCCTGGAAATTGAAATAAGAACACCGTGAATTCATTGTCCCAGGAAGGGGAAACTTTATTGACACATTCCTGGGGTCAGATACATCACATGATCACACTGACACAACCACAGGCACATAGACACAGGCAACAGAGCATGCACAATGTCGGCACTAGTACAGTGTATATCCACCTTTCGCGGCAATGCAGGCTGCTATTCTCCCATGGAGACGATCGTAGAGATGCTGGATGTAGTCCTGTGGAACGGCTTGCCATGCCATTTCCACCTGGCGCCTCAGTTGGACCAGCGTTCGTGCTGGACGTGCAGACCGCGTGAGACGACGCTTCATCCAGTCCCAAACATGCTCAATGGGGGACAGATCCGGAGATCTTGCTGGCCAGGGTAGTTGACTTACACCTTCTAGAGCACGTTGGGTGGCACGGGATACATGCGGACGTGCATTGTCCTGTTGGAACAGCAAGTTCCCTTGCCGGTCTAGGAATGGTAGAACGATGGGTTCGATGACGGTTTGGATATACCGTGCACTATTCAGTGTCCCCTCGACGATCACCAGTGGCGTACGGCCAGTGTAGGAGATCGCTCCCCCCACCACGATGCCGGGTGTTGGCCCTGTGTGCCTCGGTCGTATGCAGTCCTGATTGTGGCGCTCACCTGCACGGCGCCAAACACGCATACGACCATCATTGGCACCAAGGCAGAAGCGACTCTCATCGCTGAAGACGACACGTCTCCATTCGTCCCTCCATTCACGCCTGTCGCGACACCACTGGAGGCGGGCTGCACGATGTTGGGGCGTGAGCGGAAGACGGCCTAACGGTGTGCGGGACCGTAGCCCAGCTTCATGGAGACGGTTGCGAATGGTCCTCGCCGATACCCCAGGAGCAACAGTGTCCCTAATTTGCTGCGAAGTGGCGGTGCGGTCCCCTACGGCACTGCGTAGGATCCTACGGTCTTGGCGTGCATCCGTGCGTCGCTGCGGTCCGGTCCCAGGTCGACGGCCACGTGCACCTTCCGCCGACCACTGGCGACAACATCGATGTACTGTGGAGACCTCACGCCCCAAGTGTTGAGCAATTCGGCGGTACGTCCACCCGGCCTCCCGCATGCCCACTATACGCCCTCGCTCAATGTCCGTCAACTGCACATACGGTTCACGTCCACGCTGTCGCGGCATGCTACCAGTGTTAAAGACTGCGATGGAGCTCCGTATGCCACGGCAAACTGGCTGACACTGACGGCGGCGGTGCACAAATGCTGCGCAGCTAGCGCCATTCGACGGCCAACACCGCGGTTCCTGGTGTGTCCGCTGTGCCGTGCGTGTGATCATTGCTTGTACAGCCCTCTCGCAGTGTCCGGAGCAAGTATGGTGGGTCTGACACACCGGTGTCAATGTGTTCTTTTTTCCATTTCCAGGAGTGTATGTCACCGTCGTTATTGGTAATACTGCCATTATTGTCGTTATTATTGTCATTATCATTATTACTATTATCACTGTCAGTAGTAGCAACAGTGGTAGTACAAGCAGGGGCCTATTGCCAATATTAACTTCATTGTTCAAAGTGTCACGTTGTCACTATAGACACTCAAATTATTTTAATGCTGTTTGTCATATTAAAACTGTTATTTCTTAGGTAACTATGATGTAGAAAAGTGCTGTGAGTGTGCAACCCTGGTATAATGCAAGAAAGGGCCTGACGGCCCTTATCAGATCAGGTTACATCAATAAATAAGTACAGGGCTATTACAAATGATTGAAGCGATTTCATAAATTCACTGTAGCTCCATTCATTGACACATGGTCACGACACACTACAGATACGTAGAAAAACTCATAAAGTTTTGTTCGGCTGAAGCCGCACTTCAGGTTTCTGCCGCCAGAGCGCTCGAGAGCGCAGTGAGACAAAATGGCGACAGCAGCCGAGAAAGCGTATGTCATGCTTGAAGTGCACTCACATCAGTCAGTCATAACAGTGCAACGACATTTCAGGACGAAGTTCAACAAAGATCCACCAACTGCTAACTCCATTCGGCGATGGTATGCGCAGTTTAAAGCTTCTGGATGCCTCTGTAAGAGGAAATCAACGGGTCGGCCTGCAGTGAGCGAAGAAACGGTTGAACGCGTGCGGGCAAGTTTCACGCGCAGCCCGCGGAAGTCGACGAATAAAGCAAGCAGGGAGCTAAACGTACCACAGCCGACGGTTTGGAAAATCTTACGGAAAAGGCTAAAGCAGAAGCCTTACCGTTTACAATTGCTACATGCCCTGACACCCGATGACAAAGTCAAGCGCTTTGAATTCTCGGCGCGGTTGCAACAGCTCATGGAAGAGGATGCATTCAGTGCGAAACTTGTTTTCAGTGATGAAGCAACATTTTTTCTTAATGGTGAAGTGAACAGACAGAATGTGCGAATCTGGGCGGTAGAGAATCCTCACGCATTCGTGCAGCCAATTCGCAATTCACCAAAAGTTAACGTGCTTTGTGCAATCTCACGGTTTAAAGTTTACGGCCCCTTTTTCTCCTGCGAAAAAAACGTTACAGGACACGTGTATCTGGACATGCTGGAAAATTGGCTCATGCCACAACTGGAGACCGACAGCGCCGACTTCATCTTTCAACAGGATGGTGCTCCACCGCACTTCCATCATGATGTTCGGCATTTCTTAAACAGGAGATTGGAAAAACGATGGATCGGTCGTGGTGGAGATCATGATCAGCAATTCATGTCATGGCCTCCACGCTCTCCCGACTTAACCCCATGCGATTTCTTTCTATGGGGTTATGTGAAAGATTCAGTGTTTAAACCTCCTCTACCAAGAAACGTGCCAGAACTGCGAGCTCCCATCAACGATGCTTTCGAACTCATTGATGGGGACATGCTGCGCCGAGTGTGGGAGGAACTTGATTATCGGCTTGATGTCTGACGAATCACTAAAGGGGCACATATCGAACATTTGTGAATGCCAAAAAAAAACTTTTTGAGTTTTTGTATGTGTGTGCAAAGCATTGTGAAAATATCTCAAATAATAAAGTTATTGTAGAGCTGTGAAATCGCTTCAATCATTTGTAATAACCCTGTATATATGTGGCCTGAGACATCGACCTACAACGTCAGTCTTGACTCATGAGCAAAAACGTTTGACGACCACCGCGCTAAATGTATGCAGAGAAATATGAACACAGTTTATAGCATAGCTTAGTGCGTACAGTAGAGAACAGTTCAGAGTCGATGGTTGTTTGTATCAACATGACAATTCACCCAGTCAGAAAGCAGTCCCTTGACCGATTGGTTTGTGGACGATAACATTCCTGTCCTCCGAAAGAATAGACACTACGAATCGAAACAGACAGCCTTTTTAATTAATGAAGTATCGAAGGACAGATGCCCAGCTGTCACGGGGCGTTAAAATACAGCTACGGCGCAGATGAAAATATGTGCCTGACCAGATTCGAACCCGGATTCGTAGTGTCTTTTCTTTCGGACATGATGATGATGTTTGGTTTGTGGGGAGCTCAACTTCAGGGTTATCAGCGCCCGTACAAATTCCCAACTTTTGCTCAGTCCAGTCTCGCCACTTTCATGAATGATGATGAAATGATGAGGACAACACAGACACCCAGTCATCTCGCGGCAGGTAAAAATCCCTAAGCCTCTTTCGGACATGTCCGAAAGAATAGACACCACACATCTATGCATATACAGGTTTTTTCGGGAGGAGGCGTAGACATTTCAGCAGGTGGTAGTATGACGAATTGTACAAACAATTCCATATAAATGTGTCTACTTTTTATTGTGTACAAAGATACAGCTTATAGTACGCAGCTATTACAAACTCAAGGCAAAGACAAATGACTTTCAAAGTTGATTTTCAAAACTTCCCCCACCAACTTCCATGCACTTTTGACTTCTCTTAATAACACCACGTGTAGCCCTTCTAAGGTCGTCTTTGCGTTCTTTTATGAGGGCTGCTCTATTCATAATCCGAACGATCAAATCGGCTTGTGGATTTACTTTTTCTTTGTAGATGTCACCTTTCAACCATCCTCACAGGCAAAAATCCAAAGTAACAAGGTCTGGGGACCTTGGTGGCCAAGGATCCATCTTAAGGGAAATGATAGCTTTGGATGATGTGTCACCTGACGACTAGAATGTGCAGGAGCTGGAGGATCATAGGCATTATGTCACTGGTTTTCGCATTTCGGACTCCGGATCGTTTCTTTCTGAACGCCCCTTATATGACGACTTCAACTCTGCTGCGGACACTTTCGGTGAGGTGGTTGAATATCTGTGGAGGAACTGCATCCCATTCTTCTTCAAGAGCCAAAACCAGAGAAGTTGGTGACGTTGGACGCGGGGGCCAGGATTGAAGTCGACATTCTAAGTCTATTTCAGGAATGTTATCGTCCACAAACCATTGGCTCAAAACACTGCTTTCTGACAGGATGAATTGTCATGCTGATGCAAACAACCATCGTCTCTGAACTGTTCTCTACTGTGCGCACTACGCTATGCTATAAACTGTGTTCATATTCCTCTGCATGCCTTTAGCGCAGTGGCCGTCAAACGTTTTTGCTCACGAGTCAAGACTGACGTTGTAGGTCGATGTCTCAGGCCACATATGTACTTATTTATTGATGTAACCTGAACTGATAAGGACCATCAAGCCCTTTCTTGCATTATACCAGGGTTACACACTCACAGTACTTTTCTAATTCATAGTTACCTAAGAAATAACAGTTTTAATATGACAAACAACATTAAAATGATTTGAGCGTCTATTGTGACAGTGTAAGCAAGTAATCCTATGAACTAATGAAGTTAATATTGGCTGTAGGCCCCTACTTGTACTACTGTTGTTGCTGCCACTGATTGTGATAATAGTAATAATAATAATAATAATAATGACAATAATAACAATAATGATAGTGGTATTTATTCTTATTATTACTTGGTAAGCTATATAAGTTAGTATGTTATGAGTCCCTAATAGGCTGGCTATACTAAGGGCACGATATGTTGCCCGTTGGCCTCAAGGTACTGATCTTTAAAAGTCGGTACCATTTCCAGTACTTCGTGTTGACTATTCTTTGTTCCAGATTGCTCTCACCCTCAGCGACCACCAATCTGCGACACTGTAATTGCCAACGAAGTGCTGTGTTGGCTGTGATAGTACATGATTGATTGATTAATAACAGTAACCGTACTTATATTGAAATGCATTATGTAATATGAGACACGATCACAAATTTTTGCTATATGCTTTAAAAGTGATTTTTCTTCTACTCGTTGCGTTGTACTACAACAACCTTAATTTAATTTCATATTCCTCTCTATAAACATGTACTGCATTTGAATGTGCATTCCCGAATCCGTGTTCCTTCCGGTTGAAATTTACACCTTACCAGCTGACTGGTACGTTGCACCCAACTCTATGAGTTGTCAACAATGGATGACAAACAAGACAACATTCTCCCTAGCATGTCTCCCCTCCCCTCCCCCCCCCTCCCCCCCCCCCTCCCCCACCAGCAACGATAAATCTATGTACCCCTGCACCCAGCTTACCCTCTGAGGTGGCCAGTAAACTTTTCGCATGCGTACTTAATTTCTCCAGTATATTTTTTGTTCAACAAAGGAGGGTGGTACAGTCGACAGTTGCATATGATAAGTATTTATCCTTTACTGGTTTATAACTTATCATTTTTCAGCAGCTGTTAAACATTAGTGCCTGTTAGAATTGGAAAAGTATATCCGTTATCGGTAAAGGATGCACACTTGCCATTCCCGACATTCCCGACTGTTGACTGAATCTGATTCCTTCGTTGAATAAAATTATTGCACAGTGACTATGATCAGCCATGTTTATGATATGAAAATCGTCTAATATAGGGAATAAGAATTTTAAATTGCTGTATGCCGGTTTGACAACAATTGGATTTCGAGAGATATAGTAATAGGAGTAGAGTGTTTACACGCCCTATTTACACGCACCATTTTGACGGCAACTAGATTTTTAGTGATTTGTACATTCTAAACTTTTTTTCCAGAAGTGAATGTGAAAATAATATTAGTATCTCTGTAAGTATTTTAGTTCGTTACTGAACGGCAAAACTACACTCTTAAGAAGCTTTTAACGTTAGTTGACGCTTTTGGAATCGACTGTTAGTGGCTGCATTCATATTATTATAAAATATGGCTGAGAACCGCGGGCCGCAAGACTACTTAATGCCGGCCGCATGCGGCCGTTCTGCCGCAGTTTGTCGACCACTGAGTTAGCGTTTCCTTCAGCGCAATAATTGGACCAAACCCCAATCATGAACTACACTTCCTTACTGTAACACCACCTCCTTCTAATTTTAGTGTTGGTACCACAGGTAATGTACTCCAGGCGTTCACCTAACCCAAGCCGGCCGCGGTGGTCTCGCAGTTCTAGGCGCTCAGTCCGGAAACAAATGGTTCAAATGGCTCTGAGCACTATGGGACTTAACATCTATGGTCATCAGTCCCCTAGAACTTAGAACTACTTAAACCTAACTAACCTAAGGACATCACACAACACGCAGTCATCACGAGGCAGAGAAAATCCTTGACCCCGCCGGGAACCGAACCCGGGAACCCGGGCGTGGGAAGCGAGAACGCTACCGCACGACCACGAGCAGTCCGGAACCGCGCGACTGCTACGGTCGCAGGTTCGAATCCTGCCTCGGGCATGGATGTGTGTGATGTCCTTAGGTTAGTTAGGTTTAAGTAGTTCTAAGTTCTCGGGGACTGATGACCACAGATGTTAAGTCCCATAGTGCTCAGAACCGTTTGAACCATTTTGAACCTAACCCAAACTCCTCCACGCGATTGCCACAGGGTACAGCGTGATTCATCACTCCAGATCACTAGTTCCCGGTCATCCCCTGTCTAGTGATGTCACCCCTTACACCATCTCAAGTGTCACTTAGTATTCACTACAGGAATGTGTGGCTAACAGGGAGCTATTAGAGCATTCCGTCCCATTCTTACACACAGTCATTGTGCTATCTGAACTCCTGGTAATACTTTTGAGCTCATGGGTAATTCCTCCTCATTTTACGTAATGTTTTGAAACCACCCCACGCAATGCTCGATAATCGCTGTTCGTCAGTACATGAGCTCTGCCTGATTTTGTTTTAGCTGTGGTTGTCCCTTGGCATTTCCACTTCATAGTCACATCGTT
Source organism: Schistocerca americana (assembly GCF_021461395.2). NCBI lineage: Eukaryota > Metazoa > Arthropoda > Insecta > Orthoptera > Acrididae > Schistocerca > Schistocerca americana. Next base: position 225,898,084 of record NC_060123.1, read on the forward strand.
AATGGTCGACTTTGGCAACTTGAGACGAGTTTACATGCCCGTGATAGATTTGTGACTCAGGTGACACCCAATGACTAGTCAACGTACGAAGCCATAGAGCTCTCCCAGCTGAACCATTCTGTTGTTACTGCCTCTCTGCTGACAACACAGTATTCCAAGCCTCCTTTTTTATTGTGGGATCTGCCTTAAGTGGCATCTAGTGTCCAATTTCGCACTCCGTAGGAGTGTTCTGATACTTTTGATCAGATAGTGTATTATTATGCATGTTGTGGTGATCTTTAGTCCAAAGACTACTTTGATGCTGCTCTCCACATTAATCTGTCAATACTCTTCATCTCCATGTCGCTACTGTAACCCAAATACCCTTGAACCATCTTACTGTAGTCTCCCCGCCTCCCTCCCACCCCCTTTGATTAAGGATGTATCCTATTTTAGTATCTTATTAATCGATACTTTCTTTCAGTCAAGTAGTACACCGAGCGAGGTGGCGCAGTGGTTAGCACACTGGACTCGCATTCGGGAGGACGACGGTTCAATCCCGTCTCCGGCCATCCTGATTTAGGTTTTCCGTGATTTCCCTAAATCGTTTCAGGCAAATGCCGGGATGGTTCCTTCGAAAGGGCACGGCCGATTTCCTTCCAAATCCTTCCCTAGCCCGAGCTTGCGCTCCGTCTCTAATGACCTCGTTGTCGACGGGACGTTAAACACTACCCACCACCCCCATCAAGTAGTACAATAAATTTCTCTTCTCCCCAGTCAGATTCAGCACCTTTTTATTATTTGTCTGATCTACACACACAATCTCAAATATTCTACTTTAGCACCACATTTCAGGAGTTTTGGTTGTTTGAATGCAAACATCTTAGTTTTGGCATCACTGTGACCATTATCAACATCAGCAGAAACTACAAATCGCTGAAAACAGTCACATTCATCTGTTATACAGGGTGGTCCACTGATAGTGACTGGGCCAAATATCTCACGAAATAAGGGTCAAACGAAAAAACTACAAAGAACGAAACTCCTCTAGCTTGAAGGGGGAAACCAGATGGCGCTATGGTTGGTCCGCTAGATGGCGCTGCCATAGATCAAACGGATATCAACTGCGTTTCTTAAAATAGGAACCCCCCATTTTTATTGCATATTCGCGTAGTACGTAAAGAAATATGAATGTTTTGGTTGGACCACTTTTTTCGCTTTGTGATAGATGGCGCTGTAATAGTCACAAACGTATAAGTACGTGGCATCACGTAACATTCCGCCAGTGCGGACGGTGTGTGCTTCGTGATACATTACCCGTGTTAAAACGGACCGTTTACCAATTGCGGAAAAGGTCGATATCGTGTTGATGTATGAATATTGTGATCAAAATGCCCAACGGGCGGGTGCTATTTATGCTGCGCGCTATCCTGGACGACATCATCCAAGCGTCCGGACCGTTTGCCCATAGTTACGTTATTTAAGAAAACAGAAAGTGTTCAGCCACAAGTTAAACGTCAACACCGACATGGAACAAATGATGATGCCCAACTAGGTGTTTTTGACGCTGTCGCGGCTAATCCGCACATCAGCAGCAGACAAATTGCGCGAGAATCGGGAATCTCAAAAACGTCGGTGTTGAGAATGCTACATCAACATCTATTGCACCCGTACCGTACTTCTATGCACCAGGTATTGAACGTCGTGTATAGTTCTGCCACTGGGCACAAAAGAAATTACGGGATGATGACAGATTTTTTGCACGCGTTCTATTTAGCGACGAAGCGTCATTCACCAACAGCGGTAACGTAAACCGGCATAATATGCACTATTGGGCAACGGAAAATCCACGATGGCTGCGACAAGTGGAACATGTATGGGGCGGCATTATGGGAGGAAGGATAATTGGCCCCCATTTTATCGATGGCAATCTAAATGGTGCAATGTATTCTGATTTCCTACGTAATGTTCTACCGATGTTACTACAAGATATTTCACTGCATGACAGAATGGCGATATACTGCCAACATAATGTATGTCCGGCACATAGTCGCGTGCGGTTGAAGCGGTATTGAACAGGATATTTCATGACAGGTGGATTGGTCGTCGAAGCACATTCACCGGATCTGGCGTCCCCGGATTTCTTTCTGTGGGGAAAGTTGAAGGATATTTGCTATCGTGATCCACCGACAACGCCTGACAACATGCGTCAGCGCATTGTCAATGCCTGTTTGAACATTACGGAAGGCGAACTACTCGCTGTTGAGAGGAATGTCGTTACACGTATTGCCAAATGCACTGAGGTTGACGGACATCATTTTGAGCATTTATTGCATTAATGTGGTATTGACAGGTAATCACACCGTAACAGCATGCGTTCTCAGAGATCGTAGGTTCAGAAAGGTACATGTATCACATTGGAACAACCGAAATAAAATGTTCAAACGTACGTACATTCCGTATTTTAATTTAAAAAACCTACCTGTTACAAACTGTTCCTCTAAAATTGTGAGCCATATGTTTGTGACTATTACAGCGCCATCTAACACAAAGCGAAAAAAGTGGTCCAACTAAAACATTAATATTTCTTTACGTACTACACGAATATGTAATAAAAAATGGGGGTTTCTATTTTAGAAAACGCAGTTGATATCCGTTTGACCTATGGCAGCGCCATCTAGCGGGCCAACCATAGCGCCCTCTGGTTTCCCCCTTCAAGCTTGACAAGTTTCGTTCTTTGTAGGTTTTTCATTTGACGCTTATTTCGTGAGATATTTGGCCCGGTCACGATCAATGGACCACCCTGTACATACGTATACACATACGTACATCCATTTTTATAATTTGTTTCGATGTGACTGGTTACAGCAGTTTGTACTTACAGTCGAGCTTCTACCCTGTTTAACTGGACGACTGTACGAAGTGTTCTCAGAGTGATAAAACTAACACGCCCACGCGTTCTTACACGGCAGTGCCACTAGCTTGACCATTGTCAACCGAGAGGTGGTGTACGAGCTATTCTAATGGCCGGTATAAAATTTCAGGGGCCTGGGGTACAAGGTAAGCGAGCAGACGCGAGCGGAGCAGGAGAGGAGAGAGACGCGGGTATCGGTGCAGATCTGTGAGAGGGACGCCGCTGCCCCACGCGCTCTGTCCTCTACCTGAGTCCAGGGCTGCACAAGGCCGGGCCGCGCGCCGCCATCTGACACATAGGACGCTGCGTCTGCTCTTCGCAGTACCGCAACAACGCGCACCACACGTACAGTAGAAATATTGATCGAGTGATCTGTGCAGAGCAGAGTTTTTGTCGCCAACATGCGACGACTCGAATAGTCACATCACCACGACACATCGTGAATTTGTCCCTAAAGGTCGTCCACAATTTGCCTTTTTTGTCTTAAACTTCGTGCATGCGCGTGAATTTCCAACAGCGCAACTAGGCATGCGCATTTACGTACGGATAATTTCCTGGAAATGAAGGCCTTGCCTAAAGTGCATTGCTACCCGCCTTCGGTGGAAGTTTTTGCGCTTTTTAGCAGACGACAAGCATCTGGGGCCCATGAGTGTTTCATCGTGTCGTGTGTTGCTGCTATACTGTGAAGCAATTTATGTGTAGTAATGTCTGTTGACTCCAAAGAAAGCTGGCCGCTGTGGCCGAGCGGTTCTAGACGCTTCAGTCCGGAACCGCACTGCTGCTATGGTCGCAGGTTCGAATCCTGCCTCGGGCATGGATGTGTGTGATGTCCTTAGGTTAGATAGGTTTAAGCAGTTTTAAGTCTAGGGGACTTACGACCTCAGATGTTAAGTCCCATAGTGCTTAGAGCCATTTGAACCATTTTTGAACTCTAAAGAAAGCACGCATAATTTTATAGCTGATTACAGACTAAGAAAAGAGTTGTACTGCATGCCGCTTCTGAAGATTATTGGAATAAAAATTTGAGATGTGTTGTCCTGAGCGTCAAGTACTAGATAAAAATCCTCCGATCATATTACTGTAAACAATAAGATACGAAAATTCGTAGGAGGAAAACAGAGAAGAGTAAGCTAGAAATTTATGACAAGTATGTATGCTATGGCGACTTAAAAGTACAACGACTGAGGAGCCCGATATCTGAACAAAAGAAGTGATGAAATATGCAAAGCTCCTCAACAAACTACTAGAAATAGAAATGAAGCTCATTGTAGACAAGTGTAATGTGCTGCGAATACATAGAAAGAAAGATCTTTAGCATTTAGCTACAATATAGCAGCCCAGCAACTGGAAGCAGTTAATTCCATAAATTATCTGGGATTAGGCACTAGGAGTGATTTAAAATGGAATGATCATATAAAGTTGATCGTCGGTAAAGCAGATGCCAGACTGAGATTCATTGGAAGAATCCTAAGGAAATGCAATCCGAAAACAAAGGAAGTAGGTTGCAATACACTTGATTGCCCACTGCTTGAATATTGCTCACCAGTGTGGGATCCGTATCAGATAGGGTTGATAGAAGAGATAGAGAAGATCCAACGGAGAGCAGCGCGCTTCGTTACAGGATCATTTAGTAATCGCGAAAGCGTTACGGAGATGATAGATAAACTCCAGTGGAAGACTCTGCAGGAGAGACGCTCAATAGCTCGGTACGGGCTTTTGTTGAAGTTTCGAGAACATACCTTCACCGCGGAGTCAAGCAGTATATTGCTCCCTCCTACGTATATCTCGCGAAGAGACCATGAGGATAAAATCAGAGAGATTAGAGCCCACACAGAGCCATACCGACAATCATTCTTACCCCGAACAATACGAGACTAGAATAGAAGGAGAACCGATAGAGGTACTCAAAGTACCCTCCGCCACACACCGTATGGTGGCTTGCGGAGTGTGGATGTAGATGTAGATAAAGCAAAAACACAAAATTAGAAAACAGAACATTCGTTCTAGTGACTTCCGACGTCTGAAATTTCCGAATTTGTTGAGTCCGAGTATGTTAACCTAGATATAAATCTTTCATGACTAACGTTAAGTAAACAACTTTTTTGTAAAATCAGATACAAATAAAACACTGAAATCTATTTAAGCCTCATATAATGACTAAGAACCTCCCTTACGCATTTCTCAGTCTAAGGAATAATTACTGAAATGCTTTATTTTGAAGTGCGGAATAAATAGTTCAGACTGACATAAAAGTCGCCGGTTGCTAGCTAACGAAATTATTGCGAGCCTTATCGCTGCAGTTTCACAAGCAAAAAATCTAAAATCTCGCTGTGGCCTTCTCTTGAAATTTGCGAACAAACATTGTCACCACTTTGTATCACTGTTATTTATATACTTCTCTATCTACAGTCGCTTTTCCGTTTACGTTTCTTTGTCCTCTTTTCGTCGCTGTAAACGCAGCACAAGCTCCAAGCAAAGAATGGGATTCATAGCAGACTGCTTGCGCAATAAGGCAACGTGTGGACACGAGAACGCCCATACCTACAAGCGTTCTTTCCAAACAAAATTGTGCATGTCCTTTCCATCCTGTGCGTCTGCAGTCGACGAAAGAGACATGACGTGAACATAAGTTCAGTGCTCTACAGACATTCAGTGTCACTGCCTCGCTATCCCAACTAAGCTACCGTGGATTTTTAAGCGCGTTTCATAAGCGCCTTCGTAATTTGCATTCGATATCTGGAATTAACATTATCTTAAGACTTTGAACAGAAAAATGTAAGGACATTTTGCTAGCTTCAACGGATGTCACAGTTTGTACATCGATAATTTTGAATTACCGTAAAAGATGAAATAGCCACAGCTGTCATTAGATTTTGTTCTGTGCCGTCGGAGGTTCGAGTCCTCCCTCGGGCATGGGTATGTGTGTTGTCCTTGGCGTAAGTTAGTTTAAGTAGTGCGTAAGCCTAGAGACCGATGACCTCAGCAGTTTGGTCCCATAGTCCTTACCACAAGTTTCCGATTTGCCGCGGCAGCATTGCCAAAAGAGGACCTGGTACGCAAAGTGAAACTGTGCTATTAAAAACTTCGAATTTACTGATACTGCATGCACGAAATTAGCGATTTTTCATCCACTGAAGTAGTTTTAAGGACGATTTTTTTCTGTTTTTCCTTCTTGGTGCGATATATTCAATCGCTAATTTTTTTCGGGAACCAAATTCTAAGAGGCGGCCAAATGAGAAATAGGCAGACAGAAAAAAATAAGTGAAGTGTTTATTATTTAAAAAGTAATCGCCATAATTGTTTATACATTCATCCCACCGTGAGACAAGATGCTCAATGCCTTCATGGAAAAATGTTTGCAGGTGCCTGTGGAACCGTTATTGTACCCAGGTCTGCACTTCCTTGCCTGAAGCAAATCGACAGCCACAAATGTCTTTCTTCAGGGCTCCAGAAGTAAGTAAATCGCATGGATAGAGATAGGGACTGTAAGGAGGACAGGGTTCCCAGCGAAACTTCTGCAGCGCAGTCGAAACAGGCACTAAAATTGTTCAAATGGCTCTGAGCACTATGACACTTAACATCTGAGGTAATCAGTCACCTAGAACTTAGAACTACTTAAACCCAACTAACCTAAGGACGTCGCACACAACAATGCCCGAGGCAGGATTCGAACCTGCGACCGTAGCTGTCTAGCGGTTCCGGACTGAAGCAAAGGCACTCCAGCTCCGGAAAAGTCAGGATGATCTCTTTCTTTCATTGCAAGGATCCGCTGTTCATTTCTTGTTTGGAACACGTCGTCACAGTCAAAGCACAGCGGTCCGTGGACACTTTGCAAACACAGAAGCGCGGCATCGAGACCAAACATGCAGGAATATTGACGGACGGAAAGTTCATTTGTTGCTTGTTTCCAAGATGGTTTCGACTACGCTGCAGAAGTTTCTCTGGTAAGATTTCACACATCTTCCCAATCTCTCTCCATGCGATTTCCCTATTTTTGGAACCCTGAAGAAGGACATTCGTAGCCGTCGATTTACCTCGGACAAAGAGGTACACGTCTGCGTACAGTCATGGGTCCGTAGGCAACGGAAACATTTTTGTATGAAGACAATGACCGTCTTGTCTCACGGTAGATTAAATGTATTAGCTTTACTTTTGAAATAATAAACAGTTTACTCGTTTTTATCCATCTTTTTAGTTCTTATTGGACTACCCCATACACCGGTATTACTCGTATAAACTCATTCCGCATGACATACGAAAGAGTGGTACAGATTTTATGGTAACTAATCCAAAATAAAAATAAAAAACTGTTTGGAGATCTGTATAATCCGGAAGCAAAGTGTCAGACTGTAGTACACAAATCTTACTCGCACGCGAAAATTGCTCGAAATGTGTGTACACACAACAGTTTTACTGGCAGCACATTCCCACACTAACCTAAGGACATCACACACATCCATGACCGAGGCAGGATTCGAACCTGCGACCGTATCGGTCGCGCGGTTGCAGACTGAAGGGCCTAGAACCGCTCGTCCACAGCGGCCGGCTGACATCCTGTGTCTTTATGTTTAACGATTAAATCAAATGGTAACGAAATATAAATATGACAATTTAAATTTCGTCCCAAGACGGCAGTTACCATAAGGCTGCAACAGTCGTAAGAAATAGCATGTTTCTTGTTTAGCTGCCAACGTCCACGTAATATTAAGAGAGATGTTGAATATCATTGTCAGTTCTCATTATGTGGGCGCCCGTGAGCTCCTTGTTCATTGTGCTGAATTTCATTGTCATTTCCCATTAGTAGAACAGTTGTAACCTCCCTACAAAATTTAATAAATAATAATAATAATATGATTCTAAATTCTAATTTTAGTATAACCTCAGAACAAAATTGGTTCCCATTTATAACCTCCGTACAGAAATTCATTCACATTTAACCTCCACACAAAATTTGCTTCCCATTTACTGTAAGCTCGAAACAGAAAAATTCCTAAACCTCGTAATAAAAAATAAATTTAGTAACCTGGTAAATTTTGGACGACAGTAGTGCTGTGTCATGGCCATGTAAGATCCAGTTTGCCGCGGCAGCATTGCCAAAAGAGGACCTGGTACGCAAAGTGAAACTGTGCCATTAAAAACTTCGAATTTACTGATACCGCATGCACGAAATTAGCGATTTTTCATCCACTGAAGTAGTTTTAAGGACGATTTTTTTCTGTTTTTCCTTCTTGGTGCGATATATTCAATCGCTAATTTTTTTCGGGAACCAAATTCTAAGAGGCGGCCAAATGAGAAATAGGCAGACAGAAAAAAATAAGTGAAGTGTTTATTATTTAAAAAGTGATCGCCATAATTGTTTATACGTTCATCCCACCGTGAGACAAGATGCTCAATGCCTTCATGGAAAAATGTTTGCAGGTGCCTGTGGAACCGTTATTGTACCCAGGTCTGCACTTCCTTGCCTGAAGCAAATCGACAGCCACAAATGTCTTTCTTCAGGGCTCCAGAAGTAAGTAAATCGCATGGATAGAGATAGGGACTGTAAGGAGGACAGGGTTCCCAGCGAAACTTCTGCAGCGCAGTCGAAACAGGCACTAAAATTGTTCAAATGGCTCTGAGCACTATGACACTTAACATCTGAGGTAATCAGTCACCTAGAACTTAGAACTACTTAAACCCAACTAACCTAAGGACGTCGCACACAACAATGCCCGAGGCAGGATTCGAACCTGCGACCGTAGCTGTCTAGCGGTTCCGGACTGAAGCAAAGGCACTCCAGCTCCGGAAAAGTCAGGATGATCTCTTTCTTTCATTGCAAGGATCCGCTGTTCATTTCTTGTTTGGAACACGTCGTCACAGTCAAAGCACAGCGGTCCGTGGACACTTTGCAAACACAGAAGCGCGGCATCGAGACCAAACATGCAGGAATATTGACGGACGGAAAGTTCATTTGTTGCTTGTTTCCAAGATGGTTTCGACTACGCTGCAGACGTTTCTCTGGTAAGATTTCACACATCTTCCCAATCTCTCTCCATGCGATTTCCCTATTTTTGGAACCCTGAAGAAGGACATTCGTAGCCGTCGATTTACCTCGGACAAAGAGGTACACGTCTGCGTACAGTCATGGGTCCGTAGGCAACGGAAACATTTTTGTATGAAGACAATGACCGTCTTGTCTCACGGTAGATTAAATGTATTAGCTTTACTTTTGAAATAATAAACAGTTTACTCGTTTTTATCCATCTTTTTAGTTCTTATTGGACTACCCCATACACCGGTATTACTCGTATAAACTCATTCCGCATGACATACGAAAGAGTGGTACAGATTTTATGGTAACTAATCCAAAATAAAAATAAAAAACTGTTTGGAGATCTGTATAATCCGGAAGCAAAGTGTCAGACTGTAGTACACAAATCTTACTCGCACGCGAAAATTGCTCGAAATGTGTGTACACACAACAGTTTTACTGGCAGCACATTCCCACACTAACCTAAGGACATCACACACATCCATGACCGAGGCAGGATTCGAACCTGCGACCGTATCGGTCGCGCGGTTGCAGACTGAAGGGCCTAGAACCGCTCGTCCACAGCGGCCGGCTGACATCCTGTGTCTTTATGTTTAACGATTAAATCAAATGGTAACGAAATATAAATATGACAATTTAAATTTCGTCCCAAGACGGCAGTTACCATAAGGCTGCAACAGTCGTAAGAAATAGCATGTTTCTTGTTTAGCTGCCAACGTCCACGTAATATTAAGAGAGATGTTGAATATCATTGTCAGTTCTCATTATGTGGGCGCCCGTGAGCTCCTTGTTCATTGTGCTGAATTTCATTGTCATTTCCCATTAGTAGAACAGTTGTAACCTCCCTACAAAATTTAATAAATAATAATAATAATATGATTCTAAATTCTAATTTTAGTATAACCTCAGAACAAAATTGGTTCCCATTTATAACCTCCGTACAGAAATTCATTCACATTTAACCTCCACACAAAATTTGCTTCTCATTTACTGTAAGCTCGAAACAGAAAAATTCCTAAACCTCGTAATAAAAAATAAATTTAGTAACCTGGTAAATTTTGGACGACAGTAGTGCTGTGTCATGGCCATGTAAGATCATTCTGAATAAAAAAGCAAAAATTCTTACCTCAATAAAGTCGCCAACTATCTGCTCTTACAATAAACTTTTTCCGGCACAGCTCTGTGCAGTCCTGGCCGATAGATTTGTCATTTATGAAAGGAAGCAACTGATTTTTCTTTTGCAACAATCGGAATGATCATGGATTGGAGAAATTAGTAAATTCTTTAAATTGAAATGAATGCTTGTAAAAAAAAATACTTTATATCACAAAGATTATTATTAGGACATTTTTAAAACATTTACATCGGAGTTCACATAACATTACTAGATATGCGCGAGGCTGCTTTTTACCTTATACAATAATACTCGGGTTCGGCATCGCTGCACCGCGACCGGCCAGCCAACATGATACACCAGACCAGAGCAGAGCAGACTCCACACAATCGCAGACTAGCAACAACTTACTGCTACAGCTACACGGTTCGTACTGAGTCAACACTGCTCTCTGGTCAGCGATTCTCTTATACCCTGCATATCGCAGGCAGCGCATGAGCAATACATCGAAATTACATCTGCTCGGACCTCTTACATAAAATTACATCTGTATTACATCTGCTCGGACCTCTTGCATAAAATTACATCTGCCCGGACCTCTTACACAGTCTTAAAACTTTATTTACCACGAAATATTTTAACTGAACCACTCTGTAAGCGATACTTAGTTGCTTACTGCTGCAGTGTGACCGCGAAGTAGCTCCCACGAGTAGCCGTGCAGAACTGCTAGACTTCTTAGTGTGCCTGTACCTGTGAAAACCCTTTTGTCCCGGCAATAGCCCCAGCTCCGTGCAAATGACACTCCGCCCAAATGTTTCACTCGGTGCCCCACTGCAGACTCCTAACTAAGGTACGAGCATATGGGATTGGTTCCCAAGTATGTGAGTAGATCGAAGACTTCTTAAGTAATAGAACCCAGTACGTTTTCCTCGATGGTGAGTGTTCATCGGAGGTGAGGGTATCATCTGAAGTGCCCCAGGGAAGTGTGGTAGGTCCGCTGTTGTTTTCTATCTACATAAATGATCTTTTGGATATGGTGGATAGCAATGTGCGGCTGTTTGCTGATGATGCTGTGGTGTACGGGAAGGTGTCGTCGTTGAGTGACTGTAGGAGGATACAAGATGCCTTGGACAGGATTTGTGATTGGTGTAAAGAATGGCAGCTAACTCTAAATATAGATAAATGTAAATTAATACAGATGAATGGGAAAAAGAATCCTGTAATGTTTGAGTACTCCATTAGTAGTGTAGCGCTTGACACAGTCACGTCGATTAAATATTTGGGCGTAACATTGCAGCGCGATATGAAGTGGGACAAGCATGTAATGGCAGTTGTGGGGAAAGCGGATAGTCGTCTTCGGTTCATTGGTAGAATTTTGGGAAGATGTGATTCATCTGTAAAGGAGACTGCTTATAAAACACTAATACGACCTATTCTTGAGTACTGCTCTAGCGTTTGGGATCCCTATCAGGTCTGATTGAGGGAGGACATAGAAACAATTCAGAGGCGGGCTGCTAGATTTGTCACTGGCAGATTTGATCATCACGCGAGCGTTACGGAAATGCTTCAGGAACTCGGGTGGGAGTCTCTGGAGGAAAGGAGGCGTTCGTTTCGTGAATCGCTACTGAGGACATTTAGAGAACCAGTATTTGAGGCTGACTGCTGTACAATTTTACTGCCGCCAACTTGCATTTCGCGGAAAGACCATAAAGATAAGATAAGAGATTATATTGGAACAAATAAGCCCTCGGTCACAAATATTAAGTCAAAAGACCTGGTTTCGACGCTACTATGAGCGTCGTCTTCAGAATTAGACTAACTGTTCTAAAACAACCCTTGTTGACTCAAGTACGAGCAGCCCTTAGCGGCTCGCCATCTCACAACTGTTTATGACGTCGCCTCTCCGGCTTAGATCTTTTTTAATATGTGACTTGTAAGTACTGCATCTTTTCCAGTCAGTAAAAACTTTAATTTTATTAATGTACTATATACCTAATATGTTTTAGAACAGTTAGTCTAACTCTGAAGACGACGCTCATAGTAGCGTCGAAACCAGGTCTTTTGACTTAATATTTGTGACTGAGGGCTTATCTGTTCCAATATAATTCTGACACGGTCACTGAACCTTAGCAGCTATGTTCAAAGTTTTAAGATAAGAGAGGTTAGGGCTCGTACAGAGGTATACAGGCAGTCATTTTTCCCTCGTTCTGTTTGGGAATGGAACAGGGAGAGAAGATGCTAGTTGTGGTACGAGGTATCCTCCGCCACGCACCGTATGGTGGAGTGCGGAGTATGTATGTACATGTAGATGTTCCAACCCCATGTTGCAGACCGCAACATCTAACTCACTGATGAAATAAACCGAAATGCTGACAAAAGAATGTTAACAATCAGTTACTGCATAAAACTGTCATTTGTTGTAGCTTTTTAGTCTATTTCCGAAGTCGAAATTTCGCATTTGCATTCGAAGGGCAGGCGCGCTACTTTCTACTGAGCCACCGTACATTTGGGCCTAACGGGTGATAAAGCAGACATACATCCGTGTTTTAAAATCAGTTTTTCTTACGTTTCAGCAGTTGGAGCTGGGGTACTCCCCTTGTAGGAGGATTCCGCGCGCCTGAAAGGCAGAGGGGCAGCCAGCTGTGCGCTGTTGTTACGATTCGGGGATGTCCTTGGGAGAAGCCCGGCCGCGGCACAGGTGCAGCACAGGTAGGAGCGCACAAAGCCGCGCAGGCCGGCCTGTTTGTGCCTCGCCGCTTCATTAGACGGCCACTCCTGTGTAGCGCCTGCGTGTGTGTGTGTGTGTGTGTGTGTGTGTATGTGTGTGTGTGCGCGCGCGCTACCGCCCCCTGCCGCCCATTCAGCCAGCGCGCCAAACCCACAGGCAGGGTGCCGCCCCTTCGGGGAATCTTCCCGAGGGACGCCCCACCAGGTCTCGCACTCCCCCACCCCCCGCAGTTCCCGCCAAAACTTCTCTCAGCTGATATAGCTAACTCCCAGTGAAAATGTACTTAATTCATTAAATAACAAGTTACAAGCAGCAGGTGTTTTCTGTGATTTGTCAAAGGCATTCGACTGTGTGAACCACAACATCCTTTTAAATAAAATTCTATGGTGTCACGGGCAGTGCTGCAAAATGGTTCAAGTCATACCTCACTAACAGGAAACAAAGGGTGTCAGTGCAAGGGACTAGTGAATTAAGTCATCAGTCATCATCAGAATGGGAAGAAATTACATGTGGTGTCCCTCAAGGATCCATCTTAGGGTCATTGCTTGTGTACATTAATGATCTCTCATCAGTTACACTGCCAGAAGCAGAGATCGTTTTGTTTGCAGATGACACAAGTACTGCAATAAATAGTATGTCGAGTGTAGTTCTAGAAAGCTCTGCTAATGATATTTTCATGGATATTAATACACGGTTTAAAGCCAACTCACTGACATTAAACTTCGAAAAGACTCACTATATGCAATTCAGAACATGTAAGAGGTTTCCACCCAGCATATGCATAAAGTATGAAGAAGAGCAAATAGAAGAGGTTGACAGTCTTAAATTCCTGGGATTACAACTTCATAATAAATTCAGTTGGGAGGAGCACGCCAAAGAACTGCACAAACGCCTTAACAAATCTGTATTTGCAATTCGAGTGTTAGCAGACATAGGCGACATAAAAATGAAAAAGCTTGCATACTTTGCCTACTTTCATTCCATAATGTCATATGGTATGATATTTTGGGGTAACTCTTCAAGTCAAACAAAAGTTTTCAGAGTCCAAAAGCGTGTAATGCGTATTATCTGTGGAGTAAATTCACGGACGTCTTGTAGAAACCTCTTCAAAGAACTAGGTATACTAACTACTGCCTCTAAGTATATTTTCTCCTTAATGAAATTTGTCCTAAATAATATATCTCTTTTTCCAACAAACAGCTCAGTTCATACATACAATACCAGGAACAAAAATGATCTGCACAAGGACTTAAATGCACTTACTTTAGATCAAAAAGGGGTCCACTACTCAGGAACACTCCTCTTCAATCATTTGCCAGCAAACATAAAAAATTTAGTTACAAATAAAGATCAGTTTAAAAGGAGCCTGAAAGACTTACTAGTGGCCAACTCCTTCTACTCCATTGACGAATTTTTTAATAGAAACAAATGGTGTATTGTATATATTCATACTATTAGTATTGTTATTTCAGCATAAAAGAAAGAACTGACATGTTCCACATACACGAGGATCTCCTCAACATGGATCTATGGAACGAAAAACTAATCTAATCTAATCTAATCTAGCCGCTTCTGCTTCGCAATGCTCTGCTGTTTACATAACGCCACCGACTGAAAACAGATGCTGAGACTTAAGGGTTATTCGTAAGTACCTCCACGGTCTCAGAAGATAACTGCGCGGAAACTACAACACATACAGAAAAAAATGTAAGGTTTTTTAAAATTACCTTTACCAGTCACAAACTTTGTTAACTATTGTACTTCTTATTTATTTAGCGACATGCTTCGGAGTAATACCTCATCTTCAGGCTAAATGGCATTACAAAAACAACTTTACAATGTGGCCATACTGATGTTACCCAGTCATTCCGTAAATTCTGTGGTCATCCTGTGGAAGAAGAGAAAACATAGTAAGAGGTGATGTCACTTTGGAAGCTGGACTGATGTTTGCACGAAAATGTTTCGTAACGGTCACTCACTTTTTTCTTCTGGTGCGGCAGTCTCGTTGTGATGCGCTGGGGTGCCTCCATTTCCGTGGCTCTCATGGTCACTGTTCACAAATTGTCACTGCCATAGCAGTAACTTCGAAACACGATCACAAACAGTTCTGTATCGCAGTGGACAAGATGGCGGTCGAACTGTTTCCAAGTTACTAAAAATGGCTCTGAGCACTATTGGGACTTAACATCTATGGTCATCAGTCCCCTAGAACTTACAAGGGAACCTCCCCATCGCACCCCCCTCAGATTTAGTTATAACTTGGCACAGTGGATAGGCCTTGATAAACTGAACACAGATCAATTGAGAAAACATGAAGAAGTTGTGTGGAACTGTGAAAAAATAAGCAAAATATACAAACTGAGTAGTCCATGGGCCACATAGGCAACATCAAGGAGAACGTGAGCTCAGGAGCGCCGTGGTCCCGTGGAAGCGTGAGCAGCTGCAGAAAGAGAGGTCCTTGGTTCAAGTCTTCCCACGAGTGAAAATTTTACTTTCTTTATTTTTGCGTAGTTATTATCTGTCCGTTCGCTCACTGACGTCTCTGTTCACTGTAATAAGTTTAGTGTCTGTGTTTTGCGACCGCATCGCAAAACCGTGCGATTAGTAGGCGAAAGGACGTGCCTCTCCAATCGGAACCGAAAACATTTGATCGCAAGGTCATAAGTCAACCGATTCCTCCACAGGAAAACACATCTGATGTATTCTATACGACACTGGTGACGGCATGTGCGTCACATGACAGGAATATGTTGTCGACCCACCTAACTTGTACACTTGGCGAATGGGTAAATAGATTCTTCTACCTTGTCCGATTTAGGTTTTCTTGTGGATGTGATAATCACTCCCAAAAAATTGATGAAAACGTAAGAGTTTGTCACATAAACTGAAAATAAAAAATTAAAGTTTTCACTCGATGGAAGATTTGAACCAAGGGCCTTTCGTTCCGCATCTGCTCACGTTACCCCGAGACCACGGCGCTCCTGCGCTCCCAGTGTCCTTGATGTTGCCTATCTAGCCATGAACTACTCAGTTTGTATATTTTGCTTATTTTTTCACAGTTCCACACAACTCCTTCCTGTTTTCTCAATTGATCTGTGTTCAGTTTTTCAAGGCCTATCCACTGTGCCAACTTATAACTAAATCTGAGGGGGGTACGATGGGGAGGTTCCCTTGTTAGAACTACTTAAACCTAACTAACCTAAGGACATCACACAACACCCAGTCATCACGAGGCAGAGAAAATCCCTAACCCCGCCGGGAACCGAACCCGGGAACCCGGGCGCGGGAAGCGAGAACGCTACCGCACGACCACGAGCTGCGGACTCCAAGTTACTGCTATATTAGAGACATAGTCGTTTGACTCTAGCCCCAGCAATAGCTTGGACATATGTAAAATAAATATTTTATATCATGATGCGTCAATAATATTGTAACAGATGCTCAATTTCTAATGTATTTCGTCTACCTACATCTGTACTACGATAACAAGACATGCAGAAGACAGGTAAACATCTGACACCACATAGATCGACAAATCGATAGTCAAATCGAAACCAGCTGTATTTCGACCACCATCTTGTCCACTGCACTACAGAACTGTTGGTGGCCGTGTTTCGAAGTTGCTGCTATGCTAGTGACAATTTGTGAACAGCGACCAGGAGTGCCACAGAAATGGAGGCACCCCATCACAACGAGACTGCCACGCCAGAAGAAAAAAGCCAGTGACCGTTACGAAACATTTTCGTGCAAACATTAGTCCAGCTTCCAAAGTGACAGCACCTCTTATTAAGTTTTCTATTCTTCCACAGGATGACCACAGCATTTACGAAAAGACTATGTAACATCAGTATGGTCTTATTGTAAAGTTGTTTTTGTAATGCCATTTAGCCTGAAGACGAGGTATTACCTCGAAACATGTCGCTAAATAAATAAGTAATACAATAGATGACAAAGTTTGTGACTGGTAGAGGTAATTAAAAAACCCTTTACATATTTCTTGAGACAGTCATGGTCGAAAAATAGTCGAAATGGCTTCAAATTCCTTAAAACAGAAAAATACATATCAGCGGTTAGAGCATCTCTATGCGGCATGGCGTTGTTGCAATCCGTCCGCTGAAGAAATTCGTGGAAGAGTACTCCGCCGCCGGCCGTTGTGACCGAGCGGTTCTAGACGCTTCAGTCTGGAGCCGCACGACCGCAACGGTCGCAGGTTCGAATCCTGCCTCGGGCATGGATGTGTGTGACGTCCTTAGGTTAGTTAGGTTTAAGTAGTTCTAAGTTCTAGGGGACTGATGACCTCAAATGTTAAATCCCGTAGTGCTCAAAGCCATTTGAACCATTTGAAAGTACTCCGCCAGCCACGCATTTTCGAATATTCGACATTCTGTTGTTCGCATTTTTCCAGCTTGGCTTCTGTACGCTAAGGTGACAAAAATCAAGGGATAACGATATGCACTTGTACCGATGTCGGTTGTATCACGTACACAAGATATAAAAGGGCAGAACATTGGCGCCGCTGACATTTGTACTCAGGTGATTCATGTAAAAGAGTGTTCGACGCGATTATGGCAGCACAACGGTAATTAACAGACTTAGATCGCGGAATGGTAGTTGGAGCTAGACGCTTGGGGCACTTTTTCGGAAATCGTTAAGGAATTCAATATTGAAACAACCTGCCAACATAATGTCCGGCCACATGTTGCCACGTTTGTCTCGACTGAATTGCAGAAGTTTCGCTGGGAAGCCCTTACACGTCCTCCATACAGTCCCGACCTCTCCCCATGCGTTATCCATATTTTTGGAGCTCTTAAGAAAGACATTAGTGGTCGTCGCTTAGCGTCGGACGAAGAGGCGCACACCTGGGTACAATCATCGTTCCGTAAGCAATGGCAAACATTTTTCCATGAAGACATTGACCGTCTTGTCTCGATGTGCAATAAATGTGTTAACAGACGCGACGATTACTGTTGAAATAATAATAAACAGTTTACTTACTTTCTTCCATCTGCCTCGTTTTCATTTGACTGTCTGCTATACCGGGTGCCTCTCTTGTGGGTCGTCAGTAGCGTTTCTTAGGTGTTTCCGCAGAGATTTAAAATTTCATTTTTGCATCGTGTAGCTGGGGTCAGATCAAATAAGTCTTGCTCTCACATACGACGCCCATTGTAGACGGAAAACATTGGTTTGTTTCCCATCACAAACAAAATGATTTTTAATCTTAATGTTAAGTGCCCATTCGATAGAGCGGCCCCAAATTAGTTTAGTGCGTTTTTAGTTTTATCGATGTGTATTAATGGGAACAGAAAAACACAAACAATCAGCAGTATTCCATCAGCGACTGAGGAGCGCATCTGCGTGGCAGTAGCAACTAGCGCAGGCCCTGTTTTTTAACACATATCGATAAAACGAATATCGCACTATACTAATTTGGGATCACTCTGTCGAATGGGACAGTGAAATTCCACTTTAAAAATCACTTTATTTGAACGAGAGACAAACCGATACATCACATTGACAATCGGCGTTGCGTGAAAGAAACGATGGGGCAAATTAAATTGCAAATTATCTGTCGAAACATCAGAGAAAATGCTCCTGACGACTCTTCGAAGAGACACTCTGTATATTGGGTGCTACTACCATGGAGTAGCCACCGGATTGCAAAATTTCATAGCCAAAAGACATGGGATGTGCGCGCGATTCGCTAACTCCGAATCGATCGCTACTGACAACAACTACCTAGGATTGAGGGAGGGGAAACGCTATATAGTTATTGCACTAGACAAAACAAACAAAGGCACTAAAGTATACATCTTTAATATAGCTGTACTCAGATTTTCATCAAACTTTATATGACTCCAACTTATTTTAAAGTTTTCCACGTTTATTTTTCCTGAAAGAGGTGGAGCCGTTGTTAGAAAATGAATCCTTTACTCAAGAGGATCTAGTTTCGAATCCACTACAAGTCCATTCACGGTTAGGCTGTCTGTTTTACGCCATTCCAACTGATTTACCGGCTCAGCATATCGACGGAATGACTGCTGCGCCACCATCCAGTGCTGGAACGCCTCAGATATAACTACGGACATTGAAAGAGGAGCTTAAATAGATCCTTTGACTCGTTTCCCGCAATGTTGCAGCCTCAGACTATGTCTTACAAGCTGAGCATCAAATCTGTTAGTCATGGATTTTGATGAGTCTTAGGTTTGTTGTGTGTGGGGGGGGGGGGGGGGGCGGACCTGTCCTGAGTACTTGGCTAAGGCTATTCTTGTGGCGGACCCTAGTTTCTGAGAAAATCCATTTTGAAGTCTTATGCGTACTCCTATGATTCGATCAAGTGTGCAAAGCGCAGTGGTTAAAGTTTGCGGTTGCCATGCTGGCGGTAAGGGTTCAAATACCGCATATGTACTTTTCTTCCTTATGTCGTGGAAACTGACTGATAAATATTCGCCGTAATAATTTCATCAATAAATGGAACGTAACAGCAATATTTTTTCAGGTGTGTATTCCCCTTGTTACAGATAAGACTGCAAAATCGTCTTATCCTTCATGCACACATTGATGCCAACGGTGGCACCGTCACTAGCCAATATTTTAGGGGACAGCGCCCGCACATTGGAGCCAACATTCAGTTGAAATCGTATAGAGCCAACGTTAAGGAAACTGGTCGAATCATCTGAAGGAAGTACAGAGGAAATATATGATTATATAAAAACTAATATGCAAATCATAGCGACAGAGGTGTTGGGTAAAAAAGATAGCAACCACAACCGTGCAGCAGAGTGGTGGTCAGAGGAAATAGAGGTCCTCGTTGGAAAAAAACGAAATGCGTTCCTTCAGTGGTTGAATGATAAATCAGAAGAAAGAAGATCAATATACAAGGAAAAGAAGAATGAAGCGATGAAAAAAATAAGGATGGTAAAAAATGAAGCATGGGAAAGAACACGTGCCAAGGTGAATAGCAAATTAGGATTTGGGAGAGCAAAAGAAGCATGGTCAGTATTAAAAGGGCTTCGAAAGGATACAAAAAGCAAAACCAAACTCCAACTGATAACACAAAAGGAATGGGAAGAGTATTTCCAAAAATTATTAAATGAGGACAGAGAAGAATATCTAGAAGAAGGAACAGTGGAGGAAAAAGGACATCAAGATGACGAGATCCAGATTTTAGAAAGTGAAGTAAAAATGGCTCTGAGCACTATGGGACTTAACATCTATGGTCATCAGTCCCCTAGAACTTAGAACTACTCAAACCTAACTAACCTAAGGACATCACACAACACCCAGCCATCACGAGGCAGAGAAAATCCCTGGCCTCGCCGGGAATCGAACCCGGGAACCAGGGCGTGGGAAGCGAGAACGTTACCGCACGACCACGAGATGCGGGCGAAAGTGAAGTACTTCAGGCGTTGAGAACAGGAAAGAATGGTAAATCACCGGGACCAGGCAATATCAATCTGGAGTGTCTGAAACACGGTGGTGACAAAATTGTGAAACTGATAACACAGCGCTTCAACAAAATGATACATGAAGATTCAATACCCCACGTGATGAAGCTAGGTTACATTAATACCATATTATAAGAAAGGGAATCGCAAAATTTGTTCAAACTATCGAGGAATTTGTTAGAAACACATTAATGAGAATTTTTGCGAAAGTAATTAAAAACAAACTGGAAAAAAATTTTAGAAGCCAAGAAGACCAATGTGGATTCACTGCTGGGAGATCATGTGTAGACCATATTTTCACATTACGACAGATTTTGGAGAAACATAGGGAAAAATCAAAAAATATAGGATTAATTCTCATAGATCTAGAAAAAGCGTAAGATACTGTTCCAAGAAAATTACTTTGGAGAGCACTACATATGGCAAACATAAACCCTTCCTTGATTAAAATAATACAACAGATGTACAAAGACAACATCTGCCAAGTGAAAATTGGTAATACACTTTCACAGAAATTTAGAACAAGCAAAGGCCTTTTACAGGGCTGTCGCATGCCTCCATCATTATTTTAAACCTATATAGATATTAGCCTTAGAACATGGTCTCGTAAATGTAATAGGACGGGATTAGAAATAAGAGATGGAGTTTACCTACATCATTTATTGTTTGCTGATGATCAAGTAGTCGTAGCACAAGATGGGGAGGACGCCAACTATATGTGCCATCAACTAGCAGTAGCATACAAAACTTGGGGTTTGAAGATTAATTACCAAAAAACAGAATACTTCACTAATGATTCAGATCAGCTATACATCGAAGATTGAATAGAACTGGGGAGAACAGGAGTTTGTGGTACAACTTGACAAAAAGAAGGGACCGGTTAGTAGGACATGTTCTGAGGCATCAATGGATCACAAATTTAGCATTGGAGGGCAGCGTGGAGGGTAAAAATCGTAGAGGGAGACCAAGAGATGAATACACTAAGCAGATTCAGAAGGATGTAGGTTGCAGTAAGTACTAGGAGATGAAGAAGCTTGCACAGGATAGAGCAGCATGGAGAGCTGCATCAAACCAGTCTCAGGACTGAAGACCACAACAACAACAACAACATACATTGAAGGAAAGAAAATCAAGAAGATAAACACTTTCTGTTATTTTGGATCCATTTTAGAAATCGAGAGAAAATCAGAGTCAGAAATCAATAAAAGAATTAGTAGCAGACGGAAGGTCGTTGGGATGCTTAACTCAGTCCTATGGAGCAGGAATGTAATGAGCAGAACTAAAAAATTAATATACAAATCCATATTAGAGAGTGTGGTTCTGTATGGAACAGCCGGCCGAAGTGGCCGTGCGGTTAAAGGCGCTGCAGCCTGGAACCGCAAGACCGCTACGGTCGCAGGTTCCAATCCTGCCTAGGGCATGGATGTTTGTGATGTCCTTAGGTTAGTTAGGTTTAACTAGTTCTAAGTTCTAGGGGACTAATGACCTCAGCAGTTGAGTCCCATAGTGCTCAGAGCCATTTGAACCATCTGTATGGAACGGAGACCTGGACAATTAACCTGAACCACATTAAAAAATTACAAGCTCTAGAGATGGACTTCTGGAGAAGATCGGCAAGAATCTCCAGGAAAGAAAAGATAAGGAACACCGAAATAATAAGGAGAATGGAAATAAAAGAAAGAATATATGACGTAATGGATAGGAAGAAATTACAGTGGTATGGGCATGTACGACGAATGGAGAAAGCCAGAATACCAAAGTTGATAGAGGAGTGGGAATCGGAGGGGAGAAGAAGAAGAGGACTATCTATGACCACCTGGCTCCAAAATGTACAGCACACAACGAGGAGAATGGGCGCAGAGGAAGAGGACGCACAAGATCGAAACACCTGGAGGAATATTTAGAAAATATAGTTTAATTACGTTCATTCTTTATATTGTAATTTCCGAGCAAATTATTATGTTGGAGATAAGTCTCTGTAATGAGGAAAAGCTCAAAATAATAAAAATAATTCCGCTTGTTACAGATAAGATCGCAAAACCGTCTTATTCTTCGTGCACACATTGATTCCAACGGCGGTACCGTCATTAGCCAATATTTTGGGGGACAGCGCCCACACATTGAAGCCAACATTCAGTTGAAATCGTATAGAGCCAACATTAATACGTCTGACGCACAGATCTCGTCAGAAGCGTTTGCGGTTTCGAGCGTGAATTATACTGCTCCATTGTTCCTGAGGCTTTTCGAAAAACTGACCTTGGAAATAAATACGAAGACGACGAGCGAACGAACGAACAAACAAATTCGGATTCAAAAAGACAGAAAACAAACAACGTGGGCGGGAACAGGACCCTTCCTCCCGCGGTCAGAAAAGTGAGACCCATTCTTTCCGAGCCCGTAACGGCGTTGGAAAGGATGGGACCCATTCCTCTCGTTTAAAGCAGGTAGACGTGTCTTTTGCAGTTGGTGACGGCTCTTCAGCGCATAGGATGACGAGGCTGGAGTGTGTGGACAGCCCGCGGAACAGTTAACGTTCTCGCGCGGGCTTTTTCTGCCCAGAAAACAGCGCTTATCCGGGCTCATTCGTCATTCGAAACTTTATGGCTGCTCCAGGCATGCAAAGCTTTCCAGCACATGTACGTATAGCAGAAGCTGTAAAATTGTTCCGCGTTCATCGTGAATGCGGTTAAATGTGAGCCGGGAATTTTATTTTTTACTGGTCAAGTTCTGTTGGGCCGTAAAAAGGCCGTAAAAATAATGAGTATAAACAACCACAGTACCAATGAAACAGGGGAATAACAGGGGAATTGACTGAAATTCAACCTAGGGACTAAGAGAATAATAAAATGAGTGTGCCATGAGGATACTCTTCAATTTACATTGGAAAGTGCGACGCTTACTGCTATGATCTCGTGGTGGGATGATCTCGGGATGAAAGAGCATACCATACACCTTTTTTGCGCAAGAGTTAGGGAGGTGTGAGCCAAATACAGATTCAATTTCTGACTAGTATTAATTGAATGAGAGCTGCTAATTCTAGGGAATAAGTTAATAATGTAAAAAACAAACATCCTTAAAGAAAACGCACGTTGAGAATACCAGTTCGTTTAGCTTTACCCATGGTGCACCACGAGGAGGTGAACTCTTTCACACCCCAAAAATGTTTAAACATTTCATTTTTTTGTATTTTTAAATATATTTAGAAAATTTTTTCATTGATATCTTAATTGCACTTGTATATCCTGATATCTACATCTAAAATCGCAATATTCTTTTTTTTGTATTTTTAAATACATTTACAAAATTTCTTAATTTATATCTTAATACGTATATGCACAATTAAAATCTCCTTTTTTCTTTGTAATTCCTAGTTTGGTTTTTTACGAAACCGATTTCACATACTGAAATAGGGAAATTTTCAAACTTTGAAAGTAGCCACTTGCGTTACTATGAATGTCCGCCCTGGTAGCTGAGTGGTCAGCGCGGCGGTCTGTAGCGCCCAGGGGCCCGGGTTCGATTCCCGGCTGGGTCGGAGATTTTCTCCGCTCAGGGACTGGATACTGTGTTGTCCTCATTATCATTTCATCATCATCATCATCATCAGTGGAAGGCAACGGGAAACCACCACTGGAATCACTTCCCTAGACGCTCATGCGGTGGACCTCTCTGACGAGGCTTCCCCCATAACAAGACCTGCCGTTAAGGCAGAACACAGAGTTTTTTAAGTTTACCATGAATTTAATATCTGGACAGTTCCTTTCCTTTTTCTTCGTTTTTGACAGCTTTATTGCCAATTTGGGGTGGAGCTGAATTTGCTTAATGACCTCAAGAAATCTTTAAATGGACTGCAGGACCAGAACTGACTGTTATTCGATGTGCAAAGTTTCATAAGCAATGTGGCTCCATAAACTTTGTTGGCGTAGTAATTAATGATACTCATATTAGGTCTC
The DNA here is from genome assembly GCF_021461395.2 of Schistocerca americana. NCBI lineage: Eukaryota > Metazoa > Arthropoda > Insecta > Orthoptera > Acrididae > Schistocerca > Schistocerca americana. Next base: position 225,922,245 of record NC_060123.1, read on the forward strand.
CAGCCAGAACACATCGTCAGCTTGACACAATATGTCGGCAGTCCATCTGGCCGCCATCTTCAGGTGAGTAAGCCGTCGCACTAACTCGCTGGAATTGAAATGACATCGCAGCGGTTTGATTTCAGTACCGGCGAGTTAGTGCGACGGCTTACTCACCTGAAGATGGCGGCCAGATAGACAGCCGAAATATTGTGTCAAGCCGCGCGGATTTAGCCGAGCAGCCTAAGGTGCTACAGTCATCGGACTGTGCGGCTGATCCTGGCGGAGGTTCGAGTCCTCCCTCGGGCATGGGTGTGTGTGTTTGTCCTTAGGATAATTTAGGTTAAGTAGTGTGTAAGCTTAGGGACTGATGACCTTAGCAGTTGAGTCCCATAAGATTTCACACACAATTTTTTTAATTGTGTCAAGATGACGTCATGTTCCGGCAGGAGACGCGATACGAATATCATCTCATACAAGCGTTGGTAGTCCGCTGTCTATTACAGCTTAGTTCTGCCCATATAGATGGTGGAAACAGTGCATTTTATACTACGTAAGTTTCCACTAAGTAATCGCGAAACGTTTTCAGTTTTTCCGATGCAGGCATCGCTGACAAGAAATCCTCAACAAAACAGTCACCAACCATATGGGGATCCACCACTCACAAACCAAATATACCAGAACGAAACCTTGCAATTTACTTTCTTGCGTAATAGTCACGTGCAAGTCCCAATGTCCGTATTTTTCGCCACCAGCTCTGGGTTAAATGAAATTTGCATGCTTGGATTCTTATATCGTGGCAACGGCCTTGCAGCAGTGGATACACCGGTTCCCGTCAGATTACCGAAGTTAAGCGCTATCGGTGGTGGCCGGAACGCGGATGGGTGACCATCCAGGCCGCCGTGCGCTGTTGCCATTTTTCGGGGTGCACTCAGCCTCGTGTTGCCAACTGAGGAGCTACTCGACTGAATAGTAGCGGCTCCGGTCAAAGAAAACCATCATAACGACCGGGAGAGCTGTGTGCTGACCACATGCCCCGCCTATCCGCATCCTCAGCTGTTGGTGACACGGCGGTCGGATGGTCCGGTGAGTTACATGTGGCCTGGCTTTATTCTTATATCAGTCTAGACTTCACTTCCAGTTTTCACTTTACTGTCTTCAAAGTCTGAAAACATCGTCGACCATGAAAATTTCAGACTTAGATCATTACATTTATTGACAACTGTTTGAATGGCATACTGACTCGATGATGTTTTCTTGCCGTTCAATAAAGAAAAAAACCATTGGAATTAAATGGCCATTAGTTAGCCCGAGTATAGCAAACAGGTGGCTAAAAAACATTCTGCAACACTTGAATGTTCCATCAACATATATTGTGTCACACTGAGTAAATATTGTAAGAATTTCAGTCCCACAAAATACTCGGCATTATTCTGTAGCAAGAAATTTGTCTCGTCTGTAGTTTCCTCATTTAGCATGTTGATAATTTAATGAACCCGAGGTTAAACAGATTTATGAAATCTGTCGACTTTCTGATTGTTATTTCTTGCGTATCTTCTCCTCTTAACTGATTCTAGATTTGCTTTGATGGTCTCTCATAAACATCTTCTGTGGCTTGTCTTGTCAGATTAGAATTTGTTTTTCGCCTCTGAATTTTGTCGCGAGGTATTAGTGGTCTTCCTTAATTTCCACAACACCCAGCTCCTCAATAGAAAGAGCGTAACCCGCCTCCGTGGCCGAGGTCGCTAACGCACGTTTGTGCAGTGGCGCTCGTCCCGAGGGTAAACCGGTTCGAATCCTGGTGGTGGAAAAAAACTCCACCGCCAGAATTTGGCCGGCAAGGGGAGGAGAAGGGGTGGCGCAAAGTTGCTGCTCACCACACTTGTCGCCAACGTCCTGGTTTAAATGCGAAACCTCTCCGTGGTGTCCCAGGAAGTGAGAGCATGTGACATTCTTGGTGGTGATCCGTCCGTCGGTTGGGGACGTGAAGCTTGGCAACCGCCTTGACGCTATTCGTGAGGAATAGTCTGTGTTCCGGCACACGGTTTCCACCCATCATCATACAATACAAACACACATACACACAAAATACACTCATGCTCATGAATTAAGGATAAAGCTGATACATGGTGAGATAACACTCTGGTGGGCGGTTTGCGGGTTTAAATCACCTCGGGGTATGACCATGCGGTGTATTTGACCTGCGGTCGTTGCACGGTGACGCTGGCAGCAGTCCACAAACGCGGAGGTGTGTTGGTGCATGCCAGAGTACGGTACAGAGAGTAAGTGTGCAGACGTTTTCAGACGTGCTAATTATGACTGTGTTTTGAAAATGGCTCAACGAACACATATTGATGACGTTATAAGGGGTATAACACTAGGGCGACTGGGTGCTGGTCAAACACAGAAGGTCGTAGCATGGTCCCTCCGCATGCCACAAAGTGTGATCTCAAGATTATGGCAACGATTCCAGTAGACAGGAAACGTGTCCACGCGCTACAGTACGGGACGTTCACAGTGTACTACACCACAAGAAGACCGATATCTCACCATCAGTGCCCGCAGACGGCCACGGAGTACTTGCTCGGGACCCTACCGCAGCCACTGGATCAGTTGTCTCCAGACACACAGTCTGCAGACGACTGAACAGACATGGTTTATTCGCCCGGAGACCTGCAAGGTGCATTCCACTGACCGTTGGTCACTGGAGTGCCCGTACAGTCTGGTGGCAAGAAGACAGTACATGGTCATTGGAACAGTGGTCCCAGGTTATGTTCACGAACGAGTCCAGGTACAGTCTGAACAGTGATTCTCTCAGGGTTTTTATCTGGCGTGAACCAGGAACCAGATACCAACCCCTTAATGTCCTTGAAAGGGATCTGTATGGAGGTCGTGATTTGATGGTGTGGGGTGGGATTATGATTGGTGCACGTCTTTGACAGATGAGCTGTAACAGGTCAGGCGTATCGGGACGTCATTTTGCACCAGTATGTCTGCCTTTTCAGGGGTACAGTGGGTCCCACCTTCCTCCTGCTGGATGATAACGCACGGCCCCACCGAGCTGCCATCGTGGAGAAGTACCTTGAAACAGAAGATATCAGGCGAGCGGAGTTGGCCTGCCTGTTCTTCAGACTTAAACCCCATCGACCACGTCTGGGATGCTCTCGGCCGACGTATCGCTGCACCTCTTCAAACCCCCACGACACTTCAGGAGCTCCGACAGGCACTTGTGGAAGAATGGGAGCCTATACCCCAGCAGCTGCTCGACCACCTAATCCAGAGTATGCCAACCTGTTGTGCGGCCTGTGTACGTGTGCATGGTGATCATGTCCCATACTGATTTCGGGGTACATGCGCAGGAAACAGTGGCGTTTTTTAGCACATGTGTTTCGGGACCGTTTTCTCAACTTATCACCAATACCGCGGACTTACAGATCTGTGTCGTGTGTGTTCCCTATGTGCCTATGCTATTAGCGCCAGTTTTGTGTAATGCCACGTTGTGTGGCACCACATTCTGCAATTATCCTTAATTTATGAGCATGAGTTTATATACACGTAGTATTACAAATAGTGTGTAAAGGAGCATGTTGTAAATAAACAAACAAATATAAACAGTTTTAATAAAGATTTTGGAACCACCGTGCTACACGACTTTTCAAAATTTTTTGAAACCCGATGGTGTTACCTTTCAGAAGTTGTACTTACTGAAACTGCAAGCGCGTCGGAGGACATGTTCACTATAAAATGATCTTATGTGTATAGACTGAAGGCGCGAGTGAACATTTGTACCGAGGCTGGGAATCGAACCCACGTCTCCTGCTCAGTAGGCAGATGCGTTAGCCTGGCACAGCGGTACAGGAAACTGCACGGATTACCCTGGCAAGCTTCCCCCATCGATCAAAATTCTCACTACCGCCCCAGTCTACTTTCAGTTCCCACTTACACGTCAACAGAACTGCCAAGGCTCTCCAAGTTCTGGAATAGTGCCTCAACATCGAACGTAAATGGGGGATCCAGTCTGAAATCCAGGTGCAGCTACTTATACAATACAAATGAAATGACACAATTTGAGAGACTTTACTGGTCTGTTCGTGAGTAAGGGGGAATTTAAAGTAGACTGAGATGGCAGTGAGAATTTGGATCCAGGATGGAGGCATGCCACGGTAATCCATGCATTTGTGTGAGCCGCTGTGCCGAGATGGCTTAGTCAGTAGCACACCTGCCTAGTAAGCAGGAGACCCGGGTTCAATTCCCGTCCTTGGTACAAATTTTCACTGGCTGCTTCAGTTTATACACATAAAATCATATCTGTATGAGACCAGTACAGTCTCTGAAATAGTGACATTTCATTTCTAAAATGATTTGCCGTAGACTGAGACGTGAGCCCGTAAATTGCTGGAAGGTCTCAGAGCTACGAGGGGCGTTTGAAAAGTCCGTGCAAAAATAATAACTACTTACGTGTTCGGGGTAAACTTTTTTTTATTTTTCGACATGGTCTCCTTTTATTAGACTTATACACTTCGCCTTTTAGACTTATACACTTCGTCCAACGCTGTTCTAATTTGTTGATCCCTTCCGAATAATAGGAATTGTCCAAGTCTGCAAAATAGCTACTAGTTGCTTTAACCACCTCCTCATTTGAATAAAATCTTTGTCTCTCCAGCCGTTTCTTCAAATTGGGGAACAAATAGTAGTCCGAGGGAGCCATGTCTGAAGAATAAGGGGAGTGTGAAACGAGTTGGAATACTATGTTCAATAACTTTGCGACCACAACTGCTGATGTGTGTGCTGGTGCATTGTCGTGATGGAAAAGGACTTTTTTACTGTCCAATCGCCGGCGTTTTTCTTGCAGCTCGGTTTTCAAACGGTGCAGTAACTATGAATTATATTCACCTGTAATAGTTTTACCCTTTTCCAGATAGTCGATGAGGATTATCCTTTGCGAATTCCAAAAGACAGTCGCCATTACCTTTTCGGCCGAAGGAATGGTCTTTGCCTTTTTTGGTGCAGATTCTCCCTTGGTAACCCATTGTTTAGATTGTTGTTTGGTCTTAGGAGTGTAGTAATGTATCCATGTTTCATCCACAGTGACGAAACGAAGCTTAAGTCCTGCCGATTCTTCCTGAACAGTTGCAAACCATCCTTGCAACACTTCACATGATTCCGTTTTTGGTCAAACGTGAGTAATCGCGGAATCCATCTTGCGCATAGCTGTCTCATGTCCAAATATTTATGCAAAATATTATATACCCATTCATTCGAGATGCCCACAGCACTAGCAATCTCACGCACCTTAACTCTCCTGTCATCCATCACCATATCATGATTTCTGGAGTCGTAACCTCCACAGGGCGTCCAGAACGTTCAGCATCACTTCTGCCCATATAGTCACTCCGAAAATTTTGAAACCACATATAAACTGTTCTAATCGAGGGTGCAGAGTCACCGTAATGTTTATCAAGCTTCTCCTTAGTCTCCTGAGGCGTTTTGCCTTTCATAAAATAATGTTTAATCACCACGCAAAATTCTTTTTCGCCCATTGTTTGACTTTCACACGAATGTCAAACACAAAGAAATAGACCAATATGGCTGAAACTTGGTGTGCGTTCTTTCCAAAGATGCTACTAACTAAAAATGACCTCGATATGTGCCGGTGGTGCCATCTCTCGGACTTTGCACGGACTTTTCAAACGCCCCTTTACCTGTGGGCCTTTAGGCTAGTTCGGGAGGAGTGGATCCTGTTACCTGCGAACCTACCTGGTTTCGAGAGGAAAGGTACCTGAGCCCACGTTGGAACCAAGTGAGTCAGCGTATTGATATTGGCCCAACGTCCTTTGATGTGTGGTCGAAATATCGAAAAGCAACGGAGTCGTACCAACACTGGAGCCAACGTTGGTTCCAATACTATTTCGTCGATCCACACATTGGACGAACACCGTTGATGCCAACATTGGCGCCAACATGCGGACTCAAGCTTACTAGCTATCGCTTTCATCGCTTGCTATGCTAGAACAGACTTCTGTATGGCATTTGTTGCAGAAGCAACCGAAACACGAATTCGTAAGCCATCATGCGCACTTAATGAAAGCTACTGCCTTCCAGGCACACGGATTATTCAGCAACGACACCGGAAAACATAGTTCGTTTAAATTAAAAATATTGTTTTTTCTACTGTGCGAGCTACGCTTACTTGATAATTCCTGAGAAAACAGAATTAAAGAATTAATTTTTACGGAATTTTCCCGAAGCGATTTCTCTATTACTCATCAGCAAATCGGAAGCATTTTGAATTTCTTTCGTATAAATTGTATCCTGCTTGTACAAGTACACATCACAGGGCTGACAAAGTGAAGTACATTTGAGTTGAATAACTTTTGTGGTGCATGTGCATGCCTGTCTTTCATCGACAAGATTTTATGGTACAGTGACTGATTAGTCTGCCGCCCCACGAATCAATAATATAAAGAAATTTTTCTTGGCCCATGAAGGGAGGGTCCCACGTACGGAAGAAGAAAAGATTTTAAAATCTCTTCGAGCTGCGCTTTCGTGAACTTTCCGATTTCATTTTTCAGTCGAGAGTAAACTCGTAAAATCTCTTTTGAACAATCCGACCAAATTCCCCGGATTGTTCTTAACGTCTTCCCCGTCGCTTTTATGGTCTATTGTGCTGCGAAGGAATGACTAACTTTGTTCAGATCGGTTTTCGCGACTTGTTCCGCCACGAATGTATTGTACTTCGATTGGTACTGGCAGCCAGTTTGATCGGTCTAAATCACATATTGGAGGCCAAAACTAGGAATGACTATTTTCGCCTATATCTGTAATCCTTCCACAGATGCTAATCTTTGTCCACGGTTGAGAACTCTTTGGAGCTGGAAATTAAATACAAAATACAAACGGAATACACACTTGAAGAAACTGTACAGTAATGATTGATTTCTGAACGAAATTTCTAATGTTGATGCATCAAGTTGTTCTGAAAGCGGTGCTGAGATTCAAGACAATAAAAGCGGGTTAAAAGTTGTGAGCTATCTGGGGAAGTTTACCTTGCATTACTGAGCAACTGTTTCACCAGGCATCCAGTCTAGCTTACTAAATTCCCAACCAGACTAACATTAATTATAATCTTTTACTAGTCATCTTACGATAACCGGTGATATATATATATATATATATATATATATATATATATATATATATATATAAAGACAATTTAAATAAAATGAAATAAATCAGCATATATTTGGACATTTATTTTAACATTCATCATTGTTCCGTTAAAATTTCAGCATATTAAACTTGATTCATGACTAAACTGGTGCATTATTTAGGATTGTGAAAATGTGAGTTTGTAATCTTACGGAACACATCAAATATGGAGCCAAGATTGGAAGACTGCATACAACATTGCATTCATAAAATAACACACGAAGAACGTTGAAACATATGCAAGAGGAAATTAACCACAACCAACCGATTCAATTTTCACCCAAAGAAGTTACGTTCGTAGCGCAATCCTGTCCGTCATGTAATTACCACACACTGGTATACTAAATTCATACTAACTCTCTGTGAAATCTTCCCGAAAAGAATAGCTGAGGCCTACTTTGATGATTACACCACATGCTTTACGTGGTCAACTTGGTTTACACAAAGAGTGTAACTAAACAATAATTTTGATAATTAAAATAAATTACATCGAAACGCAATTTACAAAAGAAAAACCTCGAACTGGTTACTATCGTCTTATTACTATCGTCTTACTATTAACCTGATGGGTCAAACAATTGTATAAGCACGTGGTACTGGTCTCACAAAGTACACCCCACGTGGGTTGAATATAAAGAAAAGTTGCTATATTGAAAAATATTGTCAAGAGGAGACGTTATAATCTCACGGACATTCGCAATTAAGATTGATGATCTTAGTTAGAGTTACGGATCATCAACTCGTGGTTCCACTTTACTCACAAAGTAGTGACAAAGCAATTACTGGAAGATATTCTGAACTTCACGCTCGAATTACACAGCGTTGCAATTTAAGATAACATAAGATATTTTAGATCTAAACCTGAAATAAAGGTGATTAAATTTTCAGTTAGGCTGAACTTACGAAACCCATTGTCCTACGGACTTAGCAGAGACGCGCTTAGCCGGAGATCTTACCACTTCAGACGCTTGCCGCGGACAGACTGCCGTGGACCCCTACTGAGGGTGCTTCACAGATACAAACGGAAGTGACCAGAGAGGCAGCTTCCTATGTCAACATGACAAGCGACGGACAGGACCATACTAAGAATAGAAACCTCTTTGCTTTTAGAAAGCGTAGCTACCTGTTCCGACGTTGGTCCGACTGTTCTCTAGCAGACAGGCTTGTCTGCTACCATCAAGCATGCAACTAGGAATACATTTGCTCATTCATCCTTTCACACAGAAGGGAAGGGGGATGACAGTATCTTATCATATACAGTATATAAAAGAAAGCTGATGTAGGCTCCATATGAGACTGTGTGACATGAATTACATATAAACTGTGTTTTAAAGTGTAGTGGTGTGACAGATCGTTCTTGATTATGTGTAAAAGTAGCGCGTTCCACTGCTCAGTCTCCTCCCAGATAGAGTCAGAAACACCACAGCAAATTTAGAAGTGGAATGTATGCCGTAAATAACAACAGTTTTCAGAAATTAACATGAAAGGAGCCCAACAGAGACCTTTCAAATTATTACTGAGAAAATGACTAATTTTGAATCTTTTGCATGACATAACACAATGATGCAATTTTCGTACTTATGCTCAGGTTTTACAGAAAATAACAGTTGATTTTACCGCAGTCTAATACAATCTCATCGTTACGTATCAAAAGAAATGGCTATTCAAGGAAAATGTTTACAGACTGTTGATACGGTAGGCCATGACGAAATACTATATCATGTAAATTTACCTAAATACATGCGTTTTAACTTAGCTGATAACAGAACCAAAACTGACGTAGAACACAAAATCGAGAAATACAACGAACTGAATGGACGCATTAATAGGTACTTCTGGAAACAGATAAAAAAAGTGCTTATAAACAGAAAGCATTACATCATCCTTAAACCTGTTCTGTTTTATGGTAGTGAGACGTGGACATGAAGATGGGTGAGGATGAATGCATTACCATCAGATTTTTACGGCATACGAAGGGAGTGACTACGAGATAAAATTGTATGATATCTGTAAGGAACTTAAAAGTTTTTAAATCAACTAGTGAAGTACTCAACTACCAATTGTGGACGATTCACGTTTACATCCACACTTAAGTACTAGGCAGAGGATTCGTAGAACCACTTTCGTACTAGTACTCGACCTTCCACTTTCGAATAACGCGTGAAGAAAACCAACACCCAAACCTTCACGTGCCAGCTCTGGTTTCCCTTATTTTATTTACGATGGTCATTTCTACTTATGTAGGTTGGGGTCGACAAACTTTTTTGTATTCGCTGGTGATGGTGACTGAAATGTCGTGTACAGACCTCGTCATAATGGAAAACACCTTTGTTTCAAGGACTGATATCCCAAACATATCGGGAACACTCTCTCCCCTGTTTCCCGATAATACAAACTAAGTTGCCCTCCGTTCTGTCTTTTATGTGCTCTGCCAAATCTTTCTGGTAAACTTCCCACACCGCGTAGCAATACTCCAGCAGAGGACGGAAACGCGTAATATACACTACTGGCCATTAAAATTGCTACACCACGAAGATGATGTGCTACAGACGCCAAATTAATCGACAGGGAGAAGATGCTGTGATATGCAAATGATTAGCTTTTCAGAGCATTCACACAAGGTTCGCGCCGGTGACGACACCTACAACGTACTGACATGAGGAAAGTTTCCAACCGATTTCTCATACACAAACAGCAGTTGACCGGCGTTGCCTGGTGAAAGGTTGTTGTGATGCCTCGTGTAAGGAGGGGAAATGCGTACCATCACGTTTCCGACTTTGATAAAGGTCGGATTGTAGCCTATCGCCATTGCGGTTTATCGTATCGAGACATTGCTGCCCGCGTTGGTCTAGATCCAACGACTGTTAGCAGAATATGGAATCGATGGGTTCAGGGGGGTAATACGGAATGCCGTGCTGGATCCCAACAGCCTCGTATCACTATCAGTCGAGATAACAGGCATCTTATCCGCATGGCTATAACGGATCGTGCAGCCACGTCTCGATCCCTGAGTCAACAGATGGGGATGTTTGCAAGACAACAACCATCTGCACAACAGTTCGACGACGTTTGCAGCAGCACGGACTATCAGCTGGGACACCATGGCTGCGGTTACCCTTGGCGCTGCATCACAGACAGGAGCGCCTGCGATGGTGTACTCAACGACGAACCTGGCTGCACGAATGACAAAATGTCATTTTTTCGGATGAATCCAGGTTCTGTTTACAGCATCATGATGGTCGCATCCGCGTTTGGCGACATCGCGGTGAACGCACATTGGAAGCGTGTATTCGTCATCGCCATACTGGCGTATCACCCGGCGTGATGGTGTCGGGTGCCACTGGTTACACGTCTCGGTCACCTCTTGTTCGCGTTGACGGCACCTTGAACAGTGGACGTTACATTTCAGATGTGTTACGACCCGTGGCTCTACCCTTTATTCGATCCCTGCGAAACCCTACATTTCAGCAGGATAATGCACGACCGCATGTTGCAGGTCTTGTACGGGTCTTTCTGGATACAGAAAATGTTCAACTGCTGCCCTAGCCAGCACTCTCTCCAGATCTCTCACTAATTGAAAACGTCTGGTTAATGGTGGCCAAGCAACTGGCTAGTCACATTACGCCAGTCACTACTCTTGATGAACTGTGGTATCGTGTTGAAGCTGCATGGGCAGCTGTACCTGTACACGCCATCCAAGCTCTGTTTGACTCAATGCCCAGCAGTATCAAGGCCGTTATTACGGCCAGAGGTGGTTGTTCTGGGTACTGATTTCTCAGGATCTATGTACCCAAATTGCGTGAAAATGTAATCACAAGTCTGTTCTAGTATATTTGTTCGTTTATCATCTGCATTTCTTCTTGGTGTAGCAATTTTAATGGCGAGTAGTGTAGAAACTCTCTCTAGTACGAGGGCCTTTCAACAAGCAATGCAACATTTTTTTTTTTTTCAGAAAGCAGGTGGACTTTATTCAGGGTTCCAATACATCATATTATTCCCTACTCTTTTAGCTGTAAAACTCCGTTTTTCAACATAATCTGCCTTCAGTGCGATGGACTTACGCCACCATTCTGGGAGGGTCACTATGCTCACATGGTATGACTCTCTCTACTGGGCGACACCGGAGCCAACGTCTTGTTGCATCAGTAACCACCCCCTCATCCAGGTACTGCTTCCTGGGGAGAGCGTCCTTCATGGGCCAAACTGATGGAAGTCGGAAGGTGCCAGATTCGGCCAGTAGGGTGGATGAGGAAAAACAGCCCAGTCAAGGTTTGTGAGCTCCTCTTGGGTGCACATACTTGAAGCCTTGGGTTGTCATGGCGGAGGAGAACTTCGTTTACGTATTTGTATCGATTGTCACGCTGAAGTCGTTTCTTCAATTCGCTGACGGTAGCACAATACACCTAGAGAGTTCAAAAAAATGGCTCTGAGCACTATGGGACTTAACATCTGAGGTCATCAGTCCCCTAGAACGTAGAACTACTTAAACCTACCTAACCGAAGGACATCACACACATCCATGCCCGAGGCAGGATTCGAACCTGCGACCGTAGCGGTCGCGCGGTTCCAGACTGTAGCGCCTAGAACTGCTCGGCCACTCAGCCAGCACACTTCAGGGTTGATCGTTGCTCTATGAGGAAGGACATCAAACAGAATAACCGCTTCATGGTCCCAGACGACTGTCGCCCTCACTATACAGGCTGAGGGTGCGGTTTTGAACTTTTTCTTCGGAGGAGAGATGATGTTGCGCCATCCGATGAATTGCCGTTTTATTTCCGGTTCGAAGTGATAAACCCATGTTTCATGCCGCGTGGCGTAGCTGTGCGGTCTAGGGCGTCTTGCCACGGTTTGCGCGGCTCCCCCAACCCCCCCACCCCCGCCCCGTCGCAGGTGCGAGTCCACTCTCGGGCATGGGTGCGTGTGTTGTCCTTAGTTAGTTTAAGTCGTGTGTAAGCTTAGGGACCGATGACCTAAGCAGTTTGGTCCCATAGAAAAACACTCCGTCTTCAGGTCACAAGTGGCTCATCGGGACCATCCGATCGCCGTATCATCCTCAGATAAGGATGCGGATAGGAGGGGCATGTGGTCAGCACACCGCTCTCCCGGTCGTTATGATGGTTTTCTTTGACCAGAGCCGCTACTATTCGGTCGAGTAGCTCCTCAATTGGCATCACAAGGCTGAGTGCACCCCGAAAAATGGCAACAGTGCATGGTGGCCCGGATGGCCACCCATCCAAGTGCCAGCCACGCCCGACAGCGCTTAACTTCGGTGATCTGACGGGAACCGGTTTATCCGCTGCGGCAAGGCCGTTGCCGTCTGGTCCCATAAAACTTACCACAAATTTCCAATTTGCCATGTTTCATGATCTATGATTACATTCGATAAAAAATTGTCAGCATCGGAATCGTAACGCGCAAGTAATTCCGCACAGATGGTCCTTCGTTGATATTTATGATCTGTTAGGCGGCGAGGAATCCAGCGGGCACACACTTTTGAGTATCCCAACTGGTGGACGAGTATGTCATTACTACCAACAAAGACATCCAGTTGTGCAGTGAGGTGTTTCCGATACGTTGATCACTTGTAATGAGAATGTCCGCACGTTCCACCAGTGCAGGAGTCACAGCTGTGTGCGGCCCGCCGGCGAGAGAGGTATCGGAAAGGTTTGCGGGACCTTTTGTCGATGATGACGGACGCCTGGCCAATGACTCCGCGCTTTCGTTCGCTGCCAGATCTCCGTAGACATTCTGCAAACGGCTATGAGAATATCTGTGAAGCTCTGGTTTTCGGTCAAAAGAAACTCAACGACAACTCTCTGCTTGGAACGCGCCACCGTTACAGACGCCATTTTGAAGGCTACGTATAGAGCTGCTACCTATCGGAACTTCATAAAATTATAGAGGCTGAAGCGGGAATATTCCACGTCGTCCCACAACAAATTCCTTGTTTCTTCAACCGAAATTGACCGTCAATAACGAAAAGTGTGAGGTCATCCACATGAGTGCTAAAAGGAACTCGTTAAACTTCGGTTACACGATAAATCAGTCTAATCTGAAAGCCGTAAATTCAACTAAATACCTAGGTATTACAATAACGAACTACTTAAATTGGAAGGAATACATAGATAATGTCGTGGGGAAGGCTAACCAAAGACTGCGTTTTGTTCGCAGGACACGTAGAAAATGTAACAGGCCTACTAAGGAGACTGCCTACACTACGCTTGTCCGTCCTCTTTTAGAATACTGCTGCGAGGTGTGGGATCCTTACCAGATAGGACTGACGGAGTATTGTGCTTTATCAGATTTTATCGATCTAATTTTTTAGGTACTTTGTTCCTTATAACGTCTATATACGTTCTTGTATGCATTCTTGCATCTGGTGTTAACAGAAATAATGTTATGTACATTACACACACAGAAAATTACAGTAGAAATAGGTTACTATTACGCATAAACCAATTTTTTTTATCTGTGCACCATTGTGAAATAGTTGCAGAAAAATGGAAAATGGTATATTGTAATTCAAGAAAACCACAATGCAAAATTTAAAGATACTACACATCATAAACATTACATGCCAGCAAACCAAAGATTATTCTTCTTCTACAAAGATGCTACTTTTAAAACTACTCTCTAAGTTTATACCACAGTCTAATACATACTGTCACGATACACCCTGGTGTATAAGTTGTTACCGTTTGACAGCTGGAGCGACATTAGCGCTCCAAGCGGTGAGAAAGCAGACTGTGACATGTGCCGTAAAAATAACGTTTGTTTTTAATTATTTTCTACTTAATTAACGAAGTTGTTATACTTTTTAGCAAATCACTAAGAGATATGAATTATCTTAAAATACGTTTAAAAACTCACGAAAATCTGATTGAATGACATGACCAAATATTATACACGCAAAATAAACTCGAATATGTGTATCTTTGCAGCTTATTCTGCTGAAAGCAAGAGAGAGAACATAAATGCATATTTCACGCATGAGAAACGTATATTTCTGTTGTTATTCTTACAGGCACATTCCTCGACTTTGAAAAAAATTTGTACGGAATCTGATGATTCGCCCATTGTTACACTTAACTCGACTTTCTAAAAAAAAATTTTTGTAAATGGAATTATTTTTGCTTCAAAAGCGGATGTGTTGAAGATTCTTACGGTTGTGACTCAGATATAGCAACAATATTGTGGAATTGCTTTCTTCTGTGCTGGGAAACAGTATTCACGTCCTTCTGGTTTCTCTTTAAGCTACAGTTGTGGTGCCTTATTTGGTACGTTAAATAACGTAGGTCTTGCATTCCATGAAGGCTTCCTATGTTCCACATTCACTGATTTGGCTGAAAGTGTAGCGAACAAAACTCTGCTTTTTTGGGTAGATATACGACGTCTTTCTGCAAAACATCGGATCTTCTGATATTTATTAGCAATTTTTTTGCTGTTGGAAAACGACATTATTTGCAAATGTCTGTCGTTACACGAGAATCGTGAGCAAACGGTCCTGTAATGTACCGTTTCGTACCTTCCAGGGCTCCTACGAAACTGAATAGTGACAAATGTGGTGTCTTTTTTTGTTATTGTCGATTTTTATGACATTACAGGCATTTCCTATTGTAAAAATTATGTTACAAATCAATATAAACGTTAATATTCGCACTCATCCGATATCGTATTCAGAAGTTCGCTTGCCGGCCGCTTGACGTGTTGCTATCGCTGTTGGTAACAAAAACGAGACGTAGTGTCGCGACTGTTTTGTTAGACTGTGTTTATACCATTAGATACAGCGAGAAGTTTAATAGTAGCGTGTTTGTACCGTAGACTAGAAATATCTCTGAAGTGATCATTCAGACGCGCAGAATTGATTTTGTGTTGTCAACATACATTGCCACCATTGTCATGTTATCTCGAGACGGAGTAGGTTTGTCCGTAATGCCTCCTATAAGTTTTGAGTATCATTATATGGCTAGTACAGACAGATTCCCTTCGTAAATGCTGTGGACTCGGTATAAGGTTTTGTAGACAACATAACGAGCTGCACTTGATATCTGGAATAAGTAGGCTCGTAGCTTTTGAAAGCAAAATGAACGGGCTTCATGTCACTTCAGCGTGCATTCACGCTGTCCGTCATGTCACGTCACGTCAATTCGCTTAGTCCTGTAGCGAGCGGGGAAAGTGAGGCTATGAATCACAATCCCTGATATTATAAGTGAGAGTATAGATTCGGAATTAAGGAACTAACAACGACAACGTTTATTAATGGCCAAAGAGAACTTCACAACTACGTTCTTGATCAGTTTTGTATGTTAAAGTGCTGAGAAGTGAAACAACATTTCAGAACATCGATATTTATTTGCTAGGGAAACTATATACATACAAAAAATTGCTATAAAGGAATAAATGAACCTGTTTACATCACCCATTACGCTTTATTTCGTTTTTTTTTTTTGTTCTTTCATAACTAACACAGTCGTAAACAACTATTTTTTTCTCCTTCACTAAAGCTGACCTTTTCACTTAGAACATTATTCAATGAAACTGCTTCATTAACTTACGTTCTTATTTATATACGGTTCATTGCGGGTGTCAGGTCTGTTCTGTTAGTAATACCTACATAATTTTTCGCTTTCACATATATGGCCTCGCTTGTGTAAGAAAACTGAATGGAAAATGTCCAAGTCGTCATGGAACGTTTGCGATTTGTTACGAATTGTGTCTTCTTCATTTTGAAGAAGGCACAAAAACACGATCTCCGCTACTATAACATAAGTGAGCTTGGCAAAAATAGGTAACTTAACGCTGTTAGCAGATTGTAATACCGTCAAAACTTTCTTCCCGACAACCCACAACGTGCTGTGATGTGACGTGACGGTCCGTTCACGACCTGTGTGAATGCCGCCATTTGAAAGGCAATGAAAAATATTTTGCCGTGATGCGATGGCCAGTGTGAACAGGTCTTAAACAAAAAATGTGGTCCTGAGATAACGTGACAGTTCCAGCTGAATGTCGATAACATGCGGAAAACGTAATGCTCACTCTACACTATGGATTGTACACCAGCTGTCATCTTTGGTTGGTTGGCATGTAATGTTATGTAGGGCCATTCCGATGAGCATTATGATTTTACAATTGTCTGCATCTCTGGAACAATTTTATTTTGATATAAAGCTAAGGATTTTTTTAGCCGTTAAAGAAGGAAATAAAATAGTGTTGCGCAGAAATAAGAACCCTTATAAATAATATACAAGCAAATAATGGTTTGAACTGTATACGAAAAATACCCTTTGCACTAAAAGAACAGAATACATATTTTGTGTATGACCTCTAGAATTATATCTCTGTTGACAATATGTATTAATAAGGCATCTTCGTGACTGTTTGTCATTGTATGTTTCTGTTCTTAATGTGTGATATGATTTCCAACTTGCTTAAGTTTGTGTAAAATGGGAAGACAATAAATCAAAAAGGCGCCGAAATAATGCAGAATCTCACACATTTAAACATCATGCCTAAAACTGACATGTTGTTGCTGTTTAGTTGTGGTATCCAGCTTGAAGACTGGTTTGAAGCAGCTCTCCACGCTATTCACACCGGTGCAAGCCTCTTCATCTGCGAATAACTGCTGCAACTTGCTTTCTTTTGAACCCACGTACTGTATTCATCTCTTGGTCTCCCTCTACGATTTTTACCCCCTATATCTGCTCCCCCCCCCCCCCTCCAATATTCAATTGGTGATTCCTTGATGTCCCAGAATGTGACCTACCAACCGATCTCAAGTTATGCCGTAATTCCTTTTCTCCCCTATACCATTCAGTGCCATTTCGTGGTCTACGCATCTAATCTTCAGCATCCTTCTGTAGCACCACATTTCTAAATATTCTGTTCTATTGTTGTGTAAATAACTTATCGTCAACATTCCGCTTCCGTACAAGGCTACACTCCAGACAAGTGCCTTTTCCGAAAACTTAGTTATATTCGATATTAAGGAAGTTTTTCTTGTTCAGAAACGCTTCTCTCCCCATTGCAATTCTATACTTTATATCCTGTCTACTTCGGTCATCATTAGTTATTTTACTGCCGAAATAGCAAAACTCACCTGTTACCTTAAATTTCTTATTTTCTGATTGAATTCTCTCACCATCGCCTGATTTAATTTGAATATATTGTATCGCGTTTGTTTTGTTGATGTTCCGTGTACCGTCCTCTTTAGACACTGTCCATTGCGCTCACCTACACTACCAGAATTCTAATGTCATCGGCAATCCGCAAAGTTTATAAGTCTTCTCCCTGAACTTTAATACCCTTTCCAAATTACTCTTTGGTTTCCTTCACAGCTTGCTCACTGTGCAGAGTGAATAACATTGGGGACAGACTACAACCACTTGATGCCTTTCGATTCTTACAACTGAAGTCTGGTTTCTGTACAAATTTAAACTTTTGCTCCCTGCTTCTATATCTGCCGTCTTCAGAAATTTAAATAGTACGTTCCAGTCAAGATTGACATAATACACGAACAGTTCACTTTATAATGAGGATTATTTCCCGAAACGTGTCGTACAGAACACAAATAAAAGATAATTGTGACTGGGAGCAGGAAGTGTTAATTTTTAACAAAATAACGAGTATGGAATTCTTCCAAACATAACAACAACCTATTTTTATCGTAATGTATTTCAACTTAACTAAACACAGTAAGGAAATATCAACAGTTCGTTTTCGAACTTTTTACATGCCACATCTTCTCATCTGCGTCATCAAAACCACAGTATTTTTATACAAATAATGAGTCATGGGTAATCCCAAATTTGGTTGACATTGCTTCATGCGTTCCAGGGTTATGCTTTTATGTCACTCTTTTTCACCACCGCCGTCAGGCGTACTGTCACACAATATTTTTTTCTCCAGATAGGAAGTGATAAGTGTTCTTAGATTGATAGGTACTACTTCAACGCGTTGCAGATATATACTTATATGTCACTGTCTTTGCATCCCTTTCCCCACCACTAACGGTAAAACATAATCGATATTGAAAGCTGTAGATTCGATATCAATATTGGATATTATCGAATATTTTCACGTGTCAGTATTTCTCATCTGGCAACCACTAGTACAAGTAATAGGAGTAGTTACAATGTCCAGTCACATTGGCGTGATCACCAGTCAAAAGCCTGAATAACCACTTCCTGCAGCGAGAGACGTGCAGGAAGAGAATCTATGAGGTTCTGGAAGGTACGTGCATCACAGCTACTTCGGCGCCAGTTTATAAATAGCGCCATTCAGCCATGCACGATATACCTTAACCACAGTGGAACGCGAACAGTTTAGAAGCCTAGCCGTTTCGGAAATGCTTCCACCCTTTGCCCGAAAGCCAACTATCTGCCCTTTTGTACGTCAGATAAATAGCGCCGTTTCTGCTTTAAGACTGTTTTCCGCCTCTTACCGACAACCTTCATATTCCCTCTACAGTGAGTAGTGCCACCTTCTGTCTGTGACTGGTTATTGGTTCAAATGGCTCTGAGCACTATGGGACTCAACACCGGAGGTCATCAGTCCCCTAGAACTTAGAACTAATTAAACCTAACTAACCTAAGGACATCACACACATCCATGCCCGAGGCAGGATTCGAACCTGCGACCATAGCGGTCGCGCGGTTCCAGACTGAAGCGCCTAGAACCGCTCGGCCACACCGGCCGGCGACTGGTTATTGCACGTTCACGTTGAACACGGGCGCTGGTCACATTAATGTAACTAGATCATTTATATGACACCCACAGTATTTTTATAGGAAAAGTTATACAAATAATGAGTTGTGTACATACAACATTCGGTTGAAATTGGTCCTGACGTTCCGAAGGTATTTTTCAACCTCACCAGCTTTCCACTGTCAGGTAGGTTCATTTTCCAGTCTTTGGTGGCCAGGTGGAGGATTCGTTGTGTGCCATGTCTGTTTCTTGCTGTTCATCTTCATCTACATGTAAGGCAAATGTAGAACTACTTAGTCTTTTTTTTTATCTACTAGTTCGCGGAATCGCATGTTGAAATTTCTTGTTGTTTCGCCTGTGATCAGGGGTTGTACACAAGAAAACATCAAAAATGAGACGCATTACCATGTCTAATACAGTGTAGAAAACCAGGTGGCATTCAAAACAACTTCCAGCGGGCCGGAGTGGCCGAGCGGTTCTAGGCGCTACAGTCTGGAACCGCGCGACCGCTACGGTCGCAGGTTCGAATCCTGCCTCTGGCATGGATGTGTGTGATGTCCTTAGGTTAGTTACGTTTAAGTAGTTCTAAGTCCTAGGTGACTGATGACCTCAGAAGTTAAGTCCCATAGTGCTCAGAGCCATTTGAACCATTTGAACAGCTTCCAGTCGTCCAGGAATAGAGATATACAGGTCCTGTATGGTTTTCAAGGGAATCTTATACCATTCTTCCTGCAAAATAGTGGGAAGTTCAGGTAATGGTGATGGAACTGAAGAGCAATTACCCACAATTCTCTCCGAAGTTGACCACGAAAGCTCAATACTACTAAGATGCGACACTTCGTCCTAATGCTCGCAAAACCAGCACTGGACGGTGCGAGCGGTTAGAACAGGGACCTTGCCGTCTTGCAATACAGTACCACCAAGGGGAACAAACATCGCACCATGGGATGGACCTGATCAGTCAGAATAGTCACTTAATCGCAGTAATGCGACTTTGCAGAGTAGCCTTAGAGCCCATGGAATACCATGATATGACTGCCCAAATCATCACCAAACCGCTGCCACATTTCACTCTTGGGATATAAACTTGGCAAGAAGTTGGAAACAGTCTGAAACAAGACTGATCGACCAAATGACTTTCTTCCGATGCTCTGTAGTCCAGGTTTTATGGCTTTGACACGGCGTTTTTCCTGTTAGGGACATCTGCGTCACTGATGAGCGGTTTTGGGATTCCAGCATGCGCTGTAATTGCCAACTTATGGCGCTCTCTTCGCGTTGTTTTGGTGCTGATGGGGTTCGCGAGAGGGAAATTCAGTTCTGCCGTGAGTTTTGCAGCAGTCCTCCCCTTATTTTTCATCACAATCCTCTCCAATGACCGTCTGTCGCGATCACTCAAAAAATGGTTCAAATGGCTCTGAGCACTATGGGACTCAACTTCTGAGGTCATTAGTCCCCTAGAACTTAGAACTAGTTAAACCTAACTAACCTAAAGACATCAAACACATCCATGCAGGAGGCATGATTCGAACTTGCGACCGTAGCGGTCTCGCGGTTCCGGACTGCAGCGCCTAGAACCGCACGGCCACTTCGGTCGGCGCGATCACTCAATACATACTTTCGTTCGCGTTGTGACTTAGCTTACCCCATAAATCTTCGATACGGTGCTTAGACGCTTCAGTTACCTTGGCTTCGGAAGCACATTCGAGCACCAGTTTCACACGTTCGAATTCACTTGGCTTCGGCATGATGTACTCAACTACACAGAATGCTTTTCTCCTCACGACTGGTACTTTTGAGGACGCTGCACAGCTGGCGTTCGCGGTCAAATGCAACAGCACCACCTGGAGGCTTGACTACATCTGCACTGATGTTGAAGCATGCATTTCTCGCGATGTTTCAAGATTTTGGTCCAGTCCCGGCACATCGTTGGGTACGAAAGGCAGCGGGTCATGTCATGCTAGGTGAGGAGAGCCCTACGTCATAGTGACGTAACGCTACGTCATCATGACGTAAATAAACCTAAATCGACTTCATGAGTACGTGTATCGATATTTTCAGTTGTACCACAGAGGTTGCACCGTAACGTGAAAGCTAAATGTAAATAGACTTGTACAAACGTAGTGACAGCAGTTGAATTACTTTTTAAGCTGTTACCTCAACAGTTTTTGATCTTATTGTGTGTTTCTTGATGTAATGAATGTCTGAACGAAGGAACCATAACAATAACGAAAGTCAAAAATAGCGTCTAGTCATTTTTTAAACAAATCCAATTAATTGTGCATAAATCATGTGGATACAAACGTGAAATAGAGAGAAATTAAAGTGTTTCGTATTTTTATAAAAGCCAATGGACTATACACAATTCTTCTGGACAGAAACGTTAAACTGAGAGATTAATGTGGTTCCAAAGATAATTCCGAATGTTGCTGCAATTTTAATTTTGCCTTCATCGTGTAGATCAGCACAGAAACTTTTGCTGTTTAGAAATAAATTATTGCTAATGATTATAATGTACTGATCTGTTATAACACATATCATTCTTTTTCTTCATATGTTATATACTGTGAAAAAACAATGACATGCAAGTCGCATTTACCAGCATTTCAAGCAATTGAAACCAGTGAGTGTTGTTGCCATTTTCAGCTACTTTTTGTATAACTCTTAGGCAATATGGAAATAGCTATAGTAGTCATGCCAAACACCCACAAAATTTATACCATGTCTCTTGAGAGAATAAACAAACACAGTATTCCACCATCGCATATGAAACATCGCTTAGTGCTGCTAAAAACTGTGGGCTCTTGTGGCTATTTTGTCAAGTAGCTCACCCATTGTGACAGCCAGTGTTCAACATCATTTGGCAACTACTAGGAAACTTACTTTTTTTATAGTTGATGCTGCTTACATATTAAAATGTAACAATTATAGGCGAAATATCATTGTTTCTTCACAGTACACAGCGTATAAACAAAAATAATGACATCTGTTATAAACAGGTTAGATTATACATTATAATAATCAGCAATAATTTATTTCTGTAGAGCAAAATTTTCCGAGTTGATCTGCAACATGAAGGCAAAATTAAAATTCCAACAACATTCAGAATTATCTTTTGAACTACATTAATTTCTCTGTTTAACGTTTCTGCCCAGAAGAGTTATGCACAATCCATTGGCTTATATAAAAATACGAAACACTTCTATTTCTCCCTATTTCACGTGTCTGTCCACATGACTTATGCACAATTAATCGGATTATTTAAAAAAAATGACTACACGCTTTTTTTGACTTTCGTTGTGGTTATAGTTCCTTCGTTCAGATATTCGTTATGTTCATGAATCACACAATAACATCCCACATTCTTGGGATTAGAGCTTAATAATTAATTATTTCACGTTTCTGTCGACACAATCACGCACGATTCATGCGATTTTTTAAAAAATGACTACAAGCTTTTTTTGACTTTCGTTGTGTTCATGAAATACCCAGTAACATCCCAAATTCTTTGGATTACAGCTTAATAATTAATTATTTCACGTCGTTTCTGTCCACATGATTTCTGGACGATTCATCGGATTTAAAAAAATGACTGTAAGCGTTTCTCGTTTTTCTTTCGTTATAGTTCCTTCGTTCAGACATTCATTATGTTCAAGAAACACACAATAACATCCAAAATTGTTAGGATTCCAGCTTCATAACTAATTCAACTGGGCTGAACATACCACACAATTGCTGTAACTTCGTTTCTACACATGTATTTCCATCTAGCTTTCACGTTACCGTGCAACCTCTGTAGTACAACTGCAAAGATCGATACACATACTCACGAAGTCGATTTAGGTTTATTTACGTCACGATGACGTAGCGTTTCGTCACTATGACGTAGGGCTCTGCTCAGCTAGCGTGAGATGAATGCTACCCGAAAACAGCTCAGCTAGTATGTCCCTCATAGACGCCTCTCGACGCAGACGCTGTTGCAGCGTGGTATATGCAGGCAGTCGGTGCAGGCAGGCAGTGGAGTGCAGTGCTGCGCCGTGGCCACCCCTGTCTACCTGGCCAGGCCGGGGCTGGGCCGGCATACCTGAGCTGAGTGAGCTAGGACCGCGCCGAGGGCAGGTCGTTATACGAGGTGGGCGGCCGACCAGAGCCTATCGACTCTCCGCTTCCCGCCAAAACCGCCGCTGCCGCAACCGGCGCGGCCCGGCACTCACATCACATCGCATACCTGTAACGGTATCTGCCCCTCTCGTTCTTCCGTCTCCCTTTGTTCTGCTCCCCACCGTCCACGTGCAACGCGTCAACTAAATACCGGCCCATCACTCCGCTGAGTGACACCCGCTGTCAGAATATTAATTACAGTCCCGTGTAAGTCTCTCTAGTGCCAACGTCTCTCTCTTCCATTCCTAAGGCTGGTATTACATTACCAAATTTCTTTGTCAAAGATTTGATCAAAGACATGAGCAAATATTCGTCAAATATATTTGACAAAGATCTTTGACGTGGCGCTAAAAGGGGGTATTACAGTGTCATCATATTTTTCGTCAAAGTTCAAAATGGCTGACAACAACAACTTGTAATTAACCGCAGCAGTTGCATGTACCACAATTGCACAGTGTGCACATGCGGAAGAGAAGTGGGGAAAAAAAAAAAGGAAACATACCTGGATGAAGCCGTGGGTTTTACGACGACACGATAAAAGCATTCAACAACACTTGTTACGTGAGCTTGTAGTGGAGAATGTCAAGTCGTACATCAATTACTTAAGAATGGAAGAGCATACATTTCTGTATGTGCTCAGTGAATCCTCATATCACAAAGCACAATACTCACTTAAGAACTGCTATATCTGCACAAGACAGGCTCACTGTAACACTCCGATTCCTTGCTACAGGAGAGAGTTAGGTTAGGTCAGGTCTCCAATCTTCTTAATTTATTTTTGTATTCAGGGTGCCTCAAAGTGTAAAGGGCCTCATCAGCTTCATACATCTCTATTAATTTTGTAGTTGTCGGTACACACCAATTGTATTTACCGGCAATGTTTATAAAAACACTATAGATGACAGAACGCTGCAGCGATGCTAGCACTCCACGTGGTAACATGTCACACTGCAGTGAACAAAAGACAAACGACTTCTTTGATCAAATCTACAGCGAGGCCGTAGATTTGATCAAATATTTGACGACATTTGACAAAGTTCCCTACTACACCATCAAATTCCTTTGACAAAGATATTTGACGAAGATATTGGACAAAGAAATTTGATAATGTAATACCGCCTTAAAACATGTTCACCTTATCCACAATTAATGTTATCCACGATGTATGGAATTAATTAAGGTCCACGACTGCGTTATAAAATTATTACTGCTTCAATAACATTTTAG
The DNA here is from genome assembly GCF_021461395.2 of Schistocerca americana. Lineage (NCBI taxonomy): Eukaryota > Metazoa > Arthropoda > Insecta > Orthoptera > Acrididae > Schistocerca > Schistocerca americana. The sequence goes on from NC_060123.1 coordinate 225,946,521, forward strand.
TAATACTCAACAGGGGCGTTCAATAAATAAAGCAACACATTTTTTCTTCGGCCGATTTCGGTTGAAGAGGTGTGGAATTTGCAGTGGGACATCGTGAAATAGTACCGCTCCAGTCACCGTAGTTTCAAGAAGTTCCAGTAGACTGCGGCGCTATAGCCTTCAAAATGCGTTCCAAACAGAGAGCAAGGTCAAAGCCAGGATTTTGTGAAAAGAGTGCGGGGATTATTTGTTAAAGAGAACCTTGAAAAGCCTGATGCTTTTATTTATTCTGAAATAAAATTATTTATTTTTAATTTTATGTGCGTAGTTTCCTTTTTTCCTTAAATAATTGTAAAATACACACCGAAAAGCCAAGGAAACTGGTTCACGTGCCCAATATCGTGTAGGGCTATACACACCGAAAAGCCAAGGAAACTGGTTCACGCGCCCAATATCGTGTAGGGCTCCCGCGATCACGCAGAAGTGTCGCAACACGACGTGGCATAGACTCGACTACTGTCTGAAGTAGTGCTGGAGGGAACTGACTCCATAAATCCTGCACAGTTTTCCAGAAATCCTAAAGAGCACCAGGTGGTGGAGATCTCTTCTGAACAGCACGTTGCAAGACATACCAAATACAGGGTGTTTCAAAAATGACCGGTATATTTGAAACGGCAATAAAAACTAAACGAGCAGCGATAGAAATACACCGTTTGTTGCAATATGCTTGGGACAACAGTACATTTTCAGGCAGACAAACTTTCGAAATTACAGTAGTTACAATTTTCAACAACAGATGGCGCTGCGGTCTGGGAAACTCTATAGTACGATATTTTCCACATATAATATGGCGTAGTCTCTGAATGAAATTACCCGAAATCTTTGACAACGTGTCTGACGGAATGGCTTCACATGCAGATGAGATGTACTGCTTCAGCTGTTCAATTGTTTCTGGATTCTGGCGGTACATCTGGTCTTTCAAGTGTCCCCACAGAAAGAAGTCACAGGGGTTCATGTCTGGCGAATAGGGAGGTCAATCCACGCCGCCTCCTGTATGTTTCGGATAGCCCAAAGCAGTCACACGATCATCGAAATATTCATTCAGGAAATTAAAGACGTCGGCCGTGCGATGTGGCCGGGCACCATCTTGCATAAACCACGAGGTGTTCGCAGTGTCGTCTAAGGCAGTTTGTACCGCCACAAATTCACGAAGAATGTCCAGATAGCGTGATGCAGTAATCGTTTCGGATCTGAAAAATGGGCCAATGATTCCTTTGGAAGAAATGGCGGCCCAGACCAGTACTTTTTGAGGATGCAGGGACGATGGGACTGCAACATGGGGCTTTTCGGTTCCCCATATGTGCCAGTTCTGTTTATTGACGAAGCCGTCCAGGTAAAAATAAGCTTCGTCAGTAAACCAAGTGCTGCCCACATGCATATCGCCGTCATCAATCCTGTGCACTATATCGTTAGCGAATGTCTCTCGTGCAGCAATGGTAGCGGCGCTGAGGGGTTGCCGCGTTTGAATTTTGTATGGATAGAGGTGTAAACTCTGGCGCATGAGACGATACGTGGACGTTGGCGTCATTTGGACCGCAGCTGCAACACGGCGAACGGAAACCCGAGGCCACTGTTGGATCACCTGCTGCACTAGCTGCGCGTTGCCCTCTGTGGTTGCCGTAGGCGGTCGCCCTATCTTTCCAGCACGTTCATCCGTCACGTTCCCAGTCCGTTGAAATTTTTCAAACAGATCCTTTATTGTATCGCTTTTCGGTCCTTTGGTTACATTAAACCTCCGTTGAAAACTCCGTCGTGTTGCAACAACACTGTGTTCTAGGCGGTGGAATTCCAACACCAGAAAAATCCTCTGTTCTAAGGAATAAACTATGTTGTCTACAGCACACTTGCACGTTGTGAACAGCACACGCTTACAGCAGAAAGACGACGTACAGAATGGCGCACCCACAGACTGCGTTGTCTTCTATATCTTTCACATCACTTGCAGTGCCATCTGTTGTTGAAAATTGTAACTACTGTAATTTCGAAAGTTTGTTCGCCTGAAAATGTACTGTTGTCCCAAGCATATTGCAACAAACGGTGTATTTCTATCGCTGCTCGTTTAGTTTTTATTGCCATTTCAAATATACCGGTCATTTTTGAAACACCCTGTATGTTCAGTAATGTTCATGTCTGGGGAGCTTTGTGGCCAACGGAAGTGTTTAATCTCAGAAGAGTGTTTCTGAAGCCTCTCTGTAGCAATTCTGGACGTCTGGTGTGTCACATTGTCCTGTTGGAATGCAAAAGTCCATCGGAATGCACAATGGACATGAATGGATGCAGGTGATGACACAGGATGCTTACGTACGTGTCACCTGTCAGAGTCCTGTCTATACGTATCAGGGGTCCCATATCACTCCAACTTCACACGCCTCACACCATTACAGAGCCTCCACCAGCTTAAACAGTCCCCTAATGACATGCAAAGTCCATCGACTCTTGTGGTTGTCTCCATACCCGTATACTTCCATACACTCGATACAATATGAAACGAGACTCGTCCGACCAGGCAACACGTTTCCAGTCATCAGCAGTCCAATGTCGGTGTTGACGGGCCCATGTGAGGCGTAAAACTTTGTGTCGTGCAGTCATCAAGGGTACACGAGTGGACCTTCGGCTCCGAAAGCCCATATCGAACATGTTTCGTTGAATAGTTCGCACGCTGACTCTTGTTGATTGCCCAGCATTAAAATCTGCAGCAATTTGCGGAAGGGTTACACTTCTGTCACGTTGAACGGTTCTCTTCAGTCGTCGTCGGTCCCGTTCTTGCAGGATCTTTTTCCGGTCGCAGCGATGTCGGAGATTTGATCTTTTACCGGATTCCTGATATTCACGGTAGGTACACTCCTGAAATGGTCGTGTGGGAAAATCCTGACTGCATCGTTATCTCGGTGATGCTGTGTCCTATAGCTCGTGCGCCGGCTATAACATCACGTTCATACTCACTTAAAACTTGATAACCTGCCATTGTAGCAGCAGTAATCAATCTAATAACTAAGCCAGATACTTGTCTTATATAGGCGTTGCCGACCGCAGCTCCGTATATTAACGTTTAAAAATCCCAGAAGTGACGTAGGATCCCAAATGTTCCAAAAGTGGATGACAGATGTTGAACATCTGACGTCACCAGATGACGTACCTCGCCGCAACGTAGCTCACCGTACCGGTTTCTCGCACCTGATCTTTCCAACCCAAGTCAAGGTTCCCGTCGGTATGGCTCTGGACCTACGTGAGAGACTTCCACGCTGAGGGCTCAGGATTCGACTCTTGCGTCTGGCAGGCAGTACTTATTTCACAACATTAGACACTTATGCGTTTTTTGTAACTTCTTTGTTTACAAAGGATCACATTCACAAGAAGTGTTCAAAATTTGCACCGTTTGCTCGAATGCGAGTACTGCATCGCTTAGTCATCCATTCACGCCCAAGACCAACCGCTGCACGTGCGGCGAGGTATGTCAGTGGTGACGTCACATATTCAATATTTCTCATCCATTTTTGTGGTGCATTTGCGATCCCAGTTGTCTCACATTGAATTACTTGTCTCAGCATCATCTACATCGCTTCGGGGTTTCTTAAACGTTAATAAAAATACCCAGAGGCATATTTAAATACTTCTTTATTTGACAATACGAAAACTTCACTTTATTGCCAAACGAATTAAAACTCTAATATAATGTACTGCCTCTTTGCTAACAAAACACAGCTTAGTCTCGTAATATAAGGTTCACTATCGCAGAGCAGAAGAATCCTAACGTTGGGTTAAATAACTTTTAACATTAAAGAGTGCAAACCTCTTTTGACAATAGCTATCTTTCTCCTACTACAATCTTCTTGTATTTAAATTTCTTCAATTTCCTTAAGGAACTTCTTCAAATGGTTCAAATGACTCTGAGCACTATGCGACTTAACTTCAGAGGTCATCAGTCGCCTAGGACTTAGAACTACTTAAACCTAACTAACCTAAGGACATCACACACATCCATGCCCGAGGCAGGATTCGAACCTGCGACCGTAGCGGTCGCTCGGTTCCAGACTGTAGCACCTAGAACCGCACGGCCACTCCGGCCGGCCAAGGAACTTATTTTTAAATTATTATTTCAACAGCCAACTTAAATCTATAGCAGTCAAATTTATTTATGAAACAAAATGGAATACACACATACTATGAGCTACACTTTTGGGATCTTATCACTGATTCACGTCTTGGTTTCATCCGGACTTGTAATATATGCGACCTCACAAATGAGTTTCCCTTTATCCATTATAATAAGGTTCTGCAGTCTTTGAAACTAACAAACTCCTTTGTGTTGTACAACATACGGTATTGCTTGTATGACATTGATTTAGATACACTTTAGAGTCGGGACAGTTGGACTCACTGTTCCAAGACTATTCTGAATATGACATTTCACAGCAGAACGTCTTTGACTTGAACACATGTTCCACAAATGAGCCATCTCTGTGCATAGATGCATAGAACAAAATGACTATCGCTAGTTGCTTTCCAGTCTAAATATCGCCGAATTACGCATATTATCGAAATCTTGAGAAAATCAGCATTAGAAATAAATATTAGTGCCTGCCTGAAAAAATGACTATTCCCCAAATCAAGATAAGTACTGTTACAAAAGTAACGAAACATTTTTTTAATTGTTTCTACTACTTAAAAATATTCCAGTTTGAAGATAATCCTAGAACGTCTGAAAACGCTTCAGTTATAATGGGATTACAAGGACGTAATGGACGACAAGGAGAGCGGGGGGGGGGGGGGGGGGGGGGCGAAGCAGTCAAGGATGTGCAGGGTTCAGTCAGTCCCTGACGAATTCAAGAAACCCGCTGAAAAAATCTTTCAGAAACGAACGAAGTGCATATTGCTCTGTCGTCGCATACTCCTTTCACTCTTCACGAACCTCTCCCCGTCGTTCCGTTTTGGAACTGAGTTTCATAATTTAGTACGACCCGGGTGACCATACTGGGCGATATTTTTGCCATATGGGATAGAACGATGAACAATTTTTTTAAAAAGAAATGCAGCTATCGGCATTTGGGCGATATTTTTGTTGATCAACGGGATATTTGGGAGACACAGGCAAATCGAAGTGTTTTTCTAAGCACTGATTTTAATTTAACGTTATTTGTAGTTATGTTTACCGCTTCGCTGCCTTGAGAAATATTGGAATATTGCAATTCCGATGTTCTATCAGTCTCTAGGCGCTTCAGTCTTGAACCGCGCGACTGCTACGGTCGCAGGTTCGAATCCTGCCTCGGGCATGGATGTGTGTGATGTCCTTAGTTTAGTTAGGTTTAAGTAGTTCTAAGTTCTAGGGAACTGATGACCTCAGATGTGAAGTCCCATAGTGCTCAGAGCCGTTTTCTATCGGTCTCCATATAACAACTCCAGTGCTAACATTAAATTGCTATAGATAGATAATTAAGTTATATAGTGTCGCGTACATATTTTTAATTTTCCATAACTCTAGTGGACGAATCAAAATAGGTTTTCCTCTTCTTTCTTGTTACAGGCTTACCTGTAATTAGAAACTATCACTACAGCACACAGAACAAAAGGAATGAACGGCTGCACTTGCATTAAATTAAACTGCAAGTAATAACGGAACTGATTAACAAAACAACTGAGCTCAAGTAAGACGAATAATGTGCAGTAGTTGGCTAAAATATGGATGCGCGATATCTAATAATGCTACCAGAATATCGATAATTTAAATCCATCGATGGCCTTGTTGACTATCCAGTGCGTATCCCTTTTTCGTCGTATGATTGAAAATAAAACTGTCTTTCAGTTTCACTACGCGGCAGCTACGTCGTATGTAATTTAATTTAGGTGATAAGAACATCCGGCCCTCTGGACCACCCTCGCCCCCCCCCTCCCCCACCACCTTTGGCTACGTCCTTGCAGAGATCTGTCATTGAGATTCCTTTGATGAAAAACCAGAGCATCACAAATATTCGTAGGCGCTTGCAAAACGTCAGCGGTGACCTAGCAGAGAACAAAATCACAGCGATTCGTTCGGTGAAGCATGCATGTGTCATCATCGCAACAAGGGCGCGCAATTATAAGATTTGGGTTCCGCCTTTTTGCGAACACACTGCTTTTTCTTTTTACCCAAACATGTTTCAGCACCTCTGTCCCGTCATCAGTGGGTTTGTTTGTTTATTGAAAACTGTAAAAAGTGAAAATATTTCAGGTTATAATTGATTTAACAAAGACCTAAATAAAGTTTTTGTTCTTTTTGCTTCTTACCGTGATTTTACACTATGTAGTTTTGCAGGACCAACTGTATTGTGTCCTACACTGATGGCTTGTCACCTGCAAACCAAACTGTGTAAATGTAAATTTCATCGGCGAGTTAAACGCATCTCTTGATTTTTAAAAAACGTGATTTTTGGCGTGTCAAAATGTTTTGCGCATATATTTGTTGCTACACACGTTTTGTTGTGACTGATCCTTCCCCTTTTGGATTCCGTGGACACTGCACACACATATTAGTGTAATTTATTTCTTTATAAATGTATGTATGTATGTATGTATGTGTGTGTGTGTGTGTGTGTGTGTGTGTGTGTGTGTGTAGGCTCCTTTAGCCGTTTGTGTTGCCTTTTCTGTAAAGTTCCTTTAATGTGTTAAATAATGTGGCTCTACAGAGTGTAGTGTTTTCATTTGTAGGCTCCTTTAGCCGTTTGTGTTGCTTTTTCTGTAAAGTTCCTTCAATGTGTTAAATAATGCGGCTTTACAGAGTGTAGTGTTTTCATTTAAAACCTGTTTGCCTCCTGCTATTGCCTTCTGCATGTGGACGTTCTCTTCTATCGTCAGTTTGTGGTATAGGCTGTGGCTGGATTCCAGTGTTTCATAGTTGTATATCTGTTTCTATTGTAGTTTTGGGCTGTTAGGTGGTCAGAAAATCTGCTCTGAGGTGTTCTGAGCATCTTATTTTAAAGTTCCTGCATGTTTGTCCTATGTACACTGACTGACAAGCGTTGCATGTGAGTTCATATATTCCTGATCCGTTGAATTTATGTGTGAGTGTCTCCCGTGATCTGAGTTTTTTGTGTGTTGTGTTGTCTGTCCTGTATCATATTTGAAGCCCCCGTTTGTTTAATCTGCCCGCCGGCCGCTGTGACCGAGCGGTTCTAGGTGCTTCAGTCCGGAACCGCGCTGATGCTGCAGTCGCAGGTTCGAATCCTGCCTCGGGCATGGATGTGTGTGATGTCCTTAGGTTAGTTAGGTTTAAGTAGTTCTAAGTCTAGGGGACTGATGACCTCAGATCTTAAGTCCCATAGTGCTTAGAGCCATTTGACCCATTTGAAGGCGAGGTTATTGATGTAGCAAGACGTTGGCTCCGACATCGATCAGCCGAGTAGTACGAAGCCTGACCGAACACACTCAAGATACCGTGCCGGCGAAGAGTTGGGAGTGATAATGGAGTAGTGGAATCCTGAATAAGACCAACCTGCTTTCGAGACAAAAATGTGCTCCTTTACTTATTTAACGCTCCTCGCATTAACACGACGCACACTGCCATCATCAGGGTCGTTACAGTTACATGTAGGAGCATATTAATATGCAAATCTGACGAGGATTACGTTTTGGGTGTCAATGAGATTAAGTACCGATATTTAACTCTGTGTAAAAAGATTCATTTAGTCGAGTATATACCTTAAGTTAACTGTATGTTAACATCATTTCTTTGATGTCTTTACTTACATTTTTGCTGGGAATTTGACACACAGAGCACTGCTATATCCATGCAATCACTTAACACTTTCAGATTCAGATGTTTAGAATCCAAAGACTCTTAACTGCTAGGATAAACTTATTCCTAAGATATTACAAACGACGCAAATACAATCTTTTTTTGTAGAAGCATATTTATTTCATATATATATATATATATATATATATATATATATATATATAAGAGAAATACAAAAACAAGCAGCCAAAGTAGGACTACAAATATCCCATGAAAAAACAAAGTTTATGACAAACATCTGTGATGCTCTTCAAAATATTGCAGTTGACAACAACACAATACACAAAACAGATTCCTTTAAATACCTAGGAGAGTGGATTACATACAATGCCAAAGAAAAGATAGCTATAGAAACTAGAGTGCACAAAATGGAAAGAGTGTTTCATATGACCAAAAACGTTTATAATAAAAAATCCTTGTCCTGGAATACGAAATTGAGACACTACCAAACAGTGGCCAGACCTGAAGCTCTCTATGCGGCAGAAACACTTAAACTAACAAGAAATGGAGATCTTGAGAAACTAGAGAAGATCGAAAGAAGAATTTTAAGGAAAATACTGAGAGCTAAAAGAAACGATAATGCTGAATACAGGTTAAGACCAAACAGAGAGCTATATCTGAAAACGGAGAAACTAACTGATGTAATGAGGAAGAGGAGACTACAGTTTTTTGGACATATATTCAGAATGGATAACAGCAGACTAACCAAGCGGATATTCACATTACTCAATAGCTACAAATCCAAGCCAGCATGGTTCATAGAGACTGAAAAGGACATTGAAAATGCTAGAGTTACAATAGACACAATAGAAAACAGAACACATTTCAGAAAGGCAGTTCAAAAGGCAGAATTTCAGGAGAGAAAGAAAATAACTAGACGAAAGTGGACTCAAGAAGAAAGGGAACAACACTCTAAAAGGATGAAGGAAATTTGGAAACTGAAGAAATCTAATACAATGAAGAGTAGCCAAAGTTGATTCATCGTACCCTCCAAATCAAATGGGTTTTATATATATATATATATATATATATATATATATATATATATATATATATATATAAAATAATTATTTGTTGTATTTATAAGTTATTCAGTAATGTTGAGACGATATTTTTCCATATAATTCTTTACATGAATAAGAAAGGCACTAAACACTGGAAACTTTTTTGAAGAAATTAATGTTGTTACTCTCTGGCTTATCATTTAGCAACGTTTTACCATGTACTGTACCATGACTGAAACTTTTCTAATTCTTCGTACGAGTCCATTTGGTGTCCCTCCTCCATTTCTTCCTCTAAACGTGGGGAATGTTTCCTGAAAGTTTGGCTATACCTTTATGTTAAACCCGGTTAATCACGATATCCCTGAACGGGGGGCTAGTGTCGTCAATGTTCGTGGCTATTGCGGGTTTAGCATGACTGTGGTAGGCATTTATGTGTTTGTTGCATCTTTCTTGCAAATCTTTCCCAATGTCGCTTACATACATGGCTCTGCATGTAAGAAAGAGTGTCGTAGCTTGGGGCGTTTTTTCAGACTCCAGCTCTGTAATAGAACATTAACATATTTTCTGATTCCATTTTCAAGTGTTGGTATTCACTTTATATGTGCTGCAGTCGGAAATTACAAAAATTGCTCCGGAAAGTTAAGGCTTTTAAAAACGTAAAAACATGTTCCAAGGTACAACATGGTCATGTAGCCCGGAACAGATATTCTATTTAACTTTAATAGCATCGCAATCGACAAAATCTTGTCAATATTGTATTTAGTCCTCTATCTGTTACATTACAACTCTAATACACACTAAAAATGTGTAAGAAAAATCAAATTAAGAAGATTTATTAACAAAGACCATTTACAAGTTAAACACATTTTTAAACTGAAACTATTGGCAATAAACACAAATTTCCACGGGTAAAATTGTTGAGAGATTAACGAAACTCAGTTAATGTGCAAATTTCCCTTGTGCCAAGGTAAACGACCTTCTCTTTAAAGGTAAAAGATGGTACACGATCCATTAAGTATGGCTTTACGTTCCACACATTGTATAACTAGTTTTAAAAATGTATTGAATTTTACCTGCCACAAATTTCTGTACCTAAAGAATTAACAACATGTTCCAAACAGCTTTCATCTGTACTAGTATGTCAGGACAAGTCGTTGTTTAACATTGTTACCAAAAATCTAAAACAGTGCTTGACCAATATATTTCAAACTGTTACACAATAGTGCAATGAACATTCGGATTGATATAGGCTACATATTTTTAACATGTATGCTATACAAATATGTACGCAATATATAAAGTGGAAACGTTGTCACCAAAACGTCATTGCGAGATGATGTCAACTGCCTTCCTGAAGTCAAGGAACACGGGACCAACATTGGTACCTTTGTCTACAGCGGTATGGATCTCGCTGAAAAACAGAACGAACTAAGTTTCGCAAAATCTCTGTTTGTGGAGTACCAGTGAATTTTTGTAGAGGAGATTTTCGTTGTGCAAATACGTCACAATTCTTGAGCATACAGCATGTTCCATAATACTACAACATATTGACCTCAACGGTACAGGTCTGTAATTATGTGCATCTGTCCTACGGCCCTACTTGAAAACGGGAATGACCTGAGCTTCTTTCCAATCGCTAGGTACAATTTGTCGCTCTAGCGATCTGCGATAAACTATTGATACAACGGGAACAAGTTCTTTCGCATAATCTTTGGAGAATCTAATAGTTTCTCAATTTGTCTTGATACCTTTCTACTATTAAGCGATTGTGGTTACTTTTCTATTCCGCGATCGGCTATCTTAGTACCTGCCATTTCGACGTTCGCACGTTGGCTGAAAGGAGGGCCAGTGTTAAAATAATCCGCGGTGAATCAATTTGGGAAGCCCGAATTTAGTATTTCGGCCTTCTCTCTGCTATCTTCCGTTTCGGTGCCAGTATGGTCACTGAGTGAAAGAATAGATGCTTACGAACAATGAGCAGATTCTTACGAACCACTTACTGATTTTGCATGAGACCAAAACCTCCTAGCATATTTATTCAGATCTCTTGACAAAATTTTACTTTCAAGATCATTGAACGCTTATCTCATTGCTGTCCCCCTCGTTTCTTCAGATGAGTCCATGTTCAGCCTGTCAGGATGTGTGAATTCACAGAACATGTGTCATTGCGCATCACAAAATCACATCAGTACTTTGAAGAGCCATTGGATAGTCTCAAGTTTGCTGTTTGGAGAGCCTTGTCAAGTGTCCGCAACATAACACGCTTCTTTCTCCAAAATGTTAATGATAATCGGTAAGTGCAGAAGCTGTTTAGTCCATATATGGAAACGACGAGGTGGCGCCGTGGTTAGCACACTGGACTAGCATTCGGGAAGACGACGGCTAAATACCGCTTCCGACCATCCTGATTTAGGTTTTCCGTGATTTCCCTAAATCGCTTCAGGCAAATGCCGGGATGGTTCCTTTGAAAGGGCACGGCTGACTTCCTTCCCCGTCCTTCCTAATCCGATGAGACCTATGACCTCGTTGTTTGGTCTCTTCCTCCAAATCAACCCAACCATATACGGATCAACTCACAGAAGATTAAAGATAATCTTTATGTTTTCAGTAAGACAGGGCAACTGTACCTACCGCCTGCACCTTGAATATCTTATTAGAGCTCATAAAGTATTCGGTAAGGGAGAGAACAATGAACAGAGGCAGTGCAATCTCGTGGCGATCTCGATTACCTGAGTTCTCTGCCTGTCTTATCTACCTGTGGAGCAAACTGAAGGGTCAGCTTTACTCAAATATTTCTTACACAATGGAAGAGCTAAAGCAATACACTGAAAACTATTGCTGCTGTCCGTCAGATAAAGAGGCTATGCGTGTCGCAGAATTTGACAAATCGAGCAAACGCTGCATCAACCCCAACAGCAACCATTTCCAGTGTCTTCTGGGATGTTAATTAACAACGATCAATATCTCATCAGTCGTAAATACTTTCCAGGCCAGTTTTATTTTCCCCATCCTGCACAACATGGTGGCCGTAAAAGTCTCGCTGGAATGCAAAAGAAAATACTTACCGAATCTGTGTCCGTATAAGCCTATTACATCAGACGTCCCTGATTTCAGGAGAAGAACAAAATGAACTGTTTCAAAGCTAGTGCAAAAATTTTAAAGGTCTCCTGTATCTTTGAAAAACTCTAATGTTATCCGGACACTGACAATCTGATCTACATTTACATCCAGATTCCGTAAAAGACTGTGAGGTGCATGGCAGAGGCTACTTCCTGTTGTACCAGGCTCGTTCCTGTTCCATTCGTGTATGAACCACTTGAAGGACGATTGTTTAAGAGCATCTGTGGGCACTGTGATTTGTCTAATCTTGTCCTAACGGAACCTATGGGGGCGGCGCGATACGTAGGGATTTGCAGTACATCTGCATATTTATCATCGTTTCTTCCACTTGGTAAGTTTTCTCAGAACAGTTTACATCTATCTTCAAGTGCCTGCAACTTCAACTTCTTCAACAAGTCTGTAGCACTCTGACATGGGTCAAATTAATTGTGACCATTCGTGCTGCCCTTCTCTGTATACGTTAAGTATTCCCTGCTGGTCCTGTATGGCACATGTCCCACACACAGGTATTCATATGCAGTCTCCTTTGTAGACTGAATTTCCCTAGCATTGTACCAATAAACCCAAGTCTGCCACATGCTATACGCACGACTGACCCTTTGTCACTGTTGCATTTCATATCCCCTCAAAGTGTTACATCTAGGTTTTTGTATGAATTGAGCGGCTCCAACTGTTACTCACTGATATTACAGTCACAAGAAACTGATTTTTTTCGTTTTGTGAAGTGCACAATTTTACCTTTCTTAATACATAGTACAAGATGCCAGTCTTTCCACCACGATCAAGTCTTATCAAGACCTGATTGAATATCTGAACAGCTTCTTTCGGACAGTACTGCATTATAGATGACTGCATCATCTGTGAAATGTCTGAGGTTACTTTTCATATTGTCCGCAAGATCATTAACATGAATGTCATGGGATTCAACACACGTCCGTAGGGCACTCCCGAAGTTACGTTTACATCTGGTGATGATTCTCCAGCCAAGATAACACACTGTGTCCTTCCTACCACAAATTCCTGAATCCAGTCACAAATTTCACTTGATATCCCGTGTGATCCTACTTTTGATATTAAGTGTAGATGTGGTACTGAGTCAAATGCTTTTCGGAAAGCGGGAAATATTACATCCACCTGACTGTCTACATCCATTTATTGAAAAGTATTAAAAGTCACAACTAAAACACAGCAGTTACCGAAACGTAGCATTAACAGCAGACACTGTTATCGAAAAGTGACAGTGTATTCCAACCCTAATCCATTGTGATTCGGCCTTAGGCCAGTATTACACTTTCATATTTCCTTATCGCAGTTGATATGTCAAATATTTATGCCAAAGAAATTTGAGTGCTGTGTTGTAAACTAGAGTAGCTCTCTCCTGAATCAAGAAATCCCAGCGTCACAGTTTGCCTCTCTTCTGCAGGTATATCGTTTCTCAAGAGAGTATTCTGTTTTGTAATATGAGAAGCCACTTTACTGAGCAAATATTGAACTACACTTTCATCCTTTCCTAAGTAACTTATTCGAGGGTGAGTCAAATGAAAACATTAAATATTTTTTTAAATATTATTTATTGTGCAGAAGTGGTACAAAGCTGTATTACTTTTCAATATAATCTCCCCCACGCTCAATGCAAGTCCTCTAGCGCTTACAAAGTGCATAAATTCCTTTAGAAAAAAATTATTTTGGTAGTCTGCGCAACCACTCATGCACCGCATGGCGTACCTCTTCATCAGAACTGAACTTCTTTCCTCCCATTGCATCTTTGAATGGTCCAAACATATGGAAATCACTTGGGGTAAGGTCTGGTGAGTATGGTGGATGAGGAAGACACTCAAAATGCAGGTCTGTGATTGTTGCAACTGTTGTACGGGCAGTATGGGTGGGGCCTTGCATTGTCATGTTGCAAAAGGACACCTGCTGACAGCAATCCACGTCGCTTTGATTTGATTGCAGGCCGCACATGATTTTTTAGGAAATCTGTGTATAATGCACTGGTGACAGTGGTCCCTCTAGGCATGTAATGCTCCAAAATGACGCAATTTTCGTCCCAAAAGAGAGCATAACCTTCCCTGCTGATGGTTCTTTTCGAAACTTCTTTGGTTTTGGTGATGATGAATGGCGCCATTCCTTGCTCGCTCTCTTCGTTTCCGGTTGGTGGAAGTGAACCCAGGTTTCGTCCCCAGTAACGATTCTTGCAAGGAATCCATTACCTTCTCGTTCAAAGCTCCGAAGAAGTTCTTCACGAGCATCTACACATCGTTCTCTCATTTCAGGAGTCAGCTGCTGTGGCACCCATCTTGCAGACACTTTGTGAAACTGGAGCACATCGTGCACAATCTGGTGTGCTGACTCATGACTAATCTGTAAACGTGCTGCAATATCATTCAGTGTCACTCGGCTGTTTTCCTTCACTATGGCTTCAACTGCTGCAATGTTCTGTGGAGTCACAACTCGTTGTGCCTGACCTGGACGAGGAGCATCTTCCACTGAAGTCACACCATTAGCGAACTTCCTACTCCATTCGTAAACTTGCTGCTGTGACAAATATGCATCACCGTACTGAATTTTCATTACGCAAAAACCGAATAACAGAAAGCTGTTCTTCCCTGGTGCAAGTCGCAAGTAGGGCGGGCATCTTTATACTGATACTGCGACGGTATGTGTGCATCTACACTATGCTGCCACCTACAGGCCAATCTGCACGCTGTTTGTAGCACGCTTACCAACTTACAGGATAACTGGGCGAAATTTCGATTATTTATTACAAATTTAAGGTTTTCATTTGACTCACCGTCGTATGTAAGTCTTGCCGTCCTCCTCTTGCAGCTCTCACAACAGATTTTGCTGAATGCTTTTGTTATCTCGACGTAATACCTAAGGCTTCATCCAAGTATGTTTCCTTTTTTTCCGTCGCTTTTCTTCCAAGTACACATACGATGCAATTGAGGTACTAGCAACTGCAGCGCTTAATAACAAGTTGTTATTCGCCATCTTGAAGTTTGACGGAAAATATGACGACGGTGTAATACCCGTTTTTAGCGCCACGTCTTAGATCGTTGTCAAAGAAATTTGAGGAATATTCGATCACATTTCTCTGTCAAAGGAATATGATAGTGTAATACCGGCCATATTAATCACTTACTGATGGTGCGTGGTTCTGCAGAACCTTTCAGTTTGGGTCCATTCGTGTCGTTCTTTCGGCGCGGTTGCATATTTCACGGACGTCGGCGTACAGTAAGTTGTCAGCTCCCGCGCTGATAGGATTTATCGGTAATGGGTGGTGTTTGAGGCGGAAGGTGTCGCTGGGAGAGCGGTAATTGGTGGTTGCGCGCTAGGTTGGCTGTCCTGGCGCCGCGGCCGCGACCGGTTCGAGGGCGCAGGAATGCAGCAGCGGCAGCAGCCGCGGAACTGGTTTGTGGCCTCAGCCCGCCACAAAGGAGCCAGCGGCCAGCCAGCGCCGGCCGGCGTGCCAAAAACTCCGACAGGCGTTCTCTGGCTTCGGTTTAACGCCCGCTCATCCGCACAGTCGCACACGCCGAATGACCGCACCTTACCCAATACTCACGCCAAGCTACCAGTCGCGTCCGGCAGTAAAACATGTCAGCCGTAGGCGCGGAGCCGTTCGGATTTTACACGTGCTAGACTTGCAACGTAATAGACATCACTAATCGTAATAGTGTCCAAGGTTAAGCAAATACCCAAAATAGCACAGTTAATACAGGGTGACAATTATTGAACTATATAAAAAAACTGCAAAAAGGTGAGAATTTAAGGGCACGGGACCTGGATAAACTCACTAAACCAGAGGTTGTACAGAGTTTCACGGAGAGCATAAGGGAACAACTGACAGGAATGTGGGAAAGAAATACACTAGAAGAAGTATGGGTAGCTTTGAGGGATGAAGTAGTGAAGGTAGCAGAGGATAAAGTAGGTAAAAAGACGAGGGCTACTAGAAATCCTTGGATAACAGAAGAAATATTGAATTTAATTGATGAAAGCAGAAAATATAAAAATGCAGTAAATGAAGCATGCAAAAAGGAATACAAACGTCTCAAAAATGAGATCGACAGGAAGTGCAAAATGGCTAAGTAGGGATGGCTAGAGGACAAATGTAAAGATGTAGAGGCTTATGTAATTGCGTAGGCTTCCGCGGCCAGAGTCAGTCGACATAAAAGTTTTCTGGGTTTGGTACCGCGTCATAATGTAAAAACTACTGCTGCTATAGAAAAGCCAATGTTTTGGCCACGATTGCAGCGGCCTTCTGCTGGGTCTAATGGCGCGTTCTAGCTAGACAGTGTCCTTTATATTTTGTTGTTAGTGTTCGCTGCGCATTCCATTACGTCAGGCTTGCCCCATCTTGGCTGCCAGCAATCAGAACCCAACAGACCGCACTGTCAACACGAGGCACGAGCACTACCGGCGAGTAACTGCCGCCGCGCGGCCGACGTCCAGCAGACGGTAAACAGCAGCCAACTTCTCATTCGACGGTGACCACCAATCATGGCACATAACACAAGAGACAATGGACAACAGAGGTCACGTTCTCCCCCTATCGCAATAACCTATTAAAATAAAGTTCCCTCTCCTTCTTCCTTAAGTGACTAATAAACTAACTACCTTTTAAAATTATGACGTAATGGCATGCGCAGCGAACACTAACAACAAAATATAAAGGACACTGCATAGCTAGAACGCGCCATTAGACCCAGAAAAAGGCCGCTGCAATCGTGGCCGAAACGTTGTCTTTTCTATAGCAGCAGTAGTTTTTACATTATGACGCGGTACCAAACCCAGAAAACTTTTATGTCATATACAGGCTTATCTCACTAGGGGTAAGATAGATACTGCCTACAGGAAAATTAAAGAGACCTTTGAAGAAAAGAGAACCACTTGTATGAATATCAAGAGCTCAGATGGAAACCCAGTTCTAAGCAAAGAAGGGAAAGCACAAAGGTGGAAGGAGTATATAGAGGGTCTATACAAGGGCGATGTTCTTCAGGACAATATTATCGAAATGGAAGAGGAGGTAGAAGAAGATGAAATGGGAGATACGATACTGCATGAAGAGTTTGACAGCGCACTGAAAGACCTGAGTCGAAACAAGGCCCCGGGAGCAGACAACATTCCATTAGAACTACTGATAGCCTTGGGAGAAGCAGCCCTGACCAAACTCTATCATCTGGTGAGCAAGATGTATAAGACAGGCGAAATACCCTTAGACTTCAAGAAGAATATATTAATTCCAATCCCAAAGAAAGCAGGCGCTGACAGATGTGAAAATTACCGAACTATCAGTTTAATAAGCCACGGGTGCAAAATACTAACGCGAATTCTCTGCAGACGAATGGAAAAACTGGTATAAACTGACCTTGGCGAAGATCAGGTTTGGATTCCGTAGAAATGTTGGAACACGTGAGCCAATACTGACCCTACGACTTATCTTAGAGAATAGATTAAGGAAAGGCAAGCCTACATTTTTAGCATTTGTAGACATAGAGAAAGCTTTTGACAATATTGACTGGAATACACTCTTTCAAATTCTGAAGGTGGCAGGGGTAAAATACAGGGAGCGAAAATTTGTACAGAAACCAGATGACAGTTATAAGAGACGAGGGGCATGAAAGGGAACCAGTGGTCGGGAAGGGAGTGAGACAGCGTTCTAGCCTCTCCCCGGTGTTATTCAATCTGTATATTGAGCAAGAAGTAAAGGAAACAAAATTCGGAGTGGGAATTAAAATCAATGGAGAAGAAATAAAAACTTTGAAGTTCGCCGGTGACATTGTAATTCTGTCAGAGACAGCAAAGGACCTGCAAGAGCATTTGAACGGAATGGACAGTGTCTTGAAAGGAGGATATAAGATGAACATCACCAAAAGCAAAACGAGGATAATGGAATGTAGTCGAATTAAATCGGGTGATGCTGTAGGAATTAGATTAGGAAATGAGACGCTTCAAGTAGTAAAGGAGTTTTGCTATTTGAGGAGCAAAATAACTGATGATGATCGAAGTAGAGAGGATATAAAATGTAGACTGGCAATGGCAAGGAAAGCGTTTCTGAAGAAGAGAAATTTGTTAACATCGAGTACAGATTTAAGTGTCAGGAAAACGTTTCTGAAAGTATTTGTATGGAAGTGAAACGTGGACGATAAATAGTTTGGACAAGAAGAGAATAGAAGCTTTCGAAATGTGGTGCTACAGAAGAATGCTGAAGATTAGATGGGTAGATCACATAACTAATGAGGAGGTATTGAACAGAGTTGGGGAGAAGAGAAATTTTTGGCACAACTTGACTAGAAGAAGGGATCGGTTAGTAGGACATGTTCTGAGGAATCAAGGGATCACCAATTTAGTATTGGAGGGCAGTGTGGAGGGTAAAAATCGTAGAGGGAGACCAAGAGATGAATACACTAAGCAGATTCAGAAGGATGTAGGTTGCAGTAGGTACTGGGAGATGAAGAAGCTTGCACAGGATAGTGTAGCAAGGACAGCTGCATCAAACGAGTCTCAGGACTGAAGACCACAACAACAACAACATGAAAAAACGTAAATTAGTACAAATTACAGACTTTTTTCACCATGTAAACGTCACAGTAGATATTCGTAATTAGGTTATGACTTGTTCAATATTCCTGCCATCACTGGCGATGATGTGATGCAGACGAATAGCTAAATCCTGCATGATCCTCTGAAGTGACGGAACATCAATGCTGACGATGATCTCCTGAATGACTGTTTTCAGCTCAGTAATGGTTTTGGGGTTATTGCTGTACGCCTTGTCTTTAATGTAGACCCACAAAAAGGAGTAGCATGTGTTCAGATCCGGAGAATATGGCGGCTAATCGAGGCCCACGCCAGTGGCCTCTGGATATCTCAGAGCCTGAATGCGGTCCCCAAAGTGCTCCTCCAAGACAGCAAACACTCTCTCGACGGGGTCGAGCTTCGTCTTGCATGAATCACATCTTGTTGAAATCAAGATCACTTCGGATAAAGGGGATGAAATCATCTTCCAAAACCTTCACGTACCACTCGGTAGTCACCATACCATCAAGGAATATCGCACCCATTAGTCCGTGACTGGACACTGCATGAGGGCTTAATTAAATATAATGCAAATAATTTAAATTTTCTTAGTCGCTGATTGTCCGGTTACGCTGTCTCGTAACCGGTTGGCCCTGACTAGTACTAGTACGCAATCTGACTGCATAAAATAACAACAAAGAATGAAAGGAAATTTCCGTTAACACAATTAATTAATTAAGTCCCCAGCAACTATGAAAGCTACGAAACAACAAGGCACAAGTGTAACTGTTCTGTGTGTGGAAGTGTGATTCAATGTAGACATCTGGCACGGTTCTTCCTCACTTCGACAAGATGCTTTAAACGCCATTCACAATGAAGTAATTTAAAAAAACCAGAAATACTATGATTGCACATAGAAACCAGAATTACACTCTAATACATAAACACAAGCCAGATGCTTTGTTGACTGAACCTGTGACCAAGAGACATTGTTAGTTAGGAAATTTGAAACACAAAATTTTTTCTATATTACCTCATATATATTGACGAAAAATACACTCTGGTTATTACAACATCCCCAATCGAACAGCATCGGCTGTCTAGCCCATCAGAACAACTGCACATGACACATGACACGTTCACAACAAGTACTCCTATCAACATCGTCTCAATCAGCACTAACTACCACAACTTCTGAACAAGCACTGCCAGTGGAGACGGCGGAATAAAACTCTTTGGCGCAATCTCTGGTGCTGTGACTCAGTGTAGCCACCTTTCAACACCACACCACACAGCAACCTGTAGAGGGTGAAGAGACTTCTCGATCACGAAACGCGGATTGTTAGTCCCCCAGATACACCAATTTTGCTTACTGACGAACCCATCCAAATGAAAATGTACTTCGTCGCTAAACCAAACCAAACCTGCACATACTAATTCCCATCATGCCCCACGGCCAACCGTGCGGTTTGATCATCATAATGCGAACTGTTCCGAAATTACGACGATTTTATTTCATACTGTTCAGTAATTAAAGGGCTTATTTCAATAGTGGTACAAGCCCATTACCTCCACTTTTTGTCTATAATCCTTCTGAAGTTAATGATCCAAAGAAAGGTTCATCTCTAGCAAGAAGCCATACGTTTGAATATTTCTGGTATCTCGACTGCAAATTTTTCAGCGCTCATTTATCTTTAGGACTCTGCATCTCACAATGAACAAAAATGGACTTGTACCTCTATTGAAATTAGTCCCTTCAATTGTCACCCTGTATATAAAACTGTTCGAATCCTCCAATCGTCGGCCGGTGTGGCCGAGCGATTCTAGGCGCTACAGTCTGGAACCGCGCGACCGCTACGTTCGCAGGTTCGAATCCTGCCTCGGACATGGATGTGTGTGATGTCCTTAGGTTAGTTAGGTTTAAGTAGTTCTAAGTCTAGGGGACTGATGGCCTCAGCAGTTAAGTCCCATAGTGCTCAGAGCCATTTGAACTCTCCAATCAAAACTAAGCCAACCAACAACAAAAAGGGACAGTTCCCAGGTATCAGGAATGAGCAAACTAGAATGTCAAAAGTTGTGATGCAGTATACATAGGCATGACATGCAAAGGTTTTAAAACACGGTACATAAAACACTTCAGGTGCTGGAAGTATGAGACAAATCATTCCACATTTGCAGAGTACTTAAAACACCAGAACCACCGTCCTACAAACATGGGATAAGATACGAAAATAATCAGAATAACTAACAATGACAAATACCAGTGTTTCTAGGATCCCGCGGAGCCAAATCAGCAGGTCCGCGAAGCCTAAAAATTGTAATGTGTTGTAGTAAAGTCGAACTCAAGTTGTTATGCAAGAAGTAGTTTTTCAGTTTCTGAAAAGAAAACGATTAGAAATTACACGTACATTCGTAAATTTAAATGCTTTCCTATGTTGCTAAATTTCTGCCCTGAAGCGAGTCAACCGTTGTACAGTACCACATCAACTGAGAGAAATTCTTTCTTTGTTAGAACACTTTCCAAAAGTAGTCTTACATTAACTGCACAGCACCTCGATATTTCATGGATTTCCTCTTCAAGTGGAGGAAAGCTGCCACCACTCCTTTTCAAAAAAAGTAATTGTTAGTCATTAGTCTTTCTAAATATCAAGCCTCACCCCGCCCCCCCCCCTTAATTCTGGGAATTATAAAAAGAAAAAAAGAGGAACATGTTCCTAGATCCGCCACTGCGAGTAACTCTTGACCCAATTTCGGTGTGCGTAAAGTAAGTTGTCTTGTAAGATAGATCGCAACAGAGAAAGAAGAACATTGCTTTGATTCAATCAATTTGTGAAAAGCTTGCAAATATCAAAATGACATACACACACGTTCGTTTTTAACCGCTTCCTTTCCAGCAAAGGTAAGAACAGCTTTGAAACAATAATACTGCACTTCGCACTTATTATTGTTGGAACAGAATTCCATGAGTGATCAACTAAAATACAAAAAAACGTAAAACTTCAGACTTGCCGTATTGTTAAGCGCCAAAGAGAAATTACACTCGCTGTTGTTCTTTTTTCTTCAGTAGCAAGATGATGTGATTAGATAAGAAAAACACGATGTAACTGCCCCTTACCTTTTCAAGTTTTTATGGCCACTTTACAGTTTCAACACCTTGTGTTTTCGAAGGTAGATTCAATAAGAAGCTTTATCACGCGTGTTTTCTTTGTCAACTCGAATGGGATTTAAGTATGACGTCACCACACACACACCTCTAGCCTCAACGGATGGCATTAGTCCTGTTTTTCCTCTTCAACATTCTATCAGACAGTTGATGAAGGAAAAAGTTGAACTGGAGACAGTAGGTATTAGAGACCATCATAGATATCACGTGTTCATGGTATGACATATGCTGCGTGACTGGAGAAGGATGAACAGAGGATGTATGCACACTGATTTGTCATCAGCCGTTCGTTTCCTGGGCTGCTCAACATACTTTTGTATGTCGATACTAGTGAAGTTCGTAGTGGATAGATAATCGCAATCGTCTGCAGTGATATGAAAGCCTATTGAAGATGTTATGTTGGACAATGCTCGTGAAGGGGAGCCTACATGTTTAGAAGCTACTACAAGTGAACGTGAATGAAAGAAAACTACGCAGGTATCGTGATGACTCCCAACGTTACGGACTTACATACACAGACAGTGGTGACAGCCAGTAGCCTAAATGTGTCTTGTCTTAAGAGGTACTGGGCAACGAAAGCATGAAAACTGTTAATCTCCGAAGACATTTGGAGTCGAAACATGAGAGGCGCGTTGGCAAGTCGATACTTTCTTTTTTTTTTAATAAAGAAACGAAAGCAGATGTAACACAGGATAAATATAATGTTAGAGACTGCAGTGGTTGGTAACACAACATGGAAGATACACTGAACTGCCAAAGAAACTACTATAGGCGTGCCTGAGCCCGTCAACACCGACATTGGACTGTTGATGACTGGAAATATGTTGCCTAGTCTGACGAGTCTCGTTTCAAATTGTATCGAGCGAATGGATGTGTACGGGTATGGAGACAACCTCATGAATCCATAGACGCTTCATGTCAGCAAGGGGCTGTTATAGCTGGTGGAGGCTCTGTAATGGTGCGGGGCGTGTGCAGCTGCAGTAATATGGGACCCCTGATACTTCTAGATATGACTCTGACAGGTGACAGCTACGTAAGCATCCATTCATGTCCATTGTGATTTCTGACGGACTTGGGCAATTCCAGCAGGACAACATGTCCATTGTGATTTCTGACGGACTTGGGCAATTCCAGCAGGACAATGCGACACCCACACGTCCGGAATTGATGCAGAGTGGTTCCAGGAACACTCTTCTGCCTTTAAACACTTCCGCTGGCCACTAAACTACCCAGACACGAATGTTACTGAGCATATCTGGGATGTCTTGCAATGTGCTGTTCAGGAACCTCCACCCCATCGTACTCTTACGGATTTATGGACAGCCCTGTAGGGTTCATGGTGTCAATTTCCTCGAGCGTTACTTCAGACATTAGTCGATTGCATGCCACGTCGTGTTGCAGTACTTCTGCGTGCTCGCGGGCACCCTACACGATATTAGGCTGGTGTACCAGTTTCTTTGGCTCTTCGGCGTACATTAGCGTCATATCACGAGCCATTGCTAGTTGCTAAATCTGTAAAATCTCACGTGCCATTGCTAATTGCTAAATCTGTGAAATCCCATACAGTTGCGGAAAATTTAATCCTACCAGCTGCGAAATTTATGTGTGAAATTAAGGAAAGCGCTGCAGCTGCTAAGGAAATAAAGTCAGATCCCCTTTCCAACCATACAGTTAAAACAACTGACAATATGTGGCTCAGTCTGAAAGAATAATTAATTTCAAAAATTCAAGGTGGCTTATTTTATTCTTTACATCTTGATGACAGTACAGACAAAGACGGAAAATCAAATCTGTTGGTTTTCATCCGTTTTGAGTATAAAGAGTTAATTTGTGACGAGCTTTTGCACTATACGGAGATTCTTCGAACAGCGGCAGGAGATGTGTTTTGTGCACTTAATTAGTTCAAGGTAAATAACGATATTAGGTGATATAAATGTTTAGTCATAACTACGGCCGGAGCACGTGCTTTTACAGGTTTGAAGACAGGCCTAATGGCTCGAGTGAAACGAACACCGACTCAAAGGAAGGCCTCGGCGCTTGTTCGTGACGTCACGTCAGCTAGGCACTGCGAACGCCAGGTCTGTTGCAGGCATACTCATAATGGTGGTGTCTCCCTCTCTGACACAGGTTAATGTGAAACTATTGGCGGTAGTTGACCGACACACATTGTTCTGAGAGATTTCTGCAATCAATTAATTGTGCAATTCATTACACTTCTTAACAAATAGTGTACTCCTGAACTTAAATTTCCACCTGTTTTAAGGATTGACATACAAAAACAACTTCATGGTCCAGCAGGAACAGAATTCGTGCTTCTTTACCTTATTTGCAAATCTGAGGAAGTTACGTTTGTACTGGGTTGCTTTTACAAGAAACTGTGAACATATTGGTGCTCTTCTTTGGGTATCTTGGTTGACTATGGGGTGACGAGCATTGAATGTTAATGAAATATCTTGCGATTGTACACGTTGGGGGAGGGGCTTGGGGACAGAAGAAGAGGCAAAAGAGAGATACTTGTTTTATCAAATAAAATTTTTTTATCTTATAAAGTTTCTCCTTTCAGTTGCAAGAGGGGAATATTTATCTTTTCTAATGTCCATGTTTAAAAAAGTTTAATCTCAGCAGTATTTTCGATGTATGAAGATATTTTGTTTCCTGTTTAGAATTTCTTTCGTTGAAAACGACTGTAATCTAATGACTGGCGACAATTGGACATTTACACATGTAAATTAGTTCACATTTCCAATAACGATGTCAAACGAAAATAAATAAATAAATAAACGAAACGAGTTAATTGTAAGGGGGTTGGAGTAAGTTTCGATAGCAAAATGGATGAAGTAAATATAGTTACTTGAATGTAAAATTTTCGAAGCTTGCAATGGGGCAAAGCATCTTCTCATAATGATCTACGTCTGTTTCGACAGGATTCAGTAATACAGAACTATGATCTTCATTTGTAGCTTTACGATAGTAAGAAAGTCTTTCATTTAAATAAAACTGCAGAATTCAAAACAATACCAAACATTTTGTCCAAAAATAAGAGATTTATAGTGATAAGCACGCCCAGGCGTTTCTGCCTGCAACGGACCTGGCGTTCGCCGTGCCTAGCTGACGTGACGTCACCAACAAGCGCCGAGGCCTTCCTTTGAGTCGGTGTTGGTGAAACCCTTTGCGCCAGAAGTAAAGTGTACTCATCGCTTCATGCACAGAGAAGCTTTAGCAGCGAGAAAAATGACTGAGGATTTGAAATGTGTTCTGTATGAAGTTACGAAACTTGTTAATTTCATTCCCGTCTTTCCGTAGTTTATGTGAAAAAAATGGCAGTGAACGCACTCAGCTTTTCGTACATAATGAAGTGCGTTGGTTGTCAAAAGAGAAAGTTCTGTCTCGTTTCTTTGAGCTGCGTGATGAAGTGTGCTTATTTCTTTTAGACAAGCAACATTCTTTTTCAAGTGAGAAACTGTGTGATTTTGCCTGGTTGTGTGAAGTGGCCTATCTGGTGGATATTTTCTCCTTTCTCAATGAACTTAACGTAGAAGAAGAAATGTTAATTACTATCTTCCGGGATGAGAGTTAAGTTGAAGCTACAATTAAGAAACTGCAGCTGTGGGCAGTACGATTACAAAACAATAACTAGTCATCATTTCCAGAGCTCAAGGACGTCACAGTTTCTTCGTGTAAAAAACTCTTTGCTGAAGTGTACAAAACATTTGTAGGACACTTGAGAGCATTAGCTGCAAGTTTTCGAGAACATTTCCCTGTCCCACAATCTGGTAGCTGTTGGACTGAAAACCCTTTCACTAATGTAGAAATCCATGACATACAAAGTATAAATCTCTCTGACACCGAACAAGAACAGCTATCGTAACTAGCTGGCGATACTTCATGGAAAAACGTTTTCAAAGAAAATTAACTTTGTAGCTTTTGGTTGCGTGTGCGCTGTGAGTACGAAGTGTTGTCTAAAGAGGTATTGCAACATTTGAGGCCTTTCCCTACCACTTACTTTTGTGAACAGACTTTTTTCTGTTCTTTGCAGTATTAAAATCTTAAAAATAGCCTTAACGTGGATTATGACCTAAGACTGCTGGTGACAAATCTTATTCCAGATTTCAGTGAAATTACGGAAAAACACAAACAATTTCATTCCTCACATTAGTGACCCTACATTTGAGAACATTGTTTATCGAGTGGATTTCCTTTAAAAAAAAGTGACATTGATTTTCACTTATCGTATTTACTGTGCTGTACTGCACGATGTTACTGTATTTTCTGTATTACTATACTGTTACTGTTGCACTGTAAGTTTGCTGTATTTTCAATTGAAAGTCCATTCATTAAGAACAATGAAGCGTCCTTAGAACAAATTACTTATTTTTCTTGCTTTATCTCTGTTAGTGGTAATCCTAACCAGTACATTTTTTTAACACCGTGTGAAATTTCAGATAGCATTGCAAGGGGTCCGCATATCACTTTCCGAATGAAGAGGGGGCCGCGTTATCGGAAAGTTTGAGAACCACTGCCTTATACAAATGCAGGGAAATTACCACATCCAGAAAGCCATTGGTAAGAACAAACGTGATAAAGCACAGCCTCTCAAATAAATTTAATAAAATAAATTATAAAATAAAAATCATTCAACTTGCCCATACAGCCACAAGAAAAACAAATACATATCCCCTCTCTCTCTCTCTCTCTCTCTCTCTCTCTCTCTCTCTCTCTCTCGCGCACACACACACACACACACACACACACACACACACACACACACACACACACACAAATAAAATGTAAAAAAGAGGAAATATATACTGCTACATAATCATACCAAAACAAATTCAAGTTCACTCACACGAACATACACACACACATACACATGAACACAAATAGATTATAGAAACACATTCAACAGTTGCCAATAACACTCGATAATTAGCAATAACGTCCGGCAGTCGACAACTGGCAACACCAACCACAAATAACATCAAAACAAGTGTTCAGTTCCTAGTGCTGTGAAGTATGAAAATAAAATTTCAAATGGCAGTTATAAGAAGAAGAACAACGCTAGCAATGGCACAAAAACGCGACATGTAGAACATCATCCGTGAGAGTTGTAAGCAGAAATTTAAATTATTACTGTTTATAACTTATATATTGGTATGGGTACATCCTAAAATGTACATCTCTTGGCAAAAGTTCGGAATCTATGCATGTAATAAGAAATTTCGGACTTTTACCACACCGTGATGGTAAGTCTTAGGTTTCACCAGTTAAATATAGGATTTACTAATCATCTTACCTTTACAGTAACACAAATAATAAGAAATTTCGGACTTTTACCACACCGTGATGGTAAGTTTTAGGTTTCACCAGTTAATTCTAGAACTTACCAATCATCTTACATTTCCAGTAAAATATGATATACACCATCCTAAATGCGAACAAACTGTATAAACAAAAATATGTACATATTCAGGCCAATGAAGATACCTTGCAAAGAATAAATGCGAAAAGCGAACGGCGCAAAAATTGTTTCATTCAGTTGTAACCAGACGATCCAAAAGCAAAAGTTATCAACATATCCTAATAGCACAGTTAATTCTTTTGAAGACTTCGTAAGAACCATAACCCCAGGCGTCCCAATGACCTTCACTCGGGAGCCGGATTGCGTACACAATACTTATGAAGTACACCAGCAGTCAGCCATAATTAGGTTTTGGTTCGCTTTATTGAAAAGTTCCCTGCCCCCGTTAATTAAATTAGCGGCAATTCTAACTTCGATAACCTCCTCAACTACATTGCCCCAGGACGGCCGTTGTGGCCGAGCGGTTCTAGGCGCTTCAGTCTGGAACCGCGCGACCGCTACGGTCGCAGGTTCGAATCCTGCCTCGGGCATGGATGTGTGTGATGTCCTTAGGTTAGTTAGGTTTAAGTAGTTCTAAGTTCTAGGGGACTGATGACCTCAGATGTTAAGTCCCATAGTGCTCAGAGCCATTTGAACCATATACTGCCCAAGAAGTTCGTTGTCTGGTGGTATCTCCATAATACATTCCATGTTGTATCATTATGTGATTGCGTTATCATTTTAAATCATTCATTAATCGAGCAGTCGCTCGGCAACAGCCACACTTAGCAAATAATGTTGCGAGAATGTAAAAGGTGAACGACCTGTGACGTAACTTGTTTATCGTCGAAGCGCCGTCAGAGATGCTGTGAGTTATTGACTTTGAAAACCGCGGCGCGAAAAACGGACAGAAGAAGAACACGTTTTTACACATTTTTTTTTGATGTACGAGATATTCGCGATGAACAGCTACTCATTCTTCTCTTGTCTCCTGTAACTTGTGTCGGACGCGCATGACTTGCCGCCGTATTATTATTGTTAAAAATAATATTGTTCTAGTGTAAAGTAAATGTGTAATACTAAAAGTGTCTAGCAGTAGATTTATTGTGCGACGTGTATGTGAAAACGTCACAGGAATTGTTTTCATTACGAGAAGTGCCAGTCAAAACGGCATCCATGTTAAATCCTTCGTTGCAGTGTAAGTTCGTCTATTAATTGCCATAAATTCAGATTTAAATGGAACTGGTGTATGGACTATTTATTTAATATAGAATCTATGTGTCACTCCTTCATGAAGTTATTTAATTTTCTTTATGTTTCTGCCAAATAGAGAGTTCACAGTCACGAATTCTTTCGTCGAAATCGGACGGAAGTTGTATGCGGCGAAATATTTTCTCCGCGCCATGTTCTATTGGTAAATGCATGATAAACTACGGTCCCTTAGGAAATTCATGTTGAGCTATCCAAAAAAATAATTATATTTTGAAAAGGCATTTACTCTCTTCCGCAATGCAACTTCCGACTGATCAGACGATCCAACAAGAAACAGCCGCACACGGTCGGCGTTCGCAAATATGTTTCCACCGCTGATTATAGTTATATGTTACAGCACAAAAGTAAACATATTGTTATAATTAGCGGCTACGAACGGGGACATTTATAACTGTATGTTTATGTATACACATTACGTAAACATATCGTTATCATTTCCATTTTTTATTGGCGCCCGAACAGGGACACGAATTAAAAAAAAAAAGACTTAAAATAAAAATTTATGTAAGATAGGCATTGTGGAAATATTCATAAATAATTGTAGCTAATCTTGTGCTTTTTATTTGTTACATGACATCAAACGCCATCCAATAAAATTTCCATTGAGCGAAAGAAACGAGATATTCAGAGAAAATTACGGAAGAGAGATTTTTTTTTTTTTTGGAACAGAATTTGTGCGAAAATCTAGTTGCAACGCCCAAGGCAGTCATCAACAACGTAAGTTAAAATTTCGTTAGCCATAGCCAAGCTTCCTTAATTTCATCCGACATTAATCAATTTGTGACGATCTTTAGCAGTTGCAGTAAAAATTTGCTTTGAATTCAGTAGACTGCATTTAGTAGAGTAGAAATTTCTTCAAGTATTGTTTAAATTACATTGTTGTGTATTGCATATCAATTGTTTTTAAATGTCCGCTGCCTGACCAGTCTTAATTTTCATTTGTTTTGAACAGTGTGCAGCCATACTTTCTTTACGGTCCAGAATAGTCTCTTGTTCTCGTGACGTGCAACTCCCGACATTCCGAACTTGGACGTAGCAGTGACAACCGACTCGCAACCGATAAATTACATCTCTGTCGACAGCTGACGGCCGTAGCTCAAACGAACTTCATTGACTTACTGTTTGTAAATAAGTGAGCTATGGCAGACGATAAAATGTCATCACTAGATTCAAATGAACAGAATGAAACGAGTGAAGTGTCGCGTCGCTTACGGTCCCGCACAATAATTAGTAGGGCTGAGACACCAATCGAAACAATTGTAGAAAGTGAAGTGGGAAATCTTACGGACTTTGATGCCTCACACCATAATGTTACTGGTACTGAACTAGACAATGCCAGCATAGTTTCTGCCACTAGTAGTCGTAGCCATATACCGGTTACAAGGGAGGCAGGTGAAAGCAATTCAGGGGTAGTGATAGACGATGTATTCAAACAGCTACTGAGTCAAATACGTCAAATGATGCAGGACGGAAATCGCCAAATGTTAGCCTCGTTTGAAGATAAACTGTCTACAGTAAGCGAAGAAATAAAAACTGTTAGAGAAAACGTAGCCAAAGAAGTAGCAAAGCAAGTTAAGGATGCTGTTTCTCAAATGCGAAGTGGAATAATTATCGAACTGAATGACACTTTAGCTACCATGCAAAGCGAGACAGCTGACATCCGAAACGCAACCAAGAATCTTGATTCCACCGTAACCACGGTTAATCACAGATTAGACAGAGTAACTACCCAGGTAGAAAAATTAACCGAGGGAATGTCAAATTTGACTCTGGAAAAGGAAACGAAAGTAAAGGAGAGGCTAGATAGTCATGAGAGAGAATTTAGAGAAAAGTATGAGAACTGGATTGCTGGAAAGGACAAATTTGTCGAAGATAAAATTAACAAAGACCTAGTAGAGACTGCGAAAGCAACCACTCTTGGTATCTTGTCAGCTTCTGGAAGCTCCGGAGATACCGTAATGTCTGAACTCGGTAGCATTAGGCGTTCCCTTCAGCAAGAATTACCAAATTGGAAGCAAGAGGTAACGGAACAGCTAAATAACCTGAAGGCACAAGTGAGTAGTGGTTCCCGAATACAGAGACCGAATTTTCCTAACTCTTTAGCCTCAGAGGAAGAAGATGAATTATTTCGTCAATTCCGAATACCTGTTGTATCTAATGAACACACTTCACCACCACATATTCCAGTTAGTCACCGAAACCAAGACTCTGACTCAGTAGTAAAAATGATGAAGGAAGAAAGCATGATAAAGCATCGAGTTTTTCAAACCTTTAACCCGGAAAAACGAAATATCCACCCAATTGTTTTTCTTCGTGGATTCTCCGGCATTTTTCCAAATTCGTGGACTGATAGACAGCGTATCCAATTTGTTACCGGATATATAGGTGGCGAATCGGCAATATGGGGAACAGAAATGGTTGATAAGTGTCGAACATATGAGGAGTTTGAGCACTGTTTCCTCAGCAAATTTTGGAGCGAAGGTGTTCAGAAGCGCCTTCGTAAAGAAGTCTATAATGCAGAACAATTTGACCCCAGGAATAGTAGCCTGAGAAAGTACTTAGAAAAATATCTTGGCAAAATCTGGTATTGGGATAACCCTATCAATAGTAAAGATGTAATTATGGTTCTCAAGTCTAAATTACCCATTTCGATTCGTGAAAAGCTGATAGCCATACCAGATGATGATCCAGATACCTTTCTGTCGATATTAGATTCCCTAGACCTGATCTATGAGGACATGAGAGCTAACAAACCGCGGAATACTCCGCACAATTCTTGGCCACAACATTACGACAGTAACGGCTATGAAAAGCCAGGGAACGATTCAAAAAATAGGAACGATTGGCAAAACGGAAATAAAGGCAGTGGGTATCCGCACAAAAGGAATAGACATAATCAACACAACCGATTCAATCCCGTGTATACCACGACTGGTAACCAGTACGGCAATCAATCGTACAAGCAGAAGTTTGGAAACGGTTTCAGTCAAAAAGGTTGGCAACAGCAGAGCGGATCGCAATGGAATGCACCGTACTCGCGCAGCCAACACTCAGATTACGGGCAGCAACAAACAGCTGATAACGCCCACTCATACCAACACAACTACGCGCCTAGTAAAAATCAAGCGCAGGGAATGTACAGAAACACACAGTTTAACGGCAAACCACAGTGTGAAGGTGTATTTCACAGTAACAATTCCGGAAATCATAATAGTAATAAAAATCATCAGACCCCGCGAAGGCATTGCAATCCCCCTGTATTTTTCGCAAACGCGGAAGACAGTAACACGTATTGGACACCAGAACAAACGCAGCAACATTTTGACACGAGGTTTGTGCATAACAGTAATTTTGTTCCTCAGTGTTCTCACAATGTCAGATTGGTCGAACTTTCTAATGATGAAGGCCAATCAAAACCACACAAGCAGGAAAACTAAGTTCAGCATCTGAAAGCTCCCTAAGTGATGCTGTGAGACAGAATGGGGGCTACCACTTCGACAGAGAGACTAACCATGACGTACTTGTACTGAGATACAATGACGGGATTGACATGAGACAAGAATTATTACAAGAGAAAGAGACGACTGACGGTGATGAACCGATAGATGACCAAGTGCAAGCTATGACAAAACTTCCTATAGCCGGAATTTTGACGACTGTAATCCTAGATACAGGTGCAAATATTAATGCTATGTCATTATGTTTCTATCAGCAAATTAGTACATTAATTGAAATTCCAACATTACCCGTCCGAGGATGTTCAAGGTCAATTCAATTCCTAAGTGTAACAACACAAGTGCTAGTTTAGACGCCAGAATAAGACAAGCTCTAACAACGTTGACCACCCAAGCCAATTTACGCAAGAAGGCGTATGACAAACATATTAATAAGGTGTTAACTTATGAAAAGGTCTTCCTAAAAACACACTTTAAGCCATCGTTGCTCTTACACAAAAATCGAAAATGGCAAAGTCTTTTTGAGGGACCTTACGAGATCCTTCGTATACCGCATACAGGTTGTTATCTGATTTCTGATCCCGCAAATGGAAAAATAAAAGGGTTATACCATCACTCTGATCTTAAAAAATATCATGCTACAGAATAAGTCAAAAGGAAAGCTTTATAATGACAAGAGAAGGTTAGCCGCTAGTGACTAAGTGACAACTGATTTGACTTCGTTAAAAAAATGCTTAGAATATATTACACGACAGTGAGTCTATCTTGCTATACAGCAGACAATTTAAAATATGTTATCTTGAGCCATAATTTAAGTACAGACAAGCTGATAAATAATAAAAAATTCTTGTTTAACAAAGAAAGTGATCAACTCCAAGAACTCTAGTTTTAAGATTTAGTTTTAAGGAGATAATATTTAAGACAGAAAAATGAAATATAAAACGAAGGATGCGCCTAACAAGCCGGCTTCTGCGATATGAAATGCTAAAGAAGTGAAAATAAAACATAGTACGTAAGAAATTTTTTTAAGTTCAAGGAGCAATGATCCAGAAACGAAATTTATTTTCGTCAAGGACAAGGGTCGCTTGACAATTATTGGTTCCTGATCCCACTAAAAAGGAAAACAAGTAACTAGTTTCTAAGTCAGCTATGTCTAAGTTCCAATGTACATAGAAATCTGGAACAGGTTCATCTCTGCATTAAAATAACGTAATGTTTACGAAGCATGTGAGTTACTTGTAAGTACCAACATGACCACGAAAGCGCTATCCTTCAGCTAGATAAACAAAGTAGCATTAATTGTAATTGCAATACGCAGGACAGATACATTCAAAGCCATAAGTGAAATAAATACCAAGTATAAGAGCGTAAGTGGTAAGGACAAAGCAATGATGACTTAAGGTCATATATAGAGGTCAAAGCAGTGTAGCGCAAGCAGGCGTCAAGGCGAGAATAAAATGACAATGAAAAGCTGGCAAAACAACGCAACTAGTTCTTAATTGGAGCGCGTACGCAGACGTACGGCGCAAAGGGAAATTAATTTCTAAGTCATAAGGAACAAGGAGTTGTTTGCTAGATTTCTTCTTCTATGTATTATTATACCTATGTCTTTCTTCTGAATTTGTTTAAATACCCTAACCCGCCTAAACCCGTCCCGTAGACTTGACGTCACAGATTGAGAAATGCGGTTGACGTGGAAGGCTGGTTTGGCATACGATTTTCAAAAGGAAACGCGTGAACGAAATCGGGAAAAGCTAGTTTTGAAATGTCTTTATTTTTCCTTTTAAAGTCAATCCGAGACGGAAACCGAAATCGCGATAAGGAATTTGAATATTTTCTTGAATGGTGTTCTGTTCTCATGTGAAAGGGCGATCAAATGTGACTGATTGATCCTCACATCTAGTAAAAAGAGAATTTTTGTTGAAATGACAGTGATAACTTTAATGAATCTAATAAATAGAAAGAACGGTTGAAATGAATTAAAATAATAATAATTGCTAACAGATCGGAGAAACTAATATATTGTGACTGTGAACTAAAAGCATAATTGGTCTTAGAGAAAGATGATGAACAATGTAAAGCGAAATGTTAAAGATAGTTACCAACAAAGTAACAGAAATTGAAATGGACATGATAATCGAAGCTCTCAATTAGCAAGGTTCAAAGTGAGACAAACTATTTGATTATAAACTGTAAAAAAAAAAAAAAATGTGTACATAGTAGTGTATAAGTGAAGGCTTAAAATGGTGTGGAAGTCTGCCACAGACTCGATGAAGATAAAAAAATGTTAAACGTGCAGATAGGCTGACGGACAATGATAGTCCGGTTGTGTAACCGAAGGCGGCGATGTGATTACGTGCAGTGCATCGGAAACCAAGTGTGTTAGCTGCTTTGCAAAGTGCGAGCGCTAGCCTACCTTAAAATCTTCAAAATCGGCTGGAAAATGTGGAGACAGGGATGGTTTCAATGGAGTCTCTGTCCCTGGCAATCCTCGTCCCTCCGCACCAGCTCAGCAAACCACAACACCATCGACGCAACGTGTTCACTGAACCGTGCGCGGAAAAGCTGAAGTACCGCGTGGAGGCTGGTGAGCGCCCTGAGTTGCGATTCAGCTCTAACAATCAGCGTGTGTCAACGTCCATCGACGCAACAAACGTGTTAAATTTAAAGTGATGTACTTGCACAGCACTCCCGCTGCAGTTCGACGAAACGGACTTTCCATGAAAGCCGCTCCCAAAATAAAAGACTCTTATATGAGTTCACAACATATCACATACTATGCTAATGTTATAACCCGTGGATGAAATGCGAACAGCCAAACCACACGCGAATAGTGACAAAGTCAAATTCCTATGAATCCCAAGTCCTAAAATTAGATTTAAGCTTAAATGGGTATTTATATTTTTTGTTACATGTAACGTGTGTACGTAACGTGCGAGTGAGACTCGCCCGCCAGAGCTGATGAAAAGTTTTCTACTCGGAGACCGCAAAGTAGCGATCCAACTTCTCAAGGCATAAGCTTCACCTGGAGAAGAATCAAATTTTAACTTTCCTGTCAATACACAAACAATGAAAGCGTAAAAATTATAACAACTAGTGAGCAATGGAAAATGGACATGTGTGAGAAATTCCATGTGTGAGAAGTATATGTGTATAAAAATGGACACGTGTGAGAAATTCCATGTGTGAGAATTGTGTGAGAATTATGTGTGTAAAAAGATGAATCCTATGTGTTTTCTTTCAGGAGCAAAGAGCCTATGAGCTCCGGACAATAACTTGAGGCCACAGAGGTGGTCGGTATGAACTCCGTAAAAAAAAGGACTGTAATGAGTATAATGTATAATGTCCATTGTAAACTTCGTAGATTTACTGTCTTAGTTTTTAAATTTTTTTGTGTATCTTTACCTTAAGAACTGACTTTGTCTATGAATGAGAGATCACCATATTTGTGTAATCCTAATAATCAAATGACAGGAATACTGTGTTTGATCAAGGTAAATCTGTAAAGTACTCAATCCCATAATGTTAACGGCGACATGTGAATCTTGGTAATCTCCTTGATTTCCAAGATTCCCATGGAAGGCAATGTAACATTATGTGATTGCGTTATCATTTTAAATCATTCATGAATCGAGCAGTCGCTCGGCAACAGCCACA
The DNA here is from genome assembly GCF_021461395.2 of Schistocerca americana. Classification (NCBI taxonomy): domain Eukaryota; kingdom Metazoa; phylum Arthropoda; class Insecta; order Orthoptera; family Acrididae; genus Schistocerca; species Schistocerca americana. The sequence continues at coordinate 225,981,862 of NC_060123.1, forward strand.
CTTAGCAAATAATGTTGCGAGAATGTGAAAGGTGAACGACCTGTGACGTAACTTGTTTATTGTCGAAGCGCCGTCAGAGATGTTGTGAGTTATTGACTTTGAAAACCGCGGCGCGAAAAACGGACAGAAGAAGAACACGTTTTTACACTTTTTTTTTTGATGTACGAGATATTCTCGATGAACAGCTACTCATTCTTCTCTTGTCTCCTGTAACTTGTGTCGGACGCGCATGACTTGCCGCCGTATTATTATTGTTAAAAATAATATTGTTCTAGTGTAAAGTAAATGTGTAATACTAAAAGTGCCTAGCAGTAGATTTATTGTGCGACGTGTATGTGAAAACGTCAAAGGAATTGTTTTCATTACGAGAAGTGCCAGTCAAAACGGCATCCATGTTAAATCCTTCATTGCAATGTAAGTTCGTCTATTAATTGCCATAAATTCAGATTTAAACGGAACTGGTGTATGGACTATTTATTTAATATAGAATCTATGTCTCACTCCTTCATGAAGTTATTTAATTTTCTTTATGTTTCTGTCAAATAGAGTGTTCACAGTCACGAATTCTTTCGTCGAAATCGGACGGAAGTTGTATGCGGCGAAATATTTTCTCCGCGCCATGTTCTATTGGTAAATGCGTGATAAACTACGGTCCCTTAGGAAATTCATGATGAGCTATCCAAAAATAATTATATTTTGAATAGGCATTTACTCTCTTCCGCAATGTAACTTCCGACTGATCAGACGATCCAACGAGAAACAGCCGCACACGGTCGGCGTTCGTAAATATGTTTCCACCGCTGATTATAGCTATATGTTACAGCACAAAAGTAAACATATTGTTATAATTGGCGGCTACGAACGGGGACATTTATAACTGTATGTTTATGTATACACATTACGTAAACATATCGTAATAATGTTCAAATGTCCAACAGTGTTTAGCAGTCGCTAACATAATTGGCTGCTCAAGTCCGGTGTAAAACTTTTGAGTTCTTTACATATTTGTTCAATATACCACATTCACACGGTATGCAGTGGGCACCCTATTTTACGAACCATGTATTAATATATCTGTTTATTTATTTGAATTCATACATATTATAAAAATGTAAGTTCGTGTGTGTATACGAGTATGTTGCACATCTCCTCCTAAAACACTGGCAGATTACAGTCAGGTTGAATCAGTTGAAAGTGCAGACGCCAATGACAGAGAGGGGTGGGAGAGGAGCCAAAGAACAGCTTGAAAGAACACAAGTAAACTAGAAATTTTTACCCCCCCCCCCCCCCCCCCCCGCGCTTCCTTCAGTATTAAATTGATGATCCCTTGATGCCTCAGATTGTATCCCACCAAGCGATCCCTTCTTTTAGTCAGGTTGGGCCACAAATTTCTCTTCTCCCCAATTCTATTCAGTACCTCATCGTTGTTGTTGTTGTTGTTGTTGTGGTCTTCAGTCCTGAGACTGGTTTGATGCAGCTCTCCATGCTACTCTATCCTGTGCAAGCTTCTTCATCTCCCAGTACCTACTGCAACCTACATCCTTCTGAATCTGCTTAGTGTATTCATCTCTTGGTCTCCCTCTACGATTTTTACCCTCCACGCTGCCCTCCAATGCTAAATTTGTGATCCCTTGATGCCTCAAAACATGTCCTACCAACCGATCCCTTCTTCTAGTCAAGTTGTGCCACAAACTTCTCTTCTCCCCAATCCTATTCAATACTTCCTCATTAGTTATGTGATCTACCCACCTTATCTTCAGCATTCTTCTGTAGCACCACATTTCGAAAGCTTCTATTCTCTTCTTGTCCAAACTGGTTATCGTCCATGTTTCACTTCCATACATGGCTACACTCCATACAAATACTTTCAGAAACGACTTCCTGACACTTAAATCAATACTGGATGTTAACAAATTTCTCTTCTTCAGAAACGATTTCCTTGCCATTGCCAGTCTACATTTTATATCCTCTCTACTTCGACCATCATCAGTTATTTTACTCCCTAAATAGTTAAACTCCTTTACTACTTTAAGTGTCTCATTTCCTAATCTAATTCCCTCAGCATCACCCGACTTAATTTGACTACATTCCATTATCCTCGTTTTGCTTTTGTTGATGTTCATCTTATATCGTCCTTTCAAGACACTGTCCATTCCGTTCAACTGCTCTTCCAAGTCCTTTGCTGTCTCTGACAGAATTACAATGTCATCGGCGAACCTCAAAGTTTTTACTTCTTCTCCATGAATTTTAATACCTACTCCGAATTTTTCTTTTGTTTCCTTTACTGCTTGCTCAATATACAGATTGAATAACATCGGGGACAGGCTACAACGCTGTCTCACTCCTTTCCCAACCACTGCTTCCCTTTCATGCCCCTCGACTCTTATAACTGCCATCTGGTTTCTGTACAAATTGTAAATAGCCTTTCGCTCCCTGTATTTTACCCCTGCCACCTTCAGAATTTGAAAGAGAGTATTCCAGTTGACATTGTCAAAAGCTTTCTCTAAGTCTACAAATGCTAGAAACGTAGGTTTGCCTTTCCTTAATCTTTCTTCTAAGATAAGTCGTAGGGTCAGTATTGCCTCACGTGTTCCAACATTTCTACGCGAATCCAAACTCATCTTCCCCGAGGTCGGCTTGTATCAGTTTTTCCATTCGTCTGTAAAGAATTCGCGTTAGTATTTTGCAGCTGTGACTTATTAAACTGATAGTTTGGTAATTTTCACATCTGTCAACACCTGCTTTCTTTGGGATTGGAATTATTATATTCTTCTTGAAGTCTGAGGGTATTTCGCCTGTCTCATACATCTTGCTCACCAGATGGTAGAGTTTTGTCATGACTGGCTCTCCCGAGGCCAACAGTAGTTCTAATGGAATGTTATCTACCCCCGGGGCCTTGTTTCGACTCAGGTCTTTCAGTGCTCTGTCAAACTCTTCACGCAGTATCTTATCTCCCATTTCGTCTTCATCTACAACCTCTTCCATTTCCATAATATTGTCCTCAAGTACATCGCCCTTGTATAAACCCTCTATATCCTCCTCGTTAGTTACGTGATATACCCATCTAACCTTCAGCATTCTTCTGTGGTACCACATTTCAAAATCTTCTATTCTCTTCTTGCCTAACCTGTTTATCGTCCATGTTCCACTTCCATACATGGCTACTTTCCATACAAATACTTTCAGAAAGGACTTCCTGAGACTTAAAAATTTACTCGATGTTAACAAGTTCCTCTTCTTCAGAATCGCTTTGCTTTTCATCGCCTGTCTACAATTTATATCCCCTCTACCTCGTCCATCATCAGTTACTTTGCTGCCCAAATAGCAGAACACATCTACTACTTTAAGTGTCTAATTTCCTAATCTGACTCCCTCAGCATCACCTAATTTAACTCGATTACATTTCCATTCTTCTCGTTTTGCTTTTGTTGTGTTCATTTTACACTCCCCTCTCCAGATACTGTCAATTCCGTTCAACTGCTCTCGCAAGTCCTTTGTTGTCTCTGACAGAATTACAATGTCATTGGTAAATCTCAAAGTTTTTATTTCTTCTTCCTGGTCTTTAATTCCTATTCCAAGTTTTTCTTTTGTTACATTTACTGCTTGCTCAATATACATACTGAATAACATTGCGGGTAGACTACGACCCTGTCTCATCGCTTCTCAACCACTGCTTCCCTTTCGAGCCCCTCGACTCTTATAACAGCCATCTGGTTTCTGTACAAATTGTGAATAGGCTTTCGCTCCCTAAAATGTACCCCTGCCACCTTTAGAATTTGAAAGAGAGTATTCAAGTCAACAGTGTCAAAAGGTTTCTCAAAGTCTACAAATGCTAGAAACGTAGGTTTGCCTTTCTTCTATGAGAAGTCATGGGTCAGTATTGCCTCGCTTGTTCCTACATTTTCCCAGAATCCAAACTGATTTAACGGAAAATCGGCTTCTACCAGTTTTTCCATTCTTCTGTAAAGGATTAGTGTTAGTATTTTGCATCCGTGACTTATTAAACTGATAGTTATGTAGTGGCACCACCGTTTAGGATAGAGAAAGTTAGTTTTGTGCAATATTCTGAGCACAAGTTACAGCTAGGTGCAGGCCGCATTGCAGTGAGTTACACATACTAACAGTTGCGAAGTAGAATAGAGGCCACAGGGTCGTCAAATTGCTGAAAGAGAATATGTAGCGGTTTTGCATGTCGCAAATCACAGGGAGAAGGGGCCCACTGCCCACCTAGCATGTTATGAGTACGTGATGCGAAGCGGCGCGTATGGCAAAACAGCGGCGCATAGCCACGCATAAATAGATGCGGGTTTCTAACGTGATTCATTCAAGTGTGGCAGCTCTCCTGGACGCCGGGGCGTGTCACACTACCAGTTACACGCAGCAGCAGATGGGTTGCCAGCGTTCCAGTCCACGCGGGTCTTTGGTTCGACCCTCTGAGGTCGATGCAGGCCACTCTTCAGGTCACTACCACGGGCAGTCTTCTGGGCCCCAACATGCACTGGTGACATCCGGGGCGAGTGTCCCAGATTCGGGTGTGGATCACGTGTGCTTGTTGTTGCCGCATCCTAAGCCATGCCGGCGAGGGGACATGGCACGGACCGTCTTGCAGTTGTCAGCAGGCCGCTCGGTGGCTCCTTACAAGGGAACCTCCCCATCGCACCCCCCTCAGATTTAGTTATAAGCTGGCACAGTGGATAGGCCTTGAAAAACTGAACGCCGATCAATTGAGAAAACAGGAAGAAGTTGTGCGGAACTGTGAAAAAATAAGCAAAATATACAAACTGAGTAGTTCATGGGAGATATGCAACATCAAGGACATTGGTAACCCACGAGCGCCGTAGTCTCGTGGTAACGTGAGCAGCTGCCGAAAGAGAGTTCCTTGGTTCAAATCTTCCAACGAGTGAAAAATTTAATTTTTTTATTTTCAGTTTATGTGACAAACTCTTATGTTTTCATCACTTTTTTGAGAGTGATTATCACATCCACAAGAAAACCTAAATCGGGCAACGTAGAAGAATCTTTTTACCCATTCGCCAAGTGTACAAGTTAGGTGGGTCGACAACATATTCCTGTCATGTGATGCACATGCCGTCACCAGTGTCGTATAGAATATATCAGATGTGTTTTCCTGTGGAGGAATCGATTGACCTATGACCTTGCGATCAAATGTTTTCGGTTCCCATTGGAGAGGCACGTCCTTTCGTCTAATAATCGCACGGTTTTGCGGTGCGGTCGCAAAACACAGACACTAAACTTATTACAGTGAACAGAGATGTCAATGAACGAACGGACAGATAATAACTATGCAAAAATAAAGAAAGTAAACTTTTCACTCGAGGGAAGACTTGAACCAAGGACCTCTCGTTCTGCAGCTGCTCACGTTACCACGAGACCACGGCACTCCTGCGTTTCTAGTGTCCTAGATGTTGCGTATGTGGCCCATGGACTACTTAGTTTGTTTGTATATTTTGCTTATTTTTTCACAGTTCCACACAACTTCTTCCTGTTTTCTCAATTGATCTGTGTTCAGTTTTTCAAGGCCTATCCACTGTGCCAACTTATAACTAAATCTGAGGGGGGTGCGATGGCGAGGTCCCCTTGTTAGAATGGCGCTCGGGCAACAAGGATGGGGACAGCTGAGTCAGCTGCCGGTGCATTCTGACACCATCAGAACTTCGTGGCTGGCCAAGGCCAGCTCGACACAGCACTGCATTGCACGGGCCGCTGGGGTGCTTCCTCACCGTTGCAGGGCCCTGTGATGCAACAGAAGGTGCCACTACAGTTCGATATTTTTCACACCTGTCAGCACTTGCTTTCTTTAGAATTGGGGGTATTATAGTATTCTTGAAGTCTGAGGGTATTTTGCCTGTCTCATACATATCGCTCCCCAAACGACGAAGTTTTGTTATGGCTGGCTCTCCGAAGGCTATCGGTAGCTCTAATGGAATGTTGTCTACTGTCGGGGCCTTCTTTCAGTGCTTTGTCAAATTCTTCACCCAGTATCATATCTCCCTTCTCATCTCCCTCTACATTTCATAGCAGACGGTTAATGTATAATAGAAACGTCTCTCTTGTCCCAAGTAACAATAACAGGACCTCGAATGTTTGCGGTATATAAGGGGCGAGCCAAAAGTTTCAGTTGTAAGGCCGTACAGTCCAAAACTGGTATGCCAAAGAGCCAAAATTTCCCCGAACATTCAGGCAATCATCCCACCGACGCACCAGATTGAGGATACCCGTTTGCTGAAACACCATATCCTGCTGCGAGAAGAAGTTCGTAACTGCCTGCTGCACATCCCCGTCTGACAGGAATCGTCGATGCTTCACCACATTTTTTAAGAGATCGAAGGGGTGATAGTCTCATAGTGGGAGATCAAGACTATAGGCTGGGTGCTCCAGTATCTCCCACTTGTGTTGGCATAACGTTTGCGTTATGATATTTGAGATATGGGGACGCACGTTATTAAGGAGAAGCATCACCCTTGGCGCACCGGTCCACAGCGGTGATTTTCGACAGACATGGTGCCCCACAGACATTCTTCATTCTTCGATTAATGTGTACTAGTGTTCGTCCTTCGGCAGCCAAGAAATGAATAACAGTACGTTGATCCTGTTTGGAAGCATATGGTAATAACGTCGTCGTAGTACACGTTTAGGCATTTAACGCAAGCACGTCGGAAAGACACGAATGCCACAATGATCCCTTACCTACTTGTCGGTGCTTATACACCTGCATCGAAACCGCGCACATCGCAAACACGCTGCAGTAACGCCCTCAAACCGAAACTTTTTAATCGCCCTTATACGTAAAAGATATATCGGATGTAATTAGCAGCACTATAAAATTGTTCACTGACAATGTTTTTATGTACAGGATACTATCGTCATTGGAGAGCTGTAAGGAAATGCTGAGGGGATTAGATTAGGAAATGAGACCCTTAAAGTAGTAAAGGAGTTTTGCTATTTAGGGAGTAAAATAAGCGATGATGGTCGAAGTAGAGAGGATATAAAATGTAGACTGGCAATGGCAAGGAAATCGTTTCCGAAGAAGAGAAATTTGTTAACATCGAGTATAGATTTAAGTGTCAGGAAGTCGTTTCTGAAAGTATTTGTATGGAGTGTAGCCATGTATGGAAGTGAAACATGGACGATAACCAGTTTGGACAAGAAGAGAATAGAAGCTTTCGAAATGTGGTGCTACAGAAGAATGCTGAAGATAAGGTGGGTAGATCACGTAACTAATGAGGAGGTATTGAATAGGATTGGGGAGAAGAGAAGTTTGTGGCACAACTTGACTAGAAGAAGGGATCGGTTGGTAGGACATGTTTTGAGGCATCAAGTGATCACAAATTTAGCATTGGAGGGCAGTGTGGAGGGTAAAAATCGTAGAGGGAGACCAAGAGATCAATACACTAAGCAGATTCAGAAGGATGTAGGTTGCAGTAGGTACTGGGAGATGAAGAAGCTTGCACAGGATAGAGTAGCATGGAGAGCTGCATCAAACCAGTCTCAGGACTGAAGACCACCACACACACACACATATAAAAAATTTTCAGTGAGGTGGCACATGTCGTAGGATACCTCTTAATATCGTGTAGGGCCTTCCTTTGCCTGGTGTAGTGCAGCAACTCGACGTGGTATAGACTCAACAAGTCGTTGGAAGTTTCCTGCAGAAATAATAAGCCATGCTGTCCCCATAGCCGTGAATAATTGCGAAAGTGCTGCCGGTGCAGGATTTTGTGCACGAACTGACCTCGCGATTATGTATGATAAATGTTCGAAAGGATTCATTTCGGGCGATCTTTGTGGCCATATCGTTCGCTCAAACTGTCCAGAATGTTCTTCAAGTTAATCGCGTACAATTGTGGCCCGGTGACTTGGCGCATTGTCATACATGCTTGGGAACATAATGTCCATAAATGGTTGCAAATGATCTCCAAGTAGCCGAATACAGCCATCTCCAGTCAATGGTCCATGTCAACACAGCCCACACCATTGCGGTGCCACCACCAGCTTGCACAGTGCTGGGTTGATAATTTGGGTCCATGGCTTCGTGGGGTCTGTACCACATTCAAACCCTACCATCAGCTGTTGCCAACTGAAATCGGGACTCATCTGACCAGGCCACAGTTTTAAGGTAGTCTAGGGTCCAACCGATATGGTCGCGAGCTCAGGAGGGAGTTGCACGCCGTGTCATGCTGTTAGCAAAGACACTCGCATCGGTCGTCTGCTGCCATAGCCCATTAATGCCGAATTTCGCCGCGCTGTTCTAACGGGTACGTTCATCGCACGTCGCACATTCATTTCTGCGGTTATTTCACACAGTGTTACTTGTCTGTGGAAATGAAACGAGCGTTTGGCGTCATTGGCCGGGAGGCCCCTTCAGGGCAAGTCCGGCCGCCTTGGTGCAGGTCTTATTACATTCGACGCCACATTGGGCGACCTGCGCACTGGATGGGGATGAAATGATGATGAAGACAACACAACAGCCAGTCCCGGACCGGAGGAAATCCCCGACCCAGCCGGAATCAAACCTGGGCCCGTAGGACGGCAATCCGTCACGCTGACGACTCAGCTATTGGGGCGGACACTTGTCTATTAGCACTGGCAACTCTATGCAAACGCTGCAGTTCTAGGCTGGTAACCGAAGACTGTCGGCCACTGCGTTGTCCGTGGTGAGAGGTAATGCCTGAAGTTTGGCATTCTCGGCACACTCTTGTCACTGTGAATCCTGGAATACTGAATTCCCTAACGATTTTCGAAATGGAATGTCCAATGATTATAGCTCCAACTACTAATCCGCATTCAGTCTGTTAACTCCCCGCGTGCGGCCATAATCACGTCGAGAACCTTTCCACGTGAAGCACCTGAGTATAAACAACCGTTCCGCCAATGCACTGCCCTTTTATACCTTGTGTACGCGATACTACCGCCATCTGTATATGTACATGTCGCAATCCCATGACTTTTGTCACTTCAGTGTAGGTCTCTTTAAATGTGGATAAATGAAAGCTAATGCATATAATAAGGCAAGTATCATCGTATAACTATTTACAAGTAGTAGTAAAAAGCAACATGAAATAGGAGGCTACGTTAAATCTGTATTAAGGAAAGCAAATGGAAGCTTTGGATTTGATGTAAAATTTCCAAGAACGTACAGTACTTCTGTAAAACAAAATACAAGAAGGCAACATTTATTGTTTAATGTGGGTTAATTCTTACAAAGAAGAAGACACCAACGAGTCACTATTAATACTGCTATTTATTTAGGTAAATAGCGCCGTTACCGCTTTCGAACTGGCTAGTTCATCATCAGACTGCTGCTCACATGATTTGTTGGTGTGTGTGTGTGTGTGTGTGTGTGTGTGTGTATGGTGCTTTGCACAATATGGTGATGTACAAATTACATAAGTGCTGGATATAGTTTGGAATATTCGAAAAATACAATCCTGCAACTTAGCAACAAATTCCCGCGGAATTTTCGACGGCAACAACACACCAAAAATACTTCACCGCATTGGAAGAATAAAAATCAAAAACGGACGGTAACGTAAAGTGTATCTTGAAAATCATGTGAACAGCAGTCTGATGCTGAAGTAGCCACTTCGAAACAGGTAACGGCGCTATTTACCTAAATACACTCCTGGAAATGGAAAAAAGAACACATTGACACCGGTGTGTCAGACCCACCATACTTGCTCCGGACACTGCGAGAGGGCTGTACAAGCAATGATCACACGCACGGCACAGCGGACACATCAGGATCCGCGGTGTTGGCCGTCGAATGGCGCTAGCTGCGCGGCATTTGTGCACCGCCGCCGTCAGTGTCAGCCAGTTTGCCGTGGCATACGGAGCTCCATCGCAGTCTTTAACACTGGTAGCATGCCGCGACAGCGTGGACGTGAACCGTATGTGCAGTTGACGGACTTTGAGCGAGGGCGTATAGTGGGCATGCGGGAGGCCGGGTGGACGTACCGCCGAACTGCTCAACACGTGGGGCGTGAGGTCTCCACAGTACATCGATGTTGTCGCCAGTGGTCGGCGGAAGGTGCACGTGCCCGTCGACCTGGGACCGGACCGCAGCGACACACGGATGCACGCCAAGACCGTAGGATCCTACGCAGTGCCGAAGGGGACCGCACCGCCACTTCCCAGCAAATTAGGGACACTGTTCCTCCTGGGGTATCGGCGAGGACCATTTGCAACCGTCTCCATGAAGCTGGGCTACGGTCCCGCACAGCGTTAGGCCGTCTTCCGCTCACGCCCCAACATCGTGCAGCCCGCCTCCAATGGTGTCGCGACAGGCGTGAATGGAGGGACGAATGGAGACGTGTCGTCTTCAGCGATGAGAGTCGCTTCTGCCTTGGTGCCAATGATGGTCGAATGCGTGTTTGGCGCCGTGCAGGTGAGCGCCACAATCAGGACTGCATACGACCGAGGCACACAGGGCCAACACCCGGCATCATGGTGTGGGGAGCGATCTCCTACACTGGCCGTACACCACTGGTGATCGTCGAGGGGACACTGAATAGTGCACGGTACATCCAAACCGTCATCGAACCCATCGTTCTACCATTCCTAGACCGGCAAGGGAACTTGCTGTTCCAACAGGACAATGCACGTCCGCATGTATCCCGTGCCACCCAACGTGCTCTAGAAGGTGTAAGTCAACTACCCTGGCCAGCAAGATCTCCGGATCTGTCCCCCATTGAGCATGTTTGGGACTGGATGAAGCGTCGTCTCACGCGGTCTGCACGTCCAGCACGAACGCTGGTCCAACTGAGGCGCCAGGTGGAAATGGCATGGCAAGCCGTTCCACAGGACTACATCCAGCATCTCTACGATCGTCTCCATGGGAGAATAGCAGCCTGCATTGCTGCGAAAGGTGGATATACACTGTACTAGTGCCGACATTGTGCATGCTCTGTTGCCTGTGTCTATGTGCCTGTGGTTCTGTCAGTGTGATCATGTGATGTATCTGACCCCAGGAATGTGTCAATAAAGTTTCCCCTTCCTGGGACAATAAATTCACGGTGTTCTTATTTCAATTTCCAGGAGTGTAAATAGCTGTATTAATAGTGGCTGGTTGTTGTCTTCTTCTTTGTAAGAATTAACCTACATTAATTGTACACAGCCACGGTCTCGCCGTGTCAGTTTAAGACAAAATAGCATTTATTGTTTAGGCTTGGAACTCTTATGAAGTCGGCATGACAGCAGACAACGAACCAAGTGAAAGACACGTTCCTAGGATTGCAGCACATCGGTCCAGTCGTAGATAATGGGCGAACTGAAATGGGAATCTGTGAATCGAATGTGACCTTGTTCTCACTGTTGAGCAAATCTATGACGTGGCAGACCATCTCTCTGCGAATAACCTGGAATCACAAGAGAAGTGGAGGCATATTACACTATCGGCGATAGTGCGAAAAGTGAAAAATCAATCGGTTTTGAATACCTTGCACGTCGTTTTGAATATAACAAAGGTCGATCCCTCTGGGTTTCGTAACTGCTCACACTAATTCAAAAGTTCACCAAACCGAGAGTGCATGGGAAATGTTGGCAGCTGTGTCAAATCAGTCCAGATGATTTCTTTATCCGAATAGTCAACATACACGAGTGTTGGGTGTATCAGCATGGCCCATAACAAAGGAGCACAGCAAGCAGAGGGAAGACGTGGACTGAACAACCGAAAAAGGTACATTCACAGCTTCCATCGGGCATGAATGCTTTTTTAGGACTGCCATGGTGTCGTATTAACAGATCGTCCTGCTAAGGGACAAACCGTCACACGGGCATACTATCGAAATCTTCTGGCGGATTTACAAAGAACAGTGAAGATGCAGAGTCGAAGGAAGCTATCTAAGAGGGTGATTAGTCGGCCGCTGTGGCCGAGCGGTTCTAGGCGCTTCAGTCCGGAACCGCGCGACTGCAACGGTCGCAGGTTCGAATCCTGCCTCGGGCATGGATGTGTGTGATGTCCTTAGGTTAGTTAGGTTTAAGTAGTTCTAAGTTCTAGGGGATTGATGACCTCCGATGTTAAATCCCATAGTGCTCAGAGCCATTTGAACCATAAGAGGGTGTTTCTGCTACACGACAACGCTCCAACTAATTCTGCCTAGAACAGTTCACACATGCTGCTTCTCTGGGCAACAACTGTTCGTCTCAAAACCCATGTTCTCCTGACAAGGTACACAGTGATTCATTCTCTTCCACCGGATGAAGATAACATACGTCCAACGTATTATCACAACCATGATTCCTCGTCGAAACAAAAAGGAAAACTCCTTTGCACAACAAAACATGATACCTCTTCCGAAAAAAAACAGTACTCATCTTACAAAGTAATAAAACTACTCTTCTGAAACAAGAAAGATTCCTGTGTTACAACAAACAAAATTCCTTTTCTAAAAGCAAATAATCTTCCTCTTCTGAAACAAACACTGTGTCTCTTCTAAATCAAAAAGGGCTCCAGTTATAAAACAAGCCGGCCTTCATTTCTTTGTTTAAAACAAATGAGTCTCCTCTTTTAGATGAGCACTTCAAAAGTGAGCTACAGCTTTACTTCCGCCGGTAACTCATCTCTTCCCTTCGAAACTTCACAGAAGTTCTCCTTCATTTATCTCTCCTGAGAAAAATGATATTGCAGCGACGGTCTAGGAGATTGTTTCCAGAGTGAATTTTCACTCTGTAGCAAAGTGTGCGCTGATTTAAAACTTCATGGCAGATTAAAGCTGTAGGCCGGACAGGGATTCGAACCTGGGACCTTTGCTTTTTGAGAGCAAGTGTACTACAGGCAGAGCTATCCAAGCACGACCCTCAACCTGCTCGCACAGTTTTTACATTATCTCATCTCCAACATTCCATGCTAGCTCAGTCAGTAGAACACTTGCCCGCAAAAGGCAAAGGTTCCATTTTCGAGCCCTGGTCCAACAAACAGATTTAACATGCCAGGAAGTTTCAGATCGGCGCATGTTCCACTGCAGAGTGAAAATTCATTCTGGAAACATACCAGAGTACGAGTATTATGGAATCTGTTTCGGAGTGTGGTTGTGAGGAATCCAATGTTCCCGCAACCCCTCGAAGTTGGAATGGATGACTTGTTGGAAGCTGCTAAGGTCAGTTCATCCATGATAATGATTTGGGCTAAAGCAATGAATTAAAATTTGTGAAAGCACCAGGATTCAAACCCGCATCTCTTGGTTACTAGGCAATTATGCTATCCATTATGCTACAATGGCAGTACAGATACTACACATGCATAGATTACGCTAGTACATCTTCATCACCTATATAGATTCTAAGTCATGCCTCAGATCATTGCTATTCCCCTTCTAAGGAGAAGTAGTTGTACCAGGGAAGTCTGTGGAGCTGTGGTATCTGTAGCGCCACTATGGCCGAATGGTGGCGGCGAGGTAGCTCAGCGTGGTCAATCAGAAGACTGGCTGCACTCTGTAAAAAATAAATAAATAAATAAATAAAATAGAATTAAATTAAAAAAAGTGAGTGAAGGTAAGTATTCAACGATGAACTTGAAGGGGTGTCCTGTGACGTCCACCCAGACCACATGATGAGAACAATGATGAAAATAATGAAGAATAAAAGAAAGAGGATAGGACATCTACCTCATTAGTAGGGGACCTGATTTCGAATCCTGGCGCTGGTACAAGCTTTAATTCATTGCTTTGGCCTACCTCATTATCATAGATAAAGGTGAGACTCAGTATGTCTCAGGAATACCAACTTTATATGGTTAACGTCAGTTCACTCTGGCTGTCACGTCACGTGACGGCACGTTAAAACACTTCACAGTGCATTTCAAATTTGTGCATTCACACTGGCTGTCATGTCACTTCACCACCAAGGGTTCTCAGGAACAAAGTTTTGATCTTCGTACACCAATGTATACTTTGGATTATGGTGGGACACAGCTGGTATAATTTTTATTAAAAATGAAACTTCCCCAGCTGTACTTAAGATTTTATACAGGGCGTTTCAAAAAGAAAGAGCAGATTTCAAACATTTATTTCTCAAAAACTACAAATGATAGAAACACAATTCCAACGGTCCTTCACTCAATATGAGTACCAAATGTTACACAACAAATATCAAAACTGTACCTCAATATGAGCACCATTTGTTACACGACAAATATCAAACCGGTATCTCATTTCTTGCCACACACGACGCAACTGGTCTTTAGTTACCGAATTCACGGCCGCAACAATTCGATGTCGTACCTCTTGAAGAGTAGCGGGCATAGGTGGGACATAAACACAGTCCTTTATGTACCCCCACAAATAAAAATCGCAGGGAGTAAGGTCTGGTGACCTGGGAGGCCACAGACGATGACATTGATCTTGTGCTCCTGCTCTTCCAATCCACCGTCCTGGAATGGTGTTATTTAGGTACCGTCGTACAGGTTCAGAGAAGTGTGGTGGGGCGCCATCTTGCATGAAGATGAAGTGATTTGAATCTTCCTGAAGTTGAGGAAATAGCCAGTTTTCTAACATGTCCAGGTAAATGGTTCCTGTGATAGTTTTCTCCATGAAAAAGAAAGGTCCATAAACTTTGTTTACCGAAATTGCACAAAAGACGTTAACCTTTGGTGAGTCTCTTTCATGTTGAATAACGTCCCTCGGAGTTTCACTCGCCCAAATTCGTACGTTATGCCGATTAACTTTACCAGAAATGTGAAACGTTGATTCATCTGAAAAAATTAATCGTTCGGCAAAATTGTCCTCTTCCATGTCCTGTAGAATTGCAGTTGAAAATTCGAACCTTTTGTTGTGGTCGTCAGGACGCAATGCTTGCAATAACTGCAGTTTGTACGGCTTCATGTGCAGACGCTTACTCAGAACGCGCCATACCGTTGTTTTAGACATGTTTAGTTCGTGACTTGCCCGTGTCGTGGATTTTCTAGGGCTCCTTTCGTAAGCTGCACGGACACGCTCGACATTTTCATCCGATGTGCGTGGACGACCCGTGCTTTTTCGCTTGCAGATGCAACCATCTTCTACGAATCTGTGATGCCACTCATAAATTTGCTTATGACGAGGCGGCTGTTTGTTGAATTGACGGCGGAATGCACGTTGCACACCAACAATGGACTCTAACTTTGCAAATTGCAGCACACAAAATGATCGTTCCTGTGGTGTCGTCGCCATTTTCCTACAAACAAACGCCAGCGCCACTGCGGATTTGCATGGAACTTCTGCGCGGACCATTGAAAAACTTTGAACCTTTCTCTGACAAGAAACGTTTGAATTGTGTTTCTATCATTTGTAGTTTTTGAGAAATAAATGTTTGAAATCTGCTCTTTCTTTTTGAAACGCCCTGTATTTATTTGGTTACTAGTTTCGACGTTGCGTCAACGCCATCCTCAGGCCCTACATAACACACCATACATAAAACAAACAATGTGAGACATCAGTAGTGTGTGAGCTATTGTTCAAAATAAATATATTATAAACATATTATATAAATAATGAATTCATTAAAAGTAGTTACATTTCGTTCATTTTCATTAAGATGCAATTTACTTTGACATTAGCAATTTATATGGTACAAACAAGTACAAATGATGTTAAATATACACGGTTATTTCCGTTATAGATCAGTACCAGACACTTGAATAGAAATGGGGGTATATATAAGTCTAGGTGGCCTGCCGTTACTCTTAGAGATTATAATATAGGCATGAAACAGTAATAAAATTGTGTTTAAAGCGAATAATAATACCCCAAACCCTTTGTGTGCACAGTTTAAATAACAGGAAGGAACATATGCACTGCCAATCACACATATGTAAGGCATGATTCCATTGTTTATAAATAGTGAAAGGTGGGGAAGGTGGAAAGGAGTTACGTTTGCATAACACTGTATTGTCATCACTATAAAGTAACAAAGTGAAATAGGTTGTTGAAACAACATCACACAAGTGAGGAGGAACTGGAAGAATGATGTGGAACCCAGTTAATATATTAAAAGGCAGCCAATGGTGTAAAATAAATACATATGAGTCAATTCATTAAGCTACTCATTCCAACAAGAGAAATGTAAGCTAACATGTCACCAAAATGTACCATTTCAATGTCGGTGCTTCATTTAAGGCCGTAACCCAGGTCTAAAGTAATATAATTCTAATAAGCCTGCATTAGTAAAAGAACGGTCAAGTACATAACAGTGCTCCAAATAGAAGTAAACAGGGTGTTGTCAGTCAAAACAGTTCGTCAAATATGTAAAATACTTGTAGTGCCTCTAATAACTAATTACTAAAGAAGAGTACACAGTAAGGTATACGAAGTATAACTCTCATATTGTTATACGTAATCTAGTCAAGGGTTGACATAAGTTAACAACATTCATTGAAACGCCTAATCACCCACTTACTTGAACGACTTAAGTCTAACATTTATATTATCATTACACCATAAGTACTCACTCATTTCTCCTATCCTTATAAACCTGTTCTTGTATAAAATTACTAGTTTAAACATATTGACTATCCACTCATTTACAAGAACTATCATGAGAGTGGGGGTAAAACTATACTGAATAAAAGGCACATCAAATGATTAGGATAAAACTGGATTAGAGCACTGACTCGTATAAACGAGAAATGATAATGTGTCAAAGTATAGATTCTGTCTGAGGAAGGCTTGTTCTTTCACCAAAGTGACAACATGGTGACCTCTGTAGTACATATAAACGAGTACAGAAACATGAACTACTTGTCTTGTACTCAATACTAAACGGAAAAATCTTCACACCAGGGGAATCAATCCAAATATATGAGATTCGACACAATCTAGAGCAAAATTCCCATATATAAGAAGGATAACCATGAAAATCCTTCGTAATGATTGGTATAATGGTTACCAGACGTCTGTTAACCGTTAACAGAAGGACATATCTCGCGATAATGCATCATGTGATGGCTGATATCATCCGTTCTTCATCACGTGATCACAAGCCCACCCATTTCCTCCCAATACAGAGCCATTCTCTCATCCTTCATACTTCGCTTTGTCGTGATTCCGTCAGGTCGTGGTTGACATCAGTTGCTATTCTAAGTCTCTGTTGTTCATTCTTCGTCGTTTTTCGTTAGAGACTGAAAACAGCTGCGGACAGCAATGCGAGTTGAGACCACATGACTTAATTGACATGACGTGACGTGACTTGGCGTGAAGTGACTTGGCGTGAAGTGACTTGGCGTGAAGTGACTTGACGTGACGTGACCTGACGTGACGGCTAGTATGAATCGGCCTTTAGGCAGCCGTTACGTGGGTGCAGGCGCGTGGTCAGTGCGCGGCCTGGGCGCGGGATGTGCTCTTCCGCAGGGGGGCAACGCCGCGCTGGACTGGTCCAGACGGGCCTCCAGACGCAAGTGCAGACGCGCCGCGGAGCGGCAACCCGGCGAACCGCGGCGCGCCGCACCTTGCGTGGGCGGACGGCCATGTCGGCGTCTGGAGACGCCGCCGCGGCCGCACCAGCCCTTCTGCTCCGCCTGTGCTTGTTACAGCTCCCAGCACTAGCTGCAGCCACCCGGCGACTACTCCATACTGTCCGATGTTATTGTTGTGATTGCGACCATCACTCTGGAGACTGCATTTGTGCAAATCTCCATCTGTAGGATGGCTCAGGAGGAGTCCTCAGCACTCAGCGATATGACAGGAACGATCATTCGAAGCAAAAAACTCTACTAAACATGGGCTCTAAAATGGGTACCTTAAGGGGGGTTAGGACGTCAAACGGGCCGACTTGGAGCAGGAGAGGCACCACAGGACATTTTATTTTCCAGTGTCTATACTTTTACAAATAAATTCATAAAACTTTGTCAGCACGACCAGGAAGGATTCAGGATTCACACTCATAGCAGGGGAAGTGCAAAAACATAACAAAATAAATATTTTTTTAGATATGAAATTTCATCATTTTTTCACTTACTGTTGGCTGCATTTGTAGCTATAGGTACATTTTTCTTCACAAGTGAGAGAGATTCTGTGATGAATTTTGCACAGCATACAAACCGTACTTACAGGTGTATGAAACTGTAATATTTTCCAAATCTATTAAAAACTGTGGTAAAAACTGAGATAATTAACTACAAAATTTGATTTTTTTCTAAACATAAAGTTTAAAACGTAACAGCTCATTCATTTTTTCGTAACTTAAATAGATTCTAGAGTTTCAGACACCTGTAAGTATGGTTTGTATGCTGTGCAAAATTGATCGAACAGAAAAGTGTACCTATAGCAACAAATGCAGCCAATAGTAAGTGAAAAAATGATGAAATTTCACATGTAAAAAATATATTTTGTGATGTTCTTGAACTCCCGCTGCTACAAGTGTGAATCCTGAATCCTTCCTGGTCAAGCTGACAAAGTTTTATGAATTTACTTGTAAAAGTATAGACAGTGGAAATTAAAATGTCCTCTGGTGCCTCTCCTGCTCCAAGTCAGCCCGTTTGACGTCCTATCCCCCTTAAGAGCTATGAGCAGTTCTTCACCTTCGATACTTTGAAACACATCTCTTCTACTGAACAAGTGCTCATAGCTGTTAAAATAGGCATTTTAGAGCATATTGACTGGACAATTTGTTCTTGTTTTTATATATACTATCTCCTCCAGACACATGGAAAGCGTAAACCTTACGGTTCAAGATATTTATTTCATAGTATCGAAAACGAAAAAGGGTTTCATGGATCTTAAGGTAAGCATTTTAGAGCCCATATTTACAAGACTTTTTTGCTTCGGATGATCTTTCCTGTCGTATCCCTGATTACCGACTACTCCTCCTGGGACACCCTGTACGTTTATAGACGGATAAAACTGTAATCCGATCAATCTTTGCAGCCTGCCTATCTAACAGCTTCCTGGGGCAACAAAAACTTGAGTTTCAGTATTTCATACACAAACCTGAAATGCTGCCAAAAGTCGGCCGTTGTGACCGAGCGGTTCTAGGCGCTTACGTCTGGAAACGCGCGACCGCAACGGTCGCAGGTTCGAATCCTGCCTCGGACATGGATGTGTGTGATGTCCTTAGTTAGGTGTAAGTAGTTCCAAGTCTAGGAGACTAATGACCTCAGATGTTAAGTTCCATAGTGCTCAGAACCATTTGAACCATTTGCTGTCATAATCTACTCATTAAGGTGTGTGTAATCCTGCGTTAAAGATTTAACACAGTAAGTCAACTATTAAAAGGTGTAATACAGCTTGTTTGAATCAAACTTAACAAACAGGATGCAAAAGCTGTGCTGATTAAGGCAAGCAAAGTCGGAAGTGCAGAAAATTTTAGTTACGGGGGGGGAATTACAAAGAGAGTCCCACAAGGTTCAGTTCTGAGTCGTCATAAATGGTACATCAATTTTGAGTCCCCTCCTACTCCTCACATATATGATTGACCATCCACTTAACATTCAACACGCAGAATTGGTATTTTTCGCCGATTAGTGTTGTAATCTATGTCATTTGAGAAAAAAAACAACAGAAGAGATGGTAAATGATGTTTTCCAAAGTATTATAAAGTGGTTCTCTGAGAGTGGACTCTCCCTAAATTTGAAAAAAAAGCCTTTATTCATTAAATGTATTCGCAGCAACCATCAGCTGTGTAATGGAATGACGACAACGAAAATTTGTGCTGGACCGGAACTCGAATTCCCAGTTATCGCGAGCGATCGCCTTATCATTAGGCAATCTGAGCATGAGCCAGGCCCAAACTTCCACGTGTCGTCAACCGCAAGGCTACAACCTGCTCTCGAACATCCATTACGTATATTTCGCCGGCCAGTCCAAGGGACTGATGACCTCAGATGTTAAGTCCCATAGTGCTCAGAGCCACTTGAACCTTCGTAAGCCAAACAACTGCTTGCATAAAGCCCAGAGGTGGATCAACGCGTTATTAACTCGCTTAGTTTGTGACGCTCCTTCTCTTGAATAAAGCATCTATTTTGCCTGAAATTGTAATTATGTGTTTGTCTGTGTATGTTAGTCAGCTCTACTGCTTTCCTTGGCATTCAGGTAATTCCTTCGTGGTGCGTCTTTCTTTTTTGTCTTAGAGTGTATTAAAAAATCATTCTCGAGAAATGAAAAAGTCATCATCACCACAGAACGGTACTGCAGCCAGAAAATGCACATGCACATCAGGAATACTAAGTTCAGGATCAATAAAAGAAAATGAAAAAGTTGAGGAATAAGGAAAGTAAGTTTGCAAGGAAAATATTACGAAATAGGGAAATAATAGAAATCTTTAAATTTACAAGCAGCATAGAGATATACAAACATGTGGAAAGAATTACAGGTGAAATTCAGAAAAGGAGGTTAACTTTCCAAGGGAAAAACCAAAGAATGAGTCCATCCTGACTTATAAGCTGACCTGAGGAACATTTTGACACCTTGAGGGAAAACATCGGTTGCTTAGAAAAGTGCAAGACATACTAGAACAGACTATCATAAACAATGAAGAAATTGAAGGCAGTAGAAAATACGGGTAGAAAATTAAGTGCTGGGAAGGTTTGCAAGGAAAACAGTTCCAAAGAGCAAGAGAAGAAATAAAAAACAGAAGATGGAAAAAAGGAACAGATATATGAGTACTGGAGAAAGGATAAATTAAAAACAGAAGATGGAAAAAAGGAACAGATATAAGAGTACTGGAGAAAGGATAAAGCTAAATTAATTGACTTAAATATGGTCGTTAGCTGCCCCATACTGAAGATTAGATTAGATTAGTACTTGTTCCATAGATCATTTCGTAATGATGTGGAACGTGTCAGGTTAATAAAAGGTGTCTATGCAAGGTATTACATTACACAAAATATTACATGACACTTAATATTCTTTTTGGGTGGGGAGGGGGGGAATTACCCACTTACTATATCCAAAAATTCATTTAATGAGTAGAAGGAGTTGCCATTCAGAAATTCTTTTAATTTCCTTTTAAATGCTATATGGCAATATGTCAGACTTTAGATGCTATAAGGTAAGTGACCAAAAACTTTTGTGACAGCATAATTTACCCCCTTCTGAGGCATAGTTAGATTTAACCTTCAGTAGTGAAGATCATCCTTTCTCCTAGTGTTGTAGCCAAGTACAGTGCTATTAATTTTGAGTTAGTTCGGATTGTTAATTACAAATTTCATATATATATATATATTGTGAGGCTACAGTGAAGATCCCAAGCTCTTTAAATAAGTGTCTGTAGGATGATCTTGGGTGAGCTCCAGCAATTATTCTGATTACACGCTTTTGTTCAATGAACACACTTTTACTCAATGATGAGTTACCCCGGAATATGATGCCTACGAAAGCAGAGAATGAAAATAGGCGGGGTAAGCTAATTTACTGAGATGTATATCGGCAAGATTTGCCATGACACTAATACCATAAGTAGCTGAGCTCATACGTTTCAGCAGATCTTCAGCGTGTTTTTTTCCAGTTCAGCCCCTCATCAATACATACACCTAGAAATTTTGACTATTCTACCTTAGCTACCTATTTCTAATCGAAGACTATATTTATTAATGGTATCATCCCATTTACTGTGTGGAACTGTATATACTGTGTTTTGTCAAAGTTTAATGAGAGCCCATTTGCAGAGAACCACTTATGATTTTCTGAAAAACATCGTTTACAATTTCATCAGTTAATTCTTGTCTGTTGTTTGTGATAGCTATACTTCTATCATCGCCAAAAAGTACCAGCTTGGCATCTTCGTGGATATACACTACTGGCCATTAAAATTGCTACACCAAGAAGAAATGCATATGATCAACGGGTATTCATTGGACAAATATATTTTACTAGAACTGACATGTGATTACATTTTCACGCAATTTGGGTGCATAGATCTTGAGAAATCAGAACCCAGAACAACCACCTCTGGCCTTAATAACGGCCTTCATACGCCTGGCCATTGAGTCAAACAGAGCTTGGATGGCGTGTACAGGGACTGCTGCCCACCTAGCTTCGACACAATACCACAGTTCATCAAGAGTAGTGACTGGCGTATTACGACGAGCCAGTTGCTCGGCCACCATTGACCAGACGTTTTCAGTTGGTGAGAGATCTGGAGAATGTGCTGGCCAGGGCAGCAGTCGAACATTTTCTGTATCCAGAAAGGCCCGTACGGGACCAGCAACATACGGTCGTGCATTATCCTGCTGAAATGTAGGGTTTCGCAGGGATCGAATGAAGGGTGACGTTAAGGGTCGTAACACATCCGAAATGTAACGCCCACTGTTCAAAGTGCCGTCAATGCGAACAAGAGATGACCGAGACGTGTAACCAATGGCACCCCATACCATCACGCCGGGTGATACGCCAGTATGGCGATGACGAATACGCGCTTCGAATGTGCGTCACCGCGATGTCGCCAAACACGAATGCGACCATCATAATGCTGTAAACAGAATCTGGATTCATCCGAAAAAATGACGTTTTGCCATACGTGCACCCAGGTTCGTCGTTGAGTACACCATCGCAGGCGCTCCTGTCTGTGATGGAGCGTCAAGGGTATAGTCTGTCTGTAAACTCAAGAGCGAGCAGCGCTCTTGGTGGGGGAAGTGGCCATTCCCGGAAGAACCCTGCCACTGGCCTACAGAGCAACCCAAAATCAGTTGCCCGTTAACTATCTAGCGGTGCAGTTCGGCGTGCAGTGATATACGTCGTTTCAGTTCGTGGGATCTTAGTTGCCAATCCCAGTCAGTTGACTTTGTGTACTTACTGATATACTTCAGTATCCGGAAGTGATGGATAATCGCCCTGCATTGCAAGAAAATGTTAGACTACGAAGGAGATATTTGCGCAGAACGAGCGTTCGATCGTCTCTAACGTTACTACAGCGTGTGTTAAGGAGGCTACACAAAAAGAACTGTTGGCTAATATTACCAGTCCCAATCAAAGGGCTGCAGTTTATGCAAACGTCAGTCTCGCCACAATAGGACGCATAAGGAAGGAACGCGAAAACAAGGCGCATGGTTTACTGGAATCGCCGCGAAGGAAAACTAACAATTTAGGGAGGAAACCCATCGATATAGACAGTTTCACAAAATCGGTCATTCGACAAACGATGGAGGACATAAACCAAAAAATAATGCCCACATTACGGAAATTACTCACTGGCGTGAAACAAAAAGTACATTTTCGTTGCAGAAAGATGTTTTACACAAGACATTGCGTGAAATGGGATGTACCTGGAAACACTTTTCAGACATGTTTACGAAGGCAATGACAAAAAAAATAGTGCGAATCGAACTAATACAACACACGTAATTATAAATATCTGGTTACTTTTTAAACACACTTCGTGTTGCAAGAATTGTTAAGTTTTAATGCAGCCCTTCAAAGAAAACTTCTACCTTTTAGTAGAAACACAAAGTAAGAACAAGCCTTAAATTCTACAGACTGATTGCACTATATCTGGTTCGTCTTACGAATAGAGGAACATACATTCATACGAATAGGCATTCGGTTCTATGTTTGTAGTAGAATCCTGATTTCCGTTCTTATGTTAATATTATTTACTCTATAATGTTTTGTTTAGAAGAAGCTAACGTCTTTTGTTTTCCTTATACTCTTAACGCATTTGTCTAAAATAAACGCAGCCGGGACGTATCTGTACACGGCGTCGTCACAGATTTAAAGTGCGCGCCGCGGCAGGGACTGTACTACGTTGTGGAACAGCCTGTAGAAGCGCCTCGTGATGTAGCAGGGTAGGCAGAGTGGGGACTCGCGCGCTCGCTCTTCAGTTTACCGACAGACTATAACCGCAGCCACGGTCCTCGAACTGATAGTCCATGCTGCTGCAAACGTCGTCGAACTGTTCGTGCAGGTGGTTGTTGTCTTGCAAACGTCCCGATCTGTTGACTCAGGGATCAAGACGTTGCTGCACGATCTGTTACAGCCATGCGGATAAGATGCCTGTCATCTCGACTGCTAGTGATAGGAGACCGTTGGAATCTAGCACGGCGTTCCGTATTACCCTCCTGAACCCACCGATTCCATATTCTGCTAACAGTCATTGGATCTCAACCAACGCGAGCAGCAATGTCGCGATACTATAAACCGCAATCGCGATAGGCTACAATCCGACCTTTATCGAAGTCGGAAACGTGATGGTACGCATTTCTCCTCCTTACACGAGGCATCACAACAACGTTTCACCAGGCAACGCCGGTCAACTGCTGTTTGTGTATGAGAAATCGGTTGGAAACTCTCCTCATGTCAGGACGTGGTAGGTGTCGCCACCGGCGCCAACCTTGTGTGAATGCTTTGAAAAGCTAATCATTTGCATATCACAGCATCTTCTTCCTGTCGTTTAAATTTCGCGTCTGTAGCACGTCATCTTCGTGGTGTAGCAATTTTAATGGCCAGTTGTGTATTAAGGAGAATAAACAGACTGCATCGGTATCACTTGGCTGCAGAGCCGTAAAATTTACGTTCCTTATTAAGGATGCTGTGATTTGAGCAGTCAAAGATCCGAGTTTACTCACAGAGACCGTCAAAATGCAAAATTCGGGTACTGATTGCAGTGTGCTCGGAAGGCGTTCTTTTAGTGGCATTAAAGTCGGTTAGGTTGGCAGCGCTGGACGCGAGTGACCGCGGCGGGGCCCCCTCCCCGCGGCGCCGATAGCCGCTCATTATATCTTTAGCCGGCCACTGACGGCATTCTTTCGCATAAAACTCCGCCGCGCCTCAATTAGGCCCACATGCGGAGGCCCGTGGCGCCGGATGGTTCAGCGAGCAGCTCGGGTCCCCAGTAAAGCGCGAATTACGCGCCTGGCCTCCTGGCATTTCCGCCGAACGGCGGACAGGAACCGGTTGTGGAAGCGCGTCACTCGCCGCTGCGCCTTTTATACGTCGGTTCCCTGTTAATAGCAGCGTGTACACCCCTAGCGTACATTCTTCAGTTCATTGCCTCTACAATGGTGATCGGTATCTTGCTAAGCTCACCAGACGAAAGATTTGTAGCTTCTATCTGACCACGTAACACTTTCACGAACCCTAATAACAATGACTTTAATGGCCATACACTAAATCAAACGCTATGCGTAAAATTCCTTAGGTTCCTACTGGATGACAAATTAGAGTGGATTCATCACATGGAATCTGTTTACACCATTGCGATAGTTATCAAACTATGTGGAGGTGTTGGCCACATAAACCCTCTTTTTCATGAGCGACTTTCTTGTCTCAATGAATTACTCCTGGCAGGGGAGCAGACTTCGGTTACACTGCCGTTTTATTTCTGTTCTGAGATTCGCCTGTTCCAAGTAGTCGTTTTCGTTTACAGTAGGTGCCAAAACCGCGTGTTCTGTGAGAGTTGTCTGCTGAGCAATTTGGCACTTCAGCGATGAAAGTGCGTTTATAAGGGACGATCCTTCTGACAAAAAAGTCAATATACAGAGTGGTCCACTGATAGTGATCGAGCCAAATATCTCATGAAATAAGCATCAAACGAAAAAACTACAAAGAACGAAACTCGTCTAGCTTGAAGGGGGAAACCAGATGGCGCTATGGTTGGCCCGCTAGATGGCGCTGCCGTTTACCAATTGCGGAAATGATCGATATCGTGTTGATGTATGTCTATTGTGATTAAAATGCCCAACGGGCGTGTGCTACGTATGCTGCTCGGTATCCTGGACGACATCATCCAAGTGTCCGGACCGTTCGCCGGGTAGTTACATTATTTAAGGAAACGAGAATCCGGAATCTCAAAAACGTCGGTATTGAGAATGCTACATCAACATCGATTGCATTCGTACCCTATTTCTATGCACCAGGAATTTCATGCCGACGACTTTGAACGTCGTGTATAGTTCTGCCACTGGGGACAAGAGAAATTACGGGACAACGACAGATTTTTTGCACGCGTTCTATTTAGCTACGAAGTGTCATTCACCAGCAGCGGTAACGTAAACCGGCATAATATGCGCTATTGGGCAACGGAAAATCCACGATGGCTGCGACAAGTGGAACATCAGCGACCTTGGCGGATTAACGTATGGTGCGGCATTATGGGAAGAAAGATAACTGGCTCCCATTTTATAGATGGCAATCTAAATGGTGCAATGTATGCTGATTTCCTACGTAATGTTCTACCGATGTTACTACAAGATGTTTCACTGCATGACAGAATGGCGATGTACTTCCAACATGATGTCTTTCCGGCACATAGCACGCGTGCGGTTCAAGCGATATGGAATAGCATATTTCATGACAGGTGGATTGGTCGTCGAAGCACTACACCATGGCCCCTACGTTCGCCGGATCTGACGTCCCCGGATTTCTTTCTGTAGGGAAAGTTGAAGCTTATTTGCTATCGTGATCCACCGACAACGCCTGACAACATGTGTCAGCGCATTGTCAATGCATGTGCGAACATTAAAGAAGGCGAACTACTCGCTGTTGAGAGGAATGTTGTTACACGTATTGCCAAATGCGTTGAGGTTGATGGACATCATTTTGAGAATTTATTGCATTAATGTGGTATTTACAGGTAATCACGCTGTAACAGCATGCGTTCTCAGAAAGGATAAGTTCACAAAGGTAGATGTATCACATTGTAACAACCGAAATAAAATGTTCAAACGTACCTAAGTTCTGTATTTTAATTTAAAAATCCTACCTGCTACCAACTGTTCGTCTAACATTGTGAGCCATATGTTTATGACTATTACAGCGCCATCTACCACAAAGCGAAAAAAGTGGTCCAACTAAAACATTCATATTTCTTTACGTACTACACGAATATGTAATAAAAAATTGGGGTTCCTATATAAAAAGAACGCAGTTGATATCCGTTTGACCTATGGCAGCGCCATCTAGCGGGCCGACCATAGCGCCATCTGGTTTCCCCCTTCAAGCTACACGAGTGTCGTTCTTTGTAGTTTTTTCGTTTGACGTTTATTTCGTGAGATATTTGGCCCAGTCACGATCAATGGACCACCCTGTATAGTAAAAGAAGGTAGGCAGAAGCAAAGCCAGTAGCGTTTATTAATGACTATGGAATAATTATAAGTGGATGTTATCCACAAAGTTCGTCTGGTAAATTCTCCACCCTCCTGAGAACTGAAAGAATAGGAAAAGTGTAGTCCAAACATTTCCAAACATTTTAATTTTTTCTCGAGAAAACACACTTTAAAATAAAACAAGAAGGTGCACCACAAAGGAACTATCCGAATGGGACGGGAATCAGTAGATGTCACGCACATGTACAGACAAACAAATGATTACAGTTTCAGAAAATTTGGTGATTTATTCAAGAGAAAGAGCTTCAGAGATTCAGCAAGTCAGTAACCCTTTGCTGCGCCTATGGCCCTTATGCAAGCATTTATTCGGCTCGGCATTGATTGAAAGAATTGTTGGACATACTCCTGAGGGATATAGTGCCAAGTTCTGTCCAACTGGCGCATTAGGTTGACATAATTCCGAGCTGGTTGGAGGGTCCGACCCATAATACTCCAAACGTTTTCAATTGAGGATAGGTCTTGCGACACTGCTGACCAAGGTAGGGTCTGGCAAGCGCGAAGACAAACGGTAGAAACTCTTGCCCTGCGCGGGCGAGCATTATCTTGCTGACTTGTAACGCCAGGATGGCTTGCTATGAAGGGCAACAAAACGGGTCGTAAAATATCGTCGGCTTACCGCTGTGCTTGAAGGTGCCGCATATGACTAACAAAGGGGTTCTCCTATGAAATGAAATTGCATCCCAGAGTATCACTTCCAGCTCTCGGGCCGTATGGCATGTAAACAGTCACTGTCCGGGGCGTTTCCAGACATGCCTTTACTGGTCACCGAGCCGCAGTTCGAAGTCATCACCGAATACAATTCTGCACCCGTCAGTGAGATTTCAGGGCGAAATTGCCCGACACAACTGCAAGGTTAATGGTACTTGGCGCAAAGGGCGCCGTGACCTCAGCCCCCTTTCTGTGAGCCGCCTATGAAAGGTTCTTGTGGTCACTGAAGCATCACTTACACATCGGATCGATGATAACTACGAGTCTGTAGCTCTGAGTGCCTCTGACGACTGCTCGGACCTTACGCTCTGGTTTCGCTCTGGGTCGACCACTTACTTATTGACGCTGCGTTCGGCCATGGTTCACCCATTCCTGCCAACATCGCCGAACAGTAGCATCGCTGCTATTTAAAAGTCGAGCTATTCGCCGATTACCCCAACCGGCTTCTTTGAAACCAACCACGCGCCCTCATTCAGTTGCTGACATCTGCGTATACTGTTGACGCACCTGTCGGCGAGGCATAATTACTGTCCAACTGAGTGCACGATATGAAATTCGCCAAGACTTTATGGCCTGTTTACCAATGTTGCAAACGGCGCGGTGGAATTGCGTTGCAGCGCCACACATCACCCATCGGTCGCCAAGGTTTATAATTTTGCATTTTCCGTCGAAACCTGTATGACTGACAATATATATGTATACTTCAAACACATCAGACAATATTTAGATTTCACAGTGCAGCAAATGGTGATTTTATTCCTTCCTTATTTGTTTTCTTTCTAAGTGTAAAAAGAAATGTTCAAATGTGTGTGAAATCTTATGGGACTTAACTGCTAAGGTCATCAGTCCCTAAGCTTGCGCACTACTTAACCTAAATTATCCTAAGGACAAACACACACACCCACGCCCGAGGGAGGACTCGAACCTCCGCCGGGACCAGCCTTCTAAGTGTAAAATAACGTCAAAAATCATTTTACTCGTTAAACAGATCTGACTTTTTACTGTTGAAATTATTTTTTTAATTTAGTTACGTTATTATTTATAAGTAGGTTAATCTTTTCATTTGTTCAGGTATTTTAAAATATAAATATCTGTATGCTTTCAGATATTTTGTCTCTATTGTGCGAGAACACTACTAAGAAATATACCAAATTCTCGTGTAATCTTTGTAAGGCGTCACGAAAACAAAGCAAACGACAAAATAAAGATTAAGACAACACAGAAGCACAAAATCTGTTACTACAATACGAGTGAGCTCAACGAAAATAAACGAATTTGCGATATTACTGCGCATGCGGAGTCTGCAGCATGCTTGAAATTTTAGATTGGACATAGTCAATAGAATAATGACGTCACCGATCCACTCGCGACGTGTTTGGCATGAACCCGGGATCAGTCGATTTTGGAAGTCGCTCGTGTGAAACGGGCTTAACGGGCATTAAATCATTAAATTGTCGTTCTGTTCAGGACTGATCACGTCCGTCATCAACATCATGGCGATAAAAAAGCTTGCATACTTAGCCTACTTTCATTTATTTATTTATTTATTTATTTATTTATTGTTCCGTGGGACCACATTTAGGAGAAGTCTCCATGGTCATGGAACGAGTCAATACATGAAATTATAACACGATTGTAGAAACACATAAAATGAAACAAGTCGTTAGTTTAAATAAAGAAAATCAAGAATGAACACTGGAATTTGCTTAATTTTTTATCTCTTCCAGGAGCTCCTCGACAGAATAGAAGGAGTGAGCCATGAGGAAACTCTTCAGTTTAGACTTAAAAGTGTTTGGGCTACTGCTAAGATTTTTGAGTTCTTGTGGTAGCTTATTGAAAATGGATGCAGCAGAATACTGCACTCCTTTCTGCACAAGAGTCAAGGAAGTGTCATATGGTATAATATTTTGGGGTAACTCTCCAAGTCAAACAAAAGTTTTCAGAGTCCAAAAGCATGTAATACGTATTATTTGGGGAGTAAATTCACGGACGTCCTGTAGAAACCTCTTCAAAGAACTGGGTATACTAACTACTGCTTCTCAGTATATTTACTCCTTAATGAAATTTGTCCTAAATAATATATCTCTTTTTCCAACAAACAGCTCAGTTCATACATAGAATACCAGGAACAAAAATGATCCGCACAAGGACTTAAAAGCACTTACTTTAGTTCAAAAAGGTGTCCACTACTCAGGAACAATCGCCTTCAATAATTTGCCAGCAAACATAAAAAATTTAGTTACAAATAAAGATCAGTTTAAAAGGAGCCTGGAAGACTTGCTAGTGGCCAACTCCTCCTACTCCATTGACGAATTTTTTAATAGAAACAAATGATGTATTGTATATACTAATACTATTAGTATTGTTATTTCAGCTTTAAAAAAATGACATGTTCCACATCCACGAGGATCTCCTCAGCACGGATCTATGGAACGCAAAACTAATCTAATCTAAACACTCTTGTCTTCACAATGACGTGGAAGCAAACAGTTTTCGTGTCGTAAACATTGTTGGCTGAAGACTAATATTAAAGTCTGTCTCTTGCCATTGAATCCGAGGCATGCCTTGTGGATGATATATCAGGGGACTAGGCTGGCCATTCAAGGATCTGTGATGGCCGTTAAGAGCCAAAAGAGATTTTTTTCTATAGAAGACGTATTCTTCAGCTTCACATGCAGTCACCCAAGCTTTACTGATCCTCTGAATAAGATGAAAGTGGAGTCAGTAAGAAAACAGGAAATCACTAGGACTGCCAAGTGAACGTCTGCACCAGACAAGAGCATCGTAAGTAAAGTCGGAAATGCCTGCCCTCCAAATACGAACATTCTCTGACGCTAGTGGGAAGAGCATTGTCACTCAATATCACGTAATCACTCCCTCCACAAAAAATAGACTAATATCAAAGAGGAGAAGCACATTCAAGAATAATGGACATAAGATTAAGGATTGCGCCCTACACGACTGCTGTGCAATCAGGCCTAATGCAAAACATGAAATCTCCAGTACCGCTGGCTGTCGATCACTTCGTGTATGATAGCAAAATGAGAAATTCGTATTACAGTCGATCTGTACGTAGCAACAGAATTTGTGAACTGCCGTTTTACTGGTACAAATTTAACATGTGTGTAGTCATATTAACAGTAAAATACAGGGTTAATACAAATGCTTGAAGCGATTTCACAACTCTACAATAACTTTATTATTTGAGATATTTTCACAATGCTTTGCACACACGTACAAAAACTCAAAAAGTTTTTTTAGGCATTCACAAATGTTCGATATGTGCCCCTTTAGTGATTCGGCAGACGTCAAGCCGATAATCAAGTTCCTCCCACACTCGGCGCAGCATGTCCCCATCAATGAGTTCGAAAGCATCGTTGATGCGAGCTCCCAGTTCTGGCACGTTTCTTGGTAGAGGAGGTTTAAACACTGAATCTTTCACATAACCCCACAGAAAGAAATCGCATGGGGGTAAGTCGGGAGAGCGTGGAGGCCATGACATGAATTGCTGATCATAATCTCCACCACGACCGATCCATCGGTTTTCCAATCTCTTCTTTAAAAATGCCGAACATCATGATGGAAGTACGATGGAGCACCATCCTGTTGAAAGATGAAGTCGGCGCTGTCGGTCTCCAGTTGTGGCATGAGCCAATTTTCCAGCATGTCCAGATACACGTGTCCTGTAACGTTTTTTTCGCAGAAGAAAAAGGGGCCGTAATCTTTAAACCGTGAGATTGCACAAAACACGTTAACTTTTGGTGAATTGCGAATTTGCTGCACGAATGCGTGAGGATTCTCTACCGCCCAGATTCGCACATTGAGTCTGTTCACTTCATCATTAAGAAAAAATGTTGCTTCACCACTGAAAACAAGTTTCGCACTGAACGCATCCTCTTCCATGAGCTGTTGCAACTGCGCCGAAAATTCAAAGCGTTTGACTTTGTCATCGGGTGTCAGGGCTTGTAGCAATTATAAACGGTAAGGCTTCTGCTTTAGCCTTTTCCGTAAGATTTTCCAAACCGCCGGCTGTGGTACGTTTAGCTCCTTGCTTGCTTTATTCGTCGACTTCCGCGGGCTACGCGTGAAACTTGCCCGCACGCGTTCAACCGTTTCTTCGCTCACTGCAGGCCGACCCGTTGATTTCCCCTTACAGAGGCATGCAAAAGCTTTAAACTGCGCATACCATCGCCGAATGGAGTTAGCAGTTGGTGGATCTTTGTTGAACTTCGTCCTGAAGTGTCGTTGCACTGTTATGACTGACTGATGTGAGTGCATTTCAAGCACGACATACACTTTCCTGGCTCCTGTCGCCATTTTGTCTCACTGCGCTCTCGAGCGCTCTGGCGGCAGAAAC
This sequence comes from Schistocerca americana, assembly GCF_021461395.2. NCBI lineage: Eukaryota > Metazoa > Arthropoda > Insecta > Orthoptera > Acrididae > Schistocerca > Schistocerca americana. The sequence goes on from NC_060123.1 coordinate 226,013,952, forward strand.
CTGAAGTGCGGCTTCAGCCGAACAAAACTTTATGAGTTTTTCTATGTATCTGTAGTGTGTCGTGACCATATGTCAATGAATTAAGCTACAGTGAATTTATGAAATCGCTTCAATCATTTGTAATAGCCCTGTATATACTCCAGTTTTGTAAAGTCGTTTGCACAAACGTTTGGAAAAACTTTTTGTAATATTTACCTCTCACTTTATTTAGGACTTTTAAACAGTTTTGTTGAATACCTACATAAATTAAACTCTTTGACGTACATATATACACTCATGTTCAGAAAAAAAACAGAATAGCTTCAACGACTAGAGATAGGACTTTCATATTCACAGGACATGTGCATTAGCATGTTCTGCAGAAATGATTAACATTTCACTCACCTATGTTCCGTAAGTGTCCTGTTGCCTAGTAGGCACAGGGTCCGCTATGGACTATAATAACTTGTTCCATGCGTGGTGGCATCGACGCGCTTAAGTGTGAATGGCGTCCTGTGGTATAGTTAGCCATGCTGCATCCACCTGGTTCCAAAGTTCATCTGTGGTGGTTGGCACTGGATCATAGTACCGTACTCATAATTTCACCATATCTCAAACATTTTCGATTGGCGACAGGTCTGGTGATCTGGTGGGAAAAGGCTGACATCCTGTGACACCAAGAAGGAACGGGTTCATGCAGCAACATGTGGTCGTGCATTGTCTTGTTGAAAAACGGCGTCTGGGATGTTGTGCATAAAGGGTATGACTATAGTTCGCAGGATGTCATTCACGTAGGTCATCCTGGTCACAGAGCCCTGGGCACTGTTCACGTAGCTCACGCTGGTCACCGTGCCCTGGACCCCATTCGCGTAGGTCACACCAGTCACAGTGCCCTGGACATGCATCAATTGTGATTTGTGGTTCTATCCAATAGCACCCCTCACCATAACGCAAAAAACTCGCGCTGTATATCTTGTGCGAATGCAGTCACTGTGATGCCGCAACCCCTGTCTGCGGCGAACCAAAATGCGGCCATCATTTTCAAACAAACAGAACCTGAATCATCCGAAAACATCATCTGATGCCATTCCTGTCCCCAGAGATGTCGTTCCATACACCATTGCCGTCTAGCACGTTTCTTCACATTTGTCAATGGTATGTGGAGCGACACACACGTAACCCATGCCTTAATAAACGGCGACGGGCTGTCACCCCCGATAGTGTGCGATGTGCTACACTGTTCCACTGTTGTGCCAGAGCCGAGGAGGCACAAAACTATCTTGCAATGAAATTCGGATGAGGTGTTGATCTGCTCAGGGGTGGTCTGGATGGTGCAACCTGACCCATCTCGTCGTGTTCTACAGCCTTCGACACACACCAGTTCCACTGCCAAAACATCTTGACCCACACGAGCAGAGTTTCCCAGATGGATGCATCACATTCTCTCATACTAAAAATGCGCCCTCATTAGAACACACTGACTTGATGGTACGGTTCAGACATACATTTGCGAGGCATCCCGCATGTCATCTCAAGCCACACAGGTCCATTACCTTCAGTTTATACCTACAATGAGAGCCGCTGTTACCGATAGGTGATATTGTGCCGCGATATGAATGTTGACCTTGAACCCGCACAGGCACATGTTAACCGGTAGGTAATATTGCTCCGCGATATCGGTGTTGACCTTGAACCGGCAAGCCAACGTGGTTCAAATGCTAATCATTTCTCTAGAACATACTAATGTACATGTCCTGTGTATATGAACATACTATCTCTAGTCATTCAAGATGTACTTTTTTTCTGAACATAAGTGTTCTTACTGCTCTCACTATATGGGAAGAGACATAGTAGTCATGGTTGAATTACTACTATATGTGTGGTATCTGTTCTTTCGAACATGTCCGAAAGAACCGACATCAGTCATGTAATAGTAATATCTACACCCTGATGGCATTTCATGGCATCTTCATTGTGGATGCACCCTAGGTCCGGCGAATCGCGGCAATCATGCGAGATGCTGTGGGCAGTGCGGATAATGGACGGGGGAGGGCTATGGAAGTAGTGTACAATAAGCTGGGAATTTGAGTTGGATGGGAAGTGAGCTCGGACAGCAGAAACTATTATGGCGACCGCTGGCGTAAAACAGAAAATCTGGGTTCGACTCCCAGTCGGGCACAAATTTTCCTTTTGGAGCCATTGAATTACTTCAGTGCCCTCGTGTGGTTGACGGCAGTAATTCTTCATCATGTTTTAGTTGTTGTCAGAGATAGTTACGTCTTAGTTGTTGTGGGAGAGTGTCCTTTTCGAGTTGTTGTAATTGAAAGAAAGCGCGTTTTGGAAGCCAGTCGAAATCAAGAGATATGATTGCATATAGCTGAGAAATACGAATGAGTTCAAATGAAAAAACGTTTTCTCGTTTCATATTTCAAATCTGCCAGTGGAAACAGCAAACTTTCTTCGTACAGGTAAAAAACCAGTGGCAGCAGTCGTACGCCGGAGAAGAGACAACGAGGCCAGCAAAAGAATCAGGTAAGTAACAAAAATTCTAAATTTAACTGTGTGCCTGTGCCTTTCAGTTCTCTCAAAAATGACGAACGCCCGTGCAGTGGATACGTCAAGAGATAGTTATTTACTATTGAAGGTACATGTTACACGCTCTGCAACAGAAACAATTCATACACAAGCGAAAGAGGCAGTTTTGAATGGCATAAGGTAAATCTTTCTGTAGCAGCGTCGCCACGGAAGAAAGACGACGAGAATGGAAATAACACTGAATTCGTGGTGCGAGTTGGGAACTCGGGCTATAGGCAAACGATAAATATACATGTCTCCAATACTCTGTTTAAAACTTGAAAGCCTTTGGTTAGTAGCCACCATTCTGTAGAAGGTCGTGGTTAAAAGACTTTCATCATTGTGAATTTCTATTTTGTATTGCGTACGAGTTGGTAACCAGCACTTGTTTCTGAAAAGATGTCCTTGTTAGAGTTTGACTTGAAAAAAGAACAGGGGCAGTTCCGCTATCTGTCTATACAGAATACATTCAGTAATAAATTTTGATTGCTCTGAGAAGTCAAGGAATATAATCTAGGGAAAAGAGGTTATGCCTGCTCTAAAGAAGGAACGGGTAGATATCCGAGTTAATCTGAAACTAGAAGAATGATATATTCATGTAAATTGCTTATTTTAATAAAAATGTGCTAACCAAGATCTGAAGAAGCCATTCACTTAATAAAACCAAGTATTCAAGTGAAAGAGACTACTTTCTTGTCATCTCTGAAAACTTTACTGAAATGCCGCTGCTGCCCAATCTTAAATCTACGAGGGTTGTCCAGAAAGTAATGCACCGCATTTTTTTTTTTTTTTCTCAGCCGAAGGCAATGCTACGAATGCGAAACATTACGCATTTGTTATTTGAAGTCCCTTGAGTAGGCGCGTCAAGTTTCCGTCACTTCCGACAGATAGTGTAGCTGCAGGACAGTTTCAAAATGGCGTCTGTAGGTGATGTACGTTACAAGCAACGTGCCGTCATTGAATTTCTCACTGCTGAGAAAGAAACTATGGGGAATATACACAGGCTATTGTGCAAAGTCTATGGAGCATCTGCTGTCAACAGAAGTATAGTTAGTCGCTGGACACGGAGGGTGAGGTCATCAGAAGTGGGTTCGCCGGAGCTCCACGATTTGCAGCAGTCGGGGAGACCATCCACGGCTGTCACACCTGACAGCCCTGACATAGCCCCCTCGGACTTCCACTTGTTTGGGCCATTGAAGGATGCCATTCATGGAAGACATTTGGAGGACGATGAGGAAGTGATTCACACAGTGAAGCACTGGCTCCGCCACCAGGACAAGAACTGTACTGACACGGCATACACTTCCTTGTTTCGCGCTGGAAGAAGGCCATAGAACGAGATGGAGATTTTGTGGAAAAATAGGGTGTGTAGCCTGCATAAAACACCATTCTTTCGTGTTCATAATTCTCACTATGTTCAATAAAGAATTGTTAAAAAAAATGCGGTGCATTACTTTCTGGCAACCCTGATATATTATGGCGCAGTATAACACAATGGCAAGCAAAAACTAAAACAGTGGGTCACTAAGGTTCTGTACATTCCTAAAGGCATTTGCATTGTGAACTTTTGTGTGGGAACCTGCAGCATCCTGCTGGAATAAGCCACTTAGTACTCTAGTCTTTCCTGGTGGGATTTACAGAACACGATGAAGCAATAAATGAATGAATGAATGTTCCAATTCACTGTAATATTGACAGCACGAAGGGCAGTAATAGAGTTCGTTTATCGCTATCAATGAAGATATTTGCACTCAAGAGTCTGGGTCTCAGAGCTGCTTGATGGAATTCCAGATACATTTTACACTGAATATATTGTGTAATTAGTCCGCTACCTAGTTAACATTTATCAAGAATCTCTTGTTCATCACGTTTTATTCAAATTGTACCACAAAATTCTTTTTTGCCCCAGTTCCATTCAGTATCTCATCATTAGTTTTCGACCTAATTTTCAACACTCTTCTATTCTGTTCCTGTCTGAATTGCTTATTGTTCACATTTCATTTCTGTATGAGGCTACACTTCATACAAATATCTTCAGAAAAGACTTTCTGTCACTTAAATTTATGTTCTATGTAAACGAATTTCTCTATTTGAGAAATGCTGTTATTTCTATTGCTATTGTACATTTCATATCCTCTCTACTTCAGCCATCATCAGTTATTTTGCTGCTCAAACGGCAAAACTCATCTACTACTTTAAGTGTCTTGTTTCCTAATGCAATTCCCTCACCATTGCTCGATTTAATTCGAGTACATTCCATTACAATGTTTTGCATCTGTTGATGTTCATCTTACATCCTCCTTTCCAAACACTCATCATTTAGTTTAACTGTTCCTTTGCCGTCTCTCAAAGAATTGCAATGTCATCAGCAAACCTCAAAGCTTTTGCTTCTTCTCTGTGAACTTCTATTCCCTTTCCAAATTTCTTCATTATTTCCTTTATTCCTTGCGAGTGTATAGATTAAATAATATGGAGAATAGACTACAGCCCTGTCCTACTCTCTTTGCAATTAATGCTTCCTTTTCATGTTCTTCGACTCTTATAACTGCTGTCTGGTTTCTGTACAAGATTTAAAGAACATTTTTCTCCCTGTATTTTATCCCTACTACCTTCAGAATGTCAGAGAGTGTAGTCCAGTCAACACTGCCAAAATGTAGACTTGCCTTTCTTTAACCGATTTTGTAAAGTAGACTTAGGGTTAGTATTGCCTTGCCTGTTCCTACATTTCTCCAGAACCCAAAATTTTCTCCCCATAAGTCGATTTATACTATTTTGTCTTGCTGTAATGTAGCATTTTGTACGCTGCTAATTCTTGCCATATATTGTTGAGCATTAAGCCTCCCTTCAACAGTTACCTTATCAGGCCTGTTGTCATATCCAACAGCTCCCCACACAGTGATTATAAGAGCTGAGAAAAGATATATCTCTCGAGAATACCTGCTCCTTGCAACCTCTCACGAGATCCATCATAGATATGTAGGTGTCAATCTGACTACCACAAACATCAAGGAGACTCATTGCTCATCACCATAGAACTCCACCCAGTGCTTTAGGTGACTCTCGCTCTACACCATGCAAGCATCTACCGCCTGTGGTATGGTGTCAGCGGTAGGCGACTCATAACAGCTCCAGATCTCAACCCAGCTTCCAGCAATCCGTTCTTAATGGTTCGTGGTAACACTCTGCTGTGACCTCTGCCCGAGATTTCTGGAGATTTTCACTCTGCACTGGATTTCGGGAGATTTTCACTCTGCAGCAGAGTATGCACCGACATAACCTTTTCTGATGCAGAGTGAAAATCTCATTCTGGGAACATGCCCCAGGCTGCTAAGCTACATCTCCACAATATCCTTTCTTCCAGTAGTGAAAGTCTTGCATTTTTCACAGGAGAGATTCTATGAAGCTTGGAAGGTAGGAGGTGAGGGACTGGCGAATGTAAAACTGCCAGGACGGGTTGTGAGTCGTGCTTTCTTTTTTCTTTCTTTTTTTTGCCACATTGTTGTCTGGAGTCCTTTGAGCATCACTCTTTCTGTGTCATTGTGCAAAAGCCATCTGTGACATTTGTTGGTGTGATGATAACATGTTCCTTAAGTCAATGAATCGACTTTTTTTTCGAAGTCCCAAAGATGGCGATAAGCTCCATGCGAACATTCTCTGGGTATACAGTGTTGTGATCTCTACCTGAAAAATTCCAGTAACGTTGGACACACTTAATACCCATCGTGGAGTCACACTACTCTTCATCTGTTGGAACTGATTTTTTCTGTGCTGAAAATAAGCTGGCGTAAGAATGACATTTTAATCAAGTATCTCAAAAGCATGGAAATAGAGTATCAGTTTGGCGCGCTCTCTCAAGGTCTTCGTAGTGAAACACACTCTATTTCCGTCAGAGTATATAGACCAATTCAAGGAGCTCAGTTCGGTTGCAAGGTTACTACTCAACTGTACACGCCTACCTGTCTATTCACAAAAATGTTTCGTCGATCACAACAAAAAAGATCACATTTATTTCATTCTGTCAGCTTCACAGAAAAAATCACCAATGCTTCGCAGCTCTCAAAACACAAATAAAAACTAAAGAAAACGGTCTACTCTCACATCTACATCGATACTCCCCAATCCATCTTACGGTGCGTGGCGGAGGGTACTCCATACCACTATTAGCCATTTCCTTTCTTGTTCCACTCGCAAATAGAACGAGGGAAAAGGACTTTCTATACGCCTACGCATGAGCCTTTATTTGATTTCAAATCTTTCAGTTGTTTCTCTATGCCAGAGATGCTTATTACTATGTCGTCCATAGGGGTGTCTGTGCGATGATCAAACGACAGTATGTTTGTACGATTCTTCTGCGTGAAGGATTTCTTGAAAGTGAGGTTTAAAACTTCGGCCTTCGTTTGCTAGCTTCAACTGCCACACCAGACTGGTCAGTAAGTGATTGGATGGAACCGTTAGATCCACTCAAAAATTTTACATAGGACCAGAATTTTCGCGGATTCTTTGCCAGATCTTTTGCTGAGGTATGACAGTTGTAGTAGCCGTATGCTTGACGCACAGATCTTTTCACAGGCGCACGAATCTCTACTAATCTTTGCTTGACGACATTTGCGCATTCTGGTTTGAACCGAGAGTGTAACAAACTCTGCTTCCTCAGCATTTTCCGAATCTGGTTATTAAAACATAGTGTGTATTTTGCGTTCTTAATCCTCTTAGTAGGCACACAATCCTCCACACAACGATTGACAACCTGCTTCCACTTTGCCCATAATTCCTCTACGTCCATCCTACTGGAACTAAGAAGTGTCAGTTCACTGCCTAAGTGAGATGTCAACAATCGCTTATCTACTCTTTGTAGCAGAAGCGCTCTCCTAGCCTTCTTGACTGATTTATTAACTTTCGTAGTCATAGTTGCTATAATGACATCATGGTCGCTAATCCCCGTTTCTGTACTGACATAGTTGATAAGGTCTGGGCTGTTTGTAGCTACAGAGTCTAAGATATTTCCATTGTACGTGAGCTGCCGAGCTAGCTGCTCAAAACAGTTTTTAGAAAACGTGTTCAAAAGTATTTCGTGTGACTGTCAGTCTGTACCTCCCCGCTGTGAATCCACAGACATCCCAGTCTATATTCGATAGGTTAAAGTCGCCTCCAACTAGTACTGCACGATCTACTGACTAGATTTTCTTTGAATGACCCTAGAACTGTCACAGCGGAGTCGGGTGGCCGGACAAACATCCAACAATGAACTTGGTTTCACCTGCACTTGTTATACGCGATCAGATAACTTCACTGTCACACTCAGCTTCGACCTCAATAGGCACAACATTTTTGTCAACTGCAATGAACACTCGCCCTCATAAGGCCTCTAATGTGTCTTGCTGATATACTTTCCACAACTCGCTAAATAGTTCAGATCTTTCCACTTCGGGTTTCAGCCCTCTCGGTCCCAAGAATAATTTGAGCACGAGAACTTCCCTGCAGTGCAGTAAATTCGGGAACTTTGCTACGATTAGCCTACTTCGACAATTTACCGATAAAATTTTGACAGTAGCTGCGTTTACTACAACTACCCTAACGAGCAAAATAATTGATAGCGAACTAATTAATAGAAATATTAAAAATAACTGAAATATTGTTCTCAAAACACTGCAGACAGAACACAATGACAACATGAATTCTTAGTACAAGTAAAATGAAATGAACATCTAGAAAGGAAGCACTGAGATTACATGTTCTCGAGGTACGAATTGCAGCAAGACAATAACCATTTATGAAGCAGGAAATTTACTTATTTATTTACAAGTCTAGTTCCGTAGGACCAAACTGAGGAGCAAACCTCCAAGGTCAAGGGACGTGTCAGTACATGAAATTACAACATAAGTATTGACCGATAAAAAATAAAATATTTATGAACCCAAAAAAGCCATAAGTTTAAGTAAACACAATCAACAATATAACAAAAGCATCAGCTTGATTTTTCAAGGAACTCCTCAACAGAATAGGAGTGACCCATGAGGAAACTCTTTAGTTTCGATTTGAAAGCGCGTGGATTACTCCTAAGTTTTTTCAATTCTTGTGGTAGCTTATTGAAAATGGATGCAGCAGTATACTGCACATCTTTCTGCACAAGAGTTAAGGAAGTGTGATCCAAATGCAGATTGAATTTCTGCCGACTATTAACTGAGTGAAACCTGCTAATTCTTGGAAATAAGCTGATATTGGTAACAAGAAACGACAGTAAAGAATATGTATATTGAGAGGCCAATGTCAAAATACCCAGACTGGTGAAAAGGAGTCGACAAGAGGTTCATGAGGATAAGTTTAAATTACATACAGTATACTGTGACAGATTGCAAAGATATTACTTGATCCAGTAAATCAGATTCATTTTAAGAAAGACAACTGATCTGTGACCCTTTGTGTTGCCATGCACAATGACATCACCTCATATTATCATTCACTGTAATTCCTCCTCATGGAATGATTGCAAAATAACTGTCAGAATATTTAGAACACTTTCACATCACCTATTATTAGTCATCAAGGGAAGTAATTGTAAAGATTTCACCCAAAATCTTCATCGTCAGAGGATTCCAGATTGCACCATGCTGAAGGGAGGCAACAGAAAGCAGAAAAGGTGAGAGCATAAACAAAATGGTGAATCCTTATTCGAACCTCCTCGGCCTCATGGCTTGAAATCTGGCTGAAGGCAAGTTCAATAGAATTATATTACAAATCTTACTTACAAAATAATGAGAGCCCACAATGCAAATTAGGGGAGAAACATACTACTTCCCCCTAAACACACCTCATTTAATTATGAAGACACTGAAATCAAGGCAGTTTAGCCTTATAAGGAGGGGCACCATCTTTTCCTCAGTCCAAAGTGAAGGGAATAGGAAGGAGAAAAATGAGATTTGTAGTGATATATTACGCACCCTCCGCCACACAGCAAATGTGTATGTAGAAGGAACATTTTTTACAGCTTTCTTCTAATCTCAGGTGCATTTAGAATTTCTTCCTACAATCAGCAGGCCCTAATCATATACACAGTATACTATCCTGCCACTTCGGTGAAATGGACGTCGGTTCAAAGAGTGGTGTTGATAACATCGGACTTGCAAAGACTTCCTTAAACTGTGTTCAATGGAACCCAGTGGTTCCATGAAGATCACTCAAGTGTTCTGCAACATTTATGTGCCTTTTCTGTAATATTCTGGAAAGTAACTTAAAAATAATAAAAGCTAATGCCTCTACAAAATTAAAAAATAGAGTAAAAATTAATTCCTTTCTGCTCACTAATTTTGATATTCAATTCAACTGCAACACCAACAGCGAATAAGGCTGTACTCAACACAGAGTAGATGGCAAACTTGCAGACAGCAAGTCAACAAAGCATGATCGTATCATGCTATTTAAACCTCCACCTTCACCCAGCCCACAGTGCATATGCATTCACAGCAGTCCATGTAACTCTGCCATCTATCATCAGAAGGTAAGCCACATCGTGCTTTTTCCTATACATGGTGCCTGTTAGATAGAAGTAAAAATGAAAGGGGATGTAGAGGACATTGAAACAACCAAATAATCCTAACAAACACGGTTCTGGAAAACAGCAGTTTCCCCAATATGACATATATGTACAAATACGGTTATGACAGTGTTACAAAACTGTAATGTCCAAGTTCATTTGCTTAGAAACACTGCAAGTGAGGTGTAAATTACCTACTTACTTACTTTAGCTGGTGTTCCCTCTCAGCAGTTGCCTGTTCAAAGATGCTTCAAACTTCTGTCCTGCCAGTCTTCTTCTGATAGATCTCTCTTTTCCATAGCTTTGCCTACAGTTCCCCTCCACGTCACCCTTGGCCTCCCTCAGCTCCTTGTCCCTGGTGGAGATCAGGTGAGCAAATACTGTGGCCATCATTGTTTTTCCATCCATCCAGCGTCTCCATATCATCTCAGCACTTAAGCATCAATCTTATATGTGACTGGTTACACAGCATCTATCTCCATGCTCAGATATTCATTCCTCAGTTGATCCAAGCAGGTCATTCTCATGCTCTGCCATAACACATCCATTTTCTCCCTTTGCCTCTTGTCCGGTGTCCAACACAATGAGCCATATGTCAGAACACTTTCAACCACAGCACATGACACTAGTTTCTATGTACTTCTGGATATGAGCCAACTACAAAAGATACAATTTAAAAATCTAATAGCCACCCTTGCTTGACTTAACCTGTGGGATATGTACTAGTGACACAGTCCAGTCGTATCGATTAGTGATCCCTTGAACACCTCCACATTTCTTACTCGGCCAAACTCAAAATCCAAATCCTCACCTTCCCCACTTTCAACAAGAAGACATTCTGTTTTATCAATACTGACTGTTAGTCCCCATTGTTTATAAGTATTCATTAACTTTCTCATTTGATACATGGAATCATCCTTATCAGAGCCATAAGTACTTGATCATCGACAAACAGTAATGAATGTAAACTCTGATAATGTACTGCCACACCCAAACTTCTGCACAGTCTATTCTAGTAAACAAGAACAACTTCTAAATACAACTTAAATAAGTCGGTGAGCAGAACATCCTTGTCTTAATCCTTCAATTGTTTCAAAACATTCCGATTTCTTACAGCCAACTTTTGCAATGGCCTCACATCAGAGATTCATCCGTTTGAGCAACTCTATTAATCCACCATCTGCTCTAACCTGTTCCAGTGATGTTCACAGTAACCTCCTTGGCACTGAATCATAGGCCTTTTATAAATCAATAAATGCCAAATGGAGGTTTTAATTTTTTGGGATCATTTTCTGACACATCTACTGTACACAAAAGATTTTATTGGCACACTCAACACTACTACACTGGTTAAGATAGGCAAACTTAAACAGCTTACTGATGTACTAGAAAAATTGCACATCAAAATCGTCACAGTACAAGAGATGTATTTTACTGATGAGAACCATTGCAACATGGAAAACAACAGGGTACACAAAGGAAAACCTGCTGTCAGGTTGGGAACCCCAACTATGTTTGGCACAGGATTTGCAGTACATAAATCTGTCATAGACAACATCATAGATTTCAGTTCATTATCAGAAAGAGTCTCTACAATAATATTCAGGAAACAAAAGATACACAATCATCAATGCACATGCACCTACAAATGATCACAACAGCAAGAGACCACAAGAAGTCGAAGACGTTTGGGAAGACATGGAGTGAGTGACAAACAAAATACCATACAGACATGTAACAATTATACTAGGAGAGTTCAATGCACAGCTAAGCAAAGAGAAGAAGTATAAGCAAATCACTGGCCCACATGCAGCACACAAATGTACAAACAAGACTGGACAGCATTTCATAAATTAGTGTCAAAACTTTAACTTAAAAGTTATGTTGACACAATTTCAGAAACCAAGATGAAAACTCACAACATGGAAAACACCAAAAAACATATGGGGAGAATTCCAAATACACAACATGGACATAATAAGTAAAAATTCAAGTGCAATTCTAAATGTGAGACTAGCAAAGGATCTTCGAGACTGACCATCACTTGCTACAAGTAAAGATTAGGTCAGTTCCAAGGAATAGAAAGAAAACACAGAACAAAATTATAAGACCAGATCCAGAATACATAGAGATAAACAAAGATAAAATTATTGAAGAAATTAATCAGAATACAACAGAGAACTGGACAGACCTGGCGAAGACTGTTCAGAAGGCAATGCATTGGGGTCAGGCTCCCAGGAAACGCAAACATAGATGGTGAAATGCAACTTGTGATCAGGCAGTTGAATGAAGAGTTAAGGCATGGAAGAAGTTTAGCAGCAACATAACAACAGAAACATGGCAGGATTGTCACAAAGTCCAAAAACAATCCTTGAAAGATATTAGAGCAGTGAAATGGGCATACAACAAAAATAGACTAAATGAAATCGAGGAAGACTTTAAGGAAAATAATACAAGAAATTTCTACAGAATATTCAGAGAAAATATAATGGGTTGCCACCCTCCAAATATCTGCTTCAGAAGACCAAATGGACCTCTAGAAACAAACACTACAGGAAACTGCAGTATTCTTAAAGGATACTTTGATAAATTCCTCAACTTTAAGAAGCCAAAATAAAAATTACACTTCACAAAAACATTACCAAACCCAGACTCAAAGCCGCCTACAATCACAGAGGTAGAGGAGGTTATAAAACAACTAAAGAACAACAGAGCCCTAGGGGAAGATGGCATTATCGCCAAGCTCTGGAAACTCACAGACCAAAATATTAAAAAGAAAATTCATAAAATTGTCTTGGAAAAATGGAGTACACAGAAAATTACATGGAAATGGAAATGAGCACTGATTCACCCACTCCACAAAAAGGGCGACAGGACAGACCCTAATAATTACAGAGGGATCTCATTATTACTGGTCACCTACAATATTCCGTCCAATGTGCTACTGAACAGACTGAAACCACAAGTGGATGCAAAGATAGGTGAATATCAGGCAGGTTTCAGAAACGGAAGACCCTGTATTGCACAAATTTGGAACCTGCTAACATTTTTTAAGGTCAGACAGGCGAACAACACTGTAGTCACGTTTGTGAACTTAAAGACGGCCTATGACTCCATTGACAGGCAGACTCTCTTTGACATACTAGAAGAATATGGGATAGACAGAAAAACTAGGGCACTAGTAGAACAGATGCTCACAGACACCATATCCAAAATCAAATTTATGGGAGAAATCTCAGACCCATTTGAGATACATACAGGGGTCAGACAAGGAGATGATCTCTCACAGTTTCTATTCGACATAATCGTGGACAAAATTATCAAGCAGTGGGAAGAAAAATTAAAAGGAATTCAGTTAGGAAGAACACGTGCAAACAAGACAATCAAAAAATGTCTAGCATTTGCAGGTGACTTGATAGTACTCAGCAACAAGGGAGAAGGAGTGCAAGAAGCCCTGGAATATTTACATGAAGTCTCTGCTAAAACAGAGTTACAGATATCATATGAGAAAAAACAATATATGGAAAGAAAGAACAACAATATGCAAAGCATGCACAAAAACACAGATTGGTTAACAGAGTGGAAAAATTCAAGTCTCTTGGAGAATACATATAAATTGGAGGATCAAAAACTTGAAAAATGTACAAACTCACCTAGACGCACTACAATAAGAGAAGCATCTCAAGACAGGCAAAACTCAGGCACTACAATACTACTACCAGAAGCCCGCTATGCACCAGAAACGGCCACAATTGGGGCATCAGGCATCACAGAGGTATATATATATATATATATATATATATATATATATATATATATATATATATATATATATATAATGGAGTGAAACATTCCACGTAGCTAAAATATATCTAAAAACAAAGATGATGTGACTTACCAAATGAAAGTGTTGGCAGGTCGACAGACACACAAACAAACACAAACATACACACAAAATTCAAGCTTTCGCAACAAACTGTTGCCTCATCAGGAAAGAGGGAAGGAGAGGGAAAGACGAAAGGATGTGGGTTTTAAGGGAGAGGGTAAGGAGTGATTCCAATCCCGGGAGCGGAAAGACTTACCTTAGAGGGAAAAAAGGACGGGTATACACTCGCACACACACACACACATATCCATCCACACATATACAAACACAAGCAGACATATTTGAAGACAAAGAAAGTGTTGGCAGGTCGACAGACACACAAACAAACACAAACATACACACAAAATTCAAGCTTTCGCAACAAATGGTTGCTTCATCAGGAAAGAGGGAAGGAGAGGGAAAGACGAAACTCTTTGTCTTCAAATATGTCTGCTTGTGTTTGTATATGTGTGGATGGATATGTGTGTGTGTGCGAGTGTATACCCGTCCTTTTTTCCCCCTAAGGTAAGTCTTTCCGCTCCTGTGATTGGAATGACTCCTTACCCTCTCCCTTAAAACCCACATCCTTTCGTCTTTCCCTCTCCTTCCCTCTTTCCTGATGAGGCAACAGTTTGTTGCGAAAGCTTGAGTTTTGTGTGTATGTTTGTGTTTGTTTGTGTGTCTGTCGACCTGCCAACACTTTCATTTGGTAAGTCACATCATCTTTGTTTATATATATATATATATATATATATATATATACTCCTGGAAATTGACATAAGAACACCGTGAATTCATTGTCCCAGGAAGGGGAAACTTTATTGACACATTCCTGGGGTCAGATACATCACATGATCACACTGACAGAACCACAGGAACATAGACACAGGCAACAGAGCATGCACAATGTCGGCACTAGTACAGTGTATATCCACCTTTCGCAGCAATGCAGGCTGCTATTCTCCCATGGAGACGATCGTAGAGATGCTGGATGTAGTCCTGTGGAACGGCTTGCATTGCCATTTCCACCTGGCGCCTCAGTTGAACCAGCGTTCGTGCTGGACGTGCAGACCGCGTGAGACGACGCTTCATCCAGTCCCAAACATGCTCAATGGGGGACAGATCCGGAGATCTTGCTGGCCAGGGTAGTTGACTTACACCTTCTAGAGCACGTTGGGTGGCACGGGATACATGCAGACGTGCATTGTACTGTTGGAACAGCAAGATCCCTTGCCGGTCTAGGAATGGTAGAACGATGGGTTCGATGACGGTTTGGATGTACCGTGCACTATTCAGTGTCCCCTCGACGATCACCAGTGGTGTACGGCCAGTGTAGGAGATCGCTCCCCACACCATGATGCCGGGTGTTAGCCCTGTGTGCCTCGGTCGTATGCAGTCCTGATTGTGGCGCTCACCTGCACGGCGCCAAACACGCATACGACCATCATTGGCACCAAGGCAGAAGCGACTCTCATCGCTGAAGACGACACGTCTCCATTCGTCCCTCCATTCACGCCTGTCGCGACACCACTGGAGGCGGACTGCACGATGTTGGAGCGTGAGCGGAAGACGGCCTAACGGTGTGCGGGACCGTAGCCCAGCTTCATGGAGACGGTTGCGAATGGTCCTCGCCGATACCCCAGGAGGAACAGTGTCCCTAATTTGCTGGGAAGTGGCGGTGCGGTCCCCTACGGCACTGCATGGGATCCTACGGTCTTGGCGTGCATCTGTGCGTCGCTGCGGTCCGGTCCCAGGTCGACGGGCACGTGCACCTTCCGCCGACCACTGGTGACAACATCGATGTACTGTGGAGACCTCACGCCCCACGTGTTGAGCAATTCGGCGGTACGTCCACCTGGCCTCCCGCATGCCCACTATATGTCCTCGCTCAAAGTCCGTCAACTGCACATACGGTTCACGTCCACACTGTCGTGGCATGCTACCAGTGTTAAAGACTGCGATGGAGCTCCGTATGCCACGGAAAACTGGCTGACACTGACGGCGGCGGTGCACAAATGCTGCGCAGCTAGCGCCATTCGACGGCCAACACCGCGGTTCCTGGTGTGTCCGCTGTGCCGTGCGTGTGATCATTGCTTGTACAGCCCTCTCGCAGTGTCCGGAGCAAGTATGGTGGGTCTGACACACCGGTGTCAATGTGTTCTTTTTTCCATTTCCAGGAGTGTATATATATATATATATATATATATATATATATATATATATATATATATATATATATATATATATATATATATAAAAACAAAGATGAGGTGACTTACCGAACAAAAGCGCTGGCAGGTCGATAGACACACAAACAAACACAAACATACACACAAAATTCAAGCTTTCGCAACAAACTGTTGCCTCATCAGGAAAGAGGGAAGGAGAGGGGAAGACGAAAGGAAGTGGGTTTTAAAGGAGAGGGTAAGGAGTCATTCCAATCCCGGGAGCGGAAAGACTTACCTTAGGGGGAAAAAAGGACAGGTATACACTCGCACACACGCACATATCCATCCACACATACAGACACCCGTCTGAATGTGTGGATGGATATGTGCGTGTGTGCGAGTGTATACCTGTCCTTTTTTCCCCCTAAGGTAAGTCTTTCCGCTCCCGGGATTGGAATGACTCCTTACCCTCTCCTTTAAAACCCACTTCCTTTCGTCTTCCCCTCTCCTTCCCTCTTTCCTGATGAGGCAACAGTTTGTTGCGAAAGCTTGAATTTTGTGTGTATGTTTGTGTGTCTATCGACCTGCCAGCGCTTTTGTTCGGTAAGTCACCTCATCTTTGTTTTTATATATAATTTTTCCCACGTGGAATGTTTCCTTCCATATATTGATATCATTAATTTGAATCCAACAATTACGTTTGTTATTGTCACTGTTGCATTTCGAAATCTTTTCTGTCGTCTTATTTTCCTATTTCTGTTTTTGCCAGTAGTTTCACTTTGTATTCACCTTCTCCTTTTTACCGTAATCTGCTATACTATTTTATCCCGCCTATATATATACTCAATAATACGTAACCCACTTCCAAACCATAACCAAAAAAATTTTTTTGCCGCTTTCAGCACTACCGCCGCTATAATATCCACCGTTTCTAGTTCACAAACAGCTCCTTTCACCTTTTAAACAACTATTTCGGCCAGTTCTAATAACTTTCGCTTTATTTCCATTTCCGTTTTTCCCACACCACTGATCATTTTTAGCCGCTTCCCACAGGTTTTAACGCGATTATTTCTTCGTCAGACAATTGTTAGCCTCATTTTCATAATCTGCCACCACAATACCACTCCTTTTAATATACTACACACAGTTTTTTCGAAATTTTCCCGAATTTCTCCGTCCTTTAACGTGTTTTGGCGGCAACACAACCACCTAACCTTTATGCACATCGTTGTCTACCAACCCAAGTCCAACATAGCCCAGCTGTAACCAACACCTATTCGCCTTTTTTCATTCCAGATCTCCAGTTTCTTTCCGTTTCACCTTTATCTCTCCCCATATATTTTTATTTTCATTTTCATTTCACCTCATGTTACACTTTCCACCTTCTAATACCATGTCACCCTCACAACACCCCCACAATGACCCCATTAAGTTTTATTTACATTCCCTCCGCAAACATGCCTTCGCCCTAGCCAGATTACACTCCCATATTCTATTTTCTCAGGCTTGTCTGACATTTGGCATCACCCCCAAAGGCCTCACACTTAAAGTTCCCATCTCTGGCTGCAACCCTTCCTTAAAAAAGGGTGTCTGTATGTGTGGATGGATATGTGCGTGTGTGCGAGTGTATACCCGTCCTTTTTTCCCCCTAAGGTAAGTCTTTCCGCTCCCGGGATTGGAATGACTCCTTACCCTCTCCTTTAAAACCCACTTCCTTTCGTCTTCCCCTCTCCTTCCCTCTTTCCTGATGAGGCAACAGTTTGTTGCGAAAGCTTGAATTTTGTGTGTATGTTTGTGTTTGTTTGTGTGTCTATCGACCTGCCAGCGCTTTTGTTCGGTAAGTCACCTCATCTTTGTTTTTATATATAATTTTTCCCACGTGGAATGTTTCCTTCCATATATATATATATATATATATATATATATATATATATATATATATATATATATATATATATATAGAGAGAGAGAGAGAGAGAGAGAGAGAGAGGGAAGCATTCCATGTGGGAAAAATATATCTAAAAACAAAGATGATGAGACTTACCAAACAAAAGCGCTGGCAGGTCGATAGCCACACAAACAAACACAAACATACACACAAAATTCAAGCTTTCGCAACAAATGGTTGCTTCATCAGGAAAGAGGGAAGGAGAGGGAAAGACGAAAGAATGTGGGTTTTAAGGGAGAGGGTAAGGAGTCATTCAAATCCCGGGAGTCTGCTTGTGTCTGTGTATGTGCGGATGGAGATGTGTGTGTGTGCGAGTGTATACCTGTCCTTTTTTCCCCCTAAGGTAAGTCTTTCCGCTTCCGGGATTGGAATGACTCCTTACCCTCTCCCTTAAAACCCACATCCTTTTGTCTTTCCCTCTCCTTCCCTCTTTCCTGATGAAGCAACCGTTTGTTGCAAAAGCTTGAATTTTGTGTGTATGTTTGTGTTTGTTTGTGTGTCTATCGACCTGCCAGCACTTTTGTTTGATAAGTCTCATCATAGGGAAACATTCCACGCGGGAAAAATATATTTAAAACAAAGATGATGTGACTTACCATACGAAAGTGCTGGCAGGTCGATAGAAACACAAACAGATACATACATACACACAAAATTCAAGCTTTCGCAACAAACTGTTGCCTCATCAGGAAAGAGGGAAGGCAACAGTTTATTGCGAAAGCTTGAATTTTGTGTGTATGCATGTGTCTGTTTGTGTTTCTATCGACCTGCCAGCGCTTTCGTATGGTAAGTCACATCATCTTTGTTTTATATATATATATATATATATATATATATATATATATATATATATATATATATATATATATGTGTGTGTGTGTGTGTGTGTGTGTGTGTGTGTGTGTGTGGTGAGAGAGAAGTTGATTATTTTGAGAAATTTTGTAGTAAAGTTTCAATAAATTCTCACAAATAAAAGTATTTCAAGAGGATGCAATGTGATTTTTTATTCATATCTACTGTAAAGACATATTTTCAAACAGTAAATTCTACCCTAAATTTTATTGTTAAATATTCATGAATGGGTACTTAACATTGTTTACTTGCAAATAGAGTGCACTTAATATAAATTAGAATAACTTACCTCTGTTTCCTTGCTGGACAAATTAACGAAGCTTTACTGTGAAACCTCTCAAAAACATGAATATAAAATGTCTGAATTGTTTAATTGTTTGATACTGAGATATGTATTGACAATTTCTGCAATAACAGAGTGTATCAACCTCAAAGATTAATC
The DNA here is from genome assembly GCF_021461395.2 of Schistocerca americana. NCBI lineage: Eukaryota > Metazoa > Arthropoda > Insecta > Orthoptera > Acrididae > Schistocerca > Schistocerca americana. Next base: position 226,033,311 of record NC_060123.1, read on the forward strand.
TATGACTCAGCACAATATAAAACTAATTTTAGCAAGCATCTTCCTACAGCATGCAAACAATGTTAAGGCTGGTCCTTTACATTTCTAACATCTCCCTGTCAGAAAATTCATGCAAACTATGGTAAGAGACTTCCCTAAAAAATATTCACACTTACATGGTTAGTAACAACTTCTGAAGCACATTTATGTTCAGGAACATATTCAAGATCTTCATCTGAGTCATAATTATCCACAGTAGGAGGACAAGGCTGGCATCAGTGCATTTTGTTAGTGCAGATTGCCTACATCAGGGGCAAGTATGCACTTAGGGGCAAACCTATTGTTCTCCTTTGACTGACAGGTCATAAACTTATTGTTCTGCTAAATGGATTAAGACCCCCTGGAATATCTTTCCGTTTGATTGACAGGTCCTTAACCTACCGCTCCCCACCCCTCCTCTCTCCTCCTCCTCCTCCAACCCCTCAGGAAACCCCCAACCCTCCTGCTCTCCCCCTAGCTGTACAAGCACACTTTTGATATCAGTCTGATTGACTACTTAATTAAACTGATCAATTAATTAATCCCTCCTCCTCTGGCAAACCTCATCCCCTCCCCTCCCCCCTCCAGGAAATTGGTGGGAAAAAGACTCTGCTGATTGGTCATTTGAAGGGAATTAGATTGCAGTGTATGAAATATTGTTTAAGCAATTTAGACAATGTGTGGAATATTGTTTATTTAAACAATTTATGCGGTTCAAGGCAGTGTATAGAAATAGTTTATTTACTTGTTTAAAGAATTTTTCAGGAAATCGATCCCACCCCCACCACCCTTTCCTCCGTTTCCTTGGCACGGGTACACTTTCAGGTCTGAGTCATTCGAATAGCCCCCTCTAACTCTTATCAATTTGACTGACTACTTAAAAAAATTGATCAATTAATTAACCCCTCCCCCTCTGGTAACACCTCCATCCCTTCCCCCCTCTCCGCAACCTCCTCTCTCCCCCTCTATTCAGAAATTGGTGGTTCTGCAGTGGAGAGAAAGGATATCGTAACAGGAAATTAAAGGGTATATTGTTTATTTATGAAAGATTAAGTTTGTGACGGTTGGATTTCTCTTGCTCATTATTCTCTGCTGTTTGGGAAGATGCAGATCTTGTAAGAAATAATTACATCAGTCCTATCACACATAATTACACTGGTAAAAATCTTTTGATCACGAAGCATGCACCATCCACTGGACCGCTCAGAATGACACCGCACACACTGCCAGGAGTTGGGGTGCACCGGTGGCCCCCAAAAGCAACAACATAGCCGTCAGCTGCCGAGCCAAGCACAGGTGACCATTCAGGTCCTGCAAGCATGAGGCAGCAGCATCCTTTCATACTTGACTCCTGAGCAATTCCTGTCAAAACATGTGTTTACCTAGGGACCGTTGCTGGCAAGATGAGCATAGCCTTCATACGTGTGGGCCCTTTGAGATGTTTGTCTAGTGACTCACCCTCACAAACACAACTACAAGGTTGTCAGTGATATACCGACATCTCATGTCTATGTAAATAACAGCCAACTCTCCCTCTGGACACACTATAGAAATCTTTTGCAATGCTTTCAGAAACTGTTTACCCAGAATAACACAGCATGCATTCTTTCTAGTGATCCTAATGGTACAGCCCATCCATTACATATCAACCCTTCCTGAAAATCATAAAGTGCCACAGAAATAGTTAACGGTTGCTTTTGTTGTTGCAGGAGCTTTCGTGACATTTCAGGTTGTCTGCATGGACATTCTTGTCCTAACAAGACCTGTTTACGAAAATAGCCCAGAATAACACTGAATGCATTCTACCTGATGTCTTAATGAGGCACCCACTTCATCATGTACTACCCTCACTAGAAATCATAACATCCTGCTTTCAACAGATGTCTCAGAAACAGTAAACATCATCTCATGTTATCAGTGCTAAAAGCCTTCATCATGTCTGTGCATGCTCGCAAAAACACTATTAATCATAAAAGCATTACAGAAGAGGAAAATGGCTGGAATTTTCGGTGTCCCACAGCTACTTTTCTGGAAATGTCCAAATGCCCAATGGTGGATGAAGGGCAACATCCCACCAGAAATGGATGATCTGCTTCAACTTGTCTTTGAACACTAGAACAAAGAAGACATCATGTCACTCTCAGAACTTTCTGTAGGTACCTTGCCTCCATCTTGTTCGAACCAGTCTCTAGAGGTTCCTATGTCCCAGCACAAAGGATGTCTTGTGAATGAATGGAGCATTCTGATTGGCTCTTACTGAATTTACCCACTAAATTACTGATGCTGCTGATGTGGGAGCACTGTCTGCCATTTCTTTCTGCAGACGAGACTTTCAGTGCCAAAATTATTTTATACAGATCACCATATTGCACTGACAGTTAAACCCTGCAAAGGTGGTGTATAGGTCGTCAAACACCGAAAGACACTTCCTCAATTACACTGCTGTACCACTGATGACAGATGCTTAAATATTTCAGCGTGAAACTCATTTCCAACCCAGCTATACGTCACCAAATACCGTATCGATGTAGTAAACACACAATTCATATCCTGCACCAAACAAAATCATCACTTTTGCTTCCTGCATATAGCTATCAACCATCAGACACATGTACGTATTCCAGGAAGGCAGACAGCATAAGCACATGGACCTTATATAGCCCTCACAGCACTAGATGTATTTCGTTAGCTCAACAGGTCAGCCTCTGCAGCCGACGGTCACAAGTCATCTGCCCCCATGCACACAGTGGCCTAATGCATGACCAGAGTGCCCTCAGAAGACCGAGGTCACTCTCCGAACTGTTGTACAAATGCTGGGTCGGTTCCCTCGGCGCAAAGGTGCTACTGTTTCTGCCCTGACCTGCTGGCTTGCTTGCTTTCTACACCCATCCCCAGACTCTAGGATTACAAGAACATATGTATTTTCACATGGTTTGCCAGAATATCATACAATTAATGTGTTACTTCTTGATATCAAGCACATAGCAGTATGCTAATGATTGCTTGCACAGTATAATTCTGAAGATACAGACTGGAAATTATTTCTCTAGAAGCCCAAAATGTTTGCGAGGTGCAGCATGCTGTAAACCATTGAGTAACTAGAAACTTATCCCCTCTGCAAAGATCTTTATTGGAAAACACAAAAAAAAGAGGAAACTGATATTTCCATTCGCGAATACCAATGTCGATGATATAACGGATTCCAAATCATCATTATAATTTACAAAGTCAACTAAGGTGTTTCTCATGTCTAGAGAACCAGCACGTGTCCTCCACCTGTCTTTCACCTGCTACATGCACACAGCACACACCATAATCGATGATCTCTCAACCAAATAAAGATGGGAAATATACAGAAGCAGTCACCAGGACAATTTTCATGGGAAGGAATTATGGTCCACCGCAAATAGACATCCATGTTGAATCTTCTCAAATTTTGACAGATAACACACACGATCATAAAGGCTTTCCAACACATACTGAGTATTAGTTTGCTACTCAGCCACCTAGAGAGCAACATGGTTAGGTCAGCTACATTCCTGTACCCCAACCAGCCTTTCCATTTGGATGGCTCCTGCCACAAGCCGAAAGTGTGAACTGTTCTCACCACGGACCACAGCTGCCACATACTCCTCACACACCAGGCAGAATCATCCTAGGAAACCAGCTACATTTATATTTTATCACTGTACTTACAATTACATATTACAATCACGGTCTCAATTGGACAACATTCAACAATGAGTGAAGTATCAGAAATATCCCCTGTTGATAGCTGTGGCTCTGGAAATAGAAATATCTGTACCATTCTTATGACTTGACATAATTTTGCAAGTAAAAAAAAGAATCTTTCATTCTCTCTGCAGCTATCACAAAATTCCATGTCAAATCCATACCTTGCTTACGACTGGACATGCACATATTGGAACACACAACACATATACTTCAAAAGCCTGATGCTCAAAGCGAATCTATCATGTATCCCATACTACTAAGTATTATACTTCACCAATAACTGGATGATGCTGATATAAAGAAATACTGAGGGAAAATCGGCGATGGATGGAAATGTCTCATAAGTTTTTCTTGTGAGCATTACCACAATGTCTTAGAAAGAGAGGCACAATCATCTTACAAGCCACTAGATGTTAAAAACACAATCACAACAACCATGTTACTGTCACAAGTGGTCTTGGTTCTACAGGTGCTCACAAGTATCACTTACAATATCCTTGTTAAAAACTATACAAGCCTTATAAATTGAGTTATGGCATTATCTCCAAATGAAGTGGTTTTTCCACGCAAATACCACAACACTGAAAATAGTGATTGCCAGAGTGTATATTAACAGACAAAAAGTGTGAGTGCATGTCACCAACAGTGTAAGCTTGTAATAAAATCACAGAATTTAGAAAGTGATTCAGCTAAGGAACATGTTATGAAGCTGGTATTTGCAACTTCCTCATGCTGCTGCTAGATATTTCTCCAGTATTTGCAACACATTCTGTCTCAATGCCACGTGAGAGGTTCTACAATATACCCACTGGGTTATGGGCAATAGCTGATTGAGAATGATCACATACAGTAGATGGTGTGCTGACTGAGGTTGTAAGACATCCTCCCAAGCTTACATAATTGTTGTTGTTGTGGTCTTCAGTCCTGAGACTGGTTTGATGCAGCTCTCCATGCTACTCTATCCTGTGCAAGCTTCTTCATCTCCCAGTACCTACTGCAGCCTACATCCTTCTGAATCTGCTTAGTGTATTGATCTCTTGGTCTCCTTCTACGATTTTTACCTTCCACGCTGCCCTCCAGTACTAAATTGGTGATCCCTTAATGCCTCAGAACATGTCCCACCAACCAATCCCTTCTTCTAGTCAAGTTGTGCCACAAACTCCTCTTCTCCCCAATTCTATTCAATACCTCCTCATTAGTTATGTGATCTACCCATCTAATCTTCAGCATTCTTCTGTAGCACCACATTTCGAAAGCTTCTATTCTCTTCTTGTCTAAACTATTTATCATCCACGTTTCACTTCCATACATGGCTACACTCCATACAAATACTTTGAGAAACTACTTCCTAACACTTAAATCAATACTCGATGTTAACAAATTTCTCTTCTTCAGAAACGCTTTCCTTGCCATTGCCAGTCTACATTTTATATCCTCTCTACTTTGACCATCATCAGTTATTTTGCTCCCCAAATAGCAAAACTCCTTTACTACTTTAAGTGTCTCATTTCCTAATCTAATTCCCTCAGCATCACCCGATTTAATTCGACTACATTCCATTATCCTCGTTTTGCTTTTGTTGATATTCATCTTATACCCTCCTTACATAATAAGCTACAATATGTGTTGTCTAGTCTTCTAACAAGTTTGACTTTCATTAAAAACTGTCGTGAAGAAAATAGTCTGCATCATAATATTATTTCAACATACATATATTCAAGTTACAACCCAACTATGTCTCATAGGAAGAAGAATGTACCATCTAGACAAACACCCAAACAATAACTTCAAAATCAACAAGCACAAAGTTAAGTACAAATAATAAACTGTGATTATTCTATCTGCACTTGCTCATACCAATACGTATTTAGTGTGCAAACGCAAAAGTTTTCTAATTTATTTGTTACTACAATTATTGAAGTGAACAGAACAAGGAGTAGGTCACAGTATCCAGAGTCACAAGTCATGAGGTTTTCCACAACTTTGTCTCTATTGAGTCTCTTATAACACTGTCCCAATACCTGGGGGGCTGGAACAGAATTCTCAGTTTTTCATAGCTCATAGTGTGTTTAAATTCCAGACAGAAATCAGTAATGGCTGAATCAGTTATCTGCCTCTGCCAGTTGTGCCTCTGATGTTCTTGGTACCTGATGTTCACTGCCCTAATTGTTTGGCCAATGTACAATATGCCACATTGGCAAGGTTTATAATAAACTGCTTGTTTTTGTAAACCAAGTTTATCTTTCACAGCTCCGAATGGCCCTCTTATTTTGATTGGTAGACAGAACACACACTTGATTTTATGCTTCTTGAGAATGATGTTGATCTTGTCAGAAATAGATCACACATAGTGCAGGAAGCCAACAATCTTTACTTCACCTTGCTCTTTTTCTCTATTGTGTGGCAGAGTGACTGGCTGAAAAAGGTTTTCTGGATCTGTTTGATACATTCATTTCATTGCACAAGACTGAGCATAGTTGATCTGTTTCTGATGTCAATCAATCTTGGTCTGACAAGCTGTTGCAGTAACACATCCCATTCCTTGAATGAAGGGTACCACTTCCTCAAATACATATATCAGAGAAAAGATGACCATGACTGAGAGTAGTAGATAAGTGGTGAGTACCGCACTGTTGGGAAGTGTTTTGACTGTAGGTTCTGATACCAGAGCTAATGATCCAGTGATTGTATGGAAGTGAGTAGTAGTCAGATGACCCTACCTGCTGAGGTGGAGACAGGAGTTCCATGGAGTGGGTCATCCAGAAGAAAGAGCTCCAGGAAATCAAAGAATGTGAAATGTCAAAGATAACAAATGTATTGTAATTGTTAATTATCAAGTTGAATATCAGATCTGTTACATGCATAGTACATAGAATCAGTAAACGAGTTGGCAGCTGTCTGCATTTACCATGTATTGAGTTGCAATTCTGAAGATAATATAAGATGGTGAATTGAATCTCACTTCTTATTTATGTGGTGGAGTAAATGAGAATGAGAAGTTAATTTTCAGCAGCTTTATCTGCAGCCTGTAAGGAGGCAAAGTCTAACAAAGTTGGAGGAAGAAGGCACATGAATATAGGGCACAGACTAGCTGGACCCTGATAAATAATACTTAACAGCAACCGAATATTCAGTAGACAACTTTCATTTTATGTAAAAGGAGTATTCAGGTGGCAACTGATTTAAGTGTTTGGTGCATGAAGTGAAGTATAAGAAACCACTGTGCAGCCCAACCTAACCTGAAACACTTCAGCATGTACCCTGAGGAACAATTTCTTTAGAACTCGATTCTTCTGAACTGGGTGCTGATAATTCTAACTTGCAGGTATAAATCAGTGTCAACTGATTTCCTATATACACTGTAGCCAAATGACCCACCTGCTCTCCTTTTCTCCAGTATATCCAGAAATGGCACCTGACCATTCTTCTCCAGTTCTAACAATGGAAAATCCAGGATGGGAAGTAACAATATTATGAAAAGGAAAATTGCTGCTCACCATACAGTGGAGATGCTGAGTCACAGATAGGCAAAACGAAAAGACTATCGCAAATAAAGCTTTCAGCCCATAAGACCTTTGTCAAAAATAGATGACCAAAACACACACACACACAACTCACATACACATGACTGCAGTCTAAGGTAACTGTAGCCACACTGCGAGCAGCAGCACCAGCGCATGTCGGGAGTGGCGACTGGGTGGGGGTAAGGAGGAGACTGGAGTGGGGAGGGACAGGGACAGTAGGGTAGGAGTGGTAGACACTGCAGTGCTGTTAGGAAGCACACAGGAATGAGGTGGAGAGGGTGGGTCAGCTATGTGCAGTCGGGAGGTTATACGGAGGGTAGGGGAGAGGTGGGGAGAGGGGGTAGTGGAAAAGAAGTAAAAAGACTGGGTGCAATGGTGGAATGAGGGCTGTATAGTGCTGGAATGGGAACAGCCAGGCTGGATGGGTGAGGACAATGACTAACGAAGGTTGAGGCCAGGAGGGTTACAGAATGTAGGATATATTGCAGGGAAACCTCCCACCTGCGCAACTCAGAAAAGCTGGTGTTGGTGGTAAGTATCCATATGGCACAGCCTGTGAAGCAGTCTTTGAAATGAAGGATGTTATATTTGGCAGAATGCTCAGCAACCGGGTGGTCCACTTGTTTCTTGGCCACAGTTTGTCAGAAGCTATTCATGCCGACAGACAGCTAGTTGGTTGTCATGCCCACATAGAATGCAGCACAGTGGTTGCAGCTTAGCTTGTAGATCACATGACTGGTTTCACAGGTAGCCCTACCTTTGATGGGATAGGTGATGTTTGTGATCAGACTGGAGTAGGTGGTGTTGGGAGGATGTATGGGACAGGTCTTGCATCTAGGTCTATTAGAGGGGTATGAGCCATGAGGTGAGGGGTTGGGAGCAGGGGTTGTGTAGGGATGGACAAGTATATTGTGTAGGTTCAGTGGATGGCAGTATACCACTGTGGTGAGAGGGGTAGGAAGGATAGTGGACAGGACACTTCTCATTTCAGGGCACGACGAGAGATAGTTGAAACCCTGGTGGAGAATGTAATTCAGTTGCTCCAGTCCTGGGTGGTACTGAGTTATGAGTGAATGCTCCTATGTGGTCGGACGGTTGGACTTTGGGAGGTAGTGGGAAACTGGAAAGATAAGGCATGGGAGATTTGTTTTTGTACAAGATTGGGAGGATCATTTCAGTCTGTAAGGCCTTCTGTGAGACCCTCAGTGTATTTCGAAAGAGACTGCACATCACTGCAAATGTGATGGCCACAAGTGGCTAGGCTGTGTGGAAGGGACTTCTTGGTATGGAACGGGTAGCAGTTGTCGAAGTGGAGGTATTGCTGGTGGTTAGTAGGTTTGATATGGATGGAGGTACTGATGTAGCCATCTTTTAGGTGGAGGTCAACATCTAGGAAGGTGGCTTGATGGGCTGAGTAGGTCTAAGTGAAGCTAATGAAGAAGAAGTTGTTGAGGTTCTGTAGGAATGTGGATAGGATGTCCCACCTTTTATCCAGATCACGAAGATGTCATCAATGAATCTGAACTAGGTGAGGGGTTTAGGATTCTGGGTGTATAGGAAGGATTCCTCTGGATGGCCCATTAATAGGTTCACATAGGATGGTGCTATGTGAATGCCTATAGCCATACCTCGGATTTGTTTGTAGGTATGCCTTCAAAGGAGAAGTAATTGTGGGTCATGAGAATTAGGAAGGAGGTTGTTGGTTTGGAATCTTTTGTAAATTGGGAAAGGTACTGTTCAATAGCGGTAAGGCCATGGGCATTAGGGATATTAGTGTAAAGCGAAGTGAAATCAATAGTGACAAGCAGGGCACCGTGTGGTAAAGGAACAGGAACTGTGGAGAGTCAGTGGAGGAACTGGTTGGTATCTTTTATATAGGAGGGTTGGTTCCGGGTAATAGGTTGAATGTGTTGGTCTATGAGAGCATAGATTCTATCCCATCAAAGGTAGGGCTACAGGTGAGACCAGTCATGTGATCTACAAGCTAAGCTACAACCACTGTGCTGCATTCTATGTGGGCATGACAACCAACAAGCTGTCTGTCTGCATGAATGGCCACTGACAAACTGTGGCCAAGAAACAAGTGGACTACCCAGTTGCTGAGCACACTGCCAAACATAATATTCTTCATTTCAATGGCTGCTTCACAGCCTGTTCCATATCGACCTCTCCCACCAACACCAGCTTTTCTGTATTGCACAGGTGAGAGCTTTCACTGCAATGTATCCTACATTCCTGTAACCCTCCTGGCCTCAACCTTCATTAGTCATTGTCCTCATCCACCCAGCCTGGCTGTTCCCATCCCAGCACTATACAGACCTCATTCCACCATCGCACCCAGTATTTTTACTTCTCTCCTTTTATGCTACCCCTCTCCCTACCTCTCCCCTGCCCTCCATCTAACCTCCCGACTGTACATAGCTGACCTACCATCTCCACCTCATCTCTGCGCACTCCCTAGCAGCACTTCACTGTCTGCCATCCTTACACTATTAGCCTTCCCCTTCCCTGCCCCAGCCCCCTTCTCACCACCATCCAATCGCCACTCCCATCATGAACTGGTGCTGCTGCTCGCAGTGTGGCTACAGTTGCCTTAGACTGCAGTCACGTGTGTGTGAGTTGCATTTTCCTGTGTGTGTGTGTGTGTGTGTGTGTGTGTGTGTGTGTGTGTTTTCTGTCGTCTGTTTTTGATGAAGGCCTTATGGGTCAAAAACTTTATTTATAATAGTCTTTTTGTTGTGCCTATCTGCAACTCAGCATCTTCACTATATGGTGAGTAGCAACTTTCCTTTTCATAATATTGCTTCTACAGTTCTAGTTCGACACAAACCTACATGCTTCCTCAGAAATCTGGCCACGTGTTAGGGAGAGGCTCAGTGAGCTTTTGGAACATTTCAACTAACACCACTGAGATATGAAGCTCACCATAGAATTTAACGTAATATAATGCAGTCAAATTAAATCAGGCAATGCTGAAATGATTAGATTAGGAAAAGAAACACTTTGCTGTTTGAATTGAAAAATAACTGGTAATGGTCAAAGTAGAGAGGATAAAAATGCAGACTGACTATAGCAAAGAAGTCATTTCTTGAAAAGATGAATTTTTTAACATTTAATATTAATGTAAGTATTGGATATATTTTCTGAACGGATTTTTTGGAAGTGCATCTTAGTATTGAAATAAAATGTGGACAGTAAGAAGTTCAGGAAAGAAGAGAAAAGAAGCATTTGAAGTATTGTGCAACAGAACAATGCTAAAGTTTAGATGAGTACATTACATAGCTAATGAGACACTGAGTAGAACTGGGGAGAAAAGAAAATTATGGCACAACTTGACTAAAAGAAGTGTCCATACGATAGGATACCTTCTGAGGCATCAAGGGTACCTTATGTGATATCAGAAAATCATCGCTTCAGTATCGATGGGGAACTGTGTGTTGGGGGGGGGGGGGGGGGGGGGGGGCAGGGGGTGTAAAAGTTATAGAGGGAGACCAAGACAAGAGATAAATATAGTAAGCAAGTTCAAATGGATGTGCATTGCAGTAGTTATGGTGAGACTTAAACAGGATGGAGTAGTGTGGAGAGCTGCATCAAACCAGTCTTCAGTCAGAAGACCACCACAACAACAATGTAACAGACCAAGATTCATTTATTGTAATATATTATGCTTCTGATTAATGAACAACACAATACATAGTAATTTTATTATGTGGTTATGTAAATACTTTTGATGATATCTTTATTTTCACCTTACACTAATTATTCTTTAATGACATTTGAGATTATATACTTTAAAAGAATTTTGCTCAAGATTTATTGTTTCTAAAATAAACTTGTGTTAGTTACTGTTTTTCCATATAAGATGAGACGATGTGTTTTACATAGATTATTTAGAATTGATCAATCAAACTAGTACAATTGTATACAAATGAAATATTTATTTGATTGTAATGAAAATATGCATATTGCAAAATTAATTGTTAAAAATACTCATCATGAGGCATTTGATACTAAAAGACTGTATTTTCCTAAAAGATTAATGGCGTGTTCTCTGTCGTGTGTCTAGTCATGCTTAAACGATTTTGTACAGATTATTGTTCAATGTAAGTCACTTAAAATACTACTTCTAATAATACCTAAGATTGCTTAAATTGTCAAAATGTGTATATGAGAAGGTGGCTGCAACCACAGGGCAAATGGCATTATTATTATTATTATTACTACTATTAACAGAAGTGCTGTTGTGTTCAGTTTGGCTTGTGTGAAGAAACGAGTCATTTTGAGACTTTTCAATCAAACAAAATCCGTGAAAACAGAGAAGAACATAAAAATAATTTCAAAATATTCACGTCAAGGCTTCTGCTGGCTGCTGTGGCCGAGTGGTTCTAGGCGCTTCAGTCCGGAACCATGCTGCTACTACGGTTGCAGGTTCGAATCCTGCGACCTCCCAGATGTTAAGTCCCATAGTGCTTAGAGCCATTTGAATGTCAAGACTTCTGGAGCAATGTTTGATGAAGATCTTAATGGCCGAAAGCTATAACTGAGTCTTTTTGTTGTGCCTATCTGCGACTCAGAATCTCCACTATATGGCAAGTGGCAACTTTTCATCTCATAATATTGTTGCATTCCATCCTGGATTTTCCATTGTTTGATTTAATCTCCAACATCTCCAATTCAACCATTTACATAATAAATTATTTTACTAATGTTTCCCTGCTCCAGAAAGTTTATCAAAGCACATTGTGATAACGACACAAGCTTATGCCTAGAGGATTGTCACTACATAGCTTTAGCCAGACCACACCAGTAATTTTCAAAGTAGGTGGCGTTTAAGAAACCAAATCAATGGATCCTATGCCCTTGGAGTCTTCCATCATCTTCTCCTGAATGGTCAGTTTTGAAGGACTGACAAAGGCCTAAGTAATGACATGCTTCCATTCTAAAGGAACCACAACTTTCCTCAATCATTGCAAAGTTCCTGTCACGAGGTAGAAAACTACAACTCAAACATAATTTTTTTGATGTATTTCTGTACAGTACTTGCAGCTGACCAGATAGAAATAAAGCACTAAAACTCTCCAGTTATTGTTCTGCCTGACACAGCAGTCAGACCTTACAATCAGTTTGTGTTCCATACCTTCTTCAAGTGTCACAAATTTAAGCAGATTGGAAACTATTTTGGCTGAACCTCTCCTTGTGGTGGATTCATCCCACAAATTTATTGTGTTGTTTCCAGTACCAAAGTCATGAACCATGAAATTATATGATGACAGCTGTTTCTGGCAGAATACTGTGGAATGCGTCAATGTAGAACAAAGGAAAACCTGTTGTACGTCTACACATATAAGAAGTATATTGTTATTCCTTTCAGCCATTTCTGTATCGTTTTTTAGCACTTTGTATGCTTGGTCTGCTTTTGCATGATGCAACTAACAGTCAAGTTCAATGTTGTGCATTTCTATGTCATCTGAAGCTGTGACCATGAACAATTGATACATTCTGCAGAGTTTGAGATCAGAGTACAGACATTCTTTACAGGATTTATTCCTGTTGTAGTGGATCATCTGCTTCGGGAATCTCAAAATGTGTTCCTGAATCAGAGCACTGTCATCAATTTCCTTGACTGTCTTTAGACGTGGTCGTTCCACCCTTCAGTTTATGTTGAAGAGTCTGTATTCATGGCTGGGTGATGCAAAATATGTCAAGCAATGTTTTTTGACACACTTCTTTTGACTGGACTTCATATTTGAAAGTAGCTTGTTTCTGTGAAGTATTGGCTGCCTTACCTTTCTTTTGTCTGGCTGGCACACCTATTTTCATGGAGTTTATCAAGTAAATGGGCTGCTTATCATGTGTCAAGGCATGATATTCTTTGTACAGCTGTAGCTTAATTTCCAGGTTTATGTCCTCGCATCATTCTTTTGAACATACTTCTGCACTGTACACATGATCCTAAATCAAGCAGTCAATATTACTACATAATATTCAACTAAATTATCATACTCACATTCTCTTTTAATAATATACCAGTGTTCAGGGTGTGTATTATATTTTTTCGTCAATGATAAAGACAGAACTGTAGTTAATTTTATTCATGTCGCATATTTTTACTGTAATGTTATCAGCAGATGCACATAATGTGCACTGTTAGAGTCATGTACTCTACAGGACACATATGCTACTCTATAGACATGTGCCTTTTTACAAAACCGATACTGCAATATTCCACTCACCTGCATTGGAAGCTGTCTCACAGGAGCTACCTTTCCTTTTTGTGATTTATGTTCCAATCCAGCATCAGAAGTCCTTTCCTTTTAATATTCTGCCAACTGTAGAAGATAATTTTCCTTTTCTGTGCATTATTTGCACGTTTCAAACCACTTGCGGTAAGTGTCATCTTGCTATACTCTGTCATTCCTGTACCATACAGCATTGTTCGCACACAGGTGCATAAACTGTGACTCTCTCCTCTCTCTCATAGTGCTGCCCTCAGGCAGTAAACAGGTCAACTACAACATCATCCGATGAAGACTGCCGTATACAACATCACTCCACATGATTCTATGTGATGCTGTAAATATGATTCCCAATTACCAAATCGTGAATACGCCCGAACTAAAAATTTATCACCATAATGTGCAATCCCTGCGTAATAAGATCGATGAAATTAACGTTATATTAACACATGAAGTTAATGATATCTCAGTGTTATGCATTTCTGAGCACTGGCTTAACCCAGAATTAATCCAGAATACGAAAATAAACAAATTTGTCTTGGCTGCTTACTACTGCAGGAAAAACAGCAAACAGGGTGGGGTAGCAATTTACACAAAGGAAAATGTAGATTTTATTACACTACCTGACTTAACTAGGGCAAATGTCGAAAAGGATTATGAAATTGCAGCTATAAAAATTACTCAGTTCAACCTGGTTATTGCTACAGTTTACCGATCACCGTCCGGGAATTTTGAACTTTTCTTAAACAAATTGGAGTCATTGCTAAATAAAGTAAATAAAATAGATTGTGAATTGATAATCTGTGGTGACTTCAATATTGACTTCCTCACGAATAGTGGAAATAGGGAGACCATTTTGAACCTTGCAACGTCCTACAATTTAAAGACTGAAGTAAAAGCAGCTACCCGAGTACCAGAAACTTGTCAAACAGCTCTTGATCAGTTTCTAGTAAAGAAGAGTTTACACAACACCTCACTAAAAATTTTCAATGCAGGTTTTAGTGATCATCTTGCTCAAATATTAAGCATAAAAGTACAAGGCAGTATTATTAACAACATGTCTCTTAGAACAGCATATCGAAGCTATAATCAGCATAATGTGAACTACTTCAACAACTTATTACAGAAAGAAAAATGGCTAGAAGTGTACAAAATGAACGATATAAATGAAAAATTCAACACTTTCATTGATACATTAACCCATTTCTTTGAACTTGCATTCCCACTGAAAACATTAACCATACAGGGAAACTCTAGAACAAACAGCTGGATCACAAAGGGAATAAGGGTTTCATGCCAGAAGAAAAGACTACTTCATGAAATATGTAACTCAAAAAATTCCTCACCTGTAGTACGCGCATACTATAAAAAATACTCCAAAATATTAAGAAAAGTAATAAAAGCAGCAAAAATAATGCATAATGATGAAATCATTTATAATTCAGCTAATAAATCAAAGGCTATGTGGAGTGTTATAAAAAAAGAATGTGGAGAATACAGACAACCTTGGAAAAATATAACACTATCACATAAAAATAAAAAAGTAACAAACCCCTTAGAAGTAGCTAACACATTTAACAACTTTCTCACAGGTGTTGCTGAAAATATGTTACAATCAAACTTTAAGAGCATCCAGGCAAATGAATATAAAATAAGTACATGCAGAGGGTCAATGTACATCAGTTCTGTTTCACAAGATGAAGTAGCTAAAGCAATAAAAGGACTAAAAAATTCCAAATCGGCAGGTATTGATGGTATACCTGCAACAATGTTAAAGAAGAGCGCATCAAACCTAATTGAAGTACTCACACATTTATGCGACTGCTCACTTCAGGTAGGCACTTTCCCTGATGTGTTAAAAACATCAAAAGTTATTCCTATATATAAAAAAGGGGACAAAGACAATGTAAATAACTACAGACCCATCACAATTTCCTCCTGCATCTCTAAAGTACTGGAAAAAGTTATGTATGAGAAACTTATGAAACTTATAAATAAAAACAGCATCCTTTGTAATGAACAACATGGATTCAGAAATAAGAGGTCAACGACAACTGCTGTCTATGAGCGCATCAATTCCATCCTAAACCTGCTTGACAAAAAACAGGAAACAATAGGAGTCTTTATTGACTTGTCAAAAGCTTTTGACATGGTGGACCATAAAATTCTGCTATCAAAGCTAGAAAGATATGGTATTCGAGGTCTGTCCAACAAGTGGATCAGTTCCTTCCTGACAAATCGTATGCAGGCAGTGTGCGTCAAGCACACAAATATTGAACTAAAAACTGTATCTAATCACTTATCTGACTATAAACAAATAAAATGTGGTGTACCCCAAGGATCCGTATTGGGACCCCTTCTGTTTCTTCTGTACATAAATGATCTAAGCTTAAATATTGATGCACACAAATCAATCATATTTGCAGATGACACCACAATTCTATTAAAAGGAGACGACGATGAACAGTTACAGCAGACAGTAAACACGGTCACGAAACAACTTAGCAGCTGGGCACAGAGTAACCAGCTTGTAATAAACAGTAAGAAAACCGTTGCTCTAAAATTCCACAATGTTCCTAACAAGGACATGTTTATCCCATCAGTCTCTATCAATGACGAACCAGTTGGTAACAGTACTGAAACCAAATTCTTAGGACTTTGGCTGCAGAGTAACATCAGATGGAATAAGCATATTGAATGTCTCAATACAGAACTGAGCAAAACATGTTATCTTCTTTATTCATTAAAATCATGCTGTAGTGAGAAAACAGTAATGAGTGCATATCATGCGTACTTTCATTCTCGTCTTAGATATGGGGTCACCTTCTGGGGAAACTCTAAAATAGCTAATAGCACATTTAAACTACAAAAAAGGGCCATTAGAATCTTGTTTGGGTGCAAGCCTAGAGACTCTTGTAAACCCCTGTTTAAGAAATCTGGTATTCCCCCATTACCGTGTGTATACATTATGGAAACCCTTTTGTTCTTTAAATTAAATGTAATAGGCAAGGACCAGAGGCTACAAAAAAACTGTGATATACATGAGCACTTTACCAGACAAAACAGGAACTTACATATGACTCAAATCAGCACAGCACTGTGCCAAAAAGGTACTTTTCACATGGGAGTTAAGCTTTATAACAAACTTCCTGAAAACATAAAAGCTATCACTGAGGTTAATACATTTGGAAAATCTCTAAAGTCATATTTACAGCATCACTGCTTTTATTCCATTGATGAATATTTAAATTTATGAAATGTGTTATATAAATACTTGTGTGTAAAGTGTATTATTGTAAGCTTAAATATGTATGCCTTGAAATTACTTTCAGCCTGTATATTTATAACTTGACTTGTCCAATGTCTTATGCATAAGCTGCTATGTAGACAACAGGACCAATAAAATACAATCTACAATCTACAAAATGTCAAAATGTGCCATACAGTATTATTCGTGCACACACTTTAAGTATTGATGATGACCTAGGTATTAACAACATTAAAATCACCACATAGGTGAGTATCGCCTCAATGGGCTCCAATCTGTCCAATACTGACTTAATCACATCCCACAGGGCTTGCAATCTCAAGAGGGCCCATGAGAAGGGAGGCATGGACCTCCGTTTTAAATGAATATGTACAGCTACATCTGCAACCCATCCAAACTCAAGAGTGAACAGATCCAAATATGAGCAGTTAAGTCGTTGATTCTGCAAAATGGAATCACCATGGAAACCAAACACACATTCTTTGAAATGGAAAGCTCAAATTGTTTGACTGCCTCTAACCCAAAAATATCTTCTGCATTACCAGAAGTAACAACCGAAAAGGAAGTTTCCTAAAAACATTTTTATGGGGACTCCCATAGCAGAACCACCTTCCACATGTAGTTCCTGGCTACCATACACAATTACTCACTGAAGAGAAGACTGTAACAGAGGACAACCTGACACAATGTAGATAGTACTATTCAGAAGAGAAAAGGATGCATTGGTATTTACCTGTAAACGGACTTCCAAACCATTCATTCATAACATGATTACCAGTTTGAAAGGTTGATTCATAGCAGGATGAGTCAACGTTGCAATAGAGTGCACTGTTTCAATAGGAGAGCTGCGATGAGATGCCATGAGGGACAAGTCCTGGGAGTCAAATGACCGATTGATGCTAGTAATGTGGCCCCTAATTCTCAACAAAAAGCAAGTATTCAATCAATGGTGGCAGAGGGAGTAGCAAGGGTGTCAGTGGAAACATTGAGGATGAGAAGGTAGGTGACACAATCTGGAGTTCCATTGAGATGGAGAACTGGGGAAAGGCTCTGACATTGAGTTACACGAGAAGATATGATTTTGAGACACCCCATTCGCATGCCTCTAGGCCACTGCATTAGTGCACCTTAAGATGTTTACCAGAGCAGCCAACACAAGTGTGTTATTTTGTGTTGTGCTGATGGGATGTGGTTACCTCCACACCGAAGGTGGTGGTGGACAGTGCGGACTGAGCTTCCCACTGGCTTTCAGTTTCCTCTGTGGATTCATAAGGCTGAGCAATTTTAAGGACTTTGTTTAAGGACAGATCTGCATGCTGTAAGGCCTGTGAGCAGATTTCCTTGTCATATGAATGTTGGAGAAGCAAGCCTTGAATTGAGGTGTCAGCATTTGATCAGCAACACAATTCTTTGGAGCACACAAATGCACAATGACAATTAAGACCCCGAAGGTCAGTGACCCAGTCTTTTTAGGTTCCGAACTGCTGTTTACAAAGTCAGTAATGTTTCAAGTGAGCAACTGCCATCTGGAATGATACTCATAGTGATCTGACAGCAGATTATAAAGTTCAGCCTCAGCCCACTTAGTGTTCCCCCTAAACTCAAACAGGAACACCAAGTGGGCTGAGACATGAATGGGAATTTGGATTGAGGAGAGAGACATGCTAGAGTAGTCCATGAGGTTGTGTAAGGCCACTGTGTCAGGGTGGCATAGTGGTTAGTGCATCTGTCTAGTTTGCAGGAGACCCAGGTTTGAATCCCAGTCTTGGTGCAAATTTTCATTCATTACTTCACTCTGAATATCATATAAGTTTGATGTCATAGAAACAGGAGATAGCCAGCCAATATTAATGTCCATATGTTGCGTAAAATCAAAGCTAATGCCGCCACAGATAGTGGCTGGTACAGTGTATAGTCTGTCAAGTGAGCACACAAAGGAATGACTCCTCTGCATAGTAGACACATGGTTATAGCTTATCAGAAGTCGTGGGGTCCCTCCAGATGATGTGATGTGAGCTCAGGAGTGTGATCTCTTCCCAGAGTGCTTCTGGTGGAGACAGCTTGTATGATGCGGTACCACCAGTTGTGTGGGCTGGATGATGATGATGTTCGGTTTGTGGGGAACTCAACTGTGCGATCATCAGTGCCCATACAGAGTCCCAATTCTTAGACAATCCATTTTTCTTTTCACAGTCCAATCTAGTCACTCCCACAAATGATGATGAAATCATGAGGACAACACAAACACCCAGTCCCCAGGCAGAGAAAATCCCCAACCCAGCCGGGAATCAAACCCCAGACCCCATGATCCAAAGGCAGCAACACTAGCCCCTATACCATGAGTTGCGGACGTGTGTGCTGGAGGTAGGAATCGATCTCCAACAGGTCTGACAGCTCCATGTCACTGTCGGAGTCACAGGTGCAGGGATGCCACTGCTGGAGCAGTATCCAGAGGTGCTACCGGTGAAGCTGAAGACAGAAGGTCCTGCATTCCACATGGACAACATCTGGCTGCACGGGGGCCATCAGCACAGAGTCCATCAGCACAGAGTCCATGCCACTCATTGAAAACAGGTCTGCTTAGTGGGGCATTGGAACAGAGGAAAATGGGTGTGCTGGAGCCCAATCCCTGACCAACATGTCATCAGGTACCTGGCATCAGTGGCAGAGGAGAGGAGGTGCCAGTGGTGGATAAGGACGGAGGCACAGGATGTATGGACTTGTTGGCAGTGTCCTAGGGTGCAGCAGGTTCTGGTGGCATCTCCATGGGTGACCCTCCCAGACATCTCATACATCTGGCAGTCATGTGCACCCTGGATTGACAGCCAGCATCCAGGTTGGATAGCATTCAAATGATCGGACCCATAGCAGGGTGCCAGTATCAGTGACAGACTAAGGACCAGAAGAGATGAGGGTCCTGGGGTAAAAGCAGAGAGAGAGAGAGGAGTGTGAGGCTGCCATTTGTGGAGCAATTTCAGTCAGGTTCTTCCTCACAGTTGGGGTGGGGCTATAGGTAGCCAAAAACAAGGTGAGGGCATCGTCTCATGGCGTGGATTCTCTTAGAAGTTTCACACCTTCTGTCCTGCTTCCTCATTGGACTGGGGATGAAATTGTGCTGTACGAGGGTGTTGTATGCTGTGCATGTCACAGAGACAGAAAAACTGATTGGAGGCAAGCTGAGGGCCATTGTCTGACAAGAAACCATTTGAATGTCAGACTGTGGAGCTTAGATGAACTGCTTAGTCAACAAGTAACTCACAACAGTGCTGGTTATGTTGATACAAAGGAGAGGTATGGCAAAGATAAATAAACCAAACATTGTGTTATATTTACAACAGTTGCCAAATTGATATTTCATCAGGAAGGAACCCAAGGAATTTCACAGAGTGAGAAAGAAGTGGCAGATGAGATATCAGTGTTACTGTAATATGAGTCAGTGTATTGTGTGGTGTCAGTTATGCTCAACTGAGTAGACAATGTACATGAGGAGCACAATGACGACGATACATGCTTAACAAGGGGAAGTGATACTGAAACAGACGTTGAAACATGTAGTTCATCATCCTTGTTGGACAGGGTATCACAAATCCCATCTCCAGTTAAATGTAAAGGACAATCATTGTCCAAGGTGCAGGTACTAAACATAATTACATACATGGAAGATCATCCGCAGTGCAGTAAAGGAGCAATTATTAACAGTTTTTGAATAAGTCTGCAGCAATATAACCATGTAGTGCATAAGAAAACCAGTGGATACTCAAGCTTTTGGGGCCTGTGGCTCCTTCTTCTTGCAGAAGGGTTGAAGGAGAAAAGAAAGAGTTGAAGGGGAAAAGAAAAACTACGGATATTCAAGCTTTTGGAGGCAGAGGCTCCTTCCGGCATAAAATTTGGCTAGTAGGGAAAAGGTGTGAAGAAAAAGGACTAGAGAGGTAGCCTCACCATGAGATCTTTGCCATATGGACTCATGGTGAAGCTGACCTGTTAAAATTCCTGGAGTCCCTAAATACCTTCTCCCAATTAAATTTCACATGGTCCTATTCCAAATCCCATGCCACTTTTGCTTGATGTTGATCTCGTCCTTACCAAAGGCCAGCTACACAGTTCTATCTCCATTAAGCCTACTAACAAACAACAGTACTTACATTTTGACAGTTGCCATCATTTCCATGTCAAACGTTCCCTCCCATACAGCCTGAGCATTTGAAGAAAATATATTTGTTCAAATGCAGATCCTTTACGTCGATACATCACAATTCTCACTTCAACCTCCACTGCACATAATTCCATCACCAGCCTAGTTCAAAAGCAGATTTGCCAGTCCATCACATCCAGTTGTAGTACAACTGATACCCCAGAAAAACTCCTTTGGAGAACACCACTTGTCACTAAGTATTATCCTGGTCTTGGATTTATTAATCAGCTACTTCAACAAGGCCATGACCTCCTAAAATTGTGCTGCGAAATGAGATTGATTCTTTTATTTTGTCCACCACACTTAGAACAGCTTTTCATTGACCTCCCAGTCTCCGCAATATCCTCGTCGGACTGTATGCTCCTTCTACATCCATCTCCCTGCCATATGGCTCCTACCCCTGTGACCATCCCCATTGCAGGACTTGCCCTATGTACCCTCCTACCACCACCTATACCAACCCTGTAACCGACAAAACATCGAAGGGAGACCCACCTGTGAAATGACACCTCATATACCACCTATTATGTAAACACTGTTCAGCTTTTTACATCATCATGACTACCACCAGGTTATCATTTAGGATGAATGGGCATAGGCAGAGGGTATATGCCAGAAAAACACAATATATTATTGCAGATCATGCTCTATAACATGATAACTGTGACCTCAGTGCATGTTTCATCACACATGCAATGCATTCTGGATTCTTCCTCTAGACACCAGTTTCTCAGAACTTCACAGGCGAGAACTAGTGCTACAACATGTCCTTGGTTCTTGCCACCCACCTGGCCTTAATTTACATTAATTTCTTCATTCAACATTTCTTCACAGTAGCTACCCTTTTCTTCACTCAATTTTAGTTTTCTACATCTTTCATTTTCTGACCTGTCTATTTTTCGTCACCCCTTGCCACCTCTATTATATGTACAATTCGCTTAGCTTTTCACTCTTATTAACTCATGAACAATGTTTTAGCAGTAATCTCTGTCTTGAGTATTACCCTTTCTTCCAGCTAAAGGTCTCAGGTTTTCAAATCTCATCCAGTGCAGTCCCCAACAATCAGTCTTTCCTTCTCATCCTGTCTTGTAAGTCTCCGCTCACCCAGGATACTGGATGATGTGTCTGAGATCTACCACATTTCCTAAACCTCTCCAGCCCTTTTCCTTCACCCCTCTTCCTTCTCCTTCACCTCTTCTGCTGAAAAAAGGAGGTACTGTCTCCAAAAGCTTGCATAGGTATAACATTCTTTTATGTGTGCGTTTTCCTGCCACCCCTTGGTGGATAGGTATTTTTTTATCTATCCAATTACGTTATACTGTCAAAAATTGATTATTTGCATTTTTATATGGATATTCAAGTGAGGGAAAGGCATACTTGCTATAAAAACTGGTCTTTGCACATTTCAAGGATGCTCAATACAATGCATAGGATGTGCATGATAGTGACCTACAAAATTATGCACGTCAAATTGTGCACGATATAAATTACAGTGATTTCAAGGGAAACAGTGCTACAGAATTGGAAGATGTGCCTCAGCGATACACATAGCCATACCATAGGTGCAACCACAATGGAGGGGTATCTGTTGAGAGGCCAGACACATGTGGTTCCTGAAGACAGGCAGCAGCCTTTTCAGTAGTTGCAGGTTGCAGGGGCAACAGTCTGGATGATTGACTGATCTGGCCTTGAAACATTAACCAAAATGGCCTTGCTGTGCTGGTACTGCGAACAGCTGAAAGCAAGGGGAAACTACAGCCGTAATTTTTCCCAAGGGCATGCTTTACTGTATGGTTAAATATAATAATTCCAATCCCAAAGAAAGCAGGTGTTGATAGGTGTGAAAATTACCAAACTATCGGTTTAATAAGTCATGGCTGTAAAATACTAACATGAATTGTTTACAGACGAATGGACAAACTGGTAGAAGCTGACCTCAGGGAGGATCAGTTTGGATTCCGTAGAAATGTAGGAACACATGAGGCAATACTGACGCTACAACTTACCTTAGAATACAGGTTAAGGATATGCAAACCTACATTTATAGCATTTGCATACTTAGAGAAGGCCTTTGACAATGTTGACTGGAATAATCTCTTTCAAATTCTTAAGGTGTCAGAGGTCAAATACAGCAAGAAAAAGGCTATCTACGATTTGTACAGAAACCAGATGGCAGTTATAAGAGTTGAGGAGCATGAAAGGGAAGCAGTGGCTGGGAAGGGAGTGAGACAGAGTTGTGGCCTATTGCCAATATTATTCAAACTGTATATTGAGCAAGCAGTAAAGAAAACAAAAGAAAAATTTGGAGTAACTATTAAAATCAATGGAGAAGAAATAAAAACTTTGAGGTTTGTCGATGACATAGTAATTCTGTCAGAGACAGGAAAGGGCCTGGAAGAGCAGTTGAATGGAATGGACAGTGTTTTGAGAGGAGGCTATAAGATGAACATCAACAAAAGCAAAATGAGGATAATGGAATGTAGTCAAATTAAATTAGGTGATGCTGAAGGAATTAGATTAGAAAATGAGACACTTAAAGCAGTAGATGAGTTTTGCTATTTGGGGAGCAAAATAACTGATGATGGTCGAAGTAGAGAGGATATAAAGTGCAGACTGGCAATAGCAAGGAAAGCGTTTCTGAAGAAGAGAAATTTATTAATATCGAGTATAGATTTAAGTGTCAGGAAGTCTTTTCTGAAAGTATTTGTGTGGAGTGTAGCTATGTATGGAAGTCAAACATGTACGATAACTAGTTTAGACAAGAAGAGAATAGACACTTCCAAAATGTGGTGCTACAGAAGAATGCTGAAGATTAGATGGGTAGATCACATAACTAATGAGGAGGTACTGTATACAGTTGGGAAGAAGAGGAATTTGTGGCACAACTTGACTAGAAGAAGGGAATGGTTGGTATGACATTTTCTGAGGCAT
Source organism: Schistocerca americana (assembly GCF_021461395.2). NCBI lineage: Eukaryota > Metazoa > Arthropoda > Insecta > Orthoptera > Acrididae > Schistocerca > Schistocerca americana. The sequence goes on from NC_060123.1 coordinate 226,057,215, forward strand.
GAAGAGATCACTGATTTAGTACTGGAGGGCAGCACGGAGAGCAAAATATGTAGAGGGAGACCAAGAGATGAATACACTAAGCAGATTCAGAAGGATGTAGGTTACAGTAGTTACTTGGAGTTGACGAAGCTTGTACAGGATAGAGTAGCATGGAGGGCTGCATCAAACCACTCTCTGGACTGAAGATGACGACAACAACAACAACAAAAACAACAACAACAACATAAAGAGCTCATCACCCTGATCCACTGATTTTGACAGTGCAAACCTTTGCAATCACTGTGGCACACCATTTTTCATTGAGTGTTCATGGAGTAAGTTAATGGTTTGTTCTGAATAATCCATGAATGCTGACAATATCCATTTTGTGAAGTGTAATACATACATCCCTTAGAAGGTTGAGTTCTGCACCTCCTGGACATTCATTTTCTGTCACTCTCTTGATGCACATGTTGAGTCATTAGCAGTTAATATTTTTCCTGTCATAACTGTTAACACATCACTTTCAAATGAGCATTACTAAAGATTGAACTTGTGACTTTGGACTCAAGGGGTTCCTTGTGAAACGATGGCTTATGGGTGGCCCTCAACGGCAAAGATATTCAAAAGGGGCTTGATCATGTTTGCTGTTGATGTGGAGACTATGTGGTGGATACATGGAAATTTGAAGTATGAGTATACCACAACCAACAACTTCTGATGCAAGAAAGGACCAGTGAATCTATGTGGAGGCATCCCCAGGGCACACACAGTGTAAGACCAGACCATGGTCTATATGTCCTTGTCGATGGCTGGCCAGTAGGAGTGGCAGTGTGCCAGCTGTTTCATGCAGGACCTGCCCCAGTGGACCCTGAGGCACATAGGTGGGGGATAATGACCAAAGGCCATTCACATTCCATCTGCAGCAGGGGAACAGTATCACTGAGGGAGAGCTGGTTTTTCCAGTTAACATCTTGAGTTGACCATGTTCCTTTGCTGAGAGATGTGATGTGTATCGATGCTTAACCCACTAAGTCACAGTGCCGAGAATAGGGTCTGCTCTTGTCTGGGCCACAATCAACGTAACATCAAGGGGATCCAGCTGAAAAATAACAGACTTTCTGGATGTCAAAGTCCAGATCACAGCCCACTGGAAGCCCGGACAAAGCACCAGTGCTTGAATGGTGGCTGGTTAGCTTATAGATGATGTCATGGCTAGAACATTGTCTAAACAATGTGAGTAATGGCTTGCGGTCAGTCAGCAGCTGGAATTTGACACCATATAGATGGGTGTGAAATTTCTTAACTTCATAAACGGTGCCTAACACCTCTTTTTCAATCTGGAAGTAGATGAGTTGAGCAGTATTGATCATCTTGGACACAAACGCAATACTATATCCAGAACCATCAGGCTCCTTCTGTGACAGGACCATTCCTACACCATGCTGAGAGGCATCTGTGGCAAGAAGAAGGGGCTTCTGTGACGAAAATGGGACGACACACAGTGCTGACTGGAGGGCTTGTTTAAATGAAGAAAAGCTGCATTGCACTGTATTTTATGCAAATGATTGAGCAGGTAGGACAATTTTGCAACAAGGGGAATGAAATGGCCATAATAGCTAATTTGTCCCATGAAGTGTTGCAGTTCCTCATGATTCTGGGGCCTGGGACTGTTTTCTAGGGCATGGACATGCTGCCTGGTATGACGGATCCCCTGTTTGCTACTCAGAAGTCTGCTGGAAAAATTTACATTTGTGGAGGCTACATTTGCGGTCAGTTTTGATTAATCGAGAAAACAAAGACTGCAAGTTCTCAAGGTGTTCATCACTTGAGGCCCCTGTCACTGTGATGTCACCTAAATAATTGTAGCACAAAGGAATATCCTTTCTCAGCAGCTCCAAGTAATGCCAGAAGACCGCTGGTGCATTAGAAATACCAAACGGCAGTCTGTTATACAATTATAGAGAGCAAAGGGTGTGCTAAGTACAAACAGTTCCCATGATTATGGGTGCAGTGGCAACTGTAAGCATGCCTCCAACAAATCAAACTTAATAGAACAGACATCATTTTGTAATGTGTCTTAACAGGACTTCCAGGTGGAGAATGGGAAAAGTATCGATGATGGACTGATTATTAAAGGCCTTCAAATAATCACATAGATGCAGAGAGCTGTCAGGGCTGAAGCCCAATGGCTCAATGAGAAAGGGGTAATATCCTCAGGTACCACCAATCTGTCCAATATTATCTTAATTGCATTCCACAGGACATGCAGAATTGAGCTAGACACGCGAGAAAAGGGGTACGGACCTTTGTTTCAAATGAATTTTTTTATAACTACATCTGCAGCCCATCCTAACCCAGGGGTAAACAGATCCAAATACAAGAAAGTTAAGTCATTAATGTTGCAAAATGGAACTGCCATGGAAACCAAACACGCATTCTTCGAAATAAAAAACTCAAACTGTGTGACTGTGTCTAACCCAAAGATACTTTCTGCATTATCAGAAATAACAACCAAAAAGGGAAGTTCCTTTGAAACACGTTTTTAGGAGACTTCCATAGTAAAACCACCTTTCACATGTATTTCATGGCCACCATACACCATTATTCTCCAATGGAAGGTTGTAGCAGAGGAGAACCTCTTCGGAAGAGAAGAGGACATGCCAGTATTCACATGAAAAGGGACTTGCAGACCATTCATTCATAACATGATTACCGGTTTGAGAGGTTGATCCATAGCAGAATAAGTCAACGTTTCAGTCGAGGACACAGCTTCACTAAGAGAACTGTGATCAGATCCTGCGTGGATCGAAATGGGAAAACTGGACTTCATATCGCACCAGTGGTTCTGGATGTTAGATAACCAACACGCTCTAGTAATGTGACCCCTAATGCTGAATGAAAAGCAAGTAGCTGATCAATGGGGGCAGAGGGAGCAAGGGTGTCAGTGGAGACACTGAGGACAAGAAGGTAGACAATGCAGATTGGAGTTCCACCGAGATGGTGAACCAGTAAAAGATACTGAAATTGATTTATGAGAGAATAGATCATTTGGAGGCACTTGATGCATTGCTACCCCATTTGATGGCTCTAGGACACTGTGCTAGTGCATCATAATGTGTTTGGTGGAGTGCCCAACCCGAGTATGTGATATCCTGTTGTGCCAACAGGAGTTGTTTACCATTGTTCCGGTGGTGACAGCGGACACTGTAGACTGAGCCTCTCACTGACTATTGGTTTCCTGTGTGATTTCAAAAGCCTGAGCAATTTTAAGGGTGGATCAACAAGGTGTTAAGCCTGTAAGCAGACTTTCTTATCAGGTAAATGTTGGAGAAGCAAGTCGCAAATCTAGGAGTCAGCATACAGTCAGTAGGATGATTCTTCAGAGCATACAAATGCACAAGGTCAGTGACACAGTCTTTCTAGGTTTCCAACAGTTGTTACAAACGAAACTTCCTGGCAGATTAAAACTGTGTGCCCGACCGAGACTCGAACTTGGGACCTGAGTTCGAGTCTTGGTCGGGCACACAGTTTTAATCTGCCAGGAAGTTTCGTATCAGCGCACACTCCGCTGCAGAGTGAAAATCTCATTCTGGAGTTGTTACAAACTTGGTAAAATTTCAAGTGAGAAAATGCCACATGCATTTGACAGCCATAATGATCCAATAGCAGAAGACAAACTATCAGAATGTTTCATGGAGGCCAACTTATGGAGCATACCTAACACACTAGACAAAGTCATGAAATAAAAAAAGACCATTGCTGATCTGAATCGGTTACCTTGTAGGCAGTGAAGTGATGGTGGAGGCATCATAAGTATGTTTCCCAATTGTCAACACCATCCAAAAATGAAGGATGTGGTGGAACTGCTGAAGCCATCTCATTCTTGATAGAGAACGCTGTTGTAAGGTCTATTGCTGTTGCTTGTTGTTCCAGTAATTATTGATGGAGAAGTCACAGTTCTTGCTGTTGTTGGAGCCACTGCTCATGAATTCTACATACATGTTGCCAATATTTTGATGCACAACGAATTCAAAAAGACTTGTAATGACCACAATTTATTTGGCTTAGTACACTGACACAGTAGAAATGTATAATAAAGCCAGTAACTTATAAGTTTGATCTCAAACAAACAGAAGACAGCTGGCCAATATTGAAGTCCAAACATAATACAAGATCAAAGCTAAAGTCATCAACACACAGGGGCTTGTACAGTGAACATTCCTTCAAGTGAGCACACAAGGGAATTATTTCTCTGCATGGCAGACACACAGTTACAGCCAACTGCAGGTCACTGGGCCCCATCAGGTGATGTGAAGTGAGCTCTGGAGGTGTGGCCTCTTCCCAGAGCACTTCTTGTGGGGACAGCTTGCAGATTGTAGTGCCACTGATGGTGCACGCTGGAACTAGGAAACGATCTGTGGCAGAGACAGCTCCATGTCACTGTTGGAATCCGTCACTACAGGAACCTTTCAGTAACCAGTGACTGACCCGAGGACACCACATAGGATGCAACTGGACACTACACACAGTATGTTATGAAAGTATGATAAGACACTACCTATTTAGTCTAGTTTGGCAGTGCATCATCTCATTATGGCTGAGTGTTGAATATGATTATACTGTTGTGTATCTTGAAGTTTTCCCGGCGTATTGATTGGTCCATCATATTTCGGGCTTGCAGCCGGATCACGTTGACATCTTGGCACGATATTTTGGCTAACAAACATGCAGCCATCTTCAGGTGAGTACGAGACTGAAGATTACTGGTGCGCGTCGTTCTATATATACCAAAAATTGGCGCAGCGGCGCCTGCGCAGTGGAGAAGGCTAATACCGCGCCCCCTATCTAATTTGGCGTGCTCTGCAGCAGAAGCGGGCTGCGCATGTGTAGTGGTGTACCTACATTTGCGCTATCTGTCATAAAGCGCCTTCGCCAGCTGAGGCACGGAAGTCGAAAGTATAAAATCAATTTTCGTCAGCCGTCGCACTAGATGCAGACCAATGTCTCTGTGAAGCGATTAAAAAAATTACAGGATCCCAGGCTTTATCCATCTGAAAGCCGCCGTCTCGATTAATAAGATCTTCTGCCAATCGTATCTCCACGGACTCCTTGATAATGGATTCCCAAAAAGTTCTAGTTGTTGCTAAAATTTTTGTTCCACAATAATCCATGGAGTGTCCCATCGAAATACAGTATTCTGCTATGGCTGATTTGTTGGGCTGTAGTAGACGTGTGTGGCGCTCATGCTCCACGCATCTTTCCCGTACTGTGCGAGTAGTTTGGCCAATGTAGGATTTGCCACATTGACAGGGGATCTTATAAATACCCGCCTTCCTCAGACCCAGATCGTCCTTCACAGAGCCAAGCAAAGCCGATATTTTCGTAGGTGGTCGGAAGATCACTTTAACACAATGCTTCTTTAAAATCCTTCCTATTTTAGAGGAGAAGCATTTAAAGAAGCATTGTGTTAAAGTGATCTTCCAACCACCTACGAAAATATCGGCTTTGCTTGGCTCTGTGAAGGACGATCTGGGTCTGAGGAAGGCGGGTATTTATAAGATCCCCTGTCAATGTGGCAAATCCTACATTGGCCAAACTACTCGCACAGTACGGGAAAGATGCGTGGAGCATGAGCGCCACACACGTCTACTACAGCCCAACAAATCAGCCATAGCAGAATACTGTATTTCGATGGGACACTCCATGGATTATTGTGGAACAAAAATTTTAGCAACAACTAGAACTTTTTGGGAATCCATTATCAAGGAGTCCGTGGAGATACGATTGGCAGAAGATCTTATTAATCGAGACGGCGGCTTTCAGATGGATAAAGCCTGGGATCCTGTAATTTCTATCTAGTGTGACGGGTGACGAAAATTGATTTTATACTTTCGACTTCCGCGCCTCAGCTGCGCGAAGGCGCTTTACGACAGATAGCGCAAATGTAGTTACACCACTATGCATGCGCGGCCCGCTTCTGCTGCAGAGCGCACCAAATTAGATAGGGGGCACAGTATTAGCCTTCTCCACTGCGCAGGCGCTGCCGCGCCAATTTTCGGTATATATAGAATGATGCGCACCAGTAATCTTCAGTCTCGTACTCACCTGAAGATGGCTGCATGTTTGTTAGCCGAAATATCGTGCCAAGATGTTAACGTGATCCGGCTGCAAGCCCAAAATGTGATGATTATACTGTTGTTTATTGTGTGATTGTTGCACTTTGGGTATGCTGATGCTCCATAGTGTTTTTTTAGCTTCAGTCTGCAATGTATTTTTCTCTTTTTCTTTTTTTTTTATTGATGCTGAAGAAACCAATAATAGCATAAAATTATTTGATGATTATGTCTGAGAATTATTTCTTTAGAAATGTCTTAGAGTAAAGAATTACTTCATAAGTTTAACAAAATGGTGTATAGATAAATATGATGGCAGATCTATGGTAGTGCCTCACTAATTGACTCCTACACAAAATGAAAACTATCATTGGTGCAATTTAAGCTTTGATTAAGCATGTCATTGACTAGATAAAAGAGAACATGGAATATGTAGGATCACTGGATATCCCAAAAGCAGCTAGGGGGAAAAAAGATCAGTCCAGACAGTTCCTCATTTATTTATACAAAGGATTGGTAGTACTCACCAGTCTATAGTTCATGAACCATACATTCACAAAATTGGTACTCTGCCTAGATCTGCTTTGTTCCCCAATGTGTTCTCTATTTGGCACAATCCATGGCTGAAATGTAGCTTGTCAAAAGTCATGGACATGACAAGCATCCCAGACATCATAGACAAACTGAAGTATAACCCAAAAAGGCTGTAGATGTAATATGGATTCACCATTACATCATGAATACATGCTGTAAGAACGACAGACTGACAAATGTGCATCAAAGAAGGTAAATAACTGTGTTGGTGTGAAAAATGATGGTAAATGTTTTTTGAGACTCACAAAGCCCCACAAAGATTCATTGATTGGCAAGGGATTTAACAGGGACTGTGAATTATTCTACAGTGTTATAGGGGCATTTGGATGGCAAGGTGAAACACAAGTGACCAAGATTAACACAAAGAAGTGTTCTTGCATTAACACAATGTAGTTGTTCAACAACTGCTTTTCTAATGATAAAGACACACTAGTTGGAATTAAAAATACTTCTATGACCAAATTTTACCCAAATCATTGAAAAATGGTTTGCAAGGAATAAATATTTATGAAACAAAGAGTTAATATCTATTTAAATGGAATTAAAAAGGAGTCTGAATGGCTCAAATGCACTGACATTAGCAGAGATTAAGCTGAACAATTTTTGTAACTGAAGAAGAACATTACATACGTGCTTTTTTTTCCTCTTACCAACTGAATCTCAAATCTGACAGAAAAATCACCATCAACACCACTACATGCCCTTAGCCTATGAGATGCTGCGGAGAGATTTGAAGCTAAACATACAGCTTTTGCATAAAGTTTGTTGATTAGGAAATGTATTTCTCCACCTCTGCTACTCATGACAAAAAATCCTGGCAATTAAAATACTTGCCCCACCACACAAGCAAATGTTCATCAACTGGGAACTTACTACACTATCATCTACAAACCATTGCTTCACAGATGCTGCTTTATGAAAGGCTGTATTGCCATGCTAATACAATTATTGTCTCTGAAATGTTCTTCTGCTATACATAGTACACAATGCTGTGAAATGTGTTCATATCCTTCTGCATTTAGTGTTTACTCCAGTGCAATAAGGGGAACACACACTAACCAAAAAAAAAAAAAAAAATCACCCTCTTATCTTAACACTACACATGATGGCAGGTAATGTTCTCCAGCCATTCAACAAACACTGATTCTTCCATTGCATTGCCACAGGGCATGGTGTAATTCAGCACTCCAAATCACTCGTTTCCACTGCCCACAGTCTCATTCTTTACACCACCTGAAGCATAACTTAGCTCTGACTGCAGAAATATAAGGCTTATGAGAATCTGGTCAACCACTGTGCCCCATTTCTTTCACTCCCTATGCAGTTGCTGTGCTAACTGGATTGCTGGTAGCACTTTGGATCTCACAAGTGATTCCTTCCACTTATTTCATGCGATTTTTTTCAACCACCCACCTCAATGGTTGATGGTCCCTGTCCATCAGTACATGAGGTCTGCCCAGTCGTGGTTCAGCCTGGTTGTTCCTTCACGTTTCCATTTCACAATTGCCAACAGTCAACTTGGGCACTTTTACAAGTGCCAAAATGTCCCTGATGGATTTGTTACTCTGGTGTCATCTTATGAGCACCCCACACTTGAAGTCAATGAGTTCTCCTGACCCACCCATTCTGCTGTTACTGCTTCTCTTCTGACAACAAAATTCTCCCCAACTCATTTTATACTGGTGGGTTTGGCTCTCATGACATCTGGTTGTCAGTTCCACATTACATAGGGCTATCTGGTTATTTTTGAGCAGATATTGCAATCATTGTCTCTGAAATGTTCTTCTGCTACACATAGTACACAATGCTGTGAAATGTGTTCATATCCTTCTGCATTTAGTGGTTACTGAAGGTGGTAGGGGTAAAATACAGGGAGCAAAAGGCTATTTACAATTTGTACAGAAACCAGATGGCAGTTATAAGAGTCAAGGGGCATGAAAGGGAAGCAGTGGTTGGGAAGGGAGTAAGACATGGTTGTAGCCTCTCCCTGATGTTATTCAATCTGTATATTGAGCAAGCAGTAAAAGAAACAAAAGAAAAATTCAGAGTAGGTATTAAAATCCATGGAGAAGAAATAAAAACTTTGAGGTTCGCCGATGACATTGTAATTCTATCAGAGACAGCAAAGGACTTGGAAGAGCAGTCGAACGGAATGGACAGTGTCTTGAAAGGAGGGTATAAGGCGAACACCAACAAAAGCAAAACGAGGATAATGGAATGTAGTCGAATTAAGTCGGGTGATGCTGAGGGAATTAGATTAGGAAATGAGACACTTAAAGTAGTAAAGGATTTTTGCTATTTGGGGAGCAAAATAACTGATGATGGTTGAAGCAGAGAGGATATAAAATGTAGACTGGCAATGGCAAGGAAAGCGTTTCTGAAGAAGAGAAATTTGTTAACATTGAGTATAGATTTAAGTGTCAGGAAGACGTTTCTGAAAGTATTTGTATGGAGTGTAGCCATGCATGGAAGTGAAACATGGACGATAAATAGTTTGGACAAGAAGAGAATAGAAGCTTTCAAAATGTGGTGCTACAGAAGAGTGCTGAAGATTAGATGGGTAGATCACATAACTAATGATGGAGTATTGAATAGAATTGTGGAGAAGAGGAGTTTGTGGCACAACTTGACAAAAAGAAGGGACCGGTTAGTAGGACCTATTCTGAGGCATCAGGGGATCACAAATTTAGCACTGTAGGGCAGCGTGGAGGGTAAAAATCATAGAGGGAGACCAAGAGATGAATACACTAAGTAGATTCAGAAGGATGTAGGTTGCAGTAAGTACTGGTAGATGAAGAAGCTTGCACAATATAGGGTAGCATGGAGAGCTGCATCAAACCAGTTTCAGGACTGAAGACCACAACAACAACATTGCATATCTCCCACAAATGTAGTTTATTTGGTGGACTTCGGAGGACCAGTTCCAGTGTCTATTCAACAGTCGAAAGTATTCTCTTTAAGTCTTTACCAGAACTTTGACTTTCATTTTATGAATGACCGTAGTGTTGAAACAAAATAATGGGAAAAATATGCAATTGCAAAGAAGTCTAAGCTGAATTTTAAATATATAGTCAAACTGTAAAAGTTATAGCAGAATTTATTTCTGACTTGTTGCTTACTGGCAACGTGGATTTTCAAGTTTCTATTCTTTCCCTCCTTCCCCCCCCCCCCCCCCCCCCCCCCCCCTCCAAGAAACCACAGATCTTGTTGACGTGGGCTGGCTTGCAGGCCTCAATGATAGAGAGAGCCATACCTGGAGTGACCAGACAAACATGTGGTTCCTGGAGAGGGTCAGCAGCCTTTTCAGTAATTGCAGGGGCAACCATCTGGATGACGGACTAGATATGAACTTGTAACATCAGCCAACATGGCCTTGCTGTGATGAGTCTGCACACAGCTGAAGGCATGGGGAAACTTCAACCATTATTTTCCCTGAGGGCATCTAGCTCTGCTGTATGGCTAAATAATGGTGGCATCCTCTTGGGTAGAATATTCTGGAGGTAAAACAGTCACCCATTCATATGTCTGAATAGGGGCTACTCAGGAGGAAATCGTCAACAAGGAAAACAGGCATTCTACATGTCAAAATATTAGCTCCTTATTTGGGTAGGATGGTTAAAAAATTTAAAAAGGGAAATGGATAAGTGGAAGCTAGATATAGTGGGAATTAGTGCAGTTCAGTGGCAGGATGAACAGGATTTCTGGTCAGGTGAGTACAGGGCTATAAATACAAAATCAAATAGGGGTAACACAAGAGTTGGTCAAATAAGGAAATAGGAACACAGATAACTAACTATAAACAACATAGTGAATGCATTATTGTAACCAAGATTAAAATGAAACCAACTCCCACCATAGTAGTAGAAGTTTATATGCCAAATACCTCCACAGATGACGAGATTGAAAGAATGTGTGATGAGATAAAAAAAAATTATTCATGTAATTAAAGGAGATGAAACTTTAATAGTGATTGGGAACTGGAGTTCAATAGTAGGAAACTGAAGATAAGGAAAAACGGTAGGAGACTATGAACTGGGGGAAAAGAATGCAAGAGGAATCTGCCTGGTAGAATTTTGACAGAGTATAAGTTAATCACTGCTAACGCTTGGTCTGGAAGGTTTCAGACTGTTTATATGATGATAATTTTGGGACTAGATTTTAAGCTGTAAGACATTTCCAAGGGCTGATGTGGACTCTGACCAGAATTTGTTGTTTATGAGCCATAGATTAAAACTGAAAAAATTGCAAAAAGATATGAAATTAAAGAGATGGATAAGTCGAAAGAACCAAAGGTTTTTGAGAGTTTTCAGAGGGAGTATTAGGCAGCAATCGACAAAAAAGGGAAAGGAATACAGTAGAAGATGAATGGATAGCTCTGAGAAATTGCATAGTGAGGCCAGTAAGGAATCATATAGGGGGTGGGGGACAAGGACTAGTAGAAACGGTTGGAAAGGAGAAAACATAAAAACGCAGCAGATGAAGTATGCAAGAAGAAAAGAGATTGACAGAAAATGCAAAATAGCCAAGCAGGATTGACTAGAGTGAAAATGCAAGGCTATGGAAACATGTACTGTATAACTAAAAGAAAGACAGATACTGACTACAAGAAAATTAAAGAGGTCATTGGAGAAAAAAGAAACAGCTGTATGAATATCAGCAGCTCAGATTGAAAACCAGTACTCAGCAAAAAAGGGAAAAGCAATATTACAGTAAGGGAAGAGTTGGTAACAGAAGATAATATGAGAGATATAATACCATGAGAAGAATTTGCCAGAGCACTTAAAGACCCAAGCTGAAACAGGAGCCCTGGAGCAGGTGACATTCCCTCAGAACTGCTGACATCCTTGGGTGAGCCAGCCATGACAAAACTGTTCAACCTTGTGTGCACTACATATATGACAGACAAAATACCCTCAGACTTCAAGAAGAATGTAATAATTCCAACTGCAAAGAAAAAAGGTGCTGACAGCTGCAAATACTATCAAAGTATCATTTTAATAAGTCATACTTGCAAAATACTTACACAAGTTATTTACAGAAGAATGAAAAACTAGCAGAAGCCAACATCCAGGAAGATCAATTTGGGTTCTAGAGAAATGTAGGAACACAAAAAACAATATTGATTCTACAACTTACTTTCAAAGATAGGTTAAAGAGAAGCAGACCTAACTTTATAGCATTTGCAGTTTAGAGAAAGCTTTTGATAATGTTGATTGGAATAGGACAGAAACCAGACAGCAGTTATGACTCAAAGGGCATGAAAGGGAAGCAGTGGTTGGGAAGGGAGTGAGAAAGGGTTGCAGCATATCCCCAATGTTATTTAACGTGTACATTGACCAAGCAGTAAAAGAAACAAAGAAAAATTTGGAGAAGGAAATTAAGTTCACAATGAAGAAATTAAAACTTTGAGGCTCACCAATTGCGTTGTTGTTCTGCCACAGACAGCAAAGGATTTGGGAGAGCAGTTGAACAGAGTGGCCAGTCTCTTGAAAGGAGAATGTAAGATTAACATCAACAAGGGCAATAGAATACAGTCAAATTAAATCAGACATTGCTGAGGGAATTATATTAGGAAATGAGACACTAAAAATAGCACATGAGTGTTGCTGTTTGGGCAGTAACATAACTGATGACGAAAAAAGTAGAGATGATATAAAATGTAGGCTGGCAGTGGCAAGAAAAGCATTTCTGAAGAAGAGAAATTTGTCAACATTTAATATATAGTTAGGAAGTCTTTTCTGGAAGTATTTGTCTGGAGTGTAGCCTTGCATGGATGTGAAACATGGACAATAAGATTAGATTAGATTAATACTAGTTCCATGGATCATGAATGCGATATTTCGTAATGATGTGGAACGAGTCAAATTTTCCAATACATGACATAATTAAGTTAATTTAACAACATAATTAAGTTAATATAACAACTTTTTTATTTTTGTTTCTTTTTTAATTTTTTAATATTTTTTTTTCTTAATTTCTATCTAAAAATTCCTCTATGAAGTAGAAGGATTTGTCATTCAGAAATTCTTTTAATTTCTTCTTAAATACTTGTTGGTTATCTGTCAGACTTTTGATACTATTTGGTAAGTGACCAAAGATTTAGTGGCAGAATAATTCACCCCTTTCTGTGCCAAAGTTAGATTTAATCTTGAATAGTGAGGATCATCCTTTCTCCTAGTATTGTAGTTATGCACACTGCTATTACTTTTGAATTGGGTTTGGTTGTTCATAACAAATTTCATAAGAGAGTATATATACTGAGAAGCTACTGTGAATATCCCTAGATCTTTAAATAAATGTCTGCAGGATGATCTTGGGTGGACTCCAGCTATTATTCTGATTACACGCTTTTCTGCAATAAATACTTTATTCCTCAGTGATGAATTACCCCAAAATATGATGCCATATGCAAGCAATGAGTGAAAATAGGCGTAGTAAGCTAATTTACTAAGATGTTTATCACCAAAATTTGCAATGACCCTTATTGCATAAGTAGCTGAACTCGAACGTTTCAGCAGATTATCAATGTGTTTCTTCCAATTTAATCTCTCATCAATGGACACACCTAAAAATTTTGAATATTCTACCTTAGCTATATGCTTCTGATTAAGGTCTATATTTATTAATGGCATCATAAACTGTATGTACTGTGTCTTATCAAAATTCAGTGAGAGTCCGTTTACAAGGAACCACTTAGTAATTTTCTGAAAGACATTATTGCCAATTTCATCAGTTAATTCTTGTTTGTCAGGTGTGATTACTATACTTGTATCATCAGCAAAGAGAACTAACTTTGCCTCTTCATGAATATAGAATGGTAAGTCATTAGTATATATTAAGAACAACAAAGGACCCAAGACCGACCCTTGTGGAACCCCATTCTTGATAGTTCCCCAGTTTGAGGAATGTTCTGATCTTTGCATATTATGAGGACTGCTTATTTCGACTTTCTGCACTCTTCCAGTTAGGTACGAATTAAACCATTTGTGCACTGTCCCACTCATGCCACAATACTTGAGCTTGTTTAGCAGAATTTCATGATTTACACAATCAAAAGCCTTTGAGAAATCACAAAAAATCCCAATGGATGGTGTTCGGTTATTCAGATCATTCAAAATTTGATTGGTGGAAGCATATATGGCATTTTCTGTTGAAAAACCTTTCTGGAAACCAAACTGACATTTTGTTAGTACTTCATTTTTACAGATATGTGAAGCTACTCTTGAATACATTACTTTCTCAAAAATTTTGGATAAAGCTGTTAGAAGGGAGATTCGACGGTAATTGTTGACATCAGATCTATCCCCTTTTTTATGCAAAGGTGTAACAAGAGCATATTTCAGTCTATCGGGGAAAATGCCCTGTTCCAGAGAGCTATTACACAGGTGGCTGAGAATCTTACTTATCTGTTGAGAACAAGCTTTCAGTATTTTGCTGGAAATGCCATCAATTCCATGTGAGTTTTTGCTTTTAAGCAAGTTTATTATTTTCCTAATTTCAGAGGGAGAAGTGGGTGAGATTTCAATTGTATCAAATTGCATAGGTATGGCCTCTTCCATTAACTGCCTAGCATCTTCTAATGAACACCTGGATCCTACTATATCCACAACATTTAGAAAATGATTATTAAAAATATTTTCAACTTCTGACTTTTTGTTCGTAAAGTTTTCATTCAATTTGATGGTAATACTGTCTTCCTGTGCTCTTGGTTGACCTGTTTCTCTTTTAATAATATTCCAAATTGTTTTAATTTTATTATCAGAGTTGCTGATTTCAGACATGATACACATACTTCTGGTTTTTTAATAACTTTTATTAATATAGCACAGTAGTTTTTACAATGTTTGATAGTTTCTGGGTCACTACTCTTTCTTGCTGTCAGATACATTTCCCTTTTCCAGTTACAAGATATTTTTATACCCTTAGTAAGCCATGGTTTGTTACATGGTTTCTTACGAGTATATTTAACTATTTTCTTGAGGAAGCAGTTTTCAAATGCATTTCCAAAAGTGTCATGAAATAAATTATATTTTAAATTGGCATCAGGTTCATGGTACACCTCATCCCAGTCTAATTGCTGTAGGCTTTCCCTGAAATTTGCAATTGTTAAATCGTTGACTGAACGTACTACTTTGGAGGACTGTTTACCACTGCTGAATGGAGCTATGTAATATATTGTAACTAGCTGTGCACCATGATCAGAAAGACTATTCTCAACAGGCTGAGCATTTATCTGATTAAACTTAACTTGGTCTGTAAAGGAGTTATCTATCAGTGAGCTGCTATCCTTTACCACCCAAGTAGGAAAATCAATAATTGGTGTCAAATTGAAAGAACCGAGTAATACTTCAACGTCATGTTTTCTATTACCCTCTTTCAGAGAATCTACATTGAAGTCCCCACAAATAATAATTTGCTTCCCCCTGTCTGACAGATAGCACAACAAGGAGTCCAAATTTTTCAGAAATAGATGAAAATTTCCCGATGGGGACCTATATACAGTTACAATTATAAATGTGCCTTTATTTAATTTAAGCTCACAGGCACATGCTTCTATATGTTTCTCTACACAAAACTTTTTTGTTCCTATACTTTTTGCACAATGATAACTTTTGACATATATGGCAACTCCTCCTTTCTCTATATTTTCTCTAATTACATGTGCAGAGAGCTTATATCCACTTACATTTACCTTATCCATACCAGTAACAATGTGATGCTCAGACAGGCATAGTATATCTATTTCATCCTCGGCTTCTAAATCTTCTAAACAAACCAGAAGCTCATCTATTTTATTCTTTAAACTCCCAATATTTTGATGAAATATACTTACATTATTTTTAATTATACTTTTATGAGAACATTTCTTTATTCTAACATTTGCAGTACTCTCCTGTCTGAGTTTCTCATTGTGCTTAGGCCTAGTTCCTATACCAGTGGTCACATGGTGTTCAGAGAGGCAGATTATGTCAACTGGGTTGGGTGACTTTAATTCATCAATGCAATTACCTAGGACTGAGATACAACTTGGTGGAGATAAAATTTCTGGTGATTGGTGAAAATTTATAATTGACAGCTGTGATTGGTGATCCAATATGCTAGAATTGTGCTGTTTAATTTCTTTCCTAAACTGACCATTTGTTTCAATCCTGACCTCTCGTAGAACTTGACATCTTTCTGTCTTACCTATCCTAAAAAAGGTGCTGCTACAACACCTGCAACCACTGGTATTTTACCATTCATGGCAGTCCCTCCCCCTTTAAATTTTCTGCTATTACCCCAGCCAGTTTACCCCTCCCTTTCCTGTTGAGATGTAGGCCGTGCCCGGTATAGTCCCACCTACTGAGAGAATCAACAGGAACCACACCAATATGAGCCCCCGCACCCAACCCAAGCAGCCGTTCCAACTCCAAATTAACTCTCCCAACAGAAGAGTTCAAATGAGGCCGGTCATGGCGTCTCAGGACAGATACAAATTCAACATTGGTGTGTCTTGATTCTGACGCAATCTTTACCAGGTCACACTCTATACTGTACCCAGGATCTCTGCCGATACTGTTCCCTGGCCCTCCCACAATAACCACGGTGTCTTCCCTGGTAAATCCTTTACAGAGTGAACCTAAATCCTCTGTCACCTGATCCAGACTAGCACTTGGTTTGACAAAATTTGTGAACTGGTATTCTAGTCCTAATTCCTCCTGCAGACGTTGGCCTACACCTTTGGCATGAGAACTGCCTAACAACAAAACTTTCTTCCTTTTTGATGACTTTCCTACATTCTTTTTCAATTTCCTATTGAAAGTATGTTGTGTCCTGTCTACACCTACCTCTGCTTGAGGCTCCTCAGTTTCTAACTGAAGCAACAGGTCAAACTTATTTTTGACATTCACCACAAAACTGTCAGACTTAGTTCTAGGCCTGTTCCTTCTGTTACCCATTGCCACTTCCCACCTCTCTTTGCCCTTCTCCCTCCTTAACCTGTCCAGATCTTCCCTAGCCTGATCTATCTCAGCCTGAAGGGCAGCAATTTTCCCCTCCTGTTCCACTATCTTCCTATCTCTGCTGCAAATCCTACATAACCACTGATGAGCCTGATCCACTTTCCCGACACCCACGCCACTGCAGTCCCCCCAATGAAAAAAAAAACTACAGCATCCATCACACCAAACCCCGGAACTAACAATTCTACGACAAGTCAGGCACTTCTCACTCATGGCAAAAATAATACTTTAGCTAGAATAAATCAATTAAATTACCGAAAATCAAAAAAAGACTTTACAATAATAGCCTATTCACAAATGTATATACCGAGCGAGGTGGCGCAGTGGTTAGCACACTGGACTCGCATTCGGGAGGACGACGGTTCAATCCCGTCTCCGGCCATCCTGATTTAGGTTTTCCGTGATTTCCCTAAATCGTTTCAGGCAAATGCCGGGATGGTTCTTTTGAAAGGGCACGGCCGATTTCCTTCCCACTCCTTCCCTAACCCGAGCTTGCGCTCCGTCTCTAATGACCTCGTTGTCGACGAGACGTTAAACACTACCGACCACCACAAATGTATATAACCAAGTTTCTGATTTAAAATTCCGCTGTTTTTCTGAGATCTGTATTAAAACAATGAAGGTATACGCTATTTATTATATATTTCACTCGATGGAATGAAAAAAAAAATGACAATTAAACGAGATACTTTAAGTTTGATTCTCCATAAACGTTACGAGAATTAGGCCTATAAACAAATGTACATAAGCAGTTTCTGATATAAAGTTACACTGTTTTTCTGAAATTGTATTAAAACAATGAAGTTATACGCTAGTTTACTTATTTGTTACCGAGAAACTAGTCAAATTACCGTGAAACAAGAAACAAACACGTTTACAAAATTTAAGCCTAAACGCGACTTCGCGAAGTTACAATCTTTTCGATAAGCAGTTCAGACAAGAACAGAAGCTTTTGTAATGGGGTGCTACAGAAGACAGCTCAAGATCATAACTAAAAAGGAGAAAAGAAATTTGTGGCACAACTTGACTAAAAGGAGGGATCAGTTGATAGGACACATTCTCAGATATGAATTATTGTAAAACAAGACTACTTGCACACCACAGGGCTACTTGGACGTGCCAACCTATACTAATTTTATATATATTATTTGGCACCTATTAATTTTCTTACATCATTAAAGTATGAATTTCATTGTTACAGGTAATTAATCATCAAAAATGGTAAAATGTGAAGAAAATCCGGGGTCAAGACCAAATGCCAACTTTAAAAAGGAAGATATGGAAAAGGCCAGAGATGCCTTTAAGGAGGGGATGTCAGAGAGGGCGGCTGCAATAAAATTCAGAGCTTGTTGGCCAAAGCTCATAAGGAGGTTGTTTGGAAGGAATATCGGGTCTGCTGAGCATCCGACAGTTTTGAGCAAAACTGAAGAAGCTATCATTGTGGAAACTCTTGCCATGGCAGCAAAGTGCGGAGTTCGCCAATGCGGATAGACGTTAGGGATGTTGTCAAAAACTACCTTGATGAACAGGGAACAGTAGTTACCTTTCTTCAAAGAGAATGCTCCTGATTCAGATTTCCTTGATCCATCATAGCTTGAAACAACCTGTCCATTAGAATTGCTTCCAATATAGATCCTGTCAATTGTAAAGACATTTTGAACTTCTTTAGTAATGCTGAATTTGTTCTTCTGGAAGTGAAAAGCATGTATCTCTGCAATTATGATGAGAACCAACATTACAGACAACCCTGGGTCTAGAAAGATTGTGCTTCCTAGAAACATGAAAAGGGTAGAAAAGGTAAAAGAGCACTCCCAATGTTCAATTAGCCCGATAGTATGTGGGGACACATATGAAGATCTACTTACTCCTATGGTTGTGTATAAGGCACAGAATCTGTATGACAACTGGACTGAAGGTGGACCAGCTGCTAAAAATATGCCAGCAACCCAAGTGGTTTGTTTGATGTGAACCTCTTCCTAACACGGTTCTTTAAAATTTTGTTGCCACTTGTTGAAGCCACCTGTGATCCTGAAGACACAATGGTGTTATTACGAGACAGTCTTGCTAGCCACTTTTCTCCTGTAGTGACTGACACAAGCAGGTATGGCAAAATTTGTATCATTCCATTCCCACCAAATGCAACACGTCTCATATAACCCCTCAATGTTGCGTAATTGCCCAATGAAAAGGAAATGGAGAGAAATTCTGGACCAATGGTAAAAGGAGGGCAGGTATTCTGGTTGTATTTCATAACAACAAGAGGAAAAAGTTAGTATGGGTTTAGAGCTACTGACCAGTCTTCACCGAACCCTACAGAGGTGCTGAAAAGAATTCTTGATGGATTAGATGGTGACAGTAAGGAAATACAAAGCAATTTAAATAAGAGTTTGGTACAACTGTTGAAGGAACACTGAAGATATTGTGAGAAGACACAAAAGCACGGAAACAAGGTAGCACCAGGAAAAAATGCATCTGCTATGTAAGTGCGGGAGATTGAAATCGAACCTCCTCTGAGGTTTTGTGTGTCAACATTGACATTATCCTGCCAAAATGACTTTCATTCTCAAGTGCTCAAAGCTCAAAATCTTCACAAATACAGACCAGTTTGTGTAAGCTGCAGAACTGTCGAACCATTTACATACAGTATTTGCCACATAAACTGGAAATATTATAGAAGCAAATGTGATTGGATTGAATGTGTAAAATGCCTGGGACAGATTTGTGGCCCATGGAGTGGTGGAAGTACTGAACTGTGCTACAGCTGCCCCCATTGTGAGAATTCATATGATGAAATTTTGGGCAATAGTGACTAGGATTAAGCCTGCATACCAGAGTGAAAATCACAAAAAGAGCACCAATGTGCCTGCATTTAATGGCTCTTAGATATTAGTTCTTTGAACAGTTTCCTAATATTAATGAGTTTTAGTATTTTGATTTATTTTCAGCAGTTTGACTTCATTTGACATTTATGTATTACAACTTTCTTTCGATTTATTTCAAGTGTGTTTAATCCTCATTATTATTTTTGTTTGTTCAATACATGTAAAGCTTTAAAAGAATCAACTGTGGGTTCTTGGTGAAACATCGTAAATTAACTAAACAAACACTCTTTTTAGCCTTGTTTCACAATTTATTATTAATGTTATTGCATTTTCAAGTCATTACTGATTCCCAACGATGATCGAGGCAAAGATAATCTCAACTACTTAGGTATTGATCCACAGCTTAATGTACACTTACATCAATGACCATTTTTTTAACAAATTGAATCCATTATTACACACTCACCAATTATTCTACAATGACCGGACTAAAGTTATGCATCAGCTAAGATATTTTTAACTATGATGGACTGGAGCCCAAAGTTTTGCTTCTATCCTGGGGTTGTGATCTCATCTAAATGAGATGAATAATTGAATTGGGTTTACTCGTTTAATAGTAGTTGTGGCAATATACACATCTGCGTTTTTTTTTTTTTTTTTTTTTTTTTTTTTTAATTTCTAAAATTACTAATTAGGTGAGTTTGGCCCCCTTTTCCTCTGTGTGTAGGACTTGTACATCTATTGCGTATTTGTGATTATTGTTCAGGCAATGTTCTGCAAAGGCAGAATCAGGCTTCCTCAATCTCCAGCTTCTGTGGTGTCCCTTAAGCCCGGTACAGATTGACCTTCCTGTCTGTCCAATGTAGTAAGACTGACACTCCTGGCATGTGATTTTATAAACCCCACTTTTTGTGATAGCTCGTTGTTTCTCTTTTAAATTGAACAAAAAACCACCAATTGTCTGAGGGACATAGAAAAACACAGAGAAACCTTTTGCCTTCAAGATGTTACTTATGCTATTTGATGTTTTCCCTATAAAAGGTAATCTGCACAATTTCTGTTCCTGTTTGTCTGTGTTTTTCATTGGGGACATTAGGGACCTGATTTGCTTTTTCATCTTTTTACATAAAATTTTATATGGTGTTGTGGTCAAATTCATTATTTATGGCTATTGTGTTTGTTTAGCTACTTTAAATGTTGATTAAACAATTTCTGAGAATAATTAAAATGTACCCAAGGAGCATGTTTCTACTTTATTATGGGGTAACATGAGCAGCCTTTAAGTACACAACTTATTTTCAAATGAAATAAAGCAAGGTTTTCATCAAGTAGCCCCTAATACGGGGTTATTTCGACATCCAAAAAAATAACTTTTTTTCATATTTTTTAATTTTGATATGAACTACATCAGAACATAGAATTTCTTTGAAAAATTCTCACGATGATAATCTGAACGAGCCAGATAAAAAGACACACTTAGATTAGATTCAGTTTTCGTTCCATACACCCAAAAATGAGAAGATTGTCATGGGTGTGAACAAGTCAGAAAGTATAACATAAAACATTTGAATATAATACTCAGTACCCTGCTCATTTTTCAGATTGTCAAAATATGTGTATACAGTACCGTAAACTGGAACTGCTAATATTTACCTTAATTAATACACACAAAATACCGAATCTTGACTGTTGTGACCAAGTGCTGTCAAAACTGAAATCCAGCACACATATTCACTTAAGCTGATCTAACAGTCCCTGTTAAGATATTTCATCTATAGAGTAGAAGTAGTGGCATATCAAAAAATCTTTAACATTCTTTTCAAACTGTGCTTTATCTGAAACCAAGTTTTTAATGGTTGCTGGCATTTTATTGAGAATGTGTATTCCTGAATATTGGACCCCTTTCTGGATAAAGGTAAGTCTTCATGTAATGAGCTATTGGTTGGAAATAGACACACATTACTTGCAACAAATTTCATTACGGAATAAATATACCGAGAAGCAGTGGTTAGAATACCAAGTTACATGAACAGGTTTCTACATGGCGTTCTTGAACTTACACCATGAATGTGTCTTATTACAGGGTAAAAAATTTAGCTTGGTTTGATGAGTTACCCCACAACATAATCCCATATGACATATCAGAATGAAAGTAAGCAAAGTATGCACGTTTTTTTATGTTTATATCTCTTACATATGACATCATTCTCGCTGAAAATACGACTTGTTTAGGGGCTTCAGCAATTCTGTGGTATGCCATTCCCAACTGAATTTATTGTCAAGTTGTAAACCCAAAAATTTGACACTGTCAACCTCTTCAATCGGCATGTCTTCAAATGTTATACAAGTTCTGGAAGGAAATCTCTTACAGTTTATGAACTGCATATAGTGGGTATTTTCATCATTTAGTGACAGTGAACTAGCTTTCAACGATTTATTAATGCCAGTGAAAATTCTATTAGCAGCCTTTCTTAAATCTGTATTTGACGTACTATTTACTGTAATGTTTGTATCATCTACAAACAAACTAAACTTAGAATCTGGCAATGTAACAGACGAGAGGTCATTACTGTACACAGGAAAAAGCAGTGGACCCAAGATGGAACCATGAGGAACACCACATGTGATTAATTCCCAATCAGATGAAGACTGAATGCTTACTTCTCAAGTATTATGCAATGACACCTTTTGTTTCCTTTTACTTAGATAAGACTCGAACCACTTTACTGCACTACCAGGGACATCACAATATTCTAATTTACTTAAGAGAATGCTGTGATTCACAGAGACAAAGGCTTTTGACAGGTCACGGAAAATGCCAGTAGCCTCTAGTTTGTTATCTAATGAATTAAGTACAGTCCCACTGTTTGTGTAAACAGACTTCTCTATATCGGAATCCTTAAGGAACCTGAACTGTGACTTGGACAATATATTATTTAGATGCTTAAGAATACACTTGAACACAACCTTTGCAAATAATTTTGTAAAAGCCAGCAAAAGTGAAACTGATCGATAGTCTGCCGGTATCTCTCTATCCATCTTCTTGTAAAGGGGCTAACGTCAGCATATTTTAGACAGTCTGGAAATGTTCTGCTAATAAGAGATTGATTACAAAAGTAACTTAAGATAGGACTCAACTCACATGAGTACTCGTTGATATGATATCATAACCAATAGAATACACTGATTTTAAGGAATTTATGATGGATGCTACTTCTCTGGGAGATGTGAATGTTATTTCCATTTTACTAAAGTTAGTTGTCAAGACTGGTCTCAGATATTCCACTGCACTGTTTACTGAACCTGATAATCCCAAGCTGTCAGTAACAGACACAAAGTACCGTATTTACTCGAATCTAAGCCGCACTTGAAAAATGAGACTCGAAATCAAGGGAAAAAAATTTTCCCGAATCTAAGCTGCACCTGAAACTTGAGACTCGAAATTCAAGGGGGAGAGAAAAGTTTAGGCCACACCTTCAAATCGAAACAAAGTCGGTCCATTGTAAGACGAGACACAATTTAGGTCGAATGAATGACAATACAGCTACAGTAGTTTGGTTCGAGTTGTAAGCTTAGCAGTTAAGCTTTACCAGGTAGCCATTGCTATGCGTCAGGCGCTCCGTCCGTATTTATACAGGTACCCTTTCTTTTTCATGTGCTTCATCTGGTTTGAATTGATTGCTTATTTTTCTTTGATCTGATAAGCACCGTTCTCTTTGTTATAGGTGTTTACATCACTCTAAGCTGAAAATGCATTACTGTACTGTGTCAGGCACTGTTTGCTGCATTCTGATAATGAGTGTTTACAGCCTGTTGCCGCTTGCGGCAAGGCTTGCGTTTGTGCATGCTACCGCTGCTTAAAAAAAAAAGAGAGAGAAATCGTCTCATTAGCGAAACAATGGCAAGAGACTGCTATTTGTTGTTACTTACACTGCTGCTTTCTTTGATAATGATCAACAAGAACCAAATAATATACTGCGTATGATAGAAGTTCTGAATGAGAGTTTAGTGGAAATTTTTCTTCGTTTGAAAATCTTTGCAGATGCCTCTTTAGTACATATCATTCTGCACAGAAATTAGAGTCATCTTAGATTTAAAAATCTAGTCAATTGCCATGCTTCATTTCTGACTGTATCACTATTAGGCATAAGAATAATACGAATATAAACATGACATGATACGTATATTCTTCCGCGTTTGCTGTTGTCTCACTCTAGTTTCGTAGGCAGACAGGATTTAAATGAGATAGCAGCAAACATGAAACAATACATAGCAAAATGTTTATATTCATATTATTCTTATGATGAAGAGAATACTGCATGTGATTCACAGTTCATAAAAGTTCCTATTAGCAACCATCTCTTCTCACAGGAAAGAAAAAATTCAGAACGTAGAGTTGGCCATATTGACAAACATCCCAAACGGTCTTGCCAGTCAAATTTTCGTAGTACATTGAAATGCTGCTACATTCGAAGATGAACAATACGGAATTTGTATTTACTTCGTTGGATAATGTATGAAAATGCAGTGGTCGAAACTCTGAGCAGAGAAAAAAGCTCGTCTTTCACCTTTTTTTAAAATTTATTTACTGACGCAGAGGTTTTGGCGCCAGTATTTATCTTTGTGCCTGCAAAGCATGCCTGTGTAGCGCTACATATATTTGACGGCAGAAGTTAGTTGTGGCGGCACCTATCAACATTTTTCAGAACTTCTGCTTACTTTGCACTCGATTCTAATCCGCAGGCGGTTTTTTGGATTACAAAAAAACCCGGAAAAAAATGCGGCTTAGTTTCGAGTAAATACGGTACTTGTTTAAGAGGTTTGCAACACTACATGCACTTGTTACCACTGTCTCATTTATTTTTAGAGCTATCTGTTCCTCTTCCTTTTTTGCCCGACTTGTCTCTGTCTTCACTATATCCCACATAATTTTTATTTTGTTGCCTGATGTAATTATCTTTTTCTCATAATAAAGCTGCATAGATTTCTGGATTACTTGCTTCAATGTTTCGCATTTAAAAGGTGTTAAAGTAGACCCGTTTTACCATAGTTTTGGAGAGAGCTATAGGTGGTAAAATTATAGAGGATAACTTGGAGATGAATATAGCAGCAGGTTCAAATGGCTGTAAGTTGCAATAGTTATTCAGAGAAAAACACAGGATATAGTAGCAAGGAGAGCTGCATTAAACTAGTCTTCCACTTAAGACCACAATAATATTTTTGTATGCAATACTACACTTTTCAAGTGGGTAAATAACAGACTACTGTCTTTATACATTATTATTTCTCCACAGATACTTTGTATCGCTGATAGATAAATGTTCTCTTTCAAATAATAGAGGAGGAAGATTAGAATTTAACATCCTGCTGACAATGTTGTCATCAATGACAGAGCACAAGTTCAGATTAGGAAAGGAACAGGAAGAAAATCCACTGTGACCTTTCAAGGGAATCATTCCAGCATTCATCTCAAGTGATTTATGGAAATCATGGCAAACCAAAAAAAAAAATTACATCAAACTGTCCATCAGTTTAGTTTTAGTCTTTTAATATACACTTCAAAAGAAAACACATTTTCTGGAATGTGGTGGAATGTGGCAAACAAACAAGATTCTATTTCACTGTCTACGGTATTAATGAAAAGAGTTCTTTGTTTGTTGATATTCTCAATACTTCGAAAGGAGAAAGCACGGCAATTTACATAAATGGACAGAGGGATGAGTGTGATAAAACTCTTTCAGTTGTACAGTCAAAACAACTTTAATTTTAAAAAATACGGTGGTACATATAAATTAAATTAGATAACAATACTATTCGCAAAAGTAGACATCAGTGCAATTGTATTTGTACTAACTTTTTTTGGAAGGTAATTATCAAAATTACCATCGTATATTAACCATGTGCATCATATATTAATGTAAGTAACGAATTTATCTACATTATGTACACATTTCTAACCAAATAATAATAATAAAACATTTGCTTATCATGCTACTGAACTATGTTAACAAAGTCTTGATTTATAAACCTTATGTCAGTGTAAATTTCACTGGAGAGTTACCATAAGCATTTTATGCACTTATTAACAATGTGAGTCAGACTCAGAAAGTATACAAAATAAAAATGTTGTGTTTTTGTGAGATAAGTGATACTGACTAAAGTATATTCATATCATACAATCTACAAAATTTTCTTAGCAAAGGATTGAGCGACTTCTACACCAAACACAGAATACATAACCTACCTTACCGTACGACAGATGAAATTATGTCTGATCTAAAGCTATACCTTGCAGCAGATCATATGGTGAAGATAACTACTACACAGTTCTCATAATGAAAGTGTTAATAAAATACTGGTGGTCAGTTTTCTATGTATTATTAATAGTAAAAGGACACAGCAATAATAGAGAACAGATAGTGAAGTTTGTTGCAGTACTGTGAACTCTATACCTAATACTGGCAATAGCACTATTTTAACACACACCTAAGTGCGAGAATAAGTACAAGATACTTATTTTATGGAGATTATATTGTTTGTCCCTTAAATAAAGACTGACATAATAAGACACAAAAACAACAATAATGACATATAAATGAGCCAGTTCATTACCAACATAAATGAAAGCCCGCCCAGCTAGAGCCTTAAATTATTGATACAATACCATCAAGTTTCCACAAAAGTAACTCAGTCCAGAGAGGATTATAGACACAAAGCAAGAAAGCATGTCACCATGGTCAAGTAATGGGGTGGCTATGGTTTCTCCAAATATGGGCAGTGAACTCCCATTTTTCTTCATGAATGTAACATTATAGCAACCCACTAATAAAGTCTTATTTTGCTATCATCAAAGGCACTACTATTCTTTACAATAAAGGATTTTCTTACATAGCCTCTTTAGAACAAAAAAGGTTGACATAATCGCATAAAAAGCACTTTTGTTGTTGAAAACTGTGATAAATACATGACTTCACACAATATGTAGTCATGTTACTAAATCAAGAAAATGTTCCTATCTACTACGTTCAAATTACATTCTGACAAATATTTAACAAATTGGGAAAGCATAAGTCTGCTGCTTTCATCTGGGTCAATAAGAAAACATATCTATAACCTACATATAAACAGAACATACTATAATGAAATAATAAATCAACTTTTCCACACACTGGTGCAGCTGAAAAAAAAATATTTTTGTTGTATCTTTCACTTCTGCTTCAGCAATGCCAAATGTATGTGTCTTCAATGTTGTGTTCAAAGATCCATGTATAACTCAGATACATACAGCACAGCAGGCTACATGTAACAAGTAGCAAGATCACAAATTACCTAGTCTGCCATTGACAAATGTAGAAATTCTTATTAGAGTGTATGTACTAAAAACAAAGAACAAGAACACTTACTACAATTTAAAAAAGTTACGCGAGTTTTTCAAAGTAAAAGAACAGTGTTTTACTTATTAACATGTGCTGTTATGTTGTAAATTCTGATATATCCAAACAGGTCGTTTAGCATAAAACAGGAAAAAAGACATGAGATACAGGTAAGACAACCTTATACAGAGATGTGTTGCAGTACAAGTAAATGTTGAACTATAAATTCTGGTACTGTACATGCAGCTATGGAACACTCAAATTAGTAACATATTTTTACAGCAAGTACAGGTAACAAACACATGAATGAAGAAATTAAGTCTTATACTCCACACAAATTCTTTAAAGCTTTTGTCATTCAGTATAAATGCAAATACCAAATCTTTCCCTAGGTTATCAGTTAAACTCTTGTGCAAGTTACAGATTACATCCACTAGTACTGTATTGTCTAGCACTAAAATGACTCAGAAAGTCAAAGTTTACTTCATCAGAATAACCACAAAAATTAAACTATTCAGCGTTCACAACATGAAATTTACATTAAAATTAGTTCAAAAAATGTAAGCTATGTTTCTGTAATATGCTAAACAACAGGATAGCCACTCTGAAAATTCACAAAAGTTGAAATTTATTATTTTACTGCCAAAAAGCTTCTGTCTCTTCTTCTAAAGTGTTCTCTGATGTCAACACTGAAGAGCAGCATTAGTTGTTTATCCTGTAACACAATACATATTAACCAGATATTTTACACGTATTTCACAAACGAATTAAGGCATGAAGAACCGCAAGGGCCCAAAGCACAGAAACAAAGATTTGAGAAAAATAGATGTTTGTGAAAAACAAATTTGTAGGCAAACTAGCAGTGTGGACTTGTGCACAAGTTCATATCATTTTTCCATAAGTTTAATGAACACACACAGATACACACAACAGAGATTTTAGTCATCAATAATATGTTCTCCTTCACTATTAGAAAAGTCTGCCAACAATGGGGTAACTTTTCAATTCCGTGGCTGTAGAAATCACATAGTTTTGAGATGAAGAACTTGCCGAGCTAGGTTCAAAGCACATTTTCATCCAGAAAGAAAGATCCTTGAAGGCTGTTTGATAGAAAGTGGAAAAGATGAGAATCTGATGGTGCAAGATCAGATCAAGAATGTGACTGTGGAACAGCTTGCCAACCCAATTCCTGTATAGCAGTTTTTGTCAGTGATAGTTATACCTCAGAGAAGCAATTCATAGTACACCACACTGTCGCTGTTCCACCAGATTCATAACATTAACTTTTGTGGATACACACAGGTCATTGTAAGGGGAGTTGCTACTTTGTTTGGGCTCAATCATTCCTTTCTTTTCCTTTAGTTAGAATGAAGACGCCATTTATCATCACCAATAACGATAAAGGATAGGAATGGTTGGTGTTCTTCACATGCCAATTGATGATGACCAAGCAGAGATGTACTTATGCCCACCTGCTTATTTTTATGATTCTGACTTAAGAGCATGCAGTACCCTATTTTGAACCTTCCCAATTTCATGCAAATGTCGCACAATGGTGGAATGACCACAGTTCATCACATTTGTCAGTTCATGAGTACACTGATGCGGATAATCGAGGATCAATGTGTTTAAATGATTTTCATCAAACCCTGAAGGTCCTCCTGTATGTGGAAGGTCAGCAAAGTCAAAACGGTCTGCCTTAAAATGAGAAAACCATTTTCTTGCCATACTCTGTCCAATGGCATTATCCCCATACACAGTGCAAATGTTTCTGGCTGCCACTGATGTCATCTCCCTACTGAAGTCAAACAGAAGAGCATGTCAGAAATTTTTTGATTTCTACACTTGGTGCTCCATTTTCTAGCATCCACAGCTTCACTCAGTATCTCCAAATGACAAAATGGCCATGTGTAAACTCAAATAGCAACAGTGAACTACAAATAAAAAATGACAATCAATAAACAAACCCATAGCAGCCAGAATACCAACATCCAAAATAAAAACACTACGAACTTATGCACCAATCAAATATGAAATTCTATTGAATATTTACGATTATTATTATTATTATTATTAATGTTAATCCACAAAAATTTCATATACAGGTTAGTGACAATAGTGTCTTTTTGACTGTAGTGTAGTTTGTAATTAATGTGAAACTACAATCAGAACATAAAGAATAGATACTAAATGCACCATACTCATAATTATGATCTATCCAATCATTTCAGAGCAGAGATACAGCCAAAAATGTTTTTTTACAGTTCCTGGCATACAGTTGCCCTACACGACAGATGTGTTGTGTGGGGACAGTATTGGCCTGCCAAATCAACCAGCTTTACAGGGCAGCGTACATGTCAGAGGCAATAAACTGTTTTCTGGGACCCGACATGCAGGTTGGCCTGTAGTGGGAGTAGTATCAACCTGCTTTATCAAACTGTATTGTAGGGGCTACATGTGCCGAAGAACACGGCCAGAGACAGGTTGAGATGGATAGAGGAGATGATGGAAATTGTGGGTGGGAGGAGCAAATGGGCAGGCAGAGGGGGGGGGGGGGGGGGGGGGGGAAGGGGAGATGCATGGGGCAGGGTGGGCATGGGGCAGGGTGGAAGGTGTAGATGGGTAGTGGGCACATGGAAAAGGAAGAGGGGGAGGTTGGTATGGAAAGAAGGGGAGATGGAGTTGGGAAGAGAGGGAAATGGATATGGTCAGAGGGAGGGGGAGGAAGATATGGGTAGAGAGGGAAGAGGGAGTGGAGGAAATGGACAATGAGAGGGGGAGGACAAGATGACGAGTTAGAGAAAATGTGGAGGAGGATATAGATAATGATGGAAGGATGAACTGGACAGGCAGGAGGAGGAAGAGGTGTACACAGAGGGGGAGGAGGAAGTGTGTTGCATATGTTTGTCAAACCAATACTCAAGTGAAGCCACAGGGGAAAGGCTCGTATGATATAATGGATATGTAAGAAGTCTACTCAGCAAGTGGCAGCAGGAGAAAACACACATAAAAAAGTTAAGGAAACGTTCAAGCTTTTGGAGCCAGTGGCTGCTCCTTCTGGCAGAAGGGTTGAAGGGGAAGGAAGAAGGATGAAGGCAAAGGACTGGTGAGGTTTAGGAAATGGGGCTCATTCCCATATAAAAAGCCAGGGTTTAACTGGTACAAGGTGTGCAAAATTTCATGTGTGACCCTCTATTTGATAGAATAAGAAATGCAAAGGAGTGTTAGAATGGGTGCCAGTAGGAAGATGTACGCAAATGGTCTTTTGCTTGGATAGTCCACATCTCTGAACAACAACTTTCAAAACTAAGCAATTTATTCACGTGTGAATTAATGACTTTACTGTTCTTTGCTTCTCAGTGCCTCTTGTCCTTGAGGAGTCATAATCTGTAAACACATTTAACAATACATACTTTTAATGTCTCTCACAATTCTTACTCTCATTCATTGTTTTTATGATGAAGTTAATCAGTCCTAGACACCTTACACAAGAAAATACTGACTTACTTATTTTTATTGTAAAATTATTCCCCAGACACTTCCCTACATGTTGTTGTTGTTATGGTCTTCAGTCTAGAGACCGGTTAGATGCAGCTCTCAATGCTACCCTATCCTGTGCAAGCGTCTTCATCTCCAAGTACCTACTGCAAACTATATCCTTCTGAATCTGCTGAGTGTATTCATCCCTTCATCTACCCCTATGATTTTTACCCTCCACACTTCCCTCTAGAACTAAATTGGTGATCCCTTGATGACTTAGAAGGTGCCCTACGAACCAATCCCGTCTTCTCGTCAAGTTGTGCCATAAATTCCTCTTTTCCCCAATCCTATTCACAGTACCTTCTCATTAGTTACGTGGTCTACCCATCTAATCTTCAACATTCTTCTGTAGCACCATATTTTGAAACCTTCTATTCTCTTCTTGTCTAAACTCGTTATCGTCCATGTTTCACTTCCATGCATGGCTACGCTCCATACAAATACTTTCTGAAAAGACTTTCTCACACTTAAATCTATACTCGATATTAATAAATTTCTCTTCTTCAAAAACCCTTTCCTTGCTATTGCCAGTCTGCACTTTATATCATCTCTACTTTGACCATCATCAGTTATTTTGCTCCCCAAATAGCAAAACCCATCTACTGCTTTAAGTGTCTCATTTCCTAATCTAATTCCTTCAGCATCACTTGATTTAATTTGACTACATTCCATTATCTCATTTTGTTTTTGTTGATGTTCATCTTATAGCCTCCTTTCAAAACACTGTCTATTCCATTCAACTGCTCTTTCAGGTCCTTTGCTGTCTCTGACAGAATTACTATGTCATCAGCAAACCTCAAAGGTTTTATTTCTTCTCCATGGATTTTAATTCCTACTCCTGATTATTATTTTTTTTTCTTTACTGCTTCCTCAATATACAGATTGAATAACAATGGTGATAGGCTACAACCCTGTCTCACTCCCTTCCCAACCACTGCTTCCCTTTCATGCCCCTCGACTCTTATAACTGCCAACTGGTTTCTGTACAAATTGTAAATAGCCTTTTGCTCCCTGTATTTGACTCCTGCCACCTTCAGAATTTGAAAGAGAGTATTCCAGTCAACATTGTCAAAAGCTTTCTCTAGGTCTACAAATGCCAAAAACCATAGGTTTGTCTTTCCTTAATCTATCTTCTAAGGTAAGTCGTAAGGTCAGTATTGCCTCACATGTTCCAACATTTCTACGAGATCCAAACTGATCTTCTCAAGGTCGGCTTATACCAGTTTTTCCATTTGTATGGAGTTCGTATTGGTATTTAGCAGCCAAGACTTATTAAACTCACTGTTCAGTAATTTGCATACCTGCCAACTGCTGCTTTCTTTGGGATTGGAATGATTGTATTACTCTTGAATTCTGAGGGTATTTTCACCTGTCTCATACATCTTGCTCACCAGATGGTAAAGTTTTGTCATGGCTGGCTCTCCGAAGGCTACCAGTAGCTCTAATGGAATGTCGTCTACTCCCGGGGCCTTGTTTCGACTCAGGTCTTTCAGTGCTCTGTCAAACTCTTCACGCAGTATCGTATCTCCCATTTCATCTTCATATACATCCTCTTTCATTTCCATAATATTGTCCTCAAGTACATCGCCCTTGTATAGACCCTCTACATACTCTTTCCAACTTTCCGCTTTCCCTTCTTTTCTTAGAACTGGGTTTCTATCTGAGCTCTTGATATACATACAAGTGGTTCTCTTTTCTCCAAAGGTCTCTTTAACTTTCCTGTAGGCAGTATCTATCTTACCCATAGTGATATACGCATCGACATCCTTGCATTTGTCCTCTAGCCATCCCTGCTTAGCCATTTTGCACTTCCTGTCAATCTCATTTTTGAGACATACTCTACCCATAGTGATATATGCATCAACATCCTTGCATTTGTTCTCTAGCCATCCCAGCTTAGTCATTTTGCACTTCCTGTCCATCTCACTTTCGAGACATATTCTAACATATTCTCTCCCCAGTTACTTTTCTTATGTTAAGGCTGTTGTGGCCTCTCCTTCTATGTAATATTATCTTAAAGTGTGTATTGTCTGTGTGAATGGCAAACATGTAGATTCATGTATTATTTGTACCAATTATCAACCGTTAATATTTACTGCTTTTAAAAGCTTTGGCAATGGAAGGAAAATGAATGCTGCACTAATTTTCACATAGGTTATCGCTGAACATGTGAAATGTGATTGTGACATTCACTGAAATTCAACTAATTTAAAATCAAAACAACAATGAATAGTAACTGTCTGGTTCAACATAAGCTACTACGCAAGGTAAAAAACACGGACCTTGCCTCCCAATGTTTCATCTATAAATATAAGACAACCCTCTGCATTTCGAATGATGCATCCGAGGAAAAATCCTCATCTTATAGTCAGGTAAACATGAAACTGATTGAAGAAACATTTTGTCATTGGATTATTCCTTTCACTTTTCATTTTCCGTTTCTCTTCTAATTTATTTTAATTCCTCACTGTGTTTTAATATCTCTGGACTATATTAGACCTTGTACCCTCTCGCTGCTGCTTTTGTCTCCCTCTGTACTCATAAAACGTGGGTACTTCTTAGCATGTGATTTTAACAATTTACCTTTACATGTAATTTACCTTGTTTGAAATTTAGTCAATCTCATCCTCCTCATCCATAGCAAAATCACTGCCGAAGCCAGAATCCAGTGAATAAATTGGACTGCAAACATAAACAAACAATTATGATAGTTCATACATTAAGAATGTCAGCTGAAAGGTTTAAAAATAATTTTTAATAATTTCTACTTAAAACATATTGCGTACATTTAATAACACTTCTGGATGATCAGAAATAAAGTTTACACACCAGATGGATTATGCTAGATGGAACTTATGGAGGGAGTGGGGGAGAGATCAACATGAAAAAGAAAAAGAAGATGAAGTCGAAGACATGCAGCACAGTTCCCCATGAAATTCATATAACAGTCTGATGCTAAAACAATACAGTCCAATAAGAATACAGTAATTATTCATTAGGTCTCTGTTAACTTTTAAAACCTTTCTCAACAGTTTAGCAGACCAATTATAAAAAGTAGAAGGTATGATAATAAAACTGTGAAGGCAAACTGATCACATCTCATTTCCCTTATAAATGGCTCCCTTCCACTTCATAGGACCATGCAAAATATTATTTTCCTATGAATGGTATGGGCTTCCAAAACGTGACAATGCAAGGTGTAAACGCGGCCAAAGAAAAAAAAAATTCCCGGATTTCTCTGTTAGAAATACACTTCCACTGGGGTGAAAATAAACATTTTCCTGCATGTTGAGTGACTGTATACTTTCCCTTGGAACTGTGAAACTTACCAATGCTTCTATTGGTATAGGTTGTATTCACCAGCATAGAACTACTTGGCACTTTAAAAATGAAATGCAGGTAAAAATAACATGTTTCGGAAAGATTTTTCACATGCAGCACCATGTACACTGCATATTTTTGATATTAAGAAAGTATAAATACAAATTCCATCCACTGCAGCACGTTAGTTTCCGAAGCATTGAAATCGAAATTGTGATGCTCTTTTCTCAGCCAATCACAGCACACATCATATTGTCTTGGCTGCAAATGACAGCAGATATTCAGAGTGCAGGATACATGGTGCAGTCAGCCAATAGCAACATCACTGTTAAGTAGCATGAACACACACGGGAAAAGTTCATGGTTTAAATTAAGTATAGTATTGCTACAACAAAAGTTAAGCTTTCACAAGCAATATTTGCCCCCCCCCCCTTTTTTTTTGCATATGTTTCCCTTTAAGATATGTCAAACACAAATGTGCCACTGAAATTTTAAATGATGACATAAATGTCTGGTCTTCTGGGCCCGAAATTGTTTAAGTGCTTGTCCTCAAAGTGTTTGAAAATAATACTTCTCAAACCACCATTCACAATATTTTCCTGTGATCTGTTAATTAGGTTCATTTGAGCAGTTGTCAGAGAGTGCCAGGAGACAGATGTTACTGCGTATGTGCAGCTGCAATGACATAGGAAGTCTGTGCTAGATATTTGCTCTGCTCGTACACCTCTCATTGCACGTCTGTTTGCAATTTCGTTTGTAGTGTGGCATCACATGACCATTTGCAGCAGTGTGGCAGAGCGACATAGGAGTTATGGTACTTAGGGCAATTGCTTTATCACACCTTATCCACTTAAGGAAAGCAAAATTAGAAAGCAGTCCTGGGCATAACATTCATTTCAAAACTAGACTCTACAACTCGAAGAACCCAAATATTTTGGTAAGTGATCACTTTAACATAGACTTACTTTTTTTCCGCCCTCTGCAATACTGCAATTCTAGTCAAATTTACATCGACACAACACTGTAAAAAGCTAGTAAGCAGCAATACAGATTTCCCACAAAAATAAAAGAAAACAGTTGTTTGTACACACCATAACTAATAACAGTAAGCTTTTCATGAGTTTTTCAAACTGTATAAAAATTAACAAGGTTATCTGTGAAGCCAAGAAACTGTATAATAAGTGGCAGTTTACATTCTGCTCCATGAGTAAATGTAAAGCCTTGGGGAGAGTTACAATCACAAAACATGGTGTGTTGCTAGTCCATAATTTAATGAAGAATGGCTTTCTATAAATTTAAGATGTAAGCAACACAAATTAAGAAATAAAGCCAAGCATAGAGCAGGTGCCAGACAAATGTTGAAACATGTCTTGTGACCAAAAAACATTGTGTTCCACAGAAGGCAGATATGTAAAATTCTGTTCAAGCTTTTTGGTATGGGTTTGAGGAAGACAATTTTCTTTGAGCACCATCACTGTTTTATCTCATGTTTCGTTTGTTATTATGGCACAATGCTATACACGCCAGAACATGAAAATGTGCACTTGAAACTCAGTGAACAGCTAAGACTAGCTAATAGTGTGGAATGATTCACTTCAAATAAACTGATTGCCTCTGCAGGAAAGATTAGTAAAAGCCAAATTTCTTCCAAAAACTGAGAAAAATAATGTCACTGGTCTGCAAAGCAAGTAATGCTTGACTGCCAATAAAGTGGAAATAAAATCAAATCAGAAAACTGAAACTATTAACATATTTCAGTCTTCTGTAATTATGTGTGCGTATTTTAATTCATTTGATAACTCCCAACCGCAGAAATCCATTTTGTGCTAAGCGAAGAGAGAACAGCAAAATCACGAAAAATGTTTATCTGGCTAAAAAATCATTCCACTTCCACATTTGACCATGGTAACACTAGGCATAAATACTTTATAAGAATCAAATGACGAATGTCTTTTTTTCAAATTTTGATGGACACCACTGATAACACCAACCATTACATTTGCATTGTTCGTGCCTATACCCTGCACCTTGTTTAGATCCAATTTGAATTCTTGAAGCATTTCTCCAATTGCTGTTACAATAGACTGTGCACTACAATGCTGGAGATCGTCTAATTTAAGGATAAAAAATGTTGAAATGATTCCACTGGTAACAGCATTGTAATATATTACTGTTATTACTAAAAATTTTGTCACAATGATGGCTGTTGATTCATCAGTTGGAACAATGTACTGCTGTCACCAACACTTTGCCACAAATTTTCCACAAAATGGAATGGGACCTTACTACATGTTTCATAACCGCACTACACTTTGTTCTATGTATCTGAAGTTTTCCGGCAACATCACCGCCTGTGAATTTACTCTTCCAAAAATCACTTTAGTGCCCGCATGGCATGAGCCCACAATGTTGGAAACAAATAATGCAAGGGAACTTTCAGCTTGATTCACTTCTAAAGATTCTTTCAGGTTTTGAAAGGTATTTTTGTCTTTGGCTTAATACATTGGCATGATATGCTAACAAAGTACTACGACAATCTTTACAATATGCTCTTGTGTCATCCCTTGAATTCTTTCTAGCCAGTCTGCAAATTTACTATCGTGTAGCCATTCAGCATAAATTTTTTAGCTATACTGTGCCATTACTTTACCGATGTCTAACACTAAGACAATATCCACTGACATAAAAAACATTACATTATCACCAGGACTACAGATATGCACTACGAAAGCTGTTGCACATGCATTAATACTAGAAAGCATAACAATACGGGGAAAAAGATATAATATCATATATTAAAAATCTTTAGACCGTACAACTTTAAAAGCTGCTAGACATTAGCAAATAGTGCTGTTTGCTGTATACTGAATGGATCAATTGATTTTTTTTTTAAATAATCTTACTGTAATTCCGCTAAAACATTTTTAAAATGCACCACAATTTCCACTAGTCACTAGACGCAAAATCTGCACACTAGACATGTATAGAAACAACTAGTTTTAGTGGGAAAACCACTGACTTGACAACACTGTCACTTGGTGATTATTCTCCACTACAACTCTGACTGCTCTGCGCACGCATGAATCTGGCAGCTCGGGCAAGCCAGAAAATTTTTTCCGAGTTTCATCTGGCTGCTTGCAGCTATTATTTATACATCTGACAGCCACACATCAAATAGCTAGAAGCAGGAGAATGTGCTGCTCATATGCAACTTCATCGCAAGCTGTTTGTTGTTGCGAAGTACTGCGTAGTCTTCATCCTACAGTGTTTGATACATTTCTCTGTCGGTAGACGCTTGCGTGCGCACTGTGTTTTGTCATTGTAAAAGGCACATTTTCTATGCAAGTATATTGGTGTTTTTCTCTCTTGTTTATGTTTTATTGCTCCAGTATCATTCTGCAGTAGCAGGCTAAAGTAAAATTCTTTGTTACCTATCAGTTCTTACCACTCAAAATTATTAAAATTTAACTCAAAACTGAAACAATGAAAAATTCCTGGAATTCTAAAAAATTCCAGGTTTTCTCCCGCATGAAAAAATTCCTGAGTTTTTCCCAGATCTTCTCGCTGTTCCAGGGCATATACACGCTACAATATGACATGATGAGCTTGAATCTACTTGCCAGCTTATAAGACACATAGCGCAGTAGTTAAAAAACTGCTGCATTTTTAGAATGAGCAATGCTGAAACCTCAACACCTCATCCACATTGCAAGCACTCAAGGTGAGTGGGGAATTGCAGGATGGTTCTTAAACCAAGGCCATTCCACGTTCCCTTACCCACCCTTAGCGATTCACACTAATACTCAATCTCTTGTGGTTTCTATGTTAACAGCATGCTGAACTCCAAACATGCTTTCTACCAGCTGAAAGAGCTGCAACAGCTACAGACGGCATAAAATATATATTTGCCACATTCATTTCTACAAAGTATTTTCTTACACAAATGGCTAAATGCTTTGTTGCTCACAGGCAGTTACTAGGTCATTCTGAATAGGGAGACCGGCAACAATATGAAATGCAGATTCAAGAGAAATTAATGAAGTCTTGTAAAACTATATGGCAGATTAAAACTGAGTGATGGACCAAAACTCGAACTTGCAACCTTTGCCTTTCGTGGGCAATGCTATTGCTGGCTGACCTTTCTGGGCACAACATAAAAATTCACCAAGGCTGTGGTTAAGCCATTTCTCCACAATATGCATTCTACCAGGAGTGCTACTTCCAAAAAGAATGTAGGAGAACTCATGATACCAATAACAGTTATGCCATATAAGCAAATATTGATGTATTATTATCATCATCATCTCATTAGTATGTCCCTCACTAATGAATTTTCCCGTACAGCTTGACCATTTTTGGAAGTCTCAGCCCCAATTGCATTAAATGTACGCTAAACTGACTTGTTTGTGTGTTCTCCCTCCCCACTTACAGCATCCAAAATTTGGTGGTATTGGTACTGTTTGGCCACTGCAACTTCTGCTGCCAAGAGTGGTGAGAGTGGGGTGGGTAGAACATCCCCAATCACCTGATGCCGAAATATCCAGGAAGACAATTCTATTTAGTGCTGGCAACAGTGCAAGTCATACAAATTATTAGATATGGTAGAAATAACACACAGAAGTAGTTTGTATACTCTGGTAGTAGCTATCTGGAAAGATGAAACAACAAATAAAAACAAGTGCGCAGTTTCCAGAATTGGAAAACATGCTACTAAAGGGGATAAAGCAATCTCATGCTTCAAACATTACAATATATGGTACAGTAGTTCACGTTAAAGCAATGTATTTGGCACAAAAGTTGAAACTCGTAGATTTCAAGGCACCCAATGGTTGGATCAAAAGGATCAAGAACAGACATAATTTAGTACATAAATGTGTTTGGGGTGAGGCTGGAAGTGTGAACATTGACACTGTAAGTCATGAAAAAACACTCTTCCATCAGTTGTAAAAGAGTAAGAGTCCCAATGATGTTTTTCATGCAGATGAAATGGGATTATCTTCTCACCTTCTGGCTGACAAAATTCTTGAGTTCGGAGAAGAAAAATGTCACAGCAGAAAATGTAGTGAAGGGAGGCTAACTATTTTATTATGTTGTAATGAAAATGGAACTGAAAAGCTGGTGCCGCTAACAACAGGGAAGACAAAAAGTCCACGTTTCCAAAATACGCGGACATTTCATGTCAGTTTATCTCTAATGCAAATGTACGGGTAACAACAACTGCATTCAAACAATTCTTGCAAGCCTGGAATGCAAGATTGGGCGTTAGAAATAGGAAAAT
The DNA here is from genome assembly GCF_021461395.2 of Schistocerca americana. Classification (NCBI taxonomy): domain Eukaryota; kingdom Metazoa; phylum Arthropoda; class Insecta; order Orthoptera; family Acrididae; genus Schistocerca; species Schistocerca americana. The sequence goes on from NC_060123.1 coordinate 226,096,239, forward strand.
CAACCTGTTTATTGACTCGTGTGCAGTGTATCCCCAAGATACATCATACCTCTGTAATATAAATGTAGCGTTTTGTTTTCCTCCCAATTGTACAAGCCACCTTCAGCCACCTCACCAAGGCATTATCAAACGCCTGACAAAAGAATACAGGAAGATTCTTGTATAGAAGAGGATGGATTGTCTTCATTCTATGATGAGAAAGATTATGATCTCAGACACTATGTGTTTTGTAAGAAGTGCCTGGGATTCCGTGCAATAAAGACCATCTCAAACTGCCTCAAGAAGGCTTGTTTTCATCGGACATCAGTATTTATGGAAGACATCAACCCAGAAAATAAAGTAATTGCAGCAGAACAATGGCAGCAAATAATGGGGCAAGAAAAAAACACTGACTACCACAGATTCAATCAATATATAGACTGTGATGAAGGTGGTGTTGCCTGTCGGTCCATGACAATTGATGACATGTTGCAGCAACAGATGGCAGAGAAACATGAGGAAAGTGAAGATGAAGGTTAACTGAAACCTTTAAAGATTTCTACCATGTCAAAACGTATTGAGGAAATGGACACAGTAAAGTGTTACGTTTTGAGATCTGAAGTCGACGAAGAAGTGATGAACACATTAACTAAGATGGACAACACAATATAAAAATCAAGAAAAATGCCAACTACTGACACGTTTTTCAAATCTTTGTGAAGACAGGACTACACACTGTATGCTATAGTATAGTTAGGCTAACAAGATGTACAATATACTGACAGTTTGTTGAAATGACAATTTCTATTAAGTTACCAGCAGTGATTCACTATTGGAGAGACACTAAATTAACAATGTTCATTTGTTCTGAGAAGTCAGGGTATATATATATATATATATATATATATATATATATATATATATATATATATATATATATATAAAATTGAGGGAAACATTCCACGTAGGAAAAATATATCTAAAAACAATGATGATGTGACTTACCAAATGAAAGTGCTGGCAGGTCGCCAGACACACAAACAAACACAAACATACACACAAAATTCAAGCTTTCGCAACAAACTGTTGCCTCATCAGGAAAGAGGGAAGGAGAGGGAAAGACGAAAGGATGTGGGTTTTAAGGGAGAGGGTAAGGAGTCATTCCAATCCCGGGAGCGGAAAGACTTACCTTAGGGGGAAAAAAGGACGGGTATACACTCGCGCGCGCACACACACACACACACACACACACACATATATCCATCCACACATATACAGACACAAGCAGACAAGCAGAAATATGTCTGCTTGTGTCTGTAATGTGTGGATGGATGTGTGTGTGTGTGTGTGTGCGCGCGCGAGTGTATACCCGTCCTTTTTTCCCCCTAAGGTAAGTCTTTCCGCTCCCGGGATTGGAATGACTCCTTACCCTCTCCCTTAAAACCCACATCCTTTCGTCTTTCCCTCTCCTTCCCTCTTTCCTGATGAGGCAACAGTTTGTTGCGAAAGCTTGAATTTTGTGTGTATGTTTGTTTGTGTGTCTGTCGACCTGCCAGCACTTTCATTTGGTAAGTCACATCATCTTTGCTGGCACGTCGATAGACACACAAACAAACACAAACATACACACAAAATTCAAGCTTTCGCAACAAACTGTTGCCTCATCAGGAAAGAGGGAAGGAGAGGGAAAGACGAAAGGATGTGGGTTTTAAGGGAGAGGGTAAGGAGTCATTCCAATCCCGGGAGCGGAAAGACTTACCTTAGGGGGAAAAAAGGACAGGTATACACTCGCACACACACTCATATCCATCCGCACATACACAGACACAAGCAGACATTTTATATATATATATAAAAATCCTGTGTCTTTCCTAGTTAAAAGTACATTTTTTTCCCTTGGTGAAAATACACTATACCCCATCGGAAAGTACAGGTTTTCCACATTAAGTGACAGTATACACTAATGGGGAAAAGTTGCAATATCGAGGAGGAGTTGTGTGACATAGACGGAAGTTGGTATTTGTGTTTCTACATCTGAAAGAGGAAGTCTATTTGAATATCGCAACTGTCGCTTGAGAGTAGTGCTACTGGCACCCCTAAGAGGATGCAAACCAGGTTCGCTTTAAATACACCTTGTAATGATCGTGTGGTTTAGTTACTTTTGAGATTGGACATGGTGAGTTGACATTAATCAAGAATGCCTTTGAGGTGACAAAGACGCCATTATCAACACCTCAATGACATTGAACAAGTTGTGTACTGGGGCTACAAGAAGCTGGATGTTCCTTCCATGATACTGCTGAAACATTTGGCAGGAATGTAGCCATTGCATATGATTGCTGGCAGTGGTGGTCACGAGAATGTAAGGTCACAAAAAGACCCAGCTCCCACCTGGTATTCCCGAGAGGCAAGACCATCGTGTATGGTGTATAGCTCTGGCGCATCATACTGCATCTGAGACATCAATTTGAGCAGCATTTGGCACCACAGTGACACTAAGAAATGTTACAAATGAATTACTTCAAGGAAAGTTCCACGCCAGATGACTTGCAGTGTGCATTCCACTGACCCCAAACCATTGCCATTTGCGAATTCAATGGTGACAAGCAAGAGCTCATTGGAGGGGTGGGTATTTTCTAATGAAAGCTGGTTCTGCCTCAGTGCCAATGATGGATATGTGTTGGTTAGAAAGGGGCCAGCTGAGGGCCTGCAACCAATCTGTCCGCATGCTGCACACACGGGACCTACACCTGAGGTTATGGTTTGGAGTGCAATTTCGTATGACAGTAGGAGCAGTCTCATGGTTATCCCCCACACCATGACGTATGTCAATCTGGCAATTCGACCTGTTTGGCTACTATTCATGAACAGCGTTCCAGATCTGTCTGCAATCGAGAACATATGACAATGCCAGTGTCATCCACAAGTATAATTAACTGTCCCTGTATCGAGTGACCAAGTGCAATGGCACTAACCTGTGATCTTGCAACTTAAATATGTTACCTGCTGTGCTGCAATTTCATTATTCACTTTAGGAAATGAAACCCAGCAAAAAATAATGCATTTTGCAAATATGTTTAACACACAGCAACATGTACACTGCATATTTTGGTGTTATCAAGTATAAATATGAATTCCACAAAATACAGAATGGTAGCTTCCGAAGCATTGAAATCAAGATTGCAACGCGCTTTCGTGTGATGTGATCTCGCCAGCCAATGACACTGGATTTCAGAGCATAGGACATCACTGTTAAGTAGTGCGAACACACAAACATGAAAACTTAATGGTTTGAATTAATATACATACAGCATAGTTAGAAGAAATGCTAAGCTTTCACATATAATATTGGTCACCAAAAATTTTTTGCTGTCCTCCCTTTTTTGATTTGACCTCGTAAATATGTAACTGGTTGTTGTTTCTTTTGATCAATACCTGAACAAGGTATGCAAGAGAACACAGATGGACGTTTTAGTGCTGTTTTGGACCATTTAAAAAATATAAATTTTACTAGTGTGCACTCATTACTATGCTTCAGGTTTCTAGCCAATTTGGTGGCAACTAAGATACTCGAGGCCTTAAAGAAAAAAATTCTGTCAAGGCCTTAAAGAAAAAAATTCTGGTGAAACGATGAAAATAAAAAAAACTTTTAGAAGTACCAACAGACAGCCCTAACATCAACCTTGAATTCTCAACAGAGCTTAAAAAAGTTTTGAATGAAAGTGAACAGGTAGACACTGTTTTATTGGAAATTGGAACATGTGGGCTTCATGTTGTTCATGGCATTTTCAAAGTCAGCAATACAGGAAGCACACTGGATGATAATTCAGTATTTGCGTGCCTTGCACAAGCTTTCTAAGGACACCCCTGCCAGAAGAGCTCTGTATATTTTGACAACGGAATCAGAACTGTTTCCCTTAAAGTTTGGCATGATCCGCTGGCTGAGTGAGCTCTTGTAATGCTTCTGTTTATGAGAATACTTGCTGCAAAGTTGAAAGACAAAAGCAAATCAACATTTGCTAGCTATACGGTAGTCGAAAATTCCCTCAAGAACAATCTACGTGACCGGAAGATCATCTTTTTCAGGACTCTTGCTGAAGACTTGACACGTTTTCTAAGGAATTCACAATCCAATTCGCTGTTAGCACATCCAAACATTCTTCTTTGACAGAGATAATGGAGACAACAATGACAATTTGTCTAGACAACAAATGTCTCAACATCAGTTAATTTGGACAAACAATCCAATCTTTTGCGTGTGATGATATTAAGATCAGAAAGTTCCATAACAACTGTAGAAGAGGAATGATTAAATTCGATCAAGAAATTTCCCCAACACTTTAGGTTGACAAAAACTGTTAGCTGCTTTCAGCCCACCATAGCATGCAGGGAGGTTGGTCCCAAATGATTCCATTTCTTTCCATATATTTTGGTAGTGAGGAACTGGATGGATGGATAATGTGCTGAAAAAGCAGAAGCACAATATGCTTCTGCTGTAAACAGGAATGGCAAGACAAAATTCGAGACATTCAACAAACAAGAGGAAATGAGATTTTTACTCTGCAGCGGAGTGTGTGCTGATATAAAACTTCCTGGCAGATTAAAACTGTGTGCTGGACTGAGATTCAAACTTGGGACCAAATTCGAGTCTCGGTCCGGCACACAGTTTTAATCTGCGAGGAAGTTTCAAGAAGAGGAAAGGTTGGATAACTTTTGGATGAAGTACCACAGGAAGCAAAAAACACTCCATGGACCATGGACTGCAGCAGGCAATAGAAATTGCAGTCACTTTGTCACATGGGCAAGCAGCATGGAACGAGGATTCTCAGTCAACAAAGAGTGCATCTTTGAGACTGTTGTTGTTGTGGTCTTCAGTCCTGAGACTGGTTTGATGCAACTCTCCATGCTACCCTATCCTGTGCAAGCTTCTTCATATCCCAGTACTTACTGCAACCTACATCCTTCTGAATCTGCTTAGTGTATTCATCTTTTGGTCTCCCTCTACGATTTTTACCCTCTACGCTGCCCTCCAATGCTAAAGTTGTGATCCCTTGATGCCTCAGAACATGTCCTACTAACCGGTCCCTTCTTTTTGTCAAGTTGTGCCACATACTCCTCTTCTCCCCAATTCTATTCAATACTTCATCATTAGTTATGTGATCTACCCGTCTAATCTTTAGCATTCTTTTGTAGCACCACATTTCGAAAGCTTCGATTCTCTTCTTGTCCAAACTATTTATCGTCCATGTTTCACTTCCATACATGGCTACACTCCATACAAATACTTTCAGACACGACTTCCTGACACTTAAATCTATACTCGATGTTAACAAACTTCTCTTTTTCAGAAACGCTTTCCTCGCCATTGCCAGTCTACATTTTATATATTCTCTACTTCGACCATCGTCAGTTATTTTGCTCCCCAAATAGGAAAACTCCTTTACTACTTTAAGTGTCTCATTTCCTAATCTAATTCCCTCAGCATCACCCGACTTAATTCGACTACATTCCATTATCCTCATTTTGCTTTTGTTGGTGTTCATCTTATATCCTCCTTTCAAGACACTATCCATTCCATTCAACTGCTCTTCCAAGTCCTTTGCTGTCTCTGATAGAATTACAATGTCATTGGCGAACCTCAAAGTTTTTATTTCTTGTCCATGGATTTTAATACCTACTCCAAAATTTTTCTTTTGTTTCCTGTACTGCTTGCTCAATATACAGATTGAATAACATCGGCGAGAGGGTACAACCCTTTCTCACTCCCTTCCCAACCACTGCTTCCCTTTCATGCCCCTCAATTCATATAACTGCCATCTGGTTTCTGTACAAATTGTAAATAGCCTTTTGCTCCCTGTATTTTACCCCTGCCACCTTTAGGATTTGAAAGAGAGTATTCCAGTCAACATTGTCAAAAGCTTTCTCTAAGTCTACAAATGCTAGAAACATAGGTTTGCCTTTCCTCAATCTTTCATCTAAGATAAGTTGTAAGGTCAGTATTGCCTCACATGTTCCAACATTTGTACGGAATCCAAACTGATCTTCCCCGAGGTCGGCTTCAGTTTTTCCATTTGTCTGTAAAGAATTCGCGTTAGTATTTTGCAGCTGTGGCTTATTAAACTGATAGATAGGTAATTTTCACATTTGTCAACACCTGCTTTCTTTGGGATTGGAATTATTATATTCTTCTTGAAGTCTGAGGGTATTTCGCTTGTCTCATACATCTTGCTCACCAGATAGTAGAGTTTTGTCAGGACTGGCTCTCCCAAGGCCGTCAGTAGTTCTAATGGAATGTTGTCTACTCCCGGGGCCTTGTTTCCACTCAGGTCTTTCAGTGCTCTGTCAAACTCTTCACGCAGTATCGTATCTCCCATTTCATCTTCATTTACATCCTCTTCCATTTCCATAATATTGTCCTCAAGTACATCGCCCTTGTACTGGGTTTCCATCTGAGCTCTTGATATTCATACACTTGGTTCTCTTCTCTTCAAAGGTCTCTCCAATTTTCCTGTAGGCAGTATCTATCTTACCCCTAGTGAGATAAGCCTCTACATCCTTACATTTGTCCTCTAGCCACGCCTGCTTAGCCATTTTGCACTTCCTGGCGATCTCATTTTTGAGACGTTTGTATTCCTTTTTGCCTGCTTCATTTACTGCATTTTTATATTTTCTCCTTTCATCAATTAAATTCAATATTTCTTCTGTTACCCAAGGAGTTCTACTAGCCCTCGTCTTTTTACCTACTTGATCCTCTGCTGCCTTCACTACTTCATCCCTACCCATTCTTCTTCTACTGTACTTCTTTCCCCCATTCCTGTCAATTGTTCCCTTATGCTCTCCCTGAAACTCTGTACAACCTCTGGTTCTTCCAGTTTATCCAGGTCCCATCTCCTTAAATTCCCACCTTTTTGCAGTTTCTTCATTTTTAATCTACAGTTCATAACCAATAGATTGTGGTCAGAGTCCACAGCTGCCCCTGGAAATGTCTTACAATTTAAACCTGGTTCCTAAATCCCTGTCTTACCATTATATAATCTATCTGATACCTACTAGTATCTCCAGGATTCTTCCATGTATACAACCTTCTTTCATGATTCTTAAACCAAGTGTTAGCTATGATTAAGTAAAGCTCTGTGCAAAACCCTACTAGGCGGCTTCCTCTTTCATTTCTTAGCCCCAATCCATATTCACCTACTATGTGTCCTCCTCTCCCTTTTCCTATTCTCGAATTCCAGTCACCCATGACTATTAAATTTTCATCTCCCTTCACTACCTGAATGATTTCTTTTATCTCATACATTTCTTCAATTTCTTCATCATCTGCAGAGCTAGTTGGCATATAAACTTGTACTACTGTAGTAGGCGTGGGCTTCGTGTCTATCTTGGCCACAATAATGCGTTCACTATGCTGTTTGTAGTAGCTTACCCGCACTCCTATTTTTTTTATTCATTATTAAACCTACTCCTGCACTACCCCTATTTGATTTTGTGTTTATAACCCTGTATTCACCTGACCAAAAGTCTTGTTCCTCCTGCCACCGAACTTCACTAATTCCCACTATATCTAACTTTAACATATCCATTTCCCTTTTTAAATTTTCTTATCTACCTGCCCGGTTAAGGGATCTGACGTTCCGCGCTCCGATCCCTAGAATGCCAGTTTTCTTTTTCCTGATAACTACTTTGAGACTACAAGGGAAGAATTTACGGCAAGCTGAAGAATGGCCCACAAGGCCCGACTAGTGGGGGGAGGGAGGCTGGGGTGCAAAATTCCTAATTCCTGGTGCCCAAGCCTCAGAGGGGGAGGGGGGGGGGGCAAGGGCCTCAAGGTTTCATATCCCTCAGTGTGCTCAGTTGACGAATATCAGATTGCTGCTGAAAAATAAGTATTTTATCATATAATAAATAAAAGAACATTATTCCAGCACCAGCTTAACCAGTAAAACTCTTGCTTTTTCACTGTTACGATTCTTACAGGTCAGCTGCATACAATTGTTTCTTGCTTAATTTTGAATGCACAACTTTTCTTTAGACATTGTGGGTAAAACCACCTTCCTTGTAATGGAGTCTAAAATGCACTTTCTTTAAATGTTGGTAGAAAACTTACCAAAACATTTCCCTACCAAATGTACAAGGCAACAGCAGTAAATGATGTTATAATTTGGTAGGATTGCCAACAACATTCAAAGATAAGGCAGTTCTGATTCCATCACAAGGTGATTTTACACAAAATATGGAGAAAATATTTTACATTGAAGAGCACACAGAAAATAAAATATCTCTAGGCATATGTAGTTTTCCTGCATGAATCATAAAAGTGAAGAAATGAAATTACATGAAAGAGGTACATTGGCCATACTAATAGCAGGAAGTAAAGTGGTAATGTTCTTCTTTTGTTCATTCACTGAGGAACCAACTTACATGAGAACCCTCACTTTACTTCATGCAACATTATTTGTCATAAAACAAGTTTGGCTTTCAGAGGTTCATATCGGAAAACTGGAGGTCGACATACTAGAAATTTCCTCAGAACATTAGAGCTCGAATCACTATGACCCATTTGTCGCAAAATACAGTAGCAGGTCAGAGACAGACAAGAAGCTGGAAAGTGATACAAGTGCATTAACTTTCAAGTGATACTCATAATTAATTTATTTCTAGTTGCGTCCATCGCCTCAGTAGCGCCATCTTAGAACAGATGGAAAATGTGAAATATTACTCTATTGTTGTTGATGCAACTCCTGATTCAAATGATGCTGAACAGGCAACATTCATCCTGTGTTATATTTACCTCAATAAGGAAATTTATATGTGAGATTTTCCAGATATTTTGCAGCCAAAGTTTGGAAATAAATTATTTTGTTGAGTGGAAGTGAAATATCATACTGATTTTGAATACAAATGAACAATCTTTATTAGTAGACTTGATGCATTTTTGTTATTCAGAATAATCATTGAGAAAATAAAATTTTAATTGTTATGTAAGGAGAATTATAAGGGGACAAGTCCTGTTTTGTGTGTTTTATTATTTGCATAATGATTTCGCTTAGTCTCCACGCCATTCCAAGAGAGTTGAAAACATACTTGGAGTTTTAACAGGCAAAGTAGTCAAAGGCAGCAAAGAGTCTTCTGCACCAGCCATGCTGTCAAGGAATAACATTGACCAGAAGTTTATATCAATAATGTATATATGTACGTATTGAAAAAATGCTTGTTATTTGTTACACAGAAGATCTCATGAAACAAGGTATTTATCATCTAATATGTTCTGTATGTAAAGGTGCAATAAAAGCCTTGAAAGACCAGAGTTGTCAAGTCCTGGTTTTTAGTAAAAGTTAAATTACTCTATCAATAAGAATATTTAACAAGTCGGGGGTTTGCAAACTACTCCAAGCTGACAATCACAATGTGGTAAATTAAAATATAAATAAGCCCATGCAATGAGTATAAACAAGAAATAAATGAACGACTTTGTAATTCTTAGATTGTAACCAGAAAACGAGAGTTGCTATTGCATATTTAATTTGATCAAAACTTGTTAAACACTGAATGCTGCGGACAGGAATATGAGAGGGTGTTATAAAGGAGATCTGACATGTTTCCTTCGGCGGAGTCCTCTTTCAAAATTCTCTTTGTGTGCTCGTCATAGCCTTAACTTATTTGGAGTGCATGCAGCTGAGAGATGTCACGAAGCAGATACTTTTTTCAGAGTGATTCAACTTCTTTACGACCACTTCAGTTGCAGTCAACAACAATGGGATATTCTGTATCGGTACAATTGGGTATTCTGAAACAATGTGTCAGAAGTTCTTCATATTCCATGTCTGATACCCACTGGAGTGCTCAGGTTGACACTGTAAGCCCAACTGCAGCTGACTTGGATAAGGCTGCCACTGCTGTTGAAACTCCCAATAAGTTAAGTTAAATTTGAAAAACATTCTGCAGTACAGGTTTCTTTGGGTTATGGGAGATCTTTTAAATGTTTAATCTTGACATTGATTCCGTTAAAGTTGTTAGTACTAACTGACTACAGAATCAAATTACAACCTTGAAATACTACCATCAATATTAAGGTAAGACACCATGCCGGCTTATTTAATAACTTAAAATATCTTTTGAATATTAGGATACTATTCTTCCTGAATCTAAAGTTGTTGCCAGACATCCCGAATTTCCAGAGGTGCACACTAAGAAGAGGAAATTATTTCATTATGAAACCAGGTATGAAGTGGCAAATGTAAAAATATGAGGATTTATTCAAGATAATTCACTGTTAAAACTTGAAAACCTGATGTGAAACAGTGAAGATTACAATGACACATTTGGGATTTATGGAAACACACAAAGATGACTGATGATGAGGTCACTGAGGCTAGTTATTTATCAAGGAATACCGTAATGATGTCATGACAGATTTAGAAGAAATTAAATATTTGAAAACGATTCATACTTCCAAATATGTATAGTTGCTTTGAAACAATTAGACCTCTTGAGTAAGATGCATGAGCTTCAAATTTCAAGCTCATTTCTGAACCTATGTATAGCTATGCACATGTTTGCACTCTCCCATGGCTGTAGCTGAAGTCTTTCAGCACTCTGGCTCGTGTTAAAAACTGAGTCAGATAAAATGTGCATCAAAAACGTCCGACAGATTTAGTGAATGAAAGGCTCACAAACTGCCATTAATAGTACTATAGGCAAGTACGTTATGGTATGCTACCCACTGCGCAACTCATTGCAGTTTATATGCAAACGCACTGATGTCTATTTACTGAAATCTGTGGGTATGCCAGGGTACGAACAGGGACAGAACACTCCACGTCACAGAGTTACTGACAACAGAAATTTCATCAATGTAAAAAGCAATATAATACTAAGCCTTTTGTTTTAAAGTGAAGCTAAAGTAAATTAAACAAATCTAAAAAATAAAATTAAATGGTGAGTACATACATATTACAATAATTTATTCTTGAGTAGCATCTAAAGTTAAACTTATAAGTTCATCAGCCGAATCAGTTTTCCCTCTTGCCATGACAGTCTCGGTCAAGCTATATTCCAGTTCCCTAGCTAAGGTGGTCCAGGGCTCCTGATAACTGTGTTCATCACTACGTCTCAAACCAATATTCATTACTATTCTTTCAGTCTGCTGCTCCATGAAAGCATTATGGCACTGGTATCCTTTCTCGATATGCTCGTATTTAACCTTGCACACTCATGCAAGATACCATCTGACTGGTGGGTTCTTTCATAGCAGCAGTGCAAAACTGGAGACAAGGATTATGACAGTTTTTGTTTTCCTATATTGCAAAAGATTTTGACTGCAAGAGAACATTATACAAGGTGTATTGTAACAACTAGTTATGGTTTTCTGAAATAATAGAGAGCATGAAACTAAATATACAGTGATGTTGGTAGTGCTACTATGAGGCAGCAAATCAACTTTGCTTTAAACTCACAGTGTAACAGCTGTGAGCATTAATTATCCCTGAAAAACGGATATGGTGAGCTGATGTTAGTTAAGAATGCCTTCCAGGTGACAAATACGCCATTATGAACACCTCACTGGGTTTGAATGAGGTCATGCAACAGGGCTATGAGAAGCTGGATGCTCCTTCTGCAACATGGCAGGAAGACTTGTCAGTAATCGAGCCACTGTACGTGACTGTTAGCAGTGGTGATCGTGAGCATGTATGGTTGCAAGAAGACCAGGTTCCAGATGACCACTTGGCACTACCAAGAGGAAAGACCACAGTGTTTGATGTATGACTCTGGCGCATCATACTCCATCTGCTGCAGCAGTTGGCACCACAGTGACACAACAAACTGTTACAAGTTGGTTACTTCAAGGAAAGCTCCGAACCAGACACCTTGTAGTGTGCATTAAGCGAGAGCTAATTGGAGGGCAGGGCGAAGATCTGTTGTGCTTTCTAATGAAAGGTGGTTCTGCCTCAATGCCAGTGATGGCCATGTGTTAGTTAGGAGGATGCCAGTTTAGGGCTTGCAATCAACTTGTCTACATAGACACACTGGACCTATGCCTAGAGTTATGGCTTGTGGCACGATTTCATGTAACAGCAGGAGCACTCTCCTTGCTATCCCATGCACAGAGAATGCAAATTTGTATGCCAATCTGGTGATTCGACCTGCTGTGCTGCCATTCATGAACAGCATTCCAGAGGGCCTGTTGGAATAACAGGCTAACACTCGCCCACATACCACTGTTGTTACCTAACAAGCACTACAGAGTGTTGATATGTTGCTTTGGCCTGGTCAATCACCAGATCTGTCTTCACTGAAGCACATGTGGGACATCATCCAAGCACATATGGGACATCATCCAAGCATGTATGGGACATCATCAGACGAGAACTCCACAGCCATTCATAAACAGCATTAACTGTCACTGTATTGACTGACTAAGTGCAAAAGGCACGGACCTTCATCCCAAAAACTGACATCCAGCACCTATACAACCCAATGCCTGCCATTTGCTTGCTTGCATTAAACATTCTGGCAGTTATGCCAGTTATTAATGTACCAGCATTTCACATTCGCAATGGCTTATCACGTGCTTACATTAACCTCTGATCTTGCAATGCACTGACCAGGTTTCATTTGAATGAACCTCATACTTACTCCATATTTCATGCCAATGAGTATTTTTTGTGTATTTTGAATACTCCACAAATCGTGTTACATCTAAAAAATGCCAAACCTTCTTTAAAATAACAAATTGATTTTCTATATCTGAAGATGAGGTCAAATCATATATCCTGCCCTGGGCCAATCCCACCTCTCAGCATCCAAGCGTACGACATGGTCAAGATACACGGAGGGGTCCAACAAGTGCCTATAACACAGTCCTTTATTCACTACAGAAGAAACTCGTGAGATCCCTAAGTTGAAGATCTCACAAAGTGAAAAAGACAAGGAGTCCAGAAAAAAAGGATGATCTGATTTAAAGGAAGATTTCTGACACTGAAATCAGAGAGCTTAAAGAGAAGAAGGCAAAACTTGAGGGGACCATTCAAAATGCTCAGATAGATCAAGAACATATTACAGAAAGAATCAATGTTATCACAAAAAGCTTGAAGTGAGTTATTCCCCAATGTCAATTCCTAAACTGTAATAATTGATCCTAATGATATGTTGTATTGTCTAACAATAACTAAAGTGTTTCTTTAGTGAAAATGTTTTTAAAACAAATGAATATTAAAGAGTAATTTATTTTAACCTGCTAATTCCTAAATATGTTTAAACATACATTTCGAACAGCATCTGTCATGATAAAAAGAATGTTTAGAAAACAAACCAAATTGAAGAAATTAATCAAGCATTAAAATAAAGGAAGACAAGAACAAAATTTTAAAAACCTAAAAACCCAAAAGTATAAAAAGAAAGATTTTAAAAACTGAGAAAATATTTTACAGAAGAAAATCTCTTAAAATAAATATGAAAAACTAAGCTTGTTGCTTGGCCCTTTTGAGATAAATTAGGGTGAAGTAGGGTAAGTGTAACCATGGGGTTAGTGTAACCACGGCTGATGGTGCCTTAAAGAAGCTGTATTTTTACCTCTGACCTATCACACATGTTAATTTACTCCTGTCTTTGTTATATTTAACCATCAGTTGTCAAATCTGACATAAATTGGTAATTAATTTTTGGACTTGAATTGACGTCTACATTTTCACTCTGTGAGTTAGTGACATGCTCAGAATTTGGTGGTCTGTCATTTTTGCAGTTTTAAAGATAACTGCGCAATTTTTTGGTTACAAACTAACTTTTGCATGATAATTTCAAATATGAGATTTGTTTTACTCTACTGATAAAGCTCTTGATATGCCAGGCATGGTTACACTTACTCCAACTTTTTCCCATGTGGGACAAGTGTAACCAATCGGCTGGCCAAGTGTAACCAAGGGGGGGGGGGGGGGGGGTTTACACTTGCCCCAAACAAACTTACTGGGACAGATTTATTTATTTAAGCCGTAACCTTGTTTTTGCTATCACACTAGATCAACAAAACTGGCCTTCCTATACATACGGATACCAGAATACTTGATGTGCTGGATTTGTAGGCCTACTGAGTTTGTGTGAGATATATTTTATTTTTTATTTAAGTCTACTATATTTATAAACCACGTTTCCTTTTATAAAATATAACACATAACTGTGAAGAATGCCACAATTTCAATTACAGTACAGTATGTGAAGCATTGTTTGATTGCAACAATGTTGAGCATGATAATTCATTTCCGTGTTGTCTTTTCATATGTGTGCTGGTGTATTGACAGGTTGGACTACTGAGCGCTCATCAGCAAGGTTAGAAGGTATTTCTCTTAGAAAAATTAGTTACACATGAGTAAACCTAATCTTTCATAACTTATCTATCCCATTGTTAAATTGTTTTATTTCATATTTGTGACTTAGTGTGGTAGGTCAAGTTTTATCTGTGAAACATAAAGTGCCAAAATGGTTAGGAACTACCGGAGTAAGACTAACCATGCTACTTCCTACACAACAGAACAGTTTTCCAGTTCAACTGATGATATACAAAGAAGAATTTGTACAATACATCAGGCTAGTGCTAAATATCAAATACCCTACTCAACACTTCAGAAACACATAAAAGGTTCTCATGGTGTTAAAAGTGTTTCTCAAGGACGATCTACAGTAATCCCATATGAAAAAGAGCAGCAATCAGCAAATCAACTGACAACTTTAGAAAAGTGGGGGTGGGGCCTAAGCAGGAAGGAAGTTTTGGAATTGGTTGGGAAATATGTAAGAAGAAATAAAATACCAAACGCGTTCAAGAATTGTATACCTGGAGAAGACTGGTTCCTGGGGTTCAAGAAAAGGCATAAATTGCCTATAAAAAAGCCACAGACCCTTGAATATGCATAAAAAAGCAGGCTCTGATCCTTTCATCATTGAGGGGTATTTTGATATTCTGAAAACAAACACCCAGAGACTCACGACGTTGAAAACAAACCAAAGCAGATGTTTAATATTGATGAGACTAGTTTCTCTCTAGACCCAACAAAAACCAAAGTTATTGGTAAAACTAATTCTCCCTCTCCAAGAATCACAGTGGGACCAGCTAGGGAAACTACCACTGTGTTGCTTGGTGGTAATGCAGATGGGGACAAGCTGCCTGCCTTAATAGTATTCAAGGGTAAGAATGTCTGGGACACTTAGATGGCACCACCACCACAACGTCCTTTTCCTGAAACCTGCTATGCTGCTTCAATAAATGGATGGAGTCAGACATTGTTTTAAATTATTTTGAAAAATCTTTTTTTGAAATTTTGTGGTCCACATAGACCTATCCTTCTAATCTATGATGGCCACGATACACACATTGATGACCGTGTGATTAAAAGTGCTATTGAAAATGATATTACAATAATAAAGCTGCCCCCTCATTCAAGTCACATCCTGCAGCCAATGGATGCAGCAGTGTTTAAGAGTGTGAAATCTACTTGGGACCAAAAGTTAACTCGTCACCAGAGACATCATCAAGGGGTAAAAAATTAACAAACGTGACTTTTCCAATCTCCTCACTGCTGTATGGAATGAAACACCACCTGAATTGTTGAAAAGTGGTTTTCAAAAAGCAGGAATATTCCCTTACAGTAGAGAAGTAATTGATAAAACTAAATATGATCCGGAGGCATATAAAAGATATGTAGCTCATACAAAATCTTCGGCAGAAACAAATCCATTGCCAGCTCACGATAATGCAGCCATAGACTGTGTGGAAGCTATGTCTCTAACAGAAAGTACTCAGATTTTTGGGAAGCTTCCAGCGAACAACCTCCAGAATTTTATAGGCCTACATCTACAGAGCCCTGCAGTTCTCCCAGTATCAGACAGAGTTCTTTCTCAACCATTCCCGAGCTAACCAATGTTTCATTATGTTCTGGAACTTCTGATTGTCATTTGGAAAGTTATTATTGGAAACAGTCCCACTGGTAAAACAAAGAAGAAAAGGATTGCACCAGCAGCTGAAGTTATCACTTTTCAAGATGCCATCTATAAAGAAAAAGATTTTAAAGGAAACAAGAATAATAAGAAGAAAGCAAAACAAAAAAGCATTATCGACATAAAAAAGGGCTTGGTAATGAAAAGTAAATCTTCCAAACAAAGTGCTGTTACTTTATCCGAAATGGCATCTCGGATTGTTGTGGAAAAAAAATTCCTGATTGCTCATGTGGGTAACAAGAAAAAAAGACTGGAAGTTGAATCAACAAGTGAAGAAGGTGAAACTGAAGGAGGCCTATCTTTAATAAGTAGTGATGAAGAAAATGGGACCATAATAACACTGGACGATCTCAGAAAAGAAATGATAAACTGTGAAGAAGAAGAAGAAGAAGAAGAAGAAGAAGAAGAAGAAGAAAAAGAGGCAAACTTTTTTGAAGCCAAAGACAAAATTACAGTTGTAAACTATGTTCTGCTAGCTTTTGCAACAAAATGTAAGAAAGTTCATTTTATTGGCCAAGTTACCAAAATTAGTGCTTTAGGAGATCCAGAAGTGATTTTCCTCAGACGCAAAAATAAGACAAAGCATGGCACCACATTCTACTGGCCTGATAGAAGAGATGAGACACAAGTTCCATCCTCTGATGTCATTTCAGTGTTGCCTGAGCCTACTTTGGGTCGCAGGGGAGACCTGACATTTGGTGTTACATTTGATTCATACAACATTCAGTGACTAAATAATAGTTAGGGCCTAAGTGTGAATATAATAAGTTGAATTAGGGCAGTTTAGCATTAAACACAAATTGCCAACAACTTTAGTTCAATTACCATGAAAAATAATAGAAAGTGAACTTATAAAGTGAATTTTTCTTTTCTCTTGATACTAGATATTTTATTATTTTTGTTAAATTGCCTACTAAAGAAAAAATATTACTTTTGTAGAATTTGAACTAATAAATTACTGGCCTAAAACAAAAATAAATCATCTATGAAGCATTCTGTTTCAGTGTTTTATGGTTTAGGCTAACACTTATTTTTTAGTTCAGCTGACATTTTCTGTGTATTTCATAATATACAAAGAGGCGTGTGCAACAAAGTTCATATCTTGAGTAAAATTTAAAATATTTTAATAATTTAAAAATCCTCAAATTCAGTAAAAATTGGGTAATCAGGTCACTTACCCCAAGCCTCTTTTACAATGCTCTGTATGGGCACAACAATGCGAGGTTACACTTGCCCCGAACTATGGGGCCAGTGTAACCTCACAACACAAAATTTTGAAAACAATTATTTGACCATGTAATTTTTTTTCAAAAACAAAATGTATATTGTTTAAAAGTCAATAAGTCAAACTTTAGGCATGAGAAATTTGAAAATCATATCTTCAATAACAAGTTGGCAATTTGGTGTCAAAGCTGAACTATGCCAAAACATGGTTACACTTACCCCCTAAACAAAAATGTGCCACCAAAATTTTACATAATGGCATACGTGGCTGGTCTTCTGTGCCTGAAATTTTTCTAAGTGGCTGGTCCTCAAAGAATTAAGTTTCAAATGAGAATCAAACACTTGATGATTTAAGAAATTCATCACACATTCTCACAGGTAACGTAACTTATCTTGTTTAACAGGAAATTCACTTTGAAAATAATGATTCTCAGGAGGAGGAGGAGATTAGTGTTTAGCGCCCCACTGACAATGAGGTCATTCGAGACAGGGCACTATCTCAGATTAAGGAAGGATGGTGAAGGAAAGCCGCCGGCCCTTTTGAAGGAACCATCCCGGCATTTGCCTTAAATTATTTAGGGAGATCATCGAAAACTTCAATCAGTGTGGCCAGACGCGAGTTTGAACTAGTCCATCGTACTAATCACTGCGCAAGTAACGCTTCTCAAACCACCATTCGCAATATTTTCCCACAATAATTTCCTGTGACCTGTTATAAATGTAAACAGTTGTGACATCACGCTCATCAGACGCAGTTTGTTGTTATGAAGTATTGCATAGGCTTTGTCTTAAAGCATTTGACACACATTTTGCTGTCAGCAGATGCTTGTGCGTGCACTGATTTTTGTTGTTGCAAACAGCGCATGTTCTTTGCAACTCATGTTTTATTTTGGTGTTATTCTCTCATTTATGCTTTATTGCTGCAGTTATTTTCTGCAGTAGCAGGCTAAAGTAAAATTCTTTGTTGGAGTATAAGATCTTACCACTCAAAATTACAAAAATTTAACTGAAAACTAAAACAATGAAAAATTCCCGGAATCCTTCAAAATTTCTGGGATTTTCCTAGATGAAAAAATTCCCATATTTCATATTAAAACTGAGGAAAAAATGTAATTTCACTGATTCATTTGTCGGAAATAATTAGTTAGAACTGCAAAGGTTAGGAAAGGAGGAGGGAAGTCCTTCTATGCCTTGGAGGTGTTAGAATGCTGAAGGAAAAGTGTGAGGGCAACAAGTTAGTGCGCCAAGAATAGCACAGTCAATATTTATCTAACTACTGAGAAGTAAAAGTCCTGGAGGGAAAGCAAGGCAAAATTACTAGCATGTTATTATAAATGAGCCTTGGATGGGAGATTTATCTGCATATTGCATCACACCACAATGTGGAATGTTCTAAAAAGCCTGATAGTGAAAGTAATAAATTTATGAGAGCAGACACGTTCAGAGTACCAGGTAGGAGGACTGGTGGCACGTGTAAACACGTTCAGAGTACACAGGGGGCAGGTACAAAGGCGCGCGCGTTAATACGCCCAGAGCAATTAAAGGGTTAACACTGCCCTGCATAACTGCCACAGTATATTATCACTTTGTCACCTCTTAGGCAATGTACAGATTGTTTAGGGCTCTACTACTGCACGAATCAATTTTTTTACTGTGGTGATTCAATATATGTGTGAATTTCAATGCACATGTACTAGGAAAACATCATGGACCTACGTCATGCAGCCCATGTTAGGGTCCTGTTTCTAATCCTGAAAATCTGAATATATCCATATAAGCAAAAAATTAATTATTTGACTTTTTAAATAACATTAATACTCAAAGTGTTCAATGACTTGAATCAAATTATTCAATTAGTCTAAAAGATAATGCAGAACATAATTGGGTCCGTGTGTCCTGAAAATGGAATTGCTGCTTAAAATAGTTAGTTTAAATTTTCATTCTGCTTTGAAATTGCTTTTGCTTAAATTATCAATACAAAATTTATTTGTACATTTACATGTATGATCAGTGCTTCAAAAATTGCTTTTGAATGTTATATCACTTTTAAGGTTCTGATATCCTAAGCATTCTGTTGTTCATCAGAGATGTTTTGGTGACCAGCCAGTAAACATGGTTGTATGAAAAGGTTTCTTTACTTTGTTGATGCTTAATAGTAGGGAGCTTTACTGATGCCACTAACTTGTTCTTGTTTAATTCCAAGGTTATGAGCTTATATTTATTTCTGAGTTCTTAAAGTTATTGACAGCTACTCTGAAATTAGCTGTCTGATTTGACTGATGACTGACTTTGTTTATCTGATCACATACTATTACTATTGCTTGATGAACCTCGGTTCAAGACCCGTTTACAGTTTCACTCCCTCTCTTTTTTTTTTAACACAATGCTAGTTAAGGAAAAGAGGTTAACAATCTGACTGCTTTACCCCTTCAGATGCATGATCACCGTCACTTAATCCTTTAAAAGGAGTTACACTTACTAGATTTTGTAATATATGGCCTCACATTGCATTTAGTACAAGACATACTATAAATTTCTGTGAAGTTTGAAGGTAGGGGAGACATACTTATGTTAGTATGTAAGGGTAGATCACAAGTTGTGCCGAATACCTCACTAAGTAGAGCATTAGCCCACAGAAGGCAAAGGTTCCAATTTAGATTCTCTGTGCGGCACACAGTTTTGCAACCTCACCTCACTAAGTAGAGCATTAGCCCACAGAAGGCAAAGGTTCCAATTTAGATTTTCTGTGCGGCACACAGTTTTGCTCTGCCATGAAGTTTCAAATATGTGCACACTTTGCATTAGAGTGAAAGCATCATTTCGAAAAAATCTTATAAAGCTTATTGCACAGAGGCAAAAGCAGAGATGTCGGGAGTTAGACTGAACCTACAGACACCAGTGGCCAGTATGATGCCCTCCCAAGTGAATGCATCTATGCTTTTCAATACAATGGTCTATAAAACCCACACTACTTACTTCCATAGTTCACATAGGATCATATTAAGACTTTGTAAAATGAGCAGATGTGTTTCACTTGTTCCTCATAGCCTCTGAAAGCAAATTTCAAAAAACTGTACTTTCAGTATTGTATTCTAAAGCCGAAAAGGGCTAGAACCTGGCCAGCTTATAGGGAAGTGAGACCCTAGAATACTACCAGTTATGCAAGGATTACAGTTCACTGTGAAATATGAAGCATGGTAGAACTCCATACAATAAAAGTAATGTAAAAAAATAAAAAAAAGCTTAGGATATTTAGCTTAACACAGAGGCTTAAGAGCAATGGAGAGAAGTGAGGTAGTGCTCCAGTATAAGACAAATCTGTCAGCAATGTAACAAGCATTCCTTGGAAAGAAGGTTAGAGTCTAACATTTCATTGACATCAAGGTCACCAGAGACAGAAATATACCTTGAAATACCAAAGGGTGTGAGGTGGCGAAATTGTAAGACAATGGATTCACATTCAGGATAATGAAGGTACAAAGGTTCAACTCTCAACTCCCCATATTGCCATATGGATTAAGCTTTCTGTTGTTTCCCTAAATTGCTTAACGTAAATGTCACCATGGTTCTTCTAAATAGGACATGTATGATTCTCTTCCCCGCCCTTCCCTAAGCCGAGCTTGTGCTCCATCTCTAATGACCTCATCACTAACTAAATGTTAAATCCTAACCTGTCTTCTTTCCTTTGGAACATCAGTATAATACTGAGAACCCAAAACACAGAACACTGCTTCTGTGACCGGATCAGCATATGTAAGTAACCATTTCAGCTGCATCTTATAACTCCCCCAGTTTTATTTGCCTTAATATTTACTGTCTATATACTTCTTAATTGAATTTAAGTATTCACTTTATGGTTGAGTTGACAACCCCCCGCCCACACTAAACAAGTACACTATCTTGAACTACGATCCACATGGGGTACAGTGAAGTTGCCTCATGTGAAGTGGTTGAGAGGAGGAAGAAGGAAGAGGAAAGGTGACAGCTAGGAGAGGAGATGTTGCAAGGGTATGGGGCACCAATGAGTCCGACCTGGTTCAGGTAGACAATCTGCATGCGGCAACAATGAAATGCAGGAGTGAATTTGGGGATGGCAACATTGACAGACGAAGAGGGAGATCATGGGGCAAGAGCGTGGGAGTAAGAATTTAAGAGTAAATTAATGGACAGATGTGTCAAACTAGAGTTAAGTAGTGAGAAGTCTTATTTGAATGTGTTTCATTGTATTTCTGTGACCACGTGGCTGAGGAGGAATAGTTTTCTTTCACTACTCTTCACACTCATTTTTCTTCTTATCAGTAACTATATGGGCAAAAAACTTTTTCAACAAGGAAATGCTAATCTTGAATAATCCATTTTCAAGTTTGTCCCTTAATAGTACACAATTTTAAAGCAGAAGTTATGCTTCATTTGTTTGGAGTAACTGATTTGTTAAAGTAACAAAAGCTTTTAAGAGTTTCAACCCACTGTTACAACATAGAAAACAAAGTCATAAATTTTTGGTGTTTACAAAATACTCACTTAATAGCTCTGCATGTGAAGAACACTATACGTTTCAGCTTCTTGTTATAGAAGAAATAATTGAATGACCACAAACAACCATCCTCCCCAAAAGGATCTGAAGCCAAATCTGGGTTATAGCTGCAAATAAAAAGTAACTGCTCACCATTATCTGAGAAATACAGCAATAATAACAGTTAATTTTTTAAAAATAAGTTTATATATATATATTTTGACATGTCCCACTGCTGAAGTGATACATTGTACTAAATTTCATTTTCATATTTTGCATAAATAAACATAACAAGAAAAGAAAGTACGTTGAAACTTTTGTCTCTCACTACTGACACGTAGCTAGTTAACTACTGCAAAATATGAATCAGAGAAAGATACAAGATACTCTGATATTTTGTTGCAAAGAATGTGATTATCGTAACAAAAGGATAATCTACACTTTATTGTAGGTTTCTCATAAATATACAATAATGTAAAAATTATGAATCATTCAAGCACAATGAAAAAGTTAGTCCATAAGAAAAAAATATACAGTGGGACATTGTGTGTCCTCTCTTGTTTCAATTCAACAGTCATAGAAAACCTACAAAAACTCGTGTTGCACACTTTCAGTTTCGATTATAAGGAATGTTTATGGATGTACAAGCGCCAGTTTAATGTGTGTACATTCATCCAATCCCCAGATTGTGTGGAAACGAAAAATATGGCAAACATCAGTAAAAACTTTGTTGATGAAGTAAAATCATAAGGATAATCTGAACTTTATTGTAGGTTTCTCATAAATATACAATAATGTAAAAATTATGAATCATTCAAGCACAATGAAAAAGTTAGTCCATAAGAAAAAAATATACAGTGGGACATTGTGTGTCCTCTCTTGTTTCAATTCAACAGTCATAGAAAACCTACAAAAACTCGTGTTGCACACTTTCAGTTTCGATTATAAGGAATATTTATGGATGTACAAGTGCCAGTTTAATGTGTGTACATTCATCCAATCCCCAGATTGTGTGGAAACGAAAAATATGGCAAACATCAGTAAAAACTTTGTTGATGAAGTAAAATCATATACCTTTTTACCATTGTAGTTATTATCCAGTAATCATTCCAAAGGACTGGAATGTTAGGTTTAAATGACAACGAATAATCTTGCTTCTATCCCAACATAGTCTGCTAACCAGAAGCTAGTTTTACACATAACTGAAATCCAAATCTCAAAACTAAATAATACTGTATACCGTATTTACTCGAATCTAAGCCGCACTTTTTTTCCGGTTTTTGTAATCCCAAAAACCACCTGCGGCTTAGAATCAAGTGCAAAGCAAGCGGAAGTACTGAACAATGTAGGTAGGTGCCGTCACAAATAACTTCTGCCGTCAAATATATGTAGTGCTACACAGACATGCTTTGTAGGCACAAAGATAAATACTGGCGCCAAAACCTCGGCGTCAGTAAATAAATTTAAAAAAAAGAAAAAAAGGTGGAAGACGAGCTTTTTTTTTCTCCGCCCCGAGTTTCGACCACTGCATTTCCATACATTATCCAACGAAGTAAATACAAATTCCGTATTGTTCATCTTCGAATGTAGCAGAATTTCAATGTACTACGAAAATCCGACTGGCAAGACTGTTTGGGATGTTTGTCAATATGGCCAACTCTACGTTCTGAATTTTTTACTACCGGTGAGAAGAGATGGTTGCTAATAGTAACCTGATCAAATGTGAATCACATGCAGTATTCTCTTCACCATAAGAATAATACAAATATAAACATTTTGTCATGTATTCTTTCGTGTTTGCTGCTATCTCATTTAAATCCTGTCTGCCTAATAAACTACGAAAATAGAATGAGACAACAGCAAACGCGGAAGAATATACGTATCGTGTCATGTTTATATTCGTATTATTCTTATGCCTAATAGTGATACAGTCAGAAATGAAGCACGGCAACTGACTAGATTTTTAAATCTAAGATGACTCTAATTTCTGTGCAGAATTTGATGTACTAAAGCAGTGGCCGCAAAGATTTTCAAACGGAGAAAAATTTTCGCCTAACTCTCAATCAGAACATGTTCTATCATACGCAGTCTATTACTTGGTTCTTGTTGATCATTATCAAAGAAAGCAGCAGTGTAAGTAACAACAAATAGCAGTCTCTTGCCATTGTTTCACTAATGAGACGATTCCTCTCTTTTTTAAAAAAAATGTAAGCGGCGGTAGCGCAAACAAAAGCAAGCCATGCCGTGAGCGGCGGCAGGTTGTAAACACGCACTATCAGAATGCGACAAACAATGCATGACACAGTACAGTAATGCATTTTCAGCTTAGAGTGATGTAAACACCTATAACAAAGAAAACGGCACTTATCAGATCAAAGCAAAATAAGCAATCGATTCAAACCAGACGAAGCACGTAAAAAAGGAAGGGTACCTGTATAAATACGGACGGAGCGCCTGACGCATAGCAATGGCTACCTGGTAAAGCTTAACTGTTAAGGTTACGACTCGAGCCAAACTACTGTAGCTGTATCGTCATTCATTCGACCTAAATTGTGTCTCATATTACAATGGACCAACTTTGTTTCGATTTGGAGGTGTGGCCTAAAACTTCTCTCTCCCCTTGAATTTCCGAGTCTCAAATTTCAGGTGCGGCTTAGATTCGGGAAATTTTTTTTTTCCTTTATTTCGAGTCTTATTTTTCAGGTGCGGCTTAGATTCGAGTAAATACGGTATATCCCGTGGTATATTTCTTGGGTCTGCTGAGAGCAGAGCAGCAAACCAGCCAAACACACCTTGGATTACCATGCTTAGAAAACCTAGAGTCACAATATATTTATCCACCTTTATTTTATTTTATTTTTTTTCATAATGGCCCCCCCCCCCCCCCCCACACACACACAGTGTCTACTGGGACTCAAGTCATGTATTTTATGATACACAATTATCTTTCTTAATGATTTCAGTAGCTACAATGTAATACATAAATGTGCACAGCACAAAATAAAAATAACTAATCTAAATGACAGTCTTATGCAAATTCATGAAGTAAATCAGTGCCTCACTCTCTCAGCCTTTGGCATAATCTTAAGATCTCAGTTTTATTAATGATGCACTAGATTTTAACTTTGGATTATAAATATTTCACTTAAGAACTAACTATCAAAAACTTTTTTTGTACACAAAGCCTTAACTAGCAGAGGAGAAAAAAATATTAGTAGAGTATAAAACTGGTGATACCTTATTATTTCAATTTCTAACCTGTAAATGTCACACTCATTCAATGATATCTCATCATCAACAGCAGCCCACAGCTGAGCTCGCAATGTACGATACTGTTCACCAGCTGTTGCATTCAGATTGCTGTCAACTGTGTTCATCACCCACTACAAACAAAATAACATAAAAAAGTAATAAAGTGTAACACACACAAATTACAAGCTTACTTAAGAGGGGCTACTGACAAGTCTAGACTATTAAAAAGAAAAAAAGGAATTTTTCTGTCTATTTTAAGAACTATTTGCTTTAAGCCCCTTTAGGGATCTTCATCTGTATGGTCTTCCTTACTTTCTTATTAGAGTATTTATTAAATTACTTTCTTTGGGTTCCCCCAAAAAATTCTTTGCCTTGCAAGAGCTAAAGTGTTGAATAAGAGAGGAAGTTAACAGAATTCAAAATCAAATGGAAGAAAACGGTTGTTCCAGAGTTACTTTGATACAGAGGAAAAATATTACTTGGCTACAGAATTTCTGACACTTTCACACAAATCTGACCAAAACTTTCTTTCCATGCACAGGACAAAGCATAATTAACACTTTGTTCTGAAGAAGGTATATAATTCAATGTCAAGAATGCTGGAACTCAGTTCTCATGACAGCACTCTACCAGATGCAAAATCTCAGAAAAACAATGTGGAAATTGCTACACGTTAAGTCAGGTCATACTGATAACGGTTCAACACTGTGTTCACTTCAGCAGGAAACACAACATTATGTAAATTCTTCCTATCAAATGCCCTACTATTTCTTCAGAATATGAAGTGCAATCACATGTGTAGATAACTTTCTATATAAACCCTAAAGTAATCACAGTAGATTTATTTCCCCACACTAACATATCCTTCAACACACGAAATAGCACCATATGAGCTAATTTTTTCTCTCAACATGACTTGGCATAGGCCGTAACTCTACCCAGAGCAACACAGAACCAGCGTGCTTTCCTTCCCCACTGGTATAAGAATAGTGCGACGGACATATCCCTGTCGTATTTTGCTGTCTTTTACCTAATGTGATTGCACACCATCCCACCCTTCTATAAACCTGTCAACAGTGGACCCTATCCCGAATCACAGTATCACGACATTAGAGAGAGAGCTGCATATATGTGAAATTACATCCTACTGATCATACTGCCCCAAACAGATGAAAGAAGAACTTTTTCAAATTTGCAAGTCACTGTTATGACACTGCAAATATACTGGACAGCAAAGAACACACTAAAAAAAATTGTCACCCACGAAAAGAGGATACAGCAGATTCTTTCACTAACAGAAGACATAAGTATAGTGGCACATGCAGTGTAAATATGCCTAGAATTTAAAAAGAAAACAGCAAACAGTAAGTGAAATACATTAAAAAATTGAGCGTAAAATTTATGACAAATTTGGGTTTAGGCAATAAATGGCGACTGGGTACTAGAGCTAAATGGGAATACATATTTGGTATTTATTTATTTTATACCAAAGAATATTATCAAAACAGACATCCAAAGTGAAGTAAATGGGTACTACCACCTACTGTACTAGATTTTCAAATGATATTGCTGTAGTGGCCGATACTGAAATAACATTGTTTATTTACACAGTATCACTTAAAAAAAAAAAGAAAAACAAATGCTGCACACACAAGAGGAAGAATTGTAGCAGCAAACCATATTTTTTTTACAGAAAGAACACATGTACTGGTAAACAAGTCACTTAATATGAAAATAAAAAAAATATTTTACTATAGATTTCATCCGAGGAACATTATATTTGCAGATTGTGGCAGCTGGATGCTGTTGACAACTGACAAGAAGTTCTTTGGAGTGGTGGCAGTATCGCTGTAGAGAAGACTAACGAAGAAAAGCTAAACAAATAAAATATCCAATGAAGAAATTTTTAAACTGACAGAGGAAGGAGAAGACTCATGACTAGTATACACAAGTGGACAACAAATCATCTTGGCTATTACCAAAACCTAATTACATCTACAGTGAAGGTTAAGGTACACACTGCAAATGTTTAAAGGTAACATTTTGAGTAAAATGAGAATAGTAGCGGCAAATTTGGAAATTACAAAAAGCCAAAATCATCAGGAAATGATGAGAAGATGATGGTGTTGAAGTCTATTTTCCCAAGCTCTTTCAGAAGAGACATTGCAGTTACTCTGTCTACAATGTAGTAATGTCACAAGATGCACAGATTGTGCAAATCTGTCCACTTATAAAGTACAATTTGAACACAACATCATTATTATTACACTGCACTATTTGGTGAGAATTCTTCAATATGTCATAATTTCACAATTGTTACTCTTCTTTTCTCAGAGGCAGCGGAAGCCAGCATTGCCCGTCAATACAGGAATGGAAACTTACAGTCTTATGAAATCAATAAAAAAACAGAACATCTGTTCACCTTCATTTCCCTTTAAAAACAAATATTTATGGCCTTGGTCTTTTGCAACCTATTCACAAGGAAACCCTACCTCCTCCCTCCCCACCACCAACAACAACCAAAAAAGTTAGACAATAACATAAGGTACAAGTCATTTCTTACAATACTGGAAATAACAACAATATTAGGAAAAGGAAAAACTGCTACTTACTGTAAAGATGACGCATTGAGTTGCAGAGAGGCACAACAAAAAAGACTGTTACACGTTATATCTTTTGGCCAAAGCCTTCTTCAGCAAAGAAAACACACACAAATTTTCACACAAGCAAGCACACCTCACACACATATGGCCACGGCCACTGGCAACTTAGATTGGAATGTGATTGTCACTTGAACAGCAATCTGTAATGAGATGGAGAGCAATGGGTCATGGAAGGGGGGAGGGGGGGATAACAGGGTATGGATGGGGGGAGAGAAAAGTGCTTCCTAGCAGGGAGTTCAGGGACTAGAGATTACCAGGGCTTAGACAGTGATTATAGAGCAGAATCTGGGAAGAAATGGTAGTGGTAAATGAAGCATGTGGTTACATGTGTACTTTTAATGTTACATTAAGGGGTCAATCAGTTAAATGAGTGTGTGGTTTGCCAAGTTGATCTGATCATTTATGAGTTGTTTCTTTTCTGTTATGGTTTTTCGGATGAGGCAATTTTCTTGTAAGGCGAAGGGTGGTTTTTGTTGTTGTTTATCCTTATGATTTCCACGTCTATGTCTCTGGTTGTAATTTCGTGCTGGTGTTGGTGTAAGTGCTCTGCAAAAGGTGAGTGATTTGTCCTATACGTCCATGCTCTTACATGTTCTTTGTATCTGGTGTCAAATGTCCTCCTGGTTTTACCTATGTGTCTTCCATCACATGTACAACATTTCAGTCGGTATATTCCTGATTTCTGATATAGATCAGTTTTCCCTACTGTTTTTGGGAAGTATTTCTGAATTGAATCGCTGGTCCGGTGTGCTATTTTTATGCCTTATTTTTTGAAAATATTGGATATGCTGTGTGTGTATTTGTGGTTGTATGTCACTGTGTACCATCTTTTACTTTCTGTTTCTTTCACATTTTGTGTTGTTTCTATTCTTGTATTTTGATTAATTGTGTATGATTTTGTCCTTGTGTTGGTGACAGTTGGGTGTTTGTTCTTTTCTGTTTCTTGATTTTCTTGTTCAGCTTTGTTACTAAGTTCTCTTCATATCCATTGTTTGTGGTTATTTGTATTATAATATTAATTTCTTTTTTGTAATTGTCTGTATCTAATGGTACTGTGTTTAGTCTGTGGAGAAAGTACCTAAGTGATGCCTGCTTTTGAGAATTGGGGTGTTGTGATGTCTCATGTATAATTCTGTCGGTTGTTGTCGGTTTTTGGTATATGGCAAATGGATGTTGGTTGTTTTGAATCATTATGGTGATGTCCACAAAATTTAACTATCTATGTTGCTCTTTCTCTATTGTAAAATGTATCTTATCATGAACAGAATTTATGTCTGTGTAACTGGTCAATTTTATTGTTTGGTTCATCTATCAGGCATAACATGTCCTCCATATATTTAATCCAGTATAGGATGTTGCACCTATTTGACACTATTTTGTTAAATATAATCTGTTCCACTTGGTTCATAAATGTTTGCTATGGTTCCAGACACTGGAGATCCCATTGATAATACTTCACTTTGTAAATATAATTCATTATTGAACTGAAAATAATTCTGTTCTGTTATTAGCTCTAGGAGCCTGACTGTTTCTTTGGTGTATTCATGTGGAAGTGTACTGTGTATCTTAAGATTTTGTTCTATAATGTTTATTGTTTCAGTTATTGGTATATTGGAATACATATTCTCTACATAAAATGACAGGAGGGTGGTTGTGCCTGGAACTTGTATGTCTTTTATGTACTGAATCAATTGTGTGGTGTTTCTTATAGTCCTGTCTTCTTGTAATTTTTAGTTTCCTGATAAGATTTTCAACATGTATCTTGCAAGTGGGTAAGTGGGAGCATTTCTATAATTCGCAATAGCTGTGACGGGGAGATCTTTCTTGTGTAGCTTTGGTTCGCATCGGAGGGCAGGTACACTGGGATTTGTTTGTATCAGTTTTCCTTTTTCATTCTTTTCTATTGTATGTTCAATGTCTTTCAGAGTGTTTCTCAGCTTCATTTGGTATCTGTTGGATCTGATTTTATATTTATTTTTTGTGATGAACTCTTGTGTCTCACTGATGTATTGCTCTTTATCCATGAGAAGCACTGTGTTTCCTTTATCTGCCTTTGTGATGATGGTGTTGTGTTCCTGTAGTTTCTTCCTAAGTTTTGTCAGTGTTGTAGAATCTGTATTGTTTTGGTTTCCTCTGTTTTCTTTCATCTGTGTTATTATGTTTTTGATCTAATTACTGACTAGCTCTCTCGTCAGACTAACATTTACCTCACTTTTATAGTTTCTGTTTTCCTACTTAAGAATGCTTTCTGATTCCACTATGGGGTTTTTGTATGTATTTATCATCTATGTGTGTGCTGACTTTGTGTTTCAGACCTTTTTCGAGTAGTTTTATTTCTTCTGTATACGAAACAGTATCAGTGAGGTTGACCAGTCTTGAATAGAAGTGATGTTTTTCCTTAGACTGGGTGTAATTTGTGGCTGTGTTGGGTGTTTGATTAGCTTTTAAATTTGCAACCTTTCTTTTGTGAGGTTTTTTTTTTCATTTTTTCTATCACTGCATATGTATGATTTTCAACCTTGCTAACAAATGGGAGAAAACAGAGGTATTATTCAGAACACTCTTAATCTTAAGATGTGCTTTATATAGTTCCCAATTTAGGGTTTGCTTTTTGGCGTAAAGATACTTGATTTCCTTGTTTAGCCAAATTTTTTGAGCAATTTGTTTAGTTTTATGTGCTCTGGGAGAACTGTTTTTAACCTGTACATTAATATTTTAAGGTATAATATTATTTGATCTCCAAGTATTATTAAATTTTATGTGTTGGATAGTTTAACAATACTTGTAAACTTCATGTGGAGGCCACTTGGAAATGCCTGACGAGGTGTCCATAATACATTTGTTTGGGTGGCCATCTTCTGCAGCAGCTGTTAACATCTGTTACTATAGGTTATGCATCTTGAGCTTGCTGCAATCTAATTATTAAAAAAAATTAAACAGCACCACTCCTCTCAGTCTCTACCTACATGCAAGACAATTTCACTATCTCTCTATCTCTCTCTCTCTCTCTCTCTCTCTCTCTCTCTGTCTATACACACACACACACACACACACACACACACACACACACACACACACACACACACACAAATCGTTTCATAGGTTGGCAACACTCACAACACGTACAAAAACAAACAAATAGGCATAAACACTGTGGCAGTGTATAATGAAAAACAGTTAAGAAAGTCAATTGTAAATAATGCAGCGCAGAAACTGCGAAGTGCAGATATGAAATGAAGCCTGTCGACACCAACTACTGCTAGCAAGGAAGGAAGGAGTAAGTAGCTTGCATATCAACTTTGTAAGGGAAACACTGTTTTTAACCCAAAACAATCAGAAAATGTATAAACATATGTAGCCAATTTGCAGAATAACCATGGAAGATGCTTTGTAAACAAAAGCGAAATGCATCTGGTGTAATTCTTCTTAATGCGATTGCCGTCAGCCCAAGACTGATAACCTATAGAAACACATGCAGATAACGTTTGCTCCACAATGATTTATGAAGTCTGTATTTATCATAACAGTTCAGTATCAAAATAATCAAATGCACAATGAAAAATTAACAGAACTGACACTTCCATTACAATCCTATGACAAAAAGTTAATTCAGTGTCAAAATTACCTGCAGACTTGGCTCCTTACTAAATTCATGACTTTTTGCATCAGAAAAGTCATAATCTGGATAAAATGCTGCATTCAAGGTTGCTATTAGATAAAATAAAGTTTTTCTGCTAATTGTGTCACACAATGGGCCATCTTCATCACCACTTATGCTGCGGCTGTCGACAACACAAAATAAATTTACAGGTATTTCAAAATGTGTCTTAATTCCAAAAATAATGCAATATTTTTCCAAACATTAAGCATTTATTTCTTAACACTTTGATTTTACCTCTCAGAAAAAATACTGCTCAGTCAGTAATTTTTTACAAACTGGTTTACTTTTCAGCAGCTAAAATAGACAAACACTAACTTACATCAACATCTTCCCATTACTTGCATTTTAGCTTTCTTTTAAAAATTATACTACCAGTTTCTTACCCACATTTGCCTCTGTGCAACATAGAAATCGAGTTTTTACAACATTTGGTGTCACTATCTTGTGACCTTAAAAAACTGGGATATCACAAATAAAAAAAGGTAACGACAAGTGGCAAAAGCCTCCAGACAACTCTGATAACACCGACTGAGTGAGATGCAGTACTCACTGCACATACGTCGTATCAACACCAAAAACAATTTTTGTTAAGGAGGAGTCAACGGAAATATGGAACGGGGATTAATCCCAATCACTACTTTTGTAGGTTTAAGAAGCAACAAATAGCGACTACCAAACTCCAACCCATACTGTATGAACTGCAGCGATCATTTTGTGTCACAAATCGCAGAGAATTTAAATTGCAGGTAATGCAGACAGAATGCAAACACAATCTGTCACGAGTAAACTAAGACCGTGTTTTTAAGCTTGTGCAATTGCTCTGAAGCCAATGACTGCAACAAGAAAAGTGCAAAATCACTTGGATTGCTCCATACACTTTTATTGGACTGCGTAACAGTAGAGAAAAGTTTCAAGTGGCGAGTCATGGAACACATGACATTCACCCAGTTGCTTGTTTACTTAGTCGACACCCGGTGAGTATTATTTACCTGTGTGTGGTGCTGTGAGTAAAATTCAGTAGAAGTAATGCGATGGTCCAACCTGTATCCCCTGATTTGAACTGTTGACTGTTCAGTTCAGTTGACAAAAAGGTACAAATACGTGGCTGTGAAAATTCTTCAGACAACCGCATGCTTACCACATTGAGGCAGTTGTTTGAGATTGGCCTATTTTGTATCACCATGAAAATACTCCTGTTCAAAGTTCCATCTGGTATGCTATGAAATATTTACAGGAGGAACTATCAAATGTGCAAATAACTTACAGGATTGCCGCTGGCTGTCAAGGGCATTACCTGGCTGCATGAACATTACATTAGTAGAACTACACTATTAGCTGCAAACCAACTCAATCTCTTGAACAATAATTCATCATGCTTCTCGAAAAATAAAATAAAGTCTTCCTTCAAGTGTGTCAAATATAGCAATGAAGGTCAAATACCATACTATTAATAGTATACATTATTAGTTACATAACTGTTGTCTTTGGAATCCTAGCCATATAATATGCTTTGAATGGAAAATAGTATCCAAAATGAAAGCACAGTCAAACACTGACAGAAAATTTTCTACTTACCACATGGCAGCAAAGATGAATAAAAGGTGATAGAGATATCACCTTGTGGAGTTACATATGTCTTCCTCTGACTAAAGAGAGGAAGGATTCAGAGGAAGTCCAAGAAAAAAAAATTATTTGACAAAGTGGAAGAAAAGATATTAAACATTTAATGATATACTGGATATATTACATCATCAAATTACTAATATTTCTCTCACACTTAAAGGAAATATTACAAAAGAATAACTTACAGACAACTGATAATTACGACATACTGCTAAAACACACAGAGTCTATTGTGTAATGGACATACAGTTGGTGAAGCAAGAAGTATATACTATTTTAGTACCACTCATAAACAAAGCTGAAATCTCAAGTGCCATTTATACAACAGAAAATAATGACAAAATGAAGATACAGTTTTATTTAAGCCTAAAAATTTGTCTATTGCTCATAGTCGACTTTTCAAAAATGAAAATAACCTATATGCTGTTACTGAATACATTTGTACAACAACACTGTAAGACAATTTCTGCTATGTTTAATTCTTTAACATATCAAGATACCTTGTAGCAGACTACAGTATTAAAATCACAGCTTTAAAATGTATAATGGATCACATTAACTTTAGTGTTTCTCATAAGACAATGGTCTCTGGAAAGTGTTCATCCAACCAATAAAGATAATTTTACAAACTTAATGTTCCAAATAGTGTTACATATAACTGTTACTGATATCAAAAAATATTATCACACCATAAAGTAACTGTTTATACATCAAGGGGATTTTCTAAATCTGAATAATAATCCTCTGTCACAGAAATGTCCAAAACATTATGACCATCTACTGAAAGGTATCTTGGTTAACTTCTGGCTTATAAAGCACTGTAGATTATGGCACGAAATCGACAAATTATTGGTACAAGGATTGAGGTATATACCATCAGAGATGTCTGTGGAATTTGGTAAGGATGTGAGCGATCAATAAGCAACCTGCAACAAATTCTTTGTTCCTTCTCCAACACAGTAAGCTGCCAGTAGTTGCACCACCTGTTTTACTTTACATATCTCCTTTTTAGGGTGCAGCATGAGAATCAAACACCCTGCCATACACTAGCAGTTTTACCATAATTTATCCAGTTGCCATAGATACTACTGATAATATATAAACATCCAACAAGATTCACTATTTGCATTTTACCTGTTCCTCATCACCAAGACAACCATAATTTGTGATTTTTAACTGTTGTTTAAATCACTATACAGGGTGTTACAAAAAGGTAGGGCCAAACTTTCAGGCAACATTCCTCACACACAAAGAAAGAAAATATGTTATGTGAACATGTGTCCAGAAACGCTTACTTTCCATGTTAGAGCTCATTTTATTATTTCTCTTCAAATCACATTAATCATGGAATGGAAACACACAGCAACAGAACGTACCAGCATGACTTCAAACACTTTGTTACAGGAAATGTTCAAAATGTCCTCCGTTAGCGAGGATATATGCATCCACCCTCCATCGCATGGAATCCCTGAGGCGCTGATGCAGCCTTGGAGAATGGCGTATTGTATCAAAGCCATCCACAATACGACCACAAAGAGTCTTTACATTTGGTACCGGGACTGCGTAGACAAGAGCTTTCAAATGCCCCCATAAATGAAGGTCAAGAGGGTTGAGGTCAGGAGAGCATGGAGACCATGGAATTGGTCCGCCTCTACCAGTCAATCGGTCACCGAATCTGTTGTTGAGAAGCGTATGAACACTTCGAATGAAATGTGCAGAAGCTCCATTGTGCATGAACAACATGTAGTGTTGTACTTGTAAAGGCACACGTTCTAGCAGCACAGGTAGAGTATCCCGTATGAAATCATGATAACATGCTCCATTGAGCGTAGGTGGAAGAACATGGGGCCCAATCAAGACATCACCAACAATGCCTGCCCAAACGTTCACAGAAAATCTGTGTTGATGACGTGATTGCACAATTGCGTATGGATTCTCGTCAGCCCACACATGTTGATTGTGAAAATTTACAATTTGATCACGTTGGAATGAAGCCTCATCTGTAAAGAGAACATTTGCATTGAAATGAGGATTGACACATTGTTGGATGAACCATTCGCAGTGTACCCATGGAGGCCGATCAGCTGCTGATAGTGCCTGCACTCGCTGTACAGGGTACGGAAACAACTGGTTCTCCCGTAGCACTCTCCATACAGTGACATCGTCAACATTACCTTGTACAGCAGCAACTTCTCTGACGCTGACATTAGGATTATCGTCAACTGCACGAAGAATTGCCTCGTCCATTGCAGGTGTCCTCATTGTTCTAGGTCTTCCCCAGTCGCAAGGCATAGGCTGGAATGTTCCGTGCTCCCTAAGACGCCGATCAATTGCTTCGAACGTCTTCCTGTCGGGACACCTTCGTTCTGGAAATCTGTCTCGATACAAACGTACTGCGCCACAGCTATTGCCCCGTGCTAATCCA
Source organism: Schistocerca americana (assembly GCF_021461395.2). NCBI lineage: Eukaryota > Metazoa > Arthropoda > Insecta > Orthoptera > Acrididae > Schistocerca > Schistocerca americana. Next base: position 226,131,563 of record NC_060123.1, read on the forward strand.
TACATCAAATGGGCATCTGCCAACTCCGCAATTGTGAACATTGCACTGACTGCAAAACCACGTTTGTGATGAACACTAACCTGTTGATGCTACATACTGATGTGCTTGATGCTAGTACTGTAGAGCAACGAGTCGCATGCCAACACAAGCACCAAAGTCAACATTACCTTCCTTCAATTGGCCCAACTGGCGGTAATCGAGGAAGTACAGTACATACTGACGAAACTAAAATGCGCTCTCACATAGAAATTAAGCATTTCCGGACACATGTCCACATAACATCTTTTCTTTATTTGTGTGTGAGGAATGTTTCCTGAAAGTCTGGCCGTACCTTTTTGTAACACCCTGTATATCCCCATTAAGTGGGCACCAAATTGACTAATGAATTCATGCCGCATGGCTCAGTGGTAGTGATACACAATGAAGTAGCTTGCCAAAAGCAATGGAAACTTTACACATAAATGAAAGAAAGAAGGAATATTACAGTCTAATACCATGTCAACAGCAATGTCCGAGGGTAGGACTTTCCAAGTGGCTCCACAAGTACAATACACATGCAATAAATTTGTCAATAAGGTCATTTGGGACAGAGCTCAAGCTTTGGTTGCAAAAGAGTGATCAAAGGAACGTCCCCAAAATTTGACTCCGGTGGTTGAGGAATACTGTAAACCCCAATATGGGTTACCGGAACTGGTGTCCTCTCCTAGACATAGCTAAGCCATATGTCTTACCACTGTGCTATGTTGCTAGTTCCGCATAAGTATCTGTACCTGGGAGGCACAGCCAGAATCATACAATGCCCTATGCTGGACAGTTATATGGACCGACTAAAAGGAGAGAGTGCGCAACTGTGCTTTACTTGGTGGACTTTCCATTGTTGGGTTTTGTCAAATTGGCCATGTGCCTCATCACCACTGTCTGCAATATTTATCTTATCACTAAAGATGGGTTTATTCATGGTTTGCCACATGTTGATATATGAGTTCAAATTAATTAAGTGAACAGCATACAAAAGGAGTACAAATCCTTCCACTTGTTAACATGTCTTGCATATGGCACCACATGATCTTACAAACTACTTTTGACGGACATAGTCACAATGTTCTCACTGTTCAGTGTATAACTTTAGGACTAAAGACTTTATTTTTGAAGCAAAAAAACAGATTTCATATACATAAAGACAATGAATATGAGACACTGGATGAATTCTTGGCATAAAGTTTACAGACCAGCTTTAACTGGAGGTCACTGTTCTTTAATATAAAGGGTGTCCTAGGAGGAATGGCCAATATTCAGGGATATGACAGGAACACTCATAAAAACTGCATATGAGCATATGCTCTATTCCGAACGATTTCTGAGCTGCAGCACATTTAATGTACGTTTGTTTTTGGGCTAGTTGCACACACATCTTACACACCCAACCTCTTTGACATTTTATGCTAGCCCAACCTATCTTGTTGCTTTAAATGTTTTTGCTTGAGCTATCTTTCTGCCATAAAACGAGCTGGTTGAACACACAGTTGACCATCGTGTGTTGCGAGTGAAGAAATAAAGCAACTGATGGTGTATCAGAGACAAGTATTGGGTAGCTGTGTTTATAAATACAATGACTAAAATGTCACACATCTGCACTAATGAAGAATATGCAGGTGTGGTGTATGTTTAAGGCTTCTACAGTGGTAGTGCACCTGCTGCTGCTGCTGACAGTGAGATATTCAAACATTTATTCTGAACCGTACAAAAATGATTGGGGATGAATGTGTTAAAAATATGTTTTTTTTTCCAATTGATACTTTGTAAAACACATATTGTATAGTTTACAACTGTTGTACGTGTACATTTGTAAACCTGGCAAATTACTGAATAACTGAGAATACAAATAACAACGTATGTTACGGAGTGTTCTATCTTGGAAACCTTTCGGAATAGGTCATATGTGCATATGAAGTTTTATGCTTCAAATGATTGTTCCTGTCATATCCCTGAATATTGATCTTTCCTCTTGGAATGCCTTGTACAGTACTGAAGAATCGCAATAGATCAATTGCCAAGAGATTACAATGCTTACATGCTGCGTAACAGCTTCTTTGGGTCATCTTGTTCAGTGACGAGATATATATCCCATGCTTCAAAGAATGCTTGAATATTGAGTGTGGCAAAACATTGAACCCTATCATAATGAGAAATAGCATCGAGTGTGTGCTGTGCGTCAGCCCTGTTGAGGTGTATCATCAACTCCGGACCTTTGCCTTTCGCGGGCAAGTGCTCTAGTAGGCAAAGGTCCCGAGTTCGAGTCTTGGTCCGGCAGTTTTAATCTGCCAGGAAGTTTTATATCAGCGCACACTCTGCTGCAGAGTGAAAATCTCATTCTGAACACAGGATTAGTTATTACAACACTGCAGTTAAGAGTTCATGGTAAGACAGCCCTACTGCATGTGTACTGTGCATGCGGAACCACTTGGGCACCCCTGACCACAGGCATTTGGCCAGAGCAGTGTGGCCACATACACTACTGCCCACAGGCACCCAGCTGAGGCAGCCTCTTGAGCTAGAACAGTATGGGGGTAGGACAACTCCACATGGTACACAGCCTTCTCAGCTATCACCACATATTAGATTGAATGTAGTCTTCATTGTTAACAAAATTACTCATCACACAGTGAACAGAGTAAATATTTTTCTCATTTTATGTTAATAACAAGTGACCTTATGGAAAAGACAGAATCTTCTAAGAAAAGAACATACATACCACCATAACTACAATATCACTGTATCAAACAGAAAAGTCCCTTGAGAAAACCATAAAATTATGATACAAAATTGGTGCCCGTGCTTATCTTTAGAGATATGTCAGTACCTACTTTTATATATGTGTGTCTATCAACAGTACTGATATTTCTTCTTAAGGTAGGTACTGGTCAGAAACTCAGTCTCATGATTTTACAGCTAACTCTATAATATTTCTCCACAAAATACGTACCAGTGTATAGTATGTATCTGAGTTTGTATGTGTTTGGCACATTTCAAAATTTTAAAGACCATAAACTAGTTCCCTTCTCAATGGCATTAGACTATCTTCAGTACAAAGGTTATGGGCTCTTGGATCATGAAGAGTGGAAAGCTGTACAGAAATTAAATTAAAAAAAAGAAAAGAAAAAATCTTTGTTAAGTGATTCAAATGTTTTCAGTACTTCATGAGGAGCCGAGGGGGGAAAAATGTTGGACCCAGGCCTCAAAAATGTATTTGTGACAAAAAATAATTCTTCTTTGTTCTCGCGACAAATACTATACACACTCACAATGAGTACCAGCTGTCCGAGAAAGTTAGGATATTGCAAAAATTCAATGCAGTTTCACAGAGAAAAAAACTGTAAAAACATACTGTAAAACTGAAGAGAGATGTATACAGAAATTATCTCAGATGGTTAGTGTCTTCTGTTCAATCACACAACACCGAGTTCAAAAAACACCCTGTAACATTACAGAGAAAGTTGTGCTTCTGGACCAAAATTTATTACTTTTTCTTTGGCACTGGGTACATCCTGAATTATTATTGGACTTAGTAATAAAAGACACTACAATAAGGGCTCACACCCACACACACACACACACACACACACACACACACACACACACACACACACACACGCGCGCGTGCAGCTACTGTACATCTGATATTCACTTCTGGGACTTACAGGAAGTAGAGAACCTGTCTTTACTTCCCTGTTACGTTGATTTGGATCAGTCTAATTCATTTCTATTTTTCTCTCAACTGAAACTTCGTTGACTTAACAAGTTTGCAGCCATGATTGTGTCTGGACTCTTTTACATACATACACAACTTTTTCATCAGTAAGATGTAAATACCTCCATACATACACAACTTTTTCATCAGTAAGATGTAAATACTTCCAGAGAAAGGCATCATTCAATTCAAACCTGCATCAGACATTAGGTCCATCATGTTTCTACAAATAGCTTCCTTGCACTGGCACTGGCAATAAAGTCAGTTTACACAACACCAGAAGACATAAATGAGATCTCTCACATTACTAAGCAACTGTAAGGCATGACAGATTAGTGCTAGATTCTCTTTCGACCTAGAACGGAGTAGTTACACTGTGAAAAGTTTCATCACTTGAGGTCTTAAACAAAGGACATGAGACTGATGCTGCAAAAATGTGTATTTAGCAAGTATTTTCAATTAGCAATAGTGTCTTGCAAGTAGGAATCATTGGAGCCAACATGCACCTGCATCCATTTCTTACACTGCTCAAAATATTCCAACAAGTTATGATTTCATTGTCTTTCTAGATGGTTTTAGCTAATATTAAACTCTTGAGTTTCCAGCTGAGTTAGTTGGTTGAAATGATGCAACGTTTCAACAAGTATCGATCTCATTATTTTCTAGTGAAGGTGATGAAAGTGACATCTACTGAAATGTCCCATCATTTCAATGATGCCAGTCAGCTGGAAACCCAAGAGCTTTATACTATTTCTACATGTTGTTTCTAAAGAGACTTGCAGGAGCTTTGAAGACTTTGCATTTTCCAATGTCCAAGTTCACATGTGCAGTAAACTTCTTGTCTACTGCCACTGAGTTGGCCAGTCAAATTAAATCTATCGCTAAGTAAGAATAAAGTGCAAGGTCAAAAGAACAGTAGAAAAATAATTGAGTGTAGTTCAGTGGAAGAGTTCAAGTCTATACAGTGGCAACTTGCATGTAAGTGAAGGCTAGAATAAAGGCAGATTGAAAACTTCCAATGATCCGACTGAGATTAGATACCACAACCCCTTGGTTTCCAGGCACATGCTTCACTACTAACCACCATGCCTAACAATTGCACACTAACAAGGCACAAATAGCTGCTTTATAATGTGACTGACATTGTATTCTCTGGAAACAAAACAAATTTGTCACAAAATGTATTAATGAGCCGCTACTGTGTACAGTGGTCTGTCACATCAGACTAATTAACAACCAGTTGTTGGAATCACCTATACCTTTCTTCCTCTCCCTTTCACATAGCCACCTACCCTCGTTTTGCAGCAGCTCTTGGATCCCGCTGTAGCACGAGTGTGAGAGAGATCACACAAGCAGATTGGTAAACAGGATTATTGCATGTGAAAATTGCAATTTTGTGAAGGATTCATGCTAAAATATTATATTTATGCTGTATCAAGATTATAGTGATACCAGTAACAATTATATTTAAGTGAAAGTCAGTCTACTCCACACACAAAATGGAAGTGATCACTGGTGCAGTACAGGTCACTACACACTGTGGCACTGGATTAAAAATGTGTTGAATGTGTTTGTGCAGTACTGTATGTTTTGACAAAAATCCAGTTTGGTATGCAGTGGCAGAGAACATATGGGAAGGAAGGATGAAACAGTTATAAATACAGCACAGATCACAAATGTGCTATCACAATATGTGCCTACAATTAAGGAAGCCATGAAGACAGCAAACAGTTGTATTGTAATTCAAAATTTATTCTACACGACACTTAGCGTATCACCTATCAGTGTAGTCAATGTTTACGCTATTATCATCTAAAAACAATCTGTTGCCACTGTCTTGTTTTCACATGTCCATTATATTCCAACGTACTCAAATTTAGCATCACTGACGAGGATGAAGTTCCCCAAAGGCTGTGCTGACTGGTGGCAAGAATGATGGCATGAGATGCCAATGACTATCTTTGACAAGCTTGGCAAATGCGAGAGTCTATTTTCTCAACAACTAAATCAGAAGGTAACACTGTTTGTTGTCATTCTTAGGGACAGGAGAGCACAGCAGTATGATCATTAGTGTCTCTAGTGTGTCAGTTTTATTAGTGCCTCTAATGTGTCAGTTTCATTAGTGTCATCATTATCAATTAAAATTCAAAACTGGAATTCTTTGGTGGAAATGCTAAAAACAGGGGGACATGCACAAAAAAGGTGTAAAATTCCCAAGAGCTTTGAAATGGGTGAACAATTGGTTTGTGAAAGATGTATAAAAGCTGGAAAGATAAACACAAATTTAATATGCTTCTGACACAGCTTATCACCACCTAAAACAGAGGGTAAGCCCCACCAGACATTAATATGCTTGGTGCACCCTACCGAAGTGTGGCATACCAAATGTCATATGCCACAAGCAGGAGACAGGTGTTTTGTCTCACCAAAAGAGGAAGTCATCCCTCAGAACAGCATTTTCCTGCATGGAGACATGTCAAAGAGCACTTCACTTGTTTCAGTCGTAGGAACTACAATATGGTCATACTGCTGGGTTGACTGATTACCTTATGTTACTGCTAAGTTCAGCCACTCATCTTCCCAACGAAAGAACATAGTGATAGGTGGAGGAGGAACTGTCTTCATTTTCTTATAGTATAGTATCAAAATACTAGTGAATTAAGAATGTTAAGCTAGCACAGTGACTTCAGGCTGCCATTACTGCACTAAAAAATGTAGAAAATAATCTTTTTGTAGCCTCCTCCTCCTACTAATACTACTACTAAATAAAGATGAGGACAACTACTTACCATGCAACACACACACACACACACACACACACACACACACACACACACTGAACTGTTCATATGCATGCAGACTCGATGGCATTCCCCATACGGTGTTCCTTTGCCTGGCAATAGAGACAGGGAGATTAGGGTAAGACTAAGAAGGAAGGGGAATAGAGATCTATGGTCCGTCAGCCATGAGCTCATTAGAGATGGAGTTAAGCTTCGATTAGAAAAGGATGGTGAAGGAAACCAGGGCCATGCCCTCATCAAAGGAACTGTAACAGCATTTTCCTTAACCAATTTAGGAAAAAACCATTGAAAATATAAATATGGGTGGTCAGACAAGGAACTGAACCATTTTCCTCCTGAATGCAAGTCCAGTGTGGGAACCACTGCGTACCCTAAGCAATTGTGAGATTAGTGAAATGCTCTTCTCTGTTCCTTTTTAAACTTCAAATAGCTGTTATTCTCCAAAATTTTCCTCTCTCCATTGCAAGACAGATGGATCTCAGGTGTCAAAAGCTGGCAAGTTTTTTTGGCTATTCTTTTCTTTATGGAGATCTTATTACACATGCTTACAATTAATGCTTGAACTAATACACCAATTGTGATACAGTCACAGGTCTTGTCACTATAATCTTTTGTGTGTATTTTATTGTCTCCTATCAACATACCAATGCTTTCGTTTGGTAAATAAAAGCATCTTTATTTTTAGATAAAATCTTTAATTAAAATACACAAATATGCCGTATTTTAATCTTTTCTACAAATAGACATTTATCTCAAAGCGACACAAATACAATGCATCCATGCTTTTGGGTTTAAAATGAAACCTATGCTATTGGGGAGAACAGATTTATCATACTCACAGGTTTCTCCAGTCTTACTTCACGGAGAGATATTCGAATAGCACGGTCTGTTGTGCATACTACAACACACTATTAATTATGAATACTGTCGCAGAAGAATCTGAGTAGCGCAGTAGCTGTAGTGTAGTGGTTATGATAATAGATTGTTGCATGGAGGATCGTGAGTTCAAAACCCACCTGAACTGAAAAATTTTAATTTCTATATTTGGTTCAAGTACATTCTAGAAGTATCCACAAATGGGAAGAAGCGTTGTACTGGAATGTTCTGTAGCTGTAGATATGCCGTACGTGTTCTGGCCAGGGCATTTCGCTCCGCGCTCTTGTATGTGCAAGTGCCGAATAAACCTTCGTTAAGTGAAGTTAGTGTTCGTCATTCATCTAATTACACCTTCCTCTCTGTGACATTATTCTGGTGGAGGAGCTGGGTATTGGAACTTCTGATACCGCACATTATGGACCACACAGTGGCTCCCATCAGGCCACGACAGGGCCGCCGTTTACGTGGCGAGAAACCCAAGTTCAAGCCATATTCAACAGATCGCAATCTATTGGAGACAGAAGAAGAAGAAGAAGAAGAAGAAGAGAACATCACGATGACAGCAACTGTGTGCCAACACATGAGACATCCTTCCGGGTTCTCTGGTAACGATGGCCAAGATCCAAACAAGTGGCTGAAGGTATATGAGCGTATCGCCAAATTTAGCAAATGGGATGACACCATGTGTTTGGTTAACATATTTTTCTGCTCGGAGGGAACTGCCAAGCATTGGTATGAGAACGAGGAGAAGTTCACAAGCTGGAAAATATTCCAGGTGGAACTGCGCAAGTATTTTGGAAACACACAACAACAGAAGTGCAAGGCTGAAGATAAATTAAAGTGCAGGGCACAGCGTCCAGGAGAAACGACAGCACCTTACATTCAAGATGTCTTGGAGCTGTGTAAAATAGAGGATCGTCAAATGAAGGACGAAGATAAGGTTTCACATCTCATGAAGGGTGTTGCTGAGGACATGTATCAAGCCCTACTCCTGAAGGAGGTTTCGACAGCTGACGACTTCATAAAATGGTGCCAGTATATCGAGACAATGCATCAAAAAAGAATTACATGCAAGAAGTTTGAATGGCTTCCAAACATCGTATCGATGTATGTGATGGAGGAAGAAACTGATTTCACACATGCTCTCTTCAGATAGTGAGAGAGGAAGTTCAGAAGGTACTTGGATCGCATGGCAAGCAAAAAACCGAGACGCTTCAAGAGGTCATAAGGGAGGAAGTGGAACAGACATTGAACCCAATCTCTCGCCCTTCATTTCCCTTTAAAACAGTGAAAAAGTCAAGACCCAGACAAAGTTACGCTCCTACAATGCTGCACGAGGAACCTGTTTGGACACCAAGGAAGACTGATGTCTGGAGGACCCAGGATAACCAACTGGTATGTTTCCACTGTGGACGACCAGGACATGTGGTGCGCTACTGTCGAGAAAGGCGGCGGATATTTGATGACGCCCGCACCAGAAGACAGCAGACCAATGTTAGCCGGCGCCAACTCCGGGACAACAAAGATGAACAAGAAGATGTGGGAGCAGCACAACGTAGGTCAACATCGCTGCAAGCTAGTCGCTGGAGAGGACACTCCCCAACATGCCAGTCAAGGTCTCCATTGCCGTTTAGAAGCTCCAGCCGATCACCTAGCCGCCGCACTCTAGAAAACTAAAGGGTGCGACCTTCCTTGGAGGTGAAGACAATGAAGAGAAAAATCATCAGCCATCGATCACTACAAAAATGATGGAAACTACGTCGATATCCTCATGGATGTGGATGGCCGACTAGCCCAAGCTCTTGTGGGCTATGGAGCATCATATTCAGTCATTTCGGAGAAGTACTGACACTAGTTGCAGAAAACCGTATTCCTCGACAACAAAACATCTCTGCTGAAGGTGGCTAATGGGAAATATGTAAAACCTACAGGAAGATGTGTCATTCGTGTGGGTATAAGTGGCCATACATAGCCCTTTGAATTCATCATCTTACAAGAGTGTAGTCATGACATCATTCTCGGATGGGACTTTTTGAAAGCTTCTGAAGCAATTATAGATTGTGGTTGCTCGAAGATTATGCTAGATGAGATAAGATACTGTGGACAAGAAGATGCACATCCGAGTGCGTGGAGACTGTGTGTGCTGCATGAAGTGATCATTCCTGCAGTCAGCGCTAGAAAGGTAGCTGTCATGTGTCATGCCATGCATCAAACCAGAGATCTTGTAGTGGAATGTAAGAGAAGCATACCACTGAAGAATAACTTGGTCATCCCAGCCTCTGTTGTCTCGTTTAAGAACAGATTTGGTGGATTGTGGATAGTTAACTGTTGCTGAGAATCGCAGATCCTTCCAAGACGCATGTGCATAGCAAATGCTGAGCCATTAATTGTAGAACCTCCCATGCTGAGTCTGTGGGCGAAATTAGTGCTACCACTACGAAACAAGATCTTCTAGCTCGACTATCACCAGATCTCACTAAGGAACAACAGAAGAAGTTACTTGCCATTCTTCACGAGTTCTCTAAAATACTTCAACCCACAGGTGAAGAGCAAATTAGACACATCAACAGTAAAGCACCGAATTAGCACTGGAGACTATCAACCAATAAGCCAGAGAGCATAGCGTCTGTCAGCAACAGAACATCGAATAATTCACGACGAGGTAGAGAAAATGACGAAGAATGGCATCATTCAGCCTTCACAGAGCCCATGGTCCTCACCAATGGTTCTTGTCAGGAAGAAGGATGGCAGTGGGTGCTTTAGTGTTGATTACACTGAGGCTTAATAAGGTAACTAAAAAGGACATTAACCCTCTTCCACGAATTGACGATACACTAGATTATCTGAAGGGGGCTAAGTTTCTCTCAACCATGGACATGTACTCGGGATACTGGCAAATCGAAGTATATGAGGCTGATCATGAGAAAACTGCATTCATTGCCCCTGAGAGCCTGTAGGAGTTTAAGGTAACGTCATTTGGTTTGTGTAATGCACCAGCAACTTCTGAACGAATGATGGATAATCTTCTAAGGCACCTGAAGTGGACGATGTGTCTTTGTTATTTAGATGACATTATAGTGTTCTCAGAGACATTTGATGAACACAGAAAAAGACTGAGGGGCATTCTTTTAGTGTCTCCAACAAGCCAGACTGAAACTTAATCCAAGAAAGTGTCTCTTTGGCGCAAAAGAAATCAAAATACTTGGACTCCTTGTGTCAAATGAAGGTGTGCGACCAGACCCAGAAAAGGTGAGAGCTATAACAGAATTTCCTATTCCTAAAAGTATAAGAGATGTGAGAAACTTCCTCGGAGTGTGTTCTTATTACCGTCGTTTTATCAAAGACTTTTGTATCAAAGCCAGGCCACTCCAAGAGTTGTTAAAAGCCGATGCTAAATTTATCTGGGGTGGTGCTCAACAAGATTCTTTTGATGTGCTGCGAAAAACTCTGACGACTGACCTTGTACTTGGTCTGTATGATGAGAGAGCACCTACAGAACTACACACATATGCCAGTGGGTATGGGATTGGTGCTGTTCTGCTGCAGATTTCAGATGGAAAAGAGAAGGTTATAGTCTACGCATCTAGGACACTTACTAAAGCCAAGAGAAAATACTCAACTACAGAAAGAGAATATCTTGCTGTGATCTGGGCCATGTGCAAATTTCGACAGTATCTCTATGGAAAACCATTCACAGTTGTTACAGACCATCATTCACTTTGTTGGTTGACAGCTCTTAAGGATCCAGCAGGATGACTTGCCAGGTGGGCACTACGTCTTCAAGAGTATGACAGTACCATAGTGTACAATTGTGGGAGAAAACACCAAGATGCTGACTGTCTCTCAAGAAACCCTGTGCAAGACCATCAAGACTTTGATGAAGAGAGTGACTGGCCCGCAGCACTTCAGGATCTCTCTGCTGAGCAGAAGAAGGACGCTAAGATATCTCAAATTATGTTTGTCTTAAATTGGTCAGAGGATGTGAAACAACAATTTAAGCTAGTTAATGGATTACTTTGCAAGAAAAACTTTGATCCGTTTGGAAAGAGATGGCTACCAGTGATTCCTAAACACATGCGCTTAAGATGTTCTACAGAAATTCCATGACAAACCAAAGGCCGGACATTTAGCATTTATTAAGACATACGATAGGATCCGCAAGAGATTTTTCTGGCCAGGTTTATTTAGGAGTTTCCATCACTATGTGTCGCACTGTCGAGAGTGCCAGAGGAAAAAGGCAGTTCCTCAGAAACCACCTAGCCGACTCATACCAATTCCACCAGCCAAAATGCCTTTACAGAGTGTTGGGATTGATCTCCTCGGACGATTTCCGTCTGCTAGTGGCAACAGATGGATTATTGTTTGCACTGATTATCTGATACACTATGCCATTACAAAAGCTGTGAAAACAGCCGAAGCATTCGAGGTAGCCAAATTCATTGTAGAAAACATTGAATTAAAACACGTTGCCCCAAGGTTGTTAATTACGGATCGAGGGACAGCTTTTCAATCGAATCCTGTGACAGAGATAAACCGTTGGTGCAACACTACTCATCACATGACGACTGCCTACCATCCACAAACTAACGGGCTCACTGAACGCAGTAATAGGACCTTGGCCGACATACTATCAATGTTCGTCAATGTTGAGCAGAGCAACTGGGATGAGGTGCTACCTTTTGTGACATGCCTACTACACCGCCAAACAAGACAAGACACCACAGGATTTACACCATTTTTCCTGGTGCATCGGTGTGAGGCGACGATGATGATGGACACTGTTTTTCCGTTACATCCTGATGACATGGACGACGACTACATCGGCCAGGTGTTAACCAGAGCTGAGCAAGCTCAGCAGTTAGCTCAACTCCCCATGCTGCAGGCTCAAGAAAATGATCGCCAAAGGTAAGACGCAAGCAACCGCCCTGTTGTCTACCAGCCCGGTGACCTGGATCTTCACTCCCGTTCGGAAGGTTGGTCTTTCTGAGAAGCTCCTCAGGCACTACTTTGGACCTTATAAGGTTGTAAGACCGTTTCCTGATGTTAATTATGAAGCTGAAGATTTCACTCTTATGAAGTTGAAGATTTCAATCTCGACTCAAAATGACAAAAGATCAGAAACATGGTCCTCGTCCTTCGAATGAAGCTCTATAAGGATCCTGCAACCCAGGGTAAATTGGAAGCTCCAGTGACAGGCAACAATCAGTAAGGTAACGAAGAACATAGTGGCAAGGGATGTTCTAACAAGATCACCCCCAGGGCGAACACCAAGCATCGGGAGTCGGAGTATGCAGGACCGATGATCGTTCCCGGACTAGGAAGACGTAACACCAAGACGCTGTTCTCTTAAGGAGGGAGCAATGTCGCAGAAGAAGCCGAGTAACACAGTCGCCGTAGTGTAGTGATTATGATACTAGAATGTTGCATGTTGAGTCGTGAGTTCAAAACTCACCTGAACTGAAAAATTTTAATTTCTATATTCGGTTCAAGTACTTTCTAGAAGTATCCACAAATGGGAAAAAGCATTATACTGGAATGTTCTTTAGCTGAATATATACCGTACGTGTTCTGGCCGGAGGCAGTTCGCTCCGCGCGCTTGTATGTGCAAGTGCTGAATAAACCTTCATTAAGTGAAGTTAGTGTTCATCATTCATCTACTTACACCTTCCTCTATGTGACAATATATATTCAACTATTTTTTAAACTTCTTTAAAACTGAATTGAAGTTGAAAACAATGATAAATTGTTATTGAGGTCATAAAGCCAAAGAGAGAGAATCTACATCTGTTTCAAAAGGAATTTATAAGTGAACTGACTGACGACTGCACAAATTTGAAGCAGACAGTTTTAAAATCCTTGGCATTCAAAATGCCGTAACGGATAATGTGTTGCAAAAGATGTTTGTGCATTGAAACTCAATGAGGATGGTGGACTACACTTTGTCTGGCCCCTCACCGGAAGACCAATCTGGCATGGGTGACCCTACCGGGAGCTTATGCTCCCGCCAGCACAGCTCTTCGGATCACAGAGGCTCACAAACCTCCCCACCACGCTAAGGTGGTAGTCCAATGGGGAGGTAAAGAAGCCAAAATTTGGCATGAAAAATGGACAAGGCAATATGATGCATTCTCAATTGCAAGAGGGATTCAAGGTTCCAAAAGACCCTATAAATGGATGAAAGCAGAAACAAAAGTGGGCATACAGAAAACACTTAAAATTGTTGTTGATTAACCAAATAACACTCATTCAAGATAACAAAGAAAAAGGCATAACTGCAACTGAAATGAGAACAAAAGCACTTTTCTTAAAGAAATGGTGGCGTAATTAACTAGCAAAACTTTATAAGCTGTTGAGTAACTTGAGCATCGTATAAAGTTTGACATAATTTTACCTCAAAATGATAGTAATTTTGTCATATAGCTTTGATACTGATTGCTACTATAATGCGAAACATACAGCAATCAAACTTCCTGGCAGATTAAAACTGTGTGCCCGACCGAGACTCGAACTCGGAACCTTTGCCTTTCGCGGGCAAGTGCTCTACCAACTGAGCTACCGAAGCACGACTCACGCTCGGGAGTCGTGCTTCGGTAGCTCAGTTGGTAGAGCACTTCCCCCCCCCCCCCCCCCCCCAGGGGCAAAGGTTCCGAGTTCGAGTCTCGGTCGGGCACACAGTTTTAATCTGCCAGGAAGTTTCATATCAGCGCATACTCCGCTGCAGAGTGAAAATCTCATTCTGGAAACATCCCCCAGGCTGTGGCTAAGCGATGTCTCCGCAATATCCTTTCTTTCAGGAGTGCTAGTTCTGCAAGGTTCGCAGGAGAGCTTCTGTAAAGATTGGAAGGTAGGAGACGAGGTACTGGCAGAAGTAAAGCTGTGAGCACAAGGGCGTGAGTCGTGCTTCAGTAGCTCAGTTGGTAGAGCACTTGCCCGCGAAAGGCAAAGGTTCCGAGTTCGAGTCTCGGTCGGGCACACAGTTTTAATCTGCCAGGAAGTTTCATATCAGCGCACACTCCGCTGCAGAGTGAAAATCTCATTCTGGATACAGCAATCACTTAAAATATTAAGTAACATACTGAATTAACAGAATTCCATGGCCTATAAGTTTGTCTACCATAAATCAACGTTCAACAGAATGTATAGTACTTAACTTTCAAAAAATAAAATAATAGTAGTTATTTCTATATTAACCACTGACATAACAGATCTTAATTACTGTTTATTCTTGCAATGAAATCAATGTGAAGGATGAGCTCTGTTCTTATCATCAGTTCTTGAACCCTGGATTACTAAACGCTCATAAAATGTATGACAGCAGTTTGTACCAATCTGTGGTTCCTGCCAATCTGGTACTGTCAGTATAGGATGTACAACAGGACAATTTGTACTTATTTGTATGTTATGTACCTTTGTAGAACTTATAATTATAATTAACTAGTGGGTAAACTATAAAATATTACTCCTTTGAATAAAATATGGAGTAGTAAAACGTATGATGGTATAGTAGCAATGTAACATTTTCCCCCTTTAGTGTTAATCTTTTTCTCTATATTCATTCGTGACTATATTTTACGTTGACTGACAATGCTAAAAATTCTACCTCACTTCACCAGGATGTTGTAAAAAGTAGCAAAACTCAACTCAGGGGCTTGTTACCTACTTGTAGATACTCCTGCTCTATCAACTAGATACTCCTGCTCTACCAACCCAAAACATAAGCAATGACGAGGAAACAAAATTCAGTTTGAAGGTGGAATTTGTAGAAATATCAAAAAGTTGCTCATGTTATTCAGTGGTTAAGTACTGACTGAAGTTCTGTACTGAAAGGGTCTTTGATCCAATTATGCTGCACAACTTATTCCTGTACATACATCAGAATGTAACCACCGAGTTCATTTAGATGAACTACTAATCACTTTCTCGCTCAGCCCTCGCTAACATACAGAAAGGAACCAGTCTAACACACTGGCACACAGATTACATCATCGATTCTCAACACGTAAACATGGTAGCAGTAACAAAAATGCTTCCTTCATTTGATGCAAAACGGAATCACAAATGTAGTTTAACTTTTATCTGTGGGAAAAATGAAACCCATGATGGCTTTCAGAGTCTGCCTAAAGTTTTGCACAACAGAGCTATTTTAGTACACTGGAAAGAACCTAGCCTTGCTATATTGTTGGTGTGCAGAAGTATACTTAATCCAAATACATCAGTCGAAAAAAGAAAATACAATCTTTATGTGGTATATGAGAGGGAAAAACACTGTGAAACTTACAGATCGAAAAAATGTGCTCACCAGGACTGGAACCTTCTCTAACCCCATGGATGCAATACAGCACCATAACAGTCACAATTATAAGAATTCAGCATTCCTGTTAACACACTACACTACAATATGACAAACTCAAGAGGTGAGGATTGTCTTGGTGCAGTCATAGGGTGTTAAAAACTGACTCTACCAGTCAATCTAAGAGTGATCCAGGAGATTTCCCACATTCACTTTGTCATATATTGACTCAACATTACACTTTACCAAACTAACCCAAAGAAATGAGGCTTTCAAAACACATTTTGTTCAACTTCAGTTAGGTCAGTCAACCGTCATGAAAGCAATGCAACAAATCCATTAACGTGAACAGCTGTGACGTTTTACAAGCAAACAAATTATTATAGATGGAATCAAAGTTGAGAAGTCTTTTTGAAAGTTTATTCCATGTTTTTCCATTTCAAACAGCGGGATTTTTGTTAAACTCCAGCTAGATTTTGCTAACTACTCTCACCTTTCTTCTTATTTTAGATTTTCAATTGTCACTTTCAACCTAATATTACGAAAGTGTGAAATTATTTTGTAAATGATTTCTAGTTTTATTTTGTATCTCGTTGGATATTTTGAATTTAATTATATGAGGATACAATTTCATATTGTTGGATGAAAAAGGTGGTATGTGTATTCCTATTAATAACACTAATACTACTTAAATATGGTTACTGCTTAGGTACCAAAGTAATCTACCCTAAAAATACTACGTAGATAGCAATCAACCTTTTGAGATACAGCAAGTTTTGTGTAGTTCTTGTCAAATTCTTGAGGCACGACATATTTTCAAACAAAACTTTTGAATATTGCCACCTCTTAGAAACATTTCTGCAGACGCTCCTGCAGTAGGAGACTCTTTGCAAATCAGAGCTCGCAATCCGGCATAACAGCCAGCCACGCTAAGGACTCCATCTGTAAACACACCTACACAATTTTCCCAATTAAAAGTTGTTTTCTTCCATAAAGAGTGTAGTAAATATTTGAAACAGATCTGCTGCCTTTGTTCCAAGAATTATTTACTGATTGGAAGCAAGATCTCCATGAAATTTGCTGGCATGTATAAACTGCATGTAACACACTCAATGAGTTTCGGTGTGGTTGTCTGTAGCTTCATCCAACTCAATAGCGATATCAACATTGCCTTTGAGCTTTACAACACATGATCATTAATGCCAACAGCCACATTGAATATTAAATGGCTAATTGTCTTGTCTGACAAAATCACACTTGCCAGTTGTTTGGCAACTGACTCTTCATGTCAAGAGCAGCTGCTAAAATCAGGTCTTCCACTATGATGTGAACTGGCTTACTCTTTCCTGCATGATAGGCAACATTAAGATAAAAGAAGAGTCTTTGTATTAATTGTACCCTGTTTTGTAAGATCTTTTTAGGGGGAAAAGAAAAAAGAAATGAAAAGACCTTGTGGGAAAAGTATTCTCAGAGTTTGTTCACCAACTATTGTGACTTAACTCCACATGTTGTTTCATTTTATTAGAAAGCATGCCTTCAGTGGCTACGATTTTGATACGTATGATACAGTATGCCCATTCTTCATTCCCAACAGTAGTACACATAAAACCAAAATTAATGGTCATCATACTTCCTTCAGTTTCGTCTTTTCATGTCTTTTGAACCACATAGAACATTTGAGATACCACGATTGGAAGCAAGATCTCCATGAAATTTGCTGACGTGTGTAAACTGCATGTAACACTGTACTCATATTTAAAAAAATTTGTCCATTTTGATAGAGAAAGACAAATCACAGGCACAGGCAATAATCAAAAACGATCTGCATCTGACAAAACTAACCTTCAAACTGATCGATACCACGCATATTCATTTACTCAGAAAACACCAAAATATTATTTTTATGGACATACTGCGACACCCCTCCTGTAAGGCTACTATGCCCTTGAGAGCCAGGATACACAGCCTGAAAACCCTGTTACAGACAAATACTCATTTGCTTTCACAATTACACCCAAGACCTATAAGCCATAAGGGCAAAACTTCCCAGAATTAACAACACAGCACAACTGCATACCAATCACAAACATGTTGAAAATAGGCAAATAGCAGAAATTCCGCTACTGGAATACCTGTACTGGCACTGTCCTGGAGAAACTCCCAATGATGTTTGCGGTGGAGACAATGCCTGCAGATCAGTTGGTGCTCCTGTTTCTGCTCTGTACCTTTTGTACAATTGTTTTGCATTTCCCGCCATTTTGCAGGAATAACTTTCAATCCTGAAATTATTGAATTACTTTAACTGGAATTCCTAACCATATAAATTTCAGAGGTTACACTGATACTATACTAGTTTATTCACAATTAAATCAGCATACAGCTCATAAAATAGTGAATGTAGTGTGGAAAATTAATGCAGAATTTAAATAACAGGTAAAGAGACCACTCATTGAACAGCAGAAGTGCTGAGTTGCCAACAAGCAAAAGAGAAAGAAAATTTGCTACTTTTTGAATATGGAATATCCTGAGCTAGAGCATGCCCCCCCTCCCCCCTTCATACACACTCCTGTGCTCCTACACTGTGCCAGCTGGACACACAACATCAAGATTGCATTTCACCAGATGGATTAAGGTGAGGTGGGGGTTGTGGCAGGTGGGGTGGGTTAAGAGAGAAAGAGGAGGGAGGTAGGAACAGAGGTTGGGGATGGGTAACTAGCAGCTCTGCTAGATGCAGCAGGCATACAGGCTGGAACTGTGGGAGGGGAGGGTGTCAGGTGTACAGGTTAGGCCTGTGATACATGAGTACTGGAGCAGGTGAGGTGTCGCACACGATGGAGATGACGTGTAGGCATGGACTGGGAGGGGATTACAGGTCAGTGGAACAGGAATGGGCTGGAATGGGCTGAGGCAAGGAGGATTATGCGAGTGAAGCAAATGTTGCAAGGATAACTCCCATCTGTGTAGTTCACACAGGCTGGTATCGGGGAAGGGTTCAGACGGCCCTGGTTGTGAAGCAGAAATTGAATTTGAGCATGTTAAGCCACTGAATGGTCAACACTGTTCTTGCCCACAGTTTGGCAGTGGCCATTCATTCGAGGCAAACAGCTGGATGGTTATTATGCCGACATAAAAAGCTGCGCAGTGATTGCAGCAGAACTGGTAGATGACATGGCTGCTTTCACAGGTGGCCCTTCCTCTGATGGGATAAGATAAGCCTGGAATATGCCTGGACTAGGAAATGCTGAGTGAGTGGATTAGGCAGGTCTTGTACCTGAGTCGTCCACAGGATATGACACCTGTGGCTGGGGATTTGGAGTGGAAGTGGGATAGGGATGGACCAATGTGTTGTGTACGTTGCTTATGTAATGGAATGCATCAACGACCTGCTCTCCTCCACCTGATCCTTACAGTGGGAACATTTCCTTGCTACCACTCCCTCGAGCTGAACCCAGACAAATTCCTTACACTGAACCCTACCACTCCCTGTTCATAACACCAACCAACCACCTACCCATTCTCTGGTCACGCTGCAGCAATACCTTACCTCCAACCTGGCCTCCTCATCTTTCCCCAGGATCCTTCCTGACTATACTAACATCCAACAGAAAAAAGAACATGCATTCAAAACCCCAAAACAGATTCTAATTTCAACATCCTCTCTGCAGACAAAGGCCCCAAGGCTGCCGCGATCAGTCGCAGTGACCACCCAAAGGAAGGCTTCCGTCAACTGCCTTGACTCCTCCATCTACAAACTCTGCCTTATTGACCCAATACCAGAAGTCCAAATTAACATCCAATCCCTACGAAAATCCTTAGGCTCATCACAGAAGCTTTCCCTCGAGTCCCTTCCTCCTTATCCCAATGACAATCACCTTCAACAGGCCCCTCAAAGTCTTCAAACACAAAAATCCTGGATGCTTCATTATAGTTGGTTACTGTGCTCCTACTGACAGAATTTCTGCTATTACTGACTAACATCTCCAACCAACTGCCTAAAACCTAGCCTCTCAACATCAAACATAGTAACCACTCCTTCACTTACTCTTCACCATCCCCATCCCATCACAGTTTATGCCATCTCCGTATGCACCAATATCCCTCATGCCCTTTGCCTTGTCCCTATCAAACACTAACTCTCCCAATGTCCTTCAGACTCCATGCCCACTACCTCATTCCTCTTACACCTTACCAAGTACATCCTCTCACACAACTACTTCTCCTTTGAGAGGAAGGTATAGTGACAAATCAGTGTAACCACCATAGGCATGCTCATGGCACCCTCCTATGCCAACTTTTTCGTGGAACACCTACTAGAGGAAACCCTCCCAGCCTCCCAAAACCATAAACTCATTATCTGGTTCAGGTTCATGGATGATATCTTCATGATCAGGACTTGGAGCCAAGACACTTTATCCGTATTCCTCCAAAGCCTGAACACCTTCTCTCCCACCCACTTCACCTGATCTTCCTCAAACCAACGTGACACCTTTCTGAACACTAACCTCCACATCTCTTATAGCTCCATCTACACCTCTGTCCAAATTAAGCCCACTAACTACCAACACTACCTGCATTTCGACAGCTGTCACCCATTTCACAGAAAAAATCGGTCCCATGCTGCCTAGCCAACCATGGATGGCGTATCTGCTGTGATGAGAATTCCCTTGTTCAGTATGCTGAAGATCTCCCGGAGGCCTTCACAGACAGGAACTAGCCCCAACCTAGTCTGCAAAGAGATTTCCTGTGCCATATGCTCACACACTGCTAATCCTACCACCATCCCAAAGAATTAGCTATGAAGGAACACCCCCGTCGCCCAAAATCACCCAATATCACTTTGGATTGGAAAAACTGAAACATATCCTTCACTGGGGCTTTGATTATCTATCATCATGCTCAGAAACATGGGACATCCTACCACAGATCCTCTCAACCCCTCCTAAAGTAGTATTCAGCCATCTGCCCAACCTACACAACATCACGGTTCACCCCTTGCCACAGGGGTCATGTCTCTGTGGAAGATCCAGGTGTAAGGGCTGCACAATCCATCCACCCTGCACTTCCTACTTCAGTCCTGTCATAGGCTTATCTTATTATATCAGAGGCAAGGCCACCTTTGAAAGCAGCCATTTCATCTATCGAACAAACAATGTTGACCAGCCAGTGGCATAACATGCAGCTGGGCAGAACACGCTCAAATGCAATGGCTGCAACACAACCAGGGCCATCTGGATCCCTTCCTCTGGCATCAGCTTTTCAAAACTATGCAGACTGAAGTTATCCTTACAATATATGCATTGCTCCTGTTACCTTCCTGGACTTCACCCACCAGTTTCTCCTTCCTCTGTCCTGCCACCCCCTCCCAATCTACAACTCCATCTCATCTACATAGTGCACTGCACCTCAACTGCTCCAGTACCCGTGTGGCACATGCCTAGTCTGTGTTAGTGTCACCCTTCCCTCCCCCCCTTCCAGTCAGCAACTCTAATGCCTACTTCCGAACCACTAACGACCCAACCCCAACCCTTCTTCCTGCCTCCCACCTCTCTCTCCCTCTACCCACCTCACCTGACACAACCCCTATCCCATCCTAGTCCATCTGCCAAAATTTAATGCTGGCATCCTGTGTCCAGCCCGCACAATATAGAGGCACAGGTATGTGTGTGTGTGTGTGTGTGTGTGTGTGTGTGTGTGTGTGTTTACTCCGAATGCTAGCAAGTTTGAGCATGTTGATTCAACCATTCTGTTATTCAGTGAATGAGCTCCTTTTCTCCAAAATTATGAATACCATAACATCATACTTATTTCCATGTTCTAAATGAGAAATGAGGAAACTACACCAATAAACTTCATTTCTTGATTATGAGTGTTTATTCATTACACAATAAGACAGTATCATTTCTCAGCATTTTGATCCGAAAGGTGGCAGGTGGCAGTGGGGTGGGGGGAGTGAGCACCCAGAGCACTTTCTTAAAATTTTTGAATACGAAATTCATAAAATTCAGGATCATGATGTTAAAATTCTCACAGGAAATGATGCAGACATGGCACACATGATGTAAAGCACAGATGAAATTATCAGAAATTTTCACACATCAACCATTGATCACAAATGGTATATGGTTCAAGGACAGAGTCAGTGTTTCAGTTGTTACTCGTGTTGATAATCTCTAGCAATTACTTCACAAGACTACACTTCCAACAAGTATTAGAATAATCAAATAGACCACGTTACTGAACCCATGAACAGACAGGAACAAACCATTGATGTCAAGGTTACAAAAGATTTGTGAAATGGATTACTATTATATTATTTTATTATTTATTTAACACACCAGGGAACTGACTGGAAGGGATGGTGTACTAAACTACAAGCAGAGGTATAAAGATCAAATTAACATAATTCAAAAACTGCAATATGTAGATGACCAAACAAAGGCATCATGGTCAAGCGGTTAACACATCTAGCTATAGGAATGGAGGTCCAAGAGTTTATTTCAACACAGTGGGATAAAAACGGCAAACTATAGTTTAAAGCAGTAGTTCTCCAAAAGGTTTAAATGTTCAACAGTAATTGTCAGTCTGTGGCAGCTGTGGTGCAAAAATGTGAATGGACCAGAGCTGCTAACTGCTGGCCCAAGTTAGCTGCGTCAGGTATCCGTCAGTGTACGTACTTACTGACAGGCAAAATTCTGGCAGAATGACAGAAAAAAATGAGAAAACACTGTTGTAAACAGCCACAAATCACAATATTGGTACAAACACTGCACGGCTTTATTATGTATGTATTGTCCTTCTGTACAAGGTATGATCATATATTACACGTATGTGTCAACTCAAATGAGGAAATTAACTACAATAAAAAATATGGTACATGGGGTTGGGGAAGGCACACATGAAAGTTTTGTGGTCCTTTGAAACATCGTCAAATGTTTACTGATGAGTGTCATGGCTGTTTCTATGGCACACTAAGACAGAAAGTAAGCATACACACATATTGCTCAGTGATCACTATACAAAAAAGAAATGGAAGATAAAGAGTTCGGTGTCCTGTAAATATTGTGGCAAGACTTGACAAGGATGAAGGAAGGAACTGGCTGTTGCTTTGCTTAAGAAACCATTGCACAACTAACCTTACATGATTCAAGCAAACTATCAGTGTAACTGGACAAGGGTTTGAATGTAGTTCTCACTGGATTAAAGTCAATTATGTTAACCACTACGCCAACTTGCTCAATTTGAAACTAACATTGGATGAGCTGGCCATTCTTCAACATAATAAAATCTCGAATACAGAGTTAGGCCGAGGTTCAGATAACACCAAATTTTAAAATGTATAACACACTGATTTCAGTTAAAATAATAGTCATAACTCTAATCAGATAAACAGCTGGTCTCTGGCAGAATACAAGATGGAACTGTTAAACTGTGGCAAGCTGAAATACTTCTGTCACTACAAGCAACTGAATTCATGGCCCAACAAAATAAATGTCATTAAGATACAGAGCACTAGCTTAACAGAAAGGATCAAGGAGGAACACAGACAGCATCACAGAGACAACTGTTCTGAAATTTTCTTAGGGAACTCATGAAACACCTCAATCAAAATGCCTGAGCAGGCAGGTAGGATTGTGAACTTGCACCTCCTAAATATAGGTATCTCCTAAGTTAACTGGTGAACCAACCAATCAAAATGCCTGAGCAAAACACAATATTACTGACAAACAACCTACGTAGAGCCAGATAAAAGTTTGCACTTCTATGCAATCCTTGGAGGAGAATGTCACAGGGAACACTAGTTTTTATCCACTAGTTTCCTGTCCCTGACTTCTAGTTAATCTTCCTCCTACTCTTGCAAGACCTTCTGATCCAACAAACATTACAACTCATAATGGAATGGTATAATGTTCAGCTGTAGTGTGATTGTAGCTCCCCATGAAACCTTAGTTGTGGTGATACACTAATCTATAGTGTACCCCAAGGTGTATGATGCTTTGGAATGTGACATTTTGCATGGGAGTTAGAGACGCCAACGAATATAGATGCCAAATAATTGTTTACGTACTAGGCTTGTATTGCATAATACACAAACCTCCAATGAGTATTGTGGTGCACATTATGTAGGGCCTAGACATGTTGTACATCTATTATGAAGATGCAAGGGTGGAAGGTAATATGCAGTGTTGAACTCTGTGCTGACAGCAGGCTTCCTTAGCCACTATGGCACTTAGTTCTTTTTCTTGGATTCTAATGTGAACTATTACAAAGGAAAACTGACTCCTCTACTCTGTATATTGAAGAAGAATGATACAAAAAGTATCCCATTATGTTACACCTAGGTGGGTGGAGCAGCAGACTAGTCTTCAACATTGACAACGAGGTCATTAGTGATGGAGCACAAGCTCAGATTGGGAAAGGATAGAGAAGGAAATCAGTAATACCCTTTTGAAGGGACTAACTTGGCACTTGCCGTAAGTGATTTTGGGTAATAATGGAAAAGCTGAAACAGGATAGCCAGGCAAATGTTTGAACCATCATCCTTCAAAATGTGAGTCAACAGCTCAGATGGGCAAGGACAGGAGAAGGACTCACTCAGAGATTTGCAGAAGCTATGCTAGACTGCCCCAGACAGTAGGATATAGGAATTTCAATACAAGTCCTGAGTAAGAGCCTTGACCCCTTAAATTCTATGTTGACTCCTTGATTGGATCACAAATCAGTTTTTTTGTCAGCAGGTCTGTCTATAAATTGCTTGGAGGAGGAGCAGGAATCATAATGAAAAGAGACTTCCCTAAGACACGCTTCCTCATCTCCAGTACCTACAAGACCACACGTGTTCTCACTAGATTCTAAACTAATTTGGGAGGCAGATCACGAACAAGCCTATATACCAAGGATAAACAAGGAGATCTCCCTCTTTCCCATCAATTGATATATAACTTAAAAGCTGAAGCACTATTCAAAATGTAATAAAACATATGCAACTCATTGTCGGACTTCATGCCCTAAGATTTGGAATTCGATCTCAATTCACTCCTAGGATTTTAACTGTCATTCTTAGCTCCCTTTAACTCTGGCAAAGATTCCTTAATGCGATGAAAATGAAGTTGCACCATATTTCGGAGTCCAAATTGAATATGCAGACTCCCCTATAATTGGTTGGGTAAATTGGTTAAATGCAGGGGGAAGGTATGGGTGTACCACCTCCCATAGGACTGT
Organism: Schistocerca americana; assembly: GCF_021461395.2. Classification (NCBI taxonomy): domain Eukaryota; kingdom Metazoa; phylum Arthropoda; class Insecta; order Orthoptera; family Acrididae; genus Schistocerca; species Schistocerca americana. The sequence goes on from NC_060123.1 coordinate 226,156,497, forward strand.
GCCCAGTAATGCACTGCAGTGCACACCAACCTTTGGCTGAAGAAAGCTTTATGTGAATTAGGTTGGCATTCAAGTGTTGTCTGAATAGCAGTTATCCCAGTCTCTGCATTATTAGGAATTATTGTTAGGCCATTATCCCTATTTTTTTTTATTTTTAAATAAATAATCAGGAATAATGAGTCACGTACTCATTGTTAGAGAAACCTGTTATCTTGCAACACAACCAATGCACCTACAAACAGTGTGTCTATTCCATCATCTAAAGTTATGGTGGAATACGACTTCTCCTTCTCAGTAAGGACACAATAATTTTTGAGTAGGGAAAAATAAAGTATTTTGAACAATATATTTAGTCTGAAGATCAAAATAGGAAAGATCAAGCAGGAACACAAAACAATTATACTGACATATAATCAACCTGATGTGCTACCTGTGCTACAATTCGTTCATGGTCTTAAAATATATCTGTGTGTGTGTGGGGCGCACAACAAAGTTTTCAACTAATTTCTATCGTGGTTTGCAATGAAGAAACACAGGTCAATAAATATACAGAAAAACACTCACAGATAATTTCAAAAAACATGTCAACATGGAAACATTCATCGACAAAACAAGAGTGAATTAAAATTCATATGAAATATTAATGCACATAAACCACTGAGGAAACTGTTTTCCTTTACCTTCCAAGAATCTTACTATCTCCAGTTTCAATGCAGAGTGCACTATTGATTGCCTCGAAACGTGTGCTTTCTAACAGCTTCATCCTCGTTAGTATTGTTGACCAGTGTACAGTGAAACTGAATTCTCTCCTGATGTTGATTAAAATCAACACGCTAAATACATTCAAATATGTATTCTGATTTTGTTACTACAAGCAAGTTTGTACTCAAAAATTTAAAAAACTCAGTATCTGAATACACTTCAGCAACAATGCCCTTGGCTAAGTTGACTTCGGAGCAAATAAGAGTTTATAAACATTCTACTTGAATTTCTGAAGTATCCTTTTCGTCTTGAATGAAATGGTACATGGGAAGCAATCATCAGATTCACTATTTTCGATTTTCTGTACGATGCTTCCAATGGGCACATTACAATGGAGCGAAACTGTCTGCGTTCCAGCACTTCCCTCTTGATTATCTGTTCTGTCCTTTCAACAGTGAAGTACGCAGAATGCAAATCAAAGGTCGGTTTCCCAGAAGTCCACAGAATTAATACTTGTAGAAGTGCTTCACTATTCAGTGCACTTCAGAATCACAGCATCTCGTGTGCTGCTTCTGAAGAACACTACAAACGTCCAAATTTGACTTGTTCTTGTGGCGTCCTATTGTCCTTGTCAAAACTCAAAGTCCTTTGAATTCACAACAAAATTGTTTCCTTACACATTCAAATTAACATAAGTAATTGATTAGTCGGAAAGCACCACACAACACAGTTTTCAGTCACAGCATCATCGTTAAACCAACAACTTTTTGTTTGTAAACAGGCAACTTTTGACAACTTCTACCTTCAAACCGTAATGGCTGCCGAATGTTGTCTTTTTTTAGCCTTGATGCGCAGCTACAGCTAGAGCTACCAACAACCATATCGAAATATTGCTTGCAATCAGTTATATTCTTCCAGATCTAGGCGTGATTATGAAGTTTGTCATTCAGTTATATCAGAAATATAGCTTATAAATTCTTTTTAAATGTGCGGATGAGACTGATTTTTACAGAACGTCATAAATTTGATTTTCAGAAAATGCGGTTAATATTTTTATGTTGGTGCGACGAATGGAATTCTCGTCAAACGGGGTTTCAAAAACAGCGTTATTGCGCAAACGATGGAGTTTGTGATGGGGCGTAGAAATGCGATATTTTATCCGATTATCGGTTATGTTGATTGTGTGTTCGTCCCCAACATGTAAACTCTACGCAGTAGTTTTGTGACAAAGATGTGTATCTTTAATAGTATTGGGACTGCTTATTCGAAGAATTTCGTAGTAAATAATTTTGTGTACTTGTCTTCTACTGAAATTCATTCAGATGCTGAAGACGTAAGACTTAAATGTCTCCTGGGCTGTCGCCAGCTTTAACCGAACTCAAAGTCTTCTGTTGGACCACCGCCAATTATGTTTCAGTAATTATGGTTGAAGAACGAAAACGTAGCGAGATATGTTGCTAAAGTTCAGATTCAGATGTATACACTCCGGTTGTATACAAGACGGTAAACAAATAAACAACTAGTGGAAGCTGTAGCGGTGGTTGGGGCGCGGGAAAAAGTAGACAAAAATAGATGGTTCAGAATACCTTATATCAGTGCCAAAAGCGTTAGTTGCGGAAATGGCGAGAGGGTGGTTTACATTGATTTATTTACTAACTCTATATCAGGTCAGTGATTCATTAGTATTTGTGACACATGCATGATACAAAACGTAAACTCTATCTGTTCGCGGCCCAACAAAAGAAAATGATTAAACCTTTTAGGTGCCGTATAGAACCCGGTCCATGCTTTGATACAGAATATATTCTTTATTTCCCATTCATGAACAAGGAGCATCATTGTGTCAATGCTGACAACGATCAGAGTCAGGGTATTGTATGTATGAGTACAATGATATTTCAGGGGTAAACCGTTATCGGTGAACCCAAAAAATGCTTTGTGTTTAAATAATAGAAACTCTTAGACGTAATGCTTGAAGTAGTAAGGCTCAAACATTAAACTGATAATACTGCCCTAATATGTGCACAGACTGTACTTTATGTGTGCTGAAATACGTATACTTGCTGTAGGTAGCAATTACTAACGAAAAAAAAAATAAAACGTTTATAAGTAATACAGTTGAGTCTCATGATTAACAGTATAGGCCTACTTTGTATGGATCTTGCCTATTTGTATCCAGGACTAATTAAATAAAACTTCTTATATTTATTTACAAACTTACATATAAATACAATCATCTCATGTCGATATATGTAAATGATTTTATTTTTTCATATTCATATACTGGCATTCTACAGTGAAATAGAGACCGTGTGTTGTCTAAAATTGTTTTAGTTCTGCATTGAATGTATGAGATTATTTACTTTTGTTTACTGTAGGAGGCAAATTTTGGGTTGGTAATATACGCTGTTTTGGTAAAGGTTTTTTTTTTTTTGTTGGGTGACTGAAAAACCATCTTTCTTTTTTTTGTTCTAATGAACTGGATTGTTCAACATTGAAAATTCCTGGCGTGTTTTCAGAAAGCAGGAAGTGTCATTATTTTAAATTCTTAAAATATTTCCCTGTATGGCTTTCTACGGGGAATTAACACACGAAAACATTTTCTTGGTTTTTTGATTCAAAACTTCTAGACGCATTTCCCATCTCAATTGCTCATACGCCAATAGGAGTAGGAATTTTTTTCCTGGAGCTTGTGCAAAGGTGTAGTTCCCAAACACAGCACTTATACTGCTTCTAACTTTACTTATGATATTACTGGAATTCATCCCTTCATACAATTTTTCCTTATTTATGACCAGTGTTATCCCTATCTTTGAGACTTTCTGCTGTTGATCATTCTCTGAGCTTTCCTGTATATGCTGCCATCTAATTGTTTGTAAAGTCTTGTATATGTATATAAGCCTAACATTGAAACCTGGGGCATTCCATAGCTAATTCTTTTTTTTAAATGATCTGAAAGATTTTCCTTGCCTTAAAGACATATTTGTACTCTCTGTTGTCTATCAGAAACATAGACTTGAACCATTTGAAGAGTCGCTGCTGGACCCCTTAACAATCTAGTTTTATAAGCAGTAAATCATGGCTGATTAGATCAGATGTCTCACAGCTTTTGTTCAAGCTTGCTACATTGTACCACTTGATGAAGATTCTGTTAACGTCAAACTTCTCTGTCGTACTTTTCATGTTTTTTCATAGAAATGGTACATGATATTTTTATATTGAAGCAGTGTTGTTACTGATTTATTTTGTTAGACTGATGTGTTCCACATCATTATGAAATGCCATGTTCGTGATCTGTAGAACAAGTAGTAATGTGATGTACCAGAGATGCAACATTCTTATTCCTTTCACTTTTTTATAAAGTAACACATCAGATATTTTTCTTAAATAGTCCTAATAATAACATATGCCTTTGAACATGTCGCATATATGCGATGTTTTTACTGCAACATCTGTCTTCAGCAAGTGACCACACATGGGTTGTATTTTTTTTCTGGTGCTTGCGTGTGTGGCAGAAATTTCACAATATCTGAAAGCCTCCCTATTGTGCCACATTCATTTGTAATGAAGATAGTTTCTAATTCAATGTTGTTCTTTGGAACAGAAAAATAAGTAACATGTTTTGGGTTTGCAGTGCATAAACATATTTAGCCTTAGCCTTAATTATATTGGCCAGCAAGTAGTACTGTTACTTAGCTTTTGATTTGCTTACAGATTCAGTTTAATCATCTGTCAGAATATTGTTGTCAAGTATTAAGACCTTTTTTTTATTCATTTTGAGTTTTAACATTTGCTTTATTGTTTATCAACTTTAACTGTTAGAAAGTTGTCATATTTAAACAAAATGTTAGTTCCTGAATTTTACATACAATTAGCTTTCATACATACCTGTCATTCAAGTAACTAAGACATAAATGTTCCTAACTTGTTACAATGGGAAACAAAAACAATCATTAAATTAAGTGGTATTTAAAAAAAAAAATGTCCTGTTTAATGAAAAAATTGATTGATATCTATACACTTTGTTTTATTTCTTTCAGACAGAGAGTAACATAGGTAAATTTGCGTGACATAACACTAGCATCTTTGATTGTTTGATGTGCATAATGTTAACATGATATGTTAAATTTCAAAATGTCTGACTATATTCCCGTAATTATGCACAAGAGATGAAGCTTATTATGTCAAACCGTGGAAAATACAGGACAGCCATTCAGTCATCTTCAGGTGAGTGTATTGCACTGGAGATTGCTAGTTCATGTCACTGCCTTTATACCAAACATTGGTGTGAAGATGCATGCTGGAAGGCAGCTGCACGTGCAATCAGTGTTCAAAGAAAATTGATGTTCTCCACATCAGTTCAGCACAACTTTAAGGATGAAGGAACTTGACCCCACAAGATCAGGGGAGAAGGAAGTTTAACTCCAGGGTGTTCCTCACATACACAGGCAATATTTCATTGAAATTAGGCAAACTCTTAAGAAAATATCATGTCAAAGTAATCTTTTGCCCTCCTACAAAGACTTCTGCTCTTCCTGGTTTGACGAAGGATGATCTGAGATTGCAGAAGGCTGGAATCTACAGAATATCTTGTTAGCGTGGGAAAGCTTACATTGGTCAGGCAACATGCACAGTGTGTGAAAGATGCATTGAACATGATCGCCACACTCACTTTTTGCAGCCCAGTAAATCACCCATAACCGAGCATTATATCTCCACAGGACATTTTATGGATTACTCTTGGCCTCCATGAGATCCTTCTGGGATTTGATTATTAATGAATTGGTGGAAACATGTTTTGCGCAAAATACTATTAATCACGATGGTGGCTTTCAACTGGAGAAGCCATGGGACCCTGTGATTTCTTTAATTTCTTCAGAAAGCAAACATTTTATGACTAAAGACACGTCTACTGACATTTGATTGTATTCACTTTTACATCTGAATTTTAACTCCACAAGTGCGCATTCAGACAGATAGCGCACATGTAGTATAACAGTACATATGTGCCTGCATGCCATAGGTGGAGCAATATTTGAAAAGGGCGTATAACAGACAGAGGTTGCTGTAGTAGCGGCTGCTTTTACGCAAGCACCTTCACACACATTTTGTGGTATAAAGGAGGCTGTGTGGACTAGAAATCTCCAATGCAAAACACTCATCTGAAGATGGCTGAATGATTGTCAGCAGAAATATTGTGGCAGGAAGTCAACTTTACCAGCTGCAATCCCGAAACTTCATGGAATAATTTTATTGTCATTAGGGCACTACAGCAATAGACAACACTACATACATAGTATACTGCAGTTGACAATTCAAAATTACAGTGGGTTATTTATTGACAGTGTTATATTATATTATAATTAATAAATAACTTTATATGTCTGCCTCTGTAGTTGAGTGGTCAGTACGGCTGACTGCCCTGGGGGCAGCCCAGGTTCGATTCTCAGCTGGATCAGAGATTTTATCCACTCGGGGTGTCAAGGTGCCCTTAACACCATTTCATTGTTATCAATGTGCAAGTCACCAAATTGATGTGAAATAAAAAGACTAGTACTAGGTGTTCAAAGAACCCTAAATAGGGACTTTCAGACAATAATGCCATACAATCATTTCATTTCATTGCTATACATCTTAGAATAACCATTCATGCAGTGTTTGTTTGAACACGTGATCAGGAAGATCTTTTGTAATTTTTGAAAACTTATTAAATAATTTGTGTCTGAAGAGGTCATAGCTGTCAATGGATTTTGACAGTCGATATGGAGTATCAATGCATCTGTTGCTTCTTGTGTTGTAACAATGTACATTTTCTCTGTGCTTTGCTTCTGGTAGCTTCTTTCTTGTATAAATTAAAACATAGTGTACAGAGTGATTTTGCTAAATAGGAACAAACTGCAAAAAACAGTTACTGAGAGGATAAGGAGCAAAAAATGTCGTAAGAACAAATGGCTCAAAAGGCATTCCAAGGCTGGCACACCTGCTTGAAGCTGGAGACAAAAGATCTTTGACCTTGATCCTGGTATAGACACTGACTCAGTATGAACACTGGGCAGATGGCTTTCCAGTGTGGGATCAGACAGACAACTGTTTGGAACATTGACAGCCATCACTGTCTGTATCACTTACAAGGCATGCAGGTTTTTTACCTATGGACTTGTTCCTGCAGTGGCAGATTCGTTGCTGGTTCATTCCATAGACCGTAAAGGTGCTGGTGTTTCTATCATACATCCTATTTACAAATAAGTCTGCCTTTACAACAAGCCAATCTTCACACCATGCACGTGTGGGCTGTGAAGAATCCCCATAATATGGTAGTAGTTAATGATCACCACCTGTTTAGCTTTATTGTGGGGGTGGGGATTATTGGCAACTGAATTGTGGGACCAGTCACCCTTCCAAAATGGCTCACAGGTGAGGCATGTTTGCAATTCCTGCAGCTGACCCTCTCTCCCCTGTTGGAAGACATGCTTTTGGTGGTGTGAAGGGTAATGTGGCTATGATATAATGATGCTCCAACACACAGCATTCTTGAGAATGGAGGTAAACCATTGGTACAGACAGAAAATCCCACTTGCCTGGTGTGTTCTCACGTGTGATTTCAGTCACTGCAACCTACACTATCAAAGATCCCTGATCTCCAACTCCCTTTGGAACACATTTGTGGCCATATGTCCATATGACCTTTTTTGCCTCCATATCTTCCCAGGGTTTGTTTCCTGCACTTTTTCCCATTTAGCAAAATTACTTCATTGGTATATGTTATCACAGTCTCTCCCCCCCCCTCCCCCCTCCCCCAAGCAAAGGTTTGCAATGTGCCATATTTAAAGAACCATAAATTACCATGATAGCTTTCTTCTGCAATATTAAGATGTGGACACAAAAAGAGTTTACCAATAAAATAATACCATAAGATATTATGCATTGAAAAAATGAATGTTCTGACACGTGTTTCAGATACACAATCCATAAATCACCGAAACAAGTAAATTACGCCAGACAACTTATCAACAATAAATTTTATGTGTTGACCCCAAGGTAATTTATCGTCTAAATACACCCCTAAAACGAACGTAATTTGGGTCATTGGAGGGAAACTTGTCTTTTAGAATAAAAACCATCTGCTGAGTTTTTTAATTCAGCAAGAATCCATTTTCTTTAAACCAATAGGATGCTTGTATGGTTGTCTTTTCAACACAAGCTTTAAGGCTGTGGTGTAGAAAAGTTGTTTTATCTGTGTATAGTACTGAACTGGATCTAATAAAGGAGGACATAGTCAGTGGCAAAAAGTAATCTGATTCTCAGTAAAAGGCCATCAAGAAGCAGTGACAACTCACACTTTTCAAACTTTTCAGCATAGGTAGATTTTCTGTATTTTGTTAAGTCTGTTAAGGTTTATTATGCTGTTTTTTTGTTGTAGGGGCTCACATTCTTATGTATAATTATGTTTGACCAATGCTAATGACAAACGATTATGCTCTTCATTATACTCCTGCAGTTGTAAGTGGTTTATCTGGAGTATCCTCTGATACCTCTCATATATTTTGTAATAGTTGCTGCTAATGGGTTACACTGTCAGTTCATGAACCACGTTTCATGCATGACTGTAAGGCTAAATGAAACAGCAGTTGGTAACACAATTAGTTTTGGGAGTAAACTTATATAAATTACGAGGTGATAGTGCTGACCATTTTGAACAGTAGTTCAAATGCTTGTCTGGCCATCCAGATTTAGGTTTCCCGTGATTTTGCTACATCACTTAGGGCAAATGCCGGGACAGTTCCTTTCAAATGGCATTGTAGATTTCCTTCCCCATCATTTCCCAATCTCAGATTATGTTCCATACCTAATGACCTTGTCATAAATCTTAGTTAATTAACCAATCTTCCTTTTACATTAAATGTATTCACAATTGCAAATAAGGACAACCATCAGCTGTAGAATGGAATGATGCCAATGGAAATTTGTGCTGAACCAGGACTTGAACCCACATTTGCCACTTATCACGAGCTATCCATAACAGGGTTAGATGGGGACTGTACAGCCCACTCACCCTATAGATGTCCATATGCAGCATGCCCATCCCGTTATACAGAACAAGTGCTTAGAGGCTGGAGAATACTTCCGTTGTGACCAGAGCCACAGTCTTGGACGAGCCTGTATGCCAGAATGCACACCCAGTCATGGAGGGTCACCGGGGATGAGTGTAGTGGTATGAATTCAGATGTTATCAATATTTTGAGTGCCAACACTTGGCAGTGACTGTCATCGAATCACTCAATTTTCCACAGAGAATACATGCAACACACACAATCGCGAAGACAGCCCAATGCATACTGAGATTAGTTCGCTATTCAGCAATCCAGAGGGCCACCGCTAGGGCTATTGCCTGCAGCTGCAGTCAAGAACCAACTAGCTGACTAGCTGGAGCATTTCTTTATATCCACCGCTCACAACAGCCTGAAGCCAGAAATGTCAATTCGTTCCAGTCACCACCTACCTTCGCCACACACTGAACAGAGGTTTGACTACAGCAAGCAGGTTCAAGTGAATGTAGGTTGCAGTAGTTATTCAATGGAAGAGGCCTGCATAGGATAGACTATTGTAGAGCATTGAACCAGTTTTAGGACAGAAGAGAACAACAAGATAATGTAAAAATGTCAGGTGACAGTCTGTATAGAAACCATACAGGCAGTTTAAGCAATCTAGAATTCTTCCCCCAGGATACAGTTATTTGCTGGAAATATGGGAGTTTAATATTAAGCTGATATTCTGGTAGGGGACCAGTCTTGGCTGTCCAACAGTCACCTGAAACAATTTCAGCAATGTCAAAATCACAGTAAAGGTCACTGAAAAATAATTTGAGCCAGATTTATCTCAGATATTGGTACAATGTCTTAATAATTGCACCTTCTCGCTTGGTGTTCATTGTAAATTAAGTAAGTTGCTAAGAAATTTTTAAACCCTCAGTAATGCAGGAAACAGTTTGATGTGATAAATTGTAGCTTATATCATGAACAGTATAAAACATGCAATGTGGGAGAAGAATGATACGTCTCATTATGCAGCCACTGGTATGAAATGTCTATGTAGAATTGAGTTGCGTAATTTGTAAAGTACTAGTTTGCCCTACTGAAGTCATAGATAATTGATACTCACATTTAGCTGAGTCTAATGTAAGGTGTGCCAGTTACTGATTTTTTTGATTGTTTTGCTGAGCAGAGAGAGTACAACAGGACAGGGTATTTGTGATAGGATCCAATGAAGGTGTTTTGTAACATCCTGTAAATGTTCCAGCAAGCATTCTGATCAGGCTGGCCAGTAATTGGCGTGTTTTTGGTCAAGAAATCCTCCCCCTTCCCACCCCTCACCCCCCACCACCACCCCTCAAATATGTCAGGCAGGTTAACCCTTTCACATTGATAAGCAGGGTTAATAAATACCTGTCTGTTCTCCTATTATATGGCAGGCAACAAGTGTAAGTGATTAAGAGTTAGAACGGAATTTTTTTTTTTTCATTTTTCGGATTTTTATCTCATAAAATTTGCAATTTTATGAATAAAATGATATATCAAAGAGCTTGAAAAAAAAGATATTATACACGACTTGGTCAATAGTCGACACTTTAGCCTTCCTGTAGAGTGTGGAGCACAAACACAAATATGATGGCATACATGTAAAGGGAGCACCCAGGGGGGAAGAAAAGGGTGTTTAAACAGAAACAATACATTACATTAGTAAATGAAGTCATCAAGCCAGCGTGGGGGGTGGATGGTCCTGCCCGACCGGGTGAATCCTTGTACAGCACGGGAGGGATCCGGAGAGGAGATGGTGGATTGTGAGGAGCCGGGGTAGTGAACCTGAATGCCTGTTGCGGTATGAAGGACTCTTACCGTTGATGGGTCAGTGCCAACAGGCAAGGGGACAGACTGGAGAAGGTGATTGTGGGTCAAGTTGTCATTGGGGAAGCTGGCTTGTTCATAGAATACAAACACATTGTCATGATGCACAACAAAAAAACACTTTAGAACTGCAAATGAAATCAGTGTTGACATCAACTACCACTTCCGTAGAGGGATGACAGAATCTCCACACGTATCATCGTCGCCGATGTCACACGTGCTGAGGCTGGCCCCTGATACGTCACTAAAACCTAACAGGGAAGAGGCAGGGAGCTGCCTGTAGGAGGGTGAGTCATCACATGCGTCACTCTGTAGGGTGATGTCACATGCGCGGGGATGGTCGGCACGTGCCGACCATTGGTAGATACCTCGTGCAAGGCGGGTGTAGCAGAAGGTGGGGACTGACTGGTTTGAGGCAGCAGACTGATATAGTTTGAGGCATGTCATTTATGAGCACTTCCAAGATGTTGTTACACCACAAGATGACTCTGTGCGGGCCCGAGTATGGAGGGCTGAGTGCTGGTCGTACAGTATCATCACGCACCATGATATGAGTGCATGATGCCAAGTCCTTACGGAGGAATATGGGGGGAAATGAGTGCGTCTGAGGAGGGGCACGCGAATGTTCTTGATTAGCTGCTTAAAATGTCCGACGAATGTAGAGTCACAGATTTGATCTGGCGGGAGTGAAGGCTCGACTAGCTCTGCTGCAAGTGTGAAGGGTCCTCCGTATAGTACTTCCGCCACAGATACGCCAAGGTCCCCTTTGTATGCAGCCCGAACGCCTAACATTACCCATGGTAGGGCATCGGCCCACTCGCCTCCGTGGCACATCAGTGAAGCTTTAAGCCTTAGGTGCCAGTGATCGACAAGCCCATTGCTCTGGGGATGGTGTGCTGTTGTCCTAAATCGTTTCAGCCTGCACAGTTCACAAAGCTGCTGGAAGAGGGCGGATTCGAACTGGCGCCCCTGGTCGGTGGTGATATAAGCGAGGCAGCCAAAGCACAAGATCCACATTAATAAAAGGGCTCAGGCCACTGTGTCGGCTGTGATAGTAGTGAGGGGAATTATCTCTACCCGGCAGGTAAACCTGTCATTGGCAGACAGTATGTAATGAAAGGGGCCTGAGGGTGGTAAGGGCCCAATGATATCAATGTGTATATGTTGAAATCTTCATTTTGCCACATGTCGAACGTACCCATGGGAGGCTGTGCATGACATCCTACTTTTGCTCACTGACAAGCCACACATGCTTGCGCCCAACTGCGACATTGTTTTATCACCCCAAACCAAACGAAACGTTCGGATACAAGATGTGCAGAATGCTAAAGTGTGCCAAGTCATGAATACTATTAAAAATGTCCCGGCAGAGAAGTGCAAGAATCACCAGATGTATGCGTCCTGTTGAAATTTTGCACCAGGTGGGTGACGAGAACCCATGAAGTACCCGTAACTCGAGTTTGAGTCCTGTTTTAGTATCGGAGCGCAATGCGGCAAGTTCAGTATCATCTGTTTGCAATTTAGGAAGTTCGCTGAGGTCCAGTTGTGAAGATAATATTGACACACAAGATAAAAAATCGGCGACAACGTTGTCTACCCCTCTGATGTAACACATGTTGTTCGTAAACTGGCATATGAGGTACATATGACAGAAACTTTTCGGGGTTGAGTCCTTGCCTGCGTTGTGGGAAGTGTATACGAGTCATTCGTGGTCAGTAAATACCACAAGATGGCGACCTTCAATACCTTCTTGGAAATATTTGATAGTGGCGTAAATAGCTAATAGTTCCCGGTCGAAGGTCAACCATTTACGTTGGGAAGTGGACAGCTTGTGGGAGAGAAATCTGAGCGGCTGTACAACAGAATCCATGGATTGCTGAAATACTGTCCCTACTGCTGTATCACTCGCATCTGTAGTAAGAGGGACAGGAGCATCAGGGATGGGATGGGCAAGCGTAACGGTCATCTGGAAGGCTGACTTGAGGTTATCAAATGCATGGTGAATATCTGGAGTCCACATGACCGCCTGAGACCTTGAAGTGTTTTTGCCTGCGGGAGCATCTGTCAGTGGGGCTTCTATGTCGGTGTCATGGGGAATGTGTTTGCGGTTGTAATTTACAGTTCCTAGGAAGTGGTAGAGGCCCTGAAAGTCTATGGACAAAGGCACCGTACTAATAGCCTCGACCTGTCTGGGAAGGGGGTGGATGTCGTCGACAGAAACCATGTGACCCAGATAAGTGACACTAGTGCAGTGGAGTTGTGACTTAGCATTGTTCACTGTGACACCATTTGCTTGTAATAATTGTAAAACTGTATTTAAGTGGAGTTCATGTTCCTCGAGTGAGGAAGAGAAAATTAACAAATCGTCCAGGTACGCATGCACAAAGTCCAGTTTTCCAACTAATTATCTAAAATTGTTCTGGTGTTAAGTACCAAATAGTAACTGCAGAGGCAAAATGTGTCATTTTTCTTAGGCACGAAAAGAATCGGTGACAACCAACTACTAGAAAAAGGGCGAATAGTTTTACTGTCAAAAGTTCCTGAATAATTTCTTTGGCATGTTTCAGGTTTTACGGGTTTAAATGCCTAGCCTTTGTGCGTACCAGTGAACCTTCAGTGGTATTGATTCTGCGGACAGTACCGTTGTTGATCGCAAATGCTGGCCAGGATGATGGACCCGCACCTGATGAAGTAATACTAACATGTAATGTACATGCTTTTGTGTCCCAGGCTGGCAGAACAGCAGCTGTGGCAGTGATCCACTGGTAGTCCTTGTTGTGGTGCTTGGTGGGGTACTTGGTGGTGTAGCGAACATAGCTTCTGTCGGGCAATAGAAAAGTCACACGGTGTCAACGGTGGGCACGAGGAGGCGGCACGGGGGCTGGGGGCATGGCCGTTTGTGACAGCTGGGTGACCTGCTTACGAGCATCTGTGAGCTTGGCTTGCATGGTGGCGATGCGTAAGCAGAGAGCTTCGTTGTTGGCCCGAAGCTCATCAGTGTGTGATTTAAGAGAGAGCACTGCAATGGCGGCTTCAGCTAGCTCGCAGAATACAATGGCGCTCTCAGATGATAGGGAAGAAATATCGGACCCTATGGTATGGTATATGGAGTTAAAGATTAATGTACCTGGTTGTAGGTTCGTTAAAAAGAGCACGAGCTAAGGGAAAATCTACCCCGGGCATGGGTTCTTACCCATCGGCAATAATGAACGCCCACTGTAAGGGAGTGTTATTGTCCTGCAGTTTAAGGTTTAAATTAGTTATGCCATAAGATTGGATCAAGGAATTATTGGCGTCTCAAAGTGGGGGGCAAGGTTGATGCTCAAATTTAATGCCTGTGGACAAAGGTATGGCGCTGACCTCAGCCCCTGTGTCGGCTAGAAACAAAAGGCAAGACACTGTGTCCTTCGCGTACAAGCGTCCTGGAGCGTGAGGTGAAGAAGTATTTAGTGATAGGCATCTGTGCTATGCAGCGTGGCCCGTAGCGCCTGAGTGGGGTCCCAGTGTAAGTTTGGGAACAACATTTCTTAGCTGCGTTGCCAAAGCGGGAATGGAAATAACACCAAGCATATCATTGTCCGTCAAGCTGCCTGAGGCCAATGCGACAGTGATGGGGGGTCATGTTTGTAGATTCCTCCAACGGCTGCCCTGCAGTAGGGGAGGAGCTACGGCAGTGGCTGCCAGGCGGCGTTGGGTCCACACACATGTGCGGAGCATGTCATGCACACACTGTACCAAGCGATGGAAACTGCAGTGCAGGTGTGCCAACCCCTGAGGCCTGAGGGCCCCCAGGTGGGGGGGGGGGGGGGGGGGTATGTGAGGGTGGCAGGATGTTGTAAGCCTGGTCTGCGATCTTCAGTTTAGTGTCCAGTGGGGCGAAAGTTGGATGGAGAAGGTGCATTTGAACTTCCAGAGAAATTTTGAGCAACCAGATGATCCAAAGTGTACTGTTCGGCATATGATGTGTGTCAATCGTAGCATGAAGATGACACCAGAACTGCGACGGTGATCTGGAACCCAGCAACTCGTGACTGATGATGAGGCAGATGGGTTCTTCTGTAGATCTGGATAGGTGCTTGAGGATGGTGCGTCATGCAAACGCATATTTGTCTGTAGTGAGAGGCGAAGCCACAATATCGCAGAACAGGTCTGCTTCATCATGGAGATAACATAGCGAGCAAAGGAACTTAGAGCTGTCATCAGCGATGCCATGTAGCTGCAGGACATGGTTCACCAAGGCATACCATGTGCGTGGGTGGTCCTTGTGAATGGCCAGTAGTTTAGGCCAATGAATGTGGAGGTCTTGGTGAAATGGTTTGTCAGAAACTATAGCTCCTTGTCCATAGTTTTGCAGCATAACTGGCTCAGGTGCAGTAGCAGTGTACCAGTACACAACACTGTCAGTAGCACACAGCACGGTAGGCACGACTTTCTCAACCGTGGCCGAGAAATCAACAAGTCTGGCGTTTGACGGAGTAATGCCAGCAGGTGTAGAGTGGACCGGCGCGGAAGAGTGGCCATAGTCGACTGATGTGCAGGAAATGATGGAGTACAGCTTCTGGGCCCCTCCCCTACAGGTGCATTAAAACTGTTAAAATCACCTAATGTTTGTGGAACACATACGGTAGACGCAGCAGGAACGGCATGTACAGTTGGAAACACTCATAAAGCAGTGTGGGGGTGGGGAGGGTCAAGCGCGGGTGCTGGTGCATAATCCTGAGTTCCGGTATAAACATGAAATTTCCTGTCCTGAGTGTCTGGCTCGATTTGTACCACCACTGACCCACGTGATTTTTTACACTGTCACCTGGGGAAACTGTAAACAAAGTCACTGGTGTATGAGCACATTGTGTCAGCTGTTGTTGAGCACTCGGAATAAGTGGAAAGTTCACATTTGATGTAAAATGTTCGCCTGGGAAGTTTTGTGCACGAAAAACGTTCTGTTGGTATCGGACACTGCCACACGACTCCTGATTCATGTATGATAACGAAAAGTTATTGTTTGTACCTGATGCCGGCACACATGGCTGTGGGAATGTAGAAGCACTGTCCTGTTGAGTACAGCTAGTCAGTGTGTTTGGAAACTGCACCGAACTATTGTGAACAGAAGGTGTATAATTGGAAAACAGTGCCGGAGCATCCATTGGAAAACCTAGTTGTCGCATGTGCGGTGTAGTAGGCAGCAAGCGATCCATTGTATACTGCTTGATGGAATAAGAGTTCATTGTAGCACTCATGAATAAATTCAGGGTCACCAGGATGGGTTTAGTGTTGTAGGATTGTTGGATCCAATGATGTACACTATACCACATGTAATAAGCACTATATAGTAAATATACTAATTCATTTTTAAATTCTGATACGTGTAAAGATAATTATTTTGAAGTAAATGTTAGAGGGTTCTATGGACAGAGCTATTGGCAAAGGACACACTTCAGCAGAAACAATGTGTGCCATGATGAATATGCCACACAAACCTTGTAAAATGGACAAGCATGCAGGATTTATTGGAGCTGCTGTGGAATCTGTTGCATGTGAGTCAATGAAGGGTGCTGCAAATGAAGCTGTTGAAATAAATGATGATATGACTGACATACTAGTAGCTTTTGACGGCACTTGGCAGAAGTGCGGCTACAGTTCTAAGAATTCTGTTGCTAAGGTGACCAGTGTGGATACTGGAAAGGTTATAGTTTTCCAGATTTTTAACCAAATATTGTTATAAGTGTAACTCAGGGAATGAAGAAAGGCACATCTGTGACAGAAATTATGAACGAACAAGTGGTGATATGGAGGCCTCTGCAGCTATTGAAATTTTTAGTCACTCTGTGAACGAAGGGGGAATGTGTTACACTAAGTTCTTAGGTGATGGAGATTGAAAAGCATATAACAGTGTAGTAGCTGCTCAGCCTTACGGTGAGAAGATTATCACAAAACTGGAATGTGTTGGTCACGTCCAGAAGAGGATGGGCACCAGGGTGAGGAAGTTGAAACAAAGTTTGAGAGACAAGAAACTTTCAGATGGTAAAACCATAAGAGGCAGGCTAGCAGACAAAATTATTGATGAACTACAGCAGCATTATGGGATGGCCATTAGAAATAATACTGAGGATTTGTTGAAAATGAAGCAGCCAGTATAGGCTACCTTCTTCCACACACTGTCAACTGATGAAAAACCATTACACCATCTTTGCCCTCCTGGACCTGATTCATGGTGCAATTACTGTAATGCCCAGTACTCAAACAGTTCATACAGACATGAACATTCCATCCCAGCAGCAGTCATGGATATCATAAAACCTATTTACAGAGACCTGGCAAATCCTGAATTACTGAGAAGTGCCTGCATGGTCAGACTCAAAATCCCAATGAGTCATTCAATAATCTTATATGGACTCGCTTACCAAAAAAATGTTTTTGTTGGAATGAAGACACTAAAGGGGGCGGGGGGTCAGTGAAGCTGTTATTGCTTTTAATGATGGCAAAATTGGTAGGGTGAAAGTGCTACAGCATTTGGGAATTAATCCTGGAGCAAACTGCGTCAGAGAACTTGAATGGATGGACAAGGTTTGCATTGATCAAGCAGACTATGCAGCACAGTTGGCTACTAAGGAGTCCAGAAAGAAGGAAAGAAGAAAAAACTTGGTAAAAGATCAAGAGGATGACATACAGTATCGTGCAGGGTGCTTCTGAGTGACTAAAAATAAGAAATTAAGCATATATTAAGAGAGTTACAGCCTTTTGAAACTTTAGAAGCCGTTCCTGAAAATCTACATTTTCTGTTGCATTTTCCTCCAAATATCAGAAACCACTTCGAGTAGAGTATTCAAATTTTCGGGGAGTAATAACACACATATACTGAGTCAACTGAACTAAAAGAAGAACATAATGTTATATATAATTAAAATTATTTAGGATAACGTACAAAAAAACACACAAAATTTTAACCATGTAATTAAAAAATTGTATTTCTGAAAGCAGTGGCTGAAATGCAATTTTTGTAGTTCATTAGACTCAGAACATACAGTTTAATGTCCTGTATAAGTTTCATGTCAATGGCTACAGTGGTTCCAGAAATACAGGGATGTAATTCTTCAGGCTTTCCCGGCGAGGCATTGTGATGTTTATTATTCGCATTTCTGCTGGTTATTCACATGTTTGCTGCACGATATTTCAACTGCGTGACTCACAGTCTTCTTCGGGTGCTGTCCGACACTGATTCCAGTGTGGAACGGGCCTGGTATTTATGCCTACATTGTGCTAGGCGTTCCCTCTGCGGTCCACTCCGCGACTTGGCACTCTGTCCGCGGTGTGCACTGACCAATAGCAGCGGCTGTAGCATTTTCTTCTTGCTGCGGCAGTTCCGAACGCTGTGCGCATACTTTGTGCTTATTATCCATTGTCAATATAGCTAAATTAAGTTGTGAATGGCTTCCAAGCTGTGCTAAACATTTTATCTTCTGATTGTCATCATTTGAGTCCTTCTGTGAATTACGATGTTGTGTTACCGTGTTGTGCTGGGCTTGTAGTAGTAGAGGGGTCCATGAAAGTTTTAAGGGGGTATGTGTGTGAAAACATACTCTAATTATCAAATGAAGCGCCTAAGGTATTAAAGATTAACAATTATAATTTTGCATGCTGGTTAGTAATAGTATAATGCAACTTTAAATTCAGTTTTTAAAATTTTTATTTGAATTTAGAAATTATTACAAAATTATCAATTTTAATATCTCTATAATTATTAATGCTCCTTTTCCTCATAACCTATTAAACCAATCACTGCCAAAGTTGAACTGTGTTATATCTCCATCCATGTCAGAATTATATTTGAGCAATTTTGGATATCTTTGTTAAAAAAAAAGAAAAGATTTTATATCATTTTATGTCTTTTGGTATGAAACAGTATAGGAATTTCAGCACCTTTATCTTCATATCTCAGCTTAAACAAAACACTTGAAAATTTCGCTCTGTGTGTTTGTTGCACTGTGAGAAATGTATGGGCCAAATATATAGGCATTACATTACAGGTGTCCTGAGAAGGCAAATAAGTGTCACAAAGTGTAGTTTCCGAGAAAATGAATTTAAAGATTAAATTTATATTTTCTTCAATTATACCTTCACAGAATGATCAAAGACTGTACTTAGGATCGTTTGTGTCCTAAACACTTGTCTTCTAACTTCTTGTTTCTTGTTACCTCTGATAGGTCCTGAACAGACACCTCAGCTCTAGATACACAACAACGTTCAATTTCCTCACGAATGGATGAAGTGAATGCACCAGCCCTGAAGCCCAGACACAGCATTTATTCTCTCCCTGTGTTTCTATCATTAAAACAGGTAGAGCATCAACTGTTAAACATTTTACAACTGTAGATGATGTAAATGATGTTTGGGACAACTTTTCCAAATAGAACATTCAGAGATTCATAATTAGAAATTTTGAGTTTTACCATGAACACACTTCCTTAGTAGGAGAGGACTTGGCAGGAACTTAATTGTGGGCTTGATAGCATTCATTACACATTCAGGAATGCATTTCTTGTTGTTATAGGAATTGTTATTCCACAGACACTAGCGAAATGGGGCATGGTTCAAAAACATTGAAAAACAAATCCTATTCACTGCTTTCCATGTGATTTCAAAAATGAAACTTTCAGAAATAGTAGTCAATAAATTTTACTACTGAATGCAAACAATATCAAGAAATGAAATTTTTGGTAGCGATTTCATACATTCCCTCGTAAGAGGAGTTGGAATGCCCTGTCCCAACAAAATAAAATTTGTCATATTGATTAATCAGGTTTCTACCGGTTATTAGCGTCTTTCCTGCAAGATATTTCAACTGCGTGACTCGCATAATTGACAAAGAAATGAATATGTGGAAAACACACTAGAAGAAGGGGAGAACGGCAGGATGTGTGTCAAGACATCAGAGGATTACTTCCATGGTAGTAGAGGGAGCTGTAGAGGGCGATAATTGTAGAATGCGTAGATTACAATGCATACAACAAATAATTGATGGTTTTGACTCCGGTGGATGACTGGGTGATGGTGTCTCATTACTCAATACACTGTAATTGTAAGTGACTAATTATGCATTTATTTTTATGACATTTAAAGGCTTTTTAGTGAAAATATTGCAATGATCTTCAATGCTAATCTGTTTACTACTCCTGACCCTAAGTAGAGCCAAACATCCGCTACGGTCGCAGGTTCGAATCCTGCCTTGGGCATGGATGTGTGTGATGTCCTTAGGTTAGGTAGGTTTAAGTAGTTCTAAGCTCTAGGGGACTGATGACCTCAGAAGTTAAGTCCCATAGTGCCCAGAGCCAAGTAGAGCCAAATCACTTTTGTTTGTGGCCCAGTAACTTATTTACATTAATAGCAGAAGAAAGTAGATAGTTCTGGGGGGAGGAATAATCAAAAAGCTCAAAACCACAATATTCATTGCTCATGGCAAATCCAATATGACATTAAAAATTATTCAGGACATAACAGTCAGTCATATAGGTCCTAATCATTATTTGTTCACTTAAGTGCCAGTAAACAAATCGAATTTTTGTCACTTTGAAGACCTCAGAAGTTATCTGAGGCATTATAAGTGTCAATACAGTAATGATATGCACACATACACCAATGTATTATTGATCCAATATTTACAATACATTGCATTATGTTACTTTTACTGATGACTTGCATCCTAATTGTAGGAGTACAATAGCAAATGTATTACAGCCACACCATTTTCTTGGTCTTAATTAAAATTTTTCAATTTAATAAGGAGTCAGTTCTAACAGAAATTCTTTACTTTTTCTTTTGAACTGTAAATCTGGTACCTCCTTGAAACACTGGCATATGACATTAAAGAGTTTAACTAATTTATGCACAAAGCACTTCTGTCTTTTTTAAAAAATAGTAACAGCAGAATGAAATAGAGCATGTTTGTTCCTGGTTTAGCATTTATGGCACATGACATACTGCTGGTATCTACAATAGTCTTCTTGATCAGCATTACGCACTGCAAGAGTCGTACTCCTTAGTTTTGTGAATCTATATTTACAGTGAACTCTAGGTGCCATGCTTCATATTATCCTCACTGTTTTTGTCCCGCAGAATGGTAACATATGGTGGATGACTATCTATTAAGGCTTATTAGACAACTTTCAGCACAGGCTACTAACACAAAGGCGTGGTTTCCTCAGGGCAAATATACCTTTACTGGAGTGCACTTTTGGTAGTAGTAGTGCCTTAAGGTTTGCGGGAAAATTTCGGTGAGGTTTGGAAGATAGGAATGAAGTACTGGTGGAAGTGAAGCTTTGATAGCAGGTCGTGAGTCATGGTCGTGTAGCACAATATATTCCAGGGCTTTGGATACAATGAATATTGTCGTAATTGGTTGATAATCACGATGTAATGTTGGGCTTTCGTTCGTAAGGGTGGGTAGGTTGGACTGCACTTCTTTTCCATAGAGTGGATTATGTTCCATTCACAAGAGAAAAATTACATATATCATTTAAGACAGGTGCTAAACTGCCTGGAACATTGTTTATAACGAGTATGTGGATACTGTCATTGCCTGTAGCCTCAAAGGAGATTCACATTATTGCTTTTCTTATTGTATTTACTGTTACGTGCTTTCGTTGGAAAGTGGTGTGGCTAGTTATGTGATTTGTGGATTTTTGTGGGTGATAGTGCTTTATAGTACGGGGACTGAATGGCGCTGAGAAAAATTCATTCAATTTGTCAGCAGAGACCAGGGGAAAAAGTTTCTGATTTTGTGTTTTGAATACCCAAGCTACAGAGATTTTTCCTCTGAATTTTGGGAGTCATGTTGCAGCACACACAGGAATGATCGGGCCTGATTTTGGCATTGTGAAACACATTGCTTTACCCTGTTTTTTCAGCATTCTCTATTATTTGTAGTCTTTGTATATTGCACTTTTCTTGACAAGTTTATGAGCAGCAGCCCTGTAAACAGGCAATTGGGGTAAAAATTTTGTTATGATGGTGACTGGCAATGTCAAGAATGTGCAAACTTCATGATTCCAAAGACAACTGTGTGATTTATCATCACAAAAGACGCATCTCTCGCACATGCGAATGGCGTACCTGAGTTGTATAGTTGTCACCAATATTTGTACAGTTTATCCCTCTGACATAATGTCAAATGCTATAAGCTGTGCACTTAACTGCATGCATGTTGGCACCTTAACATTAACATCTACACCAGTTCTTCTCAAACCACCTTTGTGGCAGCTATTTATGAATGATGCCCTGCAAGGACGACATTTGAAGTCTTAAACAAGGAAGCCCAATAACCGAAATTGCACCAATTCTGTGAGAGATTATTAATATTGCAACAGGTCAATATAGCCCAAACTAATGTGGAATAGAGATGTTATGTGAACTTAAATGGGTATTTTTGTAAATAAGCAGCCACGTTCTTGGGATTACTGTATATGTCAGAGAACCACCACTGGAGAAAGACTATGACAATTTCCTGTCACCGTAACGTATCTCACATAGGAACAATGAGAACAAGATAATTTTAATAAAATATTCTTGGTTTTCATCCAGTGTCAATTTGAATAAAGTTCTCAAGCTTTTGATGGCCATCTCCTCCATTGTGAGGAGTAAAACCACTGTCTGCTGAGGCTGGCACAGTTTTCCACCTATATAGCCACGATTTTGGTTTTGGCACCAATCAGAGAAGACCGAAACAACACGTGCCATCAAAAGTAAGCTGGGCAACTCAAAGCAGCTCCGGTCTGCTGCAGGACTGAGTGGCATGAGGGGCCAGCGCCATGTTTGAAACTGCTGCTCCCGTCCCGCTACGACTGTCAAGCATTTATCATTGCTGCCTTTCAACATCCAAAGCCTGCCCTTACGCCCTACTGAGTGAGTGCCTGTGGTCTCGTTAAAATTGTTGCTGTTCATTCTAATCCCAGTTCCATTTTTATAATGGAATTCAGGTACGTTGACGCATGAGCTAAGACCCTCACGTTTTCAGACTGTATTTTGTGTCTGTTTTCTGGGCAATGCTCATCTATGGCCAACGTATCAAGCTCCCTGTGTTTAACATGTCATTTGTGCTTGGTACAATGCTGTGCAACTGTGCGAATTTTCTGACCAATGTAGATACTGCTGCATTTGCAAGGGACATCGTACGCACTAGGCACACAGAGCTACATCTTTAACAGGGTGCAGCATGTCTCGTATGTTGGGGGCAGGCCAGAACACTGATCTCAGTCTATGTATCTTCAGCGTATGTCCTAACTTGCTGCGCGTTTCCCCACAGTATAGTTGGAAAGCAGCTGGATTGGCCTTTTCTGCCGATTCACAAGGCATCCTCCTTTGGTGGCACCTGAAAATGTTTGCAATGCCTCTCTTGCTATAACCATTATCTCTGAACATGTCTCAAGTGCTGCAATTCAGATTATAGATGGTCACCATTAGAAATAACATTTGCTCTTCGTATTAACGTGTTCAGGATCAGCTTCTTGTGTACTTGAATGCCAAATGTTTTCACCATGCTCTACACAAGAAAGCAGTCCTGAACACTTGAATACACCAAGCACAAGTTATTTTTCATTATCTAAATTGCAGCACTTGTTCAGAGAGAATGGTTGTAGCAGAAGAAACATAGCAAAGGAAGTAAGAAGCCGTGTGAATTGGCAGAAGAGGACAAACCAGCTGATTTCCTGCCATACTGTGTGGCAAGGTGCAGCAAGTTAGGATGTGTGGTGCACAGACATGGACTGAGGCCAGTGTTCTGGCCCACACCCAACATAACAAGATATGCTGCGCCCTGTTAAAGACAACATAGCTTTCATGTGCCTGAATGCGGCAGGTACGACTGCACAGTCACAGAGCATTGTACTGAGTATATTAGCAGGGGAACAAAGTGTGTTCTGGGGCGTGTTGTATGTGCGGGCTGCATACATTCAAGGGCAAACTTGATTGATTTATGACTCCTTACCCGTCCCCTTAACTTACTGTTCTGTTAATTGATTTATGACCCCCTGGGGATAATCTGTCCTTCTGAGAAACCCCATCCTCGTCCACCCCCACCCCTCTGGGAAATCCCCTCGCTGATACAAGCACAGTTTTGATATCAAATTAATTGACTAATTAATTAAATTGCTCAATCAAGTAATTAACCTCTCCCCATCTCGAAATTAGCAGGAAAAGGGCTCAGTCTCTGCTGGATAGGAAGGATCTCATGACAGAAAATTAAAATCATTGTCAATTACATAGCAGAGGATATACAGTTTATTTATGAAATTCAATTCACAGGGGTTGGATGTCTTTCTTATTTGGTGGGATAAGCTTGTCATTGTCTGCTGTTTGGGAAGATGCAGATCATGTAAAATACTTCAAAAAGGAGTAATTAAATAGATTAATTTTTTTACAATTGTGCAAGGAATACCATCACGAAATCGACATCAACATAACTCACTGCATATAATTATTGTGTTAAAAATCTTTTGATCCCGTTTTCGCACTGACTGCAGGGCAGAAATGTTGGATGGGACCTTCCGTGCCCACATGCCAACCATTTTGACGGGCTGCACCATGCACCAGAGTCCAAAAGGTAGCGAATTCCAACCAACTTGGCCAATGCAGCAGACCATAGCGTCTCAGAATACTCCGCTCATTTTTTTGTGACCATCCAGCAGCCAGGTCACCCCCACAACTGTGGTCCCCTTTGTTCACAGCAATGTCCTTTGCCACCTCAAGTGGCTACTTCTGGTTGCAGCACGTGCACAATCCGCTCCCACACACACACCTTCCATAGCAGGTAAGTGGAAGAAGCTGCTCTATGTGGTCACCCTGCTGTGCAGGTACTGACAGAGTTAGTTCACAATACCACCAGCAGAGGACACTGGAAGAAGCAACCCCCATCACCCCCCCCCCCCCCCACCTTCAATTCCCTTATCTCCTCCCTCTCACCCCTCCAGTTACTCCCAGTCGGACAAAGCATCAGGTGGCGGCAACTCTTTGATACTGATGCCTGGGAAATTCCTTTTGAAACATATACCCCCCCCCCCCCCCCTCTCTCTCAGATGGCTGCTTCCTGTCAAATGAGTGTGTCATGTGCCCACATTAACCCCACTCCTTTGTCCTGAAGAAAGTAATGATTTATACCTATTAAATCTCCAATCCTCGGCTGTGGATGTCTTGGAAATATTCCCTCACTCTATCAGAATGATTGACTAATTAATTAATTCAATCAATACCCATTTTATGTGGGCAGTTTTTCCTTGTATCCTACTGGTGGTTACTAGGACTGGTATGTACGGCTGGATTTGATCCTGCAACTACCCGGTTTCCAGACCATTCTGGATATTTTTTTCCTCATGCCTCATGGTGGTGGATAATGGCACAGTTAGGTCATTTAGCAGAAGGTCCATTACATTGGAGGTAGCTGAGAATTTCAAATTTCATCTCAATTGCATGCTAAATCCTTAAACAATCTGTGAAGGGGTTGGATTGATGTGTGTGCTCTCAGCACTACTATTGAAAACAATAAATTGGCCAATCGGGGATTTGACATCTTGATTGGAAGTAGTGCAGTATAAAATGATAACTGGAATTTCAAACTTTGGTGTGAATGTATACCATCACAGCTGTGGAATTCCCGACCACTACAGGTCTGCTGAATGTACAGAGTGATTCAAAAAGAATACCACAACTGTAGGAATTTAAAACTCTGCAACGACAAAAGGCAGAGCTAAGCACTATCTGTTGGCGAATTAAGGGAGCTATAAAGTTTCATTTAGTTGTACATTTGTTCGCTTGAGGCGCTGTTGACTAGGCGTAAGCGTCAGTTGATGCTAAGATGGCGACCGCTCAACAAAGCTTTTTGTGTTATTGAGTACGGCAGAAGTGAATCGACGACAGTTGTTCAGCGTGCATTTCGAACGAAGTATGGTGTTAAACCTCCTGATAGGTGGTGTATTAAACGTTGGTATAAACAGTTTACAGAGAATGGGTGTTTGTGCAAAGGGAAAAGTTCTGGACGGCCGAGAACGAGTGATGAAAATGTAGCACGCATCCAGCAAGCATTTGTTCGCAGCCCAGGAAAATCGACTCGCAGAGCTAGCAGAGAGCTGCAAATTCCACAATCAACTGTATGGAGAGTCCTACGAAAAAGGTTAGTTATGAAACCTTATCGTCTGAAATTGGTTCAAGCACTGTCAGCAGCTGATAAGATTAAAAGAATCGATTTCTGTGATTTTATCCTTGCTCAAATGGAAACAGATGAATCTTTCGTTTCAAAGATTGTGTTTAGTGATGGAGCAACTTTCCACACTAACGGGAAAGTCAACCGTCACAATGTCTGTAAATGGGGCACTGAGAATCCGCGGGAAACAACTCAGTATGAACGTGACTCGCCTAAGGTGAACGTTTTCTGTGCCATTTCAGCCAATAAAGTTTTTGGTCCGTTTTTCTTCGAAGGTGCTACAGTAACTGGACTACAGTATCTGGAGATGTTAGAGAATTGGCTGTTCCCTCAGCTCGAACAAGAAGCACAACAATTCATATTTCAGCAGGATGGAGCGCCACCACATTGGCACTTATCTGTCCGTAACTACCAGAACGTCAACTACGCGAGGCGATGGATCGGCCGCCAGGCAGCCCGTGACAGAGCACTTCATCACTGGCCTCCAAGAAGCCCTGATCTTACCCCCTGCGATTTTTTCTTATGGGGTTATGTTAAGGATATGGTGTTTCGGCCAGCTCTCCTAGCCACCATTGATTTGAAACGAGAAATAACAGCAACTATCCAAACTGTTACGCCTGATATGCTACAGAGAGTGTGGAACGAGTTGGAGTATCGGGTTGATATTGCTTGAGTGTCTGGAGGGGGCCATATTGAACATCTCTGAACTTGTTTTTGAGTGAAAAAAAACCTTTTTAAATACTCTTTGTAATGATGTATAACAGAAGGTTATATTATGTTTCTTTCATTAAATACACATTTTTAAAGTTGTGGTATTCTTTTTGAATCACCCTGTATTTTATAAAGCATTATAGAATTCCTAAGTTTGTTCTCTCAGCTACATCAGGACAAAGAAGGAGGGGGAAAGGATCTACTGTGTAACAACAACAAATAGCAGTACAAGACAGAGTGCACTGCAATACATTGAGAAGCACTAAACCACAGTTCTAGTAGTTGTTACAGCTAGATGCCCGAGATAACTGAAAACACTCACACATACGTCCCGTTGTGCAGCACCAGTGCTTAGAGGTCGGAGAATACTCCCGCCGTGATCAGAGCCATAGCCGTGGACGAGCCTGTACACCAGAGTGCACACACGGACATAGAGGGTATCAAGGGATGAGTGTAGTGGTATGAATTCAGATTTTATCAATATTTCCAGCGCCAACACTTGGCAGTGATTGGTATTGAATCACTCAATTTTCCACAGAGAATACGTGCAACACACAATCACGGAGATAGCCCAATCCATACCGAGTATTAGTTCGCTATTCAGCTATCCAGAGGGCTGCCGCTGCGGCTTATGCCTGCAACTACGGGCAAGAACCAACTAGCTGGCCAGCTGGAACTTTTCCTTATACCCACCACTCTCGACAGCCTTAAGCTGGAAATGTCAATTCATTCCAGAAAACCGGCTACCTCTGCCACACACCCGAACAGCCAGCTGCGTCGTCCTAAGAAACTAGCCACATATTTATCACTGTAATTACAATTAAATCATGATTGCAGCCCCAATCTGGTGACATTCGACAATGAGCAAAGTATAGGAAATATCTTCTCTTGATGGCTGAGGCTCTGGGATGAAACTCATGTTGAAATATCAATATCTGTACCCTCCTTACGACTGGACATAATTTTCCACATAAAATCTTCCACCCTCCTTATGGCTATCGAAGCACTGAAACCACAATTTTCCACATCAAATCCATACTTTCTTTATGACCGCACAAAGTCATTTTCTTTGTACATGTCAGAACACTGACCACAGTAACTTTAAATCTCAACACACATTTTATAAGCCTGTCGACCACAGCGAATCTATTACATATCCCCTACTAAGTATAATACATCGCCAATAACTGAATGCTGGTGCCACCAAACAATACTGAGCGAAAATCCCCGATGGATGGATGGGTCTCATTTGTTTTTCTTGCGAGTGGCACCACTGTGTCTTAGTAAGAGAGATGTAACCATTTTATAAGTGAGCAGCTATTAAAAACACAATCACAATAACTATGTTACTGTCATCCTTCATTAAAAAAGCAGTATTGGTTCTACAGGCACACAGCAGTATCACTAATGATATCCATGTTAAAAAATATATATGTGCTTTATAAATCGAGGTATGGTACTGCTTGCAAACGAAGGCTCTTCCTCCACAATTGACGCTGAATATAGTCAGTGATCACAGGGGTGTGTATTATCAGTTCCAGAGTGCCAGTGCACCTTGCCAGAGGTGTAAACTCGTAATAAAATCACCCTTCTCATCAAATTTAGAAAGTGATTTGGTTAAGGAACGTGGTATTAAGCTGATATTTGCAACTCCCTCACACCGCTGTTAGATATTTCCCACACTAACAATCAGTATTTGTAACGCATTCCATCTTGATGCAATGTAGACAGTGTAACAGAGGTTCTGCAATATGTCCATGGAGTTATAGGTTGGGGAGGGGGGGGGGGAGCACATGTTTGCTGAGAATTATCACATACAGTAGACGGTGTGCTGTGTGAGAAATCACTAAAAAAATGCAATGCTAGAGTGAAGTCAGCTTTTCAGATCTATAGTGTCACATTTTCTGGTTGAAATTCTGTATGCAGTTTGGAATCAAGTCTCTCCATTCAGTCACATACTTGCATTGGATCCTATGGAGATGTCTTTTTAATGATTACAGCCACTGGTGAATCATATCTGTGGCACTCTCATATATCAAAATGAGTCACCATTTTCGAATCTGTCTGCTGAGGACCCCGTAAAGCAAAACTCCAGCATGTTTTTAGATGGTCTCTCTATATCTTGTAAGTGTTCCTCAGTCTCTGCCCCACACCACATGCAGCTTATTCCAAGTGATCATTCCAATTTAAGTAAGAACTGAGCAGAAGGCAGAGCATGCTGTATCTATTACCTTTTGCATCTTGTGGAGAAACAAGATGAGCTGAGTTAATGTGACAGGACTGTGTTTTGACCATTCAGTGGAAATGGGAACATGTCGTAGCTCCGCTAACCATTTACAATGTGTAAGGCCAGCAGCAAACGAAGCTTTCTCCTGCAACATGAGGGAGTAGAAAAGACAGTATGAGCAGTTACAGCGGTGTTTTTAATCAGGAAAATTAGAAAGACTTCACATCATACGGGAAGTGGAAGAAAGACAAAGAGTCTACTACTGCACTGTGGTGCGTTTCCAAACTACATACAGGTACGGCAGTCCAAAAGTTTTGCATCTCTCAGCGTGTGTTCATGTCTGTCACCCAAACAATCTGTTGCTCATTATTCTGTACCATCCAACAGAGAACAACTATAAAATCTTCACATCGTCATCCAGTAGAGTACTCGATAAGATATTACTGCGTCCCTCTCTTCCGATGTTTCGTAAACAAACACTGTCTGCATGCTGGCATTGAGCGTACGTGGTCTTCCTATTAAATATAAGGGTATTGGTCCATTGGAACAGGTGGCCAGTGATGCACAGACAGACCAGTGCAAAGTTTCGTCACCTGTATTGTAGGAGAACCATATCCCACAGACTATCAATCACAAGAGAAGATTCTTTCATAAGCAGTTTCATACATTGTTTCTCTGTAACACACCCAAGGAGTGTATGACTACAGCTTTGTACACTGCCATACATTTTGTTTTTCCACCACAACTTTGAGGACTGTGTATGGTGTTAAACTGACATTAACACGTTTTGATCTATTAGCTCTCACAGAAAGCTGGACATTGCGTAGTGTAAACTATGCTGCTCCCACAACACACAGGATAGTTGAAATAAAAGACAGAGACACTGTTTCCTATTGACTAAACTGTGAAGGACATTACACCATACGGAAGCTGGAAGAGTTTGCAGCATTGTGGAGCATTTCCAAGCAGCTGTCCAAAGGTGCTGATCTCTACATTTAATTTCATCTTCCACAGTGATGAAGTAGCAGATGTCTTGGTGTTCCATTTTTTGAAGAGACCATGAGCATTGATTCCTCGTATTTGTGATGCATATTGCACCAAAGTATATGATTGATGTTTTGGTGTCCTATGTGGTAGCCATCATATGGAAGCTGGAAGAGTTTGCAGCATTGTGGAGCATTTCCAAGCAGCTGTCCAAAGGTGCTGATCTCTACATTTAATTTCATCTTCCACAGTGATGAGGTAGCAGATATCTTGGTGTTCCATTTTTTGAAGAGACCATGAGCATTGATTCCTCGTATTTGTGATGCATATTGCACCAAAGTATATGATTGATGTTTTGGTGTCCTATGTGGTAGACATCCTGACCTCGAAATCTTTGCACACTGCATCATTCATTTTTATGACTTCATCTACATTTACATATACATCTACATACATACTCCGCAATCCACCATAGGGTGCGTGGCGGAGGGTACCTCGTACCACAACTAGCATCTTCTCTCCCTGTTCCACTCCCAAACAGAACGAGGGAAAAATGACTGCCTATATGCCTCTGTACGAGCCCTAATCTCTCTCATCTTATCTTTGTGGTCTTTCCGCGAAATGTAAGTTGTCGGCAGTAAAATTGTACTGCAGTCAGCCTCAAATGCTGGTTCTTTAATTTTCCTCAGTAGCGATTCACGAAAAGAACGCCTCCTTTCCTGTAGAGACTCCCACTCGAGTTCCTGAAGCGCGTGATGATCAAACCTATCAGTAACAAATTTAGCAGCCCGCCCCTGAATTGCATCTATGTCCTCCCTCAATCCGACCTGATAGGGATCCCAAACGCTCTAACAGTACTCAAGAATAGGTCGTATTAGTGTTTTATAAGCGGTCTCCTTTACAGATGAACCACATCTTCCCAAAATTCTACCAATGAACCGAAGACGACTATCCGCCTTCCCCACAACTGGCATTACATGCTTGCCCACTTCATATCGCTCTGCAATGTTACGCCCAAATATTTAATCGACGTGACTGTGTCAAGCGCTACACTACTAATGGAGTATTCAAACATTACAGGATTCTTTTTCCTATTCATCTGCATTAATTTACGTTTATCTGTATTTACAGTTTGCTGCCATTCTTTGCACCAATCACAAATCCTGTCCAAGTCATCTTCTATCCTCCTACAGTCACTCTACGACGACACCTTACCGTACACCATAGCATCATCAGCAAACAGCCGCACATTGCTATCCACCCTATCCAAAAGACCATTTATGTAGATAGAAAACAACAGCTGACCTACCACACTTCCCTGGGGCACTCCAGATGATACCCTCAGCTCCGATGAACACTCACCATCGAGGACAACGTACTGGGTTCTATTACTTAAGAAGTCTTCGAGCCACTCACATACTTGGGAACCAATCCCTATGCTCGTACCTTAGTTAGGAGTCTGCAGTGGGGCACCGAGTCAAACGCTTTCCGGAAGTCAAGGAATATGGCATCCGTCTGATACCCTTAATCCATGATTCGCAAGATATCATCTGAAAAAAGGGCGAGTTGCGTTTCGCAGGAGCGATGCTTTCTAAAGCCGTGCTGATGCATGGACAGCAACTTCTCTGTCTCAAGGAAATTCATTATATTCGAACTGAGAATATGTTCGAGAATCCTGCAACAAACCGAGGTTAAGGATATTGGTCTGCAATTTTGAGAATCCGTCCTTCTACCCTTCTCGTATACAGGCGTCACCTGCGCTTTTTTCCAGTCGCCCGGGACTTTACGTTGGACAAGAGATTCGTGATAAATGCAAGCTAAGTAAGGAGCCAATGCAGTAGAGCACTCTCTGTAAAACCGAATTGGAATCCTATCAGGACCTGGCGATTTATTGATTTTCAACCCATTCAGCTGCTTCACAACCACAGGAATGTCTATCACTATGTCCTCCATACGGGAATCTGTACGAGACACAAACGGAGGTATGTTTGTACGATCCTCCTGCGTGAAAGCTTTCTCAAATGCTAAATGTAAAATTTCAGCTTTCGTTCTACTGTCTTCCGTTGCCAGGCCAAACGGATCAGTGAGTGACTGGATGGAAGCCTTCGACCCGCTTACCGATTTTACGTAAGACCAGAATTTCCTTGGGTTACTACATTCTTACAGTATGTAACTTGGAACAAGTGGGTATTCTGCAGGACTTAAACACATAGACAGCAGATAGTACGCAGCATTAGTTGTCAGTCCCACCAGTGGAGGAATGAAATGATTTTCATACATCTAGGCGAGCATGTAAATACCCTCATCCCTCTACATTTTTTGTCGTATTTTCATCAATTTTACGTATTTTCCATAAATTTTCGTAAAGTTAACAGGGGTTTCGTAATTTCAACGCATTTTACTCAATTACTCGAAGTCCAAACCACCACTCACGACAAACTGTCATGTCAACAAAACATTTCATCACCTTGATCTCATGACCCTATCAGCCAACGACAGTGCAGTGTGGTTCTCAATTCCTGTACCATCGCTAAACCACTCCCTCCATTACTCTGTGGAGGTCTTATACATATGGACGTATCGCAAACTCTGTTACACAGCCTACATCACACGAAACAAATACTGTTTTGTAGTGTAGGAAGTAGTAGTTAACCAAAACACTTTATAATTTGATAAGATTTTATTAAGATTTGCGATCCCCCTCTCCGCATACGGATGGAGTCACGAAGTATTCTCGCATTTGTGGGATGAAGTCAGAGATTCAGAACTCTATCACTCATCCTCCTAATTGGAAATGAGCTACCGCTTCGTTGAACTTATAGGCTAAGGACCCTGAATAAAACTATATTGCCTCTCTCTATGCATCTCGTAACTTTTCCGCTGTCTTTAACCATCCTCCCTGCAACACTATCTCCAATTTAATTTGAAACTGAACAGTAGTAGGAGGGTACGATACCTGCTAAATTCGATGTCTCATGAAGGAACAGAATGAGCTGAGTTCCACATAATCAATACACTTTGATATTTTACTTTTGCAAAGAGTATAACACCTGTTACAAATTTATGCTGACCAGTGTTAGTGATATACACCAGTTTTCTCATTCCACTGCTGTAACTAATGTTCTGCAAAGACTGTTCCTTAGCCAAAGAGTTTTTTTATTACTAGCTGGAGGACTGCAATATACAGCTACAGGATGGATCATGTGTTTGACCCTGCGCAAGACTGTTCACGTGTATTGAACCCTAACAAATAGTGTTTACATTACATGCAATTTTAGAATATGTGGCAAGAAGTGATGTGATGATTGCATGTGCAGTAGTGACATTAAATCGATAAAATTACGAAAATTTACATCACCCATCCAATTACACAAAATCTCTCTAGATGCTTGCATGTTGAGGAATTTATCACTTCTTATTCGTGTACAGTAGAAGAAACCCTTATACATTTGAGTGTGTTGTAGTGATATAACAGAAAAGGAAGAAGAAGAAATGTTTGAGTAATGCATAATGGAGCTCCAGACTGGAGGGGTTTGAAACGTTTTATGTCAATCACTTGTTCTATCAATTCTGTAGAATTGTTGTTTCAGAATTCCATAACAAGAAGGGGCCAGGAAGGGCGAAATGATTGTAGAACATAAGCACAAGTGCATATCAGCTGTATTTGATATGTGAAATTAAAATCCATGCTGCACTAACTCTTTGAACAGAACACTAACTCTGTGAACAGAACACACTCTCTTCCACACACACACACACAACATTTCTCAAGCAGATGTATACACAGGGATTGCAGTACCTCACAAATCCCTGTCGCTAACTGAGAATCCTTGCAGTTATGAAACAGGAGATTCAATTTATGTCCAAGATGTGGCAGAGAAATGGAATTCTTCAGATACATCTTCGTTCATGTAGAGGAGGGTGTTTAAATAGGTTTTCCATTGATGGACTTGAGTCATCACACTTGCATTGAAAGTCCTCTACTGACAGTGGTAGGGAGAGGTTTGCTGTCAACGATTGCAGGTAGACAGTGCTGTAACTCATACACACAAGACACAATTGTATAAAAGTTGATTACAGGTTAGACCACACAACTGATGCACCCCGAAAGAACAACGGGAAAAATTGGTTAAATGCGTAATAAATGACGTGCAGCAACATCCCCCTCTCTCTAGACTACATCATCAGTCTACCATTAAATAATAGCTCGTTACAGTGCCTCTCAACCAATCACTTCATAGGCTTTGTATCATTGTTGAATGCAGATTCATTTCAATTTAAAAGCACATGGTTCTCTTTTCCAGGGGAGCATCAAAGGTGGTAGTCAACTTGCATGTGTCGCTATTATCTCAATAGACATACAGCAGAATGTTGTTTAAACTATGCAGCAACCTATTCTGTGAGGTATTTGTTAGCTGACGCTGTATAGTGGTGATTGGTGGGAAGTACAGAGAAGCACAATGTAAACACTGTTAGGGTTCAATACACGTGAACAGTCTTGCGCAGGGTCAAACACATGATCCATCCTGTAGCTGTATATTGCAGTCCCCCAGCTAGTAATAAAAAAACTCTTTGGCTAAGGAACAGTCTTTGCAGAACATTAGTTACAGCAGTGGAATGAGAAAACTGGTGTATATCACTAACACTGGTCAGTATAAATTTGTAACAGGTGTTATACTCTTTGCAAAAGTAAAATATCAAAGTGTATTGATTATGTGGAACTCAGCTCATTCTGTTCCTTCATGAGACATCGAATTTAGCAGGTATCGTACCCTCCTACTACTGTTCAGTTTCAAATTAAATTGGAGACAGTGTTGCAGGGAGGATGGTTAAAGACAGCGGAAGAGTTACGAGATGCATAGAGAGAGGCAATATAGTTTTATTCAGGGTCCTTAGCCTATAAGTTCAGCGAAGCGGTAGCTCATTTCCAATTAGGAGGATGAGTGATAGAGTTCTGAATCTCTGACTTCATCCCACAAATGCGAGAATACTTCGTGACTCCATCCGTATGCGGAGAGGGGGATCGCAAATCTTAATAAAATCTTATCAAATTTATAAAGTGTTTTGGTTAACTACTACTTCCTACACTACAAAACAGTATTTGTTTCGTGTGATGTAGGCTGTGTAACAGAGTTTGCGATACGTCCATATGTATAAGACCTTCACAGAGTAATGGAGGGAGTGGTTTAGCGATGGTACAGGAATTGAGAACCACACTGCACTGTCGTTGGCTGATGGGGTCATGAGATCAAGGTGATGAAATGTTTTGTTGACATGACAGTTTGTCGTGAGTGGTGGTTTGGACTTCGAGTAATTGAGTAAAATGCGTTGAAATTACGAAACCCCTGTTAACTTTACGAAAATTTATGGAAAATACGTAAAATTGATGAAAATACGACAAAAAATGTAGAGGGACGAGGGTATTTACATGCTCGCCTAGATGTATGAAAATCATTTCATTCCTCCACTGGTGGGACTGACAACTAATGCTGCGTACTATCTGCTGTCTGTGTGTTTAAGTCCTGCAGAATACCCCCTTGTTCCAAGTTACATACTGTAAGAATGTAGTAACCCAAGGAAATTCTGGTCTTACGTAAAATCGGTAAGCGGGTCGAAGGCTTCCACCCAGTCACTCACTGATCAGTCTGGCCTGGCAACGGAAGACAGTAGAACGAAAGCTGAAATTTTACATTTAGCATTTGAGAAAGCTTTCGCGCAGGAGGATCGTACAAACATACCTCTGTTTGAGTCTCGTACAGACACTGTATAAAAATCTATAAATTGGTTGCTGATAACTTGAAGGCACAATTGGGCTTGTGATCTGACTTATATAAATTTATGACTCTACATTTGGTGGTCATCCATATTAAACATCCTGTTCCAGCTGTCATATCGCTGTCGACGAAAAATGATTGTTTTCCTGGTTCCCTGTGCTTCCACACCAACTTTTTCTCCCATGTTCCCTCAATTTATACGTATTTTCCGTAAATTTTCGTAATGTCACTACTGCCCACGCAATCATCACATCACTTCTTGCCACATATTCTAAAATTGCATGTAAATGTAGTACAGTTGTCAACACTTAGTGAAAATGTACTATTTTTCATTATGTGTGTGACCAGGCTGCCAGACACTCACAGAAAAATGAGTGCAGCATTTTGAGACATTACATCCTGCTAATTTGGACAGGTTGGTCAGAATTCTCCCAAGCAATGTCACATGACAGGAAGTAGCCACTTTGGGTGCGCTAATACCACGTGAGGCCTGATGGTTCAGTGGCAGACAGCAGTTATGGGGCCAGAGTGGGCATAGTGCGGCCTCTCAGACACTGGCACATGGTGCAGCCCAGCAAAGTGGTGGGCGCACAATGTCCCGGCTGGGATGTCTGCCCACCGGTCGGTGCAAATATGGTCAAAAATTTTTGGAAAGTATAATTACATGTGATGAGTTATGTTGACATTGATTTCTTGACAGCATTCCTTGCATGATCGGAAAAAGTAATCTTTTTAATTACTTCTTTTTGATGTATTTTACAAGACCCTCATCTTCCCAAACAGCAGAGAATGATGAGCTTTCCTCACCAAATAAAAGAGAGATCCAACCCCTGCGAACTGAATTTTATAAATAAACAGTATATCCTTTGCTATGTAATTGACACTGATTTGAATTTCCTGTCATAAGATTCTTCCTCTCCAGCACAGACTGAGTCCTTTTCCTACCATTTTCGAAATGGGGGAGGCGGAGGGCTGTGGAATTTCCTACAGGGGGAGGGGTTAATTAATTAATCGATTTAACTAATTAGTCAATTAATTTTATGTCACAAGTGTGCTTGCATTGGTGAGAGGGTTTCCCAGAGGGGTGGGGGAGGATGGATTGGAGGGTTCTCAGAAGAACGGATTATCCCCATGGCGTCCTAAATCAACCCCCAGGGGGTCATAAGTCAGAACAGAACAATAGGTTAAGGGGAGGGGGCCATAAATCAGTCAAATCTGTCCCTGAGTGTATGCAACCTGCAGTAACAAGCACCCCAGACCCGACTTTGCCCGCCTACTATGCATAGCTGCAGCGTGTTGTACTGAGCACAAGTGACATACTTAACAAAGGTAGCTTGGCAAATCAGCTATAGCTGAGCATTGCCTGGAGAACGGACACAAAACATAGTTTGAAAACACGAGGGGCTTGGCTCAGGTGTCAACATACTGGGATTCTGTTATAAAAGAGGTGGCTGAGATTAGAATGAACACCAACAACTTTAACAGAGACCAGGTATAAGCACTTAGGGCATGGGGACAGGTTTTGGATGTCGAAAAGAAACGACAACGACTGTTTGACACTTGTAGGAAGGCAGGAGCGGCAATGTCAAATGTGGCACTGGCCTCTAATGCCACTTGATGTCACTTGGTCTCACGGCAGACTGGAGTTGCTATGAGGTGCTCAACTCACCTTCCGCATCTGCATCATTTCAACCCTCTCTGTTTGGTGCCAAAAGCTACAATATTCGTTATATATGCCATTAGCTGTGCCAGCCCGAGCAGTCAGTGGTTTTACTCCTGACAATAATGAAGATCGCCATCTGAAGCATGAGAGCTTTATTCGAATTGACATCACTTGTGAATCAAGAAGACTGTATTGACACATGCCCCCACAAAAGACTCTGTGGACAATTGAGACAATTTGGTATATAATGCCATACTTTTAATATTTACTCAAAGAATGGGACAAGTTCATAGAATACGTATTTTATGCATTAATGGAGACAGTACACATCTATTATCCAACATACGAAATACGTCTAAAACTCCATCCTCTGGTCATGATGATGTCGAGGAGCACAATTTAGTCAAGTTTCAATGAAGTCTAATTGTAAAAGGAGCAAAGATTAGCATTGAATGTCTCATCGTTGAATAGGTCTTTAGAGGCTGAGTGAAAGCTCTGTCTGGGCAGTAATGAAGCGTGAAACCAAGTTCATGGGAACAATCTTAGCATTCGCTGTGGTATAGTGAAATTGCAATCAACCTAAAACTCGATAATCAGGTGCAGTTTGAACCCTGTTGCTCCAGTGTAGCAGACCAATGCCTTAACTACAAAAAGACCTCTTGCTCTGTGCGATTGAATCATTGACATACACAAAGTTAGGTAGTCCATCGGAGAAACTGTTCAACAAGTTGAATCCGCGGTGTCAGTGTCTTGTGTATCCAAACGAAACTGCATATGCATAATGTCCTTGCTCTAGATAGCAACAGCAGAATGTCATGTTGGTTATTCCGGTTTCTGCCGGTTATTCGCGTCTTAACACGCGCAGTAAGATTTGAATAACTAGCAGAAACTCAATTAATCAACATGAAAATGCCTCGCTGGGAAAGCCTGAAGAATTACAACAGTACACATTGTTATGTATGAAGTGCCACATCAGAAAAGCAGAAGCAGCCATTGTTGATTTAAGGTGCCTGCATTACAAATCATGACTATGTTCCACCCAGAATGTCAGCTGGAACCATCATGAACAAACTACTAGAAACTGTACTATATGCATGGATACCACTTTCTCTCATGTCTCATCACTTCCAATGGTGCATCAAAAGAAGCAGCTGGAGGAGTGAATGATTCAAAATTGTGTCTATGATGAGCACAGAGTGTACCTTTACTTAACTGATGATCGTTTTCAACAACAACCTGGAAAGTGACGATCCTCAGAGTACAGTGACACACAGGATCACTTCTGCACATCATGGTCTTTGTGGCTATATGTGTAGCCTACGAAGGTCATACATCTCAGGTGTTTACTGTGGGAACACAGTATAGTGCAGCTTAAATCTAGAACATCAACCACTTTGTTCTTTTCCCATGGCTTTGCTAGTGGCAAATGAAAAATGAATGCTCTAAAACTGTGGACAATGTGATGCAGTTTTATGCACATATTACACCATAATCACAATGACAGGATAATAGATCTATAGACAGCTTGTGTGGTAGAACGTTTGTTGTAGCTTTTGTAGTTTTCTGTATCTACAGATTTGCTATCAACTGTAGAGGTGCCACATAGCATCTTGGGATAAAGGGTTCCACCTAACTTCTATTGCCCTTATTGTTCATGAGATGCAGCAGGGAATGCAGAACTGGTGCTGTTCCGTCTTGTCCTACATGGGCTCTGGGACAGGTCCAGTACGTCGTAACTAATGACTGTTTGTGCTGGACAGGGTCTCTCACCTAAATTTCCTTCTTTTTATGAGCAGTCGCCTTAACTATTACGATATCTGAGTCCTGACTCAAATTTTCATTGTCACTGATTTCTTCCTATTGTCTTGGAATGCTACAACCATGTATCACAGATACACGTTACATTGCAAGTTCAACATTTATGATCAGTTTTCACTGATATTTCATGTCATTTCATTGTTTCATCCTCAGTCATGTATTCATTTCATTTCAGTGAATGTATTTCAACCGATATTTATATTCCTTGTGGCAGGGTAAGCCACAGTGCTCCACCAAATCCGTTCCCCAGTGATGCTATTCCCACGTACCCCATTGGAGAACATCTGGTGTGGTTTCAAAAACAATAGGCGGAAGTATAAGTCACAACGGAAGTTTGAGGCAGATCTAGAGATACACAGCATATTGGTTTTCTTGGATTTTAAGTGTTTTCTTTAGTAATGCAAAGCGGAAACCCTCAATGCGCAATGGCTATGAAGCCAAGCTAACAAAGGCAGATTTTGGAGGGTGCAAGAGAGAGCTGAAGGAGAGGATGGACACCCAAATATTGAACAAAAAAATGTTTAACGCTACTGCTCTCAAAAAGATGATCTGGATTCAAGACCAAGTTGGGCATAAATTTTCACTAAACATTCATTACACTGTAGGTTTAGCATTTCTCCTCGATTTTCTTTGATATCATTACATCTTCATTGTTGTCATTCCCATAGATCTGTGGTGACATCCACCACCAGTATCGATACCAGCTGACATATTGACCACAGCAGCTATGGACATGGTTTACATGTAGCCTAAGTTCATGATCTTTGATCGCCAGTTTCCACGTGTTCCTTGAACAGTGGTTATCGTGATAACATTTCTTGTACATGTTCAGTTTATTTTCACAGCAATGAAGTGTGGAGTACTTCCCCAATGTGTCTGTACATCGTTCTACTCGACACCAGCTACATGTTAATCCCATATTGGTTATTCAAGACCACAGTATATCTGCTGCATACGTAAGGAAAACACAAAACGACGCCAGGATAATGAATACCAGTGACCAACAGGAAATTTTTGAACCTTTCGTTGGGCCCAACAGTGTTCTTCATGAACTACATGGTGCAACGAACAATTCGGGACACATCAAACAAGAAAGCGAGCGAAGTTACTTTTCCATTCTGCCATGTGTGCTCTAGAAACCCTTGTCCTTTGTGGCACCAGCTGCCTCAACACACCTCAATTGATCAAATCAACCCACCCCTTAGAGAGCACTGTCTGGAGCCAACACATGCAGGTCACCTTTCCATCCCACTGGATGCCTGTGTTCACATGCAATGAGACTTGGACCACCACATCAGGCTCTCAGGCAACAAATCCAGTCCTACCTAGTGGCAGAGCCCTGCTGGCCAAGCCATGACAGATCATTCACAGTTTCCCTACCATGCCACATACGAACAATGGGATTCCACACATCAATACCCCAGGATATAATTAAATAGTAACCTACAGACACCTTCTCCAAAATGCCTCGACAGTGCCATGTACACCTCCTAGACTGTCTCCATTCTTAGTGGATGAACCCCATACCTGGATCACTCACTGAATCAATATTCACCACACAAAACACGTTTGAAGAAGCATTGAAGTATTCGACTTTATTTTGTCATTTACGCAAACACATCACCATGATCAGCGACATCGTTCTGTCTTCACTTAAATTCAACAAGTTCGAGGGAACCCAACAAGCGTTGCTCCTAAGACTGTGCAAGACCCTTGACCAAGAAGTACTTCAAGCCATCCATGCAGAACAATTAAAGGGACACCCACCTGGGCAGTTGGACGACTGTGAAACCCTCCTTAATGTGTGACATTTCTGGCAAACTGCCACGCCAAATCCAAGCTGTTTTAATATGCAACAAAGGACACCCATTGGACCATAAATTACAGTTAGCAGATTGCATATATGCTTTGCAAGAGGGCCATTCACACTACTCTGCAGCCATTGGCACTACATATTGCAGGCAGCCATGTTGCACACCGAGCTGACAGACAGTTTCTAAACGAAACTCACCCCTTCTGAGATTACCCAACGTGTGAGCACAGAGCAGCAGCATCCATAATGTCCTCTCTAGGAGACCACCACAGAACAGTACCGACCTCACTCAAGGTTCTCCAACACATCACGTGCATAGAAGCGGCGGTCATCTTACCTCCCTACCCAGCATGCCACCACTGACTGCTACAAAACGTGCCCAACAGTGCCGGAATAATAACAGATCTACATATTTCAGATTGTGACTCGGCGAAATCGGAGAAGTGAAGGGATTGGACAGGTTTACTCTTTCCTGAATAGTTTTCCCCCAAGTAGTAGGCATAATGGGGGGGGGGGGGCTGATACCACCAAAGTTATAATATCCATGAATATTATCATCCACTTGGTATTTACTTGCACAATGTGAAGAAAAAGTTGGCATTATTCTGTACATTAAAATGACATATGTTGTAGCTACACTCCTGGAAATGGAAAAAAGAACACATTGACACCGGTGTGTCAGACCCACCATACTTGCTCCGGACACTGCGAGAGGGCTGTACAAGCAATGATCACACGCACGGCACAGCGGACACACCAGGAACCGCGGTGTTGGCCGTCGAATGGCGCTAGCTGCGCAGCATTTGTGCACCGCCGCCGTCAGTGTCAGCCAGTTTGCCGTGGCATACGGAGCTCCACCGCAGTCTTTAACACTGGTAGCATGCCGCGACAGCGTGGACGTGAACCGTATGTGCAGTTGACGGACTTTGAGCGAGGGCGTATAGTGGGCATGCGGGAGGCCGGGTGGACGTACCGCCGAATTGCTCAACACGTGGGGCGTGAGGTCTCCACAGTACATCGATGTTGTCGCCAGTGGTCGGCGGAAGGTGCACGTGCCCGTCGACCTGGGACCGGACCGCAGCGACGCACGGATGCACGCCAAGACCGTAGGATCCTACGCAGTGCCGTAGGGGACCGCGCCGCCACTTCCCAGCAAATTAGGGACACTGTTGCTCCTGGGGTACCGGCGAGGACCATTCGCAACCGTCTCCATGAAGCTGGGCTACGGTCCCGCACACCGTTAGGCCGTCTGCCGCTCACGCCCCGACATCGTGCAGCCCGCCTCCAGTGGTGTCGCGACAGGCGTGAATGGAGGGACGAATGGAGACGTGTCGTCTTCAGCGATGAGAGTCGCCTCTGCCTTGGTGCCAATGATGGTCGTATGCGTGTTTGGCGCCGTGCAGGTGAGCGCCACAATCAGGACTGCATACGACCGAGGCACACAGGGCCAACACCCGGCATCATGGTGTGGGGAGCGATCTCCTACACTGGCCGTATACCACTGGTGATCGTCGAGGGGACACTGAATAGTGCACGGTACATCCAAACCGTCATCGAACCCATCGTTCTACCATTCCTAGACCGGCAAGGGAACTTGCTGTTCCAACAGGACAATGCACGTCCGCATGTATCCCGTGCCACCCAACGTGCTCTAGAAGGTGTAAGTCAACTACCCTGGCCAGCAAGATCTCCGTATCTGTCCCCCATTGAGCATGTTTGGGAGTGGATGAAGTGTCGTCTCACGCGGTCTGCACGTCCAGCACGAACGCTGGTCCAACTGAGGCGCCAGGTGGAAATGGCATGGCAAGCCGTTCCACAGGACTACATCCAGCATCTCTACGATCGTCTCCATGGGAGAATAGCAGCCTGCATTGCTGCGAAAGGTGGATATACACTGTACTAGTGCCGACATTGTGCATGCTCTGTTGCCTGTGTCTATGTGCCTGTGGTTCTGTCAGTGTGATCATGTGATGTATCTGACCCCAGGAATGTGTCAATAAAGTTTCCCCTTCCTGGGACAATGAATTCACGGTGTTCTTATTTCAATTTCCAGGAGTGTATGTCATTGACTGTGTCACACACTGCTACTTCAATCCCGCGTCCGGCCATCCTGATTTAGGTTTTCCGTGATTTCCCTAAATCACTCCAGGCAAATGCCGGGATGGTTCCTCTGAAAGGGCACGGCCGACTTCCTTCCCCATCCTTCCCTAATCCGATGAGACCAATGACCACGCTGTCTGGTCTCCTTCCCCAAAACAACCAATAATTAAAGTTACACTTTCAAAACACTGTAGAAATAACACCACTGGTCAGAATGACGTCAAATTGCAACGGAATATTATCGGAGAAGAGGGAAAACGTATGGCAGAAGAAAACAATAGTGTGAAAATTGATCAATAGATGGCGCTGTATGTGTCAGAATACGTAAATGTAAACACCTGTTATGCGCACGACCCATTGAAGTTGGTATAAACATGCCACGTACACGGCTTTTCCTCCTTTCACATCCGCGATGTTCGCCATGATTGTCTCAATGCAGGATCGCACTCTGCTTGTAAATCTGTATTGCAAGAATGATGACTGTGCACACGTCGCTCTGCAGAAGTTCCGGATACTGAAGTGTTTGGAAAAAAGGCGTTGGTCCGATGACTGCCGTGAGTCTGGAGAAAATGATTCGGAAATTCGAAAAGAGGGGTTCTTTTGTTTTGCAACCTGGTAGAGGGAGGAAAAGGAACGATTCGACGTCAGTGGGAGCAGTGGCCACAGCAATGCAGGAGACGAGTAGTGGTGTACAAACGTTAAGCGCACGGAGAATTGCCCAAACATTGGACATACCTGTGAGCACGGTGCATAAAATCCTACTAAACATCCTTCTTTGGTATCCATTCAAAGTTACCCATGTGCACGAGTTGCTGCATGTTGACCTGCCAGCGAGAGAGACCTTTGCTTTAGAATTTCTTGTTCGCATGGAAGTGGATAATGATTAGCTGTGGAAGATTTTGTGGACAGACGAAGCCCACTTCCATCTGACAGGATATGTCAATACACAGAATTGTCGAATATGGGCCACGGAAAATCCACACGCAACGCAACCAGTACCACTTCATCCTCACCTACCTGT
This sequence comes from Schistocerca americana, assembly GCF_021461395.2. Lineage (NCBI taxonomy): Eukaryota > Metazoa > Arthropoda > Insecta > Orthoptera > Acrididae > Schistocerca > Schistocerca americana. The sequence continues at coordinate 226,200,396 of NC_060123.1, forward strand.
ACCGTTACTGGTAAGCACTATGAGTGTCTTTAGCGCAACAACGTCATTCCAGCTCTCCAACAGCGTGGATGTGTGGATGGGATCATTTATATGCAAGACGGTGCACCTCCGCACATTACAAATCTAGTTAAGCAGCAGCTGAAGAGCCATGTGGGAAATGCTACAATTATCAGCCGCCACTTCCCTACAGCCTGGCCGTAACGATCACCTGATCTTAATCCGTGTGACTTCTGGCTGTGGGCTATCTGAAAGATGTTGGGTTCAGTGTTCCGATTGCAAACTTAGTTGCATTGAAGGCACGCATTACGCAACATATTCTGACCGTGACCCTGGAAACAATTCGATCAGTTGTGGAACATGCTGCTTCTCGATTTCAACTTGTTGCAGAAAACGGGACAGCATACTGAACATGTTTTGCGTCAGTCACACGGAAATTAATAATCCGATTTGATTTTTATTGATGCTTTTTACGTGGTTTTTGGCCTCAGGACAATTAAAAACCGATGTGAGTGATGCTTTTTATGGGTTTGTGGCGTCAAGACAATTAATAACCCATTTTTCCCATTCAATGTGATACGACCTTGCCGTGGTGGATGGGCTTACGTAAATAACACTATCACACCTGTAGACCCATGCACACTGAGTAGTACAGTTTGTTTAACGTCAAAAGTACGCCTTAGGCATTGTTGTAGGATTCATTTGTCATTTGTAGTCGACTACTATTAAATTATGATGCTTAAGCGTTATCTATTGCTACATTTTGTACTATTTATTTTTCTTATGCCATACGTTTTCCCCCTTCTCCAATATATTCCGTTGCAATTTGACGTCATTTTGACCAGTGGTGTTATATCTACAGCTGTTTGAAAGTTTAACTTTAACTATAATCACACTGTCTATAAACACTTATATTTATGATCCCAGCCCTATTCTTTCTTGGTGCTGGTTCAGCCATTGCAAACTGCCCACTGCCTCCAGAGTGCTTGTTATCTACCTAAGGAACTTGAAAGTATTGTCCCCATCAGTGTGGTCGGTTTGCTGTCGTCTGTAACAAAAAAAAAATCACAAAATGATGCCTATATTGAACAAACACATATACCCACAATGTCGTCATCCTGACAGAGATGTCTATGGCCCTCTTCACTATCGCCAGATCAATCACAAGGCTGCTTCATAGCACCTAATATTCAGCCTGAAACTGAAGTGAATTCAAGCCATGCAGCATGTCCTGATATGCCTTCCAAGGGGCTGAATGAAGGGAGGAGGTTGTATGCATGTGTATCTACCTCCCAGATGTATTGCGGGTGACTCCGTTTGTTAATGTTCAGGGAGGATCCATCTGTGCAAAAATGTTCAGTATGGATCCACCCACATATGATCCAGAGTTGTGTCTAGAAATGGATCCACCTCCAGTAAATCCGGGAGGTAGGGTGGGTTTCCCTGGGAAGGTGTCACGCAAAACAGCATAACTGAGCTGTGTGTGTTTACAACAGAATAACATACATTAACACTCTATTCCCACAGCCATCCATGTATGTGCATGTATTTTAACGGTGTCTTTGGCACTTAATGATATGTGTTTTGACTTTGGAAGAAGTATAGGTAGTAGATACGCTGGCTGGACTAGGACTCTGTTCTCAGTTGGATGATAAAAATAGCAGTCCCTACCTGACAATGTAAGCGTTAAGAGCATACAGGGGATAGGGAAAATAATGTGAATAATGGTATAATGGGATGGTTGTGTTTGATGGTCAACAGTGGAGGTAAGGCTGTACTGTGACCTTGAGATAAGCCAGACTGGTTCTGATAACCTACTGCTTATCAGTTACGACATTATCATATCATCCGATGTGCGAGTTGCCTGTCCCCCCTTGCTCCTGAGAGCTTCTCTATGTTGTTAAAAATATCGTTCTGTTTAAAATATAACATATTTCCTTCAATATTTGGTTTATTTCCCTCTTGAATCATTTACGAAATAGGAGTAGTCGCATCTTATGTGACTCGCCCAATAATATTTATTAATTTTTATTTATTCCACTTGGCAAGGTTAAGGCCTTCAGACCGTCTATTACATCTGACATTAGAATCTACGTGGTACACAGGTAATGTAAAAGATGTTTCAGAATTCCTCTTACACAGTTATAGGTGCTATAGAGAGGACTCAGGACGGCAATATCTGGTACCGTACTAAGTTCATGTCCAGAAATGCGCCATTTGAAAGAAAAACGACTGTGAATGATGGAATACAATACAGATTGACAGAGGTTGGTGTCCTGCATCACATGATGTCCTTTATAAAGTGTGCATGTACATCAGTTGCCACTGAGTGACTGAGAAAGTCGGTGCTTACACATTTCTGAACATGTTGCTCATTTATGGTGAAAGTGGACAAAATGATCGACTAGCACAATAGCTGTATCAAGAATGATTTCTGAGTTGTGCCCGTCTATCACATACCACTTTTGCAAGATTGGAACAATGCCTTCAGGAAACTAACACCTTCAAGGCTATAGGGGCCAACTGTGGATGTGGCTAGACGCACCACACCAGTGATGTTGTGGAAGAAGTCGTCCAACTGGTCGACCAGAAGCTCTCAATGAGCACCTGCAACATCGCAGGTTTTATGGATATATCCCAGAGAGATATCTGATGATTTCACCATGAACAGCAACTTCGCCCATACCACCATCAGAGGGTGCAGTCCGTGGGTCCAACTGATTTTGCGCCGAGTGCCGATTACTGCACATGATGCCTACACCGTTGTGTTGACATTCCAGACTTTCCTCAGACCATTCTTTTCACAGATGAAGTAAATTTCACAGACGAGGGTCTGTGCAACCATCGTGACACCCACATTTGGAATGAGGACAAACCTCATACCACACATCCCAATGGATTTCAGCATTATTTTGGTATTAATGTGTGGGCTGGTGTTATCAGTGGTCATCTGATTGGTCTGTGTATTCTGCCGCTCTGTCTAATAGGTCACAGCTGGTTGGTCTTCTTGCAAGACATATTGGTGCGGCATTTGCAGGACGTGCCATTACATATCCGTCATACGATGTGGTTACAGCGTGATGGTGTGCCAGCCACTTTTGATGCGGTATCCACCAGCACTTCACCAAACATTCAGGGACAGGTGGATATGTAGTGGTGTACCGATTTGTCGGCCACCAAGATGGTCAGATTTAAGACCTCTGGACTTTTACCTGTAGGACTGATGAAGAGTTGTTTACAAGACTTCTATGGAGTCACAGGAGGATCTCCTTGCCAGTGTAATAACTGTAGCAGAAGTCTTTCAGGACACTCCAGAAGTTTTGGACTTAGTGTATGTGAACATTGTTCACAGGTACACTCTCTGCAACGAAATTGTGGATCGCCACTTCAAGCATGTGTATAGTTCATAGAGGTAAATGTCGGTTGATGCGTGTGCAGCGTATCTTTTGACATTCTTTCAAAATCGTTTATCTTCCAAACGGCGCATTTCCGGACATGGATTTATCACCATATGTTGCTGTTCTGATAACCTACTATAACTATAACTGCATAACAGGAATTCTGAATCACCTTGTTAATAATAATAATAATGACACATGGTGTAATGAATATGTATAATTTAAGAAGTGTTACTCTTATTAACATTAAGCAATTTCCTTATGATCTTCTTGTCAAATGTGGATAGAAACTGCTAACAGAAACGTGTGACAATAGTGCAGAAGGAACCGATATGGAGATCAACTTGAGTGGTCAGAGGAGGAGCAAGTAATAATAAGGTAAGATTAGCAGAAGGAATGGAAAGAAGGAAACAAATAGAAAGTGATGAGAAAAGCATAGAGAGAGAAACTAAATCAATGATAAAAGATAAAGTTTTAATCTCCTGTTGAAGCAGACTAGTCTTGAATAAGGTGCAAGTTACACTGTAGTTATTCCATAGTTGTATGGCTAAAATGAAGAAGTAGATGGAAAAAGGAGTAGTGTTCTGCAAAGGTACAATCAAGATTCGGGACATATCTGTTCTGGTATTGCTGTAGTGAAATAATGATTGATATTTGATATGCAAGGAGAGGTATTGAGAACCTTATTGACTAAGAAACCGATGAAGTAAACAAAGTGTGTGAAAATCACGTCGCTTACCCCTTCCCATCCAACCTAAATGTAGGAAGGACTGATATGAAATAAACAAATGTTGCACATATATTCACGCAAGAATTCATTATTTAGCTGTAGTTGTCAGGTTTTTAACTATTTCTGCCACGCTGAACTACATCATAGTCATAAAGATTTGGGAGGGCTAAATACTGGACTTTTTGTTGTGCATAATTTAAAGTGGACATATGTTTCATGATTTCTGGATTGCATGTTTTGATGCTCCTCCAAGGCCAACGTCTTTTACTATTTTTCGAAACAGTAACTGGATGCCAATGAAAATGTTGGAGGAAGTGTTTCATGAAAGTGGCCGTTGATGAAATTTCTATTAGAAATGTGGTTGACCTGTAACTTCTTGGAATTTATTTTGAAACAAAGGTTTTGTGCCCATTGTGATACCTAACAAAAATTGCCATTCATACGTGACACAGCAGCAACAATGTTCTTAGGGCTGCCACTTGTGTACAACTGGGTCAGCATATAAGTGGTAACTACAAGAGAGGAGCATAGATGACATATCATTGATATACAACGATAAAATAAATGTACCAAGGCTGAAGCCCTGTAGATTCCAGAGAGCACACTTCTCTCTGATAACTTCTCCAAATTTACAGGTTACTCGTTGACTTTTTTTATGAGATAGCTTCTGAATCACAGTACTGCACTGTTTGAGAAATTCAGCTGTTTCATTTTAATAATGAATATACTGAAATCAACCGTATCAGAATCCTTCCTGAAATAAAGTGCTGTTAAAGTGGTATCTTCATAACTGTCGTGGCATATTTGATACCATCAGTCACTTTGATTAATGCAGATGTTCTAATATGGTATTATCGGAAGCCTGATTGATATCTCTCGTGAATGTTGTAAGTTTTGACGTAATCTGTCACTGTCCATGAACAATGTACTACAAGGCTTTAGAGACAGCATGTAATATGCTGACTGGCGTACAGTCATCTGGTGATTTTGGGTTGTCATTCACATCATTGTTGGGTATTTGTTGATCTAAGCTTGTTTCCACTCAGTAGAACATGTACCACTAACAAGGGAAAGATTGATAATGTCTGTGAGTACTGGTTAATAGGATCAACAAAGTTTTTAATTATACCTATGCGCACTCCGTCATTATCTCCATCACTCCCAGAAGGGATTCTCATGTTTCCTTTCTGTACTGTCTGTGTAGAAATATGTTCTAACTGCAACACACGTCTGTTGAGAAGGTGTTATCTTGTGGATGATAATTTATCGCAACTTAAGAAATGAATGCGTTTGAGAATAAATCGTTTAATTTCTACAGAGTCTTGAAAAGCATCAGATTTTGCTTTTCCCATGCCAAAGCTGCATATTTTTATCCACAGGGTTGCCGGATTCGACATGCTGCATTTAAGAGCGGTCATACCTGATTTTGGGATTGCAAACATTTAGCTTCGCTTTGTTTCGCTGTTTCCGGTGTACTTAATATAATTCAGGAGTTGGATTTCACTTGAATCTTCTATGTGCAATATATGTGTCTTCGTTATACGGTATAGTTCTATAGTCAGTCATGGAGCAGAAGCACTCTTTACTTTGAAAGAACGTTTAGGGACATGTCTCTCATATAATCCTGTAAGTCTGCGACTTAATTCCCTGACTTTACCGCCTAGTGTCGGCTCATTTCTTATATCCTCTCATGGGATATCTTAACAGTCCCTCTGTGGGAGATATAGTTAACTTGCTTTACGTTTCTGCATGTTGACAGATGAGATTTTTCTCTGGTGATCTGCAATCGGTACATTAAGAATATCACACGATGAACAGAAAGTTCTTGAGTGGAAGTGTGCCATGAATAACTTTATCTGCCCTCTTTCTTTATTTTACGTCTTTCAGGGTGTGGCCGTGTGGCGTTTGATGGGTAGGATCCAGAGGCACAATACTCGTATTATTAGAATGACACAGTCTCCTTAAAATCTTTGCAGAGCGATATTTTAATTGCAGGTTTATATTTGTGTCTCCTGTAACGGTTGCATGTTCGTACACAGCTGACTTTAAAGGATGATAAAGCACCGATTTTGGGCGATTTGTAGATTACTGCAATTAAAAGTTTCTGATTAGATACCATTTTTTCGGAAAGAAGAACTCTGCTTCTCTTTCAACATTTGCATCATATGCTCTTAGTACATTGCATTAGTGTTAAGTGGAATTTGCATACACCAATCCAAAATTCTGAAAAATTATAGAAGAATTGGTTATTAAGGTATTCTTTTACTTTGTTTCGATTATATGGATATTTTATGATCTGCACAGTCGAAGATGTTGACAAGGTCAGAGAAGATGATAAAATGGTAATACTTTTTGTTTAATTCCATCAGTACTGGGTTTGTCTGATCGTACATTGCTTTCCCCGAACAGAATCCTTTATAGAAGATTTGGTCAGTGGTTAGAAGTTAATCAGAGGATTGCTTCCATAACTCCACAACACTGGCGTCAACAGTGTAATGGAACAATTATTTCTGTCTTTCCTAAGACCGTCTTGAAAACAGGAATCATGTGTCCCTGTTTCCACTCGCTGGGAACACTTCTTTCTTGCAGAGTCCTACGATAAAATGCTACTATCACATAATCTATATAGAATCATACACGTATCCCTTCAAGACCAGGCGTCTGTCGTCTGTTGAGCGATTTTAATTGATTTTATTCTACGCTCACATGTCCCAATATCAATCATTTTGTTATTCATGGCACGATTTAAGGTAGGAAGAACTGGTCAGTGGTTAGAAGTTAATCAGAGGACTGCTTCCACATTTCCACAACACTGACGTCAATCATATAAAGGAACAATTATCCTACATCTACATCTACATTGATACTCTGCAAATCACATTTAAGTGCCTGGCAGAGGGGGCATCGAAGCACCTTCACAATTCTCTATTATTTCCAATCTCGTATAGCGCGCGGATAGAACGAACATCTATGATTTTCGGTGCGAGCTCTGATTTCACTTTTTCTATCATAGTGACAGGTTCTCCCTATGTAGGTCGGTGTCAACAAAATATTTTCGCATTCGGAGGAGAAAGTTGGTGATTGGAATTTCGTGAGAAGATGCCGTCGCAACGAAAAACTCCTTTCTTTTAACGATGTCCAGCCCAAACCGTGTATCATTTCAGTGACACTCTGTCCCCTATTTCGCGATAATACAAAACGTGTTGCCCTTTTTTGAACTTTTTCGATGTACTCCGCCAATTTTATCTGTTAAGTATCTCAAACCGCGCAGCAGTATTCAAGAGGACGGACAAGCGTAGTGTAGGCAGTCTCCTTAGTAGATCTGTTACATTTTCTAAGTGTCCTGCCAATAAAACGCAGTCTTTGGGCCGGCCGCGGTGGTCTCGCGGTTCTAGGCGCGCAGTCCGGAACCGTGCGATTGCTTCGGTCGCAGGTTCGAATCCTGCCTCGGGCATGGATGTGTGTGATGTCCTTAGGTTAGTTAGGTTTAAGTAGTTCTAAGTTCTAGGGGACTGATAACCACAGCAGTTGAGTCCCATAGTGCTCAGAGCCATTTGAACCATTTTTGAGCAGTCTTTGGTTAGCCTTCCCCAAAACATTTTCTGTGTGTTCTTTCCAATTTAAGTTGTTCGTAATTGTAATTCCTAGGTATTTAGTTGAATTTACGGCCTTTAGATTTGACTGACTTATCGTGTAACCGAAGTTTAACGAATTCTTTTTAGTACTCATGTGGATGACCTCATACTTTTAGTTATTTAGGGTCAACTGCCAATTTTCGCACCATACAGATATCTTTTCTAAATCGTTTTGCAATTTGCTTTGATCTTCTGATGACTTTTATTAGTCGCTGAACGACAGCGTTATCTGCAAACAACCTAAGACGGCTGCTCAGATTGTCTCCCAAATCGTTTATATAGATAAGGAACAGCAAAGGGCCTGTAATACTACCTTAGGGAACGCCAGAGATAACTTCTGTTTTATTCGATAACTTTCCATCAATTACTACGAACTGTGATCTCTCTGACTGGAAGTCACAAATACAGTCACGTAACTGAGACGATATTCCATAAGCAAGCAATTTCACAAAAAGCCGCTTGTGGGGCACAGTGTATATTTTCCTATGACACTCTTGTGTCCCTTTTCTCCACTCTCTTGGAACACTTCGTTCTTGCAGTGTCCTACGATAAAATGCTGCTTTCACATAATCTATATAGAATCATACAGGTATCCCTTCAAGACCAGTTGCCTATCCTGTGTTGAGTGATTTCAATTGATTTTATTCTACACTCACATGTCCCTACATCTGTCATTTTGTTATTCATGATACAATTTAAAGCAGGAACTCTTGTACGATGTTCCTCATTGTCATTGAAATAATTTTATGAAATTGAATTCAGCAAGTCAGCCATCTCTGTATCATTTTTCGTTTCTATGTCACTGTGATCACTTAGCACCTGAGTAGCTTACGTTGACAAGTAAACTGAGTACATATAAGACCATAATTTCGTTGGATTTTCACTTTTGCATTCACTGAACACTTCTCTCATTATTCTCTTTACACTCGTTTTGGCTTCAATTTTAATGTGGCAGCAAGCAGTGGCTGCTGTTGTATAAGAGCACAAGAGCATGTGAACACCTTGCGGGTTTATTGGTTATTTTTCTTTGAATGCTGGTAAACGTAATGTAGATGCGGTAACCTGAAATACATGGCGCTAAATCTACCGCGCTACGCTACATTGCTACTCCTCTGGACTCTGTGAAGCTTGGCATCAGGGTCGCGAGCACACGTATAGTAGTGCACGTTTTACGTACCTTTTGCGCATGCGCGACTGTTATGACGCAATTGCCATATGGGCCAAATACATACAGATTTGATAAACAACGTGCACAGTAAACATTTTACTAAAGTTTTATTTCAATTCTAATGGGTGTTAGCACAGTGCAGCTATCACTTACCATTTTACTACAAGTTTACTTCAAGGCCACCAGATGGTAGCACACTGCAGCAATTTTATCTCCGTCTGCTCGGCATAAATCCCGCAAGACAATAGCACATTCCTCAGATATGCCAATTCACTCACTACATAGTAAAATTAGATCGGACTTCAAAATATGTTATATTTATACTGATAGAGAAATCTGTTTTGTGAGATTATGAATGAGATAGAATATACTAAGTTTTGGAGTTTATCATGTAGTAATCTATTTGAGGCGCTGAGAACCATAAAGCCCATCATCGTTGATTGTGAGACTGTAGCACTTATTCATGCTCATGACATCTGTTGATTTTATGGGGGGTCACGTTTATCTGTGCTGTAACCCCATAATATATATGTGAATATTCAGGAACAGCTGTCTCACTGGTTTCCCTGATATCCACCTAAATGTTCCTTTGGTCCATATGTTTCTCAGCGCCTCATTTGTATTCTAATCAAGTGACCATGTTAGCACACAGTACTACTTGAATTTAATCAGTTCCACAAACGGTAGTTTGTTTTTGAATTTGGTTGTTTAGTGTGCAGAAATCAGCTTTCGTGTGCGGTTTCAGCATGAAATCTGTTGAATCTTTTTTAAGCGTTACCAGAAAAGAAAACTACCAGGAAAAGTTAGCCGCAAAGTAGCTAGGGTCTCCCAGACCAGATTCGTTGACTGAGGAAGCGATGACATCAAATAAGCGAACATTCAACAAAGAAGTGTATAATAAGCATAAGATGTGTGAATGTAATGTCTGATTTTCAGCCCGGAAGTTGATTCGTTAACTAATTTGTATAAATGTGTTAGGAATCTTGTACATTTGCCCAAAAAAAATAAAAAGCTTGAAAACTTCCTCTTACACAAAATGCGAAACGGAGAGTAGCGAAAGTTTAAACATTATTTAGTTCTTGCCCGAAACTGTATTAATTCAGTACAAAACAACAGAATTAAAAAAGGCTTTCTTTTTTAGACAAGTTATGCATATTATTATTATTAATTCTTTCCTTTCTCAGACGGTACCTATCATTCCATTAATAGTCATACCTCTTAGGTGTAGCTTGATACATGCTTGTAGCATAGAATAAAATCAGTATCTGTCTTCTATGCTGCTATTTAAAGGCAATCGTTGTTTACGTTATTACCAAAAATCTCGAAAGTACTTTACCGATTAACTTCAAATTTTTAGACAATACCCTAACCACTTTTTAAACGACAAGGAACATGGTTTCTGTTAAAACTGGCTGAGAGAAAGAAAATGCTGAGCCGTGAAAATGTATGATTTCCATTTCTCGCAGTCATTTTCAACTGTAAGCCATTAGACAAATTGATTTGTCCCATGTACACTGAAGAGCTAAAGAAACTAGTACACCTACCTAATATCGCGTAGGGCCTCCGCGACGACGCAGAAGTGCCGCAACACGACGTGGCATGGACTCGACTAATGTCTGAAGTAGTGCTGGAAGGAATGACACCTTGAATCCTGGAGGTGTGTCCATAAATCCTTAAGAGTACGAGGGGGTGGAGATCTCTTCCGGACAGCACGTTCCAAGGCATCCCAGATATGATCAATAATGTCCCTGTCTGCGGAGCTTGGTGGCCAAAGGAAGTGTTTAAATTCAGAAGAGTGTTCCTGAAGCCACTCCGTAGCAATTCTAGACGTGTGGGATGTCGCATTGTCCTGCGGGAATTGCAAAAGTCCGTCGGAATGCACAATGGGCATGAATGGATGCAGATGATCAGACAGGATGCTTACGTACGTGTCACCTGTCAGAGTCGTATCTAGACGTATCAAGCGGTCCCATATCAATCCCGCTGCTCACGCTCTACACCATTATAGAGTCTCCACCAGCTTGATAAGTCCCCTACTGACATACAGGCTCCATGGATTCGTGATGTTGTCTCCACACCCGTACACGCCCATCCACTCGATACAATCTGAAACGAGACTTGTTCGTCCAGGCAACATGTTTTCTGTCATCAACAGTCCAATGTCGGTGTTGATGGGCCCTGGCGAAGCGTAAAGCTTTGTTTGGTTCAACCACCAAGAGTAGACGAGTGGTCCTTCAGCTCCGAAAACCCATATCGATGATGTTTCATTGAATGGTTCGCACCCTGACACTTGTTGATGGCCTAGCAATGAAATCTGCAGCAATTTGCGGAAGGGTTGCGCTTCTGTCACGTTGAACGATTGTCTTCAGTTGTCTTGGGCCCCATTCTTGCAGGATCTTTTTCCGGCCGCAGCGATGTCGTAGATTTGAGTTTTTATCGGCTTCCTGCTATTCACGGTACTCGTGAAATAGTCATACAGGAAAATCCCCGCTACCTCGTAGATGCTGGGTCCCATCGCTCGTGCGCTGACTATAACACCACTTTCAAACTCACTTAAATCTTGATAACCTGCTATTGTAGCAGCAGTAACCGATATAAGAACTGCGCCAGAGGTTTGTTGTCTTATATAGCCGTTGTCGACCGCAGCCCCGTATTCTGCCTGTTTACATATCTCTGTATTTGAATACCCATGCCTTTACCAGTTTCTTTGTCGCTTCAGTGTATCTTCCTTCTTCTTATGTACAAGGTGTTTAGAAAGAGTCTGAAAAGCTTGTAAGGCTATTACAGAGTAGGTTGAGCTGAGAAATAACTGTTAAGAAAAAATATTCGATACGTTGAGCTTTTTCCGAGTTAATTACCATTGAAGTTAACCAATGCAAGCGCCGTGCCAGATACAATTCAAGTCTGTTGTTATCATAGTTTAGATGATAGCGCACGAAGCTACTCACCCTTTGGCACGCGTTAGTTCTTTATTACCGTCTAGTTTACAGTTTCTGTATCGCTGTCTTGTTCAGTTTTAGGATATCAAACGAAGAACAAGTATGGCGCCACCATCTCCGGCGGGTCGCTTGAGTTTGCGCTCGAACTGCCTGATTGGCTAATTTCAATGGCAATTACTTCAGAAACGGCACACGTGTCGAATTTTTTCGTAACAATTATTTCTCGGTACAACTTACCCTTCAATACCCTTACAAACTTTTCCGACTGCAACTGACTACCCTGTAGCCGGCCAGAGTGGCCGAGCAGAATATAATATCAAAAAGTGAAAAAAAAACAAAATGGCGGACCCAAGATGGCAGGTTCTATGTACACTACTATCATTTTTCACGTATAAAAGTAATTTTTAGGGAATTATCGAGGTTACTGATGATGATAGAGTTCAAAAAATTTAAAAATGGTGGATCCAAGATGGCGGTCAAAATCTATGTCTTTTTATTTATTTATATTTATATATTTTTATCCATATAAAAGTCAGTATTTAGGGGTTATTGTAGTTAATGCTTAAAAAATAAACCAAAAAAGTGGAAAACTCGAAGAAAGGACCAAATATAGGTTACAAGATGGTGTAAAATATTACAAAAAATTATTTCATTTTAATTACAATTATTTATTTTGTAAATTTTTTATAACTTAATTTACAAGTTTTCATTTTCTTATTCTTTTTCATCTTCTGCTTCAACTGAATCGTCATCATCCTCAAACACTGTTACCTCATTATCTGCATCTGCATCTGAATCTTCATAGTCTTCCGCCACAGGAACTAAGAGGGCAACGGCTTCTGGCGACAAACTCTTCAGTTTCTTCGGCGAAGATTTGCGTAAGGAAGAAACGTAGGGGTCTGTCGTTGCCAACAATCTCCTGAACACGTCTTCCATAGTCTTAACTCTTGAAAACTTTCGAGAAAAACTCAGGCGATATTGCTTTATCAACTTATTGGTTGATTCCTGAGCATCCTCCGATAGTTGACCGATGGGTAAAATGGCCGAATAAATAATGTCTGGACCGTGAATCAACAATCTATGGACTGCTGTTGGCATGTTGTACCAGGGGTATTCTTTCACGTAGTGCCTGGCAGTTGCTAAGGCGTATGCTCGAAACTTTTCAACGTCGATCTGACGTCCGCTCGAAATCGTCTGCAAAATTATATGGAAACGGTGGATTAGTTCTTCGGAAACTCCAGTTATCAGCGCAGATGTTGGAGTGTTTTCAAAAAAACGTCGAGCGGTGTTTCCGTCATTCGTACTGCCAAACCCTTGTTTCGGCATGTCAATTACAATTCCAAGCTGCTCTTTGAAAGCTTTTTGAATGTTGGCTTTCAGTATTGCTTTTTCCTCTTTATCTTCTGCTTTACGTGCCTGCCACTTTTTTGTTTTCATTTGGTATGCCAAATGAATACAACATTCAAAACATCGAATCCAGGCATGAAGAGTTGATAGTCCGTACTGCAGATAATCGGCGGTAACGTGTTTTTTCAAAACGTCGTCAATGTTATTAAATTGGGCAGACGTAGCCTTGCAGAGATAGCACCGTTGCGCAGATTCCGTGTTGGTGATAGCATTGCACACTTTACCATCTACCATGGTCATGCTTAAATTGTATTTAATGGAAATGTCTTTCCCATGAATAACTGTTTCGAATGACTGGAGTTGTTCGATCTGTTTGTCGTAATACGCTTTCTCATTTAAAGTCGTTTGCTCTGTTTCCTTTGTAAATTCTAACTTCCGTGGTTTGCAAAAGAGGGTTGAAGACGGCTTCGGATTAATCCATAAGATCTTTTCTTCTTTAGTTTCTTCATTTACACCTGCAAGTTTCAGAAGAACAAGCGAAGTGAAAAATAAAGTTGCATCTGAAATACTCGAATCTGAAAACTTCATTTTATACGTGCTTTGCCCGGAGGTTCCGTCAAAGCCGCACTTACAAATAAGGGACATATTAGACATTTCAGAATCACTCATATGTAAAATATCGTCTCATTTCAGCAGTAGAACACGTTGAACAGTGTGGTCTAACAAAGCTTGCAACCGTACCTCAGCTTTTGATTCGGTAAAAGTGAGGGTTACGTATGGAGGGCAGCAAGCTTTTTTTGCTACCAAAACAGCTGAATACGGTGGATATAATGTGTTTAAGCCTTTTCCTTTAGCCCCATTTCTCAAATGCTGGTAAGATTCTTTTGACAATTTGAAGTCGAAAAGGAGTGCTAGACCTTCATTTGCATCATATGAGGATGACGATGATGTTGAAAATCGCAAGCCTGCCTTGTATTTTTTCACCTTGGATGGACTTGAGAGTGTGACGTCTTTCACAATCTTCGCAGCATCTGGGTGCCCCAAGGATCGAAGACTCATTTGTGCGGCGAACGATAATTCGACAGGACTGAACTTCGTACGAATATCCTCAGTTCTCCTTCTTTTAGACCTATCAGATAATGTTTTAAATTTTGTGGCAGGTCGGCCTGTTGATTTAGTCACACTTGCAGGTTTCGAATCAATCGGAATATATACTATTGTATTTAACCAGGTTTAGTTCTTCTTGAAAAAATATCCTTGTCGCCCAGTTGCTTCCTTATACTTGCTTCTTAACTTTGTTAACAAAATCGAAATGGTAGGCCTCATATCATAGGGAATTTTAATTGTATGTCCACTTTTTTGTGTCAACGACCTTTCCAAATGTTCTATGACCCCTTCCAAATCATTTGACTAATACTCTTTTGTTATTAGAAAAATATCTTCCCTCGAAAATCCGATTCTGGAATACGCTGGATCAGATGAAACTGAAATTTAAAAAAAAAATCTGTGTTACACTTTTCGTCATTTTTCTAATTATTTTATTCTTTACAATGCGTCTACGTGTCGATTGTAATTTAAATTCTACAAATAAAACTCATAATTAATTGATTCTACTGTCATTTTTGAAGATGTCTGAACAATGACATTTTGCAAGTGGCGCTTAAAACGTGGCTCAAAGCCAGAGTCGCAACTAGTCGCAGGATTTGAAGCTTAATTTACAAAGGTAATAATATATACTTGCGTACACAGCGCAAAAGAAAGCGGAATGTCGTGGAATTCGTAACTTATCTCTATTTTTTAAGCGCATTTTACGATTTTGTCATTCATTTCCCTGTAGTACATTAATTGAAATGTAAACGTGCATAATTGATGATTTAATAGTGATATAAGTGTTTTTTCACTAGTACATACCTCCTGGAATACATTCCATATTGAAAGTATTGGTTTCACTTGCACAAAACATAAATAACTTCCTTCAACAACACGACTGTTTTTGTAGCCTAGCCAGCTGCGCGCACGCTAACAATGAACTGCCGCATTTGACCTGAGATGTTACCGAACAAATGAACATCTGGTCGTCCGCACAGCCGGCATTCAGTTGTCCCAGCATTGCTGCTGCCAACCTGGTAGTCCAAAATCCCCATCTTTAAACTTTTTTTTTCCTTTTTGGCCACGTTTTCAAGATTCTGGCCCACTGTGCGGTCCCAGGTTCGAATCCTGCCTCAGGCATGGATGTGTGTGATGTCCTTAGGTTAGTTAGGTTTAAGTGGTTCTAAAGTTCTAGGGGACTGATGACCTCAGAAGTTAAATCCAATAGTGCTCAGAGCCACTTGAACCATTTGACTACCCCGTATATTTTCAAACAAAAATTGTATGCACAATGTGCTGTTTTGTTTTCCACCTCCCCTGCTCCAGATAAAGTGAGACTGTGGGGTCGCAGGTTCGAATCCTGCCTCAGGCATGGATGTGTGTGATGTCCTTAGGTTAGTTAGGTTTAAGTGGTTCTAAGTTCTAGGGGACTGATGACCTCAGAAGTTAAATCCCATAGTGCTCAGAGCCACTTGAACCATTTGACTACCCCGTATATTTTCAAACAAAAATTGTATGCACAATGTGCTGTTTTGTTTTCCACCTCGCTGTGGATTTTACAGAAAACAGAAAAGTTGAATATATGGTTTATTGGTTTGTGATTAGACTACTACCCATTCACTGATTATAGCTACGGAAAATAGTGTCATTGAAGCTAATTTCTTCATGTACCCAGCAGCTAGAACTGCCTCTCGTACAGGGGCGTAGATTGACCCCCCTCACTCCCCTGCTCCAACGAAAAGAATAATTTTTTTGTGATTTTAATGTCGTTCTCTTAAAGTATGGCAGGTATTAGTAGTAATAAATATGAGATTAAATTTTGCCTGTTGAACACATACAGTGATTGTTAGATTGCAAAGTTCGGCAGGAGCGAGAAGTGGCACAAAGTCTATACTTAAGTTGTCTATGCTAGGTTGAGCTTCGGGTCCCTAGTTCTTGCTGGTACGTTTTTTGTCGACTCTCTTATCTTTATCACTGTTGCTAACATCACTGATGTAACAGCTATAGCACTATAGTAGTGCGGCGAACTTGTGTGTTTCAACTGAAAAATGAATAGCGTTCGGCTAATCCTGTCTTATATAAACGATTTAGGAGGCAATCTGAGCAGCCCCCTTAGGTTGCAGAGGATTCTTTTTACAGTGTAGTAAAGTCATTAGAAAATCAAAAACAACTTAGACTCGATGGCTGTACCGTGCGAGAAGTGGCAATTGTCTCTAAGTAAGGAAAAATATGAGATAATCCACATGCGTACTAAAAGAAATCCGTTAAATTTCAAACATGATAAATCACACAAATCTAAAGGCTGTCAATTCAGCTAAATACATAGGAATTACAATTACGAAAAATTTAAATTGGAACAACCACCCAGATAAAGTGAGACAAAAATCGGAAAAGATTCTTTGCTCGATTTCTAGGAAAATACGCGTTTACAGACCCCATGTAAGTTGATGAAAATGCTCAATTTTCAATTGTCTAAAGTTCTCATCAATTGGGAGTCGACTGCACGTCATAAACTTTATGCGTAATTTTCTATATTCGATTCGTTGCGCCGTTTCGGAGTTAATAGCCAATCAGGCCGTTACGCGCAGAAATTCGAGAGACCCACCAGTTATAAGTGTAGATGATAGCGCACGAGACTGCTCAGCCTTTGGCTCGGGTTCGATCCTTACTAACACTCCACGTCCAATTTTTGTACCTTTCTTGTCTTCGGATTTAGGAAATCAAGTGCAGAACACATTTGACAACATCGTCTCTGGGAGCCACGTGAATTGGTGCGCCCAATGGTCTGATAGACTAAATTCAATGCTAATTAACTCGGCACCGACGCAACGTATCCAATTTTTGTCTTAAAAATTATTTCTTATCACAATCTGCCTAGCAACACCCTTACAAGCTTTACAGACTGTTACTGACAGCCCTGTATAATATGGTCATGATATGTGAATGTAGTGACTCCTAGTGGACGAAGTAAGAAACTGCAACAGCATTTGACACAAACATTTACATATATAGTTCGGTAATTCCTTAGAACTCCAGTTCATGAGTGTGAAAGAAATGGGAATGGTAAGTTGATGTCCACTACTTTCACTCAGATAGGGAAGCTATTTGATTTTAAATTAAAAAACTGCGAGTTATTCATGAACTATACTATGGAAATCACTTTTTTAATTCAAACCCAAAAAGTGTAAGTGTAAGTCATAGAAACAAAGTGGAAAATCCCGATCGCACGGTTCATCTTAGCCGACGGAGCTACACTCCTGGAAATTGAAATAAGAACACCGTGAATTCATTGTCCCAGGAAGGGGAAACTTTATTGACACATTCCTGGGGTCAGATACATCACATGATCACACTGACAGAACCACAGGCACATAGACACAGGCAACAGAGCATGCACAATGTCGGCACTAGTACAGTGTATATCCACCTTTCGCAGCAATGCAGGCTGCTATTCTCCCATGGAGACGATCGTAGAGATGCTGGATGTAGTCCTGTGGAACGGCTTGCCATGCCATTTCCACCTGGCGCCTCAGTTGGACCAGCGTTCGTGCTGGACGTGCAGACCGCGTGAGACGACGCTTCATCCAGTCCCAAAAATGCTCAATGGGGGACAGATCCGGAGATCTTGCTGGCCAGGGTAGTTGACTTACACCTTCTAGAGCACGTTGGGTGGCACGGGATACATGCGGACGTGCATTGTCCTGTTGGAACAGCAAGTTCCCCTGCCGGTCTAGGAATGGTAGAACGATGGGTTCGATGACGGTTTGGATGTACCGTGCACTATTCAGTGTCCCCTCGACGATCACCAGTGGTGTACGGCCAGTGTAGGAGATCGCTCCCCACACCATGATGCCGGGTGTTGGCCCTGTGTGCCTCGGTCGTATGCAGTCCTGATTGTGGCGCTCACCTGCACGGCGCCAAACACGCATACGGCCATCATTGGCACCAAGGCAGAAGCGACTCTCATCGCTGAAGACGACACGGCTCCATTCGTCCCTCCATTCACGCCTGTCGCGACGCCACTGGAGGCGGGCTGCACGATGTTGGGGCGTGAGCGGAAGACGGCCTAACGGTGTGCTGGACCGTAGCCCAGCTTCATGGAGACGGTTGCGAATGGTCCTCGCCGATACCCCAGGAGCAACAGTGTCCCTAATTTGCTGGGAAGTGGCGGTGCGGTCCCCTACGGCACTGCGTAGGATCCTACGGTCTTGGCGTGCATCCGTGCGTCGCTGCGGTCCGGTCCCAGGTCGACGGGCACGTGCACCTTCCGCCGACCACTGGCGACAACATCGATGTACTGTGGAGACCTCACGCCCCACGTGTTGAGCAATTCGGTGGTACGTCCACCCGGCCTCCCGCATGCCCACTATACGCCCTCGCTCAAAGTCCGTCAACTGCACATACGGTTCACGTCCACGCTGTCGCGGCATGCTACCTGTGTTAAAGACTGCGATGGAGCTCCGTATGCCACGGCAAACTGGCTGACACTGACGGCGGCGGTGCACAAATGCTGCGCAGCTAGCGCCATTCGACGGCCAACACCGCGGTTCCTGGTGTGTCCGCTGTGCCGTGCGTGTGATCATTGCTTGTTCAGCCCTCTCGCAGTGTCCGGAGCAAGTATGGTGGGTCTGACACACCGGTGTCAATGTGTTCTTTTTTCCATTTCCAGGAGTGTATTTAAGCAATGAAAAAAAAATTAATCTACTGACTGCCATACTAATACCTTAAAAGATGTTAGTTATCTTGTTGTAATGAGTAAAAAATTGCGGTCATCTGCTTTTTTTGAATGGGTCTGTCGTCTGAAGTATTCCAAAGTCAGTCTGAAGAATTACCATAGTCAGTCTGCGGCATTTTTAATCATTTCATTCGATGTATTAACCTCACTTTTCAGATTACGTATTAGAAAACACATATTCTAGAAAATCACCTTACTTAGTCTATTTTCACTCTTTTCCTTTAAAACAGAATATATAAGAGTGTTTTAGCCCTACTGTATCTCAACATTTAAGCACTGAACATTTCACATGTTTATTGCTCCTTTTTAGGCTGGCTCTGAGCTCTCTGGGACGTAACATCTGAGGTCATCAGTCCCCTAGAACTTAGAACTACTTAACCTAACTTACCTAAGGACATCACACACATCCATGCCCGAGGCAGGGTTCGAACCTGCGACCGTAGCGGTCACGCGGTTCCAGACTGAAGCGCCTAGAACTGCTCGGCCACATCGGCCGGCCCCTTTTTAGGAACTGCCATGGATCGAGCAGCTCAAAAAAGAAATTCATGAACATCAATTAAATCAGCTTTTCAAAGTAATATAGCAAAACTGGAATCAGCCAATGCAGTGCTAAAGAGAGTGGTAAACATTTGTTAAAAATACAGCAAGCTAGCTCTAGTTTCACTTCTTGTTCTCAATTACTCGCGCACTGAGGGTTTCGTACAAACGTAATTATATATACATATATGCACTGAAGCGTTAAAGAAACTAGTATAGCCATGCGTATTCAAATACAGAGATATGTAAACAGGCAGAATACGCCAATGCCTGTATAATACAACAAGCGTCTGCCGGAGTTGTTAGATCGGTTACTGCTGTTAACAATGGCAGGTTATCAAGACTTAAGTCATGAAAATTTCTCGGGTATTCAGTCGGGTAGCGTCGTCCAACAAGCGCGATATTTCGGCAAGCTAACCTCTTGCCATCTTCAGGCGTTTTTGGTGTCCGCGCACGAGCGATGGAACACAGCATCTCCGAGGCAGCGATGTAGCGCGGATTTTCCCGTACGACCATTTCACGAGTGTAGCATGAGTACCAGGAATCCGGTAAAACATCAAATCACCGACATCGCTGCGGCCGGAAAAACATTCTGCAACAGCGGGATCAACGACGACTGAAGAGAATCGTTCAACGTGACAAAGTGCAACTCTTCCGCAAATTGCTGCAGATTTCAGTGCTGGTCCGTCAACAAGTATCAGCGTGCGAACCATTCAACGATACCTAATCGATATGGACTTTCGGAGGCGAAAGCCCACTCGTGTACCCTTGATGGCTGCACGACACAAACCTTTACACGTCGCCTGGGCCCGTCAACATCAACATTGGGCTGTTGATGACTGGAAACATGTAGCCTGGTCGGACAAGTCTCGTTTCAGATTGTGTCGAGCGGATGGACGTGTACGGGTATGGAGACAACCTCATGAATCTATGGACCCTGCATGGCAGCAGCGGACTGTTCAAGCTGGTGGAGGCCCTGTAATGGTGTGGGGCATATGCGTTTGGAGTGATATGGGACCCCTGATACGTCTAGATACGACTCTGACAAGTGACGCGTACGAAAGCATCCTGTCTGATCATCTGCATCCATTCATGTCCATTGTGCATCCCGACGTGCTTGGGCAATTACAGCAGGACAATGCGGCACACCACACGTCCAGAATTGCTACAGTGTGGCTCCAGGAACACTCTTCTGAAATTACACAGTTCCGCTAGCCACCAAACTTCCCAGTCATGAACATTATTGAGCATATCTGAAATGCCTTGGAACGTGCACCCCTTCGTAGTCTTACGGATTTATGGACAGCCCTGCAGTGTTCTTGGTTCCCTCCAGCACTGCTCCAGACGTAAGTCGAGTCCATGCCACTCGTGGTGCGGCACTTCTGCGTGTGGGGGTGCTACTGTTATATCCTAGCCAGTAATGCCACCCGAGCCCGCTGCCAAAAAGGTTGGCAGCATCAAAGTCCGGACGCCGTCCGCATAAGCAGCGCCAGCGAGACAGCTAATCGCCGCAAGTCTGCGCGCGCCACCGCTGGCTTCTGGGTTCTTAAGCGCTGGAGTCGCGAGCGCTAGGACAGTTCTGTATTCGCCGCTCAGTTGTATACTCGCCACCGAATTGTGTACTTGCTAGTCAGTTGTGTGTTCATCGCAGCAGAGTTGTTGTTTGTCGTCAGCCGACGCTGACCTAGACGCTCCGACTCGAACTAGACAGATCTCTGTAGACACGGAGTTCACTATTGTGTTTCTGTATCTCCGTCAATAAAGATAAGTACCGACTTTTATTTAATCAGAGTGTTTGGGTTTTCATCTTTCTGTTCACTGTTCCAGCGGACCGGTCGGCCCGCTATTAAAAGTGTGGCGGTGACTTCGTAAGCCGTTTCTACAGCGAATTGTTTGTCGCTACGAACGCCGCCACAAAAGCTACACGATATTTTAGGCAGCTGTACCAGTGTCTTTGGGTCTTCAGTGTATATTTATATACACTGTGAATGGAGAATCTCAACATTTTTTGCCCGTTTTCGATATAGAAACTGGCAAGGTATGGGTCCCGGGAATTTCAAGACCGTATCAAAATCTCTACAGTAGTTCCTCGAAGTAGCCGGGGCATACAAGAAGAAACGAACAGTGGACTTCAGTTCACATGTGTAGTCATAGGAGATTTAATAAAGTATTTTATTATTTACTTACAAAAACATGACTACAAATTAAATTTTATGTTTGCATGCAGTAGTGTTCGTCTGTTATGTTTTTGAGAGATGATGAATCCTACGTATGTCAGAATGGCAAAAAGACGTTTTTTATATGATATAATTACAATGCCAGGAGAAAGAAAACTGGTGTTCTACGGATCGGAGCGTGGAATGTCAGATCCCTTAATCGGGCAGGTAGGTTAGAAAATTTAAAAAGGGAAATGGATAGGTTAAAGTTAGATATAGTGGGAACTAGTGAAGTTCGGTGGCAGGAGGAACAAGACTTTTGGTCAGGTGATTACAGGGTTATAAATACAAATAGGGGTAATGCAGGAGTAGGTTTAATAATGAATAAGAAAATAGGAGTGCGCGTTAGCTACTACAAACAGTATAGTGAACGCATTATTGTGGCCAAGATAGACACAAAGCCCATGCCTACTACAGTAGTACAAGTTTATATGCCAACTAGCTCTGCAGATGATGAAGAAATAGATGAAATGTATGACGAGATAAAAGAAATTATTCAGGTAGTGAAGGGAGACGAAAATTTAATAGTCATGGGTGACTGGAATTCGTCAGTAGGAAAAGGGAGAGAAGGAAACGTAGTAGGTGAATATGGATTGGGGGGAAGAAATGAAAGAGGAAGCCGCCTTGTAGAATTTTGCACAGAGCATGACTTAACCATAGCTAACACTTGGTTCAAGAATCATAAAAGAAGGTTGTATACCTGGAAGAATCCTGGAGATACTAAGAGGTATCAGATAGATTATATAATGGTAAGACAGAGATTTAGGAACCAGGTTTTAAATTGTAAGACATTTCCAGGGGCAGATGTGGATTCTGACCACAATCTATTGGTTATGAACTGCAGATTGAAACGGAAGAAACTGCAAAAAGGTGGGAATTTAAGGAGACGGGACCTGGATAAACTGAAAGAACCAGAGGTTGTAGAGAGTTTCAGGGAGAGCATAAGGGAACAATTGACAGGAATGGGCGAAAGAAATACAGTAGAAGAAGAATGGGTAGCTCTGAGGGATGAAGTAGTGAAGGCAGCAGACGATCAAGTAGGTAAAAAGACGAGGGCTAATAGAAATCCTTGGGTAACAGAAGAAATATTGAATTTAATTGATGAAAGGAGAAAATATAAAAATGCAGTAAATGAAGCAGGCAAAAAGGAATACAAACGTCTCAAAAATTAGATCGACAGGAAGTGCAAAATGGCTAAGCAGGGGTGGCTAGAGGACAAATGTAAGGATGTAGAGGCTTGTCTCACTAGGGGTAAGATAGATACTGCCTACAGGAAAATTAAAGAGACCTTTAGAGACAAGAGAACCACTTGTATGAATATCAAGAGCTCAGATGGAAACCCAGTTCTAAGCAAAGAAGGGAAGGCAGAAAGGTGGAAGGAGTATATAGAGGGTTTATACAAGGGCGATGTGCTTGAGGACAATATTATGGAAATGGAAGAGGATGTAGATGAAGACGAAATGGGAGATAAGATACTGCGTGAAGAGTTTGACAGAGCACTGAAAGACCTGAGTCGAAACAAGGCCCCGGGAGTAGACAACATTCCATTAGATCTACTGATGGCCTTGGGAGAGCCAGTCATGACAAAACTCTACCATCTGGTGAGCAAGATGTATGAGACAGGCGAAATACCCTCAGACTTCAAGAAGAATATAATAATTCCAATCCCAAAGAAAGCAGGTGTTGGCAGATGTGAAAATTACCGAACTATCAGTTTAATAAGTCACAGCTGCAAAATACTAACGCGAATTCTTTACAGACGAATGGAAAAACTGGTAGAAGCGGACCTGGGGGAAGATCAGTTTGGATTCCGTAGAAAGGTTGGAACACGTGAGGCAATACTAACCTTACGACTTATCTTAGAAGAAAGATTAAGAAAAGGCAAACCTACGTTTCTAGCATTTGCAGACTTAGAGAAAGCTTTTGACAATGTTAACTGGAATACTCTTTTTCAAATTCTGAAGGTGGCAGGGGTAAAATACAGGGAGCGAAAGGCTATTTACAATTTGTACAGAAACCAGATGGCAGTTATAAGAGTCGAGGGGCATGAAAGGGAAGCAGTGGTTGGGAAAGGAGTGAGACAGGGTTGTAGCCTCTCCCCGATGTTATTCAATCTGTATATTGAGCAAGCAGTAAAGGAAACAAAAGAAAAATTCGGAGTAGGTATTAAAATTCATGGAGAAGAAGTAAAAACTTTGAGGTTCGCCGATGACATTGTAATTCTGTCAGAGACAGCAAAGGACTTGGAAGAGCAGTTGAACGGAATGGACAGTGTCTTGAAAGGAGGATATAAGATGAACATCAAGAAAAGCAAAACGAGGATAATGGAATGTAGTCAAATTAAATCGGGTGATGCTGAGGGAATTAGATTAGGAAATGAGACACTTAAAGTAGTAAAGGAGTTTTGCTATTTAGGGAGTAAAATAACTGATGATGGTCGAAGTAGAGAGGATATAAAATGTAGACTGGCAATGGCAAGGAAATCGTTTCTGAAGAAGAGAAATTTGTTAACGTCGAGTATAGATTTAAGTGTCAGGAAGTCGTTTCTGAAAGTATTTGTATGGAGCGTAGCCATGTATCGAAGTGAAACATGGACGATAACTAGTTTGGACAAGAAGAGAATAGAAGCTTTCGAAATGTGGTGCTACAGAAGAATGCTGAAGATAAGATGGGTAGATCACGTAACTAATGAGGAGGTATTGAATAGGATTGGGGAGAAGAGAAGTTTGTGGCACAACTTGACTAGAAGAAGGGATCGGTTGGTAGGACGTGTTCTGTGGCATCAAGGGATCACAAATTTAGCATTGGAGGGCAGCGTGGAGGGTAAAAATCGTAGAGGGAGACCGAGAGATGAATACACTAAACAGATTCAGAAGGATATAGGTTGCAGTAGGTACTGGGAGATGAAGAAGCTTGCACAGGATAGAGTAGCATGGAGAGCTGCATCAAACCAGTCTCAGGACTGAAGACCACAACAACAACAACAGGGTTTCTTCAACTCAAATAAAAAGAACATGACATTTTAAATCAAACTTCTTACCAGGTATTGTACAACAAAATACAGATGCAAGTGTACAGTAGATAATTAGAATAAGATCGTGCCTGGTTACTGTATACCAAAAGGACACATTCAAAAAAAAATTAAACTTATAAGTAAACATCAGATACGCAATAGCGTTGTGGAGACCTGAATGAGGTATTACAACAGTCTGTCTGGTCCATAGGCAGCACATGTCATCCAGTTTATCTGAGGCCTCTCTCTATATCTGGTCTACTTTGACGGTGGGACACCGTACAGCTTCTTCCTTTCCTGTCTTCTTTATTTTCTTAAAACCAATCACCGTTGTTAATTTAGTACCTTTCCTAATTCTCATTTAGCATAAGTTACAGAATGTTCATAAAATGTTGCAAACAAAGTAACAACTTTATGAGATGGTAATTGTAAAATTAACTACGAATCAGTGACACCATAACTGTAATATATTAAACCTGTTGTACAGCCCAGGTAAGAAGTCAAAAAGTTTATGGCAATACATACGAATAAATAATAATTTCTTTCAGGGATTTCGTACCTAGTGCTCCATAGACTTACAACGGTACAGTGTCTCTTATGTCTCTCTGCTCTGTGATAATATTTTGATGTATCAACGTTAGTACTAGATGCTGAGACAGCTGCTTTTAACTTTCACGGTCTTTCGCCATCCGCAGGCTTAAGATGGAGAAGTGGATGTTCCGTCCGCCCGTTCTGGTGGGTGAACGAGTCGTGTGGTTGGGCAGTGGTACGGGACTGCCTCAAGGTGGCATCGTCAGGTGGATCGGCAAACTCCCGGAGATCGGACCCGATTGGGCAGTCGGTCTGGAGCTTGTAAGTGTCTTACATAGTACTTTGTATTACGGTGTTTGGACTGACTGATTTACTCGTGACCAGTTCGTACAGCTAAACATGCAGCATGCTTGCTTGAGAGAGGTTAAGGTGAGTCAGACCCGTATCGAGTCTGGGTGCTGGATTAATGGTACACCAATCAGCCAGAGTGCGAGTCTTATGTGGTTTTTCAAGCTGGGTTAGGTAAACGCTGGGCTGGTCCCTAACTGCTTCCTCAGAAAATATGATACACAAACAGTTTAAAATACCATCACACATCGAACAAAGTTTACAGAGAATGAGATTTTCACTCTGCAGCGGAGTGTGCGCTGATGTGAAACTTCCTGGCAGATTACAACTGTGTGCCAGCGATTCGAACTCGGGACCTTTGCCTTTCGCGGGCAAGTGCTCCACCGACTGAGCTATTTTTTGTTTTTTGTAAGTCTTCGTTGGTCTCATTTTTCTATATTGTTCGTTGTACTTGTTCGGGGTGGATGTCCCATGACAGCCCTTCAAGTTCATCGATGATCTATTCCCTCAGTTTGTTTATTGCAGAGGGCTGCTAACCTTGCGACCGATTACTCTGAGCTACCGTGCTGGCTAAATGTCCAAGCACGACTCGCGACCCGTCCCCACAGCCTCAGTTCTGCCAGTACCTCGTCACCCACCTTCCAGTTTCACAGATGCTCTCCGAGTTCAAGTCTCGGTCCGACACACAGTTTTAATCAGCCAGAAAGTTTCGAAGTTTACACAGTTCATAGACAGATGTCGCACATGGTTCCCTTCCCTTGTGTTAACTGACGACTGTGGTGACCAGGACATCGCAAAGTAAAATACAATTATTTGTCCACTCATGAAAACAGTGCACTACTTACGATGCTAGGAAAGAGAGAGTGATGGATTTAGTTAAGGCTCACATTATGAAGTTACTTTATGTAGTGTCGATTTTGTTAATACCCACATTTGCAACGTACCAAGTGTCTATTCACTGTCAAGTGTTCTGATAAGCACCATTACCAAACCTAGTTATTGTTAAAGTGAATCAGCTATACATTTATATCGAACATTCATTGTTTGCCATCCTGACATTGTTTGTGTCAGTGGTTTTAGTATAAGTTGGTGCACTCACTGCTCGCTCTGCTTTCACCCTTGCACGCAGCAGGAAAAGCGCCACAAGATATGTTTCAATGATCATCTTTAGTTTGTTTGTGTTATTGTTTTGTGTTCTGTGAGAAAATTAAGTTAAAAATGTATATTTTTCACGAGCCGCAGGGTTCCGCGCACTGGAACACGTTAAAAATAAAACAAGAAGAAACAACTGGCTGCATCCAGCTGCAATATCATTGTTCCACCCTGGAAACGCGTCGTGAAGTAAAATTAAAAGAGTAACTGACGCAGATAATTGTTTTATTTGAACGTTTATTTAATTTACACCAAAAATACATAGGAGTAAGCATCTGGAGTGAGCTCAAGCATATTCCAGGTTTTGATTGATTTGCAGCAGTTTTAAGGGAATGTACTTCACCATCCATGAAAGAAGTGATCTACTAAACACCAACAAGACTTCTTTTTTTACGAGTAATTGCACGTTGGCCTGAGACCCTTCATTTAAGTGCGATATATTTCAACTGGTACAGAAAATACACAAAGAACAGCCAGTATATGATAAGGTGGGGTAAATCCAACCTAGTAATTTCTTGTGGCTATATAACGCTTATCCGAAGTCGGATCTTAACGTTATATACGTTAAATTATAGGTAATACAAAGGAGCAACTGTTCGCAAAATTCTTTTTTTTATACCATCAATAGTTTTTGAGGTATCCGTATTTTAAGAAACGTCCATTTTTGCCATTTGCAAAAATGGTGGGGTAAATCCGACCCCCTATTTGTTGGCTGATTTTTCACAGAAATAGTTCTAAAAGAACGGTTTTTTTGGGAAATAATTATAAGCAATTATGTTTTTTACATAAATGAACAAAATGTATTCAAAAAATAACAATGTTTAGAGTACTAAATGTACTGAAAGTTAAACGAATGTAAATTTTAATTGAAAAAAGATGATTTCATTGCATGGCGGTGCAACAGCAATGTCGATCTCGGTATGTTAAAATCACGAGCGACAGTTCATAAAGACATTCCCATTTGCATTGCAGCAACTGCTCGGCGAATATCGTTTTGATTGCGTTTTGTCGTTTTTCGTTTGTTATTTGGTACCATTTTCCAAAAAATAAACAAAAAGTCACTTCGTTTCCATAAATAAATAATTCCATACACATAAACGATAAAAAATATGCGGTCGGATTTACCCCACCATTTAGCGGTCGGATTTACCCCACCATGCCATTTTTCATTTAACACACATAGAAACAATTTACATGAAATTTCCAACAAAAACGATGCGTACACTGAATAGGTCACTAAATGCACTACCAAATCACGTACCGTCTGTTTTGCAATCGTTTTATTTAATAAGGTAAATCTAGTGATGCAATTTGCACAAAAATTAAATTGAAACAATCGAAAACACACTTGTTGTCTTTTGAATGTCTAAATGACAAATGCGGCAAAGCTGTCAAGACGACATTTTCATTATTTCGAATGCTCTATATGGTAACACTAATGCGAAATCGCTCCGCTTTGCCGTTTCTCACAAATAGAGGTCGGTCGGGTTTACCCACCCATCGTATTTACCCCACCTTACCATATATATATGCGGACGCACACACAGATAAGGCAAAACATTATGACCACTGCCATGGTGCTGCTAGGTGGTGTCGCAGGCAAGTGACGTAGTAACAAAAATATGTGAACGGAGCAGACACGGACGGGGGACCACCCTAGCAAAGATATGGGTTGCAAATGGGGAAATCCATTGAGGTAAACGGCTTTGACGAAGGGCAGATTGTCATTACGCAGAGCCTGTGAACGAGTATCTCGAAAACGCCGAAACTGGTCGAATGTTCACGTGCTACTATCGTGCACATCTACGGAAAGAGGTAGAAGGACAGTGAAACCACCACTGGGCACTAAATGGTTGGATGTCCACAACTGTTCATAGAACGTGGGGTTCGGAGACGTGCCTGCTCTGTAAAGTACGACAGATGGTGATCTGTGTCATTTCTGCCGAAAGAACACAATACTGGTGCACGCACAATTATTTCAGAGCACACCGTTCACTGTTCATCATTGAATATAGAACTCTGCAACAGACCACCCCTACATGTTCACATGTTGACCCAAAAGCATCATCCGTTGCAATTTAAATGGGCATGAGACCATCGGGATTCGACCGTCGATCAACGTAAACGTGTCGGCTCTGAATCACATTTTCGCTACTCTGGGTCGATGGTCGTCTCTACAAACGCCGTCATCGAGGTGAATGGCGGCTCGAAACGTGCAGCCTGCCACAGACGCAGGCTGTGGGAACAGTATTATGCTATGGGAGACATTCTCCTGCACTTACATGGGACCTGTGGTAGTACTCGAAAACACACCGACAGCTGCAAACCACCCGCATCTCTTCATGCTTGATGTCTTCCCCGACGGCGAGGTCATCTTTCAGCAGCATAACTGTCCGTGTCTCTGAAACAGAACTGCGCTACAGTGGTTTGAGGAGCATTATAATGAACTCACATTGATGTCTCGGCGACTAAATTCGCCTGATGTAAAACCTATGGAATCCATCTGGGTCGCTATTGGTCACTATCACCGCGTACGCAAATAGCGGCCCGTTAATTACCGAATTACATGACCTATGCGTAGACATTTAATGCCATATACCTCCACAAACATACCAACAAAGTGTCGGATTCCTGTATTTCGTTACAAAGACGGACAAACAAGCTATTAAGCAAGTATTCATAATGTTTTGGCTGATCAATGTGTGTGTGTGTGTGTGTGTGTGTGTGTGTGTGTATGTATGTATGTATGTATGTATGTGTGTGTGTGTGTACAGAATCACACCCCTGTCTATGGGTTTTGTGCAACCCGCAGTGCCTTCAGATAGCACTCGCATGATTTTCACATTCTCTTTCTCACTACACGCAAACTATTAGTTCTACAGAAAATTAATGGGATCCTTTTTGTAAGAAATTTAATGTAGTTAAATTTTATACTGAGGTAGGTTTCGTTGGAGACCATGGTTTTCGAGTTGTTCAAGAAAAACGCGTTTGAAGGTCACTTTTGTACGATTTTCTTGAATATCCCGGTAAAAAAGTTAACTACGTTAAATTTCCTATAGAAACGCCTACTCATTTTCTCTGTACGACTAATATTTTAGCTTAGTGAGCGAGAGAATATGAAAAATCTTGTATGTCGATTTGGAAGGCGTTTGCAAATTGCTGTAGTAGGGGCAGTTGAGTCACCTTATATACGTATATATAAGCTCCCAGATTTGATCAGCAGTAAGTGTTTTAACGACTCTTCGCCTATCAGCTTGAGACTCTTACCATACTGGAATAATAAAAGAATTGTGCTCTATTTGTCATAGGATAGTGGGACCGTCAAGGACATCAATAATGATCCACATAGTTTACACTCAAATAACTAAAACAATAGGCAGACACAGCATCGTTTACATGTTTCCTTTACTTCACGTCTATGGCCATAAATTTTTTATGTTATCAGGCTACCAGTTTCGCTCTATAAAGACCATCTTCAGAGCTACAGTAAAATATGGGATAAACACAGATACAACTAGCAGCCTGTCTACGGCTTAAAACAATAAAATAGACCATGATGAAAAATATTACTGATATACATGTGCATTTGCGCGCTTTAAATATGATGAGGCGTGCCTGTTATATAAAAACGTGTCCTAATATACTGGACCCATGGTGGCATCGTCAAATGCTAAACACAAAATCAGCGCCAGTATCGTCAAACATATATAAATAATAATATACACTAGATTTCATCTTGTCAGCAGTACTACTGTTCGAAACAAATTACTGTACAGTAACCACAATATGTTTGTGTTGCAAATTCGCCAGAAGTCGCTACTGTTGGCGTACACATGTTCTTCAGTGATAATTGTACGATGGAAAATAAAGGGAGATACAGACTGCCGCATATAATCTGCTTCCTCTGTTGGCGCTAACACCAGAACGCCGCATAGTCGAGAAGTGGTTAGAGGAACGTCACCGCCAGAGGGTCCCTCGTACCCTGCGGCACCCCGTTCCGAGAACAGAGTGATAAAACCCCGTACCAGTGCATGAGCAAGATTACCTAGTTAATAAAGTATAGTATATAAAAAAGAGAAGGAACAAGAAAACACAAGAGTTATGCGCACAACTTAAGAAAACGAAGTACGAGGGAAATCCCAAAAGTAAGGTCTCCTATCTTTTTATAAGTACATTGACCTGTTTATTTCTACAATGGTTTACATCAGTTTACAGATTGAAGATTTAGCTATTTTTCAATATAATCACCATTTCTGCCGATGCTTTTAGGTAGACGCTGTGGCAGTTTTTGTATGCCCATGTCATACCAGCTCGTCGCCATGCTGTTCAGAAAGTTATGAACCTCTTCGTTCACCTCGTCGTCGGAGCTGAATCGCTTTCCGGCCAGATGTTCTTTTAACCTAGGGAACAGGTGACAGTCACTGGGCGCCAAGTCAGGACTGTAGGGTGGGTGGGCGATTATGTTCCACTGAAACTGTTGCAGGAGAGCAACGGTTTGCCGAGCGATGTGTGAGCGAGCGTTGTCATGGAGAATGTGTACAATTAACACTGACAGGTACTGTGAGACTCTGAAAAAACTCAAACGGGCAATTCAGAACTGGAGAAGAGAAATGTTGAGCAAAGGCGTACACATCTTTACTGTGAAGGCAGCACCTACACACATCATAAAACAACCAATCATGTAATGCGATTTCATCAGTAGTGTCAGCTAGATACGTTACTGTTAGGTTCGATCAACATGTGAGTAATATGGAACCGCTTCGGGAACTCAGTGAGAATCATTGTAGGGAAAGCGACATTCTTTCCACGAAACACTTATGAGAAAATAAGAGAACCAGGATTTGAGGCAACTGCCAGAATGATTCCAATACCGCCAGTGTAGATTTTGCGTAAGGATCGCGAAGATAAGGTAGAAAGTATGACGAGCACGAAAACCTATCTACAGTCGTTTCCCCTCAGTCTATTTGCGAGTAGGAAAGGGAATGACTCGTATTGGTGTAAATAAACCTCCGCCATGCGCCTTATGACAGCTTGCGAAGGATGTATGTAAATGCAGATGTAGTTGTGTTCATGAATTTAGGAACATTAACCGGAAACGATAACATGATCACGCGGCCAACTTGTAAGCATAAAGTCGCCTAGCGTTCGGACCAGGATTACGAGTACATACTTAAGCAATTCCTCATATAAATTCTTTAGGTGTGCAAGTGTGATACGGGTATTATTTCGAATTCAGGCTTTCTCGAAATGTCCAGTAGCACTAATGGTTGTGCCTTATTCTGCCATGAGAAGGAGGCTGTGCACAAATCAAGCCTACAATGCTTTTTTGGTTTCGCTCCGTGTCGTGGATATCTGGACGGTATTATTTTTAATCCTGACGCTATGATTTTCGAGTGTGTGCAAAATAACATTAAACGCCTGAAATTCGTTAAGCATTTTTCTTGGGGAAACGAGTACGGTTTTTCCAGGGTTTAGGTGTCCACAACGTAGTATCTCCCTTGTTCTCTACATGAGATCTTTCCTGATGGCTGATCAGAAAGTATTTATTAAATTCATAGAAGACTGACATGAGATTTTTTTTTTTACCTCGGATATTTATTCTGCGTCCATCATATTCGCACTCTTGTAAGGTGTTAGAGTGCTCCACGTCTCGGCAGGCCACTGTGGCCGAGCGGCTCTAGGCGCTTCAGTCCGGAACCGCGCGGCTGCTACGGTCGCATGTTCGAATCATGCCTCGGGCATGGATGTGTGTGCTGTCCTTAGGTTAGTTAGGTTTAAGTAGTTCTAAGTTCGAGGGGACTGGCCGGCCGGGGTGGCCAAGCGGTTAAAGGCGCTACAGTCTGGAACCGCGTGACAGCTACGGTCGCAGGTTCGAATCCTGCCTCGGGCATGGATGTGTGTGGTGTCCTTAGGTTAGTTAGGTTTAAGTAATTCGAAGTTCGAGGGGACTGATGACCCTAGAAGTTAAGTCCCATAGTCCTCAGAGCCATTTGAACCATTTTCTAGGGGACTGATGACCTCAGACGTTAAGTCCCATAGTGCTTAGAGTCATTTGAACCGTCCACGTCTCATATGGCAGGTCCCCTTAATCCTTTTAATCATCTTTGCTGCAGCTCTAAAATTTTATCTTCAAATCGCTTGCCCGGTCTGCCCTGTTATATACTATTAAATGCTGTTCACGAGTGTAAAGGTGGTAATAGTCGATATTTTTTCTCCTGTGGTCGTTTAGCCGGAAGAAATTTTTTTTTACATAGTTTCCAGATACCAGGTTTCTCGAGGTCTTCCCACAAATCAACCGCCTCATGAAAGAAACGTTTCACCGAGCGAGGTGGCGCAGTGGTAAGACACTGGACTCGCATTCGGGAGGACGACGGTTCAATCCCGCGTCCGGCTATCCTGATTTAGGTTTTCCGTGATTTCCCTAAATCACTCCAGGCAAATGCCGGGATGGTTCCTCTGAAAGGGTACGGCCGACTTCCTTCCCCATCCTTCCCTAATCCGATGAGACCGATGACCACGCTGTCTGGTCTCCTTCCCCAAAACCAACCAACCAAAGAAACGTTTCGGTTTGACCCATGATTGGTAATGAGCACCAAAGTCTAATCGTACCCATGCTAGTTGGAATGTGTTACAAATATAATTTCCAGCCTTCTCTGCAAGCTAATTTCGGGTGAGGTAAACCTTTTACATTTTTAATGTTCATGACGTGGTGGTCAGAGAAGTTTAATGAAATGACGTCATATCCGTATCCATCAATTCCTGTTGTGGTGTAGATTCTGCCAAACTTTGATGGAGTTGTTGCCAAAACACGTGTGTAAAAGCAAGTCAGTTGTGGGACAGATCCTGCCAAGCTTTGATGCTGCTACTGCCAAAATATATGTGTAATAGCAAGCCACACAAACATATCTTTCATTATCAGTCCCAGTTCCTGTTTTGCAGTGGACCACAGAGGCTGTTGTTCAATAGTTTTTGGTATTTAATACATTTATACAGACTTCTACAAGGGTAAACACACTGTACATTCCTTGGTTTGAAATTAAAGCTTCAAGTATGGTAATATCACGATTTTTAGCCAAGAAAGATGTAACAGTTTTATCGCTGTTTACAATAACATTACTGCTTCCCTGGTAGTTTTCCGCTTTCACAGCGAAGTTGTGGTTTCATGTTATGTAGTCACACATCACCATTCTGTTAAAATTCCCTACCAAAATTTTACATTTTATCCAAATACACAAGCTACCTGTCCTCTACGCAAAGATGCTGCAATATTCCATTTTAACGTCGAACCACTACACTTTTTTATGACATGGACATAGGCATATTTCCAGCGTCTCTTTGCCAGTTTTTCCAAATTTATGCATCTTGATGCCACAGTTTTGTCTACATGTAGGGGATATGACAGTTTCGTCTTGACACCACATCTGGTGGTAAGAATGGTAAGACAGAGATTTAGGAACCAGGTTTTAAATTTTAAGACATTTCCAGGGGCAGGTGTGAACTCTGACCACAATCTATTGGTTATGACCTGTAGATTAAAACTGAAGAAACTGCAAAAAGGTGGGAATTTAAGGAGACGGGACCTGGATAAACTGAAAGAACCAGAGATTGTACAGAGTTTCAGGGAGAGCATAAGGGAACAATTGACAGGAATGGGGGAAAGAAATACAGTAGAAGAAGAATGGGTGGCTTTGAGGGATGAAGTAGTGAAGGCAGCAGAGGATCAAGTAGGTAAAAAGACGAGGGCTAGTAGAAATCCTTGGGTAACAGAAGAAATATTGAATTTAATTGATGAAAGGAGAAAATATAAAAATGCAGTAAATGAAGCAGGCAAAAAGGAATACAAACGTCTCAAATATGAGATCGACAGGAATTGCAAAATGGCTAAGCAGGGATGGCTAGAGGACAAATGTAAAGATGTAGAGGCTTATCTCACTAGGGGTAAGATAGATACTGCCTACAGGAAAATTAAAGAGACCTTTGGAAATAAGAGAACGACTTGTATGAACATCAAGAGCTCAGATGGAAACCCAGTTCTAAGCAAAGAGGGGAAAGCAGAAAGGTGGAAGGAGTATATAGAGGGTCTATACAACGGCGATGTACTTGAGGACAATATTATGGAAATGGAAGAGGATGTAGATGAAAATGAAATGGGAGATACGATACTGCGTGAAGAGTTTGACAAAGCACTGAAAGACCTGAGTCGAAACGAGGCCCCGGGAGTAGACAACATTCCATTAGAACTTGGGAGAGCCAGTCCTGACAAAACTCTACCATCTGGTGAGCAAGATGTATGAAACAGGCGAAATACCCTCAGACTTCAAGAAGAATATAATAATTCCAATCCCAAAGAAAGCAGGTGTTGACAGATATGAAAATTACCGAACAATCAGTTTAATAAGCCACAGCTGCAAAATACTAACACGAATTCTTTACAGACGAATGGAAAAACTGGTAGAAGCCGACCTCGGGGAAGATCAGTTTGGATTCCGTAGAAAGGTTGGAACACGTGAGGCAATACTAACCTTACGACTTATCTTAGAAGAAAGATTAAGGAAAGGCAAACCTACGTTTCTAGCATTTGCAGACTTAGAGAAAGCTTTTGTCAGTGTTGACTGGAATACTCTCTTTCAAATTGTAAAGGTGGCAGGGGTAAATTACAGGGAGCGAAAGGCTATTTACAGTTTGTACAGAAACCAGATGGCAGTTATAAGAGTGGAGGGACATGAAAGGGAAGCAGTTGTTGGGAAGGGATTAAGACAGGGTTGTAGCCTCTCGCCGATGTTGTTCAATCTGTATATTGAGCAAGCAGTAAAGGAAACAAAAGAAAAATTCGGAGTAGGTATTAAAATCCATGGAGAAGAAATAAAAACTTTGAGGTTCGCCGATGACATTGTAATTCTGTCAGAGACAGTAGAGGACTTGAAAGAGCAGTTGAATGGAATGGATAGCGTCTTGAAAGGAGGATATAAGATGAACATCAACAAAAGCGAGGATAATGGAATGTAGTCGAATTAAGTCGGGTGATGCTGAGGGAATTAGTTTAGGAAATGAGACACTTAAAGTAGTAAAGCAGTTTTGCTATTTGGGGAGCAAAATAACTGATGATGGTCGAAGTAGAGAGGATATAAAATGTAGACTGGCAATGGCAAGGAAAGCGTTTCTGAAGAAGAGAAATTTGTTAACATCGAGTATAGATTTAAGTGTCAGGAAGTCATTTCTGAAAGTATTTGTATGGAGTGTAGCCATGTATGGAAGTGAAACGTGGACAATAAATAGTTTGGACAAGAAGAGAATAGAAGCTTTCGAAATGTGATGCTACAGAAGAATGCTGAAGATTAGATGGGTAGATCATATAACAAATGAGGAAGTATTGAATAAGATTGGGGAGAAGAGAAGTTTGTGGCACAGCTTGACCAGAAGAAGGGATCGGTTGGTAGGACATGTTCTGAGGCATTAAGGAATCACCAATTTAGTATTGGAGGGCAGCGTGGAAGGTAAAAATCGTAGAGGGAGACCAAGAGATGAATACACTAAGCAGATTCAGAAGGATGTAGGTTGCAGTAGGTACTGGGAGATGAAGAAGCTTGCACAGGATAGAGTAGAATGGAGAGCTGCATCAAACCAGTCTCAGGACTGAAGACCACAACAACAACAACAACAACAACCATATCTCTACAGTGTGATTTCCTTCCAACTGTTAAAGCACACATATGTGAGGTCATCCCTCCCATATATCTAGTGCTTACATTAAAGTCATACAGCCGGCCGGTGTGGCCGAGCGGTTCTAGGCGCTTCAGTCTGCAACCATGCGGCCGCTACGGTCGCAGGTTCGAATTCTGCCTCGGGCATGATGTGTGTGATGTCCTTAGGTTAGTTGGGTTCAAGTAGTTCTAAGTTCTAGGGGACTAATGACCTCAGATGTTAAGTGCCATAGTGCTCAGAGCCAAAGTCATAGAGTTTGTGCCACAAATTCTAGTTGCTCCCTTTGTATAATGCTTATTCTAAGCATATCTATAAATTGGTGTCAGCAAAAAATTATAATTGGCATATTACAGATGCCTTGTGTTATGACATAATCAGATATTTTTCCCATGCAGTAAACCCTGACACACTACTGAATTACTACCAGTGACCCCACACGTGGTGGTGCGAATTATATTGCAGGCGGTGTATGTACACTCCTGGAAATTGAAATAAGAACACCGTGAATTCATTGTCCCAGGAAGGGGAAACTTTATTGACACATTCCTGGGGTCAGATACATCACATGATCACACTGACAGAACCACAGGCACATAGACACAGGCAACAGAGCATGCACAATGTCGGCACTAGTACAGTGTATATCCACCTTTCGCAGCAATGCAGGCTGCTATTCTCCCATCGAGACGATCGTAGAGATGCTGGATGTAGTCCTGTGGAACGGCTTGCCATGCCATTTCCACCTGGCGCCTCAGTTGGACCAGCGTTCGTGCTGGACGTGCAGACCGCGTGAGACGACGCTTCATCCAGTCCCAAACATGCTCAATGGGGGACAGATCCGGAGATCTTGCTGGCCAGGGTAGTTGACTTACACCTTCTAGAGCACGTTGGGTGGCACGGGATGCATGCGGACGTGCATTGTCCTGTTGGAACAGCAAGTTCCCTTGCCGGTCTAGGAATGGTAGAACGATGGGTTCGATGACGGTTTGGATGTACCGTGCACTATTCAGTGTCCTCTCGACGATCACCAGTGGTGTACGGCCAGTGTAGGAGATCGCTCCCCACACCATGATGCCGGGTGTTGGCCCTGTGTGCCTCGGTCGTATGCAGTCCTGATTGTGGCGCTCACCTGCACGGCGCCAAACACGCATACGACCATCATTGGCAACAAGGCAGAAGCGACTCTCATCGCTGAGGACGACACGCCTCCATTCGTCCCTCCATTCACGCCTGTCGCGACACCACTGGAGGCGGGCTGCACGATGTTGGGGCGTGAGCGGAGGACGGCCTAACGGTGTGCGGGACCGTAGCCCAGCTTCATGGAGACGGCTGCGAATGGTCCTCGCCGATACCTCAGGAGCAACAGTGTCCCTAATTTGCTGGGAAGTGGCGGTGCGGTCCCCTACGGCACTGCGTAGGATCCTACGGTCTTGGCGTGCATCCGTGCGTCGCTGCGGTCCGGTCCCAGGTCGACGGGCACGTGCACCTTCCGCCGACCACTGGCGACAACATCGATGTACTGTGGAGACCTCACGCCCCACGTGTTGAGCAATTCGGTGGTACGTCCGCCCGGCCTCCCGCATGCCCACTATACACCCTTGCTCAAAGTCCGTCAACTGCACATACGGTTCACGTCCACGCTGTCGCGGCATGCTACCAGTGTTAAAGACTGCGATGGAGCTCCGTATGCCACGGCAAACTGGCTGACACTGACGGCGGCGGTGCACAAATGCTGCGCAGCTAGCGCCATTCGACGGCCAACACCGCGGTTCCTGGTGTGTCCGCTGTGCCGTGCGTGTGATCATTGCTTGTACAGCCCTCTCGCAGTGTCCGGAGCAAGTATGGTGGGTCTGACACACCGGTGTCAATGTGTTCTTTTTTCCATTTCCAGGAGTGTATTATACATTCATTTGGGTCGATGTCATCTGGTAACAAGTGCTATCCCGTGTGGGGATAGCACTCCAGAGGCAACATGTATGCTCCTCTAATCCAGTAGTGACTCAGTGTTGTATCGGGGTATGCTGTATAGAAAAAATATCAAATTCTGTCACGACACAATTGATCCGTATTGTTAGGGCTGCTGTTGCAGCGATCACGCAAGAAAGTTATCTGACAGAAAGCCGGCACGTGCCTGTCAGTGTCCCATAATTTAACGACTACAGCAGTGCGTGAAGTACGGTCTTGCTGCAATTTGGATCTGGGAGATGTTAAACAAACGGATGTTCTAATGGACTGGCTGCAACAACTTTGTGTAGGCGACACAGGTATTACACATAAATGTCATATTATTACATATTTCTTCTCAGTCCAGGAAGTTATTCACCACATTAAAGTAAAAATGTGTATATTACCAAAATAGCATTGGCCCCTTTCGAATGTAACACTTATATATAGCACTATGGTCGTTCTGCAGTAATGATAAGAATACAGAAGAGTTGCCTGGTGTATGGGTAGCACCTTCCGGACTATCAAGAGTGAGAAAAGACTGTAAGCAGTGCTCTGTCTGCATTTAGTTATTTTAATTGAAAAAGTCTACACAATAGAAGGAGGTTGGTAGCACAGACGAAAAAGATATTATACATCAGTGGTATATTTTAGCAGGTGTGTATATGTCTTAGAAAATTGTAGTGACGAGTCTTTCTGTAGATTATCTCTTTGGTGGAGATCTACGTTACCCACCTTGTGCTATTACTTTGCAGGAGTACTGGCGATTATGTACTAGAAAACAATACTTTTTTAATGGAACATTTGTTACGGAGTGACGTAGTACCGCACATCCCAGACCATAAGGCCTGGGTTGGGTCCAGTGTGTCTTGGACAAATGCAGTCTAGGAGGCAGCGCTCACCAGGTCCATGTGGTACGCGCAAGCGACCATCACTTGCTTGCAGGCAGAATCTGCTTTCATTGCTGATGACCATGGCGCGCCATTCCATCTTGCAAGTGATCCTCTGAAGACACCAATTGAATCGCGCTGTGGCGTGAGTGGAAGACGGGCTAGAAGTGTGCGTGCCAGTAGTCCCACTGCTAATAACCGGTTCGCAGCAGTTCGTGTTGACACGTCTGGGCTCACAAGCCCTCTTATTTGCACTGTGGTAGCTGTATGGGCTGCCAATGCTAGCCTTGCAATACGACGATCCTGGCGGGTGTCTGTAATGCGTGGACGTCCAGAACTTCATCTGCGGGTGTGAGAATTTTCACGTGACCACTGACACCAGAATCGTTTCACAACTGACGCAGCGCGTCCAGCTTGTATGGCAATTCTCCGAAAGGACCTTCCTGACCCCTTTCAAACTCGCTCAGTTAGTTGTAGGAAGCATGACTGCATCTCCGTGGCATGGTTGCCTTCTTCCTTCACACGTTTTCATCACTCTGAGCTTTCTGGCTGTGAGCATTCCCTATTAAAGGGTAAACGCAGACGGCGCTCTAATAACTATACCACTACTCTGTCTGTTGGCGGACGACGTTAAAACCATTATCTACTATCCCCCAGGTGAGATATGCCGTCATCGGATCAAAATCGACGTCGTCTTTCCAATTGTACTAGTTTTTTTTTCGACAGTATATATATATGACTTCCTTGCGCACATGTCTCTTACGGATATTTACTGACAACTATTCTTTCCATGAAATGATGTTACAAAGCTTATTTCTCGGCACAGGCGACATATATTTACTCTGGAATTGTCTCAGAAAGCTCTTGTACTTCGACTGTCGCTTAAATTCCTAAAATACATATGTAGATCACACTGGGAGACAAGTTCGCAGAGTACCTGTGTGGGGTGGGAAGCTTAGGATATACTCTACTTCAGTCGAAATTTGATATATTGCACGTACTGTGTTTAGCACAAGTTAAATATAGGTAAAGGATTCTTTGACAATCAATCAGGAGAACTACGAACCGCTTCGAGGTTAGTGAAGCAGACAGGAGAGATATATGCTGCCCTACCATTAAGCCCGCTCTCGAATACCATGGGAGGAAGTCAACAGAGCGGGAAATGTTCACATATATTGCTGTTCTGCGTGTAGTATTGTTAAGCAATACAGACTTCAAGTAGTTAAATCTTTTTTTTAACCATATATCTCTCTTATCTCATTCCCATGCCTTATATGCGATATATACGTTGGCTGATGTAGAATTATCGTGGAGCTCACCTCAAACTCGTGTTTCATAAAATTTACTCTGCAGAATTTCTTGGGATCTATGTTGTCCCTCCTCCATGCAAGAGTACTGCTGTGGAGACGGGTAACAAGTCGAAGGACTTGTCTGGACAACTATAAGACTGAACCGTGAAACAGGCAAACTTCTGTAATAGCAGAAAATTGAGTCCGCCTTGATGCAAAACATCTTGTTATTCGTTTATTTCTTTATTCTCCCAAACTAGTTTCGGCGACAAATATCACCATCATCAGTAGTTTTTTTTTTAAATCTAAGACATGCAGAAAATAGCAATGTTATACAAACACAGTTGCACATTATTACATATTTACTATGCGTTTTTTGAAATATAGTTTTCTATGGGTACTTTCATACTGGCTGTGGCTCTGAGCACTATGGGACTTAACTTCTGAGGTCATCAGTCCCCTAGAACTTAGAACTACTTAAACCTAATTAACCTAATGACATCACACACATCCAGGATTCGAACCTGGGACCGTAGCGGTCGCGCGGTTCCAGACTGTTGCGCCTAGCACCGCTCGGCCACCCCGGCCGGCTACTTTCATACTACCTTATTTATTGTATGTTACATCATGTTTTAAGGAATTACTGTCGCTGTTTGCGACATATTTTCTGTGCGCTTTTTTCTGTTGCCGTTTTTTACTTAGCGAACATCATGTCATCGCTAAGTAAAAAACGGCAACAGAAAAAAAGCGCACAGAAAATATGTCGCAAACAGCGACAATAATTGCTTAAAACATGCTATAACATACAATAGATAAGATAGTATGAAAGTATCCATAGAAAACTATATTTCAAAAAACGAATAGTAAAAATGTAATAATGTGCTACGGTGTTTGTATAACATTGCTATTTTCTGCATGTTGTAGATTTAAAAAAAAAAAACCACTGATGATGGTGAAATTTGTCGCCGAAACTAGTTTGGGAGAATAAAGAAATAAACGAATAACAAGGTGTTTTGCATCAAGGCGGACTCAATTTTCTGATATTACTGTTTTTCTATGCAAACACGAACCAAATGGAAGAGTTGCAACATAAAATCATTGCAGGCAAACTCCTCTTGCAAATCCTACACACGTGTCCTTGCCTTGTAACGGACAATTTTCTCTGGATTCTCTCTCTCTCTCTCTTTTTTTTAATACGATCTGCGTGTCGACTGGAGGACACTCCCAAATTAACGGCCTCTAGTGTGTGTCTAGATACTTACGTAGAGAACTGTAAGGTGTTATAATGAGAAAAAATGTTAAGGTTATTATAAACTTAGAGTATGTAATTGGTGTATGGGTGGGTGTTGTATTGGGAGGATCGAATTGGGAAGCTTATATATATATATATATATATATATATATATATATATATATATATATATATATACTGCTGGCCACCGTAAATGCCACACCCTGAAGGAAGCATCCGAATCAAGTGAAATTTACACCATGGGTTTGCAGCGATGAGATATGCAACTGATTAGAATTTCAGCGCAGACGCACATCACGCGCGCCTGTGGCGCCACCTCATAGCGCCATTTAAGGCTTGGCGATTTCGACGAGTGTACGTTCGGCACGTGTGTTTACCTTGTGGTTGTTTCACAAGACGATCAGTTATGCCTCGTAGACAACAGCGAACATCGTTTGATCAAGTATCCGAGTTAGACAGAGGAAGGATAGGTGCTTACCGAGATTGTGGATTACCATACAGAGAAATCGCTAGTCGTGTTGGACGAAACCAAACAACTGTAATGCGGATATGTGACCGTTGGTTGCAGGAGGGTACGACGGACCGACGTGGTCGATCGCATTCACCTCGGTGCACCACTGCACGTGCTGATAGGCAAATTGTGCGCATGGCAGTGACGGATCGCTCAGTGAAATCCCGAACCATAGCACAGCACATTGCGTCTGTAACGCATCATCCAGTGTCTGCGCGTACCATTCGACGCCGTTTACAGCAGAGTGGTCTGTCCGCAAGACGTCCATTGCTTCGTCTACCATTGACGCAGAACCACAGACGTCTCCGTCGCCAATGGTGTGATGACAGACGGATGTGGACGGCAGAATGGAATGACGTTGTCTTTACTGACGAGGCACGCTTCTGTCTGTAGCACCACGATGGTCGGATTCGAGTGTGGAGACACCGTGGAGAGAGGATGCTGTACAGCTGCATTATGCACCGCCACACTGGTCTTGCACCGGGTATTATGGTATGGGGCGGTATTGGATATTACTCTCGCACGCCTCTAGTACGCATTGCCGGTACTTTAAATAGCCGGCGCTACATATCCGAGGTGCTGGAGCCAGTTGTCCTTCCTTACCTTCAGGGCTCGGCCACAGCCATATTTCAACAGGATAATGCGCGACCACACGTGGCACCCATTGTCAAAAGGTTCTTCGTCAATAACCAGATTGAATTGCTTCCCTGGCCGGCTCGCTCTCCGGATCTTTCGCCGATAGAAAACATGTGGTCCATGGTTGCTCAACGAGTGACCCAGATTACATCCCCAGCTGCCACACCAGATGATCTTTGGCAACGTGTGGAAGCTGCTTGGGCTGCTGTACCCCAGGAACACATCCAACGTCTCTTTGACTCAATGCGGAGACGTGTGGCAGCGGAGATCTCCAACAATGGCGGCTACTCTGGCTACTGATTCTGGCAGGAACCACATGTCACAGACGTCTGTAAACATAATCATTTGATACTTGGTCAACATGTTATCTACAAAATAAATTTTGTTGTGCTACCTCTTGTCTTTCTTGGTGTTGCATTTACGGTGGCCAGCAGTGTATATTAGCGCTTTGCTATGCTGGGGTAGTATCTATTCTTGTATTTTTATATCGTTGTTAATACATAACGATAAAACGAAGGGTCTCAGGCCGACGTACAACTACCATTAAAAAAGATCGGTCAAATAGATGTTTAGTAGCCCAGTTCCTTCGAGGACGATAAGAACGTTCTCTTACGATTGCTGCAAATGAATCCAAACCTGGACTGTGCTTTCGCTTACTCCAGCTACAATCTCCTACGTATTTTATGGTGGTTAATTTTTTCATCGATAGTGAGGGACATCACAACTGGATATTTGCCATCACTTTAGTAGGTTAACTGTCTTCGCCCTTTCGCTACGGAGTACGGAGTGCATATGACGATGCTCTAGAGAGAAAACGGGGCTGGGGAGAGGGTTTGGAGCTTGGTACTGATTGGACCAGAGAGGGAAGGGGGAGGTTGACATAGTCTTAGATCATTATCTGGGATAGATTGGTTCAAAATGGCTCTGAGCACTACGGGACTTAACGTCTGAGGTCATCAGTCCCCTAGAACTTAGAACTACTTAAACCTAACTAACCTAAGGACATCACACACATCCATGCCCGAGGCAGGATTCGAACCTGCGACCGTAGCGGTCGCATGGTTCCAGACTGAAGCGCCTGGAACCGCTCGGCCACAGCGGCCGGCTCTGGGCTAGAACCGCCCACAATTGACCGAGAGGTGCTGACTGTGGTCCTGTCTCGTGTCGTCGAGCTGCTGCCTTTTTATCGTGGCGGGAGCCTGGTTGGGGGGTCACACGTGGGTG
Organism: Schistocerca americana; assembly: GCF_021461395.2. Classification (NCBI taxonomy): domain Eukaryota; kingdom Metazoa; phylum Arthropoda; class Insecta; order Orthoptera; family Acrididae; genus Schistocerca; species Schistocerca americana. Next base: position 226,244,679 of record NC_060123.1, read on the forward strand.
GGAGGTGCCCACTGTAGCAAAAGCCCCAGATTCCGTCATTTCACTTTAGGCTTTCTGACTCGTCACGAGTGGACACTAGGGACTGTTACACGCACGTTTTCTAATAAAGTGCATTTCTTTACATTGCTGCCGGATGCCTTGGGCACTGGGCTGGTTATCACTTATTCAATGACGCCGGCCGGGCCGAAGCATGGAGAGCAGTGGCTGACACCCGCGATAACGGATAGCTCCATAGAGGTGGCGGCAGAGTGTTGGCCGATCAGGGAGCGGGCTCCTCCTTTTTAACTTTTTCTTTTTTTTTTTTTTGCGTCATCAGTCTGCTGACTGGTTTCATGCGGACCGCCACAAATGCCTGTCTTGTGTCAACTTTTTCATTTCAGAGTAGCACTTACAGCCTGCGTCCTCAGTTACTTGCTGGATGGATCCTAATCTCTGTCTTCCTCTACCATTTTTACCCTCTACAGCTTCCTGTAGTAGCATGGAAGTTATTCCCTGATGCCTTAACATATGTCCTACCATCCTGTCGCTTCTTCTTGCCAGTGTTTGTCATATATTTCTTTCCTCGCCCATTCTACGAAGATCCTCCTCATTACTTGCCTTATCATTCCACCTAATTTTCAATATTCTTTTCTAGCACCACATCTCAAATGCTTCGATCCTCTTCTGTTCCGCTTTTCCCACAGCCCACGTTTCATTCCCATACAAAGCTGTGCTCCGAACATACATTCTTAGAAATTTCTTCCTTAAATTAAATCCCACGATTGATACCAGTAGACCCCGCTTGGCCAGGAATGCCCTTTTTCCCATCTCTAGTCTGCTTCTTATGTCCTCCTTCCTCCGTCCGTCATAGGTTATTTTGCTGCCCAGGTATCTGAATTCCTTAACTTCGTCTACTTCTTGATCCACAATTCCGATGTTTGTCGCTGTTCTCATTTCTGCTACTTCTCATTACTTTCGGCTTTCTTCGATTTACTCTCAGTCCGTATTCTGTACTCATTAGACTGTTCATTCCATTCAGCAGCTCACGTAGTTCTTCTTCATTTTCACAAAGGATATTAATGTCATCAGCGGATCTTATCATTGATATTCTTCCACCTTGAATTTTATTTCCACTCCTGAGCCTTTCTTTTATTTCCATCATTGCTTCTTCGATGTGCAGATTGAACTGCAGGGGCCAAAGACTCCATCCCTGTCTTACACCCTTTTTAATCCGAGCACTTTGTTCTTGGTCGTCCACTCTTATTATTCCCTGTTGGCTCTTGGACATATTGTATGTTACCCGTCTCTCCCTATGGCTAACCCCTGTTTTTCTCAGAATTTCGAACATCTTGCACAATTTTACATTGTCGAAGGCTTTTTCCAGGTCGACAAATTCTATGAACGTGTCTTTATTCTTCTTCAGCCTTGCTTCCATTAGCAACTGCAACGTCAGAACTGCCTCTCTGGTGCCTTTATCTTTCCTAAAGCTAAACTGATCTCATCTAGCCGATCCTCTGTTTTCTTTTCCATTCTTCTGTATATTATTCTTGTCAGCAGATTGGATACGTGAGCTGTTATGCTGATCGTGGGATAATTCTCGCACTCTCGGGTCTTGTTATCTTCGGAATTTTGTGGCTGATATTTTTCCGAAAGTCTGATGGTATATCTCCAGTCTCATAAATTCTACACTTAGCAGTTTAATTGCCAATTCCCTCAACGATTTTAGAAATTCTAGTGGAGTGTTATCTATCCCTTCTGCCTTATTTGAGCTTAAGTCGTCCAAAGCTGTTTTAAATTCTGATTCTAATACTAGATTCGCTATATCTTCTATATCGACTTCTGTTTCTTCTTCTATCGCGTCATTAGACAAGTCTTCCCCCTCAGTGTACTCTTTCCACCTATCCGCTCTTTCCTTTGCGTCTAACAGTGGATTTTCCACTGTACTCTTAATGTTACTGCCCTTGCTTTTAATTTCACCGAAGGTTGTTTCGACTTTCCTATAAGCTGAGTCAGTCCTTGCAAACATTTCTTTTTCGATTTCTTCACATGTTTCACGCAACCATCTCTCCTTAACTTTCCTGCACTTCCTATTTATTTCATTCCTAAGCGTTTTGTATTTACGTATTCCTGAGTTAACCTGAATATTTTTGTACTTCTTTCTTTCATCGATCAATTGAAGTATTTCTTTTGTTACACATGGTTTCTTCGTAGTTGCCTTCTCTGCACCTACGTTTTCCTTTCCAGCTTCGGTGATCCTCATTTTTAGAGATGTCCATTCCTCTTCAACTGAACTGCCTACTGATCTATTCATTCTCACAGTATCTATAGGCTAAGAGAACTCTAAGCATATTTCTTCATTGCCTAGTACTTTCATATCCCTCTGCTTTGCACTATGATTCTTCCGGTCTACCCTCCTAAATTTCAGCCTACTCTTCAACATTCCAAAATTGTGGTCCGATACTTCATCTGCTCCATTGGTAAGCTTTACAATGCAATATGTGATTTCCGAATCTCTGCCTGATCATGATGTAATCTGAATGGAATTGTCCGATATCTCCAGGGCTTTTCCAGTTATATCGTTTCTCATGTGATTGTTGAATAGAGTATTCAGTATTACAAACTGATATTTATTGCAGAACTCAATTAGTCTTTCTCCTCTCTCGTTCAAGCCCGTATTCTCCCATAACCCTTTCTTCTACTCCCCCGCATACAACTGCGTTCAAATCCCCTAAAACTATTAGATTTTCATCTTCCTTTACGAACTGAATTACCCGTTCAATAATCTCAATACTGTCTCTATCTCTTCATCTTCTGCTTACAAAGTCGACATGTATAACTGAACTATTGTTTCCTGTGTTGGTTTGCTGTCGATTCTGATGAGAACGACCCTATCACTGAATTGTTCACAGTAACTCACTTTCTGTCCTACCCTCCTATTCATAACAAATCCCCCTCCAATTATACCATTCTCTGCTGCTGTTCATATTTTCCTATAATCGTCTGACCAAAAATCCTTGTCTTCTCTCCATTTTACTTGGCTGAAACGCACTGTATGTAGAGTACGCCTCTACATTTCCCTTTTCAGATTTTGTAGCTTCCCTACCACGTTCAAACTACTGGCATTCCACGCCGCGACTCGTAGAACGTTATCTTTTCGATGGTTAATCCATCTTTTTTTTTCATGGTGACCTCCCATCGGCAGTCTCCTCCCTGAGATCCGAATGGGGGACTAGTCCGGAAACTTTTGCCATTGCAGAGATCATCATGACACTTTTTCAATTACAGTCCATATATCCTGTGGATACACATTATGTGTCTTTAATGCAGTGGTGCCGGCCGGAGTGGCCGAGCGGTTCTGGACGCTACAGTTTGGAACCGCGCGACCGCTACGGTCGCAGGTTCGAATCCTGCCTCGGGCATGGATATGTGTGATGTCCTTAGCTTAGTTAGGTTTAAGTAGTTCTAAGTTCAAGGGGACTGATGACCTGAGAAGTTAAGTCCCATAGCGCTCAGAACCATTTGAACCATTTTGCAGTGGTTTCCATCGCCTTCTGCATTCTCAAGCCGTTGATAATTGCTGATTCCTCCACCTTTTAGGGGCACTTCCCCACAGCAAGGGCAAGAGAGTGCCCAGAACCTTTGTCCGCTCCTCTGCCCTCTTTGACGAGGCCGTTGGCAAGACGAGGGTGACTTTTTATGCCGGAAGTCCCATTCTGATGATTTTCCCTTCGATTCATTATAAAGATTTGGAGGGGGCAATAAAAATACGTGCATCCGCAAACGTGAAAAACTGGAAGATTAGAGGAGTGATGCCATGGATAAAGAGGGGAGAAGGGGCTGGGATATAGTAAGACTTCGAGGCATCCTCCTGCTCGACGTAGGAGCAGAGTGGTCAAGGGTCAACATGCGAAGCCTGGTCACGGTGTCCCAGACACCGCCCCTGGGCAGAAGCGCACGAGAGGAGGGCGGAAGCCAAGGAGGATGGGACAGCAGAGTCGAGGGAATGCCAAGCTTGCCCTGGTGTAGTGCATAAAAGAAAGGCATGCGTGTCCATGCGCCTACCCTGCTGTGATGTATGATATAGAAATATAGTGCGGGGAGTCTCAGACGTCGGCTGGGGACGGAGGAGTGCCGACCGCTTGTGACATGATTCTGCTGAGGGTAGGTGACGTAAAAATCTCCCAAATGTAATTGGCAAAGAATGTGCGGCAGTTTGGTCGGTGTTCGTTTCATTGTGGGCAGTTTGTAAGTACTGCCACAAGTCAAGGCGTGAATTATCGCCATCAGTATAGGGGTAATGAATCGTCCATCCCTTGACCCATACAACATCCTGAAATGGGTGTCCTCACACCGGGTAAAAGTCCTAGGGTCAGTCGAGTGTGGCGAAACTCGGAGATAGGAGGCGACGAATTGTCGACCCAGTTTCGAGACGGCGCCATTGGCAGCACAAGTCAGATGGTGGGCATCATCGTCCACGGGGTGGGCAATCGTACAAGTCAGAGTGTCGGACATTCCGATTGCGTGAAGACGTTGATTTCTGGCAAATTTTCCACTTGCGACATGATACCCTGTTTCCTGGATGCTGGAGGGAAGGAAAGATTGGTGGACATGACGCCAGACCATGGGCCACCACGTCGATGGACGTTTGAGTTCGACGTCGTTGTAGGACATTCAGTGCAGTAGTGGAGTGTAGAAAGCGCGTGCTCGGTTAGTGAGTGGGAGCGTAACTGAAGTCGAAGATGAAATGAGAAATGTGCGTCAGACGGGACGTGATGTGTCCTCTGCCACCTGTTAGGATATGGACTTGAGCATGAGAATGTCCAGCAAGTTGCGCGTAAGAGAAGTGGCCCCGTTCCACTGCTTGTAAATGGTGGTCACGTACAAAGAAGGCCGAGGACCCCCGATCGTGGGAGCAGGAGGGGCGTTTCATGACAGACCTTCAAGAGCCAACCGGCCATGGGAAAGTATTCAGCCAGGAGGCTGTGTCCAATATTTGATGGCAGTGGGAGCATCTGCGCCATGTGGACCATCTTGGAAGCCACATGTTGATTGAGGTATTCAAAGCATTGTAAAGAATCTAGTTAGCAGAGGAGATTTTGTTGCACTGCCATGCGGGTAAGTTGAAGAGTACACCGAAAATTGATGGCAGTGGGACGGCACACGGTGGAAGCGAAAATGATACCAAGGTATCGGCAGGGATGCCAAACCACCTTGTGAGAGGCCACATCCAATGGGCATCACTCAGGATTTAGCCACCATACTCATGGTACTGCCCGCTGGAGTTGCGCTCTTTATCAAATCGAGTGTCCGCCCCCGGTAGCTGAGTGGTCAGCGCGACAGAATGTCAATCCTAAGGGCCCGGGTTCGATTCCCGGCTGGGTCGGAGATTTTCTCCGCTCAGGGACTGGGTGTTGTGTTGTCCTAATGATCACCATTTCATCCCCATCGACGCGCAAGTCGCCGAAGTAGCGTCAAATCGAAAGACTTGCACCCGCAAACAGTCTACCCGACGGGAGGCCCTAGCCACACGACTGCAGCAGCATCAAATCGAGTGCCATCTGTGTTTCGATCCATGAGCAGATTAGGAGGAGGAAGTCGCCCACATATGCGTGACAACGAATAGTGTGCTGTCGTAACGTGAGTCGTCAGTCTTCCGATGAGTGGCGTCAGAGTTATGGCTCAGAGTAGTGTCGAAATTGGGCAGCCTTGCCTAATGGAGCAGCGTATGGTCGCCTGAATCAAGGATTCAGCACTGCTGTACAGGCACCGGATGATAGCAATAAAGGCTGATGCAAAACCTGTTCGGCCTATTACGGAGAATAGAAAACTGTGGCGCATCTTGTCGAATGCGCTGTCTAAATCAATGGCAAACACCGCGGCGCTAGTGCAATTAAAATGCGACATTCCCCTTTGGCCATCTGTATATTAACTGAGCCATCCGGAGTTGTCTGATCCGGGAATAGAATGTAAGGGAATGTCTTGACGCAACGCGTCGCCAAGACACATGCAAAAATTTTATAGTCTGCGTTAAGCAGAGTTAGGGGTGCGGTAATGTGTGGTTGTCGCTCCCCGTGTCGGTTTGTGGATGGGGGTAATAATTCTCTTGACAAAGGCTCGTAGTACAGCGTTGTCGATCGTCAGCAGTTCATGAAACACTGTCGTCCCCGCGGCACCATTAGCGCAAGCAAGACGCGATAAATGTCTATCGGCATAGCATCGTTGGCCTTGTCGCACGTAACCAGCTTCGTCAGCTCGTTCACCTCGTCGCCAGCGACGACGCTTGTGACGTGTGATAACACGAGCTCCAATGGTGTTGGTCGACGTCTCCTGGTATACTGTATGGTAGTGGTCTACAAAGGCATTGACGATTTCGTCTGACAAGTAAATGCGCTGGGCACGACAGGTGTAGATCTTGGTGATGAGTCGTTGTCATTGTTGTTTCCCATCAGAGACGTTGTTCCTGTTCCGCCGAGTCTTGGCGTCTGGCCTTCATCACCCCGCCCACCTCCCCCTCCCCCCCCCCCTCCCGCAGTCTACGGCGCGTCAGTGTCATGATTTGTGTCTTAGCTGTGTACCCTCTGAGTTTCAGGGGTGGGCGGCTGGGCATCTAGGTCGCGGAGAACGACGTAGAAATAGTCGATAGTGTGCTCGTACCACACAGCTGCTTCTTTGCCATACTGAATCAAGGTACGTCGAATGACAAGTTTGACACAATACACCCACCAAGTCAAAGATGCGCAGTACTTACAAGCGACGTTCACTGTTCACCCACGTCTCGGTAATGTCTTGAAGACAGTCGGGATCGTGGAAGTAGGAGATGTATAACTTCACGGTGCACGATTCCGTCATACCACGTGTTGTGAGAGGAGAATATTGCAGATGTAAGCACAATGGTCCAAAAAGGCCAAGGGCCAAAGTTGCACCTTGGAGTGCATGTGTGAGAAATCCTGTCAAGGCGGCACGCAGAGTGACCTGTCTTTTATGTCCAGGTACATTACTATTCCGAACTTCCCATGTGTCACGGAGCAACAGATCACAGATGACATATCGCAGTTCTTGACAGGTGTTGTAGAGGGGCATTTTATCCTTTAGTGCAGGACTCAATTAATCACCTCCAAGCAAATAATGGTCACGGCGCCCAAGAAATAAAGAGTCGATTTCTTCTGAGTAGAAGTGTGCTCTCTTATCTCTACAGATGGAGCCTGACAAGGTGTAAGCATCGATGATACACGTCCCCGTGATAGTGATTGCCACTCCTGTAGCAGACAGAAAGTATGTGACATCAGATACATGTCTGAGATGGTCACCAGGGGAGGGATAAGTGGTATGGCTCATGACATCTGGAAGTGTGGCCAAGTGTACTTCCCGCAGTAGTGCGATTTTGATGTTAGACGTCCATATCATCTCTCGCAACTGCTGAATTTTCACTTGGGAGCTAATGTTGTTAGTGTTGATCATTGCTACTCGGTACATTTGGAGCTGTGCCCCACTATGGAGGGTAACTATCAATGGGAGATGAGGTGGGACGAGGCAGTGGTGGCCATGCTGTATGACACATGCCAGTGTTGGCGTCTGCGTAACTAGGTCTCCATCTAGGGTAGCTCCGTCTGGGTCATCATCGACATCGTCACACTACGGCATCGAGGGCGCTGCCATCGTGGCGTCCATATGTTCCACATTGTCCGTGGGAGTCAAGGACGTCTTGGCAGCAGTCATAACGGTGGAGTCCATTGGTACAGGTGCACCTGGGCGAGCAGCAGAGTAGGCACTAGCGCAGCCAGATCCTATATCGCTTTGTCGTCATTCTTATAGTCGTGTAGGTTCTCCAAGGCCTCGTCGGACGGACGGCCTGGAAAGCGTAGGGGGGGAGGGGTGAGGGGTGAGTTATTTTGTGTTCTGAGACTGTACAACGACTGCTGTTGTGCCATTTAGATGAACGTTGTTTACATGTCCAGCCCTCGTGTCGGGAGAGGTGACGATGAGAGATGTGACGTCCATATCATCAGCTGGGAAGGGATCGGCAGTCGTTGCTGTTGGTAGTAGCGCCAGAGTCGCTTCAGATTATGAGCATGATGCATTGACCCCAGTGTTATCCATGGCAGATCGAAGGGACACTGGTATGTGGTCCGGCTGACGACTGTCGGTGGAAGAAGAAGAGAGTGCCGACGTGTAGGTGATCGGTAAAACCGTCTTCAGAGTCGGAAGAGCCATGATATCAGCTGGCAGTTGGGTGATGCGCCACTGAAGACTATCAGACCTAAGATGGCCTTCTTTGCCACATCTGGAATAGGTCTTATGTTGGCCGTCCTTAAGAATGGGGTACGTTTGGAACTGCATGCGGCATTCGGCAGTATGACCATATACAATGCCGTAGGGGCAGAAAGCCGCGACAACGTCTTCTCCCAGGAGCTCAGACAATAGTTCGAAAACTCGTATGGTACATATGCTCTAGCCTGCGTGGTCGACAGTGACCGCGCTGACATTGCCGTTGGCGTGGCAAAAGCGTACTCCATTTTGGTGTCACGAAATATTCGTTCACATGCCACGTCACTGACGCCTTTGATGTACATCGTATTGCTCAAGATGGACAAATAGATGCCGAAAATATCAGATGCTGGGATCTTAGCTTCGTCGCGTTGGAATCGTTTCACTTCTAAAGCCTTTGGTCGGTTGTAATCATTACACAAGGTGAATCGTAGTGTGGGGTTTCGAAAAGGGTTGCCCATGGTTCGAGTACACGTAAGCGACACAAGTGGCGGCCGCTGAAAGTAAATAGCAGCAAGTACGCGCGCTCCGCAGGCGGAAATATACAGCATATCTGCACTGCATGACTGCGAAAGCCGGTCCCTAGACCACTCTTTTTTCCATTTAGTGAAGCCATTTTTTAAGTAGGATAACTCCTCTGCTTTCCCTCACTTAAGAGTCTGAAGTAACAGTGACGAGGCTCCAATAATAAAAGTGGGTGAGGGTGGAGGGTGGCGAGCCTTATTCTTATTGGCCCGGGGGGCGGGGGGAGAGTGCCCTTACCCTAGCTTATTTGTCCCAGAACTTTCACAGTGGTGCAGTGACATCGCCACATGTCCAGGGAAGGGGTGTTCTTGAAAGTCTATGTGACCTTGTGGAGAATAATGGACGCTTTGTGCCAGTTCTCTCATTGATACCCAACTCGCCCAATATTTATACCACAAATCAGATCACGTTTTGTGAATGAATTAAAAATAATTAAAGAAATTGCACACAGTATTGGTTATAGTCCCACCTTAACTGATAACATACTTATGTTAGTAGAAAGAGGAGGCAGAGGATAACAGCAATTCTATATCCCCCTCAGAAGGTACTAAATCACACCTACAACAAATGGCACCCCAATACTGTATGTAGGTAGCACTTCACAGGTACTTGTATCAAATTAAAATCCATGAAATGTACACCAAATTTTTATGCTAGGAATATTGTTGCCCACATTCTGTTCAAGAGTAAAAAACAGATTTCACACATAGAGCACAGTGGAATTTTTAGCATTTCCTGTAGTTTGCGTGGAAAATTACAGGCAGGTGAATCAGTTAGCCCTATAACTACTGACTGGACATGAAAGACGTTGGAGACAACAAAAGGAAGATTGCACCTCTGCTGAACAAGCATTCTTATGATATGAAACGTTCTCCAGAAAACTGACATTACTTGAAGAACTGGCTATCAATAAACACCTATCACTGAATCCTGACTTAATCCTTTAGCGATCAAATACAGTTCCATTATCACCCTTACTAAAGCAACACCAGCCAGCTATTATTTTTCTCGCCATAATATAATGTAACAAGTATAACTATTTCCTAACAACATTCCATTGACTCCTTGCTGTCTCCTGCCCACTGTTTTTGCCTGTTCATCACATTCACCTCATATTTTATCCATATAATATATTAGCATGTTCTAGTAGTCACTTGTGTACCATTTTTTACCTATATATTTTTAAACTTTCAATCTTTATAATGTAATATAAGATTTATTTGTTGATACCTTCTTTGTGAATTTCATTATGCTTGTGTTTTTTCTAGATATATTATAGTAAAAGGCCACATATATTTGGAAAAACCATTTTTGTACAGCTATAAACTCTAGCTGATGTTGTGTTTAATATCTGTTTAGCCTAAAGTTGTCTGAGGCTGGCCTAGAAAGCCGAGAGACGGTTCACAACGAAGTATAAAATAAATATTACTGTGAAGCATCAATACTGTATATTATAGTTCTTAATAAGTAGGATATATTATAATTAATCATTTGATTCCACATAATTTGGACCGTGGCTGGGCTGACAGCAGTTGTTGTCTTCAAAGTTTATTTTGGGGCCGTTAATATATTTCTTTCTCATACTACAATTGAGAAAGAAAACAATAAGATGCCCATTATGTTAACGAAAATCTCAGATCGCTTTCCAGATTTTCGTTACAAGTATGAGGCAACTGAAATATTGACAAGCGCTGTCTTACTAGAATGCTTTGATGCTTGTCATTGGCAGGCGTTTCATACGATGTGCTGAAAAAATAAAACGAGAAGTCGTAGCGTGGCATGCTCGGGATGGAAGCATTTCCGGGCGGTGGGCGTTGCGAAAATAGCATACAGACGACGACGAGACTGGGTCCAACGGCTAGGTACAACTAGAACAGGTGTCTACCAGCAGCAGTTTCCACTGACAGACTTCCACTCACAACCAAAGTGCCGAATGACGCAAGCAGTAGTTGAAGTGCCTTACATCAGACCTGGCAGTGTGGCGTCTCTCATTAAGCCTCGTGTCCAAGTGTCCCAGACTAAGAGGACTTCCCCCCTAGCATTCTGCACAATTTGCTAAAGTTCGATTCGAGAGCTCGATTCTTCGTCTCGGCTGTCGAAACATTTGTTAGCGACTTTCATTGCTGTAGCGTAATGCCCGTTTCCAATTCCAAAGAATGCAGGTGCTCAAAGGTGTGAATACTACCAAGCCAACATTTAATAAGTCATGGTTGCAGAATAATAACACAAGTTATTTACAGAAGACTAGAAAAACTCGTAGAAGCCAACGTCAGGGAAGATCAGTTTGGGTTGCGGAGAAATGTAGAAGACGAGAGGCAATATTGACCCTATTACTTACTAGAAGATAGGCTGAAGAAATGAAACATACATTTTTGGCATTAGTAGTTTTGGAGAAAGCTTTCGACACTGTTGAATGGAGTACAGTCTTTAAAGTTTTGAAGGTAGCAGGCATAAAATGCAGAGAATGAAATGTTATTTAGAACTGCACGGAAACTACATTACGGTTATAAGAGTCGAAGAACGTAAAAGGAAAGCAGTAGCTGAGAAGTGAGTGAAATAGTGTTCTCGCCTCTTCCTGATGCTAATCAATCTGTTCATTGGGCAATCATTAGAAAAAAGTGAGGAGAAATTTAGAAATGGAATTAAAGTTGAAGGACAATATTTAAAACATTGCGTTTTGTCGATGACGTGGTGACTCTGTCAGAGACGGCAAAGGACTTGGAAGAGCAGTTCAACGGAACGGGGATTGTCTTGGAAAGGAGATTATCAGACGAACACAAGAAAAATAAGGCAAGGTTAATGGAATGTAGTCGAATTAAATAGGCTGTGCTGACAGAATTTCATTAGAAACTGAGGCACTGAAAATAGTAGACGAGTTTCGTTATTTGGTCAGTAAAGTGAGTGATGATGGATGAAGCAGAGATGAAAAAGCAGACTGGCAATAGGAGGAAAAGTGGTTCTGAGAAATCTGTTAACATCAAATATAAATTTAGGAGTTAGGAAGTTTTTTCTGAAGGTATTTGTCTGGAGTGTAGCCTTGTACGGAAGTGAAACGTGAACGGTAAACAATTCAGGCAAGAGGAAAATAAACGATTTTGAAATATGATCGTCCATAAGAATGCTGAAGGTTAGACACGAGATCAGATAACTGTTGAAGAGGAACTGGATCGTAATGGGGAAAAAAAGAAATTTGTGCCACCACTTGACTAAAAGAAGACATCGGATGATAGAATATGTCCCGAGGTATCACGGAATAGTCGATTTGGCAACGGCGGAAATTGTTGGGAATGAAAATTGTAGAGCGAAACCGAGGAGAATCAAATGGATGTCGGTCGCACTACTAATGCAAAGTTGAAGTGATCTGCTCAGGACAGACTAGCGTGGAGAACTACGTCAAACAAGTCTTCGGAATGAAGACTGCAGCAACAACAAGACTGCTCGTTTCCAAAAGCTTTCTAGTGTGACCTTAAATAACGTTTATTTAGCCAGTATTTGGAAAACTCTATATTCTGTTGACGTTCATTTATCAGGTCGTTTTGATCGTTTCCGTTATGTACGGTCGTCATTACACTGAGGTTTCAAGAGTCATGGGATACCTCCTAATATGGTGTCGGATCTCCTTTTGCTCGGCGTAGTGCAGCAAATGGAATGGCATAGACTCAAAAAGTCGTTGTAAGTCCGCTGCAGAAATGTGAGGCATGCTGTCTCTATAGCCGTACACTATTGCGACATTGTTGCTGGTCCAGGACTTTTTGCACTAACTGACCTTTCAGTCACGTCCCCTAAATGTCCGTTGGGATTCACGTCGAGCGATCGGGGTGGTCAAATCATCCGCTCGAATTTTCCACAATGTTCTTCGAACCAATCGCGAACAGTTGTGACATGGGACATTATCATCCATAAAAATTCCAGCGTTGTCTAGGAACATGAAGTCCGTGAATGGCTGCAAGTGCTCTCCAAATAGCCGAGCAGAACTATTTCCAGTCAAGGACCGGATCAGTTGGACCAAAGAACCCAGTCAGTTCCATGAAAAGACAGCCTACACCATTATGGAGCCCCTGCCAACTTGCGCAGTGGCCTGTTGACAACTTGGGTCCATGGCTTCGGGCGTACTGCGTCACACTCGAACCGTGCCATCACCTCTTACCAACTGAAATCGGGACTCATCTGACCAGTCCACGGTTTTCCAGTCATCTAGGGTTTCAACCGATATGGTCACGAGCCCAGGAGAAGCGCTGTAGGCGATGTCGTGTTGTTAGCAAAGGCACTCTTGTAGGTCTTCTGATGCCATAGCCCATTAACACCACAGTCGGCCGCACTGTCGTAACAGATTCGTTCGTCATACTTCCCATATTGATTTCTGTGTTTATTTCACGCAGTGTTGCTTGTCTATTAGAACTGACAACTCTATGCGAACGCCGATGCTCTCGGTCGTTAAGTGAAAGCTTGCGACCACTGCGTTGTCCGTGGTGAGAGCTAATGCCTGAAATTTGTTATTTTCGGCACTGTCTTGACACTGTGGATCTCGGAATATTCAGTTCCCTAACGATTTCCGAAATGGAATGTCCCATGCTTCTAACTCCAACTACCATTCCATTTTGAAAGTCTGTTAATTCCCGTCATACTGCCATAACCAGCTCGGAAACCTTTTCATATGGACCACATGAGTACAAATGATAGCTCCGTCAATGCACACCCCTTTGATACCTTGTGTACGCGATACTATCGCCCTCTGTACATGTGCATATCTCTGGTCCATGACTTTCGTCATTTAAATGTGTGAAGGATAACAGCAAACCTTGACTCATTGTTTTCAAACCAGCTGCTCAATTTGTGAAGCTCTTTCTCCTGAATAATTTTTTTTTATATTGTAATCATTTGTTTGTCTGTACATGTACATCACATCTATCGATTTCCGTTCCATTCGGATAATTCCTTCGTGTGCGTCTTTTCTCTTTTCTCTTTTTTTCTTTTTTGCACCTTCCTACAAAATGTCAACGTTTAAAAGGCATACTTATATTAATTACTTTTGAATACATTATGGGAGTGAACAGTGATCAATGTGTTACAAATATTTACTATCAAAAACAGTCTTGATCACAATTTTGTTTATTACGGTGACCGGTTTTGACCACTACTTTGGTCATCTTCAGACCAATGAGTAAAAACCTCCTCCTGCTGGAGAGTCACTACTCAAGCAGAAGGAGGTTTTTACTCATTTGTCTGAAGATGACCACAGTAGTGGTCGAAACCGGTCACTGTAAGAAATAAATTGTGATCATGACTGTTTTTGATAGTAAAGACTTGTATTACACATATCTAGTAACTTCTTAAAGTATACAGAGAAATTATGAAGACAAAGGTATCACATACACCAAAACATCTTCGAAGAAAGGCGTACAATGAGCGCGGAAGTGTAAACAGTTTTGACATGCCCCAGAGCGATTACGAGTATGGATGTGGACGAGTTCTCAGTGCAGTTTGAATATGAAACAGAGGTGGATCCTGAGTCTCCAGTGATGAACACACGTCCTTAATTGCTTCACTATTGGTGACATTACCTTCACTTTGTCATACTGGCCATCCGTTCAGACATACAAACTACCTCTCATCATCTAGCATAAATGTAGTGTGTTGTATACAAATGGGCGGAAAGGCCAGCTTTTGTTTGATTACACTAACGGCGCAAAATTATTGGCGCTAACGAAATATTTTCGAAAATGTCTTTGTTTTAATGACTGCCACCCAAATTCGCGTATCATATCCATGGCACTCTCTCCCCTAGTTCGCGGTAGTTCAAAACTGGCTGCCATTTTTGAATTTTTCCGAGGCCTCCGTCACTCCTATCTGATGCGGATCCCATACCGCTCAGAATACTCCAGAGGAGGACGGACAAGCGTAGTGTAGACAGTGACTTCAGTAGACCTGTTGCATCTTCTAAGTGTTCTGCCAATAAATCTCCGTCTTTGGTTCGCTTTCTCCTCGAATTTATCTATGTGATCATTCCAGTCTAAGTTATAAGTAATTATAATTCCTAAGTATTTAGGTGAATTCACAGTCTTTAGATTTATGTGATTTATCGTGTAACGAACTTGAGAGTGACCTCATGTTGGACGGCGTGGGAACTTGAGGGCGGGCGTACTCTTCATCAAGGTTCGAATCGACCACGTCTGACCATCACACGGGAGGGTCGCCGTATTGTGGACCAAGCAGATCTTAACCCTTCGCATCTGCACCTGCCATCCGAGAATAAGTAATGGACTTCCTACAACACTCTGTGTCATCCAACACCATTGGTCGGAACCTAGCAGCAGCCGGACTAGGGAATTACTGTCCCATGCGAAGGCTACCATTAAATCCACAACACAAATGGCCGCATTTGTAGTGGTGCAGTAATCGGGAAGCATGGATTGGTGACGAGTGGCGTCGCATTGTGTTCAGCGATGAATCGTGGTTCTGCATTACAGCGGATGACCATCTTCAGCAAGTACGGCGACGACCTGAGCCCATTCTTCCAACGTTTTGGAGAGGCGCAGCGGTGCTAGTCCTGGTGTCATGGTGTGGAGAGCCATTGAGTGTGACTTCAGGTTACGGTGCTAGTGACTAAGGGTACTCTGGCGGCACAACTGTATGTCACGAACATCCTGCGTTCTCATGTGTTACCTCTCATGCGACGATATCCTAGTGCCATTCTTCAACAGTACAATGCGCGTACAGACACGGCACGAATCTCTACGAACTGTCTGCGTGGTGTTGAGGTACTCCTGTGGCCAGAAACATCTCCAAACCTGTCTCCTACAAAATATGTGTGTACCCAGCTCCGACGACAACTCTACGGTTGGGGCCAGATTACCTTAGGAAAGGATACAATGGCTTTGTGGCACCATTTCCAACTGCATCAGTGCATGGTTCCCGGCTAGAAGGGGTGTAATGCCATACTGACAAGTGGGCTGAAGCTACCAGGTTCTTTGTAGCTTTTGAGACAATTTTGTAATGACCTAAATAACGTCACATTCCTTCTTAATCCGCGAAGTTTCATTTCACTTCCTCCATCCCTTTAGGGTGCCGTTTTTTACAGGCAATGTATATCCACTAAGGTGGTAAAAGTCATAGATAGCGGTATACACCTATACAGATGGCAGTAATATCGCGTACACAACGTGTAAAAACGCAGTACACTGGCGGAGCTGTCGTTTGTACTCAGGTGATTCATGTGAAAAGGTTTTCGACTTGATTACGATTTCCGACGTCGTTAGCGAGTTCAGTATTTCAGTAATTACCTCTCACCACCGACGACGCAGTGGCCGACAGCCTTCACTTAACAACCGAGAACAGCGGCGTTTGCGTAGAGTTGTCAGTGCTAACAGACAAGCAACACTCCATGAACTAAGCGCAGAAATCAATATGGGACGTATGACGAACGAATCCGTTAAGACAGTGGGGCAAATTTCGCGTTAATGGGCTATGGCAGCAGACGACCGACGTGAGTGCCTTTGCTAACAGCACGACGCTTCCTTGCAATGCGCCTCCTCGTGACCGTAATAGTTGGGCCATAGATGACTGGAAAACTGTGGCCTGGTTCGAATAGTCCCGATTTCAGATGGTAAGAGGTGATGGAAGGGTTCTAGTGTGCCGCAGACCTATTACAATCCTACAAGCGGTTCTCTGAATTCTTTCTATACCTGCTGTCACACCTACTCGAAAAAGACGCAAGAGCAGTAGTCTAGAATTGAACACATTATCGACTTGTATACGATTCACACAGGTCTTGCCCGGAACCCTTCCAAACAATATAAATGTTTCATTCCCCTCGCGCGATCGTCCCGTTTCATACCGCTTCTTAGTTGTTGTGTTTGTTGTGGTCTTCAGTCCAAAGACTGGACTGATGCAACTCTCCACGCCAGTCTGCTGCAAACTACGTCCATATGAGCCTTCTTATTGTAGTCAAGTCTTGGTATCCCTCTACAGTCTTTATCCCCAACACTTCCCCCTCTGCATTACCAAACTGACACATTCTTGGTGCCCAAGGACTTGTCCTATCAACTGATTCCTTCTTTTGGTCAAGCTGTGCCACAAATTTCATTCCTGACCCATTAGATTCAGTACCTCCTCATGAAGTAATGAGTGCTATCGACAGGGGATGTCAAATTGACTCCATATTTTTAGATTTCCGGAAGGCTTTCGACACCGTTCCTCACAAGCGTCTTCTAACCAAACTGTGTACCTATGGAATATCGCCTCAGTTGTGCGACTGATTTCGTGATTTCCTGTCAGAAAGGTCACAGTTCGTAGTAATAGACGAAAAGTTGTCGAGTAAAACAGAAATAATATCCGGCGTTCCACAAGGAAGTGTTATAGGCCCTCTAATGTTCCTGAACTATATTAACGACATAGCAGACAAACTCAGTAGCCATCTGCTGTCATTGACCGTCTTGTAAAGTCATCAGATGACCAAAACGAATTGCAAAATGATTTAGATAAGATATCTGTACGGGGAGAAAACTGGCAATTGATCCTGAACAAAGAAAAGTGTGCAGCTATTCACATAAGTACTAAAAGAAATTCACTAAATTTCGACTACGCGATAAGTCACACAAATTGAAGGCTGTAAATTCAACGAAATACTTAGGGATTACAATTGCAAATACCCTACATTGGAACGGTCACATAGATAATGTTGTGGGTAGAGCCAACCAAAGACTGCGATTCATTGGCAAAACATTCAGAAGGTGCAACAGGTCTACTAAAGAGAGTGCTTACACCAGGCTTGTCCGCCCTATTCTGGAGTATTGCTGTGCGGTGTGGGATCCGTATAAATGGAACTGACGGATGACATCGAAAAAGTACAAAGAAGGGCAGCTCGTTTTGTATTATCGCGAAATAGGGGAGATAGTGCCACAGACATGATACGTGAATTGGAGTGGTAATCATTAAAGCAAAGGCGTTTTTCGCTGCGACAGGGTCTTCTCATGAAATTTCAATCACCAGTTTTCTCCTCCCATTTCTAAAGCCTTCTGTTGGCACCCCCCTACATAGGGAGAAATGTTCATCACGATAAAATAAAGGAAATCAGGGCTCGCACTGAAAAACTTAAGTGCTCGATTTCCCGCGCGCCGTTCGAGAGTGGAACGGTAGAGAGACAGCTTGAAGGTGGTTCACTTGAACCCTCTACCAGGCACTTTATTGTGAATAGCAGAGTAATCACGTAGATGTAGATGTAGAAGTAGTTACTCAATCCACCCATCTTATTTTCAGTATTCTCCAGTAGCATCACATTTATAAGTCTTCTACACTCAGCTTCTCTGAAGCGTTTATCGTGTCTGTACAAGGCTGAACTCCAGATAAATGCTTTCAGAAAATGCTTTATAATGTTTAAATTCATATTCGCTGTTAACAAATTTCCTCCTCTTGGGAAATGCTTTACTTGTAATTGCCAGTATACATTTACTAATCTACCCACTTCGGCCACCACAACTTACCTTGCTGCCTAAATGACAAAACTCTTAGTTGAAGTATTCCCATACTCATGGAATGAGCGTAGGGGAGCAGATGCAGGAATCCTGCACCGCCGTTCGAGGCAAGATCCTAGCTGAGGTGGCTTGCCGTTGCCTTCTGCCGACCTGCTATGAAGAGTCAAATGTGCATTTCTGTGTGTGTCGTGTGCATTACTGTGACGAGTGCTTGTACAATAGGGTGGAATGTTTGTGTTGTTATGAATTAAGGGAAGGGCGATAGTGAAACCCGGTGCCAGCGCGTAGCCTGCTCCTTTCGAACAGCACAAGGTAGCTGCCAAGCTTAATGTCCCCACCTGACGAACGGATCGCCACCAACAGTGTCACATACCCTCACTTCACGAGACACTACTGAGAGGTTTGGAATTTCATCCAGAACATTGGCGCAAAGTCTTGTGATCAGGAACTTTACGTCACTACGTGTCCTCCACATACTGGCAAATACTGGCAGTGAACACTCCATCCACCACGAGTATTCAAAACGGCTTACACATGAGTCAAGCGCTACCGACAGACATTACCGAGCTCGGCTTCCTAACATTTAAATTTATATTCGACGTTAACATGTTTCCCCTTTCTTTTGGCTAAATGTTTTTCTTGTTCTCGCCAGTCTCCATTTACTACCCTATCTACTTCAGCCATTAGCAGTTGTTTTGCTGTCCCTATACGGTCTGATAAGTAAGAGCGTGAGTGTCATTACACACAGATGGTGAAAGATACCACCTTAGTTCTTTCACCGCACAACAGAAGAAACCTTTGTTCCTCATGCAATGTCCATAAAGCATTAGTTTACTTTGAATTCCTTACACACAAGAATAGACATGAGTGCAGGCCTTCCACTTGCCACCTACGTCCCTAACTATTTGTGGGGTGTATCCCAATCTGTGTCTTCCTCTGCAGTTTTTGACCTCTACAGCTCCCTCTAGTGACAAGGAAGTCATTCCCTGATGTCTTAACAGATGTCTTATCATCCTGTCCCTTCTCCTTATCAGTGTTTTCCACATATTCCTTTCCTCTGCGATTCTGTGCAGTACCTCCTCATTCCTTACCATATCAGTCCACCTAATTTTCAACATTCGTCTGTAGCACCACATCTCAAATGCATCGATTCTCTTCTGTTCCGATTTTCCCACAGTCCATATTTCACAACCTTACAATGCTGTGCTCTAAACGCGTATTCTCAGATATTTCTTCCCCAAATTAACACCGATGTTTGATGCTAGCAGACTTCTCTTGCCCAGGAATTCCCATATTTCCAGAGCTAGTCTGCTGTTGATGTCCTTGCTCCGTCGGTCATTAGTTATTTTGCTGCCTAGGTAGTAGACTTCGTTAACTTCATCTACTTCGTGACCATCTATCCTGATGTTAAGTTCTCGCTGTTCTCATTTCTGCTACTTTTCATTGCCTTCATCCTTCTTCGACTTACTGTTAGTCCATATTCTGTTCTCATAAGATTGTTCATTCCATTCAGCAGATCACGTAATTCTTCTTCACTTTCACTCAGGATAGCAGTGTTATTAGCGAATCGTAACATTGATATCCTTTCACCTTGATTTTTAATTCCACTCTTGAAACTTTCTTTTATTTCCATCATTGCTTCTTCAATTTACAAACTAAACTATAAGGGCGAAAGACTACATCCCTGTCTTACACCCTTTTTAATCCGGATACTTCGTTCTTGATCATACGCTCTTATTATTCCCTCTTGGCCCTTGTACATATTGTAAATTTCCCGTTTTTCCCTATAGCTTGCCCCTATTTTTCTTAGAATTTCGAACGTCTTGCACCACTTTACATTGTCAAAAGCTTTTTTTCAGATCGACGAATTCTATGAACTTGTCTTGATTTTTCTTTAGTCTTGCTTCCATTATCAACATAAACTTCAGAATTGCTCTCTGGTGCCTTTACCTTTCCTAAAACCAAACTGATCGTCATCTAACACATCCTCATTTTTCTTTTCCATTCCCCTGTATATTATTCTTGCCAGCAACGTGGATGCATGAGCTGTTAAGCTGAGTGTGCGATAATTCTCGCACTTGCCAGCTCTTGCAATCTCCAGGAATTTTGTGGATAATATTTTTCCGAAAGTCAGATGGTCTGTCGCCAGATTCATACATTCTACACACCAATGGGAGTAGTCGTTTTGTTGCCAATTTCCCCAATGATTTTAGAAATACTGATGGAATGTTATCTATCCCTTCTGCATTATTTGATCTTGAGTCCTTCAAAGCTCTCTTAAATTCTAATTCTAATGCTGGATCACCTCTCTCTTCTAAATCGACTCCTGGTTTTTCTTCTATTAACAAATCTTACTCCTCATAGAGACCTTCAATGTACTCTTTCCACCTATCCTCTCTCTCCTCTGCATTTAACAGTGAAATTCCCGTTGACTCCTAATGTTACCACCCTTGCTTTTAATTGCACCAAATATATGCTGATTCAGTTCTAACGACAACCAATTCTTTTTCGATTTCTTCAAATTTTGCATACCGCCATTTCGTCGTAGCTTCCTTGCACTTCCCCTTTATTTTTTTTCTCAGCGGCTTGTGTTTCTGTATTCCTGAATTTCTCTGAACATTTTTGTACTCCGTTCTTTCATCGATGAACGGAAGTAATTTTTCTGTTACCCATGGTGTCTTCGCAGTTACCTTCTTTGTACTCTTGTTTTTCTTTCCAATTTCTGTGACTGCCCTTTTTAGGGATGTCGATTCCTTTTCAACTGTACTACCTATTGAGCTATTTCTTATTGCTGTATCTATAGCCTTAGAGAACTTAAAGCGTATCTCGTCACTGTTTAGTACTTCCGTGTCCCACTTCATTGCGTATTGATTCTTCCCGATTAATCTCTTAAACTTTAGCCTGCTGCTCATCATCAGAACATTGTGATCTGAGTCGACATCTGCTTCTGGGTACACTTTACAATCCAATATTTGATTTCGGAATCTCTGCTTGACCATGGTGTAATCTAACTGAAATCTTCCCGTATCACCCGGCCTTTTCCAAGTATACCTCCTCCTCTTCTGATTCTTGAACAGCGTATTCGCTATTACGAGCTGAAATTTGTTACAGAACTCAATTAGTCTTTTTCCTCCTTCGTTCCTGTCATCAAGCCCATATTTTCCAATAACCCTTTCTTCTACTCCCCGGTCTACAGCTGCATTTCAATCCCCGATGACTATTAAATTTTCATCTCCCTTTACGTACTGAACTGCCCGTTCAATATTCTCATATACTTTCTCTATCTCTTCATCTTGTGCTTGCGCCGTCGGCATATGTACAGTCGTGGACAAAGCGAGCGAGACCCCTCGCCTTTTCGTTATGCTGATCCGCACAGCTTTAAAGTCTGCCTCACAGCATAACAGGCAAGGCGACGAAGTGCTACCAACATACTATGCACAGGCGTGAAATTGAAAAACTATCCAAACTTTGTCAGACTGTTTCCAATCATGCGTAAGACTGTATTGATTCTCATAGTATGTTAAACACAACACATAAATGTAAGATATAAATGAAAGAAAAAACGCTAATTAGTATGAACTGTACTAATAAAAATTAATTTCAGCTTATCGAGATAACATAACTGTTTTAGTAAGACAAAGTACCCCAGATCGTTACGAATTAGCAAAATATTATGCGCATTCGGCCGCGAAACGATCTGTGTCAACCTTTCAGATCAGTCATATTGGATTACCTTTGCTGACCTACCATGAAAGTGTGGAAATTTAGCAATGCGTGAAGATTCATAACTAAATTCAGCCAAAAATCATTCAGTGCCACACATAAGTCAATTCAGATATTGACTGAAGCGGAAAAAGTAGGCAGTAACAAGTATGAAATTCTACTAGAGTTTCATATTGACATCCACAGGGCGCCAGTACAGAATAAAGGTAGCAATGAAACGTATTGGGGCGCGCGAGAATTTCTTAATATTGCTTTACTGATAGTCTGTCAGCCTCCATCGAGATTAGAACCGAAAACAAACCAGACCTTTTAGCGTGTAAGGATTCAATTGAAGCGGTGGCTCAGCTGCTAAAAGGTATCTACACTATAGCAACAGCGCATTGAAAACTTTGACCGTCGTTTTCTCAGAAGCGGTCGAGTGTTTGGAGATAAGCCGAGACACGTGTTCGCAAATTTTTGTCCCCTCTTTCACTGAGCGAAGCTTCAGCAACATCGGGGTATGACACTTGGCGGGTCCCCTCGTAAGTGGCGTGCGTTGCGATTCAGAAGACAGAATGCGTCCACTTTCCTCGACTACTCATTGACACGTTTCGAAACTTTCGTTCTAGTAGTGGCAGTTTGCATTATTATGGCTGGTTTTCCTGATAACGATCTACTAATGGGCTTTGCTCTTAATTTACGTAACTGTGTAGTAGACCTACTGTAACGACTTGAACCGGAAATGTTTGTTTATTTTGATATTCCGCTTCTTAGTTGCCATATTTCGCAACTTGATGACATCAGTAACAATTTAATACTTTGAAACAGTTACGTGTGGTATACCACACGTAACTGTACTCTGTTGAATGAGGAATACATTAAACACAAAATCTGCGTCCAGTAACAATAATTAACTTTCGGTTACATGACAAAACACAAGTCGAAATACTGTCTATTCATCTCAGTAGTCAGTAAAACTTAAACTGTAACGATCGCAAACATACTTTTGTGGGGAAGGCAAACGAGAGACTGCGTTTTATTGGCCGCACGCTAAGAATACGCAACAGTCTAGTGAAAACACTGCCTGCTCTACGTTTGTCCTTCCACTGCTATGGTATACCTGCACGGTATGGGAACCTTCACAGACGTGATTGACGGTGCACGCAAAAACGTCCAAGGAACGGTAGCACGATTTGTAACGTCACGAAATAGGGGAGAGAGACTCCCAGATTTGATGAGCGTGTTGGGGTGACATTCATGAAAACAAAAGCGTTTTTCTTTGCCGCGAGATCTTTGCACGAAATTTCACTCACCAACATGTGTTCTGAATGCCAAAACATTATTTCCTCTTGAACTTACACAGGAAGAAATGACCATAGTTATAATGTAATTCAGGGCTCGAAAGAAAAGATTTAGTGGTCCTTTTTCCCGCACGCTGTTAAAGAGTAGAACGGTAGAGAAATAGTCCGAAGGCGGTTCGATGAACCCTCTGCCAGCCACGTAAGTCTGGATTGCAAATAAATCCTGTAGATGTAGTCATGTAGACGTAACAACGAAATTATGTTGTAATATGCTACATGCGAGTTACATCTGATTTGAACATCGAAGTTGTTTGCTGTTTATTTATTTTTTGTTCATTATTTTCATCCATAGACAACACTTAGGTGCGTTAAACTGATACTGAAATAAAGTGTCATGCATCGACCAATAACAATAAATTAATTACTACTTGTTGTGGTACTGCAGTATCTGCCAGCGTCTTCAGGAGTGGATATCACATACGACGTTCCTAAGGTGTTTATAAGTGGATATTGCAGACGACTTCCAACAAAATTTGAATGTAGCTCCGTAAAAGTTCCGTGATCAAACGATCTGAGTTGCTGGCGAATACAGTCACTAGACAGTATACAGGGTGTTACAAAAAAGTACGGCTAAACTTTCAGGAAACATTCCTCACACACAAATAAAGAAAATTTCCATGTTAGAGCTCATTTTAGTTTCGTCCACCTACGCTCAATAGAGCACGTTATCATGATTTCATACGAAATACTCTACCTGTGCTGCTAGAACATGTGCCTTTACAAGTACGACACAAAATGTGGTTCAAGCGGTGACCGATGGATTGGTAGAGGCGGACCAATTCCATGGCCTCCACGCTCTCTTGACCTCAACCCTCTTGAGTTTCATTTATGGGGGCATTTGAAAGCTCTTGTCTACGCAACCCCGGTACCAAATGTAGAGACTCTTCGTGCTCGTATTGTGGACGGCTGTGATACAATACGCCATTCTCCAGGGCTGCATCAGCGCATCGGGGATTCCATGCGACGGAGGGTGGATGCATATATCCTCGCTAACGGAGGACATTTTGAACACTTCCTGTAACAAAGTGTTTGGAGTCACGCTGGTACGTTCTGTTGCTGTGTGTTTCCATTCCATGATTAATGTGATTTGAAGAGAAGTAACAAAATGAGCTCTAACATGGAAAGCAAGCGTTTCCGGACACATGTCCACATAACATATTTTCTTTCTTTGTGTGTGAGGAATGTTTCCTGAAAGTTTGGCCGTACCTTTTTGTAACACCCTGTATATTATCATTAAACATGACTTGAAAAGGGTTTCGCCGGGTGCGGTGGCCGAGCGGTTCTAGGCACTTCAGTCACGAACCTCGCGGCTGTTTCAGTCGCAGGTTGGAATCCTACCTCGGGCATGGATGTGTGTTAGGTTAGGTAGGTTTAAGTAGTTCTAGGTCCAGGGGACTGATGACGTAAGCGGTTTGGTCGCATAGTTCTTAGAGCCATTTCTTGACCTTTCGCGTAAATCTTCTTTACATAAACGGCCGTATCTTTAGATTGCGTTGACATAGAAGCTCACTTTTTTACCCCACCAAGGGACCGTATACCGCAGGAAGTGCGAAACATTTCTGCTTATTATGTCTATCCGTAGTCGAGGTGAACGGGTTTTAAGGGTTGGGTAGACAGATAGGCGGTCAAGAAAGTGAGAGGAGTAGGGTTGCATTTTTACCGATTTAGGTGACGAAATCCTAACAAAGAAAACAGCTACGACAGTTACTGAAGATGAGGGCCGCATAAATAATTCCCCCTACTCTTTACTCAAATGTTCTAGTTACAGTCGATACATCAGCATATTAATCGTAGCTACGCTTTCGATCCAAATCACGTTTACAGGAATGCAAATAAAATCCATTTGCCTATACACGTGGTAATTCAGATCCCAGTATTAATGCCACCGCGTTTTAGAAGTGCGATCATTCCCATTGCTTGCTACCTTAAGAAACACTTCGGCTAATCAATGTTTTCTGGCTGTGGCGAGTCTAGTGGAGAATTCGAAACATTCTAGAATACGTTTGGCAGCTATATCGCCGTTTATTTCCTGGGGTGGTGCAGAATTATCCTCCTAAATTTACTCGCTAATAACAGTATTTTGTTATATCGATAAATATCCCAAATGATTGTCACATAAGCGGTGACATAAAGGTAAAAAATTCATGTTTTTTAGTCCAGAAAGATCTATGCAACAGAAACTGCAGATCATTTTGCCATTTTCAATGCGAAATTGCCGACTTATTCATGTCTGGGGTAATAATAGAGGGCTGTTTGCCTGGGTTGTCTGCTAACTTAGTGAAAGGTGTTTGCTCCTGCGAGGGAGGTCTGATTTGTTTTCGGTTTTAATCTCGATGGAGGCAGATAGACTATCAGTAAAGCAATTTTAAGAAATACTCGCGCCCCAATATGTTTTATTGGTACCATTATTCTGTACTGGCGCCCTGTGGATGTCAATATGAAACTCTTGTAGAATTTCATACTTGTCACTGCCTACTTTTTCCACTTCAGTCAATAATTGAATTGACTTTAGTGTGACACTGGATGATTATTAGCTGAATTTCGTTATGAATCTTCACGCATTGCTAAATTTCCACACTTTCATGTTAGGTCAGCAACGGTAATCCAGTATGACTGGTCTGAACGTTGACACAGACCGTTTCGCGGCCGAATGCGCATTATATTTTGCTAATTCGTAACGATCTGGGATACTTCGTCTTACTAAAACAGTTATGTTATCTCGATAAGCTGAAATTAATTTTTATTAGTATTGTTTATACTAATTAGCGTTTGTTCTTCCATTTATATGTTATATTTACGTGTTGTGTTTAACATACTATCAGAATCAATACAGTCTTACGCATGATTGGAAACAGTCTGACAAAGTTTGGATAGTTTTTCAATTTCACGCCTGTGCATAGTATGTTGGTAGCACTTCGTCGCCTTGCCTGTTATGCTGTGAGGCAGACTTTAAAGCTGTGCGGATCAGCATTACGAAAAGGCGAGGGGTCTCGCTCGTTTTGTCCACGACTGTACGTGAACTATTGTTGTCTGTGTTAGTTTGCTGTCGATTCTGGCGAGAGCGACACTATCACTGAAATGTCCTATCCTCATATTCATAACGAATCCTCCTACAATTATACTATTTCACTCTCTCATTCCTTGTCCCAAGTCCATATTTTCCTGTAACCTTTTCTTCTAGTCCGCAGCTCGTGGTCGTGCGGTAGCGTTCCCGCTTCCCGCGCCCGATTCCCGGCGGGGTCAGGGATTTTCTCTGCCTCATGATGACTGGGTGTTGTGTGATGTCCTTAGGTTAGTTAGGTTTAAGTAGTTCTAAGTTCTAGGGGACTGATGACCATAGATGTTAAGTCCCATAGTGCTCAGAGCCATTTGAACCATTTTTTTTCTTCTACTCCTTCCCCTACAACTGCTTTCCAGTCGCCCATGTCTATCATATTTTCCTCTCCCTTTACGTACTGGGTTACGCTTTCAACATCCTCATATACTTTCTTTATCTCGTCATCTTCAACTTGCAACATCCGCATGTATACCTGAACTATCGTTGTCGGTGTTAATTTGTTGACGATTTTGATAAGAATAACCGTATCACTGGAATGTTCGCAAAAGACACTCTCTGCCGAACGTTCCTCTTCGTAACGAATCGTACTCCCGAAGTACCATTTTCTGCTGCTGCTGATATTACCTTGTACTCTCTGACCAGAAATCGTTGTTTTCTTTCCATTTCATTTCAGTGACGCGTACTACATCTAGATTCAGCCTTTGCATTTCCCTTTTCACATTTTTTAGCTTCCCTAACACGTTCAAGCCTTTGACATTCCACCCCTGGACTCATAGAACGTTATTCTTTTGTTGGTTATTCAGTCCTTTTCTTATGGTCACCTCTCCCTTGGCAGCCCCTCCCGGAGATCCGAATGGGGGACTATTCCGGAATCTTTTGCCAATGGAGATATCATCATGACAATTTTTCAAAAAAAAATGGTTCAAATGGCTCTGAGCACTATGGGACTTAACATCTATGGTCATCAGTCCCCTAGAACTTAGAACTACTTAAACCTAACTAACCTAAGGACAGCACACAACACCCAGCCATCACGAGGCAGAGAAAATCCCTGACCCCGCCGGGAATCGAACCCGGGAACCCGGGCGTGGGAAGCGAGAACGCTACCGCACGACCACGAGATGCGGGCGACAATTTTTCAATTACAGGGTCCATGTCCTACGGATACACGTATTTGTCTTTAATGCAGTGGTTTCCATTGCCTTCTGCATCCTCATGCTGTTGATCATTGCTGATTCTTCTGCGTTGAGGGGCAGTTTCCCATCCCAAGGACAAGAGAGTGCTCCGAACCTCTGACCGGTCCTCCACCCTCTTTGACAAGGCCGTTGGTAGAATAAGGGTGACTTCTTATGCCGGAAGTCTTCTGCCGCCAATGCTGAATATTAATGAAAAGTTATGCAGTGGTGGGTTTCGACCCCGGGACCGAGAACGTTTTGATTATTATTCAAAGACGCTACCCCTCGACCACGGGTCACATTATATATATATATATATATATATATATATATATATATATATATATATATATATGCCACAGCATGACTCATTTTCGGTCCTTTGGTGTGGCTGCACACAACTTACGCTAAGGACATCACACACCCATGCCCGAGGGAAGGCTCGAACCTCCGACGGGGAGAGCCGCGCGAACCGTGACAAGGCGCCCTCCTAGACCGCACGGCTACCACGCGCGGCACACCATTAGTAGGATGTCACAGCTTTTAAATATTTAGGGGTAGAACTAAGAGTTTTTTTAAAGTCTGTGGGGTTAGAGAGTAAACGGCATTGCACACAGGAGGTAAAAGTATCGCCTTAGTTCTTTGACAGCTCAATACAGGGCACCACCCCTGGACTCATAGAACGTTATCCTTTCGTTGGTTATTCAGTCCTTTTCTTATGATCACCTCTCCCTTGGCAGATTTAAATCGAGCATTACGTGTAACACTACTGGAATATGGAAAAAGGCAACATAAAGTCATATTGCTCCATGATAACGCCCCATTACACACAGCAAAACGGGTCAGGGAAACGATCGAGGTGTTCAGTTGGGAAACAATAGAGCATGCGGCTTATTGTCTAGACTTGGGTCCATCCGATTATCATCTGTTTGCATCACTCGGACACGCTCTCGCTGAACAACGCTTTAAGTCGTATGAAAATGTACAAACATGGCTCGCTGAATGGTTCGCTTCAAAAGCAGAACTGTTTTTTGCTGTGGAATTCATAGCGTGCCGGAGAGGTGAGAGAAATATATAAATAGCAATGGAGATTATTTTGAATAAAATATTGTTTATCAGTTTCATACAACAGACGTGTAATTATTGCAACCAAATTCCGGTTTCATAGTTTTACACCTGGTACATTTAGAGAGAGCTGTCGTTGATTCCATGAAGTGGAGGTTTTATTCAAGGCTACCGGAATCTGTTTTCGATCGTCCACGATGATACTGGATGCAACCAAGAACCTCTTCAGTGAACAACTGTGTAATGCTGCCGTCTCTACTTAATTAATCGTTCACGTATGTTGAGAACATTAGAGGATCAGTTACGTTCGATGCTACTTTCGTTTTTGTTGAACGTCCTTGCCGGGTTAGGTAAGCCACAAATTCATCAAACAAATCTTCTAAGACACTACGCGTGATCGTATCTTGGTTATCAGTTGATGTTGATTCGAACTCCTGCACTGTTTTGCCCAACCTGTATTACGACCAAGCCCATTAAAGGTTACTTCGTTTTTTCAGGACAATCCCCTGCCGTACGGTGGCATCGATGGAACCTGGGGAAACAGACACCTTTTCACTTGCGAGCCGAAGCATGGCCTGTTGGTTCCCATCGCTAAGGTCATTCCGGAATATGAGCTGTTCAAGTGGCCTATGCAGCTGAAAGGTATGTCTTTCCACAACTATTCCCGCACTGTACCAGCATGTATTCTTAGGACTAAGGCTACCCGGCGGCGGCTTCGCAATCTTGCTTTCAGTGGACGATATGCTGCCCGCAAGCGACACAAGGTACGGACCGATAAAGTGTAGGCGCTGTCGTGCTCCTTGTATGGACCAGTCTTCAGATTGTGACCAGAGCTGCGCATAGCGCCTGCCTGCGTAGTGCCTGAGATACGCAATATGGCGTTACGTTCATTTATTCATGTAATTGCCGATTTACCGTGTTTTGTAATCCACATAAAAATTTCTCCATCCATCAAGCAAGCTCAATAATTTAGTTATTTACATACTCTCTCTGCTGCTATCCAAGCTCGCCTGCTGTGTCCTGGTTTAGAAATTAATTGTGAAGTATTATTGCAGCTTTTTTACCAACAAGAGAGAGAAGCTGGTAGCAGATTAGCAGGGACGGTGCTAGCGATTGACTTCTTCAACACATTCTGCAATAGATTAACGTATCCGTCTCAGATCGGCGAAGAAATTGTATGTATGAAACTTCCTGGCATATTAAAACGGTGTGTCGGAACGGAACTCCAAAGCGGGACCTCTGGCTTTTGCGAGCAACTGCTCTAGGAACTGAGCTACCCAAACACGATTCACGACCTGTCCTCACAGCTTTACTTTCGCTAGTATCTCATCTCGTACCTTCCAAACTACACAGAAGTTCTCCCGCGATTTGCGTGACTAACACTGCAGCAGTTGTGCTTGGGTAGCTCCGTTGGTAGAGTACTTTCCGTAAAAGGCAAATGTCCCGGGTTCGAGCCCAGTCCGACACCCCGTTTCAATCTGCCAGGAAGTGCTACGCATACAGTTTCTTTGCCGACTCCACTGCAGAGTGAAAAATTCGTTCTGGAAACATCGTACAGGTTGGGAGTAAGCCATGTCTCTGCATTATCCTTTCTTCCAGGACTGCTAATCCTGAAAGCTTCATGGGAGAACTTCTACGAAGTTTGGTAGGTAGGAGATGAGGTACCACCGGAAGTAAAGCTATGAGGAGGGGTGGTGACGCGTTCTTGGGTAGCTCAGATGGATGCCGGCACGGTAGCTCTGCATGTTCGGTCAGAGAGGCATTGGCCCTCTATAATAAAAAAACTGAGAAAGTCACTCAACGGTGAACTTCAACGGATGTCCTGTGACGTCCGCCCAGACCAAGCGCAACGAACATTACTGAACAAAATGAAAAAACTGGCCGCAAAAGGCGAAGGTCCCGGGTTCGAGTCCCGGTCCGGCACACAGTTTTAATCAGTCAAGAAGTTTCATATCAGCACATACTCCGCTGTGGAGTGAAAAATTCATTTTGAATTGTATATCTAGTTCCATAAATCACAGTAACTAGAATTCGTTGCTCGTGTGAAATACATTCAAACTTTTCGAAAAACCAAACATCATCTCCTATTTCAAATAATCTACAGAAATTTTCTCTTCGCAGATTGTAAAAATATAAATAAATTATTCTCAAAAATCAGTAAATCTGAGATAATATTTAACTGCACATAAATGAGATCTGCAAATTTCATCAAAAATCAAATGGCTCTAAGCACTATGGGACTTAACATCTGAGGTCATCAGTCCGCTAGACTTAGACCTATTTAAAACTAACTAACCTAAGGACATCACACACATCCATGCCCGAGGCAGGATTCGAACCTGCGAGCGTAGCAGCAGCGCGGTTCTGGACTAAAGCGCCTAGAACCGCTCGGCCACAACGGCCGGCCAAACTTTATCCAACTTCATCCAACAGTAACTTTTGTTCACTTCAAAGTGAATATGAATGTCGTGTGACTAGTGCCTCCCGTCGGGTAGACCGTTCGCCGGGTGCAAGTCTTTCGATTTGACGCCACTGCGCGACTTGAGCGTCGATGGAGATGAAATGATGATGATTAGGACAACACAACACCCAGCTCCTGAGCGGAGAAAAACTCTGACCGAGCCGGGAATCGAACCCGGGCCCTTAGGATAGTGACATTCTGTCGCGCTGATCACACAGCTTCCGGGGCGGACAACTTCAAAGTAAAGCTGGTCGTAACTCCACAAGTTCACAGTAATCACTGAATAACATACATACGTCATAGAACCAGAAATTATACATGTTCATTTTTAGGAACAAAAGTTCTCAAGCTTTAACTGAAAACGGAACTCCCAAGGACAATACATGAGTGCTACTCTGACGTACGACGGTCTTCGACACATTGGCAGCTGGTGACCAGGCACACGATACAGCTCGGTCTTCAGAGGTGTCACACATTCTATCGTCGATAGACAATTACACGGAAAAAAGAATGTAGTTGCGAAAGTAACTTACAGGATATGTAACTGTAGGCTTTCCCGGGTAAACTGTTGATGAAGGTTTCTCGGGTCTGCAGCGGGGTTGTAGCGTTGATATCTCGCGACGTTTCGGGAAGTATCATACTACCCATCTTCTAACGAAGAGATGGGTAGTAAGACACTACCCATCTCTTCGTTAGAAGATGGGTAGTATGATACTTCCCGAAACGTCGCGAGATATCAACGCTACCACCCCGCTGGTAATGTACAGTATTTGAACAAAAAGTATTGAGGCGCCACGAGAAATGCTTGCTTGAACATAAATGCAGGGGCTAGCCTAGACGACAGGTTGCGCTGTTGTATTTGCCAACGAACGGCAGCTGTGAAATGTCCTCAACACGTTGCAAGTTTCAGTCGTGGTTGGAAAGGTGTTGTGTGTAGTTGCGAGTTCATTATGTCGGAGCTCAGTGCGTTCAAAGGTTGGCAGATTGTTGTGCTCGTATGATGGATGCTACCGTAAGCAAGGTAGCTGATGTGTTTGGCACCGTACCGGGGAATTATGCCGCATACAGAGGAAGAGGAAAAACGCCATCCGCTCTGTCGCAACGTGGACGATAGCGTGTGTTGTGGGATCGCGACAGACAGTCATTCAAAGGGATTGTGACCAAAAATAACGGGACGACAGCCGCAAAAGTCTCTGGAGAATTGAATGTCATACTCGCAAACCCCATCAGCACCAAAACAACACGAAAGGAGCTCCATAAGAAGCGAATTGCAGGGTGAGCTGGAATTACAAAACCGCGCATCAGTCATGTAAATGCCCGTAACACGAAAATATACACTCCTGGAAATTGAAATAAGAACACCGTGAATTCATTGTCCCAGGAAGGGGAAACTTTGTTGACACATTCCTGGGGTCAGATACATCACATGATCACACTGACAGAACCACAGGCACATAGACACAGGCAACAGAGCATGCACAATGTCGGCACTAGTACAGTGTATATCCACCTTTCGCAGCAATGCAGGCTGCTATTCTCCCATGGAGACGATCGTAGAGATGCTGGATGTAGTCCTGTGGAACGGCTTGCCATGCCATTTCCACCTGGCGCCTCAGTTGGACCAGCGTTCGTGCTGGACGTGCAGACCGCGTGAGACGACGCTTCATCCAGTCCCAAACATGCTCAATGGGGGACAGATCCGGAGGCATGCTACCAGTGTTAAAGACTGCGATGGAGCTCCGTATGCCACGGCAAACTGGCTGACACTGACGGCGGCGGCGGTGCACAAATGCTGCGCAGCTAGCGTCATTCGACGGCCAACACCGCGGTTCCTGGTGTGTCCGCTGTGCCGTGCGTGTGATCATTGCTTGTACAGCCCTCTCGCAGTGTCCGGAGCAAGTATGGTGGGTCTGACACACCGGTGTCAATGTGTTCTTTTTTCCATTTCCAGGAGTGTATATACAGGGCGAGTCACCTAACGTTACCGCTGGATATATTTCGTAAACCACATCAAATACTGACGAACCGGTTCCACAGACCGAACGCGAGGAGAGGGGCTAGTGTAATTGTTTAATACAAACCATACAAAAATGCACGGAAGTATGTTTTTTAACACAAACCTACGTTTTTTTAAATGGAACCCCGTTAGTTTCGTTAGCACATCTGAACATATAAACAAATACGTAATCAGTGCCGTTTGTTGCATTGTAAAATGTTAATTACATCCGGAGATATTGTAACCTAAAGTTGACGCTTGAGTACCACTCCTCCGCTGTTCGATCGTGTGTATCGGAGAGCACCGAATTACGTAGGGATCCAAAGGGAACGGTGATGGAACTTAGGTACAGAAGATACTGGAACAGCACATTACGTCCACATGCTAACACTTTTTTATTGGTCTTTTTCACTGGCGCACATGTACATTACCATGAGGGGTGAGGTACACGTACACACGTGGTTTCTGTTTTCAATTACGGAGTGGAATAGAGTGTGTTCCGACATGTCAGGCCAATAGATGTTCAATGTGATGGCCATCATTTGCTGCACACAATTGCAATCTCTGGCGTAATGAATGTCATACACGCCGCAGTACATCTGGTGTAATGTCGCCGCAGGCTGCCACAATACGTTGTTTCATATCCTCTGGGGTTGTAGACACATCACGGTACACGTTCTCCTTTAACGTACACCACAGAAAGAAGTCCAGAGGTGTAAGATCAGGAGAACGGGCTGGCCAATTTATGCGTCCTCCAAGTCCTATGAAACACCCGTAGAACATCCTGTCAAGGGTCAGCCTAGTGTTAATTGCAGAATGTGCAGGAGCACCATCATGCTGATAGCACATACGTCGACGCGTTTCCAGTGGGACATTTTCGAGCAACGTTGGCAGATCATTCTGTAGAAACGCGATGTATATTGCAGTGCTCTCCGATACACACGATCGAACAGCGGAGGAGTGGTACTCAAGCGTCAACTTTAGGTTACAATATCTCCAGATGTAATTAACATTTTACAATGCAACAAACGGCACTGATTACGTATTTGTTTATATGTTCAGATGTGCTAACAAAACTAACGTTGTTACATTTAAAAAAAAACGTAGGTTTGTGTTAAAAAACATACTTCCGTGCATTTTTGTATGGTTTGTATTAAACAATTACACTAGCCCCTCTCCTCACGTTCCGTCTGTGGAATCGGTTCGTCAGTATTTGATGTGGTTTACGAAATATATCCAGCGGTAATGTTAGGTGACTCACCCTATATATATATATATATATATATATATATATATATATATATATATATATATATATATGAAGGTAGTATCTGTTCCCGAAAGAGCAGATAACATTGATGACCGTGCAGATTCACTAGAATGAAATGATAATTAAATCGAGACCCTAGCTGCAAACAGGCTTTGATATATATCATTGGGGACATGTTGAAAAGATGTGCCTCGATCGGGACTCGAACCCGGGATCTCTTGTTTGCAGCTGGAGCTGCTAACAGGCGTTGATATACATCGTTGGGGACATGTTTAAAATGTGTGCCCCGACCGGGACTTGAACCCGGGATCTCCTGTCTGCAGCTGCAGCTGCAAACAGGCGTTGATATACATCGTTGGGGACATGTTTAAAATGTCTGCCCCGACCGGGACTTGAACCCGGGATCTCTTGTCTACAGCTACGGTGTCGATTTAATTATCATTTCATTCTAGAGAAGCTGCAAGGTCATCAATGGTATCTGTTCTTTCGGGAACAGATACTACCTTCATATATAGTTAAAATATGGCTACCCGGCCATTGACCTTCTTGTGCGAACGCACACGCTATGCCCCAACTCGTACGGGACTTGGTAGATTAATCAGCCACGAGTAATGAGTGTGATGGGCAAACATCTGCTAGGCGCACTACAAATTAGTGGTGTGGACATGTTGGGAATGTGGGTCTCACGGGGAGCGTGCAAGGGATAAGTCCCTGCAGGCGCACTATCCTCTGCGCCCTCGGTAGCGCAGATGGATAGAGCGTCTGCCATGCAAGCGGGAGATCCCGGGTTCGAGTCCCGGTCGGGGCACACATTTTCAACATGTCCCCAATGATGTATATCAACGCCTGTTTGCAGCTAGGGTGTCGATTTAATTATCATTTCGTAACAGGAAATCGTGGTGCCGAAGACATAAAACCTGGACTACTGAGGAATGGAAGAAAGTTATTTGGCCGGATGACGCTTTTTTAACTCTGTTTCGAATATCTGGACGAGTTTACGTCCCAAGAGCGGAACATGGCGGCGGTTCGGCCATGATTTCGGCAGCCATATCCCGGTATTCCACGGGAACCGTGGTTACCCTGCAATGTCGCATTACTGCCAAGGGTTATGTGGCCATTTTAGGTGATCATTTTCCCTCCCTAGTACAATGTACGTTCCCCAATAATGATGCTGTGTTAGAAGACGAGAGGGCCCCTGTTCACACAGCTCGCAGGACTGGTCTTGTGAGCTCGAGAATGAACTGTCGCATCTCCCCTCGCCACCAGTCACCAGATCTCAGTATTGTCGAGCCTTTGCGGCTTGTTGTGGAGAGACGTATACATGATAGCTATCCACCTCCATCAGCGTTACCTGAGCTTGCCACTATGTAGCAAGAATGGTATAGGATTCCCATTTAAAACCACATAGGACATGTATTTATCCACTCGGAGACAACTGGAACCAGTTTTCAATTCCAACGGCTTTCGTACTTTGTATTAGGCATGGTAATGTGTAGTGAATTTGGGACATCCACCACCTGCACATCTACTTTGAAACATAATAAACCTTGTAAAAATCCATAGTACATAAAATTGGTTGGTCGCTGGTGCAAAATAGTTTTGCAAATGACTTTGTGACGCCACAGCAAGTCCCTCTCAAGTGTTCGAGATGTGCGCTCCATAAAATCGTGCCGTATGCAGCCCGCTACACTTTTGTGAATAGCACATCCGCACAACACTGGGGAAGTTAGACGTTGCAGAGCATATCCGGATCGGCCGACGGTTGTCTCCTTGGATTTTCTTCTTCATAAACACACCAAAGAAATAATTAATGACCCCTGGAGATATCAACAACAGCATGTAACACCATCCTCCCATTGCCCCGCACCCTGATAATGGCTTCTGTTCGGTGAGGGTTTCTTCGCGTATGCCATATCGGCTGAAGCCGCTCTATTAAATTGGTTTCGTGGACCTAGTAGATTACGGCGATGTTGATTGCTGCATTTCACTAGCTGCTCCAACCAGCCACAGACTTTTCTATAGCATTAGGGTCGGGCGATTTATCGAGCTAGTTGGAGTTCGATAGGTGTCAGAGTGTTCGTCAGAGCAGGGGCGATTGCGTGCAGCCCTATACGACTGTTGTCGCCCAGGAAGACGGTAGTTTCTACACCACACTCATCATGAAGATGTAGAAAGGCTGACACTTTTCAATTCAATAAACTTTACCAACAACCGTTTACTTCAGGTTATTTGATTTCATTTAGAACGCAACCAGTTTCAGCAATTCATTTTGCCATCTTCAGGCCCCATATGCTTTTCCGAATGAACGAGCTTATCGTATAGCGCCATAAAACTGGATATTATGAATCCCAGTCGGTGTGCAACTGATTCATACGAAAGCGTGTAAGAACGATTGGGACTCACGGGATCCAGTTTTATGGCGCTATACGATAAGCTCGTTGATTCGAAAACAGCGTATGGCGTCTAAAGACGGCAAAATGAATTGCCGAAGCTGGTTGCTTTCGAAATGAAATAAAATAAAATAACCTAAAGTATACGGCTTTTGGTAAAGTTTATTGAATTGAAAAGTACATACTAGCCGAAGTCCCCTGGCCATAATGGACCGACAGAGACTGAGGGCGACACTTAGTTGCTGGGAATGTTCAGATAAATTTAATAGTTTATGTTCGCGGTAACCTAATGAGTGCGCTCAAGTCATGGTACCCCCAAAACCTCACCGAACCACTTCTGGGCTGAACTACAACGTCCACACCCTGCGGGTTAATCGCCTCATTGGGCCGTTGCTGCAATAGACTACCTGCATCATTTGAATGAAGGCCAAATCACGATTCGTCGAATCACACTACACTCTTCTTGCCAGTTACTGTTCAGATTCTGTGTTGTTTGGTACGTTGAAGAGAAAAAGCTACACTCGAAGGCAAAGAAAAAAAAAAGAAAAAGAAAGACGCACCACGAAGCAATTATCCGAAAGGGACAGACGTCGATAGATGAGACGTACATGTACAGGCAAACAAATGATTGTATTGTATTGTACGTATGTTAACCGGGGACCTAGAAACGTCGGAGAGGCTCCGTCCCCGCCACATCCGCAGTGGTCGGCAACCCCACGACGACTATTGCAGCCCACTTCACCCCTCCACCACCCCACAACGAACCCAGGGATATTGTGCAGTTCGGCCACCGGTGGACCCCCCTCCCCCCCCCCCTCCATCCCCCCCCCCCCCCGGAAACGTCTCAAACCAGAAGAGTGTAACCCCTATGTTTGCGTGGTAGAGTAATGGTGGTGTACGCGTACGTGGAGAATTTGTTTGCACAACAATCGCCAACATAGTGTAGCTGAGGCGGAATAAGTGGAACCAGCCCGCATTCGCCGAGACAGATGGAAAACCGCCTAAAAACCATCCACAGACTGGCCAGCTCACCGGACCTCGACACAAGTCCGCCGGGCAGATTCGTGCCGGGGACCAGGCGCTCCTTCCCACTCCGGAAAGCCATGCGTTAGACCGCTCGGCTAACTGGGTAGGGAAACTAATGACTACTCTTTCAGAAAATTGGGCTCAAATGGCTCTGAGCACTATGGGACTTCACATCTGAGGTCATCGGTCCCCTAGAACTTAGAACTACTTAAACCTAACTAACCTAAGGACATCACACATCCATACCCGAGGCAGGATTCGAACCTGTGACCGTAGCGGTCGCGCGGTTCCAGACTGAAGCGCCTAGAACCGCTCGGTCACTCCGGCCGGCATTTCAGAAAAATTGGATGATTTATTCAAGAGTAAGAGCGTCACAAATCGAGAAAGTCAGTAACCTGTTGGTTCACCTCTGGACCTTTTGGAAACAGTTATTCGACTTGGCGTTGATTGAAGGAATTGTTGGACGTCCACCCGAGAGATA
Source organism: Schistocerca americana (assembly GCF_021461395.2). NCBI lineage: Eukaryota > Metazoa > Arthropoda > Insecta > Orthoptera > Acrididae > Schistocerca > Schistocerca americana. Next base: position 226,282,903 of record NC_060123.1, read on the forward strand.
TTGTGCCATACTCTGTCCAATTGGCGCGTTATATCGTCAAAAACCCGATTTTGTTGGAGGACCTTGTCCTTAATGCTGAAAACATTCTCAGTTGGGGAGAGATTGCTTAACGTTGTTGTCCAAGATATAGTTTGGCAAGCACGAAGACAAACAATAGAAACTCTCACAATTTGCGGGTGTGAATTATCTTGCTGAAATGTAAGCCCAGCACGGCTTGTTATGAAGGGTAACAAAAAGGGGCGTAGAATATTGTTGTGCCGCTGGGCTGTAATAGTCTCCCAGATGACAATCAAAGGTGAAATGAAATGACACCCCAGATCATCACTCCTGTTTGTTGGGCCGTAGCCGGCCGCTGGTGGCCGAGCGGTTCTGGCGCTACAGTCTGGAACCGCGCGACCGCTACGGTCGCAGGTTCGAATCCTGCCTCGGGCATGGATGTGTGTGTTGTCCTTAGGTTAGTTGGATTTAAGTAGTTCTAAGTTCTAGGGGACTTATGACCTCAGCAGTTAAGTCCCATAGTGCTCAGAGCCATTTGAACCATTTTTTTTTGTTGGGCCGTATGGCGAGCGACAGTCAGCTTGGAATTTCCCGCCGTCCAGGGCGTTATCAGACCTGTCTTCGCTGCTCATCAGGGCTCAATTCGAAACGGGACTCATCAGTGAAGACAATGAGAGTGCACGCCGAAGACGTGCCTGGGTACGATCTGGACAGCAGTGGGATCCCAACCTGACTGTCGCCCGCCATCAGCTCGATAATCTGATGTGATGGTCTGGGATGTCATTTCATCATTTCGTAGCAGGAACACTTAGCTTGTCATCGGCGGCACCCTCCCCCCCCCCCCCCCCCCACCCCCAGCGGTGCGGTGACGACGTTCGAGGCCCGGTTCTGTTGTCCTTCTTGGCAAACCATCCTGGACTCACAATTCAGCAAGATAACGCTCGCTCTCCAACGGCGAGTGTTTCCGTTGCTTGCCTTCGTGCTTGTCAAACCCTAGTTTGGCCAGCAAGGTCACCGGATCTCTTCTCAATTAATAACATTTGGAGCATTATGGGCAGAGCCCTCCAACCAGCTCGCGATTTTTGCGATCTAACGCGTCAGGTGGACAGAATCTGGCACAATATCCCACAGGATGACATGAAGCAACTTTATCAATCAAAGCAAAGCCCAATAATTGCTTGCATGAGGGGCATAGCTGTACCAACGCGTTATTGACTTGCTCAATTTATCAAACTCTTTCTCTTGAACAGGTCATCCAATTTTCTGAAATTGTAAATATTCGGTTGTCTGAAGCTGTCCCACCCCAAATGTCTATGACATTCTGTTGTCTTCACTATGTTTACTCGGAAACTGGTAGAGATGGACCTGCGTTTAGGTTATGTTTTTAACTGTTATTTCACATTTCTTGTAGAATTTAATGTATTGTTCCGCGCGGAATCACACACAGTAAGATCAAGCCGTATTCGTTTCCATGTAAGCTGCTGTGCGCTGAAGCGCGTTGCTGACTGCATAGCTATCAGGCGCAGCTCCTCCACAGATCTGTCCAAACCACGTCTTTCTGCATGGGAGCCCCCGAGACAGTGGGACATCCGCAAGTATCTGAACATGATAAGGCTCACTAAAGTATGGTACATATGCGCAGGGCCGTATTTAGGCTGTATAGGTCTTTAGGTTTAACTTCTTGGTATTGGGTCCCTACCTAGAGAAATTCTGTGTTAGCTTACCTGCACAAACAGCATCCTAGCAGTTTAGAATAAAAATCCTGTTACACTATATTTAAATTTTATTATTTAATTGCACTAAATTTAGTATACATTTAGGTTTTAATGAATTCATGAGAGCAAAAAACTAAAATCGTTAAAATATTCAAGAAGATTTATAAACACAGCCATCAACAACTATTCCTTTTTAAAAAAGATTAAAATTTTGAGATATATGTCCAAGCAAACTTCAGTTTTAAGAGATATAACTCCCACGTTTGCTAGCCAAATGCAAGACAACAAAAGGACGAAACAGATTTTTACCGTCATTCATTTCAAATCTAATACTTTCTGAAATAATCGTAATTAAAATGAAAATTTTAATTAATCAAATTGGCTAATTCTTTTGCAACTTCACTTAATACTAATTAAACCACAGTACTTAAAATATTACTTTCATTACTGAGGGAAACGAAAATGTTTAGCCTGTTGTGGCGGTTCTCGTATTTAATAGCCGAACAGGTTGGGGTTTAGCAGACAAAAATTCAGTCTCCAGTTACCGATTGCTCGCTTCAACCTAAATGTCAGTACTGCTAATCGTTCATAAAAAGGGGCCTAACACCCAAAAAGACTAATATAGCAAAATATACAGTACACAGTATTACTAAGGCCCTAAATTTGCTTCTGTCTGCCTATTATCACGTACTTCCTATAATAATGATAGTTCCGCTGCTCCATGCATATAACAGTTCCAAGAAATAATCCGCCACACGCAAAGAATAATTATTTCTCCCTAAACGTGGAATATTTATTAAGTTAAAGGAAAATTTGTACCGTATTCTAGTGGAAATAGTAATTCACACAGTCACAAAAATCCTCACACCACGTTAAAGAGGAACAGTGAACTGTTGAAATTAATCCTTCATATGTATTCTGAAAACAGATATATAGCTATTTCGCTTCATGCTATCTAACTGTCCGCCTTTAAGTGAAATTCAGTGAGTTACATCAGTCAGGAATGGACGCAAGGTAAAGACTGACTGCAATACATTCATATATTTTATATTCTGGACTTCCATAGCTGTCGAAAGGCATGATGTTGAGAAGAATTCCGCTGACAGCTCGTAAAATTGTTATTTTATTAATATACAACCGGTTTCGCGGCCTAAAGCCACATAATCAGGTGCACTGTACATGGTAAAATGGAATATACAGTGTCTCAACTTTGTTGATATTAAAATTAATGAAGGTGATATCTAAAATATACTCATAATATTATAAGGTCATGGGTGTTCCCATAGTTCCTAGCTGAGATGTATTCTTCAGTGAGTGTTGTCTACATTACATTGACGAACGAAGGGTAGCAAAGAGCTAACTCATTAATTTGGTAAAAATTACTGGTCGGTGGACCGTGTAGTTATAGACCTCACAAGCAGTTTTTACGAAATTAATGGATCAAGTCTTTGTCACCCTTCGTTTGCCAATTTAATGTAGACAATATTCACTGAATAATATAATTTGACTAGGAGCGATGTGTACACCTATCTTCTAACATTGAGTACATTTTAGATATTGCCGTTATTAACTTTGATATCCACAAAGTTGAGCACTGTATATTACTCTTTACCTTGTCGATTGCACACGATGATGCGACTGCAGGCCGCGAAACCGATTGTGTATCAATGAAATAGTTTTACCAGCCGCGCGGCATTAGCCGAGCGGTCTTAGGCGCTGCAGTCATGGACTGTGCGGCTGGTCGCGGCGGAGGTTCGAGCCCTTCCTCGGGCATGGGTGTGTGTGTTTGTCCTTAGGATAATTTAGGTTAAGTAGTGTGTAAGCTTTGGGACTGATGATCTTAGCAGTTAAGTCCCATAAGATTTCACACACATTTGAACAAGTTGCACCAGATGTTATCGGAATTCTCCCTGTTATCATACATTCATGTATAGCTCTTCATTCTGCAAGAAACAGCGGCAGACAGGTTGTGTAGCACAGCTTGCTCCTTGATGATGATTTCGCGCCTGCACTCATCCACGCTGATCAGGTGGGTACGATGTTCTCCAGTATGTGCCTCGTGCACTCTTTGATGGTGATATGAAACATATTTTTCACGAACATTAATACAAGGATTTTTGTCACTGTTCTATCTCTCTTTCGTTACTCAGCAAACGTTTCCAGTTTATCAAACTTTAGTTAACATACGTGGTTGTACTGTTAGACTGTTTTCTAATACTGAGGTTTGAAGACTGTTTTGGATCAACTTCAATTCTGTTGTTTTTGATAATAAGTGAAAGGTACAGCCTTAGACCGATCTTCGTATTAGAAAAATCTTTTTTCATGGGTCTTGTATTGGATGAAATGAAGTATCGAAGAGTTCACTTTTGAGAAATGTAACTCATTTACTACTAGCAAAATTCCGTTTATGTTTCTTTTAAAAGTCGCCACAGTTTTGGTAACAGAAGTGCCCCGTTTTTGACTGGGTACCGTCGGGAATTCGACGAGAGGTAGCATAGGGTATGGAAGTTGAATGCTGACTTAATTCGTACCAGCTGTCCACTAAAAAATTCAGCCGAATAAGCCCGTACAACATAATTAAGTCTGCATCTAAAACGATAATGAGAGGTCCCGCAGCACAGTAGTGAAACCAAAAACTTTTGTTTTAGATCTTTGTGGTGTAGGCCCCTGAGTTGCAGGATAGTGTACGAGAATCATTTGTATACTATACGATCAGCTCCAGTCTTTTGGAGATTGGTAAAGGAATCGCCTTTTAATTTTTTATATTAGAGTACAACATGGTGCTGGTGTAATGCGATTTTACCACTATTATAATATTTATCATTTGTCATTGCTAACACAATGGCTGCTCAGAAAATGGCCGAATAGTTTGTTTACAGTGAGCGTTTGAAGAAACAGTCTGTAACATGGCTATGTGATACTGTTTAATTTTTCTGCCACTATTTTGTGGTTATCATATTGAGAGAGCTGGGCATGTTTGCTTGGGTGGAAGGATTTACATTTGTCTTGCGGGGAAGTCTCTAGTTCCTGTTTGTCGGCAGCAGGCAGTCAGTGAGTCTCATTAGGAGGGACGATCTTCCCTGGGATGTTGAGCAGAAGTGAAGCCTTGACCCGCTCCATGCTTTTGTTGGCTGAGACGGCGCATGTCCTCGACGAGGTTAGAAACCACCATACTGCCACTGCAGTCCCAATAGAATAATTAAGTGTGACATTTATGCCTTTTATGTACGGACACCGTGACGCCAACTGACCAGCGTGAGAAAGTTGATTGCTTTTGCTCCAAATATTTACTGTATCCAGTCGAGTGAGTTGTTTGGTCTGAAGAACTTGGCTAATTGGTGAGACATTGTTTCAGGCCAGTGCCAACTCTTGTATGTCAGTATGCATTTTGTACACAAAAGTTGGAAGTTCCCCTGTTTCGTTATGAAATATGTGATATTCTACTTCGTCACATTGGCAATAGCATTGAGTCATCCCCTACATGCGGAGGACTTTCTTTTTTTTTTTTTTTTAATTTGAGAGTTCAGAGCAGAAAAGGAAGTATCTGGGCTATTCGTCTCCTGGCCGTTATCTGGCGCTTGTTGGTGCACTCTGGCTGATTTTTGGAGAATTGCGTTGCAATTGCGGTACCATGATCCATATGCCAAGCCTCTCGCGACATACTTGTTGTGCCATGCAGCATGTGTTGTTTGATTATAATTTTTGGTCTCGTTTGCCTCATTAACTTTAAATTCAGGAGCTCCACAGATGAAGAATTTTGCTGGGTTTTCTCCATACAGTCTTCCACACAATTTGGTACACCCCTCACCCAGTGTTAGTTATTTTGTGTAATTTACATTGAGATTTTAGAGGACTTTGCTCTCTGTCAATTTTATGTGAATTTTGTATATCACAAAGAGCAAATAAAAATTGTTGCACTCAGACTTGGCACAGATTTTAATATCCCTGAATTTGCCCTACAACTTTTCCTTGTCCAGGCAACCCACAAATAAGAAATATATTTTGTTGTAATTGTATACCTACGTTGTTGTACTCATTGTGACTTTGATTTCGTTGAGCACTGTGGGCAAACTCAACAAACTGCTGTTTGAAGTTAACTGAAAGAACCTCGCACCCAATCCCCACCCCATCCAGTTTCGAGTCTTGTGAAAAAATTTCACTTGATCGTTTTCGATGCATGATTTCCTACGATCAGTATAATTGAACGTATTTTAATTCAGGTTAAATGAAGGTAAGTGATAATTAAATTTTTCGAGCAGTTACACATTTAAACGTTGAAAACGCATTTAAATGTTGAAATATCTTTGTAAGACTGTATGAGTGATAACCGAAAGGAGTTAAAAATTTTTTGAAAAAACTTTGGTGATATGTCACCTTCAGAAAAGTGTGCACAGTAAGTTTGCGGAATTTAGTCGAGATTGTGATCATGTCAGAGACGAATTTCTTGAAGGCCGATCAAAATCGGTTGTTGTATCAAAGAAACAGCGTTCTGTGCGCAGCATAACTAAAGAGGATCGGTACGTGTCTTATGACGCGGTGTAGCTCTCCTTAGGGGATGTCGAAGACACATCATATTCGATTTCGCACGAACATTTAGCCGCAAATAAATTCTGTCCCCACTTATTCTTCACAATTTGACCGAAGGCTCAAACACATTGCGGAAATGCAAAATCCAGATGCACTATCTGATCAAAAGTATGCGGACACCCCTGTGTAATTTCGGAATTGATGTCACGAGAGGCAGAACCACCAAAATAAAAGGAGGGGAGACCGAGCGAAGTGGCGCAGCGTTTAGCACAAAGGACTCGCATTCGGAGGGACGACGGTTCAAAGGAACCATCCCGGCATTTGCCTGAAGCGATTTAGGGAAATCACGGAAAACCTAAATCAGGGTCACCCTGATTTAGGTTTTCCGTGATTTCGCTAAATCACTTCAGGCAAATGCCAGGATGGTTCCTTTGGAAGGGCACAGCTGACTTCCTTCCCTGATGCGATGGGACCGATGACCTCGCTGTTTGGTCCTCTCTCCCCAAATCAACGAGCCAACCAAAGGAGGGGGGAGAGTATTGTGTCGTCAAAAGAGAAGCAGTAACAGTGGAATGGGTCGTCGCCCAGGAGAGCTCAGTGACTTCAGACATGGGCTAGTCATTGGATGACACCTGAGTAACAAATCCATCGGGGACGTTTCAGCCCATCGAAATCTGCCGAAGTCGACTGATGGTGATGTGATTGTGAAGTGGAAGGCAGCTAAGGCAAGACAAGGCAGACCTCATGTACTGACGGACACGAAGAGTCCAGCATTGCCAAGGGTGATTGTAAAAAATCGCATGAAATCTGCGGCACGAATCACTCGGGGTTCCAAAGTGCTACTAGCAGTCCAGCTAGCACAATGACTGTAGAGAGCTGAAAGAATGGAGTACAGTGGTCGAGCAACCCCTCATAAGCCACACGTTTCTGTAGTCAGTGCTAAGCGACGCTTGAGGTGTTGTAAAGAGCGACGCTACTGAGCAATTGATAACTGGTAACGAGTAATTTGGAGTATAAACCGCGCTGTAACCAGCGCCAATCCAATAGCAAGATGGAAAATGTTATGTGTCATCATGTGTGGTGGCAACCGTGAAATGCAGAGTAGATGGTGTAGGGGTGTTTTTCGTGGTTAGGATGTATTCTAGTTACTCTCCTTAAGAAAACGCCAAATGCGGACGGGTGTGAACATATTTAAAGCGTTGTGTTCTGCTTACAGTGAAGGAACGTTTCGGAGGCGATGACTGCTTGTGTCAGCGGGACAATGTACGCTGTCACACAGCAGCATCTGTGAGGCAATAAGTTGTATACAATAACAATCCTGAAGTGGACTGGCCTGCCCAGAGTGCCCACCTGAACCCAATGGAACACCTTTGGGTTTAGGTACAATGACGACTTCGGTCCGGACCCGGCGTCCACTATCACTACATCCTCTGGTTTCTGTTCTTGAGGAAGAATAGGCTGCCATTCTCCCACACACATTCAGACGTCTCGCTGAAAATTACCCAGCAGCGTTCAAGCTGTCATTAAGGCGAAGGGTGGCCACACCGCATGTTAATGACCACTAATAGGTGTCTGGGTGCTTTTGATCAAATAGTGGTCAATATCGTAAGAGGAGACGATACTTGAATCTATTCGTACCTGCTGGAAATTAAGGAATAGCCAATTATTTGTGTGTTCCAAGCTGAAGATAAAGTTGTGGTCCGTCTGCGAAACACTCCAAGAAAATGAACACTTGTTTATTTGGTTATAAAGCACTCGTCATAACCATTGCCGTTCGGCAGTGGTGAGCACCCTCATTACTCGAATGAGCTTCAAGTATGATAAAAGAAAAAAACAAATAGGTTAAATATATTTCAATTTTAATCTGATATATAGTGTTCCATACTAGAATGTCGTGTTCTCAGTTTGGCGCAGCTTTGCCACAGGAAACACAAAAGCGGTCGAAGACGTCCGTCTTCTGGGTGGCTCCTGATCGTTGTCAGAAGGAGGCAAGTTTTTGATTACGCAAAGGCTTCTATTATTTGGAAAAGAACAACCCGGATTCCTTTACGTAATCAGTATGAATTTTATAATTACCTAAGGGACCTTTAACAATAAACAATAAAAAAATTGCATTTGCAAATGAAATCATTAATAAATGGGGCAGCTATGAGTTGTATAGAAGTCAAGGAGTGGCCTTCTGTTTACGACCGGGATGCCGAAGTATTCTCTGCTGTAGTAAAGGCTGTTTGATATTTACAAAAATAATATGACATGGAGGTAAAAAAAAAAAAAAGGAAAAGAATAGAATAAGAAATCTGGTAAACACTAAATATATTCAAACAATTCTCACAAGCAATTAGGGCTTATTTATAAACAGTATAACCTTTAACAATAAACAATAAAAAAATTGCATTTGCAAATGAAATCATTAATAAATGGGACAGCTATGAGTTGTATAGAAGTCAAGGAGTGGCCTTCTGTTTACGACCAGGATGCCGAAGTATTCTCTGCTGTAGTAAAGGCTGTTTGATATTTACAAAAATAATATGACATGGAGGTAAAAAAAATAAAGGAAAAGAATAGAATAAGAAATCTGGTAAACACTAAATATATTCAAACAATTCTCACAAGCAATTAGGGCTTATTTATAAACAGTATAACTTACATAAGTACTTTTCTAACTGTATGGTGCGATCAGATTTCAGCCTGTCCTGTGCTAGCACCTTGGTTCATGCTTTTGTCACAAATTACAGTCATTACTTTTCTCCTTCCTTAAAGAGAATTCTTGCACTGTTCAACACCTTCATGACAATAACTCGCCGGTTTACAGTATCGAACATAAATTACTCGAATTTTATTAATTAATAATGTTGTCTGCACGCTGGCAAGACCGCCCACTTTTATGGCTTAAAGACGACCTTCTTTACGCTTTCACATTACAAGCAGATGTACGATAAAATCTGAAGATCTACAAAAGTTTTTACTGTCATCTTTTATTTAGACCGAAGCGGAACTTTCAGTTCAGATTCTGTTGACTGCGCAATCGATGTATAGGCGTCCGCGCTAGATGCGCATCTTTACAGTTACGTAAATTATATAAAACAAATGTCTTTCAAAGAATAGGTCTCATCTCATGAGTTGATCATGTAATATACAGATAGGTGAATGCCTTTCCAGCCCGCATCTCGTGGTCGTGCGGTAGCGTTCTCGCTTCCCACGCCCGGGTTCCCGGGTTCGATTCCCGGCGGGGTCAGGGATTTTCTCTGCCTCGTGATGGCTGGGTGTTGTGTGCTGTCCTTAGGTTAGTTAGGTTTAAGTAGTTCTAAGTTCTAGGGGACTTATGACCACAGCAGTTGAGTCCCATAGTGCTCAGAGCCATTTGAACCATTTTTGAATGCCTTTCCAAGGGTACTCACAGCTTTCATACTACGGAAATCCCAATAATATTACAAGCTAAATAGCAACAGCTCAACGATTTAAATTTATTTTGAGGACCAACTTTCTTAAACGTGAATTGCACTGCGCAACAGAATTAAAGGATCAGTTTTTGGAAGCCACTTAATTATCTCCCATTCCGACGCATAAGTTTGGAATTAGCCTGAAATGTTACTGAAGTCATCTTCTGTAATGGTACAAAGCGTGGCGCCCTGCGACGTCACCCTCGGGTTTAAACAGCGATGTGTCGTCACATGTGAAGAAAAGGGCCAGAGCTCAGAAGTTGACGGGTGCTGTAAGGTGGATTAATGATGCCACATTCAAACCAAAATTCTACCAAAGCTGCCGTGGACGTGTCACACCATGAGAAGGCCGTTACAGCCCCTTTTATCCACTTTTCATCACTTCTTTTGACGTCTCTGTGACACCCAGTGTTGAAATCACCCGGTTCTCTTACGGGTAGCCGAAGAAAACATTTCAGACACACCGCTGCTCAGAATCAACAAGAAAAGACCTCAGGGGGTGGCATAAAGGACCTCAATGAAACCACCTCTTTCCCTGTGGCATTGATTCCCATACATTTCGTGGTCGAAAACTACAGTTTGCAGTCTGACGGGCAACAGGGAGATGTTCGCGACAGCCTTTGGCACTGCTGATGCGCTCGGATGTTTCAACCCTTGTCTAAGAACCCTGTGGGGCTGCATCGCCATTGAACGTGATCGCACCCCTTTGGAGTTCAGCATGACCGCTATTTTTGGTCTAGTAAATAGGCTGGAACTACTACAGACGGATCAAAACCATTCAATGAAATTTAAGCATGATCGAATCTGTTGTGCTGGCAGACGAGCCAACACCGTGTTACTAAAGGTGGCCGAAATGCACGCGTTTTAGCTCACGCAGGCTGGCGTGAGGAAGGAAGAACCATACTGACGTGAGGTGTGAAACATGACAAGGAATTAGAATTCAGAAAGCGGACGTAATTAGTTCGATACTTAACTTTAATCCATTAATGATGAACGTCGCTCTCGACGGTACATGATTCACAATATTATTTGTTCAGAATACATTCTTGGAGAATATGGCGCCTTGGTAGGTCGTAGCAAATGACGTAGCTGAAGGCTATGCTAAACTATCGTCTCTGCAAATGAGAGCGTATGTAGACAGTGAACCATCGCTAGCAAAGTCGGCTGTACAACTGGGGCGAGTGCTAGGGAGTCTCTCTAGACTAGACCTGCCGTGTGGCGGCGCTCGGTCTGCAATCACTGACTGGCGACACGCGGGTCCGACGTATACTAACGGACCGCGGCCGATTTAAGGTCTACCACCTAACAAGTGTGGTGTCTGCCGGTGACACCACAGAATCAGCAAGCTTTTTCAACCCTCGTGTTTTCCGACCTTGTGTGGCGTGATCACGCGAGAGTCCAACATTAACAAGTGCGTGAATAAAACTGCAGAGGGTCCCTATATGACATCTCAGTTCGGCAACACCGACGGTGCCCCAACGCAACTTTGTTTATCACGTTACAAATGCACCTGTCAGAAACTTCGACACCAATTCAGCCTGGCGGCTCCTCTAGCGTCTGAGGTCTAGGCAACCTGTTCGACACCACTTTGGTGGGGTTTGCCTACCTTCAGGCACCATGTACACTCGTGACGTGCTCAACAAATTTGCGTGGGTGGCATCGAAGGTGTTGCTGAACTAGTGGTTCTCACTCGGACCGTTTACGGTTTTATCCACGCACACATTTACGTTGCAGTCCTGCGTGATTATGCCACATCAGGGCGCGGAACAGGAGGGCTAAGAAACCGTGAGTACCCTTTGCTACTTTGGATCACGTTCGAATTTTGTCGAACCGTTTTGAACGGTACCTAGTGGTTCCAACCTGCACATGAGACCAAAAATTGCGGTCGCGCTGCACACCAAAGGGGTGCGATCGTGTTAAATGGGGATGCAACCCCATAATACCCTTAGAGAAGGGTTGAAACTTCGGAGTGTACCAGAAGTGTCAAAGGTCGTCAGGAACATGTTCCTGTTGCCCATCGCACTGCGAACGTCCGCTTTCGACCGCTAAGTGTGTGCCCTGGTGGGCGGTGGGTGGTTTCATTGACGCCCTTTATGCCACTGCTGTGCGACGGTGTGTCTAAAATGTTTTCTTCGGGCACCCACAAGCAAAGAGAGTGATTTCAAAACTGGGTGTCGCATGTGCTTCGTTCCAAATCAGCTTGTACTCAACGGGACTATCCTTCCTTTTCTTTTAACCCTTATTATTCGAGTAATTTTTGCAACTATCGTCCCTCGCTTGTTTTTTTCTCCACCGAGGTGTTCCGCTGTTAACACGGTTGTTTGTGCTGTGTACCCACAGTTCAACAACGACTTACTCTGAAATTTTCTTTTTTCGAGTTAAGTGATTGATTACATTTGTGCGGTAAGGAAGATGTTTCTGGGACCTCTTCCTCCTGATGGCTGAACGGTGGTTTATGGCGCTGTCATCTCGTTACTACTTCATCAACTTCCACTTACATGTTATCTCGTTCAAGTAGTCTTCAAAGCCTGTTGCCGTTGTCACAGGAAAAGTATATGATTCAATTTAAAAAAATGTCGGTGCCACAATTCTGTAGATTTAAAAGATCTTTCTTCGTTCTCTGTGTACAAAGGGTGCCCCGGCTTCACCGGGCGGATAACACAAATGAAGGACAGGGAAAGGATAAAAAAATCTGACCGTCTGTAAGGAGAATGTGCGTTTTTTTTACCGAGCTGGAGCAGGTACTGATTTATTTTTTTACTACCTTTTTACTTGTGGCTTCGTCCGCGTGCGCATATGTTACATACAGGATGTTCAAAAGAGTGTGGCATGTTTTGAGAGGTGGTAGTAACCATCAAAACAAGAAAAAATCCAATAAATATGTGCGCGGTAAGCCATACTTCGCGTGATTTGTACGCTAGTCCATAATGGCTACAGCCTTTGGATTGTGAATGTGTCTGCCTCATGACAGATAAGGTAAACATAGAATAAACAAATACTGTAAGGCCACAGTCAAAGCCTCGGTGATCCGCCAACAGGGTTCACTAATGTTGAGGTCTCTCTGTATCGAAGTACTCTGGTGTATGCACCAGTCTGAGCATTGCGTAGTCTACAACCATCTGTGTTGTTTGCGTCGTGTTGTAAGTACTGTAATTCGATCTTGTTAGTGTGTGCTATTGCGCAGTAAATTACTTCCAACGCTGGGTACGTATCGTATTGTCGTATCTGCCTATAAACAATCGCTTGATTGCTATGTTTACTGTTATTGTGATTTTGTACTGTCCTGTACACGAATGGTTCAATAAATTTTCTTTTCCCTTGGACCTGTTACCAAGGGAAGCATACTACTCTATAGGTGATGTGGCTGATATGATTTTCTGCTACGGGGTTAGTAACTGGAAGTTACATGCGATACCGTTCCCTTTAGGCGTAATGCCCTACTGGCCATTAAAATTGCTACACCAAGAAGAAATGCAGATGATAAACGGGTATTCATTGGACAAATATATTATACTAGTACTGACATGTGATTACATTTTCACGCTTTAATAACGGCCTTGATACGCCTGGCCATTGAGTCAAACAGAGCTTGGATGGCTTGTACAGGTACAGCTGCCCGTGCAGCTTCAACATGATACCACAGAGTAGTGACTGGCGTATTCTGACGAGCCAGTTGCTCGGCCACCATTGACCGGACGTTTTCAATTGGTGAGAGATCTGGAGAATGTGCTGGCCAGGGCAGCAGTTGAACATTTTCTGTATCCAGAAAGGCCATTATAGGACCTGCAACATGCGGTCGTGCATTATTCTGCTGAAATGTAGGGTTTCGCACGAATCGAATGAAGGGTAGAGTCACGGGTCGTAACACATCTGAAATGTAACGTCCACTGTTCAAAGTGCCGTCTATGCGAACAAGAGGTGACCGAGACGTGTAACCAATGGCACCCCATACCATCACGCCGGGTAATACGCCAGTATGACGATGAGGAATACACGCTTCCAATGTGCGTTCACCGCGATGTCGCCAAACACGGATGCGACCATTATGATGCTGTAAACAGAACCTGGATTCATCCGAAAAAAGGACGTTTTGCCATTCGTGCACACATGTTCGGCGTTGAGTACACCATCGCAGGCGCTCCTGTCTGTGATGCAGCATCAAGGGTAACCGCAGCCATGGTCTCCGAGCTGATAGTCCATGCAGCTGCAAACGTCGTCGAACTGTTCGTGCAGGTTGTTGTTGTCTTGCAAACGTCCCCATCTGTTGACTCAGGGATCGAGACGTGGCTGCACGACCCGTTACAGCCATGCGGATAAGATGCCTGGCATCTCGACTACTAGTGATACGAGGCCGTTGGGATCCAGCACAGCGTTCCGTATTACCCTCCTGAACCCACCGATTCCATATTCTGCTAACAGACACTGGATCTCGACCAACGCGAGCAGCAATGTCGCGATACGATAAACCGCGATCGCGATAGGCTACAATCCGACCTTATCAAAGTCGGAAACGTGACGGCACGCATTTCTCCTCCTTACACGAAGCATCACAACAACGTTTCACCAGGCGACGCCGGTCAGCTGCTGTTTGTGTATGAGAAATCGGCTGGAAACTTTCCTCGTGTCAGCACGTTGTAGGTGCCGCCACGGGCGCCAACCTTGTGTGAATGCTCTGAAAAGCTGATCATTTGCATATCACAGCATCTTCTTCCTGTCGGTTAAATTTCGCGTCTGTAGCACGTCATCTTCGTGGTGTAGCAATTTTAATGGCCAGTAGTGTAATAGCCATGTCGCAAGAGTAGTATTCGATAAGGTGTTCGCCCGACTTTTTCAACGTCTTGAGCACATAGGTTCTCTAGTAGCCCAATAGGTGAAAAGTGCACTTCCTAAGTCGGTCCAAACGTCAGAGGGAGGAGCGTGTGATATATTTACTAGACGAAAGACGAAAGAACCAGTGCGCGACGGCTGGCGGCGGCAGCCGAGGTTTTTAGTCATCCTCTTATCTGGGCGGTACCACATGAACACTTTCTGTGTCCATACCATCTTCAACAATTCCATACACCGCAGCAGAGTGCAGCTCTGTGAGTGGCTCTTGTAGAAGTGTGCTGCAGATCCACTGTTTTTATATTCGTCGAAGATTTTGTTTATCAACGGGACGGGATTCACAAAAGATCGCGTTGTGAACTTTTATAATCAGCATGTGTAGGCTGATGAAAATCCCTATCCGGTTGCAGAAAGAGGGCAACAAAATCGTTTATCCATCAACGGGGCAGACATTCTTGATGATAAATTGCTAGAGCCATACACCTTACCCCAGAAATTAAATGGGGCTCATTATTATCAATTTCGCCGGCCGCTGTGGCCGAGCGGTTCTGGGCGCTTCAGTACGGAACCGCGCTGCTGCTACGGTCGCAGGTTCGAACCCTGCCTCGGGCATGGATGTGTGTGATGTCCTTAGGTTAGTTAGGTTTAAGTAGTTCTGAGTCTAGGGGACTGATGACCTCAGATGTTAAGTCCCATAGTGCTTAGAGCCATTTGAACCATTTTATCATCAATTTCTTTTTAAGGTATTCTCAAACGGTATCCGTACAAGATCCATATCACACAGCAGCTTGCACCACAGGACGCACAAGGATGTGTTGACTTCGCTCTCCACTTTCTCGCAAGGATTGAAGTTGACGAGGGCTGGCCCTGGACCATCCTATGGACAGACGAAGCTCATTTTTCTTGACGGGTGAGGTGAACACACGGAACTGCCGAGTGTGGGGATCTTCACCTCCAGTCACTGTGCACGAAGTGCCTCTGTATGGTGAACGTGTCACCGTATGGTGTGGCTTCACGGATACTTTCATCATTGGCCCATTCCTTTTTGAACAGGTTGGCACTCAGTGACCAAAGACGTGCAGTGTGACTGGCCAGCGTTACTGTGAAATGCTTCGCCAGCGTGTCATACCCGCCCTACGGTAGAGAGACGCACTGAACTCAACAGTTTTCAGGTGCTCGTGAAGTTCACCTCCTTCTCCGAAACACATTTGGAAACTATCGAATTATCAGCCGATCGTTTCCAAATACTTGGCCGGCACGAACACCTGATCTCACTCCCTGTTATTTGTGGTTGTGGAGCTACCTGAAGTTCAGGGTTTACCAGGGGAACATTCACACATGTGCTGACCTGAAGTGCTGAGTATCAAGAGAGGTAGCCAGCATACCTACGGGCATGCTTCGTTCTGCTGTGCAGAGTGCAGTCCTGCGCTTTCAGGCTCTTGTGGACCCGCCATAGGTTCGAGTCCTCCTTCGGGCTTGGGCGGATGTGCTGTTCTTATCATAAGTTAGTTTTAGTAGTGTGTAAGTCTAGAGACCGATGATGGTTAAAATAGCTCTGAGCACTATGGGAATTAACATCTGAGGTCATCAGCCCCTCAGACTTAGAACTACTTAAATCTAACTAACCTAAGGACATCACACACATGCATGCTCGAGGCAGGATTCGAACCTGTGACAGTAGCAGCAGCGCGGTTCCGGACTGAAATGCCTAGAACCGCTCGACCACAGCGCCCGGCAGGGACCGATGACTTCAGTAGTTTGGTCCCTTAGGAATTCACACACATTTGAACATTTCTGGAGACTATGGACGCCACATTGAGCCCCTTTTGTAGCAGTAATGGTACCGGTATGTAATGGTATGATTACCGTACCAGTGCGTTAAAAGTGTTTCAATTGAAGTGAGTCTGCATTATTTCTCTTCCCCGTGTTCTTGATATTAATGCTGCGAAGTCTGGTCCTCGTACGGTAATTATTTTCCCGTGTTATAACGTGTTAAATAAGAAAAGTTTAATTATAACAACCCGGTAGTTAGTGAATTGACTTGACTCATCTACATCTACATCTACATGATTACTCTGCAATTCACATTTAAGTGCTTGGCAGAGGGTTCATCGAACCACAATCATACTATCTCCCAACCATTCCACTCCCGAATAGCGCGCGGGAAAAACGAACACCTAAACCTTTCTGTTCGAGCTCTGATTTCTCTTATTTTATTGTGATGATCATTCCTACCTATGTAGGTTCGG
Source organism: Schistocerca americana (assembly GCF_021461395.2). NCBI lineage: Eukaryota > Metazoa > Arthropoda > Insecta > Orthoptera > Acrididae > Schistocerca > Schistocerca americana. The sequence goes on from NC_060123.1 coordinate 226,299,655, forward strand.
CTCAACAAAGTATTTTCGCATTCGGAAGAGAAAGTTGGTGACTGAAATTACGTAAATAGATCTTGCCGCGACGAAAAACGTCTTTGCTTTAACGACTTACATCCCAACTCGCGTATAATATCTGCCACACTCTCCTCCCTATTACGTGATAATACAAAACGAGCTGCCCTTTTTTGCACTCGAACCTGATGTGTCAGCAATCTAACAGTTGCGTGTAGATCCCCAGCTGTGTTACGTGACGCATCGGGGGCGCTTCCTGCTATCCGACTGTCCAGCTGAAACATGACGCTGGAGAGGTGGCTGCGTCGTTGAGTCACCCGCGCGTCGGTCAACAAGCAAACCCGGCGCCTGTCAGCCCACGTACACGGTATGTTTTCCTCTGCGTCGAGAGAGCCTCTGGGCTAGAAGCCACTCCCAGTAGTTGCATTGTTTGTGGGCGCGCGGAGGGGTCGTTTGGTGGGCGAGGAGAACCTCCACGAATGTGGGGGCCAAAAAACGGCTGGAGGCAGTCAAAACTGGAGAGCATTAGCGCGGGAGCCGTGGTCGGAAGGTGTATTTCGGTTCACGGAGATCCGGCAACACGGGGTCCACAGGCCGGCGCGGGCACCTAGCCAGGACAGCCGCCACTGGCCCTGCACCGGCTGCCTGCGTCCCCACCCACAACAACGTGCCTGTCACCCGCGGACGCTGTCAAGAGTCTCGAAAACCACACGGAAACTGGCTAAACAAAACGTAATGTCGCTCACCGTAATACTGAAAACTACAAAGCGCGACCGGAGAGCTTATTTAGCCAGTATAGTTTAAATTAGACGACGTTTAGTGTGTGAAGTTGCGACGTTGTCGCGACAGGTACAGTCTGCAGGCATCCGCCACAGCGCTCCGCGACAGGAACGGCTTTTCGCGGATGATGCTGTAGTATACAGAGAAGTTGCAGCATTAGAAAATTGCAGCGAAATGCAGGAAGATCTGCAGCGGATAGGCACTTGGTGCAGGGAGTGGCAACTGACCCTTAATATAGACAAATGTAATGTTTTGCGAATACATAGAAAGAAGGCTTCTTTATTATATGATTATATGATAGCAGAACAAACACTGGTAGCAGTTACTTCTGTAAAATATCTGTGAGTATGCGTACGGAACGATTTGAAGTGGAATGTTCATATAAAATTAATTGCTGGTAAGGCGGGTGCCAGGTTGAGATTCATTGGGAGAGTCCTTAGAAAATGTAGTCCATCAACAAAGGAGGTGGCTTACAAAACACTCGTTCGACCTATACTTGAGTATGGCTCATCAGTGTGGGATCTGTACCAGGTCGGGTTGACGGAGGAGATAGAGAAGCTCCAAACAAGAGCGACGCGTTTCGCTACAGGGTTATTTGGTATGCGTGATAGCGTTACGGAGATGTTTAGCAAACTCAGGTGCAGACTCGGCAAGAGAGGCGCTCTGCATCGCGGTGTAGCTTGCTGTCCAGGTTTCGAGAGGGTGCGTTTCTGGATGAGGTATCGAATATATTGCTTCCACCTACTTACACCTCCCGGGGAGGTCACGAATGTAAAATTAGAGAGATTCGAGCGCGCACGGAGGCTTTCCGGCAGTCGTTCTTCCCGCGAACCATACGCGACTGGAACAGGAAAGGGAGGTAATGACAGTGGCACGAAAAGTCCCCTCCGCCACACACCGTTGGGTGGCTTGCGGAGTATAAATGTAGATGTAGATGTAGACCGCACCGATGCGGTGCCGAGATAGGCTCCCGCCAAGAGGGACCGCTCAAAAGAAAAAAGGTTGTAGAAAAACGAGAACTCAAGACGGTTGAAGAATTAACCGGGTGAGGTACGTGAAAACTGCTATCCGTCATGTTCCTGACTCCTGCTTACGAAAAGAAGCCCTTATCCCGTCTTGCGACTGCCAAACGCACGATGTTGTCACACAGTGATTTCCACAGTTCCATTTCGGCCAACTAGCGTCATCAAGGAACGAATGTTATCGAGCAGACGCCTATCGGTAACATGGTTTAGATGAGAACAGTGCGCTTGGATCGTATTGGTTCTATCTACACAGTCCGCTCTTGTTCGACAATGGAGTGCTCGCTGCTACTTCACTACAGTATTGTAGGATCTCGAAAGTTAGGGAATGGTTGCTGTAGCAGGTATGGAAAACAGCTCTCACTTATATCTCTTCTTTCATCTAACTTTAATTTCCTGCTGTGATACGCCCTAAATGAAGATGGAGGGCACTGACATGGCTTTCCATTTTTTTTTCGAGGTATGGGTTAAGAGATGCTTACTCAGTTATCCAAACATCGAAATAGTTTTGAGGATATTTTTGATGCCGTTATTGGCTGCACCATCTTGTCAACGTTGTTTCAGCAAATGAAAGATTATAAAAACTACCGAACTTCGAGTAGGCTGTCAAATTTGGTGATCTCGTCGATAGAATACGATACATCACTTGGTTACAATGACGCAATCAACGAGTTTGCTTCGCTTAAGGCAAGGAAATGAAAATTGAAACTGCAGTAAAAAGATAATTTCTCAATTCTCACTTATAGCCCTTTCTTTTATTTCTAAGCCGTGCTGGGTAGCCGCGTGGTCTAGGACGCCTTGTCACGGTCCGTGCAGCTCCCTCCGTCGGAGGTTCGAGTCCCCCCTGGGGCATGGGTCTGTGTGTTGTCCATAGCGTAAGTTAGAATAAGTAGTGTGTAGTAGGCTTAGGGACCGATGACCTCAGCAGTTTGGTCCCATAAGATCTTACCACAGATTTCAAAATTTTTTATTTCTAACAATAATGCAGTGTTCATAACATATGAGGAGCAAATAAAATATTTTCTTTGTTATACATCATAATGAAACCAATGTAAGTAGTTGCCATAAACAATAAGATTTAGTACAGATCTTGCCTTACTTTCAAGTTGTTAAGGAAATTTATATAATTTGTAATTATATATTTAATTTGCTATCGTGAAATAGGGGACACAGTGCCGCAGACATGATACGTGGCATGCATTAAAACAATGGTGTTTTTCGTTGTGACGGGATCTTCCCATGAAATTTCAATCACCAGTTTTCTCCTCCGATTGCGAAACCATTCTATTGGCACCCACCTATGTAGAGAGAAATGATCATCACCATAAAATAAGAGAAATCAGGGCTCGTACAGAAAAATTTAAGTGCTCGTTTTTCCCGCGCGCCGTTCGAGAGTGGAACGGTGGAGACAGCTTGAAGGTGGTTCATTGAACCCTCTGCCAGACACTTTATTGTGAGTAGCAGACTAATACATAGACGTAGAGGTAGACGTTATATGCAATACTTTTCATCAATATAACTCATGAAGTAAATTTTTCAGTGATGGTTCATTATCATTAAACCTACTTACAAAATTATAAAATTTTCTAAATCTGGACAGATACTTACACGCTGAAGGGAACGAGCAGAGGGGGCTGATGCAGCTTTAGCAGTTTTGCCAGGGGCGCACGATCACCTCGATACGATTCTGCTGTAGATAATCGTTTTAAAGACTCTACCTTCAAGAAAAATCACGCAAAAAGCTGTATTTACGTACGGTATAGATGTCTACATTGTCACATGTGAAAAAGCTGTTCTTAATTTTAATTAGAGACAGAGTTATGTTATTTTCTTTTAAACGGTTGAAATTTTCCCCTCTGGGAAATAGCTTCAAATTTATCACTTCATATCTCGGAAACTGTTCAGCTCACTCGTATATACAAAAATACCTCATTTGACATCGATTCTTTACAAAGCTACTACTATGTGTAAGCTTTGAAAGATGGCTTGTTTTTTTTTAATTTTGGCAATATTTACACTACTGGCCATTAAAATTGCTATACCACGAAGATGACGTGCTACAGACGCGAAATTTAACCGACAGGAAGAAGATGCTATGATATGCAAATGATTAGCATTCACACAAGATTGCCGCCGGTGGCGACACCTACAACGTGCTCACATGAGGAAAGTTTCCAACCGATAGCTCATACACAAACAGCACTTGACCGGCGTTGCCTGGTGAAACGTTGTTGTGATGCCTCGCGTAAGGAGGAGAAATGCGTACCATCACGACTTTGATAAAGGTCGGATTGTAGCCTATCGCGGTTGCGGTTTATCGTATCGCGACATTGCTGCTCGCGTTGGTCAAGATCGAATGATTGTTAGCAGAATATAGAATCGGTGGGTTCAGGAGGGCAATACGGAACGCCGTGCTGGATCCCAACGGCCTCGTATCACTAGCAGTCGAGATGACAGGCATCTTATCCGCATGGCTGTAACGGATCGTGCAGCCACGTCTCGATCCCTGAGTCAGCAGATGGGGACGTTTGCAAGACAACAACCATCTGCACGAGCAGTTCGAAGACGTTTGCTGCAGCATCGAATATCAGCTCGGAGACCATGGCTGCGGTTACCCTTGACGCTGCATCACAGACAGGAGCGCCTGCGATGGTGTACTCAATGACGAACCTGGGTGCACGAATAGCGAAACGTCATTTTTTCGGATGAATCCAGATTCTGTTTACAGCATCATGATGGTCGCATCCGTGTTTGGCGACATCGCGGTGAACGCACATTGTAAGCGTGTATTCCTCATCGCCATACTGGCGTATCACCTGGCGTGATGGTATGGGGTACCATTGGTTACACGTTTCGGTCACCTCTTGTTCGCATTGACGGCACCCTGAACAGTGGACGTTACATTTCAGATGTGTTACGACCCGTGGCTCTACCCTACATTCGATCCCTACGAAACCCAACATTTCATCAGGATAATGCACGACCGCATGTTGCAGGTCCTGTACGGGCCTTTCTGGATACGGAAAATGTTCGACTGCTGCCCTGGCCAGCACTTTCTCCAGATCTCTCACCATCTGAAAACGTCTGGTCAATGGTGGCCGAGCAACTGGCTCGTCACAACACACCAGTCGCTACTCTTGATGAACTGTGGTATCGTGTTGAAGATGCACGGGCAGCTGTACCTCTACACGCCATCCAAGCTCTGTTTGACTCAATGCCCAGGCGTATCAAGGCCCTTATTACGGCCAGAGGTGATTGTTCTGTGTAATGATTTCTCAGGATCTATGCACCCAAATTGCGTGAAAATGTAATAAAAAAATGTGCAAAAGTGTGTGAAAGCTTATGGGACTTAACTGCTAAGGTTATCAGTCCCTAAGCTTACACACTACTTAACCTAAATTATCCTAAGGACAAACACACACACCCATGCCCGAGGGAGGACTCGAACCTCCGCCGGGGCCAGCCGCACAGTACATGACTGCAGCGCCCTAGACCGCTCGGCTAATCCCGCGCGGCGAAAATGTAATCACATGGCAGTTCTAGTATAATATATTTGTCCAATGAATACCCGTTTATCATCTGCATTTCTTCTTGGTGTAGCAATTTTAATGGCCAGTAGTGTAAATCGTAACAAGAATGAAGTTTAAAGTTTCTAAAAAATAAAAGAGAGGGAGTATAAGTCCGGAAATTCACGTATGGTATAAGTGTCTATACTATTTGCCGTATGCCCCTCGAAATTACTCTTTCATCGTAGATCGTAAGGCACACGAAAACAAATATTGCATAGTCGGTCCGCTTACATTAATGTAATCACCTCGAAAAGGCGTGAATGCCCATCTTTTGCAGCGCGGACGTGCAGGAAGAGAATCACTGAGGATTTGGAAGCTACCTACAGGGAGTGAAGCCTCTCCGACTCCAGTGCCCTAGTTCGATTGAGGATCCATGGCGCGAACAGCCCGACCGCGGTTATCCCACAGATTCTCGACTGGGTTTTAATCTATAGAGTTTGGTGGCCAGCGAAGTACGGTAAAGTCATTCTGGTGCTCTTTGAGACACACATGTACAATGTGACCTGTGCGACTCGTTGCATCATCCTGCTTGTACGTGCCATCTTTCCGAGGATAAACAGACTGCGTATATGGGAACACGATCCCCCAAGGACACTTTTGTTGATCGTCTGTGCCTTCCAGAACCACTAGATCACTCAGGGAATGCCACGAAAACGTTTCCCCTGACCATAATGCTCCCTTCTCCGGCCTGGACCCTTACGGCGATTGTTGCAGAGCCATACGCGCCAAAGGCCATCTGTCCATTGGAGCATAAAACGTGATTCATGTAATGAGGCCGCCTGTCGCTTCTCGGTGGACGTCTATTTGCGCTTCTGCCGTACGTAGTCCAGCCTTCGTCGCCGATGGACAGCAGCCAGCATGGGTGCACGAACCAGGCGCCAGCTGCGGAGGACCATAAACAGCAATGTTCGCTAAACGGTCATTAAGGAGACACTGTTGGTAGCCCCCTGGTTCACCTGGGCGATAAGCTGCTCAGCAGTTACACGCCTATTCGCCCTTACACATCTCCGCAACCGTCATCCAACCCGATCACCTATGTCCCGTGGTGCACCATAATTGGCTTGGCGCCAGTTTTGATAGCGTCTTTTTGCCATTTGCGGTATACTTTAACCATGGCGGCACGCGAACAGTTTACAAACTAAGCCGTTTCGGATGTGCTTCCACCCTTGGCCGCAAAGCGAATGATAACGCCCTTTTGGACGTCAGATAAATCGCTCCATTTCCGCATTACGACAACGACTGCACTGTTTTCCTCGCGACACGGTATACAGGGTGTTACAAAAAGGTACGGCCAAACTTTCAGGAAATATTCCTCACACACAAAGAAAGAAAATATATTATGTGGACATGTGCCCGGAAACGCTTACTTTCCATGTTAGAGCTCATTTCATTACTTCTCTTCAAATCACATTAATCATGGAATGGAAACACACAGCAACAGAACGTACCGGCGTGATTTCAAACACTTTGTTAAAGGAAATGTTCAAAATGTCCTCCGTTAGCGAGGATACATGCATCCACCCTCCGTCGCATGGAATTCCTGATGCGCTGATGCAGCCCTGGAGAATGGCGTATTGTATCACAGCCGTCCACAATACGAGCACGAAGAGTCTCTACATTTGGTACCTGGGTTGCGTAGACAAGAGCTTTCAAATCCCCCCATAAATGAAAGTCAAGAGGGTTGAGGTCAGGAGAGCGTGGAGGCCATGGAATTGGTCCGCCTCTACCAATCCATCGGTCACTGAATCTGTTGTTGAGAGGCGTACGAACACTTCGACTGAAATGTGCAGGAGCTCCATCGTGCATGAACCACATGTTGTGTCGTACTTGTAAAGGCACATGTTCTAGCAGCACAGGTAGAGTATCCCGTATGAAATCATGATAACGTGCTACATTGAGCGTAGGTGGTAGAACATGGGGCCCAATCAAGACATCACCAACAATGCCTGCCCAAACGTTCACAGAAAATCTGTGTTGATGACGTGATTGCACAATTGCGTGCGGATTCTTGTCAGCCCACACATGTTGATTGTGAAAATTTACAATTTGATCACGTTGGAATGAAGCCTCATCCGTAAAGAGAACATTTGCACTAAAATGAGGATTGACACATTGTTGGATGAGCCATTCGCGGAAGTGTACCCGTGGAGGCCAATCAGCTGCTGATAGTGCCTGCACACGCTGTACATGGTACGGAAACAACTGGTTCTCCCGTAGCGCTCTCCATACAGTGACGTGGTCAATGTTATCTTGTACAGCAGCAACTTCTCTGACGCTGAAATTAGGGTTATCGTCAACTCCACGAAGAATTGCCTCGTCCATTGCAGGTGTCCTCGTCGTTCTAGGTCTTCCCCAGTCGCGAGTCATAGGATGGAATGTTCCGTGCTCCCTAAGACGCCGATCAATTGCTTCGACGTCTTCCTGTCGGGACACCTTTGTTCTGGAAATCTGTCTCGATACAAACGTACCGCGCCACGGCTATTGCCCCGTGCTAATCCATACATCAAATGGGCATCTGCCAACTCCGCATTTGTAAACACTGCACTGACTGTAAAACCACGTTCTTGATGAACACTAACCTGTTGATGCTACGTACTGATGTGCTTGATGCTAGTACTGTAGAGCAATGAGTCGCATGTCAACACAAGCACCGAAGTCAACATTACCTTCCTTCAATTGGGCCAACTGACGGTGAATCGAGGAAGTACAGTACATACTGACGAAGCTAAAATGAGCTCTAACATGGAAATTAAGCGTTTCCAGACACATGTCCACGTAACATCTTTTCTTTATTTGTGTGTGAGGAATGTTTCCTGAAAGTTTGGCCGTACCTTTTTGTAACACCCTGTATACAGGGTGGTCCATCTGAAGTTTCGGATGAGATTACCTCGAAAACTATACATCGGTTTTTGATGGAGGGAGGCGGAATGGTATTAAAATCTCGTTAGGAAACTCTTCACAATTGCATTACTCACCCGACTGTGGCGCTACCGTGGCCAAACTGCGAACTATGGCTCAGTATAAAGGTCGGTGTACTACTTTTAGCGGTACCCAGGAACAACGACATGGACGTCCTAGAATGATTTTCCCATGGGGTGCTTCATTAGTGTGAGTCTCCTTGCCTCTCACTATTTGCGGTGCTTAATTAATGCAATTAGCCACGAAGAAATTGTTCAAAATTATCCCCATTTGCTTCAATGCATAAAGTCCACTGTCTGCGAAAGTTGTCCACAGTTTTGAGCAGCACATCGCGTGGTATGGCTGCACACGCTCTTCGAATGCATTACTCCACATCGTTTCTGGTTGTGGGCTGTCTTTCATAAACAATATTTCATAAATACCTCCACAAGAAAAAATCAGATGTTAGGTCTGGTGGACGTGGAGGCCGCTGAATTGGTTCTCCGCGTCCTATCCACCGACCAGGGTACCGTAAATTTAAAACGTTCCGCACATTTTTAGCGTAATGGGAAGCTGCTCCGTCTTGTTGGAACCACATTCGTTGCCTAGTTTCTAAATCAACATCTCCCATTAGCTCCAACAAATCATCGCGGAGAAGTTGTAAAAAAGATTCCCCAGTAACATTTCGGTCAAAAAAATGCAGTCCTATCAAGTAACCGGCGATTTAATTCGCCATTGTCTTTGAATGTGGCTTCATCGGTGAACATAAAGTATCCAAAAAATCATTGTAACCTCTTATCACTTCCAAGGTCCATTGGCAGAAATGCACACGTATTTGCATAGCGACACAGTCGAATGTGAAGAGTTCCCTAACGAGATTTTAATACCATTCCGCCTCCCTCCATCAAAAACTATGGCGGGTAGGATACATTTAGTAAAAAATAGCTTAATTTGGCGCAATGAAAGAATTGGTGCACACTTTGTATCGATTTGATGCGTCGTTCTCGGATCATCCTAAATAAATTGGAGTTCTTCCCCAATTTTAATTTTTCTCTATTTCAGCGCCATCTGTCAATGGTTTAAAAAAATTTTTTCAGACAAAACTTGATTCCTTTTTTATGGAGAATACGAATCTGCAATAAAAATGGGTGTTTCTGTTTAAGATTTAAAAGTTTCCCCCCACCCCACCCAAGGGGGCGGGGGCTGGGGGTCACGTGTAGTATCATTTGATGTCCCCGTCTGAGCTTATGAACTTGTCTTAACCACTATTTTTACCCGATGTATAGTTTTCGAGATAATTTCATCCGAAACTTCAGATGGACCACTCTGTATACTTTCCACTGCTAGTCCTGCCACCTGCTGTCTGTGAGTGGTTGCTGCACGTTGGCGTCGAACGTGGGTGGTGATCACATTAATGTAGCTGGACTGTGTAAATCTTCTACTACAACGGATCACCCGGAGATATAATACAATCTGATCTAATCAAATCGGAGATTACACAAGGATTTGGCTTTCTGAGGTCAACAATTTTTAGGATGGATCTTAAATATCGGGAGGCAGTGTTTTCCACACGCGTAATACGGCGCACAGGACGATCTCAAGTGTCTGACAATATATGCATAGGGTAAAGCTGACAAAAGGTCTGAGATTGTTGAGACATATTTTGTTACTACGGGCTTGTGGTCTCCGATGGCTCGTTTCACAGAAAAATTGTTATGACAATTACCTACGTTTCTGTGAAATTGTAAATAAGCCTGTTCAAAACTGGTTCAAATGGTTCTGAGCACTATGAGACTTATGTGGCCGAGCGCTTCTAGGCGCTTTAGTCTGGAACCGCGCGACCGCTACGATCGCAGGTTCGAATCCTGCCTCGGGCAGGGATGTGTGTGATGTCCTTAGGTTAGTTAGGTTTAATTAGTTCCGAGTTCTAGGAGACTGATGACCTCAGATGTTAAGTCCCATAGTGCTCAGAGCCATTTGAACCATTTTTGAACCACTATGGGACTTAACTTCTGAGGTCATCAGTCCCCTAGAACTTAGAACTACTTAAACCTAACTAACCTAAGGACATCACACACAGCCATGCCCGAGGCAGGATTCGAACCTGCGACCGTAGCGGTCGCGCGGTTCCAGACTGTAGCGCCTAGAACCGCTCGGCCACCCCTGCTGGCAATAAGCCTGTAGTATGCTATCACCAAAACGTACAACACAGAGCAGTGAAACAACGTTCAGATGCTAAGGTACTGTGATGTGGCTACTGTCACTGCATGAGCAACTCAGCAATCGCTTTGTTGTGCTGTTGTTCCACTGTATTCAGTAAACCGACTCACGAGGTGCATATCGGTAAACTCTTCAACGGTAAATCAGTCCGTAGTGCTCTGCCTCTCTGTAAAAGTACAACTAACGCTGCTGGAAAAACAAATGCGAAACAAATGGAGCAGTATTAAATGCAATCTCGTGGACGAGAAGTGACAAGTCATTGGACAGCGATATGCACATATACAGATGGCGCTAGTATCGCGTAACAAGGTATAAAAGGGCAGTGCATGACGGAGCTGTCATTTATACTCAGATGATTTATGTGTAAAGGTTTCTGATTTGATTATGGCCGCACGACGAGAACTAACAGTGAACACGGGATGGTAGTTGGAGCTAGACGCTTAGGACATTCCGTTTCGGATATCGTTAGGGAATTCAAGATCCATAGTGTCAAGAGTGCGTCGAGAAAACCATACTTCAGGTATTACTTCTCACCATGGATACCACAGTGGCTGCCAGCCTTCACTTGACGACCGAGAGCTGCGGCATTTGCGTAGAGTTGTCATTGCTAACACACAAGTAACACTGCGTGAAATAACCGCAGTAATCAATCTGGGACGTACGAGCAACGTATAGTGCAGTGAAATGTGGCGTTAATGAGCTATGGCAGCAGACGACCGACACGAGTGCCTTTGCTAACAGCATGGCATCGCCTGCAACGCTTCTCCTGAGCTCGTTACCGTATCAGCTGGACCCTAGACGACTGTAAAACCGTGGCTTGGTCAGACGAGCCTCGATTTCAGCTGATGCGAGCAGACGGTAAGGTTCGATTTGGCGCAGTCCACGTGACGATGGACCCAAGGCACTGTCCAATCTGGAGGTGGCCCCAGAATGGTGTGGGCTGTGTTTACATGGAATAGACCGGGTCCTCTGGTCCAACTGAACCGACCATTGACTGGAAATCGTTATGTTCGACTCCATGGAGATCATCTGCAGCCATTCATGGACTTCATGTTATGGATGACAATGCGCCACGTCAGGGGGCCAAAATTTTTCGCGACTGGTTTGAACATCATTCTGGACAGTTCGAGCGAATGTTTTAGCCACCCAGCTCGCCCGACATGAACCTCACCGAACATTTACGGGACATAATCGAGAGGTCAGTTCGTACACAAAATCCTTCACTGGCAACGTTTTCGCAATTATGCACGGCTATAGAGGCAGCGTGTCTCAGAATATCTGCTGGGGGCTCGTATTGCGACCACAACGCACTGCGAGACTGACTGCCATCTGTTGGAGTTGTGCTTCTTTGTGCGGAGAATATCTGAACGGTGAATCATTCTAGCGCCGATCGGGCCACAAATGGGGAAATCCACTGACGTAAGTGACTTGAAAGAGCAGGTTGTAGTGACCCGGCACCTAGGAACGAGCATCTCGGAAGCAGGGAGGCTGGTCGGATGTTTGCCTGGTGCTGTCGTGAGCACTTATGGGAAGATGTCGAAGGACGGTGAAACCACGAATGGGTGACAAGGTGTTGGACGTCCACGTCGCGTCATCACAGAACGTGGAAGCCGAAGGTTTGCCTGCTCCGTAAAGCAGTACTGGAGGCGACATGGGTCGACCTGACGAGACATTAGGATGCTGGTGCAGATGGAAACGACGGAGCACACCGTTCAGAGCAAACTGTTGCACATGGGCCTCTGGACTAGGTGATCTCTTCGTTTTCCCATTTTGAGCCAACAACATCGGCAATTATGATTGCAGTGGGCAAGGGATCATAGAGATTGGATCGTGGATCAGTGCGAACGTGTCATCTGGTCGGATGAATCGATTTTCTTGTTGCACCAAGTCGATGGCCATTCCAGATACACTCTCAACCTGGTGAATGGCTGCTCGAAACATGGACCACGCCACAGATGCAGGCCGATGGAGGCAGTACTGTGCTATGGGTACATTCACCTGGGCGTCCATGGGACCTGTGGCAGTAGTCTAAGTCACCGTGACAGCTGTGGACTACGGGAACCTTGTTGTGGACCAACTGCATCCCTTCATACTCGATGTCTTCGCAAACCAAGATGGCATATTCCAGCAGAAGGTGTCACCCCACCAGAATCGTACTACAGTGGTTTGAAGAGCGTGATAGCCAACTCTCGTTATGTCTTGGCCACCAGATTCGCCAGATTTGAACCCAGTGGAACACATCTGGGCCGCTATGGGCGCCAGTTCCACGCCCACCTGCCACCAGCCTGTAATTTACTGGTATTGCGTGACCTATGCGTAGGCATCTGGTACCACATATCTCGGGAAACATACCAAGGAGTTGTCGAATTCATACCACACATGCTGTATTGCGTTTCGTGGGTGACCCAGCACACGCTAATAAGCAGGGTGGTCAGAATGCTCTGACCGATCAGTAGACGTAGATATAGATGTTATCGGATCATTACTTGAGGCTTAGTACCTCTAAAAAGCGGGCATGTTTCGCAGGGAACGAGTAAAGCCTATTAGCTCCTTGTAGTCTGTAATGTCGCTATCTCCTTAAGCATAACCGAAGGCACCAAAAGCAAAACTTAGCTGCTTCGACGACAAGAAATTCTTACAAGGGGAACTCCCCATCGCACACCCTTCAGATCTAGTGATAAGATGGCCCATTGGATAGCCCATCAAAACTGAACATAGACCAAAAAGGAATAAGGTGTACGTGTACTTAACTGCAGAAAACAGAAGTAAAATAGAAACAGTGAACCGTCCAAGATTAGCATGTGCAACTTCGAACGACGTTGACTGACTGTGGCGTTGTGGTCATGTGGTCATGGTGTTGGACTGCGAAGGGGACAATTGGGTTCGAATCTCCCTAATGTCCCACTTTTTTTTTTTCAAAATTATGAACTGTCGGTCTGCTCATTGACGTGTCTGTTCGCTGTATTCAAATTTGTTTCTGTATCGCGGTGTAGCGTCCGTTTGCAACAGCGATGTGTAAAGTATCTCCAGACGTCCTGTTTGTTCTACAAGTTCTACACAAGTGACACATGTTCCGTTTTGGAAGATTTGTCTCTTGAATTCCCTCGTTGTGACATAGATCACACCCGTTTATTTGTTGTTTCCATTTCCGTGAGAGGTGTAGAGGCTTCTCACCCGCTCTCACTATTCATCAGTCCGCAGCTCGTGGTCGTGCGGTAGCGTTCTCACTTCCCGCGCCCGGGTTCGATTCCCGGCGGGGTCAGGGATTTTCTCTGCCTCGTGATGACTGGGTGTTGTGTAATGTCCTTAGGTTAGTTAGGTTTAAGTAGTTCTAAGTTGTAGGGGACTGATGACCATAGATGTTAAGTCCCATAGTGCTCAGAGTCATTTGAACCATTTTTGAACTATTCATCACATTTACTTGCGATGATAATATATTCATACCCCGTGACTCATATTCTGTAATCAGTGTATAGTATGACAATTGCCAAGGCTACAAACACTCCAATAACCGGACAGACAGTTCATAAATTTGTAAAAAAAGGGGGTGGCAGAGAGAAGTTTAAACATGGATCTCTCGCTTTGCAGTCCACACCATCACCACACAACCACGACGCCGTGGTTCTTGCGAGTTGCTCACTGTTGCACATCATGGGCTTGGACCATTCACTGTTTCTATTTTGCTCCTTTTTTCACAGTTCAGTACACCTTCTTCCTGTTTTCATGGTTGATCTGTGTTCAGTTTTCGACGGGCTATCCACTGTGCCATTTTCACTAAATCGAAGGGGTTTCCCCTGTTAGGTTACATGGGACAGGTGCAACGATTTATTCCTCCCAGTCACCATCTAAACGTGATGTATGATTTACGCTCTGTTCGTTGCGGCTAGTACAATGTTTCTTTCGTTAGTTGACTTTATAACTGGTGTTGCGTGCAGTTGAAAGAACGGCTGTGGCTGGCTCTTGGCATCTGTAGAGGGGCGTGACTCACGCAGACATCGCCTGAGTCACGACACTCCACCTGGTGGCAATGCTTTGTCCTGGCGCCTGCTCAGATATCGCGAAGTGAAGGCAGCAGGGAAACCAGATACACATCTGTCGCACGTCGTCTATCTCCTGGTTCCCTGCTTGAGGATTGAGTTGCCATATGGGCTAGTAAGTACACTGCCGAAGACAATGGTTCGTTCATTTCTATTTTACTATCGGTAGTTTCCACACACAACTTCCCGGATACATCTCGTGTTTATTTCGTCAAGACCCTAGTCAATTGACTGCAGAATGTGTGTGAATTCCTAAGGGACCAAACTGCTGAGGTCATTGGTCCCTAGACTTACACACTACTTAAACTAAGTTATGCTAAGAACAATACACACACACACACACACAAAACCATGCCCGAGGGAGGACTCGAATCTCCGGCGGGAGGGACCGCACAATCCGTGACATGACGCCTCTAACCGCGCGGTAATTCATTGCAGCTGCATTTGGTATTATAGTCGATGATCTGAAGAATCGCAGATGTCCGCCGCCAGTTCGCGCGATCATTTCGTAGATGACACAAGTCTGGGGATATCGCAGATTGCAGCACAATCGATCACTGATCGCGCATAACTCCCAGAGAGTCTGATAAATCGCATGCGACTAGTCGTTACGTAGGCTGCCTGGCTGAGACTGTGTAGTCTAGCTGTTGGGTATGGTTGTGGAGTTTTGTTTCGTTTCGGTATGGTCACGTGGAGAGAGTACAATACGTTACAATTTATAGCCATTCAGGGAGTTCGAGATACTCTATAAAACAAAGTTGAAGGCGGAGTTGCCACTTATATGAAGAAAGAGTAAAAATCTAAGAAGGTTGACACTCAAAGATTTTGCAGTAAGGAGCATTTGAAACTTGTGTCATAGAAGTAGAAATTCATGCGAAGTTCATAGTAATAATCACGAAGTATTTGGCTCCAGCCAGTGGTTTTGAGTTCTGAAACAACTAGACACACTGTTAAAGTTTTTTAACTTCTAAAAAGAATGAAGTAATATTAAACGAATATTTTAATTTAAATGTTAAGGGCGTACCGGTACCTATTCTGTAGCTTTAGTTAAATCCCTTGCCAATCATGTTTTGTAACTCTCCCTCATACAGTTCTCGACAGGAGTTTATTAAACTGGCACTGCTGCAATTGATAACATTTCTATAAACATATCGGTATTGTAGAGGTCTTAAGAAAATACTTGCCGTTAAGTTACAAGCTTAAAAAATTAAAATGCAATTGAAGAGTTTAAGATGTATTTGCGTAATACAGACACAGTAGTATCAGTGAAAACTGTAATGTATTCTGTAATGGAATAGCGCTCCAAAACAAGGTTGATAATTTTCATTTACGAGCCTTTGTGAATCTACATGTACATACGCTCCGCCAGACACCATATGGTGCATCGCGGAGGGAACACTAGTTTTTTTTCCTGTTCCACTCGCAAATATAGACAGGGGAAAACAACTGTCTATATGCTTCTATACGAGCCCCAATGTTCGTGATCATTTCGCGAAATGTACTTTAGTAGCAGTAGAATCGTCCTGCAGTCAGCCTCAAATGCCGGTTCTCTAAATTTTTTCAATAGTGCTCCTCGAAAGAACGTCACCTTCCCTTCGGTGATTCCCATTTGAGATCCCAAAGCATCTCCGTAATATTTGCGCGTTGTTTTGAGCTACCGTTAACAAATCTAGCAGCCCGTATCTGAATTGCTTCGATGGTATAATCAGTTCATTACAACGATTAATTCTCTCATTCTTTCCGTTTTGTGCGCATTATTAGAATGTAAGGTCAATGCTAAATGGCGTTATACACACACGTTGGGAAACGTGTCTGTATACAGACATTATTCTTACACAGCATGAGTCAAATACTTCTGAAACAGTGTAAGATATCGTAATACTGTTTTCAATCTTTTTGCTGTCGCTACTCAGGAGGACATCCAACAACTCTATCAGTCAATGCCAAGCCGAATAACTACTTTCATAAGATCCAGAAGTGGACTTGCTCAATTTGTGAAGCTATTTCTCTTGAGTGAATCATCCAATTTTTCTGAAATTATCATTTTTTTTATCTACATACGTACATCACATCTACCGATTTACGTCCCATTCATGTTGGGTCTTTTTTATTCTTATTGAGCAACTATCATATTCCATTTGAGACATCCCCTTTGAAAATTAAGTATGACTGTGCTGTAAACGTCTACGTTATTTGATTTTCAAACAGCTGAGCAAAGCTGAACGTAATCATACATTTCTCCCTTTACTTATTCTGATCGTCACTAAACTGACACACAATATTGTTAGCGCAACGCAATCTGATTTTCAATAATCCCTACAAAAGAATGGCCCTGACTAATAATAACCTATACCTTTCATGAATCACTTACCTCACAAAAATCTTCGTCACTCGAACTACTGCAATACAGCGGCGCCAATACTGCCAGCTAAATAAAAGATTCTAACAACTGAAGGCACTAACTACTGATAGGCATAGTTAGCAAATGAAAGATTTTGATAGAGAACAAACAACGTATTTACCTTAATAGCGTTCAAAAGTCATAATACATACATAATTTTGTGGCATCCAATTAAACAAATTTCCTTTTTCTGACGGACACACGTCCAGATCGTCCGCTCAAAACTCTGGCATCTCTCTCCCTACATCCACCAGTGCTGGCGGCTCACCTCCAACTGCCCAACGCTACGCGCTGTTCACATCCAGCTGCCTAACACTACTCAAGCGAATATTCCAACGATGGGTCCAACCAGCCACAGACTGCGCACAGCGCACTCAGCGATACTCGTACAGATCACTACGTGGCGTTACCAACATAAAAACCTGAACAGCCTACTTACATATTACTTACACATTGTCGACGGACAGGACGAGCGCCGATTAGGGAGCGCGTATAACCTCCTGGAGCCAGAGGTAGATAAGGTGCCTAGTTTCTGTACCTGGACACTTACTGTAAGGGAAGAGACCATCTAGTGTTCCGAAGCATATTCAGTTCTCGTCACATGATCATCTTGGTAAACGAAATACATCACCCTTAGAAGACTAGAGAATCTTTGCATAAAAAAAGGTGAATTACTCAGCAATCTGGTGTCGCGATAATGAGGTTAGGCGTTGAAGCCTTTGTGTGGAGTGATACTTCAGCGGAGAGCCATTTCTGCGGAGCCTGGCGCTCTTGCTGGGATAAACGGCTTTTCGCAGGTAGCATACAGGCACACCAAGAATTTGTTTATCGTGGCTCAAATGGCTCTGAGCGCTATGGGACTTAACTGCTGTGGTCATCAGTCCCCTAGAACTTAGAACTACTTAAACTTAACTAACCCAAGGACATCACACACATCCATGCCCGAGGCAGGATTCGAACCTACGACCGTAGCGGCCACGTGGTTCCAGACTGTAGCGCCTAGAACCGCACGGCCACTCCGGCCGGCTTTGTTTATCGTGTAGCAATGTAGCACAGCGGGCTGTAGTACACGGCATGTGATTCTAGGCATTGGTTTTAATATGCAATGAAAGGTTGAAAAAACTGTGAATAGTCATTTCTTGTGATAACTTATCCTGCCTTTACCAGTGTCAGGACGGTGTGCCTATCTTCATACGAAGTCTAGGCTACGTTGGTATGTGATAGTCTGGTTGTGAGTTTGCGAAGCCAAAGAAAGGAACAGCAGAAAACCTGGTTCTGATGAAAAACTGAGCTGTAACTTAGCCCGAGATCTAGATTATTTTCGAAGCTGACAGTTTGTGAACTGGTGAAACCACCGAATGCGAAAGCAAGAAACTACCTGATCTCTGTTGGGCTCCGCAGAAATGTCAGTGTATTCCATCCCAGCACATATGTCACTAAACTCTGATGCTATCCACAGTTTCATCGCAACTGTCACCGTGTACAGGCAATGGAAACCGTGAAGATCTACAAAAAGACTAGTCAAGCTCTCCTTCGTGAAATAATCCAACAAATAGCGAGGAATTAAATTATGTTAGCTCTGTTTTAAATGCTTTGTATTTTTCACTGGAGAAAATTCTCTCACCTCAAGACAGGGATAAAGTGAACAGAATAGCGTTCAGTCATGCTGCAAGGTTATCAGGTTTGAGGGCAGTGAACCAAAAAGAGAAAGTCTAGAAACTGACCAATAAAGTGCACAGGAAAGGCGACATTCTGAGTCCAGAAGGACTAGATTGTATCTCTCGTCAGAGGAAGCCAGTGAAACGTGTCATCAATATGCGTCAAAAGTCGAATGTGAAAGAAAGGCCGCCACAAAATATGAATAATTCGTACATTAGCGGTAAAAAGACGTATTTAGTTATAACAGCTCTTCATTGGCTAAGCACATACTAGTACTATCCTCCTATTGGCTGTCTCCAATTGGGCACGGAGTCACATGGCCAACAACTGCCCTGGCTCTGAGCACTATGGGACTTAACAGCTATGGTCATCAGTCCCCTGGACTTACAAGGGAACCTCCCCATAGCACCCCCCTCAGATTTAGTTATAAGTTGGCACAGTGGATAGGTCTTGAAAAACTGAACACAGATCAATTGAGAAAACAGGAAGAAGTTGTGTCGATCTGTGAAAAAATAAGCAAAATATACAAACTGAGTAGTTCATGGGAAGATATGCAACATTAAGGAGACTGGGAACGCGAGCAGCTGCGGAACGAAAGGTCCTTGGTTCAAATCTTCCATCGAGTGAAAAGTTTAATTTTTTATTTTCAGTTTATGTGACAAACTCTTATGTTTTCATCACTTTTTTGGGAGTGATTATCACATCCACAAGAAAACCTAAATCGGGCAAGGTAGAAGAATCTTTTTACCCATTCGCCAAGTGAACAAGTTAGGTGGGTCGACAACATATTCCTGTCATGTGACGCACATGCCGTCACCAGTGTCATATAGAATATATCAGATCTGTTTTCCTGTGGAGGCATCGGTTGACCTATGACCTTGCGATCAAATGTTTTCGGCTCCCATTGGAGAGGCACGTCGTTTCGTCTACTAATCGCACGGTTTTGCGATGCGGTCGCAAAACACACACGCTAAACTTATTACAGTGAACAGAGACGTCAATGAACGAACGGACGGATAATAACTATGCAAAAATAAAGAAAGTAAAATTTTCACTCCAGGGAAGACTTGAACCAAGGACCGCTCGTTCTGCAGCTACTCACGCTACCACGGGACCACGGCGCTCCTGAGCTCACATTGTCCATGATATTGCCTATGTGGCCATGGACTACTCAGTTTGTATATTTTGTTTATTTTTTTACAGTTCCACACAACTTCTTCCTGTTTTCTCAATTGATCTGTGTTCAGTTTATCAAGGCCTATCCACTGTGCCAACTTATAACTAAATCTGAGGGGGGTGCGATGGGGAGGTTCCCTTGTTAGAACTACTTAAACCTAACTAACCTAAGGACATCACACAACACCCAGTCATCACGACGCAGAAAAAATTCCTGACTCCGCCGGGAATCGAACCCGGGAACCCGGGCGCGGGTAGCGAGAGCGCTACCGAACGACCACGAGGTGCGGACCAACAACTGCCCTGTCCCCTAAACAAACGCAGCGTGTAGAAGGCCCTTCGTAAAGCACCTGCTCGCTGCATAGCTAGCACTGCAGAACCGTGCTGAGGAGACACCCATGAAGACAACCTACACGTGAAGACGCATTACATCGGCATGCATGGGAGGCAAAGCAATAACTGCTGCGAACTCCATCACACATCGGAGGACAAGTTATCTCCGTGCAGATCCACGCGAGGTCGCGAGAACAGATTAGATGAACTTGTCGTCGCAGAAGACCCATGGGAAGGAGATTGTCCAGGATGCAGAACATGTCAGAAAACAACGATACACAGTACACATTTACAAAGAGAAAGAAAGATATGCTACTGTACGTTCCACATATCCCAAAGCAAATAGCCCTCGTGGATATGGAATAAGTCACAAACTCTTAAACATATTTTCATTAAAATGCCAATAACAAACATGTCACAAAACATGTACATGTTCACCACATTGTGGTGCTTATGATAATTCTTAGGCTGTTGATTGACAGCATTACTGCCCGGAATTTTTACAGAAGTTAAGTTGTGCGCAATACTCGCATTACTTGAAATTTCAGTAA
Source organism: Schistocerca americana (assembly GCF_021461395.2). NCBI lineage: Eukaryota > Metazoa > Arthropoda > Insecta > Orthoptera > Acrididae > Schistocerca > Schistocerca americana. Next base: position 226,320,301 of record NC_060123.1, read on the forward strand.
CATTTACACATCAGACGGTTCTATTAGAGAAATCATCAGTATAGTAGAAGGTGTTGGCTTCAATAAATCCTTTAGGCTCTTCTTAAATTGAAATTTATTATGGCTGCTGGCAAGTTATTGAAAAGTGTGTTTCTGAATAATGCAAATCTTTCTGGGCCTATGTAGATGACATTAAATCTTTGTGAAGGTTATTTTCATTTCTAGTTGTTACTCCATGAACTGAGCTGTTGGTTAAAGAAGAGATGTACTTTTAACGACAAACTTCTTTAATGAATAAATATATTGAGAAGCAGTAGTTAGTATACCCATTCCTTAAGAAGGCACGTTGTTCTTGAGTTCACACCAGTAAAAATTCGTATTAGAACTTTGAAAACTTTAGCTTGTCTTGATGAGTTACCACAAAAAACGATACCATATGACATTATGGAATGGAAGTAAGCAAAGCATGCTTTAAAAAGTATGCTAACTTCCTTATTTTTGCATGGTCTATGCCTGACAACATCCACATTGAAAACAGAGATTTATTTAAGCGCTTCAGCCGTTGTGTGGAATGTTCCTCGCAGCTGAGTTTATTATCAATCTGTAATCCCAAGAATTTAGCACTGCCAACTTATTCTATCTGCTTGCCGTCATATTTTAGGCATGTGCTGCGGTGAAAGTCTCGTACGATTCTATACGCATATAATTTTTTTTCCGAAGTTTTGTGACAAAATTATAAGATAGTACCCATTTACTATTGTCAATGAAAAATTCGTTAACTGATATTTCTAAAACTATAATTGATATGTTATTTATTGTAATGTTTTTATCATCTGTAAAGATATGAAACTTGGCATCTGGTAATGTTACTGATGAAATGTCAACGGTAAACACAAGAAAGAGTCAGGGCCCTATTCTCAATAGCCCTGCCTAGAGGAAATTTTCAAACCCGGAAACTATGAAAACAAGGAAATAATACGGAACACATTGGAATCACGTTCGCTTTGCTTCTGGCATTGTAGCGTTTGCATCTAGTGCAATAAATAGACTTCAACAACGAATGGAGGAACTAAAGAGAGCAATTTTGAAAGAGGACTTCAAAATCAATTACATCATAAAGGGAACTGTATTTGTCAAAATTGACAGTGAAGTCATAGAACCAATTGGAGTTTTTGTATTTATGGGAGTGGTATGCAGGCGGCCGCGGTGGCCGTGCAGTTCTAGGCGCTGCAGCCCGGAACCGCGCGACTGCTACGGTCGCAGGTTCGAATCCTGCCTCGGGCATGGATGTGTGTCATGTCCTTAGGTTAGTTAGGTTTAAGTAGTTCTAAGTTCTAGGGGACTGATGACCTCAGATTTTAAGTCCCATAGTGCTCAGAGCCATTTTTTTGAGTGGTATGCAACAACTTGCTGGACAGAAAAAAGTAAAAAGAAAAAAAAATGCCTTTGCTGAATTAGGTAAGCTAAACAGAGTTTTCAAAACTAAAAGTCCGGCTTGTGTCAAATGGAAGTTTTATAATCAGTGTGTATGACCGGTTGAGACTTATGACAGTGGTACATAGCATTCAACGCAGAAAACATTCAAATGTAATGATGCTCAGCAGGCAGCAGAGATGCGAATGGAGAACTAACGGGAGAGACAGCGATAGTAACAAATGGATAAGGAAGTGTCACAGTGACTGTAATGGAAATGACACGAACGTTTGTTTCACATGTAATGACGCGAATTGGCCAAGGAGTTCACTGTTGGATTCCAAGAGATGAAGACGGAGTCGACGATCCCTCTAAGGTGGAAAAAAATGTAGGAGCAACGAGGGTATATAAAGCTGAACCCTGCAATGCGTGAAAACGTCTGGAGAATGCCTTTACCCAACAATCGAAGTAAAACGGCTGATAAAGATACCTCTTTACTTACAACAACCGGTTTCGTGAGCATTTGCTGTCATTTTCAGCTCTTCAAAAATTTTTGTTACAAATCGTGTTCAATTTGAGATGGAACCTCACGCCAAGTTGTCATGTTAGTGGCTAAAATGTAGCACATTATACAAAAGAGCTTTTTGATTTTAAATATTTTGCTTATGACAAACCTTTATATAATCTGCTACATTTTAGCCATTAACATGACAACTTGGCGTGAGGTCAGTTCAAAATGCATACGTTTTACAACAAAAATTTTTGAAGACCTGAAGATGACAGCAAAGTCTGTGGAAATGGCTTGTTTATATAAAGAAATATATATGTGATCTTCGCTTTAAAAATTTTTTGCCACGTAAAACAGATTGCTCCTTCCGATTTCTCAACATGAGAAAATTCAATCCTAAAAATAATTTTTATTCCAAACCTGGCTTAGTGCAGTTCACAATGTGTAAATTCAATTTTATATTATTATATACTAATGTTCCTAGAATAGCATATTCAAGAGAGTTTAACATAAAGTAATTAGTATTCCCGTGAATTGACAATTTCAAAAAATTTTGGCGACTCTGAGTGGCAAAATGATGTACATTTCCTCTTAACATAAATATTCGTTTCTTTACTATTAAATCAATGGCATAAAGCTGCAACAAATAATACCTGAGTTAAAGGTTAGAACGGTGATCCTAAGAAAGTAACAGTATTCATTAACTATATTCAAAATATGTTATGGCCTTGTCCCTAGGAACTGAACTAGCAACTCGGGTTTAAAAATTAATCATCTTCGAGTCCTGGACAGTATTTTCAATTCAGATAATGAGACAACCATTATTTTATTGACATACAACGTCCGTCCAAAAAGTTCCGAGACTGAGTTTATTCCTGGCGTGTAAGCGGTGTCAGTGCAGTAACTAAGGTGGCAGCGTGAACCAACAAACACAAACAACAGGTGTGCATTCGATCTGGAAATCTGGAAAACTGTGGTAAGTTCCTGTGGGACCAAACTGCTGAGTTCATCAGTCGCTAGGCTTACACACTACTTAATCTAACTTAAACTAACGTACGCTAAGGACAACACAGACACTCATGCCCGAGGGGGGAATCGAAACTCCAAAGGGGTGAGCCGCGCGAACCGTGGCAAGGCGCCCGACACCACGCGGCTACCCAGCGCGGCGTGCATTTGAACCATTCTGTTGTGAGCAGGCAGTGTTAAGTAGTGGACGTGTGGCCGTAGTGTGCCAACGTTGTTGTTTCACAAATCGCAGTGAAGCGACAGCTCTAAATCAAGTGTACCAGGCAGTCCCCAGAAAGCGAATTGACTGAAATGCAAAATGCGGACAATTCTTTTCTGCAAAAATCATGAGGGTGATGACACTTGGTGTTGCCAACACGAACCTACCACAAAGTGACTTAAGTGTAGAAATTCACTCGAAGGATCACGACATAACCGACATTAGTGTGACGCACGAGATGAACAACATCCCAGAGAAGAACTTTTTTGACAGTTTATATCGACGTTGCCGCAGTGGTAACATCGGTTCCCGTCAGATCACCGAAGTTAAGCGCTGTCGGGCTGGGTTAGCGCTTGGATGGGTGAACATCCGGTCTGCCGAGCGCTGCTGGCAAGCGGGGTGCACTCAGCCCTTGTGAGGCAAACTCAGGAGCTACTCGATGGAGAAGTAGCGGCTCCGGTGTCGGAAACTGACATAGGGCCGGGAGAGCGGTGTGCTAACCACATGCCTCTCTATATCCGCATCCAGTGACGCCTATGGGCTGAGGATGACACGGCGGCCGGTAGGTACCGTTGAGCCTTCATGGCCTTTCCGGGAGGAGTTTAGTTTTAATTTTTACTTGGTTATATGAACATTCTGTGCCTCATACTCAAGTAGAGAGAGATTATGTAGAACAACTGAAACATGAAAACCACGGTAAAATCTTGTCTCTATTTTTTATTAATCCAGTCTCGAAACTTTTTAGACTGACGGAGGAACTCTTGATTTTCTTGTATTTTATTTGATTTATTTATTTTTGTCTGCTGAGGTGCAAACTGCTTGCCTCTATTTTGAATAGCATATACATTTCAAGCATACTTCTCTGCCTTTTCATCGTCTGAATGAATCGCAGCAGTAAAATCATACTACATCCTCTTCGTCATTAATGGAAATATTTATATATGTCCTTCCCCCCTCATCATGCCTTTAGACCACAACCAAATGTAGCTTCACAGCTGCTCGGCTGCATTTTTATTTCAGTGTTGGCAGACTTGGTACGGAAGTAAGATGTATCTGCCTTGTCGGCTCTGCACCCTTATGTCACATTTCAACGGGAAGGATTTGGAAAAGCCGTTCTTCAAGAACTATTGAGGCTTTCGTGGCCATATGATGACGTACTGCCTCTTGGCTTTTGTTTCGGTATCTTGGGTTGACGTTTGTTTAGTGACAATGACAGCCACTCGCGCTGCTGAAACGTCTTGAAATTCATTGTACAAACGAAGATCCTAGACCCCGACACAAAAGTCAACAGGAAATAAGTCTTGAATTATTGTCTCTGTATCCTCTGTACATGATTTGTTGTTAACTACTAGTTCTTCATGTGTTGGTAGCGTAGACTGGTCTGTTATGGAAAGTGGCTGATCTGTTGCCCTGCCTGCCGCATGCAATTGCTCCTAGTATTATCTGAAGCACTTCTTATGTCGAAGAGACTTGAAGTAACTCGTCGTCCCCATTCTAATGACAGTAATGGAAGATTTCAAGTCCCTTCCATTCCATGACAATCTGTTTGAAGTCCGTATACATTTATTCACCTCTAGCTGCAAAAAATATTTCAGAAAGGCATAAAAGTAGCGTATGTAGTTGCTAGTTACTGTTTTAATTTGTAAATTTCTTTTTATAAGCAGAAATACTGTACCTAAACAATCGAAAAGGCAGGTGATGAAGCAGATAAAATCGACATAGTCCTGTGACATTTTATCCTCTGCAACGCAAACGTAATTTTAGGTCATAACCTCAAAAACTGTCCGCCCCCGGTAGCTGAGTGGTCAGCGCGACTGAATTTCAATCCTAAGGGCCCGGGTTGGATTCCCGGTTGGGTCGGTGATTTTCTCCGCTCAGAGACTAAGTGTTGTGTTGTCCTAATCATCATCATTTCATACCCATCGACGTGCAAGTCGCTGAATGACGTCAGATCTAAAGAATTGCACCCGGCGAACGGTCTACCAGACGGGAGGCCCTAGTCACACGACCTCAAAAACTAAGAGCCCTACAGTCACGTCTCTCTCTCTCTCTCTCTCTCTCTCTATCAAGTGATAGCAGGCAAAGGTAAATGGCAGATAGGTGAGCCGTTGTCAACACAAGCATTGACGTAAACCACCCACCCAAGAAATTCAGAAACAGTCGCCACCTTGTTTCTCCCTCTTACATCTGCATCTACATTATAACTCTGCAGTTCACAAATAAGTGTTTGACAGAGGCTGCAGCGAGTCACTTCTAGACCATTACTCGATCTTTCCGCTGTCGTATAGTGCATTGGGAAAACGAGCTCCTAAATCATTCCGCGCGAGCTCTGGTTTCTCTTATAAAGATGGCCATTTCTCCCTATGAAGGTGGTAGTCAACAACACCTCTCTGGCATTCGGAGGAGATAGTCGGTGATGGAAATATCTAGCCGCAATGAAAAATGCCTTTTTTAATGACTGCCACGCGAATTCGCTTATCAAACCCGTGACAGTCTCTCCGTTGTTTCGTGAAAATACAAAACGAGCTGGCCTTCTTTGAATATTTTCGATTTCCGCTGTGAATGCTATCAGGTAAGGATTCCATACCGCGCAGCAGTACGGATATGCTTAGTGCAGGAGTGACATATCATTTCCTGGTTACCCATGTGGGCTAGCCGTGTTTCGCTTTGTAGTCGCCTCGTCCAGTTTCCGCTTGCAGGGGGAAAGGCTGAAGATGATGAGTAAGGCTTTCCCTAATCCTCATAAATGGTTGTGGTCGGAACGGTTGGTGGTTTGCAGTCTGCTCCAGAAAAAGTTCTTAATGTCCCGCCAGGAGGCAGCACCTTACATGTGCGCTGTAGGCAGGAGCGGGAAATGTCCAGTGAGAATGCGTACATTCTGCTCCTGCTTCTGATTGATTGGAAGGCCTGTACTTTTAATAATGTTTTAGAGCTCGCCGAGTCTGTGAGTAGGCCGTCACGGGGCTGACGTCGCAAATCGTGGGCGCTTTAGATCGAAGTTTTTAAGTGGTTAGCATTCCGGAAGACTGCAGTTAGTGATCCGTCGTGATCAACGAGGTCACTTTTCCCGTGCGCAAAGCCTGCAAAGCAATAAAAACTGTTTTCCTGTGGACTGGCATCGAATTCTGCTGAAACAGTTTCCTGTTTTCTACTTATTAAATATTAAATAGAGGTGGAGCCCCTCCACACCCACACCGGCATGATGGCCAACACAAAAGGTCTACTGCCATCTCTGCATAAGGGTTAGTATTCACTAAAGTGAGGTGTCGCAGGATGTGGGTACTGCGATGTTTGCGTACGTCTGGTTAGGATTAACCATTAATACGCGCTCATCTGGAGATAGATTGGTCGAAATCTGACGAAGGGTAGCGGTTTGAAGGGCAGAGGAAAAAAAGTGCCAAGGCAAGAGCCAAGGGAAAAAAACCTCTGCGAAAGTTAGGTCGGGTGGTAAGAGCAGTAGCGGTTGTCTTGCTGCCTGCGATAGGTTGTGCAAGTATAGGCTTTGTTAGTAGTGGGTATCATGCATGTCGATACCTTGACGTTGTGCGTTTGTGCTGCTCGGCGGCTTGCGCTGGGCGCTGGTACAGAGTCCTCGTTCAGCGTCAGCAACCTGCAACAGTTAGGTTTGTTATCGATCTTGTGTCCGATAGGTCATATACCGGAAGCACAGTGTGAGGGAATGTTGGCAGATTGTTCTTGCGTCTGTGGGCGAGCTCGTCGGTGTCCCTGCTGTGGCCTGTTGGTCGGCTCTAATAGCAGCTGGTAGTTGCCAGTCAGTGTTGCTGATATGCAGGGGCTTACCGACGTTTGTCGCTGTTTTTTTTTTTTTTTTATTTAAAAAAAAAATCCTTTATTCATAACATCACATTACATTATTCATATGACCCACTACCTAACTACATTAGTGGGTCTTACAAATGATACAATTAATGCAGCTTTTTCTACACTACAGGTACTTCTATTAGTTTTACTCTGGTCTAACCGCTATGGGATTCTAAGCTACTTAATCTAAGTCTACATTCTACCTGCAGCGTTACAGGTGTGCCAGTGCTACTATAAACCTACTGGTGTTGGCCACGGCCCACTGAGCTAATCCCAGTGGGCGTGCCCCTGGCACTGGGCTGGCCTTAAGTTGGTGTCGCTGCAGTCTACTCTAGGTATTATTCTATCTTCTACATCTAATCTAATCTAACTACATGTCACAATTGGTGTGCGGTCAAATCCGGTATTTTGTACCCCCCTCCCTCCTAGTCCAAGGTAAGGCGGATTCCAGCCGTATGACGGCTGGCCAGGTCCCCACTTGGCGGTACAGGAAGGGTGTACGAGTCTAATTCGGTGGAAGTGTTAGTCCTTCACTGGTGGTTGTCCCTAAGAAAGTTCTTAATTACTTTCTTTGATATCACATCAGTGAGAGTATTTAAGATGTTGAAAGTGCTTTCGCTTCTTAATATGTGGTACGTGTCCTTGTTTGGTAGCTGTTGTCGTAGATCATGGGCCACATCATCGAAGAGGTGGCACTCATACACCACATGTTCTGGGGTACCTTGCACAGCACCACAGTCGCACGCTGGTGTAGCCTGTTTCCCAAACCGACATAGATATGTCGGGTATGGTCCATGTCCAGTAAGAAAGTGCAGCATTCCTCTTGTGGGTGTGAAAAATGTAAATTGTAACCTTTCCTCGATATCTGGTAGCAGTTCATAAGTTCTGCGTCCCGTATCCTCACTACTCCATTGATTCTGCCAAAGTTCAATTCCCCTCTTTTTGATAGCATACCTGTCCCCCGCGTAGACCCCAAGTATTTCCCTGATTTTATCCCTGTTTTCCTTCTTCACCCAGTACCAGGCGGCTTGCTCCCTGATTTTTATGTCTAATGGACAAATCCCCATTAGTACTAATAGCGCTCCTCCTGGTGTAGTTCTGTAAGCCCCTGCTGAACGTAGAAGCATGTTCCGCTGCACTCTTCTTACGGCCATGGCAGGCATGACCCTCGTGAGTCTGTGTGCCCAGACTCCTGATCCGTATCCTACTATGGAGGTCAGAATACTATTGTGATATAGTTTAATTAAGTTTGGTGGCAGGTGGAATCGCTTGTGACCTATTCCAATGAGGTTATTTAGTAAGACCAGTGACTTTTGGGATACGGTGTCAATATGTGATGCAAAGTTCCACCTCTCATCGATGATTACACCCAGGTATCGGGCCTCACGGCGCCGAAGAACTGGCATGCCGTTGATTCTTACTGTGGGATTTCTGACCAATTGGCCTTTGAGAAGCAAGTATGTTGATTTGTTGGGCGCAATAGTCATTTTACTTCTTTGGCACCACGATGTAAGCACAGTTACGGCTCTCTCCACTTTCGGTTCTAGATCCTCACGGCTTCGGCCGCCGACCAGCAAGAGGAGGTCGTCTGCGTATGCTATGACCTCTAGCACATCGTCACAGTTCTTTAGATCTTCAAGTAATGGCTCCATATTTATGTCCCAAAAGAGAGGTCCCAGGACGGAGCCCTGAGGACATCCTTTGGTCACAATCTTCCTGACCGTGCCGCTAGGGGCCGATAGCGAGACCTCCCTGTCTACACAATAGCTCCTCAGACAGCCGTATAGTAGCCCTGGACAGTTCTTTTCCCGCAGGCGGGAAAAGAGTGAGGGCCACCACAGGTTGTCGAAGGCGCCACTGATGTCTACCATGATGCCGACAACATACTTGTGCGGGGCAGAGCGACAGACCTCGGCAGCCAGGGCGATTGCGTCAGACGCAGAGCACCCAGACCGAAAACCGAATTGTCTGTCGCTCATCCCACACAGCATGCGGTGTGCTGTCAGTCTGTGTGCTAGTAGCCTCTCAAAAAGTTTGCCCAGTACATCTAGCAAGCAGATAGGTCTATAGGACTTGATTTCTGTAGGATCTTTGTCTGGACTCTTTTTGATTATTATTACATTTGCTTTTTTCCAAATTGCTGGGAATTTCCCGAGTTGTAGGCACTCGTTGTACAACTTAGTGAGAGGAGCTACGAGCTGGGGGGCAAGGAATTGCACCACTTCCGCAGTAATGCCGTCCGGGCCAGGAGCTTTACCCTTTTTAAGGGCCTTTATTTGGGTAGCGACTTCCTCTTCAGAGAAGGGGTAAGTTCTTGTGTTATTGTTGTAGTTCCTTTGGTCTTCTCTTCTTATTCCTTTCTGTTCATCTGTCTCATTTTCTTCCACGTCGTCAGGCAACAGGACCCGGAGGAGGACCTCGGCAGTTTCCTGCCACGTGCCCGTCATCCGGTCCCCGTCCCTGACTGTGGAAAGCACCATAGGTGATCTTATTTTCTCTCTTACTAACTTGTATGGGACTCCCCAAGGGTCCGTAGCCAATTGGCTTTTCACGTAACTTTCCCAACTTCTGAGTCTGACAGCCCTGAGCTCCTGTTGGAATTGATCCTTGCTCTCTCTGTAGATCTGTAACCATCTTTTCTCTCCAGACGACACTCCGCTGGTAGTACCTCCTCGCCCTCCTTACAGCCTGGCGCATCTGTTCTAATTCAGCCGACCATGGTGTGGGGGTGGCCGCGACGGCTCTCCTCCTGGTTGGTACCGCTGCTCGCACCGCCCTGGTGATAGCCTGTACCAGCTCTTCGGCGTATTCGTCTACGTTTTCATCACCCTCCAGCAATGTCGGGATGTTGCACTCCTCCGCGAGACGGTCCCAGTTGGCTTTGTTATAATTGAACTGCAGCTCCCACCCCATGTCCCTGTGGCACTCCCTTTCCCCAATATTGAAAGAAATTAAATTATGGTCATTGGTGGTTGCTCTGTCCCACACTTTCCAGTTGTTGACTTTTGTGATGAGGTTTGGTGTTACCAACGTCACATCTATATTTGTGCCATCTCCCCCGCCGCCTGTATAGGTGGGGGGGGTTCCCTTGTTGGTTTGCAACCACCAGTTGTAATGCCATTATCGTCTCTTCGGCCTTTAGCCCTCGATCATCGTGAGTGCCACTGAACCAAAGGGGGGACTTTGCATTTATGTCTGCCGTCATTATCATCCTGCGTCCCCGCAGTGCCGTGGTAACCTGTGTGAGTATCTCCAAGAACTCATCTATTTCTCGCCCATATTGGAAGTATATGTTTGAGATGTAGATCACTCCTGTCGATGTTTGGAGTTCCACGACATTGCAGTGTTCGCTCGAGAACTGCGCGAGGACCGTGGCTCTGAATGATTTGTTAGTGATTATTATTGCGGCTTTTGGTTCTACTCCGGTGTATATTATTTGCCAATTGGCAGCCATGTATGGGATTCGTCCCGCTTGAGAGTACGGTTCCTGTAGACAGAGTACATCTAGACTCTTCTCTTCCACCACCCTCCGAAGTTCCTGCAAGACTAGTTTACTGTTGTGTGCGTTTATCTGACCCACGTTTATTTGGTTCACGTGGGAAGTAGGTATGAATATGTGATTCTGGCCAGTTTTTGGACCAGTCGTGAGCTACTCTACCATTGGTTATTACTGCCTGATGATATAGTTCTCCTATGTTGAAATTCTCGTTACGTCTTTCAAATACCTTTTTAACTAGATCTCGCAGGGCTCCGAAGTCGGTGGGGAGATTCATTGTCTTAAGCTGGATTCTATCCACAGCCTCCATTACTGGGAAGGTGACATCTCTGCCATATTCATGGCCGACACGTACCACATGTCTTAGTGCCGTGGTGAGGATTGCCGGCTCCTCCAATCTGGAGAGTTGCAATGCATGCTCCAGGTTGGGGTATATTCGTTGGGGGTCTATTCCCATTCCTCTCTGGGTTGGTGAATCAGGGGATGAGTTTGTGCTAGTCACTTCATCAAACTGGACTTGTGCGGTATTTTCTGATTCTTTACTATGTGGAAGTGAACTCCCAGGTACAGGATGCCTTCGTGGCCGAGAAGGTTCTTGGTTCGACCCAGGTCCCCAGCAGCGAGGAGAGGGAGCTTCTTCTTCGCACGGATCTGTTTGTACACATACATCTTTCATTATTATAACCATAGATCTTGGTTGCATGACTTTTTGTAGAAATTGTTTGAATTTGCTTGCTCTCAGAGCGTCCCTCAACCTCTTGCTTGGGGATTTCCTTTTAGGCTTCCTGAGTTCAGTTATGGCTTCAGCCATAGTCAATTCGCGAAATTAGCCTTTGTTCCAACATCCTGTACGTTGGGCAGTTCCTTCCAGTGGTGTTGCACGGTTTTCTTCCTCTTTTTGTGCATGGGATGCAGGTTACATTTTTGTTGCAGTTTTTCCTTGTGTGGTCTTCTGCCCCACACCTGGAGCAGGCCGGCTTCCTTTCACAATGCTTATGGACATGGTCCAGATCGCCGCAATTGTGGCACCGGGGGACTACTAGGTAGTCTCTGACATTAATTGCGTGAAACCCTATGTATACTTTGCCCATAGCGGTTAGTTTGCGCCACATTTTACCAGAAACCTCGGCAACGTGATGGACAACATCTCGTTCCCGAGGCCCGGTTTTAAAACGGAGCTTGAATTCATTTTTGAACGTTTCCCACTCACAGTCATCAAAATTCTGGTTATAAAGGGTTTCATATATGTCACTTTCGGTCAAGGCTACAGGTACATCATATAAGATAACTAATGGATTTCTCTTCTTTAGTGGTTCACATTTGACTGCCTTCTTTAGTTTATTATTATTTAGTATCTTGTCTCTATCTTCCTCTGTGGCAAGATCCACGATTACCACATTCTTGGTAGCTTTCACTTTGTTCACTTTAATTTTGTCTCTTGCCGGGTCAATGGTAGTTGTAAAAATTTCTTGTACTTTTTTAATGGTCTGTCCAGGTAGTGGTCTTAGAAAGACTGCCGTGTCTGGTTTCTTCGAAACCTTGGCAATCGTTTCCTTGGTTGTTTGGGCCTTCGTGGCGGTTTGCGCCACCACTCCAGCCCATGTCTTAATCGGTTGTTGTCGAAGTCTGGTATTCTCTTTCTCCAATTCTTCAAGCCGCCCTTCTAGCTTTGCATGTGCTATGGCCCAGGCAGCGAGCTCATTCTTTATTGCCAGGACCGCAGCCTGACTAATCTTTCCGTTTTTGACACTGGAGTCAAGAATTTGACTGATGCGACAGTGTCTTTCATATATGTTTTCATCTTCGTGTCCCACTTCCTCCTGTGAGGTAGGGACAGCGGACATACTCGCCCTCGATAGCGCACTCGAGTCACTCGTCTCTTGATCTGCCATGTTGGGAGCCCGTCTCTTACCCCGGACCGGCTCCTCTGGCATGGGGGGGGGGACTGTTGCAGCTCGCCCACCGACCTCGCCCCTAGGTCAAGGGCACTCCTGAGCTGCAGGGTTCAGCGCGCCGTTGCCAGCGCACTGGTCCCCGTCGAAGGCCTCGTCGTCGACGATTTCACTCGACGCTCCTCGGCAAGTGCACCCCGCACTCCGGAGAGGCGGATGCACCCCTCGCCCTTCGCCGCCTACTAGCCCGAGTTTCCACCTGAAGGCCAGGGACCCACTCCTACTCAGGTGGTGGGTCGGTCCCCCAGTCGTTCGGCGGTCTGGGCCCATCTAATCTAGCCCAGGCGATGTCACCACCTCCTGGGTTTGGCAGAACACGCCCCGGTTACCCAGGGGCGCGGCGAAGCACCCTTGCCGACTCGCGCCGCGATCCCACGCCGACAAACGAGGTCGCCGGCATGCAGAGCACCTGCTGGTCTGTGCCCTGCGAACAGAAAGGGACTGATGTTCGGTCCCTAGACACAGCTCCCCCTGTGCCACGCACCCTTCGCTTTCGCATCGGGTTGGGTCGCAGCTCTCCCTTTTGTCGCAAGGCAGAACGCCAAGCTTAACATCTGGCACCACGGGAAGGCGGAAAGAGCCACTTGGGAAGGAGAGGCTATGAGAGACGCTTCACTTCCCCTGTGAGGACTGCCGCGGCACACCCGACTGGAAAGCGATACGCCCCAGTGCGAGCTTCCGTGCCCTACGGCGCGCCGGCAGCGGGCGGCCCCGCCCCGAAACGCGCCGTCAAACGACTGACCTCACGCTGTTTGCGTATGTTAGTTTACCATAGGTGGCTATGCCCTAGCTAGCAGTGTCTTTGGCCGCTTGTGCTTCCACCTGTCCTGCGACTCTTGCGGATTAGTAAGGGCGGACTTGTTCTGTAAAAAGAGGCTCAGAGAAGAGACGGAAGTCATCTGTTAGTTGGATATGGTATTAGATAAAAGTGACGGACTTGTCTAGGTTAACTGACACCAGTAAATTTCATTTGCTTCCGTTCAAATTTGAGAGTCGTGTTTTATGTGCTTCTGTCCATATTGCCTTCGGACTTTATTCACATTACGTTCTAACTTTATTCCTGTTTCGGCAGAAGTGGCTTGTAGCCAGTTGGATGCGGTATACCGAACTGTTGGCAGCGAACATATTCCAGTCCAATGGCCGCATCTCGGAATTTTACCCGAAAGATGGTAGATAGCTACAGGTCTTTCAGTTATTGACTCTGGCATTGTGGAAAATTCAACACTGCCTCTCGGGTCAAAGTGAGTCTGGTTACCCTTGTTTAAACTGATTTTGCATGTGTAGCAATGCACAGAATTAATCTGGGTCCGCCAGAAACGTTCTCGATGAAATCCATGTACCGTAAAAGAACGTCCATCAATTATCTGAGGGTCTCTCTTTAAAATTTGGTCCCTCTCCCACCCCTCTTGATGAAATTTGGTTAGATGTGGTGGGACCGCCCCTCCCATGTGGCTTACCCAGTAATCAGGTAAAAGTACGTGAAAATAAAAGTATCTGTGTTTCAAAAATTGATTACAGCAGTTCAATAAAATTATGCTTTATTTAGAAAGTATTAAACTGTGGTTCTGAACACGTAAGTAAATACATTGTTTTAAACACGCCAACGATGTGCAGGACTCGGATAGACAGACACACAGAGACAGACGGACAAAACGAATTCACGAAAATAGTATTAACCGTTTTGACGGATACCTTAAAGGCTTACCTTTTATTGTTATATTATAACATTAAATATTGAACTTTTCTTGCTTTGCAGATGAAAGACAACATTGCTTGTAACTTTCTTTCAACTGTATGGTATGTAGCTCTTCAATCTCTTTATTTATATGATCACTAAGAGAGTTCTTGTCAGTGAACTTCACTTTATCTTCCTTCCATAAACGCTTAACTTCTCGCTTGCGCGTATGTTTCGACTCGTCGGCATACCATTTAACATATGCATTGTAAACGTTTTGATCCAAATTCTTGTTGAACACAATGTTGTTGTTGTGGTCTTCAGTCCAGAGACTGGTTTGATGCAGCTCTAAAAATGGCTCTGAACACTATGGGACTTAACTTCTGAGGTCATCAGTACCCTAGAACTTAGAACTACTTAAACCTAACTAACCTAAGGACATCACACACACCCATGCCCGAGGCAGGATTCGATTCGAACCTGCGACCGTAGCGGTCACGCGGTTCCAGACTGTAGCGCCTAGAACCACTCGGCCACACCGGCCGGCTGATGCAGCTCTCCATGCTACTCTATCCTGTGCAAGCTTCTTCATCTCCCAGTACCTACTGCAACCTACAACCTTCTGAATCTGCTTTGTGTATTCATCTCTTGGTCTCCCTGTACGATTTTGACCCTCCGCGCTGTCCTCCAATATTAAATTTGTGATCCCTTTATGCCTCAGAATATGCCCTACCAACCGATCCCTTCTTCTAGTCAAGTTGTGCCACAAATTTCTCTTCTCCCCAATTCTATTCAATACCTCCTCATTAGTTATGTGATCTACCCATCAAATCTTCAGCATTCTTCTGTAGCACCACACACCACATTTCAAAAGCTTCTATTCTCTTTTTGTCTAAACTATTTATCGTCCACGTTTCACTTCCATACATGGCTACACACCATACAAATACTTTCTGAAAAGACTTCCTGACACTTAAATCTATAGTCGATGTTAACAAATTTCTCTTCTTCATAAACGCTTCACTTGCCATTGCCGGTCTACATTTTGTATACTCTCTACATCGACCATGATCGTTGTTTTGCTCCCCAAATAGCAAACCTCACTGAACACAATAACATTGGCTTTATATGCGGTGCAGAATATCATTACTGACTCACTGACTGTCACTTTCCAAATGAAGTCTGACACTTGGACGGCACACTTTCAGATCGGGCAATCCCAGGAACGCATACTCGTAAAGCATTTACTTCAGTTCAGTTCAGACATACTATAACAACTAATGGACACTTCAATATTGTCCTATATAGTTATGTATAATATTCTCTGAATTAAAAAACTGACGTGAGGTATTAATTGTACCCTACGCTTCACCCTCTTCTTCCCCTCATTTTTGAGCTCGCGTAATTAATGTTCTTTCCGTAGTTTGTCTTGCGCGCTGCTCAACGCCAAGAATACGTGGATCATGCCCGCGGCCGCTAGTCTAGACTTCGCGTAACGCTAGAAAGGTCTGAGGCACCGACGAAGGAACGTTTCACAGAGGCAGTCTCATTACTATCTCATTACTAGATTTGTTGCGTCTACTAAGTATTCTACTAATAAAACGCCGTCTTCGGTTCACCTTACCCACAAAATTTTTTTATGTGATGATACGAACTTCAGTCATTTGTAATTGTAATCCCTAGGACGTAGTTGCATCTGCAACCTTTACATTTGTGTTATTTGTTATGTAACTAAATTTTATCCTAATTTTTTTAGTACTCATGCAGAGTACTTCAGCTTTCTGCTATCTAGTACAGCCATGGCCGGTGAAAAGTCTGTGCTGTCGCACTATTGTCGCAGGTGCGTCAGTGCTCGGAGTAGAGTGTTTGCTAGCTTTCGCTCTCTCCGGCCTTCCCACTCTTTTGCCTTCCAGCTATGTAGGCTGGGAGAAATGGACACTGGGCGTCTAGACTTCAATTAGCGGCCTCAAGGACTGCACCTCGCCCGAGCACCTGGTGCGTGGTGTTTGGCTGCCCGCCAACTGGGTATTCCTCGCGCACTGCCTGGCTTGCAGGAACTGTTACTGAAATAATTCTGACGGCTGCTCGTGTGCTGGCCGCATCAAGGTCTTCCGCCCCACAGTTTGGCGCCGACGGTGCAACAATTGTTCAACAGCAGTGTTAAACTGTTGTTCTGTTCCTACGGAACGAAAGCTTCCCCTTTGTGCTGTCTCATCTAGTGTGGTAGGGCCACAGCTGTTCTAGCTGAACATAAATGAGCTGGCGGATAACGTCTGTAGCGTCTCTGTTGTGTACAGGAAGCTAATGTCATTAGATGTTCCTTACGAGTTTCAGATAGAGTTGCAGATCAGAAAAATAAAAATATTTGCCTTAACATATAGTCACACTTTCATTTTTGGCTACCTGTTTCGGTATCAAATTCCGTCATCAAGTCCTCCTGTGACCAAAAAATCACGTTACATAGTTAAAATTATTATTTACAAAACATTTACAAAATATTCTTTCTCTATATAACAGCAAACGCGTGGTGTAGAGCAGTGATAGTCAACCTGATCGCTGGCAGAATGAGATTTTCACTCTGCAGCGGAGCGTGCGCTGATATGAAACTTCCTGGCAGATTAAAACTGTGTGCCGGACCGAGACTAAAACTCGGGACCTTTGCCTTTCGCGGGCAAGTGCTCTACCATTTGAACTACCCAAGCACGACTCACGTTCCGTCCTCACAGCTTTACTTCCGCCAGTACCTCGTCTCCTAGTTTCCAAACTTCACAGAAGCTCTCCTGCGAACCTTGCAGAACTGGCACTCCTGGAAGAAAGGAGTGCTAGTTCTGCAAGGTAGTTCAAATGGTAGAGCACTTGCCCGCGAAAGGCAAAGGCCCCGAATTCGAGTCTCGGTCCGACACACAGTTTTAATCTGCCAGGAAGTTTCAACCTGATCGCTACCACCTACTAGTGCGCGTTCCAGCTCTGATGGCGGGCTGTAGGCGGTAGAAATTTTAAAAACATTTTAATTAAGTTCTCACAAAATTTTGACGTAAGGTATTTGCTAAGCAATTAGGCTTTAAAATTTTTATAAAGTAAAGTTACTTCCCTACCTTATAAATCACCATTACTGTGAAACCAGTGGACTGTTAGACAATTTTACTATTGAAACTGCCTGGCAGATTGAAACTGTGTGCCCGACCGAGACTCGAACTCGGGACCTTTGCCTTTCGCGGGCAAGTGCTCTACCATTTGAGCTACCGAAGCACGACTCACGCCCGGTCTCACAGCTTTACTTCTGCCAGTATCTCGTCTCCTACCTTCCAAACTTTTAATCTGCCAGGAAGTTTCATATCAGCGCACACTCCGCTGCAGAGTGAAAATTTCAGTCTGGAATTTTACTATTAACAGAGACACAAAAGTGGGCAGTACGTGAAAAAGGCTGACTGCGCCTGGTACAGAGTATAATCTCAAAATATACTCAGTCCCTTACCCTTCTGGCGTAGTCGTCATGCTCGCCTTCTAAGTAGGTGAGTCATATACTAAAAGTAAAGGTCAATGCTATCCTTCAAATAGATGCAAATTGTGGTCCTAAGTGAAGAGAGTGCCCCTATGTGCAACGTTTCTTCTTTCTTTCTAAAAAACAGTCGCACTGTAAAGGATATGTTGAAAAAATATGAATATTATTTATCATCTTACAATTCACATTTTTTGGTACTTTTATTTTTCAAATATCTTTTACATTAAGACTCTTTTTAGAAGAAAAATGGGAACTCTGTACGTACGGGGCACTCATATCACTCCTGGTTGCACTGTTCGTCTATTTAAGGCATAGAACTGACCTTTACTTTTAGTACATGATTGATGCACCTACTTGGGAACCGTGCACGATCACTTGCGTGCTGCTGTATTTCAATGTTCTACTCTATGCCATGCGTTTGCTGTCAGAGAGAAAACAAAAATTTAGATGTTTCGTAAACGATTGTTTTAATTACGTATTGCGATTTTTTGATCATTAGATGGTATGATAATAGTACCTAACACCGAAGCCGGTAGCCAGTAGGCAAAATAAAAATTGCAACTGTAGCTTGGAGGAAAAACTTTTTTCTGGTTGTGCTGGTCACTGTTCCTGTAGAGAGTATGTCGGGAACACTAGGCCTGCACATGATCAGTGTCTGGGGCAAAGGCTGAGAGTTGACTGTATACCTAATTAATTTAATATAACCTGCATAGATAGGCGAAAACATCCTCTATGGCGTTATTACTTGACGAGCGACCATTTAATGGACTCAATTACAGCTTTCACGTATGCAAGTATGCTAGAATTTTAACCAAACGACTACCGCCAATCACTGAAACTGGATTATCTGATTCCCAACATAGTTGTCAAAAAGGCATATCATGCTTGGACTGTGTCTTTACCATGGCACAGCTAATAGAGAAGCATTGTAAATTCAGTATACCCATTTTTCTTTCCTTCGTTGACTACGAAAAGGCGATTTATAAAGTAAATCGAAACAACCTGTGGGAAATTTTAAGAAGCAGAGGGATTCCATCTCATAAGAGCTGTACGGGGTATATATACGAATAACAAAACACAAACGACAATAGAAAGCAGCAGACGTAATATGGCTTAAATACACCAGGCAATTAGACAAGGGTGTTCCCTTTCACCCACTCCTTTTAATATTTATATCCACTATGTAAACAAAACTGGGTGTTCTACCCAGTTTTGTTTACATTTTAAAATTAACAATGTGGATGTTAGTACAATACTTTTTTCTGACGTCTAACTAATTGGTAGTCAGAATGAAAATGACTTACAAGAAAGTGTCTTTAATTTAAGTAAAACAGCCAGAGAACACAATCTGAAAGTCTCCATCACCAAGATGAAGTCAATGGCATTTTTAGGACAACAGCCCATACGAGTTAAGATTGGAATTAACAAGCAGATCATAGAGCAAGTTAATACACATAAATATTTAAGGTGCAGCGTTACAGAAAGGGCAAACAGTGGAATACGAAATAAGTGGATCGCAGAACATTGGAAAACAAAGTCCACGGACATATTCTACTAAAGTTCTATAAGGTTGTGGTTATACCACCACTGCTCTATGGATGCAAAAACTGTAACCTTAAGAAAAGAGATGAAAATAGAATAGAAGCATGTGAAATGAATTTCCTTAGATACCTCGCTGGGTATTCTTTGATGGATAAAAAACGAAATGATGGCATTCAAGCTGAATTGAAATTGCAAAATATAGAAGAGATAATAAAACAATATCAGTTCAGGCGGAAACAACATAACCATATGCCAGATGCAAGAATCGCTAAAGGCATAAAACAATATAAACCAAGAGGCAAAAACCTGTGAAGAGATGGCTTGATCAATTGTGAACGAGATGGAACGGATCAAAAGGACCAGTCCTTGATGTAGATGATGATGACGAAGTATTAAGAACTTTCTGTCCAGAGTGATTTCAGGTGGAACGACCACATGAACCTAACTGTGGGAATGGCAGATGTCGCAGTCAGGTTTATTAAGCGAGCCCTAAGGAAGTGTAATTCGCGGAGGAAAGAGATCAGTTCTAAAATCGTTGTCCCTTAAGTGATTATTATTCGTCGGTCTGTTTATGAAGTTGTATTAATGGTTCAAATGGCTTTAAACACTCTGGGACTTAACATCTGAGGTCATCAGTACCCTAGACTTATAACTACTTAAACCTAGCTAATCCAAGGACATCACATATCCATGCCCGAGGCAGGATTCGAACCTGCGACCGTAGCAGCAACCTGCGGTCGTAGCAGCAGCGCGGTTTCGGACCGAAGCGCCTAGAACCGCTCGGCCACAGTGGTCGGCCTGTGTTAATGGAAGATAAAGAAAATGCACGATTTATAGGACAGTTATACGATCCGTCTTGTGGTTGTTTAGTCAGAGTAGAGATGCACATAAATATCATTACACCATATGTAACATAGACCACGCACTCTCTCTATCTCTGCTGCGTTAAGGTTTGAGATCTACATGTTAGTTACGTGACGGATGGCAAAATGCAGAGTTTCTGTTCAAATGTATGTGAATTTCTAAGGGACGAAACTGCTGAGGTCATCGGTCCTTAGTATTACGCACTACTTAAACTAATTTATGCTAACAAGGTAAGCACAGCACATACACACACACACACACACACACACACACACACACACACATGCCCGAGAGAGGACTCGAACCCGCGGCGGGAGGGGTCGCGCGCTCCGAGTTTCTGTCATTACGAGCTGTGCGAAGAGGAATTATTCAGATCTATAACTGAAATGAAGGAGTGCTTTTAACAATTAAACGACTTGTCATATTACTTTTACATACATGGAAGTACGATCAGTCTAATATCACCGAAATTCTCAATATTACCGTTTTGACATGTGACCAGGTGAAACACTGTATTGGCAGTTCTTTTTACAAGCGGCGGAATTACAGCCCTCCAGGGAATACCGGTTTATGTTGCACTCTGAGTACCTTAGTTCACCGCTTCCACAGGAGTCGGAGACAACGTAACAGTTCAACATAAAGCATTTAGTCTTCTGACGATTACTCAAGAAAACGAATGAAATATTTTATTGTGCGTTTGTAAGAAGTGGCAACCGTTTCTGTCCATGATAGGAAGGATAATATATTAGGAAACATTGATTGCAGTCAACACTCCTGCAACGGCTTCTATTTAACCGATTAACACTGTAAGTTCACAGGTTAGTGTAAGCACGAGACAAGGCATTGCAAATGTGAAGTGCTGGTACTTTAATAACCGACATGCCGGCCGCTGTGACCGAGCGGCTCTAGGCGCTTCAGTACGGAACCGCGGTGCTGCTACGGTCGCAGGTTCGAATCCTGCCTCGGGCATGGATGTGTGTGATGTCCTTAGGTTGGTTAGGTTTAATTAGTTCTAAGTTCTAGGGGACTGATGACCTCAGATGTTAAGTCCCATAATGCTCAGAGCCATTTGAACCATTTGAACAACCGACATAACCTCCAAGTATGCATTGTCTCAGAATGTCAGTTTGTGGGATGGAGTTCCATGCCTGTTGCACTTGGTCAGTCAACACAGGGACGGTTAATGCTGGTTGTTGATGACATGAAGTTTTCATCGGATGGTGTCCCATACGTGCTTGATTGGAGACAGATCTGGTGGTCGAGCAGGCGAAGGCAACACGTCGAGACTATGAAGAGCATGTTGGGTTACAACAGCGGTATGTGGGCTATTGTTATCGTGTTTAAAGACACCCCATGGAATGGTGTTCATGAATGGCAACACAACAGGACGAATCACTAGACTGACGTATAAATTTGCAGCCAGGATGCGTGGGATAACCGTGACAGCGCTCCTGCATTCATTCAGAATCCCACTTCAGACCATAACTCCAGATGTAGGTCCAGTGTCTCTAGGCCGCAGATACGTTGGTTGCAGTTCACCTGGTCTCCTCCTAACCATCACACGGAAATCATTGGCACCGAGGCAGAACAGGTTTTCAATCAGAAAACGCAACACACCTCCACTCTGCCCTCCAGTGAGCTCTCGCTTGGCACCAGTGAAGTCCAAACGGCGGTGGTTTGGGGCCAGTGGAATGCATGCTACAGGGTGTCTGGCTCGGAGCTGTCCTTGAAGTAACCGTTTTGGAACAATTGTTGAATCACTGTGGTGCCAACTGCTGCTCGAATTGCTGCTGTAGACACGGTATGAAGGGCCACAGCCATACGTCGTCAAACACAACTGTCTAGCCCTGTTGGTAGAGCCACGTGGCCGTCCGGAGTCTGGTCTTCTTTCGATTGTACCGTCCCATGACCACCGCTGCCAGGAATCATGTACAGTGGCCAAATCTTCCTACAGTATCGCGGAAGGAGCATCCGGCATCTCGTAGCATTATAACACGACCTCGTTCAAACTCAGCGGGCTATAGACAATGGCGTCTTTGTCGCCTTACAGGCATTCTTGACTGTCATCAACGGTTACAGTGCGTATTTAAAACAAACATGATTTGCATCCTCATAGAAGCACTAATAGTGCCACTCTTATGCGACTGGCGCGAAATCTGAATAGACGACATCCTTCAGATGACGAAACGCGCCTACCAACTTTCGTATATCTCACGCAATCTCTTCCCTCCTTCATGAGTCTGTAAACTGAAGAGTGAGCACGTGATTCACCACTCTATCTACCCCATTACATCACTGCGAGCAACTGCGGGGTGTTTTCACAAAGTTATACCAACCCCCCGATGCGTGCCTTATGAATCACTGGCGATGCAGTGTACCTACATGCCTGGTGGGTGTCTATTCTGCACAAAACGTGCTGACACCTCATGGAATACAGATCTGAGCTACTAATAATAGTAACGCAAGAAACCTGTATAGACAGAATTTCTGTAAATCTCTGGCTTTGGCCGGCCGAAGTGGCCGTGCGGTTAAAGGCGCTGCAGTCTGGAACCGCAAGACCGCTACGGTCGCAGGTTCGAATCCTGCCTCGGGCATGGATGTTTGTGATGTCCTTAGGTTAGTTAGGTTTAACTAGTTCTAAGTTCTAGGGGACTAATGACCTCAGCAGTTGAGTCCCATAGTGCTCAGAGCCATTTTTTTTTTTTTTCTCTGGCTTTGTCCTACACTGCTAGAGGGTAATCGAGTCTTAGTCACCGTGCTCGGTTTTCATTTTTACAGAGAATACCTCTCCAGCTTCCCTCTTCAGTTTAAGTGCGAACATTTTAGGTTAGGCTTTACCGTGATTGTTATTGACATTAAATGAAAGAAGTTTACGGTTTTTCGGAGGAATTTATGGCACTGTCTAGCGGAGAAACAAAATACTATTTCAGAACATAGTTTTGGTTTTCTTGTGAGAAAAACTAAACGTAATATCTAACGGTAAAAATAAGTTAAATAAGTAAAATAGAGCACCTCCAGTGGTCACAAGTTGCCTTCACTGTCGTAACACATCACATGTATACTGTCATGTTTCGTAAACTAATATGGCGCCTGGAGGTTATTAGATGAAAGGATCACATGGGAGAAGAGAAACATTATCACAAAGTACAAAGAATATACATCGTAACAACATTATTACAGAAAACATTTTAAAGGATTTTGGAGATCTTTGTTTTGAGGTGTTGAGTACACGCGTTGGAATAAACATTTCAGATGGTATATAAACCCGATTTTGTCAAGTTAATACAGCTTAAACCTCATATTCGTTTATATAATCAGGTGACATGCTGCAGCCTTTAAGAGCAATAATGATGTTGGCTACTGTGGTAAAATTATACACAAATAACAATTTTGGTTGGGATTCATAGATAGAAATGAAAGACTGGAGGCAGAGGGAGAGGAAAGGAAAGCGAAAGTGAGAGGGAGAGAGAAAGTGAAAGGAATGTTTATATGAGAGCAAACTTTCAAAGCAGAGGATTCTTAAGATTATATCTGTTACATGTCAAATTTACAAGTAACAGATATAATCTTAAGAATCCCCTGATTTGAAAGTTTGCTCTAACAATTTACAATTTCGATTGAAAAAAAGTGGAAGTTGTTGTGGCACATCATGTAATATCCCCGCTTCAGCCACTATAGTTTCACGCCGTTTCGATAGGTGGCCGCACTATACGTAGCTTCCGTCTATAACAGATGTGCTTTCAAAGCAGAAAGTTGTCATTCAGTTTCTTTTGACGGAAAACCAGAGCATGCATGTATTCATAGGCACGTGCAGAGTGTCTACAAGGACCTGGAAGCACGGCGAATCTTTGTATGAAGCGTCTGTTATCATTGAAACAAGGTTGCGCAAACCTGTGCGTTCTCCCTCGTGCCGGCAGGTCGCACATAGCTGTGACTCCTGCAATGTTGGAACGTGCGAACACACTCATTCGAGGTGATCGACGGAACACAATCAAACACCTCGCTGTGCAACTGCACGTTTCTGTTGGTACCGCCGACACATTCGCCCACCAGTTGGGGTACTCAAAGGTGTGTGACCGCTGGGTTCATCGCCGCCTAACAGGAGACCATAAAGAGCAACTGAGCAACAGCTGTACAGAATAGCTTGTGCATTACGAAGCTGATCGTGACAATTTTTTGTCGAGCATCGTCACAGGCGATGAAACACGGCTTCATCACTTCGAACTTGAACAAAAAGGCAATCCAAGGAGTGGCGTCACACCACCGCTCCTCCGAAGAAAAAGTTCAAAGACTCAACCTCATCAGTGGAGCCATGGCGACGGTCTTTTGGGACTCTTGAAGGGGTTATTCTGTCTGATGTCTTCCCTCATGATGCAACGATCATTTCTGAAGTTTATTGTGCTACCCTCAGGAAATTGAAGAAACTACTTCAACGTGTTCGTCGCCACAGAAATGCAAACGAACTTCTACTTGCCGAGAATTCTTCCGGGTTGCACGGCCGTGGTCCGTGGAACTCTTCTATCCCTAACGTTTCGCCCAAAGCTACGTTGGACATCTTCGGAGGTGCTCCTGGTTGTGCTGAGTCTTGTCGGCAAGACAACCAGGAGCACCTCCGAAGATGTCCAACGTAGCTTTGGACGAAACATGAGGGATATAAGAGTTCCGTTGTCCACGGCCATAAAACCCGGAAGAATTCTCGGCAGCTGAAACATCCAGTCGTGAAAGCCTTTATTGCATGTACTTCTACCTATTCATCACAACGCAAGACCTCAGACAAGTCTGCGCAGCCGAGAGCAGCGGACTTCAGTGGACTGATTATCCTCATCCACCTTACAGCCCGTATCTCAGATATTACAAATTCCATCTGTTTGGTCCAATGAAAGATGCATTCCGCGGGAAGCAGTACGTGGATAATGGCGAGTTATTGATGCAACAAGACGTTTCTCCCGACGTCGAGGTAATGTTGAAAAATAGGGTTTCGTAGTCTAAAAAGTGGGGAATTATATGGTGTATTGAAATTCTGAATGAAACTAACCTGTTTTCAGAAAAAAATGCGTTGCATACTTAATGAAAGCCGCACCTACTTGAGGCATTACGTAATGTTCAAATGGCTCTAAGCACTATGGGACTTACCATCTGAGATCATCAGTCCCATAGACTTAGAACTCCTTAAACCTAACTAACCTAAGGACATCACACACATCCATGACCGAGGCAGGATTCGAACCTGCGACGTAACAGCAGCGCTGTTCCGGACTGAAGCGCCTAGAACCGCTCGGCCACAGTGGCCGGCTACACATAATGTTTGATCATGTCCAGGTACGATACGCCAGTAACAGCCGACTCGGCAAAAAAGAGAGACCGTAAATCTTGATACAGCTTACAGGGCAGACATTTACCTTAGGCGAGTTCCACACATGTTCGATTACTTGAAGTGGTTTCTGCTCACCCCATATGCGAACATTATGCCGATTCACTCTACCGCAGGTACGGGAGGTTGTCTTCGTCACTGAACATAATTTTACTAAGAAAATCATCTTCGTCTGCATTTTGTTAAACACCTCTACACAAAACTCAGCTCGTATTTCATTGTCACTTTCTCTTGAAACTTACAACGGTTCCAATTTGTAGGGTTCGAATGGTAGGCCTTTCCGTAATACCTTCCACTCTTTAACAGTAGGCATATTCAATTCTAAGCTGGCATGTCTCCTGGAATTATCCGGAACTACGAAGGTAAGACTGAAGAACTCGTTCATTTGCTGTGTCAGAGACACAGAACCAACGACAACAAAAAATGGCTCTGAGCACTATGGGACTTAACTTCTGAGGTCATCAGTCCCCTAGAACTTAGAACTACTTAAACCTAACTAACCTAAGGACATCACACACATCCATGCCCGAGGTAGGATTCGAACCTGCGACTGTAGCGGTCGCGCGGTGCCAGACTGTAGCGCCTAGAACCGCTCGGCCACCCCGGCCGGCAACCAACAATATTTTAATATTTCATGAAGCGTTTATAAATACTGAAACTTCTTTATTTAAATAAGTGTGTCTGTACTTAAATTGCTGAATGACTGAGAAGATGAAACTTCTGCGTTATTTGGTTCTGAAACAGCTGAGTAAAACTGAACGTACTCAGCCTACTTTCTCTTTACTTTTCTTATCATGTCAACACTGACCCACAGTATTCTAGCGCAACGCAATCTGACCGCTCAAAAAAATTACAACCTCACTGCAAATAATGAATACAAAAAAATGGCCCTGAATAAGAAGCAATCCTGACAATAACCTATGCATTTCATTAAGCACTTACCTCACAAAAATCATCATTGCGCAAACTACTGCAATACAGCGAGCGTCAGTACTACCAATAAATAAAAGATTCTAACTGCTAAAGCCACTAACTGCCAATAGGCATGTGGTTAGCAAAGGAAAGATTTTGTTGCAAACCAAATAATGTACTTTTTACCTTCATAGTGTGACAGCCATTTCAAACACTAATATAAATCGTCATTGACATCCAGTACAAAGATACATAATAATGAATAATTTTCAATCTCCAAGTCGGATACTTCCAGGTCGTTAGCCTACGCTAACACTTCAGACCTCTACCCTCCATCAATGCTAACTTCTCACATTTAGCATCCATCACTGCTGGCTCTTCACCTCCAACAGTACTTCCATCGCTGCTGGCGACTAACTTCCAACTGCCCAACAGTACTGGCGATTAACTTCCAACAACGAGTCCGACCAACCAGAGAGTCTCTTACAAAGAAAGCGCAGTCAGAGATCCAATGCAAAGCGCTGCCAACACAGAAGCAGCCCACTTACAATACATCTGTCTCAGTTGTAGTACATATGTTTGGCGACTGGTTACGAACGAGCCGGTTCATTCTCAAACGTGGCCTACTTGAGACTGTGCTCAATAACAAGCATCAAAAAGGTAATACATGCATCATAAAATGTTCTCAGATGACTGTCACAATCAACATGTGCGTACGAAGTGAGTTTGATTCCGACTTGCTAAGTAGGCACATGTTGATTGTGACAGTCATCTGCGACACTTTTAGAGCATGTATTGCCTTTTTGGTGTTTATTATCATTAAGATCAGGTACTTTCAGTGCAGCCTTAAGTAGGCTAGGCTTGAGAATGAATCAGATGGCTCGAAACTAGTCGCCAAAGATATGTACTGCAGCTTGCAGATTTATTAAAAAAGGCTTCATGAAATAACAACAGTTCTTCTCTGAGGTGGTGGCTTGCGATATTTAGTCCTGAATTGTCGCTGAACTGTAGTAGCGGGTTTGGATTCGCGAGACCGTAAACAACATTGTGCACACTCTGCACCGTTATATGACTCCATGATGACTGTTTGAATACTTCATTCGCACATGCCACCTAATGGGAACGTTGGGAAATAACAGTGTTAGGCGGGAATAAATCTTGAAGATATACTGCATTCATGTACCAAACATTTTTCTCAGTTAAAGGTTACTTTTGTGTAAGTAATTTATAAATTTCCTGTAATATTCTGTTTCCTGTTAAGGTGGGAGATGGACGTAATTTGAGCCCGGTTAGATAAGAACTTAATCGAAAAGTTTACATTTGCACTAACTGGGATCATATTTCACATCGAAGTCAATGGCAACTCGTAACCAGACATTTCAAGTTTTATCGCAAACGGCTTGTTTGCAGAACGTTTTTGTTTCTGTCATGGTATAATCCCACCCGTGTCAGTTTTCGCACTTAATTATGATATCCTCTGTATACGTAGGCTTCTGAGGTACGATAGAAACTTTATTTAGTCTGCGCCCAAGACCAGCAGCACTTTTACGTTCGTTTCTAGTTGTACTCTGCTCTTACCTTTGGCTGGAATAAGGAGATTGGCAGCATACACAATTACGTCCAGTGTTTCGGGTTTCTCTTCTGTGGTGTGCAAAAGGCTTCAATACAATCATTTCAGAATTTAGCCTCACAAAACACAGGATGTATGACTGTAGGAGTGTCAGTTATTGTGGAAATAGGAAACCTATATCTTAAATGCAATGCATATCTTCGGCGTACAAAGTGTTTTGTCATTACAGCCATGATGTTAATAACTGTTAGGAATCAGAAGATGTACAATGTTGCTAATTCATTCTCGTTTCCAAAATTAAGGGAAATATCATGAAAATCGTAGCTCAGAAGTTCTATGTCAAATAATTGACTGCAGTGGTAACCTGACAAGATCATTAAGTGCAAGAGGCGATCTATAAATTTGTACTGTAGTCTTCTTGTGAAAACTAATTTATTTGACAAGATAAGCTGCACATACAGTTTTGTACACTTCAATATTTTTTCCTTGTTACTTAGAAAGTCTCCTTTCTTTTACCGATAGCGGCATACGGTTGCTTCAAATATGAAACTAATATTCTCCATTTGTCGTAGACATTCCGCTTTATCATTAGAACTCTCTTGGGATTTAATGTAGGACATAGGCCTGGAGCTAAAAAGTGTCACTTCGATTTCGTCAAATCAGCAGCCTGTTGTGGGAAGGTAATCTTGTGAGATACATTACACCTAAATATTAATAACAAATTCTTAAGTTGCATATGTCGTAGATCTTATGACAATAAGAAAAACTTTACACTTATAATGCAGAGTGCTGATACGTACGTAATTGATAAGCCCACGACATATCATAGATAAAATACGAATATTAAATAAAAAAGTATTTTGCTATTCATGTCGAATGATTCACGATGTGAAAGTAAGGTATCACTGCAGTTATATAGCTTAGTCGGCTCATAAGCATAACTCATGTTAGCATTCCTCATAAATAGTCCTACTACGTGATCTCAGAAATGGTGTCTAATGATTATAAAACGTCTACAGTTATACAGTGATGGCACGTTGATGTAAAGATGAATATTTTCGAAAAAAGCATGAAACGTATATTTTATGTGTAATTTGTACTAGCACGTGTTTCTATTAAAATGTTTTATACATGAATTGTATTTTATATTGCTATCCTACACTGCGTAGGCGCTTGTTTTACAGTTTCCTATTATATAACTGTTAATTGTCATCCTTCGCTTGCAGCGAACCGACGAATAAGTCAAATCCTTTTTCACAGTTCTGTAAATGTTGGCTGTGGCCGAGCGGTTCTAGGCGCTTCAATCCGGAACCGCGCGACTACTACGGTCGCAGGTTCGAATCCTGCCTCGGGCAAGGATGTGTGCGATGTCATTAGGTTATTTAGGTTTAAGTAGTTCTAAGTGTAGGGGACTGATGGCCTCAAATGTTAAGTCCCATAGTGCTTAGAGCCATTTGAACCATTTGTAAATGTTGTCTGTTCATCTTCCCCCTAAGGCAAACTCTTTTACATATATCGTATGACGTAAATTTGTTAATGTATTCAATATATTATGTCATCGTTACGTCACGAAATGTTTCCAATTATTATTTGATCGCGTAGGCAGCCGTTCATGACACTTTTCTTTATATACAATTTGTGTAAACTTTGCCGTTGTGATTACTTGGTGTATAATACTTTGACGTTACATTCCTTCTGTTAATTTCAGTGTTTAACGAAAGTGTGACTCTGTTACGTTAGTTGTAATTGACATCATGCAGTGCAGACCATCATTTAGTGGTACCTCTCAGCACTAGCTTCCGTTATACAACAAATCCAGTGGTCAGTTATTCTGTCGCAGCCAGAATGGCACAATAGCACGAACCGGCAAGATGTAGCATGTGTCTGTCTTGTTCGTGCCTTTCGTAATGCAAGTTGTACACGAATTGTGATACCACACCCAGCAAGTCATTGTAATGGTTCGACGTTCTTATCGTATATTTTTATTTAAATTTTAGTAATTATTGGTATTAATTATTACATTTTGACTTTGGATTGTATTCGTCCATATGAGCAGAACTTCATGAGAGTTATTATTTTACGGCGTATTGTATAGTCTTAATGTGAGAGAGTGGTTTAAGCACTGTGTGATGTAACTACCACTGCTCGGTTTACGGATATGTAATTTTTGTCATTGTCATTGGCATTGAGTTGTAATGCGTGCCCTGCTAAATTTTTATGTGACTGCAAGTCTGTAACCTTGGCATATTTTCTTCTTGTAGATCTGAAAAAGCAATACAATTACCGAAACTAGAAATCCAACAATTGTGTTAACATAGCAATCTTGGCAAATAAATTGATTTTCACATTACGACTACAGTACATATTAACTGTAATGTTGAACACCCGACCCGGCATAAGGAAAATGTAGAATCACAGTTACAGGTACGGAACTGTGTTCAAAGTATGCAAATGCAGACTTCGCTGTGTCGTGTTAGAAAAGCACACAGATATAAAGTGTGATTGCTCCGAGTTCAAATACATCGGACATAGAGATGAGTGGAGCTGTTTATACTGGCTCCAAAGGAAGAGAATACCATTGCTGGGGACGCGGAATGCGAACAGGAACACGCGTCCGGAGAGTTCTGCCGACACCCACTCTGGAATTCAGGTCGGGAGATACGGCGGCCACTCATGCGCTAAACTATGTGCTATTGGAGATACTCACCACAAGAGGAACATCTCGTGGTCGACAACAGTTGTCTTACGGAACGAATCCATCACCTGCTGCACCAAGATGAGGACGTACATAAGCATTAGAGATGTCACCTGCGTAACCTATACAGTAACAAGGCTAGTATGAAGAGGCTGAAAAAAATCAGCCAGCCAGTTGCAAAACAAAAGTTATTAACCATTGACCTAGATTTCGATATTACTAAAAATATGTTCTTCATAAGGAGTGGGCCCTAAAAATGTACATAACCAGTTACAAAAATTATTTTTACAAATATAACAAAGTATTAATAGAGACCCACCAGGGTAGCCGAGAGCGCTAACGCGCTGCTTCCTGGACTCGGGTAGGCGCGTCGGCCCCGGATCGAATCCGCCCGGCGGATGTGCCGGCCAGCCTGGCTGTGGTTTTTAGGCGGTTTTCCACATCCCACAAGCTCGGTCTCGGTCTCGCTCGGCCGGACTCACCCTTCTTCGCGTGGCCACTCGCCGCAGTTCCGCTGCCGACTGCTCATAGTTCAGTATCGAGTTGTTGTTCGTTTCGTTCGCTTGGCACGCCCATTCTAGATCTGTTTGAAACCTTTTTTAACTCTGAACTTCTGGTTCTTTTCGTATTCTATTCAGCGTCCATGACCGGTAATTGAAATGTACTTTGTAATTACGCAAATTACACAAAAATTACTTGCTATGTAATACATACATTTTTGCAGGTAACAAAATGGCATATCAGCTTACTTCACTTGTAAAAAGGCAAGATTTTTTTGTTATTACACATGGAAGACGGCACGGCACAAACGAGTGGCCATTTTCCGTCTTTTTCGATCCAAGGCAAAAGGGCATGTTCATTGTTATGGAAGGCAGACCGACTTACAACCGAATGAAGCCCGCGCTCCATAATCGCGTGTCTGGTGTAAAAATTTTTATTTATTTATTTATTTATTTAACCTGATCAGATTAGGGCCATCAGGCCCTCTCTTACATCGGACCAGTGTTCCACACATGCAGCATTTCACACATCAGAGTAACATCATGAACATAGTTTAAATGAGAAAATTAGCTTACTCTAGTGACAATATGAATAAAGACTAGTGACTAAGACCTTATAAAGTAAATGCGGAAGTATTTTTACAACAGTTGCTATACATACAGATTATGATAAAAGCAATAATAATAACAGTAAAACAAAAAATCAAATAATAATGATAAACATGACTAAGACCTAATAAAGTAAATGCTGGCAGTATTTTTACATCAGGTGCTATACATACAGATTATGGTGAAAGCAATAATAATAACAGTAAAAAAAACTCAAATAATAATGACTAACATGAGAAAGATTCGCAATAGTAATGAAGGTTTGTGCAGATGTACATTAATATTTTGGTGTGTAAAGTAGATGTCTACTAGTACAGCGAGTTTGGGTTAGGGAGGTTTAAGGAGGGGGAGAGAGGGAAGTAATGAGGTGAAGTACACTCATGTACAGAGGAAGGCATTACAGTTGCTTAAGTAGATACGTCATTAACTGTTTTTTGAAGCCGGTCATGTTTTCAAGTTCTCTAACATAACGAGGGAGGTTATTCCAGAGTCGGGTTCCCGCTACTGTAAAGGACTTGGAGAAGGTGACTGAGCGATGCAGTGGAACGGAGAGGATTTTATTATGATGGGAACGTGTGTTTCTGTCATGTTGTTCCGACATGAGTGTTAGGGACGAGGAGAGATATGAGGGACAGTGTACATTTATAAGGCAGTAGATGAGACAGAGTGTATGGAAATCTCTGCGTTTGTCTGCACGCAGCCAGGACAATTTTGCATATGCTGGTGAAATGTGATCAAAAAGTCGAACGTCACAGATATATCGGACGCAGGCATTCGTGACCAGTTCTAGACGTCGGGAATTTTCCTGAGAGAGGCCTTGTAGGATAATATCGCTGTAGTCAATGATTGGGAGTATAAGCGTTTGTACTAATTTCTTTTTCAGATCGAAAGGGAAGAGTTTTTTAAGAGAATACAATAACTTCTACAATATTATTTCAGTGGTGACGCACGAGAAATCGGCCCCGAGTACGAAACTGCTCATTGTCGCCCACCAATCATCTTCTATTGTTTCGAAGTTGTTGTTTGCGTTAGCTTTTTTGTTATTTCTTCACTGCCTAATTATTACATGTTTATCTTTTCTGCTCGTAGCGGTCAACAACTCGTGAGTAACTGGCGAGCAGTCTGTACTCGGGGCCAGTTTTTCGTGCGCCACCTTAATATTATTTCACTGTGATCAGCCACGTAACGCTACAGTTGGCTAAGCCAAAGGTTTTGCAGAATCAAGAAAATTACAAGTGTGTGAGAATTCTGTTATGAATAAAAACTCTGTACTCGAAGGGGGGAGGCAAGTGCGCCCTATTGGCGCCTTCCATCTTCAGTCACCTACGCTACTAATTTTTCATAAGAACCATATAACAAGTACAAATGAACGGTGAATGAGTAAAAATGAACGGTTCCCAAAAAAGAGCGATCACCAGTGATCTAGTTCCCAAGGATGAACGAGTTTGCCCATCTCTCGTGTGCAGCGCAAACAGTGAAATTCGGAAGCGGTGGTGTAGTGGTGTGGCCACGTTTTCCATGGAGGGGGCTTGCACCCCTTGTTGTTTTGCGTGGAACTATCACAGCACAGGCCTACATTGATGTTTTAAGCACCTTCTTGCTTCCCACTATTGAAGAAGAATTCGGGGATGGCGATTGAATCATTCAACCCGATCGAGCACCTGTTCATAATGCATGGCCTGTGGCGGAGTGGTTACATGACAGTAATACCGCTGTAATGGACTGGCCTGCACAGAGTCTTGACCTGAATCCTATAGAACACCTTTGGGATATTTTGGAAGGCCGACTTCGTGCCAGGCTGACATCAGTACCTCTCCTCAGTGCAGCACTCCGTGAAGAATGGGGTGCCATTCCCCAAGAAACTTTTCAGCACCTCACTGAACGTATGCCTGCGAGAGTGGAAGCTGTCATCAAGGCTAAGGGTGGACCAACACCATATTGAATACCAGCATTACCGATGGAGGGCGCCATGAACTTGTAAGTCATTTTCAGGCAGCTGTCTGGAACTTTTGATCACATAGTGTACGGTCATGTGATGTAACAAATGAGTACGCTTACCTCACAAATATTTTTCTATTACTGTCTCGTTATGTTCCTAAAAATAATTTTTGAAGCTGGTTATGTTTGTTTAGAAATATCGAAACGAAGGTCAAGGGCTACTAAACCTTTGTTTTGTAACTGGTTGGCTGATTTTTTCAACCTCTTCAGATTTTCACAGTTGCTGATTCGCAGCCATGTTTAAGATTTTGAGTAACGTTACTCACTGTGGGGCGTATCTGTTGTGCGAAAACTACATTTCACATTACAAAAGTTGCGATTACCTATCTTCTCATAGCCGTTTCCAGTACTTACCAGCGGTTTAAGAAGGGAGTACAACCGCAATCAGCATGAAGGTGTACAAATAGTGAGCATATTGGACACGCATTCGGGAAAACGGCGATTCAAATCCGCGTCCGGCCACTTCGACTTAGTTTTCCGTGATTTCTCTAGATCGCTTCAGGCAAATGCCGCGATGTTTCCTTAGAAAGGGCACAGCCCATTTCCTTCGCCGTCCTACCCTAATCGGAGCTTGTGCTACATCTCTAATGACCTCGATGTGGACGGAACGTTAAACTGTAATCTTCCTTTTCTTCCTTGCGCGGATAGCCGAGCGCAGCGCTGCAGTGGTCGATTAAAAATAATACTAACTTATTTAAACACTCCTTGAATTTTTAGATTATTATAATAACTGCATTGTTACTTCAGTTTCACGGGCGTATACGGTTAGGAGAACTAACTGAAACTCCGGCTGGTAATTGTTTCAGAGGTCAAATTAAAATTGCGGGATTACGAAGCTATCAAATTAAGGCTTCCTCTCTAAATGCATGTGATTCGCCTTTCTGACGATGTTGTTGTTGTGGTCTTCAGTCCAGAGATTGGTTTGATGCAGCTGTCTATGTTACTCTATCCTGTGCAAGCTTCTTCATCTCCCAGTAACTACTGCAACGTACGTCCTGAATCTGTTCAGTGTATTCATGCCTTGGTCTCCCTCTATGATTTTTACCCTCCGCACTTCCCTCCAATACTAACATGATGATCCCTTGATGCCTCAGAACGTGTCCTACCAACCGATCCCTTCTTCTAGTCAAGTTATGCCACAAATTCCTCTTCTCCCCAATTCTAGTCAGTACCTCCTCATTAGTTACGTGATCTACCCATCTAATCTTCAGCATTCTCCTGTAGCACCACATTTCGAAAGCTTCTATTGTCTTCCTGTCTAAACTATTTATCGTCAGTGTTTCACTTCCATTCATGGCTACACTCCATACAAATACTTTCAGAAAAGACTTGCTGACACTTAAATCTATACTCAATGTTAACAAATTTCTCTTCTTCAGAAACGCTTTCTTTCCCATTGCCAGTCTACATTTTATATCCTCTCTACTTCGACCATCATCAGTTACTTTGCTCCCCAAATAGCAAAACTACTTTACTACTTTAAGTGTCTTATTTCCTAATCTAATACCCTCAACATCACCCGACTTAATTCGACTACATTCCATTATCCTCGTTTTGCTTTTGTTGGTGCTCACCTTATATCCTCCTTTAAAGACACTGTCCATTTCGTTCAACTGCTCTTCCAGGTCCTTTGCTGTTTCTGACAGAATTACAATGTCGTCGGCAAACCTCAAAGTTTTTATTTCTTCTCAATGAATGTTAATTTCTACTCCAAAATTTTCTTTTGTTTCCTTCCCTGCTTGCTCAATATACAGATTGAATAACACCGGAGATGGGCTACAATCCTGTCACACTTCCTTCTCAACCACAGATTCCCTTTCGTGCCTCTCGACTCATAACTGCCATCTGGTTGCTGTACAAATTGTAAATAGCCATTCGCTCCCTGTATGTGACCCTGCCACGTTCAGTTTCTGACGATAACTGGACAATATTACTGGCAGAATGTGTATTCCCCCATCCTTCAGGATAATCGAAAAATGTTCGCTGTCATCCAGCCAGGCATGATGCAACACGCACCATCAAGCTACGCCGTGTAATCACCGCAACCGCAACAAAGAAAACATTTAACTGACGAACCCTCTCCCCTACTGTTATAAGTTTGTTGCAGTAGGATATACAGTCTTTGCTTTAAGGCAACAGAGAGAGAGAGAATTAATTATTAGGCCTTCTCCGTGTACCACCAGACAGAGCTCTGCTGGTATCTGTGTGCTCTCAGAGAACACTTGCGCTGACCATTGATGTAGATCAGGGCCGACCGCAGCGTGCCAAACTTCACGCGTGTCGGGGGTGCGGACCGCGTGCAGGTCACGGCTCGGTCTGTCTTGGCTTTGCTCTGTCCTCCTCGGAAGTACCCCCAGTTCAGCGCGACATTTCATTTATATTGCGGTGTGGCATTTTTAGGTTGTCAGACCTCTCTTCAGTTCGGAAGAATCGTCGTGTCAGCGCTGTTTATCCTGTGCTATTTGTTCGTGGATGTTTTCACAAAAAGAGGCAGTCTACCGAACTACCGCCACAAGCCTTTAAAAAAGAATGGGAATGACAGAAGAGGGGGATGACAATTCTTAATATCTATTATGCAGTCGCAGATGGATACTACAAATTTGCTAGGAAACGACGTTACAATACTATATATCAACATCTACATCTACATGGATACTCAGCAAATCACATTTAAGTACCTGGCAGAGGGTTCATCGAACCACCTTCACAATTCTCTATTATTCCAATCTCGTATAGCGCGCGGAAAGAACGAACACTTATATCTTTCCGTACGAACTCTGATTTCCCTTATTTTATCGTGGTGATCGTTCCTCCTTATGTAGGTCGCTGTCAACAAAATATTTTCGCATTCGGAGGAAAAAGTTGGTCATCGGAATTACTTGAGAAGATTCCGTCGCAACGAAAAACGCCTTTCTTTTAATGATGTCCAGCCCAAATCCTGTATCATTTCTGTGACACTCTCTCCCATATTTCGCGATAATACATAACGTGCTGCCTTTCTTTGAACTTTTTCGATGTACTCCGTCAGTCCTATCTGGTAAGGATCTCACACCGCGCAGCTGTATTCTAAAAGAGGACGGACAAGCGTAGTGTAGGCAGTCTCCTTAGTAGGTCTGTTACATTTTCTAAGTGTCCTGCCAATAAAACGCAGTCTTTGTTTAACCTTCCCCACAACATTTTCTATGTGTTCTTTCCAATTTATGTTGTTCGTAATTGTAATATCTGGGTATTTAGATTAGGCTGATTTATCGTGTAACCTAAGTTTAACGAGTTCCTTTTAGCACTCATGTGGACGCCCTCACACTTTTCGTTATTCAGGGTCAACTGCCACTTTTCGCACCATTCAGATATATTTTATAAATCGTTTTGCAGTTTGTTTTGATCTTCTGATGACTTTATTAGTCGATACGACAGCATCGTCTGCAAACAACCGAAGACGGCTGCTCAGATTGTCTCCCAAATCGTTCATATAGATAAGGAACAGCTGCATATCGTTTATATAGATAAGGAACAGCAACGGGCAGAAAGAATTTAAGGATTTAGTTGACAATGAAAGAGCCAAAGATTACAACGGACGGGATGATTGATCTAAACATCAAGAAGCACTTTGTGCAAGTGAAGTGGAACGAACAGCAAACTTTATAAAGTAGCACTCATGCTTCCACAGTCAGTTGCAACAGTTTTTGGTGGCATTCAGCGAAGAGTATGGAGACTTTATATTATTGCAAAGTACGTTGGTAAAGTCAAGGGGCATGCCAGGAACGATTTTTCGATTTAAAATTCGCTATTATTGAATTTTCGAAGGAGAAAGGAGTACATGAATGAAAATCACAATATCCGAAACGGATTGCAGACCTCGGATTTTTAACAGACTTGACTGCACACTGTTCACATCGTAGGGCGAGAGACAACTTCTTTCCCATTTTATGGGGATGTATTTAAAAAGAAAATTGCACTATAGAAGAAACACATTTTGGCAAACACAGTCCAGGTCCGTAAGCTTATTGGCGTTAAAGAAAACGCGAGCTTTAAAGAATTCATTGTGACCTTGGAAAAGTTACAAGTGAAGTTTCCTAAAGGTTTTGACGACACTGTTAATTGTTTATCTGCTTTCGTGCTGTTTTCGAGACCATTTACCATTTCAGTTGAAAGCGCCGTTGTGCATGTGCGGATGTAACTGACTAGTTTGCAAGGTAATTCCCATTTTAAAGACATACCATTTTATGTTAAAACTGTTCAGAACGCATAGTTACTTTTCTCATGTTGAGTTTCCATTTCTCTCTAATTTGGTTGCAAAAGTGTCAGAGTACTGCGATCAACATAAGTGTGTGAAAGATCTTTTTCGATTACGAAACTAAGTAAGTCATGATTACGTGGAAACCTGAGTGCGAAAATATGTGGAATTGTATGTTTCTGTCTGTATGCCACCAGTCTGTAGCAGAAAAAAATTATGTTACGGCATTAGCGCACCAAAAAAAATTAAGTACACTACCGGCCATTAAAATTGCTGCACCAAGAAGAAATGCAGATGATAAATATTCACTGGACAAATATATTATACTAGAATTGACATGTGATTACATTTTCACGCAATTTGGGTGCATAGATCCTGAGAAGTCAGTACCCAGAACAATCACCTCTGGCCCTTATAACGGCCTTGACACGCCTGGGCATTGAGTCAAACAGAGCTTGGATGGCGTGAACAGGTACAGCTGCCCATGCAGCTTCAACACGATACCACAGTTCATCACGAGTAGTGACTGGCCTATTGTGACGAGCCAGTTGCTCGGCCACCATTGACCAGACGTTTTTAATTGGTGAGAGATCTGGAGAATGTGCTGGCCAGGGCAGCAGTAGAACATTTTCTGTATCCAGAAAGGCCCGTCCATGACCTGCAACATGCGGTCGTGCATTATCCTGCTGGAATGTAGGGTTGCACAGGCATCGAATGAAGGGTAGAGCCACGGGTCGTAACACATCTGAAATGTAACGTTCACTATTCAAAGTGCCGTCAATGCGAACAAGAGGTGACCGAGACGTGTAACCAATGGCACTCCATACCATCACGTGATAACTGGGTGTTGTGTGATGTCCTTAGGTTAGTTAGGTTTAAGTAGTTCTAAGTTCTAGGGGACCGATGACCATAGATGTTAAGTCCCATATTGCTCAGAGCCATTTGAACCATTTTGAACCATACCATCACGCTGGGTGATACGCCAGTATGGCGATGACGAATACATGCTTCCAATGTGCGTTCACCGCGATGTTGCCAAACACGAATGCGACCATTATGATGCTGTAAACAGAACCTGGATTCATCCGAAAAAATGACGTTTTGCCATTGGTGCACCCAGGTTCGTCGTTGAGTACACCATCGCAGGCGCTCCTGTCTGTGATGCAGCGTCAAGGGTAACTGCAGCCATGGTCTCCCAGGTGATAGTCCATGCTGCTGCAAATGTCGTCGAACTGTTCGTGCAGATAGTTGTTGTTTTGCAAATGTCCCCATCTGTTGACTCAGGGATCGAGACGTGGCTGCACGATCCGTTATAGCCATGCGGATAAGATGGCTGTCATCTCGACTGCTAGTGATACGAGGCCGTTGGGATCCAGCATGGCGTTCCGTATTACCCTCCTGAAGCCACGGATTCCGTATTCTGCTAACAGTCATTGGATCTCGACCAACGCGAGCAGCAATGTCGCGATACGATAAACCGCAATCGCGATAGGCTAAAATCCGACCTTTATCAAAGTCGGAAACGTGATGTTACGCATTTCTCCTCCTTACACGAGGCATCACAACAACGTTTCACCATGCAACGTCGGTCTACTGCTGTTTGTGTATGAGAAATCGGTTGAAAATTTTCCTCATGTCAGCACGTTGTAGGTGTCGCCGCCGGCGCCAACCTTGTGTGAATGCTCTGAAAAGCTAATCATTTGCATATCACAGCATCTTCTTCCTGTTGGTTAAATTTCGCGTCTGTAGCACGTCATCTTCGTGGTGTAGAAATTTTAATGGCCAGAAGTGTAATACTGAAAACTTGTTTTGTTTCTGATCTGTGTTGTTGAGAAGTGTGAAATATAAAACCAAGTAATATGAAGTTCCACTGCACTGTCATTTAAGCGCAGAGTTTTCACAGTTTCCACCTCTACATCTACGACGCATTCAGACTGCATATCTCGGCGGTGGGGCAAATGTGCAGCGAGACTGAGCACTGTGGCACTCGTAGCTGTAGCATGCCGTTTGTAGTTCCAGCTGATTTTGGTCAACGCCTTTTGGATAATTCGGTATCATACACACTAGTTCACACAGTACGAGCACAGCTGTCAATTTACTCGACATAGCCAAAATCATTTCTTCGAACCGAGCGGCATAGTGCAGTGAGAAGATACTGGACTCATATTACGGAGGGCTGGAACAAGTCTCTGTCCGGCCATCAGAGTTTGGTTTCCGTTGATTTCCCTGAATCGCGTAAGGTGAATGGCAGGACAGTTGCAATGAAAGAGCACAGTCGAGTTCCTTCCCCAATCACCGTTGTATCGTTCAGAAACATGGAGCACGACTAAACGAGAGTTGCTGACTCTCGATCATGGGGCCCTAAGTTCGATTCCCGGACGGATCGGCGATCTTCTCCGCTCAGGACTGGGTTTGTGCGTGTGTCGGTTCATTGTGCCTGGGTTTTACAAAGCAGGATCATGTTGTGATAGTGGGTGAAGCGGGAAACAGTATTGATTGGGATCAGGGATACGATATTGAGTGCGACCTGGTAAAAATAGCATCGACGACGAACCATCCAAATGTCGGCTTGGTTCTTGCTTTCATGCGGTATCATCGGCCCCAATTGAACAGCTCTGTCAGGAGGGTCAGTACGGAGTTAGAACAGCTCCTCGGATGGCTACTTTGTCAGGTATAGGTATTGTTCCTGTTGATAGTATTGGTAGGTGGGACTTCACAAGATATGGCGTGCATCTCAACAGGAAAGGGAATAAATTGGCTGGGATAATAGCAAAATCTTTTAAGGGGGGGAGGCACTGAAACTCATGGAAGTACCTCTTTTTTAGGTTAAGTTTAGTGTTTAATCATCCAACATTGACTGAAATTAAGCTTAATGAGAAGCTCAGACAGGCAGATACTAGAGATGTTAAAATATCACCAAGTTCTCATAACAGTACAGTGAAAAATAATGTTAGTATGTCACAAGATTCTCATAAAAGCACAATGGAAAATAAAGTTAGTATATTGCATCAGAATATCAGGGGATTAAAAAACAAAGTAGATGAGCTTCTCGTTTGTTTAGAAGATTTAGAAACTGAGGGTGGAATAGATGTGCTATCGTGTCTGAACATCATATAGTCACAGGTGTGGAAATGGTAAATGTCAGTGGATATAAGCTTTCAGCACATGTAAGTGGAGACACTATGGAGAGAGGAGAAATTCCCATATACGTTAAAATCCGTTATAGTGTGAGAAATTTGGAAACTAAAAAATTTTGTGTACAGCAACATATAGAAGCATGTGCGCGTGAGCTTTAACTAAATGATGATGCTTTTATAATTGTAGCTGTGTATAGGTCCCCAACGGGAAATTTTCGGCTGTTTTTGAAGAACTTGGATTCTTTGTTGTGCTATCTGTTACACAGAAGGAAGCAATTATTGTTTGCGGGGCTTTCAATGCAAATTTTCTGAAAGAGTCCCCTAGAAAGCTTGACCTTGAGGTATTACTTAGTTCTTTCAATTTGACGTCAGTTATTGATTTTCCTACTCGGATAGTACAGGAAAGCACCACACTGATAGATAATGTTTTTATAGACAAAGATAAATTTAATCAAATAAAAACTTTTCTTATTAAGAATGTTCTGTCTGATCATGATGCACGGCTAGTTGCAGTACATGACATGACAGTCTTCCAAAACTGTGCATTCAATTAATGATTTAACAATTGAAAATTTTTAAGGATGAAGTGTACAGGGAACCTGATGCTAATTTCAAATTTAACGTATTTGATGACATCTTTGTGAGGATATTTGAAAACTGTTTCTCTAATAAAACAGTGAAATATAATTGTAAGAAACGATGGAAAAGCCATGGCTTACTAAAGGGATAAAAACATCTTGTAAACAGAAAAGGGAAATGTATCTTATAGCTAGGAGGAGTAATGATCCAGAAACAGTGAAAATTACTCTACTGAATTAAGAAAAGTTATTAAAAAGTCCAGAAGTATGTACGTTGTGTCTGAGATTAATAAAAATTAAAACAATTTGGAATATTGTTAAAAGGGAAACAGGGCAATTGAGAGCACAGGAAGACTGTATTTCTATCAGACTCAATGAAAAGTTTGTCAACAAGAAGTCAGAAGTGTAAAATATTTTTAATAATCATTTTTTAATTGCATAGGTATTGCCTCTTCCATATACAGCCTTACATTTTCTAATGAATAGCTGGATCCTATTGGAGACAATAGGATCCAGCTATTCATTAGAAAATGTAAGGCTGTATATGGAAGAGGCAATACCTATGCAATTTTATAAAATTTTAAATTCTAGCCAACTCTCCTGCTGATATTAGCAAAATAATAAATTCACTCAAAAGTAAAGACTTACATGGAATTAATAATTCTGATGACGTATAGTTTGTGGGGCGCTCTACTGTGCAGTCATCACCGCCTGTACAAAGTCCCAATTTTTACACTGTCCAATTTTTTACACAATCCAATCGAGCCACTGTCATGAATGATGATGATGACGAAATGATGAGGACACCACAAACACCCAGTTCCCGGGAAGAGAAAATCCTGAACCCAGTCGGGAATCGAACCCGGGACCCCGTGGTTCAGAGGCAGCAACGCTAACCACTGGACCACTGCGGACTCCGCGGCATTTCAAACAGAGTACTAAAAGCTTGTTCCCAACAGATAAGTAGGATTCTCAGCCACATATGTAATAGCTCAGTGAAACAGAGCATTATTCCAGATATGCGCTATTGTTAAACCACTGCATAAAAAGGGATTGGTCTGGTGCTAACAACTACCGTCAAATCTCACTTCTGACAGCTTTATCCAAAATTCTCGAAAAAGTAATGTATTCAAGAGCAGCAGCACATATTTGTAAAATGAAGTACTAACAAAATGCAATTTGGTTTTCAGAATGGCTTTTCAATAGAAAATGCTATATATGCATTCACTGATCAAATATTAAATGCATTGAATAACAGAACATGATGTATTG
The DNA here is from genome assembly GCF_021461395.2 of Schistocerca americana. Classification (NCBI taxonomy): domain Eukaryota; kingdom Metazoa; phylum Arthropoda; class Insecta; order Orthoptera; family Acrididae; genus Schistocerca; species Schistocerca americana. The sequence continues at coordinate 226,363,155 of NC_060123.1, forward strand.
GGATACTTTGTGATCTCTCAAAAGCTTTTGATTGTGTGAATGATGAAATTCTTCTAGATAATGTATTGTGGTATGAGTGGGACAATGCGCAAACGGTTTAATTCATATTTAACTGGAGGAATGCAGAAGGTTGAAATTAACAGTACAGATAGTCTGCAAAATCAGCATAGTCCATTTCTTCGAATAAATATTCTCAAGATTGCTACAATATCTTCATTCTAACGCAGGGATGGTGCTGAGAAGTACTGGACGCCTACTCCAAAACCCAACAAAGTTCGTACAGAGGCTCCTTTCACAGTAACTACCCACAAAGGGAGTCGTAATCGTAACCGCCTACTCTCTCTGCTCACTTGAATCGTAATTCCTCCGTTTCTATAGACCAAAACACCCACATCTGGAAATCAAGAATTACGGCCGAATAATCACCACTTCACTCTTCGTTCCATAGAGCGCTCAGAACTCCCGAATTGCCTTCACAAAACTTCACACAGGACTTCCAGATTTGTTACAATAAAATGATGAAAAAGCGTATACACAGTTTGCGTGGTATGTTGACAAGTTTTCACAGTGTTGAAATTAGACTAACAATGTCACCAGTAGAAAATTAACCTTAAATGTAGTAGGAGCTCAACATGCTCTGTCACTGATGAATCTTTATAGCGGAAAAATATTGCAACGCATGATTCATTCAGTTTACTGAGAAGAAACCCACGTTGCAAATTACAGGGTAGCCAAATGCAAACCAAAGTAGATTTGGTTAACAACGAAACACTTGAAACTTCCTGGCAGATTAAAACTGTGTGCCAGACCGAGACTCGAACTCGGGACCTTTGCCTTTCGCGGGCAAGTGCTCTACCAACTGAGCTACCCAAGCACGACTCACGCCCCGTAAGTAAAGCTGTGAGGACGGGGCGTGAGGTGTGCTTGGGTAGCTCAGATGGTAGAGCACTTGCTCGCGAAAGGCAAAGGTCCCGAGTCCGAGTCTCGGTCCCGCACACAGTTTTAATCTGCCAGGAAGTTTCATATCAGCGCACACTCCGCTGCAGAATGCAAATCTCATTCTGGGAACGAAACACTGTTTTCATACGTACAATTATTGCTGCGGAATAGCAGACAAAATTTATAGAGATAGTCTTTGTTGCGGAACCGCTAATGGCCTTGTGGAATGCAGACTGTAGGTAACCATCGACTACCATTAGAATGCAGTACTCTCGCGGCTACAGTCACATTGGAAGCAACAAGCAAGTCCCAGGAGCAGTGGTGCCCTTATCATTGCTTTCAGAGGGCTGGGGCTAAAAAAATTCCTTCTCTCATTGAAGGTTGTAAGGTAAAAGATGATGAAATATACAAAAAAAATTACTCGATAATTAGCAGTTAAGTAACTAGTACTATATTTCATAATGCATACGTTACGTCAAAAAATCTAATTTATCAAGCTGAAACACAAAACGAAGAAATTCTGCTGCTTATATTAGAAACTGGCATTGAAATTTCGCATTAATTGTTAGATGGCACATAAAAATTAGCTTTGGAACCAGTTAAAATTTTATGACACATTTCTTCGGCGATGCGGAAGCAATAACTGAACTAGGGATATAATAGGAGAGATGTAATCCAGTTTTGGAGATCATTGTGTTGGAAAACGATAATAACACCAACATATCTAGTACTTTTCACAAAAAGCAACCGAAGTCAGTGCAGCTATTCCCAATGACGCAAAGTCGATGATACAACTATTTCGTAAATCCTATAGCAAATTGTGAAGTAGAAACGTATTTAAAATTGAGGTTTTGTGTTCTTGTGGTGGGTTGGATGACGAAGTTTATTCCTCTTTCAACAGTGAAATGCTTTGTCAAGATAGCTACCCGATCAGCTGTTCATTGCATTTCGATGGGTTTGAACGATGTGAAGTGGTATCACTACATACAGGAATCATGTTCTTTCCTTGTAATGGTTCAAATGACTCTGAGCACTATGGGACTTAACATCTGAGGTCATCAGTCCCCTAGAACTTCGAACTACTTAAACCTAACTAACCTAAGGACATCACACACACCCATGCCGAGGCAGGATTCGAAACTGCGACCGTAGCAGCAGCGTGGTTCCGGACTGAAACGCCTAGAACCGCTCGGTCACAACGGCCGGCTTTCCTTGTAATATAGTGACGAGGTGGTGGCCGGGTGGAATTGGAGCTCTCGAACACCCTCAAGCGAGTCCCCTTCCCCTTTTTATGGGCACATCTGCCCAACAACACGCTAAGTCGTCATTGAACGATTACGTTGCAGAGAGAATAAGAGACAACGTCGATCGATGAATGAACAAGGGAGGCTGCGCCCATGTTGTTCAGCGCCTTATTCTTCTTCGAGAATTGCGGGACCAGATCACGTGACTCATTGCGCCAACGCCGGTGGGGCTTGGCAGACTATATCGACATCTTTGTCCGACGCCGTGTAGCATACAACCCAAACCGTGTATTGCAGAATGTAAGTTGCATTTATTCAGTTGAACGCAGAAGTAACTTTAAAATCACTAACAAAGCAGATGATCGATACATCAGCAACATTGCAGATGTTCATCACCTTCGAGTTCATCTCGGGTGCGTATCACTCCTCATCGTGGCGGTTTCCATTTGGCGATGACCACCTCTCCGTTGATGAATTTGGCAGGCAAGCGAGACGCGTGCTGGCGCAGCGAGACGAGCACTTGAGTGTCCCAGAAACGCTGCCAGCTAGCGCAACAAGCACACTGCCCACGATGCCCACGCTTTGGCCGCGGTTTGTCCTCAGAGGCACTGTGCTCGAGACGTCATAGGGCACTGCATGAGACATGCTTCTCCCACATATTACTATCAATCCGGTACAGATCACTGGTTGGAATAGTTTTGCTTGACACCTGCCTATTTGCGAACACTTTTCAGCCTGAAACTTCCTGGCAGATTAAAACTGTGTGCCGGACCGGGACTTGAACTAGGGACCTTTGCCTTTCGCGGGCAAGTGCTCTGCCATCTGAGCTACCCAAGCACGACTCACGCCCCGTTCTCGTAGCCTTACTTCCGCCAGTACCTCTTCTCCTACTTTCCAAACTTCACAGAAGCCCTCTTGCGAAATTTGCAGAACTAGTACTTCTGAAAGAAAGGATATTGCGGAGACATGGCTTAGCAATATCCTTTCTTCCAGGAGTGCTAGTTCTGCAAGGAGCAGTAGAGGGGACCTAATTAAATCGTGATTGGCCTGCAAGAGACCCGTGGGATTGGCTGGGTGGCTTTAAGTGAAAAAAAAAAACAGTGCCCCCACGCGACTCTTTAAAACCCCTAGTTTCCGCATTTTGGCTGAGTTCTCAGTCAGATGATTTGGGCGCCGAAACCGCGTCCGTCGACTCCAGCCTCGGTCCAGCTCCGCGTAAGTCTGTTCTCTCACTTGGAGTGCCTCAGTGAACAGTGCCACATTAAGTATGTTTTGTTTTGCAACTAAGTTGTTGCCTTAAAATGCTGCTAGTGTTTGCTGCTGTGGTTAGCATCAAAAATGGTTCAAATGGCTCTGAGCACTATGGGACTCAACTGCTGAGGTCATTAGTCCCCTAGAACTTAGAACTAGGTAAACCTAACTAACCTAAGGACATCACAAACATCCATGCCCGAGGCAGGATTCGAACCTGCGACCGTAGCGGTCTTGCGGTACCAGACTGCAGCGCCTTTAACCGCACGGCCACTTCGGCCGGCGGTTAGCATCCACTCATGGGACTTCTACACTGGCTTCTGTTGTAATAGTGTTATTCATGCTTTTCCTAACCCTAGGCTTTTTCTAAGCCTAGAACTAGCCTCCAATGCGTTAGTTAGTCCTGTCTGGAATAAACAACTATTTCAAAGCCCTGTTTGCCCAAGAGTCTCCACAACGAGTTCCCTACCATGTGACACTACCTGTATTTCTAGTAAATTCCTGTACCAGTGTTGGCTCAGATACAAGAAAACAATCAAATGCCTTCACTGTGAATTGTCCTTCTGCCTTCTGCTATGTACCGCTCAGGAGCGCAGACTGACTAGCAACCCCTTTTCTCCCTCTCCCACCCATGTCAGGACACGACAGAACTTGTGTCAGGAAATGCATGTTTTCCATGCTATGAATAAAACATACTTTGTTACAGAGACTGCACGAGCGAGGTTGCGCAGTGGCTAGCACACTGGACTCGCATTCGGTAGGACGACGGTTCAAACCCGAGTCCAGCCGTCCTGACTCAGGTTTTCTTTGATTTCCCTAAATCGCTTCAGGCAAATGCTGGGATGGTTCCCCTGAATGGGCACGGCCGAGTTCCTTCCCCATCCTTCCCTAATCCGATGGGACCGATGACTTCGCTGTTTGGTCCCCTCCTCCCAAATCAATCAGCCAACCAACAGTGACTGTCATCTAATACGCGCTGTACCATGCAGCCGCAGTTACAGAATGCATGGTTTCCTCCGAGAGGGTGGTATTGTTCCTCACACGTTGTGCCCTAGAGCCCTCTCGTGCCACAGTCACTGGTAATGTTGAGTCCTATTCACTTCTCTTGCTGACTCACGTTGTAGTGGATGTGATGGAGCCTTGTACACAATGTTTCCGAATTCGAATCGAGAGCTTGGCGACATGGTGTTTACTTACGGAAAGGCAAATGACAGTGGGCGATGAGCAGTAAGGTTGTATCAGGAGACTTATCGCCGCCGACAATAATCACAGCTTTCAATGTCTGCAGCAGTGTTTCGCCGTTCGTCTGAGACAGAGTCGTTTCAGGAAGTAGGACGTCTTGAAGGACGTATCCGAAATGTTCGGACACCAGAGTTGGAGGAAAATGTGATTGACACTGTGGAAGGTCACCGCCCTGTCACTACCAGGCAGTTGGTCCGCCAGTACAGAGTAAGTCACACGACCATGTGGAACATTCTCCATGGAAATTGTTACTACCCTTATTACTTACAGCGTGTGCAGGGATTACTAGCGACAGATTTTCCACATCGGGAGCAGTGTCGTCACTGGTTTCTTCACCAGGCAACCACGATTCCGGGATTTGTGTCATCCATTCTATTCACTGACGAGGCCACCTTTACAGTCATCTGTGGGATAGTATGCAGAAACCCAATGGTAAGCGAATCATCAGCATCGGTGCAGCTGGAATATGTGGGACGCGATAATTGGCGACCGTATTTTGGGACCAGTCTTACACGTCGCCTAACAGGCTGGTACTATAGGCGTTTCTTGCGGGCGACTTTGCCTCTCCTGCTGGAAGAAGTGCCATTGGTGTAGACGCTACGTGAAGGTGCCCTAGTACACTTCGCCGTTGACATCCGGACGCATCTGAATCGTGTCCTCTCTGGTCGATGGATCGGACGAGGGGTCCAGCTGCATGGGCTGCTCGTCCACCGAATCTCAGCCCGTGCGATATCTGGTTAAGGGGTCATCTCAAAATTATCGTTTATGCAGAGCCCATTCAAGATGTGGAGACAGTGGAGCAGCGTATTCATGCTGCCTTTGAAACTGTCCTGGCGTAGCCTGACCGATGTGAACGTGTGCAGCGAGTTCACGCGTGCGTTGAGGCACATGGAAACCATTTTCAACACGTACTATACCTGTTGCTGCATGGTACAGCGCGTATTAGACCGCAGTCTCTGTATCAAAGTATGATTGCCTAAATGGTCTCCTACACGGAAGCCAGCCGGCCGGAGTGGCCGAGACAATTCTAGGCGGTACAATCTGGAACCGCGCGACCGCTACGGTCGCAGGTTCGAATCCTGCCTGGGGAATGGATGTGTGTGATGTCCTTAGGTTAGTTAGGTTTAAGTAGTTCTAAATTCTATGGGACTGATGCCCTCAGCAGTTAATTCCCATAGTGGTCAGAGCCGTTTGAACCATCTGAACACGAAAACCATGCTTTTCGAACATAAATTCATTAGACCTTTTTTTTGTTCTGTGTCCTCTCATCGATCAATCTGTAGAGTTTGTACACAGTGAAAAGACTTACCCTGTATATAAAAACAAGATGCTGCATAAATAAAAGAACCGAAATGCGTATGACTAAAAACAAACTGCCTTTTTAGGTTGTAGAAAAATTTCCGCTACCAGCCACAATAAAAAAAAAATGGTTCAAATGGCTGTGAGCACTATGGGAGTTAACTGCTGAGGTCATCAGTCCCCTAAAACTTAGAACTACTTAAACCTAAACATCACACACATCCATCCCCGAGGCAGGATTCAAACCTGCGACCTCAGCGGTCGCGCGGCTCCAGACTGTAGCACCTAGAACCGCTCGGCCACTCCGGCCGGCCACAATAAAAGGTTATTTATTTGTCACAAGACCGGTTTCGGGTTTTCCGCCCATCCTCAGGTGTTTATACATTCATGTACATGTTTATATTTCCACTTACAATTGTTCCACTTGTATCTGTTTAGTCACCAGCAAATAATTTGTTTGTATTTATACAGTGATCCCCAGCAATATAAACATGTACATGAATGTATAAACACCTGAGGATGGGCGCAAGCCCGAAACCGGTCGTGTGATAAATAAATAACCTTTTATTGTGACTGGAAGCGGAAATTTTTCTACAACGTATAAAGGAACAGTCACGGAGTTCAACTGAATCCACTATGGATCAATTTAAACTGCATTTCATTTAGGTGCAAAGACGGAGTGTACCTCCATATATTTTGAAGCAACAAAGGAACGATGGAAAACACAAAAATGACGATTTTCCATTGGTTTGTGTCTCATTTTGAACTCGGTATTTCAAAGGAAAAGTATCTCCGAGAGCAACACGATAGGGCTTATATGTGAAAGATGCCATCGGCGACAGCCTGTATATCTGTTCTGAAGCGCAGGCTCTCAAATAAATCGAGTGTATCCAGCGCCAAATAGACGGGGAAGTGATGCATCTGCGCGCCACGTGTTTCTGTCAGAGGGCAGCGGCCACGTGTAAACTGAGCGGCGATGACGGACGTCAACCCGCGATACACGACGGTCCCGGGTTCCGTCTATATCTGCCCCCAGAAGCGTGTACCCCACCCACCGCGGCGCGGCCCTCTCTTTAGAGCGGTTCGATATATAACCTCCAAAACACGCCGGATGGCTCGAAGTGGATGTGAATCGCAGAAGGTGACAGAGAAATTCCAATTAAGCCTTCTAACGAAACAGGATCGCCACCTTAAAAGTGTAACCCATTAAACACTTTATTTCAACGGCATCGCATCTGTAAACGCCGCCGCGGTAGCAGGAGTAAACTTTGTCCCGCGTATACCGAGTTTTAGTTTCTAAACAAACCCACACGGAAGGGAGTCTGGGCCCTCTACTACGGACTGCAACCTTCCGCCTGGTTAGCATAAGCAAGCCTAGAAATCAGCCGTGAAGTTGTTTTTGAGGTGAACTAGAAATGCGTGGTGCAGGATATTGCGCCTACGTTGACCAGTGCGGCAGTTCACTTCCGTTGTACTCGATCCAGAAGAGTTCGTTTCTAATTCTGAAAGTGGAGGACGTCTTCAGCTGTTGCGTTCAGCCCGAGAGGGGACGTGTAAAATTTTTTGTTTTTATGCACTTAGCAGTGTCTCATAAGGTTAAGCGATGTGGTAATGCTACGCTAGTCGGCCACCTAGATGTTGAGAGAAACAAGCAAGGTAGGAGCTGAATTTTCCTTTCGTAACAATCAACAACAGGTCGTCACGTTCGTCGCATTGGACAAACGCTTCTTCAGGCGGAGGAGCACCTACATCGACTCCTGTTTCATTGTAGGCCTGCCGTTTCTTCGTTCTGGACCTGAGAGAGACCACAGTAAAAGTAAGATTCTTTTTTGGTGCGTTGATGATGATGTGATATCGACTTCAGCTTTGCTTTCTGTCACCCTCACCATGCCGCATATTGGTTACGGCGTTCATATATTTCGGCTCATCGCCGGCCGGGGTGGCCGAGCGGTTCTAGGCGCCTTAAAGTGAGATAATCCCACGCCACTATTTTCATCTACATCTACATGGGTACTCAGCAAATGACATTTAAGTGGCTGGCAGAGGTTTCATCGAACCACCTTCACAATAATTCTCTATTATCCCAATCTCGTACAGCGCGCGGAAACAACGAACACCTATATCTTTTGATACGAGCTCTGATTGCCCTTATTTTATTATGGTGATCGTTTCTCCTTATGGAGATTGGCGTCAATAAAATATTTTCGCATTCGGAGGAGGAAGTTGGTGATTGAAATTTCGTGAGAAGATTTCACCGCAACGAAAAACGCCTTTGTTTTAATAATGTCCATCCTAAATCCTGTATCATTTCAGAGACACTCGCTCCCCTTTTTCGCGATAATACAAAATGTGCTGACTTTCTTTGAACTTTCTCGATGTACCCCGTCAATTCTGTCTGGTAAGGATTCCACACCGCGCAGCAGTATTCTAAAAGAGGACGGACAAGCGTAGTGTAGGCAGTCTCCTTAGTAGGTCTGTTACATTTTCTAAGTGTCCTGCCAATAAAAAGCGGTCTTTGGTTAGCCTTCCCCACAACATTTTCTGTGTGTTCCTTCCAATTTAAGTTCTTCGTAATTGTAATTCCTAGGTATTTAGTTGAATTTATGACCCTTAGAATTTACTGATTTATCGAGTAACCTAAGTTTAACGGATTCATTTTAGCACTCATGTGGATGAGATCACACTTTTCGTTATTTAGGGTCAACTGCCAATTTTCGCGCCATACAGATATCTTTACTAAATCGTTTTGCAATTTGTTTTGATCTTCTGATGACTTTACCACTCAATAAATGACAGCGTCATCTGAAACAGCCTAAGACGGCTGATCAGATCGTCTCCAAAATCGTTTATATAAATAACGAACAAGAGAGAGCCCATAACACTACGATGGCGAACGCCAGAAATCACTTCTGCTTTACTCGACGTCTTTCCGTCAGTTACTACGAACTGTGACCTCTCTGACAAGAAATCTCGAATCCAGTCACATAACTGACAATGAGACGATATTCCATAAGCACGCAATTTCAGTACTAGCCGTTTGTGTGGTACCGTGTCAAAAACCTTCAGGAAATCTAGAAATAAGGAATCAATTTGAAATCCCTTATAAACAGCACTCAACACTTCATGAAGCATAAGTTGATATGCATGGCATGCTTTTTATAAACTACCTGTAAAAAAAGTGAAGCATCTAAAAGGAGAGGAGGAAACGGAAGAAAACTTCAAGGGTTGAGAGGCCGACTCATCAAATTTACAAAGAATTTGGCGGTATTAGCCCACTTATCAGAAGCAGGTTGTAACCCTCTCTGGCATTACATGCGCTGATGCTTTTGGGAAGGATATCATAAGACCGTTGTATCCTCACCTGGGGCAAGATAGCCCACAACTGTTGTAACTTCTCCCCGATATCGTGGATACCGGTGTTCAGACAGAGTTGGTCCAGTCTGGACCCACAAATATTCTGTCAGGGACAGATGAGGGGACCTTGCTGATTACTTGAGTACCTCCGCATCAGGCAGACATTTCATAGAGGCACGTGGCATGTGGGGATGAGTATTGTCCTGCTGAAAAATGCCACCACGATACAGTCACACGAGAGGTAATACATGGTTAGGCAGAATATCCAAGACATACTGTAGTGCCGTCAGAGGTCCCTCCATCACTACATTTCATTAGCTAAAGCCATATGCGACGGGTCCCCATACCATGATACCAAGAGTGACACCGCTGTTCCTCTCCAAAACATTGTAAGAATGGGACAGCTCCCCAGGTCGGCGCCATGCTTGCCGAAGATGGTCGTTCGGAGTAGTGCAGAACCATGGTTCATCGCTCAACACAGTACGACACCTTTCATCAGCAATGCATCTTTCCCGATCACAGGATCACTCTGAGCACAACCTTTGTGTTGTAGAGCTAATGGCAGTCTATGCATTAGACGGCAATATGTAACCAGAAGGTGGAGGCGGGGCCGGACGGAGTGGCCGAACGGTTCTAGGCGCTACAGTCTGGAACCGCGCGACCGCTACGGTCGCAGGTTCGAATCCTGCCTCTGGCATGGGTGTGTGTGATGTCCTTAGGTTAGTTAGGTTTAAGTAGTTCTAAGTTCTTGGGGACTGATAACCTAGAAGTTAAGTCCCATAGTGCTCAGAGCCATTTGAACCATTTTTGTGGAGACGGGGAATAGAAAGGAATTGATAGTGACAATTGATATCAGCTGCATTATTACTTCACTCACAAGTGAAGCCACGATGTTGGTATCTCAGATTTATTTCAAGCTGTAGTAGACCATTAAAACAACATACACTGAAGCGCCAAAGAAACTAGTATAGGCATGCGTATTTGAATACAGAGATATGTAAACAGGCAGAACACCATTAAAACAACATACACTGAAGCGCCAAAGAAACTAGTATAGGCATGCGTATTTGAATACAGAGATATGTAAACAGGCAGAACACGGCGCTGCGATCGGCAACGCTTATATAAGACAACAAGTGTCTGGAGCAGTTTTTAGATCGGTTACTGCTGCTACAATGACAGGTTATCGAGATTTAAGTGAGTTTGAACGTGATGTTATAGTCGGCGCACGAGCGATGGGACACAGCATCTCCGAGGTAGCGATGAAATGGGGATTTTCGCATACGACCATTTCACGAGTATACTGTAAATATCAGGAATCCGGTAAAACATCAAATCTCCGACATCGCTGCGGCCGGAAAAAGATACTGCAAGAATGAGACCAACGACGACCAAAGAAAATCGTTCAACGTGACAGAAGTGCAACCCTTCCGAAAATTGCTGCAGATTTCAATGCTGGGCCACGAACAAGTGTCAGCGTGCGAACCATTCAACGAAACATCACCGATATGGTGTACCCTTGATGACTGCACGGCACAAAGCTTTACGCTTCGCCTGGGCCCGTCAACATTGACATTGGACTGTTGATGACTAGAAACATGTTGCCTTCTCGGACGAGTCTCGTTTCAAATTGTATTGAGCGGATGGACATGTACAGGTATGGAGACAAGCTCATGAATCCATGGACCCTGCATATCAGCAGGGGACTGTTCAAGGTGGTGGAGGCTCTGTAATGGTGTGGGGCGTGTGCAGTTGGAGTATTATGGGACCCCTGATACGTCTAGCCACGACTCTGACGGGTGACACGTACGTAAGCATCCTGTCTGATCACTTGCATCCATTCATGTCCATTGTGCATTACGACGGAATTGCGCAATTACACCTGGACAATACGACACCCCAAACGTCCAGAATTGCAGCAGAGTGGCTCCAGGAACACTTTTGTTCGTTTAAACACTTCCGCTGGCCACCAAATCCCCTAGACATGAACATTATTGAGCATATCTGGATTCCTTGCAACGTGCTGTTCAGAAGAGCTCTCCACCCCCTCGTACTCTTACGGATTTATAGACAGACCTGCAGGATTCATGGTGTCAGTTCCATGCAGCAATACGAGTCTCGTTTCAAGTTGTATTGATATTAGTCGAGCCCATGGCATGTCATGTTGCGGCTCTCCTACACGATATTAGGCAGATGTACCAGTTTCTTTGGCTCTTCAGTGTAATATGCAAGTAGTAAGATGTACTATTCTGGCAATTCCGAGAAAAGCGCGAGAGAAGTTTTACGTGTCAGTTGTGTGCCTTATGTATCTGTGAGTAGGTGCCAAATGTTAGAGTTCTTGGTGGTGTGGGTAGCGTTCGAGCTTCGTATTACGAACATGTATGACGCGACGTTTCGACTCTCGTTCAAACTTAATTTTTAACCTACACTATCGGAAGAAAAAGAAATTTTTCAAAATGGCAACGACGTGTGTTTTCCCTTAGAAACTCTGAACATTCCCTGTAAATGCGATAAAACTGCAGTCATTCGGTGTAGTAGATGATGTTTCAATGTATGTTTTCCATGTCTGTATGTCAAATACCATCCTGCAACTTGTGATGTCAACTTGTGATGTCGAGAGCACGTACGACGAGTAATTACATTATTTTATGCGCAGCTACGCTGCACAAAAGTAATTTTAGGAAGGCTTCCCATTATTTAAACTTAAATTTTCTTCCTAATGGGAGGTTACACATCATCCTTTTATACTTCTGCTGTCGTCAGCTAGTTTGGCCATCAAATGCAAAACTCTGCTTTCAGCATATCATTTTTGAATCCAGTTCTCTCACCGTCATCTAACTTAATTCGACTACCGTGCATTACCCGTATTTTACTTTTATTGGTGTTCATGTTATAACCTCTTTTAAGACACTATCCGTTCGTTTGAACTGCTCAAGTCCTTTCCTATCTCTGACAGAAATGCAATGTCGCTGGCAAACCTCAAAGTTTTTAATTCTTTTCCCCGACGTTTGATTCCCTTTTCAAATTTCCCCTTGGTTTCTGTTATGCTCAGTGTACAGATTGAATAAACTGGGGATAGATTACAACCCCGTCTCATTCCCTTCTCGGCTGGTTGGTTCCCTTTCGTTGCATCGAATGTCATAACTGGTGTCCAGTTTCTGTACAAGCTACGGAAAAACCTTTCATTTCTATCTTAATTTATGCATTTTACTGGTTATTAAGCTCCTTGGCTGTAGATTAAATCTTTTAAGAAATTCAGCAACCAGACTCTTTTTTATGTATACATATATTTATGCCGATACACCTTTAGGACTTTCTCCCCTCTTCAGTTGTCATAATACTATTCATATCTCCACGAGTAGCTGCAGTGGACAAGTAGCCCGAACATAGGCTTTTGCAGTTGTTGATTGGTTGAGTTGGACCAGAGGATCCAGCCCTTTCCTTGGAAACACAGTGCACACTATTACGGAGCCACCACCAGCCTGCACATTATCTTGTTGACAACTTGGGTCCATGCCTTCGTGGGGTCTGCACCACACTAGGACCGTATCATCAGCTCTTATCGTCACATCGGAACGCATCTGACCAGGCTGCGGTTTTCCAGTCGTCTAGGGTCCAACGGATATGGTCACGAGGCCAAGAGAGCCTTGCAGGAGATGTCGTGCTGTTAGCAAAGGCACTCGCGTCCGTTGTCTGCTGCCGTAGTCAATTAACGCCAAATTTCGCCTCACTGTCCTAATTGATACATTCGTCTTACGTCCCACATTGGTTATGCGGCTATTTCACGCAGTGTTGCTTGTCTGTTAGCACTGACAACTTACGTAAACGATAATTAATTGAAACCCTCAGCTGCCGACAGGTTCTGTTGATATACCTCGACGGGGACAGCTAAAAACATGTGCCCCGACCGGAATTCGAACACGGGATCTCCTGCTTACATGCCAGACGCTCTAACCATCGGAGCCACCGAGGACACAGATGAATAGCGCGACTGCAGGGACTTACCCCTTGCACATTCCCTACTGTCCACAGTCTACATACGTAATGTACCTAATAGATATTTGCCCATCCACTCATTACTCGCTCACACTGAGGTGACGATTCCCGTAAGAGTTCGGGCAACTTGTGCGCATTCGCATAGACGAAAGTCAATGGCTGGGTAGTCTTTAACTATATATATGGAGATAGTAGCTGTTCTCGAAAGAACAGAAACCATTGATGACCTTGCAGCTTCTCTAGAATAAATAATTAATTGAAACCCTGCCGGCCAGTGTGGTCGAGAGGTTCTAGGCGCTTCAGTCTGAAACCGCGCGACCGCTACGGTCGCAGGTTCGAATCCTGCCTCGGGCATGGATGTGTGTGATGTCCTTAGGTCAGTTAGGTTCAAGTAGTTCTAAGTCTAGGGGACTGATGGCCTAAGATGTTAAGTCCCATAGTGCTTAGAGTCATTTGAACAATTTTTTGAATTGAAATCCTCATCTGCGGACAGGTGTTGTTAATATACCTCGATGGGGACAGCTGCCATGCCATGCCATGCCATGCAAGCAGGAGATCCCAGGTTCGAGTCCCGGTCGGGGCACACATTTTCAGCTGTTCCCATCGATGTATATCAACAACACCTGTCGGCAGCTGAGGGTTTCAATTAATTATCATTTATTCTAGAGAAGCTGCAAGATCATCAATGGTATCTGTTCTTTCGAGAACAGTTACTACCTACATATATATACTTACGTAAACGGTCATTGAGTAGAGGCCGTCGGCCACTGCGTTGTCCATGGTGAAAGGTAATGCCTGTAATTTGGTATTCTCGGCATACTAATGAAACTGTTGACCTCTGAATGTTGAATTCTCTAACGATTTCCGAAATGGAATGTTCATGCGTCCATCTCCAGCTACCGTTACGCGTTCAGTCTGTTAATTCCGACATGGGACAATAAGCATGTCGTAAACCTTTTCACATGAATCACCTGTGTACAAATGACAGTCCACCAATGCACTGCCCATCTGTACCTGTGTACACGATACTACCGCCATCTGTATATCTGCATTCGCTATCCCACGACTTTTGTCCCCTCAGTGTACATTCCTTCGGTGTCCATACGGTACTTCCCGGAGGTCGGCTTGTACCATTTGTCCCTTTTCGCGCTGGTGTACCCGCGTCCCGTCTCTGTGCCAGCTCATACTTGAGCCCTGTTTAAAGACCGTCACGCGCACGAGTCCACAGTGGCCGTGCTTCGCGCAGATTGGGTCCTGCGCAACCAGCTGTCTATAGGCTGCCCGCAGAGGTCGCGCCTGCTCTATTGGCGGCTGTGACGGCGAATGCCCTCGTTCCGAAGCGCTTAACTGCGACAATGACGGCACCCGCCCTAACTCGCCGGAATACGAATAAGTGGTCATCTGGCAGCTGCCGAGGACGACTCGGTACCGACCGACCGATCCACAGTTTCTTCTGCGTGACACGCCCGTCTCCGCACACGGTGGCGGATATGCACCGAAGGCAGTCATCTAAACGTCATGTAATGGTTAGAACTGCGCCTTGCGTCGCCATTTTTGATGTAACAGACCCAGGAGACTCGTTGTCCGAATCAATTGTGGAGTCAGTATACGAGGCGTGTCCGGAAAAAATAGACTCCAATTTTCTTTCACATAGAAAACACGTTTATTGACAATGAATGTTACTTTCAGCTATGCGATCGAAGAACATCTGCATGCACTGTGGCATTTTTCGTACACACTTGTCACAGAATTCTCCCACCACGTCTCGCAAGTACCACGGAACCTCGCTTTTCAATTCGCGGCTTCGGCGAATTCGAATGCTGCCATTACCGCAACTTTTCCTTAATATCAGGTGTCGTGTAGTGTACACAGGTTTCGTTGTCAGTGAAAACGGAATCCAAAAAGTCCTCGTCCTGTTCTGCATCGCGCTCCAGGGATCTGCGGGCCGCTTCAACGCGTTGTCGATTATGGTCTTCGGTGAGAATTTTGGAGACCCACATCTTTCGATAATCTGCATCTACATCTGCATAGATACTCAGCAAGCCACCGTACGGCGCGTGGTGGAGGGTATCCTATACCATTACTTGTCATTTCCTGTTCCACTGCCGGCCGGAGTGGCCGAGCGGTTCTAGGCGCTACAGTCTGGAACCGCGCGACCGCTACGGTCGCAAGTTCGAATCCTGCCTCGGGCATGGATGTGTGTGGTTTAAGTAGTTCTAAGTTCTAGGGAACTGATGACCTCAGAAGTTGAGTCCCATAGTGCTCAGAGCCATCCTGTTCCACTCGCAAACAGAGCGAGGGAAGAACGACTGTTTGTATGCCTCCGTATGAGCCTTAATTTCTCGTGTCTTATCTTCGTGGTCCTAACGCGCAATGTATGTTGGCGGCAGAAGAATCGTTCGGCAGTCAGCTTCAAATGCTGGTTCTCTAAATCTTCTTAATAGTGTTTCACGAAAAGAACGTCGCCTTCCCTCCAGGGATTCCCCTTTGAATTCCCGAAACATCTTCCTAACAGTTACGTGTTGTTCGAACATACCGGTAACAAATCTAGCAGTCCAATATTGAAGTGCTTCGATGTCTTCGTTCAGTCCGACCTGGTACGGATCCCAAACACTCGAGCAGTAAACCACTCTTTCCTAAAATTCTCCCAGTAAACCGAAGTCGCCCGTTTGCCTTCCCTGTCACAAATCTCACGTGCTCGTTCCACCTCGTACCGCTTTGCAACGTTATGCCCAGGCATTTAAACGATTGGCTATGTCCAGCAGGACACTAGTAACAGTGTATCCGAACATTACAGGTTTGATCTTCCGCGTTAACTCATATTTTCCCACATTTAGGGCAAGCCATTCGTCACACCGACTGGAAATTTTGCCTAAGTCGTCTTGTGTCTTCCTACAGTCACTCAACTTCGACGCCTTACCATACATCAAGGCATCATCAGCAAACAACCGCAGATTGCTGCCCACCCTATCAGCCAGATCATTTATTTATATAGAGAACGACAGTGGTCCTATCACACTTCCCTGGGACACTCCTAAAGATACCCTTGTCTCTGATGAACACCGCCGAGGACAACGTACTGGATTCTATAACTTAAAAAGTCTTCGAGCCACTCACGTATCTGTGAAGTTATTCCATAAGCTCGTACCTTCGTTAACATCCTGCAATGGGGCACCGTGTCAAATGCTTTCCGGCAATCTAGAAATAGTTCTCAGTACATCATTTGAGAAAAGGGCAAGCTGAGTTTCGCACGAGCGATGCTTTCTAAAACCATGCTGATCCGTGGCATAAGTGCTTAGCCTCAAGAAAGTTTATTATATTCGAACTGAGAATGTGTTCAAGGATTCTGCAGCAAATAGAAATTAGGGATATTGGTCTGTAATTTTGCGGGTCCGTTCTTTTACCCTTCTTATATACTGGGGTCACCTGCGCTTTTTTCCAGTCGGGCGCTGGGCGAGAGATTCACGATTAATACACGCTAGTGCCATAGAGTACTCTTTGTAAAATCGAACTGGGATAATGCAAATGTTTGATCAAAATGTTATCAGTCGTAATCTGACTGACTTCTGGAATCCGTTGCCACAGTTCGCGAACTGTCACAAGCCGATCTTCAAGCATTTCTTTCTTCACTTTTGCAATTGTTTCGGCCGAAACCGAAGGCCCACCTGAGCGCTGTTCGTCATGGACGTCTGTACGTCCTTGAACTCTCTGACGCACTTTCCCACGTTTTTGGCCTCCATACGTTGTGACCTGTAGACTTCGCATAACTGACGATGAATGTCAATGAGGCTAGCGCCCTTGGCGCTAAAAAGACGGATCACTGTACGCAATTCGCACCTGACGGGAGAAGTGGGGAGGAGCTAAATCGTAAACGGCTGCAGAGCATGCAAATGTGCATCGATCGCAACTACGATTAAGTCGAAAAATAGCTGAACGTCTACCCTTCCATCAGCGTAATATTCACTGTCAATGAAACTGCCTTATGTATGAAAAATAGAGACCTTATTTTACAGACACGCCCCGTAATGTAGTTTTACCCTTCTACGAACAGTTTGCACTGATTTGCAATGAATAGCTGAAGGTATTTTCATCAGGCCATAACACACAGGGTGTGCGATATCTTTGACCCTAAGTTTGTACAGATGGCAGAGGAAACTAAAATGAGAACCTCGAGAAATGAAACTAATCGACGTAAATTAACTTTCTTTTATTGATATAAACAAGTTACACCTTATATCATTAACAGATATTTCAGCATGAGCTCTCCATGATTGTATCTTCTAAGTGAGGGATATTTTTCTTCCAGAACTCCGATTTTAGCCACAATATTTTATTTTTCTGTTGAACCCAGTGCGTTACTGAAATATGTATCCAATTTCGAGGACTAGAGTTACATTTATCTGCTTCAGTATAACATGCAGTAAGTGAAAGTCACAGTTGTTAGTCTTACGAGAAAGCTCTCAGACAAGATTAACGAACAAATGAAGTGAGATTGAAAATATCCGCTTCAATGGTGACTTTATTTTATTGTGCACACGACCGGTCTCGGGAAAATTATATTACCTTTTTCTGCTGTACAAATCTACTGAAACAAGGAAGGAAATATAGTATGTTTCTGTGTAGTCTACATGGAATCGTAAAAAAGTAACTATAGATGGTAATTCATTTAGAAGCATTACCGAGATTAGTCCCTTTAATCTACAAATCAACCATAACCAAGAAAGTGCGATCAGGTTAGTCAGTTTAGAAAAGAAGGAATACGGGAAGGGAAATGAAATGTTTCTGGAGGCTTCAAACTATGTGTGTGAAAAACCGGGAAAAAGTGGAAAGCACTTCCACTGATCCACCATGGTACACAAAACACGTCAGAACACTGTGGCAGAAGCAACGATAAAAGCATGCCAAATTCAGAAGAACGCAAAATCCCCAAGACTGACTAAGTTTCACGGAAGCTCGAAATTTAGTGCGGACGTCAATCCGAGATGCTTTTAATAGTTTCCACAACGAAACATTGTCGCAAAATATGGTAGAAAACCCAAAGAGATTCTGGTCGTATGTAAAGTACACCAGTGGCAAAAAACCGTCAATACCGTCACTGCGCGATAGCGATGGAAATGTTACCGACGATGGTGCCACTAAAGTGGAGTTACTGAATACAGTTTTCCGTAATTCCTTCACGAAAGAAGACGAAGTAAATATTCCAGAATTCGAAACCAGAGCAGTTGTTAGCATTAGTGACATAAAAGTAGATATCTTAGGTGTTGCGAAACAACTCAAATCACTTAAGAAAGGCAAGTCTTCCGGTCCAGATGGTGTACCAATCAGGTTCCTTCCAGAGTATGCAAACGCAATAGGCCTTTCTTAGCAATCTTATACAACCGCTCACTTAGCGAAAGGTCTGTTCCTAAAGACTGGAAAGTAGCATAGGTCACACCAATATTCAGGAACATTGGCGCAAGTGCCAATACTGCCGCGGGGTTGCAGCTGGCGTTCCGCAAGGTAGTGTCATAGGCCCTCTGCTGTTCCTGATTTACATAAATGATCTAGGTGATAATCTGAGCAGCCCACTTAGATTGTTTGCAGACGACGCTGTAATTTACCTTCAAGTAAAATCATCAGACGATCAATTCCAATTACAAAACGGTCTAGAGAAAATTTCTGTATGGTGCGAAAAGTGGCAATTGGCACTAAACAAAGAAAAGTGTGAGGTCATCCACATGGGTACTAAAAGAAATCCGATAAATTTTGGGTATACGATAAATCGCACAAATCTAAGGGCTGTCAATTCGACTAAATACCTAGGAATTACAATTACGAGCAACTTAAATTGGAAAGACCACATAGATAATATTGTGGGGAAGGCGAAACAAAGACTGCGCTTTGCTGGTAGAACACTTAGAAGATGCGACAAACCTACTAAAGAGATAGCCTGCATTACACTTGTCCGTCCTCTGCTGGAATATTGCTGCCCGGTGTGGGATCCTTACCAGGTTGGATTGACGGAGGACATCGGAAAAATGCAAAGAAGGGCAGCTCGTTTCGTGTTATCGCACAATAGGGGTGGAGTGTCACTGATATGATATGCGAGTTGGGGTGGCAGTCACTTAAACAAAGGCAGTTTTCTTTGCGGCGAGATCTATTTACGAAATTTCAATCACCAGCTTTCTCTTCCGAATGCGAAAATATTTTGTTGACACCCACCTACATAGGGAGAAATGATCATCATAATAAAATAAGAGAAATCAGAGCTGGAACGGAAAGACTTAGGTGTGCCTTTTTCCCACGCGCCATTCGAGAGTGGAATGATAGAGAAGTAGTATTAAAATGGTTCGATGAACCCTGTACCAGGCACTTAAGTGTGAGTTGCAGAGTAACTATGTAGATGTAGATGCACTAAAATCAAACAACGGAAAGCGCACACGCGTAGGAAACTGCGAGGTGGTCGCATGCCATGGACGCCATACTGCACTGTGGAACAGGCGGGCTGGTGGTGTGGTACCGAGTTGTGCGAGCGGGCAGCGTGCCGTGAAAGGTAAACTAGCGACCGGTGTGTGTGGCCGGAAAGAAGAGCCATCATACGGCCCGAGAGGGAAATGAAGAACTACGGCCATATTTCCTCCCTCTTTTCAGTAAATTTGTACGTCTGAAGATGGGAATATAGTTTTCCCAACACCGGTCGTGTGTATATTACAATAAAGCCACGAATGAAGCGCATATTTTCAGTTTCATCATGAATCTCAGTCGCGGATGTTCTGTAAACAAAATCCTATACAACAAAAGAAGTATTGTTAGTGGTTACTTTCGTCACAAAACATTTGTTTTCTGTGTTGTCGACAAAGTTCCAAATAAACTTAAAATACTGCAACTTGTTTATGACTGTACTACATGATTCAAAGGACAGTGTATTATAGTGACAAATGTGTTATTTCATATTTGGTATCTTCCCCACAGCGGTAGTATCTTCCAGCAGGATAACTGTCCATATCACGAGGCCAGAATCGTACTACAGTGATGTAAGAAGCATGATAGTGAACTCGCGTTGATCTCTTGGCCACCATATTTGGTATCTTCCCCACAGCGGTAGTATCTTCCAGCAGGATAACTGTCCATATCACGAGGCCAGAATCGTACTACAGTGATGTAAGAAGCATGCTAGTGAACTCGCGTTGATCTCTTGGCCACCAAATTCGCCTGGTCTGAACCCAGTGGAAGACATCTGCGACACTATCGGGTACCAGCACTGCGGCCAAGCCCCCAGCCCTTAATTTACACAAATTTATTGACCTGTGTGTAGACACCAGGTGCCTCATACCTCCGGGAACTTACCAAGGAGTTGTCGAATACATCAACGTGTACACAGTGTGCTACCATGATGATGATGATGATGATGATGATGATGATGGTCCAACCGGCTAGCCGCGCGGTCTAACGCGCTGCTTCCCGAGGGGGAAGGCGTGCCAGTCCTCGGCACGAATCCGCCCGGCGGATTAGTGTCGACGTTCGGCGTGCCAGCAAGCCTGTGGATGGTTTTTAAGGTGGTTTTCCATCAGCTTCGGCGAATGCAGACTGGTTCCTCTTATTCCGCCTCAGTTACACTATTTCGGCGATTACTGCGCAAACAATCTCCACGTACGCGTACACCATAGTTACTCTACCACACAAACTTTTTGGGTTACACTCGTCTGGTATGAGACGTTCCCGGGAGGGGGGGGGGGGGGGGGGGTTCACTGCTATGGGTCGAACCGCACAATAACCCTGGGTTCGGTGTGGGGCGGCGGTGGGATGGGTGTACTGTTGTGGCCTGTTTTGGGGTTGTGTACCACTGAGGATTACGGCGGGACGAAGCGTCTCAATCGTTTCTAAGCTCCCAGTTCAATACATACAATGATGATGATACCAATTTAACAGGTGTGATATAAAAGGGCAAGTGTATCAGTTTCAGAAAGGTAACCCTGGTCTGGTCAGTGCCGAGTCGGAAACGAAAAAATTTCAAATGCATTGCTAGCTTGCTAAAGAAGACAAAACTCCGTTGTTTATATTCATGTACACTAATTTTACAACGCGATACATCCACAACAGCTGTTAAAACTGGCGTATTCTAGTGTCTACGCAATAATGACACACGCGACCTAGTTTACGATCCCGTTCGACCAACTCAGGTATCACGCACGAGAGTGCCTCCCAGAGAGACCGTCCTCAATCTTGTACGCAAGACTTTTCACATATCACCACAAACAGATACAAGTAAAGTGAGAAGAAGTGAGCCGGCCGGAGTGGCCGTGCGGTTCACGGCGCTACAGTCTGGAGCCGAGCGACCGCTACGTTCGCAGGTTCGAATCCTGCCTCGGGCATGGATGTGTGTGATGTCCTTAGGTTAGTTAGGTTTAATTAGTTCTAACAAGGGAACCTCCCCATCGCACCCCCCTCAGATTTAGTTATAAGTTGGCACAGTGGATAGGCCTTGAAAAACTGAACACAGATCAATCGAGAAAACAGGAAGAAGTTGTGTGGAACTATGAAAAAAATAAGAAAAATATACAAACTGAGTAGTCCATCTGCAAAATAAGCAACATCAAGGAAATTGTAAGCTAAAGAGCGCCGTGGTCTCGTGGTTAGCGTGAGCAGCTGCGGAGCGAGAGGTCCTTGGTTCAAGTCTTCCCTCGAACGAAAAGTTTAATTATTTATTTTCAGACAATTATCAAAGTTCAGGCACTCACACATAATCATCTTCGCTCTCCAAAATTCGAGGACATATTCAGATTTGCTTGGGCATATGCAGGATTTGACGGCCTACACACGGAAAAATTTGAAAGCGTTAAAAACATATGTTTTGACAGAGCACAGGGAAAACTGTGCGACTGGGAAACTGTTGCATTCATTTGTTGCAGTTTATGTGACAAACTCTAATGTTTTCATCACTTTTTTGGGACTGATTATCACATCCACAAGAAAACCTAAATCGGGCAAGGTAGAAGAATCTTTTTACCCATTCGCCAAGTGTACAAGTTAGGTGGGTCGACAACATATTCCTGTCATGTGACGCACATGCCGTCACCAGTGTCGTATAGAATATATCAGACGTGTTTTCCTGTGGAGGAATCGGTTGACTTATGACCTTGCGATCAAATGTTTTCGGTTCCCATTGGAGAGGCACGTCCTTTCGTCTACTAATCGCACGGTTTTGCGGTGCGGTCGCAAAACACAGACACTAAACTTATTACAGTGAACAGAGACGTCAATGAACGAACGGACAGATCATAACTTTGCGAAAATGAAGAAAGTAAAATTTTCACTCGAAGAAAGACTTGAATCAATGACCTCTCGTTCCGGAGCTGCTCACGCTAACCACGGGACCACAGCGCTCTTGAGCTCATGCTGTCCTTGATGTGGCATATCTTGCACATGGACTACTCAGTTTGTATATTTTGCTTATTATTTCATAGTTTCACACAACTTCTTCCTGTTTTCTCGATCGATCTGTGTTCAGTTTTTCAAGGTCTATCCACTGTGCCAACTTATAACTAAATCTGAGGGGGGTGCGATGGGGAGGTTCCCTTGTAAGTTCTAGGCGACTGATGACCTCAGAAGTTCAGTCGCATAGTGCTCAGAGCCGTTTTGAGAAGAAGTGAACGAGTAGGCCGAGTATCGCACTGTTCAATGTTTTGTTTTTGTGGTTAAATGTCGGCAGATGAGAAAATACGTATCGGAACATTATCCTTCCACTTTGTGGAACATTATCCTTCCACTTTATACTCGCAGGAAAGTGTAATTTTCGCTTTGTACTATTGAATATTTCTCAAAGAAAGAAATTTCTCTTACGCCTCTGACAACATGATTGCTATCACATATGTAATTAAATATCACAATTTAATAAGCTATTTATGTATGGCTGAGGCTTGATGAACTTAGGAGACAATGACCACATCTTACATAAATAATTCAAAAATGAATTAAATTCATAGGAAATACAAATATATGTAACATTTTGTGGAACATGCACTAGTGAATTCTATGTATTTGCAAAAAAGTTGTTGCCTTTTGATAATTTGTATTTCAGTCCACAGTTTCGAGTGCAGAGTATACGAAATGCACTATAGCTTCTCTTAAAACTGTTTAGCCTTCATAGAAATTAAGTCTAACATACTGAAATTGTGTATCCACACAAATAATAGTGATGCCATTTTTGTAACATGAAAACAGAGTTTAAAAATATGTCATGTTAAGAAGTAAAACAATATTAAATTGTAAAACTGACTTCAGGAAAAAATTCTAGTCAAATTTTATGTACCGTTGGAATATTTAAAGCTAAATTAAATTTAAATAAATGTGCTCTTTGTAAAGAAATATCGAAAATGATGTTAAGCTAATAAAGCTATTGCGTATTTCTTATAACATTTTGATGGACAGTTATGTTGAGAACAAAATCAGTTTATGAAAAGTTCTACTAACAGAAATATTTGCATTGTATTAGTCATCAAAGGAACAATGCGTGGTTTGTCAGGCATGTTGTAGGTGATGATGATGTGATAATTCAGAAGGGCAACAAATAATTTCTAAACCAGTGGAGCAAGAACTCAAAAAAATTAAAAATTTTCAACTGATATTCACGGAATTTAAAAAGTTACTATATTTTTTTAATCCAACGTATAAATGTATTGCAAAGTAACTGTAACGAACCTGGAAGAACAACTTATGTATCTACGACTTTGAGGAGATTGCCGAGGAACAAACAGAAGTATACACCATGTCATTCCAAAAAGATTCAAGACTGGATTGATAAAAAGCGGAGAAACGTTGCGATGGTAGGTTTAATGCTTCAGGTATTCTACATTGTCTCCTTGAACTTGAGTACAACTCACAACCAACTCAAACTGTCAGAGAAGTTCTACTTTGGGATGTTCTTCAACTCACACGTCACAGTGCCTCGAATGTCGACTATGTCATCAAACTGTTGAGCCTTCATGTGAATTTCTGCATTTTGTCGTTTTGCGACAGGTTATTGTTGATGATACCAAGTCTCGTCACACGTAATGATTTTTTTCCGGAAAAGAACTGTCGGCGTTTTGCATTTGTTATTTCACGGCAGTAGTCCATGCGTCGTTGTTTTTCTTCCGGAGTGAAGGTTTGCAGAACTAACTTGGCATACACTTTTCTCTTCTTCAAAACATTCTGGAGAACGTCTTGAACACTGGATTTAGATATATTGCTCCACTGCAATTCTTGAAACAACGAAATGACACACACTGTAGTCGCACGTGCGCTACTTAACACTGCCTTCGTACAACTGACTGCCCAACTGAACATCCATTGTACACAATCCTTACTTCAAGCTGCCACCATAAGTAGTGCGCTAAAGTCGCTTATACAGACGATTAAAATCAGTCTCGGAACTATTTTAGACGGATGATGTATTTGCTTCCAAATCTCTTAAGTAACCCCGGGTCTGTGGTGCTGAATTCACGCCAGCTGTGACAGCAAAAACAAATCTCGCCGAGAATTGGTGGGAAGGTCACAACTTCCATCATCCCGAAACAACTACACGTTCGAAGACCAAGTGGTATATCTTACGGCAAGTGAAATAGAGGCAGAGACAGAGAGAGATATTGCGATAGGGATTTAAGTGTGTACGATAAATCCCTTTCCACGAACATTTCCCTCCTTCATATCGGCTCTGAGTCACCACAGACGACGTATCACTGATCTCATTTGTATTAAGACTGCAGTACACGTGGCGTGCCTAGTTGCTTCCACCGCCTGAGTGGAATGAATAAGTTTTGAATAACGTTCGCCAACTTGCATCCTTCTATAGTTGTTCGCCTTTGCGCAGAAAACACCACTTACGTCGTGAGTCCGTTACCTTGAGGCTGTAATAAAATCTTAGCGAGGAGCTGGTATTGTATAAATAATTAAATTTTGAATTAGTATGTTTAAAGGGGATACCACTCGCTTTTTATTAACAGAATACGAGAAACCGCACAACTATAGTCCACTTTATGGATCACAAATAATCTCAATTCTTTACACTTTCATAGAAAATAAACGAAATAATGAACTGCGTAATTATTATCAAACTGTTCTCAGTTACCTGTCCAAACAATCAGAGATTGATAATTAATTTTGTGTCTGTCCTCCGACACTGCCGAACCAGCTCTGATCTTACAGCTGAACCACTTAGCCCGTCATACAAGTTAGGCACGATCCGAAGAGCTCAGAAGTGCTTCGCCTGTCTTTTCTTTTAGCAGTTGTTTATTATTATGCTGGTAATTAACACTTTTGAAATAATGGAAGGATAGCATGCTAGTGCGAGATCCGTTTGTATGAAATGCAAGTAAATTC
This sequence comes from Schistocerca americana, assembly GCF_021461395.2. Classification (NCBI taxonomy): domain Eukaryota; kingdom Metazoa; phylum Arthropoda; class Insecta; order Orthoptera; family Acrididae; genus Schistocerca; species Schistocerca americana. Next base: position 226,388,816 of record NC_060123.1, read on the forward strand.
ACTGTTTAGTTTTTCTAATATTAATAACAGAAGTTTGTCATTTTGGCGCGCTACTTCCGAAAACAGTAGCCAATCGTGGAGGAGGGCCACAGGTTAGGCGGTCTTTCTCACGATAGCCGTATCGAACAAACCATCTGTCGGCAGAATGAGATTTTCACTCTGCAGCGGAGAGTGCGCTGATATGAAACTTTCTGGCAGATTAAAACTGTGTGCCGCACCGAGACTCGAACTCGGAACCTTTACCTTTCGCGGGCAAGCGCTCTACCATCTGAGCTACCTAAGCACGACTCACGCCCCGTCCTCACAGCTTTACTTACGGGGCATGAGTCGTGCTTGGATAGCTCAGATGGTAGAGCGCTTGCCCGCGAAAGGTAAAGGTTCCGAGTTCGAGTCTCGGTCCGGCACACAGTTTTAATCTGCCAGAAAGTTTCAAACCATCTGTCATCGGTACCTCACACTACATTACATCATCTTGCCACTGCTGCCTTCTCAACTACTCTAAGAAGAGCTTCTAGTAGCTGAATATGTTGGCTTCAAAGCCAGAAATATTACAGTCTTGTTACATCCTGGGAAGAATATATCTGAAAAACCTAATTTACTGGGCAGTTTAGTGGGAAGGAAAAAACATATGGACTTGTAAACGAATCACTGACTGTGCTCGTTCTCAGTTTCACTACAGAAGAAGGGTGATCGCTCTTCACAGTGAGGCCAAGAGATGAATACAGTAAAGAGTTTCAGAAGGATGTAGGTTACAGTAGGTACTCGGAGGTGAAGAGGCTTGCGCAGGATAGGGCAGCGTGGAGAGCTGCATCAAACCAGTTTCTGGACTGAAGACCACTACAACAATAACAACAACAACAACAAGTGACACTCAAGTTCAAATAAAACGCAACCAGTGTACCATGACTATACGACGTCAATAACAAATAGTGATATTTAATGTGAGGTAAACAAAAAAAATGTTCAAATGTGTGTGAAATTTTATGGGACTTAACTGCTAAGGTCATCAGTCCCTAAGCTTACACACTACTTAACCTAAAGTATCCTAAGAACAAACACACATACCCATGCCCGAGGGAGGACTCGAACCTCCGCCGGGACCAGCCGCACAGTCCATGACTGCAGCACCCTAGACCGCTCGGCTAATCCCACGCGGTTGAGGTAAACATCAATGGAGGACAACATAACATAGCAAATGTACTAGCTCAGCTAGTATCATGTAACTCATTGAAAGAGGGCAGAACCAGCTAAGGTGGAAATCAGTAAAAATGACTGCAAATAAATCGCTACCGCAGCAAGTCCACACTCCCCAATGTTGGTGGTTCCAGGGATGGTTAATAAAATTACGAAGACATGCTAGTAATTACTTTATGACTCCCTTGGGACTACAGCTGCTCTGTAACTAGATGATGTTATGACGGTTCTGAGGTTGTACTATATGTTACAGAAGCAGCTATCAACCACTAAGTGAATTTCACTCTTTATTGCCATTATCGACTTCAAATCACTGTCAGTCAGCTTTTGAATGCTTCGCTAGCAACATGGCACAGAAAGCATTCAACACCTGATTAACGTTTCGTTCCGTAAATACCATGTTGCCATCTGATGAGGAACAAAACGATCGAAACCGGTGACAGAAAAGCATTGAAATGTGTGAAAGAAAAATGTCATCAATTTAGTAGTCGGTAGCTTTTTTCATAACTTACTCATGGAACTAATCTTCCAGGTAAAATCAAATTATTAATACTTTTAACGTGTGATATTGTACGAAGTGTAAACATTAGCTAGAAGGGTCACTATCCACAGTGAACAAAATCAATCCTGTAATAATTCCGTAGAGTACGCCTGAAGCATTACATGTTGACGATGTCTTCTTATTAATGACGATCAGCTGCATTCTGTTTGATAAGCAGATGTTGTTTTTCTTTCGAGGGAACTAATAAGGTCAACTGCCACCACTTCTGTATATAAACCACTCGCCGTTTAGACGACACGGCGGTTCCACATTAACAGAGTACATAGTAAGCTACAGCCGTAAGTGCCACTCAAGCACAAGGCGTAATCTCTAGCCAGTGCAAGTGTATCTCCCAGAATAGACCATTGAAGAACTTCAAAGGTGGCTCCACTCCAATGAGAACCCACAAATAGAACGTGTTACTCAGGGAGCGCCGATGTCTTCACACGGTGTCACTTGTTACCCAACATGGCTTTCCTGAGAGAGTCGACGTAAGCACAGAACGTGGCACACACCGCCCACCTCATACCACGCGCAACTATGATGCTTCGCATCTTCAGAGTTTCTCGTGATGATGATATCTACTGCAACCATTGTTGGATGACGGATAAGAGCAAATGTATATAAAAGCTTGTTATGAACTGCCTGCCGATCCAAAACATAAATAAAAATTGTAATGTGCGTAAACAGAGAAAAATACAATCCATGACAAGAAAAAGACCCACTACGAAGGCATTATCTGAACGGGATGGAAACTGGTAGAAGTGATGTACATGTACAGAAAAACAAATGATTACAATTTCAAAAATGGTTCAAATGGCTCTAAACACTATGGGACAACATCTGAGGTCATCAGTCCCCTAGACTTAGAACTACTTAACCCTAATTAACCTAAGGACGGCACACACATCCATGCCCGAGGCAGGATTCGATCCTGTGACCGTAGCAGCCGCGTGGTTCCGAACTGAAGCGCCTAGAACCGCTCGGCCACAGTGGCCGGCCTACAATATCAGAAAAATTAGTTGATATACTTAAGTGAAAGAGTTTCACAGGTTGAGCAAGTCAATAACGCGTTGGTCCATCTATGACCCTTATCGAAGCATTTATCCGGCTTGGCACTGGTTGACATAGTTGTTGGTTGTCCTCCTGAGGCATATCGTGCCAAATTCTGTCCAACTGGTGCGTTAGATCGTCAAAATCCCGAGCCGATTGGAGGGCCCTGCCCATAATGCTGCAAACGTTCGCAACTGGGGAGAGATCCGTCGACCTTGCTTGGGTTTGGCAAGCCCGCACACAAGCAGTAAAAACTCTCGCTGTGTGAGAGCGGGCATTATCATGCTGAAATGTACTCCCAGGATGGGGTGTAGAATATCGTCGCTGTGCTGTAAGGGTCGCATGGACAACAACCGAAGAGATTCTGCTATGAAATGAAATGACACCCCAGACCATTACTCCTGGCTGTCGGGGCTTACGGCGAGTGACAGTCAGGTTGGTATGCCAACTTCATCTGGGAGAGGGGGGGGAGGGGCTGGTCATCGGGGCTCCGCCAGTCAGTGAGATTCCAGGTCGAATGTGCTCGACACCACTGCAAACGGGCTTGTTGGTGACGGAGGCGGCCTGTGCAAGGGGCGCCGTGGGCTGATTCCCCTTTCTGTGGGCAGCCTATTGGTAGTCTTTGTGATCACTAAGACCGCAGTTGCACGTCGGATGGATGATAACGATAAATCCGCGGCTCTGAGTGCCTCCTTGACGATTGCTCGGTCATCACGTTCTGTCGTCTCTCTGAGTTGGCCACTTCCTCCTTGACGCTGTGTTGGGCGATGGCTCAACCGTTCCTGCCAACATCATCGAACGGTGGCATGGCTCCTATTCAAGCGTAGAACAATTCACTGATTAGTCTAACCGGTTTCTTGGAGGCCAACTACACTTCCTCGCTCAAATGCTCATTGTTGTTGTTGTGGTCTTCAGACCTGAGACTGGTTTGATGCAGCTCTCCATGCTACTCTATCCTGTGCAAGCTTCATCTCCCAGTAACTACTGCAACCTACATCCTTCTGAATCTGTTTAGTGTATTCATCTCTTGGTCTCCCTCTACGATTTTTACCCTGCGCGCTTCCCTCCAATACTAAATTGATGATCCCTTGATCTTGATGCCTCAGAACATGTCCTACTAACCGGTCCCTTCTTTTTGTCAAGTTGTGCCACAAATTTCTCTTCTCTCCAATTCTATTCAATACCGCCTCAGTGATCTACTCATCTAATCTTCAGCATTCTTCTGTAACACCACATTTCGAAAGCTTCTATTCTTTTCTTGTCCAAACTATTTATCGTCCACGTTTCACTTCCATACATGGCTACTCTCCATACAAATACTTCCAGAAACGACTTCCTGACATTTAAATCTATACTCTATGTTAACAAATTTCTCTTCTTCAGAAACGCTTTCCTTGCCATTGCCAGTATACATTTTACATCCTCTCTTCTTCGACCATCATCAGTTATTTTGCTCCCCAAATAGCAACTCATTTACTACCTTAAACGCCTCATTTCCTAATCTAATTCCCGTAGCATCACTCGACTTAATTCGACTACATTCCATTATCCTCGTTTTGCTTTTGATGTTCATCTTATATCCTCCTTTCAATACACTGTCTATTCCGTTTAGCTGCTCTTCCAGGTCCTTTGCTGTGTCTGACAGAATTACAATGTCATCAGCGAACCTAAAAGTTTTTATTTCTTCTCCATGGATTTTAATTCCTACTCCGTATTTTACTTTTGTTTCCTTTACTGCTTGCTCAATATACACATTGAATAACATCGTGGAGAGGCTAAAACCCTGTCTCACTTCCTTCCCAACCACTGCTTCCCTTTCGTGCCCCTCGATTCTTATAACTGCCATCTGGTTTCTGTACAAATTGTAAATAGCCTTTCGCTCCCTGTATTTTACCCCTGCCACCTTCAGAATTTGAAAGAGAGTATTCCAGTCAACATTATCAAAAGCTTTCTCTAAGTCTACAAATGCTAGAAACGTAGGTTTTCCTTTCCTTAATCTATTTTCTAAGATAAGTCGTAGGGTCATTATTGCCTCACGTGTTCCAACATTTCTACGGAATCCAAACTGATCTTCCCCGAGGTCGGCTTCTACCAGTTTTTCCATTCGTCTGTAAAGAATTGGTGTTAGTATTTTGCAGCCGTGGCTTATTAAACTGATAGTTCGGTAATTTTCACATCTGTCAACACCTGCCTTCTTTGGGATTGGAATTATTATATTCTTCTTGAAGTGTGAGGATATTTCGCCTGTCTCATACATCTTGCTCACTAGATGGTAGAGTTTTGTTAGGCCTGGCTATCCCAAGGCTGTCAGTAGTTCTAATGGAATGTTGTCTACTCCTGGGGCCTTGTTTCGACTTAGGTCTTTCAGTGCTTTGTCAAGCTCTTCACGCAGTGTCATATCTCCTACTTCAACTTCATCTACATTCTCTTCCATTTCCATAATATTGTCCTCAAGAACATCGCCCTTGTATAGACCCTCTATATACTCCTTCCACCTTTCTGCTTTCCCTTCTTTGCTTAGAACTAGGTTTCCATCTGAGGCCTTGATATTCATGCAAGTGGTTCTCTTTTCTCCAAAGGTCTCTCTAATTTTCCTGTAGGCACTATCCATCTTACCCCTAGTGATATGCGCCTCTACATCTTTACATTTGTCCTCTAGCCATCCCTGCTTAGCCATTTTGCACTTCCTGTCGATCTCATTTTTGAGACGTTTGTATTCCTTTTTGCCTGCTTCATTTACTGCATTTTTATATTTTCTCCTTTCATCAATTAAATTCAGTATCTCTTCCGTTACCCAACGATTTCTACTAGCCCTCCTCTTTTTACCTACTTGATCCTCTGCTACCTTCACTATTTCATCTCTCAAAGCTACCCATTCTTCTTCTACTGCATTTCTTTCCCCCATTCTTGTCAATCGTTTCCTAATGCTCTCCCTGAAGCTCTCTACAACCGCTGGTTCTTTCAGTTTATCCAGGTCCCATCTCCTCAAATTCCAACCTTTTTGCAGTTTCTTCAGTTTTAATCTACAGTTCGTAACCAATTGATTGTGGTCAGAGTCCACATCTGCCCCTGGAAATGTCTTACAATTTAAAACCTGGTTCCTGAAGCTCTGTCTTACCATTATATAATCTATCTGAGACCTTCCAGTATCTCTAGGCTTCTTCCATGTATACAACCTTCTTTTATGATTCTTGAACCAAGTGTTAGCTATGATTAAGTTATGCTCTGTGCAAAATTCTACCAGGCGCCTTCCTCTTTCATTCCTTAACCCCATTCCATATTCACCTAATACGTTTCCTTCTCTTCCTTTTCCTACTATCCAGTTCCAGTCACCCATGACTATTAAATTTTCGCCTCCCTTCACTATCTGAATAATTTCTTTTATCTCATCATACATTTCATCAATCTCTTCGTCATCTGCGGGGCTAGTTGGCATATAAATTTGTACTACTGTGGTAGGCGTGGGCTTCGTATCTATCTTGGCCACAATAATGTGTTCACTGTGCTCATATAAGCATATAATGTTCACGCGCCTGTCAGCGAGGCATAATTACCGTTCAGCCAAATTTTGTCCAATTGGCGCGTTAGATCGTCAAAATCCTGAGCTGATTGAAGGGCCCTTACCATTATGCTCCAAACATTCGCAATTGGGGAGAGATCCGGCGACCTTGCTGGACAAGGTATGGTTTGGCAAACAAGCAGACAAGCAGTTTGAGAGCGGGCATTATCTTGCAGAAATGTATTCCGAGGATGGCTTGCCATGAAGGGTAACAAAATAGGTTGTAGATTATCGTCGACGTGTTGCTGTGCTGTAAGGATGCCGCAGATAACAAGCAAAGTGGTCTGCAGTGAAATGAAATGGCCCTCCATCATTCATGGTTGCCGAGCCGTATAGCGGGCAACAGTCAGGCTGGTATACCACTGCTGTCCCAGGCGTCTCAGAACACGTCTTTGCTGGTCGTCGGGGCTCAGTTCGATGCGGGACTCGTCACTGAAGACAATTCTACTCTTGTCAATGAGATTTCAGGCCGAATGGGCCCCACACCACTGCAAACGGGCTTTTTGACGTACAGAAGTCAATGGTAGTCGGCGCAAGGGGCGCCGTGATTTGAGCTGGCTTTCTGTGAGCCGCCTATTAAAGGTTTCATATGGTCAATGAAGCACCAGTTGCAAGTCTAGATCGATCTCTTCCTTCTCGACGTAGTGTTCGGTCATGGTTCACCCATTCCTGCCAATATAGTCCAAAAGTGGCATCGGTGCTATTCAGATATCGAGCGATTCGCCGATTACTCCTAGCAAACATTTTGTAACAATATTTATATTAATATTTAAGTAACGATAGTGCCGCTATGAAACTCTACATGTCTCAAAACCAAATATATATTGTTAGGCTAACAATCGCATATTTTATTTCTTTGTAGGTCGTAGAATATGCCTAAAACAATCAGGAGAAACATGTTTTGTTAAAAACAATAATAAACATTGTCTTGTGAAAGACGTGTAATCTTATCTACAAGATAAATAGCATAAAGGCTGCGTACTAAATAAGCAGTCCCCGCTAAAGTAATACTGAGAGATCTTGATCACCTAGTGGAGAGTATGTATGCCACTTAGCTGCCAGTAACGTAACTCTTTCTATTGTTGTGTTCATCTTTTGGATCCTAGTGTAAAAGCGATGCATAATCATCGTTCAGATGAGCACAAGGACTTAATTAAGAAAGAGTTTATGCCCTGGTATCAAAATATCCCCTATTTACTATCCTAGCCAGCTGCGCGGTGAAATTGCGCTGGTACGTCACACGTTCATGCATCGGCCGTCAAAGTTTACAATTTTGCATTTTCCGTCGATACCTGTGTGAATATCAGTTTATGACCAATTTGCAAACTCCTTCGTAATGTCCTGTTTTTTTTTGTTTTTTTTTTTTTTTGCCTTAGTTTGTATGTTATTGGTTGACTGTGCTATCAGAAATTACCCCAAAATATCTAGGAGTTTCGGTCTGGAGTTAATGTGGAACTGTCACATAAATCTAGCCATGCGAAACGTAAGTGCTAAATATAGATTTATCGGGAGAATCACGTACTACCTACTGGCTTCTACCTCAAAAACTTCGTCCGCCATTTGTTAAATGGTTTTTCTGACATTTCGTTAGTCGCTCAGGCTGGCGAAACGTTTGAAAAATAGTTGAACAAAGAGCGTCTCAAGGGTCCGAGAGAAAAGCCTGCAGGCAGTACGTCAACAAGTGGCCACGAAAGCCTCAACACTTTTGTACTGGGAAATCATAAGGAAGTGTAATCCTCGCAAGAAGGACACCGCCTCTAAGACCCTCATCCAACCAGTTCTTGGATACTGTTCGTCTGTCGGGAATTCTTACGAACTTCGATTAACGGGAGAGATGTAAAAGGTACTGTGAAGAGCTACACGTTTCGTCAAGAGTGTGTTTTGTCAGTGTGAGACTGTGTGCGTGAAATCTTATGGGACTTAACTGCTAAGGTCAGCAGTCCCTAAGCTTACACACTACTTAACCTAAGTTATCCGAAGGACAAACACACACACCCATGCCCTAGGAAGGACTCGAACCTCCGCCGGGACCAGCCGCACCGCCCATGACTGCAGCGCCCTAGACCGTTCGGCTAATCCCGCGCGGCAGTGTGAGACTGTTACAATATGCTCAACTAACTGCAGAGGCAGACGTTACCAGAAAGACGATATCCGTTGCATGGAGTCTTATACTCACAAAACTGACAGACCCTACATTCCAATATCAGTCAAGATATGCATGCCGTCTTCCAGCATATATAATGCCACGATACTACAATTTGAGAAATTCGGTCTCATACAGAAGTGTGGTCACATGCTTTCTTTCCCGCACAGCATTGTGTGTTAGTGAGACATAGACTGTGTGAAAGTCAGAACAGAAGAGAATCGAAGCCATTGAGGTGCGGTGCTACAGAAGAATGTTGAAATTTAGGTGGACTGATAAGGTAAGGAATGAGGTTCTCCGCAGAATCGGCGAGAAGAAGAACGTATGGAAAACGCCGACAAGAAGAAGGAACGGGATGATAGGACGTCTATTAAGACGTAAGGGAATAACTTCCATGGTGCTAGAGAAAGGAACAGAGGGTAAAAAATGTACAGGAAGACAGAGACTGGAATACATCCGGCAGATAACTGAGGACGTAAGCTGCAATTGCTACTCTGACATTAAAAGGTTGGCAGAGGAGAGGAATTCGCGCCGGGGCAAAAAAAAAAATATATATATATATATATATATCACAGGGCCTAAAGCTCAGTTGGGCACAGACGCAGCTAGTTCAACCTCGTGGGTAACCCTGCCCAGGTGTGCTCGGCAACTGCAGAACTGTCGCATAGGCTTCGGCCCAGCCGCTGAACTGCTCGCGTGTCAGTCAGTGTCTCGCCCATCCCTTTCCACTTGTGTCCATGTGCGCCTGTCTGCTGGCTGGCAGGCAGGTTAATTGGAACGGCGTGCAGCATGCGCTATACTGCGGAGTACATATATATACACTCCTGGAAATTGAAATAAGAACACCGTGAATTCATTGTCATAGGAAGGGTAAACTTTATTGACACATTCCTGGGGTCAGATACATCACATGATCACACTGACAGAACCACAGGCACATAGACACAGGCAACAGAGCATGCACAATGTCGGCACTAGTACAGTGTATATCCACCATTCGCAGCAATGCAGGCTGCTATTCTCCCATGGAGACGATCGTAGAGATGCTGGATGTAGTCCTGTGGAACGGCTTGCCATGCCATTTCCACCTGGCGCCTCAGTTGGACCAGCGTTCGTGCTGGACGTGCAGACCGCGTGAGACGACGCTTCATCCAGTCCCAAACATGCTCAATGGGGGACAGATCGGGAGATCTTGCTGGCCCGGGTAGTTGACTTACACCTTCTAGAGCACGTTGGGTGGCACGGGATACATGCGGACGTGCATTGTCCTGTTGGAACAGCAAGTTCCCTTGCCGGTCTAGGAATGGTAGAACGATGGGTTCGATGACGCTTTGGATGTACCGTGCACTATTCAGTGTCCCCTCGACGATCACCAGTGGTGTACGGCCAGTGTAGGAGATCGCTCCCCACACCATGATGCCGGGTGTTGGCCCTGTGTGCCTCGGTCGTATGCAGTCCTGATTGTGGCGCTCACCTGCACGGCGCCAAACACGCATACGACCATCATTGGCACCAAGGCAGAAGCGACTCTCATCGCTGAAGACGACACGTCTCCATTCGTCCCTCCATTCACGCCTGTCGCGACACCACTGGAGGCGGGCTGCACGATGTTGGGGCGTGAGCGGAAGACGGCCTAACGGTGTGCGGGACCGTAGCCCAGCTTCATGGAGACGGTTGCGAATGGTCCTCGCCGATACCCCAGGAGCAACAGTGTCCCTAATTTGCTGGGAAGTGGCGGTGCGGTCCCCTACGGCACTGCGTAGGATCCTACGGTCTTGGCGTGCATCCGTGCGTCGATGCGGTCCGGTCCCAGGTCGACGGGCACGTGCACCTTCCGCCGACCACTGGCGACAACATCGATGTACTGTGGAGACCTCACGCCCCACGTGTTGAGCAATTCGGCGGTACGTCCACCCGGCGTCCCGCATGCCCACTATACGCCCTCGCTCAAAGTCCGTCAACTGCACATACGGTTCACGTCCACGCTGTCGCGGCATGCTACCAGTGTTAAAGACTGCGATGGAGCTCCGTATGCCACGGCAAACTGGCTGACACTGACGGCGGCGGTGCACAAATGCTGCGCAGCTAGCGCCATTCGACTGCCAACACCGCGGTTCCTGGTGTGTCCGCTGTGCCGTGTGTGTGATCATTGCTTGTACAGCCCTCTCGCACTGTCCGGAGCAAGTATGGTGGGTCTGACACACCGGTGTCAATGTGTTCTTTTTTCCATTTCCAGGAGTGTATATATATGAAACCTTTCTGATCCGCAAACAATCGAAATTCACGGAGCCAGACTTGTTTCGAGATAACTCTGCCAGTCACGACGTCCCTGTAATCAGTACTGAATCGGGTGTACGGGAAATAGACTACATGTCGTACACGAGGCGCATGTAAGCATGTCAGGCGAAAGAGTAGTCACCTCAAGGAGACATGACGCTAATAACGTGTAACGCCGCCTCTAACCTTGATAATGGTCTCAATCTGGCGAGGAGGAGAGTGCACAAGTTTCTCTAGCGTGCCATACCCAGCAGTAGTGATCGTCATTTCACCTTCTGATTGAAATGCGCCTAAAGAATCAGGTTGTTCTATCAAATGTTTTTTATTTCAGTCTTTGATCGCAATATGAAATCTTTAGACGATAACCGGTTTCATTCCGTAATGACCATTCTCATATCTTTTTTACGCCATGTCCTAAAGTGATAAGGCTATAATGGCATCGTCAAAACATATAAATATAATCAGCATAGCATCGTCATATAGATCTAAAATAAGGTGTAGAATAGGCCGCATCGTCCACACGGTCATTATTGAGTGGCATCGTCAAAACATATAAATATAATCAGCATAGCATCGTCATATAGATCTAAAATAAGGTGTAGAATAGGCCACATCGTCCACACGGTCATTATTGAGTGGCATCGTCAAAACATATAAATATAATCAGCATAGCATCGTCATATAGATCTAAAATAAGGTGTAGAATAGGCCGCATCGTCCACACTGTCATTATTGAGTGGCATCGTCAAAACATATAAATATAATTAGCATAGCATCGTCATATAGATCTAAAATAAGGTGTAGAATAGGCCGCATCGTCCACACGGTCATTATTGAGTGGCATCGTCAAAACATATAAATATAATCAGCATAGCATCGTCATATAGATCTAAAATAAGGTGTAGAATAGGCCGCATCGTCCACATGGTCATTATTGAGTTGCAATAATGACCGTGTGGACGATGCGGCCTATTCTACACCTTATTTTAGATCTATATGACGATGCTATGCTGATTATATTTTTATGTTTTGACGGTGCCATTATGGCCTTATAACTTTAGGATATGGCGTAAAAAAGATATGAGAATGGTCATTACGGACTGAAACCGTCTAAAGAATTCATATTGTGATCAAAGACTGAAATAAAAAACATTTGACAGTATTGGATCATTGTTTGTATACGCGACCATGTCGCAGCTGGTGAAGGTTGTATGTTTTGCTCTCGCTCACGCACTGCTATGAGCTCATCAATTCTCAGCTGCTGACTGTGTTCATCCAGCAGTTTTTGAACATCACCATCCACCTCTTAAATTTAATTGTCTAGTAAAATCTACCATTTCTTCAATCACATTATCAATTTGATCAGGATCTGGTGCCGATTCCTCCCGGTTTTCAGTGGTGAAAAAAATGGACCCAGTTTTTCTCGATACGTCATTTAAAGTTTTTTATGAAATTTCATTCCAGGGTTGTCCAATAAGTCTCATGGAGTCTAAAACATTGAATTGCTTCCAAAAGTCCTTAACAGAGAGATCGTTGTTTTCTCTCATATCTTCATCTAGATGTGCAGATGATCGTGCCGTGTAGATAGCTTGCCGGCCGGTGTGGCCGGGCGGTTCTAGGCGCTTTAGTCTGGAACCTCGTGACCGCTATGGTCGCAGGTTCGAATACTGCCTCGGGCATGGATGTGTGTGATGTCCTTAGGTTAGTTGGGCTTAAATAGTTCTAGTTCTACGGGACTGATGACCTCAGATGTTAAGTCCGATAGTGCTCAGAGCCAGAGCGCGTAGATGGCTTTAAATTTTTTAGTGTCTCCTTGGTCCATCCGTCGAATCAAGCTGGTTTTGTTCAGTTGCAAAAATACAATTTTCACATGTGGGTCGAAATTAATTAGAATAACAGGAGGATGACCCGGTGCGTTGTCAATTAATAGCATCACTTTAAATGAGATTTGTTTTAAACGGAAGTAACGTTCGACTTCAAGTGTGAAGTGATGGCCAAACCAGCACTCAAAATAAAGATTGTTGTTGTTGTTGTTTTTTTTTTGGGGGGGGGGGGGGGAGAAGACCAGACAGCGAGATCATCGGTCTTATCGGATTAAGTAAGGACGGAGAAGGAAGTCGGCCGTGCCCTTTCAAAGGAACCATCCCAGCATTTGCCTGGAGCGATTTAGGGAAATCACGGAAAACCTAAATCAGGATGGCCGGATGCGGGATTGAACCGTCGTCCTCCCGAATGCGAGTCCAGTGTGCTAGCCACTGCGCCACCTCGCTCGGTCAAAATAGAGAAGCTGTCACTCAAGCTTTAGCGTTCGACTTCCAAATCAGGGGTAATCCAGCTTTAGATGTATGTTTTAATGCTCTTGGATTTTCTAAGCGATAAACTAAGAGAGGCCCTAATTTACAATCACCAGTTGCATTCGCGCCAACCATCAGTGTCAGTCGATCTTTGTCTCCTTCCGCCTTGAGTTTCTCCGCAGAGAGCCAAGCAGTCTCTTTATCAGCGCTTGTCGCCTCTCCACTTCCTGCGATGCTGTGCCAATTATGACGACTTTTGAAATGGCGAAACCAAACGTTAATAGCTTTAAACAATTCATCTTTGACCGGCTCCTCATCTTCTTCTTTCTATTTGTCGAGAATCAGCTTAGCTTGAGAGCAACTCCTGTTCTGATCAATAGCACAATTTTTCACCCTTACTTATTTATCACACCGTAATTTTAACATTGTTTCTATGTGAGCGATAATATCCCGACGTTTACGAATTGTACTTGTATTAAAAGACTGATCAATTTTCACGGCTTCAAGAACTTTTTGTTTGTCATTTATTATTGTTCTGACTGTTGACTCCGGTAGATGAAACATTTTTGCCAGTTAATCGATTTTAATTTTTGCATCAAAGTCTTTGATAATAATAAGTTTACATCCCAGAGATGATGTTTCTCTTTTCTTGTTTGACGCAAATGTTGCTTCATTTGGATGACATGTTTAGAATTCATCAATTGGTGCATCTCCGTGGATAAAACGATTCCACACGAATCGCCGTTTAGCGCCCGTAAGTTCCAACGAAACACGTCTGAACCCGTAGTTAGCTGAACACTGTATAGGCAGCGTTTGAGAACAGAGGTGCGTGGCGTTCAAACAGACGAATCGCCTAACTCTGGATTTGCATAAAACGGGGTGCGTAAGTCGGGGTACTTGCTTTAAGCTCGCCAACGGATCGTATGACGTCATCTCCGAACTCGCCGTCACCGTGCTCATTTAACTGAGATCTCGTCGTTTGAGTTTGATGTCCGGTACAAATGGACTATGCGTGGATAGACAGGAGAGCGAGCACACGAGTTCGCAAGTGTAACCGCAGCGCTGCCTGCTGCCTCAACAACCGTTGGGTATGACGATTATTATGCAGGGTGATTTTTTTCCATCGTGTGCAACGTCTAGGGATTGATCGATGAGAGGATACGGAACAAAAAAGGTCTAATGAACTTACGTCCAGAAATGCATGGTTTCCATGCTAGAGACCATTTTTGACTTGGGCGTAGCTGCTCTAAATTCTGACCATTGCTTTTTAGCAATGTAATTTTACGTACGTAACCCTTGTACATCATGAAAATTGTCATCTTGGCTAGTGTGTTTTTTTGTCATACCTAATTTTTTATGTATTATTTTATAGGGTTTAGCAAAATTTCCCTCTGATGAAGACTCCCCTAGTAGGTGTCGAAACCTAGGTCAATGTACCTACTGTTTATGTGCAACCGGTTGGCTGTGTAATCCTATGTTGAAACTAGTATACGGTTGTTCAAATCTCTATTCAGTCATACTTTGTTACAGAGACTGCGGTCTAATACGAGCTGTATCATGCAGCGACAATTGAGGAGCGCCGGAACAAAAACCGATAAATCCGCATTTGCTTTTAATACAGAAAGTAACAAATAGTGATCTCTAATGGCTCCACACACCACAAAACACTTGATGTCGCGTTCTGCTGAAAATTATTTTATGGCTGCGTGTATTATTATTGCCGTATCCCTCCCCTACAGGTCAGACACGCGAATACAGCAAAAGTGGATATATCGGGTTTTGTTCCGGCGCTCCTCAATTACAGTTTACATGGTTTCGTCCTAGAGGGGTACTGTTCCTCATAGTCATGCACTAGCGCCCTCTCCTGCCATAGTAATCGGTAATGCTGTGTCCGATTCACTCCTTTTGCTGACTCACCTTGTAGTGGATGTGATATAGCGTTGTACACAATGATTCCGTGTTCGAATCGAGAGCTTTCCGACATGTTGTTTACATACGGAAAGGCAAATGGCAATGACCGGCGGGCAGCAAGGTTGTATCAGAAGACCTACCCCGCCGATAACAACCACAGCATTCAATGTCTGCAACAGTGTTTCGCAGTTTGTCTTTTCAGGAAGCAGATCATGAAGGACGTACCCGAAGTGTTCGGACACCAGACTTGGAGGTAAATTTGATTAACACTGTGGAAGGCAAACGCCGTGTCAATACCAGGCAGTTGGTCCGTCAGTACGGGGTAAGCCAGACGACCGTGTGGAATATTCTCCATGGCAATTGTTACTACCATCAGAACCTACAGCGTGTGCACGGCTTACTGGCGACAGTCTTTCCACATCGGCAGCAGTTTTCTCACTGGTTTCTTCACCAGACAACCATGGGATTTGTGTCGTGCATCCTATTCACAGATGAGGAATGGTATCTTCATATCTTCAACTTCCATAACAGTCATCTGTGGGATAGTACGCAGAATCCCCATGGCACGGTGACAGCGAAACATCAGCATCGGTGCACCCAGAATGTGTGGGTCGGGATAATTAGCGACCGTATTTTGGGACCAGTCTTCCTTCCACGTCGCCTAACAGGCCGGAACTATCGCCGTTTCTTGCGGGTGACTTTGCCTCCTCTGCTGGAAGAAGTGCGATTGATGATTCGAAGGGTTATGTGGTTGCTACATGATGATGCTCCAGCCCTTTTCGCCGTCAACGTCCGAACGCATTTCAGTCAGTCGTATCTTCCCTGCTCGATGGATGGGACGACGGGGCCCAATTGCATGGCCTGGTCGTTCATCGGATCTCAACAACTGCTATTCTGGTTATGGGGCCATCTCAAAAGCATCGTGTATGCAGAGACCATTCCAGCTGTGGGACACAGGAGCAGTGTATTCATGCTGCCTTTGACACTGTTCAGATGCAGCCTGGCCGATGTGAACTTGTGAGACAGAAAATGCTACGGCTAAATTTACAGCAATAGCAACCCTCGGTCGCAGAAAAAGAAGTCTTTTGACACAGATTTCGGCACTGCTACTTTGTAAACGCTCACTGACCACGCAGCCATCTCCAAAACTTTAAAAAAAATTCTACGGCGCTTACACGCATGCGTTGGGGCACATGGAAACCATTTTCAACACATATTCTTAACTGCAGCTGCATGGTACAGCGCTCATTAGACCTCAGTCTCTGTAACAATGTATTGTTGAATAAATGGTCTCTAACGTGGAAACCATGCATTTCCGACATAAGTTCATTAGACCCTTTTTGTTCCGTATCATCTCATCGATCAATTCCTAGAGTTTGTACATGGTGGAGAAAAATCACCCTTTGTGTCACGAAATTTTAACCCTGGATAGCTGATGCCAGTAGGAGCCAAAATTACTAATGTTGTGTACGTCGACAACGCATGACCTCGAATGTTTGCATATCACGATGAGATATACAGGGTGTTACAAAAAGGTACGGCCAAACTTACAGGAAACATTCCTCACACACAAAGAAAGAAAATATGTTATGTGGACATGTGTCCGGAAACGCTTACTTTCCATGTTACAGCTCATTTTATTACTTCTCTTCAAATCAAATTAATCATGGAATGGAAACACACAGCAACAGAACTTACCAGCGTGACTTCAAACACTTTGTTACAGGAAATGTTCAAAATGTCCTCCGTTAGCGAGGATACATGCATCCACCCTCCGTCGCATGGAATCCCTGATGCGCTGATGCAGCCCTGGAGAATGGCGTATTGTATCACAGCCGTCCACAATACGAGCACGGAGAGTCTCTACATTTGGTACCGGGGTTGCGTAGACAAGAGCTTTCAAATGCCCCCATAAATGAAGGTCAAGAGTGTTGAGGTCAGGAGAGCGTGGAGGCCACGGAATTGGTCCGCCTCTACCAATCCATCGGTCACCCAATCTGTTGTTGAGAAGCGTACGAACACTTCGACAGAAATGTGCAGGAGCTCCATCGTGCATGAACCACATGTTGTGTCGTACTTGTAAAAGCACATGTTCTAGCAGCACAGGTAGAGTATCCCGTATGAACTCATGATAACGTGCTCCATTGAGCGTAGGTGTACATACTGACGAAACTAAAATGAGCTGTAACATGGAAATTAAGCGTTTCCGGACACATGTCCACATAACATCTTTTCTTTATTTGTGTATGAGGAATGTTTCCTCAAAGTTTGGCCGTACCTTTTTGTAACACCCTGTGTGTGTCGACAGTACAAAATGGGTCAAATGGCTCTGAGGACTACGGGACTTAACATCTGACGTAATCAGTCCCCTAGAACTTAGAACTACTTAAACCTAACTAACCTAATGGCATCACACACATCTATGCCCGAGGCAGGATTCGAACCTGCGACCGTAGCGGTCGCGCGGTTCTAGACTGTAGCGCCTAGAACCGCACGGCCACCCCGGCCGGCTTCGACAGTACAAGAATACAGGCCACGAGGATGACGTCTGTTCTCTCAACGGTGTTTAATTGTTAAACTAAATTTACAGCAGTCTTCAGTAAAGGCAGAAATGAATGCTAACCTACACATAAGCACATAAACGCAAGTTGCCATGACCGAAAGAATACACATATAGTGCGCTTTTTGGCCGTAGTGACGTAACAGCGACGTTGCTCTGTACATTGTTTCCTTTGATGGAACTCACATGTTTTTCTAATGGTGGAGGTAGACTAAACAAGATCACAAAAATTTTTTTACTGGACGAAATTTGTAATTTTTTCGTCTGGAACGTGCACTGTAACATTGAACTTTCACTACTCTTATGGGGCACATTTGCAGTCGTACACACTGCATCAATTAAAAGTGGTCTTACGCCCTCCACGATCTCATCTTCATTAGAGCCCATCTCCTGCCAAGTCGGTCATTTCTATCGTGTCACCACTACTTTACGGTAGCATGATGATGCACACTACTTCCGTACTGAGTCACGACTAGCCTCACACCCCTGCACACATTAGTAAGAGGGAACGAGTCGACGGGTATGAAGTGACCACAGTTCTCAAACTCTTCATCATTATCATGGAACTGTGGCAGGAAGAGCACTGACGTTAAAGCACGGCCTTGATTTCTGTGTGCAACCCTCAACGTCTAATACGTACTCTACATACGATCTGCTGCGGCTTCAAGTCTGCATCTCCTTGCGGCCACTGAGTGCCGTGTCTACCCTCGTAGACGGGTGGCTCACTCGCGCTGTGGCCCCAGCGCGACGTTGTGTTTGCGCTTTCGGCCACGCAAAGCACGGTGTGATTGTGGGCCTGTGTTTGTCCGCGCGCGGGGTCCGTAACCCGGTGCTATTTTTACTGTGCGCCGGCCCGCGAGCAGGAAGCGGAACCGAGCTGGTCCGGCTGACGCAGCCTCCAGCAGACCCGCCCGCGGCCATCTGTCAACGGGGCTTGAGCGCTCGCCTCCCTAGATCGGAATCGGTACAGGCCGCGACGAGATATGGGCCCGAATGTGTTTTGTCTACTGCCACTGCCAACTAGAGATGTTCAATTGTTATCGATACTTACAAAATATCGATCTTGCAGTTTAAACATCGATGTTCTAGTATTAAAGTATTTGAAGCATCGTAACATCGACGTTAAAGACAAAACATCGACGTTACACGTCGGAAGAAAAAAAGAAAGGAAACTAACAGACTACGTGTTACCACTATCAATTATATTTTCGTTGCTTAAACGAATCTTCTTCTGAACTTGTTATATGACGGCACCAGCGCCACACATTTCTTTGCAAAAACAGATAACTTTTCAACAGTGGGAAGCAAGAAGGTGCTTAAAACTTCAATGTGGGCCTGTACTGTGATAGTGACACGCAAAACAACAAGGGGTGCAAGCCCCCTCCATGAAAAACACGAGCCGGCCGTGGTAGCCGAGCGATTCTAGGCGCTACAGTCTGGAACCGAGCGACTGCTACGGTCGCAGGTTCGAATCCTGCCTCGGGCATGGATGTGTGTGATGTCCTTAGGTTAGTTAGGTTTAAGTAGTTCCAAGTTCTAGGGGACTGATGACCTCAGATGTTAAGTCCCATAGTGCTCAGAGCCATTTGAACCATTTTTGAGCCATGAAAAACACGAGCAACCGATAACACCGCCGCCTCCGAATATTACTGTTGGCACTGCACACGCTGGGAGATACTGTTCACCCGGCATTTGCCGTACCCACAGCCTGTCATCGGATCGCCACATTGTGTACCGTGATTCGTCACTCCACACAACGTTTTTCCACTGTTCAGTCGTCCAATGTTTACTCTCCTTACACCAAGCGAGGGGTCGTTGGGCATTTACCTGCGTGATGTGTGACTTATGAGCAGCCACTCGACCATGAAATCCAAATTTTCTCACCTCCCGCCTGTCATAGTGCTTGCAGTGGATCCTGATGCAGTTTGGAATTATCGTGTGATGGTTTGGATAGATGTCTGCATATTACACATTACTACCCTCTTCAACTATCGGCGGTCCTTGTCAGTCAACAGACGAGGTCGGCATGTACGCTTTTGTGCTGTACGTGTTCCTTCACGTTTCCACTTCATTATCACATCGGAAACAGTGAACCTAGGGATGTTTAGGAGTGTGGAAATCCCGCGTACAGAAGACGTATGACACAAGTCACACCCAGTCACCTGACCACGCTCGAAGCCCGTGAGTTCCGCGGAGCGCCCCATTCTGTTGTGTCATGACGTCTAATGACTACTGAGGTCGCTGATATGGAGTACCTGGCAGTAGGTGGGAGCACAGTGCACCTAATATGAAAAACATATGTTTTGGGGGGGGGGGGGGTGTCCGGCTACTTTTGATCACATAGTGTAGTTATTGAGCGAGGTGGCGGTTACCACAATGGACTCGCATTTGGGAGGACGACGGTTCAAACCCGCGTCCAGCCATCCTGATTCAGATTTCCGTGATTTCCCTAAATCGCTTCGGGCAAATGCCGGAACGGTTCCTTTGAAAGGACACGACCATCTTCCTTCCCCATCCTTTCCAGTTCGATGGGACTGATGACCTCGCTGTCTGGTCCTTTCCCCCAAATGAACCAACCAACCACAAGTAGTTCCACGATAAGAGCATTACGCAAAAAGAGC
Organism: Schistocerca americana; assembly: GCF_021461395.2. Lineage (NCBI taxonomy): Eukaryota > Metazoa > Arthropoda > Insecta > Orthoptera > Acrididae > Schistocerca > Schistocerca americana. Next base: position 226,408,969 of record NC_060123.1, read on the forward strand.
GATACAGTGTCAGAAGAGAGTACATGTTCCAAGTTCCCTGCAGGCACAGCTCTGCTCCGTTACGCTTTACAGGTGGGAGTGAAATGGAGCAGCAACTGGAAACGTAGTTCAAAGTTGAAGTAAGTGAGGCAGTACGATTCTTGTGGTCAAAACGTTTAAACTGCACGCAGATTCCCTTTGAAATTCTGGCGATATATGGACCAAATACAGTGTCGCGTCATCCATAGTGAAATCGTGAATACAATTTGATCAAGGCCGCAGAGACATGAGTGCTGATCGGGGTTTTTCAGAGCTTACACTATGAGGCTCCCACCTTTTCGGCAAGGTGAAAGAACATCTGCACGGACGGGAGGGGGCGGGGACTGATTATCCATCGATGAGGTCGTTCGCACAACAGATCTCGGATGGCACCGTGACGAACAAGCGGACTTCTGTCTTCGAGGACTTCAGAGATTTATGGAAAGTTATAAGGTGCCGCTTAAGCGAGGAAGTCATTTTTACCAGTTCTAATAAATTATTGTCTCTTATTGATGTATTCACGAGAGTTAGGAAGTGCTGTAGTCCGTATCCGGCCACGAGTCGGAGAGCATTTCCCACGCTGGCTGGCTAGGTGACGAAGCGACCATATGTCGCGCGTAGTGAGGTGGGGCTCGGCGCTGCACAGTAGCAACAAGCGTCAGCCTGGGAAATATACATGACGGGAAGTACTGCCATCTTGGCGCCAGAGCCACCGATTTTGTTTATTAAAGTCATTTATGACAACATGAATACTAGGAGGAGTCTCTGGATGTTTAAAACTATTCATCATAATTTTGCCTAGTTAAAATTCACACCCGTTCATTAACAAAAGCGTATCTTAGTAAGTACGAACTTGATCGGAAATCCACGAACTGTGACGAAACTAGTAAGAGATATGGACTGCGCAGCAAAGTCGGCAGTCGGCGTTAAGAGCTCTTCCTGTCTTGTTCGATGATAGCCATGCTCTCGGTTACGAGTAGTTTGTGACATGAGTTTTTCATTATTGATCTAATAGGAATAAAAGTGATATTACGGCATTCTGAAAATTAATTTCAAGTAAATGGATACCCCAAAGTTGATCGACAGCAATTTCAGATAATTAGCTTCCACCGACAGAGACATCCAATGCGCCAATGAAGAATCAGCACGGGACGACATTTACGAGAGCTGCACCGCGCACAGGTAGGAGGAAATCCGACGGCACGACCCACCAAGCCGGATCAAGGAAGGTCCGACTTACACTCGCGAATTCTGGGTGGAAATGCTGACCAGTTATACTGTACGTCACATATACCGCCCTCTACGGACTCGCGGCTAAGCTGAGTAATAACAGTATCAGTTTAGAAGCGAGGGGATCTTGCAGAGTTCCAACTGTTTTTGTTTTACAAAGAAATCAATAAAGGTTACTTGGCTTGCAATAATAATCTGTAACTAATTATTTGAAGATACCTTGTACTGTTTAATAAATGTGTTATTAGATGTACATAATAAGGTAAAAAAATGCACAGCGAAGGAATTATACGAATTGGTCGGAAATTCTAGCTGTACATGTAGAGGGAAACAATTTTTTATAAGAAACTTCCTGGCAGATTAAAACTGTGTGCCCGACCGAGACTCGAACCCGAGTTCGAGTCTCGGTCGGGCACACAGTTTTAATCTGCCAGGAAGTTTCATATCAGCGCACACTCCGCTGCAGAGTGAAAATCTCATTCTGGAATTTTTTATAATTTCAGAAAAACTGGATCATTCATTCAAGAGAAAGAGCTTCACAAATTGAGCAAATCAATAACGCGTTGGTCCAACTTATGCAAACAGTTATTCTGCTTGGCACTGGTTCACAGATTTATTGGGTGTCCTCCTGGGGGATATTGTGCCAAATTCTGTCCAGTTGCGCGTTAGATAATCAAAATTCCGAGCTGGTTGCAGGGCCCTGTCCCTAATGCTCCAAAAGTTCTCAGCTGGGGAGAGATCCGGCGACATTGCTGGCCAAGGCAGGGTTTGACAAGCACGAAGACAAGCAGTAGAAACTCTCGTCGCGTGCGGGCGGGCATTATATTGCTGAAATAAATTCCGAGGATGGCTTGCCACGAAGGGCAATAAAATGGGACTTAGAATATCGTCGACGTGCCCGCTGTGCTGTAAGGGTGCTGCGGTTGACAACCAAAGGGGTTCTGCTATGAAATGAAATGACATCCCAGACCATCACTCCTGGCTGGCGGACCGTGTGGCAGGCGACAGTCAGGTTGGTATCGTACCACTGTCCAGGTCGTCTCGGGCCAAGTCTGCGGGCTGAAATCTCATTGAGTGGTCTGCGGTGCTCATTTCTTTGTGGGTCTCATCACTGACGACAAGTGTACTCCCGTCAATGAGATTCCAGGCAAAAGACGTGTCTGCAGACGCCCCAGAGACCTACCTGTCGCCCGCCGTACAGTCCGACAACAGGAGTGGTGGCCTGGGATGCCATTTCTTTTCGTAGGACACCTTTGATTGACAACCGCGGCGGCCTTACAGCACGGTGGTACGTCGACGATATTCTGCGCCCTTATTTGTTTCCACTCATGGCTTACACTACAGCAAGATGATGCCCGCCCGCACATGGCGAGTGTTTCTACTGCGCAACTTCGTGCTTACCAAGCCCTACCTTGGCCAACAGGTCGCCGGATCTCTCCCCAACTGAGAACGCTTGGAGCAAGGGATTTTGACTATCTAACACGCCAGTTGAACAAAATTTGTACAACGTTCCTAAGGAGAATGTCCAACAACTCTGCCAATCAATGCCAAGCCGAATAACTGCTTACATAAGGTCCGGAGTGGCCGAGCGGTTCTAGGCGCTTCAGTCCGGAACCGCGTTGCTGCTACGGTCACAGGTTCGAATCCTGCCTCGGACATGGATGTGTGTGATGTCCTTAGGTTAGTTAGGTTTAAGTAGTTCTAAGTTCTAGGGGACTGATGATCCGAGAAGTTAAGTCCCATAGTGCTCAGAGCCATTTGAACCATTTTTTTTTTTTTTTTGGATCAATGGGTTATTGACTTGCTCAATTTGTGAATTGTGAGTCATCCAATTTTGTCTGTACATGTACATGGCATACGACTGAGACCTGGTGGTCAAGGAAGGCAGCATTCGGTTACGATTGTGGACGGGGCCGTAATCAGTTACTATTGGTTGACTTTTCTTTTAATCACATACAATTTATTTAAATCGACAACAAATTAAATAATGGCAATAATTTAAGAATTGTTTCACGGCTGAAGGCCTTAATGGCAATAAATTAAAAATTGTTTAACTTGTTGCAACTTAAAAACTACAGTTGTTAAAATACTGGAAACAGATCACCAAGGTCTTAAAGGTTAACTGCTAAAATAAAATTGCTACATTAGAATTGTAAGGCAAGTAGCGACAGTAACGGCTGAAGGCCTTTAACGCCAAGAATGGAAATTATTAAAAAAGTTTAACAACATACTATCAAACAGCAAGGCAAGAGGAAAGTTAATTTAAAAGACAGGCAACTGATCACCAAACAGCTGAGACAAAATGATAGTAAACTTGGTAGCTCAACCGTTTAAACTTGTTGTAACGCCAAGAATAGCAATTATATCAAAAAAATTTAGAAACATACAATAAAACAGCAAATATAATAACAAGATTAATTCAGAAGGATAAGCAACTGGTCACCAAACAGGTGAGACAACATCTACCGATTTCCGTCCCATTCAACTAATTCCTTCGTAGTGCTTCCTTTTTACCTTTGCTTTTTATCTTAGAGTGAAATTATATGTTGCTATTTACGCTGTTCTAATAAATTCAACATTTAAAATCGAGGTTAAAAATCGATATTTTGTTGTCAAATATTATCAGTCATCGATGTTTAGTCTTCGATGATAAAATCGAAATCAGCATCGACGATTTGCCAACATCGAACATTCCTGCTGCCTACTGATGTCTTGGCCACTAAATTCGGCTGACGTGAGCTATGTGAAACACATCTGGGACGCTATCGGGCGGTAGTTCCCGCGCCTACAAACTAGCTTTCTGTAGTGTACGGGATTGGTGTGACCTGTGCGTAGATACCTCCAGAAACCTACCATTGACTAGGCTAATGCATGGCACACAGGATCCTTGCTTTGTTGCGTTCCAAAGGTGGATCAAAATAAGTAAGTGGTCATAATGTCATGGTTTATCGGTGCATATTGGTGTACAGTCGGATGGTTGGTTTGTAAAGAAAGTCGTTATACTGCAATGTCTTAAGTCAAAATTCAGATCAGTTTTCTATCTTTCATCATGTAGAAAACATACGAGGTGCTATCAAGAATTTTCGGAACTGATGCTGCCATCTGTTGAAAACGTAACCTTTGAGCTAATGGTCACCATCACCCTCGAAGTAGTTCCCATCCGCTCGTACACACCGGTCCCAGCGCTTCTGCCAGAGGTCAAATGTTTTCTAGAAGTCCTGTTCTTTGAGGGTGTTTATCACCGCCAGCGAAACTTCTTGAATCCTCTCTAGAGTGTCGAACCGACGGCCTTTCACCTTGAGTTTCAGTTATGGGAAAAGCGCGAAGTCGCAAGGTGCCAAATCTGGCGAGTACGGTGGGTGGGGTAAAACCGCCATGTTGTTTTTTGGCAAAAAGGTCCTGGTGAGCAAGGACGTGTGACAAGGCGCGTTGTCGTGATACAGCAGCCAGTTTCCTTGACGCCAAAGTTCGAGACGTCGTCGCCACACGTTTTCACGGAGCCATCGCAAAACGTCACAGTAGTACGCGAAATTCACTGTTTGGTTGGGTGGGACTAATTCTTCGTGCACAATTCCCTTGGTATGAAAGAAAACGATGATCATGCTCTTCACTTTGCTCTTCACCTGTCTCGCTTTTTTGGGTCTTGGAGAGCCTGGGCTCTTCCACTGGGATGGATCATGCTCTGTCCCCAAATCACTTGTTGAATCATTGCAAGGGTCTCCGTAACACTTTTCCCGAGATTAGCACAGAATTTTATACGCACGCACTGCTCTGTTCGCGGATCCATCGTATAATCGCCACACACCAGAGTGTTACGGAAATCCCTGTGGACACGCAACACGTCCTCCCACCTGAATGCCACTCCGCACACTGACTCATCAGATACGCAGCTCTCGCCACCTAGCGGTGCAAAAATCTATTACTCCTACTTTCCATATGGCAGCACCAGTCCCAAAAATTTTGGATACCACCTCGTATAAACGGCAGTCAAATGGGAAAGAGACGGATAGAAACAAGCAAACAAACTGTTTATTATTTCAAAGATAATTGTCCTAACTGTTAATACATTTATCCCACTGTGAGACAAGACGGTCATTGGCTTAATGGAAAATTGTTTCCATTGCCTACGGAACCATGATTGTACCCAGGTGTGCACCTCTTTGTTCAAAGCAAATCGGCGGCGACGATGTCTTTCTTCAGGGTTCCAAAAAGTATGGAAATCGCATGGGGAGAGACCGAGACTGTGTGGAGGATGTGTACGGGGTTCCCAGCGAAACTTCTGCAGCGTGGTCAAAACAACAGGCATGCCAGCCCCGGGAAAGCCGTGATGAGCTTTTTCTTTGATTGAAAGGGCCCGCTGCCATTTGCCTTTCTGCAATACGGCGCCACAATTAAAGCACAGCAGTACGTGGACACTTTGCAAAAACTGCACCACATCATTAAGTCCAAACAGTCAGGAATGTTGACGGACAGAGTCGTTCTGTTACAGAGTAAAGGCGCTGCAGTCTGGAACCGCAAGACCGCTACTGTCGCAGGTTCGAATCCTGCCTCGGGCATGGATGTTTGTGATGTCCTTAGGTTAGTTAGGTTTAACTAGTTCTAAGTTCTAGGGGACTAATGACCTCAGCAGTTGAGTCCCATAGTGCTCAGAGCCATTTGAACCATTTTTTTGTTACAGAGTAATGGCCACTTACATGTTGCCACAGTTGTTTCGACCTCGCAGCAGAAGTTCGCTGGGCAGTCCTTACACATCATCCGTACAGCCCCAATCTCTCCCCCTGCGATTTCGGTACTTTTGGAGTCCTGAAGAAAGACATTTGCGGCCGTCGATTTGCTTCTGGCGAAAAGGTGAACACCTGAGAACAATCATGGTTCCGTAGGCAACCGCAAACATTTTTCCATGAAGGCATAGACCGTCTTTTTTCTTTGATTTGACTACCCCTTATAGCACAATGAAGTACGGTTAATCTTATTTTAAACATCCTGCAGACTTAAGTGCATTACTAGATACAACTAATCGCAACTCACGTGTTCCCCGAAGCACTTCACTCGAACCCTGTACGTGGGAAACCAGAAGCTGCATAGTACTTAGTGTCGCGAATGACGCATGAAACAAAATCTTACAAGTAAGAATTCCAATCAAGAACAACTGCCAAGAGGAGAAACATAGAAGTAGATATCCTCGGTGTAACAAAGCAGCTTAAATCACTTAATAAAGGCAAGGCCTCCGGTCAGGTTCCTCTCAGAGTATGCTGATAAAATAGCTCCATATTTAGCAATTATATACAACCACTCGCTCACAGAAAGATTCGTACCTAAAGACTGGAAAATTGCTCAAGTCACACCAATACCCAAAAATGGAATCAGGAGTAATTCGCTGAATTACAGGCCTATATCACTAACGTCGATTTGCAGTAAGGTTTTGGAACATATACTGTATTCGTACATTATGAAGTACCCCGAAGAAAACGATTTATTGACACATAGTCCGCACGGGTTCACAAAATATCGTTCTTGTGAAACACAACTAGCTCTTTATACTCATGAAGTAATAACTGCTATCGACAGGGGATGTCAAATTGATCCCATATTTTTAGATTTCCAGAAGGCTTTCGACACCGTTCCTCACAAGCTTCTTCTAACCAAACTGCGTTCCTATCGCCTCAGTTGTGGGAATGGATTCGTGATTTCCTGTCAGAAAGGTTACGGTCCGTAGTAATAGATGGAAAGTCAACGAGTAAAACAGAAGTAATATCCGGCGTTCCCCAAGGAAATGTTATCGGCCCTCTATTGTTCCTGATCTATATTAACGACAGAGGAGACAATCTGAGTAGCCGTCTTAGATTGTTTGCAGATGATGCTTCTTTTACCGTCTTGTAAAGTCATCAGATGATCAAAACGACTTCCAAAATGATTTAGATAAGATATCTCTATGGTGCGAAAAGTGGCAATTGACCCTGAATAAAGAAAAGTGTGAAGTTATTCACATGAGTACTAAAAGAAATAAGCTAAATTTCGATTACGCGATAAGTAACACAAGTCTGAAGGCTGTAAATTCAACTAAATACTTAGGGATTGCAATTACAAGTAATTTAAATTTGAACGATCACATAGATAATATTGTGGGTAGAGAAAACCAAAGACTGCGATTCACTGGCAGAACACTTAGAATGTGCAACAGGTCTACTAAAGAGACTGCTTACACCACGCTTGTCCGCCCTATCCTGGAGTATTGCTGTGCGGTGTGGAATCCGCAGCAGGTGGGACTGACGGATGACATCGAAAAAGTACAAAGAAGGGCAGCTCGTTTTGTATTATTGTGAAATAGGGGAGATAGTGTCACAGATATGATACGTGAATCGGAGTGGCAATCATTAAAACAAAGGCGTTTTTCGTTGCGACGGGATCTTCTCATGAAATTTCAATCAGCAGTTTCTTCCTCCGGTTGCGAAAAGATTCCGTTGCCGCCCACCTACATAGGGAGAAATGATCATCACGATAAAATAAGAGAAATCATGGCTCGCACAGAAAAATTTAAGTGATCGTTTGTCCCGCGTGCAGTTTGAGAATGGAACGGGAGACAGACAGCTTGAAAGTGGTACATTGAACCCTCTGCCAGGCACTTTATTGTGAGTAGCAGAGTAATCACGTAGATGTAGATGTAGAAACATGTTTGGTAGGAACGGTCGTCTGAACGACATAAAACGCACTCTTTCGACCTGTTTGCTCCTTTGTTCCTGTCGGCCTTACTGAGAGTCTGCTTGAGCATGTTGTACTTTTAACACACTAGTTGAGCTACGGCAGCAGCACAGCTTGCCCCTCTCTTGGTCGCTGAAGGAGCAGCCTCTTCCACGGACGGTATACATCGACAGGGTGTTTATTAGTGGACTATGTAGGCTGCTAACTCCGCTATCTCGCCTCCAGGCAGTTCCCAGCACTTAAAAGCTTTCACTGCGGTGATTTGTCACTCACGAGAAGGGCAGTCGCTCGTCTCCGCGAGTTGTTTTCGGAGTTCCTATTTTCGTGACACGGTGCGTCTCCTGAGCTTCATTCATCGGGCTTCTGTTACCGCTACAGAGGTAGAAGCGACCAGGGGTATATCCCTTGTCTGCAAATGATTTTCTTTTCTCTAGAGAGTCAGTATCACCGCCGGTGACAGCCTAGTCAGAAGTCTGTGTGACCATTTGCTAAACTGTTGCAGCTCCAGGTCGATTTATTTTCACTAGGTTCCGAAAGATGAGCACAATAATAAGAAAAAGAGTTGCTTTACTGGTAGCTAAATGACATGCTCTTACTGGCAGCTGAATTACATTCTCTTCATTAGGAGATTCAAGATCTTATGATATTATTTTAGCAGTGACTATTTATTTAGCATGCAACTTTTATTTTGTAGAAAAGATTACTTGTGTTTCACAACAGAACTTTTATTACTGTTTTTAACAAGACATGTTTCCGCTGATAGTTTTAGGCATATTCTGCGATCTACAAAGAAATAAAATATGAATTGTTGGATTAACATGTTGAGTTTCCTAGCGACACATTCGTTGCATTAATATTAATGTAAATATTAATATCATATATTTGCTTGGAGTACTCGGCGAATCGTTCGGTATGCGAACAGGAGCGATGCCACTGTTCGAAGATGTTGGCAAGGAGAGGCCGACCTAGAGAGACCACAGGAAGTGAGGACCGAGCACTGATCAGAGGCGCACTCAGAGCTCCGGATTCATCATTGTCATGGACCCGACGTGCAACTGGAGCTTCAATGACATTTACATCTACATCTATGTGATTACTCTGCTATTCACAATAAAGTGCCTGGCAGAGGGTTCAATGAACCACCTTCAAGCTGTCTGTCTACCGTTCCACTCACAAACGGCACGCGGGAAAAACGAGCACTTAAATTTTTCTGTGCGAGCCATGATTTCTCTTATTTTATCGTGATGATCATTTCTCCCTATGTAGGTGGATGGCAACTGAATGTTTTTCGCAATCGGAGGAGAAAACTGGTGATTGAAATTTCATGAGAAGATCCCGTGGCAATGAAAAACGCCTTTGTTTTAATGATTGCCACTCCAATTCACGTATCGTGTCTGTGACACTATCTCTCCTATTTCGCGATAATACAGAACGAGCTGTCCTTCTTTGTACTTTTTCGATGTCATCCGTCAGTCCCACCTGATGCGGATCCCACACCGCACAGGAATACTCCATAATAGGGCGGACAAACGTGGTGTGAGCAGTCTCTTTAGTAGACCCGTTGCACCTTCTAAGTGTTCTGCCAATGAATCTCATTCTCTGGTTTGCTCTACCCACAATATTATCTATGTGATCTTTCCAATTTAGGTTATTTGTAATTGTAATCCCTAAGTGTTTAGTTGAATTTAGAGCCTTCAGATTTGTGTTACTTATCTTGTAATCGAAATTTAGCTGATTTCTTTTAGTACTCACGTGAATAACTTCACGCTTTTCCTTATTCAGGGTCAATTGACACTTTTCGCACCATACAGATATCTTATCTAAATCATTTGCAGGTAGTTTTGATCATCTGATGACTATACAAGACGGTAAATGACAGCACCATCTGCAAACAATCTAAGACGGCTACTCAGATTGTCTCCTATGTCGTTAATATTGATCAGGAACAATAGAGGACCTATAACACTACATTGCGGAACGCCGGATATTACTTCAGTTTTACTCGATGACTTTCCGTCTATTACTAGGGTCCAAAAATGGCTCTGAGCACTATCGGACTTAACTTCTAAGGTCATCAGTCCCCTAGAACTTAGAACTACTTAAATCTAACTAACCTAAGGACATCACAGAACCATGCCCGAGACAGGATTCGAACCTGCGACTGTAGCGGACACGCGGTTCCAGACTGTAGCGCCTAGAACCGCTCGGCCACACCGGCCGGCTATTACTAGGAACTGTGACCTTTCTGACAGGATATCACGAATCTAGTCGCACAACTGAGGCGATATTCCGTAGGCACGCAGTTTTGTTAGAAGACGCTTGTAAGGAACGGTGTCGATACCCTTCTGGAAATCTAAAAATATGGGATCAATCTGACATCCCCTGTCGATAGCACTTATTACTTCATGAGTATAAAGAGCTAGTTGTGTTTCACAAGAACGATATTTTCTGAATCCGTGCTGACTATGCCGGCCGGAGTGGCCGTGCGGTTCTAGGCGCTACAGTCTGGAGCGGAGGTTCGAATCCTGCCTTGGGCATGGATGTGTGTGATATCCTTAGGTTTGTTAGGTTTAATTAGTTCTAAGTTCTAGGCGACTAATGACCTCAGAAGTTAAGTCGCATAGTGCTCAGAGCCATTTGAGCCGTGCTGACTATGTGTCAATAAATCGTTTTCTTCGGGGTACTTCATAATGTTCGAATACGGGATATATTCCAAAACCCTAGTGCAAATCGACGTTAGTAATATAGGCCTGTAATTCAGCGGATTACTCCTACTTCCCTTTTTGGGTATTGGTGTGACTTGAGCAATTTTCCAGTCTTTAGGTACGGATCTTTCTGTGAGCAAGTGGTTGTATATAATTGCTAAATATGGAGCTATTTTATCAGCATACTCTGAGAGGAACCTGACTGGTATACAGTCTGGACCGGAGGCCTTGCCTTTATTATGACCTCACGAACCTTTAATAGACGGCTCACACAAACTGGGCTCAACTCACAGCGCCTCTTGCGCTGACTGTTATTGACCTCTGTACTTCAGAAAGACCGTTTGCAGTAGTGTCGACCTGGAATCTTGTTGACTGGAGTATAATTGTCTTCAGTGATGAGTTCCGCATCCAACTAAACCTCAATGACCAGCGAAGACGTGTCCTGAGACGCCTCGGACAGCAGTGGTATACCAGCCTGACCGTCTCCCGCAATACGGCTCGACAGCCAGGAGTGACGATCCTGGATGCCATTTCATTTCATTGCAGCACCCCTTCAGTTGTTATCTGCGGCACCATTACAGCACAGTGGCACGATGACGATATTCTACGCCCCGTTCTGTTGCCCTCGTAGCTAGCCGTTCTGGGTTTACATTTCAGTAAAATATAGGCCGCCCGCACACGACAAGAGTTTCTACTTCTTGTTTTCATGCTTGCCGAACCCTACCCTGGTCAGCAAGGGCGCCGAACCTCTCCTCAGATGAGAACATCTGAAGCATTACGAGCAGGACCCTCAACCAGCTCCGGATTTTGACGATCTACTGGGCCAATTGGACAGAATTTGCGTGATTTCCCTGATAAGGACATCGAACAACTCTATCAATCAGTATCAAGTAGAGCAGCTCCTTGCAAAAGGGCTAGAGGTGCACCAATGCATTATTGCTGTGCTCAATTTGTGAAGCTTTTTCTCTTAAACAAGCCATCCAGTTTTTCTGAAATTGTAGTCATTTGTTTGCTGTACATGTGCATCACATCTATCGATTTCCGTCGCAATTGGGTAATTCGTTCATGGTACGTCTTTATTGGTTTTTTTTTTCCGAGTGCATTTACAAATGTTTCAAATGGCTCTAAGGACTTAATATCTGAGGTCATCAGTCCCCAAGACTTAGAACTACTTAAACCTAACTAACCTAAGGACATCATTCAAATCCATGCTCGAGGCAGGATTCGAACCTGCGACCGTAGCAGCAGCGCAGTTCCGGACTGAAGCGCCTAGAACCGCTCGACCACAGTGGCCGGTCGAGTGCATTTACAGTTACTCTCCTTTATTTCTTGGTAGACGACTGAAGATGGCTAAAACATTTAGGTGTTCGGCTAAAGACCATAACACAAATTGCGTTCTCAAAGTACATTAATAGTTATTCTTAGATGCAACCGAGAGAGGTGGCGCAGTGGTTACCACACTGGACTCGCATTCAGGAGGAAGACGGTTCAATCCCGCGTCCGGCCATCCTGATTTAGGTTTTCCGTGATTCCCGTACATCGCTCCAGGCAAATGCCGGGATGGTTCCTTTGAAAGGGCACGACCGATTTCCTTCCCCATCCTTCCCTAATCTAGTGAGACCGATGACCTCGCTGTTTGGTCTCTTCCCCCAAACAATCCAATCCATCCTTAGCTGCACTGTCATCAGTATTTAGGTAGCGACTGAGGAAAAACCACTGCAATTGTTAACAATATAAATATTAAGTTTTCGAACGCCTTGCTAGCTGCAAGTTATATAGTAGCTCTCCTGTCCTGTCATCCATTTTTAATGACTGGTCAGGAGAACGCTGTAAGTACCTCATCAACGATCAAATTTAGAAACAATTCATGCGAAAAAAACAGCTAATAGGGAACCACACAAATTAAAACAGTATTTCTAATGAAAGAAGAAGATTAAACTATTGCCCACTAAATCTTGTGAAATTTGACCTCGATAGAATATTACATCTACATTAATTATTCCAAGTCAGGCCCTGAATGCTGTTGCACTATATTGTTTCGCGGCTTTCGTACTAGATATGACCTTACAGCGAATTGAGATCTAGAGTCATAGCGGTAGATATCTTCATCTGCGAAGGATTCCTCCACTAGTACAGTTTGATACAGAGGGGTATTATTGTCCAGTCCATGAAGAGAAACTACTCCAGACAGTGATGTTATTCCTAGTAACCCAGCAGTCCTAATAACAAGAAAATTTCAAATACACTGGGCAGTCTCTTTCGCTGCAGTTAATTGAAATAAATTTATCGCCAAATCTATGAAGCTCACACTATAGTCTCACAAATTGTGTGTTTCAAAGTTAGGATATAAAACACAAACTTTGTAGATTTCTATAAACAAGTAATTTCTACATATCAGGTACTAAAGTTAAGACCAGGAAAGACACTTTACCAAAATTCCGTGAGCAGGTAATTACGATGCCTACAACACTAACTGTTATGAAAACTGGGCCCTCTCTCAAAAGGAAAAATGAAATATACAGACAGATGGGATGGCTTTCCTGTGAAGATTGGAGGGTCTTCTTCTACTAAACGGACAGAGGAATAAAGCTGTAAGGCACGAGCTGAATATTCAACTGTAAGGCCAAAAACGGGAAAAACTAATTGAAAAAGAAGCAACCAACTTGTGAAACAGTACCACTAAAGGACCAGTCGGGGGAGATGAATGAGAGGTACAAGTTGGTCGAAATGTATAGCCGAGTAAGGTAGCTCTGCAGATGAAGAGGAAGAGACATAAATTACACAGTGAATTACGGCTTTCTTCATTGTGGCACCGTTGCCAGAAGAACTTAATCATGCAAAACATAAGAAGTGTTAGTTATATGTTCCATGAGTCACTTGGCACGATACACTGCAATGTCGTGGTGTGCGTCCGTTTAGAGAGCATTAAGAAACTGATAACTTAAATATCGCTGCATGCGGACCATTCACACGTGAGTTCACGTAATAGAAAACAATTTTTAGATTAATAATGTAGGTGAGAGTGTGACAACGTGGACTTCTCCAGGGTATAGTGAGGATGAAAAGCTGTCCTGTTTCCAGCTGATCGGCAGTGTTAAGGTACTGCGACGTTTTGACAGGGATGATGAATGACACTCGTCGAAACGTCGTGGTATCTCAATAATGGCACCCGCCTGGAAAACCAAGAGTTTTCCATGACAAGTACAGGTGCTGGACAAAAATATGGAAACACCCAAAACGCAGGACACCACCATGCCCAATATGGTATGGGAAAACCGTTGGCATTCAAAACAGCTCCCAGTCGTCTCGGAATGGATAAATGCAGGTCCTGTACGGTTTCCAAGAGAAGCTTATACCATTTTTCCTACAGAGTAGTGGGAAGTTCAAGCAACGATAACGGATTTAGATGTCGATCACGCACTCTTCTCTCCGAAGTACACCACAAAGGCTCAATGATATTGAGATCCGGTGACGGTGGTGGGCAGGGGAGATGCGGCAATTCATCCTCGTGCTCGGAAAACCAGTCCTATGTGTACAGGGGTCCTATCGTGTTGGAACACAGCTTCACCACTGGGGGACAAACATGGTACCATAGGACGGACCTGATCATCCAAAATGGTCACATAACAGTGGCAGAAACGCGACCTTGCAGAGTACCCATGGGGTCCACGGTATAGCAAGATACGGCTGCTCAAATCATCACTGAGCCCCCACCATGTTTCACTCATAGTGTGTAAACTGGGCCAGAAGTTGGAAACAGCAAGAAACGAGATTCTTTCGACCAAACATCTGTCCACGTCTCATGGCTTCAGCACCACGTTTTCCCTTTACGGGAATTTCCATCAGCAATGAATGGTGGCCGACAGGTTCTGGGCGCCTCAGTCCGGAACCGCGCGATTGCTACGGTCGCAGGTTCGAATCCTGCCTCGGGCATGGATGTGTGTGATGTCCTTAGGTTAGTTAGGTTTAAGTAGTTCTAAGTTCTAGGGGACTGATGGCCACAGATGTTAAGTCCCATAGTGCTCAGAGCCATTTGAACCATTTTTTGAGCAATGAATGGTTTGGAATTACAGCCCGCTCTGTAACTCCTTGCTTTGTATTGTTCTTGTGTTGACAGGGTTCGCTAGCGGGATATTCAGGTCTGCAGTGACTTTTACAGCTGTCGTCCTCTTATTTTTGATCACAATTCTCTTCAGTGAGCGTCTGTCACGGTCAATCAACACACACTTTGGTCCGTGTTGTGACTCAGCGGATGATGCATTTCCACTTTCGCTGTATGTGGCATAAATCTTCGATACAGTGACTCTTGAAGTACACAACACTTCGTGTACCTTGGTTACGGAAATACTCACCAGAAGAACAGCAACAATTTACCCACGTTCGAATTCACTTAATTACAACATAATGCACTCGCAGCTGTACACAACACTGTTATGACCACGACTGGCACTTGCAACGTATTGAGGACATTGCACGAGTGCCATTCGTGGTCAGATACACTACTGGCCACTAAAATTGCTACACCACGAACGTGACGTGCTACAGACGCGAAATTTAACCGACAGTAAGAAGATGCTGTGATAAGCAAATGATTAGCTATTCAGAGCATTCACACCAGGTTGGCGCCGGTGACGACACCTACAACGTGCTGACATGAGGAAAGTTTCCAAGCGATTTCTCATACACAAACAGCAGCTGACCGGCGTTGCCTGGTGAAACGTTGTTGTGATGCCTCGTGTAAGGAGGAGAAATGGGTACCATCACGTTTCCGACTTTGATAAAGGTCGGATTGTAGCCTATCGCGATTGCGGTTTATCGTATCGCGACGTTGCTGCTCGAGATCCAATGACTGTTAGCAGAATATGGAATCGGTGGGTTCAGGGGGTAATACGGAACGCCGTGCTGGATCCCAACGGCCTCGTATCACTAGCAGTCGGGATGACAGGCATCTTATCCGCACGGCTGTAACGGATCGTGCAGCCACCTCTCGATCCCTGAGTGAACAGATGGGGAAGTTTGCAAGACAACAACCATCTGCACGAACAGTTCGACGACGTTTGCAGCTGCATGGACTATCAGCTCGGAGACCATGGCTGCGGTTACCCTTGGCGCTGCATCACAAACAGGAGCGCCTGCAATGGTGTACTCAACGACGAAGCTGGGTGCACGAATGGCAAAACGTCATTTTTTCGGATGAATCCAGGATCTGTTTACAGCATCATGATGGTCGCATCCGTGTTTGGCGACATCGCCGTGAACGCACATTGGAAGCGTGTATTCGTCATCGCCATACTGGCGCATCACCTGGCGTGATGATATGGGATCCCATTGGTTACACGTCTCGGTCACCTCTTGTTCGCATTGACGGCACTTTGAACAGTGGACGTTACCTTTCAGCTGTGCTACGACCCGTGGCTCTACCCTTCATTCGATCCCTGCGAAACCCTATATTGCAGCAGGATAATGCACGACCGCTTGTTGCAGATCCTGTACGGGCCTTTCTGGATACAGAAAATGTTTGACTGCTGCTCTGGCCAGCACATTCTCCAGATCTCTCACCAATTGAAAACGTCTGGTCAATCGTGGTCGAGCAACTGGCTCGTCACAATACCCCAGCTACTACTCTTGATGAACTGTGGTATCGTGTTGAAGCTGCACGGGCAGCTGTACCTGTACACGCCATCCAAGCTCTGTTTGACTCAATACCCAGGCGTATCAAGGCCGTTATTACGGCCAGAGGTGGTTGTTCTGGGTACTGATTTCTCAGGATCTGTGCACCCAAATTGCGTGAAAATGTAATCACATGTCTGTTATAGTATAATACACTCCTGGAAATTGAAATAAGAACACCGTGAATTCATTGTCCCAGGAAGGGGAAACTTTATTGACACATTCCTGGGGTCAGATACATCACATGATCACACTGACAGAACCACAGGCACATAGACACAGGTAACAAAGCATGCACAATGTCGGCACTAGTACAGTGTATATCCACCTTTCGCAGCAATGCAGGCTGCTATTCTCCCATGGAGACGATCGTAGAGATGCTGGATGTAGTCCTGTGGAACGGCTTGCCATGCCATTTCCACCTGGCGCCTCAGTTGGACCAGCGTTCGTGCTGGACGTGCAGACCGCGTGAGACGACGCTTCATCCAGTCCCAAACATGCTCAATGGGGGACAGATCCGGAGATCTTGCTGGCCAGGGGACTTACACCTTCTAGAGCACGTTGGGTGGCACGGGATACATGCGGACGTGCATTGTCCTGTTGGAACAGCAAGTTCCCTTGCCGGTCTAGGAATGGTAGAACGATGGGTTCGATGACGGTTTGGATGTACCGTGCACTATTCAGTGTCCCCTCGACGATCACCAGTGGTGTACGGCCAGTGTAGGAGATCGCTCCCCACACCATGATGACGGGTGTTGGCCCTGTGTGCCTCGGTCGTATGCAGTCCTGATTGTGGCGCTCACCTGCACGGCGCCAAACACGCATACGACCATCATTGGCACCAAGGCAGAAGCGACTCTCATCGCTGAAGACGACACGTCTCCATTCGTCCCTCCATTCACGCCTGTCGCGACACCACTGGAGGCGGGCTGCACGATGTTGGGGCGTGAGCGGAAGACGGCCTAACGGTGTGCGGGACCGTAGCCCAGCTTCATGGAGACGGTTGCGAATGGTCCTCGCCGATACCCCAGGAGCAACAGTGTCCCTAATTTGCTGGGAAGTGGCGGTGCGGTCCCCTACGGCACTGCGTAGGATCCTACGGTCTTGGCGTGCATCCGTGCGTCGCTGCGGTCCGGTCCCAGGTCGACGGGCACGTGCACCTTCCGCCGACCACTGGCGACAACATCGATGTACTGTGGAGACCTCACGCCCCACGTGTTGAGCAATTCGGCGGTACGTCCACCCGGCCTCCCGCATGCCCGCTATACGACCTCGCTCAAAGTCCGTCAACTGCACATACGGTTCACGTCCACGCTGTCGCGGCATGCTACCAGTGTTAAAGACTGCGATGGAGCTCCGTATGCCACGGCAAACTGGCTGACACTGACGGCGGCGGTGCACAAATGCTGCGCAGCTAGCTCCATTCGACGGCCAACACCGCGGTTCCTGGTGTGTCCGCTGTGCCGTGCGTGTGATCATTGCTTGTACAGCCCTCTCGCAGTGTCCGGAGCAAGTATGGTGGGTCTGACACACCGGTGTCAATGTGTTCTTTTTTCCATTTCCAGGAGTGTATATTTGTCCAATGAATACCCGTTTATCATCTGCATTTCTTCTTGGTGTAGCAATTTTAGTGGCCAGTAGTGTATAACTGCGGAACATACAGTCTTGGCTAGCACCGGCTTTTATGTCCAACCATGCATTTCTCGCTGTGTTTCCGCTTCTTTGTCCAAATCCTTCCACAGAAAACAGGCTACATGTTCCTACCTACAAAATTTTCTTTTCAAATAGAAGGAGTTGTCCAGAAACAATTTTCTCAGCATAGTTTCAAATTTGATTTTGCTACTTATCAGGTATTTGATATCATTGGGTACTTGATCAAAGATTTTGGTAGCAGTATTCACCACTTAATGAGCAGAAGTTAATTTTAATGAAGAGTAGTGGAAGTTATTTTTCCTCCTAAGCTGGACGTTATTGTTGAATTGTAATGGATTATTTACAACACCTTTCATGGCAGAAAATACAAACTGTGATGCTGCTGTTAAAATACCTATTTTGCAGTTGTCTAAAAGATGATCGAGGAGGGAGCACCACATATTGTTCTTAAGTGGAGTTGGAACGCCCTATCCCGACAATGTTAAATTTGGTGACTTAGCTTCCCTTTATTTCAGGAACCACCGTAGCTATTGACATGAAACTTTTACAGGAAATTAAACTGTATGTTATGAGTCTACTGAACTAAAATAATTTCATTTTAGCTACTGCTTTCGGAAATACAATTTTTTAACTACACGTTTAAAATTTTGTGTACTTTTTTTGTACGTTATCCTAAATTATTTTAATTATACATAACATTATGTTCTTCTTTTAGTTCAGTAGACTCAGGAAATATATGTAATACTCTACTCGAAGTGGTTTCTGAGGTTTAGGGAAAAATACACCACAAAATGTAAATTTTCAGGAGTGGCTTCTAAAGTTTCAGAAGACTGTAACCCACTTAATATATACTTAATTTTTTTATTTTTAGTCACTCACAAGCACCCTGCACCATACTGTATATTATACGGTTGTACCGTATATTATCGTTAAAAGAGGGGCTAAGTCAGCCGAAAATTCCATATAGAATCTGACAGGCATTTAATCCAGTTCTGAAGCTTTGTTGAATATTGTGGATTTCAGCTTTTCCGCAACGGCACTGTCACTAATATCTACACTGCACAACAAAATTAAGAGGTCACCTATTTGAAGTCCCATTATTTTCTCCCACTGCGACACGGAAGTTCTAAATCTGGCTCGAAAATGCCTTCAACCTTCCTCTGCTTTTTTTAAAAATTACGTATGAACATTTTAATACATACATACATACAGAATAAGCACACAATTAACATTTTTAAAGAATAAGTGCTAGATTTACAAAGGTATTGTTTTTGAGCCTGTATCCAACAGTTAAATGTACACACGACACCTTTAGTTTACTGTATAAGAAAATTTTCTTTATACGAGAACATATAATTATGCGCTAAATGCAAAACGGTCAACAGTTTATAAGAATTAAGTACCTTCACCAAAATTATTTTCTCACTGTATCCAATAGTTTAACGTTAAAAGGTACTTTAAGTCAAGAATTCATTTCCTTGTAATAAACTGTTCCATTTCCATCACTGAACCACAAGGCAAATTAATCACTTGTATACAGATTGCGACACATCGATCGTATGAAGTAGCCTTTTAGAATCTTTAATATTCCTCACACCAATGCATTAAACCACAGTGGGGTGGTTAGTTTTCAAATCTTGAAATATTCTTTTTGAAAATTATGTTAGTCTTGCATATAAATATAGGATGTTAGTACTTGTAATGGTAGAGGCAGGAGCTGTTAAATTTCAAGCAATACTATGCTATTGTTCACAAAATAGTCGTCTCCTGGATAGTTGTGAAACAGAAATTTTCTTTTTTGTCTACTTGTACTTTTCTTACCCTTTCCGCATCTGAAAGAATAGTGCCACGTTTGTATGACAAGTGATATCTGGCTTTAGGTATATGACAAGTAATTTTCTGATGATTTAAAATGTCTTCTTGTAGAAACGAAAATTGGCTGCTTGCCAAATAAAGGAAAAAAAATAGGAAATATTAAGTATATTAACACAGGACAGTTCTGTAAGTTTTGCTGGTTTTTCCATGTTCTTGGGGTACGTTGTTTTGTACTAAACTAAATAAGCTGATTCATATCTGCACCATAATTTTCAACTTTTACCTTACGTGTGAACGTATTCACTATGTCCTCTTATCTGTGCATGTTCGTGTTCCATATATGCACAGTATTCTTCATGCGTTGTATGACGATGGTTGATAATATGAGCAGTGGTGTGGGCAGTCCAAACGGCGGCATTTTGCTTCCTGCGGATATATCGAATTTTTCCTGTTTGGTTAATTGCATGATGTTGTGCGGAACCGTGCGGTCAGTTATCGCCAGTCTGCTTCTAAAGTGTGCACAGAAAAAAAAGTGGTTCAAATGGCTCTGAGCACTATGGGACTTAACTTCAGAGAGTCCCCTAGAACTTAGAACTACTTAAACCTAACTAACCTAAGGACATCACACACATCCATGCCCGAGGCAGGATTCGAACCTGCGACCGTAGCGGTCGCGCGGTTCCAGACTGTAGCGCCTAGAACCGCTCGTCCACCCCGTCCGGCGCACTGCAAAAGCGCGGCGCTCGATGATGCTTGAAAAAGCCAGGTGTCGTCATGCAAATTAAATAAATAACCATATTCAGTGGAGTTGGAGCCCCGAAATGTCCATACAGGTAGGCTGAATTAGTAAACTGTCGTTTTCGACTGCGAAATGTGTGAAAATGAATGCCCGAAAGGAAAGGGTGATTTCATTCACGCCCTTTATGACACTTCCTGACTTCTTTTCGTGTCGATTCTGAGCAGTGGACTGTGCGAAATGTTTCCTGCGGTCATGTATAAGAAAACAGCGCGGTTTGAACACTGGGCATCGCGATGTCTGACCTCCGTCCATGAGGCGTCAAGAGGAGGGGTTAGATGTGTGGGAGGTGTGACACAGCCACAGTGGCGTTGGGCAGAATCGCGGTGAAATTTGGTGCCTGTGTGTTATCATTAAACCCGCCTTACACCTCACACAAACTACTGAGTTCTGGCCTTTTTCCCGCATGTGTCGACACCTTGCTGTTTGAAGCGTCACAATGTCCGAGGGTGAGATCGCAAGCCGCCACCATTTTGCTCCACTACAGACGAAGCTACGAGGGCTGTCCAAAAAATAAGTTCCGATCGGTCGCGAAATGGAAACGACTATGAAAATCCGATAAAGCTTTGCAAAAATGTGTTGGGCAGTGTCTCTAGTATGACTCTAGGTAGAATTATATCGCTCTTTTCATTCCAGAGCTCTTAGTGAGCGCGTGAAGATGTCTAGAAAATAGTGTCTCCCGCCAAGTACGAAGGCCTGGTGAGAAATTTCCCCTGAAGCTATACAACCAACATTACATGACGGTCGTGCGGTTTCTTCTTCAAGACAATTCTCAGCCTCATTCTGCAGGGGCAATGAAGATGTTCCTGCATCGTTTCAATTGGAAATGTTTGATTACCCACAACACAGCCCGTAATTGTCTCCCACTGAGTTTCATCTCTGCTCAAACGAACCGCTGGCTATGAAGACAACATTTTGGCACAGACAACGAGCTTAAGGCCAGCGTAGAGAATTGGCGGAAAGCACTGGCGGCTGCCTTCTGTGATGAGGGTATTGGAAAGTTGGTACAACGCTACGACAAATGTCTAAGTCAGAACGGCGACTACATAGAGAAGTAGCTGGAAGTTGTAGCTAACTGTTGCAAATAAAACATTTCTGATTTTCACTGTGGTTTTCATTTCGCGATCAATCGGAACTTACTTTCTGGACAGCCCTCGTATTTTTTCATATATCAGTTTCCAGATTTGTTAAATAATTTTCGTAGAATAAAGTAGCATGGAAACAGTCGAAAAATGGCAACGAATTCCAGATAATTACAAGCTATATTCAACACCGCACACTTTGTAGTTGCTCGCTTGAAGGCTACCGCAGATGGCTGGGCTTGTGGACTGAACTGGCTGCAGGAAGCATTCCAGCTAGGAAAAGGTAACCATTCGTCGACTGCCCATTCCTGCTGCCGGCAACAAATCCGACGCTCTTCTTGAGGCTGTTAATAGAACCGATAAACCAAAGGAAGTTGAGTCAGGAAAGGCAGAGAGGGAAAGGCCCTCCAATGAAGAAGCAAATACACACATCAAAAAAGTTTTGCATCACCTCGGTTCCAAGAGTACTGGAACCTGTACAGAAAATTGGAATAGAGATCAACATAAACATCATTTCCACCCCTTCTATTGCTCATGAAAACCACACTTTGCATGTTGTACCACCGTACAGCGAGACCTTCAGAGGTGATGGTCCAGATTGCTGTACACACCGGTATCTCTAATACCCAGTAGCACGTCCTCTTGCATTGATGCACGCCTGTATTCGTCGTGGCATACTATTCACAAGTTCATCAAGGCACTGTTGTTCCAGATTGTTCCACTCCTCAACGGCGATTCGGCGTAGTTCCCTCAGGGTGGTTGGTGGGACACGTCCTCCATAAACAGCCCTTTTCA
Source organism: Schistocerca americana (assembly GCF_021461395.2). Classification (NCBI taxonomy): domain Eukaryota; kingdom Metazoa; phylum Arthropoda; class Insecta; order Orthoptera; family Acrididae; genus Schistocerca; species Schistocerca americana. Next base: position 226,431,432 of record NC_060123.1, read on the forward strand.
ATCTATCCCAGGCATGTTCGATATGGTTCATATCTGGAGAACATGCTATTCACTCTAGTCGAGCGACGAAGTTATCCTGAAGGAAATTCACAAGATGTGCACGATGGAGGCGCGAATTGTCGCCCATGAAGGCGAGTGCCTCGCCAATACGCTGCCGATATGGTTGCTCTATCGGTCAGAGGATGGCATTCACATACAGCCGTTATGGCGCCTTCCATAACAACTAGCGGCGTACGCTGGCGCCACATAATGCCACCCCAAAACATCAGCGAACCCCCACCTTGCTGCACTCGCTGGACAGTGTGTCTAAGGCGTTCAACCTGACCGCGTTGCCTCCAAAAACGTCTCCGACGATTGTTTGGTTGAAGGCGTATGCCACACTCATCGGTGAAGAGAACGTGATGAAGCAGTCCATCCGGCATGTTGCTGGGCCTATCTGTGCCGCGCTGCATGGTGTCGCGGTTACACAGATGGACCTCGCCATGGACGTCTGGAGTGAAGTTGCTCATCATGCAGCCTTTTGCGCGCAGTTTGAGTCGTAACACGATGTCTTGTGTCAGCACTAAAAGCATTATTCAACATGGTGGCGTAGCTGTCAGGGTTCCTTCGGGCCATAATCCGTAGGTAGCGGTCATCCACTACACTAATACCCCTTGGGCAGCCTGAGCGAGGCATGTCATCGACAGTTTCTGTCTCTCTGTATCTCCTCCATGTCCGAACAACATCGCTTTGGTTCACTCCGAGACGCCTGGACACTTCCCTTGTTGAGAGCCCTTCCTGGCACAAAGTAACAATGCGGATGCGATCGAGCCGCGGTATTGACCGTCTAGGCATGGTTGAACTACAGACAACAAGAGCCGTGTACCTCCTTTCTGTTGGAATGACTGGAACTGATCGGCTGTCGGACCCCCTCCGTCTAATTGGCGCTACTCATGCATGGTTGTTTACATCTTTGGGCGGGTTTAGTGACATCTCTGAACAGTCAAAGAGACTGTGTCTGTGATACAATATCTACAGTCAACGTATCTCTTCAGGAGTTCTGGGAACCGGCCTGATGCAAAACTTTTTTCGTGTATGTATTAGAAAAGCTGACTTTCCTGATCGTCGGTGGAAACGACTGAAAGAAACAGCATTCCTCTGATTTACACGCTCGCATAGCAAAGGTCTACAGACCTGTGTTCACAGTCGCAGCGCTAAGTGAAATACTTGATACAAAGTTCGATTTTATATCGTGTAAATTATCGTTCTTGTAAATTATACTATAATAATGTACTAAGCATTAATGTAAGCACGGCATTATTTATTATATTAAAACCTAACTCAGTCCGAACAGGCTTCGGAAAGCCCAACGCTACCGAACGACCGCCGTGTCATCCTCAGCCCATAACGTCACTGGATGTGGATATGGAGCGGCAATGTGGTCACGCTACTTCTCAATCAGATAGTTCCCCAATCGTCCTCAGAAGGACTGAGTGCTCCCCGCTTGCCAACAGTGCTCGGCAGACGCCGATGGTCATCCATTCATACGTTAGCCAAGCCCAACAGCGCTCTCAACTTCCGTGATCTAACGGGAACCGGTGTTATCACTGCGACAAGGCCGTTGACCATTTATTATATCAAAACATTTTATATGTGTTATTGTTACAGTATCTGTCACACATTAAAATTAGGAGTGTAGCATATTGTAAACGCCTGATAAAAAAGATGAAGCAGCCGAAAGAGAAGAAGGAAACGTATTGAAACTTCACAGGTTGAGAGGGTGTGTGATGTTATTGCGGTGAAGCCCAGTCAGATGTATAAAGAACATGGCAGTGTGAGCCCACTTAACAACTGTGACGTTGCATCCCCTCAGGCATGCATGCATGCACTGATTCGGCTAGGAAGAGTGTCATTATTTCGTTTTATCCTCTCCAGAAGGCTCACAACCGTTGTAACTGGCCCTCGATATTCTGGATATTGGCACTGGGACGGAGTTGCTGACCCACACATTATATCTGGGATACACATAGGCGTCTTGCTGGCCACGGGAGAACATTAACTTCAGACAGTTCATAGAGCCACGTGTTATTGTAAACGGAGCATTGTTCTACTGAAAAATGGCATCACAATACTGTCGCATGAGAGATAACACATGAGGATGCAGTGTCCGTGACGTACTGTTGTGTCGTCGAAGTCCTCTCAATCGCTACCACCTGTGACGTGAAGTCAGATGCAAATGCTCTCCCCACCAGGACGCCAGCTGCTCTCCAAAACATTGGACAACTGGGTCGCCGCCATCTTGCTAACGATGATCACCCGAGATACTGCAGAACCGCGAGTCGTCATGCATCAGCATTCTACCCTCCGTGTCAGGGCACGATACTAAATGCGCCGGGTTGTGTTATGGTGCAACGGCAGCCTCGTCCGGCTGCATCTAGTCTCCGACCAGCGGTGTGGGATGACCCAGAAGGTTGAAGGGGGTCCACTGCTTGCTCTGGGATGGCAGGCGCAGTTGTGAAGGGGTTTCAAAAAAATGGTTCAAATGGCTCTGAGCACTATGGGACTCAACTGCTGAGGTCATTAGTCCCCTAGAACTGAGAACTAGTTAAACCTAACTAACCTAAGGACATTACAAACATCCATGCCCGAGGCAGGATTCGAACCTGCGACCGTAGCGGTCTTGCGGTTCCAGACTGCAGCGCCTTTAACCGCACGGCCACTTCGGCCGGCGAAGGGGTTTCAGTGTGCTTGGTGAAACAGTACGACGTGGTCGGACGTGGCTCACTGGAACTTTGATGACGAGTGTGCTTGCCTTTACTTTCTCATGCACTCCAACATCGGGCCACAGTCGCATCCGAATGCCCCACAGATCTATATATTGCATGATTCCTTCAACTGACCGGTTGAAGACCCACAATGATGCCCTTTTAAACAGGTGCTGATAGCAGTCTCACACGAATACGCAGCATCTTCGTGATCACTCAGTTTCTGGGGCTAGATACCAGGATGGGTAATAACACTATACACGAACAGTACTAATGATCTCTGGTGGCTGTTTTACCTGTCAGACTGAGCGAGGTGGCGCAATGGTTACCACGCTGGACTCGCGTTAGGTAAGACAATAATTCAAATCCGCGTCGTATTATCCTGATTTAGGTGTTCCGTCTTTTAAATTACTCCATGCAAATGGTGGGATTGTTCTTTAGAAAGGACATTGCCGTTTTCTTCCCCCATCCGTGAAATGATGAGAGCTTCTGCTCCATCTCTAATGACCTCGACATCGATGGGACGTTAAATCATAATCTTCATTTCTTCCAGCTACCTGTCACAGATAATTGCAGCTGTAATTATTTACATACCCGCAGATGTACGAAGTTACAGAGACATCCATGCATGTCTTCTTGGTACTTCCCTTTTTTGTGAGGCAGTTTATACGAATGAGGAGGGGACGGGCCCGGGTCTAAGGGGGCAACCCGGGGTATCTGCCCCGGGCGGCAATTTCACGAGCCGCCTAATTCCTATTCTGGTAGAACAAAACTTTGTTCACGAAGCGCCTAGCATTCGGCGCACGTTGGTCTACCAATTATTGATATGATTTTGAAACGCATCTCTGTTGATATTTGGACGTTTTTAAACACATTCTAGGTTGATTTCTGAACGAATCAAAGTTGATTGTTATATGTGTGCACACTGTACGTGATGTCTCTGCCAGCGGAATCCCCATCGCATCTATAAATAAAAAACTTTCCCGCAGACAAAAGGGGACAGGGCTGTACGAGCCGAGCCGTATAAATCCGAACGGGTGAATGCCAATCGCTGTTTGTTTATGTGGCTGATTGGGTGTGCGAATGATCAGCGTTGTTATAATTTTCAATGCGATAGGGTCCGCAGCTGCGATAAATTTTTTGAATGATATCTTGAAGCCTTCAGCTGCCAATTTCTTTATTTCCTGTACGATTGTACAATTTCGGCCTTAGGACATTTTCAAGTTTCTAAAACGGAAGTTTCATACATTGGATACATAACTGACACTTGTGATTTGGATGTATGGCCATATCTAGGTATTATTTCCGACAAAATTACTTGATGTTTCAAGGATACAAAACTATACACCAGTTACAGAACCACTAACAATCTAAACCGATTGTTGAGATACATACCACGTAAATCAGATCCGTTTTCGCAATCAGGAATCTACAAAATTAACTGTGAAGAATGCCCAGAATTTTATATTGGACCAACAGGAAGAAAATTTAGTACACGATTTAAAGAACACACGACAATAAGCCACAATAACTCATCGACATTTGCTGCACACTTAAAAGACACCAACCACAAAATATCTAATATAGATGGATCACCATAAATATTACATAAGCTACAGAAAGGAAAAGTCATGGATGTAATGAAAGAAATTGAAATGTACATACATCTAAAAGATCAGTCAGACAAAGTGTTAAATGAGCAAAGAGACCTACGAAATGGAAAATTCCTAGACAACTTTCTACCAGTTCTAGGGCGAAGTGTTACAGAAGCATAGAATGTAAAATTATCACTACACTCATTAATAAAGATGACTGTAATGCTAAACATCAAGCAACCATAAAGCAGTTTTTACTAGACTGTCGTGGTTCTCAGTACTATCTAATTAGAATATTGTACTAAATGTGATATATACTTTGTACCAACTATTCAAAAATGACGTGCTCCTACAATATGTTGTTGTTGTTGTGGTCTTAAGTCCTGAGACTGGTTTGATGCAGCTCTCCATGCTACCATATTCTGTGCAATCTTCTTCATCTCACAGTACTTACTGCAACCCACATCCTTCTGAATCTGCTTAGTGTATTCATCTCTTGGTCTCCCTCTACGAATTTTACCCTCCACGCTACCCTCCAATGCTAAATTTGTGATCCCTTGATGCCTCAGAACATGTCCTACTAACCGGTCCCTTCTTTTTGTCAAGTTGTGCCACATACTCCTCCCCAATTCTATTCAATACTTCATCATTAGTTATGTGATCTACCCATCTAATCTTCAGCATTCTTCTGTAGCACCACATTTCGAAAACTTCTATTCTCTTCTTGTCTAAACTGTTTATCGTCCATGTTTCACTTCCATACATGGCCACACTCCATACAAATACTTTCAGAAACGACTTCCTGACACTTAAATCTATACTCGATGTTAACAAATTTCTCTTCTTCAGAAACGCTTTCCTTGCCATTGTCAGTCTACATTTTATATCTTCTCTACTTCGACCATCATCAGTTATTTTTCTCCCCAAATAGCAAAACTCCTTCACTACTTTAAGTGTCTCATTTCCTAATCTAATTCCCTCAGCATCACCCGACTTAATTCGACTAAATTCCATTATCCTCGTTTTGCTTTCGTTGATGTTCATCTTATTTCCTCCTTTCAAGACACTGTCCATTCCGTTCAACTGCTTTTCCAAGTCCTTTGCTGTCTCTGATAGAATTACAATGTCATCGGCGAACCTCAAAGTTTTTATTTCTTCTCCATGGATTTTAATACCTACTCCAAATTTTTCTTTTGTTTCCTTTACCGCTTGCTCAATATACAGATTGAATAACATCGGGGAGAGGCTACAACCCTGTCTCACTCCGTTCCCAACCACTGCTTCCCTTTCATGTCCCTCGACTCTTATAACTGCCTTCTGGTTTCTGTACAAATTGTAAATAGTCTTTCGCTCCCTGTATTTTACCCCTGCCACCTTTAGAATTTGAAAGAGAGTATTCCAGTCAACATTGTCAAAAGCTTTCTCTAAGTCTACAAATGCTAGAAACGTAGGTTTGCGTTTCCTTAATCTTTCTTCTAAGATAAGTCGTAAGGTCAGTATTGCCTCCCGTGTTCCAATATTTCTACGGAATCCAAACTGATCTTCCCCGAGGTCGGCTTCTACCAGTTTTTCCATTCGTCTGTAAAGAATAACAGAACAATTATTTACAAGTTATTTTAAAGAAATTGCATACAGTCATATTTACGCCGATGATGAACGATAATTAAATACAACTGAGAACAAAATCACATGCAGGTTAAGTAGAATATTCTGTAAAATAATTATAATCTTTCTAGTGTTAAGTACGTTATATATAAGAGCTTTGCAACAACTGCTCGAAAGTAACGTGCTCCTAAAATAGCATGAACACCTCGAACTAAGTTATGAGCATGACATGATGTCATAGGAGCAACGACGTATATGACATAATCTGTTACCAAAAGATCATCCGTAAAGTAAGCTATAATGCGCCTACTATATCTACAGATATGACCTCTTTCTACATCAAAATCACAAGTGTCACTAATATAACCAATGTATGAAACTTACGTTTTAGATACTTGAAAATGGCCTAAGGCCGAAATTGTACAATCGTGCAGGAAATAAAGAAAATGGTAGCTGAAGGCTTCAAGAAATCGTTCAAAAAAGTTGTTATAATTATTAGGAAAATCCATAGATTTAGACTACCGGAGTGGAAATAAACGACTAACAGAAATAACAGGTAACAAAGGGTACATATGAAGGGCTTATTTCAATAGTGGTACAAGTCCATTACCTCCACTTTTCTGCCTACAATGCTTCTGAAATTAATGATCCAAACAAACAGAAAGAAAGGTTCAGCTCTAGCAAGAAGCCATATGCTTGAATATTTCTGGTATCTCAACTGCAGATTTTTCAGCGCTCATTTAACTTTAGGATTCTGTATATGAAAATGAACAAAAATGGACTTGTACTACTTTTGAAATAAGCCCTTCATATTGTCATCTCGGTGTATCCAATAAAATGAAATTTTGACATAAAGTTTTTGCCAGATCGCTACACTACTCAGGGCCGGTCGTACAAGTCCCCGGTTAGCAGCCGCTTACGTTTTATTCCCAGAATACCGCGGAAAACGCGTTGTACGAACACGTAATAACTCTAACCGGAGAATAAGCGCGGGATAACTGAACCGGTGATTGTGGCAGGGTTAGTGAAGTTAACCGGAGAGTAAGTTTTGACAATGGCAGGAATAGTTACAGCATTTGTGATGACAAGATTGTTTGTTAGAACAAGGAACGATAAGGAACGGGGACATCACACAAATTATATGGAACAGTATGACGATTCCAAATTTATATAAACATTTCGTACTACTTCTTTCCTATCTCATGCTTGAGAAACTGGAGCGTATGAAATGTGAAACTATTTCCTAACATAAAACGTTTTACTCGTAGTAGGCCCAATAGACATTTGATATTGGTACTTCGTGGATTATATTCTGTTGTGCTATTTATGTAAATGCAGTACATAAAAATGAACATTTGAGCCAAAATAGTCTCGCTTATTTATCGTACGTTACAATTGCTGCAATATTAGAAAGACATATTTCCTTTTTTCCAGCAGACAGTGACAAAACGGACGTAATGAAATCAAGAAACCACACCAGTGTTGGGTACTATTCGTATTAACAGCTTTCTCAGTATTACACAACGACATTTTGAAACTTCCTGGCAGATTAAAACTGTGTGCCGGACCGAGACTCGAACTCGGGACGTTTGCCTTTCGCGGGCAAGTGCTCTACCTTCTGAGCTACCCAAGCACAACTCACGACCCGTCCTCGCAGCTTCAGTTCTGCCAGTACCTCGTCTCCTACCTTCCAAACTTCACAGAAGCTCTTCTGCGAACCTTGCAGAACTAGCACTCCTGGAAGAAATGATATTTCGGAGACATGGCTTAGCCACAGCCTGGGGGATGTTTCCAGAAAGAGATTTTCACTCTGCAGCGGAGTGTGCGCTGATATGAAACTTCCTGGCAGATTAAAACTGTGTGCCAGACAGAGACTCGAACTCGGGACCTTTGCCTTTCGCGGACTAGTGCTCTACCACTTCGCTGCAGAGTGAATCTCAATCTGGTAACGACATTTTGATTTTTCGTGGCCGCGCGGCTTGAGACGTCATGTCACGGATTGCGCGGCTCCTCCCGCCGGAGGTTCGAGTCCTCCCTCCGGCATGGGTGTGTGTGTGTGTTGTTCTTAGCATAAGTTAGTTTAGGTAGTGTGTAAGTCTAGGGACCGATGACCTCAGCAGTTTGGTCCCTTAGGAATTCACACACACAGTTTTGATGTAGCAAAACATATGACGAACTTTGATGAGATAATAGATTCTTCCGTAGAAAGGAAATTACGCCGTGTAAAGCTGTAGCAAGATTAGAGAGGGAAAAAAAACGCTGAGACCTAAGGATTGAAGAAATGTATACTATCTTGCTTGTCTCTTGTCTTTACTGGTTTTATGTTTCCTACATTTAATTTCATGTCACACAAAAGAGAAAGTTATTAGCCAATAGCCAATAAAGAGTGTAAATTTTCTGAAAAGTTATGATTCTTCCAGCCACAAATAATCCCACCCAGTATCAATTGTGTTGTTTTTTAAAGGGGATAGGACGTCAAACCGGCCGACTGAGACCAGGCGAGGCACCCCAGGACATTTTAATTCCCACTGTCCTGAATATAGGATTGATGGCTTCCACTGGAAAAGGTATACGTTTGAATTCCGTAGAGCGAAGTGCAGTGACGTGCGATAGAAGCATGTTGTGTGAAGAAGCGTGTCATTGAACTTTGGGACACTTACGACCAAATAACGTGTCTTACATTTCCTCGAACATGTATGTTTTACATACAGGGTGGTCCATTGATCGTGACCGGGCCAAATATCTCACCAAATAAGCGTCAAACGAAAAAACTACAAAGAACGAAACTCGTCTAGCTTGAAGCAAGAAACCAGATGGCGCTATGGTTGGCCCGCTAGATGGCGCTGCCATACGTCAAACGGATATCAACTACGTTTTTTAAATAGTATCCCCCATTTTTTATTACATATTCATGTAGTACGTAAAGAAATATGAATGTTTTAGTTGGACCACTTTTCTCGCTTTGTGATAGATGGCGCTGTCATAGTCACAAACATATGGCTCACAATTTTAGACGAACATTTGGTAACAGGTAGGTTTTTGTAAATTAAAATACAGAACGTAGGTACGTTTGAATATTTTATTTCGGTTGTTCCAATGTGATACATGTACCTTTGTGAGCTTATCATTTCTGAGAACGCATGCTATTATAGCGTGATTACCTGCAAATACCACATTACTGCAGTAAATGCTCAAAATTATGTCCGTCAACCTCAATGCTTTTGGCAATACGTGTAACGACATACCTCTCAACAGCGAGTATTTCATCTTCTGTAATGTTCGCACATGCATTGACGATGCGCTGACGCATGTTGCCAGGCGTTGTCAGTGGATCACGATAGAAAATATCCTTCAACTTTCCCCACAGAAAGAAATCCGGGGACGTCAGATCCGGTGACCATGGTGTGGTGCTTCGACGACCAATCCACCTGTCATGAAATATGCTATTCAATACCGCTTCAACCGCACGCGAGCTATGTCCCGGACATCCATCATGTTGGAAGTACATCGCCATTCTGTCATGCAGTGAAACAACTCATAGTAACATATGTTGAACATTACGTAGGAAATCATCATACATTGCACCATTTAGATTGCCATCGATAAAATGGGGGCCAATTATACTTCCTCCCGTAATGCCGCACCATACATTAACCCGCCAAGGTCGCTGAGGTTCCACTTGTCGCAGCCATCGTGGATTTCCCGTTGCCCAATAATGCATACTATGCCGGTTTACGTAATCGCTGTTGGTGAATGACGCTTCGTCGCTAAATAGAACGTGTGCAAAAAAATCTTTCATCGTCACGTATTTTCTCTTGTGCCCAGTGGTGGAACTGTACACGACGTTCAAAGTCGTCGCCATGCAATTCCTGGTGCATAGAAATATGGTACGGGTGCAATCGATGTTGATGTAGCATTCTCAACACCGACGTTTTTGAGATTCCCGATTCTCGCGCAATTTGTCTGCTACTGACTTGCGGATTAGCCGCGACAGCAGCTAAAACACCTACTTGGGCATCATCATTTGTTGCAGATCGTGGTTGACGTTTCACATCTGGCTGAACACTTCCTGTTTCCTTAAATAACGTAACTATCCGGCGAACGGTGCGGACACTTGGATGATGTCGTCCAGGATACCAAGCAGCATACATACCACACGCCCGTTGGGCATTTTGATCACAAAAGCCTTACATCAACACGATATCGACCTTTTCTGCAATTGGTAAACGGTCCATTTTAACACGGGTAATGTATTGTGAAGCAAATCCCGTCCGCACTGGCGGAATGTTACGTGATACCACGTACACATACGTTTGTGACTATTACAGCGCCATGTATCACGTAGTGGTCCAACTAAAACATTCATATTTCTTTACGTACTACACAAATATGTAATAAAAAATTGGGGTTCCTATTTTTAAAAAACGCAGTTGATATCCGTTTGACCTATGGGAGCGCCGATTAGTGGGCCAATCATAGCGCCATCCGGTTTCCCCCTTCAAGCTAGACGAGTTTCGTTCTTCGTAGTTTTTTCGTTTGATGTTTATTTCGTGAGATCAATGGACCACCCTGTATATCAAATTCTTCATAAATATGTGCGCTACAAAATGAACATATTTTTGAAAAATCGAATTTTTTTTTCAATTTCTGACGTCCTATCTCAAACGCTCGATTGGGGCGGGGGCGCCATATCAAGTTTTTGCCCCGGTTCGGAAATATCGTAGATCCGGGGCTCGGAGGGGAGGGAGGCAGAAAGTGAGAGACAGTGACCCCTTCCCCTAAAGCCCAACTTTGGATCCATGCCTGACCGAATAGTGGTTTCATGTTGAACGTTTGTAGGGCATAGTGCAACCAGGGAACATGCACGTGAACTACTAAGAAATCACTGCGGCTGCATAGTCCGCCTGAAACGGCGATACATATCGATTCCGATTCAACAGTTTAGTCGATGTAACGATCGAGAGCTCGTGCCGCGCCCGACTTCAGCGCTGGCATCGTGGAGACACGCCCCTGCAGCCGGTGACGCACGCGGCGTCAGACGGAGCACCGCTTCCCTTGCCTTCTCCTCCCCCTTCCCCTTCTTTTGTGCAGCTGGCCCGCCTCTTCATATTCCCCCTCTAGTCGCGGCCGAGCCGTGACGCGCGGGCCGTTATGACCAGCCAGCGGATTAACACGATAACTGCGGCCGCCGGGCGAGTTGCCCAAATGTTTACCAGACCCGCTGCCGTTAATCTGGACCTGGCGGGCTGCGCGAATAACATCAGCAGACGCTTACCCTGTTACTTTCAGTTTTAGGTTTTCTGAAAATTCAGAGAGGTCCCTTCTATCACATATCTGAATACGTACATCACCTTCCTGGTCAGGCGCAGAGCCAAGCGGAAGGGGAGGGGGCCATAGGGTCATCCAACCCACTAAAGAACAGTTTACTACACTGAAGAGCCAAAGGAACTGGTACACCTACCTAATATCGTGTAGGGTCCCCGTGAGCACACACAAGTGCCACAGTACAATGTGGCATGGACTCGACTAATGTCTGAAGTAGTGCTGGAGGCAAATGACACCACGAAACCTGCGGGGATGTCCATAAATCCATAAGGGTACGACGAGGTGGAGATCTCTTCTGAACAGCACGTTGCAAGGCATCCTAGATATGCTCAATAACGTTCATGTCTGCGGAGTTTAGTCGCCACCGGAAGTGTTTAAACTCCGAAGAGTGTTCCTGGAGCCACTCTGTAGCATTTCTGGACGTGTTGGGTGTCACATTGCCTTGCTGGGATTGCTCAAGTCCGCCGGAAAGCAAGATGGACATGAATGGATGCAGGTGACCAGACAGGATGCTTACGTGTGTGTCACCTGTCAGAATAGTCTATAGACGTATCAGGAGTCCCATATCACTCCGGCTACACACGCCTCACACCGTAACGGAGCCTCCTCCAGCTTGAACAGACCCCTGCTGACATGACGGGTCCATGGTTCAAATGGTTCAAATGGCTCTGAGCACTATGGGACTTAACATCTGTGGTCATCAGTCCACTAGAACTTAGAACTACTTAAACCTAACTAATCTAAGGACATCACACACATCCATGCCCGAGGCAGGATTTGAACCTGCGACCGTAGCGGCCACGCGGTTCCAGACTGAAGCGCCCAGAACCGCCCGGCTACACCGGCCCGCACGGGTCCATGGATTCATGAGGTAGTCTCCAAAACCGTACACGTCCATCCGCTCGATACAACCTGAAACGAGACTCGTCCGACCAAGGGACATGCTTCCAGTCATCAACAGTCCAATGTCGGTCTTAATGGAAATGGAAATGACCGTTTGCCATCATTCGCCGGGAGGCCCCTTGCGGGGCAGGTCCGGCCCCCTTGGTGCAGGTCTTATTACATTCGACGCCACATTGGGAGACCTGCGCGCCGGATGGGGATGAAATGATGATGAAGACAACACAGCACCCAGTCTGAGAAAATCTCCGATCCAGCCGGGAATCGAACCTGGGCCCGTAGGCCGGCAATCCGTCACGCTGACCACTCAGCTATCGGGGCGGAATGTCAGTGTTGATGGGCACAGGCGAGGCGTAAAGGTTTGTGTCGTGCAGCCATCAAGGGTACACGATTGGGCCTTCGACTCCGAAAGCCGATATCGATGATGTTTTGTGGAATGGTTCGCACACTGATACTTGTTGATGGCCCAGCACTGAAATCTGCAGCGATTTCTGTCACGTTGAACGTGAACTGAAGTGAAAAACGTGATAGGATAGTGATATGCGCACATACAGATGGCGGTAGTACGGCGTACCCAAGGTATAAAAGTGCAGTGCATTGGGGGAACTGTCATTTGTTCTCAGGTGATTCGCTTGAAAAGGCTAGCGACGTGATTATGCCCGCTCGATGGGAATTAACGGACTTTGAACACCGAATTGTTCAAAATGGTTCAAATGACTCTAAGCACTAACATCTGAGGTCATCAGTCCCCTAGACTTAGAGCTACTTAAACCTAACTAACCTAAGGACATCACACACATCCATGCCAGAGGCGGCATTCGAACCCGCCACCGTAGCAGCAGCGCGGTCCCGAACTGAAGCGCATAGAACCGCACGGCCACAACGGCCGGTTGAACGCCGAATGGTACTTGGAGCTGCACGCATGGGACATTCAGTTTCTGAAATCTTTAGGGAATTCAATATTTTGAGAACTACAGTGTCAAGAGCGTGCAGAGAATACCACATTTCAGGCATTACCTCTCACCACGGACAATGCAGAATGACCGAGAGCAGTGGCGCTTGCGTAGAGTTGTCAGTCCTAAGAGACGAACAGCACTGCGCGAAATAACTGCAGAAATCAATGTGAGAAGTTACAATGAACGTATTCGCTAGAACAGTGCAGCGAAATTTGGCGTTAAACGACAATGGCAGCAGACGACCGACACGAGTACCTGTGCTAACAGCACAACTCGCCTGCAGCGCTTCTAGTGGCTTCGTGACCATATCGATTGGACCCTAGACGACTGGAAAAACCGTGGCCTGGTCAGATGAGTCCCGATTTCAGTTGGTAGGTGCTGATGGTAGGATTCAGGTGTGGCGCAGACCCCACGAAGCTATGGACCCAGGCTGTCAACAAGGCACTGTGCAAACTGGTAGTGGCTCCATAATGGTGTGGGCTGTATTTATATGGAATGGACTGGGTCCTCTGGTCCAACTGAACCGACCGTTGACTGGAAGTAGTTGTCTTCGGGTACATGGAGCCCAATTGCAGCCATCTTGGACTTCATCCCTCCCAACAATGATGTAATTTCATGTTATTATTCGCGATTTATTTGAAGAACGTTTTGGACAGTTCGAGGGAATGATCTGGCCACCCAGATCGACCGAAATGAATCCCACCGAACATTTAAGGGACATAATCGAGAGATGAGGTCTTGCACAAAATCACTTTCGTAATTGTGGACTATAGAGGCAGCATGGCTCAATATTTCTAGAGAGGACTTCCAACGATTTGTTGAGTCCATGCCATGTAGAGTTGCAGTACTATACCGGACACGATATTAAGAGGTATTCTATGACTTTTGTCGCCTCAGTGTAATACCAGCCACATAAAGGCACCCATTCACAGGCAGACCGTACCTACCGTCGGTAGAGCACTTTCGCGCGAAAGGGAAAGGTCCCGAGTTCGAGCCTCGGTCCGGCACACAGTTTTAGTCCCTCAACTAATAAGAAACTAACTAATCTTTCTCGAATGTAGATGGAAATGGCCAAAAGAAATAGCATTCCTCTCATTTAGACACTCACATAGCCATAGCATGCCGGCCTGTAATCGTAGTGCTAAATCAAACACTGATAGTGGTGAGTGCATATTTGGATTTTATATTATCAGCTGGCATTGTCACAGTTATGGGATAGTACTGGTATTATAGTGTAGTTCTGAAATCAGTTTCAGTACACGTGAACTTCTCGAATTTTTGGACTAGTGCTTTTCAGATACTTTATTTCTTGGAAGTTATGCTAAAGCAACGTACTAAGTGCTGATGTAAGCAAATTATTATAGGGATTACTATATTTTATTAGTATTACTGTTACTATTAGATTACATTCCCCCCTCCCAGAGAGAGCCGCGCGTGTTAGCACACCACTGTGGGATTAGTATGGCAGCGCCGGCCCCCGAATCCGTCTGGTGAATTAACGACGAGGACCGGTGTGGATGTGGTTTTCAGGAGTTTTCCCACATCTGAGTAGTGAACACCGGATAGTACCCACGGCCCGCCTCACCCACAGATTTGCAAATATTTATGGCGACCATTAACATTGCTCAATCCGATAATTAACAATGCCGAAACCACGAAGATGCGGGGTAAAGGGCACGTAAAAAAAGCTGTTTCATTAAAATATCTCTATTCTGTCTGTCTTCTACTATCTTTCCTTCTACCTACTCGTACATACTGAAGCGGAAAATAAAATGGTTTAGGCATCCGTATTCAAATACAGAGATACGTAAACAGGCAGAATAAAGCGCTGCGGTCGGTAATGCGTATATAAGACAACATGTGTCTGACGCAGCTGTTAGATCGGTTACTGCTCCTACAATGCCAGGCTATCAAGATTTAAGTACATCTACATCTACATGGATACTCTGCAAATCACATGTAAGTGCCTGGCAGAGGGTTCATCGAACCACCTTCACAATTCTCTATTATTCCAATCTCGTATAGCGCGCGCGGAAAGAACGAACACCTATATCTTTCCGTACGTGATCTTATTTCCCTTATTTTATCGTGATGATCGTTCCTACCTATGTAGGTCGGTGACAACAAAATATTTTCACATTCGGAGGAGGAAGTTCGTTATTGGAATTTCGTGAGAAGATTCCGTCGCAACGAAAAACGCTTTTCTTTTAATGATGTCCAGCCCAAATCCTGTATCATTTCTGTGACACACTCTCCCATATTTCGCGATAGTACAAACCGTGCGGCCTTTCTTTGAACTTTTTCGATGTACTCCGTCAGTCCTGTCTGGTAAGGATCCACACCGCGCAGCAGTATTCTAAAAGAGGATGACAAGCGTAGTATAGGCAGTCTCCTTAGTAGATCTGTTACATTTTCTAAGTGTCCTGCCAATAAAACGCAGTCTATGGTTAGCCTTCCCCACAACATTTTCTATGTGTTCCTTCCAATTTAAGTTGTTCGTAATTGTAATACCTAGGTATTTAGTTGAATTTACGGCTTTTAGATACACTTGGGGTAAGATATATACTGCCTACAGGAAAATTAAAGAGACCTTTGGAGAAAAGAGAACCACTTGCATGAATATCAAGAGCTCAGATGGAAACCCAGTTCTAAGCAAAGAAGAGAAAGCAGAAAGGTGGAAGGAGCATATAGAGAGTCAATACAAGGGCGATGTTCTTGAGGACAATATTATAGAAATGGAAGAGAATGTAGATGAAGATGAAATAGGAGATATGATACTGCGTGAAGAGTTTGACAGAGCACTGAAAGACCTAAGTCGAAACAAGGCCCCGGGAGTAGACAACATTCCACTATAACTACTGACAGCCTTGGGAGAGACAGACCTCACAAAACTCTACCATCTAGTGAGCAAGATTTACGAGACAGGCGAAATACCCTGCGAGTTCAAGAAGAATTCCAATCCCAAAGAAAGCAGGTGTTGACAGATGTGAAAATTACCGAACTATCAGTTTAATAAGCCACGGCTGCGAAATACTAACACAAATTCTTATCAGACGAATGGAAAAACTGGTAGAAGCCAACCTCGGGGAAGATCAGTTTGGATTTCGTAGAAATGTTGGAACACGTGAGGCAATACTGACCCTACGACTTATCTTAGAAAATAGATTAAGGAAAGGCAAACCTACGTTTCTAGCATTTGTAGACTTAGAGAAAGCTTTCGACAATGTTGAGTGGAATACACTCTTTCAAATTCTGAAGGTGGCAGGGGTAAAATACAGGGAGCGAAAGTCTATTTACAATTTGTACACAAACCAGATGGCAGTCACAAGAGTCGAGGGGCATGAAAGGGAAGCAGTGGCAGGGAAGGGAGTGAGACAGTGTTGTAGCCTCTCCCCGATGTTATTCAATCTGTATATTGAGCAAGCACTAAAGGAAACAAAAGGAAAATTCGGAATTAAAATCCATGGAGAAGAAATAAAAACTTTGAGGTTCGCCGATTACATTGTAAGTCTGTCAGACACAGCAAAGCACCTGGAAGAGCAGCTGAAAGGAATGGACAGTGTCTTGAAAGGAGGATATAAGATGAACGTCACCAAAAGCAAAACGAGGATAATGGAATGTAGTCGAATTAAATCGGGTGATGCTGCGGGAATTAGGTTAGGAAATGAGACACTTAAAGTAGTAAATGAGTTTTGCTATTTGGGGAGAAAAATAACTGATGATGGTCGAAGTAGAGAGGATATAAAATGTAGACTGGCAATGGCAAGGAAAGCGTTTCTGAAGAAGAGAAATTTGTTAACATCGACGTATCGATTTAAGTGTCAGGAAGTCGTTGCTGAAAGTATTTGTTTGGAGTATAACCATGTATGGAAGTGAAACATGGACGACAAATAGTTTAGACAAGAAGAGAATAGAAGCTTTTAAAATGTGGTGCTACAGAAGAATGCTGAAGATTAGATGGGTAGATCACATGATTAATGAGGAGGCATTGAATAGAATTGGAGAGAAGAGAAATTTGTATCACAACTTGACTAGAAAAAGGGATCGGTTGGTAGGGCATATTCTGAGGCATCATGGGATCACCAATTAAGTATTGGAGGGCAGCGTGGCGGGTAAAAATCGTAGAGGGCGACCAAGAGATGAATACACTAAACAGATTCAGAACGATGTAGGTTGCAGTAGGTACTGGGAGATGAAGAACCTTGCACAGGATAGAGTAGCATGGAGAGCTGCATCAAACCAGTCTCTGGCATGAAGACCACAACAACAACAACAACAACTTGATCTTCTGATGACTTTATTAGTCGATAAACGCCAGCGTCATCTGCAAACAACCGAAGACGGCTGCTCAGATTGTCTCCCAAATCGTGTATATAGATAAGGAACATCAAAGGGCCTATAAAAATACCTTGGGGAACGCCAGAATTCACTTCTGTTTTACTGGATGACTTTCCGTGAATTACTACGAACTGTGACCAAAAAAATGTTCAAATGTGTGTGAAATCTTATGGGACTTATCTGCTAAGGTCATCAGTCCCTAAGCTTACACACTACTTAACCTAAATTATCCTAAGGACAAACACACACACCCATGCCCGAGGGAGGACTCGAACCTCCGCTGGGAACAGCCGCACAGTCCATGACTGCAGCGCCATAGAACTCTCGGCTAATCCCGCGCGGCAACTATGACCTATCTGACAGGAAATCACAAATCCAGTCACATAACTGAGACGATATTCCATAAGCACACAATTTCACTACGAGCCTCTTGTGTGGTACAGTGTCAAAAGTCTTCCGGAAATCCAAAAATACCGAATCCATGTGAAATCCCTTGTTAATAGCACTCAACACTTTATGTGAATAAGGAGCTAATTGTGTTTCACAGGAACGATGTTTTCTAAACCCATGTTGACTGTTTGTCAATAGACCGTTTTCTTCGAGATAATTCATAATGTTCGAACACAATATATGTTCTAAAATCCTGCTGCATATCGACGTTAATGATATGGGCCTGTAATTTAGTGGATTACTCCTACTACCTTTCTTGAATATTGGTGTGACCTGTACAACTTTCCAGTCTTTGGGTACGGATCTTTCGTCGAGCGAAGGGTTGTATATGTGTGTTAAGTATGGAGCTAATGCATCAGCATGCTCCGAAAGGAACCTAATTGGTATACAGTCCGGACCAGAAGCCTTGCTTTTATTAAGTGATTTAAGTTGCTACACTACCCCCAGTATATTTACTTCTACGTTACTCATGTTGGCAGCTGTTCTCGATTCGAAGTAAGTAACTTTGAACGTGGTGTTATAGGCGGTGCACGAGCGATGAGACACAGCATCTCCGAGGTAGCGATAAAGTGGGGATTTTCCCGTACGACCATTTGATGAGTGGACCGTGAATATCAGGAATCCGGTAAAACAACAAAACTCCGACGTCGCTGCGGCTGGAAATAGATCTTCCAGGAACAGGACCAACGACGACTGAAGAGAATCGTTCAACGTGACAGAAGTGCAACCCTTCCGCAAATTGCTGCAGATTTCAACTCTGGGCCATCAACAAGTGTCAGCGTGCGAACCATGCAACGGAACATCATCAACATGAGCTTGACTCCACGGCACAAAGCTTTACGCCTCAGCTGGGCTTGTCAGTACCGACATTGGACTGTTGATGACTGGAAACATGCTGCCTGGTCGGACAAGTCTCGTTTCAAACTCTATCGACCGGATGAACGTGTATGGATATGGAGACTACCTCATGAAACCATGGACTCTGCATGTCAGCAGGCGACTGTTCAAGCTGGTAGAGGCTCTGTAATGTTGTGGCGCTAGCTGGAGTGTTATGGGACCCCTGATATGTCTAGATACGACCTTTTTTTTTTTTTTTTGCTTCTATTCATTTTGTTCGTTACTGTTCGTTACGTTTGGTGTGAGTGGACGTCACATGACATCCATTCAATTTGATCGTTGATTCCTTTACTCACTTTGTTTATTGCAGCCCTCCGACCGAACACGCTGAACCACCGTGCCGGCAACCTACTGAGCTACCCAAGCACATACAATCAGTGTCAAAGTTGCGTAAGATGCAAATAAGATTGTATCTTCAGTTTCATCTTCATTTGAAGCTAATTAGTTATCTTTGACCTGGTACTGGATACTGCAAGATCATTTTCTCCGTTTCCATTAACTTCTCTTTACTCATTTTCATTCTAGTGAGAGTATTATCGTCAGCATAAAGAAAAGATGTAAGTGTTGTGTTACTAGGGCCTCCCGTCGGGTAGACAGTTCGTCGGGTGCGAGTCGATGAGGATGAAATGATGATGATTTGAGACGACACAACACCCAGTCTCTAAGCGGAGAAAATTTCCGACGCAGCCGGGAATCGAACCCCTGCCCTTATGGTTAACATTCCGTCGCGCTGACCACTCAGCTCTACCGGCGGGGGGGGGATCATAAAAAACAGATTGGCATGGTAGAGTAGTAGGCAAGCCATTCACATAAGTCATAAACAAGAAAAGTCTAAACACGGAACTTAGGAACGCACCTGCTGAAATATTTAGTAATCGAGAACTCCTTTTGTTAAAGTTTACCTGTTAGATACAGTACTATAAGCTGACGCTCCATATGTTGAATGCCTTATTAGAATTGTAAGACTGTTGTAGGCTACCGCAGACTGTCACAAGTAAGCATAGAGTCCGGTAGTTTTCCTGGTAACTTTGGTCAGTTAAGGTCGTACCTGTACTACCCATACGACGGATGTGTTGCATACGTATCTTGCGTTACCTCAAAACGACCCCTTTCTTTATATACGCGATCTGTATCTTACTAGACTCCCTTAAAAATCGGAAGCTGTGTACCGCCTAGAAACTGAGTGAGGATATACTATATAAAGGACCACCTAACGTACAGAACATTTTTACTCTACGTAGTTATCCTTATATCTGTTACTTAAAAGTAATCAGCATTTATAGCGAAGTTGAAACTGTCAATATTTAATTTTGGTTTTATTCGAAAATTGATTATTTGTAACGTGAAACAAAGGGATGTTGTAGTAAAAATAAAGAAAACAATGCAGATGTATCATACAGCGCTAGAAAACTAAATTACCTCAACAGAAAGGTTAAGTGCCTGGCAGAGGGTTCATCGAACCACCTTCGCAATAATTCTCTGTTATTTCACTCTCGAATCGCGCGCGGAAAAAAAGAACACCTATATCTTTCTGTGCGAGCTCTGATTTCTATTATTATATTGTTATGTTCATTTCTCCCTATGTAGGTCGGGTCAACGAAATACTTTCGCATTCGAAAGAGAAAGCTGATGTTTGAAATTTCGTAAGAATATCCTCTAGCAATGAGAAACGCCTTTGTTATAGTGCTGTCCATCCCAAAGTATCATGTCTATGACGCTCTCTACCCTACTTTTCGATAGTAGGAAACGTGCTGCCCTTCTCTAAAATTTCTCGACGTATCCCATTAATCCTATCTAGTCTTTAGATTTGTGTAACCGATGTTTAACGGATTCCTTTGAGCACTCATGTCGATGACCTGAAACTTTTCATTATGTGGGGTGAGTTGCCAATTTTATCACCATACAGATATTTTATCTAAATCGTTTTGCAATTGGTTTTGATGTTCTGACGACTTCACTAGACGATGAAGGACAGCATCATCTGCAAACAACCTAAGAGGGCTGCTCAGATTGTCTCCTAAATCTTTTATGTAGATAAGGAGCAACAGGGGGCCTATAATACTACCTTGGGAAAGCCAGAAACCACTTCCGTTTTACGCGATTACTTTCCGTCAGTTACTACGAAGTGTGACCGCTCTGACAGGAAATCACGAATCCAGTCGCATAAGTGAAACGATATTCCGTGAGGGCGTAATTTGATTACAAGCCACTTGTGAGGCACGTTGTCAAAAGCCTTCTGGAAATCTAGAAATACGGAATCAATTTGAAATCCTTTCTCGACAGCACTCAACACTTCGTGTGAATAAAGAGCTAGTTGCATTTCACATGAACAATGTGTTCTGAATCTGTGTTGACAATGTATCAATAGACCGTTCTCTTCGAGGTAATTCTTAATGTTCGAACAAAATATATCTTCCAAAGTCCTACTGCATATGGATGTTAATGATATGGGCTCGTAATTTAATGGATTACTCCTATTGCCTTTCTTGAATACTGGCGTGACCTGTGCAGCTTTCCAGTTTTTGGGTGTGCATCTTTCGTCGAGCGATCGGTTTTACATGATTGTTAAATATGGAGCTATTGCGTCATCATACTCTGAATGAACCTAATTTGTATGCTATCTGAACCAGAAGATTTGCGTTTCTTCACTACTCCGAGGATATCTGATTCTAAGTTACTCATGTTGTCAGATGTTATAGGTTCGAATTCTGGAATATTTACTTCATACTCTTTGGTGAAGGAATTTCGGAAGGATGTGTTTAATAACTCCGTTTAAGCAGCATCGTCTTCGACTGTATTTCCATAGCTATCGCGCAGAGAAGGCTTTGATTGTGTCTTGCCGTTAGCATACTTTACATATGACCAGAATCTTTTTGGATTTTCTGCCAGGTGCCGATACATAGTTTCGTTGTGGAAACTATTATACGCATCTCGCATTGAAGTCTACGCTAAATTTCGAGCTTCTGTAAAAGCTCGCCAATCTTGGGTGTTTTCCTTTCGCTTAAATTAGGCTTGCTTTTTTTACTAATAAAATGCAGTTTATTTTCTGTAATGCACACAATGGACAACACTGGTGATGTGCGGTTCTAATTGTGCGCAAAACAAACAACGAAACAAAGAGAAAGACCAAAGGTAAGTCACGAGTTTCCAGTTTCTCTCGTATACATTCATTTATGTTTCTTTCCCTACCAATGCTACCGGCAATCCTAAGTCATTTATGTTGTATACCACAACTACCGAATTGTAGTTTTGGTAGAGCGCAACTCTACGCCTTAGCATTTCAGCACGCATTAAAATTTGATGACACACAGACTGAAATGTCTGCTCAGGTCCGACACACCGCCATCAACAGACAGTTACTGAACTCGGAAGAACTTCATCTCGTTCGTTGCGGGACCTGTCTTGCTTGAAATGTAACAAATTAGAGAAATAAGTTTGTGAGTTATTGTTATTTTTTGTGAAATTTTGGCGCTGTAAGCAAACGCGAATAGGGAGAGTCATTTATTTCCAGGATCTGTTTGGAAATGGAACTAGACTGGTGAGACATGAACAGTGCAGTTGGTTTGCGGCGTTGGGCGAGGAACACAAGAACAGAATCCACGAGTAAGCCGTCTTCTTTTAGGACCGCGCGGGTCGTTTTCTTTGTCAGCGATCGCGGCAGCACAGTACGGAGGTCGGGCAAAAAAATGCAACGCCTGTGCGTGTGTGGCAGCCGGCGGCGGAGCGGGGGGTGGGGGGCCTAAATTTACCTCCGCCGGCTGCGGCTGCGGCGGCGGCGGCGGTGGCGGTGGTGGCGCCCCTGTTGACTGTTGGCCGCCAGTGGGGCCCTCGCCGCGCCGAGGAACAGCAACAGCAACAGCAGCAGCAGCAGCAGCCGGGCACAGCGCCTCCCGGGCAGCGCCGCGCGCGGCTATTTTCGGCCGGACCGCCGCACGCATCGCCTTACGCACAGGTATGTCCGCGTGCACGCACCGCAGCGGACTCGCCTGGCATCTTCGGCTGTCGGCCGCTGATCGGCATTGCGTCCACCGGCAGCGTGTGCTCTCTGGTTCTGTGAGAATACCGAACACTACGGTCGAGAACTGTTACTGTACTGATCGAATTACGTCTTTGGTGGCACGAGTGCCTTGTGTCATTAGGAGTCACCGTCGCACCTACAGTTGACCACAGCAGTGCGTAACAGGCTCTAAATAAATTTTCACGAGGATCAGAGCTTAGTGAAAGCCTTCCGATTTGACACCAATTAGTAGGTTGGGTGTCAATATCGCTGTTTGTTCATTCAAGAAGCTTCTCACGATGTCTCGCGATGCAGGGTGTTCTTCTTCCAGACCTTTTAATCATATAAAATGTACAGTATTTAACAGAATTCGAACCCAGCATCCCTCTATCGGTTGACAGTGGTACCAACGACTACCGTAACTTCCGCAGTGACCCGAATATAAGCCGCAACATTAATCTTTGAGGGGGGGGGGGGGGGGAGGAGGAAGAGAAAAAGTAAGTATAGGACCATTTATGTCGCATTAACCACTTAGAAAACTACTCACAATATGGTCACTGTTAACCGCATTTTTTTATTTTCTATGTAAGTTACGTAGACATACCGATCTACACCGATATCACAGTTAATTTGGCCACCGCGTATTTGTTTCAGCACAGTCACTATTTTCGTCACGCTGACTTTGTCCTTGCTACTACCGTGCAGGGCATTGGACACAAAGCACTGCTTGAACCATACCTTTTGAAAGCTTCTCTATTCGACGTTCTCTTCGCATAACGAACAACTGCTAGTTTTAAGTTTGCATCGTAACAGCGCCTAGTCCCGATGTCTTGCCGATTTTCTTTCCACTTTACTGCTCGTTGGTGAAAACTAAATTTCACTCATTAGTTAAAGAAAAGCTGTGCTTGTTCTGTCGTGTAAAACATGGGAATTGTGAGCATAATAGTAGTCACTATCTATATCAGTTGCAATTAAAGTGCCTATTACAGTAATTGCAGTTTCCACAGTAGAATAATAAAAAAATTCGATGTACAAAAAATAAGTTTTTAGTATAAAATAAAATCGCTTAAAGACGAACACCAGCCAGCCAGCAGTAGTTACACAAGTGCAAAGTTAACGTTAGTGCAGTTTTCAGAATTGAACAATGATAAGAGAGCGAAGTACAAAGATAAGTTCGGTATATAAATAAAAAAGTAAAAAGTTACGACCCAGGGTTCGAACCTGGCCGGTTCTAAACGAGAATTGACATTCACAGCAACTTATGATTGAAAACTGGGCAACGGCGTCTTTTACACAGATAAGTTCTTAATTCAAAGTAAAAACACAAACAGGCGTCCCTGTTTTCGAACCGAGCTGATACTGTGGGAGGACAAGATCCACTCAACTGATAGGTGGTAAAGTTGGATACCGGCGTCTTTTAAATAGTTCGCGAGCAAATAACACGTACATAAATCAAAACGGTGAAGTAAAGCAGTTACATTTGCAGGGAGGGACAGCCCCCAGCGACCAGTTTTTTGTACAAGACCTGCGCGTCCGAGTGCTCAGTACACGCGAGTTTGACGTGGTTCAGATCCGATGCCGCCGTTGTGTATGAGATCTCACTGTCCAGAAGCGATGATTTTCAACCGGTATAGGCGGGCGGGGTAACCCTAGTTTCCCAGCTTCATGCGAATGAGAGAGGTAACGTGACGTCTACTGAGCTTCACCGAGCTGAAATATGGCCGATAAGAGACGTTCAGTTCTATGACCGCCCTTCTAGTGCTGGGATGCATGCCCCGTTCACAATTCCAGTCGTGGTAACCAGCTGGCTTGGCCTCCGAGTTGAAATCCATATACGGGATTAGTGTTGGGCGAAGCTATCCTTCGTAATGCTCCCATTAGCGAGGCGGTCAACTGTTTCATTATGGAGTTGCCACCTCATGCTGAATGATTAATGTACAAATAATAGCTAGCGCTGCTGTGGCGCCATTTCGGAACAGAGAACGAGTGCTACAGTTGAAGTTCCTATGATGCGAAAATACATCGGTATTTGTAGGGTCGTGCAGCTAGGCCGCACCCTAATTTCTCCACGTCCAAATTTTGGAGAAAAAGTGAGACTTACGTTCGGTGCGATACGGTATTTCCCTTCTGGAAATGAAGGTTTCTGTGACTTTTCAGACTTATTATAATCCACCCCTTAGTAATCACTAGCAGACGGCTGTCTTTAATTAACACGAAGCGTTTTGGGAGCACGGAGACATCCTAAGTGCTTTGCTCTTGACTTACATTAGTCAACGAGTTCAAAAATCACCTTCGTCCTTTTACATAGACTGAAGATGTTGGGTATTTTGAAAGTCTGTGAGGCATACACACACGCATATGGCACCGTGTCAATACCACACCATTCGAATGTTTGAATATAGTGTAATATTTGCACGTTGATATCCAAAGTAGCAAACATCGTCGACCTGTACAAAAAGACGCAAGTGACACCGGAAATTGTGAGGCATAAATGTAAGACACATGAGGACGGTAGCCTTGTGCTAATTATACAATGAGTGAAAGAAAAAAAGTCGCGTTTTGAGTAACGTAACTTAACGGAGGTGTCACTAACAACCACTGATAAAGTTTTAACAATGTGATTCGCTTTCTAGCAGATAAGTACTGCCCCATAATCGAGAGGGGCGTAGTTCGAATACTGTTTCAATTTGACAGCTTTAGATTTTTCGTGACATTTGGAAACCATCATAGGCTTCTTGTCTGTCTGTCTTCCTATCTTTAAGTGTGTCTGACTGGCTGAATTACTAATTTCATGCCATGAAAAATCTCAAGAGAGAGGCAAAAAGTATAAATCATTTCATAGAGAGGAAAAATCTAGAGGAAAACAGGACTTGTACAACGGTCTTGAAAACCTAGTGTTGTCAGTTCGATTCTCAGTGAAGAACTCCCTTTACATTTTTTAAAAACAGAATGAAGGCAGTCACACCACGTGAGAGTAGAACCATGAAATTTACGAAAACTGACAGAAGATGCCAGTGAAAGGAGAGACCTAAAGCTGAGAAAAGTCTTTCATGATGTGGAAAAACCTATATTTGTGCTATCATTGTCTGTCATGGCATGTGTTTCCTTCTGTGTTAGGTCGTATGTATCATAATTGCTCTTATGTTTTACTATCACAAAAATTGCTGACATCGGACTATAAATCGAAGATTTATTAGTCACTTAATGTTACTTTTTGTTGTGGAAATGCTTCGTGTTTAGCCAAACTGTCAACCTTCGGCGTGGTTGGGTATGCGATGGAAACATATTACTTCCAACAACACCATGCGTAGTAAAACGCACATGTGGTGTTCTAATTAATCTTCGAGTGATGTCCGCTTTACCTTTAACTCCTTGTAAATCAGTTCCTCGCAGAAGAGTTTGGATATTGGTGCATATTACATTACTTACGATGTAAATTTTCTTTTTTGAAGGAGGACTTAACAGTCACACCTCCTTCCCAACAGATTATTTCGTTTCGTTTTATATAGATATTTAATCAATTTGTTCTACGCAAAAATCAGTGGATTTTTGTTTCTTCAGTCCCCTTTATCCGCCTGTGCAATAGAACTACACCATTCTAGCTTTTTCTTCAAAAACGTAAGTTAAATTTTAGGTACCAACTTCATTCATCACCGCCTTCATGTCCACAAACACTAATTAACACTGACGTTTCTAAAGGTGATGACGATGAATGTTAAATTACCTAACTACAGCGCTGTCACCATTTTTATTTCCTAATTTCTGCTTGTGTTTGTGCGGATGCTACGCAGAATTTCTTACGTAGTATCAGCGTATTTCCTCATCTCATAGTTTCTTGCACTGTTTCAAGTTGTAATTGACTGAACACTATGATGATGGCATAATACCTTCCCCGTAAATCGATGTCCTATGACCTAGGTAATGGCATTCAACTACTTTCGCAGAATCAAATAGAAAACACCAAAGGCAAAAGTAAATTCTTGCTTCTGGCATGAATTTTGCATTGAAGCAACGAAAACATTAACAGAAGTCCACAAAAAAGAATTTTTAATGAATGTACCTAAGGTCTCAACATAGTAGTCGGATAATTTATCATTCAGTTGCATCACTTGCAGAAGCCTCGAGCTTCATTATCAACTGTTTCTTTTGGGCAAGATCATCAGTAGTAAATCAGGTTTCCTTTCGCAGAAATGAAGTACGGGGAGCTGCCTACGTACCTAAATGAATGGCTGGTACTAAGAATACAGTAGTCCGCTAGTGACATCAACAATCAGGTGAAAGATTCCCAATAAACTGGACGGAAGAAAGGTTCAGCTCCAAATCAGGTTTATTACTAAAAGTACCACGATGAATCGCATTTCTATAGCTTTGACGTCATATTCCTTGAATACTTCTATTTGAGTAATGACTATTTTGTTCATTCCTTCTAGGAATAAATAAGAAAACAGCGCTATACTCAAGTGTAAGTAAGAGATTTTCAGTAATCTGCTACATAGTTCCAATTGGTGCCTTAGTGGTATCAGCGAATGAATATAAAGACTGGGGATTGAGTCCCTGCTTCGTACTAAGATGCATTATTTTATTTTTGCAGTAGTTGTGGTTTTACTACTGCTATGTGGATATAACAAATACCGACTTCTATTACCGATCAGAAGAGACAAAACCCTAAAATCTCTAATATTAACGGTCCTTGTAAAGCGCTATTATTTTCAAACCACCTTCCGACGGATACTGGTGTTTACGTCCAATAAAATTTACATTATTCTAAAGTTTTATAGTACCGGTAATGCTAACATTACAGTACAGTCGTATACTCTTAGTTTCCTGTAAAATACAAATCGTAATATGAATCGGTTTTAAGATTGAAGAAATACTCTCTTTCATTTAATACCAGAGTGTCTCTCTGACTGTTTCTTCGTTGTAAGAACTGCAGGCTACTTATGTTTTCCAGTTCTCTATAGACCTTACAGAAGTTCACACGAAGGTCTGTGGTGCACAGTAAAAGAAATTTGCTAACATTCTTAATAAAAGCTGTCTTCTAAAATCTTCGACGGTGTACTCCTCCTCCTCCTCATCATCATCATCATTTAAGACTGATTGTGCCTTTCAGCGTTCAGTCTGGGGCATAGTCCCCCTTATAAAATTCCTCCAGTGCTAACATTGGTGCCTCTTCTGATGTTAAGCCTATTATTTCAAAATCATTCTTAACCGAATCCAGCTACCTTCTCCTTGGTCTATCCGGACTCCTCCTACCCTCTACTGCTGAACCTCGTGAGTCTCTTGGGTAACCTTGCTTCTCCCATGAGTGTAACATGACCCCACCATCTAAGCCTGTTCGCCCTGACTGCTACATCTATAGAGTTCATTCCCAGTTTTTCTTTGATTTCCTCTTTGTGGACACCCTCCTGCCATTGTTCCCATCTACTAGTACCTGTAATCATCCTAGCTACTTTCATATCCGTAACCTCAACCTTATTGATAACGTAACCTGAATCCACCCAGCTCTCGCTCCCGCACAACAAAGTTGGTCTAAAGATTGAACGGTGCACAGATAACTTAGTCTTGGTACTGACTTCCTTCTTGCAGAAGAGAGTAGATCGTAGCTGAGCGCTCGCTGCATTAGCTTTGCTACACCTCGCTTCCAGTTCTTTCACTATGTTGCCATCCTGTGAGAATATGCATCCTAAATACTTGAAACCGTCCACCTGTTCTAACTTTGTTCCTCCTATTTGGCACTCAAACCGTTTACATCTCTTTCCCACTGACATTACCTTCGTTTTGGAGATGCTAATCTTCATACCACAGTCCTTACATTTCTGATCTAGCTCTGAAATATTACTTTGCAAACTTTCAATCGAATCTGCCATCACAAATAAGCCATCCGCATATGCGAGACTGCTTATTTTGTGTTCACATATCTTAATCCCATCCAACCAGTCTATTGTTTTCAACATATGATCCATAAATAAGATGAACAACAGTGGAGACAGGTTGCAGCCTTGTCTTACCCCTGAAATTACTCTGAATCATGAACTCAATTTATCGTCAACTCGTAACTGCTGCCTGACTATCTATGTAAAGACGTTTAATTGCTTGCAAAAGTTTGCCTCCCATTCCATAATCTCGTAGGACAGACAATAACTTCCTCCTAGGAACCCGGTCATATGCCTTTTTAAGATCTATAAAGCATAGATACAATTCACTGTTCCACTCGTAACACTTTTCCATTATTTGCCGTAAGCTAAAGATCTGGTCCTGACAACCTCTAAGAGGCCTAAACCCACACTGATTTTCATCCAATTTGTCCTCAACTAGTACTCGCACTTTCCTTTCAACAATACCAGAGAAGATTTTGCCCACAACGCTGATTAAAGAGATACCTCTGTAGTTGTTACAATCTTTTCCGTTTCCATGTTTAAAGATTGGTGTGATTACGGCTTTCGTCCAGTCTGATGGAACCTGTCCCGACTCCCACGCCATTTCAGTTATCCTGTGTAACCATTTAAGACCTGACATTCCACTGTATTTGATGAGTTCCGACTTAATTTCTTCCACCCCAGCCGCTTCATTGCACTGCAACCTATTGACCATTTTCTCCACTTCCTCAAATGTGATCCTATTTCCATCATCATTCCTATCCCATGGTACATCGAAATCTGAAACATTACTGATCGTATTTTCACCTACATTGAGCAACTCTTCAAAATATTCCCTCCATCTGCCCAAGGCATCAACAG
Source organism: Schistocerca americana (assembly GCF_021461395.2). Lineage (NCBI taxonomy): Eukaryota > Metazoa > Arthropoda > Insecta > Orthoptera > Acrididae > Schistocerca > Schistocerca americana. Next base: position 226,460,976 of record NC_060123.1, read on the forward strand.
GATTCACCAGCAGTTTTCCTGACCTGTCCAGAATGCTTGTCATTTCCTTCTTACCTCCCTTTCGAAGACTGCTAATTACACTCCAGAATGGTTTTCCAGCAGCTGGACCCAAAGTCTCCAACCTGTTTCCAAAGTCTTCCCAAGATTTCTTCTTGGATGCTGCAATTATCTGTTTGGCTTTGTTTCTTTCTTCAACAAAACTTTCTCTGTCTACCTGAGTTCTAGTATGTAGCCATTTTTGATATGCCTTCTCTTTCCTTTTACAGGCTGCCTTGACTGTGTCATTCCACCAAGCTGTTTGCTTCATCCTACCTTTATACACTACTGTTCCAAGACATTCTTTAGCCACTTCTATTACTGTGTCCCTGCACTTCGTCCATTCCTTTTCCAATGACTGTAATTGACTACATTCAACTAACTGGTACCTTTCTGAGATCACTGTTATGTAGTTGTGCCTGATTTCCTTATCCTGAAATTTCTCCACTCTTATCCTCCTACATATGGACCTGACCTCCTGCACTTTCGGCCTCACAGTACCAATTTCACTGCAGATTTAATAGTGATCAGTATCATCAAAGAATCCCCTGAATACGCGTGTGTCCCTCAGAGCCTTCCTGAATTCCTGATCTGTTATTATATAGTCAATGACAGATCTGGTTCCCTTGCCTTCCCAAGTATACCGGTGAATGTTCTTATGTTTAAAAAAGGAGTTTGTGATTACTAAGCCCATACTGGCACAGAAATCCAGGAGTTGTTACCAGTTCCTGTTGGCCTCCATATCCTCTCCAAATTTACCCATAACCTTTCCATACCCTTCTGTTCGATTTCCAATCCTGGCATTAAAATCACCCATGAGCAGAACACTGTCCTTGTCCTTTACTCTAACAACTGCATCACTGAGAGCGTCATAAAAACTATCCATCTTATCTTGATCTGTCCCTTCACAATGCGAATATACTGACACAGTCCTAATTTTCTTGCTAGACACTGTCAAATCTATCCACATTAGTCGTTCGTGTACTTTTATGAAAAATATTGTAAACGTTGGGAGTGTGATCATACCTTTTATAAAAGATTTGTGAAGGATCTTTGACGGTGTAATCCGGTCTAAGGCCTTCCAAATAAGTACTTGTTCATGCCTTGGTATAGTTTGTACTTAGGTCTAAAGTGCAGCCGGCCGCTGTGGCTGAGCGGTTCTGGGCGCTTCAGTCCGGAACCGCGCTGTTGCTACTGTCGCAGGTTCGAGGCCTACCTCGGGCATGGATATGTGTGTTGTCCTTAGGTTAGTTAGGTTTAAGTAGTTCTAAGTCTTAGGGGACTGATGACCTCAGATGTTAAATCCCATAATGCTTAGAGCCATCTGAACCATTTTTTTTTCTTTTTTTCTAAAGTGCGAAGTTGCACAGAGTTCCAGATCTCACCAACGTATCTTCTGCACTATGAGCTTATCCCAGAGTCTGGCCTTTTAATAACTGGATGATCCGTCAGAAAGTTTGAATGTAAAGTCTAAACCACTTCTAAATCACTCTTACTACTCAGACTTTGAAATCAGTAAGTGTAATAAAGCCTTGTAACAAGATCAAAGCGGTTGCTTTCAAAGAAAACGTGGACTTCAGGGACAAGTTCAAACAGCGGTCCAAAATGTTCGGAGTTTGGAGTAATAATATGGCGATTTTAATGCTTCAGGTGTTCTTCTTGAGTGCAGCTAAATGAAAGTAAGAAAAGCTCTTCTTTGGGAAGTTGTTCAACTCGTGCGTCACGTTGACCTAATGTCGACTGTGTCTTCAAAGCGTTGAACCTTCATATGACTTTCTGCATTTTGTCGTTTTGTTGTAGGGTCACACTGTTAAGACCAAGTTTCGTCATCTGTGATGATACAAAATTGGTAAGGCTTTCGTGACCACTTGTTGACGAACTGCCATCTAATCTTTAGATGAACGTCGTCCGAAGAACCCGAGACAGAAGCCAATAGGCAGTTTTCATCTGTGATGATGTTTTCCAGAAAAGAATTATCTGCGTTCCGTATTTCAATCAAGTCGCGGCACGTGTCCGCGTGTCTGTTCAGCAGTTAAGGTGGGGGGGGGGCAACATTTGCAAACACTTTTCTCTTTTTCAAAACATCCCTTAGAATGTATTGTACGTCTGATACTCAGGTGTTGTTCTATTGCGCTTTGTGACACAACCAAGTTGATACACTACGGGAGCACGTACGCTGTTGAACACTGCCTGCCCACAACCGGCTGGTTGAATGAACATCTTTTTACAGCTGTTAGTTCAAACTGCCACCGCAGTTACTGCGCTGACGTCGGCCAGGAATAAAATCAGACTCTAAGCTTTTTGGACCGACAGTGTGTGTACTTTAAAGCGATGCAGGTGCATTATTTACGAAAGCAGGAACAGTTCTCTGTGAATATTATTCATTCATAGGTTAAAACATTCTGCATTTATCTAGTTGTGCTGCAATAAAATTCACCAATTTTGCAGCGTCATGAGGGAAGAAAACGAAGATTAGGTATTAACATACCGACAACGATGAGATCTTTAGAGATAGAGCACAAGATCGGACAGGAGGAGGACAGAGAATAGAATCGGCCTGTCCTTTTCAAAATAACTGTCCGGACGTTTGATTTTAATGACTTTGGGTAAACACGTAGAAGCTAAATCAGGATGGCCTGACGGACTGATCCTCGGTCCTAACGATTGGGAGGCCAGTGTCTCCCCATGTCTCTTAGTAAGTCGTCACCAATGATTTATTTTAGTTCACTTGTTCTTAGATTCTCTTAGCCTTGTTTTATTGTGCACTTCATGTTTCCACACCGTCGCCTACCTTTACTCGCCCCTGAGCCACTGCACGTTCTTGATATGGCGGACTATCAAATCAACGGCTAATCCCTTTTTATCCTTTCACTATATCTATCGATGACACTGTAATTCCGTCAGAGACAGCAAAGCACTTGGAAGAGCTGTTGAACGGAATGGGCAGCGTCTTCAAAGGAGAACATAAGATGAACATCAACAAAGGCAAAGCAAGGGTAATGGAATGAAAAGTGATGCTGAGGGAATCAGATTAGGAAACGACACACTTAAAGTAGTAGATGAGTTATGTTGTTTGGGCAGCAAAATAACTGATGAAGACTGAAGTAGAGAGGATATACAATGTAGACTGGCAATGGCAAGACAGGTTTCTGATGAACAGAAATTTGTTAACATCGAATATAGATTTGAGTGTTAGGTAGTCTTTTCTGAAAGTATTTGCATGGACTGTAGCCATGTATGAAAGTGAAACGCTAACGATAAACTGTTTAGACAAGAAGAGATTAGAAGCTTTTGAAATATGGGGCTGCAGAAGAATGATGAAGATTGGGTGGGTAGATCACGTAACTAATGAGGAGGTACTGAATAGACTTGGGAAGAAAAGAAAACCGTGGCACAACCTGACTAGAAGAAGGGATCGGTTGATAGGACACATTCTGAGACATCAAAGTATCACCAATTTAGAAGTGGTGTGATGTGTTTGTGTGGGGGCGGGAGGGGGGGGGGGAACTAACTGTAGAGGCAGGCCAAGAGATGAGTATAGTAAGCATTTTCAGAAGGATGTAAGTTGGTGGTTATTCGGAGATAAAGAGGTTTGCACAGCATAGAATAGCGTGGAGAGCTGCATCAAACCACTCTTTGCATTGAAGACCACAACAACATATCGATCTTGCTATGAATCGCCAGTAGCCTTACATTCGATGGACGATTAAATCACACTCATGAATCAGTTATAAGACATCTTGCCTTCATTTACAAAATCTCCTTTACTACTATGCAATAGTAGATGGTTCTTTTTAACAGGTGTTGGCTCCTATTACAAGGAATTTAAGTACTGACTGATGAATACTGTTTTTCCCCATACATATAAATGATCTCTCTGCTGAAGCACATCAAGGAAAAAGTTTCTTTTCTACAGTACACGATTATTATAATTAATTTGAATAGAAAAACAGCAGCAGAGAAAATTCTACATTCATCCTTCAAAGAATTATTTAGGGTATTTTTTTTTTTTACAAATGGCGTCTCTTAATATTTTTTTAAATATTTGCTGTCTGTTCCACTCTACATCAATTAGTGCTACATGAAAGACTAGTTTATACCGTAGGGACTCTAAGAACGTTTTGGTTGTATACATTGGCGAAATTTAAAACTAGAAAAGAATGATAATTTGTTATTAACCCAGACCAGATATTTTGCACCTTGTATCATTGCAACTAAGGCGGAGAAACTACTCATAACGTTGACATACTTTGCTTATTTCGGTCAATAATATCCTGAGGTAACTTATCTTTGAAAAACGAAAATTTTTGCTACAAAAATTACATGTAAGAATAATATTCGTACGAGAATCTAAAAAAGAGCCGCTTAAGGAGTAAGGTATTTTGACTATAGACTCACGATAAGAAATTTCCTCAGATAATAGAATGTAGGAAGAATAACAGTTCCCACGTTACAATACTGGGAGAAAGACTTTCGTCATTATTCTTAATTTAAACTAAGTTTAGTGCACAAATGGACGTATAATGCTGTCTATTTAAGTCTTTAACAGTTTACCTAATGATATAAAACGCCTTGACAGCAAACATAGATTACAAACGAAGTCATGTTATTCCCTCTGGGTTTTTTCTTCCACTCCAAATTAGAATTTCTTCATATAAACTCTTAACTCAATGTAGTGCATAATTACATCTTTATTTTTCGTTATTAAATTAAATATTTTATACTGATATGTGAGTTAATCGGTTAGCACCTAGCGAGAAGATATGTTTAAAAACAAAATAATTTCATAGTAAGCTGTAAACTGTCTCATCCCGTGTCTCACAGACGCCCGATAAAACATGCAAATGAGTTTTTCAGTGTTTATCGTAAAAATACTTGTTGGTTACTATATTAACTACACTGGTTTGCAGACAACAAAATAGTGAGATGAACATGCACTTTCTATGCCTTTGTAGAGCTTTCCATGCATGTTAAAGAATTACTGTCCGTATGAAATCAAACGGGCCCGTTTTACAGTAGGTTATAAACGAATTAGAAATAAATCCCTTGTAAATTTGCATCTTATGATATTCCATTGTGGCTTGCTTGCTCCAAGGATTTCTGGAAATACCATGTTCCAGATCACAACAAAACGCTAAATCCTCCCTAACCCTGAGTGTGCAGTTCTATTTCGCATGAAAAACTGTTAACGACAAATGGGGAAGGGGGAGATGAAAATACAGTAATGAATGGCAGAACGTATGTAATCGTGTTGATGCTAATGTCTTTAAGATGCAAAATTACGCTGGAACCTCAGAAAATTACTATGAAGAGGCAAACTGGAGAAAAGGGGGGGATGACGCCGAACATGTTTTTTCATTGACGAATACGAGAGACAAAAAATGGGAAATATACCAAAATGCAGCAGTGGGAAATTTTTGATTGTAGAATCACTGAGTATGAGGAAAGAATAGTAGATGATTTGAACAGCAAATTAGGTTTGTTTTCTCTTAGAATAACCCATTCAAAAATACGAGAAAAAAGGCAAAAGGAAAGATGTTTCTAGAAGAAGGAGACCTTTAGGAAAGCTTCTTTCAGATTGTAAATCCAGTGTTCGTGTTGGAACTGTATCCCGGTTCTGCGATTTCTGTCTGTCACGTGTTACTACTTTCGTCTCCTGCAATGGCTTTTGTGATTTTTTTTTTTTTTTTTTTTATGAATTACATCGGGTGAAGAGCGGCTAGCCAATCCTTGCGCTGACACATGAGAGAAAGATATATCAATAAATATGCAATATAATAAACTCGACAAACAAAAACACTTATACATTACAGGAAGTGAAAAGCTACGTGTATTATAACAGTAACTGGCTGTGTTTGATCAGTCTTGTGGGACAACTTGGAGAAGAATAGTTCTTGCAGAGTACAGGACACACTTGGTTTGTTAGCTTCGAGGCAGGGTGTAGGAGACAAAATACTAGGCAACGACCATGAACTCGGTTCAGAGAGTGTAACGTGATTCTCGCGAAGTGGTTCAGAAGCACGAAGGGAAAGCGATAGTTCGGACGGGGACCTGAAGCATTTAGTGCCAGTCCGAAGCTATAACTTCCCGCGACGTCGCCTGCTAAAATAGTTTCTAGAAGGCTTGGAGTGCAAAATGAACCGAGACGTTCTGTTGCCAAGAAACCAAAGAAAATCGTCGCTATTTCACTCTGGTGTTCGGAACGATTCATTTTCTCAGCTATGTCCTTACGCGAGAATTCCATTAATGATCAGCGTTGTTTTATATCTTTCAAGTAAAAAAGAGACGATACCTCAAGATAACGGATTGTTATAATTAAAGTCCAGTTACTCCGGAGGTCCAACGTGGGCTATAATTATAGAATGGCAGCGAAACTTGGTAGATATGCTGATGCGTAAATGCTGATATAATTTATGCTGAAAAAAATTAGTTCCACTTTTGGTCACTTGGTGCAAATCTGGCGCTGTACAGTATCTCATCGACGCCTCTGGTGAACATATTAAACAATTAGTATAAGTTTGGATTAATAATAAAAGTAATATTTTGCCTTTCTCCCTTGTTTGACCTTTTCTGCCCATGTCCCATTTCTAATCCATGACATATGAAAACATTTTTTTATGTCTCTCTTGCATTTACAGCGTCAGATTTGCACCTGGTGGCCAAAATTGAACTAATCTTTTTCCGAAGTAAATCGATTCTGTATTAACGCATTAGAATATCTACCAAGTTTCGCTGCCATACCTCAATTACAGCCCACACTGGACCTCTCTCTGAGCAGCTGCACATTAATTACAACCACCTGGTATAACTAAAAAGACATACCGGCGAAAAGCAGGCAATGCGAATGTTTTAAATGGTTCAAATGGCACTGAGCACTATGGGACTTAACTTCTGAGGTCATCAGTCCCCTAGAACTTAGAAGTACGTAAACCTAACTAACGTAAGGACATCACACACATCCATGCCCGAGGCAGGATTCGAACCTGCGACCGTAGCGGTCGCGCGGTTCCTGACTGTAGCGCCTAGAACCGCTCGGCCACCATGGCCGGCGAATGTTTTACTGGCACTGATATATTAATAACAAAATTTTGTATTCTTAGGTGACATTTAGATAATATGTAAGCGACCGTGACAAAGATGCTAGTGTGCAAGCGCCGAACCTTAAAAACTAAAGGTATCTAACTGGACGACGTGTTTGGTCATAGCAAATGTAGGTAGCGTCATATGAAGAGTCATCGTACAAAGTTACAACTAATCTTTACCCATTAATTCACGATTAATGTTTCACTCAGTATGATGTGATACAAATATACAGGGTGGTCCATTGATAGTGACCGGGCCAAATATCTCACGAAATAAGCATCAAACGAAAAAACTTCAAACAACGAAACTCGTCTAGCTTGAAGGGGGAAACCAGATGGCGCTATGGTTGGCCCGCAAGATGGCGCTGCCATAGGTCTCAAACGGATATCAACTGCGTTTTTTTTTTTTAATAGGAACCCCCTTTTTTATTACATATTCGTGTAGTACGTAAAGAAATATGAATGTTTTAGTTGGACAACTTTTTTCGCTTTGTGATAGATGGCGCTGTAATAGTCACAAACATACGGCTCACAATTTTAGACGAACACTTGGTAACATTTTATCGATGGCAATCAAAATGGTGCAATGCATGCTGATTTCCTACGTAATGTTCTACCTATGTTACTACAAGATGTTTCACTGCATGAAAGAATGGCGATGTACTTCCAACATGATGGATATCCGGCACATATCTCGCGTGCAGTTGAAGCGGTATTGAATAGCATATTTCATGACAGGTGGATTGGTCGTCGAAGCACCATACCATGGCCCACACGTTCACCGGATCTGACGTCCCCGGATTTCTTTCTGTGGGGAAAGTTGAAGGATATTTGCTATCGTGATCCACCGACAACACCTGACAATATGCGTCAGCGCATTGTCAATGCATGTCCGAACGTTACGGAAGGCGAACTACTCGCTGTTGAGAGGAATGTCGTTACACGTATTGCCAAATGCATTGAGGTTGACGGACATCATTTTGAGCATTTATTGCATTAATATTGTATTTACAGGTAATCACGCTGTAACAGCATGCGTTCTCAGAAATAATAAGTTCACAAAGGTACATGTATCACATTGGAACAACCGAAATAAAATGTTCAAACGAACCTACGTTCTGTATTTTAATTTAAAAAACCTACCTGTTACCAACTGTTCGTCTAAAATTGTGAGCCATATGTTTGTGACTATTACAGCGCCATCTATCACAAAGTGAAAAAAGTGGTCCAACTAAAACATTCATATTTCTTTACGTACTACACGAATATGTAATAAAAATGGGGTTTCCTATTTAAAAAAACGCAGTTGATATCCGTTTGACATATGGCAGCGCCATTTAGCGGGCCAGCCAAAGCGCCATCTGGTTTCCCCCTTCAAGCTAGACAAGTTTCGTTCTTTGTAGTTTTTTCGTTTGACGCTTATTTCGTGAGATATTTGGCCCGGTCACAATCAATGGACCACCCTGTATATACTTGTTCTATAAATTAAAGACTTATGTGATATATTGAAATTTAATGTATATCTGTCCGTACAGAGACTATTTATTATGCACGCCATGATTAGATACCTGCTGTTAACTTCCGCATTATCTCTAAATTCGTGCTACACCAAAGCAAGTAGGCCATTAGCCACGTTTCCTTGACATTGATAACATGCTCTGTATAAAAATTTTATCCGGTGAAGTATTAACCAAATGTATTCATCTCTCCGGTCTAATCATTTATGTTAATAAACAGTACTGAAAGTTACGAAGTGCCAGCTGTTTTACAAACAAATTAAATGTGTCTAAATTATCAACAACAATTTAATGTGAGGTTTAAATTACTGACTGCCTTCTGTGACGCAGTTTCAGTGCTGAAAGTCAGTTTCCTATAAAACTGATATTATCTCAACTGCGTACTTTTCGTCACTTTCTGTTTCGCGTATCAGTAACATGCTTCGTATTGCGAATATTGTTTCTATCATTTCGTCATGTAACTGATTTTACCTTTTTATTCAATTTTCCACAAGAAACAAGTGCGCCAGATTTCTGTTAGGGACCATTAGTGATGTAAAAGAATAATCTTTAATTACATATTTCCTATTTTTACAGTTGTTTAATGCGTTACATCATAGAGGTTCGAGATATATAGCCGGCCGCGGTGGTCTAGCGGTTCTAGGCGCTCAGTCCGGAACCGCGGGACTGCTACGGTCGCAGGTTCGAATCCTGCCTCGGGCGTGGATGTGTGTGATGTCCTTAGGTTAGTTAGGTTTAAGTAGTTCTAAGTTCTAGGGGACTGATGACCACAGCAGTTAAGTCCCATAGTGCTCAGAGCCAGCCGAGATATATAGTGAAACCAAATAGTTGTGAAGCTGATGTACAAGTAACATAAATGTTTTATGCTTTGAGTGTTGATGATGATTATCAGCAATTTAAAGAAGAATGTCTGATTTTAACAACTACAATCACTTGCAAAATATTGACTTTAATAACTTTCTCAGCAACATGTTCGTTTACAAAGAAACTTTGGATAGTGGCCGCCAATGTGAGCAGGTCGGTTGTAGTAATGAAGGACAGATATAAAAGTGGGCAACGCACATTTTACTCAGTTTCGGCATTTTTTTAAATCTGATATTCGTAAAAGAGTAACAGCAATTCATGTAATTTGAAGGTCAACATAAAAGTAATAATATACTTACAATATTACTTACGCTGTGTCAGATCATCAGAGTCAGAAAATTGGCTATTGACGTAAGTAAAGTGGAGTGGAGAAATGATGTGTGTCGGTGGCTATTTTGTGCCACTGTTTGGTTGTCCCGCCTGATTGCCAAGCTAGAAGTCAGCTGAAGCTCGAACTGACGAAAGCATTAGCAGCACCGCCCTAGTACACGAGATTCTAAACGATGCTTGCCAACACGTGAGTGAACTTGAGCTGTGCCGAATGCGAACAGACAGTTTTAGCTATGAGTCATGGGATTTTTTGCACTTCCTGTTCCGTGTTCTCCTACGCGCTGTTCAACCAATTTCTGCTCCCTAGTCAATTTACCAACCCATAGCCTTTGCTATAATATGTAAGATTCTTAGAAGAATACTGGAGAATGATTCCACTAGCAGTCTCTCTCGCTTCCGATGTTACAGAAGGAGGGTATATGTCCCGACGCAACATTGTTAATACAACATCTGAACAGTGTTAAAATGATTTATTTCGATACTGAAACAACTTACACGGCTACAATTACTTTGTAAAAATTTAAACTGAAGCCAAAGAACACACAAAAAATTAAAAAATCTTTTCTTTAAGACATAGGACTGTATAAGTCAGCTCAAGTCTAGAATGCTACTCGCTTCTTTATGTCTTCGCCATGGTTTTTTTTCTGTAGTGATAGACAATGTGTGTGTGTGTGTGTGTGTGTGTGTGTGTGTGTGTGTGTGTGTGTGTAGCTTTGAAAGTATTAGTCATAGAAGAAGCTGTGACTCCAAGATACAGTACCGCGTGATAGCATCGCAGTTTTATTAATCTAAATGTCAAGGCGTTGCATGTCCACCTACGTATTACCTTGTTTATTACACTTCTCACAAAAAGTTCATCACATCTCTCTCTCCGCAACTGGTTTGAATACCGAAGAATCTTGCAATTATAATAGTGACAAAGTCTCAACTGAACACGTTTGAAAATAAAATGCACTGCAGCACAAATACATTGTTTGAAAGAAATATGCAGTGAGGATCCATAGGCAATAATTTGGGCATCTGCGTTTCTGTTTTTTAGGGAGCGTCCGTAAGCAGTATTTATTTATTCTATTTCTGCTAATAATATTTATTTATTTTTTTGATTGGTTATTTAGTCTGGCCAGATCAGGGCCTTAAGGCCCTTTCTTACATATAAGCAGGTACGTCACATACAAAAAAGATATTACATAACGATCACAATAATAATAATTTGCATTATTAATGAAAATAATTGGCACTAGTAATAATAATAGTAACACTAATAATGATGACAAAATAATGTAGGAATTAAGAATGATGTTCATTAGTTTAGCACCTTTGAAGCCTTGTTTAATGTGGAAGCGACACTGACAAAGGAGAGGATTGAAATGAAAGTGACAGTGCTTGCTAGCAAACAAGATCATTTCAATAGATTGTAGACAAGGGGAGGGAAAGGTGATGGGGATGGATGGTTGAAAAGAGTGAGCTACAAAAGATAGCTATCTCTTGAAGTTTGAAAGAATCTTGATTTCTCTAATATTTTGAGGAATAAGATTTAGAAAAATGTTTATAGAATATATCAGTGTTGTGTATTGGTACAGAGAGGATTTCAATTTGTTCGGAACGAGTATTTCTGCCGTGTTGTTGAGATAGTAGTGTAAGGGTTGAAGATAAATAGGAAGTATTGCAGTAACTGAGAAGACGATGCAGCAAACAAAGGTATGATCATCTCTACGCTTATCGGCACGTAGCCATGATAGTTTTTCGTTGGCAGGAGTGATATAGTCGAAATAGCGTACATCAGAATTGAATAGCACACAAGCATTCACCGCCAGTTCCAGCCGGTGTGAGCTCTCATAATGAAAGTCCTTGGAGCATCGAATCACCACAATCGAGGATGGGGAGTGTTAGTGACACTACGAATTTCTTTTTAAACTCGAGAGGAAGTATCCTTTTTATATTTCTGTAACGAATACAGTGATGCTGACACGTTCTTACAGAAGGCAGTTGTGTGTGCTGTCCAGTCTAGGTGACGGCCGAGAATTCTAAATTATTTGCTGAAGTAGAAAAGGTGACTTCTGTGCTGTTTTAGGGTTAAGGGTGGAAGAGATTTTCGGAACAGAAGAGTAATAAGTCTTCTGCGAGCAACTACTATTGTTTACGCTTTAGATGGGTTAAGTTTCAAACCTATGTTCTGCCTCCATTCTGATAAAGCAGAGAAGTGCGCATTTATGTTCTGGATGGCTGCGCGCATATTTGTCGGGCTTCCACTTAGGTATATCTGAAGGTCATCGGCATGTAAATGATATTTGCAGTGGGAGGTAGTAGTAGATACATCCTTAACATATAATAAGAAAAGTAGTGGGACCAACACTGATCCTTTGGGGCCCCTGATAGTATATTCTTCCATTGTGACGTCTTTGTTCCGGTCATTACACACTGTTGGCGGTATGTAAGGAATGAGTGGAAGCATTGCACAGCACTTGAAGAAAAGTTTTGAGTTTAGCACATAGAATGCCAAAGTCGACAGTGTCGAGAGCTTAGTCGAAAAAGCACGTAATAGCCGCCAGTTTTTTGCCCATTGCTTGTCTCAGTTCCTCAGTCACTAATATGAGGGCAAACGTAGTGCTGCGATTTTTTCGGAAACCGTATTGGTATTAATCCAGAATGTTGAGTAACTGGTAAAGCTGATCGTGACTTATGTATTCTAAAGCCTTGTGGTAGTTTCTTTTTTGGGTAGAGGTTTAATGATTTCCTTTCTCCAGGGCGTTGGGAAAATACTGTAGATCTTAGAATGATTGAAAATATAAATGATAATTAACTGAAACCCTCAGCTGTCGACAGGTGTTGTTGATATGCCTCGACGGGGACAGCTGAAAATGTGTGCCCCGACCGGGACTCGGACCCTGGATCACCTGCTTACATGGTAGACGCTCTATCTGTCTTTTTTTATATCATTTTGTTCCATATTGTGCGTTGAATTTGTTCGTGGCGGACGTCCGATGACACTCGTTCAGGTTGTTCGTTGATCCGTGCACTCAGTTTTTTTATTACAGAGGGTAGCTAAACGCTCTGACCGAACACGCCGAGCTACCGTGCCGGCTATCCAGCTGAGCCACCGAGGACACACATGAATAGCGCGACTGCAGGGACTTCTCCCTTGCACGCTTCCCGTGAGACCCACATTCCCAACTGCCCACAATCTACATACGTAATGTACCTGATAGATATTTGCTGTCGGCAGCTGAGGGTTTCAATTAATTATCATTTGTTCTAGAGAAGCTGCACGGTCATCAATGGTACCTGTTCTTTCGAGAACAGTTACTATCTTCATATATATAGTTAAAGGTTACCCAGCCATTGACCTTCGTCTGTGCGAATGCGCACAGGTTGCCCGAACTCTTATAGAAATCGTCACGTTAGTGTGCGCGAGTAATGAGTGAATGGGCAAATATCTATTAGGTACATTACGTATGTAGATTGTGGACAGTCGGGAATGTGAGTCTCATGGGGAGCGTGCAAGGGATAAGTCGCTGCAGTCGCACTCATCTGTGTCCTCGGTGGCTCAGATGGATCGCCGGCGCGGTAGCTCAGCATGTTCGGTCAGAGGGTTAGCTGCCCTCTGTAATAAAAAAACTGAGTTAATCGATCAACAACGAACTTAAACGGATGTCTTACGACGTCCGCCCCGAGCAGATGCAACGAACAAAAGCGAACAAAAATGAGAAAAAAAAGAAAAAAGATGGATAGAGCGTCTGTCATATAAGCAACGGATCCCGGGGTCGAGTCCCGGTCGGGGCACACATTTTCAGCTGTCCCCATCGAGGTATATCAACAACACCTGTCGGCAGCTGAGGGTTGCAGTTAATTATCATTTGTTCTAGAGAAGCTGCACAGTCATCAATGGTATCTGTTCTTTCGAGAACAGTTAGTACCTTCACATATATATATATATATATATATATATATATATATATATATATATTAAAAATATACGTTATTATCGGCAGCAATGGTTCGACGAGGAAATTGATCATTTATATTGTAACATTGTCGTGTCCTGCAGCTGCAGAACGAATTTTCGAGCAATTGGCTTCCTGACCGTGTGAAGGCTTACCATCTACAGAAAAAGTTTTTCCTTTATACCTACCTCATATACTTCAAGGGATTCGATGGTTTGCGTCCTTGTGCGTTGGTCAGGTAGAGATGTAGGCGTGGCGAAATACTCATTTAGCTGTCAATACACATCACGGGTGACCTAAAGTGTTATTACTTGGAGGCTAACCTCTGAATCTGTAAGTATTCATGAATGAAACCATTATTACTGTCACGAAAAGAGAATCCACTTCAATTTGTACCCCTCCTCCACTACGAGATAATGCGTTCAGTTCGAAGGCAGGCGTCGCACGAGTATAGAGTTCTTCCCGACACGTATAGTTTACGTGCTAGCGTAAGCATCTCTCTCTCTCTCTCTCTCTCTCTCTCTCTCTCTGTCTGTCTCTCTCCCTCTGCGTCTCTCTCTTGTTCTCCTTTGTCGGTTGGAGGTACACCCGTAACTCTTAAACATGTTACGAACAGATGTTAACCCAAGATAAAAAATAAATAAACAGATGTTCCAATCTCAGTAGTTCACATTTCACAGCATATAATGTGACACAGGAACAGCCGAGACTTATCAAAAGCATAACTCGTCGCCAGGTCAATATACAGAATAGTAAACTGCGAGACGAGCAGGTAGGAGAGATTCCGTTCGAATCTGCGCTGATGTGGTATAGTTTTTAGACAATGTCCATCCCCTGTTTAGACTTACGCCGGTTGATAGCACATGTCCGCTGTGGAAACCCAGTACACAAAAAACCAAAATATGAAAGCACGCAGGTCACAGTTTACGAAATGGTTTACACGACTTCGTTCACCTTACTATAATGTGACGCGTGGCGTCGCACACCAAGGGTGTGCACCTATAGAAACATCTGCCACATTTATGAGCAAAGATCGGTTATTTACGAACTCTGCAATCGTAGAATAATTCCAGGAATGCTGGACATGAAAATCGTTCATCTGCCATGGCATACACGACTGTTTCCAATCAGAATGCTTTGGACATTCAAGGGTCACTCCAAATGAAATGCACACTATTTTTTTAATCCATCTTTTATTCTACATGTTTGAAAGTTGTACAGTGTGTAGATTGTTTTGTATTGTATGTTAACCGGGGACCTAGAAACGACGGAGAGCCTCCGTCCTCGCCGCAGCCGCAGTGGTCCACAACCCCACGACGACTATCGCAGTCCACTTCACCGCCGCCCCACACCGAACCCAGGGTTATTGTGCGCTTCGGGGCCGGGTGGTCCCCCCAGGGAACGTCTCACACCAGACGAGTGTAACCACTATGTTTGCCCGGTGGAGTAATGGTGGTGTACGCGTACGTGGAGAACTTTTTTACGCAGCAATCACCGACATAGTGTAACTGAGGCTGAATAAGGGGAACCAGCCCCCATTCGCCGAGGCAGATGGAAAACCGTCTAAAACTCATCCACAGACTGGCTGGTTCACCGGACCTCGACACAAATCCGCCGGGCGGATTGGTGCCGGGGACCAGGCGCTCCTTCTCGCCCGGAAAACAGTGTGTAGATACATCCTTTAGGAACAACATTTTCATTTCTCCACATAATTTCCATCCCTCTCAACTGCCTTACGCCATCTTGGAACCAACGCCTGTATACCCGCACGGTAAAATTCTGGACCAACCTGTTGGAGCCACTGTTTGGCAGCGTGCACAAGGGAATCATCATCTACAAACCTTGTTCCACGAAGAGAGTCTTTCAGTTTCCCTAAGAGATGATAGTCACTTGGAGCCTAGTCAGGACTGTAAGGCGGGTGTTTCAGTGTTGTCCTTCCGATCCTTCCGAGTTTTGTGATCGCTTCCGTGGTTTTTTGACTGACATGTTGCCGTGCATTGTCGTGCAACAGCAAAACATCCTGCTTTTGCCGACGTGGTCGAACACGACTCAGTCGGGCTTGAAGTTTCTTCAGTGTCGTCACATATGCATCAGAATTTATGGTGGTTCTACTTGGTATGATGTCCACAAGCAAGAGTCCTTCGGAATCGAAAAACACCGTAGCCATAACTTTTCCAGCAGAAGGTGTGGTTTTGAATTGTTTTTTCTTGGGTGAATTTGCATGATGCCACTCCATTGATTGCCTCTTCGTCTCTGGTGAAAAATGATGGACCCATGTTTCATCACCTGTCACAATTCTTCCAAGAAATCCATCTCCACCAGTCTCGCACTGTTCCAAAAGTTCTCTGCATACCGTTTTTCTTGTTTCTTTGTGAGCCACATAAGTTTGAATGGAATACTCACTGCGAGAGTCGTACTCGCAATCGGCCAGTTTTTAATGAACAGGAGAGCTGCTCATCACATTTCTGCATGCGCGCATCTGCCGCATGCTCTGTCCAGACTTCGTCGCTGTGTCATTACGACTGAGTGAGTTGCGAGGAGCATACGTCGTAAGTGACCAGCTGAATGCAACACAAAATGGCGCACACGAAAAAAAATGGTTCAAATGACTCTAAGCACTATGGGACTTAACATCTGAGGTCATCAGTCCCCTAGAACTTAGAACTACTTAAACCTAACTAACCTAAGGACATCATACAGCCGGCCAGTGTGGCCGAGCGGTTCTAGGCGCTCCAGTCTGGAACCGCGCGACCGCTGCGGTCGCAGGTTCGAATCCTGACTCGGGCATGGATGTGTGTGATGTCCTTAGGTTAGTTAGGTTTACGAAGTTCTAAGTTCTAAGGGACTGATGACCTTAGATGTTATGTCCCATAGTGCTCAGAGCCATTTGAACCATTTGACATCACACACATCCATGCCCGAGGCAGGATTCGAACCTGCGACCTTAGCAGCAGCGCAGTTCCGGACTGAAGCGCACACGATGAAACTGCGCGTGTTCCTCGTCGAGTGTATTGCGAAGAACAATTCGTGGAAAACGTGTGCTGAACTGTTTGTGCAAGAGTTTTAACATTAGAAGTGTTTTGGCAAAATCTCCAGCAAAAATTGCAATGCAAAAAGTAGTGGAAAAATGGCGCGGAACGGGCTCTGTAGCCCATAAAATCCGCAACTATCCGAAAACAGTTCGAACCTCAGAAAATGTTGCTGAGTGAACGAAGGCATGAAAGTAACTCCGACGAAAACTCAACGCCGTTTATCTGTGCTAATTGGAATTCAGAGATCGTCGTGTGGAAACATCATCAAACAAGGAACTGCATCTGTATCCACACGCAACTCCGACGAAAACTCAACGCCGTTTATCTGTGCTAATTGGAATTCAGAGATCGTCGTGTGGAAACGTCATCAAACAAGGACCTGCATCTGTATCCACACAGATTTACCGCTGTGAATTAGAAATAATCATCCAGACGAACTTTCGAGTGTTGAGTTCTGTCGGTCGTTTCAAGGCGAAGGGGATTTGGGACTTTTGGACCCTCAGTTTTTCATTTCTTCAGATGAGGCCTGGTTCAGCCTCTCAGAGTATGTGAAATCACATAACATGCGCCATTACTCAAGATAAAATCCCCATCTGTACCTTGAAGAGGCCTTGCATAAATTCAAGATTAGTGTTTGGTGTGCAATGTTTGGTGTTCGCATTGTAACATGATTCTTTCGACAGACTGTTATTGCTGTCCAGTAGCTCCAGAAACTGTTTAATCTATATGTGTGAGCCATGCTGCGGCTCGCGTTGGTGCTGTCTGTAAGTTTCCTCCCTCTGTTGCAGGCCAGACGGTATCGCTTAGTTGGCGTGGTTGCAGTTGTTTGTCTTCTTCTCGTGTTGACTGGCGCCACTCGGTTTCGCAAGCGTTGCCTGTCCGCTAGTGGCAGCAGCGGTGGTTATCCATAAGTAGTAACTGTTGCCCTATCTTTGGAGCGACGTCGTTGTTTTTCCGGGTCGTGTGAGTGGGCCAGTTCAGTTGGGGACTCAGGAGGAGCTAGGTCCGCGCAGTTGGCGAACACGCCGGGACCACTGGCGGCACGCATTGACTGCCAGATGAAAGGGCTGTGATCTCGAGGGTGCACGACTTCGTCGTAAACCAGATCCATCGACCGCATTTCAATCCAAGTAGAGAAACCTCCATCATTGTGATATCTCGCGATTCTCCAGTGACTTGGGTTCGTGTTGCTGCTCATAGTGTCGCCGAGGCGAAGAGCAGCGAGTGGAGTACTTGGGGAAGACGGATCTGATTAGCTTTCCTCGACTTCTTATTACTATTTACTGCGTTCAATTTGTTACAATTTGTTAAGTTCAACCAGCGGTAATTTTTCTTGCCTGGTGGCCGCTAACGCCCCCCAGTTACCTGGCCTGGGGGTTAGTGTATGTAACGACAGTGTATGTTTCCTCGCCTTGCCGCTGCTGTCCTGTAAGGCGTATAGTTTTGACAGGTTTCTTGATTGTAGGCCCGTTGGTGCTTCTTCTACTCTAGTGGTAATGATTCCTTTCTCGTTCTGGGCGCTCCAAACACAGTATTCTGGACGTAGTGCTGACCGCCGGTTCTGGCTTTGGCGTATTGTTCCATCGTTGCATTTGATTTATCGGACGTCAGGTAGCTTCAGCAAGATTATCATCAGTCATTCGTTAGACTGCCACTAGTCTGAAGTGAATGCAGCTCTTGGCTGCCTATCTCGTCGTTCGCGAAAGTGTTTGTTGCCGGACCTTCTCAGAGGTCGATTCCTAGAGCACCGTCTGTGACTGGTCCTTGTGTTTTATTATTGTATTATTAATTACCATACCTTGTAATGCCTACATTAAAGGTTATGTGTGTCTAGTTACTAGTTCTAGTCGCCTTCTGGAAGAAATCTAGCAGTGTAAGGATTGTGTAACAAGGTTTACCATCATCTTCTTTCCCCCATTTGGTGGTCAGTTGCTTGTTTCTTTTAATTAACCTTTGCTCGTATTTGCTGTTTTACAGCAGGTTTCCTTCAGCCGTGATTGTGGTCATTTGCTTTAAAAACATAATTTGGTATTTGTGATTTAGCAGCAAACCTTAAAACCTTATTTACTGCCATTCCTGGCGTCTGATACCTTCTGCTGTGTTTGTGGCCACTTACCTTTTAATATTTCAATACCTTAAGTTGTAAATTGCAGCTAGTTCTTAAACATTCTTAATTTATTGCCATTCTTGGCGTGTAAGGCCTTCAGCCGTGATCAAAGTGGCTTGTTTTTTTTGTTTTTTGTTTTTTTTTAAGTTATTTGTATCTGCATTTTATGGTGATATGCTAAATTGTAACGCACTGAAAAAACTATTATTTACTCACTTGTTTATTCCCTCATTAATAAAGTGTGGTATTTTTTAAAATTTAATATTGAGTCTGGAATTACTGTTTTAAAAATAAATGTGTGTAACTGTAAAAGGCAACCAATAGTAACTGATTACGGCCCCGTCCACAATCGTAACCGAATCCTGCCTTCCATTGACTATCAGGTTTCAAAGCGGATCAACTCACGGAAGATGGAATATTTTCAGCAAGACGTATCAACAGCATACACAGCACTGATAATCTTGCCACGAGTGTATGAGGTGTTCCTTGAGGAGAAGACAATCATTAGAGACAGTGCAATCTGCAGGACATCTCGATCGCCTGGTGTCTCTCCTTGTGATTTTTTGCTGTGGGGCAAAGGTGTACTCAAGTAATACCCACTCTCTGGAAGAGCTACAGCAGAACAATAAGAGCAGCGTCACTGCAATCGCTCAGGCAGAGCTGCTAAGTGTCTCCCACAGTTTGGTATACCGAACACAGCGTTGCATCAACGTCAACGGTGTCCATTTCCAGAATATTCTGTGATGTTCATTAACAAGGGCCAATACTGGGTCAGTAAATTGTAAATATTTTTTCGGACCAGTTTTATCTTCCTCCCACTCTGTACACAACCGGACAGAGACGAATGGGGAACCATTCCGGCGATGACATAGGCTGCAAATGGGGAAATCACTGGCATAAACGACTTTGACAGAGGGCCCGTCGCCTAGGAACAAGCATGCATGGGTGCATGTCCGAACAACGCAGGAAACATATATTTATCCGCCGACACCGGGCAAACGACTTTCTGTTAAAATATTTCCCCTGTACAAGACTATAAATATAGGATGTATGAGACCAGGTTGTAGACATACGGTAAACGATGTACGGAAGTTTTGATCTGGCCGTGAAGTGTGCTCGGCTAGCCTAGTGGAAAGTTCAAATGCGTGTGAATTCCTAAGGCACCAAATTGCTGAGGTCATCGGTCCCTATACTTACACACTACTTAAACTAACTTAACGCTAAGGACAACACCCATGCCCGAGGAAGGACTCGAACCTCCGGCGGGAGGGGCCGCACGATTAGTGACATTGCGTCTCTAACCGCGCGGCCACTCCGCGCTAGCCTAGTGGAAGGCGATTTCTTGCGTAAAGCGGGAAATCCGGGTTCGTGCCCCGGTGCAGCATAAATTTTCATTGTCGTCATCCTATTACACAGCTGATGGTTGTCCGTATTCGCAACTGCGAATACATTCAATTTATATGAAAAGCGGTTGAAGGATGGCGTAACCTCGAGTAGGCCACAAGGTGTTGGACGTCACTGAACATGGAGGTCAGGGGCATGCCCGCTCTGTGAAGCCGTATAGGGGGCTATCTGTGGCAGACTTGACTACAGAGCACGATGCTGGTGCAGGCATTAGCGTTTCAGAGCGATTCGTTCAGTGCGCATTCTTGAAAGTGGGGCTCAGCAACAAAATGGTTCAAATGGTTGGAGGTCATCTGTCCCCAAGAACTTAGAACTACTTAAACCTAACTAACCTATGGACATCACACACATCCATGTCCGAGGCAGGATTCGAACCTGCGACCGTAGCGGTCGCGCGGTTCCAGACTGTAGCGCCTAGGACCGCTCGGCCACCCCGGCTCAGCAACAGACAACCCGTACGTGTTCCCATGTTGACCCAGCGACACTGTCAATTACGATTGCAGTGAGCACGGGATCATCGAGATTGGATCATGGGCCAGTGGATACGTGTCGCCTGGTTGGATGAATCATATTTCTTATTACAGCAGGGCAATGTTTGAATCTGGTTATGCCGCAATTCAATCGAACAGCTGCTCGAAACATGCACTGCGCCACTGTCGCAGGCCGGTGCGGCAGTATTATGCTGTGTGGGACATTCACGTAACCTTCTGAGACCAGTGGTTGTAATCGAAGGCATCGTGACAGCGATGGTCTGTGTGAACATTATTGCCGACCACCTGGATCTCTTCATGCTCGTCTTCCATGTAAACGATACCATCTTACGGCAGAATATCTGTCCGTGTCACCAGGCCAAAATCATGCTAAAGTGGTTTGAGCAGTGTTGCGAAGTGCTCTGTTCTACTGTTGAGCCGTGTCACTGTTACGTTGTCATTCTTTATCGAATGTGTCAGTATTGACCTCACTACTGTTGTGTGCTCATATTAACGAGTGTGTCAGTGTAGCGTTCTGAAACTATTAAATAAATTAGTCCAAGTACAAAAACTGTTATTTATTACACTACTGGCCATTAAAATTGCTACACCACGAAGATGACGTGCTACAGACGCGAAATTTAACCGACAGGAAGAAGATGCTGTGATATGCAAATGATTAGTTTTTCAGAGCATTCACACAAGGTTGGCACCAGTGCCGACACCTACAACGTGCTGACATGAGGAAAGTTTCCAACCGATTTCTCCTACACAAACAGAAGTTGACCGGCGTTGCCTGGTGAAACGTTGTTCTGATGCCTCGTGTAAGGAGGAGAAATGCGTACCATCACGTTTCCGACTTTGATAAAGGTCGGATTGTAGCCTATCGCGATTGCGGTTTATCGTATCGCGACATTGCTGCTCGCGTTGGTCGATATCCAATGACTGTTAGCAGAATATGGAATCGATGGGTTCACGAGGGTAATACGGAACGCCGTGCTGGATCCCAACGGCCTCGTATCACTAGCAGTCGAGATGACAGGCATCTTATCCGCATGGCTGTAACGGATCGTGCATCCACGTCTCGATCCCTGAATCAACAGATGGGGACGTTTGCAAGACAACAACCATCTGCACGAACAGTTCGACGAAGTTTGCAGCAGCGTGGACTATCAGCTCGGAGACCATGGCTGCGGTTACCCTTGACGCTGCATCACAGACAGGAGCGCCTGCGATAGTGTACGGAACCTGGGTGCACGAATGGCAAAAAGTCATTTTTTCGGATGAATCCAGGTTCTGTTTACAGCCTCATGATGGTTCGCATCCGTGTTTGGCGACTTCGCGGTGAACACACATTGGAAGCGTGTATTCGTCAGCGCCATATTGTCGTATCACCCGGCGTGATGGTATGGGGTGCCATTGGTTACACGTCTCGGTCACCTCTTGTTCGCATTGACGGCACTTTGAAGAGTGGACGTTACATTTCAGATGTGTAACGACCCGTGGCTCTACCCTTCATTCGATCCCCGCGAAACCGGACATTTCAGCAGGATAATGCATGACCACATGTTGCAGGTCCTGTACGGGCCTTTCTGGATACAGAAAATGTTCAACTGCTGCCCTGGCCAGCACGTTCTCCAGATCTCTCACCAATTGAAAATGTCTGGTCAAAGGAGGCCGAGCAACTCGCTCGTCACAATACGCCAGACACTACTCTTGATGAACTATGGTATCGTGTTGAAGCTGCATGGGCAGCTGTACCTGTACACGCCATCCAAGATCTGTTTGACTCAATGCCCAGGCGTATCAAGGCCATTATTACGGCCAGAGGTGGTTGTTCTGGGTACTGATTTCTCAGGATCTATGCACGTAAATTGCGTGAAAATGTAATCACATGTCAGTTCTAGTATAATATATTTGTCCAATGAATACCCGTTTATCATCTGCATTTCTTCTTGGTGTAGCAATTTTAATGGCCAGTAGTGTACAGCTCACAAAATACCTTGATATGAATTCTGGTACGCCAAGTATTCAATACAGACGAAAACTTAATCCGCGACAAGTTATCACTTCCAGTAGTAAATATCCTCCCGAGACTAAGTCCGTAGCTGCAATGCAGCGCCATGACTGTAATGATTCCAATAACAAGTCTGTTTACAGCAGCGTATTCCAGCATGGCATCTCAATAGCCTACGGCACTTGCTGGTGACTTCGTAACTGCGACTGCAGTTATATTCGGAATACAACTGAAACCGCTTCTGCAGGACATTGGCCGCAGGTTAACACCGTGTGGATGCCTGCCTTGGATCCGCACGATTTGTCGTCGCAGTCGGAGATAATGAACTCCTCGCACGTTAACTCTTCTAGCTAGATGATGTCATCGCCTCCTCTGGTTGGCGTCCGATGTGTGTGTGGCATCGGCTGTAGGCGACCTCTGTGAATGACCATCGATACTCGCCGCTGCTCCCGGCCTTGCCTGCGGGGTATGCAACCCGGAACACACCAATGTGGTAACGGATATCTATCGGGCAGGGGTAGCTGGAGTACACAAGAATGAGCCAGATAGTGAACTGATGTTGACGTCCTGGTCACCAAATTCGCCTGTTCTGAACGCGGTGGAACATATCCGGCATGCTATCTGACGCCGTCTCCGCATCCTCAAAAGTATGAGTCACTTGTGCGTAGCTATCTGGTGCCACATGCCTCCGGAAATACATGAAATGTATTCGCAGTTGCCATTATAGACAACCATCAGGTGTATAATGGAACGACGACATGAAAATTCGTGCCGGAACGGTACTCGAATCCGTATTTCCAGCTTAAGGTGAGCGATCGCCCTCATTTAGGTTATCCGAGCCCGCCTCATGACCAGACCCAAGCTTCCATATGTTGTCAATTATGTGTCTACAACCTGCACTCGTACATTCATCATGTATATTTCCGTACGGAGGAGACATTTTAATTGGAAGCCGCTTGCCCGGTGTCAGCGAATTGATTCAATATTGCAGTGCCTGTGTTGGTCATAAATACGATGAAATGTTCCTTCGGACATGAAAAAAGCACTGCGGTGACTACAGCCTTTATGAAATACGTGAAATGTATTCGCAGTTGCATTCACTTAACTCTCATAATGCATTCAAACTACACGGAACACTGAATTCGCCACGACTGACACTTGGAACGTGTTGAGGGAATTGCACAGGCGTCGTTTGTTGTCAAACAACAGCACCACCTGCAGGCTTGGCAAGCATCTACATCCATGTTCGGGCATGCATTTCTCGCGGTGTTTTGATATTTTTGTCCATCTCCTGTAGAACAGTCAGGTTGTTTATGGTGATTAAACCTGTGTCAGTATACGGAAGGGCACACATATCGACGCTACAGCCTCCATTAATCTTCTTGAGGAAGTGGGAAATTCAGAATTGAATCTGTTCTCATAAACCCAAGGTCTTTAAACTGGGAAGACGAATAAGGAATATATGTTAGTGGTACGTATCTGAAAAAATGGTTCAAATAGCTCTGAGCACTATGGGACTTAACATCTATGGTCATCAGTCCCCTAGAACTTAGAACTACTTAAACCTAACTAACGTATCTGAAGCCACTTCGTTTCGCTGATGACAGAAGCCTAAAATGCTATATGGCCAACACACCGAAAATAAAGCTGTAAAAATGAAGATTAAATGATAAGAAAACGTGACGAGTTTTCGTGTCGGGCGATTAAAGACCAAGACTAAAAGACTGGATGGACAGAAACGTCACTAAACAACAGAGTTTAGATAGCCTGGTATGCTTTTCGTAAACTAAATAGAGCTTGCAAATCTAAATTCCAGTTTTGTCTGAAACTGAAACTTAGCAGTTAATGTGTGCTACGCGTTTAGAGGTATGTTGGTGACACTGAATTTTAATACATCTCTCAAAAACTTGGGGTTTCTCTGCCAGAAATGGAGAACAGCGTGTTACTAATTAGTAGGAGCAACAGGAAAACAAATGAATGGATCAGGTAGCAAGCAGTAGTGCAATTATAACTATGACTACTGAAAATGAAACTCAGATGGACACGACAAGGTGCTACGAGAATTGATGATGGACTGAGGAAGCTCTTTGCTGGATACCAAGAGATAAGAAACGACCTAGTTGGCGACTAAAGAACATGGATAGGTGGCAGAAAGCGTGCAGAAGCAACATAAATGTGTCTAAATGAAGACTATAATTCATGGAAAAGCACTTTTCGAGAAGTGGTTGTAAAATGGCTGATGACGATGATGAGAACATATCTGTGCAGTGCTTGTTGTAACTACGGCTATCTTATTCTGAAGAGGTAGACTTTGAAAGACTGTAACTGGACTGTACAAAAAAAATTTTGTCTCCATTCGCTGCCAGTCGCAACTATAAAAATCGATACTGAAGCCCAGGAGCACTCTAGTTACCAATGGTTAATGTTACGTGTTGGGGTAAGCGCCGTCTATGTCTCAAATTGTCTCATGAATGATCTTAATACCACATTTCTGATATATATTTCGTCACTGATCACGGGAGCCTAAAATGCTATATGGCCAACACACCGAAAATAAAGCTGTAAAAATGAAGATTAAATCATAAGGAAACTTGACGACTTTTCGTGTAGGGTGATTAAAGACAAAGACTAAAAGACTGGATGGGCAGAAACGTTACTAAAGAGATGCTACCAGCCGATCCCCTCTTCCCAGTTCCATTCGCGAATGGCGAGTGGGAAGAATGATTGTCGGTAAGCCTCTGTATTAGCTCTTATTTCTTGAATTATTTTTTTTTAATTTCGTTATTTCGCGAGATGTACGTGGGAGAAAGTGATACGTTGTCCGACTCTTCATGGAAAATGCTCTCTCGAAATTTCAATAGTAAACCTCTGTGATGCTCAACGCCTGTCTTGTAACGTTTGCCAACAGAGTTTGTTGAGAGTCTCGGTAACCCTCCCGCGCCGACTAAAAGATCCCGTGACGAAAGGCACCGCTTTTTCTAAAAATCTTCTCAATCTCTTCTATCAGTCCTACGTGGCAACAATCCCAGATTTATGAACAATAATTAACAATCGGTCGACCAAGCGTCTTGTAGGTCACATCCTTCGTGGATGAGTTACATTTCTGGATGAGCTACATTTCCAAGATTCTTCTTATGATTCTCAGTCTGGCATTTGCCTTTCCTGCTGTTTGTTTTATGTGGTCATTCCACTCAACTTCGCTGTGGATAATTACTCCTACACATTTACGGTACATAGTGTTTCCAGTAGTGTAGTTGTACGATAGTGGATTTACTTTCCTATGTATGCGCAGTGTGTTACATTTATTTACGTTCAGCGTCATATGCCAGTGAGTGCACCATTCATCGGTCTCCTGTAGATCATTTTGGAAATCGATAATGCCTTTTGGCGTTGTTACTTTCTTATAGACAACCGCGTCATCTACGAACAGTCTTAAAGAGCTTCCGACCCTTTTTGCTAGATCATTAATATACCCTGTAAACAATAGCGGTCCTATCACACTTACTTGGGGTATTGCGGAAATTACATCTGTAGTTTGTGTTCCGTTAAGAGCGACAAGTTGAGTTCTATCAGCAAGGAAATCTTGCTGCCTCGCACTATTACCACCAAATATTTCGGTAAATGCGGGGACATTTGCTGCACCTCTAAGAGTTCTAATGTTTAGCAATATCCAACTTCTGATCACGTGGCTGGTTAATTTGTACAGATGAGTAAAACGTCATTTCTCCTCTCGTACAGTGTTGGGACTTGCAGACGCGTCTGAAGTAGTGCAAGATGTTAAGTACCCTCAGAAAAATAGATATACATTGTACGCTGTAGGGAAGGACGAGTAATATATGTAAAAATTAGTTGCCACATGTGTGAAAGATCGTCACCTGAGAAAGGCCTAACCGATATAATTGGTTTTTTGTTGTGTTCATTATTGTCAGGACAAGGTTTCTATAAACGAAAATTTTTGGAAAATCCATCTGAAAAGTCAAGAATTAAGATCAATTGGCGCATGTATGAAATATCATCAGTTATGAACGGCTCGAGAGATTTGGTTGATTTTTGTCATTTTTGTGTTCGTAACTATCAGGACAATGTTTGTAAGAAGGAACATTTTTGGAAAATCAATCGGAAAAATCGGAAATTAAAATCAGTTGAGACAGATCGTCAATTGACACAGATCATCATTTGAGAATGGCCCGACTGATCTAGTTGATTTTTTTTCCTTCGGTTCGTAATTGTGCGGTGTAATGGTATTTTTGGTATGAAGAAGAAAATAAAAAAAATTGCGTTTAGTCTGACAGTTCCGCCGTCAAATGTTTTTAATAGCAAAACGATCACTTTGACAGTTATATATATAATATATAAATGGGAAACGCCCTTACCGCAACTCGAAAATTTCTTGCCGGGTTACTGCAAATTTTTACAAGCCCCTAAGTAACGGTCAGACGGACATAGGCTATATATTTTTGCAATGTATATAATATATGCACATACACCGAAGAGCCAAAGAAACCGGTACACCTACCTAATATCGGGTAGGGCCCCCGCGAGCACGCAGAAGTAACACAACACGACGTGGCATGGAGACGACTAATGTCTGAATAATGCTGGAGGCAATTGACACCATGAATCCTGCAGAGCTGCCCATAAATCCGTAAGACTACTAGGGGATGGAGATCTCTTCTGAATAGCATGTTGAAAGGCGTCCTAGATATGCTCACTAATGTTCATGTCAGTGAATATTTGTTTGTTCGTATTCTATTCAATCCCATACTATTCATCCGATTACGATGAAACTTTGGTGAGTTGTTGTTGCTAATGCCCGCGAAGGTTTCTGTGGATGTAAGAACCACGTACCACCCTTAGCGATAAGGGTGTAAAGGGGTGACATATGTACATCTACATACATACTCCGCAAGCCACCATATGGTGCGTGGCGGAGGGTACCCTGTACCACCACCAGTCATTTCCTTTCCTGTTTCACTTGCAAATAGAGTGAGGGTGAAATGACTGTCTATTTGGCTCAGTACTAGCACTACTCTGTCTATCTTATGTTCATGGCCCTTAGGCGAAATGTACGTTGGCAGCAGCAAAATCGTTCTGCAATCAGCCTCAAATGCCGGTTCTAATTTTTTTCAATAGTACTCCTCAAAATGAACGTCGGCTTCCCTCCAGTGATTACCATTAGAGTTCCCGATGCATCTCTGTAATACTTGAGAGCTGTTCGAACTTACCAGTAACAAATCTAGCAGTCCGCCTCTGAATTGCTTCGTGTTTTCTTTCAAACCAACCTGGTGCGGATCCTAAACACTCTAAAAGTACTCAACAATGGGTCCTATGTGCAGTCTCTTACAGATGAACCACGCTTTCCTAAAATTCTCTCAGTAAACCAAATTCGACCAGCCGGCCGCGGTGGCCGTGCGGTTCTAGGCGCTGCAGTCCGGAACCGCGGGACTGGTACGGTCGCAGGTTCGAATCCTGCCTCGGGCATGGATGTGTGTGATGTCCTTAGGTTAGTTAGGTTCTAAGTTCTAGGGGACTGATGACCTAAGATGTTAAGTCCCATAGTGCTCAGAGCCATTTGAACCCAATTCGACCATCCACCTTCCTTGCTACAGCTATTACATGCTCATTCCATTTCGTACAGCACGCTACTAATACTGTACTTGACCATTATGGGCTTGTTTTTCCTACTCAACTGCATTAACTTACATTTTTCAACGTTTGGGTCTAGCTGCTCTTCATCACACCAACTAGAAATTTTGTCTAAGTCGCCTTGTATCCTCCTACAGACACTCAACGACGACACCTCCTTCCCATACACCACAGCATCATCAGCAAACAGCCCCAAACTGCTGCTTACCCTGTCCGCAAGACCATTTATGTATACAGACAATGACAGCAGTCCTATCACACTTCGCCGGGGCAAACCTGCCGATCCTTTGTCTCTGATTAACACTCTCCGTCGAAGACAACGTACAGGGTTATGTTACCTAAAAAGTCTTCGAGCCACTCGCACACCTAGGAACCCAGTCCATATGTTTGTACCTTTGTTAACAGTCGGCAGTGTTAAATTTCTTTCTTTCTTTGGGCCTTTGTCCCGCTTCAACGCGGGGTCGGCCGTGTTATTACGGATTTAGTAGTGTTAGTTGCAGAGGGTGGCCGGATGCCCTTCCTGACGCCACCCCGAACCCCCCAGACGTAAGTAGTGTACCCTAGTAGTGTAAGCCATGAAATAGGGCGAACGTTTTCAAATGTCTGTGAGTCGTGTTACTGAAGCGGAACGTGGGGACCAGCCCGGTATTCACCTAGCGGGATGTGGAAAACCGCCTAAAAACCACATCCAAGCTGGCCGCCATACCGGCCATCGTCGTTAACCCGTCGGACGGATTCCATCCGGGGCCGGCGCGCCTACCCGAGTCCAGGAAGCAGCGTATTAGCGCTCTCGGCGACTGTGGCGGGTATGGCCGTGTTAAATGCGTTACAGAAATCTAGGAATATGGAATCCGCCCGTTGCCCTTTATCCATGGTTGGCAAGATCTCAATGAGAAAGGGCAAGCTGAGTTTAGCACGAGCGATTCTTTCGAAAATCGTATTGAGTTGTGAACAGAAGCTTTCCCTCTCCAGGAAAATTATTATTTATTTATTATGTATAGAAATTTAAATCAAGAACATCTGGAGCAAATTCAGTCAAATTTTGTGAGGAGACGAGACATGTGGAAATATTCGATAGCGACCGGTATTTGAATCAAATCCATAGTTTCTGTAGAGGTCGCTAGACTTATTGGCAGTAGTCACGATAACGTTTCACCCTTAGAGTTGTGGTACAGGGCCTCATGGACAGTGACATATCAGAATATCTCTATAGTGCCTGAAGGAATTTCTACCATAATTGTCATTCGTATCACTTACCGTTGTAATGTTATGTGTGCCTTACTGCTTTTCTTTTTTTACTGATTTGTGCCTGATATTATTCTGAGAAGCTCAGTAATGTATGTAAATACTGTACATGTAAATGTGATTCAAAAAGTACTTGAAGTGAAGCGCAGCTGGACAGCAAGAAACTCTTTAGCGCGCAATCCTCGCAACGATAGTAGTTGTGAATCTTTGAGTATGGACTCTAATTATAAAAGACAATTGATTTATTAAAAAAAAGAGGACTGTTAATCTGTATCTTGTGGAAAGAGGATGTGTTGCTAGGCCGTCATTCAGAACGTATTGTTACATTTAATGAAAATTGATATTTTATTGATAAAACCGAGTAAAGTATGTGTAAGAGTTGCCAAACATTTTATGTATACAAATTTTCTGCAAGTGAACAATAGAAAGATCTTGTTTTTGGAAAAGGAGGTGAACTTCATTGTCGTCGCCGTCTATTAATCGACAGAATTTTAAGTGAACAAAGTTCACTAAAATACAGGAAAAGAAAAGCATTCTCTATAGTTTTCATTCAATAAGTACCAACCTCTCATAATTTCTTAATTACAGTAATTGGATTATGTTCTTGTACAATAGTATGGTGCTGAACTCCACTGACCAATTTTGATGTAGTTTGGAGGGAGTTTGTGTGCCAAGCAATCTCCTTTTCTCACGAAAAGCAGATTGCTGTTTGATCTTATTTACTTACAACAGTGGTCCCTTAGGTATGGAAAGCTACGAAAACTTCGGTTCAAAGCTATCCGCAATACGACCAAGTAACTAACAGAGTCGAATTTTAAACCTTAAAGAACAATAACTTCCTCCAAATTGTAATACGTCACCAACTGGTGCAGAAGCTGATCATTCAATGAGGCAGCAACCAAAATTCAGTTACCAGTTGCGACTTAAAGTAAAAATCGCAATCAAAAATCAATCTCTCTCTCTCTCTCTCTCCAAAAACATACACTCCTGGAAATTGAAATAAGAACACCATGAATTCATTGTCCCAGGAAGGGGAAACTTTATTGACACATTCCTGGGGTCACATACATCACATGATCACACTGACAGAACCACAGGCACATAGACACAGGCAACAGAGCATGCACAATGTCGGCACTAGTACAGTGTATATCCACCTTTCGCAGCAATGCAGGCTGCTATTCTCCCATGGAGACGATCGTACAGATGCTGGATGTAGTCCTGTGGAACGGCTTGCCATGCCATTTCCATCTGGCGCCTCAGTTGGACCAGCCAGCGTTCGTGCTGGACGTGCAGACCGCGTGAGACGACGCTTCATCCAGTCCCAAACATGCTCAATGGGGGACAGATCCGGAGATCTTGCTGGCCAGGGTAGTTGACTTACACCTTCTAGAGCACGTTGGGTGGCACGTGATACATGCGGACGTGCATTGTCCTGTTGGAACAGCAAGTTCCCTTGCCGGTCTAGGAATGGTAGAACGATGGGTTCGATGACGGTTTGGATGTACCGTGCACTATTCAGTGTCCCCTCGACGATCACCAGTGGTGTACGGCCAGTGTAGGAGATCGCTCCCCACACCATGATGCCGGGTGTTGGCCCTGTGTGCCTCGGTCGTATGCAGTACTGATTGTGGCGCTCACCTGCACGGCGCCAAACACGCATACGACCATCATTGGCACCAAGGCAGAGGCGACTCTCATCGCTGAAGACGACACGTCTCCATTCGTCCCTCCATTCACGCCTGTCGCGACACCACTGGAGGCGGGCTGCACGATGTTGGGGCGTGAGCGGAAGACGGCCTAACGGTGTGCGGGACCGCAGCCCAGCTTCACGGAGACGGTTGCGAATGGTCCTCGCCGATACCCCAGGAGCAACAGTGTCCCTAATTTGCTGGGAAGTGGCGGTGCGGTCCCCTACGGCACTGCGTAGGATCCTACGGTCTTGGCGTGCATCCGTGCGTCGCTGCGGTCCGGTCCCAGGTCGACGGGCACGTGCACCTTCCGCCGACCACTGGCGACAACATCGATGTACTTTGGAGACCTCACGCCCCACGTGTTGAACAATTCGGCGGTACGTCCACCCGGCCTCCCGCATGCCCACTATACGCCCTCGCTCAAAGTCCGTCAACTGCACATACGGTTCACGTCCAGGCTGTCGCGGCATGCTACCAGTGTTAAAGATTGCGATGGAGCTCCGTATGCCACGGCAAACTGGCTGACACTGACGGCGGCGGTGCACAAATGCTGCGCAGCTAGCGCCATTCGACGGCGAACACCGCGGTTCCTGGTGTGTCCGCTGTGCCGTGCGTGTGATCATTGCTTGTACAGCCCTCTCGCAGTGTCCGGAGCAAGTATGGTGGGTCTGACACACCGGTGTCAATGTGTTCTTTTTTCCATTTCCAGGAGTGTATATAAATATTCATATTCTTAAAATATAAGTCATTTTATACCGTCTAGAAATATTTGCAGTGGTTGTAATACAGCCAAGCATCCCCATAGCTGAGGGTTTGCGGTGAAAAGCCATGGCGTAAAAGCGTAACTCAGGGACGCCTGGTGCAATTTCAATGTACATGATCCATTATTTGCATAAAAATACTGTGGAAGTAACACACTCTCACTACCGCTAGGGTTGGCGGTGTAGAGGAGAAGGCGTGACATGCAGGAACGTCCGAAAACGACCTATTGGTATTTCTTTTCTGCAATTGGTTGACTTGGAATACTTTGAAACAATGAAGCGCAGTTGTCTCTTACTTGCGTTGTTCAATGCATCAACGGAATCATGTTTCGGGCAAAAGATCTTGCCACAGCGCTCAGTACCACAGTTACAAACAGACTTACAAGTTTCCTCAGAATTCAGATGCAACTGCAGGGCGAAATTTGCTACAGATACGGATGGAATATGTGTACAAATATGTGTGAAATATGTTGAACGTCACATGTTCTTCTTGACAGGGCATCCACAGCTGTTATGTATGTTATACATGATTGATAACATCCACTACATATGTAATAATTTTTTTATTTTCCAATTAAAGGAATGCACAACCAAGTTTCAGGACATACATCCCGTCTTCAGGTGCGTAGAATGTCCTTACGAATCGACCGACAGCGATTTGTATAGTGATTTTCTGGTACATGGCAGTGTGAAGTGGTAATTTATTCCCAAAACTGTCCTGGAACCTGTTATTTCTTTTTTTAATTAAACATGCAGAGCTCAATAGCCAATCAAGTCAAATCACTAACGCTGCATGAGAACTGCAAGCAGTTTTCACTATTGCCAATGATTGCATTTATAATTCTCTCTATCTCCATTCCTCTTGGTATGGTGTGGGTGTCTTGTTATCTCGGCAGCCTTGGGGCTTTTATGTGGCTCATGACGGGAAGTTTCACTTAGGCGGCACAGAAGAAATAGAACTTCTTCGGTAACCACAACGAAATCCGCAAGAGTAGGACATTGTTGAACTTGTTTATTGAATTATCATTTGTCAGAAGTCGCAATGTCTGCTGCAGTTGGCTGGTGAGATTCCGACGCTACAATAGGATTGCCAGAACGTCCCGGTTTTCCGGGACAGTCCCGGTTTCGGATTAATGCCAAAGAAATACTCTAATACAGTCCTTTTCATCCCAAATGCTGGTGTGGATTTGTATTTTAACTGTCACTGTTAAGCAAAATAATGATTTTTGTTTGACTGTTACACCTGCCAGCGCCTATCAAGGGCCTTTATTGCGCGCGTAACACTTCTTTCTATTATTACTCTTGGGATTCAGTTCAGTTAAGACGTTGCAGCTCCGTGGTTCTCTGTCCGAGGCTCATTGTGCGTAACTCATATTTGCGTGTGTGTAAAGTGAGCTCCAAATGCCAAAGCGAAAGTGTCCTTTCAAGACAAATATACCGAAGAATGATCTTTCAGCAAAACGAGGAAGACAAGACTATGAAGTGGAATGTAGAATATGTAAGTGATATGTTTCCATTTCTCATGGAGGAAGAGTAGATATTACAGGCAGCCAAAAGCATAAATCAGACATGTGCTCTGCTAGCACTTTAAAAAAAAGACAGCTTTTTTATTTCAAAGTTATCAAAACAGAGACAATCAGTGGCAACGGAATTAACAATGTGTTATACCGTTAAACATCATATGTCTTTGAAAAATTGTTCAAATGGCTTTGAGCACTATGCGACTTAACTTCTGAGGTCATCTGTCGCCTAGAACTTAGAACTAATTAAACCTAACTAACCTAAGGACATCACACACATCCACGCCCGAGGCAGGATTCGAACCTGCGACCGTAGCAGTCGCTCGGTTCCAGACTAAAGCGCCTAGAACCTCACGGGCACTCCGGCATATGTCTTTCTAATCTGTAGACTGTACTTCTAGGTTAAGCTCCAATCTTTTTAACGATTCTGTCACAGCGAAGAGTATGACGTTGAGCAGAACCAAAACAACAGCACTTTTGAAAGCAGTTTTGGCACCTCAAATTGTCAAACAAATACGCGACGACCTTTCACTGGTCCGCTATTATTCAATACCTGCAGAAGCGAGTAATCACAAGACTCAAAAAATATTTCCATTAATTGGTCAATGTTTTACACCTCAGAATGGCATTCAAGTGTAATTGCTTGAAATAAAAAATGGCTCTGAGCACTATGGGACTTACATCTGTGGTCTTCAGTCCCTTAGAACTTATAACTACTTAAACCTAACTAACTTAAGGACATCACACACATCCATGCCCGAGGCAGGATTCGAACCTGCGACCGTAGCGGTCACGCGGTTCCAGACTGAAGCGCCTAGCACCGCACGGCTGTCCGCAGCTCGTGGTCGTGCGGTAGCGTTCTCGCTTCCCGCGCCCGGGTTCGATTCCCGGCGGGGTCAGGGATTTTCTCTGCCTCGTGATGACTGGGTGTTGTGTGATGTCCTTAGGTTAGTTAGGTTTAAGTAGTTCTAAGTTCTAGGGGACTGATGACCATAGATGTTAAGTCACATAGTGCTCAGAGCCATTTGAACCATTTTTTTTTAACCGCACGGCCACACCGGCCGGCATGCTTGAAATAGTTCCGCCGCCAAATGAAACCGCCTCTACAATACGTATGTACTGCATTACTGCATTAGAAGATAACAAAATTGATAAGAGTAAGTGTATTGCATGTTGCGGTGACAATGCTAGAATGGTTCAAATGGCTCTAAGCACTATGGAACTTAATATCTGAGGTCATCAGTCCCGTAGACTTAGAACTACGTAAACCTAACCAACCTAAGGACATCACACACATCCATGCCCGAGACAGGATTCGAACCTGCGACCGTAGAAGCAGCGCGGTTCCGGATTAAAGCCCTAGAACCGCTTGGCCACAGCGGCCGGCGACAGTGCTAACATAAATTTTGGAGGAGTGCGACGAGCAGGTGCAAACAATGTATTTGTTAGACTGAAAAGTGAAGTAAATGAAAATCTTTTAGGAGTTGGCTGCCCTGCTCACATACTGCACAATGCTGCCAAGACAGCCTCTGACGCGATGAGTGTTGACGCAGACACCTTTATAATCAAACTTTTCGATTACTTCTCCAAATACACAGTACGAAAGGAGCTTTGTGAGTTTATGGACACATAGCATCATGCACTGTTGTCACATACAAAAACAAGGTGGTTATATTTGTTTGTTGCTGTAGAGAGAGTACTAAGCTGTATGATGCTCTTAAATCATTCTTCCTCTTAGAAGAAAAGGCACCTAACTTTCTGACAACCTCCTCCAGAATCCGTTGACGGGAGCATATCTGTGGTCCCTGCACAGTCAGTTGAGCGTGTTTCAGAGAGAAATACTTAAACTTGAGAAAGCAGTGTTATAGAAGTAGTTGCGATTTTGGAAAATACTAGCAGAATCATAGAACGTCGTAAAGAAGAAAGTTTTATTCCACTCAATGTGACATCTCTCTTGCATCACAGCGAGGTTGCATTAACTAGTGAAATTCAAAATTCTCATGTTGATGTAAACAATTTGATGAAACTCGTACAACTTATTTTCAAAAGTGGTCAACAAATTTCAATGAGCTTTCCATTTTTAAATAAATGTTGGTGGATGCAGAACCTGAGTGGAGCAATGTGACAAGGACAATAACATTTGTACAATGTAGAGGATTGTCAGTAGATGATAGTTTATTGTTTGACCAGTTTCCTCAAGCAGTTCACTGAATCAGAAATCAACAAAAATAGCGATAACTGTGGTAGTAAATCATGTCAGGAGAAATGGACCCTTCGACAGATTGGAAGAGAAACAGTATTCTCCGTTGCTGAAACTGTGTGAATTCGTCTTCAGTATTCCAGGGCATAATGCAAACGTGGAACGAGTATTTTCTCACATGAATGTGGAGTAGACTGAGGAACGAAACAGATTACAAGTACCAACGGTCGAAGCAAGAATTAAATGTGTTTTTAATGACCAAATGAGTTGCTCCATGTTTTATGAATGCGTCAAAAGCGGTAAGATCTTCTCTCCAAAAGTCAGAATTCAGATAAATATGAGGCGTAGGATAACAAATTATGTGAACTTTGCACTTCAGCATACAGTGTTTCAGTAGACAATTTTGTATCTCGTATTAATGTTTCAAAATAGAAAATTCTTGTGTTACCAGTACTAATATTGTAAAATGTTATTACCATTAGAATGCCCTCCTTTGGTTTTTATTAAATTAATTACAGTATAAAGTGTTCAGTTAATTACTTATTTTACTAAATCAATTGAAAACAACAGTAATTTGCATAAATGTTTCACTGTTTTACCGTTAAGAAAAGTGTCCCGAAGTGTTCCGGTGTATGATTCACAAATTATGGCCGTTTTTAGTTAATTTTAGAGAAACGTCCCGGTTTGCTAGCAACAAATACTGGCATCCTACGCTAGAAGAACCAGCTGTGTTTCGTAGAGAAGACTAGAACCTGTTTGCTTCGAGGGCGCCACAGATGACACTTGTTCCAGGGCTTGAGGCAGTACGCTGGGTCTTAGAGCTACAGAGCGAAATGTCTTTAGTGTAGAATGCAGAGGTGGAACCGAACTTAGAATTTTCAGCCATTACTGGAACCCTTTTCTACACTCGCGCAGCTTAAGAGTGGTAAGCGTGGGCCGTCATTGCATCCACCTAGGCGAGGGTAGTGTGAAGTCAGTTAATTTGCATCGGGGTTTCGTTAATTTAACTTTCACAGCCAGTTAGTTGCACCCGTCATGCGCTTAGGTGAGAGTGTTCGTGTTCGTTCATGCTTTTCCGAGATATTTCTTTAAATCACTAACCTTTTCCGCAATCATTGGCCATATTCTCGACATAGCTTTATATCCCTTTTTTTTATGTATCCACCCATCTGTGCGAAGACGTTCCTTAGTTCCTATTTGCAATCCCTTGTTCACTTGTTAAATGTTTGTATTCTTGATTCAAAAAGTAAATCATATTTGATATATTTTGACACTAAATCAAATTGTTATAGTGATAATTAGTTTTCTTTTGTAGCGTTAATTATCCCTTTGTTAATATGTCCGTGTGAGGTACGGTGCCCATATTTTCGTGTTGAATTGCGTCATCCCTCGTAATTTTCACTTAATAAAACATTATTCGTTGCACGATCTTGTTTTTTTTTTTTTTTTTTTTTTTTTTTTTTTGGTGGGGGGAGCTTCCTATCTCCATAGGTAAGCTGAGATGTAATATGAAGCATCTTGGGGCTGTACTAAACAACTCAGCCAACACTTCAGCATGTAAGCAGAAAATCCATCTCATGTGTTCGTAGGTTGGATGGGAAACCTCTCACAGAGCAAGGAATGGTCCAGGTTTAAGAGTGTCACTAACATAATCCTGCATCAAGCAAGATAGATGGACTTTCGCACACAGTACTGCATTCACACCGCTCTAGTACCGTACCAACCACACACCGATGAGTGCGTATGCGTTAATGTGCAAAAGTCCGGCTGCGTCACTTTGCTAGTGACACCTTTAAGCTTGGACAATTGCCTTGCTCCTCGATTGGTTTTCTGTCCGGCTTGGGAATATGTGAAATGGACTTTTTGCTTACATGCCAGGTACCACAGAATCACTACATTAACCCTTGTTAGATGACTCGTATGGACATTCTATGCACCTGAAGATGGGATTGTTACCCTGAAACGTAGTTGTGTTTTCCTTTTATTGGAAAATAAAAATGTATTACGACTGTAGGGGATGTCAGTAATCATGATTCTCTTAGCTTTGCTGTATGTATGAAATATCTGCGTCATAAGCGTATGCTGGTTTAAAAAATAAATTCCTAAGAGTGTATGTGTTCAGTGCAGCACCGTATGGAAGCGAATTTGAACCGTGAGAGAACAGGGACACAGAATCGAAGTGTCTGAGATGTGGTGTAATAAAACAATGCTGAAACTTATGTAGACTATAAAGATAAGAAATGAAGAGGTTCTTTCGAGAATCGAGGAACGGAATATGTGGAAAACACTAACTAGAATAAGTAATATGACGTGTTAAGACATCAGGCAATAATCTCCACGGTACTAGAGGACGCTGTAGAGGGAAACATTTATAGAAAAAGACTGAGATTGGAATGCGTGCAACAAATAAGTGAGGATGCTGTGCGTAGTTGCTACGCTGAGACAGGGATGGAAAAAACCGACCGGTTAAAACCGATTAGTTCTGAATAATCGGTATTTTTCGGTATTTGTTTGGTTTCGGTTATAACGGGTGTTTTTTACTAATAATCGAGTGAAAAACCTAAATAACTATATGCCGGAGCAGCAATGCTAAAATTTCGTTTTATAAATAAAATTTTTTTGTAAAAAAAAAAGGAATAATGTCCATTCGTAAAATTCCCATTGCTTTGGAATATAGGATTATTGTAGGAACTGGGGAAAGCGATCAGTACTGTTTTAATAAAAACGCCTACAGTTAGAAACCAGCTGTACACACGTAACAAAAGAATCCGTACAGCATTGCAGAGACCATAATGTAACTGCCTCGTATAGCGTGTCCTATAAGGACGAGGCACGTAAACGTGCAGTGTGCAAGACATGTGGTCTATAAGGTAGTTTCTCGCTATCATCCTCCGGGCGTGAGTTGTATTGCAGAACGATACGTCCCTAGTTTGGAAGTATGTTGAGAAGTACGGTAACATGAAGAACAATGCTCCGTTCGTTTTGAGAGATGAGAAACGAGAAAAGGCACAACAAACTTGCAACGTCATATAAGGAGAAAACATCCACAATGTTCCTTGGAAGAAAAGGAAAATTTGATTGATATACCCATAACGTTTTGACGTGTTATAAGCTGGGTACAATAACTGAGCCCTTAATTTTGTGGCTGCTTCAGAGTGAAAAATTGACATCATCCACAAGTGACGATGCAGAGAAGTCATTGACTTGTGACCTTTCGGCTCCTCTCTTGCCGCACCTGTGTTCTTCGCCTTTGCAGTCTTTGCTGGAGACAATGAGACCGATTTCCGCCGCAGTCTCAACCCCAAATCGATCGTGATGTCCAACTCTTTCACCTCCACTGCAATTTTTCTGTCTTTTCGAAGTGCACATTTATTACAGGAAGTAATAGCAATAAAAAATCGAAAATCGGTTAGGCCGGTATTACACTACCAAATTTCTTTGTTAAAGATATGATGAAAGACGTGATCAAATGTTCGTCAAATATATTTGACAAAGATCTTTGACGTGGTGCTAAAACGGGGTATGGCTCCGACAACATTTTCTTATTAACCGCAGCAGTTGCATGTACTGTACCACAATTGCACTGTGTGCACATGCGGAAGAGAAGCGGGGAAAAAAAAGGAAACGTACCTGGGAGAGGCCGTGGGTTTTACGACGACACGATGAAAGCATTCAACAAAACTTGTTACGTGAGCTTATAGTAGAGGACATCAAGTCATACATCAATTACTTAGGAATGGATGAGCATACATTTCTGTATGTGCTCAGTGAAGTGTATCCTTATATCAAAAAGCACAATACTCACTCAAGAACTGCTACATCTCCAGAAGACAGGCTCACTGTAACACTCCAATTCCTTGCTACAGGAGAGAGTTGGGTTAGCTTAGGTTAGGTCTCCAATCTTCTTAATCTATTTTTGTATTCAACGTGCCTCACGTGGTAAAGCGCCTCATCAGCTTCATACATCTCTATTAATTTTGTAGTTGTCGGTACAAACCAATTGTATTTACCGGCAATGTTTATGAAAACACTACAGATGGCAGAACGTTGGAGCGATGCTAGTGCTCCACGTGGTAACATGTCACATTGCAGTGAACAGAAGACAAGAGACTTCTTTGATCAAATCTACAGCGAGGAGCGCTCCACGTGGTAACATGTCACATTGCAGTGAACAGAAGACAAGCGACTTCTTTGGTCAAATCTACAGCGAGGCCTTAAGATTTGATAAAATATTTGCCATTTGACGAAGTTCCCTATTACACCATCAAATTTCTTTGACAAAGATATTGGACAAAGAAATTTGATAGTGTAATACCGGCCTTAGTTCAGCAACCAGTTATTTTGAGCGGTTTTGACAGTATTGTCAAACTGGAGACGAAAAGAGACGGTGTAACCGAAAAAACCGGTTGTTCCAGGCTAAGATGAGGATATTTGCACAGTAGTGAATATCATAGTGAGCCATATCAAACCAGTTAGAAGAATAAGTAGTGTTAACGAGTTTTTGTAGTTCAGCATAACCTGGCGCTACAGTCCCCACAGCAGACTGCGTTGAACAGTGTACAAAAGCTCAACTATTCGCCCATCATCTTCGTGATCAGAAAAAGGCAATTGTGAACCACCCAATCTCATAGGGATATTTTCGAGGTCAGCAGCATTGGATTATCACATTTGTTACCTATATTAACAGAAATACTATTTAGTTGCTTTCTTGTGGGAAACTACAAGATCAGTGGTCTCCAAATACGACACTGCGCGTAATCCGCTGTTACGAAATTAACCGGACTGCGATAGTACAATGTGCGTGTAGAATCCGAAGCATGCTCAATAATAGCACCGATTGGAATGCTGTTCCGCATTCGACGAGCTCTGCTTTTAGATCACGGCTGCACAGGTATTTTTTTCGCTATTCCATTTTAATGTTTTGCAACGCCGTGAGTCTTCGTAGATCGTAATTTCTTTCGTGGTATTTACAGTTGCGGGAAAGTATTCAGCCTCTTGCTGTCTCTCACCCAAATAGAGAGGCAGCGTGCTGCAGTAAAGCGACTCTTTTAAAATTTATATTTAAGAATGAAGATTTAAAAACTTCGTATTAACTGGTGTACATCGTCGAAACATTACTCATTTTACTACTTGTAAAAATTATTATCCAGGTGAGCACGATATTTGGTGCTATAGTTAAACAATAGTGTGTGTGTGTGTGTGTGTGTGTGTGTGTGTGTGTGTGTGTGTGTGTGTAGTGAATAAAATTTCGCGCACTCGGACTTAGCAGTGCGATTCCTCACAAACTGGCAATACAAAATTGTCTCTCACAAAATTTCGTCCTGTGCGTATTTCGGGCAGTAAATTAACTTTAAAGATTGGAAATATGGCAACACTGTAATCACATGTACGGTAACTACCTCTGTCAGCATGCAGGAGGTCGAGGGTTCGATTCTGGGTCCAGGCTTATTTATTTTTATCTGTTAGCGTAGTCTGCTTGGTGCGGTATCTGGCTCCTTAATCGTCATACAGAGATTACAGTGGTTCCACTACAAAACATTTACAGTTACTTACTACAAAGACAGAAACGGAAATACAATCGTTTTCATGGGTCAGCTTTTAAAGAACTCTTTTGCATGTCGTGGAGGCGCATTGTTTCGCGCCACTATATCTGCTGGGTTCCAAACCTGTTTTCTGTATACCCTCCCCCAAATGGTCCCATCGAAATTATTTGCAAAGTACGTTGCCAGCCCTTCTGGTGACGTAAGACACTAACAGAATGTAATGGACCTGAACGTGACAAGAATAGTAGTTGACATTAACCAATGGGACCATTGAGGTAGAGTGCACACAAAACCAAATTTGGAATCTGGTAGATTCAGTGGTATGAAACAACTGGCGTCCACGACGTGCAAAAGTTACTTTAAAAGCTGAATTTTGGCATTTGCCCCAACTTATAAATGCCCCGGTATTTTACACCACTATCTGTGAGGAATTTCCTCTCATTTCTCGCTAGGAGGGACTTCTTTCTGCCGAGTCAGATGTATGTACAGACATATTAATACATTTCTGCTGTTTTCCTCATTGACAGCCCGTTCTTGATATATTGATAATAGATTTTCATTAAATATGTAGCAAGCATTTTCGAACTTTCTTGATCGGCTGGGCGAGACGGAATAAATTTAGCATAATGCGGAATCTGCCAGCCTGTGGCACGCTTGGCAGACGGACATTACCTCTAGGTTTCCCACAACCGTAGGTGTAAGCTGGGCAGTTTGCCAATTTGCCACCTACTTGGTCGATATCGTCAGTTAGGTCGAAGTATTCTCCACCATGCATTCTATAGTAGTTTGCGGGGCTTAGAAGCCTTTGTGATAGTTTTTCACATTATTTTCTCGGAAGACGTTGTGCCTTGTCGTACATCTTTAGACTAACTGTAGTAAATTTTGCTATTCCATGTGATCCCTTGCGGAACAGAGTTTGAGAAGTTTTATAGTGTAATTGTGAGTTTCATTGGATATATATTAACAGAATACCAGTCTAGTTGTCCAAGGTCAAGTGTCGTCAATGAGAAAGTTTTCTTTTAAATAAAATACTTCGCGGAACTTCTTGTGCAGTGCATGTGTGAGTGAAACCATTTTTCCTAATCAGTCCCCTGGAATTACGTTTATCGCTATGCAAGAAGAGAATTGGATTCAACGGAGTATGTAAGAAGTGAGTTAGATGCAACAGAGTTTCAAATCGGCTGCGAGACATTATGGTTGTTGGAATTGCGTTCTGGTAAATTTGTCTGGTTCAGCAGCGGGCCAGAAGTGTGCAACGTTTCTTCAAACCCATCCACATAAATACGCCTAAAACTACGTTATCCGACCTTTACAAGTCTTTCTCTGTACTGTGCTTTCTCTGACATGAGTAACTTTTTCCGCATATCTTTTAGCTTCCAATATATTTGCATCTAAAACTTCATTGTCTACAAACAAAGAAAAGGCATCAAATGGTTAACTGTTTATTGAAATGTTTTTGCAAACCAGACTTGCTGTGAAAACAAATAACGTGATGACCCCTGTGTTCCATGTAGTCCACATTTCCATTTTCGTGGATGTATTCTTCATTTGTTGATTCTACAATGGCTACACCATCTCAATATTTCCTTCCTCGTCTGAATCGCAAGGACTCTATGTAGGATCCGCAATAGCATTTTCAAGAGAAATGTCTGCATCACTACAAGCTTATAAAATCCGACGCACTTTCATTGCCAACTTTTCACGAGCCATCTAACAGACGCTAAAGACGTGAAACAAGCCGAATGCATACTGCGCTCAACCCCATTGTTGGTGACACAACACCCACTTTATTGGCTCAAATTTTCAAAACCATTAGACAATTACTGCACGCCACGATGTCGGTTACATACGTCTAACGTGGTCATGCATTATAACGCCACATCAACTGCATGTCACTGACATGTAGGCCTGCTATTATTTATATTTACTGTTCTGATGTTACACACATGCGTGCTTCTTTCAACACGGCCGATAAACTTCAGAGACCACCCATTTCCTCGGGGCGTTATTTCCCACACATTTCGCAGTCGAAAACAACAGTTCGCATTGCAAAGCAACTGGATGAAATTCTTGACGACCTTTGACATTTCTGACAACCCCGGACGTTTGAACACTTCTCTGAGGACACTGCGGGGCTGCATCCCCACTGAATGCGGTCGCAGCCCTTTGGAGTACAGCGCGACTCCAATTTTTGCTCTCATGTACAGATTGGAACCACCGGGGACCGTTCAAAACCATTCGATGAACTCTGAACATGATACAAAGCAACAAAGGGTGCTTCTGCATTTTCAGCCCTCCTATTTTGTGTGATGAAAGGGGGGGGGGGGGGTGACATAGATATACACAGAATAAAACGGAAAAGGGTTCCCTAGGGAGGAAGGTTTTAGGCACCGTGCCAAATTTCAAACTTGATAGAAATTGGCAGTGGGAGACAGTTACAGTGTGTCGAAAAAAAAAGATCCTTTAATTGTGTTGTGCAGTGTACATGAAGACTAGTAACGGTATACTGGAATCATTTGTTCAGGAGGTGACGTATCGCCAAACGGAAGTATGTCACCTTTTAAGGTTTTATAATAATTTGTTACATTAAAATCGCTTAGTAATTGGAAAGTTCATATTACCAGTTTTGGTAACTGAAAGCCATCTTCAGATGTGATTACTCCACTAACAGTTTCATCATGATATAAAGCAATTACAGTTATGCACTTCGAACATTAAGAAGTTGTATAAAATATGTCAATGAATTATACAGCAGGTCGTCACATATTAAAAGAGACTAAATTGTGTAAACAGGTAATGTGAACATTGCAATTATTAAGCGATCTTGGCGTAATATATTATTATATGTATTTCTGAAATCTCAAACCTGCAAAGTCCACCGCGAAACTCACCGTTGCCCCCTTCACCTCGCCGCCTCTCAGCTCAGATTTTCGGAATGTTGTTTGTACGTTGGCGCGCTGCCGTAAGAGGACGCTATATCCGTTAGCGCTTTGAGCCCAACAGCTTTAGAGGCAGTCGGATGATGACCCATGAAACGTGACACTGATGCTGCAACTGCACAGCAGTAAAAACTCGCAGGAGGAAAAAATTGCGGTTGTCTCCGAGAGCCGAATGAGAATAGCTGTGCCTCATGCTCCGAAAGCTCATGGGCAAGGTTCCGTATAAAACATTCACCCTACACACTGCAGTAACATTGGAAGCAATCTCACAACACTATTGGATGAGACAATGTTCATCCGTACTAACTGAACAATACAGCAACATTGCCGTAAATGTGGCTGTTAGAAAGTAGTAATACGCCACC
Source organism: Schistocerca americana (assembly GCF_021461395.2). Taxonomy (NCBI): domain Eukaryota; kingdom Metazoa; phylum Arthropoda; class Insecta; order Orthoptera; family Acrididae; genus Schistocerca; species Schistocerca americana. The sequence goes on from NC_060123.1 coordinate 226,505,689, forward strand.
GCAGTCTACATGAGAGTAGTTTAATAACGATGGACCATTCTTTTTTTCCTGTAACATCCAAAGATTGTTATTAATAAGTGAACAATACTCCGAAAGGAAAGTGGCCTGCTTCCATGCAACACGGGAACCTGTTGTAACCGTAAATAACAATTACACAACCTCACACCAGTGATTTACATTGCTCAGTATGTGGTGTCGAAGACATGACCCTACTTCTTGACCCCCATGGCCAGCAGTGCCTTCAGTCCCGGTATAGCAGTGCTCCTCATTACATTTACCAGTATGGATTCCACAGTTGTACATCCAGAGTTGTCTTTTGTAAAAGATTATATTTGTTGGTATCCGTGGTAATGGCAATGTTGTTGGGGGTGTCCCCCCCATGCCGTTGGTGGGGAGGCTTGCGTGCCTCAGCGATACAGATAGCCGTACCGTAGGTACAACCACAACGGAGGGGTATCTGTTGAGAGGCCAGACAAACGTGTGGTTCCTGAAGAGGGGCAGCAGCCTTTTCAGTAGTTGCAAGGGCAACAGTCTGGATGATTAACTGATCTGGCCTTGTAACAATAACCAAAACGGCCTTGCTGTACTGGTACTGCGAACGGCTGAAAGCAAGGGGAAACTACGGCCGTAATTTTTCCCGAGGGCGTGCAGCTTTACTGCATGGAGAGCTGCATCAAACCAGTCTCAGTACTGAAGACCACAACAACAACAACACCAGTGATACATTTGGCCCGAGTGCGTATGGACTGACTCCGTTAAGTTTTCGGTCACAATTAAAGGGAACACTTCTGAACAGGCCACTGAAAGTCGCGGCACCAGCTCACAGTGGTCTGTGAGCATGAAGTGTGGAGCGTTGACCGTGCCTGTGAACAAGGATGAAATCGTTAAGTAAGCTGCCGCTACGGTTTGCATTTATATTAATAAAAGCAAGCAGAAAGGGAAATGGTAGAAAAAAGGGCTGGCACGTAGAAGACAAACCATTGCACCAAAATGTCATTCCAATGATAAAGAGAAAGGACATAAACACGAGGTAAGCCATCATCGTGCGTTAGAGATAAATTGCTAGAGTCACACAAGATAACTTGGCCCGTCTGCAAAAACACGTCCTCGATCTGAGCGCTGGGCGAGTCCACCCCTCTATTCCGAAGGCTTGGCTGCCTCAGTTGCCTCTCGCCTTCTAAGTTGTGAGCTTCGTCCGTTACGAAGGAAACTCCTCCGCTGCATTGCGAGAACGGAGGCATACGGACGCTTGTTGCACAGCAACCTTTCTCAAACGATTTTACAGAAACTATTCTATAAAAGATATTGATTGTTACACATCTCAGTGCGTCATTCGTCAGCTTCATGATGAACGGTCGATTATTTCGTTGACAGTCATAATTAAAGTGATATTTCCGTGTTTATTGAGATACGGTGCGAAACTCGAATAGTTCACAATAAAAAATAGTGGTCACTGTGAGTTTGCGTTTGGTGCATATTAGATCACATATTGCTCTCTATGAAATGAAGCTAACATACTTAATTTTTCCTTAAACTTGAGATGAGGTCTCTATCTATTGCCACTCTCGAGAAAAGGGGTTACATGTAGTGCACTCACATCCGATTGTGTGCACAAACGGTAGAGTGGAAGCTAAATATTCGTAATATGCCTCATATCTGAAACAGGGTTCAAGACAATCAAACGAACTTTTGGCAAACAATAACATGCAAAGCAGAGAGTATTTTACCGCACAGCTGACAAGTGAAACTTTGTTATCTACTGCGCTATAATGGCGACTAACAGATATTTTAAAAATGGAATAATGTAATTCTTTGAAGATCCATCGATAGCTGGTGAAATAAGAATTACACTGAAGAGCCAAAGAAACTGGGAGACCTGCCTAATATAGCGTAGGGCCCCGCGAGCACACAGAAGTGCCGCAACATGACGTGGCGTGGACTCGACTAATGTCTGGAATAGTGCTGGAGGAAATTGACACCGTGAATCGTGCTGGGCCGTCCATAAATCCATAAGAGAACGAGGGGCTGGAGATCTCTTCTGAATAGCACGTTGCAAGGCAACCCAGGTATGCACAATAATGTTCATGTCTGGGGAGTTTGGTGGCCAACGGAAGTGTTAAAACTCAGAAGAGCCATTAGGTACCAATTCTGGACGTGTGGGGTGTCTCTTTGCCCTGTTGGAATTGCGCAGCTTTGGGAAAAGGTGTTTAGCGTTTCAGTTTTATGCTTGTCATCCTCTGTTTCAATGCCATCATAGTCCAAGAGTGTCTGGATATGCTGTTTCGATCCACTTACTGATTTAACGTAAGACCAGAACTTCCTAGGATTTTCTGTCAAGTCGGTACATAGAATTTTACTTTCGAATTCACTGAACGCTTCACGCATAGCTCTCCTTACGCTAACTTTGACATCGTTTAGCTTCTGTTTGTTTGTTTTGGCTGCGTTTAAACTTGCAAGAAGCTCTCTTTGCTTTCGCAGTAGTTTCCTAACTTCGTTGTTGAACCACGGTGGGTTTTTCCCGTCACGTACCTGTCTAAAACGCATTTTACGATTGCCTTGAACTTTTTCCATAAACACTCAACATTGTCAGTGTCGGAACAGAAATTTTCGTTTTGATCTGTTAGGTAGTCTGAAATCTGCCTCCTATTACTCTTGCTAAACAGATAAACCTTCCTCCCTTTTTTTATATTCCTATTTAGTTCCATATTCAGGGATTATGATCACTGATTCCCTGTTCTGCGCTTACAGAGTCGAAAAGTTCGGGTCTGTTTGTTATCAGTAGGTCCAAGATGTTATCTCCACGAGTTTAATTGCTCGAGGTAATTTTCAGATAGTGCACTCAGTATAATGTCAGTCGTCACCACAGCAGTGAAGCGTTTTCTGAGTTGTTCCAGTGTTCTCCGCATTGGGTGTATGTAAATATGGTCCTTAATGTTCCCCCAAAGGAAAAAAAAGTCTAAAAGCGTTAGGTCAAGCGATCTAGACGGGTCTTCACCCGTCAAGGGATCAAAGCACAGAGCCACAGGTTGACAACTACATCCAGTCTAGTGGTTGGAAAGTTCGTCGTCGTTTATGTAGTGACAAACATCGATGCTCCAAGAAGCCGTCTTGTTTGAAGATGAAATTCTCGGAATCGGCTGTCAGTTGTGGAAACATCACAATTCCATCTCACACCCGTCACAGACTTCTCACAGAAGAAAAACGGCCCATACAGCTCCGTCTGTGACACGGCACAGGAAACATTAACCTTCGGCGATCCTAGTTCATGCGCCCCGTTTCGTGAGGGTGTTCTGTGCCCCTCCCACAGTGTGGTGATTAACCTTTCCAAATGAAGGGAGGATTGCGTCGTCGATGAGAATCAGGCTGGACGCGAAATATTCACCCTCAAGTGTTCCCTGCACTGTGATGCAAAATTGAAGACGCCGCCCATAATCTTCCGGTTTTAATTGTTGCACGACTTGCAGACGGTACGGTTTGAAATATAACCTCTGTCTCAAAAATCCCCACACAGTTGGTACGGTATTCGAAGTACATGGCTTGCACGGACCTTTCCCTCACTCTGTCCACAACCGCATCTCATACATTTCATCGAACAGTACTTTCTTTTTACGGAGACGACCAATGCCCCTAAATTTTTGATGACAGTGCACACTGCTCTGTTTACATGGTGCTTCTTTCCCGAAATCCTTTGAAATGCACATCTGGCATATTTCAGCACACAAAAGTTTTTTTCTTGCTTTGTCGCCATTTTGTCGAGGCACTGCATTTGTAACGCCAACTGGTGGGCGCACTCTGTGAGTTTACGGTATTATTCATGCATCAATCATACTTCTACAGGTAATATTCTGGAAAACTACTGGCTGACGAAGTGCACTCGATCCCACTCCGTGCCTCTCCTTCCCTGGTCCACCCCACACACAGTGTAGTGTAGGCGGCAAGCGTTAAACCCAGTACTGCCGGCCTGGTCATCGTCCTCCATCCCACACTCAGGGAGTACAGCACCTGGTACTGCACTGCTGCTGGTAGTTCATCAGCTCTCCAATCAGTAGTGGTTGATGTAACACAGCATGAAATTCGTCAGTGGAGTTCAGCTTTGCGGCACTCCACTGCTGGCTGTACTGCGCTGGTTGATCTGTGACAAGACTTACTAAAATAACATGATCACGGAAGGGAATGTCATCGACACGGACTGCATCATTTCCATTGACCTGAACCATTCTCTCTTACTTGGAGCTGGGGCTCCGATATGTAAAGAGCTCTCCGTAATTCTGTGATGTGCGGTTTACTAGTGATGGCAGCATGTGGCATCTTTTATTCTGCTACTCTTGCTTTAATTCTCTCTTAGCAGCTAGTTAAAATGGTCTACGAGTGTTTTCCCTAGCAGTGGCTATAGCTTCTTGCAGCCCGTCTGTCTTGCATCACTGTACTTCCTGGTCCGCCACTAATCGTGGTGTAACCAGTCTATCTTACATCAAGGTGATTGAACTCCATTAAAAATTTTATAACTTGGAACCCATATTACTCTAGGCTGTAACACTAGTTCACCAGTCGTGTTGTGTATCCATGCAGAATGCTTTCCCAATAACATACTCTTTGATCTCTTTGACAACAGTGGGCATCTCGTAGCAGGATCACTGGTATTGTACACTCAGCCTGTGTGTGTGTGTGTGTGTGTGTGTGTGTGTGTGTGTGTGTGTGTGTGGCCACTCATACCTGAATTGATGCATTATCATTTTGTCATTGGGTTCTTTTGTGTAGAAGCAGTCCTTGCTGAATACAGGAAGTATAGTCTGCTGTGTTCATAATCTGGTTGTAGGATCTGCTGTCTGTGTATCCCTGGAACCTCTAATAAAGCTCAAAAGAGTCTTATAGTAGCAGGTTGGATGTTATGGATTGTGATCTGTTAAGCGATGTCTAGCAAGTTGTGTTTGTTCCCATTACATTTGTTGCTGTTGAGATTTATGTTGTATACACAGTTGCCATATTTTCACGGTATTGTAGTGTATGAAAAATGATCTTCCTGTTCTACCACTGTAAAAGCCTGGGACGTTCTGAACATATGATCTTGTACACGTCTGGTTGCTTACATTTATCTAGTCTTTTGCTGTGTAGCTGTTATGATAAAAGACTTGTTTTACTTTTCTTTAATGAGTGCATTTTTATGCCAGGTCTTACAATAAAACTCATACCCATTTTTAGGACACATTTCCTGTCAAGGTAATAAGAAAACATTCCATATGAATTGTTCTGTCTGTTGCACAGTTGCTCTTTCCATCCCACAACATATTGATTTGCAGCATACAGAAGCATGGTGAATGTAGCAAAGTATAAACTGGAGGCACAAAAATATCTTAAGGATGAAATCAAATTAATGAACTGGATAGCCAAAAATAAAGTATATTGGCCATCTGCAATTGACTGTGTACATTAACATAAATAAGAAACAATAAAAATTGAAATTACACCCTTCGTAGCAACAGACACAAATATCAGTAAGATAAATTAAAATGTTTTCATATTTCCATTATTCAAAAACCCCCAGAAAATTATTAATGAATATAAAAAGATCACTTCAAAATGAAATTTCCAAAAGAAATGGAAAGTTTATACTTTCTTCATTGCTCCGTTCTGCCGTTCTCACACTCTCAAAATGAAACATAAAAACTTAATTGGCACAATTAATATGAACAGCCTCAATAAAACAGGCAAATTAAAACAACTCACCAACACAATGGGAAAATTTGACCTGAAAATCACTGCACTGCAAGAGACAAGATTCATGGATGAAGGACACTTTAACAAAGAAAATTATGGGATCTACAAGGGCAAACTTTCCATAAAAGTGAGAGGCAAACTACTAGTTTTTGGAACCGGATTCACTGTTCATACTTCCGTACTCGACTCAGTTATTGAATTCACATCTTCCAATAAAGAGTCTCCCTGCTTTCAGTAAAGTCAGCTAATAAAGCCTACACTTTTATCACGTCCCTACAAATCACCACAGTAAAATTGATCCTGAAACAGTGGACAATTTCTGGGAAACACTAGAAGAAACAACAAATAAAATACCAAGGCAACACGTGAAAATCTTAGTAGGTGATTTTTAATGCATTGTTAGGCAAGGGAAAAAAAATCAGAGATACCACTGGCCCCCATACCAAACACAAATGTACCAACAAGAATGGTGAAAAACTAATCGACTTCTGCAGAAACTTCAGACTTAAAGTCATGAGTACCCAATTTCAAAAACCTCCACATAAATGAACCACTTAGAGATCACCCAATCTTAGACAGGGTAAATACCAAATTGACTATGTCGCAATTTCCAAGGAAAACAAAAAAAATTCTAAACATCAGAACCCACAAAGGTGTCTTTGAATCAGATCATCATCTCCTTCAAATAAAAACAAAATTCCAACCCAACAGAACGCTAAAAAGGCCACCCAAAAGTACCAAACCAGATCCAGAATATCTGAAACTCAACAAAGAAAAATCATCATGCAAATCAGTCAGGGAAAGTCAACAGACTGGAAGAAACTAACAGAGGAATCCATTAAATTAGGACAACCCCCTCGCACCAGGAAACATCACAGGTGGAACGCAACCTGCGGTCAGGCAGTCGACAACTGAATAAACTGCATGGAAAAAAATTTGCAGTCACAAAACTGAAGAAAACTGGGAGAACTTTCTTAAAACCCAAAAACAGACCTCAAAAATAATTAGAAAAGAAAAATGGGGATATGACAACAATAGACTTAGCGAAATCCAGCAAGATTTCATCAAAAACAATACAAGATTTTTCTATAAGACTTTCAGAGAAAACTTACAGGGATACCGAGTGCCTAGCTTGTGCTTCAAGAAACCCGATGGTTCTTTGGAAACTAATACAAAAAAAAACTGCAAGATCTTAGCCCAATATTTAAGTTCTGTCCTCAACTGCGAACTACCCCAAGAAAAACTTGTCATCCTCCTCCAGTATTCACATACCCAGACTCACATGCCCTGGATCTTGAGGAAATTATGGAGATGGTCAAACAGTTGAAAAATAACAAAGCAGCAGGGGAAGATTGGATCATCATTGCTGAATTCTGGAAACTAAATGCTCCTATACTTATGCAGAAACTACATCATATAATATCAGACATATGGATGACGGAGCAAATACCAGAGGGCTGGAAATGCGCTCTAATTCATCTGCTACATAAAAAGGGTAACAAGACAGACATCAACAATTACAGAGGAATTTCCCTGCTCTCAGTCGCTTACAAAATCCTCTCCAGCGCACTTATCAACAGGACAGAATCCTAAGCAGATCCACTAATTTGTGAATACCAGGCCGGATTCAGAAAAGGATGATCATGTGTGGAACAGATCTGGTGCTTAAAGACAATATTACAAATGAGGAAATGCAGAAACACTGTAATTACATTCATCGACTTCAGGAAAGCATATGATTCAATGGACTGTGAAACCCTGTTTAAAATCATGGAAGAGTTTGGGATTGACTGAAAGACATAAAAAATCACAGAACAGACACATACAGGAACAACATCCAAAGTGAAATTCATGGGTGAAATATCAGAACCCTTCAAAATCAAAACTGGAGTCTGACAGGGGAATGGACTATCCCCAATGCTTTTCAATATTGTTCTGGAAAAGATTGTGAGGGAATGTAAATCCTATATAAAGGGCATCCAAATTGATATAAAAAAAGAGAACCGAGTTAAGGTAAAATGCCTTGCTTTCACTGATGATATAGCAATTATCACCAATAACAGAACGGAAGCAATTCATGCAGTGGAAAAACTACACGAAATTTCACAAAAAACCGGACTACAGATATGTTATGAAAAAACCAAATATATGGAAAGACAGCCAGAAAATAAATCCCCTTTAATCACAAAACATGGTAAAATTGCCACTTTAAATACCTCGGAGAAACTATACAGTCCTCAGGATTAAATCAAATCACCAATGAACAAAGAATCACCAAGCTCCAGAAGGCGTACAAGCTAACATGGATGCATTACAACAAGAAGTGCATTTCAACAGATGCAAATATTCTTTCAGAAGAAATCTAAACAGCTGAAACAATGGTGATTGATGGTCGTTCAAAAATTAGGGAAATAGAAAAGCAAGAAAAAAAAATTCTCAGGAAGATTTATGGGGCAATCAACAAAAATGGCATTTGGATGAAGAGACCGCAAAACGAGCTCTATATAAAGACCAAACACAGTAACAGATGAAATCAGAAAATACCGAGCCAAATTTTATACACATATCTACAGGATGGAAGACTCCAGAACAGCAAGGAAACTTTTCAATATTATAACAAAGAGTAAATGCAGCACAGAATGGCTGAAAGAAGTCCAGAGGGATCTGCAGCAGATCAACATAAAAAAATCTCGAAGACTGCACTGAGTGCCGGAATAAAATCACAAGTGTGAAGTTTGAGGAATGAACATCACGCCAACCTGGTAAATGGAAGAAGGAGCATTCTGAGAGGATGATAAGCTTTTGGGAAGCAAAGAAGGAAAACATCCAGAGATGAAATTATGAATTCAAGTTCAATCGCTCTCCTAAAGGGGAACAATAATAATAATAGTAATAATATGCATGGCTTGTCTGAAGAAAGGGAAGAATTGTTTTTGTGAAATTTTGTTATTTTATATATAACTAAATACAGTTTAAGCTTTCACTACTATCCGTTTTGCATTTTTGTCTAAGTGGGAGTTCTTGTGATTTTTCATTTTTTCACACAAATGTACAAAATCCCTAATTCATGTATTAACTAATGAATTAACTTCTGGGCTGAAAGTCGCGATTTCTTACATTGCAGGCACACAACAACTTACGCTTGTTATACACTACTTTGTTAAACGTTCACTTGTAGTCACATTTATTTAATGTTGTTACTTTCTCAGACAATGAATCTGGTCTGGAAAGCGCTAATTTCTTTGTGGCTAACTTTTCCTCATAATTTTCTTTTCTGTTAATGCTTATTACATATTGAACAGAGTTCATGTTGACACTCCACAGGAAAGCCAGTTCGTGCACAGTAGACAACCAACTCCAAACACAAACTGCCATTTGCGGAAATGATTAAATTCAAGTAGTGCTATCTTGCCCAGGGGCAAGGGGAGCCATGGACCCTCTGAGCTCTCAGGGAAAGGAAAAAAAGTGTAGCATAGTCTGGTGTTTTTCTTTCAAGAAAATAATTTAGATGTTGATATTACACTACTTTTTAATGATGTCAGGACTAGAAATTTTTTTATGGCTACTTACAAGTCGCCATTTGTCTTCCATAGTCAGGTCTCTACAGCTACAAGATGATGTCCATTCAAATTTCACACCTGTAAGAGTGGCGTTAGTAGTGCCACTATGAGGATGCAAACAGATTTGCTTTAAATACACACTGCAATGGTCGTGAGCGTTAGTTACCTTTGAGATTGGGCATGGTGAGTTGGTGTTAGTCAAGAATGCCTTTAACATGACAAGGATGCCACTATCATCACCTCACTGAATGTGAATGAGATTGTGTAATAGGGCTACGAGAGGAAGGAGGGAAGAGATTAGTCTTTAACAGCTCGTCGACAATGAGGTCATTAGAGACAAGCTCGGATTAGGGAAGGATGGAGAAGAAAAGCGGCCATACCCTTTCGAAGGAATGAGCCTGACATTTGCCTTAAGCAGTTGGGGAAATCAGGAAAACCTAAATTTGGATGGCCGGATGCAATTTTGAACCATTGTCCTCCCGAATGCAAATGTGAATCCAGTGGGTGGACCACTGTGCTACTCCACTTCTTAGGGCTACGAGAAGCTGGATGTTCCTTCTGCAGTATTGCAGAAAGACTTGGCAGGTATGTAGGCACTGTACATGATTGCTTGATTGCTGGCAACAGTAGTCACGGGAATGTACGGTTGCAAGAAGACTGGGCTCCCGACAGCCCCATGGCACTACTGAGAGGGAAGACCATAATGTTCGGCATATGGCTGTGGCGCTTTGTATGCATCTGCAACAGCAATTTGAGCAGCAGTTGCCACCTCTGTGACACAACAAACTGTTACAAATCGGGTATGTCAAGGACAGCTCAAGCCTGACGCTCTGTAGCTTGCATTCTACTGACTCCAAACCACCACCATTTTTGACTTCAGTGGTGTCAAGCAAAAGCTCATTGGAGGGCAGGGTGGAGGTCTGTTGTGTTTTCTGATGAAAGCTGGTTGTGTCGCAGTGCCATGATGCCCATGTGTTGGTTAGGAAGTGGCCAGATGAGCACCTTCAACCAACCTGTCTGTGTGCTAATTCACATTGGACCCACACCTGGAGTTATGGTCTGTGGTGTGACAGCAGGAACACTCCCATGGTTATTCCACACACCCTGACCACAAATTTGATGAGAGTCTGGTGATTTGACCTGTTGTTTTGCCATTCGTTAACAGCATTCCAGGAGGTGTTTTCCAGCTGGATAACACTCACCCACATACTGCTGTTGTAAGCCAACATGCTCTACAAGTGTCAACATGTTGCAGTGACCTGCTTAACCACTAGATCTGTCTCCAGTTGAGCTCACTGGATATCATTGGACAGCAATTCCATTGTCATCCACAACCAGCATTAACTGCCCCTGTCTATTGCAACAGGCATATAACCCAATCCCACAAACTGACATCTGACACCTGTACAACACAATTCATGCACGTTTGCATGCTTGCATTCAACATCCTGACAGTTACGCCTGTTATTAATGTATCAGCATTTCACATTTGCAATGGCTTACCTTGCACTTACATTAACTAGTGATTTTACAATGTTACTCACTTACATATGTTACCTAGGCAAATGTATTCTCAAAATTTCATTACTCTAAATTAATTATTTTTTGGTACAGCAATTTTTCCTGCCAGTGTATGAAGTTCTTGTAAATATCCACCATCTGATGATGGGCCTGCATCAACCTGAAAGCTGGTGAATGGGGAAAATAAAAGTATTAAAATCATTATAAAGTGACTGGCTACAATTTCCACACAAACCATGTTGAATGCACTCATATTTGAATGTTTTTTTCTTTTTTTTGGTTTCTGCAACCCTTTTTTCTCCAGTGTGCAATGTTAGGTTTATTAATCTGTTTTTATTATTGTACATGATCAATAAAAGATATAGTCAAGGGCTTACCCAGGGGTCACTTAAGATTCTGGTGTGCTCTAGAGGGGGGGAGTTGTTTCCACTTAGGAAAGCATTAGAAAGTAAAGCAGCACTGTATTTTAGTCAAAGGTATTATAAGCTCAAGATTCTGTAACTCTTATTTTCTGGCTTTGCAAATCAGACGTGATTATGTTGCCTAGCCAACCACATTCTCTACCATCATGCTAGGTGCTAGGCCTGTTATAATGATGATGGATGCAGTTTCTCTGTGCAGCCTCCACACATGGATATGTCTATTGTGAGGCTGTACGCAGAACTAGGATTCAACTGAAAAGACGAAGTAACATCACTTCTGTGGTCAGTGTTGTCACTGGGTGCAATACTGTGAGCATGCCTCTCACTCCTGCCGCTGCCTCAAAGAAAGCCACAATGATGACTGCCGTGCTGAAAGTCCACGTTACTCCAGACATCATCGCACTGTCCACATGGATACTTGTCATGCTGTAAATAAACCCATTTCATGACTCAAGGTGTATGATGTGGTAGTATGATTCTGCTTGGCTGAGTGAAGAATATGCATGTCATCTTTGGCACTGATTTTGTGAAGTTTGCATGCTACTGAGTATGGCTCTCCTGAACCAACTGATTCTTATTTCCACAATAGTTGTGGGATAATGCAAATGGTCTTGCCGCAGCTGTAACACCAGTTCCCATCAGATCACTGAAGTTAAGCACTGTCAGACATGGTGAGCACTCAGATGGGTGACTGTTCAGGCCTGCCAAGCACTGTTGGCAAACGGGGTGCACTCAGCTCTTGTGAGGCCAATTGAAGAGCCGCTTGACTGAGAAGTAGCAGCTCTGGTCATGAAAACTGACAATGGCCAGGAGAATGGTGTGCTGATCATGTGCCTCTCCATGTATGCATCCAACAACACCTATTGGCTGAGTACGGCACAGCAGTTGGCCAGAAGTGTTGGACCATATGAGGCCTGTTCAGACTGGGTCTAGAGTTTTATTTGTGAGGTAATGATAGTCTGTGACACTCCAGAGATTGTCCTGCAAAGCACTCAGTATGGCTCTCTCGATCTCATCTTTTGCTGATATGCATGACAGTTGTGGGATCCTGACCTCTGCAGGCAGCATTATTGTGAAACAATAACCTGCAGTTTTGATAGGACACCATCCTGCCACTGTTGAATTCTCACACATGCTGGCATAACATGAGGCATAACATGATCTCACAACCACCCATCATTAAAATGTGATTTCTCAGTGAGAATTCTGCTGTGTGATCTTTCCTTATGTACAGAATGTAGATCGCATTAATCGCACTTGCTTTGTGCGGTTACACTGAAATGCTAATCCATACATGTTGTACACTTCATGCCTATTTTAATGGCAAACAGTGTAGCTGCTTGGTTTTTAATTCAGTGTCTGTATTCATTGTATGTACTTTTCCATTGTGTACGGCACAAGAGAACATACTTACAAGTGTACTATAATGAGAGGAGACTAACTGTAATTATCATTTTTGAAAAAGTTATTATACATGTTTATTATTTTCAGGCTTTGTATGCCAAATTATGCTGTGAGTTTACTGAAGCACTATGCCCAGTGACTTTTGAGATAAGAATTATTGCAAACTTTGAAGAAAAGGAAATCTTATTCATCTTCCATTTTTAAAATAGCTGTATCTTATACATGTTTGATTTTAGGATACTAATTGCATACTCTTTGCTGTGCATAAACTCACATTGAATCGTATAGTTATGAAATTCTTATTACTGTAACCAGTATTGTGAAACACATTGTTTTGTCTTTATAGCTCCTTGATACTACACTTCATTTTTCGAGAGAAAGGAGTAGAGTATTGCATGCACTCTTGAAGAAAAGAGAGAGGGGGCAAGAGCTCTAATCTTTTGTTCTTGAACAGAAATCAGAATTAAATTTGACTAGCACAGTGACACATTCTGTACCACAACCCTTCATTTGTGGAACATACTGCAACAAACTAAGTAAAGGAATAAATGTATTTATGGTCTCATATAGTTCATTATAAACAGTTTTGATAGCCTTTTGGGTGCTGAAGTAAACACTCCATAATGGAACTAGATTTCAAACAAATTCTTTACAATCTGTGTGTGTTCATGCAAATCAGAAACCTTTACCATCGTGTAGATACAGACATGGTCCCAACTGAATTTTAAACATGAAAGGTAAAGCTGTCCTTGACCTTAAGGTTGGTTGGGACACTGCACCGATACAGCACTTTACTAGGCATGGCTCTGTTGGGGATGATGTGCACTTTCTGACCCCCAACCTGTTATAGGGGGACCTACATGAACACAGACTCTAACATTGTTTAACTTGGTGTTTTTCTTTTACACTTCTCACTGCTAGAAGTGGAAGAAGTGATAAGTGACAGAAAAAATCCTATTACAGATTTGAGATTGCATACTAGAGCTCAAGATTTACTGTCCGACACTTACCCACTTGACCACACATGCATAGGCATACAGCTAATCATAATATTTATACTGCACAAGTGTGTTGATGAAATGGTGAATGGTTTTTGCTATGGTCTGTAGCTATCTTACTCTATACTCAGAAACAATGTTTTGTAAATTTTTGATGCCTTCGTTTAAGATACACTATCGTTATCTGTGTGCTGTTTGCAGCTCTCACTATACAGCATCCTCAAAAGTAATAACTCTTATTTTTCCTTACTCTTTTCTGAGTGTTCAGCTTGGTGGAACTATAGAAATCATGTAATATTTTAGTAATATACCATGCTGCTATCATCAGATGTCTTGACTTACTGACGAGGAAGGCACAAGTGCAGGGGTAGTATGTTTCATAAGCTGTACCAGGAACAAAAGCACTTCCGAATTCAAATAATGAGACCATGGTTACTTCCCCTGCTGGTTGCTGAACATCCTAATGGTAACTGCTGTCTTGGTGGACTTTAAGCAAGCCTAAGATAGTTTTTGATGCTTTGCTCAGCTGAAACTTTCTGACTCCAGTTTTAAGTTGCCAGTAATATGAATGTCTGTGGACCTTTTTCAACAAATACCTAGCAAGCTGTTGTGTAGATAACAAGTTTTGTGCATCTACATCCACAGTCTGCAAACCACTGTGAAGTGCATGGCAGAGAGTACTTACCATTATATAAATTATTAGGATTTTTCTTGTTCCATTCATGTGTGAAACACAACAAGAATGGTTGGTTGAACACCTCTGTGTGTGCAGTAACTTGGCTAATCTTGTCTTCCTGATGCCTATGGGAGTAATACCTAGGGTTTTGTAGTATATTCCTAGATTCTTGAAAGCTGGTTCTTGAACTATTGTTAAGTGGGCTTTCATGATAATTTGTGTCTACCTACAAGTATCTGAGAGTTCAGTTTTTTCAGCATTTCCTTGATGTTGTTCCATGGACCAGACAAACCTGTGACCATTCAGACTGACCCTTTTTGTAAATGTTCAATATCCCCTGATTAATCTTATTTGGTATGGATCCCACACACTTGATCAATTTTCTAGTATGGGTCACAAAAAAGTTTTGTATGCAATCTCTTTTGTAGACTGATTGCATTTCCCTAGTGTCCTGTCAGTGATTTGAAGTCTGCCACTGACTTCACCTACATCTGATCCAATAACACTGCTCCAGTTACGGAAAATGTGGGAAAGACAATCACTCACCTGCAGAGGACCAATGTGTGGAGCACAGAGACACATAACAGGAAACAGACTTCACGCTAGCTTTCGAGCCCATGCTCTTTTTCTACCAAATGCACAGTCACTCACACAAACAACTGCACAGATATCCAAACATGCACTCCTGTGGCCACAGTGAGACTTATCATTGATACTTAGGTTTTGAAAGCTGTTGTCTGAGGTGATGGAGGTGGGGAGGGTTAGGTAATGATGCAGAGATAGGGTAGCAGGATAGAGGCAGGTCTTTGGATAGATAACTTTGCAGCTGCACAACAAGATGAAAGGAGTACAGAGGGTAGAGCAAGAAGAGGTACAGGAAGAGGGAGAGGAGGGGAACGGGAGAAGTGAAAAAAAAAGGAGAGGAAGGTGGAGGTTAAGAGGGATAAAGAAAGTGGAGAGAGGGTGGGGAGGGGTAGAAAAGGAAAAGGGGAGATGGAGGGAAAGAGAGAGAGGGGGAGATTTCCCATTTTGGAAGGGAGGGGGGGGGGGGGGGGGGGAGAAGAGTCCTGGGAGAAGAAAGTGCACAACCTGCATAAGGAAGGAGCAGTGTGGACAGAAAAGAGGAGGAAAAAGGTAAAGTGCAGCAGAGGGAGCAGATTAGAAGACGTTTAGGCCAACGGGATTGCGAGAACTCAGGATATTCTGTTGAGACAATTCTGATCTGCGTAGTTCAGAGCTACTTGTGTATCTACCTGTAAGCATCCGCTAGTTCAGTTTTTCCACCATCTGATGCTAAACAAGCCTGTGACCATTCACACTGACCTTCTTTGTATATGTTCGATATTCCCTGTCAATCACATTTGTTAGGGATCCTACACACTTGAGCAATATTCTAGGATGGGTCACACAGATGTTTGGCACCATATCCCAAGTTCTCGCAATCTCCCTGGCCTAAACTCCCACTAACCTGTTCCCACTTTACCTTTGTCTTCCTCTCCATGCACTGTCTTCTCCCACAACACACTCTTGCTCTCTTGCCCAACCCCCCCCCCCCCCCCCTACTCCGCACCACCACTACCATACAGACATTTCCCTCTTCTTATATCACTTTTTCCTGTACCCTCTTTACTCCTTTCATCTTGTTGTGCAGCAGCTGAGTCATTTGTCAAAAGTCCTGCCTGTTTCCCACTATCTCCCCCCCCCCCCCCAACTTTTGCATTCTCCTGTACCCCCTCCCCCCCTCTGTCAGCTCAGACAACAGCTTTCAATAATCGTGTATCAATAATAAGTCTCACTTTGGCCACAGGAGTGCATGTTTTTGGTATCTATTTGGTTGTGTGTGAATGTGTGCTTTTGCTAGAAAAGAGCAAGAGCTCAAAAGCTAGTGTGAATGCTTTTTGCTGTTATGTTTCTGTGTGCTCCATGTATCAGTCTTCTTTCTGTGTGTGAGTGATTGCTTTTCTCTTATTTTATGTATTGGTCTGTCCATGAATTTCCTTGATTGTTCCATTTTGTATCCCCACAGGTTGGTATACCCAGGTATTTGCATGAGTTAACTGATTCCAGTACTGACTAATTGTTATTGTAATCAAGGATATTACTTTTTTTTCATTTTGTAAAAAGCACCATTTTATATTTCTGAACATTTAAAGTAAGTTGCCCATCTTTACATCTCTTTCAAACCTTAACAAAGTCTGGTTGAATATCTATGCAGCACTTCCAGATCGTACCTTATTACATACAATTGCAAAATCTGCAAAAAGGACTGCTAGATCATTAATATACTACACAACATGATCATCAAAGATCCCAACAGACTTAATTACTGCATTCTACCTTATAAACAATCCTCATTCAGTCAAATGTTTAAGGTGGTAGGGTGGTATTTAGTCATAATCTTTTCAGAAGTCAAGAAATATACCATTGCCTTTAGCCGTGGCTTTCAGGATGGTATGTGAAAAAGTGCAAATGGGTTTCACCTATTTTTGGAGTAACAATTGTGTTTTATTGTGTACTCTTTGGTAATGTAATGTTCAGATTTGCTTTATTACGAGAACCATGTATGGCTCTGAATTTCTTTGTGTCATTGTTCAAGTGTGGATTTTCCTGACCAGTGTGATAAATGCCTGGTCAGTGAAGGCCAAAATCATATTTGAGAGAGCAGAGTAGTACAGGTTGCTGACTGGGGTATGGAAGAGACATTAAACATTATAGCTCTTTCACTTTCCATTGAATTTAGATGATACATTGCAAGTAAAGTGCAATTGCATTATTGCTTTTGTCTTTTTTCAAATCCTATCTGTGTTTGACCTTTGCCAATGTGCTGTGTCCCTCAGTAGATCAGATGATCTGATTGTAGCATTATGCTAAATATCTGTACTATTGTGTGATTTATGACATTCATCTGGCTTGAGGCCCAAGGATCACTAAAGTACGTAACAGCTTAGCTGTAGCTCACGTATGCCTCATGTCCTGTACTACAGAAATTAACATCCAAATCAATATTCATTTTCTTAAAAGTATTTTGTTTACAGAGAGCTCACCAGCTATGTAATTTTATGCATTCTGTGCTTACAGAAAAAAATCTACGGCATGGCAGAGATGAAAATCAATCTTCAGACGGGAAGCCAGAACCACCTGCAAGAAATAAAACTAAACCAAAGAAAACAGAAATTCCAGAACAGCCTCAGGGGAAGGTAAGATATACACTTCTTCACATGCTTCTTAGTACCTTAGTAGCACTCTGTAGCATCATTTTATGTTGTTCCTGTACAAAGATGGGGATGAGAAAGAAGAATGTGTTGAGGTGCACATTCAAAATATAACCTCCCTTGTTCTCAGGTACCATGACTGTTGAAGAATAAGGGCTGCACAGGCAGCATTGATAACGGTTATGGCAAAAACTGAACAAAAATCTATAGTGCTTTAACTGAAGTTTGCAGTGGTATAACAGCAAACTGTATTTCAGTTTCCCACTGGGCTAGTAATTTTTTTCCACTGGACCAGTAATCTTTGTTATGATCAAGTGAACATAAACAATGATACCAGACCAGGAAAGCAAGTTGGTTGGTTGGGTTGGGGGATTAAAGGGACCAGACTGCCATGGTCATCGGTACCAGGAAAGCAAGTATGTGAACAGATGAACAAAGTATAAAGCTGCTAGCAGATGCTCTTAAAGAAGGCTGCCATGTTACTTGTGAAGGACTTTTTGAGTACACATGGATTCCACCAATTGCAGTGCTTAGAAGTCTTACATGTTATGTAAACCAGAGAAAACTTTCTTCATAATTAATCCATTACAGCTTTACTACTGAACAGAAGCAGAGATAGCTGGACATTGCAGCCCTTTTTGAAACAGAGATTTGATGATAAAGGCAGAGCATTCTCACTTCAAACTGTCCACCCCAATAGCTGAGTGGTCAGCATGACGGATTGCCATCCTACAGGCCCGGGTTCGATTCCTGGCTAGTTCGGGGATTTTCTCTGCTCAAGGACTGGTTGTTGTGTTGTCTTCATCATCATTTAATCCCCATCTGGTGCGCAGGTCGCCCAATGTGGCATCAAATGTAATAAGACTTGTACCAAGGTGGCCGGACCTGCCCCACAAGGGGCCTCCCGGCCAATGACGCCAAATGCTCATTTCTGTTTTCCACTTCAAACTGCCCCTACTGTTGAAACTTGAGTTACGGACTGAGAGATCCAATTTCTATGTGGTAAAGGAATTTTTACCAAGTTCAAAAGTCAAACAGATGATACTCTTTGCTCATGATTATCAAGAATTAATCTATATACTGGACTGGGAATTGATGTGTGCCTTTGAAAATGATGATATATGTTGCTGTCAGCCTTTCATTATTCTACTACAGATTCCTTACACAGCCACACTGTAGTTATTATTGTATTAGTTATGTAATTATTATTCACCTGAACATGCTTTATGATCAAGTCACAGTGTTATAGAGGTCCCATGAGAGAGCGAGAGAAGGAAACAGAAAATGACTGATCGGTTTCAAGTTCCATGTTAATATTTTGTAGTTTTCTGTGATATAGTATTCAGTAATTATTACAGTTGTTTATTGCTTGAGTCCTACACAAGCAAATGTAATTCATGTTTGGAAGTACATTACAAATTTCATGTTTGTTTTCAGCAAAGAATAGCCACAATGAAATATTGTTCATGTCATTGTAAACCTAAATCTCATTTCTCATTCCTTATTTTGTGTAGGCTAGTAGTAAATGTCATGTGTAAGTTCATTTCCATACCTACAAAAAGTAACATACTTGTGTACATATGTTTTTCATTCCCTTGAAATACTGTGGTGTTGCATAGTTGTATAATAGATCACTAAAATTTTGGCATGATAAAAACATTACATTTTAATTTTACTAGTTTTGCCAGCATGGACAACCTACTGCCTTCCATTTCATAGCTATTACTGAAGTACTACATTTATGCAGAAATAACTCCAATTAAACCCCTTAGTGTACTAGCTGTATTAGCTCAAGTTTCCATTCAAATGTGATTTATTCTTTTGCAACTAATGGCAGCAGGTATAATTGACTGGACGCTTTCTTGTTTTGCTTCTGCTGTTTTTTTACCACAGAATATGAAATGAGCCCCTAAAAAGTATCACATTGTGATTTTTGTACTATGAAGAAAAATTTGTCAGGCCATTCATTCTGCTATATGTGAAAATTCTTGTAGCTTTAGGCTCCTTGGATGTGCTTGTTGCATGCAGCAGAGCAGAATCTGTGGCATATGAATAAGCTACCATCTAAATGAGAGATTTCTCTCCAGAATCATGGAGGTTATAATTCTCACTTCTTTCCCCTGTTTAATGTTACACATGTGTATTCCATAATAAAATTTGTTAAAACTCTGATTTCATCTTGAATATGAGGTTGCATCTTAAAATTCACTCCTCTGGCTCTTTTGTGATTGGCTGGTTGTGTGCAGTGCAAAATTTTGCATGGAGTTGCCACTACTAACCTTTATTTGGGCATCAGTTGTGATGCTGATATTTGCTGTAATCTGATTTCAGCCTGTGACTATCGAACCGTGTGCCAAACCACAACCAGCCGCCAGAAGGAAGAAGCGCCCAGCAAGCCAAATTGAGCGGCTTTCAGTCATACAGGAACCAAAGGAGCCAGAGTGTGAAGTGAAAAGTGACTTTAAAACATTGCCACAAACCACCCCATTGTACAAAGTGAGAAAGGAGAGTTATAGACTATACAGTGGATCCCTGAGAAGTCTTAAGTCTTCAAAATCATATAGATCTTTCCGAACATGCAGATCAGGTGACTACAGTGAATATCAGTGGTATGATGCTAAAGATGATTCTGTATATGATTTTCATGATTGCTATAGTAATTTCTATGAGCCAGTTGGAATATTTGATACAAATGAAGAACAATGTACTGCACTGACAAATGTCAGTAAATGTAAATCACCTCTGAACACATCTCAGAATGGTGACCTCATCAAAAGAATGAATTCATCTGAAGAAATTGGCCTAGAGAGTTTCAACACAAATGATCCCTTGGCACACGGCAGCAGAGTTTTGAGCACTGGAAGCATAAGCAAGGAGTCACATTCTTCCATTACTGCTTCTCTGCAGACTTCATCTTCATCACGCAAAGAGAAAGGGACAAGTGGATTCTTTTCCTTTCTTCGGTGGTTCAAGAAAGGCAAAAGTGGAGGAGATGAAGAAGATGATGAAGTTGGGGATTTTGCAGATGGTTTGGTACTGCCATCAATCCCTTCAACTCCAAAACTGATACGGACACAGAGTTCAAGTTGTGGTAGCATTGATACACTTTTTAGCACTGCTACAGTTAACAGTTTTGCTTTTGTTACTCCTGCAGCATATCGACCGTTTGGTTCAGCAAATCCACCAGAAAAGTGGATTGCCATTGGACCTGAAACAGAAACGTACAAAAAACGTGTTCTTAACAGGGACAGATTAAGGGAACAGGAAAAGTATTTAACTCTAAAGAAAAAGTACCAATTGTATGGTAGTGATACAATATTACGAAGTGGTGTGAACACTCCAAATGAAAGCCCTGTCCTTGCTACAAGAAGGCAGAGAGCAACAAATGTGTTGAATGGTGCAAACCATGTCATTCCAATTTCTCCTCCAGGTAGTTTAAATTCACTTGGTAAGAAAAAACGTAGAGCTCCAATTCCTCCCGAGTTTGTGAAGCCACAGTGTAATGACTATAGCCTTCCAAATACATTGGAACACAAGCATAACAAAAATAGTATGGACAATGGTGAAGTGAGTAGTCTCAATCAACCACGTCATAAAAGGAGTGCTAGTGAGTCCTGCAAAGACAGAAGAGCTGGTGCATATTGCCATGTGAGAGGAAAACGAAGAGCTCCACCACCCCCACTGGTAAATAAAAATTCAACAAATGGTATTGCAGATCCTATAGATAAGCACAGTCCACAATTTTCAAGTATCGGTAGAAAGAAGCGACCAGCACCCCCTCCCCCGGCAATAGAACAATCGGGAGAAACGAGCGCAAAGAAAAGCAAGGACAAGGAAATACAGGCAGATGATAAAAAGACAGAGAATAGGTTATCACAAGAGGAAAAGGAAAGGCTAATTGCTAACATTGCAAAACTGAAAGCACATGCAGACAGGAGAAGTATGGGATCACCACCATCTTCTCCTGTAACTGTAAGGTCAGATTTGGGTGCTAAGAATGAACCTGTAGTCTGCAATGATTCTTTAAAACTAGAACGTGGGGTCTTGAAACCTAATAAAGAAATGCCGAAGATAGATTCGGGGTCATCAGATTCGAAAGCTGCACCTGTATCACCTCGTCCGTGGTACAAAAGGAGCTTGGTGTCAAGAGAAAATAGCATAACAGGATTCAAGAAAGATTTTATGAAAAGTCTTGAGAAGAAGAAAGATAAAGATAAAAGTAAGGAGTGTGACTGGATGCCAGAATCTGGTATTCCAAGAATAAACAATGTTGCTATATCTAATGATGGAAGCAGCATTGTAACCAGCAGCAGATTCAATATATTTTCACGGTTAGAAAGAAATGATGAAAAAAAGAAAGAAGCAGAGAAGAGGAAGTCACAAGTTTCAATTCTTGCAAGTATTAGTGAGCTCGATCGAGAGGCTGCAGAGATAGTGCAGAAGGAACATGCACGAGAACAAGCACTTATGGCAGCACATGATGAAAAATTCTACACTCAGCCTGAAGTAAATGCAAACAAATTGGATGTAGTTGTTGAAGAACCCATATCTGAAAATGTGGAGGTTCCTAAACGCAGCTCAGCTAGAGAACTTATTTCTCTTTTCAATGCTATAAGTAATGTGACAAAAGTGACAGTGAATTCATCATTTTTTTCAAAGGATGGTGTCAAACAGTATTCCAAGGAAGTTACAGAAAAACGATTTTCGTTTGCTGGTGAAAGTGTTAAAGCTGATAGTAAAGTGACACCTGAAAACCATGAAGAATTAGAACAGAAACAACAACCCACCAGTAATTCAATAATTTCAGGAGCTACATCAAGCACATCTGTTACAGTACATCAGTCTGTATTTGCTGAGGGTGGTGGCTTTCCAGTAAATATACCCAATGTTCAAGAAGAGATATTACCATTAGCCACTGATGCTGACAATTCCATATTAACTGGTCATCCATCCTCAAAGAGTACAGAAAAATCACATTTCCGCCTTTCGCACAGCAATGGTATTGTAGAGAATAACCAGCCTCAGAGAGCGACACCTGTTTCCTCAAACACCTCCAATAATAGTAATGGTTCTGCTAAACCATCTGAAAACACCACCACTAATAAAACAGCATTACAAATAGCAGGTGATCATAAACCAAGACAGCTTTCAATCTGGGCATGCCCTAGATGTACACTTGAGAATCCTCGTTGGAGGCTTACATGTGATGCTTGTGGTAAATGGAAACCCTCTAATATTGAGGAAAGGCCTACAGGGACCAAGGATTTAAATCTCCAGAAAACTTCAGACAGTGATGAAAGTCCAGCTAAGAGAAATGTTGAAGAGCAAGTGAAAAGTGAGGTTGCTGATACAGTTGTAAATAAGCCTAAAGGTGCTATTGACTGGGAGCAGGAACTAAAACGATATTTTCCACCCAGTGCAAATCAGAATGTTTCTAAGCGAACAGTAAATGGTGAAAGGACAAGTAACTCAGAAAAGCAAAAAGTAGGCAAAGATTCTTTGGGTCTTGATGCTGGAGTAACATCCGTTCAAGCAGTTTCCCAAGCAAACAGTTCACAGACAGTGGTAAAAGATAGTATTTCTACTTCAGGATATGTCAGAGTACTACATGATACCAGCAACATAGAAGCAACTGCCATTGATATTAAAAAGACAGAGAATGATCAGAAACAGACCAGTCAGTTGATTTCAAAGAATGACAGTAGCTCATCTACAGTCAATGGACTTCAGGAAGATCCAGATGTTGATGAAGTAAGAAAGGCGCGAATTGCATTCTTTGGTCAGGCTGGAAGCAATAACAATAGCACCAGTAAATACAATGACTCTCCTTCTGTAGAAGTTTTAAATGAAGAAAACAAGTCTGTAAAAACAGAAAGGATATATACAGGAAAAATAAAAATGCCTGCAGATGAAGCTGAGAAACAGAAGTTGAAGGAAATGTTAAAAGAGATGAAAGATTCTCTCCCAAAACGCCCAAAAGGGACTACCAGTCAGGCTAGTGCAAAGACTTCAGAACCCAGCATTGATATTTTAAAGCAAAACAACAATGTTTTGAATCATGAAAAGGATAATGCAAAACTTGCCGTCGGTCAAGGGGCTATTAAGAAGATTCCACTACAAAGAGGCAGCCATGCCAGCAGAGGAAATAGCTTGTTGACAGAAGAGGGGTCTTCAAAACTGAGTGAAATCAAAACAAGTAAAACACACAGTTCTGAAGTTACTGTAGAAAATATTACAATGAACAAATTCAACAGTTCAAAGCCACTCAAAGTTTCAGCCTCTGTTCAAACAAATTCTGTTATACGGAAAGTTGAACAGACATCTGAACCAGTTAACAGCTACTTACAAAAAAGCTGTGACAGTAATTTGCAAGTAGTCAAGAGAGCTCAGGTAAATGGATCTGTATTGCCAGTAACAGTAGAAGAGATATCTACTGCTGCAGTTAAAGATGGTGTCTTGTTTACATCAGCAAGCAAGCAGTACAATCGCATTGGCAAAGGAACATTTGAGCTAATACATGCAAGAGATTTTGCAAGCATAGAAGCAACAAAAACTGGTAATGAAACTAATATGCCACATGTCTATGCT
Organism: Schistocerca americana; assembly: GCF_021461395.2. Taxonomy (NCBI): domain Eukaryota; kingdom Metazoa; phylum Arthropoda; class Insecta; order Orthoptera; family Acrididae; genus Schistocerca; species Schistocerca americana. The sequence goes on from NC_060123.1 coordinate 226,529,785, forward strand.
AACTATCCACCATCTTCTGTTGATTCTATTGCACAGGGAACCACAACTGCTACAAGTGTTGGGGACAAGAACAGCATATCACCTCAACCATTGTCAAGACATTCAGCAACTCCAGACAAAAGTTCAATTGGTTCTAAGGTGACAGACATTCCAGTGCATCATAATCAGCAAAATCAGAAGCAGCCTTCGAGTGGTAATCAGCCTCTTCCATCAACATCTGGCCTGAAGTCACCTAAGTCCAAATCTCCTCGCCATGTAGTGAAGGACCACAGTAGGGCAGCATCAGAAGCAAGTACCAGGTCTGCAGATAGTAGCAGTGGGGACAACAGTGAAATAGAGCGTCTCACAGCACAGCTAACTTTACCCAAAGGACTGGCTGATTTCAAAGGTAATCATTGGCCCAATTGTCAGTAATTTATAATACATCCCACAGAAACTACTTATGTGATTAACTATTCCGATGTCATGTGTGCTCAGCTTTTGTACTAGGTAGATATTGCATGATCAGTAATGTGTAATTTGCATCTTTAATATATATTATGTGGGGATAGATCATTACTTAGCAAAACAAAAAGAGAAGAAGCATGGAGGAGCTCACTGCTGCTTAGAAAGGGTGATAAATTGCTTAGCTTTTGGATCAACACACACAGAGAGAGAGAGAGACTACTGTTCTCTCTCTCTGTCCAGGTGTATGTGCATTTCGATTAGCACTGTAGAAGTGCTTTGTCTTTCTACCAAACAATTTGTTATCCCTTTGATGTGCTTATCCACTGCACCTTCAGTCTTTACAAGTCTTCACAACATAAAATACAGTTTGTATTGTGTTCCTAGTGACTAGTTATTTAAGTAATTTAGCAAAGAATCATATATACAATAAACATTAGAGACGACGTACAAAGTAGAATATTCATAATGCATATTTATTTTTGTTGTTTGGTTTCTAGAAACCTGTCAGACTGTAAAAGCAATAATCAATTAAATATGCCTTTAGTTTAGCCTTAAAACTACTGAGTTTACTTACTGATTTAATATGGTTAGGCAGATTATTGTAAATTTTGATCCCAATATGCAGAGTGCCTTTTTGGCACAATGTTTGTTCTCACCTGATCCATATGAAGATTAAATTTTTGTATTGTATTGTATGCATGTATATCTTCATTTTTAATAAGATATCTGGGTGTCTATCAATATATTTTTTTTATGAAAACTGACGATTTGTATATAAAAGTGCAAGGAAGAGGAAGAATTGACATTTTTTGAATATGGGTCTGCTTGATTTCCTTTTGTTTACCCCTTCAATAATTCTTAATATTCTCTTTTGCATCCTGAAAAGTTTAATATTTGTTGTTGTGTTGCCCCAGAAGATTAATTCCTAATTGGTCAAGCTTCTTCAGTAAGGGATTATGGCCAATGATGTTGAAAGCTTTGGATAAAACAAGACATATACCTACCACAAACTCCCTCTCATCTATTTTAGCATAGATTTCATTAAGAAATTCATATGTTGCACACTCAGTTGAATAGCCTTTCCTGAAACCATGCTGTGAGGAAGAGAGAATTTTATGTTTATTTAGGAAATCAGACAATCTCTTATTAAAAAAAAAAAAATTTCTACAATTTTTGAGAATACAGGCAGTAGGGCCTATAATTTGAAATTTCTTCTGGGTTTCCTGTTTTGAGCAGTAGTTTCAGTTTTGCCATTTTTAAGCATGAAGGGAAGGTTCCCGATGCCAGTGAGCTGTTGCACAACTGTGTCGGGGGGTCAGCTAAAGCAAGACAGCATTTTTTAATAATTGCATCTGGTATTCCATTAATTCCACATGAGTATTCTGTTTTCAAGGCTTTCATAACAGATAAGATTTCTTCTGTATTGGTGGGTTAGAGGGACACTGATGTAGACACATTTCTTATGCTACTGGATGATGGAGGTGATATTTTGTTCTTTTCTTCCAGTCCACTCACTAACTGTTCACTTATGTCTGCAAAATTTTTGTTGGAAGTCTATGAAATTTTTGATGGGCAAGACATCATTTATCCTTTTTAACATAAGTTTATATTTTAATGTTGTTTGGTTTCACCTGCTATTTGATTTTTGATAACTACCCATATAGCTTTAGATTTGTTCTTTGAATTTTCAATGAGTTTGGTTACCAGTGATCTATCCTGATAAACATATTATAGCCCGTCCTGTATTTTACATCAGTGTTGTTTACATCTTATAAATGATGATAACTTAAATAATTTGTGTTATTTAAAAGTAATATCAAAAATTATTTTCATTTTTGTTTATTAATAGAAAGATTCCTTAATATTCATAATTTTTCCTCACATGTACTAAATTATGTATCAAAAATTGTGTAGATTTCGATAATTGGATTTATGTGTTTTTTTCTGTTTGTAATTAGATCGTAGGAGTACTCTGTTTCAACATAGTTAAATAGAAATTGGTAAATATCAAGTATAATAACTGACAGAAGTGTAACTGCCTAACACAGTGCTAAATTAAAGAAACATGGTCAAAGAGAAAATAAGTACACTGTACACTTTTAGCGACTAAAACCAAATAATGATAATATGAGATACTGTACTGCATCCAGTCATAATTCACACAATGGTATGTGCTTTAGTAGCTATTGCACATTGCCCTTTGGTGTAAAATCCAGTAACGTCTCCTTAGTACATTTTCTGAGTCCTGTGTTTTGCCATTACAAGAACCACTCTCCTTTTCCTTGGTAGTTACATTCTTACTGTAAAAATGACTAGAAAGGTTGCCACATCAGTTTCATAATTGTTTTGCTAGTGTGACAAACTGTAATGAGTATTACTGGTATCTTGAACAGCTGACCTGCAGGCATCTCCTCCAGAGCATAACATGAACACTTTAGCAGTAAACCGCCTGTTGCGTCGTCTGGAAGCTGCAATAGCGGGCGGGCAGCATCACCAAGCAGCTGGGCTCGCTAGAGATCTGGCCCGACTCAAAATCAGCTGCTCTGTAACCCGACAGCGACATGCCTTAGACAAGAGTCCTTCGTCAATCATGTAAGCATTTCTGCAATGTTTGTCAGTTGTTTTAACAACTTATCACAGAACATATGCTCCATTGAATTGTAGCAAAAATGAAGAAGAACAGTTTTCATGTTATTTAAATATTACTTATAGCTCTAAAAATACAGGCATTTAACATTACTTGGTTGAATCTGAGGATTAATGTTGTTTCTTTGTGTAACTGTTCTGTGGAGTTGATTACTGTCAGTGTGCTAATCTTGTAGTATCATCCTTGTGTTTGTGATTACTATGATGAAAGAGGTAGTGCCAAAAGACGTGGAACGTTTCATCATCAGTAGTGGCATGTATACTGGTTTTGAATGACAGGGCAAGAGGGCTTGGCACATTGCCCCAGAACCTCATGGATGGAAGCTGGATGTCTACCCTTTCTTCTCCTTTCTGTCCAAATTTCAAAAATGAAAAAAAAAAGTTTCCTCATCTGGATTTATTTGGATTAAGTGCCAGAACCCTATTAAAAGTTAGCTGCTTTGGCCACAAAATCATTGTACCATTTGTAAGCTTTTTCACCACTGCTGATAGTGGGGGATGCAGGGAATGGAGGAAGCAAGCTCCGTGTAGTTAATTAGCAGTTGTGAGGAGAAGAGCCCCACCTTCCACAAATAGTGCAGCAACTGTGGCTGTGCTTTGTGGTGTGATGTGGGATAAGAATGAGACCTGCAGGAAACTGACAAATATCATTCACCTATAAATGCATTGTTAGCTGCAACAGGCAGAAGATGTGCTTTGTAGGTGCTGCATAATTTAGCAATTTTGATTGAGATAAACTCACACTACAGTGTTCTCCTTCTGCATGCCAGTGTAGAACTGTACACAGAAACAGCTAAGTGAAAAAACTATGCAGTACACCCTTTTATTTATATATAAAAGCCGACTTTGGGATTTTGCTTTTTGTGAGACTGTGTGTATTTGTATTTGAAGTTCTAGATTCACATATTTTACTGTTCATGTCACTTCTGCATAATGGTTCATTGATTGCATCAATACCTATTTGTATTGTGAAATTTCAAACATTCACGAGTGTTGCGAAAAGCTCTTACTGTCATCCGCAGGCTAACATATGTTAGAATGTGTTTTTATCATCAGTTGTGTAGACTTGAATTTAATTGGGCTCTTTTAAAATTTTTGAGAACAGTAGGCCTGTGGTTTTTCAAAACAATCATTATCTAATTTCACTGTTTATTTAAGTGAGAAATAGGTTATTTTTGACAATTTTTGGACACTAACAAAACTTGTTGGTACGAGTGTTTTGGGTATGTAACCTATTTCGTAGCAAATCAGCGTTTTTGGCTCAGAGCAACTGCTAAAGAATACATCACTACTGAATTTCAATGTATGTCAATGCAAATAAATGTGAGTTTTCGAGAATTTTCAAAAGCTACCATTGTCCTTTGCATAATACAGGGTGTTACAAAAAGGTACGGCCAAACTTTCAGGAAACATTCCTCATACACAAATAAAGAAAAGATGTTATGTGGACATGTGTCCGGAAACGCTTAATTTCTATGTTAGAGCTCATTTTAGTTTTGTCAGTAAGTTCTTCCACCTACGCTCAATGGAGCATGTTATGATTTCATACAGGATACTCTACCTGTGCTGCTAGAACATGTGCCTTTACAATTACGACACAACATGTGGTTCATGCACAATGGAGCTCCTGCACGTTTCAGTCGAAGTGTTTGTACGCTTCTCAACACCAGATTCGGTGACTGTTGGGTTGGTAGAGGCGGAGCAATTCCATGGCCTCCATGCTCTCCTGACCTCAAACTCTCTTGACTTTCATTTATGGGGGCATTTGAAAGCTCTTGTCTACGCAATCCCGGCACCAAATGTAGAGACTCTTCGTGCTCGTGTATTGTGGATGGCTGTGATACAATACGCCATTCTCCAGGGCTGCATCAGCGCCTCAGGGATTCCATGCGACGGAGGGTGGATGCATGTATCCTTGCTAACGGAGGACATTTTGAACATTTCCTGTAACAAAGTGTTTGAAGTCACTCTGGTACGTTCTGTTGCTGTGTGTTTCCATTCCATGATTAATGTGATTTGAAGAGAAGTAATAAAATGAGCTCTAACATGGAAAGTAAGCATTTCCGGACACATGTCCACATAACATATTTTCTTTCTTTGTGTGTGAGGAATGTTGCCTGAAAGTTTGGCTGTACCTTTTTGTAACACCCTGTATACAAGTAATCTGTAGTAAATTGGCATTCGTGATTTAGTTACTGTAGCAGATATTCTAACTAATGTATTGTGTTACATCTAGTTTTCCCTTAAAAAGGGTTATCCCTACATATTACACAGCTCTACAAAATAATTTTTTTTTTTTCGTTGCCAGGGAAGTTTGAACGAAAATGGGATATTGTTATGATACTCATTCCGAGTATATTTGTACTTTTTCCAAATTGGCTCTGGTTTTTGAGATATAGGTTATTTGTGGAAATGAGAGTTTCATGTGGATAATATCGACTGCAGGGTCCATATATGATGTAATGTATTTGCTACCTGTTTTTTAATTAGTGATATTGTACTATCTTTATTAAACAATTGTGCTCAGGGAGTGCATCTGTGTGGTTGAGGATTACATCATGCAAACATCACACTGTCAGCATGTGTTCAGTCCTGTTGTGCGGTGCGTGTGTTGAAGATATTGAGGGTTGTGCAGATTTGAATTCGGCGGTACTCGACATTCTTTTGTTGGCCGAGGTAATCCCCGCAACAGCCGATAGGTAGCGTTCAGTGTAAACATGAAAAATGGCGATGGTAGAAAGTCACACACATGTGCAGTGCAGCTTCAAGGAGATAGAACCTTTTCATCGTGACGTAGCAAATAAGAGGTGAGTATTCATTTCACACAAAACAATTAATGATGTTTGTTGGATGTGATTGACATGCAAATACAAGAAAGTTCTGCATAATATGTAGTATTTGTGCAATTTTGTTTTAGGAAACCATGAGTTCTTCACGCCGTCTTTGCGTGAACCATCCAGATGAGTTCTGCTACATTTGTGGTGAATACGTTCTTCAAAAGAACGGGAAGAATATCACTCCTTTTGTGAAGGAAGCGTATCTGGCATATTTCGGAATTAAACTTGGAGATCAAGACAAGGCGTGGGCACCCCATAAAGTTTGTAAATGCTGTGTGGAGTGCTTACGGCAGTGGACAAAACGAAAAAGGAAAAGCTTAAACTTCGGAGTGCCTATGGTATGGCGAGAGCAGAAGAACCATACAGATGATTGCTATTTTTGCATTGTTAATGTGAAAGGTTTTAATAGGTTCAAAAAACGAAAGTGGGAATATCCCGATTTGGAGTCAGCAAGAAGACCGGTTGCACAGCAACGATGTTCCTGTACCAACCTTCACAACATTACCCACGCTAACATCATCAGATGACGATGTGCACGGCGAGGAATGTACAAGTAGTGGTTCGGAATACGAAGGACGTGAGACACAACCCCAGCAGTTCGACCAGAAGGAGCTCAGTGACTTGATACGAGAACTCAATCTTTCAAAGCAAGCATCAGAACTCTTAGCATCCAGGCTTAAGGAAAAGAACTGTCTTCATCCAAGTGTTAAAATAACAGCTTACCGGACGAGAGAAGAAAACCTTCTTCCATACTTCAACCAAGAAGAGGTTATAGTGTATTGCAGCAATATACCTGGACTTTTACTTGAATTGGGGCTGCCGGAATATAGACCAGAGGACTGGCGTCTCTTCATAGACAGTTCCACTAGAAGTTTAAAATGTGTTCTCCTACACAATGGCAATCGTTACGCATCTATTCCAATTGCCCACTCAACAAAACTTTGTGAAGCATATGCTAACATCAAGATGGTTCTGCAGAAAATTCAGTATATGCAGCACCAGTGGTTGATTTGTGTTGATTTGAAAATGGTGAACTTCTTGCTTGGACAACAAAGTGGATACACAAAGCACCCATGTTTTATCTGCATGTGGGATAGTAGGGCAAAGCACGAACATTGGAAGCAGAAAACATGGCCTCCAAGGGAACATATGGCTGTTGGTGAAGCAAACATCATTAATGAACCTATGGTTAGTAGGGACAAGATTGTTCTTCCACCATTACATATTAAGTTAGGACTAATGAAGCAATTCACCAAAGCTTTAGACAGAAATGGTAATTGCTTCACATACATCTGCAATACGTTCCCTGGACTCAGTAGTGAAAAACTTAAGGCAGGAATATTTGATGGTCCTCAAATTCGCAGGCTCATCAACGATACCAATTTTACAAGTGTCATGACTGTCACTGAAGCATCGGCCTGGAACAGTTTTGTCGCTGTTGTAAAATGTTTTTTGGGCAACCATAAAGCTCCCAATTACGATGAACTGGTCAAAAACATGCTCACTAACTTTCAAAACTTAGGAGCTAACATGAGCATAAAATTGCACTTCCTTCACAGCCACTTGGATCGATTTCCTCGTAATCTAGGTGATTTCAGTGAGGAACAAGGAGAGCGGTTCCATCAAGATATGAAAGGAATAGAGGAAAGATATAAAGGAAGATGGGACAGGCATATGATGGCAGATTATTGCTGGAATCTGCAACGTGACTGTTCTGAAGAGACCTATAAAAGGAAAGCGTGCAGGAAGCGGTTCGTCATGGACGGAAAATGATATACTTATAGAGAAACTTTTCAATTATGTTTTATACGTGGACAAATGCCTATCAGGTTTTCATAGAAGCTATTTATAAAGATTATTTTCTTTTTTCATTGTAGTTTGTAGCACTCGAGTTCAGTATTAGCAATTTTTTTCTAATTTTTTGAATAAATCATGCATTATCTCAAAAACTAGAGCCAAACTGCATAAATGGTTGCTATATTCGTCCTCAGCACCACTAACCCATCCTAAAGCCACTCAAATATCCTTGGCAAGAAAATGAGTGTTGACCAGTGTTATCTGCATTTATCACAAATTGACTCTGTTTTCAATTTGCTAACATCTATAATTAAGCTCAAAAAGGTTTTAGGAAACTAGTAACTATTACCAAAGGTTTTTGTGCCGCCTGAATAGAAATTTCGTTTTGTGTATGTGCTTCAATTTGTATAGGGATCAGCAACTTTTTAGCTCAACAAATCAAAAGATAATCAGCAGGCTTAATTTAAAGTTATTTGTTCACTGCCCTGTTATACACTGCACCAGCCAGTATGCAGCCCCACTGTGAATGCTGTTCTCCAACACAGGACGAGTTGGTTGATGTTCGCAACCAACAGCTATAAACTGCCCTGACTACTGTCAAACGATTGGCAGCTGCTGTGAATCAGTGTGTTGGAACAGCTTCTAAGAGTTGTGTACCTGTGATACGATTACCAGAGATATCTCAATTACTATCCTTTCCTGTGGATCCTGTCTCCTCTGCTGAAAGTACAGGATATATCATTTCTCATCCACTTGATTGTGAGTGGCATGTCAATGCTAGATCTAGGCATCTTATACAGGGTGGATGGGGTCCAGGGAGGACTCAAGGTGCTGCGCCAATCCCTCTAACCAACAAGTTTGAGGTGCTGTCTTTCACTGAAACTGAAACTGAGCCAGTTAGACCCATTTCACCTCTTTTGGAGAAACCTGTTCTGTCTGGTGTCAAGAGGAGCGAGGCAAATGCAAAAGGGTGGGGGGTCTATTAATCACCATCAGTTAAAAGGTATGGCGAATGATGGTACCCCTTTGGGAAATGGCAGCGGAAGTGTGTACACCCAAGTGTCTCATTCAACATGCTGAAGAGGCTACTCTAGCAGCCATTGAGGGAACATGGTGCAGATAGCAACAGATTGCAGCACACATTGGAAAAATTGATGCCTGTCGTCTGGACTCCGAGATCATACTTGGTTGTTCCAGAGACTGGCAGAGAAGGTTGAGAAGACCAGCCTTGTGCATGGAGTTTCAACACAGCTCACAATTTGCAGCATTGTCCCCAGAACCGATTGTGGTCCTTTGGTTTGAGTGTAGTGGAAGGACTGAACCAGAGACTTTGAAGATTCTGTGACAAGCTAGGCTGTGACTTCCTGGACTTGGGCCGTAGGATGGAGAACTGTAGGGTCCTCCTAAATAGGTCAAGTGTACATTACACATTAGAGGCTGCTACTCAGGTAGCTGACTGTGTCTGGGGTGCACACAAGGATTTTTTAGATTAAGCAACTCTCCATTCAATCCAGATAACAATAGCTGTAGGAAACCCAGAAGTATCAGTGTAAGATCAAAAGAAATGTTTCCCACCTGTGAGAGTATTAAAATCCTTATAGTTAACTGCCAAAACATTTGCAACAAAGTCCCAGAGTTTGAAGCACTCCTGAAAAGCATTGAAGCTCACATAACACTAAGTACAGAAAGCCGGTTGAAACCTGAAATTGATAGCAGTGAGATTTTTTGGGGAAAATTTAAGTGTATATCCAAAGGACAGACAAATGTGAAATGGAGGTGGTGTAGTTGTCAAGATAGACAAGAAACTCAAATCCACCGAGATAGAAATTGACGTTGCATGTGAGATTGTTTGGGCAAGACCCAGTGTCAGGAATGGGTGTAAAATAATAAATGAATCCTTCTGTCACCCACCAGACTCCTCTCCAGATGTAACCGAAAACTTTAGAGAAAACCTCAGTTCACCTGTATGCAAGTTTCCCAATCATACTTTAATGTTCACTTGAAACTTTAGTCATCCAACAATTAATTGAGAAAATACAGTATTGTTAGTGGTAGATGTGATAAGACATCCCATAAAGCATTACTAAATGCCTTCTCTGAAAACTACATAGAACAGATAGTTAGGAACACCAATCATGAAGAAAGTAGATTGGCTCTAATGGCAACAAATAGAACTATCCTCTTTGGGGATGTATGCATCAAAACTGGTATCAGTGACTATGGTGTGGTTGTGGCAACAATGATTACCAAAGTACGAAGGACAACTAAAACAAGCAGAAAGAGATATATGTTCAGTAACCTGGGTAAAAAATCAGTAGTGTAGTATCTCTATGAGGACCTTGAAACTTTCAGCACAGGGCAGGAGCATCTGCAGAAACTATGGCTCAAGTTTAAAAGAATAGTTGACTGTGCACTGGATAGACATGTACCCAGTAGAACAGTTCGTAAAGCAAGGACCCTCCATAGCATACAGTCACTGTAAAGAAACCCATTACTCTCCTGACAGCCAAACATGTTTCATTCAGCATCTCTCTATCTATTGCGCAAAACTTTGTTTTACACCTATTATGCAGTAATCTCTGTGTCTTTAAAAGTTTCCTACAGCTACTGTTATCTGGATTGAACAGAGAGTTGCCTAATCTAAAAAAATCCTTGTGTGCTCCCCAGACACAGTCAGCTACCCGAGTAGCAGCCTCTAATATGCAACAAATCAGCATGTTGCTGTTGTTGTCTGGAAGATTAGCAACATGTGGGATGAGTGTGGATTGTTGTTTGGCTTGCTGACACTTGTGCCTGTCATGACAGATGATGCCTGAACTATGGCCACCCATGGGACACAAGAGTGTTGCAGGTTGCTGTCTTGAAGGAGGGATGCAGCACGAACTGTGAGAGGGTTTTAGTTTTTGGGTGGAAGTCAGAGTTGGATATTAGCTGCACAGCTATCCTATTATGCCTTTAAAATAGATTTGAGATCTTGTCTATTACTGAAAGTACCAGCATGGACACCTCATATGTAGAGGCTGGGACCAATCTCTCAGAAAGGGGAGGAAAGCACAGAGGGTGGATTAGCTGATCTTTGGGGTGCTCCAGTGTTCGACAGGTGATGGAGCCCTGTAGCAAATAGCACAAAGGTCAGGAAGGAAGGCCAGTGCCCACTCATTATGCTTACCAGGACCGTCTTGTCCATGGAGCTGTTTGCAAATGATGCTATTGTACACTGCCAGTCATTAAAATTGCAGCACCAGGAAGGATATAAATTTAAAAAAAATTATGTGTTGCTTATACAGTATAGTGGAAAGGAATGTGATTAAATTTGTAGATGTTTTTGAGGTTTACAGGATGTAAAATTTTTATGCAAAAGTTTCATGGTCTCCTCTTTGGTATTAGTGACTTAGTGGCATATGAGCAGTAGCTCAGCACTATCGCTAAACAGTTTTTTTTTTTTATCTTTGACGAGATGACAGTCGACAGTTAAGTTTTATCTTTGACAAGGATCATGTTTGCTTATCATGTGTAACTCCTGCCATGCCCCCTTTTCTACAGTATATATGTCATTCTCAGATGTCTGGCCCATTAGTCCACAAGACTCAATGGAGGAGCAACAGTCTTGAAGATGCCCAATGCAGTTCTGGATGAAATGTTAGGAACAGAAGACTTTCATGGACCTCAACCTTATACCCTGAAAAATTTACCAGCAGAATTATTTATTATTCTCAAAACTTCCACACGTGGATACATCCATCATGATGCTGTAACTAAAAAAAAGACATTGTGACACCATTGTGTTCACTATTGTTGTTGGGTGCACCATTGTACTAAGTTCCTTCATGATGTGGGATGTGGCCTTCCAGAAGCCATTGACTCCATATTGCCTTGACAATTGTGGGACACTGACCAATGTGCTGCCCGCAGTGGGGCTGAGCCCTCGCCTGTGGTTGATTGGGAGGTCGTTCCAAGGGGTGGCAGGCAGTGAAAGATGTCCCCGGAGGCTGATCAGAATGCCTCCCCAGTGCGTCTGACAAACAGGTTTCAGGTACTGTCTCTGGCTGAGCCAGATGCAGCTGCCTGCCCTGTTTCAGAGGATGATTCTCAGCCTTCAAGGTCTGGGCAATCGCAGAGGGTGGGCTTATTGGTAGTTGGGCACTCCAATGTTAGGCGCCTAATGGGGGCCCTTAGGGATATGGCGGCTAAGGAGGGGAAGAAATCCAGTGTGCACTCCGTGTGCATTCCGGGTGGAGTCATTCCTGATGTGGAAAGGGTCCTTCCAGATGCCATGAAGAACACAGGGTGCAGTCAGCTGCAGGTGGTGGCACATGTCGACACTAATGATGTGTGTCGCTTTGGATCTGAGGAAATTCTCTCTGGATTCCAGCGGCTATCTGATTTGGTGAAGGCTGCCGGTCTTGCTTACGAGATGAAGGCAGAGCTCACCATCTGCAGCATCGGTGACAGAACCGACTGCAGACCTTTGGTGCAGAGCCGGGTGGAGGGTCTGAATCAGAGGCTCAGATGCTTTTGCGACCGTGTTGGCTGCAGGTTCCTTGACTTGCACCATAGGGTGGTGGGGTTTCGGGTTCCGCTGAATAGCTCAGGAGTTCACTACACTCAGCTGGTGGCCACACGGGTAGCGGAGGCTGTGTGGCATGGACTGGGTGGTTTTTTAGGTTAGAAGGCCTCGGGAAAGTGCTTGGGATGCAATCTCAAAGGGTGCATGGCAAATACAGGACATGCTTGGATCAAGGAAGAGTCGGAATTGTAGTTGTAAATTGTTGTAGTTTTGCTGGGAAAGTCCCTGACCTTCAAGCGCTAATAGAAAGCACAGAAGCTGAAATCGTTATAAGTACAGAAAGCTGGCTAAAGCCTGAAATAAGTTCTGCAGAAATTTTTACGAAGTCTCAGATGTTGTTCAAGAAAGATAGATTAGGCAGAATTGGTGGTGGAGTGTTTGTGTCAGTCAGTAGTGGTTTATCTTGTAGTGAAGTCGAAGTAGATACTCCGTGCGAATTGGTATGAGTGGAGGTTATACTTAATAGCCTAACTAAGTTAATAATTGGCTCCTTCTACCGACCCCCAGACTCCGATGATATAGTTGCTGAACAGTTCAGAGAAAATTTGGGTCTCGTAACAAATCAATACCCCACTCATACGGTTATAGTTGGTGGGGACTTCAACCTTCCCTCGATATGTTGGCAAAAATACCTGTTCAAAACCGGTGGTAGGCAGAAAATATTTTCTGAGATTGTCCTAAATGCTTTCCCCGAAAATTATTTCGAGCAGTTAGTCCACAAACCCATGCGAATTGTAAATGGTTGCGAAAACACACTTGACCTCTTAGCCACAAACAATCCAGAGCTAATAGAGAGCATCATGACTGATAAGGGATTAGTGATCACAGGGTCGTTGTAGCTAGCCTCAATACTGTTCCTTCCAAATCCATTAGAAACAAACACAAAATAATTTTATTTAGAAAAGCAGATAAAGTGTCACTAGAAGCCTTCCTAAGAGACAATCTCCATTCCTTCCGAACTGACTATGCAAATGTAGACTAAATGTGGTTCAAATTCAAAGATATAGTAGCAAGAGCAAATGAGAGATTCATACCTCATAAATTGGTAAGAGATGGAACTGATTCCCCATGGTACACAAAACAGGTCCAAATGCTGGTGCAGAGGCAATGGAAAAGCATGCGAAGTTCAGAAGAACGCGAAATCCCGAAGATTGGCTAAAATTTACAGATGCGCGAAATTTGGCACGGACTTCAATGTGAGATGCCTTTAATAGGTTCCACAATGAAAGATTGTCTCGAAATTTGGTAGAAAATCAGAAGAAAATCTGGTCGTATGTAAAGTACACAAGCAGCAAGACGCAGTCAATACTTTCGCTGCGCAGTGCCGATGGTACTGTTACCGACGACTGTGCCGCTAAAGTAGAGTTATTGAACGCAGTTTTCTGAAATTTTTTCACCAGGGAAGATGAATGGAATATTCCAGAATTTGAAACATGAACAGCTGCTAGCATGAGTTTCTTAGAAGTAGATACCATAGTGGTTGCGAAGCAACTCAAATCGCTTGATACGGGCAAGTCTTCAGGTCCAGATTGTATACCGATTAGATTCCTTTCAGATTACGCTGATACAATTGCTCCCTACTTAGCAATCATATACAACCCCTCGCTCACCGATAGATCTGTACCTACAGATTGGAAAATTGCGCAGGTCGCACCAGTGTTTAAGAAGGGTAGTAGGAGTAATCCATCGAACTACAGACCTATATCATTGACGTCGGATTGCAGTAGGGTTTTGGAGCATATACTGTATTCAAACATTATGAATCACCTCAAAGGGAACGATCTATTGATACGTAATCAGCATGGTTTCAGGAAACATCGTTCTTGTGCAACACAGCTAGCTCTTTATTCGCACGAAGTAATGGCTGCTATCGACAGGAGATCTCAAGTTGATTCCGTATTTCTAGATTTCCGGAAAGCTTTTGACACCATTCCTCACAAGTGACTTTTAATCAAGCTGTGAGCCTATGGGGTATCGTCTCAGTTGTGCGACTGGATTTGTGATTTCCTGTCAGGAAGGTCGCAGTTCGTAGTAATAGACGGCAACTCATCGAGTAAAACTGAAGTGATATCAGGTGTTCCCCAGGGAAGCGTCCTGGGACCTCTGCTGTTCCTGATCTATATGAATGACCTGGGTGACAATCTGAGCAGTTCTCTTAGGTTGTTTGCAGATGATGCTGTAATTTACCGTCTAGTAAGGTCATCCGAAGACCAGTATCAGTTGCAAAGCGATTTAGAAAAGATTGCTGTATGGTGTGGCAGGTGGCAGTTGACGCTAAATAATGAAAAGAGTGAGGTGATCCACATGAGTTCCAAAAAAAATCTGTTGGAATTCGATTACTCGATAAATAGTACAATTCTCAAGGCTGTCAATTCAATTAAGTACCTGGGTGTTAAAATTACGAACAACTTCAGTTGAAAAGACCACATATATAATATTGTGGGGAAGACGAGCCAAAGGTTGCGTTTCATTGGCAGGACACTTAGAAGATGCAACAAGTCCACTAAAGAGACAGCTTACACTACACTCGTTTGTCCTCTGTTAGAATATTGCTGCGCGGTGTGGGATCCTTACTAGATGGGATTGACGGAGGACATCGAAAGGGTGCAAAAAAGGGCAGCTCATTTTGTATTATCATGTAATAGGGGAGAGAGTGTGGGATGGAAGTCATTAAGGCAAAGACGTTTTTCGTCGCGGCGAGATCTATTTACGAAATTTCAGTCACCAACTTTCTCTTCCAAATGCGAAAATATTTTGTTGAGCCCAAACTACATAGGTAGGTATGATCATCAAAATAAAATAAGAGAAATCAGAGCTCGAACAGAAAGGTTTAGGTGTTTGTTTTTCCCGCACGCTTTTCGGGAGTGGAATGGTAGAGAGATAGTATGATTGTGGTTCGAAGAACCCTCTGCCAAGCACTTAAATGTGGGTTGTGGAGTAATCATGTAGATGTAGAATATCGTGGACTGATAAACTACATCTCGACAGGCTATGATACTCCTTCTTAAATAAGGAATAACATGATGTTCTCAGAAACAATCTATTTTAAACGCAATTTCAGAATGAGAAATCCAGTGCAAATCTTTCCTCATATACAGAATGTAAATGCCATTTCTCCTACCAGCACTGTGAAGTTGCACTGAAATGCTAATCATTTGCATTAGCCAAGCACATAATGTGCTTCCTGCCAGTTTTATAATTTGATGTATTTTGAGTTCTGTCTTCATGGTAGTGCAATTTTAATGGCAAACAGTGTGCTCAACCTGCCGGCAGTGTTTGTAGAGAAATTGCAGTGCTAGAAAATTTTAGGGAAATGGGAAAATGTGTGGAGGATCTGCACTTTATGCAAGAATTGATAGTTGACTCCCAACATAAATGTAGTGTATTACATATAAATAGATGGAAATACCCATTACTGTTTGATTATATGATTTCTTGCCAATCCTTGAAATAGTAATGGGAGTTAAGCATATGGAGCAATTTAAAGTGCAGTTACCACATGAAACTAATCATAAGATAGACAGGAGTTGAACTGAGCTTCATTGAAAAAATTAGTCCACCCACAAAGAGGTAGCTTACAAAACACTCACTCAGTCAGTACTCGAGTGTTGCTCATGTAGAGGAAATTGGCATGGCATGGCATTTACTGAGTACAAAAAATATGGAGACACTCATACAATGGCTGTGAGAACAAGAGAGGTATTATGCATCATAGTGTGGTTTAATGCTAAAATTCCCAGAGCATACATTCTTAGAAGAGTCAGACAACACAGTGCTTTCTGCCACATGTATCACAAAAAGACTATGAAGGTAAAATTAGAGTTGTTTAAGCTTATACAAAGACTTATACACACATCACAAAAGGTTTTGTATCATCTCAGTTTTGAGAGTTCCGGAATCTGTACAGAAAATTGGAATAGAGATCAACATAAACATCGTTTCCACTCTTTTTATTGCTCATGAAAACCACACATTGCATGTTGTACCACCATACAGCAAGACCTTCAGAGGTAGTGGTCCAGATTTCTGTACACACTGGTACCTTTAATACCCAGTAGCACGTCCTCTTGCACTGATGCATTGATACAAGTTCATCAAGGCACGTCCAGAATGCCCCGATTCGGCTTAGATCCTTCAGAGTGATTGCTGGGCCACATCGTCCATAAGCAGTCCTTTCCAATCTGTCCCAGGCATGTTTGATAGGGTTCATGTCTGGAGAATAGGCTGGCCACTCTAGTTGAGTGATGTCATCATCCTAAAGGAAGTCATTACAAGATGTGCGCTATGGGGGTGCGAATTGCCGTCCATGAAGACGAATGCCTCGCCAATATGCTGCCGATATGGTTGCACTATTGGTCGGAGGATGGCATTCACGTGTTGTACAGCCATTATGGTGCCTTCCATGACCACCAGCAGCGTATGTCGGCCCCACATAATGCCACCAACAAACGGCAGGGAACCTCCACCTTGCTGCGCTTGCTGGACAGTGTGTCTAAGGTGTTCAGCCCAATCGCGTTGCCTCCAAACACGTCTCTGACGATTGTCTGGTTGAAGGCATATGCGACACTCATTAGTGAAGATAACATGATGCCAATCCTGAGCGGTCCATTTGGCGTGTTGTTGGACCCATCTGTACCATGCTGCATGGTGTTGTGGTTGCAAAGATGGACCTCGCCATGGATGACAGGAGTGAAGTTGTGCATTATGCAGCCTATTGCACACAGTTTGAGTCATAACATGACATCCTATGGCTGCACAAAAAGCATTATTCAACATGGTGGCGTTGCTGTCAGGGTTCCTCCAAGCCATAATCCATAGGTAACAGTCATCCACTGCAGCAGTAGCCCTTGGGCAGCCTGAGCAAGAAATGTCATCAACAGTTCCTGTCCCTCTGTATCTCCTCCATGTCCGAACAACATCACTTTGGTTCACTCTGAGGTGCATGGACACTTCCCTTATTGAGAGCCCTTCCTGACACAAAGTAACAATGCGGATGTGATTGAATGACGGTATTGACCGTCCAGGCAGGGTTGAACTACAGACAACAAGAGCTGTGTACTTCCTTCCTGGTGGAATGACCGAAATTGATCGAGTGTCGGACCCCATCCATCTAATAGGTGCTGCTTTTGCATGGATGTTTACATCGTTGGGTGGGTTTAGTGACTTCTCTGAACAGTCAAAGGGACTGTGTCTGTGATACAATATCCACAGTCAACGTCTCTCTTCAGGATTTCTGGGAACCGGGGTGATGCAAAACTTTTTTTGATGTGTGTACATAGATGTTCTTCCTGTATGCCACTTGCAACTGGATGTGGGAGAGGATGGGGGAATGATAATGGTACATGAGATACCATCCACTGCAAATTGTAAGATGACTTATGCACCTCCCGTGCATAGCAATAAATAACAGTTCTCTAGAACACATGTTTGCTTTTATTTTTGTGAGTTTAATACAGTGAATCAGACATTACTGAAGTGCAGTTGGAATTAAAAATAGCAATAATCTTTGAATGTCACATAAGCTTTTTAATAGCACTGTGCTACACAGTCTTCTGCTTTTAAATGCCATCACAAAAATAGCTGATTCAAATTGTCAGATACACTGGGGTGACAGAAGTCATGGGATAGTGATATCCACATATTCAAATGGCAATAGTATCACATACACAAAGTATAGAAGGGCAGTGTACTGGCAGAGCAGTCATTTGTACTCAGATGATTAATGTGAAAAGGTTTCCAACATGGTTATGGCCTCACAATGGGAATTTACAGACTTTGAAAGTGGAATGTTAGTTGGAGCTAGATGCTTGGGGCATTCCATTTTGGAAATCGCTAAGGAGTTCAATATTCTGAGACCACACTGTCAAGAGAGTGTCAAGAATATCAAGTTTCAGGCATTACCTCTCTCCATGGACAACACAGTAGCCATGGGCTTCATTAATGACCAAGAGCAACAATGTTTAATTCCAGTTGTCAGTGGTAACAGATAAATAACCACAGAAATCAATGTGGGATGTACAACACATGTATCTGTTACAACAGTGAAATTTGCTGATAATGGGCTATAGCAGCAGGCGACTGATGTGAGTGCCTTTGCTAACATCGTGACATCACCTGCAGTGCCTCTCCTGAGCTCGTGACCATGTCAGTTATAGCCTAGATGACTGGAAAACCATGGCTTGGTCAGATGAGTCCCAATTTCAGTCAGTAAGAGCTGATGGTAAGGTTAAGTGTGGCACAGGCCGCATGAACCCATGGACGCAAGTTGTCAACAAAGCACTGTGCAAGTTGGTAGTAGCTCCGTAATAGGGTGGGCTGTGTATACATGGTATGGACTGGGTCATTGACTGGAAATGATAATAATGCGCTACTTGGAGACCATCTGCAGCCATTCATGGACTTCCTGTTCCCTAACAACGATATCATGTTATGGGCCACAATTGTTCGTGACTGGTTTGAAGAACATTCTGGGGAATTTGAGCGAATGATTTGGCCAACCAGATTACCCAACGTGAATCCTGTTGAAAATTTGTGTGACATAATCGAGAAATCAGTTCGTGCACAAAATCCTCAATTGGCATCACTTTCACAATTACGGGTGGCTATAGAGGCAGCAAGGCTCAATATTTCTGCAAGCGACTTACAATGACTTGTTGAGTCCTTGCCACATCGAGTTACTGCACTACGCCTGGCTAAAGGAGGTCCGACACGATATTAAGAGGTATCCCACAACTTTTGTCATCTCAGTGTGTAAATACAAGGATGAAAACATGAAAACTCTGAGATCTCTCAAAGTAATTTTATTGATTGTTGTTGCTAAATATTGTCTGCTTTACTACCTCTGACAGTGTTTAATGTTGCCCATACACTAAATACTTAACTTCATTTTCCAGTCTGGGATATGTTGTGGTGACACACAGTTTTACCTGTCACTTTTCTGTCTTTTCTTGTTTGTTATCATTTTCTATATTAGCAACCTCTAAATATGAGAACTGAAAAATCACTCTTACCTGATGTGTAAACATCTGTGGTACTTTTGGTCATTTATTATCTGTCTGTCATTTGTTCATTTTGTGACATACAAATACATGTGAAACTTTGTGAAATCACTTCTCAGAATGCCCAATGTATTTACATTTTTCAGGGTGGATATGTATGTAGAAGATAAGGTATCTCACCAGGGTCCTATACCAATACAAATTACACCCAAAATGACAGTGGCAGACCTGAAGCAGAAAGTCCAACTGGAGTTTGAAATTCCAGCTGGTGTGCAGCGATGGATACTGGGAAAAGAGCTTGCATCAGATGATTCTAAGACTCTGGAGGAGCATAATATAAATGCCAATGGCTGCCCTCTGTTCCTATACCTCGTTGCTCCAGGTAGGAATGAGACAATTATGACTGTTGAGCTGAATGTCGTAAATGTATGTAGTTCATTAGAAATGTTAAGTAAAGTCTGCTTCATAATTATGAAGCCATTATCACTTTTTTGCTATCTCAGCTTCAAAGAAAGACTCTTAGTTTATCATGCTACTATTTGAGAGTTAACTGTTACTTAATCTCTAGTATTTTTATAGTAATGCAAAGGTTCTCCATGTGATCAGTGATGTAGGGCTATCTCTGAAAAGGTACAATAATAAAGGATTTTCTTTGTAACAGTACAACATTCAGTAGGGCTACTGGGCACAAATTTCCAAGTTTTGAAAATGATTGATGACTGGTAACTCTGAAAATCTATTAAGCCTATGCTTATTTACTTTTAACTATCTACTCTTATTTGCTTGTAACTAGCCATCTAGTGGATGAGACAAATTGTATTTACCACTATTACAACTTGTACATTTTAATTACTTCAGAGTTGGTAATATTTGCTATCAGTACAAGACAAAAATAAATAGTATTTCTACAGTAACGTAAAGTAAAGTATTAGACCAAATTTTTCAGTAATAATAGTAAAATTTATGTGCTCATAACTGTACAGTATTGTACATCACGTATTTTTTGTTTATTCACATTAACAAAACCATAGTGTAAATATAGTGAATCTATAGAAAATAATGTATTAGGCAGTTTGGATACCTTTGAATAAATATTTGTACTACTAATACACTGGCACTGGATTCATACGAAAAGTAACATTATTAGGTGATGGAGTTCAGAAATCCTTAACTAAGTGAGTTTTGTGAAAGTTTAGATTCTATGCCTCCCTTGTTAAAATATCTTTTGAATTTAACAATATTATGAAAAGGAAAGTTGCTACTCACCATATAGCAGAGATGCTGAGTCGCAGGTAGGCACAACAAAAAGACTGTCACAAAAAAGCCTTCGGACAGTAAGGCCTTCGTCAACGACAGACACACACACACACACACACACACACACACACACACACACACACACAAAAACTCAACTCAACTCAACTCACACGTATGACTGCAGTCTCAGGCAACTGCAACAACACTGCGAGCAGCAGCACCAGTGCATGATGGGAGCGGCGAAGTTCTTGTATCCTGCGTGGCTGTGGCACTTTGGCCACGCGCACTTCATGTTGAACAAAATATGTATCTTGTTGCATAGATATTTTGCCTGCATCTTTTTGTGTGGAATTCTGAACACTTAAAAATGCAAGCTTATAAGTCTGTTTACAAGTAGCTACAGTACCAATTTTCCATTTAAAATTTCCCTCTCTCCAATTTAAGCAACTAAGAACTGTACTGTATTCAGTGCCTAATGGAAAACAAATTTCACTTGACAGATACTGAAAAAGAAGTTGGGGCACAGAATACAGTGACTGATGAAAAACCTGAACAGCAGCAGGCAGCAAATCCACCACCTACTGAACCAGGGAGAGGCTGGTATTACAATTATGAGGAGGACCACTACAGCTACTGTGAAGATTCTGAAAATGAAATAAGTGATGAAGAAACAGGGTAATTCCTATTTAACTGTTATACCTGCATTCTGTTTGAAATTCTGCAATAATTTATGACACTAAATATTTCAGTATGATGAGAATAGTGTTGTCTAATGCGCAACTGCAATGACGGGTGCTGTGCAAAAGCATGTGAACACACTAACTTTTGACACCTTATGGATTTATTGGTTATTTTTCTTTGAATGACGTCATACGCAACATAGCTGCTGCAGTCTAAAAGATATGGCACTTATATCTACAACTCTACTGCTCCTCAACACTCCCTGAAACTTGGTAACAGGGTCGAGACTACACCTTCAGTTGTGCATGTTTTATGGAGCTTTTGTGCGTGCACAATTCGCGTGACATAATTGCCTTTCAGGCCAAATACAGAACGGATTTGACTAGTAATGTGCACAACACACAATGTGTACAGTTAGCCGTTGACACTCAACTAGAAGTTTATGTCAGTGCTGACAGGTGGTAGCACATTGCAGCAGACTTTTATTCCCGTTTGCTCAGCATAAATCCTGCGAGATGATAGCAGACTCCTCAGATATGCTAATTCACTTGCTACATACGGTAGTAAAATTATATCGGAAGTCAGTACATGTTAAGGCTGTACTGACAGTAAACCTATTTTATGGGTTTCTGAATGAGTTAATAGTATATTAAGTTATGAATTTTATCACACAGAAGCTGACAAGGGAAACTCACCATCATGCCCCCTCCAATTTTGTGGTAAGAGGGCCAAGTGGACAGCCCATCAAAACCTGAACACATATCAAGCATGAAAATAGGAAGAAGGTGTACTGAACTGTGAATAAAAAGCAAAATAAGAAACAGTGAGCGGCCCAAGGAAAAGAAGTGCAATATAGAGCTAATTGCAAGATCAGTGGCGACATGATTAAATGGTCACAGTATTGGATTACCAGGCAGGTGAGCTGTGTTCAAACCTACCATATGCCACTTCTTTTCCACTATTCGCTGTATTCAGATTTGTGTCTGTGTCATGGTGTAACATCCATTTACAAAAGCAAGGTGTATGGGAGAGATTTACAATGACAGATCATTCTGCACAACTGCTCTATTACCAGCCGAAAGGAAGTGGCTTTCAAATGGGAACCACAAATGTTTGATGACAAGGTGACAAGCCAACCGAATCCTCCACCAGAAGACATGTCTGGTGTGCCATACACGCACGGCATTAGTGACCGTATGTGTGTCATATAATAGAAATTTCATGCTGACACACCTAATTTGTACGCCTGGTAAGTGAGTGAGATATGCCTCCATACCCGAATGAGATGTCTGTGTGAATGTGAATGTGAATGTGAATGTGATCACTCCCAAGGAAATGATGAAAATGTAATAATTTGTCACATAAGCTGGAAAAAATGAACACAACAGTTTCACAATCACAGTTTCTCTGTGCCACGTCAAAACATATTTTTAATGTTTTTGAAGTTGTGTTCTGTTTTGGAAGTTTCAACTCTTGAATTCTTTTGTTGCAACATGTTTCACACATGTTTATTTGTTGTTTTCATTTCTGTGAGATGTCTACCGTATTTACTCGAATCTAAGCCGCACTTGTTTCCTGTTTTTTTAATTCAAAAAACCGCGTGCGGCTTAGAAGTTTTGAAAAATGTTGATAGGTGCCGCCAAAACTAACTCCTGCCACCGAATATATGTAGCGCTACACAGGCATGCTTTGCAGGTACAAAGATAAATACTGGTGCCAAAACCTCTGCGTCAATAAATAAATTTTAAAAAAAAGGTGGAAGGCGAGCTTTTTTTCTCCGCCCCGAGTTTCTACTATTTTCATACATTATCCAACGAAGTAAATACAAATTCCGTATTGTTCATCTTTGAATGTAGCAGAATTTCAATGAGCTACAAAAATCTGACTGGCAAGACTGTTTGGGATGTTTGTCAATATGGCCAACTCTACATTCTGGATTTTTTCCTACCTGTGAGAAGAGATGGTTGCTAATAGGAACCTGATGAAATGTGAATCACATGCACTATTCTCTTCACCATAAGAATAATACGAATATAAACATTTTGCCATGTATTCTTTCATGTTTGCTGCTATCTCATTTAAATCCTGTCTGCCTAATAAACTATGAAATTAGAGTGAGACAACAGCAAACGCGGAAGAATATACGTATCGTGTCATGTTTATATTCGTATTATTCTTATACCTAATAGTGATAGTCAGAAATGAAGCACGGCAACTGACTAGACTTTTAAATCTAAGATGACTAATTTCTGTGCAGAATTTGGTGCACTAAAGAAGCGACCTCAAAGATTTTCAAAGGGAGAAAAATTTTCGCCTAACTCTCGTGCAGAACATGTTCTATCATATGCAGTCTATTATTTGGTTCTTGTTGATCATTATCAAAGAAAGCAGCAGTGTAAGTAACAACAAATAGCAGTATCTTGCCATTGTTTCACTAATGAGACGATTCCTCTCTTTTTATTAATTCTAAGCGGCGGTAGCGCGCACAAAAGCAACCCATGCCCGGAGCGGTGACAGGCCATAAACACGCACTATCCGAATGTGACAAACAATGCATGACACAGTACAGAAATGCATTTTCAGCTTAGAGTAGCATAAACACCTATAACAAAGAAAACGGCACTTATCAGATCAAAGCAAAATAAGCGATCGATTCAAACCAGACGAAGCACGTGAAAAAGGAAGGGTACCCGTATAAATACGGACAGAGCGCCTGACCCATAGCTATGGCTACCTGGTAAAGCTTAACTGCTAAGCTTACGACTCGAACCAAACTACTGTAGCTGTATCGTCATTCATTCGACCTAAATTGTGTCTCATATTACAATGGATCAACTTTGTTTCGATTTGTAGGTGTGGCCTAAAACTTTTCTCTCCCCTTGAATTTCGAGTCTCAAATTTCAGATACGGCTTAGATTCAGGAAATTTTTTTTTTCTTTATTTCGAGTCTCATTTTTCAGGTGCGGGCTTAGATTCGAGTAAATACGGTATGTGGTATCTCGCCTGCTCTCACTATTCATCATGTTTACTTGCGATGGTAATGCATTCTTACCACATGACTCATATTCTATAACCTATTGCCAAGACTACAGAAAGAGAACAAACATTTCAATGACCAGATGGACAGTACATAATGTTGTGAAAAAAATAAAATAAAAAACAAATGACATGAAAGAGTTTCCTACATGGCTCGCCAGTTTCACAGTACAACACCACGACCATTAACCATGATGCCGCGCCTCTGAATGTGCACTTAATATTTCACTTGTTAACCTTGTACTGTTCATTGTTTCTAATTATTATTATAATTATTATTTTTCTTCACCTTCTTCCTGTTTTCATGCTTGATATGTGTTCAATTTTTAATGGACTAGTCACTGGGCCATCTTACCACTAAAACTGAGGGGGGGGGGGGGGGGGGCTGAGGGGGAGGAGTTTCCCTTGTAGGATTTATTTATGCTTCTGAAATCTGTTGATCTTTTAATGAGTCAGGTTTATCTCTGCTGTAGGCCCACATTGCGTATTTGAAAATTCACGAAAAGCTGTATCACTGATTTCTCTGGTGTTCACTTAAGTGTGGGATTGCTGGCAATGTGCTTTAGGCTCTTACGGATCTTAGCGCCTCATTTGTAATCTAATCGAGTGACCATGTTGGTAGACATTACTACTTGGGTTTAATCATTTCCACAAATGACACTTTGCATTTGGAGTTGGTTGTTTTCTGGGCGGGAATTGGCTTTCATGTGCAATGTAAACATGAACTATGTTGTATCTGTTTTAAATGATAACAGAAAAGTATAGCTGTGAGGATGGGTCATGTGTCGCACTTGGGTAGCTCAGTCGGTAGAGCACTTGCCCGCAAAAGGCAAAGGTCCCGAGTTCAGCACACAGATGGAATCTGCCAGAAAGTTTCATATCAGGGCACATTCCTGCTGCAGAGTGATAATTCATTCTGGGAACAGAAAAGTTAATTACCAGGAAAAGTTAGCCGCAAGGGAACTAAGGCCTCCAAAAACAGATCCTTTGATTGAGGGAGTACCAAAATCAAATAAGCATAACTACAAGTGAACATTTAACAAGGAAGTGTACAGTTAGCACAAGTTGTTGTGTGGATTCAACATAAAAAATTCGTGAACTAATACATCCCTTGGGGATCTTGTACATTTTTAAAACTGGAAAAGCATGAAAACTCCAACTTACACAAAAATGCAAAATGAAGAATTGCGAAAGCTTACACATTACTTTGTTATTGCCCTAAACTGTACTTAATTATGTACAAAACAACAAGATTCTATAAAAACAATTCTTTCTTTTGTCAGATATTTTATGCACCTTATTATTATTATTATTATTATTTTCTTTCCTTTCTCAGACGTTATGACTGGTTAAAAATGGAAAGTGACGTGGACCTAGATCAAGCATGACTTCCTTTTAACTGTGCAGTATATGTTACATTGCATTTAGGAACTTTCGGGTAATTGAACATGTATAAATAATTACAGATTTCTGTAGTTGTATATATACGTTTGGATGTAGCTGTATTGCATTGATGTACTGGTGGATATTGTGTGGTATGACTCCTGTAGTTGATAGTATAATTGGTATAATGTCAACTTTATCCTGATGCCACAAGTCCTTGACTTCATCAGCCAGTTGGATGTATTTTTCAATTTTTTCTCCTGTTTTCTTATGTATATTTTTTGTATTGGGTATGGATATTTCGATTAGTTGTGTTAATTTCTTCTTTTTATTGGTGAGTATGATGTCAGGTTGTTATGTGGTGTTGCTTTATCGGTTATAATGGTTCTGTTCCAGTGTAGTTTGTATTCATCATTCTCCAGGACATTTTGTGGTGCATACTTGGATGTGGGAATGTGTTGTTTTATTAGTTTATGTTGTATGGCAAGTTGCTGATGTATTATTTTTGCTACATTGTCATGTCTTCTGGTGTATTCTGTATTTGCTAGTATTGTACATCCACTTGTGATGTGATCTACTGTTTCTATTTGTTGTTTGCAAAGTCAGCATTATTATTATTATTATTATTATTATTATTGGCAGTGGCTGTAGTTGTATAAATTTGTTGATAAGCACAAATGTTATACAGCAGATCCTATTAATTTCACTCATTCAAATTTATCTGACTCTAAAAATACACCCAGAATGTATACTCACGAGTCGCTTAATTGTATCAACATGTTGTGGAATAGGAGTAACAGACTGACAAGAAAGTTGACTATAGGTGTTACATAAGTTTCATGACATAGACAAAGTTGGAAAGGCATTCAATAAGTAATGCTACACATTTTTTTCTGTAATCTGGTTGGTTTTATTCAGGGTTCTCTTTTTCAACATAATCTTCGTTCAGTGCGACGGCCTTAAGCCATTATAATTATACTGGGAAGTGCTGTATGCGTGGCGCCACTCTACTGGTTGATGTTGGAGCCAGCATTTTGCAGCATCAGTAACCTCCCCATCATCCATGTATTGCATCACGTGGAGTGTCCTACATTGGGCCAAACAGGTCGAAGTAGGAAGGTGCAACATCTGGGCTGTTGGGTGGAAGAGGAAGTACAATCCAATGAAGTTTCATGAGCTCCTCTTGGGTGCGCAGGCTTGGTTGAGGCCTCATGTTATCGTGGAGAAAGAGCAGTTTGTTTGCATTTTTGTGGTGACAAACACGCAGAAGTCATTTCTTCAGTTTCCTGAGGGTGTCCCAACATAGCAGGAGTCACAGCTGTGTGCAGCTGGCTGGCACACTGGAGATCAGATGTGTTTGTGCAACCATCTTCTGATGATTCCAGATGCCTCACCCAATGACTCATCAAGCATTTGTTCACTTCCAGGTCTCAGCTGAGATTCAGCAAGCCCCTATGAATGTCTGCAATGCTCTGTTTTTCCACCAAAATAAACTCAAATCACAGCTGTTTGTTTGGTGTCGTGACGCATGGTAGTCGAATGCATGCCACAGGGGTCTCTGTGGTCCAGCGCATGCCTGCACCGTGAGCCTCACCACGTGAGTGCGACACTCTCTGTACCCTGTGAAGTCTGCGACCAATCATGATTCCCGCAGTCACATATTTAGGCGGCTGCGCGGTGCTACCCCAGCAGTCTGGTACACGCCGTAGTTCCCATGTGCATCTCAGCCGTACTGCATTCGATTTCTATGTGTTGAGTTACATACTGTCGTTGTTTGGACTGTTCCTGCATTGTTGTTGTCTCACCGTGTTTATCACCTCAGTTCTTGCTTGCTTGCCTCATGTTGCGTCCTGGTTGGCCATAGTGTCTTTCATCCCCTACACATTCATCTGTCCTGTCTGTTCATTGTTAGTAACTCCAGTCGTCCTCCACTTGGCAGGGTCACGGCTCCTTTCTCTGCCGTGCACTGCTTACCGGTTGCTTGCAGCTATAGCAGTTTGCTTGGAACACCCCACCAATGTAGACACCATTTTGAAGGCTATATATGGTGCCTCCAGCCAATGGTCTTGCTGCAGTGGTAAAACTGGTTTCCGTCAGATCACTGAAGATCACTGAAGTTAGGCATGGTTGGGCTTGGCTAGCACTTGGATGGGTGATCATTTGGGTCTGCCAAGTGCTGTTGGCAAACGGAGTACACTCAGCCCTTGTGAGGCCAATTGAGGAGCTATTTGAGAGAGAAGTAGTGCCTCCAATCATGGAAATTGAGAATGGCCAGGAAAGCAGTTTACTGTCCACATGCCCTTCCATATCCCCATCAAGTGAAGCCTGTCAGCTGAGGATGAAATGGTGGTTGGTCGATACCATTGGGCCTTTCGAGGCCTGTTCGGACAGAGTATTGTGCCGTCACCTATCGGTATTTCATGAAACTGTGGGGCTGAAGCAGAAATGTTTCGTGATGTCCCACAACAAACTAAATATTTTTTCAGCCAAAATTAGCCAAGGAAAAAAAAATGTTTTGCATTGTTTACTGAACACTCCTTGTATTTAAACTAATGAGCCACAACAGAATGGTTGCCTACTTAAGAGCTTGTTGGTCCAGCTTTGTAACACAGTACTTCGGCAGTTCTGTGTAACATGGATTCATGAAGTCCTTGGTAGTTTTCCTGAAATATGTGGCATCAAATCGCATACAGGTCATGCAAATACAGAAATCATCTAAATCTTGGCCATAAATTATGGTCCAGTGGTCCGTGGGTGCAGAGGTGGCATCTCATGATGTCTCAGATGTGTTCCATCGATTCCGGATCAGGCAAGTCTAGCAAGCAAGACAGCAACGTGAGTTCTCTGGCATGCTCCTCAAATAACTGTAACACAATTCTTGCCTTAAAATACTGACAGTAAATCTTCTGGAGGGTGCCAATGCTATGGGGAAGACAATAAGTGTGAAGGGATGCAGGTGCTCTGCAATAATACTCACATAGTCCCCAGCTGTCTGCAGGCTTTGTTTACTATCACCGCTCCCATGGAAACTCAGATGAATGTCTCCCATAGCATAATGCTACCCCAGCCCACCTGAATTCATGATGTGGTGCATGTTTCTAGCAATCCTTCGACTGGTTGACAGTGTATCCAGACACCACCATAAACATGGTGTAACAAGAAACATGATTTACATAATCAGGCTATCAACAATACCACATGAACAGCTGATGAACTTTGCCTTTCTCTGAAACTTGTGTTCCTTCTTTAATGACCTCGTTGTCGGTGGGATGTTAAACCCTCATTTTCCTTCCTTCTGTGTTGATTGGGTGTTGAGAAATGATAGTGCATGTAACAAGTTAGTTTCAGTCAAGATCTTGTTTGTTTCATGTGCCCTATGAACTGTTGAACCTGCATGAAAGCCACTATTTCTGCATTAAACACTGGAGTGTTCTGAGAAAGAGAGTATAACCATTCTGCTTGAAAATCAGGACAATGGAAGGCACTTCCCACATTTATTTTCAACCCAACAGAGGATAATTTATTGCATCTTGCCACTGCATTTGCACTGCTGTCATGAATCTATTTTTGATGTTTGCTTTTTCACGTCACAAGAGCAGATGGATGTTGCACAAAGTCAGTAGGGGGGGGGGGGGGAAAGATGGGAATTTAATACTGGCTCATCCATTGAATTGAGTTGTAAGGCAGTAAGGCAGAATACATGTTTAGCTTGTTATTTCAATAGAGAAATGATAACTGATCAAAAGAAGCTCCTGCAGCTCCGTTAATTTTTTCATAATGGGGCGCAAGAATTTCGATTCTTCACAATGTAAATTTATCTGCTGGTATGATAAATTATCGTGCTACAATCCAGTTGACGTCACATCTGTGATCTGTACAGGCTGCGCATTGTGGCAGGATGTGTCCCCCATCACATTTGGACCAAAACACAGAAAACATTTGCCACTTGTTTTAGCCTCAAAAGCAAATGTGTAATGTGGGCAAATTGTGTCAAGTCATGAATTGTAAATTAGTCCCAGAACTCTGTGTCATCTCTGTGTAGAGTCATTGGTCAATATACCAATTACTTGTTATTTGTAAGATTATAACTAGACTATTTTTTAGTAGCCAACTGTCAAGTAATGCAGTAACACAATGGAATTTGTATGAGATATCCTGGACAGATGTGTTCATTGGTAATATGGATTGCATATTATAATAATTTAATAGATGTTGGAAGAGAAATTCAATCTCAAAAGTATATATAACTGGATAGATAAAAACACTACTCAACTAGTAGTGACAGGAGAGCACACATTTATAAAGGTTAAGGAAATTTGCAAGCTTTCGGGGCTGGTGGCTCCTTCTGGCAGAAGCGTTGAAGGGGCAGGAAGAGCGATGAAGAAAGAGGACTGAGAGACTTAGGAAATGGGGAGAGTTTGGAAAAGTCACCCAGAATCCCTGGCCGGGGAAACTTAATGGACATAACGAAAAGGAAAGGCTGATTGTTGGGGACTGCATCACATGACATTTGAAAAAGTGAGAGATTATAGGTGGAAAATAGGGTAATAAGCAAGACAGGAATTACAAAACATCATGCAAGAGTCAACAAGGGCAGGAAGCTAAGTTCATTGTATGTGGTAGAGGTGGGAGGTTAGAAAATAAAAGATATAGAAAACTAAAGGAAGTGAAAAAAGGAAATAAATTTAAATGTCGTGTGACTAGGGCCGCCCATCGGGTAGACCGTTCGCCAGGTGCAAGTGTTTTGATTTGATGCCCCTTCAGCGACTTGCGCGTCGATGGGGATGAAATGATGATGATTAGGACAACACAACACCCAGTTCCTGAGCCAAGAAAGTCTCCGACCCAGCCAGGAATCGAACCCAGGCCCTTAGGACTGACATTCTGTAGCGCTGACCATTCAGCTCCCAGGGGCAGACAAGAAGGGAAAGAAAGGAATAGTTATCGAAAATAAATGCTGAGACTGAAGAAATTAACATAAATTAAGGCCTTGTGGACGGTGAGAATCAAGAACATGCCAGTTCACACCTGTGGAGTTCTGAGAAGCTAGTTCCTGGGAGAAGAATCCAGATAGCATCAATGTCATGATTGTCAAGATGTAGAGCATGCTCAGTGACGGGATATTACGTGTTGCCAGTGTGCACCTGTCCATGTGCGCATCCATTCATCCTTGCTGATAACATGGTGCCATAGGCAGTCGATGTATACTGGCAACACGTTGCAGAGCATACTCTACAATATGACAGTCATGACCTAAGTGCCTGTTTCACCGCACATGCCATATAGATTCTTCCCTTAGACACTAGCTTAACAGACCTTCACAGGCATTGCAACATATCCTTAGTTCTTGCCACACGCATGGCCATTATTTCCATTAATTTCTTCAGTCTCAGCACTTTGTATCTGTAACTATTCTTTTAATCTCTGTCTTGCTTATTACCCTATCTTCCGCCTCAAAACTTTCAGGGTTTGAAATCTCACCCAGTGCAGTCCTCGAAAATCAGTCTTTCCTTCTCATCCTGTCCCATAAGTCTCCCGTGGGAAAGGCAAGATTATGAGTCCCAGTTGAACACAAGTTTCAATATACTAGGAATTTTCAAAACAGTAGACTCTCTCCACAGAGTGAAAATTCATTCCAGTAATTAATTGTGTTCCATTCATCATTCCAGTTGTCTTTTAACAAATAGTTCCAGAATTTTGTTGCATGAGCTTTCCAAAATTGGTGTATTAGATCTAGCACATCCAGGTTCTTTTCTTTGCTTCAATATGGGGATAATGTGGTCCATGTCAAAGGGAGAGATTCCCTAGATATTGAGGATGTGTAGCAGATGTTGCAATGTCTCTGACTGCATAGGTGCAGTTGTTGGGTCACAAATGTTGTCAAGGATTGACAGTTAAAATTCATTCATTGCATTCCAGATGTGATCAAATGAAAATGGTTGAGCATTTGCCAATAGTGTGGTGGTTGTGTTTGCATCATCATCTGTCCAAGAATAACAACTGTATGAACCCTGGCTATTGCATTTTTTTTTTGCCATCAATCATTTATTATCCTCTTATACTCAGTAAACTTTACAGTGACACATGTGCTTCATCTCAAATGTCTATGTTGCAAAACATGTTACATACCAGAAACAAATACCTATCATTTTAACAGGACTTAAGTTTTATGATTTCTTGTTAAATAACAGAAACATTTAGTCACCCCTGATATCTTACTAAGATGAATAAAACTTTAGTCCTCATTTTTTTTCTGTTATATCTTTTTGCCTTGAAACATGTGTGATGTTGAAACATGCAAGCTTATAATTACATCTCAATTATGACAGTCTTTACTAAGCAGGCAAAAGTTATGAGAAAAGGCACTTGATGTGATATCAGTCATCAGCTACTCAACCATCTGTGGTGCATTTGTCTCTGTGCAATTATGATACAAATGGGTTCCTAATGTCACACATTCAGATCGGCAGCAATCTGACCATCGATAGCCTCTTAGGGCTCTGCAGCGGCAACATTATGTCTGCTTGTCAGACACTTCTGGTCATTCTGTTTGGCTGTTCATGTATGTCTTTGCAATATTGAAGACCCAGCCTAGAACACTGTGGACTTTGAAAACCTGTATTTTTGTGTAATCTCCTGTTGCATTGCACCAGTCATCACCCCATATTCAAAATCAGTTCACACATGACATTTCATCATATTCAGTACATACCTGTCCGCAACAGACTGCTCGGATATTGTGTCTACACTGACACAATATGCTACATATAGATGCAAAATTCAGGTGACTTACACAGCACATCTTCAAATGAGATAACTCTCCCATGACCACTGGCCATTTGCTTTATTAATCAGTGGTACAACTGTCCCTCACATATTTCTTGACATCAGTCAGCTTTCTTGAAAGTAGCAGGTCTAATGTGTACAAATAAATAATGCAAGAATTTTTCTGTTATTAAGTCTTTATTTAGTAATCAACCAACATTAATTTTACAGCCCTGATCAGACTAAGAAAGTGTTGGTGAATGAAGGATTAAGGCAAGTAACTCAAACAGTTCAAAATGGTGCATCTGAAAAGCAAGAAGTTCCCAAAGTAAACCATGTTGCGAAAGAGGAGGAAGATGAAGAAGATGAAGAGGAAGAGGAAGAAGAGGAAATTGAAGAGGAGGAGGAAGTAGAAGAGGAAGACGAAGACTCAGATGAAGGAGGCTTGATAGGTGCAACAGCTGTTGTGGTGCATGAGAAACCTGTTGTAGTAGAACCTTCAGAAATCCATGTTGGTCACTCAAAGGTATCACCACTTCCAGAGCCAAAACCATCTGCACCTCACATTGATGAAATAGGAAATACAAGTGTGAGGGAGAGGAAGACTGATACCATGAATTTAGGTATGTTTTGATTTTTGATTTCATATTTGTCCTTCACTATGTAATATGGTAGATACCTCAGAAACAAGTGTGTGTGTGTGTGTGTGTGTGTGTGTGTGTGTGTGTGTGTGTTTCATTACTAGCTGATTATCCCGTGTTGCTCAGTTACTTATTTGTCAAACTATTACATTAGATATGTAAAGGAATGAATTCCATCTGTAGTACAAAAACAAACTTAGTTTAGCTGATATCTATCCAAAATCGAGTTGAAATTGTTCCACAAATTCCAAAATTATGCTTTACGTATCACTCTGACTTCCCACCCCCATCCCTGCACTGGCTCTTGTTGGTCAAGTGTCACTGGGAGTATCAACAATCAACCCTGAATGTTGTCCAATATCAAACTGCGATAGGGCCTGCAGCCGTGATAATTTTTTTAATGATATCAGTTTGCCACAATGGCTGTTATTGTCAGGATTAGTGTGGACAGTACGAAATAAAAGGATGGTTTAATCATAACAATAACAGCCAGTGCAGGATATTGATGTCATTCCCGAACATTGTGTATGACACTAATATTTGTCTTTCTTCTTATTAATTTTCTGTCATCCATTTTCTGCACCCACCATATTCCTAGCAGAGAAATGTCATCAAAGCTATCACCAATTAAACTGTGACCCCAAAAATTGTGGATTTGATACTAATATAAAATTGATACTAATATCAATTCCTTTTTTTAACTTTGCACTTCACATCCTCTCTGTCCCTGCTCTCACCGCGTGGGATGAAATGTCATGTGGACTGTCACCCGCCAACTGAACAAGGCAAAACACCTTGGTTTTGTCTCTAATACCAAATTTTTTTATGTAACACTCCCTTCCCTCCCTTCTCACAACCTTATCCCTTAGCGCTTGAGGTTCCCCCACATAAATGGTTTCCAGCAGCTACTTCTCTATACTTTGCTTTGTTTCTTATCTCTATAGGTTCTCTTTAATGGTGGAATGTACAGGAGATATGCTAATGAATCAATGATTATATTAATCCTTTTTTAGCTGCAATTATACATTATTCTTCTTATGGGATCCAACTCTGAATGAATCTTGGTTTGACCAACGGTATTATGCTTTGTCATGGACAATTTGTCTACATTTTCTAACATTCATGAAGGAAGCTATATTTTACATTAACAAATCACTTTCAGGGATTTTTATTGAGTATTTTCTGAGTTGGCCTCCATTCCAGCATCATTTATACTGTCCTGCTGTCCATCCATAAACATGACCCAATGAAGCTATTGTTGTGTTCTTTGTTAGCTTTACATTGTCAGCTTGGAACAATATTCAGCTATTAGTAATAAGTGTTGCAGCTAACATTAGCAGATAGTGGAAGCCATTGTCTAGTGAACTTATGCTTCTTCTTCTTCGTGCCAGGATGGAAATGTCCAGTTTGCACCCTAATCAATTCTCCTACAAGACCAGGATGCGCTGCTTGTACAACCGAAAGACCTGTACGATATGTGGTCCCTGTAGAATATCGAGCAAATGAACAGGAATTCCAAAGAATGAGGCGTGAGCAAAAACTGGATGAGGAAATGCAGCAGGTTACTATGCAGTTCTTATTATGGAAGTTAAATATGTTTTGATGAATGTGTATTTCCTTATTTGAAATAATTGATATTAAAAATTATCTTTGTGATAAATCTACAATACTGCCGTGCATAACAGTTTTTCATAAAATCATTGCATCATCATATTTCACTATTTGCAGGCAGCAGCAAAAGAGAAAGATGTTGAGAAGCAAAAACAAAATCATCATTATCAGGAACTCTTAAATCTGGATAACACAGATCTGGTTCCCAACACTGAAGCTTTTGACTGTTCTGTCTGTCTTGTAACATATAATGCTGGTGATGGAGTAATTCTTCGAGAATGCCTTCATGTATTCTGCAGGTGCATTGTTTTTAACAATATCTTTAAGTTTGCAAACTCTCTTGACTGTGTGGAATGTGTTTTACAAATTATCGCTAAACACATAAATGGGTGCACTAATTTATTTGATATGAGTGGAATGCAAGCACTGCAAATGCAAAAAATAAGAATATGTTTTCAAACAACAAAACCATTTCATAAAAATACATTATTAAAAATTCGAACAAAAAATGAAAACAGAACAATACTCAGTGATCCACACTCATTTATATAAAGATGAGGTAATCACTAACACTTTAGGCACCATTCGTCTGCATACAACTAGTTGCCAGTACCCATTTCCTTTTATATTGTCTCCAACCAGAAATTTCTATTATTATACTATTACTGAAGCTTCATTTCATGATGGACAGCTGAAGTAAACAGAGATGTCACATATCAAAGCAAACTAATCTCTGGAGAAGATTTAAAACAGGCTAATTTTTCATTTGTTGTATTTGCTTTGGACTATTTGCCTGAAATAGATTTTTTTTGTTCAATAAGTGTCCACTAATGAACTGTCGGTTTCTTTTGTGTTATATGTTTTCATTTAGCTTTGATTAACACTATTTTTTTCAATTTGGTGACAATACTAAACCCATTTACAACATCTATTCATGTTAATACATGCATACAATGACTCCTCTATATTTTACTGTTAATACAAACTAAGGTCTCACTAACAAAGTGATGGAAATAAGGCTGTGCATTGCTTGGATGATTAATATGGTTGCACAACATTATTCAGATGGCAGCTTGGCCAGAGGCTGCACTTTTTGGCTGTCAAATTTGATGCTTCCACCTATCTTTCAAATGTATGCAGTGTGATTAAACAATTTTATGTGCATTTTTCCTGCTTAGTAACAGCAATATCCTGGTCAAGGTAGTCCACAATGTGTCCCAGAAAAACTCCCATCTATATTTATATATTTTGTATCACTAGTAACAACAGTAAAACATGAGGTGATCACAACAATAACAATGCAACCACCATTTGAAATATTGATAGTCTGTCATTCTCAATGTCAGATGTAACTGTGACACCAAACTAGCACCTAAAAATGCAGTATTTTGTCACCTTTGTTTTAATCATGAATGGTTGAGAATCACCACTGACAAGATAATTTTAGAGGAAAATTGTTT
Organism: Schistocerca americana; assembly: GCF_021461395.2. NCBI lineage: Eukaryota > Metazoa > Arthropoda > Insecta > Orthoptera > Acrididae > Schistocerca > Schistocerca americana. Next base: position 226,565,911 of record NC_060123.1, read on the forward strand.
TGTGTTGGTGAAGAGTATATTGTTAAGTTGTTCGAGCATGGAAATGAATTCCCAGAAATAATCTATCATTCCGTAACAGTGTGTGTGTGTGTGTGTGTGTGTGTGTGCGTGTGTGTGTCCGCGCACGCATGTGCGTGCATTTGCGCACACTGTAATCTAACTTTTATTACCAAATAAGTCATCCGAAACTTCATTAAAATTCTCATACCACTGCAGAGACAAACCTTCATTATGGAAATTATTTGAAGCATGTTGAGGAAGCCATTTTTTGCTGTGTCCTTTCTCCTAGAATCCAGCGAAGTCTGCAGAAGATCTTCTGTGTAGAGCTAGGGAAGACACGAGGGATTTCACATTAAAGCTTTGTGTTTGGTAATAGAACATATTCAGTAGTTGATAAGAGAGTTTCTCATGAGAGACAAGACTGGAATTTGGAATCCCTGCAGAATGTTTTAATCTGTCAGGAAATTTAAAGTAATTGGTTACCTTGGATTTGTGTTAGCCACATGCCAATTCTTATGTTGCTAAGACTAATTCATTAAATAACTAGATAAGGCAAGTGAACCATCAAGACCATAAAATGAGAAAGTATGTGTTTTTACAGTAAGATATTAATGAGTTACATGTAGGAGTCACAGAAATTGACATTGCTTTGTCGTGAGTCTGCATAGTTTTATGTCACTATCATATCATCGATAAGGGTAGAAGTTGAAGCAATGAATTAAAATTTGTGCCAACTTGAACAGAGGTCTCCTGCTTATGCAGCAGATGTGCTAACCACCACACATCACCTGCCTTGTTAGCAGGAGACTGGGGTTCAAGCGTGGCCATTGCAGAAATTTTAATTCATTGCTTCAGCTTCTATCCTTGTCAAAGATAAAGTTGAGACTCGTATGTCTCCAGCAAAATGTAATTCCACGAGCTCAACTATCTTATCAATTTAGTATGTCACTCAATATAATGGAAGGAAACATTCCACGTGGGAAAAATTATATATAAAAACAAAGATGAGGTGACTTACCGAACAAAAGCGCTGGCAGGTCGATAGATACACAAACAAACACAAACATACACACAAAATTCAAGCTTTCGCAACAAACTGTTGCCTCATCAGGAAAGAGGGAAGGAGAGGGGAAGACGAAAGGAAGTGGGTTTTAAGGGAGAGGGTAAGGAGTCATTCCAATCCCGGGAGCGGAAAGACTTACCTTAGGGGGAAAAAAGGACAGGTATACACTAGCACACACGCACATATCCATCCACACATACAGACACAAGCAGACATATGTCTGCTTGTGTCTGTATGTGTGGATGGATATGTGCGTGTGTGCTAGTGTATACCTGTCCTTTTTTCCCCCTAAGGTAAGTCTTTCCGCTCCCGGGATTGGAATGACTCCTTACCCTCTCCCTTAAAACCCACTTCCTTTCGTCTTCCCCTCTCCTTCCCTCTTTCCTGATGAGGCAACAGTTTGTTGCGAAAGCTTGAATTTTGTGTGTATGTTTGTGTATCTATCGACCTGCCAGCGCTTTTGTTCGGTAAGTCACCTCATCTTTGTTTTTATATATAGTATGTCACTCAGTTTGTCAAAAGTCAGTTCTAATAATGGTCTCCTTATCATCATGTCACATGTTGGTATACAACTGAAGCATTTCTTAAATGCAGTAATGTGTCCTTTTCACTGAAAAGGTGGTATGAGGAGCAGAAAGAGATAGATGGCTTCAGACAGCACTACGACAGCCACAGAGAGAGAGAGAGAGAGAGAGAGAGAGAGGAGCAAATGAAGGAAGTAAGCACTGCCTTGTTTGTGTACTGAGATATGAGGACATGCATTCTTTGCGTCTGTGCTGTTTACCTACAAAACAAGTGCATAAATAGATATTCCATATCAATGAAAGTTTTTTATTGACAAAAGTGTATAAATATAAATATATATTTAATGGTAGACATGTTTGATATTGCTGTTGTGGCTGTTTCTGCCCTAAAGTGATGTTTGGCAGCATAGGTGATGTTTGTTGAGGCAGATATCGTATTTGACCAAAGCATTTGACTTCTACCAAATGAGAACAAGAAAACCTAGAGGCAAATAAAGGTGTGTGGCGAATGCTTATAGTTTTAAATGCATTTGCAGTATTAATTGGTCCATTTATTAGCCGTCTTCATCTTACTTGTACATAGGTAGATACATTGTTGCACAGGAAAGTCAATATGTAATGAGATTAGAAGGTCCATTGATTATTTAATAATAATCTAAATGTTGCAATTCATTGCAATACATTATTTTTTGGTAATACTCAACTTCTGTCTTCTTATGAGCTAAACATTTTCTGCACAGAATTGAAAATGAGGCCATAAACGGTAATGCCATTGAGAACAGTTTAAACAATGAGGATTCAATCTGTTGTCCCACTTTGTGTGGAATAACACATTTGTAACACTGTGAATTAAGTTTCATTACATAGACAGAATTCATATATAATTCAAAACTCATAAAATGAATTCTGTGGAATGCAGGTAACTGGCAAAGTAGAAACAGAGAGTGCCTGGCCATGTGATCAATTAATGCAGTTACTGTAAGACTAGATCAAATAACTGTTGTTTGAACATAATTGTAGTGTTTGATATATGGCAACAGCATTAATTCTGCTATCATTTACCTCCCACCATGAATGATTGAACGGAAATAACAGAATCACAATAGAAATGAGGATCAAAATTCAACTATAGTCTCAGTTTATGATCTTTGCAAATTGTCATTAGGTAATCATCATGAGATTATTTTTTAAGTGCACTAAATAATCTTACAGCAGTAAGTGAATGAGGCTCTGTATTGAATTGCTCTGTTGGTGGCAAATAAATTCATAGGTGAACTTATTTTTCATTTTATTACTGTCTTTAAAATATTGCATACCAAAGTTGTGAATGGCACATCATCGATGGCTCATGTTGCATTTATGCTGTGTTTTGTTGCAGACAGTGCCTAAGGAATACTGTACAGTTTAGTGAGGAGGCAGAAGTTAAGTGTCCTTATAGGGATGCAGACTATGCTTGTGACTGTGTTCTTCAAGAAAGAGAAATTAAAGCAGTAAGTAAATTTTCTATAATATTGTTTTGTCTTCAGTTTTCAGAGTCTTGCCTCTTTGCCACTTCTGATGGGAAGATGATTGCTCTCTCCCTAACTGTTGACCACAATGACCAAAACTAAAACTGATGGCCCCAAGACTGTATATATATACTTTTGGTAAATACTTACAAAAGTAGAAACATTCTCCTAGGTTCCATAACTGTTTGTTGAGGAAGCTAAGAGAGAGAGATTGGGGATGATTAGAAAGGAGGGACTGGTCATTCAGTCCCCAGACTGAGAGAGACCCACCTCTTGTAAAAATCAGGAATGACAAAGTTGAAGCAAGAGCATCAAAGAAAGTAGTAGGTCAAAGATAGTACGGTGATAAGTATGTGACATTACAAGCAGCGAGTTCACTAAAAACTGTATATAAAAAGCAGAGCACTTATTTGAATGTTGTGTCCCTGGAAAGTTGATGTGAAGAGGGTGGGCCAGATAAGACAAATGTGATGATGGGCAAAGCACCCAGGTTATTGCAGCTAGCTGTGAACAGACATGGGGACCACTCGGCAGGTTACAGCAGGTCAGCGACATGGATATCTGGAAGTGGCAAGGGGAGTGCATGCTGCCGCTGCATGCTTAAGGGAGTGAGGCAAAATGTTAAAATTGAAACTTGAATATTTACTAAAAAACTAAACCTGCTCCAAGACATGCTATAAAAAATCTTAAGATAGCATTGAATTCACAGTAGTGAGACAAGATCACTAAAACTATTGGCTGTGTATAAAATTATTATTAACAAAGTTATTAACATTTATACTAAAATTGTTTGTAAAGTTAGTAACAAATGATACAGATACACAATATATGCCATGTGTCTCACACGGTTCCATACATCTTGATTACAGCTGGAAAATGAGCTTGTTTCTATTATTGTTAAACAAATAATCTGGACAAGACTGCCAAAACAAATATTTCTCCACATGTACATGAGTGGTTATTGCCAGAATGAGAGCGCTTTCCATTATCCCACAATCCATATGTTTGATTAAAGAGTCTTTGATAATTTAATGTATTCCAGGTCATCATTTGACTAACGCAGGACTGCAATGTGAAGGTGAATAAGGTTGTCAAGTTGACTAGGCTACCTCCAGTTCTTTTTAGGGTGTATAGAATTGAATAAAGCCAGTTATTTTGTTACATCTTAAACTGAATAATGAGATATGAGGCTGCTAATGAACCAAGCGTATGTGTTGTAATATTTTTAAAATGTATAAATGTTATAATATGCCTTACTTAATAAGCTGTGCTCAAGTTGTAAGTTGCTGTATTGTATAAGGCAGTGGGTCACACGACCAAGTTTTCAAATAGGCTAGCAGTGTAGAACTTGGGTTTTCTTTTTGTCTTTATCTTTTTGTCAATGATGTAGGTTTTGCTAAGGTTTTATGTGGCCATAGAGCTGCTTGACCCTAAGTGGTAACAGTTAGAAACATTTTGATGTGCACCAATTCCAGACTTAAGATATGTCCACAATATGCCTCTTTTCTCACGCACAATCACAGATCCATGGGAACAGAAGCTGACAATCGACAGAGCTGTTACAGGTTTCTAACATTATAAACTAGATTATATTTGATGCTTTTTTTTGTCATCCAACCATTTGTAAATGAATATTACCAATTGAAATTAAACAAACTGATAATACATGTTACTGCCAATGGATGGACATGCTATTAGTGAGTACTTTGATGTGAAGTTGTTGATAATCACACTGCAGAGCTCGTAAGGTGAAATTAAAAATATGGATCCTACCTGATGACATAACAGTTATCAAGTGATCCAAATTAGCTTAAAAACTGCATGAAAAAAGGGCTGCTTCAATATCTGTAAGTGGTCCTTAGAATTTTTGCCTCCTGAAAGTAAGTGTTAGCCACTCCTTCTGTCTCCTTGTAATTTTATAGTTTTTCAGGTGAATTTTCTTTTAAATACAGTGTACCAAAACTAATATGGCCCCAATTCAATGTATCTAACTACAAACAAGATCAGAAAAATTATTTTCAGTAGAAGTATTTATTGCTTTCAAGGGAATAATTGTGTTTCAGGCAAAGTAAATGTTTCGTTGCATGCGTGTCTCTTGTTGAGATTAAGTGATTTCCATGATGCCATGTTATACAAAGAGCAGCCTCTGTTTTGGCTGTTGGTCCACCATAAGAAACTACTGTTATTATCTTAAAAAATAATACATGAAGAAAAATAGTAAATTACACATTCTTTTGTTTGCAGCTCGTGCCTGCCGATATGTATGAACAGCATTTGGCCAAATCTGTAGCACAAGCAGAAAATAAAATAGGAAATGCATTTCACTGTAAAACACCTGACTGCAAAGGATGGTGTATTTTTGAAGACAATGTTAACGAGTTCCGCTGTCCAGTGTGTTCTGTAACCAACTGCCTGACATGCCAGGTAAATTGAAATAGTAATTGTCACATGAACATTTGGATTCTTTTAACTTTCCCATAATGTTATATTTAACCACCTTGTCAACAATCATAATCTCTGAAAAGAGATCTCCATAAAAAACTACATTAAAATAAAGGTTTTTTTTTTTTTTTAAAAAAAAAGAGCTTACATCTTTAAAAATGACAGATATGAAAAAAAACGACAGGCCACTAGCTTTTTGAACCATGTTCTTCTGTTTGGCCAAAGAGAAGAAACTGCTTAAGAGGGAATGGTGTCATGTTACAGATGCTATCAGTATCAGAGAACTGATGATGACGATGATGATGATGAGGAGGAGGATGATAATGATGATGATGATATTCCTCCTCCATATACTGCTGTTGATAGTGGACCTCTTGTCCACTGACAGAGTAAGGGATGTGTAACTGTGGACTCATGCAAAGATCTTCTCTAGTCCTTCTAACATATATTTGCTTGACAAGATCCACTCGCAAGAATTTCGTATTAGTTACTGTCACTTCAGCCTGTTTCCTAATCCATTTGTTTGTTTCCTTGTTTCTTCTAATAATTGCCAACATGAATTTCTCCACTGCTCACTGAAATTTTCATGCTAATGGTCCTTCATTGACACTCATAAGTCATAACTGTAACACACAAATCATAAACTTTTTGCAGTCTCTTTGAAATATTAGTTTTTAAACCTTATTTAGTTTATGAAAAGCACTCCATGCCATTTTAACTCTTATTTTCATTTTCATTTGGTTGCTTGTCAATTCAACCTCAACTGCCCTAAATACAAAAGCTCAACAGTTACAAGTAATGCTATGATTGCATTATTAATTGGAATGTTCAATGAATATTATGTGTAGTCTTAGTATGATAGGTTTTCAGGGTTGCTGAAATTTTTCTGCAATAGGGGCAAACAATACATTGTCATTGGCAAAATGAAGATGATTCTTGAAAGTTTCCTGGCATAAAGAGTATTCCAGGAAGTTTCAGGATTGTATTGGAGCCACATAATGTCAATTTCTTGCCACGATATTTTGACTAATAACCTTTCAGCCATCATCACCTGAAGATGGCTGAATGAATGGTCCCAAGAAGCCATCATTATACTGCTGCAATCCCAAAACTTCATGGACTAAAATGAAGGTAGTTCACCAGTGTTACTTCAACATTTATTCCTTCTTCATTTTTCCAGTTTCACCGGTTTTGTTAAAACTGAGCCAATATTCATGAATCCTATGATGTTGTGGTCTTCAGTCCAAAGAATGGTTTGATGCAGCTCTCCAATCTACTCTATCCTGTGAATAACTACAGCGAGCTGCATCCATCTGAATCTGCTTACTGTATTCATCCCTTGGTCTCTCTCTTCAGTTTTTACCTTACCACACTTCACTCCATTATCAAACTGATAATTCCTTCATGTCTCAGTTGTGTCTTTATCTGTTGGTCCCTTCTTTCACTCAAGTTGTGCCATAAATTTCTTTTTCCCGAGACTGTGGTCTTGTTTCTATACAAGTTGTAAATAACCTGTTCATTTAATAAAAATATTGACACAGAAATTGCTGGATCCCTTTGTAATAAATGGTTCATTAAGCAAGGGCTTCTTTCCGGAATTCTTCAAAATCTCAAAAGTCATCCCAGTTTTCAAAAAGGGTGACCCACGTGATGTAAATAATTGTTGGCCAATATCCCTCCTACCAGCAGGATCAAAGGTAATTGAAAAAGTCATGTGCAGTCATGTTAGAATTCCTGAATAAAGGAAAACTGATTTTCTGAACATCAAATGGGTTTTGCAAACACAGATCTATCAATGATTACCTTTTTGCACACTGTGACCAAACCTTCTCTTGTTTCAATTACAGAGAATTCTCCTCTGGATTGTTCATTGACCTAACCAGAACATTTGATTTGGTTAATCAACAGATATTTCTTCAGAAATTAGACAATGTGGCATCCGAAGTGTATGTAATCAATGGTTTGAGCCACACTTATCAAATAGGATGCAAGTAGTTGGAATCTCTAGCAAAGAAAGAACTTGCTCTAACAAAGCTGTGATTACTTGTGATATGCCACAAGGCTCTGTTCTGGGGTTGCTCAGTAGCACATCAGTGCAACAAATGAGTGATCAAATATCAAATACAACGGGTAGGCTGCTGCCCTGGCTTCAGAGAAATAAACTGTTGCTGAATGCAGTCCACATGCTCTTCTATCCATCAAAAAACCACCCTATTCAAATGACACCAATACTAATAGAAGACCATGAAATCAAGCAAGTAGAAGCAACATAATTTTTGGGAATATGGATAGATAACACTTTGGAGTGGAATGTGCAAGGGAAAAAGTACTGAATAAGCTGAGCAGCCTCTGTTACGCATATAGAATCCTCAGCCAAACATGCAACATAGATACATTAAAAACAGCGTACTTTGGCATAATCCATTCAATTTTAACATACGGCATCCCCTTCTGGGGATCATCGTACAAAAACATCTTTATAATGCAGAAAAGGCTATGAAAGATAATGAAGTAAGAACATCGAAGAGGCTCTCAGCTGTAAAATAAACTTCCTATAACCATAAGAAATAGTGAAAGGCTGTCGTTCAGGAAGAAAGTAAAAGAACTACCTGTCACACACACCTTTTACTCAGTTGATGAGTACTTAAAGACAAATATACAATTGCTATCCAAAATAACTTCCCAAATAAATAAGAACACATTTTCACTAATCATCAAATAACACATTAAATTTATTTTTACCTATTCTTAATCTTGTTTTATATACTGAAATAAATTTAATTGTTAGTCAGTTGTGTTAGGACTATAAGAAATAAGCCTATAGTTTGTACTTGTTGTAGTTTCTTAATTCCCATTGTGCATTGAAAGCCCATATACATTACTGTTACATCACTTTCTATGCATCCCCATATAAATATAAACTGCCTGCTATGTGTATTTAGCTTTAAGTCAATTTTTTGTGCCACCATCCATTTAAGCTTATGCATACACAGTTGTATGTTCCATTTCCTTGTAATGATTTCACATAAAATTCACATATGCATTTGGACTAACAATGTTGTCAGAACCTCTGGTTCTTTCAGTTTATCCAACTCCCATGTCCTTAAATCCCTGCCTTTTTGCAGTTTCTTCAGTTTTAATCTGCAGTTCAGAACCAATAAATTGTGGTCAGAGCCCACATCTGCCCCTGGAAATGTCTTACAATTTAAAACCTGGTTCTGAAATCTCTGTCTTACCACAATATAATCAATCCGAAACCTTACAGTGTCTCTAGATCACTTCCATGTAAACAACCTTCTTTCATGCTTCTTAAACCAAGTGTTAGCTATGATTAAATTATGCTCTATGTAAAATTCTATCAGGCGGCTTCCTCTTTCATTCCTTCCTCCCAGTCGATATTCACTTACTACTTTTCCTTCTCTTCCTTTTCCTGCTATCGATTTCCAGTCCCCCAGTTTGAATAATTTATTTCATCTCATCATACATTTCCTCTGCCTCCTCCTCATCTGCAGAGCTAGTTGGCATGTTAACTTGTACTACTGTGGTGGGCGTGGGCATCATGTCTGTCTTGGCTACAATAACGTGTTCACTATGCTGTTCATAGTAGCTTATCTGCATTCATTATTAAACCGACTTGTGCATTACCCCTATTTGATTTTGTGTTTATAATTCTGCTTTCATGTGACCAGAAGCCCTGTTACTCCTGCCACCGAACTTCACTAATTCCCACTATGTCTAGATGTAACCCATCCATTTCCCTTTTTAAATATTCTAACTTACCTGCCTGATTCAAGGATCTGACATTCCATGCTCTGATCCATATAACGCCAGCTTTGTTTCTCCTGATAACGACATCCCCGAGTAGTCCCTGCCCGGAGATCTAAATGGGGGACTATTTTACCTCCATAATATTTTAACCAAGAGGATGTCACCATACAGTAGAGCTGCATGCCCCTGGGAAAAATTATGGATGTAGTTTCTGCTTGTTTCAGCCATTCACAGTAACAGCACAGCCAAGGCCATTTTGGTTGGTGTTACAAGGCCAGATCAGTCAATCATCCAGACTGTTGCCCCTGCAAATACTGAAAAGGCTGCTGTCCCTCTTCAGAAATCATACGTTTGTATGGCCTCTCAGCAGATACCCCACCATTGTGGTTGCACCTATGGTACAGCTATCTGGGGGGGAGGGAGGGGGGGGGGAGCAGACAATATCCATACAATATTTATTATCTGTGGATGGATAAATAAATAACTAAAAATAAATTAAATTATGATCAGCTTTGCGCCTCTACAAGATGCATCCTAAAGTGATAAAAATTCTTTTAGCCTTAGAGCTACTCCCCATCATGTACGTCAAGTTGTAAGCAAACAGTGCACTAAATGCAGTAGTCATTTAAAATTAAGGGGATAGCAGAACTGTGCAAGAAGCTGGAAGGTGGTTGAGTGACAGCAGACAAGGCTTAACTTGTTAAAAAGAATCTTTGTCACCTGAGGATGCATCTTCGAGTGGCACGAAACTGGTCATGACTTTCAGTAGAAAGTATTTCACAGCGAGTGTGGGCTATTTCTTTCAAAATGTGGAACTTTGTGGTTTCTCACAGTTTAAAATAACATTCTTTGTGTATGTTCCTATTTACTCTTTTCCCTTTGAATCCTACAGCTTTTATTTCCCTGAAGAATATTATGCCATTGGCTATGGATCCAAGTGGAGTGGACATTAGTTATGGCCAACTTTTAATTAAGCAGTTGCTTGGAATTAATCCTGTTGACAAACTTGCTAGTAAAAATAATAGTTGATCACCTCATTAAAAGTACATCAATTGTATCATGAAAATTATTCCTTATACATTACACAAATGGCACCTGAACATGTTTATTTTGTCATTTGTGTTCAGTGTAGAGCAAGTAACTTTGTCTTTTATATCACTAATTCCAACACAATTTCCATTCAGTTGATTAACATCTGAAATGAATCCAGTAGTTCTTGTTCCAGTTTCATCCTGATGGATAATCACTTGAATCAGTGTTTGTGAGATGATGTCATTAGTAATTGCACTGGATCTTGTTGAATCCAGTGACATGGGAGAGGAACAAATATTAGAGTAAGATTCAGAACTTCATTATTACAATCATTTGGAGTCTGTTCCCCCAAATTAGCAAAGTGTTACTTAATTACAATCCTTGTTGAAGCTTAAGTTTATAAAGAAACCTGCAGGCCTAAGCATTTGTTATCATCAACTTGTTGCCAAAATAATACTCAGGTGCTTCCACAGAATATATTTTAATTCCGTATCAGCCACTAAGACACTTTTCTAAACTCTAGGGTTGTGTATTTGAAGGAAGCAGCAAGCACATGCTATCCAGAACAAATTTTTCAATTTTCATTTTTTAACATTGTCTCAATTATGATTTTGTGTTTCTTACTGAGTTTATAATAATCAAGGGATCTTGGCAGTGCCATCTTCCACTTTTTCTGCAAGTTGCTTTCACAGTAAATTTTAGTTTAGGATTTTCTCTGTTTGTTTCATAATCAGTCATCCCTCAAGGACCCAAAGCTCTGCTCATTACAATTTATTTTTTAAGTAAAAATGTTGCTTAGTGTCATAGTGATTCGTTCTGTACAATTTGTTGCATGGGAGTAGACAGTCCGCAGCTCGTGGTCGTGCGGTAGCGTTCTCGCTTCCCACACCCGGGTTCCAGGGTTTGATTCCCAGCGGGGTCAGGGATTTTCTCTGCCTCGTGATGACTGGGTGTTGTGTGATGTCCTTAGGTTAGTTAGGTTTAAGTAGTTCTAAGTTCTAGAGGACTGATGACCGTAGATGTTAAGTCCCATAGTGCTCAGAGCCATTTGAGCCATTTTTTTGGGAGTAGACATTACAACTTCTTCTGTGGTTTTTTTTTTTTTTTTTTTTTCTGCCACAGCTTCTGTTATGTGGTTGTCTTACTTATGATTTTCCCCTGAATGATGTTCTTGGATAGGTATTTTGGTAAACAGGAAAAAGCTCCTTCGTTCAGAGACAATCTTTCTCTTCAAATTTCAACGTGTTTACCATCAATGACAAAGAAATTTCCTTTTTAAGTTTATCTTTAATGTGTGAATCATAGGCAGAACAATTGTTAGTGAAATCTCAGTTCTTTTCATGGAATTGCTCTTACCCATCTTTAAAATTCCATTTTTGGAGGTAAGATTCAGAAGGAAGTAGGCTGCAGTAGGTACTGGGAGATGAAGAAGCTTGCACAGGATAGAGTAGCATGGAGAGCTGCATCAAACCAGTCTCAGGACTGAAGACCACAACAACAACAACAACAAGGAAATGTTTACTTTTACTTTCTCTGTAGCCAGATCAGCAGGCTGGAATGAAATGTGGGCATTATTTCTTCTTCTTCTTCTTCTTCTTCTTCTTCTTCTCCTCCTCCTCCTCCTCTTGTACATATAAGTAACCAAATGACCTAGCATTACGTTCTCACTGCAGCTTTCACATACTCAGCATTCACACATAATAATATAAGTAAAATCACGAAAGAAGTGCAGACAGTTTCAGTGGTCACCATCCATGGAATCAGGAAACAGTGATGTTAGTAGTTTAATGACACTATTATTAAAAGGATAGATCGCTACTCACGATACAGAGGAGAGGCTGAGCCGCCCACACCAAATTGCTATTAATTGTGTGAGCTTTCTGCCAAAAGGAAAATTCTGTCTCATGCTCTAGAGTATATTTTCTTCTGAATTTGTTTTTATTCAGCCAGTCTTCAGCTTTTCGTGTCTTAAAATGGAAGTTTGCTAGGAAACCTTACCCTTATCTTTCAGATTATGGTCTATAACAAGTTAGTCATATCTTTTTCCTCGTGATTAGGACTTCAACCACCAAATACCAGACACTCAATGAGTAGAAGTGTGTAAATTACAAGACAAAATACAGAAGCTGTATTTATTGTAAGAAACTAAGCAGTACAGTCTCTTAATCAGTTTTTACATAAAAAAGTTAAAAAAACTAAATGCTTTGAGGGTAAGTGTTTGTTTTCCTTACCTTCATTTCGGGGTGGATTGTATTAAATATTAAGCCTATAAAACAATATATTTAATTTATTGATGAGACACAAAGATGAAGTTGTTGGTGTATGTTATGAATAAAACTGACACCATTAGGCTGTTGTGAGACAGTCCTGTCTTTAATGGTTATTTTTTCCTACTAAGTATGATTTGTGGCATATCTTATCAACCTAAAAATTGAGATAATTTGTAACAGAATCTGTTGATGGATAATAAAACTGCCTACTACAATAATATTGCTTTTCTCTAAAAATTTCCAGGCAATTCATGATGGAATTAACTGCCGACAATATCAAGAGCAAGTGAAACAGCAGTCAGAGACCAATGCTGAAGCTCGAAGAACCAGGGAGATGCTTGAGGTATATTTCTTAAAATAAGATCAAGTAATAACTTGTCTTGATTTTTTGGAAGTAAGTAAATAAAGCTGAAAATAGTTACAAGTTCCCACATTAAAAATATTGTAAACAGAAAAAAAGTTCTAAAAATTATAATGGGATAATCTTAATCTTCTCTGCCTCTCCCCCCCCCCCCCCCCCTTTCACCCCGAAACGAAATATTTAGCTATACTTCACAACACGTAACTGCTTGCTCACTAGTTGTAATAGTGGCACACACAGTGAGAAAAATGTTGAGGAGGAGAGTTATTGACAAACTGGGAGAATATTTGATCGAAGATGATTATTGTTAACAAAATTATTTTGCTTTGCTACATGGAAGGTGGAAAACCGAGGGGTCATACTGTGCAAATTGAACCAGTTAAACTACAAGAATGTAATTGTGTCTCACAAATCTCTGCCACAGTAAAAAGAGTTTTAGGATTTTATGTTCTTTATTTATTAGAAATTTAATCACACCATTAAAAGCTATTATATAATTGGACTTTACTGGTGGGAATAAAACTGATGGTACTGTAGTGCCATCACTGCTTTTTACATGGCTGAGTAAAATAATGCCACTGCTGCAGCTAATGCAAGAGGCCATGGAAGTGGGTCAGACTGGAGATGGCAAGATGCAGTTATATCAGCGGCTACCTGCTGATAAGGCAAGTACTGATTCCAAAGTCTTGAGGCAGTTACCACATGCTGTAACAGAGCAGAGGCATCACAGGCATAATAGCATTGATGCAGCAGAAGGGCAGAGCCACTGTGGCATGGATGACCTGGTTGCTTCACATTCGACTCACAGTTCTGCTGTGACTTACATGATAGAAGCCAGTACTGCAGCGAAACAAAGATGGACCAAGTCCCTATGAATACTTGTCATTTTTAGTCAAAAGTGGTCTGCAGCTTCCAGGAAAAAGGGGGGGGGGGAATTGTGGAAGGGGGGCAAGGATCTACAATGGTCTACAATTGTATGTGGGTTACCATGTTACTGCCTCTCAACTGTGCCGCTGCTAGCTGCATCCCTGCTGTTTGCATTGAGACAAGTGCTACAGACTTAGAGCCCTGCAACTGGCAGACAGCTGTTACTGGTCTCCTACCCTGTGGGTTTACAGTTCAATCATGGGGCTGTACAGCCACTCGGCCACCATAACTTGTGCAGGCAAACTCATTGTTGCCTGCTGCTGTTCTTGTGGGCAGACACTGATGCTGCTGTGAGCCATCGCATCCTTGCTGGGTCCACCAAATGATTTTCTGTGCCTCAGTACGGATTGTCTGATGCAGTCTATCTGCCTTTAGCCTGCGTTGTGGACAAACTTCTTGTCACTCGCTGTTATGATCGGCGTCCTTGCCAGTTTTTTCCCATCATCATTGTATCGGCTGCATGATGCTTCCGATGGTCGCAGCTCTTTGCAGGCTGCCTATAGCTTACATCTTGGAGACAATGGCTTCTCCAAGCATCATGATGATTGCTCTAGTTTATTGAGTAACACGTGAATTTTCTAACAATGATGTTTTCATGTTGATACATCAGCACACATTGCTCCACTGCTACCCCACACAGGGATGTGTACTACTGGCTTCACGACACTAACAGCTCAGTACCACAGCCTGTTGTGGATGTCAACCACTTCCAACCATTACAAGTGGTATCAGAAGTGGGATTAATGACTGTAGCTGGATCCAGGACAATGTCAGTATCTGCAGTGTGCAGCATCTAAATCCACTGGGGTGAGTGAGCCCACTCCCCCCTCCACACACACACACACACACCCCACCCCTACCCAGAGTATCATGTTGAGTCAGTGCATCTTCTGCCAGATTTTTAATTCTATTTTCATTTGTGAAAGAAAATAATTAAACTCAGATGATGTTCTCAGGATGTGTAGATATGAACATTAGTTTTCACCTGGATAGTATGGGCAATATGTCTTATCATGAGCAAGTGGTGTGGCTCATCGTGTATAAGTGAATACAGTGTTGGCATTGTGTAGTGCTTCAAGAGGTGAAGCTAAGTTATGATGAGAAGTATTATAATAATACTACCATATAAGTGCCCAGTATGCAGCATTTGACCTGGCTGATAGTTTTGCCAAAAGTACACTGCATCAGTAGCACCCGAAGGCAGTCAGAATTTTTGCAACAGTAGCGAGCTCCACGGCAAATGGCTGTGTCCCAGCGAACGATGACATAAGACACAGCTGTGTCTACACTGGGGATGGTGGAAGGGGGCTGCCATGTCTGGGACTCAGCCCTCTGCTTCACTGGGCAGTAGTCTCGCTCATTGATGGGGTGGGCCCAGAATAACTCTACCACACCATGGCAACAAGTCCCCGTGGTGGACGTGGTGCAAGAGGCAGGTACTACAATGGAGAACCAAACTCGTGACTGCCTGGCGACTCCATGTTGTCCTTGTCAAACATAGCACCTGTTTCCTGATAGTACTGCTAGGCTGTGAATGAATGAGCTATCAAAATAATAGCTATTTATACAGGTTAGTGGTGCACCTGTTATGTCAGTGCTCTGCTTCTGGTCAGATTCTTGACAGCATCACTGAAGTTTGTCTGGGAGAAATCCCCTTGCCTGTGCTCCAAGAACAGTGTTTCACTGCTGCACTGGCAGGTTTTTCAGAGCTGAGTCTGGCCAATCCTTGCTGTGAATGCCAACACTTCACACTTGCCAGCTGCTACTGTGATGCTTTACCACTAAACTCCCACAGACTTGCCACAAAATAGCGGTGCTACAATGACCCATTCTACGGGATGACTCAGACTCCTGAGATCCCACTTAAGACCAATCTATAACATAGATTCCTAAGTCATGTGAACATCATATAACTGTTACAGAGCAAGTTTTCACTACAAGAGTGTCAAAAAGGCTCACTCACAAGCATCAGAGACTGCACTTAAAGTACAAATCTTACTTAGTAGATTTCCTCTTACACTATTGGGTTACATAAAACTATTCCATTTAATAGCCTATTAGTTCACTTGGAACACACATCACATCATGCCTTTACTTTTTTACTTCCTGCTAGTCATTTGCCATTGATAATTTTCCCTTGTTCGTGGTGTCATATTGTCCTAAGTTCTAGGGAATACATTCCTCATCAACATTCACTTTACAGTATCTCACATACACCCACTACGGCTATCATCACCTTGGAATCTCTCCTCATGTAGCTTTATCTCACAACATCCCTCAAGGACCCAAAGCTCTGCTCATTATCCTAAACATATTTCACTACTATATGCACGTAGCCATGTTCTTACACACACACACACACACACACACACACACACAACATCCCTCAAGGACCCAAAGCTTTGCTCATTATCCTAAACATATTTCACTACTATATGCATGTAGCCATGTTCTTACACACACACACACACACACACACACACACACACACACACACACACACACACACATTAGCATCTTGTTTGTCTACCCATTGGTTTCTTAACCTCCAATATTGGGACATCTTTCAGAACTTTCCCCCTGCAACAATAGTTCCTCTTTTTCTTTCCTAGAAAGCATATTTCTGGACCTGTCCTCACACATGAACCACATATGGTACTACCACACACAGTACTCCAAACATTGTCCCACTTATCACTCTCATTGTAGTACTCATCACAGACTGAATTTCTCCAGGAATACTTGATTTTCTGGTACTCCTTGCCCACCCAAAGTAACTTCCTGGTGCTTAGTGGCACTATATCATATGAATTAAACCTTAGCATACTTGCAAGCACTTTAACTGATTTGTCCCATATGGCAGATGTATCTCATGACATCTCTAAATTGGTAACAGTTTCCCGTTGCTGAAGGTTTACTCTCTCGTTTGCTTTGTACTCTTCACCTACTTTACACTCGCCATGCATATCAGACTGTTGTGACATTGTAAACAGCTTGCAACTCACATCAGCAGTTTGCTCTACAAGGCTGTGATCTAGCCCTTGCACTAATGCAACACTGCAAACCTCAGGCTTACTCTCCTCAACAGACTCAGCCCTATTGTCTGTATCTTCAACTGCATGAACACATCTCCTCTTTCTTACTCTGTGTTTACCCTGCTTCTGAGGAAATAAATGTATGTGTCTGTATCATTTTGACCACAACGTTTGCTACACAACTGTCAAAAACTTCCTTGCATTTCTCATAGCATCTAAAATAACATCAGCAGCAGCAGTTCCACTCTGCATATCGTGAAAATCATCAGCACATGCTCTTCCCTGTCCATCTGGGTCAAGCACCTTGGTTTATAAACAACACTCATTATACCCCAGTGGGATAGACATTAATGCACTTGTGTCGCCCACATTGCTATCCACACACTTATTCACTTTGGTACAGACCACACTTTTTCTACCCCAGAATCCACAGTTCCACATGGTATCAGAGCTCCTATATTATTTTCCTTGACTTTAACAATATTATTATTCTGTACATTGTGTAAACTGCAAGGAATTTGCAAAATGTCACTACTCTGACTAATTGCGTCATCTTCCCTCTCAACAACTTGTCCCACTAGTCATCAAATTCTGTCTTACCCCTTACCAGAGCGACAGTTTCATCTATATTAACAGTTGTTGGATGTACTGCATGAAGAGGCAAACTATCCCCAGACCTGTCTCACTCGCTTCCAGTTTCCTCCTTCTCCCTCCTCTCTGCTTCTCTTCCTCCATTCTTTCCATCATCTCTAAAATCATCCTATTCGTCATGTCCTGATGTTGATTTTCAATACAAGAATCATCGAATCTTCTCTGCACCTCCTCTGTAAACTCCAAAGTTTTGCATTAAGCCATTTCCTTTTGCCTTTCCTGAAGTGCTTCCAGTCTCTCAGACAACTTTGTATTATCCACTTGTAACTTATCCACTTTGACTTTTACAATTTTTAATGCCTACCTTTTATAAACTAAACACACAAAAATGCTAAGAATGCTTAAATGTACTATTGTTGCAAATTTCTCACTATTTTACATGGTTACCTACAGGCCGTATTCCTTGCTCTATACCTTTGGCCTTTCCAAACAGTGCAAACTACAATCCTCATACTCTGGTTCCCTGAGAATTCCATTCGATAAATGCAGCAAAACAAATTCAAATTACGAGAACATGTAACTGTAACACAATCGTATTACTTCTCAGAACTTTACCTCAGTGACTACTCGTTAGTTTCACCTTGTGATTCATTACTTGTGGTTAACAGCTTGCATACTACTAATGAGTGAGCGACACCTCTAGCTTGTGATAACACCTCTTGCAAAAGTGAATATTCTTATTTCCACATCCACAGAAATCTGCCTGTGTTTACCTGCCCCATACTGAGCCCATAAATATAATTACATATCTGATGAAAGACTCCCCTGGCTTGCCATGATACTCACAGTCAAACAAAATTACTGCACTCTCTTCACCACATGTTGATGACACTGCAACTCTACACAAGTTGAGTGAATTGTGTTTTATTCATCTCATGACATACATTTGCAATCCATTTGGTTTGTGTACAGGAGACATGTCAAAAATTTATAAAACAATTACAATGAGTTTTACATTAATAAATAATAGCACTATAATAAATAACAACACTATACGGATAACACATTGTACCCAGCTCAAATTTCCAGTTTGTCCCACATGAATTCATCCACTCACACGTCAGTGTCAGTACCTCATATAGCTTTCTTTTAAATGAACCTAAATTCATCTGCATCTTCTTCTTCCACAGATGGTAGTTGTATGTGTTGTTGCTCATTCTGCTGTCAACAAATGATATGGTGATGGGGTAAAAGGTCCCACTGCTGATGTCAAATGAAGCAGACCCCTGGGGTTGGGGGTGGGGGGGGGGGGGCGGCTTCAATGCAGGATGGCTGGCAGCCGGGAGCTGTGGCAAAGTTGTGGCCTTGTGGTGCCCTGGAGGAAGAAGGCTATTAAAATAAACACTTAATTTCTCTCAGGCTTTTGTCTTCTGCCTATGTAAAGTAGTGACCACGCCCCTCTCATTACTTGGCAAGGTCCAGATGGCTGATGTGATAATCAGCATCCAGCCAGCTAGCTGTGAAACATGTGCCCAGGAGTGCCCTATATGCGGCACATGACCTGGTTATGTGACTCACATCACAAGCCCATTGTATCAGAATGCTCGAAGGTGGTTAGAATTCTTTCAGCAGTAGCCAGCTCCTCAGGGGATGTCTGAGTTGAGTACACAAAATAGTACACAAAATAGTAGAATCGCAACACTGTGAAAATGTGATTTGTCAAGGACATTTGTTTGAAGGAAAGATTCTTCCAGTATTATTTTTGCTTTCTTGTATGATGAGTCAATTGAGTTATGTTCATGTGTGAAAAATGAGGGGAGTCCAGAACACCTATAGCTGCTTGGGAGGGATGCATTTCTGCAGGGCAGTTGCTTCAACACATGCAGCAGTACTGACATAACCAGCACCACACAGTCTCAGCTGTGTCACAATATTTAACACCTTGGTAGCTCAGCACCGTGGTGGCTCAGACTCTGCTTTGTGCAGTCTTCGTCTTTGTTAGATGGAGAACTACCAAGTCACATGAAACTCCAGTAGACCAACTGCCAATGAACTACACTCCTGGAAATTGAAATAAGAACACCGTGAATTCATTGTCCCAGGAAGGGGAAACTTTATTGACACATTCCTGGGGTCAGATACATCACATGATCACACTGACAGAACCACAGGCACATAGACACAGGCAACAGAGCATGCACAATGTCGGCACTAGTACAGTGTATATCCACCTTTCGCAGCAATGCAGGCTGCTATTCTCCCATGGAGACGATCGTAGAGATGCTGGATGTAGTCCTGTGGAACGGCTTGCCATGCCATTTCCACCTGGCGCCTTAGTTGGACCAGCGTTCGTGCTGGACGTGCAGACCGCGTGAGACGACGCTTCATCCAGTCCCAAACATGCTCAATGGGGGACAGATCCGGAGATCTTGCTGGCCAGGGTAGTTGACTTACACCTTCTAGAGCACGTTGGGTGGTACGGGATACATGCGGATGTGCATTGTCCTGTTGGAACAGCAAGTTCCTTTGCCGGTCTAGGAATGGTAGAACGATGGGTTCGATGACGGTTTGGATGTACCGTGCACTATTCAGTGTCCCCTCGACGATCACCAGTGGTGTACGGCCAGTGTAGGAGACCGCTCCCCACACCATGATGCCGGGTGTTGGCCCTGTGTGCCTCGGTCGTATGCAGTCCTGATTGTGGTGCTCACCTGCACGGCGCCAAACACACATACGACCATCATTGGCACCAAGGCAGAAGCGACTCTCATCGCTGAAGACGACACGTCTCCATTCGTCCCTCCATTCACGCCTGTCGCGACACCACTGGAGGCGGGCTGCACGATGTTGGGGCGTGAGCGGAAGACGGCCTAACGGTGTGCGGAACTGTAGCCCAGCTTCATGGAGACGGTTGCGAATGGTCCTCGCCGATACCCCAGGAGCAACAGTGTCCCTAATTTGCTGGGAAGTGGCGGTGCGGTCCCCTACGGCACTGCGTAGGATCCTACGGTCTTGGCGTGCATCTGTGCGTCGCTGCGGTCCGGTCCCAGGTCGACGGGCACGTGCACCTTCCGCCGACCACTGGCGACAACATCGATGTACTGTGGAGACCTCACGCCCCACGTGTTGAGCAATTCGGCGGTACGTCCACCCGGCTTCCCGCATGCCCACTATACGCCCTCGCTCAAAGTCCGTCAACTGCACATACGGTTCACGTCCACGCTGTCGCGGCATGCTACCAGTGTTAAAGACTACGATGGAGCTCCGTATGCCACGGCAAACTGGCTGACACTGACGGCGGCGGTGCACAAATGCTGCGCAGCTAGCGCCATTCGACGGCCAACACCGCGGTTCCTGGTGTGTCCGCTGTGCCGTGCGTGTGATCATTGCTTGTACAGCCCTCTCGCAGTGTCCGGAGCAAGTATGGTGGGTCTGACACACCGGTGTCAATGTGTTCTTTTTTCCATTTCCAGGAGTGTAGATTACACACAGCCAGTAAGGAATAGTTAAGCAAAATTTGGTATAGGCACTCCTGATAAGCATAAGAAATTTATTGAGTAAATATATTTATTGTTATATAAAAACAAAGATGAGGTGACTTACCGAACAAAAGCGCTGGCAGGTCGATAGACACACAAACAAACACAAACATACACACAAAATTCAAGCTTTCGCAACAAACTGTTGCCTCATCAGGAAAGAGGGAAGGAGAGGGGAAGACGAAAGGAAGTGGGTTTTAAAGGAGAGGGTAAGGAGTCATTCCAATCCCGGGAGCGGAAAGACTTACCTTAGGGGGAAAGAAGGACAGGTATACACTCGCACACACACACATATCCATCCACACATACAGACACAAGCAATATGATAGAAAAGGCTGCTGCGGCAAAACAAGTAAGGGTCAAGTCTGTATAAATACTTGTCATTTTTAGTTAAAGGTATCGCAGTCTGCCAGCTATCAGTCACGGGAGGGAGGGGGGTGGGGGTGGGAGGGGGGGGGGTGACCTTCTATCCTCTGCAAGTCATCACGGGTGAGCAAGTCACCACCTCTGGACTCTTATCACTGCTAACCATGTCCCTAGTCTCTGCTGTTTGCATTGAAGGCAGCACTGCAGACTTAGTGCCCTCCAAGGAGCAGGCCACCTAGGGCCTGACTTCTCTGAGCATAATTGCAACTGCTTTAGTTTACTGAGTGTTAAATGAATATTCTAGCAATGATATTTTCATGTTGATATGTCAGATGACTACCAGCCACCACTGCTCCATTGCTACACAACTGATATATTATTTTATATCACATGGGGATGATGCTAGCAATTCTGGTAATACATCACATATGGAAGGGTCTAAGGGATGTGGACGTGGATGTGGGGTCAGATAGCACTTCATGTTGAAACTGTGTGACTGTGTGTGTGTGTGTGTGTGTGTGTGTGTGTGTGTGTGTGTGTGTGTGAGAGAGAGAGAGAGAGAGAGAGAGAGAGATAGAGAGAGAGAGAGGGAGAGAGAGAGAGAGAGAGAGAGAGAGAGATAGTTAGGATGTATGAGAACATGCAAGGCATGTAGGATGTGTTGCAAGGCAGGTGGGGTGTGTTAAAATATTAACAGCAGGTCAGGGTGCTGAAGGACATATAATTCAAAGAAGTGTAGAGATTCAACTTTAGAACAGCTGTAGTGTATACAAAGGTCTTCTAGCTGTTTGAGGATGTGTAGGAAATTCATGAACTGGTACAAGTTGTGGTCGGGGGAAGTTAGCCAAATACAGAAAGTGAGAAGAATTGTATGGTGTTGAAGAATTTGAGGAAGTGTTGGAACTTTACAGTAGTAGATGACAGTGCAAAGCACTAGCAGAAATCCGCGCAACATTTACATGGGTGAGGATGGCACAGATGAGGGATAGCTGGTGGGTGATAGCTGATGGATCTGTTTCCTCTGTTTTGCTAATTATAAGTTTTAGTCTGTTACTGTCTTTATTTTTGGAGGCTAGTAACTGGGGATTGCACATAGGTTTTTAAGTGTTAGTCCTACTTATATTAGTGTTTTGTGTAGGTGAAATGGACAGTTGTGGACTGTTAAGTAGACATATGGAGGGCAAAAAGAATATACAATTTTCCTCATAATTATTGACAGGCGTTTTTCCATGTTGATGGAGATGTCTCATAAGTTACACCAGGTCAGGTATTCAAAGAGTACTTATTTGAAAGGATCTAAATGTTTCCACTTACTTTTTTAAAATAAAAATGATTCTTTAAGAATGCAGAACCTTGAGGCTGTGACACTGAATAAAAAATTTTCGGGCCTCCAGCTGCAGCAAGTGAATACAATTACGCAAGCTTTCGGCCAAGCAGTGCTTGTCCATTGTCAAGTGCTACAATTGCCATTGGCTGCCAGCATGCCCCTATATATGCTAGTTGCTGACTGATATCACTGGTGCTCACTGTGCATCATCATATATGGGCATACCTTAACTCTGTGTTCGGTGTGCATGCTTCAACCATGTGATTGCTGGAACTCATTCTGTGCTGAAGCTGCAGGCTGCCATCTCTGTTAAGGTTGTTACTGTTGATTTTTACTTCAATGGCTTCTTCAAATGCACAGTTCCAGAAGCCATTAATGTGAACGACAAAAGAGGTTTCTTCAAATTTGATCCAGTTACCATTTTCTAAAGCATGCTAAACTAAAGTGAATTTCTCAGGGTAGTATAGATGATAAAACCTCTCATGTTCCTTCCTGCACTAATTGTGCTACGCTGCATACTATTTGTGTGATGTAAGACTGGCCACGTTCGCTAGTTATCTGGTAGACATCAGGTGTTCTGAGTCCTTCTCCATCTTTAACTAGTTTCAGTAACTGCCACATTTTTGTTGGAGGCATGAAAATTGATTTTATCTTGTGCCCTTTAAGCAGATGGCTTGTCTTGCCCAACATGAAGCCACAGAATGGCAAGAAAGCAAGATTCTTTTCCTGCTGCTCATTGGTGATCTTATTGTGATTCTTGCTCAAAATCACTTCCTTTATTTGATGAACATTGTAGCCATTGTTCCTGAAAACCTGGCAGAGGTGGCTCAACTCGTGAGGCAGGCTATAAGCATCTGTTATCATTCTTGCACGATGCACCAATATTTGTAACATAGCGCTCTTCTGTGTTAAGTCATGATGGCTGATGGTGCGCAAGTAAGATTGGTGTGATAGGTTTTCTATAGATGCTGTAGCCATGGGATCCATTTCATTTTCAGCAACCAAAGACATCAAAGGAAGGGCAATGTGCTGTCTTTTTCCACCTCCATGGTGAACTGGATGTTACTGTTAATGCTGTTAAAGATGCAGCAGGTCTCAGAAAACTTGGGGTCTACAATTCTATCTTGCAAGTGAGGCCAGTCTTATGTCGGACGAATGTTACACACTGTAGGGTAGTGCAGGGAGGAACACAGCAGGTTTTATGCCTACACTACCCCAAGAAATCCGCTTTAGCTGAGCATGCTTCAGAAAATGATCACTGGATCAAATTTGACAAAACTACTGTTGTGGCACATGCTAATGCCCATATATGCTGACGTCATGAGCACCAATGATGTCACAGCCAGCAGCTGTTGTATGTAAGGGTCCACCAGTAGCCCTCTGGCAGTCATACCACTTGACAGTGGCCAACGAGTACGTGCCTGAAAGCTCATGTAATTTTAATTACTTGATGTGGCTGGAAACCCTTGAACTTTTCATTCATAAACAATACTATTCTCACCATTTCCTTTCACGATCAGTGCAAATTTAGAAGCATACACTAATATGAAGTGTCCCATGTGGGACTTTATAATGTGTATGGTACAGAGACCTTGCAGTGCCAACAAATGCAAAACTGTATACTACAGCAAAATATGGATGTTTTATAGCATATTTTGCTATTGACAGAACTTACTTTCTTTTTTGCATAAGTTAGTGCAATGTAGCCATTTCATTCATAAATGTTATTTCACCTGTGTATTTTTGTATAAGATCATTGTAAAGTTGTTTAATGATGCAGGACCTTAAATACTAAGTAGTGAGATAAGCTCTAGGTGGGAACAGGAGTCAGTAAACTGATGATGTTAAGCAACAAAAGAATTGTTGCTGTGTGCTATCTGAAGATGGCAACTAGTTTGATAGTTGTAATACAGTGAAACCCCCTATTTTACATTTTTATGTGGTCCACACATTAAAAAAATGCAAAATTGAGGAAAATGTTAACCCCCCTCCCACAAAATAGATCAAAAATACATGTAATTGGCATATATGATTAAAAATTGCTGTCCTCTCCAATACTTTGTATAAAATTTTTCTAAGGGGAGAAAATTAAATATACAAGACAATGTTTATAAAATAATTTGTGGTAATGAATTTCAATTGTTAAAAAAAACAGAAATGTGTAACAGCAAGTAAAAACTCATCAAAAAATAAAAATTGGTAACTGGGTACAAGGCAATTGAGCTATTTTCCGACATGCTACGACCGCAAATTATAAGTTCAAAACGCATGTTTTGAGAGATCATCCCTTGTGCTCATGAAGAAAAAAGCAAAAATTGATGACCATTTGAATTAAATCAAAAACATCATAGCAGCTAAGTTGTTAAATCATAATCATAA
Organism: Schistocerca americana; assembly: GCF_021461395.2. Lineage (NCBI taxonomy): Eukaryota > Metazoa > Arthropoda > Insecta > Orthoptera > Acrididae > Schistocerca > Schistocerca americana. The sequence continues at coordinate 226,591,043 of NC_060123.1, forward strand.
ATGTGGACATCTGCTTAAGGACAAACTTTGTCACCATTGCTGTTACTGTTTAATGTTTTTCTTATGAGCTGCACTTCATATCCTCACCACTATTAAAGTTTTATTTTAGGCTTGATGAGAGAAATACAGACATGAAAAAGTGAGTTTACTTCGCCAACTGACATTACTAGCGTATGAGAAGTTGGCTCAGTGAATGTAAATCTGAAAGAAAGCTCCGTCATTACAGTTTCACTTCATGCCCTCTATCACTGCTGCTAATCTTTACGAGCTACAGAGTGTGACATGCGTGGTGAAAAGTATATACATGACTAGTGTATATAGTTGTTGCAATTGTATCGTGTCAAATTTGAACAGGAAAGTCTTTAAATGTGCTATAGTGAGACCCGTGTTCTATTTCTGTGCGACATCTCTGTCATAGCATATCATCTGCACAAAAAGTATATTTTCAGCACTTCACAAAGTACTCTCAGCCCTACATACACTCCCATTGTTGAAAGGCCACTGCCCTCTCCACACATCCAGTAGGTGAGCTCATTTACATTTGTTAAGTGTGGTGTCGTGGCTGGGCTGGCTATTGGGTGACTTAACAAGTCACCAGCCAATAAGAGTTCACTAGCCAGAAATGGATGCATTTCCTCAATTATGACAGAGTATATTGTTTGAGACTAAGTGTTTGAATTTAAAGGTTGACAATTGATATTGTTGGTGAATGCAGTACATCGGAAATAAATGCAGAAATATGAGATTGAGTTATAAGTGGCACAAGAAAAGGTGGTGGCCGGGCCACTTCATCGCATATTGGCTTGGTCCAGAACACTTTAAGTCGAATCCCGCATCCGGCCATCCTGATTTAGGTTTTCCGTGATTTCCCTAAATCACTTCAGGCAAATGCCGGGATGGTTCCTTAGAAAGGACACAGCCGATTTCCTTCCTCATCCTTCCCTAATCCGAGCTTGTGCTCCGTCTCTAATGACCTCGTTGTCGACGGGATGTTAAACAGTAATCTCCTCCTCCTTTAAGTCGACTGTATTGTTTTTCCATTACCACTGTAACTGAGCAGTAGTTGTATCATAACTGCATCGTGAAACTAAATGTTGCAAGTTGTGTTGGCAACACCAATTGTGGATTACGTCAGCATTTCCTCTCCCATGCCTACCCTGTCCACAATGCCCTAAAATATTCCTCTAACTCCACCATCACTCATGGTGCAAACCATCAGTCTTTTGTGCCACTTATAACTTGTTCAGTCGCATCACATGTCAATAGGAAGAATACAGGATGAAGTCAAGTGAGACACTGAGTAAGAACTTACAATCAAGGTAAACCTTAATAGGGAGAAATGTAAAATCAGGGAATTTTTAGCAATGATCTTATGGGTTTTCCACTGGGGCTACAAATTTATGGTGTAGAATTGTGAAAAACATAAAATTGAAGTTCCACCGTATTATGTGTTTGTTTTAAGATGTAGCAGCCAACCCAACAAAAACACAATGAATTACTATTCTGGAAAAGCTTACTCAGTTACAATGATCCTGTTCACAAGTGGTGAAATTTACACTTATTTTGAATGCAAGTAATAAAAGATCAGGTATGGTAAATGTGCTTTGGGACCCTAAACTGTGAAGATAATGGAAAGATAAAGTTTTTCTGAATTACTAGCACTGTTTTTGTAGCAGCAGAAACAATATATCACATTTGTATATCATCAGTAAAGAATAAGAAACAATAATGATAAAAATAAAATATTAAGCATTTTCATCAGCAAAGCTTTATGGCAGTGAATGCACAAGTGAGTAAAGTTGTCATAGCACATTCAACGACACAAATTGATAATAAAAGAAGAAATTGTGAGAGTAGTTCAATAAAGGAATGTTTTTCTTGCAATTGAACTAAAGCACAAACATGAGATACTGTCTTAGATGTTTGTGTGATGTGTGTTTCCCTCACAACAATTTTTGCACCTTCTCAAAAATAAAAACTTTTGAGGGTTCTGTAAGGTGCTGGTGCGAGATTTCATTTTAACTGCTAGCTACCCCAGCAATTAAAATAAAAATTTTGTAGGTGATGTATTGCACCTGAGACATTGGATTGGCAGTTCAGTGGACTCTGTAATATAAGGGTGTTAAAGGAGCCATGTAGCAGGCTTCTTCACAGTGAATAATTCAAGAAGACAGAATGAGCGATGTCACATTTCCAGGCAAGCCATGTCAGAAAATTATCTGGAAGATACTGACAAAATAAAACCATTTATACATAAATCCACAGTTTCAATTAAATCTCAGCTACAGTGAAAGGGAAATGGGCTCATTATAGGTGCATTTAGAAATAGCCAAGAGAAAGTCAGGCATTACTAACTGTTGGCACGGAAATTGGGGGAGGGTCATCAAGATATTCACATCCCCATATATATTCTGCAAGCCACGATATGGAACAATGTGGAGGGTACCTTGTACCACAACTAGTCATTTCTTTTCTTGTCCCACTCACAAATGGAGAAGGAAAGGTGACTGACTGTATGCTGCCATACGAGCCCAGATTTCTCTTATTTTGTCTTCAAGGTCCTATGTGAAATGAACATTTGCACCAGTAGAATTGTTGTACACTCAGCTGCAAATGCCCCTTCTCTAAATTTTCTCAGGAGTGGTTCATGAAAAGTCTTCCCTCCAGAGATTACCATTTGAATTCACAACGCATCTCCCTAATACTGATATCTGGTAACAAATCTGACAGCACACCTCTGAGTTGCTTCAGTGTCTTTTTTAAAGCTGACCTGTTGGGGATCCTATGTGCTTCAGTGATGCTCATGAATGGTTGATCTTGTGTTTTATATGTGATCTCCTTTATATATGAGCTACACTTTACCAAAGTTTTCCCAATAATCCAGTTACCTTTCACCTTCCCTGCTACCGTCTTTGCATGTTCATTCCATTTCATATTGCTTTGCAACATTACACCCAGATATTTAATAGACATTACCATGTGAAGCAGCACACTGCTAATACTGCATTCAAATATTATAGGCTTGTTTTTCCTACTCATGTGCATAATCTTACGTTTTTCTACATTTAGAGCAAGTTACCATTTATCACACCGAATAGAAATTCTGTCTAAGTCATCCTGTGTCCTTCTACAATCATTCAATGACAATTTGTTCCCATATAGTACAGTATCATCAGCAAACAGTTGCAGATTACTGCTCATCCTATCTGTCAGATCACTTTTGAAAGGATAACTTCATACCTGTGACTGCATGAATAACATCTGACTATCAAAAGAACATGCCATGCAAACCACAATTTTTCTAAGCAGAGCAAGCAGTTAAAGCACATTTTTGGCAGTGAAATATAATAGGTGATGCACTAATTTGTGGTTTATAACAAGGAACTGTAATTGGTTGTAATAGGTTGTCATTAGTTGTGTCAGTGGTATCCAGCATAATGTCAGCTAGTATTTTCTGGTTTCTTCAGAATAACAGTCCTGACATGAATGTGACATATTTAATTATCAATTCAGTTATATAAAGAACGAAAACTTCAGGTTGAAATATCAACTATAGTAGGAAAAGGATAGATTTCTGCATATAAGGAAAAGGATTGATTGTTACATATAAGAAAAAGGATGGATTGCTACTCACCGTGAAGATGACCCATTGAGTTGCACACAGGCACAATGAAAAGACTGTTACAAATTATAGCTTTCAGCCAGACCCTACTTCAGCAAAGACTGAAGCTGCTGGTGATAGTGATGTATGTATGAGGTGTGCCTCCTTGTGTGCATGAGTGTGTGTTTTCTTTGTTGAAAGCTATAATGTGTAACAGTTGTGTGTATCTGCAACTCAACACTTGAGTTATACAATGAGACCTGTACATTTCATTGCTCATATTGAATTTGAAACTAAACTGAACCATGACAAAAATCAACATTCAAAACCATTCAGTAAGTTAACAAAATACCAAAATAATAACACATTGCAAAACAGATGAATCCACACTGAAAATGAAAATGAGACTTCAGTCAGTCAAAAGTTAATAACAGAAGTAAACATTTTACAAACTTTTTTATTAACAAATGTATGAGAGATAAATAACTGATAAATAATGCTTTGTAATTTTATACCCCCACTGAGCTGATTGTTGAAAATAACTGTCCTGAATACCAGAGATTGAGATCAGTAAGCTACTATTGTCAGTAGATAATACAGGCAAACAAAAGTTCATAACTATGGATCAGGTTCCTAGCATGAATTTATTGAATTTTATTTTTTATGTTGGTGTCAGCAGTGTTCCAGGTTGCCAAAGTCTAAAGAAGTGATCTTCATAACATTAACCACGTATTACTGAGAACATCTATGTTAGACAGATAAAATTTTCAAATACTTTTGTAGCCATTATTTCAAACTAATTTAATGCTTATGTGCACTTGTTTAATAGGAAATGCTCGAGCGTGGGGAAGCAATGAGCTGTCCCACTTGCGAAGTCGTTTTGATGAAGAAGTGGGGATGTGACTGGTTGAGATGTTCCATGTGCAAGACTGAGATCTGCTGGGTGACGAGAGGACCTCGCTGGGGCCCAGGGGTAAGAAACTACCTGTCTACACACACAGAGTGATATTTGTCTTCTGTTGTCACCATAGTACTTGTTTTCTGGTCACATAAATGTTTCCTTATTACAAAACTATGAAATTTTGTTTTCTCACTGCTACACTTAATAGAACTCTTAAATAAGACAATAGTATGAAAACATTATGATTTTTGTTGTGTGAGGTTCCAGCCAGAAATACGTAGCTGAGGATATGAATGTGGAGAGAAACAGTCTGATAATGTGATCCGAGCAGGTAGGGAATGTCAAATCGAGCATAATTTTCCTTCGAACCTTGTGTCAGAAATGCACTGTTGTGGAAACATAGCTATAAAACAGCAGTCAATAAGTGATGAGTGTATGGAAAGTTTGTGTGGTAAGGGAACTTTTTTTTAGGTGATTCTAGCGGTCTGGTTTTGTCTGGCCATGCTTCTACTGTGTTATATTGTTGTTGTTATGCTTCACCACACTTGTTGCTGAGTATTGTACTGCACTGGAGTTATCATGAACACATACAAAACTACATGCTAGCTGACATTCACACAGCTTATAGAGAAGCAGGATGCAATCCTATTGGTGTAAGAAGATGGTATGCTTAACATTTCCCCAACAGAAGTCTGCTATTAGGGTTGTGGAGCACTGCTTGAGATAAAAGTGAATATTTGCACCTTAAGCGGCCAAATCAAGATGGAAAAGAACAGAGGAGTCTGGAATTTGATGAAGTGCTCCAGCATTTCAGAACAATGCCTTAAATCAGTATCAGAGTAACAAAACAGGAAGCTCAGTGTCATGTTGGAATCTCACAAAGGACAATGGTTTACATCCTTACCATGCACAAAAGATCCAAGTTTTGAAAGTAAAAGGTTCCAAGGAAGGCAAAATTTTGCACCTGGGCATGCAGGTAGCACCAGTGTCCTAACAATATGAACTATCCCCACTTTATCCTGCTTATGGATGAGGCTATTTTTCATCAGGGAAGCAGTATGTAACACATCCATAACCATCATCAGTAGGCATATGAAAATCCCCCTGTAACAACTTGACTGGATATATGATCCTATCCCCTCTGCCCCACAAACTAAATGGACACCATTATTTGCAGTGTTTGCCACTTTTCACTCCCGCAGTCAGGCAACATTTGAATGAAGTGTTCGGATGCAGGTAGGTCATGTGTGATAACTGCTCCGAATGGCCTCCCAGACAATCTAATCTAACACTACTGAACTACTTGTTGTGTGGGGCTTCGTGAAGGACTCCACCTACCAGTCATCTGTTTCACTCATGTAGAGGTGGTCACAAGAATTTCTGAGGCTGCAACAATCATTTGCAACATGCCAGGAACTTGAGACAGAGCACCAATCATTTCTCATTTGAAGAGAGCAACTGCACTCAGAGTGAGTAGTGGTGGTGACGAGCTGGAGGGCCCTGTAGAAACACTGCTGACAATAAAGGAGTCTTTTAATCAATCTCTGTACATGCTTCGTCATGATTTGGCAAGGAACAACACGCTTCACTCTGTTGACCATGGCCAACACTAACGTACAAATGGCAGCTTCATCCTGGTGAGAGGATGGTGTGTAGGCTACAGTTGTGATGTCAGCAGTGCACTACTGCTCCATCAGTGTTAGTGCCAGAGACAGCCCCTCGGCTCTTCATGTGGCTACCATGGTAGCATGCGGAGACTGCTGTGAAGAGGATTCGACCGACTACCCCTGGCAGGAGTCAGACGTCGGCTGGCACTGTGGCATTAAGTTCCAGGGAGGAACTCAGTGCCGGTGGCCACAGGTGCAGATGGCAGGTTGGTGGAGCTGTCGCACCAAGTCCCTCAAGGAACTTAGTGCTGGTGGCAGCATGTGCAGCCCATCCATGAACACATAGCTGCTGGTGAAGAGGCCTAGTTGCCTTTCTGTCCGGTATGGCCCTGGCACTGTGGTGGTGGTGGTGGTGCTGGTGCTGCTGCTGGACTCTGCTGACAAGAAGTGCTGCTGCCTCACATTTATATCACTCCAAGGTGTACTTGTTTCACTAAAACCTGGCACCTAATCACATTGCCCATAATAAGAGACTTGCCGTGGTGTGGAAACATCAACCACCTGCTACAGTCATTACTACTGTGACCTCAGCTAACCCGTCTTGCAATCTCATTAAGTGTATGTTATTCTGATCCACCTGTTGTCACACTGTGGCTACTGGCCTCTGGCCACTAAAGCAATACTTTATGATGGCTTTATCACTACTACTTATTATTTTTTGCTGAAGTACTGGGCAGTGTCACTACACAATGATGTCAACTATGCAGGGTTGCTGGAAGCAGAAATTAGAGCATTTACTGTAAAAAATGTGATTTGAGAGAAAAAGAATGAATGAAATTTTATTTCTTTTCTTCTCATTCACTACTGGATTTGTTCCCACTTACCTGATATGCTGTACTTCTTATAATAAAAGTTGATTCATACTCTCAGTAAGTTTGCAAAAACATGTCTTTAAGATTTCACTATTAACAACTATGTCATTTTATGGCTGTAGCTCAACATTGGTGCACTTCCAACCTATTGTTATTTGGAAAATTTTACTAGGTTTGATGTGTCCTACAATGCTCTGACCCTATTGTGAAGTTGTGTTTTTCCATGGGTGAATAAATGGCCATTAGAATCAAATAAAAATTTATGGTGAGTAACAATATTATGTAAAAGAACACAGACACATGCCAGCACGAACGCAACTCACACACACGATTGCAGTCTTGGGTAACTGTGAATGTATTAGACAAACGTAAAATATAAATCTGTGAAACTCTGGTTTCCTTGTACTGTATGCTGGCAGCTCCATCAGCGACATGTTTCACCCATGAAAATAAATTGAAACATGTTGCTCCAAAACAATCATTTTAAATTGCCCACAGTGAACAATAAGTGTCAATATCAGGGGGGGGGGGGGGGGTGGTGTTCTTCAAACAGGTTGGAAGTTTTGCTAATGGTACTGAAATGTTAATAGATAAAATTGTTTGTGGAAGTAGAAGTGAAAGTATGGACATGTGGAAATAAACCATGCACTCATGATCAATTGAAATAGAACTGCACCCAAATGACAAGAGACTGTGATCACATGGTAATGACTCCATGAGACACTTAAAGTATTGTGGATACAACATGATTCACTACCACTTATCCAACACTTACAGTTCAATGAAATTTGGTCAGAACTGGGTCCAAGCTTAGACATCCCGCACTATGGCAACCCAGAACACAATTATTAGAATGTTCCTCTGACAATTCTGACACAGTTTAGGAGCAGTGGCGTAGTGCATATTCTTGCTGAAGATACAGGTTGCCTGACGACTGCTGTAGATGAACAAAATAGATGTACATCATTTGCCAGCAAGATGCAATGTCAAATTTAACAGAAGCCACATTTCAGTCTGTGCCAGCATTTCCCACACAAGAATTCCTTCACAACCTGCCTGAATGGTACCCTGTCCGCTAAGTGGCATGCATTGCTTCATGACTTTCCAAATTATTCAACTAATTTCCAACCACAGCATGACAATTTATGTCAGCCACTTCCCTTTCAATGATAAGGTGCAACCATCCACATCCACATCCACATTGCAACAGATTGTAACTGTAGGTGTTAACTACATAGGTGGCAAGATGATTTCCGAATAACTCAAAAATACACTCACACTGCACTTAACAATTGGTAGCTGTTAATAGTATGTGTGGCAGTACAGTTTATAAGTACTGGCTGGTATTGTTGGTAAACACATTGATATACAAGAAGCACAGTTCAGCTTCATAATGTTACTGCAGTTCCTTGTTGATACAGTCACAAATATTTTGATAATAATTTATGTTTGTGTGTACATAAATATTGTAACAACACTTACCATTTGTTAGTGAACATAGTACACTTCTATAAAAATACTTTTATCTGATTCTTCATAGTATTTAAGCCACATTGCAACAAATCATTAGCAGAAACTTTACTATGTCCCGTATAATGCAATTTATATCACTGTACGGCACTGTCTAACTGCTTACACCGATCACTACACATGCTGACTGCTTGGTGTCTGTGCTAATAACAATGACATTCTGTTGACAATGCCTCACATCAAATTATAGGCTCCAACATGTTGCTTAAATGTTCATCTATTGTATAAGATGGGATGACAGTATGCTCACGGGGTGATTTCTGTGCTCCAAATTGAGATGGTGGCTCTGACTCATAAGGCTCCTCTGTTTTTTTATAGTCTAGCATTCTGATTGTTTTGTTGCATGGTGGACACGCTATATATTATTAGTTATTACAATATGCTATAGTGAGTTGTCACCCCTTCATCAATGTGTTACTGTTCATGGCAGCTGCTTCTGGTGGCTGCTGTTTTCACCAAAATGAGACACCAATGATATGTTATTGAAGGGCTGACATGAAAAGTCCAGTGCCTGCATGATCTCTAAGATAGCCATGATTAATTCACCTTAATATCAGGCATCTTGCCCATCCTCAATTCATGTGCCACGTTTACAGCTACTTCAGCATCTGACAAATCAGTTATGTGACACATCGAGCAATTCCTTTCACCATGGCAGTTAGAGTGCTCTTTTTCCAACACAGCCTCTATCTCTCAAGACCCAGGGGACTCTGGTAAAATGGTGCTGGTACAATGTATATCTGTTAGGAACTCTGGCAACCACTTATGGAGAAGAGTACATGTTTACACACACCTAAGATTATAAATAAACAAATACATAGAGGCCTTTAGATCTCTCCGTAGAAAATATACTGACACCTCTCCTATATAACTTCATTTAGCAGTGTTTACTTCACATGGTGAGTTGCATATGGTTTTACATAAACTCAAGAACTTACTTGTTCTTTGTTTGTTGAAACCATATTATAATAGTGATCTATCAGTTGAAGAAGTTTTTTTAACATTCCATTTCAGAGGTCATATATCTCTTATGACAGAGCTCTGACAAAATTGCAGTGGTCAGTGTTTGATTAAAAAATGGCATTAGACCAAAACATAATGCTCAAAAGAATAAATAGTGTAAAATTTTATTCTGTTTGTCTGTAACTCTTCACTGGAGTTGGTCACAACCAACAAAAATCTACAGGGATCAATAGAGGATGATTTAACATGAAACAACATTATTGAGCTAGCTGTGCAGAGGAAAATATCAGCTTCTTTCAAGGACATTAAAGACTGAAGTCTTGATCATTAGCATGGATTGTTGCTGAGAGGGATTACTTGAATAAATAGAAAAGAAGAGCTGTTTGATTTCCCATGGGTTCATTTAGCTTGTGCTATAGCAGCATAGAATGTCATCAAACTTATGTGGTAACAGTACAAGAAAATTGTTCTGTATTATAGAAAATGATTCTTTTTAAATTTCAACAGTGCATAGTCCTAGGTGAGTAAAGAGATTGATTTTTGGGGGGGGGGGGGGGAGAGAGAAAGAAATAAATGGGTTTCACACAATGATTCTGTCATCCTTTAGAAGGCAGCATACTGAACTTACAATACTTGTGAAGTAAATGTGAAAATTGTGTAATGTATCCTAACTTTCCTACTTATTCCCTTTTCTTCATTTTTAGGGGAAAGGAGACACAAGTGGTGGATGCCAGTGTGGTGTAAATGGAGTAAAGTGTCATCCAAAGTGTAACTACTGCCACTAAATGGCAGTCTACATCTTGCTAATGTATGGCGAGGTATGGAAGCTAAAACATGCTCCTCACTCAATAGGTACAAGGGCTGGTATCAGACCAGCCATTATCAAAATGCTGCTTCACCACTAAATAATTTCCACAAATGAGTAGCTAACCAAATCGTACAACAATTTAATTTCAACATGAATCTCAATTGAGGCATTCTAGTAAAAGCCACAAGAATTAAAATGGAATCATTTCAGTGATGCAAGAGGTAAATGATAAAAGTTGGAATAGACACAACAGTGAACTGGCTGTATGCTGTATGAATGTCAGTCATCCTGAAATTATTTTCCTTCTTCCAATAATTACTTTTGTTTTCATATAGATGATTTTTATGTAATGGGGGGGTATAGCATCCAGGTGCATTTCTATGGTGTTTGATGTATGACGCTGAATTTTTACATTTTAAGTGAGTGTACATTTCTAACTGTAGACGACTGTCCAGATTTATTACATTACTGCTGGTAACAGGAAACATTATGTTTACAATTACAAGCTTGACTTCTCTGTCTGCTTGCAACAAATAGTATTCACAACAAAATGGAATTGTTATGAATTATTGTCTATTTTGCGATTAGTAATTTCAAACAAGGAGAACAAGATGAAGTCATGAATGAAAATGTATAATCCTTATAAACTTTGCATGTGGTGTGTTACTAGTTGAGATGTGTGTACCTGTGTACATTGCACTTGATACATCTGCTCAAAATGCTAATGATACACTCAATTGCAAGTGGAACTGATCCAGTTTGGCTGTTGAGACATTTTGCATTTTTTTCTCTTGAATGTAAAGACTGAATGCTTGTGAGACAATGTAGTCTTATCTTTCTTGTATAAAAATGATCAACTGTATAGTTAATGACAACCTTCAGTGTTTCACTGTGAACAAGTGATAAATGTGGACTGTAATTATTACATTGCAACTTTAGTAAATAGAATTTTTTTAAATGGAAGAATTGTGTCTGTGATAATACCCTAAGCTGTGTTTTGTGTGAAATTAGGTAATTAAGGTTCTTTTATACAATTTTTATTGTGAGTACCACTTTGACTCTTAAACAGATAACTTATGTGTGTTGAGAGAACAGGAGGTTATCTTTATCACTTGTGAATGTTAACCTATGAACTAAATAATGTTCACTGCCTGTTTCTTATATCTTTTTATAAATATATATTTAATGTGGTACAGATATGGCCCTTCATAATTATGTAAATAAAATGAAAACCATATTTTATGATACATCGCCTCATGAATAATCACAATATTAAAATGGCATAAAAGTGATTTTTGGATTGGCATCACCCCACAGTGCACGATAGACAAGGGAAAATGGTAAACATATTACCTCAAGGGAAGGGACAAGTGGTAAGTAATAAAGAGACAGGAAGTAGAGTAGACAATGCTTAACACATCAAAAGACTAACTAGATTTTAATAGACTTACACACTTTGTTTCCTAGAAGATATTTGTAGGCATGATGGCTAGAAATGTGGTAGACCTACTGAAGTCCAGAGAGGAGTGGTGACTTTATGCAACAGAGACATCAGTGTTACTAAAATTAATTGGATGAAACTAAAAATCTGAATGATTGAAAGTGAATGAATGGTAGTGTATACATGCATAGGTAAACGGAGACAATAAATAACTCAAATAGAGAAAAAAAAAGGTAGTAAAATGGCAAACATGAGGATGAATGGTAAAATTAAGTAAGAGACATATATGGAAAATTGTGATGATATGTTGATGATTGGTTGGTTGGTTGGTTGGTTGGTTGGGAAAGAGGAAGGAGAAATTGTATGAGAACAATAAATACAAGCAGACACGGTGAAATAAATAAGAATTAAGTGATGGAAACACCATGTAGGAATATCAACAATGTAGGAAAAAACATATTACTACTTACCATAAAAAGGACACATTAAGTTGCAGACAGGCACAATTTTAAAAAACACTTTCATAAAGCTTTTGGCCACAGCCTTCATCAGCAAAAGAGAAACACATGCCATTCACGCACACAATTGAGCACACCTCATGCACACATAACTGACAGCTTCAGCATCCTGGGCCAGAATGCCTGTCTGCAACTTAATGTGTCTTCTGTACAGTAAGTAGCAATCTGTTTTTTCCTACATTGCTGATATTCCTACCTAGAGTTTCCACTGTTTGATTTTGGCAAATGGCTTTTCTTCTACCCTACAATCCTGTGATGTTTTCCTTTGTTACCCTTCTCTACTAGCATTACTCTTCCCAGTTTCTGTCCATTCTCTTCTTTCCTGTGTTATTCACTGCATTCTGAACCGCATCGACTTCCAAGCCATTCTGTATCAACAATTGTCCACACACAACATGGACTTCGTGACCATGTGGATTGCTGATGGAGCATCTGATGCTCCAGATTCTTTCCTCTGATAGTTATATTTATTCCTACTGATCCCACTTCATCCCTCATCCTGATATAGTTTAGCATTTTATTTCCCCCACCTACCCATGTCACATCAACTTTTGATGCTTGGCCTAACCCATCCCCCTCCCTCTCTCTTCACTTATCACAACTCTGGTACCGCGCACCACGGAATTTGAATCTGCGCCAGACATCATGGACATCGAAGACCCCTAGAGGTCTCTGCACCATCGTGCTGTAAGCCGTGGCGGGCGCGCACCTCCTGGCCCACATTTAGTGTGAGGGCGCCACAGTGGAACACATGGTCCCACCAGCCAATAGCGGCGCCCCTGATTGTGTATTTAAGTGCCTGCCTCTCACTCAGCCAGTGAGTCTAATTGTTGCGTGAGTCTCGACACATTGGCTTGACAAGACAGCGTGTTTATCGTTCTTTGATTTCGTTAATAGTGAACGTCTTGGATTTGTTTGGTTGTCTCTGTCACCCCCATTGCTTCTTGCGTGTTGTCGTCATAAGGTCTCTCTCGATCGTCTGTCATCGTTCTGTGTCCATCCATTTGTTTGTTCACACAGTTTCACATATTTTTGTGTATTTTTACATACCTGTGTGTATTTTTGCATATCAGTGTGCATTTCTGCATGCCCTAACACATTTTTATGCATTTCTTAAGTGTCTTTTCACTTATCCAGCTCCTCTCCCAACCATAAACACCTATTTTGCCCATCTCTGCACCATACCCATTTGATTTACACCATTCCTGCCACATTGGACCCCTGCTCCATCTTTAGGCATTCTTGCCTGTGATGCTGATGTTTGCAGTCATGTGTGCATGATATGTGCTTGCTTGTGTTTATGAATGGTGTGTTTTTCTCTTTTGCTGATGAAGGCTGTGGCAGAAAGCTTCATGTAAGTGTATTTTAATTGTGCCTATCTGCAACTTAATGTGTAATAAGTACGAATTACATAGACAGGAATGATACTGACATGAATGTCATCAAAAACGTCCCTTCCCCCACACTTGCATATTAATTTGAGTTTTGTGTTACTAATACAATCACCTGATACAAAATAAGAGAATGTCTTACAGAAGATCACACATCTAAAGCATTTTCCTGGTTGTGATGTAAATGAACTGTTTAAAAAACATTTTGCACCTCATTCATACTTGTGAGCATGTAGGGGCTTAGAACCAAGGGGAGCAGGGACTGAAGGAACAAAATCTTGTGAAACTAAAATGTGTATTTACTGTGAAATGGAAACAAAACAATAACTAAATACCTGTGAAATCCAAACCTATTGGTGAGTAATGTTCAATTTCATGTGCATTCATGGTTGGCTCCTCCTTGGTTTCATGTCCAAAAGGTGGTTGAGAAGTTACTGTCCCATTTGTCAATGGCTGCACTTCTGAGGTCATCCAATGTGTGGGAAGAGTTTCTTAGATAAATGCACTGCAAATTTCAACTGGTTCCCAAGCAGGCTCAGCTGGTTTCATATCGGCAGATAGAACAGTTCATTCCATTCAGTTGATTCCTGCCTACTGGAGAATGCATGCATTATCGTATTGAAAGATGAACCCAGCAGTAGGTTGGAGAGTCCTATCCCAACGCTGCACAAATCTCAAATTATCATCTGTAATCACAAAATGCATCCATAATCAATACACAATACTGGCACAAAACATGACTGACTGAACTTCTTGCTGAACCTGTAGAACTGCATGCCTGAGACATCAGGTGTCAGACAAATCCCGCATTTGCCCCTGAAGAGAACTCTACGTCACTGTGCCATGTTCCACCTCAAGTGTTATCTTGCCCAACTTCATCACACATGATGGTCCTGAGAATGTGACACTCTTGTTGGTATTGGACACCTATAAACCAAATTGATTGTGTAGAGATGGTTGTATACTATCTGAAACAACACAGCCCTCCAGTTGCCTCCTAATAGGCAGTACACTGTTCCATTGCATTCTCCTTGAGGTATCTTCTGTATAAGTCATAATTTGCAGGTAGTGGTCATCAGCTTGATGCTTGTGAGCAGCTGCTATGTGAAGGAGATCAGTTTCACTGTTGTGCATTTCACAATAGTCATTGAATGTTCAAATGACATCACTGTGGTGTAAGCCAATTTGGCGAGCAACTTCGCATACTGATGATCCTCCTTGCCCTAAGGGAACAATGTGCACATGGTCCATGTGCTTGAAATGATCACATTTGGGGCATGTTGTCTGACTGAACAGTGCAAGCAAACTGCATTATTCCATTCACGACTTGAGACGGAGCATGGTTTTCTGCACTGCACTTGAGAATGCAGGTTTCATTTTACCTCCATAAAACCTTCTGTGGTCAAAAGGGCACTGAGAAACAGGTTTCCTATTACAAAAAGGAAAAATACAAACCATGCAGAACATGTAGGTGATACCAGGCTTGTTAATCACACGTTTCACCAGAATTCAGTATCAGGTATTTTAAACAGAAGTCTTCAAACAACACAGTAAATCTTATTTTCAGGTTGTTATATGAGACACACACCTGCAAAACTCACACATGGTATGTAGCACACATAGGTCTATAGACACTCAATTTCCTCTCTAGTGGATCCAACTGACATAGGCATACAAAAATCTTTAACAAAGAAAGCTCAAATGTACTTGATAGTCCCTGTAAGGCCATGAAATGCTTACTGAAAGTATGGAACTCATAACTAACCTAGGGATCAGGCCTTGGTGGAGCACCGGCTTAATCACATTACTTGTCTCAGACTCTTATGGCCCTTGGGTTATGACATATCTCAGCACAGTTTTGTACACATATCGCTGCTTATCTGGACGTTAGATATTTGCATTGGTGGTCCAAATCCTTGGCCACATTGAGGGGCAGGAGGGGGGGGGGGGAAGTGTTACAGACAGACAGTAATACTAAATATTTTTTAACATGTTTTCTGAAAACTGTCTACTTTATCGACAATGTCAGTATAGAAACTGGGATTAGTGATCATGATGTCATTACAGCAGCTATGGTTACTAAAGTTAATAAATCAGTCAAGAAGGCTAGGAGAGTATTTCTGCTAGATAGGGCAGATAAGCAGTTGTTAGCATCTCACTTAGACAGTGAACTAACATCACTTTGTTCTAGTTAGATGGATGTGGAGGAGTTTCAGCAGATTGTAAATCACAATCTGGAAAGTTATGTGCCTTGTAAGAGGATAAAGGGTGGAATGTATCCACCATGGTTTAACAGTGAAATATGGAAGATGCAGAGGAAGCAGAGATTGTTGCACTCAAAAGAGAAGGCACAAATGACGACAAGCAGAAGTTAGTACAGATTCACGTATCTGCGAAAAGATTTGTGCACAAAGATACAACTACCACCACCATCACACCTTAGCAAAAGATATGGCAGAGATCCCGAGAAAATTTTGGTCCTATGAAAATAGACTAAGGGGATCTAAGGCTTCCATTCAGTCCCTTGTTGACCAGTCTGATGTGGCAGTTCAAGATAGCAAAATTAAAACAGAAGTTTTAAATTTTACACTCGAGAAATCGTTCACACATAAGAATCATGCAAACATACTGTCATTTAACCATCAGACAGACTCCCGTATAAATGATACAGTAATAAGCATCCCTGGTGTGGATAAACACCTGAAAGATTTGAAAGCAAATCAATCACCAGATCCGGATGGAATCCCAATTTGGTTTTACAAAGAGTGCTCTTAACCATTGGCTCCTTACCTAGCCTGCGTTTATCATGAATCTCTGACCCAGCACTAAGTCCCAAGTGACTGGGAAAAAGCACAGGAGACTCCAATATATAAGAAAGGTAAAAGAACCAACCTGCAAAATTACAGACCAATATCCCGAACTTCAGTTTGCTGCAGAATTCTTTAACATATTCACAGTTTGAATCTATAAAACTTTCTTGAAACTGAGAAGCTAATACCCACAAATCAGCATGATTTTAGAAAGATCCCTTTTGTGAAACCTAGCTTGCCCTTTTCTCACGTGATATACTGCGAACTATGGATGAAGGGCAACAGGCAGATTCCATATTTCTAGATTTCCAGAAAGTATTTGATGGTGCCCCATTGCAGGCTGTTAATGAAGGTACGAGCATATGGAATAAGTTCACAGATAAGCAAGTGGCTTGAAGACTTCTTAAGTAATAGAACCCAGAATGTTGTCCTCGATGGTGAGTGTGCATAAGAGACAAGGAAGTGTGGCAGGACTGCTGTTGTTCTCTATATACCCTAAATGATTTGCTGGATGGATGGGCAGTAATCTGCGATTGTTTGCTGATGATGCTGTGGTGTATGGTAAGGTGTCAAAGTTTAATGACTGTAGGGAGATACAATATGACTTGAGACAAAACTTCCAGTTGATGTGATGAATGGCAGCTAGCTCTAAATGTGAAAAAAACATAAGTAGGAAGAACAAACCCATAATATTCAGATACAGTAATACTGGCATCCTGTTTGATACAGTCAAGTTGTTTAAATATCTGGATGTAACACTGCAAAGTGATATGAATGGAATGACCATGACTGTGGTAGGGAAGGCGAATGGTCAACTTTAGTTTATTGGGATAATTTTAGGAATGAGTGGTTCACCTGTAAAGAAGACCACAGAGACTGCATATAGGACACTGGTGTGACCTACTCTTGAGCTCTGTTTGAGTGTTTGGGATCTGTACCAGATTGGATTGAAGGAAGACATAGAAGCAATTCAGATGCGGGCTGCTAGATTTGTTACCCATAGATCTGAAAAGCACGGAAGTGTTATGGAGATGCTTCAGGAACATAAATGGGAATCCCTGGAGGAAAGGTGGCATTCTTCTTGAGAAACACTGTTACGAGAATTTAAAGAACAGACTTTTGAACTCAGTACTATTGCTGCCAACATACAGTGTGTGTGACTAAGGACCACGAAGATAAGGTATGAGAAATTAGAGATACGGACACATACAGACAGTCGTTTTTCCCTCACTCTGGGAGTGGAAAAGGAAAGGAAATAACTAGTAGTGGTACAGGGTACCCTCTGCCAAGCACCATATCTATGTAGATGTAGTTGTAGAAATTACAGCCATGTCCCAAACTGAGAGCCCACACACCAGGTTCGTAATCAGAACTCCCGAAGGACACATGGGGGACCTCAACTTCACTTTAAGACTGAATGCCTTTTTAGTTATATGTGTGATGAGGGAATCTAAGCCAAGTGAGGAATTTAGCTGTTTTGACCTACTGTGCATTATACTTATACTCCAATTAAAATAACATTGTAAATGACAGACTCTAGTGGAGGGAACCAGTGTTGCCAGCCACATTAGTTAATTCTCTATGTGTACCTACAAAACAGGCAACACAGCAAGCATGTGGCACATGAGGAAGAATATGATTAGTTAGTGACTCACTGAAACATCAGTCACAAAGTTATTTTTATCAAAGAATACACTGTGTGTTTTTTTGTCTGAACCACCTCTACTACTTGACCAAGTAGTGTATTTCCAAAGAATAAGATGCAGATCACATTTAGTGATGATCAAGTAACAATAAAATATTAAATCCCTGTTGTCATGCATTATTCTTCTAAATTGTTAAATTGAAAGAAGATGTGCTGAGAGTTGGAAAGCTTTGGATACAGATGGTGATGTGTGAGCCAGTGTTGCACTGTTGTCCAGTATGAAATTAACTGCCAGAAGATGAAGAAATATATGCATTTTGTTCACATACACAGAGCTGTTAAAAAAACACCACTTATAATCTTAGAGGTTATGATTAAGACTTTATCAATGTAAACCATTCATTTACTATCTTGACTTCAATTAATTGTTAAATGTACCCACATAAAATATTTGTGGAAGCTGGACAGTAAATGAATACTGCTCCTTCCTTACCCCTCTGAATATCCTTCAGTGTTCCTCGGGAAATTTCAGCCGGGACCACTTAGTAGTGTTGGATTTGTCCACTGTATATCTGAAATTCCAACTAGAATCCAGATATATTATAAGAGAGAGAGAGAGAGAGAGAGAGAGAGAGAGAGAGAGAGAGAGAGAGAGAGAGAGAGAGTGTGTTAGAGTTTTGTAAACCCCACCCCACATCTCCTACAAAACCACCAAGCTGATTTCAGCCAAACTTTGTACACATATCCCTTACTGTCATGCAACAATCACTGTGAGAGTAAGAACCACCTACCTATCAAAATTGAGGAGAAATGATGTCACAAACAATGAGATGCATGAAAAATTGCGACATCATGCATGATGTTTAAAAATATTACTTCTGTGCTACTAACTGTATTGCAACATATTTCACTGACAAAATCCACATGTGTCTGTGTGTTTGTGTTTGTTTGTGTGTCTATCGACCTGCCAGCGCTTTTGTTCGGTAAGTCACCTCATCTTTGTTTTTATGAATACAAATATATCATTACATGAAAAAATGCCACATCATGCAAGAAGTTTTAATACATATATTCTTTACTACGAAGACACTCCCTGCAGTTGAGTCATCTGCAACAATCCCTGACAATTGGCAGCACTTTTGACAGCTTCCATCTGTGAAGTGCAAATGGCTGTATGTGAAAATGATACCTGTCTGTAGAGCTATGAATAGGTGTGGCCACAGAGATGTTTACAAAATTGCAAAGCAGTTGAGCCCAGTATACAGAAACTGTCCAAGATCATGTTTCTTAATTTGGATACTGTATTTGTATATTGTATATTTGAACATTACACGTCTTTCTTTGTGTGGTTGCTTCATAACTCCATGTGTTTTCACGAAAACATGGACATGAAAATTTTTTTATATACTCCACTAGGTTTTCTGTTTTCATTTCTAATAGAAAATTGGCAAAACAAGTAAGCAGGCAATGCTGAGTTTGTCAGCTAGTTATTAATAAAGTGTGCAAATTAGAACAAGCGGACTTTTCATAGTGAGTATCGATTGTAAAAGAGCTGTACTACAGCATATTAATTTGAAAGTCTTACAACTTAAATTTCCTAACTTGTAGTTCCAGAATTTCCCGACCATGTAGCATTTAATCATTAATAACATTGAGGTTCTAGGATCCATTCATAGCAACTGCCTGAATTTCTTCTATGTGGAATGAGATGAATTCGAACCCATGAAGTGAATTATGGAGCTGTTTGAATGTAGGATCAGAGAGGCTGATACACAAGCCATGTTTAAAATCAGTAGATCCATACCTGTTCCTTAGTTGCTATATAACCAATAGTTATCTATCATTCATATGGCCAATATTGTATGAATGTCAGTGGCTAGAAATAGATTTTGATCAGAAAATGAACCCATTCGATGAATTCACTAAGTATCAAAATTTTTAGCTTCAGCCGGCTGAATGTTGATCTGAATTAGCTCGATACACAGTTTGTAACACCACTAAATCTGTTATCAATGTGATTACCATGCTTTGACATGATTATTAATTGTGTATTATAGATACACATGACTTATTATTGAAGATTTTGTGTTGTTCAGTTGGAGGAGAAAATGAGCAGAGGCAACTTCTCAGACTTATTCAAAGCATCTAAAATCAGATATCCATAAAGTAAATGAACAGAAACAATATAATTCTCAGAGTAACACACTCAAATGTGGAATGCTGCCCACCATAGTGGCCTAGAACACTGGGAAAATAGCATTATGACATATTCAGCCGGAGCGATTTCTGAACATAGTGCCGTCTTAAATTGTTTGTAATCAATATAACAGAGAATGGTAGCTGATAATTCTCAGTCACCTGGCTTAGGCCATTAGGTGACAAAGCCAACTAGGCTACAAAAACTGTACATGACAGTGGCATCACATCAGGTTTTCAGAATTTGCTGAGCATACTGAAAACGTACATATTACATATTGTTGGAATGGATTTAAGCTGCTTTCTGGACAAAAGTTCCAGTAGTTCACAGGTTTTCAAGCTACTTTTATTCAACAATAAAGAAACCATCAATGCAAGGGACAGCATATGGATACTTCCGCATTGAAATGAAATGTCGTGTGGCTAGGGCCTCCCATTGGGTAGACTGGTCACCTGGTCCAAGTCTTTTGAGATGACGCCACTTCAGCAACTTGCGCATTGATGAGGGTGAGATGATGATGATGATGATGATGATGATGATGATGATGATGATGACGACGATGACGATGATGAAAACAGCACAACACCCTGTCCCTGAGCAGAGAAAATCTCCGACCCAGCCAGGAATCAAACCCAGGCCCCATTGCATCTCATTCTGACAACTGACCAGTCAGCTATTGAGGCGGACACTTCTGCATTGTCAACTTAGGAAGAAAATTTGTCAACCCTTAGGTAGGTTTGGCCACTATAGCTTTTTACTGGGCATGAGCCTTTTGGAGATGGTATACCACTGTCTTTCTCAGACCTCGGAACAGTCTTACCCATCCAAATACATGGGGACCTAGAGTTTAACATGGATTCCGAACCATGGTATAAGTTTGTGGTTTGCACATTAACAAATATTAACAAAGAGGAAAGAAATGATAAGGCATGAAAAAAATTCCTTGAACTTATCCAGGTTTGAATCCCAACCTATGGTGCACCAGCACACTACCACTAAGCCACTGAGCTAAAACTCCATTTAAATATTGGCTATTTAGGTACTGGTGAATGAATATAACTTTGCTCACTGACTTACATGTCTTACTTTTTCTGTTCCTCAGTTTGTGTACAGTTGTCATAGCAATATAAGCACATTTTTGCAAGTTAAAAATTTCATATGAGTTGCTCAGTAACTGCTATTCAAATGTAGTGAGCATTTTTGTAAGAGATGTTCAGTCATTACTGGCTGATGTCAAACCCAGTACCTAACTGTTCATTGCAAATAGTTCAAATTTCCTTTTCATGTGCAGGCAATAAGTGTCAATGGAATACTTTTAAAATTTTTCACTTTTATTATGGGTCATCTCCAAGAAATCTTACGGGAGCATTTATTATCTAAACTCATTTCTTACATTCCAGATATTGTTCTTAACCTTACAGATTGAAAAAATTGTTTTGAACTTTGAGGCAGAACAACTTTTTTATTTATTCTTTTCAATTTGTATTGTGCAAAATGAAATCAATTTTTTTTCACTGTCACTATGTTGTGAACTGACAACTGCAATTGAACTTTACCTGCCCCACAAAATTGAATGTTTACACGTTGCAGATGTCCATGTTCAGCTTAATCAAAGTTCATTTTTTGTGCTAATCTAGAATGACCTACTTTATTCTATCAGCCAGTACAATACTAATTCAATAACTTGTTATATAAAGCTTACCTGTTCCTATTAAACAACAGTAATGTTTGCAATTCAGATGTATTGGTAGTACAAGTGAGGGTATTTTAAATTCATGCAACAAATGTACAAATTTATTTCATTTTCTGTATACACATAAAAAAGACATTGTTATGATTTACATTTTGCTTTTTTGGTATCATTCAACACTATGGTTTTACTTCAACATCACCAGTTTGATAACTCTGACAATTACAGATCTGCAAGATATTTGTGCGCTTCATCCACCCACACTTTGTACTAATCACATTACACCATCTGTTTAAGCCTTTAAATCAAATACTATGAGATGAACACACAAATTAAAACAAAACAAAATGTCACAAACATATTTACTGTTCCCTTTAAATGACACAAACATGAAGGTACTCAATCCTCTTTCTTCATACACATATTTTCTTCTCAGCACTGCATACACTGAATTTCTTTCCATCGGTGTTAAATGTTTTGCTTTCTGCAGGTTTGTTCAAAACTGAGATATGTGACACACATTTGTAAAAACAAGTTTTTGTGACATATCCTCTCCTAAAATTTTACAGCATTTCTCTGGCTATCAAATACAAAATTAAAAATTCTAGGAGCTACAGAGATCTGCATAATTCATATTGTCTTGTATTTACGAAAGGACATCTACACAGGAAAGGGTAATACTGAAAATGGGTTACTATATCTCGCATGCTGCAAATGTTCTGAAGACTGAATAAGTGAAAAAGTTTCAACATACAATATCCGTATTCCTTGAAAGCCTATTGCAAAGTTCCTTTCTGTGGAGTTCTCTTATTTTATTCATACAGTACTTGAATCTTCTATTTTTCTACTGTTTTCCTGCTTTAAGATGAAAGACATTACATTCTGCAATGAAATGTACTTTGGACACACTCAGTACATGTATGCAAAAGAACAAGGTTGAGTATTCCCACATAGAAAGCGTAAACACAAGTGGAAATGTGATTATATACTTGATGAAATATGCTAACACATTATCATTAATTCACAACTATCAATTGCTTTACTTTTTCTTGTCAATGAAACAGTACATCATGGATTGAAAAGAATCTCCCCTCCCCTGGTCCGCTCTTGGATTGATTAAAATCTGCATTATTTGGACAGGGTGGACAAAAAGATAACACCCAGCTACTGTTGCATCAGCTCCAGAGATATCACAGAGAACTACGTAGTTCTTGAAAAAGAGTGTACAATGATTGCTGGTGACACACAAATTAACACTCATATTTTCAAAAGGGTTTCAATTATACAAAAAATAAAGTCAGTTTGTGGAAAGACTAATAAATTCATAGTTCCTCAATTGGAGTGACCAAAATTACCCTGGGGATGGAGAGTGCAGGAGTGTTTGGCAGTACTATACTCCATAAACAAAAATGTCATGATATGTCAATGCTTGCCATAGGCATGTAGAGCTGTTCTTCAGCTGCTGCTGTTACTGGAATGCGAGGGGACATAGGCATGTATCCAGGTTCAGTGTCAGAAAGAGCAGAACAGGATGCAGAATGCCGTTCAGTGTATCTCAGGGCCACTTGTGACGAAACCAGCCTCGACGATGGTCGGCAGTCGTCTAATGTCTCCTCACTCCGTACACTGTAAAAACAAGAAGTAAAATGTTTTTTTTACAACAAAAATGGACTAATATCAGTAAAATTTTATGGAAATAAATATAAAATTTTAACAGACTGCTCTGCATTAAACAAACCACAAAACTATGTTTTCCATGTTCTTATTATGTGTACTGTAATTTATGTTTTGCTGACTGCTATGTTGTAAGTAATTTTGCTGAGGGATTTTTATTTTACTGAAAAGGCTGCTATTTTAAATTTAAGACTATTATGTGCTCTAAAAATTTTTGACCATATTAATAATCTTTTGCTGGAAAACTAACTTGCCATAATTTAAAGTACTAAGTTTCTTGATTATAATAATTTGTCTGAATTTTCATAACACACAATAATTTGGTTTTCAAATCTCATCTGGTGCAATCCCTAACAATCAGTCTTTCCTTCTCATCCCATTCGGTAAGTCTCCCCCAATTTGCAGTTCTGGGTGACCTTTCTGAAACCTACCCCCTTTCTTAAACCTCTCCAGTCTCTTTCCTTCACCCTTCATCCTTCCCCTTCAACCCTTCTGTCAGAGAAAGGAGCCACTGGCTCCAAAAGCTTGCATAAGTATAACCTTTTATTTGTGTTGTCTCCTGCTGCCCCTTGGTGAGTATATATACTGTATGTATTTTTTTTATCTCGACAATTACATTATATAGTCAAACATCGATTATTGTCATTACAATAATTTGGAAGTCTTTTTATGTACAGATTTCATTGTTCATCTAAAAATGTAATAATGAACTCTTCAGTTGTGTGGCCATAGTGTTTGTAGGTGCTCTAAAATTATCCGAGGTATTTCAAACCCATCTCTGCAACTACTAAAAATACATTGTTTATTTTGTCATGCTTTACACCAAGAAATGTGTGGTGCTACAAAATAAAGTTAAGTTAGATCAAATATATCAGTGTCAAATACAGGAGTACCAGTAAATTATGTAAGCAGATGACAGATGACTCTTCCAGATGTAAGCACGAGGTAGACAAAAATGCAACTGCTGCAATTTTTTAAATGAGTAAAATGGAACATACATCTGCACTAACAATAGAACAATTAAACTGTCATGTCTGTCTGCCTGTTTGAACATACTAATATACAAAACTACTACACAAATTTTCATGTGGTTTCTGCAGATAACTTGAGCATAGCTTGGGGCAACATTGAAGCTTTATTTCATCTTCACTATCCCTGTGTATACCAGTTTTACATTTGTAAATCTCGTATTTTAGCATTTCCGCGACCCATTCCATAGGTGAAACAAACCCACATCCGTTCATGCTGTCCTTCTTCGTATATGTTCAGTATCCTCCGTTATAGGCCTAGTTGGTGCAAGACCCTAACCCTTGAACAATGTTCTAGGATGAATTGCAAGAGTGTTTTGTAAGTAGACTGATTTTTTTTTATTTTTTTTATTTTTTTTTTTTTATTGGGGGGGGGGGCAGTATCTAATCAATGAATGGAAATCTGTCACCCACTTTACCTTCAACTGAGCTTACGTGATCATTCTATTTCATATCCCCAGAAACTGTTTCACACAGGTATTTGTATGGGCTGACAGATTCCAACTGTGCTCATCAACAATTTTAATAAATGGATATCTAGTTTTTTGCATTTTCTGAAATCCACAGTTTTCCAACGAACACATATGTTAACATTGCATTGCTTTGAAATTTTATCAAGATCTGACTGACAAGACATTTTGCTTCTTTCAGACAGAGTTTCATTATACAGATTAAATTCCTCTGAAAAAATATGATTGAGTTGTCTTGGGTTGGTGCGTAAGTTCATAGAATTTCACCATAATCTTAATAAACACAACACACACATATAACATAGACTTCAGTCATCAATAATATATTGTTCTTCACTATTTACAACATTCTACTAAAACTGGGTTAAATCTTCAATTCCACAACTTTACAGATCACATGGTTTTCAGGTGAAGAACTCGTTAAGCCATGTTCAGAGTGCATTTACATCTGAAAATGAAGTTCCTTCAAGGTTTTTCACAGAAACTGGAAAAGATAGAAATCTGGAGACACAAGAACAGGCAAATAATGTGGGTGCAGAATGACTTCCCAACCTAACTCCTGTATAGTGTTTTTTGTCAGTTTAGCATAATGCAGATGGGCATCATCAATCATCGTGGAGTAGCATCACTTCATCCAGTCTTCCTGGTTGTTGTTCTTTGACTGTGTATGTCAGACATCTCAGTTGTTGACAATAAATGTGAGCAGTGATGGTTACACCCCGCTGTTCCATCAGATGCATACCATTACCATTTGTGGATGCACACAAGTCTTTGTACGGGGAGATGCTGCTTTTTTTGGTTAAAAAAATGATGCAAACGGCTCTGAGCACTATGTGACTTAACATCTGACGTCATCAGTCTCCGAGAACTTAGAACTACTTAAACCTAAGGACATCACACACATCCACGCCTGAGGCAGGATTCGAACCTGCGGCCATAGCAGTCACACGGTTCTGGACTTAAGCGCCTAGAACTGCTCAGCCACCGCAGCCGGCGCTTTGTTTGGACTCAACCA
This sequence comes from Schistocerca americana, assembly GCF_021461395.2. Classification (NCBI taxonomy): domain Eukaryota; kingdom Metazoa; phylum Arthropoda; class Insecta; order Orthoptera; family Acrididae; genus Schistocerca; species Schistocerca americana. Next base: position 226,617,204 of record NC_060123.1, read on the forward strand.
TTCCTTTCTTTTCTTTATGCTAGCATAAAGACACCATTTCTCATCATCAGTAACAATACAGGATAAGAATGGTTGGTGTTGTTCTTGAGCCAGTTTGATGAGCAAGCAGAAATGCACATAGGGCCACCCCCTGATTTCGGTGAATTTGGCTTAGAGCATGTGGTATCCATACTCCCAATTTTTTTAACCTTCCCACTGCATGCAAATGTTGCACATTGCTTACCCACACAGTTAGCCAGTGAAAATTGCTTTTCATTGCACTCTGAATACTCAACTTTCTTCTAAGAAAACCTTTCCTATGCACTTCAATACTTCAGTTTTAATCGCTCTTCAAACCAATGCCAAACAGTTTTAGCCTAGTGGGAACATGAAGTTACGGAGTGGCTGCAAATTGTCTTCAAGTAGCAACGTAACCATTTCCAATCAATGACTGGTTCAGTTGGACCAGAGGATCCAGTCCATTCCATTCCATATGAACACAGCCCACACCACTACGGAGCAACCACCAGCTTGCACAGTGCCTTGTTGACAACTTAGGTCCATGGCTTCATATGGTGTGTGCCACACTTGTAGCCTACTCTCAGCTTACCAACTGAAAACTGGACTCACTGGACGAGACATGGGTTTCTAGTCATCTAGGATTCAAGCAATATGGTGACGAGCCCCAAACAGGCACTGCAGGTGACGTCATGCTGTTAGTAAAAGCACTCACGTAGATCGTCTGCTGCCATAGCCGATTAATGCCAAATTTCACCACACCATCCTAAAAGATATATTCATCATACATCCCACATTGATTTCTGCTGTTACTTCAAACAGTATTACTTGTCTGTTAGCAATGACAACTCCATGCGAAACCCACTGATCTCGGTCATTAAGTGAAGGCTGTCGGCCACTGTGTTATCTGTGGTGAGAGGTAATGCCTGAAAATTGGTATTCTCAGCACACTCTTGACTCTGTGGGTCTTGGAAAATTGAATTCCCTAACAATTTACAAAACGTAATGTCCAATGTCTCTAGCTCCAATTACTATTTCAGTCTGTTAATTCCCGTCATGCAGCCATAATTGCACTGGAAATCTTTTCACATGAACTCCACCAATGCACTGGCCTTTTATACCTTGTTGCACAATATTACCACTGTGTGTACATGTGCATATTGCTAACCCATGACTTTTGTCACTTCACTTCAGTGTATACTCCTCTCTTTGAATTTAATCAGGGGCAACAACAGCACTGGAGATTCCAAATATTTGTGCCATAGTGTTACAAGATGAATTGGTGAGAGCATGACATGGATACACTAATCTTATTTCAAGGAAGGTCATTGTGACAAAAGTGGTCATGTTCACTCAGAAAGACTTGCAGACAAATGGAGACCATTTAAACACAATAATGCATTATTGTAACTGTCACTGAACCTCAGATTTGGCAAATGTAATGAATTGTGATGACTCACATTGAACAAAAAGACAGCACGTTGCCATATGTGCACATGTACTTGTTTGTCTCCACATGCCTCATGAGCAGAAGCACCATTGACATCCAGAATAATCATTAGCAATTCAAAGCAATGCCTTTCAATAACATCATAAATAAAAATAAAAGGATTGCTAACCTCTAACAAAAATTGAGCATCTCCTCATACAGAGGTCAGTGCGCATCTGCAAAACATAATATTAAACATCTCTGAGGATAGAGGGCATGTTGTACATTAGGAACCATTTCTCAGAAAGTGTTAACGTCATGTGGTATTTATTGCCATCTGAGATGTCGGGTGGCTACAGTCTAATACAAAAAGCCAAAAGGAGGGAGATAAATGCTGGAACTACTTGCTAATGCTTGTCCACATTGTACTAACTTGACTAAAGATATTAAAGAGCTTCATTGTTACGTGATTCAACGCCCCTCTTGATATTCTGATCTACCCTCACTTTAAAACTTTTCCAGTTACATTCATACAGACATTCAAAATGAATGTGCACTTCCAACCTGACTTGAATTTCTTAGTTCTAAATCAATTGACTTTGTTAGGCATGGACTCAAATAGCTATTCCTGAAGCGTATATTTTAGATAACTCAAAGGACTACCTTCTGTTGACCTTTTAATTTAAAAAAGTCATTTTTTTTAAAAAAAAGCTACAAGATTTTGAAAGAACATTTTTTGTTTCCATTTAACTTGGTTAAAGTAGCCACTAAATTCACAAGTCACTTTAAGGTGTCATACCTTAAGAGAAAACTTTCAGTATTACAAATATACATTTAAATGAGTATATACAGTATTTGGCCTGAAAACAGTAATAAATGAAAGAGAATGAAGACATTTCAAATGCCTAATGTTGCTGGTTCAGAATACCAACCTGCAGATAGTGCGGCAGTCGTGTCTCTTCCGTGGGGGCAGTGGAGGAGGTAGAGGGGCACTCTTGTTCATTAATGTTGTCCAGTGTAAAGAAACAGGATTCTCGTAATGACTCTGTGATGATACTTCAGATTCATCAATTTCCTCATATATACCAGATGCCACAGAAATACCAGACTCCCTCCTCGGAGATGTCCCATACCGAATCTGGTCCTGATCATCCTCATCACTGTCAAAGCTTCCAATCTGTTGATACTCATGCAAAGATTCTGAGTCAACTTCACTGCAGCCTGGTGTCGAGAACATCAGCCCCAAGCCAGCAGATATTAGACTCGACGCAATCTATAAAGAAGGAAAAAAGAGCTGTTGAGTAATTATACTACAAAACTCCACATGATTATAATAATTGTTAACAGCCAAATAATATTGTGTACTAAACAGTAAAGCAACTGTAGCTTAAAAGACAAAAGTAAAATATTATCATTAGAGTTTAACATAATCACAAATAACGATGGCATAATTTTCTCAATAGCTGTGAAATTTTGTCTGTCCTACTAAGTTATTCACAAACACGGGGCAACTGTCTCGAAAATACACCACTGTCAGTCAGTCTAGACCCACCAAATCAAGAGGAAACATGCAAGAAGTGCCAGTAAGCCTCACCAACACAAAGGCCACAATGTTGGCACACGAATGAGATCAAATGGAGCAGATTAATTGTTCTCCGGGAAATAGGTGAATCTTACCGTGGCATGGCAGCTTGTACAGGGCACACTGTAATGACACTGATGTGTGTGGAACCAGTGCATAGAAGATGATCATACACAGTGACAAGGAGGTACAGGACCATACAATGTGGGCAAAGCACAGAATGAACGCCTTGCTGTCTGCTTGGCCATAACCCGCAGAACAACTTTGTCGACAGTGTTGGCTCAATGTTGGACCACTTAAACTCTATTACAAGGATTGGACTGAGGGCACATATGCCTTTGCATGGTCTTCCATTGACCAGAAATGGCCAGTGTCTCAGACTGCAATGGGTACACGAGTGCAATTACTGGCACACTGAGTGGAAAAATGTGTTTTCAGATGAATCCTCCTTCAAATTGTCCTACAGTGATGGCCACATACCTGTTAGATGCTACTGGGGCGAATGCAGTTGGGCAGTCTGCATTGGTGAGCAGCATAGTGGACCAATGCCTAGTGTGATGATTCTGGGTGCTATTGCCTACAATGTGCAATCTCAGTTCCTACATATTGAAGGCAAGGTAAACACAGGGTGTATATGTGGACAAGGAAAAAAAAATCCCAGATCTCCCGTTTAAAAATACACTTTCTCCCAGGTGAAAATACAATTTTTCTGTGTTAAGTGACCGTATACTTTCCCTCGGAACTGTAAAATTTGTCAATCATTTGAATGGCTATGGTTTTATACAGCAGCTTAAAATTTCCCGGCACTTTAGAAAATCAAACACAGGGGGAGAAAAAAAAACATATTTTGGAATGTTCTTTGATGTGCAGCAACATATATGCTGCATATTTTCGTATTACGAAAGATAGATTCATATTCCACCAAACACCATATGTTACTTTCTGAAGCATTGAAATTGAGATTGCGATGTGCTTTTGTAAGCCAGTCATAGCTCATGTCACGAGAGCTCACCAGCGGATATTAAGAGCATAGGACATGTGATGTAGTCAGCCAATAGCAACAACACTCTTAAGTACTGCAAACACACAAACAGGAAAAGTTAATGGCTCAAATTAATATACATAATGTTGCTACAAAATAATATTTGTCTCTAAAATTAATAAGCTACAAGAGAATCTAATCTTTCACATAAAATGTTAATCTTTTTTGCGTGTTTTACACTTTAAGATACATCACACAAATTTTGCCAGTAAAATGTTTAATACAGACAAAAATTTCTGATATTCTGGGCTTGAAATTCTTCTGAATGTCAAAGAGCTGATTTTTAAATGAGAGTCAAACGCCCTGTGATTTAAAAAATTCATTGTACATTCTTGCACATAGTTCATCTTGCGCATAAGGAAATTTACTTTGAAAATAATGCTTTTCAAATCACAATTCACAATATTTTCCCGTGATCTGTTAGAAATGGATTTGTTCCAATAGTTGCCAGAGAGCGCCAGATAAGACACGTCACCGCGCTTGCACAGCTACGATGACATAGGAAGCCCGTAGGTTCATATGTGTAAAACATTAAAAGATCTTAAATTATCTCGTAAAAGAAACAGGAATGTCAGAATTTCATGAACCATACTGAAATGAATAATTTGCCTTAAAGTGCACATTCATATATCCAGATTCCCAATTAAGTAGGCCTCGACCTGATATTTATCTTTTCAATGTGGTTTTCGGGATGTAAATTTTCTTGGAGTACCAGTACTGTACTATCTCATGTTTGGTACTTTATTATGGCATAATGCCATACATGCTAGAAGATGAAAACATACACTTGAAATGTAGCGAACAGTTGAAACTAGCCAATAGTGTGAAATTAAACACTTCATTTAAAATAAATTGGCTGCCTCAGGGGAAAAGATAAATAAAAGCTGAATTTATTTAGCAATGCGATAAAAATAAGTTCATTGTTCTGCAAGGTGATTAATGGTTGACTATGAGAAAGGTGGAAATAAAAAAAATATAAATAAATAAAATCTGAAACTAATAACGTATTTTAGCCCTCTGTAATTATGTGAATGTATTTTAATTCACTTGATAGCTCCCAGCCATAGAAATCGCCTTTCTTGAGAGCAGTAAACAAAGAGGAAACAGAAGAATCACTAAATGTAAACATGGATCACATGGAGACTACCCCCCTACCCCCACTTTAACTCAGACTGCTCTGCGCAACAACCCGGATCTACAGTATTTCGAGCCAGGAAATACTAGATGGTGGCCTCCCCCCCCCCCCCCCCCCCCTTCCATCCGCCACCCTAGAGCATTTGAGATAGGACATCAAAACTTTTAAAGACTTTTCAAAAATATGTTCATTTTGTAGCGCATATCTTTCTGAAGAGTCTGACGTGTAAAACATATAACTTCAAGGAAATGTAAGACGTTTTATTTGGTCTTAAGTGTGCCACGCCTCTTCGCACAGCATTCTTCTGCTGCACATCACTGTATTTTGCACTGTGGAACTCAAATGTGTATTTTTTGTAATGGATGCCATCAAACTATATTCAGGATAGCGGAAATTAAAACTTCCTGTGGCGCCTCTCCTGCTGCCACTTGGCCATTTGGACATCCTGCCCCTCTTGAAAACTTCCTCGCAATTAATACTGGATGGGATTATTTGTAACCAGAAGAACAAGGACTCTTCAGGAAATATGGACTATTTATTGCCTATTAGCTAATAACTTGCTGTTCTGTGTGACATAAAATTAAATATACGATACATAATATCAGTATAGACAAGAGACAAGCAAAACAGTACACATTTATTCAGTCCTTAGCTCCTAGCATTTTTTTTTCTGTCTAATCTTGCTACAGCTTTACATGGCACGCTTTCCTTTCTGCGAAAGAATCTATTATCTCATCAAAATTCGTCAAACATTTTGCTACATCAAAAATCGACATGTCAGTGTCTAATACTGAAAAAGTTGTTAATACAAATAGTGTCCAAGACTGCTGTGGTCTCTCGATCTGATTACATCTATTTTGTCACTGAGATAAAAGAAAATAGGCCTTTCTAATATTGCATCAATTGTAAAACACACCAAGTAAGTGAGACTGTTTTGGTAATAATGGTCATCTTTATAATACCAATATGAAATGCCTATCTGGCCTACTACAAGCAAAAAGCTTTATGTTAGGAAATAGTTTCACATTTCATTCATATGCTCCAGTTTCTCAAGCATGAGATAGAAAAGCAGTAGTACGAAATTTTTGTACATTTTTGGAATCGTCAGATTCTTCCATAATTTGTGAGATGCCCAGTTTTCTTCTCCTTCCTCATTCTAACAAACAATATTCTCATCACTAATTCTGTAACTATTCTTACCACTGACAAAACTCATTCTCCGGTTAACTCTAGTAACCCTGCCAGAATCACTGATTTAGTTATCCAGCGATTATTCTCCAGTCAGGCATTATTACGTGTTTGTACAACGCGTTTTCCACGCTACTCCCAGACTAGAACTTAAGTGGCTGCTAGCCAGGGACTGTACAACTTGCCCTTTCTAGTGTAGCAAGCTGGCCAAAAAATTTCTGTCAAAATTTCATTTTCTTGGATACACCGAGAAGATAACACGTAATCTTTCTTACCTATTATTCCTGGTAGTCGTTTATTTCCACTCTGGTAGTCTGAATCTTTGGACTTAGCTAGTAATTATAACAGCACTGATCATTCACATACCCAATCAATCACATAAACGAACAGCAGTTGGAATTCTCCCGTTAGGCTTTGTTCCGCTCAGCTCGTATAGCCCCATGCCCTTTTGTCTGAAGGATACTTTATTTCTAGATGGATTCCCCTGGCAGAGACATCATGTACACTATGCATTCAAATATCAACTTATGACCCATTCAGAAATAAACTTGGAATGTGTTCAAAAACCAATAGGGACGTGTTTCAAAATCATCTGAATAATCGATAGACCAACGTGCGCTGGATCCTAGGTGCTTTGTGAAACAAGGCTTTTTTTTCCTCCATGTTGAAAGCATTTTAATTCCGTCATTCAGTAATAATTACATTGGAAATGTTTTCATGAATCACCTAATCACAACTGACAGCTTCACCAATGCACTGCCCTTTTATAGCTTGTGTATACACTACTGTTGCCATCTGCACATGTGCATACTGCTGTCCCATGACTTCTGTCAGCTGAATGTCTAAAGGATGCTATTCACTGTATGGCTATTATCCCTAAGGCACTTCGGGTTGCCTCAATACTTTCCTTCGGTAAAAATCTCTTTACAAACTTACAATACTAACACAATATATAATATAGATTGTGATTTTATCTTGGCAATAAATGAGAGCTTTTTAAAAGCATTGTAGTAAGAAATTTTTAGGGGTAAAACTTTTAATTTGATCACTTAAAACAAACTTGTTGCAGAAGAAGTAAGGTTTCTTTACTAATAAACGGACTGTTTTTCTTATATATAGTTTATTATAAATTGCATTAACAAAAAATGCTCATGATAGTGCTGTTTGCCCTGGAGCTTGGAATTTTCCTTTAGAAAACAGTGTTTTTCTGCTGCTGTTGCTGCTGAGGATTCGAGATTATCAGTTTGAAGTTACTTATGACAACACGAGATATTTGGGCTCGCAGCTATAACAGAAACTGCGAAATCTATTTATGTTAATAAATGACAACAGCTCAGAAATTTGAGGTTATCCTTATCACAATACACATATTTCACATGTTTTGCTTATCTCTGTTGAGGTGTGGACATTGAGTTTGAAGCTAGTGCTCTAACTTAGCAATACATGTGGTGGCTCTTTAATAGATAATGGCTAAATATACTGTTGAGCTCAATGTGTGAGCAGTAGCACGATGTGTTCAAAATGGCAGTAACCGAAAAGTGACCATTAAAACCACTCAAAATAACTGGTTTCAGGAATAACTGATTTTCAGTTTTTTATTCATATTATTTCCTGCAGTAAATGTAGAAATCGAACAAAGACTGAAAAATTTTGACTCTCTCAGTTTCACGAGACAATAGAATCAAAACATTAAACTTAATAGGCTACTAAAAGAAAACCTAGTCCATCCACCATTCCCTCACTTTCTCAAAAAATAGTAAGTGTTTGAATACTATTAAAAAAATATCACCAGTATTCTCATACAGATTCCAATATTTTTAAACTTTTCTCAAAAATTGTATAACAGTGGATCATAACAGAATTTCAGCATTACGAATCGTCAGTGTTAAAGGATGAAAACTGAGGTTGAAGAATCTGTTTTAGTGTTAATTTGTCTGTCTTACAGCAGCAGCAGATAAGCTACTTTCAATTTTTATTGTATACCATGAATGAATTATTGTTAAGTTTTTAATTAATTACTGTTACCATAATTAATTCCTCATTTTTATTTTAAAATATGGTGGACAATTTAATCTTTTAAGCAAATAAATCATTGTACTTCACTGCTATGTCACTCCGTAAAAATATTTCTACATCTTCATCTATAATGATTTCATGCAGTGCTGTTCTGGATCCCCCACTGGTAAGGCTGTGTCAAGAAAAGGCAGTCTGAACATATTCAACCTCCAGAGATGCAATGCCATTGCAGAAGTTATTTGCCTTGTATAATTTTTAGGTATATTTAGGACTGCAGCTACATGACTGAGTTTGGATAATACAAGCATATGGATGTAGTAACCTATTTATACACTGTGGATACTTTGAAGGCTTTAGCTCCTTAATGCTATTCTCACTGACTAAAATTACTTCTTCTAAATAAGTCCCAACATGTACGTGGCATATGCCATGATGATCGTGTCCAAATGGTGTTTTTATCCAATGCATGCAGCGTGGGTGTTGCGAAGATTGAGAATTGTGTCCTACATCATTAAAAACTAATTAATCAACATTAATTTTGTAATGAAACTAGTCCCCCCCCCCCACACACACATATACATACATACATACATACATACATACATACAAAGTACAAAATGTGATCATGGCTTTCACCAATGAGTCTTGTGACCCCAAGGACAATTCTAATGTTGGTTGTTATTAAATATTCTTACATATTATTCTCCTCTCCACACCCACACCTAAGGGTGGTAGGTTCGGGTATATTACCCCACACAGTATTTTTATACAAATAACGAATTCTGTATATATATACAAAATTTGATTGAAACTGCTTCAGACATACCCAAGTTATGCTTCTATGTCACCCTGTTTTTATCCCCAACCACTCCCCTATGGAAGGTAGGTGATTTTTACTAACATAATGCTCCTTTCCAAATAGCAAATGAGATGGGTACCAAGTTTAATTGAAATTGAGCCAGTGGTTTAGGAGTGGTGTGGAACATACATACTTACATAAATTTTTACAATATAATATAATGGGTATTCAAATGGAAAGGTATGAAATGTCTTAGCCAAACTGGTTGAAAATTGCATTTTCCACTTGGGATAATGTAGTGAGACGTTTATGGACATGAATGCAGTGCTGTCACCTTCTCCTAAAAATTTCAAAGCTGCGCCCTCAGCAGGCAAGGTAAAGCTCACAATCTTTTTCGACATCTGAGATCCAATATTCATCAAATTCCTCGAGCATAGAAAAACCATCAACAGTGATGCATATGCTGCGGAACTCCTGTAACAGTACCAAGAATTCTGGGAACAAGGGATCCTTCATCTTGTGAAACAGTGGTGTAGCTGTGTTCAGGCCTCTGGGGGTTCCTTTTCTTCAAAAGACTTTTATATACCCACAGCATTACTTCATATGTTTTCTTCTTGCCTTCATATTTTATACCTGTATATTACACACAAAGGTGACAAGTCACAGGGTAATTCCTAATATTGTATCAGACCACCTTTTGCCTTATTGCAGCAACTTGGTGTGGCATGGACTCAACAAGCTATTTTAAGTCCCCTAACTGATCTCTCAATTATGTCCCATAAATGTTCAATGGGTGGCTAAATCATTTGTCCAGAATGTTTTTCAAACCAATAGCAAACAATTTTAGTCCGGTGACATGGTGCATTGTCACCCACAAAAATTCTATGGTTGTTTTGGAACACTAAGTCCATGAATGAAAGCAAATGATCTCCATGTAATCGAACACAATCATTTCCAGTCAGTGATCAGTTTTGGACCAGAGGACCCAGTCCATTCCACGTAAACACAGCCCACACAGTTATGGAGCCATCATCAGGTTACGAAGTGCCTTGTTGACAACTTGGGTCCGTTGATTGCCTCATAGTAGGGTTCAGGTGTGGCACAGATCCCATCAGCTCTTACCAGCTGAAATTGGGACTCATCTGACCCGGTGATGGTTATCCATTCTCCTAGGGTCGAACCGATACAGCCACAAGCCCCAGAGAGGCACTGCACATAATGTCACGTTGTTCAGAAAGGCACCCAGATAGGTTGTCTGCTGCCATAGTCCATTAATACCAGATTTCACTGCACTGTCCTAATGGGTATGTTCATTGTAGTACATCCCACATCAATTTCTGTGGTTATTTTATGCCGTGTTGCTTGTCTGTTAGCAATGACAACATCCGCATTGCTACCTGCACCGCCCCCCACCAGTCAGCTCACACGCAATTCGTTCGTTTCTTTTGTCAATCGACTCGACTTAATCGAGTTATCGAGTTGTCGTACTTTCCTATGTAGCACGAGCGGCCACGTCATCATATTTTATACGTTTCTGTCTGGCACATAGACAGCTAACACATACCTACAAAAGAAGTCGCGGCCATTCTAGTGATCTCGATACGTTATTCTATCTGGCATTTGTTCGAGAAATGTCACGAATACTCTATTGTTTTGTGATTAAAAAGTGACTACTGGGAGAGGTTCTTCAATACAAGCAAATGGGCATAAAAGCCCTTAACGATCATGATTCTGTTATTCAAGCGTTGCCTGTTTGTCCTAGATCTGACTATCGCACTTTGCACATGCTGTACAAAATATTTGTGTGTCTACCTGCATCTATTGCTATAGTAGAAAGACGTTTTTCAACACTGCACCGTACAAAGACATGGCTGAGGTCGACAATGAAGGTGGATCGGCTTAATGGCTTAGCTTTGTTGAACACTCACCCTTACATTGATATCCTATTGATGATGTAATTAACCAATTTGCCGGGAAGAATAGAATAGAATTTAAGAAAGAGAACCACAATTTTAGCTTTTTTGTATCATAAGATGGCATTGTCTTGTGTGTGTGTGTGTGTAATCAGTATTTAAACTTTGTTAAACTTTGCATGTGACTTGATTATTTTTGTGATTCTTCAACTTCTCCCGCCGTATTTCTTGCTCGAACAGTCCACAGGTGTACTGCCGGTCCATAGTGTCCAACGGGCACAATATTTCAGCGATCAGACATGTCGGCATCATCAGGTGCGCTGACGAACTGAGCTCCTGAGGGCAGGCAGCCGTCCTAAACCCCCTTCCCCGGCGAGGCATTCTCTCTGCGGTCCGCGCCCGCGGCTGTGTGTCGGCGGTCGCCGAGAGGCTGGCATCGGCGTCTGTGGTGGCATCGGTGTAACTGGCTCATCTGCCCTGGTCGCTTGTTCGTTTTCTTTGCTGAGCCTCTTTTTAATTAGACTCAGTGCTGGTTCCCATGCCTTGCTAAGGTAATTCTGTTGATGAGTCTGCCCCTGGTACGAATTTCGTTAGCCTCTATAACAATGCTGTCCCAGTATTTAGATGTCTGTGCCAAGACCCTGGTAGGTTGGTAGTCCATTTCATAATTTTTATTGTGATAAAGTAAAGGTAGCTCAAGGTATCTCTAGCACCCCTTCCTTGAGGTTTTTCTGTATCTGCCACTGCTGACAAATTAGGCGAATGCCGCTGCTCGCGATCATTAAGTGAAAGCCGTCAGTCACTGCGCTGTCCATGGTGAGAGGTAATGCCTGAAACTTGGTATTACACTCTCGACACTTTGAATCTCGGAATACTGAACTGCCTAACCATCTCAGAAATGGAATGTCCCATGCGTGTAGTTCCAACTACCATTCCACATTCGAAGTCTGGTAATTCCTGCCACGATCGCGTCAGAAACCATTTCACATGAATCACCTCAGTGCAAATGACAGCTTCACCAATGCACTGCCCACGTGTATGTTATGTACGCGATGCTACCGCCATCTGCTCGTGGGTATATCGTTATCCCACGACTTCAACTTCCTCAGTGTACAGATAACATAAGATATAGACAAATGGCTTAAGAGCGGCAATATGGCCGTTGCCGACACCCCTCCAATAGGAAGAACGTAAGTAACTGTTAGAAAACGGCGCAGATATAGAGTACCACTACCTTGCCGCGGCCGGTGCTGGAGTCGTCGGAAGCGGTGGAGACTCGCACGCCAGAGTCGCGCGACCCCGAGTGCGTGCGCAGCAGGACAGCAGCAGCGCGCTGTGGGGAGCCGGCGAGCCTGTCGTCGGCTGCCCAGCAGCAGTGCAGGTCGCTCTCGCTGCGGCTGAGCCGGCGGCTGGCGGCGCGCAGGCCGGCGCACACGGCGGACTGTGCCACCAGTGGGCCGGCCATAGAGGCGGCGGTGGATGCGGGCGCGGTGGCAGCGGCCGGTAGAGAAGGCGGTGCAGACGGCGGTGTGGGCAGCGGCGAGGACAGCAGGCGCTGCGGCGGCCGCCAGCCGCGAGAAACGACGCGCTGCACCAGCCGTGGTGCGCGCCACCCGCACCACAGCACCAGCTGTCCCGCGCCCGCACAGAAGGCGCTGCATTCGACACACACAAAGTCAGCCCTCATTAAGACTAGACTTCAGAAGAACAAAACAGCATAAAATGGTGATGCGATACAAATCATCGCTATACACTGATACTGACCGGGCCAAATATCTCACGAAATAAGCATCAAACGAAAAAACTACAAAGAACGGAACTCGTGTAGCTTGATGTGGGAAACCGGATGGCGCTATGGTTGGCCCGCCAGATGGCGCTGCCATAGGTCAAACGGATATCAACTGCGATTTTTTTATTTTTAAATAGGAACCTCCATTTTTTATTACATATTCGTGTAGTACGTAAAGAAACATGAATGTTTTAGTTGGACCACTTTTTTTGCTGTGTGAAAGATGGCGCTGTAATAGTCACAAACGTATAAGTACGTGGTATCACGTAACATTCCGCCAGTGCGGACGGCATTTGCTTCGTGATAGATTACCCGTGTTAAAATGGACCGTTTACCAATTGCCGAAGAGGTCGATATCGTGTTGATGTATGGCTATTGTGATCAAAATGCCCAACAGGCGTGTGCTATGTATGCTGCTCGGTATCCTGGACGACATCATCCAAGTGTCCGGACCGTTCGCCGGATAGTTACGTTATTTAAGGAAGCAGGAAGTGTTCAGCCACATGTGAAACGTCAACCACGACCTGCAACAAATGATGATGCCCAAGTAGGTGTTTTAGCTGCTAATCAGTAGCAGACAAACTGCGCGAGAATCGGGAATCTCAGAAACGTCTGTGTTGAGAATGCTACATCAACATCAATTGCTCCCGTACCATATTTCTATGCACCAGTAATTGCATGGCGATGACTTTGAACGTCGTATACAGTTCTGCCACTGGGCACAAGAGAAATTACGGGACGATGACAGATTTTTTGAACGCGTTCTATTTAGCGACGAAGCGTCATTCACCAACAGCGGTAACGTAAACGGGCATAATATCCACTATTGGGCAACGGAAAATCCACGATGGCTGCGACAAGTGAACATTAGCGACCTTGGCGGGTTAATGTATGGTGCGGCATTATGGGAGGAAGGATAATTGGCCATTTTATCGGTGGCAATCTAAATGGTGCAATGTATGCCGATTTCCTACGTAATGTTCTACCAATGTTACTACAAGATGTTTCACTGCATGACAGAATGGCGATGTACTTCCAACATGATGGATGTCCGGCACATAGCTCGCATGCAGTTGAAGCGGTATTGAATAGCATTTTTCATGACAGATGGATTGGTTGTCGAAGCACCATACCATGGCCCGCACGTTCACCGGATCTGACGTCCCCGGATTTCTTTCTGTGGGGAAAGTTGAAGGATATTTGCTATCGTGATCCACCGACAACGTCTGACAACATGCGTCAGCGCATTGTCAATGCAAGTGCGAACATTACGGAAGGCGAACTACTCCCTGTTGAGAGGAATGTCGTTACACGTATTGCCAAATACATTGAGGTTGACGGACATCATTTTAAGCATTTATTGCATTAATGTGGTATTTACAGGTAATCATGCTGTAACAGCATGCGTTCTCAGAGGTCCAGCTAAAACATTCATATTTCTTTACGTACTACACGAATATATAATTTAAAAAATGAGGGTTCCTATTTAAAAAAACGCAGTTGATATCCGTTTGACCTATGGCAGAGCCATCTAGCGGGCCAACCATAGCACCATCTGGCTTCCCCCTTCAAGCTAGACAAGTTTCGTCCTTTGTAGTTTTTCGTTTGACGCTTATTTCGTGAGATATCTGGCCCGGTCACGATCAATGAAGCACCCTTTATAGTACGACAATTCAGGAACTGTCGTTTACAAAATTCCGATACTTGTGAAATGTCACCGAAAAGACTTCGTTCGCTTAGTGAGAATACTTTGCATCAAACTTTGTTACTAAGACAGCCAGGCATTGAAGTTACCACAGAGGACTCTTGAGTTTTACGAGCAGAAGAAAGTATACGCAAGAGTTCACATACGGCTATTAGTTCCTCCCGATAAAGTTGTGGAATGAACATCTAAAAATCTTGGAATAAGTGCAAGAACAGTAGTAAGCAAGTGAGCGTTATAACAAATGTTGGAAGTTGTAGACGTGAGCCGTAACGAACCTGAGGCGTCTGGATCAGATGGTATATTTTTTGCGAGCCCTGGAAAGAAGAAAAAGCACCCTCACCTAGTCACCGACATAAATTCTTTCGAGACTGACGCATATTTATGCTTACTACAGCAGGAACGAGTGTCCTACTGCAGCAAAGTTACAGGTTCCGTTAAAAGGAAGTGAACTTCTCAGGGATGGGAAAACGTCACCAAAAATTGTGCTGAAAAGCACGGGTTTCTGTTACAAAGCGCTAGACGAGCGCAAAGTCCCGCTAGAACTGGCGCATGTTATTACGCCTTGAAGCGTATTCTTGCACAACATTGTGGGCAAAGACATTCATCGATTTGTCTTGGTGATAACGAAGATGAAGACGGTTTTGGCGCTGATTCCGTGTAGAGACGATGGGGAGCTGGGTCGAATAGCGCCACTGTCGTCGTGAAATGGTGAGAGAACAGCTACGAATATCTGTTATTTATTGCATCATTATAAAACGTAGGGCGAGAAGTTACAAAATAAATAATAACGTAGATTGTAAAGTACGTACCGTACTGTTTTCAAGAAATCGGTCATCGTCATATTCCTTCCTCTTTTATCGAAAGCGTGTGCTTTGTTATGCTTGTATCTACATTATCATGCGATTTGTTTATTTGCTGTCATTGTGGTAGCAAGTAAGACGATTTCATATATACACTGTTATGGCTCAATAGCTTACATTTACGAGATGGAACAGAAAACTGTTATCATCTGCTATGTGTACAAAAACGGCTGTTGCAATATCGCGCACACGCACAAGCAACAAACCATATTTATAAGGCAACATATGGAGCCTGTTTACCTTCTTCAGTGTGTCTTTTTCTCCTTTCCAAGTACCAAATAACGATACCAACTGCACTTTTCTCCTTCAACTTAGATGATTTTTTTTAACTGTTAAAAAAGAATACTCAATGGGAGTCCTTCATAAATTAATGCTCTTATTTACACACAGAGCACTCTTCTTCTCCGTCCAGGTTTTGCGAATCCTCAATCGTTTTCTGGTTAAGATACCTGGTCTGTCTTATGAAATAACACTCAAGGGAAATAATTTTCCAAGTCGTCATGGAAGACTCACATCGTGTCATGAAAACACAGCAAAACAATAAAGAGTAAGAAGACCTAAGAGCACGAAGTCCACTATTACAATAGGAGAGAGTGCGGCGAAAACAGGTCAACTTCGGATGATAGGCGGCGATCCCGTCCAACAACTGCCCCGCTCCCTCACCACTACCACCGTCAAAGAACAACATCTTTCCTGAGAAAACTTGTTTTTGACTTCCCAATCCGTAACGTTCTGTTGACGGCCTGTGTTAAGGGTCTAGTTTAGCAGGGGATACAACCCGTCGGCTTTGACCAATGACGTCATTCCTTAGTCACAGATGGTAATGTCTTCACTTCGAGGCATAGATAATAAATGAGTTCTGTGTTCCGGATAAGCGCTATCATTGTACATTAAAATAATTATTCATAATGATATTGAGGTAATTTGGAGTATTAGTTTGTTATTGTAGAACAATTTTTAATCTTATTTTCGTTTATAGAAATGGATTTGCCTGTTTGTGGGTATGTAATTTTCGTTACTGTCTGTCTAGACGAGCTTCGGTTATTCCTCGATATTTCCGTGTGGTAAGCTCACTTTTCCATTTGCTTCTTTCACTGTATTTCACAATTTTGACATATTTCACAGTTTTATTCCACCAATATGAGTGTTTTCGTGTTGTGAAGTACGTAATAGAAATTTCTCAGCTGTCGATCTTCTTTCGTTTCCCAGCACTAGTATCAGTTCGACATTTTCGAATGTTGACTTGCTATATTACAGGCGAAACCCCCGACACAACTAAAATTTGTATCCCGTCCTTCACTTCGCCTTTACACTGACGACACAACTATAAACAACTATAATTTGTATCCCGTCCTTCACTTCGCCTTTACACTGACACTATATATGTCAATTCGCGAGCAAGATAAAAATGTTGCGTATAGCTATATAGCTCAAGTAACGAGTGGGATACTATTAGCGTCCAAGGCAACACGAAAACTGTACCCCATAGTGAAGTACGGGATGCAAATTGTACATGTGTCGCCTTTTTGTCTCCGCCTTTCGTAGCGACACAGCTGAACCTAAGACAGCCATGCATAACACCCACCCACCTCCCCAGGAGTCGGAACTCCCGCACCCATTAGAAGATACAGATGCTTCAGTAGCTGATAAGTGTTTTTTGGCTTTTTAAAAAAAAATCTCACGAGATAGAATAAACTGATCCTACTTTATTAAGCAATCAATAAAAAAACTAAACTAAAACATAACAGCAAAAGCGAAAATGGTAAACTGGAAATAGAATAGATTACGAAGACAATACCAAAGTGACCAGGACAAGGCAGAGTGACCCAGAGAATCCCAGAGTGTCCCAGAGAATCCCAGAGTGACCCAGAGAGCATCCCAGACTGCCCCAGGGAGCTACAACACTAAGAAGAATCGCTTCTCGGCTTTTGACAAGATCAATGCGTAGTTCCCTTTCAACAAGTGAAACACAAAACATATAAAATGAAACAGGTTGCAAATGTAACGTACGTGTATTTCCACCTATTCGTTACCAGTGTACATATATCGAGGTCAATGGAAGTCTGGTATACATATATTACATACGTACGTCCTTCTGTCATCAGTAATACTGATATGTACGTAAGAAAAGACTGTTAGTAATAGCGGAGACGAAATAAACAGCACATCTACAATTTGTATCCCGTGTTCCACTTAGGGTTTACTGAAGCGGAGGATACATCGTTCAGGTGAAGAACAGGACAGTAATGCTAGTCAAAACGAAGAAATCGCCTTACGACAAACTCGTATTCCGGACTGTACTTAAGCAACACACTTCGAATGAGCTTTTAATTTGTATCGAGTTTCATTTGCGGTTTAGTGAAGCAGGGGATACATAGTTCAAGTGAACAACAGGACAGCAATGCTAGTTGAAACTAAGAAATCGACTACGCTGAACTTGTATCCCGTACTGCACTTAAGCAATACAGTTCGAAAGACTTTCGAGATACAACTGACATACATGTAACGTGATGCATTCTTTGCTAGTAACATATTTCATTCATTTCTTTCCATTGTATTTTGCGGAGAAATACTAAGATACAAACACGCGATATCGTTAACGTGAAAATACTACTGGCCCGGGTTGTATCCCCTGCTAAACTAGACCCTGTGTTAATGCAGCCAACTCAATGCGTTGTGGGATGCTTTGATGTTCCGTTCCATTAAGTGTGATTCACCCTTTAAACCAACGGCCTTCTGGTCACGATCGACTAGACGGAGTGGTTGTGTGTCAGGCCGGGTCTCCACAGACACGAATCTCTTACACTCCCCAACCATTACTGTTACACGCAAGTCCGCGTTTCGGGTCAATTCCACTGTCCGATTCCACCCGTCGGCTTTGACCAATGACGTATGCGTGATGTTATTTTGTTTGTGCCTCAGATTGGGGTCAATGAACGTCAAATGATTTTTCTGGATTTCGTCGTTACGCGCGTATATTAAAAATTCGTTGTACATTGTTTTGTTTTCACATCGTAATTTGTTCTCGGCATCTTTTGTTGACGAAAATAGTCGTGATTTATAAGATCTTGGTTTCTCACGCAATTCCTTTTCATTATGTGTGAGTCAGCTGTGTTTACAGCAAAATTCTCCTTGAGAAAATGACTGCTCGTAAATCAGCTATAAGATTTTTGCAACCATTGCACGTTATTGCAGAATTTTGCAAGTGCAGTGTTTGTGGAAATTGCATGGTTTTGACAAAGGTTCCATCATCACGAACTATCGACGAAAACATGTGGAGGTGCAGAAAAAATAATATATGGAGAACTATATGCAGGGGGACCTGGTTCGAAAGATCGAGGCTGAATTTAGAAGTAATAGTCACGTTAACCTACTATTTTTGTTATCAATATTCTTGTAAATCTGTGATCCACGAAGGAGGAGTTTCGTGTGGCTCTGTAGTTTACTGGTTTTCATTTTGTAGTGAAGTCTACGGGGAATTTTTAAAGTATAGGGGATCATTGGGGTGGATGGGGGGGGGGGGGGTGTTTACAGCAGAAGTTGGCGATTCACGGTTTGGAAAGAGAAAGTACTAAAAGAGGTATGAGGTTGTTGGACTTAGGGTTTTTGGAGTAGTAATTTCTGGAGGATATTGTGCTGATGATGTATATAGGGTCGTACCAAATCGTACAAAGGAAATGTTGACATCTTTAATAGAAGAATATGTGGAAGAAGGTTCTATAGTCATGTCGGATGGGTTTGCTTCGTACAAGGGGTTGGGTGAAAGGGGTTATCATCATTTGGTTATGAATCACAATATCCAGTTTAAAGATTACAAGATGGGGGCATGTACCAATACTATTGAGTGGTACTGGAAGGCTGTAAAATCTGTTGTCGGCGGGGAAAGACAAGGATTTCAGTGTTGCAAGGCCATTTTGATGAATACTGTTGGAGGAAGAGTATTCCTAAAGGTTATTGTGTATGCAACCACAACGGAGGGGTATCTGTTGAGAGGCCAGACAAACATGTGGTTCCTGAAGAGGGGCAGCAGCCTTTTCAGTAGTTGCAGGGGCAACAGTCTGGATGATTGACTGATCTGGCCTTGTAACATTATCCAAAACGGCCTTGCTGCGCTGGTACTGCGAACGGCTGAAAGCAAGGGGAAACTACAGCCGTAATTTTTCCCGAGGACATTCAGCTTTACTGTATGATTAAATGATGATGGCGTCCTCTTGGGTAAAATATTCCGGAGGTAAAATAGTCCCCCATTCGGATCTCCGGGCTGGGACTACTCAAGAGGACGTCGTTATCAGGAGTATGAAGCAAACTGGCACTCTACGGATCGGAGCGTGGAATGTCAGATCCCTTAATCGGGCAGGTAGGTTAGAAAATTTAAAAAGGGAAATGGATAGGTTAAAGTTAGATATAGTGGGAATTAGTGAAGTTCGGTGGCAGGAGGAACAAGACTTTTGGTCAGGCGATTACAGGGTTATAAATACAAAATCAAATAGGGGTAATGCAGGAGTAGGTTTAATAATGAATAAAAAAATAGGAGTGCGGGTTAGCTACTACAAACAGCATAGTGAACGCATTATTGTGGCCAAGATAGACACAAAGCCCATGCCTACTACAGTAGTACAAGTTTATATGCCAACTAGCTCTGTAGATGAAGAAATTGATGAAATGTATGACGAGATAAAAGAAATTATTGAGGTAGTGAAGGGAGGCGAAAATTTAATAGTCATGGGTGACTGGAATTCGTCAGTAGGAAAAGGGAGAGAAGGAAACTGTGGTGCCACCGCCAGACACCACACTTGCTAGGTGGTAGCATTTAAATCGGCCGCGGTCCATCAGTATACGTCGGACCCGCGTGTCGCCACTGTCAGTGATAGCAGACCGAGCGCCACCACACAACAGGTCTAGAGAGACGTCCTGGCAATCGCCCCAGTCGTACAGCCGACTTTGCTAGCGACGCCACACTGACAAATACGCTCTCATTTGCCGAGACGATAGTTAGCATAGCCTTCAGCTAAGTCAATTGCTACGACCTAGCAAGGCGCCATCACCAAGTTATATTGAGATGATAATACTGTATCAAAAAGACCAATGTTCACCAATTGTGGATTAAAGTTAAGTATTCCAGCAGCTACGTACTTTTCTTTATAGCATTCACTACGTATCCTGTTTCAGACCTCACGCCAGCCTGCGTGAGTTTAAGCGCGTGCCGTTCGGCTTCCTCTCATTGCGTCTAGGCTGTCTTGTCTAGGCACAACAGAAACATAGTAGGTGAATATGGATTGGGGGGAAGAAATGAAAGAGGAAACCGCCTTGTAGAATTTTGCACAGAGCATAACTTAATCATAGCTAACACTTGGTTCAAGAATCATAAAAGAAGGTTGTATACCTGGAAGAATCAGATAGACTATATAATGGTAAGGCAGAGATTTAGGAACCAGGTTTTAAGTTGTAAGACATTTCCAGGGGCAGATTTGGATTCTGACCACAATCTATTGGTTATGAACTGCAGATTGAAACTGAAGAAACTGCAAAAAGGTGGAAATTTAAGGAGATGGGACCTGGATAAACTGAAAGAACCAGAGGTTGTAGAGAGTTTCAGGGAGAGAATAAGGGAACAATTGACAGGAATGGGGGAAAGAAATACAGTAGAAGAAGAATGGGTAGCTCTGAGGGATGAAGTAGTGAAGGCAGCAGAGGATCAAGTAGGTAAAAAGACAAGGGCTAGTAGAAATCCTTGGGTAACAGAAGAAATATTGAATTTAATTGATGAAAGGAGAAAATATAAAAATGCAGTAAATGAAGCAGGCAAAAAGGAATACAAACGTCTCAAAAATGAGATCGACAGGAAGTGCAAAATGGCTAAGCAGGGATGGCTAGAGGACAAATGTAAGGATGTAGAGGCTTGTCTCACTAGGGGTAAGATAGATACTGCCTACAGGAAAATTAAAGAGACCTTTGGAGAGAAGAGAACCACTTGTATGAATATCAAGAGCTCAGATGGCAACCCACTTCTAAGCAAAGAAGGGAAGGCAGAAAGGTGGAAGGAGTATATAGAGGGTTTATACAAGGGCGATGTACTTGAGGACAATATTATGGAAATGGAAGAGGATGTAGATGACGATGAAATGGGAGATAAGATACTGCGTGAAGAGTTTGACAGAGCACTGAAAGACCTGAGTCGAAACAAGGCCCCGGGAGTAGACAACATTCCATTAGAACTACTGATGGCCTTGGGAGAGCCAGTCATGACAAAACTCTACCATATGGTGAGCAAGATGTATGAGACAGGCGAAATACCCACAGACTTCAAGAAGAATATAATAATTCCAATCCCAAAGAAAGCAGGTGTTGACAGATGTGAAAATTACCGAACTATCAGTTTAATAAGTCACAGCTGCAAAATACTAACGCGAATTCTTTACAGAAGAATGGAAAAACTGGTAGAAACGGACCTTGGGGAAGATCAGTTCGGATTCCGTAGAAATGTTGGAACACGTGAGGCAATACTAACCTTACGACTTATCTTAGAAGAAAGATTAAGAAAAGGCAAACCTACGTTTCTAGCATTTGTAGATTAACTGGAATACTCTCTTTCAAATTCTGAAGGTGGCAGGGGTAAAATACAAGGAGCGAAAGGCTATTTACAATTTGAACAGAAACCAGATGGCAGTTATAAAAGTCGAGGGGCATGAAAGGGAAGCAGTGGTTGGGAAAGGAGTGAGACAGGGTTGTAGCCTCTCCCCGATGTTATTCAATCTGTATATTGAGCAAGCAGTAAAGGAAACGAAAGAAAAATTCGGAGTAGGTATTAAAATTCATGGAGAAGAAGTAAAAACTTTGAGGTTCGCCGATGACATTGTAATTCTGTCAAAGACAGCAAAGGACTTGGAAGAGCAGTTGAACGGAATGGACAGTGTCTTGACAGGAGGATATAAGATGAACATCAACAAAAGCAAAACGAGGATAATGGAATGTAGTCAAATTAAATCGGGTGATGCTGAGGGGATTAAATTAGGAAATGAGACACTTAAAGTAGTAAAGGAGTTTTGCTATTTAGGGAGTAAAATAACTGATGATGGTCGAAGTAGAGAGGATATAAAATGTAGACTGGCAATGGCAAGGAAATCGTTTCTGAAGAAGAGAAATTTGTTAACATCGAGTATAGATTTAAGTGTCAGGAAGTCGTTTCTGAAAGTATTTGTATGGAGTGTAGCCATGTATGGAAGTGAAACATGGACGATAACCAGTTTGGACAAGAAGAGAATAGAAGCTTTCGAAATGTGGTGCTACAGAAGAATGCTGAAATAAGGTGGGTAGATCACGTAACTAATGAGGAGGTATTGAATAGGATTGGGGAGAAGAGAAGTTTGGGGCACAACTTGACTAGAAGAAGGGATCGGTTGGTAGGACATGTTTTGAGGCATCAAGGGATCACAAATTTAGCATTGGAGGGCAGCGTGGAGGGTAAAAATCGTAGAGGGAGACCAAGAGATGAATACACTAAGCAGCTTCAGAAGGATGTAGGTTGCAGTAGGTACTGGGAGATGAAGAAGCTTGCACAGGATAGAGTAGCGTGGAGAGCTGCATCAAACCAGTCTCAGGACTGAAGACCACAACAACAACATTGTGTATTTCTTATACTTATGAAAATATTCAGCAAAATGTACAAGTCTCGTTTTGTTAGATAGGTGTTGGTGGATCTGATTTTTTTTCTTGTTTTACGTTGCGTTTTTTTCTGTTACTGTACTGTGGGTTTGCTACTTTTCTGGTTTCTCTGGGAGGAGGTTTTTCTGTCTTTTAATGTTTTTTGGTTATAATGGTGGGGTGAGGGGTGTTGCTGTGTGTTGTGCAGGGTTATGTGATTGACTTGTGGTATCATTTTTTTATTATTTTAAAATTTTGCTTCTGGTTGAGGGTGGGTGGTAGGGAAGATCTGATTTGGGTGGTGCCTCTTTCGTGCCTGGCAGTTTGTGTTTCCCATTAATTTTTTGATTAGTTGATTAGTTATTCTGAATTTTGCGTATTTCGTTGTAGTTTGACTTCCTAACATTATTACTTCTTGTTATGTTCTTATTTTATTCTTCTTGTCAGCCTAGATCGTTCACTCCTTTGGAAGTTCATATGTGGTAAGTTTCTTTTTATGTAGCCACTGTTATGTTTTCCTTTTCGATGTTTTTACTATACTTAATTTAACTTTCATTCCTGATGTATCAATTTTAGTGAGTGTTGTTTAGGAACAACTGTGGGTGGTGTCACTGTCGTGTAGTATAGTTATCGGTTCCAGGGTTTGGTCATTTTTGCGTTTTATTTTTTTGTAAGTGTGCAATAATGTTTGTAAAGATTTTCATTTTCTGAAAGTCTAGTCGTACTCTGCAGTTTACTAACAAGATCGTTTTTTAAGCATGTTTCTCATGTGTTATAAGATTTTTGCGCTTGTAATTGCTCTTTGTACTACCGCGAAACATTAATATTGGCAACTAGAAATGACTTCCTATATAGGTTACTTCCAGTTGCCGATTCCAACTATTCGATGCTTCACGACTTACATCGTTTTTGCAGTGTGTGTGGAAAATATAATACAATATCTGCACTCGTAATTGCTCTCTGAAGTTTTGCGAAAAAGTTAGTAATATTGGAATCGGTAACTAGAAATGACCTATATATGAGGTGAATTCTAGTCACCCATTCCATCTATTCGAAAATTCATTAACTGGGTCTTTATTTTTCCGGCAGTTATCTTAAATGTAATAACATTTTTCCGCTCGTAATTGCTCTCTAATTACTGCGAAACAGCTACAAGCATTTGAATCGATAACTAGAATTGTCCTACTATATAGGTCAGTTCTATTTACCGATTACACTTATTCATTAATTATATCGTTTTTCCAGGTCCTGTGTTAAAGATAATACCATTTCTGCACTCTTAGCTGCTCTTTGAACTTCTACAGTAAAGTTAATAAAATTGGAATTGGTACCTAGAATTGACCTCTTATATAGGTCAATTCTAGTTACCAATTCAAACATTTGTAAATTTTTAACTGGTTTCCGTTACTTAAGTAGCTGCTTTGTTTAGGATTTACGGCGTTCATTTCTCCATATTTTATGTTAGTAATTCGTGTTTCTTATAATTCGCTTTATTTTTCCGTTTTTCTGTTCTGATTTAATTTCTCTCCTCCCCAAACCCCAACTTTCCTGCGCTTCTCCCGTTTGAATCAATAATAGAATTAACGCAATTTTGCAACAGGACGATTTCACCAAGCACTATACTGTAATACAGTTCGAGGTTCTCTGTTCCCCTCCACTCGCATAAATTATGATAATAATTCTAATTAGATACAAATTTTTTAGACTCCTCTTCTTATTTATTTCGGTTATCTTCAACTCTTTTACATGTAATTCGTGTGTAAATAATAATCGCGTTAAATGTATTAATTTATCGCATGCTATATTCGTTTACGTGTATGATCCGTTCCCTTCACAGATTGCCGATATGCGGCATCTTAGCCTTACGTATGACGTCATTGATCAAAGCCAACGAATGGAATCGGACACTAGAATTTATCCCGCGTTTCCATACGCCTGAGTTGGAGACACTACTTACGCGACTTTCAAGATGGCTACACGAGAAATTATTTGTACGACAGTTGTGCAGATTTTAGCTGAAGTCCTTCTAGCAACGCTGACAAAAAAACGGACCCACAAATGTTGGGCATGGAAATGAGCATCTTGTAGGAATCTTTTGGGAACATCTAACACGCTGATATGGGAGTTATATCTACTAAAGACTACATTTCGTTCGAAAATGATTTTCAGTGAGTAAAGACAATTTCTAAATTTGTACAAAAGCCTGATAAATGGATGACAGATGATGGGCCAATTAACATTGACATACCTGACAATTGGCGTCACTGCAATATATGTACTGAATTCTGAAAAGTATTGTTTCTAAGTTTTTGTTCTATTTACAGTACACTGAAGATACATCATAAAGTAAGGTTTTTGTCTCGACAGTTCAGCTTTGTTCTTATTTTCAGAGTTCGTCCAGTTTCTGAGAGGTCACAGATGCTGTAAATACATGTGTGTTTTACTGACAGTACTTTATAAACATCTTTATATTACTCTGCAGCACAGTCATTACTATACCT
Source organism: Schistocerca americana (assembly GCF_021461395.2). Taxonomy (NCBI): domain Eukaryota; kingdom Metazoa; phylum Arthropoda; class Insecta; order Orthoptera; family Acrididae; genus Schistocerca; species Schistocerca americana. The sequence goes on from NC_060123.1 coordinate 226,642,801, forward strand.
CCACGGTCATTACATAAACACTGTTATATTTACAGACGGTTTTAGTGGAGGCCTTTACAGTATTGACTGTTAATAAGTTTTAAGGGGCCGCTGAATGCTAGGATGATACTCGTATTTTTTTTAAACATTCTGCAACTTTAGAAAGTATGTATTTACTTAGTTGGCCGATTCTAGATCCACGCTGTCGAACGAATCAGAGCAGAATGAGAGATGATCCACGTATCTGAAGTTGCTGAAGATTGTAGGCGATGGTGGGGCAAGCGGCATCGTGCAAGGAAGTTCAACACCTTTTGACTTTCGTAACTTACGCGTCAGTTGGCATGACTGAAAAAGTAGGGTGTTTCCACACGTAAACTGACTTACGCGAGTGGTGGTAGGGAGAGCACACATGTAAGCAATTCGCGCCTGGGGAAACCCAGCTGTGCTTGGGTATGAATCAGCCTCCAACCACTTCGAGTGGGTCAGTGACGTCAATAATATATTGATTGTGCTGAATGTGAAGTTTAAAATCTCACCTTCCATCACCATTAGAAACTCAGTTACTGCTTGCAGTTCTCTTTCTCCTAAGTGAGAATCACCTTCGCCGTCACTGCCTACGCTACCTAAACTCATTATTATTTTATTTATTTCATCATCGAATGAGATTTATTGCTAATATATTCTCGCTCAGTTCTTTTTAACATGTTCGCACAACGGAATCCAGTCTTTTTTATTCACTGAATTAAATTTCTCGTTGCACAAATGTTACGTTGCACAGAACGTTCCTAGAAGCTACCCAAACTTTCACAATAGAACGAATATTCTCTGTTTGGTTTAATTCTGGGTGGTAAGGAGCAAAGCGTAACTCAATGTGACCAGCAATTTGTAGGATGTCATCAATGGATTACTCTATGGGCCTTCGCTCGGTTCTTCGAACGAGCTCATACGAAATAAGTTTCAGCAAGTCATCCGAAATGGAATGCTTTCCGTTGTTAGCCACTTTCTGATATCCTCTTTTAGTAGAATTACACGTTGGACCTTTATTTTAACGCTTTGATACGGAGCATTGTTAATAATTAGTAAGTGCTTTTAAGTTTTAAATTGGGAATCACCTTTTCCGTCTACCATTTTTTTGGTAACTGCGGTAGTTCTTGTAATTGTATTATCTCCCGTTGCTTGGTTTGACTTCCACATGACAAGCCTATTAGGAAATTACGCTATGTTTACCGCCTGCATGAGTTGTTAATAGGTGTCGTCCCTTTGATATAGGTTTGAAGAAACCGAGTTGTATTTTCGTTCCACGTTTTCCCAATTACGTGTGATGATAAAATGAAAAGTTTCATCAACGTAAAAATATATTTGTTTTCCTAATTTTCTTTATTGCTTCAAATAAGCAATTCATTTTTCTTGGACGTCACTTCTCTCTGACAGTATGATTGTCTTTTTCCAGCGGAAACCTAATTTCTTTGATAACCTCCTTACACTAGTATCGTTACCTTGAAAGTCTATCCCCTTTTTCAGCTTCTGTTTAATTCCTTCCACTGTTAGCACCCGTTTTTCGGACACACAAAACTTGTGAACAATCCTCCTGACACGGCCTCATCAAAACTATAGAAGAATATAACTGTTTTGTGTTTATGTTTTTTATCCGAAGTTACAAATTTCTTTTCTCCGCCAGATTCCCATAACCTGCTTTCCCTTTTAATTTTCTGGATAGTGCTCTGCAAATCGTCTGTGGCCACTAGGACTCTCAGTTGAACTTGCTGCACTGAAATGTCCCTTCCCTGAAAGGACTCATCTTCTGTAAACATTAAAACTGACTATTCTGTTTTATGCCTTTCAATTCCGAAGTACTAATTAGCGTCATAATTTCAATCTGAAGTCACTGTGCGCAACACGGAAAAACACACAACAGACACACACGGGAAACTTTTGTTGTTGTTGTTTTCTTCACTCCGAAGACTGGTTAGATCCAGCTCTCCATGCTGCTCTATCCTGTGCAGGCTTCTTCATCTCCGAATAACTACTGCAACTTATATCCTCCTGAATTTGCTTAACGTATTCATTGTTATCAAACGATCCCTTCTCTTATCAGATTGTGCCACAAATTTCTTTTCCCCCATATTCTGTTCTGTACCTCCTCATTAGTTACGTAATCTACCCATCTAATCTTCAGCATTATTCTGTAACACCACATTTTGAAAGCATGTATCTCATCTTACCTAGACTGTTTATCGCCCATGTTTCACTTCCATACATAGATACACACCAGATAAATCCTAGACTAATACTTAACTCTACACTGAAGCGCCAAAGAAACCGGTACTGGCATGAGTATTCAAATGCAGAGATAAGTAAACAAGGCAGATCACAGCGCTGCAATCGGCAACGCCTAAATAAGAGAACTGCCTGGCGCAGTTGTTAGATCGGTATCTGCTGCTACAATGGCAGGTTATTAAAATTTAAGTGAGTTTGAATGCGTTGTTATGGTCAGCGCATGAGCAATGGGACACAGCGTTTCCGAGGTAGCGATGAAGTGGAGATTTTCCCATACAACCATTTCACGAATGCACCGCGAATGTCAGGAATCCAGTAAAACATCAACTCTCCGACACTGCTTGTGACCGGGAAAAGATCCTGCACGAACGGGACCGAAGACGACTGAAGAGAATCGTCCAACTTGACAAAAGTGCAACCCTTCCACAAACTGCTGCAGATTTCAACGTTGGCCCATCAAAAAGCATCAGCGTGCGAACCATTCAATGAAATACCGTCGATATGGGCTTTCGGAGCCGAAGGCCCACTCACATACCCTTGATGACTGCACAACAAAAAGCTACATGCCTCGCCTGGGCCCATCAGTACCAACATTGGACTATTGGTGACTGAAAACATGTTGCCTGGTCAGACGAGTCTCGTTTCAAATTGTTTCAAGTGGATGGACGTTTACAGGTATGGAGACAACCTCATGAATCCATGGACCCTGCATATCAGCAGGGAACTGTTCAAGCTGGTGGAGGCTCTATAATGGTGTGGGGCTTATGCAGTTGGAGTTATATGGGACGCCTGATACGTCTAGACACGACTTTGACAGGTGATACATACGTAAGCATCCTGTCTGATCACCTGCATCCATATATGTCCATTGTGCATTCCGACGGACTTGAGCAATTCCACAAGGGCAACTCGACACCCCACACGTCCAGAATTGCTACAGAGGGGCTCCAGGAACACTTTCGTTAGTTTAAAGACTTCCGCTGGCCACCAAACTCCCTAGACATGAAAACTATTGCGCATATCTGGGACGCCTTGCAACGTGCTGTTCAGAAGAGATCTACACCCTCTCGTACTCTTAAGAGATTTATGGACAGCCCTGCAGGATTCGTGGTGTCAATTCCCTCCAGCATTACTTCATACATTAATCGAGTTCACGCCATGTCATGTTGTGGCACTTCTGCATGCTTGCGGTGGCCCTACATGATATTAGGCCAGTCTACCGGTCTCTTCAGTGTATACTCAATGTTAACAAATTCCTCTTCGGCAGAAACGCTTTTCTTGCCATTTGCCAATCTACATTTTACATCCTGTCTATTTCGGCCATCATCAGTTATTCTACTGGTCAAATAACAAAACTCACCTACAAATTTAATGTTCTTGTTTCCTAATGTAATTCCCTCAGCATCACCTGATTTAATTCCACTACATTGAATTATCCTTGTTTCGCTTTTGTTGATGTTCATCTTATATCCACCTCTCAAGACACTATCCATCTTTGCTACCTCCGACAGAACTACAATGTCATCGGCAAATCTCAAAATTTTATTTCTTCTCCCTGAACTTTTTCTTTGATTTCCTTCAGTGCTTGCACAATGCACGGAATGAACAACATTTGGGATAGGCTACAACACTGCCTCACTCCCTTCTCAATCACTGCGATCTCTTCATGGCCCTTTAGTCTTAACTGCTGCCTTGATTTCTGTACATATTGTAAATAGCCTTTCACTCCCTGTAGTTTACTCCTGCTATTTTCAGAATTTCACAGACAGTATTCCAATCTACACTGTCAAAAGCATTCCCTAAGTCTACAAATGCTATAAACCTAGATTTGCCTTTCTGTAACTTATCTTCTAAGGTAAGTCATAGGATCAGTAGTGCTTCACATGTTCCTATATTTCTCCGGAATCCAAACTGATCTTCCCTGCGGTCGGCTTCTACCAATTTTTCAATTCTTCTGCAATGACTTCATGTTAGTATTTTGCAACCATGACTTATTAAACTGGGGAATTTGAATTATTATATTTTTCTTGAAGACAGAGAATATTTCACCTGACTCATACGTCTTGCACACCAGTTGGAAGAGTTTTGTCATGGCTGGCTGCCCCAAGGCTATCAGTAGATCTGACATAATGGTGTCTACCCCTGGGGCCTTGTTTCATCTTAGGTCGTTCACTGCTCTGTCAAATTTTTCTCACAGTATCATGTCTGTCATCTCATCTTAATCTACATTCTCTTCCACTTCTGTAACGTTGCTTGCAGTTCATCTCCCCTGTATAGATCCTCTGTACACTCCTTCCACCTTTCTGGCTTTCCCTTCTTTGCTTAGGACTGGTTTTCCATGTGAGCTCTTGATATTCTTACGGATGGCTCTCTCTTCTCCAAAGGCCTCTTTAATTTTCCTGTAGGAAGTATCTATCTCTGTAGAAAGTATCTACCTTTCCCCTAGTGGAATATGCATCTACATCCTTACATCTGTCCTCTAGCCATTCCTGCCCAGCCATTCCTGCTTAACCATTTTGCATTTCCTGTCAGTCTCATTTTTTAGATATTTGAATTCCTTTTTGCCTCACCCGAGGGTTTCTACCAGGCCTTGTCATTTTACCTATTTGATCCTCAGCTGCTTTCACAATTTCATCTCTCAAAGCTACCTATTCATCTTCTTCTGTATTCCTTTCCCCTGTTCCGGTCAGTCATACCCTATGCTCCCTCTGAAATTCTCAACAACCTCTGCTTCTTTCAACTTATCCAGTCTCATCTTCTTAACTTCCTACCTTTTTCCAATTTCTTTAGTTTTAAACTACAGTTCATAACCAAAAAATTGTGGTCAGAGTCCACATCCACCCCTGTAAATGTCTTACAATTTAAAATCTGGTTCTGAAATCTCCGTCTTACCATCAAATAATCAGAGCCCCCCAGGTCTCTTCAGCATGGAAAACTCAAGGCAGCCAAATATATTAGCACTGAACAATACCTCTCTGCGCATGTGCTGTGGTTACCTGGCAGTTACACTGCAACGGTCATGAAACTTTCAGGTACCTGGAGTGGAGAGTATGTTGCTGACTGCGTATGTGCAGAAACACGCGACCGTGGCCTCATCTGCTAATGTCAAATGTTAATTTATTCTCACTGAGCTGACTCCCATTGTATCAATCGATTTTGTTCTATGTGGCTTCTCAATTGTTGAAACTTCCTGACAGACGAAAACTGTGTGCTGGATTAGGACTCGAACCTGAGGCCTTTGCCTTTCACAGCCAAGGAGATAAAGCACTGGCAGGAGTATAATTGTAAGAACTGGTCGTGAGTCATATTTAGGTACTTCAGTTGGTAGAGAACTTGTTCATGAAAGGCAAAGGTCTCAGTTTTTGAGACCTGGTCCAATATGAAGTTTTGATCTGCCAGGAGGTTTCACAGCAGAGCACATTCTGCTGCACAATGGAAATTCATTTTGGATTTTGTTATTTTGTTGTTTGCTTTATTTTTGCGACAGATTGCAAAGGGTGGGGCATGAGTTCCTGGTATTTTTTCTATAAGTGTTCTCCCACAATAACTCCACTTTCATTTTTCAGGTGCTAAAATACACAACAGACAACTGTCACAACACATGCAGTTTTGGCACTTACAAATAAACAAAAACAACCACTTGTGACAGGCGAGACAGTACAGAAACAAAACATCAGGGGCACTGCAGTAGACTCACTTGCCATGAGTAGTCTATTTAGACAAGATAGTTGCTCATGTAAAAGAGGCTTAATTCCAAATTTGTGATACTCTGGGATAGTTCTTATCGCAAAGCCTTACTATGCTAGACACCATTCCCATCAGGCTCATTTACTGTAAAATGCTTAAGGAATCCTTCCCTTATCATTCGCTTCACCTGTGACAAAGACAAACTTAAGTATTATTGTTTTTTATAAGCGCACAACAAATTCAAAGCCTGCTCATTTCACTTGCATGACGAGTTGCATTAAATCCTATCCATTTCATCACTTGAAAATGCATTAAAGTGCAATACAGTAATCAATATGAGTGTTAGGAGTAAATATAGATTATTAAATTTAGAAAATTAAAAGAGAATTCTTTGCGAAATCAAAGCCAGTGCTTCTGCCCAGGGTGTTATGATGGTGTTTGTCACTGTTAACTTCTTTTTATGACATTAAGAAAAACAGCAATATAACTTGGGACTTTGTGATAAAACAAGGCAAACTAGAAGGAAAACAAAAACCTACATTTGGACCAAAACTGACCACTACTGGTGATGCTGTGTACACCTGGTACAGGCAACAACACACTGTCGGAGTTCCTGTAATAGAAGTAAAACTTTGACAGAAATATTTGAAGGGAAGTTAGACCAGACAGGTTTCAAGACTAGTAATGGATGGCTGTTCATATTCTGTAACATGCACATCTCTAACAAAAAACTGTGTTCTCTGAAAAAAATCACAGGCCACCAGGAAAGAGAGTTCAACACCTGGGTCCAAAGTCAGTAAAGAACAAAATCACTGGTCTTTTGTGCTCTAATGCTAATGGCTCAACCCATTCACATACATTCCTAATTGGAAAACTTCTACATCCTAGGGCAATCAAAAATATTATGCAGCATCTCCAAGCAATGATTATAACAACTTCAATCATTACTGTGGTACCATTATATTAGTTTTTAAATTAAATAACCTGTAAAGTACTCACACGGAATTACAGTTCATCCAGTTTTAATTTAATCATTACCTACATGGTATATTACATTTCTATTTATGGTTTGAGGTAGTTATTTTATAAAACTTTTCTGTAGTTTAGACTTTCAATCATTTGGAGTATGGCTCATCCCAACTAGTCCAAATCCACAAGTTTCACTGTACACTCACATTGGACTTCATTTGACAGTAATGACAAAAAATTCCACACATGTATTTCAAATTGCATCATTCAGTCTGCAAATTGATTGTTGCTGAACTTCAATGAAACACAATCCATTCAAATCAGTACTGCACAAGACCTGGCCGTGTTGTAAGAGATAATGCACAAGGGTAAATCAGTAAACGAAACCGAATGGATCGGGAAGTTCTCACACTCATCCCTTCAAAGCTTGACACAAGGCACACTTTATCCATACCAGACAAAATATGTTACTTTCAAAACACATTTTACAAAATTTGGGTAATACAGTCATTAACATAAGACCAGATGTGCAATTTTATTAGCAAATAAAGTGTTATAGATAGAATCATAGTTGAACAAGTGTTTTCAAAATTTATTTCCTGTTTCTTCACTTAAGGGAGTACTTTTGTGAATGATCAAGAGTATTTCCTCAGGCAACCACCTAATGTTCTTACACTAGTAATGTAAAGTCGATTCTGGTTGGGAGAGGGGTAGGTGGTATCTATTGTGAATACTTTCTGAGGTTTATTTCCACACTCATTGGATACACAGGATTTTCATTTATGAGTGATATAATTTCAGATCGTTAAATCAAATCAAAGAATTGGCATCTGCATACATATTGATAAACGGAAAAATGTAATTTGCACATCTAAATGAAGTATGATTATGATTCATGGTATCAAAGCCTCATCAGCTTCATACATCTCTATTAATTGCCGGCCAGTGTGGCCGAGCAGTTCTAGGCACTACAGTCTGGAACTGAGCGACCGCTACGGTCGCAGGTTCGAATCCTGCCTCAGGCATGGATGTGTGTGATGTCCTTAGGTTAGTTAGGTTTAAGTAGTTCTAAGTTCTAGGGGACTGATGACCTCAGAAGTTAAGTCCCATAGTGCTCAGAGCCATTTTTTTGAACGAACTCTACCTCCAGTAAATACAGAGTTATTTGTAAGTACCTCTGGGATTTCAGAAATTACTGTGTGAAAACTGCAAGACAGACAGGAAACAACCCATACCAATGGATAAATTTCAACCCTTAATACAAGCTGTGGAGTTGTTGCTGAGCATATCACTGCGAGTAGATGTATCAGAACATGTAGACAAATCATATGTTCCATACTTTCACAATTAATTAATTTGCATCAGCAGGGAGGCAACCCAATGAACAGACTTAGCAAAGGGGGCTGCTGCTGTGCCTTCCAAGCAGTAGCAACAGCAGTGACTTCAATGAATTGCATGCCTGTATAAGGTCTGCTCAAAAAATTTGGAAACTTTGTTCACAAAATTTTACTTCGCTTACCTTTTACCTACTGTGCATGGTCTTCTTCGAATACTCTCCTCCATAATTTATACACTGCTCCCAACACTGTTTCTACTTCCAAAAGCAGCCGTGGTATGTCTCTTGCTGGATTGCACAAAGCACTGCCTGCAAATTTTCTTTTATCTCATCTGTCATTGCAAATCTTCATCCGTTCAACAGGGTTTTCAACTTTGGAAATTAAAAAAAAAAAAAATTTTAAATCGTCTGCAGGGCCAGATTTGGAGAGTATGGAGCATGAGGTAGCACAGCGATTTCATTTTGTGCAACAGTCACACACCAACAGGGATGAATGTGCAACTGTGTTATCATAATGCAAGAGCCATGAATTGTTTCACCTCATTTCAGGCCATTTCCTTCTCACAGGAGTCACAACATGTCCCAATAGTGCCACTGATTAACAGTTTGTCCCTGTGGCACAAATTCATGATGAGCTAGTCCTTCAAAGTCAAAGAAAACTATCAGCATGGCTTTGACATTTGACCTGACCTGACAATCTTTTTGTGGTCTTGGAGAACCTTACCCAACCCAATCTGAAGATTGAACCTTAGTCTCAACATCATAAACATAGACCCATATATCACCATCACCAGTCATGACACTCTTAAGGAACAACTTGTTCTCATTTGCGTGACCTGAAAGCTCTTCACAGATTGCAACGCAAAGGTCTTCCTGGTCTTAACTCATGAGCCGTGGGACGAACTAGCCAGCAACACGATGCATTCAAAGATGCTGTGTCAGAATTGCACGAGATGATCCAACTGAAATGTTATACTCTTCTGCTATCTCTCTGACAGTTGGTTGGCATGCACAATTTCGTTGACGTTCCCAACATGAGCATCATTGGTAGACGTTGAAGGGCATCCTGAACAAGGTTCATCTTTAACTTTTGTCCTGCCATTTTTAAACTGTGTGAACCCTTCGTAACACTAAGTATGACTTAAGCACTCATCACCATGGGCTTCCTACATCATTTGATGTGTGTCTGTAAAGGTTTTCTGGAGTTTCGTGCACAATTTAATGCAGACGGGTGGCTCCTCTAACTTTGCTATCTTGAAATTCATAAATTGTGCAACACAACATTCTACTCAGTACAGCACCGAACAATAACAGACACACAACAATGAAACTTTGGGCAGTTACATATTAAACACAGGCATGTGCAGGGATGCCAACCACATTTGGCTCCAACACACCATTGGCATGAAATTATGAATGTTTCAGAATTTTTTTAACAGACCTCATATTGACGTTTGCTGCATAACAACTGGTGCCCAAAGTGAGCTCCTGTAATATGAGTTAAAAGCTTTAATAGTTGCTCTATCCACTGATGTATGTCTGTTTTCTGTAGCCTTGTTTTCAAGCAGTTTTCTTCTGAAGCCCTAGATGTACTTATAAATAATCCTGTGTTGATATGACACTATGAATTTTTTGGCTTACAATACCTTTATGTAGTCTGAATAGCTATTTCTGGAGTCATTTACATTCTTAAATTAATTAAATCAGTAGTGATAATGAAAGTGTATAATTGTCATCAATGATGAAAACATACGCTATCTGATCGGAAGTATCTGGATACCCCCATGTAATGCAGAATTGACCACTGTGTGTCAGGAGAGGCAGATCTACCAGTATAAAAGGTGACAGGGAGTACTGTGTTGTCAGTAGTGAAGCAGTAGCAACAGAATGAATCAGTTACGAGTGCCCAATGACTTCCAACATGAACGCCATTGGATATCACCTGAGTAACAAACCCGTCAGGTGCATTTCAACCTTTTTGGAAACAGGAAGGAACAACCACATGTAGACCAGGCAGCCATCACGTAGTGATGGACAAGAACTGTCAAGCATTGTGGAGGGTGGCTGTAAAAAAAAAAGCCTATCTGAAATTAGTGGAAGGAATCACTTTTGGGTTCCAGAGTGTTACCAGCTATGCGGATAGCACAGAGACTATTTGTAGGGAGTTAAAAAGAATGCGGTACAATGATTGAGCAGTACTTCATAAACCACACATTTCTGAAGTCAGTGCTAGACAATGCTCGAGGTGGTGTAAAGAGTGACGACTGGAACCAATTCATTTGGTGTGATTAATCACACCATACCCCATGGAAATCTGATGGAAGAGTCTGGGTTTGGCAAATGCCTGGAGATAGTTACCTGCTATCACATGTAGTGCCAACAGTGAAGTACAGAGATGGTGGTGTTACAGTACAGGACTGTTTCTCATGGTTAGGGTGTGGTCCCGTTATTGCACTTAGGAAAATGCTAAATTCCCAAGGATACGAACACATTATGTACTATGCATAGTAGAGGAACAGTTCGTAGATGGTTACTATTTGTGACAGCATTACAACGCACCCTTTCATAATGCAGTATGCAGCATCTGCGAGGCAATAGTTTGTGGATAACAATGTCCCAGAACTGGACTGACCTGCCCACAATCTAACCTGAACTCAATGCAGAATCTTTGGGACAAGTTAGAATGTCGACCTTGCTCTAGACCCCAGTGACCAACATCACTACTTTCTCTGGTTTCAGCTCTTGAGGAAGAATGGGCCATTCCTCCACAGACATGCAGACAGCTCACTGAAAGTGTCCCCAAGAGCCCAAGCCATCATAAAGGTGGACTGGATACATCTCTCATTAATGTGCACTAAATGTTGTCTGGATACTTTTAAACACTAGAGTGCATTTATGAAGCAGTCCAATAGTACATAAGCACTCTATTCTTGAAAACAATTATCTGATGGGAGATGGCTGAAACTCACCTGCTGGTATGTAGGACGCAGATGCGATTCTCGTCGCTAGGGTTGGTGGCGGCGGCTACGTGGCACTGGTGCAGCTGACGCCAGTCGATGCGCATACGGACCTCCTCCAGGAAGGGGTCACGCAGCACCAGGTGCGTTGGTGTCACACTCAGCACGCCATGGTAGCCCGCTAGGCCGGCAGCACGCGCGTGTGCATTGTCGATCAGTGACACCGCGAAGTCGCTCTCCCCTGCCACAGCCAGAGTAGTCTCCTAGCTAGACGAGCTACACTACTCAACTGCGTAAAAGCTCTAACTTACTTACTTTCACTTCTTGTCAGCACAATGCTGTAGGGAAAGGGGAAGTGTCATCTTTGAGTAACTGTAGGAGGAATTGAACAGCATTTCTATTTGGTATGACAAATGACAGTTTGCTCTAAACGGAGAAAAATTTAAGTTGACGGAGATGAGTAGGAAAAACAATCCTGTAATGTTGAAATATAGTATTAGTGTTCTGCTTCTTGACACAGTCACACTGATTAAATATCTAGGCATAACTTTGCAATGTGACATGAAATGGAACGAGCATATAAGGTCAGTTGTAGGGAAAGTGAATGGTCAAGTTTGGTTTATTGGAAGAAACCTAGAAAAATTTAGTTCATCTGTAAAGAAGACCATGTACTTAACACTTGTGCAATCCATTCTTCAGTACTGCTTGAATGTTTGGGATGCCCACCATGACAAACTAATGGAGGGCATTCAAATAATTCAGAGGTGTGCCATCATATTTGTTACCAGTAGGCTCGATCAACATGCAAGTGTTATGGAAATGCTCTGTGAACTCAGATGAGAATCACTGGAGGGAAGAGAGATTCTTTCTGTGAAAGACTACTGAGAAAGTTTAGAGAACCTGGAACTGTGCCAGACTCCTGTATTTGGGAGCAACTGTCGTGAGCGCTTACAGAAAGTGGTTGAAGGGCTGAAACCAGGAATAGTGGACAAGGTGTTGGATGTTCACACCTTATCATGGAAGTTGGAGGTCAGAAGCTTCCCCACTTTGTAAAGCATCATCTGATTAGACAGTAGAGCACTGCACCCACATGGTCAGTTGGCATCGAGTAGCATTAGTCTACATCACTCGCTTTCCACACACACAGCAGAGTACATGGTCAGCTGTTTCCTCACTTGGTATCACATGGCACAGTACCAGGCAACAGGCAAGTCGCCCTGCCACGAGGTTAAGAAAACATGGACTCTATAGAACTTCACCACAGTGTAACAAAACTAATGGGTCTGGGAAGTGTCAGAATGCGTTTAGGACTAAAGTTTCTTTTTAGCTGCCAATTTTCCATGTTTTCTATGGAGAGTGTATATGCTGAATAACTGGTATTCATCAAATATTACCACACTGACTGAGTAATATTATGGGCAATGAAGATGAAAGTGATAATCAAACACAATGTTACTGAAGGTGCGATTGATTTAGGTGGGACACTGTAAATTCGTGTGAATGAATAGATGTTGAAATAATGATCACTTTTGGTCTGCAGCTAAAACTGCACTGACACTGAGATGTATTTTGGGCACATCAAATGAAAAATGTTTATGTTGTAGAACATGGCAATTGACTGTAATTGTCAACATTGTTTCTAACTGACAAAAAACTTAGTCCAGGAACACTGTAGGCTCCCACGAGTAAATTAGCAAATTAACTAATAGGTCTTGTTAAAGTTGGTTATGTTAACTGAGCTGAATGAGGAAGGAGGAAGGAAGTGCAAGGCTTTATTCAAATAAATTTTTGTCTAGATAATTATTCAAATATAACATGAAAAGGAAAGTTGCTACTTACCATACAGCAGAGATACTGAGTTGCAGATAGGCACAACAAACAGACTGTCACAAATTAGCTTTCAGGCAGTAACACACACACACACACACACACACACACACACACACACACACACACAAACAAGTTAACTAATTTTTTTAGAGATGACAACCTAGATGTCAAACTGCAAAGGTTTTGGGAAGTAGAGGAACTATCTACCAAAACTGTAAGTACACAGGATAAACTGTGTGAGGCAATTTCAACACTACATAGCTAGAGACGAAAGTGGGCGATTTTTGGTTAGATTACCAGTGAAGCATGACTGTAAACCCTTGAATTACGACAACTCACCCCTCTAAGACTGGTGCATCTTCAGAGGAGATTTAGAAGGCAGCAGAATCTGAAAAGGGAAAATTTTGCAGTCTTGCGAGACTAATTTGACCTACGACACATAGAGGATATTGTTGGTCCAAAGTTTCACCTTCCACACCATATTGACTTCAAGCAATGCAGCTCTGCTACGAAGTTGAGGGCAGTATTTGATGGTTCTGCTGCCACTTCTACTGGAGTATGCCTCAATGATATCTTGTTGGTTGTCACACTATCCAACCAGATTTATTTTTCATTATTATAAAATGTTGCCCTCTTTAATGTAGCTCTGTCAGCTGACAGAGTAAAAATACATTGCCAGTTGTCTGTCCATCCTGATGATAGGAGCTTGCAGAGCATTCTGCAGCAGGTATCATCACCTGAACTGGTGCAAGAATATAAATTGTCTTCAGTGTCACCAACAGTTGAATTTGGAAAACCAATGTCACCACAAACTCTGTCATCTAGCTTCTCTCCAGGCTGGTCAGCTACAGAAGCTGAAGCCCAAAATCTTCATTCCCAAGTCAACTACTTGGTTCTAGGGGTAATTTTCCACTGAGGAAAAGATGTTCCAATAGTCACAAGGTTATGGAACAAATTCCACTGCAGGACAGAGAAACCTTGTTGCCTTGCTGTCTCACTGGTGAAGAAGCTATAACAATGTTAGGAATCTTTTGGCACCCTTGCTCGACACATTTCAGTGCAATGTGCAGCTGAAGAGTCATCAATGCTCAATGTGTAACAAGTGTAATGTTCTGTCTACAATAGCATGTATTTTCTACCCACTGGTGCTTCTGAGCCTAGCAGTGGTAAGATGAAAGCTATTTTTACAGCACTTGTAGCAATTACATCTTGATTGAGGTGAAGTTTGCCCATCCAACCTGATTGATGAATGGAATGCTCTTAATGTGCAATTGCCACTGTTGTGCACATCCAAGTGTAACTCACATTCTGAAGCCCCTCCATATCACTGTACATCTTTGCATTCAGACTGCTGGCAGCTGTGTTCCATCACATCATGATTTTATGTTTGAAAATGACAAAAATGCCAAAATTTTCATTGCAATAGAAATTTTTGACAGCAATAAAAGGAATGACTACATTTAGTCATAAATTTTAGGCCCTTCATCTCTCTACTGACACAATGTAGATCTAAAACGTTTAGTCAATGCCATGGTAAGACAATGCAAACAGAAGATCTCAACAAATACCTTTCTTCATCTCCAACATAATCTCCATTGTTTAAGACACACAAAGCAAAACTTATAAATACTGCTTGCAACTGTCAGCTGAAGATGGTTATTTTTGAATCAAGGGGGAACATTCCCCTCACATGTCATTAGTCATCTCTTAGGTCATTATATCCAGTGCCACCATAAGCTTGTCTTCATATCTAATACATACTCTGGAAGTCACTGTTAGACAGATAGTACTTTGAACCATTGTTAGGCTGGTTCCATTCGTAAATGAGGCAAGAAAAAAATGTTGCTGCTCGATGAGTATTAATCTTCTGTATTTTGTCCTTATGTGAGATCAGCTTTGTGGGCAGCAGAATAGATCTGCAGACTGTCACAAATCTTGGTTCTCTCAATTTATTCAATTAAGCTTTGCAAAAGTATCTCCTTCCCTCTAGAAATTCCCATCCAAACTCATATAGAGCATTTTCATAACATACCTAGCAGCCTGCTTCTGTATTGCTCCGATGTCTTCCTTTCCTGGCCTGTTGAGAGATTCCCAGCATTTGAGCTGTATCCAAGAATTGGGCCACATAAGTTTCATGTATGGTCTCTATTCGCCTCCTCTACAACTGAACTTACATAGCCATTACATTTTATGTTGTTCCGCCAGGTATTTAATATTATATTTAATCACTGACTGATTCAAGAATCCTACCATTAATACACTGTTCTAACATTAAAGGATTGTTTCGCATTCTGCATGTTATGTACGTCTTTACTCTGGATCAAACTAGTAGAGTTAAGCCTCATTTCATGTGCAGATACCTTATCAGAAATGAAAAATCTCTGTAACACATGACAGCAAAATCTACAAGTTTTCCTTCTGTGTTGCTTTCTGAGAGTAATTAGTGAGTATGTACAGGATGGATCCTCCACTAATTCATTCAAAACTATGTCAATGATGGCACTAATGCAGTCTATGTTCACCCCCCAATTCACATGATATCAAGCTCAGAGACTTGCTGCTTATTATACACGGTGAACAATTGTTAACACAGTGTGCATCCAGCTGGTGAGGCCATCTGCTGTGCCTGTTATGTGGGCAACAGGAGGATCTCCAGAAAATATAGCTGTTTGTCATGCAAACTATTTTTAACACACGTAACATAAACACTTAAAAAGAAAAGTAAATTACTTACATACATTAAGCAAGGAGATGCTTGAAAGCAAGGAGATGCTTCATTGTTCAAATGTTTCTGATATTTGCTTAGGAAACTGATCATTGCATTATGCAGTTATCTCTGAGAAATGACAGCAATTTCTTGATGAATGTTAGTTTTAAGTTCCTTTAAAGTGGGTGAATTTGATTTTTACACCTTCTCTTTTAATGCCCCCCACAGACAAAAATCAAAGGGGGTTAAAAAATGAGGAGGCCACATGTTAGTGATTCTCTATGTTGAAACATATCATGAATTTCCTGTAATGAGAAGTTGGCTGTATGTCCTGTCACAGAGTCCTCCTGAAAAGCCATGAAACCATATTCTTTTCCAGTTAATTGGCTAAAAAAACTGACAATGTGTTTTCTCCATACCTATCGCTCTTTATAGTTTCCTAGAAAAAAAGGCCTATTATTCTCTCACAACTAACAGTGCACCGTGCTTTTATTTTTTGATTGTACAGGAGTGCCTCATGTTTTATGTCAAGACTTTTCAGAACTAGAATAATCGTTATTTTGTGAACTGGTGTATCCATTTAGGTGGAACCATGATTTGTTTGAAAATAAAGTAGATGAGGGTCAGTTTCTCTGTCATGTGCTCTACTCAGAATCCATTCACAAAACTGCAACCCTTTTGCAGAGTCATCCAGTTTAAGTTCAATCATTGCAGTTATTTTATGGGGTTTTAACTCCAGTAACTTTGTAACCATTTGAACAGAGCCATTGCAAACACCAGTTTCCTGAGAATGACATTGAACTGATTTGCTGGGAGAACTTTCAAGAGCAGGCCCGGTGTTATTATAGTTTCTTCTGTGAGTACTATGTGGCTGTCTACATTTTCTGTCACGAAATTAGTTTATCAGTCAATGGATCACACTCTGATTAGGAACTTCAACATCAGGAATTCTTGAAATAATCTTATTGCACCCACTGATTCTGTATGCATACATGAATCATACATAAACACTCTTTGGTGAACAGAATATTTGTATTTCAGCACTTCACTTATAACACTTTCACTCGACACATGAGCTACTCGCACAAGCAAAGGCCTCGCATCAGAAAGGATATATACTCCCATCAGTGCTGCCACTGGCTGGTTACCAGCTGGGCAACAAAATCCCTACCCAGATGGATGCATTAAGGATTGATCACCCTGTACTCAAGCTTCTACCACACTAGCTTGATGTTCTCTATTCAATGGATTTTGTTGACTGACAGGAATGCGGGCCATTCAAAAATTTCCTTTCATGCTGAAAGCATTTGAATCAGCTGTAAACATTACAAGCAGCCCCATTTGCTAGACTGTAAACAAGACTTAATGTGTAACCCCCTGGACTATTACACTACACTCAGATGAATGCAACAACCAATATGCAACATCTAAGCTTGTTTGATGATATGTGGACTTCTGAATGTTTCTCTCCCTTTGCAAGTGCAAATTTTTAACATGCCTTGCCTCTACATATTGGTCCATTCAACTGACTTCTTAAATGTTATGTTCTACAGCAGTGACATAAGTCAAAAGCGTGGTACTTCTGTAACTGGTCTAGAAATTAGCAAGTTATTAACTAATTGTTGTGTCTCAAGTGTTAAGTGACTCAAATATTGAAAACATGTGAACTCTAATAGCAATTCATTTGTAAAAAGATTTGTATGATATAGGTAATAATATTTGTGAAGGTGTTAATCATCTAGTGGTGATTTCCGCATCTGCAAAATGATCTGCTATTTTCTCCTGATTTACATAACATATTAGAACCAATTAAAACATGCTTACCTAGTCTTGATGCAGCAGCTGAAAAAGAAAGAAACTTTGTATTAATTTCAAGAATTTTAATTATAAATTGGAATTGTGAACATACCAAGATTTGAAACTGGAACTGTGTCTTTCATGAAGATTGGTACTAGCAGAACTGAAACTGTGGTCCTCAAGTAGACTACTGCTGCCTGATTATCTCAGTTGGTGACATCAAGGCCAGCAAATGGTAATGTTCCAGGTTCAAGTCCTAGTCCAGCATACAATTTTAATTTATCTGTAGGCTACAAAACAAAACTGGGGGAGTTCATTTAAAAAAGTTAATGTAAGGCAATGGCGTGCCACCTGATAGGACATACCTAGTAAAGAACTGTGATATTCGTAAATATGTAGAAAAGAGATAATGCCATCGACCATAGAAGAGTTTCTTTATTTTTCATTTGACTCAATCCCTTACTGATACTTTCCGTTATGAGCATTTCAGTTCTTTTTATCCTTCTTGTCTTTATTGGCATTTGGCGATTGCCATCTTGAAACATGTTACAAGTTCAGAGATGAATAATTTCTGGAAAAATGTGTGTCTTTTTTTTTTCAACTTGTTGGTGTATTCTTTGTTTTGGAGAATTTTTTATCACATTCGACACTTCTTTTTGGCTAACAATATTTTTTTTGTTTTATCTTAATTAAAGGAAACCAATGTACAATTTTATAATCACTAACAGGTGATAGGATGTCTGTGTAGTTATCTACCACATAGAATTCACCTCTGGAGTTATATACCACCAGAGCTACATACCACCAATTAAAATAAAGCAAAATTTTGCTAAAAATGTTGGAATCCAACATTTCCTTAGTAATGGTAACAGTGAATTTCAAAATGAGGAGAACACGAATGTGGTGAATTGCTTTTCCATTGCTAACAAGGTGATTGAATTTTGTGAACCTTGTCATAGCTTAACAACAACTTTTGAGGATGAAAAACAGTCCCGGACTACCACAGGAAGACAAAATGGTACTTCAGTGATGCGAGCAGTTTTTTGGACAGGTATATCGAAAGCCACAAACACAACACATTGCCATGCCTAATATGGTCTAGGAAAACAATTAGCATTCAAAATAGCTGCCATATCATCTTGGTATGGATAAACATAGATCCTCTATGGTTGTCAAGAGAATCTCGCACCACTCTTCCAGCAAAATAATGGCAAGGTCAGGTAACAGTAATGGAGGTGGGCAGTGAATAGTCAAGGCTCCATAATATCAGATCTTATGACTGTGGAGGCCATGGAAGATGCAACAATATGCAACAATACATCCTTCTGCTCATGAAACAGGATCTGAATAATGTGAGCTGTGTAAACAGAGGGCCTGTCATCTTGGAACACAGCATCGTTAGGAAAAAAAAAATTGTACAATATGATGGACCTGATCATCCAAAATGGTCACATAAGTCCTGGCAGTAATGTGGCCTTGCAGAGTAACCATAAGACCCAGGGAATATAAGTAACCCATGTCATGTTTCACTCTTAGAACGTACTCTCGGCCAGTAGTTGTTAACAGGCTGAATCTGGATTCACCTGAACAATTGTTTGATAGAAAAGATTTTATGGTTTCGGCACCAAGTTTTCCTGTTATGGGCATTTGCATCACTGGTGAGTGGTTTTGGAATACCAGAACACCCTGCAATACCCAGCTTATGGAGCTCCCTTCATGTTGTTTTGGAGCTGACAGGTTTGCAAATGCAACATTCAGTTGTGCAGTGACTTTTGCAGCTGTGTTCCTCTTGTTTTTCATCATAATCCTCTTCAATGACCATCTGTGATGATCCCTCAACACACGCTTTCATCCATGTTGTGATTTAGTGGGTGACGTTTTTCCGCTTTCCCTGTACTCGGTATATATCTTCAGTACAACACTGTGAAATCAAGACTGCAAAAACCACCTGGTGGTGTGTGGTGGAGCGTACTTCTGGTACCACTATCTGATCCCCCTTTACCTCTTCCGTTTCTGAATGGCTCATTGTAAGAATGACTGCTGGTACTCCTCTGTATTAGCTTTAATTTCTCATTTCTCTAATTTTCTTGTTGTGGCCATTTCGTGAGACATACATGGCAGGATGTAATATGTTGTCCAACTCTTCCTGGAATGTAATCTCTCAGAATTTCAATAGTAAACCACTCTGTGAAGCACAACGGGCTTCTTGTAGCATCTGCCACTGGAGTTTGCTGACCATCTCCGTATGCTCTCGTGCCAACTAAACAACCCTGTGAGCAAACACACTGCTCCTCATTGCATCTTCTCCATTTCTTCTAACAGTCCTACCTAGTAAGGTCCCAGAGTGATGAGCAATAGTCAATAATCATTTGAACAAGTGATTTATAAACCACTTCTTTCGTGGATGAGTAAAATTTCCTTAAGATTCTTCGTATGAATCTCAGTCTAAAATCTGCTTTTCCTACTATTTGTCTTGCAGGATAATTACTCCTAGATACGGTAGATACAGTTTCGAGCAATTTCTCATCAACGGTGTAGTTGTACAGTTGTGGATTTCTTCTTCTATGTATGCACAATATGGTACTTTTATTTACATTCAGGATTAACTGCCAGTCCGTGCACTATTCATCAGTTCTCTGTATGTTTTCTGTAAATCTACTATATTCTTCTGGTGTTGCTACCTTCTTGTAGTCAACCACACCTGCAAACAGCATTATGGAGCTTCCCACATTTTCTATTAGATGATTTACACATACTGTAAACAGTAACGCTCCCACCACAGTTTCTTGGGGTGATCCTGACATTATCTTTGCATTTGAAACTTCCGGGCAGATTAAAACTGTGTGCCGGACTGAGACTCGAACTCGGGACCTTTGCCTTTCGAGGGCAAGTGCTCTACCATCTGAGCTATCCGAGCACGACTCACGCCCCATCCTCACAGCTTTACTTCTGCCAGTACTTCTTATCCTACCTTCCAAACTTTACAGAAGCTCTCCTGCGAAACGGTAGAGCACTTGCCTGTGAAAGGCAAAGGTTGTGAGTTCGAGTCTCGGTCCGGCACACAGTTTTAATCTGCCAGGAAGTTTCATATCAGCACACACTCCGCTGCAGAGTGAATATCTCATTCCATCTTTACATTTGTCTTTTTGTTCTGGTAAGAGCGACGTGTTGAGTTCTCCCTGCAAGGAAGTCGGAAATCTGGTCTGATACTCTGTAAGCTCGTATTTTCCTCACTAAATGGCAGTGAGAGACGGTGTCAAATGTCTTCCTAAACTCTAGGAACACGGTACCAACCTGAGCATTGACGTATACAGCACTGCGGATATCATGGAGGAACATAACGAGATGAGTTTGCAAGATCTCTGCTTCGAAACCCATGTTGATTTTGATAAACGAGATTTTCGTTCTCCAAAAACGTCGCAATGCATGGGCATGAAACATGTTCCGTAATTCTAGAACAGTTTGTGGTCAGCAATACATGCTTGTAATTATGTAAATCTGTCCTTTCTTGTAAACAAGAGTAACCTGCACTTTTTTCCAGTCATTAGGCACCCTTCATTGCTCCGGCAACCTACGATAAACTGCTGTTAGTAGGGTAGCAAGCGCTTTCGCAAAATTTCTGTAGAATCTTACAGGTGCCTCTTGAAACGATAAACACTTCGGCTATCTCCGTTAAGGAAGCATCCACCATACGAGCACCAATAATCTGTCCATGTTAGGAGTAACGTAACTCCGACATAATGCACTGACCACTACGAAGAATACTGTTCTGACCACAACGACACTTACAGCGTACAGGTGCCCTCTGTGGTCAAATGCAACAGCGTAACTTGCAGGCTCGGCTAGCATCTGCATTTATGTTCAAGCAAGCACTTCTCACGGTGTTTCTATATTAGTGTCCAAATCCTTGTACTGTTACAACAGAGCGACTTGATGCGGCGTAGGTTCCATGCCGTGCACGCTGCATGGTGATAGCTATGCGAGTGTATAGAAGACGAGGGGAGAGGAGAGGAGGGAGGATCTAGTGAGTACTTACGCAGCGGGCGTCCCATGGCGAGCAGCGCGCGGATGTGCGCCATCCAGGTCTGCGTCTCGGCCTCGTTAGGGGTGGCCAGGAAGAGCGACGGTCGCCGCGGCGTGCCCACACCCACACCCAGGCCCTGGGACTGAGAGTGTGAGCGGCCCTCCACCTGCGGCTGCTCGTACACGCCGAACGCAAACTGGCGGGACCTGCCCAACAGCAAGAATATGCTAGGGGTTTTTGTGTTACACCTCCGCTATTCCATTACACTTTTCAAACAAAAACACAACGCGAGCGTGCACACTTCTCAGGATAAACAGAACTTCAAGAGGGAAGAGGCATCGAGAATGGTGAAGGAGGAAAGATCGAGGAGGTGGAGGAGCAGGAAGAAGAGAAGACAAAGATCAAGGGGGAAGAAGAGAAGAAGAAAAAAAGGAAAAAGATCAAGGGGGAGGAAGAGGAGAAGAAAAGAAAAAATGGAAAAAGATCAAGGGGGAGCAAGAGGAGAAGAAAAGAAAAAATGGAAAAAGATCAAGGGGGAGCAAGAGGAGAAGAAAAGAAAAAATGGAAAAAGATCAAGGGGGAGCAAGAGGAGAAGAACAAAGAGAAAAATATCAAGGGCGAGGAGGAGGAGGAGAAGAAGAGGAAAAAGACCGAGGAGGAGAGGAAAAAGACCGAGGAGGAGAGGAAAAAGACCGAGGAGGAGAGGAAAAAGACCGAGGAGGAGAGGAAAAAGACCGAGGAGGAGAGGAAAAAGACCGAGGAGGAGAGGAAAAAGACCGAGGAGGAGAGGAAAAAGACCGAGGAGGAGAGGAAAAAGACCGAGGAGGAGAGGAAAAAGACCGAGGAGGAGAGGAAAAAGACCGAGGAGGAGAGGAAAAAGACCGAGGAGGAGAGGAAAAAGACCGAGGAGGAGAGGAAAAAGACCGAGGAGGAGAGGAAAAAGACCGAGGAGGAGAGGAAAAAGACCGAGGAGGAGAGGAAAAAGACCGAGGAGGAGAGGAAAAAGACCGAGGAGGAGAGAAAAAAGACCGAGGAGGAGGACGAGGAGGAGAGGAAAAAGACCGAGGACGAGGAAAAGACCGAGGAGGAGAGGATGAGAAAAAGATCGAGAAGTTGAAAAAGACTGATGAGACGAAGAGGAGAAGGAGAGCAGGAAAAGTTCGATGAAGAGAGGAGGAGGAGGAAGAGGTGAAGAAAAGATCGATGAAGAGAGGAGGAGGAGGAAGAGGTGAAGAAAAGATCGATGAGGATAGGAAGTGGAGGAGAAGTCAAAATACCGATGGAAATGCAAGAGAAATGGCACAGGAGACGACAGTGACCAAGATATTTATAAAATGAATACTGGAAAGAGTGATTGTTTACTGGCAACTATATCAAAATAGTACAGGGTGTTGCACTATGACGAAAATGCAGTGGCACTATGTAGTTTCAGATTCCAACAAGGCAGGCAAACGCCCAGGCACATTCATTGTCACACACAGACACGAAACAAAGAGACCAGAAATCGTACAGGTGTAGACCGTTTCCATTTTGTGTTTCTGTCACATTCAGTTACACAAATGTGAAAGAACACCCTCAGTGTTCTTGTTTTCTGAATCACCTTGCAAGTGCCTTCATTATTGTTTGTAAAGTATGACTTCATATTGTGATAAAAAGTGGCACGCACTAACTATTTGTAGCGAAATATGGGTTAACGACGGACAACTGCTTACTTTCAGGATACGGAGTTGATGTAATCCACCGGTCCACTTAAGAGTCACCGTGTAAGCATTCTAAATGTGTTGTGGACGAAAACAAAAGCGACTGACACAGGTAAATGTTTTAATTTGGTTTTTTTTGTATCAAACTGTTGCAGTTCCCTGAACACAGTCCAATACGAGCGATATAGGGCTGTCCTAAGTGTGTTTCGAACTTTCTACGCCACAAATCTTGCTTTAAATGACGGAGGTACTGCATTCTAAACAGGCAATACGGGAGTAGTACACCTCTTCCTACATTCCATTTTAACACAGTAAAAGGCGTACGCAATGCCACAGATTACCGCAAGCCGCTAGACTGCTGGAATGTCAAACAGTGCGAAACCATACAGCATGCAGATCGAGGCCTTACCGGGACTCGGAGCGGCAGAGCACGACTCCGTGCGGAATGTGCACTGTGTTGGTGCTGCCACCTCCCGGCGTCGCGGAGAACTGCAGCTCAACGGCGCCTTCCTCAGCTGCCGGCCGCGCTTCGCACCACTGCCGCCGCCACGCCTGCGGGTCACAGCAAAATTGTTACTACTGCAATGTTAGTTTCGTGATAATTACCGCTTCTGTCCAATAAATTCTTCCAATTTTTGTTATTTTACAACATAGGATGTCTCTAAAAGAAACTACTATAAATCGAATTTACTTACTCGAAAGAAGCAAACAGAACACACCATTCTCGTCAAGAGATATGCTGTTTAAGCGTAAAACACAATATCAAGCATTTGACCTCCCCCGCCCACCCCCCACCAGCGCTTGAAGTGATCGTTCGGTAAATGAAATAAACCATCAATCGTTCACACGTTTTTCCAACTACGGCGAGGACAAGTCGAATTTCTTGTGTGTGTTGCAACAGACTTGTTCTGGTAAACTCGTGTCTTAGCGTAGCTCCATAGAAAAAAGTCACGAGGTGTCAGGTCACAAGATCAAGGTGGGCAAGCTTGGTCTCCTCGTAACGAGATTTGTCTGAGAACCTTTCACGCAACAGTGCGATTGTCTCTCCTGAAATATGGCAAGCTGCACGGTCTTAGAACCATACATTCTCTGTGCCCATTTGATCCAAACTGGGCCAAAGGATAGCAGTGCGCATCGCATGACAATGAATTCCATTCACCGTGACAGACCTTGTCCATCTTCAAAAAAGTAACGGGCGATTAAGGCCCCACTCAAAATCTAACACCAAACCTTAACTCGTTGACGATGCATGCTCTTTTCGTCAATTACACTTGCGTTCTCTGATATCGATATCTGGCAATTGTGCTTTTTCACAACGCAGTTTAAATGGAAGTGAGCTACTTTTGAGAAAATGCTCATTCCCGTGATTCAAGGTTTAAGTTCGTGTGTTAAGTGAACGGTGTAAAGGTGTAAGTGCAAATCTTTTTTTAAGATTCTGTGCACTGAATTTTCCCGGACTCGCAATAACAGTATCACGCACAGCAATATCGTTCGCCTCTATGCGGCCTCTTTAAGGGCGTCCAGGGCTTTTGATGTCTGCTGTTGAACCGGTTTGTTTCCCTCCTTCAGATTTCTTGATCACACACGAAAAGTGGGTTCAGCTGATGCGCTGTTGAGTGCAAGAACAGTATGGCGTTTTTGAACAGTTTCTGCGAAAACATTCCCATTCATATAGTGAGTTTTCACAATCAACACGTCCGCCCCAGTAGCTGAGTGGTCAGCGTGACGGATTGCCGTCCTCTGGGCCCGGGTTCGATTCCCGGCTGGGTCGGAGATTTTCTCCGCTCAGGGACTGGGTGTTGTGTTGTGTTCATCATCATTTCATCCCCATCCGGCGTGCGGGTCGCCCAATGTGGCGCCGAATGTAATAAGACCTGCGATATGGCGGCCGGACCTGCCCCGCGAGGGGCCTCCCGGCCAATGACGCCAAACGCTCATTTCCATTCCACAATCAACACTCGCTGTTCCGCACTGTACAGGGTTATTACAAATGATTGAAGCGATTTCACAGCTCTACAATAACTTTATTATTTGAGATATTTTCACAATGCTTTGCACACACATACAAAAACTCAAAAAGTTTTTTTAGGCATTCACAAATGTTCGATATGTGCCCCTTTAGTGATTCGGCAGACATCAAGCCGATAATCAAGTTCCTCCCACACTCGGCGCAGCATGTCCGCATCAATGAGTTCGAAAGCATCGTTGATGCGAGCTCGCAGTTCTGGCACGTTTCTTGGTAGAGGAGGTTTAAACACTGAATCTTTCACATAACCCCACAGAAAGAAATCGCATGCGGTTAAGTCGGGAGAGCGTGGAGGCCATGACATGAATTGCTGATCATGATCTCCACCACGACCGATCCATCGGTTTTCCAATCTCCTGTTTAAGAAATGCCGAACATCATGATGGAAGTGCGGTGGAGCACCATCCTGTGGTACGTTTAGCTCCCTGCTTGCTTTATTCGTCGACTTCCGCGGGCTACGCGTGAAACTTGCCCGCGCGCGTTCAACCGTTTCTTCGCTCACTGCAGGCCGACCCGTTGATTTCCCCTTACAGAGGCATCCAGAAGCTTTAAACTGCGCATACCATCGCCGAATGGAGTTAGCAGTTGGTGGATCTTTGTTGAACTTCGTCCTGAAGTGTCGTTGCACTGTTATGACTGACTGATGTGAGTGCATTTCAAGCGCGACATACGCTTTCTCGGCTCCTGTCGCCATTTTGTCTCACTGCGCTCTCGAGCGCTCTGGCGGCAGAAACCTGAAGTGCGGCTTCAGCCGAACAAAACTTTATGAGTTTTTCTACGTATCTGTAGTGTGTCGTGACCATATGTCAATGAATGGAGCTACAGTGAATTTATGAAATCGCTTCAATCATTTGTAATAGCCCTGTACATTTCTATGCCGATGCTCCACAAACACTAACCTGGAAAACAGAAGCACAGTATCAAAACCAAACTTCAATGACCACTGATAACGCAACATACAAAAGCAACGTTGCCAACAACAATGCCGGCCGCTGTGGCCGAGCGGTTTTAGGCGCTTCAGTCCGGAACAACGCGGTTGCTACGGTCGCTGGTTCGAATCCTGTCTCCGGCATGGATGTGTGTGTGATATCCTTAGGTTAGTTAGGTTTAGGTAGTTCTAAGTCTAGGGGACTGATGACCTCAAATGTTAAGTCCCATAGTGCTTAGAGCCATTTGAACCAACAACAATAAATCAAAGTAACGGGCCTTTCAAATCCGGCGTTCTTTTTGAGACACCCGATTGTAACTATCGTTTTGCCCACAGCTTCATCCGCGTACGCATGTCACATAAATTTAGCACATTCACTCCACAAATATTTAACATATTTCACACATATTTCATCTATATAAGTAGGGACTTTCGCCCCGCTGTTTCATCTGCAATCCTCAGGAGACCGACTGTTTCTCCGCTGTTTTACAACATGCGACTCCAGAAAGCGCAAATGTATCTGCCGTGAGGCATGATCAATGATCACAAAATACGCTGAACAAATCATTGGGTCGCTGCAGGGCTTAATCCCTGCGACCTGGTAGTCACATAAAAAAAACGGAGTATGATGCCCAATCTGTCATTTATTCAAGTATTTAACTCAACTAAGCTAAATACATGAAAGAGCTATCAATAGGTCGTTTTCCAACTTTTTACATGGCACACCTTCTTATCCCCAACCCTAACCCCAGCACCAGTTGGGGTATCTTATTCCTACAGTATTTTTAAACAAATAATGACTCAAAGTGTTCAAGAGATTCCCGAGTAACACTTCTGCGTCACCACTCTTATGGCAGCTAGGTGGTTCTAACCCCACATCGCTTCGTTCCAGTTAGTGATATGTTTACCAAACTGATCCAGTCGTTCAGCAGTAGGTATGGAATCTGCACGCTGTTTCAGACGGTTTGAGATATTGAAACGAGATTTTGGCAAATGGTAGCATGCAAAGAAGAGAGTATTTCGCCGTACTGTCAGTATGCAAAACTTTCGAATCTACCAGTATACAAAGTAACTACAGATTTTTTCCAATGGAAAAATAAATTTTCAAAGGCCATCGATTGTTGCTGTGAATTTTACAATAAAGTAAAAAAATTACTCGTTTATTTTTGTACCAAGCATTAGATTTTCGTAAACTGATTGACCAATCTTGTCCTCAGTTGCTAGTTTAATAATGCACCGTGTCATGATTCCGTCGCGATTTCAACTGCATTACAATGTAAGTCAGATGAGTCTTTCTAAACTCTGCTTTTTTTTTTTTTTTTTTTTTTTTGCTACAGAAGCAAATTTTAACATCGCAACAAGAGAAGTTGAGCATTACTCAAAACTCATCACTGATGACATTTCACTGGAAAAAAAGAATAAGATGTCTGGTATAGGGATAGGAACTAAAATATGGTATCTGCAGTGAATTGTTTTCACATTTCTCAGATCACTAGGGGATAGGATTCCGCCAAAACTGCAACACAAGTGGAGATTTTTGTTTCAAAGCGAATATTTCGTGTACGGTGTCTTCCACAGCATTAGACCGCCCGGTACTGCAACCGTCTGATTTGAATACAGCCTTGGCTGCAGTTTTATATTTTTTTTAACGATGCGTTTCGCCTTCGTGGGGCATCATCAGATTATCTATTGAGGTAACAGAATAAACAAAAATTAGGGTATGGTCCTAGCTTTCACTATTCTAAATGTGAATAAGGATTTTTTTGGTCGTTATCTTACGATTTTATTAAGTTACGGGTGATTTTACTATTTTATCTACTTTGAGTAATGTAAAGGTTCCTTCACGGACGACTATTCTGTTGCTGATTCTGTTACCACTATAGATAATCTGAAGATGTTCACCGAAGGCCTAAGGCGTCGTTAATAAAAGAATAAATTGCAACAGGGACTGCGGCGCAGGGTAGCCGCGCCGTCTATGGCGTCTTGTCACGGTCCGCGAGGCTCCCTCCGTCGGAGCTTCGAGTTCTCCCTCGGGCGCGCGCGTACGAATTATTTCGCAACCGGGACTGTCTGTAATTCAGAGTTCTTGTACAAGTCGATGATGTTCTTGTTCATTAGCTCGCTTGCTCCTAATGACAATAATAAATTGCCACTTTTGCATTTTCGGGGGAATCCTATACTCTAGTGGATTTTTAATAAAGGATGGCGGGGGCTGGAACTTCCCAGAGGATTTAATTTCTGTGTGCCAACGATCTGAAAACTATGAAACAATTCCATTTGCAGAATCTTTTCAATTACCCATCAAGGTGGAAGTATTATCAACATCTTTGGCGAACTGAAAGACATTTGATACGTAAAAAGTAACGTCATTCACTCTGTATAGGAATAGGTACTACAAGATGGTATACTACCCCTATAAATTGTTTTCATACTTCACAGATCATTGAGGTGAAGAAACAAAATCCTTTGGCAGGTTTCATTCACAGCCGAAAATACACTAGGGATAGCATTCAGCTGGAACTGCGATAGAGGCGGCAATCTTTATTTCAAAGCGAGTACTTCTTATATAATGCGATGCTCTCCTGGTTCATTCTCTTGCTCGCTACGAAAACCAACGTTTACACTACACAAAACAAGCGAAGCTCTATGATGTGCGCCCAAAACCCGACCATTGTTAAACAGCAACACGTTTCGTGGTGAAGGCCTCGTTAGCACTAGCAGAGAGTTTGTCGAAGAACTGCCCTGACATCCTTCTAGATTATGATTATTATTATTATCAGACGTAATGTTAACTGTCAAGGGTATTCTGGGAATAAGTTACGAATGTACGTATTGTAAGATGGTAAAAGAAATAATATAGAAAAAACAGAACAGATTTGTGTAATTTATATGCATATGAATTCGAAAATATTTAAGAAAATGAACTAATATTTCTTTAGTGTTTGTTTGTACGGCAATATCTGAATCGTACAAGTCGACGGAGTGCAGTCTGTTAACATATTAAGAAACCAGTGAGAAGTATATTCGTTCCGGGAAGAGTCTGATTTCCTCCCATGTACATCCTGCAAAATTATACAACGGCACAAACGGAGGTTTACCAACAATCATTCTCTCCACGCGCCATTCTCGACTGTGACAAGGAGGGGAAAGGGGGGGGGGGAGATAATGGTACCCTCCATCAGGCACCATAAGATGGCTTGCGGAGTGTACATGTAGATGTAGAATTATTGCCAGCACCTCTGCATCAGCGGTGTTACATTTTGACGACGGAATATGTAAAGAACAGCATTTAGTCATCAGTGAGAATGTAATTATTTGCCGAAGACCATGAGTGTACAAAACAAGATAACTTTGAGATGAAGAGCGCGTGTCTGTATTAGTTAGTCGATTACCGTAATTTTAATTTGACGGACAACGCCTGCGAAACTTCTGGCGCAGACATATGTATAGATGCACTTAAAACAGTGTATTATAAGGATTGAGGTCCGATAAAGGAGGCAAGATATCACATTCCGCTTAAGTTGTAGGATACACGACGATTAGTTAGACTTTCAAATTGCGCTACTGCATTTATTATCTTCGCACCCCTAACTTGACGACTATTATTATTATTAATATGTGTGAGGTTCGTGCGATGTCTCGCGAAAATCGTAGAATACGCCAGAATTTTCTAGGTAGATATTACACTTGTACTATCTGTTTCTGCCCTGAATTTGCGGCTGAGTTATCCCCTCTTCTAACTATAATCTATCGTAGATCCCTCGAACTGGGCTTTTTGGTAGGGAGGGCGAGGCATGTTACCTCGGATTGAGAGTCATCGTCAGATGTGGAAGTAACTTCAGGTGTGCCCCTGTTAAGTGTGTTGGGACCCTTGCTGTTCATGTTGAACATCAATGATCTCGCAGACAATACCAATAGGAACCTTCGAGTTCTTGCATATGACGCAATTATGTAATCCATGATGAAGTAATGTCTGAAAGAAGCTGCATAAATACTCAGATCTTGATAAGATTTCGAAGCGGTCCAAAGACTGACAACTTGCTTTAACGTTCAGAAATGTAAAATTGTGCACTTCACAAAACGAAAAAAACGTAGTATCCTACGAATGTAACATCAATGAGTCACTATTGGAATTGGTCAACTCATACAAATATCTGTGTGTCACACTTTTTAGGGATGTGCAATGGAATAATCACATAGTCTCAGATGTGAGTAAAGCAGGTTGTAAGCTTCGGTTTATTGGTAGAATATCGGGGAAGTGCAATCAGTCTAGAAGGGAGACTGCTTACAAATCACGCGTGTGTCTGTTCTAGAATATTGCTCAGGTGTGTGGGGGGCCCGTTCAAAATAGGGCTAACAGGGGATATTGAACGTATACAGAGAAGGCCAGCACGAATGGTCACGATTTGTTTGATCCGTGGCAGAGTGTCACAGATGCTGAAGGAACTGAACTGGAAGACTATTGAAGGTAGTTTACGTCTATCCCGAGAAAGTCTACTAACAAAGTTTCAAGAACCAAGTTTAAATGATTACTCTAGGAATATACTGCTCACGTAGGGATCGTCAGGATAAGATTACAATAATTACTGCACACACAGAGGTATTCAAACAGTTGCTCTGCCCGCGCTCAGTACGTGAGTGGAACAGGAAGAAAATCTAATAGGTGGTACAGTGAAATGTACGCCCTGCAGTGCACCTCATGGTTGTTTGCAGAGTATAGTTGTAGATGTAGTACTGGACAGGAATAAATACAGCTTGAAGGACGGATGTGGTCTTCGTCGAGCGTGGGAGCCTTACCGCTCATCGGTATCTGGAGGAAATCCTTCTGCTCCATTTATTGTTGATGATTTTACAATATTGCACGGCAATGCACGCCCACATATTGCGAGAACTGTGCAAGAGCTCTTGGATGAGCAAGGATTCATGCTATGGGTTGGCCTGCTTGAAGCCCCGATTTGAATCCTATTCAGCATGTTTGGGACCGGCTGGGGAGAAGAGCCTGTCAGCACTATCTAGAGACTCTACAGGACCAGCGGAACGCCCTCCTGGAAGAGTTGGATATGATTCATCAACAGGACATTACCACATTAATCAGGAACATGCCTGAAAGGTAGAATGCTGCCATTGGTGCAAGAGGTGGGGATACACGCTTTTGATTGTGCGAACGGAGGTCTCCTCAATCGTTTCGTCCGCAGCTCGTGGTCTAGTAGCTGGCGTTGCTGCATCTGGATCGCGGGGTTCCGGGTTCGACTCCCGGGCGGGTTGGAGATTTTCTCTGCCCGGGAACAGGGTGTTTCTGTTGTCTTCGTCATTTAATAATAATAATAATAATAATAAGTCGTGACAGCAACAAGATTGGACTGTGTAAAAAAATTGAACTGTGAAAAAAATTGGTACATTGTATGGGCGCTGATGACCGCGCAGTTGAGCGCCCCATAAACCAATCATCATCAATCGTTGCGGAGATCTGTGGTGTGAAGTGTGTAACATCAAAACTGACATGCATTATCTTGATGAGATTACTCAAAATTTCGTTTGTTAAATCTGTTTATAATCGTCTTTCTTATTTCATTGCTGGACACTTACAAGGGAACCTCCCCATCGCACCCCCCTCGAATTTTGTTATAAGTTGGCACAGTGGATAGGCCTTGAAAAACTGAACACAGATCATTCGAGAAAACAGGAAGTAGTTGTGTGGAACTATGAAAAAAATAAGCAAAATATACAAACTGAGTATTCCATGCGGAGGATATGCAACATCAAGGATGGTATGAGCTCAGGAGCGCCGTGGTCCTGTGGTTAGTGTGAGCAGCTGTGGAGCGAGAGGTCCTTGGTTCAAGTCTTCCCTCAAGTGAAAAAGTTAAATTTTTTATTTTCAGACAATTATTATCTGTCCGTCCGTCCGCTATATTTGCTGGATTCATATTGCCACGGAATACATCTCACGTATTTAATGCACTCTCGTCCAAAGTAGCGAACAGTCAACTGCCAGCCAGGGAGCCTCGTTAGCAGGAATAATCTCTCTTCCGTGCGTTGTAGTCGACTGACGTCGTATGTTTCGATGTTTGTTTAGTTGTAGCGTCCCCATACTACGGCGCAGTTACCTCGCATCGGACGGACGGACGGACAGATAATAATTGTCTGAAAATAAAAAATTACAATTTTCACTCGAGGGAGACTTGAACCAAAGACCTTTCGTTCCGCAGCTGCTGACGCTAACTACGGGACCGCGGCTCTCCTGAGCTCTGTGTATCCTTGATGTTGCCTATCTTGCGCATGAACTACTCAGTTCGTATATTTCGCTTATTTTTTTCATAGTTCCACACAACTTCTTCCTGTTTTCTCGATTGATCTGTGTTCAGTTTCTCAAGGCCTATCCACTGTGCCAACTTATAACTACATCTGAGGGGGGTGCGATGGGGAGGTTCCCTTGTTAGATGGGACCGTACCACAATATTCCATCATAAGATAGTGGATTAGTGTCATAAAAGTGTCATAAATTTAAAATAAATTTCAGTTTTTCTAAGAAATAAAAGTGTTTCGTTTTACGTGCCGGTCAGTGTATTTAACAGTTAAGGCGATTACTTTTGAAATAATAAACAGTTCACTCACTTCCTTCCACCTGTCTCGATTTCATTCAATTGATTGCTTCTTATAACAGAAATAATGACTTAACCTAAATGTGCTGCTACGCATTTCGGCATATCTGAAGCTAACAACTAAAAAGATACTGTGAGATGCGGTGCAGTGGTGAGACACATTACTCGTACTGGATTGGAACTAGGTTCAAATCCCCGTCCGACCATCCAGATTTTGCTTTTCCATTCCTTCTCCATATTGCATAAGGAAAATGACTGAAGGGTTACTCTGAAATGGATACAGCCAATTTCCTTCGTGATGTGAGTTTGTTCTCCGTTCTACTGACACCATCATCGACGGAACGCCAAACCCTAACCTCAATTTTTTCCCCCGGATGAAAATCCTTGGTAGAGCAAATAATTACTAAGATACTAGGTGGCTAAATACACACATGAAAAAAAGTTTTGCATCACCCCATTTCCCAGAACTCCTGAAGGCAGACGTTCACTGTGGATATTGTATCACAGACACAGTCCCTTTGACTGTTCAGAGATGTCACTAAACCCGCCCAAAGATGTAAACAACCATGCATGAGCAGCGCCTATTAGACGGAGGGGGTCCGACAGCCGATCAGTTCCAGTCATCCACCAGGAAGGAGGTACACGGTTCGTGTTGTCTGTAGTTCGACCATGCCTTGACGACTAACACCACGGATAGATCGCGTCCGCATTGTTACTTTGTACCAGGAAGAGCTCTCAATAAGGGAAGTACCCAGGTGTCTCGGAGTGAACCAAAGAGATGTCGTTCGGACATGGAGGAGATACAGGGAGACAGGAACTGTCGAAGACATGCCTCGCTCAGGCCGCCCAAGGGCTACTACTGCAGTAGATTACCGCTACGTACAGATTATGGCTCGGAGGAACCCCGACAGCAACGCCACAATATGGAATAATGGTCTTCGTGCAGCCACAGGACGTCGTGTTACGACTCAAACTGTGCGCAATGGGCTGCAAGATGTGCAACTTCACTCCCGACGTCCATGGCGAAGCCCCTCTTTGCAACCACGACACCATGCAGCGCGGTACAGATGGGCCCAATAACCCGCCGGATGAACTCTCTTCACCAACGAGTGTCGCATATTCCTTCAACAAGACAATCGTCGGAGACGTGTTTGGAGGCAACCTGGTCACGCTGAACGCCTTAGACACACCGTCCAGCGAGTGCAGCAAGGTGGAGGTTCCCTGATGTTTTTGGGGTGGCATTATGTGGGACCGACGTACGCCGCTGGCGGTCATGGAAGGCGCCGTAACGGCTGCGCGATACGTGAATGCCATCCTGCGACCAATAGTGCAACCTTATCGGCAGCATATTGGCGAGGCATTCGTCTTCATGGGCATTCGCGCCCCGATCGTGCACATCTTGCAAATGACTTCCTTCAGGATAACGACATCGCTCGACTAGAGTAGCCAGCATGTTCTCCAGACATGAACCCTATCGGCACGCCTGGGATAGATTGAAAAGGGCTGTTTATGGACGATGTGACCCACCAACCACTCTTAGGGATCTACGCCGAATAGGCGTTGAGGAGTGGGACAATCTGGACCAACAGTGCGTTGATGAACTTGTGGACAGTATGCCACGACGAACAGAGGCATGCATCAATGCAAGAGGACGTGCTACTGGCTATTAGGGGTACAGGTGTGTACAGCAATCTGGACCACCACCTCTGAAGGTCTCACTGTATGGTGGTACAACATGCAATGTGTGGTTTTCATGAGCTATAAAAAGGGCAGAAATGATGTTTATGTTGATGTCTATTCCAATTATCCGTACAGATTTCGGAACTCTCGGAACGGAGGTGACGCAAAATTTTTGATGTGTGTTTGTTGAAAATAGGTGAAGCATGTTACGTTAATAAACAAATCCATACGAA
Organism: Schistocerca americana; assembly: GCF_021461395.2. Classification (NCBI taxonomy): domain Eukaryota; kingdom Metazoa; phylum Arthropoda; class Insecta; order Orthoptera; family Acrididae; genus Schistocerca; species Schistocerca americana. The sequence goes on from NC_060123.1 coordinate 226,677,530, forward strand.
GTATAAAAATATATGGATGTATGTTGGTTCAATATCATCTCCTGATTTAGTGTCTGGAAAGAATCACTGTTGTGGTAAGAACCACCCATCTATCAAAGGGGTGGGGGTGAAAAAGCAGTGTGGCATGCGACGCCAGAATACACGTGCTTTACACATCCAGTATTTGAGAACGAGAGAACTTAGATATTTCCAACTTTACCAATAATTTGAAACCTTTAGGAAACTTTTTTTCGCTGACTAATCCCACAAATTGATGAAAGGGAAGAATTTTACCTCTTACTACATTTTCAATGTTCACACATTAAGACTGGCACATGTTGCATGACGTTTTAATTTATTACTTTTTTGCTACTGATTGTATACTTGGCACTTTTCCAGACAGTATTCACATATTCCACTCAATGTACCAGAAAAATCCGAAGTTGGAATGAGTTACGGAGATATGACGTCAAATACTAAGATGCGAGAAAAAACTGCCGCATCATGCATGACGTTTTAATTTATTACTTCGTTGCTACTAACTCTGTTCACAAAATATTTCGCAGACGGTAGGCATATATACACCACTGGTGTAGCTGCAAAATTATATGATTGTACAGCACATAGTTCAGGAGATACATCGTCATAAACATTAAGCTGCGTGAAAATGAAACTGCAGGGTGAAATTCGTTATACACGTGAAATGTGTGTACAAATACCTGTGAAATATGTAAGAAGTATATTTGACATAAGTGTATGCGAGCATACCTTAGAGTAAGAAGCTTATCCTGTACTCCTGGAAAGATTTCACTCTAATTTGGCATACATTGTATTTACAAGCAGAAAAGAAATACTGCAGGGAAGTCAGCAGACTGCTATTGGAATGAGTGTGATAACGTGGAGAGAAGGGAGGACGAAGAAATGGACAGACAACGAGAGGGACGGAGAAAATGGACAGAGGGAGGAGGAGGTGGACTAATGGAAGATTGGAATAAATAATATTCAGGTAATGTTAGGTTTCTAAGTAGGCCTGTAAAATCTAACTGCAAAAGAAGAATAATGAATATTTTAATTTATGACATAAACAGCACTGTAGTAGCAGTTGGGCAAGAATAGCTGGAATTGTTAACAACGTGAATCTATGTTCGGTTTCTTCGTTTCACGACGTCTTCCTCCGAAGTTTTTTCAGATGCGCCTTGTAGTACAAGGACACGGTAAGTATCCGGGTAATGTTCTGGAGCACAGCAGAGTGCATGTTAGTGGCGGTAAAATGTAAAGTATATGTACTTGTCAGTACCCAGCGCAACTGCAGTGCGGCATTTTTCCATCAGTAGATGGGCATCCTGCCCCGGATAGGGAGATACACGGGCGCGCCGCCAGATGCCGTGTGGCTGAGCAGGCGCTGCCAATAACAGGCGCGCCTGTGGATCGGACGTATCTCCGAACCGAAGCGGACGGCGACTGACCTCGGCCACACATTCCGCTGGCAGCTGGTCAGTCGATACAAACCTGCTCACCACCCAGGCGGAGCTCGCTCCCAGCTTGCGGGGCACCTTCACCTGCGTGTATTCTCAGCAGGCCACAGTGAATGGCGGAGGGTATTTCGTAGGAACATCAGCTACTTTTTGTCCAGTTCCCTTAGTCTATGCACTAAGAGGCGGGTGGAAAATTACTACGCGCCTCTTTACGCACTTTAAACCCTCTTATCCTTGCCTCGTATACACGAGATTCACTCAAAAACAAATGTGCAACATGTGTTGGAAAATCTAACTTTTTTCTGCATCTTTGCTATTCACGGAAGCCATAGCAACATCTTCCCCTTTGAATTCAAATTTAGTTCAAATGGCTCTGAACACTATGGGACTTTACTTCTTAGGTCATCAGTCACCTAGAACTTAGAACTCCTTAAACCTAACTAACCTAAGGACATCACACACATCCATGTCCGAGGCAGGATTCGAACCTGCGACCGTAGCGGTCGCGCGGTTCCAGACTGTAGCGCCTAGAACCCCTCGGCCACTTCGGCCGGCCAAATTTAGTTCAACCTGTTTCCACAAGTCGCGCTGTCGTGTCACTTCGTCAAGATGGTTGCTGCACTTGAGGTTCGTCTGAAGCAACGACCTGTTGGAGTGTTCCTTTGTTGTGAGAACGAGATAGTTGTGAGAACGAGACAGTGACAAAAATTCACAAGACACTGAAGAAGGTGCACGGGAATGACGCTGTTGATCGCAGTGCAGTTGGCCGATGGGCAGATTATCTCTGCAACAGCCCTCCCAGGGCTAGAAATGGTAACATCCTTACAGCATGTTGATGTTTAATACCACTGATACAGAAGGTGTGATCATTTGAAAACCGATTTATCGTAAAATTCTGTTTCAGTATCGTGTGCCAGTAAAGAACTTCACACTGACCCCTCGTAATAATAAGGCAGCGCAAGTTAATTCTACGCTTGACAATAAGTGTATTTACAAATTATCTGTACAAAAGTAACCTTTAATCGAGAAAAAGGTAAACAGTTTACAGAAATGTTTAATACAGCATTGAATGCAGTACGTCTTCAAGTTCTATTCCTGCCTAACACTATTAGTTTCCAACTTTCCCGTTAGGTGACATGCATGAGTGAGTTTATTCAAACAGTTATCATGGGGTCGTACGAGGGGGCGTTTGAAAAGTCCGTGCAAAAATAAAAACTACTTACGTGTTTGGAGTAAGCCTTTTTTATTTTTCAACATAGTCTCCTTTTAGACATACACTTCGTCCAGCGCTGTTCTAATTTGTTGATCCCTTCCGAATAATAGGAATTGTCCAAGTCTGCAAAATAGCTATTAGTTGCTGTAATCACCTCCTCGTTTGAGTAACATCTTTGTCCCGCCAGCCATTTCTTCAAATTGGGGAACTAATAGTAGTTCGAGGGAGCCAAATCTGGAGAATAGGGGGAGGATGTGAAACTATTTGGAAACCTAATTCCAATAATTTTGCGACCACAACTGCTGAGATGTGTGCTGGTGCATTGTCGTGATGGAAAAGGACCTGTTGCGGTTTAATCGCCGGTGTTGTTCTTGCACCTCTGTTTTCAAATGGTCCAATAACGATGAATAATATGCACCTGTAATAGTTTTACCCTTTTCCAGATAGTCTATGAAGATTATCCCTTGCGAATCCCAAAAGACATTCGCCGTAACCTTTCCGGCCGAACGAATGGTCTTCGCCTTTTTTGGTGCAGATTCTCCCTTGGTAACCCATTGTTTAGATTGTTGTTTGGTCTCTGGAGTATAGTAATGTATCCATGTTTCATCCACAGTGACCAAACGACGCTTAGAGTCTTGCGGATTCTTCCTGAACAGCTGCAATCCATCCTTGCAACACTTGACACGATTCCGTTTTTGGTCAAGCGTGAGCTATCGCGGAACCCGTCTTGCGGATAGCTTTCTCATGTCCAAATGTTTGTGCAAAATATTATGTACCCGTTCATTCGAGGTGCCCACAGCACTAGCAATCTCACGCACCTTAACTCTTCTACCATCCATCACAATATCACGGATTTTATCAATGATATCTGGAATCGTAACCTCCACAGGGCGTCCAGAACGCTCAGCATCACTTGTGCCCATATGGCCACTCCGAAAATTTTAAAACCACTTATAATCTGTTCTAATCGAAGGTGCACAGTCTCCATAATGTTTATCAAGCTTCTCTTTAGTCTCCTGAGGCTTTTTGCCGTTCATAAAGTAATGTTTAATCACCACACGGAATTCTTTTTCGTCCATTTTTTTGACAGTCTCTTGACATCCTTGATTCACACGAATGCCAAACACAAAGAAATACACCAATATGGCTGAAACTTGGTGTGCGTTCTTTCCAAAGATGCTACTAACTAAACATGAGCTAGATACGCGCCTGTGGAGCCGTCTCTCGGACTTTGCACGGACTTTTCAAACGCCCCTCGTATAATGGTGCACAGTCTGGTTTTATGAATCCAAATCCGCTACCACAGTTCCGAGGTAGTCGAGGACTAAATATCGCAAGCGACCACCTCAAAGACTAACTGTTATTAACTGGTACAATCGTTACAGCGAAATTGGCTGTGTGTCATAAATGACGCCGGGTCAGGTCGGCCAGTAAGACATTTGTCGTGTTACAAAAGATAGCCACACTGAACATTTATAAATAAAACTAAGATACACTGCTCTCAGTGCCGTATCAAACATTTCTGTAAGTTAGTTTCCTTTTTCACAATTGAAAGTTACTTTTGTATAACTAGTTTATAAACACCCTGCTGTACGGCTGGTCCCGGCGGAGGTCCGAGTCCTCCCTCGGGCATGGGTGCGTGTGTTTGTCCTTAGGATAATTTAGGTTAAGTAGTGTGTAAGCTTAGGGACTGATGACCTTAGCAGTTAAGTCTCATAAGATTTCACACAAAAAAATGGCTCTGAGCACTATGGGACTCAACTGCTGAGGTCATTAGTCCCCTAGAACTTAGAACTAGTTAAACCTAACTAACCTAAGGACATCACAAACATCCATGCCCGAGGCAGGATTCGAATCTGCGACCGTAGCGGTGTTGCGGTTCCAGACTGCAGCGCCTTTAACCGCACGGCCACTTCGGCCGGCTTTTTCACACACATCTGAACATTTTAAACGCCCTGTGTTAGCCACCCAGAAACAGAAGCGCACTGGTCGCTTTGGAACACTGTAGACCTAGTAGCAGAGAGTCATGTGATTCTTCAATGCTTACGAAATTGTTTCGACGAAGCGGTATGCTCGTGCCAGTTGCTTGTATGGAAACAGCGGCCGGCCGCGGTGGCCGAGCGGTTCTCAGCGCTTCAGTCCGGAACCGCGCGACTGTTACGGTCGCAGGTTCGAATCCTGCCTCGGGCATGGATGTGTGTGATGTCCTTAGGTTAGTTAGGTTTAAGAAGTTCTAAGTTCTAGGGGACTGATGACCTCAGATGTTAAGTCCCATAGTGCTCAGAGCCATTTGAACCATTTTTTTGGAAACAGCGCAGTGAGGCTGACGAATTAGGGTATTTATTTCAACATTCTCGGTGGCGAAATGTTGCCCTTTCTTCTACGTTTCCATGGTGAGTATTCTGCAGACACTGTCATCTTCCAAAAACAAAGGCGGTGTTCTGAGCAGCAAGTATATGTTTCTGCTTTGACGAAGACATGGGCAATCCATTGAATCTCGACTGGCCCGCTAAATCATCTGATATTAATCCCAAAGAGAATATCTGGAAACATATGGAACAGGAAGTGAAACTTAGCAATCAGCATCCCAAAATTTGGTATCTGTATGCGACCTAGTCAGCTGTGCAAGGCATTCCTGAAGAAACTTTTTAGGCTTACTGCCTCGCTAAACTCAGGCCACTATCAAAGCCAAAGGTAGCATCCTACGATTTTTTCTTCTAGTGTGCTGATAGACATAAATCTAACGCGAACCTCGCAATGGTAACGGTAACAAGTGCACGCAGCAGAGCATGCCAAAATGCGAGCTATAATAGAGACTGCGTAAGAAGGTGCCCGACATCTTGCAGCACTGTTGCCAGCTTTCAACTGCGTAGCGCTAACAGCTGCAGGCGGAAACAGTAGCCATCTCAAGAGCTATGACAAAACTACAAAATAGCATTACGTTATTCGCTGAAGTAGGTCAGTGAAGCTGCCGCACCCAGCAAACTGCAATTGTCAGGGATCAACTTACGCTGATTCAGTAACAGTCTCCTTGAGAGACAGTTAAGAAGTAGCGTGTTAATGAACAGTAGACACTGTTCTGGTTTTACTAGCTGTTGCCACTAGATGCAACCTTTAACTTGTTCTACCAATGTAGGGGGGGGGGGGGTGTCCTTCAAGCAACTCACATATCTGTATATCTGTGAAATACTGACAGGCGGTGGAAATATGAAATGATAGCAGTAATAGCAACAATTTAAATTACAAAACGACTACCTCCGGTACACGGTAATCAACCCCCAGTTACAGGGTGCTACCTAAAAAAACAGCTTCCTTGGGCAACAAAAATTTGATTTGGAACATTTCATATCAATAGTGGTCGAATTTAAGAATTACAATATTTCATAATCTACTCATTACAAGGTACAGGGTGAGGCAGTGAAACGGCACGATTTCGATAGTGGTTGTCGGGCGCGGAGGGGGGTTGCGAGAGTGGGGGAAGTGACCTTGGGCGTCTAGAGTGGTGGAAGTTTCAGTAGCCATGGAGCGTTGGTCGAGTGCGCAACGTGCATATGCCGTAAAGGCATATTACAAAAACGCGGATAGTGTGGTTGGTGCTCAACGCGCCTTTCGTCGTGAATTCAAACTGCCGCCACGGGCTCCCGTGCCATCAAGGAAAGCCATTCTCCTTTGGGTTAAAACCTTTGAAGCTACTGCTAGCACAACAAAGAAAAGAGGCGGCAGCACAAAAACAATCCGGACACCCGAGAACATTAATCGTGTGCGCGAAGCGTTGGGACGAAGTCCGCGAAAATCCGCGAGACGGCACAGCGCAGAACTTGGTCTCAGCAATCGATCAGTAAGACGCATTTTGAAGAGTGACCTTCACTATCATCCATACAAAATTCAGGTAGTGCAAGCCCTTAAACCTAATGACTACAATAACCGTATACGCTTTTGCCAGTCAATGCTTAACGTTATTGAACGAAATGAAGAAAGAGTGCATAACTTATGGATGAGTGATGAAGCCCACTTTCATCTTAGTGGGTACGTAAATAAGCAAAACTTCAGATATTGGTCCTCAGATAACCCGCACGAACTTCATGAAAAACCTCTCCATTCTGAAAAAGTAACAGTCTGGTGCGCAATGTCATCTCGTGGAATCGTGGGGCCCTATTTTTTTGAAGATGAAGATGGCAACACAGTGACGGTAAACTCTGGACGTTATGCTGACATGTTGACCATTTTTGGTCTGCCTGGAATTGATCGACATGATCCAGATGCTGAAACACTCTTCCAGCAAGATGGTGCAACAAGCCATACTGCTAATGTCTCAATGGAATTGCTCAGACTTGCATTTCCACGACGTCTAATCAGCAGGAATGGCGATTTCCCCTGGCCTGCCCGTTCACCAGATCTGACGGCACCAGACTTTTTTCTTTGGGGCTACCTCAAGTGCAAAGTCTTCTAGGAAAATCCACCAAGAACAAAAGAAGACCTGAAGGAGCGAATTCGACAGGAAATTAACAACATTCCAGTACAGATGCTACGAAACGTCATGGGACAATTTCATCTCAGGCTTAGACAATGTGTGCAAAACCAAGGACGACACCTCACTGACACCATATTTAAAAAATGATTGTTTTTAAGTTAAATCTTTAATTTCCACTCTTGTACTTGAGATCCATGTTCAACTATTATGATTTTACTTGTAAATAAATCTTTGGTGGTTTTACAAAATCGTGCCGTTTCACTGCCTCACCCTGTATAATCTCGTGTTAAACGTTGAACTCAGGAAGTAAAGTAATACAGACAGAAACTGTTTCTATCTCTTGCGGCAGCGTAAATCACGCCGTGTAAATTACTGAGACTATATTCATCGTAAATGACATCATTTAGCGTACTGCAGGAAACTTTACACATAATTTCCAATCTTTATGAAAATTTCTCTCGCTTTCACCCCTGCAAAATGCTGAAAGGGAAAAAGTTTATTGCTTTTTACATTTTCCCGGTTCAGGCAGTAAAATTTTAGCATCAGACATGACCTTTCAGATTGTTAGTTCTTTACTACACACCCTATTCGTAACCCATTTTTCAGGCTGTATACACGTATACTGAATGTATCTGCAAAATTTTATCACTATACGACGCGTAGTTCAGAAATGACGTCATAAACAGAAAGATGCGTCAAAAACTTTGTCTTGAAGTAGCGCAAATTTCTCAGACTATACTTATCCAGCGTCTGGTACTGAGATCACGTAGTAACTTCCAACAAACTTTACGCATAGTTTCAAACCTTTCCGAAACTATTTCCCGCTAACATGCATAGCGTCAATTATTTAACACATTATCTCATTATAAAGTAATCAGACGTCTGAAGCTGTTTTATACATGGGATTCACTAAATGAAAATAAACTGATAAAAATTACGAGGGTAAGTCAATTATTATCCGCAATTTAGTTATATTTATGTTTATTTTGGTAGTACTGTCGTTTTACGTTGATGACGCATGCTTTGTTTATTTCTTGTTATATCTTTGCAATTTTCAAGCTGCTAGGTTAGTTTCGTTATCGCTGCCGTGCTGTTAATCACGGTTGCTCCGCTGTCTATTTGCACAAAAGAAGATCCGTTTTTTGTGGTCAGAAGACGTACCAGGGGCCGAAGTTTATCGAAGACTTTCGGTACAGTACGGGAACAGTGTTTTACCAAAACAGTGTCTACGAATGGATTGAAAAATTCAGACGCACCATGAAGCAGTCGGACGACCGTTAACCGCCACAAATGAAGAAACCATTGACCGTTCACGTGAAATAATTTTCTTGGACAGACGATTAACTATTGACGAAGTGGCACATCGTCTGAAAATTAGACACGGTTCTGCCTACGAAATCATCCACAACAGACTTGGGTTTCATAAAGTCTGTGGAAGATGGGTCCCAAAACAACTCACACAGTTGTACAAACAAACGCGCTTGGACATCTGCAGAAAACATTTGGATCGCTATGGTAACGAAGGGGACAACTTCTTAGACAGAATCGTTACTGGTGACGAATTACGAGCCAGAGAGTAAACGGCAGAGTATGGAATGGAAACATCCAAATTCCTCGTGCAAGAAAAAGTTCAAGCTCCAACCGTCCGCAGGAAAACTTATGCTTACGGTTTTTTGGGACGCACAACGTCCAGTACTGGAACATTATGGGGAAAGGGGCTCAACAATAAACAGTGTACGTTAGAGTGACATGCTTACTACCAGGCTAAAGCCTGCAATTCGAAGCAAACGCCGATGACTGCTGTCAAAACGTGTGTTGTTGTACGACAATGCCCGTCCGCATACTGCTGCCCACACAGCTGAAACGCTCCAGAAACTCAAATTTGAAGTACTCGATCACCCTCCATATAGTCCCGATTTTGCTCCTTCTAACTATCACTTATTTGGTTCACTCAAACAGGCATTAAGGGGCCGTCGATTTGCATCGAACGAAGCAGTGAAAGAAGCAGCTCAACCGAGAATCTTCTTTTATGAGGGCATCAGGAAGCTTATACAACGATGGACCAAGTGAGTTGAAACGCAAGGAGACTATGTCGAAAAATGATGTTCTTTTAAGTTTCCTATTTGATTACAATACAATTTTATAACTACTTTGCGGATAATAATTGACTTACCCTCGTATTTTTCATACACTAAAGCAGACTGTAAGTGTAGCATGTTCCCGTAACTTTTATTGTGAATGTGATCAATGGAAGATGATCAAATTATGTTCTACTGTCAACGTACTCTCTGTCCGCCCCCGGTAGCTGAGTGGTCAGCGCGACAGACTGTCAATCCAAAGGGCCCGGGTTCGATTCCCGGCTGGGTCGGAGATTTTCTCCGCTCAGGGACTGGGTGTTGTGTTGTCATAATTATCATTATTTCATCCCCATCGACACGCAAGTCGCCGAAGTGGCGTCAGATCGAAAGACTTGCACCAGGCGAGCGGTCTACCCGACGGGAGGCCCTCGTTACACGACATTTCATTTTCAACGTACTCTCTCTCGTCAGCTCTATACACCAGTCTTATTATCTACCCTGTCTATCCATCTACCCATCTTACTATCTTTCCCCCAGTCTACAGTCTACCAAAGTCTTACAATCTACCCCCAGTATTATTATCTTCACCAGTCTTATAGTCTACTTTCCAGTACCTTCCAAGGAGTGAGCCCCCTCTTGCGGACGCGCGATGGCACCTTCACCTCCAGGAAGCCGCTCAGCTCCGAGGACATGGCGGCTGGCGCTCCCTCCTGTAACACAAAGCACACCCATCAACTTAGCAAGATGCTGCTGGTATTGGGAGGTTTATCTATTGCAGCATCCTAGAATATATAGGGTGTTTCAAAATCTTTGCGACAAACTGCCAGGGGCAATAGGTCACGCCATGGAGAATAATATTTGTTAGAGACAGAAATTTTGGTGACCCTTTACAGTAACGCTAGGCGTCTTATATACGAGAGCTATTTGGAAAGTAAGGACCGATCGGTCACGAAATGGAAACCACAGTGAAAACCAAAAATGTTTTATTTGCAACAGTCTGCAACACCTTCCAGTTACTTCTCTAAATAGTCGCCGCACTGAGACATCTGTCGTAGTAGTTGGTCGGTTGATTTGGGGGAGGGGACCAAGCAGCGATTTCATCGCTCCCATCGGATTAGGGAAGGAAGTCGGCTGTGTCCTTACAACTATTTCGGCATTTGCCGGAAGCGATTTAGGAAAATTACGGAAAACCTACATCAGGATGCCCGGACGCTGGTTTGAACCGCCATCCTCCCCAAAGTGAGTCCATTGTGCTAACCACTGTGCCACCTATCTCGGTCAGTCTCACAAGGGAACCTCCCCATCGCACCACCTTAGATTTAGTTATAAGTTGGCACAGTGGATAGGCCTTGAAAAACTGAACACAGATCAATCGAGAGAACAGGAAGAAGTAGTGTGGAACTATGAAAAAAATAAGCAACATATACAAACTGAGTAGTCCATGGGCAAGATACGTAATATCAAGGAGAACGCGAGCTCAGGAGCGCCCGTGGTCCCGTGGTTACCGTCAGCTGCTACGGAACGAAAGGTCCTTGGTTCAAGTCTTCCCTCGAGTGAAAAGTTTACTTTCTTTATTTTCGCAAAGTTATGATCTGTCCGTCCGTTCATTGACGTCTCTGTTCACTGTAATAAGTTTAGCGTCTGTGTTTTGCGACCGCACCGCAAAACCGTGCGATTAGTAGACGAAAGGACGTGCCTCTCCAATGGGAACCGAAAACATTTGATCGCAAGGTCATAGGTCAACCGATTCTTCCACAGGAAAACACGTCTGATATATTCTATACGACACTGGTGACGGCATGTCCATCACATGACAGGAATATGTTGTCGACCCACCTAACTTGTACACTTGGTGAATGGGTAAAAAGATTCTTCTACCTTTCCCGATTTAGATTTTCTTGTGAATGTGATAATCACTCCCAAAAAACTGATGAAAACATAAGAGTTTGTCACATAAACTGCAACAAATGAATGCAACAGTTTCACAGTCGTGTGTTTCGATGTTTGTTTAGGTGTAGCGTCCCCATACTACGGCGCAGTTACCTCGCATCGGACGGACTGACGGACAGATAATAATTGTCTGAAAATAAAAAAAAAACTTTTCATTCGAGGGAAGACTTGAACCAAGGCCTTGGAGTTTAGATTCTAAGCGGCGGTGTGTCTGAAATGTGTGTCCAAAATGTTTACCTCGGCTACTTGTAAAAAAAAAAACCGCTCGGTTTCAACTTTGGGAGTCACGATTCTGACCTCCATCGCAGAAGGCGTCAGAAGAAGGGGTGAAACGTAGACAACAGGGAATGTGACTACCTTCCCATCTTGTGACACGTCCATGGTGCCGTTGAGCAGAACTATGGTGAAACTGGACGCCAACCTGACACCAGTAACCCACGTTACAGCTCACATGAACTACTGAGCTCTGGCCTTTTTTTCCGCATGTGTCGACGCCTTGCTGTTCGAAGCGTTGTCGACCCCTAGGGTGACGTAGCGGGCGTTAAGCTTTGCAACATTACAGAGAGAGGTTGTAGGCACCAAATTTCAAACTTCTTCGCCACAACAGGAACCCATTATGGGGTTTCTAGAAAGTAGCAAGCAGAGGCAGCACACCTCGTTAATATACCTTGCTAGTTCCGTGAAACCCAGTCGTTCAAGGACCGGCAAATTCAATAAAACGACGCCTACCGTCTCGAGGAAGCGTCATCGAACATTCTGTCTCTGACAAAAGTTGTTCCACATGATGTGATCTACCACCAGTAGACGTCTGATGCAGAAACACCGCAAGACCCTGTATATTGTTAATAGTAATGGTCCTGTAAACGTAGGCTTCCGCGGCCGTTGTCACAGTCAATAAAATTCTTCTGGGTTTGCGGCCGCATTGTCATCTGTAAAATTCCGACGTTTCGGCGACTGTTATCGACATGGAGACAGAGTTTATAGGAAATCCACCAACACGGACAGGTACCTGCATGCGTCCTCCCACCACCATCTTACGCAAAAGAATTCGGCCCTGCAAACTTTAACTAAGAGAGCCAACAGAATCAGTGATGAACACAAGCTGGAAGCTTAATTACAGAACCTCAGGTCCATTTTTGGAGCTAATTACTACGACATGAGGATGCTACACAAAACCATGGCGCTGAAGGAAGAGGGCAACAGGGAAATGCAGAACGAAGCACAGAACACCGTCGTGCTACCATATGTACAAAGGGTTACTGAACGTCTGGGCAAAATTCTCCGTCGGGCAGGCATTAAGCCGATTTTTCGTAGCAACAACAAAATAAGACATTCTGGGCTCGACGAAAGATGCAATTCACAAGTTTCATGCCGCCAGAGTTTATGAAATCGGGTGCGAATGTGGACTGGTGTATGCAGGTGAGACTGGGCGTCCAATAAGCACAAGGTTAACTGAACACGAGAGACACATCCACCGCAAACAATACAACAAATCAGCGGTGGCAGAACATCTGGAACAGTGCAGGATGAAGATCGATTTTCGAGAAGCCCGCGTACTGGTGAAACAGCCGTTTAGTTTGAGGAGGAAGACAGAGAGGCTATAGAAATAGCCAAGCGACACGACAATATGAATAGAGAAGACGGGTACCGACTTCCAGCTGTGACAGCTTTGCGGAAGGACAGCTGTCGCAGAGCAACAGGCGCGCGGTAGGCCACAGCGGTGGAGGGTACACAGACACTGACGCGCCCTAGTCGATACTAGTAGGCAGTTATTAAACAACGCTACGCTGTAATAGCCGCTCAGACTCCTATTCGCCGACTTCCACCAATGGCAAGTAGTAAAAGAAACTTCAATGGAATACGCCTATTTCCGCCAATGACAACACGCAATGCAAAGACAAATAAAATGAACTCCTAATACCCTTTCCTCTCACCCTCACATCCAATGACAGCACTCCTCCATAGTATATACATGGAGAGCTGCATGAAACCAGTCTCAGGACTGAAGACCACAACAACATTGTAGCATATCGCGATTGCGGTTTATCGTATCGCGACATTGCTGCTCGCGTTGGTCGAGATCCAATGACTGTTAGCAGAATATGGAATCGGTGGGTTCAAGAGGGTAATACGGAACGCCGTGCTGGATCCCAACGGCCTCGTATCACTACCAGTCGAGATTACAGGTATCTTATCCGCATGGCTGTAACGGATCGTGCAGTCACGTCTCAATTCCTCAGTCAACAGATGGGGACGTTTGCAAGACAACAACCATCTGCACGAACAGTTCGACGACGTTTGCAGCAGCATGGACTATCAGATCGGACACCATGGCTGCGGTTACCCTTGACGCTGCATGACAGACAGGAGCGCCTGCGATGGTGTACTCAACGACGAACCTGGGTGCGCGAATGGCAAAACGTCATTTTTTCGGATGAATCCAGGTTATGTTTACAGCATCATGATGGTCGCATCCGTGTTTGGCGACATCGCGGTGAACGCACATTGGAAGCTTGTATTCGTCTTCGCCATACTGGCGTATCACCAGGCGTGATGGTATGGGGTGCCATTAGTTACACGTCTCGGTCACCTCTTGTTCGCATTGACGGCACTTTGAACAGTGGACGTTACATTTCAGATGTGTTACGACCTGTGGCTCTACCCTTCATTCGATCTCTGCGAAACCCTACATTTCAGCAGAATAATGCACGACCGCATACTGCAGGTCCTGTATAGGCCTTTCTGGATACAGAAAATGTTCGACTGCTGCCCTGGCTAGCACATTCACCAGATCTCTTACCAATTGAAAACGTCTGGTCAAATGTGGCCGAGCAACTGGCTCGTCACAATACGCCAGGTACTACTCCTGATGAACTGTGGTATCGTGTTGAAGCTGCATGGGCAGCTGTACCTGTACACGCTACCCAAGCTCTGTTTGACTCAATACCCAGGCGTATCAAGGCCGTCATTACGGGCAGAGGTGGTTGTTCTGGGTACTGATTTCTCAGGATCTATGCACCCAAATTGCGTGAAAATGTAATTACACTACAGGTCTAGTTTAATATATTTGTCCAATGAATACCCGTTTATCATCTGCATTTGTTTTTCGTGTAGCAATTTTAATGGACAGTAGTGTAAGTATCCAAACTAGTGTTCATTCAGCAGTTAGCAATACACCCTGAGGAAGGCGCCTTGCAATAGTCGCCGAAACGTCGGAATTTTACAGATGACAATGCGGCCTCAAACCCAGAAAATTATTTATTGACAGTAATGGTCCTATTACACTTCCTTGGGTACGACTGAAGTTATTTTTAGGTACTACGACTTCTGTTCTCGAAAAAAACATGCCAATCACAAAGCTAGCCTAATATTCCGTACATTCTTTTATTTTGTTCATTAGTAACAGTGTGGAACTGTATCGAACACCTCCCAGAAGTCTAGCAACACGGTATTCGGAAATGACGACAGCTGGAGTGACGCCTGAAAGCCCGGTTAAGCACAGGAGCACGTGTCTCAGCTCCCGCCACAAGTTTCCCCTTGCAGCGGAGTGGCAAGAAGCTGACCCGAGACGCCGGCGGGGGTTTTGGCGACGGCTTCTCATTACGGCAAGTCCCTGGCGAGCCGTTGCGGACTCACGAGGTGTGAGGGGCTAGTCTCGTCCCAGCCTCTTGCGAGATGGGCCAAACTTTCCTCTCGTGACCCTAGCGTTGTGCAATCTTCTCCACTACTGTCTCCGTCCTCTGATTACACTACTCTGCGCAGCGTCCGAACAACCGACTTATCTACGGCTGAGAAATCACTCAAATTTTTTTCTCTTTTCAGATGGGACTAGCGCTACTTTAAAATGGGTGCACCTTTATACAGGATATTCATAAAGTCCCAATATCATTCCAAAAAATGAGGTGACATAAGTCATGGGATACCTCTTAATAGCGTGTCAGACCCCCTTCTGCCCGGCGTAGAGCAGCACATTGGCGTGGCGCGGGCTCAGCAAGTCCACTCCATAAATACTGAGCTATTGTGCTCTAAAATCGTCCATGATTGCGAATGTGTTGCCGGTGGAGAATTTAGTCCACGAACTGACCTCTCTTATAATGTCCCATAAATGTCCGAAGGGATTCATGTCGGGCGACCTGCGTGGCCAAATCATTCGCTCGAAGTGTCCAGAATGTTCTTCAAACCAATCACGAACAAATGTGGCCCAGTGACATGTTTGGGAATGGCTGCAAATAGTCACCAAGTAGCCGAACATAATCATTTGTAGTCAATGAGCAGTTCACTTTGACCAGAGGACCCAGTCCATTCCATGTAAACACAGTCCACAACATTACGGAGCCACCATCAGCTTGCACAGTGCCTTGGTGACAATTTGGGTCCGCTGCTTTGTGGGATCTGCGCCACACTCGAACCCTAGCTTCAGGTTTTACCAACTGGAATCGGAACTCGTCTGACTAGGCCACGGTTTTCCAGTCGTCTAGAGTCCAGCCGATATGGTGACAAGCCCAAGAGGGGCGCTGCAGGCGATGAAGTGCTGTTTGCAAAGGTACTCGCGTCGGTCGTCTGCTGCCATAGCCCATCAACGCCAAATTTCGCCGCTCTGTCCTAAAGGATACGTTCTTCGTGCGTCCCACCTTGATTTCTGCGGTCATTTCATGCAGTGGTATTTGTCTGTTAGCAATGACTACTCTATGCAAAAGCAGCTGCTCTCAATCACTAAACGAAAGCCATCGGCCACTGCCTTGTCAGTGGTGACAGGAAACGCCTGAAATCTGGTATTCTCGGCACACTCTTGGATTTCATATAATTGAAATCCCCTACCATTTCCGAAATTGAATGTCCCACGCGTCTGGCTCCATCTAGCATTCCGCGTTCAAAGTGCGTTAATTCCTGGCGTGCGGTCGTAATCATGAATCACCTGACGAAAAAAAGTTGACAGCCCCGCCAATGCACCGCCCTTTTACACATTGTTTACGCGATACTACCGCCATCTGTATGTATATCTGCATATCGCTATGCATGACTTTTGCCGCGTCACTGTAGGATCATGGCTTGTCATCAAACATTTAGCAGCGGTCGAATTTTTTTCTCTTCCGCCAGAATTTAAACGTGTACCCTACTCGTCCCTCGTAGAACATCAAGGCGCTATTTGAGTTCTGTCTATACACGGATCAGTATTGCAACATCAACAGTTCTGATTTCATCGGTGATTCGTGCACGAAGGGTAGGAATGACACGGGGTCGTGTCGTGTACTCGCGATCCTTGACGAATCCCCACAAAAGGAAATCTAATGGCGTGACATCGACTGAGCGCTGGGGCCGTGCGATGCGACGGGACCACCATGAACCAGCTACCCCTCACTAGATTTGTCCGTCAGCAGTAGGAATAAAGATTCTCACTGAAACAAACGGTTTTCGATTATACAGTTTTTTTCCACGCAAGTTTAACTTGACTCTTAAAACCTCACAAAACAACCAGTTTCTATTAAAAGAATCAGCTATCTTCGGTTTTCTGTTCCTCTTATTTCCTGTAGTAAACGTAGAAATCGAACAAAGACTGAAAAATTTTGACTCACTCAGTTTCAGGATACACAGAATCAAGATATTAAACAGGCAAATATCATCATCATCATCATCATCATTTAAGACTGATGCCTTTCAGCGTTCAGTCTGGAGCATAGTCCCCCTTATAAAATTCCGCCATGATCCCCTATTCAGTGCTAACATTGGTGCCTCTTCTGATGTTAAGCCTATTACTTCAAAATCATTCTTAACCGAATCCAGCTACCTTCTCCTTGGCCTATCCCGACTCCTCCTACCCTCTACTGCTGAACCCATGAGTCTCTTGGGTAACCTTGCTTCTCCCATGCGTGTAACATGCCCTCACCATCTAAGCCTGTTCGCCCTGACTGCTACATCTATAGAGTTCATTCCCAGTTTTTCTTTGATTTCCTCATTGTGGACACCCTCCTGCCATTGTTCCCATCTACTAGTACCTGCAATCATCCTAGCTACTTTCATATCTGTAACCTCAACCTTATTGATAAGGTAACCTGAATCCACCCAGCTTTCGCTCCCATACAACAAAGTTGGTCGAAAGATTGAACGGTGCAAAGATAACTTAGTCTTGGTACTGACTTCCTTCTTGCAGAAGAGAGTAGCTCGTAGCTGAGCGCTCACTGCATTAGCTTTGCTACACCTCGCTTCCCGTTCTTTCACTATGTTGCCATCCTGTGAGAATATGCATCCTAAGTACTTGAAACCGTCCACCTGTTCTAACTTTGTTCCTCCTATTTGGCACTCAATCCGTTTATATTTCTTTCCCACTGACATTACTTTCGTTTTGGAGATGCTAATCTTCATACCATAGTCCTTACTTTTCTGATCTAGCTCTGAAATATTACTTTGCAAACGTTCAATAGAATCTGCCATCAAAACTAAGTCATCCGCATATGTGAGACTGCTTATTTTGTGATCACCTATGTTAATCTCACCCAGCCAGTCTACTGTTTTCAACATATGATCCATAAGTAATATGAACAACAGTGGAGACAGGTTGCAGCCTTGTCTTACCCCTGAAACTGCTCTGAACCATGGACTCAATTTACCGTCAACTCTAACTGCTGCCTGACTATCTATGTAAAGACGTTTAATTGCTTGCAAAAGTTTGCCTCCCATTCCATAATCTCGTAGAACAGACAATAACTTCCTTCTAGGAACCCGGTCATATGCCTTTTCTAGATCTATAAAGCATAGATACAATTCCCTGTTCCACTCGTAACACTTCTCCATTATTTGCCGTAAGCTAAAGATCTGGTCCTGACAACCTCTAAGAGGCCTACACCCACACTGATTTTCATCCACTTTGTCCTCAACTAATACTCGCACTTTCCTTTCAACAATACCTGAGAAGATTTTACCCACAACGCTTATTAAAGAGATACCTCTGTAGTTGTTACAATCTTTTCTGTTTAAACATGGAAACTGATCAAAGATCGCCGCAATTCTGGTTCGTTACATACACCATGTCAAGTCTGCAATGAAGAAGGAAGAGGAAAAAGAAAAACTGAACTGCTAAACTTGTTACAACAAATCACGATGCTTATCTCCAACGGTTTCCAAGTTACGACGTGCGCTTGCTTAGTTGGGTGGTAACGTGCTAGCGTCCCATGCAGCGGACCCGGGTTCGATTCCCGGCCGGGCTAGAGATTTTCTCCGCTCGTGGACTGGACGTTGTGTTGTCCTCATCATCATTTCAATATTATCACTTGAACTCGGCGCCCGAACTTCCCCGGATGGCCTCTCAGCCAACAATGCTCATTTCATTTCATTTCCAAATAACGATGTTTTGAAATGATGGCGGGACTTCATAGACACACTGTATCAATGATGTAGCTGATAGGGTAGTCAGTATCCCTAGAATGTTGTTTTCTGTGAACAGATTAATGCTTCCAGAATGAGATTTTCACTCTGCAGCGGAGTGTGCGCTGATGTGAAACTTCCTGGCAGATTAAAACAGTGTGCCGGACCGAGACTAGAACTTGGGGCGTTTGCCCTTCGCGGGCAAGTGCTCTACCATCTGACCTACCCAAGCACGACTCACGCCCCGTCCTCACAGCTTCAACTCCGTCAGTACCCCATCTCCTACCTTCCAGACTCCACAGAAGCTCTCCTGCAAAACCTGCAGAACTAGCACTCCTGAAAGAAAGACAAAGGTCCCGAGTTCGAGTCTCGCTCCGGCACACGGTTTTAATCTGCAGGAAGATTCATATCAGCGCACACTCCGCTGCAGAGTGAAAATCTCATTCTGGAAACATCCCCCAACCTGTGGCTAAGCCATGTCTCCGCAATATCTTTTCTTCCAGGAGTGCTCGTTCTGCAGGTTCGCATGAGAGCTTCTGCAGAGTTCGGAAGGTAGGAGACGAGGTACTGGCGGAATTAAGACTGTGAGGACGGGGCGTGAGTCGTGCTTGGGTAGCTCAGATGATAGAGCACTTGCCCCTTATATATATATATATATATATATATATATATATATATATATATATATATATATTACGACGTTTGAACACTATTAAGGTAAATACATTGTTTGTTCTCTATCAAAATCTTTCATTTGCTAACTATACCTATCAGTAGTTAGTGACTTCAGTAGTTAGAATCTTTTATTTAGCTGACAATATTGGCTTTTGCTATATTGCAGTAGTTGGAGTAACGAAGATTTTTGTGAGGTAAGTGATTCATAAAGGGTAGAGGTTATTGTTAGTCAGGGCCATTCTTTTGTAGGGATTTTTGAAAGTCAGATTGCGTTGCGCTAAAAATATTGTGTGTCAGTTCAGTGGTGATCAGAATAGGTAAAGAGTGAAATGTCTGAGTACGTTCAGTTTTGCTCAGCTGTTTTAAAATCAAATAACGTAAGAGGTTTACCAGCACAGTAATTCATAATTTTCCAAAGGGGATGTTTCAAGTTTTAATCAGGAAGTTTCAGATTAATGTTTAATTGCAAGGAGACGCAGCGCATACTGCTCCTGACACGGAACTCTTGTCAAAAACGACATTTTGCTGCGCCATTTCGAAGGAACCATCCCAGTATTTGTCTTAAGCGATTTAGGGAAACCACGGAAAACCTAAATCAAGATGGCTGGACGCTGTTTTAAACCGTCGCCCTTCCGAGTGCGAGTCCAGTGTCCTAACCACTGCGCTATTCCGCTGGAGTGGAGCTTGGGCTAGGATAGGCGAGAACACCTGTCTCGGTGCACGTGGGTGGGAACGGCGCGAGCCACAGCGTGCATCACGTCACGCCCCCGCTCCGCAGCTGGCGGCAGCAATTACCCAAGTGCAGCCTCCGCGAACAGGAGGCAGTACAGCGGTGCTGAATGAATAACAAATTCAGAGGCGTGCATTAAGTCCTTACTCTCTTATCTTCCCGCGGTAAAAGGATCGCTTCGCGTAATTGCACGCCACGCATATTTCGTCCGAGCGAGCGAGAGCTTGCGGCTGCGAAGATTACAGGCGTGTGTGGCGTAAAGGAAAACAAAGAGTGGCGGCGGGCAATAGAGACTGCAATTACTGAATCAGGCCGCCTTAATGCGGATCTCAAACGGCCGTAAAACTGCCACTGGAAGAGAGTATCCTGCTGCAGCGCGATGCACTAGGTAACAGTGCCGCCGTTGGGTATCCTCTTCCTCCGTGGCTGGTGACTCTGGCGAAGACATAGAAATCAAACTATTTTGACTTGAGAATGTCTATTTGATCGTCGATCGAGCTTTCTTGTGCGGCAGAATACCTTCAGATTTGAATCGCTAATAACTAGACTAATAATGCGTGAGCAATGGTTAAGACAACAACAGATAGAGTATACCGCACCCCGAGAAGATACGTGACCCGAATTAAAAGACGTGTGAATTGCCCCAATGTGCATGAAAAACGCCATATCTCTATCTCGCAATTCGTCCACTTCCGAGCAGTTGTGTTAGTTTTGTTGTAGGCTACTTCTTCATTCGCCACGGCAAGAACAGGGTCACTCCAGTTTTGCTACTTGCAGGTGTGCATCTGTCATTCAAGAAGAGTGGGAAATTTGAGTTATGAAACTTTTCGTTCGTAAGATAAGTTGAATGCAGTTTTTAGTATCATTGATTATTACAATGCCAGTGTTTATTAAGTGTCTAAATGGTTCAAATGGCTCTGAGCACTATGGGACTTAACATCTGAGGTCATGTCCCCTGGACTTAGAACTACTTAAACCCAACTAATCTAAGGACATCACACACATCCATGCCCGAGGCAGGATTCGAACCTGCGACTGTAGCACCAGCGTGGTTCGGGCTCGAGCGCCTAGAACTGCTCGGCCACAGCGGCCGGCTATTAAGTGTGTGACAGCGTCCTTCAGACATACACGCATGACAGACACTGTTTTGACGATTACCGCTATTTTTAATATTACAAAATTTCGTGCGTCGCAGCGCACAAGAAAAATAATGAAAATTTCTGCTATGTGTATTATTTGAGGTGAAAAAGTGCCAGAAGTATTACATGAAGGGCCATACCAAAAACAAAACTATTTTTAGTCAAGAAAAGCGGCACAACTCAAAGAATCAATAAACAGTTACCTGATAACACCTCACATTCGAGGAGTACAGAAATACACGCCCATATTACTGTTGTATAGACCTTTAATAGAATTTACTGCCAAAATTACTTATTTGAAATATAAAGGGTGATTGAAATATTTCAGTATAAATTATATAGAATTCTTTAAGTCGATTTTTCTCAAATACTGTACGTTAGAGTTGTGTCACTGTTTTTGTTCTTGCCGTGGTGGACATCTTTACTTTTGCGCTGTATTTGTTTTTCCTGCGATGTCACCGCACCAGTGCTTGCTGCGAATAACCTTCGTGTAAATTTATAAACTGGTGTAGTGTGGAAACGCGTTTAGCTAACACATTGTTTCGGATATCACTGTGAAGAGCTTTTGGAATGCTACTAGGACCCAAATGCGAGACAAAATATTTCCCTGAGTATTTGAAAGTCAATATTAAATTGAAAATTAGAAAACGATGTAAGATCTCGTCTCAACTGACTCGAAAATATGTTCGGAATTATAGAAGTCAGAGGAAAGCTCGCGTCGAAAGGAGTCTAAAAGCCTGAAAGTTCCAGTGACGAGCTAACGCGAGAGCTAAGGCAGCGTCGACAAGGAAATGAAAATACGGCGCAAACCGATTACGTAGCTGGCCCACCGGACATATCTATCTTGTGTTCTCTCTGTTCTGTAACATTTACACTGAGGTGATTGGCGGAGCTGTCATTTGTACTCAGGTGACTCACGTGGAAAGATCCCGACTTGGCTATGGATGCACGACGGGAGTTAACAGACGTTGAACGGGGGGAATCGTAAATGGAGCTAGACGCATGGGACACTCCATTTCGCAAATCGTTAGAGAATTCAATATTACTTTCTTCTGACTTCAGTTTTCTATAATTCCGAATACATTTTCAAGTCAGATATCTTGCATAGTTCTGTAATTTTCAATTTAATATCGATTTTCACATACACACATAGAAAGTGATTTGCTTAGCCTCGGTTCCAAGAGTTCCGGAACCTGTACAGAAAATTGGAATGGAGATCAACGGAAACATAATTTCCGTCCTTTTTATTGCTCATGAAAAACACAAATTGCATGTTGTACCACCATACAGCAAGACCTTCAGAGGTGGTGGTCCAGATTGGTGTACACACCCGTACCTCTAATACCCTCTTGCATTGATACACGCCTGTATTCGTCGTGGCATATTATCCACAAGTTCATCAAGGCACTTTTGGTCCAGACTGTCCCACTCCTCAACGGCAATTCAGCGTAGATCCCTCAGAGTGGTTGGTGGGTCACGTCGTCCATAAACAGCCCTTTTCAATCTATCCCAGGCATGTTCGGTAGGGTTAATGTCTGGAGAACATGCTGGCCACTCTTGCCGAGCGATGTCGTTATCCTGAAGGAAATTCACAAGATGTGCAAGATGGGGGCGCGAATTGCCCTCCATGAAGACGAATGCCCCGACAATATGCCGCCGATATAGTTGCTCTATCGGTCAGAGGGAGGTATTCATGTATCGTACAGCAATTACGGCGCCTTCCATGACCACCAGCGGCGTACATCGGTCTCACATAATGCCACCCCCAACAGCAGGGAACCTCCACGTTGCTGCACGCGCTGGGCAGTGTGTCTCAGGCATTCAGCCTAACAGGGTTGCCTCCGAACACGTCTCCGACGATTGTCTGGTTGAAGCCATATGCGACACTCATCGGTGAAGAGAAAGTGATGCCAATTCGGCATGTCGTTGGGCCCATCTGTACCGCGCTGCATCGTGTCGTGGTTGCAAAGATGCACCTCGCCATGGGCGTCGGGAGTGAAGTTGCGCATCATGCAGCCCATTGCGCACAGTTTGAGTCGTAACACGATGTCCTTGTGGGTGCACGAAAACCATTCTCAAACATGGTGGCGTTGCTTTCAGGGTTCCTCCGAGCCATAATCCGTAGGTAGCGGTCGTCCACTGCAGTAATAGACATCGGGGGGGGGGGGGGGGGGGGGGGGGCTGAGCGAGACATGTCATCGACAGTTCCTGTCTCTCTGTATCTCCTCCATGTCCGGACAACATCGCTTTGGTCCACTCCCAAACACCTGGACACTTCTCTGGTTGAGAGCCCTTCCTGTAACAAACTAACAATACGGACGCGATCTAACCGCGGTATTGACCATCTAGGCATGGTTGAACTACAGACAACACGAGCTGTTGTTTACCTCCTTCCTGGTGGAATGACTGGAACTGATCGGCTGTATGACCCCATCCGTCTAATAGGCGCTGCTCAAGCATCATCTTTGGTCGGGTTTAGTGACATCTCTGATCAGTCAAAGCGACTGTGTCTGTAATACAATATTCACAGTCAACGTCTATCTTCAGGAGTTCTTGCATCCGGGGTGATGCAAAACTTTTTTTGATGTGTGTATATTGGGGGAAATATTTTGTCTCAGTATGGGTGCCAGTAGTGTTCCATAAGCTCTTGACGGTGGCATCGGAGAAAATGTGTTAGCTAAACGCGTTTCCACACTAAAGCAGTTAATAAAATTTACGCGATGTTATTTCGCAGCAATCACGTGCATGCGCTTACACTGGTACTATGACGTCGCAGGCCAAACAAATACTGCGCGAACGTAAAGATATCACACGGCGGCAAGAACAAGAACAGCTCCACAGTGTAAAAAATGTGCCGCGAATACCAAATTTCAGACGTTACCTCTCACCACGGGCGATGCAGTGGCCAACATCCTTGACTTAACGACCTAGAGCAGCGGCGTTTGCCTAGAGCGGTCAGTGCAAACAGACAAGCAACACTCCGTGAAATAACCGCAGAAAGCAATCCGGAACGTGCAACGGACGAATCCGTTACGACACTGCGGCGAAATTTGTCGTTAATGGGCTATGCCAGCAGACGACAGACGCGAATTTCTTTGCTAACATCATGACATCGCCTGAGCGCCTCTCCTGGGTTGTCTTGTGCATATTTGTTGGAACATGGCCTGACAGGTGAATCCCAATTTCAGCTGATAAGGGCTGATGGTAGAGCTCGAATGTGGCGCAGAACACACGAGACCATACACCCAAGTTGTCAACAAGGCATTGGAGAAGATTGTGGTGGCTTCATAATGGTGTGTGCAGTGTTTATACTGGACAGACTGGGTCCTCTTCATGCTCGGCTACTTTAAGACCATTTGTAGCCATTCAATAACATCATGTTCTCAAACAACGATGGATTTTTATCGACGATAATACGCCATGTAACTGGGTCACAATTCTTCGCGCATTGTTTGAAGAACATTCTGCACAATTCGAGCGAATGGTTTGGCCGCCCAAATCACCCGACATCTCATCGACCATTTACGGCACATAATCGGGAGGCCAATTCGTGTCACAAAATCCTGCATCGGCAACACTTTCGCAATTACGGACGGCTATGGAGGCAGCATGGTTGACTTTTCTGTTGAGGGTCTCCAATGACTTGGCGAGTCCCACTGATAATCTAAGACCTGAGCTCCTTCCCTTGCTGAGTCCATACCACGTTCGTTTGCTGGACTACGCCGGCAAAAGGTGGTTTTAACGATATTTGGAGGTATACCAGTATATAAACTGCTATAGCGTGGAAACACGTTTAGCTACGGCACTTATTGGAGGGAAAGACAAGACATTGGACGATATCTACAAATAACTGAAGATGTTGAGTGTAACAGACTTCGAGATTAAAGAGTCGGTAGCGAATATGAAATGGTCGTTGCGCCGCATCAAGTCAGTCCTGAGAGTGGTATTACGTCAGATGATCCGATCTTATGAGTTCCCACTATTTTCTTCCATACCCATCGGTTACGCTGCCACACGGATTATAGGGGCGTCCAAAAAGCATGAACCGTGGCTGCAGGAGGACCTGAACGAACAAGTCTTTGACCGACAATATCCCAGACACGTTCTATGAGCGACTGGTCAGGTAAACGGGCGGGCCAGGGTACGCAGTTTTCTTTGAACAAGGCTTCCGCATTCCTCGCCACTTGCGGCCGTCTATTGTCTTGCCGAAATATGGCATGTGGAACGTCCTGCAGGAGGAACAGTGCCTCGGGCTGTAAAGCCTCCCTGATGTAGTGCTAGTTGTTCAGTTCTCAAAGCGTAGGAGAAGAGATCGCGTGTTATAGGCAATACTGCCCCGAACCATTATACTGTGCGTTTGTCCGCTATGCCGCTCAACAATATAGTCTGCTCGATTGCGTTCATTACGACGGCGCCGAACGCGTATGTGGGAATCACTGTAGGACAAGTTGAAGCGCGACTCGTGTGAAAACAGAAATTTTGCCACTCAGCACGCTACTGTCGACGTTCACGTGCCCTTTTCACTCTGCGACAGTGGTGGGTTCTGGTCAAAGGGAGCCGATGCAAACGTGTGTGTGCAACAATCACCAGGAGACGGCGTCAAACCATCGACGCAGACATGTCCACACCTTCTGCAGTGCTCCAACTTGGCGCCAACAATGCGGACGCAGCTGTTTGCTGCTAAGCGGACAAGATGGCTGCCATCTCGCGCTGTGGTCACATTGTGTAGTCCAGGACCCTTTCGACGCTGTGTAGGCCCTCTTCTCTACACACATGCCTCACTGGTGAAGCAGTGCGCCCTGCACACGTCGCAAGGTTACGGGACGATAAATCCGCCGCCCAGAGAGCAATCATTCTGCGTTCTGCCCCGTTCAGTTGATACCACGTTTCCACTTCGTACGACGGTTCGCCAATCTTGAATCATCATGCAAGACTGAGAAGACTAGCACAAATCGCGCAACTGCATCATTCAAACTTCCGTTCAGTTTTTTGCTCAGTAGTTTCGAAATAATCATGGAGGAAACACTGCTAGTGACGACAGTTGCGCTATGGGTTCTTAAACTGAACAAGAAGAGAAAGTCTGAACAAGAAGAGAAAGTCTGCTTGTCGTTCACGATGGTCCCGCGACTGGTTATTGAACAGAGTTGCAGAAGCGTTTCCAGTACAGTCGTCTTGTGAGATAGACAAGTGGAGGCTTACAGAGTCGTGCTCAAATAACAGAGCAGTCGCCATCGTTGTTATTATTAATGAGTAACAGTCGTTATGAAACATAAAAATAAAGAAACGGGAACGTCAGGTTGAAGAAATGGATACAATGGAGAACGTATTGATGTTATCAAGAACTGCTGTTCAAAAAATGGTTCAAACGGCTCTGAGTATTATGCGACTTAAGTTCTGAGGTCATCAGTCCCCTAGAACTTACAACTACTTAAACCTAACTAACCTAAGGACATCACACACATCCATGCCCGAGGCAGGATTCGAACCTGCGACCGTAGCGCTCGCGCGGTTCCAGACTGTAGCGCCTAGAACCGCTCGGCCACCAAGGCCGACAAGAACCGCTGTTGAATGAACTAAAATCACAGGACATCACTTATATCAAGAACTTTCAGAGACTGTCTTAGGCAAATTTCGAACATCTCTTCTCTACTATACAATCAAATATTCGATAACAATACACCAAAATGACACTTCCTGGCAGAGCAAAACTGTATGCCGGAGCGAGACTCGAACTCGGGACTGAATTCGAGTCTCAGTCCGGCACACAGTTTTAATCTGCCAGGAAGTTTCATATCAACGCACACTCCGCCGCAGAGTGAAAATTCATTCTGGAAAGTATACCAAAATGTTTACGGTAACATTAAAATGTGGCCCCAGATTTAAAGACGTCTGTACTGCCATTCGACTTCTCCTTCTGGTGAGACAAATCGATTGTTAAATTCATGTCGCGCTTCCGTGGCTGGTGGTACCAGTTACATGTGTGTAGGGGTTCCAGTGATACATTTGCTTTAGGCTTATCGTGGACAAATAGTAGACTGCCAGCGGGACTGGGTTTGAGCGATAAGACTGACGTGCGTCTATATGCAAAGACTTGTCGGCAGTCTTTCATGTACACAAACCTGCAGGCCATCAGTCTTTCAAACTTCATTCAGTTCACGCACGACACGTCAAAACTGTGCGTGTGGACACAGACCTTTCCGCTGTTGGGCCTAAGCCACCCCTCTTTCATTTAAATCACTGATTATAGTTCCTCTGTTCTACACGATCTCTTATCGTGAAGTGTTACAGACCATTGCTTCTGAGTGTTTCACATTTTACAAACCGTAGCGCAGATTTATCGCTAGATGTTCCCAATAGGGCTACGAAAATGTGGTACAGGTCTTCTGCTCCATAATACGGCTGCTTTTTTGTTTTAGATATTCACGTTAACAGACCACAGTCCTGTTTCAGAAAACGGATCACTGCTTTCACATCATACATCGCTGCAGTATACCCTGAAAGCCTCGCGTAGTTCTTGCCTGCCGAGCGAGGATATAAAGGGCAATAATTTGCACGATACAATGGAGAAGAGAAATGGGGCTGGAGAAGGCCGGTGTGTCGGCGCGCATGTTGCTGCTTATCTCTGTCTGCAGGAGCAAAGAGGGAAATTATAGCCGGTCTCGCTGCAATTTGCGTACCGGCTGCAGGTATGGGAACGGAGTCCTTTTTCACGATCTCTGGTGTGCGTAGGCGCTCTATCGGTCCAGGAATCTGTGTTGCTCTGGGACGTGCTTTCAGGAGCAGGAGGAGGAGGAGGAGGGGGGGGGGAGGGAGGGGCAGGCGGAGGGAGGAAAGGCTCCGGTACAAGAAGGAAGCACGAGTGAAGGTTAGGATGCAATGTCCTATCGACGATGAGATCGTTAGAGACCTATTGAAAAAGCGGAAAGGTAGCGAGTTTTGTGGGTGTTTTACTATGCCACCAACCAATGACTCAATGTAACAAATGGTATAGCTTATTTCTAATAATTCTCTCTCATAGAAAGCAGTTCTCAGTGCATCACTGGTGGTGGCTACACCTCCCCCTCAGAAACGAAAGCTAACTGTCCACATTGAGGCCGGCCGGTGTGGCCGTGCGGTTAAAGGCGCTTCAGTCTGGAACCGCGTGACCGCTACGGTCGCAGGTTCGAATCCTGCCTCGGGCATGGATGTGTGTGATGTCCTTAGGTTAGTTAGGTTTAATTAGTTCTAAGTTCTAGGCGACTGATGACCTCAGAAGTTAAGTCGCATAGTGCTCAGAGCCATTTGAACCATTTTTTTTTTTTCCACATTGAGTGCAGACACTTGTTACGAGTCATGCTTTCTCTGAATCACTCCCCTTCCTAGAAACAATTGCTTCGTCTCCACTCTGCATCCTCATTTAACATCAACAAAGTTAAAATGTGTGCGCTATACTTGAGCCTATCGTAAGTAAATAATTTGAAACTTCCTGGCAGATTAAAACTGTGTGCCCGACCGAGACTCGAACTCGGGACCTTTGCCTTTCGCGGGCAAGTGCTCTACCATCTGAGCTACCGAAGCACGACTCACGCCCGGTACTCACAGCTTTACTTCTGCCAGTATCTCGTCTCCTACCTTCCAAACTTTACAGAAGCTAAGGACATCACACACATCCATTCCCTAGGCAGGATTCGAACCTGCGACCGTAGTGGTCGCTCGGTTCCAGACTGCAGCGCCTAGAACCGCACGGCCATTCCGGCCGGCGCTCAGACTGCATCTTGATAAGGAACTGCCTATCGTTCCGTCACAGGGGATAGTCAATCACACAGAAAAAATCATCAGCCCACGAGAAATCACGCTAACACCGTGTAACACTGTCTTTAACTTAAATAATGGGCTCACTTCAGACATGTGCGGAATGCGTGCACGTCATGAGGGGGAACTGATCTCCGAGTTTTGCTAACATGAGCACCCCCACACATTGCACTTCCGTAATGCCTGAGCCAAATTAACCGAAGGGGGGAAAAAAGTAATGGTGCTGTGGCCCGGGTTGGAGGCGTGACTCGGCCGTCTGAGGTTTAGGTTACCGGGCATGTATGGGCTGCAACTCGTTCAGGACACACCGTATTGATATTCCTGCGCGACCGCGTCCCCACTGGACGTATCTGAACCTAACGGCTAGAAAACTTGACGAATAATAATATTAATTAATTAATTGGCGAACGGGAAAATTAACTAGCCGCCTCCAACGCATGTTTACAGTGTCGATTAATAATCATAGAAAATTATCCTACTTACTCGAATCACATGTTTTAATTAATATCTCGCCAGCAGTGTGAATCACTAATCAGGTCGTTCTCTCTCTTAGTTTCTGGTCCTGGAGAAGGAAATCTTTGTGGCTACGCCATGTGTTGGATCCGCACATGAAAAGTCTATGCGTTACAGCTGGGTGACGTAACTAAATAACTGAAACTTAAGTACCGTGATATAGCTGTAAGGACCTGACTTACATCGCCAAGCGGGATGAGCAATCATGGATAGTGTGTGACTGATGAGGTACCAAAGACTTGATGAGAGGCAATAGTTTTCTATTCATATAAGGACACAGTGCGGACGTTTGTTAAAGTACACGGTTGTATTTAATAGCCGTTTGCGTATCTGATGTAACTTTGAAAATCGAAAGCGTGATTTAATCTCTTTGCCGGTGTAGGTGCTCAACCCCCTTGCTCCGCGTCCTGCCAGGGGGCATGCGCGCTCCCTGCCGCGCAGACTTAACGACGAAGCGCACGGGCTCGCTGGACACTGGCGCTATGAGCATTTACCAGAGTTTAATATCGATTGAGTGGCTACGTGATTCTCTTTTCCGTCAACTGAAGACAAAGCCTATAAATGAGCCCACGATAATACTACTGCTCTTTATTCGTAGGTCCTCCTCGATCATATAAATTGTAAAATTAACAGTTACCTATTTCGGACATTGCCATCTTCAGACTGTAGAAATCTAATGTAGGTGTCAGTGTCAAAATCTGAACGCTAAGGTGACAAACATTATGGGGTAGCGATATACAAATATAAAGATGGACGTAGTATCGCGTATACAACGTATAGAAGGGCAGCGCATTGGCGGAACTGTCATTTGTACTGAGGTGATTCGTGTGAAAAGGTGTCCGACGTGACTGTCACTGAACGACGGGAAGTGACAGACTTCGAACGCGGAATAGCAGTTGGAGCTGGACGCAAGGGACACTCGATTTCGGAAGTCGTTAGGGAATACAATATTTCAAAGTCCAGAGGGCCGAGAGTGTGCCGAGAAACCGAATTTCAGGCATTACCTCTCACCAAGGACAACGCAGTGGCTGGCGGTTTTCGCTTCATGACCGATAGTAGCGCCGTTTGTGTAGAGTTGTCAGTGCTAACAGACAAGCAACACTGCGTAAAATAACCGCAAAAACAAATGTAGGGCATACGACGAACGTATCCGTTAGGTAAGTGCGGCGAAATTTGGCGTTAATGGGCTATGCCAACAGACGATCGATGCGAGTGCCTTTGCTACCAGCACGACATCGCTGCAGCACCTCTCGTGGGCTCGTGACAATGTCGGTTGGACCCTAGACGACTGGAAAACCTTGGCCTAATAAGATGAGTCACGAGTCCAGTTGGTAAGAGCTGACTGTAGCGTTCGAGTGTGGCGCAGATCACTGAAGCCATGGACCCAGGTTGCCATTGCTGATAACTTGGGTCTACATCTACATCCATACTCCGCAAGCCACCCGACGGTCTGTGGCGGAGGGTACCTTGAGTACCTCTATCGGTTCTCCCTTCTATTCCAGTCTCGTATTGTTCGTGGAAAGAAAGATTGTCGGTATGCCTCTTTGTGGGCTCTAATCTCTGATTTTATCCTCATGGTCTCTTCGCGAGATATACGTAGGAGGGAGCAATATACTGCTTGACTCTTCGGTGAAGGTATGTTCTCGAAACTTCCACAAAAGCCCATACCGAGCTACTGAGCGTCTCTCTTGCAGAGTCTTCCACTGGAGTTCATCTATCATCTCCATAACGCTTTCGCGACTACTAAATGATCCTGTAACGAAGCGCGCTGCCCTCCGTTGGATCTTCTTTCTCTCTTCTATCAACCACATCTGGTATGGATCCCAGACCACTGAATAGTATTCAAGCAGTGGGCGAACAAGCGTACTGTAATCTACTTCCTTTGTTTTCGGGAGTGCATTTCCTTAGAATACTTCCAATGAATCTCAGTCTGGCATCGGCTTTACCGACGATTAATTTTATACGGTCACTCCACTTTAAATCACTCCTAATGCCTACTCCCAGATAATTCATGGAATTAACTGCTTTCAGTTGTTGACCTGCTATATTGTAGCTAAATGATAAAGGATCTTTCTTTCTATATATTCGCAGCACATTGCACTTGCCTACATTGAGATTCAATTGCCATTCCCTGCACCATCAGTCAATTCGTTGCAGATCCTCCTGCATTTCAGTACAATTTTCCATTGTTACAACCCCTCGATATACTGCAGCATCATCCGCAAAGAGCCTAAGTGAACTTCCGATGTTATCCACAAGGTCATTTATATACAGGGTGTTACAAAAAGGTACGGCCAAACTTTCAGGAAACATTCCTCACACACAAAGAAAGAAAATATGTTATGTGGGCATGTGTCCGGAAACGCTTACTTTCCATGTTAGAGCTCATTTTATTACTTCTCTTCAAATCAAATTAATCATGGAATGGAAACACACAGCAACAGAACGTATCATCGTGACTTCAAACACTTTGTTACAGGAAATGTTCAAAATGTCCTCCGCTAGCGAGGATACGAGGTGTGGCTAGAAAAAAACCGGACTAGTACTGGTGAAACGATAAAACGAATGCAGTAACGCTGAAAGTCGCGTGGCCTGTCACGTGACTCTCGCTCCGCCTACTGCTCGAGTTTCATCTGCCTCCTGCACTCAGTCTGCCCGTGGCGTCTGTTTTAAGTAGTTGACGTTTTGTCTGTGCGTCGGACAATGTTGAGTGTACAGAAAGAACAGCGTGTTAACATCGAATTTTGTTTCAAACTAGGAAAATCTGCAAGTGAAACGTTTGTAATGTTACAACAACTGTACGGCGATGATTGTTTATCGCGAACACAAGTGTTTGAGTGGTTTAAACGATTTAAAGATGGCCGCGAAGACACCAGTGATGACACTCGCACTGGCAGACCATTGTCAGCAAAAACTGATGCAAACATTGAAAAAATCGGTAAACTTGTTCGACAAGATCGCCGTTTAACAATCAGAGCAGTGTCTGAGTTAACAGGAGTTGACAAGGAAAGTGTTAGGCAGATTCTTCATGAAAATTTCAACATGAACAAAGTGTGTTCAAAAATGGTTCCAAAGTGTCTCACAATTGAACAGAAGGAACGCCGAAGAATGATTTGTTCTGACATCCTGGAAAACATTGAAAGTGATCCCACCTTCTTACAAAATGTTATTACTTGCGATGAGTCGTGGTTTTTTACTTACGATCCCGAAACTAAACGCCAATCGATGCATTGGAAAACTCCTGGTTCTCCACGACAAAAAAAAAAAAACACGAATGTCAAAATCGAAATTCAAGGCAATGATGATTGTGCACATTGATTGGGTACCAGAGGGACAAACAGTGAATCAGCATTACTACATTAGCGTCCTGGCTACCCTACGTGAGCGAGTACGGAGAAAACGGAACGATTTGTGGAGAAAAAAAGTCATGGATCCTTCACCAAGACAATGCCCCAGCTCATAGTGCGTTGTCAGTGAAGACGTTTTTGGCAAAACACAACATTCCCATCTTAGATCATCCACCCTACTCACCTGATTTGGCCCCCTGTGACTTTTTTCTTTTCCCTAAAGTCAAGTCAGCTTTGAAAGGAACTAGATTTGAGACTGTTGAAGCAGTAAAAGAAAAAGCGACGGAAGTAATGTATGGACTTACCGAAAATGATCTGCAGCATTGCTATGAACAGTGGAAAATTCGTATGAAGCGGTGTAGAGACCGAGGAGGAGAGTACATTGAAGGAGATAACATGAAATTGTAAATAATTGTAAATAAATGTTTTTTCCAGCATCAGTCCGGTTTTTTTCTAGCCGCACCTCGTACATGCATCCACCCTCCGTCACATGGAATCCCTGATGCGCTGACGCAGCCCTGGAGAATGGCGTATTGTATCACAGCCGTCCACAATACGAGCACGAAGAGTCTCTACATTTGGTGCCGGGGTTGCGAAG
The DNA here is from genome assembly GCF_021461395.2 of Schistocerca americana. Lineage (NCBI taxonomy): Eukaryota > Metazoa > Arthropoda > Insecta > Orthoptera > Acrididae > Schistocerca > Schistocerca americana. The sequence goes on from NC_060123.1 coordinate 226,710,848, forward strand.
ACAAGAGCTTTCAAATGCCCCCAAAAATGAAAGTCAAGAGGGTTGAGGTCAGGAGAGCATGGAGGCCATAGAATTGGTCCGCCTCTACCAATCCATCGGTCACCGAATCTGTTGTTGAGAAGCGTACGAACACTTCGAATGAAATGTGCAGGAGCTCCATCGTGCATGAACCACATGTTGTGTCGTCCTTGTAAAGGCACATGTTCTAGCAGCACAGGGAGAGTATCCCGTATGAAATCATGGCGGTGAATCGAGGAAGTACAATACATACTGACGAAACTAAAATGAGCTCTAACTTGGGAATTAAGCGTTTCCGGACACATGTCCACATAACATCTTTTCTTTATTTGTGTGTGAGGAATGTTTCCTGAAAGTTTGGCCGTACCGTTTTGTAACACCCTGTATATTTTGAATAGCAACGGTTCTACACTTCCCTGCGGCACACCTGAAATCACTCTTACTTCGGAAGACTTTTCTCCATTGAGAATGACATCCTGCGGTCTGTTATCTAGGAGCTCTTCAATCCAATCACACAATTGGTCTGATAGTCCATATGCTCTTACTTTGTTCATTAAACAACTGTGGGGAACTGTATCGAACGCCTTGCGGAAGACAAGAAACACGACATCTACCTGGGAACCCGTGTCTATGGCCCTCTGAGTCTCGTGGACGAATAGCGCGAGCTGGAATTCACACGATCGTCTTTTTCGAAACCCATGCTGATTCCTACAAAGTAAATTTCTAGTCTCCAGGAAAGTCATTATACCCGAACATAATACGTGTTCCAAAATTCTACAACTGATCGACGTTAGAGATATAGGACTATAGTTCTGTACATCTGTTCGACGTCCATGGCTTCGGGGGATCTGCGCCACACTCGAACGCTACAGTCAGCTCTTACCAACTGAACTTGGGACGCATCTTACTGTGCAAGCTGTTGGTGACTCCATAATGGTGAGAGCTGTGTTTACACGGAATGGAATGGCTCCTCTGACCCAACTGAATTGATCATTGACTGGAAACGGGTACGTTCGGCTACTTGGAGACAATTTGCAGCCATTCACGGATTTCGTAATCCCAAACAACGACGGAATTTTTATGGATGACAATGCTCCATGTCACCTGGACACAACTGCTCGAATAATTTGGCCATCCAGATCGCCGGTATGAATCCCATCCAACATTTGCGGGACATAATCGAGAGGTCACTTCCTGCACAAAATCCTGCACAGGGAACACTACCGCAATTGCGGCCAGCTGTAGCAACAGCATGGCTCAATAATTCTGCAGGGGACTTGCAAGGACTCGTTGACTCCGTGCCATGTCAAGTTGCTGCACTACGCCGAGCAGGTGGCGGCTCGACGGTATATTAGGTGGTGTCCCATGATCTTAGTCACCTCAGAGTACATATAGGCATGTAGTAAGTTGTCTATCCTACAAACTTACATGTCCGAGAATAATGTCGCTAGGATTTGGTGCAAGACGGCCTTGGAACGTTGTCTGGTATTTGTGTCTACAGAATTCACGGGCAAAGTGAGATACTGGCCCGTAGTCTTTGTCGCCTTCATTGTATAGACCGTACGAACAGTTATTCGGAGCTAAACACTGCGCCGTAGGGTTCTTTATACTATGCGTGGTATATTGTTGTAGCACTGGGTTAAGCCCGATGTTATTTACAATATTTGCCGCTTCCAACTTGGCTAACTTAGAATGCTGAAATTGTTTATGACATATTTAATCCGGTCTATCGGGATTGAGCGCTGTTTCTAATTTTTGAAATTATGTGCCCTGGTTTTGTGTAATTTATTTAGTATTTAGGATCGATGTGAAACGTATCAATATATTATCGTTAGGCTATGTGTGACATGAAGTGTTGATCTCAGGCATCAGGCTGCCACATTCAGAGGCTTAAAAAATTTTTGTAACAATCTTATTTCATTTATCTGGTCGTTTTAGAACAAAATTCATTACACTGATTCAAATTCTGTCATTAATTTAGTTTCGACTTTAGCACGCATACTTACACCACTGCGCTGGTTCGATTGTTACCAATAGATACTTGAACACAAAACATAATTCTCATTTTGTCATTCCAGGATACCTTTCAGTAGAAGTGAAACTAGCTTTTCGTTAGCATTTATGGAATGAACAAATGCAAGCGTTAGAACCATTTTCCGACTAATATTCTTAGTTATAAAAGCAATTTCATAAAAAGCACTGTTATCGAACATATTTTTTATGAATTTCAATGGTAAAAGCTAAAAGCCGTGTAAAAGTTTATGTTGCCATGTGAGATGAGCGAACTAATACGTAATTCCGTAATGTCAGCCTATATACAGTGACCAGTAATTGTTAAAATAATATATAAAGAGCGACAAATCAGCTGTCGGGGTACAGATTTCGGACGGTTTTTGTGTTACAGTTTTGTAACTGCATTCGACAAACATCTAATTATGAAAGACAGCATCATACCAACCTGTCTTCCTTGAAATTCCTCTTGGCACTACCAAATCATTAGCTACACTGTCAAGACCTCAGAAAGTTGCAGTAAATTTTGGTGGAGCAGATACTTGCAAATTCTTTTACAGCCACTGCAAGATCGGAGATCGCCGAGAAACGAAGGTGAGTATTTGCTGTTAACAATTAAACCTTGTTGCATTTCAAATGTAAGTTCAGTTTTACTAGCTGCTGTTTTACTTGAAATTTTTTGAGCGTTTTCGTTCGGATTTTATTTATACATTTTTTGCAGTACTAGCTTCAGTTGTCGCAGCGTACGCTGATACATTCTCTCTTGGTTGATATTTGCATTCTACTTAATGCCATGTTTGGCTAGACAACCGCTACCTTTTTACGAGGCTTCCAATAATATTTCTCTAATTTACGTAAAGGTTATACTTCATACTATATTACAGTTGTTCATTGCTTCTTCTGGTCTGCTGTGTTTATGGATGTTAACTGATGGGTTAACTAAATGTTTATTGATGACAGATGTATTTTTGTCTGGAACAAGTGTTAACTGAAATGTTTGTATTTGTTCCAGGAGTACCTGAATTCGTGCCCTGCTTAAATTAATTTATTTCGAGACAGAATCTGTGAGCAATGTCATGATTTCAAACCTCTAATGAAAATTGTTCATATTTCAAATACTAAATCTTTATTACTGATTTTCTTCCGTTCATTCGAGTTTGTCGCGATTCACCTGTTAAAAATCTTTTGTTTCCCACTATTCGGTAAATTGTTTCATGAGTATAACGTATTAGGTTTTTGAGCCCTGGCATTTTACTACTCCCAGCTTCTAGCTTGTTGTAGTATGTCAGTAACGAATCCCTTCCACCAGTCAGATTTCCGTAAAACTAACACTACAGTTTTTCAAAGAAGCAGGTAAGCGTCATCCGCAGCCATGATCAGTTCAATTGGTCTCTGATCCTGGTGCATCTTTCATCTCTGAGTGTGAAGTCATGGAATGTGCAGAGGTGGAGCGTGCGGTCCGTAGGCTCGCCAAAGCCCAAATAAGCGCTCCGTGTGACCTTTGTTTATGGCGGCAATAACGGAGAATCGGTTCACGGCTGTAAAGTAGGGACGTCCGCCGGGGATTCTGGGTAAGCTGAGGAAGGAAGGGAAGGGAAGGGAAGGGAAGGGAAGGGAAGGCAGCCGAAAGGATAGGCGGGGACCGCGACTTTATGGAGAGCTACTGCCGGCGGCTCAGATCTCGCCACCAAGGCCTGCGCGTTTTCACCTGACCTGCTTTAGCCGCCTTCTGCCTACACGTAGCCTTTGTCTGTGCCGCTTGTATTGTGTGCGACTCTTAGTCAATCGTGGCATATGCTCAACGGGTTTTTGCGCACTCGGCGGAGTAATGCCCATCAAATCCAATTCATTGTCTGTGAATAATCTGACACCACCTGCAGCTGTAATTTTTTCTTTATTTGTGTGCTACTGTACAACTTCGGTCTGAGAAAATTTTCAAGTATTCTAATAACGGAAACAACAAGAACTCAGTGCATTCACAACTGGTTAAAGCCCGCATCTCGTGGTCGTGCGGTAGCGTTCTCGCTTCCCACGCCCGGGTTCCCGGGTTCGATTCCGGCGGGGTCAGGGATTTTCTCTGCCTCGTGATGGCTGGGTGTTGTGTGCTGTCCTTAGGTTAGTTAGGTTTAAGTAGTTCTAAGTTCTAGGGGACTGATGACCATAGATGTTAAGTCCCATAGTGCTCAGAGCCATTTTTTGAACCAACTGGTTAAAAGTTAAACGTAGTAACAAATGAGATGACAAAATGTGCTAAGATTAAAAACTTACTGTACACAAATTCTTAGAGGGCACGTCATGGATGTGCATTGTCTCTAGATGTCTAGCACATCATCTCTGTATGCCTGCTGCGTAGTTTAACATAACCTTGTAACAACATTTTCCGTACTGCCATGGTCATATTAACATTGTGCTGTCGTAAGGTGTAAGCACAGTACGACAGTAAGTGGACACACACATTATGAATGTGAAGTGCTCCCGTAGCAGCGATGTTGATGGCGCTGGATTTATGATAACGTCGACGTTTGCACTTAACAAGCACAAAGGCAGCGTCGACACTCAAATACAGCATGCAGAGAGATACGATGCCCCACTGCAGATTGTTAACGAAGGTACGAGCATAGGGAATAGGGTCCCAGATACATGAGTGGCTCCAAGATTTCTCAAGTAATAGAACCCAGTACGTTGTCCTCGACGGCGACTGTTCACCAAAGACAAAATATCGTCAGGAGTGCCCCAGGGAGTGTGATAGGACCGCTATTATTTTCTACATACGAGGGTAATCCCAAAAATAAGGTCTATTCTTTATAAGTACATAGACCTGTTTATTTCTACAATGATTTACATCAGTTTACAGCTTGAACATTTAACTATTTTTCGACATAATCACCATTTCTGTCGATGCATTTTTGTAGACGCTGTGGCAGTTTTTGTATGCCCATGTCATACCAGCTCGCCGCCGTGCTGTTCAGAAAGCTACGAACGTCTTCTTTCACCTCGTCGTCGGAGCTGAATCACTTTCCCGCCAAATGTTCTTTTAACCTAGGCAACAGGTGATAGTCACTGGGCGCCAAGTCAGGACTATAGGGTGGGTGGGTGATTATGTTCTACTGAAACTGTTGCAGGAGAGCAACGGTTTGCCGAGCGATGTGTGGGCGAGCGTTGTCATGGAGGATATGTATTGCTCAACATTCCTCTTCTCCGTTTCTGAATTGTCCGTTTGAGTTTTTGCAGTGTATCACAATACGTGTCCCAGCGACTCAGCTCCGACGACGAGGTGAAAGAAGAGGTTCATAACTTTCTGAACAGGATGGCGGCGAGCTGGTATGACATGGGCATACAAAAACTTCCACAGCGTCTACAAAAATGCATCGACAGAAATGGTGATTATGTCGAAAAAGAGTTAAATGTTCAAGCTGTTAACTGATGTAAATCATTGTAGAAATAAACAGGTCTATGTACTTATAAAAAAATATGAGACCTCACTTTTGGGATTACCCTCGTACATATATCTGCCGGACAGGCTGTGCAGCAATATGTGGTTGTTTGCTGATGAAGCTGTAGCGTACGGGAGACTTTCGGGAAAGCGTGGTTCATCTGTAAAGGAGATGGCATATATGACGCTAGTGCGACCTATTCTTGAGTACTGCTCGAGTGTTTGGGATCCTTATCAGGTCAGATTAAAAGAAGATATCTACGCGGCTCAGAGGTGGGCTAGATTTATTATCCGTAGGTTCGATCAACATGCAAGTGTTGCGGAACTCAAACGGGAATTCCTGGAGGGAAAGCGGCGTTCTTTTCGAGGAGAACCGGCGTTTGAAGCTACTGCAGAAAGATTCTAACGCCAACACATATTTCGCGTAACGACCGCGAAGATAAGACACGAGAATTTAAGGCTCATGCGGAGGCATAAAGACTTGTTTTTCCATCGCTCTCTTTGCGGGTGAAACAGGAAAGGAAATTAATAGTAGTGGTACAGGGTATCCTGCGACACGCACCCTACTGTGGCTTACGAAGTGTGTTATCTACATGTAGCTACAGATATGGCACAACGTCTCATCGCTAATTTTACACCTGATTTGTTACTGTGTTTAACTTTGAACGAATTTTTAAAGCAATGGATTCCTGTTCTTTCCGTTATCAGAATACTTGAAAATCGTCGAAGATCAAAATTGTAATAGAATACACAAATAAAAAAAAAGGCTGCAGTCGGTATCAAATCGTTCAAACAATTTCTATCAGATGCGGACCCAAATTAAACGAAGATCGTAAAACATCCATTAAATATCGGTTATACAATATATCGTACAAATACAGAAGCCGCCGATTTAACAAAATATCTATGGCTAGCAATTATAGAAAATCAGGGGGGAGAGGCGAGGACAAAACAAATACTGCGTGTTATTGACACAACAATTAGAAGAGGAAAGAAATCTACTAGATAGACTCCTTACACTACGCTTGTCTGTCCTCTTCTGAAGTACTGCTGGGTGATAAGGGATCCTTATTGGATGCGATTGATGGAGTACGTCGAAAAAGTCCAAAGACGGGCAGCTCGTTTTGTATTATCGCGAAATCGGACGGGAAAGGAGGGGGGGGGGGCAGGGGGAGTGTCGCGGATATAAGTGACTTGAGGTGGTAATCATTAAAACAAGGGCGTTTTTCTCTACAGCCGATGTATACGTCTTGTGAGACTCAGCAACTGTATTGATGTTTAAGATAATTCTCGTTTATTGTTCCGTCATTAAAAATGTGCAACTCAGACGGAACATTAAATGAGAATGATCTCAAAGGCATTTTTAATTACAGCGATGCTTTTCTCGAAATTTCAATCACTAGCTCCTCCTAATGCAAAAATATTTGAGTCCCACCTACATAGGGAGAAGTGACCATCGCGATAAAATCAGAGTTCGCTGAATAAAATGCTCATCAACAACTTGTCCTAATTCATTCACGGGTGGAGAGACTGAAAAAAGTGACTATATGCCTCGATTAGACCGAGTTTCTCCTCTTATTCTTATCATTCCTTCGAGAAATAAGCGACTGAGACAGTAAAATTGTTTTACAATTTATTTCGAATGTAGCTTATCTAAATTTACCCCTCCTCACTGTTTAATTTGGTTCTAGAAAGAGCACTGGGAAAATAACAACCCTGCTGACAGGGATACAGGTCGGTGGATCAAAACTCTGGCCTATGCGGATGATGCAGTTTTTAAGCACAGAATGAACAAGATCTGCATCCGATGGCAAGAGTGCTAATATAAAAGGCAATGAAAGCAAGCTTGAAGAGGAATATGGATAAGACCAAATCCGTCGTAATGAGTACAGAGAACGACGGCATACCGTGAGATAAAGGCAGTAAAATCTCTGAAAGGGTAAGAGTTCAAATAACTTAGGGCAGTATTTGGTGGAAGGAATGAGACAGACCAGGAAATAAGCGGCAAGAATCCAGAAAGCAAACAGGTTAAGGTTTGCAGTCGTAGGTTGTGTTCCAAAAATGAACAGCACAGAGATAGAAGTGATAACACTTTCTGCAGGTCCTGACCGTCATATTGCAGGACAATGCTCAAGCACGTACAGTGCAAGCTGTTACTGATTTGTTTGACTGATGGGGCTGCTGAGTGCTATACAACCTACTGCACTCCCCTGACTTAAGCCCTCGTAAGTTCAACTCGGCTTCTAAACTGAAGGATACAGTTCACGGCACTCGCTTCAGAACTGCTACAAATTCGTCGGGCAATAGACCGCGTCGCTCAAACTGTCAGCACAACTGGCACTGCTAAGAGTATCCTACGACTTCCACATCGCTGGCAACGGGTTATACACAATGCTGGTGACTACTTTGAAGGTCAGTAAAACTTTGAAACACGTATATATTTTGTACGAGCTGCAAATAAAGAGTTGCTACTATTGAAGTTCCAACCCTCGTATGTGGTGGAAGAGGACATCAGAGACAACAGAAAAAAGAGAGTGCCACGGCTGAGATGGATTGACTGAGTCAGAGAGGATATGTTTCCGATGGGACTAGTTGGAGGAGAATAATTGGGCCTAAGAAGATGGAGGAGGATGACTGCCCGGAAACCGACCGCGGCTTATGTGACCAACCTAGTAATTAAGTAACAAGTAAGAACTGAGGTTCTCTGCAGAATCGGCGGGGAGTGGAACGTACGGACAACGTTGACAGGAAGATGGGATAGGTTGATACAGGGTGACAATAATTGAACTATATGTGAAAAAATAGTTACTACGGCGTGCACATACTTTATTCAACATGTAAACATCACTACAGATATTCGAATTTAGGTTATGACATATTCGAAAAGCCTGCCATGATTGGCGATGATGAGGCGCAGACGAATAGCGAAATTCTTCTTGACCCGCTGAAGTGTCGGAACATCAATGCTGTCTATGATCTCCTGAATGGTTGTTTTCAGCTCAGAAATGGTTTTGGGGTTATCGCTGTACACCTTGTCTTTAATATAGCCGCACAAAAAGAAGTCGCATGTGTTCAGATCCGGAGAATACGATGGCCAATCGAGGCCCACGCCAGTGGCCTTTGAGTACCCTAGACCCAGAATGCGGTCTCCAGAGTGCTCCTCCAGGACATCAATCACTCCCCTGTTTCGATGGGGTCGAGCTCCGTCTTGCATGAGCCACATCTTGTCGAAATCAGGATCACTTTTGATAATTGGGATGAAATCATCTTCCAAAACCTTCACGTACCGTTCGGTAGGCACCGTGCCATCAAGGAATATCGCACCGATTATTCCGTGACTGAACACCACAGAGTCACTCATTGAGGGTCAAGATACTTCGCGATCGCGAAATGCGAATTCACAGTCCCCCAAATGCGCTAGTTTTGCTTACTGACGAACCCATCCAAATGAAAGTGGGCTTCGTCGATAAACGAAACCATATTCACATCAAAGTCCTGTTCGTCAATTCTGTGGACGATAGTTATGGCGAAACAGCCGCTGTTCCATTGACCTGGGGCTTAATGGCTGATGGGTTTGGATTCTGTATGGGAAGAGATGCAGGTCTTCAACAACAATTTGTCGCAGTGTCTCCCGGTTGATTCCCACCTGTTGTACAGCTCGTCCGATTTCCTGGGTCTAATTTGATAAACAGCGCGTGTCTTTTTGACGTTTTCAGGCTTTCGCCCCCTATTTTGGACGACCGACACTGCGAACAGTTATCACAAACACTACCAGTTCTCTAGAACTTGCGAATCAAATTCGTGACTGTTAGCACACTTGGACCGGTTGTCATCAGCTTCAACTCGGTTGCAATATTCCTTTGACCCGCAGTTGAGCTGTTATTACTCGCTTTACAACCTCTATACCCTCACGCACGCTGTGTCGTGACATTTTCACCTACAAATGGCCGACAACACCAAGACGCGTTCGCATGCGCATACTAATTTCCACCATGCCCCGCGGCCAACCGTGCAGTTTGAATGTCTTAACGCAAACCGTTCAGCAGTTATGACGATGTTATTTCGTATAACTCAATAATTGTCCCCCTGTAGGTTGTGTGTTGAGACACCGAGGAATAACTTTCATGATACTTGAGGGAGCTGTAGAAAGTAGGCCTAAGAACTGTAGGAGAAAAGGAATATTGGAGTATAAGCCCACCTCGGGGAAGATCAGTTTGGATTCCGTAGAAATGTTGGCACATGTGAGGCAAACCTGACCCTACGACTTATCTTAGAAAATAGATTAAAGAAAGGGAAACCTACGTTTCTAGCATTTGTACACTTAGAGAAAGCTTTTGACAATGTTGACTGGAATACTCTTTTTCAAATTCTGAAGGTGGCAGGGATAAAATACAGGGAGCGAAAGGCTATTTACAATTTGTACAGAAACCAGATAGCAGCTATAAGAGTCGAGGGGTATGAAAGGGAAGCAGTGGTAGGGAAGGAAGTGAGACAGGGTTGTAGCCTATTCCCGATGTTATTCAATTTGTATATTGAACAAGCATTAAAGGAAACAAAAGAAAAATTCTGAGTAGGAATTAAAATCCATGGAGAAGAAATAAAAACTTTAAGGTTCGCCGATGACATTGTTATTCTGTCAGAGACAGCAAAGAACCTGGAATGGACAGTGTCTTGAAAGGAGGATATAAGATAAACATCAACAAAACCAAAACGAGGATAATGGAATGTAGTCGAATTAAATCGGGTGATGCTGAGGGAATTAGATTAGGAAATGAGAGGCTTAAAGTAGTAAAGTAGTTTCGCTATTTGGGGAGCAAAATAAGTGATGATGGTCGAAGTAGAGAAGGTATAAAATGTAGACTGGCAACGGCAAGGAAAGCGTTTCTGAAGAAGAGAAACTTGTTGACATCGAGTGCAGATTTAAGTGTCAGGAAGCCGTTTCTGAAAGTATTTGTGTGGAGTGTAGCCATGTATGGAAGTGAAACATGGACGATAAATAGTTTAGTCAAGAAGAGAATAGAAGCTTTCGAAATGTGGTGCTACAGAAGAATGTTGAAGATTGGATGGGTACATCACATAACTAATGAGGAGGTTTTGAACAGAATTGGAGAGAAGAGAAATTTGTGGCACAACTTGGCTAGAAGAAGGGATCGGTTGGTAGGACATGTTCTGATGCACCAAGGGATCATCAATTTGGTATTGGAGGGCAGCGTGGAGGATATTTGGTATTGGAGGGCAGCGTGGAGGGTAAAAATCGTAGAGGGAGACCAAGAGAAGAATACACTAAGCAGATTCAGAAGGATGTAGGTTGCAGTAGATACTCGGAGATGAAAAAGCTTGCACAGGATAGAGTAGCATGGAGAGCTGCATCAAACCAGTCTCTGGACTGAAGACCACGAGAACAACAACAACAACCCTACAAACAATTGAGGAGTTGGGTTCAAGTGCTACTCTGAGATGAAGTGGTTCGCAAAGGAGAGGAGTTCGTGACGAGCCGCACCAAACCACTCGGAAGACTGCTGACAATATAAAAAAATGCTTTTCTCTTTACAGATGCACTACACTTTTTGCAGAACCCTCCCTACATATTTCTCTTACATCACTCTTCCCTACCACCGTTCTCACTCGTTCGTTCTATTGAAATAGTGCCACGATGGAACTGTGTCTGCTTGTGAGGCGCTTCTGAATCACTCAGCCTCCCACGACTGACAAGTACCGGCGTTAAATATCAGTCCCGTAAGAAGTTACAACCTACCGTGATTTTTTTCTTTTAAGATTCACGCTTCATGTGCAATGCTTAGCGTGAAATATTAAAAGATTATTTCTAATGCAACGTCTTTTTTGTCCTCCCTGAACTTGTTCCTGACGCAGCGCCTGTGCGCAGACAGAGGACAGCGGGGTTGACGGCAAACCCCCACCTCTTGATCGCGTCCCTTGGTGGCAAGCCGTCAATTTATCGACACGCGCCCTCCCTCATTAAATATTCCGAGCCATTAAATGCGTGTTTGCAAGTACCCTCGGGCGCTCTGCGTGATTATTAAGCTCCCTCCAGCGTAGCGCAAACTCGCGCTGAAATTGGAAAACAGGTTTTGATGTACGTGGCTAGTACTGAATTTATAAGGTTTTAGAAATACGGTTAACTGATGGCTCATACAAACGTTTAGAGCGCCTCTAACAGCGTGATCACTCAAACGGAGCGTTATTATAAATCATATAACGAGAGAAGTGTCTGAAATGTTCCCGTGACCGACGATCATCACACACGTACCATTTGTTTTCACGTAACATATAAATCAGTTGATATCGCTCTTTTTCTCAAGGAAGGAACTTTTCACCAGCAACAAAATCAGAATTAATGGACTTATATTATGAATTTAAAGTGCCAGTTTTTTCCACTAATGGTATACCGCATTCTGCCTGACAAAACAAGGGACGCACCTAGAAAAATGGCTCTAAGCAGTACGGGACTTAACATCTGAGGTCATCAGTCCCCTACACTTAGAACTACTTAAACCTAACTAACCTCAGGACATCACACACATCCATGCCCGAGGCAGGACCCGAACCTGCGACCGTAGCAGCAGTGCGGTTCCGGACTGAAACGTCTACATCTACATTTATACTCCGCAAGCCACCCAACGGTGTTTCGCGGAGGGCACTTTACGTGCCACTGTCATTACCTCCCTTTCCTGTTCCAGTCGCGTATGGTTCGCGGGAAGGACGACTGACGGAAAGCCTCCGTGCACGCTCGAATCTCTCTAATTTTACATTCGTGATCTCCTCGGGAGGTATAAGTAGGGGGAAGCAATATATTCGATACCTCATCCAGAAATGCACCCTCTCGAAACCTGGACAGCAAGCTACACCGCGATGCAGAGCGCCTCTCTTGCAGAGTCTGCCACTTGAGTTTGCTAAACATCTCCGTAACGCTATCACGCCTACCAAATAACCCTGTGACGAACCGCGCCGCTCTTCTTTGGATCATCTCTATCTCCTCTGTCAACCCGACCTGGAACGGATCCCACACTGATGAGCAATACTCAAGTATAGGTCGAATAGTCTAGAACCGCTCGGCCACAGTGCACCTAGAAACGACGGAGAAGACGAAATGGAATTACACAAGTTGAGGGGGGTATGTAATTTTATTTCAGTGATTACAAAATAGAATTAAATTTATGAAGAACCTGGTGCTTTCAGCCAACTTCCGAGTAGGACACTGCAACGCCCTCTGGCATGGATGCATATACTGATTCGACCAGCAAAGGTATCATGACGCCGAAACATTCTCTCCTGAGGGAAGCTAGCCCATAATTTCTTACTCGTCCTTGATATTCAGCTACTGTTGATAGGACGCAACTGACATCGCAGCTGATCCCACACGTTCTATTGGGGACAGAATCAGGGATCTTCCTGGCCACGGTAATACCTCGACATAACACACACATCCATCATTTTGATTTGCAGCTCCTTGTATTGGCCATGTTTGCAGTTACAATTGTTGGATGTGAGGTCCGGCAATTATGCAAAACACGGTTTTTCTCTGTACCCAAACATGTTTCGGCACCACTGTGCCATCATCAGTGGGTTTTCGTTTTTATTTATGCTTTACATTTGGTGTGCATGAATTTTCTGGATCACTTGTGTGTTAATTACTACCGGCAGCTTGTCATGTTTTCATGTGACAAGCACTTCCATTCTCCTCATAATGCTGAGGTGTTGTGATGCATACGTAATTATAGTAAGTATTTTCCACCAGTAACGTAGTGAAACGCGGATATGGAGCAGCAAGTGGTGCGCTCTTACAGCTACTTCTGTCATGTAGCTCCTCAGTTAGTCTCACAAGGGCTGAGTGCACCGCGCTTTCCATCACCGCTCGCCAGACCTAGACAGACAGTCACCCAACAAGAGCTAGCCAATCCCGACAGCGCTTCACTTCCGTCGGCAGAAAACCCACGCTACCCTCCTTTAAACCACTATCCAACAAGAACGAATAAGCTAAATAATGCATTTACTTTAATGACGTTCCACTGTTTTCTTCCTCCACGGCAACTAGCCACGATACGCAGTATTAGCTGCAAAACAAGAAGGGTGAGATAGAGAGGGGGGGAGGTAGAGAGGGGGAGGGGGAGAGGGAGAGGGGGAGGATAAAGATCAGCTGAAATGTGTCTACCCAATTGTTGTTCTTTTCGTAAGCGTTTAAACTGTCTAGTACGGGCTTCACTGGACTCAAGTGCTGAAATTTATTCTTATTTAAAGCCACTCCTGTCGCTGCAGTATCAGTTGCCTGAGGAAGTAGAGTCGTGTGCGCCTATATCTGTTAATTGTGTAAAATACATTCCGTCTGTGATCGCATTTAACCGTTTGCGCATCGTATTTACTGAGGTGGAAAGTGGGGACCTGCCCAGGTTTTGTCTAAACGAGCGTGGGAAATCGCATAAAACCCACACTCACGGTTATCTAGCGAGGTGGTGCAGTGGTTAGCACACTAAACGCGCTTTCGGGAGGACGACGGTTCAAACCCGCGTCCGGCCATCCTGATTTAGGTTTTCCGTGAATCACCTAAATCGTTTCAGACAAATGCCGGGATCTTTCCTTTGAACGGACACGGCCAACTTCCTTACCCATTCTACCCTAATACGATGGGACCGATGACCTTGCTGTCTAGTCCCCCCCTCAACCAACCACACTCAGGCTAGCGATGGAAAAACCCGACCGGTTAAAACCGATACCGGTATTTCAGTTTCGAATAACCGGCATCTTTCGGTATTTGTTTGGTCTCGGTTATAACAATCTTTCATTTTCGTTTTTTACCAAAAACTGGGTGAAAAACGGATACATCAAACTGGCATAGCAGCAGACTATAATTGTTGTTTGTAAATTGAACTTCTTTAAAAATGAGTAATGTTTTTTTGTAAAATTTTCATTGCTTAGGAATCGGGAAAAGCGATCAGCTCCACTTTAAGACAGAAACTAGCAACAACCACATGACATAAGAATCGGTACAGCCTCGTTGAGACAATTCTGTACCTTTCACAAGCTGCGACACTGTCGCGAATAAAACCGTGACCTGTACAAGCAATAAGTTTCCTTTACTTTACGTCTATGGTCACAAACTTTTTGTGAACAGATTACCGGTTTCGGTCCATAATGACCATCATCAGACCTGTTTCATAAAAACAAAGTCCTAATGTATTGTAGCCATAGTGCATTTAACATTTGACGATGATACTATGGCTGCAGTACATTAGGACTTTGTTTTTATGAAACAGGTCTGATGATGGTCATTATGGACCGAAACCGGTAATCTGTTCACAAAAAGTTTGTGCCCATAGACGTAAAGTAAAGGAAACTTAATTCTGTATCTGTTGCCCTGTATTAGACGTTACGCGTGTACTGGCAGTGTGCAAGACTTGCCACCACCAAGACCATGAAGTAGTTTCTCGCTGACGTCTTCCGGCACCAAGAAATACGGTTTTACAGTACGGTACCGTCTCTCGTTTGTGCAACTAGTTTACGGAGCGCGGTAGCAATGACGTACAGAGCTCCATTCGCTTTAAAAGGTGAAAAACTGCGGGGGGGGGGGGGGGGGGGCACAACGAACTTTTGACATCATATAAGGAGAAAACATCCAAAGAGAAGGTAACACTCATTGATATACCTTTAACATTATTGAGGAAGCATAAACTTGGGATAATACCGGAATCCTTACTCTTATGACTGCTTCAGGGTGAAAAACCGATACCATCCAAAGCCAATGACGCAGAGAAACCATCAACTTGTGGTCTTTCGCTCTCGCTCTCGGCACGCCCGTTCCCTTCACCTTCGCAATCTTTGCTGCCGGCAGTGAGACAGATTCCTGCCGCAACCTCAACACCAAGTCGATCACGAGCTCTTACTCCTTTACCTTCATTAGAACTTTTCAGGTTTTGTTTGGAGTCAACGTTTATTACTGTAAGTAACGCGAATAAAAAAACCCGAAAATCGATTATCCAGAAACTGGTTATTCTGAGCGGATTTAACAGTCAGGTTAAGCCGGAGACAAAAAGAAGCGATGTAGGCGAAAACAGGTTACTTCAGCGATAGCCGCCTGCCCGAACTCAAGCTCGCCACAGCACGTAATCCGCCGCGCGGATGGGTCTGGCACACCGTCACGTAACGCAAAGTAGCGTCTGCTTGCATCTGCATTCGCATGACAATATGCTACTTAAGATAGTTACTGAAGACGCCACTTGTGCTGTTCTGACGTTCTTTGCTCCTAGCGTCCGAGGCACATGGTAATGAATCCTCAACAGCTGCCTTCAGATTTCTTGAGTGCCACTCCTTGACATAGAAACGGAATCATTACCAGTTGGCA
This sequence comes from Schistocerca americana, assembly GCF_021461395.2. Classification (NCBI taxonomy): domain Eukaryota; kingdom Metazoa; phylum Arthropoda; class Insecta; order Orthoptera; family Acrididae; genus Schistocerca; species Schistocerca americana. The sequence continues at coordinate 226,726,663 of NC_060123.1, forward strand.
GCTCAATGAAGCACTCACTAGAGATCAGAAGTGAGCTCCGTACCCCTGATTTAAACTCGCCAGCGAGTCTTGTGACGTCATCCCGTAACTCGCCGTCTCCATGTTCTCGTACACAGGCTCTTCAGTCTCCGCCACAGCCCACTCCTCACCCGAGTCTGCTGTCGGCTACCAGTGGGCTCAACTCGCTCAGAAGGGATAGTAAAACCGCGGACTTGCGGCATTCCCGCTAGAGACGCAACCGTTTTGAAAGAAAGGCCATTAATCTGTAAATTATTATTCATTATTTTACACACTCATGATTTCGTATTTATACCCATTCTCAACTGCAAGTTAAAATGTCACAAAATTTCCGACCTGCCTAAATAACAGAAGCAAGTTATATACCAATATAACAACTAATCGGTTAGCAGTGAATATTGTTCCGTTTACACATACATTTATATAGACAAAATATTTCCGAAGACAGCTGTAAATTTATTTTAATATCTACTATCTATTCAGAAAATGTCTAACAATTACGCTGAGGTACACACACTTTTGACGCGTTAGGGCGTATGTAACTATAGTACCAGAAAACATGACAAGAGAATGGAGTACAGTCTCTAAATGGTGATAAGATATAAAAACAAATTACAGACGTGAATTAAAAGCTACACAATTTGCTGTTAGCTAATAAACGCAAGCTTTAAAGGCCAAATTAATACAGAAAGAGCGCGCTTTTTTTCTCACAGGAATGCCGATGGAAATGAGCGTTCGGCGTCATTGGCCGGGAGCCCCATACTGGGCAGGTCCGGCCGCCTTGGTGCAGGTCTTATTACATTAGACGCCACATTAGGCGCGCCGGATGAGGATGAAATGATGATGATGATGATGATGATGATGATGATGATGACAACCCCCAGTCCCTGAACAGAGAAAATCCCCGACACAGCCGGGAATCGAACCCGGGCTCCTTAGGACGGCAGTCTATCAAGCTGACTATTCCGATATCGGGGGGGCAGGGATGTAACAGTTACGTTGCTCTGCATCCAGTTTTCGTTTGACGCAGCACGTAGTTTTCTCGTGGTGCAGGTGGAATCAACAAGAATACAACAATTCTGTTTGCACTGCACGAAATTTATATTTTTCATCTGAAGTGCGGACTACAGCGTGTACCTTAGTCCAGACATCACTCCTCCTCTAATGGGACACATTCGAAATCCTGTACGGGGCATCAATTAATTTTCGTCTTACAGCCTCCACAGTTTCACAAAAAATCAGCTTCGTTAAAAGTCACGTCATCCCAAGAGTCGGTCATTTCGCCTTGTCAGTACTACTTAACAGCAGCACGATCGTGAACTAATCTCCCGTACATACAACAAGTCAAGACTAACCTTGAACTCGTGCCCGTTTCAGTAACACAGAACGAGTCGACGAGTATGAAGCGATAGCACGCCACACTTCTCAGACACGTCATACTCGTGGGACTATAGAGAGAATGAAGGAAGCCTATTAGCACGAATGTAACAGCAGCGCTTGATTGTCAAGTGTGCAACCCGAACATTCTAATATCGAGCACTCTCTCTCTCTCTCTCTCTCTCTCTCTCTCTCTCTCTCTCTCTGTCTGTGTAAACGTACCACGGCCCACCATTTTCAGGCGTTGCCCAGTGTACTGACAGTCATTTATTTTATTTTGTTGGCTGAACAAACTCCGCAGTTTATGTTTGTTGTCTGTGTGATGGTCAACTTCAAAACTCCTTGCATGGAGTACTTGTGGCTATGATTTTACGTAAAAGGTATGTTCTTCAGATTACCCACATGAAATAGAAACTGAATCATTTACTTACATCAAACGTTAATTGAGGCCAGATGATTTGAAAACTTTCAAAATACAGTTTCTGTAAACTTACATTGAATCCAAAATTATGTTTTATAATGTGTGAAGTCATTTTCGGAAACTAAAGTAGCTGTAATTAGCAAAAAGGAAGTACAAAATAACGAATATTGTATCAACATACGTGAATGTTGAGATCAATATTAAGCCTTTCTTGATATGAACATCAGCTTACCATTATATGTATGTATTAACTGATACCAATTTTCGATTCTTTTTCATATACTGAAGAGCCAATTATGGTGTAGGGCCCTCGCGAGCACGCAGAAGTGTCGCAACACGACGTGGCATGGACTCCTGAAGTCTGAAGTAGTGCTGGAGGGAACTGACACCATGAATCATGCAGGGCTGTCAATAAATCCGTAAGAATACGAGGGGATGGAGATCTCTTCTGAATAGCAGGTTGCAAGACATCCCAGATATGCTCAATAACGTTCATATCTGGGGAGTTTGGTGGCCAGCGGAAGTATTTAAATTGGGAAGTGTGTTCCTGAAGCCACTCTGTAGCAATTTTTGACGTATTGGGTGTCGCATTGTTCTGCTGGAATTCCCCAAGTCCGTCGGAATGCAGAAAGGAAATGAATGGATGCTGGTGATCAGACAGGATGCTTACGTACGTGTCGTCTGTCAGAATCGTACCTAGACGTATCAGGGGTCTCATATCACTCCAAACCATTACAGAGCCTCCACTAGCTTGAACAGTCTCCTGCTGACATGCAGGGTCTATGGGTTGTCTCCATTCCCGTACACTTCCATCCACTCGATACAATTTGAAACAAGACTCGTCCGACCAAGCAACATGTTTCCAGTCATCAACTGTCCAATGTCAGAGTTGACGGGTCCAAGTAAGGCGTAAAGCTTTGTGTTGTGCAGTCGTCAGGGGTACACGAGTGGGCCTTCGTCTCCGAAAGCCCATGTCGATGATGTTTCGTTGAATGGTTCGCAAGTTGATACTTGTTGATCGCCCAGCAATCTGCAGCAATTTGCGGAAGGGTTGCATTTCTGTCACGTCATACGATTCTCTGCAGTCGCTGTTGGTCCCGTTCTTTCAGGATCTTCTACCGCCCGCAGCGATGTCGGGGATTTTATGTTCTATCGGATTCCTGATATTCACGGTACACTCGTGAAATGGTGGTATGGGAAAATCCCCACTTCGTCGATACGTCGAGGGGCCTGTGTTCCATTGCTCGTGAGCCAACTGTAGCACCACGTTCGAACTCACTTGAATCTTGATAACCTGCCATTGTACAGCAGTAACCGATCTAACAACTGCGCCAGACAATTGTTGTCTTATATAGGCGTTGCCGACCGCAGCGCCGAATTCTGCCTGTTTATGTAAACTCTGTATTTGAATACGCATGCCTATATCAGTTTCGTTGGCGCTTCAGTCTATATGTGATTGATAAGCTACCAACTAATGATCCACGCTTTCGCGTGTTTATTAATTGGCTTGTGTTATTCTGCGTGAATCTATATCTAATTACATACTTACCCCGCAAAGCACCGGCGGAGGGTATCCTGTACCACTACTAGTTAATTCCTTTCCTGTTCCATTCGCAAACAGAGCGAGGGAAGAACGTCTATATGCTCCTTATGAGCCCGAATCTCACTAACCGTATTTTCATGGTCCTTACGCTAAATGTATGATGTCGGCAGCAGAATCGTTCCGCTTCAAATGCCGGTTCTCTAAATTTTCTCAATAGTGTTCCTCTGAACCACCGGTAACAACTGTAGCAGCCCACCTCTGAATTGCTTCGATGTCTTCCGTCTATCCGACCTGGTACGTATCCCGAACACTCGCGCAGTACTCAAGAAATGGTCGCACATGTGTCCTATATGTCATCACCTACTCGTTCGATTTCGTATCGGTTTGCAACATAGCGCCTAGATATTTAACGACGTGACTGTGTGAAGGAGGACACTGCTAAAGCTGTACCCGAACATTGCGGTTTTGTTTTTCTTATTCATCCTCATCAACTCACATTTTTCTATATCTATAGGTAGCTGTTATTCATTACACCAACTAGAAATGTTGTCTAAGTTATCTTCTATCCTCCTGCAGTCACTCAACACTGTCATCTTCCCGTACACCACAGCATCATTAGCAAACAACCGCAAATTGCTGACCAGAATGTCCGCGAGATCATTTATGTATATAGAAAAGAATAGCGGTCCTATCACACTTCTATAACACTAACGAACGAGCAGATTTCACATGTGACCCAGTTCCACCCAAAGACAACAAGATATTGCCCATTCAGTCGCGCAAGCACGGGCGAGCGTTCTCTCTCTCTCTCTCTCTCTCTCTCTCTCTCACACACACACACACACACACACACACACACACACACACACACACAAAAGCGAGAGTAGGCAGCAGTGGAATGAGAATAGCCCCCTCACCGTGAACAGGAGGACATTAGCAGGTGGCAGAATAAACTTCACTGTGCTGTGCTCGTTTCGTGTGTGAATCGGGACAGTTAGGGCAGAAAGTATGTCGAGGCGAACCCTCGCGGTGACGTGCATTCGTTACGTACGTTTATGCAGAGATATTAGCATTAGTTATGTCTAGTGCGTAGCCCGTAACTCAGTGTCCTTTTGCGCTGTTATCGCACTATTCATCGACGGCGGCCTCAGGTCGCAGCTTCCTTTCAGCAAGTCATGAGTAGTAACGAGGATACAGAGTTGCGCATTGGAAATCCAGCCGTTTACGACACACGAGACCAGTTAGCACTTGTTGCAGTTCGATTTCAGCGGCATTTAAGCCTGCGCGAGAAAGAGGGTATAGAGGTGTTCACTAGAGCTCGAACGAAGAACAACGAAGTCACGCAGTAATGCGCAAACTGGACGGGTTGGAGTTTCTTCTACGTGTCCTTTGTACACGACTCTCTACAAAGAAGCTGTATGTTCTTCCTGTCATCTTTGGACCGCGTTATTTCAATTGTACTTTTCGTTTTCCTTGTACTAGGTATTTAACCTAACATTAGCGCATTCGTTTTATGCGCTGTTCCTTCTTCGCTTGTCACTGAGCGTGGTGGTGTAGCGGTTAGCACAATGGACTCGCATTCGGGAGGACGACGGTTCAGATCCCCGTTCGGCCATCCGAATTTAGCTTTTCCCTAAATCGCGCCAGGCAAATGCCGGGATGGTTCCTTTGGAAAGGGCACGGCCCGATTTCCTTCCCAATCTTTTGGTAATCTGAGCTTGTGCTCCATCTCTAATGACCGCGCTGTGGACGAGACGTTTAACTCTAATCTTTCTTTCTTCCTTCCTTCCTTCCTTCCTTCCTTCCTTCCTTCGCTTAAGTCCACGTTTTCAGTTTTGACATTCCTTGGAAACAAAGGAGCTCTTTTTGAGTTTCTAATCGAGCGGAACACGTTGCTGGATGTCCTACAGCGTCATCCTCACTTCTTGTACGTCTTTTTATGTCTTTGTTAACCACGCCACACTGGTTTCCTTGTTGAGTAAGTAATTGAAGATATGATTGCTCAAACTTATAGGACTCATATGACTAATGTGACCATAGAAATCATACGAATTACTACGACGATGTCTGTGATATTTTCTACACGTGCATAGAGTTCATGCTAGTGTTGTCTTCTGAAGTCAGCACTATATTTAACTAGATTAAGTAGTTTGCTCCAGATATCTCTCAGATTTCTAACTTTTCGACCACACATTTTACAGTTTACGGCAAAGCCTCTGGCCGTATTATTGTGTAGTATTCTTGTATACACTGTTGCTTAGCTAAAATGAAGCTTCCATCGATTTGTACGACTATCTTTTCGTCTTTTTTCTTTTTAATTTGTGGTTGGCCTGAATAAGGACATAGCTGCCCCCAATATGTCAAACGATTCTCTGGTTTGATTTATTTCCCGTCCATGCCGGAAAGGTGAGGAGAAACAATCATTCAGCACCCAGGATTTGACAGCTGGTGACATAGCACCGTTTGCAATTTGTAGCGTAGCACTATCTGCATTTGTAGATACAGTAAGACGTCTCTCTCTCTCTCTCTCTCTCTCTCTCTCTCTCTCTCTCTCCCCATCACCAGTCCAATTTTCAACAGCGGGCCGCAAGAAGGTGAAGTGGAGAGGAAAAAACAAACAATCAAAGGAATTCACCTCTGTATGGTTGTAATGAGACCATCATCGTGTGAAAATGGTTTCAAAAGTCCAGTCAGTTTGTAAAATACCAGTTATTCACGGAGCTGGTTGGTTCCGGAAGGTGGCATACAGATATGGAGTCTTTGAAAGCTCCAGTAACATAGTGCGCATTTGCAAAGTATTTTAAGCAGACCTTATAAATTTTACAAGAAGTGACCAGAGCATGCGTCGATTTCTGAAGCAGTCGCCAGTAACTCCTGTGGGAGGGTAAAACGTCAACACGCTTACGTTTTCTAAAAAAAAAAACGAGATTGAACGCCATAACGCAGGAACTATTTTTGACCTGTTGGTATTGTTAGAGCACTCAAAAATAAGGAAATTTCACTCACACGTATCGACATGCAAGCTACTACTTTCCGAGAAATGTAAGAATTAATCATATCGACCGCTTACAGATGTACATTAGGAATGAAATCCTTGCAAACAGGGGCAGTGGGCAAGTGCTGTTAAAGGCCTGGGTATCGATCGCTTAAAAAATACACTGACGGAAAAAATTTCCGGAAAACATTTGTCTAGGAATATATTTAAGTGATTAACACTGCAAGATCGCATGTTAATGTACGCTCTGGATATGCCCCTGCAAATAAAGAGTACAGGGGAAAAAACGTGATATGTCCAGAATACCAGATTTTCAGTTGTTTTTTCATAATTTTGTATTTCAGCCAGTATAGTTGTACATGGTTTCGCACAACTGGTCAAAAATCTGCCAAGTCGGGGGTTATTTCAAGATTTTGGAAGCGTGTGCAGGGGAAAAAAGCGTTACAAACCCATGCAAAACAGGGGAATACCCTGAAAAGTTCAGGGAATGCAATGACGAAATTTTATGATGTAATGATTCCTAGCCTGTATAGATTATTTCCGCTTTGATCACCGTAGTTAGCTTTGTGGAGATTGTGATGGGAGTTCGACCCAGCGTTGTGTTGGGTCAATGTGATGTGAGTAAACAAGACAGTGAGTCATCTACTCGTGAAGGAAAGTACACAATGGCATCGGTGAAACTCACTAAGAAAAGGTAGAAGTTCGGTCGCATTAGTGATGTTTCGAAACATTTAAGACTGCACTCACATGAAACAGGAGAACTCTGTAAGTGCAAAAACAATTGTTTTGATGTTGTCGGCGACGAAAATGAAAGGAATCTTACTAATAATATGAACCAAATTGAAAATCACGATGAAATAAACCTTTATTTAAGTGGTTTAATAACAGTGGTCCCTGCACAACGCTGGCGTCCTAGAAGAGAAGAGCAGGAGGCACAGTTTCGTGATGCATCTTATAAATTCTGTGTCCGTATTACCCTTAATGAAACTGTCCAAGAAATGCAAGAGTATAAGCAAGCATTTATCTCATTACAAGGATAAGAAAGGGCAAGATGGATCATTTACTCAAGAAACTTAAATCTGGAAACCAATCTCGACAGCCGAGGAAAACATAAAAACCGCCCACAGGCTTTAACGGATGAAACACGTGAAATAATAAGAGGGCACATTAAATCATTTAAAGCCACTACAGATTGACCAAGACAGAAAAAAAATTGTCTGCCAGAGTCTTAAAAATAAAAAAAACTTCCGTATGTTCAAGGAGAAGTTTAATGATCACATTGTATCATATGAAATATACCGCACGATATTCAATTCTTCAATACATGTTTTACATATCCACGAACTAATAATACTTACGGTTCTGCGATGAGTATCTAGCCAAGAGAAAATTTTGCAGAATGAACCGACTTTAAAATTGTCTGCTGAAAATAAATTAAGGCTTCATTCTGAACTTCAATCCAATGAAACAGCTAATGAACTGCTTCTTAGAAAGCAAAAAGTATTCCGTCACAGGAAGAAAAAGCAAAGAACGAATGTCAAAAAAATCTATCGAAGGTTGAAATAACGATGGACTACAGCAAAAATTTCCCTTGTTATTATAAACGTCAGTTGTCTGTATTTATTTTCAATACTCATGTTTTAGCAACAGGGTTAGTTATTTTTATATGCATCCAGAAACCACAAGCCGAAAAGGAGCAGACGGAAGTTTCATCGTTCCTTCCTCATTTTGTACACAATTTGCTAGATCCAGCAGTGAGACATCTGGAGATATTTTTTGACTCCTGTGGAGGACAAAACAAAAATGCCACCATGCTCAGATTCCTTCACCGTCTAGTCCTTACATAAAAACTACTGGTCTTTGTAAAGATTACATTCCCCGTAAGAGGTCATCCGCACCTCGAATGTGATAAAGATAATGGTATGATTGACCAATCTCAGAAATGTCAAATGCCTGAGGAGTGGTGTCAGGTTTTCAGGAATTCACGAACTCACCTTCGGCATTTGTTGTCATTGATCTTGAGGAGCAGCAAGAAATAATTAAAGGATGACAGCACATATGGATAACAATATACAAGAAGAAATTCCCTTTGCAATCCAGGCAAATAGGAGAATTTGAAGTCACACGACATAATGCGTCAAGCTTCGTTACTTCTTCCAGGAAATAAAAGGCGAGTTACCAGCTTGAAAGAAGGTGAATTCAACCTCCCATCTGCTCGATATGAAGGTACGGTATTCCTTCTAATATATGCTGAAAATATTTTTAATTTCTTCAGATAAGTTTTAAGTATTATGCATGTAACTACTTGGATTGTAGGTTTTCTGGTTACTTTACAGGCGATCTCAAAATATCTACTGAGAAAGAGAGATTTGCTGGACTTGAGAAGATTTTACGGTAGTGATGGTCTTCGGCAGTAGTCTCACCCACTGAAAAACGACACAATATTCCCTAGAAGATTAAATTAGATAATTTGTTATAAAGAAAATTCAAGTAAGTGTAAAGCCTTGGAAATCTTCTATCTACATGCAATACGTTACGGACGTGTGAGATTTCCTCAGTACCAGCTGTATTCATGATAAAAATGCATCGTTTAGTTGTAATCCTTAAATCACATGTGCATAATTTCAGCCATACCGTTTCTCTGAAATGTGTGCTATCGCCTTACACAAAAATAAAGAATATAATTTCAAAAACCAAAATTTTATGAGCCATGAAACTATATACACTATTGGTCATTAAAATTGCTACACCAAGAAGAAATGCAGATGATAAACGGGTATTCATTGGACAAATATATTACACTAGAACTGACATGTGATTACATTTTCACGCAATTTCGGTGCATAGATCCTGAGAAATCAGTACGCAGAACAACCACCTCTGGCCGTAATAACGGCCTTCAAACGCCTGGGCATTGAGTAAAACAGAGCTTGGATGGCGTGTACAGGTACAGCTGCCCATGCAGCTTCAACACGATACCACAGTTCATCAAGAGTAGTGACTGGCGTATTGTGACGAACCAGTTGCTCGGCCACCATTGACGAGACGCTTTCAATTGGTGAGAGATCTGGAGAATGTGCTGGCCAGGTCAGCAGTCGAACATTTTCTGTATCCAGAAAGGTCCATACAGGACCTGCATTATCCTGCTGAAATGTAGGGTTTCGCATGGATCGAATGAAGGGTAGAGCCACGGGTCGTAACACATCTGAAATGTAACGTCCACTGTTCAAAGTGCCGTCACTGAGAACAAGAGGTGACCGAGACGTGTAACTAATGGCACCCCATACCATCACGCCGGTTGATATGCCAGTATGGCGATGACGAATACACCCTTCCAATGTGCGTTCACCGCGATGACGCCAAACACGGATGCGACCATCATGATGCTGTTAACAGAACCTGGATTCATCCGAAAAAAAAAATGACGTTTTGCCACTCGTGTACCCAGGTTCGTCGTTCAGTACACCATCGCAGGCGATCCTGTCTGTGATGCAGCGTCAAGGGTAACAGCAGCTATGGTCTCCGAGCTGATAGTCCATGCTGCTGCAAACGTCGTCGAACTATTCCTGCAGATGGTTGTCGTCTTGCAGACGTCCCCATGTGTTGACTCAGGGATCGAGACGTGGCTGCACGATCCGTTACAGCCATGCGGATTTAGATGCCTGTCATCTCGACTGCTAGTGATACGAGGCCGTTGGGCTCCAGCACGGCGTTCCGTATTACCCTCCTGAACCCACCGATTCCATATTCTGCGAACAGTCATTGGATCTCGACCAACGTGAGCAGCAGTGTCGCGATACGATAAACCGCAATCGCGATAGGCTACAATCCGACCTTTATCAAAGTCGGCAACGTGATGGTACGCATTTCTCCTCCTTACACGAGGCATCACAACAACGTTTCACCAGGCAACGCCGGTCAACTGCTGTTTGTGTATGAGAAATCGGTTGGAAACTTTCCTCATGTCAGCACGTTGTAGGTGTCGACACCGGCGCCAACCTCGTGTGAATGGTCTGAAAAGCTTATCATTTGCATATCCCAGCATCATCTTCCTGTCGGTTAAATTTCTCGTCTCTAGCACGTCATCTTCGTGTTGTAGCAATTTCAATGGCCAGTAATGTATTTCGTCCCCCGAAAAAAATGATAACTATAACTTACCAGATTAATCCCCTGGACTCTGCAAATGAGAAGTGCTGGTGCATTAATAACCAGTGTAATAGCCAGAATGTTGAATTCAGGCATGTAAAAGTGGATGCATTGTGTTGTAAAGGTGCTGGATATCAGTTTGTTGGATGGCGTTCCACGTCTGTGGCAGTCGGTCGCTCAATAAAGGAACGATTAATGCTGGTTATGGATGACACTGGAGTTGCCCCTTAATGGCCCATATGCGCTCGATTGGAGACAGGTCTGGTAATCGAGCAGACCAAGGCAAAATCTCGACACTCTGCAGAGCATGTTGGGTTTCAACAGCATCATGTGGGCGAGCGTTATCCTCTTGGAAATTACCTACTGGAATGCTGTTCACAGCAGACCGCATCACCATACTGGCGTATAAGTTTGCATTAAGGGTGCATGGGATAGCCACGAGAGTGCTTCTGATGTCATACAACATCGCACCCTAGATGATGTCAGATGTAGCTCCAGTGTGTCTAGCTCGCAGGCAGGTCACCTGCAGCCCCTCAACCGCTCCACTGCTAACAAACACAAGGACATCACTGCCATCGAGAGAGATTCAGCTTTCATCAGGAAACATAACAGACCTCCACCAGCTGGTCACTCTGGCCCAGCGGTTCTAGGCGCTTCAGTCCGGAATCGCGCTGCTGCTATGGTCGCAGGTTCGAATCCTGCTTCGGGCATGGATGTGTGTGATGTCCTTAGGTTAGTTAGGTTTAATTAATTCTAAAAAATTGTTCAAATGGCTCTGAGCACTATGGGACTCAACATCTTAGGTCATAAGTCCCCTAGAACTTAGAACTACTTAAACCCAACTAACCTAAGGACATCACACACACCCATGCCCGAGGAAGGGTTCGAACCTGCGACCGTAGCAGTGCCGCGGTTCCCGACTGCAGCGTCAGAACCGCACGGCCACCACGGCCGGCAATTAATTCTAAGTCTAGGGGACTAATGACCTCCGATGTTAAGTCGCATAGTGCTAAGAGCTATTTGAACCATTTGAAGACCTCCACCCTGCACTCCAATGAGCTCTCTCTTAATACCACTGAGGTTTGGGGTCAATGGGATGCACGCTACTGGGTGTCCGAATGGAGCTGTCCTTGAACTACCCGATTTGTAACATTCGTTGTGTCACTGCAGTACCAGCTGCTGTGTTGTCCGAAAAAGACACAGCGAGGGCAAAATCACCATGGGGGCAAATATGTGAGCTGGTGCCAGTGGCATAGATGATGATGATGATGATGATGATGGTGGTGGTTTTGGTTTGTGGAGCGCTCAACAGCGTGGTCATCAGCGCCCGTACAAATTCTCAACCTGTACACTGTCCAGTCACGAATGATGATGAGCGCAACACAAACATTCAGTGCCCGGGCAGAGAAAATCCCCAACCCGGCAGGGATTCGGACCCGGGACCCCATGATCCAGAGGTAGCAACGGTTGCCACTATTTACACCACTAGTTGGTGCCAGTGCCATAGAGACACGCCACTAGTGTGAGTTCTACCAGCGCCACTGGCGGCGCTCACGATGAAGATATCGACTTCGCCTCGGCCAGTTGCCGACCGAGTACAACACGCCAATGACCGGACGACAACGGACAGAAGCCTTCTCGGAAGATATAGCAGCTCTCGCCCACTTGGTTACAGATCATCGTCCAGGGCTGAATTACACAGGGAAAGTCGTTTAGTGAACTCTTAGACGTAAACAGACTGTTGCTGTAAATTGCATTTGTTATGTTCTGTGAAGCCTACCTACGATTATTTGCACCTAGCCACTGAGGGCCTTTTTTGTGTTCTATTACATGCAGTGTTGCAGACTTAATCATTCAACAAATCACAAAGATAAGAAAACCTTTTTAACTCATTTGTGTGACTTTGTTACTAATTTGTTGGGGTGCTGTAGAACCTTCGTTGCCCTATCCTGCTACCTAACCCTAGGGCATAGCTGTGTAATAGTGGCACTGTATTGCATCCGAAGCCGTTTGATGTACCCAGAACATCGGTCTACCGTATCAGTGGGAACTCAGACTCATTGGCGCTACTGGCGCCACTCTTCTACGACTAGCGCGAAATTTGAATAGACGCCATCTTTCACATGCAGAAATACGCCTACAAACTTTTATTCATGTCGCGCAACTCTTGTTGGGGTTGCAATTTTTTTCCGTCAGTGTATATGTAAGCTATCGTAAAAAATTGTTACATTCTTGTAAAGAAGGGGAAAATAATCAGAGTAAGTGCTTACACGCTTTGACGTAACGTGTTTGATCCGGCTGTATATCTGCAAAGTATTGAAACCACTGATGCGTCGATTCCTCATTAATTATAAGTTTGCGGGCTGATAATATGTATACAAAATTTCCTTACTGAAGGCTCAACTACTGATTTTTATTTGTATGAACTATTTTTCGGCTTATTAGACCATCTTCAGATAACTAATGGCTATTGTTTACAAGGAGCTTGTGTTCTTACGAACCGAACATTCTGGACTAAGATACAACGCACTTACATACGACCTTTAGTTGTAGTATTGTCTTTGGAATTGTCACACGGATCTTTTGACTTTTTGTTCTGTAAAACTGTCCTTTAACTTAATAAATCACATTTTACGGTGTGTCAGTACCATGTATGACAACAATTAGAATTATTTAGAACACAAATTATTACAAAATTACAAATTTTCGGTATTTGTTGTGAACAGTTGCACTGGAGACTGATTGTTGATTGTACAACAGCGATGTTTTCTTTCGGGGTTACAATTTGTTGTTAGAAAAATATGTGCATTAATACCGGGTGATCAAAAAGTCAGTATAAATTTAAAAACTTAATAAACCACGGAATAATGTAGATAGAGAGGTAAAAATTGACACACATACTTGGAATGACATGGGGTTTTATTAGGATGGCGTTCCACCCCATATTGCTAGACGCGTGAAAGATCTCTTGCGCGCGTCGTTTGGTGACGATCGTGTGCTGAGCTGCCACTTTCGTCATGCTTGGCCTCCCAGGTCCCCAGACCTCAGTCCGTGCGATTATTGGCTTTGGCGTTACCTGAAGTCGCAAGTGTATCGTGATCGACCGACATCTCTAGGGAAGCTGAAAGACAACATCCGACGCCAATGCCTCACCGTAACTCCGGACATGCTTTACAGTGCTGTTCACAACATTATTCCTCGACTACAGCTATTGTTGAGGAATGATGGACATATTGAGCATTTCCTGTAAAGATCATCATCTTTGTTTTGTCTTACTTTGTTATGCTAATTATTGCTGGTCTGATCAGATGAAGCACCATCTGTCGGAATGACATGGGGTTTTATTAGAACAAAAAAAATACAAAAGTGCAAAAAATGTCCAAGTATGTGTGTCAATTTGTACCTCTCTATCTACATTAATCCGTGATTTATTCAGTTTTCAAATTTATACTCACTTTTTGATCACCCGGTATATACCAAATATTACATTGTTATAGTTGAGTTACACTTAGTAATGTAAACACATAAGGTATTACAGTATATTGGGGTGTATTCCACTACGAACAACTGTTTACCTTGATTTCGAGGCCCGTATCGTACTTTTTTCTACACTGAGCAGCCAGAACATTATGACGACCTATCCAATAGCCGGTATGTCCACGTTTGGTACGGATAACAGCGGCGACGAGTAGTGGCGTGGAAGCAATGAGGCCTTGCTAGGTCGCTGGAGGGAGTTGGTACCACACCTGCATACACAAGTCACGTAATTCCCGTATATTCCGGGGAGGAGTGCGATAAACTCTAACGCCACGTCCAGTCACATCCGAAGTATGTTCGATTGGGTTGAGGTCTGGCGACTTGGGGGGCCAGGACATCAATTCCCGCCACTGTTTTCCTCCAACCACCACATCACACTCCTGGCCTTGTGACATGGCGCATTATTTTGTTGCAAAACCACTGCTGTCGGGAAACACGATCGTCCTGAAGAGGTGCACGTGGTCTGCATCCAGTGTACGATACTCCTTGGCCACCATGATGGCTTGTGCGAGCTCCACTGGACCCATGGGTGCCCACGTGATTGTTCCCCAGAGCATAACTGAGCCGCCGCCAGCTTCTCTCTGCCCCGCAGTACGGATGTCCAGGAGGTATTCACGGAAAACGACAGATTCGCGCCCTCCAATCAGCACGATAAAGGAGGTATCGTGATCCATCAGACTGTAATGTCTCTTGCAGCGGTCTCTCCACGATCTTTTCAGAAATTTTATAAATTATATAACTCAGTACATATCTCGAAATATCTCTTCTTATCTTACCGATTCCTAAACTTTAATATACGATGATTATCAATGCAAAGTAGTTTCAAGCCCTATTATTCCTTGGAGCGTGCATTTACTACATGGAATAGCTTCTCTGCTATCTATGTTTTCTCTTATGAAGAGAATGATTCAGATCTTGCCGATTAGCCGTAAAAGAACGAAGATGTATATGTATGTATTGTTGAGCTAGTCACCATCTTGATGAGATTCTGTATGAGAAGGAATTTAATGCATGAACTAAACTAAAGTAAGTGTGTTCGCGTATTATTTAACTGATTATTATTGACAGTGTCTGCTTACTACGCTGTGTTGCACGACATCAGCGGGGAACGTCTGATTTACACTGGACGAACCTGCCGTTTTGTACGCTCAAGATATTCACTTTATTACTTTCAATAAATGGGCTAACACGGTCTTACCAGCAGATCTCCGGTCTTCCCCATGTGATCACCGAAAGTTAATAATTATTACAAATGTTTTCAGCTGATCGACTGACAATTTTCGTCGCACCGTGACTTCGAAATTGCTTCACTGCCTTATGGAATTTAAGTTAAGCTCAATTTAATCAGGATAGAACAGTATTGAACTGTGTGAATGTGATAAGCCTGCTTTGTGAATGAGAATTCCCTTAATATACGCATGTTTTTTTACTATCCTCATCAGTGAAGCTAAATCAGGCCGGTGTGAGAGGTTTTTAAATTTCAGATCCCAAAAAAAATATTAAAAGACCATGCAACGCTCCAGTGCCGATGGTCGTAGCCGACGTCGTGGTGTTAACGGTGGCACAGCCGCCGGCTGCGGAGGCCCGCCGTCAGTAGTGTTAGGTGGAGTGTGTTCACACACACTTTTACTCTGCACAGCATTAGTTCCCCCACAGTTCGCAACCTGTCCTGCTTTACCAGCCTGCCCAGCCTACGACGCCCGACATGTCTAATGAGGGGTGGCCGCCCAACACCACGACGTCTGAACGTGCTTTCGCCACGTGCTCAAGACACTCAACACAGCACTCCTTCAACACCCGACAAGTCGTGCACTTTTGGAAATGCTCGTGCCGAGCCTCCGGGCCATCACAATCTACCCTCGGTCAAACTCAGAAAAATCGCGTGCCTTCTCCATTCTACACACGGACAGCATGCCGACTGATACTACATGCACCGTGCGTGTGTCTAACTAGCAGTCATTCATCGTCAGATGACGCTGCTATCGTCTAGACGGGTTTATATCGATAATAGGCAGGTGGTCATAATGTTCTGGCTGATCAGTGGATATTTCTTCGTTGCCGTTGAACTTTATATCACGTCTTCTTTCATAGGACCATACAGGTAAAAATCCAAAGCGGTGATCTCAGGCTGTAAGGAGGATGAAGAAGGAGGAGCTCCCAACGTACTCTGCCAATGGCTTCCATCGTCAACTTGGCCATATGAGGTCGAGCGTAGTCTTATAAGAACGAGCTCACCTTTCCTCTGACATACCGGGACATTCCTCGTCAGCACCGTCTTGACTACTTTCTTAATCACACCTGAGTAGTATGAGGTGTTCATAGAGCGTTACTCCTCTACAAAATTACAGAAAATAGTACCTTGAGCACTCCGAATGATCGTTGACATGATCTTACCAGCCGATGGTTGTGTTCTGAATTTCTTACGCACAGGAGAGTCAACGTGTTTACACTGCGCGTTCAGGTTACAGTTCGGTCAAAAACTGCATCAGCTTCGCTGCTGCCAAAGTTTTGGCGTCTGATCCTTTTGCTGAATGGTAATATCTCTGGGAATCGCCCTTGCACGAGTCTTACAGTTGATCTATTTGTATCTACTGACTGAATGAGCTCTGCCAACACTTACGACATTTTTTCACCAATTTGCTGAACTGTTGAGTCGTCAGTCTTCTTGTATAATGGAACCACCTCGAGTTTGCAACATTTACTATCGGACGATCGCAGCGATGATCCTAAGTTTTGGCGTCCACCTCTCACCTTACTTGAGAGTTAAATTGACGATGAACAGAAAATCTCAATCTTCATGAAATATTGTGCGTTTCGGGAGTAACACATTTTCTAAACTGATTACTTCAGACTCCCCCGGAAATTACGGGAATTAGGTGACTTGCGTGTGCAGATGTGGTGCGAACTCCAGAAGCGACGTACCAAGGTCTCATTGCTTCCATACCAAAGGTTGACACACCGGCTATTAGATAGGTGGTCATAATGATCTGGCTGATCAATATAGAAAAAAAGTACAAAACGGACTTCATTTTTATGACACATTTTTATGTTCCATATACATGTGTCTTTTCTTCATCACGAATAACATTTAAAGTTAGATGATTACATTTGCTCTAAATATAGTTTTATTAAAACAAGAAAAAAGAGAAAATTACTATTATGTTGTTATAACTTTTAAACTCTTACACCAATGCCTATTAACCCTCACTACTGTTGTACTGATTCTTCATTCGGGAGAATATTTCCGATAGTTGGTTGTTCACTTTCTGAAAGTAAAAATGGTAGAACGATGTTTTTCAAACTTGCTTTCTTCGAACTGACACGTCGTCGTAACTAAGATCTGTGTCATTTGTTCGATCAATATTTCCTCAAACGTAACGTGTAACTTTTCTCGAAAGGCTGCCAATTAACACTTAAAAAGTTTCCGTTCACTGCATTAGACGTTGCCTTCGCATGTTTGTTTGATTACTTAATTATCCTCGTAGTATTCAAGCCGTTTATCGTCTGGGATTGATTATTCGCTAAACTGATGTTCTTTGCTCCTTTTCTGTTCAAATCATATTTTACGTTTGTCTAATTCTGCAACGAATGGACAGCGATGTACGCGTACAGTTGGCGACGTCATTTACCGAACGGAACGTGTACAGAGAAAAGAAATTTCCATTCATCTTCTGTACGCAGCCAGTTTAACTCATTTTCTTTACTACACATGTGCCCTTTGACCACTGATGATAGAGCAGATTATACAAACTCGTTCGTCCTGCTATAGGCGCTAATTTACTCCTGTGAAGTCACTCATCCGAGGTAGCTACATGGTCTCTTTGAAGGCTTTCAGTTTGATATAATAACTCTTCTTGTGCAGTTACTACTTCTACGACGAAAAATTATAGTGAAATTACGGATCTGATTTCCTGATTGCATTAGTACATGAGCAGCAGAACTTTTTGTGCAAACCCGAGATCTCTGTACAAGAGCCGCGAGTGATTAAGTGCGTGTCAGAGAGTAATCCACGGGCGCGCGGAGCGAGCGACACAGGTGCACAAAAAGCGTTGGCAGGCGTGCCACCAAAGTGGAAACGCGTTACAACCAGTTTGCGGCCAGTTGGAATGTATATACCCGTGGCGGGAGCCAACGTAATTTAAATGAAATTAATGCGATGCGAGCTCGCAATGAAACGGCAGAAATACGGAGACACAACTGCGTAAATGGGCAGAGAGAGAAAGAAAGAGAGGGGGAGAGAGAGAGAGAGAGAGAGAGAGAGAGAGAGAGAGAGAGACGGGTGGGGCAGGTGGAAGAGTGTGAGTGTGTGTGTGTGTGTGTGTGTGTGTGTGTGTGTGTGTGTGTGTGTAAGGGGGGGGGGGGGGGGGGGACTATAAACAGACCGTACGAATCTGGAATCACTTCTTACGTTTCACAGACTTGCAACTATGAAGCCGGCCGAAGTGGCCGTGCGGTTAAAGGCGCTGCAGTCTGGAACCGCAAGACCGCTACGGTCGCAGGTTCGAATCCTGCCTCGGGCATGGATGTTTGTGATGTCCTTAGGTTAGTTAGGTTTAACTAGTTCTAAGTGACTAATGACCTCAGCAGTTGAGTCCCATAGTGCTCAGAGCCATTTGAACCTTTTTTTTTTTTTTTTTTTTTTTTTTTTTTTGCAACTATGAGTTTAGTGTACTTCGCAGCACGGCTGACTTGCATCGAACTTAGTAACTGAAACTGTGCGTCTAGAAAATCTCTCTTGGCATCGCACTGTGAAAGTTCAAAATGAGCCTGGTTGGTGAACATTTTTATATCGCCTTCACCACCACCACCACCACAATCATCTTCACACTCCGTTAATAATAATTAGTCGGCCGTCAACAAATGGCAATTACAGTATAACCTCGTTAACACGAATCCGAAGGGACTGAAAAATCAAGAGTTAGAGTTAAATAAATTAGTGTTGAGTGAAAACCACTGATTTTCATACGTATGCGTGTACAGTAATACGTAATACACTACGTTACCACTTTACATTACTGTATACTTATAAGACAGTAAAGTGTCTGTAAAAGTAGACGTACTCACTAATTACACCTTTTTCTTGGAAAAAATTGAAGCACAGTTCGCTGACGTTCACGGGAATGAAAATATCTTGTAATTTCACAACCACTTTTAACTGTAGCATCCGTAAACCTAGCAGTCATTCTGGATGTTGAAGATAATCGTTCTAAACTCTTCAGGGCAGTAAGCATCTCCTCACTTTAATCTGATGACACTTCTTGCACCTCGGTCGCAGCTGTTGACACATCAGATTCCACAGAAGCACGTACGGCAATACCGTCTTCTGCACTAATGAGCCCGCATCTCGTGGTCGTACAGTAGCGTTCTCGCTTCCCACACCCGGGTTCCCGGGTTCGATTCCCGGCGGGGTCAGGGATTTTCTCTGCCTCGTGATGGCTGGGTGTTGTGTGCTGTCCTTAGGTTAGTTAGGTTTAAGTAGTTCTAAGTTCTAGGGGACTGATGACCATAGATGTTAAGTCCCACAGTGCTCACAGCCATTTGAACAATTTTTTGCACTAATGAGTTCCTCAAAACTAATCCCAGGGTTCGCAACGTCTTGCAGAACTGTCCATTCATCAGTTGAAGGCATCGTCTAACTTACTGACACCTGGTGTTACTGTGTCTCCAAGCTCTATTAAAAGCACTTGTGTATATGATGTGGCGACACCGCGTTCTAGGCTGCTGCGATGGCTTTTACTGCGTCAAGCGGATTACAGTTTGGGGTTGTAGTACTGTTTTATGCAGCACGAATTGCAGCTCTCACAAGTCGCTCGTGTGATAGAAATTATACCTTTGTCCAAGGGTTGAAAGCGGCTTGTCATTTGATGGAAAAAACTGAACCTTTATGTTGGTTAGGTTCAGATCCTGTACGTTATGGGTAGTACACCCGTCCAATGTAAGAAGAACATGTGCTTTGAGCAACCATTCGACTGTTGAAATTTAGAAGCCACTTTCCAAATGATGTGCCGTCGATCCAAGCTTTCTTACGGTGTGAATAGTCGCAAGAGCAAGTGGCTATATTAATGTTTTTAAAACAACGCGGTTTCTCGGACTTAGCGAGAACCCAGGAACGAAGCTTCTCATTGCCGCTCACATTACATACAAGGGCAACAGTTATATGTTGTTTGCAACGTTCTCCACCGTGACACTTATCACCTATTATCCCCAGGGTGCGATTTGGAAAAAGTTTGTAGGGAAGTCCAGTTTTATCCATATTAACCATCTCACGCGAGGCAGACTTTGTCCTCACTAGTTTGAATTCATTCAACAAGCTGCTCGCACTTTCTTCATTAACTTTATTTTCCTGACTACAAATTTGTACAGCGAATGCCTTGTTTGGAACCAACACAACAGAACAACTGAAATCTTCGATGCCTATATCTTCGGAAAACTCATTTACTTTTGACTGAATCATGGGCTCACTTAAAGGTATGTTAGATGTTGGCATATGAGTGAACCATTCTATCAGTAATGTCTCTATGTCTTCATACTCAGCGCTATGAAGTCGTTTAGATTTGTTTCCGGAATGCAGCAACATTAATGAATGCAGAGTGAAAATCTCATTCTGGAAACATTCCCCAGGCTGAGGCTAAGCCAAGTCTCTGCAATATCCTTTCTTCCAGGAGTGCTAGCCCTCAAGGTTCGCAGAAGAGCTTCTGCGAAGTTAGGAGAGATGAGGTACTGGCAGAATTGAAGCTGTGAGGGCGGGTCGTGAGTCGTGCTTAGGTAGCTCAGATGGTAGAGCACTTGCCCGGGAAAGGGAAAGGTCCCGAGTTCGAGTCTCGGTCCAGCACGCGGTTTTAATCTGCCAGGAAGTTTCAGAGTAATAGTTGTTGGTTTAGGGCGCAAAACAGTTGAGATCATCAGCGCGCGTGACTTGAAATGGTCGATTAGCGAATGAATTTAAAGTCGCTAATACTGGTCGACTGGAATAGAGGGATAGCTAAAAACTATCACTTCCCCTCTGAGGAGCTTGCTCAAGCGGTTGAAAATTATATTTCCTTCCCCATGTTATTGTGACGAACAAAAAGTAAAACTCGTTCTACAGCTCGTGCAGTACCTGCTAAAATACCTGATAATACAAGGGCAAATATACAATAAAACGTGAACATTGATAAAATCGGCATTGAGTAAGAAAGTGGCGCACTGTCAATGGTTAGTTGCAGTAACCACAGAGTTTGCGGTGTCTCCACTTAACAAATGGCGTTGACTGAAACGACAGCCTAGGTAAAAGTTCTTCAAAATGGTTCAAATGGCTCTGAGCACTATTGGACTTAACATCTAAGGTCATCAACCCCTAGAACTTAGAACTACTTAAACCTAACTAACCTAAGAACATCACACACATCCATGCCCGGGGAAGGATTCGAACCTGCGACCGTAGCGGTCGCGAGGTTCCAGACTGAAGCGCCTATAACCGCTCGTCCACACAGGCCGGCGCCGGCCGAAGTGGCCGTGCGGTTAAAGGCGCTGCAGTCTGGATGTTTGTGATGTCCTTAGGTTAGTTAGGTTTAACTAGTTCTAAATTCTAGGGGACTAATGACCTCAGCAGTTGAGTCCCATAGTGCTCAGAGCCATTTAAACCATTTTTTAACACAGGCCGGCCGTAAAAGTTCTGTATCTCCTCGCGACGAAAGGAAGTTGTCCAAGCAGTTGTGAGGTGTTTAATTTCCCAGAATTTATTCCCATATAGAGATCACCAATGTTGATGCCAGAGTGACACAATGGTCCTACGTGCGGCAACACAGATACCATAAAAAGGAACAGAACAGCTAAAAGGCCTAAGTAGTCGATCTGCAGCCTTCCCCGGCATTCCGAAGTGACCAGAGACATCACGTTGGCTCCATCATCAGCGAGCGAGTGGGTGGGTGCATTCTTGGATTCGTTGTAAAGTGAATAGCACACAGAGACTCTGGAGGGCACTAATTGAGTCGGAACATAACAGACTGGGTGGCCTGATAGAGGGCAGCAAGCTCTGCAGTAAAAATCGAGCAGTTTTCTAGGAGCCAGTACCTGAAATGTTGGTTGCCAATGACAAAGGCGCATCCAACACCACGGTGAGTCTTAAGCATAGTTCACACGAAGACATTGGGTTGCGCCACTCGTTGCGAGGAATGAGTTGCACGCAAGTGGTTTCATATATGACTGTAGACACGGCGACACCAGTATACACTTCAGTTTCGTCGTTTTGTGGGTCCCTGAGTCGTGTCTAAAATAACAGTTTTGGCAGCTGCATGTCGCACGAGTTGTGATGGAGTTAAAGCTTGTTGCGTGGAATCGCCGCATAAGAAAAAAATAGGAAATGTGTTTCGATTCGTGACTGGATGAAGAAAAGACGTCAGCTCGGTTGCTCAGCATCCTTGCTGAAATAATTTATAACGGAAGATCGAAGAAGTTCTTTTAATTATCTTGGAATGTCACCAGAACCGTTCACGTCTCTTCTAAATAGAGTTAATTATGCAATAAGGAATAAAGGTACTGTAGTGCATGGAGCAGTGTCGCCAGAACTGAAATTACGTATCATATTGCGTGCATGGTAATGGAGAACACTCGACATGCTACAACACACGGTTTTAGTTGGCGATGACGCTATTTCATTAACACCAATAATTATTAACCTTAGTAGCTATAATTATTAACATTAGCTACAATAATTATTCGAAGCAGGCCGCATTAAGAAGAGAATGGTTTGCAAACTACTCTCTTGAAGATAGATCTGTACAGTGGCAATATTTCAAAATTCTAACATACGTGAATGGGGGAGCACTGCAGCGACGTTTTAAATGTCTGAATATTGAATAAAGAATGCAGCTTCTTGAATTTGTATAGCCTTCCCTCCTGTCAACAATATTCCTTAACAAAGAATTGGTCAACTCGAACGCTGGGATTTTAGTCTTGTAGACGAGAGCATTGCCACAGTTAGAATTACACTTGCTTGTATTTTTTCTTAATTCAATTGTATATGTGCTCCTAACTCAATAAATTTTGCCCGCACCTCAGATATTGTCAAATCATCTATGTTATGATTGCACATGACGGTCTCAGCGGCAGCAATATGTTGCTTATTTTTGTAATCATCACTGAAATCCCACAAACACCTATGCAAACATAGATATCCAAAAAAACAAACATTATTCTCCGTTCCCCACATCATATTTCAGTTTGTCTACACTCTACGAACACACATAACCTCAAAACTCATGCAACTAGTGTCGCCAAAGTTGGAACACGCCAAAAGTGTTTAGTTTCACCAACGAGTTGCGCAAACTCGCGGCGCGCATGTGCATTGGCCGGTAGCGCAGTTGCCTGCAACCTAGTGTCGTCGTGTGAACTAGGCTTTAGAGCCATCAGTGCAGACGGAAGTGCTGTCTCCGTTGCGTGTAAAGTTCGAGAAAATTACATAGATCGAAACTATCTGCACGAAGCCGAGGTGGTGTGAAGGGCTCATACCCACCGGGAACGTGGCAGGTAGCGTAAAGCCGTCGGCACACGGACCGTGCTGCCGAACGTTAACGTTGAGCGTGCCAAGTTCACCGTGCTGCTGAACGCTAAGGAACGAAGCGATTTGTGCATACGGTACGTGGGCCCCAACGTGGTATACGCGGTCGCAATGGACTCCAGCGGCAGTTGAGGGATGTTTCTAGTTCGTAAATCACATTGTCTACTCAACGGGCGCGCGTAAAATTCCCACGTTAGCTCTATTAAAACACCCATTTCCTCCATCGTCCACGAAAAGGAGAGTACCATGTCCAACCAATAAGGACGCAGGCTTATAAAAGTTCTATTACAAACAGTGCGATACAAATTTGGAATACTTTTCCACATAAGATAAACGTTATTCCACCATTCCAACATTTTAGTAAAACCCCAAGGTCAGTCTTGCTTGATCACTGTTCCTATCCAGTAGCAGAATCTTTGCAACATGTGAATTACAAAGCGTAAAAGAAAAAGGAGCAAAATATCTCTATACAAGTAGCGCAAGCTGTCCTGTAGATTAAGCCAATCGAACAAAGAACAAAGTCACCTCTATATATATATATATATATATATATATATATATATATATATATATATATATATAAAAGAGGTGAACTTATAATTATGTAACGTCGAATATTACAGTGCATACTTATATTAAACTAATAATAAAGTATCAGAACCTAATAAAAGCGCGAATGTTAGGAAAAAAGTTTGAAAGTGTCAAGACGCGAACCACCGTCCCAACTAAGAACTCATTACTGATTGGTGACGCAACTCATTACGCTAAACCAGTGATACACGCCTAACGTCTGATCATATTATGTTACGTCTAACTGAAAACCTTAATCGTAGATATGTTACTAATTGAAATTTAATCATATCTAATTGTACCACGAACAATGCGTTTTGGATGTATCTTCAGTGTGGCGCTGCCTTCAAATAGCCTACTCTCATAATACGCAAGTTATAATAATTCTTTTGCCACGAGTATGATGTTTCTCATTATTTTATTGGAACGAATCACACAGTTAACAACGGGGTTTCCAATGATTCTCAATTTGCTGGTGCTCAGAAACGGCATATATAAATTTAGGCTTGAAATGAACTCCAATATGGCGCCTCACAACTCTGTACTGAAGGGAGACGGCGTGCGTGTCACGCAGGTGGCGTTGTGTCATCCCATTGGTCAACGCTCAGACGCACGCTCAGAATATCTGACATGCCAGATATTGCTCTGCACATTCGGCAAGACTCCCGAACGTGCTATTGCACGCTGTGACGTCAAAAACTCGACACGCTCAACGCTCCGTGTGCCGACAGCTTAAGGTTAAGCACACGAAGCAATATGAGAGAGAGAGAGAGAGAGAGAGAGAGAGAGAGAGAGAGAGAGGTATTTAAACGATTACTCAAGCTCCTCGCTTAGCTGCTTCCACCGTCTTTTACATGAATGGTGTGGTCCATTGGCAATGGAGAAGAGAGATGTTAAAACAGCTATCGCGCTGTCCGCGTTTACGGAATTGCCCGGGCTGTCCGAGTCCATTCTCGTTCTCTGGACAGCTATCCCACCGGTAAATCGAGTCTCGCGCTCGCTGTTCCCAGGGGCGCCCCGCGGCTCAGCGGCCAGTGAGTCGGCCAGAGCGACTCGTAAACAAGGCACCGGCGTGAAGAAGGAGCGGCTGAGTGACGGCGCAGACAGCCGCAGCCGTACATCAGCTGTCGGCCGCAACCTGTTTCCCGCCACCTGCCCGCCACACACACACAGGCACACGCACACACACACTGCTCCCGCTTTTTGCCGCCGAGTGAGTGAGTGAGACAGAGGTGGCGTATCGCGCGCCTGCCCGCTTGTGACTGGTGCGAGAATTGCGCAACGGTGGGGAAGGTCGCGCATCTCGGACACGCCGACATGACGAACGAGTTCTGCGCGCACTGTCCTGATTAAGCATGGACGATGTCAGCTGCTGCGGGGCCGGCCAGCGCGTTGCGCAACCGTGTTGCGTATGCACGCAGATGTCCAGAGGTTCCGATGCCGGTGCGGCGTCGGCTTCGGCTTACGAAACCTGAGCGATTTGTAATCACTGGCAACGGCTCGCCACGAGAGGTAGGATGACTGGCTCGCAACTGCAAATGGAAAGTGTTACACCATGAAGCGCCGGTCCGATATTTATCAAACGCTGCGGAGATGTTCATCATTTCACGGGTATTAACTGATTAAACATGCCCTCTTTTACGGCTACGTAGCCTTCCGGGGCCGGTGTCATGATGATCTAACATTCTTCTAGGTGTTGTAGCGCGTCAGTGTACAAAAGACCTTAAACACAAACTATAAAACCGACATTTCGAACGTACTGCTATGGCCTTCCACAGTAGAAGATTGGTTTTGGTTCAAATGGCTCTGAGCACTATGGGACTGTTTGACGCAGTTAGAGGTAAAATGTTGGCCCTTAAAGCAAAAGAATCCTCTAACGCTACTTCAGTATAATTGTTGACTGAATATAGAAACAGACCGTTTTGAAGCCGAGTGTGTGTGTTACCCCGCTAATTCGTGACACTTTGGGATACAGTACTTTGTTTTATTAAAAGAATACTGTTCTCGTAACGTTATCATGATAAAATGTAATTCATTTGTATTCGTACAGTGCATAGTGTGTTTTCGTTGGTTTATTGGACACAGCAGATAAACGTAAGTGATAAATAAATCGGCAACAATATAATCTCCCATGTTATCTAAAACAGACTGACAATGTTCCGATAGTTTTTCTACTTCACGCCTGTAGACAATACGATGGTAGCACTTCGTCTTCTTGCTGCTTTAACATACAGTAAAACCGTTCATTTAATCATATAGCTGAGGCCAGAGGTCTCGCAAATTCTGTCACCGACGGTACCTTTAACCTAAAAATGACCATTCACTGGTCGGAAGTGGCTACAATATTGTGATATCCTCCATGTTATCATGCCCTAAAACCTAAGACGAATATAGTCAGTCACTTAACCTCAGTGGACAGTATTATGTTTACCAAATCAAAGCGTTGCAAATAAGATGACCAGCCGTGGTCACTGGTGCAATCTTAATGTGCGTGAGTGCCGTCTACTTCATATCCAGTGTTGTTTTTCGTTCCTGTTTTACGTAGCGCTGTATGTAACGCCAAGTGTTTAGCCTGATATATAAATTCCACATCGCAAAGTTCACGACGGATCAATTAGGAAAGAAGAATATTTACACCCATTTCTCCCGCTCGTTTTTGTCTCCACGTGTTCTCCAAGCTTCGACCAGCGACTACTAAGGCTACAGTGTTACCCAGAGGCTTACACACGGTGGGAAATAAATAAATAAATAAAAGGAGCTGACACGATGATTAAGGATGCGGAGCACGTGCGATTCGTCACGACGGCTGATTAATGTGTAGCTGACCTCATGTAAGAGCAGAGCTCGGAATTTCTAGCACTCGTGGAAAGACGCGAAGATATATCGCCAAGTTCTGCAGCGGCGCGCACTTCATCACGTGGCGCGGCGTATTGCGTGAGGGGGCGACGAGCAACGGACTGGGGCTCCGTGGGAATCTAGTCGGGCTGCGCTGTTAAATCTGTGGAACAGCTCCTATTGCTGAGCACAGAGGCAACGAAAGGAAGAAAACCGCAAGAGGGAGAGGAGGCAGAGGAAAAGAAACCACAAATAGGATAGAAGGAGAGATGAAGTAAAACCAGGGTGTGTTATGCTCTGAGCACTGTTAAGTCTGACACCGAAGTCAACACTACGGTACATATTCCTCAGAGACTTTTGTTCTGTATCTCGATTCTCCTTCCCGCGGAACGTAATTCACGGCCTGTAAAATTCAATCGCATCCGCCTGATTATGAGAGTATGTTTATAAGCCCTACTGGCGCATTTAATCTGCAGCTGCCCTGCACCATATATTGCCTACTCTACAGTCGGCTGTGCCTGTATTCCCCGTCGGTTGTTGGGATGCGCAACAGGCGACGGTTGCAGCATGAACTTTTCCATCAACCGGAAAATGAAACTCCAGCTGGAGGCTGTTGCCCCCCCCCCTCCCCATTTCACCATGAAGAAAATACCGTCTTCACAAACGAAGCTAACATCCTTGTTCACAACAGAGATTCTTGTATTAGATCTGTATCAGTTTCAAGAATGCCAGAATATGTAATGGATAGTATCATGAGAACTATAAACCATTTCGCTGTTCAGTGGTATTCTCCTGCAACTGGTAATGCTACATAATTCTGGACCCTAAAAACTTCCAGTTGCTTCAGAGTTCACGACGTTTTCCACTTTTCACTAGTTAATGTCAAAATCTACAAAAATGTGAATGTAAAATGTATTCACAGACATCTGATCGCAACATATGTGAGAGGAAAATAATACTTACCACCCCACCCCAATCCAAATCCAACCGCGCGCACAACATTAGGGTACCCTATTATTAATTTCGATGTATACGCCGTACGTCCGAAAATAACAAAGTTGATTTTATTATTGGTGCAATAGCGAATTCAGCGCAGTAACTCCGACGGCAGCTTGAAATAACAACTGTAAATAAATAAATAAATAATGTGCACTCACCTGTCGGTGAAGAGCAGGCAATGTAATGCGGACGCACGGCTACACAGCCACAGTGTATCAACGTTGTTGGATCAAAAAATTACAATGGAGCAACATCTCTAAACTAAGTGTTCAAGACATTCTCCACACGAGGAAAGTGCGTGCACTGTTTGTACAGCACACATTGAGTCCCAAA
Source organism: Schistocerca americana (assembly GCF_021461395.2). Lineage (NCBI taxonomy): Eukaryota > Metazoa > Arthropoda > Insecta > Orthoptera > Acrididae > Schistocerca > Schistocerca americana. The sequence goes on from NC_060123.1 coordinate 226,754,975, forward strand.
CAGAAATAATGACATGTGGACGCCCGATATGACTTGATTGAACTGCAAAACACGGACAATTCTCTTCTGGAAAATACCATCGCGCGTCTCATCAATACGAACAGATCACAGAACGACAACATCCAGAAATTCACTTGGAGAGTCCATTCTTTGACGGCATGACAGACATTCAAGCCAATACGACGCCAGAGTTGAAAGACATCCCAAAGGAGGACTTTTCCGACACTTTCACAGGTGTGGACGTTCTTTGAGTCACGCTGAAGTGGGAGGAGAATATATGGAACAACTGAAGTATTAAGACCGCGCCGGCCGGAGTGGCCGTGCGATTCTAGGCGCTACAGTCTGGAACCGAGCGACCGCTACGGTCGCAGGTTCGAATCCTGCCTCGGGCATGGATGTGTGTGATGTCCTTAGGTTAGTTAGGTTTAAGTAGTTCCAAGTTCTAGCCGACTGATGACCTCAGAAGTTAAGTCGCATAGTGCTCAGAGCCATTTGAACCATTTATTAAGACCGCCATATTAACTATCCTCTTTTTTAAATTTATCTAGTTTCTAAACTTTTTGGACTGACGGGGTGGCGTATGTCATATTTTAAAGAGATGTGTTGCGAGCAAAAAAATTTAAACGTCATTTGGTACAAATTGCAGAACGGTATCAATGTAGAACAGAAAGGTGTAAGGGTACAGATGTCGATCCGGCATGCGACGGATCGAATCTGTCGCTTACACTTTTTGCTACAGTAAAGCGCGCCTCTTTGCTATGGCGCAGCGGCTTCGTTGAAGGGGTAGATGGTTGAAATGGTTCTAAGCACTATGGGATTTAACATCTGAGGTCATCAGTCCCCTAGACAGAACTACGTAAACCTAACTAACCTAAGGACATCACACACATCCATGCCCGAGGCAGGATTCGAACCTGTGACCGTAGCAGCAGCGCGGTTCCGGACTGAAACGCCTAGAACCGCTCGGCCACAGCGGCCGGCTGACGTGGAAGGCCCACTGTTGTGGAAGGTGCGAATCGGCGCCTAGAGATCGGTTGGTGGGAGGTAGTGAGTTGGTCTCATTCGAGCTATACCCGTAGCCATCAAGTGAGCAGGACGGGAGTATGTACGATCACGCGATCGCGGCAGCTGTCTTGAAAATAACAATTTCTCGCTTATTCGGTTACGAAATGTTTAATATTGAAAAGGCGACCGTACTAAAAAAAAGATCGGCAATGGCTAGCTCATTTAATATAATGAAAATCATAGTTGCTACTCAGCTTATAGAGGAGATGCTGAGTCGGAGAAAGGACACACAAAAACACTATCGGAAAGTGCGCTTTCGGCCAACAAGGTCTTGTGGGGGAGGGGGGGGGGCTTCTTCGAAAAAAGCCTTGTTGGTCAAAAACTCAAATTCCGACTGTCTTTTTGTTGTGCCTATCTGCGACTCAGGATCTCAGCTATATGGTAGGTAGCAACTATCCTTTTCCTAATATTGTTTCATTCCGTGTTAAAATGATGTGCAAACAAGGAACGATAAAAATCAAATGTTTCGTATAAGTGTGTTATCTATTAGATTGCTTTTTAAGTTAGAAGTGTTTTTGTTTTGCATGTTGGTATTCTAGTTGCTATGAATTTATTTATCTATTGTCAGCCGCGCAGAGTGGGCGCGGGGTTAGAGGCGCCATGTCACGAATTGCGCGGCCCCTCCCGCCGGAGGTTCGAGTCCTCCCTCGGGCATGTGTGTGTGTGTGTGTGTGTGTGTGTGTGTGTGTGTTTTGTCCTTAGTATAAGTAGTGTGTAAGTCTAGGGACCGATGACCTCAGCAGTTCGGTCCTTTAGGAATTCACACACATTTGAACATTTTATCTATAGTCATTTTGGCATTTGGAGGTAGTGAGTAGAGTTGTTGACGCTAGAAAATGGTATACCAAGCGGAGAAATCTGAACAGTTCCGACATGTTCTTCTGTCTGAGTTCAACAGACGGGTGACAACAGTGGAGGCAGCCAGAAACATTTGCGCCGTGTATTGGTTTAATGCCACCGGACAGAGCACGACAAGAAAATGGCTTAAGGAGGATAGTTTTGACGTTAGTGACACTCCATTTTCAGGATGACCCCTGGGGTTTGATGCAGATTGACTGAAAGTATTAATTCGCAATGATCCGCGTCAGCGCACTCGAGGACTGGCAAATGTGATGAACTGTTATCATCCCACCATCATGCGCAATGCGGAAGGTTGAAACATCAGCGGTTTGCCCTGTGAGCCGCTCTGCTTGTTCATGTCAACAACCGTTCCTATCCTGTATCGTCACTGGTATCGAGAAATATCTCTCTATGCTAACATAAAGAAAAGGAAGGAATGATTTAACCCAAACAAAGCAGCAACTCCCTATACAAAGACCTGCGAGGTCCACAAAAAGAAAATGTTATGCATCTGATGGAACCGTGCCTGGGTGGTGTACGACGAATTGCTTCCCACAGGCGTAACCATCACAGCTGACATTTATTTTCGACAACCGAGACCAGTCTTGCAGACGCAATCCGAGAACAACCAAAAAGAAGACTGCGTGAAGTGGTGTTACTCCACGATAACGCCCGCCCGCATTCTGCTAGACTGGCACAAAACACTGTACAGAGTAGCGCTCGGAAGTCATCCCGAACCCACCTTCTTCACTTGATTTTGCGCCCTCGGATTTTCATCTTTCCCACTGTCATCAAACAACCTTCAAACGACTCCCTTTCCGGATGAAACTGCCCTCCGAACAGGCTCGACGAGTTCTTCGCCTCAAAACCCTTCGCTTCAAAACCACGTGATTCCTGAAGTCGCTGAATCGAAAAGTTATCCCAGCGTTGGCAGAGTGTTGTAAACAGTGAAGGAGAATATATTATCGATGACTAAAGTCTCTGCTATGTGTATCTGTTGTGTTTATTAAACTTTTGTAGAAACGCTACGAACATATGCACCAACCCAATAACTTATAACCTAACTCACTTTCATGACTTTAAGGTGGGATTGTTTTCTGTTAGTATGATCGGAGCATGTAGGGCATGTGGCGTAGACTACACAGTTGAAAAAAATAACCGACAAATGTACCATGGGAGTAAGTTTGCCAATCAAGGAACTGGCTAATGTAGATGTCCGACATCTTTAAAAATATCAAACAGCCAGACTGAAACATTTCCAGCAGCTACTACAAAAAGGGGGAAACTCACAAAAGTCAGAAAAAAGTGACTGCCCAGTGAGAAGACAACAACTGAACGTTAAACATTTAGCATGTTTATTGACAATAACATTTAACACTTCCAATGCTTTAGGATGCCTCTGTCTCAATTGCATGCACTAGAATATAAAATATGACGTGATATTCGAAAGCCCCCGATGTATATTAATTACATTATTATGTCTTACCTACATCTTATTCGACACCAACACCTTCAAAGTAGCCCCCTTGCGAGTAGATACACCGACCCCAGGGTTTTTGCCACATTTGAAATGAACTGGAAGGGAAATCAGCATTGGACGTATTTTGTTGTTTTATTGTCAGCAAAATCGATTTTCAGTCACTTAGTGACCATCCTCAGTGCTGTAATATACAATTAAGATTGGTAGGCACTGGTATCGAGCTATAACCACAAGCTTAAAGCGATCACATAGTTTATCAGAGTTTATGTGATCGCTTTCAGCTCGTGGTTATAGCTTGATACCAGTGCCTGCCAATTTTAATTGTATATTTCAGCACTGAGGATGGTCACTAAGTGACTTAAAATCGATTTTGCTGACAATAAAACAACAAAATACGGCCAACGCTGATTTTCCTTCCAATTCTATCCACTATTTGGTCGTGGTGCACACAACACGCCGTGGATTCGCCAATCAGTAATATTTGAAATGCATCTTGGAATTATTTCTTTATTAAGGTGTTTAGAACGCTCTGTGATTCCACTCGAATCTTCCCCGCTGCATCAAATCTACGCCCCTTTAACTCTATGATTTTCAACCTGGGAAAGAGGGTGAAGTCTGATTAGTATGGCGCGTGGAGAGTAACAGTCATCTTGCTTCTGCTCAAAACATTATTAGTGTGGACCCAACGCGGTCGTGCATTGTCATGGTGGAGTGGTGGAGTAACCAGCCTTTCGCACGCTACTTCTGTGGATGTGCTCCGAGTCCTCTCTCAAACGCCTTACAACATCGCGACGGAACTGTTTAGTGGCCATCTGACCAGGCACGACGGACTCTTCACGAGCGATCCGTCAATATCAATACACAGATCAACTAGGACGTTACTCTTGACTTGTCGAGCTCTTTTTGGTCGAGGTGAAGGACTCCTCCATTGCAGCGATTGCTGTTCAGTTCCAGGGTCACGGCCATTAACTCAACATACGTCAGCAGTGACTACCACTGGAAACAAGTTTGGATCCTCCTAAAGCACGTGATGATGTGTCTGATGGTCTTGGCACATACCCGGCTGCCATCTTGCTCGTCTAATACCGCATTTTATGGACTATAAGACGTGCATTTTTTCTTCGAAAAATTACCTCCAAACTTCAGGTGCGTCTCATACTCGACATTAATATAAAAATGTCCAGTGTCTGATTTAAAATTCCCGCCAGCTTTAAAAATGGCCATATACGAGGTGCGGCTAGAAAAAAACCGGACTGATGCTGGAAAAAACATTTATTTACAATTATTTACAATTTCATGTTATCTCCTTCAATGTACACTCCTCCTCGGTCTCTACACCGCTCCATACGAATTTTCCACTGTTCATAGCAATGCTGCAGATCATTTTCGGTAAGTCCATACATTACTTCCGTCGCTTTTTCTTTTACTGCTTCAACAGTCTCAAATCTAGTTCCTTTCAAAGCTGACTTGACTTTAGGGAAAAGAAAAAAATCACAGGGGGCCAAATCAGGTGAGTAGGGTGGATGATCTAAGATGGGAATGTTGTGTTTTGCCAAAAACGTCTTCACTGACAACGCACTGTGAGCTGGGGCATTGTCTTGGTGAAGGATCCATGACTTTTTTCTCCACAAATCGTTCCGTTTTCTCCGTACTCGCTCACGTAGGGTAGCCAGGACGCTAATGTAGTAATGCTGATTCACTGTTTGTCCCTCTGGTACCCAATCAATGTGCACAATCATCATTGCCTTGAATTTCGATTTTGACAATCGTGCTTTTTTTTGTCGTGGAGAACCAGGAGTTTTCCAATGCATCGATTGGCGTTTAGTTTCGGGATCGTAAGTAAAAAACCACGATTCATCGCAAGTAATAACATTTTGTGAGAAGGTGGGATCACTTTCTATGTTTTCCAGGATGTCAGAACAAATCATTCTTCGGCGTTCCTTCTGTTCAATTGTCAGACACTTTGGAACCATTTTTGAACACACTTTGTTCATGTTGAAACTTTCATGAAGAATCTGCCTAACACTTTCCTTGTCAACTCCTGTTAACTCAGACACTGCTCTGATTGTTAAACGGCGATCTTGTCGAACAAGTTTACCGATTTTTTCAATGTTTGCATCAGTTTTTGCTGACAATGGTCTGCCAGTGCGAGTGTCATCACTGGTGTCTTCGCGGCCATCTTTAAATCGTTTAAACCACTCAAACACTTGTGTTCGCGATAAACAATCATCGCCGTACACTTGTTGTAACATTACAAACGTTTCACTTGCAGATTTTCCTAGTTTGAAACAAAATTTGATGTTAACACGCTGTTCTTTCTGTACACGCAACATTTTACGACGCACAGACAAAAAGTCAACTACTTAAAACGGACGCCACGGGCAGACTGAGTGCAGGAGACAGATGAAACTCGAGCAGTAGGCGGAGCGAGAGTCACGTGACAGGCCACGCGACTTTCAGCCTTATTGCATTCGTTTTATTGTTTCACCAGTACTAGTCCGGTTTTTTTTTTTTTTCTAGCCACACCTCGTATTCCAAGCCCCAGAAAACCTATCTGGCAACATTAGATTCACCTGACAGCAGCAGTGCACTAGTGCGACAACATCAGTTGCAGGGATTCACAAGCTTGCTAACACTGTATCCCTCCCAATTCCAGAACACTGCCATGCCTGTGACGCGTCATTGCAGTCTATCGTACCAGTGAACTAGGATTGAAATGATGTGTTATCAGTAACAGTACAATATTTTTGTAAGTAACTACTTTCGTAATGGAAAAATATAAAAGCTATTCATATGATGCGGGCTATAAATTGCAGCAGGACATGGAAACGGAGCGGCTGAGAGGTATTTCGGCCCTCCACCAACAGAAACAACCATTCGCGATTAGCGGGCTAGTAAAGAAGGAATGAAAAAATGAGGAAGACTAAATGTGCAAATAGAGGACGGAACGCAAAATGGCCAAAACTAGAAGATGACTCATTAAAACGGCTTCTAGGACACCGTCAAAATGATATTAATACAAAAACTGATTCAAATACACGATCGTTAAGTTAGCGCTTCAGTGGAACTTAACAGACTTTAAGGGTAGAGATGGTTCGTGCTACAGGTTTATGAAGCGTTATGGACTTAAAAAAACTTATTTTTTTTTCAACTGCTTGAAAATTTAGGTTCGTCTTACAGTCAACATCTGATGCGTTTTTGCTGTGGTTCCCCCCAAGCGAAAAAATCTTTATACAGACATTCTCCTTCACGACAGACATCGTAAAACCGCAACCACTCAATGCGCAGCTACTTGCCGCTATGTTTCACTCGACATGTATGAGGAAACACCTAACCGTATTTTCGATTATTCGTAATTATTTACGAGCAAGATTCAGATTTCGGAAACCTTTGTGTACCATTTCGTACCTAATAGTCGTACATAAATAGGACCTATTTTCAATGGCGTTCCGACCCCTGATGGATGTACACTAGTGCCGGCGACCGATGTAAGAACGCGTGTTTGTAGACACAAAGGTTGAATTTACGATGAAAAACGTACAATTGGCAATTTCGTTGTGGTACGTCTGAGAAATAGCTATCCGAGCATCAGCTGTGTTGGGGCTCCAAGTTCTATCGTCCACTTTCGTGAGGTAAGTGTTGAGTGCCATGTCAGAAAGTGCGGAGTTCATCCACAGCTCTAACACAACCCTACAGCACACAAGCACCAATGACTGTCCTCTGTTCAAAAATGGCTCTGAGCACTATGGGACTTGACATCTGAGGTCATCAGTCCCCTAGAACTTAGAACTACTTAAACCTAACTAACCTAAGGACATCACACACATCCATGCTCGAGGCAGGATTCGAACCTGCGACCGTAGCAGTCGCGCGGTTCCGGACTGAAGCGCCTAGAACCGCTCGGCCACGCCGGCCGGCTGAAAATCTTAACATAACAATATCATCATATGGGGCTTGGATTAAAATGCTGACTGTCCTCTGAAAGATACAAATAAATGTTTTATACTACGTGGAGGAATAGGTGAACCCCTGCCTCACAACACCAAAACGTCGCACTGACACTTAGAAATTGTGCTTATTGTGTCCAAAAACATCTCTCTTAAGTGTAAGAATACTTTGTACATCGGCATGTGTCTTTACATTGCCTTAATTACAAGGGAATTTTACGGACAGCCTCTCTCAGATTCTCAAATTTCTTAAACCAGTACGACGCAATTTAAAAAAAACACAGAAAAAACCACATTCGATGATTACGTAGATTTCACAGCGCACAAGTCTTTCAATTATACAGTCCTATTGGTAGCAATTTTCAATTCCTTATTTCCTAACAAATGGAAATATTAAGTAACAAATGTTGAATTACAATTTTATAGAAGTAAGATTTTTATTTTACTTACTATTCTCAAGAAATTGTAAAATATCAAACAGACTTTAAAATACTTTTTTCCTAGGGGTTGAGAATGTCCGTTATGTATATAATTTTTTTCATTTAACAAAGAGGCAAGTTTTTCAAATTTTAATTTTTTCCCTGTGACCAGTAATTAGAAATAGAAGTGATTTTTGTTACAAAATATTACACTACATTTGTTAATCAATATTTCCGTTTGCTAATACATACAACATTTAAATAAATTTTTTTATAAGTGCTAGCAGTGAGATTCGAACCAGCAACTTCAGAACTGCAAATCTATTGCGCTGCGCACTTTTTCCAGCACTTAACAGCTTTTAATATTTTAATGCAGATTTTTTAGTGTTTTTAAAAACTCACCGTACTGCATTAGGAAACTGAAGCACAGGGATTGCCCTTCAAATTTCGTAAACCACGAAGAGAATCTAATGGGGACAGCCCAAAGCTCCAGTTTTCAACTTCGCTTCTTTCATGAGACCTTGCGCCAACTAGTGCAGTACTCAGCGAAGAAGTGTGTCAAAAAGAAACTATTTTGTATCTAGAGTCTCCTTGTTGGTGAGCAACTTTGACGGGCCCCTCTCTCTCTCTCTCTCTCTCTCTCTCTCTCTCTCTCTCTCTCTGTGTGTGTGTGTGTGTGTGTGTGTGTGTGTGTGTGTGTGTGTCAGCGCGCGCGCAGAAAGAGAGAGAGAGATTAATTAAGGTCATTAAGCAGAAGAGAAATAAACACCGTGACGTTAAATGATCAGATGCAGTAACAGTGTGTTGTTAAACGCCGCATGCAATGAGTAGCTTGTACAAACAGGGCGTTCTGCCATTACACAACGTGTACTGTAGCCATCTTTTTTTCAGTCCTCAGTCAACTACGGCCATAAACACCTATTCCAGCAGACAATGGGACATTAATGGAGGTCGTGCGACTAGTACCTAGCTTTGCATACCATTGCGTTCACAAAAAAAGTTTTACATGCTGCAACCCACCTTTCAACAGTATCACACATACAATAACGTAGCCGTGTTTATGACTGTTGCTATTGGAAAATAAAGATTCTGACTGTGTAATATTATTTGCATAACATTCAGGAATATTGGCACGCAGTTGTATCAGTCTTTTTACGACTTCACAGAAAAGTAATTATCTGTTTGTTATTTAAACGCCAGGATGAGTCACCTAGTTCCGCAAGAGAGATTAAGCATAATTTTATAAATATTTCAAAAAGTTTTTAAACCTTACGTCTAAACTCAAATGGTGCTAAAAGTGTGGCCTGAGCATAAAGAAATCATACATGCCATTCTGATGACGTGCAGCGAAAGTGACTTAGCTAAATGTGACTATAAAGGTTATGATTAAATTTTTTTTTTCCTATGGGACTCAACTGCTGAGGTCATTAGCAGAACTTAGAACTAGTTAAACCTAACTAACCTAAGGACATCACAAACATCCATGCCCGAGGCAGGATTCGAACCTGCGACTGTAGCGGTCTTGCGGTTCCAGACTGCAGCGCCTTTAACCGCACGGCCACTTCGGTCGGCTATGATTAAATCCTCACATAAATTTTATTTCGTTTATTGTTAGAGCCGGAATCGGCTTACAAGGGGAGGCCGCCAATTGTGAAATTCAGATTCGATTCATACTGCGCATAATAAATGCTCATGGCCAGAGGTGTAATGTGGCAAAGCACCAAGATGCACTTCTCAACCGTTGTCGAGAAAATCGACAGTTAAAAGAAACCGTTGCGGTGAAATACTCTCTACGATTAATAATTTTCTACAGCGTCGTGGCGCACAGGGAGAGTAAATGATATATTTTTAATGAATAAAGGTCCGTTGACCTTCTGTACTTCAGTTTTTAAGTTTTATTTCCGATACTGATCGGATATGAAATGACCCGCCGGGGTAGCCGAGAGAGCTAACGCGCAGCTTCCTGGACTCGGGTAGGCGCGCTGGCCCTGGATCGAATCCGCCTGGCGGATTAACGACGAGGGCCGGTGTGCCGGTCAGCCTGGATGTGATTTTTAAGCGGTTTTCCACATCCCACTAGGTGAATACCGGGCTGGTCCCCACGTTCCGCCTCAGTTACACGGCTCGCAGACATGTGAAAACGTCCGCTCAATTACATGGTTTACACTAGACGCAAACAGCTGGGATACACCACTTCCCTTCCGAGGGTTCGGGGTGGTGGCAGGAAGGGCATCTGGCCACCCTCTGTAACTAACACTGCCAGATCAGTAGTAACAAGGCCGACCCTGCGTTCAGCGGGATAAAGCCCCTCCCCCCGCCCCCCCCCCCCCAAAAAAACTATCTGGAACAGAGATCTTAGACATTTCCGATACGTACAGGAAGTAAAGCCTAAAAACCAAAATACAGAGAGTCAAAGGACGTTTATTCATAAAACATACTAGCTTCAAAATAGTTAAGTATATACCAACATCTTTCGTTTTATTTATTTTGCTTTGCCATGATGTATTCCCCAAGCAATTACAAATCACGTTGCAGGTTTCATGAATTATTTCAGTTAATACTTGTAGTGACACAACAGCACTGAATTTGAGGTCCTCTTAAGGTCTGCCAGAGGCTAAAAAAAATGTTCAAATGTGTGTGAATTCTAAGGGACCAAAGTGCTTAGGTCATCGGTCCCTAGACTTACATACTACTTAAACTAACTTATGCTAAGATCAACACACACACACACACACACACACACACACACACACACACACACACACACACACACACACACATCCATGCCCGAGGGAGGACTCTAACCTCCCGCGCGAGGGGCCGGCCAGAGGCTAGGAACCATAATGTAGCTAGCCTCTCGTCACAGGTTACAGCCTGTCTCATGACGGTATTCTTTTTCGTTAAGAATCGTTTGATGATGTTCAACAGATCCAAAATGCATATTTCATCTATTCTTAGATAATTACGGAAATCATCGACTCCCGGCTCCTTGAGTAACGGAGCGTAGGGGAAGTTCTTGCATTGCCTTCTTTGCCCACAGCATTCTGTCGGCCTTTTTTTGGTCTAGTGACCTCAAACAGCCAAGGTAGACCCCAGTTTTTGTTCCGTGTAAAACCAAGCTGGATCTCGTAGGACATAAACTCAATGAACTTGATACAAACAAACCACAACGGAGCGGCGCTGTAACCGTCGAGTGCAGACCGTCGGGACGCGTGTAGGCTGTCACGAAATTGGTCGTCTGGCGGTCGGGCGGACGCCGATAAATTGGTTCTGTGTATGTGTGTGTGTGTGTGTGTGTGTGTGTTGGGGGGTGGAGGGGAGGCTTTAGTCGGGAGTACTTCCATGTGAGCGAGTAAGTGTGAAGAGAAAAGGCGGGAAGTGTTTCGCCAAATCCGCCAGAAAAGTCTCCAATGCAAAACTTACGACAAAATGCTCGAAACGTGCTCAGTATTTTAGACTAATCTTTGTATGCATTGACAAGGGTCAACCCGTGTCAGTCTTGTAAATACTAGCTGACAAACCCGATATTTCCCGCGTATTCATTTTGCCAATTTTCTGTTGGAAACGGAAACAAAAAATGAACTGTGTTTGTAGTGAAGTATCCAGAAAATTTCATTTCCATGTATTCGTGAAAACGCTTTTCAACATTATGAAAGAGTCGTAAAAGAAATATGCATTAAGAACAGATGTGTAAGTACAGTATCCAAACTAAGAAACATGTCTACAACGTGATTTTGTTAACGTCTCCATGGCAACACCTCTTCATGGCTCTATAGACGGCTATCCTCTTCGCCTACAGCCGTTTGCCCTTCGCAGTTGAAACCTGTCAAAAGCGCTGTCAGGTGTTAGGGCTTTCCTTAAGTTAACTGGACTGTATTTAGTAGTAAAGAAAAAATGTATTAAAACATCATGCACGATGCGGCAATTTTTCATGCATCTCAGTGTTTATGACGTAACTCTTGAAGTGTGTGTCGTTCAATCATACATTTGAGTAGATACATTCAGCGGCGTCTGTGTATACAGCCCGCAAAATGTTTTGCGAATACAGTTAGTAGAAAAATAATAAATAAATTTAAACGTCAGGCATGATGCTGCAGTTTTTCACACATCTCAGTGTTTATATCTCCTGAACTATATGTGGTACCATGACATACTTTTGTAGGAGCGTTTAGCGGCACATGTGGATACTGCCTGCAAAATTTATTGCAAATACAGTAAGTAACACAGAAGTAATACACTCAAACGTCATGCATGATGCGGGAGTTTTTCATGCATTTTATCGTTAATGACGTCATATTTCCTGAACTATGACAGGTAGGTGGTTATTACCCCTACAGCATGTGTCACCTCATAGTAATGGATGTTTGTAGCAAGTTTGGATGATATTGGTCCATTTGTTCAAGACGAAGGAAGGAAGATTAGGTTTAACAGCCCGTCGACACAGAGATCATTAGAGACGTAGCACAAGCTCGAACTGTGTCAAGGATGTGGAAAAAAATCGGCTGCGCCCTCTCAAAGGAACCACCCCAGCGTTTTTCAGTAGCGATTTAGGGAAATCATGGAAAACCTAAATCTGGAACCCGAACTGATCTTGTCCAAGATCGCCTTCTACGATTCTTTCCATTGCTCTGTAAATAACTCCAGTCAGCATTTTCCAGCCTTGACCTTAAACTGATTGTTCAGTAATATTCACACCCGCCAGCACCTACCTGCTTTGGAACTGGAATTATTACATTCCTTTTCTACATTATTCTTGAAGGATCAAATTTATCAAAATCGCTAGCAATTTTGTATGCTGGGACATCAGCACATCATGTTATAAGTTTTATTGTGTTTCTTATTTGTGGCATACCGATGTTCCCTGCCATAGTTCATTTGACGCAGCCTCACTATGTCGCTTTCAGTATTCTTACAAGCCTGTACAACTAATAGTGTTACGAGGTCCAATGAGGACAGCGTACATCTGTCGAAACCGGTCACAGTAATTAAAAAAAATAAAAGTTGCTAGCGATCTTGGCAAACTTGATTCTTCCAGAATATATAAATTTCAAGTCGCCCCCAAGCTGACGGAATGTCAAACATATATTCTTTTTGAAGTCAAGAGTACTTGGCTCCATATCTTGGATACCAGGTGGAATAATTGTAGATATGATATATTCTTCCAAGGATCTCAAAAAACCTGAGGGAATGTTGTCAATTACATGTTCCTTGTTTCGTCTTTGGTCTTCGAGTACCTGTCATATTATTCTCGCAGTATCATATCTTACATCTACTCGTCATCTAGTTCTTCTCATTAACCTAAACACTGTCAAATTCGGTTCCTTGTATACACCTTTTATACAGGGTGTACATAAAGGGTAGGAACACTTTCAATTCTTTATTGCACAAGAACTACGCATTGTACAGATGTCATACATAATGCATTTTGAAGAGAAACTCTTAAAGATTTTTATATTTTTTTTATTTTTTTAATACAAACATTCGATATGCAAACCATGAGTGACCCGGCAGACGTCAATACGGTAATCGAATTTTTGCCATACCCGTCCCAGGATGGAATCGTCGACTTCCCGTATTCTCTCTGAGCTCAGCTACATCTCGTGGTAGAGGCTGTACAGTGGTAAATGGCCTTCCTTGTTGGTGGCTTCTTACCGTACTTGGTTCTAAACATCCGTTGAACAGCTGTAGCACACTTGTTTTTGTCTAACTCCCAACACACAGAGAGCTCGCTTCGCACCTGAACTCGCCATGTTTGCGACTAGCGCTGACTATCGGCAAATTACAAACTACGCTGTGGCAGCATACATGGAGAGAAAAAAAAAGATAAGTTTCAGTGTTTCTCTTCAAAATGACATATGTATGATATCTGTACAATGTTTGGTTATTGTGTAATAAATAATTGAAAGTGTTACCCGACTTCATGTATACCCTGTATATTCCTTCCAAAACATAAGCCTTCCCTTGTTTGTGCAGTACTGGATTGCCATCTGATCTCCTTATTCTCATACAGCTGCACCTCTTTTTTTCCAATGGTTTCTTTAATTTTCCTGTAGGCGGTACATAATGCTGCGCCTTGCTTTCAACGATTAGCGAGGGACTACTCTCAAGAGATACACAGAAATAACCTGAAATTCGATTGTCCCCTACCATGCGTAAAATTCAACAGTTGAATTTGAAACTGCATCGCTACGGCTTATAACACTGTTCCAGCAGGGCTGACGGCGGAAGGATGATTTTCTGGTTAAATATTCTGTACACGTAACAGCTTCAACCAACTGAAACCAGACAATACTGGAAACTTTTTTATTTGTTCACTCCAGTCCGCGTGTGCAGAAAATATAAAAACAGCGAGCCACCAACAACGACCGCCGTGGCACAAGTTAAAAACATCCCGCTCTTCAAAATAACAGGTTCATGACCACGCCCCCTGCTCCGGGCAGTACGTTCCAGAGGGGCCAAGCCGGCGCAGAGGAAATGCGAATAAAGGTTCAGCGACTAACATGCTCATTGCTATGATTTGCAATGTGGTTTTCAACTGGCGTATGCTTCAAAATGCTAGTGTTTTGTCTGAGGCACCTTTCGCATTTCTTTGGATGTAAGTTTGATCAGCCATGTTATTCTGTATTCAGTTACTGCTCTGCGTGTTAAGTACAACGTACATACTGTATTGTGCTTCCATTCTAGCGGAGTGCTGTTTAATAATAAATTTACATTCAACTCCCAGAAAGACAACGAAAAAATTCACTTTTCTTAAGTATTCAAATCGTATTTTATGTGCAAAAATACTACGCAGCTTGTCTCTATCAGTTCCATTAAGATATTTTATTTATAAAATGGTCTAGATTGTACCGTGAAATAGATAATTTCAGTTCTGCGAAGTACACTTCTTAGTTTAATGGCGAGTTTCTGAGAATCATATAGAGGCAGGGATCAAGCGATTCTTGTTAACAGTGCGTAACGGAACACTGACGATACTGCCGTGATCGCTAGTTCGCTAGGGCGTTTTCAACTACTGGGTAGAACAACTGAATGACTCTTCTGTATCTACATAATTTGTTTTTATTCATTTAACCTGATCTGATTGGGGCCATGAGGCCCTCTCTAACATCGGGCCAGCGTTTCACATATACAGTACCTTCTTTACCTCATAGTTACCTAAGAAACCATTTTAATATAACAAATAGTATTAAAATGATTTTAGTGTTGATAGTTGCATTGTGAGTAAAAAATACTGACTTTGAACTAGTGAGGTTAATGCTGGCAGTACTTTTACCTGTGCCCTTGCTGCTACTAAAAAGTGATGATGACGATGATAACAGATACAAAAAGAATTTATAGGTGTAAAAAATAAGTTTTCTAATATAGCGAGTTCTGGGAAAAGGAAAGCCGAGGAGACTGCGCCAGCTACGAATACTCTGAACTGAAGAAGGTCTGGTTGGAAAGATGAATGCACAAGGGTAAAGAGTGCGTACAGGGACAATTATAATCATTATTGTTGTTTTAGTAGATACATCATTAACTGTCTTCTGAAGCTGTTATTCAGTTCTCTAATATAATGCGGGAGGTTAGTCCAGAGTCGCGTTCCTGTTACTGGGAAGGTCTTCGGGAAAGCGGCTGAACGAAGTAGTGGGACAGAAAGGATATTGCTCTGGTGGGAAAGGGCGTTTCTGCCATGTTGTTCAGACAAGAGCGCAAAGCTCGAGGAGAAATATGGGGACAGTGTACATTAAGACACTGGAGAAGAAAGGTGGTACGGAAATCTCTGCACTTGAAGCCACTCAGCCAGGATAGCTGTGCATATGATGGTGAAATATGATCAAAGAATCAAACATCAGAGACATAACGAACACAAACGTTCGTAACCAGTTCAGGCGCCGTTAGCGCTTCTGAGAAAGGCCTTAAAAGATAACAGCGGTGTAAGCGTAAGTGTTTGTACAAGCTTCTTTTTCATGTCAAGAGGAAAGAGTTATTTATATTTATGTGGGCATAGAAAGATGTTTGATGGAGTCTTCTTGCACACTGCGGTTACGTGCTAGGTCCAATTTAGATTTTTATCTCTTATTACTCCTAGACTCTTTGGTGAGTGAGAAAAGTTTATATTTGTCCCATTTAGGGTTAAAGATAGTAGCGATTCTTGATATTCGGGCTAAT
The DNA here is from genome assembly GCF_021461395.2 of Schistocerca americana. Taxonomy (NCBI): domain Eukaryota; kingdom Metazoa; phylum Arthropoda; class Insecta; order Orthoptera; family Acrididae; genus Schistocerca; species Schistocerca americana. Next base: position 226,770,877 of record NC_060123.1, read on the forward strand.
GAACCTAGAAACGCGAACCAGTAGCGCTTGGGAATTGGATGGGTTGACCTTTAACCCCATATCCTACTCCTATTTTGATAGTGCTCACAGGTCGGTATAGAGATTCTCGATATGTGCCTTCAGGTTTATTGTTTCGCACTTGGATACAAATAGGTCATCAGCAGTGGCGCAAAACTGAGGGCACATCATTGATATACAATGAAAAGAGTGTAAGATCTAATACCGAACCGTGGGGGACAAACACTTTCTGAAAGGCACTGCAAAACACATGGTGAAGAGTAGTTCGCAACACTATTTGTCACCACCTGAGGGAAGAAATTCATCTGTGTGGCTGTATACCCACTCATTCTTTAGTCTTGTGTTTTTGCTGGTTTCTGACCCAACGGTTCATTGTATGTCATTTACTTTTACTATGTCATAATTTATTTAGCGACAAAATATTAATCGCGTTGATAACAAAAAAACCACAACATTCCGAAGCTTCAGGGCCCGAAGGAATCACTTTCATCAGATTCTGTACCAAACTTACGGCTGAGTAAGCTCCTGTTTTAATCATAACGTACCGTAGATGGCTTTAACAAAAAAACTGTGCCCAGTGGTGGAAGATAGCACAAGGCATACCTGTCTACAAGAAGGATAGCAGAAGTGGCCCACAAAACTATTGTCCAGTATCCTTGACATTCATTTGTTATAGAATGTAAGAACATATTTGGAGCTAAAACATAATGCAGTATATCTAACAGAATGATCTCCATGATAACCAGCATGAATTCCGTTAACATTGGTCATGCGAGGTTGTTGCAGCTTTTCTTGGCTTGTGAGATGCCATTGACACCATCACACCAACGCTTATAATCTAAAATACGATCGTATGAGGTATGAAGTGAAGTTTATGACTGGACTGAGGATTTCTTGGTAGGGAGGACGTAGTATGTAACCGTGGATGGGAAGTCTTGGACAGCTGTGGAAATAACTTCGGGTGTCTCTCTAGAAATTGTGTTGAGACCCTTGCTAGTTTCCTTAGAAACGCTATTCTATGCTAACCTCCGACGATCCGAACTGCGTATCTCTGAATTCTAGCCTATCCAGTTACGTTTACACTAGACCAACATAACTGTGTAACATTCAGACTGCTAGCTGGTGTGTACAGGTAAAGAACATTATATTGGTGTGTGGCATGTAGAATATTAACACGCAGCCATTTCTTTTGATTCACGAAGTTACTCAACTGAGCCAGGACCAGGAGACTGCCAGCAGCGTTTGCTTGTGACAGATAAGAAGCAGGTTTTTGAATCGGAACTACCATGTAGCAGGCAGAGCACCGAGGGAAAAGTCATTTGGCCACCAGTTTACAGGCGACAAAGAATTGCTTGTAAGATAGACGAGGAAAGAAGTTTCCATGGCTTCACTCATTCCCGTTACTGAGATAATTAGTCATCGGTAATATTATCTCCCTCAGTCCAGCTGACTGGCAGCCACAAGGAAAATTCCGGAGCATATATAGACGCCATTCTATTCCGTACGCAGTGGTGAAAGCTACGGGAGCCTGTCATCCATCGATGGGCATCATTAGCACGCCGTGGCTTAGAGGTATGCTATGTTTCTACGCAGCGTGTAGTAGGGTTTTGTGCTGTAAATAGTGACTGCTGTATTATGTTTAACTGTATCCGGAACAAGATGCAACTCGAAGCGTTTGCCTCCGATGGTTGGGATAGACGACAAATACGAGTCCTTCCTCAGCTCCTTGTAATTTTCTATTCGATAGGTATTATGTGTTATACCAGTTACCTCCTACAGTCTACGAATGAAGTGTGCAACGCCTGCTGTAGGCTGATGTTTAAAATTATAAAATTCGTCGAACCAAATGCTGAAATATCCCAAATAAGAAACAAACACAAGCAAGAATATTTTAACCTTTACTTTAATAGAATATAAAATTTGCTGTGTCTTGAGCATAAACGACCACGTCTAAGAATAATTATTGTAAGACAATACATTACATTGTAGACGCTTGCACATTGAAGACGTGTGTGTGAAGTTTTATGAATTCTACATTACAGCGTTTAAGCAATTTTCGTGAGCAATAGTGAGCTTGTTACGCCAAATGTCATTTGTGAATGATCAACAAAAGTTCTTGTATCTCGGAAACGAGGAAGAAGTCCACCGCACTGTATTGCAGCTGTATTGACAGCAAGAATACAATTGCAAACGAAGGAAGGTTAAGTTCGGTCCTTCTCATTAAGCAATGCTGAGAAGAAAGGTTCATTATTTCAAATTTTAGGCGACACGGTGAAGAAAACAGAGATACAACATAGTGGCTCTAAAAAGACGTAGGAAGAATTTTCCTCGTGCGCGAAAGTAAAAATCACTAAGGAGGAGCATGGTAAGGAGATACAATGAACTTCACACATCTTTAATGAAATATGCGCTTTCAAAAATTGAATCAGGAATCAACTGTAACGATTTTTGTAACATACGTCTTAACTATCCGACGTCAGTCACGTCGTTGTATCATTGTACTGAATTACAGTCCTCCCCCGAGTCTTTAAAGAATCGGAATCTGGAGCATAAAAGTTTGAAACGACTTTACAATTGAATTCATGTTTTAAATATCTGACTTCCACCACGTAAAGGTTTTATGTCTGAAGTCCGAAAACTCTAATTTCCCGCATGAACAACGAACTTGGTAAGCGATAAACCGTTTTCCTCTCATTCTTTTATGGGACTATAAGAGAGAAAAAGTTTAGAATAAGCTTTGTAATCATGTGTAAAGTTTTCTGGAATTCGCCAAGAGCCCTCATTATCAAAAACTGCATGAATATAACATGGGTTATTTGCGCGGCGTGAGTTAGCTACCTAAAGGTACATATACTCTTTTTAACTTTAATACTTGGCTTACTGTATTACACTTACCTATGTCAATTTACACCCCATAATATCTAGATTACCACGGGGTGATCCAGAAATTTAAATACCTAGGCTCTTACATGCAAAGTGATGGAGGATTGGAGGCCGAAATGCAGCACAGGATAAATAGTGGATGGGTGGACAGGAGAAAACTGAGCGGAGTACTGTGTGATAAGAAGGTTAGTTGCAGAATGAAAGAAAACCTCTACAAGTCTGTGGTGAGGCCTGCGATGCTGTATAGTGCAGAAACTTGACCAATTACAAAAGCCCAAGAGAAAAAGATGGAAGGGGCAGAAATGAGAATGTAAAGGTGGACGAGTTGGGTGACACGAAAGTATAGTCTAAGGAATGAGTACATCAGGGAAGAAGATCCAAGAAAGTAGGGTAAGATGGTATGGACATGTGCAGAGAAGAGGGGAGTACTATGTGGGGAGAAGAGGAAGACCGAAACTGAGATGGAAAAACAAGATAGAAACGGACATATGGGAGAATGAATGGCTCAAAGGAGAAGCACTGGATAGGCATTTATGGAAGAGAATGATCCAGCAAAGCAACGCCGACCCCACATGACGTGGGAAAAGGCTGAGATGATAATAAATGATTAGATTAAGATGGAATTCTGAATTTTAAGATTTGGTCAATAATAAAATACCGAAAATAAAATTTTTGTTGCCCCTGGAGGCCGTTTAGTTAGGCCACCTGCAATTGGAACTCTGCGTTTGTAACCATTTATTAATATAAACATAAAATTCATATCCGCTAAATTGGTCCCAGAATTCCAAGAAAGCGCTCTCCCTTGTAAGTTTAGACAACGTACTGATAGCCTGTCGTCATTAGTAAGACTTACTCAAATTCACCTTCGCTTGATATCCGACAGTGAGGTAGAAATCGCGTATCTTCAACGTCGCTAATGCTAATAGTGAGGAGTATCAACGTTCGTCCACTAAGAGGAAGATCAGGTCAGGTTAAACTTCCTGCGTATTCAGTAGAGTTCAAGCGTAACGCCTCCGGGATATGACGATGATGATGATGATGATGATGATGATGATAGTGGTGGTGGTGGTGGTGGTGGTGGTTGTTTGGATTGTGGGACGCTCAACTGCGCAGTTATCAGTGCCCGTACAAATTCCCAACCTTTGCTCAGTCCAATCTCGGCAGTTTCGTGAATATGATGAAATGATGAGGACAACACAAACAACCAGTCATCTCGAGGCAGGGGAAAATCCCTGACCCGCCGGTAATCGAACCCGGGACCCCGTGCTCGGGAAGCGAGAACGCGACCGCGAGACACGAGCTGCGGACGGATATGACGAAGCTGGTTTTAACAACACTGTGCTTCACTAGCCTCATCATTTTGGAAGTGGTATGCCCTTTTACCCCTCACATCTCTGAACTCACTGACACTGTCAGTTACAGGGGCACCTACAGTTTAATGTGGGTTCTGAACCACGGTGGAATCACGGCATTTTTTGCATCAACAAAGATTGCCAGAGGTGAAAGAAAGCGATACCCGGCAGAAGAAAACTCTAGGAACAACTGTGCATCGAACCCCGGACCTATAGATTTGTAGTCTGGCACGTTACCACTGAGCCACACGTACCGAAGTAACGATAACAAAATTTCGTTGTTAACAACACTTTATCTGCCTGGTAGATAAATGTTCTCGTAATTACAGAGAGGCATACTATCTGGATTTAAAAATTAAGATTTCCTCAAATGCCCCACATTTCTAATTCTTGCCTGATTGTAGAGTGTCTTCTTATGTGAAATTTAGATACTTCCGGAAAGAGAAGCTGTATCACACTGCAATTAAATCGTCTTCATGAATGAAACACAACACTGATGTAGTATTCTACAATATTCATTACTTGTTACATTAACCGGTTCTCGGCTGTTACGTCACCATCAGGTACAAAGACAAGTACGTGGCGCTGTGAAAGTTTAAACTAGTGCATCGACAGAGAATCTCCACTTCCACAGATGAAAATATTAATGTCAGTGAACCGATTTCTTCTTTTGATCAAGTTGTGCCATAAAATATCATCTTCCCCAAATCGATTTAGTACCTCTTCATTACTGATTCAATAGATCGAATTGCTTGGCGCATTTACAACTCTTGTTAAGCTGTCTCAATCCACATTCCACCTTACTCACCAAAACTTTCGGCATTCGAACATATTCACGCGTTTTTGTGCTGAAAGAGACAGTGGCGGTGGAAAAGAGATGAGAGTGCGAATAGGAGAGAGAAATTGGCAGTGAAAGAGAAAGAGGTTGATGAAGATAATAGCAGTTGGAACCAAAGTGACGGGGAAGATACTGACGGTTAGTGAGACAGCGGCAGTAAATGTGCGTTGACGCCTGTGCGCCTTGTGCTTAGTCGCCGTGCGACTGTACATGCCCTGCACGCGCAAATGGAGGCACGCGTGTAGATTGCATGCCTCTTCCTAAAAATGTGCGTGGGAGCGGTTGCATTCACAGCTGTGTTCACACTGTGCGCTTCTACGTCCATGTGGGGCAAGCTACAGCTGCAAGGCGCACCTTAAAGAAAGAGATTTATGGAAGCAGTGCGTGCAAAAGAGAGATAAAACATTGGAAATGAAAATTACATGTGAGCGGAGACCATACACAAGCTTGGGGAGGGGGACGGGGAGGGGCAGGCGGGCTCTGGACAGGTGAACTTCATAATTAGGTAGGTACAGGGGACGCCACATTTTGACCGACATTTTAAAGAAGTTGGTGTAGGGAAATTTTTTAGCTGTCAAAGTATGGTTGAAACAGTAGCAGTGGGGTACAAAAACAAAAGCAGACAGTTTAAGTGAGAGGGGCGAAAGTGGAAGTGGGACACACTGTAAAGCAGTGGGAGAAAAAGGAGAACGTGTGTGCGCGCTTCAGAGAGAGAGAGAGAGAGAGAGAGAGAGAGAGAGAGAGAGAGAGAGAGAGAGAGAGTGAGAGGGTGTTAGGAGTATAAGTTCATATATTTCTATTGGTGACTGATGATTGCGTACTGAACAACATATATCATATTTATTTCATTTGCAGACTAATAATTATAATAATTATAGCTGTTAGGAGTAGTATGTCTTTAGGTTGGTTAGTACCACCAAGTACATACAGCAAGAGGAAGCCATTAACGCCCATTTTCGCCTGCGCAGCAGATCAGGTGTTGAGTTGTGGATGCATGGACTCCAAAGGATTAATCTCTAATAACAGGCATAAACCACTTAGTGGTGCACTTATACGACCGTGCAGAAAACATCGGGTAGTAAGTTATGTGACATGTTTGCAGCAAGACTGTTACATAACACAGGCTGATTCTCGCACAGGCGGTAACAGCACCCAGCTGCGTTTTATAATGCTATTTATGTACATAATAGCGCCGTTACCGGTTTCGAACTGACAGGTTCATCATCAGATGGCTCGTTTTTTTTTTAGTTCATAATAGTTTTCGCTCTATATTTCCCCATACAATGGAGTGGTGGTGCCCTACAACTAAAACATGGTGTGAGAAACTGTCTACTTGACTGTAATTATGCCACATAACAATTTCAAATGATGTAAATAAATTATTAAAGTGAAAATGTTTTTGTTACTTACGTCGAATGTCAGTTTCCGACAAAATAACAAGACCGTTCGTGCAGATATAAAACAACTAACACACTGAAGTGGGTACATATTATCACTGATGACAGTATCTGTACTTTTAGCCCTCACACTCTGTGTAGACAGTGGCAGGGACAAGGTTAGTATGAAGGCTTAACTACAAAGAGACCAGGGAAAGGCTTTAGAACGTTGGGTGTTAAAAGAGCGCGAATATGTTCGCACGCCAAAATTTTTGATGAGGAAGGCGGAATGAAGATTTAATCACTGGTTCCCCATTTTTCTGTCAGACCCTTTTAGAGAGGAACGTATTCACCTTTATTTGCTCCGACAGGAGCATTTTTCCGCTTGTTAACTAAGTTTGTCAAAGCTCCATTAACGATGGTAAGCTTAAATACTCTGACGGAAAAAACCAACACCAAAAAGAAGTTGTGCGACGTAAACGAGAAGTTGGTAGACGTGTTTCTACATCTGGAAGATCATGTCTCTTCAAATGTGACATCAGGCGTACAAGAGTGACTACGAGGATGCAAATCAGGTTTGCTTTAAATACACGCTGAAACGGTCGTATGCGTTAGTTACCTTTGAGATTGAACGTGGTGACTGATTTTAGTCAACGATGCGTACAAGGCGACAAAGACGCCATTATCAACACCTCACCGAGTTTGAACGAGGTCGTGTCATAGGGCTACGAGAAGCTGGATGTTCCCTCTCCGACATCACAGAAAGACTTCGCAGGAATTTAGCCACTGTACATGATTAATGGCAGTGGTGGTCACGAGAGTGTACGGTCGCAAGAAGATTGGTCTTCGGACGGCCACGTGGCACTACCGAGAGTACAGAACATCGTGTTTGGCGGATGTCTGTGGCGCATCGTACTGGATCCGCCGCAGCAATTTGAGCAGCAACTGTCACCACAGTGACACAACGGAAGACTTATATAAATCTATTATTTCAAGGGCAGCTCAGAACCGGACGCCCTTTAGTGTGCATGCCACTGACCCCAAACCACCGCCGTTTGCAACTTCAGTTCTGTCAAGTGATAGCTCTCTGGAGAGCACGGTGGAAGTCTGTTGAGTTTTCTTAAGAAAGCTGGGTCTGCATCGGTGCCAGTGATGGCCGTGCGTTGATTGGGATGAGGCCAGCTGAGCGCCTGCACCCATCCTGTCAGTGTGCTAGACACACTGGATCAACACCTGGAATTATCGTCTGGGATGCTATTTCGTACGATAGCAAGAGAACTCTCTTGGTTACCCCACCCAACCTGACCGCAAATTTGTACGTCAGTCTGGTGATTCGACCTGTCGTGCTGCCATTCACGAACAGCATTGGACGGGATGTTTTCCAACAGGATAACGCTCGCCCGCATACCGCTATTATAACCCAGTACGCTCTACAGTGTGTCAACATGTTGCTTTGGCCTGCTCGATCACCATATATGTTTGCAGACGAGCACTTCATCGGACGACTACTCCACGCAGCGTCAACCACAAACAGCATCAACCGTCCGTGTACTGACTAGAGATGGATCGTTCGCGAACTAACGGGTCCAAAGGAACGGTTCACCAAGATGAACGGAACGAGCGAGGAACGAACTCCATGGTACGGTCGTTCATAGTTCACATCGGTCGCGGCTTTCTACTTATAGTTCCCGGGAACGGCACGTCGGCCAGTCTCGTTCCAGCCTCGGTCCCGTGCCCGTCTGTCTCGGTCTCAGTCTCGCTCGGCCGGATTCGTCCTTCACGTGGCCACTCGTCGCACTTCCGCTGCCGACAGCTCACAGTTCAGTACCTAGTTGTCGTTCGTTTCGGACGCCCATTCCAGATCTGTTTCAAACCTTTTTTGAACTCTGAACTTCTGGATATTTTCGCATTCTATTCAGCGTCCACGACCGGTAATTAAAATGTATTTTATAATTACGTAAACTATATAAATATTACGAGGTATATAATACATACATCTTTTCAGGTAACAAAGCGGCGTATCAGCTTACTTCACTATTTCGATAAACAGCAGAAGAAATATTTGTACGAAGGCAAGATTTTTTGTTGTTACACATTCAAAGGACGTCGGTACGGCACAAACGAGTGGCCATTTTCCCGTCTTTTTTTGGTCCAAGCCGGCCGGTGTGGCCGTGCGGTTTTAGGCGCTTCAGTTAGGAACCGCGAGACCCCTACGGTCGCAGGTTCGAATCCTGCCTCGGGCATGGATGTGTGTGATGTCCTTAGGTTAGTTAGGTTTAAGTAGTTCTAAGTTCTAGGGGACTGATGACCTCAGCTCTTGAGTCCCATAGTGCTCTGAGTCATTTGAATCATTTTGGTCGAAGGTAAAAGAGTATGTTCATTGTGATGGAAGGCAGACCGAGTTACAACCGAATGAAGCCCGCGCTTCGTAATCGAGTGTATGGTGTTACGTTTTGTAAATATGATAACTTCTACAATATTATTTCAGTGGTACAGGGTGGCGCACGAAAAATCGGCCCCGAGTACTAGATTGCTCATTGTCGCCTACCAATCGTCATCTCTTGTTTGCATTAGCTTGTAATTTCTTCGCTGCCTAATTGTCCCATGTTTATCTATTCTGCTCGTAGCGGTCAACAAATCGCGCGTAACTGTAGAGCAGTCTGTACTTGGGGCCGGTTTTTCGTGCGCCACCTTATATTATTTTACTGCGATCAGTGTCATAACACTACAGTTGGCGAACGAGATGTTTTGCAGAATCAATAAAAAGTGTGTGAGAATTCTGTTATGAATAAAAACTCTGTACTCCAGGGGGGAGGCAAGTGCCCCCTCTTGGCGCTGTCCATCTTCAGTCACCTATGCTACTAATTTTGAATTTTTCATAAGAACCATAATATACCAAGCACAATGAACGGCGAAGGAGTAAAAATGAACGCTTCCCAGAAAAGGGCGATCACCAGTGAACTAGTTCCCTGGGATGAACGACTTTGCCGATCTCTAATACTGACCTACCAAGTGCAACAGGTATGTATCTCATTCCACCGCACAAACTGACATCCAGCACCTGTAGAACACAATGCACGTAAGTTTGGATGCTTGCATTCAACATTCTGATGGTTAGAGGGGTTGTTACTGCACCAGCATTTCACGTTTGCACTGGCATATCACGCGCTTTCATTAACCTGTGATCTTGCAACGTTAATCGCTTAAATAAAATACTGGCCATTAAAATTGCTGCACCACGAAGATGACGTGCTGCGGACGCGAAATTTAGCCGACAGGAAGAAGATGCTGTGATATGCAAATGATCAGCTTTTCAGAGCATTCACACAAGGCTGGCGACACCTACAACGTGCTGACATGAGGAAAGTTTCCAACCGATTTCTCATACACAAACAGCAGTTGACCGGCGTTGCCTGGTCAAACGTTGTTGTGATGTCTCGTGTAAGGAGGAGAAATTCGTACCTTCACGTTTCCGACTTTGATATTGGTCGGATTGTAGCCTATCGCGATTGCTGCTCGCGTTGGTCGAGATCCAATGGCTTTAGCAGAATATGGAATCGGTGGGTTCAGGAGGGTAATACGGAACGCCGTGCTGGATCCCAACGGCCTCGAGTCGAGATGACCGGCATCTTATCCGCATGGCGGTAACGGAACGTGCAGCCACGTCTCGATCCCTGAGACAACAGATGGGGACGTTTGCAAGACAACGACCGTCTGCACGAACAGTTCGACGACGTTTGCAGCAGCATGGACTATCAGCTCGGAGACCATGGCTGCGGTTACCCCTGACGCTGCATCACAGGCAGGAGCGCCTGTGATGGTTTACTCAACGACGAACCTGGGTGCACGAATGGCAAAACGTCATTTTTCGGATGAATCCAGGTTCTGTTTACAGCGTCATGATGGTCGTATCCGTGTTTGGCGGCATCGTGGTGAACGCACATTGGAAGCGTGTATTCGTCATCGCCATACTGGTGTATCACCCGGTGTGATGGTATGGGGTGCCATTGGTTACGCGTTTCGGTCACCTCTTGTTCGCATTGACGGCACTTTCAGCAGTGGACGTTACATTTCAGATGTGTTACGAACCGTGGCTCTACCCTTCATACGATCCCTGCGAAACCCTACATGCATGAAAATGTGATCACATGTCAGTTCTAGTATAATATATTTGTCCAATGAATACCCGTATATCATCTGCATTTCTTCTTGGTGTAACAATTTTAATGGCCAGTAGTGTGTATTACCCAGACAAATGTATACCAGAAATTTCATTGTTGTTTTTTGGTTTTGCGATTTCTTTCCGTCAGTTTACAAGATAATTTCTGAAACATTTTATTGATACCTTTCAGTTTCCTGTTAGATGTTGCACTGGCGCCACGAAAACTGAGGGTAAATAGCTTTTTCACATTTTCGGTGTGACGAGGTGACATGTAGGGTCACCCACGTGCGAACTGCATTTCTGAGCCTGTCCTGGTTAAGCCAGCGCACCTTTACTCCTGCGGCTACAACGGCCGGCCGCGACGCCGCTCGGCAGAATTTCCCCGGAGGACTGCGCGTCAGCGACATCGCGAGCAGGTCGGCCGCCGCTGCCGCTGCCTCACGACTCCCGTAATCGGCAGTCTGCGCATGCGCGCGCGCCTGCAGCTATGCCCGCGGCAGACAGTAGCCGCGCCTTCATTACGCTGCCGTGTTTTAATTAACGGGCCGAACGGAGCAGCGGCGAGCAGACACCGTCTCCGCCTTTTGTTCCGCTACGGCGCCGAGGCGGATGCTACGAGAGCGCCATTTCATTAGCGCTGCTCCGGAAGGCGCAGCGAGACTGCGACTTGCAGATCTGCAGGATAAACTGCTGACAAGTAGGAGACGTTGCAACGTCATCAATAGTTGCTGCTGAATTCGCTGCGAGCTTGCTTTCTCTCTTTCTTTTTCTATCCTTCTCCGCAGTAGTCTTCGAATAAGCAACCGCTCCTGCCAACTATATTCTACCCAGTCAACACGTCTACTACTTTTCGTTTTCATGAAGAGATTATTGAACTATGTGCGGCTCGCGGTGATGCGGTTCTATCTACATCTACAACCATACTCCGCAAGCCACCTGATGGTGTGTGGCGGAGGGTACCTTGAGTGCCTCTATCGGTTCTCCGTTCTATTCGTCTCGTATTATTCGTGGAAAGAAGGATTGTCGGTATGCCTCTGTGTGGGCTCTGATCTCTCTTATTTTATCTTCATGGTCTCTTCGCGAGATATACGTAGGAGGGGGCAATATACTGCTTGACTCCTCGGTAAAGGTATGATCTCGAAACTCTAACAAAAGCCCGTACCGAGCTACTGAGCGTCTGTCTTGCAGAATCTTCCACTGGAGTTTATCATCTCCATAACGCTTTCGCGATTACTAAATGATCCTGTAACGAAGCGCGCTGCTCTCCGCTGAATCTTCTCTATCTCTTCCATCAACCCTATCTGCTACGGATCCCACACTGGTGAGCAGCATTCAAGCAGTGGGCGAACAAGTGTACTGTAACCTACTTCCTTTGTTTTCGGACTGCATTTCCTTACGATTCTTCCAATGAATCTCAGTCGGGCATCTGCTTTACCGACGATCAACTTTATATAGTCATTCCATTTTAAATCACTACTAATACCTCCCAGATAATTCGTGGAATTAACTGCTTCCAGTTGCTGACTTGCTATATTGTAGCTAAATGATAAGGGATCTATCTTTCTATGTATTCGCAGCACATTACACTTGTCTACATTGAGATTCCATTGCCATTCCCTGCACCATGCGTCAATTCGTTGAGATCGTTCTGCATCTCACTAAAATTTTCCATTGTTACAACCTCTCGATGTACTACAGCATCATCCGCAAAAAGCCTCAGTGAACTTCCGATGTTATCCACAAGGTCATTTATGTATATTGTAAATAGCAACGGTCCTACGACACTCCCCTGCGGCACACCTGAAATCACTCTTACGTCGGAAGACTTCTCTCCATTGAGAATGGCATGCTGCGTTGTGTTATCCACGAACTCTTCAATCCAATCACACAATTGGTCTGATAGTCCACATGCTCTTATTTTGTTCATTAAAAGATTGTGGGGAATTGTATCAAAGGCCTTGCGGAAGTCAAGAAACATGGCATCTATCTGGGAAACCGTGTCTATGGCCCTCTGAGTCTCATGGACGAATAGTTCGAGCTGGTTTTCAGACGATAGTCTTTTTCGAAACCCCTGCCGATTTCTACAGGGTAAATTTCTAATCTCCAGAAAAGCCATAATACTCGAACATAATACGTGTTCCAAAATTCTACAACTGATCGACGTTAGACATACAGGTCTATAGTTCTGCACATCTGTTCGACGTCCCATATTGAAAACGGGAATGGCCTGTACCCTTTTCCAATCCTTTGGAACGCTACGCTCTTCTAGAGACCTACGGTACACCGCTGCAAGAAGGGGGGGCAAGTTCCTTTGCGTACTCTGTGTAAAATCGAACTAGTATCCCATCAGGTCCAGCGGCCTTCCCTCTTTTGAGGAATTTTAATTTTGTCGCCTCGTTTTTCTTTTAATTCGTTTTACAGGCGTCACTAGGTTGCTGGTATGCTTGCCCGTGAGTGGTAGCAGCAGCGCTTATCGATAAGTGCACTGTCGTACCATCTCTGGAGCGACCGCTAGTATTTCCGGGCCGTCGTCTGTCGAGAGTGAATCCGGAAGAAGAAGAAGAAGAAGAAGAAGCAGAAGCAGCAGCAGCAGCAGCAGTGAAGTCGCGGACGGAGCGCCAGTGAGGTGCGGACAGCCAGTGCTCGCCGACCGCTGGCGACACACATGAACTGTCCGACGGAAGGAGACTGGAACGGGTCGACCATTGGTCGTCTCATCGGGCGACATGTATTTGGTTTTTTGAGCGTTTCTGGGCCTCGTCAGTTGGTCATCTCGCCGGACTTGGGCCGGTTCCCTCCTTGTGCAGAGATGTCGTGACCAATGGACGTGAGTTACCTCTGCATGGATGGGTCCGAGCCTGGGTGCCCGGGTGGCCGTGTCTCCGAGTTCGGAAAAGACATGGAGTTCAATCGGGTTCAAGCTGCAGTCAGCTTCGGGCAGCCAACACTCGCCCGACCGTCGCCGACACACGTAACTTGAGAGGGAACGACCTGGGTTGGTCGTTCGGTCGGTCGTCTCACCGGACGACGTGTATTTGGTCGCCGACCGCTTGTGGAAACACACTGTGTGTCGAATTGATTCGTCCTTGTTGTTCCACAGTGATTGCTTTTACGATTGTTCGAGTTTTTGTGCAAGTATGTTTACGTGGAACTGTGCGTAGCTTCTGTGATTTACACTGGGCAGATGAATGCTGGCTGCTTACTGGAATAAGCAGTTGGTCGGTTGCGACAGAGGGAATTGATTAGGTTGTTCGTTGGTTGTTCAGCCGTCCCTAGGTCGTGTTGCAACCCTATTGTTTAGTGTTACTCTTGGCTGCCTGTCTCACCTACACTGTGGTTAGGGTTTCCTCACCAGGCCGACCCTTGGAACACTTCTGAGCACCACTGTTTATTGTTTGTGATTGTCGTTTTATTTGGTCGCAGGTATTGTGCCAGGCCTTCAGCCGTGTATTAATATTGTCAGTTTTATGTTTAGTATATGGCCTTCAGCTGCGTTTGTTTTAAAATCTGTGGCTTTCATATGTAAATCCTTGTCTGTAAGGTTTCTCTTGAATTATCTTGAATTCTTGAAACGGCCTCCAGCCGGGTTCTGTAAATGTTTATCTTAAGGATGTCCTTAATTATTCTTGAATAATTGTTAGGGCCTTCAGCCGACAAGATACTTCATGTTTTCTTAAGATGTTGTACTGTGTAAAAGTTTATCTTTAAAGCATCTCTTTTATTATGTAAGGAATTTCTTTTTTATTCGGCTTTCAGCCGAAGAATTAACTTTAATCTTCCTTAATACGGCCCTTAGCCGGAATTGGTACATGCTTGGCTTTTAAGGAATTTCCTTGCTGATCTGAAATATTATTTCGGCCTTTAGCCGAGAAGATATTGTGATTTTATTTAATTAAGAGGGGACTGATGACCTCTGATGGTAACTCCCATAGTGCACAGAGCGATTTGAACTTAAGTAAGGCCTTCAGCCGTTTCTCTAAATCCTGGTGTTTTAAAAGCAATCATATAACTTATTCTGGAGAAGCTATTTGGACCCTCAACCGTGAATTGATCTTTGTTGCTTTAATGAGAAAACTGTGCATTTGTTTGAGGAGTAAAATTGTGTGTGTTCTTGTATAACTAGGAGTAACTGACTTTGGCCGCTTTCCACAACCTGATCCGCTCCGTCCTGCGAAACTAGATTTCAGTAGTTACATATCGGTTACAGTTGTATTACATACTGATATACTTTTTGGCGACTTGTTTCCAACCGACTGGTGCTTTCTCATGCCTGACCGAATATGTTGCATTTGACTGGACTAACGGTCTAGTTGAGGAGATGAGGGGGGGGGGGGGAGGGGGGGGCGAGGATCTGAAACTTATCAATAAGGATAAATCATTTTAATTTTTCGTGATTGTAACGAGCCTGATGAGCGGTGTCTGCAGTACCAGCCGAGACGTCGGCAGTTGCACACTCTCACGTATTATGAAGCTTTGGAGAACGAAAATCTCTTCTTCGACAATAAACATGGATTCCACAACCAAACATGTTCCAAAACTCAGCTCGTTCTGTTCGTCGTCTAAGTTCCGCATTGCACCTTATTGAAAAAAAAATACGAGCCTTCCGAATACCGCATCAGATTTGTGACTGTATTCAGGAACATTGCCAGAGAGAACTCAACATGGCGCTTTTAACGAACAAGATCGACTGATGTAAACCTAACTTCAGGAGTCCAAATGGTTCAAATGACTCTGAGCGCTATGGGACTTATGTCCTGAGATCATAAGTCCCCTAGAACTTAGAACTACTTAAACCTAACTAACCTAAGGACATCACACACATCCATGCCCGAGGCAGAATTCGTACCTGTGACGGTAGCAGCAGCGCGGTTCCGGACTAAACTTCAGGAGTACCCCAAAGGAGTGTAGTATTGCCGGTCTTCTCTCTCTCTCTCTCTCTCTCTCTCTCTCTCTCTCCCCGTCAGAACAGGCAACGAAAGGTCCAAACGTACTTCTCAGGTAAGTCGCTCCTCAAATAGCCTCACAAGGGCAGAGTGGACACCGTTAACGAACAGCGCTCGGCAGATCCAGACAGTTACCCATCGAAGTGGTTAACGTGGATGATATTACAGGAACGGACGTTACTACTGCGGCAAGGCCGTTGTCAACACGACCGTTACTGCTTACGATACCGTCCGCGCCACTATCCGCCTGTAAGTTGGCAGTAACCCATCTGACAGCACCGCCAGTCTGTGGCCGACTCCAGGACACACGCTCTTCAGGCAGCACGTCGAGCGCGCATGGAGCTGAAAGAGGACGCCACACCGGAGTCGAGACAGTCTGTTATTTCAGTTCTGCCTGTGTAGTCTAGTAGTTATTATTCAGCCTCTGTTGTTGTTGTTGTTGTTGTTGTTGTTGTTGTCGTTGTTGGGATATCGAACCGGCCTTGTTTGGATTGTGCTGTGGACTTGCTGTTATTGAAGTTAAGTAAAAGAAGTCTGTTGACCTCTACGCGTGCGTCTCATCATTTTGGTCTCTGCCTTGGAACTCACCAACTCCTTGGCGTCCACCACGCATATGATGCGATTGTCTGTAAGAAGATAGCATCACCAGAGGACTGATGACTGGTGCAGGGACTGCTGGCTCGACTTAAGCATACGAGGTCTGTTCAAAAATTCCAGAACTTTGTCCACAAAATTGTTCTTCGCTTCATTTTTAGTACGAAATACTCTCCTCCACAATTGATACACCGCTCCCAGCGCCGTTTCCACTTCCGGTAGCAGCCCTGCTCGACCGCGCAATGCGTCACCTGCGAATTTTCTTTTACCTCGTCTATCGTTGCAAATCTGCGTCCTTTTAATGGCGTTTTCAGCTTTTGAAATAAAAGAAGTTCGCAGGGCCAGGTCGGGGGAGCGCGAAGGATGATGCAGCACAGTGACTTCGTTTTTTGTACAATAGTCACGCACCAACAACGACGAATGTGCGGGTGCGTTTTTCTGATGCAGGAGCCACGAACTGTCTCGTCACATTTCAGCCCGTTCCCTTCTCACATTTTCCCGCAGGCATCTTGACACGTTCCGATAGTACCATGGTTTAACAGTTTGCCCCTGTGGCAAGAACTCATGATGCACTAATCTTCAAGTTAAAGAAAACAGCGTGGCTTTGAAATCTGACCTGATCTGACGAGTCTTTTTTTGGTGTCAGAGAAACTTTTCCGACCCACTGCAAGGATTGAACGTTGTTCTCAATATCATACCCGCAGACCCACATCCCATCACCAGTTAGGATTCTCTTAAGGAACATCTCGTTCTCATTTGCGCGATCCAGAAGCACAGATTGCGAGGCGAAGGTCTTTCTGGTCTTGACTCATGAGCGGCAGGACGAAATTGGTGGCAACACGATGCAAACCAAGATTCTCTTTCCGGATTTCATGACATGATCCAGCTGCAATGTTACGTTCTTCTGCAATCTCGTGGACAGCCAGTCTTCGATTGGCAGGCGCAATTTCGTTGACTTTCCTGACATGAGCGTCGTCGCTAGACGTTTATTGGTTGGTTGAGTTGGGGGAGGGGACCAAACAGCGAGGTTATCGGACCCATCGGATTAGGGAAGGGTGTGGAAGAAAGTCGGCCGGTCTCTTTCAAAGGAACCATCCCGGCTTTTGCCTGAAGCGATTTAGGGAAATCACGAGATACCTAAGTGTGGATGACCGGACGCGGGTTTGAACCCTCGTCCTCCCAAATGCGAATCCGGGTACACGTGGAAGGCCGTCCCCGAACGAGGGTCAACTTTAACTTCCGTCCCGCATTTTTAAACCATGGGAACCGTTCGTAATACCGAGTACGGCTTAAGCACTCATCATCGTAGCCTTCCTGCATTATTTTGTGTGTGTGTGTGTAAAGGTTTTCTTAAGTTTCACAGACGCGCTGCTCCCCTAACTCTGCTATCTCGAAATTCGCAAACTGTGCGAAACGACGTTCTACTCAATACAGCACTGAACAACAGATATTCAGCAATGAAACGTTGGGCATTTAAACATTAAACACAGGTGTGTCTGCAGGGACGCCAACCGCATTTCGCTGCAAGGCCCACTGGCGCGAAATTATGAATGTTCCAGAATTTTTTCAACAGACCTCGTAAATGAATGTAACGTACTGTTTATAAATGGGCGAAGAAACCCACTACTGAACTCAGTTGTTAAGTCCCATAGTGCTTAGAGCCATTTGTACCATTTAAGACATCAGATCTCCCACATCACTGTGGCGGAGAAAGATCCTGAAACAACGGGACCAACGACGACTGAAGAGGATCATTCAACGTGACAGTAGCGCAACCCTTCCGCAAATTTTTGCAGATTTCAATGCTGGGCCATCAACAAGTGTCAGCGTGCGAACCATTCAGCGAAACATCATCGGTATGGGCTTCGGAGCCGAAGGCCGACTCGTGTGCCGTCGATGACTGCACGAAAAGAGTTTACGCCTCGCCTGTGCCCGTCAACAGCAACATTGGACTGTTGATGACTGGAAACATGTTGCCTGTCGGACGAGTCTCGTTTCAAATTGTGTCGGACGGATGGATGTGTACGAGTATGGAGACAACCTCATGATCCATGGTCCCTGCATGTCAGCAGGGGACTGTTCAAGCTGGTGGAGGCTCTGTAATGGTGTGGGGCATGTGTAGTTGGAGTGATATGGGACGTATGATACGTCTAGATATGGCTCTGACAAGTGACATGTACGCAAGCATCATGTCTGATCACCTGTATCTATTCACGTTCATTGTGCATTCCGACAGACTTGGACAATTCCAGCAGGACAATGCAACACGCCATACGTCCAGAATTGCTACTGAGTGGCTCCAGAAACACTCTTCTGAAGTTAAACACTTTCGCTGGCCACTAAACTCCCCAGACATGATCTTTATGGAGCATATCTGGGATGCCTGGCAACGTGCTGTCCAGAAGAGATCTCCACCACTGTTGCTCTTACTGAAGTATGGACAGCCCTGGAGGATTCATGGTGTCAGTTCCCTCGAGCACTACTTCAGACATTAGTGGAGTCCATGCCACGTCGTGTTGCGGTAGTTTGGCGAGCTCGCGCGGGCCCTACACGAAACTAGGCATGTGTACCGGTTTCTTTGGCTCTTCCGTGTATAAACATCGGGAGCTAACCGAAAGCAAATTCCATGCTCAGATTCATAGGACGAAACTTAAGCAAATGTAATTCATCCACGAAAGAAGTGGCGAACAAAACACTTGCTCGATAGATTCTTAAGTGATATCCATCAGTCTTGAACCATTACCAGGTTTGATGAATGTAAGAGTGGTATGTCTCGTCACGGTATCGCTTAGTCAGCTCGAGTGCGTTACGGGGATGCTCGACGAACTCCAGTAGCAGCCGCTACAAAAGAGGCTTTGGCTATCAGATAGAGGTTTAGTGTTGAAATTCCAAGGGTGTACTTGTGGGAGCAATGTGACAACACATTGGTTCCTCCCACAAACGTCTCGAGGAATGGCTGCAGAGATAAAACTGAAAATTTAAGAGTTAATACCGAAATTTGCCGAGAATCATTTCTTCCGCGTGCCATTCGCGAATAGAACAGGGAAATGTTCACCAGATAGTGGTACCAGAAGTAACTTCAGCCATACACCACATGGTGGCTTTCGGCGTATAAATGTAGACATAGTTATATCATGACACGATTACACGCCGGAAAGATCTTATTCGAAATGGATCGATTCCTGAACGAACAACAGCGGTTATTTTTGGCAGCGGAACATAGCTAGTCCGAAAATGCTTTTAGTCCTCCCCAGTCGAGTTTTTTTTCATTGACTGGGGTACGCTGCAGAGTTGCACGTACGGAGATCTGGTCCACGCTTATTGGAATCACGCCATCCCCCGGGCGCCCGGGGCAGCACTTTATTAAAAAGCTTTTCGCATCTGCAGCAAACGAAGGCCTTAATTACTACACCTTGTTGAGTTTTAATGAAGTTTAGCTCCCACGGGTAACTCTGTTGGGGCTATTGAGTTTCCGGGACCTGCCCTGCCCCGAGCAATGATAGCGCCGCGAGCTAAAAGAAAAACAGAGGTGGCAGGCGGAGGAACAAAACCGTGAAGCCGTCAAAGTGCTGCCTTTTCAATAATTTATCTTTGCCGCAACAAAGGAAGGCTTTCAGAGGACCAGAGGCGGCGTGCATTAAACAAGAGCGCCGGGCCCCTTCACGGCCTACAACAGCTTTACGCTCGCCGCCGAGCGTACGCTCGTAAATTTCTGAAAGGCATAAGGCCGCCCCGGTCCGAAACACTTAGCAGAGAAATTCCCACCGTCCCCTTTCTCTGGGTGAAAGCGCTGTCTCCGTGAATGACGACGCTCCCGCGGTGTACTCACGCAGCCATTAATTAAACGTATTCTGAAGATCACTCCCAATTTAACTCGGCGATCCATTCGGGTAAAAGATGGCGCCTCACGCTCGAGGCGCATATCGGGCGGAAAGCGAAAGTCGCCGCCACGTTCTGTATTTGCCGCGACGGCGTCAGCTCGGAGAATACCGGCACATCGTTAACAGTCCTGGAGCGAAACGACACTAACGAGGAATCCCGACAGCAGAGCAAAAGACTGGGAATAAATGCGAGGTGTGCTGCGGTCTTAATTTGGAACGAATTTATTTCCACGACAAAGTAATATTTTTTTTTTACTTTTTTATTTTATTTTTTGGTGAGACTCCACAAATGCCGCAACGTTGCAAAAACCACTACTCTGTTACAAATGAGAACAGGCGAGAGTAAATGATTCGAAATAGATATCATAACTTTGTAATGGAGCGGACGAAATAATAAGTAGGCAAGCTGTTTAACGTCAGGTGCTGTGAGAACGTCGACGACTGGCGAGTAAATAGGGAATTACAAAAAAAGTAAAATGTTCTGCAAAAAGATTTCTCTACAAGTACAGAAACATTTGCTGCATTTCTGAATGACGCTCGAAACCATGCACAGAACTTGAAGTGCTGACTGAGAATTATCTATAGAAACAGGTCAACGCCACACAACGGAAGAATGCCGGTCTACATAAAAACTTTCCCTATTACCATATAAAATTCTACCTTAAACACTGAACTTTAAATTCTCTGTTGGCACCTCATTTGATGTAAATGGTTTCGAGCATCTTTGAAAGGTGCGTACTCTATTCTATTTCTTGATTTTAGACACTCTCCGCCCGAACAGGCCTCGTAAGATCCAACGTTACCGATCGACCACCGTGTCATCCTCAGCCCCTATGCGTCTCCGGATGCGAATGGTCATGTGGGCAGCACACAGCTCTCACGGCAATTGTCACTTTTTTTTCCTTTATTGATTTTCAATTCCCCCCCGAAGGGGGCGGGCTGGCAGCAGCTTAAAACAGAAAGCAAAGGGGTTGGCAATGTTAATAAAATACACAGGAATTAGAGAAGTAACATAGTAGAAACACAATTAAAAAGACAGGGCGACAGTCCGGTTTCTGTTCGCAAGATATATATATATATATATATCTCACACCCAGCGACAGTATGATGGCCGTTCGCAACAATTCCCAAAAGACACACAACACGGAACACGCACTGTAAAACACTCCCGAACCAAGGGCAGATGGGGGGGGGGGGCGACCTGGAGGAGGGGGAGGGGGAAAACCAAGGTGGGAGGAGAGTAAAAACGAAAAGGAAGGGGGAGGGAACCAAGGAGACAAAGGACTCATAAGGGGGGAGAGGGGTAGGGTGTCACTATCGTGTCCGGTGCCGCTATTTGTCAAGTCGTTGACAGGGCTGAATGCACCCCGCTTTCCAGCAGCGTTCGGCACGTCCATCCAACTGCTAGGCAAGCAAAACAGCACTTAACTTCGGTGATACGACGGGAACCGGTGATACTACTGCGGCAAGGCTGTTGGCAATTTCTTAGTTTACATCAATAATTACATAAAATATATGGCATTTTCCCAAAATGTTGCTACTTTTCGATTTTTTTACTTAAATACCTTGATTACCTCTAAGTTTCTTTTTTTCTCACGTTGCCCTATTTAATGCCCAATTTTTTCATTTCCTACTCTTCGCTCGGCTACGAAAATCTGGACAAAAATCCAGTGTGTATTTTCTAGGGAGTCTTGTTTCCGTTCCGCTCAAACATTTGACCAAAGGGGTGGAAGGTGCGCGATATGGAAAAATTCCGCAGACAGTCCTGGGATACCACATGTAAAGGTCTATACTGCCTTGCGCAACTAAAGTACACAGCCCGCCGGGAGAACGGAGGCAGCATGTCACAGCCTTCCCTTTAAACTGTCTACATCATATTTTTGCTGTAACTTGTAATCATAAAAATGGCTCTGAGCACTATGGGACTTAACATCTACGGTCATCAGTCCCCTAGAACTTAGAACTACTTAAACCTAACTAATCTAAGGACATCACACACATCCATGCCCGGGGCAGGATTCGAACCTGCGACCGTAGCAGTCGCGCGGCTCCGAAATTGTAATCATATATGAAGACAAATAGATGAAGACGCTGTCTCCCATCAAAACATCTGGGGGTCATTAATTACTTTATCATAGTTGCAGTTTCTAATGGGACATTCTCCTCTGACATTACCTTTCTTTATAGAAATAGCCGATACCAGGGATATTTTCGAATGTCTTATAGGTGAACAATATCTCGGCTGTTTCACTGAAAAAAATTCATATTATTTTGTATACGATGTGTTGTATTTCAGGCTAAAATCTATTAAAAGAAATTAATTTGTTACAATCGATATTTACTAGTTCTGTTTGTATAGCTAAAATTATTCTTCTTTTCGAAATATTTGAAATCACGTAATATCTGACATACTTGAAATTCATATTATTAATTGCACAATGTAACAGTAATTATTAAATTTATTTCGGGATTCATTTATAAAATATTGTATAACTCGGTGATGATTCTTCTTTTGTCAATAAAGTCTGTAAACTCTTTGGAATGTGTTAGTACCGCAGTAGTGGGCAAGCCCCTAACTGAAAAAAGAAAGCAGCCCAAAGTTCGAGACCGTAGCCAACAGACAAGGGCAATTGGCCCGGTATGAAAGGTGTTACGGCGGTAACCCAGGGCAGCATACTGATACGGATACTAGAATACACAGTAAGGATCACACGCTGCCGGTCTGTGAGTTGTGACGTCGACATGAATCCTCTCGCCTCGCCGCACTGCACCGAAACTTATAGGCACATGGCGCACACATGTTTAACTCATACGCTGGTATGAATGTAAGCGAGATCTTAGTGTTCTATTGTATTGTTGTTATTAGTACGAAGTTTATGTTAAACTAATTTTTTCTATGTTTGGTGATTAAATGTTAGTATAAACCCTTCGAAGGACGTCGACATCTTTCATCATCTCGGAGGGCACTGTTTTTTTATGAAGGAAGCTGGTCAGACAGTCTTAAGACCACTTAAGGCATGTAATACGGAGAAACACTCTATATATCATTTTAAACTCTTTAACAGTATGGACAGATTTGCTTTTTCTATTCTCGAAATATATATTACAACTTTTTTCATTTTTTGCCTTTGTTCACACTCAGCAAAACACTAAACTGCATCCGAACAGACTTCTGAATGTCCAACGGCACCGACCGACCGCCATGTCGTTCTCGGCCGATATGCTCCACGGGTTGCGGATATGGAAGGGCTTGTGGTCAGCACACTGTTCTCCCGGCCGTTGTCAGTTTTTGTGACCGGAGCCTCCACTTCTGAGTCAAGTAACTCCTCAATTGGCCTCGCAAGGGCTGAGTGCACCCCGCTGGCCAACAGAGCGCAACACACCCAGACGGTCACCAATCCGAGTGATAGCCAAGCCCGACAGCGCTTAACTTCGCTGATCTGACGGGAAGCCGTTTTACCACTGCGGGAAGGCCGTTGGCCAGTTCAGTCACTACTTTTGCATTATTTTCCCTTATTGCTAGCTTTCATTACGATTACAGTGCATGTTCTTACGACACACATTACAGCAAAGTCATGGCAAAAGGTAACGCTCCCTATGATCGGTAACGTACTGTCGCAGCCTTTGCATTATCTTCAGATGACCAATTAGTACACCATTCTTTTGCCGGTCCTTGCGGCACTTCAGTCCGGAACCGCGCTGCTGCTACGGTCGCAGGTTCGAATCCTGCCTCGGGCATGGGTGTGTATGATATCTTTAGGTTAGTTAGGTTTAAGTAGTTCTAAGACTAGGGGACTGATGACCTCAGATGTTAAGTCCCATAGTGCTCAGAGCCATTTGAACCATACACCGTTTTTTAGTAACCACTTGTTGTTGACACTCAAAGAGATCCCTAAATCACCTTTTGAAAATACTTTAATGTCGGTAACTCAGCGCTATT
This sequence comes from Schistocerca americana, assembly GCF_021461395.2. Lineage (NCBI taxonomy): Eukaryota > Metazoa > Arthropoda > Insecta > Orthoptera > Acrididae > Schistocerca > Schistocerca americana. Next base: position 226,794,864 of record NC_060123.1, read on the forward strand.
TCCAGAGAGACGATCCTGTTACTTTACATTCTCTTGTCTAAAGTCTTTTATTTCTGTTTTCATAATTTATAATTGTTGGCCAAAGCACACATTGTCACATTCTCGGCAATGTTTATTCTCACAGTTAACGTTTTGTCTAATAGTAATTTCTTTATTACTTGGCAACATATTTACGTGCAACATATCTTTTACATCTTTAGAGTAGCTTCGTTTTCTTGCTAGAATATTTTTCTCATTTTGGTTTCATTCCTACGCCCTACATCATCTCCGGAGGATGGTGATTTCGAGTTGGAACAGCATCGGTTTTCATCTTGCGCTTCGACTGAATACTTGACAGTTCACCTTTCGAATACTCTTCATAATCCGAATCAGCAAAATGTAATGAGCGGACCCGAGCACTGACTCTCGAGCATTCAACTGAAAACGAATCTACATGTTCACAAGCAGTTATCAATATTCGTTCAGTCTCATTGTTTTTGGAAAATGTATGAAACCTAATTCGTAACTTACTTATCTGTCAGATATGGTTAGTACAACTGGTGATCGCGCAGCTAACCATTATTTTTCACTTAAAAACAGCTCTAAAATATCCATCATTGCGGTTTAACTCTGTATTGTATCACCGGTCACTAATAAAAATGCACACACTGCCGTAAACAACCTTGCTTTCGCTCATAAACAATACATAATAGCAATTACGGGTTACTGGGCGCTGATTGGGTTCACTCTGAAGTCAGCGGTGCACACAGACCTCGTGATCCGTACCGTTTATTTTAGTATATCCGTGCTGATACTGAAGTCAACTGTGGTTCCACTGTAGTAGAAAACACGATTGCATTTTAACGTAGACAAACGGATCTCACTATCTCTTTTATTTTATTTTTTTTAATTTTTACAGAAGCTTAATTATGAGGACGTCACCTCTTCATGTCTCATTAATGACGACTAATCTCGAGAGGGGCTAAAGTGAAGCACCAACTGCCATACATCTCTCTGATGATATACCCATCACCGTAATCAAAATACACCTCAATAAAGGTTGAGATTGCGATTCATGTGAACTCATATAATACTCACGCGACTCGCCTTTTCTAACCACTCAAACAACAAAATTCTTTCTCACTAATCATTTCAATTGCGGCTATTTTTGGTGGTCGGTCTGACAACAGCTGAGTTCAAACGGATGCAACTATACGTTTCTGGTTAGACGAACATACAGGCATCCCACCGCGCCTTCTCATCTATATCTGGATATACACACCGTATGGTTTATGACGGAAATTTCTTTTCCTGTTCCATTTGCAAATAGAGCGAGAGAAAAATGACTATTTGTATGCGTACGTGCGAGCCCTAATTTCTCTATCTTCGTCGCCCTTACGCGAAATGTATGTTGGCGGCAGTAGAATCTTTCTCCGGTCAGCGAGTTGCTTGGATATATTGCTTTAATACGATATGGTGGGAATCTTCCACGAAGAAATCTATTCAGGTATTAATGGGTTAACCAATGCGCCACCACGCACAGTAGATGATGAGAGGAAATGAAGCGCCTGCCACAAATGGTGTTTTCCGCTAGAACAAATAAACCGGGTTTACCTTCTCCTGTTAAAAACATGAATAACCATCTCGCAGAGTCAGTGAGGTCCTGGAAGGCTGTGGAGTCTTGCCTACTCCAGTGACGTGGACAGCTGTGCTTTTCTCTCCTGAGCGCCGGCCGCGGTGGCCGGGCGGTTCTAGGCGCTTCAGTCAGGAACCGCACGACTGCTACGGTCGCAGGTTCGAATCCTGCCTCGGGCGTGGATGTGTGTGATGTCCTTAGGTTACTTTGGTTTAAGTAGTTCTAAGTTCTAGGGGACTGATGACCTCAGATGTTAAGTCCCATATTGCTCAGAGCCATTTGAACCAATCTCTCTTGAGGATCCATGCAGCCAACAACCCGATCAAAGGTGACCCACGAACTGTCGACTAGATTTAAATCTCCAGAGTGTGGTGGCAAGGGGGTTACGCTAAACTCACATTGGTGCTCTTCCAACCACGCAGGTACACTGCGATCTGTTGACACGTCGCATTGTCCTGTTGGTACATGCAATTGTGCCGAGGTAAGGACAGTGAATGGTCTCCAAGGATAGATGTATACTAGTGTTCCATTGTGCTATCCAGAATTAAGAGATGACTCAGGGGATGCCAAGGAAACATTCCCCGATCAGTAACGTTTCTTCCCCCGGCCTGGACCCTTCCAACGATTGTTGCAGGTTGTTTGCTTTCAGACATTTCACGCCGTACACGCCGACAGCCATCTTGTCATCTGGAAACATCAACTGTCGCCACGCAGTGTACTTTCAGTTGCGATAGTGACAAGCAAATTCCAGCCTTCGTCGCCGACGAACAGCAGTCAATATGAGTGTATAAACCAGGCGCCTGCCGCAGAGGCCCATAAGCAGCAACTTTCGCTGAACGGTCGTTGAGGAGACACTGTCGCGAGCCCCTTGGATCATCTCTGCGATAATTTGCTCAACAGTTGCACGTCTAGCGCCATTTTGCCGTACACGGTATACATTAACCACGGTGGCAAGCGAACAGTTTATAAACCTATCTGTTTCGCAAATTCTTCCACCCTTGGCCCGAAAGCCAATGATCATGCCCTTTTGAACGTCAGATAAATCGCTCCGTTTCTGCATTACAACAACTGCATAGTTTTCCGTATCCACCAGACACGCTTTGTATATCTCCCACTGCCAGTGCTGCAACCGGCCGTGAGTGAGTGGTAATTGCTCGAACGTAGGCGGTGGTCACATTAATGTGACTGTACCGCGTAGCAGTAGTTACGAACCGCTAGTGTGGTGTAGTTGAGGTGTACAACAGGTTTCTCTTTCTCACAGCGCAGGAGGCCAGATTCTGGTCTCCGAGAATACTCGCAACACGGCCGATGTTTCGCGCTTCCCTCCCGTCACAGTTTAACGATCCGCCGACTGATGGGCCACTTCACAAACTCTCTCGAATTAGCTTAGAATGTTCCACAAAAATAATTGCAACCAGTTTTGCTGGCGCAACTCGGCCGGTTATTTTTTCTTCCCATACCACTTTCTTTCCCTCTTTCCTTCTTTCGAAGAGTTACGTCACTGCCCTATTCCTTTGAGAAGTATAAAGAATGAAGTGTGAATGACAAACTATAGTTGTAAAGAGCGAATCAGGAATGAATGCGGAACATGCCACTTACATTAAAACTTCTTTCACTTGTTCCACTGACAAGGGAACCTCCCATCGCACCCCCCTCAGATTTAGTTACAAGTTACCACAGTGGGCCGGCCGGAGTGGCCGTGCGGTTCTGGGCGCTACAGTCTGGAGCCGCGTGACCGATACGGTCGCAGGTTCGAATCCTGCCTCGGGCATGGCTGTGTGTGATGTCCTTAGGTTAGTTAGGTTTAAGTAGTTCTAAGTTCTAGGAGACTGATGACCACAGCAGTTAAGTCCCCTAGTGCTCAGAGACATTTGAACCTTTCTTTTTTTTTTTTGCCACAGTGGATAGGCCTTGAAAAACTGAACACAGATCAATCGAGAAAACAGGAAGAAGTTGTGTGTGGAACTATGAAAAAAATAAGTAAAATATACAAACTGCGTTGTCCATGCGCAGATAGGCAACATCAAGGATATGGTGAGCCCAGGAGCGCCGTGGTCCTGTGGTTAGCGTGAGCAGCTGCGAAACGAGAGGTCCTTGGTTCAAGTCTTCCCTCGAGTGAAAAGTTTACTTTCTTTATTTTCGCAAAGTTATGATCTGTACGTTCGTTCATTGACGTCTCTGTTCACTGTAATAAGTTTAGTGTCTGTGTTTTGCGGTCGCACCGCAAAACCGTGCGATTAGTAGACGAAAGGACGTGCCTCTCCAATGGGAACCGAAAACATTTGATCGCAAGGTCATAGGTCAATCGATTCCTCCACAGGAAAACACGTCTGATATATTCTATACGACACTGGTGACGGCATGTGCGTCAAATGACAGGAATATGTTGTCGATCCACCTAACTTGTACACTTGGCGAATGCGTAAAAAGATTCTTCTACCTTGCCCGATTTAGGTTTTCTTGTTGATGTGATAATCACTCCCAAATAGTGATGAAAACATAAGAGTTTGTCACATAAACTGCAACAAATGAATGCAGCAGTTTCATAGTCGCGCAGTTTTCCCTGTGCTCTGTCAAAAAATGTTTTCAACGTTTGCAAATTTTTCGTGTGTAGACCGTCAAGTCCTGCATGTGTCCAAGCAAATCTGAAATTGTCCTGGAATTTTGGAGAGCGAAGTTGATTATGTGTGAGTGCCTGAACTTTGACAATTGTCTGAAAATAAAAAATTAAAATTTTCACTCTAAGGAATACTTGAACCAAGGACCTCTCCCCAGCTGCTCACGCTAACCACGGGACCACGGCGCTCCTGAGCTCACACAAATCGTTGATGTTGCCTATCTTACGCATGGACTACTCAGTTTGTATATTTTGCTTATTTTTTCATAGTTCCACACAACTTCTTCCTGTTTTCTCGATTGATCTGTGTTCAGTTTTCCGAGGCCTATCCACTGTGCCAACTTGTAACTAAATCTGAGGGGGGTGCGATGGGGAAGTTCCCTTGTCAGTACTGTACCAAATTTCCAATACCCTTGTAACCTCCTAACAGAAAAATTCCGAAACCTCCCAACAGTAAAAATATAACTGTTTATATCATTCACATTCAGCGTAACCTCTCAATAAAAAATTCCGTAACCTACCAATAACACAATGTGACTAATCTCTCAATTAAATTGTGGCTCACTTATAACCTTTCAATAATTGATTGTGAATTTAAACTGGTAAATTTGGACGCCAGCAGTGCTGCGTCATGGCCCTGAAAAATCATTCTGAATAAATTGAAAATTCTTACCTCAATAAGGTCGCCAGATAACGCGTATATATCTGCTACTATAAGAATTTTTTCTGGCACAGCTCAGTGCAATGCTGGCCGATAGATTTGTCATGTATAAAAAGAAACAATGTGTCTGTCAGAACTTGGTAAGTTGGTGCACAACTGAAAGAATGAGACTGAGTCTGAGAAATAAGAGAACTATCTTGCCTGTTTCATTGCAATTATGATACCACATTAATTCAATTATGTAAGGAATTAGCTACCATGATAGACAACTGATTTCAAAATTTTTACCTTCTCGAACGTGCTAGGGTATGCGCGGAACGATCGTTACTCAGAGGGATCTCCTGGCGGCATCCATTAAAAAACTGGCGCGAAGCCCTCTAAAAAATGTGCCTCCACTCCCGCTCGGACTATTTTCTGTGGGTCCACCAACGTCGGAAAACAGGTCCACCGGCGCTGTAAATACAGAAGGAAACAGGGCTACCATCTCTTAAGACTCGGCAGTTCTGTTGGCATCATGAGACGTCACGGCATCTCCCACAATTTTTTTTAAAACTCATTTAAACAAGTCGGCAACGTAAATTTAAAATGGTACGCGTATATTAAATCTCAACGTAACTATATCAGCCGCTGCGACAGCGCCAGTGAACATGACTGCGATCGGTACATATCGCCTTTCATATACGTATGCCAGATACCTCAGCGACCTAGTACCATGGAAATGTCTGGTGTTCTGTGTGTCAGTGAGAAAGAAACAAGGTTAGGAGTGCTTGAAATGAGCGTCTGCTACAAGGACAGCCGGTAGCACCTGTTATTTACGTTAAATCTTGTTGTTTTCTTGTTTTGATTATAAGAAACAGTGTTTCAAAAAACTGAATTCAAAATCGTATTTTCTAAAAAGTGATTTCTCATTGTAAGTTTTATCACAAGTTGTCAAAAAGCTAAACAGGGGAGATTGTATGACTGAAGAGACGCATACTGGCAACTAAATTTTTTTAAATTAAGCACACGAACACAATAAGCGACTGGACGCCACCTGTTGGCAAACACATCCAACACCCTTGCGACAGACTCTTTAGTTTTGTTATGAGTGATAGGCAGTAAGTACGCTATTATACGTGCGGTAACGTCAGCTACCCTCATGTGTGTGCCTTTTCGGGTAAACCCACTCACCAAATGCACGACGCGGCAGCAAACACAGCTTCACTGCCGAGCGGTGCCGCAGAGGTGCGTGGGCAGGCCATATGTCCATGCATCGCATCGTGCTACAAACTAGACGTATACATTGCACGATGTGTACCTTATGCAACAAATTTAACATTTTTTCAACATTGTTTATGTTCACTGATGTAAAAAAAGATTATGTTCCATTCTCTACTTCGAAGTCTTGGTATTTGTTTTTTCTTTCTTTCTAAAGCGATCTTCCTCAGGTTTCAAGATATCTCCATACCATATTTCATCGAAATCTGTTCAGCGATTTAGTCGTGAAAACGCAAACAGACAGGCACACTTTCTCATTTATAAATATTAGCAAGAGTATGATCTCCACTCTCCAGTTTCCCTTCCTCTTGCAATTTTTTCTGGGCCATTTTTAGATGACGTTAAGTCTCATCCCCTTGTAGCTCCGTCTACTTTCTTCTATTCCGTCTTCCTCTGTCGTTCATTCCGTTTCTTCCACAAGGTCGGCAAGTTAATTACTGAATTTGATAATGTTAGCGGTTGAGGGTGACTGGATGCAGCCCCCTCCCGGATAAAATTTGTGGAAGTGTGCGAATATTTTCAAAGCCTTCGCGAGTAGGGTAACCCAGGCGGGACGTGGGTACTTAGCCGCATTTGAGAAAGCACCTAATAACCCCATCTAGGCTGGCCGGCACATCGGCCCTCGTAGTTACTCCGCCGGGAGGATTCGATCCGTTACCGGTGCGCCTCTCCGAATCCCGGAAGTGGAGCGCTAATACGGGCGGCTATCCGGGCAGGTTTCAGGAGCATTCTGTAATACGTGTAACTGTTCAATATCCTCATTAATTCTTAAACACCGTACACAATCTGCACTGGAGGTAACAGAACCAAGTCATAAAACAGATAGGTGGCTTCATTTGCTCCAGAATCCGTGAGAGTTAAGTCGCGATTCTCTGGTAGTTCTGCTTCAATATGGAGAAACATACACATTTGTTAGGAGCGGAGGAGGAACACGACGACGACGACGTCGACGACGAGACTAGTGTTTAACGTCCAGTCGATAACGAGGTCATTAGAGACGAAACTTAAGCTCGGATTAGGGAACGACAGAGAAGGAAAGCGGCCGTGCCCATTCGAAGGAATCATCCCGGCATTTGTCTTAAGCAATTTAGGGTTGGGGTTGGGTTGTTTGGGGGAGGAGACCAGACAGCGAGGTCATCGGTCCCATCAGATTAAGGAAGGATGGGGAAGGATGTCGGCCTTGCCCTTTCAAAGGAACCATCCCAGCATTTGCCTGGAGCGATTTAGGGAAATCACGGAAAACCTAAATCAGGATGGCCGGACGCGGATTTAAACCGTCGTCCTCCCGAATGCGAGTCCATTGTGCTAACAAGTCTGCTATTCCGCTTGATACACTATGTGATCAAAAGTATCCGGACATCCCCCAAAAACATACGTTTTTCGTATTAGGTGCATTGTGCTGCCAGCTACTGCCAGGTACTCCGTATCAGCGACCTCAGTAGTCATTAGACACCGTGAGAGAGCAGAATGGGTCGCTCTGCGGAACTCATGGACTTCGAACGAGGTCAGGTGATTGAGTGTCATACTTCTGTACGCGAGATTTCCACACTCCTAAACATCCGTAACCCCATTACTTCCGATCTGATAGTGAAATGGATACGTGAAGGGCCACGTACAGCACAAAAGCGTACAGGCCGACCTCGTCTGTGGCCTGACGGAGACCACCGACAGTTGAAGAGGGTCGTAATGTGTAATAGGCAGATATCTATCCAGACCATCACACAGCAATTCAAAACTGCATCAGGATCCACTGCAAGTACTACTGCCGCGCGGGATTAGGCGAGCGGTCAAACGCGCTGCAGTCATGGACTGTGCGGCTGGTCCCGGCGGAAGTTCGAGTCCTCCCTCGGGCATGGGTGTGTGTGTGTTTGTCCTTAGGATAATTTAGCTTAAGTAGTGTGCAAGCTTAGGGTCTGATGACCTTAGCAGTTAAGTCCCATAAGATTTCACACACATTTGAACATTTTATCAAGTACTACGACAGTGAGGGGGGAGGTGGATTTCATGGTCAAGCGGCTGCTCATAAGCCCCACATCACGCCGGTAATTGCCAAACGACGCCTCGCTCGGTGCAAGGAGCGTAAACATTGGACGACTGAACAGTGGAAAAACGTTGTGTGGAGTGACGAATCACGGTACACAATGTGGCGATCCGATGGCAGTTCGTGGGTGCGGAGAATGTCCGGTGAACGTCATCTGCCAACGTATGTAGTAAACTCAGAGGCGGTGATGCTATGGAGTGGTCGGGTTTTTCATGGAGGAGGCTTGCACCCCCTGTTGTTTTGCGTGGCGCTATCACAGCACAGACCTACATTGATGTTTTAAGCAACTTCTTGCTTCCTACTGCTGAAGAGCAATTCGGGGAGGGGATTTCATCTTTCAACACGATCGAGCACCTGTAGATAATGCACGGCCTGTTGCGGAGAGGTTACACGACAATAACATTCCTGCAATGCACTGGGCTGCACAGAGTCCTGACCTCAATCCTATAGAACACCTTTGGGATGTTTTGGAACGCCGACTTCGTGCCAAGCCTCACCGATCGGCATCGATATCTCTCAGCAGTGCAGCACTCCGTGAAGAATGGGCTGCCATTCCCCAAGAAACCTTCCAGCATCCGATTTAACGTATGCCTGCGAGAGTGGAAGTTGTCATCAAAGCTATGGGTGGGCTAACACTATACTGAATTCCAGCATTACCGATGGAGGGCGCCACGAACTTTTAAGTCATTTTCAGCCAGGTCTCCGGATACCTTTGATCACATAGTGGATGTTTGTTCGGGACAATAGGAGGAAACAGTGGCGACAGAAGTCAGAGTCAGTCAGTCCTGCGTGCTCAGTCAGCGTCGTGGTTAAGACAGACCTCTCGCGGAAAGTACGAGATGTGTGTTCCAGATCTGACACAGACAGTCATCAATCTCGAAATGTTCAGCTTTAAGAAAGGTGGCATTTTGGTGCCATGGTCGAGCGAGTGGTGTGCTAAAATCTAGGTCGTATAATGGGCTGAAGAATCGACCTGACAGCAATGCGCGTACCACTTCGGTTAGCGCAGTTCTAGTTTAAAACATGCAGCAACGCTATACTTACTCCCAGTGTAACAGTAATTCCTGCCGGCAGTTTTAACCGTTTTCGCGGGTTCACACTCAACCCAAACTGACCAACACCAGTCGTTTAGAAAGCAGAAACGTACGCTATGCTGATGCGTTTATAATTGTGCCTTTAGGTATGACTTAACGAGAGCGTGCGCTCTTGTCCAGCCTTGACACTATTTTACTTGACCGGTTCCATTGCTGCCTAGACAACCTCGCGCGAACTTTGCTTAGCTACTGTGTACGAGTTAATTGTTATAGTGCGTCTAAAGTAGCATAGCATCCTATTTAATCCATTGGCTTTTATGGCGAGTGAGTATTATGCAATGTGGGATCGGGGGCTGATCTGTGGGCTGGCACATATCATTCTGGAAAGAAACCGCGGCGGTCTCCTTCCGTACACCACAAAACATTTCGCATTTTTTATTCACAGCTGCGTTATTACTTTGGATAAACGAAAAGCAAAATTAATGTTAAATCCACACACGTCATAAAAACGTGCGTGTGCGCGATTGTGTATGCACCACTGGACCAGTTTCAACCGAACTTTGTACACACACCCCTTACTACCACGTAACAAGTGCTGTCGGGGTAAGAACCACCTACCGTAATTCAGCAGACATGCAATTACAAATAATGAAATGCGTGAAAAATTGCCGCATTGTGTATGACGATTAATTTATTTCTTCCTTGCTGCTAACTCTATTAGCTACATAGTTCGCAAACGGTAGTCACATATGCCGCTGATGAACCTACACAAATACATCACAGTACGACACACAGTTCGAGAGGTATGACATCATAAAGCTGATACGCTTGAAAAAATTCCGCATCACGCACGAAGTTTTAATATACTTAGTCTTTTCTAAGGCACTCTTAGAGTTGGCCTAGCTGAAGGTATTCCCTGACATCTGACAGCACTTTTGGCAGCTTTCAACTCTGAAGCGGTAACTGCTTTAGGCGAAAACAATAGCCGCCTACAAAATCGCGTTGCAAACACATGAAGCAGCTGTAGTTATGCGTTTGTACATTATGCATATTTCTTTGTACGGCTGTTTCATAATTTCTAAGATGTATTCAGGAGCACATAGAAATGACTTTTTCTCGATATTACACTACAAAAACAGTTCATTTTCTTCCGTTTCAAACAGAAAATCGGCAAAATGAATACCCGGACAATGCCGAGTTTGTTGGCTACTATACAGATAATTAAAACGTAGAAGATGAAAATAAAAATATACCCACTATTTTGTTACAAAAGTTAACACGACGAATTGTCTCATAACGCTCATCTTGCTCACATTATAACTGTCGTGATTGCTTAAGCTTCGTACTAAAAAATTAAAAATATACACAAACTTAACAGCTGCGAGTGCGCTCATTACGGATGCAGGGGTATGCTTGGCCTGCACGTGCGGGAAACAGAAATAAAGCATCATGTTTAACGCATTATTTTTCGTCTGTGAAATATAATGAACCATACTTCTGAGTATTTACAGAAACTAAAAGAGATTGATTTTTGTTTCTTTTTATCGGATGGTAGTCCCAATGGGTGCAGTAATCGTTTATCTCAGTTATTTACCTACTCAAAATTGTGTTTGATTGTGTTTCACAAATGAAAAACAGTCATTACGATCAGGCACGATGGGTGATGTAAAGTGACCAAGATGGATGTACGGTGACTTTTCGACCTCTTTCTTTAGTAACAGGACACTTGGTATATTTTTGCGTCCTTTTCACTTTATCCCGTTGTTTTAGTATTTTAAATATTTAGCAACAATTTTGCATTTTATCTTTCCTAGATTTTTAGTTTTGGTAGTGACTCTTAGGAGACGACAATAGTAAATTATCGCAATTGGGCAAAGCCATTATTCTGAATAAAAAAGTATTTTTTAAAATCATATCAGGTACTTCAATCTAACGATGTCAAAACTGATTGAACATATTTGAACTCTTAGCGGCGGTTTTCTCAGATATCGCCCGAAAGAAAACGTCAAAGTTGAAATACAACTTCGTCTACTATTCGCACTGGATGAGCCATCGAGGATTTTGTGTAGTTTAGGTCATTGGAAATTTGTGGTAAGGCCTTATGGGATCAAACTGCTGAGGTCATCGGTCCCTATGCCTAGACACTACTTAAGCTAACTTACACTATGGACAACACACACACACACACACACAGCCATGCCCGAGGGAGGACTCGAACCTCCGACGGGTGTGTGTGTGGGGGGGCGGGGGGGAGGGGGGGAGGAAGCCGCACGGACCTTGACAGGGCGCCTACGACCGCGCGGATAACCCGCGCGGCTTCACGGCATTAGTAGGAATCATTACACGGGAGGTGGTTGTAGTGATGGAATGACACGATCGAAGTGCTTTCTGTCTTGCATCGAAAGACTGCCGTATACTTAATACAGATTTATGCGTCAAAACGAGTTTCTTTCCAAGTAAGGTCAACTCTGAAAAATATTGTCAGCTGAATTACTCTGTTTGTGTAGACGTAAGGAAGTTGTCCTGACTGGTTCTATGAAACTTATGAGCCTACCGGAGTTGGACCTCCAAATAAAATTTCCAATAAATTTTGGATTATACGACATGTTGGGAGTGGCTGAGCGTACAGTAAGTGAAGGGAAGGGAAGTATAGTAAGCACCACCTATAATAATCGAATATTTTAACAATTTCATTATCCATTGCCAGGAATAGTTTGAAAGGGCGAAAGCTTGCCTTCAGATTGCTTTCGAACAGTTTCTGATCGTGCGAAGAGGCCCTGTTGTGGCAATATTATACAACAAACAGGAGTGCACTCTGAATGGATCTCATTTCTATTCATGTGGTAAAATATTAAACTACGTGTGACACACTTTTTACACAAATCATTTTTGTTTTTGTGGAGCTCTGCGTGTAAACCCGGAGGTCAAATCTCTAACCTCGGGGCTAAGTATAGGAAGCTGTGTTGAGAGCCCTACTGTTGTCGGGATGATGGAGATTGCGGTGCAGAAGGCTGGTCTCTGCCTTGCACCCAGAAATATAAATCCTGTCCAAGCCATCCTTAAAGCTCCTACACTCAATCCACAACGACAGTTTTTCCGAATACAACAGAGCCATCTGCAAACACTCTGCTGCCCAGCCTATCCGCAGGAGCCGTCCTGTCGCACGTCATTGGGGCACTACTGCCGTTTCCATTGTCTCTGATGAACACCTGTCGTCGAGGACAGAATACTGGACTCGATCATACAAAGAGATGGTTGATTTGGATAAGGGGAACAAACAGCAAGGTCATCGGACCATCGGATTGGGGAAGGAATCGGCCGTGCCCTGTCAAAGGAATAATCCTGGCATTTGCCTGAAGCAATTTAGGGAAATCACGGAAAACCTAAATCAGGACGGCCGGATGCGGGTTTGAACCGTCCTCCTCCCGATTGCGATTCCAGTGTGCTAGCCACTGCACCACCTCGCTCGGTTATACGAGTCTTGGACTCAGTCACACATGCGAACCACTGTATCACGTCACTCGATCGCGGCAGTTTCATACGGCTATGCAGAGCCCTGCCCCCACGCCCGACTTGTTGAAGTATGACTGGTGGGCGCAAGCATTGGATGGATGTGTGGGTGTGTAGGTGGGTGTGCTGTGACGCCCGCCCCCCCCCCCCCCCCTCCCCTTCATTGTCCCACTTCTTGCAGGCTGCCTCTTGATTCCACTCGCCAGTTTACCGTTGTCAGCGTGCAGATCGACAGCCGTCACGGTGAAGCACGTTACGTACGTGGTCGGTGACCATAAGGAGTCCTCCGTCTACAATCCTTTGTTCACCAACTTCCATATGCAAAATTATTCGCGGTCTAAGGCCGATTGCCAATTGTTGATTACGTGACAACGCCGTTACGGGGACACGGTAAAGAAGTTCTGCATTTTAACCACAAACAGCATTTTTATGTACAATGCACTCTGTCAGCATTCCAAGCCCCGAGAGCACATCGCCTCACAGCGGGAGAGTGGGGGTTTTGCAGCTGTCGTGACTTCGCAGTTCCGAACTCTGTTTCGATCCTGGCGTCGTCTTTTCGAAAATCTCTTTAGTGTGTAGCACAGCGAAAGTCTTAGTATCATTTTACACCTGGATGTACTCGTTTCCTTGTCCTTTCTGTCAGTGTGGTACTAAAAAGACGGTCTAATGAGGGCGCTACTGCCAACATGTTTGCCAAGAGTAGCTAGACTCGGCCATAGATAAATACTATATATGAAGTTAGTATCTGTTCCCGAAAGAGCAGATAACATTGATGACCGTGCAGCTTCACTAGAAATCAAATAATTAAATCGACACCCGGAGCGTGCAAGGGATAAGCTCCTGCAGGTGCACTATCCTATGTGCCCTCGGTGGCTCAGATGGATAGAACGTCTGCCATGTAAGCAGGAGATCCCGGGTTCGAGTCCCAGTCGGGGCACATATTTCAGCATGTCCCCAAAGGTGTATATCAACGGCTGTTTGCAGCTAGGGTGTCGACTTAATTATTTCATAAATAAATACAGACCGCGCAGCTCCCTACCTCTGCCACGCTATGGTTCGAAATCACCATACAAGTCGCGTGACGGAGGGCAAAAAGCCCAGATTCTTTTATTACACACTTTGTGATATGGAGCCCACATTTACTCTTTCTCATTTATAGCTGAAATCAAGCAGTGATTCTAACAACTGAACGACACGTTTGTAATAGGGCAGTTTACCTATTTTTTCCAAATTTCGTAAGATTAATGCAATGGTTGTTTTTCCTTTAGGCCAAGTGGAAGGGCAACAAACCGTCTCAAACAATGTACTGACAGTTTTTCTTCTTTTTACAAGAAACAAAATTAGAATTTGGTGAATTCCTGAATTTGTTGCACAGTAGGTTATTTACTTCGCCTTTTCCAAAAGAAGTAGAACAAAAAATATCAGTTTTCAAGGAGACATTTACGAGGTGCTATCCAAAATTTTCGGGACTGGTGCTGCCATCCGTTGAAAACGTTACCTTTGGACTAAAGGTCACCATCACCCTCGAAGTAGTTCCCATCTGCACGTACACACCGCTCCCAGCGCTTCTGCCACTGGTCAAACATTTCTGGAAGTCCTGTTCTTTGAGGGTATTTATCACTGCCAGCGACGCTTCTTAAATCCTCTCTAGAGTGTCGAACCGACGGCCTTTCAATATGAGTTTCAGTTTTGGGGTATAGTGCGAAGGCGCAAGGTGCCAAATCTATTGAGTACGTTGGGTGGGGTACAACCGCCATGTTGTTTTTTGCCAAAAAAGGTCCTGGTGAGCAAGGACGTGTGACAGGGCGCGTTGTCGTGGTGCACCAGCCAGTTCCCTTGACGCCAAAGTACGGGCCGTCGTCGCCGCACGTTTTCATGGAGCTGTCGCAAAACGTCACAGTAGTAAGCTGAATTCACTGTTTGGTTGGGTGGGAGGAATTCTTCGTGCAGAATTCCATTGGTATCAAAGGAAACGACGATCATGCTCTTCACTTTGCTCTTCACCTGCCTCGCATCTTTGGGTTTTGGGGAGCCCGGGATCTTCCACTGGACAGCTCATGCTCTGTCCCCCAAACACTTGTTGAATAATTGCAAGGGTCTCCTTAACACTTTTCCCGAGATTCGCATAGAATCTGATACACACGGGCTGTTCTGTGCGCGGATCCATCGAAATATCGCCACCCACCAAACACAGAGTATTACGGAAATCACTGTGGGCACGTTCCCAGCTGAATGCCACTCCGCACACTGACTCATCAGATATGCAGCTCTGGCCACGTAGTAGTGCAAAGATCTACTCTTCCTACTTTCCAGATGGCAGCACCAGTCCCGAAAATTTTGGATTCCACCTCGTAATTTTCTACATGAAATGTGTTCACAGTTTCGAATATGGACAATTAGCCGTATACCGGAATGACGACACTGAAAATTTTTGCCTGGCGGAACTCTTGAGTCCGAATTTCCCGCTTATCGCGAGCGGTCGCCTTACCATTAGGCTATCCGAGCACGACTCACAGCCAGTCCCAAAACGTCCATATGTTGTCAAGCATGTGTCTATACCTATACTCTTAGTTCCACTATGAATATTTCCGTATAGAGAAAACACTGTAATCGAAAGTTGCTTGTCCGATGCCAAGGGACAAATCCGATAGGAAACATGAACACTGCATCGTAATTTGGAACAACAAAGGCACTGCAATATTCGAAGTGGTCGACCGGTCACAAACACCTCGCTGCTCAACTGGAGGTCTCTGTTGGTAGTGCTGACACAGCCGTCCACCAGCTGGGGTACTCGGTGTCTCGACGGCTAACAAACGGCCATGAAGAGCAACGAAGGATAATCAGCGGAACTGCTGGCATGTTACGAGGCTGATCCTGACAATTGTTTGTCGCACTTAGTCACCTGCGATGAAACGTGGGTTCATCACTTCGAACCGGAAACAAAACGGCAACCGATGGACTGGCGCCACACCGCCTCTCCCCTGAAGAAAAAGTTCAAAGGTGCACCCTCAGCCAGTAAGGTCATGGCGACAGTCTTCTGGGACTCTGAAAGTGTTATTGTGTTTGATGTCCTCCCTCATGCTGCACCGATCAACTCTCAAATGTGTTGTATTACCCTAAGGTAACTGAAGCAAAAACTTCAGCGTGTTCATCGCCACAAAAATACAAACGAACTATTCCCTGCCAACGCAAGGCCTCACGTAAGTCCAAAATAGTTCAAATGGCTCTAAGCACTATGGGACTTAACATCTGAGGTCATCAGTTCCCTAGACTTAGACAGACTAGGACATCACACACATCCATGCCCGAGGCAGGATTCGAACCTGCGACCGTAACAGCAGCGCGGTTCCGGACTGAAACTCTTAGAACCGCTCGGCCACAGCGGCTGGCGCCCCACGCAAGTCTGCGCACCCAAGAGGAGCTCACAAAGCTTTATTGGACTGTTCTCCCTCATCCACCCTACAGCTCGGATCTCGCCCCCTACCGACGGCCATCACTTTGGCCCAATGAAGAACGCACTCCGCGGGAAAGAGTACGTGGATGACGTGGGGAGGTTACTGACGCACAGCAAGAGATTGGTTCCGACGACGACAAGCGACCAGTAGAGTGGTACCACACAAGCATACAGCCCCCCCCCCCCCCCCCCCCCCAGTAAGGTGGTGTAAGGCTACCGCACTGAAAGGAGATTATGTTGAAAAATAGTGTTCCGTAGCCAAAGAGTGGTGAATGAATAACATGGTGTACTGGAATCCTGAAGAAAACCAATCTGCTTTCAGAAAAAAGTGTTACATTACTTATTGAAAACCCCTTGATAACAAAGGAAATTTTTGTACTGAGTAAGATATCAACGTTCTGTCATCTCAAAACCGTCATTCATTCATTGAGATACATACGTGCTTCTGCTACACAGAGAATTGGAGTACATGGAGATCCCTCAACACACTACGCTCCGGTGTCACGAAATGTAAGAGCAATTTGACTAAATGGTGTTTCCTAGAGGAGCCGCCACTCTGTGAGTGTGGAGCAACGCAGACGACCTTCCACCTGCTCCATTGTCCCAATGTCCAGCAACATGCACAACAGAAGACCTGCTACATGCAACGCCAAATGCAATAGAGGTCGCTAACTTCTGGGGGAGAAAAGTGTAAATAATTGTCTAGTAAATATATATATATATATATATATATATATATATATATATATATATATATACAGAGGACATGTAAATATTGTATATTATTTTATATATCGTAAATGATTCTAACACGAATAAATAAAATTGAGGTACAAACATAATGACACTTATCAAACAAACAAAAAAATGGTTCAAATGGCTCTGAGCACTATGCGACTCAACATCTGTGGTCACCAGTCCCCAAGAACTTAAAACTACTTAAACCTGACTAACCTAAGGACATCACACACATCCATGCCAGAGGCAGCATTCGAACCTGCGACCGTAGCGGTAGTGCGGGTACAGACTCAAGCTCCTAGAACCGCTCGGCCACACCTGCCGGCTTTATCAAACAAGTGTATTATTTAGACACAAGTAAAATCTCTCATATTCAAGATCATTCGCAACCTTAGCTTCACCACGAAGATTCACTGACAATCTGGAAAAACGTGTTCGCAAATTTGTGTGTGTTTCAAAAACAACTTTACCTGTGGAATGAAATGTAAGTTCCTTTCACATCTCTATGCACATAATTTCACCAATGTAATAAAGAAACCTTTACTGAAAACATTACAGTTAAGATAAGCTCCGTTTTCCAGGAGTTGTCTGCAAATGGATGAACGTATCGGTCAGCTAAACGAGCTGATGTTGGCTTTAATTTACACTGCTCAAAATAATTACGGTACATGACTTTGGGCGTCTGCCATACTCCACTGAGCAATAATTGAGGGCTTTCACTAATTAAGTGCACAACAAAACATCGTTACATCCTCGTTTATTTCCATAACAAGAATTTAAATGTCCGACTGATTTCGAAAACAAAGTGGAAACGATCATTCCTGCAGTCATCCTGGGTGCTCTTCATCTCACTTTGAGAGCTTCATCAACATGTACGCCTTCCGTAAGCGCTTATCACCACCTGACACCTACGTGGCAAGCTCCGTCTAAGTCTACAGAGGACACCCTGTGGTATCTGTTCTCATTCTTCAATGAGAACCCTTGAGAGTCATTTGAAAGTCTGTATTGGAACAAGACGACCACGAACACGTCTGTCAAACAAGCCGCACGTTTGTTCGATGGGATTTAGGCCGGGACTCACCACTCGCCAGTCCATTACTTTAATGTCCAAGCTTCGGCAGACAACCCAGGTGGGTGGGAAGGTATCGTGCATGGGAAGGTATTCAGGGCCACCACCGCATGCAGCAGCCAC
This sequence comes from Schistocerca americana, assembly GCF_021461395.2. Taxonomy (NCBI): domain Eukaryota; kingdom Metazoa; phylum Arthropoda; class Insecta; order Orthoptera; family Acrididae; genus Schistocerca; species Schistocerca americana. Next base: position 226,812,983 of record NC_060123.1, read on the forward strand.
CAGCCGGTTGACTTGGGAAAGGCAGTACTGAAGGCGAACTGCGAGATTTGGTAGTTTTTTTTTTTTTTTTTTTTTTTTTTTGTTTGTGGTTTTAGGGCGCAAAACTTCTATGGTCATTAGCGCCCAGCCCGTGACGTAGAAAACAGGAAAAAAACGAAATTTAAAATCAGCAGCAATGGGAACAAAGTCATAAAATTTGAGAAACTAAAGGCAGAAGGAATGCTTAAAATTCCACTATAGAAAGGGGTTGGTTGTCCCCCAAAAAAAAGGCTTCAAATGACTGACGTCATTTCACTGTCACTAATAAACTGTAGAACGCGGTCAGCTGAGCGCGTGTCATCTGCTAAAATCGACGATAGATCCGGCGTTAGCTGTAGACAGGAGCGTAACGGATTAAAATAGGGGCATTCAATTAAAAGGTGTCTGACCGTCCACGGCTGAGAGCAGTGGGGACAGAGTGGGGGAGGATCACCGCTTAAAAGATGTCGATGACTAAAAAGACAGTGCCCTATCCGGAGTCTAGCTAAAATTACCTCCTCCCGACGACGCGATCGGGAGGAAGAGGTCCATGCGCAAGGAAGGGCTTTCACTTCCCGCAATTTATTATGGGGAAGTGTTGACCAATGCGCATGCCATAAATGAGCAACTTGGCGACATAAACCGCTCCGTAGATCGGTAAACGGAAGAGACTGAATAGCTGGCCGAGGAAGAGAGACTGCAGCCTTGGCCGCTATATCGGCCGCCTCATTTCCACAGATACCAGCGTGTCCTGGGAGCCAGAGGAACGCCACTGAGACGCCCCCCAGGTGGAGCAAGCGCAGACAGTCCTGAATCCGGTGGACCAGAGGGTGCACAGGGTAAAGAGCTTGGAGACTTAGGAGAGAGCTGAGAGAATCTGAGCAGATTACGTACTGTATCCGCTGATGGCGGCGGATGTAGTGGACAGCCTGGAGAATAGCGTAAAGCTCCGCAGTATAAACCGAACACTGGTCGGGAAGCCGAAAGTGATTTGGGGTGTCGCCAACAATATAGGCACTCCCTACACCTAACGATGTTTTCGAGCCATCGGTGTAAATAAATGTGGCTTCCGTCATTTGTGCACATAGAGCAGCAAATGCCCGACGGTAAACAAGTGTAGGGGTACCATCCTTGGGAAATTGACATAGGTCGCTGAGCAAGTCGATCCGGGGACGGAGCCAAGGCGGTGCTGTACCCCAAGTTGTCAAGAAGGTTTTAGGAAAGCGGAAGGAAAGAGAATGGAGCAGTTGACGGAAGCGGACTCCCGGGGGTAGTAGGGAGGAGGAGCGGCCTGCATACCCGACATCAAGGGAGGCGTCGAAAAAAATGTCATGGGCTGGATTAGCAGGCATGGAAGACAAATGGCTAGCATAACGACTCAGAAGGACTGCCCGCCGATTGGATAGCGGAGGTTCAGCAGTCTCAGCATAAAGGCTTTCCACAGGGCTGGTGTAAAAAGCTCCAGACACTAAACGTAATCCACGGTGGTGGATAGAGTCGAGACGCCGAAGAATAGACGGCCGAGCAGAGGAGTAGACTATGCTTCCATAATCCAATTTCGAGCGCACTAAGGCGCGATAGAGGCGGAGAAGGACCACTCGGTCCGCTCCCCAAGAGGTGCCATTCAGGACACGGAGGGTGTTAAGGGAACGCAGACAGCGAGCCGAAAGATAGGAAACGTGGGAGGACCAGCACAGTTTTCTGTCAAACATAAGACCCAAGAATTTAGCGACGTCGGAAAACGGAAGGTTGACAGGACCTAGATGTAAGGAGGGCGGAAGGAACTCCTTACGGCGCCAAAAATTAACACAAACGGTCTTACTGGGTGAGAAACGGAAGCCGGTTTCGATGCTCCACGAGTGGAGGCGATCGAGACATCCTTGAAGACGTCTTTCAAGAAGGCTGGTCCGTTGAGAGCTGTAGTAGATCGCAAAATCGTCCACAAAGAGGGAGCCCGAGACATCAGGAAGGAGACAATCCATAATTGGATTAATGGCAATGGCAAACAGTACAACACTCAGCACGGAGCCCTGGGGTACCCCGTTTTCTTGGGAGAAAATACGGGATAGAGTAGTGTTCACCCGCACCCTAAATGTGCGCTCTGCCATAAATTCGCGAAGAAAAAGGGGCAGCCGGCCTCGAAAGCCCCATGAGAACAGTGTGCGGAGGATGCCTGTCCTCCAACAGGTATCGTATGCTCTCTCCAGATCAAAAAATATTGCTACCGTTTGGCGTTTCCGGAGGAAATTGTTCATGATATAAGTGGAGAGAGCAACAAGATGGTCAACGGCAGAACGATGTTGTCGGAATCCGCATTGGGCTGGCGTTAAAAGACTGCGGGATTCCAGCCACCAAGCTAAACGGTAATTCACCATACGCTCCAAAACCTTACAGACACTACTCGTGAGAGAAATGGGGCGATAGCTAGAGGGGAGATGTTTGTCCTTTCCAGGTTTCGGAACGGGAAAGACAATAGCTTCCCGCCATCGCCTGGGAAAGGTACTGTCGGTCCAAATTCGATTATAAAGGCGAAGGAGGTAGCGCAGGCTATGGGTTGATAAATGCAGCAACATTTGGACATGGATACCATCCGGTCCTGGGGCGGAGGAGCGAGAAGAAGAGAGTGCATGTTGGAGTTCGCGCATGGAGAAAACAGTATTGTAGCTTTCGCGATTTTGAGAGGAGAAAGCAAGATGTCGCACTTCCGCTGCACGTTTCTTCGGGAGAAACGCTGGCGGGTAATTTGAAGAGCTCGAAATCTCAGCAAAGTGCTGACCCAATGAGTTAGAAATTGCGACGGGGTCCACTAAGGTATCATGCGCGACAGTGAGCCCAGAGACCGGGGAGAAACTAGGCGCGCCTGAGAACCGTCGAAGCCGACTCCAAACTTCCGAGGAGGGAGTGAAGGTGTTAAATGAGCTAATAAAGAATTGCCAGCTTGCCTTCTTGCTATCGCGGATGACGCGACGGCAACGCGCACGGAGCTGCTTATATCGGATACAGTTGGCCAAAGTTGGATGGTGACGGAAAATGCGAAGAGCACGTCGCCGCTCACGTATTGCGTCACGGCATGCCTCGTTCCACCAAGGAACTGGGGGGCGCCGGGGCAATTCGGAGGTGCGTGGTATTGAACGTTCCGCAGCTGTGAGAATAACGTCGGTAAAATGTGTGACCTCATCGTCGACGCTGGGAAAGCGACGGTCATCGAATGTCGCTAGAGACGAAAAAAGTGTCCAATCGGCTTGGGCAAACTTCCAGCGTCGCGAGCGCATATATGGCAGTTGAGGCTGCAGTCGAAGGACACATGGAAAGTGGTCACTCGAGTGTGTATCATCAAGGGCGAACCATTCGAAGCGCCGGGCTAGCGGAACAGTACCGACCGCAAGGTCCAAATGAGATAAATTTGCCGTGGAGGCAGACAAAAACGTGGGGACCCCAGTGTTGAGGCAGACTAGATCCGCTTGGTGGAAGACGTCTAGCAATAGTGAGCCACGTGGACAAGGATGTGGAGATCCCCAAAGCGGGTGGTGGGCATTGAAGTCCCCAACCAGCAAATAGGGGGGTGGAAGCTGATCAAGAAGATGAAGGAGATCAGCTCGTGCCAGTGGTGTAGACGATGGAATGTATACCGTACATAGAGAGAACGTGTATCCAGAAAGGGAAAGACGGACGGCGACAGCTTGGAAGGAACTGTTTAAGGGGATTGGGTGATAATGGAGAGTATCATGGAGCAGAATCATGAGTCCTCCATGGGCTGGAGTGCCTTCAACAGAGGGTAGGTCATATCGGACGGATTGAAAATGAGGGAGAACAAAGCGGTCATGGGGACGCAGCTTTGTTTCCTGAAGACAGAAGATGACCGGCGAGTAGGATCGTAAGAGGATCGACAATTCATCCCGATTGGCGCGAATGCCGCGGATATTCCAGTGGATAATGGACATAGGGTGAACAGAAAATGGAGAAACGTGACCAAGGGTGCTGTCAACTCAACGACTGCTCAGAGCTTGCGACCGACAGCATGGAATGGCATTCAGTCGAAGGCAGAAGATCCTGATCCATAGGTTGGTCAGGAGCAGCTCCTGCCACCAACGATCGGCCAGTTGACCGGCCACCAGCAGTGCGCCTCGGCGACACGGAAGATGGCCGGGGGCGATTTCCGCCAGGTGGTGCTGTAGTTGGGACACGCCTTGGCGGAGAAGGAGAGGAACTGTGTTTCTTCGTAGCCTTCTTGGAGGTATGATGTTTAGATAAAGGAGGAACCGATGGTTGTGAAGTTGCAGTACGTAAAAACTCTTCACGAGAATGCTCTTTTTTCGAAGACTTGGCGTCTGACTTTTGGGCTCGAGATTTAGCAGAACCCGACGAAGGGTGAGCCATAGAGTGGGCAGGCGAAAGTGGTGAGGTTGAACGGGCGATCTTTGCGCTGGCCGATCTGACGACCGTGGTACTAAATGTGAGGTCGCAAGTCTGCGTGGCCGCCTCCTTTGTTGGCCGAGGAGAAGCAAGGACAGTGCTGTATTTTCCTGTCTGAGGCACGGTGGGCTGTCGACTGGCGAATAATTTTCGAGCAGCAAAGGTCGACACCTTTTCCTTCACTCTGATTTCCTGGATGAGTTTTTCGTCTTTAAAAATGGGACAATCTCGAGAGGAAGCAGCGTGGTCACCCATACAGTTGATGCAGTGTGGGGATGGAGGTGGACAAGCACCCTCATGGGCATCCTTGCCACACGTAACACATTTGGCCGGATTGGAACAGGACTGGCTGGTGTGATTGAACCGCTGACATCGATAGCAACGCGTAGGGTTTGGGACATAAGGGCGAACGGAAATTATCTCATAGCCTGCTTTGATTTTTGATGGGAGTTGAACTTTGTCAAATGTCAAGAAGACAGTGCGGGTTGGAATGATGTTCGAGTCAACCCTTTTCATAACCCGATGAACAGCGGTGACGCCCTGGTCAGACAGGTAGTGCTGAATTTCTTCGTCAGACAATCCATCGAGGGAGCGTGTATAAACGACTCCACGCGAGGAATTTAAGGTACGGTGCGGTTCCACCCGGACAGGGAAGGTGTGGAGCAGAGAAGTACGCAGCAATTTTTGAGCCTGGAGGGCACTGTGTGTTTCTAACAACAGGGTACCATTCCGTAATCTGGAACAAGACTTTACAGGACCCGCAAATGCGTCGACACCTTTCTGAATAATGAAAGGATTGACCGTGGAAAAGTCGTGACCTTCGTCAGACCGAGAAACAACAAGGAACTGTGGCAACGATGGAAGAACCGTCTGTGGCTGAGACTCAGTGAACTTACGTTTGTGAGCAGACATAGTGGAAGGTGAGGAAACCATTGCAGAAGAATCCCCCATGATTACCGGCGTCTCCGATGGCGCGCTCCTCCCTTGTGGGGGCCCTCACCGAGGGCACACCCGCCTTAGGTGATTGTTCACACCTCAGGTCACACCTCCCGACAAACGGACGGAGGGACCAATCGGCACTTTCGGAAGGTATCAGCTCGGGTAATCACCCCTCCCTGGGCCTGGCCTTTACCAGGGGGTACGTACGTGTCCTACCTGTCTACCCGGGGCGGGGAATTACGCGTTACCCCGTCACCGGCTACGCATGGAAGTGCGTGGGTCGGCCTTCAGACACGCACAGGGAGGAAGAAAGAGACAGGGAAAGGAAAGAAGAGGGGTCTCAAACGCCGCAGTGGAGAAAAGGGTAAAGAGAAGAGGTAAAGAGAAGAGGTAAGGAAAAGAGAAGGACGAAGAAAGATGAAGACATACAAGCAAGGAAAGCGAAGAGTGCGGTACATTTACAAGCGTCCGTCTCCGGACGTAGGCACAAACCATACTCCCAGAGGGGGAGAAAGTGAAGGAAAGAGCCAGAGGTGAGGGGGGGGGGGTGAAGACAGGGGATGGGGAAGGATGCGGAAAGGGAAGGTATGCAGCCCGGAAAGGAAGGAAGGCCACATTAGCTCGGGGCCCCGTGCTCGCTACGCACGTATCCACAAAAGAGTTGTGGATCCCCTGGGGGGAGATTTGGTAGTGCTGAGCACTGTACTCGAGCAGGACGTGTGCGTCGTACGGTCCTTTCTCGTGACTTGTTCACTGCAGTCTGATCGGACACAGCGGCTCCTGTGGCCCTTCTGAGAAAGTATTGCAGTGCTCTGGTGGCAGCAGTACGACGCCGCAACGCAGAAATCGATATATTTTTGTCTTCACGCGAGACTGTAATTCGCCGGCGACCTTGTCGAACTTGCCTTGTGTAGTGACCTGTCTCCCTGTAGTCTGTCCACAACTTGTGGATAACAGATGGAGAGACACTGGGATAAAACAAACCGCCCTTGGGTCTTGCACTGTAGTACGAGGGTGAGTCAAATGAAAACCTTAAATTTGTAATAACAAATCGAAATTTCGCGCCGTTGTCCTGTAAGTTGGTAAGCGTGCTACAAACATCGTGCAGAATGGCCTGTAGGTGGCAGCATAGTGCACATGCACACATACCGTCGCAGTATCAGTATAAAGATGGGTGGCCCACTTGCGACTTGCACCAGGGAAGGACAGCGTTCTGTTATTCGGTTTTTGCGTAGTGAAGGTGTGAAACCTATTGAAAATCATCGACAAATGAAGGTTCAGTAGGGTGATATTTGTCACAGCAGTAAGTCTACGAACGGAGTAGGAAGTTCGCAAATGGTGTGACTTCAGTGGAAGATGCTCCTCGTCCAGGTCAGGCACAACGAGCTGTGACTTCACAGAACATTGCAGCAGTTGAAGGAAAACCGCCGAGTGACACTGAATGACATAGCAGCATGTTTGCAGATTAGTCATGGGCCAGCACACCACATTGTGCTTGATGTGCTCCAGTTTCACAAAGTGTCTGCAAGATGGGTGCCACGGCAGCTGACTCCTGAAATGAGAGAACGACGTGTTGTTGCTTGTGAACAACTTCTTCGGCGCTTTGAACGAGAAGGTGATGGCTTCCTTGCAAGAATCGTTACTGGGGACGAAACCTAGGTTCACTTCCACCAACCGGAAACGAAGAGAGCGAGCAAGGAATGGCGCCAATCCTCATCACGAAAAGCAAAAAAGTTTCGAACAGAACCATCAGCAGGGAAGGTTATGCTGATTCTCTTTTGGGACGAAAAAGGCGTCATTTTGGAGTATTACATGCCTAGAGGGACCACTGTCACCAGTGTATTATACACAGATCTCCTAAAAAGTCATCTGTGGCCTGCAGTCAAATCAAAGCGACGTGAATTGCTGTCGGCAGGTGTCCTTTTGCAACATGACAATGCAAGGCCCCACACTGTCCGTACAACAGCTGCAACAATCACAGACCTGCATTTTGAGTGTCTTCCTCATCCACCATATTCACCAGACCTTGCCAAGTGATTTCCATATGTTTGGACCACTCAAAGACGCAATGGGAGGAAAGAAGTTCCGTTCTGATGAAGAGGTACGCCACGCGGTGCATGAGTGGTTGCGCGGACTACCAAAAGAATTTGTTTCTATAGGACTTTATGCACTTTGTAAGCGCTGGAGGACTTGCATTGAGGTGGGGGAGATTATTTTGAAAAGTGATACATCTTTGTACCATTTCTGCACAATAAATAATATTTAAGGTTTTCATTTGACTCACCCTCGTAAGTTGTCGCTTGTGTGGTTGAATGCAACGGCCACAAATGACAACTGCCGTCTGTGCCCCTCACTACAGAATAGTGAAACACGGGTTCTCAGATCTTGCTAAGGGGTCACCCAATACCGTAATGGGTAACATAGCCGACAGATGTCGCATGACATAGCATATGTTTGCATTCAGTGAATGTAAGGAGACCACAGGTACCAGCAGATCAAAACAGATGATAATGCATGTGTTCCTCTAATTCTTTTGAGCAGTGTAACTGCTTCATAGGTGCTCTGTATTATCTACGGACAAAGAGGATGACGTTATTGGGCGACCTCCAGTGCTGGCATCTGGTGACCATTGTGGGTGCCATTCGGATCACAGCCTAAAGGTGAGTAACACACTTAAAAAAAGGCAAGCACAACGAAGCAATTATCCGAATGGGACGGAAATTAGTAGATGTAACCTACATGTACAAACAAATAATTACAGTTTCTGAAAAACTGGATATTTATTCAAGACAATGAGCTTCACGGGTGGGACAAGTCGATAACGAGTTGGTCCTCCTCTGGCTCTTATGCAAGCCTAGAATCTCAGTGACTGGAGAAGAATTGTCTTCAGTGATGAGTCTTGCTTCGAAATGAGCCCTGGTGACCAGTGAAGACGCGTCTGGAGAGAGGTGGGACACCAACCCAACTGTCGCCCGCCATATGGCCCGACAACCAGGACTGATGGTCTGAGATGTCGTTTCTTCTCGTAGCAGGTCACTTTCGGTTCTCATTCGCGGCACCCTTACAGCACAGAGGTATGTCAACTATATTCTACATCTCGTTTTGTTGCCCTTCGCGACAAGCCATCATGTCCTTAGATTTCAGCAAGATAACGCCCACTCCCACACAGCCAGAGTTTCTACACTTGCCTGCGACTGCCAAACCCTACTTTGACCACCAAGGTCGCCGGATCTCCCTCTAAATGGAGCATTATGGGTAGAGACCTCCAACTAGCTCGCGATTTCGACGATCTATCGTGCCAACTGAACAGAATTTGACGCGGTATGTCGTGAGTGGAGCGAATCAAAGATTTCGATTCATTGGCAGAACACCTAGAAGGTGGAACAGGTCTACTAAGGAGACTGCTTACACTACACTTCTCCTCCATATTCTGGAGTACTGCTGTGCGGTGTGGGATCCGCATCTGGCGTGGGATCCGCATCTGGCGGGACTGACTGATGACATCGAAAAAGTTCAAAGAAGGGCAGCACGTTTGGTACTGTCGCGAAATAGGGGAGATAGTGCCACAGACAGGATAATATAATTGCAGTGCCAATCATTAAAACAAAGGCGTTTTTCGTTGCGACGGGATCTTCTCATGAAATTTCAGTCAGCAGTTTTCTCCTCCGATTGCGAAAACATTAACCTACATAGGGAGAAATGGTCATCACGCTAAAATAAGAGAAATCAGGGCTCGCACAGAAAAATTTAAGTGCTCGTTTTCCCCGGGCGCTGTTTGAGATTTGGCCGGCCGGAATGGCCGAGCGGTTCTAGGCGCTACAGTCTGGAACCGCGCGACAACTACGGTCGCAGGTTCGAATCCTACCTCGGGCATGGATGTGTGTGATGTCCTTAGGTTAGTTAGGTTTAAGTAGTTCTAAGTTCTAGGGGACTGATGACCTCAGATGTTAAGTCCCATAGTGCTCAGAGCCATTTCAACCATTTTTTGTTCGAGAGTTGAACGGTAGAGACACAGCTTGAAGGTGGTTCATTGAACCCTCTGCCAGGCACTTTATTGTGAATAGCAGAGTAATCACATAGATGTAGATATTCCCCAGGAGGACATCCGACAACTCTGTTCAAATGGTTCAAATGGCTCTGAGCACTATGGGACTTAACAGCTGAGGTCATCAGTCCCCTAGACTTAGAACTACTTAAACCTAACTAAGCTAAGAACATCACACACATCCATGCCCGAGGCAGGATTCGAACCTGCAACCGTAGCGGTCGCGCGGTTCCAGACTGAAGAGCCTGGAACCGCTCGGCCACAACGGCCGACCCAACAACTGTGTCAATCGACGCTAATTCGAATAACTGTTGCGTAAGAGCCATAGGTGGACCAACGCATTACTGACGTGTTCAATTTGTGGAACTGTTTCTCATGAATAAATGAACAATTTTTCTGAAATTGTAATCACTTATTTATGTATCATGTACGAAGATTTCCATTGCATTCGGATAATTCCTATGCTTTCTTTTTTCTTAGACTGTATTTCGGCTGACGAGTACATATACGACAGTTTGGGTTCCTGTAAATAGCGAAGCGTGGAGTGGTTGCAGTACGCTGTCTTTTCGACCTGTTGATGCCCAGCCGACTGCACCGGCCTCGTCCTGTAGACGGGGCCATCCGGCGCTGACAGGAAGTGCTAAACACCGGGCCTGCGGGCACGGCATTAAGCCTCGGGCACGTCCGGAGGGCACTCGCATCCGGCTGTCTGGCTGGAGTGAAGTGAGGTGAAGTCGCCCTCGAGTGGCCGGCGCATGCAGATGAGGCCATTAGCGCACAAGGGACCGCAATTAATGCTACACCTGGCGCCGCCGGTAACGAGGAAACGGCGTCCGGTCGCGCCTGATAAATATTGATGGCCCGTCGGTCAGGGGCGCCTAGGCCCCGTCAATTAAGTCGCGCGTCGCCGCCCACATATATTCCGCAAATTACGAGTCAAACACTGATTATAGCGATAGTTCCTTCTAATAAGCCCAGCGGGCGGGAGTAATAGCCGCTCCTCGTTACAGCTTAATGGCGGCGCCGGGGCGTGCACCACGCCGGCAAGTGGCCAGATTGCCTCGCATCGCAGTTACTAGGACACACAACAGCTCACTTGCACTGTGGTCCAGTTTAATTCGCTGCAAACGCCCTCCATGACACGGTAGAAACCAAACCGATACGAAAGTGGAGTGACTGGTATAATAACAGTGCCGTAGACACTGGCGAGCAGATTGATGCCGTATTCCTGGACTTCAGGAAGGCATTTGATACGGTTCCGCACTTACGTTTAGTGAAAAAAATACGAGCTTACGGAATATCGGACCAGGTTTGTGATTGGATTCAGGATTTCCTAGAAGAAAGAACACAACATGTCATTCTTAACGGTTCAAAATCTGCAGATGTAGAGGTAATTTCGGGAGTACCGCAGGGAAGCGTGATAGGACCTTTATTGTTTACAATATACATAAATGACTTAGTTGACAACATCGGTAGCTCCGTGAGGCTATTTGCAGATGACACGGTTGTCTACAAGAAAGTAGCAACATCAGAAGACTCGTACGTACTCCAGGAGGACCTGCAGAGGATTAATGCATGGTGCGACAGCTGGCAGCTTTCCCTAAACGTAGATAAATGTAATATAATGCGCATACATAGGGGCAGAAATCCATTCCAGTACGATTATGCCATAGGTGGTAAATCATTGGAAGCGGTAACGACCGTAAAATACTTAGGAGTTACTATCCGGAGCGATCTGAAGTGGAATGATCACATAAAACAAATAGTGGGAAAAGCAGGCGCCAGGTTGAGATTCATAGGAAGAATTCTAAGAAAATGTGACTCATCGACGAAAGAAGTAGCTTACAAAACGCTTGTTCGTCCGATTCTTGAGTATTGCTCATCAGTATGGGACCCTTACCAGGTTGGATTAATAGAAGAGATAGACATGATCCAGCGAAAAGCAGCGCGATTCGTCATGGGGACATTTAGTCAGCGCGAGAGCGTTACGGAGATGCTGAACAAGCTCCAGTGGCGGACACTTCAAGAAAGGCGTTACGCAATACGGAGAGGTTTATTATCGAAATTACGAGAGAGCACATTCCGGGAAGAGATGGGCAACATATTACTACCGCCCACATATATCTCGCGTAATGATCACAACGAAAAGATCCGAGAAATTAGAGCAAATACGGAGACTTACAAGCAGTCGTTCTTCCCACGCACAATTCGTGAATGGAACAGGGAAGGGGGGATCAGATAGTGGTACAATAAGTACCCTCCGCCACACACCGTAAGGTGGCTCGCGGAGTATAGATGTAGATGTAGAATAATGGTACAAGCGGATTCCGACTTCCCATGATCAGTGTTTACATTAATCCTTGCTGACAGCACTTTGTTCACGCATATTCTGACGGCCTTCGATGTCAACAGACTTCAGCAGTAGGATATGCGTTCTTCTCCCTTGGCTGGAATGTTCGGATTTCGCCTGCCTCACATTGTTTAATTTTTATTGCAGAACGATAACGGTTCCAGAGGGTCTCTTACATTGCCATCACGCGGGGGTCCAGAATGTGCAAATGTCGGAATGGTTCCTTTGAAAGGACATGACCGATTTCCTTCCCCATCCTTCCCTAAATCCGATGGGACACATGATCTCGCTGTTTGTTCCCCTTCCCAAATCAACCAACGAACCATAGTGTGACAGTAACACATTCAAAAGGCGTATCAGAATGAGTTGAAAAACCAAAATGGAATAGTACAATGACTCTTCAAATACAGGAAATTATAGGAAAATAGTTGCTGAATAAACGAAGAGTTATGAGATTCTCATTTATGTGAGCCCCAGTTCATGCCGGATCGCTTTACAGTGATTGATTTATTGATTGATTGAGGCGAAACTTTACAGTGACGAGGTCGACAAGTTAATGAAGGAGGCCAGTATTTCTGGCCCAGCAATGAACGTCGTTCCACGATCCTCTTATTTCAAGTTATGGATGAGGAAACCGGTCGAGGAAGAATGTGCAGTGGACTGGAGCCTTTAAATCTGCCATAAAGGTCAACACTATGCTGCTGTCCAACCAAAATTAGAAGCTCCTCCACGTTTCGAAAACTTCAGGCGAAGAGGACGCTGATAATTACTTTGGAACGAATGCTTACCAGTCGTAGATCAGCTCCTTTCTACTTACATCGGACAGACATCAGGGATAGCCCTTTCTGTGACTGTGAGAACAAAAAAGGAGGTTAAACACTTGCTGTTTTCTTGCACTTTCTCGAAGCATAGCAAAACCATTTAACGGAAAAACTCATGAAATTGAAAGTCCACTTCCGAGCAAGTGCTCCTATTTCATTTTGTTTCCTCAATTATAGAAAGCTTTTTTGTCTTACACGAGATAGTAACAGGTGTTTAACAAATTTGGTGTTCTCTCTGTGGTTGCTTAATTACACTAATTTCAAGGTGTATGCGTCCTAATCTCGAATTTTCTGTTTTGTATTTTTTTTTACGGATGATATGTCAATATTCTTCCCCTGTGAGTATTTAACCTAATTGGAAATTGCAAAACAATTTAAAATCATTATTCGTACTATACTGCAATTTCTCTGTATATTTGATTTTATATTTGTAGCAAGTTATTGGCAGTATGATTCAATAAACGTTATTCAAACAATTAAAACGAGTTAGGTTATATAAGCACACCTCACGGAAATAAATTCTGTCATTTCGTCCTAATTTCCGTAGATTCACAACGAGAATTTCAGACAGACCAGGAGGATTGTTTGCGAAAACTGATCCGTAAGGATAGTACTGTATATATCATCACTCTGTGCTTTTAATAAAAGTTTTCACAAGTTGCTTAAGATATTGAAAATTATATGCAGAATATCGTACAGGTCACCTAATGAGTCTATTACATGGAATTTTCCCTCAAATTGTCTTCGTGTATTGTTAAGTTCCAGGTCTTTGTGACCTACGTGCCAGGTAAGACTGTCGCCTCAGCAAAGGTTGCTTGTTGCCTTGGAACTTTCACTACTGACAATCTGCCTGGTAAGAAGCATGTTCAAAAAGTAAGCACCATTTGGAAGAAAACTAATAAAAACTTTTTTCAAACCAAAATTTATTTCCTGAATGAGGAGACGAAATACCGGCAGAAGTACAGCTGTGAGGACGGGGCATGAGTCATGCTTAGGTAGCTCAGATGGTAGAGCACTTGCCCGCGAAAGGCAAAGGTCCCGAGTTCGAGTCTCGGTCCAGCACACAGTTTTAATCTGCCATGAAGTTTCAAAATTTATTTTTACACGAATGAATATCTCTTAAAATATTTTTCTGCTTTTTCAAAATAATTATAGTAATCTAGATCGCAAGTTATATTTATTACTGTCATCCAACGATTCCTCCTCCACACCCAACCATTTATCCATCAGAATGGTTGTAGGTCTGAAGATGATCATGTGATGATTGAAACCGGTCACCACTCAATAAATGTGCCTTGCGATCTAGACTGTTATTTTGAAAGATTGTATTTGTATCGCTGATATCTCCACCAATGTTTTCAAAAATATTTTGCTGCATGACAACTATTCAGACTTTTTCATAGCGGGAAACCAAATTCACTATGCCTTCTTCAAAGAAGAATGCCGTCAGTGAAGACAGCCACTGGTGACCACAGTTTATTTCGTCGTCATCGCTGTGCAAGTGTCTTCCTACAAAATCACGATTGAAGTTCAAAAATGTACGGTATCCGGCCGTGGTGGCCGAGCGGTTCTAGGCGCTACAGTCTAGAACCGTGCGACCGCTACGGTCGCAGGTTCGAATCCTGCCTCGGGCATGGCTGTGTGTGTTGTCCTTAGGTTAGTTAGGTTTACGTAGTTCTAAGTTCTAGGGGACTGATGACCTTAGCAGTTAAGTCCCATAGTGCTCAGAGCCATTTGAACCATTTTGAATGTATGGTAATCAGAAGGTGCGAAATTGGCGCTGTACGACGGGTGATCGAACTGTTCCCAAACCGAATTGACAGGTATGAGTGACACCTGCTGAATGGCGACGTACGTTGTCATGCAGCAACACAATACCTTATATGAGCACTGCACGCCAAAGTGTCAATGTTTCACATCTGGAAAGGAGCTCAACAAACCGAAAAAATGCAAAAAAATGGTATTCAACAGTGGCTGTCTTCACTGGTGGCATCGTTCTACGAACAGGGCATAGAAAAGTTGGTTTCCCGTAATGAAAAATGTCTGAACAATAGTCTCAACTACGTACAAAAGTAGATTCGAAATGCTCTTTCTTTTGAAAAAATATATTTATGAGTTTTTCTTCAAAACCGTGCGTACTCACTGTGAAGATCCAACGGGGCTCGTGGGGAGGAATCAAGTGTTGACATATGGTCGCCGCCGAAAGCGTCGGCCGAGACCGCCAGCTCTCTCCTGCGCTGACATCCAGTCTCAAGGTCGTGTTTCCCTTCCAACTGCTATGTAGATCTAGGGCCACCCGGAATGGTCAAGTTTCACCTCACTGTCCCAGCAAGACTGACTGGAAGCCTTGCAAACAAACCAAGGCAAGTGCAACTGCATCGCAGTTAAGAAATAAATTTCCTTTTTGACCACGGAAAACTACAGCTTATGACTCAACACCCCCTAAATATTCAAAATAGGCTGAAGTTAAAGAGACAAGTCAGGAAGAATCGATGCGCAAAGAGGTGGGGTACGGAAATACTAAGTAATGAAGATATGCGCTTGAAGTTCTCTGAGGTTACAGATACTACGATAATAACAGTAGGTAGTTCAGTTGGAAGACGAACGGACATCCCTAAAAAGTGCAGTCCCAGAAGTTGGAAAGAAAACCTTAGTTACAAGGACCGTGACTGCGATGAAACCATGGGAAACAGAAGAAATACTTAAGTTGATCCACGACAGAAGGAAACAACAACGTTCACGGAAATTCTTCAATACAAAAGTACTGTTCAGTTAGGAATGAAATGAACAGGAAGTGCAGGGAGGCTAAGGCGAAATGGCCTCATGAAAAATGTGAAGGAATCAAAAAAGAAATAGTTGTCTAAAGATTGACGCAGCGTACGGTTAAAAAAAAAAAAAACTTTCGGAGAAATTAAAACCAAAGACGGTAACATTAAGAGTGCAACGGGAATTAGATGAGAGAGCGGTTAGCTGGAAAGAATACATTTAAGGCCTCTATGAGTGGGACCAGTTATCTGATGATGCCACAGAAGAAGAAGAAGCAGGAGTCTACAAGGAAGAGATACGAGACCCAGTACTAGATGCATAATTTAAGAGAGCTTTCGAAGACATAAGATCAAATAAGGCAGAAGCGACAGATAACGTTCCATCGGAAACATAAAATCATTGGTGAAAGTAGAAGCAAAATTACTGTTCATGTTGATGCGTCGGATTGGCGATATACCATCAGATTTTCGGAGAAAAAAAAAAAAAATCACAATTCGGAAGATTGCAAGTGCCAACAAGTGAGAAAATTATCGCACAATTAGCTTAACATCTCGTGCATCCAAGTTGCTGAGAAGAATAATACACAAAAGAATGGAAAAAGAAAACTGAGGAAGTGTTAGACGACGATCATTTTGGCTTTAGGAAAGGTAAAAGCGCCAGAGAGGCAGTTCTGACGCTGTCGTCCTTAATGGCAACAAGACCGAAGAAAAATCAAGACACGTTATTCGAAACGGTGAGAAAAAACGCGGTATGTTATACGAAAAGCCGGGTAATATGCAATATGTACAAGAACCAAGAGCGAACAATAAGACTGTGTTACCACGAACCAAGTGCTCGGATTAAAGAGGGTGTAGGAAAGGAATGTAGTCGTTCGCCCCTACTGTTCACTCTGTACAATGAAAAAGCGATGACGGAAACAAAGGAAGTGGAATTAAAATTCAAGGTGGAAGGACATCAATGGTAAGATTCGCTTATGACATTGTTACCCTCAGTGAAATTGAAGAATTACAAGAGCTGTTCAAAGGAATGCACAGTCTAGTAAGTACAGAACATCGACTGAGAGTAAATCGAAGATGGGCGAAAGTAATGAGAAGTAGCATAAGTGGGAACAGCAAAAGAATTATCTTCAGAATTGGAGATCATGAAGTACACGAAGTCGAGGAACTCTGTTATCTAGGCAGCGAACTAACCAATGACGGTCGGAGCAACGACGACATAAAAAGCAGAGTAGCGTTGGCAGAAGGGGACATTATTGGGCAAGAGAAGTTTACTCTACTAGTATCAAACATCTGCCTTAATTTGACGAAGAAATTTCTGAGAATGTACGTTTGGAGAACAGCATTGTATGGTAGCGAAATATGGACTGTGGGGAAACCGGAAAAGAAGAGACTCGAAGCATTAGACAGATGTTGCAAATTAGGGGGGCTGCGAAGGTAAGGCATGAGGTGGTTCTACGTTTACATCTAGATGAATAGTCTACTATTCACAATAAAGTGCCTGGCAGAGGGTTCAATGAACCACCTTCAAGCTGTCTCTCTACCGTTCCACTCTCTAACGGCACGCGGGAAAAACGAGCACTTAAATTTTTCTGTGCGAGCCCTGATTTCTCTATTTTATCGTGATGATCATTCCTCCCTATGTAGGTGGGTGCCAATATAATGTTTTCGCAATCGGTGGAGAAAACTGGTGATTGAAATTTCATGAGAAGATCCCGTCACAACGAAAAACGCCTTTGTTTTAATGATGGCCACTCCAATTCACGTATCATGTCTGTGGCACTATCTCCCCTATTTGGCGATAATATAAAGCGAGCTGCCTTTCTGTGTAGTTTTTCTACGTGATCCGTCAGTCCCACCTGATGCGGATCCCACACCGCACAGTAATACTCCAGAACGGGGCGGACAAGCGTGGTGTAAGCAGTCTTTTTAGTAGACCTGTTGCACCTTCTAACTGTTCTGCCAATGAATCGCAGTCTTTGGTTGGCTCTTCCTCGCGAGGAAAGGAATATATGGAAAATACTGAAAGGATGGTAGGATATGTGTTAAGACATCAGATAATAACTTCAGTGGTACTTGAGGGAGCTGTAGAGGATAAGACAAACACTGGAATTTACCCAGTAAATAACTGAGGACATAGGCTACAACTACTGCTGTGAGATGAAAAGGTCGGTACAGGAGAGGAATTCGTCGCGGGCCGCATCGAAGACGTCAGAAGACTGATAACACCTGTACTATCCAGACCAGCGTCACACTGGATTTCAAATTAGCGCCAGTTTTCCTGAATGCACAGCTCGGTACGCCTTTTAACGACAAGTTACTGGTGTGACGGAACGTCAAACTTAGGTCGATGCGCTGTTTAGATTCATGTTCAGGTTCGGTTAGATTGCAAAATGTATCCTTACATAGCTGTATATGAGGCAGGCCGGAATTTACGAACAAATGAGGTTCGGTCTGACAAGCACATTGACCGTTAGTAAACAGAATACACACACCCAAAGATGTACACAGCCCCAAATGACTTACAAATAGGTCATACAGGAAGCTTGTGGCTCCGTGGCACCAGCATCTTTCTATCTCGTCGCAGATTGTTTACAAGTCGTTGATAACCTTACTTAGATGGACATTTCGCCACCAGAACACCCTTCTAAACACAGCCAATACGTACAGCATGTTGAATCCACCCCTAAAAGTTTGAAGTTGCACTTCGCAACAAAAAGCTGCCAACTCCTGTAGATTCCACCATAGTAAAATACAGGATGTTGCAACAAATATTATTCCTGTTTCACAAGACTACCACGAACATACAACCTCGGGGTACTGAACGTCCCATAATGAATTCCCGGAACTCTACATATTGTTGTTTATCACTACAACGAAGAGTTTGTAGCAATGAATTTCGTATGGTTTGAAACGCAAACGTCGCCGCGAAAGACGCAATACAGACACACGATGAATGGCTAACTCTTGGCTGGTTCAAATGGCTCTGAGCACTATGCGACTAAACATCTGAGGTCATCAGTCGCCTAGAACTTAGAACTAATTAAACCTAACTAACCTAAGGTCATCACAAACATCCATGCCCGAGGCAGGATTCGAACCTGCGACCGTAGCGGTCTTGCGGTTCCAGACTGCAGCGCCTTTAACCGCACGGCCACTTCGGCCGGCCGCTAGAGACGAAAAAAGTGTCCAATCGGCTTGGGCAAACTTCCAGCGTCGCGGGCGCGTATAGGGCAGTTGAGGCTGCAGTCTAAGGACACATGGAAAGTGGTTACTCGAGTGTGTATCATCAAGGGCGAACCATTCGAAGCGCCGAGCTAGCGGAACAGTACCGACCGAAAGGTCCAAATGAGAGAAATTTGTCGTGGAGGCAGACAAATATGTAGGGACCCCAGTGTTGAGGCAAACTAGATCCGCTTGGTGGAAGACGTCTAGCAACAGTGAGCCACGTGGACAAGGATGTGGAGATCCCCAAAGTGGGTGGTGGGCATTGAAGTCCCCAACCAGCAAATAGGGGGAGGGTAGAAGCTGACCAAGACGATGAAGGAGATCAGCTCGTGCCATTGGTGTGGACGATGGAATGTATATAGTACAAAGAGAAAAGGTATATCCAGAAAGGGAAAGACTGACAGCGACAGCTTGGAAGGAAGTGTTTAAATGGATTGGATGATAATGGAGAGTATCATGGAGAAGAATCATAAGTCCTCCATGGGCTGGAGTGCCTTCAACAGAGGGGAGATCAAATCGGACGGACTGAAAATGGGGGAGAACAAAGCGGTCATGGGGACGCAGCTTTGTTTCCTGAAGACAGAAGATGACTGGCGAGTAGGATCGTAAGAGGATCGACAATTCATCCCGATTGGCTCGAATGCCGCGGATATTCCAGTGGATAATGGACATAGGGTGAACAGAAAATGGAGGAATGTGATCAAGGTTGCCGTCAACTCAACGACTGCTCAGAGCTTGCGACCGACAGCATGGAATAGCATTCAGCCGAAGGCAGAAGATCCTGATCCATAGGTTGTTCAGGAGCAGCTCCTGCCACCAGCGATCGGCCGCCAGCAGTGCGCCTCGGCGACACAAAAGATGGCCGAGGGCGATTTCCGCCAGGTGGTGCTGTAGATGAGACACGCCTTGGCGGAGAAGGAGATGAACTGGATTTCTTATTAGCCTTCTTGGAAAAATGATGTTTAGATGAAGGAGGAACCGATGGTTGTGAAGTTGGGGTACGTAAAAAATCTTCACGAGTATGCTCTTTTTTCGAAGTCTTGGTGTCTGACTTTTGGGCTCGAGATTTAGCAGAACCCGATGAAGGGTGAGCTGTAGAGTGGGCAGGCGAAAGTGGTGAGGTTGAACGGGCGATCTTTGCACTGGCCGATCTGACGACCGTGGCACTAAAGGTGAGGTCGCAAGTCTGCGTGGCCGCCACCTTTGTTGGCCGAGGAGAAGCAAGGACAGTGCTGTATTTTCCTGTCTGAGGCACGGTGGGCTGTCGACTGGCGAATAATTTTCGAGCAGCAAAGGTCGACACCTTTTCCTTCACTCTGATTTCCTGGATGAGTTTTTCGTCTTTAAAAATGGGGCAATCTCGAGAGGAAGCAGCGTGGTCACCCATACAGTTGATGCAGCGAGGGGATGGAGGTGGACAAGCACCCTCATGGGCATCCTTGCCACACTTAACACATTTGGCCGGATTGGAGCAGGACTGGCTGGTGTGATTGAACCGCTGACACCGATAGCAACGCGTAGGGTTTGGGACGTAAGGGCGAACGGAAATTATCTCATAGCCTGCTTTGATTTTGGATGGGAGTTGAACTTTATCAAATGTCAAGAAGACAGTGCGGGTTGGAATGATGTTCGTGTCAACCCTTTTCATAACTCTATGAACAGCTGTTACGCCCTGGTCAGACAGGTAGTACTGAATTTCGTCGTCAGACAATCCATCGAGGGAGCGTGTATAAACGACTCCACGCGAGAATTTAAAGTACGGTGCGGTTCCACCCGGACAGGGAAGGTGTGGAGAAGTGAAGAAGTGAAGTATGCAGCAATTTTTGTGCCTGGAGGGCACTGACTGTTTCTAACAACAAGGTGCCATTCCGCAATCTGGAACAAGACTTTACAGGACCTGCAATTGCGTCGACACCTTTCTGAATAATGAAAGGGTTGACCGTGGAGAAGTCGTGACCTTCGTCAGACCGAGAAACAACAAGGAACTGTGCCAACGATGGAAGAACTGTCTGTGGCTGAGACTCAGTGAACTTACGCTTGTGAGCAGACATAGTGGAAGGTGAGGAAACCATTGCGGAAGAATCCCCCATGATTACCGGCGTCTCCGATGGCGCGCTCCTCCCTTGTGAGGGCCCTCTCTGAGGGCACTCCCGCCTTAGGTGATTGTTCACACCTCAGGTCACACCTCCCGACAAACGGACGGAGGGACCAATCGGCACTTTCGGAAGATATCAGCTCGGGTAATCACCCCTCCCTGGGCCTGGCCGTTACCAGGGGGTACGTACGTGTCCCCGGGGCGGGGGATTACGTGTTACCCCGGCACCGGCGACGGACGAAAATGCGTGGGTCGGCCTTCAGACACGCACAGGGAGGAAGAACGAGAAAGGGAAAGGGAAAAACAGAGAAAGGGAAAGGAAAGAAGAGAGGTCTTAAACGCCGCAGCGGAGAAAAGGGTAAAGAGAAGAGGTAAGGAAAAGAGAAGGATAAAGGAAGGATGAAGACATACAAGCAGAGAAGGCGAAGAATGCGTTACATTTACGAGCGTCCGTCTCCGGACGTAGGCACAAACCATACTCCCACTACTCCCACAGGGGGAAAAAGAGAAGGAAAGAGCCAGAGGTGAGGGGAGGGGGGGGGGCGAAGGTGGGGGATAGGGAAGGATGTGGAAAAGGAAGGTATGCAGCCCGGAAAGGAAGAAGGGCCACATTAGCTCGGGGTCCCGTGCTCGCTACGCACGTATCCACAAAAGAGTTGTGGACCCCCTGCGGGGGGGGGGGGGGGGGCTGAAAGAACATTTGCAGTGTTCAAATAATAAATATTAATTAACAACCTTGTACTACTTCGCGCCAGGGTCAGTAAGTAATTCTCGGCTGTCACACGGTACTCTAGCATGGTATTGTACAGTCACCGCCAGCATCCCCACGCCTTGAAACCATCTGCCGCACTGCTCAATGCACGGTACTCTCCCCTTACCTTGCTGCTTCTGAATGTTCTTATTCGACTGATAGCAAGTAAAAGTAAAACAGACATGTAACGTGACCGAAAAATTTGGCAGAAGCGGCACTAAATGCCCTGAGCTGTATTAGGTGCAGTGCCGAACTGTCAAAGAAACACTATTGTAACCTCACAGTGTGTGTTGAAAAGGTGACCGCGAAACGCATTTTTGCTCTGTAATAACCATCTTCAATAGATGCACGTGGGGTTAGGAACGAGACAGCCAGCTAGCTGCAACATGTAACTCCCAACTGGCGACGTCGTGTGCCGCGAATTCACAACTGACGCCGATGTTAACTTTGTTTCCATGTACAAGTTAAAATTCACCTCACAATCTACCTTCGTTCATGTAGAAGATGTAGTGAAATCGGACAGATCTTTTTGAAACGCACTATACGTATGGTAACAAACAGAGTGTAAGGTAGGGTTAGTGCACAAATTAATGGAGTCGCTCAGATCAATGTGGGCGCAGCCGAGTGCCTAAGTAGCTACGTCTGGAGATGACGGAACGTTCGCCGTGACCCGCTTACTGCACGAGGCGTGCCGGGGACCGCCGGATTCGGCAGACATACAAACACACATACACAGATGCCCCCTCCTCGCCAGCGGAAAACCTGGGTGAATTAGTTCTTACGAGTTCGCTGCGTTATTAGTCTGTGGAGTGTGAATTAAAAGGTGCGACTTCAGTAGGCGAAAATTCGTCCCAGGCACAAGTCTGCTATCAATATTCCGATGTGTTAGTTAACACTAAGTGCCATGCTCTCAATACTACGGGCGTGCCATTCTTTCCAAATTGAAGACACTGTAATATTACGGGTGTGGCACTAACTGTTTAGCACCTCCACGATGCTTACGAGCTTACTAAATGAACCCATAATGAAGCGCATTGCTCCTTTCTTGATCTCATCCATTTCCCTATCAATCCTGTATGGTACCGATATCCGAGTGACAAACAATATTTACCGGGTGTAGAAGTATGAAACAGGAATTTCTCTATAGATGGTGCTAGCTGTCAGTGTAGGACCCGTGAGTCCGCGTCTGCAGAGCCATCGGCTTCCTGTAACGGCTGACAACGAATGTCAACACACAGTAACCCAAGTTCCATTGATAGGTATCTGTTTCAAACCAGTAAACATGTAAAGTTTTGTGCCTACGAACTACGATTTGCGGACAGCATTGGTTTTCTGTTATCATTTGAAGAAAACTGTTGCAGAATCCCATCGAAAGCTTGTCGAAGCTTTCGGCGAAAATGCTCTTGGGAAAACAAAGCGTTTCGAGTGGTTCAAAAAATTCAAAAGTGGCGGTTTTGACGTGAGAAACGATGAGCGCGGGAAACAGTTAGAAGACAACGAATTGCAGATCTTACTGGATGAAGATGAAACTCAAACTCAACAGGAACAATTGAATGAGACGCAGAAAGCCGTTTCTCTTCGGCTGAAAGCTATGGGAAAAGGCGCGGGGGGTGGGGGGGTGGGGGGTGGAGGGGTGGGTGGAGAGAGAGAGAGACAACGACATCGTGGCCAGGCCTCAGAATTCGAACCCTTCTCTTCTCGCCTCCTTCAGCCTGCCGCCGACAGGTGCTCCTTCATAAAAATTGGTAGGCTGCGGCAATCTTTGAGTATCGCCACTGCACGTGGCGAGTTCTGTAAGTGTTTCTTTGTAGAAAGAAATTTTCAGTCAGTCCTAGCAGATTAAAACTGTGTGGCGGACCGAGACTCGAACTCGGGAAAACGGCTCTGACCACTATGCGACTTAACTTCTGAAGTCATCAGTCGCCTAGAACTTAGAACTAATTAAACCTAACTAACCTAAGAACATCACACACATCCATGCCCGAGGTAGGATTCGAACCTGCGACCGTAGCAGTCACTCGGCTCCAGACTGCAGCGCCTAGAACCGAACGGCCACTCCAGCCGGCAGAATTCGGGACCTTTGCCTTTCGCGGGCAAGTGTTCTACCTTTGTGTTCGGCAAAGGTCCCGAGTTCGAGTCTCGGTCCGGCACACAATTGTAATCTGGCAGGAAGTTTCGTGTTTCTTTGTATTCGTTTCTTCCTTCAGCTGTACGAGCGGTGTGGTAGATCGTCTGTTGATGTCACATGTTCAACATTTGTCATCCACTTTCGGCCCCATGTGTCTTATATTAAATTACTAGTCTCAGTGTCAGCTGAGACGTTTGGGAGGTTTTTAAACGGTGAAAAGGATCATCTTGTATATTATGAAAGGTAAAGGCGTTATAAATTTTTTTAGTCTGAAGATGTCTCTCTGTTAAGAATGATACTCTGTTCTACAAACTCTTGAGTTCACTCACACAGCTGGTCTGATTTTCTGCCGGCCGGAGTGGCCGAGCTGTTCTAAGCGCTTCAGTCTGTAACCGCGGGACCGCTACGGTCGCAGTTTCGAATCCTGCCTCGGGCATGGATGTGTGTTACGTCCTTAGGTTCGTTAGGTTTAAGTAGTTCTAAGTTCTAGGGGGCAGAAGTTAAGTCCCATAGTGCTCAGGGCCATTTGAACCATTTTTTTCTGAATTTCTGTACGCTCATATTTACTCATTAGCCGGTACTGCGGAACCGTATGTAACACGTTCTGGAAGCCAAGAAACACGGCATCATGCTTTGTGGGTCTACGCTTGATACCCATTTAAGATCTTAGTTTCCATAGTAAGCGTACGTGTGGAAACGAATCAAATGTTTTTCGGAAATCAATGAATACTCATCCGCGTGACTGAGACGGGCATCTTCTAGTCACAAATGTTAAGCCTACTTTCAGATGAAACGTGAACTTGAACGGTAATTTACATAATAATCCTGTTTCGTACACTATAAGGCAAGTTTTCAACTGGGCAGCGCGCACGCTAACAGCGGCTCAGCTACAACAGAAGTCGCAGTGCCAGTTTTGCGCGCTGCCCGAGCTGCCGGCCTGTGATCACACTGGAGACGCACGGCGCGGCGAGGCGGTCGGGCACTTTCTCACCGCTGCGTGAGACTCTACCTACCACTAGTCTCCCCCAAACAAGTTGCACAATGGATCAGCTCACTTCTTGGCCAACCGTTTCTCCAGCGTACTCCGAAACTTAAGTTTTCCTCGCCTGCGTCACTGTCGTGCCTAATCAACAACTTGCTACTCCCTGCTGCAAACCTTTATTAGGGGATAATGACCTCAAGATTTTAGCTCACTCTTGTTGTTGTTGTTGTTGTGGTCTTCAGTCCTGAGACTGGTTTGATGCTGCTCTCCATGCTACCCTATCCTGTGCAAACTTCCTCATCTCCCAGTACCTACTGCAACCTACATCATCCTGAATCTGCTTAGTGTATTCATCTCTTGGTCTCCCTCTAAGATTTTTACGCTCCACGCTGCCCTCCAATACTAAATTGGCGATTCCTTGGTGCCTCAGAATATGCCCTACCAAACGATCCATTCTTCTAGTCAAGATGTGCCACAAATTTCTCTTCTTTCCAATTCTATTCAATACCTACTCATTAGTTATGTGATCTACCCACCTAATCTTCAGCATTCTTCTGTAGCACCGCATTTCGAAAGCTTCTATTCTCTTCTTGTCTAAACTATTTATCGTCCATGTTTCACTTCCATACATGGCTACACTCCATACAAATACTTTCAGAAACGACTTGCTGACACTTAAATCTATACTCAATGTTAACAAATTTCTCTTCTTCAGAAACGCTTTCCTTGCCATTGCCAGTCTACGTTTTATGTCCTCTCTATTTCGACCATCATCAGTTATTTTGCTCCCCAAATAGCAAAACTCATTTACTACTTCAAGCGTATCATTTCCTAATCTAATTCCCTCAGCATCACCCGACTTATTAGACTGCATTCCATTATCCTCGTTTTGCTTTTATTGATGTTCATCTTATATTCACCTTTCACGACACTATCCATTCCATTTAACTGCTCTTGCAAGTCCTTTGCTGTCTCAGACAGAAATACAATGTCATCGGTGAACCTCAAAGTTTTTATTTCTTCTCCATGGATTTTAATACCTACTCCGAGTTTTTCTTTTGTTTCCTTCACTGCTTGCTCAATATACAGATTGAATAACATCGGGGAGAGGCTACAACCCTGTCTTACTCCCTTCCCAACCGCTGCTTCCCTTTCATGCCCCTCGACTCTTATAACTGCCATTTGGTTTCTGTACAAATTGTAAATAGCCTTTCGCTCCCTGTATTTTACCCCTGCCGCCTTCAGAATTTGAAAGAAAGTATTCCAGTCAACATTGTCAAAAGCTTTCTCTAAGTCTACAAATGATAGAAACGTAGGTTTGTCTGCCCTTAATCTTTCTTCTAAGATACGTCGTAAAGTCAGTATAGCTCACTCTTATGTTCTTGTTTGCTTACAAATAAATTTCTTTGCGGATAGGTCCCACCTTTTCTTCTTACCTGCTTACACATATTTCGCTCAATTTCAGTGTTTTGCAAAGTGTTTACAGAACTGAAAACGTAGTTGCCTTTAATATGTACCTTGGTAACACATGCTGCTACTTCTGTGGCTTACAGTAGTTTGCGTTACAGCTGTTCCTCTTTCACAGTTTGCGTCCAAACACACTGCGCGCGGACATGCACTCACTCTCACTTATTTTGACGTTGAATAGGATAAGTTTAACATCAACAGTAAGTCTTAAATTTTCGATGTGAAAATGTTATCTATATTGAGTTCTCTATGGTTGCTGATGACCCACTATGAAAGAGAAACAGTTTTAACAGAGAGTACAGTAATCTACAAAAAGCAAGGCATGTGTTAACACGGTGGATCTATATTATTACAAATGGAGCATGTTCCCAGCATGTAGACGAGACTGATGCGTAATTATATTTATGGGCGATCTGAGAATGTCATCTAGTGACGGTCGAAATTAGTCATGAAATAAACTATTTCGCATCAGGCAACCTTGGCTTCTAATATTACAAAATACAAAAAGTTATTTTCAGTTTTGTGAATATTTCACAAAAAACTGAAATTCTATATGTACAGATAGTAAAAGGCAATTTTTCATGTTATTTAATAGGAAGCAAATAAAAAGACACACTGACAAACGTTAGCGAATCACGTATGGATAGAAAATTTAAAAAAAACTGTTTGCTCAAGGCCGGACCGATAAAAAAAAAAACAAGAAACAAATTCGTACGACAATATATTTATCCTTAGGAAAGATAAGGGCACCATAAAGACAGTTCTTACATTGCCCTTCACAGTGGAAACAACACTTAAAGAAAAATGAAGGCATGGTCAGAGGATTTATCGGACTGGAAAAAAAAGTTCGAAAATATGAAAAGGTTGAACATGCCAGAAATTCTCAGAAAAAGAAGTGTAAGCTATAGAGAAGGAGGGTAATACACAAAGATTGCAAGAACCAAGAGGTAACCCTAAGAATAAATAAAGAACAACGTGCATGGATTACGAAGTGTATAAGACAGGGTTCTTATCTTTCGCAAGAACTGTTCAATTTATACATCGAAGAAGCAATGACGGAAATAAAAGAAAGGTTCAGGAGTAGGGTTAAAATTCAAGCTGAAGGATATCGATTATAAAATTCGCCAATGACAAAGCTACTTTAGTGAAAATGAGGAACAACTGCAGGACCTGTGGCCGTGCGGTTAGAGGTGCCATGTAACGGATTGCGCGGCCTCTCCAGTCGGAGATTCGAGTCCTCCCTCGGACCTGGGTGTGCGTGGTGTTCTTAGCGTAAGTTAGTTTAAATACTGTGTAAATCTAGGGACCGATGACCTCAGCAATTTGGTCCCTTAGGAATTCACACACACAGGACCTGTTGAATGAAATGAACAGTTCAAAGACCACACACTATGGATTTGAGACCAAGCTGAAGAAGATTTAAGTAATGCTGAGTAGCAGAAACGAGTTATAAATATTAAAATTGGGGACCACGAAGAAGACGAAGTGCAGGAATTCTGCTCTCCTGGAAGCAAAAACATGACTGACGAAGCAAAGACGACATATAACGGAAAGTAGCACAGACAAAAGATGATATTCCTTACCATAAGAAATCCACCGGTACTACACATCGGCATTAATTTGAGGATGAAATTTCTGAGAGTGTACATACTGGGCACAGTACTGTATGGAAGTGAATTGTGTATTGTGTGAAAACCAGGAAAGATAATCAAAGCGTTTGCGATGTGCAACTAACTTCTAGATCAATCCCAGCGCCAGTCACGGCTGTGTTTCACTACTGCTTCTACACTGAAGATCCAAACAAAATTGTACACCAGCGTAACATCGTGTAGCACCCCCACGAGCAAGCAGAAGTGCCTCAACACGACGTGGCATGGACTCGACTGATGTCTGAAGTATTGCTGGAGGGAATTAACGCCGTGAATCCTAAGCGCTGTTCATAAATCCGTAACAGTACGAGCGGGTGTATATCTCTTCTGAACAGCACATTACAAGGCATCACAGATAGGCTCAATAATGTTTATGTATGGGAGTTCGGTGGGCAGCGGAAGTGTTTAATCTCAGAAGAGTGTTCCTGCAGCCCCTCTGTAGCAATTCTGGACGTGTGATGTATCGCAATGCCCTGCTGGAACTGTCCAAGTCCGTCGGAATTCACAATGGACATGAACGGAAGCAGGTTATCAGACAGGATGCTTACGAACGTGTCACCTGTCACAGTCGTGTCTAGACGTATCAGTGGTCCTGTGTCACTCCAACTGCACACGCCCCACACCATTACAGAGCCTCCACCAGCTTGAACAGCCCCCTGCTGACATGCAGGGTCCATGGCTTCATGAGGTTGTCTCCATACCCCTACACCTTCGTCCGCTCGATACAGTTTGAAACCAGACTCTTCCGACAGGCGACACGTTTCCAGTCATCAACAATCCAATGTCGGTGCTGACGGGCCTAGCCGAGGCAAAAACTTGGAAATTTGTGGTAACGTCGTATGTGACGAAACTGCTAAGGTCGTCGGTCCCTAAACTTACGGCTCTGAGCACTATGGGACTTAACATCTTAGGTCATTAGTCCCTTAGAACTTGGAACTACTTAAACCTAACTAACCTAAGGACATCACACACATCCATGTCCGAGACAGGATTCGAACGTGCGACCGAAGCAACAGCGCGGTTCCAGACTGGAGCGCCTAGAACCGCTCGGCCACACCGGCCAGCCGCATTACTTAATCTAACATAAACTAACCTATGCTAAGGACAACAGACACACCCCTGCCCGAGGGAGGACTCTAACCTCCGACGGGGGGGGGGACCGTGACAAGAGACCTGCGGCCGCGCGGTCCAGGCGAGGCGTAAAGCTTTGTGTCGTGCAGTCTTCAAGGGTACACGAGTGGGCTTTCGGTTCCGAAAGCCCGTATCGATGATGTTTCGTTGAATGGTTCGCACGCTGACACTTTTTGATCGCCCAGCACTGAAATCTGTAGAAATTTGCCGAAGAATTGCAATTCGTCGTTGGCCCCTTTCTTGTAGGATCTTTTCCCGGCCGCAGTGATGTCGGAGATATGATGTTTTACAGCATTACTGATATTCACGGTACACTCGTTAAATGGTCGTACACGACAATCCCCACTTTATCGCCAACTCGGAGATGCTGCATCCCTCTGCTCGTGCGCCGACTATAACTCGTTCAGACTCACTTAAATTTTGGTAACCTGTTATTGTAGCAGCAGTAACCGATCTAACAACTGCGCCAGAGACTAGTCTTATTTACGCGTTGCCGACCGAGGCGCCGTATTCTGCCTGTTTACATATCTCTGTATTCGAATACGCATGCTTGTACCAGTTTCTTTGGCGCTTAAGTGTGTAACTGTTTTTGATGTTGTAATAACATGCGTAATGCCTCATTCGTAGACAGTTTGAAGAAGGGAACAAAATCTCTGTTTTTAATATTGTGATGCATCCTTCGATGCAATCCAATTTATCTTTCTATGGTACTGAGATAGGAGGTTAATGTAAAGAATATCATATATATGTTTCGTTAAGAGAAAATTAAAAATGAGAACAGGAATAAGTTTCTTTTATTTACCCAGGAAAGGTGGTTTTGGACTCGTTCTCTTGTTCGAACTAACAAAGCAGATACGCAAAATAAATCTTGCCGACCCTGCGCAGAATATTATCATCATTGTATTCCATAAGCTAATCGTGTGAAATTTTTAAAAGAAATAAATTTCTGGGTATAATGTCTTTGTGGTCACGTGTCACTGACTCCCAGGTTTCGACGGCCAACGTTCGGCACTTAAGTCTGCGAAGTCCTGTGTCGTGCACGGAATGGCGCTCAGTTTGCGAAACGAACGTGAGCAGGACCCACAGTTGTTACGAGACGCTGCAGTCGAGGGCCACGGCTCTGCTGCAGTCGGCCTCTGGTATGCAGTGGCAGGCACGGAGGTCCCACACCTGCCGAACTGGGACAGCTGCGGGCATCCTTGAGCGCTGCAGACGGCGTGGAGTTACGGACCGACACCTCCGCCGCCGCCAAGGATGTCCCACTATGCGGGCCAAGGCGTCCACCGCTGCTACAAGAAAGCGCTCGCAGGGGGGCGGCTTCCTCCGCGAGGGCGCTCCGCAGTGTCTGCTGCCCGCCGCGACAACACTTCCAATGCAACGGGACATTCAGACACAGGGCTGTTATAATTAAAGTGTAACTACTCACAGAGATCCAGGTTGGAATGTAATTATATTATGGCAACGGGACTTAGTAGAATGCGTTAATGTGGAATCGATTTACGCTGAAAAAATAAATTGTTCGAATTTTCGCCACTAGGTGCAAATCTGGCGTTGTGAATGCATAAATGACGTGTTGAAATGTTTCCGTATGAAATGCATTAGGAACGGGACGTGGTCAGAGGAGGTCACACAAGCGAGAAAGGCATAATAACGATTTTATTATTAATCTCCACTTCAAACAATTTGTTTAGTATGAGAACCGGAGAATCTGACGTGTGGCTACATCCGTACAACGACGCGATCAACAGCTGCTCGGAACAGCTCCGGTAGAGTCTGAGCAACGGGTTCCTGAACGAACTGCATGTGAATATTTTAATACACACATATATAAATAAGCACTGAATGCAAACGCTATTAGCCGCGCGGGATAGCCGCACGGTCTTGGGCGCCTTGCCACGGTTCGCGCGGCTGCCCCCGTCGGAGGTTCGAGTCCTCCCTCGGGCGTGGGTGTGTATGTTGTCCTTAGCGTAAGTTAGTTAAGTTAGATTCAGTAGTGTGTAAGCCTAAGGACAGATGACTTCAGCAATTTTGGCGCCGGTGGCGACACCTACAACGTGCTGACATGAGGAAAGATTCCAACCGATTTCTCATTCACAAACAGCAGTTGACCGGCGTTGCCTGGTGAAACGTTGTTGTGACGCCTCATGTAAGGAGGAGAAATGCGTACCATCGCGTTTCCAACTTTGATAAAGGTCGGATTGTACCCTATCGCGATTGCGATTTATCGTATCGCAACATTCCTGCTCGCGCTGGTCGAGATCCAATGACTGTTAGCAGAATATTGAATCGGTGGCTTCAGGAGGGTAATACGGAACGCCGTGCTGGATCCCAACGGCGTCTTACCACTAGCAGTCGAGATAACAGGCATCTTATCCGCATGGCTTTAACGGATCGTGCAGCCACGACTCGATCCCTGAGTCAACTGATGGGGACGTTTGCAAAACAACAACCATCAGCACCAACAGTTCGACGACGTTTGCAGCAGCATGGACTATCAGCTCAGAGACCATGGCTGCGATTACTCTTGACGCGACATCACAGACAGGAGCGCCTGCCATGGTGTACTCAACGACGAACCAGGACGCACGAATGGCAAAACGTCATTTTTTCGGATGAATCCCGGTTCTGTTTACAGCATCATGACGGTCGCATCCGTGTTTGGCGACATCGCGGTGAACGCAGATTGGAAGCGTGTATTTGTCATCGCCATACTGGCGCATCACCCGGCGTGATGGTATGGGGTGCCATTGGTTACACGTCTCTGTCACCTCTTGTTCGCATTGACGGCACTTTGAACAGTGGACGTTACATTTAGAATGTGTTACGACCCGTGGCTCTACCCTTCATTCGATCCCTGCGAAACCCTACATTTCAGCACTATAATGCACGACCGCATGTTGCAGGTCCTGTACCGGTCTTTCTGGATACAGAAAATGTTCGACTGCTGCCCTGGCCAGCACATTCTCCAGACCTCTCACCAATTGAAAACGTCTGGTCAATGGTGTCCGAGCAACTGGCTTATCACAGTACGCCAGTCACTACTCTTCATGAACTGTGGTATCCTGTTGAAGCTGTATGGGCAGCTGCACCTGTAAACGCCATCCAAGCTCTGTTTGACTCAATGCCCAGGCGTATCAAGGCAGTTATTACGGCCAGAGCTGATTGTTCTGGGTACTGATTTTTCAGGATCTATGCACCCAAATTGCGTGGAAATGTAATCACATGTCATTTCAAGTGTAATACATTAGTCCATTGAATACCCGTTTATCATCTGCATTCCTTCTTGGTGTAGCAATTTTAATGGCCTGTAGTGTAACTTGTTCTCCAGCTTAAATCGTTAACGCATTAGCATATGTACTAAGTTTCGCTGCCACACGATAATTACGGTCCACACTTGACCTCCGTGAGTAGATGCACTTTAATAACCACCTGGTACGTCTACATGCAGGAGCGTATCCATCACCTGAGCTGCGGCGAGGAGTGAGAGCTATGGTCATCCCGAGCTGAATGAGGAAATACATGCATCAACAGAAGTGTTGCATCACCCCGATATTTCGTACAGGTGTGTTACTATCGTGACTGCAGCATTTCAGTTGAAAGAGAAGCACACTTGGGGGCGCATGGAATAGTAGAGTGAAAATAGTTATCAGCGATCGGTTCCGCATCATCATGTTACACACAGAACGCTTGTCAACCGAGCTCGATATGTGCACTGGGATCGAATAGACGTGATGCGGGCATGGAATGGATTCCAATTAACAGGTAGTGTTGAGGACTACACGGCACAGTCCTTCAACGCCGTGCAGGTGTACTGGATTATATCTACGACCTTTGAGGCAAAGGAACCGTGGGCTGAGTGCTTCAGAACTGAATTCGGCGTTCAGAGAAGCTACAGGATGTCATGTATCGCATCAGACTGTTACGAGACGATTTCTCAATTCGACTCTCCATTCCCGATGGCCATGGAGAGCAACTTGACATATAGAACATCATGGAAGACATCGTTAAAGATAAGCGAGAAATCACGCGGACTCGACGCACTAGGATCTTCCTCAGACTCTTCCCGTGTCCACTACTGCTAGAATACTGTCAGAGACCAGTGTCGCGTTCTCTTATAAAGGAGAGTTTCCCCGCATTCGTAATGGTGAAGTGGTAGTATTGGTTAAAATTCCTACGGCTACCATTGGTGGGCCATCGTCATAGGCTAATATTCCCGCACTGATGCAGAAGAAGGGGCGCTGTTGGCTAAACTCTTGTGGATACTATTGGTGGCCTGTCGTCCTTGGCTAGAAAGGCACTATTCCACACTTACGCTGGAGAAGGGTTATTGGTTGAAATTCCTCCTACTGCTTGCTATTGGTTGGCCGTCGTCAGTGGCAAGATGCGAAACGGATAGAGCAAGAAGGGGGGAATGTTTACCCAAAGTATTATTTTCCGCCGAGGTGACTGGCAGCGCGTTGTTTATGTTGCTCGCACACCGCGGCCTTATATTCACTTCCTTGATGGCTGGGAGCCATGATGCCAGAAGCCTATAGCCGTCCTCTCTATTAAAATTAGATGCATTCTTGGAAATTTCAACCGCTTCTCGGACCGGAGTTTAGCCAACAGCGCCCCTTCTTCTGCATCAGTGCGGGACTATTAGCCTATGACGATGGCCCACCAACGGTAGCCGTAGGCATTTTAATAAATACTACCACTTCCCCAGTACGAATGCGGGAAAACTCTCCTTTATAAGAGAACGCGACACTGGTCTCTGACAGTGTTCTAGCAGTAGTGGACACCGGAAGAGTCTAAGGAAGATACCAGCAGTGTGGTCGAAACGTCGATTATTTTAGAGGAAATATGACTCGACCTAATAACCCACTGGATTTTAATTTCTGAAATTTTCCTGGCGTATTTCTTTTTCTAGTCTTTCTTTTTCTAGTAATTTTCTGTCTGTAGCCGGATCCCGTCGACATTCTGCCACGATAATCCGTGGCAAATACAACCGTCATCGGCAATCGTTAAAATCAGCAGTGGCAAAACACTATTTCCATGGGACACTCAGTGGAACACCATGGAAAAATATCGTAGCTCCAGTTTCCAGTTTTTGTGGTTAAGTAGTCAAGAATCGGGGCAAATGCGTCGTGCCGGTAATCTTATAAATCGTGACAACGGCTTTCAACTAGGTAAAAACTGGAATCCGATGACTAAAATTATCCAGTCACAACGGAATCGACGAGGTCATTCGATACTTCCACCACCGAGGGCAGCACACACAATTCGGCAGTTCCGCGCTTGACGTCACCTGGCATATTTCGTATGCGCAAGATTCGGCATAAATACTGTGAATGCACCTGGGCTCTTCAGTAGTTGTCTACTCACCTGAAGATGGACGGACGTCATTGGGCCGAAATATCGTGGCACAATGTCGACGGGATCCGGCTGCACACCCGGAATGTTAGAACATGTCTGGGATCGACTGAAACGAGCCGTTAATGGACGTCAAGAACGACCACGAACCCTGCACGATTTACGCAGAATCGCCATTGAAGAGTAGGACAATGGGGTCTCATCGACGGTATGCAACGACGGATTCAAGTTTGCACCCGAGCAAGGGAATGCTCACTGCGTATTGACGCTACTCCAGAGTGCTTATTTTAAGTCGGTGGTCTGGACACGTTGCAAATGAATATATTAGGCTTGCCTGAGATTCAATTTCTATTTTGAGTGTCGTGAATAAGAAAACGCTGGAAATCATAAATCCGGATGGCCAGACATTGATTCGAAACCAGTTTCTTTGCAGCTCAAATCTACTGCATTGAACGCTGCGCCACTTCGCACGATCACTTCTTAGAGCGGAGGAAAAAGCCGTATCTATATCTAAATAAATTACAGGATTTCGTAAAGATTCGACAGTGCAAATATTTTGGCAATATTTACTGTAAATTAATTTCGATATACCCGTTTTCACAGCACTTCATCAAACACTCTGATGAAGTGTCTTACCTCGGCGAGGCTTATTTCCAATCACAGCGTCATAAACTTTGTGGCGTTGCGTCACGTGACTGGGTACCGCAGGTAGTACGGCACCAAGAGAAACTCCAGCTCTGACATGAAGTGTTCCACTTCGGATGTATTTAATTGCCTCCGCTGGGGCTATGACCCATCTGTCTAGCTTGTTCACTTCATAAATGGCGACTACCAGGGGGCTTAAAACCCCACTATGCGGAATATAGTCCGTGCATGCTATCAATTATCCGGTAAGTTTATGTATCTGTATGAATGTCTTAAGGGAGTGCCGTAGTTTACATCCAATAATATGGTCAGCAATATTTCTTCCTGCTCAACACAAAGTTGTGGGTCTCCCATATAAGGAGTCTAAATACTAATGAGAGGCACTGGGAGCCCCAAGGTCCGAGCGTAATTCAGTAGGCTATTTCATTCACGCACTAAATCTACAAACCAATCAGTGCCGATACCAGGTCAGCATGTGTGAAGTGTGTGTGTGTGTGTGTGTGTGTGTGTGTGTGTGTGTGTGTGTGTGTGTGTGTGTGTTTTCAACTACGGAGTTAACAACACCCTTATCAAAATAGAGACGAATGTGATTAAAGTATTAAAAGGAGGTGAAGAAATAAAAAGTTGGTTAAAAATTGCACTCAATTTCACTGTCTTACACAGTCCACTGGTATATTCATGCAACTTTGAAGGTACAGTACTTTAAGTTAAATATTGTAAACCTTTAAAAAAACTGATAGCATAAAAAGGAAGCTGTAGTAACGACACAGGGAAGTGTGCCTCTCTCATCACTTACATGAGCCAGCTCTCCTAAAAGCAAATTAGTTACATCTCCGTAATATTTAGGAGATTAAGCCGGACATTTCATAGGAACTTAAAATTTGTGCCACATTCTTCTCCTTTTTAGCTAGAATAGAGAACACATCTGCACGCAGATTAGCCGCTGCCTCTTGTCTGAACATAAAACATATTCAAAGAAACTGTGACGCACACAACCACCACACATGTGAGGGTCCTCTCGCTGGAGCAAGACGACATGTGTCAAATGACAGTTCAGAACGTAGACGACGTCCGTAACGATCAGGAAAGTTATTATTTGGTAGAATTTCCCCTGGATCGGCTGATAGTTTGTCGTTTCAGGTGAAAACCTGGCAAGTGTTCCACGCAAAAACGACGCATTTATTTGAATGTCTAATACATGGAAATACTTGTATTTCAGCACTAAGACGTTTAATATCCGGCCTACTTAGATACACAGTAGTTTCTGTACGGGGTGAGGTGTACAGGGCGTACAAAGAAAAAGGAGACAAAATTTATGTACAGGTTCCTAACACATAAATAAGAAAAAAATGTCTAATACCTTAAGAGGTAGGACCACTCCAGCTTTGCTAGCATGAAACACATCTCTACATCTTTTCTGCTGGACAAGCGCTCATAGTTCTTAACATATGAGTTTCAGAGCCCGTGTTTACTGAACATTTTTTCTTGTTTTGGTCGATACTACCTCCCCCCAAAATAAGAAAAGCAAAGAGCTTGCAGTAGAAAAGATTCAACTCATAGAACCAAAGATGAACAAGTGCTCCTATCTCTTAAGGTATGCACTTAAGATGCCTTTTTTGTTTTTGTGTGAGGAACTTGTTCCTAAGCTTTGTCGGTGTTTTTTTGGGCCACCCTGTATTATGTGGGTACACTAATAGCTTCATAGCCGCATCAGCATATTGAACTGAAGCTTTCGACAGGTGATAAAACGTGAAAGGGCATGTGATTTGCTCCATTATTATGTTTTTAAGTTTATAGATGACAGTGAGGTAGCAACTTTTAAATTTTTAATAAGGACATTGTTTTTTAACATGTTCGAATGCTTTTGAGACGTGGAGATTACATGGTGATGTGTCTTTCAAGCCTGGAATTCTAACCTATAGTGGGCAAGGTTAGGCTGTGCTGTTTTCTAATTTTGTGACTGTCTCCAATGATTTTGTCGTCGCCTCGACGTTAAAAACTCTAAACCTTTTCTGGTTTGCCTCCGCTCTACCTTAAGCGCCCATGGCTCACAGATGGTCACAATGTTATACTTTTTTTCTTCACAATGGCTTTCTCCTGCATTGTATGCATGTAAGATTTTTTCTTACGGAACTGTCTTCCCTAATTGCGGTCGTTTATTTACAGCCATTTTGCGAACGGCTTCAGGAATTTTCTGCCTAAAACACTTCAAATTTTAACACGCTGCATATTCCTATACTGTTCAATAGCTATACAATTTCGCCTTTACCTGGAACTATTTTTTTGTTAGCGCCCTCGTACGGAAAAAAAAGAACACACTTGATGATTTCATTGCGGCTTGACATAAAGACTAAGGCTGTTAGCCAGCTAGGAGAAGACGTAATTTACAGCAGCAGCAACTCACCTTTCAGCGCGCGTTACGTGATCCGTTGCGGGGTAAGAAGCGAACGTCGCTTAGAATCCAGGGCGTAGCCAAGTGTTAGCTGGTATGACGTATTTTTTGTGGTCTGCCTCCGATGGTTGTCCGCAGCGACCCTGCAGATAAACGACAAAATCTTAAGGCACTTCATATTAAAAAACACTTAACTATATATGACAGAAATTGTTTCTTTTTAAATATATTTTAAAGGTACGATTTCTCATCTATGACCGTAAACGTACAGAAAAATCGAAAAGAAAAATCCATCGTTCACGAGAATGATGACTCTTTCGGAGACGTTGCAATTGCTCTGTGGGAATGAACACGGAATCCGTAAGCACAAATCGTGTAAAAAAAATAGCTATCTCTGTTCGTTCAGGAGATCTAGGGGGCGCTTCAGAGGCACGTATATACCGACTAGGTTCATCCTCTCCTCTTTCTCTTCATTATGCCACAAAGGCATGACATGACCACTACAGTCGTTGTAGACAACTACGCTAGACAGGCAGCGTCGGACGGACAACTCGAGTACACCACGAGAAAAGGGGGTCAATGTGCACATCAGGGCATTAAAAACAATCTAGGAAATACAGGAAAGCTTTAAAAATATTAACACTTGGTGTACGTGGTGGTAACTCACTCAGAATGAACAAATAAATATCTCTTTGTGTACGTCATTCGAGACTATCACGAGAGATTTCAGTAAACAGAAAGAATCAAGGAATTTATCAATGGAAGCCATCTCCTGTTTATTTACTTGCAGAAGGCCCAAGGCACGTGATAATACACACTATTTTGGTGTCATTTTATGCCAGAAAGCGTATCACATGTAGCCTATAGTGAGAACACTTTGTTGAAACCACACACAAATGAAACATAATACGGAAACTCCAAGTTTACTGTTACCAGTCATTTCTTAATACGACAGTTTGTGTGTGTGTGTGTGTGTGTGTGTGTGTGTGTGTGTGTGTGTTTTGTTGTGTGTCGATTTTTTGGAGGAACTTGTGGCGCTGTCTCCAGTGGTCACAGGTCCCTTTCACTGTCGTAACACATAAAATGCATAGTCATATTTTGTAAACAGTACAGTATGCATGTGATGTGTTACGACAGTGAAAGGAACCTGTAAAGTAAATGTTCACGAGCGGAAGATGTCAGTTGCAAGTTGTAAGTCTGTCCGAGTCTCGCTAGAGAGTTCTGCACGACGTTCGTCGTTTCTTCAAGTCGTCGAGTGAGAGAGAAACAGTGGCCGGTAAATAGACAGTGGTTAGCCTTCAGTAGAGACAGAACACAATAGAATTATCGTGTATGGACAGAGACCGCCTGCCTAGAGCTTTAACCGAGTACGGTTAGCTTGCAATTGTTCTTCGAATAGTACATCACGACTTTAGTTCAGAGAATATTATTTAGTTAGTGTTCATGGAACGCTGGACAGATAGGCTAAACCTGCATTTACAATTGTTCTAGCCAGCGTTACCGAAGTTGAGTAATATATTTTACTGGTTTTTTTCTGTGTGTGTGTGTGCGTGTGTGTGTGTGTGTGTGTGTGTGTGTGTGTGTGCTGCCCTAGAACCCATGCATCCTTCCTACCAGGATACCTGTATTAGATATGAAGACAGTAACTGTTCTCGAAAGAACAGAATACTGTTGATGACCGTGCAGCTTTTCCCTGGAATAAATGATGACTAACTGAAACCCTCAGCTGCCGACAGGTGTTGTTGATATACCTCGATGTGGACAGCTGAAAATGTGTGCCCCGACTGGGACCCGAACCCGGGATTTCCTGCTTACATGGCAGACGCTCTATCCATCTGAGCCACCGAGGACACAGATGAATAGCGCGACTGCAGGGACTTATCCCATTCACGCTTCCCGTGAGACTCACATTCCCAACTGTCCACAATTCTACGTATGTAATGTACCTTATAGACATTTGCCCATCCCGAGTCCCGGTCGGGGCACACATTTTCAGCTGTCCACATCGAGGTATATCAACAACACCTGTCGGCAGCTGAGGGTTTCAGTTAGTCATCATACCTGTACTACTCTTTCTCAGCGGTAGCGAGATTTACGTCAAAGTGGACGCCCCCAGTATACAACACTTATTGAATTACATTACGTGATGCAACAATTAGCCAGTATCTGTGTCTCCAGTCTTTTTCTGTGGCTCAAATGGCTCTGAGCACTATGCGACTCAACTTCTGAGGTCATCAGTCGCCTAGAACTTAGAACTAATTAAACCTAACTAACCTAAGGACATCACACACATCCATGCCCGAGGCAGGATTCGAACCTGCGACCGTAGCGGTCGCTCGGCTCCAGGCTGTAGCGCCTAGAACCGCACGGCCACTCCCTTTTTTTGTGTATTTGGATATCATGGAGGTTTCATGTGGACACACTGTACTGCTGCAGCTCAGGCACTGCTCTGTTTTTACGACGGGGTGAAGGATGGACAAAGCAGTGGGGGCGCTTCCGTTCTCGATTCGTCGCTCAGAGGGCGCTTATGGAACGTCACTTCGCAGGCCAAGCTGTCTTCCATCTTAGTGAGTCGCTACAAAAGACTCTCGCCTGCTGGCATTACTCGCAAGCACCGAGGGTGCTAGGTGGGGGAAGAAACGCAGCTACGCACTCGCCGGTATTAAAACGCACCAGCCTCGGCGGCGGAGCACTAAGACAGAGTGGATGCGCTGCTGCAGGAGCCCGGCCGCGACCCGCGCCCATTCGCTGGTGGCAGAGTGGAAAGCGTGTCCGGCCTAATCGACATTTCCGCCCGTCTCCCTGCTCGCATCGCGCCGAGCCGCGCCGCTGATCACAGAGGCCGCCGGCGGCCGGCCGCCCGCGTGGGCGTTGCGAAACGGCCGTGGCCAACACGACCCGACAGCCGCCCGCTGGACATAAATATTGGCCGTCGCGCCGCGCCGCGCCTAATACCATCGTGCGCTACAGCACCTACAAGTGGCTACTCGACCCAGTACCGGGTGCTGCGGTGTGCACGCGTCGTAGCAGCTCCCTAAGGAGTAGCGAGGCTTTTAGACTAGGTTCTTGTTTTTGTTAGATTACTAGCGAACCTGGCAAAGTTTCGCAACTGTTAAATATTTATGAGAATTGGATATACGTCCGAATCTCCTCCTCCTCCTCCTGCTCTCTCCCCCATCTCTCTCCCCCAATCTCTCTCCCCCAATCTCTCTCCCCCAATCTCTCTCTCCCCCCCCAATCTGTCACTCTCTCCCCCCCCCAATCTGTCACTCTCTCCCCCAATCTCTCTCTCTCTCTCCCCCAATCTCTCTCTCTCTCTCTCCAATCTCTCTCTCTCTCTCTCTCTCTCTCTCTCTCTCTCCCACAATCTCTCTCCCCAATCTCTCTCCGATTACCTTTGCCAATCTGTTCCTCCTCCCCCCTCTCTTTGTCCATCACCTTTCTCCCCTCCCTCCGCTGCCCGTACACCTCTTATCTGACACTCTTTCTATCCATTTCTTCCTCCCTGCTCTGTCCATCTTCTCTTCCCCTCCCCTACCTCATTTATTGTTATTGCAAACGGAACGTTGGTTGGAAACAGAAATCAAAATGAATGGGTAAATCGGTTGGAATCATTAGTATAGGGGGTATGAAAAATGGTTCAAATGGCTCTGAGCACAATGGGACTTAACATCTGAGGTTATCAGTCCCCTAGCACTTAGAACTACTTAAACCTAACTAACCTAAGGACATCACACACATCCATGGCCGAGGCAGGATTCGAACCTGCGACCGTAGCAGTCGCGCGGTTCCGGACTGAGCGCCTAGAACGGCTCGGCCACTCCCTTTTTTTGTGTATTTGGATATCATGGAGGTTTCATGTGGACACACTGTACTGCTGCAGCCGCGCCGGCCGGCCGGCCCCTGGGGTAGTGCCAGCGTGTCTACTTGACAGGACTCACCAGGCCTACATCGTATGCGCAGACGACCATCACATGCGTGGAGGTAGAATCTGCTTTCCCTGCTGAAGACAGTGGCGTACCACTCCCCATCCTCCAAGTGATCCTCTGACGGTACCAGTCGAGTCGTGCACGTCGATCCTGTGGCGCGAGCGGAAGACAGACTAAAGGTGCGCGTGCCTTAGTCCGACTACTAATAACCGCTACGCAACAGTTCGTGTTGGCACGTCTGGCCTCACAACCTCTCTTATCAATACTACTGTCTGCCACCGCTGCCTGGTCGCGTCTGTTCAGCATGGACATCCAGAGCCGTGTGTGTGTGTGTGTGTGTGTGTGTGTGTGTGTGTGTGTGTGTGTGTGGTGTGTGGTGTGTGTGTGTGTGTGAGACTACGTTCACGTCTCCACTTATACCAGCACCACGCTGATCCTTCTGGCTTTCAGCATTCCCCAGAGAAAGGTGTAACAGATGCACTCTGGTAGCAATGCCACTATGCTATGTGTCGGCGGACGACGTTGAAATCATAATCAGTACATCTATTGTCCCCGAGGTGGCGTATGCCATCATCGGATCAAAATCGACGTCGCCTTTCCAGGAGTACTAATTTCCAGCAGCGCATGAATGTCGTCTTCCTCGTATAGTCCACCCGCTGCACACAGACTTCCTACTTTGTGCAAAGCATCTACGACAGCAATATTGAGACATACACGCCACATAGGCATAAATATGTCCTGGAAACCGAGTTCTGGGTAGTTCGTGCAATGCACCACAAGCTGCTTTATTATTCACTTCGCAGCACATAAACTAAATAATTGACTACACAGCACAACACAACAGTTAACTATTCAATGGCTACAACTTTGCTGTAGCGTAAATTTCCTTTACTTTACGTCTATGGTCTCAAACTTTCTGTCAACAGATTACCGGTTTCGGTCTATAATGACCATCTTCAGATCTGTTTTACAAAAACAATGTCCTAATGTACTGCAGCCATAGTAGCATCGTCAAATGTTAAATGCGAAATCAGGCTGATTTTGAATTTAACATTTGATGTTGTCACTATGGCTGCAGTACATTAGGACATTGTTTTCATAAAACAGTTTTTATAAAACAGATGTGAAGATGGTCATTGTAGACCGAAACCGGTAATCTGACCATTCACGTAAAGTAAAGGAAATTTATTCTATATTCGGGTCACTGTTTTATTCACGACAATTCGCAGCTTGTGAAATTTCTGTAGCGGCTTCGCAGTACTGTTACTGTTATTTTTACTAGCGACACTGCTCAGACAAACCACTTCCAACCTCAAGTCTTAAAACAGTACAGCAATCATATGTTTTACAAACAATAAGTACAGAGCACATATTTTAACTTGGTTGATTTTGACTGGGGGTGCAGCGTATAGGTGAAACAAGTGTTGCTAAGGACAGGAATGGGGCAGAGGGAGCTTGGTTTGCAACATACACTCCTGGAAATGGAAAAAAGAACACATTGACACCGGTGTGTCAGACCCACCATACTTGCTCCGGACACTGCGAGAGGGCTGTACAAGCAATGATCACACGCACGGCACAGCGGACACACCAGGAACCGCGGTGTTGGCCGTCGAATGGCGCTAGCTGCGCAGCATTTGTGCACCGCCGCCGTCAGTGTCAGCCAGTTTGCCGTGGCGTACGGAGCTCCATCGCAGTCTTTAACACTGGTAGCATGCCGCGACAGCGTGGACGTGAACCGTATGTGCAGTTGACGGACTTTGAGCGAGGGCGTATAGTGGGCATGCGGGAGGCCGGGTGGACGTACCGCC
The DNA here is from genome assembly GCF_021461395.2 of Schistocerca americana. Classification (NCBI taxonomy): domain Eukaryota; kingdom Metazoa; phylum Arthropoda; class Insecta; order Orthoptera; family Acrididae; genus Schistocerca; species Schistocerca americana. Next base: position 226,855,891 of record NC_060123.1, read on the forward strand.
GAATTGCTCAACACGTGGGGCGTGAGGTCTCCACAGTACATCGATGTTGTCGCCAGTGGTCGGCGGAAGGTGCACGTGCCCGTCGACCTGGGACCGGACCGCAGCGACGCACGGATGCACGCCAAGACCGTAGGATCCTACGCAGTGCCGTAGGGGACCGCACCGCCACTTCCCAGCAAATTAGAGACACTGTTGCTCCTGAGGTATCGGCGAGGACCATTCGCAACCGTCTCCATGAAGCTGGGCTACGGTCCCGCACACCGTTAGGCCGTCTTCCGCTCACGCCCCAACATCGTGCAGCCCGCCTCCAGTGGTGTCGCGACAGGCGTGAATGGAGGGACGAATGGAGACGTGTCGTCTTCAGCGATGAGAGTCGCTTCTGCCTTGGTGCCAATGATGGTCGTATGCGTGTTTGGCGCCGTGCAGGTGAGCGCCACAATCAGGACTGCATACGACCGAGGCACACAGGGCCAACACCCGGCATTATGGTGTGGGGAGCGATCTCCTACACTGGCTGTACACCACTGGTGATCGTCGAGGGGACACTGAATAGTGCACGGCACATCCAAACCGTCATCGAACCCATCGTTCTACCATTCCTAGACCGGCAAGGGAACTTGCTGTTCCAACAGGACAATGCACGTCCGCATGTATCCCGTGCCACCCAACGTGCTCTAGAAGGTGTAAGTCAACTACCCTGGCCAGCAAGATCTCCGGATCTGTCCCCCATTGAGCATGTTTGGGACTGGATGAAGCGTCGTCTCACGCGGTCTGCACGTCCAGCACGAACGCTGGTCCAACTGAGGCGCCAGGTGGAAATGGCATGGCAAGCCGTTCCACAGGACTACATCCAGCATCTCTACGATCGTCTCCATGGGAGAATAGCAGCCTGCATTGCTGCGAAAGGTGGATATACACTGTACTAGTGCCGACATTGTGCATGCTCTGTTGCCTGTGTCTATGTGCCTGTGGTTCTGTCAGTGTGATCATGTGATGTATCTGACCCCAGGAATGTGTCAATAAAGTTTCCCCTTCCTGGGACAATGAATTCACGGTGTTCTTATTTCAATTTCCAGGAGTGTATGTCTATCCTCAACGTGGATAGCCAGCTTTCTTTTCTGAGAATCAGTTGTAGGTAGCACTTGCGATACACTGTGAACTGCTTCAACATTCTATAAAGAAGGGCTGTTACTGATTGTTTTTACTGATTCACAAGTTCATTGTTTAACAAAACACCTGCAAAACCTAAATATCATTTATATTTCATCTTTTTAAAATAAAAGTGAACAAAGAAAGACCTTTTTGATTCCATAATTTAGTTAGGTGCCGATGTTGTTGATGTAGAGGATGGGAGTTGGAGGAGGGGTGGGGGTGGGTACTACGTAATAGCTGTTTACACTCAAGGGCAAAGGTTTCAGATAGGTTGGAACCCAGTGGCGTAAAGTCAGACATGTTTCTGCAGTTGTCGCAAGTAATTGGAATTTTTAGAAGTATTGTGAGCAGGTGGAAATTTTATAACTGCGGAACTTGAATGATTATTGTGAAACAGTTGGTTTAGTATACAGAGAAAATACAGAAGCTAAAACGATTATTAATTATTTAGTAGTTAAAGTCATCCACTGAACTGTGAGGGCTTGCTGAAAAGTAATGCCTCCGAATTTTCTATGTGAAATCTCTTGAACGTTTAAAATGAAACAAACGTTATTAAATTCTACATCTTTATTCAACATATAGTCACCCCGGTCATGAACACATTTCTTCCAACGAGACCAGTCACTGTGGAATGTTTGACTTTGTTGATGGAGCCACAATCTCACCTCTGCTTAACTGCTTCGTCACTACTGAAGTAAAAGTATTCTTTAAGTTTTGGAAACATCTGAAAATTGGATGGGGGCCAAGTCGGCACCGTATGGAGGATGATCGATGACAGTGAACCCAAGGCATCAGATTTTAACAGATAATGCAACATTCATGTGTTGTCTCGCATTGTCATGCTGAAGGACAGGGTGCTCCATTCTGGATGAACTGTTCCAACTCGAAACTGTATTATAGCATGCTGTTCCCCACCCTCTGACACAGGTTACACATTATCATTTTTCACGCTACAGTTCGGAGTTCTCTAGCGGCAGAGGGCTGGAAATGTGTACCGAGTGGTCATAATTAGACAGACGTTGCTCAGATTGCTGCAGTGCGGATTGTATATATACCAGGACGCTGAATCATCATTAGGTTTGTTCACTAATCGGAGAATTCATGGAGTACGCGGAAAAATAGTTCCACTTTCTGCCGCCGGTTGAAAATGTGACGCTGTAAGCAGACAGAATGTGAAATGTTTCCTTTTGTAACGTTAGTGTGCTGTTTGCCGCTTGGCAATCCGTGTTTATTTCTTTTGTGAAGTGATTGTTGGTGTAAAGTGTTAAGAAGCTTTAAGTTTTCCGTACAAAACGTAATGGCTGTTGCGAAGAAACACTGTGCACTACTGGTAAGGTTGTTTTATCAGCACGGCAGCAATAGCAGTGATGCATTGCAGGAGTATCATGGGTAATAATAGCTGCGAGCGGGCCCAATGTCAATAAATGGGCTAAAAAATATGACCAAGAAATTTGAATTAGGTGGAGAGGAAGCATCCCTTTCCCATGGAAGATTATGAAGTTGATGCAGCTATGGCCGACCGTACAGCACTTGCCTCAAATTCTGCAGCCAGTGCTCGAGCTGTGTACGGGAATCCACACTCCTCTGGTCAACAGTTAAAAAGATTTTGCGGCCCATTGTACACTGGTATCGCTACAAGATTCAGAATTTGCACCAAATGAAATCCCAAGGTAGGCTACAAACGCCGTGAATTTGACCTTCCTTTTATGACACGAATGGAAATGGATGAAATGTGGTCAGAGAACATTCTTTGGACGAACGACGAACGTTTTACTATGGACAATGTCGCGAATGCACAGAACTATCGCACATCGGGTTCTAGTCCGTTACATTCACTGCACTCAACTTATGTGACTGTGTGGCGTGGTCTCACAACCTCATCCATTACCAGTCCACTTTTCTTTGAGGAGATTTCAGGTGTACAGCGACACCTGCACGTTATACGGACCTCCTTGTGCAGCACTTTATTCCAGCTTTGCAAGAACGGAACGTTGTCCACACCACTATTTTTAATGCAAGATGGGGCGACACAACATTTCGCTTGCCAGGTGAAAGATTTGCTTCAAGAAATCTTTTGGTTGTATTGATAAATGAAAGATCATGTCTGTCAGGGATGTATCCAGACTCTGCCTGATTTGAATACTAGCATATGATGACATATTGCTATGATTACGCTGAATATGAAGCGAGTAACTGTCGACCATACCGTATTACGGATGCAGCGATGTTGCTGAGCAGGGCGACCATATCGAACACACGTCTTCACTTGGCCTGAATCACCGTTATCATGTGTCTGACTGTTTCTCCCCTTTTCTTGCACCCACGCAAAATTCTGAATGCCTACAGCGCCATATTTTCACCTACTGGCAAAAAGGGGAACTATTATTTCTTTCAGCATATACCGCAAGGACACCAGTTAATGAGCACACCTACGATACTTCAGCATCCTGTGATGTATATAGCCCGCCCTGCAGCACTCCAAACATCTTCAGTTTAATTATTACCACGAGATAAAATGAAGACTAAAGATGTAGAATAATAGTAACGTTTGTTATACGAGGGTTGGAACTTTAATAGTGGCAACTATTTATTCACAGCTCGTACAAAATAGATACGTGTTTCAAAGTTTTACTGACCTTCAAAGTAGTCACCAGCATTGTGTATAACCCGTTGCCAGAGATGTGGAAGTCGTAGGCTAGTCTTAGCAGTGCCAGTTGTGTTAACAGTTCGAGCGGCGCGGTCTATTGCCCGGGGAATTTGTAGCAGTTCTGAAGCGAATGCCGTGAAGTGTTTATTCAGTTTAAAAATCGAGTTGAACTTACGAGGGCTTAAGTCAGGGGAGTGTAGTAGGTGGTATAGCACTTAGCAGCCCCATCAGTCAAACAAATCAATAACAGTTTGCACAGTACGTGCTTGAGCATTGTCCTGCAAAATGATGGTCAGGTCCTGCAGAAAGTGTCATCACTTCTGCCTCTATGCTGTTCATTTTAGGAACACAACCTACGACCAGCTTAGAGAAAAAAAATTTGTAATTATGTCATAGACCACTTCAAATGTCTAAATTCTGATGAAGGCACTCTTAGAAGTGATGAAACCTGGTAAATAAGACTAAAAAATTGTGACCGAGGGATCATTTATTCCAATTTTGTTCCTACGGCGAATAAACGCTTTCACACTTTTATCTCTGAATTAACAACATTTAAACGCTTCATGCTATTCCAACATACGATGGTATTGCAGTATAGTTATCATTTTCAGAAAGCTACGTATCTTTATTTTATTTCATTATTTATTAGGTATTTTGGATCTTTTTTTATTACACAAATGTTTGTCAGAACATTTTATTCTGCGAAATTACACAGCAAATGAATACAGCATAAATACCTCATATTTCGCCATAAATCTGTGTTTACTTCACTAATAGTCGACTATTTTGCCAGTAACTTTATTCCAATGTCGACTGCAAGTGCTATTAAAAACTCTGCTAATTTAAAAGTGGTCAATCGCTGCGTCAGCGGACACTACAACTGAAAAGATGCTTCTATCAAGAAGGTGTAAATAATTATTTAAATAAAATTTAACGACAATTTGTTCTCTTTTAACGTGAGCGCACTTGCGTAGGAATACTAGGTTATTTATTTATGAACGAACATTTGCGTGTAATTATTGCGAATGATCTGAGTGTGACCGAATATTTATAGCATTTATTTATTTGAGTAGGTCGTAATATACTAGTTTAGTTTGGGAAGCGGTCAAATTGAATCTTATCACGTCTACACATCTTAAGAACGTTGTATTTTTTGTGGGGTGGCGTTCAGCCAATGGAAAAGCAGACAGTAGCTGAGAACTATGGGAATTTTCGAGTGAAGAAGTCAAGGGAGAAATCATGACATGCTGGAAGAAGGCACTACTGCCCAAGGTAACGTGCGTGATTCGATCGTGTAGGCGACTGATTCTAGATGGTGAACCGTTGCTACAATACTATTAACTTTTGAAGGGACTCACAAGAGATCTGAATGTGCTCCAAATAAGACTAACTTTTTCCATTTGTCTCACGGAACTGGGCATAGTGAGAGTTGTTATTCTTTGTATTGCGTGTGTTAATTTGTCGATCATCATGTTGAACTGTGAACTATTTTGAGCTGGTGAATCGTGTATTGTGATCATGAAATTGACTTAGTTTACCTGAGTCTTTGATGACTATTTAGTTTGGGGATTTTATCATCATTCTTGTAACGCTCTAGACTTAACTTAACTGCATTTGCTAAGGGCATTTTATGTCTGTATCGTAACTAATACCGCAGGGCCATTCCTATTTATCTGAGATGCTCTTTCTTGACTAAACATTATTAAACGTAATTCTATGTCGACGACATCAATTACAGGCGTTAGAATTGAACCCTTGTTATTAAGTCATTCATTTAATTTTTATTTTGTATTTATGTGTATTTTATTAACTCGCAATTCTAGCCAATGCGTAGATTATTTGACTGCAGGATCACGGTTACAGTTTATTATTTGTAGTGAATTAGCTGCAGAGCATGAAAACAGACGTCTGCGGCTCGACCCTACGACTACATCGAGTTATTCTTTCGAACAGAACCGTGAACAGCCTAAGTAACTATGTTAGGAGTAATATCAAGCAAAGTCGCAACTATTTTGCTCGTATGGGATGCTGTTTGGAAGGGCAACTACACTCAGCCGTAACCGTTAGGTATCGTTGCAACTGGCGATTTGGGAATTGGTCCTGGGAGAGGCTGACTGTGAAATGCACCATGTCCTAGAATGATGGATGCACTGTGCTATCCTCATGCAGTGTGCCAGCTGTGTCACGACAGCTGAACATCGCGTGTTCCCTCGTTCGTAAAGTGCTCCGAAAAGTTGTGAAATGGTATCCGTACAAACTTTCAAGCTGTTGTGGGTGCAAATGGTCGTCACACTGAACAACGTTCATAACCTGAAGCGTAAACATAGTACGCAATTAACAAACGAAAATGAATACACTTCGTACACTGCGATCGCAGCATAGTCACTTACTGTTGTAAGACTACCGGTTTCATCAGTCTTATGCTGGCATCATCTGATCTAAAGGGGACAACATAAAGATAATAATACGGGGAGGAGGGAGAGTACCATTCGTATCACGGACTATACAAAAATAAACAAAATTCCACCTACCTTATGGACCTTGGTATAAAATTGCCAGTTACATTACATGAAATCTAAGCATAAAAAGTTTACATGCCTCGATAAAAATCCAGCTGACAAAATGCACACAGCTGACAAAATCCTCGTATCGTCCACGCATGTTGGTGGCGAACATGATAGATTAGATTAATACTAGTTCCATGGATCATGAATACGATATTTCGTAATGATGTGGAACGAGTCAAATTTTCCAATACATGACATAATTAAGTTAATTTAACAACATACTTAAGTTAATATAACAACTTTTTTATTTTTTTTGTGTTTTTATTTTATTTTTTTTAAATATTTTTTTTCTTAATTTATATCTAAAAATTCCTCTATGGAGTAGAAGGAGTTGTCATTCAGAAATTCTTTTAATTTCTTCTTAAATACTTGTTGGTTATCTGTCAGACTTTTGATACTATTTGGTAAGTGACCAAAGACTTTAGTGCCAGTATAATTCACCCTTTTCTGTGCCAAAGTTAGATTTAATCTTGAATAGTGAAGACCATCCTTTCTCCTAGTATTGTAGTTATGCACACTGCTATTACTTTTGAATTGGGTTTGGTTGTTAATAACAAATTTCATAAGAGAGTATATATACTGAGAAGCTACTGTGAATATCCCTAGATGCTTAAATAAATGTCTGCAGGATGATCTTGGGTGGACTCCAGCTATTATTCTGATTACACGCTTTTCTGCATAAATACTTTATTCCTCAGTGATGAATTACCCCAAAATATGATGCCATATGCAAGCAATGAGTGAAAATAGGCGTAGTAAGCTAATTTACTAAGATGTTTATCACCAAAATTTGCAATGACTCTTATTGCGTAAGTAGCTGAACTCAAACGTTTCAGCAGATCATCAATCTGTTTCTTCCAATGTAATCGCTCATCAATGGACACACCTAAAAATTTGGAATATTCTACCTTAGCTATATGCTTCTGATTAAGGTCTATATATATTAATGGCGTCATACCATTCACTGTACGGAACTGTATGTACTGTGTCTTATCAAAATTCAGTGAGAGTCCATTTACAAGGAACCATTTAGTAATTTTCTGAAAGACAGTATTGACAATTTCATCAGTTAATTCTTGTTTGTCAGGTGTGATTACTATACTTGTATCATCAGCAAAGAGAACTAACTTTGCCTCTTCATGAATATAGAATGGCAAGTCATTAATATATATTAAGAACAACAAAGGACCCAAGACTGACCCTTGTGGAACCCCATTCTTGATAGTTCCCCAGTTTGAGGAATGTGCTGATCCTTGCATATTATGAGAACTACTTATTTCAACTTTCTGCACTCTTCCAGTTAGGTACGAATTAAACCATTTGTGCACTGTCCCACTCATGCCACAATACTTGAGCTTGTCTAGCAGAATTTCATGATTTACACAATCGAAAGCCTTTGAGAGATCACAAAAAATCCCAATGGGTGGTGTTCGGTTATTCAGACCATTCAAAATTTGACTGGTGAAAGCATATATGGCATTTTCTGTTGAAAAACCTTTCTGGAAACCAAACAGACATTTTGTTAGTACTTCTTTTTTACAGATATGTGAAGCTACTCTTGAATACATTACTTTCTCAAAAAGTTTGGATAAAGCTGTTAGAAGGGAGATTGGACGGTAATTGTTGACATCAGATCTATCCCCCTTTTTATGCAAAGGTATAACAATAGCATATTTCAGTCTGTCAGGGAAAATGCCCTGTTCCAGAGAGCTATTACACAGGTGGCTGAGAATCTTACTTATCTGTTGAGAACAAGCTTTTAGTATTTTGCTGGAAATGCCATCAATTCCATGTGAGTTTTTGCTTTTAAGCAAGTTTATTATTTTCCTAATTTCAGAGGGAGAAGTGGGTGAGATTTCAATTGTATCAAATTGCGTAGGTATGGCCTCTTCCATTAACAGCCTAGCATCTTCTAATGAACACCTGGATCCTACTATATCCACAACATTTAGAAAATGATTATTAAACATATTTTCAACTTCTGACTTTTTGTTCGTAAAGTTTTCATTCAATTTGATGGTAATACTGTCTTCCTGTGCTCTTGGTTGACCTGTTTCTCTTTTAATAATATTCCAAATTGTTTTAATTTTATTATCAGAGTTGCTGATACTCACAAGCTTGCCGCACATGACTGCGCTGCCGGCGGCATACCCCCTTCTACATTATTTTTTATGGTATATTTACACTGATTCTGTAGTACACATCTCGCACCCAGTAAGGCTTGCATCTGCCTCCGGATTAGATGACTTCTGAAGTAAGTTCAGCACCGTGTCGTTTTTGCTCACGTCCACCCCGCCCCCTTTTTTGGCTGGGTGATATTTCGCGGGAACCCTCCAGGTCTGGTCGCTTTAGCATTCTTTTTATGTCACGTTGCTGTGTTATTTAAAGATATAGGCTTTTAATTTTTTTATTTTACTGTTGTTTTCTCGCTGTCGAAAAGCGCACAGTATGTAATTGCTACTGATTTTATATGGACCATAAGCCCACACGGCTGCAAAATACAAACACTAATCATTTTCGGTAGAATGGAGAAACTGGTTGAGATCGACCTCGGGGAAGATCAGTTTGGATTCCGGAGAAATGTAGGAACACGCGAGGCAATAGTGACCCTACGACCACATAGGTTAAGGAAAGACAAATCTACGTTTATAGCATTTTTGGACTTAGAAAGTTTTTGACAATGTTGGCTGGAATATTCTCTTTCAAATTCTAAAGGTGGTAGAGGTAAAATACAGGGAGCGAAAATACAGAAACCATATGGTAGTCATAAGAGTCGAGGGGCATGAAAGGGAATCAGTGGTTGGGAAGGGAGTGAGACAGGGTTGTAACCTATCCCCGATGTTATTCAGTCGGTAACTGAGTAAGAAGTAAAATACACAAAAGAAAAATTTGGAGTAGGAATTACAGCCCAGGGAGAAGAAACAAAAACTTCGAGGTTTTCCGATGACACTGTAATTCTGTCGGACACATCATAGGACTTTGAAGAGGAGTTGAACGGAATGGATGGTGTCTTTAGAGGAGGATACAGGATGAACATCAACAAAAGCAAAACGAGGATAATGGAATGTAGTCCAATTAAATTATGTGATGTTGAGGGAATCAGATTAGGAAATGAGACACTTAAAGTAGAAGATGAGTTTTAGTATTTGGGCAGCAACACGACTGTGATGGTCGGAGTAGAGAGTATATAAAATTTAGACTGGCAATAGGAAGAAAATCATTTCTGGAGAAATTTGTTAACATCAAGTATAGATTTGTCAGGAAGTCCTTTCTGAAAGTATTTGTATGGAGTGTAGCCATGTGTGGAAGTGGAACGTAGACGATAAACAGTTTAGACAAGAAGAGAATAGATGCTTTTGAAATGTGGTGCTACAGAAAAATGCTGATCAAGTAACTAATGAGGATGTACTGAATAGACTTGGGGAGAAGAGAAATTTGTAGTACAACCTGACTAGAAGAAGGGATCGGTTGGTAGGACACATTCTGAGGCATCAAGGGATCACCAATTTAGTACTGGAGGGAAGCGTGGGGGAGGGTAAAACCCGTAGAGGGAGACCAAGAGATGAATACACTAAGCAGATTCAGAGGGATGTAGATTGCGGTATTTACTCGGATATGAAGAGGCTTGCAGAGAATAGAGTGGCATGGAGCGCTGCATCAAACCAGTCTTTGGACTGTAGATCCCAACGACAACAAGCACACGGTAGTTTTTTTACATGTATGGCCAGGTGCCATTCCCAATTGTTACAGTGGCACGTTGAAAAATCCACCTTGCTTTCTGGTGCGCTGCTATTCATTGCTTATAACCACAGCATGTAATCATCTAGCACCTACTACACACACCATCCAACGGCGAGATACGTAACTTCGTGGCGGGTCTGCTGCCTCTACGGTTGTGGGCGATACGAGGATTTTGTCATCTGTGTGCATTTTATCGACTGGATTTTTTCTGAACATGTATACATATGGAGTGCCTTTCATGCTTTGACTTCATGTAATGTAAGAAGGTACTTTTATAATAAGTTCAATAAGGTATGAGAAATTTTGTATATTTTATATAACCCGTGGTATGAATTTTAGTGTCCGTCCAAACCCCGTATTACATAGGATGATGGCAGATTAAGACTGTCGAGCCCAGTCATCTTGGAACAACGGAAGTGCCTACACTGCGATCGCAGAATACGAAGTGTGCTAATTTTCAGCCACACCGATCGCCCCACAGCACAACATGTCTATTTTACGACTGACAAATGTTATCCTCTCATGTGAAAACTGAAATGTGTTTCTTTCAGTGGTTTATCCATTGTCTCTCTTCTACAGGTCCGTACGAATATTTCTGCAGAGTTTCATTGTCCTACGATTACTCATGTTTCATGTGGATCTCTCACGTAACGAAAGTTTAATTATAACCACGCTCTATAGCAGAAACGTCTCTGATGCACAAACAATCTCCACCCCCCCCCCTCTCTCTCTCTCTCTCTCTCTCTCTCTCTCTCTCTCTCTCTCTCTCTCTAAGCGTCTGTTAGAGGCATCTGATGATCATTTCTGTGGCACTAACGCGCTTTCTAAACAAAATACTAATGAGACAAGTCACTCGTCTTTCGATCTTCTCTCTTTCTTCTACACTGTGGCCCATGGGAAATTGTACCATATCAGTTAGTAACACGCCCGGGAGTACAAATGGGTTTGTTGTTGTGGTCTTCAGTCCTGAGACTGGTTTGATGCAGCTCTCCATGCTACTCTATCCTGTGCAAGCTTCTTCATCTCCCAGTACCTACTGCAACCTACATCCTTCTGAATCTGCTTAGTGTATTCATCTCTTGGTCTCCCTCTACGATTTTTACCCTCCACGCTGCCCTCCAATACTAAATTCGTAATCCCTTGATGCCTCAGAACATGTCCTACCAACCGATCCCTTCTTCTGGTCAAGTTGTGCCACAAACATCTCTTCTTCCCAATCCTATTCAATACTTCCTCATTAGTTATGTGATCTACCCATCTAATCTTCAGCATTCTTCTGTAGCACCACATTTCGAAAGCTTCTATTCTCTTCTTGTCCAAACTATTTACCGTCCATGTTTCACTTGCATACATGGCTACACTCCATATGAATACTTTCAGAAATGACTTCCTGACACTTAAATCTATACTCGATGTTAACAAATTTCTCTTCTTCAGAAAAGCTTTCCTTGCCATTGCCAGTCTACATTTTATATCATCTCTACTTCGACTATCATCACTTCTTTTGCTCCCCAAATAGCAAACCTCCTTTACTACTTTAAGTGTCTCATTTCCTAATCTAATTCCCTCAGCCTCACCCGACTTAATTCGACTACATTCCATTATCCTCGTTTTGCTTTTGTTGATGTTCATCTTATATCCTCCTTTCAAGACAAATGGGTGGGGTACCATAAACTGTTTGTCGTTCCCTGACCGTGCGCCCCGTCCACATCACGTACCTGATAATCCCGCGGCGGTCGTATTGTTCTGCTCCACACTGCTGCTGGCTTGCCCGAAATTATCTATCGAAATATGCAAGCGGGTTTAGGGGAGCCACTCAACGTTAAAACACAACACTGTCTGACGTCTGGTATGAACAACTATATTCTGAGACGATTAAAGAAAATCGCAGGTTGCACTGTTTACACTCTAAGTCGTAAATATTTATCTCAATTCACAATCTTGATGATTATCTGCCCACAATATCACTTGGACGAGCGTACGCGTAACCGACACGACGCGGGTGATTGTTGTTGATGCGGAAGCCGTATGGTCGCACGAAAGTTCCTACGCTCGTCACGCATAGACAGATTTCTTTTGGTACCAGTCATCCGTGACACTAGTAATGATGTAACATTGTTCGTAAAGTTAATTTTTCAGTGCTCAGTTCTCACGTGTACGAGCGTGCGCGTAACAGTCGCGGCGCGGCTGATTATTGTTGATGCGGAAACGCAATGACCAAACGCACGTTCTCACGCTCGCTGCGAGACACTGGCACTTATTTGCACTCTTTTATAGTAACTAATTTTTGCTAATTCACATTAGTTCATTCTGAGAGACCGAACACGGCACGGATAATTGATACTGTACGGTACGACACGCAACGAGAGGACACACAAATACGTTATCGGCAGCACTGCTCGCTTTTCAATTACTTCTTGACGCACTTTCCTCTGAATCATTTCCATATTTCATCACTTTACTGTAATAGCACTTGCAGAAACATTTCAACTTCCATACTAACAATGCCTCTCACATGCAGAGCTACACACTACACAACAGTTCCGTGTCCCGTGCTCGACCCTGCAGACGCGGCTGCCCGCAAAGATAAGCCAGCGATATGAGAGTACGCTTACAAGATAGCCACCGTGCATAGATGTACATGTGCTCTAGCCGCCTACCTCATATGATCGGACGCACACATATGTTCAGTAAGGAACGTTGGCCAGTGCAGGTGCATACTGAGGCAGTGGAGGGGTTCTTAACAACCGACAGCCAAGATCGCATAAAATACACTGCTGGCCACCGTAAATCCAACACCCTGAAGGAAGCATCCGAATCAAGTGAAATTTACACCATGGGTTTGCAGCGATGAGATACGCAACTGATTAGAATTTCAGTGCAGACGCACATCACGCGCGCCTGTGGCGCCACCTCATAGCGCCATTTAAGGCTTGGCGATTTCGACGAGTGCACGTTCGGCACGTGTGTTTACCTTGTGGTTGTTTCACAAGACGATCAGTTATGCCTCGTAGACAACAGCGAACATCGTTTGATCAAGTATCCGAGTTCGACAGAGGAAGGATAGTGGCTTACCGAGATTGTGGATTATCATACAGAGAAATCGCTAGTCGTGTTGGACGAAACCAAACAACTGTAATGCGGATATGTGACCGTTGGATGCAGGAGGGTACGACGGACCGACGTGGTCGATCGCATTCACCTCTGTGCACCACTGCACGTGCTGATAGGCAAATTGTGCGCATGGCAGTGACGGATCGCTCAGTGACATCCCCAACCATAGCACAGCACATCATCCAGTGCCTGCGCGTACCATTCGACGCCGTTTACAGCAGAGTGGTCTGTCCGCAAGACGTCCATTGCTTCGTCTACCATTGACGCAGAACTACAGACGTCTCTTTCGCCAATGGTGTGATGACAGACGGATGTGGACGGCAGAATGGAATGACGTTGTCTTTACTGACGAGGCACACTTCTGTCTGCAGCACCACGATGGTCGGATTCGAGTGTGGAGACACCGTGGAGAGAGGACTAGTACGCATTGCCGGTACTTTAAATAACCGGCGCTACATATCCGAGGTGCTGGAGCCAGTTGTCCTTCCTTACCTTCAGGGCTCGGCCACAGCCATATTTCAACAGGATAATGCGCGACCACACGTGGCACGCATTGTCCAAAGGTTCTTCGTCAATAACCAGATTGAATTGCTTCCCTGGCCGGCTCGCTCTCCAGATCTTTCGCCGATAGAAAACATGTGGTCCATGGTTGCTCAACGAGTGACCCAGATTACATCCCCAGCTGCCACACCAGATGATCTTTGGCAACGTATGGAAGCTGCTTGGGCTGCTGTACCCCAGGAACACATCCAACGTCTCTTTGACTCAATGCCGAGACGTGTGGCAGCGGTGATCTCCAACAATGGCAGCTACTCTGGCTACTGATTCTGGCAGGAACCACATGTCACAGACGTCTGTAAAAGTAATCGTTTGATACTTGGTCAACATGTTATCTACAAAATAAATTTTGTTGTGCTACTTTTGTCTTTCTTGGTGTTGCATTTACGGTGGCCAGCAGTGTATTTCTTTATAGACGACAACCGGTTTCAACAGTGCACTGTTTAGAATACGTCTAGCACATGCAAACAGTTGTACTGTTGTGTACCGTGTTTGTATGAGGCAAACAAGCAACTGTGAGCAATATTTATACGGACATAGCCTGTTTCACAAGGAGCTTTATGTTTTTAAATATTTTAGCTACGTTAAACCTTTTAAAATGTGCTATTTTTATCCACTTAACATCTTGTGGGTGAGGTCAGTGAAAACGAACATGTTTTACAAAGAAAATGGTTCAAATGGCTCTGAGCACTCTGATCGGAGATCATCAGTCCCCTAAAACTTAGAACTACTTAAACCTAAGGACATTACACACATCCACGCCCGAGGCAGGATTCGAATTTGCGACCGCAGTTGTCGTGTGGTTCCAGACTGAAGCGCCTAGAACCGCTCGGCCACTGCGGCCGGATGAACATGTTTTATAACAACATCTAAGACCTGAAAAATGACAGCATAGTCTGTTGAAACCGGCTGTCTTAAGTAAAGAAGTATTTTATGTGATCTGGGCCGTTGAATGGTTTCTAACAATTAAACAGATCGCCCTTCAGTTCTCTCAAAATGAGAAAACCAGTGGATGAGTTCGATCGTGCGCTGAAAGCTGCGGCTGTGAAAAGCGCAATGATCCATTAAAGAGACTGTCATTACTGTATTCCAGGTAGAAGGTGAATAAAACGGGTTCTATAACTAGTGTCAAGCGTTAGGGGCCTGAACCGACAATTCGACCACAGGAAAATATCCGACGGGTTCGTGCAGCTCTGTAACGAAGCCCACAGCCATCTGTCCGTCTCCATTCCAGAACATTACAAATTCCTCGTACGTCTTTGTAGAGGATTGTGAAACGGGATTTGAAGTTTAACCCTTATAAGCTGCAAGTGGCTCAGCAGTTACGGCAGAGAGATAAAGTGAGCACGCGCAACTTCTGCACATTACAGGGCAGAATTGAGATGGAGGACGCTTTTCTGGCAAGTTTTGTGAAATCTGGCGAGGCAAACTTTCACCTGCATGGTTTTAGCAATAAACAAAACTATTTGGGCACAAACTCGCAGCTCAGTCATGAAATGAAGAGAGATGTAAACAGGCAGAATACGGTGCTGCGGTCAGCAACGCCTACGTAAGACAACAGATGTATGGCGCGGTTTTTAGATCGGTTTTTACTGCTGATGCTATGCAGGTTGTCAATATTTAATTGAGTTTGAACGTGGTTTTACAGTCAGTGCACAAGCGATGGGACACAGCATCCCCGAACGACCATTTCAAATGGTTCAAATGGCTCTGAGCACTATGGGACTCAACTGCTGAGGTCATTAGTCCCCTAGAACTTAGAACTAGTTAAACCTAACTAACCTAAGGACATCACAAACATCCATGCCCGAGGCAGGATTCGAACCTGCGACCGTAGCGGTCTTGCGGTTCCAGACTGCAGCGCCTTTAACCGCACGGCCACTTCGGCCGGCACGATCATTTCACCAGTGTACTGTGAATATTAGGAATACGGTAGAACATCAAATCTTCGACATCGCTGCGGCCGGGAAACGATCCTGCAAGAACGGGACCAACGATGAGTGAAGAAAATCGTTCAATGTGACAGAAGTGCAACCCTTCCGCAAATTGAAGCAGATTTCAATTCTGGGCCATCAACGCGAGCGGCGAATTGTAACAAGAGTGTACGCGTGTTCTGGATTTCCTGCAAACGCAGTCCTGTTGCGACATGAATCACAGCGTGCTAGTGAAACGGTGCGGCAGCTACGAATGTACTCTTCCCTAACTTCGAAGTTGCATGGAACAGTACGATTCTTGTGCGCAAAACGTCTAAGTTGGACACACATTCACGATGAAAGTAAAGTTTGGTGAGCTTGCAAGACCAAAACTCCATAACATCAGTCTTCATAAAGATGCACTACCGTCACAAACGTGGGACCAAATGACGGAAGTCATTTTGGCATTATTTCCGACATCAGAACACCCACAAAATGCAAAAGTCTTGGATAGAACAGACCATACTACAACTAACTGAAGAGAGAAGCAACCTGAAGAAAACTGGTATCCACACCACCCTCGATCAAGACGGTACAAGAACCTACGCAGAGAAATACAACGGAATCGCACAAAAGACTGATCACATTTCATTAACAGTAACTGTGGTGGGACACAAGAACATCGTCATCACAATCAAGTACGCTGTAAGGTACCCCTTATTTGCATATGAGAGCGCATTTTACTTTATTTCCAGTTTTGTTACGTCACGTACTTGAAGTGAATGTAGCAGCGCTGCAGTACCTATGGAGTAAGGAGCGAGCGGTAGGTTCCAACACTTACAGTGGGATGAGGTCCCGAGGCAGAACTCGCTCGTGACGTCAGCAACGAGATAAGTACGGAGAGCGCATTTATTCTGCCGCGAATCAAGTGATTGTTATCGATAAACATTTGCTAACAAAAGTTGCCTTTTGCCACTCAGATATTAGGAGGTGTTTACGAGTCACAAATACTATCAGTAACTTTAAAACCCCAGGAAATTTTGATATTAATACATAAATGAACAACTCTTGCGTAA
The DNA here is from genome assembly GCF_021461395.2 of Schistocerca americana. Taxonomy (NCBI): domain Eukaryota; kingdom Metazoa; phylum Arthropoda; class Insecta; order Orthoptera; family Acrididae; genus Schistocerca; species Schistocerca americana. The sequence continues at coordinate 226,872,659 of NC_060123.1, forward strand.
CCGAAGAGGTACGATCTTATACGAACCGTACCGACTGTATGTCCAAGTTACAGACTGCAGCACAGTCGGCAGTCGTCGATAGGATGCCTTTCGATCTAATCATGTGATAGACCATGCTCTCGTGCCGTTATTAGTTAGCTTATATTTAGTGTTTTGTTCATTTTACGGCGTTTCTTAAATAAATGAATCATAGTGACATCCCGTGTAAAAATTATTTGTACAAAAATCTTCTTCCCGCTTCATTACGTAAAACACACAGTAGTGTTGCACTTTCAGAATCCGACGGTGCTGCTACGGCTCTGCAAGGGGAGTGCGGACATAAAACTACGAGAGCATCTCCACGTAACAGGTAAGGAGAATTCCTTCGCGGTGGCTCACAAAGTCAATTTAAAGACGGATTGGCTTAATTAACGCAAAATTCGGGTGGAAAAGAGTGACTAGTTATACTGTACGTCCTTGTACCTCTAGCGACTCACCGGCTAAACCGAAACGTTTCTGGAGGTTTAGTACGACTGGGGGGTTCTTGCAAGAGTCACGCGTAGGAGGTGCAGATATGCCTGATGTTTGAGGCGTTGTGGAAGGATAGCTGGTCCCGCGAAACGTCCGCCAATAATCCCCGGCCACACACTGAGATTGAACGGATGCTGGCGGTTCGCTGCCACCATACTATGCGGTTTCTCCGTAACCCACAGATGGGTGTCGTAAAGGTTCACGATACCGGCATCCGTTAAAGTAGCCTCATTTTTGACCAGGTTGGATGACAGGGAACACAGTACCCTACTGGCCGAAGTGAGGAACAAGCGACTAACCGACGCCAGGAAGGTAATTCGCACTGGTACGAACGCCTGCACGCGTTGTAAGTGATACGGATACTGGCATTTGTCGTGGAGAATGTTCCACATGGTTTTCCGGGTCACATTCCTGGTGCTAATACCGGGGTCACCGGTCAAAGACGTTTCCATCTTCAGTTTCGAGCCACGCGTCCGTATGACCTTTTTTTGTTCCTTTTCTCTCAGGAATCTTTTCCTGCAGTTTGTTCCGAATTCAGCAAAATCACCCTCGTATACCGTCTAGAGGCATTACAAAAACGTGTTTTTAACGCCGGAGTCAAGTTTGATCTTGAAATAAAACTTTTTTTTCGCGTCCCAAAAAAGTTCCTACTTGAGAACTGGCATGCACAATGATTTGCATAACAGAAGCGGTATTTATGGCAGGAACAGTCCATCGAATGACAAACAGATAGGACGGTCAACAAACTCTTGACTGCTTGTGCATCCATTCTTTGAAAGATGGTAAGAGGTCGGCTGAACGAACGAGCGTTTTGTAAGCGAACTTTCTGGTGCATGTGTTACTTTTCTTTAGGATTCCTCGAATAAATCCGAGTCTGGCGCTTGTCTTCCCTTCAACTCGCTCCGGACAGAAATTCCTGGATACATTTAGGTAGTGCCTCGTTTCAGCGAATGATCGCTGTCAGCCTAGTCAAACGATGTCGGCTACTTTCGTCTATTTTTACGCATTACATTACATTTATTTATGATTATTAATTTCTAACACATCTTGGTATTATTGATTAGTGACATATCGTATTTTCAAATTTGCTTGACGTACAATTCAGTCTATTTGTTAAGAAGCCACTTACACTGTCAGTCATCTCTGTGTGCTGACATTGCAGATTCCAGCGTGTAACTTGCCTACTTTCGGAGTTCTACGCTATGGCATTTAACCTGGTTGTCATGTTTTCACCTTAGTATTAAAAGCAAGAACAACACGGTGGCTCATCTTCGAGCGGACTTAGAATAGTGAGTTACACATTACTATGGGAGGCAAAATTTCTTTTACGGAATGCTGCACTATTTGTGCAACACAGATACTTGGCACTATTGTTAAACATAGTCACAAGGTCTCTGTAAAAGACGGCCGGAAACTCCTACCAATCATACGACAGAAATCAGCTCTTTGGTCACGGAACCATTCGACAACCGCTGTATGAAAATCCCCCCCCGGATGTTCGAACTTCCCGCAAATATAGAAATCGCATGGTGCAAAATGTGAAATGAGTAGCGAATAAGCATCACCGACGTTTGTGCGGTCGCGTTCTAATTGTTGGAACCATTTGACTGCGGCTGGTCCAGACATTTCACTTGGTGCGTATGTTACCAGAATTTCACGGCGAATGTGTGTGCTGTGTAGACGCTTTGCTCACAATAATCGTACTGTTCCCCGTATTTTAGATTTGGAGTATGTTTCCAGTTGCCGAAGGGTGAGTTTCGAGTTGCAGCGCCGTTTCATTCCCAAACTGTGATGCCCTATTATCCGACCCGCAGCACAATTGCGTCCGCAAGAAACCCAGAAAATGCGGCACTGTTGTTGCGAAACGGTCTTAGCTTGGAATGACGCGTGCTTTTGTAAAGTTCTTACGTACATTACAGAAGTAGTGAAAGAAATACTCACTCAAGTCATTTGCAGCTTACTACACCTCGAGACGGTGTACGAATGTAATTACCGTGTTATCTCCATCTCGGTACAACGTGCCATAGCTGAGAGCTGAGAAAATGTTACCGCGTAATTTCTGCCTTCTCAGTACATATTTCTCTACAAACAGCGTGTATAATTGTTTGCCAACAGAGATTAACGTATTGTTAACGCAGTTAACATTCCGTTGTGTACAATATGACACTGTCGTGGCTATTTGCTTCGTGAGTAATTGTACTGTTTCTGCTTCCATAGTTGAATGTCTACCTACGCTTTGCTTTACGAACCAGACAGCGAATGCTTGCGCCTCTCCCCCCCCCCCCCCCCCCCCCCCCACACACACACACACACACGAGAGAGAGAGAGAGAGAGAGAGAGAGAGAGAGAGAGAGAGAGAGAGAGGCGCGCGAGCACTTTATCCTAATTACCGGGAAACGTGTTTTATTTACTGCGAACTTTAAATTTTTATCTTAGCATGACGAACGCAAGTGAAGAGAAGGTGGTGAAACGACGTCGGCCAATGGTGCGTTGATTACGACCGCACTACGACAAGAGCGGCCTCTACAAGAGGAGAATATGAGCGCCGCTCCTGCCAACCTCATCGGCTCAGTATTCGGACAGGATCAGAACAGTATACGGACAAGCCTAGCAGAGAACGCTACGATAGTAGTTATTAGTGATCCACAAACTGTGTGTCAAACTTGTGTGCACATTGTATATAGCAAATACAATTGTATATTGTAAATTCAAGTTAAGTATTGTCAACCTGCTTTACTGAAATATAACTACTGATCTTATTTGCTTGAATTGTTGTATAGCATTCCGAGAAACCCAGCCTCCTTTAGGTACCCTATACGAGACAAGAGGACAGGAACCCATATCTTTCACAAATATTCATTTTATTTAACAAATATAATTACAACACTGTACTTTAAAGAACTGCTAATTACACAATTTTATTTGAAACAAGAGACTCCTTTGATTACACAACTCCTCTGATTTGTGGCTCAATTTTTGTCGTGGACAAGCGTAAAATTGAGCCGTCATTCGTCAAGGGATTCATATCTTTTGATTTGTTTCTGCTGATTACGGAAATACTTGGTCATATTAGGTTTGTGCGTAAGTTTGCAGCTTTTCTGTTTCCCATGTTAGTATTCCGGTTGCTACGGGTTCATTTATCAAAGGCCGTTTTTTATTTGTAGATCACTATTGCTATTTGAGGTTATATATTTTCATTTTGCCATTCGGAGATAGTGTGTGGAGCAGTGGACGCCAGGAAATGGAGTGCCAACTCGAGAAATCGGAAAATTTCCGACATACTCTTCTGTTTAAATTCGAAAAAGCGGTGATAGTAGCCAGAAATATTTATGGAGTGTATGGGGATAATGTCATTGGACAGAACACGATATGAAAATGCTTTTCTCGTTTTGTGGAGAATCGTTTTGACATTGGTGACACTCTACATCCAGGAAGATGTTCGGGGTTTGATGTAGATCGTTGAAAAGCATTAATTCCCAACGATTCACGTCATTGTACTCGAGAACTGGCAAATATGATTGACTGTGATCATACCGCCATCGTGCGATATATGCATGCAGTGAGGAAGGTTCAAAAACCGAGTTTATGCGTAACGCATACTCTAAGAAAAAAATCACGAAAATCAGCTAGTCCTTAATTGGCACTTGAACAACTACGACCATTTCTATCCTATGCCATTACTGGTGACGAGAAATTGTGTCTGTATGCTAACATAAGAAAAATAAAGCAATGACTGAGACCAAACAAAGCAGCAGCTGCCCGCACGAAGTCCAGTGAGCATCCACAAACGATAATGTTGCGTATTGCTGGAACAGCAACGGTGTGGTTTTTTACGACGTGCTTCCCTGGGGTCTAGCCGTCATTGCTGACATTTACTGTCAACAACTGACACCTGCAGACGCAGTCCAAGTACAATGACCAGGAAGACTGTGTGTAGTGATGCTATTCCACGATAACGCCCGCCGGCATTCTGCTAGACTGACAAAAAACTCTGTACAGGAGTTGGATTGGGAAGTCATTCCACACCCACCTTATTCATCTTATCTTGCACCCTCAGATTTCTCCCTTTTCCACTCTCTATCAAACAACCTTCAAGGAACTTGAGATGAAAATGCGGTCCGAACATGGACAGACGAGTTCGTTGCCTCAAAACCACGCGATTTTACAGTAACCCCAGGGTTGCCAGACTGTTGCAAATAGTGCAGGAGAATATATTACTGACGACTGAAGTCTCTGTTACGTGTATCTGTTGTGTTTGTTAAACTTAGGGGAAAAAATGCTACGAGCTTTTGCACCAACCCAGTAAGTTGACCCAAAAAGGTTCGCACATTTTAATCCTTCATCTACCAATAATTGGCGCTATGAATGCAAGAATGGCGTATACAAATGTTTACATTGGTAATCGATTAGGAACGAGACATGGGCAGGGAAGGTGAAACAAGTGAGAAAGGTATGATGTTGATTCTATTACTTTGTTCATTATGTGCACCGGCGATGTCGATCCGATGCTCTACAGCGCCATATTTGGTGGTCAAAACTGGAACTTTTTTTTTTCCTGCGTAAATCGGTTCTGCAGTAACGCATTAGCATATGTATCCCGGTACCACTGTCCAAACTTACGCGAGACAGAATCTACATCTACATCTACATCTATACTCCGCGAGCCACCTTACGGTGTGTGGCGGAGGGTACTTATTGTACCACTATCTGATCCCCCCTTCCCTGTTCCATTCACGAATTGTGCGTGGGAAGAACGACTGCTTGTAAGTCTCCGTATTTGCTCTAATTTCTCGGATCTTTTCGTTGTGATCATTACGCGAGATATATGTGGGCGGTAGTAATATGTTGCCCATCTCTTCCCGGAATGTGCTCTCTCGTAATTTCGATAATAAACCTCTCCGTATTGCGTAACGCCTTTCTTGAAGTGTCCGCCACTGGAGCTTGTTCAGCATCTCCGTAACGCTCTCGCGCTGACTGCGTTACGGACCTTCAGGACAGGCAGGTAGTTGGAACTGCGGCAGTTAGGAGACAATGAGATCTCAGGATCGAAAGCAATAAAGGGCGGATCCGAGACTCTCAAGTGGAGGCCACGACGTTGGGATCACAGATTTACTTCAAACTTTGCACATCTTTAGTAGTCCATTAAAAACAACATATTGTGCAAATATAAGGTGCACTACTCTGGAAACTCCGAGAAAATTGCAAGTGAATTTTTACGCGTCTGTTACATGGCTCATGTACCTATGCATAGATGCCGGACGTTAGAGTTCGTGGTGGTCAAGCTTTTTAAGACGAACGTGGATTGAGGCAACGGTTTGTCTCCAGCTGAAATTTAATTATTAACCTTTTATCATCACTGGTCCTATTATTTAATTTTATGGCATTTGCACGGTAATATAATGAAAATAAACACGTGTATTTGCATCAAGTATTTGTACGAAGTTTCAATTTATGTCCTCCATACCTGCGTGACAAATATCATCCTGCAACGTGTGATGTCGCGAGCATATTCGACGAGTAACTGTACATTACTCTTGTGGCTTACTGTATTACAGATTGTGAGTAACATAATTCGCCCCGTTATTAATCTAGGTTTGACGTCGGCTTTCAAAGTCATTCCCTCGCCGTTTGAAAATTTAATTACAAAAAGTAAATTGTCAAATAACATATGAAATTCACCACAACTTGATGAAAATGCACGTGGTTTTTCAGTATATTATCTCTCAAATTCGACACGCAAATCACCGAAGTGGCGTCAACTCGAAAGACTTGCACCAGGCGAACGGTCTACCTGAAGAGAGGCTCTGGTCACACGGCATTTCCGTCTCTCTCAAATATCATATAAATTAAATAATGTGACCAGTGATGAAAAAATATAGATTAAAAAACAAGTGTTAGCGGGACTCTGACTGTTGCCTCGTCTATGACCCTTTTGCAGTAGAGAGAACGCTAACAACTTTTTTCTTCCTTATTTATTTTTTATTTTATGTAATATTCCTCGCATTCCTGAAATTACCTAAAACTAAAAAGGAAAGCTAATGCCACCGCCACTTTTGCCCTAAATATTTGAGAAGCAGCCCAGAAAGAAAAGCGCCACGTCAGGCGTTGGCCCCTATTACGAAAGACCCCAGTAACTTCTAAAAAAAAAAAAAAAACCACCAGGAAAGGAGGATACATGAGAAGTAAGTTTTAATTTTTATTTTTTCCTTTTTTATTTTATTGACTTTATCATACATGAATTCATCTCCATCGGACAAGCACGTCCTCGCAAAGACTGGCGATCGCCTTCGACATCAGCGGGAAAGAAAATACCTCGTGGTGGCGGCACATCAACAGATCATCGATTTACGTCCTCCCGGAAGTGCGCATGAGTAACCGTTGAGGGGAACGTATCTGCAAAATGGAAGAAGGGTCATTTGTCAGCTGCTCTTAGCATAGATGGTCCATCTGCGACGGGGGTTGTGGAAAGCGCTCCGGAGAAATTTCGAGAAATGTTGTTGGTACTCTGGGTTCTTGAGTACTGCTAAATGTCCGTCGTTAAGGCACTGCTAGAAATTGAAGGCTCATTTGTCAGCACGGACCAAATAGGTAGTGGAGTACGTGTCCGCTAATCCAAATCACTGAGTAGGCCTTTGCACGCGGAAAATAGTCCATGTCCGGGAAGAAAAAATGGTTCAAATGGCTCTGAGCACTATGGGCCTTAACATCTGTGGTCATCAGTCCCCTAGAACTTAGAACTACTTAAACCTAACTAACCTAAGGACATCGCACACATCCATGCCCGAGGCAGGATTCGAACCTGCGACCGTAGCAGCCGCGCGGTTTCCGGGAAGAAGTTCTTGACCACAGCCACTACTTACGACCGATGTCTTCGCACAGATACATGAGTTACATAACAGACGCATAAAATTCTCTTGCAATTTTCTCGGAATTGCCAGAGTAGTGCACCTTACTGCTTGCACATTACGTTGTTTTAATGGCCTACTGAAGGTGTACCAAATTTGATGTAAATCTGTGATCCTAACGTCGTGGCCTCCCTTGTTAGTAAGACAGGATTGCGTCGCTGCTTCACGGAGCGCAGTCGCCGCTCCGATCCCCGCCACGGATGTAGGTTTGTTTCTGACTGGCGCCCTGTGCTGGCTTCGCACGGCTGCCCCCAAGTATGCACGGCCGGGCGGATTGTCTGGCGTAGCGGTAATTTGGTTGACTGGCCACTGCGTAGAGTTGTGAGTAAAACTGACTGAAGAACGTTAGGAAACTTAGTACACTACTGACCATTACAGGAACTGCAACATGCGGTCGTGCATTACCCTGCTGAAATGTAGGGATTCGCAGGGATCCAATGAAGGGCAGAGCCACGGGTCGTAACACATCTGAAATGTAACGTGCACTGTTCAAGGTGTCGTCAATGCGGACAAAAGGTGGCCGAGACGCCCCATACCATCACGCCGGAAGATACGCCACTATGGCGATGACGAATACACGCTTCCAATGTGCGTTCACCGCGATGTCGCCAAACACGGATGCGACCATCATGATGCTGTAAACAGAACCTGGATTCATCCGAAAAAATGACGTTTTGCCATTCGTGCACCCAGATTCGTCGTTGAGTACACCATCGCAGGCGCTCCTGTCTGTGATGCAGCGTCAAGGGTACCCACAGCCATGGTCTCCGAGCTGATAGTCCATGCTGCTGCAAACGGCGTCGAACTCTTCGTGCAGATGGTTGTTGTCTTGCAAACGTTCCCATCTCTTGACTCACGGATCGAGACGTGGCTGCACGAACCGTTACAGCCATGGGGATAAGATGCCTGTCACCTCGACTGCTAGTGATACGAGGCCGTTGGAATCCAGCACGGCGTTCCGTATTACCCTCCTGAAACCACCGATTCCATATTCTGCTGACAGTCATCGGATCTCGACCAACGCGTGCAGCAATGTCGCGATACGATAAACTGCAATCGCGACAGGCTACAATCCGACCTTTATCAAAGTTGGAAACATGATGGTACGCATTTCTCCTCCTTACACGAGGCATCACAACAACGTTTCACCAGGCAACGCCGGTCAACTGCTGTTTGTGTATGAGAAATCGGTTGGAAACTTTCCTCATGTCAGCACGTTGTAGGTGTCGCCACTGGCGCCAACCTTGTCTGAATGCTCTGAAAAGCTAATCATTAGCATATCACAGCATCTTCTTCTTGTCTGTTAAATTTCGCGTCTGTAGCACGTCATGTTCGTGGTGTAGCAATTTTAATGGCCAGTAGTGTACTTCCCAAAGCGAACGGAGTCTTCCCTGCTGGGGGGGGTTTCCATTTGAGTTCGCGAGGCATTTCCGTAACACCCTGATGTTGATCGAACCTACAGGTCAGATGAATGCGAAGCTACCGCGAAACAATGCAACAAGTTCTACCAACTTCTCAGGGTTTGCTTGCAAAACATGAACGCCCGTTATTGTCACCAATTGCCCTGGCAAGGACCTCGAAGAGACGACACCATCTGTGCTGTCTAAAGCTCTGAATTTTGCAGCAGTTCTCTAGTGAAGAATACGTCGGCTATACTGAGTTCCAAGAACATTAAAAAAATTCGTGTAAGTGCGAATAGGACTCGACTCCTTGGGTTCCGTACAAACTTTTTGTATCAATAGTTCATCCATCCCAGGAATTGAGAATCCAGACGATTTTTGCCGTTACTGATATCGATACTTGCAAGATATCGGTCCCGGGAAATCCAAGACATTCGAGAATGAGAAGAAAAACACTTGTTTCGTTTGATATAATTACAAATCATATAATTGTTTCCTTTACATGTAGTGTGAAACACAGCTTGTCAAATTTCATAGTTCTAGGTGAAAGGGCAGTACCCCACAGCTTTCGATGGACGAGTTTGCGAGCATCAAAATACATGACATAAATGGCCGTATCTTTTGACTGCGTTGATTTAGAAAAAAATGTGTGTGAAATATTATGGGACTTAACTGCTAAGGTCATTAGTCCCTAAGATTACACACTACTTAAATTTCAACTGCACATGTCTACCATTTCTTGAGAGAAAGGTTTTTGAACAGTAGAACAACGGACAAACAGCAAAGTATCAGTTTTTACCGATTGAGGTACGGAACCCTAGAAAGATAACGAGTAGGAAACGCGTCGAAACGTTGCAACAACACGACACCACGATTCGGCGCCGTCAGAACATTTTATCAACGAAATTTGTCGAGAAAGTATGCATTCTCAAATAATCATTTATGTTTTTAATGGCAATATGTAACAGAAAAATCTATCTAACGGTAGCAGATCACCTCAAATATAGGTGGGCGCTCGCTCTCACTAGCGTCAGATAGTGCGCCTCGTTACGACTGACAAACTACTATAAAATGCTCCGCTATTACATACAAAATTGTCACACTTTGGCGTTACCGTCTCGATAAAGCAGTAGCGATAAACAATATACCTACTCAAGTGTGCATCCGTGTTACTGGTACACATATTATACAAGGCCAAAATAAGTATTAAATCTATTACGTATAGTAATTTAAAATATAAGGCTGCTATTTAACAATAAAGTAGTTAAGTTACCACAATTACCTAAAATATCTATATTCGCTGGAAGCTGAAAGTCTTCAAATTAGTTACGATAAATAACTAAGGCATCATTAAATACAAGTACGTAAGGGTACGTAAAAGTACATGCCCTTAAAATTAAAAGGGAAAGTGAAAGGGAAAGAGAAAGAGAGAGAGAGAGAGAGAGAGAGAGAGAGAGACAGAGAGAGAGAGAGAGAGACGAAGAAAAGGCCACTGATTTCAGTGCTTGTGGGGGGGGGGGGGGGGGGGGGGGCTTAGTAGGTGGTTATGGCATATGACTGTTCTTCAGAACGATATGACAACAAAATTACACGCTGAATTGAACCTTCGTGACAACACTAAACATAACTGAGTAATTACTGTATATGGTAGTCAATATGTCCACATGAACGGAATTTTGATACCTGTATAGGAAAAGTGTACTCCATGATTCTAATAGGCACACGATTTAATGATACAAGAAGCAGCGTATTAGACGCGATGATGCCTGGGTCATCTTCGCTTTTACTATATGAACTGTGTTACTTATTACAGGAGTTCAAAACGTGATGACGCAAAGGCAGTGTTCGGACACTTCCTCAGGACGCCTTGAATCAAGTCAAGACAAAACCCACAGTATCGGTGTCAACAGCATGGCCTGCCAACACGGTACTTGGTTTAAAAAAAATGGTTCAAATGAGCATATGGGACTTAACTTCTGAGGTCATCAAGTCCCCTAGAACTTAGAATTACTTAAACCTAACTAACCTAAGGATATCAGAAACATCCATGCCCGAGGCACGATTCGAACCTACGACTGTAGCGGTCGCGCGGTACCAGACTGTAGCGCCTAGAACCGCTTTTTTTTATAAAACCTTTATTAAAAAAAACAATGTTTCACAATCCAAATACATACTAAGTTATACATACATTAAGTTATTTAAACAAAACGGTTTGATCATTTCAACTGCGCTGACGTTAAGGAAAGACAACAGAAGATTGTGTTACTGACTAAATCACCAGAAAGAATTAAATTAAACATAAATACTTGAGAATGGCGGAAAGGAGATATATAATAAAATTGGCTAGCCTTCCAACTACACTTTCTGGACATTAATTGAATCTAAGTATCTGAAGTAATCAGATCTATATAATCACTCTTTCACTGCAAAATGAACAGGGCAATGTGCCAGCCATTGAATATTACATTTATCAGATAGAATCTTATGGTTTTAACCAATCGATAAGGACATTTCTATAAAAACTGTCTATTTCCAAATTTCTAGTATAAGCCAATAATGCACCCTTAATGTTTTGTGTTTGGCAGTATTAGACACACAATCTCAATGTCACATTCTGTACATTAGCTTATAAATTTCAAAAACTACTCTCTGCACTAGAAAAAGCACACATCATAAATATACTGTAAAATCTTAAATAGTATCCTTAAGGTTACTACAATACATCACTGTCAACACAGTCTTCTTTTTTATTTTAACCAATGCCCATTCTTTCAAATACAATTTTTAAAATATTACCGAACTTTTTCTTGTGATTCGAATAGCTTCTAATTTTGTGGAACTCACACAGCATGTGTACCTTGAACTCTATGATGCTATCGGATCCTAATTTGTTAAGGACGTAGTTAACAAAATTTCCCAGCAACCAGTACACAGCGTTTTTTTTTTTTTTTTTTTTTTTTTTTGCTTCTGGAAAATAGCGTTCTTCAGGCCTGTGTATCAACGACAGCGATATATACTCAGGGGATGTTCTTGTAATCAGAGCTATTTGCTCCCGGATCCAAGAACTACTTAAACCTAACTAACCTAAGGACATCACAAACATCCATGCCCGAGGCAGGATTCGAACCTGCGACCGTAGCGGTCGCGCGGTTCCAGACTGTAGCGCCTAGAACCGCTCGGCCGTCCCGGCCGGCACGGTACTTTGACTACGGAGCGAGGGCACTTACGTGACTTCCCCATTCAGCGCGTCAGTAAACATAGCGCTTTGCCGCCACCCGGTATGGCAACAGTAGCACTACGCAATCGTACCGATCTGTTCCTCAGTCAACACAACTAAGCAGTGCATATTTCAATACAAAAATCCGCCCGCAGAGCGTAACGCGCCAGCTGCGGAGACAAGAAGGTGACCCAAGTCCGGATCGAATCCGTGCTGCTGATAAACGTTTTGCCTTTTTTCTTGAGTCTGCGCAGGATACGACGGTGGATGCGCCGTCACCGATTTTCGGCCAAAGCGCTGGGCGAGTCCATTCGTTTGTTCGGAAGGTGAGGCCGAAACTACCTGGCACCTTTCGGCCGGCGGTATGTCTGAGTCAACGTAGCAAGCATATGACTTGGTAACAAATGGTTCAATTGGCTCTGAGCACTATGGGACTTAACATCTGAGGTCATCAGTCCCCTAGAACTTAGAACTACTTAAACCTAACTAACCTAAGGACATCACATACATCCATGCCCAAGGCAGGATTCGAACCTACGACCGCAGCGGTCGCGCGGTTCCAGACTGAAGCGCCTAGAACCGCTCGGCTGACTTGGTAACATATTCGGGAAAGTTTTGTTGAAGCTGACAACGGCTGGCGAAGCCCACACCGCCATCTGTATACTGGTGCTGTGGCAATCTATGTTCGTTTAAACCAGAGGTTCCCAACCTGTCTGGGACACGTCAAATGAATTCGCAATTGCGAATAGGGACTACCATCAACTGTAGAATGGAATGGCGACAGAGAAAATTTGTGCCGGACCGGGACGTGTTTCGTAACGGCTGTGGTCGCCGCAGCGCCTGTTCCTTTGGACTTGCATTCATGTCCAAAGGAACTTTGCGTCGTAATAAGAACAACACATACATTGCAATATCGTCTTTCTGAGACCACTAATCCTGAAGGGCACTCAGATATTAGATAGTACCCCCTTCCCCCGCCCTGCCCCTCCCACGATGATCAAGATTACTACCAACTACGCTTTAGAGTGAAAAGCATATATTTTAACACTTTCAGTTTTAAAACGACGGGTGATAAATAATATTTTATTTTTTGTAGGTGTCTGTTAAACTACGAACGAATGAGTCAGTGAGACTATAGATACGGCTTATTTCGAACCATATTTTTGTGGAATGATAGAGCAATTCTCAGTGCATTGCGGGTGTTGTTGTGGTCTTCAGTCCTGAGACTGGTTTGATGCAACTCTCCATGCTACTCTATCCTGTGCAAGCTTCATCTCCCAGTACCTACTGCAACCTACATCCTTCTGAATCTGCTTAGTGTATTCATCTCTTGGTCTCCCTCTACGATTTTTACCCTCCACGCTGCCCTCCAATACTAAATTCGTGATCCCTTGATGCCTCAGAACATGTCCTACCCACCGATCCCTTCTTCTAGTCAAGTTGTGCCACAAATTTCTCTTCTCCCCAATTCTATTCAATACCTCCTCATTAGTTATGTGATCTACCCATCTAATCTTCAGCATTCTTCTGTAGCACCACATTTCGAAAGCTTCTATTCTCTTCTTGTCCAAACTAGTTATCGTCCATGTTTCACATCCGTACATGGCTACACTCCATACAAATACTTTCAGAAACGACTTCCTGACACTTAAATCTATACTTGATGTTAACAAATTTCTCTTCTCCAGAAACGATTTCCTTGCCATTGCCAGTCTACATTTTATATCCTCTCTACTTCGACCATCATCAGTTATTTCACTCCCTAAATAGCAAAACTCCTTTACTACTTTAAGTGTCTCATTTCCTAATCTAATCCCCTCAGCATCACCCGATTTAATTTGACTACATTCCATTATCCTCGTTTTGCTTTTGTTGATGTTCATCTTATATCCTCCTTTCAAGACACTGTTTATTCCACTTAACTGCTCTTCCAAGTCCTTTGCTGTCTCTGACAGAATTACAATGTCATCGGCGAACCTCAAAGTTTTTATTTCTTCTCCATGGATTTTAATACCTACTCCGAATTTTTCTTTTCTTTCCTTTACTGCTTGCTCAATATACAGATTGAACAACATCGGGGAGAGGCTACAACCCTGTCTCACTCCCTTCCCAACCAGTGCTTCCCTTTCATGTCCCTCTACTCTTATAACTGCCATCTGGTTTCTGTACAAATTGTAAATAGCCTTTCGCTCCCTGTATTTTACACCTGCCACCTTCAGAATTTGAAAGAGAGTATTCCAGTCAACATTGTCAAAAGCTTTCTCCAAGTCTACAAATGCTAGAAACGTAGGTTTGCCTTTTCTTAATCTAGCTTCTAAAATAAGTCGTAGGGTCAGTATTGCCTCACGTGTTCCCATATTTCTACGGAATCCAAACTGATCTTCCCCGAGGTCGGCTTCTACCACATTTTCCATTCGTCTGCAAAGAATTCGCGTTAGTATTTTGCAGCCGTGACTTATTAAACTGATAGTTCGGTAATTTTCACATCTGTCAACGCCTGCTTTCTTTGGAATTGGAATTATTATATTCTTCTTGAAGTCTGAGGGTATTTCGCCTGTTTCATACATCTTGCTCACCAGATGGTAGAGTTTTGTCAGGACTGGCTCTCCTAAGGCTGTCAGTAGTTCTAATGGAATGTTGTCTACTCCCGGGGCCTTGTTTCGACTTAGGCCTTTCAGTGCTCTATCAAACTCTTCACGCAGTATGATATCTCCCATTTCATCTTCATCTACATCCTCTTCCATTTCTATAACATTGCCCTCAAGTACATCGCCCTTGTATAGACCCTCTATATACTCCTTCCACCTTTCTGCTTTCCCTTCTTTGGTTAGAACTGGGTTTCCATCTGAGCTCTTGATATTCATACAAGTCGTTCTCCTTTCTCCAAAGGTCTCTTTAATTTTCCTGTAGGCAGTATCTATCTTACCCCTCGTGAGAAAAGCCTCTACATCGTTACATTTGTCCTCTAGCCATGCCTGTTTAGCCATTTTGCACTTCCTGTCGATCTCATTTTTGAGACGTTTGTATTCCTTTTTGCCTGCTTCATTTACTGCATTTTTATATTTTCTCCTTTCATCAATTAAATTCAATATTTCTTCTGTTACCCAAGGATTTCTATTAGCCCTCGTCTTTTTACCTACTTAATCCTCTGCTGCCTTCACTACTTCATCCCTGAAAGCTACCCATTCTTCTTCTACTGTATTTCTTTCCCCCATTCCTGTCAATTGTTCCCTTATGCTCTCCCTGAAACGCTGAACAACCTCTGGTTCTTTCAGTTTATCCAGGTCCCATCTCCTTAAATTCCCACCTTTTTGCAGTTTCTTCAGTTTTAATCTGCAGTTCATAACCAATAGATTGTGGTCAGAGCCCACATCTGCCCCTGGAAATGTCTTACAATTTAAAACCTGGTTCCTAAATCTCTGTCTTACCATTATATAATCTATCTGAAACCTTTTAGCATCTCCAGGGTTCTTCCATGTATACAACCTTCTTTCATGATTCTTGAACCAAGTGTTAGCTATGATTAAGTTGTGCTCTGCGCAAAATTCTACCAGGCGGCTTCCTCTTTCATTTCTTACCCCCAATCCATATTCATCTACTACGTTTCCTTCTCTTCCTTTTCCTACTGTCGAATTCCAGTCACCCATGACTATTAAATTTTCGTCTCCCTTCACTATCTGAATAATTTCTTTTATGTCATCATACATTTCTTCAATTTCTTCGTCATCTGCAGAGCTGGTAGGCATATAAACTTGTACTACTGTCGTAGGCGTGGGCTTCGGGTCTATCTTGGCCACAACAGTGCGTTCACTGTGCTGTTTGTAGTAGCTTACCCGCATTCCTATTACTTTATTCACTATTAAACCTACTCCTGCATTACCCCTATTTGATTTTGTATTTATAACCCAGTATTCACCTGACCAGAAGTCTTGTTTCTCCTGCCACCGAACTTCACAATTCCCACTATATCTAACTTTAACCTATCCATTTCCCTTTTTAAATTTTCTAACCTACCTGCCCGATTAAGAGATCTGACATTCCACGCTCCGATCCGTAGAACGCCAGTTTTGTTTCTCCTGATAACGACGTCCTCCTGAGTAGTCCCCGCCCTGAGATCCGAATGGGGGACTATTTTACCTCCGGAATATTTTACCCAAGAGGACGCCATCATCATTTATCCATACAGTAAAGCTGCATGCCCTCCGGAAAAATTTACGGCCGTAGTTTCCCCTTGCTTTCAGCCGTTCGCAGTACCAGCACAGCAAGGCCGTTTTGGTTAGTGTTACAAGACCAGATCAGTCAATCATCCAGACTGTTGCCCCTGCAACTACTGAAAAGGCTGCTGCGCCTCTTCAGGAACCACACGTTTGTCTGGCCTCTCAAGAGATACCCCTCCGTTGTGGTTGCACCTACGGTACGGCTATCTGAGTCGCTGAGGCACGCAAGCCTCCCCACCAACGGCAAGGTCTATGGTTCATGGGAGGTACTCAGTACTACTACTCAAACCTACTACACACAAAAGAAAGATGACTATCCACATTGAGGCAAATGCTTCCTCTGCACCATTCCTCTCCCTAGCGACACTTGCTTCACCCACCTCCTGCAAGTCCATTTAAAATCTACCCAATTAAAATGTGTGCACTTTACTTAGGTCTAATGTAAGTGGTGTTCAAAAAGTCTCTCCGCAGTGCCTTATGATTGTTAGCCGCGCGTGCCGTATGCCGCACTGAATATACCGAAATGAAACTCACTGCAGTATCGTTGTGCGTTTATTGTTTCGTTGATTGGGACCCACAATCCGACATCTAGAAATTGCAATTCAAACTCATATTTTCACAGAATGAAGCGGTTCCTCATGAATACACAATGGATTCACATACGAGAATTTTGCGAATTCATGTACCCGGATAAATGAACCCACGCCTCATCAGTGAAAAAGTTTCATTACGAATATCCCTTCCATTCTGTTGAACAAAATTTTTGAACCATTGGCAATAATGCAGTTTCTTGCCATGATCAGTATTTCTCAGTTCTTGCACGACTGTCAATTTGTACGGGAAAAGTTCTGCTTTTTCCCCTTACAGCTTGGGCGAGTTTGCTTACTGACTTGTTGGGACTCACGGACATTTTATCGTAAATATAGATTAGTTTATCCTCAGACAAAACACTAGGACGACCACTTCTCGGTGCATACATCACTGAATTCGTACTTCGAAATTTGTTAATTAAATCTCGCACAGTATCGCGATGTGAGTGTTGTCTCCGGGATCTCCGGGAATACTGAATTAAATGTTTGAGGAACTGAAACTGTCTATTTACAGCCAGCTTTGAAACGAAACAGTGGGATGTTGGGAGAGAGTACTTGAAGGGAAGTAACCCAGGCAGGCGAACCATCATACGGCACGCGCGGCTAACAATCATACGGCACTGCGGAGAGACTTTTTGAACACCTCGTACTTAGATCTCTTGACTGCTGGGCTCCATACTCTGATCTGGTTGTCAATGCTGTGTGTCTGGTCACTGCCACTAACAATAATAATAATAATAATAATAATAATAATAATACAGTGTAGGCCCTACAGAAGTATAGCAGCCATTAAATGGTTGCTGTTCTGCTGTCTGCTAGTTCGCTTATTGTTACGACGAGAATAACGAAGCGTTTTTGGACCTATTGCAGGACCTACCCGCGATTCGGAGACGGCATTTTCACGAGATATTTACGCATATGTGGCGGAAATGTATCAATTTTACTGTCATAGATGCAGGGTACAAAGTATGTGTGTAGTGTGTGGTTTCTGTGATAAAGATGATGTTCATACATAAGTTTCACAAGCAGCAGCCCCCATAATGTGTAATTTGTTACAAATAATTTGGTTTCGTGGCTGAAACACAGTTCAATCCTTTTCCTTTTACCTCTCAGAAAATTATGTTGTACCCCTCAGGGGAGTAATAACCCCCAGGTTTGGAACCGCTGTGTTCAGGGATAGGCCACACTTGGACACCGGCAGGTAAGAGAAAGCTGCCAATAGCAGCTGCAGCAGCGGAGCTTGCAGATCCTTGGCTGGAACAATGCGGCCAGCTCTTCTTCCGCGAGACGGCGTCCTCTCCACCGCCCCGTCCGCGGAAACTTTTCATCCCCGCGACGAGAGCTGTCTGCAATTACTCTGCAAGGCGTCCCATAATTTACCTGTCAGCGACACAAAGCGCGGCCAAACTGCGCGCGCCGCCCGCGTCCCAGATTCTGCAGCGCGCGCCGTCATAGAGGGCTTTTTCATTATTGCTTGTTCTTTCATTACAGGCTCGCATCACTGATTACCGACGCAGCAGCTGGCTCGCGCCGCACCGAACCGGGCCTCAGTGTACAAAGGAAAACTCTGTGTCGCCGGTCCGCGTTGTTGCAACGCATGTAACACAGCAATTGCTCACATTGTTTACAATCAAATGGCATCCCTTCTCTCTTCCACTCTCTCCCTCCACGTCCCCCCCCCCCCCCCCTCTCTCTCTCTCTCTCTCTCTCTCTCTCTCTCTCTCTCTCTCTCTCTCTCTCTCTCTCTCTCTCTCTCCCGTACGCGTGTGTGTCAGAAACACAACAGCTGTAATCAATGCAGAGAGAATACGTCCACTATTGTTCTGGAAACCACCCCCCCCCCCCCCTTGCGACCAAATATCCGTATGGATTGGCAGTATGACGGTAGGTCACAATTTAAACCCGTTACAGTCCTTTATTTCACACGAAACCCGCAGAACACTCGAGACGAATTTGAATTACATATTAGTCACGAAACTGTCCGACTGCATATGTGTTCGAGTCGAAGTTCCAAATGAAAGAGAGGAAAACGAATTCAGGTTCGACACACAGATCTAAGGTGTCACATACAGGGTGTCTCAGGAGAAACGGTCAACACTCAGCGATATGAAAGGAACGATCATTTGAAGCAAGAAATCTCATATGGACGTATTCCTATTCCTGCATTGCGCAGTCCTGGGGATTCCGAAACAAAAAAATTGTATTGTGTCTGGTATTGATTTTTTTTGTTTTCGGACTGATGCGTAATAAAGGATGTATAAAGAGACATTGTTTAACTTACACTCATTATACTCAATCTAGAAAGAAAATGAAGCGATAAAATCTGAAACTAAAAATATTACCAAAATAGTCTTTTTGTTGTATCTATTTTTCGAGAAACATCTCGCAAATAAAAACTTTTCTTTATCGAACAGACGTTTGGTAAAGTTTATACTATAAGAAAAGAGCACACATTTACTTCGAAAAGAAAAACGTAAAATACTGACAACGATCCAAACATCCATATAAAAGGACATAATATTTAGAATTCCTGTATATTTGCAACGCATTCAACACAAAATTTTCGTCTTCACTTTCAGCACCAGTTAGCATCAGCAGCTGTAAGTTTTTCTGGATTCGTGGACATATTCACTAATTTGAAAATATTACACTAACTGTGTAGCTGAGTTCCTGGGACAAAGTTCGCTCTTCACTATGCTTGCTTACCTCGCTGACTGACTGTAGTCTTCTGAGCACGTGAAGCGTCGCCCCACCAAAGGAAGCTCTCTGATCAAAAAAATTGGAAAATTACTCCGAAACGCCGATTAAGATGTACGGATGTCCCTGGCCACGAGCATTACAGTACATACTTCTGGAATGAAGGAGTCCCTCCATATTTTACGACACTTCTCAAAGAACATGTCAACCGCACTTTCCCTAGTCGCTGGAATGTTCGTGGTAGTACCAATTAACTAGCTAGCACGATCGCCAGTCCGTAACTCATTAGATTTTTGTTTAAAGGACTGGAGAAAGTCTGAGCTGCAGAAACAAGAACTGAATATATGAGATGAACGCCTTGGTCACATCACGGACGCTGATGCCCTGATTAGGGAATGATCAGAGGCACTCAAGACAAGCAACACAGTATGTTTTCCTAAGAAGGCACAAGTGCAATGAACTTAACAGCGAGATATTCTAAATTTATTGTGAGCTATCCAACTGCTGTAACGTGACGTGTGCGATAGTACTTAGACGTGATTGTGTTAGAAGTAAGTATTTTTCAATTGATACTTTGTAAAACGTATGTTGTAATGTTTACTGGCTGACGTACATGAGTAAATGTATTGAATAATAATAATGAATAACGCATTGAGGTGACGAAAGTCATGGGACAGCGATATGCACGTATACAGACGGCTGTAGTATCGCGTACACAAGGTATAAAAGGGCAGTTCAATGGCGGAGCTGTCGATTGCACTCAGGTGATCATGCGAAAAGGCACCGGACGACGGCAATTAACAGACTTTGAGCTGGACGCATGGGCATTCCATTTCCGAAATTGCTAGAGAATTCATTAATACGAGATCCACAGTGTCAAGAGTGTGCCGAGAATACCAAATTTCAGGCAGTGCCTCTCAACATGGACAACCCAATGGCTGAAGGCCTTCACTTAACGACCGAAAGCACCGGCGTTTACGTAGAGCTGTCAGTGTTAACAGACAAGCAACAATGCGCAAAATAGCCGCAGATATCAATGTGGGACGTGCGATGAACGTATGTGTCAGAACAGTGCGCCGAATTCTGGTGTTAATGGGCTATGGCAGCAGACGACCGACGTGAGTGCCTCTGTTAACAGCACGACATCGCCTCTCCTGGACCCGTGACCATATCGGTTGGGACGTAGACGACTGGAAGACCTTGGCCTGGTCAGGTGAGTCCCGATTTCAGTTGATAAGAGCTGATGGTAGGGTTTAAGTGTGACGCAGACCCCACGAAGCCTTGGACCCAAGTTGTAAATAAGGCACTGTTCAAGCTGGTAGTGGCTCCATAATGGTGTGGGCTGTGTTTACATGAAATGGACTGGGTTGGTTGGTTGGTAGGTGGAGTTAAAGGACCAAACTGCTTGGTCATCAGTCCCTTCATCCCGTATGTATCGAACCAGGAAGAACCTCTCAGAAGAAGAATGCAAAAGGCAAATGCTGAGACGCAGACTGTCAGCAAAATACAATAAGACAGAGATAAAATCAGGATGAAGTAGGAGGGGGGTGAGAGAGGCTAAGGTGGGTGAGCCACTCTGTCCAGCATGCAGATGAAGATTTCCGGAGCATGGTTGAGTGGCGGGAGACGCACCCTCTGCATGCCACCAGCACCACCTCACAACCTGTTTCCCCAGGGGAATGGACTGGGTCCTCTGGTCCAATTGAACCGATCATTGACTAGAAATGGTTATCTCCGGCTACTTGGAGACCATTTTCAGCCATCCATGGACGTCTTGTTCCCAAACAACAGTGGAATCTATATGGATGACAATGTGTCAAGTCACTGGGCCACAATGGTTCGCAATTGATTTGAAGTACATTCTAGACAGTTCGAGCTGATGGTTCGAATACCCAAATCGAACATTTATGGGATACAATCAAGAGGCCAGTTCGCGAACAAAATCCTGCACCGCCAGCAACACTTACGCGATTGTGGGTGGCTATATAGAGGCTGCCATGTCTAATTGCGGCAC
This sequence comes from Schistocerca americana, assembly GCF_021461395.2. Lineage (NCBI taxonomy): Eukaryota > Metazoa > Arthropoda > Insecta > Orthoptera > Acrididae > Schistocerca > Schistocerca americana. The sequence continues at coordinate 226,894,209 of NC_060123.1, forward strand.
TACGCCGGGCAAAATGAGGTCAGATACCATTATTTTAGGAGGTATCCCATTGCTTTTGTCACTTCGGTGTAAATTTATTGAATAATACAGAATAAATTACCAACGTACATTAAATGTATTTAAAGCCATTCGGAATAGGGCGTACAATATTCATCATTTGGATTTGCAGCTCCGTGTGTTTACCGTGTTTGCAGTTAAAATAGTAGGATGTGAGGTTCGCCAGTTACGCAAAAAACAGGTTTTTCTCAGTACTCTAACATATTTCAGCACCACTGTGCCATCATCTGTGGGTTTCCGTATTATTTAGCCTATAATGTGAACATTTTTACTAAATGATTACAAAATTATGTGGATATTTAGTTCGTTTCTTTTTATTAATGCCTTTACACTTGGTGAGCATGATGTTTCAGCACCACTTTTGTATTATTTATTACAGGTAGCTTGTCATCTTCAACCAAAAGATGTTGATGAGAGATTTTGTCTAAACGCAATTTAGCTTGTCGCGATATCTCGCGCCTATATTCGTTTTTACCTAAGTTTTCGTGTGGCAAGCCCTTTTATTCTTAGCATCATGGTGAGGTACACGTGAATATAACACGAAACGAATATAGACGCGAAATATCGCGACAAGCTAAATTACGTTCAGATGATACGTTATCTTCCAACAAAATTTCTCATCAACATCGTTTGGTTGCAGATGACAAACTACCTGTAACAAATAATACAAAAGTGTCTTGAAAAATCATGCACAACAAGTGTAAAGGTATTAACAAAAAGAAACGAACTATTGTTTGAACTAAATATCCACATAATTTTGTTATCATTTAGTAAGAATGTTCACATTACAGATTAAATAAAACGGAAACCCACAGATGATGACACTGTGGTGCTGAAATATGTTTGGGTACTGAGAAAAAAAACCGTGTTTTGTATAACTGGCGAACCTCACATCCTACAATTTTAGGGCATACAAGTTTTTGCTTCAAATTATCTTTCCTCTGATATCCCTGAATACTGGCCATCCCTCCTGGAACACACTGTACAGCCAGTGTAGCATAAACTGACTAGTAAACAGATGATGATGACCGGTTAGCACCATAAGACCGAATGCCACTAAATGGTGTTGAGGCGCCCAAGTCGGTAAGGGAAGTTCGTAAGGGCAGAATCCGCACTGAAACTCTCATCTAACAGCCGTTGCCCACAGAGAATTATAGATATGACTGGCGTGTGTTCTGTAGGACACGTCAGACAGAACAGACACCGCTCATATCTACGGCGTTTCAAAATGAATGACCTTAGTTAAAAACCCATTATTTACAGACAAAAAGGTACTACAAACATGGGATACAATGCGAAAGCAGGCCGGGGTGCCGTGCGGTTCTAGGCGCTTCAGTCCGGAACCGCGCGACTGCTACGGTCGCAGGTTCGAATCCTGCCTCGGGCATGGATGTGTGTGATGTCCTTAGGTTAGTTAGGTTTAAATAGTTCTAAGTTCTAGGGTACTAATGACCCCACATGTTAAGTGCCATAGTGCTCAGAGCCATTTCAACCATTTTTGAACAATGCGAAATACTCATAAAATCTTAATGTTTCAGCTATGCTATTACAAAGGCTTTGTTTGTACAGCAGCAGCTGAACGAACGAATAAGTAGAGAGCTAAATAAGTCGTCAACTTTACACACTGTATCCACTTTTACAGAAGTTACGGCGGCTGTTATTATGTTCTTCATTTCTTCTGTCACGACGTAAAGGAGAGATGAACATATTATCCTGCACATACCCTCCCAAGAAAAAATCCCATGGGGTCATGTCTGGCGATCTTTGGGTAAAGAATTTTAAGCAGTGTCTCAGGGTCCCGTGCGCCATTCCCAGCGTTGAGGCAGAGTGACACTTAGAAGCTGTCATCCGAGTCCTCGTGGAGTTGTGGAAAAGGTCAGTTCCGAAGTATTTGAAGACAGCTCAAGGCTAGATAGGGAGAACGGGACCGCGATTCATGCCCTGCACTCTTGGCCTCTAAGATCGCCGGACAAGACCCCATGCGATTTTTTCTTGTGGGGATATGTGAAAAAAACTGTCTTCGCCTCCCCTTTATTCCCATAAAAGAAGTGAAAAACAGAATAACAGCCGCCGTAACTTCTGTAAAAGCAGATACACTGTATAAAAGTTTATAACGAATTTAGTTATCATCTACATGTTGTTCGTGTTGCTGCTGGTGGACACATAGGGCCTTTGTAATACACTACTGGCCATTAAAATTGCTACACCAAGAAGAAATGCAGATGATAAACGGGAATTCATTGGACAAATATTATACTAGAACTGGCATTTGATTACATTTTCACGCAGTTTGGGTGCATGGATACTGAGAAATCAGTACTCAGAACAACCACCTCTGGCCGTAATAACGGCCTTGATACGCCTTGAGTCAAACAGAGCTTGAATGGTGTGTACAGGTACAGCTGCCACACGATACCACAGTTCACCAAGAGTAGTGAATGGCATATTGTGACGGGCCAGTTGCTCAGCCACCATTGACCAGACGTTTTCAGTTGGTGAGAGATCTGGAGAATGTGCTGGCCAGGGCAGCAGTCGAACATTTTCTGTATCCAGAAAGGCCCATACAGGACCTGCAACATGCGGTCGTGCATTATCCTGCTGAAATGTAAAGTTTCGCAGAGATCGAATGAAGGGTAGAGCAACGGGTCGTAACACATCTGAAATGTAACGTCCACTGTTCGAAGTGCAGTCAATGCGAACAAGGGGTGACCGAGACGTGTAACCAATGGCACCCCATACCACGACGCCGGGTGATACGCCAGTATGGCGATGACAAATATACGCTTCCAATGTGCGTTCACCGCGATGTCGCCAAACACGGATGCGACCATCATGATACTGTAAACAGATCCTGGATTCATCCGAAAAAATGACGTTTGTGTATGAGAAAGCGGTTGGAAACTTTCCTCATGTCAGCACGTTGTAGGTGTCGCCACCGGCGCCAACCTTGTGTGAATGCTCTGAAAAGCTAATCATTTGCGTATCACAGCATCTTCTTCCTGTCTGTTAAATTTCGCGTCTGTAGCACGTCAGCTTCGTGGTGTAGCAATTTTAATGGCCAGTAGTGTAGCATAGCTCAAACTTTAAGATTCTGTGAGTAATTTGCAATTCGTCCCATGTTAATAGTATATTTTTATCAATAAATATGGAATTTTGGAATCAGGTCATTCTTTTTGAAACGCATTGTACAACGAAAGACTGTCCGAACTTCCAGTATGCTGGACTGAAAGGATTGTTCTTATAACACATTTCTAGCGTCGTTCAGTACTTTGGCAGCAAAGATATGCGACATCTTCTGTGGGCAGTCGCTGACCTCCGTTGGAACACGACCGCTTCTCTGGCTACCGCCGCCGGATCTCCTGCTAACGTATCTTGTGCCGCGGAGAGCCTGCCAGAGCCGTTTCGTAACAGCGGTGGTGCTGCGGGCGGCATTAGCGAGCTAACGCCATTAGCGCCGACGGCTCGTTACAAGCCAGCGCCCGCGGCTACTACGTGATTGCCTAACCTAACCTCACTAACCTAACCTAACTTAACCTGACACAACCTAACGTACCACCCCGCGTCCTGGACGTAAGCGACACTCCGTCCTTCCCATCTGCACCCGCTGCAGGCAGCTATGCCTGCCACGAACACCCGCGACATTTCGCAGACAGCAAATCTGTGTGATTAACCGGTAGAATCGGCGCACCCCTTCCATTTGGAGGCTGCCTACCTAAGGACTTCGAGGGGGCAACAAAAATTTCATTTTTTGTATAATTATTGACGGAATTTGAGAAATTAAAGCCGGCCGAAGTGGCCGTGCGGTTAAAGGCGCTGCAGTCTGGAACCGCAAGACCGCTACGTTCGCAGGTTCGAATCCTGCCTCGGGCATGGTTGTTTGTGATGTCCTTAGGTTAGTTAGGTTTAACTAGTTCTAAGTTCTAGGGGACTAATGACCTCAGCAGTTGAGTCCCATAGTGCTCAGAGCCATTTTTTGAGAAATTAAAATGCTGTCATAATCCACTAACTGAGAAGTACGAGGGTCACTCCAAAAGAAATGCACAATATTTTCGTAAAAATACAGTTTTCTTTCTGCATGTGTGAAAGTTTTACAGTGTGTAGATACATCCCTCCCGCTTGTTTTCAAACTTCTTCAACCTGTTCCCGTGAGTGGCGCTGTCACAGCATGTCTTCAAAATGGCTGCTACACTTGAGTCTCCTCAGAAGCAACATGTCGTCATAGAATTCCTGTGCTGTGAAAACGAGACAGTGGGAAACATCCACAAGAGGTTGAAAAAGGTCTAAGGAGATGCTGCTGTCGATCGCAGTAAAGTTAGTCGGTGGGCATGCAGGTACGTCATGAAAGCGGGCACGGCAATACGGCAATATTGAGGATTGTCCTTGCAGCGGCAGGCCTCGTACTGCACACACTCCAGACAATCTGCAGAGAGTTAACGAATTGGTGACTGCTGACAGGCGCTTCACAGTGAACGAATTGTCACGCTACGTTGGGATAGGGGAAGGAAGTGTTTGCAGAATACTGAAAGCGTTGGCGTTAAAAAAGGTTTGTGCCAGGTGGGTTCCCAGGATGTTGACATTGGCTCACAAAGAAACAAGAAAAACGGTATGCTGCGAACTTTTGGAACAGTACGAGAATGGTGGAGATGAATTTCTCGGAAGAATTGTGACAAGGGACGAAACATGGCGCCATCATTTTTCACCAGAGACGAAGAGGAAATCAATGGAGTGGCATGATGCAAATTCACCCAAGAAAAAAATATTCAAAACCACACCTTCTCCTGGAAAAGTTATGGCTACGGTGTTTTTCGATTCCGAAGGACTCTTGCTTGTGGACATCATGCCAAGTGGAACCATCATAAATTCTGATGCATATGTGACGACACTGAAGAAACTTCAAGCTCGACTGGGTCGTGTTCGACCACATCGGCAAAAGCAGGATGTTTTGCTGTTGCACGGCCACATGTCAGTAAAAAAAACCGTGGAAGCGATCACAAAACTTGGATGGACAACACTGAAACACCCGTCTCACAGTCCTGACCTGGCTCCATGTGGAGTGTTGGCAGAAGAGCCAACACCGTGTTGCTAGAGGAGGCCGAAATGCACGCTTTTAAGCTCACGCAGATTGGCGTGAGGTCTGGAACATTACAAGGAAATAAGAACTTAGAAAAACGGACGCAGTTGCTGTAATACTTAACTTTAATCCATAATTGTAGAACATCCCTCTTGACTGTACAGGCATTAATATAAATATCAAATGAATACGGCGCCTTGCTAGGTCGTAGCAAATGACGTAGCTGAAGGCTATGCTAACTATCGTCTCGGCAAGTGAGAGCGTATTTGTCACTGTAGCATCGCTAGCAAAGTCGGCTATACAACTGGGGCGAGTGCCAGAACGTCTCTCTAGACCTGCCGTGTGGTGGCTCTCGGTCTGCGATCACTGACAGTGGCGACACGCGGGTCCGACGTATACCAACGGACCGCAGCCGATTTAAAGGCTATCACCTAGCAAGTGTGGTGTCTGGCGATGACACTACACCATGTGACTATCATCTCTTTGGGAAACTGAAAGACACTCTTCGTGGAACAAGGTTTGAAGATGATGACTCCCTTGTGCACGCTGCCAAACAGTGGCTCCAACAGGTTGGTCCAGAATTTTACCGTGCAGGTATATAGGCGCTCGTTACAAGATGGCATAAGGCAGTTGAGAGGGGTGGAAATTATGTGGAGAAATGAAACTATTGTTCCTAAAGGATGTATCTACACACTGTAAAACTCTCAGACATGTAAAATAAAAGATGGATTTAAAAAAAAATAGTGTGCATTTCTTTTGGAGTGACCCTCGTATAACGTTACGTTAAAGGTCTAACACAGTAGGTTAAGTATTGAAGTTAGAAACTGCGTGTGTGTTTGAGACTGAGAGCACATAGCGATTTCTAACGAAATTTAAACACAATTTCAAACCTTTTCGAAATTTCTCGCTGACAACCCCATAAAATAATCAAAGGAAAGGAGTTCATGACTCGCTACGTTTCCGCTGTTCGTCACAGCAGTTTTGCGTTAATTTTATTATGATGATACTGTAATGGCTTAGTTACAGCCATTTCTTATATTCCAACAATAAATATTATGCAGAACTACGGCAATAGGGCCTATACAGTATTGTCGTTCGCTAAGTGAAGGGAGAAGGGCGGCAAACAGAAACCGTTTTGGGAAAATCTGTTGCATATTGTCGTCGAGTAAGAGCTAAGCGCGGAGTGGGCAACTGAAAGCTGACCGAAAAAACCGCTCGCACACGCACACATACACGGATATGACTGACCGATACGTTAGTCTTTGGTCTGTGTTCATTTTCGACTGGCGTATTTTTATTTGCGCCAGGCCATAATTATTACCTTTGATACAGACTGTTTACCTTTTAATGGACATTATCAAACAGACACGACAAGACATTGTTTCTGTATTTTACTCGTTGAAGATTATATGACTCCGTTAATATTCAGCACTTCATCGTTTCCTTTTATGTACTGAGAGAATGTGTTTGTCCATGGGTTTCATATTTTCAGTTAATTACAGAGAGAAGTGTCTTTCTACCCGTAACTTCAGCGTGAAGGTAGGGGCCGCTATTTATCTTTAAAGTACTCTTTGCTTCTACTGACTCATGCCCTCAGTGGTTTCGACTATTCATACGCAGATACTAGTTCAGGACCGAATTCATGAAAACTGTACTGGAACATCAGCATTATTAGGAGATATTTATGTTAGACCTTTAAAAGTCGTGGTTCGCCCAAGCAAACAAACTTTAATTTGTTTTACACTACAACAGAATACTCGATACAATATGAACAGTTGTTTTGTACCTCATATAAAAGCACCGATGAAACTGTGTTTCAGTAAGATCTATCTTCCACAGTACAAATAAATGAAAATAGAAATTAAATCAAATTTCAAATTATGCATCAAAACTACGAGGCGTGTTTTTAAGTAAGTACCGTTTTGAAATTAAAAAAAAAGACGTGCTCAGATATCTCAATAATTTTCTTTTTAGATAAAAGCCTGTACCTTAATCTACGCACTGACACCATTACCGTCTGATTCTTCCTTGTTTACGTTGTGTACTGAGTGTTTAAGATGCCTCCGATAATCGTGAGTCCCGCCGACTGTGAAGTATGGACTGTTATAAGATTGCTTAGTGCTAAAGGCCTAAAAGCGATCGATATTCATCGTGAGATCTGTGCAGTTTACGGAGAAAACATTATGAGTGATGCAATGGTAAGAAAGTGGGTGAGAGCCTTTAAAGATGGCCGCAAAAATGTGCATGATGAACAACGGAGTGGGCGTCCTTCAGTCGTCAATGAAAGTTTCGTGCAGGACGTGGGCAATAAGGTGAGAGAAAACAGACGCTTTACGATTTCCTCCTTGCAGGATGAATTTCCTAATGTTTCTCGTAGTGTTTTGTATGACATTCTGACCGAGCACCTGAATTACTGAAAATTGTGCGCACGTTGGGTACCGAAAATGTTGACGGATGTGCACAAAACCGAACGTCTAGACAGTGCATTGACTTTCCTTGAGCGGTACCACAACGATGGTGATGCTTAAGAAATCAAAATCGTTATGGGCGATGAAACATGGGTGGCCTACATCACACCAGAATCAAAGCAACAGTCCATGGAAGTTGAGCAAGGGCGTCGTTTTGCTTCAAGACAATGCCCGTCCGCATGTGGCGAATCACACCAAAGATCTCATCACATCTTTTCGATGGTAAACTCGAAATCATCCTCCGTACAGCCCCTATCTTGCGCGCAGTGACTTCCATCTGTTCCTGCACTTGAAGAATCACCTGGGCGGTCAGCGTCTTCAAGACGATGACGAAGTCAAAACAGTGGTGATGCAGTGGTTAACAAGTCAGGCGGCAGATTTCTATGAGGAGGGTATTCAAAAACTGGTACAAAGTTATGACAAGTGCCTCAGTATTGACGGAAATTATGTAGAAAAGTACATTAAGCTACAGGCTTACATGAAAAATTAAATTATTGAGATATTTTAGCACGCATTTTTTTTAAATTTCAAAACGGTACTTACTTAAAAAACTCGCCTCGTAAATGCTTTCCTTGGCGTCAGCTGTACGTTGCCATTTACATGATTGACGGTAGGTATCTCCAATGCCCAGCCAACTCACACGGTCCTTCATCGGTCGGAGACGAGACTTCTACAGGTGCAGTTCATTCCCAGCTGTGTTGTGTGATCTGCATCCAGAGTACGGTGCTGCGGCGGGAGCTGCTTCATCAACAGATCAGACGTCAACTCCGTCTCACATGGAGTAAAGTTCTCCGCAAGTTTGCTAGCTGGCACGCATGGCTGCTGGCTAGCAGATGGAGGTGACTCCTACTTCGCGTGCTGAACCTCTCGCAAGGCGTCTGTATGATACCGGCGCGAAAGCTAGCTAGCTGTGTGAACGGCAGGGCGCGCGAATCGGCCGGACTGCAGTCTTTCTCAAGCGGTTCTGAAGGAACTATCCGGTAACATAATATGATCCTCACACATCTTACAAATTCACTTGTCAGCTTTATGACGAACTGCCTGTCATTTCGTTAATGGTTATATCTGTTGTGATATTTTAGGATTAAGTAACCTTCTGCAATAATTTCGGAAATTTTGCAGTGAAAAATAGGTTACTATGAATTTGCGTTTGGTGCATGTTATTTCATATATTGCTGCGTATGAAATGCGACTAACATATTGAATTTTTCTTTAAACTTTGAAGGATATTGCTATCTATTACCAATCTTGAGGAAAAGTACCTTATATAGAGTGCTTCGTCTCGAACCCCCGCACCAGTGAAAGAGGCAGGAGGAAATATTCACAAAATTCTTCGTATCTCCTAAACGGTTTCAGAAATTGAAGCAAGATTTTGGCAAATAATAGTACGCTAAGATGACAGTATTTCACCGTATGATCAACATTCTAAACTTCCATATTTAGCGCGATATTCAAGCGACCACAGATTTCTCTCAGTGGAATGATGCTGGTGAAACGAGAATTATTGTGGGTTTGGACCCACACATAAGGTTCAAAATTGGCTCCGAGCACTATGGGACTCAACTGCTGAGGTCATTAGTCCCCTAGAACTTAGAACTAGTTAAACCTAACTAACCTAAGGACATCACAAACATCCATGCCCGAGGCAGGATTCGAACCTGCGACCGTAGCGGTCTTGCGGTTCCAGACTGCAGCGCCTTTAACCGCACGGCCACTTCGGCCGGCCGCACATTTCACTTTATTTTTATATCGAGAACGGGCATTTTCATTACCTACTGACTTTTCTTTCAATCAGTTACTATTTTAAGATACTGTCACAATTTCGATTGCATTATAATGTTAGTGACAGGAATATTAACAAACTTCGCTATGTTTTGGCGAAAGAGTCAGATCTGAATGTGGCATCAAAGTAACTTAATGTTTTAGTCAAAACTCAGGAACTGAAATAGAAATGAGCGTTTAGCATCATTGGCCGGGAGACCCCATCCGAGGAAGTTTGGCCGCAAAGTCTATGTATTACTCAAAACTCAACACTGATGACGTCTCGCTGAAGAAAATGGAATAAGAAGTCTAACGAAAATAAATCGATACTTCTGTTGAAATTTTAATGGAATACCCCAGTGTGTGCATTGTGTGGATTGACACTGACCAAAGAATTTCATTTCTATATCTCAAGGATCTGCGAAATACGTAAACTTGAAAATTTGCAAAATCCAGTCAACTACCTACCATGGTGCAAATAGATTACCAACATTTTTTCCAAGCTAAAAGATGGTATGGTTATATAATTTCATAATTCTTAGATTACTGACACAAAGAAACAAAATCCGTCACCCAGTTCAATACACGTCATTCGTTATTAAAAGTACACTGGGGTATGGGATTTCACAGAAATTTCAATAGAAGTACATATTTATTTTCCCTGACTTTTCATTATGTTTGTTTTTCTTCAGTGAAACGTTATCAGTGACGGAGTTTTGAGCAATATGTAAGACCCCTTGTTGCCATATTAATCGGTTCCTTTCGCCAAAATACAGCTGAGTTTATAAATATTCATCTCACTAACATTCTAATGCAGCTGAAATTGCGACAGAATCATAAAACAGCAACTGATGTAAAAATGTGTCAGTAGTGTATGAAAATGCCCATTCTCGGTACAAAAATAAACTGTAATTTCTTCACATACATGATTCCAAACACACAGCAATTCTCGTTTCAGCAGCTATCAATTGCGCTTAAATATTACATCATTTCACTGAAAAAAAATCTGTAGTCGCTTTAAAAAATATCGCATATTTCTGCATATTAATCATGTAGCAAAATACTCTCGTGTCATTTGCCAAAATGTTATTCCGAGATACAGAACCGTTTTTGACGTACGAGGGATTTTGTGAATGTTTCATTCTGGCTTTTTGGCTCAAATGGCTCTGAGCACAATGGGACTTATCTGTGGTCATCAGTCCCCTTCTGGCTTTTTCACTGGCGCATTAGCTCGGGACTAAGTGCTTTACATAGGATACATCCTCTCGACACTGGTGATATATAGTAACATCCTTGAAAGTTTAGGGAAAAAATAGATGTGTTAGCTACATTTGGTATGCGGCAACATACGACCTAACATGCACCAAACGCAAATTCATAGCAACCTCTATTTTTCACTGCAAACTTCCCACAATTCATGCACTAGTTTACTTAATCATAAAATGTAACAGTAAATATTACCATTAATGAAATGATAGGGTCTGGAACCGCGCGACCGCTACGGTCGCAGGTTCGAATCCTGCCTCGGGCATAGATGTGTGTGATGTCCTTAGGTTAGTTAAGTTTACGTAGTTCTAAGTTCTAGGGGACTGATGACCTCAGCAGTTAAGTCCCATAGTGCTCAGAGCCATTTGAAATGATAGGCAGTTCATCATGAAGCTGACGAATAGAACTATAAGATGTACAAGAAACAACTTATTTCACGGGATAGTTTCTTTACAATCGTTTGAGAAAAATCGCTCGTCTGCTGGCGGGCGAGTGACATTCTGTTTGGTCTCGAGGGTTAACTAGCGTCGTCCCCGAGTTCCCGCCTGTAGGCTGTGAGATGGCCGCAACACGATTTTTGGGGTTTATCTAATCAGATAAGAAGCTGTCTGTGCTAAGTCTGTCAACTTTCTTCTCTGAATGCGAAAATATTTTGTAGACTCCCACACAGATACGGAGAAATTACCATTGTGATAAAATATGACAAATCAGAGTTCGCAAGGAACGATTTAGGTGTTTGCGTACGCCATGTGCCTTTTGATGATGATGATTGGCTTGTGGGGCGCTCAACTGCGCGGTTATCAGCACCCGTACAAATTCCCAACCTTTGCTCAGTCCAAACTCGCCACTTTCAGGAATGATGATGAAATTATGAGGACAACACAAACACCCAGTCATCTCGAGGCAGGTGAAAATCCCTGACCCCGCCGGGAATCGAACCAGAGATCCCGTGCTCGGGAAGCGAGAACGTGACCGCGAGACCACGAGCTGTGGACGTGCCCAATGAGATTGGAACGGTTGAGAAACAGTCAAAGGGGTTCTATGGACCCTCTGCTCTGCAGTTCACATTTTAACAGTGACGTCGATCATCGCGAAGTATGGGACGAATTTGACTATCGCCCGTATGTTTGTTGAGCGTACGGTGGAGGATGCATTGAACATATGTGAGGGGAAAATGGGAACTTCAGTCTTGAACCTAATCGTAAAAAGCAGGGTACGTGGGGGTGAAGCTCTGCAGTTTGTAGGTATTCTAATATTGCGGTCAATTAGGTGCAGATTTTCTCACAATTTCAAATTGAAGAAATAAGTTGTGTTGTTATCTATAACCCGTCCAAATTCTAGGTCTAATTGTTGAATACAGAGAAATTTACAATGTAGCTAAAACAAAATTGCGGTGCAAGTCTTTGTCCGATTTGAAATAAATGTGAATAAAAATTGACGATAAAAACGCTTGAAATAACCCTTTGTGTCATTGTTGTCTTGCAGCCAAGTTACCCAAGACAATATTCAACTGAAATGTCTCAAATTTGAATATAATGCTTAAAAATACTTGTACAAAAGTAATACTTTCTTATCCAGAGAAGGAGACTTAGTAGGGTAACCTGAAAGAGTTCAGTTCCTGAGGTTAAGCTAACTAGGAACCTAATAAATACTGTACTTTCTTAGGTCCATTGACTATTCCTTGAAATTCCAAGTTCTTATTCTCATTCTTCTTCGCGCGCCTTTCTTGATTTTTGTGACCAACTAGAACAATTATTTCACGAGAAAGTGAAGCTTAAATGCACTAGCATTAACGAGTAATTCCTTGAATCTTCTTTTTAAACCATAAATTACAGAACGTTCGATAACAACATCGGGAAAGTAAGTGTTAAATAGTAGAAAACAGAGTTCCTTCATTTTATTACCTCTGGAGGAACCTGCCACCAGGTGGTCAACTCCTAAATCTATGGCGGTCAATTAAAAAATTCGTGAAGGTTTTTACCCCATGTGGGGTTTTACCCCCACCTACCCCACCACATGGATGTACAAGGTGTCCATAAATGTCTACTCTGAATTCAAGATGAAATATTGATTATATTTATGATGGTAACATTTGTTTGTTGTTACAGGTCTACTACGGGACCCATGAAGTTCCTGTACAGCCGTGTCTCATTCAACACTTTCGCTACAAGGAGCGCTGTGCGACTATACTGTAAAAATGGCTTCCCCAGATGAGAAAGTTCAATGTTTTGTTTGGCTAGCAGAAACCTAATCACGATTAGTGTACAGCGGAAGCTTGTGTTCCACTGTGGAAAGAAAGCAAGCTTATGTCAAACATGGAAACTCTTTTAGCAACGGGGTCAGTTCAGAAACGGACAAGCAGTAGAAGACCATCTGTTTCTGATGACACTGTGCAGGCAATTTAAACCGTATTCACGAGTTCGACACATATCGATTAGACAAGCTTCGCGGGAACTTTAAGTGCCAAAGCCTACGCTACAGAAAGTGGTTCGCAAATGTCTTAGATTATGTGCCTATAAGGTTCATATTGTTCAGGCATTAGAACCAAATGAACGTCAAAAAGGTGAGCAATTTTCAATGGACATGTTGAACCGTTTGGATGAGGGCAATGATTTCTCGAAGGCTAACATGTTTGTGGCTTAGTCATGCGCCATAATATTCGGATCTGTGGATCAAAAATCGTCATGTCGTACGAAAACACATCCTGGACTGTCCAAAGGTTAATGTGTGATCGAGTGATTAGACCTTTTTCTTCCTTGAAAACAATGTAAATGGGTACGTTTGCCTTGACATGTTAGTGAGTTACGCAATTCCCCCAGCTACAAGTTATGCAGGACACTATAATCTATACCCCTCATTGGAGTATCAGAAGTCCGCAATTTTCTTAACGAAACCTGTCCCAACGTCCTCTTCGATGACTTTCTTTGGGTGTGTGTGGAAGATATTGTGTTCCTGATATTGTGACTTTGCAACAGAGCATCAGAGACGCCATTCGCACAACACCACGAGACGTGTTGCAGAATGTGTAAGGTTAGAAACTTGATGAGTAAAGGCAAATGTGGTTGTTGGTGCTGTGGTCTTCAGTCCAGAGACTGGTTTGATGCAGCCCTCCATGTTACTCTATCCTGTGCAAGCTTCATCATCTCTCAGTACCTACTACAACCTACATCCTTCTGAATTTGTTTAGTGTATTCATCTGTTGGTCTCCCTCTACGATTTTTATCCTCTGCGCTGCCCTCAAATACTAAATTGGTGATCCCTTGATGCCTCAGAATATGTCCTACCAACCGATCCCTTCTTCTAGTCAAGTTGAGCCACAAATTTCTCTTCTCCTCAATTCAATACCTCCTCATTAGTTATGTGATCTAACCATTTAATCCTCAGCATCCTTCTGTAGCACCACATTTCGAAAACTTCTATTTTCTCCATACAAATACCTTCAGAAAAGACTTCCTGACACCTAAATCTATACTCGATGTTAACAAATTTCTCTTCTTCAGAAACGCTTTCCTTGCTATTGCCAGTCTACATTTTATATCCTCTCTACCTCGACCATCATCAGTTATTTTGCTCCCCAAATAGCAAAACTCCTTTACTACTTTAAGTGTCTCATTTCCTAATCTAATTCCCTCAGCATCACCCAACTTAATTCGACTACATTCCATTATCCTCGTTTTGCTTTTGCTGATGTTCATCTTATATCCTCCTTTCAAGACTCTGTCCATTCCGTTCAACTGCTCTTCCAAGTCCTTTGCTGCCTCTGACAGAATTACAATGTCATCGGCGAACCTCAAAGTTTTTATTTATTCTCCATTGATTTTAATACCTACTCCGAATTTTTCTTTTGTTTCCTTCACTGCTTGCTCAATATACAGATTGAACAACATCGGGGAGAGGCTACAACCCTGTCTCACTCCCTTCCCAACCACTGCTTCTCTTTCATGCCCCTCGACTCTTATAACTGCCATCTGGTTTCTGTACAAATTGTAAATAACCTTTCGCTCCCTGTATTTTACCCCTGCCACCTTTAGAATTTGAAAGAGAGTATTTGAGTCAACACTGTCAAAAGCTTTCTCTAAGTCTACAAATGCTAGAAACGTAGGTTTACGTTTCCTTACTCTTACTTCTAAGATAAGTCGTAGGGTCAGTATTGCCTCACGTGTTCCAACATTTCCACGGAATCCAAACTGATCTTCCCCGAGGTCGGCTTCTACCAGTTTTTCCATTCCTCTGTAAAGAATTCGCGTTAGTATTTTGCAGCCGTGACTTATTAAACTGACAATTCAGTAATTTTCATATCTGTCAACACCTGCTTTCTTTGGGATTGGAATTATTATATTCTTCTTGAAGTGTGAGGGCATTTCGCCTGTCTCATACATCTTGCTCACCAGATGGTAGAGTATTGTCAGGGCTGGCTCTGCCAAGGCTATCAGTAGTTCTAAGGGAATGTTGTCTACTCCCGGGGCCTTGTTTCGACTTAGGTCTTTCAGTGCTCTGTCAAACTCTTCACGCAGTATGATATCTCCCATTTCATCTTCATCTACATTCTCTTCCGTTTCTATAATATTGTCCTTTCAAGAACATCGCCCTTGTATAGACCCTCTATAAACTCCTTCCACCTTTTTGGTTTTCCTTCTTTGCTTAGAACTGGGTTTCATGTGGTATAACGCTCGTTTCATTTCTTGTAGCCAATAAAGGGTTACATTGTTTTCTTACCAGGGTAAACGTTTACGAACATCCTGTATGATTAAGTCTGGAACCGCGGGATCACTACGGTCGCAGGTTCGACTCCTGCCTCGGGTATGGATGTGTGTGATGTCCTTAGGTTAGTTAGGTTTAAGTAGTTCTAAGTTCTAGGGGACTGACGACCTGAGATGTTAAGTCCCATAGTGCTCAGAGCCATTTTCCACAGCCTGTATGAGCATGCATGTAAAACCGGATGCTAGTTTTGAAAATAAAAACTTCTCAGACCTATGCGTTAGCTGTAATTTAATCCAACTTCAGTAATGTACAAGATATGCACAGTCTTGTAAAATAGTATGAATCTACGTACCGCGCTGTGCCACGGCTTAACTGCGCCGCGGAAAGGCCAAATAAATCGATGACGAGGATGTACACACGGAGAGAGTGCGGCAGGCCGGTAATACCTGCGAGCGGCACGTGGAATAGGCCTGGCTGCTTGGAGTGGAGGTGGTGGTGGGGCTGGAGCGGTGGTTGTGGCGCTGGTGGGCCGTGTGATCAAGCGGCCGGCTGACAGCACAGGCCGGCGCTAATTAACGGCTGCAGCCCCAACAGGGCCGTGGCCCGTCACACACAAACGTAGACACGCCGCGGCTACACCGCGCCGCACACAGCCTCTAACTCATTCAGCTGCGCTTGCCTCAGCACGCAACGTAATCTGCGAGGACACCCACCAGTCACCGTGGACACTTGTTTCAAGCGACCAGAAATTCCACTTCCTAATTCGGCATGGCGGTTATCGCCGATATAACCGGTTTTCGATTACATCGGTTTTTTTCATCTCCAGTCCAACCAAACTGTTCCAACCGCTCAAAATAACCAGTTACTGAAATAACCTATTTTCGGTTTTTTATTACTGTCGAGGGACATGAAAGGGAAGCAGTGGTTGCCGGCCGAGGTGGCCGTGCGGTTCTAGGCGCTGCAGTCCGGAACCGCGGGACTCCTACGGTCGCAGGTTCGAATCCTGCCTCGGGCATGGATGTGTATGATGTCCTTAGATTAGTTAGGTTTAAGTATTTCTAAGTTCTAGGGTACTGACGACCTCAGAAGCTGAGTCCCATAGCGCTCAGAACCATTTTTTTATGTATAAAATGTGGACAGGCAATGGCAAGGAAAGCGTTTCTGAAGAAGAGAAATTTGTTAAGATCGAGTATAGATTTAAGTATCAGGAAGTCGTTTCTGAAATTATTTGTATGGAGTGTAGCCATGTATGGAAGTGAAACGTGAACGATAAATAGTTTAGACAAGAAGAGAATAGAAGCTTTCGAAACATGGTGCTACAGAAGAATGCTGACGATTAGATGGGTAGATCGCATAACTAATGAGAAGGTATAGAACAGAATTGGAGAGAAGAGAAATTTGTGGCGCATCTTGACTAGAAGAAGGGATCGGTTGGTAGGCATATTCTGAGGCATCAAGGGATCACCAATTTAGTATTGGAGGGCAGCGTGGAGGGTAAATATCGTAGAGGGAGACCAAGAGATGAATACACTAAACAGATTCAGAAGTATGTAGGTTGCAGTAAATACTGGGAGATGAAGAAGGTTGCACAGGATAGAGTAGCACGGAGAGCTGCATCAAACCAGTATCTGGACTGAAGACAACAACAACAACATTACTGTCATCTTCTTCTCGTGGTCACCTCCCCCTAGTGAGCCCCCTACCAGAGCTCCGTATGGGCGGACCATTTCGAAATCTTTTGACGATGGAGAGCTTATGGAAATTATCTATCCATGAACCACCATTCCTCGGATGAGAAATCTACGATCTAGCAGAAACATGGGCAAATAGTTATTCGCTGTGACCTCCTAGCTTCCATTTCAACCCAATGGAATCGATATGGGCCCAGACTGGTAACTTTGTCGTGAATACTTCCTACAATCTGAACATTCATAAACGAAGCTCTTAAAAACGTAATCTCTGAAAACCGGAAGGAAGCCGTCCATCATAAGCAAGTACGAATCACAGAAAAAGCATGGCGGAATGACGTTATTTTAGAAAATTCAATAGAGGAAATAAATTGACAGTAGCTGTCACTTCAGGCATTTGATGACGAAAGTAGTGTCAGTAATAGGTTTTATGTAATGAACAAGTACAAAGATGTATCAGAAAATGTAGTAACAGGGCATAAACGTAGTTATATGTTTTTCGTAATGAAACCACAGTACTGATAACTTAGTTTTTGACACCCGAGTGCAACATTACGCAACACATTGAACTAAGAAGAATCTCGTGTCGGCAGTTCCCGTTTGGGCCTGATGGAAATTGACGCACTGTAAAGAATTTGTTCACGTAATGTGTCCGCCCAGTTTCGGTAACAAACTTTCCCCACCTGTCGAAAATTCAGCAACGTCATCAGATAACGTGTTTTCGTAAACGTTACGCATACTGAGTAATGAGAAATAGCAGAAATGTGGACAGCGAGAAACTTTTCATAATTGGTGATAAGGTTAAGGTATTGTGCTACTTAGGTGGAAAAACAACTCATGCAATACGGAGCAGGGAGGACATGAGCATAGCACTGACAAAAAGGGCATTCCTAGCCAACAGAAGTATACTAGTATCGAACATATGTCTTAATTTGAGGAAGCATTGTATTGTAGTGAAACATGGACTGTGGGTAAACCGGAACACTGGTGAATTGAAACTTTGAGATGTGGTGCTACAGAAGTATGTTGAAAACTGTATCCACTGATAAAGTAAGGAACTAGGAGGATTTCCGGAGAATCGGCGAAGAAATGAACACTTCGAAAACACTGACAAGACGTAGGGACAGAATGGTAGGACATCTATTGAAATATCACGGAACACTTTCCATGGTACTAGAGGGAGCTGTAGAGGGTAAAGAAAACTGTAGAGGAAGACAGAGATAGGAAAACATCCAGCAAATAACTGAGGACGTAAGATCCAAGTGCTACTAAGAGATGGAGAAGTTGGCACAGAAGAGGAAATCGCGGGGGCCGCATCCATCACACAAGTCAGAAGTCTGATGTCCAGATACACAGAATCAAAATATCAAACAGAATAAGTAAATAGAAGAAAACTTGGTCCGTCCACCGTTCGCTGCCTTTCTCGAAATGTAATGAAGGTCTGAATACCACAAGAATTCAACAGTATTCTCCTATTAATTCCCATTTTTAAACTCTGAAAACAGGACATGTGTAATCAAGGATCATACTACTATTTAGGCATTACGAAGTCAGTGCTAAAGGCTGTAAAGTAAGGTTGAAGAACTCTTATTTTTCGTGTCAGACTGTCCGTTTCTATGAGCCGCAAGAAGATAATGGCGTATTATATACACAGTGGCAACAGATCAACTAATTTCTGATTTTGAAATCAACAACGAGTGATTATTACTCAAGCCATAACTTCCTTTTTACTATTTAACGGAAATGGCAGACAAATAAAAAGTTTTTCTGTAAACATTTTTGCGTTCTTTTTGTTTAACTATTTCAAATGAAAAAGCCGGTTTTAGACCAATATACATCTTCAGTTCTCAACTGGAATTTAAATACAGTTGACTTCTGGCTGACAAAGCGAAAAATGCTCTTTTAATAAGTACAAACTAACGATTTAGATAGTGGTCACAAACAAAAACAGTTACATGACAAGTGCTACACTTTCAGTAATGAATTAATCAGAAGGCAATATTTATTGTCCAATCTGTTCGTAAATATCATTCTATAGTGTGTAGACCTCTAAGTTGACTCCTTTCACCAGAAACTATAACATTCAATGACGCTATCAATCTTTCAGAAGCCACAGCCGCCCTATCAGACTTTTTTCTTAACAGAAGTTTTACCTTAAAGCAAAAATTATAGCACCATTGCTGTAGCAAATTGATACATCAGTTTCATACCTTGTTATTAGTAAAAAAATAAAAATACCTGTATCGGTTTTAACCGGTCGGTTTTTCCCATTTCCACTGTCGAGTGTTGTTTCTGAGCCCTTAGCCAATGAGCGTTCGTGCTCGTGAATCTTATGAACCACCTCAACTATATGAAACCCTACTCTTTAACGACCATGAACATCCTATCTGTATCACTAAGAAGCTGAAACGGTCACCCATTCCACTTGCAGGAGGCGTACCCAGTAACTTCCAAGACAACCAGAAAATTCATTTTTAGTATCTCACACGATTGACAGAATTTAAAAATTTAAAGTTCTGTCATAACCTACTCACTGAGGGGTATAACGTTACGTCAGGCGTTTAACACAATAAATCAGGAAATGAAGTTCGTGTTATGAGTATGTGACAAGGCAGCTTAACTCACAGTGCGCAAATTAGGTGAACTACACTGAAGCGCCAAAGAAACTACCATCTCCGAGGTAGGATGAAGTGGGGACTTTTCCGTACGACCGTTTCAGGAGTGTACCGTGAATATCAGGAATCAGGTAAAACATCAAATCTCCGACATCACTGCGGCCGGAAAAAGATCATGCAAAAACGGGGCCAACGACGAATCATTCAACGTGACAGAAGCGGAACCCTTCCGCAAATTGGTGCAGATTTCAATGCTGGGCCATCAATAAGTGTCAGCGTGCGAAACATTCAACGAAACATCATTGATATGGGCTTTTGGAAGCGAAGGTCCACTCGTGTAGCCTTGATGACTGCACGACACAAAGCTTTATCGCCTCGCTTGGGCCCCGTCTACACCGACATTGGACTGGTTATGACTGGAAACATGCTACCTGGTCAGACGAGTCGTCTCAAATTGCATGTCAGCATGCTGGTGAAGGCTCTAATGGTGTGGGGCGTGTGCAGTTGGAGCTATATCGGACCCATCACACGTCTCGATGCGATTTTGACAGGTGACACGTACGTATGCATCCTGCCTTATCATCTGCATCCATTCATGTACACTGTGCATTCCGACGGACTTGGGCAATTCTAGCAGGACAATGCGGCACCTCACATATCCAGAATTGCTACAGAGTGGCTCCAGGAACACTCTTCTGAGTTTAAACACTTCCGCTGGTCACCACACTCCCCAGACATTAACGTTTTGAGCATATCTGAGATGCCTTGCAATGAGCTGTTCAGAAGAGATTTCCACTCCCTCCTACTCTTACCATGAATCCTGCAGGGCTGTCCATAAATCCGTGTCAGTTCCCTCCAGCACTACTTCAGACATTAGTCGAGTCCTTGTCACGTCGTGTTGCGGCACTTTTGCATGCTCGCGGGGGCTCTACACGATATTAGGCAGGTGTACCAATTTCTTTGGCACTTCTGTGTATATCCATCCAGTATTCGGGAGTGAGAGTACCTAGCGAATTTCAACAAAAGACACACATAATTTCAAACCCTTTGAAACTTCTCACTGACACCCTCAAATAATAATCAAAAGTATGAAATTTTGTCACTCCATTTTCGCTGTTAATGCATTAAAATCAGACATGACATCTCAATTTATTACTTCATTAGTTCACTCGCATCACATTTTGCAGACAGTATCCATGTACACTCCTGGAAATGGAAAAAGGAACACATTGACACCGGTGTGTCAGACCCACCATACTTGCTCCGGACACTGCGAGAGGGCTGTACAAGCAATGATCACACGCACGGTACAGCGGACACACCAGGAACCGCAGTGTTGGCCGTCGAATGGCGCTAGCTGCACAGCATTTGTGCACCGCCGCCGTCAGTGTCAGCCAGTTTGCCGTGGCATACGGAGCTCCATCGCAGTCTTTAACACTGGTAGCATGCCGCGACAGCGTGGACGTGAACCGTATGTGCAGTTGACGGACTTTGAGCGAGGGCGTATAGTAGGCATAGGGGAGGCCGGGTGGACGTACCGCCGAATTGCTCAACACGTGGGGCGTGAGGTCTCCACAGTACATCGATGTTGTCGCAAGTGGTCGGCGGAAGGTGCACGTGCCCGTCGACCAGGGACCGGACCGCAGCGACGCACGGATGCACGCCAAGACCGTAGGATCCTACGCAGTGCCATAGGGGACAGCACCGCCACTTCCCAGCAAATTAGGGACACTGTTGCTCCTGGGGTATCGGCGAGGACCATTCGCAACCGTCTCCATGAAGCTGGGCTACGGTCCCGCACACCGTTAGGCCGTCTTCCGCTCACGCCCCAACATCGTGCAGCCCGCCTCCAGTGGTGTCGCGACAGGCGTGAATGGAGGGACGAATGGAGACGTGTCGTCTTCAGCGATGAGAGTCGCTTCTGCCTTGGTGCCAATGATGGTCGTATGCGTGTTTGGCGCCGTGCAGGTGAGCGCCACAATCAGGACTGCATACGACCGAGGCACACAGGGCCAACACCCGGCATCATGGTGTGGGGAGCGATCTCCTACACTGGCCGTACACCACTGGTGATCGTCGAGGGGACACTGAATAGTGCACTGTACATCCAAACCGTCATCGAACCCATCGTTCTACCATTCCTAGACCGGCAAGGTTGGTTGGTTGGTTTTGGGGAAGGAGACCAAACAGCGAGGTCATCGGTCTCATCGGATTAGGGAAGGACGGGGAAGGAAGTCGGCCGTGTTCTTTGAAAGGAACCATCCCGGCATTTGCCTGGAGCGATTTAGGGAAATCACGAAAAACCTAAATCAGGATGGCCGGACGCAGGATTGAACCGTCGTCCTCCCGAATGTGAGTCCAGTGTCTAACCACTGCGCCACCTCGCTCGGTCGGCAAGGGAACTTGCAGTTCCAACAGGACAATGCACGTCCGCATGTATCCCGTGCCACCCAACGTGCTCTAGAAGGTGTAAGTCAACTACCCTGGCCAGCAAGATCTCCGGATCTGTCCCCCATTGAGCATGTTTGGGACTGGATGAAGCGTCGTCTCACGCGGTCTGCACGTCCAGCACGAACGCTGGTCCAACTGAGGCGCCAGGTGGAAATGGCATGGCAAGCCGTTCCACAGGACTACATCCAGCATCTCTACGATCGTCTCCATGGGAGAATAGCAGCCTGCATTGCTGCGAAAGGTGGATATACACTGTACTAGTGCCGACATTGTGCATGCTCTGTTGCCTGTGTCTATGTGCCTGTGGTTCGGTCAGTGTGATCATGTGATGTATCTGACCCCAGGAATGTGTCAATAAAGTTTCTCCTTCCTGGGACAATGAATTCACGGTGTTCTTATTTCAATTTCCAGGAGTGTATACCACTGAATGTACCTGCAAACTTAGGCTATATCACTGTACGACGCACTACTTGGAAGGTATGACGTCCTATGCACTGAGATGCGTGCAAACATTTAGTTTCGACTTTTTCATTAGTCTATGGGTGAATAGTATAAAACCAATAAAACCAACGAAATTTCAGTTTTTCATCTTCAGTCGTAAATGTTTTACATGCTCAACTTCAGATCTTTAACTCATTAACTCATTTATAAAGTACTCAGACGTTTGAAGCTGTTTTACACATGGGAGTTCGAATCTTTACACAATCAGGAATGCTGGAACGTATAAGTCACCCTGTCACTAGCGCATTCTGCATTTGCTATAACTGGATTTCGCGTAAGTATGGGACATCGATAGTACTTTTTCCATGTATCTGTGTGTACACAGCACTTGATGATGATTCTCTGATGATACGAATACTCCTACTGGTATATTATGGCTGGTAGTTACGATAACCTTATTGTGAACAGCTATTTTTCTCTAGACTGGACCTTCATCTACTTCTACATGACTACTCTGCAATTCACATTTAAGTGATTGGCAGAGGGTTCATCGAACCACAATCATACTATCTCTCTACCATTCCATTCCCGAACAGCGCGCGGCAAAAACGAACACCTAAACCTTTCTGTTCGAGCTCTGATTTCTCTTATTTTATTTTGATGATCATTCCTACCTATGTAGGTTGGTCTCAACAAAATATTTTCGCATTCGGAAGAGAAAGTTGGTGACTGAAATTTCGTAAATAGATCTCGCCGCCACGAAAAACGTCTTTGCTTTAATGACTTCCATCCCAACTCGCGTATCATATCTGCCACACTCTCTCCCCTATTACGTGATAATACAAAACGAGCTGCCCTTTTTTGCACCCTTTCGATGTCCTCCGTCAATCCCACCTGGTAAGTATCCCACACCGCGCAGCAATATTCTAACAGAGGACGAACGAGTGTAATGTAAGCTGTCTCTTTAGTGGACTTGTTGCATCTTCTAAGTGTCCTGCCAATGAAACGCAACCTTTGCCTCGCCTTCCCCACAATATTATCTATGTGGTCTTTCCAACTGAAGTTGTTCGTAATTTTTACACCCAGGTACTCAGTTGAATTGACAGCCTTGAGAATTGTACTATTTATCGAGTAATCGAATTCCAACGGATTTCTTTTGGAACTCATGTGGATCACCTCACACTTTTCGTTATTTAGCGTCAACTGCCACCTGCCACACCATACAGCAATCTTTTCTAAATCGCTTTGCAACTGATACTGGTCTTCGGATGACCTTACTAGACACTAAATTACAGCATCATCTGCGAACATAGCCGGCCAGAGTGGCGGTGCGGTTCTAGGCGCTACAGTCTGGAGCCGAGCGACTGCTACGGTCGCAGGTTCGAATCCTGCCTCGGGCATGGATGTGTGTGATTTCCTTAGGTTAGTTAGGTTTAATTCGTTCTAAGTTCTAGGCGACTGATGACCACAGCAGTTAAGTCGCATAGTGCTCAGAGCCATTTTGAACCATTTTTTTCTGCGAACAACCTAAGAGAACTGCTCGGATTATCACCCAGGTCATTTATATAGATCAGGAACAGCAGAGGTCCCAGGACGCTTCCCTGGGGAACACCTGATATCACTTCAGTTTTACGCGATGATTTGCCGTCTATTACTACGAACTGCGACCTTCCTGACAGGAAATCACGAATCCAGTCGCACAACTGAGACGATACCCCATAGGCCCGCAGCTTGATTAAAAGTCGCTTGTGAGGAACGGTGTCAAAAGCTTTCCGGAAATCTAGAAATACGGAATCAACTTGAGATCTCCTGTCGATAGCGGCCATTACTTCGTGCGAATAAAGAGCTAGCTGTGTTGCACAAGAACGACGTTTTCTGAAACCATGCTGATTACGTATCAATAGATCGTTCCCTTCGAGGTGATTCATAATGTTTGAATACGGTATATGCTCCAAAATCCTACTGCAAACCGACGTCAATGATATAGGTCTGTAGTTCGATGGATTACTCCTACTACCCTTCTTAAACACTGGTGCGACCTGCGCAATTTTCCAATCTGTAGGTACAGATCTATCGGTGAGCGAGCGGTTGTATATGATTGCTAAGTAGGGAGCTATTGTATCAGCGTAATCTGAAAGGAACCTAATCGGTATACAATCTGGACCTGAAGACTTGCCCGTATCAAGCGATTTGAGTTGCTTCGCAACCCGTAAGGTACCTACTTCTAAGAAACTCATGCTAGCAGCTGTTCGTGTTTCAAATTCTGGAATATTCCATTCGTCTTCCCTGGTGAAGGAATTTCGGAAAACTGCGTTCAACAACTCCGCTTTAGCGGCACAGTCGTCGGTAACAGTGCCATCGGCACTGCGCAGCGAAGGTATTGACTGCGTCTTGCCGCTTGTGTACTTTACATACGACCAGAATTTCTTTGGATTTTCTACCAAATTTCGAGACAATGTTTCGTTGTGGAACCTATTAAAGGCATCTCCCATTGAAGTCCGTGCCAAATTTCGCGCGTCTGTAAATTTTAGCCAATCTTCTGAATTTCGCGTTCTTCTGAACTTCGCATGCTTTCTCCGTTGCCTCTGCAACAGCGTTCGGACCTGTTTTGTGTACCACGGGGAATCAGTTCCATCTCTTACCAATCTATGAGGTATGAATCTCTCAATTGCTGTTGCTTCAGCCGTATTGTAACTTATTTTCCTATGTTCTTCCAATTTATTTTCGCAGATCTGATGGCAGAAAGCCAAAACCAATAATATTGTAAACTGTGGCGCCTCTTTTTGAGATTTAAGCTATTTTTTGTATTTTTGTTGTTGTTTCCTTTCCTAACGAGTAATAAATAGCAATTAATAAAGAGCAAAGATGCATAAGATGATGAAGTACCGGAGCGAAGAACTATAGGCTGACCAGAGACATGATGCAGAATACGGCATAACGTGCTTAAATTGTTTCTTTTGTAAAAGTATAAACTGACGAAACAATGTTTATTCACTTCTCCTCTAGCGATTCCTATTGAGATTGCTATTCATATCGTTCGTTGATGATTCATGTACTGTATACAGTCGAAAATATAATTTCAAGAAAAGTACTACTTAGAGTCGTGTGCTTTATTTAGATAGCCTGAGTCATATATCATTTTCAAATAATTGCTAAATGTGGCCTTCATAATAACTGAAGCTATCGTGGGAGAAATTTTTGGTGGCTTCGCCGACAATTAGTGAGAGTCAAACTTATCTGTAAAACGGAATATGCATCTTTTCCAAATTACGTTAAAGAAAGTCCGATAGTTTTTCTACAGTCGAGACGACGACTACTCATTTCGTAGTTTCAAAGGAATCCCATGAGCCGAGGTTACTCGAACTTTGCTTCGTGTAAGCTTGTTAAGCACGGAAAGAGAGTAACTTTCAGAATGTGATGCAGGAAAATATAGTGTGCAAGGGTGAAATAGTATTCAGACTTTAGAAATAATTTTACTCCATCGAGTCTTAAAGGATCGAGAAATCATAGCTATACTTAAAACAGTTTTGTGCTTCAAACAGGAAATTGATATAACTACGCACAATAACTACAGTCTCCCATCACATAAAATACTTAAGTAGTAATATAGTACTTTCTTATTTCGATTTTATTTGCAGAATTACATAATAAAGCGCCGAGTATGATTACTGGAACTGTAATTGTACACTTCTCAATTCAGCATAGCCAGCAAATGATCTGCTTTAACAGTAATAAACGGTGGCTGTTAGCTCAACGTATCGTAGGCCAACAGAAATCGCCTCTCAGAGTTCTTGGCGTAGTGTGCACTTTGTAAAAGTGGCGCCTGAAATCCCATAAAGGCACGACAGCACAGCTGGGATGGGGGCTAATAGATCGGGTGAACAACGACGAAGTGCAGCGCACGAAGCATATCTACTTGCGCTTTTACAACCAGCACCTTTACGTCACGAGAGGTCGCTCAATGAACAGGAAAGGTCAGGATAAAATCTGCGTACTTACCGGTGCCTGTCCAGCTACTTGCTCCGTAGCCACGCGAGAGCAAGCAGTAGCTTAGAACAACAAGTAGCTAAGCGTGTTTCCAGTACGCTGGTGCCGTACACTGTCGTCACCAATGTATTTACGTCTAACCGTGCTATCGGAGGTCGCTTTAACGGCACTGCAGACACGCACTTTAGCTTACCTCAGCTATCGTAGGTATCGTATGATCACGCTTCCTCCTCAGCAACGAGTTAAATACACATGCATGCAGACACGTACAACTGCGAAGGTTCCGGTAAATGTAGTTAGCTTGATGAAGGGTAAAACCATTTTTCTCACGGGCTATGAACTTTCTTCAGAATAGACCAGATGCATTACTAGAGTCAAGACTTTCTGGGGGACAGAAATCAATACGTTGCTCTTAACGGGAGGAAATCGACATCTCTAAAGGTAATTTCTGGATTACCCACGTCCAGTATTACAGGGCCATTACGACATATAAAGAAATGATTAATAGACAACGTCGGAAGTCCACGAGCCCTTTTGCAGACGATGCTGTGACCCATTACGAAGGTTGCAAATCCTAGATGACTGTATCGAAATACAGGAAGGCTTGCGGAGGATCAATGTTGGTGCAGGAACTGGTAGTTTACACGGAACGTAAAGAAGAAATGTAATGAATTGCGCACAAGTAGGGGAAGAGATTCATAACTGTTGACTTACGCACTGGAAACGGTAACAATCGTAATAAATAAATAAAGCCTAGGAGTGACAGAAGAGACCGAAAGTTTATCAGTTTCGGATTTTTCACCCGCAGATAAATATTCATGTAATTGATTCGCTCACATGAGCAATGGATCCACTTCCTTCAGTGCGGATGCACAAATACGTCCGACGTCTGCGGGAGTCGGACAGTAGCGAGTATGGAGGAAACGGACAGAGCTGAGGATACGTGGCGCTCGGTGGGAATGTGGGTCGGCCATGAGGCGTGCCGAGGTAGTCCTCACAGTTGCGATAAAGCTGTGTCCCAGATGGAGCAGTGGTTAACGCACCTGCCCAGTAAGCAGGAGATCCTGGGTTCAAATCCCGGTTCGGCACACATTACGTGTAATGTCCCGATGCAGGTGACGTCAGTAATCCCTTCCCTTCCCTTTCTCCCACCCCTCCCCTCCCCCAAACCAATTTACATATAAACCAAAATGTTCTCAGGCATCAGCCATTCTAATGCTTATGGCGTCGTATCTCCTGAACGGTGTGTTGTATAATGATATAAATTTGGCAGATACATGCAATGATGTATGTGGATACTCTCTGCAAATTACGGAAGTGAAATTGATTCACGAAAGCAACGCCTTAAAAAAAATTCTTTTTCGACCGCTTCTTTGGTACTGTTCATCAGCCTGCTATCATTTCCATTGTATTGTATTTCTATTTTAACCGGGGGCCAAGAAACGACGGAGAGGCTCCGTCCCCGCCGTAGCCGCAGTGGTCCACAACCCCATGACGACTACCGCAGTCCACTTCAACCCTTCGCCACCCCACACCGAACCCAGGGTTATTGTGCGCTTCGGCCCCTGGTGGACCTTAACGACCGCATGTGGTGTGACACAATTAAATCACGATTTTTGAGTAGTTTGAAAAAATTAGAATCAGCAGTAGAACACTGGTGAGCTTTCTGTTATATTCACTCACTTATCACTTTCGAGAGAAGAAGCGAACAGTGAACAAAGTTTTCTTTTCTTTGCCTACGTAATTTAATATTTTGATTCTATTATCTTGAAACTGAGGGAGTTGAGCCGGCCGCGGTGGTCTTGCGGTTCTAGGCGCTGCAGTCTGGAACCGCGGGACTGCTACGGTCGCAGGTTCGAATCCTGCCTCGGGCATGGATGTGTGTGATGTCCTTAGGTTAGTTAGGTTTAAGTAGTTCTAAGTTCTAGGGGACTGATGACCTAATATGTTAAGTCCTATAGTGCTCAGAGCCATTTGAACCGTTTTTTGAGGGAGTTAAAATTTTTTACTCTTCGTTAAGTATTTACATTCATTTCGGGGAACACTTGCATAAAAACCGAAAATCAGTTACTTCAGAAAACGGTTATTTTGAGCTGTTTTAACAGTCACATTAAATTGGCATTGATATAAACCGATATAACCGGAAACCGGTTTTTTCACCGATAGCCGCCAACCCTAATCTGACTGTGGCCACCAGTTGCCGTCGAGTCCAGTGCCTTGTCAAAGAGGTGAGAAAGCAAGAAAAAGAGTTTGTCTGTGTTGGAATATGCGGGATGTTTATCTACCACAACAGGGCAGCGAGCATTCAAAAAGGTATTATAGAAACGAACCGCCATGTAAACCGAACACAGTGCATCGGTATCGACAATTTACGGACACTGTACACATTAACGTGTTGGTCGACCAAGCGCGACCGAGCGAGGCGGCGCAGTGGTTAGCACACTGGACTCGCACTCGGGAGGACGACGGTTCAATCCCGCGTCCGGCCATCCTGATTTAGGTTTTCCGTGATTTCCCTAAACCGCTCCACGCAAATGCCGGGATGGTTCCTTTGAAATGGTGTTGTGTCTAGACAAGACAGCCTAGACACAATGAGAGGAAGCCGAAAGGCACGCGTTTAGCTAAAGCTGGATGGCGTGAAGTCTGAAACAGGATACGTAATGAATGCTGTAAAGAAAAGTACGTAGCTTCTGGAATACTTAACTTTAATCCATCCTTTTGGTACATCTGGAGATTGTGGCGATACAAGTGAGACTCTTTAGATACATGCAATGTTACTAATGGCGCCTTGCTAGGTCGTAGCCATTGACTTAGCTAAAGGCTATTCTAACTATCTGCTCGGCAAAGGAGCGAGGCTTCGTCAGTGTAGTCGCTAGCTACGTCGTCCGTACAACTGGGGCGAGTGCTAGTCCGTATCTCGAGACCTGCCTTGTGGTGGCGCTCGGTCTGCGATCACACAGTGGCGACACGCGGGTCCGACATGTACTAATGGACCGCGGCCGATTTAAAGCTACCACCTAGCAAGTGTGGTGTCTGGCGGTGACGCCACAAATGGCACAACTGACTTCCTTCCCCGTCCTTCCCTAATCTGATGAGACCGATCTTCGTCTCTTCCCCCAAACAACCCAACTCGACCAAGCGTGCCACATGCAACCATGGAGAGGGTGAGGGATACTTTCACACGCAGTCTAAAAAACTCAAAGGTCCAGTGTAAAAGAAAATAAAAAATAAACGATCCGCGCAAGCCACAACTCAGATTACCGCAGCAAACTCTCTAGAAGATCTCAAACCGCGGAAGATTATGGCCGACGCCTTCAATTTTGCATCACAACGCAGAAAGCACTTGAAGATGCACACTTCGCCACCAAGCTGATGTCCAGCGACGAAGCGACCTTCCATTTCTCTGCGAAAGATAATCAGCACAATTTGAGTGTGTGGAGCACTGAACATCTTCATGAAATTGTGTCGCATGAACGAGATTCGACGAAGGTTAATGTTTTCACAGTAGGACATTATGCAGAGAACTAACAGACTGTATGTTCCTTGATATTTCATTTTAGTATTAGAAGCTTATTTCGGCTTTATTGCCTTCGTCAGTACGTGTCCTGACGTTGTCTATAGATATATATCAACTTTGAGTCAACCATTATTCCCGTCCGTAGTTGTTGGATAAATTTTTTCCAGCAACGTTTTACAGTTGTTGGATAATTTGCTGTATCTGACGGTTGTAGAAATTCAAGTTTGACAGTTAGTTGCTTACTCACAAATATTTTTTCTGTTGAAGCTCTACGGGCTGTTTTTATTCTGTGAGAGGACTTGACGGGTGCTTCTTCCCTTGATATGGCACAGTTGTGATTGATACTGAGGAAAACATTGATGCTGTCAGAAAAAATGCTAGACGAAGACAGGCGAGTGACCTGAGACCAGACAGAGGATACTTTAGGGCTAAATGCACCAGCAATTCGTTCGATAGTGCATGGTGATTTGTAAGTAAAGAAACTTTGTTGTCTCTGGGTGCCGCAGATGACACAACGTATGACTTGGTGCCAAGAGATGTTAAAGATGTCTTCTAAGGGACATTTTCAGCAGGTGAATAACATCGTGCTAAGTGACGAGACTTGGCTGTACTATTATGACGTGCCGACTAAGACTGAGAACAAAGTTAGGGTCTGTGAAGATGACGACACACACGTGGCGATCAGAAAATCGCGATCAGTAAAGAAGAAAATGATAGCCGTTTTTCAAATCGATTAGAATTATGGAGCGTGTTGTTTTGGACACACAGAAGACAGTCACAGCTAAGTGGTACACTGAGCGGTGCCTGCCCAAAGTCATCCAATCTTTGAAGATCACACCGAAGTCGAGAATGAACACTTGATTCCTCCAACCCGACAATGTACTGGCTCACTGCGTTGTATACGGTCACAGTGTAACTTGCAAGCATCAGCTAGGGAGTCGGCAAACGATCGTATTAATAGGTTATGTCAGTACGACCAGAAATTCGATAAAGACCACGCACTGCTAGACGAAAATATCATAAAACAAAAAAGGGATAAAAATGTAGAGTAGTGGACAATGTTACTTACAATGATGCTGACAACGCGAAATAAAGAACACGTCTCTTGTGAAAACTCTCTGTCGGTCTACTGACAAACTGTCGTCAGCATAACCTAAATACACTCCTGGAAATTGAAATAAGAACACCGTGAATTCATTGTCCCAGGAAGGGGAAACTTTATTGACACATTCCTGGGGTCAGATACATCACATGATCACACTGACAGAACCACAGGCACATAGACACAGGCAACAGAGCATGCACAATGTCGGCACTAGTACAGTGTATATCCACCTTTCGCAGCAATGCAGGCTGCTATTCTCCCATGGAGACGATCGTAGAGATGCTGGATGTAGTCCTGTGGAACGGCTTGCCATGCCATTTCCACCTGGCGCCTCAGTTGGACCAGCGTTCGTGCTGGACGTGCAGACCGCGTGAGACGACGCTTCATCCAGTCCCAAACATGCTCAATGGGGGACACATCCGGAGATCTTGCTGGCTAGAGCACGTTGGGTGGCACGGGATACATGCGGACGTGCATTGTCATGTTGGAACAGCAAGTTCCCTTGCCGGTCTAGGAATGGTAGAACGATGGGTTCGATGACGGTTTGGATGTACCGTGCACTATTCAGTGTCCCCTCGACGATCACCAGTGGTGTACGGCCAGTGTAGGAGATCGCTCCCCACACCATGATGCCGGGTGTTGGCCCTGTGTGCCTCGGTCGTATGCAGCCCTGATTGTGGCACTCACCTGCACGGCGCCAAACACGCATACGACCATCATTGGCACCAAGGCAGAAGCGACTCTCATCGCTGAAGACGACACGTCTCCATTCGTCCCTCCATTCACGCCAGTCGCGACACCACTGGAGGCGGGCTGCACGATGTTGGGGCGTGAGCGGAAGACGGCCTAACGGTGTGCGGGACCGTAGCCCAGCTTCATGGAGACGGTTGTGAATGGTCCTCGCCGATACCCCAGGAGCAACAGTGTCCCTAATTTGCTGGGAAGTGGCGGTGCGGTCCACTACGGCACTGCGTAGGATCCTACGGTCTTGGCGTGCATCCGTGCGTCGCTGCGGTCCGGTCCCAGGTCGACGGGCACGTGCACCTTCCGCCGACCACTGGCGACAACATCGATGTACTGTGGAGACCTCACGCCCCACGTGTTGAGCAATTCGGCGGTACGTCCACCCGGCCTCCCGCATGCCCACTATACGCCCTCGCTCAAAGTCCGTCAACTGCACATACGGTTCACGTCCACGCTGTCGCGGCATGCTACCAGTGTTAAAGACTGCGATGGAGCTCCGTATGCCACGGCAAACTGGCTGACACTGACGGCGGCGGTGCACAAATGCTGCGCAGCTAGCGCCATTCGACGGCCAACACCGCGGTTCCTGGTGTGTCCGCTGTGCCGTGCGTGTGATCATTGCTTGTACAGCCCTCTCGCAGTGTCCGGAGCAAGTATGGTGGGTCTGACACACCGGTGTCAATGTGTTCTTTTTTCCATTTCCAGGAGTGTATATAAGGGGCGTTCAAAAAGAAACGAACCAGAGGCATAATTATAGAAACCAGTACCTGTATGTTAGAAGTATTGACCCTGGCTGTTGAGACACTTGTCCCACTGTGACACAAGGCAGTGAATGACTGTCTCATACAATTCCCGGGGCTGCGATGTTAACCAGCACGTACAGCTGGACGTCGTCGTCAGAGGTGAATCGTTTCACCCTCAGAGCCTTTTTAAGGGGACCAAAAATGGCGTAATCACAGGGAGGCAGGTCCGGACTGTATGGAGGGTGGCCGAGAATCTCCCGTTTGAATTTCTGTACGAGTGCCGCGACTGTGTGGGCCGTATGAGGCTTTGCATTGTCGTATAGCAGAATGACCCCACGGGTGAAATTGCCTGGTAGTTTTGATTTGATCACTTGGCGAAGGGCGGTCAAGGTTTGCGAGTAACGCTGGGCATTCACTGTTGTCCCGTGCTGAAGGATATGAATCAGCAGGGGGACCATCTTGGTCTCCTTAAAAAGGCTCTGAGGGGCAAACGATTCACCTCTGACGACGACGTCCAGCTGTACGTGCTGGTTAACATCGCAGGCCCGGGAATTTTATGAGACAGCCATTCACCGCCTTGTGTCACAGTGGTGGGGCAAGTGTCTCAACAGCCATGGTCAATACTTCTAATATACAGGTACTGGTTCCTCTGGTTTCTGTAATTATGTCTCCGGCTCGTTTCTTTTTGAACGCCCCTTATAAAATTTTCTTCAGCTCCTTCGGCATCTTTAGTAGAAGCCTTGGTAAGTGTTTGTAGCTATGTTTTCGCCCCATTTCAGTCTCTTTATTGTGTGACGAACGGATGGCGGTTGACGCATCTCTGTCAAGCACACTTAGTAGTTAGATTTTTGTTGCTTAAATAAAACGCTTCGCCTTAGGAAGAATGAGTAATGTTTAAGTATTACTGTGTTGGCAGTGCCAGATGGAGGTTAAAATGATGGAGCAACGTGAAAATATTTTCCAGCAGAGCCAGGTTCTGGAAGTGTATTTGCATACCAGAGAAGTAACGATGTTTGGAAAGCAAGTAGCTATTAATATGTAAAACACCGCTGTCGCGTAATTTAAGTCCTCATCTGCATCAAGTTTGAGTAAATTGTATAGGGTGCTAGGGACACTCGGCGGTGTTAGTACCTCCTCAAACGCACCTGCTAAATTCCTCCACCCGAGAGCTTCCACCTGCACTACTGTCGTACAAACCTCCCATCCCTCCGAATTTGTAACAACATTATTAGCTCGGAAGCTCCGTCAGGCTGTCCAAGGCTGATGCTTTCGTCTATATAAGAGGTGTCCAAACTTTTAATTTACCTGGGCCACACTGGAAGAAGACGAGTATTTTTGGGCCGCACACAGCGTATTTAACACTAACAATAACCGTTGGACAAAAAAAGGGACGGCGGATGATATATATTTAACATATTTAAGTAATAGATCATGATCAAATTTTTCTTTTAGTTGGATGCCAGATTGCAACTCTATGCTTTACAGTTGAAAATCTTCTGGTAACGTATCCACATAGTTTGTAAAAGGTGTCTCACAAATACAAAAAAAGTTGATTCTATCTTGAAACAGATTTTCAAGTTGTTGCATCAAATCGAAAAATATAGCTGCGTGTCTCACCTCGTTTTTAGGATTATGTTTTCCAGTTTCAATTAGAACGCTTTAATGTTTGAAAGACTGTGCTTATAAGTAGGTTTCTACTTTCAAGATACCTGTTTGTTACCTAAATGAAGAGTCAAATCTACCAAAAATGCTACATCTGCCATCCAGCTGTCATCGTCAAGTTCTGGCAGAGATTTCTCTTTTGATATCATGAACAATTTGATTCCATTAATTGTTGTTGTTGTTGTTGATGTCTTCAGTCCTGAGACTGGTTTGATGCAGTTCTCCATGCTACTCTATCATCTGGCCGTAATAACGGCCTTGATACGCCTGCGCATTGGGTCAATGGATCAAACAGAGCTTGGCTGGAGGGTACAGGTACAGCTGCCCACGCAACTTCAACACGATACCACAGTTCATCAAGAGTAGTGACTGGCGTATTGTGACGAGTCAGTTGCTCGGCCACAATTGACCTGGCGTTTTCAATTGTGAGAGATCTGGAGAATGTGCTGGCCAGGGCAGCAGTCGAACATTTTCTGTATCCAGAAACGCCCGTACAGGACCTGCAACATGCGGTCGTGCATTATCCTGCTGAAATGTAGGGTTTCGCGATAGGCTACAATCTGACCTTTATCAAAGTCGGAGACGTGGTGGTACGCATTTCTCCTCCTTAAACGAGGCATCACAACAAGGTTTCACCTGGAAACGCCGGTCAACTTCTGTT
Organism: Schistocerca americana; assembly: GCF_021461395.2. Taxonomy (NCBI): domain Eukaryota; kingdom Metazoa; phylum Arthropoda; class Insecta; order Orthoptera; family Acrididae; genus Schistocerca; species Schistocerca americana. Next base: position 226,929,147 of record NC_060123.1, read on the forward strand.
TGTGTATGAGAAATCGGTTGGAAACTTTCCTCATGTCAGCACGTTGTAGGTGTCGCCACCGGCGCCAACCTTGTGTGAATGCTCTGTAAAGCTTATCATTTGCGTATTACAGCATCTTCTTCCTGTCGGTTAAATTTAGCGTCTGTAGCATGTCATCTTCGTGGTGTAGCAATTTTAATGGCCAGTAGTGTATATGCGTGCAATGTAAACTCAACTAACGCTGAAAACAGAATAAAGAATTCTTTCAGAGGCACGACCTTGTACTTTGACTACAGAGTACATGAATCTGACTGTGCCATTACAATTGAAGCCACAAAATTTGAAACATAAGAAAATGTCCCCAGATTTTATAGTTATGGCCAATATGTTTTCATTCGTGGGACTAAAAGCTACTCTAGCATCCGTAGCGTGAGGCAGGGATCACGTATTGGATATTTTTTTAATACATCCCTCGTTTTATTAGTATACATGTGACCTGTCCGTTAATAGTGACGATTTCTTTTCTAATGAGCGCCGAGTTGAGAAAGAAAGGGTAGTATGGGATGTATTGCTGAATCGCCCAGTACCATGTGACTTTCATCTTACGGTCCACGAGCACTATCTCCCGCAATTCTTGAGGATGGAAGAGAGTCCTTAGTGCGTGCCTTGGTCGTAGTGATCGACCCGTACATACTGCAATACTTCGAACAGTTCTTCAGGAAGTGTACTCTACAATCACAGAACAGACGGTACACACTGTGATGAAAGAGAGTGTGTACCGTCTGACATTGTTGCATCGCTCTGCTGTGTATTGCACTGCTTTCACACTGTTGTGAAGGTATTTTTTTGCGAAAATACAGGTTACTGGGATGACAAACCAAATAGAACATAATTACCGTACACCACAGGTCCCTTACACTCACACTATATCCTTGAATAACCGCCGAAATTTTGTCGGTAGAGTTCGCGGTCGCTCCATGTAACGATGATATAGGGAGGCGCAGAGAAACGGGAAAATTTGAGATAAGTAGGAAAAATGAAGCAAGCTTAGGCAACTTTGATGCTGAAATGTGTGATCTACAGGAGTGGAAATTTTATCAGCCAACGACGAGGCAACTTTTCGCATTGGACGAAGAGTAATCCTTACCACTGCAGCTTGCAGGTCAAAACCCGAACCAGTCTCTTCAGAGACTACAAGTGAAGAAAGAACTTTACCACGGGAGCGGACCTCATAGTGGCGCTGAAACACACGGAGCAGCTGTCTGTCACACTCTCACCGTGTGGGTAATAAGCGTTCACGGCGAAGACACGCCGCCCGCCGCCACACTTAAAAATTTTAAATTTTACTCGACGGTTTGGCGTCCTTTCTCCCCCCCCCCCCCCCCTCCCCCCCGCCGCCACCAATTACTGAACATCTGCAGGACTGCGAACATCAAACGTTTCCCTTTATCTGCGCCACCCTGTCGACTAACAGAATAAATAATGCAACACTATATGGGCTCGATACAGGGAGAATCGATCAAATTTTAATAGGGTATGGGTGTTAAGGTTGTTCTCTTTTTCAGAATATAAAATTGTGGAGTTATTTCATGGAATTGTGTGCTCACCAGATATATTCATTTAATTTCTTCAATAAAGTAAATGCAGTCGGCATGGTGAACATGCAGTGCTAAGTACAATCGTTCGCATTTGACCCGAATACTGATTTGGTTGATGTATATCGTTACCACGTTAAAAGCCGAGAATTTACAGCATCTGTTTATCGAAGTGCCTGCTGGTATCTTCCTATTCCTCTGGCCCTCAACACAGTCTCCATTCCTCTCAATGTATCCTTTATTCTGCAGCCTATTTTCATTCAAGTGTCCTGATCAGTTTACTTTCTTCCTCTTATTGCTATTCCTTATTTTATCTGTCCATTTCATATCTTCCATCCTCCTCTACGTCATCTGAAAAAAACCTCTGAGCGTTTCTCCGCTCTACGTCACACTGTCCCTGTCCCGGAGCCACACAGGATGACACGACATAGAAAATACTTCACTAATTTCTTCCTTAATTGTTTATTTAATGGATCACAGGCAATACTTCTACTTTAAAATCATTTTATATACAGGGCATCCGCAGCTGCTGAAGTGACAATTAAAACGACAGCTGTCAGCGGTGTTTTCATAATCACGATCTACTTTAAAATATGTGCTTTTATGTTACTGATTATTTCACACTCCCAAGCACTAACTTATCAAAAATTTTCACTTATATCTTCCTCGCTTACCTCGTAAAATTTATTATTGTCTTATACTACTTCATTTTTATCTTCATTCAGTATTGTTCAGTTCTTTTAAGATATTAATTGCATTTTCATTTTTACGTAATTGGCGAATCTTATACATTTGATCAAAATTCCTTTTATTGTCACGCCACTCTTCTGTTAGTAACAGTGTATAATAAATCATCTAAACAGATATTAAACAGAGAAGGTAAAAGACAAAAACCTTGTCTAACCATTCTCTTAATTTCTATTCCTTCTTTCAGCTAATCTTCTATTCTTACTTTTACTCTTTTTTGCCATGTCTACATTGCTTAGCCATACTTCGCTTACTAGTCTTTCTTTCCAGTTAATTCTGATCTTTAGGAAGTCTAAAAATTTAATTCATTCAACTGAATCAGAGGCTTCTTCAAAGATAACAAAAAATTATCAAACTTCTCTGCCGTTCTCTATGAATCTTACGCCAATTACTCGAAACAATGGTACTGCTTCTCTTGTACCTTTGCTCCTTTGCTCGTCCAATCCTCAGTTTACCAAATAGTGTACCTGAAACTGCACAGCGCAGCAGACGAGTGATCAAAAAATGGTTCAAATGGCTCTACGCAATATGGGACTTAACATCTGAGGTCATCATTCCCCTACAGTTAGAACTACGTAAACCTACCCAACCTAAGGACGTCACACACACCCATGCCCGAGGCAGAACTCGAACCTGCGACCGTAGGACAAGTCATCAACACTTGGCAGAACGCTCTATACCCTGTGCAGTCTACGGCGACTGCGGCCGAATCTGTTATCTGGAGACAGTGTGGCTGGTGGCCGCCTCGTCAAACCACACCAGTCCAGGCCTTTGTGCGGTCCACAATGCGCAGTAATGGGAGCGCCTCAGCGGCCAGGCATGCCCGCCTTAACCTGGACCACAGGCCTTACCGCCAGCCTGTGTTCTGTCTGCTCAGGCCTCAAGTTTGTTTCCACAGTATGCAAGAAGCACGAAAACCGTGCACCAACAGGAGTCGAACCGATTCACAGGTAAGTGGAAGACACACTTTTGCTCACACTCATCTAGTACACGCGAACTAGATGTACACGTGCTCCACAACATGAATGTAGCGAACATCACAGAGTTACACTAAAAGCGTTTACACATTTTCATAGGACAAAGTAGTGCAGTATAGGCTGTGATTTCCCTTTCCGCCTCCAAATCGCAGAAGTGTGCAGTATGCAAAAGCAAGCTTGTGCATGCATGTGCACTCGAGTCGGATATCTTCTTCCTTTCTCCAGTGCTTTCTCTGCTCCGAGTGCTTCGTGGTGGGTACTGTAGTTCTTAGCGCACGAAGGTGTTTTGTGGCCTATGGTACTCGTTTCTAACGTTAGTGATTAATTTCGTTGCTTTATTTCAGTTATGTATGTTATGTAAGGAATACCATCTAACAAACGGTTTAGGACAGGTTCTATAAAAGAACATACAATATGAGTACCTTCTGTATGTTTATCGTGTAGTACCAGGCACACGATTCTCGGAGGGAATTATTTTAATTTTTGAATTATATTTTCTACTTGTTACTTCTTTTCAGAAAGAAATTACTGAAAATGAGAAAAGGAAAGTGGAATGAGGAGTGCTTAAAAAAGGCTGTGAGCAAGGCTACGTCTAACAAAATACCGCTAAGGAGGCAGTTTTCAAAAAGAAAAATATCGCCACCGAAAAGAGAACAAAAGCAGAAAAAAAAACGTCTGAAAGAGAGTTTAAGGTAGCTGAATATAATAAGCGTGAACCAAAGTAAAACAAACACGCAAATGGTCCCCATGGAAAACCTATTAAAAAATGGAATTTACTGATTTACTGGAAATAATGGGCCAACAGAGAAGACTGAAAAATGCACTACTTGTTTGGAGCCATATTAAGACGACTGGGCAGTGTGTACCAAGTGTGGACGCTGGTACATGTTAGATGTGCGGAGCACTGTAGAACAATGGCTGAGCATTGGTGAACGGAAGTACCTATCCTTGTGTGTCCCATTATTATTCAGTAACTATTAATGCAGAGCATCATCAACAACCGATATTACAGCGGAAAAGGCAATCGCCGATAATGCAAGACACTTTTTACAAGCCTTGTCATTGGAGGTCGTTTACTTTCGCGGTAAATTACTATAAATCACAAAAATAATTACACTATGCTGTCCATAGAACATGTCTTGAGGTAAGAGAGTAGTGTATTAATATTACGATTCACCAACACAGTTACAAATGGTTCAAATGGCTCTGAGCACTATGGGACTTAACATCTATGGTCATCAGTCCCCTAGAACTTAGAACTACTTAAACCTAACTAACCTAAGGACATCACACAACATCCAGTCATCACGAGGCAGAGAAAATCCCTGACGCCGCCGGGAATCGAACCCGGGCGCGGGAAGCGAGAACGCTACCGCACGACCACGAGCTGCGGACGACACAGTTACAAAGCAAAGTCTGTAAACTCCAGTCGGCTGATACTGCATGACTCTCCGCCGTAGCAATTTCCAAGTCTCACGTAACGTATTTACGACGACCCGTTTCGGTAAACAGAGTTACCATCATCTGATCTGTAAATAGTGTACATGAAGTGGACAGCATGTCAGATTGTAAAAAAATAGCACACAACGTTACAAAATGCAATACATACAACGAATTATTATTAGACACACCGCGGTAAAAGTTGATAGAAGTAGTTATGGAATATTCAGTCGGTTCCACAGATATTAATAATTTGACTACAAAGTATTAATGTTCCACAACAATATTTATCACTTCGTCATGAAGCGGCTTTCAGCTTCTCAGGCCACCGCCATATACCTTAATGCTAAATAGATAGTCCAGACAGCTTCAGCGAGAATTCATAGCTATGCGAGAAGTCTCTTCACCCTCAACGGGTGACCGTGTGGTGTGCAGTGTCCAGCCACGGAATAATCGGTGCTATATTCCTTGATGGCGCGGTGACTACCGAACGGCACGTGAATAATTTGGAAGATGATTTCATCCCCATTATCCTGGAGGAGCACTCTGGGGACCGCATTCTGACTCTGGGGTACCCAGAGGCCACTGGCATGGGCCTCGATTGGCCGCCATGTTCTCCGGATCTGCACATATGCGAATCCTTTTCGTGGTGCTATATTTAAGACAAGGTGTACAGCAATAACGCAAAAAACATTGCAGAGCTGAAAACATCCATTCAAGAGATTATGGACAGCATCAGTGTTCCAACGCTTCAGCGGGCCATGCAGAATTTCGCTATTCGTCTGCGCCAATGATGGCAGGCATATCGAACATGCCGTAACCTAAATCCGAGTATCTTTTACAAGTCGAATAAAGTGTGTGCACGCCGTAATTTGTAACTAGTTTACGTTTTTTCACATACTTCAATAATTGTCACCCTGTATGTTCCTTACAAACATTTTAGAATAACTGCCATGTTAATAAAACCATACGTATCATGAGCGCAGTAAAGGATCTAGAGCTGGTTACATTCTGCGACCTTAATGACTGACCACAGAGAAACAGCCGCCAGAAGATGCATATCACTTTCTGAACACAGGGCTATGCCCCACAGGGGCTCGTAGAGACTTCATTCACTCCTCGCTGTTTATGGCGGCTTTCGCCACGCTGCACGGCAGCAGTAAACGTAAAAAGCGACCGGCGACCGGCGCGCGGCTGAGCCGTCCACAAAAGCAGGCGTGACGGACCGACTGAAAGTTGCTCCGCGCCCGCTAGGGGGCGCCGTTGCGAAATTTCCAAGGCAAAGCAGCAAGGCCGTTACTCATTCTATTACACCGGCTGAACCTCATTCATGGGCTACCACTGAATAGCGGTAATTCATTCCGAGCGCCGTAATGGCTGTTATTACACTACATGAACGTAAAAAGGAAAGTTTATCAAGTGTGCTGTACCAATTATCGGTAATACACGTCGCTCTCCATCTCCCTCGCCGGCAGTAAAAGGCTTTATGAAACTGTATTTTTATTACTGCACAAAGTGTCGTAGATAACTGGAACACACGACGTGAAAAAGTCTGCATTGACCCTTCTGCTTCAATCGCGGCTACTGATTTCCTGCAATGCTCCGGGATAGCACAATGCACTGCTGGAGACTCGGACAAAGTATCGATACCTCTAGATGTCGAGTACCTCGATACGATTACGTTGTCACTGCTTTGTTGATGACGATGGATGATGATGGACTCTATGGTCTGCATATAGCCAGAGCCTCAAGACCGATTTAAGGACCGTTTCATAATTCATGTTTGACAATTTTACAGGTTGTAGAGGGGACTTAGCAGTTTTACATAGGAACCCACGTCCGGAAACGTCATCCAGCGACGCTACAGAACGTCAAAGTTACAGGCGCCAGCGTCTGTAAAAGTATGTATGTACAGGGTGATTGCGTGATGTTATGAACTTTCTTGGACGATAGAGAAGGATAAATGTATGTATGACGTAGGAGTTCCTGCAGCGCAGTGGTTCCCAAGCTGGGGGTAATTACTACCTGAGTGACAAAATAAACTTTTCTGGGGGGGGGGGGGGACTAAACGGTTTGATTCTGTTTCAGCCGGCCGCAGTGACCGAGCGGTTCTAGGCGCTTCAGTCCGGAACCACGCGGCTGCTACGGTCGCAGGTTCAAATCCTGCCTCGAGCATGGATGTGTGTCATGTCTTTAGGTTAGTTAGGTTTAAGTAGTTCTAAGTTCTAGGGGACGGATGACCTCAGATGTTAAGTCCCATAGTGCTTAGAGCCATCTGAACCATTTGATTCTGTTTCAGTCACGAAACTGAATTATTTTCAAAAGATCATTACTATATCACAATTTCGTAAGACTCCAACACTGATTGTGTAAGTTATCAATAATTACTTTTCTCAATAGGTAGCATTAATTTGGTGGAGGTTACAGGTTCCTCACACAATCGACCCACCACATACATGTGTTGTGCTTTGTCCCGTACATCGCTGATGTTAAAAGTGAGATATGTTGTTGCTGTTGTGGTCTTCAGTCCAGAGACCGGTTTGATGCAGCTCTCCATGCTACTCTATCCTGTGCAAGCTTCTACATCTCCCAGTACCTACTGCAACCTACATCCTTCTGAATCTACTTACTGTACTCATCTCTTTGTCTCCCAATACGATTTTTACCATCCACGCTTCCCTACAATACTAAATTGGTGCCTCTTGATGCCTCAGAACGTGGCCTACCAACCGATTCTTTCTTCTAGTCAAGTTGTGCCACAAATTCCTCTTCTCCCCAATTCTATTCAGTCCCTCCTCATTAGTTACGTGATCTATCAATCTAATCTTCAGCATTCTTCTGTAGTACCACATTTCGGAAGCTTCTATTCTCTTCTTGTCTGAACTATTTATCGTCCATGTGTCACATCCATACACGGCTACACTCAATACAAATACTTTCGAAAAGATTTCCTGGCAAATCTATACTCGATGTTAAGAAATTTCTCTTCTTCAGAAACGCTTTCCTCGCCATCACCAGTCTACATATTGTATCCTCTCTTCTTCGACCATAAACAGTTATTTTGCTTCCCAAATAGAAAAACTCATCTACTACTTTAAGTGAAATGATACATATGCGTAATAAATGCTGAATATCTCAAGAAAATGTTTCCTCAAAGTTGTAGATATTACCTACAGTCGTCCACAAATTGCTCCATTACTCGCTTCGAAATAGTTAAATGGATTGACAGCACGACACAGCAGTAACTACGTAAGGATTACTATAGCTGCATACACATTATTATTATTATTATTATTATTATTATGAGTGGCTGTCGTCAGACATATAACGTTAACGGCCTGAAGTTTTACAATTTCTGCCAGTTCAGAAGTACGGAGTAAAGCAATCAAGTGATTTACAAACAGTAAGTATAGTGCACTCATTTAACTAGGCTAATTTTAAATGGGGTTGCAGTGTCCAGGTCAAGCAAGTGCCGTAATGGAGAGGAGTAATGCAAGGGAAGTTTGTTTTGTAGCAAGTGTCTACCCTCACTGTGGATAGTTAGCTTTCTTACTTGAGAAGAAATTGTGGGTAGCACTTGCGATGCACCACGAATTACTTAGTCATTCATTGTATCACCTCCCTCCCCACCCTCTCCTCTCAACCACAAAAACACACTAAGTATCATTCATTTTTTAACTTTTTAAAAATAACAGTTTTGGAAGAAAAGGCTTTCATTCTACAGTTTAGTTAACTGTTAATAGTTGATGATAATGTGGTGGACGGGGGAGGGGGTACCAGGTAATGTATGATTGCTCTCAGGGGCAATGGTCTAAGTGAGGCTGCGAACCAATGCTGCATCGCAAACTAACGAGTCGAAAATTATAAGCGAAAACTGTTCTAATACGTCTGACAGTGAAATAGGAAGGTAAGTCAATTATTAACCGCAATTTAGTTATATATTTGTTTATTTTGGTAGTACTGTCGTTTTACGTTGACGACGCATGCTTTGTTTATTTGTTGTTACATGTCTGCAATTTTCAAGTTGCTAGGTTAGGTTCGTTGTCGCTGCTGTGCTGTTAATCATGGCTGCTCCGCTGTCTATTTGCACCAAAGAAGAGCAACGTTGGGTGATCCATTTCTTTGTGGTCGGAAGGCGTATCAGGGGCCGAAATTCATCGAAGACCTTCGGTACAGTACGGGAACAGTGTTTTGCCACAACGGAGTGTCCAAGAATGGATTGAAAAATTCCGAAATGGTCACACAAGTGTTACGCACGATGTAGGAGCCGGACGACCGTTTACCGCCACAAATGAAGAAACCATTGAGCGTTCACGTGAAACGATTCCCTTAGACAGAAGATTAACTATTGACTAAGTGGCACATAGTCTGCAAATTAGTCACGGTTCTGCCTACGAAGTCATTCACAACAGACTTGGGTTTCGTGAAATTTGTGCAAGATGGGTCCCAAGACAACTCTCACAGTTGCATAAACGAACGCGTTTGGACATATGCAAAAATTTTGGATCGCTATGTTAACGAAGGGGACAACTTCTTAAACAGGATCATTACTGGTGACGAAACATAGATCCATCATTACGAGCCGAAGAGTAAACGGCAGAGTATGGAATGGAAACATCCAAATTCGCCGTGCAGGAAAAGTTCAAGACCCAACCATCCACAGGAAAACATGCTTACGGTTTTTTGGGACGCACAAGGTCCAGTACTGAAAGATTATGGGGAAAGGGGCACAACAATAAACAGTGTACGTTACAGTGAGAAGCTTACTGCCAGGCTAAAGCCTGCAATTCTGAGCAAACGCCGAGGATTGCTGTCAAAAGGTGTTGTGTTGTTGCACGATAATGCCCGTCCGCATACTGCTGCCCACACTGCTGAAACGCTCCAGAAACTCAAATTTGAAGTACTGAATCGTCCTCCATATAGTCCCGATCTTGCCCCTTCTGACTATCACTTGTTTGGTCCACTCGAACGGGGATTAAGGGGCCGTCGATTTGCCTAGGACGAAGCAGTGATAGAAGCGGTGCATTCCTGGCAAGCAACTCAACCGAGAACTTTCTTTTAAGAGGACATGAGGAAGCTTGTACAACGATGGACGAAGTGCGTTGAAACGCAAAGAGACTATCTCTAAAAATGATGTTCTTGTAAGTTTCCTACTTGATTACAATAACATTGTATAACTACTTTGCGGATAATAATTGACTTACCCTCGTACATGTACCTGTACTTTTGTTGCTAAGATTGTAGGGTAGGCAACTTTCACAGGTGGCAGTACGGAGCAAACCCATTAAAAACGTCACGAAAACATGGGCTCTAAAATGCACACCTAAAGCACTTAGAGCACTTGTTCAATACAGATGTGTTTGACACTTCACAATACCGGTACGTGTATTCTCGTGTCAGAGGTATCAGAATGATTTCGCTTGTAACTTTCGACTCGTTCGTTTCCGAACCAGAGACCCTTACCTCAAACTGATACATTTATTCGCCTCCATCGTCCTTTGAAGTTTGAGACGTCATCACGGAATCTCCCTGTAGATACGTTCATGTACAGTCGTGGACCAAACGAGCGAGACCCCTCGCCTTTTCGTTATGCAGATCCGCACAGCTTTAAAGTCTGTTACACACCGTAACAGTCAAGGCGACGAGGTGCTCTCAACATACTGTGCACAGGCGTGAAATTGAAAAACTATCCGAACTTCCTCAGACTGTTTTCAATCATGTGTATGACTATATTAATGCTGATTAGTGTGTTAAACACAACACGTAAATATAAGATGTAAATGAAAGAATAAAAGCAAATTAGTATGAACTGTACTAATAAAAATGAATTTCAGCTTATCGAGACAACGTAACTGTTTTAGTAGGACAAAGTACCCCAGATCGTTATGAATTAGCAAAATATTATGCGTATTCGGCTGCGAAACGGTATGTGTCAACGTTCAGATCAGTCATACTGGATTACCGTTGCTGACCTGGCAAGAAAATGTGCAAATTTAGCATTGCGTGAAGACTCATAACGAAATTCATTTAAAAATCATTCAGTGCACACGTAAGTCAATTCAATTATTGACAAAGCGGATAAAGTAATCAGTAAGAAGCATGAAATGCTACAAGATCTTACATCCACAGGGCGCCGGTACAGAATAAAGCTATCAATAAAACGTATTGGGGAAGCGAGAATTTCTTAAAATTGCTTTACTGCTAGTCTATTTGCCTCCATCGAGATAAGAACCGAAAACAAACCAGACATCCCTTGCAGTAGCAAACACCTTTTACTACGCTAGCTGACAACTCAAGCGTACAGCCCTCTATTACTACCCCAGCCGGCAATTTTGCAATGAAAATGGCAAAATGATCTGCAGTTTCTGTTGCATAGATCTTTCTGGACTCAAAAACAAGAATTTTCTACCTTTATGTCACCGCTTATGTGACAATTATGCGGGATGTTTATCGAAATAACAAAATACTGTTATTAGCGAATAAATTTAGCAGGATAATTCTGCACCACCCCAGGAAATAAACGGCTACATAGCTGCCAAACGTGTTGTACAATGTTTCGAATTCTCCATTAGACTCGCCACAGCCAGAAAATGTTCATTAGCCGAAGTGTTTCTTAAGCTACCTGGCAATGGGAATGCTCGCACTTCTAAAACGTGGTGGCATTAATACTGGGATCCGAATTGCCACATGTATAGGCAAATGGATTTTATTTGCATTCCTGTAAACGTGATTTGGATCGAAAGCATAGCTACGAGTAATATGCTGATGTATCGACTGCAACTAGAACATTTCCAATAAAGAGTAGGGGGGGGTTATTTATGCGGCCCTGATCTTTAGTAACTCTCGTAGCTATTTTCGTTGTTAGGATTTCATCACCTAAATTGGTAAAAATGGAACCCTACTTGTCTCACTTTCTTGGCCTTATATCTGTCTGCCCAGCCCTTAAAACCAGTTTTGCTAATTCGTAACGATCTGGGGTACTTTGTCTTACTAAAACAGTATGTTATGTCGATAAGCTGAAATTCATTTTTATTAGTACAGTTCATACTAATTTTGTTTCTTCTTTCATTTATATCTTATATTTACGTCTTACACATTATTGGAAACAGTCTGAGAAAATTCGGATAGTTTGCAATTTCACGCCTGTGCATAGCATGTTGGTAGCACTTCGTCGCCTTGCCTGTTATGCTGTGTAGCAGACTTTAAAGCTGTGCGGATCAGCATAACGAAAAGGCGAGGGGTCTCGCTCGTTTTATCCACGACTGTACAGGCGCCGGCGCCTATAACTTTGACGGTTTGTAGCCTCGTTGGAGATATTTCGGGACATGAGTTTCTATGTAAAACTCTATCTACTAAGTCATCTCTACAGCCTCTACAAGTGTGTAACATGAATCGTGAAACACTCTGTAGGAGCTTATTTACTCCGTGTAAAGTGAACAAGAATGGACACCGGGACAAAGTGAGCGCGCGCCTCCAGGACAAATGGATCAGCTTGGCGTGGGTTAGAAGGCCGCCTCATCAGTCGTGGCGAATCTGGCTTGCGCAAGTGCGCGGTTTCGTCGTCCGCCAGAGAAAGTAGAACGTGTAAGCGCGGGACGACAGCGGTGCGGCCCACACGGTGATCCAACCACCCATCACTATCGTTTGCATCTGCGACGTCGAGGTCATACGTCGCCCGCATCAATACGTGAGGCAGACTCTCTGACAGGCGTCGAATGCGACCTTCTGTCAGGGAGAGACGACTGTGGAATATTTATTACCTCAGAGTGCGCCGGTCATTAGCATCACAAACAGCCTTATACTGCTGCATAACTACACCACCTGCGAATAATGCTTTATCGTGACGTACAGCCCGACGATATCACATTAGTTGACAGAAGCTAGAGTTAGTAGGTTTATCAGACGTTAAAGCACTGCTCTGTTTGGAAGACAATACTTCGAATTTTTTTTAAAGTACCGGGTGATCAAAGAGTCAGTATAAATTTGAAAACTGAATACATCACGGAATAATGTAGATGGAGAGGTACAAATTGACACACATGCATGGAATGACATGGGGTTTTATCAGAACAAAAAATAAATAAATAAATATTTATACAAAAGTTCAAAAATGTCCGACAGATAGCGCTTCATCTGATCAGAATAGCAATAATTAGCATAACAAAGTAAGAGAAAGCAAAGATGATTATCTTTACAGGAAATGCTCAATATGTCCACCATCATTCCTCAACAATAGCTGTAGTCTAGGAATAATGTTGTGAACAGCACTGTAAAGCATGTCCGGAGTTATGGTGAGGCATTGGCGTCGGATGTTGTCTTTCAGCATGCCTAGAGATGTCGGTCGATCACGATACACTTGCGACTTCAGGTAACCCCAAAGCCAATAATCGCACGGACTGAGGTCTGGGGACCTGGGAGGCCAAGCATGACGAAAGTGGCGGCTGAGCACACGATCCATCACCGAACGACGCGCGCAAGAGATCTTTCACGCGTCTAGCAATATGGGGTGGAGCGCCATTCTGCATGAACATCGTACGTTCCAGCAGGTGTTTATCAGCCAGGCTGGGGATGATGCGATTCTGTAACAATTCGGCGTACCTCTCACTCGTCACGGTAGCAGTTACAAAACCAGAATCAAGCATTTCCTGGAAGAAAAAAGGTCCGGTAACGGTAGATGTGGTAAATCCAACCCATACCGTGACTTTCTCGTCGTACAATGGAGTTTCCACGACAGTTCTAGGATTTTCGGTAGCCCAAATTCTGCAGTTGTGGGCGTTTACAGACCCTTGGAGCGTGAAATGAGCTTCGTCGATCCACAACACGTTACTCAACCAATCGTCATCTTCCGCCATATTTTGAAACGCCCACACCGCAAATGCCCTCCGCTTCACTAAATCGCCAGGTAACAGTTCACGATGCCGATGGATTTTGTACGGATAGCAAGGAGGGTACGCCTAAGTGCCAACCAAACAGTAGTGTATGGAATGCCGGTGCGACGTGACACTGCACGAGCGCTGACTTCCCCGTGCACCGAAGTGGCCGTGCGGTTAAAGGCGCTGCAGTCTGGAACCGCAAGACCGCTACGGTCGCAGGTTCGAATCCTGCCTCGGGCATGGATGTTTGTGATGTCCTTAGGTTAGTTAGGTTTAACTAAGTTCTAAGTTCTAGGGGACTAATGACCTCAGCAGTTGAGTCCCATAGTGCTCAGAGCCATTTGAACCATTTTTCCCCCGTGCATAGACAAACCCGCTACAGTCTCCATTTCTTCCTGAACTGTCTCAGCGGCATTACGCTTTGTGCTCGGTCGACCACTATGGGGTCTAACGTCTAAACAACCCGTGGCTTCGAACTTCGAAATCATTCTCGCCACAGCTGCATTTGTCAATGGACCTTTACCCGTTCCAATCCCCTTCCTATGGCGATAGGATCATAACGCTGAACTAGCACATTCCCCATTGTGATAATACAGCTTCACTAAAAGCGCCTTTTCAGGTAACGTCAACATGCTGCGACTGCTGGCGCATCTGATTCTCTCTCTCATTAAAGCTCCTTTTATACACGATTTTCATGCGCAGTCACTGACGTTTTGCTATCCAGCGCCACCTGTCGGACATCTTGTGAACTTGGTTTGTTTTTTTGTTCTAGTAAAACCCCATGTCATTCCTAGCATGTGTGTCAATTTTTACCACTCTATCTACATTATTCCGTGGTTTATTAAGTTTTCAAATTTATACTTCTTTTTGATCACCCATTATTTTGGATAAACAGGGCACGACGACTCAACACAATTGGATGCCCTTGGCTAAGAAGTAGTCTTCCACGAACAGTACTTCAGACGTGTGGACTCCCTCTGAGCAGAGGAGAGCTGATAATCCGAACAATGCAGGACACACTCCTCCCTCTTCAACTGCAGCGGATGCTGATGTCATACTGCTGGCTACCGTGACGTGGCTATCAGAAACGATGCGCCCATTTCTGATTATTTCTATTAAAAGCTATTGCACAGAGTCAATCCGCTGTCAGCGCAAGCAAGTGAGCCACAACGCGCTACCGCTGTCTGTCTACGGCTCTAGGCAGTAGGCGGCAGTGGCTGGCGAAACACGTGGTCCGCAGGGGGGTGTACGCTGAGAGAAGCAAGCGCTGATAGTAATGTATGCAACAGCCTCCGCCTCTGGACACCTAACGACATGATCATAATCATATTTTGAAACTTTCATGGTTCAGAAACCCAAAACTGAGGGAAAGTATAACTCATCACAGAAAGAGACCACAGCGATAAATACAGGCCTGCTGAGGAAACAGTTGGGCAAGCACGAGGGCTCACGGTAAATATGGCTGTCAGATGTCATTATGTAGCGAGTTTATTTTGTGATTGTTCGTCAATACTGAACTGGCTTCAACAATAGACACACGCTTGAAAAAGTGCGATATACAGGGTGTTACAAAAAGGTAGGGCCAAACTTCCAGGAAATATTCCCTACACACAAAGAAAGAAAATATGTTATGTGGACATGTTTCCGGAAACGCTTACTTTCCATGTTAGAGCTCATTTTATCACTTCTCTTCAAATCACATTAATCATGGAATCCAAACACACAGCAACAGAACGTACCAGCATGGCTTCAAACACGTTGTTACAGGAACTGTTCAAAATGTCCTCCGTTAGCGAGGATACATGCATCCACCGTCCGTCGCTTGGAATCCCAGATGCGCTGATGCAGGCCTGGAGAATGGCGTATTGTGTCACAGCCGTCCACAATACGAGCACGAAGAGTCTCTACATTTGGTACCGGGGTTGCAGATGATAAACGGGTATTCATTGGACAAACATATTATACTAGAACTGACATGTGATTACATAGCTTTCAAATGCCCCCATAAATGAAAGTCAAGAAGGTTGAGGTCAGGAGAGCGTGGAGGCCATGGAATTGGTCCGCCTCTACCAATCCATCCGAATCTGTTGTTGAGAAGCTTACGAACACTTCGACTGAAATGTGCAGGAGCTCCATCGTGCATGAACCACATGTTGTGTCGCACTTGTGAAGGCACATGTTCTAGCAGCACAGGTAAAGTATCCCGTATGAAATCATGGCGGTGAATCGAGGAAGTACAATACACACTGACGAAACTAAAATGAGCTCTAACATGCAAATTAAGCGTTTCCGGACACATGTCCACATAACATCTTTTCTTTATTTGTGTGTGAGGAATGTTTCCTGAAAGTCTGGCCTTAACACCCTGCATAAAAAAAGTGTTGTGTACTAAGTACGGTAGAATACCAGTTTATTCAACCGTGCTGGTACATAGTTTGAAAGTCGCAACAGGACAAGGAACCACGAGACGGACGCCTTACGGTGGATGGCAAGAAACGGGTCAACGTTGTATCTTCAGCGGAAAGTGTCGAATGATACGTGCAATAATACAGACTGCCCCATTATTATACACATCAATCATACAATGTAGGCTTTCACGGTCGGTGTTGTCTTCAGTTGAAACTTACGGGCTCAGAGGCCGTGGTTGATGTATTAAATTTCCACCTAACGCTTCGTCTCCATCTGCGGAAGACATCTTCTGAGGTAGTCCGGCTACTGCCACTGAGGCTCCAGGTACTCTCGCGTTTGTAGAGCGCTTCACCATTCGTCACGTGATGTCGACGGTACGCCTAACTTTGGAAGGCGTCATCATTCTCGATTAAGAGTAATCGATTGTCATTCTGCTGGCGCAACGTCGACATCCACATTTTGCCTAACTTTAAAACTTCCCCTTTTCTATTAAAATTATTATGGTGTTTCTGAATCTCTATTGCTTTTCTATACATGCGCGCATGATAATGGGATATTCGTCACAGAACGCTTGTCTCATTAATTTCGTGGTTCCCATCTCGAAAAACATGCTCAGCTACGGCCGATTTTTCGATGTGTCCTGAGCGACAGTTTCTTTTATGTTCGGCTAAGCGGGTGTTTACACTTCTTTTCTTTGTTCCAATATATACTTGTCCACAATTTACGGAATTTTGTATACCCCAGGTGTTGCTAGGGAGTGTCGGGCGTCTTTTGCAGTTCTTAAATATTCCTTAATCTTCTTGGTGGTTCTGAAGATTGTTTCGATCCCATACTTGTCCAGAACTTTCCCGATACGGTCCGTGACTTTATTAACGAACGGTAGGGAAACTTTTCCAGTAGGTGACCGTTGTTGCTCTGGACTTCTGGCTTCCTTTATTCTTTGATGGAGGGCTCGATCAATTTCCTTGCTGGTATATCCGTTTTTCCATGAAGGCTGACCGTAAGTGATTTAGTTCATCTTGCAAGTAAGCCGGCTCGCAGCCTTTGTTAGCTCTGTCCACCAAGATTTTCCATGACATGTCTTTTTGCCTAGGATGATGGTTTGATTCCTTGTGGAGGTATCGATCCGTGTGAGTGTTCTTTTACACCACTGGCCATTAAAATTGCTACACCAAAAAGAAATGCAGATGATAAACGGGTATTCATTGGACAAATATATTATACTAGAACTGACATGTGATTACATTTTCACGCAATTTGGGTGCATAGATCCTGAGAAATCAGTATCCAGAACAACCACCTCTGGCTGTAATAACGGCGTTGATACGCCTGGGCATTGAGTCAAACAGAGCTTGGATGCCGTGTACAGGTACAGCTGCCCATGCAGCTTCAACACGGTACCACAGTTCATCAAAAGTAGTGACTGGCGTATTGTGCTCGGCCATCAATGACCAGACATTTTCAATTGGTGAGAGATCTGGAGAATATGCTGGCCAGGGCAGCAGCCGAACATTTTCTGTATCCAGGAAGGCTCGTACAGGACCGGCAACACGCGGTCGTGCATTATCCTGCTGAAATGTAGGGTTTCGCAAGACTCGAATGAAGAATAGAGCCGCGGGTCGTAACACATCTGAAATGTAACGTCCACTGTTCAAAGTGCCGTCAATGCGAGCAAGAGGTTACCGAGACGTGTAACCAATGGCACCCCATACCATCACGCCAGGTGATACGCCAGTATGGCGATGGCGAATACACGCTTCCAATGTGCGTTCACCGCGATGTCGCCAAACACGGATTCGACGATCATGATGCTGTAAACAGAACCTGGATTCATCCGAAAAAATGACGTTTCGCCATTCGTGCTCTCAGGTTCGTCGTTGAGTACACCATTGCAGGCACTCCAGCCTGTGATGCAGCGTCAAGGGTAACCGCAGCCATGGTCTCCGAGCTGATAGTCCATGCTGCTGCAAATGTCGTCGAACTGTTCCTGCAGATGGTTGTTATCTGTTGACTCAGGAATCGAGATGTGGCTGCACGATCCGTTACAGCCATGCGGATGAGAAGCCTGTCATCTCGACTGCTAGTGATACGAGGCGTTGGGATCCAGCACGGCGTTCCGTATTACCCCCCTGAACCCAGCGATTCCATATTCTGCTAACAGTCATTGGATCTCGACCAACGCGAGCAGCAGTGTTCGATACAATAAACCGCAATCGCGATAGGCTACAATCCGACCTTTATCAAAGTCGGAAACGTGATGGTACATATTTCTCCTTACACGAGGCATCACAACAACGTTTCACCAGGCAACGCCTGTCAACTGCTGTTTGTGTATGAGAAATCGGTTGGAAACTTTCCTCATGTCATCACGTTGTAGGTGTTGCCACTGGCGCAACCTTGTGTGAATGCTCTGAAAAGCTAATCATTTGCATATCTCAGCATCTTCTTCCTGTCGGTTAAATTTCGCGTCTGTAGCACGTCATCTTCGTGGTTTAGCAATTTTAATGGCCAGTAATGTATATACGTTGTGGCCCAGCGTCCCATCCACCCGTTTAATTACCGACACATCCAGGAAATTGACTTTGCCGTTGCGCTCTTTCTCCATCGTAAACTGCATCTTCGGGCTAATACTGTTCAGCTGCACCAAGAAGACATCCAGCCCTCCTTCACCATGGCCTCGATGGCGCGAACAGTCCGATCGAGTTGGTCCCATAGAATCTCGATTGGGTTTAAATCCTGGGAGTTCGGTGGCCAGAGGAGTGCGGTGAACTCGTCCTGGTGCTCTTCGAACCACGCACGTAAATTGCAAGCTGTGTGACATGTTGCACTGTCCTGCTGAGAAATTCGTGCCGGGGAAGTGCATGTACGAGTGCACATCATCCATAAGCATAGATGCGCGCTTATGTAGCTCCTTTGTGCCTTCCAGGATGACGAGATCACCCAGGCAATATCACAAAAATATTCCCGATAGGGCCATAAACGCTAACAGCTATCTGTCCGATGAATCATAAAAAGTCATTCATCTGAAAACGCCACTTGTCGCACCTCAGTTGACGTCCAACTGCAATACTGGC
Source organism: Schistocerca americana (assembly GCF_021461395.2). NCBI lineage: Eukaryota > Metazoa > Arthropoda > Insecta > Orthoptera > Acrididae > Schistocerca > Schistocerca americana. The sequence goes on from NC_060123.1 coordinate 226,948,241, forward strand.
GTGCATATTCCAGCCTTTGACGCCGATGAACAGCAGTCAGAATGGGTGAATGAACCAGACACCTGCTGTGGACGTCCATGCGCAGCAGTGTTCGCTGAACGGTCGTTCAAAAATGTTCAAATATGTGTGAAATCTTATGGGACTTTACTGCTAAGGTCATGATCAGTCCCTAAGCTTACACACTACTTATCCTAAATCATCCTAAGGACACACACACACACACGCACGCCCGAGGGAGGTCTCGATCGAACCTCCGCCGGAATCAGCCGCACAGTCCATGACTGCAGCGCATCAGACCGCTCGGTTAATCTCGCGCGGCGAACGGTCGTCAAAGAGAGACTGTTGGTAGCCCCTTTGTTCATCTGTGTCGTCAGCTGCTCACAGTATTAGCTCGTCTGTTCACCCGTACCCATCGTTCACTCCTGTCATCTACGGTCCATGGTGCACCACAGCCTGGCGCCGATTTTGAATACTGCTATTTTGTCATGCAGGGAATACTTCAACCCCAGAGTGGCGGACGAACATCCGACCTGAAAGCCAATAATCGTGCCCTTTTGGACGTGATATAAATCTGTTCAATTCCATATTACTACGACTTCCCTGTTTCCGCGTCCCGCCGACATGCTTTACATACTCTTCACTGGCAGTGCTGCCACCTGTCGTCTGTGAGTGGTTATTGCACCCTGATGTAGAGCATAATGAGTGGTCACATTAATGGGAGTGGACCGTGCAGAACAACGCAAGGGCAAGTGTGGAAGGGGGAGAAATGGACAGATGAATTGTTCCAGGACATAGTTTTCGCTCAGGAGACTAAAGTATTCCATTTGGTAAGGCTCAGGTAGTGGCAGATAAAAGCGAGTACCATGAAAGACTGCACAGGACAAGGAAGAATGTGGGGGACTGCATGATATCGTGCGTCCGGTGCCGAAGAACATGTGTATGACTCCTCCACCGCAGGGTGACAACAATAGCAGATGACAGCAACCGTAAATGGCCAGTTGCGATCGAGTTTTCAAAACTTAACTCACGCCCCTTCGCGAGAGCATGTGGCAACGGGATTTTACTTCAAGCAGTAGCGAGTCAGAACTTCCGAAGAGCTACAGTCTCCTTTGCCGATGTCCTGCGCATATGGGGCCCCAATGAAACATTGGGTTTTAACACGAAATTCATCCGACCACGCCATAATACTTCGGATTACACTCCTGGAAATGGAAAAAAGAACACATTGACACCGGTGTGTCAGACCCACCATACTTGCTCCGGACACTGCGAGAGGGCTGTACAAGCAATGATCACACGCACGGCACAGCGGACACACCAGGAACCGCGGTGTTGGCCGTCGAATGGCGCTAGCTGCGCAGCATTTGTGCACCGCCGCCGTCAGTGTCAGCCAGTTTGCCGTGGCATACGGAGCTCCATCGCAGTCTTTGGTAGCATGCCGCGACAGCGTGGACGTGAACCGTATGTGCAGTTGACGGACTTTGAGCGAGGGCGTATAGTGGGCATGCGGGAGGCCGGGTGGACGTACCGCCGAATTGCTCAACACATGGGGCGTGAGGTCTCCACAGTACATCGATGTTGTCGCCAGTGGTCGGCGGAAGGTGCACGTGCCCGTCGACCTGGGACCGGACCGCAGCGACGCACGGATGCACGCCAAGACCGTAGGATCCTACGCAGTGCCGTAGGGAACCGCACCGCCACTTCCCAGCAAATTAGGGACACTGTTGCTCCTGGGGTATCGGCGAGGACCATTCGCAACCGTCTCCATGAAGCTGGGCTACGGTCCCGCACACCGTTAGGCCGTCTTCCGCTCACGCCCCAACATCGCGCAGCCCGCCTCCAGTGGTGTCGCGACAGGCGTGAATGGAGGGACGAATGGAGACGTGTCGTCTTCAGCGATGAGAGTCGCTTCTGCCTTGGTGCCAATGATGGTCGTATGCGTGTTTGGCGCCGTGCAGGTGAGCGCCACAATCAGGACTGCATACGACCGAGGCACACAGGGCCAACACCCGGCATCATGGTGTGGGGAGCGATCTCCTACACTGGCCGTACACCACTGGTGATCGTCGAGGGGACACTGAATAGTGCACGGTACATCCAAACCGTCATCGAACCCATCGTTCTACCATTCCTAGACCGGCAAGGGAACTTGCTGTTCCAACACGACAATGCACGTCCGCATGTATCCCGTGCCACCCAACGTGCTCTAGAAGGTGTAAGTCAACTACCCTGGCCAGCAAGATCTCTGGATCTTTCCCCCATTGAGCATGTTTGGGACTGGATGAAGCGTCGTCTCACGCGGTCTGCACGTCCAGCACGAACGCTGGTCCAACTGAGGCGCCAGGTGGAAATGGCATGGCAAGCCGTTCCACAGGACTACATCCAGTATCTCTACGATCGTCTCCATAGGAGAATAGTAGCCTGCATTGCTGCGAAAGGTGGATATACACTGTACTAGTGCCGACATTGTGCATGCTCTGTTGCCTGTGTCTATGTGCCTGTGGTTCTGTCAGTGCGATCATGTGATGTATCTGACCCCAGGAATGTGTCAATAAAGTTTCCCCTTCCTGGGGCAATGAATTCACGATGTTCTTATTTCAATTTCCATGAGTGTATTTTAATAAGCGTGGTATCTCCGGCCGCCAAAGTTTACAGCCAGAGATGTGTTAACATCGAATATGAATGCAAGTGTTAAGAAATCTTTTCGGAAGTGTATGTTTATAACGAAGTGAAACTGGGATGACACTTCAGGCAAGAAGAGAATAAAAACTTTTGAAATGTGGTGTTATACAAGAATGCCCGAGAGTAGCTACATAATCGAGTAAGCAATGAAGAGGTATTGAATCGAATTGGGGAACAAAGACGTCTATGGCATACCCTGACTGAAAGAAGGGATCGGTTGACAGGACTCATTCTATGACAGCAAGCGACCATCAGTTTGGTAGTGGAGGGAAGCGTGGGGGTAAAAATTGTAGAGGGAGACCAAGGCTCGAATACAGTAAACAGGTTTAAATGGATGTTCGTTGTTGTAGTTACGTAGATGTGAGGAGACTTCCAGAGGAGCGAGTAGCACAGGGAGCTGCATCAAACCGGTCTTCGGACTGAATACAAGAACAGGGACAACAAACTACGAGATGATGGTCTGATTGTAGCTATGCGTATTTACTGACTGCCATCTGGTAGTGGTTAGAAGCAGTAAAAGCGCGTCAAAGACGATAAATGAAATTCATGAAATGTATTTGTAGTTGCAAATATGGACAACCATCAACTGTGTAACAAAATGACAACATTTGCACCAGACCGGGACTGGAAGCCGAATTTCCTGCTTATCGCGAGCTGTCGCCTTACCATTAGGCTATCAGAGCAAGACTCATGGCCAGACCAAAATTTCTGTACATCGTCAACCATGTGCATTCGTAAATCCATTTCGTATACGAGGTGCTATTCAAAATTTTCGGGACTGGTGCTGCCATTTGTTGAAAACCTTACCTTTGGACTAATGGTCACTGTCATCCTCGAAGTAGTTCCCACCCGCACGTACACACCGCTCCCAGCGCCTCTGCCACTGGTCAAACGTTTTCTGGAAGTCCTGTTCTTTAAGAGTGTTTATCACCGCCAGCGATGCTTCTTGAATCCTCTCTAGAGTGTCGAACCGATGGCCTTTCAACCTGAGTTTCAGGTTTGGGAATAGCGCGAAGTCGCAAGGAGCCAAATCTGGCGAGTACTGTGGGTGGGGTACAACCGCCATGTTGTTTTTTGCCAGAAAGGTCCTAGTGATCAAGGACGTGTGACAGGGCGCGTTGTCGTAATGCTGCAGTTAGTTCCCTTGACGCCTAAGTTCGGGCTGTCGTGGCCGCACGTTTTCACGGAGCCGTCGCAAAACGCCACAATAATATGCGAAATTCACTGTTTCATTAGGTGGGACGGATTCTTTGTGCACAGTTCCCTTGGTATCAAAGAAAACGATGATAATGCTCTTCACTTTGCTCTTCACTTGCCTCGCTTTTTTGGGTCTTTGAGAGCCCACGCTCTTCCGCTGGGACGACTGTTGCCTTATCTCTGGGTCATAATCGTAAATCCAGCTCTCGTCGCCGGTGATAACCCGTTACAAGAAGGTTGGATCATCAGATGCGGTCTGACGAAGGTCCGTGCACGCTTCAACACGCTGTGCCTTCTGATCGGCAGTCAAGAACCTTGGCACAAATTTTGCGGCGACACAATGCATGCCCAATTCTTTGCGGCGACACAATGCATGCCCAATTCATCAGTCAACATTCGTTTGTATGTCCCTTAACCAATACCCACTTCATCCGCAAGGTCTTGAATGGTTCGACGTCGCCCGCACGAACCAATTGTTGAAGTTTGGCAACAATGTCTGGCGTTGTGTGGCTAACGGGCCTTCCAGTGTGAGCATCATCTTGGACGTCTGTATGGTCGACCCTGGACCGAGCATGCCAATCAAACACACGCGTACGGCACATGCTCTGTCCCCCAAACACTTGTTGAATCATTGCAAGGGTCTCCACAGCACTTTTCCCGAGATTCGCACAGAATTTGATATACACGCGCTGTTCTGTTTGTGGATCCATCGTAAAATAGCCACACACCAACACAGAGTATTACGGAAATCACTGTGGACACGCAACACGTCCTCCCAGCTGAATGCTACTCCTCACACTGACCCAACGGATACGCAACTCTAGCCACCTAGCGGTGGAAAGATCTACTACTCCTACTTTCCAGATGACGGCACCAGTCCCGAAAAATTTTGGATTCCACCTCTTATTCTCGTACAGCGGAGATATTTTAACTGAAAAGTCGCTTGCCCGGTGTCGCTGTATGAAAAAATACTGCAGGGCGTGTGTTGATCAGAAATATGATGCAATACGCCTTCGGACATGCATCAAGCACTGCAATATCGAATTTATCCGTTGACACCGGGCAATCGACTTTAACAATTAACTTGCCTCCCCTGAATTGGAGTATACATAATGCATGTACGAGTGCAGATTGTAGATGCATGGTTGATGACTTACAGAAACTGGGCTCTGTCTATGAATCGTGCTCAGATAGTGTAATGGTAGGGCGAACGCTCCCGCTCAGCGGGAAATTCGGGTTCGAGTCCCGGTCTGGTACAAATGTTCATTGTCGTCATTCAGTTGTACAGTTGATGGTTGTCCATATTTGCAACTGCGAATACATTTCATGTATTTCATAACGGCTATAGTCGCCGCAGTTCCGGTTCGTTCCGACATGCATGCATGTCCGAACGAACATTGTATTGTATTTCAGATCAACACAGACGCTGCAACACCGTAAATGAAATTCTCTCTGGCAGTAAAATTTTTTATTAAAGAAACGAGCAATGAAATAGGCCGGATCATGAACAGAACGCAAGAAAGAAAGAAAAATGAAAATTTAAAAAATTCAGTTGTGAAAATTCGTCTGATGAACGATTACAAGTGGGAGAAATGGAAACGAACCGGTTTAGTCCATGAAGGGATGAGTATGCCATTTGTCTAGAATGGTGTTGTAGTGGATAAGGCACAGGACACGTGCTGTTCAAACCATACTTCGTAGCTTGAACAGCGGGAGAGCTAAGTGAGCGGTGATAGTTCAGTCTGTGCTAACAATGTTTAGAAAGTGAGCATACCTGCAGTCTGTCCCCCTCACAGCAGGGTCTGTAGAACACCAGCGCTATCACTGCTCTACGGTTAAGACTCAGCGCTCACGCCAAGTACTTTTTCCATGAAAATTATTTTCAAACAGAGAGAAATGATTTGCACGAACTGGGCGAGGCACGACGAACGCAGCGTGCAGTGCTGCGGGGTGGGGTTCGGTGTGATTAATGCTGAGTCGGGCCTTGGCAGCCACCACTGCTGACCCAGTCCCCGCCACTGGGCAGGATTTACATACGGCCTCTCCACACCACCTGCCAGCCAGCCAGCTACGCCTCTCCCCTCCCTGCTGCAGCTTCCTCCACAAGTCAAAGTGGTCGGGCAGGTCTCCCCTCCAGACAGTTGCAGACTGCTCATCACGGAACGCAATCGGTACGAGCGTGTCTTTTACTGGACTGCCCAGCTGCAGTGGACCCTAGCTAATTTAAACATCGAAAAACCGAATGGATTTTCGAGACATATCGCAAATCAAATACACCATAGTTCGAAGTTAATTGCTGTCGAACACTCAGTATTTGGAACTGTTTCGGCAAGTGTTCCGCCATTCACCTCTTCGTGACACCAGTGTGTTTACAATGCATAAAGTATTACATTACGTACAGACTCTGATCAAAAGTACACTGCAGCGGCAAAGAAACCAGTACAGGCATGCGTATTCAAATACAGAGATATGTAAACAGGCAGCAGACAGAGCTGCGGTCGGTAACGCCTACATAAGAAAACAAGCGTCTGGCGCAGTTGTTAGATCGGTTACTGCTGCTACAATGACAGGTTGTCAAGATTTAATCCAGTTTGGACGTGGTGTTATAGTCGGCGCACGAGCGATGGGACACAGCATCTCCGAGGTAGCGATGAAGTGGGGATTTCCCAGTACGATTTCACGAGTGTACCGTGAATATCAGGAATCCGGTAAAACATCAAATCTCCGACTTCACTGCGGGGGAAAGGGATCCTGCAAGAACGGGACCAACGACGACTGAAGAGAATCGTTCAGCGTGACAGAAGTGCAACACTTCCGCAAATTGCTGCAGATTTCAATCCTGGGCCATCGATAAGTGTCAGCGTGCGAACCATTCAGCGAAACATCATTGACATGGGCTTTTGGAGCCGAAGCCCACTCGTGTACCCTTGATGACTGCACAACACAAAGCTTTGCGCCTCACCTGGGCCCGTTAACACCGACATTGGACTGTTGATGACTGGAAACGTGTTGGCCGGTCGGACGAGTCTGGTTTCAAATTGTATCGAGTGCATGGACGTGGTCGGGTATGGAGACAACCTCATGAATCCATTGACCCTGCACGTCACCAGGGGACTGTTCACGCTGGTGGAGTCACTGTAATGGTGTGGGGCGTGTGCAGTTGGAATGATATGGAACCACTGATACATCTACATACGACACTGACAGGTGACACATACGTAAGAATCCTGCCTGATCACCTGCATCCATTTGTGTCCATTGTGCATTCCGACGGACTTGGGCAATTCCAGCAAGACAATCCGACACCCCAAACGCACAGAATTGCTACGGAGTGGCTCCAGGAACACTCTTCTGAATTCAATAACTTCCTCTGGCCACCACGCTCCCCAGATATGAAAGTTATTCAGCATATCTGGGATGCTTTGCAACATGCTGCTCAGAGCAGATCTCCATCCCCTGCAGGATTCATTGTTTGAATTCCCTCCAGAACTACTTCAGACATTAGTCGAGTCCATGTCACGTCGTGTTGCGGCACTTCTGCGTGCTCGCAGGGGCCCTACACGATATTACGCTGGTGTACCAGTTTCTTTGGCTCTTCATTTATTCTTCCTCAAGAGCCGAAGCCACAGAAGTGGTAAAGTCGGACACTGAGCCATTTTAGGAATGTTATTGTCCACGAACTATTGTCTGACTTGCGAGTCTTCGCCGGCCGCTGTGGCCGAGAGGTTCTAGGCGCTTCAGTCCGGAGCCACGCGACTGCTACGGTCGTGGGCTCGAATCCTGCCTTGGGCATAGATGTGTGTGATGTCCTGAGATTAATTAGGTTTAAGTAGTTCTAAGTTCTAGGGGACTCAAGGCCTCGGATGTTAAGTCCCATAGTGCTCAGAGTCATTTGAATTTTGAACTTGTGGGTCGTCCATATTATAATTTTTTTGTGTATACAATTTTGTGTACGCTTTTATCAAGGAACACATAATTCATGTATCTACTAAGGACCATGGAGCCCATATGGCAATATTTACACTATCTGTACAAATGAAAGATAGGGTAGCCTATAATTTTTTCTTCGAAGGCGGCTAGGAGATGTCTAGCTGTTCGCTTTTGTCTTTTACCATCCTGATCTTGTCATCTAAGCACTGCTGTCTGTCGCTCTGAGTAATTTCTAATGCACTGAGTTAACGTCTATTCAAAATGTGTTTCAATACTCTATTGCAGTGTCAGTCCACATATTTATATTATGTACAGGGTTATTACAAATGATTGAAGCGATTTCACAGCTCTACAATAACTTTATTATTTGAGATATTTTCACAATGCTTTGCACACACATACAAAAACTCAAAAAGTTTTTTTAGGCATTCACAAATGTTCGATATGTGCCCCTTTAGTGATTCGGCAGACATCAAGCCGATAATCGAGTTCCTCCTACACTCGGCGCAGCATGTCCCCATCAATGAGTTCGAAAGCATCGTTGATGCGAGCTCGCAGTTCTGGCACGTTTCTTGGTAGAGGTGGTTTAAACACTGAATCTTTCACATAACCCCACAGAAAGAAATCGCATGGGGTTAAGTCGGGAGAGCTGATCATGATCTCCACCACGACCGATCCATCGGTTTTCCAATCTCCTGTTTAAGAAATGCCGAACATCATGATGGAAGTGCGGTGGAGCACCATCCTGTTGAAAGATGAAGTCGGCGCTGTCGGTCTCCAGTTGTGGCATGAGCCAATTTTCCAGCATGTCCAGATACACGTGTCCTGTAACGTTTTTTTCGCAGAAGAAAAAGGGTCCGTAAACTCTAAACCGTGAGATTGCACAAAACAAGTTAACTTTTGGTGAATTACGAATTTGCTGCACGAATGCGTGAGGATTCTCTACCGCCCAGATTCGCACATTGTGTCTGTTCACTTCACCATTAAGAAAAAATGTTGCTTCATCATTGAAAACAAGTTTCGCACTGAACGCATCCTCTTCCATGAGCTGTTGCAACCGCGCCGAAAATTCAAAGCGTTTGACTTTGTCAGCGGATGTCAGGGTTTGTAGCAATTGTAAACGGTAAGGCTTTGCTTTAGTCCTTTCTGTAAGATTTGCCACACTGTCAGCTGTGGTACGTTTAGCTCCCTGCTTGCTTTATTCGTCGACTTCCGCGGGCTACGCGTGAAACTTGGCCGCGCGCGTTCAACCGTTTCTTCGCTCACTGCAGGCCGACCCGCTGATTTCCCCTTACAGAGGCATCCAGAAGTTTTAAACTGCGCATACCATCGCCGAATGGAGTTAGCAGTTGGTGGATCTTTGTTGAACTTCGTCCTGAAGTGTCGTTGCACTGTTATGACTGACTGATGTGAGTGCATTTCAAGCACGACATACGCTTTCTCGGCTCCTGTCGCCATTTTGTCTCACTGCGCTCTCGAGCGCTCTGGCGGCAGAAACCTGAAGTGCGGCTTCAGCCGAACAAAACTTTATGAGTTTTTCTACGTATCTGTAGTGTGTTGTGACCACATGTCAATGAATGGAGCTACAGTGAATTTATGAAATCGCTTCAATCATTTGTAATAGCCCTGTATATAGACTGAAGCAGAGAATGATAACCCTTCACACGTCCTCCCCCGATCCAAATTCTCACTTCTGCCCTGGTCTACTGTTCGTGTGTAAGGGACAACTTAACAGTAGACCGGGGTGCAGTGAGAATTTCGATCGGGGAAGGTGGTGTGAAGGGTTATCCGTGCAGTTGTGTGAACTGCTGTGTCAACCTGGCACTTGCGCCTACCTAGTCAGCAGGAGGCGCGGGTTGGATTCCCGGCCTTCGTACAAATTTTCTCTCTCCGCATCAGTCCGTATACAAAAAATCGTATCTGTATGAGGCCAGTGAAGTCTCTGAAATTGTGTCATTCCACATGTTTATGTAAATGATCACTGTGCTTGCTAGTTTCATTTTTCAGCTTTTTTTTTTTCGACCTGACACCGATCCGTCATTGGCGTGACTTCGTTACTAATTTTCAGTATTTTTTTCTCTTACCGTACAACCTAAACATGCAGCCATTTGCAGGAAAATGTCCGAGAATTTTAACTTAATCACACAACATGGAGCGGTTATCAGATCGCGATGTGCAATTCGCATTTTCAAAAGTTCCAACGGTCCACTTATGTAGTTGAGCTGCACCCAACAATAATCTGAGACAATTACAACGTGCATTCTTTTACTGCTTAGGTATTCATTTAGTGAGCGGAGGCAGAAGCCAACTCACGTACTGCATTATGACACAGAGTGTTTCGTCACGGTGATTTCCAGTACCATCGTCTCCGAACTGCTCTCTTTAGCATTTCATTATTTCTTAACCCTCCGTTACTTGCACGAAAATTCGTGACATGGTCACTCGCGCGGATGACTGGTGTCATCCACAAAGCAAGCGATCTATTTATATACTTTGAACGGTCTTTATGACCGGTTTTATGATTTTTTTTATTAAATCTAAATATAATACATTTAATATGTGTACACAGTATAATATATTCTAACGTTTGAAACGGTTTGACCATTCGAAGAACAATATCTTCAGCTGAATTACTGGGGTTACATGGTTCCTCTTCTTGCTTACTGACGTACGGTTCTAAATTCAAAGTGTAAGCTGTGCTTACATCAACCAAAGCAAACACCTTTAACCCATACTTAGCCGGTTTTCTAGGAATATATTGCCGGAACGGGTAATTTCCTCTAAGTGCCAAAAGCTGTTCGTCAACAGTAAGATATTCACTAGGTGCCGCGCGGGGTTAGCCGATCGGTCTAACGAGCTGCAGCACTGGACTGTGCGGCTGGTCCCGGCGGAGGTTCGAGTCCTCCCTCGGGCATGGGTGTGTGTGTGTGTGTGTGTGTGTGTGTGTGTGTGTGTGTGTCCTTAGGATAATTTAGGTTACGTAGTGTGTAAGCTTAGAGACTGATGACTTTAGCAGTTAAGTCTCATAAGATTTCACACACATTTGAACATTTTTTTTCACTAGGTGAAAAATATTTTTGGCAATTGTTCGTGAATAGTTCAAGTACCTCTCTGATAGTTCTGATAGCTGCCAACTTGTCAGTCTCTCTGCGAACACCTCTATCATGGATATTACCAAACCTCAGACATCTCAACAGAAACCTGAATCGGTTTTCACTTACGTATAAATGACATGACGAAAGTCCGTTTCCCTTTGAGTTATCTCACAATTTCGATATACTCTTCCTAGAACATCTCAAACATCCACATAAATATATAACAAACCAACGAAAGCTCTGATCTCTATCGCATCTGTTTCTTTAGCATCCCTTTCCCTAGAGAAGTTACCACGAACGTCACTGATGTGTATATTAGTGCATGTTGCGATAATGCTTATTGTGTCTTCATGTCTTCATCCAGGAACAAATTCAGAATTTCTATTTCTGTCTTTTTTATACGAGCTTGATTTTTTGGTCTAGGCAATTGCGTAATAAAATTAGAAGATCTGCTTCTAACACTGGTAGAATATTTATTTTTCCTCCGTTTAGTTATTCCATCTTTCCTTAAAAAATGCATCCTCTTGAGTTACCTCTTCCTGTGATTCACATTCATCATTTTCGGACATTTCTTGTTCTGTTCCTGAATCATGCCCGGTTTCATGAACAGAATCCTCAGTCTCTGAGTCAGCGCTAACACTGTGAGCATCTTCACCACTCAGCTCATTGAACCGTTCCAACCATACATGAGATCTCTACTAAACTCTGTCCGAGGTTTTTTGTCTTTGATATTTCTTCCACAATTTAAAAATAAAGAGAATACTAGGTAACTGCAATCAGTTTCAATACGTCTAAATTTACGTACATGAAAGATCAATTGAATCTAGGAAAGCGATGAAGTAATACAGACTTACTTTGTTTCAGCTTGTGGCAGGACAGCTCGCTCGGATGACAAGTGTCCTCCAGACTATAATAAAGTTTCATAAACAATGTATCTCTCGTAAATGCAAGCCAACAATGATTGGAGCTAACAGCCGGAGAGTTAACAGAAAGGTACTGAAAATGGCGCGAACCCAATCCAGCGGGAAAATCATGCGGATGATGAGCGTCATCCGCGCGAGCAACGGAGGGTTAAGCGCAGTACAGGAACCGCACCCTAACCGCGAGGAACATCCGCATACTGTACCACCACCTACTCTGTACTTCACTGTTGGCACTACACGTGATGACAGCTAATGTCCTCCGGGTATTCGCCAAAACCCAGATCCTTCCATCGAATTACCAGAGGATGCAATGCGCTCCATCAGTCCAAATCACTCGTTTCGTCATCCAGTGTCCACTGGTGTCGCTGTCTTCACTACCTCAATCTTGGCTTAGCACCGACTACACAAACGTGTGGCTGTGGCTTACCCCCGACGCACAGTCACTGTGCTAGTTGTGCTGGTAACACTTCAGAACTCACGAGTGGTCCCTTCCGCTGATTTCACGTGGTTTTTTACAACCACTCTCCGCAATGCTTAACAGCCCCTGTCCGAAAGTACAGGAGGACTGCCTGGTCTTGGTTTAGCTGTCGTTCCTTCGCAGTTTATCATATCATCACTGGCAGTCGACGTGGGAGTTTCAGAAGGACTGAAATGTCCACGTTGTATTTGTTACCCTGGTGAAATCCAAGGACTAGTCCACGTCCAAAGTCACTGAGCTCTCCCGAGGGACCCATTCTGCTGTCGCTGCTTCTCCGCTGACAACACGGCCATCCTTTTGTAGTGGCGGGTCCGCCTCTCGCGACATCTGGTGATCAATTCTGGATTACGAAGGGCGGGGTTCCGATAGTTTACATCGGGTAATGCACATCAGTTGTAAAAGTGATTCAACGAAGTGCAATTGTTTGACTCTCGTAAAGATCGAATTGCTGCAAACCCGGCAAGGAGCGTTACCGATTCTTTTTAAGAATGATTATATAAGTGGCATCCTCTACACAGAGGACGAAACGTACTGTAGGAGGTTATTATAATTAAACAAAAATGGTACAACAGGCAGTGATAGTCTTGGTAAAGAAGAATTCGCCGACACTGAGGGGTCGCATACTTTTTAAGAAAGTGCAGTCTGTAAGAATATTTATAGAGGGAGGAGTGTGAGCATAAATGATATACTTTGTTCGGCATGGAAAAATGAACTAGAAAGCCTGCACTCTAACTACGATCCACACGGCATGTTCAGTATCTACGAGCCAGACGGGGTGGCCGAGCGGTTCTAGGCGCTATAGTCTGGAACCGCGCGACCGCTACGGTCGCAGGTCCGAATCCTGCCTCGGGCATGGATGTGTGTGATGTCCTTAGTCTAGTTAGGTTTAAGTAGTTCTAAGTTCTAGGGGACTGATGACCTCAGAAGTTAAGTCCCATAGTGCTCAGAGCCATGGTAAAGAAAGAGACACCCTGTTCATGCAGTGAACATGGACGGGTCTCTGAAACTACAGACCTCTTGATAGCTGCTAATTCTATCATATGATTTCCTATAACTTACCAGTTCGAGAAAAGTTTAAATAAATAAAAATTAGAGCAAAGTAAAAAAAAATCAAGCTTCTTATTTTTAAGTTCTCGTAATGACCTTCCGCTTCTCTGTAGAAGGCAGTATGAATGAAAAACTGCAGTATGATTTTTTTTACGTTTATTTTCGTAGTGACTACACTTATTTTGGTTTTTTTTTTTATTCCGCCTCGATCAGAGATACTTTCGTCAAACCTAACCCTGAAGTATTCTAACTTGATTTATTCCTTGTACTACCATGCATTTTGTTTTTATATTCCTCTATTAAATTATTGGTGATATATTCAATGTCTTCATCTTGTGCCAAAATTAGGTGGCCATCAGCAATTCAATCAAGATATAACAATGGAGACGATTTAGGAACGATTACATATACTAAAGAGTACATTATCTACGACTAAATATCAGACAAGATAGTAAACATGATACGGGAATTAATTCAAGAATAAACGCTGGGACGATCGCTACTGGAATATTTGATGGTATTTTGTAGGATCAACAGTTTAGAAAAGAAACAAAAGCAAAAATCTTCAGAACAGTTACGAGAAGCATGACATACTGGTCAGCAATACGGACAGTTAACTTCCAATAAATGAAAAGATTGTTGACAACTAATGGGGACTTTTGGAGACGGCATGCATGGGTATCCAGACGGGACAGTGTCCGAAACAAACTCATCAGGAAGCTTGTCACTACTTCGATTATTGATTTTGTCTAAGAAAAACATATGCAGATCAGAAAAGGATGTCGCATCATTCCCTGGGAACAATCAGAAAGAAGGAACGAGAGAGATCACACCAGCCACATTGACAAAAGGAATTCAGACATTACTTAGAAGAGGAAATACTGAAGAAAATTTATGGACGTAATACGAAGTGTGGACCTTCTGACACAATTTCTGACAATGCTTCTAGAAGGTGAGGGACTTATCACACACAGGTGAAACATAAATATGTTGCCACGTTTGCATTTGATGGTGTCGTTCTAGTTAAGGAGATCCTTCAGTTTCCTTCCAGTTCCTTTATCTTGTAGATAGAAGGCTGTCCCGTATCGCTGGCTAACTCCCTTGACACACAAGCACTGCACCATAACATGCTAGAAAGGACTTCCGTACGACGAGACACAGCAGAGCCAGGAAGTGGCGAACAGTCGAGGGGTAACTGCAAGCCGCCTGAATAGCCTTCCCACTGGTCAGCGAATGCACTCCACTGGTGGTCGCTGACAATGGAACGGCGCAATCGTTGAGTTAGGTGAGGTGAGACTGCCTGACTGCCGCTACACTCATATTCAAAACACTGGCGAAGGATGATATATCAGCGTTCATATGTGACGTGCTTTAAAGGAACGAAGTCACGATTTTAACCTCCCTTCGACGTCTACGTCTCTAGTGATGCGGCACAAGCTCGAAATGGGGAATGACGGGGGAAGAAGATCAGATCAGCAGTGTCATTTTAAGGAACCATTCCGGCATTATTTTAGGGAAATTACGGAAAATCTTAATGTGGATGGTCGGACGGAGATATGAACTGCCGTCATCCCAAATGCGAGTGCAGTTCCTTGAACTACACCACCTCGCTTAGTGGTTTCTAAATAAAGATTGCTAATTCTTCACCTTGGCAGTTACTTTATTAACATGATGGTATTCTTTGAACAGAAACTAGCTGTGAATTAGAAACCTGTAAATCTGCAGCTTATGCTTATTCTTTTTAAAGGAATATGTGCAGCTTTTGTCTAGCTGGCACGTTTCACATTACATCGTTCGATATCACGGATATGACAGTGTTAATTTACGCTAACAAGGCCGCACGCTATTTGATGAGCTTTGCAAACTTGATACACACTGAATGGTGTATAAATGGCTGTTTTTGCTGCGATTCCTGATTGAGAAGATAATTACGCGACCCCTGGTGAGCAATCCTGTTTACTCGTAATACAGATGGTATCGCGCCAGTATTGCGTGCGAAACGTCCGCGCGTATCGGATAACAGCTGCTTAAGGTTTTTTCCCCCTTCTGTAGGTTTCAACCTTGCGGATGATGGAGTATCTTACGGCCGTCGTCGAGATACCCCGTCATGTGCAGTTTAAACAATGAGAAATATAAATGTAACGAACATCCCTACGATGAACAATAGTGTACTATGGTCATCGATAATGTGTTTAATTCTTCCTTTGCTACTAGAATGTTACTGCGGCTTGCAGATCGGCTTTTCGAAATGAAAGATTGCAGTTAACAACGAGAAATACCTCTGCAGTAATGGTTCGGTTGCACGTACGGTTCCCTTAATTCTTGCTAGATTTGGGTATAAACCAATCTTGATGTGGCTTCATACATTTCTACTGCAGATTTACAGGTCGAGTCTTTATAAGTAAAATGAAAATTAAGTCTGTTGTTGGTTTCAAAACTACACTGACCGGCACGAAAAACGCAACACTTCAATTTATTACAAAAACTGAAATTTTATTTTAAATTTGTGACACTTTTCTGACACTGATCCACTTTCTTATGGTGGAATATTGTGGTACAGTCCTATCCAAGTGCCCATCAATGAAAAAAAAGAAAGACGATTGTAAACAAATTTAACAAATTAAACCAGAGATGTATACTTCAAGCAAATTTTGAGTAAGCTCGTAAAGACAATGCACGTCTGTTTTGATGTTACACACTTCACACTTTACTTCACAGTCCTCGTAGACGATCTCTGAGACCTCTGTTCGCGTCTTCAAAAGCGTGTGTTGTCATCTCTTGCACCAATGATGGCATTCAACCTTTCAGGCATGACCCCGATTAATACAGTTGATGAATCGTACCCCATTCTTCCAGCAGGATGTTCTGTAGGGTTTCTGGATAGTGCTGACGGGTTCTTCTCCCCAGCCAGTCCGAAATGCGCTCAATAGGATTCAAATGAGGGCTTCGAGCAGCCCATCTCATAACATGCATTATTGTTTCATCCAATAATTCCTGTATAATTCTCGTAACATGTGGGCGTGCATTGTCGTGAATTACTGTAAAATCATCTTCAAAAAATTGAGAGAAAGGCAAAACATGCTCCAGAAGGATTTCCTCCAACTAAGGATGCGCGGTAAGGCTCCCATGCTCCAAGACGACCTAACCCATCCTTGCAGTAGTACTGATTCCTGCCCACACCATCACAGAACCACCCTGAAAAGACGTCCTGGACGACCTTGTGGAAGGAGACTACCTTTCCCCTGGACTTCTCCAGACCCTCTCTCTCCAGTCAGGTGATCGGGGGCCAAGTCCAGACTCATAGGTGAACACCACTTGATCCCATTGTCGTACTGTTTAGCCAAGATGTTCCCTCGCGAAATGTAGTCGAACTGTACAATGTTCACTGGCGAGTTCTGGATCTGTGGCAGGTTTTCAGGACTGAAGACTGGCTTCCTCCAGTCTTGTCTGAAGGTTTCTCTGACTAACATTGACCCCCAAACCTCGTAGAATCGATTTCGTGCTTCAATAGCGGTGGTGTGACAGTTGCGGAGAACTTGAAGTTGTAAGAAGCGGTTATCTCTCTCAAATATTGCTCTTTTCGGGCCTGTTTCTGGTCTCCTTGCGAAGCCTCCAGTCTCCCTCTACCTTTGTACGATTCTGGAAATCATGAAACTTTAAGTCCTCAACACCTCTGCAACTTAATGCACGCTGCGGCCATCTCCCACCGAAGCAACAACTTTCGCAGCTTGTTCAGGGCTTAACGGCATGTTTACTCAAGAAATTTGATTACGACGATCACAGAAAGTTCCTACAAACAAATGCAAATGAAAGAACAACAATTCACGGTACAACAATAAGCGCTGCAAGGGCGGGAAAACATTATTCGCTCACATTCAGTGATGTGTTTTCCAGGTTGTGAGGGAAACAACAGCTGAGTCTACTACAATAAACAATTAATACTTCATTTCTTGCTCGCAAAGCAACGCCAGTAACACGCCCCGTCTCAAAAACTTGTTTGAAGTGCTTCAGTTCGATTAAATAGATAATTACACAGTGATTACATATCATTTATTGGGTGTTGCGTTTCTCGTGTCAGTCAGTGTGTATCCAAAAAGTTATCATTTGTGGTACTTACTGGAATAAAGAGTTCAGAGGAAGGTCAACGATCTAGCTTCTCTCTTTCCCTATTTTTGAGTGCGATCTAGTTTTCCTTTTTTCCGTATTATAAAGACATGGACTTAATGTTTGGCGGTTTTGAGTGACAAAGCAGAGAAAGTTTTACATATGGTATGAGAAAACGTTGGCCAGGGTGAATGTACACAAATTCTCAACATAAAAAACGTTTCAACGCAGGTGCAAGATTATCCTAAAGCAAATTTCTATCTGGACATATAAAGGTCAACGCTTGACAAAGGCTGCTCACGGTCATGTGGTGAAACATTTGAGTGTGAGAAGTCAGGGTGGTCTTGTAAACAGTTCCGCTGAAAATAACTTTTTTATATGTAACTGTTTACGCTTTGAGTCGCAAGTATTAAATGTGCACCACCATCAATAATTACGGGTATGGACTTAATTGTTTTAAGATTAACTGAAACTAACTAGAGGGTTTCTTCGCCACTCTTTACACATAGGTTATTCGTGAATATTTAAAGGATTTCAGAAGACAACTGCACGAAAACTACAAGACACACATAAATGAGACATATACAGGGCGACAATTATTAAACTATATGAAATAAAATCGTTATAACTTCTGAATGGTTGGCGTTAAGACGTTCAATTGCACGGTTGGCCGCGAGGTGTGATGAGAGTTAGTATGCGCATGCGCCCATGTCTTCTTGTAGTCGGCCATTTACGTTTGGATGGGTTCGTCAATAATCAAATCTGGAGCATTTGGGGAACTGAGAATCCGCATTTCGCGATCTAAAAGTCGCTTCACACACAACGGGTGCTGCAATGTCCAGTCACGGAGTAATCTGTGCGATATTCCTTGATGGCATGGTGACTAGCGAACGGTACGTAAAGCTTTTGGAAGATTCTTCCATCTCCATTATCCAAAGTGACCCAGATTTCGACAAGATGAGGTACCGGCGAGACGGAGCTCGACCCCACCGAAGCAGGAGTGTGATGTCCTGAAGGAGCACTCTGGGGACCGCATTCTGGCTCTGGGGCAGAGACCACTGACATGGTCCTCGATTGGTCGCCATATTCTCCCGATCTGAACACGCCATTTTGTGGGGCTATGTTGAAGACAAAGTGTACAGTAATAACCCCAAAACCACTGCCAAGCCGTCGACAGCATCGATGTTCCAACACTTCAGTGTGTTATGAAGAATTTCACTAGTCATCTGCGCCACATAATCGCCAATGATGGCAAGCATATCGAACATGTCATAACCTAAATCTGAACACCTGTAGTGATGTATACATGTTGAATAGAGTGTGTGCACGCCCTAGTTTGCAACTAATTTGCGTTTTTTCTTTTCATGTAGTTCTATAATTGTTACCCTGTATCAGTGGATAGAACAACTATCCAAGATTTAACTCTCATTACAGGTGACAATATGAGCACCATTTGTGACGTGGCAAGGTCACTGACGTGAACTGCCTAGAAATGCGCCGGCCGCTGTGGCCGAGCGGTTCTAGGCGCTTCAGACTGGAACCGCGCTACCGCTACGGTCGCAGGTTCGAATCCTGCCTCGGGCATGGATGTGTGTGATGTCCTTAGGTTAGTTAGGTTTAAGTAGTTGTAAGTTCTAGGGGACTGATGACCTCAGATGTTGAGTCCCATAGTGCTCAGAGCCATTTGAACCTAGAAGGGCACGTCAGCAGACCACTTTGGAAATCTGTTCACTGTTTTGCCTATCTGTAGGCGCGAACTAATTTGATGCAACAGTTCGGAGAGGATGATGAGTCTACAGGTTTTGACATTCCTGCCTCCCAGTAGTACGCTCTGCAACTACGCTACGGTGCGCATTACGAATATAAATTTTTTGAGATGCTCTATCCAGTGATGGGTGTAAACTTTTCTGAATGTCTTGTAGGTGTTGCTCAGTTGTCTTCTGAAACTCCCCAAATACTTACAAATCAACTAGGAGGAGGACCGCGTTTGGCATAAAGTCTGACTGAAAACTGCTGATCCGAACTGTTTAGTCACTTCCCTGATTCCCTACAATCAAGCTGGGTGGTTCCTAGTACAGTATGCTGCTGCATTACGTCGCTGTTTTGCGAGGAATATTAGTTATTCTGTTTTACACAGCCAAATTTCTGATCCAAATAGATCAAGGAGACGCCTGGAGTGAAAGATGAAATTTTGACTACAATGTAAAAAGGCAGAAGGCGGGACATGTGGACCTTATGAATGCGTGGTAGGTGCATGAAGGAAGTTCACTTTTGGATTTCAATGGGTATGAAAAAGTGTAGTCGACGGGCTAATAACAAAGATGACGTTAGAAAATATTAATTGCATAACGTTTCGAAACACTTATGTCGCCTTTGATATGGTTCTACAATGTGTGCAAGCTTCAATTGAAAGACAATAGACATTAGTGATAATGACTGGATTCCAGTGCTGTGTGAAGGAGAAGTATTTATGATATGCCCAGAGAAATTACACTATTGACTTGTAGCAGCAAGACAGCTTCATCGAAACCAGCATTTCCTTCAAGAAGGTACGAAACTCGATGTCACAGAGAAAGCCCGGGAGGAAGCGGCGTTAGTGACCTTGAGCATCTTTTGTGAGCCACTAGGGATTCGGAAAACACGGGAGAGACTGGGAGATTTTAGATCGCATCATGAATGCACCTGGATTTCCACAAAAGCGAAATGACGGCAGGATAAACGCCAATTGCGAATAGATACATCAGAGTCCTCGGCTCTGCTAGTTCTCGGCTGTTTCCCTTACATGACACAGTGGTACAACATGCACAAGTGTGCCCAAGACAGAAGCGCATAGGCAACTTGCATACAATATTTGATTCCTCCCTTTCTGAGCTAGGTGCATTCATTGCAGTTTTGTATGCCCGCCGCTTTTTGCGTGTACGGGAGTCGAAACTGAGAGCTTTTGGTAAGAAAATAGAGGGACAGTTCTTTCGTGATACCATGTCAAGAGATGTAAATATAGAGGCAGTGTGAAATTTTTAAGCTTTCATTTCGCAGAATAAAGGTCAACGGCTGAAAACACAAGTATGGAATCGATTCAGTGAAAACTATTCCCTTGTTTCAGAGTCCACGACAAAACATCACAACTGACGAACGGCTCTTTCACACTAACGACGGGTGAAGGTGTACACAACACATGGCTAGCAAGCATTTGCATTTTGCATCAAGTTTTGGTTTATGGCGGATTTGGATATCAAAATATCTCTTAAACGGATTGTGAAAATCTACCGGAGAATCAAACCCTTTCCGGATAAATTGTTATTAAACTTACAGTACCATTCCTTGGAAGTGAAGAGAGTGTAGCAACAAACTGTTTTCCCTCCACTTTGCCGCAATATTGGAAAGTATGTGAACAGCAAACTGTTAAAGAAAAGGAGAAAGAGATCCTATCATCAATATGAATGTCAAAAGAACAATACTATGTTATGCTACTGTGGCGAGACAGACAGAACCTTGCCTGTTTATCACAATAATAAAAATAAAGATTCTCTTTCTCAATAAACTTCATTGAAGTGTAGATATTGGTATCTCTGCAAATTACACTCTAGTGCCTGGCACAGGTTTAACCGAGCCCCGTCACAATAATTCTCTATTATTCTACTCTCTAACAGCGCGCGGGAAAGCTAACACCCGTATCTTTCCCTGCGAGCTCTGATTCCCCTTATTTTATTGTGATGAGCGTTTCTCCCTATGCAGGTCGGTATCAACAAAATATTTTCGCATTCGGAGGAGAAAGTTGGTGACTGCCATTTCTTGAGAAGATTCCGCCGCAACGAAAAACACTTCTTTTAGTGACGTCCACCCCAAATCCAGTATCATGTCAGTGACTCTCCTATTTCTCGATAATAGGAAATGTGCTGCTCTTCTCGAAGTACCCCGTTATACCTGTCTAGTAAGGATCCGAGACTGCGCAGCAGTATTCTAAAAGAAGACGCACAAACGTAGTCCAGGCAGTCTCTTTAGTACGACTGTTACATTTTCTAAGTGTTCTGCCAATAAATCGCAGTCTTTGGTTTGCTTTCCCCAACAACATTTTCTATGCGTTATTTCCAATTTAAGTTGTTCGTAATTGTTACTCCTTCGTGTTTAGTTGAATTTACAGCCATTAGATTTCACTGACTTATCGTGCAACAGAAGTTAACGGATTCCTTTTAGTACTCGTGTAGATAACCTCACACAGTCAACTGCCAATTTTCGCACCATACAGCTAGCTATCTTTTCTAAATTGTTTTGCAATCTGTTTTGATCTTCTTGTGACTTCACTAGATGATAAACGACAGCATCATCTGCAAAAAACCAAAGATGGTCGCTCATACTGTCTTGTAAATCGTTAACCTATATAAGAACCAGCAGAGGGCCTATAATGCCACCTCGAGGAACGCCATAAATCACTTCTGTTTTACTCGATGACTTCCCGCCAATTACTACGAAATGTGACTTCTCTGACAGGAAATCACGAATCCAGTCACATAACTGAGACGATATTCCATAAGCACACAACTGCACTACAAGCTGCTTGTGTGACAGTGTCAAAAGCCTTCTGGAAATCTAGAAATACGGAGTCAACTTGAAATCCCTCGTCAATGGCACTCAACACTCCGTGTGAGTAAAGGGCTAAGTGTGTTTCACAAGAACGATGTTTCCTAAATCCTTGTTGACTGTGTGTCAATAGACCGTTTTCTTCGAAGCAATTCATAATGTTCGAACACAATATATGTTACAGAATCCTGCTACATATCGACGTTAATGATATGGCCCTGTAACTTAGTCGATTACTCTTTCTACCCTTCTTGATTATTTGTGTGACCTGTGTAGCTTTCCAGTCTTTGGGTATGGATGTTTCGTAAGCGAGCGGTTGTATATGATTGTTAAGTATGGAGCTATTGCATCAGTATACTCTGAAAGGAACGTTACTAATATACAGTCTGGACAGGAAGAATTGCTTTTGTTAGGTGATTTAAGTTGCCAAAAGCAGGCAACGGAGCGACTGTTAAAACTAAGTTTTCGAAAACAGCTACAAGTCGCACTTTTTTTTACCGATTTCGCCCTTTACATGAACGATAGCATCATCATAATATAAAGTTTAAAGTAGGCTTGCAGATCAATTTCATCTTTGCCCCTGTCAATGTAAATGTCATTATTTACCACTGTACTTTAAACATTAGTGTCAGTACTATAGTACAGTCAGATTTATCTTTAATGCTGTCAGCCAACTTTAAGCTGTTTATTTTGATGATGCTCTTGATCTTTTGAAGAGCGAAACCAGTCAATAAAACTAGAAATACAAAGTGCGACCTGCGACTGTTTTCGAAAACACAGATTTAAGTTGAATCAGTACTTCGACGATATCTAAGTTACTCATGTTAGCAGCTGTTCTTGATTCAAATTCTGGAATATTTACTTAGTTTCCTCCGGTGAATTTCGGAAGGTTGTTTAGTGACTGCTTTGGCAGTATTGCCGTCGATAGTATTTCCATTGGTATCGCGCAGAGAAGGCTTTGATTGTGTCTTTCTGCTGGCGTACTTTACATACGACGAGAATCTCTTTGGATTTTCTTCCAGGTTTCGAGACACAATGTCTTCCAGAAAACTAAGAATTTTATAATAAATTGGAATATGGAGTGAGTATTACAATAATGGATCAGACTGCTAAAAGAGGCGAGTGACAGCAACTTCGCAGAGACGAGCAGTACAAGTGCTTTACAATACAGGGTGATTCAAAAAGAATACCACAACTTTAAAAATGTGTATTTAATGAAAGAAACATAATATAACCTTCTGTTATACATCATTACAAAGAGTATTTAAAAAGGTTTTTTTTTCACTCAAAAACAAGTTCAGAGATGTTCAATATGGCCCCCTCCAGACACTCGAGCAATATCAACCCGATACTCCAACTCGTTCCACACTCTCTGTAGCATATCAGGCGTAACAGTTTGGATAGCTGCTGTTATTTCTAGTTTCAAATCATCAATGGTGGCTGGGACAGGTGGCCGAAACACCATATCCTTAACATACCCCCATAAGAAAAAATCGCAGAGGGTAAGATCAGGGCTTCTTGGAGGCCAGTGATGAAGTGCTCTGTTAAGGGCTGCCTGGCGGCCGATCCATCGCCTCGGGTAGTTGACTTTCAGGTAGTTACGGACAGATAAGTGCCAATGTGGTGGCGCTCCATCCTGCTGAAATATGAATTGTTGTGCTTCTTGTTCGAGATGAGGGAACAGCCAATTCTCTAACATCTCCAGATACTGTAGTCCAGTTACAGTAGCACCTTCGAAGAAAAAGGGACCAAAAACTTTATTGGCTGTAATGGCACAGAAAACGTTCACCTTAGGCGAGTCACGTTCATACTGAGTTGTTTCCCGCGGATTCTCAGTGCCCCATATACAGACATTGTGACGGTTGACTTTCCCGTTAGTGTGGAAAGTTGCTTCATCACTAAACACAATCTTTGAAACGAAAGATTCATCTGTTTCCATTTGAGCAAGGATAAAATCACAGAAATCGATTCTTTTAATCTTTTCAGCTGCAGACAGTGCTTGAACCAATTTCAGACGATAAGGTTTCATAACTAACCTTTTTCGTAGGACTCTCCATACAGTTGATTGTGGAATTTGCAGCTCTCTGCTAGCTCTGCGAGTCGATTTTCCTGGGCTGCGAACAAATGCTTGCTGGATGCGTGCTACATTTTCATCACTCGTTCTCGGCCGTCCGGAACTTTTCCCTTTGCACAAACACCCATTCTCTGTAAACTGTTTATACCAACGTTTAATACACCACCTATCAGGAGGTTTAACACCATACTTCGTTCGAAATGCACGCTGAACAACTGACGTCGATTCACTTCTGCCGTAATCAATAACACAAAAAGCTTTCTCTTGAGCGGTCGCCATCTTAGCATCAACTGACGCTGACGCCTAGTCAACAGCGCCTCAAGCGAACAAATGTAGAACTAAATGAAACTTTGTAGCTCCCTTAATTCGCCGACAGATAGTGCTTAGCTCTGCCTTTTGCCGTTGCAGAGTTTTAAATTCCTAAAGCTGTGGTATTCTTTTTGAATCACCCTGTATATTGGACATCGCTGAAAAAATGCATCGATTCTTTTCACAGGAGTTTAAGGAAATTTATCCCCCCATTAGTTTCTGCAGCTTCTCAGTGAAAAATAAAGACGTGATCACTTGAAAAACAGGTGCTAAAATTATACTGCCGGAAAAAAATTAGTCACCTTGAAAGACGATGTCTATTTTGAATGCACCTGGGAGACAGATGTACTGATAACGGTTTCAACGTCGTCCGCCAACAGACAGTGGTAGTGGCATACTACGACAGCGCCGACTGTGTCTACCCTTTAATAGGGAATGCGCCCAGCCACGAGGCTCAGTGTGGTGCAAACCTGTGAAGCAAGCAGGCAACCATGCCACAGGGACGCACTCATGCTTCCTACAGCCAACTGAGTGAGTTTGAAAGGCGCTAGATTATGACCTTCCGAGTGGCAGGATGAAGAAGCTCTCTCATTCAAGTTGATAATGGAAGCAAGAGGTCTTTGTGGAAGGAGACCAGACAGCGAGGTCATCGGTCTCACCGGATTAGGGAAGGACGGGGAAGGAAGTCGGCCGTGCCCTTTCAAAGGAACCATCCCGGCATTTGCCTGGAGCGATTTAGGGAAATCACGGGAAACCTAAATCAGGATGGCCGAACGCGGGATTGAACCGTCGTCCTCCCGAATGCGAGTCCAGTGTCTAACCACTGCGCCACCTCGCTCGGTGGCAGGATGAATTGACACGTAAGTTAGACGTGTTGCATCAGTTGTGCAAAGATCCTGGTACCACTGTGGCCAAGCTGTTCTAGGCGCTTCAGTCCAGAACCGCACTGCTGCTACGGTCGCAGGTTCGGATCCTGCCTCGGGCATGGATGTGTGTGATGTCCTTAGGTTAGTTAGGTTTATGTAGTTCTGAGTTCTAGGGGACTGATGACCTCAGATGTTACGTGCCATAGCGCTCAGAGCCATTTGAAATTCTGGTATCAGTGGCAGACGAGATCCTGGATGTCCACAGAGCACAGGGGCCCCATCAGGATCGCCGTATTCTAAGGGCAGCAACGGCAGATCGTACGGCTACCACAGTATACTAAAGAGGGCTTGTGAGCCCAGACGTGTCAACACCAACTGTTGCGAACCGATTATTAGGAGTAGGACTATGGGCACGCACGCACGCACACCCCTAGGTCGTCTTCCATTCACAGCACCGCACTGCTGCGATTTCGGTTTATTTCTAACTTTTACCGAGTGAGAACTGTAATCTTATTATTAGCACGTGCGGTCTGTATGACGTACCTCTCAAGCAACACTATGCCCGACTGGACCTAAGTCCGTACATAGCAGCATTCGTCCAAAAGATCCAGACTTCGATTCTGTTATACAATCGTGGCTAAATGACGCAAGTGATGTTGACAAGTGCGAGGCAGACTTCTGCATGGAGGTATGTGGTAATAATTCAGACTATCAAATGTCTGTAGATGAAAGGGAAGATGTTACAGTAGCCAATGTTCATAGTAAGATTTGTTATGCAAGAACGGGTTCAAATAGTTTTGTGAACCTTTTCTCAAAAGAAGCAGGACGCAAAAACAAAAGACAATGTTGTTGTTCAGTTGCCAAGTATACAGGAACGAGCACACAAACACTTTTACAGAACACTCATGTTGAGTATCACCGGTAACAAATATTTCCAACATTGTAAAAATGTAAAAAACAGTACATTATGATATATCCAGTTTTTAATAGTTCAGTTGCACCCATTCATCTCTAAATATGCAATTAATCACTAAATATTTTTACTAATTACTTAGTACAAAGGTTGGAGTCAGTTTGTGTAATTTCCTCTTAATTTTTAAAGTTGAATTAAAGAAAGTTGTACGAAGCATACATACATACATACATACGGTATGGTCTACATGTATTAATTTGTAAGTAGCTTTAGTCACTAAATACTACTCTATGCTGTCAGGGTCTCAGATTTGAAATTTCTATAAATCTGAGGATAAAATAAAGCACAGCGGCATGGTACACCTGACGCCTCGATCTATGTTCCATTGAAAGTACGTCAAAAGTTAAGGGTAACCATGTTAACTGGTTTACCTTATATTATTTATATGTTTTGTCTTAAGGGGGGTAGGACGTCAAACGGGCCGCCTCGGGGCAGGAGAGGCACCACAGGACATTTTAATTTCCACTGTCTATACTTTTACACATATATTCACACAACTTTGTCAGCATGTCCAAGAAGGATTCAGTATTCACACTCGTAACAGTGGAACTTCAAAAACATGAAGTAAATTTCTTTTACATGTCAAATTTAATCATTTTTTCACTTACTATTGGCTGCATTTGTTACTATAGGTACACTTTTCTTCATAAGTAAGAGACATTCTTCGATGAATTTTGGACAGCACACAAACCATACTCATAGGTATATGAAACTCTACAATTTTCCAAATCTATTAAAAACTGCGGTAAAAATTCAAATAATTAACTATAGAATTTGAGATTTTCTAAACATGAAATTTAAAATATAACAGCTCATTCATTTTTTCGTAAATTAAAGAAATTCTAGAGTTTCATGCACCTGTAAGTATGGTTTGTATGCTGTGCGAAATTCATCGAAGAATCTCTTCTACTTATGAAGAAAAGTGTACCTATAGTAACAAATGCAGCCAATAATAAGTGAAAAAAATGATGAAATTTCAAATGTGAAAAAAATTGTTATGTTTCTGAATTTCCACTGCTAAGAGTAGAATCCTGAATCCTTCCTGGTCATGCTGACAAAGTTTCATGAATTTGTTTGTAAAAGTATAGACAGTGAAAATTAAAATGTCCTGTGGTGCCTCTCCTGCTCCAAGTCGGCCCGTTTGACGTCCAATCCCCCTTAATGTAATTACTACGTTCTAGATCAGTAACAATTTCAAAAACTTATGTGTAATATATTTGTTTGTTGTGTTTCCTTGATAAATAGATAAGAAACTTATACATTAGTTTTGAAATAATTTGATATTTTAATGGTTTTTTTAATAGGTGTGCAGATTGTTCTTTTGATTTACTGATGTATCAGTTGCGTTTCGAAATTAATACATTACATGTGAAATTTGCAAAATTTCCATCCGTATACAAATCCCTAAACAGTTTGTTTCATCACTGAAAAAAAACTACAATTCTGCAGAAAGCGAGTTTCGAAAAACGGTCGGCAAAAAGAGGGGACAGTTCTTTTACCCTTCTTTCTGCAGCCATCATCAATGTAAGGTGCAACTTAAAACAGAATCGACATTGAGAACAGACCGTCTCCATTGAACGACTCTCCCCATTTTAAATGACAGAAGCCAGCGTCCCTCAGCCTGGGATTGCGGCCTGGCGTTTCGTCGGTTACCCCCGGCGACAACCCGATCTGGGGCCTGCTGGCTTAGTCATGACTGTCACGTCATCCAGGCGCGCCCGTGTGGGGGAGTGACGAAGGGTGATTACACTCGTCACGCACCGCACGCACGCGAGCCCCCGGCCAGCGCACAAAAGCCGTACTAGTCACTGCGTTCTGGACGCCGTACACTTGGGGCGACACCCACAGTGAACGATAGCCTGTACACCAACGCTTGACTTTTACTGCAAAAACGTTTGCTGCAATTAATAAAATGTCTCGGGCTATTGTGCCGTTGTCGAATGGATTTCAATTTTAAACCTATCGTTTCGTCCTCGTCTGCGGAGAACATTTTCAAGGAGGACAGTAGCTTCTCCGAGTGTCCCATTCACAACCTGGCTCGCTACTCACTGCAGCAAAATTCCGTTTACGCGTGTTTCCGTGCAGTGGCGTGACGTGACATGTTTTGACTACCCGAGCGCAAATAACCACTGTCGACTGCTGTGATGCGCTGGCGCCTTCAGCTCATGGTGGAAGACTGGCAATCAACATCTTCAGCACTGGAATCTTATGTCATTCAATTTCAAGCCCTCCTCCTTCCTCTTGAAATTCCTGGTCTGTTTTACGATCTCTGTGGCCTCTCTTTATAACCTTTCATGGTATCCGCTTGTAGCTGCTAGTACTTGAGTCCCATCAGAATTAACATCGTGGTCTCCTAGCTGTAAAGTACGTTCCGCAACAGCTTATCAGCCGATGCCCCCCTTTCTCCAATTGCCCTTGTGCTCTTCTAGTCGTTTTTTGACGGTTCTTCTTGTAGCACCCACATACGCCTACATCTACATCTAAATCTACATGATTACTCTGCAATTCACATGTAAGTGCTTGGCAGAGGGTTCATCGAACCACAATCATACTATCTCTCTAACATTTCACTCCCGAACACCGCGCGGCAAAAACGAACACCTAAACCTTTCTGTTCGAGCTCTGATTTCTCTTATTTTATTTTGATTATCATTCCTACTTATGTAGGCTAGGCTCAACAAAATATTTTCGCATTCGGAAGAGAAAGTTGGTGACTGAAATTTCGTAAATAGATCTCGCCGCGACGAAAAACGTCTTTGCTTTAATGACTTCCATCCCAACTCGCGTATCATATCTGCCACACTTTCTCCCCTATTACGTGATAATACAAAACGAGCTGCCCTTTTTTGCACCCTTTCGATGTCCTCCGTCAATCCCACCTGGTAAGGATCCCACACCGCGCAGCAATATTCAAACAGAGGACGAACGAGTGTAGTGTAAGCTGTTTCTCTAGTGGACTTGTTGCATCTTCTAAGTGTCCTGCCAATGAAACGCAACCTTTGGCTCGCCTTCCCCACAATATTATCTATGTGGTCTTTCCAACTGAAGTTGTTCGTAATTTTAACACCCAGGTACTTAGTTGAATTGGCAGCCTTGAGAATTGTACTATTTATCGAGTAATCGAATTCCAACGGATTTCTTTTGGAACTCATGTGGACCACCTCACACTTTTCGTTATTTAGCGTCAACTGCCACCTGCCACACCATACAGCAATCTTTTCTAAATCGCTTTCCAACTGATACTGGTCTTCGGATGACCTTACTAGACGGTAAATTACAGCATCATCTGCGAACAACCTAAGAGAACTGCTCAGATTGTCACCCAGGTCATTTATATAGATCAGGAACAGCAGAGGTCCCAGGACGCTTCCCTGGGGAACACCTGATATCACGTCAGTTTTACTCGCGTATTTGCCGTCTATTACTGCGAACTGCGACCTTCCTGACAGGAAATCACGAATCCAGTCGCACAACTAAGACGATACCCCACAGGACCAGAGCTTGATTAGAAGTCGCTTGTGAGGAACGGTGGTTGTTGCCTCCCCACAACTAAACGGAATACTACAAATTTCTGCTTTTTCTAGCGGTTGGCGAGCATCTTTGGCCAATTTTAGGTGATCCTTTGTCTTCCAGGTGGGATTGTAGATTACCGCGATGTTCCATATTTTCAAGGTTTTTGCTGTGTGGTCAAACGCCCTTAATGAAAGGCAAGAAAACTTTCGATTTCACAGAGGATTGTACATCGTTACGATTCCTGCGCGGTGTTGTCTCTTTTTACCTCAGCGGACGAATAGCCATTCTTTATTAATGCATTGTGAGGTGTTTCAATTCTACGTCAAGCAGCTCTGGTTCACCGATGTTCCTTGCTCTATCCGCCAACGATTTTAAGATACCTCGTTTTGTTGTGAGTGATGGGTCGAATCCCGGTGTTGACGCATGGTGCAGGGAATGGCAATTGAATCTCAATGTAGACAAGTGTAATGTGTTGCGAATACATAGAAAGAAAGGTCCTTTATCATTTAGCTACAATATAGCAGGACAGAAACTGGAAGCAGGTAATTCCATAAATTATCTGGGAGTACGCATTAGGAGTGATTTAAAATGGAATGATCATATAAAGTTGATCGTCGATCAAGCAGATGCCAGACTGAGATTCATTGGAAGAATTCTAAGGAAATGCAATCCGAAAACAAAGGAAGTAGGTTACAGTACGCATGTTCGTCCACTGCTTGAATACTGTTCACCAGTGTGGGATCCATACCAGACGGGGTTGGTAGAAGAGAGAGAAGATCCAACGGAGAGCAGCGCCCTTTGTTACGGGATCTTTTAGTAATTGCGAAAGCATTACGGAGATGATAGATAAACTCCAGTGGAAGACTCTGCAAGAGAGACGCTCAGCAGCTCGGTAAGGGCTTTTGTTGAAGTTTCGAGAACATGCCTTCACCGAGGAGTAAAACATTATATTGCTCCCTCCTACGTATATCTCGCGAAGAGACCATGAGGATAAAATCAGAGAGATTAGAGCCCACACAGAGGCATACCGACAATCTTTCTATCCACGAACAATACGAGACTGGAATAGAAGGGAGAACCAATAGAGGTACTCAAAGTACCCTCCGCTACACACCGTCAGGTGGCTTGCGGAGTATGGATGTACGAGGTGCATTCGAGTTCTAAGGCCTCCGATTTTTTTTCTCCGGACTGGAAAGAGATAGAAACATGTGTATTGTTTCAAAATGAGGCCGCGTTCATTGTCAATACGTCCCAGAGATGGCAGCACCGTACGGCAGATGGAATTTTACCGCCAGCGGCGAGAATGAGAACTGTTTTAAATACTTAAAATGGCGACGTTTTCCTTACTTGAACAGCGTGCAATCATTCGTTTTCTGAATTTGCGTGATGTGAAACAAATTGAAATTCATCGACAGTTGAAGGAGACATGTGGTGATGGAGTTATGGATGTGTCGAAAGTGCGTTCGTGGGTGCGACAGTTTAATGAAGGCAGAGCATCGTGTGACAACAAACCGAAACAACCTCGGGCTCGCACAAGCCGGTCTGACGACATGATCGAGAAAGTGGAGAGAATTGTTTTGGGGGATCGCCGAATGACTGTTGAACAGATCGCCTTCAGAGTTGGCATTTCTGTGGGTTCTGTGCACACAATCCTGCATGACGACCTGAAAATACAAAAAGCGTCATCCAGGTGGGTGCCACGAATGCTGACGGACGACCAAATGGCTGCCCGTGAGGCATGTTGCCAAGCAATGTTGACGCGCAACGACAGCATGAATGGGACTTTCTTTTCGTCGGTTGTGACAATGGATGAGACGTGGATGCCATTTTTCAATCCAGAAACAAAGCGCCAGTCAGCTCAATGGAAGCACACAGATTCACCGCCACCAAAAAAATTTCGGGTAACCGCCAGTGCTGAAATAATGATGGTGTCCATGTTCTCGGACAGCGAGGGCGTAATCCTTACCCATTGCGTTCCAAAGGGCACTACAGTAGCAGATGCATCCTTCGAAAATGTTTTGAAGAACAAATTCCTTCCTGCACTGCAACAAAAACGTCTGGGAAGGGCTGCGCATGTGCTGTTTCACCAAGACAACGCACCAGCACATCAAGCTAACGTTACGCAACAGTTTCTTCGTGATAACTTTGAAGTGATTCCTCATGCTCCCTACTCACCTGACCTGGCTCCTAGTGACTTTTGGCTTTTTCCAACAATGAAAGACACTCTCCGTGGCCGCACATTCACCAGCCGTGCTGCTATTGCCTCAGCGATTTTCCAGTGGTCAAAATAGACTCCTATAGAAGCCTTCGCCGCTGCCATGGAATCATGGCGTCAGCGTTGTGAAAAATGTCTACGTCTGCAGGGCGATTACGTCGAGAAATAACGCCAGTTTCATCGATTTCGGGTGAATAGTTAATTAGAAAAAAAATCGGAGGCCTTAGAACTTGAATGCACCTCGCAGATGTAGATGTAGGTATGTAGGTATGTACATGTGCGTGGATTTTCGGTAAAGTGTGTGACCTAAGCTATTCTTCCTTGAAAACTACCACATCAAGTAAATTCAATCTTCCGGCTTCCTCCTCCTCGTCCTCCTCCTCCATGGCAAACGGAGCCTTTGGATTAATCCCGTTGAGATGTTTACGAAAACGACAAAGTTCCTCTCTGCCATGCCTCCACAAAACAGACTTATCATTCAAGTACTCGAATTTTTCCATACAGAAATTCACTGTAATTGGGCTTAAGTGGCTTCCCAAAGCCACGCAATCAGTCTGTTAATAGAAATCATCACACCATAGGACATACCTGGTTCTGTGGCAGTAGCTGACAACATGTTTCCAGTCATTAACAGTCCAATGTCGGTGTTGATAGGCCCGGGCGACGCGTAAAGCTTTGTGTCGTGCAGTCATCAAGGGTACAGGAGTGGGTTCCGAAAGCCCATATCGATGTTGTTTCGTTGAATGCCTCGCACGCTGACACTTCCTGACGGCCCAACATTGAAATCTGCAGCAATTTGCGGAAGGGTTGCACTTCTGTCACGTTGAACGATTCCCTTCAGTCGTCGTTTGTCCCGTTCTTGCAGGATCTTTTTCCGGCCGCAGAGATGTCGAAGATTTGTTATGCCCGATTCCTGATATTCACAGTACACTCGTGAAATGATCGTACGGGAAAACCGCCGCTTCAACGCTACCTCGGAGATGCTGTATCCTCTCGCTTGTGCGCCGACTACAACACCAAGTTCAAACTCACTTAAATCTTGACAACCTGCTATTGTGGGAGCAATAACCTATCTAAAAACTGCGCCAGACACTTGTCTCACGTATACAGGCGTTGCCGACCGCAGCGCCATATTCTGCCTGTTTACTTATCTCTGTATATCATTAAGTATACCTATATCACTTTCTTTGTCGCTTCAGTGTAGTTACTCATTATACAGCGTTGCGCAAGAAAAAACGACCCGAAGTAATAGACGGCCCATTTTCGTCGGTCATCTACTGTTCCGAAGCTGCTGCGATTACGTTTTGCATTGTCAGTACGAGAGCCGTTGCGATTTGGTTAAGACCTGAGAAGTAAATATCTCAGCGAAATGTATCCCCCCCTCAAGAAAGAATCGCATTAGCAGACGCGTACGTATCTACAGGTTCATTTAAGGAAAGGGGAATGTTTTTGGAAAGAAGTTCCCTGGAGTTTCCGTACCAGCAAGGAGCGTTATGCAGGATATGGTGACGAAGTGACGTACTATAGGGTCAGCTGCAAATGCAGAGAGAATCGACCTCCGTCCGTTCGTACACCTGCTGCAATCGCGGATATTTGAGCACGAATGATACAGAGTCCAAAGACAACACTAGCCGTGTACCTCCTTCCTGGTGGAATGACGAACTGATCGGCTGTCGGACCCCCTCGGTCCAATAGGCGCTGCTCATGCATGATTGTTTACATCTTTCAGCGGGTTTAGTAACATCTCTGGACAGTCAAAGGGACTGTGTCTGTGATACAATAACCACAGTCAACGTCTGTCTTCAGGAGTTCTGGGAACCGTAGTGATGCAAAACTTTTTTTTTTATGTATGTAATTCGGTCAGATGAATTTTGTTTCAACTTTTTATAAATCCTGGCCGAGTTCACGTTTGAAGACTACAACATTGCGGGAGGTTAGTGTTGATTTGGACAGCCATATCACGATATCCCATGAGCACCATGGGTACTCTGCAAGGGTGAGTTACTGTCAAGGATTGTGTTACCATTCTGACGACTCAGTTCCATCCCAAGGTACAACATTTGTTCAAAATGGTGATTTTGTGTTCCAAGACGACAGGACACCTGTTCACGCAGCTTGCATCGTCCAGCAGTGGTTTTGTGAGCAGGAGGATAAATCGTCTCATCTCCCCTGGCCAGCACAGTCAACAGATCTCAACATTACTGAACCTTTCTGGTTTTATTTGGAGAGAAATGTGTGTGATCGCTATCCACCTCCGTCACCGTTACTTGAATTTGCTCTAGTTTAGTAGAAGAACGGCAGAGGTTTCCTTGAAAACCATATAGGACCTTTATTTATCCACTCCGTGTTTTGAATGCGAACGATTTTTGTACATCGTATTAGACACGGTAAGGGTTGTGTTTTTGGTATTTAAATATTTTTGTACACCCCTCTATCTGTTGTACGCTGTTGCCATACAGGAAATCACTCCATTCTCCCGAGTATCCCCTCTTGGATTAGCATTGTGCAAAGTGCTCCACTCTCCCTCGTTACACCGCTGTCACACTCAGCGCTCTCGACGATTCGTCCACCTGTGGGGCGTACAGCCTTCATTTCGGCGTGGCCCGCTTGAAGACGGTTTCGGCGACACCGAACGAAACTGGGAAGCGCTGCTGTGGAACAAGCAATAGCTCCTTCGATTCTAATACAATATTGAAACTGCCAGCAGTTATCGACAATCAGTAACAATCCAAGTGACTCCACACGGTGTTCAGTCACCGTCAATCTGGAAATAAAAGCGTTGGACTAAACGGTTATATTGCTATACCAGTTGTAGCCGCCAGACTTTTTTTCGATACCAGTTTTTTTTTTAATTGCTGTTAGTTGCTGATCTGTGTTGTGACTGGCTATAGAAGCAACTTGAGGAGACGTCATATTGGCCATGGTGTGCAAATGTTGATTTTTTGAGAATGAAAAATCCCTCTACAGGTCCGATGGACTACGTCGTGACTTTGGACACACATCAGCCCCATTAATTACATAGAAAGCGTTAGTCATGGTAGATCACAAGCCGAGAAACGTGATGATCATGTATTCAAAAAATGGTTCAAATGGCTTTGAGCACTATGCGACTTAACTTCTCAGGTCATCAGTCACCTAAAACTTAGAACTAATTGAACCTAACTAACCTAAGGACATCAAACACATCCATGCCCGAGGCAGGATTCGAACCTGTGACCGTAGCGGTCATGCGGTTCCAGACTGAAGCGCCTAGAACCGCGCGGCCACACCGGCCGGCTAATCATGTATTCATTCCACATGCTTGACAAAACAATATCACTCACTGTTGTTATTGTAATGTCTACGGTAGCTCTGCAGAACACGTCACTGAAAGTAAGTGTTAGCACTACAGCGCACGCATATGTTGTGTGACGCATCCCACAACCTGATCGAAAAACGTTCAGTTGAACGTGCTCATGACTGTTCAAGAAAATTACCTACACTTCGGATATCTGTCAAGCACTCAGCTACGGGAACGAAAATTTCAGTTGCAGAAATGTTATGCTTGACTACGCTTTACACTATATTACCGTGTTATATTGTTCTACAAAACAGCATTTGATAATGAAGAATCATTAAAGACTGTATTTTTCGAGAAAAGGTCAAGTTGGCAGTCTTTCGCCACTAAAGAAGTGCACTGGTCCACAACTGATCTCTCAACACAGGAAGTCCGAATTAATGGTTCTCATGGAATTCTTGTCACCAGATTTCACTAGTTATACTGAGATCTTATGGCATCCGTTTTCAGGGAAAGTCTACGTTGAGACTCATACATTGAAGACGATTAAGGAAAAAGACAACCGCTTTCTTTGTGGAGAAAATATACAATGCATCAGTTTTTGAGCATCATTAATTGCAATTTTGTCGTCTGACTTTTAAATTAAATTTTGTTAAAGCAGTCTATGTAGCTTTAGGCAGCACGCTCAGAAATATTTTTCTGTATAGCTACATTTTATAGCACTCCAAGCTCTATGTTTAAATGTTGATGAAAGCACCAGTTATCATTGGGTCAGTATGTGGCTGGATAGGAGGGTATTGATCTGGTGTCATGAATTCGAATTCTTCCAGTGCTACACTGTTTTCCTAGCCACAGATACCCATGACGCGACTTGCCCTATGAGATTATGACCTCTAACACAACAATGAAGAACATTTTAGCACACATCCTATGAAATTTAACCATGCAAAATGGTTCAAATGGCTCTGAGCACTATGGGACTTAACTTCTGTGGTCATCAGTCCCCTAGAACTTAGAACTACTTAAACCTAACTAATCTAAGGACATCACACACATCCATGCCCGAGGCAGGATTCGAACCTGCGACCGTAGAAGCCGTGTGGTTCCGGACTGAAGCGCCTAGAACCGTTCGGTCACAGCGGCCGGCTTTAAACATTCAATTTCGCATATGAAAATTCAACCCGCACGGTCCTTGTGCACGTAATGTTGGTCAGTTGCTGATAAAACGAACGAGGGATGCCTATAGCAGGTAAACTGCAACTGTCAACGAAATACATCAATAAGGCACCAATTTTGATGTCCACATCCGTTGCGTAGTCACACCTTCCGTAACCTTTGACATCTCGCCTTGTCAGACAAGCTTCTCGTACATCACATCTAAAGCTTATGAAGAATCTATATGACAAAAGCTAAGAACAAAAGTAACTATACTTAGTTCGTAACCAAATATTTACAGTGCATTAGGAAAGACTCACATATCAACGCAAATGACATTTAACAAAAACTGTGAGTTAAAAAAATGAAGTTCAGAGCTGTTACACATCTTAGTGGTGACAGTCGTAGGAATTCGGAATGAGACAAGGGCTTTGCCACAGAAATCCTTAATAACTGCCCAGTAATCATAACAACTGCGATCCTTGGACTACCTTCTTATTTACGGATGCGGTAATAACTCTGAGAAACGAAATGACATGTAGGAAACATCCACAATTGGGTTATTTCCGCAGAACTATAAACGCTACTTTTAGTATTTCAATGTAGTTGTCTCTGTAGATAGCAATTCATTTGACGTACATTAGAAAGAACTGTAAATCAAATGCTCTACTACTGTTAATTCCAAACCATTGACCATTATTCCCAAATGTTTACTGGTACAGAAACCCAGTATTTGTAACTGTATGAAATAACCGGTCGTTCCTATAGTGCGTCCGTACACCCATAATCAGATAGCGTAAGAGCGAAGAGCGTGCTTCGGTAAGCTGATGGGGGTAGTACAGCGTTGTTGGTGAACTAATCGCTGTGTACAAATAATCAGTTATTACGATCACTGCAAATACTCATTAACGGGCTGTTCATTCTACGTAAGTTACGTTTTGCCATCTATACTGACGAGCACAGAATTAAATTTAAGTATCTGATTGCATACGGAATAAATTTTAACAAGCTATGTCCCAAGGGGGCTTGAAGATGAATTGGAAGACTGTGAAGAAAGTATTACAAAATGGTAAGGGCGTTAAATTGCCTCACGCTATTCGCCTGGTGTCCCTCTGGCACGAATTCTGATGTTCAATCTGCGAACGCGTGCCGGCTTGTTTGATTTATTCCAATATGGCGGGCGCTCCCTAATTGGGCCTGCCCGTCCCGCTAGTTGACAGGTCTCCCGCGAGCCACGTTCGCTATCAATTCTAAAAAAATTGACGTAAAAGGCAGACAAATGAGATATTTAGGAAAGCCAGTGCTCGGTAGCAACCTACAAACGTTGCGCATTCTTCTGGCAGAAGTAGTTTGCTGCGCATATTCTTGCACGTCAACGAAGTAAACGCCGATTCTATAACAATTTTTGCTAACTTCATTTCATTATTCACGTGGAGTCTAAGGCATCTGGCTTACATTTACCGAGCTCAACAGCTGCACTGCATGTTTACCACTAAAGCCGATGCTGGAATTACTTCAGAGCCTCTGAAACTTCTGTTACGTTGTGGCTTGGCTCTGAGCAATATGCGACTTAATTTCTGAGGTCATCAGTCGCCTAGAACTTAGAACTAATTAAACCTAACTAACCTAAGGACATCACACACATCCATGCCCGAGGCAGGATTCGAACCTGCGACCGTAGCAGTCGCTTGGTTCCAGACTTTAGCGCCTAGAACCGCACGGCCACTCCGGCCGGCTGTTAAGTTGTAAGGATATCAAGTTTATTTATTTACACATTTATTTATGTCACAAGCGAAAATCTTTTTGTTGCGTTGAGATAACTCCTGTTTTTAAATAAATTGTTGTTGTTGTGGTCTTCAGTCCTGAGACTGGTTTGATGCAGCTCTCCATGCTACTCTATCCTGTGCAAGCTTCTTCATCTCTCAATACCTACTGCAACCTACATCCTTCTGAATCTGCTTGGTGTATTCATCTCTTGGTCTCCCTCTACGATTTTTACCCTCTACGCTGCCCTCCAATACTAATTTGGTGATCCCTTGATGCCTCAGAACATGTCCTACCAACCGATCCCTTCTTCTAGTCAAGTTGTGCCATAAACTTCTCTTCTCCACAATCCTATTCAATACCTCCTCATTAGTTATGTGATATACAAACCTAATCTTCAGCATTCTTCTGTAGCACCACATTTCGAAAGCTTCTATTCTCTTCTTGTCTAAACTATTTATCGTCCATGTTTCACTTCCATACATGGCTATACTCCACACTAATACTTTCAGAAATGACTTCCTGACACTTAAATCTATACTCGATGTTAACAAATTTCTCTTCTTCAGAAACGCTTTCCTTGCTATTGCCAGTCTACATTTTATATCCTCTCTACCTCGACCATCAGCAGTTATTTTGCTCCCCAAATAGGAAAACTCCTTTACTACTTTAAGTGTCTCATTTCCTAATCTAATTCCCTCAGCATCACCCGACTTAATTCGACTACATTCCATTATCCTCGTTTTGCTTTTGTTGATGTTCATCTTATATCCTCCTTTCAAGACTCTGTCCATTCCGTTCAACTGCTCTTCCAAGTCCTTCGCTGTCTCTGATAGAATTACAATGTCATCGACGAACCTCAAAGTTGTTATTTCTTCTCCATGGATTTTAATACCTACTCCGAATTTTTCTTTTGCTTCCTTCACTGCTTGTTCAATATACAGATTGAATAACATCGGAGAGAGGCTACAACCCTGTCTCACTCCCTTCCCAACCACTGCTTCCCTTTCATGCCCCTCAACTCTTGTAACTGCCATTTGGTTTCTATACAAACTGTAAATAGCCTTTGGATCCCTATATTTACCCCTGCCACCATTAGAATTTGAAAGAGAGTATTCCAGTTAATTGATTATAAAAATAAAAATTTATGTACAGGTGTCCATTAAAATTTCAAGGCCTTGAAGCGGGCATCCATCACACCTCAAGTTGGCGTGAAGTGCACTTAGTACTTGGATATGAAAATTCTTAACATTTCAGAGAACCCGCACACATTAGGTATAAGTAATTAAGTGGTTCAAATGGCTCTGAGCACTATGGGACTTAACATCTGTGGTCATCAGTCCCCTAGAACTTAGAACTACTTAAACCTAACTAACCTAAGGACATCACACACATCCATGCCCGAGGCAGGATTCGAACCTGCGACCGTAGCGGTCGCACGGTTCCAGACTGTAGCGCCTAGAAGCGCTCGGCCACCCCGGCCGGCTATAAGTTATCCCCTATACATTCCGTATACATGGCGTTGTCTTTGTAGCGTTTTATTGAATTCACCGGCCCTGCGACAAAGAGATTTCACCGCAGTAGTAGGTTCTACTAACCACTTGTGTTGCACCTGAATACCACCGGGTTTTATAATTACAGTGCAGCTACTCTCTGAGGTCCAGTGGGGGCTGTAATTATCGTATGACAACGAAACTACTGTATGTAGATATGCTAATGCGTTAATACGGGACGACTTGCGCTGGAAAAAAAATTAGTTCCAATATTCGCCACCAGATGCAAATCTGGCGCGACGTCTCCGGTGCTCGTTTTGAACAAATTGTGTAAGGGGCAGTTAATGATAAGATTGACCTTCTCTATCCAATACGTAACAAAACATTTCTATACATCTTTCTTGCATTCACAGTGCCTGATTTGCACCTTGTGGTCAAAAACTGAACTAATTTTTCTACGCGTAAATTATTTGCGCATTAA
Source organism: Schistocerca americana (assembly GCF_021461395.2). Lineage (NCBI taxonomy): Eukaryota > Metazoa > Arthropoda > Insecta > Orthoptera > Acrididae > Schistocerca > Schistocerca americana. Next base: position 226,988,395 of record NC_060123.1, read on the forward strand.
TTCGTTATAACAAAGTTTCGCTGCCGTACGATAATTACAGCGCACACTGGCCTCCAGAGTAGCTGCTCTCTTTAATATGACCACCCGGTACCCAAGTAAACTGGGTGATTTTCACAAAAATCTTATAAATTAGTGTTTAAGCAGAGACACTAATTTTGCTCGGTCTACCACCTTTCACGCTGAGAAGATGCCTGAATTATAAGTAACAGACACTGCATACGAATGCCGCACAGTGCCTCCACCCCTCAAACTGTCACATGAAGTGTACACCAGGATCACAGTGACCCTCAATTATTTGCTCGAGAAACTGCCTAAACATAGAATATTTTATAATCAAATTAGACTCTCATTTACTAAATTCATTTTATTTCACCTCTCCCGCGTACTTTCTAGATTCATATTAGTATCAATGAATCTAGTATTTATCCACCCACAGCAACGAAATAGTAATTAATATTAGTATCAATGAATCTAGTATTTATTCACCCACAGCAACGAAATAGTAAGCAACCAGATGCATAGAAGAAATTTAAATGTTTTACCCTTCTTCAGAAGGTTAGATACATAGCCTTACCTGCAAGTGTCAACAATACGATGCACACAGCGAAATTCCGTGGTCATGCGGTTAACATTATGAACCACATAAATAAATAAATAAATAAATAAATAAATAAATAAATAAATGTCATGTGACTAGGGCCTCCCGTCGGCTAGACCGTTCGCCGGGTGAAAGTCTTTCGATTTGACGCCACTTCGGCGACTTGCGTGTCGATGGGGACGATGATTAGCACAACACAACACCCGACCCCTGAGCGGAGCTAATCTCCGACCCAGCCAGGAATCGAATCCGGGCCCTTAGGGTTGACATTGTGTCGCGCTGACCACTCAGCTACCGGGGACGGACATGAACCACATGACCACGGTATTTTGTTGTTTGCTTATTGAAAATAATGCCGTAGATATTAACTTCTAGGCCGTCCGCTGTGGCCGAGCGGTTCTAGGCGCTTCAGTCCGGAACCGCGCGGCTGCTACGGTCGCAGGTTCGAATCCAGCCTCGGGCATGGATGTGTGTGATGTCCTTAGGTTAGTTAGGTTTAGGTAGTTCTAAGTTATAGTGGACTGATGACCTCAGATGTTAGGTCCCACAGTGCTTAGAGCCATTACATTCTAAAGGAGGACACTAAGTATCTGATTTGGTTAAGAAATTAAATTTCTTTTATGCAATTGATTGTATTAATAAATTCAAAATTAGACACTAAGTAAAAGATGTTGTGGAAACTTCAGTGAAGAAACATGAATGCGATCCGTATCAAAAGACATTATTTACAATTTTAGCAGATGACGATGCTATATGTTGTGTCTAGACAAGACAGCCTAGACACAATGAGAGGAAGCCGAAAGGCACGCGCTTAAACTCACGCAGGCTGGCGTGAGGTCTGAAACAGGATACGTAATGAATGCTATAAAGAAAAGTACGTAGCTTCTGGAATACTTAACTTTAATCCACATTTGTAGAACATCACTCTTGATGATACATGCTTCATATAATAAATATCAATTGAATACGGCGCCTTGCTAGGTCGTAGCAACTGTAGCTGAAGGCTATGCTAACTAACGTCTCGGCAAATGAGAGCGTATTTGTCAGTGAACCTTTGCTATGAACGTCGGCTGTACAACTGGGGCGAGTCCTAGTACGTCTCTCTAGACCTGCCGTGTGGTGGCGCTCGGTCTGCTATCACTGACAGTGGCGACACGTGGGTCCGACGTATACTAATGGACCGCGGCCGATTTAAAGGCTACCACCTAGCAAGTGTGGTGTCTGGCGGTGACACCACACTATTCATTTAATGAATTTGCACATATTATAGGAATATTTTGAGGGATTCTGAGTCATTTATAAATCCGTTCATTCTTAATTGCACATTCTTGGAATGTGGACTACAATGTTATCGGCAGCTGCTAGGTCTGAACCATTAAGGAGAACTGTGTTCCTCCATGGGTGATTGTATTTTCTTCATCGACGTCTGAAGATTCGGTAGACTGGTTAGTTTTACCCTTGTCCGTAACTGCTGCAGGAGCTTCGGCTTAAGAAACACTTCCCCACAAATGTCAGTTACACGACTTTCACGTTTAAGTTCTTTTAACAATGCCTGCTTTGCTATTCGCCGTTTTCACTTAAATGCACTTCGCACTCAGCGACAGAACAGTCGCATAATGTGCACTCCAGGGTCACTGTCAATCTTACGAAAATCTTTCTGTCGAATTAATTAAACAACAGTGTATCAAAACATCGAACGGCCGTCCTCCACTAGATCTCACTAAATGCTGAATTTACGTTGGTAGCAGTGGGCTGTGTTTGTGCAGTGGGGCATGCACAGTAACGAACACAAAAACTCCAAGGTCAGAGTGACATTTCTAGGGTTCAAAGACACCTAGCGTCGGGAGAATCAGCGACCATTCTGTGTGTAACAAAAGTTGCTATTCATGACATGGTGCATCACCCACAGACGTCTGATGCACAGTCTTTGAAAAAACCCAGTAAAACGCAGTTGGTTTCCATTCAGAAATCGCATTTCAATCTTAGTTGTCTGCGAGAAGATAGCGTTGTGTCTCGTTTCACAAGCAGAAACGTCTAGCAGCAGGAGTCGGAATTCGATACCAGCCAGATCGCGGCTTTTCGAGAATGCGATATCGTTCCGCGATATTGCTACTGAAGTCGGTCGGCATTCCACTGTCATGCCAACATGGAATCGATATAAGGTCGCAGGAATCAGACCTACATCTCAAAGTGGCCGCCAAGATCAGTGATTTCCTGAGGTCCACGAAGGCTCCATGAATGCTCTCCACAACGCCGATGTCTACGAACTTCGGCGTGAACGCGGCGAAGTCCGTGTTGGTGAAACCGGGAGACCCATAACACTCGCAGTTCGGAGCATGAACGTTACGCACGACTGGAACAGAACAAGTCAGCTGTAGCACAACAGCAAGAGAGATGTGGAAGTCCTAGCAATTTTGAAGTACCTCGCGTATTTTCTCGGCAGCCGTGGATGCAGCAACGGAAAATAAGAGAGGATATTTAAATAATTAAACGCCTTAACAACGTTAACGGAGAAGACTGCTACAAGTTACCTGCGACCTGGCTGCAGACTGTGTTCGTTCGCCATTCAGCAGCGTCACTTGGCGCGGGTTTAACAGCATAAACAGCAGCCGCGAAAGAACTGCCCTGCAGCGGTAACGCCTTGCTACAGGACAACACCACCCCTTTGATACAGGATGCCGATTTGCTACTGCCTTCCAGTCACCAACGACAGCTTGCCTAGCAATCACTTAACAGACTGGCACAGGTAACAGCCACCTTATACGCTGTTGTTGTTGTTGTTGTTGTTGTTGTCGTCTTCAGTCCTGAGACTGGTTTGATGCAGCTCTCCATGCTACTCTATCCTCTGCAAGCTTCATCATCTCCCAGTACCAACTGCAACCTACATCCTTTTGAATCTGCTTAGTGTATTCATCTCTTGGTCTTCCTCTACGATTTTTACCCTCCACGCTGCCCTCCAATCCTAAATTGGTGATCCCTTGATGCCTCAGAACATGTCCTACCAACCGATCCCTTCTTCTAGCCAAGTTGAGCGGCAAACTCCTCTTCTCCCCAATCCTATTCAATAACTCCTCATTAGTTATGTGATCTACCCATCTAATCTTCAGCATTCTTCTGTAGCACCACATTTCGAAAGCTTATATTCTCTTCTTGTCCACACTATTTATCGTCCATGTTTCACTTCCATACATGGCTACACTCCATACAAATACTTTCAGAAACGACTTCCTGACAATTAAATCTATATTCGATATTAACAAATTTCTCTTCTTCAGAAACGCTTTCCTTGCCATTGCCAGTCTACATTTTATATCTTCTCTACTTCGACCATCATCAGTTATTTTGCTCCCCTAACAGCAAAACTCCTTTACTACTTTAAGTGTCTCATTTCCTAATCTAATTTCCTCAGCATCACCCGACTTAATTCGACTACATCCCATTACCCTCGTTTTGCTTTTGTTGATGTTCATCTTATATCCTCCTTTCAAGACACTGTCCATTCCGTTCAACTGCTCTTCCAAGTCCTTTGCTGTCTCTGACAGAATTACAACGTCATCGGCGAGCCTCAAAGTTTTTATTTCTTCACCATGGATTTTAATACCTACTCCGAATTTTTCTTTTGTTTCCTTTATTGCTTGTTCAATATACAGATTGAATAACATCGGTGAGAGGCTACAACCCTGTCTTACTCCCTTCCCAACCACTGCTTCCCTTTCACGTACCTCGACACTTGTAACTACCTTCTGGTTTCTGTACAAATTGTAAATAGCCTTTCGCTCCCTGTATTTTACCCCTGCCACCTTTAGAATTTGAAAGTGAGTATTCCAGTCAACATTGTCAAAAGCTTTCTCTAAGTCTATAAATGCTAGAAATGTAGGTTTGCCTTTCCTTAATCTATTTTCTAAGATATGTCGTAGGTCAGCATTGCCTCACGAGTTACAACATTTCTATGGAATCCAAACTGATCTTCCCCGTGGTCGACTTCTACCAGTTTTTCGATTCGTCTGTAAAGAATTCGCGTTAGTATTTTGCAGCTGTGGCTTATTAAACTGATAGTTCGGTAATTTTCACATCTGTTAACACCTGCTTTCTTTGGGATTGGAATTATTATATTCTTCTTGAAGGCTGAGGGTATTTCGCCTGTCTCATACATCTTGCTCACCAGATGGTAGAGTTTTGTCAGGACCGGCTCTCCCAAGGCTGTCAGTAATTCTAATCGAATGCTGTCTACTCCAAGGGCCTTGTTTCGACTCAGGTCTTTCAGTGCTCTGTCAAACTCTTCACGCAGTATCGTATCTCCCAATTCATCTTCATCTACATCCTCTGCCATTTCCATAATATTGTCCTCAAGTACATCGCCCTTGTACAGACCCTCTATATACTCCTTCCAATTTTCTGCTTTCCCTTCTTTGGTTAGAACTGGGTTACCATCTGAGCTCTTGACATTCATACCAGTGGTTCTCTTTTCTCCAAAGGTCTCTTTCACTTTCCCGTAGGCAGTATCTATCTTACCCCTAGTGAGATAAGCCTCTATATCCTTAGATTTGCCCTATAGCCATCCCTGCTTAGCCATTTTGCACTTCATGTCGATCTCATTTTAGACACGTTTGTATTCCTTTTTGCCTGTTTCATTTACTGTATTTTTATATTTTCTCCTTTTACCAATTAAATTCAATATTTCTTCTATTACCCAAGGAGTTCCAGTAGTCCTCGTCTTTTTACCTACTTGATCGTCTGCTGCCTTCACTATTTCATCTCTCAAAGCTACCCATTCTTCTTCTGCTGTATTTCTTTCTCCCATTCCTGCCATTTGTTCCCTTACGCTCTCCCTGAAAGTCTGTACAACCTCTGGTTTAGTCAGTTTATCCAGGTCGCATCGCCTTAAATTCCCACCTTTTCGCAGTTTATTTAGTTTTAATCTACAGTTCATAACCAATAGATTGTGGTCAGAGTCCATATCTGCCCCTGGAAATGTCTTACAATTTAAAACCTGGTTCCTAGTTCTGTCTTACCATTATATAATCTATCTGAAACCTGTCAGTATCTCCAGGCTTCTTCCATGTCTTCTTTTATGATTCTTGAACCAAGTGTTAGCTATGGTTAAGTTGTGCTCTGTGCAAAATTCTACTAGGCTGCTTCCTCTTTCATTTCTTAGCCCCAATCCATATTCACGTACTACGTTTCCTTCTCTCCCTTTTCCTACTACCGAATTCCAGTCACCCATGACTATTAAATTTTCGTCTCCCTTCACTATCTGAATAATTTCTTTTATCTCCTCGTACATTTCCTCAATTTCTTCGTCATCTGCAGAGCTAGTTGGCATATAAACTTGTACTACTGTAGTAGGCGTGGGCTTCGTGTCTATCTTGGCCACAATAATGCGTTCACTATGCTGTTTGTAGTAGCTTACCCGCACTCCTATTTTTTTTATTCATTATTACACCTACTCCTGCAATACCCCTATTTGATTTTGTATTTATGACCCTGTATTCGCCTGACCAAAAGTCTTGTTCCTCCTGCCACCAAACTTCACTAATTCCCACCATTCTAACTTTAACCTACCCATTTCTCTTTTTAAATTTTCTAACCTACATGCCCGATTAAGGGATCTGACATTCCACGCTCCGATCCGTAGATACAGTATCTTCTCCGTTTCCTTCCAAGCCACCCCTCCATAACAGCCTCTTCAAATTGTGTAATGACATCTGACATATGTGACGTCGGGTGCCACCAGATAACCGGAAATGACATTATGACCAGTATATACAGAAATGAACCGCAGCAAGTCGGTCGAAATGTCAGCTATTTGGTTGTTTACGATGACGCGGCCCAATTATTTGAATCCAGATACTGATGGCTCCAGTTATGGATGTGTCGATAGATCTGTCTGTCTATTCATGGAGTGCACAGGGGACTGAAGATGGCATTACGAGATACAGAACTGATCGCCTAAAGAAAATAACTTCTGAAAACATTGGGTTATTAGGAGATTTCACTTCGCTAAGTAATTGTTTAAGTCTTTCTTGTCACCTTTCTTATGAAGTGATTTAACAACTGCATATTTTAACGTGTCTGGAAAAATTCCTTGCGCCAGTGATGCACTGCTAGGGACATTACTTACTGGATCCCATAGCCACGTCACGAATCTTTGATCAGGAACGGAAGTTTTTTGCAGTAGGGCTGTTGACATTTTTAAACATATCGGGAATCTGATATTTCTGTATTTAAAAAAGTTATATCGACGTACCGGCTTGTAAAAATATACTGGCGGTTTAGAGCTGTACATTTAAGTATTGATTTATTATTAGAAATTCTGTACATGAACAAGCTAGCAGCCTACTTATCCCCCTTAGAGGAAGAACTGAAAGGAAAACGATGCACGTTCACGCAAGGCGATAACCATTTTGCTAACAACTGTAACTGCATATAAGTGGTGCAATGAAAGGTGTGCCGCGCGGGGTAGCCTTGTCTCCCGTCGGAGGTTCGAGTCCTGCCAAGGGTGTGTGTTTGTGTGTGTGTTTGGTCCCATAGGAACTTACCACAAATTTCCAAATAAAAGGTATCAGATGGATCCATCGTTCAGTTTCGTCACATATCGGATTTATCCGGAACACTTCATGTCTACTTCTCCCTTTTTTCATTTTTCAAACGCCAGCCACCTAGCAGTCGTATTGCCAAAATTGCGTGGTGGAGTCAAACGATGCAGTTTCTGCTGGTTGCGCCGAGCTCCGATTACGTGAACATTCCCCCCTGATACGTGTCCGCCAACCGTAGAGACCAATGTTGTCAATTGGATTTTTTTTTGTTCATCATTTTCGGCAACTGTTTTTGAAGAATGCCGATGTGAAGAAATACCACACTAGTTGTTTTAAAAACTAATTTTTAACGCAACTGGTGTGCTATTTCTTCACATCGGCAATGTTGCTATTCCATTCATGCCGCCCTCTTCAGTGCAGTCGGACTACACTCCTTCACACAGTGAAAGTAAAATTAGGTTCTACACAACTTCAAAAGAACAGTTTGACATATTTACGAGAATTGCGAAAAAAATATAACATAAAAACATCGGCGCTCGATATTGTCGTTTTGATATCCTATGTACCAATACATCGGGCAAGAAATTTTGCCGATATATATTTGTTGAAACAAATATTGATGTGTCGATGTTTCGTGAACAGTGCTAGCCTGCAGCACCACGGACCATCAGCGGTTGAGGTTTCCGTTGGCGTGGCAGCACAGAGCGGCGCGCCGACACTGGTGCGCGTAACTTCAGTATTGGTCACTCCAGTGGCACCTCATCCTCTTTCCGGTGGTGGTGGTGGTTTGTGTTTAACGTCCCGTCGACAACGAGGTCATTAGAGACGGAGCGCAAGCTCGGGTGAGGGAAAGACTGGGAAGGAAATCGACCGTGCCCTTTCAAAGGAACCATCCCGGCATTTGCCTGAAACGATTTAGGGAAATCACGGAAAACCTAAATCAGGATGGCCGAAGACGGGATTGAACCGTCCTCTTTCCGGATGAGTAGCGCGTCTGCGTATGGCATTATGACGAATATATCTGTTTATGGAGTTTGCAAGGACAACGAAGGTCGCATCGCTACAGCGAAAATCGGCTTGCTCTTTTCTCAAATATCCTGCGAAACGTAGGTTAAGGGCAACAGGTAGATTTCCGAAAAGCGTTCGACACGATGCACCACTGCGAACTGTTAGCGAAGGTGCGAACGTAAGCAACAGGTTCCCTGGTATGTGCGTGGCTACCAGAAAGCCTCTCGCAGAGGACTACGACGGTCCGGGCTTAAGGGCGTGCCACACATGTAACCGCATGCAGATATTCTTATAGGCGGATTCATGTGTGGCACGCCCTTAAGCCCCAACCGTTGTCCTTCTCAGAGAGAGGCTTTCTGGCAGGCCTAGGATCTAAGAGAATATGCATAATTTATGCACAAACATTTTAATATGCACCTGAATATCTGAATATGGGACACAGGCTCTGAAACCGGGTTGAGCCTTCATTTTTAGAAGTACTTCCCTCCCCACAAATGAATATGTGAGTGGGTCGAAGGCTTCTTAAGTAATTTAACTCAGTATGTTGTCCTGGATGCCAAGTGTTCATCAGAGACATGGGTATCGTCAGGAGTGCCCCAATGAAGTGTCAAAGGACTGTTCTCGTTCACTGTAGACGCATGAATGATCTGACGGACCGAGTGAGCAGCAATCTGTTGCTGTTTGCTGATGATTATGTGGTGTACAGAAAGGAGTCGTCGTCGTCATCGTCGCATGCCTGCACGCGGATACGAGATGACTTGGACAGGAAGTCAGGTTGCCCTAGATATAGAAAAACATGAGGTAATGCAGATTAGTAGGAAAAACAAAACCATAACGTTGGTTTTAATATAATTTTGTACAAAGCATAACTTAATCATAACTTGGTTCAAGAATCATGAAAGAAGGTTGTATACATGGAAGAAGCCTGGAGATACTCACTGGTTTCAGATAGATTATATAATGGTAAGACAGAGATTTAGGAGCAGGTTTTAAATTTTAAGACATTTCCAGGGGCAGATGTGCACTCTGACCACAATCTATTGGTTATGAACTGTAGATTAAAACTGAAGAAACTGCAAAAAGGCGGGAACTTGAGGAGATGGGACCTGGATAAACTGAAAGAACCAGAGGTTGTATAGAGTTTCAGAGAGAGCATAAGGGAACAACTGACAGGAATGGGGGAAAGAAATACAGTAGAAGAAGAATAGGTAGCTTTGAGGGATGAAATAGTGAAGGCAGCAGAGGATCAAGTAGGTAAAAAGACGAGGGCTAGTAGAAATTCTTGGGTAACACAAGAGATACTGAATTTAATTGATGAAAGGAGAAAATATAAGAATGCAGTAAATGAAGCAGGCAAAAAGGAATACAAACGTCTCAAAGATGAGATCGACAGGAAGTGCAAAATGTCTGAGCAGGGATGGCTAGAGTACAAATGTAAGGATATGGAGGCGTATATCACTAGAGGTAAGATAGATACTGCCTACAGGAAAATTAAAGTGACCTTTGGAGAAAAGAGAACCACTTGTATGAATATCAAGAGCTCAGATGGAAACCCAGTTCTAAGCAAAGAAGGGAAAGCAGAAAAGTGGAAGTAGTATATATATAGAGGGTCTGTACAAGGGCGATGTACTTGAGGACAATATTATGGAAATGGCAGATGATGTAGATGAAGATGAAATGGGAGATACGATACTGCGTGAAGAGTTTGACAGAGCACTGAAAGACCTGAGTCGAAACAAAGCCCCTGGAGTAGACAACATTCCAGTAGAACTACTGACGGCCTTGGGAGAGCCAGTCCTGACAAAACTCTACAATCTGGTGAGCAAGATGTATGAGACAGGCGAAATACCCTCAGACTTCAAGAAGAATATAATAATTCCAATCCCAAAGAAAACAGGTGTTGACGGATGTGAAAATAACCGAACAATCAGTTTAATAAGCCACAGCTGCAAAATACTAACACGAATTCTTTACAGACGAATGGAAAAACTGGGAGAAGCCAACATCGGGAAGATTAGTTTGGATTCCGTAGAAATATGGGAACACGTGAGGCAATACTGACCCTACGACATATCTTAGAAAATAGATTAAGGAAAGGCAAAGCTACATTTCTAGCATTTGTTGACTTAGAGAAAGCTTTTGACAATGTTGACTGGAATAATCTCTTTGAAATTCTGAAGGTGGCAGGGGTAAAATACAGGGAGCGAAAGGCTATTTACAAATTGCACAGAAACCAGATGGCAGTTACGAGAGTCTAGGAGCATGAAAGGGAAGCAGTGGTTGTATATTGAGCAAGCAGTAAAGAAAACAAAAGAAACATTCGGACTAGGAATTAAAATTCATGGAAAGAAATAAAAACTTCGCCGATGACATTGTATTTCTGCCAGAGACAGCAAAGGATTTGGAAGAGCAGTTGAACGGAATGGACAGTGTCTTGAAAGGATGATATAAGATGAACATCAACAAAACCAAAACGAGGATAATGAGAGAATTAGATTAGGAAAGGGGACACCTAAAGTAGTAAAGGAGTTTTGCTATTTGGGGAACAAAATAACTCATGAATGTCGAAGTAGAGAGGACATAAAATGTAGACTGGCAATGTCAATGAAGTGGTCCTGAAGAAGAGAAATTTGTTAACATCGAGTAGAGATTTGAATGTCAGAAAGCCGATTATGAAAGTATTTGTATGGAGTATAACCATGTATGTATGGAAGTGAAACATGGACGAGAAATAGTTTGAACAAGAAGAGAATGAAGCTTTCGAAATGTGGTGCTACAGAAGAATGCTGAAGATTAGATGGGTAGATCACATAATTAATGAGGAGGTATTGAATTACGGAGGAGTTTGTGGCACAATTTGATTATAACAAGAGATCGGTAGGACATGTTGTGACTTGTGAGGCATCGAGGGATCACCAGTTTAGTATTGGAGGGCAGCGTGGAGGGTAAAAATCGTAGAGGGAAACCAAGAGATGAATACACTAAGTAGACTCAGAAGGATGTAGGTTGCAGTAGGTACTGGGAGATGAAGAAGCTTGCACAGGATAGAGTAGCATGGAGAGCTGCATCAAACCAGTCTCAGGACTGAAGACGACAACGACGACAACAACAACAACAATGTTGGAATACAGCGTTCGTAATGTACTGCTTGAAAGATTTGCGTCGATAAAATATCTAGGTGGAGCGTTACAAAGCAATATGAAATGGAACAACCACCTAAGGACGATAGTAGGTAAGGCGAATGCTCTAATTCGGTTTATTGGGAGAATGTTACTGACGTGTCGTTCATCTATAAAAAGAGACTGCATACAGAACTCCAATGCGACCCATTCTTGAGTACCGTTTGAGTGTTTGCGATTCACACCACGTCGGATTAATGTAAGACAGCGAAGCCATTCAGAGGCAGGTTACTAGATTTGTTACGATAGTTTCGAGCAACTCGCACGTGTTACAGAGATGCTTCGTGAACGTAAGTGTGAATCCATGGAGGGAAGTCGACAACATTTACAACCATTTTTGTGGAACACTGCTGAGAAAATTTGGAGAACCAGCATTTGAATCTGACTACAGAACGATTCTACAACAGCTAACTTACGTTTCGCGGAAGGACCACAAAGATAAGAGAAGTTAGGACCCGTACGGAGGCTTACAGACAGTCGTGTTTCCCAAGTTCTATATGCGAGTGGAACAGGAAACGAAATGACTGGTGGTGGTACAAGGTACCCTCCGCTTCGCACCAGGCAGTGGACACTCATGTTCGCAGATACAGGTTGCAATCGTTATCACCATACGAGCCCAGCACTTCGCGTACTAGTATGGTTTGCCATTTATTACAGAACATGACTATCCTGGTAGCGCAGACGGTAACTGGGACAACAAGCATCACATTCCTGGCGAGTGGAAACCTGTGGCTGTGTGTGCCATTTCTTCGATGGATCCGTGATGTTATTAAGCGCAAGACCTTATGTTGCCTGTGCACTCCTGTCCTTGATAGACTCTCTCACCCACTGAAAATATCTAGTCATGGGTTGACGAGATATTGACACGCCACCACTCGACAGTCACTACTGTTGAGGAACGATGGCATAGAGTTGAAGCACCATGGAATGACGTACACGTCTGTCATCCAAGCTCAGTTTGACTTTATGCCCACCTGGGTAGCTCATTTCGACTCGAGCGTCACCTGGGTTACAGCTGCTGTTGCCGGCAGATGGGGTAACTGAACACTAAATGTATATTCCCAAATAACCTACAAAATCACCTAATTTTCCAGCTAACTACAATTAATAAGTGAAACAAGCAATCGGGATCCACGGATTGCCCGTCATCTTCTGCTAATATCGTCAGTGGAAGCAGTACGGAGTGGCGTGGGGCCAGCAGACAGCTCTGCCGGCCGTTTCCGGCTTTCTTATCTTGATTGCCAGTGTCAATAATTCTCAAACAGCCGTGTAACTTAAGATGTTAGCCGCGCGGGGTAACCAGCCAGTGTCCCCTGTCCATGATGGACCAACAGATACACACTTTCTTGAAGCCGCTACTTCTCAATCAAGTAGCTCCTCGGTTGGCCCCAAGATACTGAGCGCACCCCGTTACGGTCCTTTCACCTCGGAAAAATCCAGATCAGTACAAGGAGTGGAAGCCGTGTCCTCCACATAAGAGCCAGACTCGCTGACCACTAAGCTACGGAGGCGGAGGCTGGGCGTCTTTCCAATACATGTAACCATAAAATATCGAGCTGCATCTTACTAATTGAAGAAGGGAAGATCCCATAACGTTAGGGAAATTGCAGTAGAAACTATAGAGCAGAACAATAAGTAAAATTGTTATTTGCTGTCCTCTCTGGCGTTGCAAAATGCAATGGTGGCCTGAACACAATACAACACTGGTGCAATACAAACGCATTATCAATCGCGTCACACAAAACAGCTTATATACTAATGAAACGTACACTACAAAGACACCTCCCGATAGAATTAAACAACACAAACATCAAAAGAACTTGGTAGTACATGCTGGCGACGAACATAACACACAGAACTAACTGCAAGTAAGGCCGAAAAAACGTCATAAAAAATTAGCACGTTTAAATACTTCTAATACAGACTACAAGACACGGACATCAGAGCATATCACTGCTCTCTCTATGAGTTAGCAGTATGTTTTATGCGAAGTGTGTGGGCACACAGACTTGTCCCTGAGATAAAAGGGGCAACTATGACGCGCGGACAGAGGAGTGTGCTCCTTGAGGTTGTTAGGGGCGTTCAGAATCACCTCAGTAGAGGCAATGTGTGTAATGCTGGGTGTCTTTACTATAGTCTCGAAGTTATCTCACTTCGTCCACAAACTTGCATTTTAGAGCTGATAACGTAAGTAAGCGATGAAAAAAAGAATAAGGGAATGACCATTAGCGTTAGTGTCGTATGGAAAGGAAACTTCCCTTTATTCATCTTACTGAAGATACCAAAAAAAAAATCATTCTGCTTTGCTGAATATTAACTTCGCTCTTCCCAAAAGCGAATCTAATGTTGATCCCTGCATCATTTCGCCCTGTGAGGAGTGTTAGAGAAATAAGCAAACGTAATTGTCATCGGGTTAAACACAAATAATGTTGAGTAACTACATAACAGGGAAGTTACCGTGGCAGAGAGAAACACTGCGCGTGAGATGTCACAGCCAACAGCCGGGCAGACGATCCTCGCCGTCAAAATATTATCGCCGAGAATGCTCGATGTGCCTGTTGTCAACATTCCTTTCTGTTGACAGACGATGTGAACGCGCCTAAATTTAAACTACAGGTGGGAGTTACTTGCTGTTAACATTCCGTTCCACTGACTTGCCGTCGGGTGCGAAGCGAAAATAACGCTCCTTTATCGATCGCGATTACGAATGAAACCTAGATCGTAGGACATTTCCAGCCTTGTTGGAATAATGACGATTTCCTAAATGACATTTTTTAAAATCAGAAACGATAGGCGTTGTGATGTCTTTCCAAGATTCGCGAGTCAGTGGGTAGCTTCAGTGCTACTTACCGAGCAAAATTATTGACCACACTGACCAAAGAGCCCCAATCAGGTACCAATAAATTTTAGCACATCTTGCAACAGATCGTGTTGAAGCTATTCTCGCGTAGGAATCCAATTAGTCGTCTGCTGTGCTTAAGATGTACGACAATTTCACTCGCGAAAAGGTAAAATGGCAAATTACTATTTTAGCCGACGTATTCTGAGCATAGGGAATGGAGTATCGGCAACTGTAACTTGCTCTTTGGCTAATTGTACGTAATACCACCTGCTCTGTAAATATATTTTGCGCCATGACCAGGCAGGCCTAGTGGTCGAAACTGTTCGTGTCTAACACCACTTGTGCAACTAGAGCTCGTATGTATTCGAACTGTCAAATGTCGCAATTTTTCGTTAAAAACTAACGTTTTCGTGACATGTTTAAAGCCGCCATTCCTAATTTTAAAAAAATTAAAAAAGTTCAAATAGCTCTAAGCTCTATGGGACTTGACATCTGAGGTAATCAGTCCCCTAGATTTAGAACTTCGTAAACCTAACTAACCTAAGGACATCACACATATCCATGTCCGAGGCAGGATTCGAACCTGCGACCACAGCAGGTGCCCGCCGTTTCTACATCTGCATATAGGAGGTGCACGAAAATATATGGAAACACCAAAAGCACAACACATAACCGTGCATAATACGGCGTAGGAAAACAGCTGGCATTCAAGACAGCTTCCAGTTGCATTGGTATTGATAAATACAGATTCTGTATGGCTTTTAAAGGAATCTTAGAACTATTCTTCCCGCAAAATAGTGGCAAATTCAGAGGTAACGATTACGGAGGTGGATTGCGATCACGCAAGCTTCTCACCGAAGTAGACGTATAAAGCTCAATCATACTGAGATGTCATGACTGTGGTGATCACGGGAAATAAAACAGTTCAACCTCGTGCTCACAAAACCGGTCCTGGATGATGCACGCTATGTGAATAGGTCTTTGTCACGAGTTTGGAACACAGCGTTACCATTTTAGAACAAATATTGTACCATGGGATGTCACGTAATCTTCTTCCTCCATAGTCCAAGTTTTACGGGCTCGGCACAATGCTTTCCTGATTGGACGATTGTATCACTAGAGCTCCATTCGCATCATTTTTGTGCTGACGGAGCTCTCCAGTGCGATGTTCAGTTCTGCGGCTGTCGTCCTCTTTATTTCACAATCCTTTTCAAAGAGCGTCCGTCACGACCACTAAAACACAAACCCTCGTTCGCGTTGTGACTTGATGATGATGATGATGATGATGATGTCCCATACTCCGAGGAGCGTAGGGGACGATGCAGGAGACCCGCACGGCTGACTAGGCAAGGTCCTAGCAGAAGTGGTTTGCCATTGCCTTCCTCCGACCGTAATGGGGATGAATGATGATGATAATGATGATGATAATGATGATGATGAAGACGACACGTCACCCAGTCATCTCGAGGCAGGGAAAATCCCTGTCCCCGCCGGGAATCCAACCTGGGACACCGTGCGCGGGAAAACGCTACCGCAAGACCACGAGCTGCGGACCGTTGTGACTTAGCAGATGATACGTAAATTTCCGCTTTACCTGTATGCGGTGTAAACCTTGGATACGGTGCCTCCTGAAACATCAAACACTTGGGGTATCTTGGTTACAGATGCAAGCACCACACGAGCACTGACTTGTGCAAGTTCGAATTCGGTTGGCTCCGACATGGCGCATTCACTACTACCATGTTCCGACCACGACTGACACTTGCGAGGTATTGATGACATCGCATGGCGACGTCAAATACAACAGCGGAACCTGCAGGCTTGGCTACCATCTCCATTTAGATACGATAGTGCAGTGCCTGTGTTATTCCGAATTACAATGCAAATTTCCCATGGACATGCATGCATGTCCGAAGGAACATTGCATCGTAATTCGGAATAACACAGGCACTACACAAACGTATTTATCCATCGGCATCGGCGAACGACTTTCAAGTAAAATGTCTGTCCTGTACGGGAATATGCATAATGGATGTACGAGTACAGGTTGACGACGCAGGAAGTTTGGGTCTGGCCTTGAGCCGTGCACGGATAGCCAAATGGCGAGGCGACAGCTCGCGATAAGCAGGAAATCCGGGTTCGACTCCCGGTCTGGCACCAAGTTTCATTCTCGTCATCCCATTCTACAGCTGATGGGTGTCCATATTCTGAACTGCGAATACATTTCATGGATCTGAATTTACGTTCAAGCACTAATTTCTCGCGGTGTTACCATGTTTTTGTCCACCCTCAAAAAAAAAAAAAAAAAAAAAAAAAAATGGCTCTGAGCACTATGGGACTTAACATCTGTGGTCATCAGTCCCCTAGAACTTAGAACTACTTAAACCTAACGACATCACACACATCCATGCCCGAGGCAGGATTCGAACCTGCGACCGTAGCGGTCACGCGGTTCCAGACTGAAGCGCCAGAACCGCACGGCCACACCGACCGGCTGTCCACCCTCTACACATACTTTGCAGACCACTGTGAAGCCCATGGTGGAAGGTCTTCAGCATATTGCTTCTTAGGGTTTCTTCCACTGCCGCAGAATGACTGCGGTAATGCCAGGAACTTTGAAGGATAGCTTTCACGGGATAGTTGACGCTTGTCTTTAAGCCTCTGCCAACTCAAATTTTCAGCGTCTGTTGACTGTCTTCCGGGATTCAAAGAAACAGATGACCATTCGTGCCGCACTTATTTGCATACGTTCAACACGCCCTACTAATGCTATCTGGAATGGATCTCTCACACTTGACAATAAGACAGTATACACAAATGATTTGTAACCATTTTCCCAGAATGCTGCCTATGAATCGAAGACTGCCATCTGTCTTACCTACAGCTGAGAGCCTGTTTCGTCATTCCGTCATTTCATGCCCCTACAAACAGGTATTTGTCTGAGTTGACGGATACCAATTGTAACTCACTGATGTCATCAGGGAATGCTACGTACTTCTCAACGTTTTATGAAGTGCATAATTTTACGTTTCTCAACATTTAAAACGAGTTGCTAGTCTTTGTGCTGCTTTCTCCAGACAGTACTTCATTATATGTATTTATTTATTTGCTGTTTTTTTTCTAGTTTTTTTCACAGTGCAACACAATTAAGGGTCACTTTTTCGAAACCCCGTATTTGTTTCCCGTTGTGACGAAGATGTTGGAAATCTGACTCAAAGGTGCCTACAACGTTCCTCTGTAATTATGAAAAAACATGACGACCTGCTATTTCACCACCAGGCTCGACGACTTTTCGGTTCAAATAGCTCTAAGCACTATGGACTTAACATCTGAGGTCATCAGTCCCCTAGACTTAGAACTACTTAAACCTAACAAGGGAACCTCCCCATCGCACCCCCCTCAGATTTAGTTATAAGTTGGCACAGTGGATAGGCCTTGAAAAACTGAACACAGACCAGTTGAGAAAACAGGAAGAAGTTGTGTGGAACTGTGAAAAAATAAGCAAAATATACAAACTGAGTAGTTCATGGGGAGATAGGGAACATCAAGGACACTGGAAACGCAGGAGCGCCGTGGTCTCGTGGTAACGTGAGCAGCTGCGGAACGAAAGGTCCTTGGTTCAAATCTTCCATCGAGTGTAAAGTTTAATTTTTTATTTTCAGTTTATGTGACAAACTTATGTTTTCATCACTTTTTTGGGAGTGATTACCACATTCACAAGAAAACCTAAATCGGGCAAGGTAGAAGAATCGTTTGACCCATTCGCCAAGTGTACAAGTTAGGTGGGTCGACAACATATTCGTGTCATGTGACGCACATGCCGTCACCAGTGTCGTATAGAATATATCAGACGTGTTTTCCTGTGGAGGAATCGGTTGAGCTATGACCTTGCGATCAAATGTTTTCGGTTCCCATTGGAGAGGCACGTCCTTTCGTCTACTAATCTCACGGTTTTGCGGTGCGGTCGCAAAACACAGACACTAAACTTATTACAGTGAACAGAGACGTCAATGAACGAACGGACAGATAACTATGTAAAAATAAAGAAAGTAAAATTTTCACTCGAGGGAAGACTTGAACCGTGGACCTCTCCTTCTGCAGCTGCTCACGCTACCACGAGACCACGGCGCTCGTTAGCTGACGGTCTCCATCATACTGCCTATGTCGCCCATGGACTACTCAGTTTGTATATTTTGCTTATTTTTTCACAGTTCCACACAACTTCTTCCTGTTTTCTCAATTGATCTGTGTTCAGTTTATCAAGGCCTATCCACTGTGCCAACTTATAACTAAATCTGAGGGGGGGGGGGGGGTGCGATGGGGAGGTTCCCTTGTAAGTAACCTAAGGACATCACACGCATCCACGCCCGAGGCAGGATTCGAACCTGCGACCGTAGCAGCAGCGCGGTTCCGGAATGAAGCGCCTAGAACCGGTCGGCCACAGCGGCCGGCCGACGTTTCGGGCAGCAAGGCCTTGACACATACAAAAAATACGTCACACCTCCGACGTTCATGCGAGGAGTAAGGTGTGTAACGTAGGTTACATTGGCACCAAATTTCACCACAATTGCACTCACCGCTACCGTGGGCGTGCCACATGATAGGAAGTTTTCTCCCCCACCCCCCTTCCCCCCTACACACTTCTCACGAAACCTCTGCAGTGGAGGTCAAATCCGCACACCCAGCATTAATCACGCGGTTTTCCTGTGGGTGGCAGAGAAAAACATTTTAAACACATCGCCGCTCAGAATCGACACGAGAAGCCTTCAGGGGGTGGGGAATAGGTCGTCAATGAAACCACCCCTTCCCCTGGGGGTGCCCACTCCCACACATTTCGCGATAGAAACGACAGTTCGCAGTACAGGAAGACCCCCTTGACAATCTTTGACACTACTGATGCCACAGACGATTCGAGCCTTCTCTAAGGTCAAATGGGGGGGGGGGGGGGGGGCCTGCAACCGCAATGAACATGATCGTACCCGTTTGGAATGTAGCACGGCCGTAAATCTTTGCTCTGGTGTGAAGGATGAAACCACTAGGTACCACTCAAAACCATTCGACGAAATTTGAACTTTATCCGAAACCAAAGATAGATGAAGTTTTTCAGCCCTCCTGTTTCACGCCTCTTGTGGCGTGATCATGGGGAATCCGACACTAACATGCGCATGAGGAAAAAGGAAAATGGCCCTCTAAGACCCCTCAGTTCAGCAACACCCCCAGCACCATCCATGCACCTTTGCTGAGCACTTTAAGGGAGGGTAGGACGTCAAATGGACCGACTTGGAGCAGGAGAGGCATCACAGGACATAGTTATTTCCAATGTCTATACTTTTACAAATCAATTCATAAAATTTTGTCAGCATGACCAGGAAGTATTCAGGATTCACACTCATAGCAGTGGAAGTTCAAAAACATTAGAAAACAATTTTTTTTTACTTGTGAAATTTCACCATTTTTTCACTTACCATTGGCTGCGTTTGTTGCTATACGTACATTTTTCTTCATAAGTACGAGATTCTTCGATGAATTTTGCACAGCATACACACAATATTTACATTTGTATGAAACTCTATAATTTTCCAAATCCATTAAAAACTGTGGTGAAAACTGAGATAATTAACTATAAAATTTGAGTTCTTTTTATAAACATCAAGTTGAAAATGTAACAGTTCATCCATTTTTTTCATAAATTAAACAAATTCTAGAGTATCATACACCTATAAGCATGGTTTGTATGCCGTGCAAAATTCATCGGGGAATCTCTCTTACTTAATAAGAAGAGTGTACTTGTAGCAACAAATGCAGCCAATAGTAAGTGAAAAACTGACGAAATTTCACATGTAAAAAGAACTTATTTTGTAATGTTTTTGAACTTCCACTGCGATGAGTATGAACCCTGAATCCTTCTTGGTCAAGCTGACAAAGTTTTATGAATTTATTTGTAAAGACATAGACAGTCGAAATTAAAATGTCCTGTTGCGCCTCCCCTGCTCCAAGTCGGCCCGTTTGACGTCGTACACCCCTTAAAAATGTTCCTGTACGGAGAGACCCCCCCAGACAGATGCAAAGGTGCCTGCAGGCAGGCAACCTCTTTGGCACCCCTCAGATTCTGCACGACTGCAAGCAGGCACTCTAGCAACAGTGCAACGTCACTCAGCCGAAGGGTGGCAAAGGCTTGGCTTCCAGCAGGCACCTAAGAGTCCGTCGGAGGTTCTCTCTGTACAGGAAGATTTCGTTCGGATAAGGTGCATGGATGGTGCCGACGACGTTGCTCAGCTGAGGGGTCTTAGAGGGACCATTCGCTGTTCTACTCATGCCAGTGTCAGTGTTCCACCACCCTGTGATCACACCAGAGGAGAGCGTGAACCAGGAGGGCTGAGAAAGCAAAAACAACCTTTCCTGAACGGTTCTGACTGGTCCCTAGTAGTTCCCTCCTGTACACTAGAGAAAAAACTGCAGTCGTGCTATATTCCAAAGGGGTATCATCAGGGTCAATGGACATTTTGCAGCCACGCCACAGGTAGGGAATAAATATCTGCTGAACACCACATCGCATCACGTATTTCCCCTATACGTTTCGGAGCTGTGAGATTCAATCGCAGGTTGAGAAGTCCGTTCATGCTTGAATTATTAAACTAACTTCAATAATCAGCATAATCAAAAAATAATGCAATGCAGCGCCGTTAGAGCATATTGAAGTACAGTAGTCCCGTTAATCCGAACTAATTGGGACTGGGCCTTGTTCGGATTACCAATTTGTTCGGATTAGCCGGAATTGCGGTGACGCGTTCCTGGAATGAAGTATACCAAGCAGGTAAGTAGGTACACCATGGTAACAAATGGGAACAAGCGTGGAAACAATGGCTCACTCTCACCCCCTGCCCTTGTTATTGAGCGTTGTTGAGACCTTTGTAGTGTCTGAGGTCAGTGCACTGCCAGTTGGCTCGCAAAGCGCTTGGTTATGTTAGTTATCGATCGCTAGCTCTCGTAATAGTTGTATTCGTTCAGGTGTAGTGGTGTACGTATTTTCGTCACGAGTAAACGGAAAAATACAACGTTACCTCTCAAAGAAAAACTGAATGCTATGAAGCGGATAGACAATGGCGAGCATGTATCTAAACTGGCAACGGAACTGGTTGTTGGTAAAGCAACCATTTTTAATTTGAAGAAGAACCGAGTGAAGCTTGGCAGGCTTCAACAGTCCCAGTCTGATAAAGTGGATGAAGCTTTTTTCCTTTGGTTTACGCAGGAAAGAGAAAGGGGAACTCCTTTTGAGTGGAGCACTGGTTCAGGAGAAGGCTGTTTACCTGAACAAGTTAATGAATCCAGAATGAGATTTCCACTCTGCAGCGGAGTGTGCGCTGATATGAAACTTCCTGACAGATTGAAACTGTGTGCCGGACCGAGACTCGAACTCGGGACCTTTGCCTTTCGCGGGCAAGTGCTCTACCAACTGAGCTACCCAAGCAAGACTCACGACCCGTCCTCACAGCTTCAATTCTGTCAGGTACAAGCACACAGTTTTAATCTGTCAGGAAGTTTCAAGTTAATGCATGGTGATGAGTCTTTTAGCGCGAGTACGGGTTGGATGGACAGATTCAAAAAACGTCATGGAATCCGTCAGCTAACAATTACTGGATAGAAGCTTTCTACTGACCATGATGCAGCGAAGGAATACTTGGATGAGTTTGAAAAAATGATAAGAAAGGGACAGTATTCTCCCCAACAAATTTATAACGCTGACGAGACTGGACTTAATTTTAGGGCATTGCCAACAAAAAGCCTAGCATCAAAAGCAGACCACCATGCTCCTGGTTTTAAAATGTGCAAATATCGTGTGACTTCATTAGCGTGCAACAAAGCTCTGCGCCCAGCTTTTAAAAATTGCAACATGAAGTCCCTGCCCGTATACTATCGCAACCAGAGAAAAGCACGGAGGTATGGTAAGTTGTTCAGAGAATGGTTTCACGGCCAGTTTGTTCCCTCTGTTCGACGGTTTCGTAAGGAAAATCATTTGTCTCCTCGCGCAATCCTTTTGACTGATAACGTGTCATCTCTTCCCAGCACTGAGGAATTATGTGATGGACAAATTGTGGCGAAGTTTTTGCGCCGAATGTTACACCACTTCTACAGCCGATGGGCCAGGGCGTACTGCAAACATAAAAACTGATTTACAGAAAACAGTTTTTAAGAATGTTTATCCAAAATGATAGCATTCCTTTAGTGGACAAAATAGAAAAGACCAATTTGAAGGATGTTGTTGATTGGGCCGCTGAGGCATAGCGGAATGTTTCAGAAAAAACTGTGAGCAAATCGTGGAGAAAACTGCGGACATCTCTTGAATTTCAGTACAACCTAGTTGAAAATGAAGAGTAAAATCTACTACAAATGATACAGACAATCCCTGGATGTGAAGAAGCTAGTGAAGTAGACTTAGATGAGTGGATGGCAGCGGATGGGGCATATGTAGAGAACCTTACTGACGCTGATTTAGTTGCTGCTGAGACTCAAGACCAGGAAGAAGTGGACTGCTGTGACAGAAGTGACAATGAGCCTGAAAGCGACAAAGGAGAGCTGGTGCCACACAGCGACGCAGCAGAAGCCCTTCACCTCGCGCTACGCTATTTGGAGCAACAGCCCGCTGCTAAACCTGCTGATTTGATGTTTATGAGACGATGGCACAACTATGCGTCATATAACAGACTGTCTTCATTATGACAAAACAACAGTGAGTGAGTTTTGTCATCTAAAAAGTACGGATAAAATGTCCGCCGTATTTTAGTAAGTTTGACAGCTTTTCTTTCATTGTTATGCATTGTTTAAACCTAACGTTTTCTTGCCAATTTTTCTTATACATGTTTACTGTACTGTATAAATTAAAATAGTGTGTATGTATACCAGTTTACCGCACGGTTTTCCATACTTAGACTAACATTTTTCATGTTCGGATTAACCGAACGTTCGGATTACCGGGGTTCGGTTTAGCGGTTCAAAAAATGGTTCAAATGGCTCTGAGCACTATGGGACTTAACATCTATGGTCATCAGTCCCCTAGAACTTAGAACTACTTAAACCTAACTAACCTAACGGCATCACACAACACCCAGTCATCACGAGGCAGAGAAAATCCCTGATCCCTGACCCCCGTCGGATTAGCGAGACTCTGCCGTAGTTGCGTAGTACAGTATTAGTTCTCGCAGTTCTTTTAGAAAACTTCATCTTCATATTAGCTGAACACTTCCACTCATACTTTCTAGTTTAAGCATTAAAGCAGTTCCTCTTACTCATAAGCACTGTAATCTGTAATGTAAAAGGCAGAGTAAGTTATTTCACTTTTCTGTTTAATTTCCCAAGAGTATATCCAGCTGTAGCTGTATACAATACGTCAGCACAAGCAGTAATCCATGATATGAATATTATGTCTGCTTTGTGTGCACTGTATTTGATTTATGCTGAATCGTTCATGCTCTGTAGTTTATCGGCGTTAAACTGGCTGCGATGAATATTATATATGATCGGAAATAGTTATTATCAGTCACTCAACGGACGTTTGTGGACGTTCTTCTCCTGGTGGTTATCTTGATACTACTTGATCAAGTCGCATGCATGTCATGTCGTTGAAACTCTCTTAAATACTTCTTTCGAATGTCACAGAAAAAATTTACAGGGTGTATCTCCATCAAAGAAAAAACCGAAATCAATGACGTAATTCGTCGACTGCAAACGATAAAAATTACTTGCGGACGTCAGGAAATTCGTCATATTGTCTACTACAACTTGGCGAAAACCGTGCCTCCATGTATTTATTCATTCTGGATATAGTTGGGTGGGCTGTCGTAGCTGCCTCACGAAGTAGTTGTGGACAATATCGCGAATATCCCAACTGGCAAGCAATATATACATTTTTATTTATCATGAATTTAGCCCAGACATAATAAAAACGTCGTTTTTGTTGATTGTTGGACAATTTTAGACTTTACTTATTCACTAATTTTTTGCTATTTACCTGCGAACAAAAACACACTACTTTTCGTACAAGTTAAATTTCTTCCGTTTCAAATCTGTGTTGTAGCTCAAGTTCACATTTTACATCGGTAGATGTTATCGTTTACTCGTGTTGTGTGTTGCTTTAGGTGAATGCCTGGCATTTTTCGAAACTTTAACGAGTTGTTCGTATCTTTTGTAGAGGTTGCCCCCATTTCGCTAAACGCATCAAATAGCTAACCGAGAACATTGCAGTATTTATACTAACCATCATGTCCAATATGTTAAATACAATAAAATAATACAGACATAGCAAACGCAGGCATGACCTGCCGAGGGGGACAGCGACCATTATAATTAATATTCAGATAAAAACAGCCAAAGGTCGCACACATGATCTTTCTACGGGTGGCAAGGACGTTTTCAAAAGCACTCGGCACCACAGTCGAAGCCCCTACCGTTGCCACAAACGCAAAGATTTTCTGATGATGATCGCGTCTGACGGGCGAGACCGATTATAAAATGTAGTTCTATGTGACTGTGGCTCTTTTTATCTGAATACTGATGAAGTCACAGTTCTTCTAGCACATTTGTCGATAGGTAATTCATCTTCCTAGCAACTTCTTTGTAGTGGGGGGTTCACTTGTGGTGAGCCATTTCTTCTTCTTCTTCTTCTTCTTCTTGCTTCGAATCCAGCCAACTATGGACCTCGTAAAACAATTATTCAAAAGAATTTTTCTTTTCAATGAAGTTCTTCTTTCTATCTTGACTGGGGTTTTTCACAACGTCGCTCTGTTGACGCTTTTGTTCCCAAGTGAAGATCCTTCCTTGTTGCCTCTTTTTTTATGGAAACCCGTTGTCTTTTTGAGTGTACCTGTTTCATTGATTTTTTGTTGGTTTTGTTCTAAAGTACTCGAAGACTTTTTAGTTAATCTACTGTCGTCAATTTATTTTTACGTGTTCAAGAAAGCAAATCCGTCTTCTCCGCATTGTTACCAAAAGTCTGCGAATTTTTTGATAGAGTTCTTTGTTGCTTCTTAATTTATAGTTGCCATTTTCATCTGTGGTGGGTACCAGAACTTTTCGAGGGATCCTCCTTTCGCTTTTATTCATTTCTTTTATATTCCTCCTACTTCAAGCGTGGCATTGTACCCTGGTGCCTACGACGCTCGCAGTTTTATAACTACTGACTTTCACAGAGTCTAATTTTTGCATTAATGAAGACTGATAGGTGTCCTGGGAGAGTTGATAAGCCGACTTCGTCTTGTGGGATCTGATGTCGTCTGTGTCTTTGGTTGGTGAATTTCTTTGACAGGTTTCTTATTCTATGATTTATTTTTAATTTTGGGACCCGACGCCTAGGAAAAGCGCCATAGTTTTCACAATACGGAAGGAAAGTCATGCACACCATCTGACTGTCAACACCGTAAATTTTGTTGCTATACATTATCGCATTTTATCTGCTTATGTATGGTCTTTTCAATGCAGACATTCGGCATCAGTTTGACATTTGCCTAAGAGCTGGGAATCCGCCTAAAAACCATATTTAGGTTGGCTTATGTATCAGACTGACTGGTCAATATGACGCGGGGATTCGATTCCCGTTTTGCTCACATCACTGTCTTGTATGCAAGCGCGCTGCGCGCTAAGCCATCATGCAGACGAGACGACTGCACACTAACGAGAAAAAAATCGCAACACCAAAATAAAAATTAATGTGGAGCAACGAAATTTCGGGACTACGTTTTTCTAGGTAACATATTTAAGTGATTAACATTGCAAGATCACAAGTTAACGTAAGTGCGAGGTAAGCCACCCCAACTATGAAATGCCGGTACGTTAACAACAGGCGTAGTCGCCAGAATGCTGAATGTAAGCAGGCAAACTTGCCGGGCGTCTATCTGTGGGATGGAGTTCCATGCCTATTGCACTTGATCGGTCAATAAACGGACGGTTAATGCGCGTTATGGCTGATACCGGAGTTCCTGTCCGATGATGTCCCATACAGGCGGCGGCACTTGAAAACGCACAAATGAAGCTTTTTTAAAGCAAATTTACCAAAACAAAACAAAAATGAAAATCAATTTACATGTAAGTAGTGGTATCTTTCAAGAGTAACATTACTCGATGTAACCCCTTTGCCGCAATGATACCCTATAATCTTGCATCAAGCGATCGCACGCACTCTATAAAACAGAGAGCCGGTTTTGGACTAAATGGCTCGTATGAGGTCCTCCTCTGCCATCCGACGCACTGTTCACTCGCAGACATTCAATACTGACGCCAATTTCCACAGCGATCGCACCGGGTCTTCTGCAATCAGCGCCTGAGCTTTTTCGATGTCTACCGCAGTTCGAGACACGAGTTTACTCGCCGGGTTAGCGGAGACTCCACCAGACTTCTGCGAAGCATTATACTTGGCCCCAATATAGAAAGTTGATCTCGGGTACCCAAAGAATCGAACTACACTGAAGCGCTAAAGAATCTGGTATAGGTATGCGTATTCAAATACCAAGACATGTAAACAGACAGAATACGGCTCTACGATCGGCAACACCTACGTAAGACAAGTGTCTGGCGCAGTTATCAGATCGGTCGCAGCTGCTATAACGCCAGGTTATCAAGATTTAAGTGAGTTTGAACGTGGTGTTATAGTCGGCGCACGGACGATGAGACACAGCATCTCCGAGCTAGTGATGGAGTGGGGATTTTCGTACCGTGAATATCAGGTATCAGACAGGTAAAACATCAAATCTCCGACATCGCTGAGGCCGGAAAAAAGATCCTGCAAGAACAGGACCAACGAAAACTGAAGAGAATCGTTCAACGTGACAGAAGTGCAATCCTTTCGCGTATTGCTGCAGATTTCAAGCATGGGCCATCAACAAATGTCAGCGTGCGAACCATTCATCGAAACATCATGTATTGGGCGTTCAGAGTCGTGTACCCTTGATAACTGCACGAAACAAAGCTTGACGCCTCGCCTGGGCGCGTCAGCACCGACATTGGACTGTTGATGACTGGAAACATGTT
Organism: Schistocerca americana; assembly: GCF_021461395.2. Taxonomy (NCBI): domain Eukaryota; kingdom Metazoa; phylum Arthropoda; class Insecta; order Orthoptera; family Acrididae; genus Schistocerca; species Schistocerca americana. The sequence goes on from NC_060123.1 coordinate 227,015,575, forward strand.
GTCTGGTCGGATGAATCTCGTTTGAAATTGCGTCGAGCGGATGGACGTGTACCGGTATGGAGACAACCTCATGAATCCATGGACCCCGCATGTCAGAAGGGGATTTTTCGGAGCTGCTGAAGGCTCTGTAATGGTGTTGGGCGTGTGCAGTTGGTGTGACGTGCGACCCTGATGCATCTAGATACTACTCTGACAGGTGACACTTATGTAAGCATCCTGTCTGATCACCTGCATCCATCCATGGCCATTGTGTACTCCGACGGACTTAGGCAATTCCGGCATGGCAATGCGACACCGCACACATCCAAAATTGCTACAGAGTGGCTCCAGTAACACTCTTCTGAGTTTAAAGACTTGCGCTAGCTCAAATGGTTCAGATGGCTCTGAGCACTACGGGACTTAACAGCTGAGGTCATCAGTCCCCTAGAACTTAGAACTACTTAAACCTAACCAACCTAAGGACATCACACACATTGATGCTCGAAGCCCTGTATGTACTCGATTGAAGACAGATATGGTGATCGAAAAGGCCAAGGCAACATGTCGACACAATGCCCGGCACGATGGATTACAACAGCAGTATGTGGGCAAGCGTTGTCCTGTTGAAAAATATCTCCTGGAAGGCCGTTCATGAATGGCATCGCAACAGGTCGAATCTCCAGATTGACGTACAAATCCATAGTCACGTTGCGTTGGATAACCACGGTAGAGCTCCTGCTGTCATACGGATTCGCAACCCCAGACCATGACTCCAGGTGTAGGTCCAGTGAGTCTAGCAAGAGGACAGGTTGGTTGCAAGCCATCAACTGGCCTCCTCCTAACCAACACGTGGCCACCAATGGCACCGAAGCAGAACCAGCTTTCATCAGAAAAAACAATAGACCTCCACTCTGCCCTACAATGAGCTCTCGCTTGATATCACGAATGTTTCTGGTCTATGGAACGCGCGCTTGAGGGCGTATGGCTCGGAGCTGTCCTTGAACTAACCGATTCATCGTGTCATGTGGTCCCACTGCTGCCCAAATGCAGCAGATGCGGTATGGTGTGCGAGAGACAGATGCCGAAGTCTATGGTCCTCCCTCAAGGTAATACCACTGGCCGTCCGGAGACTGGTCGTCTTCCGCACATTGCCGTGACCGCCGCTGCCAGCAGTCATGTACAGTGGCCACATTCCTGCCAAGCCTTCCTGCACTATCGTGGAAGGAACATTAGCTTCTCGTAGCCATACTACACGACCTCGCTCCAACTCAATAAGGTGTTGATAATGGCGTCTTTGTCGCCTCAAAGGTAGTGTTGACTAACCAACTCACCACGTCCAATCTCAAAGGTAACTAACGCTCATGATTGTTACACTGTGTATACAAAGCGAAACTGATTTTCATCCTCATCACAGTCTCTTTTGACTAGTGCGAAATCTAAATGAGACGTAATCTTTGAGATGTAGAAACACGCATGCCAACTTTCTTTTGTGTCGCACAACTCCTCCTTGGGGTTGTGCCTTTTTTCCTGTTAGTGCAGTCAACCTACGTGAACGTTAGGATGCAAACAGCGTCTCGGCGGTGTGGAACTGCCTCGACGGACGAAGTGCAAATGCGTTTTCCGATAGTGACGTCAGATGGTCTGTTCCGTCGGTTTTCGCCTGCGCTCTCCTACGAAAGCCTCGTTACCGCAGCAGTAGTGCTGTCTGCGCGCCGCGACCAGGAGAGAGGAAGGCACGATGCGCGGATCATTTGCAGAAATGTCGTCCTCTCTGGCTGTGGCCTTCCCCGTAGCGAGACTCTACTATTCTTAGGTGAAAACACAGCAAGAAAGACTCGCCTGCCCCTGAGAACAGATGACACGGAGATGCAGAGCGGATATACACAAACAGTGACGACAGTTTTTTTGTGATATCACTCTTCTGTTAATTACTTTAAGAATTACAGCAACCTGCCTCTTTTTTATGTATTTTTCTTTATACCAAAACGCGTTTCGGACTTTCGCCCCCTTTAGTTCCATAATGTGTGTTTAAATCTTGTTAGTGCATCATTAGAAACCTCGATTGTAATTCAGATGCTGCAACTGTCCTGTCCAAGTTGAAAAAAAAGTTAACTCTTACACCTCGAAAATTACGATTTACAATATATCAATCGTTAGATGCACTTTGTTGCATCCTGCCTACTCCTCGAATATGGGGTGGCTAGGTAACCTGCTATCTCGGATCGCTAGACAACAATTCAAGCAAATCGTATTAATGAATGAGATTTTCACTCTACAGTGGAGTGTGCGCTCGTATGAAACTTCTTGGCAGATTAAAACTGTGTGCCGGACCAAGAATCGAACTCGGGACTTTTGCCTTTACTAGCAGAAGTGAAGCTGTGAGGACGGGGCATAAGTCGTGCTTGGGTAGCTCAGATGGTAGAGCACTTGCCCACGAAAGGCAAAGGTCCCGAGTTCGAGTCTCGGTCCAGCACACAGTTTTAATCTGCCAGGAAGTTTCGTATTAACGAAATTTATTACATAAGAAAATTATTACAATGCTTACCGTTGTCTTAACAAGATGTGTCGCAAGCAAAGGGCGACAGACAAAATAAGAAATCTCTTCACTATTGACAATGCTACATAGCAGAAGCGAAAGGCCTAGTCTGATGCTATTCTTGAACGCGCTGCTGTAGAACTCTACGAACTCGCTGAACTTGGCCACGGTCAGACAGCGCGGCGCTGATGTCCTCTTCGTGTAGAGAGCGCTGCCGTGGCGTTGTCGTCCTGAAGAGGGGTCGCTCAGTGTGTAATTGGCTGATGTCTCACAGCTCTCTCTACTCTAACGCTCCCGCCTAGGGTGACGGCGCCTGACTTTACGCCAGAACACACTTAACTTTTCTACTCTGCTCGTCGTTGATCCAGTTTTCTGGATTTATAAACATGCCACAAACACTTTCGTTTAAATGTTGCACAAGAATAGCACAGTATTAGACATGTTGCCGATTGAAGTGTTGGTTACACCAGAAAATTGTGTATATCGACAAAGTTACATTTTGTTGAAAGTTCTGAAGGTACTGCTGAGTCAGTTGGGTGTATGCATCAGATATTTTTAATTAAGCTCTTGAATAACTAAAAGATTGGGATTGGTTAGCGCGAAATGTACTGAGTGCTATGCGTGGTCACTACGTGTAATAGTTCAAATATTCAAATGTGTGTGAATTTCTAAGGGACCAAACTGCTGAGGTCATATGTCCCTAGTCTTAAACAGTACTTAAACTAACTTATGCTAAGAACAACACACACACACACACACACACACACACACACACACACACACACACACACATGCCCGAGGGAGGACTCGAACCGCCGACGGGAGGGGTCGCGCAGTCCGTGACATGGCGCCTAAGACCGCTCGGTCACTCCGCGCGGCCGTGTAGTAGTCACTGGTTAATTAAACTGTAACTTCGGATCATATAAGCTATTGTTCTTCCTTTATTCATTATGAATGTCACTCCAATATGTCAAATTTATGAACTGTGAGTGAAATATGTAATATTAATTCTCTAATATTAAACTTACTGTATTATTGTTGTTGGGTTGTTTTTGGGGAAGGAGACCAGACAGCAAGGTCATCGGTCTCATCGGATTAGGGAAGGACGGGGAAGGAAGTCGGCCGTGCCCTTTGAAAGGAACCATCCCGGCATTTGCCTGGAGCGATTTAGGGAAATCACGGAAAACCTAGATCAGGACGGCCGGACGCGGGATTGAACCGTCGTCCTACTATATTATTGTCGTAATATTCAATATACTTCAACAAACCAGTCACTACTACACTTACGAAATAACCGTGCACAGCACCACTACACTGCATTCCAAGCAGTTTCAAATTTTTAGTTATTCACGGGCTTCAATTAAAAATATTTAATGTATACACCCAACTGTCCTCAGCAGTATTTTCAGAACATTACCAAAATTTAACTTTGACCATAATCCGTATTACGCCAAATGAGAATGGGCGAAAGCTCAAAACGCATAATGGTATAAACAAAAATACATGAAGAAGTGGCAGGTTGCTGTATTTCTTAAAGTGATATGGGGGGCGGGGGCGGCAAATAAAAATAAAAATAGCCCGGGGAACAGAGGAAAGGATCTACAGTACTGACAATAACAGATACTGAAAGGGATCATCATTCGTATCTTGGCACTTTCGGGCCCTGGTCAGCAAGCTGCTGAAGACGGATCGAAGCTGGACTGCTGGAATTGCTGAACTCTCATCCGAAATGTTCTGCTGCAGTGCTTTAAGGCTATGAGAATTTTTGCGATACACCTTAGACTTGAGGGCTCCCCACACGAAGTAATCGCACACTGAGATATCAAGTGACCTGGGTGGCTAGCTAGGACTGCGACCAGACAGACATCTGCTGACAACTCCGTCAGGCGTGAAGACTGTGTGAATGTACTCCGGGGTTCGCCCGGCTGTATGGACAGTTGCTCCATCCTGTTAGTAGTACCTGTAGGTGGTTTCTTCCTCCGTTAATGTTGCCAGAAATACTTTCAAAATGTTCACAATGTAACGCGCCGAAGTCAGCGTTTGATGAAAGGAGATGGGACCAATAATGCGTGGTCGCGAGACTGCGCACCAAACCCCGACCTTCTAATCATGCAGTGATGTTTCTTGGAAGTCATGCTAATTCTCGGCTGCCCAGAACCTGTGATTCTGTGAGTTGATATAGCCAATCGAGCGAAACAAGGTCTCACCAGAAGTACAGATCCACGTCCACGCCAGTCTATGAACAGCCACTCACAAAACTGGAGGCGCTGGGGAGTATCTTCTGGTTTTAATGCATGACCAACCGACACTCGGTATAGATGCATGTGAAGGTCCAGGTGGAGTATGCGTCCGCATGATTTGTGTGGTATGCCAGCCACTTGCGACAGACGTCTAGTTGATTCGGGCACGTTTCGGAATGTCCTTTGACTTGTTCTCAACATATCCCACCTGATGCCATTTTCTGACTAAGTGTTGCATGGCGCTCTCTGCTGGCACTTGGACATCGTTAAACTTCTCAGCAAAAAACTGACCACGCCGTTTCCACGACTCTGTTGTCACACAACTTTCCACAACGAACACCCGTTGCTCCGCTCTCGAGTATCATCGTCCCTTTTGCACTGTTCCACTCACACTCACCGCCCCCACTACGCTCTGAAGCGGTGTGGATCACGTGGCGGGCGCACATTTGGTGTGCGCGTCAACGGCTGTGGTCATATACGAGGGTCGTCCACAAAGTAAGTTACGTTTCTATTTCTATCCGCGGCAGCGCTACGATCGCAGTTCCGAGCATGCGCGGCAGTTACTCTGAATCAAGGAGAAGACATGTAAGCCATTTTCAGATCGCTGCTGCCGACATGTGCTTTGTAGCTCTTCTTTATAATGTCAGCCGTAATTGAAAATGGTGCCGCGTGTGGAATCAGATCTGTGATTCGTTTTCTAAATGCAAAGAAAGTTAAACCAAAGGAAATTCATCGGCAAATCTGCGAGATTTACGGACAAAATGCTATGAGTGATTCAATGGTTACAAGATGGGTCAGATTGTTCAATGAAGGACGTGATCAAGTGCACTATGAAGAACGAAGTGGAGACCCGTCTGTGGTTACTGATGAACTGATTCACGCAACTGAAGAGAAGATTAAGCACAACCCTAAGTTTAAACTTAGTGCCCTTGCTGTGCAAGTTCCGCAAATCTCACGATCACTAATTCATGAAACTGTTACTGAAAAACTGAAATTTCGAAAACTTTGCTCACATTGGGTACCCAAAATTTTTACTAAACACAAAAAACAACGGATGGGCAGTGCACTTCAGTTTCTGACACGCTACAATGAAGAAGGCGATGGTTTCCTTTCTCGGATAGTCACGGGGGATGAAACGTGGGTATCGTACGACACCCCTCAAACGAAAAGGCAATCAATGGAATGGAGGCACTCTTCATCCCCAACGAAGGTTAAGCCTAAGTGACCAAACAACTCTTACGGGAGTTTCACTGGGACGCGTTTGATCATCCTCCGTACAGCCCGGACCTCTCTCGTAGCGACTTTCATTTCTTCTTACAGCTAAAATCTGTCCTTGGTGGTCAACACTTCAACAATGATGACGAGCTGAAAGAACATGTTTCCACATGGTTGAATACACAGGCGGCAACCTTCTATGAAGAAGGCATACAAAAACTTGGGTCACGCTATGACAAGTGCGTACAAAATTTCGGAAGCTATGGAGAAAAGTAGTTTAGCAGTTTTAGATTTTTGTACAATAGATATTTTTCTGTATCTGTACACGTTTGTTTTATATAACCAAACGGAACTTACTTTGTGGACATATCTTGTACGCACATTCACGTACACATTTTATTTGCCCGACGTTGTATGATAACTATCGCTACCTCCATCACCATATGACATAATGTAACTGGCAGTTTTTGGATGTTGCTCCCTACATTCACATAGGTCTTTTCGTTGCAAAGCGCTGTCAAGCTACATATACATCTACAAACATACACCGGAAGCTACTGTACGATGTGCGTGTGTATTTCTAATTCTTCTAATATATTAGAAATACACACACACAAAAAAACAGCAGCCCACACTATATCATTAATGAACAAACAGAGCTAGCTAACACCCCTTTCCTGAAAAATTTCCAGAAATTACTTTCCAACCTCCAAAGCAAATAATGTTAGTACACCTATCTGCAGATCAAGCAGCAAATTTATATGTTACTATAAGTCTCATGATGCTAAATGTAATTAAATAATATACTATTTTACCTATACAGTACTATATATTAAAAAAACTTTATAATTAATTTAACAATATCAAGTCAAAAATGCAATGTCTCTGTACTAGTGTAAAAGGCATTACAGTTGCATAAATGATCCTTTCCAAACATAGGACATCATCGTGAAATGTTACGATATATCATAGCATCTGTGATACTCTTATGTTTGTATTGTAAGCTCTTTGTATGTATCAAAACATGTGGTGCGTGGTAGAAATCTTCTCAGTGACAAATCTAAAGTGTTCAGTGAGAACAATTTACGTGTGCAACACTAAGAATGCAGTGGGAATGTATTTACATCTGCTGGACGAATGTTATGAAAACAAACACCCCAAACCGACGTTTCAGTAAGTCACATGCAACGAAAATCTGTAACGCAACCATCTGTGTGTGGTGTGTTTATAATTATGTATATTTTAGGACAATTAATCTGTAAAAAAACACACCACATGTCATAAAGAAAGCGTGTAAACCGTCTGAGTATGAATCACAACGAATCGAAACCGGTAACGGTACCCTTTGAATAAAGGAACTGAAAGTAAATTTGTGGCTGGTTGCTGTCCTAACACCATCAACATTTGTCTTCAAACAACAGCCACGGTCTCCATCATGTCATCATATGACAAAATTGCATAACAGTATTTTGTTCCACACGACTAGCAAAACTTGATTTGAGCAATAAAAACAGGAGTAATAATGATGAATTATAAAGAAACTTAAATTAGTTGTACGAGACAGGAAATGAGAGAGATAGAAGAGGGAGGATCTTCATATTATCTTTTATTATTAAAACGTAATATATGAATTATGGTTCGTGTTGCTGCTACTCCAGGTGGGAGGGCCTCGGCAGAAACATGGAACCTGTCCCACCCGAAGTAGCATACAAAATTGTGTCTAATATTACTAAATGAAATACCGGTACCGTACATCATGAGTGTGTGTGTGAGTGGATTTGTTTCCCAAAGAACAATTACTACTTATTACATTTGAAGTGCGTATGCCGGCCACTCTGGCCGAGCGGTTCTAGGCGCTCCAGTCCGGGACCGCGCTGCTGCTACGGTCGCAGGTTCGAATCCTGCCTCGGGCATGGATGTGTGTGATGTCCTTAGGTTAGTTAGGTTTAAGTAGTTCTAAGTTCTAGGGGACTGATGACCTGCGATGTTAAGTTCCATAGTGCTTAGAGCCATATGAACCACTTGAAGTGTGTATGTAGGGCATACCCATCGCACCATTTGCGTTGCCGCATCTAGACGTAGTTCTACATGTTGTTCGTTTATGCGCTTGATGCTGATTCCATTAACTAATGCCGTATGTGAGAGGGGAGCCTTTGAACTTTAAGCTCCCCGTAAGGTGTATTCCTTAGATGTAATGATTGCCTCATTGTTTACATAAGTCATTTACCTTTAGATTATCTAGTTATCATATTTGAAGTGTAGATTAGATACGGGGTTGAATCACGTGCTTGGTCAGTTTACTTATAATTAACCTATTTATCTGTTTTAGGTGTTATACTCCTTATGTTAGGAGCCTGTGTTTTTTGATGATGTGTTCGTGTCATTTTGTGCGTCTGCATCTATGTCAGTGTCCGTGTGTAAATTTCTGTCGTTCTAAGGATCTTGTTGTCGCATTTGATGTATGTGCGTGTGTGTGTGTGTGTGTGTGTGTGTGTGTGTGTGTGTGTGTGTGTGTGTTTTCGAGATATGCCGTATGGATTTTCTTGCCTGTAGACGGCATGCAGTGTTCTTAAAAACTTATCTGCGATGTTTGCTACAATCTCGTAGCGTTTCCTTGATGCCATTGTATTCTGTTAGGAGGTCTTAGGTGTGTGAGGGTGTTGCAATGTAATGCCACGGTGACTCATATGCTCCACACGTGGATGTAACGCTCTGGCCAAGGACCACGCGGTTCAAATTTGCTTGGTACGGGCCGTGATCGGTCAAAAAGTAAACCATACGCCATGGCTAGGATCCGCATGCTTCAGCTTCAGTCGCCGTGTATTGGGGAAAAAGGAGACAGTGCGACTGTCTTTGTCGGTCGTCTTCCAACCCCGCTGCCGTGTGTCAAGGCGCCAGCTGTTTAACTGCCGCATGTCTACAACCTTTTCCCCTGTTGTTTCACGAACCTTTTAGTGACTGCCCCTCTTCAGCTAGTACGCCGCCGCTCCTTGGGGGATAGTGACGTCAGTGGGGCAGGTCGGCAAAACAACACCCAAGACGTGTTGCCGAAAGCACCTGACATTCTGAGTAGTATGCTCCACTGCCCTCGCCTCACTGTTTCTATACGTCCTTAGACACAGGTGGTGCGCCCACGTATTTGCTGCAAAGCATACTACGACTTCCAAGAGAGCTAACAAGCCAGTCATACGGTAGCGGCCTTCCCTTTCCAGTGCAGGACTTAATGGCCGCAACGAAACGACCCGTAAACTTGAGCTAGTCACACAGTGGTCATTAACCGCGCACAAACAGCCAGCGAGCGGGACGTTCTGCCATTGTTTGGTTCGCCCTCGCTGTGTCAGCACTGGGAAAACACTGGGCAAAGCGTCTCTCATAGAGTTTTTAACGGGGACTGCCAGAACCGTTACAGATCGTTTCTGCTAAGTCACTCTTGTATTACGAAGTTCCTGTCGGTTCGTGGGGACCCCAACTACATGATAAGGAGGGTCTCGTCTACAATCTTCGACTAAAGAAATACATGGCGATTTTTCCTGTTCGATAACATCGCGATTTTAATAGTCGCACAACGGTGACACACTCTAAGCGTTTATAGCTGCGACATCGCGGTCGATGACGTCGTGTCAAAATTAAAAAGTACTTGTCACATTTGCGACAAAAATTTGTGGTTTCTGCAGTGTGCAGCAACCAGCCCAACGGACACGCCTTGTAAGGTGGGCTGTCATACTGAACGAAACTATTTATTTATTTATTTATTTATTTATTGTTCCGTGGGACCACATGGAGAAGTCTGCATGGTCATGGAACGAGTCAATACATGAAATTATAACACGATTGTAGAAACAGATAAAATGAAATATAAGAAACATATTCAGCTGACACGTCGTTAGTTTAAATAAAGGAAATCAAGAATGTAACACTGGAATTTGCTTAATTTTTTAGCTCTTCCAGGAGCTCCTCGACAGAATAGAAGGAGTGAGCCATGAGGAAACTCTTCAGTTTAGACTTAAAAGCGTTTGGGCTACTGCTAAGATTTTTGAGTTCTTGTGGTAACTTATTGAAAATGGATGCAGCAGAATACTGCACTCCTTTCTGCACAAGAGTCAAGGAAGTGCATTCCACATGCAGATTTGATTTCTGCCTAGTATTAACTGAGTGAAAGCTGCTAACTCTTGGGAATAAGCTAATATTGCTAACAACAAACGACATTAAAGAAAATATATACTGTGAGGGCAATGTCAAAATTCCCAGGCTATTGAATAGGGGTCGACAAGAGGTTTTCGAACTTACACCACACATAGCTCGAACAGCCCGTTTTTGAGCCAAAAATACCCGTTTTGAGTCAGAAGAACTACCCCAAAAAATTATACCATATGACATAAGCGTATGAAAATATGCGAAGTAGACTACTTTTCGTGTTGAAATGTCACTTATTTCAAATACTGTTCTAATGGTAAATAAAGCGGCATTTAGTTTCTGAACAAGATCCTGAACATGGGCTTTCCACAACAGCTTACTATCTATCTGTACGCCTAGGAACTTGAACTGTTCCGTCTCGCTTATAACATGCCCATATAGCTGCAGTGGCGTTAATACGTTATTCGTCGTCGAATAAGAATTAAGCGCTTACCAAAATTGTGGATTCGTCCAATATAATATTACAATTAATCCTCCAAGTCAAGGAAAGTATGTGCTGTTACACAAAAACATAGTTATTGCCCGGAAAAAATTCTTTGACTCATGTCCGTAGCTATTTTCGAATTACTGTTGTCGAATATTAAAATTAACTTTAAAAAAAAGTTACGTGATTGTTTCAGTGGAACGAAAAACACGTTAGTGAAGATAAGGTAAGTTTTCGTTATGAAATAGGTAAGTAGTTTATTAACAAACATGAACTTACTGTCACATTAAAATAGAAAAATTTATTTTAACATTAAAATAAATTTGTAATGACCATGTTTATGTTAAAAGTTCATATTAATTGGTCACACAACTTGGGATATTCTTAAAAATGTCTAAATTGATTCATCACTCACTCTAGTAACCGAATGGAAAATAAGGGACTGAACTCACAGTAGTTGAGCTTTGCATTTACGACGATGTGGACGGTGCTGTGTTTATGAAGTGGCGGGGGCGGGGGTGGTAGTTGTACTGATCTACATCTACATCTACATCTATACTCCGCGAGCCACCTTACGGTGTGTGGTGGAGGGTACTTATTGTACCACTATCTGATCCCCCCTTCCCTGTTCCATTCACGAATTGTGCGTGGAAAGAACGACTGCTTGTAAGTCTCCGTATTTGCTCTAATTTCTCGGATCTTTTCGTTGTGATCATTACGCGAGATATATGTGGGCGGTAGTAATATGTTGCCCATCTCTTCCCGGAATGTGCTCTCTCGTAATTTCAATTGGTATTGGGGGTGGTGGTGATGGTAGAGTCGATACAGAAACAATACGCCACCTGAAGCGCAGCAATATCTGTAACAGGATTTCCAACATAACACGTGTGACGCACTAGAGTGGAAAAATATTTTCCCTGCGCTGCTACTGTTTGTGTATTCCATCCTTTCACGGCGGACCAGGCTTTCCAGACGATGTTTGGTTAAGCCTGCTAAGCGTTTAATGGCCGACATTTCATTACCTTCGGCCACAGTAAAACCCATTCGGAAAGTGACGCAGTATGAGGTTTGGTGTTTACAGAGATTGTGACAGTTGCAACAAATTCTAGATACTATCAAGACGAATGAGAGTTATCATTCACACATTGTCTGGATCGTCGGTGAGCTAGAAGTAAGGCGACGGTAGTTATCTGACCCCTCGCTGACACATAATAATCATTGTGATCAGCAAATTTTATCCTAACACACGGCCTAATGTCCAATTTATGTCAAGACAGTATATCCGTACATATTACTAAATTTAAGCCCCCCGCCATGTTTTTCAGTCTGTATGTGAAGGCTAATCTCGGGAATTGCTGTAGGGGTTCTGATAAGGTTTTCACTGATACACAGACTAATTCACGAGGAAGGTTTCTGCATACACACCATGCGATCAAAAGTATACGGACACTCCCAAAAACATACGTTTATCATATTAGGTGCATTGTGCTGTTATCTTCCGCCAGGTACTCCATATCAGCGACTTCAATAGTCATTAGACATCGTGAGAGAGCAGAATGGGGCGCTCTGCAGAACTCGCTGACTTCGAACGTGGTCAGGTGATTGGGTGTTACTTGTGTCCTACGTCTATACGCGAGATTTCCACACTCCTAAACATTCCTAGCTCCACTGTTTCCGGTATGATATTGAAATGGAAACGTGAAGGAACACGTACAGCACAAAAGCGTATAGGCCGACCTCGTCTGTTGACTGGCAGAGACCGCCTACAGTTGAAGATGGTTGTAAAGTGTAATAGACAGGCATCTATCCAGACCATCACACAGGAGTTGTTAACTGCATCAGGATCCACCGAGAAAACTTTCGATTTCAGGGTCGAGCGGCTGCTCATAAGCCACCCATCATGCCCGTAAATGGTAAGGGACGCCTCGCTTGGTGTAAGGAGCGTAAACATTGGACGATTGAACAGTGGAAAAACATCGTGTGGGGTGACGAATCACGGTAGACAATATGGCGATCCGATGGCAGCGTGTGGGTATGACGAATGCCCGGTGAATATCATCTGTCAGCGTGTGTAGTGCCAACAGTAAAATTAGGTAGCGCCAACAGTAAAATTCGAAGGTGGAGGTGTTATGGTGTGGTCGTGTTTTTCACGGAGGGGGGCTTGCACCCCTTGTTGTTTTGAGTGGCACTATCTCAACACAGGCCTACACTGATATTTTAAGCACCTTCTTGCTTCCAAGGGGATGGCGATTACATCGAGCACCTGTTCATAATGCACGGCCTGTGGCGGCGTGGTTACACGACAATAACAGCCCTGTAATGGACTGGCGTACACTGAGTCCTGACCTAAATCGTATAGCACACCTCTAGGATGTTTTGGAACGCCGACTTCGTGCCAGGCCTCATCGACCGACATCGATCTCCTCAGTGCAGCCCTCCATGAAGAATGGATTGCCATTTCCCCAGAAACCTTCCAGCACCTGATTGAACGTATGCCTGCGAGAGTGGAGGCTGTCATCAAGGCTAAGGTGGGCCAACACCATACTGAATTTCAGCATTACCGATGGAGGGCGCCACGAACTTTAAAGTCATTTTCAGCCAGGTGTCCGGATAATTTTGATCACATAGTGTAATGTACTAACGCTACGCCAGACAATTCGTCCTGTCCCATAGACTCTGAGCTGTCCGTGCGGAACTGAGGAAGGTTATCTACAGTATACTAGAGTATTCACACAGAAATACTATGTATCCAGCGGATATCTACAAGCGCAATCATGCCTTAAACGGTGTCGCGGCGCATTAAGCACAATCACAGAACAGCAAAATATCTGAAGTACAGAGCCCGTGTTACGACACAGAAACGGAATGACAGCAGCGCACCAAGTGGTGCAGAAGTGAACTTCAAATGCGAGAAATATGGCTCGGAAATCTGTATTACTGCTTTTTGTAACACTAGTACTAGATGATGATTTTCTTTTACACTTTATGGGTGGATCTGGTAGTCCGGTGGTAAGTTGCATTTATTTGTAAAACCCAATATTGCAATTTCGACCATGTGGAAATTATGTTCCTGATTACGATCTTCCTGTGCGTATTGCAGTCTTTGAATTGTAACTTAAGTATGTTGTTGGTATTCTGCATAATTTTTTATCTCTTCTTGTAGTACTGGGTGGGGAAGATGACTACATGTTTGTTTTTGTTTTTGTTTTGCAGCAAATGTAAACTGGTACTCTATGGATTATTTGTTTGTTTGTTCAAATGGCTCTGAGCACTATGGGACTTAACTTCTGAGGTCATCAGTCCCCTAGAACTTAGAACTAGTTAAACCTAACTAACCTAAGGATATCATACACACCCATGCCCGAGGCGGGATTCGAACCTGCGACCGTAGCGGTCGCGCGGTTCCAGACTGTAGCGCCTAGAACCGCTCGGCCACCCCGGCCGGCGTCTGTTTGTTACTGCATACGAATCCGTGTGTGAACTGCTTCATTTAAATGCACACTTAACATATATCTGGTATTCTGCGTGTTACCATCCGGTTTTCATACTCTCGCATTCAATGGAGGTTACTGTTTATAGTATGTCTTGATAACCTGTGAAAAATTTGAATAACTAGTGTTGCTTTTTCAGCAGTTGCAAGGATGAATGCTCTAATCAAAAAGACTACGAAGCGTAGGGCCTACTCATCTACCTCTATAGTCATACCTGCAACACACTGTGAAATGCATGGCACCAATAGCAAGAAACAACACCATTCAAATCAGAATTACGCACTCATGCCGTAACAGGAATATAATAAAGGTGAATACAAAAACTGTCAAAACGTACTAACATGGAGATATCCATAAAAGGCAGAAGGCATGGAAAACGGCTGCAAGCAAAAATACGGTAGAATACGAACAAAACACTTACAATGCCTTTAAATCGAGCAGTTCACACTGAAGGTTTGTGAGCAATAACAGATACACCTAAGTACACAGACCACCATGCAACGAAAGTAGCTTTTGTTTTATATGAAACAAGAACAAATTTGGAATCATTTACGCTGCCCAATATTACGGGTGCGAGAAGAAAGCAATCAGAATGCGGGTTATATATTTACAACGCATTTCAAAGACGAATACAAAGGAGAAGTTTTGATCAGAAGAGCGCTGTGATGAAACTAATTTTCGTTAACTAAGAAACTGAAACAAACCTGAAGATTAAAAATCTGCCAGTAAGAAAGCGAGATGGTAGACTGATAAACCGCAGCGCTCCGAGTGGCGTGGCAGCGAACAAAGAGCATGTTGCCTGACGTCTTCGAGAGGAGTATCACATTGGATTATTTAATACAATATCTTTATATTCTCCTTGGAATTAATAAATGTCATTGTTTATGTGGATGCACGCGGTGCGTCTTACTTTATTTACTTGGAGCTACATTGCGAAAACAGTGCAAGGATTGCCGCAGCCGGCACGCGGAACAATTTCTGCGGGCAACATTTCCGTCTTCGCTAAGAAGGCGGAGCAGCTACGCAATCTCATTAAGGTACGGTGAGCAACATAACGCTGTAGGACTCCCGCTCCCGGAAAGGAAATTTGTCAAGCATGTTGTATACTCTATACTTTTTGAGTAAAATTACAAGCCCTCCCGTTACTGCTATTAATATTGCTGTGGAGCATTTACTGAGTATTTTTGTGTGAACTTCGGCGTAGATTGCGATTGTACTGATCTCTGGTTGATTTGGCCGCTGCTGTTGTCACCAGCGGATCTCACCTTTCGTTCATTTGCTACTACCCTAATTTTGGTCTGTACACAATTACTAACTTTCTTTAGAGAAGATCATTAAGCTATAACAGTTTTCTAAACATGTCGGCAGGAAAACTACACCCTCTGAACAGAAACCGAACTCATCAGAGGTCGATATTACTCGATTGATCACGGCTCTCCAACGTTAGACGTTACAAGATTCGATTGAGGACACGGGGTACAATTGTCTGTGAAAATTATACTGATAAAGCGACAGTATCGGAAGGAAGCACACTGAATTCACGTCAAGTTTAAACACGAACGATGTGATCCTTCCTGCCAAAGCAATTACTACTCAGTCAAATTGCCGTCCATTAAATCAGAGCCCTTTTCAGGAGACGTGCAGAGAGAGTATAGATTTTGGGAACAATTTGATAACTAAGTGGACAGCACCCCATCTTCGTCCACTGTCTTCCTTCGAGGCTATCTCGAAGATAAAACTAAGACGCTCGTCGAAGGTATCGCTGTAACAGCTTCGACTGAAAAAGAAAAGTCTACGTTAACAGTACAGAGATAGTAATAGAATCATTCGGGCACATCCAGAGTATTAGGAAGTGATTGCGCCTGTTCAGTTCGTATCCCGGAAAGCCTCAATTTAACATTCATAGAATGTAACTGAAGTAAGCAGGCATTAAAATCATTGGGGGAAGACGTCAATGCCTGTGGGAGAGTTCAGAAAACAGCGCGCCTTCCAGAAGAAATCTGTCGTCACTCGATAATGGGCGCAGAACTACATAACCTCTCCAAAGGAGACCTTTCAAGTTAATAGAGTTTCTAGCGCAAGAAGTAGACGGAGCATGCATTACTTAAAAGATCCGCTGAGAAGTACAAGCAAATTAAAACCCGCTACCCTCAGCTTCGGCTCTAATTACACTGCCTAAACAAACTCTTCTCACGTAATAACAAGCGGACGCCAGAACCATTTTGCGTAATCTGCGCACAATGTAGCCATTGGGCTCAAGATTTCCAGACAGTACTAAAGGCACAGGAGCTTGCCAAGATACTGAAGCTATGTAACCGTTGCTTCCTTTCCCTCTAGAATGCCCATACTTTTAAGAATCGCATGGCGAAAGGCAAGACCTTCTGGTCGTTCTGTAAAGGCAACCACCACAAATCTTTCAGTGGCCGCAAAACATCTGCATCTAGAGCGCAAACGCGTTGTAGATCAGTGGATGATGTGAACACAAGATCCTCCGGCTCCACGCACCTGCAGACGGCACGTGTTCGTGTTGCAGGTCTCAAAGGCGTGGAAGAACTGACACATTGTATTCTGGACGCTGGTACCAGTTCATCTCTGTTAACAGATTTTTGATTGACAGTCTTCTGTCCGCAGCTCGTGGTCGTGCGGTAGCGTTCTCGCTTCCCACGCCCGGGTTCCCGGGTTCGATTCCCGGCGGGGTCAGGGATTTTCTCTGCCTCGTAATGACTGGGTGTTGTGTGCTGTCCTTAAGTTAGTTAGGTTTAAGTAGTTCTAAGTTCTAGGGGACTGATGACCATAGATGTTAAGTCCCATAGTGCTCAGAGCCTTTTGAACCATTGCCAGTCTGAATTGTGTGACTGAGTGTCACTCGGTCGCTGACGGTCGGCGCATACGAGCCCGCGGTTACCACATATGAATCACGCAGGCTCGTCCGTCTGAATTTTAGTATGTGGTTTTTTAGCAGCCTCCGGTCTGTACCACGAGATGCCACGATTGTGCAACACGCCAAGCAACCTATCACTGACCGATCCTATTTCCAAACATACGGATGTCGCTTATATTAATATCTCCGTCTCTGATCTTAAAGTCCTCGAAGTTTGACTAAATACTTAGCGGACGTCGGGCAGGTGTTTCTGCAGTACACACCGCACCTCATTAACGTCAAGTCATAAGGGCCAACGGGTGCCAACATCAGGAGTTTCTGGGTTTTGGAAGCGCGGAAATGTCCATTACTTTGTTGGGTTTAATGCATCTTATCAAAGGCAACAGAAGCTCGAACATTCACGTTTTCTGCGAAGTTTCTGACCATCTACATTGTGTCTTTTACGTCATGTGTAAGAAGAACGAAACTACTTACACACCTCAAGTTCCGTAAAAACCATTTAGCACCAGTCAAGAGAGTAACTATCTCGCGTCCACTGTTCCCAAATCTCCCACTAAACGAAATAAGCTAAACGTGTCCACAAAAAATTGCCAGAAAAAAGTTGGAACAAAAAATGCGTACAATTGTGCAATTTTATTTTTGCAGTAATGAAACTGTATAGCAGACTAGCATGAATTTATATCGTCTTAATTTGGAATGTACTGGCCTGTACAGCAACATAGACGATTAACTGTGAATGTATAACCCTATTTTGAATTACATACGCTTGATAATAAGGAAACAATATACTTGCATTTTCAAAACTTCAAAATGGATTATTTGTATCACTATAAATATTAATTTAAACATTAATTTGCATCCAGGAAACCTACATTTAGAAAAATGTTCAAATGTGTGTGAAATATTATGGGACTTAACTGGTAAGGTCATCAGTCCCTAAGCTTACACACTACTTGACCTAAATTAACCTAAGGACAAACACACACACCCATGCCTGAGGGAGGACTCGGACCTCCGCCGGGATTAGACGCTCAGTCCATGACTGCAGCGCCCTAGACCGCTCGGCTAATTCCGCGCGGCTACATTTAGAACTGCTTCATCCAAAATATCAATGCACCGACATATGATTGCCCTGGTGTAATTTTGTTTACGGTGCAAAGTGGAAACTGTAATCCTTGTAACATTTATTGCGGCATCGAAGACCTGCTCGTATTTTAAGAACACAGCGGTGTCT
This sequence comes from Schistocerca americana, assembly GCF_021461395.2. Classification (NCBI taxonomy): domain Eukaryota; kingdom Metazoa; phylum Arthropoda; class Insecta; order Orthoptera; family Acrididae; genus Schistocerca; species Schistocerca americana. The sequence continues at coordinate 227,033,769 of NC_060123.1, forward strand.
GCAGAGACATCTTCGTTGGTAAACGGGGCTCAGTTCGAAGCGGAACTCATCACAGTTCTACTCCTGTCAAGGAGATTGAAGGGCGAAGACGTATCTCGAGATGCCCTAGAAAGCGGCGGGATACCAACGTGCCTGCTGCCCAGCACACGGCCCGACAACCAGCACTGATGGTCTGCGGTACAGTTTCTTTTCATAGCACGACCCCTTTAGTTGTCATCCACGGCACCTTCGAGCACAGCGGTACGTCGCCGCCCCGTTTTGTTGTCCTTCATGACAAGCCATCCTGGGATTACATTTCAGCAAGACAATACCCGACTGCACACGATGAGAGCTTCTCCTGCTTGTCTTCGCGCTTGCCAAACCCTACCTTGGCCGGTAAGGTCTTCGCATCTCTCCCCAACTGAGAGTCACTCTGAACCGCGACCAACAACTGTATCAATCAGTACAAAGCCGAGTAACTGCCAGAGGTGGAGCAACACGTTATCGACATGATCGATCTGTAAAGCTGTTTCTCTTTAATAAATCATCAATTTTTTCTGAAACTGCCATCATCTATTTATACAAGGGTGCGTCAAATGAAAACCTTAAATATTTTTTAAATATTATTTATTGTGCAGAAGTGGTAAAAATCTGTATCACTTTTCAACATAATCTCCCCCACGCTCAATGCAAGTCTTCCAGCGCTTAAAAAATGCATAAATTCCTTTAGAAAAAAATTCTTTTGGTAGTCCACGCAACCACTCATGCATCGCGTGGCGTACCTCTTCATCAGAACGGAACTTGTTTCCTCCCATTGCGTCTCTGAGTGGTCCAAACATATGAAAATCACTTGCGGCACGGTCTGGTGAGTATGGTGGATGAGGAAGACACGCAAAATGCAGGTCCGTAATTGTTGCAACTGTTGTACGGGCAGTGTGGGGTCTTGCATTGTCATGTTGCAAAAGGACAACTGCTGACAGCAATCCACGTCGCTTTGATTTGACTGCAGGCCGCAGATGATTTTTTAGATCTGTGTATGATGCACTGGTGACGGTGGTCCCTCTAGGCATGTAATGCTCCAAAATGACTCCTTTTTCGTCCCGAAAGAATGTCAGCATAACCTTCCCTGCTGATGGTTCTGTTCCAAACTTCTTTAGTTTTGGTGATGAGGAATGGCGCCATTCCTTGCTCGCTCTCTTCGTTTTCGGTTGGTGGAAGTGAACCCAGGTTTCGTCCCCAGTAACGATTCTTGCAAGGAAGCTATCACCTCGTTCAAAGCGCCGAAGAAGTTCTTCACAAGCATCAACACGTCGTTCTCTCATTTCAGGAGCCAGCTGCCGTGGCACCCATCTTGCAGACACATTGTGAAACTGGAGCACATCATGCACAATGTGGTGTACTGACCCATGACTAATCTGTAAACATGCTGCAGTGTCATTCAGTGTCACTCGGCGGTTTTCCTTCACTATGGTGAGACTACGCCAGAAGTTGGTCAGAAAGTCATTCAGGGCTACGTGTTAAGGAGAATGGAGTAGAATAGGTTGAAAGGTAATTCCATATTGTAATATCTAGCACAAAATATATTTCCTGCTGTACTGCAGTAGCTGTTTACTTACTCTTTATCTCTAAAATCTCCACACATTGTAATTGTTTTTGTTATATCCCAGCAATTATTTTCAGCTTCCGACAACGGTAAATTTTTCTTAATTTCTACCAGTTTCTACAAGTCTCGAGACAATCCAGTACCACCCCATCATTTAATGCTTAAATCATATATTTTTCTTTCTTCAATGTTCTGTCTAGTCACAACTCGTTGTGCCTGACCTGGACGAGGTGCATCTTCCACTGAAGTCACACCATTTGCGCATTTTCTACTCCATTCGTAGACTTGCTGCTGTGACAAACATGCATCACCGTACTGAACCTTCATTCGTCACTACGCAAAAACCCAACAACAAAACGCTGTTTTTCCCTGGTGCAAGTCGCAAGTGGGGCGGCCATCTTTATACTGATACTGCGACAGTATGTGTGCATCTGCACTATGCTGCCACCTACAGGCCATTTCGCACGCTGTTTGTAGCACGCTTACCAACTTACAGGATAACGGCGCGAAATTTAGATTTATTATTAAAAATTTAAAGTTTTCATTTGACTCACCCTCGTACATGTGTATCATAACTACAGATTTCCATCCAATTCGCGTAATTCATTCTTGTTGCGTCGTTTTTTGTTGGTCTTACAATTCGAGTGTTTACAGTATATCATTTGTGCGCGTCCATCCCTTAGTACTTGCGCTGACAACAGAAATGCCTACATTCTTTTTCGCCTTCAAGCTTGCAGTCTGTGCTGCTCGATTTTTTTTTCCTTTAGCGGTGCTGGTTGTACTTTAACAGAGATACACAGCTGTGTCATTTGACTGCTGCAATGGAAGAGCGGCACAGCGATTCTCTCATGGCCATCTTTGCTAGGGTTGTTACAACTGCAGAAATAGTACGCCGCACTCACAAATTTTTGAGTGTGTAATACACTCGATGGTGCGTCGTCATATGCCCTGCAGCCAACATCGTCGTCGACATTTTGAACTGTAACTGTATGTAAACAGTTCTTAAATTCTTGTGCACTTTCTTCTAGCTTGGCGTAGTGGATACACCGGTTCCCGTGAGATCACCGAAGTTAAGCGCTGTCGGGCGTGGTCGGCACCTGCATGGGTGACCATCCAGGTCGCCATGCTCCGTTGTCATTTTTCCGGGTGCACTCAGCCTCGTGATGCCAATTGAGGAGCTACTCAACAGGATAGTAGCGGCTTCGGTCAAGAATACCATCATAACGACCGAGAGAGCGGTGTGCTGACCCCACGCCCCTCCTATCCGAATTCCTCCAATGCGGATGACACGGCGGTCGGATGGTCCCAGTAGGCCACACGTGGCCTGAAGACGGAGTGCTACTTTCGTGTAGCACAGTGTGTTCAATCTTTTCTGTAAATGTAAGCCGCAATATGTTTGTTTCGCCTGAGGTACTACTATGTTTTATGTTGGTGAGGTTTTTCCTGGTTATAAAGATATTTTCGTACAGACAAAGGTAAATGAGGGGGGAGGCAAAAAATAGAATCAATGATATCTACATCTACATCCATACTCCGCAAGTCACCCGCGGTGTGTGGCGGAGATTACCTTCAGTAGCTCTATCGGTTCTCCCTTCTGTTCCAGATTGTCGGTATGCCTCAGTGTGGGCTCTAATCTCTCTGATTTTATCCTCATGGTCTCTTCGCGAGTATATACGTAGGAGGGAGCAATATACTGCTTGACTCCTCGGTGAAGGCATCTCTTCTCGAAACTTCAACAAAAGCCCGTACCGAGCTACTGAGCGTCTCTCCTGCAGAGTCTTCCACTGGAGTTTATCTATCATCTCCGTAACGCTTTCGCTATTACTAAATGATCCTGTAACGAAGCGCGCTGCTCTCCGTTGGATCTTCTCTATCTATTCTATCAACCCTATCTGGTACGGATCCCACACTGCTGAGCAGTATTCAAGCAGTGGGAGAACAAGCGTACTGTAACCTACTTCCTTTGTTTTCGGATTGCATTTCCTTACGACTCTTCCAATGAATCTCAGTCTGGCATCTGGTTTACCGACGATTAATTTTATACGGTTATTCCATTTTAAATCACTCCTAATGCCTACTCCCAGATAATTTATGGCATTAACTCCTTCCAGTTTCTGACCTGCTACATTGTAGCTAAATGATAAAGGATCTTTCTTTCTATGTATTCACAGTACATTACACTTGTCTACATTGAGATTCAATTGCCATCCCCTGCACCATGCGTCAATTCGCCGCAGATCCTCCTGCATTTGTGTGCAATTTTCCATTGTTACAACCTCTCGATATACTACAGCATCATCCGCAAAAAGCCTCAGTGAACTTCCGATGTTACCTACAAGGTCGTTTACGTATATTGTGAATAGCAACGGTCCTACGACACTCCCCTGCGGCACACCTGAAATCACTTACTTCGGAAGACTTCTCCTCACTGAACGACATGCTGCATTCTGTTATCTAGGAACTCTTCAACGCAATCACACAATTTGTCTGATAGTCCATAAGCTCTTACTTTGTTCACAATTATATTGTTACTCTGTAACTGGAGACCACGAGAATGTTTAAAACCAAAGTACTCAGAAAATACTCCTAAATGATTTCCGAAATTTTGTAATGAAATTCCGTTTCACCCTGTATAGACATTTTCATATACAGACTGATTCAGCTGCCCCTGCCGTTGCCGTTTTAGGCGACCCACCCTGTTTTTACTGTCATAAAACACGCGTGAGATTTTCATAGTCTCTCGCTTGCTACGCGCAAACTATTACTCCTACAGTTAAGATGAACCGCCCCTTTTTGTAGGAAAATTGATGTAGTTAAATTTTGTACTGGGATACGTTTTGCTGAAGGTCACGGTTTTCGAGTCATTAAAGGAAAACCTAGAAATTGGCCTTCAAACGCACCTTCACCCTCAATCATCCCCCACGAGTCAGGATTTCTAGTACGTTGTTCGTGGCACACCCTCCTATCACCGCACAAAAATATCTGACAACACGAAATACTCCCGATATTCGACTTTTCTCGGTGACTATTGATTGGGCTATTACGCCACCACCATAGCCGCCTATTTCGTAAACATTATTAATTTAAACGTGCGCGTGAGGCAATGAAAGGAAAATGACTTTCGTGAACGTTACGCTAAAACTGATTACGCTGACAATTCGATCCAAAATTAACCCCTACAAGCACCGTAGTTTCGTACTCAGATGCCCTGACCATTACAGCGATGTAATTGTTTATTTTATGCTGTCAGAATTCACTTCGCACGAGATGCAAGTTGTAAAGGAATAGGACTGCAAGGGATTTTGTCGCTCAGAATCAAGCAAACTGCTTGCGTAGAATGTAACTTCTGCAGTGGTTGGGAACCCCGCTCTCACAAGGAAAATGCGCCCACAACGAGCGCCCGAGAGAATATCCACAATGTAATCAGAACTTTCAAAGGAAGGGGAAGACTCCAGTGGGTATTTTCCAGCTTAATGAATGAGAAACGATGTTTTCTGAAGGCAGCTGGCTGACTCGCCTCCGCTAGATATGCGACGGAAAACTGCAAAAAAAAGAAGTACTTCAGCTGTTTGATTTCCTGGGAAATCCACCGACGTCGTTATTAAAATGGCATTACCAGTAATCCTTTGTGTGACAAAACTGTTCGAAAACTTCCGCCACTACTCGCTTCATAATACGAAGGCTGTTTGTTTTATCACTGCAATATCTGATGAAATGATTTTTTTTGTGAGAAATCTTAAGCTTCTTAACATTGACGTGCCGGAACTGTCGGTAATAGGGTACAGTATTGCGTCATTTGATACTACAGTACGCTTGCTGACAACTTCAGCCAGCCAACGGAAAATTACGACAGAATTAGATCTACGTTAAGTTCTCCGCAAGCCATTTCGCAATCGATCTTTTGTTACAATCTATTCGCTTACTCGCCGGTTGAAAAATGGCTGCCTGTTTGCTTCTATTTGCACACTAATCTGCCTTTCCTTTTTCTCATGGTTCCTACGCTAGGTATGCGTTAGTGATACGAGAAGTGGTACCGTGTCTTCCTCGATTAAAAGGTTTCTACATTTTCATGATAGGGCTTCCCGAGAATAACGGCACTTTTCTTCCATTTTCCTATTTTCTTTCCACAGGCATCTCTCTCACACTTTCATATGTGTTATATGGATCTACTTAGACCGTAACAAGGAGTTTAATGTCTGCTGCCACGCCTACTCCAAACACAGGAACAGTATTCAAGAAATAGTCGCACCAGTGTTTTCTATATTTCCTTTAGAGATGCTACATCTTCCCAGAAACCCTCCAAACAACCCAAATCATCCGTTCGCCTTCCATAATAATGCTTTTATAGTCAACCCCATTTCATATTGCTTCGTACAACGGAACTGTCCAATTCGATATCTCTAAATCTGCCCTGAAATTGTTTATAGGGGAAGAATAAAGTGAAAGAAACAGCGTCAAAATTTTAGCTTCTCAGACATACTGCAACAATTTTTTTAAAAAGATATGTTGAAATCTACGGAATCTGTAGGTAGCTAGGCAGCTGGAGAAATGTACATCCTTGCCGTAGCTATGGCAGATGGCGCATGCACACATGGCAGGCACATGTCCTTAGCTGAGGACACATCGGTGAACGGGTAACACGGCACAACACGATCGTAATTTGTAAAGCGAATTTCAGTTTCCGTTGATAGTTTGAATGGCACAATTGATCAGTTACTGTTCGCTCGAATTTGGAATTCATTAATATGCATCACAATTAGCAGTTGACTTTGTGGTATTGCCAAGCGTTAATTGAGATAAAGCAATTACTCTTGATTCATTCATATATAGCTGCCAAAAGCATCCGTTTTCGTGCAGGTTTCAGAGTTTCACGGTCATGTCGAGTCCAATTGATGTTTTCAGTGTTGTGAAGATGAAATATGAAGAACGCGGTATGCAGTCGCAATCACCTACTTCTCCCGAATACCTACATATGTGTTACTTACACTCCTTCCAATGATGTGGACATTTCGTTGGAAATTGTGGCAACTTTACAAGCAACAGGAAGTAACTGATCATTCCGTAAATCGTGGTTCGAACTGTGACTGTTGTGCTAATTATACACCAGAACAAAAACAAAGTACCTACCAAGCCCAAAGAACACATATAATAATAGCTTTCAGTGAGAAACAATGCTGTATTTTTTGTTAAACGGAAGATTGAGAAAACGCTTAAACTTAAGCCGTACGCAAAGCCGGTTCCATTTCGTAAAATCCGACCATCGCTAAACGGAAGAAAAGTTTACATGAAGTACGAAATATGCGCCAAAATGAAACTCGCAAAAATGTGAAAGGAAAAACCTTTCGAAAGAATTAGAAAGATTCACGAGAGTTAATGCACTATTACCGACGGAGATCTACGAGAGTGGGCACTCTGAACTTCAATTGCGATGAACATTACTGATTTCCAGGTTTCTTCGGCATGGTTAAACAGATTTAGGAAATTATGGGGAAAAGGAAATCGCAAAATCACGAGGTTTACTTCAAGTACACATGGAGCGGAGATCTCATTAATAGGTAATACAATACAGAAATCGCAGTTGACGTGCATACTAAGCTTCCTGTTATCCCCTAAAGCCTAAAAGCTGCGTATAAATTCATTACTTTTGTTAGACCCTTGACGTGGGCACAACGACACCTCCGTCTTTAGCACGACGACGGAAAGACTGAGTTTGGATTTCACCCGAAACTAATACTGTGACACAGCCTCTCGATTACAAAAAATTTCCGATAGTTACAGCACTTATTTGAAAATAGTCGGACAATATAACTTCCGACAGCACTTTGTCATTTCAGGTTTATCAGCGGAATACTATACTGGGAATACTGGAGATGAAAGGCACCACCAATATGGCAATCTCATTCCACTGAAGGTATTGCATTCACGCAACAAATTGGAAACTAACATTTCACAGCTGGAGGAAAATGGTCTAAAAGCACCACAAAGTGATATTTAAGGGGCACTTAAAGTAATAAGTGCTCATTCCCAAGAAATCTGTTTGCTTGTGTTAGTGCTAAGCTTCTGGGGTTGGTCAGAACAGAGGTATCTACAGATGATACCCCATAAAAACTAAGAAATTAATTTTAGGGGTGGCTAGTGGAACTTAAATTTATTGGAAGGTTCCTTACAAAGTACGTTGGCCTTTAAAGAAATGCGCAAACAAACGTTGGTACAATAGATTGCAGAGTAATGCTTCAGCTTTTAGTGCCCTCTTTTAGGTGGTCGGACGGAAGGTATCAGACGACGTCAGGTGATGCTTGTAGGATCTTAAGGGGTCGGTTTAGCTCACACGAAAGTGTAGGAGACGTGCTCACGCAGCTTACTTCGGAGTCGATGGAAGGAATGACACTGTCCTCACGATATCCTGTTGCGTAGAATAACAGAAACAATTCAGTATCTTATATCTTGCATGTTAGAATAAGACACGAGGGAGTTTATGGCACGTACTGATATGTACGAAACGTATTTCCCTAGCTTAGAACGCGAATGAAATTGGAGTGGAGAAACTAATAATAGTGAACAGTTCCCTCAGCACACGAAGTACACTGGCTTCCGGGATATAGGTAGACGTATAATGGTAATAGTCGGTGCATCTCCACTGACCTTGGTCTGATGCGCCGGTGTTGTGCCACCGACAGTAATGCTTGGTCCGAGAGAAGTACTAACGACGTCTCCCGTCGGTGATGGTATCCGGCAAGAGTCCGTGACTTAGCTTCAGGGCGCACATTCACTCAGCGACATCTGCAAGAGTAACGGATTGATGCAAACAAGTAACGCAAAAAATAATTATAAGTAAACAAGGAACTTCATGTGAAAGTGGAATTTTATCACAATAATAAGAAACTCAGAACTGAAAGAGGTCTCACAGTTTCCATATCCAGAAAACAACCTTAACAGCCCACAGGACGTTTTTAGGCATCTGAACTTTACGAACTACGATGGCATGCGTATTCATGGAACACACGTGAACTATCTTCACTTTCCTGATGATCTTTTACTGTCTGCCTCAATAGAAGAGTAATTTTAACAACTGCAAGAAAAACTGAACACAGAAAGTGTGAAACTAGGACTAAAATCCATCTTAGTAAGATTAGTATAGCGTGTAATTAAAACGATGAAAAATTTATGAAGTTGGGAAGTTGTTGAACCAGTTGGAATCCTTGTATTTGAAGCTGTTATAAACGATTGAAGTTCTCTCTCTCTCTCTCTCTCTCTCTCTCTCTCTCTCACACACACACACACACACACACACACACACACACACACACACACACACACACACACCTAGAAATTATGAGCACTCAATTGTTTAAAAAAACGAAAAAGCAATCAAAAATTTACAAATTCACACATGTATATGAAACACCGTTTTTCGAAATTGTCCCCTTCGTCCTCAACGCCCTTTGCGAGCTTTCGTCAAGAAAGGCACCCACCGCCTCTTTTGCCTATTGTTTGACCTCTGGACCTTATCTCGTGTAGAAAATGTTTTTCCATATATGAGCAATTTCAGAGAGGTGAAAATGAAAATCTGAAGCTACCAAATGAGGGCTGTGAGCGGGGTGATTGGTGATATCGCAACCAACCGAATGAACCAACGAAGTTTCTTGCGGCGTTGGCTGCGTGGGGACGTGCTTTTGTTATGCAAGTAGTACACTCCTTCGCTAACCCTCCCCTTCCACTCTGTATCGCCCTCCGCAGTTTCTTTCTTAGGTTCCATAGTACCACGCAGCTTTAACTGTCTCCCACTTCGGTGAAAATTTAGTGAGAAGAATCCCTTGACGATCGTTAAAGACAGGGAATATTTTTTCGAGTCGGACAACGTTTTGTAATTTTTCGCCGATGACTAAGACGGTTGTCGCGGCCCCAGTGATTGTCTTTTCGTCTCAGGAGTGCAGTCGGCCATCCACGTCTCGTTGCCAACCACAACAGTCATGGAACTGCCCATGTTACAGTTCGAAGCGTTCGAGAAATTCCCCTGAAGGTACGTTTTTATTGACTTTGTGCCGATCCTCGAGCAGTTTTCGTACCCACAATTTACAAAAACCAAATGTTTCAGTAGTGGTTTTTGCCGAAGAGGTTTGAAGATTTCTGGAAACGCTCCGTTTATCTCGTCCAACGTCAATCGTCAGGTCGCAACAGACAGGGTCGGATCCAGGCTCACTGCTTTTGTTAATCTTACGTCAGTGAATGGCAGAATGCTTCAGCATGTGGAACACATACAGTTCAGAAAATTATTTTTTTGAAAATCACATACTAATAATTTGGGAACTACATGTATCACGTAGTTAATTCGAGAACTGTGATAGGAAATTCGATAACGTCATAATGCACACAAAATGAAATCGAGATATGTACTCACTATTACCAGTATTTTACTCAGCACTATCATTGTACAAGCGTTTTTCAGTAAGTAATGTAACCGTTTCTTTCCTGAAAGCAGGTTTGTTTTACTCGGGATTCTAATACACCATATTATTCTCCACTTTTTTGGCTACAAAACCCTAGATTTCAACACAGTCTCCGTTCAAAGCGACAGCCTTACGCCTCCTCACTGGCAGGGCCTGCAAGCATTCAGGGTACCACTACAATGGACGACCCCGGAGCCAACGTCTTGCTGCAACAATAAGCTCCCCACCATCCACGTACTGCTCCCCGCAGAGCGCTACATGATATCAGCAATGATGCAGAACTGCTGGAAAGTGCCATAACAGGCGATAAAAATTGGTGTCCGGATATGACGTCGAACACAGCACTCAGTGGCACCAGGGGAAAACCGTTTTCGACGGTCAACAACGAAGAAAGCTCGACAGTTTAAGTACGATGAAGTGTGAAGGTAACGTTCTTAGACGTTGAAAGCTTAGTGAACCACGAATTCTTGCCACAAGGTCGAACCATCAATAAGGAGTACTAACTACTTCTTACGTCGCGACACCCAGATTCATGGCGTAACAAACCACGGCTTTGCGTCATGATAATGCACCTGCTCACACTTAGTTGCTTTCCCATGATATTTTGGCCCAAAAACAAAAAGTTAAAAAATAAATAAAGAACCGTAAAGATGGCCTAGCATCAATATTCTCAGGCATTGCCCTATTTGACTTTTTGTGTTTGCAAAGTTAAAGAAAATCCTGAAGGGTCGTCGTTTATAAGCACAGATGAATTAAAAACGCACTGGAGCCAGAGAGCCTATCGCTCTTCCTAAAAGAGTTCCAAAAGTGTTAGAAGGACTGGGAAAGCACTGGCATCAGTGTCTAATATCTAATGGGGAGTATTTTGAAGGTGTAACACTGATGTAGAGGAACAATTGAAATTATTTGCAACAAAAGCATTTCAGTTATTTTTTTGAACAGGTTTTGCATGGAGAACAACGCTTCTCCTATAAACGCCGTCTCCCCCCCCCCCCCTTCCTCCATTTCGAGAACTGGGTTGCACCGTATGCAATGGCTAGGCTTGATGTACGACGCCAATCGCTAGATAGGTAGCAAAACAAACAAAAGGAGCAGGCAGTCTTGAATAGAAGACGTAATTATCACCGCAACGAAAATTAAACTGAGTTAAACAGATCACTGTACTTGACGACTTCGATTAGAAAAAAAAAAAAAAAACACTCGATGACCTAATGGAATGTAGCTATGTGCAGCATGGACGCGTATATTTGAGGACCGCGATGCGTGGAAAAACCTGAAGGCGGACTTTAACCAGCAGTGGATATCATGGTTGATGATGACGATTGCGACGACTTTATTTTGAACATGCTGACGCCATATCCACAGGATACATCCAGTGCTAACATATGAAATTCAAAGAGCAATTCTCAGTCACGGAACTTTATTTCCTCCTCCCTCCATTACTTGTGCTCTGCCAAGTTTATCTTTCTCCCCGTCTCTCATGTTTTCACATTCGACTGCTGCTGCATTTCGAATGCCCATGATTTGTCTTTGTTGTTCTACTTCACAACTGCCACGAATAGACTTTCAGTAAATTTAAGACGTCTTACTCAATGTAATAGGAAATACGTAGAATATCTGGTTGGATGGAATATTGCAAGGATAAATAAATCAATAAACAAACGGTGCCTCCTTCACTTTAGCAAGCTGACTTCCTCTTTGAATACTGTTTAGTGTCAACCATTGTGGATAAACACATCGGTTACATTACATTAAAGTAGATGGTTGTCACGCTTCAGATAATAGCGATTTTATGTCCACTGGACTCCAGTTCTTGGAAGCAGCCGCATCCATTACATTTCTGGGAGCTTGCGTACGGATCTATTTCAAGTGAAACGACCCATGAAGATCTTCATTGGAAGAATTTGCAGGGACTGTAGTACGAAAAGTAGCCATTCTGAGACCGGTACCAAAACGAATTTATAGAGGAAATATTAGAGATAAAAAGAAGAGCAGAGCGATTTTTCAGAAATTAGTTTTGCAAACGCGAATGCGTCAGGGGCGGACGCTCTTCCAACTCCATTGGTAGACGGAACAAGACGGGGGGGGGGGGGGGGGCTGTATCGTTAAAGATATGTGAGCGCAGTTTTGTAAAGAACTCAACCAATACATTGCTTCCTCGTATGTGTACCTCACTGGAAGAACAGGTACGTGCAGCAAGAGAGATCAGAGCTCCCATGGAGCCTTACCGACAACCGTTTATTCCGCGCATGTTCGCATGTGAAACAGGAAAGAGATGAAGTGGTTGCGATGCACCAAGAGATTTGAATATAGACCTGTACAATTAGCGTCAATAGTTTTCAAAGTAGGACTGTTTTGGTTCAATACACGATTGCTTTCCTTTATCTCATAGCTCTAAACACACTTGTGAGTTGACAGTTTTTATGAAAGTTTACAACGTCTCTGTTTTGGTGGAAGGTATGCGGGGTACCTCTACTAAACTTCTGCCTGGAATAAGCAAATGTTAGTAGAGATTTCTGCGTCTGCGAAAAGAACTCTGCGCGAAGCATACAACAACTACTACCGTCACATCTTAGCAAAAGATCAGGCAGAGAACGAGAGAAAATTCTGGTCATATGTAAAATCCGTTCAAAATGGATCAAATGGCTCTGAGCACTATGGGACTTAACATCTGAGGTCATTAGTCCCCTAGAACTTAGAACTACTTAAACCTAACCAACCTAAGGACATCACACACATCTATGCCGGAGACAGGATTCGAACCTGCGACCGTAGCAGTGGCGCGGTTCCGAACTGAAACGCCTAGAACCGCTCGGCCACAACTGCAAAATCTGTAAGCAGGTCTAAGGCTTCAATTCAGACCCTTGTTGAGCAGTCTGGATTGGCAATGTGTAAGTAGGCTGTTTTGGTTTCTATGTTGGTAACGCCACGTAGTGCTCTGTATGAAAATCGCTGACTGCGCTGTGTGCAGTCTGTGGCTGGTTGGACTCATTGTTGGAATATTCGCTTGTGTAGTGTTGGGCAGTTGGATGTGAACAGCGCGCAGCGTTCTGCAGTTGGAGGTGAGCCGCCAGCAGTGGTGATATATATATATGTGTGTGTGTGTGTGTGTGTGTGTGTGTGTGAGAGAGAGAGAGAGAGAGAGAGAGAGAGAGAGAGAGATATGCTAGAGTTCTGAGAGGTTACTGTAAGCGGACGATATGGACGCCAGAAAAAAGAAATTTGTAAATACGGATGTCATGAATCGAGATATAACTTTTGAACATTATTAAGGAAAATACATTGTTTGTTCTCTACCAAAATCTTTCATTTGCTAACTATGCCTATGATTAGTTAGAATGTTGTTTTATTTAGCTGGCAGTAATGGCGCTCGCTGTATTGCAGTAGTTCGAGTAACCAAGATTTTTGTGAGGTAAATGATTCATGAAAGGTATAGGTTATTGTTAGTCAGGGCCATTCTTTTGTAGGGATTATTGAAAGTTGGATTGTTTGTCAGTTTAGTGATGACCAGAATAAGTAAATAGAGCACTGTCTACGTTCAGTTTTGCTCAGCTGTTTGAAAATCAAATAACGTAGAAGTTTACCAGCACAGTCATTCATAATTTTTCTAAGGGGACGTTTCAAATGAAGGTAGCAAAACGAAAGCCCAAGTTTTAAATTTCACATTCAAGAAATTGTTCACACAGGAGAATCGTATAAAAATACAGTCATCTGACCATCGGGTTCCCCTATGGAGGACATAGTAATAAGCGTCCCTGACGTAGAGAAACAACTGAAAGATTTGAAAGCAGATAAATCACCACGTCCGAATGGAATTCCAATTCGATTTCACCAATAGTACACTACGGCGGGAAAAATTCCCTTAACGGGAGCGAGAGTCCTACGGCGTTTGTTGCTCATCATAGTTTAATATGACTGCGTGGCTGCTCCACATTCTCAGCGAAGACGGAAATGTTGATCACAGAGATCCTTCCACGTTCCGGCTGCGGCGATCCTTTCATGGAGTAGGCCCTTACCTAGCTTGCAATTATAGTGAATCTATCGTCCAGAACGAAGTCACAAGCGACTGCAAAAAGCGCAGGTGTCAAGTGTGTAAGAATGTAAAAGAAGGGACCCGCCAAATCACAAACCAATATCCCTGACTTCGGTTTGCAACAGATTCCTTGGACATATTCTCAGTTCGAGTACAGTGCATTTTCTTGAGACCGAGAACCTGAAGTCCACGAATCAGCATGGTTTTAGAAAGTACCGGTCATGCGAAACTCAGCTTGCCCTTCTCTTAACGCGTCGGCACTTCCATACTCCAATCGCAAAATTCTCCACTCTCTGTATAGCCTCCTTCCAGGACATAGGCAAATTTTCCTCCTCCAGTCGTATCGCTATACGTGGCTAGGAATAGGCACCCATCGACAAGTCTTCTGATGTCACAGTCGGTGTCCCAATCGAGAAACTGTTTCTCTGCAGCTGCGAAAGCAGCTTGATGGGGTGCCTTCGTGACTCTAATAAACCTCGTGAACGCTATCTCGGCGATAATGCGAAGCGCATCCTGCCATGGCGGCCAATTCTAGCCAGGCGTACCGTTTTTCACGATCCTTCCTGATACAGATCTCGGCACGAGAGTCAGCAGGAAACATCAGGTGGATACCTGGAGTTTCAGAAGAATGCTGTACCCCCAGCCATGAAAAATAATCAAGGCGTCGGGCCGTCGTGACTCCGTTGAAAAAGTTGCAAAATATTTCATCTAGAGCTTCTGGGACAATTCAATGTGCCCCGCTAATAGCTCCACTTTCCCTGAGGTTAAGAAACCCCTTCTGCTGAGACCAGCTGTCAATCAGATTGAGTACTACCGCGTGAAAGCGGCAGCCGGATATACCTCGACCGCGACCCTCACTGTTCATGAAGAGATGGTGATAAAATGGCCTTCTTCATCATATATATGCAGCGATCATTCCTTCGCCTAGCCACAGCCTTAACTGTCCACCAAAACATAAACACAATCCCGCCATTTCTAATCACCCCATGTAATAAGCTACTAATGAACTTAGAACTCACCAACTGTCAACCCTCCTCAACGAACATTACGTCGATCACGTTGTCATTAGAAATAAATAAAATTACCGGAACTGTGTATGTCTTTATAAACTGAATAATGAGAGTGAAAGAATGGCGACCCCATAGGACTTGCAACCTTCCAGATGGTCACAGAGCAACTTCACAGCCAAAGAAATATAAACAGCTGTGCACCACGAAAAACAATACCTTATCTGTTAGGGCAGCCTCTTTAATCTGAGTACAGGTATTTAGTAAATGTTGAGAATAATAATGATGAACAACACAGACGCAAGTTTACGTCGAGACGCTGATTACTGAAGTGAGATCTAAAAAGCAATGAATGAAGTGTAAAAGTGCTGTAAAACGGGACAGTGCAAGGGGAACATACGCTAAGATTGGCAGCCCACAAAAAAAATACGGTAGAAAAAGTTTAAAACAGTTTTGAAAGATCACGAAAGTGTGACTCAATCAAGTGAGGCATCAAAAACAGATCAGCGCAGGCGAAAAGTTTTGTCCATTGCATGATGTGACGCACTTATTTACAGAGTTGTGAAAATTGCTCCAGAAACTACAAGTATTCAAAAAGCTGTCATACGGAAGTGAAGACGGTCAGACGCGAAACAAGAGGAGAGGCCTGCTTCTGAGAAGCTGTTACAGAAGAACGACAAAAATTAAGAATCAGCATCGCACTGAATGCGGACACGCTATAAAGAAGGAGTAAGGGTGAATTGTACGAACAACTGGGACATGAGGTGAGCGTGGATGAACACTTTAAACTTGTAACGGAATGCATTGTATAAAAGAAAATAAGGCACACGCTAAATAGATTGCCGAAGACGGTGGATGAAGTAGGTATGTAGAAATTAAAAGAACACACTAAGAAGGTTATATGAGAAAGGGAGAGCGTCATCTATCAAATTTAAGGCGTTCTCAATTTAAAAGGAATGTAAACCGAATTGGTTCTAATATATGATGTGAAATGAAAATTGAAACTTTAATTTTCTTTTCATACTGAACAACTGAAGTCCCTATAACCACCGGCTACAAGGATAAACATACAAAGAATTTATGAGGTGCTATACGGTTCCAGAAATATGTTACTTAAAATATTACGTCTTAGATCTTTTTCACGTTCAAAGTAACCCCGTTGGCAGTGAACATCTATGTTTCTGTAAATCCCTAAATGCATTCTGGAAGTCTCTTTCTTACGATGTTTAGCACCCTCTGAGAATCCTCTGGAATCTCCATAATTTTATAAGAGGAGAAGTCATATGTAGCTAACACGGGAATGTTCCATTCCGACATGTCGAAACATATCATGAAATTTTTCACACCGGAACATTACACCGAAAGAATCCACTTTCAGAATTTTAACTGGTGAGGCGCACTGTTAACTGTTTGTTTTAAAAAATGTAGACGTTACTTATATTTGCCGCACGAAGGCCTTCCTGCCTAGTGCGCTAATCGGTGAATAAGCAGACGCAGCCGTGATAAGAGAACGTGGTGCAGCGTAGCGTGGAGTCCAAAGTACACACGCGCGAATTTTAAGCCCTTCATCCATACCAAAAATGTCTCATAGTCATACCGTTAATATTTTGCATAATTTGCAGTTCATACTGACAGCCAAACTGTTACAGATGTAACGGTTGCGCATGTTACTAAAGTGCGCGTCATTTATGTTGGCGGCCGAGTTTAGGTTCGTTCTGCGCATCTGACGTCACAAAACAAGGTCAGCCAATGAACAGAGAGCGACGTTGCCAGATCTCGACTGCAGTGCAGAGCATGGACGAGTGTCTTCAGTTTTAGAAACGTTCAGTCATAAATAAAGTAATAGAACAAAAGCAATGTCTTCATAGCAGACTTTCTTTTATAGAAAGTTTGGAAAAAGCATTCTTTATACCAACTGCTTCATATTCTATTAATTAATTAAACAAAACAAGCAATAAGACTCCTAATTCAGGCGATAGCAAGGAAAGGTGTTTGTATCAATCTCACGAACTGCTTTTTCGCAATAAAGAAAAGCGGTAATTATTTATTTCCTATTGTACTTCGACGAAGCGTGAATATTCATAGTCATACCAACGGTGTTTGTCAGTATGTTTCGTGACGTGTTATATTTCTCAAGGAGTAACAAATAGAGATAAGCTGCGTTGGCGTAATGGTGAAGGTGTTGGGCTTCCATGTGAAAGGTTATGAATTCAATCCTTGTGAGGTGCATAATATTTTCTCTATTTAAAAACAATATTGAAGTGCCATGCTTAACGAATTTTATTCGTTTGAATGCAATTTTTCGAAATTTCTAGTGCTTTGTCTCTTCATTAACTCTTTCGCTGCTGCAGACACGTGCTCCCCGCATTCCGCGCTGTGCGCGGTTTTGTCATCACTGCCCTGCTCGCCTGTGCAGACACATAGCGTTCCCACTGCTTTGACACACTTATCATTCGATTTCACA
Organism: Schistocerca americana; assembly: GCF_021461395.2. Taxonomy (NCBI): domain Eukaryota; kingdom Metazoa; phylum Arthropoda; class Insecta; order Orthoptera; family Acrididae; genus Schistocerca; species Schistocerca americana. The sequence continues at coordinate 227,051,302 of NC_060123.1, forward strand.
AAAACTATTTGGCCCAAAAATTTGATTTTTACACGTCTTCTTGACTGATACCTTTTCCCCATAAATGACTTAATTTTGTTCCGATGTTCAACGCAGTTATTATGCAGCATTAAATGTAGTAAACCATTACACGAAATTTTGAAGAGTTTGCAGAAGTAAAAGTCCATAGCGTATACTTTCCGTATGGCCGATTTTAGTTGCCACAGTGTTGAGAATGAAATGTGTGGTGTCACCGCCAGACACCACACTTGCTAGGTGGTAGCCTTTAAATCGGCCGCGGTCCTTTAGTATACGTCGGACCCGCGTGTCGGCACTATTAGTGATTGCAGACCGAGCGCCGCCACACGGCAGGTCTAGAGAGTCTTCCTAGCACTCGCCCCAGTTGTACAGCCGACTTTGCTAGCGATGGTTCACTGACAAAATACGCTCTCATTTGCCGAGACGATAGTTAGCATAGCCTTCAGCTACGTCATTTGCTACGACCTAGTAAGGCGCCATTACCAGTTACTATTGATGCTGTAAAACATGTATCATCAAGAGCGATGTTCACCATTTACGGATTAAAGTAAAGTATTCCAACAGCTACGTCCTTTTTTGCTAAAGTCTAACTTCCTTGTCCTGTTCCAGACCTCACGCCAGCCTGCGTGAGCTAAAACGCGTGCCTTTCGGCTTCCTCTCATAGTGGGTTGGCTCTCTTGCCAATCCACAACAAAATGTGGACAAGATACCTAAATTTCATATAAAATTTACTGTATAACATCTCATTTAAGTACCACATAGGTGTCGTATGTAATATTGAGAAATATTCCGTCTTTCGCGACTGTAATAAAAGTTTTATTTACACCGGGCGCATTTGGCTTTATTTTAAAGCACTTCAATCAATGAAAGGTATGGCACATACACAATGGTACTCATGTTCTCTTTCTTGTTTTTGCTCCACAGTCGCAGTTTTACCAATGGTATTGAAATATATTCCTCTTCTGCAACTGTAGTAAGCGACTTATTTAGACCAGACGCGTATCTCTTTTGAAGCATCTTCAGTGGACAGTATTTTGTCTCCTCCATTGCCAAGTCCCCTTTTGTAGTTTTGTGCTGCGGTAACACAATATTCAACGTTTCTGTTGGCTGATCAGTGTTTTAGCAAATAAATGTTGTTTGTGTGTGCCACACACAAAAATTATATTTGACATAGCTCAGAGGACTTCACTGATAGACGGTATATTCAAGTCCTAATGTTTTTGTGTCCACAGTTTTGTTTAATGTATTTTGTGTACTGCCTTTTGATTCATTGAAGTGCTTTAAAATAAAGCCAAACGTGCCTGGTGTAAATAAAACCTTTGTTACAGTCGCGAAAGATGGAATATGTCTCAATATTACATACGACACCTATGTGGTACTTGAATTAAATATTGTTATACAGTAAATTTTTTATGAAATTTAGGTATCTTGTCCACATTTCATTCTCAACATTGTGGCAACTAAAATCGACCATACGGAAAGTATACGCTATGGACTTTTACTTCTGCGAACTCTTCAAATTTTCGTGCAATGGTTAACTATATTTAATGCTGCATAATAACTGCGTTGAACATCGAATCAAAATTAAGTCATTTATGGGGGGAAGGTATCAGTCAAGAAGATGTGTAAAAATCTAATTTTTGGGCCAAATAGTTTTAGTGGAATCGAATGATAAGAGTGTCAAAGCAGTCGGAACACCATGTGTCTGCACAGGCGAGCAGTGCAGTGGCAAAATCGCGCACAGCGTGGAATGCAGGGAGCACGTCTTTGTAGCAGCGAAAGGGTTAATGCGGCCGTGGTGGCGTTATTTCACGTGCTGCGCGCTCCCCCCGAAACGTAAGTTTGCGAACTATGCTATACTATGGCGCTGATTCTCTTGGCGCGTGCGTCGTGTGCAACTGGCAACGCAGCAATCTCCCGCGTCTGGGCGGGCATGCGCGAGCCGCCAAGATAAGAGAATTCTACTATAGTAGAGGAAAAGTGAACCAAGGCATTGTGTAACGTCACATTACAGACGATTCTCATTAAACGAGACTTTAATTTGATGACATGCAATATTTTATAACAATTCCTATAGCACAGTTCTTATGATAATTTTCAAATATTGGATATTTTGCTACCCATGAAACACTCCTTTGTGCGTTTCCTGTAGTCGTCACAAAAATGCGAAGTGCCTATTGGATGACGAAAATAAACATTTACCTTACACCAGACACACCTGATAAAGGAAAAATTAATACATTCAGGCACATCACAGTAAATACTAATTTTATTTAAACAAAATTGGGATGTAGGAAGACAATGCTGTGCTGTGTATCAGGCATACTTTATCAGTTTCCTAAAACGCGGTGATAAAATTTGACAATACACAAATCTCTGAAGTTTAACAATACTTTTCCCCTGATAAACCTGACGTGACAAAGAACTATCGGAAATTATATTGTCTGATAATTTTCTGAAAAATGTTTTACACTAAAAAAATTTCTTTATCGAGAGGCTGAATCACAGTATTAGCTCCGGGTGGAAACCAAATTATGTAAAGTCTTTCGTCGTCGTCCTTCAGGCTGTGTTGTTATGTCCAGGCCAAGAATCCAACAAAAGCATTGAGTTATTTTCTGTAAACGGTAAAAAGACATTTCGAATGTTGTATTGAAAATTATTCTCTGCCATTCTTCCAGATTTTTCAGCATCAATTACAAGATTATTGCAAATTCATTGACTGTAAACAGAGTATGAATTTTTTCGCAAGAAATGATGAAGTGCGGTACGCAGTTCTTACGCGAAACCCGACTGATTGGCTTTATACACAGCATTGTAAGGGATAACAAGAAACTTCGTCTTACGTCAGATCCGAATTTCTCTGTAGTATTACCTATTAATGACTTCTTTACGCAGTACTTGAAGAAAACATAATTTTTGTCACTTTCTTTTTCCGTATAATTTTCTGAGTGTGTTCAACAAGGTCGATGAAATCTGGAAATCAGTCTTCAGAGGCCCAGTCTCGCAGATCTCCCTCACTAACGGTACACTGACGGTACACTGACTGTCTAAATCCTTAGAGTAGTTTTCTGTTCACAATTCTGCGAGTTTCATTCCGGCGAGTATTTCGTAATTCGTGTAAATCTTTCTTGTGTTCATATAATTAATGTTATACGCATTTTATCTCTCCTTTGTTTAAAAATTTACTGCCCTTTGTCACTCAAAGCCATTACTGAAATATTTTCTTTGGGGTAGGGAAGTACTTCATTTTCGTTCTGGCGTTTAATTAGCACAACAATCATCGACTGAGCCACAATTGGTGGAATCAGAATTACTTCCTGTTCCTTCTAACGTTTCCATGATTTCTAACAAAACGTGGGCATCGTTCGAACGAATGTCCATGAAATTAGCTACTAAATAACACGTTTGTAGGTCTTCAGGAGAAGTAGGTGATTTCGATCGCATACCACGTTCATATTTCATCTTCGTAATGCTGAAAACATTAACTCGATTCCACACTGCTGTGGAACTCCGAAACCTGCACAAAGATAGATGCTACCAGCATTCACACACGAAGAAAACACCAAGAAAATGAACCCCGTTTTATCTCCCTTATTAATACACAGTGATATCGCAAAAGCAACTGCTAATCACTATGAATATTAATGAGTTGCAAATTGAAGCAAATAGTAACTGAACAGTTGTGCCATAGATACTACCAATTAAAAGTGAAATTCTGTTTACAAATTATGATCGCGTTGTGCCGTCTTATCTGTTTGCCGAAGCGCCGTCAACCAGCGCTATGCACCTACTTTGTTGTGTGCGCGCGCTGTCTGCTGCAGAAATGGTACTGGTGTACATTTATCCAGCCACCTGACGAACTACGAATTTGGCAATTTTCAACATTTTTTGAAGAATACTTTCATTGTTTCTTAGCAGCTAAAATTCTGATATGATGTTTATTTCGGTGTGTTCTTTGTGTATAAAAAAAAAATTCAGGGCATATGTCGAATTGGACCATCGATTGTCAAGTCTGTCGGGTAACGCTAGGTTGCGGCGAACTGACATCTCGTTTCTAGTTTTAAAAAAAATCTGATTAATGTATACTATATACGAATGTGTACTGAGTACAAAAATGGTTCAAATGGCTCTGAGCACTATGGGACTTAACTTCTGTGGTCATCAGTCCCCTACAACTTAGAACTACTTAAACCTAGCTAACCTAAGGACATCACACACATCCATGCCCGAGGCAGGATTCGATCCTGCGACCGTAGCAGTCCCGCGGTTCCGGACTGCGCGCCTAGAACCACTAGACCACCGCGGCCGGCTACTGAGTACAGAATATAGATTGAGAGTAGATCGAAGAAAGACGAAAGTAACGAAAAGTGGAAGAAATGAGAACAGCGAAAGACTTAGCATCAGGATTTGATGGTCACGATGTAGATGATAAGTAATTCTGCTTTCTAGGCAGCAAAATAAACCATGGCGGACGGAGCAAGAGGACATCAAAAGCAGACTAGAACAGGCAAAAGGGGCATTCCTGGCGAAGAGAAGTCAACTAGTATCAAACATACGCCTTAATTTGAGTAAGAAATTTCTGAGAATGTACGTCTGGAGTACAGCATTGTATGGTAGTGAAACGGACGGTGGGAAAACCGGAACAAAAGAGAATCTAGGCATCTGAGATGTGGTGATACACAAGAATGTTTGGCATTAGGTGGACTGATAAGATAAGGAAGAGGAGGTTCTGCACGCAATCGGAAAGAAATATATGGAAAACACTGACAAGAATAAGGGACAGTATGAAAGGGCATTTTGTATATCAGGGAGTAACCTCGAAGGGAGTTGTAGAGGGTAAAAGCTGCAGAGGAAGACAATTTGAACACATCCAGAAGGGTGAAGACGTAGGTTGCAAGTGCTACTCTGAAATGAAAAGGTTGGCACAGGAGAGGAAGTCGTGGCGGGGTGTATCAAACCAGTCACAAGGCTGGTGAAAAAAAAAATTGAGAACGTGCATTGTCATGATAGAGTACCCAGTCGTTCGTACGCCACTTTTGTGGACGTTATCTCCTCACGTCTTCTTTCAAATGTCTTAGAACGTCGCGGCAAAACTGGATACTGACCGTCTGACCAGGACGGACAAACTGTTTACGAACAACGCCGCCAGTACGCATATAAAAAAAAAATTACGATCAACAGAGACATATACTACTCTCCACTTATCAAGCTGCTTTTTCGTCGAGCTGAAGTACTCTTCCACTGCGACGATTTCTGCTTAGTTTCAAGGTCAAAGTCGTAACTACAATTTCTGTCCCTAGTGAGAACATGTTAAGGAAAACGGGAATCGTCTTTAAGCCATGGTACGAACTTAGCTGCAGTCCTCCTCATGTACAATTCTTTTCACAGCACACGTTCATACGTACCATAGCTTATTCCCAAGGTACTGCAGAGGTCTTCAGTTCTCTGTTTACCATCTGACAGATTCAGGTGCCTCACTTTCTGAATATTTCCTGGTGTGATGTCAGTTGAGGCCTACCGGAACGATCGTCACATCAGTCAATGTTCGCCTATTTTCGAAACGCTTACACCTGGGTGTTGGGCCTAATGCGTTGCCTCCGAAAGCTTGCTTTAACGTTTTGATGCGTTTCTGCTGGAGTATTTCCAAATTTTCTAACAAATTTATGCAGCCAACGCGAAAACGTGAACACTCGGAAACTGTGGCAATATGCTCGTCAACAACTCTGTTCGCACTCACTTGTCACACTGACTGAAGGAACACTGAGAGACAACTAGTGGCATTTCTGTGAACTCTTAAGCATTTCTTCGTAAAATTCGAATTTATATAACTCTTTGATGTCGAATTACGATGTAATATCATTTTTGTGCGTTCTGTCGTTCATTCTCTGTATCGTAACACGTGCAAATACTATGTCGGTCGACCACAAAGGTACATTCAAAACCGTAGCTCACGCCGCTGCTTATGCGAAGCTTTGTTTTAATGAAGTAGTCACGCGTGCGCGAGTGTGTAACCTTGGCCATGGAGACCGGCGTCACCGAGGTTACAAAACTCACCGCCACTTGTTTGCACGCTGTACGTTGCAGACAGCTGTTGTCTGCACAGGCGTTGACAGCTCTGATAATGCGCGTTTCACCGCCGCTGCTCGGCACAAAGCGCCTCCCTCCCTCCCTCCACACCCACCCACACACGCTGACACCCGCACGCTTATCTGGGCGACTCCACTGTAACTAGCCGCTATTCGCAGCGCCTCGCTTTTCAGATCGCTTACAACGCGTTCTGAATTAGATCTGCCAACTAGGACAGCTTTTGCTCACATCACGTATATTGAATTTCAGTACAAAACTGCTCGCTGTAAAGCTAGCGCAGGTAAGCGCTTCGTTAACTTTCCTATTCTTCCCCAAACGCCATTCAGCGGACCTTTTTTAATGTGGCTATACATATGGGGGTGCAGTCAAATGAAAACGATACAGATGGAAAAAAATGGCAACTGAACTCTACATCTACATAGGTACTCCACAAGCCAACGTAAGGTTTCTGGCAGAGGGTACCCTGTACCACTACTAGTCCTTTCCCTTCCTGTTCCACTCGAAAATAGCAGGCTGCTGTGGCCGAGCGGTTCTAGGCGCTTCAGTCCGGAGCCGCACACCTGCTACGGTCGCAGGTTCGGATCCTGCCTCGAGTATGGATGTGTGTGATGTCCTTAGGTTAGCTAGGTTTAAGTAGTTCTAAGTTCTAGGGGACTGATGACCTCATGTGTCAAGTCCCATAGTGCTCAGAGCCATTTGAACCATTTTTCCACTCTAAAAAATGGCTCTGAGCACTATGGGACTTAACATCTGTGGTCATCAGTCCCCTAGAACTTAGAACTACTTAAACCTAACTAACCTAAGGACATCACACACATCCATGCCCGAGGCAGGATTCGAACCTGCGACCGTAGCAGTCGCGCGGTTCCAGACTGAGTGCCTAGAAGCGCTAGACCACCGCGGCCGGCTCCACTCTAAAATAGAGCGACTGAAAAACGACTGTCTACATGCCTCCGTTCGAGCCCTAGTATGTTATCTTCGTAGCCCTTGCACCCGATGTATCCTGGCGGCAGTGGAGTGGTTTGGCAATCAACTTCAAACCCTGGTTCCCTAAAATTTTCCCATTAGTGTTCCTCGAAAACAACGTCACTTCCCGTCCAGCGATTCCTATTTGAGTTCCCGAAGCATCTCCGTAACATTTGCTTGTTGTCCGGACTTACCAGTAACAGATCTAGCAGCCCCCTCTGAATTGCTTCGATGTCTTCCTTCAATCCGACCTGGTACGGACACCAAACAACCAAGCAGTGCTCAAAGGAAGTGTCACCACAGCCTCCTATATTCAGTCTCCTTTACAGGTGGACCACTTTTTTCCTAAAATTCCTCCAATAAACCGACGTCGACCATTCGCCTTCCCTACCACAGGGAAGGTTACATTTCATATCGCTTCGCAACGTTACGCCCAGATATTTAAACGACTTCATTGTGTCAGGCAGGACACTAGTAATACTGTATCCGAACATTACAGGTTTGTTCTTCCTATTCATCCCCGTTAACTTACATTTTTCCACATGTAGAGCTGACCAACTAAAAATTGTGTCTGAGCTGTCTTGTATCTTCCTACAACCACTCAACTCCGACACCTTACCGTACACCACAGCATCGTCAGCAAAGAACCGCAGATTGCTGCCCAACTTTTCCGCATAATCATTTATGTATACAGAGAACAAAAGCGGTCCTGTCACACTTCCCTGGGGCACTCCTGACGTCACTCTTGTCTCTGATGAACACTCACCATCGAGGATAAAATACTGGGCTCTATTACTTGAGAAGTCCTCGGAGCCATTTACATACCTGCGAACTTATTCCGTATGCTTGTGTCTTCGTTAACACCCTGGAATGGAGCGCTGTTTACTATTTCAAAAGCAATCGCCCTAAGTGTTAATACATTTATCGCACTGTGAGACAGGACATGCCTTCATGGAAAAATGTTTGCGGTTGTCTACGGGACCATGATTGTACCCAGGCTTGTAACTCTTCCTCCCAATCAAATCGACGGCCACAAATGTCTTGCTTCAGGGCTCCAAAAATATGGAAATGACATGGGGGGAGATAGGGACTGTATTGAGGATGTGTAAAGGGCTTCCTGGCAAAACTTCTGCGCCGTAGTCATAACAATCTGTCAGCAAAATGTCCGCCCCATGTTGCTAAGGTTGTTCCCAAGTGGAGCTGCCAGCGCGGTAAGGAACCGACACTAAATCCATCCTCTCATGGGAGGTGAAAACGCACGTACAGGAGGAGCTGGTGACGTCACAGTGTGGCTTACGAGGCTTACGAGAAATACACGTACGTCATAACACGTGACACTGCAGGTCTTACGAGTGCCACCAGTCGTCTCCGGCGGCGAGCGAGCAACTATTTCAGACGGATTTAATAAATCTTAACTGGGTGGTTAAATGCATGCTAGTTCTCCATAGCACACAACAAAATTAACGCATAAATTAGTCGGTACCGTTTCAATTAAATACTGAGTTCCCGCGGGCCCTGCAAGGAGCCGAGCGTTCCCGAAGTGTAGCGGAGAAGCCTTCTCGTATGACGTCACAAGTCTGTTGCAGAGCCCGTATATCCCGTTGGTCCCAGTGGAATTTCACGCTCCACAACACTGCGGAGTGTGAGATGAAGACTCCGGCTTGTCAGACTTCTGCCTAGTGAAATACAACATAGCCAGTGAAATACAACATAGTTTTTACTTCACAAGCAGAACTGAAGATCCGCCATATTGAATCGAGTTATGCTACAGTACGTACTGCGTGGGTTTTGATTATCATGGGGTACGATGTATGAATATAAGCCGTTTCAAAGGATCCGTAAAGCGGGGAGCTCTCGAAGACGCGTCATTTTAGCTCTGGTTTGTCGTAGTAAAGGGACATGTAACAACACCTAGGCAAGTAAGGGCTTCCTGTACTTTGATATTTCCAGTGTCGTAGATTGTTTGCTATGGAATTACACCGTTTCACTGCTACATCACAATGACCTATGATTATCATTTTAATACAATTTGTCATAGTTAAATATCAAATAAGTGGTTAAATATCAATCAGTGGTAAATACAGTCTTTACCCCTTCTATTTTTTTTCGTCTTTTGTTTTCTTCAAGCTTCTTGGCCTTTCCTATTCGTATACTGAAGAACTGACTCAAAAACCGATGTTATTTATTGTAAATAATGTACTTGCTGCAATTACTGTTGCAAAGGTCAACGACTGGAATGCTTCCCCTGTGGACAAAAACCTTCGAAGTGACTTACACTTACGTCAGAAAGTAAACAAGTTACACACTGGAAGGCTTTTTGTTACGAAACCTTCTGTAAAATGCAAGGTGCATAAAAAATAATCATCCGATTTTAAAAAAATCATAACTTTTATGTTATTTCAGATATGTGCGTGAACAACGTAATTTTGGAAAGAGCAAACTGTTGAGTTTTACATGGTTCCAGCTATGTAGCAGCAGTGTGCGCCCACTTTAGTTCTAAAAGAAACGGTGTCTGTACAGCAGAAAGCGTTTTGTAGTCTACGTTTTGCGCAGTGCGGCTCAGTAATAACTGTTCAGCGTGACTCTCGTACTAGGTATAGTGTGGATTTTCCTACAGCACACAGCATTTGAAGATGGCACGAAAAATTCCGAGAAACGGTTGTTAGTGTAAAGGTAAATCGCCGGGCCGTCCCCAAGTGTCTAACACAAGTCGAACGCCTCCGAGTTTCACAAGGACTCCGCAGAAATGCGTCCGTCCTGCAGCTCGGCAGCTCAGCATGCCCCCGTTGTCCGTCTGGCGTGTGTTGCGTCGACGTTTACACATAAAACCATACAAAATTCAGCTACTGCAAGCTTTTCGTGAAGGCGACAAACAACAACGTGTGGAGTTCTCTAATGTCGTTCTTGGCAAGATGGATGACAGTTTTCTTTCACGCTTAGTGTTTAGTGACGAGGCAACATTCCATTTAAGTGGAAAGATGAACCGTCATAATGTGAGAATACGGGGTGCGAACAATCACACGAAGCTGTACAACATGGGAGGGACTCTCCAAAATTTAACGTGTTTTGTGCAGTTTCATGGGAAAAAGTGTATGGTCCAGTTTTCTTTGCCGAGAACATCGTTGCGGGAAGCACATATGCTTGGGAACTTTTTTCCCACACTTGGAAATTGATTCGAACGACTTCATTTACCAACAGGATGGGGCCCCGCCACACTGACAGATAGTGCGGGAATTTTTAAATCAAAGGATTACTGAACGATGGATCGGTCGCACTTGATCAAATATTCAGCCTTACATTACTGGCCTCCAGGGTCACCGGACGTGACTGTATGTCATTACTTCTTGTGGGGGTTTATAAAAGACTCTGCTTATGTGCCTCCGTTACGAACAAATATGAGTCAACTGAGACACCGCACAACAGCAGCTGTAGAAGCTGTAACTCAAGACATGCTCGCTGCAGTGTGTGAACAATTTGAATACCGCATTGACATACGTCTTTGATCTCAAGGCAGTGTACTGAACACCTTTGAAAAAGTGTGAAAAGAAAATTTTTGCGTTTCCTGTTCATCAAAAAACAAAATTCATCGTGTATGTTTATTAGTTTCAGAAATACAGACGTGCCAAATCGGATGATTCTTTTTGACACAACCTGTATATATTTATCTCTGTGTTTTGTCTGTTGCCGGTAAGTATCTTTTCTAGCATCGAAAATATGGATACTTTCCACGCGCAAACTGCCAGTAGACGCTATACCCCACGAATTTAAAACCGTAATTGGGATAAATAAATGTCGTGTGACTGGAGCCTCCCGTCGGGTAGACCGTTCGCCAGGTGAGAGTCTTTCGGTTTCACGCCCCTTCGGCGACTTGCGCGTCGATGGGGATGAAATGATGATGATGATGATGATTTGATGAGGACAACGCAACACCCAGTCCCTGAGCGGAGAAAATCTCCGACGCAGCCCGGAATCGAACCTGGGCCCTTAGGATTGACATTTTGTCGCGCTGACCACTCAGCTACCGGGGGCGGACGGAAATGGGATGAAAATGCACTTGAGTTAACGAATAACTTCTATTAGCATGTTTCTCAGATCGTTGTGCAGCCTTAAGTACTGTTCCTCTACCAGCAATTCGCTGTTAATGCCATCGACGAAGACAGAATCTTCTTCACGGTTTTCTCCGCTCTTCTTGGACATTTGCTCGTAGAGATAACGCAGCTATTTTACGCGCGTCCATTGCGATAAAGAAACCCTGTGGTTTTCGAGCCAAATGAAGCCGACAACGGCCGCTGAAGAGCGCTAAAAGCGCATATCACGTTAACCAGCTCGTCCCGTGTGCCGATGCTGCTCTGTCTCTGGTGAGGTGGAACGTCGCGTCCGCGTCCACGTCAACGTTAGCTAGCTGCGTCGTTCCTTTGTGAAGACGACTTTAGGTTCACGCCCGCAACACGCAGCGTCTAGCCTTGTGCTTCGTTTGCGATCATGGTGTAACAAAAGCTCACCGGGAATTGAACACGTCAAAATTTCCGCTCCTATGATGCGTTGGAGAGAATTAACTTTAAGCCTCGTATCATTACACAGTTTCGGTGAGCTTAAATTTTGCAACAGAGTAATCGGGACGCCGTTTACCAAATTAATTTTGTGTGATAGAAGGCCAGGTGAGCTGGAAGTGTTTAAAAATTCGACTGGATAACAGCACCATCTATTGGTTCTTTGGTGTATTATGGCGTGATGATCGTTTCACTAATGTACTAACATCAACACAATCTTAAAGCTTTTAATTACATATTCCTTTAAATGAATCAAAGCTTGTATGTTGACCAAAGCTACGCTGAAGTTACCTGTCATAATCCCGTGAAACCTCGTCTGCCAGTCTTGGAGATCAGCGTGATTAAACAGACGAACAGACAGAAACGCTGGTTTTCCAGTTTTATTATTAGCATTACAAGTTACACGATTGCCGAAAAATAATTAGAAGTAGTTCCAACGATTAAATATCTGGGAATATACGGAGCGATTCAAAATACTACCACCACAGAAAACTAATCCCAAGGAAACAAGACGCTAGACAAATGCCTTTAGAAATGTTCAAAGGTGTGTGAATTCCTAAGGACAAAATTGCTGAGGTCATCGGTCCCTAGACTTACACACTGCTTAAACTAACTTATGCTAAGAACAACACACACACCCAAGCCCGTGGGAGGACTCGAACCTCCGGCGGGAGGGACCGCGCACTCCGTGACACGGCGCCTATAACCGCGCGGCCACTCCGCGCGGCGACTGACTCACTGGAAGCTTCCTCAGGGAGTGCATTCCATCCACAATGGAGCTCGTTCGATCAGTACGTTAATACTGCTCGTCGTTCTGCTATCAGACTGGCAGGACTGAGATGAAAATAGGGAAGATCAAAAGAAAAAAAGTGCGAAAGCGTCACAGAGATCCTCCCCCAGCTCCTGTGGCAGACGCAACAAGTGCCGCATTGTGCATCAGGTTGTGGTTTCCTGTTAAAATTCCGAGAGCGTACATTTCTGGAAGAGTGAAGCAACATATTACTTTCTCCTGCGTTATCTCACGAAAAGAGAATTTAGTTAAAAATATAGATTCGAGCGCACAAGGTAGCTCGTTTATCTCATGGACCATACACAACTAACAAAAACAGCTGGAGGAAACAGTAGTACATAGAACACCTTCCGCAACACACCAAAAGGTGGTCTGTGCACTATAGTTGTAGTTGTGGCAAGGTTGCGCAGATGTGACTTGGACTCTTATTCGGAAGAAACAGGGTTCAAAATCCCTGAAGTTAGCCACTTTCGCTTTATCCTTTGATTCCCTATATTACTTAGGCTAAGAAGAATACCACGAGGGCAACGGAGGGCACTGTGCCCTGTCCTTGCCCAAACCGAACTTTTGTTGCGTACATGTAACTTCCTCGCCATATTTCGTTGTTTTGTGTCCTTCAAACCAACACACACAGATTTTATATATATACACACGAGGGGCGTTTGTGAAGTCCGTGCAAAAATAAAAACTACTTACGTGTTTGCGGTAAACCTTTTACATTTTTCAACATAGTCTGCTTTTAGAGTTATACACTTCGTCCAACGATGTTCTTATTTGTTGATCCCTTCAGGATAATAGGAATTGTAAGCGTAGGCTTCCGCGGCCGTTGTCTTCTTCAATAAAATTCTTCAGGGTATCAGACCGCATCGACTGCAGTTAACGTAAGGCCCTTATGAAGGCTAGCTGCAACGCTGGCCGAAACGTTGGCGCAATTTAAAATTATGACGATGCGGTCTGATACCCTGAAGAATTTTATTGAAGAGGATAATAGGAATTGTTCAAGTCTGCAAAATATCTATTAGTTGAAACTTCCTGGCAGATTAAAACTGTGTGCCGGACCGTGACTCGAACTTGGGACCTTTGCCTTTCGCGGGCAAGTGATCTACCAACTGAGCTACCCAAGCACGACTCGCGCCCCGTCCTCACAGCTTTAATTCTGCCAGTATCTCATCTCCTACCTTCCAAACTTCATAGAAGCTCTCCTGCGAACCCTGCAGAACTAGCACTTCTGGAAGAAAGGATATTGCGGGACATAGCTCAGCCACAGCCTGGGGGATGTTTCTAGAATGAAAGCTGTGAGGACGGGGCCTGAGTCGTGCTTGGGTAGCTCAGTTGGTAGAGCACTTGCCCGCGAAAGGCAAAGGTCCCGAGTTCGAGTCTCGGTCCGGCACACAGTTTTAATCTGCCAGGAAATTTCATATCAGCGCACACTCCGCTTTAGAGTGAAAATTTCATTCTAGCTATTAGTTGCTGCAATCACCTCCTCGTTTGTATAAAATCTTTGTCCCGCCAGCCATTTCTTAAAATTGGGGAACAAATAGTAGTTCGAGGGAGCCAAGTCTGGAGAACAGAGGGGAAGGGAGGGTGAAACGAGTTGGAATCCTATTTCCATTAATTTTGCGACCACAACTGCTGAGGTGTGTGCTGGTGCACTGTCGTGATGGAAAAGGACTTTTTCCGGTCCAATCGGCAGCGTTTTTCTTGCAGCTCGGTTTTCAAACGGTCTAATAACGATGAATAATATGCACTTGTAATTGTTTTACCCTTTCCAGATAGTCGATGAGGATTATCCATTGCGAATCCCAAAAGACAGTCGCCATAACCTTTCCGGCCGAAGGAATGGTCTTCGTCTTTTTTGGTGCAGATTCTCCCTTGGTAACCCATTGTTTAGATTGTTATTTGGTCTCAGGAGTAAAGTAAGTAATGTATCCATGTTCATCCACAGTAACGAAACGACGCTTAAGGTCCTGCGGATTCTTCCTGACCAGTTGCAAACCATCCTTACAACACCTCACACGATTCCGTTTTTGGTCAAGTGTAAGCAATCGCGGAACGCATATTGCGGATAGCTTTCTCATGTCCAAATGTCAATGGAAAGTATTATGTACCCATCCATTCGAGATCCCCACAGCACTATCAATCTCATGCACCTTAACTCTTCTGTCATCCATCACCATATCATAGATTTTATCAACGATTTCTGGAGTCGTAACCTCCACAGGGTGTCCAGAACGTTCAGCAAGAGCGGCACGCTGTCAGAAGACGGTACATGTACCGGGTTTCCCGCACGGACAGTTCTGCTGCTGTAAGGATGATTGGTACACCACAGTGTTGCATCGAAATCGCACAGCAACTGGAGAAGTATTCCAAGTTAAATTACGCTGGACAGTGCGATTATTTAGGCAAGACGTCTACAAATAGCACACAGATCCGTCGTGAAATTTTGGCGGTATTCGGAAGAAATGCAATGTTGCGCCCAGCCGTAGAGAAATGGTGCCAACCGTTGGCCAAGGCCACACACACGCTGGAAGACAAAAATGATCAAAATCCCGAGTTAACTGGAGTGCCCTGATCATAAACTTTCTGGTCAAGGTAGGGCCTGGCAAGCACGAAAACAAGCAGTAGAAACTGTCACCGTATGCAGGCAGGCGTTATCTTGCTGAAAGGTAAGCCTGGGATAGCTTGCCATGAAGGGCAACAAAACGGGACGTACAATATTGTGGACGTACATCTGTTGGAAGCGTGCCAACCAAAGGAGCCTTACGATTCTTAATAGCAACCCAGATCATCACTTCTGGTTGTCGGTCCGTATGGCGGGCGACAAGATGTCACCGCTGTCAGAGGCTTCTCCAGACAAGCCTTCGCTGCTCATCGAAGCTCAGCTGGAAACGGGACTCATCACTATAACAGTTCTTATCAGTCAATGAGATTCCAAACAGAAGACGGGTGTGGAGACGTCCCCGGAAAGCGATGGGATACCAACCAAACTGTCGCCCGCCATACGGCTGGACAACCAGGTCTGGGATGCCCTTCCATTTCACAGCATGACCCCTTCGATTGTTATCCGCCGCACCCCTGCAGTACAGTGGAACGTCGACGATATTCTACCTCCCGTTATGTCGTCCTTCATGGCAAGCCATCCTGGGCTTACCTTTCAGCATGATAACGTCCACCTGGGTAGTGCGAGAGTTTCTACTGCTTCTCTTCGTGTTTGCCAAACCCTACCTTGGCCAGGAAGGTCGCTAGATCTCTCTCTCTCTCTCTCTCTCTCTCTCTCTCTCTCTCTCTCTCTCTCTCTCTCTCTCCAAGTGAGAACGTTATCGAGCATTTGGGCAGGCCCCTCCAACCATCTCTGGGTTTTGGAGATCTAACACGCCACTTGTAGAGAATTTGGCACGATATCACTCAGCTGGGCGTCCAACATCTCTTATCAGTCAATGCCAAGCCGAATAACTACTTGCGTAAGAGATAGAGGTGGACCAATGCGTTATTGACTAAGTTTAAAACTCTCTCTCGGCCAATATTTTCCGAAATTGTAATTGTTTTTTGTCTGTACATGTACATCACATATATCGATTTGCGTCCCATCTTTTTGGTCTGTGAGTGTATGATACCGCCCCTGTTACCCAACATCGAAATTAACGATGAGGCTGTACACGCCGACAACGTCCGATGTAGGACTCAGCGATTTTCCGCCCGAGAAATTTTATTTTGTCGGCTGTACATGTCAACGTTTTATTGAGCAATTAAGCATTTTTAACTCATGACACCGACTCATTTTTATCAGTTTATGAATATAAATGCAAACGGTGTTAGTGAATCTTCGAGGTAATGGCTATGCAGCATATACTCTGTAGAGCCAAAGAAACTGGTATAGACATGTATATTCAAATTCAGAGATACAGTATGTAAACAGACAGAATACGGCGCTGCGGTCGACAACGCCTATATATGGCAACAAGTGTATGGCACAGTTGTTCGATCGGTTACTGCTGCTGCAGTGGCAAGTTATCAAGAATTAAGTGGATTTCAACTTGGTGTTACAGTCGGCGTACGAGTGATGGACACAGCATCTCCGAGGTAGCAATGGAGTGGGGATTTTCCCGTACGACCATTTCACGAGTATACCGTGAATATCAGGAATCCGTTAAAACATCAAACCTCCGACATCGCTGCGGCCGGAAAAAGATCCTGCAAGAACGCGACCAACGACGACTGAAGAGAATCGTTTAACGTGACAGAAGTGCCACCCTTCCGAACAAATTGCTGCAGACTTCAATACTGGGCCATCAACAAGTGTCACCGTGCGAAACATCACCGATATGGACTTTCGGAGGCGAAGGCCTACTGGTGTACCCTTGATGACTGCACGACACAAAGCTTTACGCCATGCCTGGGCTCGACAACACCGATATTGGATTGCTGATTACCAGAAACATGTTGCCTGGTCGGACAGGTCTCGTTTCAAATTATATCGAGTGGATGGATGCGTTCGGGTATGGAGGTAACCTCATGAATCCATGGACCATGCATATCAGCAGGGGACTGTTCAAGCTGGTGGACGCTCTGTAATGGTGTGAGGCGCGTGCAGTTGGAGTGATGTGGGATCCGTGATACGTCAGTGTACAACTCTGACAGGTGACACGTGCGTAAGCTTCGTGTCTGATTACCTGAACTCATTGATGTCCACTGTGCATTCCGACGGACTTGGGAAATTCCAGCAGAACAATGCGACACCCCACATGTCCAGAATTGCTACAGAGTGGCTCCAGGAACACCATTCTTTTTAAGTTTAAACACTTCCGCTGGCCACCAAACTTCCCAGACATTAATATTATTCAGCATATCTGGGTCGCCTTGCACCGTGCTGTTCAGATGATGATTCCACCCCCTCGTACTATTACGGATTTATGGACAGGCCTGCAGGATTTATGTTGTCAATTTCCTCCAGCACTACTTCAGATAATAGTCGAGTCCATGCCACGTCGGGTCGGCACTTTTGCGTGCTCGTGGAGGCACTACACGATACAGGGCAGGTGTACCAGTTTCTCTGGCTCTTGAGTGTATTACGTTCATCTTGTGTAGTTTGTAGCCTAATCTGAGTCTTGTTGAAATGCAGGCCACCTGATTATGTTCGTATGAAATGAGCCCAGTCATTGCTTAGTAAAACAACAGCTGTCATTTTCTTAACATTCATGTGTCTCTGAATTACTTACTGAAAAGCTCTCACTTCTTGTGTGGGCTTTGAGTCATAAGTCCATGTCCCAGTGTCGAATGTCAAAACTAGTATCACAAGGTAATGCATCTGTGCAGGTGTTTCTCTCCCAGACCACAGACACTGCCTGCTAAGATGGTCACTCCAAATGAAATGCACGCTATTTTCATAAAAATACAGTTTTCATTCTGCATGTGTGAAAGTTTTACAGTGTGTAGATACATCATTCCCGCTTGCTTTCAAACTTAGTTCAACCTGTTCCCGTGAGTGGCGCGTCACATGTCTTCAAGATGGCTGCTACACTTGACGTTCGTGAAAAGCAATGTGCTGTCATAGAATTCCTGTGCTGTGGAAAATAGACAGTGGGAAACATCCACAAGAGGTTGAAAAAGGTGTATGGAGATGGCTGCTGTCGATCGCAGTACAGTCAGTCGGTGGGCAAGCAGGTTACGTGATGAAAGCGGACACGGCAATATTGAGGATTGTCCTCGCAGCAGCAGGCCTCGTACTGCACACAATCCAGACAATGTGCAGAGTGTTAACGAATTGGTGACTGCTGACAGACGCATCACAGTGAACGAATTGTCACGCTACGTTGGGATAGGGGAAGGAAGTGTTTGCAGAATACTGGAAGTAATGGCGTTAAAAAAGGTTTGTGCCAGGTGGGTTCCCAGGATGTTGACTGTGGCTCACAAAGAAACATTAAAAACGGTATGCAGGGAACTTTTGGAACAGTACGAGAATGGTGGAGAATTGTGACAGGTGCTGAAACATGGCTCAATCATTTTTCACCAGAGACGAATAGGCAATCAATGGAGTGGCATCATGCAAATTCACCCAAGGAAAAAAATTCAAAACCACACCATCTGCTGGAAAAGTTGTGGCTACGGTGTTTTTCGATTCCGAAGGACTCTTGCTTGTGGACATCATGCCAAGTGGAACCACCATATATTCTTATGCATATGTGACGACACTGAAGAAACTTTAAGCTCGACTGAGTCGTGTTCACCACATCGGGAAAAGCAGGATGTTTTGCTGTTGCACGACAATGCACGGCAACATGTCAGTCAAAAAACCACGGAAGCGATCACAAAACTCGGAAGGACAACACTGAAACACCCGCCTTACAGTCTTGACCAGGCTCCATGTGACTATCATCTCTTAGGGAAACTGAAAGACTCTCTTCGTGGAACAATGTTTGAAGATGATGATTCCCTTGGGCACGCTACCAAACAGTGGCTCTAACAGGTTGGTCCAGAATTTTACCGTGCGAGTGCACAGGCGCTGGTTCCAAGATGGCGTAAGGCAGTTGAGAGGGATGGAAATTATGTGGAGAAATGGAAATATTGCTTCTAAAGGATGTATCTACATACTGTAAAACTTTCAAACATGTAGAATAAAAGATGGATTTAAAAAAATATATTGTGCATTTCTTTTGTATTGATCCTCGTACAAAGTAGCAGTAACATTATTTCTATCTTACAGCAAAATATTACAGACAAACAAGTCAAACATTTGTAGAGCACCGATACAAGTACACATCGCAGCACTCGTGGTACATACTTCTAGCAGGACTACTTCAAGAAAAAACAAAGTGCTATTCGTATAAATTGTCTTTTCCAGAATGTAAAGTCATATGGCATTGTGCAGGCTGGGGTCTCTTATGTGCTGGATTCAGCAGCCTGCGCACAACGGCTCCTTTCGTTGCAGGAATGTGGAAGTTATTCCTTAAGTGTATTCGTAAAGTGTAGGTGACTAATGGAAGCGTGTATAGTGTTAATTCTGACAACTCGTTTGTGCATAAGGTGCCGATCCTATTCTATATCCACGAAGTGTGAAGGTTTTTAACTGATAAAATCTTAACATTCATGCTACGTTCTTCGAAGAAAGGCATAACCGATGTCGCGCTTACACGGGTTGAGCACCATACAAGCTTTCAAAGCGTGGCTTTCGCAAAGGTCGTCCTGCTTTTTCGACAGATAACCTTGTTCCACGGAAATTTCGCGGAAAAACTTCTGTTATTTCACTTTCTGAGCCAAAGACACACAGCGCCAAGGTTCCCAGCAGAAAGCTTCTACGAACACGCCAGCCTGCTCCATTTCGCTGATCGAATCTCTGCCTCTACGAACAAACTTGCTGTTATGCAAATTGTTACACCAGAGAGCAACAGCTGCCAAGATCAGCACTTCATCGCGAGATCCGCGCGCGCAGACAACGAGTTTTCGGTGAAAGGTTGCCGCTCTGAATACAGAGGTTGCGGCGATATGTCACGTGGGCGGAGGCGAACCGAAGCTGTCTGTCAACATCCGCTCTGATTGAGGCGGTGGCTTGCGTGCTGTGATTGGATCCAATTCATTTCCTGCGTCGTGCGCTGCTTGCAATGCGTAGGAAACGTCTTGTCACTCCTGAGCGGCAGCAACAGCAGGAATACAAGGAAGGCTGCTCTAGGTAGGGGCGGAGCGTCTAAAGGGAATCGCCTACAAGACGATAATGTGACCAGTTTTGGACTACAGAATTTTCTTATTTCGTGAGTACTGAAGGACGATCTGTTTTAATTATTAAAAAAAAATTTACAGCCAAGATCGCATAAAACATTTTTTTACTTAAGACATCTGGTTTCCATAGTGTTTGCAGCCATCTTTAAGTCTTAAAAATCTTGTTTTTGTAAAACATTTTACGCTGAACCTCACGCACAAGATGTCAAGTGAACAAAACTCAGCACATTTTAAAAGTTTGTCATCGCTAAAATATTTAAAAACGTGAAGTACCTTGTCCAAAAGGCAATGTCCATATACATATTGCTCACATATGTTTGTTACATCATACAAACACGGTACACAATAGCACATATGTTTACGTACGCTGGATACATTGCAAACAGTGCGAATACACTTTAAGTGGCATATAAGGTGCAACTGACACTATACAACTGGACTATAGCTCCTTATGGAGTAGGAATGGCAAAAGACATTCAACGAATTTAGAGACGCGCTTTCAGGACTGAAACACGTAGGTCTAATCCTGCTCATACTACAGCGAGAACTCAGTTTCTAAGGGGGACTTCATTGGTATTTGACGAAGACAATGATTCTGTCAGCACTTTAAATTTTACGTGTAATTAAAAATTCATTAACATCCGCTACAGGCCCTGTTTCCTCTTGTAAGTCATCAAGCGAAATCCGAAACATAATAAATATACCTCTAATAAATTCATGAGCAAAATAACATGTAAACTGGAACGTCATAAGCATAAAAGTATTCGAGGCATGACACAAATTTCAGGTAGTATAATTAAAACGTTCTTGCATGTAAATTCGTTTTAACGTTTCCGTACGAACCACGTTTTCATTTTGATATTCGCAGTGGCTGAGGAAATCTAACTGGGACTCCTTGAAAAACGCCGCAGTACTCGCAGACGCCTGTTAGTTCAGTTTAGAGTAATTACACTCTAATAAGACTGCGACAATTCTTCTGCCACCATTGCCCTCATTTCCGATATCCATCAACAACACAACCTTTTCATGCTTTACAAGCACTCGTCCTCTTTCTTCTTCCTCCCCCCCCCCCCCCCCCCCCGACAATAAAATAGTTACGCTGACAACAATTAACGCGATATCCACAACAATAAAGTACCAGACTAGGTCGCCTACCGGCAGATAGATTAGGACTTACCGCTGATACTGATACGAAGTACCCTCCGCTATGCATTGTACAGTGGCTTGCACAGTACATATGTACACATACACTGGTCAGCCAGAACATACTGACCACCGACCTGCTATCGATATAAACCCGACCAGGCGATAGCAGCATCACATGGCGAGGAACGACTGCTAGTGAGACGCACGCACGGCGCATGTAGTATAAATGAGCGAGCTGTCCGTGTGTAGAATGCAGAAGGCGCGCCATTTATCTAGGTTTGACTGAGGGCACATTGTGAAGGCCCTGCAGCTCGGGACGAGCAGTTTGGAAACAGCACGAACTAGAGGGCGTTTGAGGAGTGCTATAGTGAGTGTCTTCAACATGTGGCGAAACCAAGGTAAAATCACGTCCAGACGTCGTGGGGTTTGACGCCACCACCCTTTACAGATGTTGGACGTCGTAGGCTGGCAGACTGGTAAAACAGGACAGGCGGCAAACTGTGGCGGAACTAACATCAGACTTTAATGCTGAGCAGAGTACAAGTGTGTTTGGACACACAGTGCACTGAACACTCCTAACGACGGGCTTCCGCAGCCGACGACCCATGCATGTGCCATTGTTAACACCACGACATCGGCAAGTACGACAAACTGACACGTGACCATCGGCACTGGACTTTGGGGCAGTGGGTAGAGCGTTGCATGGTCTGATGAACCCCGATACCTTCATCATGGCGCCGGGAGTGCGCGAATCCATCGCATTTCAGGATAACAGATCCTTGTCAACTGTAGACATGCTGGCGGCGGCTCTATTATACTCTGGGGAACATTCACATGGGCATGCGTGGGTTCAGTGGAGTTCGTGTAATGCACTATGACCGCCTATGAGTAACGTACACTGGTTTCACAGCACGTACACCCCTTCATGACGATCGTGTTTCCCGACAACAGTGGAATTTTTCAGCCCGATCGAAAATATCTGGGATGTTATCGAATATGCCGTCAGAGCTCATTGCCGTCCCCGCTCCCTACCCCCCCCCCCCCTTCCCAGAATTCTCGGTGACTTCGAACGTGGACTACTTGAAGTCATCTGAGTAACAAACTGATCAGATTCATTTCAACTTTTTTAAAGCTGTCCAAGTCGACTGTACGTAAAAAGCCAATGATTACACCTCCTGAAAGTCGGATAAACCGCTCCGTTGCCGCATTACGACAACGATTGCACTCAGCCCCATCCTCGCGATTCGCTTTATATACCCTCCACCGCTAGTGCTGCCACCTGTCGTCTGTGAATGGTTATTGCACGATGACGTCGAACCTATGCTGTGGTGACAATGTAATTGTTATCACGTATTAGAGGGGGTTACATCAATACCACCAATAAATCGACAAATATAAACCTTCAAGGTCGGTAGTTTGGCTTTTTGGGGGGGTTGGTTTGTTTGGGAGAGGAGACCAAACAGCGAGGTCACCGGTCTCATTGGATTAGGGAAGGACGGAGAAGGAAGTCGGCCGTGCCCTGTCAAAGAAACCATCCCGGCATTTGCCTGGAGCGATTTAGGGAAACCACGGAAAACCTAAATCAGGATGGCCGGACGCCGGATTGATCCGTCGTCCTCCCGAATGCGAGTCCAGTGTGCTAGCCACTGCGCAACCTCGCACCGCAGTCCATAGTTTTCCACTACAGTATCGAGAAAGAAACAGTCGCTCAAACAAAGTATCAGCCAGTGCAAAACAAGATATATCTTGCAGTGTAAGAAGAAAGTCAGGCAAAACAACAAATGGATTTAGATGTAGCGCAGTGGACAACGTCGCTTATGGTGATACTGACAATGTAAAATAAAGAACCATTGTCATGCGCAAAATGTGTCAGTCGCCTGACAAGCTGTTCGGTATGGCTACCTAAATATAAAATTTTATTCTCATTCTTCCCGGTCTTCCCGAAGTAGTGAAACGTTGGCAAGAGCTTATAATTATATATTTTTTCTCTTGTCTTACAAGGGAACCTCCCAATCGCACCCCCCTCAGATTACGTTATAAGTTGGCACAGTGGATAGGCCTTGATAAACTGAACACAGATCAATTGAGAAAACAGGAAGAAGTTGTGTGGAAATGTGAAAAAATAAACAAAATATACAAATTGAGTAGTCCATGGGCCACATAAGCAATATCATGGACAATGTGAGCTCAGGAGCGCCGTGGTCCGGTGGTAGCGTGAGCAGCTGCTGAACGAGAGGTCCATGGTTCAAGTCTTCCCTCGAGTGAAAATTTTACTTTCTTTATTTTTACATAGTTATCTGTCCGTTCGTTCATTGACGTCTCTGTTCACTGTAATAAGTTTAGTGTCTGTGTTTTGCGACCGCACCGCAAAACCGTGAGATTAGTAGACGAAAGGACGTGCCTCTCCAATGGGAACCGAAAACATTTGATCGCAAGGTCATAGCTTAACCGATTCCTCCACAGGAAAACACGTCTGATATATTCTATACGACACTGGTGACGGCATGTGCGTCACATGACACGAATATGTTGTCGACCCACCAAACTTGTACACTTGGCGAATGGGTAAAAAGATTCTTCTACCTTGCCCGATTTAGGTTTTCTTGTGGATGTGATAATCACTCCCAAAAAAGTGATGAAAACATAAGAGTTTGTCACATAAACTGAAAATAAAAAGTTAAAATTTTCACTCGATGGAGGATTTGAACCAAGGACCTTTCCTTCCGCAGCTGCTCACGTTACCACGAGACCACGGCGCTCCTGCGTTCCCAGTCCCCTTGATGTTGCATATCTTGGCATGAACTACTCAGATTGTATATTTGGTTTATTTTTTCACAGTTCCACACAACTTCTTCCTGTTTTCTCAATTGATCTGTGTTCAGTTCTCTAAGGCCTATCCACTGTGCCAACTTATAACTAAATCTGAGAGGGGTGCGATGTGGAGGTTCCCTTGTTAGTTGAATAATTCTGACAGCTGCCAATTCTTGCAATCCTCTCGAACATAGTTTTTAATGAGTTTTTGCTTTGTTTGCCTCTTTCAGCAAAAATTTAGTGGCATTACATATAATCACACGAGCCTGATTATGAAGAACTTCTCTGCATCCATGTCGTGCCAAGCTATATAATAAAGATGTAGCAACGAGAACGCTGCAAGTACGAATGCTAGCAAGCGACAGTCAACGGAGGCGGTCTTCCTTTCGGAACAGGATGGAATCGCCCACTGGGAACAGGATGGAATCGCCCACTGCTAGAGGCCGAGAATGCGTTTCTGCGCCGGTCTGACGTTATTTCACGCGAGCTGAACTGTGCACGGTAAGGCACTATCATAAATAAATTCTGTGATCAAAATCTTTTGGCTACATTGCTTGCACGTGAGGTTTGTGATACACTCCTGGAAATGGAAAAAAGAACACATTGACACCGGTGTGTCAGACCCACCATACTTGCTCCGGACACTGCGAGAGGGCTGTACAAGCAATGATCACACGCACGGCACAGCGGACACACCAGGAACCGCGGTGTTGGCCGTCGAATGGCGCTAGCTGCGCAGCATTTGTGCACCGCCGCCGTCGGTGTCAGCCAGTTTGCCGTGGCATACGGAGCTCCATCGCAGTATTTAACACTGGTAGCATGCCGCGACAGCGTGGACGTGAACCGTATGTGCAGTTGACGGACTTTGAGCGAGGGCGTATAGTGGGCATGCGGGAGGCCGGGTGGACGTACCGCCGAATTGCTCAACACGTGGGGCGTGAGGTCTCCACAGTACATCGATGTTGTCGCCAGTGGTCGGCGGAAGGTGCACGTGCCCGTCGACCTGGGACCGGACCGCAGCGACGCAGGGATGCACGCCAAGACTGTAGGATCCTACGCAGTGCCGTAGGAGACCGCACCGCCACTTCCCAGCAAATTAGGGACACTGTTGCTCCTGGGGTATCGGCGAGGACCATCCGCAACCGTCTCCATGAAGCTGGGCTACGGTCCCGCACACCGTTAGCCCGTCTTCCGCGCACGCCCCAACATCGTGCAGCCCGCCTCCAGTGGTGTCGCGACAGGCGTGAATGGAGGGACGAATGGAGACGTGTCGTCTTCAGCGGTGAGAGTCGCTTCTGCCTTGGTGCCAATGATGGTCGTATGCGTGTTTGGCGCCGTGCAGGTGAGCGCCACAATCAGGACTGCATACGACCGAGGCACACAGGGCCAACACCCGGCATCATGGTGTGGGGAGCGATCTCCTACACTGGCCGTACACCACTGGTGATCGTCGAGGGGACACTGAATAGTGCACGGTACATCCAAACCGTCATCGAACCCATCGTTCTACCATTCCTAGACCGGCAAGGGAACTTGCTGTTCCAACAGGACAATGCACGACCGCATGTATCCCGTGCCACCCAACGTGCTCTAGAAGGTGTACGTCAACTACCCTGGCGAGCAAGATCTCCGGATCTGTCCCCCATTGAGCATGTTTGGACTGGATGAAGCGTCGTCTCACGCGGTCTGCACGTCCAGCACGAACGCTGGTCCAACTGAGGCGCCAGATGGAAATGGCATGGCAAGCCGTTCCACAGGACTACATCCAGCATCTCTACGATCGTCTCCATGGGAGAATAGCAGCCTGCATTGCTGCGAAAGGTGGATATACACTGTACTAGTGCCGACATTGTGCATGCTCTGTTGCCTGTGTCTATGTGCCTGTGGTTCTGTCAGTGTGATCATGTGATGTATCTGACCCCAGGAATGTGTCAATAAAGTTTCCCCTTCCTGGGACAATGAATTCACGGTGTTCTTATTTCAATTTCCAGGAGTGTAGGTGCATACTTGCTACGTGCCCAGTGCCAAATGTGCATTACTTGGGCAAGTGGACGAATCTTTTCCCACACTACCCAATATCTTTAAATTTTACAACAACAATCTTTGTCGTGGTCTTCAACCAATTGTCTATAGCTTGACGATGGTATTGGTTTGTGGAGCGCTCAACGTCGTGGTCATCAGCGCCCGTACATGTTCCAGATCTTTCCATTTCCGGTCTCGGCACTTCCCGAATGATGAGATTATGAGGACAATAGAAACACCCAGATTTGTTGGTCATTCGGATCTTTGATTCAATAGCAAATGCGGCGGCGACTTGGGAATATGTCCCATTCTTCCACTCTACTGGAGAGACAAAAGCGGTGTTACTGCTTTTGTTGCAGATGGGAAGTCATCGGATATGGCTCCTGGTCATGCCTGGTAGCGATAGGAGGGAACACTAATGGACAACATTACGTAACGGACATTCTGCGTTCTCATATGTTACCACTCACGCGACAGTGTGGTGTGGCCATTTCCCACCAGGAAAATGCTTGTCCGTTTGAGGCACGTATCTGTACGAACTGTCTGCGCGATACTGAGGTACTCCCGTGGCGAGAAAGATCCCTAGATCTCTACCCGATTGAAACATATGGGACCAACTCTGATATTATCTCCTGCACAGTGCCAGTATACTAAGGACCACTTGCAACAGTTGTGGGCCAGCTTGCCTCATGAGACGATACCACGGCTGTACGACACCCTTTCCAACCGGGTCAGTGCATGCATCCAGGTTTATCACGCTGTAAGTGGGCTCATTCTCCCAAGTTCTTTGCGAAATTGACTATTTTCTAATCACTAGAATAATATCAAATATCCTTTCAACGCATGGAGTACGATTTCGTTACACGACCGCCTGTCTCTTCCCCCACCGCCCTTTTTACCCACTACCTCGCACATCACGTAAGCATGTGCGTTAAAAAACGACTGGAACAGAAACAACTACAGAAGAAGAAGCAAAACTTGTATCATCGTCGTCGTCAATGATGTTCGATAAAAGGCGTACCTATAGCTTTCAATGCATTATGGCCATCGGCTGCCGATAATCACATTCAACTGTTATGCTTTTTAGTATCACTTTCGCTTAGATCACTTTGTTGATGTTTTCGTAATACATCGAACATATTATTTGATCCATTTGCCATCCATTCTTTGGCTACAAGCCCTGACCATTTCCATTTCATTTTTATTATGGTAATAATTTAGTCTTTAACTCCATCCTGTTGCATGATGCATTCGCTTCCCTCTCTCTCCTAATAATTCCCAACATGCGTCTGTCCATTACTCTCCTAAAGCAACCACTTGTCTTTGCGTGATCGCACATTAAAGGTTCATATATCTCTGGTAACACGCTATGATTGTAAACTTCAATTTTAAAGTCTGGTATTTAAAACAGTACTCAGATCACCAGAAGCAACCATGCTTCATTGTGCAAAGAAACAAGGGAACATAAATCATCATCATCATCATCATCATCATCCTGCTGTCATTCATTGTAATTATACAGGACGATTCAGCTGCCCCTGCGAATAGATTTTATGCAATTCGCAATACCTTGAAAAACTAAGCGTGAATTTTTCATTTCTCTCACTGATTACATGCAAACTAAAAATGGACACTATCTTTTGTAGGCAATTTAATGTATTTCAACTTTGTACTGGGATTACTTTCCGCTGGAGCCTTTAGCGAAAAGGTATCCCAGTACAAATTTTAACTGAATTAAATTTCCTACAAAGGTCCTGTTCATTTTCTCTGTAGGACTAGTAGTTTGTCCTTAGCGGGTGAGAGAATGTCTTGCATGTGGTTATTTGAATGTGTTGCAGGTTGCATAAAACCCTTGGTAGGTCAGCTAAATCATCCTGTGTAACACATTCTCGTTCGACATTACCGGTTGCCCACTAATTTTGATACTTGCTGTGGGTACCATTACTAGCCAAGTGTGAATCTCCTGGAATATCTGTTGAGTGAGAGCTATAGAGGTTTCATACAAATAGACCATACACGACATTACACTAAATTTTCGCCTTCAAATTCGACAGATCTTCGACGAGTTTCACCCCATACAATAGATTATGATATTAGGTCACTTACTTTGATCGAAACTTTTAATTAAGTTTGCGGGCTATAAAACTTGTTCAGAGGACTTCATTGGCCTTACCCGTTTGAGTTCCAGGATGTTTGACAGAGAATGGAAGGCAGGAATAAGAGACAGTGATGGCGAAATTTGGAAGCAGAAAGTAGGACAAGTGGATGGTGAGGGTCGCTTGACGAAACATATTGCTCCGGCTGCGCACACGAAATCTGTCAATAAGGCGGGTGCGTAAGCCGGGATGCAGTAAGCTCCGTGAGCGCTTTCAATTCACTTTCTGGTGACGCGGCAATTGCTGCATCAGGAGCAGACTATTACTGTTGCTGGAACAAAACTACCGCAATGTTACAGTCGCCACTCTTTAGTGCAACGATAAATGGCACTGACTATCGTCAGCCCCCACAAACGCTTCACTCTTCTATTCTGTCTGCAAAAAGATGTGCTCCAGTCGGCAGATTCAAAAATCCACAACTCCCGTCGACATACTTATCTTGTGGTCGTTGGTCGTCCAGGGTTGTAGATTCACGGATCCTTTCCGTTTCTTTGTTTAAGGTGATCCATCTTTATAAATAACAGAAACACTTTGAGTACTCTTACTTTATTACTGTTCAGTACACAGACAGAGACTTCTTGCACATGCTTTAGCCAGTTTCGCCAATATACAGGGTGATTCAAAAAGAATACCACAACTTTAGGAATTTAAAACTCTGCAACGGCAAAAGGCAGAGCTAAGCACTATCTGTCGGCGAATTATGGGAGCTATAAAGTTTCATTTAGTTGTACATTTGTTCGCTTGAGGCGCTGTTGACTAGGCGTCAGCGTCAGCTGATGCTAAGATGGCGACCGCTCAAGAGAAAGCTTTTTGTGTTATTGAGTACGGCAGAAGTGAATCGACGACAGTTGTTCAGCGTGCATTTCGAACGAAGTATGGTGTTAAACCTCCTGATAGGTGGTGTATTAAACGTTGGTATAAACAGTTTACAGAGAATGGGTGTTTGTGCAAAGGGAAAAGTTCCGGACGGCCGAGAACGAGTGATGAAAATGTAGCACGCATCCAGCAAGCATTTGTTCGCAGCCCAGGAAAATCGACTCGCAGAGCTAGCAGAGAGCTGCAAATTCCACAATCAACTGTATGGAGAGTCCTACGAAAAAGGTTAGTTATGAAACCTTATCGTCTGAAATTGGTTCAAGCACTGTCTGCAGCTGATAAGATTAAAAGAATCGATTTCTGTGATTTTATCCTTGCTCAAATGGAAACAGATGAATCTTTCGTTTCAAAGATTGTGTTTAGTGATGAAGCAACTTTCCACACTAACGGGAAAGTCAACCGTCACAATGTCTGTATATGGGGCACTGAGAATCCGCGGGAAACAACTCAGTATGAACGTGACTCGCCTAAGGTGAACGTTTTCTGTGCCATTTCAGCCAATAAAGTTTTTGGTCCCTTTTTCTTCGAAGGTGCTACTGTAACTGGACTACAGTATCTGGAGATGTTAGAGAATTGGCTGTTCCCTCAGCTCGAACAAGAAGCACAACAATTCATATTTCAGCAGGGTGGAGCGCCACCACATTGGCACTTATCTGTCCGTAACTACCTGAACGTCAACTACCCGAGGCGATGGATCGGCCGCCAGGCAGCCCGTGACAGAGCACTTCATCACTGGCCTCCAAGAAGCCCTGATCTTACCCCCTGCGATTTTTTCTTATGGGGGTATGTTAAGGATATGGTGTTTCGGCCACCTGTCCCAGCCACCATTGATGATTTGAAACGTGAAATAACAGCAGCTATCCAAACTGTTATGCCTGATATGCTACAGAGAGTGTGGAACGAGTTGGAGTATCGGGTTGATATTGCTCGAGTGTCTGGAGGGGGCCATATTGAACATCTCTGAACTTGTTTTTGAGTGAAAAAAACCTTTTTAAATACTCTTTGTAATGATGTATAACAGAAGGTTATATTATGTTTCTTTCATTAAATACACATTTTTAAAGTTGTGGTATTCTTTTTGAATCACCCTGTATTATTAAATAAGATCGAAAAATCAGAATTACTGGTCCAACTCATTCAACACCTTCCACAGTTTTCCACACAACCGGTGCCTGCAGCTGAAGCTGCTTCTTTTATTCTGGTGCCATGTGTCGTCGTTCCCATGGCGTCAAGCAAGCCCTTAATCAGAATTACATCGTTTCTTATGAACCGAATTAAGTTACCTGTACACTGAAGAGCCAAACAAAGTGGTACATCTGCCTAATATCGTGTAGGGTCCCCGAGAGCACGAAGAAGTGCCGCGACACGACGTGGCATGGACTCGATTAATGACTGCAGTGGTGCTGCAGCAAACTGACACCATGATTGCTGCAGGGCTGTACATAAATCCGGAAGAGCACGAGGGAGTGGAGATCTTTTCTGAAAAGCTCGTAGCAACGTATCCCAGGTATGCTCAATAATGTTAATGTCTGGGGAGTTTGGTGGCCAGCGGAAGCTTTTAAACTGAGAGGAGTGTTCCTGGAGCCACTCTGTAGCAGTTCTGGAGTGTGGGGTGTCACATTGTCCTTCTGGAATTGCCCAAGTCCATCGGAATGCACAGTGGACATGAACGGATGCGGGTGATCTTACGTAAGTAATGTTTACGTACGTGTCACCTATCAGAGTCGTTTCTAGACGAATCAGGGGTCCCAATCCACTCCAACTGCACACGCCCCTCACCATTACAGAGCCTCCGCCAGCTCCAACAGTCCCCTGCTGACGCGCAGGGTCCATGGATTCTTGAGGTTGTCTCCATACCCGTATACGTCGATCTGCTCGATACAATTCGAAACGAGACTCGTCCGACCAGACATGTTTCCAGTCATCAACAATCCAATGTGGGTGTCAACAGGCTCAGGCAAGGTGTAAAGCTTTCTGTCGTGCAGTCATCAAGGGTACAGGTGTGGGCCTTCGGCTCCGAAAGCCCGTATCGATGATGTTTCGTTGAATGTTTCGCACGCTGACACTTGTTGATGGCCTAGCATTGAAATGTGCAGTAATTTGTGGAATGGCTGCACTTTTGTCACGTTGAACGATTCTCTTCAGTCGCCGTTGGTCCCGTTCTTGCAGAATCTTTTTGCGGCCGCAGCGACGTCCTAGATTTAATGTTTTACCGGATTCCTGATATTCACGGTACACTCATGAAATGGTCGTACAAGAAAATCCCCACTTCATTACTACCTCGGAGATGGTATGTCCCATCGCTCGTGCGCCGACTAATAGCACCACGTTCAAACTCGCTTAAATCTTGGTAACCTGCCATTGCAGCAGCAGTAACCGATCTAACAACTGCGCCAGACACTTGTTATCTTATATACGCGTTGCCGTCCGCAGCGCCGTATTCTGCCTTTTTACATATCTTTGTATTTGAATAGGCATGCGTACAACAGTTTCTTTGACGCTTGATTGTATACGAAAACACACAACTCAACACATTACCATGCCTAATACAGGTGGGACACCCTTTAGCATTCAAAACAGCTTCCATCCGTCTCGGAAAAGGTAAATACAAATCCTGTACGGTTTTGAGGAGAATCTAGTACCATTCTTCCCGCAAAATAGTGGAAAACAGTGAACGAGATGAATAGCAATCACGCACGCTTCTTTCCACAGTACACCAAAAAGGATCAATAATACTGATATTTGGTGTCAGTGAAGGCCAGGGAAGATGCGATAATTCATCTTCATGCCAACCACCCCAGTCCTGGACGATGCGTGCTGTGTGAAAGTGGCTCCCCTGTCACTCACAGCTATGTGCCGTCGGCCGGCGCGACCTTCTTGCGATGATGACAGATGCCGCTCCCAGCGACTCACCGAGCTTTTGTTCACTGCCAGGTCTCTGTAGACATTCTGCAAGCGCCTATAAATATCTCCGATGCTCTGGTTTCCCGCCAAAGGAACTCAATATCAACACACTGCCTGGAACGCACCCCCGTTACAGACGCTATTTTTAAGGCTATGTACTATAATGCCGCCACCTATCGGAACTTCACGAAAGCGGAAATATTCCACGATGTCCGACAGCAAATTCCGCATTTTTTCAACCGAAAACGGCCGAGACAAGAATGTGTAACGTATTTGTTGAATTCCCCTCGTAGAACAACGCAAGTATCTTTACTCGTAAGTTGTTGTTGTATGTTACAATACTGTTTTGTCTACAACAAACTGTTTATGTCATGTGTTCAGTTCTTTCATTGACGTGAGTATATCGCAGTTAGTAGCAGAAGAATTTCAGAATGGACCGGTTTGGACATATTAAACTGATTTCCTTACTTGGTTATTTTAAAGCTGTATTACGTTCAGTCCGTAGAAAGATATTACAATACACGCTAGTAAGTCTGTTTCCGGCTCTACTAAACAGAAAACTGCTTTTGAAATCTCTCTCAAACTCAAGAGCAGATACTTTAAAGCAATACGAACGCCGGAAATCTCGCTCTAGTGCCCAGCAAATTTCCACCGGCACGGAAAGAATTGAGAGGCCATTCCTTCTGGAGTCTGGGAAGGAACAGCCACCTTCGTTAACGAAGGGATTTTACGTGGAGTGTTTGAGGAGTTGAATCCCGAGAGGGATGAAGGGGGTGCAGGGAGGGTAAACAAAAGAAGAACGGAGGAAAGAAAGTAGTTAACGTCCCGCCGACAGCCAAGTCATTAAATAAAGAGCACTTTTACTCTGGTTTCACAGAGTTGGCGGAATTTGTTGGTGGTGACTTATTATGAAAATGGCACGCTTTCCGGTTAACGAAATTGCACAAAATATCATTCGAGGAAGACGATCTCTGCACAGCAGTGCTCTCAGGTTGTGCTTCAGTTGACACGGCTATTTCATCGATAGGTTAACAGGCGTTCTCGCCGTCCGTTACCATTTCTTCTCAAAGGTTAACGCCATGAGTTCATGTTAGCTTCAACTTACTACAGCGGCGTATGCAACAACTATGCCAGAAGTATTAACGCTGCACTGTAACTGTCCGTTACTTGTATGTCCCGTGCATCAAAAAGTTCTGTGAATTCTCACTGTGAGTGCGTTTCACAATTACAGTACACCGTGTAAGAGCAAAAGAGTTGTCAGAGCACCTATGATTTCCGTTTGTATTTTAACTTAATAACCATTAATTATGCCTTTGGACCACTGGGAAGGTGGCCAAAAATTTTAATGGCTGAAGACCTCACTACTTTCAGTGTCAAGCTATGATTGAATGAGGGATAGCATAAATCATTTCTCCTTCTAGTATTAAACCTGTAAATCCCCTTCCCCTCCCCGTTTCTTTCAAAAATCGAACTCAGTAGGATCTCGCAGATCCGTCCTCTACGAGACTGGGAACATGGTCGGAACACAAAAAAAGGTCGGATTATCAACTGAACACGTTACTGACCAGCAACGTAACAATACAGTATCTTGTGAGGTTCATTATGACTACTGCAAACAGCAACCGTTTTCTGTCTTTGGAAAGTTTTGTACCTGTCAGATTCATTTTCATGTAAGAAGAGTTCTTGTAGGGAGAATGTTATACACTTCACCAGGGGTCAGGTTAAGCTCTTTAACTAAGTTTTCAAATTTCAAAACAAATTCATTGGCAGCTGCTTCGTCAGCAGGAGGCTTCTCGCCAGAAATATTTACGTTTCGAATGCCATGTAGTTTTTGCCGCCGATGTAAGCTTTTCAGTTTCATTGTCTCCATCTAATTTTTCAACAAAATCAATGCCTTTGCTTTTATGATTGGTCCCGGCAGAGTTCCTTTTCTTCTCTCCTGCTCGAACCACGCCTACAAGGCATTCTCTAGAATTTCACTTTTAGGCTTCTTCACAGTCTTGCGCATTTTTCGTCGTTTCTCATCACGATCGACAATGTATAACTCAAAGGTTTTCCTGTTCTTTTCCTCCGGTATTTAACATTTGTTATGTCAGCCCGTGTCTTTATTACAATGTTTTGAGAAGACTCGCCCTTATATAACCTTTAAAGCACTTTCAGTTTCTCCGCTAAGGACAGTATCAGATGCTTACATTTAGTTGAGGCTATAATTTAGTTTTATACACTTTAAAATTAAAGAACAACAGTGTCACTGGTTTATAAAACGAATGCGTGCACAATGACATTAACTGATCGAGGTGGTTGTTGTTGTTGTCTTCAGTCCTCAGACTGGTTTGATGCAGCTCTCCATGCTACTCTATCCTGTGCAAGCTTCATCTCCCAGTACGTAGAAACAAGTTATTTCATACTTTTCAGATAATGGGTTAACAGTCTGGGTGGTTGTGCGAAGTGAGTTACACAGCCTGAAGACATACTCTCAGTTTCCAACTGTTAATACTCGTCTTATTGTGTTAAACTTTTAACTCAAGATTATAGTTCTTTATGAGTACATGATGACGGTCGTATAAATTTTTAAATTCGGCCAATAATTATATGAAATATTTGTTATCTGATTTTTATTGCATCTGTAAGCCGTTGGATATGTAGCCTGCAACTGGAGATCATGCAACGTTGCCCGGGTAGCCTCTTAGCAATATTCAGTAACATAGACTTAACACTCCCTACCTCCAAGATACAGTATCTCAAAACACACTGCGGAGCTCAGAAGTTCATGTAAGGTGTGAATTGATGAGGTCACATTGACACTAAGTTTCACCACGGTTCAGCCCAACGCCACTTCAGACATGTCACATGGTAGGGAAATCGTCATCCCATCCCCACCTTAACTGCATCTCATTCCTAGTCTTGACTTCTCTTTGCGATGAAAGCGAAGACCGGAGTCTGTAATATAGTGGCTGGGGAAAACATTTCAGACAGATTGCCGCTCAGAATCGAGAGGAATTGGTATAAAGCACGTCAATGAATCTACTTCTTCCCTTGGTCGTTCATTTACACGCATTTCATGATCCAAAACGACATTCAGCAGAGGGATGTGCAACGGAACGACGTTCTTGACAACGTTTGGCGTTGCCGACAACCCCTTGGGACGGTTCACCTCGTCTCTAACGACACCGTGGTGTTACAACCACACTGAACATTATCTGACCCCTCTGGAGTTTAGTGGGAGCTGTGGTGAACAGGTCAAGACCACTGGAGATCGATCAAAACCATTCGACGAAATTCTAACGTGATCCGAAGCTACAATACTCTTTCAGCCCTCCTGTGTTTTGCGCCTTCATGGGGCATGATCATGGGGATCCATCGACAATGACACATTCATGAACTAAACGGCAAAGGCTCCCTCTGAAATCGCCCAGTTTGGCAACACCCTCGGTGGCACCCCTGCATCTTTGTTGAGCACTTTAAAAATGTACCTGTAGAGGAACAACCCTTGACCAATTTGTTCGCGCCTGTGCGCAGGCAACCCGTTCGACTCCCTCAAATTCCGCATGCCCATAAACACGTGCTATAGCAGTTCTGCGGCGCCACTCAGCTGTTGGATGCCGACGGGGTTGTCAACCTGCAACCAGTCAAAGGTAATCAATGTACACATTCATTTTTAAAGTGCTCAGCAAGGGTGCATGCGTGGCAACATGGGTGTTGCCGAAGGGGAATCCTTTACCGTTTATTCGTGCCTGTGTGAATATCACTCATACCCTACCCTCCCCCCCCTCCCCTCCTCTTCCGCGATAACGCCACAGGAGGGTGCGAAACAGGAGGGATGAAAAAGTATAAACTCCCTTGCTGCTTCGGATCGGATTCAAATTTCGTCGAATGGTTTTCTGTGGTCCCTAGTGGTTCCATTTCGTACATCACAGCAAAAACTTATTGTCGAGCTGTCCTCCAAAGCTATCAGATCACATGCAATGAGGTTCCAACCCCACGATTGTCCTCAGGGAAAGAATGAATCATGCAGGTGACGTCTACAGTGTCAAAGCTGTTGCACACCAGACCGCGAACTGTTGTTTTCGATTGCTAACTGTGTACATAAATGTCCCAAGGGAAGGGGTGTTTTCCGGATACGGATCCTTTACACGTCCAGTAAACTGGATCCCCCTCACCTGCTTGTCTCTCCCGTCCTTTCCCACCGCAATCCGCTGCCGCGTTTCAACTCCTGCATCCCACCTGCTCTCCATATTACCACCCTCCATACCCGTGCCCAAGATGGCTTCCGCCAACTCCCCCTTCCAGATGATGCCCTCGTCCCCTCCATCTACCCCTCCTATCAGATTTGATCCTCCCCTTCCTCCTCATGAGTTTTTCCTCCAGGGCTACCTCTTTTCCTTCTCTCCCTCCTAACTTCCTTCCCCCTCCTCTCTCCCTCTCCTTCCCCCTCCCCCGGGCTTCCACATCCAACCCTAGCCTCTCCCCTCCCTCTCACTACTTCTCTCCCACTGGCGTCCTCCCCACCTCCCTCCTACCGTCCCCTATTACCTGTGGCAGCCCCCCCCCCCTATTTTCTTGTAATAGTGTGTGCTTTGCGTCGAAGATCATCGTCAATGTTTTGTGTACAGTGTTTCTCCATTCCAGTGCAATTGTGTCTTTTCAGTGTCCTCCATCGTTCCACAGTGTGCTCATTGTGCCTTCGTGTACGGTTGCACTTGCTTATGCAACTCAGTGTCTTCAGTTCGAACGTCTTCGTTGTTATCATTATGTGTGTCACCTGTTTCATCATATTCATATTTTTCTATATATCTGTCTACATGTGATCTGTTCTCTCGTTTTCTATGGCCGAAGAGCGGCGTAGATAGGCCGCTGACGGCCTACCTTTTGTACACAGTTTTAAAATAACAATAAAAGGAAAAAGGGGTTGTTTTCATTGACACGCTTTATGCCACCTCCTGAGGCATTTTCTTGTTGATTCTGAGCGGCAGTGTGTCTGAAATGTTTTCCTCAGCTACTCATAATGGTTCAAATGGCTCTGAGCACTATGGGACTTAACAGCTGAGGTCATCAGTTCCTCTGGACTTAGAACTACTTAAACCTAACTAACATAAGGTCATCACACACATCCATGCCCGAGGCAGGATTCGAACCTGCGACCGTAGCGGTCGCGTGGTTCCAGACTGAAGCGCCTAGAACAGTTCGGCCACACCAGCCGGCCAGCTACTCATAAGAACACCGCGTGATTTCAATGCTTGGAGTTGCAAATCTGACCTCCGTCACTGTCGCTTCAAACGTCTACTGTGGCGTAGGTTAGAAATGTGATAAAATCTGGCACTATGTCACATCATTAACCAACCTTACATCTCAAATGAACTCCTGAGCTCGGGGGTTTTCTTTTCCGCATGTGTCGCAGATGGTGGGATTTCAAAAAGTGGCCCTTTAATTCACTTGTGCAGCGTGTATCACGAACAGTGGATGAAAATAGGAACAATCGAGTCAACTTTCTGACATTTTCCTCTCCAAAACCTTATATTATCCGTAATTCAAATGTTGCAGAGCTTAAATGTTTAAGAAGTTCTGTAATATTTATTGATTTACCCTGATGCATTAGTTCTGACAGAGTGATCAGGCATAATGTAGCGGACCAGTTATTAATTACGAGAGAAATAATATTTGTATTTTAAAGGTTTGAAGTGACAGGCTACATGGCCAAATGGTTAGCGTCACTACCTACCTACGGTGCAGAAGGGCTTGGGTCGATTCTCAGTATCATCTCAGGATTTTTATGAGATAGCGAGGCCTGGAAAGAGATCCACTTAGTATCGTGAGACCAAATGAGGAGTTCTTGAATAAAGAAGCAGCGCCAGCACCTCGAATTGTCTGTTGGCATTAACGGATGGTCACTTGTCCCACCATCATAGATCGCTCCTCGTTCTGTCTTGCAGGTGGCACCTGGCCAGTCGGAACGAGCCTAAGACCTAACTCGTGGATGGTGTTTAAGTTTATCCACTGGATGTGATTATATTAATTACATTGTCAGCAAAGGAGTATTGCTTTTGCTTCCTGGACATATACGGATGGTGGCAAAAAACATGGGATAGCGATATGCACATATACAGATGGTGGCAGTATCGCGTACTCAAGGTGTAAAAGAGCAGTGCAGTGGTGGAGCTATCATTCGAACTCAGATGATTCATGTGGAAAGATTTCCGACGTGATTGTGACCACACGACGGGAATTAACAGACTTTGGAGCGGGACGGTAGTTGGAGCTAGACGCACAGGACATACCATTTGGGAAATCGTAAGGTAACTCAGTATTACTAAATCCGCAGTGTCATGAGTGCGCCGAGGATACGACATTCATTACCTCTCGCCGACGACAACGCAGTAGTCAATGGTTTCCATGAACAACCGAGAGCAGTGGCATTTGCATAGAGTTGTCAGTGCCAAAGGTACGCAGCTCTACGTGAAACAACCGCAGAAATCAGTGAGACGTAAGACGAACAGGTTTGTCAGGACAGCGTGGCGAAATGTTGTGGTAATGGGCTATGGCAGCAGACAACCGACCCGAGTGCCTTTGCTAACAACATGACATCGCCTGCAGCGCCTCTCTTGGGCTCGTGACCATATCAGCTGGACCTTACACGACTGGAAAACTGTGGCCTGGTCATATGAGTCTATTTTAGTTGGTAAGAGCTGACGGTACGGTTCGAGTCTGGCGCAGGCCGCACGATGCTATGGACCCTAGTTTCCAACAAGGCACTGTCCAAGCTGCTGGTGGCTCCATAATGATATGGGGCTGTGTTTAATGGAATGGACTGGATCCTCTGTTCCAACTGAGCCGATCATTGACTGGAAATGGTTATGTTCGGCTACTTGGAGACCATTTGCACCCATTCGTGGACTTCATGTTCCCAACAACGACGGAATTTTTATGGATAACAATGCGACATGTCACCGGGCCACAATTTTTCGCGACAGGTCGAGCGAATCCTTTGGCCAGCCAGATCGCCCGACACGAATGCCACCACACATTTATGGGACATAAGCGAAAGACCAGTTCGTGCACAAAATCCTGCACCCGCAACACTTTCGCAATTGTGAATTGCTGTAGAGGCAGCTTGGCTCAACATTTCTGCAGGAGCCTTCCAACGACTTGTTGAGTCCATGCCACTCTTAGTCGTTGCACTAAGCCGGGTAGTAGGAGGCCCAACACAATATCATCAGGTGTCCCAAGACGTGTCAGCTCACTGTGCAGGGTAATTATGAAGTCTTTGAAATTTGTGTCTGTTTCCAGTAAGTTAGTACCGAAAATCCATAGGGGCGCGACCTACAGTAATTGAAGAAAATGATGGCGAACGAGACAGAGAAGGCATTTAGTAATTTTGTCTTTTGTGTGCAAGTACTTGGCCGTTGCCAACAGGTAGCAATTGTGGAAAGACCTGTCAATAGCAAGAGCGTCCGCCCCTGGTAGCTGAGTGGTCAGCGCGACGGAATGTCATACCTAACGGCCCGGGTTCGATTCCCGACTGGGTCGGAGATTTTGTCTGCTCAGGGACTGGGTGTTGTGTTGTCCTTATTATCGTCATTTCATCCCCGTCGACACGCAAGTCGCCGAAGTGGCGTCAACTCGAAAGATTTGCACCAGGCGAACGGTCTATCCGACGGGAGGCCCTATCGACAAGGCATTTCCATTTCCAATAGCAAGGGTCACAAAAGGGACACAATCAGTTTACCACAGAATAGTGAAGTGGTACAATAAACTGGAGGAGAATAGAATGAGATTTTCACTCTGCACCGGAGTGTGCGCTGATATGAAACTTCCTGGCAGATTAAAACTGTGTGCCGGACCGAGACTCGAACTCGGGACCTTTGCCTTTCGCGGGCAAGTGCTCTACCATCTGAGCTACCCAAGCACGACTCACGCCCCGTCCTCACAGCTTTACTTCTGCCAGCACCTCGTCTCCTACCTCCGCAATATCCTTTCTTTCAGGGGTGCTAGTTCTGCAGGGATCGCAGGAGAACTTCTGTGAAGTTTGGAAGGTAGGAGACGAGGTATTGGCAGAAGTAAAGCTGTGAGGACGGGGCGTGAGTCATGCTTGGGTAGCTCAGATGGTAGAGCACTTGCCCGCGAAAGGCAAAGGTCCCGAGTTCGAGTCTCGGTCCGGCACACAGTTTTAATCTGCCAGGAAGTTTCATATGGAGGAGAATAGTTGTTCGGTCCGATCGGCGTGCAAGAAAAGACGGTGGACCTGTCTCAGGATGCTGCAATTGTGGCTCATGCCACAGTTTGATAGCGTCTTTCAACAAAGTGGCGCCCTTGCACATTTTTAGAATTGTCTATGCTTCTACCCGACAGACGTCGTCACGTCGCTGGTTAGACCGTGATGCCGCCGCTGCCTTGGGCGCGGCTCAAGTGACCGAACTGGACGATCAGCAATTTTTTCTTGTGGAGTTATATCAAGGACAACGTTTACACGGTCCAGTCACATTATTGACACCACCGCCTATATTACCACACACAGATGGCAGGTGACAACATTAACTTTTCGAGAGTCGGGGAAAATAGTGCAGTCGTTGTCTTAATGCGGAAATGGAGCGATTTATCTGACGCCCAAAAGGGCGTGATCACTGGCTTTCGGTCCAACGGAGGAAGTATACCCCAAACAACTAAGTGGCACTGTGGTTAATGTGCATGGCAAAACAGTGGTATCGAAAACCGGCGACGAGGTAACTGTGGTGCACCAGGGGCCATAAATCATAGGGATGAACGACGGCTTCGGGGATGTGTACGGGCGAAAGGCGTGCAACTGCTGGAGCAACTGACCGCCCAGATGAACCAAGGAGCTACCAATAGTGCCTCTTCAACGACCGTTCAGCGAATATTCTGCATA
This sequence comes from Schistocerca americana, assembly GCF_021461395.2. Taxonomy (NCBI): domain Eukaryota; kingdom Metazoa; phylum Arthropoda; class Insecta; order Orthoptera; family Acrididae; genus Schistocerca; species Schistocerca americana. Next base: position 227,092,219 of record NC_060123.1, read on the forward strand.
CGGGCCTCTGCAGCAGGTGCCTGGTTCGTGCAACCCTGGCGACTGCTGTTCATCAGCGACGAAGGCTGGATTTTGAACACCACTACTGCAACTGGACGTCCACTGAATGGCGACAGGCGACCTTTTCAGATGAATCCATCGGACAGATGGCAGTTGGCGTGAAACTTCTGAAAGCAAACACCTGCAACAATCGTCGGAAGAGTCCAGGACGGAGGAAGGACCGTTATGGTCTGGGGGACTGTTTTTGTGGTATTCCCTGGGTGATCTCGTCGTTCTGCAAGGCTCAATGAATCACTGAAAGTATACGTATATCCTTGGGAACGATATCCAACTCTACATGCAGTTTGTTTTCCCTCGGCACGGTGGCATCTGTCAGCAGCACAACGCAACGAGTCACACAGTTCCAAGTGTACGCAAGTTGTTTTAAGAGCACGACAGTGTGTGTATCGTACTCCGGTGGCCACCAAACTCTCCCCACCTCCCCAGCCTCCGCCAACGATTGTAATCCAACTAAAGATCAGTAGGACCATCTCGGTCGGGCTGTTGGCGCCAAGGATCAAAAAAATGGTTCAAATGGCTCTGAGCACTATGGGACTTAACTGCTGTGGTCATCAGTCCCCTAGAACTACTTAAACGTAACTACCCTAAGGACATCACACACATCCATGCACGAGGCAGGATTCGAACCTGCGACCGTAGCGGTCGCGCGGTTCCAGACTGTAGCGCCTAGAACCGCTCGGCCACTCCGGCAGGTCGCGCCATGGATCCTCAACCCAGAAATCTAGAGCAGCTGGTCACAGCACTGGAGTCTGCATGACTCCACAACCCTGTCTGTACCTTGCAGAACCTCACACACACTCTTCCTGCGCGTCTCGCAGTGGTCCGTGCTGCTAAAGGTGGTTACTCAGGCATTTGACCGCTGAGCACACATTAACGTGACTGGACAGCGTATGTTCCACCTCTAACAAAGAACACTGAAGACTTGCGAGATAATGCCGCTGCACTTGGTCTTACCGTCACCCGTAACCTGCTGGCTCGGATACGGACCGATCTGGACTAGCGATTACTTTTGTGCCGTGTAACAAATGGTGGAGTTACGTAACATTGTAAAAAGAAACACACAATATCATTTGTTACGTTGGACTTTTCTATTTATCTGCACCCGTTTTTTGAAATGTTTCATGGTCTTTAGAACTACCCTGTTTTTAAATGTCATTGCACACAATGTTTTTAGCGCTCCCTTAATCAGTTCGTAGACAACTTTATAGTTTACGGAAGGCGACACTTTATCAGCGCGCTATTTAATGAGCGTAAATAAACGAAGAACAACTATCTACATATTAAAGTCACTGAAAACAGGCAAGTATTTAGAAGTACTTCTCCCAAGTAATTAAAGATGAAAGACTACACAAAAACCCGTGGTAAAATCAAACGGTGGATAATCGTAAGGTCGAAAGTCGCTTACCTACGAGTCTTTCGATAAATTTATTAATATTCTTCGTCGGTCTACACCCCTACCAGGTTGGACAAACGACATGAAGTGAATATTTAAACTAGAACAGCGCGCTCACCCCCCCCCCCCCCCCTCACCCCACCGTTTGTCTGGTCGACTCAAGAGCGTCACGGAATTGCTTGCTGAACAAATTCCTGCGGAAAATGTCACAATAAAGGCACTGGGAACCGAGGAGGGCCTTAATTTCGAAATAATGAATCCACGCCTCATCTCCAGTGACAGGAGTTTCAAAGAAGCTTCACCTTCAGTAGCTTCACAGTTAGCGGTCCAGTACGTACTGACAGATTATTAATAGCTCTTTTAAAATGACGTCATATTTACCATGAATGTACTATTTATTACAACTTCCAGGACTGAATTTTGGACTTAGGTCACTTTCAAGTGGATAAAGCAGCAATCAATATATAAGTCGAAGTTGTAGACAACCCTTTCAAAAATTCATGTGTTTCGGAGTAAATCGATCAAAATTCTGAGTTAAGAATTAACCTAAAATTACTCATGTGCAGAGCAGGAGTCCACATTAATAAAATGAACAGAAATTGACGTCAGCCACCACGGTTCGTATCACGTTTCGTAACACAAGCCGACTGTATACGAGGTAGGGATATAAAATAATGGAAGTATTGCTGCAAAACTTTTTTTTTTTCAAAAACTTACATATTTAGCTTCTGTAACACTGAATGCATTCCCCCTCCTCTGCCCTTACAAAGCTCCATGCGAATTTTCCATCGATGGAAACAAAGCTGGAAATTTTCCTCTGTGAGCTCCTTTCACTACTTCAACGAACAGAAATCTTGTTTCTTTTGATGCAGATTTGACTGTAGGAAATAGACAAAAAGCACATGTTGCTAGATCAGGCCAATAAGATGGATGGTCTAACATTCGGATACGAACCTCGTCACAGACAATGCAGCCAGACTAGTGCACTGTCTTGACGCAGAACCCGTGACTTTTTCTACCACATTTCACGTCTTTTTTTTAATTTTGTCACGAAAGTTTAGCAAAAACCTCAAGGCAGTAATGTTGATTAATAGTTTGCCCTTCAGGAACCCAGTGGAGATACACAAGCCCATGAATATCGGAAAAAAAAAATCATCGCTTTGAATCTAGATTTACTCGTTCCAGCTTTTTTCGCTCTCGGTGAAGTTGGGACCTTCTAATGCAAGAATTGGCGCTTGGTTCTTGAATCATATGTGAAAAACTAAGATTCGTCATATGTGAAAAATCAAGATCCAGCACACGTTATCACTCTTTCCAAAGACTGTGGATCATTTTCAATGATACTCCAAGTGTCCGTATAACTTTTTCACAAACTTCTTTTTATTCCGACATGATAACTTTCGGCACCACTTTCGCACACAATTTTTCATGTTGAATTGATTATATAAAATTTGCCTTACGTATTCTTTGTCAATTGCTACAGTTTCAGTAATCGATCGAGTACTCACATGACGGTCAGGTCGAACCAGATTACCCATTTTTTTGATATTTTCTTGCGTTTCTGATGTTTAACGGCGTCCCTGGAGTGAATCATCCTCAACCTCTTCTGGGCAATCTTTGAAACGCTTGAACCATTCAAAAACTAGCGTACGTGTGAGAGGTGGCATGAGCCCCCTCTCACATTTCTATCTTACGATTTTCGTCTCTAATTCATGCGGTGAAAAGTTGCTATTCCTTCACACGCGGACTTCCCACGCAGCATATCTCGTCACCCAGGTGGTCCGGTGACAGGCGGGCTCTGCGGATCTCGAGAGGGTTAAGCCGACGAGTGTGAGGGAGTCGAGTGAATGCTTTCCAGACGCCGACATTGCCAAAAGACACGCCCGGAGGGGTCTGAAGTAGCGGCTGGGCTAGAGGTTCCGTTACTTCGCAGAAACTTAGCGGGCTACCAGCGAGGCGTGGGAATGACTTGTGTACCCAGGCAGTTGTGGCGGGAAAATTCCCGCGCTTTCTGCAAAATAGTAACTGTGATTGGCTTGCTCAGGGCATAGCTACGTGTGGAAGGGTAGTGTTCCGGCAATAGAGTGGAATTTTCCGCCGCTTTTGGAGTTGCTGATTGGAACGTTTAACCACGGCCACTGTCGTGGGGGCGGGAATGTTGTGTGTTCGGCCTGTACGGGTGCTCTCGCCTTTCGGTCGAGGACGTCGAAGCAACCAGCCATCGCCTCCGGTACGCCAGATCGTGTTCTGGCAGTTAAGAAGACAGTTTGGTAATGTATGTCCGCAGCACCGGCAGATAGGTATTTTCCTAGGTGATAATCAGAGCTCATCAGAGCGCACCTGTTCGTCTTTTTCTAACTTTGTTCTGTCTTGAGTAGCAGCAATTAATGTTGGGTTAGCTGTGTGTCTCTCTTAAGATTTGAGTGGCAAGGAATTGGCTCCACATACCACTTCGTCTTAAACCTCACAATCTAGTTTAGGGACAACTTCACCTTCACAGCGTTTGTTTGAGTATCCAATTTGAGCCAAGTTGATGTATTATAAATGTTTCATGTGTTTTTGTTTATTATTTTGTGTTTAGTCTTAATAAATCATATTGTTATTTTGGACAGAACTTTCATTCTGTTAACTGGTAGAGCAACCCATCATTAGAAGAACCCATCATTTCTCACTACGTTAGTGAAACCTTCCTTTATTTAACTTATTTATCAAATTAAATTATTGCAGGTGCCAAACTCTTTTCTACTCCAGTTGTAGGGTTGATTACAGTCAGTTCGCGTATATTTTTTAATCCATGTGCAACAGCAAAAGTCGGAGTTAGAATAGGGGGGGAGGGGGGGCTTAGAGCATAATTTACATATGTAGATTCTAGAAGAATTTAATGTTACATACACTGCTTGCCCCGGCACCTCGCATAAAATGGCGACCCTTAGCATCGGATCTTTCCTGTGAATCACTGATAAGCCAACAGGATTCTTAGTAGGAACATTCAATTTTTTTCTCTATTTTTTTTTAATGAATAATACCCAACTTGTTTTTCTTGTAGTTCCGTGATTAGTTTTAAGTAGCGGCGCATGACTACAGTTTTTGTTTTCAGTGTATATATTTTTTTGTTCATTGTTTTTTGTGTTTCGTTGAAGTGGTGTCCGTACCACATCGCACTTTGTCGGATTTGTGTGCGGTTTCTGTACCACATCAAATTGTGTTTGTGATTACAGGGTTGGAACAGCGTTGTTGAAATTTTATGTTTATGTGTAAAAATACAGGGAGTAGATTATTTTTACTGTGTATTTTAGATAAATTTTGTTTCTCATGAATGATCACGAGAAGTAAGGCACGACTATTAGTGAGCGAAGCTAAAACAAAAGTGGATACTATAATGGATAAGGGGCAAGTTGCTGACGGGGATAGGTTCGGAGGTGAGATGGGCACATTTTTAGCAGGACAGGACGACGGGGTCATTGATGAGGACGGTGATTTGGACGCGATCTTAGAGCAACGTCGCGACCGTGATTATGATAGTGAGGTAGAGGATGAAACAGAGACAGGCACACAGGTCGAGACGGCAGCAGAAGTTTATAATCAAACGAACGAGAGCAGACAGGGGCCAGCTCGATCACGTCAGAGCTCTAGTGCCCAGGTGTCCAGAGTTACATCGCCCATGTGTGACGAGGATCAAAAAGATGACATTAACCCAATACTGAGCTTCCTACGATCAATGAACGAAGAAGATGAGAAACAGCGTAAGAAGGACACTCAGACTATAATTTCGCGTATAGGAGAAATTCGTGGGGAATTACTAACAATAAAGAAAGAATGTGGAGAAGCAAAACAATTGTCAATGGTAGCACAAAAAGTAGCAGGCCTAGCCAAAACGGCAGCAACAGGGGCAATGAGAATCGCAAAAGTAACTTCTCAACTTGCAGGTCGCTTGCGACGTGCGACACAAGCCCACTCAAAATCCCTAGCGTTCTTAAAAACTCAAGGTAATATTGCGGTTACGAACATCACGAAACGAATGAAAGAAGTAGAGGGTCGGATAGCAAAACTAGAGTGAAACGGGCACACGAGCACTGCGCATTCGGATACCAATGATGGAGTACACAGAATTGTGTCTCCGAGGAAAAGCCCGCCGTGCTCTAGCCCAGTGACAGAGTGCGGAACTAACAGTGCACACGCAGAAACACCTAGTAATAGCTCCACTAATTGTAGCCCACTTAGGAGAGTGAATTCTGAGTGCCACTGCCACTGTGATACAGAGGTAGCACATCACAGTTATCAGCAAGATAGATGACACTCAGCAGACGTGCAAGTATCGGAAACGAGTGACAACACCAGTGCAACGATCGGACAGGATTTTCAAAAAAATGGCTCTGAGCACTATGGGACTTAACATCTATGGTCATCAGTCCCCTATAACTTAGAACTACTTAAACCTAACTAACCTAAGGTCATCACACACATCCATGCCCGAGGCAGGATTCGAACCTGCGGCCGTAGGAGTCGCGCGGTTCCGGTCTGAGCGCCTAGAACCGCTAGACCACCGCGGCCGGCGGACAGGATTTTGATCACAATCACTTCCTGTCGATACTAAAATTCCAAAAGTTCAGAGATAATGGAGGGTCGATGCATCCCAAGAGCTGGGTGATGCAGTTTACAAATTCATTACCGTCATCATGGCCAACCCTGGCAAAATTAGAATTCATGTGTGGACACATCGAAGGCCAAGCCGCGGAAAAGATGCGGGGTGTGGCAGCGACGTGTCAGACTTATCAGGAATTTGTTGATGCGTTCCTGGGGATCTACTGGTCAAAGGAAACGCAAGACAGGATTAAAGAGGAAATAATATTTTGTCCTGAAGGAAGTGTCCGGGCAAAGGAGCGCAACCAAATTTTTTGATGATTTACTCAAGAAGAATCAATTTTTAGATAGTCCATATAGCAAGGGAGAAATCATCAAATTTTGTTTTTCCAAATTGCCTGTTAGGTATCAACAGACACTTGGTCGGCAAGTGTGGATCTGACATAGATGCATTCAAGAGTCTATTGCGCGAACTCGAAGTAGTCTTCGATAAACAAGACGCAAAGGACAGGAAGAAGGCGCAAAATAACAAATACCACGGGCCAGCAAGGGCAGACGACAACAGATCGCATAATCGCGCTCGTCAGTTAGGAAACCAGGGTTACGGAAATCAAGGTTACGCAATTCAAGATTATGGAAACCAGAGACACGGAAACCAGAACGTCAGGGAACAGGGTCAATCTAGACAAGGAATCTGGGACAGGAGGAATAACGAACGGCAAAGCGACCGTAACTGGAGAGAGCGAAATCAAGGACCACAGGAGAATCAGGAGATTGAAATTAGACCTGCAAATCCCAACGCACGTCAGAGGAGGGGGAGTCTGACAAGGGATTGGCGCTAGTCCATAGGACTCCACCACATCTCTCACACGAAGAAGTTCGTGGAATAATAGTAATTTAAGTGGTGTACATAGTAGAATAGGCAAATATATGAAACTTTCTTCGGGGAACAATAATCGTTGCATTAATAGATTAAGATTGTTAAAGTATTAACACGCTGCGTTTTCTCGCATAAGAATTTACTGCTGTTAACTTTTTTGTCTATGTTCGCGATCTCCTCTGTCGTTGCGATAAGAGGCACTACCTTTCCATGAGCAATGTTTTTGTGCTTTCCTATCTGGTGTCCATGTTAAGAGATAAAGATGAGTGACGAGATGTCGCACAAACGGGCGCATACAAGAATGTGCTCTTAGAAGCGTTCTGAGAAGTCGTGATACACTCCATAGCGGCCACAACCAGTTCGTGAGACGTTCATACCGACGCTTGCAGGCACGCGTCAGTGCACTGCAAGATTGTGGTATATTGCGTGATTTCAAGGATGAATATGGGCAGTATAGTTTTTTTGCAGAGCTGCGCCAGCATCGTTGTCTTGCAAGTCGGGGTGAACCTGTGAGCGTTTGACTCCAATGGGGTCCTAGACGAGAGAAATGCGGGCATAAAGCCTACCATGCCAATGTGCTGGTTGGGGATTTAGCGTGCTGCTTGTGACTGTCACAGATGAATAACCAAGGAATTATACTTGGAAATTCGTGACATACTGTGTAGCTGATGTGTGGTGGGCGACGGAATCCTCAACAGGAACCAGTCCTGGCTTGGTCATATTACGTTGCCTCTGGAAAGGTGTGCTTTGATCGCGAATACTGCATAACATAGAAAAAGAAGTTGCAACTATAAATTTATTGTCTTGTATAGCCATGGCTAACCCAGTCTCTGGAGTTTCAGTGAGGCGTAGTGAGAACTCGGAGGCCATGTCGTACGGCGCGCACATCACTGTCGTCAATAGCGGCGAGCAGCGAGACATCTCAGCGTAACAGGAATTATGTAAGAGTGTTGTATAAGGTAAAAAAAATATATATATATAATAATAATAATAGAGAGAGTACCAGATATTAGGATAAATTAAACTTTAGGATTTTACAATAACTAGATCCTTAATATTGTGGCGGCTTTCTACCACAAGTGTTTGGCGCGCGCCTGTTGAGATGCTATTTTTCAGGTCACCAAACCACAGACCCGAGATGGAGGGACGACGGGCGAGTGAAAGTAGCATAGTTGCATGTTCTTTACTGTAAAACTTAGACCTGCATAACAACATAATTTAATTAAAAGACATAGAATGTAGATCGTTGGCAAATGGTAGTTAATTCTTGATCATGTCTACTGTCGATCTATATAATTAATAGTAATATTAGTGCGGGCCCGCACATTTAGCTGTTCATCCAGTGTAGCGTCACACACCATGTACAGTAGTGAGACCGGTCTCTACAAAAATATCAAGATAAATTATTTCCATGTCTAAATTTGATACACCAAGATTTTGTTATAATGATAGCCATAGATTAATAACTATAAAAGTAAAATAAGAGTGTCTGAAATGACAGACCATCAATGTGTCATTATGTAAATTTATTATAACATAGAAGGTCATGGGAAAAAGTTAGGCATAAGATTTTTGTCAGAACTGTGCAGATGACAGGTATCGTGGCAATGCAGAGGCCAGCCAGCGCAAAAATAAGAGGTCTTCGGCTACCTGCAAGAAGGCGAGCGTCCGGTCCTGCAAGCTGACAGTCACCGGGCCGTATACCTGAGGGATTAGGCGGGATCCTCGCTGGGCCACAAGCGAAAGTGAGGCTGGCCGTTGACACTGACACGCGACCCACACGCGACAGCCTGCTAGCTCTCCGGACGCGGCAGCCGTTTGGAGGGATTCCCTGCGGCAGACCACGTTGTCGTGAGTACACGAAGAAGAACACATATTGTGTCAGAACCTGCGCCTCATGTGCCTCAGGACAGATAGGGACGCTATATACTCACCTGTTTGGGTTTTTACAACTCACTAGCATTGGCCGATCTGCATACACAAAGCAGTATCGTGCCAGACTAACAAATGTATGGTCTCATTTCTAACTTCTCCTCTCTATTAGAGAGCAGTTTTAGCAATCGTCGCTCCTAGTTCGATCCTGTATGGATGACCTCACACACTTGTGGAGTCACTCCACATGCCATCATCCCTCGTCAAACTGCAATATTGGGAAACGTACCTTGTTTTTTTTCTTAAATTTCTTTCTCTAGTGTTGTTTTTCTAATGTATGTTATACCTTGTATGTGTTTGTGTTTTACACTGTAATTCTTATTACAAATTACTGTATTGTTCTCCACACCATGTTTTTTTGTATTTTGTATTTATTGTTGTGTGTATGCAAACAGTGTGCCTGAAGTCCACATAAACTGAAGCAGATGCCACCACTGTCATTGTGAATGCACCATCAGTTCAGGGAACATTTTGTAAAGGTTATTCTTGCTGCAGAGAGACAGAATGAATCGGAGGTTGTAACTAGATTCTGAAAGCTCACAAAGAGATTGTTAACTTAAATAGTATCATGTGTGAGTGAGTTCAGGTTAGTTTAACGATACAAATCATTGTAACATCTTGGGCATTTAATTGCGGAGCACTCCAACTCTGATTGTAAAGAATAAACTGCTCCATATTTGGCTCACATGCCCGGGCCATATTTAGAGCGAGAATGCCTGTGTGAATCGGTGTTTGGAAGGGGCTCCTTGGGTATGGATGTGTGATGTGAGTGTTAGTGTTCCATAAGAAGGTGAAGTTGGCTACATCATAAATAATCCTCCCTCTATGAGCTGCATTTTTCAGTTGCAATGATTTTTTTTATAGAGTGCGGCATGTGGAGTCAGTTTTTAAGATTGTTCTTGGGTGATTGACTCACTACCTTGCTCCTAAGTGAGCCAACCGCTCACCAATTACGATCTAAAATGGCGTAGGGGCTATGAGAGGTAGCATGAGCCCCCTCTCACATTTCTATCTTACGATTTTCGTCTCTAATTGCATGTGGTGAAAAGTTGCTATTCCTTCACACGCGGACTTCCCACGCAGCGTCTCTCGTCACCCAGGTGGTCCGGTGACAGGCGGGCTCTGCGGATCTCGAGAGGGTTAAGCCGACAAGTGTGAGGGAGTCGAGTGAATGCTTTCCAGACGCCGACATTGTCAAAAGACACGCCCGGAGGGGTCTGAAGTAGCGGCTGGGCTAGAGGTTCCGTTACTTCGCAGAAACTTAGCGGGCTACCAGCGAGGCGTGGGAATGACTTGTGTACCCAGGCAGTTGTGGCGGGAAAATTCCCGCGCTTTCTGCAAAATAGTAACTGTGATTGGCTTGCTCAGGGCATAGCTACGTGTGGAAGGGTAGTGTTCCGGCAATAGAGTGGAATTTTCCGCCGCTTTTGGAGTTGCTGATTGGAACGTTTAACCACGGCCACTGTCGTGGGGGCGGGAATGTTGTGTGTTCGGCCTGTACGGGTGCTCTCGCCTTTCGGTCGAGGACGTCGAAGCAACCAGCCATCGCCTCCGGTACGCCAGATCGTGTTCTGGCAGTTAAGAAGACAGTTTGGTAATGTATGTCCGCAGCACCGGCAGATAGGTATTTTCCTAGGTGATAATCAGAGCTCATCAGAGCGCACCTGTTCGTCTTTTTCTAACTTTGTTCTGTCTTGAGTAGCAGCAATTAATGTTGGGTTAGCTGTGTGTCTCTCTTAAGATTTGAGTGGCAAGGAATTGGCTCCACATACCACTTCGTCTTAAACCTCACAATCTAGTTTAGGGACAACTTCACCTTCACAGCGTTTGTTTGAGTATCCAATTTGAGCCAAGTTGATGTATTATAAATGTTTCATGTGTTTTTGTTTATTATTTTGTGTTTAGTCTTAATAAATCATATTGTTATTTTGGACAGAACTTTCATTCTGTTAACTGGTAGAGCAACCCATCATTAGAAGAACCCATCATTTCTCACTACGTTAGTGAAACCTTCCTTTATTTAACTTATTTATCAAATTAAATTATTGCAGGTGCCAAACTCTTTTCTACTCCAGTTGTAGGGTTGATTACAGTCAGTTCGCGTATATTTTTTAATCCATGTGCAACAGCAAAAGTCGGAGTTAGAATAGGGGGGGGGGGGGGCTTAGAGCATCATTTACATATGTAGATTCTAGAAGAATTTAATGTTAAATACACTGCTTGCCCCGGCACCTCGCACGTGAAAAGAGTCTTCGCCACACACTTCTTTTAGTGTAGGTTTCAGAAACAGTATTTCCAAGTTTCTCGTGAAACTTCACTGCAATTAGTTACTTTACTATTACACGTAACAGTTCTTACATAAACGAAGGCTACTGCCACAATGATTTGTTTACAGACATCAGACATGCAGTTCTCGGTAACTTCGAAGTTTAAGTGCATGGGAGATTTTTGTGCGCAAAACGTCTAAATTGGAAACAGATTCACGATGAAATTTTGGTGAGCTTATAAGACCAAAATTCCATAATACCAGTCTTCATATAGATGCACCACCATCACAAACATGCGACCAAGTGAAGGAAGTCATTATTTCCTACATCAGAACGACCTCGAAATGCAAAACATACACGGACATCACAGCCCATATTATAGCTTAAGTGAGAAGCAGCCTTAAGAAAACTGTGAACCACACCACCCACGATCAAGACAAGACAAGAACCTGTGCAGAGAAATACAACGGAATTCAGAAAAGACATATCGCACTTCATTAACGGTATCTGTGGTGAACCAGAACATTATAATCACGTCAAGTACATGAGCTCTCTTCAAGAAACTCAAAAGCATCACCGATGAATTTAATCCTCGTACGTGGGTGGTAGACGATGAGAACTGTAACGCACTGGAGACAAGGAAGAAGCCGTTGCGAGGTGGAAACGCTACTATGAAAAGCTGCATTCTGGGATTAGCAACAGTAGAGAAGTCAAGCATTTGACTAATAAGCATTAGAACCTGCAATCCTACGTAGCGAAATAGAGAACGCAGTACAATATCTGAACTATAAATCCTCTGGTATAGAAAGTACATCTGGTGAAATGATCAAAGAAATGGGGCAGGAAGGTGTTTTACGTGCTACGTTCAACATGTACAAGAACATGGGAAACTGGAGAACGGCCAGGAGACTGGTCGAAGTCACTCTTCATCCCACTAAACAAGAAAGGACCAATCAGTAAGTGCTCTAACTACCAAACCATTGTTCTCACATCCCACGCACGCAAAATTTTACTCTACATCCTGAACCAGCGTTTGAAGCCATTCATTCAGCCTCACATATCAACGGAACAAGCATCTTCTGTACAAAGAAAGAAACACACAAGACAAATAATCGAGAAATTGCGAGATTTCTGTCTTCCTGTCTTCATCTGCTTCCATGACAACACGAAAGAGTTTGACTGTGTTGTCTGAGAAAAGTCGGGGCAGTTGCCTGCACAGTTCGGTGTCCCACAACATTTGACAGCACTTATCAGATGTCTGTACAATAATCACCTCGCAGTTAAGCCAAACGCTGGCACGTATGATTTCTTCAGTGTATCGGAAGGTTGGAAGTGCTGGGTTCTATCTCCCCCCCCCCCAATTGTACAACGACTATGCAGAACATGTAATTGCCGGCCTTTGTGGCCGAGCGGTTCTAGGCGCTTCAGTCCGGAACCGCGCTAGGTTTAAGTAGTTCTAAGTTCTAGGGGACTGATGACCTCAGAAGTTTAGTCCCATAGTGCTCAGAGCCATTTGAACCATTTGATTAAGGGAACTGGAAATCGTGCATTCTTTATCTATCTTGAGTCAACCATATGTGACATGGGAAGTTGTGAAGATGAGATAGGGAGACGGTTTACGCAAGGGCGAGTGGCTATGAAGCAGCACACAGAGACCTGGCACCAACACACCGTATTATTCCCCACTCTTCTGGCTACAAACCCAATTTTTCAACATAACCTACGTTGAATACTACGGCCTTGCGCCAAATTACTGGTAAGGCGTTTATTCCCGCATGGTACGATTCTACTGGTCGACGTCGGAGCCAACGCCTTACTGCATCAATAAGCTCCCTTTCATCCACGAACCGCTATCCGTGGAGTGCACCCTTCATTGGGCCAAACAGATGGAAGCCGGAAGGTGCGAGATCCGGACTACACTATGGATGAGAAAGGACGATGGAGTTCCGTGAACTCTTCTCGGGTGCGCAGACTTACGTGAGGTCTTGCGTTGTCATGGAGAAGGAGAAGTTCGTTTGCATTTTTGTAGCGACGAACACGCTGAATTCCATTTCCTGAAGGTACTACTACACACTTCAGACTGGATCGTTGCACTACGAGAATGGACATCGGACAGAATAACCCTATTAGATTTCCAGACAACCGTCGCAGTGACTTTCTCGACTGACGATGCGGCTTAGAGCTTTTTCTTCGGAGGAGAGGTGGTTTGGCGCCACTCCATGGATTTCCATTTTGTTTCCGGTTCGAAGCGATCAATCCATGTGCCAGCGCCTGTGACGATGTGCAGCACGAGATTTTCATCATCAGCATCGTAATGCGCAAGCAGTTACGAACTGATGGTCCTTCGTTGCTCTTTATGAAGTTCTGTTAAGCAGCGAGGAACGCAGCGGCCACACACCTTTGAATACCACAACTGGCGGACCAGTGTGTCAGCACTGCCAACAGAAGTCCAGTTGGGGAGAGAGCGTCCAGTTGGGGAGAGAGGTGTTACACTTCTGGCCATTAAAATTGCTACACCAAGAAGAAATGCAGATGATAAACGGGTATTCATTGGACAAATATATTATACTATAACTGACTTGTGATTACATTTTCACGCAATTTGGGTACATAGATCCTGAGAAATCAGTACCCAGAACAACCACCTCTGGCCGTAATAACGGCCTTGATACGCCTGGGCATTGAGTCAAACTGAGCTTGGATGGCGTGTACAGGTACAGCTGCCCATGCAGCTTCAACACGATACCACAGTTCATCAAGAGTAGTGACTGGCGTATTGTGACGAGCCAGTTGCTCGGCCACCATTGACCAGACGTTTTCAATTAGTGAGAGATCTGGAGAATGTGCTGGCCAGGACATCAGTCCAACATTTTCTGTATCCAGAAAGACCCATACAGGACCTGCAACATGCGGTCGCGCATTATCTTGCAGAAATGTAGGATTTCGCAGGGATCGAATGAAGGGTAGAGCCACGGGTCCTAACACATCTGAAATGTAAAGTCCACTGTTCAAACTGCCGTCAAAGCCAACGAGAGGTGACCGAGACGTGTAACCAATGGCACCCCATACCATCACACCGGGTGATACGCCAGTATGGCGATGACGAATACACGCTTCCAATGTGCGTTCACCGCGATGTCGCCAAACACTGATGCGAGCATCATGATACTGTAAACAGAACCTGGATTCATCCGAAAAAATGACGTTTTGTCGTTCGTGCACACAGGTTCGTCGTTGAGTACACCATCGCAGGCACTCCCGTCTGTGATGCAGCGTCAAGGGTAACCGCAGCCATGGTCTGCAAGTAGATAGTCCATGCTGCTGCAAACGTCGACGAACTGTTCGGGCAGATGGTGGTTGTCTTGCAAACGTCCCCATCTGTTGACTCAGGGATCGAGACTTGGCTGCACGATCCGTCACAGCCATGCGGATAAGATGCCTGTCATCTCTACTGCTAGTGATACGAGGCCGTTGGGGTCCAGCACGGTGTTCCGTATTACCCTCCTGAACCCACCAATTCATATTCTGCTAACAGTCATTGGATCTCGACAAACGCGAGCAGCAATGTCGCGATACGATAAACCGCAATCACGATAGGCTACAATCCGACCTTCATCAATTTCGGAAACGTGATGGTACGCATTTCTCGTCCTTACACGAGGCGCCACAACAACCTTTCACCAGGCAACGCCGGTCAACTGTTGGGGAAACTTTCTTCATCTTAGCACGTTGTAGGTGTCGCCACCGGCGCCAACCTTGTGTGAATGCTCTGAAAAGCTAATCATTTGCGTATCACAGCATCTTCTTCCTGTCGGTTAAATTTCGCGTCTGTATCACGTCATCTTCGTGGTGCAGCAATTTTAATGGCCAGTAGTGTAGATTGAATCCTGCCTATAACCTCGAATGATGGCGTACGCACATTCCAATACTAAAGGAGTCGCTTCTGCATGCGGCCGGCCGGTACGTGCGTGTCTGGCAGCTTTTTCGCGACTTTGCTGCGATGACGACAGAGCCTCGCCCAACGACTCACCGTGCTTTCGTTCACTACCAGGTCTCCGCAGACAGTATGCAAAGGACTATGAAAATATGCGATTTTCTGGTTTTCTGCCAAAACAAAATTGAAAGACAGCTCTATGCTTGGAACGCACTTCCTTTACAGACGCCATTTTGAAGTATACGTATAGAGCTGCCACCTATTGGAACTCCATGGAACTATAGGGGCTGAAGCGGGGATCTTCCACGATGACTAGAGGAAGTATGCATTTTTTTTTTACTGAAACTGGCCGAGAAAAAAAATGTGTTACATTATTTATTGAACACCACACGTATTTATTTTCGATTTTGGTCAAGAAAAAACGCGCTTGACCAGACAAGCTGAAGGTCACTGAAGCTGAAAGCTGTCAGTATTTTCTCTACAAAATAAAAATGAAATTTTCTTATGGTTTTTCGGAATATTTTTTGTGCCTTCCGTTTGAAGTAAATTAATAAAATAGGCAAGAAATTTATTTTATTTTGAGCTGTAGTCGTTACTTTGTTTCTACAGTAACACTTCGTTAACACGAATCCGAAGGGACCGAAAAATCAAGAGTTCGTGTTAAAAAAATTCGTGTTAAGTGAAAAACACAGATTTTAATAAGTATCCATGTATTGCAGTACACCAATGTGTAATACATTACACTATCAATCACGTTATTGTAGACTTATAACACTATAAAGTGATTGTAAAATTACAAGTACTCACAAATAATGTACTTTACTTTCTTGGAAAAAATTCGGTCATGGTTCGCTGACGTTTATGGGAACAATAATATTTTGTAATTTCACAACCACCTGTAATAATAGCGTCCGTTAACCCAGCAGTGACGTCGGATGTTGAAGCGAACCGTTCTAAACAGTCCAAGGCTGTAAACATCTCCTGGCGGGCAGGTGGAATGGTATCTGTATTCTCTTCCTCTTCACTTTCTTCTGATGACCATTCTTGCACCTCGTTCACAGCTTTTGGCACATCCAATTCCACAGAAGCACATACGGCGACATCGTCGTCTACACTAATGAATTCTTCGAAACTAATTCCAGGGTTCGCAACGTCCTGCAGAACTGTCCATTCATCAGGTGAAGTGGCATCTTCTAACTCGTGGACATCTTCAGTGTTTCTATGTCTCTAAGCTCTGTTAAAGCACTTCCCTATATGATCTGGCGATACTGAGTTCCAGGCTGCTGCGATGTCTTTTATTGCGTCAAGCAGATTCCAATTTGGGGTTGCACTATTGTTTTCAGCAGCACGAATTGCAGCTCTTACAAGTCGCTTACAATAACTTCTCTTTATGAGAGAGATTATGCCTTGGTCCAAAGGCTGAAGGCGGCTTGTGGCTTTGGGTGGAAAAAACTGAACCTTTATGTTGGATAATTTCAGATCATGAACCTTATGGGCAGTACATCTTCCAATATAAGAAGAACATGCCTATTTTGAGCAACCATTCGACTGTTGAAACGAAGAAGCCACTTGCGAAATGATGTGCCATCGATCCAAGCTTTCTTATGGTGAGTGTAGATGCAAGGTAAAGTGTCCATATTTTTGTTTTTAAAACAATGTGGTTTCTCGTATTTACCGATAACCCAGGGACGAAACGTCTCACTGTCGTCAGCATTACAGCACAGTACAACAGTCACACGTTGTTTGCTTCGTTCTCCACCGTGACACTTATCATCCTTTATCCCCAGGGTGTGATCTGGAAAAGATTTTAGAAAAATCCAGTTTCATCCATGGACCTGTCAAATCTGGCACTGAGTACGTTCCTAAATGCTGCTGCACACATTATTGAATGTCGTATAATGTACAGCATGCGCTGATTGTTGAGGTGATAATCGCGGTTGCCGACTTACAATACGTTAAAAACAAATCAACAATAAGTATAATTAGCTTTGTAGCTACATTTCCTACATTCAGTTCGGAAAAAAATACGCTTTAGAATACTCTAAGGTCGGAAGTTTGTGTTACAGCGAAATTTAATTACGCTAGGAACTGAAACAGAGTTCGTTATTCGCCTTAACCGAAACTCGTGTTAACCGATGAAACATACCATAACTAATGCAGGGCTTCCCAACCTTTTCAGCTAGCGGACCCCTTCTTCAGCCGAAAATCCATGGCGGATCCCTAGTCAGTCAACAGCACAGTAACTTCAAATTTCAGAGCGAAACCCACGGGAACTGAAAGCTTCTTAATGCAGGTGCCATGTTCTCATTGACCCCCCCCCCCCCCCCCAAAGAGTCAATAGTCTTTCGTTTAGAGATGAATGAAAACAACTTGAAATTAGCGATCCAATTTGAATTCCTACTGTTTCTAGACACTTACTAGTGGATTTACTCCTTTTGTTCAACACACTATAGCCTGATTAAAATTACTTGGTAATTGAAATTTCACACGATGGCGCTTTCTTCCTCCAAGACCAATCAACGTCATGTCCAAACTGTTCGCTGTTGACAAGCTGTCGCTTATGGTCTATTCACTTCCACTGTTTGGCTACTGTTGTGTAAGGAGCATACGTATTTCGTAACAGTCGTGTGTGTGTGTGTGTGTGTGTGTGTGTGTGTGTGTGTGTGTGTGTGTGTGTGTGTGTGTGTGGTTTTTCGTGAAATCCGAAGAAACATGTTCAAATGTATGTAAAGTCTTCCTTTGGTCGTTCTCCCTCCTCATTCATTTCAACTGGAAACTTCCCTTGTGAAGGCGATGGAGAAACTGCAGCCTTCTTCAATGATCCTGACTTCAGCCACCGATCCATGTTGGAAGTAATAAACTGGTCAAAAATCGACTTACGGAACAGGTAGTGCACTGGCAAAGCAAGTTTAACATTTAATGATGCCTGGGGCCGCATACGTGCCAGCGAGAGCTGTGATTGGTCGACAAAGCTCGCTCCGCGCATGCGTAAAAGGTTTCAGTGCATCTAGCGTCCTGAGCCAGCGCACAAACGACTCCCGTATAGTTGCTAAACAGTCGATCAGAGAAGCCGCATTCTCCGGCACTGTGTATACGTTCTCACTTAGGAACCGCAAAGGCTGCTTGGGGATACGACCTGAAGTAAAAGTACACATGTTTTTCACACGAAAAAAATAGTGATGAATTTTATTTTCACATTTTTATTCAATAATTTTACTCATTATTTTACACGATTTGGTGAAAGATGGCCGCGGACCCCCAAGAAAGAGCCGGCGGACCCCTAAGGGGTCCGCGGACCACAGATTGGGTAGTCCTGAACTAATGTATTCCTGGTGGGACCAATAATTTTTTTCGCGTTAACCGCATGTTCGTCTTATCCTCGCGCTAACGAGGTTATATTGTATTTGTAAGGAAATAAGTTACAGAGAATACCGCTATTTTAACTGTCTCTGGAGTCCATCTTTATCATACTTTCACTAATTCGAACCCTCAATTATTCTTAGTTTTTATTGAGTCCCTTAAACTTCAGATTATCGAGATGCGACTGCAGCTACAGACTTGGGCTCGTTTATAATGAGAAGAAATCCCGCAACAAACGGTCGAAAAACTTGAAGCACAGTCATTACCGCCGACAGGATAGCTTTGCAGCAGAATACTCGTACTGCCTGCGGCCAGTGAGAGCGTTCTTTCGCTCCCATTCAGGCCGCGGATGGCTAGTGGAGCCAGGCGCGGCGCGTCGTCTTCGCGACAAAAGCGTTCAGGTCGCGGACACTCATTAAGAGGGGCACGCGAGCGGACGAGGAAGTCCGCACAGTGTCGGCGCCCGTAGCGTCCTCCCACGCACAAAGGCCCGAGGCACGGGAGGCGAGCAAGGCGCCGTGTTTACCCCGGCGTGATTAACGAGCGCCAGCCTGTGCGGCTCACAGTTACTTTGCGCGCTCATTATGCCACTCGGCGTGTGTGACCGCCCTGTCCGCGGAGCGGTAATCTCTGTGACCCAAAGGGCGGCAACTTGAGACGAGGTTTACACTCGCTACCAAAGCTGGCGTTTCCGTAACAACTGCAACAACGACAAAATCCGAGCAGTTCAGTTTCAACGTCATAGCACTGGCTAAAGCCGTCGGCACACGGACCGTGCTGTCGAACGTTAACGTTTAGAGTGTGCTGCTGAACGCCCAGGAACGATGCGACTTGTGCATACGGTACGTCAGACCAACGTGGTACACGCGACCGCAACGCACTCCAGCGGCAGTTGAGCGATGTTTCTAGTTCGTAAATCACACTATTTACTCAACGGGCGCGCGTAAAATTGCCACTATATCTCTATTAAAACGCACATTTCCTCCATCGTCCACCAAAAGGAAAGTACATGATCAATCAATAAGGACACAAACTTATAAAAGTTCCATTACAAACAGTGTGCTACAAATTTGGAATACTTCTCCGCATAAGCTAAACACTATTTCATCATTCCCACATTTTAGTAAAACCCCAAGGTCAGCCTTACTTGATCACTGTTCCTACCCAGCAGCAGAATCTTTGCAACGTGTAAATTACGAAGCGTAAAAGAAAAAGGAGCAAAATATCTTTATACAAGCAGCGCAAGCTGTCCTGTTGATTAAGCCAATCGAACAAAGTCACCTCTCAAAAAAAGGTGAACTTATATTTATGTAACATCAAATATTATAGTACATACTTATATTAAACTAATAATAAAGTATTAGAACCTAATAAAAACGCAAATGTTACGAAAAAAATTTGAAAGTGTCAAGACGCGAACCACCGCCCCAACTAACAACTCATTCCTGATTAGTGGCGCTACTCATTACGCTTTTTTTTTTTTTTTTTTTTTTTTTTTTTTTTTTTTGGGAACAGGAAGGCAGGGTAAACAAACAATCTTTATTCGTACAATTGTGCTGTCCTAGGGATAAGAAAAGTATCGAGACAGCAAAAACAATTTGGAAACCATAAAATCAACGCAAAGGCCGCCCTCTTTTTTTTTTCTTTGTAACAGGAATAAAATAAATGACAATCCTAGTCACGGGCGGGAGTGAAAATGAAGTTATCATCTGCAGCACAATCCCTGCAGCACGCGGTGTCGCATCATAAACCTGGCAGAAAGCCATATAATCTTGACCATTTCTGCCAGTGTGGGCGGTATTTATTTCTCCTGCGTCGACCTTTCGAAGGACCATTATCTGAGGCGGTTTCGGTGTTTACCATTGTTGTTTGTGTGTGTGTGTGTGTGTGTGTGTGTGTGTGTGTGTTTGTTTTTCACGTTTACATAATGCAGTCATAACTGGCGCCAACAGGTAGGGGCCAGTTTTCTTCTCAGTGTGCTATAGACCAATATAATTGAACCGCGCAGTACTGGCTCTAGTCGTTCTGCTGCAGCAATCTTCCCAGTTCTGGGACACCCCAGCTGTCGGGCGGATTGTGAAAAACAGTTCCTAAAAAATTGGAAAAGTAAGTCCTGTATTTCGTATGACTCCGTATGAGATCGTGTTGTTCTTGTAAATACATCCAATAATCCATCACGGACTTAATATCGTACGAATACAAATATTTCGTCGAATGTCCAGCGATCCAATTGACCGCATACGTCTTTTGTTTCGGAAAAAAGGTCTTGTCCGGTAGAAAAAGTACATCCGATGTGATTTCTGTGTAGTTAGTGCGCCGAAGGAAGGCCAGTATTCGACGCGTCAGCATCCAGACGTCCCTCGCTGCGCCACACACTAAACCATGTTCTTCCGTGGCTAACAGTCCACAGTTTGTGCAAAGAGGAGAATCGACCATATGAATTGTCACAAGTTTACGGTTTATAAGAATATACCACATCGGTCTCGCTGCTGTTGACAGTAATGGAGTATGCACTGCACACCAAATGTGGTTCCACGTTCTCGACGGGTAATTGAATTCCATTATGTTGCGGCCATGGTGATCCATCAAGCATCTATAGATCTCCCGAGTCGTGGGTATTCTCGTCGAAGGTACTTTCAGACGAACATAACTGTAATCAACAAGAAATGAGGCAATGTGTGCAAGAGAAGGCGAAATATTGCCCACCGCAATAGGGGGTTCGTACGAAGGCGGAACAAGTACTTCTATCAGAGCTGACGTTATGGTATGCTTTCTTTGTTGCCAGTTTCGTATCATCGCTCGCATGTAAAGCGCCAGAGCTTTGTTTCGCACGTTTGTGAGGTTGAGGCCACCGTTCCGGAACTGTAGCGTTAACGTATCATATTTGATCTTAAATAACATCCCAGTACTAACATAGTAACCAAAGGCAGCCACGAGGCGGTCGGCGATACCCTTCGGTATTGGTAGGATCTGCGCTAAATGGAGCAGTCGTGACGCTATGTGAACGTTGGTGTATGCCACACGTTGGATCATGTCAAAGGGTCTCAGTGAGCTGTTGCGTATCGTCAGACGAACATTCTGCAGAAGCCGCCGAGAACTCGCCGCCGCTTACCGCCGTAGTGAACGGGTAAATGTAATCCCCAGAAATATCAGCGATTCCACCGTCTGAAACGGTCCCGGTACGTCTTCCAGACCCCGTCCAATGTGCATAATTTTGGATTTCGTCATGTTAACGACACTGCCTGCCGCCGTCCCGTAAAAGTCTAGATGTTCAACAGCCTGACGCACTTCATGTCCTGATCTGACAAGAAGGATCAGGTCGTCCGCATATGCGCTACAAACGAAAGAGTTCTCATTAAGCGCTATCCCAGTAAGTGAGCGCCTCATAACACACATCAGCGGCTCAAGCGCTATCGCAAACAGCATCATGGAGAGTGGGCACCCTTGTCGGACTGAGCTGTTAATAGGAATCGAGCCCGCTTCCTGACCGTTTACAATCACCTTCGGTGTAGCCCCTCGTATTAGCTTCATAACGATGGAGATGAAAACAGGAGGAATCGCCATTCGGCTCATGACTGACACCAAGAAGTCATGGTTTATCCTGTCGAATGCACGATCGAAGTCCACAGATATCATCGCTGCTCGCATCTTACACGTTTCCGCAAGGGCGATAACGTCACGGTATTCACTTACCGCCGAGGAGATGTTGCTTCGCACCCCTAGGCAAGCCTGATCAGCGGGTATTGTCCTGGATATCGCCAGCTTGAGACGAGACGCTAGTAGTCGTGCAAAGATTTTATAGTCGGTGTTTAGCATAGTGAGAGGCCGATATTGATTAACACTGCGACTCCCCGCCATCTTCGGGATGGGAAGAAGAAAGCCCGTCACAGAATCCGACGGTAGGCGCATGTCCGGACGCATCGCCTCATTGTACATCGACACTAACTGTGGCATCATCATGTCCACGAATTCTCGATAAAACTCTAGCGTAATCCCATCTGGCCCTGGTGATTTATGGGCCGCTCTTTTTGTGAGAGCCACCTTTATATCGTCTTCTGTGAGTGGCTCCATAAGCGCTGCCTTATCCGTCTCTGTCAGTGTCGTTTGCAGATGTTGCAGTATCTCTTCCCCCACCAGACGGTCCGTCGGTGTACCGGCATAGAGGTGGCGGAAATGCTCTAAAAATTCGTTTGCAATGTCCTGTTGTGTTGTCAGTTGACGGCCATCTAAACCGTGGAGCACTGTTACCAATGCCCGGCGGTAAGTTTATGTTCCCGCGACACATGGTGCATCGAGGTACGTTCCCCAGCGATGGTGTCGAGACATCTTGCCCGTATTGGGATGCCACCCAATCGTCGTCGCGTGATCGATAGGATTTGTGCCTTGACACGATGAACTTCCGCATGATGTTCTGCAGACGGCACCTGGAAGGACAGCTCACGAAGCATGGTGTAATAATAATCAAGAGTGTCTCTTTGCCATCTCGTCTTATCCCGGCTCTAATGGTTCAAATGGCTCTGAGTACTATGGGACTCAACTGCTGTGGTCATAAGTCCCCTAGAACTTAGAACTACTTAAACCTAACTAACCTAAGGACAGCACACAACACCCAGCCATCACGAGGCAGAGAAAATCCCTGACCCCGCCGGGAATCGAACCCGGGAACCCGGGCGTGAGAAGCGAGAACGCTACCGCACGACCACGAGATGCGGGCCGTCTTATCCCGACCATACTGTATGAGAGCTCTTCTTATTGCCGGCTTAGTACACTCGAGCCACCATTGAAGCACGGAGGTATATGTTGGTAGACGGCGTTGACATGTGGCCCATACCTCCTCGACTCTCTGACGACATTCGGGGTCCGCCAAAAGTGACGAATTGAGCTTCCATGTCCCGCGGCTTCTCCACACACTTTGCCTAGGGAGTGATATGGTACAAATGTAAGCCAGATTATCAGTAAATGCCGCAGGCCATCGCTCCGCGTCGACCACCTTATCCTGTAGGCCAACCGAAACATATATTCGATCGAGTCTGCTCGCCGAGTGACTGGTATAAAAAGTATATCCCTCACGGTTCCTATGAATCATGTCCCAGGTGTTGCTTAACTCCAGATCCCGGCATAGCACATGCAATTCACGACAGGTATTGTAATGTGGAGTCTGGTCTTTGTGCGCTAAAACACAATTGGAGTCACCACCTATAGTGAAATGATCGAATCTGCCGGTAAATAAGGGCACAATCTCTTCCGAATAATATCTAGCACGCGCCCGTCTGTTGTCTGTGCCGGAAGGGGCTTAAACATTGAGAATGCGAATTCCATTAACAGTTATCGCCAGTCCTCGTGCCGAAGGTAGATAAGCCAGGTCTCGGACCGGAATCCCGTCCCGGACCAATATCGCCGTTCCACTGTCGTCGTTAGAGTGCGGCGAGGTGTAGGAGATGTATCCATGGACTTCCTGGAACTCAGGAATGTAGATTTCCTGGACCATCAGTATATCCACATCCGACGCGTATATCATGTCCCTAAACAACTGCTGTTTCACGGGCGATCTAATGGTATTTACATTCACTATCCCTATTCTGTATGCCTGGGGTCGAGTAGCTGTCATCTCCACATGATGTTAAAAAGACAAAGCTTCACCGTATCGATAGTCCCTTTGCACATCCTCAGAGGGTCGCCCGACGGACGTGTCCCTGCGGCATTACGTTTCTTGAGATGCGGACGGATGCGAGTCCCCACCAGTAGAATGGTCCGCATCGGTGATTTCGTCGTCCTGCTCATACCAGCTGATATTATTGGGGTGCTCCAAATTTTCCTGTGCGGCATTGATGTGTGACATCTGTTGTTCTTTCGCAGCATTAGACTCCACCGCAGAAGGGGTAGCAGGCCCCTGAGCGGATGAGTCTTCTGAGCGACATGACATCTTTTCACTGTCCGAATTCATATGGTCTGCGACATCCGAAGCTTGTGGTTCCAAGTCAGACAGTTCCATAGTGTTAGACTCATCTGGGCTCCCAAGAAGAGAAGAGAGCGTCTCCGCAGAGTTTAGTCAGCGCTTTGGCGAGCGTTGTTTGAGGGCTCTAACCTCGGCCTCTGGTGTTGGCGAATCTTGCATCACCTGCACTCTCGCCGCCGCAACAACGCTCTGGGGCCGTTCCACTTCAGCTTCCATGCCTGTTGTGATGCTGTCATCCTCTTTCTGCACCACCTGTAATGTCTGGGACTGGATGTTGGTGAGAGCCATTCCTTCTTCAGTGGGGTCCGAAGGCGCCTCAATCAACTGCGGCGTCGGTTCGATAGTGCGCTCCGACCTCGGCGTCACCTCCCCGCGAAGCGCCGCCTCGTAAGTCATCGGCAGTGACGTTGGTGTAGTCGGAATGAAATTACCCGAAACCTTTGACAACGTGTCTGGCGGAATGGCTTCACATGCAGATGAGATGTACTGCTTCAGCTGTTCAATTGTTTCTGGATTCTGGCGGTACACCTGGTCTTTCAAGTGTCCCCACAGAAAGAAGTCACAGGGGTTCATGTCTGGCGAATAGGGAGGCCAATCCACGCCGCCTCCTGTATGTTTCGGATAGCCCAAAGCAATCACACGATCATCGAAATATTCATTCAGGAAATTAAAGACGTCGGCCGTGCGATGTGGCCGGGCACCATCTTGCATAAACCACGAGGTGTTCGCAGTGTCGTCTAAGGCAGTTTGTACCGCCACAAATTCAAGAAAAATGTCCAGATAGCGTGATGCAGTAATCGTTTCGGATCTGAAAAATGGGCCAATGATTCCTTTGGAAGAAATGGCGGCCCAGACCAGTACTTTTTGAGGATGCAGGGACGATGGGACTGCAACATGGGGCTTTTCGGTGCCCCATATGCGCCAGTTCTGTTTATTGACGAAGCCGTCCAGGTAAAAATAAGCTTCGTCAGTAAACCAAATGCTGCCCACATGCATATCGCCGTCATCAATCCTGTGCACTATATCGTTTGCGAATGTGTCTCGCGCAGCAATGGTAGCGGCGCTGAGGGGTTGCCGCGTTTGAATTTTGTATGGATAGAGGTGTAAACTCTGGCGCATGAGACGATACGTGGACGTTGGCGTCATTTGGACCGCAGCTGCAACACGGCGAACGGAAACCCGAGGCCGCTGTTGGATCACCTGCTGCACTAGCTGCGCGTTGCCCTCTGTGGTTGCCGTACGCGGTCGCCCTACCTTTCCAGCACGTTCATCCGTCACGTTCCCAGTCCGTTGAAATTTTTCAAACAGATACTTTATTGTATCGCTTTTCGGTCCTTTGGTTACATTAAACCTCTGTTGAAAACTTCGTCTTGTTGCAACAACACTGTGTTCTAGGCGGTGGAATTCCAACACCAGAAAAATCCTCTGTTCTAAGGAATAAACCATGTTGTCCACAGCACACTTGCACGTTGTGAACAGCACACGCTTACAGCAAAAAGACGACGTACAGAATGGCGCACCCACAGACTGCGTTGTCTTCTATATCTTTCACATCACTTGCAGCGCCATCTGTTGTTGAAAATAGTAACTACTGTAATTTCGAAAGTTTGTCCGCCTGAAAATGTACTGTTGTCCCAAGCATATTGCAACAAACGGTATATTTCTATCGCTGCTCGTTTAGTTTTTATTACCGTTTCAAATATACCGGTCATTTTTGAAACACCCTGTATACATATAGGTTTGAAATGAATGCCAATATGGCGCCTCACAACTCTGTACTGAAGGGAGACGGCGTGCGTGTGACGTAGGTGGCGTTGTGCCATCTCATTGGTCAACGTTCAGACGCTCGCTCAGAATATCTGACATGCCAGATATTGCTCTGCACGGTCGGAAAGACCCCGAGCGTGCTGTTCCACGCTATGACGTCAGAAACTCGGCACGCTCAACGTTCGGATGCACGGTCCGTGTGCCGACGGCTTAAGGAACCCATTGAGGGCCATGTCGCGAGTTCAATCGGCTCATTTCAAAGTGTTGTGTTAATAATTATCACAGGAAAAATATTAGGTGCTAATGACTCACCATGTGCATCAGGAGGGCGACAGAAAATGAGAGTCCAAGAGATCAGCCTTGTAGGGGACGTACGTATTACACGTCACAAAATGGGCATCCTAGACATTCAAGAAATGTTTAAATCAATCCGTAAACTTGCACCATAAACACAGAAAGAACAATGGCGCAGCACAGTGATGACAAAGGTTTGCACCATCTACATCGGAGACAAACTTCTTGGGAGTCACAAACGGTGCAGGACGTTCAGCTACCACTCTTACAGAATGCATATGGAATCCTATTGTTGTAACACGGTGATGAGAACTGAAGGAAGGTGATGGCATGCATCCAAACACGAAGAAGTCTTTCGGAGTTTATCGTGGAACTGGCTATCCTTTTAGACATAGCTGTAGATAGTGCGATACTGTTTTATAGGCACGGAAAAAACAAACAGTTTGTCCAGTGGTTGCAGGTAGTATGAATTCCAATATCGCACACTTTTCAGAACGGATAGTTTGCTCTAAAGGAGTAAGATTTTCATACGCGAAGCAAGAACCAAGCAAAAGCAAGTTTATGTGACCAGCTATTGGCCAAAGGCACTGCTCGTACTGTAGTTGTTCACTTACGCCCATTTTCCCCATTATTCCTTGCTGTGACGTAAATATTCCCTACTGCCCTTGCAACATCACTTACACGATAAAGAATCGCAGCTGCCTATCTAACTTCTCGCAGCACAATTTATCGCCTGGATTAACAGTTGCCATAATTGCATATGAACGTGTTAAGGCATTGATGTTAGTTAATCTTCATGCTATTCTCTTCGTGCCTCTAATTTGCGCGGTTCCTTTCATAGGCATTTCTTCTTCAAATCCTGATTGGTCGGAGTTGAAAACAAATTCCCTATTCAACGATAGGATAATTATGTTTGTCTCATCTACAAATTTTCGGGCCGATTTCGCAGTTTGCTGTGCATCGTCAAGTTGACGCTTTGTTTGAAATCGTGTTGTCTTACGTCTTTCAATTCTGCAGCACTGTTTGAAGCTATGCGCCCATCTACAGCTTCCCTTGAAATCACTGCAACGTATGTCGCGTGCAGTTCGATGGGCATAATGTAGTAGGTCACTATCGTGCATGTCCTGTAAATTGTATCGGGCAGCCTTAAAACGCGCAAACTTCAGTTTTTGTAACAAGTGCGCCTTGTCCTCCCTTGAATATCCGTAGTTTTTTGTAAGCGTACACGGTCATACTACTGCAAGCTTATTTGAAATCCGTTCTTTTTTTTTCCTGTGCTGCGGATGACCTTCCATGCACGTAATTCTGTTTAGTACCCGCTCCATGGTCCTTTACTACGTTTCATTGCAGACGGGATTTATGGCTGACAAGGATGATTAACTACATGGCTCGACATCTGTCTGAATATCACTTTCACTTGTTACGCGCATTTCGTCATCATTGTACTCCTCAAGTACGTTCTCCGCACAGTCGAGAGCGTATACGACACCACACATTCCACTGACTCATCTTTCAGAAGCGCTAACATTTTTATCTGCCACTTATTTCTCGCTCTACTAAATTCCTTGGGTTCCTTTCTGACGAACTGTCAACTTCGGCATCTGTTGTAGATTAATACAATTTTTTTTTTTTATCGTTGCCATTACTCTGCATTGTGTCAATACCACTAGCACTGTTGTGAGTTACTCGTCGTCTAAGCAGTTCAACTACTCTTCGTAGCCTCATGCAGTGCTCAACATGGGATACCTCGAGTCCCCCCCCCCCCCCCCCCCCCCTGTTGCCATTAGCAGACAATATGTGGGGCGTCGAATGCCGCGAACATCATTCACCTTTTGCGACCTCGCAACTCGAGGGATTCTTTGTAAGACCTCCGTGCGGGTAACATGTAACAGCTTCATTTCCTCTATCGTCAGTCCACATACAGGAGTGCTACAGAACAATGCTACGATCAATACAGTGGAGTATACTTACTCCGGAGGCTCACCGTTAACTTCTGCACTATACCTGTCTAGAGTTAGCAGGTGATTTTCTGAATACGCCTGTTGAATATCACCGTACGTTGCAGGGCAACGTTGTTTAGGTTAGGCCATGAACAATATGATGGAGGATACGAGAACGCAGGAGCTCATTTTTCTAACAAAAGACGCCTACGAGCCTGGAGATTATACGAACAGCAGTATCATTTGGACAATAGAAGCATCGCAAGGCGGATATACAGGGTGGGCGAGAAGTCCCCGGACCCGTGTAACCGCTATTTAGTATCAAATGTTATTACGCAGGTTATAACCTTGTTACTTCTTATGAATTGTTGGAATTCATGTTTGTGTGTTTTCGTAGTCGCATTTGCAGTGAAGTTTTAATTTGTAGTCATAGCAGATGTGAGCGGTCACAGTTACGTTTCTGAGGAGCGCTTAGTAACAAGTGTTGGGTGAACGACACACAGGGCAAAAAATAAGATTACGGGAGCATTCCAGGAAAGATTTAATGAACCTTCGCCGCGAAAGGCAACACTTCTGGACTGGGAAAGAAGTGTTTTTGCTTTTGGCAGCGTTAAAGACAGGCCGCGGAGTGGAAAGGAAGAGAACACGAGAAGCAGCACGTGCTTCTGCTTCGATTGAACAATCTCCTATGAAGTCGACGCGTAAGTGTGCTTCGGAAGTCGGTATACCGAGGACAACAATGCGACATCATATGAAAAACAGATCTTGAGGTCTGACCTTTTTGACCGACGTTCGTAAACGAGTTCTCGGATACAGACCGGAATGAGCGCGTTTTAGCAAGTTGTCTTAAATTTCCAAATGCAGTGAACCGTGATAAGCTCATGTTTTCAGATGAATGTGCCATTTATGCCAGCTCACGAGAGACAAATAATATCGTTTGAACCAAAGAGAATCATCGTTACACACTCGAATTAAAAAGGAACGCGCATCACGTAATGATATGGGCAGCGATGACATCACAGCGTTTGCTTGGAACGTACTTTTCTTGAAGGGACTGTGAATGGCGCAAATTATTTACACATGATACAATCGTGGTTAACATCTCGGCTTCAGGAATAGGCCTCACAGAACGCATATGGCTGCAGCAATATGGAGCGCCTCGTCTCTTGATACAACGTCGTACGGGGACTTTTCGCCCACACTGTACAGCATATTCCGAAGCATTCAGAATCAACCCACTCTCAGTACGCGCCGCGACGCTCTGACTCTACTCTACGTACACCGCGTCTGTTAACACGCCGAGACGCATATCCCAAATATCCACATGGAGCGGGATGCACTAACATAACGTTGTAGGCTGGCCGGTTCCAGGCAGAGGCGTAATGCACGTCATTAGAATGTGATTTGCAAACGACTGCAGAAGATCAACATTTATGGACTAAATGTGAACTATGATCTCCAAGATCACGTGGACAAAATATCACTAACGTCAAAAGATTCGAAGAGCAAAGTAGAGGGCAATGAGGAAGAGTTACCTCTATAATGCAGAATGATGGGCACGACTAAAATACAACTGAAAGGAACTTTATAATAAAAATTAAAATAAATTTAAAAAATAAAAATGTAATGACCACCCACGTCAGCACGCGTAGACTTGAGCTTGCCGAGGCACGAGGCACGTTTATTTCGGAGGTGGGGGAGGAGGCGGTGGCAATGTAGAATACTGTAGCAACAATAGGTATGGATCTAGGAATAGTTTTAGGCAGCCACTAAAACTCCAACTCTTCCAGGGCAACCTGTAAGGGCTGTCATAATTCAAGCTGAAAGTCAGTCACTTACTACTTAAATTGTATTTCTTTTATTGTATGTTGTTTGATCTGATAATCTTTTCAACACTACGTACGACCTGTATAGAATCTCCAGATGAAAGGTCCAAAATTTCTGGCAAAAACTTGAATCATAAGTCCACACACTCAAACAGGGGACTATCAATGACCAGAAATCCTACGATTAGGATCGGACGAGAGACGTTCGTAGATCAGAGACATAAATGTCACATATTCCTGGAGAAGGTAACGTCTGTCCTATATTTTATACGTCAAAAGCCTGCTAGTTTCTCTGTCTATCACGTTTATTTGGCAGATGTTCAAAATAAAGAAATGAGCATGCAGTAACTCACTCGCTGCCTTATAGAGACACGTGAGCGGGTTGGAGCTGGGAGTCTCAGAGAACAGAATTACCTCATGAAGATGATGATGTTTCGGAATGTGGGGCGCTGAACTGCGCGGTTGTCAGCGCCCGTACAAATTCCCAACCTTTACTCAGTCCAATCACGCCACTTTCATGAATGATGATGAAACGATGAGGACAACACAATCACCAAGTCATGTCGAGGCAGGTGAAAATCCCTGACCCGCCGGGAATCGAACACGGGACCCCGTGCTCTGGAAGTGAGAACGTGACCGCGAGACCACGAGCTGCGGACGTCATGAAGGAATAATTGTTGACTATATTATTTAAAGCGGAAGCCACATTTATGCGACACTGGCGACTGGCCTCAGCTTCACACGGGTAACATTACCTACGGCCGGACGATTTGTTTGGAATTGTGGTAAAAAATCATACAGGGTGTCCCAGGAGGAATATGACCGCAACGAACATTCGAACCCAAGTAGTCTACAAAACATGGGCTCTGAAATGCGTACCTTAGAAGCTATGAGCATTTTTTCAGTAAAAGAGGTGTTTCACAGTAGCGAACATTAACACAAATGCTCACAGCTCTTACGGTATACGCTTTAGAGCCCACGTTTACTGCTCCATTCTACCACCTCCCAAAATATGGAAAGCAAGGCCTTTCTCCTCACATTTTATCCTATGTGCACACTGAAGAGCGTCTTGCTTCATTTGCTTTCCGTTTCGGTTTTTATTTGTCCGTCTTTCACCCATACTGCGCGTTTTTTACTTGAGGGGTTAGGGCGTAGCTTCTAGCAACGAAAGCAACTCATCTCTCTGTACCTAAATTAACATTTTATTCCTGCAGTACCTTTTCCTTTTAGTGTACCTGATGCGCATAATAGGAACTCCACTTCGTTTGGCTTGGGACCGTATGGTGTAGCCGCGCGGTCTTGGGCGCCTTGCCACGGTTCGCACCCCCCCCCCCCCCCCCCCCCCCCCGTCTGAGTCCTCCTAGATTAAGCAGTGCGTAAGCTTAGAGACCGATATGACCTCAGCCGTTTGGTCCCATAGGAACTTACCACAAATTCCCAATTTCTTTTCTTCGCTTGGAACAGAAACAGGTGGAACGTTTCGCGCGCTCTTCACGAGCTACCTGTCACTCAAGGAGCAAGCTGCACGGAGAGCCGAGCAAGCCCTTCTGGGATTATCCTGCAGATACCTCGAACAATGGGCGGTGGAACGATCGACTGGCGTCTTCTATAGCATCCACTGCAGCACGGCGCGCGGTGACACAGCTGGAGCAATTACGACTAAAATTTTATTTTTAAATTTTTGAATAATTTGAGGTAACCAGACCTTAAAGAGAAACTCGTCCACCGTAAAGAAGGAATCGTAGCGAAAAGTTTCGCGATTTTCTTCCACACTGTTGACGGGAGGCCCTCGTCACACGACATTTCATTTATTTGACAATCCAGAAAATAAAAAAAGCTCAGATTGCTGGAAACGTGTCACAAGGACGCAGGAAGCGCACCGCGCGAGGTCAGTTCTCGCGCTTCCAGGAATGCACACCGAAATGTACTAGTCAACGTATGGGACAAAAGGTGTGTGTCAGAGACTCGGAGGTTACATGCTTAAAGGAAAGGCTAACTTTTTCACCGTTAGTCTGAGCAGTGTATGGCTCGCCGGGAGTGAGGTATGGCTACAATTATTTAAGATATGCTCTTTTGTGATTCTATCTTGATCAGTCAAGCTTTCGTTGAATCGATGGGAGCTTACGGTAAAATCTACATCCGAATTAACTGACGGTAAAAAAAAAAAAAAAACGCAGCACCAAAAATAATCAGTGAAAAGCAATGAAATTTCGGAAATACTTTTGTCTAGGTAACACGTTTAAGTGATAAACGTTGCCAGATTACAAATTAATGTAAGCGTGAGATAGCCATTGCAAATGTCAAACGCTGGTACATTAATACCCGGTGCAACCGCCGAAGTGATGAATTCAAGCTGAGTGTTGTACAGGTGCCGGAGGTCAATTTGTGGGATGGAGTTTCATGCCCACTGCACTCTGTCAATACAAGGATGATTAAGGCTGTTTGCGGATGACGCTGGAGTTGTCGACAGATGATATCCCGTATCTGCTCGATCGGAGACGAAACTGGTGATTGGACAGGCTAAGACAACATGTCAACACACTGTAAAGCATGTTCGGTCACAACAGCGATATTGGCCGAGCGTTATCCTGTTGTAAAACATCTTCCTGCTCCCCCTCCCCTCCCCAACCGAAACTGACGTACAAATTTGCAGTCAGAGTGCATAGGGTAGTCACGAGAGTGCTCCTTCTGTCATACGAAAGCGCAGCCCCCACATGGTAACTCCTGGTGTAAGTACAATGTGTCTAGCACGCACGTTTCCCTGAACGGTTCTGTCCCTAACCGACACACGGCCATCACTGCAGAACCGGCTTTCATCAGAAAAAACAACAGACCTCCACCCTGCCATCCAATGAGCTCTCGCTCGATATCACAGAAGCCGCAAATGGCGATGGTTTGGGGTCGGCGGAACGCACGCTACAGGGCATCTGGTTCGTAACTGCACTTTAAGTGACCGATTTGTAACAGTTGTCGTCTCACTGTGTTGACAACTGCTGGCCAGACTGTTGCTGTAGATACAATTGGATGCGCCAGAACCAACGCGTTGGTCTTCCCTCCCTGTAGTGCCACGTGGCAGTCCGGAGCTCGGTCTTCTAGCAACTGCACATTCTCGCAACCACCGCCACCAGCAATCATGTGGAATGGCTACATTCCTGTCAAGACTTTCTGCAGTATCGCAGAACGAACATCGAGCTTCTAGTAGCGCTATTCCGCTACCTCGTTCAAACCCAGTGAGGTGTTGATAATGGCTTTTCTTTACCTTAAATACATTCTTGACTAACGTCGACTCCCTGTATCCAATCTCGAAGGTAACTAAAGCTCACGACCGTTACAGCGTGTATTTAAAGCAAACCTGATTTCCATCATCACAGATGCGCTACTAATGCCACTCTTACGCGACTGGCGCAGAACTTGAACAGACATCTTTCAAATGTAGACACCCCTACTAACTTTCGTTTAAGTCTCACAACTCTTCCTTGGTGTTGCGATTTCTTCCCGTCAGTGTATGTATATGTCTAGGCGCACGAAAGTCAGGCACTGTTACACAGCTGTCAAGCCTGAAGTCTTGTACCCTAGCTAAACATTAACATTACACGGAAAAGGTGATATCGTAGATACATAACCCAGAACTCAGAAAAATACTCGACCCCAAACGAACAGAAGCTGGATACACACTACAATTCCGAGAAACTACAAAATCTCTCGGCAGACATAAAAAAGGAGGACTCAAATTTTGTGGGCACATCCGCACACTTTCTACAAGATTCACTCAAAAAATAGCGACTTACGTATCCTGGATCCAGTAGATCAGAAAGGATTTAGAAAAAACTGACGTAAGCCCATTGGACTTTTCAAGAGATACTTCACAGAGAGAGAATTAGCAGTGACAGAATGGAGTCACCACCAGCCTGTGTAAAATAAAAAAAAATGTGGACTGAAGAAAGAAAAAATCCACGGAGAAAAAATGTCGGAAAAAAATGGCTCTGAGCACTATGGGACTCAACTGCTGAGGTCATTAGTCCCCTAGAACTTAGAACTAGTTAAACCTAACTAACCTAAGGACATCACAAACATCCATGCCCGAGGCAGGATTCGAACCTGCGACCTTAGCGGTCTTGTGGTTGCAGACTGCAGCGCCTTTAACCGCACGGCCACTTCTGCCGGCAAAATGTCGGAAACTACGAAGACTGATGAAAGAGAAATAATGACGTAGGCTACATGCGCAAGACACTAAACGTATAATAGTAATCTGAAAATCGAAACAAACTCGTAATAGCTTTACATTCCCCGACAGGATACAATCGCATCAAGGATTTTATCAACGGCAGCGGTGGCAGTGGAGGCGGGGGGTCCGATTTCTTAAATAGAACCTTAAAAACGCCCACTCAGTCTCAAATATTACTAAAGTATCAACAGCTTAAATAAAATTCTATTTCCTTTAATGATAAAAGTTTTCAAAATTATTCCTACAGTCAACTTGACACTATAGCAACCAAATTTATTTATAAAAGGAAGCAAAATACACAAATAATGCGAGCCACAGTTTTAGTATCTTCACACTGACTCAAGCATTGATTTCAAATAGGCTTATGATTATGCGACCTGAAAAACGGGTTTGTTCCTATCCATGATAACATTTTTATACAGTCGTCTAGTATGTACACCATACGTTGTCGTTTGTATGACCTTTATTTTCAAGTACCTTGGAGTTCTGATGATTGAACTCACTGTTCCAAGGATATTACGAATGAGACATTTCACTGTAGAGTATCGTTCTAATACTAAAACACGATATATTGCCGCTACCTTTACACAAAAATACCTAGAACAAAATGACTATCGCTAGCCACCTTCCATTGTGAATATGGCTTTTAGTGTCAGCTGCCTCCGAAGACATGTTCGGCTCGCCTTCGATGCAGCTCGTTTCATTCAAGCAGACAGGTTGCATGTTTAACGGAACTGGGAACCGTCAGGAGAGAAAATAATTGTAAAGGTATCGGCTGTGGGCTACAGTAATATATCAACCCCGCCATTTGATTAAATTTAAAATGGGATAGCACATTAATCCGTTTTGAAAGTTGCTGGTAGATGGATTCTGACCACTTCGAATCGAATATCCAAGGATTGCTAGCTCAGCGCCTCAAAGCGCAGAGCTATCCCGGTCGGTGGGAGATTCGCAGAAACAGACTGCTGTACACTGTTTTAAAATAAAATAAAAAGCATCAAAACAAAAGAGGGAATTCAAATATTGCATGTTTTTCCTTTAACTGTGCATTTTTAATCATTTGTTTGTGCGTGAATGCAAGCATATTTTATGATTTAATTGTGCATGGACTTCCTGGCTTCAGTTATTACACTATTACAAGAGAATAAATAAATTTAGGACGAAAGGGGAAGGGGAGGGGCGCTGGGCGCAGTCGGTTCGGACGAATTCAAGTAGCACGCTGAAATAATCTTTCAGAAACGACGAACTACAGAATACGCTGTCATTACATACCCCTCTGGTCTCCACAAACCACTCCTCATTGCCCCATGTCGCAACTGTGTTTCATAACTGAGTACCACCTGGGTGGCCACAATGGACGATATTTCGTCATTTTGGGTACTAATGATAGAATTTGGAAGAATTTTTTTTAAAGAAATGCAACTATCGGCGTCTGGCCGAAATTTTTGTTGATCACCCCGGTTTTTGGGCGTCCCAGGCAAATCTCGGTGTATTTATAAGCACTACTTTTAATCTTATGTCATTTGTACCGACGTTTGCCGCTTCACTGCCTCGTAAAATACTGAAATATTAGAATCTCAGACTTCCATCTGTCTCCAAATAACGACACCAGTGCTAACATTAAACTGCTACAGATGGATAATTAGGCTATTACAGTAGTGCGTACATACGTTCCAAGACAATAAAAAAGTAAGAAAATACGTACCACGAAGAAATTACCCGAATGGGACAGAAATCGGTAGATGTGATGTGCTTGTACAGACGAACCAATGATAACAGTTTCAGAAAAATTGTATGTTTAATTCAAGGTAAAGAGAGCTTCACTATTTGACCAAGCAATCCGACTTAAGAAGAGTTTACAGCGACCTCAAAAGTAAAATGTGAAAAAAGGAACCTATCGTTAAATGTAAACATAGACTTGAAGTTTCGCCTTCAAAAGCTGAATGAAACAAAGCAAAGCTGCTGAACTCTGCTATGCAGATATTTCCCACTTTCATCATCAGGTGACATGATTAAATAAGATGGATCAGGATATTTCGGTATATTGATAATTTTTACTTATGGACCGTCTGACAGCAACTGAATAAAACACAATTTTAGTGCCATACGCGTTTCGCCTTTATTTTCTGCAAGGCATCATCAGTGGCAGGTTGCGTGGACAATTTCTTACATATTACGCTCCTGTTGCATTTTTGGTGTTGTTCTTCTTCTTATGAATGCCAATTTGCGGTTTTTTCCCACATTCCACAGCATGATGACCTGAACGCTTGTTTCAATGCAATGTTTTGGTTTCTGTTCTAAAATTATCAATATACCGTAGTATTACACGCAACTGAGGAAGACAGGACTACGAAAGTTGAAGATGGATCAGGATAGGTTTCTGTCAACAGTTTTTAATATTTATTCACCTCTGGACCACCAGAATGCAAAAAGGAAGAAAACGGTGACAGTGCAGTATACTATTACAAAAACGTGTGGCGAAGTAGTGCCTGTTTGTGCTGCCACTTTCCAAAAAGTGTCTGACATATCGAAGGATAGGTTATCCCATTCAGCAAGTAGATTGCATGAAGGAGGAAGGTTCCCAAAGGATAGGACAGGAGGCGACAGAACAGGTATGGAACATGAGAAGTTAACTCTTGCCATTAAGAATGATACAAAGGAATGGTGGGGGATATTTACGAAAGGTTATTTGCTTTCAGATTTAACAGTGGATAAAATATTCTAGAGATTCCGTGAAGAAAGAAATAATTTAAGGCTGAAACAATGCTCCTTATCAAAATCCAAGCATATATTTTGTAAGTATTTCAATCTATCATTCCAGACACCTCATACAGATACCTGCTCCAATTGTAACGTTGGCGTAAAGGAAATAAAGGCTGAAACAAATCTGCAGAAAAGTAATGGATTACAAACTAGACACCGATTACAAAAAAATTGTGCAAAGTGGTTTTATGATATAATGAAAGAAGGTAATCCAACTGCCGGTAAGATATGCTTTGACATGCAGCACAACCAGCCTATTCCAAAACCATCTGTCAGTGAGGTTTTCTGCACTACACAACTATATTTATACAATCTGTGCATACTAGTCCATATTAAAAATACAAAAGAAGGGAAAGCATCGTTTTATATGCCTGCTTGGAGACAGAATCTTCAAGAGGATATCAAGTTGCTTCATCTTTGCTGGAGTTTCTGACTTAAGATATAAAAACAACCAAGTGACGCCACCAATAATATACATCTATTCTCAGATTCTTGCAGCAGCCAAAATAATAAAATAGTTGTGTGATGACCATGCTTACAGCTTTCTTGGTAAATGAGCACAAAATTCAATAATATTCGTCACTTCCTCCATGTTCGTGGCCATAGCTAAGTGTGTCTGGTAGAACCGAGATATCTCACAGAAAAAAGAAAACATCTTGTACCCTAAAAAAAATATGATATTTTTGAGGAACATGGCATTTAAGAGTTCTAAAGACTGACTGAACTACTAAAAATCTACAAGACAGTGCACGGAAAGTACTAAAATCCACGCTACCGTTCAAAACGAACAGCCAGCGTGTCATTTCATGTAAGACAGCAAAGAAAATTGTTAATGTGTCAGTAAGTGACACGTATTGACATCCTGTGACGAAAGAAACCATGCCATCCAGCAGTACTAATGTGCGCCGCTTTTTTTTCTTTTTCTTGGAGCATAATTTTAAGATACCTGCATGAGGGGAAGCGGTTGTGCATAAATAATCATTTAAGGTAGTTGGAACAATAGCAACTATTTACTAGAACTTACATAAAACAGATACATGGTTCAAAGTTTTACCGTCCTACAAAGTAGCCATTACCGTTGACTAAAACCCGTTGCCAGCGATGTGGAAGTGGTCGAATACCCTTAGGAGCGCCAGTTTGTTGATAGTTCGAGTGTAGCGGTCTATTGCTTGCCATATCTTTGTAACAGTTCTTAAGCGGATGCCCTGAAGTGCTTCCGTCACCTTAGGAACCAAGTCGAAGTCACAAGAGCTTAAATCTGCCCGGTGTGGCGGATGGTGTATTACTTCCCAGCCGCACACTGGACTCGCATTCGGGAGGACGGCGGTTCAAACCCTCGTCCGGCCATCCTGATTTGAGTTTTCCCGTGATTTCCCTAAATCGCTTCAGATAAATCCCGAGATTTTTCACTTGAAAGAGCACAGCCGACTTCCTTCCCCATTCTCCCATAATCCGCTAGAACCGATGACCTCGCAGTTTAGTTCCCTCCCCCAAACCAGCCAACCTACCAACCTTCCCAGACCCATCAATCGAATAAATTAGTCACAGATTGTGCCATATACGCTCCAGCAGTGTCCTGCAAAATGATGGACAGGACCTGTGGAAACTGGCGACGTTTCTTTCTCCAAAATGGGCGTAGACTGTGATCCCAAAATAAACAGTTGCCACTACTGAAATCCCAGTCTTCACAGCTCTTTGATACTGAAGTATGAAATTTCTGTAATATTTACGAGCTGTGGGGAACTATCAGCACAACACACGCTGAAGCACGAAAGAAACTGGTGCAAGCATGCATATTCAAATACAGAGATACATAAACCGGCAGCATATGGTGCTGCAGTCGGCAACGTCTATGTAAGACGGCAAGTGTCTGACGCAGCTGTTAGATAGGTTACTGCTACTACAATGGCAGCTTATCAAGATTTAAGTGAGTTTCAACGTGGTGTAATAGTCGGCGCATGAGCGATGGAACACAGCATCTCCGAGGTAGCGATGAAGTGGGAATTTTTCCGTGTGACTATTTCACGGGTGTACCGTGAATATCACGAATCCGATAAAACGATAAATTTCCGACATTGCTGCGACCGGAAAAATATTCTGCAAGAACGGAACCAACGACGACTGAAGAGAATCGTTCAGCGTGAAAGAAGTGCAACCGTTCCGCAAATAGCTGCAGTTTTCAATGCTGGACCATCAGCAAGTGTCAGCGTGCGAATCATTCAACGAAACATCATAGATATGGGCTTTCGGAGCGAAGGCCCACTCGTGTACCCTTGATGAGTGCACGACACAAAACTTTACTCCTTGCCTGGGCCCGTCAACACAGACATTGGACTGTTGGTTACTGAAAACATGTTGCCTGGTCGGACGAGACTCGTTTCAAGTTGTATCGAGCGGATGTAAGTGCACAAGTATGGAGACAACCTCATGAATCCGTGACGCTGCATGCCAATAGGGGACTGTTCAAACTGGTGGAGGCTCTGTAGTGGTGTGGGCGTGTGCAGGTGGAGTGAAATAGGACCCCTGATACCACTAGATACGACTCTGACAGGTGACACGTACGTAAGCGTCCTGTCTGATCACCTGCATCCATTCATGTCCATTGTTCATTCCGGCGGACTTGGGCAATTCCAACAGGACCATGCGACACCCAACACGTCCAGAATTGCTACAGTGGCTTCCGCTCGCCACCCCGTCCCCAGACATGAACATTATTGAGCATATCTGGGATTCTTTGCAACGTGCTGTTCAGAAGAGATTTCCGACCCATCTTACTCTTGCGGATTTATGAACAGCCCTGTATGATCCATGGTGTCAGTTCCCTCCAGCACTATTTCACACACTAGTCGAGTCCATGCCGCATAATGTTGCGGCACTTATGTGCGCTCGGGGGGGGGTACACGATATTAGGCAGGTGTACCAGTTTCTTTGGCTCTTCAGTGTATATTCTTCGACAGATAACCATAACCTTCACACTATCAACAAATGACAGATTTATATGTAAGACAAAATGGAAAAAAAGAAAAGAACGGGACTATACTCCCCATCTGAGGGCACTCCCGAGCGTATCACAGTATCGTGAATCGACCGCTGGAAACCCGCGGCCTTTTAATTCAGCAGATGGGCAGGCGTCCGAATTTCCGACGCAACATTGGAACCGCAAGACGGGAAATGAATGAGGAAGAGGAATTCCGGGAGAGAATGGTAAGAGAATCTGGGGAGGACAAAGGACGGCCGTCTGTGAAGGCCCAGGGCAGCGCCGCGCAGCCGATGAGGGCTCGGCTTTTGTTCGCGGCGGAGGCGGGCCCCTGCACGCCCGCAACCCTACGGGCCCAACCGCAGCGCGGGCTGCCCGCTGCCCGTGCATTGTGCCGTCTCGCCGGCAGAATGCACCGCGCTGCGCCCAGTAACCCTACGCTGTTCCAGCCGTCGCGCAG
This sequence comes from Schistocerca americana, assembly GCF_021461395.2. Taxonomy (NCBI): domain Eukaryota; kingdom Metazoa; phylum Arthropoda; class Insecta; order Orthoptera; family Acrididae; genus Schistocerca; species Schistocerca americana. The sequence continues at coordinate 227,132,834 of NC_060123.1, forward strand.
TAGACAAGGAACTGGTTTCGCCTGCACGGTTGTGGAGCGGTGTGCACCTTTCCTTTACTTGTACGATATTCTTCAATTATTTACTTTTGTTCGTGTAGGTACCACAGTCGTAGAATATTTGCTTCACCTACGTCTACGTGATTACTCTGCTATTCACAATAAAGTGCCTGGCAGAAGCTTCAATGAACCACCTTTAAGCTGTCTCTCTACCGTTCCACTCTCTAACGGCACGCGGGAAAAACGAGCACTTAAATTTTTCTGTGTAAGCCCTGCTTTCTCTTATTTTATCGTGATGATCATTTCTCCCTATCGATCCGCCACGTTAGCCGAGAGCGCTAATGCGCTGCTTCGTGGACTCGGGTAGGCGCGCCGGCCCCGGATCGAATCCGCCCGGCGAATTAACGACCACAGTCGGTGTGCCGGCCAGCCTGGATGTGGTTTTTAGGCGGTTTTCCACATTCCCCTAGGTGAATACCGGGCTCGTCCCCACGCCCCGCCTCAGTTACATGGCTCGCAGAAATCTGAACACTTTCGCATTCTTCCATGGATTACACTAGTCGCTGACAGTTGGGATACACTAATTCCGTCCTGGGGGGTACGGGATGTCGGCAGGAGGGGCATCCGGCCACCCCTTAATCTAACATTGCCAAATCCGACTAACCATGCTGACCCTGCGTTTCTGTGGTACAACGGCACAAGCGACAGCAAGAAAGAAAGAATCATTTCTCCTTATCAATATGTTCGAATGTGTGTGAAATCTTATGCGACTTAACTGCTAAGGTCATCAGTCCCTAAGCTTACACACTACTTAACCTGAATTATCGTAAGGACACACACACACACACACACACACACACACACACACACACACACACACACGCCCGAGGGAGGACTCGAACCTCCGCCGGGACCGGCCGCACAGTCCACGATTTTTCTCCCTATGTAGGTCTGAGCCAACAGAATGTTTTCGCAATCGGAGGAGAACACTGTTGATTGAAATTTCATGAGAAGATCCCGTCGAAACGGAAAACGCCTTTGTTTTAATGATTGCCACTGCAATTCACGTATCATGTCTGTGACACTATCTCCACTGTTTCGCGATAATACAAAACGAGCTGCCCTTCTTCGTACTTTTTCGATGTCATCCGTCAGTCCCACTAGATGCGGATCCCACACCGGACAGCAATACTCCAGAATAGGGCGGACAAGCGTAGTGTAAGCAGTCTCTTTGGTAGACCTGTTGCACCTTCTACGTGTTCTGCCAATGAATCGCTGTCTTTGGTTTGCTCTACTCACAATATTATATATGTGATCGTTCCAATTTAGGTTATTTGTAATCGTAAGCCCTAAGTATTTAGCTGAATTTACAGCCTTCAGAGCTGTGTGACTTATCGCGTAATCGAAATTTAGCTGATTTCTTTTAGTACTCATGTGAATAGCTTCACATTTTCTTTATTCAGGGTCAATCGCCACTTTTCGCACCATACAGATATCTTATCTAAATCATTTTGCAAGTCGTTTTCATCATCTGATGACTTCACAAGACGGTAAATGACAGCATCATCTGAAAAAAATCGAAGACGGCTACTCAGATTGTCTCCTATGTCGTTAATATAGAACAGGAACAATAGAGGGCCTATAACACTTCCTCGGGGAACACTGGATATTACTTCTGTTTTACTCGATGACTTTCCGTCTATTACGACGAACTGTGACCTTTCTGACAGGAAATCACGAATCCACTCGGACAGCTGAGGCGATACTCCGTAGGCACGCAGTTTGGTTAGAAGACGCTTGTGAGGAACGGTGTCGAAAGCCTTGTGGAAATCTAAAAATATGTAATCAATTTGACATCTCCTGTCGATATCACTTATTACTTCATGGGTATATAAAGAGCTAGTTGTTTCACAAGAACAATATTTTCTGAAAGTGCTGACTATGTGTCAATAAATCGTTTTCTTCTAGGTACTTCATAATGTTCGAATACAGTGTATGTTCCAAAACCCTACTGCAAATCGACGTTAGTGATATAGGCCTGTAATTCAGCGGATTACTCCTACTTGCCTTTTTGGGTATCGGTGTGACTTGAGCAATTTTTCAGTCTTTAGGTACGGATCTTTCTGTGAGCGAGTGGTTGTATATAATTGCTAAATATGGAGCTGTTTTATCAGCATACTCAGAGGAACCTGACTGGTATACAATCTGGACCGGAGGTCTTGCCTTTATTAAGTGATTTAAGCTGCTTTGTTACACCGAGGATATCTACTTCTACGTTTCTCATCTTGGCAGTTGTTCTTGATTGGAATTCAGGAGTATTTACTTCGTCTTCTTTGGTGAAGGAGTTTCGGGAAACCGTGTTTAATAACTCTGTTTTAGTGGCACTGTCATCAGTGACTTCCCCGCTGTTATCGCGCAGAGAAGGTATTGATTGCGTCTTGCCACTGGTGTGCTTTATGTATGGCCAGAATCTCTTTGGGTTTTCTGCCAGATTTCGAGACAGAATTTTGCTGTGGAAATTATTAAAAGCATCTCGTGTTGAAGTACGAGCTTCTGAGTTAACTCTCATTTTAACCATAAAATATAGTAGATTTAGAGAAAGTATTTGGCGAAGTGAATATATGTTGAAATTCTGAAGGAGGCGGGGGCAAAATATAGGAAGCTTAAGGTTACCCAAAACCTGTATTGTAACGACATCTCAATTAATTGAAAGATATCAAAGAGAGTCACTTGTTGAGAAGGGACTGAGGCAGATTATAGACTCTCACTGGTGCTTATCCGTACAGTGAGGAGGAAACAGGAAACAGGAAATTTTGAAACGGGATTAAAATCCAAAGATAAGAAATATAAACTTCGCTATTTTCCGATAACATTAGCACAGACGGCAATGGATTTGCAAGAACAACTTGACGGAACGCATAGTGTCTTGAAAAGGAGGTTGTACAATAAATATCAACAGAAGTAAAACAACGGTAACGGCACTTAAACCAGATAATGCCGAAGGAATCAGATTACGAAATGAGACATTAGAAGTAGTAGACGAGTTCTGTTACTTGAGCAGCAAAATAACAGTTGACGGCAGAATTAGAGAGGACATAAAACGCAAGTTGGTTACAGAAGCAAAAGCGTTTCTGAAAAAGTGAAATCGTTAACAGTGAACATTAATTTTAATTGCGAGGAAGTATTTTCTGAAGGTATCTGATCTCAGTGCAGCCCTGTACGGTAGTGAAACATTGATGGTCAACAGTTCAGACAAGAAGAGGGTAGAAGCTTTCGAAATGTGGTGCTACAGAAACATGCTGTGCATTGAATGAGTAGATCGAGTAAGTAATGAAGAGATACTAAGTGAAGGGAAAAATTTCATAACTTGAATAAAAGATGGAATCAGTTGGTGTAACACATCCTGATGCATAAAGGACTAGTCAGTTTGGTGATGATGGAAGTGTGAGGAGTTAAAAGTTCTAGAGGGAGATCAACGGGCAAATACAGTAACAAGATTCAAAGCAAACTTAAGCTACCCAGCATCCAATGTCAAGCTCTGAGGAAAGCTTTTAGAGTTCTTTAAGATTAAAAGCGGATACAGAGAGAAGGACTCTGACCCTTGGTCTTCAACTGTGTTCTGAAAGAATCATCAGGAATGGCGACGAGAAATAGAAGCTGTTAGCGGAATACGACTGGGATGCAAGAGAAAGGGGTATAGGGTAGACTGTCTAGCATTCGCAGACGAAATTGTGATATTGTCGGAATCATTTGAAGAGGCTGTTAACCACATTATGCAACTACAGAGACAAGCGACTAAAGCAGGCTTACTGATCTCTAGCTAGAAGACACAGTATAAGAGACAAACATCAAGGCAGCTCCTGTATGTGTGACAACAGAAGCAGGGAAAAATCGGAAGGTGAAGAGATTTAAATACCTGGGAGAATGGATAGCGACTGGGTTGACAGGGAAGGAAGCAACGTGAGCACGAATACACAAAATGAATTTAACATATAAACCATGAACATTTACAATAAGAAGAGTATTTCCATCAATGAAAAACTGGGACATTACCAGATAGGGATCCGCCCCGAAGCCTTATAAGCAGCAGAAACACTTATACTAGTATGAACAAGTATACGTAAGAGACAAGAACTGGTGGCACGGAAGATTATCGAAATGATACTGGAACCTCGAAGAACAGAAGATTGCCAGTTTAGAAGACCAGAGAACCAAGAACTGTATACCAAGGTAAAAAAGAATCTTTGACATCACCAGGAAAAGCTGTGTGCTCTCCGGACACATCCTTAGAATGGAGCAGGGAAGGTTAACACACCAGAACCTGAGATATACAACGGTGCTTTCAAATAAAAAATCCAAGCTTTCACAGATTTCGAAGACAGAACTAGACCCAGAACAAAATCCTCATGGGCAGAAGAGTGAAGAAATTGTAAAGTACGAGAATGAAAAAAATATTAGCAAGGAGACAGACCAGAAGAATCAAAGCTGTCGCGAATGAACGTGGGCCTTATATGGCCGGAATGAAAATGATAAGGACGTGGATTAGCGTGGAGAGTTGCATAAAATGGGTATTTGGACAGTAATCTACAACAACTCCCGTAAATTCTCCGAACACAGAGCGATGCTCTTATTAGAAAGATGCATGCGACATGAAATTAAGCAAGCGCGTAGGGTGGGTTGCGGGTGTGGTATCACTTGGCCCAGACTGACTATTTGTAGTCGTGATTCAATGACCTTCCTACAGTTATTGGTTCAAAGTTAATATATATCGCGAGGCGGCAAGTTTTGCCTGCGCGAGCCAAATGTTTATTTCTTGACTTCGCTTTGTCCATGGCGAGCGAAGAAATGTAAGAAAACGGGTCTGTGACCTGAATTTGTTGCGACAAAGGATAACGAGAGGACGTGTGCGAAGTGTGTGAAATGAAACAGTCATTGTTAGCCGCCATATTGTACAACGTGGTTTTTGAGATTCACAAGCGATATGTAACTTTAATTTTGAATTAGTAACAGCCATAACACAGTCTGGTGCATTTCAAAGGTAATTTCGCGTATTTATTTTTGATCAAAAGATTCTGTGCTGAACTGTAAAGTACGAAAGGCTTATTTAGGACTTCGAACATTTGGTGGTCGATGTTTGCTGTAGAACCTGCTTCAATAACGCGGTCAAAAGCATAGAGAAAGTTTTCTCTGCTAAAACGAACTCATTTCACTCGCAGACAATCATCGAATGGCCAATGCGAATGGCAGTATCCCAATTCGAGAAGATCCTATAGAAGTTTTCTTTCTCTTACATTTCAAGAACTTTGCGGGCGACTGTCGGAGTCGGCAGCTGCTTATACACCACAAGAGTAACTTGTCTAAGTGTACGAAATTACGTGCTCTGTGGGAGTAGTTGTTGTCCTTCACAGACATACAAGCAGAGACACTACAAACACTAGTTCAATAACAACGAGTTTAATATTAATAGCTTGAAAACATTAATTCCTTCTTTTGAGCCATAACAGTATACAGGGAAGGCCAACGGTCAGCTTTCATTTATGAGAAAAATTCTAGGGACATTTCTCTCGTGTAAAGGAGACCCCGTACGGAAATGCTTGCGTGACACATTCTTGAGTCTTACTCGGCAGCTCGGTATCCCTACCACTCTAGATGAAAGAAAGATATCGAAGCAATTCAGAGGCGTGCTGAAAGATTTGTTAACGCTAGGTTTTGCCTGCACCTGAGTATTGCGGAAATGCTTCGATAACTAATTTCCTGGAGGAAAGAAGACTTTCTTTTCGCAAAACACTGTTTATGTTTAAAGAACCGGCATTTGCGACGGAGTGTAGAACGATCGTATTGCCACTAACACAGATGTCGCGTAAGGGCCGTAAAGAGAACATAGAAATCAGAGCTTGTAGGAAGAATACAGGCAGTAAATCCTCTCTCGCTCCATTTGTGAGTGGAACAGGAAAGGGAATGATTAACAGTACAAGATACCCTCCGGCATGTACGGTATGTTGGTTTACGGAGTATGTATGTAGGTGGAGATGGAGATTATTTATTTATTTTATTTTATTTATTTATTTATTTAACCTGATCAGATTAGGGCCATCAGGCCCTCTCTCACATCGGACCAGTGTTCCACACATGCGGCATTTCACACATCAGAGTTACATCATGACCATAGTTTAAATGAGAAAATTAGCTTACTCTAGTGACAATATGAATAAAGAGTAGTGACTAAGACGTAATAAAGTAAATGCGGCAGTATTTTTACAACAGGTGCCATACATACAGATTATGATAAAAGCAATAATAATAACAGTAAAAAAAAATCAAATAATAATGACAAACATGAGAAAGATTGGCAATAGTAATGAAGGTTTGTGCAGATGTACATTAATATCTTGGTGTGTAAAGTAGATTTTTACTAGTATAGCGAGTTTTGGGGAAGGGAGATTTAAGGAGGGGGAAAGAGGGAAGTAATGAGGTGAAGTGCATTCATGTACAGAGGAAGGCATTACTGTTGCTTAAGTAGATACGTCATTAACTGTTTATTGAAGCCGGACATGTTTTTAAGTTCTCTAACATAAGGAGGGAGGTTATTCCGGAGTCGGGTTCCTGCTACTGTAAAGGACTTGGAGAAGGTGACTGAGCGATGCAGTGGAACTGAGAGGATTTTATTATAATGGGAACGCGTGTTTCTGTCATGTTGTTCCGACATGAGCGTTAGGGACGAGAAGATATATGAGGGACAGTGTACATTTATAAGGCAGTAGATGAGACAGAGTGTATGGAAATCTCTGCGTTTGTATGCACGCAGCCAGGACAATTTTGCATATGCTGGTGAAATGTGATCAAAAAGTCGAACGTCACAGATATATCGGACGCAGGCATTCATGACCAGTTCTAGACGTCGGGAATTTTCCTGAGAGAGGCCTTCTAGGATAATATTACTGTAGTCAATGATTGGGAGTATAAGCGTTTGTACTAATTTCTTTTTCAGATCGAAAGGGAAGAGTTTTCTATATTTTTGTAGGACATGAAGGGATGCTGATGCTTTTTTGCACACTGCAGTTACGTGCTCTGTCCAATTTAGATTTTCATCTATTATTACTCCCAAACTCTTTGCTGAGGGAGAGAAGTTAATATTTGTTCCATTTAGGATAAGAGGTGGTACGGATTCCCGATGTTTTGGGCTAATGAGCTTAGAGTGACCAACAAGTACCGCTTGGGTTTTAGATGGGGTTAGTTTTAGACCTATGTCCTGTGCCCATTTTGACAGTGCATCGAGGTCAGTATTGAAATTTTCAATAGCTTTCTTGAGATTGCTTGGTTTCGCACTTAGATACAACTGAAGGTCATCAGCATACATATGGTATTTGCAATAGGTCAGAACCGATGACACATCATTGACATACAGAGAGAAGAGTATAGGACCTAATACTGAGCCTTGGGGAACGCCTGACACTACCTGCCGCAATTGTGATTTTATATTCCCAGACAGGACGCGTTGCTGACGAGACGTCATGTGTGACCGAAACCATTGCACTGCACTTGGTGAGAAATTTAGACCGCTAAGTTTGGCTAGTAAGATGTCGAAGTCGACAGTATCAAATGCTTTGCTGAAATCTAAGAAGCAAATGATAGTCGCTTCTTGTCTGTCCATGGCAAGTTTCAGGTCATCTGTCACCTTTATCAGAGCGGATGTTGTGCTTCGATGTTTACGGAAACCTGATTGGTATTCGTCTAGTAGGTTAGGTATCCTGAACAGAATGCCCTCTTTCATGCCACTCAGAATGGATATCGAAGACATCAACGATGCGAAACCCAACTCTCTCATTTTTCGTATGACATCCTGAAAGCCGTGGATCAAGACAGTCAGGTGGTCGCTTTATTACTAGCCTTCCGAAAAGCATCTGACTTGGTAAGACTCCCGTATTTAGTAACAAAAGTACGAGTATGTGGAATGTAAAAAATATCTTGACTGGATGGAGGGTTTCTTGGTAGGGACGATGCAGCATGTTATGTTGGTTGTCGAGTCATTGACAGAAGTAGAAGTAATTTTAGAACTTCAAACAAGTGTATCGGGAGCCTTGCTTTTCATGTCCGACAGGGCGTACTACCAGGAACATCAATAGTCGAGGATATGACGCGGCTGCTCATTTGAGCAAAAATCTTTATATGGACGTATGACCTATTCCGAATGGTTTTCAAGACAATATATTTAATGTTCATTTGTTTTTGGGCTAGTGGCGCACACGTATGTGTCTTCCATTTCCAACCTCTTTGATGTTTTATCATAGCCCAATCTACCTCTCTGCTTGCTCGGGATGTCATTCTGTCACAGGAATACAAGTGGACACAAAACTGAACCCTGTGGGACTCGGTGACTTCTCCACAAACGCTAAAATTTTCTGTCTTACCAACACGGCTTGAATCATTCAACACAACTTTTGCATCAGAAACCACTCAGAATAGTGCATTCCTCGATATGAAGCTTTCTGCTTCAAATGAGTGTTCCTATCATATCCGTAAATATTGACCATTCCTTCTGGGCACCCTGTAGCTATATTAATGACCTAGCAGAATAATGAAATTACCTGTAGTGAAATGCTATCTGGAAAAAAAAAATCTGTACAAATATTCAGTCAGATTTTGATAACGTTTGAATGTGGTCCCATATCGCAGCCCGCCATCTCCTTCAGAGATGGAGTGAAAGATTACAAGAAAAAAGGGTCAAATTTATCACTGTTACCTTAGTAAATATGCCCATATTGCTAGATCAGGCCGTTGCGTCTGCGCCAGCTGACACGCCTATAAGGCGGCACGACTTCTTCTGAGGGGATACAGAATTTATCCTGGAGCAGATATAGGAATAAACCCCGCACAAGACAGTTTGGAAAACCAACTAAAACGTCACGCTCGGACTGGCCTGTGTATGAAACCTAGAGTCATTAATGCGGGTCGCGTATTCGATCCAAAAGCCAACACGCTGCTGGTTAATCTGCACGGGCAACTAAATTAGTTGTTGAAAGTAAGTCAGTAACTAAACAGTGGCAAAACGTAGAAAATAGCAGTGTTGCAGCCTGCGAGTGAAACTCAGCGTGTGACAGGAGAGAAAGAGCACTCCCTTGTTCTCCGTTAAAATGGGTGTCATGGCCTCCATTGCACAGCCGCTACAGCACAAATCTCGATATCATCCAAGGTGAACACGGCACGGCAGGCGCTGAACCGGCGCCGTAATTGACGACCGCAAAAATTAGCGCACGCAGAAATATTGGCGCGTCCGCCTTTGTTCAGGGTCCTGGCAGCGCAGCACGGCGCTGACGTAACTGGGCAATCGTAAAACAGACAGGAGAGCCATAAAATTTGAAAGCGCGCCAGGACCCGGCTTCCCAGCCATTTTACAGGCTAATGGCTCGTCGGACAGGCTGCTGATGATGCCGAAAGCGCTATCACGACGACCCACATTCCTGCCACAGGTGTTTTCACAGCGCTTCCCTACAAAGGAAGACATTCCCTGGGCTAATGGCTGCAGCATGAAGCGTCGTATCTTCACTGCACCACCTGATGAGGAACCTCTCCCTAAAGATCTTACCACCCAAATTTTATATCAGATCCACAACTGCACTTAGGCTTCAGCATTTAGGCAAAATGGCGAGTCTTGCACAGGGTAGACTAGCGTGGAGGGGCCCATCGAACCAGACTTAGGACTGAAGACGACGACGACAACAACAAAAAACAACAAGCCCACAGTCATGACGAAATCATTAAATAAAGTACTATTTCTTGCAACGCTGCTTTTATTCGACATTTTCTTTGTGTGTCACAATCGGCTAGATGAAGCGAAAGAGAGAGAGGAAAACTACATCATCGTCATGGTGGTAACAGGCCATCGGAAAGTACGATCAACAGCGACTTTGCTGATTACATTTCCCAAATAAATTCACAGTGTAGATAAATAAATGTCATGTGACTAGGGCCTCCCGTCGGGTAGACCATTCGCCGGATGCAAGTATTTCGATTTGACTCCACTTCGGCGGGGATGAAGTGATGATTAAGACAACACAACACCTAGTCCCTGAGCAGAGAAAATCTCCGATCCGGCCGGGAATCGAACCCGGGCCCTAAGGATTGACATTCTGTCATGCTGACCACTAAGCTGCAGGGGGGGCGGGGGGCGGACACAATGTACATAAAATATATTCATCATTTCGGCTAAATCCAAGAAATATGTTACACTTTGTGAACCAGACCATGGATACCGTCCGTCCATAAACTTCAGAGACCGATTTTGTTCCCGGCGTGGTAGCTTGAACTAACAACGGTAAACAACAGATGCGCATTCGACAAGTGAGTCGCGAGCAAGACGTGTTAAGACGTGGACGTGCGGCGGTAGAACGTCTGCTTTTGTCTCACAAATCACAATGGAGCAACATCTGTATATCAAGTGTTCAACATACTCTCCAGAATGCCTTGAGGAAGAGGGAACAGTGTGCGAAGTCCGTTCCGCACTAGAGATGGGTCGTTCGGGAACTAACGGGTCCAAAGGAACGGTTCAGCAAGATGAACGGAACGAGCGAGGAACGAATTCTAAGGAACGGTCTTTCATAGTTCACTTCGGTGGCGGCTTTCTACTTACAGTTCCCAGGAACGGGAAACGGTCGGTCTCGTTCCCGTACGGCACGTCGGCCGGTCTCGTTCCAGCCTCGGTCCCCGTTCCCGTCTGTCTCGGTCTCGGTTTCGCTCGGCCGAACTCGTCCTTCTTCGTGTGGCCACTCGTCGCAGTTCCACTGCCGACTGCTCATAGTTCAGTATCGAGTTGTTCGTTTCGTACGCCCATTCTAGATCTGTTTCAAACCTTTTTTAAACTCTGAACTTCTGGCTATTTTCGAAATTCTATTCAGCGTCCACGACCAGTAATTAAAATGTATTTTATAATTACGTAAATTACGTAAAAATTACGTGGTATGTAATACATACATCTTTTCAGGTAACAAAACGGCGTATCTGCTTACTTCACTATTTCGATAAACAGCAGAAGAAATACTTGTAAAAAGGCAAGATTTTTGTTATTACACATGCAAAGGACGTCAGCAACGGCACACACGAGTGATCATTTTCCGTCTTTTGTTGATGCAAGGTAAAAGAGCATGTTCATTGTTATGGAAGGTAGACCGACTTACAACCGAATCAAGCCCGCGCTTCGTAATCGGGTGTACAGTGTCACATTTTTAAAGATATGATAACTTCTACAATATACAGGATGGCGCACGAAAAATCGGCCCCGAGTATTATTAGACTGCTCATTGTCGCTTACCAATCGTCATCTATTGTTTCGAAGTAATTGTTTGGATTAGCTTATTTGTTATTTCTTCACTGCCTGATTAATACATGTTTATCTATTCTGCTCGTAGCGGTCAACAAATCGTGCGTAATTGGCTCGCAGTCTGTACTCGGGGCCGGTTTTCCGTGCGCCACCTTGTATTATTTCACCGTGATCAGCCACATAACGCTTCAGTTGGCTAAATGAGATGTTTTTGCAGCATCACGAACATTACAAGTGTGTGAGATTTCTGTTACGAATAAAAACTCTGCACTCCAGGGGGGAGGCAAGTGCCCCTTCTTGGCGCCTTCCATCTTCAGTAATCTATGCTACTAATTTTCAATTTTTCGTAAGAACCATATACCAAGCACAATGAATGGTGAACGAGTAAAAATGAACAGTTCCCAAAAAAAGAGCGATCACCAGTGAACTAGGTCCCAGTCATCTATGCTACTAATTTTCAATTTTTCGTAAGAATCATATACCAAGCACAATGAATGGTGAACGAGTAAAAATGAACAGTTCCCAAAAAAAGAGCGATCGCCAGTGAACTAGGTCCCAAGGATGAACGACTCTGCACATCTCTATTCCGCACACCTTAATTCCCAAACAAAAACACCGACGCGTGGACGCCTGCCGCGACTTTATTGAAATGCAATACACAGACACTTTTACCCCGCAAGAAATAATCGCGCGTGACGCGCCTTGGCATAATTAGTATGAACTTATCACAAAGCGAGTGCAGAAATCTACATGAAGGGCCAACGCTTTTTGCGTTGTGCTCCAGTGGAGGAAGGGGGAGGGAGGAAGGAGGGAGGGAGAGAGAGAGAGAGAGAGAGAGAGAGAGAGAGACGTCCTAGTTGTGGTGCGCTTTGCCCCGTACATTGCTAATGATAAAAGTGATACATATAACAAATGCTAAATATCTCATGAAAATGTCTTCTCAATGTTGTAGATAGTGTATGCAGTAGTCCAGGAACTGCTTCATTACTCGCTTCAACATAGATCACCATCATTTGCTTGAGGCGTTAATCCCGCGGCAATGCGGGGTCGGCCTTGTTACTATTGATATGGCAGTGTTAGTTTCAGAGGGTTGCCAGGTGCTCTTCCTGCCGCCACACCGAACCCGCCGGGACGGAATTAGGGTAACCCAACTATCTGCGTCTAGTGTAAGCCATGAAATAGTGTGAACGTGTTTCAAATGTCTGCGAGTCGTATAACTGAGGCGGAACGTGGGGACCAACCCGGTATTCACCGAGCGGGATGTGGAAAACCGCCTAAAAAACACATCCAGGCTGGCCAGCATAGCGGACCCTCGTCGTTAATCCGCCGGGCGGATTCGATCCTCGGCCGGCGCGCCTACCCGAGTCCAGGAAGCAGCGTATTTGCGCTCTCGGCTACCCTGGCGCGTTTCGCTTCAACATGGATATATTGTATAAATTAATTGACAACACGACACAGCAATAATAATAATAATTATTATTATTTTATTATTATTATTATTACTATCTTCATCATCGATAATAGACTGATTGCCTTAGCACTGACAGCCTGAAGTCCAATTTCTGCCAGTTGAGAGGCAAGGACTGCAGCAACCAAGTGATTTACAAACAGTAAGTATAGTACACCCATCTGAACCTGTTTGATTTCAAATGGGGTTGCAGTGTGCAGGTCAAGCAAGTGCCGCAGAGGAGAGGAATAATGCACCGGTAGCTTGTTTTGTAACAAGTGTGTATCCTCACTGTTGACAGTTGGCTTTCTTTTCTGACGCCCAAAGCTCCAGACGTCACTCAGATCGGCGCCAAACGTTGTGTGTCGATAAAGCATCAACCAAGACACCGATTTAGTTCGTGCTGTGTGCTGTCGTCCAGTATAACATGTGTAAATGGTAATTAAAAGTAACACCAGAGCTACAGAGCATAGGAAAAGCGTATCTGTGAATCTGAAATGCGCTGGAAGGTGAGTAGGTAGGGCGTCAGATCGTCGTGCGAAAGGTCCAGTGTTCGAAACGCACTGATGGCGAATTTGACAGTTTACGCGTGGAATTGTTATATGGGAGAATATTTTTCTGACAGGTAAAAGGACGTTTCGGAATTTGTAGCAATGTTCCTTTTGCAGTCTGCTTTCGATTAGTTAGTGGAAAGTAGCAAACCAATAGCATACATTTGTATAGATAACACCACACAACTGTCCTCTCGTCTGATTTTCAGATTATCTGTTAAAATGCTTCGTACGGATCCGTACGAGATTCGAAGTTCTTCGGTGCCACTCTCAACGAACAATTTTTGATTTTTGCCGCTTTCTGGACGTTTTATTCAGTTTCTGAGTGTAATGGAACGTCCCACACGTTGCTCGTCTTCTACCGACCCATTTCCGCTTTTAAATCGCTCATACCAGTTGTAAACAGCCTTCAGAATTACAGCATTATCGCAATACACGAATTACAACATTTTATGAGCATCTCTGACACTTTTTTGCTACTCGAAATAACTTAATGTTCACGCGTTGTTCGAAAGCCATGAAGTGTGGCCGGCCGGAGTGGCCGAGCGGTTCTAGGCGTTACAATGGTTCAAATGCCTCTGAGCACTATGGGACTTAACATCTACGGTCATCAGTCACCTAGAACTTGGAACTACTTAAACCTAACTAACCTAAGGACATCACAGAACACCCAGTCATCACGAGGCAGTGAAAATCCCTGACCCCTAGGCGCTACAGTCTGGAACCGCGCGACCCCTACGGTCGCAGGTTCGAATCCTGCCTCGGGCATGGATGTGTGTGATGTCCTTAGGTTAGCTAGATTTAAGTAGTTCGAAGTTCTGGGGGACTGATGACCTCAGAAGTTGAGTCCCATAGTGCCAGAGCCATTTGAACCATTTTTGAACTATGACGTGTGACAAACACGGTAAACACAATATTACTCCAGCATCCCTGGACGCTGATTGACAAGCTAGAATGTGTTCCAACTTGATGCTGCCTGTCTCAGCTAATCAGCCTGTTGGTCAAATTACATAAAATAGTTGTCTTCAGTTGCTACTGAAACAATTCCGCCACCGCATTTTTTTCATCACGCTTCGTGGTGTCTTCAGTAAAAAATCGTTAAAAATTTCGTTACTTCAGCGAAATTGATAATGGGCGAAAAAGCGTGAAATAAACTGCAGAAACACGGCAAGTTGATGGACTTCTTAACTTGGCAAATTATGTTATACTGCACGGGCATTTTTCACAGTAAAATATGACGAGATGCCCATTGCTGATCCCCACATTCAAAAGCAGCCAGATATGACGACGTGACTTCAACCGGGCAGCTCAGTGGAACTGCGTGAGTTATTAATCTCTCCCTAAGCGGCGACGGCAAAACCAAACTGATGAAGCGTGAAAAGGCGGCACGGGAGGGTTGTCCTTTTAACCGAAATTAGTTGAATGTGTTTGCGTCCGTAATTGGCACCACATATACACATCAGTGTACTTGACGCGCTCACGTGGTGGAGAGTTTTTGAAAAGTCAAGCCGAAAACTCAGCAAAATGAAATTTTCGTTTGAAACTTTTTTTTTTTTTTTTTTTTTTTTTTTTTTTTTTTTTTGTGCGGGGCGTGAACGTGGCACAACTGGACGCGGGGTGTGTGTCATCTAGCTGCACACGTTGGCACGTGAGACGTGTGTGTGTGTGTGTGTGTGTGTGTGTGTGTGTGTGTGTGTGTGTGACGTCAGGGGGACAGCGAGACAGAAGCCATGCGGCCGCAGGGCGACCGATAACAGGCATCGCCGGTGCATACGGAGGGGGGTTGGAGAGTGAAGAGCACACATTCAACAGAGGCTGCCCTCCCCCTCATACGAGCATCGGGCCGTGTCGCGTTTAATTGCTGGCCGCGAGCGGCGGGGGAAAACCGCGGAAAGCCCAGCGACATTCAGTGCGGCTCAGTCAAGTGTTTAAGGGAGAAAGGGGGGCGGGGGAAGTAGTGGAGAGGCGGCTGCGTGAGGGGGCGGGAGGAGGGGAAAGAGGTGCGTGCGTGCTTTTGCTGACGAGGGGCGTGCGCGCTATGGATCGCATCTGTAGCCTCGCCCGCGAACCGCTGCCGTCGTTTCAACTGACTGGATCGTGGGTTGCAGAACACGAGAATGTTGCCGTCGGCCGCTCGGCTCACAGACCGACAATTCTCGAGTGCGCGAAGTTTTTCTTTTTTTTTGAAGAGTCGTAGCTTTGTAACGGTCCTGCGGCAGGATCGCGAGTTAATTAGTGCCCGTGTGTTTGCAATAACCAGCAACCGTCGCTGCGAATCCTCGACGGCGTCGATTGCGAGGCAGGGTGATTCAGAAATACTTTGACGAACTCCGACGACAGGTTCCTTAAACCAAGACAAGGGAAAAGTTCATATAGACGTATACGCAAAAATACTTAAGTTTATTGATGAAACTTTAATAAAATTGTACGTTTAACACTTCAGTTATACAGATTGAGGCAAGAATATGTTCACATTGAATGGGTGATTTGTTTTTTGTTTTTTCGCACATCAAACAATGGCGTCACGATATTCCATTGAGGAAAGGAGGTATAATAGATAGCTGCCTCGACGGAGGATTTCAATCTCAAAGCATCGCACAAGAAAAATTCAGGGCCTGGACGGAACAGGATGCACCATCGCGCCTGACAATTGGTAGTATCTACGGGGCAAGTTCGTATAAGGATTGGTCCGTTCACGACGATTGATACGGAAACAGAGGTAGAAATAAATCTGTCCTAACTGGAGAGAATATCATCCTCGTCCAGGGAGCAATGGTAGCCAGCCCAACCAAGTCCTCATGCAGACTTGCCCTGGAGACTAGCATGTCGCAAAAGTCAGTGGTTAGAGTTTTGCACCGTGATTTAGGAACGAAGCCATATGACTTGGAGATTGTGCAGCATCTTACAAACGCGGACACGTACGTGTGAGTGCTGCACAAATTATCTCGGAAATGATGCACACGGAGCCTGACATTCCATTCATGTTTTCTGACAAAGAAACATTCAACATCAGCGGTTGTTTGAACAAGCACAGCTGTGTCATCTGAGTGACCGAGCACAACCTGGAAGTTCGATACCACATGCAACCTGTGGTCTGCAGTGAGAAAATTTGCAGTCGTTGACCCATCTTTGTTTGAAGAACAGACCTTCAGGGGAGACAATTACGTCGCCGTGCTCACCACCTTCATGGAGGAGAACGCGCCACTTGCCATTCTCCAGCGAGGGTACTTTCAGCAAGACGGCGCCCTTGCCCATTACTTCGGGACTTTCTGCACGAGACGTTCGTAGACGATGGGTCAGTAGAGGTGGTCCTCTCCCATGGTCCACATGTTCACGTCCTGACGCCATGCGATTTTTGGCTCTAGCGCATCGTATCTATGCCAGCGAATCTAGCAACTTGGAGGACCTGAAGTATCGCGTCACTGAGCTTCTAGCCCTGTTCAAATTGGCCAGTGGGCTTTAAATCAACAACACAGAAGTGCACTGAGCCATATGGGTACCAAAATAAAACTCAGTCACGAAACCCCTGCCTTATCATTTCATGTGATTAAACACCCATTTAATCCAGAATGAGATTTTTTCACTCTGCAACGGAGTGTGAACTGATATGAAACTTCCCGGCAGATTAAAACTGTGGGTCGGACCAAGTCCCGAGTTCGAGTCTCGGTCGGGCACACAGTTTTAATCTGCCAGGAAGTTTCACCCATTTAATGTTAACATCTTTTTTGCCTTACCCTGCACACTGTCAGCGTCGAAATGTTATCAACTCGGAGACTCAAAGTAAATGTTCTGAGCGTCTCGCTCTTGCTTTCACGTGCTTGCAGTCTTCGCTTTATGGATTGTCGCACTCTTTCAAATGACAGTGTCTAGAGATTTCACAGGCTTCTGCGACACGTGGACGACAAGTTTCTGTATTCGGTTTTCCTGCTGTAGCTTGATGGTCATGCTGAGCATCATGAATTCGATTCCCGCTACTGCCAGGGACTTGACCTTGGAGGTGAGGGGGACTAGACCGGGTGGACTCAGCTTAGCCATGGGCAAAAAGCGATCGCTTAAAACCGATACCAGTAATTTAGTTCTGAATAATCGGTATTTTTCAGTACTTATTTGGTCTGGGTTTTCAAAGCTGTTTTTATTTTTTACTGTCAACCAGGTAAAAACGATCGAAACATCAATTAGCCAAAGCAGCCGCGCAAAAATTTTTCGTTTTTAAAGAAACCTTTTGTTGAACAACAAGTAATTTTTATTCTTGTGATTTGCATTGTTTTGGAATGTTGCGTTATCATAGAAAATGGGAAAAGCTATCAGTGCTACTTTAAGAAGAACATCGACAGAAAGGAGCAACAAACACTTGGCATAAGAATTTGTGCAGCATGGCTGAGACGATAATGCCACTGTTACAATGTCACGTGGGGATGCCACGCATGTACACGCAGTCTGCAAGACTTGCCTCATCTCTCATGACAGTTTCTCTCTATCGTCGTCAGACATCGGTTGTATTACAGAATGGCACCTTCTCTAGTATGTGGGAGTACTTTACGGAGCTCGGTATCAGCGAAGTACACTGCTCCATTTGCTTTAACGATCAAACACAGCAGGAGCCACAACCAGGTCCTGATGTAAGGAGAAAATCTAAAACCTCGCAGTTTATTTATAGTTTACAATAAAAATAGAAAGCAGCTGATCTGCTGCTTGTATCTATACGATCGATGATTACAAGAAGGTTTTTTAATTGAGTTTCAGATCATCACCACCACCACCACCACCACCACCAGTAGGTGAGTATTGACGATTTTTTAGTGGTGGTCAATAACTTTATCACTTTCCGAGAAACGCGGCGAACGGTGGACGGACTAACTTTATTTTTATTTGCCTATTTAACTCACCATTTCGAATCTTATGTATCTTTAAACTGAAGGAGTCTCAGTTTTTCAATCTTTGTTCGGTTTCTACTTTTCTTACAGGAAAAAATATGAATAAAAAACCTAATATAGGTTATTTCAGAAACCGACTCTTTGGACCGTTTTTAATAGCCCGATTAAACTGGAGTTGAGAGAAAAAAAAGATATAGCCGAAAACCGGTTGTTTCAGCGGTAACCCCCATCCCTAACTCAGCCTCTCGATGCCACCTGAAGGAAAAAAGGAAGGAAGTAAGATCGAAGTTTAATGTCCCGGTAAATAGAGATGGAGCACAAGCTCCGATTACGAAGACTGGGGGAGGAAATCGGCTATGCTCTTGTTAAAGGATGATGCCACTTGAGGAGTTATGTGAGTGAGAAGCAGCGGCTCCAAGGTAAAGACAGCTGACAATGGCTGGGAGAGTTGTCCGCTATCCCCACACCTCTCATACCGCATCGTGTCGTGCAACTGGTACTCCTCCATCTATGCATCATTCAGTCCAGTGTATACTGAAGACTCAGATTAAAATGTTTTGAAGCCCCATCATACACCACACATTTCTTCTTACTTGCTAGGGCACATCATCTAGTAATTCTTTGGGCGTTATCTGAATTAAATTCCGGCAGACAGCACTTTTTAAACGTATAGGCTTACCAGTAAATCAATGGCAGTTTCAAGCCTTCTACGAATGAGAGCACCACGCCGCCTTCTACGATAGAATGACTCAATGCCTTCTTTGAATGAGTGCACTAAACTTGTTCGATTGCATCTTGAAAGCTACGAAAACTACGTCTTGTGGATTTAGCTTTATCTGAATATTTTCCCCTTGTAAGCAATCTGTCCCGCCTTTTAGCAACCTGTCCTCAAAATTTGTAAAAGCATTTCAAATCGTCCTATATATATTTCATGACGAATCTGACATAATTTTAATCAGAACGAAACATTGAAAAGTATTGTAAATTGGCAAATACACGAGAATGCTGGAAGAGGAAGAGATGGGGATTCGTATACATCATACACCGCAAGCAACCTGATTGTGTGTGGCGGACGATACTTCTGGCACCACTAACTGATCCCCCGTATACTGTTCCACTCGCGAATGGCGCACAGAAAGAATACTTTGTCGGTAAACCTCTGTATTGGTTCTAATTTCTCGAATTTTCTCATCGTGGTCATTAAGCGCAGTGTATCGCGATGTATGTGGTAGAAAGTAATATGTTTCCAGAATGAGATTTTCACTCTGCAGCGGAGTGTGCGCTGATATGAAACTTCCTGGCAGATTAAAACTGTGTGCCCGACCGAGACTCGAACTCGGGACCTTTGCCTTTCGCGGGCAAGTGCTCTACCAACTGAGCTACCGAAGCACGACTCACGCCCGGTACTCACAGCTTTACTTCTGCCAGTATCTCGTTTCATATCAGCGCACACTCCGCTGCAGAGTGAAAATCTCATTCTGGAAACATCCCCCAGGCTGTGGCTAAGCCATGTCTCCGCTATATCCTTTCTTTCAGGAGTGCTAGTTCTGCAAGGTTCGCAGAAGAGCTTCTGTAAAGTTTGGAAGGTAGGAGACGAGATACTGGCAGAAGTAAAGCTGTGAGTACCGGGCGTGAGTCGTGCTTCGGTAGCTCAGTTGGTAGAGCACTTGCCCGCGAAAGGCAAAGGTCCCGAGTTCGAGTCTCGGTCGGGCACACAGTTTTAATCTGCCAGGAAGTTTCAAAGTAATATGTTGTCCGACTCTTCCTGGAAACTGATATCTCGATATTCAATAGTAAACCTCTGCGTGATCCACAACGCCTCTTGTAACGTCTGCCAACGGAGTTTGTAGGGCATCTCTCTGTAACACACTCGCGCCGACTAAAAGATCCTGTGGCGAAACACGCCGCTCTTAGCTTGATCTTCTCTATCTCTTCTACCAGTCCTACCTGGTAAGGGTCCCAGACTGATGTACTATGATCAACAATCGTTCGACCAAGCGCCTTAGTAAACTTCCTTCGTGGATGACTTACATTTCCTTAAGCTTCTTCATATTAATCTCAGTCTGGCGTGTGCTTTTCCTGCTATTTGTTTTATATTTCCATTCCACTGAAGATCCTGCCGAATATTTAACGCCTGGCTCTTACAGTCCAATAAATCGGCTGCGGCAGAGCACTGTATTGATACTACTCACTGTATGTTTACGAAAACGTCGAAATTTTTGCGTCTACTTCATCTTTTGGGGACTCTGTGGTGAAACAGGCGATTGAAATTCGCTTGGTGATGAATTTAATTGATGGTGACACCACTGTCAGATTGGCTAAGTCATGGTATCCAAGCTTTCTGTAATAAATTAAAAAACGCAGCGAATACGGGACCATCAATCTTACGGATACTCTGAAGATGCCTGGACGATATACACCTGAAATATTAGAAGAAGAAGAAACATGAAGAGGAATTTAAGCAGCAGCACTCCCAAAAATTTATTGAAGTAGTCATTGTGCCGTGAAAACATGAAGATGCAAGTGTGAAGTATTTCACGTAGTGCACCAGTTGTAGGATTTTGGTACGGTTTTTACTAACGGACCGAATCACAATGAATATTTGTGCATATAATTTATCATCTCAACGCCAGACAAATCGTCCGGCGGTCGAAAGTGTTAACAGTACGAAGGCGAGGCGGGTCCACTTTAAACATTCTCGTCAATATTAATATCTTTACGACGTTATTTCTGTTCTAAGAGACTATCGAGTCGGGTCGCGTGTAGGGCAGCGAGTGAGTGAACGCACGCTTATTTCTTTATTTTGAAGAGCTGTCGAATAAGACACAAAGGAACTAGAAGGCTTGTGACGTATCCTTCGCTGTCCGACTGCGTCCCCTAGTTAACAAGAACCCGTTAGGCACAGCCATGTTTGAAGAGTAGATCGCTAAGTACACAACAAAAGAATGCCACTGGAGCTACCAACGCGCTGACTTCATACACAATGAGCGACTTCCGTACGTTAATTTCGAAGAAGTATCATTTATTTTGGAGAAAGTGATGTTCTGTTCGATAAATCTCTGCCGCGTTGTTTATGGCTTCTTGCCACGGTTCGCGAGGCTACCCCCTTTGGAGGTTCGAGTCCTACCTCAGGCATTTGCTGAGGATTTGAATGCGCAATTCCATCAAATCGTGGTGATGCTGATAATGATGTCGGCATTTTCCCTCTTTTCCAGTATGTCCCACAGATTTTCCGTGGAGTCCAAGTCAAGTAGTTTTTCAGGCCAATCGAGATGTAATAGGATAGGGAAGTGTTCAGAAAACCAGTCACATGTTCTTCCAGTTCGATGAACTTTGCTGTCGTCTTTATGTGCCTTTGTGAGCAATGGCCTCTTGCGAGGTGAGAGACTAGATGTTCACTGCATGCAGTTCATGTCGCAATGTGCTCTTGGTAACAAGTTCGGACGGACTTCCATTCACTAAAACTAAAAAAACTCTGCCTAAACAGGCCACGAAGGCACAACGGTACCAACCGGCCGCCGAGTCATCCTCAGACCGCAGGGGTCATTGGATGCGGATATTGAGGGGCGTGTGGTCAGCACACCGTTCTCCCGGTCGTGTGCCAGTTTACGGGACCGGAGCCGCTATTTCTCAATCAAGTAGCTCCTCAGTTTGCCTCACAAGGGTTGAGTACACCCCGTTTGCCAACAGGGCAGGCCGGATGGTCACCCATCAAAGTGCTAGCCCAGTACGAGAGCGCTTAACTTCGGTGATCTGACGGGAACCGGTGTTACCACTGCGACGTGGCCGTTGGCCCACGCGCCTCCTTACAATCGTCAGAACCAAGGTGTTTCTTGCTGTGGCGAGATCTTCTGACAGAATTGCGATCTCCAACTTCCACGGCCGACTGCGAATTTATTTTGTTGACGCCATCGTTATGAAGTAAGAGAAATCAGAGGTCGTGCGGGAAGATTTAGGTGTTCATTTTTCCCACGTGCTATTCGACAGTGCATCTGCTAAGCACAGTAGTGGTGCAGATGTAGTAAAAGATATAGTTTCTTAACACCCAGTCCCCTCAGTGTAATTAATATGCAGCTTTAATAAAAATCATCAAGTTTAAATTTTCGAACATTTTTCCGTCAGTTCAGAAGCAGAAGGTGTTTAACGTCTCATCGACACCAAGGTCATTAAGAGACGGAACACAAGTTCGGAATTGGGAAGAATGGAGAAGGAAAGCGCCCATCCTCTTTGGAAGGAACTATCCTGACATTTGCCTTAAGCGATTTAGGGAAATTACGGAAAACCTAAATCAGGAAGGCTGGACGCGGGTTGAACCGTCGTCCTTCCGAATGCGAATCCGGTGTGCTAACCACTGCGCTACCCTGCCCGGCCTGTCAATTCAATCTGGCAAAAAAATGTACGGTAGTATCTAGAGCGTGACAGCACTGCAGTCTCTTTAAAATGGCGTAAAGCATAAAACAATGGAAATACTCATCTTGGTTTTCTCGTGGAACCAGTGGCCCTCGTACTATAGTAATCTGCTGGGGTATGATTCATAAGAGGCCGAAGTCTGAGAAGTTTCCGTGAAGATGTTAAGTCGTTAAAAAAATAAATTCTCTTAGTATCTTTCATATGCTCCCCGCATCCAGTAATTCACTTTTCACTCTTGTCCTACAACACACAGATTAGAGATGGTGACTTTAAAAATAAACAGTAATTTCCAGAATGACGTATTTATATTCTCTTCCGTAACTCGTGAGTTACGAAAGTTAACACTTGGTTTTAACAGTATGTAGTTCCAAGGATAAAAACTCCATTCCATCTTAGATGCATGCTAGTCGGCGACTGTCCTCTACTAGCAGTCCCCAATGACTATTAGTACGACGACCCACTACACAAAGGTAGCACTACTCGCTTGTGCAATGAGTTTGATTTCAAACTTACCGAGTAAATGATATTCAAGACATAAACAAGTTTTATAATAAGAATGAATTTTAATAATTTTACGTACAATTTTGTAGTGAAGTTTCGGTGTCTAAATAATTTTAAATGCTTAAACAGCTGCCGGTTACTGACAAAAGAAGATGTAATTTCATAGGACAATTGATGTTTCTTTTTAAAAAAAACAGGAAAATAGAAAATGGGTTTCCAATTCACGGCGGATCAACTAAAACTTGCACCGCAAACATTTCGATAATTGAAGGCGCCACTGATAAGCGAATTTCACATATTGGAACCATAGCCAGCGGCCCTCTTAGGCAGCCCATACACAGTGCGTTATGAGTTTCAGTTGTGTATTTATTTAAAACATTTACTGACAGTTTCACAATCAAAGCAGACTAAATTAGAACGTCAACGGTGTCTGTTGCAGGAATCTATTGCAAGTAGTTTACAAGATATCTTAGTTTGAACTTTGTTAACACGGACAGTGTTTGTTTTATGTTGCAGCACAAACGAATGTGAATTTCACATGGGTGCGTAGTGCAGCCCTACATAGATATTATTAAGTCTTCGGAGGGGCCGTGACGTTGGACATTGCCAAGAACAAAATTAAAAGGAAACAAAGGTGAACGTAGCACCTCTGCGGGGTCTGACACGTAAGGAACTAAATGCATCCTCAAAACCCATGCTCTAAGTGATCACCACCAGCTGCTGACTGGCATGCAACGATTGCTACTCACGTTCTAGCATTTCAAGGGAAATTTAGCGTAGACAGCAGTAATATGCCGTTTCATATGATCTGTAATTATTTGAAGAGGCTTAATAGGTTGGAGAGTTTGACGTCTATTAGGATATCTTTCGGCGTACACAGTACACGAACGAGCGGCATACTTCTTACGTTCGCCATAAGCCATGAGCATGTCTGCTTTTTTTCGCACTGGGAAATACCACATTCCAAGCACGTCGTACTACGTCAACATCGTACAGTAAATGACACGACCTTCGCAAAGCAGTCGCAGTGTACACACGAGGGCTTTGAGCACTATGGGACTTAACAGCTGTGGTCATCAGTCCCCTAGAACTTAGAACTACTTAAACCTAACTAATCTAAGGACATCACACACATCCATGCCCGAGGCAGGATTCGAACCTGCGACCGTAGCAGTCGCGCGGTTCCGGACTGCGCGCCTAGAACCGCGAGACCACCGAGGCCGGCGTGTACACACGACTCAATGTAAACAAACATAACATTGTCACGTAGCATGTAACAACCACAGAGCGGTTCTAGGCGCTACAGTCTGGAGCTGCGCGACCGCTACGGTCGCAGGTTCGAATCCTGCCTCGGGCATGGATGTGTGTGATGTCCTTAGGCTAGTTAGGTTTAAGTAGTTCTAAGTTCTAGGGGACTGATGACCTCAGAAGTTGTGTCCCATAGTGCTCAGAGCCATTTGAACCATTTTTGTAACAGCCAAACCAGCACATGTCACACTCTCAGATCGGTACCAAACTTTGTATGACGATAGACTATCAACCAATACACCGATTTAGTTCGTGCTATGTGCTGTCGTCCAGAAGAACATACCTAAACGGTAATTAAATGTAACGCCAGAACTACGGAGCACACGAAAAGCGTATCTTTAAGTGACAGTGTTGCAGATCTCGCGTCGGTGACTTGATAGAGTGAGAGGTCGTAATCCTAAAGGTCCCGCGTTCAAACCCGACTGATGACAATTTGTATTGAATTGTTTACACGTGAGACTGTTATATGGGAGGACGTTTTCCTGACATGTAAAAGAGCTTTTCGGAGTTTGTAGCAATGCTCTTTTGGCAGTCTGCTTTCGTTTCGTTAGTTGAAAGTAGCAAACCTATAGAGAACATTCGTATAGATAGGTGTGGGTTCTGTCCGACATGTGCGGCATAACAGACACCACTCATGATGAAGCAGCTGATGCATTTGTAGTTTTACGTAAACGATCGGAACAGTAGAATAAAGAAAGATTTGCATCGCACGTGCGGTAATACTAATAGTCCCGTTTAACACTTTGAAGCATAATACAGTAAAAAGAAATTGTGATCATTGAGGTTTGAACCTAAGACCCTTGGTACAGCGGTCCCACACATTATAAAGTTCCGCAAGGAAGCTGTAGTTATTAATTAATCACAGTTATGCTTTTCCTGTGCTCCGTAGATCTGGTGTTCCTTTCAATTACCGTTTGCGCCCGTTCTACTGGACGACGGTACATGGTACGAACTGAAGCGTAGTTTCGGTTGATACTCTGTTGACATACAACGTTTGGTACCGCCCTCACTGACTGACATCTGGAGGTTTGGGTGCAAGCAAAAGGATGGAACAAACAAAATGGTTCCAATGGCTCTGAGCACTATGCGACTTAACTTTTGAGGTCATCAGTCACATAGAACTTAGAACTACTTAAACCTAACTAACCTAAGGACACACACACATCCATGCCCGAGGCAGGATTCGAACCTGCGAACGTAGCAGCAGCGCGGTTCCGGAATGAAGCGCCTAGAACCGCTCGGCCACAGCGGCCGGCCAAAATTGTGTATTGACTGAAAATATGCACCCCTGCCTGCAATTCAATTCCGTGAAAACCTTATCGACAGTACCTTCCGTGCTCGAAATACTTGCGGCGCAAGTGTTAAGTGATTCACTCAGTATATATTACAAGAAATAAGAAATGGAAATACATTTCAAGTAAATGATCTTAAGCAACAGTATCAGTCCAAATGGCTCCTACAATGTACGTAAGATATGCAGAGATATCAAAGAAACAGTCAAAAAATGAATGGTCATCAGACGGATCATCAATCGGAAGATGTATCGTCAACTACTATTGAGCAGAACTCCCTGTGGTACAGATTCGTTGTAAGTTGTACTGTGACTCCGTGACAAATGACCTTGGCAACACTATTTTTACGGTCGTCTCTGGCAGCCTTGTAGCCCGAGAGCTATGCTTGGGAATGCCGAGGCCAAGGTGGGTGGCTGCGGCGAGCGGTCGCTGATAAGACGGAGCGGCACTCGCACCGGCGAGGGATCGGCAAACAGGCTGAGGCCGGCGCGCCAGCGGGCTCCTGAAGAGCCGGCAAGAGTGGCGCCTGATTTATCGCTCGCCCTGTCTCGCGGCGCGGGTAAACAGTTGTCTGGCAGGCTGCCCGGGGACCGCATCCGACCTGTCGGCTCCTGCCAAAGCGAACGAGCGCCAACACTCGGTGGCCCTCCCAGTCTACACACAGCAGTCCATCATGGAGGGGAAAGTCAAACTGATATCAGAACGAAATCACCCTACGATAACAACTCTTCGGCAATTTTTTGTACAACCCTACCACGAGATGCGTGACGTCGACGGCTCCACACGACTAGAACCCGAAAGGGCAGATATTGTTCGCTCGGCCGTGCTGTATCGCACAGCTGCGACACCTACCTCGAATCGAGACATGTAGGGTCCCCGCGAAATAACGCGGCGCCGTTGCTGAAACTCATTCTCGTCGTGAGCGCTTAGCGATATCGCCCTATCGTCGCATGCCTACCGGCACTCTTCGATCGTTATCGTCGTGATCTCGTAGCACTTTTATCTTGTAGAGATGTAAATGAGTTACCTGTTCTGCTTGCTACGACTTCCATATCCATACATATTATAAATACGTATCTATGTATCTTACATATCTCCTCCTACACCATTGGACCGATTTCGACGAACTTGATACACGTATCAATTATTGTCTAGAAAGAATCGTTGTGGGATTAAGAACCACGTGTCTATTAAAGGGGCGCAGGTCAGGGTGAAAATGTAGCCCACGACGAGTGAATAACCAGACTTGACTCATCGAGTATTTGAGAATGTAACCACTTGGTGATTTGCAAATAACTTTACACATAATTTCAAACCTTTACGGAACTACTACACGCTGACAACCAACAAAATGACGAATGGAAAGAAATTTCTCGCTAACTACAATTCCGCTTTTCATGCAATAAAACTGCCCGATCAAGGATTACGATTTAATGTATTATTCTTTACTACTTTTATTCGCGACACATTTAGCAGACACCATTCTCAAATACTAACGAATATCCCGGCTAAATTATATCTTTGTGCGACGCGCAGTTTAGGAGATATGACGTCACACTCTGAGATGAGTAATAAAACTGCTGCATCATGTATGACGTTTAAATGATTACTTCTTTGCTACTAACTATTCGCAACACATTTTGCAGACAGTATCCATGTATGCCGCTGAATGTTCCTACAAAACCGTTGAACGACACACAGTTCACGAGATATGGCGTCATAAATATTGAGCTGCGTGTAAACTAAACTGCAAGACGAAATTCGCTAAAGAAACAGGTGAAATACGTGTACTAAAGTGTGAAACATATTTAAAATACAGAAATGTACGTATGCTGGCGAATCAGAGATTAACAAACTCCTCCTAAACCTCTGGAGCGAAATCCACCAAACTTGATACACAGACAAGTTACTGTAAAGAAAGCTTCAGGTATGAAGTTTTTATTGCCCTTATGGCACACGATTATTTCATAACCAGTACGCAGAGGAACTGAAGATGGCAGCTTAGCCCTGGCGAAACCAGTAATCCAGTATACCTACATGCCATCAACGCAATAAAAACTTCAAATCTGAACCTTTTTTTTATACTGAACTCATGATCGCTCTCCACCTGACAATGTCAGAAATTTATAGCTCTTGTTACTATCTGGAGAGAAATACTGTGGGGGGGGGGGGGGGGTGTAAGAACCACAGTTATCTCCAACTAGGGTGGGGGTGATAAAGTGTAGAGGGAAGTGGGAAAGAAGGGAGAGAGGGGCGAGATGGGGGGCAGGGAAGACAGAGGCAGGAGAAAATGGACGGAGAGGGATTGGAGGAGATGGACTAATAGGGGAGTGGAATAAATACATATCCGGCCGACGCCAGGTACTCAGTTACTCTGCTGATGAAACAGATCTGCCTGCCGTTCACCGTGGAGACATCGAACTTTCATCTTACTACATGTATTTCTATTGGCAGAGAAAGCCAGTTTTACAAGAGCGACTTTCTACTAAAAATCTACTACTCTAAGTGTGTACACGTTTCGTGCCGGAGTGTAAATAGCTGCCAAACACGTGGCGAGTGTGTGTACTACGTCGAATGATCTATTGATTGTGCCCAGTCTAGAGTTCTAAATTTCCTAGTATGCTGCACACTGCACGGGCTGTGGCGCCGTCTGCTAACATCGAAAGTTCTGGTCAAGCTCAAACCCATTACAGGAATGGATATTGTACTTTCGTGTCTTCTTGTTCTTTATTATGTTGTTGGTTTTGCTTTAGTGATACACTGGAAAGGCTGCATGTACCTGTCCTGCTAGTGTTGTTGTCCTAGACGTGAGAAGAAATGTCTGAACGGTATGTGCGTTTTACAGAGAAGAACCCCACACTATGCTTGAATAAGAAAGTAATAGTTGATTGTGTTAACTAAAATTATGTCAACAGAGAGAAAGCCAGAATTATCAATGAGAAAATAGTTTTCGATGTTATTTGGCACATAATGAGACACAAATGTTTAAGTAAAAAGTCACTACTTTGCGCGTTCTAGATACCGTTTGATATGTTTGCAAGTATAAATTTTCTCGAGAAAATAAATGAATATAAGCAGAAAGCAATTACAGATATTGGCTGCGAGTAGGCGTTGATTTACATCACGAGGCAAATTTGAAAAATTGACTCGGACCGGCAGCGAACCCGGACCTCCTGCTTACTCGGCAGTTGCCATGACCACTGAGCCATCCGAACACAGTGGTCATCGGAGCCGCACGGACAACCCCAGCACGCCTCCCGTTAGATCCAAATTCATTCTCAACTTATCCACACACTACTGAAGTACTGCCCCTTATTCTCATTACCCGCGGCATTTCGCCGATTCCCGGAAGTGTGTGTGTGTGTGTGTGTGTGTGTGTGTTTTGCGTGCGCGCGCGTTGGAATGTTTGGACGACACTTTCCCTGTTCTTACAGTACTCAGGACCGGAGAGAATTTACCACACGACCTTTGACAAAAACATTCACTATAAACTTTTCTTTTTACATTAAACTATTATCAATGTTTGTTCCTACATTTTGTTACTATTTTTTGTGAAAAGAATACTCCCGACAACCTCACTTTCACCATTCAGGTGGCAAAGTGTGCAGCAGACAGCTCTCACAACACACGCGGACTGGACAAACAGTAAATTTAAATAATTGGTGTAGACTGATTATGAAGAACAGATTAAATGTGAAGTAGACTCTTTACAGTTTTGGGCGACGTCCATCTACAATTCTGGATTACTCGTCGACAAGCCAGTATTCCGTAGTAGATGTAAGTAACACAAGAAAAATACTAATTCAAGGAATGACTGATCGTCCAGTCCCAATAGTATCCTGAACTAATAGGCGAGATCGTGGCTGACCGTGAAAAATAGAGGATACGGACACAATGGGGGGCAAGCGGAACTGTTGTAACCCCATCAGCATCGGTGAGTGCGTGATACCGGCAGTGCAAGCTACGAGTTCGTGTATTTACGGCGGGCGAATTAGTCATGAGCACATTCTTGTGAAGCGACGTACGAGGGCTATTCGGAAAGTAAGGAACGACAGGTCGCGAAATGGAAACCACAGTGAAAATCAAAACTGTTTTATTTGCAACAGTTAGCTACAACTTCCAGCTACTTATCTCCATAGTCGTCGATCCGACTTAGACGTTTGTCGTAGCGTTGTACCAACTTTCTAATACTCTCGTTATAGAAGATAGCCGCCAATGCTTTCCGACAATTCTCTACGCTGGCCTATAGCTCATTGTCTATGCCAAAATGTCGTCTTGTATAGCCAGCAGTTCATGTGAGCAGAGATGAAACTCAGAGGGAGACAATTACGGGCTGTATTGTGGGTAATCAAACATTTCCAACTGAAAACGATGCAGGAGCATCTTCGTTGCCCCTGCAGAATGTGGCTGAGATCTGTATTGAGGAAGAAACCGCACGACAGTTATGTAATGTCGGCTGCATAGCTTCAGGTGAAATTTCTCACCAGTCCCTCGTACTTGGCAGGAGACACCATTGCTCTAAGTATCTTTATGTGCTCCCTGTGCGCTCAGAATTAAAAAGAACGATATAACGCGATCGACAGGCATACTAGAGACACTGCCCAACACACCTGTGAAAAACTACCTCGGATTTTCACTGTCGTTTCCATTTCGCGACCGATCGTTCCTTACTTTCCGAATAACCCTCATAACTGCTAATCTTGGGACCAAAAGAAATGGAAGGCTTCCTGTCGAAGATGGCGGCAACTTCCACACTATCAATAGACCGTTGTGAACAAGCACCGCCCAAGGTCTGCAAAGAAGTGGTTGACCGTCTCATGTCAGCCGCAGAATAGGCCCCCCCCGAGAGCGTCTCCATCGGTGATTTTATGGTCGCTGAGCAAGCGCAGTGGTATGCCCACTCTGGGGGAGGAAATGTAGGAACTGTAGCCAACCTCATTAGGGGGCTATGGTGCCATTTCCTGCAGCTTTTTGTCACCTAACTCTAATGCTACTTAGTTTGTTTTGCAATCTACTTTCTTCAGCCGTTTCTCTTTGCTTGCTGAGTGTCTCACTCGATCCGCTTCTCTAATTTCATCCTGTTGCGTATCTGTTAAGTTCTGTCTCAATCTATTCATTCTCTTCCGCTATGAAACTATACGTGCTGCTCATTCCTCATCTGTTCCAGTTCTTCGCTGTTTTTTTTTTCTGTTTCCTCCTTTTCAGTTCACCACTGGCAACCTCTCCCAATGTTCTAGAATATTCTCGAACCTCCTGTAATATTCTGTACCATTTTACATCAGTCTCCAACATTCTAGCCAGTCTAGGCACTTCGGCTCCCAATTACCAGTTGCTTCATCTGCTTCCCTTTAATTCCACGGTGCGATGCCCTCTTTTGAAAACCACATCTTCGAACCCAGCTGTTACAGTTCCATCGAAACCTCCTTCATGGCTGAAAGATGGAGGGCTATGGTAGCATATAACTCCCATGCGGCTGCAGGAAGGGGGAGGGGAGAATTCATAGTGACAAACACGGAAAAACCACGCTTGTATTGACTATATATGGCGATTTTGCTTTTCAGACATTCTGCACATCCACGAGAATCTCCTCACTGTGGACCTGTGGAAAAACACTATCTAATCTAATTTTATCTTTCCAAAGGCTTCCCTTCGCACGGAAGGGATACAACTACAGAGTGAAATAGCTGCTTTGAAGACTGCTTCGTGTGACGAACGGACAAGAATAGGCGAGAACAGAACATCGGTTCCTTTCACGAGTCGCTGGAGGCTGATCTCATTTACAGCATCGAGAGGGAAGCCGACGTGTTAATTTCCCCCCCAAGCGTGAACACGAGCTAACTTTCAAAAGGTTTAATCTTCCACATCGTGGCTGCCCATCGGACCAAGCTATCATCTGATTCGGCAATGCTCCATTGCTTACTCGACAGCACGCCCGTCTGCTGTTAGTCTCTCTCTAGTTTCACATCCAACGTACAGCCTACAGATTCGATTCAGAGATAGCGGGGCAGGCTTGTAAGTGTAAAAAGAAATCCCCCTCCCCCCTCCCCCTAACGCAGATGTTTGTACTGTGGTTAGTTTATCGGTTACTTACTACCACACCATCACATTTACAAAAAAAAACATTATCACTTTAGCGAAGAAGGCACATATGGACAATGTGAACACTACCAGACCATGAGTTTGAAGTCTTAATTTACAGTAGAGGTGGAGAAGGAGGGGAAGTTACCTTTCTACGTCAACATCTACATAGACGCTCTGCGAGCCACCATACAGAGCGTGACGTAGGGTACCCTGTACCACTGCTAGTCATTTCGTTTCATGTTCCATTCGCAAAGAGAGCGAGGGAAAAACGACTATTATATGCCTTCGTATGAGCCCCAATTTCTTCTCGAATCTTATTTTCGTGGTCCTTACGAGCAATCTAAGTTTGGTAGTTGATAGTCGCAGACACAACATTGCTTTTACAGTATCATATTGAAGTCAATTCTTAAATGTGGCGACTGGTTGGATTGTGTATACGATTGGAGTTCACCTCCTCAGCGTCAGTTATCGTCTGAAGATGCTCTACTGAGTCACCGAAACTGGTTGCAATATAATAAAATAACATCAAAACGACGAGTATCGCTGTTTCACTTTATTAAGTAACTGAACAGCTGAAGTCCTGCAGATCATCAGTCACAAGTACGGACACACAAAAACATAGCTGCATCTGTTTTTAATAATATGTATGCATATCAATTTTATCAGATGCCAAATCAGGATGAAACGTTATAACTCATATTTGTGAACGATCTTACCAGTCTCTCGTCACAATTGAGGGGAAACTCTGGTATCGTCTGTAAAAGGTGTCAACCTTCACGGCCTGGGGTCAGTGCGCTGAACACGTTTCACTCTGGAGAGCGGTTTAGCTTCTTGTTTTCAGGACTTGGTATTTCTCGCGTCTGTGGACTCTTGCATCTTCTCACGAATGCTGTAATTCTAGACTACTTTGGAATTACTCTTTAGTTCATGTCGTCGTGGCTCTGGATCAGCTACGAACATACACGACCTGTGTTTATTTCAATTTATAGTTATTTTCAAACTACTATATGGGGCCTCGAGTCCTATTTGGGTCGAAACAATGTCAACAATTAGGACTTAAAGAGCTACTGTTTAATGTAAGAAAGTCACTAACAAATAATGGCAATTTTTGATTATTAATCACCTCGTGTGACATTTTTATGCCACACCCATAAATCAAAGGTAATAGATGTTTTTCCTGATTATGCATTTCAGTGACATAATTTAAATTTTGAAACTTCCTGACAGATTAAAACTGTGTGCCGGACCGAGACTTTAACTCGGGACCTTTGCCTCTTGCGGGCAAGTGTTCTACCATCTGAGCTACCCAACCACGACTCACGCCCCGTCCTCACAGCTTTACTTCTGCCAGTACCTCGTCTTCTGGAAAGTCTGGAAGGTAGGAGACAAGGTACTGGCAGAAGTAAAGCTGTGAGGACGGGGCGTGAGTCGTGCTTGGGTAGCTCAGATGGCAGAACACTTGCCCGCGAAAGGCAAAGGTCCCCAGTTCGAGTCTCGGTCCGGCACACAGTTTTAATCTGCCAGGAAGTTTCGTATCAGCGCACAATCCGCTGCAGAGTGAAAATCTCATTCTGGAATTTAAATTTTACTGTGAAGAACAGACTGCGATGAGTTCGACTACGGCCCCTATGATGCAGAAAAGTTCCGAAGACATTACTGACTGGTCGCATTGTACGATTTCATCACCATAGCCTCACAAGAGTGAACGCTTTCGACAATGTAAGGCGGAACATGATGTTCATAATCGTTGAGGCTAAAGTACAGAGACATATGGATAATATTCTACAAAAACTGAATGGGAATAATAAAATACGGGTATCAAGAAAGAAATTCAAATTTGTGTTAAGGAGCGTCAACACAAGTTTGCAGATTACTAGTTTTTCAACCAGCACGTTGAAGAAGCTATGAA
This sequence comes from Schistocerca americana, assembly GCF_021461395.2. Taxonomy (NCBI): domain Eukaryota; kingdom Metazoa; phylum Arthropoda; class Insecta; order Orthoptera; family Acrididae; genus Schistocerca; species Schistocerca americana. The sequence continues at coordinate 227,166,518 of NC_060123.1, forward strand.
AAATTGGAAGAAAATGTCGTAGGACGAACAAATGTGCAAGGGAAAATATATCAAAGTCAAGGCCCTCCATGACGTAGCTCTTCTAATAGTATGTATCTACGACAGAGGAGCGGTTGAAATAAATGGACAACATACAACGGATAATGTCTTACGGTTGAAAACAACATGGTCGCGGGTGATTAAGAGTAGTAAAAACGAAAACGGCCATTTGCTTATCATCAGAATTGCAAACGCCACAGTAGTGAAAAAATGGTTCAAATGGCTCTGAGCACTATGCGACTTAACTTCTGAGGTCATCAGTCAGCTAGAACTTAGAATTAATTAAACCTACCCAACCTAAGGACATCACACACATCCATGCCCGAGGCAGGATTCGAACCTGCGACCGTAGCGGTCGCTCGGTTCCAGACTGTAGCGCCTAGAACCGCACGGCCACTCCGGCCGGCCACAGTAGTGAAAAGAATGTTGTACAGAAGGGATATAACGCCAGTGGTAATTTTGCCATGTAAGAGTTAAGGTTACAAAGAGTGGCCTAAGTAAGGAATATTTCAAAAATTGGATTGGCACAGGAAGTTAAAGTTTCCTTCGATAAAAAGAGCTCTAGTGGTTCCAGGTATTAATATGGTTCTGAGGAAGAAATTCATGAAAGGGTACAAGTGGCAGCATTGTAAGAAAGTGGAACGTGAGAAATTCGGACAAATAGAAACAGAATTATTTGAAATTTTGAGGGCTGTTGAAAAATGTTGAAAATTAAGTGAACATATGAAGGTCTAATGTACCTCCCGGCTGAAGTACACATTCTGTACTCAGAATAACGTAATACCATGAGGCTGGTATGCACTAATCCAGATAATCTCGAATACTTCCGTCAAACACCTACGACGAAGCAACTTAGGCTACAAAAAATTTAGTTACTGTGGAGCCACGATGGGTTTAGGAGGCAATATGGACACCATATGAAAGTCCGATACTTCTCTCAGGTAGTGGCATGAAAGCAGTTCATGTTTTTTTTCAGATTTCCGGCGAAAGATCAGCTCAGCGTTGAAAATTAAAGCATTGTAGTCGATAAGTGTGCTGATAAAATACAACACATTTTTCCGTAGCGCTTCACTTGTGCCTTAATCAGCGTTCGAAAACCCAGATCCAATATTTCACCAGTGGTTACCTGTGTCGACGGGATCGTGCGGCATGCATATGCATGCTCGAGAGAGTGCGAGTATGCAACGAATGCAATGTGATGTGATCTTGCATATGCATGTGACAGACAGGCGGGAGCGCGAAATTTAATATGTGCTTCAGCGTAGTGGGAAGGGGGCGTCGACTGCTCTCGCCGGGGTCGCCGACACCATGGAAATTTTATCTCCTGCTCTCATTACCCTTCTTTTTATTATAACTTCCGTTATTTCGGAATTCCTCAATAAGGTAACATCGGAGAAAATCGCACACGCCGAACGCACTGTGAACTTCGAGAGCTCCAGCAATGGAAAGTTACGTAAGATTTTGGGTACGAAGTGCTGCGAGAGCACGCAGGAATCCGAATCAGAAGGTCAAAGAAAAATATTCCTAATTCATGAGTGAATACACAGACTAAGATACGAAAGCTGTTGTTAATCAGCACGGAAAGCACAGCATTACGCTGCAGATTGCTAACAAATGTCCCAGCATACGGAACAGGTACTCACATATGTGAGTGAGCCGAAGACACCAAGTAACAGAACGCAGTACGTTATCCGGGACAGTAAGAATTTATCAGTGACAAAGGTATCGTCAGGAGTGCCCAACGGAAGTGTGACTGGACCGTTCTTGTTCTCTATATACGAGAGTGATTTGGTAAGTCTGATAAATTTCCATGAAAGAATCTAACATATTTGCTGTGCCTTCCGAGTTGGTAAGCCTGATCACTCCAAGGATCGTATGAAGAATATCAACTATTTACAGCGTACAGTTCATGGTTGACAGCCGACTGGAGTAAAAAAAAAAAAAAAAGAAAGAAAGAAAAAGAGAGAAGAGGAAAACCGGTTTCGTGCTGTTATTAAACAGTTCCATTTGAAGGATTGGACAGCTGCACAAATCAAAACTGAATTAGATGAAGTTCATGCGGACAGTAGACCATCTTTGGAGGCCGTTTGCTTTTGGCTACGGAATTTAAACGTGATCGGATAAGCACCGAAGACGAAGAGCGCTCCGGCCGTCGAATTGAGGTCACCGCAAAGAAAACTATTGACAAAATCCACGATATGGTAATGCAAGACCAAGGCATAAAAATTCCTGTGATTGCTGAGACTAAAGTCATCTCAGCTGAGCGAGTGCACAACATCCTGCACGGTGAACCGGCTATGAAGATGCTGTGTCCGAAGCTTGCTCAGAGTCGACGAAAAGCGCATTCGGCACAACATGTCAGCACAATGTCTGGCGATGTTTAATAGCCTTCTGCAAGACACTTTGCGCCGATGTGTTACTGCTGAAACCTGGATCCGTCATTACACACCAGAATCTAAGCGGCAGTCAGAACAAGTGAAAGTGCATCGACGAAGGCAAAGGCCATTTCGTCAGCTGATAAGGTGACCTGTGTTTGAGATTCACAAGGAATAATTCTCAGATTACTTTTTTTTAAAAAAAGGCAGAGCCATAACTGCTTCATTGTTCGATCGTCTGAAAGTTGCGTCAGCTGAAAGAAGACCAAGGTTGGCACGCAAAAAAGTGCTCTTTCCACTAGAAGAACGCACCATTCCACACACCAGCTATAACAGCGGCAAAAGTACATGAACTGGGCTTTGAATCCACCCTATTCACCAGACTGTGCACCAGGTGACTTCTTTTATTTCGTAACTTGAAACTTTGCCTTGCTGGGACGAAATCATCATCACATGATGAAGTGATAGTTGCAATCAACGAGTATGTTGCAGAGTTCGACAAATTATTTTTTCGATGCGATGAAAAAGCTTGATGATCGCTGGACCAAGTGATACCCCTTAACGGACTTACCAAACCATCCTCCCTCGTAACCGATGTGATAGATACGGAAGCCGGCCGCGGTGGCCGAGCGGTTCTAGGCGCTTCAGTCCGGAACCGCGCGACTGCCACGGTCGCAGGTTCGAATCCTGCCTCGGGCATGGATGTGTGTGATGTCCTTAGGTTAGTTAGGTTTGAGTAGTTCTAAGTTCTAGGGGACAGATGACCTGAGATGTTAAGTGCCATAGTGCTCAGAGCCATTTGAACCATGTTGAACAGATACGGAGAGGAGCAATCTGACACTGTTTCGTCATTGAGTGCAGTCGAGGACAGAAGTTGACTTGGACAGAATTTCTACTTGATGTGATTAATGACAGCGTGCTCTAGATATGATTAATGGCAGCGTGCTCTACACGGAGAGAATGTCAGTTAATGCAGACAATAGGAAAAAGCATCTTCCAATGTTAGAATGATGTACTAATGGTATGGTGTTAGTCACGTCGATTACATACCTAGCCTTAAATTTGCAATTCGATGTAAAATGAAACGAACTCGTAAAGTCGGTTGTATGGAAGTCGAATGATGCACATTCGTTTACTGAAAGGATTCAAGAAAAACGTAGTAACTCATGTGTGAAGACGACCACTCATGGGACACTTGTGCCACCCATTCTGGAATACTGCTGGAGTTTTTGGGACCCCCACCAGATCTGACTAAGGAAGACATCGAAACAAATCGCAGGCGTGTTGCTGTAGTTGTTAGCGGTACATTCGATCAACATACGAGTATTATGGAAATACTCCATTAACTCAAATGCGAATCCCTGGAGAGTAGAATACATTCTTTTAGCGTAACACTCAATAGAAAGTTTAAAGAACCGGCTTTTTGCGACAGACTACAGAACGGTTCTACTGCGACAAACGCACTTCTCGCGTAGAGACCGCGAAATAACAGGACAGGAGAAGTCGGGACTCGGATGTAAGCGTAAAGACAGTTTTTTTTTCCATAGCTGAATTTGAGAGTGGAACAAGAAACGCAATGACTCGCAGTGGTACAGCGTCTCCTCCGCCATTAAACACAGGGTGTGTTGCAAAGTTTGTGTGTAGATGTATCTACACTCTCCGATCAAAAGTATCCGGACACCCCCAAAAACAGACGTTTTTCCTATTAGGTGCATTGTATTGCCACCTACTGCCAGGTACTCCATATAAGTGACCTCAGTAGTCATTAGACATCGTGAGAGAGCAGAATGGAGCGCTTCGTGGAACTCACGGAATTCGAACGTCGTCAGGTGATTGGGTGTCACTTGTATCATACGTCTGTACGCGAGATTTCCACACTCCTAAACATCCCTAGGTCCACTGTTTCCGATGTGATAGTGAAGTGGAAACGTGAAGGGACACGTACAGCACAAAAGTGTACAGGCCGACCTCGTCTGTTGAATGACACAGACCGCCGACAGTTGAAGGTCGTGAAGTGTAATGGGCAGACATCTGTCCAGACCATCACACAGGAATCCCACACTGCATCAGGATCCACTGCAAGTACTATGACAGCTAGGCGGGAGGTGAGAAAACTTGGATTTCATGCCGCGCGGGATTAGCCGAGCGGTCTCGGACGCTACATTCATAGACTATGCAGCTGGTCCCGGCGGAGGTTCCAGTCCTCCCTCGGGCATGGGTGTGTGTGTGTGTGTGTGTGTGTGTGTGTGTGTGTGTGTGTGTGTGTGTGTCCTTAGGTTAAGGGCTGATGACCTTAGCAGTTAAGTTCCATAAGATTTCACAAACATTTGATTTTTTTTTTTTATTTCATGGTCGAGCGGCTGGTCATACGCCACACATCACGCCGGGGTAAATGCCAAACGACGCCTCGCTTGGTGTTAGGAGCGTGAACACTGGACAATTTAACAGTGGAAAAACGCTGTGAGGAGTGACGAATCGCTGTGCACAATGTGTCGATTCGATGGCGGGGTGTGGGTATGCGGAATTCCCAGTGAGTGTGATCTGCCAGCGTCAGTAGTGCCAACAGTAAAATTCGGAGGCGGTGGTGTTATGGTGTGGTCGTGATTTTCATGGAGGGGGGGAAGGGGGCTTGCACCCCTTGTCGTTTTCCGTGGAACTATCACAGCACAGGGCTACATTGATGTTTTAAGCACCTTCTTGCTTCCCACTGTTGAAGAGCAATGCCATTCGCCAACAAACCTTCCAGCACCTGACTGAACGTATGTCTGCGGGAGTGGAAGCTGTTATCAAGGCTAAGGGTGGGTGTCTCTGCACTAAAATGCAGTACCATTGGGAATGAGATAATATCCAGGATGGTTATAATTAAACCTTGGATACTTGAGAAAACCGTCATGAAGAAGTAATGATCGTAGGACAAAGAAATTTTTTCGAAAGACGTTGGTTGCCACGTGAGAGTGTAACATATGTTAACTAACATGTTTACGTTCCAGATTTCAAACGTTGCTGAATGTGACGATCATCTACATGCACGACGGCTTGGAACAGCACTACAGAGTGCTCTACTGCTGCCCGAAACACCCAGGTGGGATGTCGGCTATCTCCCTCGTTATCCTCATCTTCATCCTCCAACTTGTGTTAGTGCCCATTGATAAACCATGTCCTTTAGGCAGCCCCACAGCCAGTAATCACACGGCCTCTCCGAGGAACAATTCCCAAACCTCCAGTTAATTCGAGTTTCCGAATCATTTTCTCCAAGCCCGTTGCGGCCAGAGGAGCTCTGTGTACTCTTTTGATGCGTCGATGCTCCCGCGGAGCAGTAGCGCTGTTGATAAAACAGCTGCACGCCTTATGCAGGCCCACGTTGACTGCAACTGTAATGCACACTGATGCCTGCATTTCAGCTAGGACTACTGATTTTTTAAAAACATCGGGAATCCTGTACGTAGATGAGCTGTAGCTTGATACCACTCAAATCGCAAATGGCTGGAATGCTTGCTACAGCGCGTCTGGGTCGGAGCTCTCGTTGAAGTAACCGAATTTTAACAGTTCATTTTATCACTGTGGTGGCAACCGCTACCAGATATCATGTACAGTGGCCACATTCCTGCCGAGTCTCTCTGCAGGATCGTAGAATAAATATCCAACTTCTCGTATCCCTGTTAGACGACCTCGTTGAAACTGTGACGTGTTGATAGTGGCGTCTCTGTCGCCTTAAAGGCGTTCTTGCCTGGCATCAGCTCACCAAGTCCAATCTCAAAGGTAACTAACGCTCACGAGCATTACACCGTGTATTTAAAGGAAATTTCATCTGCATCGTCATAATGGCGCTACTAGCTTTGCCCGTACGCGAATCGCGCGAAATGTGAATAGACATTATCTTTCGGACGCCTGCCAACTTTCGTTATGTCGCGCAAATCCTTGGTGCAGCGAAACATACTTCTGCGCTCAGTAGGGGCATACAGAACAACTCGTCGGGGGAAACAACTCGTCGGGGGGGGGGGGGGGGGGGGGGGGGCACTGCTAGTGCTGATGGAGCTCTGTCCCCTTGACATAAAAACCAGAGAACAGGCCGCCTGCTATTGTGTGAAGGAGGGAAAAGATAGTGGAAATAATGGGGGCATACGTTGGGGATAAGCCTGGAATAAAAAGAAGGGTGGAAGAATTGTGGCAAGAGCAGTGGGATAATGATGAACTGGGGCGAAGCACGTATGAATTGTTGCCACACACTGAGGAGCGAATACAGCTTAAATATCTCAGACCAATCAGAGGACAGCTGCACTTTCTTACTGGACATGGACCCCACCCGACATACCTACGCCGGTTCGGGAATGGGCTACACCTGCGTGTGACTGTGGTACGGTGCAAGGCATTCCAGACCATGTGGTGTATGACTGCCCCCTCTTCGAAGACGTTGCAGAGGAACTTAGACAGCAACTTCCTAACTACTATACGCACCCTCTGCTCAGGCATGAGAACAACTTTCACGTCCTGAACAAACTTTTACATGCAATTTCCAGTAAAGTCCTCCAATAATTTTTTCGGTACAATCGATTGGACACTACTGGCCATTAAAATTGCTACACCACGGAGATGACGTGCTACAGACGCGAAATTTAACCGACAGGAAGAAGATGCTGTGGTATGCAAATGATTAGCTTTTCAGAGCATTCACACAAGGTTGGCGCCGGTGGCGAAACTTACAACGTGCTGACATGAGGAAAGTTTTCAACCGATTTCTCATACACAAACAGCAGTTGACCGTCGTTGGCTGGTGAAATGTCGTTGTGATGCCTCGTGTAAGGAGGAGAAATGCGTACCATCACGTTTCCGACTTTGATAAACGTCGGATTGTAGCCTATCGCGATTGCGGTTTATCGTATCGCGACAATGCTGCTCGCGTTGGTCGAGATCAAATGACTGTTAGCAGATTATGGAATTGGTGGGTTTAGGAGGGTAATAAGGAATGCCGTGCTGGATCCCAACGGCCTCGTATCACTAGCAGTCGAGATGACAGGCGTCTTATCTGCACGGCTGTAACGGATCGTGCAGCCAAGTCTCGATCCCGGAGTTAACAGATGGGGACGTTTGCAAGACAACAACCATCTGCACGAACAGTTCGATGACGTTTGCAGCAGCATGGACTATCAGCTCGGAGTCCATGGCTGCGGTTACCCTTGACGCTGCATCACAGACAGGAGCGGCTGCGATGGTGTACTCAACGACGAACCTGGGTGCACGTAAGGCAAAACGTCATTTTTTCGGATGAATCCAGGTTCTGTTCACAGCATCATGATGGTCGCATCCGTGTTTGGCGACATCGCGGTGAACGCACATTGGAAGCGTGTATTCGTCGTCGACATACTGGCGTACCACCTGGCGTGATGGTATGAGGTGTCACTGGTTACATGTCTCGGTCACCTCTTGTTCGCAATGACGGCACTTTGAACAGTGGCCGTTACATTTGAGATGTGTTACGACCCGTGGCTCTACCCTTCATTCGATCCCTTCGAAATCCTACATTTCGGCAGAATAATGCACGACCGCATGTTGCAGGTCCTGTACGGGCCTTTCTGGATACAGAAAATGTTCGACTGCTGCCGTGGCCAACACGTTCTCCAGATCTCTCACCAACTGAAAACGTCTGGGCAATGGTGGCCGAACAACTGGCTCGTCGCAATACGCCAGTCACTGCTCTTGATGAACTGTGGTATCGTGTTGAAGCTGCATGGGCAGCTGTACTTGTAAAAGCCATTCAAGCTCTGTTTGACTCAATGCCCAGGCGTATCAAGGCCGTTATTAGGGCCAGAGGTGGTTGTTCTGGGTGCTGATTTCTCAGGATCTATGTACCTGAATTGCGTGAAAATGTAATCACATGTCAGTTGTAGTAGAATATATTTGTCCAATGAATACTGTTTATCATATGCCTTTCTTCTTGGTGTAGCAATTTTAATGGCCAGTAGTGTATTTCATACCCATGCACCTCTCCTGTTCCGCCGGGTCATGGACTTGGCCAGCCGCTTCACGGCTGGGATCCAACATGTCCCGGATTGGCGGAGGGAGGGGAGGGGATGTGCACACTTTTCACCGAACATGACACGCAGCGACAACGACAGCATAGATAAGAAATAGTTTAGTTGTAGGATAAGCTAGGAAAACCCCTTAGGATAGTACTGCAGCGATTAACGTCTCCGGACAGCCCAGTGCCAGGGCACGTCCACTGGGGTTAGCTCGGTGGGCGAGGCGAACAACAAGGTAGATTTGTTAAACGCTGGAACATCTGTAAAGCTGCAGATAGTGCACAGTAGTTAGGTTTAGATAGTTGCATGTACATCAATAATAACAGCTGTAGGGAAATAATAGTACGAGTAGAATCGGCATACCTGTACGGTTAACAATTACGCTGCATTAGTTGTAATATGATTGTAATATTAGGACCCACAAATTTAGTAATGTAGTGGGTTGATATGTATTCTTGTAATTAATTCGAATAAAGATTTGTTTTAAAAAATCCTTCTTGTGTTTAGATTTTCTTGCGTCAATGTATTTTAATGTTTTCAGTTGTCTAGAGTTCACCCGCTAGGGTAGCCGAGAGCGCTAACGCGCTGCTTCCTGGACTCGGGTACGCGCGGCGGCCCCCGATCGAATTGTGCCGGCCAGCCTGGATGTGGTTTTTAGGCGGTTTCCCACATCCCGCTAGGTGAATACCGGGCTGGTCCCCACGTTCCGCCTCAGTTACACGCGTCGCAGACAGTTGGGGTACACTGATTCCGTCCTTGCGGGGGGGGGGGGGGGGGGGTTACGGAGTGGCGGCATCCCACCGTCCCTAACACCTGCGATCGCTGCGGGGCTATGGCGTAAGTGAAAGAAAGAAAGTAGTCTACAGTTCAAAATCTTGCGAGACTTCGCCCAGAAAAATGGTTGCGGTGTCTATCAATTCATTATCTAGCATTTAATACACTGTCAGACAGCGCTGTCGTACATTGTAGCAAGTGGAAATTTTTTCGAAGTCATTCATTACGACCGTCAAATTGCGATACCTCCCGGTAGCGCCTGTCCGTACTGCAGTATCGACACCCTAATTCTTGTGCCAGCACGACGTGAGAGCAACGTTTCTGGTCTCCTTGAAACCCGCATGCCCCTGAGCGCGGCCAGCGCGTTAATGTTGAATGAGCGTTGAGGAGCCAGAGACGGCCAGACTGGACTGGCGGCCGCTGGCCGGATTACGCGGCTCCTGGGAGGATGCTGTGGCGCCTGCCTGTCTGGTCCCCCGCTTACTGATGCAGCCGGCGTGCCCGCACCGGCAGCGATGCCGTCTCTGCCGCTGAATGGGCTGCCGCCCCGATACGTCCCAAGTGTCTTCCACTGCGAGGTCCCTCCGTGCTGTCAGTGACACGCCTACCACTCAGCTGACGGTTGAGTGGCAGCGGGAGCGGTACAACTTCTCGGCAGTCAAGCTGGAGCTTCAGTGAAGTCAATACTGAACTTGTGGTGACATTGATGTGTTTAGACTACCTCATCCTTCCACTGCGACAAATCTATTTGAATTACAGCGTTTATCTGAAATAGAGAATTGGGAAGGAAAGAGAAGGGATAGGTGGGAAATGGTGACATCTAGCCGCACTGCGCATTGTGTTCAGACTATGGTAATGAGACGTGGTACTTAGGGAGTAGCAGGATTCAGTGTGGACAGAGCCGTACTCAGTCACCATTGGTTGCTCGGTGTTTTATTTATTTTTTAATCACGTATGCTATATGAAAACAATTGCAAATACGGTTGACAATAAGGAACAATTGTCAAATTTGACTGTTGAGGCACAATGTCTAATAAATTTCTTAAGCAAGTTGCACTCAAGGCTGAAGGCCTTATTGACAAGAAATTCAAATTACTTGTCGGCTGAAGGCCCCAAAACTCAAACAACAATTTGATGGCTGAAGGCCTAGATAGCAAATTCTTAAGAACGAGTTAACTTCTCCAAGAGATACTAAAATATTATAAAAAAGGACAATCATCAAATTTTCACTATTAAGAGACAATAACTGATTAAAAATTCTTAAGACGAATTGCATTCGTGGCTGAAGGCCTTATTGATAATCATCACAATCTCTCCAAATCAAGAGAGAAGTAGGCCTGAGACACTGCTCCAAGGATCAAAAAATGGTTCAAATGGCTCTGAGCACTATGGGACTTAACAGCTGAGGTCATCAGTCCCCTAGAACTTAGAACTACTTAAACCTAACTAACCTAAGGACATCACACACATCCATGCCCGAGGCAGGATTCGAACCTGCGACCGTAGAAGTCGAGCGATTCCGGACTGAAGCGCCTAGAACCGCTCGGCCACCGCGGCCGGCGCTCCAAGGATCGACCTGGGAAAGTCGCTCAAGTTCGCAAACGATGAGACAGGCGGCCAACAGTTGTATTCAGTCAACCGGGTGCCAACTCAAACTAGTGACAGTGAAACGCAAGACAATACTCTTGCAACATCTACCTAAAGTCTGATAACCAACACAACGATGGAATAGCCCAGGCATCTGCACTGCATCTTCAGAATCCGGTGTTTAGAGCATTCAGAAGCAGAAGGACCCACTACGACTAAAGTAGTCCAAAAGAAACAAATATCCGAACCCCAATCAAGGAGGCTGTCGAACTACACGCCTTACCGGACAGCAGCGGCAAGGCGAGGCGAGGAAAGGTACACTGCCGCAAAAATGAGCTAACCTCAAGGGCAGGTATCTGGGGCGTTAGCGGCCACTAGGCAGAAAAACACCGCTGCTTGAACTTCATCAATAAACACAAGGAATTCAATGATTAATATGATTAATAATAAAAGGAGGAGGACGGCTAATTAGTTTCGCCAACTCCAAACACTCCACTTGTTGCTCTTCGTCTCAGCGACCCTGCGAGCAGCAACGCGTGAACAAACGGAGTGATCTCAAAGTAGTTGAGGTTTCACTACTGGATTAATATTCACTCAACTCAGACTTCCTGGTTCCGGTGGAAAACGAGGTTGTCGCCCTCACAACTACAGCCCCTCGATCCGCCAGGGGACCCGGCATGTCCCCACGCTGCCGGACCTCACTGCTGCCCTGTCCCAACCGATGTACACGACACACTCCGACCTGGAGAACACTTGACGCCCTTCCAAAGATAGTACTAGAATACTAGATATCGATAACCGCTGCTGCTGCCACTCGCGGGCATACAATGCTAGCAAACGTAGCGGCTCTAGGAAACACGAGAAGAAAACGAGACACCACTATCCCCATTACACGATGCCAACCTACCAACGGCACCTACGCGAGACGCAACAAGGCTCAGGTACGAGTTCAAAATTTCTTCCGGACCGGGACTAATCCGGACTTACCGCTTCGGCCATTTTGGCACGGACCCTGACCCACTGAAATTTCCAACTATTCGAACGCTGCAGTGCAGCGTCTCTTTCATGAGAAGCGGTAAATCTGTGTTAGTCCTGGTCCGGCACAAATTTTCGGCATTCGCCATTGCATTACCACAATGCCATGTGCGGCTCTAAGTTGCGAATTTCCACCAATGCCGTCCGTATCTTTCCCCATTCTCTATTTCATACAAATGTAGGCGCCAGCCGCTTCATAACAGGTGGTGTCTGTGGTGTCGGGCGTGTCAGGCTGATCAGGCACAACTCAAGTATATACATTAATGTACAGGGTGTTTGTAATTAAATTTCCGCTACCCTAGTCAGTGTAGACGGAGAAATACTTGCAGTATAGGTATCCAACTTCGTGGGAATGATTTTCACACTGTGCGCTACAGGATCTGCGCTGTTGGTACTTTTACTGTCATGACTTTCCGTTAGGCGCCGGTACTGGTTCGGTGATGTAGGGCTGTTGACATAATATCGATACTTTTTCCAAAAAATGTCGATATATGGCTCTGAGCACTATGCGCCTAGAACCGCACGGCCACTCCGGCCGGCAGTCGATATATACCGGCGATATTTTTTTCCCCTGATAAACTGATATCAAAACGGCAATATCGAATGCAGATATTTTTGTTTTGTATTTTTTCACAATTTTCGGAAAATATTTGAAGTTGTTCATTTTGAAATAGTAGTAGGACATAATTTTACTTCTACTGCGTGAAGGAGTCTTCATCAAGTCCAGTCTTTCTCTTTGGCTGTGTGAAGCAAGTATATGTGGCACGAAAGAAGAACTCCGATTGTACTGGGTGGTGATGGTGTGAATGGAATAACAAGATTCCCGATGTGAAGAACATTTTAACGCAACCAACGTGCTATTTGTTCACATCGACATTCTTAAAAGCAGTTCCTGAAAATGAACAAAAATCTAAATGAGAAGATTGCTCTTTGCGTTGAGCGGAGACGTTGAGGGGAAATACTGGCGTAATCGACGCTCGGCGCCACCAACAGAAATGGCTCTGAGCACTATGGGACTTAGCTTCTAAGGTCATCAGTCCCCTAGAACTAAGAACTACCTAACTAACCTAAGGACATCACACACATCCATGCCCGAGGCAGGATTCGAACCTGCGACCGTAGCGGTCGCGCGGTTTCCAGCCAGTAGCGCCTAGAACCGCTCGGCCACCCCGGCCGGCGCCACCAACAGAAACTGCGACGTTTAGCTTCACGACACAATTTCGACACTACAGCTCCTAGGTCGCTGGCGTTTGCAGAAAAAAGAACAGGGAAGTCGACATGGAGTGTTCCGAACAAATCCGATATGCGACTAAACTGAACGATGGACTTATCAGACATCTTTCATTGTGCCACTTACAGGTAATTACGATTGTTAGCAAAGTAGTTATCGGCTAGCGTGAACATCCATCGTTTTCCTTTCAATTCTTGGTCTCTAATAATAAATCAGTGCATAAATATACTGCTCTAAAACAGGTCTGCAAAAGGGCTTGTACCATATCACGTGGACTATTTTCAAATTAAGTTTCCAGTTCATGTAAATAAAGAACCGTATAAATCCACGTGTGCATTGATTTTTTAGAAAGAGGATACCGGCCACCCTAACAACATCCTCTCTCTTGTTTCCTTGCGGTACAATACTCGACAGAAGTGTCCTATGGCCTTTATCACGTCAGTGTAGTTGAGCCGATTTGTACGAGACACACATAAATTACGTACAAACCTTCGTTTTGAGTCAGACTCGATAGAAAGAAAACCATTTCGTTTGTCACCTCAATGTATGCCACTATTAGTAGCAGAAGTTAAATACATGACTTAAGTAAAATGACACACTATGTATTATATCATCTCTCAGTTACAGTCTAATGACTATATTATCTGCGGATCAGGACGGAGTATATGACCGAAAGCACTTTCTACAGGACGTTATATGAAGGTTTCTTCCTGTCCCATTTACGGATAGTGCATGCGAGTTGTTTGCCTGACTATATTTGCACGATATGCGTGGGATAGATACTCAGTTTCTGCCCGAAACACGATTCTTCTTGTCCCGAGATACGCGGCGTTTATCTTCACGAGTACGCCAATTTACATTTTTTCAAGGTTTTTTGTTAAAGTATCTGTCCAGTCAAATATACCTGCGTTCATATTCGCCTTAAAACCGTGCCTCACAGCCTTCTTAATTGAGGTTTTACTGCAAATAATCACACTATAAACTACTAACAGTTTATTCGATTGTGCACTGTATCCAGCTTCTGCCAGTTGATGACCTCTAGGCTGAAATCAAACGCAGATAATGAGAAATAAATAAAAACTCTCAGCAGCTTGTGGTCATTATTTACCATAAAGTACCTGTGACCATTCGATCCGCCCAACAATGTCACTAATAATGTATATTGGGCTCCCATAGCTGAACAGTATTGAAGTAGGGGCCTTACAAGTGTACTGTATAATTATCTCTTTTCCATTCAAATTATCGTTCTAATTAATCAATTTAAATGTAGCCTACCACTTGCTTTACCCACAACTACACCCATATAGTCCACTTCATATCTATACACATTGTTACTTTCAAATATTTACATGACATGACATTATAGTTGCGGTTCAGTAATCCTGCAGTGAAAACAGGCTTTTACGTTTCGTAAAGTGCAGGATTTTGCATTTATCCTGCAATTACATTAAGAGCATAAGTAGTGGAAAGATATATGTCGCGTCTGGGAAAACTACAGAGATCTTTAGAGAAAAGGAAAGCATCTGCGTGAATATTACAGATTGTAAGTCCGTTCTAAGCAGAGAAAGGAGAACTGAAATGTACAAGAAATATATAGAAGGGCTACACAAGGGAAAGAAAACTTTAATGCAATATTACCGAAAGAGAAGAGAAAGTTGATGAAGGTGAGATGAGAGATCTGATATTGTGAAAAGGCTTGACAAAGCTCTGAACCACATTCAGTCGAAACAATGTATCTGGGCTGGACGGCATTCCCTGAAAATTTTTGAGATCGTTGGGGAGCCAGCCATGACAAAACTATTCCAAATGTGTGTGTGAGGTTTATCAGACAGGCGAAATACCCATACACTTCAGGAGTAGTGTAATAATTCCAATTACAAAATAAGGCGAGCCCTGATAGGTATGAATACAACGAATCATCTGTTTGATAACTCATAGTTGCAAAATATTGACATGATTTATTTGCGGAAGAACGGAAAAACTGGTAGAGGTCCTTTGAGAGGATCAGACTTGGCTCCAGAGAAAAAGAGGCACACACGTGGGAATATTGACCCTACGACTTGTCTTTAAAAAAAAGGGTAAAATACAGTAAGCCTACCTTTACAACGTCTATACATTTAGAGAAAGCTTATGACAGTGTCGACTGGAGTACACTCTTTGAAATTCTGAATGTAGAAGTACAATGAGCGGAAGATTATCTATGAACTGTAAGGAAACCAGGACATGGGAGGGAGCAGTGGGGTTGAGACAGGAATGAGACAGTGTTGCAGCCTACTCCCGTTGTTATTCAATATGCACACTGAACCAGAAATAAAGGGAACAGACAAATCTGGAAAAAAAATTGAAGGTCAGGGACAAGAAATTTAAACTAGGTATGCCTGTGACACTGTAATACTGTCAGAGACAGCGAACGACTCTGAAAAGCAGTTGAACGGAATAGATAGTGTCTCGAAAATAGAGAGTAAGATGAACATCAACGAAAGTAAAACAAGGATAATGAAATGTAGTCAACGTAGCAGGTGATGCCGAAAAAAATTAGATAAGGAAACGAAAAACTGAAAATATTCTCCGAGTTTTGCTCTTTTGGCAGGAAACTAACTGTATATGGTCGAACTAAAGGATATATAAGATGCAGGCTAGCGAAAGTATGAGAAGCGTTACTGAAAGAGAGCAACTGTTAACAGCGAATATAAATTTAAATAATATGAAGTGTTTCCTATAGTGTAACCAAGTACGAAAGCAAAACGTGGCTGCTGAACACTTCAGACAAAAAGAAATTTGGAAATTTGTGGTAAGGTCTTATGGGACCAAACTGCTGAGGTAACTGGTCCCTAAGCTTACGCGCTACTTAAGCTAACTTTAACTTCGGTAAGGACAACACATACACACCCATGCCCGAGGGAGGACTCGAACCTCCGACGGGGGGCAGCCGCGCAGACCGTGAAAGGCGCTCCAAACCGCGCGGCACAAAAAGGAACTAGGAGCTTTTTGAAATGTGGTGCTACAGGAAAATACCGACAGTAAGGTGGGTACATCACGTAACTGAAGAGGAGGCACTTAATAGAACAGAGGAGAAAAGAAATTTGTTGACAATTCGTCTAAAAGAGCGTACCGGTTGATAAGATATATTCTGAAACATCAAGAAATCATCAGTTTGGTAAAGATTTTGGAACATATACTGTTTTAGAACGTTATGTATTACGTCGTAGCTTCCACAATGAAAATACCCCATGCCCGCATCTCGTGGTCGTGCGGTAGCGTTCTCGCTTCCCACGCCCGGGTTCCCGCGTTCGATTCCCGGCGGGGTCAGGGATTTTCTCTGCCTCGTGATGGCTGGGTGTTGTGTGCTGTCCTTAGGTTAGTTAGGTTTAAATAGTTCTAAGTTCTAGGGGACTGATGACCATAGCTGTTAAGTCCCATAGTGCTCAGAGCCATTTGAACCAAAATACCCCATACTTAGTTGTCACAGTATAGAACAGCTCGCTTGACGAAAGATCGGTAACAGAAGACCGGAGAGTTGTACAGGTCACAAAAATACTTAATAAAGTTAACAGGAGTGTTCTGCTTAATCACAGACCTATATAACTAATGTCGATTTGCAATAAGATTTTGGAACATATGCTGTGTTCGAACATTATGAATTACTTCGAGGGCAGCCGGCCGGAGTGGCCGTGCGGTTCTGGGCGCTACAGTCTGGAGCCGAGCGACCGCTACGGTCGCAGGTTCGAATCCTGCCTCGGGCATGGATGTGTGTGATGTCCTTAGGTTAGTTAGGTTTAATTAGTTCTACGTTCTAGACGACTGATGACCTCAGAAGTTAAGTCGCATAGTGCTCAGAGCCATACTTCGAGGGTGACGGTCTGTTGACGCACAGCAGCACAGATTCAGAAAATATCGTTCTTGTTAGAAACAACTAGCTTTTTATTCAAACGAAGTAGTAAGTGCTATCGGTAGGGGACCTTACATTGATTTCATTTTTCTATATTTTCGGAAGATTTTCGACACCATTCCCCACAAGGAGTACTGCTTCAGTTGAGCGATTGGATCCAATATTTTCTCTCAGAAAGTCACAGTACGTAGTAATCGACGGAAAATGTGGAGTAAAACAGACAAGATGCATAGCGTTTCCCAAGGAAGTGTTACAGGCGCTCTGTTGTTCCCAACCCACTTGAACTATTTACGAATTAATCTGACCAGGCATCATACATTTATTGCAGAGGATGCTGTCATTTACCGTCTAGGTAAGTCATCAGATGAACAAAACAAATTGTGAAATGTCTTAGAATGGTGCGAGAAGTGGCAACTGTCCCTCAACAATGCAAACTTTAAGGTCAACCACATGAGTACAAAAAGAAACCTGTTAAATTTCAATTATGCGATAAATCACACAAAGTCTGCAAATTCGACTAAATGACCAGATATTATAATTACGAACAACTTGAGTTTTAACCATCACAAAGATAATGCTGTAGGGGAGGCAAACCGAAACTGCGTTTCACTGGCAGAAGACGTTGAAGATCGAGAGATCTACTAAAGAGACTGCCTAAACTACGCTTGGTCGTCTCTGCTAGAGTGCTATTCCTATGAGATAGTAATGACGAACAACATCGAAAAAGTTCAAAGAAGGGTAGCTAGTTTTGTATTATCGAAGAATAGGGGAGAGTGTGTCATGGATATGATAGGCTAGCTGGGGTGGCAATCATTAAAACAAAGGCGGTTTTCGTCGAGGCGAGATATTTTTATGAAATATCAATCACCAACCTTCTCCTCCGAATCTGAAAACATGATTTTTACAGACTGTGTAACTTGCAAACTGACTGGGGTCGCAACTAGCTCTCGGATTATTTAGGGAAAATGTTTAAAGAGTTCGCTGCGTTCTGTTTTATCTGCCTGCCTGTATGAGCGTAAATTCACCAGCGATTTGCTGTCGCCCACTGCGTCATGGAAGATGCCAAGAATGGGATTCACTGACAGAAAGAGAAAAGAGTTACCGTGATAAGATTGATTAGCATCAACAATCGTCTGACGAGATCCTAATCTGCGGCGATTATTATAGTATCTTACAGTTAACACATCAGAAATGAGACTCAAAGTGACTATCTGCACGGGATATTCCTAAACTTCCCTGAAAACATGACCGCCTGCATAAACGTGTACGACTACTTCGTGAGAAAGGGCACTCTGGCGTCATGTAAAATGAGGTGACGGACAATTTTACGAAGCAGAACGACACATAATTGGCATCACTTGCATGTTAAAGAAGAATATCTTATACGAAAGGTAATAAATATGACAGCACTTCGTAATGACAGGAGTGACACTACGTAGAAGTACAGCTTGGTATCCACAGAAACTCTGGTTCTCTCATACGTCTAGGAACTCTCTTCCTATCACTGTTCTGATGATGTCAAATCTGGTACAGGATGAAAATACTGGCAAGCTCCTAACCTGCTCAACTACGCCATACTGGGATGCCTAAGACAGCGCTATATATTTTATACACCACTAATCAAAGTAGGAATAGGTCCACACACGAGTATTAAAATAATAATACACCAGCAGCTTTGTCTGGCAGATGCACAATTCTAAAGCGATTGCATACCGACCCAGAAGACAACCGAAAGTTGAACCTCCCGATATTTCTGCAGTTTCATCCAAATCTGGAAGTTATTTTCCGCAACCTCTATGCCTTGTGTGTGTGTATATACATGAAGAATTAATACTGAAATTACACTCTAAGGCCACGATGGAATTATCCGAATGGGTGGGAATCGGTAGACGTTATATACTTGTACAGAAAAACAAGTGATTACAATTTCAGAAAAATGGGACGACATCTACGAACTGTTCAATAAGTAACAGAAGCCACATGCCTCGTCATGAAGATTATATGTATTCAAATAAATCCCATTACTTGCAGCCTGTATCTTGTGCCTCAGAGCTGTTTATAAATTTTATGAAAAATTTTATTAAATGTTAAGAAAATAATTGGCTCAGAAGGAGTGAACCTGGCACTTTTGATATCTTCTATTGTTAACTGTTAAATGTGACAAAGTTATTACAGCAACGTTAATATTCTTACTTTTATTTTATTCCCACACAAATCTTAAATTTTATTAGAGACCATAAATGCTCTACTATGAACGTTACGTATTACGTAGTTCATATAGAGAGCGCCATACAGCCGACCGACGTGTTCTCTGCAAAACCAACCTTCATTACGCAACAGTATTTAATGAACCGCGACAAGAGCCTGAACAACAGGGTATAGACGTACTAGGGCACATGTAACAACTCCTAAATACTTGTATGCAATTTAATGTACAAGTAATACATGTCACGAGTTGTGGCTTTTATAAGTACTTCTTGTATTTTTAGCATCGGTAATGGATAGTACCCAGCCGAAATCTGGATCTGTTCTAATAAAGCTAGAACGAAAACGACGACCGATTGCTGCTCTTTACCTTTTTGAATATCCTACTCCAGACGACGGGGTTCCCGCCCTGATTCCGCTGCAAACGGGGTTGTTGATGTACAGAAATCGATGTCGGTCGGCGCAGAGACGCCGTGAGCTCAGTCCCATTTCTGTGACCACCTATTAATGGTCCTTGTGGCCAATGAAGCTCCAGTTGCACGTCGGATCGATGATTATGACGAATCCAGGACTCAGCCTCCCACTAACGATTGATCGATCCTCACGTTCTGTCGTCTCTCTAGTCGATCATTTTCTTTTTGATGCTGTGTTCGGCCATGGTTCACCCGTTTCTGCCTACATCGTCGAGCTGTCTCAAATGCGGACATCTGCGTATATTGTTCATGGGGCTGTCTCCTATTCGTGGTTACAGTCGAACTGAGTACCCGGAATGAAATTCGCGAAGACTTTATGCTCTGGTATCGACATGTTCCCTGTTTACCATTCTTACCAGATGCGTGGTGAAATTGCGCTGCAGTGTTACACATGCATCCATCGGCCGCGAAGGTTTAAAATTCGTTACAGTCGAACTGAGTACCCGGAATTAAATTCGCGAAGACTTTATGCTCTGGTATCGACATGTTCCCTGTTTACCATTCTTACCAGATGCGTGGTGAAATTGCGCTGCAGTGTTACACATGCATCCATCGGCCGCGAAGGTTTAAAATTTTGCATTGTCTGTCGCCTTTATGAATATCAGTTTGCCACCAATTTGTGTAAAACCTTTGTGGAGCGTCGTTTCCTTTTGTCTTAAGAGTGTGTTTTAAAATCTCAACGTAAAATATGCCATCCAAGGCATGCATGGCTAAATATGTATTGTCATGGCTAAGCTGCGTTATGGACAGACCAGATACGCACTTAAGAGCCAATCATACGACTGACTGCCTGACAGAATGTTGGCCCCCATTAGAACTTCATACAGCAGTGTTTATGCAGGGCAT
Organism: Schistocerca americana; assembly: GCF_021461395.2. Lineage (NCBI taxonomy): Eukaryota > Metazoa > Arthropoda > Insecta > Orthoptera > Acrididae > Schistocerca > Schistocerca americana. Next base: position 227,186,989 of record NC_060123.1, read on the forward strand.
AAAGTCCTTGCCAGATTTCCGGAGGTAGGCTATGTGGAACGAGATATCCAGGCATGTAACACAATTCCAGCAAATTGATTGTGGGAGGCGGATCTAGCGGCCTGTAAGGTCCCAGATGTGTTCCATGAAATACAGATCAGGTGAATTTGGTAGTAAATCAATGCCTGTTTTCTATAATGCTTCTCAATCCTCTATAGCAGTATTCTGGACTTTACACGAACAGTTGTTCTCCTGGAAGATGCAACCGCCGACTGGAGGGCATTAAGCATAAAGGGCTGCAGGTGGTCCACAATAATGTTCATGTAGTCAACAGTTGTTAATGTGCCTTTGATTACTAAGACGGGCGTCATAGAGGCCCAGGTGAACGTTCCCCATAGCATAACACTACTCCCACAGGCCTGCGTTCGTGACATGGTGTGTATTTCGGGCAGTAGTGCGCCTATATAACGCCCTATCTGGATACGACCGCAGAATGGTGTTAACAAGGAACGTGATTCATCCGATCAGGCAAAACGTTTCCATCGATCCATGGTCCAGTCTCTATGGTCCTGCACCCAGTGCAGTTTTAATGGATGTCATTGGAACAACGTGGCAACACGTGGGAATCGACTGCTGCGGAGTCCAATATTCAACCATGTGCGCTGGACGGTGTGCGCCTGTATTGTATTCTGTCGTCAGATCTGACATAGAGCGCTGCCTATCCCGCTTTACACAGCGGTGTAGACTGCCACCTCCACGTCCTGTGGTGAGGAGTGGGCGTCCAACATCCAGTCGCCTACAACTGGTTTCACCGTCCTTCAATCATTTTTGTAGATGCTCACGACGGCAGAATGCAAATAACTAACCAGCTTCGCCGTTTCCGAGGTTGTTGTTCCCAGGCGACGGGCCGTAACAATCTGCCCTTTGTCAAAGTCCCTTATGTAATGGATTTCGCCAATTGTAGCCCGTATCGTTGCTACAATAATTCTGCCCATTCGTCTCTGCTCTCCTTATACATTTCCTTGGTACGTAATGTGCGCGCAAAGCCACCAGGCGACAATGCCACGGTGGGAGGCGATCGTAACGTTTCGGCGGTGTGTGTGTGTGTGTGTGTGTGTGTGTGTGTGTGTGTGTGTGTGTGTGTGTGTGTGTAAAACCGCAATTCAGTGTGGAAACGTCCATCTTTGTATACATCAAAAAAGTTCAAGCGCCAACAGTGTTTTGCGATGTGAAACGTCCACTGTTGATTAATTACACTCCCAAAGGCCGAACAGCGATTAGGGGCAACTATGTGAGTTATGAAAGCCAAAATCATAACAGCAGGTGAGGGAAGCTTCCAAAACATGTACTTCCGCGCCACTAGCACTTTTACAGCGTATGTAGATACAGAGAAAGTTTTTGACAATACTGACTGGAAGAACGTCACAAAGTTTTTCAAATGGCTCTGAGCACTATGGGACTTAACATCCATGGTCATCAGTCCCCTAGAACTTAGAACTACTTAAACCTAACTAACCTAAGGACATCACACACATCCATGCCCGAGGCAAGATTCGAACCTGCGACCGTAGCAGTCGCGCGGCTCCGGACTGAGCGCCTAGAACCGCTAGACCACAAAGTTTTTACGAAATACTCAGATTACTTTCAAGCATTTATTTATTTATTTATTTATTTGCAAAACCAGACCTCAAGCTGCTCAATTTGCCGACCCATTTGTCCATATCCCAGTTTTAGTTTGGCTAAAAGATTTCGGACAAAAATGCACTGTTTATAAGAACATAGGCTTCCGCGGCCGGTGTCATAGTGATTAAAATTCTTCTGAGTATTATGCCGCTCTGAGGAAGGCCGTTGCAATTCGGCCGAAACGTCGGTTTTAGTTTATTACTGTTGTTAGTTTTTAGCAATGACGCGGCATAATACCCAGAAGAATTTTAATCACTATGCACTGTTTAATTCATAGGAAGTCTTGTTTTTGCTCCACTCGAACATTTGACCAATGACGTTACTTGCAATTTTATTTCTAATAATTTTTTTTAAATCCATTTGTTTTTTGACTTGTTTTCGAATAAGAAAACCACTGGGGTAACATTTGCCTTGTGCTCCTGCGTCAAGGTGGTGGCGAGGAAGTGTTGACGTGGACAACAGTCAAAGCGGCTGATGTCACTTCAAGGCCTCCGGGGTAGTTTGCAGATTTTTGACTAGACTTTTGCCCCTACCTGTATTTCGTCACTAAAGACTGCGCGACTTCGTCTCCTGTGCGAACCTCTTCAACAGATCTGCGTTTAAACATGCCCGTTGATAAGCAATCCCACTTTCCTGTTATTACATGAGGCCCTTAGATTGCGCCATTAGGTTGACTAATGTCTTCCGTACTGTTTTCTCTCTATTCGTATTCATTATGGGATGATATTGTACGCTTACAACCTTACTGTGTTTCCAGCCAACTGTTACCTTCACCGCGATAGCACGTACGTCCCGGTGCCCGCCTGCTTAGCTGGGTGCTAACTTGGTTGCCTCGCATGCACTGGACCCGGGTTCGATTCCCCGCCGGGTTGGAGATTTTCTCCACTCTGGGACTGGGTGTTGTGTTGTCCTCATCATCATTATATCCTCATCACCGGCCGAAAGTCGCCCTATGTGGCGCAACCTGAAATAAGACATGCACTTGGCGGCCGAACCCGACTGTGACATCACGGCCAACAATCCCATACGATCATTTCTACGTCCTGGTCGGTGGTACTGAACTTTACTACCTACGCAGAGAAGGATAGTAAATGACCCTTTGTTTGTATTTCTCTCGCGTGTCCAGTCGGGCCTAGTCAACAGTGCTGTGTAGTAGACACTTCGACAGCGCAACCTTGTCATCTTCAGGAGAGACCTGTAGAATGAGCGCATTTGCTACATCATGTCTCCTTTACATTCTTAGAGTGAAGCCGCTGTCACTGTTGATCAGGCCGTCCGCCATTCGTACTTCAAAAGTCTGCTTTTAGAGCACAGTCCCAAAACGAAGAGGTCTGTGTTGGCGCTAACGTTTGTTCATATTTTACTGCGTCACGTGTATGAATGCAGATTCTGATAGTTGCTTACGTTTTGTGCTCTCATGGGCTCCTTGCACCTTTCTCCGACTGTCTGCACAGTATGCCCGCCGCACTCGCCGACACCGCATCCACTAATAGGTCCGGTGAAAGATCACTTGAACTCTGTAAACCAGGTGCCTACCTTAAGACATACATCGGGCAGATTGTGCAGGAGCCACACCGAACTTAAACAACCAACAAAATCTGCGGTTGCAGAACATTGCATGGCTACAAAGGAGTCAATGAAGTGTGAATAAACGGAACTCACAAGACTTCATCGTTTCGGGACTGTGTTGTAAAGGTGGTTACTCATACGAGTGGCCGACGGAATGGGGACAATGGTTTCCATTCTCAGCGAAGCATGGAATCCAGCGCTCAGCCAACTGAAGTCACAATGTCGGCCGAGGGCTACTTTCGCCGACGGGGCTGGTGGAAGTACTGAGGAACCAGAGTTCGCTCGCCAGTATTCGACGATCACTCCCACCTCCCCGTCTTCACCACCGACGCGGCGTGTGAACGCTCATTTGGAGTTATCACCTGAAGATGACGCTAAGGTAAACTGTCGAAATATCGTGTTATGCAAACGACTGCACTCTGCTGGACACTCGAGAGCAATACAAACAGTTGATTCGCAGGTAACAATTCGGAAGGAAACATTAGGAAACATCCTTTACCACGTAAACACATTTGTTTGTATTAACAATATAACATTATCCACTAATGGCCATTAAAATTGCTACACGAAGAAGAAATGTGAGATGATAAACGGGGATTCATTGGACAAATATATTATACTAGAACTGACATGTGATTACATTTTCATGCAGTTTGGGTGCGTAGAACCTGAGAAATCAGTACCCAGAACAACCACCTCTGGCCGTAATAACGGCCTTGATACGCCTGGGCATTAAGTCAAACAGAGCTTGGATGGTGTGTGCAGGTACAGCTGCCCTTGCAACTTCAACACGATGCCACAGTTCATCAAGAGTAGTGACTGGCGAATTGTGACGAGCCAGTTGCTCGGCCACCATTAACCAGACGTTTTCAGTTGGTGAGCGGTCTGGAGAATGTGCTGGCCAGGGCAGCAGTCGAACATTTTCTGTACCCAGAATGGCCCGTACAGGACATGCAACATGCGGTCGTGCATTATCCTGCTGCAATGTAGGGTTTCGCAGGGATCGAATGAAGGGTAGACACACGGGTCGTAACACATCTGAAATGAAACGTTCAAAGTGCCGTCACTGCGAACAACAGGTAACCGAGACGTGTAACCAATGGCACCCATACCATCACGCCGGGTGATACGCCATTATGGCAATGACGAATACACGCTTCCAATGTGCGTTCACCCCGATGTTGCCAAACACGAATGTGACCATTATGATGCTGTGAACAGAACCTCGATACAGCCGAAAAAATGACGTTTTGCCATTCGTGCACCCAGGTTCGTGGTTGAGCACACCATCGCAGGCGCTCCTGTCTGTGATGCAGCGTCAAGGGCAACCGCAGCCATGGTCTCCGAGCTGATAGTCCATGCTGCTGCAAACGTCGTCGAACTGTTCGTGCAGATGGTTGTTGTATTGCAAACGTCCCCATCTGTTGACTCAGGGATCGAGACGTGGCTGGACGATCTGTTACAGCCATGCGGATAAGATGCCTGTCATCTCGACTGCTGGTGATACGAGGCCGTTGGAATCCAGCACGGCGTTCCGTATTACTCTCCTGAGCCCAGCGATTCCATATTCTGCTAACAGTAATTGGATCTCGACCAACGCGAGCAGGAATGTCGCGATACGATAAACCGCAATCGCGATAGGCTACAATCCGACCTTTATCAAAGTCGGAAACGTGATGATACACATTTCTCCTTCTTACACGAGGCATAACAACAACGTTTCACCAGGCAACGCCGGTCAACTGCTGTTTGTGTAGAGAAATCGTTTGGAAACTTTTCTCATGTCAGCACGTTGTAGGTGTCGCCACCGGCGCCAACCTTGTGTGAATGCTCTGAAAAGCTAATCAATTGTATATCACAGCATCTTCTTCCTGTCGGTTAAATTTCGCGTCTGTAGAACGTCATCTTCGTGGTGTAGCAATGTTAATGGCCAGTAGTGTATGTTTACATGGGTACAAAATAAAAAAGAACCCAGCATACTGTACGTGGAGATCACTAACGCCGTTACAGAAAACGTAGTGCCTACGAAGTATGTTCTGGTACACACACCCCATCCCACCTGCGTCTTTGCAGTTTCTAGCGCAGCGGCCAGAACTCGTGCCAGCAGATCTTCGTGTCTCCACAGTAGTCTCGTAAATGAAACTTTGCATACGACCCCACTTCAGGGGACCGTCTGACGTAGTACACGTCGTACTATCTACCCTATTGCATACCACGGCGAGCAACTCTGAGACCTTTCTCTTTCCCTCAGCAGACATGCAACAAAATCGGTGAGGCTGCAGGAGGAAGAGGAATCCGTCGGTCAGCGCAGAGAGAGAGAGAGAGAGAGAGAGAGAGAGAGAGAGAGAGAGAGAGCGCACAGACTGTGCCCGCGGTGACGTGCGAGCCAGGTGAGGAATGCCACGCCCACGAATGCAAATGCCGGCGCCCCTGGCGTGCTTAATTAACGTAGCATAGCGGAGTCTCAACGCCCCCCCCCCCCCCCCCCCCCCACCGCCACCTGTCTCTCTACTGGTGCTGCCTTCGCAGTGCGGGCAGCCACGGCCACGCTCACTACGCGCTGTGTCTGAATGGTCGAGCCGTGTCCTCACAATGCGACGCCGTTCCTCAAATAGCTACTTTTGATCTACGGCGGTTAAGTGCGTCGTTCCGAGTGTCCAATTACGGAACGCAAAGATGTTCGTTAAAAATCGCTTTACCGCGAATATACCCGCCGATAGACGTCCGAACCCGGTGCGGCGTTCGTATTCCTCACAACGCAGCCAATTACGCTGCAAGGCGAATGCCTACTTGCTTTTAGCTGCTGTCTTGCGTCACGTGGTATCGTGCCAGCGGCGTCAGACTCTCCCACGTTTCTTGTCGCCAAGTTTTACTACCTAGATAAAGAATGGATGGCCTTTGTACTTGTGCTGGCTGCTCAGAATGAAAAGCAAAGACAGTACTGCGCACTCTAAACATCTATATCTACATTTATACTCCGCAAGCCACCCAACGATGTGTGGCGGAGGGCACTTTGTGTGCCACTGTCATTACCTCCCTTCCCTGTTCCAGTCGCGTATGGTTCGAGGGAAGAACGACTGCCGCTAAGCCTCCGTGCGCGCTCGAATCTCTCTAATTTTACATTCGTGATCTCCTCGGGAGGTATAAGTAGGGGGAAGCAATATATTCGATACCTCACAGAAATGCACCCTCTTGAAACCTGGTGAGCAAGCTACACTGCGATGCAGAGCGCCTTTCTTGCAGAGTCTGCCACTTGAGTTTATTAAACATCTCCGTAACGCTATCACGGTTACCAAATAACCCGGTGACGAAATGCGCCGCTCTTCTTTGGATCTTCTCTATCTCCTCCGTCAACCCGATCCGGCACGGATCCCACACTGATGGGCAATACTCAAGTATAGGTCGAACAAGTGTTTTGTAAGCCACCTCCTTTGTTGATCACTACTTTTTCTAAGGACTCTCCCAATGAATCTCAACCTGGCACCCGCCTTACCAACAATTAATTTTATATGATCGTTCCACTTCAAATCGTTCCGCACGCATACTCCCAGATATTTTACAGAAGTAACTGGTACCAGTGTTCCGCTATCATATAACCATACAATAAAGGATTCTTCTTCCTATGTATTCGCAATACATTACATTTGTCTATGTTAAGGGTCAGTTGCCACTCCCTGCACCAAGTGCCTATCCGCTGCAGATCTTCCTGCATTTCGCTGCAATTTTCTAATGCTGCAACTTCTCTGTATACTACAGAATCATCCGCGAAAAGCCGCAAGGAACTTCCGACGCTATCTACTAGGTCATTTATATATATTGTGAAAAGCAATGGTCCCACAACACTCTCCTGTGGCACGCCAGAGGTTACTTTAACGTCTGTAGACGTCTCTCCGTTGAGAACAACATGTTGTGTTCTGTTTGCTAAAAACTCTTCAATCCAGCCTCACAGCTGGTCTGATATGCCGTAGGCTCATACTTTGTTTATCAGGCGACAGTGCGGAACTGTGTCGAACGCCTTCCGGAAGTCAAGGAAAATGGCATCTATCTGGGAGCCTCTATCTAATATTTTCTGGGTCTCATGAACAAATAAAGCGAGTTGGGTCTCACACGATTGCTGTTTCCGGAATCCACGTTGATTCCTACAGAGTAGGTTCTGGGCTTTCAGAAATGACATGATACGCGAGAAGAAAACATGTTCTAAAATTCTACAACAGATCGAGGTCAGAGATATAGGACTATAGTTTTGCGCATCTGCTCGACGACCCTTCTTGAAGACTGATACTACCTGTGCTCTTTTCCAATCATTTGGAACCTTCCGTTCCTCTAGAGACTTGCGGTGCACGGCTGTTAGAAGGGGGGGGGGGGGGGGGGCAAGTTCTTTCGCGTACTCTGTGTAGAATCGAACTGGTATCCCGTCAGGTCCAATGGACTAGACATCTGATTTGTGGCGTCCGTCGCCGCTGAAGGACGCGGCCAACCGCCGCGGAGTGAACCGCTTTTACGCCTTTACGTTACCTTGCCAGACACTGGTTGCTTCTAACGGCCAGAACAGTGTATTCATCCGCCAAGGACCATTCAAACTTAACACTAAAGGCTCCCTGATCACGGAAAATGCCATCTCGGCGAAAATTATAACTTCTGAATTGACTGCAATTACTACGAGCAAAAGTTAAGGACAATGCCCATACAATGGCGCATTATTACTGCCTATCTGCCCTCAGCACACACAAAATTACGGACCAAATTACTGTTAAATTAATACATATTAAATATCACAGCTTATCTCAGAAACGCTTATTTATCTCTGATATAGTTCTTACGTGGTGATAATACGACACTCCTGGGGGGAACGTACACTGAAAAGTTGGTTGGTTGGATGGAGAAGGGAGCAAACTACGCGGTCATCAGTCCCTCCGACCTGAGATTAACTAAACCGATAAAATCCCACATGAAAAGAGGGAACTACAACATGCATAAAATGATTAACTATTGACAGGGAAGGAAGGAAAAGGACAGAAGACGAGGTGAGGGAAAGAAAGTGACTAATGACAGGGGCATGAAGGAAGAAGCACAGGAGACAAGAGAGATGCTCAGCACATAACAGAGCTCATGAGGAAAGGAGTGGGAAGGCAGAGGACCGGGGTGAACCACCAAGGCCCAGTTGAAGCCAATCCAGTCGGGGCGTGTACTGAAAAGTAACTCTGCAATTAAACCTCCTAAAATTAGATGAGTTGCAGGTCCACAACAGTGTTTAGAAGAATTTTCTTGATAAAGTAGAAACGATTTAGTAAGTAAATACATACTGCCATCTTAAATTACAGAGTGAAAGTAATTGTTTACAGTGTTTTCATCCTGTCTGTCTGTAGACATGTCCAGGCGGCTACTATGCAATTCACAAATAAGTCATTGGCACAGGGCTCAACGAACAACTTTCAACCTACGTCTCTACTGTTCCACTCTCGAACAGTGCGCAGGAAAAACGAAGCACTCAAATGTTTCTGTGCGAGCTCTTATTTCTCATATCACGTTGATCATTCTTCCCAACTGAAATGGGTGCTAAAAAAATATTTTAGCATCGACAGAGAGAGATGGCGATTGGAATTTCGCGGAAAGATCTCGCCGCAATGAAAAACGCCTTTGTTCTATTGACTTCTACCCCAACTCACATATCATCGCAGTAATGCAAAACCAGATGCCCTTGTCATAACTTTTTCGATGTCCTCCATCAATCCTATCTTATACGGATCCCACACCGCACAGCAAAACTCCAGAAGAGGACAGGCAAGTGTAGTGTGGACAGTCTCTTTAGTAGACCTGATTCATCTTCTACGTGTTCTGCAAACAAAACGGAAGTCTCCGGTTCGCTTTCACTACAACATTCAATCGTTCCAAGTTAAGTTATTCGTAATTGTAATCACTAAGTATTTAGTTGATTTCACAGATTTAGATCTGAGTAACTGAAATTTAGCGGATTGCTTTTACTACTCGAGCAGCTTACCTCAGAAATATTGTTCCTTAGGATCAATTGCCACTTTTCACATATACAAACATCTTATCTAAATCGTTTTGCAATTAGTTTTTATATTATGATAATTTTACTAAACGGTACAGGGCAGCAGCATCTGCAAAAAAATTTAAGATGGTTGCTCAAATTGTCTCCTAAATCGTCCTCTAGTTGACACTACGCCGTCACACTCATTTCTCCATACTATACGAAGATACAAGCACGTTTAGCTATAGCTTGCAGCCAAACCGTATTATATGCTATTCTATGTCGATAAATCACTTCACTACTTACGGCGTTTTAAATTTTTCTTTTATGTTAATTCAGATCTGGTTGTTAGTGAATCTTCCGTGTTGCATGGTTGTAGTCCATGAAGCTTCTTCGTTACTGACGATTCATCCACAGCTGTGTTGGAAATCTACAGAGATGCTCCTTGCTCCGCTGTGTCTTGCCAACTAACGGGTCGGACGTTGGGGAGAAATGTGAAAACTAGAAAAGTGTCACGGACAACGTCCATACAACATGGAAGATTCACTTGCAACTATGACAACAGCTTATGAAAGCATTCATTGTACGATTGTGCAAATCCGAATACAAATTTGTCTGATGTTGCCATTACCTAGTAACTCAATTAAAAGCAGATTTACAACAGAGTTAAGGCACAAGTAATCAGACTGGACCGAAAAGGTACTAACAATTCTGGTAACATAAACATTAAATCATAACGTAATTTCAGTACATACTCACCTCTATCACGCGAAACCCCCGTATCTCGTTGAGGCAGCAATAACCCTTGAAAACAAATAACGGATAGTATTACAATTCGCAAATTTTTTGTAAGTGTTATTCGTACACACAGGTCTTCACAGAAGTAAGTCAAAACACAAACATACGCTGGAAAGGAAACTACGACTTTCCATCTCAGGTTTGCGGGGCTTTCCGAAATACAGAAAGTGAGGCTAAGCAGCGCGGTTCAAGCAAGACAATTAGGACGGAAAATTAGCTCTCCTTTCACGAAAGGAGGGAGAACTATCTGTACTATTGTTGAACCTGGCATTAGCGCAATATGAAAAACAAGTAATAAAAGCTAAAATTACATTAGAAACGCAGTCCTACCGATTATGAGTGTAGGGTCTGAATGCTTGGTCGAAGAATATAAGGATTAATCAGGGACGTGATATGGTGGTTCACTACTGCTGGATGGTCGTTGGTTCATGTGGGCACACTGCGACCATCCCGCACGCGCTCCATGAGATTTAAGTCGGGAGAGGTGGCCACTCCTTTCGCCTAGTATCCTCTCGTTCCAAGAGCTCCTTCGCCGGCGCTGTTCGATGCGATCGTGCACCGTCATCCATAAAAATGTAGTCAGCTGAATGCATCACTGAAAAGGCGCATAATGGGAGGAGTATAATATCACAATAACAACGATGATCGAAGTGCACCGTGCTCATAGCACTTACGGCATGCAGTTAGAGCCCATGTTCACCTATTTTTCTTTTTCTTCGAATGACCATTTTGTCATATCCCAGAACATTGGCCATTCCTCCTGGGACACTAAGTATGCACTTTACAGAATGTATACGAGTCCCCCCCAATGCACAGATATGCGCGAGCGTCCGCCCACACACACACACACACACACACACACACACGCGCGCGCGCGCGCGCGCACACGGAGGGTGGGGGTGGGCGGCGGACGGAGGGGGCGGCGGAGGGAGGGAGGGGCGACGGAGGGAGGGAAGGTCGGCGGAGGGAGGGGGGATGGAGGGAGGGAGGGAGGGAGGGAGGGCGAGGAAGGGAGGGGCGAGGGAGGGAGGGAGTGAGGCGAGGGAGGGAGGGGGCGGAGGAGAGGGATGGAGGGAGGGATGGAGGGTGGGAGGGAGGGTGGGAGGGAGGGTAGGTTGGAAGGGTGGGAGGGGGGGAGCGTGGGTGGGTTGGAAGGGAGGGTGGGTGGGAGGGAGGGGAGAGGGTGGGTGGGAGGGAGGGAGGGACATCCTATTCCCGTGACACGCCTCACAGTTTCATCTCCCCCCCCCCCCCCCCGTCTCGACACAGCTGACGAGTCATTGTGCACCAGAAGCTTAGTAATCCTTTAGGAGACAAATTTTTTAACCGGTATAAAAATGAAATTTATGTCGACATATACTTTTTGGGAATAGTAATTAATGAAACTGCTTAATTTGTATTGTTCGTCTAGGTCTACCATGAGCTATGGGGGTGACTGATATTCATACCAATGAATGAGGAGCAAAAAATTTGTAAGTGATAGTTCCAGTGATATGTATATTTACCTGTGTTGCTTAAAGCGTTAAGCTATTACTCAATAATCACAGACATTTTATCATCGTTTCTAAGCACATAAATTCGTATTCGATTTTACTAGCTTAAAAATCGCAAAATAATGTGTCATCTACAAATGATGGATAAATGGTTCAAATGGCTCTGAGCACTATGGGACTCAACTGCTGAGGTCATTAGTCCCCTAGAACTTAGAACTAGTTAAACCTAACTAACCTAAGGACATCACAAACATCCATGCCCGAGGCAGGATTCGAACCTGCGACCGTAGCGGTCTTGCGGTTCCAGACTGCAGCGCCTTTAACCGCACGGCCACTTCGGCCGGCCAAATGATGGATAACAAGGTCACAGGATGTCATTAAGTAACAACACGAAAAAAGTTAACTGTGTTTTGGAAACGTGAGTCTGAGAACTGACAGTGGTATTTCGTCAGTTGAAGGTAGGTTGAAAGGGACCACAGTTGCACGATACGATGTTTATGAAACATCTAATGCGAAGTTGAACCATTCCATTTCTCACTGTCATTACTAATTTCGAACTGTTGATACACAATTTTCATATTTGTCTAATAAATTTATAAGCATGAATATTTATCACCGATGAATTAGTGGTGGTGTATTAGCGCTACAAAGTTCTGCAAGGAAAAAATTATTTCGAGATAAAAATTACGATTATTTCTTCTCACAAAATAAACACACTAATAAGTGTGATTGGAAAATTGTAGACGACCTGAATGTTCGAGCGTCAATTTAAGTTTAAGTGCCACTAATCCATGTGCAATGTTCACTGACTTATTTACAAGCTCATAAATTTACTGAAGGCAAATGAAATAGAACTGTTATGTTTTGAAACCAATAATAATCGAACTTCTCGTGTGTAGGTACGGAGGTCCGTTTGAATGGTTTGTTGGTTAATATCTTTGGAATGAAAGCTATTTTGATGCTGAAACTTTTGATGTTATCATCTTAACAGGAAAGAAACTTCAAACTTTGCCAATGGTAAAAAGAAAATGTAAGAGAAGACCTACATCACTCACGTAACTAAAAATAAGATTTCTTACACTCTCGTTGAGCTCCTGTTCAATCTGCCACACTCTCATCGTCAGTCATAAACCATATACTATGACGCATAATATCTAACACTGAGGGCGCCCCCTCGGCACTGTGAAATGATTAACCAGCGCAGTGGCATCGTTACGGGAACTGCATGCAGGTTATGAATATTGAAAAGCTTGTTACGAGCCAAGTAACCGCCAGTCTCTTATAGCTACGAAATGTGGGTTGAACTGCATAGTATCCTACCGTGTAAGGCGAGTATCATACCGTCTAATGATAATGACGGTTACTTCAACGCATCGCATACTATCTTACTGATATTTTCACATTTACATTCATGCAACCATTTTACTTTTAACAAGTAGGTGGAACCACTTTGATTTTTTTTTTCATTTTAAAAACGGGTGAAATAACTAAGTTCTTAGTTTTTTGAAATTTCAATTATTGCAGTTTTGGACATTCGTATCACTCGTGTTCCAAATACAAGAGCAGAAATTCAGTGACGTGCACAGTAAACATTTGCCCCATGAGATAAATTTTGATTATTGACAGCTGCACATTACAATTATTGTTATTCTGTTTACAATATGTTAAATTTTTAAGATCCATTCTTCAGGACATACATCTTTCAGTGAAACAGCCAGAGCGCTGGTATTAACGTACGATGAAATAAACATTAAAACAGTATAGAATATCGTCACCAAGGTACTTTAGCTACAAATCAAATTACACTCGAATTCTAATTGCATTGGTTTACTAGGCATGGTCCTGATGCACATGGTACGCTCTTGATTCCATCTGGCCTCTAATTCCCCACCAACACACACACACACACACACACACACACACACCCGCGCGCGCGCCCCCTGAAGTAGTAGATGCTACTTTTCACAGCGAATGTTACATTCAGTATTTGAATCGGTCTTTTTTATAAGGGCGTCATTACTTTCGCTACGTCGCGTTCTATACTGCAGGGTTTGCGTTTAAAAGGATGTCTGTAACATGTCCGGTTGCCTTGTAACATGGAACTGGGAATCAGATATTGTTTTAAATGGGTACACTGAGTCACTGACAAGCGCCCTTTTAAAACTGCGAAGTTGGCAATGGTCCGGTGAGTGCAAACAGTTGAAGAGCTGGCTGCCGCGTGCCCCGTGTATTCTCAGTTTGGGTATGTTTACTAGGAACGATATATGATGATGAGTATGTTTATAGTGATACAGATGATACGACAGGAAAAAGAAGGAAGGTCGAAATTCACTTTGTTGCAAGAGTACGAAAATAAAAGCATCTCTGTTGAAAGGCGAAACCTACGTAAATCACAGTGGGAATCAAATTCGGTCTAAACGGCTCAAGTTATCTTGCAGTTAAGTTGGTTATTTGCTAATGCATCGTCTACAGATATGAATGTTTCAAGTCGTACTTGTTATCGCATCATGTTAAGCTACACACCGTCGTGTTTTAAATTCTTGCTCGCATATTCTCCTGAAAGTAACTGCATTCCTTTGTATTTTCCCAGCTGCAAGAGGAAACGTTTCGAATATCTTTGAGAAGACAACTACATAGATATCTTTATAACTTTTGTGATATTTCTTCTAAGAATAAGCAAGACCTGTTCCTTCAAGGGTTAATATATTGTATACCAATCAAGCACAAGCGTCCAAGAAAAAATGAACAGCCTGTTTGTTTGGTTTGTGGGGGCGCTCAACTGCGTCCCAGTTTTACAAAGTCCAGTTTTTTCACAATCCAGTGTGGCCACTTTCACGAATGATGATGATGGTGATGATGATGAAATTATGAGGACAACACAAACACCTTGTCCCCGGGCAAACCGGCCGGGAATCGAACCCGGGACCCCGTGATCCAGAGGTAGCAACGTAGCTGAACAGCCCGTGGTAGTAAGTTGTTCTAGCTTAATTTATCACGCTTTAGTAGGCACATCTCGAGAAGAGGTAAGTATAAAAGTTTTCCTCGCAGTGCCTGACATCAGTAAAAAGCTAATTCGAAGAATAGGGCTACTGAAGCTTGCTACTGAAGCGTATGCAACACCTGGGAACTAATGGGGATCATCCAGGCTGTTACTTTTACAGACGTAGGTCAAATATAACAACAAGCTATGGAGGTAGGTGAAAATCGCCAATATGCTGAATGGAAGCAGGCAGTCTGAACGGCTAATAACGGCCTCCACCGTAGACAGAGAAACGAATCACTTCTAAGAACTGACAACTCAAGACTAACGCTGGTGCCCCACAGGTAACAGAACAGGAGAGGAGATCATAGGGAGTTCTATAAGGCACCACACACAAGAATCGAGGTATTTATCTAATGTCACTCACTGTTGACATGGTGAGCCATCGTCACGTCATTTGCTGGCAAATTTGCCGCTGTTACGTGAAAGTTTATTCGCAAGCTGTCCTGTAACCTGTTTTGTGCACACTCCAATGCAGAGTGAAAATCTCAGTCTGCAACCTGCTTTGTAATTAAATACGTACATCCCAATAGTCGGTCAAGTCAAATCATTATCGCTGCATGTAAACGGCAAGTAATGTTCACTACTGTCAATGATTATGATCCCAATTATTTGCATATCTCCTTTCGTCTTAGTATGGTCAGGAACTCTAATTATGGCGGCCTCGGCGCTAAAGCTGGCTTGCGAAAGAAACGTTTCGAAATGAAACCACTTGGGCAGTATGTAGTTTTTATACAACATAAATTTTAGGCCCATTTTTACTTGTTATTTAGGACAATTTATTTTAGACATTATCAGTTCACCGACTTTCCGAGATGTGGGACTGTGTCTACGAAAACATCCCAGTGGTTCCAAAGTGAAGCCACCTTCTTAAAACAGTTGACTGTTTACTTTTTGTCAATTTCTTCATTCATTCGTTGCTTTCTATGATAAGAAAGGTTAATTTTGCGAAGAATTTGAAAATTACATTTCAAAGTGAAATTACCTTCAAACAATGAGCTTTTATTTTTGCTAATTTCTTCTTGTATTCTGTGTTTACCATGACCATAACAATTACTTTTGCGAAACATTGTAAAATTACATTTGTTTTCATATTGTTGGGGTCAGAGGGTTAATTAGTGAAATGATACACACATCAGTTTTTTTATTTATTAGCGTAAAAGCCATATCAACTCATCCGTTAGGTTTCTAATTGTAACTAAAGGGAAAACCTGTTGCTTTCGAGGTCAAACCTCGTTATCACTAATATTTATTTTACACGTAAATAGACTATTCTGAGCTGAAGAAAAGACTGCTGGGAAACTCTAAGAAGTGTAAAACCGTGTTCCAGCCTGGTGTGATTATTCCTGTGCGCCGGCAGACGTCAGCTAAAACTGTAATCAAAGAACTGTAATCGGAAACAGACCACACTGTGCGTAGGCAGCAAGCACGCGTCATAGAAAGTTACCTTCTCACAATGTAAACACAAGCAAATCATAGGGTGAAGGCCAATCGTTCACTACTTCTACCTGTAAGATATCACCTGGAGAGCCAAAAATCTGTCCTCTATACTCCAGTTATGGGTTCATTGCACCCTTTAACTGCATTACTAATGAAAGATCCATTTTCTATTAGCTTCTTAGCTTCCTCTAATGTTTTAAGGGACAATTGTGTGGCGGACGTTTCTGTAACATGAAGTAGAACTAGTCTTATTACCATTGTATCAGTCGATGTGAAATATTGAACTATAAATTAAGGTCCATTAAATATGTGATATATACAAAAGCGTTCAGGATTGAAACTAAAGAAAGAAAAGACAAACGTTTTGGGGCAAAGGTAGGCATTAGGACATTTCTCCCAGCTAGTTCGTACTACTGTGCCCCGTGGAGCTGATTTCTGAATTTCTGTTATCAGTTGTCGTAAACTAACAACCAAGCAAACGGCGTGTTAGGTGATGTACTTACATACTAGGTATTGGCAGTTCTTTGGAGTTTTGTTACAGCGAAACAGATAATCATCAATTACATAGTAAGTGCTTACGTGGAAATTTCAAAAAAGCCAGCTCACCTCCGATTTCGAAAGCTTCAAAGCGCAAACCACTAATAACACATCTGACTCTTCCACCATAAAAGCTCTCAACTGAAGATGCAGGGCTGCCACGCTACACTCACATGTAGGAAAAACACTAGATTCAGATCTTTGCCTCTGCTTACCATACATGTATGTTTAAATCTGGCCTTATCAGTTGTGTAAACCACCAACAAACTCTTCTTGTCAGTTTGCTTCAGCTGTCAACAAGTTACATGGAAAACGCGTCAACTACAAGATCCTGCCTTTCGGTACAATTTTAGTCGCCAGCGACAGTAGATCAGTGGTTCAACAAAAACCGTCCCTTGCCATCCAGAGACTAAACATTCCCTGTACCACATTCGAATGGTTTGACAGTTAACTGCAGTCTTTTGTGTGTTCCTTATTCAGAATCTATTCCAACAGCCATCGAAAGAGAAAAAATATTGAAGTAGTATGGAAACTCGGCAAAAGAGAGCCGTGTACGTAATATCAGGTGAATTCTTGGGCTAATCTCCCGCTGCAGCAGCGTTACAAAAATAAGTATGCATACGACTCTATTATTGATTTGAGCGCGCAGTGCTATGCAAGAGATCTTCCTACTGAAGATGGTGTGCTCTTGCCTTCTTCCGACCCTTGAACATGCGTATTCAGTCACTTGTGGGGAAGAGATCTATACTTTAAAGTGGCCACGTAAGCATGTTGTAATTTCACTTTTATCACGTTAAAGAATCTACACGAGAGGTCAAAGAAACGATACCAGACAAAAAATTCTAGGGATGACTTTTGTTTCTGCTATACAGGCACCACAGCCCTGCCTCGTAATGCAAGAAGTGTTACGCAGAAGCAACTCCCTGGGTTTCTTACACTAATGTGTTTTCTGAAATCTCAGACATTCTGAATACGGTATCTATCAAGAATGATTCTAGAAAAATTTCAGGAATGTCCTGCCAGCTTTTAGCAAAGCAAGAGCTTGGTGCAGAGGCATCCAACTAGATCTTAATTTGAAGAAGTGGAATAGTTGTGCATTTCACGAAACTTTAAAATGTAGTAGCCTTTAAACACCCTGTTGAGTCAGCCACACATCTGGAGATGGTTGGTTCAAATGGCTCTGAGCACTATGGGACTCAACTGCTGTGGTCATCAGTCCCCTAGAACTTAGAACTACTTAAACCTAACTAACCTAAGGACATGACACACACCCATGCCCGAGGCAGGATTCGAACCTGCGACCGTAGCAGCAGCGCGGCTCCGGACTAGAGCGCCTAGAACCGCACGTCCACCGCGGCCGGCCATCTGGAGATGCACAGTCGCATTATCACACAGACTCTGTCGTATGCAAAATGAATGGCAGTCTTCGATTCATTGGAACGACTCTGGGAAACTTGCAGTTTGCTGCACAAGAAGCAGCTTAACAAAACACGTGTCTTAACCTGAGAATTACTAAAGTGTTAGGGCGTTTGATCATGTTAGACTAATAAATGACACTGAAATGTACAAAAGAGATTGGTTGGTTGATTGATTGACTGATTTCGGGTAGGGTACCAAACAGCGAGGTCATTGGTCCCATCGGATTATTGAAGGATGGGGAAGGAAGTAGGCTGTGCCCTTTCAAAGTGACCATCCTGGCATTTGCCTGAAGCGATTTAGGGAAATCACGGGAAACCTAAATCAGGATGGACTGACGCAGGTTTAAACCATTGTCTTCCCAAATGCGAGTCCAGTGTGCTAACCACTGCGCCATCTCCCTCGGTAACAAAAGGGGATTGTCACGAATTGTCACAAGTTTGTTGTGCTACAAATGGAATAAAACAAAAAAATTACAAATCCTCAAGTAGAAGACTAGCACCTTGCGCAGAAAAACTCAAGAAATGGGTTTGTGAGCCTCTAATTTTAAGTGCAGTTCCCGCGGTGACTACAGCGTTACATGTAGACGGTAGTCAACCTGGTCCCTAGCGCCCGCTACTGGGCGTTGCAACTCTCGCGCTCGGCGATAGGCGATAAACGAGGTTTTCATTAGGTTTTCATAAAAGTTTTGCATTAAGTATTTGGTAAGTAATTATTTTAAATACTTTTAACCTGATGCAACTCTGCTTTATACATTTTGTAACGTTAAGTTACTTTCCTACTTCGCAAATCACCATTGTTGTGGAACTGGTGGGCAGTCCGGAAATTTAATTACAAACAGAGAAACAAAAGTGGGCGGTAGGTAAAAAGGGTTGACGACTCCTGCTTTAGACCATTTGTCGTCCAACTACGGCTCGAGAGTAGTGTGTAAGCTTAGGGACTGATGGCCTTAGCAGTTAAGTCCCATAAGATTTCACACACATTTTTTATACTTTGCTCTTCTGTTTTGTAAGCTTACAACCATGCCTTTTTATTTATTTTCATACCGCATGTTACACAGGCTTCATTCAGTTCATTCAGCATATCTGAATCATTCTCTTCATTTTCTGCAAGCGTCAAAATTTCATCTGTGAGTCTTAAGGATTCTCTTTTCTATCTATCTAACCTGACGCCTCTTTTCCCTCCAAGCAACTTTTCACTATTTTCACCACATAAATAATATTAAATAGGATCAGCGAGAGACAGCAGTCCTGTCTCTCTCTCCTGGACTTGCTGTCTCCTAATGTCTCATTTTCCGTGCACACCCTCACCTTCTAATTCAAGTGCAGATTTGCAATGGGTTTTTTACTTCTTCCACTTAATTCCCTTCCTCCTCAAGATACCCATCAGCTTATCCCACTGCACTCTGTCAAAGACCTTTTCGAGATTTATGAAGGCAGCTCTTTTCTACACATGTTTCACCAACAGCCCTTAGCACCCCAGTAGCATCTATTGTTCCCTTTCCCCTTTCTGAAGCTATACTGCTTCTTCCAGCGTCTCGTATAGCCTACTAGTCAAAACTCTACGAAGAACTTTTGGTGCCGCCTACATAAAGCCGATGGTTCTGCGTCCTCAAACTTTTTAGAATTCACCCTCCTGCCATTTCCCTTTGTTGTAGACGTTAACTCCAAAGAGAGGTAAACTACTCCTCCTATTTCTCTTAACCTTCAAGAATTCTGGTGAAATATCATCTACGCCACATGCTTTGTTGTTTTTCATTTCCTCCAATGCCTTACTTACTTCTGACCCTAGGATAAAGTCTCCCCTTTGTTCTTCGTTTACTGCTGCCTTCTTCTCAACTTGCAGATGGGAAGATCTTTGATCAGCTTCATAGACTGTTTCAATGCACTCTTTCCACCTATTCTAAAATTCGCGAAGCACTTAGTGAGAAACCAAATGAATGGTAATTACAATATTACTCTGTAAAGAGTCGCTCAAGACCGTGGGTCCCTTATACCAGCATTTATCAACTTATCAGTAATCGTGACCCGTTTCAGTTATTTTAACCCTACCCCCCTTTTTTTCCTCATACGACAACTACACTGAAGCCCCCAAAATACTGGTAAAGGCATGCATATTCAAATACAGAAATCTGTAAACAGGCAGAATACGGCGCTGCGGTCAGCAACACCCTATGTAAGACGACAAGTGTCTGGTGCAGTTGTTACATCGGTTACTGCTGCTACAATGACAAGTTATCAAGATTTAGGTGAATTTGAACGTGGTGTTATAGCTGGCCCACGAGCGGTGAGACACAGCATCTCTGAGGTAGCAATGAAGTGTGGATTTTCCCGTTCGAGCATTTCACGAGTGCACCGTGAATGTACTGTTATAGCTGGCCCACGAGCGGTGAGACACAGCATCTCCGAGGTAGCAATGAAGTGTGGATTTTCCCGTTCGAGCATTTCACGAGTGCACCGTAAATATCAGCAATCCGGTAAAACATCAAATCTCCAAAAATCGCTGCGGCCGCAAAGAGAACCTGCAAGAACGGTACCATCGACGACTGAAGAGAATCGTTCAGCGTGACAGAAGTGCAACCCTTCCTCAAATTGCTGCAGATTTCAAAGTTGGGCCATCAACATGTGTCAGCGTGCGAACCATTCAACGACACATCGTCAATATGGGCTTTCGGAGCTGAAGGCCAACTCGTATACCGTTGATGACTCCACGGCAAAAATCTTTACGCCTGCCTTGGGCCCGTCATTGCCTACATTGGACTGTTGGTGACTGGAAACATGTTGCCTTGTCGGACGAGTCCCGTTTCAAATTGCATCGGGCGGATGGACATGTACAGGTATCGAGACAACCACATGAATCCATGTGTCCTGGATGTCAGCAGGGGCTGTTCAAGCTTGTGGAGGCTCTGTAATGGTGTGGGGCGTGTGCAGTTTGAGTGGTATGGGTACGACTCTGACAGGTGACACGTATGTAAGCGTCCTGTCCATTGTGCATTCCGACGGACGTGGGCAATTCCAGCAGGACAATGCGACACCCCACATGTCCAGAATTGTATTATAGAGTGGCTCCAGGAACACTCTTCGAAGTTTAAACACTTCTGTTGGCCATCAAACTCCCCAAACATGAACGTTATGGAGCCTATCTGGGATGTCTTGCAAAGAGCTGTTCAGGAGAGATTTCCAGCCCCCCCCCCCCCCCCCCCCCCCCGTACTCTTACGGATTTATGAACAGCCCTGCAGGTTTCATGGTGTGATTTCCCTCCAGCACTACTTCAGATATTAGTCGAGTCCATGTCACGTCAGGTTGCGGCACTTCCGCGTGCTCGCGGGGACCCAACACGGTATTAGGCAGGTGTACCAGTTTCTTTGGCTTTTCAGTGTATATAAACAAGGTGTTCCAGATATGGTGGTCAATATTCTGGGATACGACAGAAATGATCATTCGAAACAAAGTCAAGTAAACATGGGTTCTACAACGCTTACATTTAAGAACTATGAGCAATTCTTGGTCTTCGATTTTGTGAAGCAAATCATTTCTACGACAAGCTCTTTTCTTTCCATATTTTAGAATGTGATTGGATGAACCAAAACAACGAAAAAATGTCAAGTAAACATGTGCTGTAAAATGCATACCTTAAGAGCTACGAGCACTTTTTCCATCTTCGCCACTTTGAAACATAACTCTTCTAATGAACAACTGCTGATAACTTTTAAGAAATGCATTTTAGAGCGCTTTTTTACTGGACATTTCTTCTTGTTTTGATACATACTACCACTTCTCAAAATATGGAAAGGAGAGAGCTTGCCATAGAAGAGCTTTGTTTCACAGTTATGAAGATCAAGAATTGCTCAAAACACTTAAGGTATGCGTTTTAAAGCAGATGTTCAATTGACTTTTTTTATTTCGAATGATCATTCCTGTCATATCCTTGGATATTGTGCATCACTTCTGAAAGACCTTGTACATAATTTTGACGCTAAAGCTACAACGTTACATACCTTATCAGTTACCAAGAATAAGAAAATGTATTGCTATTTCACAACATCGATCCACTACATTGACAAAACCAGAATCGGTGACCCTCTATTGCACTCTCCTACACGCAGTGCGCAAAAATGCTGCAGCAGGTCTCTCAACTGCCGAAGAGGAAGTCTCCGCAGAATTCGTGACAAGTGGCGAAATCGAAAGACAAATTAGTACGTTACATGTACCAAAAACAAACAAGAGCATTTTGTGTGTTATTCCCATTTTCAACGTTTATCTTTGCGAAACCGAATTTTCTGCGTTGGCTGCATTGAAGACAAACTATGGATGTCAGATAAATATAGAAAAAGAACTATTTATAATATTAGAAACTCCTTCAAAAACCAAAAACCATGCTCTGCAAGCGAGGCCCAAGGAAGTCACTAATAATTGTAAAACTTGATTTTAATTTAGTACTATTTATAAGTGTATTGTATCAGTTCAGTGTAGATGTGCGCTTCAATTTTTTCATTGTGTCGGAACGTTCTTTGCTTTTCTTTCCCCTTTCAGAAAATTAATAGCGAATCGTTTTTTTCCCCCTTTAAGAAGGTCGCGGGCCCCATTTGGTTTCATCAGTGCCCCCTTAGGGAGGCGGGGGAGGGAGTGGGCGCCCCTCAGGTTGGCAATCGCTGCCTCGTACCAAAATACTCTAAAGGTATCCAGGAACAACCTTCGAACGTTTCTACTGATTAACCCTGTAAGCTCCTTGACGAACAGAGTTGTCTGTTGCCCTTCGGGCGGAACTAAATGGTTGTAGGGAATGACGGTGCTCTTTCAGTGTGATTCAAGCAGGGCTGATGTATCGCCCCGCGAAACACTTTGACGTGATGCTACGGCAGGCATAGTGTGACAGCTGGCCGCAGCGTCAAGTGAGCGTGAAAAAGGGTGGCGTCACAGATCGCCGTATGGACCGCGAGCCTGGCTGTCAGTCTCAATAGCAGTCGGGCCGAAGAGGGCAGGGTTTGCGTCAGCAGGCGCCCGACCATCAGCTATGCGCCGCCCGCAATCACTGATAGCTGGTACATGGCCCCTGGCGACGACCGGTAGCACCTAAAGGATATGCGGAAACTCCAGCAGCGCGTCTCCTCCTGATTGCCTGGGAACTTACTGGCTTGCAAACTCGCTCCCTCCTCTCTGAGACCCGTTAATTAGTGCCAAGGTCCATTTAAAATGTGAAATCCGTTTCTCTCTGTAATACAGCGAAGCAGCGAAAACATGTTCGTCTCGAGGTCCCCTCAGCCTAGGTCTCTGTGTGATGTTATTTCTCCAATGTCGGCGATTTAACTTACAGTTGGATCAACCAGCGTAACCACATCAACGAAATAGCTTTTGTCCAGCAAACCCCCAATTCTTTTAAAGAACAGAATTTACATGAATAAGACAGCTCTGAACTTTTTTGTTTCACATCAGCTGGTGTGTTAAATATTTGACGTAAAGTATGTAAGCATCAAAAAATTTAGAAAATATCTGAAATTTTGTTCGAAATTTGTTGGAAGGCGCTAAGTGCTGGATGAATATGGTCTGGGTACTTAGAGCTCCGTTTTAAGCAGAAGATGGTCTTCAAGCATCTCCACGTATATTATGTTGTATCTCCTGATTTTTGTCTCTTACAGTTAGATAATTTTGCAGGTACTATCAGTGGTACATAGGCTACCTAACAGTAGCAACACTCCGTTTTGTTTTCGACAATCGCTGCAACAGCAACGCAACAAGCGGCCGGCAAGAAACCCTTCTGAGTACGATATGGGATGACTGCGAATACTGCCGTTTATATTTATCTATAACAGTATTAGAATAGGGGGCGCATGTTGTTGTTGTTTTTGTCTTCAGTCCTGAGACTGGTTTGATGCAGCTCTCGACCTACTCTATCCTGCGCAAGCTTCTTTATCTCCGAGTAACTACTGCAGCCTAGATCCTTCCGAATCTGCTTAATTTATTCATCTCTTAGTCTCCCTCTACAATTTTTACCCTCCACGCTGCCCTCCAATAGTAAATTCGTGATCCCTTGATGCCTCAGAACATGTCCTACCAACCGCTCCCTTCTTCTAGTCAAGTTCTGCCACAAACTCCTCTTCTCCCCAATTCTATTCAATACCTCCTCATTACTTATGTGATCTACCCATCCATCTTCAGCATTCTTATGTAGCACCACATTTCGAAAGCTTCTATTCTCTTCTTGTCGAAACTATTTATCGTCCACTTTTCACTTCCACACAAGGCTACACTCCATACAAATACTTTCAGAAACGACTTCCTGACACTTAAATCTATACTCGATGTTAACAAATTTCTCTTCCTCAGAAAAGCTTTCCTTGCCATTGCCAGTTTACGTTTTATATCCTCTCTGCTTCTACCATTATCAGTTATTTTGCTCCCCAAATAGCAAAACTCCTTTACTACTTTAAGTGTCTCATTTCCTAATCTAATTCTCTCAGCATCAACCGACGTAATTCGATTACATTCCATTATCCTCGTTTTGCTTTTGTTGATGTTCATCTTATACCCTCCTCTCAAGACACTGTCCATTCCGTTCAACTGCTCTTCCATGTCCTTTGCTGTCTCTGTCAGAATTACAATGTCATCGGCGAACCGCAAAATTTTTATTTCTTCTCCATGGACTTTAATTCCTATTCCGAATTTTTCTTTTGTTTCCTTTACTGCTTCCTCAATATACAAATTGTATGACATCGGGGATAGGCTACAACCCTGTCTCACTCCCTTCCCAACCACTGCTTCACTGTCATGCCCCTCTACTCTTATAACTGCCCTCTGATTTCTGTACAAATTGTAAATAGCCTTTCGCTCCCTGTATTTTACCCCTGCCACCTTCAGAATTTGAAAGAGAGTATTCCAGTCAACATTGTCAAAAGCTTTCTGTAAGTCTACAAATGCTAGAAACGTAGGTTTGCCTTTCCTTAATCTTTCTTCTAAGATAAGTCGTAGGGTCAGTATTGCCTCACGTGTTCCAACATTTCCACGGAATCCGAACTGATCTTCCCCGAGGTCGGCTTCTATCAGTTTTTCCATTCGTCTGTAAAGAATTCGCGTTAGTATTTTGCAGCCGTGACTTATTAAACCAACAGTTCGGTAATTTTCACATCTGTCAACACCTGCTTTCTTTGGGATTGGAATTATTATATTCTTCTTGAAGTCTGAGGGTATTTCGCCTGTTTCATACATCTTGCTCACCAGATGGTAGAGTTTTGTCAGGACTGGCTCTCCCAAGGCCGTCAGTAGTTCTAATGGAATGTTGTCTACTCCCGGGGCCTTGTTTCGACTCAGGTCTTTCAGTGCTCTGTCAAACTCTTCACGCAGTATCTTGTCTCCCATTTCATCTTCATCTACATCCTCTGCCATTTCCATAATATTGTCCTCAAGAACATCACCCTTGTATAGACCCTCTACATACTGCTTCCACCTTTCTGCTTTCCCTTCTTTGCTTAGAACTGGTTTCCTTCTGAGCTCTCGATAGTCATACAAGTGGCTCGTTTTTCTCCAAAGGTCTCTTTAATTTTCCTGTTGGTAGTATCTATCTTACCCCTAGTGAGGTAAGCCTCTACATCCTTACATTTGTCCTATAGCCATCCCTGCTTAGCCATTTTGCACTTCCTGTCGGTCTAATGTGGTGTCATCAAAACTGTCAGTAACCAAAACATGACACCACATTTGCCATTCTTCATTTCGTAAGGAGCCTGGGAGCATGAAACGGTAGAGCGCAGGACAGTTCGTTTACGATTCTCTTGTAACGTTTTTTTAATAAAGAAACAATTCCCAGTAAACGCCAGAAGACGGAAAGACCTCGTATGTCACATATCCGCAGCTGTGATATATGTAAATTGAAGGTGGAGGGGGGGAAAAGGAAAGACAATAGAGGAATGATTGGTATCAGCTACGTCTGGACATTACGCGGAATCAGCAGTGACGAGTGAAAATGTGTGGCTGACCGGGAGTTGAACCTGGGATCTGCTGCTTACTAGGTAGTAGCGTTAACCGCTGCGCCACCTTAAACACCGTGTGTATTGCAGTTGGCAGAATATCTCGGCACGCCTCATTGACGACGCACTCCCCCACCCCACCGAGCGTCACCTATCTGCAGTCCCTGTCAATTTCGTCCACGCTTGTTACTCTGACAAGAGAAACTTCTCCTCGCACAACCCTCAGATTTCGTGGTCCGATAAACTGAACATAGATCAAGAATGAAAACAGGAAAAGGTGTACCGAATTGTGAGAGAAAAAAATAGCAAAATAGAAACAGTGAACAGTCCAAAAACAACAATAAAAATCAGCCATAAGCAGCAACGGTGTCGTGGGTAAGTAGTCATGGTGTTGGACTGCCACGCAGGCGAGTCATGTTCAGAACTGTCCGTGCAATTTATTTTTTTCTTTTTCACAACATTATGACCTGTCCGTCTGGTCATTGAAATAATTTCTCTCTTTCTGTAGTCTTGACAGTTGTCATATTATACATTGGTTATAGAATATGAGATATATGCTAAGAATACGTTACCGTTGCAAATAACTGTGATGAATAATGAAAGCAAACGAGACACCACATAGACGTCACACAGAAATGAAAACAACGAATAAAGGGTGTGAAGTACGTTATAACAAAGGAATTCAAGAATCAAGACTTACAACGCGGAATGCAGCTTCAAAAAACGTTAAAAACATGTGTTTTGACAGAGCACAAAGAAATTGTGTGATTGTGAAACTGTTGCGTTCATTTGTTGCAGATTATGTAACGAACTATTATGTTCTCCTTGCGAGCGTTCACATTCACATTCATACGACCACCTATATCGGGCAAGGAGGCATATCTCATTCACTCACCAATCGAACAAAAATGGCTCTGAGCACTATGGGACTTAACATCTGAGGTCATCAGTCCCCTAGAACTTGGAACTACTTAAACCTAACTAACCTAAGGACATCACACACATCCATACCCAAGGCAGGATTCGAACCTGCGACCGTAGCGGTCGCGCGGTTCCAGACTGTAGCGCCTAGAACCGCGTGCCCACCGCGGTCGGCCCTTAGAAGTGTTCTCCCCCAGTAACTTACGCCGTGCCTACGTGACGCAAGTCGTTTGTCTCTCAAAACCGAGGCAGTTCTGTCCAGTTAAGGCTGATGACAAGAGACGCCTTGAGCCCTCTGCAGAAACTGCTAACGAATTCACGCCACTTCTCCTTCCGTTGCCCATTTCATTTAATTGTTTGACCTCCTACACTGGCCTAAACCTGGTAACTTCCGACCCTAGGTGCGCCCCTTGTACACCGTACATTCAAATACATCCCCTTTATTGTACCTAATTTCCTGTTTTGTCATTTAACGGCAGCCCTGGATGCCCACTCTCTAATCCTGACCACTCCACCTCCTGCACCCTGTAGTCACGAGGCATATGCAACAACCGCCTCCCCCCTTTTCGTAACCCAGTATACACTTACATTTGGTACCAGAAGTGGGATCATATACATTTACAATTGGTGTCGGAAGTATCCGTATACTTTACATATGATATACATACTGTCACTCATGCCATGGATGACACATCAGACGTTTTTTCTGGTGGAGGATTCGTCTGACTTGTCACCTTGTCATCAATCGTTGCTGTTCCCATTCGAAAGCCGTTTTCTTTCGGTTGCGAATAGAGTAGTTGTGCAGAATACACTGTCATTATAGGTCCCTTCCTTACACCTCGCTGATGCTAACGGACATTACATCGCGACACTGAATTTGAATAAAGCGAACATCGAGAGAGAAAATAATAATAATAATCTTTGGTAAGAGCTAGGTTTGAATACAGCTGGCGCGAATCGCAGTCGTACTCCGTAACCACGACGCCATTTGTCTTCCTATGTATTCTATATAGTACTTCTTGTTATTGGACCGTTAACTATTTTTGATTTTTTGACAGTCCAGTACACCTTTTTGTTTTTATGCTTCATCTGTGTTCAGATTTTGACGGGTTGTCCACTGCGCTCTCTCGCCACTAAAGGTGAGGGGCGTGCGATGGAGAGTTTCCCTTGTTAAGATTCCCGCCGGAAGTCTGACGTACTTGTGCATCCGCACTGAAGAAGGTGGATTCACCGCCCATCTAGGCGAATCCATTGGATTAGTGTGTGGTGATCGTTCTTTCGGACAATCCCTTCCCTTTCCTCTCTCCCCATGCACCTTGAGTTTACAAATAATGTCGTTTATTTACCCAACAGCGCGAAGTTTTGTTCGCTACACTTCCAGCCGAATTAGTGAATGTGAAACGTAGGAAATCTGCATGTAATGTAATATTTAAAGTATCAAATAACCCACCACACCTGTAGCTTGAGGGGAAAACCGCACAGTCATAATAGAAAGTCAAAAGCAATCAAACTGTTTCCCGAGAGAGAACATCGCAGTCACAAACGGCAAGAATCTTCAACATATTCGCTTTTGGAGCAAACATACCTATTTTTAAAAAATTTTCGCTTATCAGAAAGTCGACTGAAGTGTATGAATGGGCGAAGTGTATGAATAGGAGAGTCATTAGCCTTCATAAAAAAAATTATGAATCAAGGAAAGTGCCTATAATAGTAACAGTCAAAAACAGAAATATATGCTTCTTAGGCATGAAATATGTATTCATATTCTCTTGCTGTCAGCGGAGTAAGCTGCAATCATGTATTTCTTCATGAATTAGCTGTAACTTATGTCACTGAGTCGGTGAAATTCGGCTGTTTTTACATTTATTTCACAGTAGTTCACGTGCCTTGGTAATTTATTAATGCACTGAACGCAAACATAGAACAACTATTTCGTTAATTACGTAGAAAAATACACAAAAATCATTATCCTTACGACCAATGTCACTGTCTCCTTTCTCAACGCTTGGAGAGCTAGTCTCGTTCCGAAACGATAAGAACAGTCACACCATAGAATGTCACGACTTTGTGGATATCTTCTGCTAAATGCGTTGCGATTAGAGTTACTAACAAAGAGAAATAAATTAAACCGTCATGCCTAATGCGGCAAATTTACCACGTAAAGAGTGAAAATGTACTAAGCGATACACTTTTCTCCTTTCACCATTCTGTGGCGGGTGTCAGCGAAAAAAACTTTCATAAAGTTTCTTGGAAGTCACTAAATGATCCCACTGGAAGAACATAACAAGCCACACGCAGTATACACAGTTTCTACATGAAATACAGAACGTGTCTTATTGTGTTAAATTTTAAGATAAGATTAAATCTCTTAATGAGTAGATTACGACAGTATTTTACATTTTTAAATCAGCACGATAATCTCGCGAAATACTGAAAATCAAATTTCTGTTGCTGCTGGAAGGTTTTAGATAGGCAACCTGCAACTGGGACCACGAACAGGATAGCACTTCACGTAATATACACTCCTGGAAATTGAAATAAGAACACCGTGAATTCATTGTCCCAGGAAGGGGAAACTTTATTGACACATTCCTGGGGTCAGATACATCACATGATCACACTGACAGAACCACAGGCACATAGACACAGGCAACAGAGCATGCACAATGTCGGCAATAGTACAGTGTACATCCACCTTTCGCAGCAATGCAGGCTGCTATTCTCCCATGGAGACGATCGTAGAGATGCTGGATGTAGTCCTGTGGAACGGCTTGCCATGCCATTTCCACCTGGCGCCTCAGTTGGACCAGCGTTCGTGCTGGACGTGCAGACCGCGTGAGACGACGCTTCATCCAGTCCCAAACATGCTCAATGGGGGACAGATCCGGAGATCTTGCTGGCCAGGGTAGTTGACTTACACCTTCTAGAGCACGTTAGGTGGCACGGGATACATGCGGACGTGCATTGTCCTGTTGGAACAGCAAGTTCCCTTGCCGGTCTAGGAATGGTAGAACGATGGGTTCGATAACGGTTTGGATGTACCGTGCACTATTCAGTGTCCCCTCGACGATCACCAGTGGTGTACGGCCAGTGTAGGAGATCGCTCCCAACACCATGATGCTGGGTGTTGGCCCTGTGTGCCTCGGTCGTATGCAGTCCTGATTGTGGCGCTCACCTGCACGGCGCCAAACACGCATACGACCATCATTGGCACCAAGGCAGAAGCGACTCTCATCGCTGAAGACGACACGTCTCCATTCGTCCCTCCATTCACGCCTGTCGCGACACCACTGGAGGCGGGCTGCACGATGTTGGGGCGTGAGCGGAAGACGGCCTAACGGTGTGCGGGACCGTAGCCCAGCTGCATGGAGACGGTTGCGAATGGTCCTCGCCGACACCCCAGGAGCAACAGTGTCCCTAATTTGCTGGGAAGTGGCGGTGCGGTCCCCTACGGCACTGCGTAGGATCCTACAGTCTTGGCGTGCATCCGTGCGTCGCTGCGGTCCGGTCCCAGGTCGACGGGCACGTGCACCTTCCGCCGACCACTGGCGACAACATCGATGTACTGTGGAGACCTCACGCCCCACGTGTTGAGCAATTCGGCGGTACGTCCACCCGGCCTCCCGCATGCCCACTATACGCCCTCGCTCAAAGTCCGTCAACTGCACATACGGTTCACGTCCACGCTGTCGCGGCATGCTACCAGTGTTAAAGACTGCGATGGAGCTCCGTATGCCACGGCAAACTGGCTGACACTGACGGCGGCGGTGCACAAATGCTGCGCAGCTAGCGCCATTCGACGGCCAACACCGCGGTTCCTGGTGTGTCCGCTGTGCCGTGCGTGTGATCATTGCTTGTACAGCCCTCTCGCAGTGTCCGGAGCAAGTATGGTGGGTCTGACACACCGGTGTCAATGTGCTCTTTTTTCCATTTCCAGGAGTGTAGATCATTGCAGCTTGCCCCCGCTATTATCTCCGAGACCAGGTTATACGCCACGACTCCCACATAACTCACTACCTTGTAGTGGGCAGATTGCAGTCATAGATACCAAATAAAAGTTTTGTCAGGGTATGTATAAGGAGAAGAATGAAAGTTTTGGAGTTAGCAGATGAAATAGTAATTCTGTCAGAGGCGACAAGCAATTTGTAAGATCGGAATCTTATGTCTGGAAAACAGGAGATTAGATAAATAGCAGAAAAAGGAAAACCAGGGTGGCGGACAGTAGTCTAATTCAGACCATACTGTGGGATTTACAGTGCCTGAAAGTGAAGCACCCACAAGACACAGTCGGATGTTAATTTAATTTCGAACGTTCACAAACCGTCAGCAGGTATATAAATGATTAGAGTGGTAGTTCTGCATGACAGGTACGGATGCTAGCGGAGTGTATTAGTACTGCTCGTGTTTGTGTGTTACTAGGCCTGGTAGGGTACCCAAGAGGCGTGAATAGGGTCAGACATCGACTGAACACTGAGCCGCCGTTTACTCGCCTGACACTGCGTTATCAGCACCTGACAGAGCTTGGAGGAAGCGTCATAGTGGGTCTCCATTTGGCCAGCTGGTTGAATCGTACAACATCCACATTTGTGGGGCTTTCCAGTGTGTAGGTGGCCGGATATTGGACTGCATGGGAATGTGAGGGTAGGCATGTTCGTCGTCAAGGTTCCGGTCGACCACGTCCGCACTGTGCACCAAACACATAGGATCTCCTTGACGTCTCTGCCTGCCACCCGAGAATAAGTAATGGACTCCCTGCAACGTTGTCTGTCATCACGAACATTCGTCACACTAGCAGCAGCCCGGACTAGGGAATTACCGTTCCATTAGTACGCCGTTAACACAACACTAACGGCTGCATTTGGAGCCGTGCCTTGAGTGGGAAGGATGGACTGCCGCTAAATGGCATCGCATCGTGGCCAGCGATGAATGTCAGTTCTGCACTACCCAAGATAACAATCCTCGGCGAATATAGCGGCGCTCTTGGGAGAGTTTCCGTTGTTTCAACGTTCTGGAGAGGCACAGCAGTGTTATTCCTGGCGTCACCGAGTGGTGAGCCATCAGTTATGACTTCAGGTCACGGCTGGTAGTGACAAGGCACGAACTCAGACAGCACAACCTTACGTCATGAACACTCTGCGTCCTAATGGGTTATATCTCACGCTTCAATATCCTGGTGCTGCTTTTCAACAGGATAATTTTGTTCTACTTGGCATTTGTCTCAAGGACTGTCTGCGTGGAGGAGGAGGAGGAGAAGGAGGGGGAGGGGGAGGAGGACGACGACGAGATTAGTGTTTAAGGGCGCATCGACAACGAGGTCATTAGAGACGGAGCAGAATCTCTGATTAGGGACGGATGGGGAAGGAAACCGGCCGTTCCCTGTCAAAGGAACCATCCCAGTATTTGCCTGAAGCGATTTAGCGAAATCACGGAGAATCTACATCAGGATGGCCGGACGCCAGTTTGAGCATTCGTCCTCCCGAATGCGAAGTCCGATGTGCTAACCACTGCGCCACCTCGCT
Organism: Schistocerca americana; assembly: GCF_021461395.2. Classification (NCBI taxonomy): domain Eukaryota; kingdom Metazoa; phylum Arthropoda; class Insecta; order Orthoptera; family Acrididae; genus Schistocerca; species Schistocerca americana. The sequence continues at coordinate 227,219,334 of NC_060123.1, forward strand.
CGGTATCTGCGTGATGATGTGGTAGTACCGTGACCAGCAAGATCCCCAGATAGAAATGTATGGGACCAACCCATATGTCAACTCCGACCCAATGCCAGTATCCAGGGCATCAGGTACCAGTTATAACTACTGTGGACCAGTTTGCCTCAGGAGAGGATACAACGGCTTTGTGACACGATTCCCAGCCGAATCATTGCATGAATTCAGTCCAGAAGGCGAGCTACGTCATAGCGATAAGTGGTCTCATACAGTCAAGTTCTTTGTAAATTTGAACAATTTGTAATCACCGAAATAATCTCATCCCTTTCAACCTGTGAATTTCGTTTCACATACTCTTCCCCTTCCAGGTAATTCATTTTGTCCAGCAATGTATCTGCCTACACTCTGCACTACGAAGGAATTATTTAAATGGGACGGAAATCTTTAGATGTGATGTACAGACAAATAAATGATTACAAATTCAGAAAAATTTGATCATTTATTGAAGACAAAGAGCTTCACAAATTGAGCAAGTCAATAATGTGTTGGTCGACTTCTGCCCCTTACACATGCAGTTACTCCGCTTGCCATTGATTGACAGAGTTCTTGGATGTCCTTTTAGAGATATCGTGCCAAATTCTGTCCAATTGGCGGGTTAGACCGTCAAAATTCCGAGCTGGTTGGAGGACCCTGCCCATAATGGTCGAAACTTTCGCAACTAGGAAGAGATCAGTTGACCTCTTTCGCCTGGGTAGGGTTTGGCAAGCACGAAGACATACAGTAGGAATTTGCAGCGTGTGGTGACTTGAATTACCTTGCTGCAATGTACGCTCAGGATGGCTTGCCATGAACGGCAACAAAATGGGACGTAGAATGTCGTTGACGTATCGCTCTGATGTAACTCAGGTCGGTATTCCACCACTGCCTGGGGCGTCTCCGAACACGCCTTCGCTGGTCACTGTGGCTCAGTTCCGAACGGGACACAGCACGGAAGACAATTCTACTCCAGTCAATGAGTTTCCTGGCGAAGACGTGTCTGGAGATGACCACGCCAGCAGTAGGACACCAACCTGGCTGTTGCCTGCCATGCGTTCAGACAACCAGGACTGATAGTCTAGGGTGTCATTTCGTTTCACAGCTGGACCCCCTTTGGTTGTCATCCGCGGCACCCTTACAGCACAGCTATACATCCACAATATTGTAAGCCTAGTCTTCTTGCCCTTAATAGCAAGCCATCCTGGGCTTACATTTCAAGACAATGCCCGGCCGCACATAGAGAGGGTTTCAACTGCTTACTTTCGTGCATGCCAAACCCAAACCTGGCCGGCGAGGTGGCCGGATCTCTCCCCAATTGAGAACGTTAGCTTCATTATGGGAAGGCCCTCCAACCAGATGGGGATTTTGCCGATCTTAGTAACATTTAAGCATAGCGAATACTAGAGTACATGTAATGTAAGGTACTGGTACTATAGCCAAGAAAGCACCCAATGCTGTGCATGGGTCAATATCTATTGTTAATGATTAGGATTAGCAGTACCACTTCCCTGCAGCTGAATATAAACTATTATTTTGTGACTGGCGGTCAACAGCTCGAAGAAACCATTGCGAGGGTTTCACTATCAGGACAGTCGGTAATGGCACTAACAAATCTGTCTTCTATCCTATCATGTTTTTACATTGTTCTTAGAAGAACAAAAATTTATTTGGGTGTCAATCTCAAAGTGCTATTATTTGAACAAGTATTTATTACATGTCAGATGTTGCGGATCAAAACAAAACTACAAGAAAGACCACAAACTGAAACTGTAATATGTACGATCTGTTTTTAAAGAACGAGTTAACAGGTCTTTAAATTTGCAGTAAATAAATCAATCTAACGTGTCAATTGAACAGAATTTGCTACCATATTCCTCAAGAGGACCTCCAACCACTATGAATCAATGTCAGACCGAGTAACTGTTTGCATAACGCGCAAATCCGAATAACTGTTTGCATAACGGGCAGAGGTGGACCGATAAGCTATTGATTTGCCCAGTTTGTTAAGGTTTGTTTGATGAATGATCCAATTTTCTGAATTTATAATCATTTGTTTGCGTGTAAATGTACATCACATCTACCAGTTTTCATACCATTCGGGTAATTATAAATGATACTGGATATAAAGGAAGATGATTTGATTACTAAGAATACCAAAGAAACAGAGGTAAGATGAAGAGGCGATCTTCGAAGGTGACCTTAGCTGTCACACCACTGCGCGAGCAATGTATCAGCTAGGATTAAAAATATCTGGAATCCGATACATCGATATCTAAAACAGTATAATCACAGGCTCTGAGGAAAGTATCGATATATCGACGGGGAAAGTGTCGACGTACCGGCTTATAAAAATACCGGCTGCACGTCGTAAGTCTGAAGTTATACTTTCTGATCGTATATTAATTGCCGTTGTAATGAAGTTTACTGCACTGCCAGTTTTAGAGCTGTATATTTAAGTATTGATTTATTATTACATATTCTGTACATCAATACGCAATCAGCCTGCCTATCCCACTTAGCACAAGAATTGAAACGAAAACCATTCGTTCACACTTGGCGTTTTAAGGGACCAAACTGCTGAGGTCATCGGTCCCTAGACTTACACACTACTTAAAGTAACTTGTGCTAAGACACACACACACACACACACACACACACACACACACACACACATACACACACACACACACACACACACACACATGCCCGAGGGAGGGGACTAACCTCCGGCGCGAGAGGTAGCGCAATCCGTGACATGGCGCCCCAAACCGCGGGGCTCTGGTTTGGCGACAGCCACTTTGCTCACAATGTTAACTGCAGGTAACTGGTACTATAAAACGTATCCCATGGGTCCGTCGCTCGGTTTCGTCACATATCGGATCTGTCCGGAACACTCCATGTCGACTGCCCAGTTTTTTTAGATTCTGCCAATACCAGCGAACTAGCAGTTGTAGTGTCAAAATTGCGTGGTAAAGTTAAAAGTTGCAGTTTGTGTCAGTAGCGCCGTACGTCAATTTTTTAACGCAACTGGTGTGCTACTTCCTCATCTCAAAAATCTTCACCCCCTCCCCCTTCCCTCCCCCAGTGCAATCTGACTACTACTCTTGTGCCACTTATAACTGCTTCACACATTCAAAGAGGAAGATTGGACGTGATAAAAGCTCAAAAAGTAGTAATACCCCTTCACACAGTGAAAGTAAAATTGTTGTACTACAATTTCAGAAGAACTGCTCCAAATATTTTTTTTGTTTTAAATTCTTTATTCAGTTATTATATTTATACATATTAACCCACTACCTAAATACATTAGTGGGTCCTAATTTCATACTTAATATTTTTGCAGCTGTTATTTCCACACTACAGGTAAATCCTTATTATTAATCTACCACTACAGGGTTCTCTCATTTTCTAGTTTTTAGTATCTACCTATGTCTGAGTTTTTCATTGTTTATGGGTCTTTCTCTAATTTCTGTTATTATTAAGATATATATACTTTATTCTATAAGCTTATGCTACCTGCAGCGTTACAAGTATGCCAGTGATCTATAAACCTGACTGTTGTTGGCCTAGCCCACTGAGCTAATCCCAGTGGGCGTGCCCCTGGCACTCGGCTGGCCGGTAACTTGATATCGCTGCTTCAAATTCAGTTTTAAATAATATAAAATAAAAACATCGGGACTCGTTGTTGCCATTTTGATATCGATATATCAATTTAAAAAATATCGCGGTGATTATATATACACATATCAGTATTTTTTGTAACAAGTACCGTCATATCGATATTTTATCAACAGCCCTGGCATCAGGATGCAGTGTGCCATGCGCGCAGTAGCTTCGGAACGGGTAATGGTGGAGGCAGACTTCTGACGCCAGTAAACTGTCATAATGGATCAAGATTGTGGATTCTTCGACTGATGTAGATTTGAAATTCACTTGTCTCTTCCTAAGGTCCACGTAACCTTATTTCATTACGCTGATTTAACAGTAAGTGAAAACTTCGTCACGTGCTATAGAATAGCACTTGTATATACTTGGAGAAACTCGAGACAAATAACTACAGTAGTCTACCTCCGTCCAAGTTCTTATCGCCAAACAAGTTTCTAAATCACGGCCCGCGACCGTTTGGCGGGCCATTTCCATTGAGAAGGTCTTAGAACAAAAGCTGATGTAGGGGCGAGGCAGCTTTCTTGCAGAGAACGGCAATGATAACGAGGGCAAAAACAGCGCAATAAATCTGCTGCAGGTGGCGGAACGGCGTATTACGGTGCGGGCACTTAATCGCGGCAGGCCGACTCTTATGCCTAGCCGGTGGTTAACTGAGCAGCACAGAGCGGCGCCGTGTGCCGTGCCGTGCCGTGCCGTGTCTTATCTCGATGCTGCCGCGTCTGATTTATCGCTGCCTGACTCACGACGCCACGCGCACCGCGATCGGGAAGGACGTCCGCTCAGAAGGAAACCTTGCCTCGGGAGCGTCAGTAGCGAAAGCTATACTCTGATTTAAATTAATTGGCATCTGACGTTTAACGCTCGAATTACTGAGACTGAAGGCAGTCTGTAATACAGACACACACACACACACACACACACACACACACACACACACACACTTGGAGAGATCCCAATGATCATTTCGTTCAGCCTTACAAAGCAAGTGAAATGACACATTTGATTAATTTAAAATCAAAGTGAAGATATTTTGGTTAAAACAGGACTACACTGATCAGCGAAAACTTTGTGACCGCTGCTCACCGCGACGTTGCTCGCTGCCTGGTGTCTTGAGTCAAATGAAAACCTTAAATTTGTAATAACAAATCGAAATTTCGCGTCGTTATCCTATACGCTGGTAAGCGTGCTACAAACAGCGTTCAGAATGGCCTGTAGGTGGCAGCATAGTGCAGATGCACACATACCGTCGCAGTATCAGTACAAAGATGGCCGCCCATTTGCGACTTGCACCAGGGAAGAACAGTGTTGTGTTATTTGGTTTTTGCGTAGTGACTGTGTGAAACCAATTGAAATTCATCGACGAATGAAGGTTCAGTACGGTGATGCATGTTTGCCACAGCAGCAAGCCTACAAATGGAGTAGAAAGTGCGCAAATGGTGTGACTTCAGTGGAAGATGCTACTCGTCCAGGTCAGGCACAACGGGTTGTGACTCCACAGAACATTGCAGCAGTTGAAGCCATAGTGAAGGAAAACAGCCGAGTGACACTGAATGACACTGCAGCATGTTTGCAGATAGTCATGGGTCAGCACACCACATTGTGCACGATGTGCTCCAGTTTCACAAAGTGTCTACAAGATGGGTGCCACGGCAGCTGACTCCTGAAATGAGAGAACGACGTGTTGATGCTTGTGAAGAACTACTTCGGCGCTTTGAACGAGAAGGTGATGGCTTCCTTGTAAGAACTGTAACTGGGGACGAAACCTGGGTTCACTTTCACCAACCGGAAACGAAGAGAGCGAGCAAGGAATGGCGTCAATCTTCATCACCAAAACCAAAGACGTTTCGAACAGAACCATCAGCAGGGAAGGTTATGCTGACTCTTTTGGGACGAAAAAGGCGTCATTTTGGAGCATTAAATCCCTAGAGCGACCACTGTCACCAGCGCATCATACACAGATCTCCTAAAAAATCATCTGCGGCCTGCAATCAAATTAAAGCGACTTGTATTGCTGTCAGCAGGTGCCCTTTTGCAACATGACAATGCAAGGCCCGTACAATAGTTGCAAGAATTACAGACCTGCATTTTGAGTGTCTTCCTCATCCACCATACTCACCAGACCTTGCCCCAAGCGATTTCCATATGTTTGGACCACTGAAAGACGCAATGGGAGGAAATGAGTTCCGTTCTGATGAAGGGGTACGCCATGCGGTGCACGAGTGGTTGCGCGGACTACCAAAATGATTTTTTTCTAAAGGAATTTATGCACTTCGTAAGCTCTGGAGGACTTGCATTGGAGGGATTATGATGAAAAGTGATACAACTTTGTACTACTTCTGCACAGCAAATAATATTTTAAAAAATATTTAAGGTTTTCATTTGACTCAGCCTCGTATGTAATCTGAGCAGACACGGACGAGGGATTATCTTAGCGAAGATATGGGCTGCAAATGGGGAGAGCTATTGAGATACGTGACTTTGGCAATGGGCAAATTGTTATTACGCAGAGCCTGTGAAGAAGTATCTAGGAAATGGCGAAACGGATCGAATGTTTACGTACTACTGACGTAAGCACCTACGGAATGAGATAGGAGGACAGCGAAACTACAACTAGGCGCTAAACGGTTGGACGTCCACGACTGTTTACAGAGCAAACAAGCCTCCGTACCACACGTTCTGTCAAGTAGGATAGATGGTGATCTGTGGCATCTCTGCCAAAAGAGCACAATGTTGGTGCACGCTCAAGTGTTTCGGAGTACACCATTTATCGTACATTGTTGAACATCGACCTCCACAGCAGACCATCCGAACGTGTTCATATGTTGGCCCAACGACATCGTCAATTACGATTGCAGTGGGCACCGGACCGTCGATCATTGGAAACTTGTCGGCTCTTCTAGCGAATCACATTTTTGCTACACTTGGTCCATATTTGTCTCTACAGATGCTATTAGCGAAACGGGCAGCGCGCCACGGACGCTACGGGAGACATTCTCCTGCGCTTGCAACGGAGCTCTGGTAGTAATCGGAGACAGCTGCGAACTACCTGCATTCTTTCATGGTTGATGTCTTCCCGGAGGCGACGTCATCTTTCAGCAGCATAAATGTGAGTGTCACGGACCCAGAACAGTGCTACGGTGGTTTGAGGAGCAGTGTACTGAACTCACGTTGATGTTTGCGACCAAATTCGACTGACGTAAATCCTATGGCACCCATGTGCTATCGAGCGCCATCACCGCGTACGCGAATCAGCGGCCAGTTATTTACGCGAATTACATGATCTGGGCGTAGACATCTACTGCCACATACCTCCACAAACCTACTAACAAACTGTCGGATCCCTGATATGAAAAATGAGTGAAGTATTTCATGTCAAAGACGGACAAACAAGCTACAAAGCAGTGGTGGTAATGTTTAGGGCCATCAGCGTAGACCGCAATGATATTTATTCATTGTGACCGGTGTCCGCCCCCGATAGCTGAGTGGTAAGCGTGACGGATTGCCGTCGTAAGGGCCCGGATTCGATTCCCGGCTGGGTCGGGGATTTTCTCCGCTCAGGGACTGGGTGTTGTGCTGTCTTCATCATCATTTCATCCCCATCCGGCGCGTAGGTCGCCTAATGTGGCGTCGAATGTGATAAGACCTGCACCAAGGCGGCCGGACCTGACCTGCAAGGGGCCTCCCGGCCAATGACGCCAAACGCTCATTTCCGTTTCCACTGTGATCGGTTTCGATTTTAAATTAGGCCTGTTTCACACTGGGGCACTGGTGACAGTCGCCAGCGACGGTCACCAACAGAGATACATTCGTTTAAACTGGAGCATTCACACCGGGACACTACACGGCCTCACCGAGCCACTGTGACCCAGCAGTGACTCATCCTCGCCGCATGTGACGGACGAGGTCACTGTGTTCACGGCAGCCACCGCCGGACAGCGTTAGTTTGAATTGGAGTGTTCGCACTGGGACACAGACCACAGACACAGGGCTGCAGGTTTTCCAACAGGCAGTCATTTCTGTGACAGTGTCGCGAAACATTCATTGCACATTATACTGTACACGCAGTACCCGTAAGTTTGCATCTGATTAACACGGAAGATTTTATAAGTGAAGTAGAAAGTCGTCCTGCTATTTGGGATGTCAAAAGCGGTGACTATAGCAACAAAGTGGTGAAAATGAATGGATGGCAAGAAATTGTAACGAAATTTGTGTCTGATTTCTATGAGAAGAGCATGGATGAAAAAAACAAAATCTTATTTTTAGGACCATAAAAGACTAGCGAAATTTAGTTTCTACCCCTGTACGACGATAGGAGGGTAGTAACCTTCGAGCACATTTGCATCCCTCACCCCCTTTCTGTTCTTTTACGTATATCAGTATCAAGTATACCGTTATGCAGTGTTAATGTCATAAGAAGGGACAAAATCGATGAGCGTTGAAACCATGAACTCATCGCCACAGGGCAAATGAAGTGAAAATATAAAAGACACTTAGATTTCAAGATTTTCATAACAAAGGTAAGGGAGCGTCTTATCGTCGTCTTAAGGCACTCCGCTCCCCCTTATGCTCCGAAAAATACAGTTAAAGTATGATTCTTCATTACAATTATTTACGCATATGTGGCTACTAAAATAATGAATTTTATTTATTTATCGTAATATTATTGACATCATGTCCCTGACAGTCGATAATTTTAACTGTATGCTCCATTCAGTTCACTGAACGCAACAATATAACTCGTTTCAGTCAACATAGTATTAATTGCACTATGCACATCACAGATACAATGCCAGATGAACAATGACGCCTAACACAGTAACGATCAGATAACATTTCTAGCAAAGTTTTCAAAGTCATCTCTGATACTGTTCGCAGATATTGCCTCCAAGGACTAAGCAAAGTGAGGTGTCCTGCAATCCCTGAATAATTAACGTGTCCAATATTTAACGTATCCTCAAACTCTGTTCCATCGCAATCACGCACCAAGTTATGGAGGAGGCAACATATTTTTACCATAGGTACTGCTAAATCTAATTTAACATCTAGTGGTCTATAGAAAATGCGCCACTTGTTTGCAAGAATTCCAGAACTACACTTGATGTATCTTCTTGCTCTGAACAGCCTATAGTTGAACACAAGTTTTTTAACATCTAAATATTTTCCTCCAAAAGGGCGTAGAATAAATGTTGACACCCCGAAACCATCACTCACTAACACAAATGGCATAGTTCTTTTAAAAGGTAATGACTGTGGTTTGAGTGAAGGGAAATCTAGCCTACCAACTTGTACTTTTTTTAATTTAATACTGAACTACGAAACAGTTGAGTAGGACGATTTCCCATACGCTCCAACGACTAAAACAGTAATTTGTACGTCGAATCACAAACAGCTAAAACAGAATGGAAAAATAGTTCTTATAATTATAGTAGACGAAACCACTGGAAGTGGGTTTTATAATCCTGATGTGCTTTCCGTCCACTGCACCGACACAATGAGGAAAACTGGCCATCTTTTGGAATCCTTCAGCTGAGGTAAGCCATAGCTCTTTCGACATTCGAAAATACTGAAAAAAACTTCTCAACTTGTCTCAGATCGACATAAAGGGTATAAAGCAATTCTTTCTCAAGCCGATCACGTAGCAGTGGATGTACGTGTAATGAACGTTTTGTCTCCTCCTCCTCCTCCTCCTGACTGTCCGCAGCTCGTGGTCTTGCGGTAGCGTTCTTGCTTCCCGCGCACGGGGTCCCGGGTTCGATTCCCTGTAGGGGTCAGGAGTTTTCCCTGCCTCGAGATGGCTGGGCGTTGTTGTGCCTTCATCATCATCATTCATCCCCATTACGATCGGAGGAAGGTAATGGCAAACCACTTCCCCTAGGACCTTGCCTAGTAGGCGGTGCGGGTCTCCCGCATCGTCCCCTACGCTCCTCGGAGTATGGGACCTCGTCGTCATCATCATCATCATCATCCTCCAGATTAGAAGTACTAAAAAAAACCTTCCACCTAACTCGAGTCCATTTCACTAACTAATCAGCTGGCAATACCTGGCGGACACCGGTGATCCAGGAGTATTCACCACATCACGGGTGACTTGTCACTGGCGACCGTCACCGGTGTCCCAGTGTGAAACGGGCCTTAAAGTCATCTTCAGAATGTGAGCTTCCTGTGGCTGGTGCTGGCGCTCCTCGCTTGTTCTCGTGCTAGGGAGCTACGATCGTGCTATCACTATCTTAAAACCGAAACTGGTCGCAATGAACAAATATCATTGCGATCTAGAGTGTTATTTTAACCAAATTAAGCACCGAATCGCTCTTCTCCTGTGCACAATGTTGTCTAAATTTGTTATTTATATCAAATGCAGATAAATCCCAGTACAATTGCGGACTGTAAGACAGAAGCTGAATCAAATGACTAATCACGGCATAATGCACGCGTAATTAATGATCTATTTAAGTTGAAAAGCAAGTTTCACACTAACAAGTAATTTTCCCAGCGATTCCGAATTGACCAAAATATTCCAAATAAACGTACTGTAAAACATCAGCTATCGTACTCTCCCGTAAACAATCATACCAATTACTCTGTAATAATTATAAGAAGATATCTATATAATTTAATTTTTAGTATGATAATTAGTTTACATTTACTTAAACTTTATGGATGACTTTTATAGGTAAGGTTACGCCGGTGTAAGAGTAACTGAACCCAAAGTTCCAGCTTCATAGCATTAGCCATTCACTACTTAATTAACAACCGGAAAGTAGCGGCAAATAAGGAGTGACCGTTGCCTGTTTCGAAAGCGGTTACTTCCACTACGTGCTTGCCAGATTTGAACGTGATCAGTTCGTTAAATCCCCCCACCCCAAGCTGCACAGTGATGTTAACTGAATGCCTTTTCCAACGGTTTCTCCCTTGCCTAGTGTGGTGGAGACAGACGCTGGTGCCTGGATCACGAGAAAGTTGGTAACATACAGACACAGACAGCCTCAAGTTGTTTCTCAAATCGAGACTATACATCCACGTCGCTACTCTGCAAATTGCGCGTAAGTGCTCAAATGGTTGAAATGGCTCTGAGCACTGGGACTTAATATCTGAGGTTATCAGTCCCCTAGAACTTAGAACTACTTAAACCTAACTAACCTAAGCACATCACACGCATCCATGCCCGAGGCAGGATTAGAACCTGCAACCGTAGAAGCAGCGCGGTTCCGGACTGAAGCGCCTAGAACCGCTCGGTCACAGCGGCCGGCCCAGGAGAGCGACAACGGGTGCATGGCTGCCGGTTCTCCTCAGAACGGCTGCCATGTGAACGGAGCGCTAGCTTGCGCCTACAGTACCAGACAGTATAGCACGTCACGCATTGACACTTTTATGAATGTTCCTACATTCTGACACATAATTAAGCCAATGGACCTCAACAAACAACTACAGTGATGTGGATGGTCTTGCTTAGACGCCACAAGAGAAAAGACGGAATACGATGAGAAGGTTTCATCCAACCAAAAAGAGAAGGGACAATGTTGGGGCATTGTTTATACTTTAAGGGAACTTGAAACATGATAATATGTTTTCTAACTATTTTTGAGTAAGTATGCAAATTTTTGACGATCTACGTGTTGCAAGAACAAATGATACAATTCAACGCCGAAACGCATCATTCAGAGTATGTATCTAGCATATACACATGTTGGAAGTCACAGGTGAATAGAGAAACGAGGCATCTTATTTTTTTTTCCAATTTTCCAATTTATATACGTGCTTGCAAGTAGTCCACTTCTAAGAGACGTTAGATTTTGGTCATTGCACAAGGGAAATCTTTCCATCGAAGCAGCTACCGAAATTAATTTTTATACCACCTTCATTTTACAGGGTGTTTATAAATGAATATAGGGATTTTAACGCTTTATAATATTTATTACATTAAACTTACAGTTATAAATTATATGTCAAATGAAAGAGCAACTCTAACAGTTTTACCAAGAACCTTACAAATGTTCAACTTCGCAAACGAAATGTTGTTTGATGACGAAGATTTTCTGGATCATGTTGTCTTCGGTGATGAATCGACCTATCACCTTAGTGGACATGTTAACCCTCACAATGTGGGCATCTGGGGCTCAGAATATCCTCACGAGGTGGTACAAATGCAACGAGATTCCCCTAAAGTGACTGTTTTTTGTGCCATATCCCGGCGGAAAGTTCATGGGCCTCGGTGAACCTACTGTAACTGGCACTTCTTACTTTGATACACTAGAGCAATGGCTCTTCCCTCAGTTGGAAGAAGATGAGCCAGAGAACTTCACTTTCTAGCAAGATGGTGCGGCACCTCACTGGCATAGCGAAGTACGCCATTAGTTGAACTGCACTGTACCCAAGCGCTGGATAGGCCGCAAGGGGCCCAATGACAGAGCTTGCTTTGCATGGCCTCCACGTTCACCCGACTTAATGCCATGCGATTTTTTTCTTTGAGGCTTCATCAAGGATCGTGTGTACGTGCCTCCGCTACCAGCAGACCACCTTGAATTAAGAAACCAGATTGAAGCAGCTGTTGCTACTATCACTGAAGACACACTTATCAATGTTTGGGAAGAACTCCGCTATAGACTGTGTGTGCCGTGTGACAAATGGTGCTCACATTGGACATTTATAAGGTTCTCGGTAAAACTGTTTGAGTTGCTCTTTCATTTGACATATAATTTATAACTAAGTTAAATGTAATAAATATTATAAAGCGTTAAAATCCCTATATTCATTTATAAACACCCTGTAAAATGAAGGTGGTATAAAAATTAATTTCGGTAGCTGCTTCGATGGAAAGATTTCCCTCGTGCAATGACCAAAATCTAGCGTCTCTTAGAAGTGGACTACTTGCAAGCCAGCCGAGGAGTCACCAATCTAGTGAAGCCCTCTCGGTGTACGAGCCCTTTAACACAGCAACATCTTGCAGGCTAATGGCGAATCTGTATCTGCATCAGGTGTACTCCGCAAGATCTGAACAGTGCATGGCGGAGAGTACATCATACCTATAACATGGATTTATCAACACAAGTGATACACGATAGTATCGCAGAACTGCAGAAAAATTTCTGAATTCATCGAACAGGGTTCGGCCGAGAGCAACAAGATTGCCGTGCGTTATGTTTCCCGGGTGTATGTCACACTTTCGAATCGGCTATGCATGCATGTACCACCTAGCAGCCAGTCGGAATTCGTTCTGTGTTTGCTGCCGTGCTTACGTGAGACGAACTGTAAACACCGGAACAATGTTCTCCAACTGGTCGCACTAGCGCCGCGTATGCAGATGCATTCCAAATGAAAGACAGCAGGAAAATGCAAAGCGCCGCGGAGCGAACGCGCGGCTCCCTCCGCTTTCCGCGGCCAGCTGTCGCTAATGACGCCGCTGTGCACCTAGCCGGAACGCCATAACCTTGGCAAAACGTTTCGCTACACAACCGGGCTCGCTCGTTTTATTGCGCTCTTCCGTTGCGGCAGTAGCCTCGTTATTAGCACGCTCACTTCCGGCGGAGCGCTCAGCGTCACGCGCGTCACCGGAATTTTCCCATTTTCATCTCTAAATAATTTATGAACACCTTAGTGATTCTTCAGTTATTTCCGTCACGTGCCAAGGGTAGACATCTCACGAAAAATCACATTTGGGTACCTTCTCAAATTTAACAAATGATACTAGAATTTACTCTGTCTTAGAGAACATCTAATTGTTCCGGAGGTTAAGGTTTGATTCTGGTGGAAGCAAAATTTTCAGAAAAGAGAGAACGTGGAACAATGCCCACTTTGGTCACTGCTGTGTGTCTTAAATGCGTAGTTAATGGACGTAAGGTATACGCAAAAAATGAACATACCGTGCAAGCATATTACGCGTGATGTGTACGGCTTCGTATACAGCGGCAAGGAGACGTAGGCTACAGACTGGTGGGGCAACTGCCGTCGTAGAATACCTGGACAGGAACAGAAACGACTAGCGAAAAAGTAACACAACACACAGAAGATTTATTTAACTTTTACATCACCAAGCGAACCAAGACGCCGGCCGCTGTGACCGAGCGGTTCTAGGCGCTTCAGTGGCAGGTTCGAATCCTGCCTCGGGCATGGATGTGTGTGATGCCCTTAGGTTATTTAGGTTTAAGTAGTTCTACGTCTAGGGGACTGATGACCTCAGTCCCATAGTGCTTAGAGCCATTTGAACCACTTTCGAACCAAGACTCCTTACAAACACTGCAGCAAGAAAGAGTCCAGTCCATACAATAGCAACAGGAACGAGGCGCTCTGAACTAAGGCACGAACGATGGTGTCGCACCCACGGCTTAGCAGCGTCTGCATAGCGTCACGCAGCGAAGAGGCTCCAAGTCCGAGTGGCTGCCGCCAGCTATCCTATATTATGGCAGCAGATGGCGTTCATGGTGCGGAACCCCTGGGGACGTGGCTCAGCGGGCGCGCACCACTGGGTCCGCCACATCTTGCGGGAGAGCTATTGGCATGATGCCTGTGGGATGGTATCGGTATGTCATATCACAACATGCATAATTGTTAGAATTCTTTGGATTCAATTCTCTTGAAATAAAAGACAGTTTAGGAGCAGGAAACTAAACAATGATTCAGAAGCAAAAACAGCTTAAAATGAACATCTACAAGTACATGACTTCTCAGCAATTCACACTAAGTTCCTGGAAGACGTTTCTTTGAACCACCTTCATATTGTTTCTTTACTGTTCCACTCTCTAATAGCGCATGGGAAAAACGAACATTTAAATCTCTTTGTACCAGCTATGATTTCTTTTATTTTATTATGATGATCATTTCTCCCTATGCAGTTTGGCGACAAAATATTTTCATACTCAGAGGAGAAAGCTGGTGATTGAAATTTCGTAAAAAGATCTCCCCGAAACGAGATACGTCTTTGTTTTAATTATTACTATCCCACACCTATCATCGTATCCGTGACTCTTCCCTATATCGCGATAATACAAAACGAGCTGCCTTTCGCCGAATTTTTTCCTTGTCCTCCGTCAATCCTGTCTGGTAAGTACCCCACACAGTAAAGCAATATTCTAGCAGAGGCCGAACAAATGTAGTTAGTGTAGTAAGTGTATTCGGAAGACTTGTTAAATCTTCTAAGTGTTCTGTAAATACATCGTATAGTCTTTGGTTTGCCTTCACTCGAACGTTATGTATGTGATCGTTTCAACTTAAGTTTTTCGTAATTGCAAATTCCTGGGTATTCAGTCGAACTGACAGCCTTTAAAACTGTGTGATATATCGCGTCAGAATTTAACGGATTTCTTTTAGCAGCCAAGTGGATGACCTCACAATTTCCTTGTTAAGAGAGAGTTGGGGTTGGGTTGTTTGGGGGAAGAGACCAAACTGCGAGGTCATCGGTCTCATCGGATTAGGAAAGGACTGGGAAGGAAGTCGGCCGTGCCCTTTCAAAGGAACCAATCCCGGCATTTGCCTGGAGCGATTTAGGGAAATCACGGAAAACCTAAATCAGAACGGCCGGACGCGGGATTGAACCGTCGCCTCTCGATGTTAAGACAGAGTTTCCATTTTTCGCACCATTCAGATGTCATGTCTAAGTCATTTTGCAACTGGTTTTCATCTTCTAATGACTTTACTAGACGATAAATGACAGTATGATCTGACAACAATCCAAGAGGGCTGCTCAGATTGTCTCCTAAATCGTTTATGTTGATTAGGAACAGCACAAGGCCTGACATACTTTCTTGGGGAACCCCGTATATCACTTGCGTTTTACTCAATCATTTGCCGGCGATTACTACGTACTGTGACCATTCTGAGAGAAAATCTCGGATTCAGTCGCACAACTGAAGCGATACTCCATAAGCAGCAAATTGATTAGAAGTCCCCTGTGGGAAACGATGTCAAAAGCCTTCTGAAATACGGAATCAGTCTGACATCCAATGTCAATAGCACCCATTACTTCGTGCGAGTAAAGAGCTAGTTGTGTGTAACAAGAACGATATTTTCTGGATCAGTGGTGACTGTGTGCCAATAGACAGTTACCTTCAAAGTAATTTATAATGTTCGAACACAGCGTATGTTCCAAAATCCTACTGGAAATCGACGTTAGTGATGTGGGTATGTAATTCAGAGAATTACTATTTCCTTTCTTGAATATCGGTGTGCCCTGTTTAACTCTCCAGTCTCTTGGTACGAATCCTTCCTCTCTAACCCATATACGATTACTAAGTATGAGGCTATTCGCCCGCCCGGTTAGCTGTGCGGTCTAGGTCTAACGCAGTGCTTTTCGAGCGGGAAGGCGCGTCGGTCCCCGGCACGAATCCGCCCGGTGTCGAGGTCCGGTGTGCCGACCAGTCTGTGGATGGTTTTTGTGGTGTCACCGCCAGACACCACACTTGCTAGGTGGTAGCCTTTAAATTGGCCGCGGTCCGATAGTATACGTCGGACCCGCGTGTCGCCACTGTCAGTGATTGCAGACCGAGCGCCGCCACACGGCAGGTCTAGAGAGACGTCCTAGCACTCTTCCCAGTTGTACAGCCGACGTTAATAGCAATGGTTCACTGACAAATACGCTCTCATTTGCCGAGACGATAGTTAGCATAGCCTTCAGCTACGTCATTTGCTACGACCTAGCATGGCGCCATTACCAGTTTATATTGAGGTTATAACATGTACCGTCAAGAGCGATGTACACCAATTGTGGATTAAAGTTAAGTATTCCAAGAACTACGTTCTTTTCTTTATAGGATAATTACTTTACGTTGTTCCAGACCTCACGCCAATCTGCGTGAGCTTAAAAGCGTGCATTTCGGCCTCCTCTAGCAACACGGTGTTGGCTCTTCTGCCAACACATCAGTTTTTAAGTCGGTTTTCCATCTGCCTCGGCGAATGTGGGCTAGTTCCCCTTATTCCGCCTCAGTTACACTATGTCGGTGATTGCTGCACAAAAACTTTCTCCACGTACGCGTACACCATAATTACTCTACCACGCAAACATTGGGGTTACGGTTGTTTGGTGTGAGACGTTCCCGGGGAAATTCACCCGGGGCCGAACCGCACATTAACCCTGGGTTCGGTATGGGGCAGCAGTGGGGTGAGTGGAGTGCTGTAACCTGCTGTTGGGTTGTGTACCACTGCGGTCTACGGCGGGGAAGAAGCCTCTCCGTCGTTCCGAGGTCCCCAGTTCCATACAATACAGTACAGTGGAGCCAATGCATCAGCATACTCTGATAGGAATCTTATTGCTATGCTATCTGGACCGGAGAATTTGCCTTCGTTAACCATATTTGTTACACCGAGGATATCTGTTTCTAAGTTATTCATGTTGGTAGTTGTTCTCGATTCGAATTGTGGAATATTTACTTCGTCGTCTTTGGCGAAGGAATTTCGGAAAAACTGTGTTAGTAGCTTCTGTTTGGTGGCGCTGTCATCGTTTTATTGCCAATGGAATTGCTCAGTGATGTCTCCCGCACATGGTGTACTTCACATACGACCAGAACCCCTCTGCATTTTCTGTCAGATTTCCAGACAGCGTTTCATTGTGGGAGCTATTAAAAAATGTTGTGCTAAGTTTCGAGCTTCAGTACAACATCGTCAGTCTTGGAGCTTTTGTGTTCTTTAAATTTGGCATGGTTCTTTTCATTGTTTCTAAAACGGTGTTCTGATCTGTTTTGTGTACCATTTGATATGAATCAATTGCCTCAGATACTATTTGATTAAGTTTCAACCACATTTCGTCTACACTTGCATAGTTGGGAAGGAGTAGAGGTTGTCTTTTAAAGTGCCAAGCGGATTTTTGTCTGCTTTTTAAATAGATATTTTCTGTATTTACTTTTGGTGGATTTAGATGTTGGTGGTGGTCAGTCACGCAACTACGATTTTGTGGTCACTAATCCCTCTAACCGTCGTGACGGCCCCTATTTGCTCAGTATTAGTTGTTGCTAAAAGCTCCAGTATATTTTAGCAACCATTTACACTTCGAGTGGACTCCTGAACTAATTCCTCGTAATAATTTTCGGAGATAGTATTTCCTACACTTTCTCACAATGTTTTTTACCTACCAGCGACTCGGAATACACATTCTCGCCAACAAATCGATGGTAGGTTGAAGTCATCACGAACTATAATTGTGTAAATAGGGTATTTATTTCTGATGAAAGTGAAGTTTTCTTTGAAGTGTTCAGCTACAGTATCATGCGAGTCGGGAGGTCGGTAAGAGGAACCCGTTATTAATTTATTCCGGTTGTCAAGTATAACGTACACCCACATTAACTCACAGAAACTGTCTACTTCAGTTTCGCTAGAAGATAAACTACGTCTCCAGCTGTATTAAATCTACACATTATTAATACTGTTATATGCTTTGTAAAATTTCGGTTTAACTTACATCCGGCTTTAGTGAGCTTTCGATACCTGTAACGATTTGAGGTTCAGTGCTTTCTATTAGCGTTTGGAGCTCTGGTTGAACACAGCTACGACAGTTTACAACCACAATATTGATTGCTGCTGCGCCTACCCTTTTCCTGTTTATGCCATGCATCCTTCGAATCTGAAGCCCTTTCCACACTTTCCCCAGTCTCTCTAACCCAAAAAAACAGCCCTGTCCATTCCACACAGACCACGACCACGCTACGCGTGGAGCCGCCTCCTGTGTTTAGTGGGCACCTGACCTATTACGCAGAACCCAAAATCCCGCCACCGCATAGCTCAAGTTGAGAAACCTGCAACTTACACGGTCGTAGAACTTTCTCAGCCTCTGATTCACACCTCCGCAGTCTGACATGCCGACGATGCTATATACTGTGAGCTGTGCCTTCATCTCGCAAGCAATACTGGCAGTCTTTAACACTTCAGCTAGCCGCCTGTAACCGGAAAGAATGTCTTCTGACTCAAAGCGACACATACTGTTAGCATCGACCACCTGCAGCTGGCTGCTCCCTGTGCTCTTCTTGGCATCCGGAAGCACTCCTTCCGCATCTGGAATGAATCTTCCCCGTGTACACGTATGAAGAGCTGCGTGTGGAGCTGCGTCAGAGTAGTCCACCGAAAGACGATGACGACGACTATAGGGCATCAATAGTTTACAAATACCTCTCGGAAACGCCGCCTGTCCATGGTGCTGTCAGAAGTATGTATATTTCGAAGCTGAGAGCTGTACCGGTAGTAGCATAGTCCCTGGCAGGGCCTCGCAAGATGGAGAGGTCCTAGCAGATTAACAAGAGGAAACGTCTTGCACAACGTCCCACCGCACATATCGCAGCCTTGGGACATTGCCCAAGCAAACGCAGAGGGGCACTTTTCAAATCGCATAACCGACAGCGTAAAGAATGGACGGCTGCCACCTTCCAGGCAGACCACATTACTGTTCGGCCGTGATACGTTCACTATGTTGACCCTTCTTACTGATGCTGCGGGCAGCGGAGAAATTCGTCACTGTCTCTGAGGGTTGTCAATATTTTCCCGTGTGTCATCTCTGCTTTCGTACACGCACAAAACAGGGGTAATGGTGTCGGCGCTGCCTTGCTTTCATCGCTCCTCTCCCCTCGGCAGTCCTAATGCTAAAACCACGGCTCCTGCTTGACCGACATCCAACGCACGAAGGGTCAACTTACCGTGCTCGAAGAGTATTTGCTGCATAGAAAACTGACTGACAAGACACAGACTAAACATAACACGACGACCCTATGCCAGCTCGTAATCAAAATAGGAACTGACTGGTTCGGCTGTTCTCTACATTTGGAAGCAACCAGTAAACCCCCGAATTTTCAAAGAATCTAACTTCCACGAGCTTCAAACTTCTGATTACACGAGACTTTAAACTTACAATATGTATTTTTGCAAACTGAAGTGACGTAAGAAGCACATCTTGTGCATGCGGCAACTTGTTCTCCCTTCCTCTTTTCAAACAGATAAATATTTCTGACAACGAAGAATATACGAGGGGCGTTTGAAAAAAAAAACTACTGACCTGTTTGGGGTAAACCTTTTTTATTTTTCGACATAGTTACCTTTTAGACTTATACACTGCATCCAATGCTGTCCTAATATGTTGATCCGTTCCGAATAATAGGAATTGTCCAAGTCTACAAAATTAGTTGCTGCAATCAACTTCTCGTTTGAATAAAATCTTTGTCCCGTCAGCCATTTCTTCAAATTGGGGAACAAATAGTAGTCCGAGGGAGCCAAGTCTGGAGAATAGGGGGGCATGTGAAACGAGTTTGAATCCTATTTCCATTAATTATGTGACCACAACTGCTGAGGTGTGTGCTGCTGCATTGTCGTGATAGAAAAGGACTTTTTTGTCGTCCAATCGCCGGCGTTTTTCTTGCAGCTCGGTTTTGAAACAGTCCAATAACGATGAAAAATATGCACCTGTAACTGTTTTACCCTTTTCCAGGTAGTCGATGAGGATTATCCCTTGCGAATCCCGAGAGACAGTCGCCATAAACTTTTAGGCCGAAGGAATGGACGTCGCCTTTTTTGGTGCTGATTCTCCCTTGGTAACCCATTGTTTATATTGTTGTTTGGTCTCACGAGTATATTAATGTATCCATGTTTCACCCACAGTGACGAAACGACGTTTAAACTCCTTCAGATTCTTCCTGAATAGCTGCAAACAATCCTTGCTACACTTTACACGATTCCGTTTTTGGTCAAGCGTGAGCAATTGCGGAAACCACATTGCGGATAGCTTTCCCATGTCCAAATGTTTATGCAAAATATTATGTACCCGTTCATTCGAGGTGCCCAAAGCACTAGCAATCTCACGCACCGTAACTCTTCTGTCATCCATCATCATATCATGGAATTTATCAATGATTTCTGGAGTCGTAACCTCCACAGGACATCCAGAATGTTCAGCATCACTTGTGCCCATATGGACACTCCGAAAATTTTGAAACCACTTATAAACTGTTCTAATTGAAGGTGCAGAGTCATTGTAATGTTTATCAAGCTTCTCTTTAGTCTTCTGAGGCGTTTTGCCTTTCATGAACTAATGTTTAATCACCACACGTAATTCTTTATCGTGAATTTTTTGACTATCACTCGACTTCCTTGATTCACACGAATGCCAAACACAAAGAAATAGACCAATATGGCTGAAACTTGGTGTGCGTTCTTTCCAAAGATGCTACTAACTAAATATGACCTCCATACGCGCCGGTAGTGCCATCTCTCGGACTTTGCACGAACTTTTCAAACGCCCTTCGTACATTTCATTGCTGCGAGTAAAACGACCAGCAATTTAAGCTGTCCTCTTAGCTTACTACCTACAACACCCTAGCGACATATTCGAAAATGAATAGCCAAATACAGTGACAGCAAAAAATCGCAACACAAAAAATTAACCCTTTCTGCGTCTGCGATTCCAAATGGCATCATTAAGTATTCCTGGCTTTTTTTAGCTTCCCAATGCTTCAATGATACCGTTTGGTATCCAAGTTTGGCCAACAGATCACAGTGGCGTTTGCTTTCATGACTCGCCGTTTGTTTGAAGTGCAGAACAGAAGTGTCGTGAGTTGTGCTACTGCATTTGTAAGTGAATAATAACTGTTGTGTTTATGTTGTGTTTAGTTTTATTCTGTGTACACAGAAAGTCTTGGTTATGGAACCAAATTTACGTAGTGCCTCAAGGGCAAGGGAAAGAAATGCGGTGAGTATTACAATACAGTTATGTATACATTTTTTTAGTAATAATTATGTAATTTCTAATGATGCCATTTGGAATCATTATTTTATTTATTAACCAATAGCTTCAAAAGAACTTTTGCAATGGATATGGCATATGTTCAACATATACAGTAAATATTCATCACAAAAAAATCTCTCCAATTTTTTTCTAAATGTGATGCACATAGGGTTAATTAGTGTAGGTTAATGAAATTTCGGGAATTCATTTGTCTACGCGTAGCTTACGTAAGTGACGAACACTGCAGGACGACATGGTAATGTAAGCGCGAGATAAGCCACTGCAAATGTGAAATGCTGGTACATTAATAACCGGTGTAACCGCCGGAATGTTGAATGCGAGATTCCACACGTGTATGCATTGTCTTGTACAGGTGCCGGATGTCAGTTTGTGGCATGGAGTTCCGTGCCTGTTACACGTGGTCTATCAATTCACGGACGGTTAGTGCTGTTTATAGATGGCGCCAGAGCTGCGTCCAATGATGTCGCATATGTGCTCGACTGGAGACAGATCTGGTGATCGGGCAGGACAAGGCGACGAGTCGACAGTGTAGAGCGGTATGTGAACGAGCGTTATCCTGTTGGAAAACATCCCTGGAATGCAGATCGACTGAAGATTTAAGTACAAATTTGCAGTCAGGGTGCGTCGGGTAACGACGAGAGTGCTCCTGCTATCACTGCACCCCATACTATTATTCCAGGTGTAGGTCCAGATTGTCTGGCACGCAGAAACGTTGTTTGCAGGTGCTCAACTGACCTCCCACTAACCAACACACGGCTATCACTGGCACCGAGGCAGGACCACTCTCACAAAAAAAACACATCAGATCTCCACCCTGCTCTCCAATGACCTCTCGCTCGACACCACTGATGTCGCAAATGAGGGTGGTTTACGATCAGTGGAATGCACGATGCAGGTCATCTCATCTGGCTCGGAGCTGTGACAGTTCGGTGTGTCACTGTTACCAACTGCTGCTCAAATTGCTGCTGCATATTCAGTACGATGCGCCAGAGCCATACTCCGAACATGATGATCTTCCCTCTCGATAGTGCCACGTGGCCGTCCGGAACACGGACTTATTGCGATCGTACATTTTTGGTGGTAATGCTCCTATGAGACCACGCTGCTGACGTCATCGGTCCCTAGGCTTACACACTACTTAAACTTACGCTAAGGACAACACGCACACCCATGCCCGAGGTAGGACTAACCTCCGACGGGCCGACGGGGGAAGGCGTGGGGTGGGGGGCGCCGCGTGAACCGTGGTAAGGCGTCTTAGACCACGCGGTGACCGTACATTCTCGTGACCACCGCTGCAGAAGTCATATACAGTGACCACATTCCTGCCACGTCTTTATGCAGTATCGCAGAAGGAACATCCAACTTCTCATAGCCTTATTACACGGACTCATTCAAACTCAGTGATGAGTTGATAATGGAGTGACCGACATCAAGTCGCCACGTCCAATCTGGAAGACAACTAACGTTCACGAACATTACACTGTGTATTTAAAGCAAACCTGCTATTAGCACCACTGTTATGCGGCTGGTGCAAAACTTCAATGGGTATCATATTTCAAATGTAGAAACTCGCGTACCAACTTTCTTTTATGTCGCACAGTTCCTATTTGGTGTTGCGGTTTTCTTTTTTTACGTCTGTGTGTTTGTTACACACGAGTAATTATAAATGTCAGTGCATCTGCCTTCGCTCGTAGCGGGTTCCTGCCTAACTACACATTCAGAAATCGCCACATGTTCAGAAATAAACAACCAAATATTTATTTCATTCTTCGTTTTCTAGCCAGACGGAAATGTAAATAACATCGA
Organism: Schistocerca americana; assembly: GCF_021461395.2. NCBI lineage: Eukaryota > Metazoa > Arthropoda > Insecta > Orthoptera > Acrididae > Schistocerca > Schistocerca americana. The sequence continues at coordinate 227,242,525 of NC_060123.1, forward strand.
ATAACACAGAACGTATTTGTATTAGATGACACGGAAGTCGCAGAATGGTTTAACAACGATAACTAATTTAAAAAATCAAAGCTACTTACAACCTAATTGCTTCCACACTGTAATCCACGACATTATCCATTATGCTACACGGTACCCGAAAGATTTTCGTCTGTCTTGGTTATCACAGTTTGTCTTGAAGGCTTAGATCGTTTACATGTCATTAACTGACATTCAATGACGAGGGTGACGTGTTTGTGATGAATCTTCAAAGTGCCGTTACCTTGAAACAGCGTAAGTTGTAACAAGTTATAACACAAAAAAGCTAAATATGCCACATAAACTATGACCTCTGCCGCACTGAGTCACTTCCGTTTGGAGCAGGTGCGTGTTGCAGGTCTAACGTTTACTCTGATTACAAAACGAGTCAATGTGATAAATATTTGAAGATCAGAAGAAGGTTTAAAAAAGTTTGAAATTATGTTTAAAGTTTTTTGGAAGTCGCTAACTGCTCTGATCATCAAACAATGGATGAACATACAGTGTGGATGATTTGCTCGCCGCGAGTATCGCTGCCTCACGACATGTACACAGTTTCGAACTGAAACATTCGTCTTACTGGGTTGCACCTGCAACATAATATTACATCTCTTAATGAGCAGGTACTGTCAGCATTGTAAAGTTTTACATATAGTCAATAATTATATGAAATATTGAAAATTACCAAACCCCTTAGGCTAGGCAGGCTAGTGTACCATGGATAGGGTGGTCGGAGGCCCTATTGCTACGTGCGATTTCCTGCGATGTCGGTAAGTCGGCCTGGGTTAAAGATACTGGGTGCATGGGACCGGGGGAGTGTATTCGTAACACAGGGCACGCGTATTATTGCTCCTACTGCCACCAGCACTTGCTACATGGGGTGTGGTTTGTACGAAATATAGCCCGAAGACTAGACTGCTTCTAACAAACTACATTTGGGGACAATAAATTGCAAGATGCTTAGGCATGATGGTAAGCTACTGGAACTAACAGTAGAACTAAATAATATCAACAGAGATAACTAGTGAATGAAGGAAGAACAGAGCTGTTTCTCTCTGAAGAGGCACAGATTAAGGTAGTTACTCAAAAGTAGATTTTATAATAAACACGAAAATTATAGATTCGCAGATAAAATGGAGAATGGTATTAAAGATACCCAGTGGAAACAGTACAAGTTTATACCGCAACAACCTCGACCCTTGACGGATGAAAAACTGAGTATTTTATCAGATGTTACAAGAATCGCTAAACAAAAGTAATTCCCCATACCGGTTAGTAATGAGTGACTTCAATGCTACAGCGGGGACAAACTTGAGAAAACACTCTTCAACAAGGAAGTTTGGATTCTATACTAGGAACGATAGAGGAACATGCTTGTGCAATTTGATGAGAAAAACGTTATGGTTCAAATGGCTCTGAGCACTATGGGACTTAACATCTGTGGTCATCAGTCCCCTAGAACTTAGAACTACTTAAACGTAACTAACCTAAGGACAACACACACATCCATGCCCGAGGCAGGATTCGAACCTGCGACCGTAGCAGTCCCGCGGTTCTGGACTGAGCGCCTTAACCGCTAGACCACCGCGGCCGGCAAAAACGTTATGTACATTTTAAACACAATTCCTAAGAAAATCCCAGACAGAATGGGGACATGGAAAGGCTTAAGCGGAATTGAAAATGAGTTCTTCACGGATTTATTTTTCCTGGTTGTGTTAGTTGTACATTAACAGTACAAAGAGCAATATGGAGAGGTTTACTGATTTAAGGGTTGGGTTGGGTTGTTTAGGGGGAGGAGACCAGACAGCGAGGTCATCGGTCTCATCGGATTAGGGAAGGATGGGGAAGGAAGTCGGCCGTGCCCTTTGAAAGGAACCATCCCGGCATTTGCCTGGAGCGATTTAGGGAAATCACGGAAAACCTAAATCAGGATGGCCGGACGCGGGATTGAACCGTCGTCCTCCCGAATGCGAGTCCAGTGTGCTAACCACTACGGCACCTCGCTCGGTCTTACTGCTTTAAGATTTGGCTGATGTGCACCAAGTGTATAAGACCACTGAATGTAATGGAAGAGCAGCACAGTGGAACTCTACTGAGCTGCTCCCACAGCGACAGCCACCGCACCAGAGTATTTTTTAATCTGAGGTTTATTCAATTACTCTGTATTTGGTGTTTTGTGTTAAAGGCTTTTTCACAGTTGTGAAAGTATTATCACAGCAACAAAGCTAATTGGGGTAACACGCCGAACAAGTCCATTACATTATTACTCTGCAACGAGCCTTCAGAGACAACGGGTACCGTATACCAAACTATCTAGAAAATACTTCGAAATTTGGCTGGTGGAGTTGGAGTACACCTTGACTAATTTTATTTTGCCAGTATGTGTTCCGGTTTTTGGCCTATCTTCAGTTAGCAGAGCGCAACTGCAGAATTGAAACTAGAGTCAATATAAACATAATAATGAACGTATGATTTACCAATTCGAGATTGGTGAAAACCCGAAACGCGCCTCGACACAAGTAAAGTGGTACAGAAAGTGACTGGTTGCTGCATTCTTTTAAAATGCTATTCAATCCACAGCCACAGAGTTCAACCAGAAATGTCACGCATAGAGTAAGCAACAAATTGTTTGTGTGCCTTGAACCAGATCATATCTATGGTGAACAGCAGCTAATACGGTTCAAAATAAAACTGAGCACTAAGTTGGAAAGAGCTAAATTCACTAAGAAGTAATCCAGCTTCAGTACTTAATCAATCTTATTCTATGTATATGAAGTTCCCCTCTATGGTTTCTGGCCGTGCGTTCGGGTTAACGTCAGGAACTACTGTAGGGATTTCGACATGGTTCTCTATCTAGACTGATTCCCAAGAAAGGTTTGTATGGGTCACCACCACTAGCTGACAAACTCTGCGTTGTCAGGGTTAGAATATATGGATGGGCTGGGAGAAGACACCATTTTAGATACGGCTTCGACACAGAAGTACATCTCATTAACCATATTGTTGATGCAATTAGCCTGTCAGCACAGTAGTTTGGTAGCGGTGCGTGACAGTGGAGGAGTGTGGTGGGCAAAAATCCGCGAATATGGAACAATAAATACTCTTAGGTTCAAATGGCTGTAAGCACTATGGGACTTAACATCAGAGGTCGTCAGTCCCTTACACTTAGAACTACGTAACCCTAACTGACCTAAGGACATCACAGGCATCCATGCCCGAGGCGGGATTTGAACCTGCGACCGTAGCAGCCGCGTGTTTCCGGACTGAAGCGCGTAGAACCGCTCTGTCACAGCGGCCGGCAAATACTCTTAGGTAAAGCTAAATAATATATGATTTACGAACTTTACCTTATTAGTGAAAATGTTTTTATTTTTCATTCACGATGCAATGTAATGGTGATGGAGTCCTCGGCGTGTTCCATTCATGCTACGGTAGGTGATTGAATAGTGCAAAAGAAAAATAAGCGGCGTGATTGACGAAAATTATGAAAAAGATTATACTCACAAAGAATAAGCGAAATGTTTACACTAAATCACTGTAATGTAGCGTTCGATTATTCATTTGATAGTTACGAGTAATTTCATCTTTGAGTCTATCTGGATTTCTTTCTTTGTATCTCTGTTGACCGTTAGTAAAGTGTGATTGACGGAAACGCACTGACTCATTAAAAACTGATCTACATGGTATTATACGTCGTTATTAATGTCTGAATGGCGAAACCGAGCAAGCACCATAACTTGTCGGACGAATGAAACAATAAGCGCATTTTCGCATGTACATTAAAGTCAGTATATCACAGAGTACATAGCTTTTCCTAAGAGTATTTATTGCGCGATGTGTCGGGGAGTTTTGTTCGCCCCACTTAGACACTGCCACGCACCGCGACCAAATTCCCTTCCAAACGGCACGAGACGAAGGGCTACCTACCACCAAAACCACGAGTGGGTTTGTACACAGATATATTTTCATGTTTGTCTCGTGCAAATCGGCTGAACTATCATGGCCCGCAACTGTGAAAACGATGCAATTGTCATTTAGCAGTGAATAGCCATATGGCCACTCCAGTCACCGCTATCGTGATACCGGCACAAACTACTGTTGGCTACCGAAACGACCTGCGATGCAGGAAGTATTAACAGAGGCCCCATTAGCCTCTTATCGACATTTTCGAAAATTTTAGAACGACTAATCTTGATCCGCTTATGACGTATCGCTATCATGAACCACGATGTTATCAGAACAGATCAGTTTGCTTTTCAACCTTCTCTTTACGAGTCACGGACTACATCGCATACGACCGCTGCCGTATTTATGGACTTAATATGATAGAGTCTAGAGGGATAAGCTGCTGAAAAACGTCATGGCCTGCAACATTTTCCTGGTTACAGCGTATGATTAATCCGCAGCTTTTCACGGTACCGGCAGATTACGGTTGCACTCAACGGACAGCGGTCGAGTTACAAACAACTTCAGGGAGGCCTTCCAAAGGATCGTTCTTGTCACCACATCCAATCACATTTGTCTCAACGCTGACAAGACCACGGAAGTCCCGTTTACTCGCCGAAGGCCGAACGTGCGAGGTAGACTTTTTTCCAGCAACCACGAACTGCCATGGTCCAAGAGAGTAAAGTACTTAAGAATTACTGTTTAAACCACTCATCCAGGTCAAGAGAGTTCAACTTCTTCATTCCAGGAAATGCATCCTAATGTGGCCAGTGAGCAAATGAATGCCTGGACAAAACTCAAGCTTTACAAAGTAACGATCCTGTTGCGCTGCATTTTTTTTTCTTTAGTCTTCTGTCTTCTGACTGGTTTGATGCAGCCCGCCACGAATTCCTCTCTCGTGCCAACCTCCTCTTCTCACAGTAGCATTTACAACGTACATCCCAAATTATTAGCCGAATGTATTCCAATCTCTGTTTTCCTCTACAGTTTTTACCCTCTACGGCTCCCTCTAGCACCATGGAAGTTATTACCTGATGTCTCAACATATATCCTATAACGCTGTACCATCTTCTTGTCAATGTTGTCCATATATTTCTTTCCTCTCCGATTCTAAGCAGAATCTAAACTTCCTCATTCTGTACCTTATCAGTCCACCTAATTATGAATATTATTCTGTAGCACTACATCTCAAATTCTTCGATTCTCTTCTTTTCCGGGTTTCCAATAGTCCGTGTTTCACTGCAATACAATGTTGTGCTCCAAACGTACATTGTGAGATAGTTCCTCTAATTAACGCCTATGTTTCATGCTAGTAGACTTTTCTTCGTGAGGAAAGCCCTTTTTGCCAGTAGTAATCTGCTTTTTATGTTCTTGCTCCGACAGTCATGAGTTATTTTGCTGCCTAGGTAGTAGACTTTCTTAACTTCAGTTACTTGGAAAGCACGAATTCTGATGTTAGGTTTTTCGCTGTTCTCCTTGAATTTTAATCCCACTCTTTAACTTTTGTTTTATTTTCATAATTGCTTCTTCGACGTAGAGATTGAACTTTAGGGGGCAAAAGACTATATCCTGTCTTACACCCATGTTAATCCGAGCACTTCGTTCTTAGTCTTTCACTCTTATTATTCCCTCTTAGCTCTTGTACATGTTTTACATTACCCGGTTTTCCCCAGCGCTTACATCTAATTTCCTAGGAATTTCGAAAATCTTTTATCATTTTCCATTGTCGAACGTTTTTCCAGTTCGACAAATCCTGTGAACGTGTGTCTGTTCATCTCTAGTCTTCCATCCACTATCAACCACAACATCAGAACTGTCTCTCTGGTGCTAAATCCAAACTGACCATTATCCAACACACAGTTTTCTATTCTTCTGTATATTATTCACTGATGCTGGATATCAAATGACACTGTTATGGCCAACCGGAAGGCAATACTAACGATATATGAAGATTTTCAAGAAATCTATATATGCATCTATGGAAGCAAACACACCAATAGACTGTGGGAATGAGCGGATACTGGAATTTATGCTAGACGAAGCAGGGAAAGTAATTCGATGGATGATACAATGTGAGGACTACAAGTTGCAGAGTCGTCACGTTCCCCACCTTCCGCTCCTTCCTTGTCCATGTACGTTACATGTACCCAAGGATATCAGCAAATTTAAACTCATAGGGACACACACACACACACACACACACACACACACACACACACACACACACAGAGCGAGAGCGAGAGCGAGAGAGGGAGAGAGGGAGAGAGGGAGAGAGGGAGAGAGGGAGGGAGCGAGCGAGCGAGAGAGAGAGAGAGAGAGAGAGAGAGAGGGTGTGCGAGAGAGAGAGAGGGAGGGAGCGAGAGAGAGTGCGAGAGAGAGAGAGTGAGAGAGAGAGAGAGAGAGAGAGAGAGAGAGAGAGAGTGCGAGAGAGAGAGAGAGAGAGAGAGAGAGAGTGCGAGAGAGAGAGAGAGAGAGAGAGAGGGTGCGAGCGAGAGAGAGAGAGGGTGCGAGCGAGAGAGAGAGAGAGAGAGAGAGAGAGAGAGAGAGAGAGAGAGAGAGAGAGAGAGGGTGCGAGCGAGAGAGAGAGAGGGTGCGAGCGAGAGAGAGAGAGAGAGGGTGCGAGCGACATAGAGAGGGTGCGAGCGAGATAGAGAGGGTGCGAGCGAGATAGAGAGAGGGTGCGAGCGAGATAGAAAGAGGGTGCGAGCGAGAGAGAGAGGGTGCGAGCGAGAGAGAGAGGGTGCGAGCGAGAGAGAGAGGGTGCGAGCGAGAGAGAGAGGGTGCGAGCGAGAGAGAGAGAGACTGTGGAGTGGGGCGCCTGCATTCGTAACGGAAACCGATGATGGTTGGAAACTGCTGGAAACGCAGCAAAGGGACTTGCGACTGCACACGGTTCGGCCGGATTTAGTTTCGCGAGAACTTGCTGCGTTTCCCCCCACCGCGAACGGGGCTGGGAGCGATGGCGTGCGATGCCTATGCAGACGGGAGTGCTTCCGCGCGGAAACTGTGGGAATTTTCCCGTGCGACGCCGGGCGTGCTTTCGCCGGCCACAGGCAATCGCCGGGAGTGGTGGCCTTGCGCGTCCCGGCATGCCCCGCGCGCGCGCATACACACGCACCACGGGAACGACAACGCTACAAGCCCTTGATGCGTGCGTGTCGCGGCCGCAAGAGTCGCAGCACTTCCCTTTGCTGTGGTGCTCGCTTTTACCCCTGGCGTACGCTCCGTCACTTGCAAGCCGTAAATGAAAAGGGTGGGTGCGTCATTCTATAACACCACCTTCGTCCCCCTCGAGCTTTCTATTACATTCGGCTGAGACCACAGCAAATTAACTAGCCACCATACGACCTGCACCGGCTAGTAATGTCGTCTTATACGAGGTGATTTCCGGAAGATCCCGAAATAACTTTGAACCAAAAGTTGCCAGTCCAAGCTCGCTACCTCACCCACCTCTCTTCCACAGCTCTTGCAATCTCAGGGGCAAATATGAAGAGATTACACAAATTTGCGAGTGCGGTAAATACAGGGTAACCCGAAAGAATGAGAAATTTTAGAACGTGTTGTGGCAAGGCTGCCAGACAGTTGGCGTCGAATGACGTACACTGAACTACATCTGCATCCATACTCCGCAAGCCACCTGACGGTGTGTGGCGGAGGGTACCTTGAGTACCTCTATCGGTTCTCCCTTCTATTCCAGTCTCGTATATTTCGTGGAAAAAAAGATTGTCGGTATGCCTCTGTGTGGGCTCTAATCACTCTGGTTTTATCCTCATGCTCTCTTCGCGAGATATACGTAGGGGGGAGCAATATACTGCTTGACTCCTCGGTGAAGGTATGTTCTCGAAACTTCAACAAAAGCCCGTACCGAGCTACTGAGCGTCTCTCTTGCAGAGTCTTCCTCTAGAGTTTATCTATAATCTCCGTAACGCTTTCGCGATTACTAAACGATCCTGTAACGATGCGCGCTGCTCTCCGTTGGAGCTTCTCTACACACTGGTGAGCAGTATTCAAGCAGTGGGCGAACAAGTGCACTGTATCCAACTTCCTTTGTTTTCGGCCTGCATTTCCTTAGGATTTTTCCAATGAATCCGAGTCTGGCATCTGCTTTACCGACAATTAAATTTATGTGGTCATTCCATTTTAAATCACTCCTAATGCCTACTCCCAGGTAATTTATGGAATTAACTGCTTCCAGTTGCTGGCCTGCTATATTGTAGCTAAATGATAAAGGATCTTTCTTCCTATGTATTCGCAGCACATTACACTTGTCTACATTGAGATTCAATTGCGATCCTCTGCACCATGCGTCAATTCGTTGCAGATCCTCCTGCATTTCATTACAATTTTCCATTGTTACAACCTCTCGATATACTACAGCATCATCCGCAGAAAGCCTCAGTGAAGTTCCGATGTTATCCACAAGGTCATTTATATATATTGTGAATAGCAACGGTCCTACGACACCCCCCTGCGGCACACCTGAAATCACTCTTACTTTGGAAGACTTCTCTCCATTGAGAATGACATGCTGCGTTCTGTTATGTAGGAAGTCCTCAATCCAATCACACAATTGGTCTGATAGTCCATATGCTCTTACTTTGTTCATTAAACGACTGTGGGGAACTGTATCGAACGCCTTGCGGAAGTCAAGAAACACGGCATCTACCTGGGAACCCGTGTCTATGGCCCTCTGAGTCTCGTGGACGAATAGCGCGAGCTGGGTTTCACATGACCGTCTTTTTCGAAACCCATGCTGATTCCTACAGAGTAGATTTCTAGTCTCCAGAAAAGTCATTATACTCTAACATAATACGTGTTCCAAGATTCTACAACGGATCGACGTTAGAGATATAGGTCTATAGTTCTGCACATCTGTTCGACGTCCCTTCTTGAAAACGGGGATGACCTGTGCCCTTTTCCAATCCTTTGGGACGCTACTCTCTTCTAGAGACCTACGGTACACCGCTGCAAGAAGGGGGCAAGTTCCTTCGCGTACTCTGTGGTAAAATCGGACTCGTATCCCGTCAGGTCCAGCGGCCTTTCCTCTTTTGAGCGATTTTAATTGTTTCTCTATCCCTCTGTCGTCTATTTCGACATCTACCATTTTCTCATCTGTGCGACAATCTAGAGAAGGAACTACAGTGCAGTCTTCCTCTGTGAAACAGCTTCGGAAAAAGACATTTAGTATTTCGGCCTTTAGTCTGTCATCCTCTGTTTCAGTACCATTTTGGTCACAGAGTGTCTGGACATTTTGTTTTGATCCACCTACCGCTTTGACATAAGACCAAAATTTCTTAGGATTTTCTGCCAAGCCAGTACATAGAACTTTACTTTCGAATTCATTGAACGCCTCTCGCATAGCCCTCCTCACACTACACTTCGCTTCGCGTAATTTTTGTTTGTCTGCAAGGCTTTGGGCTATGTTTATGTTTGCTGTGAAGTTCCCTTTGGTTCCGTAGCAGTTTTCTAACTCGGTTGATGTACCACGGTGGCTCTTTTCCATCTCTTACGATCTTGCTTGGCACATACTCATCTAATGCATATTGTACGACGATCAGCCATAACATTACGGTCACCAACCTACTATCGATATAAACTCGTCCAGGCGATAGCAGCGTCACCTGACGAGGAATGACTGCTAGTCAGACACACGCACGGTGAATTTAGTATCACTGTGTGTGCTGTTCTGGTGTAGAATGAGGAAGGCGCACCATCAGAGTTTGACAGATAACAGATTGTGATGGCCCGGAGGCTCGGCACGAGCATTTCGAAACCTGCGCGACTTGTCGAGTGTTCGAGGGGTGCTGCGACGAATGTCTTCAACACGTAGCGAAATGAAGTCCAGACGTTGTGGGGTTGGGCGGTCACCCCTCATGTCGAACGTCGTAGGCTGGGCAGATTGGTAAAACAGGACAGGCGGACTGTGGCGGAACTAACGTCAGACTTTAATGCTAGGCCGAGTAGAAGTGTGTCTCAACACACACTCCACCGAACACTGAACGACAGTCCTCTGCAACCGACGACCCATGCATGTGCCAATGTGAATACCACATCAGCAGCTGTGACTCAAATGGGCATATGACCATCTTCACTGGACGTTGCTGCATTGGTGGAGCATTGCGTGATCTGTTGAATCCCGATACTTTCTTATGCCGATCAGAGAGCGCGAATCCATCATCTTTCCGGAGAACAGCTCCTCGACACCTGTACAGCGAGACGGAGACGTGGCTGCATTATGCTCTGGGGAAATTCACGTGGGTATCAATGAGTACAGTGGAGATCTTGCAAGGCATCATGAAGGCCAAGTAGTAACGTACACTGGTTGCGGACCACGTACACCCCTTCCTGATGATCACGTTTTTCGACGACAGTGTCATTTTTCAACACGATAATGCGCCCTGTTCAAATGGCTCTGAGCTCTATGGGACTTACCTTCTTAGGTCATCAGTCCCCTAGAACTTATAACTACTTAAACCTAACTAACGTAAGGACAGCAGACACATCCATGCCCAAGCTCACTTCCATCTCAGTGACTTTATTAATAGGTAATAATTTTCGTTACTGGTCTACGTCAGCTACACGAGCGTCCATTGCACACCAACAAAGTTACTGTAAGGTGAGCCATCTCATCGAGTGGCGTTTCTGGCCCTTACTTTTTTGATGACGATGATGGGCGTGCAACCACTATAAAGTGTGTTCAGTCTGTTGCCATGATGGAAAGTTGCACATGAAATGCCCCATTTTCCTGCCAACAATTGGCTTCAACACGACGGAGCAACGGCACGGATGTCAATGGCAACTGTGTCATTTCATTTCAAGGCACGGTGACATTGCATGGCCCCAAAGCTTGCCTGACCAGACAGCGTGTGATCTTTTTTTGTGGGGCCAACTGAAGAGCGCAGTTTACCGTATTCAACCTGCTGCCGCCGAAGAATTTAAAGCTAGAACGCGAGAGGAAATCTCAAGGATTGAGTGCGTCGAGGGGGAGCTCATCCACCGGGTGTGCTATTCAAGAAATAAAAATGCTTGTGACATTGAATAACGGCACTCTGTATTATACGTTGACATCAATAAATTGTGTGAAGCAATTGTGCTCATACATTAATTTCCATTTCAAAATTTCGAGTCATCCTGCATAAAGTCTACGGCCAAACCAAATGCGCGTCGGTCAACGCCTAGCATATACCTCGCTCCTCACCTAGTATGATTCGCTTGGATGCTGGGTGGCCATACCGGAGCATCGATGCCAGTCGCCACAGGCGTGTCGCCAATTGGCGCTGCTGAAACGTCTCTTCCAGTGCTGAGTCATAAAATGTTTCTGGTAGGAAACATTTCTTTTAAACACCAACGGTTGCGGACACCACCATCATGTTGGGTACACAATATTAACTGTGAGAGAAGTGAACGTAGTGAATTGAACATGTTGTACGAACAGCTTCGGGAGTTTCAAAACACACCTTTTGGTGATTTACGAATGACTAACATCGTTCGACATCCTCCTCACGGCTGTTACCGAAAAACTACAAAAACAAAATCCATTACAGAACAAGTATATCTCCAGAGTACATGCTCACAAAGTGAAGACGAAGCTAATGACACTGCCGCAGGCTCCTCGCGCTTTTTTTTAACAGTTACAATTTAAAGAAAAATATTACAATGATCTCCGAACACAGAGATTCTATTATTTTAAAAAGGGAAAGACAACCAACAACAGACGAAAGAGCTCCACTGTTTCAACATGCTGAGCCTCTGGGGATGTAAGACGATCCTTAGATGGTTAACACACCTGAACCACACAGGGAAAAAATTATGCGTTTCTTTGCGTCTATAAGCAAAGGCGACTACTTGTTGGACCTTGGTCGGGAAAACTGAAATGCTGGAGTAAGACATCGACAGAATACAAATGACGATCTTCTGTTCCTTCAGTGTTTGTTACCATATATGGCTGAAATTCACCTTCGCGAAACCATCTACGGCAAAGCAAAATTCGAAAGATATTGAAGTTCGGACGGTTCGAGACGATTTCCCTTCCGAAAATCTCCAGTATTAATGCTTTGTCAACTATGATGGGGCGGAAACGAAGGAAATTACGTAATCAGCGGCCTTTATCAGGTAGAACGCTCGTCTAAGCCACAAAGTGAAAAGCCAGGAAGAACCAACAAGACCGTTCGACCGGAGACACGCCAAGCGACTGGCTTAAACACTGAAGAGCCAAAGAAACTGGTACACCTGTCTAATATCGTGTAGAGCCCCCGCAAGCACGCTGATGTGCCGCAACACGACGTGGCATGGACTCTTAATGTCTGAAGTAGTGCTGGAGGGAACTGACACCAAATGTTCATATCTGTGGAGTTTGGTGGGCACCGAAAGTGTTTAAATTCGGAAGAGTGTTCCTGGAGCCACTCTCTAGCAATTATGGACGTATGGTGTGTCGCACTGTCCTGCTGGAATTGCGCAAGTCCGTAGGAATACACAATGGATGCAGGTGATCAGACAGGATGCTTACGTATGCGTCACCTGTCAGTCTGTCTACAGGTATCAGGGGTCCCAAATCACTCCAACTGCACACCCCCACTCCATTACAGAGCCTCCACCAGCTTCAAAAGTCCCCTGCTGACATGCACGGTCCATGGATTCATGAGGTTGCCTCCATACCCGTACACGTCCATCCGCTCGACACAATTTGAAACGAGACTGGTCGGACCAGGCAACTTGTTTCCAGTCATCAGCAGTCCAATGTCGGTGCTGACAGGCACACGCGGAACTAAAGCTTTGTGTCGTGCAGTTATCAAGGGTACAAGAGTGGACCTTGTAAGTAGGCTGTTTAGGTTTTTTTATTGGTAACGCCACCTCTGTGTGAAAATCACTGGATGTGCTGTGTGCAGTCTGTGTCTAGTTTGCATTGTTGTCTGCCATTGTAGTGTTGGGCAGCGGCAGCTGGATGTGAACAGCGCGTAGCGTTGCGCAGTTAGAGGTGAGCCGCCAGCAGTGGTGGATGTGGGGAGAGAGATGGCGGAGTTTTGTAATTTGTCATGAACTGCTATATATATTACGATGATATTAAGGTAAATACATTGTTTGTTCTCTATTAATATCTTTCATTTGCTAACTATCCCTATCAGTAGTTAGTGCCTTCCATAGTTTGAATCTTTTATTTAGCTGGCAGTAGTGGCGCTTGCTGTATTGCAGTAGTGGGAGTAACCAAGATTTTTGTGAGGTAAGCGATTTGTGAAACGCATAGGTTAATGTTAGTCAGGGCCATTTTTTTGGTAGGGATTTTTGAAAGTCAGATTGCGTTGCGCTAAAAAAAATATTGTATGTCAGTTTAAGCACAGTCGTGTATAATTGTTCAAAAGGGGACGTTTCAACCTTACGCTCCGAAAGGCCATATCGATTACGTTTCGTTGAATGGTTCGCACGCTGACACTTTTTGACGGCCCAGCATTGAAATCTGCAGCAGTTTGCCGGAAGCGTTGTACCTCTGTCACGTTGAACGATTCTGTTCAGTTGTCGTTGATCCCGTTCTTGCAGGATCTTTTCTCGGCCGCAGCGATATTGGAGACTTGGACATCGCTATCTCTGAGATACTGTGCTCCATCGCTCATGCGCCGACTGTAACACCACGTTCGAACTCAGTCAAATCTTGACAACCTGCCTTGTAGCAGCAGTAACCGATGTAACGACTGCGCCAGACACTTTTTGTCTTATACAGACGCTGCCGTCCGCAGCGCTGTATTCTGCCTTTACGTGTCTCAGCATCTGAATACTTATTCCTAGACCAGTTGCTTTGGCGCTTCAGTGCAAGTCACGTAGAGCTCAGTGCAGCAGTCTCGTGCGTTCGCAGCTATCTGCTCAGCTAGGTGAGTCGCCTGGCGAGTCGCTAGCCGCCAAGCGAGGTGCGTCCGGGTTGGCCGCCGGCGTTTTAAATGGATTTCCTAACACCTATTCGACTGTGTAAGGCTTCGCCAACGTTCCCACTTGCAGGGGCTCTATGAAGGGTCGTGGGATAGATGCACACAATTACAGACCTATGTCGTTGACGTCAATCTGTTTTAGAATTATGGAACATGTTTTATGCTCAAGAATTGTGTTTCTGGAGTATGAAAATCTCGTCTATAAAATGGATACCGCAAACAAAGATCCTGCGAAACTCAGCTCGCTGTATTCTTCCATGAGATCCACAGCGCCGAAGACAACCGCGCTCCGGTTGATGCCGTGTTCACTGACTTCAGGAAGGCGTCTGACACCGTCCACCACTGCCGTTTATTAAAAAACGAGCTTATTATCGAATATCGGAGTAGATTCGCGAATGGATTCAAGACTTACTTCCAGACAGAACTCAAGCTCTTAACGGAACAAACTCGACAGATGTAAACGTAATTTCTGGAGTTCCACAAGTAAGAGTGATAGGACGCTAAGACTGTTCACAGACGATGGTATTGTCTATAATAAAGTAGCAACGACAGAAGACAGTAACGATACGCAAAATGACCTCTGGAGAATTGATGAATGGTGCAGGCTCCAGCAGTTGATCCTGAATGGAAATGAATGCAACATATTGCGCATATGTAACGAAAGAAATCCACTACTGCACAGCTGCAATATTGATGACAAACCGCTGGAAACTGTACACTACGTGATCAAAAGTATCCGGACACCTGGCTGAAAAAGACAAGTTCCTGGCGCCCTCCATCGGTAATGTTGGAATTCAGTATGGTGTTGACCCACCCTTGGCCTTGAAGACAGCTTCCACTCCCGCAGGCATACCTTCAATCAGGTGCTGGAGGATTTTTTGGTGAATGGCAGCGAACTCTTCACGGAGTGCTGCACAGAGGAGAGGTATCGATGTAGGTCAGTGAGGCTTGGCACGAAGATCAGTGTTCCAAATCATTCCAAACGTGTTCTATAGTATGCAGGTCAGGACTCTTGCAGGCCAGCTCACTACAGCGATGTTATTGTCGTATAACCAGTGCTCCATCGTGTTGAAAGACGCAATCGCCATCCCCGAATTGCTCTTCAAGAGTGGTAAGCAAGAAGGTGCTTAAAGCATCAATGGCCGAGCGGTTCTAGGCGCTTCAGTCTGGAACCGCGCGACCGCTACGGTCGCAGGTTCGAATCCTGCCTCGGGCATGGATGTGTGTGATGTCCTTAGGTTAGGTAGGTTTAAGTAGCTCTAAATTCTAGGCGACTGACGACCTCAGAAGTTAAGTGCTATAGTGATCAGAGTAATTCGAAACATTTTTTGAAAAGATCAATGTAGGTCTTTGCTGTGACAGTGCCACGCAAAACAAGGGGTGCAAGCCCCTCCATGAAAAACACGACAACACCCTAACACCGTTGTTGTTGTTGTTGTTGTTGTTGTCGTCGTCTTCAGTCCTGAGACTGGTTTGATGCAGCTCTCCATGCTACTCTATCCTGTGCAAGCTTCATCTCCCAGTACCTACTGCAGCGTACATCCTTCTGAATCTGCTTAGTGTATTCATCTCTTGGTCTCCCTCTACGATTTTTACCCTCCACGCTGCCCTCCAATGCTAAATTTGTGATCCCTTGATGCCTCGGAACATGTCCTACCAACCAGTCCCTTCTTCTCGTCAAGTTGTGCCACAAACTCCTCTTCTCCCCTATTCTATTCAATACCTCCTCATTAGTTATGTGATCTACCCACCTAATCTTCAGCATTCTTCTGTAGTACCACATTTCGAAAGCTTCTATTCTCTTCTTGTCTAAACTATTTATCGTCCACGTTTCACTTCCATACATGGCTACACTCAATACAAATGCTTTCAGAAACGACTTCCTGACAATTAAATCTATACTCGATGTTAACAAATTTCTCTTCTTCAGAAACGCTTTCCTTGACATTGTCAGTCTACATTTTAGATCCTCTCTACTTCGACCATCATCATTTATTTTGTTCCCCAAATAGTAAAACTCCTTTACTACTTTAAGTGTGTCATTTCCTAATCCAATTCCCTCAGCATCACCCGACTTAATTCGACTACATTCCATTATACACGTTTTGCTTTTGTTGATGTTCATCTTATACCCTCCTTTCAAGACACTGTCCATTCCATTCAACTGCTCTTCCAAGTCCTTTGCTGTCTCTGACCGAATTACAATGTCATCGGCGAACCTCAAAGTTTTTATTTCCTTCTCCATGGATTTTAATACCTACTCCGAACTTTTCTTTTGTTTCCTTTATCGCTCGCTCAATATACAGATTGAATAGCATCGGGGAGAGGCTACAACCCTGTCTCACTCCCTTCCCAACCACTGCTTCCCTTTCATCCCCCTCGACTCTCGTAACTGCCATCTGCTTTCTGTACAAATTGTAAATAGCCTTTCGCTCCCTGTATTTTACCCCTGCCACTTTCAGAATTTGAAAGAGAGTATTCCAGTCAACATTGTCAAAAGCTTTCTCTAAGTCTACAAATGCTAGAAACGTAGGTTCGCCTTTCCTTAATCTTTCTCCTAAGTCGTAGGGTCAGTATTGCCTAACGTGTTCCAACATTTCTCATCATCATCATCATCATCATCATTTAAGACTGATTATGCCTTTCAGCGTTCAGTCTGGAGCATAGTCCCCCTTATAAAATTCTTCCATGATCCCCTAATCAGTGCTAACATTGTTGCCTCTTCTGATGTTACGCCTATTACTTCAAAATCATTCTTAACCGAATCCAGGTACCTTCTCCTTGGTCTACCCCGACTCGTCCTACCCTCTACTGCTGAACCCATGAGTCTCTTGGGTAACCTTGCTTCTCCCATGCGTGTAACATGACCCCACCATCTAAGTCTGTTCGCCCTGACTGCTACATCTATAGAGGTCATTCCCAGTTTTTCTTTGATTTCCTCATTGTGGACACCTTCCTGCCATTGTTCCCATCTACTAGTACCTGCTATCATCCTAGCTACTTTCATATCCGTAACCTCAACCTTATTGATGAGGTAACCTGAATCCACCCAGCTTTCGCTCCCATACAACAAAGTTGGTCGAAAGATTGAACGGTGCACAGATAACTTAGTCTTGGTACTGACTTCCTTCTTGCAGAAGAGAGTAGATCGTAGCTGAGCGCTCGCTGCATTTAGCTTTGCTACACCTCGCTTCCAGTTCTTTCACTATGTTGCCATTCTGTGAGAATATGCATCCCAAGTACTTGGAACCGTCCACCTGTTCTAACTTTGTTCCTCCTATTTGGCACTTAATCCGTTTATATCTCTTTCCCCACTGACATTACTTTTGTTTTGGAGACGCTAATCTTCATACCATAGTCCTTACATTTCTGATCTAGCTCTGAAATATTACTTTGCAAACTTTCAATAGGATCTGCCATCACAACTAGGTCATCCGCATATTCGAGACTGCTTATTTTGTGATCACCTATGTTAATCTCACCCAGCCAGTCTATTGTTTTCAACATATGATCCATAAATAATATGAACAGCTATGGAGACAGGTTGCAGCCTTGTCTTTCCCCTGAAACTACTCTGAACCATGGACTCAATTTACCGTCAACTCTAACTGCTGCCTGACTATTTATGTAAAGACCTTTAATTGCTTGCAAAAGTTTGCCTCCTATTCCATACTCACGTAGAACAGACAATAACTTCCTCCTAGGAACCCGGTCATATGCCTTTTCTAGATCTATAAAACATAGATACAATTCCCTATTCCACTCGTAACACTTCTCCATTATTTGCCGTAAGCTAAAGATCTGGTCCTGACAACCTCTAAGAGGCCTAAACCCACACTGATGTTCATCCAATTTGTCCTCAACTAATACTCGCACTTTCCTTTCAGCAATATATGAGAAGATTTTACCCACAACGCTGATCAAAGAGATACCTCTGTAGTTGTTACAGTCTTTTCTGTTTCCATGTTTAAAGATGGGTGTGATTACTGCTTTCGTCCAGTCTGGTGGAACCTGTCCCGACTCCCACGCCATTTCAATTATCGTGTGTAGCCATTTAAGACCTGACATTCCACTGTATTTGATGAGTTCCGACTTAATTTCATCGACCCCAGCCGCTTTATTGCACTGCAATCTACTGACCATTTTCTCCACTTCCTCAAATGTGATCCTATTTCCATCATCATTCCTATCCCATTGTACATCGAAATCTGAAACATTAATGATCGTATTTTCACCTACATTGAGCAACTCTTCAAAATATTCCCTCCATCTGCCCAAGGCATCAACAGGATTCACCAGCACTTTTCCTCACCTGTCCAAAATACTTGTTATTTCCTTCTTACCTCCCTTTCGAAGACTGCTAATTACACTCCAGAATGGTTTTCCAGCACCTTGACCCAAGGTCTCCAACCTGTTTCCAAAGTCTTCCCAAGATTTCTTCTTGGATGCTGTAATTATCTGTTTGGCTTTGTTTCTTTCTTCAACATAACTTTCTCTGTCTACCTGAGTTCTAGTATGTAGCCATTTTTGATATGCCTTCTTTTTCCTTTTACAGGCTGCCTTGACTGTGTCATTCCACCAAGCTGTTTGCTTCATCCTACCTTTACACACTACTGTTCCAAGACATTCTTTGGCCACTTCTAGTACTGTGTCCCTGTACCTCGTCCATTTCTTTTCCAGTGACTGCAATTGACTACATTCAACTAACTGGTACCTTTCTGAGATCACTGTTATGTACTTGTGTCTGATTTCCTTATCCTGAAGTTTCTCTGCTCTTATCCTCCTACACATGGACCTGACCTCCTGCACTTTCGGCCTCACAATACCAATTTCACTGCAGATTAAATAGTGATCAGTGTCATCAAAGAATCCCCTGAATACACGTGTGTCCCTCACAGCCTTCCTGAATTCCTGATCTATTATTATATAGTCAATGACAGATCTGGTTCCCCTGCCGTCCCAAGTATACCGGTGAATGTTCTTATGTTTAAAAAAGGAGTTTGTGATTACTAAGCCCATACTGGCACAGAAATCCAAGAGTCATTTCCCGTTCCTGTTGGCCTCCATATCCTCCCCAAATTTACCCATAACCTTTTCATACCCTTCTGTTCGATTTCCAATCCTGGCGTTAAACTCACCCATGAGCAGAACACTGTCCTTGTCCTTTACTCTAACAACTACATCACTGAGTGCGTCATAAAAACTATTTATCTTATCTTGATCTGTCCCTTCACAATGCGAATATACTGACACAATCCTAATTTTCTTGCTAGACACTGTCAAATCTATCCACATCAGTCGTTCGTTTACATACCTTATTGCAACTACGCTGGGTTCCATTTCTCTCGTGATGAAAAGCCCTACACCCCATTGTGCTATTCCTGCTTTGACTCCTGGCAAGTAGACCTTGTATTCTCCCACTTCCTCTTCTTTCTCACCCCTTACCCGAATGTCACTAACCGCTAAAACGTCCAACCCCATCTTACTTGCAGCCTCTGCCAGCTCTACCTTCTTCCCAGAGTAGCCCCCATTGATATTAATAGCTCCCCATCTCGTTACCATTCGTTTGCCGAGTCGTATCTTAGGAGTCCCCTGTAGTTTCCCCTTGCTTTCAGCCGTTCGCAGTACCAGAACAGCAAGGCCATTTTGGTTAGTGTTACAAGGCCACATCAGTCAATCATCCAGACTGTTGCCCCTGCAACTACTGAAAAGGCTGCTGCCCCTCTTCAGGAACCACACGTTTGTCTAGCCTCTCAACAGATGCCCCTCCGTTGTGGTTGCACCTATCTGTATCGTTCGTTGAGGCACGCAAGCCTCCCGACCAACGCAAGGTCCATGGTTCATGGGTGGCGGGGGGGGGGGGGGGGGGGGGGGGGGGGGGGACACACCCTATCACCACCGCCTCAGAATTTTACTGTTGGCACTACACACGCTAGCACATGACGTTCACCGGGCATTCGCCGTACCCACATCCTGCCATCGGATAGCCACATTGTGTACTGTGAATCGTAACTCCACAAATCGTTTTTCCACTGTCCACACGTCCAATGTTTACGCTCCTTACACCAAGCGATGCGTCGTTTGGCATTTACCGGCGTGATGTGTAGCTTATGAGCAGCCGCTCGACCGTTTTCTCATCTCTCACCTAACTGTCATAGTATCTGCAGTGGATCCTGATGAAGCTTGGATTTCCTGTGTGATGGTCTGGATAGATGTCTGCCTGTTACACATTACAACCCTCAAGTGTCGGCGGTCTCTGTCAGTCAAAAAAAAAAAAAAAAAAAAAAAAAAAAAAAAAAATGGTTCAAATGGCTCTGAGCACTATGGGACTCAACTGCTGTGGTCATCAGTCCCCTAGAACTTAGAACTACTTAACCCTAACTAACCTAAGGACATCACACACATCCATGCCCGAGGCAGGATTCGAACCTGCGACCGTAGCAGTCGCACGGTTCCTGACTGCGCGCCTAGAACCGCGAGACCACCGCGGCCGGCTCTGTCAGTCAACAGACGAGGTCGGCCTGAAAGCTTTTGTGCTGTACGTGTCCTTTCACGATTCAACGTCACTGTCACATCGGAAACAGTGGACCCAGTGATCCACGGTGTGAAGCGTGCACCGAGAGTACCGAATTTCACGCATTACCTCTCACCACGTACAACGTACATCGGAAAATTACAAAGAAGGGCAGCTCGTTTTGTATTATCGCGAAGTAGGGGAGATAGCGCCACAGATATGATACGTAAATTGGACTGGCTATCATTAAAACAAAGGCGTTTTTTCATTGCGACGGGATCTTCTCATGAAATTCCAATCACCAGTTTTCTCCTCCAATTGCGAAAACATTCTGTTGGCACCGACCTACGTAGGGAGAAATGATCATCACGATAAAATAAGAGAAATCAGGGCTCGCACAGAAAAATTTAAGTGCTCGTTTTTCCCGCGCGCCGTTCGAGAATGGAACGGTAGAGAGACGGCTTGAAGGTGGGTCATTTAACCCTCTGTCAGACACTTTGTTGTGAATAGCAGAGTAATCACGTAGATGTAGATGTAGAACCCAGTGGCCGACGGCCTTCATTTAACGATCGAGAGCAGCAGCCTTCGTGTAGTTATCACTGCTAACAAAGCAACACTGTGTGAAATAACCGCGGAGATAAGTGTGGGACGTACCACCAAACGTTGATTTCCCAATATGAAGAATGCCATGAGGGGAAAATATTACAAAGGAATAACGCTGATTCTTGCAGCGAATTTGCAGAGATTTCAGAAATATACTTCGTTTGATAAAGATAGCTGCTACCTTGAAGTGTTCCAAGGGCATCAGCTCATTTCTAGTGTATTGCTCCTCCAGCGACAGGAGAGGGGAAAAAATTGACTAGGGTTTCCGAGATACCTGGAGCCTTCTTGACTTTGCAGAAAATGTGACATTTGACGATTTCGTGTATTTTTACCATTATGAGAAAAATCTGTAGTAGTAGTAGTAGCAGCAGTAGTGGTAGATGAAAATGAAGAAGAAGCAACACGGTTTCCACCTGTAATTTAAATAAGAGAAAGTCGTCATTGGAAACGTTGCGCATATACTTATTTAGAGGCGGTACAAAGACGATATATTTTTTGGCTTACGTGCCAGCAGAAAAAGCACTTCACTAACCACGTTGCAGGTGACTGTAAGGAAGTCTGATCTTTCCCTGCTTCAAAGTAAAACTGAAAATTATCTCGGAAATTCGTAATGACCTTTAGCTGTACTAAACGAAGCAAAAAGTAACAACTAGAACTCAACATTTCAGTTGAGTTCTAGTTGTTAATTTCTGCTTCGTTTAGTAGATCAGTATGCATGTTACTGAAACTGAAGTTTTTGCTGCGGACGTCGTCATTTCGATTTATTCCTGGTTTCATCTTTATCAGTGAGACTTTCGTTTAATTCGAACTCTGCGTAATTCAAACTTATTCCGAAATCCCTTGAACTTAGAATTATGAAAAGTCTACCGTAGTTCTCGTGGATTTTGGGGGTTCTAGGGCACTGTCCAACGTTTTGCAGTACTATACATCAGCTCTGTCCGAGCCTGATGTGGGAAATTTGTTTAAATTTTTATTTGATGTGCTTTTTGCCCCCATGACCTGTCGCTTACTGTCATGGGTGTGACAAGTTATGGAGGTTTTGGTGAAATCGTGGCACAATACACAGTCTGGAAGTGTCACTGACTGTGGAAAGATCCCTTTCCCTTTTGATTTTTGTATTTAATTTCCCGGTAACCAGCGTGGAATCTGATTCATTATTCGACGAGCTGATGCTTCCGTCATTCGAAAAGTATTGGAGGTATTAAGTGAGATAATACGGTCGCCAGTTACCAGATTTACATTTCGCTATACAACTTGAGCTCAAGAGACGGGATGAGACACAAAGCCCGTAACTCTCTTTTCTTTATTTTCTTTCGGATCTTAATAATCAATTCGTTTATCTGTTCATCCTTTCCACTCCTCCCTTTCTTTTATTTTTCTCTTTCTCTCTAAGACGGATCAGCGTTTTATACGAAAGCTGAAGCCGGTTTCTCACCCCCTTGCTTGTCTCGCAGTCTGGAGTTACTTGCGAAGGGCAGTTAACTTTATTGCTGGCTGCAATTAAATCCCCCTGTTTACAATTGCCTGGGGAACCGCCTTTGACGTTAAGCATTTGCAATTCTTAATCTGTTTATCTTCCTTATAACGTCTAGTTCCACGACATAAACCAGTAATTGCTTTACAGCCTCTTCCAGAGCGGGTTTATAGGAGATGTCTGCAAAACGAGTGCCTTATTTTTTGTTTCTTTTGAATACATTGTGCTATAAATACGGCATCGTCACGACGTTTACTAGGGTCTTGAACCAAAAACGTTATTTTTTAACACTCCATAAACGCAAAAGACAT
Organism: Schistocerca americana; assembly: GCF_021461395.2. Classification (NCBI taxonomy): domain Eukaryota; kingdom Metazoa; phylum Arthropoda; class Insecta; order Orthoptera; family Acrididae; genus Schistocerca; species Schistocerca americana. Next base: position 227,265,313 of record NC_060123.1, read on the forward strand.
TCGGGAATTACTGATACAAATGCATAAGCGAGCCAACTAGTGAATACCAATACACGAAATTCTCTGTCTACCAAGTTGGGAAGTTTGGAGACTAATGCAGTCAGACGACTGAAAGTATCAAGATTAACATGAACTCTTTTGTTAATGAAAAATGTCAGTTCCGCTCGAAATGTCTACGCCAGAACTTCAATGAACTTTCGAATTATCTTGGCAACACCACGAACAGTTGTGTTCTGTGATCATCTTGCCCGTCTTTCATGCCTACAACACTACTGATAATCGGAGCAATTAATTTACCTCATGGGTTTACCATTCCCTTACTCAAAGATCTGAAGGGATGTCTGCGGTCCTCTGAGGGGAAGAACGTGACAATTTCTGTCAATATATACCATCTGATCAAAAGTATCTGGACAGTCCCATTTCATGCAGAGTTGAAACTGGATGTCACGGGAAGTGGACGCCCCGTATAAAAGGGTGCAGGGGGTATCGTGTTGTCAGTAGAGAAGCAGTAAGAGCAGGATGGGTCGGTCGCGAGAGCTCAGAGACTTCACACGTGGATTATTGAGTGGACGTCACGTGAGTAATAAATCCATCAGGGCCATTTCAACCGTTCTAAAGCTGTCCACGTCGAATGCTGGTGATGTGATTGTGGGTGGAACCAAGCAGATTCGTGTACTGAAGGACTGGGACCATCAAGCGTTGTGGAGAGTGGCTGTCACAAACTACACGAAATCAGCGAAAGGAATCACTCTTGTGTTCCAAAGTCCTACTAGTAGTCGAGCTAACACAATGGAATTGTATAGGGAATTAGAAAGAATGGGGTACAACGGGCCAGCATCTTCTCGTAAGTCAGACATTTCTGTAGTCAATGCTACGCGGCACTAGAGAGAGAGAGAGAGAGAGAGAGAGAGAGAGAGAGAGAGAGAGGGGGGGGGGGGGGGGGAGAGGGGGGGTGTAAAGAGCGACGTGTCACTGGGCAGTACGAAACGAGTCATTTTGACACACAGATAATGTCATGGGTAAAGCAAACCAAAGACTCCGACTGATTGGTAGAACACTTAGAAAATGCAACAGATCGACTAGAGAGACAGCGTACACCACGCTGTCCGTCCTTTTCTCGAGTATTGCTGTGCAGTGTCGGATCCGCATCAGATGGAAGTGACCGAAGACATCGAAAAAATTCGAAGAAGGGCAGCTCGTTTTATATTATCGCGAAATGAGAGAGTACAACTGACATGATGCATGAAATAGGGTGGCAGTCATTAAAACAAAGGCTTTTTCGCTGCGGCAGAATCTTCTCGTGAAATTTCCGTCAAAAACTTTCTTCTCCGAATGCGAAATATTCTGTTGGCTCCCATCAACATAGCGAGAAAAGATGATCATGATAAAATAGGAGAAATCAGAGCTCCGCGTGCTGTTGGGGAGTGTAACCGTAGGGAAATAGTTTGAAGGTGGTTCGATGAACCCTTTGCCAAGCAGTTAATTGTAAACTTCGGAGTAATCATGTAGATGTAGATGAAATACACTATTCCGGGTGGTTACAATTAAACTTTCCCTATTAAACACGTTATAACACTGAAACTAATTACCATACGATGACCAAACTTGTTAGCATTAATGTCAAGGACATGGGAAACAGAAATAATGCACAATCTGTTCAATTGAAACACTTTTAATGTACTGCTACTACGGTACATCGTACCATTACATACCGGTACGATTACTGCTACAAAATGGGCTCAATATGGCGCACATCAGTGTCCAGAAGAGTCTGAAAGCACAGGATTGCATTCTGCACAGCAGAACGAATCATGTCCTTAGGTATGCTGGTTACCTCTCTTGACATGCTGCGTTTTAGATCAGCACATGTGTGAATGTTCCCCAGCTAAACCCTGCCCTTCAGGTAGCCCCACAACCAGAAATCAGAGGGAGTGAGACAAGATGATCGTGCCAGCCAAGCATTTGGAAATGATCGGCTGATAATTCGATCTTTCCCAAATGTGGGGGAGAATCAGGTGAACTTCACGAGCAATGTACGTCTTTGGTCCTTGAGCGCCAACCTCTGCAAAAAAGGATGGGCCAATGAAGAACGTAGGCGTGAATCCACGCTATACTATGACACGTCCATCATACAGAGGAACTCCATGCACAGTGACTGGAGGCGAAGATCCCCACACTTGGCAATTCTGTATGTTCACCTCACCCGTCAGAGAAAATGAGCATCTGTCGATGGGATGTCCAGGGCCAGCCCTCGTCAACTAAAATCCTTGCGAGAAAGTGGAGAGCGAAGTTAGCACGTCGTTGTGCGTCCTGAGGTACAAGCTGCCGTATTTGAGAATTGTTCGAAGCACCTTCCGGTACAGTGGGCCACGGGATGTTCAACTGTCGTGACACAGTACGCGCATTGCCTGACGATCGGGAACTGCGTGCAGCGTCGTCTGCCACAGCAACAGCTATTTCATCAACCGCCTGTGGTGCAACCGGTCGTCGGCCTTTTTCCGGAGAGACGCCCTGTTCTCCAGTTGATTCAACATCTTTATCGTGCTCCGCACAGCAGGTGGAGATAGAAGACCCTTCATTAGTCCTTTCAGCCGGCGATATTATGGAAGTGCAGCTGCAGCATTACTGTTGTTTCGATAACTGAGCTTCACCAATGACGCCCTGCTTCTTTTGTCCAAGCTCATGTTGACACGTCAACAAATGCACTGCGACTGGTCAGGTGAGAGAGACTATGAATCATGACGACTCATCACGACACCTGGTGCCCGTAAATGGAACTGGATGGTGGCGCTATGGCATATGGGAATCATGCACCCCATTCTCTGGACATCGATGCTATCACGTTTAGTACTCGTACGGGAATTGTTTTCCGTGTTGTAAGTAAGGGAAGTTTAATTATAACCACTTGGTATTTCTAATGGAAGGGTTTGGATTTGGCGAATGCCTGGAGAATATAACTTCCTATCATGTGTTGTGCAAACAAACCCTAAGGCTCTTATGAACACGCTAAATTTGGGAGGATATGAATACAGAAAGAAATTTTCACTCTGCAGCGGAGTGTGCGCTGATATGAAACTTCCTGGCAGATTACAACTACGTGGCGGACCGAGACTCGAACTCGGGACCTTTGCCTTTCGCGGGCACCTCGTCTCCTACCTTCCAAACTTCGCAGGAGCTCTCCTGCATACCTTGCGGAACTTTTCTGGAAACATCCCCTAGGCTGTGGCTAAGCCATGTCTCCGCAATATCCTTTTCTTCCGGGAGTGTTAGTTCTGCAAGGTATGTAGGAGAGCTTCTGAGAAGTTTGGAAGGTAGGAGACGAGGTACTGACGGAATTAAAGCTGCGAGGACGGGTCGTGTGTCGTGCTTGGGTAGATCAGATGGTAGAGCACTTGCCCGCGAAAGGCAAACGTCCCGAGTTCGATTCTCAGCATCGTGTACTGCGTACAGTAGAGAAAACAATTCGGAGCCGATGATTGATTGTATCAGCGTGAAAATACAACGTGACATTAAATAGCGTTTGTGAGGCAATGGTTTGTGGACACTAACATTGCTGAAATGGATTGGCCTGTCCAGAGTCCTGACTGAAACCAGTTGGACACCTGTGGGTTGAGTCAGAACGTAGACTTCGGTCCAGACCCCAGCATCCACCCTCAGTACCTTCTAAGGTTTCAGCGCTGATGACGATTGGGCTGCCGTCCTCCACAGGCATTCAGACATCTTACAAATACTGTCCCCAGTGGAGTTCATGCCGTCGTAAAGGCGAAGTGTGGACGCCCTTCATATTAAATTCCACTATTAAGCGGCCGGATACTTTTGTTCAGATAGCGTATCTTCATGGGAATGTCAGGTTTATATGATGTGTCACCAGATGACTTTAATACGCTAAAAGAGTGTACCCATCCTTGAGGAAAAGGATAATTTTCCAAAAAGGCTGGAAGCTCGTTACGAAGGAAGTCTAGGTTACTGAGCCCTGTAAGATGAACAGGTAACATAACGGGGCCAATCAACTGATTTTCTGTCACACAGTACAACACATTTAGAGAGAGGCGTCGGAAATGTGTAGCCACGTGGCTTTTTTCAGACCAGCGTTATGAGTTTAACGGTATTACTAACAGCGTCACAAGCGGATGTAGCTTCATCAGTACACACTATTAATTGTATTACTTAGCTCACGACTTAATTCTACCTGAAACGTCCCCTTAGAAAAATTTATGAATGACTGTGCTGACAAACCTCTTATATTATTTGATTTTCAAACAGCTGAGCAGAACTGAACGTACTCAGACATTTCGCTCTTTACCTATTCTGATCAACACTAAACTGACACACAATATTTTGGCGCAACGCAATCTGACTTAATAATCCCTACAAAAGAATGGCCCTGACTAACAGTAGCCTATACTTTTCATGAACTACTTACCTCACAAAAATCTTCGTTACTCAAACTACTGCAATACAACGAGCGCCACTACTGCCAGCTAAATAAAAGATTCTAACTACTGAAGGCACTAACTACTGACAGGCATAGTCAGCAGTTCATGATATCCAATATTACAAATTTACTTTCTGATGGGACACACGTCCAGATCGTCCGCTCTCAAAATTCTGCCATTTCGCTCCCCACATCCACCACTGCTGGCGGCTCACCTCCAACTGCGCAACGCTACGCGCTGTTCACGTCCAACTGCCCAACACTACAATGGCGAATATTCCAACAATGCCAACCAGCCACAGACTGCACACAGCACAGCCAGTGATTTTCATACAGAGCGCTAGGTGACGTTACCAACATAAAAACCTAAACAGCCTACTTACACACCTATCAGCACTGAGTTCCTTCTAAAAAGTGTTAACCGTTGTAAATAGTAAGGGTAGAGGTATTGCATACGTAACTTTCGCCATATGCTTGCATGTGTGAACAGCGATGTGAAAAAATTCTGCGTTTGCTCGTTGAATGACTACGTTCCATTAACTTCTACTTCATCCACACACTGTTCATTTGTACGTTCAGGTGAAATATGACACAGTCTTGCATCTGTCTCATATGTTTGGTGAACACACGTGGAACAGTGTTGAATCTGGTACACTGCAACTAGGAAATCTTTTACCGTATCTTCTACGGTGGGATGAAGTAATATGTTGCTCGGCTCTACTTTGAACGTACATTCTTGGAATTTCAGCAGAAAGCTTCTCAGTGATACAAGCTGCCTCTATTATGGCGACTACTATTGCTGTTTGTAGAGGGTATTCGTAACGCTTTCGCGTTTGTTAAACGGCCCCATGAAGAAATGTGCCGTTCTTCGTCGGATCCTTTTTATCTCTTGTGTCGATCCTACTTGGTAATGGTCCCAGACTAATGAAAAATTCGCACCGGTCTGTCTATGCAGTGTTTTGTAGGCCACTTCTTTCGTTGATGAATTGTCTCTCCTAGAATGAGAGTCTCAGCCCTGCATCTGGTTCTAATTCAATTGACAAACAGTATTTAGATGTTCAGAACACTATATGCCATTTTAAAGCTTCTTTTTATTCTTTTCATGTCCGCCTATCACTTGTCTAGAGCTGTCAAATATAGAAATTTATGCATCTGTCGTAGGACTTCATTCTTATTTAACCTCGTTACTTTTTTAATTTCACCGGAAAAGTATCGCGTTAACAGCGTTGTTCAGATGTTTTACAAAAATACTATCTGGCCTAAAGACGCTCCATGCCCATTGAAATTCTGTCTAACGATGACAGCCGCCTAAAAAGATACCGTTTCCGACATCCTTTGGCCACTATTAACGACTAATCCTAAAGAAAGCTTGACCACTAGCTTCTGAATGCCTCAAAGCGTAACTTTTTTTTTTGTTTTTTTTCCCAGAGGCTTTGGGAACATTTGCCTGGCAATCAACTGTCCCTATGTTTAGCTGACTTACTTGGCACTGAATGCTATTTGCAGGTGATAACTTCCGCAGTTTCGTGCTCATACTGTACTCCTAGTTAAGCTGATAGCGAGTGGGCTGGATAGCTCCTGCCATCATTACACTAATCGAAATCTGATAGTTGCCGCGCCCAAGCTGTGGGCAATGGCAGTCAGAGTATCATTGTACCTCCTAATTTTCAAGTAGGTTGTTCCTCCGAATGCCACAACTTCGTTTATTTCAAGAAAAACTCCGGCCCAAACAACAATTAACAGCCGATTTTTGAAATGATCAGAGAAAAAGATCTCGACTGCAGGTGAGTCTTAGGTTCTTTACGTGATTTGTATAGGAGATTGTGAGTTAACGAGCATTTCGCTCTCAGTTAAGTATGTGGCCGAGGGAGTCAGCCTTCAGCAATTGTGAAACGAACCCTGTCATCAAAGACCGTGTGCCACAAAGGGCGCAGATTCACCACGTGATGGGGAAACTCACAGGCGTCTACTGGGAGGGTTGGATTGTTTTGGGAGAGGAGGCCAGACAACGAGGTCATCGGTCTCATCGGATTAGGAAAAGAAGTCGGCCGTACCCTTTCGAAGAAACCATCCCGGCATTTGCCTGGAGCGATTGAGGGAAATCACGGAAAACCTAAATCAGGATGGCCGTCCTCCCGAATGCGAGTCCAGAGTGCTAACCACTGCGCCACCTCGCTCGGTCTTATCTATTGAGACCTAAGCGCTGCAGTGTGCGAGTGAAACAGACGAGAACCTATGTCATAGGAAAACCCAGGGAATCATAGAAGTGTTAAATATGGCGGTTCTAAGATCGGCCATAAAGGGAAACATTTATGAAAACTATTTAATTCTGTAGTCGTTTAGGGAACTAACAAACTGTTATTTTAATCCACCATACTTCATAAATTTTCATGCTGATCCCAATAAAACTTGAATATTGATCATATCTGTAGTAGTTTAGGATTTACTGTCAAAGTGAAATTAACAAGTTTTAACAAAGACCTGAATGCTAAAATCTGAACGCTTTAGTCGAACTTAACGATCGACATTTCATATGAAGCGTATCATTAAAATGACAAATGTAAATATCAACTTCATTTGTTTAAGATATATAATAAATTTAAATTATCATTATTTTCAGTTAAGCATCAGCTCATCCTTTCCTCCACACAAAACACATTGAACGATGACAGCATGACACCTTATTGAATCATTAAAACCTAAACTCCTCCCGACGAGGCCATGAAGGCCCAACGGTACCGACCGGCCACCGTCTCATCCTCAGCCCACAGGCGCCACTGGATGCGGCTATGGAGAGGCATGTGGTCAGCACACCGCTCTCCCGGCCGTATGTCAGTTTCCGAGACCGGAGCCGCTACTTCTCAATCAAGTAGCTCCTCAGTTTGCCTCACAAGGGCTGAGTGCACCCCGCTTGCCAACAGCGCTCGGCAGACCAGATGGTCACCCATCCAAGTGCTATCCCAGCCCGACAGCGCTTACCTTCGGTGATCTGACGGGAACCGGTGTTGTTACTGCGGCAAAGCCGTTGGCTATTGAACCATTAGGTAATAGAATATTTGTTGTAAAAGTTTAGTTCATAATAGTTGCTTTTGTTCTTTGTTTATTTATCAGGAAGGACATTAGTGCAAGGCTACTGGCCGTGGCATTCTAAAAAAAACTAAGAAGGAAATTGTATTGGTTTTATGTAAAAGAATTTAACGTTTATTATGTAATGGATATTATTGTTACTTTATTTAGAACGTGAAAGTGATCAAACTTTAATTATTTAAGTACGTTAAAAAATAAAATAATGTAGAATAAGCTGCAGCCAATCAGATGGGCGGCTTCAGGACAGGAAACTGCCTTAGTCAGTTGAGCGAGGATATTCGGCGCGCGGGAAACGCGGCCGGGGACGGGCAGAGGGCAGTGCTGGTGCAGACGCGAAAGCGGACAGTCGGTCTTTAGGCAGCTAGGAAGTGAAACGACTTAGAAAATTTCGCGTTGTGTGGTATCGCGGGACTTAGTCTCTGAGCGGTGAGCAGCCGCGCGACTGGTGTGAACTAACTTTTCGTGTAGGTAACTTTTAATTCGTGATGAGATTGTGAATGATCGAACTGTGTCAAATGGATATGCGCTCGAGTGTAACAGTAACTCTAAATACGACCACTTTCGCTATTAGTTTGCTTTCTGAATAAATATTACTCTAAACAAATCTGAACTGGGTGGCCTACATCGTTTATGGGTCGTTAATTTAGTTCCCGATATTATTATTACTTTTATTATATGTTACGTTAACTTTCTATTTCGCAAACTTGCCATCAGCGAGACAATTTAACAGAAGGGTCACAAGTGTGTAATTGCGGGCGTGTAATGCGACGCGTGCTGTCCAACCCCTAGGCCAGTTTAAGCGAAGGCATTTCGACGAAGAGGAACCGCATGTGAGCCCGGATATTTTTGGGGATGTTAGCTCGCAAGATAGATAATTTCCAATGATTTTCTATCGCAGCAAAAAGCAGGGCGCCCTGGTGGCTGCCTGCAGACAGTAACTTGTCATTGGAGCATAGAAAGTTTAGATGTCTGACGCCAGCTAACTTAAAGTGCGTAAATTATTCGCAAATTCGGAATAAGACTGCACGCCGGCCATATGATTCACTAGTAACATATGAAAATTTTTGCCGGACCAGGAGTCGAACCCGAATTTCCCGCTCTACGCTTTGGGTGTCCGTGCACGACTCACGGCCAGACCGAATCTTCCATATGGCCGAGTGTCTACGTCCCACAGTACTCGCGTACAAATCGTGTGATTCCTGAACGGGGACAGACATTGTTTTTGGTTACGTTTCTTTGGCGTGAAATTCATTCGGGCAGTGTCTGTATTTTACAGTTCGACTCAATGTTCCTTCGGATATCCATGCATGTCCAAAAAAACATGGCATCGAACTACGCAGACACTGCCGTACTTTAACTTAAATTAGACTATCAACTAGCAATTTTTATGTGGAACTGTGCTATGTTCATAATGCGGCAAAAAACGAGGGAAAGCTTTTGACGAGTCAGTGAGTGTGTGTGTGTGTGTGTGTGTGTGTGTGTGTGTGTGTGTGTGTGTGTGTGTGTGTTGTGGTTGGTCATTGGTCCCATCAGATTAGGGAACGATAGGGAAGGAAGTCTACCATGCCCTTTCACAGGAACCATCCCAACATTTGCCTGAAGCGATTCGGAATCGACGAAAATTAATTAATTAAGTTATTTATTTAGTTTTCAAGTAAAGATCTACTGCCTGTTGCTATACAGCAGGTCGCACAATGTATGATTTTACATATTATATAAGACAAATTCAGTTATATTACCAGTTATTTCTTTTTTAATTTTATATAAGGATAAAATAAAAAATAACGATGATAATAAATAAGAAACATAACAGGTTGAGAATATATTTGAAATTGAAATTAGAAGTGTATTTAAGAGACGAAACAAGTAATGGCGATTTGGCTTAGATATGATTTGACAGTTCTTCCATTTATACCTTCTGCATATATGGTTACAGCTGGTACATATGTTGTCTTGGCAGTGGCTATACTTGATCTAATGTATTGATTTTTTAGATTATAACGTGTTTCCAAACTGTTGGTAACAGTTGAGATTGAGAGTATAAAGTGTCAGTCAGCTGCATCAGGTGCGAGGGCTCGGTAAAACTTCGAGCCAGTCACATCTGAGGCAGCGAAAGAAGAAGAAATGTCAGATCTCCAGGTAGTATTACACGCTACGAAATGGTATAAAAAACAGCTACATAGAGAGTTACATTTTCAAAATGGTTAGATTTAGTGTTGTAGAACCTTCGCTTACTTTGGCTATGTTTGTATGTTTATCTCGTCTTCACTTCATGTGTGGATAAACCTAAATCAGGACGGCCGGACGCGGGTTTGAACCGTCGTCCTTCCGAATAGGAGTCCAGTCTGCTAAACACTGCGGTACCTCACTCGTGTGTGTGTGTGTGTGTGTGTGTGTGTGTGTGTGTGTGTGTGTGTGTCTGATTTCCCCAGTGATTCACTAAAGACTCAGTCAATTCAACCAAACAAATGTCAGCAAGCACGAGACGAAAAAAAGGGTTGACAAAGGTCAGTGGCGATGTTTATTTTCGGTTCGCGCGGCTGCAGGGAGCCCTCGGCCGCTTTGGCGTATTATTTACGTCAGACGCCACACAAAGGGCCGGAACCCGTGTTTAGAACATAAAGCAGCTGCCCACGTAACTCCTCTCTTTAGTCCTGCTGTCAGTGGCCACCCAACAAGCAGGGAGATCACCACCAAGAATACGTCGTTTGCGCCCCGCTGATAGCCCACTGGCCTGCAGGTGCACCACGTGGTCTCGTCCTATACATAGTTCTACTCAGGAGAGCACAATATGTGCTTTTTACAGGCTGAATACCGAGCTAATGTGTTGACGTGGAATCGGTTTCCGTCGGAAAAAAAATAATACCCATTTTGGCCACCATGTGCAAATCAGTCGCTGTGAATGTAAGAAAAACGCGTAGGAATGTTTCCATTTGTAATGGAGTAGGAACAGGTCGTGGGCAGAAAACATGAGACAAGTGATTTTATTATTAAGCACCTCTTACGGTTTGTTCATTATGAGCGTCGGAGTCGTCGACGAGATGCAGCATCCCTAAAACGACATGATCAGCAGTTGCTTGCAGTAGTTCCAGCAGAGTCTGAGCAACACGTTCCTATGAATAATGGCCTCCAGATGAGGTAGAGACCGAACGTGTTCCTCGTAGTCGCGTTCTTTTACATATCCCCAGAGCCGAAAGTCACATGGATTCCGATCAAGTGATCTTGGAGGCCTTGTATATGGAAACCCTCCAGAGAGAACACGTTCGTGAACGGATGCAATAAGCAGGTCTTTCACTGGGCGAGACACGTGAGGTGTTGCCCCATCTCTCAAGAAAACAGCGGTTTCCACACAGCTGCTCACTTCCAAAGCGGGAATCACATACTATACAAGAATGTGTAAATTATGTGCAGATATCACGGTATCACAGTACACCTAACAGGCCTATGGACGCATCCCTGTCAAAGGAGACTGGACCGAAAATAAAGGCGCTTGTGAATCCAAACCACAACTTCACATACGAGGAGAGCAATGGCTTTTCGTGCACAGCACGCGGTTTAACAGTACCGCGAATTCGGCAATTCTCTGTATTCACTGAACCCTGGTCCGCAGCTCGTGGTCGTGCGGTAGCGTTCTCGCTTCCCACGCCCGGGTTCGATTCCCGGCGGGGTCAGGGATTTTCTCTGCCTCGTGATGACTGGGTGTTGTGTGATGTCCTTAGGTTAGTCAGGTTTAAGTAGTTCTAAGTTCTAGGGGACTGATGACCATAGATGGTAAGTCCCATAGTGCTCAGAGCCATTTTGAACTGAACCCTGTAGTACAAAATGTGCCTCGTCACTCCATAGAATATTGCCGACCACACGTCATCAACTTCGATTTGTGCCAGAAACCGAAGAGCAACGTGGCTGCGAATCAAAGGTTCAGTTGCTGCACCGTCTGGATCTTGTACAGGTTCCTGAATAAAATAGAGAGCAAAATTTCTGTACTATCGGCCATGGGATGGACAATTGTCGTGACACTGCACAAGCACTAGCACTACATGGACCAAGTGCTGCATGGTCAGTTAGAGCAACAGCGACCTCCACAAGGACAGGACGCCTTCCCCTTCCAGATGCCACACCAAGCTGACCCATGTTTCCGAATTTCATTATCATCTTGTTTAGGCCATTTAATGACATCAGGCCTCTCCTCAGACTTATCAGTTTGACTGTGTTCTCACAGTGGAACACTGTAATTGCTGCTGTTCACATAAAACAGTTTTACTAACGGCTCACTGTTCATTCACATTATACAGGGTTATTACAAATGATTGAAGCGATTTCACAGCTCTACAATAACTTTATTATTTGAGATATTTTCACAATGCTTTGCACACACATACAAAAACTCAAAAAGTTTTTTTAGGCATTCACAAATGTTCGATATGTGCCCCTTTAGTGATTCGGCAGACATCAAGCCGATAATCAAGTTCCTCCCATACTCGGCGCAGCATGTCCCTATCAATGAGTTCGAAAGCATCGTTGATGCCAGCTCGCAGTTCCGGCACGTTTCTTGCTAGAGGAGGTTTAAACACTGAATCTTTCACATTACCCCACAGAAAGAAATCGCGTGGGGTTAAGTCGGGAGAGCGTGGAGGCCATGACATGAATTGCTGATCATGATTTCCACCACGACCGATCCATCGGTTTTGCTATCTCCTGTTTAAGAAATGCCGAACATCATGATGGAAGTGCGGTGGAGCACCATCCTGTTGAAAGATGAACTCGGCGCTGTCGGTCTCCAGTTGTGGCATGAGCCAATTTTCCAGCATGTCCAGATACACGTGTCCTGTAACGTTTTTTTCGCAGAAGAAAAAGGGGCCATAAACTTTAAACCGTGAGATTGCACAAAACACGTTAACTTTTAGTGAATTGCGAATTTGCTGCACGAATGCGTGAGGATTCTCTACCGCCCAGATTCGCACATTGTGTCTGTTCACTTCACCATTAAGAAAAAATGTTGCTTCATCACTGAAAACAAGTTTCGCACTGAACGCATCCTCTTCCATGAGCTGTTGCAACCGCGCCGAAAATTCAAAGCGTTTGACTTTGTCATCGGGTGTCAGGGCTTGTAGCAATTGTAAACGGTAAGGCTTCTGCTTTAGCCCTTTCCGTAAGATTTTCCAAACCGTCGGCTGTGGTACGTTTAGCTCCCTGCTTGCTTTATTCGTCGACTTCCGCGGGCTACGCGTGAAACTTGCCCGCACGCGTTCAACCGTTTCTTCGCTCACTGCAGGTCGACCCGTTGATTTCCCCTTACAGAGGCATCCAGAAGCTTTAAACTGCGCATACCATCGCCGAATGGAGTTAGCAGTTGGTGGATCTTTGCTGAACTTCGTACTGAAGTGTCGTTGCACTGTTATGACTGACTGATGTGAGTGCATTTCAAGCACGACATACGCTTTCTCGGCTCCTGTCGCCATTTTGTCTCACTGCGCTCTCGAGCGCTCTGGCGGCAGAAACCTGAAGTGCGGTTTCAGCCGAACAAAACTTTGAGTTTTTCTACGTATCTGTAGTGTGTCGTGACCATATGTCAATGAATGGAGCTACAGTGAATTTATGAAATCGCTTCAATCATTTGTAATAGCTCTGTACGTCAAGGTAACAGTGCGGATGTCTTACTGTCATATGGTGTACAACACCTGCTTTGCACTTGGTGGCCACAACTAAAAACCAATTTTATTTTTCATCGTAAATCGGTTCCACATAAATCATTAGCGTATCTACTGAGTTTCGCTGCCATATGATTGGTACAGCCAACGATTAACCTTCGTGAGTAACTGCACTTTAGTCATAACCACCCGGTACATACACCGCAGCCACCGCATAGTTCTAGGCAGAGCGTATTTCATACCACTATCAGTTATTCTTTTTCCTGTTTCTCTTCAAAATGGTTCAAATGGCTCTAAGCACTATGGGACGTAACATCTGAGGTCATCAGTCCCCCTAGACTTAGAACTACTTAAACCTAACTAACCTTGGGACATCACACACATCCACGCCCGAGGCACCTGTTTCACTTCCAAATACTCGCAGAGCGAGAGAAATGCGATCGCACTCTTACAGACGCGTACACACTAATCTCCATTACTTTGTTACGCATAATGAGCGACTGTGGCAGTAAAGTCGTTCTACACGTCATCGCAAATGCTAGTCCTCTAAACTTCCTAAGGAGCGCTTCGACGGTACACTGTCTTCTTCCCTTCAAGGACTAAATGACAAATATTCCGGGATATATATCATTCATATCTCAAGAGCTTATCAAGTAGGATTAACGGAGTACATCGAGACAGTTCAAAGAAGGGCGGCACGTTCTCAACTATCGAGAAATAGGGGAGAGAGAGTCACGGACACGATACGGATTTGCGGTGGACATAATTGGAACAACGACGTTTCTCGCTGCGGCGGGATCTTCTCACGAAATTTCCATCACCAAATTTCTCCTCCGAATGCGAAGATATTTTGTTGACGTCAACCTACATGAGGAAAAACGAGCACAATAATAAAATAAGAGAAATAAGAGCTCGCACGGATAGATATTGGTGTTTCTTTTCTCCCTGCGCTGTACGGAAGTGGAATAATAGAGAATTCGTGTGAAGGTGGTTCGATGAACCCTCTGCCAGACACTTAAGTGTGATTTGCAGAGTAGCCACGTAGATGAGCAGTCGTTCATCATCTCTACCATGAAACATATTCTACTGAAGATGTGCTCACACCTCTTGAAGTATGTATTGTATTACCTATGTTTACTCGATTCTTTCTCTTCGACTGATCGTTCCTCCGGGAACCCCCTGTATTATGAAACGGCAAAAACTTGTGCGCGGATCCATCTGAGAGTTGCCTATCTGAAGGCTTCCAGGGGCAACAAAAATTTGATCTTTAGCACGTCATAGTTATTGACCGAAATACAAATGTAAAATGCTGACATAATCAACTCATTCAGAGGTATAATCTTATGTTAAAAGTTTAAAAGAATAAGGCAACTATTACTGTTAGAAACTGTATATGTCGGGAGGTGGTGTAACTCTCTGCGTGCAAGTCACAGACTACATTCATCCAGTGACTGAGAATGGCAGTACTTACGATCTACCAACAAACTTTGAATTTGTTGTTTCATACAGAGGAGTTCGACTCTTTAAAGAATTATGAGTGGGGAGAGGGTAGGAGGGGGGGGGGGGAGATTAGTATTTCTTACCTAAGCTCACTGAGCATTTTCGTTAATACCCTCGTACCGATCAAACTACCGCCAACAAATACCCTTCTTCGGTACGTTACACTTCTCCGAGACGTCCAGTAAACCGTAGTTGACCATACTCCTTTCCTGAAACTGACCTGATCTCCTCTTTCCTTTTCTTGTCGTTTCGTCAAATACATCTACACCGTTAAAGCTTTACTTAACTCTGGTATGTATTTAGACCACTGGACTTCTCTGCTGTTTATCATTTTATTTAATAAAAAAATAAATTGTATTGATATATATGCAACAGTTTCTCTGATTAGTGTAAATACCATATTTAGGGTTCCGTACATCAATCTTTAAAAACTAGACCTTTATAGGATTATTTTGTAGTCCGTCTGTCTGTCTGTCTGTCTGTCAAAAACGTACATTCTCATGAAAGGGCAGACGTATCAATCTGTAATTTATGTCACTTGCCAAGGTCCCTTGGTGGTGTAAAAAATTTAAGCTCCTAATTCAATTCAATCAAGAGATACGGCTATTTACGTCACATACTTCGATTCTCGCAAACTCACTCATCAAAACCTATTGAGTACTTCCCGTTGGCCTAGAATCAAGAAGCAAGGTTTCACAATATAAGCATGTGAAAAAGTTCGAAAATGTTTAATTTGTAATTATATCACATCAAAAAATATTTTTTGTGGTTTTCCAAAGTCTTAAAGAGTTCCCAGGACCGATATCTTGCCAGTAACAGGCAAAAATAGTTGGGGTTCTTGATTCTTGGGATGGGTGAAAAGTCTATACGAAACTGTATGATCAAATTATTACAGGAGGTAGAGAACAAATATATTTCGATATGAAACATGTGGTCTCTGAAGTCAACTTTTAATGTTAGTGAATATTTTATTAGTGGTGCTGATGTGAACTGTTGCGTCAGTGTCGCCGACTGGGAATATGTACAGAGATTCAGACATCCACTATTCGCACGTTTGGGCGCATGTGAACTCTCGAGGTACTCGACATCGTGCTCATCAACAGCGGTTCGGCTTTCATGTGCGAGCCGACATTCTCGGTGACATGTTGACTGGAACATACATTCTTCAATTCCGTTTCAGTAGTCGAAGGTATCGGACCTTCGTGGAGCACAGGTTACTAGAACAAGTATACTTGAAAAAAGAGACAGCATTGGTCGTATATTTTTTACTATTCCAAAATCGATTTTCTGTCACTGAGTGACCATCTTCAGTGCTATATTGTATAACTTAAATTGGGATGCACTGTTGTCACTAAGCTTACGGCAATCACAGACCTGTGATTGCCGTAAGCTTAGTGACAACAGCGCATCCCAATTTAAGTTATACAATATAGCACTGAAGATGGTCACTCAGTGACAGAAAATCGATTTTGGAATAGTAAAAAATATACGACCAATGCTGTCTCTTTTTTCAAGTATACCTGTTATCTGGTCGTAGTGCACAAGACAACATGGAGTCGCCAATCAATTACTAGAACAACTTGAGGATACACCTCCGATGGACGGACAAAGGATGTGTTTCCAGCAAGAGGGGGCACCAGCGCAGTTCACGCATCGGTCACGATGGCCCGGAGGCCTGCTCACACGTTTGTGGATTTCTTTCTCTGAGGCGTATGAAACAGCTCGTATATGAAACTGTCGTGGAAACAGAAGACTTCTTCGTCAAAACTGCCGTCGTTGCTGGTACTATTGCGGACATGCCAGGAATCTTCGGACGGTCACGACAGTCATTGTTCTGACTATGTACTGCGTGCTTACTGACCAGAGGTCTCGCATTCGAGTTTTCTGCGAAAGCTTCAGCTGATAACTAGCATGCTAAACTGCATTCTGTGTAACTCGTCCCTACCATCAGGAATTGCGGCCAAGGATTATACACACATCAAAAGAAGATTTTCATCACCTCGGTTCCAGAGTTCCGGAATCTGTACAGAAAATTGGAAGAGATCAGCGTAAACATCATTTCCGCTCTTTTTATTGCTCATGAAAACCACACATGGCATGTTGCACCACCATACTGCGAGACCTTCAGAGGTGGTGGTCCAGACTTCTGTACACACCGGTAACTCTAATACCCAGTAGCACGTCCTCTTGCACTGATGCATGCCTGTAATCGTCGTGGCATACTATCAACAAGTTCATCGAGGTACTATTGATCCAGATTGTCCCACTCCTCAACGGCGATTTGGCGTAGATACTTCAGATCGGCTGGAGGGTCACGTCGTCCATAAACAGCCCTTTTCAATCTATCCCAGGAGTGTTCGATAGGGTTCATGTATGGAAAACTTGCTGGCCACTAGTCGAGCGACGTCGTTATCCTGAAGGAAGTCATTCACAAGCTGTGTACGATGGGGGCGCGAACGGTCGTCCATGAAGACGAATGCCTCGCCAATATATACTGCCGATATGGTTGCGCTATCGGTCCGAGGATGGCATTCACGTATCGTACAGCCTCTATGGCGCCTTGGATGACCACCAGCAGCGTACGTCAGCCCCACATAATGTCAGCCCCCAAAACATCAGAGAACCTCCACCTAGCTGCACTCGCTGGACAGTGTGCCTCAGCCGTTCAACCTCACCGGGTTCCCTCCAAACACGTTTCCGGCGATTGTCTGGTTCAAGGCATATGCGAACTCATCGGTGAAGAGAACGTAATGCCAATCCTGTGCGGTCCATTCGGCATGTTGTTGGGCCCATCTATAACGCGCTGCATGGTGTCGTGGATGTAAAGTTTGACATCGTCATGGACGTCGGGATTGAAGTTGTGCATCATGCAGCCTATTGCGCACAATTTGAGTCGTAACACGACGTCCTGTGGCTGCACGAAAAGCATTATTCAACATGGTGGCGTTGCTGTCAGGGTTCCTCCGAGCCATAAATCGTAGGTAGCGGTCATCCACTGCAATAGTAGCCCTTGGGCGGCCTGAGCTAGGCATGTCATGACAGTTTCTGTCTCTGTGTATCTCCTCCATGTCCTAACAACATCGCTTTGGTTCATTCCGAGACCCCTGGACACTTCCCTTGTAGGCAGCCCTTCCTGGCACAAAGTAACAATGCGGACGCTATCGAACCGCGGTACTGACCGTCTAGGCATGGTTGAACTACAGACAACACGAGCCGTGTACCTCTTTCCTGGTGGAATGGCTGGAACTGATCGGCTGTCGGACCCCCTCCGTCTAAAAGGCGCTGCTCATGCATGGTTGTTTACATCTTTGGGCGGGTTTAGTGACATCTCTGAACAGTCAAAGGGACTGTGTCCGTGATACAATACCCACAGTCAACGTCAATCTTCAGGAGTTCTGGGAACTGGGGTGATGCAAAACTTTTTTTAAGTGTGTATATAACATAACTAAATATATTTGGCTTGACGTTCTCCACCTATTGTCTTAATTTCAACCAACACTTACGGAACACCCTGTATACGCAATTAACTTTGTAAGGAACACTCGGTGCGCGAGTCCTACTTGCACTTATACCGTTTTTTATTGCGTTTCTAAGTCGGTAGATTTGAGATGCCCGGTAATACGTCAGCAATAGTATGAATATTTACCGATGGCCTTTGAGGCATTCGTCATTAGAACTCCTTTTTTGCTCAGCTATCATTTGTCACCTAAGGGTTCGTTCTTCTGTTGTAAACGACAGGTCAAGTCACAGTAACATTTCTTACATTATAGAATAGAAAAGTACAAAAAAGGCGAATAAGACCATATTTTAAAAAAACTTCCAGTTTTATGTTTCTACTTATCTTTTTACCCCCAACCACAACCACACGCACTGTCCTGTGGGGACGCATGTGCTTCTTTCCACATAGTGATACGTGTACAAAGTTTGCCTGAAATCAATGCAGTGGTTTAGGAGGAGACGTTGAATGTACAAATGCACAGCTCAAAACATGTAGACATACAATGATTTTTATAAATACAGGGTTATTGTAAATAACTGAAGTTATTTCAAAACTTCACTATAGCTATATTAATTGACATATTGCCACAAAACTCAACACTCATATAGAAAATACCGTACTTAAGATTTCTGCCTTGAGAGCCCAGCAGTGAGCAGTTAGGAAAGATGGCGACAGGCACCAAGAAAGCGTGTGCTCTCTTTGAAATGCCACCGACCTAACCCCATGAGGTGTTTGTGTGTTTGGTTATGTGGAAGATTTACGGTTTACGCCTCCCCTACCAACGAACCTATCAGAACTGCGAGCTCGGATCAACAGTGCTTTTGAATAGATGATAGGGACGTGCAGCGCCGAACGTGGGAGGAACTTTATAATCGACTTGGTATCTGTAGAATCAGTAGGCGGGGCACATATGCATCAGTTGTTAGATATGTGTGTGTGTGTGTGTGTGTGTGTGTGTGTGTGTGTGTGTGTGTGTGCGCGCGCGCGCGCGCGAGAAAGAGTGTGGAAGGCAGCTTTCTTCTTAGAACTGGCTGTACCCCTGATGTGGCAGTATGATCCGTAATTTACATCGGCAATAAATAATGGAACAAGCCCACTGAAAGTTTTTAAATCTCGACGTGACTGATTCAGTATTGCTTCTCGATGAACGAGCCATTGTTCCATTGTTTTCAGCGGAGGATATAGTCTGTATTGTGGATTGATATTCTTTCTCTGTTATTGAGTTACACACACACTTCCGTCACATCGTAGAGGAACAGACGGTTGGTGATGTCTTCGTTATTGCTCGAACAAAACGCTTCTTGTTCACCTGTTTGATCGCGTCGAGGCGTAAGACTGACAAATCAGAAACAGTAAGATACACTTTGTGCTGCTTTGTATCTTCGATGTAGGCGCCTGAAACTTCTCTCGCCGATAGACAGATGTTTTAACTGTGGAATAGTGTCTGGGTGGGAG
Organism: Schistocerca americana; assembly: GCF_021461395.2. NCBI lineage: Eukaryota > Metazoa > Arthropoda > Insecta > Orthoptera > Acrididae > Schistocerca > Schistocerca americana. Next base: position 227,284,937 of record NC_060123.1, read on the forward strand.
GTGAGAACTGTGGCTATTACAAAACCAAGTTCTTTTCTATGTCAAAGCCAACATACAATCGTTCGTCGGTGGTTTTTAACAGTAATTTCGTATCATCATGATTACCATCACCATCACCCATAATTATCCATGGATATTCGTTTCAGCTTTGTGCTCAGTCACATCGTTGTAAGGAGAGCCACTGATTCCACGAGACCTCAGCGGGATAGTGAGAAATTCAGAACTGGGAGAGGAGTCAAACCTGAAGACTAGGTATCATAAAATCTCAGCAGCCATAGACAAAGTTCTGACCTTTTTATCCTAGGTATTCGTGGATAAATGCGGAACCACCTTTATTTTGCCAGATTATACCGTAGTGTTCGCATCTTGCACAGATAAACTTTGACGATGAATGGAATAACTTACGGAGCAAGTTGGAAAGTTAGACGTGAAAAGTAATTATTGTAATACAACAGTGGATCATTAACATAAAACTAAATAATACAGTGTAATAATAAAGTTACATGACTCTTTGGAAAGCAGAAAGCTCACCTATAGAAAAGTTAATGTGAATTGTGCAAACTGGGGAACCACTGCTCGCTCTCTGTTCATCCACGAGACCCCAGAAAGCCTTAGACAAGGGCGTCCAGACAGACGACGTGTTCCCTGACTTACGGAAAAGATCTGGTAGTTCCACACGGTCGTTTCGTGAACAAAATATGAGATTACCGGAGTACAGGCTCCGATTTTATTACTAGGTTTTTATCAGATGGAACTTAACAGGTCATTCGGTGCTCCACAAGGCTGTTCAAAGATGATGGGGATTGTCTATACGACAACAGCAACGCCAGAAGGCTGCAGCGAATTGCTGGAAGACTTGGATAGCATTGACGATTGGTGCAGGGGCTCACAGTTGACCCTGAACGCAAATAAATGCAACATAGCACGCGTAAATAGGCGAAGATGTCTACCACTGTACTATTACACTATTGGAGACACATGACTGGAAATAGTAACTACCGTAAAATACGTGAGAGTAACTATCCGAAGCGACCATAAGTGGAATGGCCACATGGAACAAACTGTAGCAAAACGGATGCCAGACAGAAATTCATTGGACTAATCTTACGGGAATGTAATTCATCCACAATAGAAAACGTTTAAAAATACTCCTTCGGCAGATTCCTGAGTATTGTTCATCGGCCTGGAACCGTTGGGGGGTTGGCTTAACAGAAGAGATACAGAAGATAGAGCGAAGAGCGGCAGTTTTGTCGGTCTCCTGGCCATCGCTACTAGCCCCTGTGTTTATGTATCTTCAAATGCTGCCACCTTTTGTATTCCACACAGGCCTGCATCGTTAACGGAACCTGTCCTCCTTAATTTTGTGATGGGTCTTCCTACGTGTCACACGAGTTCGCTGCGTTTTGTGCGTTGTACTGAAAGAACGCGCTACATGGCAGGTGGTACGACTCCTAGCCAACAGAATGTCAATCCGTTCTTCCTTCGCTGGTGTCATTTCTTTTCAACTGATTCACTTTCCTCAAAAAGAAAAACCCAGATAAGTGCGAGGAGGACTCGCGAACCGAGGGCTCCGTGGATACAGATAATTCATCAGTCCCGGGAATTGAGAATCTGAGATTTTTGCTTATTATCGATTTCGATATTGGCAAGTTATCGGTCCAAGGAATTTCATGACTTTCGAAGAAGTTCTAATTACAAGTTTTAAGTCGGATGACGAAAAAAAATTTTTTTCGTTCGATATACACTCAAGTGCCAAAGAAACTGGTATTGGCATGCATACTCAAATACAGAGATTAGCAAACAGGCAGAATAAAGCGCTGCCATAGGCAACGTTTATGTAAAACAACAAGTTGGGTAAGGGTTGCGTTGTTTGGGGAAGAGACCAAACAACAAGCGCCTGGCGTAATTGTTACATTTGTTACTGCTGCTACAATGGTAGGTTGTCAAGATTTAAGTGAGTTTGAACGTGCTGTTATAGTCGGTGCACGAGCCATGGGACACAACATCTCCGAGGTAGCGATGAAGTAGGGATTTTCCCGTACGACCATTTCACCAGTGTACAGTGAATATCAGGAACCCGGTAAAATATAAAATCTCCGACATCGCTGCGGCAGGGAAGAAGATCCTGCAAGAACGGGACCAACGACGACTGAACAGAATCGTTTAACTGACAAAGGTACAATCTTTCCGCAAATTGTTGCAGATTTCAATGCCGGACCATCGACAAGTGTCAGCGTGCGAAACATTCAACGTAGTATCATCGATATGGGTTTTCGGAGCCGAAGGTCCACTCGTGTACTCTTGATGACTGCACGACAAAGCTTTACGTGTCGCCTGGTGCCGTTAACGCCGACATTGGACTATTGATGACTGGAAACATGTTGCCTGGTCGGATGAGTCGTTTCAAACTGTATTGAGCGGATGGACGTGTACGGATATGGAATCCATGGACCCTTCATGTCAGCGGGGCTGTTCAAGCTGGTGGAGGCCCTGTAACGGTGTGGGACGTGTGCAGTTGGAGTGATATGGGACACCTGATACGCCTAGATACGACTGTGATGGGAGACGCGTATCACCTGCTGTCATTCATATCCATTGTGCATTCCGGCGGATTTGGGAAATTCCAGCAGGACAATGCAACACCCCACACGTCTAGAACTGCTACACAGTGGCTCCAGGAACGCTCTCCTGAGTTTGAACACTTCCACTGGCCAACGAACTCCCCAGACATGAACATTATTGAGCATTTCTGGGGTACCATGCAACGTGCCGTTCAGAAGAGATCTCCACCCCTCATACTCTTTTTATGGACAGCGCTGCAGGATTCGCGGTGTTAGTTCTTCAGGCATTAGTCGAGTCCATGCCACGTCGCGTTGCGGCACTTCTGCGTGCTCGGGTGGGGGGCTACACGATGTTAGGCGTGTGTTCCAGTTTCTTTGGCTGTTCAGTGTAATTAACAATTTAACAGCTTTCTGACTTTTTTCCTTTATTTGTACTGTGAAACATTTCTTGTCAAATTTTATGATTCTACGTCAAGGGGAAGTACCTATAAGTTTTTAATGACTGAGTTTTCGAGCATGATAATATGTGACAAACGGCCGCATCTTTTGACTGTACTCACGTAGAGGCTTCAGTTCTTGCATCGCCATGTAGACCTTAATATGTGACAAAATTCAACTTGATACTCTACCCGATGATGAGAACAATTGTTTTGAAAAAGACAGGCAGACAGACAGATCCCGAGAGCTAGACAAACGGATAAATAGGTGGCCTTAGTGTTTCGTTTTTACCGACCGAGGCGTGGAAACTTAAAAAGAAATTAGTCAACGCTTTCAGCATTGGTACGGAGACTTGAGTCAACCTGGAGAATCAATAGCAATATGGATGCGTAAGGCCGCACACCGTAATGCACTGAAACGCCTATCGGACGCCTTTACCTAGTGGTACAAGTCAGGTAGCTGCTGTTGTTGATGATGATGATGATGATGACGACCAGGATTCGCATCGACTACCTGAGAGTCGAACGTCACAGCACTAGCGTCCGTTAGACCTCGGAAAAAGGAAAGCTGCTGGGGGCTGCAGGTAAAGTAGAAGCTCTGATTGGACAAGCCCTCAATGCACCTGCCTCACGAGTTCCCGAAACGAGAACTACACGGACCGAGTCCCCCTGTTGCAGGGCTGATCGAGGTCGATTGCGCGCTTGTTTTGTAACGAGTCGCAGCCGGCTGGGCCTCGTCCCGGGCAGCCAGCGCCGCTTTCTTCCGACCACGAGGTGTTCCGACACGTTGCGGAAGTCAGCTTACACTGCAGCGGTAAACGACGAAAAATAAGCACGCGTGAAGAAATGAAGACATCACGACAATGGGCAGTTACAACACACACGTGCACAGGCTGCGGTACCACAAAGACTTCTCAGTCTTGCAAAAAACGAACGAACTGACAGTGCTGTATGGTAGAACAAATTTCCTGTTGTACCCCATGTACGTTTCTCTGCAGCAATCTCCCGTAACTGGCTACAGTCGTAACTGTGTGTTTTTGTTATCGAACGGAAGCTTAGAAACGTACAGTCCGATTAAAATTACTTGATAGTTGACACTTCACTTCACGCGTTGGAGCTGGTTGAACCGAGCCGGCCGGAGTGGCCGAGGGGTTCTAGGCGCTACAGTCTGGAACCGCGCGACCGCTAAGGTCGAAGATTCGAATCCTGCCTCAGGCATGGATGTGTGTGGTGTCCATAGGTTAGTTAGGTTTAAGTAGTTCTTAGTTCTAGGGGACTGATGACCTCAGAAGTTAAGTCCCATAGTGCCCAGAGCCATTTGAACCATTTTGGTTGGTCCGATCAGGGTGATCAGCGTCACACACCCGAACCGTTCGACGCTGCCAAACTCTCTCAGCAATTGGTCATTTTACTTCCAATTCCCTGTCCGACATTTTTTCTTGATGTGTTTGGACCTATAATCATGGATCTGACACTTATTTCGTATTTTTTCACACATAACTACACCAGGGAAAAAAACCACACACACACACACACACACACACACACACACACACACAGTGCGCGTGCGCGCAATACTAATGAAATACACGTGTTTCATGAACAGCACGAATCAAACATTACTGGATACTTCCGCACAAGGTGCGATTCAGCGTCACATAAACGGTTATCATAGTCACAGAGATCGGCTTACATTAGATAAAATCCGCAGGATAATGCATGTAGCCGAATTTTTTGATGGCTGCAACTCATCGTTGCGACTGGGTCACCAGATCTTCATGTCTCCACAGTAGTCTCGTAAATGAAACTTTGCATACGACCCCACTTCAGGGGACCGTCTGACGTAGTACACGTCGTACTATCTACCCTATTCCATACCACGGCGAGCAACTCTGAGACCTTTCTCTTTCCCTCAGCAAACGTGCAACAAAATCGGTACGGCTCCACGAGGAAGAGGAATCCGTCGGTCAGCGGGGGGTGGGGGTGGGGGAGAGGGGGGGGGGGGGGGAGAGAGAGAGAGAGAGAGAGAGAGAGAGAGAGAGAGAGAGAGAGAGAGAGAGATAGAGATATCTAAACCAGGCTGCAGAAGGGTCCCTGGACGCAGAATCTCCACGAATGGTTCGACATGCAAGACATCTACACATAGTTTAGAACAGTTGAGAATTGTTGGGAATACTACATGATCGTCGCCAGCACTCTTAACAGACGACGCTTAAAGAACTAGTGTTACGTCAACGAGTGTGACACTTTTTTACACAGGCCATTTTCCTAGAACAAATTTTTCGGACGATCCGTCTCGATTTGTCTGAAGTACTTCACACGGCATCAGACGCTACTGCACGGCCCCCCTTTCGTCGTATGCTCCACGCTTTTAATATTAATCGGAGAGGCGGACAAACGCCCTGTTTCTGCGAGCAGCCGGCTTCAAGCAGGATCCCACTAACGAGACAGCTGCGCAGCCCAGATTAACTGGTCGGCCGTGCCGTGTAAGCGGTCAGCCTTTTTCAGCAGCGGAATTCGAGCGGCGCTCCGTCGGACCAGTCAACACGGAATTTCACTTAGGTCCATTTACGCGTCCCACTAGTAATAAAGACTTCAGCGGCCCATGACACATGAACGTTCCCGACCGCAACTTATCCACTGGCCCCATGAAACGCTTCCATTCTGGATCGTCGTTTCTATAGAACACGCTGATCTGGCATTCAACAAACTTGTTCGAAGTAATAAAGAAAATAGCATTTTAGTTTTGAGTTTTTGCCATTTTTGTAGTCGAATGAGCACGGCCCACAGTTGACATCTTGAGTTGTATGATGTAAAGAAATTCCGCCATTCTGCTTCCATAACTTTGTATGCTGCACATAGGTTATGCAGTATTACAACTGTATTTTCCATGTACAAGATAAAGCTTTGATTTTACAAGCCATGTAAAGACATCAAGTCAGAGGAAAGTTCCACCGACAACTGTGGAATCAATATAAGCGTCTAGCTCATCACTTGAGGCGTTTCTCTTATTTAATGTGACTGGATAGACGCCATCTAACTGCTAACCGCCCAAACTCCCGTTCCTCGACGCTTCATCAATCCTAAGTTCTGGCTTAGGTGAAACGTCCATCAAACAGAGGCCTAATACACCAACTCCTCGAAACTGCGCAACTGATAACTGTTTAAATGTCTGTTTAGGCCCAAAATGTTCAGTGCCTACTTACAACACAAGACTCCTCCGTATATGTATATAAATATTTTTGACGTCACGCGCAATATCGATACCCGCATGATCGGCTATCGACTTTGTGACAAGGAAGGACATGAATGTAAAAATGTTTGTTTATTTATAGACGCAAACACATTCTTATGACAGTCTTAACTAGTTTCGGCCATACAATGATCATCTTCAGATTCTATATCAATACAAAAGAAAATTTATATTACAACCTAAAAATAAGTGCAATATTTAACAAGGCTTATTAGTAATCTAACTGAATTTATGCGAAATACATATAGTTCATACCTAAAGGCAGCATACACTGAACACAAGTTCGTGCGTTGTCAAACTAGCTATAAAATGTAAAACACCGGTCTTATATAGGTATAAAAATTTGTTAGATTATGTTCCCGCTCTTCGCGCTAGATGCGCGCGTCCTCTATAAGGTATTCTTTATTTTTCAAGAGCCTAAAATATGACAAATTTACTATTAATATTTAGGTCAAATGTATATAAAGTTTAAAATTACGGAACAGACCGTTAAATCAGTGAAACAACATTTCAGAACAAGGAGAAAACATTACTATAGATGAAAATAGTATAGCACTTGCAGAGTGTATTTCTGACGGCCGATGGCGCTGTGGATTTCCGGCTATTGCTCGTTTATGCCGTTGTCCATTCGTACGGCAGGGATGACACGGGCAGGACGACGAGTGTAGTGCTCTGCTGCAGGTGTATGACACGCTCCTTCGCCTTAAAGGCCTAATGGACTGGGCAGGCCAGTTAATTTTAGGGCTGTTATCGTCCACAAACCATTGCCTCACAGATGCTGCTTTATGACAGGGTGCGCTGTAGTGCAGAAACAATCATCCCATCCAAACTGTTCGCTTACAGTATGCAATACACAGATCCGACGCCTCTATGGCTATCGGACCCCTGCCGGCGTCCCTGCGCTCTCACTGAATGGAGCAGTTTGTACAGACTCCGGCGTCATTGCAAACCGCTTAGCAGAGCATTTTGCTATGAGTTCCGCTTCTGCGAATTACCCCCAGGCCTTCCGCTCCATTAAAGGGCGGATGGAACGTCGGAGCCTTTCTTTTCGCACCCACACTTCTGAATCCTACAATGCTTCATTCAGTGAGTGGGAATTTCACAGTGCCCTTGCCACTTGCCCTGATACCGCTCCCGGGCCAGACAGCATCCACTGTCAAATGCTGAAACACCTTTCAGTGGACTGCAAGCGACGCCTCCTCGACCTGTACAACCGTCTCTGGGTCAAGGGTGAGTTTCCGTCGCAATGGCGGGAGAGCATTGTCATCCCCGTTTTGAAACCGGGCAAGAGCCCTTTGGAGGTGGACAGCTACCGCCCCATTAGCCTCACCAACGTTCTTTGCAAGCTTCTCGAACGGATGGTGAGCCGGCGCTTGAATTGGGTACTGGAGCCTCGGGGCCTTCTGGCTCCGTCTCAGGGTGGGTTCCGTAAAGGCCGCTCTGCCGCCGACAATCTGGTGAGCCTGGAGTCGGCCATCCGTACTGCCTTTGCCCGCCGTCAGCACCTGGTCGCTCTCTTTTTCGACATGCGGAAGGCGTACGATACGACATGGCGTCATCACATCCTTTCCACGCTTCATGGATGGGGTCTTCGGGGCCCTCTGCCGATCTTTATCAGAAATTTTCTGTCGTATCGTACCTTCCGCGTGCGAGTCGCGGCCTCATATAGTTCCTCCCACGTCCAGGAGACCGGTGTGCCACAGAGTTCTGTTTTAAGTGTCTGCCTGCTTTTAATAGCCATTAACGGGCTCGCTGCGGCCGTGGGAAATTCTGTCTCCGCTTCCCTGTATGCTGACGACTTCTGCCTCTACTACAGCTCTACTGGCATTGCAGCTGTTGAACGTCAGCTACAGGGCGCTATCCGTAAGGCGCAGTCTTGGGCTGTAGCTCATGGGTTCCAGTTTTCGGCAGCCAAGACCTGCGTTATGCATTTCTGCCGGCGACGTACTGTCCATCCTGAGCCGCGGCTTTATCTTGCCGACGAACTCCTTGCTGTGGTGGAGACCCACAGGTTTTTAGGGGTGGTTTTCGATGCCCGGTTGACTTGGCTGCCTCATATCCGGCAACTTAAACAGGCGTGTTGGCGGCATCTAAACGCTCTGAGATGCTTGAGCCACACCCGCTGGGGCGCCGACCGATCTACCCTGTTGCGGCTCTACCAGGTGTTAATCCAGCCCCGCCTGGATTATGGGAGCCTGGCTTATGGCTCAGCATCCCCATCTGCGTTGCGGGTGCTGGACCCCATTCTCCACAGCGGGATACGCCTGGCCACTGTGGACAGCATACTAGTGGAGGCAGGTGTCCCTCCACTGCGGTTACGACGCCAACAATTACTGGCTGCTTATGCTGCCCATGTTTTTAGCTTGCCCGGGCATCCAAATTACCGTGTCCTGCTCCCGCAGTCAGTCGTCCATCTGCCAGACCGTCGGCCCCGGTCGGGTTGTCCGATCGCCGTACGCGTCAAGAAGCTTCTCTCCGGGCTTGGGTTTTTCCCTGTTCCACCTCCTTTCCGGGCATCTCTGCGTACACCCCCGTGGTGTGTTCCTCGCCCTTGCCTTCGGTTCGACTTGGCACAGGGCTCGAAGGACTCAGTCCCTCCAGAGGCCTTCCGCCGCCGCTTTTATTCCATCCTGGCCACGTATCAGGGCTCTGGAATTGTCTACACTGACGGTTCGATGGTTGCTGGTCGTGTCGGGTATGCGCTAACTCTAGGGGACCATTCTGAACAACGTTCCTTGCCGGATGGCTGCAGTGTTTACACTGCTGAGCTGGTCGCCATCTTTCGTGCCCTAGAGTATATCCGCTCCTGCTCAGGTGAGTCCTTCGTTATCTGCAGCGATTCCCTGAGCGGTTTACGAGCTCTCGACCAGTGTTTTCCTCGTTCTCGTCTGGTGATGGCTATCCATGAGTCCCTGCATACTCTTGCGCGTTGCGGCCGCTCTGTGGTCTTTGTGTGGACCCCCGGTCACGTTGGCATCCTGGGCAATGAACGTGTTGACCGCCTGGCCAAACAGGCCACCAGTGAACCCACCCTGGACGTTGGCCTCCCGGAGACTGATTTGCGGGCAGTCTTCCGCCGCGCCGTTCTCTCGCTTTGGGACACTGAATGGCGCAATCTGCCCACGCCAAACAAACTCCGTTCTCTCAAGGCGACGACGCGTGTGTGGCAGTCATCCATGCGAGCCGCTCGCAGAGATTCAGTTGTTCTTTGTCGGCTCCGCATTGGCCACACCCGACTGTCTCACAGTTATTTATTGCGTCGTGAGGACCCGCCTCTCTGTCGCTGTGGGGCGGTTTTGACGGTGGTGCACATTTTATTAACTTGTCCGCTTTTAACTGTGCTCAGGCAGACATTTGCGCTGCCTGATACGCTCCCTGCCCTTTTACTAGATGACTCTGCCGTGGTGGACTTAGTTTTGCGTTTTATTCGGGCAGGGGGTTTTTATGGTTTAATCTGAGTGTTTATGTTTTTTAGTGTTGATTCTGGCTTTTAGCCTCTGATTTTAAACTGAGTTTTTAATGTGTTCTTGGTGGTTGGCTTTTCCTCTTTTTTTCTCTATGGTCGGCCAACCACAGTCACCCTCTGTGTGTTTTAATTTGTTTTGTCTGATATCTGTCGGAGTATTTCTCGTCCTGTGTCGTCTGACGTTTTTCCTGCTGTTCGTTTTTTTATTCTCTTTGGGCGGTTTTAATTTTTTGGAAAAAGGGGCCGATGACCGTAGCAGTCTGGTCCCTTTAATCCCCCAAACCAACCAACTATGCAATGCACAATGCGCTTGAAGCGCAGTAAGGGGCCACACCACGGCGACGAAAAAAACCACTGCCATCACTGCAGTTGACAATTGGCACCACACATGATGGCATCTAAGGTGCTCCAGGGATTCTCCAAACCCAAACCCTTCCATCGAAATGCAGCACAAGATATAACATGATTCATCACTCAGTGTCCGTTTCTCCTCGATCGTCAGTGACCACTGCGTGCAAAATGTGTGGCTTGGAGGAGCTGCTCGACATTGTAATCTTCTAACTTCCTACTCTCAGTCATTGTCCTCGGTGACGTCTGCCATGTCTTGGTTTAGCTGTGGTTGCTCATTCACATTTTCACTTTATAGTAACATCACTTTATAGTAACATCACTTTACAGTAACATCACTTTACAGTAACATCACTTTACAGTAACATCACTTTACAGTAACATCACTTTACAGTAACATCAATTGGGTAGCTTTAGGAGGATTGAAACGTCCCTGATTCATTTCTTACTCAGGAGACGTCTAATGAGTAGTCGACGTTCGAAGTCACTGAGCTCTTCTGAGCAACCCATTCTCCTGTTACTCCCTCTCTCACTGACAACACAATACTCCGGCCTCCTTTTACACTGACAGGACCGCCTCTAGACATCTAGGTGTCACTTCCACATTTCATAGGGGTATTCAGATGCTTTTCATCACAAAAAATGGCTCTGAGCACTATGGGACTTAACAGCTATGGTCATCAGTCCCCTAGAACTTAGAACTACTTAAACCTAAGGACATCACACACATCCATGCCCGAGGCAGGATTCGAACCTGCGACCGTAGCGGTCGTGCGGTTCCAGACTGTAGCGCCTAGAACCGCGCGGCCACTACGGCCGGCTTTTTCATCACAGAGTGTGTGCTCTTCAGACATATGTGCTGGATATCTAATTTAGTATTCACCTCCGATTTTCAAGCGATGTCCGCTGTCGCAATAGGTAGCGTGTATTCAGAACTTTGTTATTCTTTCAGTTTTGACGCTACGTTCACCGTTACGTAGAACGTCCTAGACGGCATTTAGCAATGTTTTAATTAACGGTTTAGAAGGCCAAGATGGAGTTTGACTGGAAAAATGAAGAAACAAAACCATTCACACTGAAATAATTCCTTATTTCATTCCTGTTTGACAGGTTAAAAAAAAAAGGAAGTTTTACATTACTGTTATATACACCATCCGTCCATTAAGCTGAGAGACTGCTTTCAATCCTGACGTATAAGCGATGCCAGCGCAGTAACTACGGTGGCAGCTTGAACACTTGAACAAACAACTGTAAACAACAGACGCGCGTTAGACCCGTCAGTTGCTAGCAGGCAGCGGCCATAGTGTCACCGCCGTCATGTGACAAATCGCAGTGGAGCAACGAGCAGTAATTCGAGTTCACATTTTACTCGGTGAAATGGCTACGGAGAAATCTGAGTTCATGAGAAAGGCATACGACGATAACTGTTTACGTAGCGCAGGTATCGCTCGAGAGTCAGGGGTCAAGACGTCAGCGTCCTTTCCTTCTCTCCTGCTCAAACCACATAAGCATAGCATTGTCTAGAATTTCACTTTTAGGCTTCTTCGAAGTCTTGCGTGTTTTCAGTCCTTTCTCATCACCAGTCATCACTGTGGGACTTCTAGAATTTTTTCTATTTCTTCTCCAGTCTTCAACAGTTGTTATACCAACCCCTGCCTCACCTGCAACTTTTTGAAGAGATTCGTCTGTATCCAACCTTTCCACCACTTTCAGTTTTCCGCTAAGGACAGCATCACTTGTTTACGTTCAGTTGATGCCATAATTTAGTTTTACACACTTTAAAGAAAAAACAACACTGTCGCTTACTTATAAAACGAATGTGTGCGCAATGGCATTTAGTCATAAAGTTTAAAACAAGTTATTTCATATTAAACTGCTCCAACCACCGCACTTATCAATAGTCAACTGCCTACTAATCCGTATCCCAGACGGTGAGTCCCATAAACGATCACAGGAAGTGTGATGTTCGGACTAAGCGGAGAGTCGGACCATCCGAGGTCGGATTCGTGAGGAGATCTAAGAATACCTACCTTGCAAATTTTCTTGCTGTTCGTTTCTGCACTGCCCCAAACGATAGTCATATAATGTACTTTTTGTTCCACAGATGCATCGTGAGGGAAATCTCAAGGGTGTAGGACATGTCATAAAACAAATTGTAACCTTTCTACCAAGTCACGTTTACAAACAAATATATAGCACACATTTATACAGACAGACGCTAAGATCCCTACCACAGATTCTATCTATAAGGTTCTTCAAGAATGAAGAATAAATTAAAAAAATTTGAAACATTTTCATTCAAAAGATAGTGATAAACTTGTCACAAAACTTGTAAATATACAATATACTGGGGCGCATATGAAGGCGATAACAATGCGTGGTGAATCTTTATATGTTTGGGGATTGACAGCTAGATTAAAGGCGGACTGAAAATTACATTGTCGACCAGGATTCGGTCCCACATTCTTCTGATGTGCAGGTACGAGTTTTGCTGCTAGACCACCAGGCCTGACATGGTACATATGACAATTATTAGGTTATTGCTGCCATATATCAAAGATAGAATCAACTTACAACACTTGTTTACATCGTTCACATTAATGCAATGAAGATTTGCAGATGTCACGCTTTGTGTAGCACTCACGTTATTTGATAAAATGTTCTCTAGCTTCCAGCCACGTCAAGTGGTTAAACGTGTACGAGATTTCGATTGAGTGCTCCTCGGTCACTGTCAACTGGCGAGGTGTCATGTGGTTGCTGGTGCGGTCTGTTGACGTCACTGGTGCCCACGTCACAGATATCAATCAGTTCCGCTACGTAAGCACGGCAGCAGCAGCTTGTACACCTTCTTCGGAACCATACACCGAGAGAACTGCACCAAATGAGTGATGTATCGCGATTAAAAGGAGGATATCGAGCAACTGCAAGAAAGTTCTACCAACAGACTGCTAGCTCAGAAATACAGGCACCAACGGCGACTACTGGATCAATCTACGATGGCCATACCACCTTCGGGAGCAAAAGAGTGAAAGTAAAAAAAAAACAAAAAATCAATAAATAAAATACAACCGGACTGCAGCTTACGTAGCAGCAGTAGGTGCCACCAAATTTGCTTCTCCTAAGAACAGCCGTACGTCAGGAACAGACGTAAAACCACGCGAAACGACTGTAAGTAAAACCCACACTAACTTCATCTTAAACCGGAATTAAGGAGTGATCCGTGCTCACTCCCAGCTATGCGTTTCGTGAACTTCGCTGTCTATTTGTGTTTGGTTTCCCGGCCTTGTTGCGGTTACGTCGTGGTTCTTCCTTCTACGTGTGGCAGCAGTGATGTGTATCAATATTTGCGCCGTGTACCATCTTTGAGTTGGTGTATATAGTTTCCGGCTAGGGGGTCTGGAGGCAGTCGGTCGGTTGTTGCGGACGAGGTGCAGTCGGCTGGGTCCGTTGGCAGCCCCTGCGCAGTGTCGGAGCGTGTGTGGAGCTGTCCGATCGCTACGAGCTTCGTGGTTCACCGACCCAGGACGTCAAAGTTCAGTAATGGTTTCAACTACCCAAGCCACGTCCTTTCGTGTTGTGGTGGTTTGTTTCGGTGGTTTGCTGTTGGGGAGGTTTTATTGTGAGCAACACCGTGTATTCCTACTGCTGTAATTTAGCCGCCATGCAGTGCAATTAACTATTTTGGTTGACTACAATTCGAGTGCACCAGTGGAATTTTTTGCCTTGTGGCCGTTAGTGTTCTGGTTACCTGCCCTGGGCACTGACGTAAATTCAGGCAGTGTTCTTTTGGGTGAAGTTAACAATATTACCTTGTTACTGAAGTGTACCAGCGGAATTTTTCTGCCTAGTGCCGGCCGGGGTGGCCCTGCGGTCCTAGGCGCTACAGTCTGGAACCGCGAAACCGCTACGGTCGCAGGTTCGAATCCTGCCTCGAACATGGATGTGTGTGATGTCCTTAGGTTAGTTAGGTTTAAGTAGTTGTAAGTTCTAGGGGACTGATGACCTCAGATGTTAAGTCCCATAGTACTCAGAGAAATTTGAACCATTTTTTTCTGCCTAGTGGCCGTTAGTGTTCCGGTTACCTTCCCTGGCCACTAACGTAATTGCAGGCAGCGTCCTTTCGTCACTTGTTGTCGCTGTCCAACATGGTGTGTAATTTTGACAGCTAATACATACCCCATTGTGGATTATCACGTTTGTAACCTTTTCTATTTGAGTTCTCATGTACTGATTGATGGGAAGCAAGTCGTTGTGTCGGTCGGTCCGTGGCTGTCCCCTGGTTGGGTTCCGACGGATCAAGTGTAGTTAGCCTCACCACCTGTCTCGCCTAAGTGAACGAGGGCAGACCGACCTCCCTGGAGGCTTCTGAGTGCCACCGGTGTTTTATTATCTGTTTTTAGCTGCTTAAAATTTAAGGCTTATGGTTATTTTTTCTTTTTTCTTAAAATTTTTTGCTAAATTAATTCTTTAATTTATTTTTCAAGCTTAAACATTGCAGCCTTCTGCCTTTAAAGTATTATGGTAATATATTTTACAATTTTGAAACTTAATGTTGGCCTTCAGCCATTGGTGTTGCACCTTGCATATGTTTGTTCTACCTACTTTGCTGTGATTTTTTAAAATTATTTTATTGCTATCTTAACAGGATTTTTATCTTGTTGATTTGTTAAGATTTCTTGTTTGTAGGACTTCAGCCGTGAAAGAGTTGCATTCGGTAAATGTCCGGCTATGTGCCGCTTTGGTTGCAAAAGTGTTATTAAATTACAATTAGAAGCTGGAACTGACCCCAACCTTATTTGGCCCTTTCCACACTCTTAATTACTTGTTCTGCCCAGCGGGTTTAGCGGGCGTAAGGAGGTGGTTCCAGTACTGGAGCTCGCGTCGTTGTCCACAGGACAGTTGCGACTTGACAATGGCTGAGAAGCGCTCGGCCGGGAGTTTGTGGACATTTAACCACTGGACGCGCCTGGAAGCTCTGACAACGTTCATCGAACATTTTTGCTCAAGAGTCAGTACTGGCACTCTGGGGCGACAGCTCGGGCCACATATGCCCCGATCTTATTAGTAACTGGTGACCTACATAAACATGCCGGAACATCATGACCACCTACCTAATAACCAAGTAGTCCACCTTTGGCACGGATAACAGCGGCGGTCGTCGTGGCATGGAAGCAATGAGGCCTTGGTAGGTCCAGAATGCTTTTGACACAGTTTCTAAACAAACTGCGTGCTTATGGTGCATCACTTCATTGAATAAAACATAAGTGATATTCGGCCTTCCACAAGGAAGTGTTATACGCCTTCTCCTGTTCATAATCTACATTTACGATTTAGGATATAATTTGGGCAGCCACCATACACTATTTGCAGATGATGCTGTCGTTAACAGTCTTAAAAAGTCATGAGCCTATCGGAAGCAATTCCAAAATGACAGATTCGATACCTGAATGGAGACAAAAGTAGCAACTGGCTCTCAATAAGGAAAGTATGAGGCCATCCCCTTGAGAGCTACAAGAAATCGGGTAAATAAACCACACAAATTTGAAGACTGTCAGTCCATCTAAACATCTAGAAATTACAATTACGAACAACTAAAATTTTAATGATCACATAATGTTGTGGGGAAGGCAAACCGATGATTGAGTTTTACTGGGAGAGTACTTAGAAGATGCAACAGGTCTACTAAAGAAACTGCCTACACTACACTTGTTTATCCTCTGTTGGTATACTGCTGTTTACGTACCACGAAGTATTGACGGAAGACATCGAAAAAGTTCAAAGGACAGCTGGCTCTGATTATCGCGAAGTAAGGGAGAGCGTGTTACGGATATGATAAGCTAGTTGGGGTGGCATTATCATTTAAACAAAGGCGAGTGTTGTTGCGTCGAGATCTTTTCACAAAATTTCAGTTACCAGCTTTCTCCTCTGAATGTGAAAATATTTTAATGTTGCCAACGTACATACGGACAAATGATCATCATAATAAAATAATAGAAATCAGCGTACAAAAAGACTGACGGGTTCACTTTTCCCACGCGCAGTTACATAGTGGAACGGGAGAGAAATGGTCTGAAGGCGGTGCGAAGAACCCTCTGCCATCCACTGAAGTGTGAATTGAATAATAACCATGTGTCCAGAATGAGATTTTCACTCTGCAGCGGGGTGTGCGCTGATATGAAACTTCCTGGCTGATTAAAACTGTGTGCCGGACCGAGACTCGAACTCGGGAACTGGTACTGGCAGAAGTAAAGCTGTGAGGACGAGGTGTGAGTCGTGCTTGGGTAGCTCAGTTGGTAGAGCACTTGCCCGCGAAAGGCAAAGGTCCCGAGCTCGAGTCTCAGTCCGGCACACAGTTTTAATCTGCCAGGAAGTTTCAATAACCATGTAGTTTTAGATGAGAAAAACGGGCGTGACCTACAAACTCTGTTGAAACATGATGGCTTTCACATCACTTGTAGCACGAATTAAACTCTGAAAATTGAAGACAATATTCTTCACATTCTACAGAACTATCCGGTGGCAAAAAATTTCAACATTTCACAAATGTGCACATGCCCCTCCTCAATTTTCCAAGTTTCTCCGCTGTCATGAGTTCACGTAGAAAGATTCCTATCGCTTTTGAGATACTGTCAAGGGAAGGCCACGACGTTAGGATCACAGATCAAATTCAAACTTTGTACTCCTTCAGTAGGCCATTAAAACAGCATAATGTGTAAGTAGTAAGCTGCACTACTATGGCAATTCCGAGAAAATGGCAAGAGAAGTCATGTGACGTCCGCCCAGACCAAACGCAGAGAATAATACCGAAACAAAGTGGTTAACATTCGAGATTCGTAAGAAGAGAGTGTATGAGGCGACGGTACGACTCCCTCTTCACTGTTCATATTATTTAATTTATATTACATATGATTTAAAAAACCACGTGTATTTATATGAAGTTTTAGTGAATTTCATGTTATTTGACTACTTACTATTTTTAAGTAAATTTACTTATAATGACAAACATATTTATAGCTATCGACAAGTAAATGAAGAAACGCAGGGTTTTCCTGAAAATGTATGCCTGTCGTGATTTGCGAAATCCCTTATACATGCAGTCTGGTAAGGTACCCGGAACTACTTTGCACCTCGTCACTTGGAACTGCAGACACAGAGGCAGGCACCATTTGCGGTGAGACGTTGCTTATGTAGCAAGAACAAATAGTGTAGGTGCAGTTTTTTTTAATGTCACAGAATTTACACTTGTACTATAAAAATGAAGGTCCAAGAGGGTGTCGAGCCGCCGCCTAATACACACTCGTCTAACGAAGCTATAGCGCTAATCACTTGAACACCGTGAACTCTTAAGGTCTGGCCCCTACGCACAGATACATCCATTAGTAATACACGCGTAAAACTTCTCTTGCTATTTTCTCGGAATTGTCAGAGTAGTTGAAAGGTGGCCACACAGTCACAGCGCCAGAGATTGCGCCGAAGATTATTATTCCGCCGCCTCCACTGGTGCAGTAGTAGTTCAGAGGATGCCGAGGGCAGTCGTTCTGTTGGGCGAGAGAGTAGACGATGTGAGTGTTGTACTGTTCGGTTGGTGCAATGTATAGATGGAAGAAGATGCAATTGTCAGAATATATTTGAGAAAGGAAATGGGCTTTTGATTTATGATGCTGGTGTAATGGAATATTTTCGTCAATATATAATGAGGTAAAAAGGTATTATAGTTTTCTTTAATAACAATCCCTCTTGCTCACATGAACAGTCAACAAAGCATCTGGCTCGTGTTCATTTATCAGACTTTTAATTCTGGTTTCTATGTGCAATTACAGTATTTCTGGTTTTTTCAATTAGTTCATTGTAAATGGTGTTTAAAATATTTTGTCGTATTGAGAAAGAACCGAGCCAGATACATGTACATTGAGTGACACTACCACACACAGAACAGTTACACTTGTGCTTTGTTGTTTTGTAGCTTTTACAGTTGCTGGGGACTTAATTAATCGATTGTGTTAATGGAAATTTCTTGTCATTCTTTATTTTTATTTTATACAGTCAGATTGCGTGCTAGTAATAGTCAGGGCCAAGCGGTTACGAGACTTCGTAACCGGTCACACAGCTAGTAAAATTATTGCATTTATTCATTAATATTAGTATTTTCTTTTTAATTAAGCCCCCATGCATAGTGCACGTTACTGCTTGCACATTATGTTGTTATAATGGCCTACTAAAGGTGTACCAAATTTGACGTAAATCCGTGATCGCAATGTCGTGGCCACCCCTCTTGTGACAGAACGGGCTCTTGGCCAGCTGGAGTATTACGCTGGAGGGGCGAGACGTCTTGCGCGGGTGTGAGGGGGAGGGGGGGGGGGGGAGGGGAAGGCAGGCAGCTCGGCCGGCTTGGCGCCAGTTGGACCGGAAGGCCAGACCGCCTCTGCGCGGGTCGGCGGCTCTGCGACGCGTAAATCCAATCTGGTGGCACGGCGAGCGCGGTCACCTAACGCGATTACACGTTTCCATGGAGACGCGCGCCCGCGTGGGTACACGCCCTGCCCGTGCCGCCGCCCTGCTGCACCTGTTGTCGCACCTCTTCACATTCTTACTAGCTCTTGTCTAATTTTACTTCAACCGCAATCAGCAACTCATGTTGCCGATGTCGGCACTGCGTGGCAGTTACGAGCGTTTGTTTGAACAGTGCCCAGTAATACTCAATACAAGGTGTATCAAAAAGAATGATCAGATTTAAAAGAATCGCAACTATTATGTTATTTAAGGTATGTGCGTGAACAACGTACTGTTGGAAAGAGCAGACTCTCCAGTTCTACATGCGCGTAATTCAGTTCTAGTAAAAATGGTGTCGGAGCAACAAAACCGCTTTTGTGTTCTACGTTTTGCGCAGTGCGGGTCAGTAATAACCGTTCACCGTGACTTTCGTGGTAGGTACGCTGTGTATCCTGCTACAGCTTAGAGCATTAGAAACAGGTTGTTTGTGTAAAGGCGGATCGACGGGCCGTCCCCGAGTGTCTCACACAAACAAACGTCGAACGCATCCGCCGTAGTCTCACAAGGAGCCCGCAGAAATTCGTTCGCCGAGCAGCTCGACAGCTCAACATGCGCCCGATGTCCGTGTGGCGTGTGTTGCGCCGACATTTACACACGAAATCATAGAAAATCAACGACTGGAAGTCTTAGTGAAGATGACAAGCCGGCCGCTGTGGAAGAGCGGTTCTAGGTGCTTCAGTCCGGAGCCGCGTTGCTGCTACGGTCGCAGGTTCGAATCCTGCCTCAGGCATGGATGTGTGTGATGCCCTTAGATTAGTTAGGTTTAAGTAGTTCTAAGTCTAGGGGACTTATGACCTCAGAAGTTAAGTTCCATAGTGCTTAGAGCCATTTGAACTATTTGAAGATGACAAACAACAACGTGTGGAGTTCTTGGCAAGATGGAGGATGCCAGTTTTCTTCCACGCTTAGTGTTTAGTGACGAGGCAATATTCCATTTAAATAGAAAGGTGAATCGTCTTAATGTAAGACTATGGGATACGGAACAACAACATGAAGTTGTACAATATGAGATGGACACTCGAAAATTTAATGTTTGTTTGTTGTAGGTTTTTTTTTTTCTTTTTTTCTTTTCAGTATCACAGGAAAAGGTGTATGGTCCACTTTTGTATGCCGAGAACACTGTTACAGGAGTCTCATATCCTCACAGGTGGAGGCTGATTCGAACGACTTCATTCACCAACAGGATGTGACATCGCCACACTGGCGTCTGGAAGTGCGGGAATTTTTAAATCAAAGGATTTTTGTTGTTGTAGTCTTCAGTCCTGAGACTGGTTTGATGCAGCTCTCCATGCTACTCAATCCTGTGCAAGCTTCTTCATCTCCCAGTACCTACTGCAACCTACATCCTTCTGAATCTGCTTAGTGTATTCATCTCTTGGTCTCCCTCTACGATTTTTACCCTCCACGCTGCCCTCAAATACTAAATTGGTGATCCCTTGATGCCTCAGAACATGTCCTACCAACCCGTCCCTTCTTCTTGTCAAGTTGTGCCACAAACTCCTCTTCTCCCAAATTCTATTCAATACCTCATTAGTTACGTGATCTACCCATCTAACCTTCAGCATTCTTCTGTAGCACCACATTCGAAAAGCTTCTTGTCTAAACTATTTATCGTCCATGTTTCACTTCCATACATGGCTACACACCATACAAATACTTACCATTGCCAGTCTACATTTTATATCCTCTCTGCTTCGACCATGGTCAGTTATTTTGCTCCCCAAATAGCAAAACTACTTTACTATAAGTGTCTCATTTCCTAACCTAATTCCCTCAGCATCACCCGACTTGATTCGACTACATTCCATTATCCTAGTTTTGATTTTGTTGATGTTCATCTTATATCCTCCTTTCAAAACACTGCTCTTCCCAGTCCTTTGCTGTCTCTGACAGAATTACAATGTCATCGGCGAACCTCAAAGGTTTTATTTCTTCTCCACGTATTTTAATACCTACTCCGAAGTTTTCTTTTGTTTCCTTTATTGCTTGCTCAATATACAGATTGAATAACATTGGGGAGAGGCTACAACCCTGTCTTAGTTCCTTCCCAACCACTGGTTCCCCAAAGGATTAGTGAACGATATGTCGGTCGCACTGGATGAAATGTTTCAGCCTTACTTTCCTGGTCTCCAAGGTCGCCGGACATGACTGCATGTGATTATTTCTGTACACTGAGGAGTGGCGTAATGTTTCAAAACTATAAGGGAACACGATTACTGACTTCTGAAATTCTTGGTGTAGGACAGATGATGATTTACAAAATGTAGGCTTCCGCGGCCATTGCCACAGTCAATAAAAATTTTCTGGGTTTGCGACCGCATTGTCAAAATGTAAAACTACCGACGTTTCGGTCACTGTTGCAAGTAAATAGAAACGCCCTAAAGGAGGTCACTTGCAACAGTGACCGAAACGTCGGTAGTTTTACATTTTGACAATGCGGTCGCAAACCCAGAAATTTTTTACTGAGATGGTGATTTATTTGATATTCTCGAAAGAGACACGCTGTGCCAGCTGTAGACGCAAGCTCCTCTAGTTGATCTCTCACAGATTTCTAACAGGGTGATTCGAACTCGACGGCAAAACTTAAGGAATGGGTTCCTCACATAAGAAAGAAACTTAAATAAACATGGGCTCCAAAATGCATGCCTGTAGAGCACTTTTTCAATGAATGAGATGTTTCACAGTTGCGAAGATGAACAAGTGCTCATAGCTCGTAAAGCATGCATGTTAGGCCCCATGTTTACTAGAGTTCGTATTCTTGTTATATGATGAATCCATTCCTGAAGTTTGGCCATGGAGTTTTGAAACTTTCCAGCCCACTGACCCTAGAATTTTTCTCCCAAATGCCAAACTGTTGTTGTTAGATAATAGCATTAGAGGAGGGAAAAAAAACTGGTATGAGTTGTTCTATATACAGGGCATACTTTTCGAGATAAATAGGTACTTACAGGAAGGGCTGCGCGATGCTTGGTTGTTCATTTTAGCACAGTATTTGCATCGGCGTGTTCATATTAGCACAGTGGTTGCAATGTTGCTCCGTCAGATGTGTCTTACTCGCAGTACTCTACCTACCATTAGGTGGTCTGCAGTCAGTGGTTCAAAAATGGCTCTGAGCACTATGGGACTCAACTGCTGAGGTCATTAGTCCCCTAGAACTTAGAACTAGTTAAA
The DNA here is from genome assembly GCF_021461395.2 of Schistocerca americana. Classification (NCBI taxonomy): domain Eukaryota; kingdom Metazoa; phylum Arthropoda; class Insecta; order Orthoptera; family Acrididae; genus Schistocerca; species Schistocerca americana. Next base: position 227,306,723 of record NC_060123.1, read on the forward strand.
CCTAACTAACCTAAGGACATCACAAACATCCATGCCCGAGGCAGGATTCGAACCTGCGATCGTAGCGGTCTTGCGGTTCCAGACTGCAGCGCCTTTAACCGCACGGCCACTTCGGCCGGCAGTCAGTGGTATGGTTCGAGTCGTGTCGTTGGCTACGTTAGTTTTCTTGGCGTTTGTGAGCCTTATTGTACTGTACTGTCAACCATGGGTGCGTATCACAGTGTTTTACCTTCATCCAAACGCGGATTCGTTACTGCGTTGTTTGCACTTACAAATGGTGTAGCACATTTACATTTTCTCTCTTCCGCAGCTTGGTAGCAATGGGAGCCTACTACTCGACAAGTGAAATGGCGGATATGATATTATGCTATGGTTTGGCACACAGACGTAGCCTGCGACCCTTTGCCCTCTACCTCTACGCTGAAAAACGCATGATGCCGCATGCCGCACCAGCACACTTTCGTCACGATGTACACGAACATCTGACGCAGACATTTCACGACCGCTGGACTGGTCGAGGGTTGGAAGGGGGGGGGGGGGGGGGGGACCACCTTGGCCTCAATCCCCCTAGATTTTGGTTATGAGGACACTTGAAAGAACTGGTCTACGCCTCACCAATCATCGATGAGTTGGCACTACAGGGCCGCATCTTCAATGCGTACTAGCAGGTACAACTACAACCGGGTATACTTCAAAGGGTGTGTCATTCCTTACGTCACAGGGCAGGGGGTTGCACTGCCATCAAAGGAGGCCACGTTGAACAGCACCTGTAAACGTGTGTTTAACGTAGAATGTATGCATTTCCGGACTCATGATTATTGGACTAATTTTTCTTGTCTCAAAGTATTCGACACTTTTTTTTGAACACCCTGTATACGTAAACGATTAGTATTTCAGCATAATCGCTCAAAAAAAGAGTAGCACCGTACACATTCTGCATATAAAGAAACATTACACAGCGGGTTTCTCTTTCTGAAATCGCGTCTGAATGTTAGTTGTGAGAACATCGTGTAAGAAGTCGCCTACCAGCGTCTGTCCAAATTAGATCGTGGCATATCGAGACTGCAGTTTGTCGTTCTGCGATATTGTTGCTCAGGCTAGGCGAGATCCTCCGGCTGGCATGCTAGTACGGAGTCGATTCGTTCACGAGGGCCATGATTCGCGCTAGGCAGGATCTACACAGTCCCGCGTGACTAGCGCGCGACAGGATGAACATCAATCGCTAGGTGATGCAGGATCATACAACAAAGCCACTCGCCGTGAGTCAGGAACCGGGTCGTTTGCCCCAAGAGAAGTATCTACACGGACAGTGCGGCGATGACTGGAGCACTGCAGACCGTCAGCACTCCGACCATTGCCGCAGCCTCCCCTAAGCGGGGCGCTGACAGCCGCGCGACTGCCATCAACACGGAACACAGGAGTGGCAGCACGTTGTCTTTTTTAAGACGATCCCTGGTCCTGCGTACAGTTTCCCGATGAAGGTTTCCTTGTGTGGAGGACTCAAGGAGAACGAATGTTGCCGCGTTGCATTCGTCATCGTCATATGGGCTAATCACCACTGAGTGGCCGAGCGGTTCTAGGCGCTACAGTCTGGGACCACGCGACCGCTACGGTCGCAGGTTTGAATTCTGCCTCGGGCATGGATGTGTGTGATGTCCTTAGGTTAGTTAGGTTTAAGTAGTTCTAAATTCTAGGGGACTGATGACCTCCGACGGTAAGTCCCATGGTGCTCAGAGCCATTTGAACCATTTTGAAGCTTATCACCAGGCATGGTGGCATGGGGTACACAACACGATCATCTCCGGTTCGCGTTGAGGACAATTTGGACAGCAGCCGTTACATTTATTACGTGTTAATGCGGTAGCTCTGTCCTATCTTCCAGACCTCTGTGACGTCATCTTTCAACAAGGTGAAGCGAGGCCACATTTCGCCCAGATCAGCATGTTAATCCGATCATGGATTGACGACACACTGGCATGCCACAACGCACCAGTCACAACGACAGATTAAATCTTGCATAGAGTTGAAGCAGCCTGAAATGACGTACCCCATTCTTCCAACTGAGTTTGTCTCGATACCAACAGGTGTAGAGCCGTTGTTGCTGCCAGATGTGGCACCTGTGCTTGATAAATTTCCCGCGCTATATGCCCCCAAATCTTGCTCAAATTTGAACTCTGATTCTTCCTACTACACTTCATACATCCAATAGGCAAATTTAGTAATTTGTACCCTACTAGATGTTGCAATAATCTTTGCCAGCAGTGTAATATAAATATAGGAATATTTTTATAAAACTGTGGTCCACTCATTTTAGGTAGCAACGAAAGTGGGTACAAAAAGGATGTATTCTAAATGACTGCAGCTATTTCATAAATTCAGTGTAGCTACATTATTAGACATATTGTCACAAAAACTCAACAATCATATACAAAAAAAACTCAACTATCATATACAAAAAAACTCAACTATCATATACAAAAAAACTCAACTATCATATACAAAAAAACTCAACAATCATATACAAAAAAACTCAACAATCATATACAAAAACTCTTGACAGTCTTTTTACTGTTGCAGCCGCACTTCAGATTTCTGCCACGAGAACGCAGCCGTGAGCAGTTAGACAAGATGGTGGCAGACGCCGAGAGACCGTATGCTCTGTTTGAAATGAATTTGCATAAATCCGCCGTAACAGTGTAACGACACTTGCAGCAAAGATCCAGCAACTGCTAACTCCGTGTGGCGATGGTATACGCAATTTAAAGCTCCAGGATGCGTCTGCAAGGAGAAATCAACGGGTCGGCCTACAGTGATTTAGGGAAATCACGGAAAACCTAAATCAGAATGGCCGGACGCGGGACTGAACTGTCGTCCTCCCGAATACGAGTCCAGCGAGCTAGCCACTGCGCCACCTCGCTCGGTCCTGGCTACATAGCCCTCTCGTTTGAGTGTTGGTACTCACCAGCGGCCCACCCTTTCTGCTGGGCGGAGGAAGAGAAGACTTCGAAGGATCCATGCTGGTCTCACGAACAGCTAGGGAAATAAAAGACCACCTAGACAAAGCCCCGCATGCCTAGGTAAGGCTTATACAACTGAAGCGCGTCAGGTTACCTCAGAGGTTGCCCGCTAACGACTGTTCCATCTCAACAGCATGCAGCACACCTTGAGATTGAGGGTTTTTTAAATAGAGATTTCTACCATCCTCACGAGATCACCATTTCCTGTGACACACAACGTTCCACTGCCGCAGCGTACAGTGATGACGGAGACGCGGCGCTTACCACTCCCCAGCTTAGGAACCCAGGGATCGCCAAGCTCGTACTGAGTAAACTAATGCTGAGCTCCTGAGGGGATCCTTGGCAGGCAAAAGGAGCACACACTTACTGTCATATAAATCTCGTTAAAATTCGTCGAAACTTAAGGGTATGCCCCAGCATAATGAGGAATAGCCCCATGCACCTTTGAGCATGGTCCAATTGCCAATTTATTCATGGAGGGGATGTGATGCTCTTAAAAAAACTTTTCGACCAATTTAGCTGTATTTATCCCAGCATTAAATTTACTAGGGAAGTGGAAAGTGATGGTATGCTTCCCGTTTTGGACGTAATGGTTTGCGAAAGTACGTCATGGTACTCTGGGACAGTGTTCACAGAAAACTGGCACATATCGGTTGATATCTGAATGTGAGGGGTTGCCACCCACCGTAGCAACATAGTGGCGTCCCTAGGACCCAGGTACGTCAGTCATACGGCATTTCCGACGCAGGTAGTCAAACACAGGAATTTACACACTTTGCGTCTGTGTCGAAGGAAAATTGACATTCCGACGGCAAACCATCGCGATGCAAAGTTTGGACCATACCCGGCGGAGCATGAAGAGGTGAACAGATCTTTGGAAGTTATTCTTTATGTCACGAGCATAGAGGATTGGAATAATTTTGAAGATATTTTGCATTACAAACGCAGTCTTACAAGGGGAGGCCGCCAATTGTGAAATTCAGATTCAATTCATACTGCGCATAATAAAAGCTCATCGCCAGAGGTGTAATGTGGAAAAGCACCAAGATGCACTTCTCAGCCGTTGTCGAGAAAATCTACAGTTAAAATGAACCGTCGCTGTGAAATACTCTCTACGATTAATAATTTTCTACAGCGTCGTGGCGTAGCGGAAAGCGCTCGGGTTCGTAATGCGAAGGTCGCCGGATCGAATCCCGCGCCATGCAACATTTTTTTTCTAGTATTTGTTTTTTGTAATTCAAATGTATATATATATATATATATATATATATATATATATATATATATATATATATATATATAAAATTCCCGGCAATCAGTTGCAACAATTATGCACATAATAAGTTGTTGAAAGTCGTTTGTCGTGGAAAAACTGGCGACTTCGAACATCATTATGTTTTCCGCAAACAAAGCTGTATTTGACAAATGTTATTAATTGTCTTCATAATGTTAACCACGTATAGTTAACGGAAGACGTAGAAACGATATTCCGAAACGAATACGTATAGCGGAAGTCAAACGTTCGAATTAGAATAGAAACCCCACGAACACAAATTTTCTGTGGCAGGTATGAAATATAAACTCCGTTACTCGCTCGTTACACTTGAAGGACAGATGTTGAATGGGCCGAAACGAGCCGCCGCATAACAGCGTAGTTGCCTGCTAACTTCGACAAAAGGTCGATGCGGTCCCTAGCGCAACTTATAACATCGTCGAAAATCAATGCGGACGCGAGAGCTTTGGTACACCCTGTTAAACAAACGGAAAAATGGAGGCGGTGCAATTGGAGAGCGATCCGCCTTCACCAACATGCATAAGCAATTCATTAATAGTTTTTATATATATATATATATATATATATATATATATATATATATATATATATATATATATATATACTGATTTGAATTACAATAAACTAATAATAAAAAAATGTTGTATGGCGCGAGATTCGATCCGGCGACCTTCGGATTACGAACCCGAGCGCTTACCGCTGCGCCACGACGCTGTAGAAAATTATTAATCGTAGAGTATATCATGGCAACGGTTTCTTTTAACTGTCGATTTTCTCGACAACGGCTGAGAAGTGCGTCTTGGTACTTTGCCACATTACACCTCTGGCCATGAGCTTTTATTATGCGCAGTATGAATGGAATCTGAATTTCACAATTGGCGGCCTCCCCTTGTTAGTCCAAATGCAGTCTTAGTGGCAGAACCTATCATGGGCAGTGCATGCGCAGAAACCAACTCCCTATTTTAATACTTTTGTCTTCTAAAATTTTGCAGGTATGAACCAAATGTCTGCACAAATGCAGTTTATTACATAACATTATCTTTCCGAAAGTTAAAAGTGTGTGCTTCAATATTTACACACTAGACAGGTACGTTTGCTGCGATCTACCTGAAGAATTCAGCAGAAACACCCTTATGACCTCACTGATACTATCTTCAAGTTCGCAATGAGTACATGCTTTGGCCCTATCCGCTCAGTCCACCTCCATAAAAAGCAATCGCACGGGGTGAAGTTTGCACTTAGGACTGACCACTCTGTGGCCCTCTACGACCTATCCAGCGTCTTGTGAAGTATTCAGCAAGTCATTCTCCGAAGCCGCCGACACACTGAACGTGCTTGCGAACGTCAACGTTGGGCGTGCCCCGAGCTCGTAGAGCTGCTAAACGGTCAGAAAGGATGCGACTTGGGCGCACCGTGGTAAACGTGACAGCAGGGCGCTGCAGTGGCGGTTCTCAGCTTTACAGGGCTCGCAATCACATTGTTACGAAATGAACGGGCGTAAAATTACTATATTAGCTCTGTTAATATGCACACTCCCTTCTTTGTCCATCTGCTGGTCACCTTCTGTCTGTAGTATACACAAACAAAAACTTCAATAATGATGAACACGTCGTAAGGCAGAAAGGGAAGTACCATGTCCAGTCAATAAGGACATCGGCTTATGAAAGTCCCATTACCAACAGTGTGATACCAGTTTATAACACTTCTTCACTTAAGATAAAAACTATTTCATCGCTCTCAAATGGCTCTGAGCGCTATGGGACTTAACATCTGAGGTCATCAGTCCCCCAGAACGTAGAACTACTTAAACCTAAGTAACCTAAGGACATCACACACATCCATGCCCGAGGCAGGATTCGAACCTGCGCCCTTAGCGGTCGCACGGTTCCAGACTGTAGCTCCTGGAACCGCTCGGCCACCCCGGCCGGCTCATCGCTCTCATTTTATAGTAAAGCCTCAAGGTCATTCTTAGTTGATCACTGTTCCTATTCAGTAGCCGAATCTTTGTAACACGTGAAATCCGAAAGTTAAAGCAAGAAGGTGCAATCTGTCATGTAGATTAGACCAAACGTACGAACTTACTCCTCAGAAAGAGCGCACTTTTATTTAGATAACATCGAATATTATGAAATACCCTTTCATTACGCTAACAAGAAAGTATCAGAACCTACCAGAAAAAGGCGATGGTTGTAAAAATGATGCACATGATTTCTCACACTTCATCTACATCTACATCTATACTCCGCGAGCCACCTTACGGTGTGTGGCGGAGGGTACTTATTGTACCACTATCTGATCCCCCCTTCCCTGTTCCATTCACGAATTGTGCGTGGGAAGAACGACTGCTTGTAAGTCTCCGTATTTGCTCTAATTTCTCGGATCTTTTCGTTGTGATCATTACGCGAGATATATGTGGGCGGTAGTAATATGTTGCCCATCTCTTCCCGGAATGTGCTCTCTCGTAATTTCGATAATAAACCTCTCCGTATTGCGTAACGCCTTTCTTGAAGTGTCCGCCACTGGAGCTTGTTCAGCATCTCCGTAACGCTCTCGCGCTGACTAAATGTCCCCATGACGAATCGCGCTGCTTTTCGCTGGATCATGTCTATCTCTTCTATTAATCCAACCTGGTAAGGGTCCCATACTGATGAGCAATACTCAAGAATCGGACGAACAAGCGTTTTGTAAGCTACTTCTTTCGTCGATGAGTCACATTTTCTTAGAATTCTTCCTATGAATCTCAACCTGGCGCCTGCTTTTCCCACTATTTGTTTTATGTGATCATTCCACTTCAGATCGCTCCGGATAGTAACTCCTAAGTATTTTACGGTCGTTACCGCTTCCAATGATTTACCACCTATGGCATAATCGTACTGGAATGGATTTCTGTCCCTATGTATGCGCATTATATTACATTTATCTACGTTTAGGGAAAGCTGCCAGCTGTCGCACCATGCATTAATCCTCTGCAGGTCCTCCTGGAGTACGTACGAGTCTTCTGATGTTGCTACTTTCTTGTAGACAACCGTGTCATCTGCAAATAGCCTCACGGAGCTACCGATGTTGTCAACTAAGTCACTTACGTATATTGTAAACAATAAAGGTCCTATCACGCTTCCCTGCGGTACTCCCGAAATTACCTCTACATCTGCAGATTTTGAACCGTTAAGAATGACATGTTGTGTTCTTTCTTCTAGGAAATCCTGAATCCAATCACAAACTTCTGCGACTATTTAGCTATACCAGTCACAAATGATTTACGACCATACTCTGCACATTACTATCTCCCGCAAGCTGGCAGTCACAGCAAGTTGTACCAAGAACAATCAGTTTTCAAGGAACCCTCAATATGCTGTTGCCTTGACACTGCATACTTTCGTAATACGCGAATTACAATTATCCTTTAACCACCAGTATGACGCGTCCCGTCATTTTATTACAATATATCATACAAGTAACGACGGCTTTTCGAGAGATCCTCCGTTTGCTGGTGCTTAGAAGCGGCATATAAACATATCAGCCAGAACTGAAAGCTAACAGCCGGCCGGGGTGGCCGGTTCTAGGCGCTACAGTCTGGAACCGCGCGACCGCTACGGTCGCCGTTTCGAATCCTGCCTCGGGCATGGAAGTGTGTCATGTTCTTTAGTTAGTTAAGATTAAGTAGTTCTAAGGTCTAGGGGACTGATGACCTCAGATGTTAAGTCCCATAGTGCTCAGAGCCATTTGAACCATTTTTGAAAGCGAATATGGGGTCTCGCAACTCTACTGAAGACAGATGGCGTAGATGTGAGTTAAGTGGCGTTCTTCCGTCTCACCGGCCAAAATACTCTGCACCTTCGGGAAGACTCCACAAACTGCTTTTCCCCCTCTATGACGTCGCAAACTCAGCAAGCTCAACGTTCTAAGGCACGGCCCGCGTGTCGACGGCTTTACAGACAAGGGGTAATGAGAAGCAGCTCCATCTTGCATTAATAATAGCTCCTGTGACTCGCTCCATACAGAAACTGTGGGGCATAACAAAATTTTCAAAAAATTCATCGGTATTTATCAGCGTTCGTGGTCTCTCTCAACCGTGAGATGTCGTGTGACTAGGTCCTCCCGTTGGGTAAACCGTTCACCGGGTGCAAGTCTTGCAAATTGACGTCACTTCGGCGACTTGCGCGTCGATGGGGATGAAATGATGATGATTAGGACAACACAACACCCAGTCCTTGAGCGGGGAAAATTTCCGATCCAGCCGGGAATCAAACCCGGGCCCTTAAGATTGACATTCTGTCACGCTGACCACTTTTTTCCGTTATTGATCGTTGTGTTTGCTCGTTGCGGACGTCACAGGACGTCCGTTTAAGTTCATTTGTTGATCCTTCTACTCAGTTTTTTATTTCAGAGGCCAACCAGCTCTCTGACCGAACACGCTGAGCTACCGTGCCGGCGACCACTCAGCTACCGGGGGCGGACAGACGTGATCCAATAATGCAGGAAGAAGTTACTTCACACCGCAATCACTTTCGGCTACCCCTGAATTTTTTTCGACGGTCTCTTTGGAGTCACCTTCTGCCCAACGACTATTATTCTGAAATACAGCTCCGTCACTTCCAAACACGTGTGGACGATCTTCATGCCATGCGACCGTAATTTCACAAAATTCAACACACATGTCGCAACGATCTGGACAGAACGTTTGGAGAACGCTTTCCGGCATATTTTCTATGGGACTCAGCAGTGTATCTCCTGAAGACAGCGGATCAGCAAACCCGAAGCGACTAAGACTTGTACGAACAGAAACTGAGTCTCACACAGTACATAATGGGGCATATCCCTCACACGAAAAAGGCTTAACACGTGTCACAGGAGCTGGTGAACACCACCATCACCCCCCCCCCCCCCCCCCACACACACACACACACCCGTCTCCACGGTCTGTGCCATCGGACACAGCCAGAGCAACGGTACAGCCTGTGTCTAAGACCGCCAGCATTTCTCGTAACCCGAGCGGCATAGAGGGTCGTGAGCGCCACCATCTTCTCTCTCTACAACCCCCCCCCCCCCCCCCCGTGTGAGAGGATCGGGAAGAGCAAAGGGCCCGCAAATCCGCCGCGCCATCGGATCCAGGCTAGGGGCGTCACCGCCGTCTCGTATCTCAACCCCGCCGCCACCCGACACCTCCCACGCAAACAGGCTGCGCTGCCTGGCGCCACACACCCACATATGCTCTGGAATTTCGAGTATGTACATCGCTCACGGACGCGGAAAACGCAAGCATTCCACGCATACGTTATCTCATGTCCGACTGCTGTGTGCGTTGTGAAATGCATTCAGAAAGTAAGAAAACAATTTTATACAGCCCTGCCGATGAAAAAGTGGTCTGAGTTGCCAGTATTCGAATCACCGCAGTTCTTCCTCCACTGCCGAATCCGAGTTTCTAATAAAAAAACAAAGACGTATACGCCCCAGCTGCTAATTAAGATGTAATTTTATTAATGGTTCAAATGGCTCTGAGCACTATGGGACTTAACATCTGAGGTCAACAGTCCCCTAGCCTTAGAACTACTTAAACCTAGCTAACCTAAGGACACCACACACAGCCATGCCCGAGGCAGGATTCGAACGTGCGATCGTAGCGGTCGCGCGGTTCCAGACTGTAGCGCCTAGAACCGCACGGCCACTGCGGCCGGCTGTAATTTTATTAGAGCAATCTGTCTCGATTTAGTGGTGAACCGTTTAAGAGTATTAATTTCTGCATCTTCGATTTATAAAAAAGAACAGAATTTCATGCATAAAACGGCTTCAACTTAAGATTACTTCACAAATGAGGTAATGCGTTTTAACATTTGAAATTTCGCATGTGTCCAAGAAGAAGTTTAGAAAAGGTTTGAAATTAGTTTTGAAGTCCGCTGGAAGTCGCTTCGTGCTCTCTTTATGTGGGTACACACTAGACCAACGAACGGCAACCAACCGCTTCGATGGCCGAAATTTCTTTACAAGCAGAAAACAGCTAGTTCCGTAATCCAGTTTCTCAGGAACTGGAATCAGTGGACCAGGGGTCAAAATAAGCGAACACGTCTCGGCTTATACTTGAATGTTTCTGAAAAACCGACGGCCAAAATTTTCGAGGAACTTTATGAGCCTTCTACCGCAGGATATCAAACGAAATGGTGGCCGAGTGGTTAAAATCACGACTTCTTAATTTTGCGCATTTCATAGAAATGACAGACAAATCTTTCATGTTTTAAAGCAAATGAAATGTTGTTCTACACCGCTACGTCACTTCGTAAAAATATTTCCAGACCTGCTTTGGTTCCATTCTGCAATACAGCCGATGTCCTGCAACAACAGCTAGGCCCTACCGTATGGACCACGTAGGGGAAAATCTTAAAAATTGCCCGTACACGTGTACCTTAAGCCATGACATACAGCAACAGTGACATTGTTTCAGCAATGCTGTACCAATTCCAATGCAATGTGTGTGTTGCTCGTTTCTGTTGGGAATTGTTATTAAAATAGCAGTGATCGCTTTTCTTATTTTCTATAATAACGCAGTATTTCAAAGCAATGCAAATTTTACGAATAAAAATTATTCTTTGCAAAAGATTCACTTAAAAACGAAAATTTTTAGCACTGCTGCTATGGCTAATTGGTATTTCAGGTTTTTTTTTAGCAAAAAATAAGAACAACTCTTATAACCGAGACCAAACAAATGCCAAAAAATGCCTATTATTCAGAACTGAAATACTGATATCGGTTTTTACCATCCCTAAGAGAAAGTTGACGATTGAAAGTGTGTGTGTGTGTGTGTGTGTGTGTGTGTGTGTGTGTGTGTGTGTGAGAGAGAGAGAGAGAGAGAGAGAGAGAGAGAGAGAGAGAGAGATTTCGAGCGGTTCCAACAGCGACATGATTGCTGCATGCAATGAGCACAGCTATTTATTTGAAATGAGCAAATAAAGAAAGGGCGGACCTGCCTTCTGCAAGTTCTGCAGCCCCTCAACATCTCGTCCGTTATGGAAGGTCGTTCGATCCATAACCAGCGTTTAATTAAAACAAGAAGAGCCATTAATGTCCCGAGGACATTAATTTTCTCAAACACGGGGCGAAATGGCGGAAAAGAGGAGGTTCAAGCATGCCGAGGGCCAGCAATATTGAATTTATGAAGCTCTAATAAAATTTCTAGACAGCCCTCGGTGTGACCTTAATTGAAGCAAAATCTTCACTAAATTAGGAAAATAGGAAAGCTCTGCCGGAATTGAACGGACGCCCTACAGCGGGAAAACTGAAATGTCGAGTGTGATTTTAGGTGTGGTTTGTTTCCAATAGTTTTACGCGTCCACGTTCAGCGAGACCTCATTGAGTCGGATTCGTATCACTCTCTTAATTTATGTTCTTTGATATACTGGGCATTTTTTAGCTACATCAGGATGAAACAGTCACAAATAATTTATCTATGATTTGCAGTTACCGAAAGAGCCTGTAAAACACTCAGCTGACGCGTAAATCACAATGAACTGTACGTGAAATATTCTCTTACAAGAAAGTAAGTCGAAGCAAAAATACGCAGTGTGAATATTGTGACTAGATATCGCTTCCAGGTGTAAGATAACCAGTGTAGCAATCGAGCTAAGTTTGACAGGCTGCAAAATGTACTAATCGTAATTCAGCTAACAATACATATGTTTGGACAACATCGTTATGGAGTAACAGCGATTAATAAATTAACTTAGTATTAAGACTTTTCTTAATACTAAAATAGTCACATACACTCCTGGAAATGGAAAAAAGAACACATTGACACCGGTGTGTCAGACCCACCATACTTGCTCCGGACACTGCGAGAGGGCTGTGCAAGCAATGATCACACGCACGGCACAGCGGACACACCAGGAACCGCGGTGTTGGCCGTCGAATGGCGCTAGCTGCGCAGCATTTGTGCACCGCCGCCGTCAGTGTCAGCCAGTTTGCCGTGGCATACGGAGCTCCATCGCAGTCTTTAACACTGGTAGCATGCCGCGACAGCGTGGACGTGAACCGTATGTGCAGTTGACGGACTTTGAGCGAGGGCGTATAGTGGGCATGCGGGAGGCCGGGTGGACGTAGCGCCGAATTGCTCAGCACGTGGGGCGTGAGGTCTCCACAGTACATCGATGTTGTCGCCAGTGGTCGGCGGGAGGTGCACGTGCCCGTCGACCTGGGACCGGACCGCAGCGACGCACGGATGCACGCCAAGACTGTAGGATCCTACGCAGTGCCGTAGGGGACCGTACCGCCACTTCCCATCAAATTAGGGACACTGTTGCTCCTGGGGTATCGGCGAGGACCATTCGCAACCGTCTCCATGAAGCTGGGCTACGGTCCCGCACACCGTTAGGCCGTCTTCCGCTCACACCCCAACATCGTGCAGCCCGCCTCCAGTGGTGTCGCGACAGGCGTGAATGGAGGGACGAATGGAGACGTGTCGTCTTCAGCGATGAGAGTCGCTTCTGCCTTGGTGCCAATGATGGTCGTATGCGTGTTTGGCGCCGTGCAGGTGAGCGCCACAATCAGGACTGCATACGACCGAGGCACACAGGGCCAACACCCGGCATCATGGTGTGGGGAGCGATCTCCTACACTGGCCGTACACCACTGGTGATCGTCGAGGGGACACTGAATAGTGCACGGTACATCCAAACCGTCATCGAACCCATCGTTCTACCATTCCTAGACCGGCAAGGGAACTTGCTGTTCCAACAGGACAATGCACGTCCGCATGTATCCCGTGCCACCCAACGTGCTCTAGAAGGTGTAAGTCAACTACCCTGGCCAGCAAGACCTCCGGATCTGTCCCCCATTGAGCATGTTTGGGACTGGATGAAGCGTCGTCTCACGCGGTCTGCACGTCCAGCACGAACGCTGGTCCAACTGAGGCGCCAGGTGGAAATGGCATGGCAAGCCGTTCCACAGGACTACATCCAGCATCTCTACGATCGTCTCCATGGGAGAATAGCAGCCTGCATTGCTGCGAAAGGTGGATATACACTGTACTAGTGCCGACATTGTGCATGCTCTGTTGCCTGTGTCTATGTGCCTGTGGTTCTGTCAGTGTGATCATGTGATGTATCTGACCCCAGGAATGTGTCAATAAAGTTTCCCCTTCGTGGGACAATGAATTCACGGTGTTCTTATTTCAATTTCCAGGAGTGTACGTTTTGATAGTAGGCACGTCCCCTCAAACAACATAGCTACGAAGTGTGTGCGTTTTTCGAGAATATAAATCCGTGAAGAGTATTTCCCAAGTCTACTACCTGAGTGGGGTAATTCAGACTTGAAAATACGACTAAAACCTGGTCGCGAACCCGTGGAAACATACTGCCATAAATGGGATTTCAAATAACTCTGCTAGACGAATTTTCAATTCTGATCTTCGTACACCCACACGGCATGATTAATTAAAACCGTAAGCCTTAAAGGCGGGTAATAGTTTCTATGTGGAAATTTCTCGGATTTGCCTTTCGACGTGGCTGTATAGAGCAGCGATGAAGCTAAAAAGCTCTGTCACTGTTAACAAACAGAAACTTCCGTTACTGGGTTTCGCAAAGCCTCTTCATAGAGCGAAGGTATGACACACGATTTCCAATGTCAGTGCTTTGGAGAGTCATTTTATCTTTCTGACGTTGGTAATGTCACCATCGTAACTATGACTTCTGACCGCTACTGTCTCACTGACAATTAGGACATGATTCAGATGACTTCTGGGCCAATTTGTATGCTGTTCGTCGTTCCTGTCCCGCCTCAAAGGAGCGACTTCAGAACATCATTTCGCCACTGAGTTGGTAACTCGATTCTCTGAGTGGACTTACTCGTTCTCGGGGGAGAGAGTGAGCTGACCGACGCGCTGTAAAGCTAAGGTTTACAAACATGAGCTTCAACCTCTTTAACAACTTACGGAGGTACGGTGAGTAAACAACTACTACAGTTACACAGGAGAGAATTACACAAAACTTTGTGGAACGACTTAAGAGAGCGTTGCCAACGTCAGTAATCCCTTAGTCGATATGTTTAAAACCTGGATAGTGACACAAACATACTTTTTGGAAATAAAAAGTTCTCGTATCTTCAGTAGTTTGTTTTTATTGATCTGCAGAACTTGTGAGTTCATAAAAACTTTTTGCGACTTCCTTCACCAAAGGAAACAAAGCGAAGTGTATGCACCCATTCTCGTTTAACATGATCACGGAGAGCTTGCAACTAAACGAAGGAAGTCACGCTTTCCCATTAACTCTTGCACATACACTCCTGGAAATTGAAATAAGAACACCGTGAATTCATTGTCCCAGGAAGGTGAAACTTTATTGACACATTCCTGGGGTCAGATACATCACATGATCACACTGACAGAACCACAGGCACATAGACACAGGCAACAGAGCATGCACAATGTCGGCACTAGTACAGTGTATATCCACCTTTCGCAGCAATGCAGGCTGCTATTCTCCCATGGAGACGATCGTAGAGATGCTGGATGTAGTCCTGTGGAACGGCTTGCCATGCCATTTCCACCTGGCGCCTCAGTTGGACCAGCGTTCGTGCTGGACGTGCAGACCGCGTGAGACGACGCTTCATCCAGTCCCAAACATGCTCAATGGGGGACAGATCCGGAGGTCTTGCTGGCCAGGGTAGTTGACTTACACCTTCTAGAGCACGTTGGGTGGCACGGGATACATGCGGACGTGCATTGTCCTGTTGGAACAGCAAGTTCCCTTGCCGGTCTAGGAATGGTAGAACGATGGGTTCGATGACGGTTTGGATGTACCGTGCACTATTCAGTGTCCCCTCGACGATCACCAGTGGTGTACGGCCAGTGTAGGAGATCGCTCCCCACACCATGATGCCGGGTGTTGGCCCTGTGTGCCTCGGTCGTATGCAGTCCTGATTGTGGCGCTCACCTGCACGGCGCCAAACACGCATACGACCATCATTGGGACCAAGGCAGAAGCGACTCTCATTGCTGAAGACGACACGTCTCCATTCGTTCCTCCATTCACGCCTGTCGCAACACCACTGGAGGCGGGCTGCACGATGTTGGGGCGTGAGGGGAAGACGGCCTAACGGTGTGCGGGACCGTAGCCCAGCTTCATGGAGACGGTTGCGAATGGTCCTCGCCGATACCCCAGGAGCAACAGTGTCCCTAATTTGCTGGGAAGTGGCGGTGCGGTCCCCTACGGCACTGCGTAGGATCCTACGGTCTTGGCTTGCATCCGTCCGCCGCTGCGGTCCGGTCCCAGGTCGACGGGCACGTGCACCTTCCGCCGACCACTGGCGACAACATCGATGTACTGTGGAGACCTCACGCCCCACGTGTTGAGCAATTCGGCGGTACGTCCACCCGGCCTCCCGCATGCCCACTATAAGCCCTCGCTCAAAGTCCGTCAACTGCACATACGGTTCACGTCCACGCTGTCGCGGCATGCTACCAGTGTTAAAGACTGCGATGGAGCTCCGTATGCCACGGCAAACTGGCTGACACTGACGGCAGCGGTGCACAAATGCTGCGCAGCTAGCGCCATTCGACGGCCAACACCGCGGTTCCTGGTGTGTCCGCTGTGCCGGGCGTATGATCATTGCTTGTACAGCCCTCTCGCAGTGTCCAGAGCAAGTATGGTGGGTCTGACACACCGGTGTCAATGTGTTCTTTTTTCCATTTCCAGGAGTGTATTATCAGGATACCGACTTGTATGGATAATCTGGAAAACCGTACACTCTCAGGGAAATTGAATTTATACGAAAGGTCAGGGAATTCTGAAAGACTGTCGGGAGAGTTGAACTGTTCATTCACAAAGAAATGTTCTGAATCATTTTGTTATAAATCTCAGATACTGTTTCAGGAAGAATCGGTTTCCCACATCTGACTAGGTGAATACCGTGTTGGTTCCCAAGTCCCAACTCGGTTACACGATTCGCAAATACCGGTATTCAGAAAACGTACACTCTCTTTCACATGGATAACACTACACGTAGACAGCTGTAAGAAGACTGTTCCAGGAACAGACATGCGGTCGCCTAAGGAAATGCCTCCGTAATTTCACACCGAATCAATGTTCAGTTTAGACATTTTGCCCACAATAGTCGTATTGTCCCGCGTACTCCAAATTTTGATATCTTCTCGTAAGTCCTTACACATAAATTCGTTTCTGGTGACCCTAGGCACTTTTTGCACAATGCCACGATATGAAACGGAACGGAGATGGATTGCAGAAACGAAGGAATTTTCATAGATGTTGAGAACTCTGTAAATCGCAGCTGAATTTGGGCTAATAAGTGATGTAAAAAAAATAAATAAAACAAAAAAACATGTTCTCGCGTACAGCACAAACTGAGGGAAATTTGGAATTTCAAACGAGAGGAACCTGGAAACCTTTTGATGAAATAAAGTCTCCACTCCGACTGCCTAAATCAACAGCTTCTAAAGTAAGACTAAAGGAAGATAATGATGTGGCGTCCCACTGGCGATGAATCATTAGAGACGAAGCACGAACTGTTGTGTTAAGGGATTCACACATAAGCATGTCAGCCGTTTCCTTTTCAAAGGAATCACCCTAGCATTTATCTTGATCGGTTTAACGAAACAAAAGAAAACAAAAATCTGAACGACCAGAAGAAGATTGGACTCACCGTCACCCCGTTGCGAATCGTGTTACAACTCCATTTCGCTCAGCTAAAGATCCGGAAATTATTGGTCTGCGTTAACCGCTACGGAGTGAGGAAGTTAATAGTCGTCACCCTCTTCCTCCAACTCACGATCATCATCATCATCATCATCATCATCATCATCATCATCATCATCATCATCCCCCCCCCCCCCCCCACCTTCCCTCCATTTGCCACGCACTACAGGATTAAAGGGGTCTTCTAGACTTTTCCAAGAACTACAGTACTTTGCTATTTTGTTACTCACACATGTCGTCTACTAACATGCATCCATCTTCCACCAGGTTGTCGTCTCTCTTGAAATCCACAAAGGAATCCTTCGACCACGCATTCGCCTGGCTATAAGAGCCACCTACCTCTATTTGATTACCATTACAGTCACCCATCCCTGTTCTCCGCATATGAGATCTGCGGTAAAGGACAAGGACGAAGCTAATTCACTCGCAAACAGGTGCTGTGTCGGGCGCTGGGAACCTCTCTGAATTTTAGGAATTCAGTGGCTTCAACGGACTTCCATAGTAGCGATTACTACGTCACCAAATCAGTTTCCGCGCCAGTTCTACTAGTTCCCAACAAGCATCGTTCGCTGAACATTCAGTTACAGAGTGATTTCCTTATTGACAATCCATCACTGGTGATACAAACCGACAACATCCAGTTTCAGACACACCAACGGAAGAACAGCATTGGAAACACTGCCCTATCAAAAGCACTCCATCCCATTTAAATTCTTTCTGCACAAACTGATCAACTAGTTCTACGTCTACACTGTGTACTACTCTTTTCTTCGATATCTTCATTATACAGGGTGATTCAAAAAGAATACCACAACTTTAGGAATTTAAAACTCTGCAACGACAAAAGGCAGAGCTAAGCACTATCTGTCGGCGAATTAAGGGAGCTATAAAGTTTCATTTAGTTGTACATTTGTTCGCTTGAGGCGCTGTTGACTAGGCGTCAGCGCCAGTTGATGCTAAGATGGCGACCGCTCAACGGAAAGCTCTTTGTGTTATTGAGTACGGCAGAAGTGAATCGACGACAGTTGTTCAGCGTGCATTTCGAACGAAGTATGGTGTTAAACCTCCTGATAGGTGGTGTATTAAACGTTGGTATAAACAGTTTACAGAGAATGGGTGTTTGTGCAAAGGGAAAAGTTCTGGACTGCCGAGAACGCATCCAGCAATCATTTGTTCGCAGCCCAGGAAAATCGACTCGCAGAGCTAGCAGAGAGTTGCAAATTCCACAATCAACAGTATGGAGAGTCCTACGAAAAAGGTTATCGTCTGAACGTCAACTACCCGAGGCGATGGATCGGCCGCCAGGCAGCCCGTGACAGAGCACTTCATCACTGGCCTCCAAGGAGCCCTGATCTTACCCCCTGCGATTTTTTCTTATGGGGGTATGTAAAGGATATGGTGTTTCGGCCACCTCTCCCAGCCACCATTGATGATTTGAAACGAGAAATAACAGCAGCTATCCAAACTGTTACGCCTGATATGCTACAGAGAGTGTGGAACGAGTTGGAGTATCGGGTTGATATTGCTCGAGTGTCTGGAGGGGGGCCATATTGAACATCTCTGAACTTGTTTTTGAGTGAAAAAAAACCTTTTTAAATACTCTTATATTATGTTTCTTTCATTAAATACACATTTTTAAAGTTGTGGTATTCTTTTTGAATCACCCTGTATATTACTTTAGTCTTATTGCAACTTATTTTCAAACCTTCGTTATTGAAGTATATCTACGTAGGGACTTTAGAAAGTAAGTTACCCATGTCGTCCCACGCTAACACGACTGAGCAAGAAAGGTGGCACATTACCAAATGAAAGCACATATTCTGTTCCTGCAGACACAGTTCTACTGCGGTACGAGTAACAGGTGCATCACAGAAAGCGAGTGAAATGGCGCACAACTGGAAATGTTCTCAAAATTTGAAATACGCCAGACAGTAGGACTGTTGCATAAATTGCACCGAGAAGTTCTGGCGGTGTATGGCCAAAATGTAATGTCGCGTACAGCCGTAATGCAATGGCTTGACCGCACAGATGTGAATGATTCTGATCCGGCATCGAGTCAAGGTATTACACCATGCGACTTCCGTCTTTTCTCTAACCTAAAACAAAGGTTAGGGATAGAGAGATTCTGAATGAAACGCGTCTGGCTGTCAACAAACCCTAATAACGGATACAGTGAGACGTACCCTCTGCCATGCACCTCAAGGTGGTTCGCATAGATGTAAATGTAGATAGAACGCCTGAGGCGAACGAGATTTTTCCTACTATGAGGACACAGTGGTTCTCGAATGGCTCCGTGAGCAAGGAACGGGTGTCTATCGTCGAGGAATCGAACGGCTGAGAAAACGTTCTAACCGTTGTTTACATACACTTTATGCCTAAGACGAAAAACTGTGCGATGTACAGTATCTACGTCATCTTCAACTTTTGTAGTCCTGTCTTCCTCAGTTGCGTGTAATATTACGGTATATTGACAGTTTTTAATTATGGACCGTCTGTCCACGCAACCCCTAAGTACAGTTCAAAACATTACTACTTAATAGGAAATACCAACCACCAGAACTGTTTATAACCTATAGGCACTGTGACAAAAATGTAAATTAAATAGCTAACATATGTACATATTCCAGGCCACTGATGACGCCTTGCAGAAAATAAAGGCGAAACGCGTATGGCACTAAAATTGTGTTTTATTCAGTTGCTGTCAGACGGTCCATAAGTAAAAATTATCAGTATACCGTAATAGTATCTACGTCACTTTGAAGTGTAGCGCAGCATTCAATAGAAGTTACATGATCTGCCATAATAATGTGTAACTTACTTTAAGCCCTATTCCTTCTTGGTTTTCTCTGTTCAGCCGGCATGAGTGACCGAGCGGTTCTAGGCGCTACAGTCTGGAACCGCGCTACGGTCGCAGGTTCGAATCCTGCCTTGGGCATGGATGTGTATGATGTCCTTAGGTTAGTTAGGTTTAAGTAGTTCTATGTTCTAGGAGACTGATGACCTCAGACGTAAGTCCCATAGTGCTCGGACCCATTTGAACCATTTTCCTTTGTTCAACGGTGTGAAAACTTCCTCTAGGTCTGTTGGGAACAGTTTCGGTGATAATCTCCTTGTTTTACCACCACGACCACCACCACCACTGGTGGTATCATTGTTATCCACCTGACATACAATGCTGGATAATGGTCGTCTGTAGTAAACAAACTGCTGTCTCCTGCGACACTCACCAATGCTGCTCTTGCATGTCTTCCGATGTAATCTACACAACTTTCATAGTTTGAGGGCATAAATCTAACTAACACAACAACCAGAATGAGATTTTCACTCTGCAACGGAGTGTGTGCTGATATGAAACTTCCTGGTAGATTAAAACTGTGTACCGGACCGAGACTCGAACTCGGGACCTTTGCCTTTCGCGGGCAATTGCTCTACAATCTGAGCTACCCAAGCACGACTCACGCCCCGTCCTCACAGCTTTTCTTCTGCCAGTACCTCGCCTCCTACCTTCCAAGGCAAAGGTCCCGAGTTCGAGTCTCGGTCCGGCACACAGTTTTAATCTGCCAGGAAGTTCCAAACACAACAACCATTTATCTAAACATGGTCTTGGCCTATTTTAGCTTTTTTATACAATCTTTCAGGTATGAAGCAATTGTCATTCGCACGCACACACGCCAAGGCAGGTGCCTGTTCTCCTCCTCCGATTTGAAACGTCGTTCTTACTTGCTGTCAGAATCTCATCAATGTGAACGTCTTTCAACAGACTGCATGTTGCAGTGCTTCCAGTTTTGAGCTGGAACAGTAGGCTATGCGGAGGAGGGGGGTGGGAGGCGGGGGGAGGGGGAATAAGTCCCCAGTAGAAGAATACGAGGGAAATGCCAGACGGGATTGGGCAGCAGCAGCAGCAAAAAGTTTCTTTCGGTTTGCGGGGGCGCAGTCCAAGTTCCGCCGAACTGGAAAGGAAGGCGGCCGGCCGGCCCCGTGGAAGCCGGCGACAAGGAGAGCCGCGGTTTTTATCACTCGCTGCCTGTCTGCGGGGCTCTTCCCCGGCGCCGAAGACGTCTTTCCCAGACTACAAAAGCGGCGTGCTCTGCGCTGGAGGGCTCTACGACATGCTACACGCGGGACTGAGGCAGCTGCACAGTAAAAACGTACTCTACACACTGGTACGCACTTAACATCGAAGACGTGAACGCTACTGGCAATGTAATGATTCATACTGTGTGGCTCTTACCACAGCCTCTCCGTCAAATTCAAAAAATGGTTCAAATGGCTCTGAGCACTATGGGACTTAAAATCTGAGGTCATCAGTCCCCTAGAACTTAGAACTACTTAAACCTAACTAACCTAAGGACATCACACACATCCATGCCCGAGGCAGGATTCGAACCTGCGACCGTAGCGGTCGCTCGGTTCCAGACTGAAGCGCCTAGAACCGCTCGGCCACATCGGCCGGCTCGTCAAATTCACTAGTGTCCAAAAGTTAAGTGTAAAAATTCACTGGTAAGCGTATACACCAGGTTATTCAAAATGATCTAGGCCAGGGGTTCCCAACCTTTACAGCTGGCGGACCCCTTCTTCAGTCGAAAATCCATGGCGGACCCCTAATCAGTCAAGAGCACAGTAACTATAAATTTCAGAGCGAAACCCATGGGAACTGAAAGATTCTTAATGCAAGTGCCATGTTCCCAATGACGCCCGCCCCCCCCCCCCCCCCCCCCCCCCGCCCCACCGAAGTATCAATAGTCTTTGGTTTAGAGATGAATGAAAACAACTTGAAATTAGCGATCCAATTTGAATTCCTACTGTATCCAGACACTTACTAGTGGATTTACTCCCTTTGTTCAACACACTATAGCTTGATTAAAGTTACTTGGTAATTGAAATTTCACACGATAGAGCTGTCTTCCTCCAAGAGCAATCAACATCACGTCGAAATTGTTCGCTGTTGACAAGCTGCCGCTTATGGTCTGTTCACTTCCACTAAATGGCTACTGTTGTGTAAGGAAGCTCCACATTTCGTAACAGTCGTGTTTGTGTGTGTGTGTGTGTGTGTGTGTGTGTGTGTGTGTGTGTGTGTGTGTGTGTGCGCGTGTGCGTGTTTTTCCGTGAAATCCGAAGAAAAATGTTCAAATGTATGTAAAGCCTTCCTTTAGTCGTCCTCCATCCTCATTCATTTCAACTGGAAACTTCCCTTGTTTTGAAGGCGATGGAAAAACTGCAGCCTTCTTCAATGATCCTGACTTCAGCCACCGATCCATGTTAGAAGTAATAAACTGGTCAAAAATCGACTTGTGAAATAGGTAGTGCACTGACGAAGCAAGTTTAACATTTAATGATGCCTGGGGCCGCATACGTGCCAGCGAGCGCTGTGATTGGACGACAAAGCGCGATCCGCGCATGCGTAAAAGGTTTCAGCGCATCTAGCGCCGTGAGCCGGCGCACAAACGACCCCCGTATTGTTACTAAAGTCGATCAGAGAAGCCGCATTTTCCGGCACTAAACTGTGTATGCCTTCTCACTTAGGAACCGCAAAGGCTGCTTGGGGATACGACCTGAAGAAAAAGTACACATGTTTTTCACACGAAAAAAGTTATGAATTTGTTTTCACATTTTTATTCAATAATTTTACTCATTATTTTACACGATTTGGTGGAAGGGGGCCGCGGACCCTCTAGAAAGAGCCAACGGACCCCTAAGGGGTCCGCGGACCACACGTTGGGAAGCCCTGATCTAGGCGATTCGAAATGATGGGTAAAAAATGTTTCTACTGAGGTTAAGGTATTACAGTATAACCTCGTTAGCGCGAACTCGTGTAAGACGAACTCGCGGTTGACGCGAAAAAAATATTGGTCCTATCAGGAATACATTAGTTCTTATGGTACGTTTTATCGGTTAACACGAATTTCGGTTAAGGCGAATTACGAACTCTGTTTCAGTTCCTAGCGTAATTAAATTTCACTGTAACACAAACTTCCGACCTAAGAGTATTCTAAAGCGTAATTTTTTTCCGAAATGAATGTAGGAAATGTAGCTACAAAGCTAATCATTACTTATTGTTGACTCGTTTTTAACGTATTGTAGGTCGGCAGCCGCGATTATCACCTCAACAATCAGCGTATGCTGTACATTGTAAGACATTCAGTAGTGTGTGCAGCTGCATTTAGGAACGTACTCAGTGCCAGATTTGACGTGTTCTGTCAGTCGTAGCCGTATCGAGCTGGAATACTGAATAAAAACGACAGCTACAACCGGTACCGTAGCACGCGAAAATGGCATAGAGGAAACAGACAGCTCTAAATGTACAGTTAAAGCTTAAGATTCTAGATGAAGTGGACCGTGGTATCAAGAAAACAGCAATTGCGAGCAGTTTGCAATACCTAAATCTCTTTTATCTACGATTATTAAGAATAGAGAAAAAATTATTAATGCTGCGGCATTGGGTTCTGGAAACAAATCTAAACTACTTAGTACCGCCAAGTATGAAGACATCGAGACGTTACTGCTAGAATGGTTCAATCATACGCGTGCATCCAACATACCTTTAACTGGCAATGTGATTCAGTCAAAAGCAAATGATATTGCTAAAGATATGGGCACCGAAGACTTCCGTTGTTCTGCTGGTTGGTTGTATAGGTTCCAAAAGAGACATCCTATTTCATCTGTACAAATTTGTGCTGAAGCAAATAAAGTTGATGAAGAAAGTGCGAACAGCTGGTTGCATGAATTCAACCGAGTGAGGGAAAACTACGCCTCGTGTGATGTGTTTACCATCGATGAAACTAGATTTTTCTAAAATCTATTTCCAAATCACACCCTGGGGATAAAAGGTGATGAGTGTCACGGTGGAGCACGAAGCAAACAACGTGTGACTGTTGTACTGTGCTGTAATGCTGAAGGCAGTGAGAAGTTTCGTCCCTGGGTTATCGGTAAATCCGAGAAACCACGTTGTGTTAAAAACATAAATATGGACACTTTACCTTGCATCTACTCTCACCATAAGAAAGCTTGGTTCGATGGCACATCATTTCGCAAGTGGCTTCTTCGTTTCAACAGTCGAATGGTTGCTCAAAATAGGCATGTTCTTCTTACATTGGACAGATGTACTGCCCATAAGGTTCATGATCTGAACTTATCCAACATAAAGGTTAAGTTTTTTCCACCCAACGCCACAAGCCGCCTTCAGTCTTTGGACCAAGGCATAATCTCTCTCATAAAGAGAGCTTATCGTAAGCGAATTGTAAGAGCTGCAATTCGTGTTGCTGAAAACAATAGTGCAATCCCAAATTGGCATCTTCTTGACGCAATAAAAGCCATCGCAGCAGCCTAGAACTCAGTATCGCCACATCATATAGGGAAGTGCCTTAACAGAGCTTAGAGACATAGAAACACTGAAGATGTCCACGAGTTAGAAGATGCCACGTCACCTGATGAATGGACAGTTCTGGCAGGACGTTGCGAACCCTGGGATTAGTTTCGAAGAATTCATTAGTGTAGACGACGATGTCGCCGTATGTGCTTCTATGGAATCCGATGTGTCAAAAGCTGTGAACGAGGTGCAAGAAGAGCCATCAGAAGAAAGTGAAGAGGAAGAGAATACAGATACCATTCCACCTACCCGCCAGGAGATGTTTACAGCCTTGGACTGTTTAGAACGGTTCGCTTCAACATCCGACGTCACTGCTGGGTTAACGGACGCTATCATTACACTTGGTTGTGAAATTACAAAATATTATTGTTCCCATAAACGTCAGCGAACCATGACCGAACTTTTTCCAAGAAAGTAAAGTACATTATTTGTGAGTACTTGTAATTTTACAATCACTTTATAGTGTTATAAGTCTACAATAATGTGATTGACAGTGTAGTGTATTACACGTTAGTGTACTGCTGTACATGTATACTTATTAAAATCTGTGTTTTTCAGTTCACACAATTTTTTTTAACACGAACTCCTGTTTTTTCGGTACCTCCGGATTCGTGTTAACGAAGTTTTACTGTGTATAATACATACGGGACGATCAAAAAATTTCCGTTCGAAACGGGTTCAGTCCAGAATACGTACGCTAATCATGCAAAATCGCCGTGAGCATTGAGGCAATCATACCGCCGACGTACCAGGTTGACGATAGCCCTCTGGTAAAACACCGTGATCTGCTGTGTGAAATGGACCGTAACTGCCTGATTCACATCCTCGGCCGACATAAAACGTCGACCCTGCTAGGCCTTTTTCAAGGAACCGAATGCGTAATATTCGTGTGGAGAGATATCTAGGGCCGAAGATGAAAAAGACGTCGATACATCGATATTTTCCCATAAAATGTCGATATTTAATGCATAATTTTCTTCGATGATCTATCGATGTCAAAGTGTAATATCGAATGCCAATAATTTTTTATATATATTATATTTTTTCACAATTTTCGGTAAAGATTTTGTAATTGTGGTAGAAAATAATTTTACTTTCAGTGTCTGAAGAAGTCTTATCACTTTTTGAGCTTTCATCGCGTCCAGTCTCTTTCTTTGACTGTGTGAAGCAAATATAGGTGGCACAAAAGAAGTCCGATTACACTGGGGTGTGCCGCTGTGAATAGAGTAACAAGATTTCTCATGTGAAGAAATTGCACACCAGTTGCCATAAAAAAAATTAAAGCTAATAGTGTGCCATTTCCCACGAACCTACTATGCTGTCATAGGAGGAGAGGTGATACTCCTACGTGGCGCGTCCCAGGTGGCGGATAGGGAAGTCCTCACCGGTTTACTGGCGGACTTGAGTGAAATAAAATAGCTCTCGCGGACCAAACACGCCCTCTGCGGTTAACAACCGTAGCTGTAAATCGGAGCTTGCTCCAACTAAGGTTGACAACCTTCGACAGTCAAAAACGGAAAGGTCTTTTAGGAAAAAAATTCCACCGTCCTGCTCCAAAAGGCAGGAAAAGGCTACATCGGATTCGGTGGGTAGTCAACTAGAAGACAGCAACGAATCGGAGCGTTTGCAACCATCCAAATGCACACTAAAACACAAAAGATTAAACATGAGCAAATAAATTGTATAGCAACACACAACATAAACTCGCTACTTCAGACCGGAAAACTCAAGGAGCTCACAGATGAACTAAATAAACAAAAAATTTTAATAACAGGGATCCAAGAAATGAGAAACACCACAGAGGACCCATTCGAATCACAAGGATACAGAATTTACAATGGGAAACCAGGACCGAGGGCAATGAAACAATGTCCCCAGTTTGGAACAGGGTTTTTAGTAAACATAAAAATAATAGATTCAGTAACGCATTTCCAAGCAGTATCACCAAGAATTGCGACTCTAAGCTTTAAAACAATGAATAAAACCTATACAATAATAAATGCTCATGCCCCAACAAATGAAAGAAATTGTCTAACAAAGACAAAGGAAGAGGTAGATAAATTTTGGGACCTTCTAGAACAAACTGTGAACAGAGTAAATAAAAAGAATGTAAAAATCTTATTGGGAAATTTCAATGCTCAGTTGGGAAAAGAAAGGAAATATAAAGATATAATTGGAAAATGGAGTCCACATCAATTTACAAACAAAAACGGTGAAAGGCTTGTAGAACTCTGCAGAGAACACAACCTTATATCTAAATCAACATACTTTAAAGAGGAAGCCAAGTAAACTTAAAACATGGAAACATCCAGACTGGAGGAAGGGCGAGTGGCAGCTATGGACAAAAATTTTCATAAGGAGATCCACAATGTTAAAGTACTGAGAGGAGTAGACACAGGCTCAGACCATTATATGGTTAAAATTAAAATCAAATTCACACCATTAAAGAAGAGGACCGGAAAAACTAATAAAATAAAAAGGAGGTTTGACCCACATCAGCTAATTAAAAATAAGTACCAACAAATAACACAAACCATCAAATTAACAGATGATCTGGAGCAACTAGTGCCTAATCTTAATAAATAAGCAGAGAATCTAGCTCCCTTGAACCCACGAAGGAAACGTGCATGGTGGACATCAGAATGTGACAAATTCCATGAAGATAGACACCAAGCATGGTTAAAGTTTCAAACACATAAAACTGAAGAAAATGCCATCAACCTAAAAAATGAAATAAAAAAATTCACTCAAAATATTAGAAGAATCAAGAGAGGATTTCATAAAGATATTATAAAGTCTATAGAAGGTAATTATCATAAAACCAACTCCAGGAACTACTACAAAATCTTTGGGAAACAACTACAACAATATGAGGCCCCTACAATAATACTGAAAGATGAAGATGGAAGAATGACACACAGTAACAAGGAAAATGCAGAAATCATGGCAAAAGCATTTTACAAACTTCTGAATTGCGAGGAACCCAAACAACCCTTACAAATCAACATAAATACCCCAATAAAAACCAAACCTAACAAACTAGACCCTCCAACTTTCCAAGAAGTAGAAGAAATTCTTAAAGAACAAAAAAATTATAAGGCATGTGGAGAAGACCAGGTTTTTGTTGAAATGTGAAAATATGCAAGTGACACAGTCAAGACCTCCTTACACATGGCTAACAAAAATTTGAGTAACAGAACAATTTCCTGAACATTGGACCACAGCTATCATCCACCCACTACACAAAAAGGGAGATAACAGCAACCCAGACAACTACAGAGGAATCTCTCTCCTAGATTGCACATATAAAATTCTATCCAAGATCCTATATGAAAGAATCAAGGAGCAATTAGAACAGGAGTTAGGGGAATATCAGGGAGGTTTCAGACCATGGAGAAGCTGTACAGAGCAGATAATTAGTTTAAAATTGATTATGGCATACCACAAGAAACGGAACAAACCTCTGGCAATAACATTTGTAGATTTTAAGAAGGCATATGACTGTCTCCACAGACCTTCAGTATTAAAAATTTTAAGAAATCTAGGACTCCATCCAAAACTAATTAAAATAATACAATTCACTCTAACCAACACCAAATCAAAAGTGAAGTTTAGAGGAGAAATTTCGGAACCATTCCTCATAAAAACAGGCTTAAGACAAGGTGACTGCCTATCACCATTACTTTTCAACTGTGCACTGGAATACATAATGAGAGAATGGTACAAGGACAATCCAAAGAGGATAAGAATTGGAAGTGCAAAAGATGATATTAGCTTAAACTGCTTGGGATTCGCTGATGATCTTGCTCTCCTAGCCAACACCGTTCAAGAAGCCAGGCAACAAGTGAAATCACTACAAGAAATAGCAGAGAAAGTAGGCCTTAGAATATCATTTGAAAAAACGGAGACTATGCTAACTGATCCACCACTTGCAAACAAAATTACAATAGGAGAACAGGAAATCAAAATTGTTGATAAATTTAAATATTTAGGCGAAATAATAACATACAATCTAAATGAGAAGCCATCATGGCAAAATAGAATAAAAAACTGAACTATGCAAATTACATTACCAAAACTACATACAACAAAAAAAAGCCTATCTATAGATGCAAAATTAAAACACTATAAAACAGTTACACAACCAGAAATAACGTATGCAGCTGAAACTATCTTCAAAACTACTAATACAGCAGAAATTGACAGAATACTAAAAATAGAAAGAAGAATAATTAGGACATGTATAAATAAACAGTATAAAATAAATGGACATTAGAGAATAGCATCAAATGAAACAGTATATAAGAAAATAGAACCAGTCATGAGCACAATCAGGAAGAAACGCATCTCATTCTTTGGACATCTGATGAGAACTCCAGAAAACAGAATTAGTAAAAAAATAATACAAAAATTGTGGAATAGCAAGAGCGACATTAAATGGATCACAGAAATTAAGGAAGATATAAAAGAACTTCAAATTACAGTAGATGATCTAAAAAACAAGACAGAGAAAACCAGAATACTGCAAGACCCGCAAACCAGACTACAAATGAAAATCAATAAAAGGAGTACAGGAAGAGTTGTCTCAGATGAAGAAAGAAAGAAAATATCTGAAAGAATGAAGAAATATTGGGCAGACAGAAGAGCAAAACACCTTTCATATAAGAATAGCCTCTAATAATTATATTACCTAAATATCATATTAAGTTATTGTCGAACCAAATTGTATCCCTGTGTAACAACTTGTTTAGAACTTTGTATTTTTGACTACAGTGGTCCAATCAAGGCCATAAAATAAATAATAATAATAATAAAAAATAATAATAATAGTGTGCCATTTCTTCACATCAGCATTCTTAGAAACAGTTGATGAAAATTATAAAGAATTACCTAAATGACAACAAGATTGGTATACGGTGGACGGAGACGTGTGGGAGGAAACGCTGACATAGTCGGGGCTCAGCGCTTCCACCGGAAACTGCAACGTTTAGCTTCACCATGCGATTTTGACTACAGCCGCTAGATCGCTGACTTTGGCAGAAGTGAAAGAACAGCGGAGTCGACATGAAGTGTTCTGAGCAAATCTGACATGTGACGAAACCGAACGACGGACACATCGCACACTTTTTATTGAGCCGCTCACATGCACTTACCATTGTTAGCGAAGTGGTCATCGCCAAGCGTGAACGTACATTTTTTCCGTTCAGTTCTTGCTCTAAGGGGAATAGGCAGACTGCTAGCTTGTTGATACACAGATTATCTAATAATGAATCAATACGTAAATATGCAGCTCTAAAGGCGGCAGTACATGTACAGTATGCCACCGATATTTTTCCCGTCGATATATCGATATACAGGGTGGTCCACTGATCGTGACCGGGCCAAGTATCTCACGAAATAAGCGTCAAACGAAAAACCTAAAAAGAACGAAACTTGTCTAGCTTGAAGGGGGAAACCAGATGGCGCTATGGTTGGCCCGCTAGATGTCGCTGCCATAGGTCAAACGGATATCAACTGCGTTTTTTTAAAATAGGAACCCCCATTTTTTTATTACATATTCGTGTAGTACGTAAAGAAATATGAATGTTTTAGTTGCAACACTTTTTTCGCTTTGTGATGGATGGCGCTGTAATAGTCACAAACATATGGCTCACAATTTTAGACGAACAGTTGGTAACAGGTAGGTTTTTTAAATTAAAATGCAGAACGTAGGTACGTTTGAACATTTTATTTCGGTTGTTCCAATATGATACATGTACCTTTGTGAACTTATCATTTCTTAGAACGCATGCTGTTACAGCGTGATTACCTGTAAATACCACATTAATGCAATAAATGCTCAGAATGATGTCCGTCAACCTCAATGCATCTGGCAATACGTGTAACGACATTCCTCTCAACAACGAGTAGTTCGCTTTCCGTAATGCTCGCACATGCATTGACAATGCGCTGACGCATGTTGTCAGGCGTTGTTGGTGGATCACGATACCAAATATCCTTCAACTTTCCCCACAGAAAGAAATTCTGGGACGTCAGATCCGGTGAACGTGCGGGCCATGGTATGGTGCTTCGACGACCAATCCACCTGTCATGAAATATGCTATTCAACACCGCTTCAATCGCACGCGAGCTATGTGCCGGGCATCCATCATGTTGGAAGTACATCGCCATTCTGTCATGCAGTGAAACATCTTGTAGTAACAACGGTAGAACATTACGTAGGAAATCAGCATACATTGCACCATTTAGATTGCCATCGATAAAATGGGGGCCAATTATCCTTCCTCCCATAATGCCGCGCCATAATTAACCAGCCAAGGTAGCTGATGTTCCACTTGTCGCAGCCATCGTGGATT
This sequence comes from Schistocerca americana, assembly GCF_021461395.2. Lineage (NCBI taxonomy): Eukaryota > Metazoa > Arthropoda > Insecta > Orthoptera > Acrididae > Schistocerca > Schistocerca americana. The sequence continues at coordinate 227,337,451 of NC_060123.1, forward strand.
TTCCGTTTCCCAATAGTGCATATTATGCCGGTTTACGTTACCGTTGTTGCTGAATGACGCTTCGTCCCTGCCCAGTGGCAGAACTGTACACGACATTCAAATTCGTCGCCATGCAATTCCTGGTGCACGGAAATATGGTACGGGTGCAGTCGATGTTGATGCAGCATTCTGAACACCGACATTTTTGAGATTCCCGATTCTCGCGCAATTTGTCTGCTACTGATGTGAGGATAGGCTGCGACAGCAGCTAAAACACCTACTTGGGCATCATCATTTGTTGCAGGTTGTGGCTGACGTTTCACATGTGGCTGAACACTTCCTGTTCCTTAAATAACGTAACTATCCAGCGAACGGTCCGGACGCTTGGATGATGTCGTCCAGGATACCGAGCAGCGTAGATAGCACACACCCGTTGGGCATTTTCATCACAATAGCCATATATTAACACGACATCGACCTTTTCCGCAATTGGTAAACAGTCCATTTTAACACGGATAATGTATCATGAAGCAAATACCGTACGCACTGGCAGAATGTTATGTGATACCACGTACTTACACGTTTGTGACAGTTACAGCGCCATCTATCACAAAGCGAAAAAAGTGGTCCATCTAAAATATTCACATTTCTTTACGTACTGCACGAATATGTAATAAAAATGGGAGTTACTATTTTAAAAAACGCAGTTGATATCCGTTTGACCTACGGCAGCGCCATCTAGCGGGCCAACCATAGCGCCATCTGGTTTCCCCCTTCAAGCTAGACTAGTTTCGTTCTTTGTAGTTTTTTCGTTTGATGCTTATTTCGTGAGATATTTGGCCTGGTCACGATCAATGGACCACCCTGTATATATAGCTATCAGATCAACGGAGAAGGCAATTTTCGTTGTTTATACCGCAATTTTAAGAGGCAGTGATAATCCAGAGTGGGTTCTTGTGCACTGAGCTCCGTCGTTAGGGAAACAGCTGGCGGTCTCCAGTTGCTGGCATCGCTTCCCCACGTTCTCTAGACCGTGTGATTTTTACCATGGGGTTAGATAAAAAACTATTTTCACACCTCCACACAACATCGCTGACTTACGAGGACGTTTCAGGCGGCTGTGACTGAAACAGATGCGGACACTTAAGGGGCTAGTGTGGGCCGTAATGGATTATAGACTGGAGCTGTGCCGTGTGACTAGCGGTTCACACTTTAAACATTTGTGAATATATCGTATAGTGTGAAACTTAAAACCCATTATTTACAATCACTCTGAAGTGCCTAGATCATTCTGAATAATCTTGCATTTCCTGCGAAGTATCCACAGCTCGAACGGCTAAAACCGAATAGAAATGACCTTTCGAATTTAGTTGTGTCTGCTGTACCACAGAATGTCATTTGTTTGCAAAACTCCGCATTTGTGTACAGTCTTTGTTTATGGAGGCTGACGCATCAAGACTACAACAGTAAAAGTCGAAGACACAATACCGTGCAGCAAACAATTTCGACCTGCTGATTCACATTGCAAGAGGTATTATTCCTGAAAAAACTAAACGTTTGCTCTGCTGTGCCCATCGGTACCGACCGACCGCCGTGTCATCCCCTGCGGATGTCCTCATTGGATGCGGTAGTGAAAGACGTGGAGTGAAGCACACCGCTCTCCCGGTCATTGGCAGTTTTCGTGAACTTTCAAGCGCTTGAATAGATGAGCAGCAACAAGCAGACGCAAGGCACTAAATGGAGTCCCACCCAAAGGCGCCACCGAGGCTTGTGACAAGTACAACCGCATCTGGCCACTGTTTCCCAGAACAAAAAGCGTTACTAGAAAGCTTGGTGTAAGACACTATTATGCTTTCGCTACGATCAGCTGCCAATAATTTTCTATTGAGAAGAAATTTAGCTGTTTTGCCTTCACGTGTTACTGGTTTACTTAACAGAAAAGACAGATCTCGCATTTCTGTTGCAGCAAAAAGCCACTCGTGCGAGACTTCTCGTCAGTGAAAGTAAGAGCAAACGACGGGATTTCGAGGATCTAGTTTAATTGACGCGTGCTAACGTCATAAATGGGGTTTTGTTACAAGCGAGGATCTCTATCGGGGACCATAAAAGGATTGCGGTCGCTTTTATGGGGGCGGTAACTTTTTATGGTTGCGGCGTCACGAGACGGAGCTCTCCATTTTCACCATCACCCACTCGCTGTGACAGAAGTCGTAAATGCTCTCATACTTCTGCGTCTGCGGCCATATGGCCGTAATGACGTCGGATGGGGCAGCAAGACAAAGGGTGTCTACGCTCTGAGGTTTACCATCAGCACTAGTTATCTGTCCGACAACGCTTGTTAAGGCACGGCCTCATCACGCACAGCATCCACACTAGCAGGACTCCTCTAAATTATATCTGTTATCAGTATGCGAAGAAGGTGTCAACATCACGAAGATGAACGAAAGGTTGGTTGCTTTTATGGTTCAGTGAGGTTGCCACGACGCATGACATGAGGACTATCTCGGAAAGCAGAGGGACGTACAGTTTATCTGTGACACTGGACCACGGTCTAGCTAGGATTTTTTACATACATTACTCCCATTAAAATTGCTACACCATGGAGATGATTGCTACAGACGCAAAATTTAACCGACAGGAAGAAGATGCTTTGATATACAAATGATTATCTTATCAGAACATTCACACAAGGTTGGCGCCGGTGGCGACACCTACAACGTACTGACATGAGGAAAGTTTCCAACCGATTTCTCATACACAGACAGCAATTGACCGGCGTTGCCTGGTGAAACGTCGGGAGGACGACGGTTCAATCCAGAGTCCAGCCATCCTGATTTTGGTTTTCCGTGATTTCCCTAAATGGTTCCTCTGAAAGGGCACGGCCGACTTCCTTCCCCGTCCTTCCCTAATCCGATGAGGCCGATGACCACGCTGTCTGGTCTCCTTCCCCAAACAACCAACCTGGTGAAAATCCGTTGTGATATCTCGTGTAAAGAGGAGAAATGCTTACCATCACGTTTCCGACTTTGATAAAGGTCGGATTGAAGCCTATCGCGATTGCGGTTTATCGTATCGCGACACTGCTGCTCGCGTTGGTCGAGATCCAATGACTGTTAGCAGAATAAGGAATCGGTGGGTTCAGGAGGGTAATACGGAACGCCGTGCTGGATCCCAACGGCCTCGTATCACTTGCAGTCGAGATGACAGGCATCTTATCCGCATGGTTGTAACGGATCGTGCAGCCACGTCTCGATCCCCGAGTCAACAGATGGGGACGTTTGCAAGACAACAACCATCTGCACGAACAGTTGGACGACGTTTGCAGCAGCATGGACTATCAGCTCGGAGACCATGGCTGCGGCTACCCTTGACGCTGCATCACAGAGAGGAGCGCCTGCGATGGTGTACTCAGCGACGAACCTGGGTGCTCGAATGGCAAAACGTCATTTTTTCGGATGAATCCCATGATGGTCGCATCCGTGTTTGGCGACATCGCGGTGAACGCACATTGGAAGCGTGTATTCGTCATTGCCATTTGTTACACGTCTCTGTCACCTCTTGTTCGCATTGACGGCACTTTGAACAGTGCACGTTACATTTCAGATGTGTTACGACCCGTGGCTCTACCATTCATTCGATCCCTGTGAAACCCTACATTTCAGCGGGATAATGCACGACAGCATGTTGCAGGTCCTGTACGGGCCTTTCTGGATACAGAAAATGTTCGACTGCTGCCCTGGCCAGCACATTCTCCATATCTCTCGCCAATTGAAAACGTCTGGTCAATGGTGGCCGAGCAACTGGCTCGTCACAATACGCCAGCCACTACTCTTGATGAACTGTGGTATCGTGTCGAAGCTGCATGGGTAGCTGTACCTGTACACGCCATCCAAGCTTTGTTTGACTCAATGCCCAGGCGTATCAAGGCCGTTATTATGGCCAGAGGTGGTTGTTCTGGGTACTGATTTCTCAGGATCTATGCACCCAAATTGCATGAAAATGTAATCACATGTCAGTTCTAGTATAATAAATTTGTCGAATGAAAACCCGTTTATCATCTGCATTTCTTCTTGGTGAAGCAATTTTAATGGCCAGTAGTGTATATACAACTCATTCCCAGTGCTAAAAGAACAGACGAGAGGAAAACTCCTTGGTCCAGCTGGAGTCGAACCTTCGGCCTTCAGGTTTGTAGTCTAGCGCTTACCACATGATGGAACTATTCACCTCAGTACGAAATGAAGTGATGCCATTGCCTGAGAAAAACAAGTCAAGAATCCAGAAGGGAAGGAGAAAAAAACTGGAGCTAATGGGTTTAGAGTGTTATGATGTTATTTCAGTGATTTCAAAACTGAGTCAAATTTCTTTGTAAATTGGCAGTATGAGCCCTGTATGGGCTAAAGGCATGCATTGATTCGACTCTGAAGGGTGTCGTACTGTCGTTGTACCCTCTCCACAGGCAATCTGGTCCACTACTGTTGGAACTGATCCTTGATGTCCCCTCATCACGGCGTTGACGTACCGGCTGTTCCCAGCCACGTTCTGTCAGGGGCGGTTCTTGCCTGCCAAGGGTGCATCTCAAAGTCACGCACACAGTTCATAGGGGCACGAGCGATTTATGGACGACCTGCTAAAAAATTTCACCACCATACTGCTGCATGATAGGTAACACAAGGACCCACGACAACCATGCCGTGGCGTCGTGACATTAAAATTCCTTCAGTCGTTGTCTATCGTGAACTGAACCCATACGCAACGGCTCCTCTCGCCATGGTGCCAGGTGTAACAGCGGTTTCTCTACAAAATAATGGAAAAATGGGATCTTTCTAAGGATGTGACTGAACTCTAGAATGTACACTACTGGCCATTAAAATTGCTACACCAAGAAGAAATGCAGATGATAACCGGGTATTCATTCGACAAATATATTATACTAGAACTGACATGTGATTACATTTTCACGCAGCTTGGGTGCATAGATCCTGAGAAATCAATACGCAGAACAACCACCTCCGGCCGTAATAACGGCCTTCATACGCCTGGGCATTGAGTCAAACGGAGCTTGGAAGGCGTGTACAGGTACAGCTGCCCACGCAGCTTCAACACGATACCACAGTTCATCAAGAGTAGTGACTGGCGTATTGTGACGAGCCAGTTTCTCGGCAACCATTGACCAGACGTTTTCAATTGGTGAGAGACCTGGAGAATGCGCTGGCCAGGGCAGCAGTCGAGCATTTTTCTGTATCCAGAAAGGCCAGTACAGGACTTTCAACATGCGGTCGTGCATTATCCTGCTGAACTGTAGGGTTTCGCAGGGATCGAATGAAATGTAACGTCCACTGTTCGAAGTTGGTTGGTTGGTTGTTTGAGGTTAAAGGGACCAAACAGCAAGGTCATCAGTCCCTTGTTTCAAATAGACTCCATTCTGCTAACGGGACATCTCAGAAAAGTCAGAACAATAAAATGGAAAAAGGGGAAACGTAAAAGGGCAGTCACGTTGTCAATAGTAAAAACAAATGAGGGAAGTTGGCAAGAGAACGAACCCAACACTATGCTGAAGCAGCATAAGCAAGACCACCTGTGACTTAAAAGGTACAACTGCTGTAATGCAGAAAGTACGTATGGGAATAGAAAAACTAACCAAGCCTTAAAAAGAAGGGGTAAAAACAGAGTAAAAGGGAAAGAAAAGAGGATTCCGGTCAGGGAGGTGAATCGGGAATCTCAGAACACTGCCTACAGTGGGAGACACCCAAACACTCACCGCCCTGCCCCAACACCAGAGGGAGATTAAAAACTTTAAAACTGAGAATAAAAACCACTCTCCCGGAGGAAACCTAGAACCAGAGAGACCATCCGGGAATCGTCAGCCAACATCAAAGGTAAAGTGTGGGGGAGTCTGTACTTAGCACGCAGAGCCAAAAGAAGGGGGCATTCAACCAAAATGTGGGCCACTGACTGGAAGGCTCCACAACCACATAGCGGGGGTGGCTCATCACGCAAAAGGAAACCATGGGTCAGCCTGGTATGGCCAATGCGGAGACGACACAGTGTGGTCGAGTCCTTGCGGGAGAGGCGAAAGGAAGAACGCCATGGGCCTGGATTCACCTTAATGGCACGAAGTTTATTAGACAGTGGAGTAGCCTCCCAAGAATTGGCCCATGACTGTGCAAAGTGGGATTTGATGTGAAGCCGTAAATCCGCTGCAGGAGGGATTACAGAAAACGGGGGGTAAGTAACTGCTCCCCCAGCCAAACGATCAGCGAGCTCATTACCCGGGATACCCACATGGCCCGTGACCCATAGGAAGTCAATGGAACAAGCAGCACGGTGAAGATCAGCGAGATGGTCATGGATGGCAGAGACCAAGGGATGGCGCGAAAAACACCGGTCAATAGCAAGAAGGCCACTCATCGAGTCCGTACATAACAAAACGCGGTTGTGTTGGGATTGTTTAATAAAGGTAAGGGCCCGGGAAATTGCCATCAATTCCGCAGTAAACACCCCACATGAGGGTGGCAGTAGATGATTTTCCGTTCCAACAGAGGACGTGAAGGCATACCCAACATGATCAGCAGATTTAGAGCCATCAGTGTAAAAAACAACAGCATCCCGAAACTCCCATAAAATTTGGCGGAAAAAGGAACGGAACACCACCGGGGGGATGGAATCTTTCGGACCGCGGCGGAGATCCATCCGAATTCGAGGCCGAGGAACTAACCAAGGAGGGGTGGAGGGGAGGGAGCGAGGAAGACAGGACAAAGAAGGAAGCCGAAAATCACGGTTAAGAGACGCAAGGCGCAGTCCAACCGGTAAACCCGCCCGAGGGCGGGAGTCAGGCGGGCGACGTCCATGGTCTGGGAATAGGATAGAATAGGAAGGATGAGCGGGAGAAGAACGGATAGTAAGGGCATAAGACACCAGAAGCTGGGACCGCCGAACAGAAAGGGGGGGATCCCAGCTTCAACCAGGAGACTATCAACAGGGCTATTAGGGAAGGCACCGGTGGCCAAACGGATACCACGATGGTGGACCGGATCCAGCACGTGCAGCGTGGAAGGAGCAGCTGAACCATAAACTTGATAACCATAGTCCAAACGTGACAGAACTAGAGCACGATAAAGACGGAGGAGGAGGGAACGGTCCGCACCCCAAGAGGAGTGGGCAAGGAAGCGAAGGACATTGAGTTTACGGAAACATCCTACCTTCAGGAGTCTGATATGGGGCAGCCAAGTGAGCTTGTTGTCGAAAAGAAGACCTAGGAAACGAAACTGTGGAACCACAGGCAATCTTTGTGCAGCGAGATAGAGCTCGGGATCAGGGTGGACCGTAGTACGGCGACAGAAGTGGACCACCCGCGATTTTAAAGGAGAGAATTGAAACCCGTGTGAGAGGGTCCATGCAGAGGCACGCCGTATAGCCACCTGGAGCTGCCGTTCTGCAGATGGCATCGAGGAGGAACTAACCCAAATGCAGAAATCATCCACATACAGGGCAGGGGCGACCAAGGGACCGACAGAGGCCACAAGTCCATCGATAGCAATGAGGAAAAGAAGGACACTCAAGACAGAACCCTGTGGGATGCCCGTCTCCTGGGTCCGTGGAGAACTAAAAGCAGTACCAACTCGAACTCTGAATGACCGATGGATCAGGAACTGGCAGATAAAAATCGGGAGTGGGCCCCGAAGACCCCACTGATGAAGGGTTAGTAAGATGTGATGGCGCCAGGCCGTGTCATAGGCCTTGCGAAGGTCAAAAAACACTGCAACCAAATGGCGGCGCTGGGAAAAAGCCTGCCGAACTGCGGATTCCAAGCGAAGTAAATGATAGATTGGAGATCGTCCCTCTCGAAAGCCACACTGGTAAGGGGACAATAGATCCCGAGATTCGAGGACCCAAGTGAGCCGACGGGCTACCAGCCGTTCAAGTAACTTACAACCAACATTGGTCAAACTAATTGGCCGATAGCTGTCAACAGATAGGGGGTTCTGACCAGGCTTAAGGACAGGAACCACAATGCTATCCCTCCACTGAGAAGGGAAGTCACCCTGGAGCCAGATACGGTTAAACACCCGAAGAAGATGGTGCCGTTGTGGGGCACTGAGATGTTGAAGCAGCTGGTTATGAATGGAATCTGGGCCAGGGGCCGTATCGTGAGAAGAAGATAGAGCAGAAAGAAATTCCCATTCAGTGAAAGGTTCGTTGTAAGATTCTGACTCACAAGTGGTGAAACATAAGGTGACAGCTTCAGCCTGCTGTTTTTGATGAAGGAAAGCAGCTGGATAGGAGGCCGACGCTGATGCCACTGCAAAATGGGTCGCAAGATGTTCTGCGAGAACTAATGGGTCCGTACAAATGCCATCTGGGAGGTGAAGGCCTGGGAGGGTGGACTGCCGATGGCAACCTTGGAGAGAGCGAAGTGTAACCCATACCCGTGACAGAGGGACAGTGGAACCAAGGGAAGAAACGAATCGTTCCCAACATATCCGCTTGCTCTGTTTGATTAAATAACGGGCTTTAGCGCGAAGGCGCTTAAAGGTAGAAAGGCTGGCTACAGATGGGTGCCTCTTAAAGTGTTGCAAAGCTCGACGGCGATCACGGATGGCAATGGCAATGGCCGTACTCCACCACGGGACTTGCCGACGACGAAATTGTCCAGATGAGCGCGGGACAGCAAGGTTAGCAGCGCGAACAATCGCGTCAGACACGTCACGTAGGACGTCATCAATACAACCCGACAAAGAGGGAGAAAACTCGACCTGTGCAGTATATAGAGGCCAATCGGCGCGGTGGAAAGACCAACGAGGTAACCTCTCCATCGGGGAGCGGGAAGGGAGCGTGATAATCAACGGGAAATGGTCACTATCACAAAGGTCGTCGTGTGGCGACCAGTGTAATGAAGGGAGGAGAGAGGGAGAAGAAAGAGAAAGATCAATGGCAGAAAAGGTACCATGACCAGCACTGAAATGAGTAGGGGAGCCATCATTAAGAAGGCACAGGTCGTGGTCTGCAATAAATTGGTCTATAAGAAGACCTCGTCTAGATGGAAAGGCACTGCCCCACAAAGGATGATGAGCATTAAAATCCCCAAGGAGGAGGAAGGGAGGAGGAAGTTGCTGAAGAAGGGTGGTTAAGGCAGCAGGTGTAAGAGTCCTGTCAGGAGGGAGATAAAGATTGCATACTGTGACTGCAGAGTCTAAGTGGACCCTAACAGCAACCGCTTCCAATGTAGTTTGGAGAGGAATCCACGTGCTAGCAATGTCTGTACGGACCAACGTACAAACGCCACCAGAAGCCCGCAAGGGTCCGACCCGATTTCGACAGAAAACACGGAACCCACGGAGGGTCGGTGAGTGAGCATCAGTAAAATGAGATTCCTGGAGAACCACACAAGCTGCTGAGTAGGACGAAAGAAGGGATTTCAATTCCGGAAGGTGACGATAGTAGCCATTACAATTCCATTGGAGAACCACAGAACGATGGTTTAAATGAGGGCTGAACACGCTAAATCCAGTCATACCGCCGGGTCCCCACCCGTCACCGACAAGGAGGGGGCGACATCCATAAACGACAGGTCAGAATCCGGTTGTGAAGTCGGGGAAGGGACCTCCGGTGACACCAGAGGCTCTTTGTCCCGGGACTTATGTTTCTTCTTCTTTTCAGGATGAGATCGAGGAGGGCTGTGTGGCATAATGGAGCCAGCTGCAGCAAGATCAGGAACAGAAAGAGACCGGGCGACCTGGGGGCCGATAGACCGCGGCTCTCGCGGTCACCGCGCTGCAGCAGACCTTTGACCTGGAAGGTGCCGGGAAGGGGCATCCCGGGAGAGGCGCCCTTGACCGGCAGACGCCGAAGGAGTGGGACACTTCTCCGGCTGGGGAGGGGGAGCAGCGCCCAGAGGAGAAGGTGTGGGAGCCGCAGGGGAGGGGGGAAGCAGAGGGGTCCGGGATGGGGGTAAGGAAGGGGGAGGAAGGGATGAAGATGTAACCAAGGCGTAACTAGATGTCATGGACACAGGGTGCAATCGTGCATATTTCTTACGGGCCTCTGTGTATCTTAAACGATCAAGGGACTTATACTCCTGTATCTTTTTTTCTTTCTTATAGACTGGGCAATCTGCTGAACGTGGAGAATGACTACCATGACAATTTACACATACAGGAGGGGGAACACAGGGACTCCCCTCATGGAGTGGACGTCCACAGTCACCACAGAGAGGGTCCTGGGAACAGCGAGAAGGCATGTGGCCAAAACGCAAGCACTTAAAACACCGCATAGGAGGTGGGATGTACGGCTTCACATCACAGCGATAGACCATAATCTTAACTTTCTCAGGAAGGGTATCCCCTTCAAAGGCCAGGATAAAGGCACCAGTATCAATACGATTATCTTTAGGACCCTTCTGAACACGCCGAACAAAGTGAACACCCCGCCGTCCGAGATTGTCCCGAAGTTCCTCATCAGTTTGAAGGATGAGGTCTCTGTGAAAAATCACACCTTGTACCATATTTAGAGACTGGTGAGGGGTAATGGACACGGGAATTGTGCCAAGATGGGTACAGGCACGAAGGGCCGCAGATTGGGCAGCCGAAGCAGTTTTTATCAGCAACGAACCCGACCGCATCTTGCTCCGGGAGTCCACTTCACCGAACTTGTCTTCAATGTGTTCCACAAAGAATAAAGGTTTGACACTGGTGAAAGTATCTCCATCAGTCCTGGTGCAAACTAGATAACGGGGGAAAGGTTTTGCCCCTAGACGACGGGCCTGACCCTCCTCCCAGGGGGTAGCCACGGAAGGGAAGGCCGAAGGGGCAAGAGAAGCAGCACTTGAGGAATCAGTACCACGCAGAGAGACGGCCGCAGAAGAGCGGCCAGAGTTTTGGACCCGTATGCGTTTCATCTGCATAGCGTCCGCCCTGATACCACCCACTCCGATCAGGGGCTCTCCTCACGGGCGCCACCCAGCCACAGCAAGGGCCGTCTGGCACGTCGGCCATTGCCGGGAGTTCCGATGCTCCAGGATGACGAGCAACCACTCCAAGGCATGCATGAGGAGGTCACAGCTCAGGTATCAGAAGTGTGATCCCTGTGTGTTCAGGGGGCTCAACCAAAAGGGTACATAGCGACCCCACCATACGGGCTGGCTACCGTGCTGGCTATGCACCCTAGCATCAGACAACGACGTAAAAGAAAAGGTGGAATGTACTAGGAGGGCACACGTCGGAGACACTAGGTAAGGTGCTCTTCCCCAAATGGCTCACACTACGGAAGAGAAATTTTGGAATGGAGGTCAAACCCCAGAGGGGGACCAAGGAATGCCAAAAGGAGGAGATGATTACGCAACAAAGCCGGAGTGTAAAACCAACAGAACCAGGAGGATAGCGGGGGCCAACATAAGCAAGGACACCAATAGAGGGAGAGGAGAGGGCGAGGGGAAAGGGGTATGGAGGGGAAAGGAGGGGAAGGGAAAGGAAATGCAGCCCGGGAGAGAAAGAAGGCTGCAATGGCTCGGGGCTCCGTGCTCGCCACGCACGAATCCACAAAAGAGTTGTGGACCCCCTGGGGGGACTGTTCGAAGTACCGTCAATGAGAACACGAGGTGACCGAGACGTGTAACCAATGGCACCCAATACCATCACGCCGGGTGATACGCCAGTATGGCGATGGTGAATACACGCTTCCAATGTGCGTTCATCGCGATGTCGAGAAACACGGACGCGACCATCATGATGCTGTAAACTGAACCTGGATTCATCCGAAAAAATGACGTTTTGCCATTCGTGCACACAGGTTCGTCGTTGACTACACCATCGCAGGCGCTCCCGTCTGTGATGCAGCGTCAAGGATAACCGCAGCCATGGTCTCCGAGCTGATAGTCCATGCTGCTGCAAACGTCGTCGAATTGTTCGTGCAGGTGGTGGTTGTCTTGCAAACGTCCCTATCTGTTGCACCAGGGATGAGACGTGGCTGCACGATCCGTTACAGCCATGCGGATAAGATGCCTGTCATCTCGACTGCTAGTGATACGAGGCCGTTGGGATCCAGCACGGCGTTCCGTATTACCCACCTGAGCCCACCGATTCCATATTCTGCTATCAGTCATTGGATCTCGACCAACGCGATCAGAAATGTCGCGATACGATAAACCGCAATCGCGATAGGCTACAATCCGACCTTTATCAAAGTAGGAAACGTGATGGTACGCATTTCTCCTCCTTACACGAGGCCTCACAACAACGTTTCACCAGGCAACACCGGTCAACTGCTGTTTGTGTATGAGAAATCGGTTGGAAACTTTCCTCATGTCAGCACGTTGTAGGTGTCGCCACCGGCGCCAACCTTGTGTGAATGCTCTGAAAAGCTAATCATTTGCATATCACAGCATCTTCTTCCTGTCAAATTTCGCGTCTGTAGCACGTCAGCATCGTGCTATATTTACTCCAACTGTCTCACTACGAAGAGAAAAATCAGATAACAGAGCTTATACGAATGTTTATCGATTGTCCTTCCAACGCACCATTCGCGAATAGAACTGGGGAGGTGTGAAATGACACTGGTACCAAAATTACGCTCCGCCCATCACCGTAGGGTAGCTTGCGGAGTAAAGGTGTACGCGTGAAACATTGTGGCAAGTATGTCAATACACAGCAGAAATGAGAGTGGCATAAATACGAACAATGATCAGCGAATTAACAGCATTCCAGAGCTCCAGAATCCTCCTTGAATAACTCGTTTTCTCTCTCATTATGCACCAAATTATTACATGCTTCTAGGTACTTTGTGAGCAATTATCCTGTAAGGCATTTCCGTCCTCCTTCAACCGCGGAACAGTGCTACAAGCAATACTGCCCTTTATTTCTTGCACAACATTAGTATGTTAGCGTTGCACATTTAAAGTGACCAGAAACCAGTTTTGCAAGCACGCACACGCACGAAACCGGCCGGTCGCGTCCTATTTCCACAGATAATTACGATTAATTCTAAAACGATTGTTTCGTACTGCCGCCGGAGGACTGTGATGCGGTGTGGAGAATTTAATTTCAACCCTCGTATATCTCGTTAACTTTCTTTCTCTGTCGAACTTGCTCTGTGTTTTTGCTGTGCACACTGCACAGGGAATGTTTACCAGGCTTTTTTTAATGATCCGCAAATTGAGAGTTGCCAGAATGAGCTGTTTTAATCTCGGAACAATGTGTATGATGGGAAATTATATTATATACACAATTACCTCTGCGAGTGGAAATCGACAACAGTTAATTAACTTATACAATCAATAAAAGCGAATGTACAAGTTTCATATTGCAACTGAGGGTTTCCATTTCGAACTCATTTGCGGTGAAGGCTGAAGACGTATTGTCTCAGTCTCCTGATCTGCTAACACTGAATTTTATTTAATGTGAAATCAAATGCAAAGTAACGTATGGCAAATAGTTTCGTTTACCCGACGTCGCTACGAGTGCGCCGATTGCTTTCTCAGTTTCTTTCCTTCGGAAGTTATTGTTCCGTCCTTGTTTTCCGTTTCGATTAGAATATTCTCTCATTCGTTGCATCCAATCTAGACTCTTACAGCGTTATCTTTGCCTTTCTTCTTCCGTTTCGTTCTGGTTCAGCTGTCTATGATTGTGTCCGAGTTTGTGCAAACACTTTTATGTTCTGAAATTTTAAGGACAAACTCCTACTCACTGCTGAAACAATATGACGCATTCGCGCGTAACTGCCTTGCCTTAAGAGACTGTTCGAAATACCTGCAACATGTCATCTATAATTTCTGATTCCAGAAAATTCTACACTCCTGGAAATTGAAATAAGAACACCGTGAATTCATTGTCCCAGGAAGGGGAAACTTTATTGACACAATCCTGGGGTCAGATACATCACATGATCACACTGACAGAACCACAGGCACATTGACACAGGCAACAGAGCATGCACAATGTCGGCACTAGTACAGTGTATATCCACCTTTCGCAGCAATGCAGGCTGCTATTCTCCCATGGAGACGATCGTAGAGATGCTGGATGTAGTCCTGTGGAACGGCTTGCCATGCCATTTCCACCTGGCGCCTCAGTTGGACCAGCGTTCGTGCTGGACGTGCAGACCGCGTGAGACGACGCTTCATCCAGTCCCAAACATGCTCAATGGGGGACAGATCCGGAGATCTTGCTGGCCAGGGTAGTTGACTTACACCTTCTAGAGCACGTTGGGTGGCACGGGATACATGCGGACGTGCATTGTCCTGTTGGAACAGCAAGTTCCCTTGCCGGTCTAGGAATGGTAGAACGATGGGTTCGATGACGGTTTGGATGTACCGTGCACTATTCAGTGTCCCCTCGACGATCACCAGTGGTGTACGGCCAGTGTAGGAGATCGCTCCCCACACCATGATGCCGGGTGTTGGCCCTGTGTGCCTCGGTCGTATGCAGTCCTGATTGTGGCGCTCACCTGCACGGCGCCAAACACGCATACGACCATCATTGGCACCAAGGCAGAAGCGACTCTCATCGCTGAAGACGACACGTCTCCATTCGTCCCTCCATTCACGCCTGTCGCGACACCACTGGAGGCGGGCTGCACGATGTTGGGGCGTGAGCGGAAGACGGCCTAACGGTGTGCGGGACCGTAGCCCAGCTTCATGGAGACGGTTGCGAATGGTCCTCGCTGATACCCCAGGAGCAACAGTGTCCCTAATTTGCTGGGAAGTGGCGGTGCGGTCCCCTACGGCACTGCGTAGGATCCTACGGTCTTGGCGTGCATTCGTGCGTCGCTGCGGTCCGGTCCCAGGTCGACGGGCACGTGCACCTTCCGCCGACCACTGGCGACAACATCGATGTACTGTGGAGACCTCACGCCCCACGTGTTGAGCAATTCGGCGGTACGTCCACCCGGCCTCCCGCATGCCCACTATAAGCCCTCGCTCAAAGTCCGTCAACTGCACATACGGTTCACGTCCACGCTGTCGCGGCATGCTACCAGTGTTGCGATGGAGCTCCGTACGCCACGGCAAACTCGCTGACACTGACGGCGGCGGTGCACAAATGCTGCGCAGCTAGCGCCATTCGACGGCCAACACCGCGGTTCCTGGTGTGTCCGCTGTGCCATGCGTGTGATCATTGCTTGTACAGCCCTCTCGCAGTGTCCGGAGGAAGTATGGTGGGTCTGACACACCGGTGTCAATGTGTTCTTTTTTCCATTTCCAGGAGTGTATAACTTGCTGCCTTACTCGCACGTCTTCCCTCTCTTTTGCAGATATTATGTCTCGCTCGGACAGTCCTGTTAACTGCCCGCACACTCCACCACTCAATACAGTATACACGGTATCGCAGTAGGGATGGTACAATATTCAGGGATGTAAGAGGAATGCTCATTGGAATCAGAGAACTCCATATTGAAATATATCTTATAATGAGCGGTTTGCCGAAATGTAACACATTTAAAGTATATTTGATTTTGGGCTGATGGTGCGCGCATCTGTGTCTTACCCACTCAACCTCTTTGACGTTTTATTCTTACGTACTATTGCTATCTGTCCTTGACCATCAAACGGACGGAACTTGAGGCCATGAAGTCGAAGAGCTGCTTGGTAGCATCATGCACGCTTCTGTTCTCATCAGGGAACGTACAGAGGCACTCAAGCAAGTAACAGAACACGTTCTCCCAACAGTGAACAAATGCACCGAAGATGACGGTAGGATATTCGAAAATTTATTGTGAATTTGAAATAGGGGCGACATGATTTAGTTATTTTTACGACTTGCATAAATAATGGTAAGTCCTGGAAAATATGTGGGGAGGGTGCAGACCGAACAGCTGCTATTAGTACGTTCAACTGTAACACTATCAATTCTCACTATGTCTTATAGCATAATGAGAAGTTATCGCTTTACTTCGTTTCTTTTTGATAGCAGCTCCGGAATCTTTTTCTGCGGCCTTCCTCTTACTAGATAAACAAATTCCTTCTGACGTGTCGCGTCGATAAGGCATCTCTTTGTGATATTAAATTTTTGTAGAAGGAATCTTAATGGACGTAGTTTTTTTCCTGCTACTAAATAAAACCACACTCCGCGTTTGTAATAAACACTGTATTGAATATTTTCTGATACAACTTTCTTCCGTCACTCAAAAGATGGAACGACTCCATAGAACACTTTACCAAGGAGGCATCCGAAACAAGAGAAGTGATTAATAAAAGAAAACTTAACAAAAATTAAAATTTAAAAAAATTGAAATTACTTAGATAACATAAATTTTATACCAAATATTGTATAATCTTTTTATATTTATCTTCATAGAAATCATGAAAGAGAGAGAGACAAACAAAACAGACTTCAAGGTATCCCAGTTTAGATACACTACTAACTGTACAACAGCTATAATGTCACTTATACGATAATGCTTACAGATGAATGCATCAGAAATACGTATTTTTAAACTGATATTTTGTAAAATGCACGTTGTAATGTTTACTAACTGTTGTAAATGTGTAAAATCACAATATAACCGATAATACAGAAAATAAATAACAATATACAGTAAATGTGTTCTACCTAGGGAACATATTCGGAATAGGGCATATCTCCATATGAAGTTTTTTGCCTTCAAATGATCGTTCCTATCATATCTCTGACTTTACCATTCCTCCACGGACAACCCTGTAAAGGCATTCTCAGCATTCTTATACGGAAACAGTGAGTTTGAAAGAAAGACATACCGTCATACATCCCCCTCCCCCAACCCCTCTTATCCACAGTCATATTCTTTTGTTTTATCTTCCCATTGCTATCACTTACACCTAATACTTGAATATTCGTCGTCAGTCTGGGACACTTACCACATATGACTGACAGAGAAAACAGGGAAGATCCAAAGATGAGCAGCACGTTTATTTACAGGTTCATATAGTAACCGCGAAAGTGTCACGAAGATGCTCAGTCAACTCTAGATTCGCGCCCATACGGAGGCTGACCACCAATCGTTCCTCACGCAACTTGAACAGGAAACTGAGAAGCCGGGGAGGGGGGGGGGGGGGGAGGGGGGGGGGGGTTAGGGCAATGAGATTTGTACATGAAGTACCCTCCGCATCTGTAAAGCGGTGGAACGCAGATGTAGATACTTAACAATAGATGTCAGTGATGAACTCTCTCCTGAATCACTTAATTCTAAGCTCTTTCTTGACAGGGTTTAACGTGTGTGCAACGAAGTGCTGTACGTATTGCCTGACAAGGCGATCCCAGGACCCGGTAGTACCGCCGCATTTACGCCCGGGAAAGGGAAGAGACTTGCTAACAGAGTTTAGCCCAGTATTCTTACGGGTGTAGCGCTGTCAGACGAAACACTTCGACAACAGTGCTCGCGTAGCACAGTAATTAAACACGAACCAGCACTTCTGATTGGCAGTATTCCACACGCAGCATCACTGTGGAACTTACCACAGTGTGGTATGTATTTTGGTTCTCATATTTTGAATCTTGGAAGCCAACTCTTTTTTTAGGAATTATGTTGGATTTATCATTTTCAAGCCATTTTGGTCTTGCCACTCTTTTCAGATAGTCGTTATTTTACACGACGCTGTTCTTCTGGCATCATTATGTGTGTTAATGTGGACTTCTGGCCGAAAACTAGTTTTGTGCAACTCTCCACGTTAATCTATCGAGCACAAACATCTTAATCTCTCGATGGTTACTGTAACCTACATCAGTCTGTACTTGCTTATTGCATTCATTCCTTTATCTCCCTCTACAATTTTTACCCCCCCCCCCCTCCCCTCTCCCCCGCACTTCGCTCCTCAATTAGTCGATACACCCATCCAATCTATAGCATTTTTCTGTATCATCATATTACAAATACTTCTATTCTCTTCTTCTAACAGTTTATCGTCAGTGTTTCGCTGCACTTCAGACAAATACCTTCAGAAGTGACTTCCTAGCACTCTAATTTACACTGAACAGCCAATACGTTATTACCACTGCCCACCGCTAATTTGGATGCCGCCTGGTGGTGTTGTGGGCACGTGACGCAGTAACAAAAGTGTGTAACGGGAGCAGACAGGGACGGGGGTAGCCTGTAAACAAGTATCGCGAAAACGGTGAAGCTGATCTTCACATGCTACTATCGTGATACTCCACGGAAAGAGGTTGGTAAACAGTGAAACTACCACTAGACGCTAAATGGTTGGACATTCAGGATTCTTCGCAAAACTTAAAGTTCGGAGGATTGTCTGCTCTGTAAAATTCGATAGATGTTGGCCTGTGGCATCTCTGCCGAAAGAGCAAAATGCTAGTGCACGCAAAAGTGTTCTGCAGCACACTGTTCATCGTACATTGCTGAACATTTAACTCCACAGCAGACCACCCCTACGCGTTCACATGTTGACCCAATGATATCGTCATTTACGATCGCAGTGGCCACGGGGCTACCGAAACACGACCGTGTCGGCTCTTCGGGGTGAATCACGGTTTTGCTCCACTAGGTCTCTGGTCATCTCCACAAACGCCGTCATCTAGGTGAACGGCGGCCTGAAACATGCACCGCGCCACGGATGCACGATTGTACAGGGTTATTACAAATGATTGAAGCGATTTCACAGCTCCACAATAACTTTATTATTTGAGATATTTTCACAATGCTTTGCACACATATACAAAAACTCAAAGTTTTTTTAGGCATTCACAAATGTTCGATATGTGCCCCTTTAGTGATTCGGCAGACGTCAAGCCGATAATCAAGTTCCTCCCACACTCGGCGCAGCATGTCCCCATCAATGAATTCGAAAGCAGCTCGCAGTTCTGGCACGTTTCTTGGTACAGGGGTTTAAACACTGAATCATTCACATAACCCCACAGAAAGAAATCGCATGGGGTTAAGTCGGGAGAGCGTGGAGGCCATGACATGAATTGCTGATCACGATCTCCACCACGACCGATCCATCGGTTTTCCAATCTCCTGTTTAAGAAATGCCGAACATCATGATGGAAGTGCGGTGGAGTACCATCCTGTTGAAAGATGAAGTCGGCGCTGTCGGTCTCCAGTTGTGGCATGAGCCAATTTTCCATCATGTCCAGATACACGTGTCCTGTAACGTCTTTTTCGCAGAAGAAAAAGGGGCTGTAAACCTTAAACCGTGAGATTGCACAAAACACGTTAACTTTTGGTGAATTGCGAATTTGCTGCACGAATGCGTGAGGATTCTCTACCGCCCAGATTCGCACATTGTGTCTGTTCACTTCACCATTAAGAAAAAATGTTGCTTCATCACTGAAAACAAGTTTCGCACTGAACGCATCCTCTTCCATGAGCTGTTGCAACCGCGCCGAAAATTCAAAGCGTTTGACTTTGTCATCGGGTGTCAGGGCTTGTAGCAATTGTAAACGGTAAGGCTTCTGCTTTAGCCTTTTCCGTAAGATTTTCCAAACCGTCGGCTGTGGTACGTTTAGCTCCCTGCTTGCTTTATTCGTCGACTTCCGCGGGCTACGCGTGAAACTTGCCCGCACGCTTTCAACCATTTCTTCGCTCACTGCAGGCCGACCCGTTGATTTCCCCTTACAGAGGCATCCAGAAGCTTTAAACTGCGCATACCATCGCCGAATGGAGTTAGCAGTTGGTGGATCTTTGTTGAACTTCGTCCTGAAGTGTCGTTGCACTGTTATGACTGACTTATGTGAGTGCATTTCAAGCACGACACACGCTTTCTCCGCTCCTTTCGCCATTTGTCTCACTGCGCTCTCGAGCGCTCTGGCGGCAGAAACCTGAAGTGTGGCTTCAGCCGAACAAAACTTTATGAGTTTTTCTACGTATCTGTAGTGTGTCGTGACCATATGTCAATGAATGGAGCTACAGTGAATTTATGAAATCGCTTCAATCATTTGTAATAGCCCTGTATTACGCTCCGGGGAGATTCTCCTGTGCTTGCATGGGACCTGTGGTAGTAACCGAAATCACGCTGACAACTGCGAACCACCTGCATCCCTTCAGGCTTGATGTCTTCCCTGACGGCGAAGTCATCTTTCAGCTGCATATCTGCCCGTGCCTTGGAGCCAGAACCGTGCTACACGAGTTTGAAAAGCGTTATAGTGGACCCACGTTGATGTCTCGGCGACCAAATTCGCCTGATGTATATCCTATGGAACCCATCTGGGTCCCTATCGGGCGCCACCACTACGTACGCTGTGTTAAATCCTGTTTTTTAGAAACTATATTCTTGTTACTGCCTGTCTACCGAAATACCATCTTTACATCTGTCGTCGTTAGTTATTCTGCTGCCCAAATAGCAAAACTCATCTACTATTGGTGTCGCATTTCCTAATCTATTTCCCTCGGTATCGCCTGATTTAAATTTACTACGTTACATTACCAAACTACTTTTGTTGATACTGATCGTACAGCATCTTCTCAAGACACTATCCATTCCATTCAAATGTTCTTACAAGTCCTTTGTCTTACAGCTTCTCCCTCAACTTCAGATTGCTTTACAAATTTCGTTTTGGTTTTCTTTAACGATTACTCGTGTAAGACAATAAGATTACGGATAGACTACAATCCTGTCTCACACCCTTCTCAACCACTAGATCCCTTTCATGTCGTTCCGCTCTTAGAAAATGCAGTCTGGTGACTGTGCAAGTTGTATACTGCCCTTCGCTCCCTATGCTCATCCCTGCCACCTTCATAATTTCAAAGCGTTTATTCCAATCAATGTTATTAAAAGCTTTCTGTAAATCTGTAAATGATGTGGTCGTAGGTAGGAAGTCGTAGCGTTAGAACTACTTTGCGTGTTTGTATAGTTATCTGGAACCCTAACTGAACTTCCCCAGGTCGGATTCTAACTTATTTTCCAGTCTCTATAAATAATGCGTGTCAATATTTTGAAACCTCGATTTTATTAGGTTCATTATTCGGTAGCACGAGGGTGGTTTGATAAGTTCTCGGGACGGAATAGAAAAAAGATTTACATCACTGAGACTTTTTTTTATTTTTCAATGTAGCCTCCTTGTAGATTAATGCACTTGGTCCAACAATGTTCCAGTGCCTTGATCTCATCTCGAAAATGAGTTTCCTCCAGGCCTGCAAAATCGCTGCCAACTCCTATCAATTCTTCGTTAGAAGTTAATCTTCGTCCGCTAAGAAAAATTCTCAGTTTTGGGAAGATAAGGAAGTCTGACGGAGCCATATCAGGTGAATAAGGCGGGTGTGGCATCAATCCATACCTTAGTTCGTGTAATTTTACCACGCCGACGGCACATGTGTGCGGGCGCGCGTGAAGAGTCGCGGCACCCATCTTGCAGATAATTTTTTTCATTTCTAATTCTTCAGTTAAAATGTGATACATCCTTTCAGATGACGTCTAGCAAGCGTGAGCAATTTCAGTCGGCGATCCTCCATGATCATTTTGTGCACTTTTGAAAGATTTCTGGAGTAGTGACACATCTTGGCCGACCACTGCGCGGACCATCATCTAAGCTCTCCTGACCAAATTTAAATTCATTTGTCCACATGGCAACAGTTGAATACGAACGTGCAGTCCCCCAGTGTACTCCGGAAACCGGCATGAATATCCTTTGCTTTCATACCTTTCTTTATGAAGTACTTAATCACTGCTCGAATCTCTTATTTCCATCTTTGCAAATCACTACGTGGAACAACAACAGAGCCACGTCACCGCACAGCTCTCTTCCGAGAGCACTGACGTGGCACGTGTTTAGAGGCAACAGTCCAATGAATATCACGTGAACAACTCGTTCTGAGAAGTTTTAAAACCACCCTCTTATTCAAACCTGTCAGCACCTGCCTTCTTTAGAACTGGATTTGTTACATCGAGTCTGAGTGTACACTAGTGAACAATATGTTACGCCGAATCGACCACTAGATGGAAAGAGATGCGGACTCACCAGTATAAAAGAAAGCAAGAATATCTACGAAGATTGTGCGTAGGTAGTTGAAAAGAATAGGGTACAATGGTCGGGCAGCACCTAAGTCACAAATTTCTGTAGTCAATGCTAAGCGACACTTGAGATGGCGTAAAGAGCGACATCAATGGACAGTGGATGACCGCAGACGAGTGATTTTAAGTGTTCCATCACACTATACCTTGTGTCAACCGGAGGGAAGGGTTTGGGTTTGGCCCGGAACGTTACCTGCCGTCATGCGTAGTGCCAAGAGTGAAGTACTGAGGAAGCGGTGGCACGGTATGGGGTGTTTTTCGTGTTCGGTGTGTGGTCCCCGCATTGCGCTTAAGGGAACGTTAAATGAGGTAGGATTTGATCACATTCTACAGAATTTTTACTGCATACAGTATAGGAACAGTTTGGAGGTGACTATCAGCATGGCAACGCTCCCTGTCAAAATAGCATGTGCGGAGCAATTTTTGTGGCGAATAACATTACTGAAATGGAATGGTCTGCCCAAAATCCCAATTGAACCCAATGCAACATCTTTGGGATGAGTTAGAACGTCGACTTCGCCGCAGACGCTAGTGTCCATCATCACTACCTTCTGTAGTTTCGGCTCTTGAAGAACGGGCTGCCATTCTTCCACAGACATTCAGAAACCTCACTGGAAGTGTTCCCAGCAGAGTTCAAGCCATCCATAAATATGAAAGGTCGACACAGCCCACATGGATGTCCGCTAATAGGTGTCGGGATACTTCTGTTCAAACAGCGTATGTCGCCTGTCTCGCAACAAACTGTACAACTTGCACCCCCAAGAGGTCGACCATCTCAATAACACCATTTACGAGGTCTGATCAATATATTCCGGAACTTTGTTCACAAAATTATTTACGTTTACCTTTTACTTACTGTGGATGGTCTACTTCGAAATACTCTCATCCGCAATTGATACACCGCTCCTAACGCTGTTTCCACTTACGGCAGCAATCTTGGTCCGGCTCTTTCTGGATGGCGCGAAGCGCCGTCTGCGAATTTTCTTATATCTCGTCTATCGTTACAAATCTTCGCCCTTTCAACGGGGTTTTCGACTTTGAACATAAAAAAAAGGTCTGGAGAGTACGGACGATGAGGCAGCACAGTGATTTTGTTTTCTGTGCAATTGTCACGCACCAACAGGTATGAATCTGCGGCTGTGTTACCGTCATGAATTGTCTTGCACATTTCAGGCCGTTTCCTTCTAATATTTTCTCCCATGCGTCGCAACATGTCCAGAGAGTCTATTAATAGTTTGTCTCTGTGGCACGAATTTATTATGAACTAGTCCTTCAAAGTCAAAGAAAACTATCTGTATGGCTTTGACATATGACCTGACAAGCATTTTTTGTCCTTTAAGAATCTTTCCCGAACAGTTGCGAACATTGAACCTTGGGCTCAACATCATAACCGTACTCACGTCTCATCGTCAGTTGTGATTCTCTTAAAGAACATCTCGTGCTCATTTGCGCTATCCAAAAGCTCTTCACTGGTTGCGAAGCGAAAGTCTTTCTGGTCTTCACACACAAGCCGTGGGACGAACTAGGTGGCGACACGAAGCATTCCTAGGTACTAACTGAAATTTTACATTCTTCTGCAATCTCTGACAGTCATCGATTGGCACGCACAGATTCGTTGAGTTCCCGAGATGAGTGTCGATGGTGAACGTCGAAGGGCGTCCTAACGAGGGTCATCTTTCACCTCCGTCCGGCCATTTTGTTAACATGTTAACCATTCGTAACACCGATTACGGCTTCCTGCATCATTTTGTGTGTCTCTCTGGAGGTTTTCTTGAGTTACACGCAAAATTTAACGCAGACGACTTGCTCCTCTAACTCTGCCATCTCGAAATTCGCAAACTGTGCGACACAATGTCCTACTCAATACAGCACTGAACAATAACTAACACATGCAACACATTAAGGCAGGCGTGTGCAGGGATGCCAACCGCGTTTCGCTCCAACATACCACTGATGCGAAATTACTAATGTTCCGGAATTTTTTGAACTGACTTCGTATATGTCTCGATAAGCTATATGGCACGATCTAAGATGGATGCTGGCGTTGTGCGTTAGCTCTGGTGTGGCACGAATGAGCTTGGTGTTACTGTGGATGCGAGGCCACGGGTGTTCTCAGTTGCCATCCAGCGCCGCGGCTTCTACCGCGCGGCAGTCGTTTCCAGATGCAGCCGGATGCCCTCGGAGTCTGGGAACGCCTCGCCCTCCGGCCCTACGTGTGGGAGACACAGCGGTGCCCCGTCAGAGCCGCACAGTTCCGCCGGCGCTGTGTCCTCTACCGCCCTGGCCTGCCGGCCGCCGGCTCCCGCATGCTTTACCTTATGCAACGACAGGTGGCGCACGCTTTCTCCTGCACGCCTTCGAGGTAGCTCTTACAACTTACGGAAACTGCGTGCCACCTCAAAAGGACAGTTCGGAACAAAACAAGTCTATGAACATCTCAGTTCTGTTTCACAATATACAGGATGATTCTCATTAACGTTTAAAAAACCCGATGCGACGTAGATGACGCTGGGACAAGTAATTTGAGATACGTGGGGTCGCAAATGTCTGGGAACACCCCAAAAATGAATGAGAAATGTTGAACATGTGACGTACCCGTGCGGCGGATGGACTTGGGCGTGAAGGGATGACAGAGAAGCAGTATTTGCATTCGAAGAAACGGTACAAATTTCGAATACCTTTTGTAAATGTGATCCGTTGTAAACGCAGGAGCTACAAAATTATTGTCCTCGGTGTAACCAAGTAAAAGTTGTTCTTATTTTGTGTCCTTCGTAGCTTCTATGCATTTACTTGTGACGCAGTACGGTAGGCTCGTGTTGTACTGTACTTTGCAATAAACCAGCGGAGACCGCAAGACCAGTGAATAATATAATAAATATTACCTCAATGTAGACACGTAACTGTCTAACGCAGTGACAAAAATACTCCCTGCCAGATGAAAGACTCGAACCCTGAGCCCACGTGCTGAAGTCGCCCACGTGCTGAAGTCGCCCACGTGCTGAAGTCGCCCACGTGCTGAAGTCGCCCACGTGCTGAAGTCGCCCACGTGCTGAAGTCGCCCACGTGCTGAAGTCGCCCACGTGAGCCCAGTGCCAAATCCACGTGAATACTCGACTTGTGTTGGGATGATCAGGTGCGGCAGACCGACAGGTTCAACTGCTGCACGTACGGGGACGTACGCCATTTTTTTTAAAATTTTATTTACACGTCAAGTTCCGTAGGACCAAAGTGAGGAGCATATCTCCAAGGTCGTAGAACGTAAATGAAATTACAACATAAAAGTAATAACAGATAAAAATAAATGTTTATGAACCCGAAAAAAGTCAGACCAGAAGTTTAAGTATGTGCAATCAACAATACAATAAGAATCAGCTTAATTTTTCAAGGAACGTCTCGACATAATAGAAGGAGTGACTCATGAGGAAACTCTTCAGTTTCGATTTGAAAGCGCGTGGATTACTGCTAAGATGTTTGAATTCGAGTGGTAGCTTATTGAAAATTGATGCGGCAGTATACTGCACACCTTTTTGCAAAAGAGTTAAGGAAGTCCGATCCAAATGCAGGTTTGATTTGTGCCGAGTATTAACCGAGTGAAAGCTGCTTATTATTGGGAATAAGCTACTACTGTTAAGAAGAAATGACAGTAAGGAACATATTGAGAGGCCAATGTCAAAATACCCAGACTCGTGAACAAGGGTCGACAAGAGGTTTGTGAACTTACACCACTTATTTCCCGAACCGCCGTTTCTGAGCCAAAAATATCGTTTTAGAATGGGACGTTACCCCAAAATGTAATACCATACGACATAAGCGAATAAAAATAAGCAAAGTAGACTAATTTTCGTGTCGAACGATCACTCACTTCTGATAACGTTCGAATAGTAAAAATAGCAGCAATGAGACTTTAAACAAGTTCCTGAACGTGGGCTTTCCACGACAGCTTACTACCTATCTGAACACCTAGAAATCTGAACTGTTCAGTTTCACTAATCATATGCCCGTTCTGTGACATTAAAACGTCAGGTTTTGTTGAATTGTGTGTTAGAAACTGTAAAAACTGAGTCTTACTATGATTTAGCGTTAGTTTATCTTCTATAAGCCATGAACTTAGGTCATGTACTGCACTATTTGAAACCGAGCCACTGTTGCACACAACATCCTTTACTAACAAGCTAGTGTCATCAGCAAACAGAAATATTTTAGAGTTACCTATAACACTAGAGGGCATATCATTTATATAAATAAGGAACAGGAGTGGCCCCAACACTGATCCCTGGAGCACCCCGCACTTGACAGTACCCCACTCAGACCAGACATCACAGCCGTTATCAATCTTGTGAATAATGACCTTTTGCTGCCTGTTGCTAAAGTAAGAGGTGAACCAATTGTGAGCTACCCCCGTATTCAGTCATGTGGTGACGTCACGTTTAACATTTGTCATCCACTTTTGGGGTATTTCCCAACATTTGCCACCCCATGTGTCTGATATTAAATTGTCTCAGAATCATCTACGTCGTTTCACGGGTTTTTGAAGGTTAATAAGAATCGTCCTGCAAAGGCCCTACTTAGTATTAAAGAGGACATCCTTTTCCTTGTGCTTTGCAAAACAGTATCTGATCACGAATCGGCTTACGCACCGAATGTCGCAAACTCCTGTGTGGACTAAAAGCACTGATCTGGAATCCAAACACCGAAAACGAAGTCTGTCGTCAGCCCATTCGGCGTTAGTGAAGTCAGCAAGAAATCTAATCGAATTGCATATCTATGTAGGAGTGGTAAAATTGATATGCCAGAGGCAGATAAGAACGCTATCCGATCAAAAGTATCAGGACAAACGTTAGTTGACATTAATACGGGCTGTATCCACTGTGCAGTTTTATGACGGTTTGAACTCTTCACATTCCGTGTCTGAATGTGGAAGAAAGGCAGCCCATTCAAATTCTTCAAGATCGGAAAACAGACGGTAGTGACGTCAGACGCCGGGGTATGGGGCGAAGTCCACGATCTAAAGAGTCTCTAAGGTGTTCATTGAGTTCAGGTCGGGAATTTGGACCGACAATTCCATTTCAGGAATGATATTCTCGAAAAAATCGTAGCCCCACGCATGCTGCTTTATGACAGGGAGCATTGTCGTGGTGATATAACCGTCATCTCCAAAATGTTCCTGCACTGTACGAAGTGAAATGTGTTCTTAACCTTCCTCAGTTAGAATTTCGATGGGCGTCGTAAGGGGACCACAATCTAACTACGAAAAACAAGCCCACATCGTAACACCAGCTCCTTCGTACTTCGCTGTTGGCCTGCAGACGATGGCAGGCAACATTGAGCAGACATCCCAAACCCAGGCTCTTCCAGCGGATTGCCACTGTCTATAGCGTGATTCATCACTGCCAGTAATACGTTTCCAATCATCCTGTGACACTACTCTTGCCATTACTTCAAGCGTCGGTTAGTATCGACTACATAAATGTGTGGCTCCCTAACTCAGTCTTTGTTCTAGGTGGACTGCTGGAAGCTCTTTCGAACTCACAACTGATTCCTTTCACTGATTTCACGTGATTTTCTAGACGCACCCTCCGCAATGCTTGACGGTCCCTGTCATACAGTATACGAGGTTTCCTGATCTTGGTTTAGGTACTGTTGTTTCTTCGTGTTTCCAATGCACAATCACATGAGCAACAGTCGAACTCTGCAGCTTTGGAAAGATTCGATGTATTGCTCATTTAGAGACATGTTGCCTTACATTTCATAACAGGTCGTTCATTTCACAGCTTTTCATGTAGATTACAAAACATGTTCCGTATTACGAACAGCAGTTACAATGGAAGTAATAATAAATTAAAACTACATTAGAAATTGAAAGAAAAAACGCAAAAAATATTCAGATTTTAAGAAGATATGATGATAGGAAAGACTGATATATATATATATATGAGAGAGAGAGAGAAATGTTACTCTATCTAAGTCAGTCTGGTCTGAAAACCTTTGAACTACTTCGAGCCTTGCACTCCCGGTTCCTAGTTTAATTTACGGATTAATATTTCTAAACACTAGTTACAAAGACACTATAATATTATGCACATCGTGGAAAGCGCAGTAGTGTGTGAGTTTAAAAGTATGTTATTTCTTGGGGTTATTAATTAACCTTCAGTTCCTATATTACGTGTCTTGAATTTTACCTGTTATGTTGCTTATACACTAAGTGTTCAGTTACGAATGTACATCCCAACAGCGGTATAATGACCGCGGGGTGGATATGCCTGCTGTTACACTTCAGCTAGAACAGGTTTACAGGGTTGACTGCATTACACTGTTTACTCTGACACAGTTTATTTCAGATACTGTGTAAGGTTATCTGTAGTACGTGTTGGTTTAAGTGTTTGCTGTTTGAGTGAGTATGGGTTTCGGTACTGCCCTCTGCGTTGGTGCAGGAACTGCCGACCGCTGTGGCCGAGCGGTTCTAGGTGAGTCAGTCCGGAACCGCACTGCTGCTGCTGCGGTTGCAGGTTCGAATCCTGCCTAGGGCATAGATGTGTGTGATGTCCTTAGGTTAGTCAGGTTTAAGTAGTTGTAAGTCTAGGAGGCTGATGACCTCAGATGTTAAGTCCCATATTGCTTAGAGCCATTTGAGCCAATTTGGTGCACGAATTAGAACTGCTGTCTTACGTACTTCGTGTATGCTGTAGTGTTCTATTACACGGCTGTCTCTGTCTGTATTCGTCATGTAATGTCCTCGAGACATCAGCGATTTTATTTACTATTTCCCCTCGTCTTTGTCTCTTATTGCCCGTATCATGCCATTGTCGTACTGTGTTGATGTCTGGTGTGCTGGTCTGTATCGGTGACAGTGAGAAAGTGTGTGTTCTGGGGCTCCATGTTCCCCACATGTACAAGCAGCACTCTGGCTGCGGCGCAGGGTAAGGGCTGTGACCCGTCCGAAAGTGAACCATACCCCAGGCTGCGGTTGATATGGCTCAGTCTCAGACGTTCCCTGACGTCCGGGAAGAACTGATATACCCTACGGCCCTTATCGCTTAACTTACTTTCCCTTTGCCAGGTATCTACCCGCCATTTCACGAGGCGGTGCTTATCGATAATATCCTGTCCGGTAGTCTCTATTACCTCCTCCTGTCTCCCCCTCGTCAGCCAGGACATTGCAGTCCGAAACCCAATGTTATGTCGATATGGAAGGTTCCAAACACCACGCACAGTGATTCCACTGTCGTGGTGTTTGAAAGACCCTGACAGTCTTACCAGTGCACTTCTCTGCACTCGCCGCACGATATTCCGGTTCGTCACCAGACGTACTCGGTGGGTCCGTGCACTGGCTGCAAAACAGACCACAGACTCAAAGAGCGCGCAATGGTACGTTCTCAGTGTGTGTAATGGTGCCCTGAAGTGCGTT
This sequence comes from Schistocerca americana, assembly GCF_021461395.2. Taxonomy (NCBI): domain Eukaryota; kingdom Metazoa; phylum Arthropoda; class Insecta; order Orthoptera; family Acrididae; genus Schistocerca; species Schistocerca americana. The sequence goes on from NC_060123.1 coordinate 227,366,760, forward strand.
ATGCTCATTCTGGCCGACTTGTGCATGATCTTGGCAGCCCTCTCAGCCTAGTTCTGATGTGTTTGTCAATGGACAGTCTTTCGTCGGGTTGCACACCAAGATATAATGTCTTCCGTTGTCTGCGTATATTAATGTCGTGCAGTTTGGAAAGGTTGAAGTGTCCCTGCTGGCTATGTTACTCACGTCACATGCAATGAATGAATATTCCAGGTTCACAGTTACGGAGCTCTCCTGATACACTGGTTCTGCTGTTACCGCTTATCTACTGTCCACATAATATGGTACTCCCCGCGCCTTCTTTTATAGTGGCAGGTCCGCCTCTCGCAACATATAATGGTCAATTTCGCAAGACATACGAGTGTCGGGATACTTTTGATCTGATAGTGTATGCGGCTTAGGCCTGCAGACCAGAGACCAGACTAGGAGTCAACTGCGGCTAGAATCACCTCTCCCGTCTGACCCAGCCCACCCGATGCATGGTAAGAAGGCAGCGGAATAAATAATTCCTTCCAGCAACAAGATCTGTAAAATTAAAAGCGAACAGCCTTAAAATGAAATGTCCATGAGTAGGACAGATAACAGTAAAATAAGAGGAGAAAATTAATCATGTCACCAAGTGGGTGGGCCCAGCCGTGATTCTAGAGTTCCCACAACCGTTCCAGCTGCGTTCCCTTGTAGTCACATTGAAGTTGCGATCAAGATCTTGCCTTCATCGGAATGGTACATGAAGTGACACTCCTAAAGTAGTAAAATAGGGACCGGTAGGAAATAAAAACAAAGAAAGGAAAGAGTAAAAGGGGGGTGATAAGAGCGGCTGACGGAGGAGGCAGGGACGAAGGACCCCCGGCGCATATGATGTGCATGATTTCCCAATCCTAACCACCCCGCAACCAGAAAGCAGCTTAAAACGTTAGCTCTGAGAATAGAAGCCACTTTCTCGTACGAAACGAAGAACCAGTTCAACTGTCCCTAAGTCGTCCCCAAGTATTACAGGCAGAACACCTGGAAGACCATGCTGGGCGTGGAGAACCAGCAGGGAGTATTGCATCGTGATAGATCCTACCGTCTGCTAGACTCCGCAAGAACGGAGTGGGCGTGGCTCATTACTTGAGGTAGAACTACGACTTAATCTGGTATGATCAATGCAGAGGCGACTGAACCAATCGCATCACTCCAGTTTATATCCTTACACATAGTTACATCAGTTGACTAATCAACTTCACGTCATAGATATTTTAGTTTTAGCATACTACGTTTAGCGTTTTGTGAAGTGCATTCAAGCAAGCTGTCAAGAGGTTTCGCTGGGAAGCCCTTACACAGAGTCCTGATCTCTCCCCGTGCAATTTCCACATTTCTTGGAGCCCTGAAGAAAGAAATTGGTGGTCGTCGTTTTGCTCTGGGTGGAGATATGCACGCCCGGATACGATGGTGGTTCCCCACTGAGCCGCCAACATTTTTCTTTGCTCACTGTGCGACAAATGTGTTAACAGTTAAACCCATTACTTTTCGAACAGTGAAAAGTTTACTCCCCCCACCATCTGTCTCGTTTCCATTTGACTACCCCTTTATACATAGGGATAAATGATCATCGTAACAAAATAAGAGGAAACAGAGCGTGTTCTTTCTTCGCATATGCAATCAGAGCGGAACGGTCGAGAGATAAAGTGGTTCTCCGAACCCTCTAACGAACATTTACGTGTGAATGCAGAGTAGTCGTATGTATGTAGATTAGTGTCTTTTACTTAAGGGGGTAGTCCTCTTTAAAAATTAAAAAAAAAACAACCATGAGCTTCGAATGGGATATCCACTTTACTGTCGGCAGCAATACCGCTACCGAGCTACAATGCGAAGTGTGCGCAAGTGTCTCCAAAAGCCATTCACAGCAGGGAAAAAACATTCTACATATAATTTCAACAACGGCCTAACAGGCTTTACGGAAATTATGAACGTGCTCGAACTTGAGTATGACGAAAGCGCCTGTACAAAAGCGGACGTAAAGCGCGTCGAGCGAGCAGAGCAGCGGATGACTGAAGTTACCAAAGAGGACCGCAGAATTGCCATGGCCACGAAGAAGATTGAGAAGGACTAATCTTGGATCTGGAAGGACTGCTGTATGACCGAGGGATCGGGGACTAGAGGCGTAACACGTACCTTTTTTCTAAACCTTATTTTTCAAATTGCCGGGAAACATAACTTCAGAGTGATACATACGATTCTCATCGGTATTGGCTGCCAGCATTCTAAATTGAATTCTCTATCAGGGTTCGTAAGCCGTTTACTGTATCTAGAAAGTCTATTTTCGGTCCAAACTTCTATCTCGATTTTATGGGCGAAGAAAATTATACTTGTTTCAACACGTCAACATTTTGTTAGGACTTAATATTTTTCAGTTATCCTCTGTACGCTGATAGGAAATGTGTTGAAAGTGGCTTGTACACAAGTACATTGTTACCGATCTAACATACCGAGCGAGGTGGCGCAGTGGTTAGCACACTGGACTCGCATTCGGGAGGACGACGGTTCAATCCCGTCTCCAGCCATCCTCATTTAGGTTTTCCGTGATATCCATAAATCGTTTCAGGCAAATGCCGGTATGGTTCCTTTGAAAGGGCACGGCCGATTTCCTTCTCAATCCTTCCCTAACCCGAGCTTGCGCTCCGTCTCTAATGACCTCGTTGTCGACGGGATGTTAAACACTAACCACCACCACCACCACCACCGATCTAAAGTCCAGCCCATGACTAATGTTCCGGCTGCAGGAGGTCCTTCCACCTGGTGCAGCGGTTACAGGGGGCGTCCTATATGGAGACAAAACTTGTTTCTTAAAGACAAATGTGGAAGGAACAGAACCGTATCATCAGATATAGCGCTAAACAGAACCGTACCATCAGATATAGCGCTACTGTTTATTTAACTTGAAAAAAAAGCACGAAAACAACCTCTTTTTCGTGCATTCGGAAATGGCTACTTCTTTAATTTCTGGGCAATAATCTGTTCTCCAGTTTTTAAAGACATTGTCATCATAAATGTTAAAAAAAAGTGGGAGAAACTTAACAAGCCTGCCTTCATTTGTCCTTTTCCTTTCTGCATTCGTTACTACACTCCTGGAAATGGAAAAAAGAACACATTGACACCGGTGTGTCAGACCCACCATACTTGCTCCGGACACTGCGAGAGGGCTGTACAAGCAATGATCACACGCACGGCACAGCGGACACACCAGGAACCGCGGTGTTGGCCGTCGAATGGCGCTAGCTGCGCAGCATTTGTGCACCGCCGCCGTCAGTGTCAGCCAGTTTGCCGTGGCATACGGTGCTCCATCGCAGTCTTTAACACTGGTAGCATACCGCGACAGAGTGGACGTGAACCGTACGTGCAGTTGACGGACTTTGAGCGAGGGCGTATAGTGGGCATGCGGGAGGCCGGGTGGACGTACCGCCGAATTGCTCAACACGTGGGGCGTGAGGTCTCCACAGTACATCGATGTTGTCGCCAGTGGTCGGCGGAAGGTGCACGTGCCTGTCGACTTGGGACCGGACCGCAGCGACGCACGGATGCACGCCAAGACCGTAGGATCCTACGCAGTGCCGTAGGGGACCGCACCGCCACTTCCCAGCAAATTAGGGACACTGTTGCTCCTGGGGTATCGGCGAGGACCATTCGCATCCGTCTCCATGAAGCTGAGCTACGGTCCCGCACACCGTTAGGCCGTCTTCCGCTCACGCCCTAACATCGTGCAGTTACCGCCTCCAGTGGTGTCGCGACAGGCGTGAATGGAGGGACGAATGGAGACGTGTCGTCTTCAGCGATGAGAGTCGCTTCTGCCTTGGTGCCAATGATGGTCGTATGCGTGTTTGGCGCCGTGCAGGTGAGCGCCACAATCAGGACTGCATACTACCGAGGCACACAGGGCCAACACCCGGCATCATGGTGTGGGGAGCGATCTCCTACACTGGCCGTACACCACTGGTGATCGTCGAGGGGACACTGAATAGTGCACGGTACATCCAAACCGTCATCGAACCCATCGTTCTACCATTCCTAGACCGGCAAGGGAACTTGCTGTTCCAACAGGACAATGCACGTCCGCATGTATCTCGTGCCACCCAACGTGCTCTACAAGGTGTAAGTCAACTACCCTGGCCAGCAAGATCTCCGGATCTGTCCCCCATTGAGCATGTTTGGGACTGGATGAAGCGTCGTCTCACGCGGTCTGCACGTCCAGCACGAACGCTGGTCCAACTGAGGCGCCAGGTGGAAATGGCATGGCAAGCCGTTCCACAGGACTACATCCAGCATCTCTACGATCGTCTCCGTGGGAGAACAGCAGCCTGCATTGCTGCGAAAGGTGGATATACACTGTACTAGTGCCGACATTGTGCATGCTCTGTTGCCTGTGTCTATGTGCCTGTGGTTCTGTCAGTGTGATCATGTGATGTACCTGACCCCAGGAATGTGTCAATAAAGTTTCCCCTTCCTGGGACAATGGATTCACGGTGTTCTTATTTCAATTTCCAGGAGTGTATTTTTGTTTCACAACGTAAGCTGTCGAGTGGCCTTATGTGGTATGGTGGGCAGGCAATGCCATTCAGTACTGCCCCTAATTCGCCTATTTTGATCATCTCTATCGAAAGTTTATTGAAAAACCTATAAAAGCGAAGAGGGTTTCAAGAATATATTTCTGTGTTTCTCTGTAAGTCCTTTTGTTGGAAAAATATTGTCCAGCTCGATACTTATACAACTTCATTGCAAATAAACGTATCCTCTGCACTAAGTCTGAGGTCAGTACTGATATCTGCCAGATCATTATCAATAAACAATATGGACAGCGGAAATGAGGTCCTGCTTGCAGCCAGTTTGAGACTAAACAGCCGCTCAATGGGAGAGGAATATCGGGTTACAATGGGGTCCTTGGGGGGTCTGTCTTCTGTGAGGAGAATCCCGGCGACCGCCTCCTCTGAGAGGAAGAGAAGGCAGGCCGACAGCCGCGTGGGGCGGCGGTGGGGGAAAGGGCGGCAGTGTCTGCGCGGTCCAGACAGCGCTGTGCTTTGTGTCCGGACGGCAACTGTTGTCAGCGGCTGGGGGCGGTCACACGATAAATCTGGACCCTGTATTACTGGGGACATCTGTTCACTCCGCCGCTGACACAGCAGTAGCTGCAATGGCCACCGCTTCTGGTTTTACGTACTGCAACACAGCGTCGGCAGCCACTATGTCGGTACACCAACTAGGGTTGGGAAAAACCCACCGGTTAAAACTGATACTTTAGTTTTTGAAAAACAGGTATTTTCCAGTCTTTGTTTGGTCATGTTATAACAACTGTTCTCCATTTTTAACTAATAACTGAGTGAAAAATCCGAAATATCAATGAGCCACAGCAGCAGTACTAAAATTTTTCGTTTTCAAATAAACTTAAAAAAAAAGTTTGTCTGACTAGTAAAACCTGCATTGGATTGAAATACAGTGTTAGCATAGTAAATGAGAAAAGCAGTACGTCTTCTTCAATAACAATGTCAACGGAAACAAGCAACAAACACACGGCGTAATAATTGGCACAGCATTACTGAGACCATAATGTCTCTGCTGCCGCGTGTCGAGGCTATGGTAGTTAGTCGCTGCAGTCGCCAGACATCCATTATATTGCAGAGTGACACCAACTATAATCTGCAAATATTTTTATGAAGTGACGTAGCGATGAAGTACAATACTTCATTTGCTTTAAATTGTCTGCCACTGCTATGAAATAGTAACTGAGGAACAGAATTATAATAACAGTAATAATATGCTGAAAACATGAGGTAACAAGTCAAGGTATATCTTCTTAGACAGGAATGTTGCTAATTCGACACATATTAATTACTTTTCTTATTAATATTTACGTGACAAGAGTGATAGCTTAAGTTTTAAAAGGAAATTCTTATCTTCTTACCACCTGTGAGGGTTAAGTTTACGCGCGGTTCATTGTTACGAGTTACAGTTCAGTTTTTTTGCAGCTTAAGAACAGTGTACTAAGCAAACTTGATACACGTAAGTACAGAGTGCGGGGCGGGAACTTGCTTATTTTTAAAAAAATCATAAATCAGAAAGAATTAAGAGACATCAATTTCATTCTTTTTTCTTTACAAAGAGTAACATCTAAAGTTTAGTACCATTAAGTTTTGGAAATGATACCTTTAAGGTGGCCTCCCTTCTGCTCAATGCATTTGAAGAGTCAAAATCGGAAGTTTCGGTCCACTTTTTCTAAATTGTCTCTGTCGATGTGCCAGGGTCTGCGGGCGGTTGGTGTACACCAAGGATTTGAGATAGCCCCATAAGAAAAAGTCGCATGGCGCTAAATCTGGCAAGCGTGCTGGCCACTGGAGATAGCCCCTCAAAGAGATGAGACGATCGGAGATGTTCGCGCAACATGGCCATCCATGTTCATACTGTGGCGACATCTTGTTGGAACCAGACATCACCCATATCCATTTCTTCAAGTTCTGGAAGAAAAAACTGTTCAACCATCTGAACATAACGCTCAGAAGTGTCCGTCACTGCCGACCGGAGTGGCTGAGCGGTTCTAAGCGCTTCAGTCTGGAATCGCGCGACCGCTACGGTCGCAGGTTCGAATCCTGCCTCAGACATGGATGTGTGTGATGTCCTTAGGTTAGTTAGGTTTAAGTAGTTCTGAGTTCTAGGGGACTGATGTCCTCAGATGTTAAATCCCATAGTGCTCAGAGCCATTTGAACCATTTGATTTGTCCGTCACATCGTTCTCTTCGAAAAACCATGGATCAACAATGCCAACTTTAGACAGTGCGCACCAAACAGTCACACCTTCTTATTTGAAGTCTTCACGGGTTGTCAGCCGAGTAGCGTCTTCGTCTCGTAGTTGACAACCCATGAAAACTTCATATATGAAATTCGCCGAGAAATTCTGTACTGACGATGATGATTATGATGATGATTGCTTTGTGGGGTGCTCAACTGCGCGGTTATCAGCGCCCGTACAAATTCCCAACCTGTGCTCAGTCCAAACTCGCCACATTCATGAATGATGATGAAATGATGAGGACATCACAAACACCCAGTCATCTCGAGGCAGGTAAAAATCCCTCACCCCGCCGGGAATCGAACCCGGGACCCCGTGCTCGGGAAGCGAGACCACGAGCTGCGAACTGCACTTACGACTCACACCTTCTGTATGCAGGGGCTGCTCACGAAGTTCTCGGGGATTCGTGCCACTCCAATACAGCATATTTTGTTTATTCACGCAGCCAGACAAATGAACATGTGCCTCGTCGCTGAAGAACACTAAGGCGTCGTAAGGCAGCTCATCGATCAAGACTTCACACGCATTTTTCCTGAAATAAAATCACGTGGATGAAGTGTGTGCACCACTGTCAGTTTATACGGATGAGATTTCAACTCTTCATGAAGATTTCGTCTCAGTGTGCGAACAGAAATTGCAAGGACACCTACATGTTTGCGTGCAGATCGCTTGGGGGAATTCAAAATCGACATCCTTACCCTCTCTATGTTTTCAGGCGTTCTGGTGGTTCGTGAAGATCCTGGTTTCTTTTCATCCAGTATCCATGAACTGTCTACCCACGTAACTGATTTCCCATCAGCAACACGACCAGCACAAGCCAAAGAAAATATCTGACAGTGACTTAATAGAAGCAGTCGAACTTGTAAAAGCGAAAATACTAAGTTTACGTAGCTGGAAAAATAATAAAAAAAATTGGTGCGGGGCCCATGGTGTCCGCTAAAAGACAGTCTTTCCAGACATCTAACCCAGTAAGAATTAGTAAAATTGCATAAGTTAAGAAGATCATTTGCACTGAAATCATACGAAAGATTCCCGAGTATCTTGTTCCATACAGATCTTCAATAGGCCATAAGAAGACTACTGGAGGCATACAGAAGAACTAAAGAAACTAAATGTGAAGGAGAATCCCGACGCAGTTTGCAACTGCGATGAAGCTGGCCTGTCGTACGTTGTTAAGCTGGGAAAGTAGTTATGGCAATGGAGAAAATTATGTTTATAAAAGAACTTGTCCAGAACGAGGATAAATTCATACTCTAATTGGATGTGTGTTTGCAAATGGCATGTGTGTTAGCAAATGAGACATGAATATCACCTCTGATTATTTCCAACGGAGTTCGGTGGAGAGAACAGCTAATAACGTTGTGGCGAAATATTCCTGCAATGGTTCCAATATTTCATCAATTCCATTCCACCCACACGGCCAGCTGTCTTTATTATGGATGTCCATGCCCCAACAGAGAAACCCAACTTCCACAGAATTCTAAATGCAGCTCCTGTGCGGGCTTTTATCAAGCATAATATTTTTAATGATTGAAGAAAGGAAATTTTTCCATTCAACAAGGAAGCCATCTCCATACGAGCTATCACCCGATCAATGAGTACACAAAACACCGCAGATTTGCGAACACATCTAACATTAGATCTTCAAACCTCCTTAACACTAGAAGCGCCGAAGCGATCAAAATGATCGCTACACATTTTCAAAAATTTATTTTGAATGCATTGCTATGAACTTCAGTGACGTTTCCACATTACCGGTCAGAATCATCGGTACTAAACATAATAAGTATTTTTTTGAAAATTGGGTATGATGTTGTTAACGAGTATACTTAAGAGCCGCCGCAAGTGAATGCTGTAGTGATTATTATAAATAAATATACAGGGTGATTCAAAAAGAATACCACAACTTTAAAAATGTGTATTTAATGAAAGAAACATAATATAACCTTCTGTTATACATCATTACAAAGAGTATTTAAAAAGGTTTTTTTTCACTCAAAAACAAGTTCAGAGATGTTCAATATGGCCCCCTCCAGACACTCGAGCAATATCAACCCGATACTCCAACTCGTTCCACACTCTCTGTAGCATATCAGGCGTAACAGTTTGGATAGCTGCTGTTATTTCTCGTTTCAAATCATCAATGGCGGCTGGGAGAGTTGGCCGAAACACCATATCCTTAACATACCCCCATAAGAAAAAATCACAGAGGGTAAGATCAGGGCTTCTTGGAGGCCAGTGATGAAATGCTCTGTTACGGGCTGCCTGGCGGCCGATCCATCGCCTCGGGTAGTTGACTTTCAGGTAGTTACGGACAGATAAGTGCCAATGTGGTGGCGCTCCATCCTGCTGAAATATGAATTGTTGTGCTTCTTGTTCGAGATGAGGGAACAGCCAATTCTCTAACATCTCCAGATACTGTAGTCCAGTTACAGTAGCACCTTCGAAGAAAAAGGGACCAAAAACTTTATTGGCTGAAATGGCGAACAAATGTACAACTAAATGAAACTTTATAGCTCCCTTAATTCGCCGACAGATAGTGCTTAGCTCTGCCTTTTGTCGTTGCAGAGTTTTAAATTCCTAAAGTTGTGGTATTCTTTTTGAATCACCCTGTATTACAACATGTCCTCCTTCATCTGGTTGAGATTAAGCCCGTTATAAATATTATCTAAACTGCAGTAACATGCACAACAATGAAACCCCTATACTTTATTGACGTCCATCGTTTTCCTCTGCGTCTCCAGTAGCGTTCTCATCCTTCAGTTTGTCACAGCACAGTAATCATGGCTCGTGGATCACCGTAGCTTACCGATGCAGAGTCGTTCGCTCCCTTGCTTGATATTCCAGATGTCATGTCCGAAGCACAATGTGACCTAGAAATAGTCAACCTAGAAGCAGAATGCGACCTAGATGTACAGCACCTAGAAGAACGGATGAGTATTACTGCCAACCAAACAACCATTCTGAAAGCAGTGATTCAAATGATGTTCAGGCATGTTAGTTATAATAATGATATACGCTATTTTCATGTTACTTAGATTGCAATTATTTTAGGCGTATGCTTTTAATATGAATTTTTCTATTTTTCTATTACAGCAGCAGAAAATGTATCACGTAACGCAACAGAAGCCTCCCAGGGCCACGTAATATGTTACTAGGTACAGATGGCATCACTGAGTGAGCTGTAGCAGAGTTTGGAAAGACCGTATCCGGCAGATTGGCGTATCTTAACATCTTCAGACAATTTAGGACGTACTCCATGTTAAAAGTAGTATGTTTCTGACGACAGTGTAGCAGGCCACTGCGTCTTTTTCTTGATGTATCAATACCGAAACAAAATACAACACTGTACGGAAACTGAAGGGAAATGTGTTCTAAGAAATGAAATGTGGAATGTAAGCTTGGAAAAACTGAGGCCTTCGTTGACTTGTAAGTTCTTGGTGTTCTGGAGCCAATAGCACTAAACTTTATGAACTGTGGTCTAGAATGTGCGGGCCACCATTGTTCACTGATACAATGGGGAAGAAAGAAATTCTAAGACTTTTGCGCTTTGACGTTAGAAACAACATCAGAACGCTTGAAGATACATAAAAATGTATTAGCATCAAAAGTTTGTAACAAATTCATTGAAAATTGTCAACTGACATATATTCCAGGTGAAAATCTAGCTATTGATGAGAAGCTTTTCCCAATCAAAATAAGGCGTCGATTCTTACAGTACTGGATGTTTCAAAAGAATATACGTATTACAAAGTATGATTTTGCCCAAACTATCGATCGTTGCGCCTCGGCTCGGCTATTGGAGAAACGAATACATAGTCTAGTTTATATTAATAGCCGATAGATGTCAGTTGTCTGCTGTTTTGCTTGTCAACCGTCATATGTTTGGTTCAAAATGGTTCAAATGGCTCTGAGCACTATGGGACTTAACATCTGTGGTCATCAGTCCCCTAGAACTTAGAACTACTTAAACCTAACTAACCTAAGGACATCACACACATCCATGCCCGAGGCAGGATTCGAACCTGCGACCGTAGCAGCCGCGCGGTTCCGGACTGAGCGCCTAGAGCCGCTAGACCACCGCGGCCGGCGTCATATGTTTAAAATGGCTACTCCGCAGCAGAAATAATTTTGTGTTCTCGAGTTTGCGAAGTGCAATTCCGTGATTACAGTGCAATATCGACAGTTTCTAGATACAGAATGTGCATGCAAAGGAATGAGTCCTGACCGCCCTCGTGTTCCTGAAGAAAATGTTGCACGAATTCAAACTGCTTTCCAATGTAGTCCTTCAAAATCAACTCGTCGTGCTAGTCAGGAGTTACAACTGTCTACAACAACAATTTGGCGTGCTTGTCCGAGAATGGGAGGAATTTCAGTATCGATTCGATATTATTGTTCGTGTCGCTGATGGAGTATATATTGAACAACTGTAATCTGAACTTGAGAGGTTCGTAAACGTGTGTGTAAAGCTTCATATTCGTATGTCAAAGTTTAAGAAATATATGCTTTCGAAATACATATATTCTTTTTGAAACACCCTGTATATGTCCTTCAAACCGGATAAATCTGCTACAAAATTTTGGCTTCTTGTGGACGTTGACTCAGGTTCTGTACAATGGGTTTCCTTATCTAGGGAAAGAAGACTCCAGGCCAAGCGACGAGACTCTTCCCGAAAGTGTAATAATGAAGTTGGTGGAACAGTTTCAAAAAAGGGCGAAAAGTGACAATTTTTTATAGCATTGAAACTGGGCTAGAAATTTACAACTGATGATACCGGTATTGTTGGGACAATTAAGATGATTAAGGGGAGAAATTCCTAATCTTGTATAGGCTTTGAAAGCTCTGCTCTCTTGATACATTCCAATGGCACTCAATGACAAGTAAACGAAACAAGAACGTCTTTTGCACTCAAAAGTTGAACTTTAAACTAGTCCGAAAAGAATTCCAGAAACAACAGACTTCTATAACAATACAGAAATGGGTTGACGTGATGGATCAAATGGGAAGAAAATATACTGTTCGAGGAGGTGCACACAGATGGCCAGTTCATGTATTTCGTAATATTCTTGAGTGGCAGCTGTCAATTCCTGGGTCATACTCAAGAAAGTGACAGGGAAGGGCATCAATTGCCAAAATTACGTACAAGGAGCTTCGTGTGGGATACTTGGGCTCCAAACCGAAGTCGGTGGAAATAGAACCAGAATTTGGAGAGCCCGTGGAAGGAAGTAAAATGAGGAAGCAATGTCCAATGAAGAATTGCAGGAATATGACAAGCTGTATCTGCAAAAAGTGCATATGGTGAGTGTGTGGTTTTTGCTGGAAAGTCGTAACTAAGGACGCGGGATCTTGCTCGAAGGACGTAACTAAGGACGTGGTATGTAGTTCCTGTTACAAATGATACATTCATATCAGCGTGTGAAAACACACTAAAGAAAATATTAGACAATGCTGTACAAATATGTTGTGGTACGTGGACCTAGCAACGTGTTTCACGACTTTAATTGCACTAAATAAAATATTGCAGTAATGTATTTTATGATAATGAGTACCTAGTATATTTCACTTTATGTGCTAAAAGAATTTGGAATAAAAACTGCGTGTTTATTAGATTAAATCTTTTTAATACACATTCGTGTTTTTAACAACTGGGAAAAATATTAAATTTCCGATAAAATGATATAATTTGCCTCATTTTAGTGTCAGATCCTATATTTTCTAAACTTAGTAGCACACATTTGAAACGACGATAATGAGAACGAAAATAATAATTTCAATTAGCGGTCAAATTGACCGCTTCGTTAGTTCAAGGTGTACAGTATGTTCCGGTGGTTCTAGTCTTGAGTCACGGGCACTGGAGAAAACTAACGCCACCTAGGTGGTGCTGAGAAAACCTAGGCAACGACCAGGAGTAGAAAAACCGACGGTATGGCAAAGTTTCTCACTCCTATTCACGAAACAAAGGCGAAACGTCAGCTCCGTCCAAAAAACAAACGAAACAATAGAAGCAACAATTGGGAACGATGCTGTCAGTTGTAGTGTTATTATGGAGGCCCCTGTCCTGATGGTGTGAGGAAGAAGACTGGCGTAAAATAGGTGCAGCGTATCTTTTGTGTAATGCCACATCATATTTTGTTTCTATTCAGACCCTGAGCGTTGAACTTTCATGTGTTACGCCTGCGCAGCGTCAAATGTCGATTCTGATAATTTTTTTAAAATCTACTAATGTTTTACATGGACATTTATTTTGCATTAACTGTATATGATAAATTACACTGTACCAAAAATAAAGTTAGCTACACGTAACGGCGTATACTACCACTCTTTTATTCATCCAACAACTATCACTAAATCAGCTTATACCTGTCACGAAACTGTTCGCCTTATAGCAGAGTGGTCAGCAAAGATGGCTGCCACGCGAAAGACCTGTGTTCGATTCCCGGTACTTCCTGGTACCAGGTGCACACAGCCTCGTGATGCCAGCTGAGGAGCTCCTGCTAAACGGCCGGGAGAGCGGCGTGTTCTGCAGACAACACCCGCAGAGGATGACACGGCGGCCTGTAGATATCCCTTGGGCATTCATGGCTTGGCGAGGACCTCGTTTCATCGTGGAGTTACTGACCCCCATCACGACAATACCTGCCAATGTCTGTAGCACTTTTATCATTTAAAATTCCACTTGCTCTTTTAACATTTTTATTTTTGTAGTTGATCCTGTTAACATATCCGTAATTGGACGAAATTCTTCCACGTTGCAGATTTACCTTAAATATTGTGCAAGCCATCATACGGTGAATGGTACCTTGTACCACCTCTAGTCATTACCTTTCCTGGTCCAATCGCTAATGGAGCGAGGGAAACATGACACCTATATGCTACTCTCATACGAGGCCTGATTTCTCTTATCTTGCTTCCACGCTTCTTATGAAATACATAATTATTCTAGTGGTAGAAGAATCGATCTATAGCCTGTCGCAAACTCCGGTTGCCTATACTCAATAGAATTTCACGAAAACATTTCTTCCTTCCAGGGGAAGAAGAATCGGCCAACGAAATTTTATTGACACTCGTTTTCCTCATCCATTATTAACGAATGGAGCAGATGTGGGAGAAAATTATAGTCGTATTTCCCCACTGCCACACACCTTAAGGTAGCTTGCCCAGCACAGATGTTTGTGTGTCCACTCAACCCGCTCGGCACCACATCGCAAATACCAGTGATAACCTGAAAGCTATACCAACATCCCGATAAATATACAAACTATTTTCGTTTGGATGCGATTCACATTATTGTTTATGTCCCCGTGCCATTTGCATGTGTAATGACGCTGTTAACAGAATGATATTGCGCATCCTAAAGCTGCGAATTGTTGCAATATTGAGAGTAAGTTTGGAAATATATGCTCTTTCATTCTAATCTTCATTAAATTCGCACTCGCCAGCCGGTGGCAGGTTTTTAGTATTTTCACAGCTGTTCGTTTCGCGATCTTAAGAATTAAACAGGCGTGCACCACTCTCAGTTTACACTAACGCCTAACAGCCCCCTTACCTATCATGGGCAAAAGGCCGTCATGGATGCCCAGCTTCATACCTATATTTTACGCAGCTACCTTATTAATCACGAATAAGTGATTCCCGCATTACAAACACCATTTTTGTTTTGAAGTACTTATTAACTAGATAATTTGTATGCAGAATTGTCAGAGATAATGACCGTGACCACTGTGGTAGCCCGTTATCTCTGCCCGTCGTACCCGAGCTTACTTTTCTAAAGGAATATACTTTCCGAAACGACAATCATTTGTTGTCGCCAACGACCCTTATCCCAACGATTACACTTATTCCAAATACTGTGATTACTTACAACTATACAAGTTTTAAAGTTTCGCATGGATCCCGTGTTGTACTACCACCATAAACTTAACGTCTGATCCAAGCATGCCTTTTCAACTGATAAAAAGACAGCTTCCTATTAAAATTGTATTTGCTAATACTATAAATAAGTCGCAGGGGAAACGCCTCAATGATAAGGATTGTATTTACCAAATCCTGACTATACTCACGGAAAATTGCACAGAGCCTTTTCAATGGTAACTAAATCAACCAACATTTTTGTATCCCTTAAAGAAAATGAAAACCAAAAATTACACGAAGATTACATTCTTACGTCAACTAACTTACCATTGAAGTACTGTACTGCTCTGTACAGGGATTTGTTCAAAATTATGTGCATGGAAATGAATATAAAAGGAAGTGTCAAATTCATAATTATTATTTCACTTCTTTCTGTTCATTTGTAAAGATGATTTCTTTCATTTAAACAATTATCCTTATCTCAACGACTGCACTTATTCCAAAAACTGTCATTATTTGAAACTACAGAGGTGCGAAAGTTTCGCACGGCTGCCCTAGTTAACACTGAATTGAACAATTCAACAACGGTCCGAGAAGTGTAAAAACAAGAAGAGATCAGGACGTCGAGACATCCGCTACTGAATAGTAAAGTCCGTGACCTGATTTTGAATAAACGGCTAGGAATGTTCTTCAGGCAGTGGCGAACCAAACGCCCTTTCGTCATGGTTCTGCATCTGACGCCATCCATAAGAGACTACTTTCATGAACTCTGTCCAAGATGGGTTCCAAAACAGTTCAAAAAAAGAACACAAGTGCAATCGTATGAGAATCTGTCAGTGGCAAATGGTTCGACGTGCTAATAAACGTGTTTGTTTTTGAAACGAATCATCATCACGAGATGAAACATGGGGTCATAACTTTCGAACAGAGATGAAACGCCATAACACGGAATGGAAATATTCCGAATCTCCAGCTAAGAAGAGTTAACCCACTGCAGCGAAAGTGACACGCATTTTTTTCGCAGGAACAAATCCAGATCTGGAACATTTTCCGGAAAAGGAGTACACACACACACAAGAGAGAGAGAGAGAGGGGGGGGAGAGAGAGAGAGAGAGAGAGGGGGGGGGGGGGAATACGAATAATTAGGGAGCGTTGTTGCAGCAGTTCGGTCACCAGAGAGGCAAAACCAACACGGCATTTGACAAATAACGTTAACGAGGGAGAAGTCAGGTTGCCAAGTTTCACTCTTGTTCAGAAACACTAATATTTTCAATTTTCCATGGGAGGATAAAGTAAAAAGACTCTGCATTTCTGAGATCTCTGCGGTGGTATTTAAAGAATTCCACGCCTAATGTATTTCTGCTCTGGTACGCCTCGTAGTTGCAATTAAGAAAATTAGAGCACACTGCTTGCTTTACTTCGGCCAGTGAGCTGCAGTAATTTAGTTAAAACCTCATTAATTAGATGCATATAAAGTGTACGTAGACGAATTGGGCAACTAATTGAGAAATAACCTACAGCTGTGCAAGCAGAGAAAGTGGGAGCAACACGGATGTCAAGCAAATAGAGTATTTATCTTTTATGGGGCAATATTTCAGAAATATTTGTATCATTATGCTTACAATTTACTGCATCTAAGAAGCAGAAAAAGTAAATTGTGTTCATTCCTTACTTTTTTACACCAATTAGGGCA
Organism: Schistocerca americana; assembly: GCF_021461395.2. Lineage (NCBI taxonomy): Eukaryota > Metazoa > Arthropoda > Insecta > Orthoptera > Acrididae > Schistocerca > Schistocerca americana. The sequence continues at coordinate 227,383,115 of NC_060123.1, forward strand.
AAATTAATGAGTAAAATTTCCGTTTTTAACGACAGAGCTAGATTAAATCTTATTTCCTCCCTACTGCTAGTGCGTAATTATATTCCTTCCACATTGCTCTTAATTATTTTCCCATGAGACGTACACTCCGATTTGTACTTGCTGATGGAAAGACAGCAACAAATTAAAATAGGTAACGTATTACCGCTCTATAATATGTTTCTGGATAATATTTTCTGCTCTTAAATCCCCCTTGCAGTAAGAAGTTAATTATTCCCAGAAGCTGTAGCTGCCTGTTACATTTCGTACTATTTCCCAGCGTTTGTGGAGTTTTTCGCGAACGCTAAAATGAGAGATATTGGGAGACATGGGATGAACAGAATATAAACTAAAACCACTCAACAGTGAAGAGGCATGTGGACCTTATGAGATCTGCGCGATTATACAGTGCCGGCCGTTGTGGCCGAGCGGTTCTAGGCGCTTGAGTCCGGAACCGCGCGGCTGCCACGGTCGCAGGCTCGTATCCTGCCTCGGGCATGGATGTGTGTGATGTCCTTAGGTTAGTTAGGTTTAATTGGTTCTAAGTCTAGGGGACTGATGACCTCAGATGTTAAGTCCCATAGTGCTTAGAGCCATTTGAACCATTTTGATTACACAGTCTTCGGAAATTCCCGTTACAAACTTCTAGGACTTTTAGAGAGTACTGCGTACATAATATTTTGAATAGGACTCCATGTCCGGAAACGTACCCTTTCCGTTCTACGACGGATTCATTTCAGATGTGTAACGCGTCCACGTCTGCTGAGGGAAAGAGAAAAGTCTCAGAGTTGCTTGTCCTGGTGTGTAATAGAGTAGATAGGATGACATGTACTACATCAAGTGTCATCTCATGTAACTTGTCTGCATTGCAAACCTTGATTTACGGGACTCCTGTGGAGACAGAAGAAGATCTGCTGACGTTAAGTTCTGGCCGCTGCAATAGAAACTGAAGAGACATCATGTGGGATGGAGAGAGTGCATCAGAACTTGATTCGTAGGTACCACGTCTGCAACAACGTTGGTGGTCGGCACATCGAGCCGCCATTGTAATGCAACAGTACTATACTGTACATACAGTATGCTGGGTGCTTTTTATTTTGCAATAGTGTAAATACGTCATGTCGAAGTGTTAATACAAAGAAGTGTGCTTAAGTGATACATGGATGTTTCCTTTCGAATTATTATTACCTAATACTTGTACTGCGGCACGCTTATTTCAGTTTCTCAAGTGACGAGTTAAACATCAGAATTGAAACTGTCGCTGAACAGACATGAGTTCCTATTCACGTTACACACATCAAAAAATGTTGTGTCTTCTGGTTCCCAGAAGACAAACGTTGACTGTGGTTATTGTATCACATACAGAGATGTCAGATGTCATTAAACCAGCCCAATGATGTAAACAACCATGCATCAGTAGCGTCTATTAGACGGAGAGGGTCCGACAGCCAATCAATTCCAGTCATTCCATCAAGAAGGAGGCACACGGCTTGTGTTGTCTGTAGTTCAACCATGCCTAGACGGTCAATACAGCGGTTCGATCGCGCCCGCATTGTTACTTTGTGCCAGGAAGGGCTCTCGACAAGGGAATTGTCCAAACGTCTCGGAGTGAACCAAAGCAACGTTGTTCGGACATGGAGGAGATACAAAGAGACAAGAAATGTCGATGACATGCCTCGCTCTGGCCGCCCTAGGGGTACTACTGCAGTGGATGACCGCTACATACGGATTATGGCTCGGAGGAACCCTGACAGCAACGCCGCCATGTTGAATAATGCTTTTCGTGCAGCCACAGGACGTCGTGTTTCGACTCAAACTGTGCGCAGTAGGCTGCATGATGTGCAACTTCGCTCCCGACGTCCTTGGGCAGGCCCATCTTCGCAACTACGACACCACCAACGCGGTACAGAAGGGCCCAACACCATGCCGAATGGAACGCTCTTCACCGATGAGTGTCGCACATGCCTTCAACCAGACAATCGTCAGAGACGTGTGTGGAGGTAACCCGGTCAGGCTGAACGCCTTAGACACACTGCCCAGCGAGTGAAGCAAGGTGGTGGTTTCCTTCTGTTTTGGGGTGGCATTATGTGGGCCGACGTATGCCGCTGGTGGTCATGGAAGGCGCTGTAACAGCTGTACGATACGTGAATGCCGTCCTCCGACCGATAGTGCAACCATATCGGCAGCATATTGGCGAAGCATTCGTCTTCATGGACGACAGTGCTCGCCCCCATCGTGCACATCGTTGAATGACTTCCTTCAGGATAACGACATCGTTCGACTGGAGTGGCCAGCATGTTCTCCAGACATGAACCCTATCGACATGCCTGGGATAGATTGAAAAGGGCTGTTGATGGACGACGTGACCCACCACCCACTCTGAGGGATCTACGCCGAATCGCCGTTGAGGAGTGGGACAATCTGGACCACCAGTGCGTTGATGAACTTGTGGATAGTATGCCACGACGAATACAAGCATGCATCAATGCAAGAGGATGTGCTACTGGCAAGTGAACCTCCCCATCGCACCCCCCCCCCCCCCCCTCAGATTTAGTTATAAGTTAGTACAGTGGATAGGCCTTGAGAAACTGAACACAGATCAATCGAGAAAACAGGAAAAAGTTATGTGGAACTATGAAAAAATAAGCAAAATATACAAACTGAGTAGTCCACGCGCAAGATAGGCAACATCAAGGGTAGTCTTAGCTCAAGAGTGCCGTGCTCCCGTGGTTAGCGTGAGCAGCTGCGAAACGAGAGGTCTTTGGTTCAAGTCTTCCCTCGAGTGAAAAATTTAATTTTTTATTTTCAGTTTATGTGACAAACTCTTATGTTTTCATCACTTTTTTGGGAGTGATTATCACATCCACAAGAAAACCTAAATCGGGCAAGGTAGAAGCATCTTTTTACCCATTCGCCAAGTGCACAAGTTAGGTGGGTCGACAACATATTCCTGTCATGTGACGCACATGCCGTCACCAGTGTCGTATAGAATATATCAGACATGTTTTCCTGTGGAGGAATCGGTTGACCTATGACCTTGCGATCAAATGTTTTCGGTTCCCATTGTAGAGGCACGTACTTTCGTCTACTAATCGCGCGGTTTTGCGGTTCGGTCGCAAAACACAGACACTAAACCTATTACAATGAACAGAGACGTCAATGAACGAACGTACAGATCATAACTTTGCGAAAAATAAAGAAAGTAAACTTTTACTCGAGGGAAGGCTTGAACCAAGGACCTCTCGTTCTGCAGCTGCTCACGCTAACCACGGGACCACGGCACTCTTCAGCTCACGCTATCCTTGATGTTGCCTATTTTGCTTATTTTTTCATAGTTCCACATAACTTCTTCCTGTTTTCGCGATTGATCTGTGTTCAGTTTCTCAAGGCCTATCCACTGTGCCAACTCATAACTAAATCCGAAGGGGGGTGCGATGGGGAGGTTCCCTTGTGGGTATTAGAGGACCATCACCTCTGATGGTCTAGCTGTATGGTGGTACAACATGCAGTATGTGGTTTTCATGAGCAATAAAAGGGGCGGAAATGATGTCTATGTTGATCTCTATTTCAATTTTCTATACAGATTCCGGAACTCTCGAGACCGAGGCGATATAGAACTTTCTTTTGATGTGTGTATTACTGGCACGCCTTTGCAAATCTTAGAAGTTTGAATCAGGAATTTCCCTACATCCTGTATACAGTTTACAACAGATATTGCTTCCCGTATAGCAGTAGTTTACTGTTGTTCGCTAGAATACGTACGGTTCCCAGCAATTAAAGCAAATTAAAAAACCCAGGTCATTCCCTTTTACATAGACGGATCGACGGACAGACGCAGAACTTCCGTGCTACGATATAGCAGTGCCTGTGTTATTCTGAATTACAATGCAAAGTTCCTTTTCACATGCATGCGTGTCTGGAGGAACACTGCATCGTAATTCGGAATAACACAGGCGCTGCAATATCGTATTTATCCGCAGACACCGGGCAAGCGGATACATAATGAATTTACGAATACAGTTTGTAGACGCATGGTTGACTACATATGGAGGTTTCAATCAGGCCGTCAGCCGTGCACGGATAGCCAAATGGTAAAGCGACCGCTTGCGATAAGCGGGAGATCATGGTTAGAGTCTCGGTCCGGAGCACAAATTTTCATTATTGTCATTCCATTCTACAACTGATGGTTGTCCATATTCGCAGTTACGAATTCATGTCACTGCTATAGAGGTACATAATATATGTCGAGATATACTGCTACTATACGTGTACTTATTTCGTAGAAATCGTTGTACATAAAGCTCTTTGTTCCTCTGTATCCACTGATGAGTTATAAATCCGAAAACCGGTTTTTACAAGTGAACAATTCTAGTGCAGCGCATAGTGAATTGAAGACTGGCAACAAATATCTTGCAGCTGGGCCAGCCGTTGTGGCTGAGCGGTTCTAGGCGCTTCAGTCCGGAACCGCGCCGCTGCTACGGTCGCAGGTTCGAATCCCGCCTCGGGCATGGATGTGTGTGAAGTCCTTAGGTTTAAGTAGTTCTAAGTCTAGGGGACTGATGACCTCAGATGTTAAGTCCCGTAGTGCCTAGAGCCATTTGAATCTATCTTGCAGCTGGGGAGCACCACAAGTTCAAGATTTTTGGTTGGTTTGTTCATTTGGGGGAGGGGACCAAACATGGAGGTCACCGGTCCCATCGAGTAGGGAAGGACGAGGAGGGAAGTCGGCCGTGACCTTTCGAAGGAACCATTCCGGCTTTTGCCTGAAGCCATTTAGAGAAATCACGGAAAATCTAAGTGAGGATGGCCGGACGCGGGTCTGAAGCGTCGTCCTCCCGAATGCGAGTCCAGTGTGCTAACCACTGCGATACCTCGCTCGGTTTCCAGGTTTCTGTGTTAGTTCATTAAAACGCCGCTAATGTATTCCACGTCAATTACTTTGGGTCTTATGACACCAGCGGTACTCACTACTCAGTGATTAAAAAAATTCTGATACGCGGAGGATTAAGACTAATAACTTCCATCGTACTTCAGGGAGGAGAGTAGAGATTGTAAATTACATAAAAAAACTATAAATGATGATGGCTTCTCTGGGATGAAGAGGGTGGCACAGGAGAGGAATACGTGGCAGGCAGCATCAAAACAGTCTGAAGACTGATTTGAAAGCAATGAAATAAAATTGGTATGGACCCCATATCGACAAACAGACCTCGGGAATGGGCCGAAAAAGATTTTTTTTTTTTTTTTTTTTTTTTTAAGCGACCTCTTTTGAAAATCTAATTACGATACCCAGAAGTCGTCCAATGAACCTGAATCTGGCATTTGCCCTCCCCACGGCTATAATGATACGGCCATTCAGCCTTAAATCACTGTGTGCAAAAACGCTTACGTATTTTAAAGCAGTGCAACTGCTCTACATAAATTATTGGACCCGTTCGTGAATTTGCATTATATTTGTTCATTAGGAGGGCCAGGTGCCGATCTTTCCACCACGCACGTATAGTCTGCAAGTATTTCAGCCTTTGGTATTACGTTTCTGACGATGCCTCCCTGCACAGCGTCTTTTGCACACGGCCTCAGAACGCCACAGACGTTACCAGCCAGCTAATTTGTACATAAATCTCCTTGCAATTAAAACTACGTCGGGCGTGAAACCCGGACCTCTCTCAGTCCTGAGCTATACAGGAGCGACACGCCATCCGCCCTCATACCGTCACTTCCGCTAGAACTACTACTCTACCTTCCAAATTTCACCCAAGCGCTCCTGAATACCTTGCGGGACCAAAACTCCTGGAAGAAAGTATACTGGTAAGAGCTATTCCCGAAATATACAGGGTGTTACAAAAAGGTACGGCCAAACTTTCAGGAAACATTCCTCACACACAAAGAAAGAAAATATGTAATGTGACATGTGTCCGGAAACGCTTACTTTCCATGTTAGAGCTCATTTTATTACTTCTCTTCAAATCACATTAATCATGGAATGGAAACACACAGCAACAGAACGTACCAGCGTGACTTCAAACACTTTGTTGCAGGAAATGTTCAAAATGTCCTCCGTTAGCGAGGATACATGCATCCACCCTCCGTCGCATGGAATCCCTGATGCGCTGATGCAGCCCTGGAGAATGGCGTATTGTATCACAGACGTCCACAATACGAGCACGAAGAGTCTCTGCATTTGGTACCGGGGTTGCGTAGACAAGAGCTTTCAAATGCCCCCATAAATGAAAGTCAAGAGGGTTGAGGTCAGGAGAGCGTGGAGGCCATGGAATTGGTCCGCCTCTACCAATCCATCGGTCAGTGAATCTCTTGTTGAGAAGCGTACGAACACTTCGACTGAAATGTGCAGGAGCTCCATCGTGCATGTCGTACTTGTGTCGTACTTGTAAAGGCACATTTCTAGCAGCACAGGTAGAGTATCCCGTATGAAATCATGATAACGTGCTCCATTGAGCGTAGGTGGAAGTACATACTGACGAAACTAAAATGAGCTCTAACATGGAAATTAAGCGTTTCCGGACACATGTCCACATAACATCTTTTCTTTATTTGTGTGTGAGGAATGTTTCCTGAAAGTTTGGCCGTACCTTTTTGTAACACCCTGTATAAAGAGCAATTTCAGTAAATATTTCGCGCCGACTGAAACGTATCCTTTGGACTCAAAGCGAGCATGACACTGGTAAGAGTAACAATTCTTTTTTGTCGGCATGAGATGGAATCTGCGTCGAGGCGTTCGTATTATGTTCATTTAGAAGTGGCAGCGATACTACCTGCGTCGTCTTGGGACTGTGTGGATGGTGTGACATGCGCGAAGGCAATCTGGATCTACGATAGCGTGCCAAGTTTAACCGTCTTGCAACACGGCAGACGATCCATTATCAACTTGACTGAGAAATCTATGAATGACGCGACCGTATCTGTGCTGTCAAAAGGTCTTCACTTTTCTCCTACACCTGTTACTAGTCGATTTCGGATGTTCCATCAGAGACGGTGTGGCCCCTCTTGCCTGCCTTCCAACGTGTCGGGAACCTTGCCGTGCGTTAACGATAGTCGCACCACCGAAGGGCATTTCACCAATGCAGAGGCAGCCTTCTGTAACTTAATGAAAAGACGTGGACACGGCAGTGCTCGAAGACAACTTCGGTTAAGTCTGAAAGGTATTGTGAGGGGTACTAGCGGGTCGTGTGTCGTGTCTGAACAGTTCTGTGTGGTAAGAGCATTTCCCGCGAAAGCAAGGTTCCAGGTGTGAATCCCGGTCCGGCACTTATTATTAATCAGACAAGAAAGATACCCACATTTGTTACTGAAGTTTCAACGAGACCACGTTATTTCTGTTCCAGAATATTAAGAGACATTTGGTGCAATCTGATATGCTATGGACTATTGGAAGCGGAAGGAGGGGGGTGGGCAGCATGGAGTGCAAGGAAACATGTAGTGGAGGAACTGGTCTTCTTACGTATTGCAGGTGATTGCAACGTGTTTATGGGTAAGCTGTTGTTACATAATGAAACCACGCCATGAAACCAAAAACCAACAAATAAAGAAAAAAATAAAAAATGAAACCAGCTGTGGTGTTAGTGGACGTCTTCGGTATTTCAGAGGAAAGACCAACTAGTGTAGATCCATACTTTTTCAGCAGATTAGGAAACTGCTACTTGATGCTGAAGTTGTAATTGGAAAGTGTAAAACCTATAGTAGATACAGTCACCGTTGAAGATTATATTGAAATTAGTTTTGGGGATGATCCAATGATACAGCTAGACAATGGGCCGACTTCAGAAAGCGGTCCAGCATTAGTGGCAGTGGCGAGAGAAGTGGTTCCTCGCTCGTCTTATCTATCACCACCAAAGCAGAAAAGAGCAAATGATCCTCCACAATGGTGCCCTACTGTGCCCTAGAGTCAAACTCACCACCGTTATGGCACAAATGAGAAACAAAAAAGAAAATTTTGATGACGTCGAAAAAGCGCTGAAAAGGCATTGTAGAAACAAGAAAGTGCTACAAGAAAGAATAATTAATAATGAGGTTCGTCATCATTGGTTCATTGCAATGCGGAAACATGGAATCAAACGAGACCGAAGGCTACGGATCTAGGCGATGCCTTTTAAAGCACATATTTCTGTTGTTCAAACGTTACTGAATGCATCTGCTTGTCTGTCTACAATATTTAGCCGCGTTTGCACTAGACTGCACGAAGGTTCCTGTCTTGATGTGTATTCATAACCTATATTTGGCAGTTGCAGCTCTTATGTTTCTTGCCCACATCAGCTTAATTTGCTTGTTATAGATGACTGTTCCAACACGCTATGTAGACTCAAACTGTGCACCACGACAGTTGGGTGCCCTTCTTTGTGACAGGAAGTTTCAAAATAGAGCACACCCCGCTGCAGGATGAATGTTACGTTTGGGGCGTAACGAGTAAATCTTGAGTCAATGAAATAGAAGTAGTCCCGTTCATGCGTGTGTGTATACTACTGGCCTTTAAAATTGCTACACCAAGAAGAAATGCAAATGATAAACGGGGACTCATTGCACAAATATATTATACTAGAACTGACAAGTGATTACATTTTCACGCAATTTAGCTGCATACATCCTGAGAAATCAGTACCCAGAACAACCACATCTGGCCGTAATAACGGCCTTGATATGCCTGGGCATTGAGTCAAACAGAGCTTGGATGTCGTGTACAGGTACAGTTGCCCATGCAGCTTCAACAGGATACCACAGTTCACCGAAGGTAGTGACTGGCGAATTGTGACGAGCCAGTTCCTCGGCCACCATTGACCAGATGTTTTCAATTGGTGAGAGATCTGGAGCATGTGCTGGCCAGGGCAGCAATCGAACATTTTCTGTATCCAGAAAGGTCCGTACAGGACCTGCAACATGCGGTCGTGCATTATCCTCCTGAAATGTAGGGTTTCGCAGGGATCGAATGAAGGGTAGAGCCAGAGGTCGTAACACATCTGAAATGTAACGTCTGCTGTTCAAAGTGCCGTCAATGCGAACAAGAGGTGACCGAGACGTGTAACCAATGGCACCCCATAACCATCACGCCGGAAGATACGCCACTATGGCGATGACGAATACACGCTTCCAACGTGCGTCCACCGCGATGTCGCCAAACACGGATGCGAGCATCATGATGCCGTACACAGAACCTGGATTCATCCGAAAAAATGACGTTTCGCCATTCGTGGACCCAGGTTCGTCCTGAGTACACCATCGCAGGCGCTTCTGTCTGTGATGCAGCGTCAAGGGTAACCGCAGCCATGGTCTCCGAAATTATATTCCATGCTGCTGCAAACGTCGTCGAACTGTTCGTGCAGATGGTTGTTGTCTTGCAAACGTCCCCATCTGTTGACTCAGGGATCGAGACGTGGCTGCACGATCCGTTACAACCATGCGGATAAGATGCCTGTCATCTCGACTGCTAGTGATGCGAGGCCGTTAGGATCCAGCACGGCGTTCCGTATTACCCTCCAGAACCCACCGATTCAATATTCTGCCAACAGTCATTGGATATCGACCAACGCGAACAGCAATGTCGCGATACGATAAACCGTAATCGCGATAGGCTACAATCCGACCTTTATCAAAGTTGGAAACGTGATGGTACGCATTTCTCCTCCTTACACGAGGCATCACAACAACGTTTCACCAGGCAACGGCGGTCAACTGCTGTTTGTGTATGAGAAATCGGTTGGAAACTTTCTTCACGTCAGCACGTTGTAGGTGTCGCCACCGGCGCCAACCTTGTGTGAATGCTCTGAGAAGCTAATCATTTGCATATCACAGCATCTTCTTCCTGTCGGTTAAACTTCGCGTCTGTAACGCGTCATCTTCGTGGTGTAGCAATTTTAATGGCTATATATATATATATATATATATATATATATATATATATATATATATATATAGTGTGTGTGTGTGTGTGCGCTTTTTTTTTATTTCAGAAGAAGGCCTGTTGACAGAAAGCTAACGTGTGTAGCAGTCTTTTGATTGCGCCTGTCTGAGACTTAACATCTCCACTATATGGTGAGTAACAATCTATCCTTTTCATAATACTGTCATTATTTCGTTCTCGATTTTCCATACTTTGATATTATTTACTGTATTCGTCGTACTCAGTAGAAGCCCACATTTCGTGAGTATATGTTACAACTTATGCCAACTGCCTTGCCGCAGTGGTAATACCGATTCTTGCCAATCACCGAAGTTAAACGCTGCCGGGCTTGGCTAGCACTTGGATGGGTTACCGTCTGGTCAGCCGAGCACTGATGGCAAGCGGGGTGCACTTAGCATTTATGGGGGCCAATTGCGGAGCTACTTGACTGAGAAGTAGCAGCACCGGACACGAAAACTGACCAAGACCGGGAGAGCGGTGTGCTGACCACATGCCCCCCGTATCCCCATCCGGTGGCGCCAAAGGTTTGAGGATAGCGCGGCGACCGGTCGGTACCGTTAGGCCTACAACGCTTGTTCCGAAGGCGTTAGATTATGTTATAACTTTCATCTTATGAATATACACTGTTTCTAAGCACCAACGCACTGATTCTCTCGAGAACTCGCCGTTATTCGTAGGATATGTTGTAAAAAAAGGACGGGAAACGTCATGTTGGTGGTTGAAGAATTTTCGTATTTACGCATTTTTGTGTTACATCAAGCTGTTTTAAAGCAGCAACTCACTGAAGATTCATGAAGAACGTGTCGTTCTTGGTAAGATTACAATTAAATTTCAATAACCTATGGGCGATTAAAGCCTCAAAGACAGTAATATGAAATACAATGTCGCACATTGCAGAACTTTCGCGTAGCTTAGTTGGTATGGGGGCCACATTACCATATGCTGGATAGCGGGTTCGCCTGCTGATGTTTTCAGTTTTCTTTCCCCGCCTTCACGTTTTCCTGAAGTATGTGGAACTTTCGTATTAATTTAGTAGAGGTGATTATTATAATATTTGATATTATGTAAAAGCGCTCTCTGACTGAATCGCATTCGTTCGATTGTGTGAAATTTTGTAAGCTGTTGTCCTTACCGACTTGACATGTCTTTCATTTTTGCCGTATTACATGTTCATGGATTTTGAACTTTTTATTCGTGTACAGGAAAGACAGAACATCACTAGCATATGGACAAGGGAAGAAATGTGAGTTTTAATAGAGCTAACAAAGGAACTTAATGCGTGTCCATTTTCATTAACAAACTTTGTATAACGCAAAAATTTTATGCGTGTTCATTTTCGTTAACAAACTTTGAGGTTTGCGAGCCAAATAAAGCCAACTGGCGCCGGAGAGTGGAAAATCACGTTAACCAGTTCTGTGCGCCGACAGCGCCGTGTCTCGTGATGTTGGATTTCCCGCCTGCGTCCCCGTCAACGTTGGCTGCCCCGCCCCGTGTGACGATGGATCTTGAAAGAAAACCAGTATTTGGGAACAGCAGACTTCCACCATGATTCTCACATCGGCACAGTAATACAAACACCATCAAGTCAACACAACAGGATCGACGAAGTCCGCGGGACAACTGAAAGAAATCCAACTGAAACAAACTGGAATAAGTAAATTCAGGCCGTCAGTTCACACGGTGTAAAACTGATCTTCTAGGACAATACGGCAGCAGGAAGGCTTACGAGCTCCCATGTACCTCTCCCAATCTTCTTCCGAAGTGTAGTGAAGGACTAGACCCTTCTTTACACGCAAACACGTGAAGGTCGCCCGAAGGTAATGAAAAAACGAGCGGAAATAACCGGTCTAGTTGGAGACCAGGCAGCGAGTGCACCCAACAGCAAAACAAGCAGTGCTTGAAGAAAACGACTGAGCCGGGAATACCCAGAAGACCATTAGTCTCTCCTGCCGAGAAAACCCGAGAGATCACAATTTGTGATTGTTTCTTGATTAAATGAGTGTTAATCTGTCAGTATTCTGCTGCCATTCTACAGAATCAAATCTAGAAATTCCTTTCGAAAACAACTGCCAGTGGTTTACAATCGTTGTACACGGTCTAGTCATATTAACGTGACCACAGTCTATGTTCGACATCAACGTGCAAAAACCTTTCACAGACAGCAGGTGGCAGCACTAGCAGTGGGGGGGGGGGGGGGGGGGGGGGGGGAGGGGGGGAGGGAGGGAAGGGGGGTTGTATATAAAGCTTGTTGGAGGACGCAGAAAACAGTGCAATTGTCGTCGTTATATCGAAACCAATTATGATGATTGTGATGTTTGGTTTGTGGGGGGCTCAAATGCACGGTTATCAGCGCCCGTACAAATTCCCAACCTTTACTCAGTCCAAACTCGCCACATTCATGGACGATGATGACATGATGAGGACAAGGCAAACACCAAAACTGAGCGAATGAACATTGGCTTTCGGGCCAGGGGTGAAAGAATTTCCGAAGTGGCTAAAACTTGTAACTGTTGACGTCCCGCCGCGGTTAAAGTATACCGTACACGGCAAAACGGCGCTATCCTAACCCGGCGCCAAGGCATATGAGGTACACCATGGACCATAGATGACAGAGGTGACGACAGCTGGGAAGATGTGTACGGGTGAATAGACGTGCGACTGCTGATTAACTGACCGCCCAGATGAACCAAACGGCCACCACGAGTGTCTCCTCAATGCCCGCTCAGCGAACGTTGCAGCGCATAGGCCTCCATGCTGACTGCTGCCATAAGCGACGAAAGCTGGAATTTGCACGGCGATTTTGCAACTGGATGTTGTAATCGTTCTTTATTTGCGAAACCATTACCACCCGCCAACCCTATTTTTCGATACCATAGATTAATTAATATTTTTCTACGTAATGTCTCATTTTTCACTCTATTCAAATTTGGTTTCTTTTTTATATGTATGTACGTCGATATTTTGAGTTTTTTAAATCTATATAATATCTAGTGTGAATATATTTGTACTTATTATTATCATCTTTGATGCTAGTTTGTGACTTTCGGCGCGGAAGCGTATAGGGTAGTCAAGTTTTTGTGTTGAATATGAACAGTCTTGACTTTGTGATGGAAAGGAAAAGATGAATGAGTTGTGGACAATGAAAAATGTTGTGAGTTTTATTAAGAGGAGTAACAGCTGCGAAATTGTATGATGAAGTAATGTTTTGAACATGCGAAAGTTTAAAAAGTGTAATAAATCTGAATTTTTGTTAAAAGTGAGTGTCAATAATTACTTTCAAGTGACCATTGTTTAAAAAGTATGAAGCACATTGCAATGAAAAACATAAATCATCAAATTAATCCTGAACGATTGTCTTCGTAATTTGTTCAAGACTGCGTAATTAACATCCGATTGCCTTTCGCACCAACAGCGATAGTCATGCTACCTAGACAACATTTTTAATTACGAGCCAAATCTAGAGCGAGATCGTCGCTGGGTTGCAAATGCAAGATAACTGGTATTATTGTTAATTTTCTTCAGTGACTAATCAATTGATGTAGCAATACCTGCCACATTAGAGACCTTTCAGTTGCGCAATAGAAAGATCATACTTTGAGTGCCTGACTTGATAATTTTTGAACTAATTAACTGTTACTGGAGGTATTGTTATAACGTCCACTGGGTGGCGACAGCTGGCCTTTCCAGATGTCACATTTTATGATACATCACACATACGGCCGATACCCTGCAACAATCGCCGCAAGGGTCCAGTCCGGAGGAAAGAGCGTTATGGTCTCAGGAATGTTTTCGTGGCATTCCCTGGATGATATCATCGTTCTGGAAGGCCCAATGGATCGACACAAGTATGCATCTATCCTTCGGGACCATTTCCATCACTAAATGCATTTTGTTTTTCCGTGGCACGATGGCATCTACCAGAAGGACAATGCATCGTGTCACACAACTCCCAGTGGTTCATAGAACACCAGGATGATTTTACCTACTCCCTCGCCCAACAAACTCCCCGGATTTAAACCCAATCGCGCATCTGTGGGCCCAACCAGATCGGGCGGTTCGCGCCACGGATCGTCAACCGCGGAACGTAGCTCAGCTGACCACGCACTGGAGTCGGCACGGCACCATATCCGTGTCGGCACTTTCCAGAGCCTCATTGACTCTCTTCGTGCACGTCTCGCTGCCGTCCGCGTTGCAAAAGGCTGTTATTCAAATTTTTGACAGGTGGTCACTGGTCTCAATGCGACTGCACAGTATATTAGCCATTTCAACGACGTGCTTGAATTTAGAGTAGTGACTCTTTGAGGGGAGGGAAGCCAAATACAATTTTCCTTCTGGGCGTTAAAATAATTAGAGCCGGACCTACATCCCCCCCCCCCCCCCACACACACACACACACACACACACACACACACACAGAGAGAGAGAGAGAGAGAGAGAGAGAGAGAGAGAGAGTTGTGCACAACAGCCGTTCCCGCCTTTACGGGCGCCGTGCTCGATCTGTGTCGATACCACTATCGATGCGGAGCGTACGATATCGACGCGGCAGCGATTCTTCTGTCGCTAGCGCCGGGTAGGTCGTTCCCGCGCAGGGGTTGGTGGCCCTGGCGGAGTGTTTGGAAGGCGAGTCTGCGGAGCACGTGTCGAAATACCCAGCGCAGCGCGCGGGGGAGCCCTAGCCCCACAATCGATACAGGGCTCGTCTCCGCTCGCAGCCGGCCTTCCGCCCTCTCAATGGTCCGAAAGTGAAACGCCCGCCGGCGCGCCGGAAGCAAAACAAAATCGCTCGTCTGCGCCGCCGGACGTAAATAAACAAAACACTACCGCCGCCGCCGCACTCGCAAATTAAATATCTCGTGCCGCACGCGCCGATTACCTTTAAGCATCAAATTATCGGTTCTGAAGGCTGAAAATGGGGAGCGAATCGAGAGAGAGCTGGCGTTCCATTGCTGAAAGCTTGACTGTAGTAAGCGCGCTGGGCACAGAACAGTAGGAATGCCGTGCGATAAAACAAACTGACAGCGGCGCAATTTCAGAAATTGCCAACATTTACCGACAAAGCGTAGGCGTGAAGTTTCGTGTATCAGCACGACTGATGAGTGCCGCAGGGAAGCGTGATAGCACCGCTATTGCTCTCGATACAGTATACATAAACGATCTGAACGGATAGAATGAGCAGCAGCTTGTGACCGTTTACTGATGATGCTGTAATATAAGGGAAAATGTCGTCGTCGAGTAATTTTGAAGTTATAAAGGACGCCTTTGTATTTGGTGTGATGAATAGCAGCTTGCTCTAAATATAGAAAAATGTAAATTAATGCAGGTGAGTGGCAGAAACGATCCTGTAATGTTCGATCAGTATTAATGTCACGTCGATTAAATATCTAATGTAACGTTGTAAAGCGATATGAAATGAAACTAGCACATAATGTCGGTTGTAGGGAAGGTGAATTGCCGGCTTCGGTTTATCGGGAGATTACTATAAGGAAAGTGTAGCTTATCTGTAAAAGCAACGGCGTACATGGAACGTGTGAGATCCATGTTTGGGATGTCAACTAAGTCGGGTTCGACATCTAAACAGTTCAGAGTAGTGCTGTTAGATTTGTTACTAATTATTATCAAATATTAATCGCTGGATGGTGGGTGATTTTTTCGCGAAACGCTGTTGAGAAAATTCCGTCATACGAACGGACAATGTAAAGTATATAGTTTAGAATAGTTACAGTTAAGAGAGAACGCTGTACAGGGACAGAGGTAGGTAGATTTGACGGTACAGTTGAAGGCATGAACGGAACTAATTATAAAGTATTTAGTTTACAACATTTCTTTACTTTCAATGTCATGACGATTTTTGTATAGTTAACACGAGGATGAGAACCCTCTCCTAGAAATGTATCGTTTGACGTGTGATTTACCACTAACTATATGTGGCTGAGCCGGTTTAATATTCCACTAATTGAGAAGTTGGTAGTTGCCACATAATTGGTGGAATATTAAATCGACTCAGCCACATACAGCCAGCCATAAATCACACGTCAAACGACACGTTTACACAAGAAGGTTCGTATCACCAAGTTAAGTATGGAAAAACAATGTAGCTTAACAGGTTGGGAGGGGATCCAATATTTCAACGATTACAAAATCAAGTAAAATTTATGAAGAGCTTGTCAGCGTACGGCCACTTATCAGTATGACGTTGCGCCCCATGTAGCTTGGATACAACAGTGATTCAATTGGGCAGGATGTCGAAGCCTTTAAATGTTCTCCTGACACAACCTGGCTCGTAACTGCTGTAACTGATCCTGATATTCTGGATACTGGAACTGGAATGAGTTTACATCCCACCTGGAAACACATCGAGGACGGATGCGAGCAACTTTATGGCCACGGAATACCTTAACAACAAGCACACAGATCATAGATATATGAGCTGTTTGCGGTCCAGCATTATCTTGTTGAAAAACAGCACCACGATAACATCGTTGTAAGGTGACACGTAATGATGCAGAGTGTGAGTACGGTACCGCTGTTGACAGTGGTAACAGATGAAACACACCATGGCAACAGGAAAAACATTGCTGCACCCACCAGAACCACTGGAAAATGAGATATCTCCCCTCCCATGCTGTCTGATGATGGTCATCCGGGTTAGTGCAATACTACGATTCATCGCTGAATACAGTGCGTCACAATTAATCAGCAGTCCATACTTTCTGATCACAAAATCACTCCACACGCAAGCGTTTGTGTTGTGTTAGCAGCATCCAACGCGCAGGACTGTAATTCCCTAATCCAGCTGCCGCTAGTTTCCGACCAGTGTTACGGGATGACAGAATGTAGCAGGGAGTCCATTACTTGTTCTCGATGGCAGATGCCGATGTTCAGCGGTTACAATGTGCGTCGTACACAATACGGCTATACTCTCTTGCCGTGGTCTGATGTGATCAACCGAAACCTTAGGGTATGCATGCCTTGACATCCCCAGGTAATCCGACATCGGTATCTGTTAACAACCCAATACCCAAATAATCTGGATATTGGACGATTCGACCAGCTGGCCAAATGGAGACCTACAATGAGACCCGTTCGAAACTGTCGGGTGCTCATAACGTCAGCCAACGAAAGGACGCGTCATCCCCGTGTCCTTCACAGTAATCACTCAACATCTGACCCTGTTGCCGCTCATATACTTTACCAGGCCTGGAAACAACGTTAATGCACTCTGGTGGCTGTTCTGTCATAGAGAACTGCAACTGTAATAATTTACATTACCACCGATTGTGTATCCGTGTACGAAGTTACATAGACATCCGACCGCGTCTTCTGGATGCTCCACTTCTTTCGTCAACCGAATACTGAACTTTGGCTCAACTACATACAATTAATGATAAATTAGATTCCAAACGACGTACATCGAGAGGTAAGGTATCATCCTAAGTTTATAATTTCTGGTTGGTGAGAGAGAACGCTGTATTGGAACACACGTACGTAGATTTCACAAATAGTTGGGGGCATGAAAGGGTCTTCACATAATACGCAGACATTTTGGTGTTCCTGATAGCCATGTTACGCGCGTGGAAATATACGCGCGGAACATCGTTAAAAATGCCGAGAAATAAGTTCATGTTTTTCACAAGTTTACACAGAAAATCGGCTTTGAAGTTCTCCGACGTGTGCAGAACATTTAGTTAAACCTTTCTTTTTACAAACGACATGCATAGCTTAACCGATGGCGTTGGAGAATGACTCTGGGATATTCTGTGCATCACTGAGTTACTGAGTTAGAATCGCAGTGTGATCTTATTTTTGTCCCGTATTGGAAAAAAAAAAGAAATCCAGTGAGATTCCAGAAAACGTGGAAGTATACATAGTGTAGTGTTTGCATTATATTTACCCTTATGACGAACGTATTGTCGCACCGCGTCGTTTAACATGTGGCTTATCACTGTGCTTGGCTGAGCTGCAGTTCAGTATTCCACCAACTGTGTGATAATTACGAACTCGCCTCCAGGGATGCTTCGCGCCAAGTTTGTGTCTTCATTTATTCTTGTTTCTTTTATATATAACAGTCATATTTCCACAACAGCTGCACACCTTCGATTTCATTACTCTAGATGCTTTCTTATGAATCCTTAGCAATTTGTGGGACGGCGGCTCGAATTCCAGAGCGCTCATGGAAGCTAGCATTTTCCGGCAGTTCCCCAAACCACTGAAAGAAAATGGTTCCTTCGGAGAATATACAGCCATTTTCCTTTCCTATCTACCTCCAAGGTCTGCGAAGACCTTGCCGACACGATGTTAAACCCAAATTGCATATTTCTTTAAACTGAAATTTACGTGGGCATGGCACTATGTGGAGAAACTGTATATTAACTTTCGGCACCAAAAATTTATTCAACTGGAGGAAATAAACTTCGCCAGACAATTAGAATTACTTCAAAAATATCGTGTAACGTCTTTGACAGGTTCCGGATCTAACAATGGGAGCACGCCAGCTGTAACCGTGAACCCAAACTGTTTTGTTGTAACACGCTTAATGTTCACATATCTGTAAAACTCTGTATCTATCGTACAACATAATTACGATTAGCAGATCAGGTAGTCATGTGGGTAAAAGCTACATATTAGCGTTAAACAATATACTCGTATGTAGACACATCTACTTCTAATCTGGGATATACTTCTCCGTAAGTACATAGAGCCTACCGGTGGCTCACTATTATCGGCGCAGAGGCACTACGGATCTAAAGTACTCAATAAAAGTTATGATGAACATAAACATAAAACTTTGTTTATCTGGGAACAGGACGTAATAATCTCATGTCATGGGAACATAATAGCCATTACATCGCCGGTGTCCAAAAATGAAGAGAGACATTACAACTGTAAGTCCCATCGTGTGAAAACAAGTATGTCGTATGTAGCAGTAGTAGTAGTAGTAGTAGCAGCAGCAGCAGCAATACGAGGAGGAGGGGGAATTGACCGTAGCTTTTTCACAGGAAAGATTCTGGCAGTTTCAAGCAATGTCGATAATTCACAATAAACAAATTTGAATAGACATATCGAATGGAAGTTCGTGAATATTTCTCCCAAGACAAGGTAACAGCGCTGCCTCATTCAGCGAAGTACGGAGCGGGAGGTGAATGAACGGTTTCAATGGTCAGATCTGCTGTGAAAATGTGTCCACGCTGAACAAGGATAAATCATATTGACTGTTTCAGTATGAAAACATTCACTGCTCTCTGCTCTGGAAGTATAAGAAAACGGTGCCACTCTTGTAACTCACGACCACAGTAGCGCTTTCCGAAGCAGTTTACTCATCACCACAGAGGATGATTGGAAAAATATCGGCGAGGTCATTTGAGAAGACCTTCTTCCAGGAACCTCCGAATCACTGGCCTACAGAGATTTCGATAATGGGAAAATGCACTGCATGCTATTCTACGACCATTGTTAGGTAGCGGAGGCGACTTCCTCGAATCGATAATTCAATAATGACAGCAGGACCCTCACATCGATGTTTTTCCTCCCATGTTTGTTTTGCATGTGCTACCAACCTTCAAAGCATTATTACAATGGAAATAATACACAGCACGGTTCCATCGAAATAACATCAACGATAAAAAGCAACTGTATGCTGTCTTTAGTTTTTTTTATCACGAAGTCAAATATCAGCTGCGTTAACGGACCTCTGGTGGTAATAGTTTGCATGATCTGCTGGCCATTGAAAATTAACAATCTCTTCCTCATCAAGCTTCCGCCCCCCTCCTCCCAAGTGCAAACTCATTACCAAAATGGGACCCCTGACGGGCCTCCCTCCTCCTCCATCCCCAGCGTAAAATTACATTTCTGCAATTTTTTGTGCACATATTTCGCAAATTTTACAATTTTGTATGTAAACTAAATAAAAATGAGACACAGTAAAATCGAATATCTAATAAGACTTGATACAAGAACATGGGTTAATGTTGCGCACAGTGATTAGCAAAGAAACTTTAAACTTTACTTTCGGCATGTGCTGGAGTTTCTCTGAGGCTAGAATAACAAAATACAGAAGTATGACCTACATACATTGGTCATAGGAAAACAAACGCTTGAACAGTGCAGCCGATGACCAACGACAGAGTATGCCGTATGTTTGTTTATTATGTGGGCTCAACTCGGATGAATCGAGTACAGACCTTTACAGGAACAACAACTATCAACTCGCGTAATATCATTAGTCAGCTACAGAATCCTTATTCTCTACTTACTTTTGATTTGCACAGCTGATCATGTTAACCGAAACTGGCTGGAAGAGCTAGTAAATTATGATATCCTTTCCTCCACCGTCGCATCTCGCTCAAGCCCTCTATCGGCAGAAATCAGCAAAAATGGGAAGCCTCCGGTAAAATTTACTACGGCACGCGTTCGCCGATCCTAAGACTACAATACCGTGGTGAAGAAGCAGTAACAAACACTCTTGTTGAGCGTGTGTGAGCCCTGTAGGTGTAATCTGTGTGAGCCAGGCGCATTGTTACCACAAGAGGTACTTTTATGTATCCCTTTTGTATTATTTGTAATAATTCTGACACGTCCTACATCCATGCGAATGCCTCGCAGTATTGGATTTATGGGATATAAATACATAAATAAATAACGTTAAAATGGACTCTTTTCGATAACGGTTGTTTCTGTATGGTGTTACTTGGTCGAAATGACTCTGGAACAACAGAGTACGTTTATAGTCACCGGCCGAGAGTGAAGACTAGAATACGAGATATAAGAATCTCCGTTAAGTTGCCGCCCCCCCTCCCCCCCGACTAATTTTTAAGTCCTTTCTTTCTTGAGTCTCTTTCTGTCAATTTTTTTCCCCATTCTCTGCCTGTACCTTTGGCGGGAGCCTATATGGCCACCCCTCGGCACAAAGATAGTGGGTACTCACTGTGTACACGACAGGTTTTGGAACACCAAAGTTGCCATCATCTGGTGGAAACTGTAAGCCACATAATGGAACTAGAAGTGGTTTCCTCATTTTACGTAATGGACTTCCACTGTTGCGGCTGCCCCATAAGAATAACTCAGTGGCTGTCGCTTTATACTGAAATCTGAAGAGACTAATTATGTCGTACAACCATTAACCCTCAAACGGAGTTGTGGGGTCCTGTTTGATACCAGTCAAACTTTACACACGTGCCATTTCCTCTGTTAGTCATTCTATTGTTGGCGGTTCTACATACCTTCTCGGCAGTTGATAGTCAACTTCCTGGCGAACTAGTAGCATTGTCGAGTTGTTCTCTTTCTCAGTGCACACCTGTAAAGTTTGGGTGGTGCCATTATTGACTCCACGACACCGTAAGTGTTTCTGTTTGCCCTAGATCAAAAGTTTACTTATCAACGAAATGTCAATTTATTTTTATGCTTAGTGAGTGTTTTCATTTATTTTCAGTGTTACTATGGCTTCGAGCTCTCATTCACGTATGTCAGCGCTCGATCCAAGTTTTCCAGGATTTGTGAGAAAAACGCTAGAAGAACTAAAAGAAGGAGAAGAGGCTAGTGATGCAAATGATCTGGACGATGAAAATGACCCTTCTTACAACAGTGAACATGAAACTGCTTCAGAACAAAGTCGTGACTAGTGAATCAGATAAATCGGAAATAAACATAGAGGGGAATCACCTAGTTTCTGTGGCAGAAATAGGTATAAGTGGTCCACTCTAGAACCTCAAAGGAATGTGAGAACACCAGCCCACAACGTGATAATAAAAGTTCCTGCACTGAAAGGCCCTGAGAGCCGATTGAGAGACTCATGCAAGCTTGGGAGTATTTGTTTACCAGAGATATGTTAGAAGAAATTGTGAGTCATACCAATGTGAAAATTTCTTCATATCGATCAAAATTTTCTGATCAGCACCGCACAGAACTACGAGACATGAACGTCGATGAACTTAGGGCACTATTTGGATTATTATACTTCAGTGCCATTTTCAAATCTAATCATGAAGATCTGGAGTCTATGTTTGCAACAGACGGCACTGGAAGAGATATTTTCCGCGCCACACTATCCATGAAGAGAGTGCTGATATTGCTTTACTGCCCGAGATTTGATGACATAACTAGCAGAGATGAGAGGAACAAAAATGACCCTGCAGCAGCGATTTCTTGGTTTTTCGATGGAATGGTTCAAAATTCTCAGGCATCTTATATGTTCACATGCATTTCATTTCAATGTTAAGTAGTGTTGCATAAACTTGTTTTTCTTTTGTGATTTTTATGGAGATTCTTTTAGTTTAACTGAAGTTTTGTGTTGTAACATAGGCAATTAAGGAATTTATAAATAAATATTTCTAATGAAAGTAAATTAATTTTGATGGATAAAATTGAGTGGTATCCTTTTGGACCCCACAAGACCATTTATGATACTAAGAAGTCGCCACTCCGTTTGAGGGTTAATTGCAGATTTCCCCCAGAAACAGCAACATGTTAATCCTTGTCAAAAAATCTTTTCACTAATGATGTAGGGTTGCTACAGAAATAAGCTTCTTGGACAGCCCAGATGTTATATAATTTTTGAAGTACGGTACGTTCACATATCCTCTTCACTAAGAGTTGAAATGATGGTAAGAATACTAGGATATAACATTCACGTCATTAGAGCCGATCACAGCCTCAGAATGGAGAAGAAAGCCTTGTCCGATACCGAAATTTGCTTTGAGCGATTTTGGGAAATTTAAAACTGGATGAACGGGCAGAGATCTGAAATAGCATCCCCTCTAATGCGAATATAGTGTTTTATAAATGCGCCACCCCGCTCGGTAACACGAAACGAGGTTTTCAGAATCGTTATGTCTTCGAATTACGTGGAAAACTGTACATCAAAGTTAACGTTACAGACCTTTAAAAAAGGTAAAATTCTCTTAATGATCTTAAATTTTACTAGCCGATAAGAAGACTACTATTTAGCCGCGTTATGAGCAGTGCGCTTGGCCATCCACGGGTTGCCAGAAGGTCACTTTAACATTGTTACGGTAGCGCGGACAGTTTGTTGGCAGTAGAAGAGCAACGAGCCTACTATCACTGTTTCTTCACTAATGTCATCTCTTCGCGGTCAGTAACCTGACGAGAGCCTAATATCAAAAATACATCTGCAGACTTCTCCGATACAGATTATTGTCTTCATAGGTAAAGTGTTTAATACAGTATCGTAAACCAACGCGTAAAAAAAGCTGCAATGTTTACACTGGAGCACAAGTGCGTCACTTGTCCTCTGAGACGAGCTTAGTGTATAGTAGCTCAAACAAGGTGACGTGTGAGTGCGTTGTCTGATAACGAGTTTCGTGTTGTCTGAGGCAGTAAGGTCGAAACATCCTGGCGGCCAACGCAGCTCAAGGCAGAATGGAATATAGCATTAAATACAAACCTTAAGCGCCTGTAACCCCTCCACGACAATTAATATTGTTGCACCGTACACAATGCCGAAGGGACAGATTATCGAGAGATGATGCAGATAGTTTACGGAGGATATTTTTAAGAGTTAATAGCCACATACGCAAGTGTGGTTTGAGACGGCGTACCATTCAAACTATCACAAAGGCGCTATAGTGTAGCAAAAGTTCTTTAATTTTAAACGTGTGACGATAAATTAGACAATTTCACCTGGAGCAATATCAGTTGTCAAAAAAATTCAAAATAATTTCTTGGGTCAATAAAGAACTTTGTTTTAGTAAAACAACCAGGCACACCACACATGTAGTTGGTTTAGTTTTCTTACAAAGTTGCGATTCGGACCTTTTTAAATAAAATATGTAATGAATCGAACAGTTTGTGGTTATCACCGTTTACTAGCTCAATTAGCGAAAGATTTACTTTATCGCATACTAACAAAATTGCTACAGACCTCTCGGCAATCACAATTTCAACGATACAAATTAAAGCTGCAATTTTTAGCAACAATCCATTAAGAGTGTGTCACTGTCTTGTCAAGTGAAGTCACTACAGCGCGTAAGAGGGGATTTAAATACAACTAAGGTCAGTCAGTACCACTCACTCATAGCAGATGATGAATCGGGAGAAAAAGGAGCCCAAACCCGCGTAAAACCATTAATTAGTTTACAGAAATAACCACCTAAGCTCAGTACCTGTTGAGCCTCGCTGCCGAAAAGATCCGACCGCCACCTCTCGTAACGGTCATATTATTCAAATATGTAACATGCACATGGCTGACAGGTGTTACTTACCACTCTGCGGACTACGTAATACAGCTGAGATCCAGTCACAGCTGCTCGACTCACCGGAAAAAGACGACGTAAGATGCACTCAAAACACAACACAATTTTGAAACACACACCACCGAACCGACAAGGAGCGAGCGCGTGTCGCGACTAAACCGGCTGCTTGGCTTCCATTCCGAGCAACGCGCTCTGCGAGCCGCGCTGCATGCCGGGACGTCACGTGACTAGCCAGACGGTCTCCGGCGGGTGGGGGAAAGTGTTGGGACTCCGCGGCGGGAAAGCACAATGCCTGCCTGTAAAAAAATAATAAGTCGGGCAAGGTCGTCGGGAGGCAGCGTCAGAAGACGATTTTGGGTAGGACGATACGCAATCGTCTGCCAATGGCGCACTGACCACTTCCTACAGAGCAGAAAGTATATCACTCATTTGCATATTGACAGTGAAGTATGCGCGTACATTGCTGCAACAGCTTGGACGATCGTGTACCACGGCCTAATAACAGATAAAAAGGTAAACGAAATTAGGAAGAACTTTGTGTGTCTGTAAAATCGTGGTCAATCTGTGTCTAACCGTAGGGCAGATTCAGCGTATAAAGAAGTAAAAACGACTTCGAGAGAAATTAAAAGCAAACAAAAGTAAAAAAAAAAAAAAACTACTTTCATAGAAATTAAAAGCGAAGGCGTCAGTCTTACGGCTGCTAAGGCAATGCCACTGTTAAGCGCAGAGGAGAGACTGAATATGTGGAAAGAGTACACTGAAAACCGCTAGGAGGGGGAGCAACAGTCCGCTAACGTGATAGAAGAAGTGTTTGTCGCTTTGAAAACCATAGAGAATCCAATATTACTGTCAGAGCTTCACATAGCTTCGACCGATTTTCGATCAAGAAAGCCAGACACAGCATCTAAAACAATTTGAGGTAGTAGCAAAGAAGCTAATGTTTAGAACTTATGAGTCTGGAGACATACAACCAACACTCTCATAAAATCTATCGATCTAGAAAAGCGTTCGACAAAGTAAATGATGAAAGACGTCTAAAACTTTCACAAAAAATAGACACTATATGGAAAGACGGGTAATAAACGATATGTGGAGACATGCAACCAGACTTTTCGAAGAACGTCGTTCATACAATCACAAAGATAGCAATGGCAGACAAATGAGAGAACTGTCACAAAGTCAGCTTGGAAGCACATCCATCTATGTTACTGATAAGAGTAATACATATGAGAATGTGACTGGAAATTGAGAAACTGTTAGATGACAAGCAGTTTGTATCTAGGAAAGGTAAAGGCGCTGCAGAAGCATTTCTAACGTTGCATTAGCTAATGAAAGCAAGACTTAAGAAAAATGAAAACACTCTCATAAGATCTATCGATCTAGAAAATCGTTCGACAACGTAAATAGTGGAAGATGTCTAAAACTTTCAAAAAACAAATAGACACTGTAGGAAAAGACGTATATACGATATGTGGAAGAATCATTAGGGAAATATAAGACCGGAAGGCCAATAAATATGTACTAGGATTAAAAAGGGCGAAAGGCAAGGAGTCTTTCTCCCCTACTTCTAACCTGTAAATTGCAGAAACAATGATGGTAATAAAAGTTGGCTCAGAAGTGCCTTTAAAAGTTAAGGTGAAAGGATACCAACGATAAGATTCGCAGATGACTTTCCTGTCTGCAGTAAAGATGAGGAGGCTCAGAGAATTCGTTCAGTGAAATGTACAGTCTTTTGAACTCAGAATACAGACTAAGAGCAAACCAAAGAAACATGCAAGAGTTGAGGAGCAGTAGAAAGGAGAACACTGATAAAGATGACGTCAGAACAGGAGACTGCATAGTAGGCGACGGGAGGTATTACTGACACAAGAAAAATGACGCTTGACGGACGTAGCAAGAAGAACATAAGAAGCAGATTCGTGTGACTATGAGACACAGGCCCCGAACTTAGGAATAACTTGTGGAAATGTACCTCGGAATCTACATCATATGGTAGTGAATCACGGACTGTGTAAAAACAGGGGAAGAATATAATGGAAGCGGCTGAGATGTTGTGTTAGAGAGGGATATTGAAGATTAAATAGACTAATAAGCAGAGTTTTGATTTTCATGTAATATCAACACGCAGAATATGCATATATTTATGTAATTAAAGTGGCTAAACCTTACAAGAAAATAGATAATGTCACGAAAATGTTTTATTAAATACGAAGGGCGTTCAGTAAGTAATGAAAAACATTTTTTTCTGAAAGTGGGTTGGTTTTATTCAGGGTTCCAATACATCATATTATTCCCCTCTGTCTTAGCTACAGAATCCTGCTTTTTCAACAAAATCTCCGTTCAATGCGACGGCTTTACGCCACCTTACTGGGAGCGCCTGTTTGCCCTCATGGTACCATTCTATTGGTCGATGTCGAAGCCAACGTCTTGCTGCATCAACAACCTCCTACTATCCACGTTCTGTTTCCTGCAGAGTGCCTCTTTCATTGGGCCAAACAGATGGAAGTCAAGAGGTACGAGATCTGGAGTTTAGGGTGAATGAGGAATAAAAGGCAAATGGTTCAAATGGCTCTAAGCACTATGGGATTGATCATCTGAGGTCATCAGTCCCCTAGACTTAGAACTACTTAAACGTAACTAACATAAGGATATCACACACGTCCATGTCCGAAGCAGGATTCGAACCTGCGATAGTAGCAGCAGTGCGCTTCCGGACTGAAGCACCTAGAACCGCTCGGCCACACCGGCCGGCGAAGAAAAGTCTTATGAAGTTTTGCGAGCTCCTCTCGGGTGTGCAGACTTCTGTGAGACCTTGCGTTGTCGTGAAGAAGCACAAATTCGTTTGCGTTTTTTGTTTCGACGGACACACTGAAGTCATTTCTTCAGTTTTCTGAGGGTAAGTGTGGCCGGTTGGAACGCAAGAATTTGGACATGTTTGCATGATATTGTTTCGATGACGACAGATGCCTCGCACGACGACTCTCCGTGCTGTTGTTCACTGCCAGCACTCCGTAGACATTCAACAAGCGTCTATGGATATCTGCAATGCTCTGGTTTTCGCCAATAGAAACTCAAAGACAGCATCTACTTTACGAACGCCATTTTGAAGGCTACATATAGCACCGCCACCTATCGGAACTACGTCAAACTACAGGGGTCGATCCAGGAATATTGCACGATGTCCTGCAATAAACTCTGCATTTTTTCCACCGAAATTGGCCGGGAAAAGAATGTGTTGCTTTACTTATTGAATGTCCCTCGTATTTAACACAAAACAATACTTTCAACTTAAGTCACCATATGAATTACACCATAGTCCACTATGTGGCCGTGCTGAAAAGTAAGGCCTCCGCATTTTTTATGTGAAAAGTCTTAAAGCTTTTTAAATGAAACAAACTTCGTTAACATTCTACATCTTTATTCTACATGTCTACGTATTTATTTCCTCACATGATCATCCTGGCAGAACACATTGCTTCCAACGAGAGATCGGTTTGTTGATACCGTCACTGTAGGTAGAATGTCTGACGTTGTTGAGTCACAACCTCACCACTGCTTGCACTACTTCATCACTTTCTAAGTGAAGTCCTCTAAGATTATTTTATTTATTTATTTATTTTTTTAAAGGTGAAAATCGGGTGGGGCCACGTCGGGAGTGTATCTACGATGATAGATGGCAGTGAACCCAGGACCATGGATTGTAGCAGATGTCGCAGCACTCGTATGTGGTCTGGCGTTGTCATACTGAAGAATAGTGTGTTTATTGTGTGGACGAACTCTACCAATTCGTCATTTCATTTTTCGGTGGGATTACAGCACGCTGTTTCTCATGCACCAACATAATGTATTACACACCGCCATGTTACGTGCTGCTATTAGGAACCCTCTGGTCACAGAGAGCTGCAACGTACTTCAGTGAAACGGGAAAGTCAAGCGAGTTATATGCATGGCACGTAATACCTCAACCTTCCAGACTGGGAAGGAGCGCCCGGTCCCCGGCACGAATCCGTCCGGCGGACTTGTGTCGAGGTCCGGTGAGCCGGCCAGTCTGTAGATGGTTTTTAGGTGAATGCGGGCTGGTGCCCCTTATTCCGCCTCAGCTACACTATGTCGGCGATGGCTGCGCAAACAAGTTCTCCTCGTACGTGTACTCCACCATTACTCTACCACGCAAACATGGAAGTTACACTCGTCTGGTGTGAGACGTTCCCTGAGGGGGGGGGGGGGGGGGGGGCAACGAGGACCGAATCGCACAATAACCCTGGGTTCGGTGTGGGGCGGCGGAGGGGTGAAGTGGACTGCGGTAGTCGCCGCGGGGTTGTGGACCACTGCGGCTGCGGCGGGGACGGAGCCTCTCCGTCGTTTCTAGACCCCCGTTAACATACAATGCAATACCTCAACCGATATGGAGAACAGAATAAAAAATTCGTACGTATTACTTTTCAGCGTGCCCTCGTATATTACCTTAATATGTACTTAAACATATCAGAAACACGAAAAGTTTATTCAGAAGATACGTTTTATATTACTCACCGTTTTTATTTTGAAAGTCTGTACTGTACTAATAAAAATTATTATTATTTTCTAAATTGTCCATCATTACTGAAGATACTAAGCTACTATCATGTTACATTACTCTGTATTTTGGAATTCTATGCTAAAAAAGATTTTTTCGGTCACAGCTATTTACTAAATTGTCCATATTCACTGAAATTACTATGGCACCCAGCCTTCCATTTCATTCTGAAGAGCAATGAACAACCAGGTACTTCTCCAAATTCTCTGCAGTTGTAAAATGTCGTCGATCAGAAAGAAAGTTTTTATACGAGGAAAGTGACTCTCCGCATCACAGGACATTGATGGTGCAAAGTTTAGCAGATGAAATATTCCTGCAGAGATGTCCGCTGGGGCGTCTTCTTCTCCCAATCGAAGTTATTGCAGGTGGTAGCGAAAGTCAAGTAGCCTGGATTTCTTGCTGCAACAGCGTCAAAGTTATTCACTAGCCTCTGCCCAGTATCACCGATAATTCCAGTCTCGTTTCCTTTGTCATTCTCAACAGTTTCTAACGATTCGAGTTCAGTATTCCAGAATGAGATTATCACTCTGCAGCGGAGTGTGCGCTGATATGAAACTTCCTGGCAGATTAAAACTGTGTGCCCGACCGAGACTCGAACTCGGGACCTTTGCCTTTCGCGGGCAAGTGCTCTACAACTGAGCTACCGAAGCACGACTCACGCCCGGTTCTCACAGCTTTACTTCTGCCAGTACCTCGTCTCCTACCTTCCAAACTTTACAGCTCTTCTGCGAACCTTGCAGAACTAGCACTCCTGAAAGAAAGGAAGCTTCTGTAAAGTTTGGAAGGTAGGAGACGAGGTACTGGCAGAAGTAAAGCTGTGAGAACCGGGCGTGAGTCGTGCTTCGGTAGCTCAGTTGTAGAGCACTTGCCCGCGAAAGGCAAAGGTCCCGAGTTTGAGTCTCGGTCGGGCACACAGTTTTAATCTGCCAGGAAGTTTCGAGTTCAGTATTGTTTGTGAGGAAACCGAAATTGCTATGAATATTCGTCATAATGAACTTTTGGTTTACTGAAAGCAATTTTGCCCCTCATACTGAAACAGAGATTCTCCCTGAAATGAAAGTCACAGATTTCGCGGCTTGAAATTGCTCATTATAAAAGCCGACACCTTGAATCTGCGTACAACACCTCGTTAAGGCAGGATCGGGCGGCAACGCTAGGTTTGGTACCAGTTTTCAGTAGAGCGGGACAAGATGCGGGGCTTTAGGAAAGACTTTCTTGATGCATGAAATTACGTTATTTACTTCCGGGTAGACGCTGCGCTCTTCTTCCTTGATGCGTTGCTGTCCCGGACAAGTGAAGTGGATTAAACGCATATAGAATAAGCGTAGTGCAGTTGCACTCATTAGCAGTGGTTCCCAACCTTCTGGTAATTGTCCCCGAGGGATAAAATGAAATTTTCTGAGGGACAGAAACCAAAGAGGTCTGACTGTGTTTCAGTAAGAAAACTAAATTATTTTTAAGCATCATTACTATTATCACAGTTTTGTAGGACTGTGTAATATTGATTATACACTAAAGCGCAAAGAAACTTGTATAGGCATGCATATTCAAATACAGAGATATGCAAACAGGCAGCCGGCCGGGGTGGCCGGGCGGTTCTAGGCGCTGCAGTCTGGAACCGCGCTACCGCTACGGTCGCAGGTTCGAATCCTGCCTCGGGCATGGATGTGTGTGATGTCCTTAGGTTAGTTAGGTTTAAGTAGTTCTAAGTTCTAGGGGGCTGATGACCATAGATGTTAAGCCCCATAGTGCTCAGAGCCATTTGAAACATTTCTTTGTAAACAGGCAGAATAGGGCGCTGCGGTCGGCAACGCCTATATAAGACAACAAGTGTCTGGCGCAGTTCTTATATCGGTTACTACTGCTACAATGGCAGGCTATTAAGGTTTAAGTGAGTTTGAACGTAGTGTTATATTCGGCTCACGAGTGACGGGACATATCATCTCCGAGGTAGTGGGGATTTTCTCGTACGACCATTTCACGAGTGTACCTTGAGTTTCAGGAATCCGGTAAAACATAAAATCTCTGACTTCTCTGCGGCTGGAAAAAGATTTGCAAGAACGGGACCAACGACGACTGAAGAGAATCTTTCTACGTGGCTGAAGTGGGACCTTTGCGCAGATTTCAGTGCTGGGCCATCAACAAGTGTCAGCGTGCGAACCATTCAACGAAACATTATCGATATGGGTTACGGAGCCGAAGGCCCAACCATGTACCCATGATAGCTGCACGACACAAAGCTTTATGTCTCGCCTGGGTCCGTCAATACCTACATTGGACTGTTGATTACTGGTAACACGTTGCCTGGTCAGACGAGTCTCGTTTCAAATTGTATCGAGCGGGTGGACGCGTACAGCTATGGAGACAACCTCATGAATCCATGGACCCTGCATGTCAGCGGACTGTTCAAGCTGTTGGAGTCTCTGTCATGTTGTGGAGCGTGAGCAGTTGGAGTGATGGAGTGATATGGGACTCCTGATACGTCTAGATACGACGCTGACAAGTGGCACCTACGTAAGCGTCCTGTCTGATCACCTGCACCCGTTCATGTCCACTGTGCATTCCGACGGACTTGGGTAATTTCAGCAGGACAATGCGACACCTCACACGTCCAGAATTGCTAGAGAGTGGCTCCAGGAACACTCTTCTGAGTTTAAACACTTCCGTTTGCCACTCAAGTCCCCAGACATGAGTATTATTGAGTGCATCTGGAACGCCTTGCAACTTGATGTCCAGAAGAGATCTCCACCCCGCTTACGGATTTATGGATAGCTCTGCAGGACCCATGGTGACAGTTCCCTCCAGCACTACTTCATTTGTCGAGTCCATGCCACATCGTTTTGCGGCAATTCTGCGTGCTCGCGGAGGCTCTATACGATATTAGACAGGTGCACCAGCCGGCCGCGGTGGCCGTGCGGTTCTAGGAGCTGCAGTCCGGAACCGCGGGGCTGCTACGGTCGCAGGTTCGAATCCTGCCTCGGGCATGGATGTGTGTGATGTCCTTAGATTAGTTAGGTTTAAGTAGTTCTAAGTTCTAGGGGCTGACGACCTAAGATGTTGAGTCCCATAGTGCTCACAAGGGAACCTCCCCATCGCACCCCCCTCAGGTTTAGTTATAAGTTGGCACAGTGGATAGGCCTTGAAAAACTGAGCACAGATCAATCGAGAAAACAAGAAGAAGTTGTGTGGAACTATGAAAAAATAAGCAAAATGTACAAACTGAGTAGTCCATGCGCAAGATATGTAACAACAAGGAAAGCGCAAGGTCAGGAGTGCCGTGGTCCCGTGGTTAGCATGAGCAGCTGCGGAACGAGAGGTTCTTGGTTCAAGCCTTCCCGCGGGTGAAAAGTTTAACTTTTTTTCAGTTTATGTGACAAACGCTTATGTTTTCATCACTTTTTTGGGAGTGATTATCACATCCACAAGAAAACCAAAATCGGGCAAGGTAGAAGAATCTTTTTACCCATTCGCCAAGTGTACAAGTTAGGTGGGTTGACAACATATTCCTGTCATGTGACGCACATGCCGTCCCCAGTGTTGTACAGAATATATCAGACGTGTTTTCCTGTGGAGGAATCGGTTGACCTATGACCTTGAGATCAAATGTTTTCGGTTCCCATTGGAGAGACACGTCCTTTCGTCTACTAATCGCACAGTTTTGCGGTGCGGTCGCAAAACACAGACACTAAACTTATTACAGTGAACAGAGACGTCAATGAACGAACGGACAGATCATAACTTTGTAAAAATAAAAAAAGTAAACTTTTCACCCGAGGGAAGACTTGAAACAAGGACCTTTCATTCCACAGCTGCTCACGCTAACCACGGGACCACGGCGTACCTGAGCTCAGGCAATCCTTGATGCTGCCTATCTTGCACATGGACTACTCAGTTTGTATATTCTGCTTATTTTTTTCATAGTTCCACACAACTTCTTCCTGTTTTCTCGATTGATCTGTGTTTAGTTTTTCAAGGCTGCGCCAACTTATAACTGAATCTGACGGGGGTGCGATGGGGAGGTTCCCTTGTCAGAGCCATTTGAACCACCAGTTTGTTTGGCCCTTCAGTGTGTAAGTTATCAGTAAATACTTTTTCTAAATTACTAGCATTAATGCGTGACATTATGTGGTAGAGGCTAAGGTTTATAACACAGTTCATCCACTACACAGTTACTTTATGCTTTGTTCCTCACACCGATGACTGTAAGAGTGAAAAACAAAAGCTAAATATCTCATGAAAAAGTCTTCCCCAAGTTATAGATAGTTCTCGCAATATACCAGAAATTGCTTTATTACTAACTTAAAACCAGATAAATGAACTATTTGACAGCACGACACAGCAGCAACTACATAAAAGCTACTACAGTCCTGTACATATCATTATTAGTAGAGTGCTCAGACACAAAGCATTAACTGCCTATCCAACCGTCTTCCAGTTTCTGCCAGTTCAGAATTAAGAAGCTAGCAATCAAGCGATTTTCTAATAGTGAGCACAGTGCACACTTTTTAACTTGATTGATTCTAAATGGGGGTGTAGGGTGCGGAGAGGTGTGGTGCAGAGATACCATGTTTTGTAACAAGTTACTACCCTCATTATGGGTAGTTAATTTTCTTATCTGAAGATGAACTCAAATATAGAAAAAGTTGCTCGAAATAGCAGTACCAATTGCCTCATTGACTCATTAGTTTGTGGCTTAATGAAACACCTCAACAAGCAACTATCATTCATGATTTTAAAAATAAAATTGTTAAAAAATTCTTTTTCATTTCAAAGTTTAGTTATGGTGCCGAAGTTGGTAATAGGGAGGTCGGACGGCGGGGACTGCAATGAACATCTGATTCCATTCAGGTGTAATGGTCTAAGAAAGTTTTAATAAATGCGTAACACTGTGCGGTCTGTAGTAATGTTACTTTATTTTGCTATCGGTTTCGGTTCTAGGCCATCATCAACGGCAGGAAAATTATCACAGATCTTTCACATGTGATACATTCTTTAACATAGGTTACCGCAGAAAACCATAATTGGCAAGGAAAATCGTAAATTGTGACACGATTAAAGAATGACGGTACATTGACACAAGGAGAGCATGTTCACCTGTGATAACTGTTCTGCCGCTGTGATGGTTCATAACCGAATCCGGCAGCAAAATAAAATAACATTATTATAGACAGCACAGTGTTCTCCATCTTTTAAAATTTGTACAGGCTGTTGACCATCGCCTAAGCAAGATGTCCAGTCTAAGAAAGGTTGGGAACCACTGCTCTTGAGGATGTATCTGAATACGTAACAACTACTTTTTCTCCTTGAATTCCCTCAGGCCGCAGTCCTTTAGGATTGTCACTCACAAAACGATCTACTGTTGAGTCGTACGCGCGTTTCAACACTATGCAGAAAACAAGTAACAGCTTTTTTTTTAGTATCCAGTAGTTTTATGTTAACTAGTACTTTAAATGAAGAAGTCCCTTCCTTGTAGTAAACTGTTCCATTCCATCACTGAACCAGAGGATAAATGGACCACTTGCATACAAGATGACAACACATGGCTCTTATGAAATAGTCTTTTAGAATCTTTAATATTCCTCACACCAATGCACTAAACTACAAAGGGCTGGTTAGTTTACAAATCTTGAAATATTCTTGTTGAAAGTTATATTAGTCTTGCATATAAATATTAATATGGAATGGTAGAGACAGGAACTATTAAATTTTTAGCAATACCCAGCTACTGTTCACAGAATGTCTTCTCCTGGATAGCTGTGAAACAGAAATTTTCTTTTTTGTCTTCTTGTATTTTTCTTACATTTTTCCATAACTAAACGAGTAGTGCCACGTTTATATGACAAGTGATATCTGTCTGCAGGTAGATGACAAGTAATCTTCTGGTGATTTAAAGGTCTTCTCGCAGAAACTAAAACTGGCTACTTGCCAAATAAATGAAGAAATAAGAAATAATAATTGTATTAACATAGGATACTTCTGTAAGTTATGCTGGTTTTTCCATGTTCTTGTAAAATGTTGTTTTGTGCTAAGTAGTTATTTAAATAAACTGTTTCACATTTCCACCATAATTTTCAACATGTACCATACATGTCAACGTAATCTCTTTGTCCCCTTATCTTTGCATGTTTGTTTTCCATATACGAGGTGCGACAATAAAGTAATGAGACTGATGTGAAAAAAATGTTGCTTACCGTTTGAGTCAAGCTTATTGTTGTCTCCTTCAAAGTAGTTCCCTTCTGATTGCACACACTTTTTCCAGCGCATCTGCCATTGATGGTAACATTTCTGGAACTCATCTTCTGTAATACCCTCCAAGACCCTCGTCACAGCTTTTTGGACATCTTGTGTTGTTTGAAAATGGTGTCCCTTGACTGCCGTTTTGACTCTTGGAAATAGAAAAAAGTTGCATGGAGCGATATTTGGCGAATAAGGTGGCTGTGATAGTACTTGAAATTTGTTTTGAGGCTAAAAATCTCTGTACTGACAGGCGCATTGTCGTGATGCAGAATCCAATTATCAGCAATGTTGGCACGGACACGAAGAACTCTTTTACGATGTCTTTCTAAAATTTCTTTGTAGTAATATTGGTTAACTGTTTGTCCAGGAGGCAACCATTCTTTATGAACAATTCCCTTGGATTTTTGGACAACATGGTTGTGGAAAGAAGCAGCGATTAATATGATTAATCGATAATTCAAGAACAGTCTTAATCGCATTTATTATTGTTATAATACCGCCAACCGGTTTCAACCCGACATAGGGGTCATCTTCTGGGCGTTTACACCATTGGTCGACTGCTGGTGGTGTCACTCCTGTCTACATAACGGCAGGAAACTGAAGATGACCCTTACGTCGGGTTGAAACTGGTTGGCGGTATGATAACAATAATAAATGCGATTAAGATTGTTCTTGAATTATTGAATTCCCTTGGAATCAAAGAAGCACACAAGCATGCATTTCACTTTTGACTTTGACATGCGAGCTTGTTTTGGTCTGGGTGATCCCTTTGAGCACCACTGCGAGCTTTGGTGTTTTGTCTCTGGATCATACTGAAAAAACCAACTTTCATCATCAGTGATAACACGGCTCAACAATTCTGGATTGATTTCCGTTTGCTCTAACAAATCGACTGCCACATTTTCCAGTGTTTCTCGCTGTTGTGGTGTGAGATTTTTGGGGACCATTTTTACACAAATCTTTCTCATACCAAGATCTTCAGTTATTATTAGAAGAACCATTTCTCGATTGATGTTCAGTTCTTCTGCAATCCTTTTCACGGATAATCTTCGATCAGATCGTACGAGTTCACGCACACTGGCCAAGTTGACATCCATCCGTGAGGTTGATGGTCGTCCACTGAGGTCTTCATCTTCAACATTCGTTCTGCCTTCACCAACCATTTTATGCCAATGAAAAACTTGGACCTCTTGGCATAATCTGCTCTCCAAAGCCTTCTGAAGCTTACTGTAAGTTGCCGTAGCGTTTTCACCCAATTTAACGCAAATGGCATACTGTTGCGCATTATTATGTGGTTCCATTACTGTGACGAGAGACAAGAGACAAGAGACACAAACACATGTTAACTTATTACAGCACAACTCACGACTGAGCAGTTGCATCGATGTGCAGCTTGGACTAGAAGCAGCTTATAGACAAAGGTCAAAGATATTGTGCCTACGCAAGCCTGCAGGGTTGCCACATCTTGCAAAGAAAATCAGTCTCTTTACTTTATTGTCGCACCTCATATGCACAGTATTCTTCAAGTATTGTATGACGATGGTTGATAATATAAGCAGCGGTGTGACCTAATATCAAATGGCGGAATTTTGCTTCCTGCAGTGATATCTTATTTTTTTTCTGGTCTGATTAATTCCATGATGTCGACGTTGTGCGGAACAGTGCGGTCAATTATCGCCAGTCTGCTTCGCATGTGTGCCGTGATCTGTCCAGTTGTACCACAAGGTTAACTGTGAATTAAGGTGCCCACGTGACCGCAAACCGTACAGGCGGGTGTGGGGCTCATGTGGATATTGTGGAGTTTCTCATTAGAGGGTTCTTCTCCTTCGAATTCAACAACAATGAGACTGCCAATGAAATGTCTTTGTTCCGTCTGCAGCTACCGTTATGCCGTGGGTATTTCTACAGGGTGTCTCCAAAAACACCGACAAGCTTTAGGGACAGGCTACTTACACCAAAAAAGAAAAAAAAAGTCTGAGAAACATGAACTCAAAAATGCATATAGTAAGAGCTATGTGCACTTGGTCGGCTTCGATACTATGAAATACATTCTTCTACTTCAGACGTTTTGATTCTCACATTTTGGGAGGAGGTAGTATGGACCAAAATGATGAAATGCCTCCTTTAAATGACGTATTTTCTTTGGGAACTAGTGTCTTTAACACTGGGCACTGTTTGTATGCCGTGGGAAAATTATGTATTAGTGTCCTGACAATCTATTCATCAAAATTATCTAAATGTAAAATATTATTCTCGTTCTTCGGTGTCTTTCCTGGAGTACAGAAGCCTTGGTAGCTACGTTTCACTGCTCGTTCTTTATACTCCTTATTGTGGAATGGAAACGCCAGTAGCTACTGCAAGCCTTGAAACGTCCCCTTAGAAAAATTTATGAATTACTGTGCTGATAAACCTCTTACATTATTTGATTTTCAAAGAGCTCAGCAAAACTGAACGTACTCAGACATTTCTCTCTTTACTTATTCTGATCAACACTAAACTGACACACAATACTTTTAGCGCAACGCAATCTGACTTTCAATAATCCCTACAAAAGAATGGCCCTGACTAACATTAACCTATACCTTTCATGAATCACTTCCCTCACAAAAATCTTGGTTACTCGAACTACTGCAATACAGCGAGCGCCAATACTGCCAGCTAAATAAAAGATTCTAACTACTGACGGCACTTACTACTGATAGGCATAGTTAGCAAATGAAAGACTTTGATAGAGAACAAACAATGTATTTACCTTATCAGTTCATGATATACAGTATTACAAATTTACTCTTTCTGATGGATACACGTCCAGCTCGTCCTCTCTCAAAACCCTGCCATCTCTCTCCCCACATCCACCACTGCTGGCGGCTCACCTCCAACTGCACAACGCTACGCGCTGTTCACGTCCAACTGCCCAACACTACAATAGCGAATATTCCAACAATGCCAACCAGCCACAGACTGCACACAGCACAGCCAGTGATTTTCATACAGAGCGCTACGTGACGTTGCCAACATAAAAACCTAAACAGCCTACTTACAGCCTCTCTAGCACCCTTTTCAATGGGATTTTTACTCCCTTATCTTTCTCTTCTGAAATTAATTGTATGACATTGCACAAAATGATATGAAACAATTTCCATCCACCTCTGTCTCTAATGACTTCGATGTTGATGGGACGATAAACCCTTGTCTTCCTTCTTACACGCACTTATGGCGTGTGGAGGCTTCGACGTCTTGCTGTGTGAAATAAATATGGCAATGAGAACGCTGGAAGTACTCGGGTTGGCAGGCGATAGACCGTTGACAGTACCTGAGACGGCCACCGCTAACAGATGAACGACAGAGCTCAGCAGGCGACACGCAACTGAGGTGGTTGCACCTTCAAAACAAGGGAATGGACTCGCCCAGCGGCCATGATAAAAGGGGATTTCTGTGAAGGGGCCACGTTATCTTGGCGACCTGTATATGGTGTTGAAGTTGAGACTAAACAGAGTACCTGATCTGCTTACTGCATGATCGACACAGAAAAGTCTCTCCATTAGCAGTAAAAAGCATCATCCATCCTAACCCAGTGTCTTCATTTAGACGATAATGTTTATGTAACTGGAGGGATCATTCTTTGAAAATTACTATTCAGTTAACTCCATAATTCTGAATTGCGAGGGTAATCCTAAAAGTAAGGTCTCCTATTTTTTATAAGTACATAAACCTCTTTATCTCTACAATGGTTTACGTCAGTTTACGGCTTGAAAGTTTACCTATTTTTCGACATAATCACCATTTCTGTCGATGCATTTTTGTAGACGCTGTGGCACTTTTTGTATACCCATGTCATACCCGCTCGCCGCCATGCTGTCCAGAAAGTTATGAACGTCTTCTTTCACATCGTCGACGGAGCTGAATCGCTGGGATCACAATTAACGCTGACAGGTACTGTGAGACTCAAACTCAAACGGGCAATTCAGAACCGGTGAAGAGGAGTGTTGAGCAAGGGCGTACACATTTCCATGATAACGCTCACCCACACATCGCGCGGCAAACCGTTGTTCTCCTGCAACAGTTTCAGTGGAACATAATCACCCACCCACCCTATAGTCCTGACTTGGCGCCCAGTGACTATCACCTCTTCCCTAGGTTAAAAGAACATTTGGCCGCAAAGCGATTCAGCTCCGGCGACGAGGTGAAAGAAGAGGTTCATAACTTTCTGAACAGCATGGCGGCGAGCTGGTAAACATGGACATACAAAAACTGCCACAGCGTCTACAAAAATGCATCGATAGAAATGGCGATTATGTCGAAAAATAGCTAAATGTTCAAGCTGTAAACTGATGTAAACCATTGTAGAAATAAACAGATCTATGTACTTATAAAAAATAGAAAACCTTATTTTTGGGATTACCCTCGAAATCGCTAGTATTGGGTTGGTGCATGAGATCATAGCGTTTTTCCTCAAGTTTAATAAACACTACAGATACACGTAACAGAGATTCTAGTGATCAAAATATATTCTCCTTCGTTATTTACAACTCTCTGCCAACGCTGGGGTAACTTATCGATTCCACGACTATAGAAATCACGTGGCTTTGAAGCGAAGAACCGGCCGCTGTGGTCGAGCGGTTCTAGGCGCTTCAGTCCGGAACCACGCGGCTGCTACGGTCGCAGGTTCGAATACTGCCTCAGGCAGGGATGTATGTGATGTCCTTAGGTTAGTTAGGTTAAAGTAGTTGAAGGTTCTAGGGGACTGATGACCTCAGATGTTAAGTCCCATAGTGCTTAGAGCCATTTGAACCATTTTTTGAAGCGAAGAACTTGTCGAGCCATGTTCGGAGCACATTTTGATCCGGAAAGGAAGTTCCTTGAAGGTTGTTCGATAAAGAGCGGAAAAGGTGAAAATCTGAGGGCGTAAGGTCATGTGAATAAGGTGCATGCGGAGTGAGTTCCCAACCGAACTCCTGCATAGTGTAGCAGAATGCGGGTGGGCGTTATCGTGAAGTCGCAACACTTCACCCAGTCTTCCTGGTCATTGTTCTTGGACTGCGGCTTCAAGGGCTCTCAGTTGTTGACAATAAATGTCAGCTGTGATTGATATACCTTGGGGAAGCATTTCGCAGCACACCGCAACATAACATTATCTCTTGTGGATGTGCGCAGGTCGTTGTACCGGGAGCTGCTGCTTTCTTTCAGCTCAACCATTCCATTCTCTTCCTTAAGTTAGCCTAAAGACACAGTTTTTCGTCACCATGAACGATACAGGACAGGAATGGTCGGTGTTGTTCACGAGCCAGTTGATGACGAGAAATCCACATATGACCACACACTAAATTTTGTGGCTTTGACTTAGAGCATGTGATACCCATATACCCAATATTTGAACGTTCCCCATAGCATACAAGTCTCGCACGATGGTGGAATATTCACAATTCATCACATTTCTAACTCTCGTCAACACTGATGCGGATCATTGTGGATTAATGCGTCTAAAATATCTTCATCAAACCCCGAAGTCATTACTGAACACTGAGAGTCACTGATGTCAAAATGGACCTGCGTGAAACGAGAAAACTGTTTACCTGCCCACTCTGTCCAGTGGCATTATTCCCACACATGAGGTAAACATTTTAGATGCCTCCGCTGCTGTCATCACTCTGCTGAACTCAAACAAAAAAAAAAAAAAAACGTAGGAAATATTCCCATTTCTACACTTGGCACTCCATTTTCTAGAATCCACAGCTCGAAATGACAATATGTAAACTCAAACAGCAACAGTGAACTACAAATAAAAAATGACAATTTATAAACAAACACATACCAACCGCAGTACCAACATGCACAACAGAAACGCTGCGGACGTACGCACCAACCTAGTAGTCGGAAAACATCAGACTGCTAGTATTTTGTTTGCCCCATTGTCGATCTCTAAATTTCGAATTTTAGTAAATTAAGTGCAAGCATGTCCCACTCAGTCCATCTCAAAGCGCAATTAACCATATCTTGCTGCACTAGATCGAGACTTTTAAGACATAATTTGCTTCCTGTTTTCAACTTTTATGATATAGCGTGGTAACTACAAGTTGGTCTATTGCCAAAGAGCCTGCCGCGGTGGTCTCGCGGTTCTAGGCGCTCAGTCCGGAACCGCGCGACGACTACGGTCGCAGGTTCGAATCCTGCCTCGGGCATGGATGTGTGTGATGTCCTTAGGCTAGTTAGGTTTAAGTAGTTCTAAGTTCTAGGGGACTGATGACCTCACAAGTTAAGTCCCATAGTGCTCAGAGACATTTGAACCATTTATCCGATGGATACATAGGTGCGGTGATAGTGGACCGTGCAGGATTTGGTGTTTGAGCTCCCATTCGAAGTACCTCAAGAAGAGGTCATTGCCGATTTCGAGCCATATGGCATCTTGGGTGAACTCGCGGAGAAGTGGCAAACATTTGCCACCTTCTCCGTGTTAAATGGTGTCCGGCAGATCAAAACTAAGCTGACGAAACACGTACCATCGTACTTGATGATTGGCGGTGTGCGGGTCATCGTCATGTACGAAGACCAGCCGCGAACGTGCACATATGTGGCCGGGAAGGAGATGTCCAGCCCGAATATTTACGCCAATGTTTGATAAGGGCACCGCTGGGCTAAGTGATCCGGGCATCGACGCTCATGTCCCTACCCGTCACCTACGCGATGGTAGCACAGGACCCTGCCCCGCCATTTCAGGATATGCTGAAGCCTCGTCAACGCCACCCAAGCGCCGACGAGACCAGTGTGGCATCACCTCCAGTGTTCGCACCGGGCCGCGCTGGATTAGCCGAGCGGTCTGAGGCGCTGCAGTCATGGACTGTGCGGCTGGTCCCGGTGGAGGTTCGAGTCCTCCCTCGGGCATGGGTGTGTGTGTTTCTCCTCAGGATAATTTAGGTTAAGTAGTGTGTAAGCTTAGGGACTGATGACCTTAGCAGTTAAGTCCCATAAGATTTCGGTCGATAGGCGACCACGTTCTGTAGGTATGAGTGAAACACTCCAAATCAGCTCTACACAATGCTGCAGCTGCCAGACCCCTAGTCATACAGTCGCATGTTCTCTGTCGGGCTGGAGGGATCACATGGCAGCAATCAAGCACTACTGATTTGTGAAAGGTTTAAAGGTTTTATGGTCTTAATAGGTCAGTGGGGAGCAATACTTATATTTGCTAGGAAGATAAAGCAAATCATTGAATTTTTGAGTCAATTTTATGCTGAAATCAACGAATATTGTACCAGAATCAATGAATTTTGTATCTAAATCAATGAATTTCAGTGCCCAAACTTGGTAGTGGTATTATGTAGCGCAAGATGGGTTAGAAAGCAGAAGAGGCGGTTTCAAAAACGTTCAAATGGCTCTGGGCGCTATGGGACTCAACTTCAGAGGTCATTAGTCCCCTGGAACTTAGAACTAGTTAAACCTAACTAACCTAAGAACATCACACACATCCATGCGCGAGGCAGGATTCGAACCTGCGACCGTAGCGGTCTCGCGGTTCCAGACTGCAGCGCCTAGATCCGCAGGGCCACTTCGCCGGCGAGGCGGTTTCCCTCTCTTCCATAGACATCTTGTTTGCTTCAGCTGTTCATACTTCAATTTTTTTTGAATCATCAATCTTCTGACTGGTTTGATACAGCCCACCACGAATTCCTCTCCTGTGCCAACCTCTTCATCTCAGAGTAGCACTTGCAACCCATGTCCTCAATTATCCAATATTCCAATCTCTACTTCCTCTACGTTTTGTATCCTCTGTTGCCCCTCTAGTACCATGGAAGTTATTCCCTGATGTCTTAACAGATGTCCTATCATCATGTTTCTTCTTCTTGTCAGAGTTTCCAAATATTCCTTTCCTCGTCGATTTTGCGGAGAACCTCCTCATTCCTTGCCTTATCAGTCCACCTAAAATTCGTCTGTAATACCACATCTCAAATGCTTCAGTTCTCTTCTGTTCCGGTTTTCCCATACTCCAAGTTTCGCAATCATACAATGCTGCGCTCCAAACGTTCATTCTCAGAAATTTCTTCCTCAAATTAAGGCCTTTGTTTGGTACTAGTAGACTACTCTTGGCCAGAAGCGCCCTTTTTGCCTGTGCTAGTGTGCTTTTGATGTCCTCCTTGCTCCATGCGTCATTGGTTATTTTACTGTCTATATAGCAGAATTCCTTAACTTCATCTACTTCGTGACCATCAATCCTGATGTTAAGTTTCTCGCTGTTCTCAGTTCTGCTACGGTACTTCTCGTTAGTTTCGTTCTTCTTCGATTTACACTCGATCTATACTCTGCACTCATAACACCATTCAGTCCATTCAATGTAACTCTTTTTCACTTTCACTGACAATAGCAATGTCATCAGCGAACCTTATCATTGATATCCTTTCACTTTGAATCTTAATCCAACAAACGTTGGCCAAAGAACCCGAGACAAAAGTCAGCAGGCCGTTTAATTCCATTCTTGAATCTTTCTTTTATTTCCATCACTGTTTATTCGATGTATAGATTGAATTTTAGCGGTGAAAGACCACATCCCTGTCTTACACCTTTTTAATCTCAGCACTTTTTTTAACAATCACATTCCACACAC
Source organism: Schistocerca americana (assembly GCF_021461395.2). Taxonomy (NCBI): domain Eukaryota; kingdom Metazoa; phylum Arthropoda; class Insecta; order Orthoptera; family Acrididae; genus Schistocerca; species Schistocerca americana. Next base: position 227,426,656 of record NC_060123.1, read on the forward strand.
ATATCATTCCTTCTAATAATGAACCGGTAACTCTACCAACAGCTGAAAAATGTAAGAGCTGCTAAATCTTTCACTCTGTCTGACATTGCGTCAGTTGAACTTGCGAGTTTCGTCTCATGTAAAATGTTCTAAATCCAGTTGATATAGCAACAGCTAGGAATGTAAAGTCTCTGTTCAGGTGTAGTCTGATGCTTTCACACCTATTACGCAGTTGATGTTTGAGGTAATCAGTGCTGAGAGTTATCTATTTAAAGCTATAAAAATTTATGTGTATTAAGAGGCATTTGTTGCAAGGAGTGGTGTAACATGGAGCATTTTGTTACAATTTTACTGTAACATGGGATGATGATGATGATGAGTCCCATACTTCTTTACAGAGCGTAGGGGAGCGACGCGGGAGACTCGAGCCGCCTTACTAGGCAAGGTCCTAGTGGAGGTGGTTTGCCATTGCCTTCCTCCGACCGAAATGGGGATGAATGATGATGATGAAGACAACACAACAACACCCAGTCATCTCGAGGCAGGAAAAATCCCTGACCCCGCCGGGAATCGAACCCGGGACCCCGTGCCCGGGAAGCGAGAACGCTACCGCGAGACCACGAGCGGCGAACGTAAGTTCATTACAAATCTACTGTAAAATACGATATTTTGCTACAACTATTAAGTGTCTCTATCTGTCCGATATTGCAACAGCTAAACTGTTTCATGTCATAGAAAAATGTGCTGAGACTCTTCAGCATAGCAATAACAACAGTGTGAGTCATGAACCCTCACATCAAGAAGTGCCTTACAAGATTTTTATCCACCCTGTACATAGACAACCATTCATTTAAACTTCAGCTACAGTTCTACAAGCTCCTGCCCATACGTAAATGTTTCCAGTCACTACTTGAGACACGTCTCGAATGCCTCTTCATCTAGATTACTGAACATGTAGTTCATTCTAGTTGCAATTTGTACTTTAGTAATTTTAACTGCATACGTAAATCAACTTGTTTGACGTTTCTCGCAAAATGAAACACAGTTCAGAGGAAAAGACAATAAATTATTTTCACTTTTTTATTTGGGTTAACATAGTAGGGTATACAAATAATTACAGATATGTACGTAATTCTGCACCTATGCCAGGTACCCGTATACGTATCATCCATACTGCGTACTGAAGGCCTACACACATCGAAATACATAGCAAAGACTTTTTCTCAAGTCTCCTGAGGAGTAAGGTCCGAAAGCGCAAGGCGGGAATTTCCATAAGATTCATACACACTAGGTTACCACCACCCTACAGTGTACAGTGGGTGGCTGAGCTAGCACACAACACATTTCTGAGTGTAGATTCCTGACAATGAGTCCGCTGCATGGTATACTGTTGTATATTTTCATTGTTTTGGGCAGTTCCCAAAACATATTGTATAGCAATCCAGTAATACCGCAGACATTTGAGCGTTGAACATTAAAGTTGTTTGTGTCAAATTCTGACATAATTGATATTATTCGTGGTCTAGACCATGGCTTTTCAAGAATTGCCACTGTGTCGAACTCATTATCTGAGGATAAGCCTACAGTGACATGTTTATCGTCACTCCCATTCAGCTTGTACATTGCAGAGAATAACACTACTTTCGTACGTGCACTATACAATGCTAGCAGCTCGGCGAGTGGTACATGTTTTGATGATAGTGAAAACTCAGGGTCAGGGAACAGTTCTGTATGCTGACTTGATTTCTGCTTCATCGTATCACATGCACTATGCAATGCGGCTCGATGATCAGTACAGATCCTGAATACACAGGAAACTCAAAGTCTGAAAACAATTCTGCGTCGTGATTTGATATATCAGGTATTGCAGCAGAGATTCTCTCTGCATGCTGAGGAGACTTCTGCTGCTGCTTGGCTCAAATATATCAGGCACTGCATCATATACGTCAGGGGACTGTCACACTGAGGGAGCAATAACAAATGAAAACCACAGTCATTGTGTGAGCTGTCTTTGTACATGACGTAACAATTCAAGATGACAGCAGACCACACATCCTTATCTACCATGTAACAAACCACATCTCTGTTATGTATGCTGTCATCATTATCATGTGACAAGCCACACCTTCCTTATCCATGACGTCATTAAGATTTCAAAGAACTATACCTCATTTCTTGGAATGGTGGTGGCCCAGCATTTCACAGGTCATTAAACTGAAACAGCCAATTGCAATGTGTCCCCTGAGGAGCCATCTTGGCTGTGCTCAAAAGTATCCAAATGATCTGAATTTTTATACATGTTGGAAAATATTTATCGAGAAACTTATGTGAAGCGTGTATCTTGCGGTATTTCCACATGTAAGAGGTTTCAGAGAAACATAAACACACACACACACACACACACACACACACACACACACACACATTATTTATGCTATGAACGTAAAGGAAATTCAGTACTTCTGAATGTCCAAAGTTCCGTTATTGTACCATGCTTGGTGTAAGGCACAACGGATCCTCAAATTAAGTGTTTTCCGCATCTAAATTGTTCTATAATACTTATCAAGTGTCAGGATGTTTCATAGGGTTTTATGCACCGTACTCGCAGGCATGTCCAACGTTCGGGCAGTTCCCCATGCACTGCATGTCTGGACACCACCAATCGACTCCTCCTGCAAATGCTTTGGCCACATCTTCGACAAAAGTCGGATCAACTGCTTTCTTCCCTCTGTCACACTGCACTTTAAAAGAACCTGTCTTTTCGAATTTTGTAATAACTTCCTCCAGATCCTTACCAGACATCGGACCAATCCCTTTCTTCATACCCTTGAGTGTCTGGAACTTCTGCCGGGCTATTGGCACACACCCTCACCGTTCTTGTAAGAGAGCTTTACCAGCAGCGGGCGATCCTTCATGGGGACAGTAATGCTGCGCGTCTTGGGCGCAAACAGGAACAGCCGTGTGTCGCTCGTCTGTTGGTGTGCACATTCCGGCGTTTACAGCGCCATCTATTGGCCAAATTTTCATTTTCTTTTTCTTTTGTTCCATGACGTTTCCGCATTCCTCAATAAGATGCTGTTCAAATTTGACGTCATTCTGAGCAGTGGTTCTCTCACCACAAATTTATAAACTGGAACTTTAATTTGGATACCCTGTATATGGTGTTGTGGTCTTCAGTCCGAAGACTCGTTTGATGTAGGTTGGTTGGTTGGTTTGTTGGGGGACGGAGACCAGACAGCGAGGTCATCGGTCTTATCAGATTAGGGAAGGACGGGGAAGGAAGTCGGCCGTGCCCTTTGAAAGGAACCATCGCGGCATTTGCCTGGAGCGATTTAGGGAAATCATGGAAAACCTAAATCAGGATGGCCGGACGCAGGATTGAACGTTTGATGTAGGCCTCCACGCTACTCCATTGTGTGTAAACCTCTTTATCTCTGAATAACTACTACAATCTACATCCTTCTGAATATGCTTACTGTATTCTCTTGGTCTTCCTCCGCGATTTTTACCGCCCACACTTCCCTCCAATACTAAATTTTGTTATTTCAGCTTTTCTTTAAGCACATAATGTTTTTATTCTTCCAGTATGGGCTCTTTTACGCTCTTCAGGCCAAATAACTCAGACCTTCTTGATATGTCAGGCCAAGTGTCCACTCCTAAATCTTCTGCCAAAGTTTTTTTCTGTTTGGTAGAATATCAAGTTGTGTTGTTCTTGCCATCTTCAGTTATTCCAGTTTCAATTCATTTTGTTGTTTAAATTTTGGCTTTACTGTGACTTTTGTAGAATTCCATAACCTGTCTAGTTAATCTGCTTGGTTCCATTCTTTTAATATGTCCAGGGAATTTTAACATAGGTTTTTTCATATTCGACTAAATGTTGGTACATTTTTCAATTTCTTTATTCGCTCAGAGTTCCTTCGTCAATGCAAATTGGGCCTCACTTGTTCCTGACTAGTTTTCGCTCTCTCTTTTAGATTTTTTGAATGTTCTGGTTTCTGTTTGAAATGTGTGTCTCAGCTCTACAAAAATTCCGTCTTCATCAGATGATTAGTTATTTTTTTTAGTTTTTTACTTACCTAGCAACATTCTCTCTCCTCATTTCTTGAAACGCCAGCAGTCTTCACTACACATAAGTAACTTTTGTTGAATACTATTGGACGTACTTGTCTGAGAAAATACTACCTCATCCCCCTACAATGTGGTTAAATTAGCGTCTAATATTTAAGAACGAGACTGTGACGTTGCGCGAAAAGTAGGTACTACCTGCAGGCAGCTACCCTAGCGATCTGTCCTCTGCGGCGATAGAAAATCTTCTTAAAGCCTGTATCTCCTACAGAAATCACGCAAACAATCTGAATTTGACGTACAGCATAAATTTCTGTAATATCTCTAAGCATGAGAAAACTGTTCTTAATTTTAATTAGGGCTGAAGGTACCGTAATTTTTTGAAACAGATGAAATTTTCTCATCCGGGATTTTTTTAGTTGATTCCAGATACCTCGTTAAAGGATATTCCCAAAGTTTATCACACTGCATTTGCTATGTGTAATAAAGTCGAATCTTAGTTTTAGTAAGCGTCAGAATTGTGCTTCTTTTCTTCAGGTGAGGAAATTTTCACATCAGGAGGAATTTCTTACTTGAGAAGTGTTTGACACTGTAACACCCCACCCATAACTTAGCTGGTTTTGGCATGTGTTCACCCCAACTAATTGACTAACAGATCAACAGAGAGTGCAAAACTGCCGCAATATCGGATAACGCAAAAAAGTAATATGGCCCTGTGACTCCTGATTGAATTGCGGTGGCAGTGTTGACATTAATTTATTCGGAATTGATCACTTTTAATTAAAATGCGGTGCACATTGATGTTATATTCAGCTATTGAACACCAGATGCAAATGTTGAACATAAAATTAATTAAGAAAGTGACTTGGCATTTGAACTACTTGATTGAAAACAGATGCAGTCGATTAGCACAAATTTATTTTAACTGCCGACCTTCAACCATCACATTACAAGACTCTCCTATCAGGCAGTGGTAATAAATTGCGTTTGCATGGAGTAAAGTGCGATAACTCAAAAGTAATTTCTATCGACTGACCCAGGCGTAATGTGAAGTGCGAGAAGAATTCTACAATACACGGCCCATGAAGCCCTCGTGGAAACTTTGCCGATGTGATCCACAAATTAATCAGTGGACGGAGCGGGCGCAATATCACCGAATAGAGCATGGCGGAGCGGCGTCGTTGTGTGGACGTCAGCCGACCTTGTGGTGATGCAAGGCTGCGCTCGTCTATTCACTCCTAGCTATCTTGCTCAGTACATAGCTGAACCAAAACTTTCTATCTCCAAACTCAATCGTTCCATTTGCTAACTCCTAAACTGCAGAGATGCTCACTCTTTCTCAGGAAAGCTAAGTAAAGAACGCCACGTCCGCACTCTAAACAAGCTGGGAACGGAACACCTCTATGGAGACTTCTCACAGTCCACTCTTCTCCTCGGTTTCCCCTCCAGCAAAATCACTTACGCCAATTGCAGCGCAAGTCGCGTTAATTATACGTCGCTTCCCAGCGCCGACCAATGCCTGCTCTGGGAAGTGAACAAATTCCCACAAAATTTCCCTTCCTCTCAACTTCTGTTATTTAGCTCCTCCCAGGCCACCCATCAAGGTTAGTGTCTGCACAAACACCAATTTTTCCGGAAGTCTGACTCCCAGGAGAGTACTTCAAATTCCTCAGTCCCACGTTCCCATCGGAGGCCGGCATATTTCATTCTGTCGCTCTTCACCTGATTTACTTCACACTCTGCGGACTGTGAATTCAGTGTGAAGTTGCTATAGTCATGAACACGCATATTTTGACCTCTGCTGACCGCTCCACAATAACTTTGCACGGCTTTTTCGCATGTTTCCCTTAAAATGGGACGACGGACATTTATCAACAGGCGTATGAGTTCTCCGTCTGCTTCCCGGTACACCAGCATGGGGTGGGGGTCAACCACCCGTGCTGTCACTCATCTTAAGGCGGCTGGAGGCCGCGCCGCGTTACCGATTTCTCAGAGCTTGAGCCGCCCTGAGCTGCCTATTGTCGCTTCCCTTCGCCGTTCCCCAGCCGGCCACCGTCAACTCTAAATACTTCCCTGGGGTATACTAGCGTCCAGTAAATCGACTCGTTTCCACAAAGTTTTCATGTCGTGTGAATTACTTTAAAACCATCACCCGACATTGATTATTCCAATATGTCCATACTATACCATCTACAAGATGCATTGTGCCTTGTCAGTCATTTTGTTCAGCCCTAATGTTCGCTCAACGTGAGTTAGGTGATCTTTAATGACTTCATGTAAGGGGCATGGTTCTTGCCATCTTACAGCACAATGCTTTGCGCAGTGGAAACGACCAGTACAGCTCCCACTGTTGTACTGGTGGTGGGAGTGGTATAGGCTGCTCTATGTCTGAAGCTAGTTACATCAAGGACTTCCCTCTGTGGCAGCTCCTGAGGTGTGCAGGACGTGTCAAAAGTGTCGTTACCTCCCACACCATGTAACTGGTACTTATTCTTGCAAAAATGTTAATTAAATAACACATAATTGAAGATAGGTTGGCGTGCAAATAAATATGGTAGGAGATCACCACAACAGCCATTGGATTACCAGTATAGAGACCTGCTCTATACTTATCCGTGCATAACAGCCCTCAGTTATATTCATCCATATTAATCCTGCATGTTGTCTCTCATCTGGGCACCTCCCATTAGGTCCTGGTTAGGGACATTTTCTATCTCTAATTTATAACTTCTTTGACCCTAGCTCCAAGTCCTGCCAATCTCCGCTCTATTTCCATTACGTTCATAATTACGTCTTCTACTACAGCTCGTCCCTGATCCATTTATCGCTTTCCTTGTTTCTCCTAATAATTCCGAACAACTATCTTCCATTAGTTGCTGTGCAACCGTCAGTTTCTGAACAAGGCATGCCTAACCGCCACAATACTAACCTTTTAAGGAAACAATGGATTCTTGGTTTTGAAAACTTAGTCTCCAAAACTGGTTCAAATTTGAAAAATCAAAAATGTTGTGCTGAGCTAGTGGCTTTTGGGAGAACTTTATTAAATAGTTGACTGAGATAAGATTCCATGTCAATTTCATCAAGAGAGACTAGGGCTACCGGCTAAGTTCAACATGGAACGCTACACAAGCGGCTATACGCAGAGACCTTGCCCAGCAGTAGCTACATATAAGGAATCCCCATGTAATATCGACACTTTGCTAGAAGATGATGAAAGTGACACTCATTGAAACATCGATGCATTTCAACGCAGACATCCGGACTGAAGCCTGAAAAGATTTTGTGAGCAATATGTGCCATACAATTCTAAATTCCCAAAACTCTGTTTACTTTAAACAAAAGCATTCCAGACTATTTTTACTCTTCTGTTAACTTCTTCTCATGACCATCCACTTGTTGTGTTTAGTTGCCCTAAATATAAAAACTCTTTGATTACCTTGTAAACTGTGATACTTTATTTTTACCATTTTGGTTTTACGTAATTTTGGCGTTGTTATAATTGATTTTTAAGTATACTTTCACGCTTGCTGCATTAAATTGTTTCTTTCATTGTTGAAATTATCTAAACGTTAGGCAAACAGTACAAAGCCATCCATAAAAGGAAGGTGCGTCAAATATTGCAATGGGTAATCAGCAGCTTCTCTAGATATGCTGTAGTTACATCGCCATCTTCGTACCAAGAAAAGTATTTCCGAAAAGGAGAAATGTACTAACATCAGACATAATTGTAAATGTTAGAGAGTCTTCTCTGAAGGTATTTGCCTGAATTGGAATCTTGTGAGAATCTGAAACCTGGATGACAGACATTAGAGACAAGAAGGGAATGGTTTTGAAATGAGGCAGTTTGTTTCAATTTTGCTATACAATGGCGATGTATGGCAGATGAAGTGTTATGTGGTCTTCAGTATGCAATAACATACGTTATCTTTGTCAGCAGATGATGACAAATGTTTTGTCACTATTTTGGTTATATTTGATTTTAGTGTTGTTATAATTGATTTTCAATTGTACTTTCAAAGTTGCTCTATTAAATTGTTTCCTTTGTTGTTAAAATTTATCTAAACTTAAGGCAAACAGTACAATGTCGTGTCGAAGGCTTCTGTTCAGTCACTCGTTGACCAGTCTGGGGTGGCAACAGAAGGCAGTAAAAGGAAATTTGAAGTTTTAAATTTCACCTTTAAGAAATCATTCTCACATACGGATTGTATAAACATACTGTCGTTTGACTGCCTTACAGACTCCCAAATGGAGGATATAGAAATAGACATATGAGGCACAGAAACGCAGCAGAAACATTTGACAACAAATAAGTCGTCAGGTCCAGATGGAATCCCAATTCTGTTTTACAGAGAGTAAACTGTGGCGTTAGGCCCTTACTTAGCTTGAATTCATCACGAATCTCTCGCCCAGTGCAAAGTCCCAAGCATCTGGAAAAAAGCACAGGTGACTCTTGTCTACAAGAAAGATAAAAGAATGGAACTGAATAATTACAGACCAATATTCTTAACATCGGTTTGCTGCAGAATCCTTTAATACAGAAACTTAAAACAGAATATCTTCTGTTTACAAATCAGCGCGGATTCAGAAAGCACCACTCGTGCTATACGCACAAGAGAAGTTACCCAACGCAACCCCCTCAGATATAGTGATGATAGGGCACAAAAACTTAACACAGATCACGAATGAAAACAGGAAGAAGGTGTACTGAACTGTGAAAAAAAAAGAAAAATAGGAACAGTGAACGCCGCAAGAATGAGAAGTGCAATATAAAGGAAGCAGCAAGAACAGTGTCGTCATGGGAAAGTGGTAACCGTGTTGAATTGTCCCGCGGGCGATCCGTATTCAAGCTTCCCTCATGCCAAATATTTTTCGCCGTGCAATTTGAGCCACGATTTGTTGCTGCTTTTTACTTTTGTAGTGCTGCAACTTCATCGGTCTGCAAATGGTGAAGGAAAATGCTCACTTGTATCTTTATTTCTTTACCCTTTGCAGTCCGTCTTCCTCCCCTCCATTCCCTCCTGTATGAGAGTGGACTAATAACCAGGTTTGGAAGCATGTTTCAAATGCTCTCCGTCTGAGCCAGAGAACAGTGTAGTGTGTAGTGTCGTGGGCTTCTAGGAAGCTAACGATAATTATAGGAAAATAATTGCTAATGATGGAGCACTACTGACTTGGACAAGAGGTTCTTTTATCAGTTTGATTGTGGGAAACTACTACTATTGAAGTAGTTATGAAGTAATTGTATGTTTTGTATTGATTATTATTTGCATTATCAAGGAATAGTATTTAGCTCAAGCGGAACATGTCATACCTGTATTTAATGTACGGAGTGTTCAAAAAGTCTCTCCGCAGTGCCGTATGATTATTAGCCGAGCGTGCCGTATGCCGCAGTGGATATATCGAAATGAAACTCTGTGGAATACAAGTTATTAATTTATTGAATATTCATTTTTACTTACAGATTTTCACATTAAATGTTGAAAGTGTCCGCCCTGTTGTTGAATACACAATTCAATTCGTCTAATCATGTTTCCTTCAAGTGGACTCTCCCAGCATTCCACTGTTTCGTTTACCTCAGCCAGCGTCAGTAGCATCGTTGGTGTGTGTCGTTACGTGTTGGCGTGAACGTTCAAGTTTAGTTCCTTTGTTCGTTTGTTTCGTTTTTGTCATTGTTAAAATGCTAACCATTGAAAAACGTGTGTTTTTAGGCGAACAAGTGTTCAAAGCTGGCGGTAAATACACAGTTTCAGTTCACCAAACATTTAATTCAGTTTTCCCGGAGACAACACTCTCACATCGCAATACTATGCGAGATATGATTAACAAATTTCGAAGTCCGCGTTCAGTGACAGATGCACCGAGAAGCTGTCGTCCTAGCGTCTTGTCTGAGGATAAACTACTCGATATTTCCGATAAAATGTCCACGAGTCCGAACAAGTCAGTAAGAAAACTCGCCCAGGATATCGATGTTAGTGTCGGAACGGCCCACGCAGCTGTAAGGAAAAAATTAGAACTTTTCCCATACAAAATGACAGCTGTGCAAGAACTGAGAAATACTGATCATGGCAAGAGACTGCGTTATTGTCAAGGGTTCAAAAATTTCGTTCAACAAAATGGAAGGGATATTCTTAATGAAACGTTTTCCACTGATGAGGCTTGGTTTCATTTATGCGGGTACATGAACTCGCAAAATTCTCCCATGGGGAGTACTGCAAATCTATTGTGTATTCATGAGGAACCACTTCATTCTGTGAAAATAGGAGTTTGGATTGCAATTTATAGACGTCGGATTGTGGGTCCCATATTTTTCAACGAAACAGTAAGCGCACAATGACACTGCAGTGATATTCTGTACCCATTCATAGGAGAACGTGTGTTAAGTAAAATACTGAATAGTTATTTTCAACAAGATGGTGCAACCGCGCATACAGCTCGCGTTTCAATGTCACTAGCTTGCTGATGTTTTTGGTGATCGCTTAATTTCGCAGGGACTTTGGCCTCCACGATCGCCTGACCTAACATCACCTGACTTCTTCTTCTGGGGTGCAGCGAAAGCAACTGTCTATAAAAACCGTCCAAAATCCATCGATGAGTTGAAAACTGCAATATCCACTTTCACTGCTTCTGTTACAGAAGACATGTTACAGCTTGTGTTTGGAAACATGATTAGACGAATTGGATTGTGTTATCAACAACAGGGCGGACACTTTTAATATTTAATGCTAAAATTTGTAAGTAAAAATGAATATTCAATAACTTAATAACTTGTATTTCACTGAGTTTCATTTCGGTATATTCACTGCGGCATACGGTACGCGCGGCTAACAATCATACGGCACTGCGGAGAGACTTTTTTGAACACCCCGTAGTTTGAATGTTTGCAGCCAGTTGCTTATTCTTGATTGCTGTTGTTTTAATATGGCCTTTAAATCTGGTACAACTATTAGCATCGATAGATTCAGATCGAGGCTGAGCACTTTAGTCACAACCCAAATGGCAAACGCTGTTAACTGCGTAATACATGAAATTACACACTATTATTTCAATAAGAAGAATCTTTGAAAACGTTAAATGTTCTCTTAGTAATTGTACTTGGATGAAATAATTTGATGAAATTTTAACTGTCCATTTATGAAAAATACGTGGTGTATTTCAAAACTTCTGTTTACTAAATAGTTACGTACTTTACAGTTCTACAATGCTTATTAACTTTTGTTAAGGAAGATAACTGCTTTTCAGTTCAGTAAAATACCATACTCGGATTTATCGTAGCACTTGGGGCAGGACTCTGTGTAGGTAAACGACTAAGAGTAAAATATGGTGGCTCACCACGTTTACAGAACACGAAATTATTATTGAAAACGAAAACGTATACCTGGTCCATGCTGTTATACAGTACTCTGCTGATTATTTGAGATGAAGATGGCGGCAGCATCGATCTCCTGTGCTATTCAATAAAGGCGGAAAAAGTATCCACGGCCCTTCCTATGTAACAATCACCAAAAATTCTGTTCTTAGCGTCGGATTTTCATAGTACAGAGCTAACAAAGTATGCCACGAATAATAGGCCGAGTTACTTCCGCATCCGAGGCTATATTATCTTGCAGTTCTTCACAAGATGTGCACACTTTGCCTGCTAGCCACTGTACTGCGCCACCCTGACTATCTCTACAGCTCCTTCTTAAAATCGTGTAGATTGTCATTGGTCTCTTTCGCACTAGTTTCTATCTTATCATTAAGTTTATTTATATTGCCTTCCATCTTATGGCTCAAATGGCTCTGAGCACTATGCGACTTAACTTCTGAGGTCATCAGTCGCCTAGAACTTACAACTAATTAAACCTAACTAACCTAAGTACAGCACACACATCCATGCCCGAGGCAGGATTCGAACCTGCGACCGTAGCGGTCGTTCGGTTCCAGACTGTAGCGCCTAGAACCGCACGGCCACTCCGGCCGGCCTTCCATCTTATAATTAAGTTTCTTCATCCTCGCCTCATCCTTATTAGCCTCCTTTTTGTCAGCGTTTAATCTGGCGAACAACTGCGCCCACTTACTATTTCAATCAGTAACCATTTTAAATAATTATTAAATGTCCATTTCAATGTCACAAAATACAATATTGATATTATTCTCTACCGTTCAAATGTCACCTCGTGCTTTCAACAGTCTGTCCGACTAATACTCCACAAGTTAAATAACCAAAAGTTGTACTTCACTTCACACGGAACACTTCTTCAAACTAATAAATAAAATGTCCACCAAATTACTCTAAAGTACTTACGGCTGTCCTGGTCGTGCCTCCTCCTTATCGTAATCAGCGCAACACCCAGCTGTGGCCGCTACAGCTATTGGGGACGCAGGCGACGCAGACGCCTCTGCTGCTGCTGCCGCACAGGTTATGCCGTGGCAGCACCCGTAGATGAAGCCGATGCCGATGCTGCCACCGCAGCCTACTGTTGTACGGGAGCTGCACCCAGAGGTGAAGCTGAAGTTGTACCCGAAGGCGACGTCGCCTCTGCAGTTGGTAGGTGCTGCACCCTTAGCCGACGGCACCGCTGTTTGGAAGAGGTTGCTCAGCTACGTCTGGTCGTACCCGCACAAACTGGATTCCACCAACGTGTTCTCGACAAATTCACTACTGGCCATTAAAATTGCTACACCACGAAGATGACGTGGTACAGACGCGATATTTAACCGACAGGAAGAAGATGCTGTGATATGCAAATGATTAGCTTTTCAGATCATTCACACAAGGTTGGCGCCGGTGGCGACACCTACAACGTGCTGACATGAGGACAGTTTCCAACCGATTTCTCATACACAAACAGCAGTTGACCGGCGTTGCCTGGTGAAACGTTGTTGTGATGCCTCGTGTAAGGAGGAGAAATGCGTGCCATAACGTTTCCGACTTTGATAAAGGTCGGATTGTAGCCTATCGCGATTGCGGTTTATCGTATCGCGACATTGCTGCTCGCGTTGGTCGAGATCCAATGACTGTTAGCGGAATATGGAATCGGTATGCTCAGGAGGGTAATACGGAAAGCGGTGCTGGATCCCAAAGGCCTCGTATCACTAGCAGTCGAGATGACAGGCATCATATCCGCATGGCTGTAACGAATCGTGCAGCCACGTCTCGATCCCCAAGCCAACAGATGGGGACGTTTGCAAGACAACAACCATCTGCACGAACAGTTGTACGATGTTTGCAGCACCATGGACTATCAGCTCGGAGACGATGGCTGCGGTTACCCTTGACGCTGCATCACAGACAAGAGCGCCTGCCATGGTGTACTCGACGACGAACCTGGGTGCACGAATGGCAAAATGTCAGTTTTCGGATGAATCTGGTTCTGTTTACAGCGTCATGATGGTCGCATCCGTGTTTGGCGACATCGCGGTGAATGCACATTGGAAGCGTGTTTTCGTCATCGCCATAGTGGCGTATCACCCGGCGTGATGGTATGGGGTGCCACTGGTTACACGTCTCGGTCACCTCTTGTTCGCATTGACGTCACTTTGAACAGTGGACGCTACATTTCTGATGTGTTACGACCCGTGGCTCTACCCTTCATCAATCCCTGCGAAACCCTACATTTGAGCAGGATAATGCACGACCGCATGTTGCAGGTCCTGTACGGGCCTTTCTGCATGCATAAAATGTTCGACTGCTGCCCTGGCCAGCACGTTCTCTGGATCTCTTACCAATTGAAAACGTCTGGTCAATGGTGGCCGAGCAAGTGGCTCGTCACAATACGCCAGTCACTACTCTTGATGAACTGTGGTATCGTGTTGAAGCTGCATGGGCAGCTGTACCCGTACACGCCATCCTAGCTCTGTTTGACTCAATGCCCAGGCGTATCATGGCCGTTATTACGGCCAGAGGTGGTTGTTCTGGGTACTGATTTCTCAGGATCTATGTACCCAAATTGCGTGATAATGTAATCACATGTCAGTTCTAGTATAATTTATTTGCCCAATGAATACCCGTTTATCATCTGCATTTCTTCTTGGTGTAGCAGTTTTAATGGCCAGTAGTGTACTTTGCCAAGACAGAACTTGTTTCAGGAGATACCTGAACTCTGCAAATCGTAATCCTCCAAATAGACAATTCTATACTGGACTCGGCGGAAGACAAGCCTCTAACAACTCCTGATCCACTAAGAATGCACTACGTTTCCATAGTAGCACATCCTGGACCACAGGATCGCCAACTTTGTACTGCGACATCTTTTGGCTACCACTAACGCCAACTTTGTACTGCGTTTCCCTTAAGATGCCACTAACTCGTAGGAGATATATGAATAGGCTCGAACAGCATTGCAATACGTAGGTGAAAAGCAACGTCAGACAATGTAGTTCATTCTCGTAATACTACAATGAGTTGTCCTGATAAGACCTTGCCTACACTCAACGACGTAATCTGTGTGACTTGAAATAATCGTCTGTACCAACACAACGATGTCACGTAAGATTTGATATTCTGCTTCTCACGCTATAAATTACACCACAGCTCGCTATGACATAACTATGTACGGAAGAATGGACACAATAACACTTTTCTTGGTATAGTGGGGTGAGTGGTAGCTGCCTGGATATTAATTATAATAACACATCTGCCCCTCAGGGTTCACTAGGTTCGAAAGATAAACTACCACCAAAGCTATTATCCATCACCAGAAAAACACTAAATGTGAGAGTCTGCGGGGAGTAGGAATGATGTATTTACTTCACCAATAACAGCAACCGACATTGAACCCTTCTCTGTGTGCTCTGACGAAACAACCGAACTTTCTCAAAAATGTAGGTACCAGAAACGATAGCTTTCATGTATAACTGATGAATACGTCATGTAGATCCGTTGCCTCTTGCAGTTGCTCCTCTTTCAAAGCTTCAATAACTGGATATACACTCAATCAGTATGAATTTATAAATTTTTACATAAATCGGAGAATACGTTCACAAGACAAAGATATAATTTTATACTGTTTATGTCTCGTTGTCAATCAAAGATAACCTCTATAAGCAGCGCCTTGCTACAACAATATCCTTCACTCTATTGAAATTTTATCATAATAAACTATTTCGTTAATCCCAACCTTTCAGAGTTAAATGGAATAACTTTTCATTTATAATTAATCACTGTTCCATAACACGCAAACTTGCTTGCTCTGTCTAAAGATTAATTATCTTTTTTTGTTGTTACAACTTGTCACTGAAAGATACTATTCCTTCTCTTTAATTTCTTTGAACTTTGCTTTTACCTATATTCAAGTCTTTTACTTTAGTGCCCTTTAAATTTACTTTATTCCGAAAAGATATATTGAAGAGATTAGTCTGCTTTCAAATAAGCCTTTTATTATTTTTCTTGTAATAGTTGGGAATAAAGGAGAGTCGGGAACCGGCTTTTTCTGTTTAAAACTGTCTTCTTTATTTCATGCAGTTAAACCATCAACAGGTACAAGTCAACGTTTTATTTTTTCGAGTGTTGGTTCTCTATTCAAAACCCCACTAAGCGGAAATGTAATTAAAAAAAAAACCTGAGTGTCACCATCACTTTTTAGCTTTATGAATTTCAAATAATCAGGCAAAGCTCAACAACTTTAGGCGTTGCCTTCCGCGATTAACTAATATTTAAAACTCAAAACACAGCACACGATGCCCTCTCAGAGAGAATTAGCGTGTTCTGTTTTAAATGTTTCTTGATTTGTAGTTTAGGGACAAGAGAACAGCTATCACGTTCTATAAACTTCCGATTGTTTCTCAATAAATAACTATTGCATAGGACACCGTTCTCTTTAATACAGACTGTACATATAGTGCATCCAACGAGATTTTCGGAATTTACTATATTGCGACGCTCACGCTGACGTCACACATTAAATCCTCACCAAATACCGTTATGTCACTGTACCTCAGTGCTTGCATACAGTTTTGCAACCATAATAATGCAGTGCAACGCCAGTACTTTAATCCTCAACCACAAAATAACTAAACGACTTCGCGTGAACGCGTCCCTTCACATACATCATCCAACGGAAAATCTCACAAAAATATTGAAACACGGTTCGTCTACCATCGCGAGGCTATTACGCAGCACAGCGCACCATTAATCACAATTAGGAGGAGCTAATTTCACACTTCAATAAGCCGAAGCTTTTCCTATACCTGGAGAGTCTATGCTCTACTAAAATCGGCGAAGTAATCATTTTCTGCCGGCCTGTGTGGCCGCGCGGTTCTAGGCGCTTCAGTCTGGAACCGCGCGACCGCTACGGTCGCAGGTTCGAATCCTGCCTCGGGCGTGGATGTGTGTGATGTCCTTAGGTTAGTTAGATTTAAGTAGTTCTAAGTTCTACGGGACTGATGACCTCAGATGTTAAGTCCCATAGTGCTCAGAGCCATTTGAACCATTATCATTTTCTACGCAAGCTGATAATCTCCTCAAAATACCTTTGTAAATGACTTAGAACTGCTCTGAACACATTTGAGTTCTATCCACGTTGTAGGCTAGTTCACATATCGCACATGTGAGCCGATCTCATCACACTCTTGAGATAATTTCTCTCGAGGCTCAAAGTATACTCGTTTACTACTACTGAAACTCCGAAAGGACAAGCCAAGAACCATTCTCTGCGAACAAATATATCTTGCTAATTCTCTCGTAAACAATAAGTGTTTCTTCTTTGCAATCGCCGGCAAACATTCGTAGTGGCCAGTTGCATCTTAGTTGTTATCTTTGCC
Source organism: Schistocerca americana (assembly GCF_021461395.2). NCBI lineage: Eukaryota > Metazoa > Arthropoda > Insecta > Orthoptera > Acrididae > Schistocerca > Schistocerca americana. The sequence goes on from NC_060123.1 coordinate 227,443,441, forward strand.
GCACGCCGCGATTCAGCAGTCGGCTGGGTGTCGTAAACTCGCTGACTTGACAGGACACAACTTATCTCGACATCAGGTGTCACATATCTACATTTTAACACGAAAATCTAAGAAAAGCATATAAACAACTTAATCTCTCTTAGCACATAAAAATCGATAATAAGTTGAGGTGATCCAAACAAGTGATGCGCTTTGTTTGGCCTGGTGCATTACACCACAGACTGATTCAAGCCTTGCAGTTCGACAGCCAGATCACCCTTTTGTATTTCCGCCTAGCCAGTTCCGTCGCGAAGGGCCTTCCCTCCAAGTTTTACATGATTACAAACTTACTTTCCCGATGCATGAACCAGTATTACAATTAAAGTTTTAACTTTTACGTTCTTTTACAGCACATTTCTTTTGAAATTACATCCATAGATTAAATGCAATTACATAAATTATCATAAATACGGAATAAAACGTCTACACCGATGTTACGTCTAAGGGCATGGTTATTTAGAAGTCACTTTAGGTAAAAACAGACAAAGAAGTTAGCCGAAACGATTATAGATAATATCGACAAAAACGTCACAAGTTGGCGTTTAATTTCGTTTCCTCCTTACCTTCTGTGTGCTCCACTCTGTTTTTGTCAGGGAGTGTGTTCCAGCTAACTATGCAGTTTCCAGGATAATTGGTCTCAAGCGGGAGCCGACCGGTGGCTGCTGTCACAACTGCCGCAGAATCCAACGGAGGCGCACACCTTTTATTTCCTCACGGAGACGGAACTTCCATCCTAAGAAGAAATAAATATAATAATTTGACCCGATCTTAATCTCCCTCCAGTGAAAAATTTTGGTATTTGTTGTCTGATTATGTACGACGGCAACCAACCGACAGGGTCGGCACGTTACATTAGGTGTACTTGAAAATTCGGTGCTCCATGGAGTAATAGGCATGGTGGCTATTGCCGATACAACTGGTTTTCGGTTATATCGTTTTTTTTCCACTCCAGTTCAACCTGACTGTTACAAACGCTCAAAATTACCTGTTTCTGAAGTACATGTTTTTTTGTTTTTTGCTTCCTATTATTTCCTGTGAAAAAAGTAGAAATCGAACAAATAAAAGTGGCGAGTGGCTGAAAACTAGAAAAAACGCCAGTATTGTAGTATTGGTTCTACTTTTTGAAAACTCTGCTCAAAAATCATATTGTAATTAGGGATCATAACAGTGTTTGGGCATTACGATTAGACAGTGCTAAAGGGTGGACACTAAGGCTGAAGAAGCTCGCCCGGTTAGGTCTAACGCACTGCTTTCCGAGCGGGAAAGCGTGCCGGAACCCGGCGGATTAATGTCGAGTTCCGGTGTGCCGGCCAAAAAAAAAAAAAAAATGGTTCAAATGGCTCTGAGCACTATGGGACTTAACATCTATGGTCATCAGTCCCCTAGAACTTAGAGCTACTTAAACCTAACTAACCTAAGGACAGCACACAACACCCAGTCATCACGAGGCAGAGAAAATCCCTGACCCCGCCGGGAATCGAACCCGGCAACCCGGGCGTGTGAAGCGAGAACGCTACCGCACGACCACGAGCTGCGGACACAAGTGCCGGCCAACGCGTGGAAGGTTCTGAAGGCAGTTTTCCATCCGCCTCGGCGAATACGGGTTGGTTCCCCTTATTCCGCCTCAGTTACACTATGTCGTTGATTGATGCGCAAACACTGTCTCCACGTACGCGTGCACCATAATTACTCTACCACGCAAACACTCGTCTGGTATGCGTTCCCTTGGTGGTGGTGGTGGGTGGGAGCGGGGCGGGGGGGGGGGGGGGGGCACTGGGGGCCGAACCGCACGCCATGACACTGGGTTCGGTGTGGGGCAGCGGTGGGCTGACTGTTGTGGGATTGTGAACGAAGCCTCTCCGTCGTTTGTAAGTCCCTGGTTCAATACACAGTACACAACTGTGAAGAAGTCTATTTTTCGTGATAATTTTCCCGTTTTCGAGGGCTACAAGCAGATAAAGGCATATTACGTATACACTGACAGCAGATCAGTTACTTCCTATGTACAATGATTCTTGACATTTACCGATACTTCTATACAGTTCAGGTGAGTGTTGAACTTACAACCCTCCATGCAACAGTTTAGTATCTTAACCACTACACCACGGTGCTGCTCACCTTCTTCTGCGACAATATTGTAGAGGGCCATCTTTCCTCTGGCCTTCTTCCAAGATTAATATACAGCTTTAGCCGTTTATTTTCACTTGTTTCTACAGAATCTTTTGTAACTCCCATCTCGTAGCACTTCATTTCTTATTTTATCTGTACTTGTAACTTCACAACTTCATCTCCGAACTTCCATTTCCATTGCCTTTAATTTCTTCTCATTGACCCTGGAGGCTTCCCACAGTTCAGCACCATACACAGCAATGCTCTCAGCTATAGTTTCGTATATCCTCCTTTTCAATTTTTTAAAGTCGTTTTATTCCACATATGGAGTGTAACTGCTTAGTTGCTAACTTTCCCTTTTACATTCTGTGCCTTATTTCATTTTTGCTTCCACGGTTACCCGAAATGATTGTCCCGAAGTATTTATGTGAACGGCTACACTTTGGTATACATCCATCACCCTTCCTATAGCTCCGACAACCAAGTATTCAAATTAGAATGAAACCAATACCCTTGGTTGCATACAGGCGTTGATATAAGTCAACGGGGACAGTTGAAAATGTGTGCCCCTAGCGGGATTCGAACCCGGGATCTCTTGCTTGTATGGCAGACGCTCTATCCATCTGAGCCACCGAGGATGGTGCGACTGCAGGGACTTATCTCGGGCACGCGTCCCGTGAGACCCACATTCCCAACTAATTGTCTCGCACTATATTCATTTTTTTTTTTGGTCATCAGTCTACTGACTGGTTTGATGCGACCCGCCACGAATTCCTTTCCTGTGCTAACCTCTTCATCTCAGAGTAGCACTTGCAACCTACGTCCTCAATTATTTGCTTGACGTATTCCAATCTCTGTCTTCCTCTACAGTTTTTGCCCTCTACAGCTCCCTCTAGTACCATGGAAGTCATTCCCTCATGTCTTAGCAGATGTCCTATCATCCTGTCCCTTCTCCTTATCAGTGTTTTCCACATATTCCTTTCCTCTCCGATTCTGCAAAGAACCTCCTCATTCCTTACCTTATCAGTCCACCTAATTTTCAACATTCGTCTATAGCACCACATCTCAAATGCTTCGATTCTCTTCTGTTCCGGTTTTCCCACAGTCCATGTTTCACTACCATACAATGCTGTACTCCAGACGTACATCCTCAGAAATTTCTTCCTCAAATTAAGGCCGGTATTTGATATTAGTAGACTTCTCTTGGCCATAAATGCCTTTTTTGCCATAGCGAGTCTGCTTTTGATGTCCTCCTTGCTCCGTCCGTCATTGGTTATTTTACTGCCTAGGTAGCAGAATTCCTTAACTTCATTGACTTCGTGACCATCAATCCTGATGTTAAGTTTCTCGCTGTTCTCATTTCTACTATATTCATAGTGCACTATATATATATATATATATATATATATATATATATATATATATATATGAAGATGGTATCTGTTATTTCGGGCATATATAAACGAAGTATTCAGTCTTCGTAAAATTAATTTTCATGACCCAGAGCTCATATTCTTCTTTAAGCTTTCTGAACACACAGGGTGTTTCGTAAGTCATGATAAGCGCTTCTAGAGGTTGTAGAGGGGATTTAGTAAATCAAGTTCTACATAGGAACCCATGTTCGTAAACGTCATCCAATGATTCTGTAGAGCGTCAAAGTTCGCCGGCGCCTGTAAATGTCTGTGTATACAGGATAATTCCATAATGACGTTACAAACGTTGTAGGATGATGGAGAAGGATAAACGTGTCAATTTGAGATAACAGTCCCTGTACCGGACCCAACGAGTCGAAAGTTATAAGCGAGTGTTCATCTGATACCTCTGACAGCGGAGAACATGTTGCAAAGATTGTAGGGTAGACAGCTTTCGGAGTTGGTAGTATGTACCAAACACAAGAAAAAAATGTCCGGTAAAGATGGACTCTAAACTGCATACCTTCAGAGCCCTGAACATTTGTTTAATAGAGGAGATGTTTATCACACCGCGAAGATGAAAGACTGCTCATACGCATTACTTCTTGTCTTGATCCATACTAGCACCTCTGGAAGTTGCATACCCTACATTGTTAGCAACAACAGTACCTGTACATGAAGTCCACCGTCAGAGATACAGGGAATGCAAAAAATATTCGTCTAGTTGCGTATCTTTTAGAAAACAAAGTCTGTGTAACATGAAAAGAAATGTATACAAAATCTAAAGAGCCACTCGTGTAAGAAGTACCTCGGTAGGTCATTTTTGTCGAAAAGCAAGGAAAGAAATACACCCAAATCGACAGAAAGTTTAACAAAATAGAAAATGTAATAAAAGAGCTAGTTCATAAAGTATTCGTCCACCATCTGAACATGCCCAAATTCTGCGCGCAGTGATTAAACTGTAACGCTGACCCACGGCGCCGCGCGGGATTAGCCGAGCGGTCTATGGAGCTGCAGCCATGGACTGTGAGACTGGTACCGGTGGAGGTTCGAGTCCTAACTCGGGCATAGGCGTGTGTGTTTGTCCTTAGGATAATTTAGGTTAAGTAGTGTGTAAGCTTAGGGACTGATGACCTTAGCAGTTAAGTCCCATAAGATTTCGAACAAATGGTTCAAATGGCTCTGAGCACTATGGGACTCAACTGCTGAGGTCATTAGTCCCCTAGAACTTAGAACTAGTTAAACCTAACCAACCTAAGGACATCACAAACATCCATGCCCGAGGCAGGATTCGAACCTGCGACCGTAGAGGTCTTGCGGTTCCAGACTGCAGCGCCTTTAACCGCACGGCCACTTCGCCCGGCTAGATTTCGAACACATTTGAATTTTTTTGACGCACGGCACACACTAGAGTCAACCGTGCGCGGCCCACTCTATCGCCTGTTGTGGTTCTGAAGAGCGCCGATACAGTGCAATTAGCGCCATGGGCCGTAAGGGTAGTGAGACGACGCTGATCGAAAGAAATGGTTCAAAAGGCTCTACGCATTATGGGGCTTAACATCGGAGATCATCAGTCCCCTAGACTTAGAACTACTTAAACCTAACTAACCTAAGGACATCACACACATCCATGCCCGAGGCAGGATTCGACCTGCGATCGTAGCAGCAGCGCGGTTCCGGACTGAAGCACCTAGAACCTTTCGGCCACAGCGGCCGGCCTGGTCGAAAGGAAACTTACTCTGCGCTTTCATAATGAGCGCAAATCTTCTGACGAGATTGCTAAAGTAGTCGGTAGACCTAGATCGACGGTTCAGTCGATAATAGATAGATTTTGCGCAACAAAATCATTAAGAAACCAACCACTTACCGGAAGCCCTCACACTTTGCCTGATGCAGACGTGAGATTTATCATGAGGGAAATGAAGAAGAAACCTAAAAAAAGCGCTCCGAAGTTGGCTGGGGAGTTAGTCTAGGGGAAAGAAGGTATGTGCCAACACAATCAGAAATTCCTTCAAAACGTATGGGTATCATGGCCGGGTAGCGCTCAAGAAATTTTGGGTCAGTGAACAGAATCGATAGAAAGGTCTTCATTTTACGATGGAACATAGACTCAAAAAGGAAGATTTCTGGAGTAGAGTAATACTCTGATGAGAGTAAATATAACGTATTCGGGTCGGATGGGAAGCGAATGGTGCGGCGTAAGGAGATTGCGGAGATGTTGCCACGCAATCTTGTGCCAAGGGTTAAACACGGTGGTGGCTCCCTGATGGAGTGGGGCTGTATGAGTGCTGCAGGTGTTGGAAAATTACATTTCATAGAAGGCACAATGGATCACCATATATATATATCAACATTTTAAAGGGCGATCTGAATCCTAGCGCCAAAAAATTAGGTCTAAAAAAAATTACATTTTTCAACAAGATAACGACGCAAAGCATACGGCTGTAAATACAAGGCTGTGGCTTCGGTACAATACCCCAAAACAACTTAACACCCCTCCCCAGAGCCCAGACATTAATCCTATTGAACACCTTTGGAAAGTACTGGAATACAGCATCAGGAGAAGACATATTTCTAATAAGAGAGACCTAAAAGAGGCACCTCAAGACGAATGGGACAAAATTCCATCCTCTCTGAGGGCAAACTTGGTAAAGTCGATGCCCAGACGACTACAAGCAGTAATAGCTGCAATGGGAAACCACAGTATATATTAATTTTTGATATTAAAATAATATTTTCAGACTGTAAATAAAAAAATGAGTGGACGAATGCTTTTTGAAGTAGCCCTTGAATAAGTTCTCCATTTTGCCAAATTTGTTATCTCTATGGATGTGTTTATTTCCTTGTCCATCAATGACTTACCAAGGTTCGTCGCATATGTCTGTATGTTCACATTTTATGTTCCCTTCCTTTCACGTGACATAAACTCAGTCTTTTAAAAAGAATTACAACTAGACGAATACTTTTTGGACTCAGTGTATGAGCATGATTTTCGCTTGTATCTTTCGACTCGTCCGTTTCCGGCACAGGGACTTCATCTCAGATTGATATACGGGGTGTATCAAAAAGAATCATCCGATTTAATAAAATCATAACTATTATGTTATTTGAGATATGTGCGTGAACAACGTACTGTTGGAAAGAGCAAACTCTCGAGTTTGAAATGGTTCCCACTAGGTAACAGGAGACAGCTCCCACTTCAGTTCTAGAAAGCGTTTTGTGTTCTATGTTTTGCGTTGTGCGGGTCTGCAATAATTGTTCAGCGTGACTTTCGTACTAGGTATACAGCAAAGAGCATTAGAAGACAGCACGAACAATTCCGAGAAACATATTGTTTGTGTAAAGGCAAATTGCCGGGCGGTCCCCGAGAGTCTGACACATTGTATTCATCCGCCATAGTTTCACAAGGAGTCCGCAGAAATCTGTTCGCCGTGCAGCTCGACAGCTCAACATGCCTCCGATGTCCATCTGGCGTGTCGCGTTGGCGTTTACACATGAAACCATACAAAATTCAGCTACTGCAAGCTCTACGTGAAGGTGACAAACAACAACGTGTGAAGTTATATCATTTCGTTCTTGGCAGGATGGAGGACGACAGTTTTCTTCTTAGTGTTTAGTGACGAGGCAACATTCCATTTAAATGGATATGTTAATCGTCATAATGTGAGAATATGGTGTACGGAAGGACCACATGAAGTTGTGCAACACGACAGGGACTTTCCAAATTTAACGTGTTTTCAGCAGTTTCACGAGAAACGATAAATGGTCCATTTTTCTTTGCCGAGAATACTGTTACAGGAAGCACATATCTCGATATGCTTGAGAACTTCCTTTTCCCACAGTTGGAGACTGATTCGAATGACTTCATTTACGAACAGTATGGGGCACCGCAACACTGGCATCGGGAAGTGCAGGAATTTTTAAATCAAAGCATTACTGAAAGATGGATCGGTCGCACTGAACCCAATGATTCAGCCTTACATTACTGGCCTCCAAGATCGCCAGAGCTGACTGTGTGTGATCATTTCTTGTGTGTGTGTGTGGGGGGGGGGGGGGGATATAAAAGACTATTTATGTGCCCCCGTTACCAACAGCAATGCATGAAGTGAGACATCGCATAACAGCAACTGTGGAAGCTTTAACTCAAGACAAGTTCGTTGCAGTGTGGGAAGAATTTGAATACTGCACTGACGTATGCCACGCATCTCAGGGGGGCATATTGAACAGCTGTGAAAAGGTATGAAAGAAACCTTTTTAAATTTCCCGTTCAATGAAAAAGAAAATTCATTATATATGTTTGTTAGTTTTGGAAATATAGACGTGCCAAATCGGATGATTCTTTTTGATATTCCCTGTATGTATTCGTCTCCATCATCCTTGAAAGTCTGTAACGTCATGAAGGAATTTTGGTATAGACATACATTTACAGGCGCCGGGGCCTATAACTTTGACGCTCTGTAGTGTCATTGGATGATGTTTGTGGAGATGGTGTGACGTCGCATGTTATCACGGGATAACATTTATTGCAGTAAGATACCTAGACGTGGAGCCCAGTGAACGTACAGGAGGCTGCAAACTGGTGTCTTAGCCATGACTCATAGCACATCTGTCGATACTAGCCAGCGTGAGAATGGGCTTCTGTGTCACTTCGAACGACCATATATTCATGCCCCCTACGAATATAAATGAAACATATTAAATATTAACCGTTATTTTCTAACTTGGTATACTCTTTTTGTTATTCAGAAGATCTCCTCCAAATTTCAAAGCTGTACATATAATAGTAGAGATGCAGAAAATTACCTAAAACCAACCAAACCGACACTCAGGGTGAAAAATTCAGTTAGGACCGATTACAGTTTATCTTTTGTTACCATTTGAAATCATTCACAGAGTTCTCAATATATCAAATCAATTAGTTTGGATTTTTATTCTCAAAATTTTAATTATTCTTCATTATGTAGTATAATAATTCAGAAAAAAATAGTTTCTGTTTATATGTTGTTGTGTGAATAAATGAGAATGAATGAGTGTATGTGGGACATACGAAAAAATTCAATGTTATATTATGGACAGTATTATGTAATTGAATATGGGAAGGATGTAGGCCCTAATTTACCCACATTGCTGATGATGTATGTCTAGGAGTGATTGCTTTTGTAAGAAGGCAGGCAGAATATCAGTTTAAAGTGCAATCGCTTTCTAAATTATTTTCAAGATTACTTTTATTTCGTTTTGTTTTATTAAACATCGTGTTAGTATTTGCATTTTGGGATGACGTAACTTACTTTCTGAACAATGGTTGGCTTAGGCGAGTTTTGCCGCGAGAATCATTTCGAAGGATCATTCCCATTGGTCTGTTAGACTGATCAGCCTATCAGAAATAAGTAGTTCTTGTGGACAGCTAGTTAGATATGCTGTGAGTGAGACAGTATCGGGGGAGTTGCTCGCCAGCTTCGGATGCGGAAGATGTTAAATGTGATGATTCTCATTATCTGTAAAATGAAGGAATATTGAGTTCCTTGCGTTTAACAGGTGTCGTGATTAACGCTGATGTAGTTACGAACAGTTTGATGAAAGTTTGGAGTTTTTTTTTTTTTTTTTTTTTAATATTATGCGACTTAACTGCTAAGATCATCAGTCCCTAAGCTTACACACTACTTAACCTAAATTATCCTAGGGACAAACACACACACCCATGCCAGAGGGAGGAGTGGAACCTCCGCCGGGACCAGCCGCACAGTCCATCACTGCAGCGCCCCAGACCGCTCGGCTACTCCCGTGCGGCGTTTGGAGTTTCGGGAGTGTTTTGTTGGAAAGTTAGTCGCATGTGAACTTTCGGCCTTTATGAAAATTCCGTGTGGCGAATTCTGTATTCAGTTATGGAGTATTTGGCGAGCAGTTTCTTTTAAAGAAACCCACTGAAAAGGACCGAATGTGAAACTCATTTACAGTAGCGGATCTGTGACTGTGAGATCGCGTCATCAATCGGGTCGGACTTGTGTAAATTTCTGGCTGCTTTGCATTTGGAATTAGTTGTAAGAACTGTGAACAGAGAACTATAGACACGTTAGTTAGGTAAACGCGGACTTGATAGCCCAATTTCATGAATGCTAGAAGCAATAAAAGGCTTATCCGCAAATGTTTTGGACCTTTACTGTGAGAAAAAATGCATCACATCATTACCCGAAATCTTGATGTATGTGAGATTGCAGGAATTTAAATACTACTAGAGTTTACGCGGACTTTGCAAGACAGATATTAAATGGCGTTTTCTTCAACGCTGCGTTTTCGCCGTCTACTAAGTATCTACGGTTGCAGAGTGAAGGGACGGGGACGTCGAGGAGAACCGGTACTGAGGTAGGTGGACGTTTATTTCGAACAGTACGACGAACTATTTTTTAACCCGCCCCGCCGCAATTAGTTCCTATGCACAACTTGATTTACAAAGTTTTTCCTCTATATCCGCTAGGAGTGGGTAACAGGAATTGTAGATCTCCCCGTATAAGACATATTCTTTTGTTCATCGGTGAAGATGAAACTAAAAAATACCTGCTGAAACCGAGGCCAAACAAATACCGAAAAATACCAATATTGTTTTTAACTGGTCGGTTTTTCCCATGCCTTTGGTGTAACGAGATTCACGAACCAATATCACCTGCAAGATGTAAAAGCAATCGACGAATAGTCAGGTGGTGGGGGACTTTCGGCGGAATACACGGTAGGTGCGCACAGGTTTTGGACAGCGTGACTAGCGCCGCGCAGTCGCGACGCTGACGCACCGCTCTCGCGCCTCACGCCCCAGCAGATGAACGGGCAGACAGGCGCCAGCCACTGTTGGGGCCGACGCCCGGCCTCTGGTCGGCTGTGCTGCGGTGCGCTGCCGGTCCGCTGCTCGTCACCTCCCCGGATGTGAATCAGCCGCGGCGCGGCCGAGAACCGCCGCCGGTGTCACGACAAGAGGCCGCCAGTGTGTGCCGCGTGCGTGCGCCCGCTGTGTCGTGCTCCAGGCGAGCACGTACCGGGTAAGGCGAAAAGGGACACGGCGGAGGCCAGACTCGGTTTAATGGTTCAAATGGCTCTGAGCACTATGGGACTCAACTGCTGAGGTCATTAGTCCCCTAGAACTTAGAACTAGTTAAACCTAACTAACCTAAGGACATCACAAACATCCATGCCCGAGGCAGGATTCCAACCTGCGACCGTGCAGCGGTCCTGCGGTTCCAGACTGCTGCGCCTTTAACCGCACGGCCACTTCGGCCGGCCTCGGTTTAATGACGCTACCCAGAGACTGCAGCTAAGCTCGGCTAGTCACAGCACTTTCGCTACAGAAGAGTTTACAGGGTGGTCCATTGATCGTGATCTGGCCAAATATCTCACGAAATAAGAGTCAAACGAAGAAACTTCAAAGAATGAAACTTGTCTAGCTTGAAGGGGCAAACCAGATGGCGCCATGGTTGGCCCACTAGATGGCGCTGCCATAGGTCAAACGGATATCAACTGCGATTTTTAAATAGAAAACCCGATTTTTATTACATATTCGTGTAGTACATAAACAAATATGAATGTTTTAGTTGGACCACTTTGTTCGCTTTCTGATAGATGGCGCTGTAATAGTCACAAACGTATAAGTACGTGGTATCACGTAACATTCCGCCAGTGCGGACGGTATTTGCTTCGTGATACATTACCCGTGTTAAAATGGACCGTTTACCAATTGCGGGAAAGGTCGATATCGTGTTGACGTATGGCTGTTGTGATCAAAATGCCCGACGGGCGTGTGCTGTGTATGCTGCTCGGTATCCTGGATGACAACATCCAAGTGTCCGGACTGTTCGCAGGATAGTGACGTTATATAAGGAAACAGGAGGTGTTCAGCCACATGTGAAACGCCAATCGCGACCTGCAACAAATGATGATTCCCAAGTAGGTATTTTAGCTGCTGTCGCTGCTAATCCGCACACCAGTAGCAGACAAATTGCGCGAGAATCGAGAATCTCAAAAACGTCGGTGTTGAGAATGCTACATCAACATCGATTGCACCCGTACCGTATTTCTATGCACCACGAATTGCATGGCGACGACTTTGAACGTCGTGTACAGTTCTGCCACTGGCCACAAGAGAAATTACGGGACGATGACAGATCTTTTGCACGCGTTGTATTTATCGACGAAGCGTAATTCACCAACAGCGGTAACGTAAACCGACATAATATGCACTATTGGGCAACGGAAAATCCACGATGACTGCGACAAGTTGAACATCAGGGACTGTTAGGGAAAAGTAATTTGGGGGCGTTATTAACAAAGTGAGGAATTGTTTCCTGGTTAGTCTGTTGTAGCTCCTTGCTGCAGATCAGATGAGGTACAGAGCGAGTTTCAGGATCTACCTTTCCAACAATCAAATTATCGAACTTGTCTGTCAGTAGTCTCATCGACAGAGATCCACATGTATGAATCGTCTATATCTTCCCTCATCCTGATCAATGTATTTTCATACAAAGTATCTACATAGTTCTTTCTCAGTGGGGATTCTGATGGAATGCTGCGGTTTGAGCTGTTTTCTAAGTAGTCAAGTCGACCAGAAGAGTTATTTTAGTCATGCAAATTTTATTTGAGTGGATTTTTAAAAATTAGATACAGTCAGATTCTAAAAAGAAATGAGGTATTTTAGATACTTTAAAATTAGAATTTTTGGTAAAATATTTGTGTCATTCTTAGCTGGGAAGCCCACGAGAGAATGTCAGTCATCAAATTTTTATTTAAATGGATTTTTAAAATTTAGGTACAGTCAGGTACTAACCTGAAATTAAGTATATTTAGGAGCAACGAAACTAGCGTTTTCGATCATAAATTGACGTAATTCGTGTAGGTACAACTTTTATTGCCTTCATTTAATGAGGAACAAAATACGTTTTTACCTAAAAATCCGAGGTCTAGTCATTACTATGGTTTTTGTTCACCTTTCGCCTTTACGTTTAAGTGATAAAAGTCATGGATACCTCCTAATATCGTGTCGGACTCCCTTTTGTTAGTTAGTTAGGCGTTCCATTGATCAATATCATGGTAACCGTTACGATGTGGAACGTCTCTAATGCATAAGAAATGCCTACATGAATGAAGATTTTTTTTTAAGCTTAAAATTTTTATTACCAACCTCATTCTCTCAGACGGCACAAAATGCTTATAATGTACTTATAGACTTATTTACTCCTGTTCAAGAATTCATCAACGGTATAGAAGGAGCTGTCAAGGAGACATTATTTCAATTTATTTTTCAAACTACTGCTGCTGTCTGTCAGACACTTTATTTAATCTGGTAGTTTATCGAAAACTTTTACAGCAGCATATTTTACCTCTTTCTGTTCAAAAATGGTTCAAATGACTCTGAGCACTATGGGTCTTAATTTCTGAGGTCAACAGTCCGCTAGAACTTAGAACTACTTAAACCTAACTAACCTAAGAACATCGCACACATGAATGCCCGAGGCAGGATTCGAACCTGCGACGCAGCGGTCGCGCGGTTCCAGACTGTAGCGCCTAGAACCGCTCGGCCACCCCGGCCGGCCACCTCTTTCTGTGCCAAATATAGGTTAACTAGTGTAAGTCTTTCTTTCTTCTGGTATTAGAATCATGCATGTCACTGTTGTTTTTAAACTGGTCCATGTTGTTGACAGCAAATTTCAGTACTGATTAGATGTACTGGAGGCTGTTGGAAAAAATTCCTAACCTTTTAAACAGATGCCCACTAGATGTGCGACTTTCTTTTGAGCAGTGAACACATTTTGCCTAACTGACGAGTTATCCCAAAATATTATTCCGTATGACGTTAGAGAGTGAAAGTATGCAAACTATGTCAGATTAATAATTTCTATATCCTCAAAATTGGCAATTATTCTGACTGCAGAAGTTGCTGAACCTAGTCGCTATAGGAGATCCAAAATATGAATTTTCCAATTAAGATTCTCATTTATACGTACATCCCAAAACTTAGTATGCTCTACCCTGGCTACTGACTTTTGTTGATGTGCTATATTTGTTGAAGGAACTATACTCCTTGCAGCAGAAAATTGGATGTACTGTGTTTTTCCAAAGTTCAGAGCAAGCCTATTCGCAGAAAACCAATTAATAACTTTTCCAAAGTCATTACTTGCATCATTTTCTTTTGGGTTTTACTGGATTAATAATGATGGTTGTGTCATCAGCAAACAGTGTCAGTTTAGCTTCTTGTTTCAGATAGGAAGCTCGACTTGAGATGGACTCAACAAGTCGTTGGAAGTCCCCTACAGAAATATTGAGCCATGCTGCATCTATAGCCGTTCAGAATTGCGAAACTGTTACCGACGTACGATATTGTGCACGAACTGATCTCTCAGTCATGTCCCATAAATGGTCGATGGGATTCATCTCGGGCGATCTGGGTGGCCAAATCATTGGCTCGAATCGTCCATAATATTCTTCAAACCAATCGCGAACAGTTGTGACCCCGTGACACGACATCGTTGTTTGGGAACGTGAAGTCCGTCAGTGGCAACAAATTATATCCAAGCAGTTGAGCATAGCCGAGGACCCAGTCCATTCCATGTAAACACGGCCCACACCATTATGCAGCCACCACCAGCTTGCCCAGTGCCTTGTTGATATCCAGGGTGCATGGCTCGTGGGGTCTGCGCCACACTCGAACACTACCATCAGCTCTTACCCAGTGAAAACGGGAATCATCTGAGCAGGCCACAGTTTCCCAGTCGTCTAGGATACAACCGATATTGTCACGAGCGCAGGAAAGGCGCTGCAAGCGATGTCGTGTTGACAGCAAAGGCTCTCACGTAGGTCGTCTGCTGTCATAGCCCGTTCACGCCAGGCTTCGCCGCACTGTCCTAACGGATGCGTTGGTCGTACGGTGCACATTTATTTCTGGTGTTATTTGATGCATCGTTGCTTGTCTGTTAGCACTGACAACTCTACGCAAACGCCACTGCTCTCTGTCGTTAAGTGAACGCCGTCGGTTACTGCGTTTTCTGTGGTGAGAGGTAATGCTTGTAATGTATTCTCGCACACTCGTGACACTGTGGACCTGGGAGTATTAAATTACTAAGAATTTCCGAAATGGCCTGTGCCAAGCATCTACACTCATGCTCATAAATTGCAGAATGTGGTGGCACACAATGTGGCACTACACAAAACTGGCGCTAATAGCATAGGCACATAGGGAACACACACGACACAGACCTGTAAGTCCACGGTATTGGTGATAAGTTGAGAAAATCGTCCCGAAACACATGTGCCACAAATGCCACTGTTCCTGCGCATGTCCCCCGACATCAATATGGGATAATGATCACCTTGAACACGTACACAGGCCGCACAATGGGTTGGCATACTATGGATCAGGTGGTCGAGCAGCTGCTGGGGTATAGCTTCCCATTGTTGCACCAGTGCCTTTCGGAGCTCCTGAAGTGTCCTAGGGGTTTGAAGACGTGCAGCAATACGTCGACCGAGAGCATCCCACACGTGCTCGACGGGGGCCATTCCATACGCCTGATATCTTCTGTTTCAAGGTACTCCTCCACGATGGGAGCTCGGTGGGGCCGTGCGTTATCATCCATCAGGAGGAAGGTGGGACCCACTGCACCCCTGAAAAGGCGGACATACTGGTGCAAAATGACGTCCCGATACACCTGAGTTGTTACAATTCCTCTGTCAAAGATATGCAGGGGTGTACGTGCACCAATCGTAATCCCACCCCACACCATCAAACCACGACCTCCATACAGTTCACTTTCAAGGACATTAAGTGGTTCGTATCTGGTTCCTGGTTCACGCCAGACGAAAACCCGGCGAGAATCACTGTTCTGCCTATACCTGGACTCGCCCGTGAACATAACCTGGGACCACTGTTCCAAAGACCATGTACTGTGTTCTTGACACCACGCTTTAGGGGCTCTCCTGTGACCAGCGTTCAGTGGAATACACGTCTCTGGACGAATAACCCGTGTCTGTTCAGTCGTCTGTAGATTGTGTGTCTGGAGACAACTGTTCCAGTGGCTGCAGTAAGGTCCCGAGCAAGGCTACCTGCAGTGCTCTGTGGCCGTCTGCAGGCACTGATGGTGAGATATCGGTGTTAAGTCCCATAAGATTCCACACACATTTAACATTTTTGAGATATCGGTCTTCTTGTGGTGTTGTACACTGTGGACGTCTCGTACTGTCGCGCCTGGACACGTTTCCTGTCTGCTGGAATCGTTGCCATAATCTTGAGATCACACTTTGTGGCACACCGAGGGCCCATGCTATGACCTGCTGTGTTTGACCAGCCTCCAGTCGCCCTAGTATTCTACCCCTCGTAACGTCATCAATATGTGTTCTTTGAGCCATTTTCAACACACAGTCACCATTAGCACGTCTGGAAACGTCTGCACACTTACTCGCTGCACCGTACTCTGACATGCACCAACACACCTCTGCGTATGTGGACTGCTGCCAGCACCACCGTGCGACGACCGCAGGTCAAATGCACCGCATGGTGATTTAAACCCGCAAACCGCCCACCAGAGCGTTGTTTCACCATGTATCAGCATTATCCTTAATTTATGAGCATGAGTGTAGTTACAACTAACACTCCGCGTTCAAAGTCAGTTAATTCCCGTCGTGCGGCCTTAATCACGTCTGAAACCTTTTCACATGAATCACGTGAGTACAAATGACAGCACCGCCAATTCACTGCCCTATTATACCTTGTGTATGCGACGTTACCACCATTTGTATATGTGCGTATTGCTATCCCATGACTCTTTTACCTCAGTGCATGATGGCATGAACTCTGCTGGGGTCACTTCCAGTGTGGTGTCGAGATGTCTGTGTAGGAATTGCAGCCCATATGTAATGTGGCTGCTTATTCTAGAACTGAGAAAAACTGTGTAAGGTGAAATGACAAGTTTAATGTTGCAAATGTTTTAGCACAAAATTACAGCTTTTACACAGTTTTCAACTCGACAATATAAAAACAGCGCAATGGATAACGCATCTCGCCAACATCAAAAAGTGAAGTAATCCTACACACAACACTATTAAATATTAACTCTCTGAAAGAACATTAATTCTAAGCACAATAACATGAAAGTTTAATTGGAAGTTTCTTTACAAAATTGCTCCAACACATACGTTATGATGTTGGCAGTACTACGAAAATCGTCCGATTCCGGTTCAAAGTTCGGTACTATTTAGGATGACAATCAAGTCTACGGAGGATGGTTAGTTATGTGACAAATTTGAGCGCAAGATTACCCAAGGCTGCTCGAGTTTACAGTGGACGCAAGCTGGTGAACCAACAAAGTTTACGCCTCTGCACGGGGTATTTACCTTAAGTTGCGACGAGCTGCCGACTGCAAGACCGCTCTCTCCCACTGAAATTCTTACAAAACTAATCAGGCATTTTCTGAACTTTCCAGCAGAAACTTACCCTATGTTTCTCGTTATGTGAGAAAACATGTACTCAGCCCTAGTCTTAGTATGTAGCAATTACACGCGCATGGTTGGAGCAGCGTGCATATTATAGTGCCCTCTCAGTTCTTGCAAGAACAATTAACTAATTTGGCTGGTTCGTTTCTCCACAGTTGGAGCTAAACGTTGCTGCAGCTAATCTCTAGCTGGATTGTAGTCGCTGTGAATGCAGTGTCCACACAAATTTCTTCTCTGTTCCGTATTTGACGCCAGTTCAGAGAAGAGTCCCTGAAAATTTCTTTCTTGTCCTACTCATGGCAGAACTTCCTCCCCCACTTGGGTTCATTCGTTCTTCACATCACGGCCTTTTTGGTCCAATAGTAGCGTTCCTCTTATTTTGTGGAAACTCTATCTACCAATCGCAATGTCCCTTCTATCAAACTGCCTCGAAACTTCAGTATTTTTCTCCTTCCTAGTTCGTTTCCGCCAATCGGACGTTTTGTGCCCGTTCAAGACGTCTAAAGCCATTGAGCTTTCTGTGTGTCGCACTCGCTGGACACGTTACTAGTTTTTGTTCGTATCCTGTTGAAATTCCGAAACGCACCTTTCTAAAGCTTTTTCTCTGTGCAGATGTACCGCTACATGAGGTCCTCCCTCCTGAATCACCTGGTCGGGGTCGCCGACTTTCCTCCTGCCACCCCTTTAAGTGGTTTCCGTCGTAACCCCTGCAGTGCGTCTTCGCTACACCATTGTTCACCTGGCTTTTCAAACTAAAAATGACTCACGTTGCCTGTTCCACTTTCCACTCAAAGACATTCATTGTATAGGAACAGTGTGTTAATTACCATCAACTGACTGTCTTTCCTTTTTGCATTGCATACTGATAGGCAAATGTTCTCATAACCACCGAATTACGTTAAGTGTCATAGTCATCTTCTCATTGCAATGTAAAAACTCTCATGTAAGGTGCGAATCTGACCATTTATTCTGGCACCTTACACATTTTACACCAAGTGCCGACAGCACAGAAGGTATTTATGTTGGACGCTGGGTTCTGGAGCGAAGTCAACGTTCTAATTCATCCCAATAGTGTTCCATTGCATTCATCTCTGGACTATGGACAGGCCAGTCACTTTCAGGAGTTTTATTGTCCACGATTCATTGCCCTACATTATGACAGGGTGCACTGTCATACTTGCAGTTTCATTGTCTCTCAAACAGTTGCTGTACTGTACAGAGTACACGATGCTGTAAATGAGCTCATGTCCTTCAGCATATAGCTTTTCCTAAGCTCGACAAGGAGACCGCAGTCTAACCACGAGAAACACTCCCATAACGTAACACCACTTTCTCTGCACTTGGTTGTTTGTGCTAGATGTTATCGGAAGTAAAGTTCTCCAGAAATTTGCCAAACCAAAAACGGTCCATGGAATTATCACAGGGTATAGCGTGATTCATCATTCCAGAGTCCTCACTTGGAATCATCCAATGTCCAGCGCTGTCGCTTTTTACACCATCTTATGTGCCACTTAGCAATGAATGCTCGACGGTCCCGGTCCTGCAGATGTGGTCTGTGTGGTTTCAGTTTAGCTGTGATGTTCCTTTGCGTTTCCAGTTGTCAATTACGTCCGCAACAGTCGACTTGGACAGCCTTAAAAGGATTGAAATATCCCTGATGGATATGTTACATATGTGATACCCAGCGATTAGTCCACGTTCCAAGTCACTGAGCCTTCCTGAGCAAACTTCTGTACCTGTTATTTTTTCTTTACTGACAACACTATAGCCGGCCGTGCTGGCCGAGCGGTTCTAGGCACTTCAGTCTGGAACCGCGCGACCGCTACGGTCGCGGGTTCGAATCCTGCCTCGGGCATGATGGATGTGTGTGATGTCCTTAGGTTAGTTAAGTTTAAGTAGTTCTAAGTTCTAGGGGACTGATGACCTCAGATGTTAAGTCCCATAGTGCTCAGAGCCATTTGAACCATTTTTTTTGACAACACTATATTACCTGCCTACTATTACACTGGTGGATCCGCTTCTCGTCACATCTAGTTGCCAATTCCCTATTACATGGGGATCTCTGGATACTTTTGATCACGTAATGTACCTTTCATCCGCCCTCGGACCATCCGTAGCATTTCACGAAGTCACACGCGTGGTCGCGACCGGTATCCAAGCACTATTTGCGATGTGAAGTGCACCAGACAAACAAAGTGACGTAATTAGTACCCTACAGCCGTCACACTACTTTCAGGAAGATTCCGAGATCTGACCACCGCAACAGAATACATATTTCGCCAACAGTTCCAAAAGCGCTCCTAACAACTTTCGCCGATAGTTTCCACAGCACAACAAAAACACAGTCCAAAGCCAAATGGTCAAAGCACCCAAAGACACCACACAAAAACTTCCACCGGTAAAGGCAAAATTTATTGGCTTTAATTAAATCTCGCTAAGTGCGTTTCTTTCATTGACAACACCGCCACCAGTTTGCTACTGGATTCATAATCTGAGACAGGCTACTGTCTACTTAGCATGTGCACGCTCACTAAAACTCGAAATTCTCATAGAAAATAGGAAAGAATTTTCAAAAAATAACTTTCTAATATTTTGTGAAATCATTTGTATGGCTGTAAGAAACAAAATACATTACAGAAATGCCCGCATCTCGTGGTCGTGCGGTAGCGTCCTCGCTTCCCACGCCCGGGTTCCCGGGTTCGATTCCCGGCGGGGTCAGGGATTTTCTCTGCCTCGTGATGGCTGGGTGTTGTGTGCTATCCTTAGGTTAGTTAGGTTTAAGTAGTTCTAAGTTCTAGGGGACTGATGACCATAGATGTTAAGTCCCATAGTGCTCAGAGCCATTACAGAAATATGTGACGCACTTTTGAATCATGTCAAAATGATGTACAGTAGCTGAGATATTGATATGTCAGTGACATAAGGAGACCGTTGAATGAGGTTCCACGGCATAAATATATTATAGTTTTTGAATTAGATTAAAAAACCAGCCTTCCAACTAGTATGATGTGGCCTGGCAGGAATTCCTCTCCTGTGCATTCCTTTTCATCTCAAATTTGCAATTGCTACCCAAGTCGTCAATAATTCCTGGACGTATTCCACTCTCTGTCTTCCTCCACAGTTTTTGCCCTCTACAGCTCCCATGGAAGTTATTCCCTGATGTCTTAACAGATGTCGTTTCGTCCTGTCCCTTCTTCTTGTCAATGTTTTCCATATATTCCATTCATCGTCGATTCTGTGGAGAACCTCATTTCTTACCTTATCAGACCACCTAATTTTCAACATTCTCCTGTAGCACCTCATCTCAGATGCTTCGATTCTCTTCTATTGCTATTTTCCCACAGTACATGATGCACTACCATACAATGATGTACTCCAAATGTATATTCTGAGAAACTTCTACCTCAAATTAAGACCTTATTCTGAGAAACGTCTACCTCAAATTAAGACCTATGTTTGATACTAGGAGACCTCTATTCGCTAGGAATGCCCTTCTTGCCAGTGCTAATCTGCTTCCTCTGACCTCCTTACTCCATCCATCATCGGCTATTTTGCTGCCTAGTAGCAGAATTTCTTAACTTCATCTACTTCGTGATCCCCAGTTCTGATGTTAAGTTTCTCACTGTTCTCATTTCTGCTAATTCTCATTACTTTCGTCTTTCTTCAATTTACTCTCAATATTTATTCTGTACTCACTAGACTTCTCATTCCATTCAGTAGATCCCGTAATTTTTTTTCATTTTCACTGACGGTAGCAATGTCATCAGCGAATCTCGTCACTGATATATATTCACGCTGAATTTCATCCCACTGTTGAACCTCTCTTTTATTTTCGTCATCGCTTCTTCGATGTAGAGATTGAACAGAAGGGCGGAAGACTACATCCCTGTCTTACACCTTTTGAATTACGTGCTCTTCGTTCTGGGTCTTCCAGGCTTATTGTTCTTGTACGTATCTTGTACGTATCTTGTATGTATCTTATTCGTCATTCCGTACCTCTTATCCCTATTTATTTCAGTACTGTACTGTGCTTGCAAAATTTAAACCTTTACGGCCGGAAATATCGCAATTAATAAAATGTTCCGGGTTATTGAGCCATAGTCGAATGATTGCACCTTCAAACCCAACGTTTCGTCCCCATCTGCGGAGGACATTTTCCAGGGGAATCACACAGAATGACAATTATTGAACTATATGAAATAAAATCGTCACAACTTCTGAACGGTTTGTGTTAGGACGTTCAAACTGCAAGGGTGGCCGCAGGGCGTGATGGAAATTAGTCTTCGCATGTGCGACGAAGCCCATTTTAATTTGTATGGGTTCTTTAGTAAGCAAAATTGGCACATTTGGGGAACTGAGAATGCGCATTTCACGATCGAGAAGTCTCTTCAACCTCAACAGGTGACTATGTGGTTTGCCGGCCGAAGTGGCCGTGCGGTTAAAGGCGCTGCAGTCTGGAACCGCAAGACCGCTACGGTCGCAGGTTCGAATCCTGCCTCGGGCATGGATGTTTGTGATGTCCTTAGGTTAGTTAGGTTTAACTAGTTCTAAGTTCTAGGGGACTAATGACCTCAGCAGTTGAGTCCCATAGTGCTCAGAGCCATTTGAACCATTTGACTATGTGGTTTGCAGTGTCCAGTCGCGAAATTATCGGTGCGATATTCCTTGATAGCACGATGACTACCGAACAGAACGTGTTGGAAGACGACTTCATTCCCATTATCCAAAGTGACCCTGGTTTCGACAAGATGTGGTTCATGCAAGACGGACCTCGACCTTATCGAAGCAGGAGAGAGTTTGATATCCTGAAGGAGCTCTTTGGGGACCGCATTCTGGCTCGGTTGTTCGCTTTATTCTCCGGATCTAAACACAAGCGATTCCTTTTTGTGGTGATGTATTAAAGACATGGTGTACAGCAGTAACACCAAAACCACTGCTGAGCTGAAAACAGCCATTCAGGTGGTCATCGACAGCATCGATGTCCAACACTTCAGCGGGTCATACAAAATTTCGCTAATCGCTTGCGCCACATCATCGCCAATGATGACAGGCATATCGAATATGACATAATCTAAATCCAAATATCTGTAGTGGTGTTAACATGTTGAATAAAGTGTGTGCACGCCGTAGTTCGTAACTAATTACCGTTTTTTTCATATAGTTTAATAACTGTCAGCCTGTAGCTACTTCGAATGTCCGATTCACTACTGACTACAGCAAAACTCCGCTTCCACGTGTTTCCGTGCAGTGGCGTTACGTCACGTGTTTTGTATACGCTAGCGCAATTGGCCGTTGTTGATTGCCGTCGTCAGCTGTTGCTACCACACCATAGTGAAAAACTGGTACATATTTTTTTCAGCACCAAAAATCAGATATTCAATTTTACGCCCTGCTTCTTCGTACTGAAATATTTGGGGTGTTAAGACCAGCGCGTAGAAATCATAGCAATGCTCAAGCGCTGGTGGAATCGAAAGTTTTCCTGCCTTTCATTAAGGACGTTACTGGCCGAATAGGAAAATCTTAAAAAATCGGAACATCGCCATTATCTACAAACCCACCAGGAAGATACAGGAGCACCTAAAATCGGCCAAGGATGCTCGACAACCGCTGGAAATGGAATGTATACCGCAGAGACAGGCTGGACAGCGAAGGGGGAGGCGTGATTATAGCGATAAGAAGTGCAATAGTATCGAAGGAAATTGACGGAGATCCGAAATGTGAAATAATTTGGGTGAAGGTCACGATTAAAGCAGGCTCAGACATGGTAATTGGATGTCTCTATAGGCCCCCTCGCTCAGCAGCTGTTGTGGCTGAGCACCTGAAGGATAATTTGGAAAATATTTCGAGTTGATTTCCCCACCATGTTATAGTTATGGGCGGAGATTTTAATTTGTCGGACATAGACTGGGAGACTCAAACGTTCATAACGGGTGGCAGGGACAGAGAACCCAGTGAAATTTTTTAAAGTGCTTTATCTGAAAACTACCTTGAGCAGTTAAACAGAGAACCGACTCGTGGTGATAACATATTAGACCTTCTGGTAACAAACACACCCGAACTATTTGAAACAGTTAACGCAGAACAGGGAATCAGCGATCATAAAGCGGTTACTGCATCGATGATTTCAGCCGTAAATAGAAATATTAAAAAAGGTAGGAAGATTTCAGAGTACCTGACGGCTCAACACAAAAGTTTTGTCTCAAGTACAGATAGTGTTGAGGATCAGTGGATAAAGTTCAAAACCATCGTACAATATGCGTTAGATGAGTATGTGGGAAACAAGATCGTAAGAGATGGAAAAGGGCCACCGTGGTACAACAACCGAGTTAGAAAACTGCTGCGGAAGCAAAGGGAACTTTACAGCAAACATAAACATAGCCAAAGCCTTGCAGACAAACAAAAATTGCGCGAAGCGAAATGTAGTGTGAGGAGGGCTATGAGAGGGGCGTTCAACGAATTCGAAAGTAAAGTTCTATGTACTGACTTCGCAGAAAATCCTAAGAAATTTTGGTCTTATGTCAAAGCGGTAGGTGGACCAAAACAAAATGTCCAGACACTCTGTGACCAAAGTGGTACTGAAACAGAGGACGACAGACTAAAGGCCGAAATACTAAATGTCTTTTTCCAAAGCTGTTTCACAGAGGAAGACTGCACTGTAGTTCCTTCTCTAGATTGTCGCACAGGTGACAAAATGGTAGATATCGAAATAGACGACAGAGGGATAGAGAAACAACTAAAATCGCTCAAAACAGGGAAAGGTTGCTGGACCTGATGGGCTACCAGTTCGATTTTACACAGAGTACGCGAAGGAACTTGCCCCCCTTCTTGCAGCGGTGTACCGTAGGTCTCTAGAAGAGCGTAGCGTTCCAAAGGATTGGAAAAGGGCACAGATCATCCCCGTTTTCAAGAAGGGACGTCGAACAGATGTGCAGAACTATAGACCTATATCTCTAACGTCGATCAGTTGTAGAATTTTGGAACACGTATTATGTTCGAGTATAATGACTTTTCTGGAGACTAGAAATCTACTCTGTAGGAATCAGCATGGGTTTCGAAAAAGACGATCGTCCGCGAGACTCAGAGGGCCATAGACACTGGTTCACAGGTAGATGCCGTGTTTCTTGACTTCCGCAAGGCGTTCGATACAGTTCCCCACAGTCGTTTAATGAACAAAGTAAGAGCATATGGACTACCAGACCAATTATGTGATTGGATTGAAGAGTTCCTAGATAACAGAACGCAGCATGTCATTCTCAATGGAGAGAAGTCTTCCGAAGTAAGAGTGATTTCAGGTGTGCCGCAGGGGAGTTTCGTAGAACCGCTGCTGTTCACAATATACATAAATGACCATGTGGATGACATCGGAAGTTCGCTTAGGCTTTTTGCGGGGTGATGCTGTGGTATATCGAGAGGTTGTAACAACGGAAAATTGTACTGAAATGCAGGAGGATCTGCAGCGAATTGGCGCATGGTGCAGAGAATGGCAATTGAATCTCAATGTAGACAAGTGTAATGTGCTGCGAATACATAGAAAGAAAGATACCTTATCATTTAACTTCAATATAGCAGGTCAGCAACTGGAAGCAGTTAATTCCATAAATTATCTGGGAGTACGCATTAGGAGTGATTTAAAATGGAATGATCATATAAAGTTGATCGTCGGTAAAGCAGATGCCAGACTGAGATTCATTGGAAGAATCCTAAGGAAATGCAATCCGAAAACAAAGGAAGTAGGTTACAGTACGCTTGTTCGCCCACTGCTTGAATACTGCTCAGCAGTGTGGGGTCCGTACCAGATAGGGTTGATAGAAGAGATAGAGAAGATCCAACGGAGAGCAGCGCGCTTCGTTACAGGATCATTTAGTAATCGCGAAACCGTTACGGAGATGATAGATAAACTCCAGTGGAAGACTCTGCAGGAGAGACGAGACGCTCAGTACCTCGGTACGGGCTTTTGTTGAAGTTTCGAGAACATACCTTCACCGAGGAGTCAAGCAGTATATTGCTCCCTCCTACGTATATCTCGCGAAGAGACCATGAGGATAAAATCAGAGAGATTAGAGCCCACACAGAGGCATACCGACGATCCTTCTTTCCACGAACAATACGAGACTGGAATAGAAGGGAGAACCGATAGAGGTACTCAAGGTACCCTCCGCCACACACCGTCAGGTGGCTTGCGGAGTATGGATGTAAATGTAGATGTAGAAAACATAGGAATGTGTAGGATTTCGTGTATTTGTCGAAAGGTCTCAAAAACGACTAGAAGAGCACAAGGGCAATTGCAGAAGGGGGTGACTGAGAGATAAGCTGTTGTGGAACATGCTTTGCAGCCAGGAGACCGCCGCATTCGTTTTGATAGGATTCAAGTACTGGTAATCTGTCTTGAATTTGCAAATTTGTAAAACGATGAAACAAACTTTTTTTAAAATTTCAAACCGAGAAGCCAAATCCAGAATTTCACAGATTTAGATTTAAAGATGCATTCATAATGAAATATTTTCATAAATCATATCATCCCCAATTTCACCCCCTAAGGATTGAATTTCCAAAAACGCTGAAACACATTTTATTTTAAATTCTTAACCGAGTAGTCAAATACTAATTTTCATAGGAGTAACTGTAAAAATACTGTAGTAGTTATTTTAAAATGAGGTATTAAAAAAAACACTATTTCTCCCCTCCCTCCCCCCTTCCTCCCATAGGTGTTAATTCCGAAAAATGTTGGAACACGTTTTCTTTACGTTTGATCCAGCTTCAAAAATGTCTTAATTGGGACGTTTTTCAAAAAACTTTTCATACTCTGTTTCACCCCCTTGTTGTTGTTGTTGTGGTCTTCAGTCCTGAGACTGGTTTGATGCAGCTCTCCATGCTACTCTATCCTGTGCAAGCTTCTTCATCTCCCAGTACCTACTGCAACCTACATCCTTCTGAATCTGCTTAGTGTATTCATCTCTTGGTCTCCCTCTACGATTTTTACCCTCCACGCTGCCCTCCAATACTAAACTGGTGGTCCCTTGATGCCTCAGAACATGTCCTACCAACCGATCCCTTCTTCTTGTCAAATTGTGCCACGAACTCCTCTTCTCCCCAATCCTATTCAATACCTCCACATTAGTTATGTGATCTACCCATCTAATCTTCAGCATTCTTCTGTAGCACCACATTTCGAAAGCTTCTATTCTCTTCTTGTCCAAACTACTTATCGTCCATGTTTTACTTCCATACATGGCTACACTCCATACAAATACTTTGAGAAACGACTTCCTGACGCTTAAATCTATACTCAATGTAAGAAATTTCTCTTCTTAAGAAACGCTTTCCTTGCCATTGCCAGTCTACATTTTATATCCTCTCTACTTCGACCATCATCAGTTCACCCCCTTAGGGGCGGAATTTCGAAAAATCCCTTCTTCAACGACTTCTCCGCTATAAGATCAACACCCTTTCCAAATTTCAAGTCCGCAGCTCGTGGTCGTGCGGTAGCGTTCTCGCTTCCCGCGCCCGGGCGGGGTCAGGGATTTCTCCGCCTCGTGATGGCTGGGTGTTGTGTGATGTCTTTAGGTTAGTTAGGTTTAAGTAGTTCTAAGTTCTAGGGGACTGATGACCTCAGATGTTAAGTCCCATAGTGCTCAGAGCCATTTCTACGCTTAGTGTCTTGGGATGGCGCTGAAGACACTGTCAGTTAGGACATTGCCTTTTATGGACGCACACACTCACGCACACGCACACACACACACACACACACACACACACACACACACACACACACACATATATATATATATATATATATATATATATATATATATATATATATATATATACCACACATACATATATACCACACAAAGTGTCATTAATCAATAGTTACACAAATCTATTTTTTAAACGTATAAAGAGAGGGTGTTTCAGGAAGAATGGTCAATGTTCATGGAGACAATGGGAACGCTAATTTCAAGCAAAAACGGCATATGGTGTGTACCCTATTCCGAATGGTTTTCGAGACAGAACACATTTAATGTACATTGCTATTTATTTTCTGTATTATTTAGCACATTTTCAGGTTTGCGCGTGTGCCCATATACAGCAGTTAGTAACAGATTTGATTCAACATCATAAACAAATATCTAATGGTGTAATGTATGGCGATCTTCGTGGGCAGTTAATTCCACCACTATGATCTATCCAGCCATTCGCTGGGTGCGGCCGAGTTGTTGCCTTAAACGCCTGGTAAAATGTGGACGGGTGCAGTCATGCTGAAAACGCAATGCAGCGCGCGGGGCCAAAGCAACCTCTTCATGGTGATCAACAAACGCCATTCGCTCTTCCAAAATTATTGCACCTATCAACAGGTTTCTGATCATGCCACACCAAACATTGAACGAATAACGAACTTGGAAATTGGTTTCCACTGTAGAGTGTGACTTGCCCTGCGACCATCGGTGACTGTTACGTGTGTTGTTGATTCCATTACGTGTAAACATGGCTTCATCAGTGACTAATTTTACTGGAAGAAAATGGCGATTTTTTACTTAAGTCGCGTACCATTGTCGCCAATGTGAAGATTGTGAACGCACTGTATGTGATGTGAATAAAAGTTTTCCGCATGTCATTTTTACCATACTCGCGTTCGTGGAACATTTTTGCCTGCGGAAAGTTGTCGTGTGCTGCTAGTAGGAGTACGCTGCATAGTTTCAGCAACACGCTGCTCATCGTCGACAGGTTGCTGAACGACACGTTCAGAAGAAACATGGGAACTTGAAAGAAAATCTGTTTCACGCAATGTTTTGAAAACTCTAGTAAACATTGTATGATCAGGAATTTTACGTATGGGAAAGCACCGACGGCATTTTTCTTCTGCAGCATGAGCACTACCGTCGCATAACTGTAAACATACACCTCGTCGTCATATTCCTCATTAGTGTAGATGTGCGGCATTTTAGCCAGTGTGTGCACAAACGAGGTCAACCGATGCTTCTCTGTGTTACACTCATAGTCTCTCGCACTATTTCGCTCATAAAGCACCAAGCTCGTTCAACGGGCTAGTTTAATGGCAGTAAGACATCCTGAGCAAAGAGGTTGGAAGCATCAAGGTGGATTGGGCTAGTATAAAACGTCAAGAGTTTGGGTGGGTAAGGCACATACTAGTACGTGCGCAACACTAGCCCAAAAATAAATGACCATTAAATGTGTTCTATCTCGCGAACCATTCGGAGAAGGACACATGTCAAATAAAGTTTTTTACTTCAGATGAGTGTTCCTGTCACATCCCTGAATACTGGCCATTCCTCTTGGGATACTCTGAATATACATGACAGTCCTCAGACTCGATTGGCAGGAAGGTTTCAGAAAGCGCCCTACTAGTCATTACAGTCTAAATACTAACAAATTTTACTCGAAGTGTTTCAGATGGTTTATGACCACTGATGTAAATTTTTAATATTAGAAGTTCATTTTTATTCAACTGAATCATCATTATATGATTCTTTGATGGTAATTTTTATTCATTTGACCTATATTTCTATGAGCCTTTGTGAAACTGCTGTTAATCAACTGGAGGCTTCTAGAACGAACTTTTCGCTCTGCAGTGGCGTGTGGGTTGACGTGAAACTTCCTGGCAGATCAAAACCGCGTGCCGGACGGAGACTCAAACTCGGGGCCTTTGCCGTTCGCGGGAAAGGGCTCTAACGACAGTGCTAAACAAGCACGACTCACGACCCGTCCTCACAGCATTACGTCCGCCAGTACCTCATCTCCTACTCTCCAAGCTTAACAGAAGCTCTCCTGCGAAAAAAGTCCCCCAAACTGTGGCTAAGCCATGCCTCCAGTATGTCTTCCAAGAGCGCTAGTCTTGCAAGTTTCACAGGAGAGTTTCTGTGAAGTTTGAAAGGTAGGAGACAATGTGCTGGTGTAATTAAAGGTGTGAGGAGTTTTCATGTGTCGTGTTTGAATAGCTCAGTCGGTAGACCACGTCCTCGGGGAATACGAAAGTCCCGAATTCAAGTCTCGATCGGTCACACAATTTTAATCAGCCACTAAGTTTCAATTGATAGAGTTTGGGCCTTTGATTAGTATACAGGGAGGCCATTGATGGTGACCGGGCCAAATATCTCACGAAATAAGCGTCAAACGAAAAATCTACAAAGTACGGAACTTGTCTAACTTGAAGGGGGGAAACCAGATCGCGCTATGGTTGGCCCGCTAGATGGCGCTGCCATAGGTCAAACGGATATCAAAAAAATGTTCAAATGTGTGTGAAATCTTATAGGACTTAACTGCTAAGGTCATCAGTCCCTAAGCTTACACACTACTTAACCTAAATTATCCTAAGGACAAACACACACACCCATGCCCGAGGGAGGACTCGAACCTCCGCCGGGACCAGCCGCACTGTCCATGACTGCACCGCCTTAGACCGCTCGGCTAAGTCAAACGGATATCAACTGCGTTTTTTTAAAAATAGGGACCCCCATTTTTATTACCTATTCGTGTAGTACATAAAGAAATATTAATGTTTCAGTTGGACCACTTTTTTCGCTTTGTGATGGATGGTGCTGTAATAGACACAAACATACGGCTCACAATTTTAGACGAACAGTTGGTAACAGGTAGTTTTTTTTTAATTAAAATACAGAACGTAAGTGCGTTTGAACGTTTTATTTCGGTTGTTCCAATGTGATACATATACCTTTGAGAACTTATCATTTCTGAGAACGCATGCTGTTACAGCGTGATTACCTGTAAATACCACATTAATGCAATAAATGCTCAAAATGATGTCCGTCAACCTCAATGTATTTGGCAATACGTGTAACGACATTCCTCTCAACAGCGAGTAGTTCGCCTTCCGCAATGTTCGCAGATGCACTGACAATGCGCTGACGCATGTTGTCAGGCGTTGTCGGTGGATCACGATAGCGAATATCCTTCAACTTTCCCCACAGAAAGAAATCCGGGGACGTCAGATCCGGTGAACGTGCGGGCCATGGTATGGTGTTTTGACCACCAATCCACCTGTCATGAAATATGCTGTTCAATACCGCTACAACCGCACGCGAGCTATGTGCCGGACATCCATCATGTTGGAAGTACATCGCCATTCTGTCATGCAGTGAAACATCTTGTAGTAACATCGGTAGAACGTAGGAAATCAGCATACATTGCACCATTTAGACTGCCATCAATAAAATTGGGGCCAATTATCCTTCCTCCCCTAACGCCGCACCGTACATTAACCCTCCAAGGTCACTGATGTTCCACTTGTCGCAGCCATCGTGGATTTTCCGTTGCCCAATAGAGCATATTATGCCGGTTTACGTTACCGGTGTTGGTGAATGACGCTTCGTCGCTAAATAGAACGTGTGCAAAACATCTGTCATCGTTCCATAATTTCTCTTGTGC
Source organism: Schistocerca americana (assembly GCF_021461395.2). Taxonomy (NCBI): domain Eukaryota; kingdom Metazoa; phylum Arthropoda; class Insecta; order Orthoptera; family Acrididae; genus Schistocerca; species Schistocerca americana. The sequence continues at coordinate 227,473,863 of NC_060123.1, forward strand.
CCAGTGGCAGAACTGTACACGGCGTTCAAAGTCGTCGCCATGCAATTCCTGGTGCATAGAAATATGGTACGGGTGCAATCGATGTTGATGTAGCGTTCTCAACACCGACGTTTTTGAGATTCCCGATTCTCGCGCAATTTGTGTGTTACTGATGGGCGGATTAGCCACGACAGCAGCTAAAACACCTACTTGGGCATCATCATTTGTTGCAGGTCGTGGTTGACGTTTCATATGTGGCTGAACACTTCCTGTTTCCTTAAATAACTTAACTATCCGGCGAACGGTCCTGACACTTGGATGATGTCGTCCAGGATACCGAGCAGCATACATAGCACACGCCTGTTGGGTATTTTGATCACAATAGCCATACATCAACACGATATCGACCTTTTCCGCAATTGGTAAAAGGTCCGTTTTAAGACGAGTAATGTATCACGGAGCAATTACCGTCCGCATTGGCGGAATGTTACGTGGTACCACGTACTTATACGTTTGTGACTATTACAGCGCCATCTATCACAAAGCGAAAAAAGTGGTCCAACTAAAACATTCATATTTCTTTACGTACTACACGAATACATAATAAAAAAATGGGGGTTCCTATTTAAAAAAAACGCAGTTGATATCCGTTTGACCTATGGCAGCGCCATCTAGCGGGCCAATCATAGCTTTATCTGGTTTCCCCCTTCAAGCTAGACGAGTTTCGTTCTTTGTAGTCTGTTCGTTTGATGCGTATTTCGTGAGATATTTGGCTCGGTCACTATAAATGGACTACCCTGTATTCATCTGCGACATTTCAGCTTTTTGAACTGTTCCTTAAGTCGTTTGGAAAGTCTTCTACATGCCCTGCATGTATTACGTAATGGAGTGGACCCAGCATCGAACTTAGTGGGAGTTCATACTTTGCACCCGGCTATCTTTACTTTTATTTCAGTGTTCTGTCTGCTATGTACCGAAAACAAACTCAGGTTTCAACTACGTATTGCAAGTGGGCTATCTTTACTTTTATTTCAGTCTTCTGTCTGCTATGTACCTAAAACAAACTCAGGTTTCAACTACGTACTGCAAGTGGTAGTTTTATACAGTGCTATTGTGATAGCATAAGCAACTTGCAGGATAACTGCTTTAGATTTTAGCGATTTCTTATTGTTTTCGAGCCCTCCCCCCAGTTTATGAAAATCGTTGAATCTGGAGGGTTCAGAAACGGGCCGTCACAGAAGACGAGGGGGGCCCTTTTTATGCGTAACTGACGCCACGCAGGGGAGCGCGCCAGAGCGCTGTGGGGCCGGAGAATTACGGGATAATTACGTGAATCAAACCGCTGCGGCCCATTAAGCGGATTTGATGGTGGGCGGCAGGCGGTAAGGAGCAGCGGCCGGCCGTGTTTTACACGCCGCTCAATTACCAGCTGTTGGGGATGCGGGCGTAACGAGGTGCGCTACCGGATTAACGTCATCACGGTAGCCGGCTGCTGGCTTCTGGCACACTGCTGTGGCAGGGGTCCGCGATCTGAAGAGGAGTAGCGGCTGTCTTACAAAGGGCAAAGCAACACACGAACACTTCCAGACACGTCACACAGCCTCTGCGGCTCCTTGTGTAATACGCTACCTTTTCAAAAGTGTTCGGATACCACTTAGTGGACATTAATATGGAACGTGTCCACCCTTCGCCATTACGACGGCTTGAATTCTGCTGGGGATACTTTCAGTGAGGTGTCTGAATGTCTGTGGAGAAATGGCAGCCCATTCTTCCTCAAGAGCTGAAACCAGAGAAGGTAGTGACTTTGTATTTTGGTGTCTGGAGCGAAATCGACGTTCCAATTCGTTCCAAAGATGTTCCAATGGCGTTAGGCCGATCCATTCGCTGGCTGCGGTGGTCGAGCGGTTCTAGGCGCTTCAGTCTGGAACCGCGCGACTGCTACAGTCGCAGGTTAGAATCCGGCCTCGGGCATGGATGTGTGTGATGTCCTTAGGTTAGTTAGGTTTAAGTAGTTCTAAGTTCTAGGGGACTGATGACCTCAGACGTTAAGTCCCATAGTGCTCAGAGCCATTTGAACCATTTTTGAACCGATCCATTCCTGCGATGTTGTTTCATAAAAATGTTCAAATGTGTGTGAATTCCTAAGGGACCAAACTGCTGAGGTCATCGGTCCCTAGGCTTACAAACTACTTAAACTATCTTATGCTAAGAACAACACACACGCCGGCCACCGTGGCCGAGTGGTTCTAGGCGCTTCAGTCCGGAGGCACACTGCTGCTACGGTCGCAGGTTCGAATCCTGCCTAGGACATGGATGTGTGTGATGTCCTTAGGTTAGTTAGGATTAAGTAGTTCTAAGTTCTAGGGGACTGATGACCTCAGATGTTAAGTCCCATAGTGCTTAGAGGTATTTGAACCATTTGAACAACACACACCCATGCCTGAGGGAGAACTCGAACTTTCGTCGAGAGGGGCCCCGCAGACCGTGACATGGCGCCCGCCGCCACTGCACGAGGCGTTGTCTCAGCATTGCCATGCTGAGACAGTACATAGTGCTGTGAAATGTGTTCATATCTTTCTGCATTCTCCGTACTTCACTGTTGGCACTACAAGCAATGAAAGGTGACGTCCTGCAGGCATTCCCCGAATCCAAAACCAAACCCTCCCATCGGGTTACCTCAGAGTACAGAGTGTCTCATCACTCCACGCGTTTCCACTCATACAATGACGTCGCTCTCCACACCGCCTCCAGCGTCGCTTAGCATTGCCTACAGAAATATGTGGTGTGTGTGAGGAGCTGGTTGACTACTTTACTCCATTCTTTCTAACTTCCAACGCACACTCATTGTACTAGCTGAACTTCATAAGTCACGAATGAATCTTTCCGCTGATTTCAAGCGATTTTTTTTTTTTGCGAATTCCCCGCAGATGTCGACGATCCCTGTCCATCAGTGCACGAGATCTGTCTCGTCATGGTTCGTCTGTGGTTGTTTCTTCGCGTTTCCACTTGACAGCCACACCACCAGCAGTCGACTTCGGCATCTTCAGAAGCGTTGAAATGTCCCTGATGTATTTGTTTCTGAGATGACGTGCAGTTACTACTCCACGTTCGAAGTCACAGAGCGCCGCCAACCGACCCATTGTGCTGTTACAGCTTTTCTACTGACTGCACAATGCTTCCCGTGTACTTTCTCACTGGCAGGCCCGCCTTTCGTGATATCTAGTGGTGAAATGTGCAATACGTAGGAGACTCGGAATACTTTTGATAGTACAGTGTATGAAAGCTTTTGAAAAATTAGTCAGTCCCATGAGACACCACGCTAATGCCGTGTAAGACCACCTGTATTCTTGGTAATGGTCTCACTTCAGCAAGGAAGGGAGTCAGCGAGTGTATTCTGTTTCACCGTACTTATCTGAAGCCAATCTCTGATGATTGGATCCTGCTGAGATATAAAACTACGAGGTTGTTGAATGCTATGTTTCACCAGCTATTCCAAACAGACACACACATTAACGTAGGACTGAGATCGGCTGGTTTGGAGGGCTAGTTGAGGTATGGTAGCAAAGTTGGTTGTTCGGCGTACCAGGAATGCGCGTGTTGTCACCTTGGAAGAAAGGACTGTCCACAGCATGCTCATCATAAAGGAGTCCACGAAAGATAACCTAAAATTTTGAAATAGACGTCCTGGTTGTTGTTCAGGTTAATATGAATGAGTAGGCTAGAGTCATGGTACAGAAGAAACCCAAAACATTACGGAATCGCCTCCGGCCTACCTACATTCTGAACAAGCTGCGGGCTAAACCCCTGATTACACTGTCGACGCCCCCGTCGCCTTGCATCAGTTGGAAAGACGCAAAATAGCGTCTCGTCGGACCACACTACGCACCTCCGGTCAGCTACTGTCTGGTTCCTCTTTTCATCTACACTCCTGGAAATTGAAATAAGAACACCGTGAATTCATTGTCCCAGGAAGGGGAAACTTTATTGACACATTCCTGGGGTCAGATACATCACATGATCACACTGGCAGAACCACAGACACATAGACACAGGCAACAGAGCATGCACAATGTCGGCACTAGTACAGTGTATATCCACCTTTCGCAGCAATCCAGGCTGCTATTCTCCCATGGAGACGATCGTAGAGATGCTGGATGTAGTCCTGAGGAACGGCTTGCCATGCCATTTCCACCTGGCTCCTCAGTTGGACCAGCGTTCGTGCTGGACGTGCAGACCGCGTGAGACGACGCTTCATCCAGTCCCAAAGATGCTCAATGGGGGACAGATCCGGAGATCTTGCTGGCCAGGGTAGTTGACTTACACCTTCTAGAGCACGTTGGGTGGCACGGGATACATGCGGACGTGCATTGTCCTGTTGGAACAGCAAGTTCCCTTGCCGGTCTAGGAATGGTAGAACGATGGGTTCGATGACGGTTTGGATGTACCGTGCACTATTCAGTGTCCCCTCGACGATCACCAGTGGTGTACGGCCAGTGTAGGAGATCGCTCCCCACACCATGATGCCGGGTGTTGGCCCTGTGTGCCTCGGTCGTATGCAGTCCTGATTGTGGCGCTCACCTGCACGGCGCCAAACACGCATACGACCATCATTGGCACCAAGGCAGAAGCGACTCTCATCGCCGAAGACGACACGTCTCCATTCGTCCCTCCATTCACGCCTGTCGCGACACCACTGGAGGCGGGCTGCACGATGTTGGGGCGTGAGCGGAAGACGGCATAACGGTGTGCGGGACCGTAGCCCAGCTTCATGGAGACGGTTGCGAATGGTCCTCGCCGATACCCCAGGAGCAACAGTGTCCCTAATTTGCTGGGAAGTGGCGGTGCGGTCCCCTACGGCACTGCGTAGGATCCTACGGTCTTGGCGTGCATCCGTGCGTCGCTGCGGTCCGGTCCCAGGTCGACGGGCACGTGCACCTTCCGCCGACCACTGGCGACAACATCGATGTACTGTGGAGACCTCACGCCCCACGTGTTGAGCAATTCGGCGGTACGTCCACCCGGCCTCCCGCATGCCCACTATACGCCCTCGCTCAAAGTCCGTCAACTGCACATACGGTTCACGTCCACGCTGTCGCGGCATGCTACCAGTGGTAAAGACTGCGATGGAGATCCGTATGCCACGGCAAACTGGCTGACACTGACGGCGGCGGTGCACAAATGCTGCGCAGCTAGCGCCATTCGACGGCCAACACCGCGGTTCCTGGTGTGTCCGCTGTGTCGTGCGTGTGATCATTGCTTGTACAGCCCTCTCGCAGTGTCCGGAGCAAGTATGGTGGGTCTGACACACCGGTGTCAATGTGTTCTTTTTTCCATTTCCAGGAGTGTACATCTACCTACATCTACATGGATACCCTGCAAATCACATTTAAGTGCCTGGCAGAGGGTTCATCGAACCACCTTCACAATTCTCTATTATTGCAATCTCGTACAGCGCGTGGAAAGAATAAACACCTATATCTTTCCGTACTAGTTCTGATTTCCTTATTTTATCGTGGTGATCGTCGGTCATGACGGTCGGTGTCAACAAAATATTTTCGCATTCGGAGGAGAAAGTTGGTGATTGGAATTTCGTGAGAAGATTCCGTTGAAACGCAAAACGCCGTTCTTTTAATGATGTCCAGCCCAAGTCCTGTATCATTTCTGTGAGACTCTCTCCCATATTTCGCGATAATACGAAACGTGCTGCCTTTCTTTGAACTTTTTCTATGAACTCCGTCAGTCCCATCTGGTAACGATCCCACACGGCGCAGCAGTATTCTAAAAGAGGACGGACAAGCGTAGTGTAGGCAGTCTCCTTAGCAGGTCTGTTACATTTTCTAAGTGTCCTGCCAATAAAATGCAATCTTTGGTTAGCCTTCCCCACAATATTCTCTATGTAATCCTTCCAATTTAAGTTGTTCGTAATTGTAATTCCTAGGTACTTAGTTGAATTTACGGCCTTTAGATTTGACTGATTTATCGTGTAACCGAAGTTTAACGAGTTCCTTTTAGCACTCATGTGGATCACCTCACGCTTTTCGTTATTGAGGCACCATTCAGATATCCTTTCTAAATCGTTTTGCAGTTTGTTTTGATCTTCTGATGACTTTATTAGTAGATAAACGACAGCGTCATCTGCAAACAACCTAAGACGGCTGCTCAGTTTGTGGAGGAGGAGGAGGAGATTAGTGTTTCACGTCCCGTCGACAACGAGGTCATTAGAGACGGAGCGCAAGCTCGGGTGAGGGATGGATGTGGAAGGAAATCGGCCGTGCCCTTTCAAAGGAACCATCCCGGCATTTGCCTGAAGCGATTTAGGGAAATCACGGAAAACCTAAATCAGGATGGCCGGAGACGGGATTGAACCGTCGTCCTCCCGAATGCGAGTCCGGTGTGCTAACCACTGCGCCACCTCGCTCGGTTGCTCAGTTTGTCTCCCTAATCATTTATATAGATAAGAAACAGCAAAGGGACTGTAACACTACCCTGGGGAACGCGAGAAATCTCTTCTGTTTTACTCGATGACTTTCCGTCAATTACTACGAACTGTGACCTCTCTGACAGGAAATCACAAATCTAGTCACATAACTGAGACGATATTCCATAAGCACGCAATTTCACTACGAGCCGCTTGTCTGGTACAATGTCAAAACCCTTCCGGAAATCCAGAAATACGGAATCGATCTGAAATCCCTTGTAAATAGTCTTTTGTTCGAAGCACCAAAGACGTGCACGTTTATGTGCCACTATGGACAATGACCTTTTGCTAGTTGAAAGACTGGCAAGGCGTGCCACTCGTATCCGATCCATGTCGATTAGGATCTTTTTTACGGGTACTGTTCTTGTGCCGATGTTACATGGCTGCGTTTGGTACACCATTCTGTGTAGAACGTCACCACAGCTGCATGGGATCCTATACACTCCAGATGGGCGGATCTTGACGAAGCGGAATATTACCGTAATTTACAAGCCCACCAGGAAGATACAGGAATACCTTAGGCCTGCCAAGGACGCTCGCAAACCATTGGAAAAATCTGGAGTGTATAGGATCCCATGCAGCTGTGGTGATGATTATGTGGGTACCACCAAAAGAACTGTTTCTAAACGTTTGGAAGAGCACAATGGAAATTGTAGAAGAGGAGAAACGGAACGATCAGCTGTTGCGGAGCATGCTTTCCAGTCAGGGAACCACAATATTCGTTTCGAGGAGACGCAAGTACTAGCGGCCACGAGCGGACGCTACGAAAGGCTCTACAGGGAGGCAATCGAAATCGCTAAACACCCAAATAATTTCAACCGAAAGGAAGAGGGCGTCAAATTAAACGGTATATGGATGCCGGTGTTAAAGAAGATGTGTACCACTCGTCCACTACTGGGTGATGGCAACGGCGATCGACGGCGACGGACAGCGGCCAATTGCACTGACGTTTTCAAAACACGTGACGTCACGCCGCGGCGCGGGGGTGCGCGGACACGGAATTTAGCGGCAGTCAGTAGCGAGCCAGTGTGTGTGTTGGACCTTCCATCAAGCTACGGACCCCCTTGAAGATGTTTCCCGCAGTCGGAGACGAAACGTTGGGAATCACCACTGTATTCATCAACCGACCACGGCATAACAGCCCGGATAATTATAATGGACATGATATTTCCGGCCGTGAAAGTTTACATTTTAGTACAAGGCTTGAAATGTGGTATTCTCGGCACACTCTTGACCCGTGGATATCGGAAGATTGAATTCCCTAACGATTTCCGAAATGAAATGTCCCATGAGTCTAGCTCAACCCACTATACCGCACTCTGTTAATCACTGTCTTGCGGCCATAATCACGTCGGAAACCGTGTCACATGAATCAGCTGAGTGCAAATGGCAGCTCCGTCAATGAACTGCCCTTTTATACCTTGTGTATGCGATACTACCACCATCTGTGTATGTGCATATCGCTATCCCATGAATTTTTGTCGCCTCAGTGTTTATTGTTCGATGAACATATATGATACCACCGTTCGAATGTCCGCCCCAGGTAGCTGAGTGGTCAGCGCGACAGAATATCAATCCTAAGGGACCGGGTTCGATTCCCCGGCTGGGTCGGAGATTTTCTCCGCTCATGGACTGGGTGTTGTGTTGTTCTTATCATCATCATTTCATCCCCATCGATGCGTCAAATCGAAAGACTTGCACCCTGCGAACGGTCTACCAGACGGGAGGCCCTAGTCACACGACATTTACATTTACCGTTCGAATGAAGCTTGTTTGGAAAAGTAAGCTGTTTTTCGTATAAACGTTGACAGTATCTTAAGGCTGTTTCACAGGGGTCGCTTTTTTCTGAAAGTCGACTATTCGTAATGGGTGCCCCACACGAGCCAGCATGTAAATCAGCCACTTCGCGAGTGGTTTAACGACATCAATGATCAGTTCATTATGTCGAACATAAATTTTTAAAAATCTTGGATGTCGCGAAGAATTCGCATGCGCAGATATAGCGGGCGATGGGATCGGCTACTGACATCTCACCTACCCCACTCGAGCAAAAGTAACAGTGTGTGTTTTTGATTTTTATATTATTGTATCCTTTTTATCGTGACGTGTTGCGAAGGTTACATGAGGAATTGATATTTTTGTTGCAGATGTCATTCCACTACAGAATTAAATATCTTAACATAAAAAAGTTATTTAGGGTTTACAATACCTGCGCAATGAAAATACCGTGCCTAAATAAAAAAATAGAAAAAGTTCATTAAAGCAAATTGTTTCAACGGTGAAAAATACAGCTAAACTGAAAGAGAGAAACAATTTTGGATAACATAAAAAGACGCTATGTACTCTCATCTAAATATTGTTTCCTGTGCTTCTATGTTCTAGTGTCGGAAGTTCCATGCGGCTTTTCGCGGATGATGCTGTAGTATACAGGGAAGTTGCAGCATTAGAAAATTGCAGCGAAACGCAGGAAGATCTGCAGCGGATAGGTACTTGGTGCAGGGAGTAGCAACTGACCCTTAACATAGGCAAATGTAATGTATTGCGAATACATAGAAAGAAAGATCCTTTATTGTATGATTATATGGTAGCGGAACAAACACTGGTAGTAGTTATTTCTGTAAAATATCTGGGAGTATGGGTGCGGAACGATTTGAAGTGGAATGATCATATAAAATTAACTGTTGATAAGGCGGGTGCCAGGTTGAGATTCATTGGGAGAGCCGTTAGAAAATGTAGTCCATCAACAAAGGGGGTGGCTTACAAAACACTCGTTCGACCTATACTTCAGTATTGCTCATCAGTATGGGATCCGTACCAGGTCGGGATGACAGAGGAGATAGAGAAGATCCAAAGAAGAGCGGCGCGTTTCGTCACAGGGTTATTTGGTAAGCGTGATAGCGTTACGGAGATGTTTAGCAAACTGAAGTGGCAGACTCTGTAAGAGAGGCGCTCTGCATCGCGGTGTAGCTTGCTGTCCAGGTTTTGAGAGGGTGCGTTTCTGGATGAGGTATAGAATATATTGCTTCCCACTACTTATACCTCCCGAGGAGATCACGAATGTAAAATTAGAGAGATTAGAGCGCGCACGGAGGCTTTCCGGCAGTCGTTCTTCCCGCAAACCATACGCGACTGGAACAGGAAAGGGAGGTAATGACAGTGGCACGTAAAGTGTCCTCCGCCACACACCGTTGGGTGGCTTGCGGAGTATAAATGTAGATGTATTGATGGATACCTGTCGGCTTTTGCTATTGCAAGGTACTGCTAGGATCAGCTTCGCGAACTGTCTCTTTTCTGATTTGCTGAATCCCAAGAATTAATTGATTAATCTTTAAGTAATTTTGGCTCACTGATCAGAAATTTTGTGTTTGACTACGCAAGTGTATGTATGACTGTGCAAGTAGAGCCTACGTTCGCTTGCCCCGAACAAGTACCAAGCACAAAATTTCTGATTAGTGGGTCAAAATTATTTAAATTTAAATAATTAAACTGATAAAAAGGCGCTACCTCACAGATAATTTGATGATGTAATAAAATACCAATCCGTATATTGGATACATAATAATCATGATAAAGGTGCAAACTGACTGATTTTCTTAACAACTGAACTGACACCTGTGGGGACAAGTCTGCTACATTACTAGTTACAATTAACAAAATCAGTCACGTCATGTGGTTAAGGTAGGAGACGAGGTACTGGTAGAAGTAAGGCTGTGAGGACGGGGCGTGGTTGGGTAGCTCATAGCCAGCACGGCAGCTCAGCGTGTTCGGTCAGAGAGCTAGTTGGCCTCTGTAATAAAAAAACTGAGTGGAAGGATCAACAAATGAACTTGAACGGATGTCATTTGACTTCCGCCGCAACGACCAAACACAACGATCAACAACGAACAAAATGCAAATATATATATGACAAAATAAAAAAAGAAGTTGGTAGAGCACTTTCCCGTGAAAGGCAAAGGTCCCGAGTTCGAGTCTCGGTCCGGTACACAGTTTTAATCTGCTAGAAAGTTTCACTCACGTCATGTTCACACTGATCACTCACACAGAGAAAGGTAGAATTTATAAGAAAGCTTCCATACTCCACATGTAAGCTCTCTGGGTCAGAGTGCGTGTGGTTTCGATGGTCAGTTTCAGAGAACAAAGCCCACTTCCGAAATTCCATATAACTCAGTAATTTTGTAAATAAATTTATCAAACGTGATGATGATGAAGATGATGATTATTGGTTTGGGGGGCGCTCAACTGCGCGGTCATCAGCGCCCGTACAAAGTCTCAATTTTTTCACAGTCCAATCTAGCCACAGTTACGAATGATAAGGATGATGATGAAATGCTGAGGACAACACAAACACCCAATCCTCGGGCAAAGAAAATCCCCAACCCGGCCGAGATTCGAATCCGGGACCCCGTGATCCAGAGGTAGCAACACTAGTCACTAGATCACGGAGCTGCGGAATAACAAACGTGAGCACATCTACTCCGTGATGATATTGAAGATTCAGTTCGAACACGAGAAGTGCTTGCGCCGAATTGGAGCCTCATGGTTTGTAAAGAAATGCACATGGTGCAGCGGAGTACGGGCTACGAAGTCCATGGGAAACACAAATTGGACTCTGAATTAAATAAAATTTAACAAAAGCATTCCACAAAGCACACGACACCTTCATACATGATACACGAAATTGACTAAAACTGAGCATCACGTGGAGGCACTACTCGTCCACAACAAGTTGCCTTTGCACTTCAGATCTCATCGAATAAACTGAACGCTAATTAAATTATCGCCGTTCCCTGACTCAGATAGCTGGAGCGGCGTGATTATCAATGCCACACACCAGGGTGACCACCGGAAACTCAAACAAAGCAAACTCTTACACACTTCAACTTAGGAACTAGTGATTCTACTCAGAGCATCCTTACTCACCGGCGACCTAGGGAAGAGTAAAACTAAACTGCCCCCTCTCCTGGGTCTACACAGCGACCAGGAAGGGCTCAAAGAGCGTAAGCGGTTTCTACCTGTACCGACCTCACAATGGATGCTGCCCAGTGGCTACTAATGCCTCTCTGACCTAATGTAACCGAATTTAAAACTCTACACAAAGGTTGGCTAAACTGCCCGTAACATTCAAGGAAACCTCCTGGCAACTAAGACAACCAGAAACGCCAGTTGCAGACAAACTACACATTCATACTGGCAGACGACAGTGCGGACAGGAAATATGACATGAATACATGATAATTGATTACACGATACATATAGAACGTAGTTATGAATTTGAAACTGAAAAAGACATTCTCCTTTGGCGTTGAAATGCCGCTGTAATATCACGCACTCTCTCGTCCAACTTTCTCTCCGGGTATAGTTGAATCGAACATTTGTGTCGTTAACAATTGTAGCAAAACATAACGTTGCTTTCCAGGATCAGTGGAACGGCTCACGTGAGACGTTTCAGTACATACAGTGGCGGCAAAAAAATCGAAACACCAAAAACTAATTAATGTAGAGTAACGAAATTTGAGGAATACATTTGAGTAGGTCGCATATTTGGGTGATCGATATTGCAAGATCAGAGATTGATGTATGCGCGAGATAATCCACTGGAAATGTGAGTGCTGGTACTCCGACAACTGGTGCAACCGCCAGAACGTTGAATGCAAGCATTCAAACGTGCATGCATCGTGTTACGAAGGAGCTGTATGGCATTACGAGCACAAACAACCCAAGGCTGCACATTACTGCTGTCGGTACAGTCATCACTCCCTATTTCATTCTTCTATGGATTTCAGTAAGGGGCTCGTTTTCTGCGGTTAGAAACTCAATTACAGTACGTTGTTTCTCACGCACCGACATAGTTGCGTTAAACAACGCCATGTTACACACCTCAATTGGGTGCCCTCTAGCGGCAGAGCGTTGCAGCTAGTGTCACTGAAGCAGGAACATCGACCGAGTACTATGCATGATACGTTATGCGTCACTGATACTGATAACCGAATAAAACATTCGGAATCATTACTTTTCATCACGCCCTCGTAGTTTCTTTTACACCCTGTTTATGTTTAGAAAACATCGTTCCTGTGGAACACAAATATCTCTTTATTCACATGAAGTGTTGAGTGCTATTGGCGAGGGATTTCAGATCCATTCCGTATTTCTGGATTTCCGGAAGGATTTTGACACTGTACCACACGAGCAGCTCGTAGTGAAATTGCGCGCTTATGGAATATCGTCTCAGTTACGTGACTGGATCTGTGATTTCCTGTCAGAGAGGTCACAGTTCGTAGTAACTGACGGAAAGTCATCGAGTAAAACAGAAGTGATTTCTGGCGTTCCCCAAGGTTGTGTCATAGGCCATCTGCTGTTTCTTATCTATATAAATGATTTGGGAGACAATCTGAGCAGCCGTCTTCGGTTGTTTGCAGATGACGCTGTCGTTTATCGACTAATAAAGTCATCAGAAGATCAAAACAAACTGCAAAACCATTTAGAAAAAAACATTTGAATGGTGCGAAAAGTGGCAGTTGACCCTAAATAACGAAAAGTGTGAGGTCATCCACATGAGTGCTAAAAGGAAATCGTTAAACTTCGGTTACACGATAAATCAGTCTAATCTAAAAGCCCTAAATTAAACTAACTCATAGAAAATGTTGTGGGGAAGGCTAACCAAAGACTGCGTTTTATTGGCAGGACTCTTAGAAAATGTAACAGACCGACTAAGCAGACCGCGTACACTACGCTTCTCCGACCTCTTTTAGAATACTGCTGCGCGGTGTGGGATCCTTACCAGATAGGACTGACGAAGTACATCGAAAAAGTTCAAAGAAAGGCAGCACGTTTCGTGTTATCGCGAAATATGGGAGACAGCGTCACAGAAATGATACAGGATTTGGGCTGGACATCATTAAAAGAACGACGTTTTTCGTTGCGACGGAATCTTCTCACGAAATTCCAATCATCAACTTTCTCCTCCGAATGTCAAAATATTTTGTTGACACCGACCTACATAGGGAGGAACGATCACCACCATAAAATAAGGGAAATCAGAGCTCGTACGTTCTTTCCGCGCGCTGTACGAGGTTGGAGTAATAGAGAATTGTGAAGGTGGTTCGATGAACCCTCTGCCAGGTACTTAAATGTGATTTGCAGAGTATCCATGCAGATGTAGATGTAGATTGTACCATTCTCAGTAGTTAAATTCATTCACATTTGCGTGTATTCTATTACGTATGCGCAGAGGCTACTGTTTATTGTATCAGATATTTGCATGTGTAGTTTGGTACGAATGATAGCTAGTACACATCCTCTTATTTGATTAATTTTTTCTCGTCGAGACACATATGGACTGGAGAATATTCGAAATTGCTGCCATAGGAGACTGTTTTGGAATTTTTTAAGCAGGTGCTCGTGAGATGTAAGGACTGTTTCTTCGAGTCCTTGCCAGCTAAAATTTACCGACTTTTCTATTATACTCTCTCCGAGTAAAATTAACCTGTGAAAACAAATAAGCCAGATTTTGGATCTGTAATGAGCCAACGGAAATTCGGTTTGATATAAGGTATTCAGTAACGAGACTTCATCTCTCAGAACATTTCAGATTTGGTACGCATGGTATAAATGTAACGTAAGAGCACGTAATGGCAACTGAGCACAGATGAAAACTCGTATGACGTCTCTCAGTTTCTGACGTCACAGTTAAGAGGACATTCAACTTTTTGTAGAAACGAGACGTTTCTGTTCGAATACATGCCGAATTGCAAAAGCCCGGACTGAACGAAGACGTAGGTTTGTACTTACACCACAATAGCTCGCCCGAAGTTGCGAGTACGCGGGCTGAAACAAACGAGTGTTTCTTCGCAGAGAGAATGCAGTGCCGGTCGCGGAATGGTGGGAGTCAAGTAGCGAATGATCAAGCGCTCCGCCCAGAGGCGCGTTCTCCGTGGAGCATTAACAAGGACCTCGGCAGGACTCGTGGAACTCTTTGAAACGTGGGCTCGCGAGTAGAGGGACGAGCGGCTGCAAGTTGTAATACCACCAAGGAAGGGGGAGGGTGGGTGGAGTGGGCGCGCCGGTCTGGAGGATCGCTGAGAGGCAGAACGGAGAGAGAGATGCACAAGACGAAAGGCAGCGCTGAATTACGGGACCGGCGTATGCGACCGCATACAATTGCTGAGTTGCATTCGAGTTCTACGGACTGCGTAGAACTACTCGCACCCGTTGTGTGTAGTTGACCGTCTTTGCAAAAGCAGCAGAATTGAAATGAAGTAGCTAGTGATTCGTTTTTTTATTTTATTCCTTCTTTATTGACATATAGTCAGCACGGATTCAGAAAATATCATTCTTGTGAAACACAACTAGCTCTTTATACTCATGAAGTAATAAGTGCTATCGACAGGGGATGTCAAATTGATTCCATATTTTTAGATTTCCAGAAGGCTTTCGAGACCGTTCCTCACAAGCGTCTTCTAATCAAATTGCGTGACTACGGAGTATCACCTCAGTTCTGCGACTGGATTCGTGATTTCCTGTCAGAAGGTCACAGTTCGTAGTAATAGACGGAAAGTCATCGAGTAAAACAGAAGTAATTTCTAGCTTTCCCCAAGGAAGTATTATAGGCCCTCTATTGTTCCTGATCTATATTAACGACATAGGAGACAATCTGAGTAGCCGTCTTAGATTGTTTGCAGACGATGCTGTCATTTACCGTGTTGTAGTCATCACATAATCAAAATGACTTGCAAAATGATTTAGATAAGATATCTGTATGGTGCGAAAAGCGGCAATTGACCCTGAATAAAGAAAAGTGAGAAGTTATTGAAATAAGTACTAAAAGAAATCAGCTAAATCTCGATTACGCGGTAAGATGGTTCAAATGGCTCTGAGCACTATGGGACTCAACTTCTGAGGTCATTAGTCCCCTAGAACTTAGAACTAGTTAAACCTAACTAACCTAAGGACATCACACACATCCATGCCCGAGGCAGGATTCGAACCTGCGACCGTAGCGGTCTCACGGTTCCGGACTGCAGCGCCTAGAACCGCTCGGCCACTTCGGCCGGCTACGCGGTAAGTCACACAAATCTGAATGCTGTAAATTCAACTACATACTTAGACATTACAATTGCTAATAACCTAAATTGGAACGATCACATAGATAATATTGTGAGTAGAGCAAACCAAAGACAGCGATTCATTGGCAGAACACGCAGAAGGTGCAACAGGTGTACTAAAGAGACTGCTTACACTACGCTTGTCCGCCCTATTCTGGAGTATTGCTGTCCGGTGTGGGATCCGGATCAGGTGGGACTGACGGATGACATCGAAAAAGTATGAAGAAGGGCAGCTCGTTTTGTATTATCGCGAAACAGTGGAGATATTGTCACAGACATGATACGTGAATTGCAGTGGACATAATTAAAACAAAGGCGTTTATCGTTGCGACGGGATCTTCTCATGAAATTTCAATCACCAGTTTTCTCCTCCGATCAGGAAAACATTCTGTTGGCACCGACCTACATAGGGAGAAATGATCATCACGATAAAATAAGAGAAATCAGGGCTCGCACGGAAAAATTTAAGTGCTCGTTTTTCCCGCGTGCCTTTCGAGAGTGGAACGGTAGAGAGACAGCATGAAGGTGGTTCATTGAACTCTCTGCCAGGCACTTTATTGTGAATAGCAGAGTAATCACGTAGATGTAGATGTTTTATCTATATAAGGCTGAACTTTTGGTCTTTCAAGGTCAGTATCCGGTGCAGTCGAAAATGATAAATAACAACGAAGTGATTGAACAGGTGTCACATACAGTGAATCGGGGGAAGATGATAATCGCGTATGATACCTATTTGCTCGTGTTACTTCTCTGCGTCAAGATGGTGAAGTACCCAGCGGTCCACTGCTTCCTTGAATCCGTGTCTCGAGGGTCAAGCTGCAAGAGCAGTTGCCGGCCGGAGTGGCCGTGCGGTTCTAGGCGCTACAGTCTGGAACCGAGCGACCGCTACGGTCGCAGGTTCGAATCCTGCCTCGGGCATGGATGTACGTGATGTCCTTAGGTTAGATAGGTTTAATTAGTTCTAAGTTCTAGGCGACTGATGACCTCAGAAGTTAAGTCGCATAGTGCTCAGAGCCATTTGAACCATTTTTTTGCAAGAGCAGTTGTAACTGTTATTTTTCCGTCTTTGGGACCAAGAAAACTGTGGCATGTATTAAAATTTACGCTCTCTAATAATCTCAGACGTATCATACTCTAGCTGGTGAATGACGCAACCAGCCACAAATACTGTTTGAATGTCTTGGCCGCGGGCAGCTGCCGCGCTGCTAGAGGCGCCATGTCACGGCTGGGGGGCCACTCCCGCCGGAGGCTCAAATCCTCCCTCGGGCATGGGTGTGTGTGTGTTATGTTTAATGTAAGTTAGTTTAGGTAGTGTGTAAGTATAGGGATCGATGACCTCAGCAGTTTGGTCCCATAGGCATTCACACACATTTGATCACATTTTGAATGTCTTGTTTTCAACCTACGGCCATAACCGGTTTCGGGCCACCATGCCCATATTCAGATGGATAACATTTTTCATTACAAAGATGTTTTGGACAACAGCATGTCGTCTGCTCCACAATATGTTCCAATAGATAGCGGATCGTTTTGTTGTGGTCCATATGGTTTTCTAGCTTGATCTATATGTTCTCGAATTCCACCACAACACACATGTTGTAAAAAAAGTTACTGTGGCATATTTAATAATATTGTTAAAATGCATGTTGAGCATCGCACATGTATTGTACACTTGATTTTTTTCTTTACAATGCAAAGATTATGGTTCAAATGGCTCTGAGCACTACGCGACTTAACTTCTGAGGTCATCAGTCTCCTAGAACTTAGAACTAATTAAACGTAACTAACCTAAGGACATCACACACACCCATGCCCGAGGCAGGATTCGAACCTGCGACCGTAGCGGTCGCTCGGTTCCAGACTGAAGCGCCTAGAACCGCACGGCCACTCCGGCCGGCGCAAAGTTTATGAGTAAGCAGTTTTACAATAAGTGCGTTGTGGCGGAATTCGAGGACGTATATACGGAGCCGCTATCTACTGGAACATATTGTGGAGCAGACGACATGCTGTTGACCAAAACATCTATGAAACCAAAAATGTTAGCCGTCTGAAGATGGGCATGGTAGCCGAAAACCAGTTATGGCAGTAAAATAAAAACAAAACATTCAAAAAGTATTTGTGGCTGGTTGCGTCACTCACAAACTATCATTAGCGGCCGCGGAGTTCGGAGGATTCAGCATGGATAAAATAACAATATCACACTCTTCTAGGGGCTGCAGCCGTATAATGTAGTCATCTTGACACAATATTTGAACGGACCAACTGGCCACCATCTTCAGGTGTATATGCTGATGCACAATCTCACCGTAAGTAAGTTTCCACAGCATCGGCGGCTCCTTTATACACCGTCGCCGGCCCACCGACAGAGCGAGATGGCGTAGTAGTTAGAACACTGGACTCGCATTCGGAAGGATGACGGCTCAAACCCGCTTGCGGCCGTCCTGATTTGGGTTTTCCGTGATTTCCCTAAATCGCTTCAGGCAATTATTGGGATGGTTCCTTTGAAAGGGCACGGCCGACTTCCTTCCTCGTCTTTCCCTAATCCGATGGGACCGATCACCCCGCTGTTTAGTCCCTGCCCCCCACATCAACCGGCCGCTGTGGCCGAGTGGTTCTAGGCGCTTCAGTCCGGAACTGCGCTGCTGCTACGGTCGCAGATTCGACTCCTGCCTAGGGCATGGATGTGTGTGGTGTCCTTAGGTTAGTTAGGATTAAGTAGTTCTAAGTTCTAGGGGACTGATGACCACAGATGTTAAGTCCCATAGTGCTCAGAGCCATATGAACCATTTTTGAACTGATCCATTCCTGCGATGTTGTTTCATAAAAATGTTCAAACGTGTGTGAATTCCTAAGGGACCAAACTGCTGAGGTCATCGGTTCCTAGGCTTACACACTACTTAAACTATCTTATGCTAAGAACAACACACACGCTGGCAACCGTGGCCGAGTGGTTCTAGGCGCTTCGGTCCAGAGGCGCACTGCTGCTACGGTCGCAGGTTCGAATCCTGCCTAGGGCATGGATGTGTGTGGTGTCCTTAGGTTAGTTAGGTTTAAGTAGTTCCAAGTCTAGGGAACTGATGACCTCAGATGTTGAGTCCCATAGCACTTAGAGCCAAATGAACCATTTGAAACTACGCTGTAGAGTCACTTTAACGTAACACCTGTCAAAAGCCTGAATGTCGACCTTATGCAGCACGGACCATTGTTAGACGTGCAGAAACAGTGCCAATGAAGTCCTGGAAGGTACCGACAGGTATTTAGAGCCGTGCCGACGCTAGTGCAGTGCCTAGCTGCGCTTCATTTCTCGGCTGAGGACCCACGGCGCGAACGGCCGAATCGATGTGGTCCCACGGATTCTCGATTGGGTTTACGTCTGTGGAGTCTGGTTACCATGGGAGTAAGGTAAAGACATCCTTGAGCTCTTTGAACCACAGACGTACACTGCGAGCTGTGTGATACGTTGCACTGTCCTGCTTGTTGATGTCATCGTGCCAAGGGAAAGCAAACTGCACATAGGGTGGGCATTGTCCCCAAGATTAGATGCATATTTGTGTTGATCCATTGTGCCATCCAGAATGACGAGATCATGGAGGCAACGTCACGAAAACATTCACCAGACCGTAACGCTCCCTCCTCTGGTTTGGACCCCTCCAGTGATTGTTGCAGGATGTCCGCTTTCAGACGTTTCACCCCGTATACGGCAACAGCCATCTGTCCGATGGAGCATAAAACGCGATTCATCTGAAAAGGCCACCTGTTGCCAGTCACTGGATGCCCAATTGTGGTACTGGGTGCACGTGCGGCTGCGCGGTTCCTTCAGTCCATTACCTGCACCTACCAGTGAACTCGTAGCAGCAGATCGCCGGTAGGAAAGACGAGCAGAAACCTATCGTACCAGGCTGCATACAATGTAACTACTCCAAGAATCGGGAAAAGGTCTTAATTTTGAATGAAAGATGGAGATACTGGCAAAACTTCGGTATATTCTGAAGTTTATAATTACAAGTTCTTCGAAGCCCGTGCTAATCCTAACAAAGTCATGCATAAACCCTTTTATTCACGTTAGCAAGTCTATGGTGACGTATTTTCCGAAATCTGAACAGCTACTAAGCGCGGATTGTTCTTAAATGAAAATGCTCGCCCTACTATTACGTTTATAGGTGTCTAATGCACTCAAGTTTTTAGTCACCGATCTGCTCCATATTCCACGCTCAATTACTGTCGTTTCTCATACACAAAATTACTTAAAAAATCCGTACCTTCTAAAAAACACACCGGAATAAATATGCCTTGAATTTAAAACACTTTTGAAGCATGCAGCACAACTACAGCCGGCAAATTATAACTTCCTTCGGAGCTCATATTACGCACGACCTTACCATTGAATGGCTGCACTCCTTTAGACTGCTGTAAGCATTCTCTATCTCCAAGAGAAAAGAGGCGCGAAGAATGCTCCACTCTGACTGGTCAGTTTCCTTAAAGGCCAATAGAAAAATATTATCTCTCGCGTTAGTCCGCTATTTTCATGAATAACCAATCAACAAATAACACACTTTCGAACTGTACTTTTTCCCGAAATAATTATTTAACATTCTGATATTTTGTTTATACTTCAATTTATTAACTATTTTCATTTGCACTAGAATTAGCTTTCCCTTTACCATAATCTTACTTAACATATTATGAAACAAAATTCCCCCTCGTCTACATTCACACTGTCTTAAAACTTTCTCACACTACTTCTTACAGCGTTCATCAGTATAACAGTGATCTACATATTTACTTTAAACCACATTCACGCATTATTCACACTACTAGAAGCACATAAAAACTGTAAAAACATAAATGAACAAAAAACCATTCAAGAAATACGTAGAACAATTCACAAAAACATTCTCTTGATCTGTTTCTTGATTGTCTCTGTGCACTACTGGACTCTGGCGGTCAAAATTCTCAACTACATTGTAGTTATTTCTGTTTAGTCCTGTCCGCTACTGTCCCCTAGCAGATAAAAAATTAGTACTATGTACTCTACTGATACCCCTTCAGACCATCTGTCAGTGTGCAGTCATTCTCCCGATACGCAGGTTCTGGACAGGGGCGATAGGCGCCACGTCTCACACGGATGAGTGCACGAACCAGACGACTGTTGCGCAGGCCATACGCAGAAACATTCATTGAGGAGACTCTGTTGGTAGCTCATTGGTTCATCTGGGTCATCAGCTGCTCAACAGTCGAACATATGTTCGTTTGTACACATCCACGTAGCCGTCGTTCACCCCTGTCATATATGGCCAGCGGTGCACCATAGTTGCCTTGGTTCCAGTTTTCGAGAGCGCCATTTTGCCATCCATGGTATACCTCAACCAAGGCGGCACACGAACAGTTTAAAAACTTAGCTATTTGGGAAATGCTTCCACCCTTGACTCGAAAGCCAATGATCACAACGCTTTTGGATGTCAGAAAAATCGCTTCATTTCCACATTACGACAACGACTGCACTGTTTTCCGCGTCCCCTCGACATCCTTTGAACGCCCATTACTGGTTCAAATGGCTCTGAGCACTATGGGACTTAACGTCTGAGGTCATCAGTCCCCTATAACTTAGAACTACTTAAACCTAACTAATATAACGACATCACACACATCCATGCCCGAGGCAGGATTCGAACCTGCGACCGTAGCGGTCGCTCGGTTCCAGGCTGTAGCGCCTAGAACCGCTCGGCCACCCTGGCCCATTGCTGCTAGAGCTGTCACCTGCATTCTGCGAGCGGTTGTTGCACGTTGATGTTGAAGGCAGATGGTGCTCTCATTAATGTGACTGGACCGTACACACATTATTTGCCACTTATGAAATTTGGTTACAAAACGCAAACATCGACAAAGAGGGTTACGTCGTCTTTTAATTTGTGCTGTTATGAATTAGAGGTGCTGCGGATGAAATCATTTATAAAGGAAATTGTTTTCATGTATATAACAGTGAATATTATTTACTCATAATGTTCCTAGTAGCCGGCCGCAGTGGCCGAGCGGTTCTAGGCGCTTCAGTCTGGAACCACGCGACCGCTACGGTCGCAGGTTCGAATCCTGCCTCGGACATGGATGTGTGTAATGTCCTTAGGTTAGTTAGGTTTAAGCAGTTCTAAGTTCTAGGGGACTGATGACCTCAGATGTTAAGTCCCATAGTGCTCAGAGCCATTTGTTCCTAGTACGTGGGTATGCTAAAAAATGAATCTCTTCTGCTGAATGACTTTTTTAGTTTGCAGTTCACTTAAAGCAGAAAAACAAAAACACATATGACAACTACTGAAGAGGAGAACATCCGAAATAATTTTCCTGCTCTTTATTTATAATACGAGGTGCATTCAAGTTCTAAGGCCTCTGATTTTTTTTCTAATTAACTAGTCACCCGAAATCGATGAAACTGGCGTTACTTCTCGACGTAATCGCCCTGCAGACGTACAAATTTTTCACAACGCTGACGCCATGATTCCATGGCAGCGGCGAAGGCTTCTTTAGGAGTCTGTTTTGACCACTGGAAAATCGCTGAGGCAATAGCAGCATGGCTAGTGAATGTGCGGCCACGGTGAGTGTCTTTCATTGTTGAAAAAGCCAAAAGTCAGTAGGAGCCAGGTTAGGTGAGTAGGGAGCATGAGGAATCACTTCAAAGTTGTTATCACGAAGAAACTGTTGCGTAACGTTAGCTCGACGTGCGGGTGCGTTGTCTTGGTGAAACAGCACACGCGCAGCCCTTCCCGGACGTTTTTGTTGCAGTGCAGGAAGGAATTTGTTCTTCAAAACATTTTCGTAGGATGCACCTGTTACCGTAGTGCCCTTTGGAACGCAATGGGTAAGGATTACGCCCTCGCTGTCCCAGAACATGGACACCATCATTTTTTCAGCACTGGCGGTTACCCGAAATTTTTTTGGTGGCGGTGAATCTGTGTGCTTCCATTGAGCTGACTGGCGCTTTGTTTCTGGATTGAAAAATGGCATCCACGTCTCATCCATTGTCGCAACCGACCATTCATACTGTCATTGCGCGTCAACATTGCTTGGTAACATGCCACACGGGCAGCCGTGTGGTCGTCCGTCGGCATTCGTGGCACCCACCTGGATGACACTTTTCGCATTTTCAGGTCGTCATGCAGGATTGTGTGCACAGAACCCACAGAAATGCCAACTCTGGAGGCGATCTGTTCAACAGTCATTTGGCGATCCCCCAAAACAATTCTCTCCACTTTCTCGATCATGTCGTCAGACCGGCTTGTGCGAGCCCGAGGTTGTTTCGGTTTGTTGTCACACGATGTTCTGCCTTCATTAAACTGTCACACCCACGAACGCACTTTCGACACATCCATAACTCCATCACCACATGTCTCCTTCGACTGTCGATGAATTTCAATTGGTTTCACACCACGCAAATTCAGAAAACGAATGATTGCACGCTGTTCAAGTAAGGAAAACGTCGCCATTTTAAGTATTTAAAACAGTTCTCATCTGCCGTACGGTGCTGCCATCTCTGGGACATATTGACAATGAACGTGGCCTCATTTTAAAACAATGCGCATGTTTCTATCTCTTTCCAGTCCGGAGAAAAAAAAATCGGAGGCCTTAGAACTTGAATGCACCTCGTATATGGGTTGGTGCATCTGGATATCGTTCCTAACTACGTTTTACACCCAAATCGTAGTTACGGAAATGCGACCTATTTGATATTTCTGCTCCTAGTTAATATGGCACTCTGCTATTCCATGTCTTTTAAGTGCGAACTTCCCTACTGGCAGCAGCTCAAGAAACGCACTGGCCGAGTAAAACTATTCTGCCTGTTTTATGATCACCGGACTGTGTTAGCTTTCAGCTCTAATCTTGCCGGAGACAAGATTTTTGTCTCTTCTGTAAAAGAACCTCTAGCAAGCAGATCGAAAATCAGTAAATAAATCCTAATACAACATCTGCCCCATAAGTTTTGTTGCTGTTTTGATTCTGTACCCTGTAGATTGAAGGGTGAAAAACTTGCTGAACTGCACACTTGTTAATGCATGTTTTTTTTTTTTGCTACTATCAGCTGTATTGACTTAATAACTGAGCGCTGAATGGTTTGTTATCTGGATTTCGCTATGTATCTACTCGCACTGCTATGTATGAACGTACTTTCGTGATAGGCCTGTAACGCTTGTTCGCTATGATTGCGGACTGAAAGTAGACACAGATCGTTTCGAAGCCAGAAGTGCGTGTTATCCCGATAATTCCGTCAGTTTGGGAAACTTTGTTTTAATAAAAATAGAGCTTTTTTCGTAACATTATCGTGATAAGTTGTGACTCATTTGTATTAGTACAGTGCATACTAAACAATGTTTCTCCGTGTATATTTTGGACATAACAGAAAAATAGACATATCAGCCAGAACATTATGACCACCTTTCTACATCTACATAATTATACACTCCGCTAGCCACCAAGCAATGTATGGCGGAGGGCACAATTCGCGCCAGAGTCATATTTCTCCTCGTCTGTTCCACTCAAGAGTCGCACGAGCGAAAAACGACTGTTTGAACGCCTCGTTACGAGTTGTAATTTCTCTTATCTTTGAATGGTGATCATTGCGCGATTTGAAAGTTGGAGGTAATAATATATGCTCTACATCCTCAGCGAAGATCGGATTTCGGAATTTAGTGAGCAGCCCCTTCCGCTTAGCGCACCGTCTACCTGCAAGTGTGTCCCACTTCAAACCTTCTATGAGATTTGTAACGCTCTCGCGATGGCTAAATGTCCCAGTCACGAATCTTGCCGCTCTTCTTTGGACCTTCTCAATCTCTTGAATCAGACCCAACTGGTAAGGGTCCCATACAGACGAACAATACTCTAAGACTGGATGAACTAACGTATTGTAAGCAATTTCCTTTGTTGACGGACTGCATCGCTTCAGGACTGTACCAATAAACCGCAATCTAGAGTTCGCCTTGCCCGTTACTTGCGCAATCTGATCATTCCATTTGAGATCATTTCGAATATTCACACCCTACCCTTGACAGACGTTACAGCTTCCAAAGACTGGGCATTTATTTTGTACTCGTACATTAATTGGGACTTTCACCTTGTTATACGCAGCAGGTTACACTTACTAATGTTGAGAGATAACTGCCAGTCGTTACATTACGCATTTATTTTCTGCAAATCCTCATTGATTTGTTCACAACTTTTGTGTGATACTACTTTCCTGTAGACTACAGCATCATCGGCAAACAGTGTAATGCCGCTTTCAATACCATCAACCAGATCGTTCATTTAAATTGCAAAAAGCAGGGGAAGTATTACGCTGCTCTGGGGCAGAACTGAAGTTTCGCTTGTTTCTCTTGAAGTCACCCCATTCAGGACGACATACTGCTCCCTGTCTGTTAGGAAACTTTCTATCCAACCGCATATGTCATCGGATAGACCGTAAGCATGCACTTTTTGGAGCAAGCGACAGTGCGGAACTGAGTCGAACGCCTTTCGAAAGTCGAGAAATATGGCATCAACCTGGGAGCCGCTATCTAGAGCCTGTTGTATATTATGCACAAAGAGAGCCAGCTGTATCTCGCATGACCGCTGTTTCCTAAAACCGTGCTGGCTTCTGCAGATGAGCTTCTCAGAGTCTGGAAAGCTCATTATATCTGAACACGTATAACAGTGGCGACACATCGTGGCATGGAAGCAATGAAGTCTTGGTAGGTCGCTGCAAGGAGTTGACACTCATCTACACACACAGGTCACCTTGTTCCCGTAAATCCTCGGGAAGGGGGCGCCTCTCTTGTTTTACCAGTCTGATCAGCCGTCGACGTCCGACACCTTTAATGAGGATGGCCGCTCAACCCCAAGAAGTCTGGATGTCGTTGCATCGTGCTTTCGCCACGTGTTGAAGACACTCACCACAGCACTCCATGAACACCCGACATGTCGTGCAGTTTCCGAAATGCTCGTGTCGAGCCTCCCGACAGTCACAATCTGCCCTCGGTTAAACTCAGATAGATCGCGCTCCTTCCCCATTCTACACGCGGACAGCACGTTCACTGACAACACATGCACCGTGCGTGCGTCTTGACTAGCAGTCTTTTCTCGCCAGTTGGCGATGCTATCGCCTGGACGGTCTTATATCCATAGTAAGTCGGAGGTCATAATGTTCCGGCTGATCAGTGTATAAGAGATAAATTAATCACCAGCCACATAGTCCCCCAAATTATCTAAAATAATCTCACAATGCTCAGATAATTTTTCGACTTAACACCTGTAGACAACACGTTGGTAGCACTTCGTCTCCTTGCTTGCTGTGTTAACAGACAATAATGCTATGTAGTTCAGGATGACGATGAGGTGAGAGGCCTCGCAAATTCTATCATCGATTGTACTTTTTTCTGACAATGCGCCACTCTTGCTGCATATTGTTCTTAGCACGGATGGACATATGTAACTTACTCACCGAATCACCTCGTACAAGCGACAGATAATTTTCCTGAATAGAGTAAATGGCTGCAAAAGAAGATATTTTGTAAAGAAGTTCAAAATGAGTATAATGTACAGGGCTATTACAAATGATTGAAGCGATTTCATAAATTCACTGTAGCTCCATTCATTGACAGATGGTCACGACACACTACAGATACGTAGAAAAACTCAAAGTTTTGTTCGGCTGAAGCCGCACTTCAGGTTTCTGCCGGCAGAGCGCTCGAGAGCGCAGTGAGACAAAATGGCGACAGGAGCCGAGAAAGCGTATGTCGTGCTTGAAATGCACTCACATCAGTCAGTCATAACAGTGCAACGACACTTCAGGACGAAGCTCAACAAAGATCCACCAACTGCTAACTCCATTCGGCGATGGTATGCGCAGTTTAAAGCTTCTGGATGCCTCTGTAAGGGGAAATCAACGGGTCGGCCTGCAGTGAGCGAAGAAACGGTTGAACGCGTGCGGGAAAGTTTCATGCGTA
This sequence comes from Schistocerca americana, assembly GCF_021461395.2. NCBI lineage: Eukaryota > Metazoa > Arthropoda > Insecta > Orthoptera > Acrididae > Schistocerca > Schistocerca americana. The sequence goes on from NC_060123.1 coordinate 227,500,385, forward strand.
GCCCGCGGAAGTCGACGAATAAAGCAAGCAGGGAGCTAAACGTACCACAGCCGACGGTTTGGAAAATCTCACGGAAAAGGATAAAGCAGAAGCCTTACCGTTTACAATTGCTACAAACCCTGACACCCGATGACAAAGTCAAACGCTTTGAATTTTCGGCGCGGTTGCCACAGCTCATGGAAGAGGATGCGTTCAGTGCGAAACTTGTTTTCAGTGATGAAGCAACATTTTTTCTTAATGGTGAAGTGAACAGACACAATGTGCGAATCTGGGCGGTAGAGAATCCTCACGCATTCGTGCAGCACATTCGCAATTCACCAAAAGTTAACGAGTTTTGTGCAATCTCACGGTTTAAAGTTTACGGCCCCTTTTTCTTCTGCGAAAAAAACGTTACAGGACACGTGTATCTGGACATGCTGGAAAATTGGCTCATGCCACAACTGGAGACCGACAGCGCCGACTTCATCTTTCAACAGGATGGTGCTCCACCGCACTTCCATCATGATGTTCGGCATTTCTTAAACAGGAGATTGGAAAACCGATGGATCAGTCGTGGTGGAGATCATGATCAGCAATTCATGTCATGGCCTCCACGCTCTCCCGACTTAACCCCATGCGATTTCTTTCTGTGGGGTTATGTGAAAGATTCAGTGTTTAAACCTCCTCTACTAAGAAACGTACCAGAACTGCGAGCTCGCATCAACGAAGCTTTCGAACTCATTGATGGGGACATGCTGCGCCGAGTGTGGGAGGAACTTGATTATCAGCTTGATGTCTGCCGAATCACTAAAGGGGCACATATCGAACATTTGTGAATGCCTAAAAAAACTTTCTGAGTTTTTGTATGTGTGTGCAAAGCATTGTGAAAATATCTCAAATAATAAAGTAATTGTAGAGCTGTGAAATCGCTTCAGTCATTTGTAATAACCCTGTATATGCTATTAGTGGAGAAATAATTCAGTATTGAGGTTGGCGGAAACAACATTTCAACAGTGTGAGAATTAGAAGACTACCCAGGAAACTATGCAAAACATAGGAGAGCAATAGGTCGACCAGGGAAATGATGGGCGTAATGTGAAGACGGAATGGATAAGATGCCTAACCTTCGTTTAAAGACGACGACGACTACGACGACGAACTACGTGAGACAGAAGTACACCGTCTGATCAAAATTATCCAGGCGCCTATTAGTGGTGATTAGTACCAGGTGTATCCACCCTTCGCCTTAATGACAACATAAACTCTGCTGGAGACACTTTCAGTGGTATTTCTGAATGCCTGTAGAGGATTGGGAGCCCACTCTTCCTAAGGTGCCGAAGCCAGGGAGAACAATGACGTTGGACGCTGTGGTCTAAAGCGAAGTCGGCGCTCTAACGTATCCAAAAATAATGTGTTCCATTGGGTTCAGGTCGGCACTCTGGTCAGGCCATCTCAGTTCAGAAACACTGTTGTCCATAAATCATTGCCTCACACGTTCTGCTTTTTGACAGGGTGTACTGCCATGCTGATACAATCATCATCTTCAAATTGTTCCTCTACAGAACGCAGTAAACAACGCTTTAAAAATTTGTTCATTCCTTTCCGAATTTAGCGTTTTCTTCAGCGCTACAAAGAGAGCACACCTTAACTACGGAAAAATGATTTGGCGAATAGGATGGGCAGCAGTCTGCGGTTGTTTGCTGATGATGCTGTGCTGTACGGTACGGTGTCGAAGGTGAGTGACTAGGGAGATATAAGACGGCTTAGACAAAATTCCCAGTTGGTGTGATGAGTGGTAGCCAGCTCTAAATATGGAAAAATGTAGGCTAATGCGGATGGGAAGGAAGAACAAAGCTGTAATGTTCGGATACAGTATAATTAATATCCTTCTTGAAACAGTCAAGTCGTTTAAATATCTAGGCGTAAATTTGCAAAGCAATGTCGACTGGAACGATATTTTGAGAACTGTGGTAGGGAAGGCGAATGGTCGGCTTCTGTTTTTGGGGAGAATTTTAGAAAAGAGTGGATCACCTGTAAACGAGACCGCATACAGGATGCTGATGCCACCCATTGTAAGGAGTGTGTCAAAACTCTCCGTTACATTGATTAAATATTACATTGAGTATCGAAAACAATTTTCTGTCTATCTTTCTTGGGGCCTTTGATCGACGTCGAGCGGGGTCGGCCGTGTTACTGTCGATTTGGGAGTGTTAGTTGCAAAGGGTGGCCGGGTGCCCTTCCTGCCGCCACCCCGAACCCACCCCCCCCCTACCCCCCCTCGGGTCGAAATTAGTGTACCCCAGCTGTCTGCATCTATTGTAAGCTATGGGATAGTGCGAACGTTTTTCAAATGTCCGTGATTCTTGTAATTGAAGCGGAACGTGGGGACCATCCCGGTATTCACTTAGCAGGATGTGGAAAACCGCCTGAAAATTACATCCAGTCTGGCCAGCAAACCGGCCCTCCTCGTTAATCTGGCGGTTGGATTCGATCCAGGGCCGGCGTGCCTACCCGAGTCCAGGAAGGCTCTTGGCTACCCTGGCGGATCTGAGTATCGAAAACAATACAGCCAACTTAAGGCAATTCTTTGCATTGTGTAAGATTCTGCGATTTTCTATGGAAATAAATAAGCACTCAGATATCGATAGTAACAATCTGGGGGCGAAACATGGGAGTGCGATTCTAAGCATTGTTGTGAGACGAGGTCTGTCTGCGAGAGTAACATTTCAGGAGCGTTGGTCGAGAGCTCGGGGACAAAGACGTGCCACGCTGCCCTCATGTCGGTGATGGCAGATCTTACCACACTCAAGGCCTGATTTCATTTATATGGCCAGTAGAGATTTAACTGCTCTTGAAGATGGAATTCAAGGTAAAATTCGCAAGCATAGAGTAAAGCTCAATTCAGGGTTAGGCTCGTGATTGTTAGTCCGAGTTTGCAATAATCCCATGTTTTTCTTGTCCTTATCATCCAAATAATAATAATTATTGTCCACATCTAATTCATAAATATGCTGTGGTTGTTAAATGCTAATGTAACTTTGAAAGTGAATAATTTGTTAGCCTGGCACTCAGCCATTATTGATACTTAGGTCATTGTCAGGCATATCCACATTACTAATACTTGTCAAACTATTATTGATCATGATGATTTCTGAAGTTTTTAAACGGACTTAATTTATGAAACCCCTTCTTACGAGTTATTCAGTAGTTAACAGGACTCAGGCAAACTCCTTTTTATTAAATTCGTTCTTAGCAACATAAGCTTTAGCCGCTGCTGGAGCATGCTGTAAACCACTTGCAAAAAGGCAGTCATCTAAAGAGGTGAGTATAAAACTTAGGGCCAAAACAGAGACACTGGTACACCACAACATGCCATGTACTCTACTCCAGTAAATTCCGTTGCATAAGCCAGATTCTGTGTCACTTGTAAATTCGTATTCAGATACGCAGTCAGATAGCTTATCCAAATGTAGGTTTTAAGTTTTTCATGTAACGATGTGCTGAGGGCTTAAATAACAGTGAAACTAACACTCATAGAACACGCATACAGTGGTATGGAGGTTAGATTCCGATTACTGATAGCTCAGGTTGCTTATCGAGTCCGTTTTTACAGGCGAACATAGGCTTTATTTGTCGTAGGTACGTCATACCATTCTTGAGTACTGGTCGAGTGTTTGGGATCCGTACCAGGTCGGATTGAAGGAAGATATCGAAGAAATTCAGAGGCGGCCTGTTAGATTTTTGTTACTGGAGGGTTTGAACAACACGTAAGTGTTATGGAGATGTTTTGGGAACTGAAATGGGAGTCCCTGGAGGGAAGGCGACGTTCTATTCGAGGAACACTATTGAGAAACTTTAAAGTCAGTGCCACTATTAGAATATTTTTTCTTCATTTGCAGTGTTACATTTACACGACCATGATTTCGGCTTAAAATGCCATTATCAAGTGTCTTAATGTTTTATAGTGCCTAAGATGGCATAATGTCGTATTTAAAATACGCTATTAGACACATTGTCTAAGGGTCAATATTTCTGGTAAAATCCTACTGCTGTGTTTCATCACTGAGTATACCATCTTGACCCTTAGACAATGTGTCTAATAGTGCATTTTAAATACGACAGTATGCCATCTTAGGCACTGTAAAACATTAAAACTCTTGATAATGGCATTTTAATCCGAAATCATGATCGTGTAAATGTAACACTGCAAATAGAAAAAAAGTCTAATGGCGGTACCGACTTTCAAGAAAAATATTATGACTATGGCCCCACATTATGAAATAATTACTGTTTAGAAAGTTTAGAGAACCGATATTTGAAGCTGACTGCCAAACGATTCTTCTGCCGCCAACATACATTTCCCATAAGGACCACGAAGACATGATACGAGAAATTAGGGCTCATACGGAGGCATATATACAGTCGTTTTTTTCCTCCCTCTATTTGCGAGTTGAACAGGAAAGGAAATGACTATTAGTGGTACAGGATACCCTCTGCCACGCACCGTACGGTGGTTTCCGTAGTATCTATATAGATGAAGATGTAGATGTAGAAACACCCCCACACTGGAGTACCACCTCCGCCGAATTTTATTGTTGGCACCACACATGATGGCAGGTAACATTCTCCACATATTCGGCCGGCCTGGGTGGCCGAGCAGTTCTAGGCGCTACAGTCTGGAACCGCGCGACCGCTACGGTCGCAGGTTCGAATCCTGTCTCGGGGATGGATGTGTGTGATGTTCTTAGGTTAGTTAGGTTTAAGTAGTTCTAGGTTCAAGGGGACTGATGACCTCAGAAGTTAAGTCCCATAGTGCTCAGAGCCACTTGAACCAGATATTCGCTAAGACAAAACCGTTCCGTTAGATTGCGCTATTCATCAATCCAGATCACTCGTTTTACAGTTATCCACTGTCTAGAGTCGTTCTTTACACCACCTGGAGTGTTGCTTAGCAATGGCTGCAAAAATGTGTGGTTGATGTGGAGCTGCTCTGCTATTGTAACCCACTTTTCTAAACTCTCTACGCACAGTCATTGTGTTTGCTGAATCTCTGGTAGCAGTTCGGAAATCAAGACTGATTACTTCCGCTGACTTCATGCGATTTTGTACGCCCACTCTCCGCAGTGTAAGAGGGTCCCTCTCCGTCATGGGTTGGTGAGCAGCTGTAGAAAGGTTGAAATGTCGCTGATGGACTTTTTACTCAGGTGACATACAATGACCAGTCTTCGCTCGAAGTGACAGAGGTCTCCTGACTCACCCACGCTGCTGTTTATGCTTCTCTACTTGCAACATAGTACCCCCCAGCCTCTTTCATACAGGTGGGTTCGTCCCTCTTGACATTTAGTAATCAGTTCTGCATTACACAGTGGTGTCGGGATACTTTTTATCAGACAGCGTACACAATCTATATCTATGTCTGTACTCTGCAAGTCTCTAAGGGGTGTATGTGGTGGAGGGTATGTACTATGCTGGTATCATTTACCTTCTTTTCTTTTCCTTTCGTTGGTGGTGCGCGCAAAGAAAGAGAGTAGGGTGACTTATTGTTTATCATGGGCCCCAAACCATGTTACGGTTCGACATTTTTCGCACGTTCAGTTCAGTGTCAGAGTTGAAGGTTGTGATAAGTGACAGAAAAAACAATAGAACTGGTAAAAGATTAAACCGTGAACATTCAATTCACATGGTTTGTGGGTGCAAACCTGGGCGTGGAGTGCAACGAGTGGCCAGAGATCACAACGTGAAATTTCATTTTCAGATTTTTTCAATACATGAAAAACACAATTAACTTTTGATTTTTGCAACATGCTACAAAATATGATCCAATGGGATGCAAAACTGCTTCCCAGGCCAAACATAAGGGACATAGTATCGGAATACAGCAATCTGAAGCTAAGGGTTTACTATTCGAACTTTGGATGATGTGGGCCGGCCGCTGTCGCCGAGCGCTTCTGGGCGCTGCTGCTACGGTCGCAGGTTCGAAGCCTGCCTCGGGCATGTGTAGTCTAGGGGACTGATGACCTCATATGTTAAGTCCCATAGTGCTTAGAACCATTTGAACAATTTTTTGGATGATGCAATTTGCTCTGTCGTCGCGTTGAAGATTTACGAGGTGTTAAATAAAAGTGTTCGATATTGTTGCAGGAGATAGTACTAGGAAAACAGTCCTATAGCCATGTGTCTGAAAAAAAAACCTTGTGGAGGGATGAAACATGCTGTCAGTTGACTGCTATCTGTCTGTTGCCACTACAGGAGTTTTTTGATTTGGTCAGTTCCTAATTCTCAAACAGTCACGAACTCGTCAGATTACACCTCGACTTAGTCACAGATCCTTGCAGATGCTCTTCTAAGTGCGGACATTGTCAATTGATGTTGAATACACCAATGCCTTGCGGTGGTATAAATTGCGTGTAGCATTAGGGATTTAAAATACCCGTTGCTGTAATATGCTAGTGCGTGCGGGTTTCGTAACCTGAGGAATCCCCTGGATCGAGATCTGCTTTGTGCTGCCCAAGTACAACTGACCTCAGTCTGTTCCTTCACCTCTGTGCCCTGACGCACAATGGTTAAACCTGATACCCTGCATTCTGCGTGTGGAATAAACAAAGATAAGTCAGAATAAGAATGCTTTTATTACAAGGGTCACGCTCCTATCACAACATATTACTGAATAGCTTTTAGAAAGCGCTAATTGTACATGGTGTAAATTTTAAGCTGACAGACCAGAATAACCCGAAAAATAAGCTTCACACGAAAAAAATGTGTAGAATCCAAAGTTGATTATTTTCGAGAGGGACATCTGCTGGTGCTAAAGTTAGCCTGCCACCCGAGTCCCCTGGGAGTGGGGTGGGAGGCAACTTTAAAATTTCGAATGGGAAACTCCATTTTTTATTGCAGAATCAGATTCTACACAAGAAAACCACGTACATTTTGTCTTAAACATTTGTTTTGATTCTTGGTAGTTCGCGCTGTAATTCAAGAAAATCCATGTTCTCATTTTTGCCTGGAAAATGGTTACGGATAAATAAAAAATTTTGTAAATTTTGATTCGATAAAACTAAAACTCTCCTCTCTCCCCGTAGGGTGGGGTTTGAGAGAGAGGAAATAGAGTTTTACAAATGTTGACCCAAATATTAATTTTTTTCCGCAGATTCCGATAAGTTTTGCTTGTTTCGTGGTCATGAGGCTACACAACTTTTATTTATCAAACAAATCATCTGACTAGCTAACCAACTAACCAAACATGAGTGAACTCAGTAATTAAAAAAGTAACTGACTCAAGAACCTAATTTTTTATTAGATTCGGAGTAATCACTCTTGTTTGTCGAGAAGCCTTAGAACTGGGGTGCTTGCTTAATTTCAGTCTTTTAGTTTCTGGTGGAAAAACGTAGAAAATTACTTTCATAAATTTATTGACTTAAATCACATTGTTCACAGCTTCATTTAATTTCGGAATATGGCGGCTGTTACGTCGTTTACATTTTTAGAATTATGTACGATAATCGATATTCCACTCAGCCCTGATCGATTGTCCAGGCCTTGCTGTTGAGCGGCGTAATGTTTCGGAGTGCCGCCGATAGGTATCGCAGGGACGAGAAATTCGCCGTTTCTCGTAATAAGATTGGGCTTTAGGAATTATAAGTAGTAATGCAATAAACGCACTGTATTTTTTACCCATCTGAGCATTCAGTAGTTTTTTATGTAGAATCTGATTCTGCAATAAAAAATGGGGGTTCCCATTTGAAATTTTAAAGTTGCCTCCCGCCCCACCCCCAGGTGGTTGGGGTGGCGGGCCAATTTTAGCACCAGCAGATGTCCCCCTCGAAAATAATCGAATTTGGATTCTACACATTTTTTCGTGTGAAGCTTATTTTTCGAGTTATTCTGGTCTGTCAGCTTAAAGTTTACATCCTGTATTTTGTGCTAATTATTTACATTCAAACGGCTAGGCCACGAATAGTTCCTGGGCAGAGAAAACCAATGCCAATGGAGGAAGGTAACTGATATATAACATCTCAGTAATGTTGTGCATCATTATGCTAAAACTTATCCGCCAGCTCACGAGTCTCGATAATGAAGTCTTGCATGTCCACCGCTCATAATGTCCAGGACAAAGTGTCCTTTTTAAGTAGTATGTCTCCACACTGGCTGAAGGAACGAATGTTTGTGCCAGTGTGATATTCCTGGCTGTGGCCGCCAGTATTTTATCTTGCTAGAAGCTCGCCTTGATGCAGCTTGATACACGTGAAGTAGCATTTAGCAAAAAGGTGGAGTGAGGTACAAGCAGCAGATGGTACAGTATGTATCATTCCCGTGGGAGAGTCCACCAATTGTACTGAACTTGCTTCTGACTGGTCGGCACATTCGGGTGTTGACTGGTCGGCACATTCGGGTGTCAGGCGCCAAAACGCCTAACTTCTGTTAGTAATTATTTCTACACTCCTGGAGATGGAAAAAAGAACACATTGACACCGGTGTGTCAGACCCACCATACTTGCTCCGGACACTGTGAGAGGGCTGTATAAGCAATGATCACACGCACGGCACAGCGGACACACCAGGAACCGCGGTGTTGGCCGTCGAATGGCGCTAGCTGCGCAGCATTTGTGCACCGCCGCCGTCAGTGTCAGCCAGTTTGCCGTGGCATACGGAGCTCCATCGCAGTCTTTAACACTGGTAGCATGCCGCGACAGCGTGGACGTGAACCGTATGTGCAGTTGACGGACTTTGAGCGAGGGCGTATAGTGGGCATGCGGGAGGCCGGGTGGACGTACCGCCGAATTGCTCAACACGTGGGGCGTGAGGTCTGCACAGTACATCGATGTTGTCGCCAGTGGTCGGCGGAAGGTGCACGTGCCCGTCGACCTGGGACCGGACCGCAGCGACGCACTGATGCACGCCAAGACCGTAGGATCCTACGCAGTGCCGTAGGGGACCGCACCGCCACTTCCCAGCAAATTAGGGACACTGTTGCTCCTGGGGTATCGGCGAGGACCATTTGCAACCGTCGCCATGAAGCTGGGCTACGGTCCCGCACACCGTTAGGCCGTCTTCCGCTCACGCCCCAACATCGTGCAGCCCGCCTCCAGTGGTGTCGCGACAGGCGTGAATGGAGGGACGAATGGAGACGTGTCGTCTTCGGCGATGAGAGTCGCTTCTGCCTTGGTGCCAATGATGGTCGTATGCGTGTTTGGCGCCGTGCAGGTGAGCGCCACAATCAGGACTGCATACGACCGAGGCACACAGGGCCAACACCCGGCATCATGGTGTGGGGAGCGATCTCCTACACTGGCCGTACACCACTGGTGATCGTCGAGGGGACACTGAAAAGTGCACAGTACATCCAAACCGTCATCGAACCCATCGTTCTACCATTCCTAGACCGGCAAGGGAACTTGCTGTTCCAACAGGACAATGCACGTCCGCATGTATCCCGTGCCACCCAACGTGCTCTAGAAGGTGTAAGTCAACTACCCTGGCCAGCAAGATCTCCGTATCTGTCCCCCATTGAGCATGTTTGAGACTGGATGAAGCGTCGTCTCACGCGGTCTGCACGTCCAGCACGAACGCTGGTCCAACTGAGGCGCCAGGTGGAAATGGCGTGGCAAGCCGTTCCACAGGACTACATCCAGCATCTCTACGATCGTCTCCATGGGAGAATAGCAGCCTGCATTGCTGCGAAAGGTGGATATACACTGTACTAGTGCCGACATTGTGTATGCTCTGTTGCCTGTGTCTATGTGTCTGTGGTTCTGCCAGTGTGATCATGTGATGTATCTGACCCCAGGAATGTGTCAATAAAGTTTCCCCTTCCTGGGACAATGAATTCACGGTGTTCTTATTTCAATTTCCAGGAGTGTATACTTTTAATTGTATTTAACCCAGTTTCCAGTATGACAATCTCTCATGGTTACCCTGGGAGTGTACCGTTCTTGTTCATTGAATTTCACTAGTTTTGACAAACATAAGAGTAATTATATTACAAACGAAGTGCTTCGGACACCTTCGGGTCGCTTTGGCGCGCCTGAGAGACGAAGTACTTTGGCTGCGCGAGTCACTCTGTTTCAGATGTTCTTCAGAGCCGGACGGACATGTCGTCCTCTAAGACTTGCACTTGGCGGCCGAACTTCCCCGGATGGGGCCTCCCAGCCAACTATGGCCTACGCTCATTTCATTTTTCCATGTCGTACTCTATATCGGAAGTTGTCAGAAAAGTTATCGTACTATTAAGAAAGCTATATCGAGTGTTGCAGAAGACATTGTAAAAAGTGATTATTTAAAATATAAACAAACAGGATACATCAATGATAGGTTTCGCCTACCATCATTGTCAGTACTAAAGATCTTTCCCTCTGTAGATACAGAGACTAACCTGGAAAAGTGGCATCCCATAAAACGCACAATCACAGGTTCAAGTTCGAGATGACAGCGTAGCAACCTACGTTGAAGAAGATCCCACGATCGACGAGCTGTCTTATGCGCTGGGGACACAACTTTAGAAGGCGACAGGGTGGTAGAAAGAACGGTTAGGGACTCTTATTCAGTCTCGACAGATTTCTCCAACTTCCAGGTCAGACTTCCAACACGACAACGCGTAATTTCAAATGGTTCAAATGGCTCTGAGCACTATGGGACTTAACATCTGAGGCCATCAATCCCCTAGACTTAGAACTACTTAAACCTAACTAACCAAAGGACATCACACACATCCATGACCGAGGCAGGATTCGAACCTGCGACCGTGGCAGCAGCGCGGTTCCGGACCCATGTTATTAACATAGTCCACAAGGTTACAGCCAACAGGTGGCGTCTGGCACATTTGCCGCATTTGAATAATTATGTAGACCTAAACTGAATTAATAGCTGTTCATTTAATAAAATTAATTCAATCAAGTCGAGTAATTCATCTGTCGATTGAAGATTTTATCTCCAAGGGTAGTATGCCAATTTTCGCATCCCTGATCACCTGGTGGCAGGTAGACACACCGCCTATACAGAATGTAACGGGTACGAGTCCAGATATTTCTGTTGGTGACTGAGGACGGTGTACTGAACAACATTACGTCAGTATTTATGTCATTAGCAGACTAATTATCATAGATATTACAGGGCCTGTTTTTAGGTTGGTTAGTACCTCTAAGTACATGTGGCATTAGCGTTTACACTGAGATGACGTAAGTCTTGAGATACCTTCTAATATCGTGTCGGACATCCTTTTGCGTAGATAAGCGACTCGGCGTGGCACGGGCTCAACAAGTCGTTCGAAGTTCCCTGCTGAAATATTGAGTCATGCTGCCTCCATAGCCATCCATAATCGCGAAAGTGTTGCTAGAGCAGTATTTTGTGCGCGAAATGAACTATCGATTATGCTTTCGGCAACTGCGCTGTCCATTGTGAGAGATAATCTCTGAAATTTGCTATTCTTGATACTGTGGATCTCGAAATACTGAAATGCCTTAAGATTTCCTAAATGAAGAGTCCCATGCTACTACCTCCAATTACCATACCTCATTCAAAGTCTCTTAATTCCCGTCGTGCGGTCATAATCACGTCGGAAACCTTTTCACATGACTCACCTAAGTGACCTGTCAATGTGCTGCCGTTTCGTACCTCGTGTACGCGATACGACCGCCATCTGCATATGTGCACATCACTAACCCATGACTTCTGCCATCTCAGCGTACTTTCGCCTGGGCTGCAGGTCAAGTGTTTGAAGTGTGAACGCGTGGATGCAAAACGCTTAGTCTATACTGACAGGCGTAGTCTGTTCAGTGGTGCAGATACGGCCGCGAAGAAAAGATGAAGTTGTAAAGTTTGTGATATGTTTGTTTGAAGACTGTTAGACACAGAGAAAAGAACAACACACTTGTGTGTGTACGTATTAAGCTACCACATATAAAAGTGTCTGCCCATATACCTCTTACATCCCATATCTCTTGAATATATAAATTACTGTCTATAGTGAACACGACACATACGATTTAAATGCAGTGTGGTGATTCGTTGACTTTGTTTTTTCAGAGCACTCCAATATTGTTAGGCGCAAGAGGCTGGATGGACCGTTGCCTCGGGTCCCTGGCGCAGCCGGTTTTTATACTGGCGCCAGCCCGTCAGCGGAATCTGTCGTGTCCTATTCCCCCCACAATTTGTGAAAGGGCTATTTTGTTTCTTCCACCCTGCCTGGCTGGCCTCTATCCGCTCTGGCATCCGCCCTCATGCCAACCACAGCGCCCGAGTCTAAACTGGGTGTTTTTTCCAGAATGAGATTTTCACTCTGCAGCGGAGTGTGCGCTGATATGTAACTTCCTGGCAGATTAAAACTCTGTGCCGGACCGGGACTCGAACTCCGGACCTTTGGCTTTCGCGGGCAAAGGTTGCGAAAGGCAAAGGTTCCGGGTTCGAGTCTCGGTCCGGCACACAGTTTTAATTTGCCAGGAACTTTCTGGCTGTATTCTTATTCATTTGCTCCATTTCATTAAATCCATAAAATGACCACACAGCCAGAATTCTTAGGAATATTAATAAAGTAGCTGTTCGTTCAGAACCGATCACACAAGACCGTTCTTTAAGCCGTCAGCAGTTTAAGTTCTTTGCACACTTACTTCAGCATTATTTTCCACTCGCTGCATGTCTCTCTCTTCCACGTCCTAGGTGCAAACAATGCGAGATACTGCGATCCCTTGTACACGATAAATCCCCTGTCCGCAAGTCGCCGCAACTACCTGCTGAACACTTTTTTTTCAGTTGGGTTGGGGCGTCAACGGTTGGAGGGACCGGGATCAGTTGGCATCGCGGGCTAGTTGACACACAGCTTCTGTTTCCTGCCGGCATGGACCTAGGCCGCTGTTATTGTCTTAGTGGGGAATGAATATAAAGGTACACCATCGACCTTAGATTCAGTCTGCTTGAAAATGAGACGTAGGGAGGGCCTCTGTTTCATCGTTTATCTCGCCGGTCAGTAAATTTTTTGTCGTATTTTTTTTTTTTTTTGTTCTGTTGAACCTGTAAAGAGAATTGACGTGCTGTTGATGGCGGTTTTCGAAAGAGTGGTTAATTGTGGCTCACTGTGTGCATCTTAATCTTTTGCTTCCGATGTATGAGTTTGTTTTATCCATTTTGTTTTTGATATACCTTTCAGGGTAGTTGGGATAGTTTGATGTGGGGTCAGTTCGGACAGCTATATTAACAACTTATGTAGAACGAACTGGACAACGAATGCCCTACAATCTCAAGAGCCTCCTGATCATCATGAATAAATTTAAATGACTTGTTTTGTAGAAGTGCCATGCCCGTTTCTAAACTAAAAAAATTGTCAAAACCGATGACAACGAAGTTCGCGTGTCCATCATGATCAAAAAGGTGAAATTGTGCGAAAATTGAACACACCTGTTCAAATAAACGAGCGCGCAACTCCTACATTCTTGGTTGATTTGAAATGTCAGGGGTCCACTTGTACGTGGAGCCCGATTTTGTAATATAATCAACGAAAAAATGACCTGAAACTGTTGGCATATGTAGAAGAGTTTGTATCTTTGACACAACCGAACCAAAGATGTTGCCTGAGTGGGAGAATCGATTATAAGTAGGACCACGCGGAGCGCAGTTGCAAATGCGGTTGCACTCCGTTATAGGTAGAATGTAAGAATTAAAGCTGGTGACTAGCCGTGAGAATTTACTTGTTGGTCTTGTTGGTCTATGAACGCAGCATAACACAGTTTTTATAAAATGAAGTGATGAATGATATTTTTTGTACTTAATCAGAGCCAGTAAATGTTAGACTGTAGTTATTTCTATAAAAGTGTAAAGTGTGTATTATTAATTCGTAAGACTTTAAGATTTTCAAGAATTAAAGTGATACTGATCGTTAACAAATATCGACCATTGTCCATGGCAATTAGAGAAGAGTAATGAATTGATACTATAACTCAAAGGGAAAGCGACTGGAACAAATTTGTAAGGTAATGAAATTTTGTATATTTAGTCCTAAGTATGCACCAATGCCCTGTGGATTTCTATGAATTTTACAGCACTGACCCTTTAATGTAGGAACCAAGTATTTTCCATCAGATTTAATGTGTAGGTTGATTAGATATACCCGATTTGTAATATTTTGTGTGTTTTGTAATCCTGATACAGTGTAGTTAAATTTTTGGAATCTATTTTGTCAAACAATGTCAGACTTTTTCTCACGTAACAATACAAGTGTTTTTAATTACGACAGTAAGAGAGAGTTGTAGAACAGCTGAGAAGTTCTCTGATTATGAAGTTAATGTAAAATATTTCACATCAGATTTTGTGAAGGTGAAATTTTATTTATAATACAATTTTCAAACTGAAGCATTTGGTCTTAGCATATCCCCATATCACTGTCTCATCCTCTTCCATGTCGTGTTTATTTAAATGCAATGAATATTTTCTAAAAGAAATCATTTTTTCAATCAGAATTAGAAAAATATTAAAGAGTCAGAATCAGAAATGTATTAATGCTTGTAACAGTTTCAATACAGGCAACATTGCACAGTGCTGAGCCAATACCCAATATTTTCACCGAACATTTGCAAGGTTATTCATTTATAAGCTAGTCTACTGATATTATTCGTATGAATTTATTTTATGGCTGGCATTGCACTTCGTTGTGCCACGATTGAATATTTTCTATGGCTGTTATGGAGAAGAAAGAATAGCATGATTACAGCTGTTGTGACTCTTGAGCTAAGGAAAAGTTATTTCATTGTTTATTTGCACAGAGAATTTTATCAGTTATTGTACATGGCCATAGAACTCAGAACTCACGAGACTGGGCAAATTTCAGAAGGACTGATTTCATTATGGGCATTACATATTGGTTTTCCAGATTAAGTTGTTTAGTTTTTTGGATTACAGTAAAACTGATAAAGCACACCATTTGCTCAACAAAACCTCACACAGTAAATTTGCATAAGACAAACACTACACATTTCATATTCATTGCCAAAAAAAAACATATAAATTTTATCAAGAACAATGCATACACATTGATAAAGAACGTTACAAAAAAAAAAATCAGCTTACTCTATATGAGTAACTGCCGGCCGAAGTGGCCGTGCGGTTCAAGGCGCTGCAGTCTGGAACCGCAAGACCGCTACGGTCGCAGGTTCGAATCCTGCCTCGGGCATGGATGTTTGTGATGTCCTTAGGTTAGTTAGGTTTAACTAGTTCTAAGTTCTAGGGGACTAATGACCTCAGCAGTTGAGTCCCATAGTGCTCAGAGCCATTTGAGCCATTTATATGAGTAACTATACATAGCCATAACAATCACCAGAACTTATTTTTCTTGAGGAGTTTATTGTTTGTTCATACAGTTCTGTTCATGCTGCTGTTTGTACATTTAAGCAGAATTTATTTTTTTGTATTATTTCTTCTGAAAAATATATTTTTTGGAGAATTTATACTTTGAAAAGGAAGTTACCCCAAGTTTTGATAAAATGTTTTTCCTCGAAAATTGCTGCGTTCTGCCTACGTATCCCTACCCAAATCCGGGTATTCCAACCTACACCAAGGTGTAGACCAACTAACTCTACACACGGTTTTACATAGCATAGTTGCAAGCTTCTAGGAAAAGTGTTTTTGGGTTTCCTAAATATGTATTTAATTATTTCGTCCTACATGATTTTGTAGTCAGACTGTCTTCAAGTTTTGCACAAAAAATAGAAAAATCAAAAACCAAAATCTATACCAAGTAGCCAGGGTCTCCTCTATGGTTATTTCGATACTTCACAACTATCTGACGATTAACGCTGTTAATGATAGACGTATCATATCAACTATTTTCCACATGGAATAATAGGACTGATTTCAATCTTAATGTCGTTCACAACCCAATAAATCACTAATCGTTTTCTGAAGGCAATCCATAGCTTAATGTTTAGTGTGGCAGAATGCCATGCGAGGTGCCCAAGTTCGAGTCCTGGCTGGGTCAGAGATTTTCTACCCTCGGAGACCGGGTGCTGTAATGTATTCATCATTTCATCCTCATCGACACACAAGTCACTGAAGTGAAGTTGCACCATACAACCGGCCTAACCGACGGGAGGCCCTAGCAACACATACATTTCATTTCTGAATGTAGCACAATCTCATAGTGGCAAGTACATAATGGCTGATGTAGGAGACAGTTGTAGGTGCTACGTCTGACTATATAAGGGTTTTCACCACATTAAAATCACCCATATTTCGACAAATATCGCTGTGGTGGTCTAGCAGGTAGTGCACTAGACTGTAACCCTGGAGGTCCCACGTTCAATCCTAGATAGGTGGGGAGTGGGGCCAGGAACTTTACCTCATTTCAGTCCCTCCAGGATGGCTCCCGCCCCTCTCAACCTGCTATAAGGGCTACATGGTGTTTCCGACCCTATTGTACAAGTCGCAGATCACGTGGCACTTGGCCGGACGTTGTGGTCGAGCGGTTCTAGGCGCTTCAGTCTAGAATAGCGCGACCGCTACGGTCGCAGATTCGAATCCTGCCTCAGGCATTGATGCGTGTGATGTCCTTAGGTTAGTTAGGTTTAAGTAATTCTAAGTCCCATAGTGCTCAGAGCCATTTGAACCGTGGCACTTCTGAACAAGCAGTTTTTCGGACCAGAGCCTCCGCCACTGCTGATTCTTGCTAGTTTTGCTGATCAGCAGCTGACATGTTGTCACTGTCAGTCAGACAGCGCTATCGTTGACAGCCTTCGCTTCCATATAACCTCATAGGCCTAAGCGTATCTGGGTTCTATACACTGAGAATTATGGAAATAATTACAACAACGAAAGTGAAGCTGTGTATTAGGAAGCGTACTCATAGCTACTGGGTGCACAGAATGAATATACAATTTTTCAGAATGAATATACAAACTGTTCGTGCGTGAGTTCCGAATGTAGCAAGTACTGAACCCATTTAAAAACTGCAAATGGCAGAATCGTGGCTTAACAGCAACATTCTTGTGCACCTGACGAAGCAGATGTGCAGATTAAGAAATGACGCATAACTCAAGGTAAAGTGTCTACTAAGAAAAGACAGTGCCTGTTTGCGAAAATTTTAAAGAGGAATTTCAAGATTTGAAAGATAAATGTTTAAATTTCGCCTAAAAAATGTAAAATTAAGACAACTCCAAGGTTGCATTGCGTCAAGCAAGAAGCAGAGCTACAGGGACGACCCAGAATGGAGATTCAGCTGAACGAAGACAATTTGAAATCAACCGAAGGTAATAGTTTTTTGAAAACTGACGATGGGCCTGTTCCTGACGAAGCACTACTGGTGATGTGTTGTCAAGAATGAAGAAAATCCTGTGTGGAAATCGAACTGTTGTTGTGGACGGGACATCTGACAGTCGTTCGAAACAGTTAAAACAGCTGTACACCACCCACGTTGATAACGGAATCACATAAGAGGAGACGAAGGTATACTATGCGATCAAAAGTATGCGGACACCTGGCTGAAAATGACTTTAAAGTTCGTTGCACCCTCCAACGGTAATGCTGTAATTCAATATGGTGTTGACCGACCCTTTGCCATGATGAAGCTTCCACTTTCGCAGGCACACGTTCAATCAGGTGTTGGAAAGTTTCTTGTGGAATGGCAGCCCATTCTTCACGGAGTGCTGCACTGAGGAGAGGTATCGATGTCTGTCGGTGAGGCGTGGCACGAAGTCGGCGTTCCAAATATAAAAAAAAAAATGGTTCAGATGGCTCTGAGCACTATGGGACTTAACATCTGAGGTCATCAGTCCCCTAGAACGTAGAATTAATTAAATCTAACTAACCTAAGTACATCGCACACATCCATGCCCGAGGCAGGATTCGAACCTGCGATCGTAGCGGTCGCGCGGTTACAGACTGAAGCGCCAAGAACCGCATGGCCATACCGGCCGGCTCCAAAACATCCCAGAGGTGTTGTATAGGACTTTGATCAGGACTCTGTGCAGGACAGTCCATTAGAGAGATGTTATTGTCGTGTAACCACTCCGCCACATGCCGTGCATTATGAACAGGTCCTCGATCGTGTTGAAACATGCAGTCGCTATCTCCGAATTGCTCTTCAACATTGGGAGCAAGCAGGTACTTAAAACATCAGTGTAGGCCTGTGCTGCGATAGAGCGACGTTAAACAACAAGGAGTGCAAGCCCTCTCCATGATAAACACAACCACACCATAACACCACCGCCTCCGAATTTTGCTGTTGGCACTACGGACGCTGGCAGATGACGTTCAACGGGGATTGGCCATACCCACACTCTGCCATCGGATCGCCACATTGTGTACCGTGATTCGGCCCCCCATATAACGTTTTTCCTCTGTTCATTCGTCCAATGTTTACGCTCCCTACACCAAGTAAGGCGTCGTTTGCCATTTACCGTCGGATTGTACGCTTTAGTGGTGTACGTGTCCCTTCAGGTTTCCACTTCGCTATCACATTGGAAACTGTGGACATAGGGATGTTTAGCAATGTGGAGCCCGCATCTCGTGGTCGTGCGGTAGCGTTCTCGCTTCCCACGCCCGGGTTCCCGGGTTCGATTCCCGGCGGGGTCAGGGATTTTCTCTGCCTCGTGATGGCTGGGTGTTGTGTGCTGTCCTTAGGTTAGTTAGGTTTAAGTAGTTCTAAGTTCTAGGGGACTTATGACCACAGCAGTTGAGTCCCATAGTGCTCAGAGCCATTAGTAAGTAGCAATGTGGAAATCTCGCGTACAAACGTATGAGACAAATGAGTCCCAATCACCTGAGCACATTTGAAGTCCGTGAGTTCCACGGAGCGCTCTGTTCTGCTCTCTCACGATGTCCAATGACTACTGAGATCACTGATGTGGAGTAACTGGCAGTAGGTGTGAAACAGCCCCTTAGAACAATTATACATGACTGTGCTTAAACTGATACACAATATTTTTAGCACAACGCAATCTGACTTTCAAAAATCCCTACAAAAGAATGGCCCTGACTAACATTAACCTATACCTCCCGCAAATCACTTACCTCACAAAAATCTTCGTTACTCTAACTACTGCAATACAGCGAGTGCCACTACTGCCAGCTAAATAAAAGATTCAAACTACTGAAGGCACTAACTACTGATAGGCATAGTTAGCAAATGAAAGATTTTAATAGAGAACAAACAATGTATTTACCTTAATAGTGTTGAAAAGTCATAATATACATAGCAGTTCATGACATCCAGTCTTACAAATTTCAAAACTCCGCCATCTCTCTCCCCACATCCACCACTGCTGGCGGCTCACCTCCAAATGCGCAACGCTACGCGCTGTTCGCATCCAGCTGCCCAACACTACAATGGCAGACAACAATGCAAACTAGCCACAGACTGCACACAGCACAGCCAGTGATTTTCATACAGAGCGCTGCGTAACGTTGCCAATAAGAAAACATAAACAGGCTACTTACATAGCCCCCATGCTCCCCACAAGAAATTTTACAAATTGTTTTGGGCACTGGCCAATACAGATTTGAAAAAAATTTTCATAATTACAGTAAGAAAGATATCAAATGCACACACTTATTAATATAATGTTGGTCAAAAGCTAAAATTTTCTCACAGTCCATAAAGACAGTCCTGATCATTCATCACAGTAAAGCTGCCGTTTCTTTTCTCAGAGTCTGAGCAGTAAAAGGCAATGCACACGGAAGTAGTGGATTTCCATGCAGTCTTGAAGAAGTAGTGTTGTCCTTCCAACGGAAAGACAGTGCTGTGCTGACTCTTGACATGCTGACAGGTAATGGGCCACAACAGAGCAAACCCACAGCGGAGTCATTCGACGTTTTGAAGAATATTGGTAGGTAGGTCATCACAGAGCAGACCCACTGTAGTCCTGGTAGAGATTACGGTATTGGTGGGCCACCAGAGGTGCAGTCCCACTGCAGTCCTTGTAGAAATAATGGTATTGATGGGTCATCAAAGATGCAGACCCACTGTAGTCCTTGTAGAGATGGCCAGCAGCCATCTGTTGTGACTGTGCAGGTCCACAATCACCATTGAAGAGTCTTGCAGATAATATAGCAAGTCCATAACCACCACTTGTGAACTCACAAAGTTTCTGGAATTGTCCTTTGAACCAGCAATGCTGTTATCCAGTCCCTTTCTGAATTATTAACACACATGCAAACACTATCAGTCCCTACTTCTCACATATTGTCCATATACTATGACCAACAGAAACGTGTGCAGTGAAATAGAACTTACAAGTTAATAATATGATGAACTGGTGTCAATTACAATTTTATAACATAAGAATACAATTACAAAGGTACAAAATACATCATTAAAGAACATAACAATACAGATAACATTTGTAGTACAGGCTTTACAAAAGAATCGAAATAACATATACATCAGTGTTACAGGAATTATGACATGAGTACATATATAAAACATCAGAATAACTTTCGAATCATCAACTTCACACATGAGCATTAAAACAAAACAGAACAAATAATGTTTAAACATCTTTACAAAGTAAATAACATAGTATTAGAAAAATTCTACAACATAACAACATCAGCTAAACAGCATAATACACATCGTCGTCGTGAAAATAACATCATAACACCTCAGTCAAATCTCAAAAACGTCGTAGCTTTCTGCAATAATGTCAAAACCTAAATAAAAAACCTCTGCTCATTTCAACAGTGTCATCTACCTCCAACGTACTTTAAAAATCATGATCCCATACCAAATACATTATTCAGAGCTCTCATAGTATCATGATGGTTCCGAAAAAAAATACGAACAGTTCACAAAGTACAGAGAAATACAATTTCATAAGTGTGAAGTTATCCATCTGTGTAATTGCGTAAACATGTGTCACTGATGTAGTAAAAAAAATGTTTGTTTCTCTGTTAAATAATCAGATAGCTGTGTAATTTATGTGTTAGAGAAATATGGTACCGATATGTAAAGTTGTATAAGCAAATACCATATTAGCTAGGGCTCCTTGTGCTTGCCAAACACATGGTACACAAAGTAGGCGTGTACCCCACTGAGGATAAATGTAATTATACCCTCAGGTATTACAGATTACAGCAATGGAATGAAATGTATCACGGAAAACTTTGTTTGTAATTCAAAAATCTTGAAAAATAAATGGTTTAAGTAAAAAATTAATCACTCAAATGCGTGTCCTGTAGCACTAAACTGTGCGTCTTGTGGTAAGATAATCTCTGTGGAAGTGTCGTAGTAGTTATCGTCCTCCGAAAGCTAAGTTCTGCAGAAGTCAATGTACTTATCTCATGATAAACAAAAGTGAAATGCTTTGCGTATAGATATCGTAGTTATCACGTACCTTGCCATGATCAAGAAAGTACTATAATGTAACGTATTGTTGTGCTACGGAAAAGACTGTCTCATTGTAGCTATACCACAAAAGTTACTACGAAAACATGTTTCACTTTCCAGATTAATTCAGAAAAACTGTGCAGATATAAAACAGAAACACCGCAAAAGCAACATTGTAAATTGTCACTCATTAGTAGCGTCGTGATAAAATCGTGTAGCTGTCACATAAACTAACCACTGTGTCATCTGGTATCTCACAGAAAGTACTTTAAATCCAGAATGTATTTTCAAGTAAACCAAAATGTTGCATTAAAATCTCATTAGCAGTACTGGTAAATGTTCTAAGTATGTGAGCCTTATAGTCGTTACGTAATCGTGCAACTAATAAGCAAGAATGTACAAAGAACCACACTGTGTCGTCTGTTCACTATAACAATGCATTCGTAGTTTCTGTTTAAATAAGTTCTCTTGGTTCTTGACTGGATATATAACTTCAAACATTGTTGCATGTTAACAGATTCTAAGTCTGACTAAGCATACTAGTAATGTAAAGTGAAAGGTTATATGGCAAAGACAAAGTTAAAAAGCAGATTATCTTTCAATAAAAGGTTTTACATGTGAAATGTGGTGCAAGCCTTTACTCTTACTACTATGCAGAGCTCCAGCTTAAACGGAATCATCGTGTGGTATATGTCGGTAAAGAATACTGGAATTTTTCTCAAGGTTAGCATCTATGTCATTTTTCTCTGAGCCAGCTGGCGCACGCGGCTGCCTGCTGTGCGAGTCATTGTCTGTCTCTTTGTTGGCGCGCGTCGTTATTGGGATTAGGAGACCTAACTTCTACAAATTCACCTTGCCGAGAAGGCCCTGCCCTGTTTAAATCCCGCTAGTTCTGATGCAATTCAGGTCTGTCGTTACGAATATATCATCTGTCGTCATGTCGGTAGATTCCGTAGTTTCTCCCTTGTCCG
Source organism: Schistocerca americana (assembly GCF_021461395.2). NCBI lineage: Eukaryota > Metazoa > Arthropoda > Insecta > Orthoptera > Acrididae > Schistocerca > Schistocerca americana. The sequence continues at coordinate 227,522,633 of NC_060123.1, forward strand.
TCACGTGGTGGAGAATTTTTCCCTGAATCGTAACTGTGCGCCGAACTATTGCGTCTGAAGTTATTCTGTCTCCCTTGATAATAATTGTTTTGGTTCCCATATTGTCTGTTTCCATGGTTATCTCTATCATATTCATTACTACGGAAATGCGATCTTTCTCTGTAACTATTACTCTGCCAGTGGTTGTCATACGGGTGGTGTCTGTTTTGGTCACGATTTGCATTATAAGAATAGCCTTGTCGTGTCCAGTTATTGTTTCTGTCGTCACGGAATTGTGATATATGTGACCTGTAGTGATTATTTTCCTGTTTTCGCATCCTGCGACTTTCTGTGTCAATTTCTAATTCTTGTAATAGTTCCTGAAAGCTTCAATGTCGTCTTTGCAACGTCCTGCCAAAATAGTATGTCGTAAATGTTCAGGTAATTTGATTAAGCAAATGCGGATGAGTTCTGAGGGGCTGTATGGGTTTGACAGGTACTGATTCTTGTACAACATGTCTTCAAAATATTTCACAAGACTGGAAAATTCAGATTGTTCGAAATGTTTCATCATTATGATGCTATGTTTTACTCGGTCTTGTGTAGCTTGAGACCAATATGCTGAGAGGAAGGCATGGTAAAATTGTCCTTCACTGTGACAATCGTGAATGACCGATCGCATTCTTACAGCTGGTTCATTCTCTAAATAGCCACACATAAATTCTAATCTGTGCTCTAATGACCAGTTGGGAGGAAAACAATGAGAGAATTGATGGAGCCACGCTTGTGGATGAATGTCGTTGCCAGAATTCTTAAATGTTTTAAATTTACGTGTAATAATGAACAGCTTATAGTCAAAATCATCTTGTCGGCGAGTCGCATATCGGTCATTGTTACGTCGTTTCGGCGGTTCCATTTCAAAATTCGGTGCACCTTGCCAATTTCTTTCACAATTTCCTAAATGCACTGTGTTATTATTTTGTGGCTTTTCCGTATTTCTAAGTTCCTCTTCCCGTGTTGGAGCGTGAGTGTCCTCTGAAATATGTAATTTTTGTATTACTTGTGCCAACTGATCTTGTACTTCCCGGATTTCTCTTTGATGTTGCGTATTAATTTGATTCTGATTTTGTTTGAATTTCCTAATTTGTTCGCACTCTTCTGTGTCATTAAAGACTACCGGTTTTGTGTCATTCACATTATCATCTACCTTCGTAGATAAATTATTTAGCTGATCCGAAAGTTCAACTACTTTCTCTGATAATGAACTAATTTCCTCCATGTGTCTTTCTGAACCAATTTTCAGAGTATCTACTGTGTCCTTTAAGTTTTCCTGAGTTTTTGCAAGTTGCGTAACCGAAATCGGTAGATGCAACTGAGTCAATTTTAGCTTGCAAGGTCTCATGATTTTCATGAACAATAGTTTGCAGTTCTTTTATGGCTGCTTCGTGATTCTGTAATGCATTTTCATGACGCGAAAAAATAGGTTGGAAATGCTCACAAATTTGTGTTTTTACGCCATTACAGACTTTTTGACATTTCGATTCGATTTTATGTAACTCAGTAGTTAAATCTTCACGTGTTTGTTCAAGCGTGGTGTGAAGATTTTGTTCCATTGCGTCTAACTGTTGCTGTGTTTGTCTCTGGTGTTGTTCCATTGTGTCTAACTTTTGAAGATTTTGTCCCATTTGTTTCTGATTTTGTTCAAGCCTTGTGTCTAACTTTTGTAGCCTTTGTCCCATTTGTTGCATTAACTGTAATAACAATGCACTGTTGTCTGAAACATGTTCCTCAGTGCATTTCGGCAGTGAAGTTGCACCGGCAACATTCACATTTTGTCAAGCAGAAAATGTGTCTTGACTTATTTGAGAAAACGGTGAGGACCCAAAACCTGAATCTACAGTATTTGCAAGATTGTGTCCTGTCATTTCGGATCCCTGAGGCGAACTGTTGCTGACCGATCGATCGATAATGCTTCCCTGTTCACTAATTGTTTCACTGTCTACACCATTATTTGCCGCCCGCTCCATTTCCCTATGCACAATTATCAAATTACTACTTTGAACATTAGTTAATTCATTACTCGGTGGCGCTAACACACTGCTTTCGTCTTCACTGTCATTTCTCAGTTTACTTTGGAGCCTAGTATTACGTTTTTCACACGCCATTATTGTCACAATATTTCACACGACAACACAGAAAAGCAGAATTTGAAGAGCAAAATAAGAAAACACATTAACATAGCATTGAAAATAATATCTAGTTAATTGCAAGTGCAGCTGCGAAATACTTGGTGCAAATCTACATGCATGCCACAACAACAATGAAAGACTGCAACTACAAAGGAGATTCTGTCTACAATTACGCGCTGGCAATAAACAATAGCTACACTAATTACACAAACTACAAGAAAAAAATCAGAAGATTCCAGTGAGGTATCCTCGGCTAAGGGTCGACATATGAAACGTCCCCTTAGAAAAATTAAACATACTGTGCTTAAACTGACACACAATATTTTTAGCGCAACGCGATCTGACTTTCAATAATCCCTACAAAAGAATGGCCCTGACTAACATTAACCTATACGTTCCACAAATCGCTTACCTCACAAAAATCTTGGTTACTCGAACTACTGCAATAGAGCGAGCGCCACTACTGCCAGCTAAATAAAAGATTCAAACTACGGAAGGCACTAACTACTGATAGGCATAGTTAGCAAATGAAAGATTTTAATAGAGAACAAACAATGTATTTACCTTAATAGTCATAATGTATATAGCAGTTCATGACATCCAGTCTTACAAATTTCAAAACTCCGCCATCTCTCTCCCCACATCCACCACTGCTGGCGGCTCATCTCCAACTGCGCAATGATACGCGCTGTTTGCATCCAGCTGCCCAACACTACAATGGCAGACAACAATGCAAACTAGCCACAGACTGCACACTGCACAGCCAGTGATTTTCATACAGAGCGCTACGTAACGTTGATAATAAGAAAACATAAACAGCCTACTTACAGATGGCAGCACAATGTACCTAAGATAAAAAAGTGTGGTTTTGGGGGTGTCTGGATACTTTTGATCACATAGTGTATTTCCTGTTATTTTTCTTTATTTGCCTTTTTTTTCCTACCACACAAAAGAAAAAAATATAAGGGGCGGTCAGAAACTTCCCATTTGACGGCGTTGCTGCAGCGTGTATGCAACCTAGTACCATTTGGATGCGGGGAAGTAAACATGTAGGCAAAAGCTTAGTGTGGTTTTCGAACCTAAACTTATTGATTGCGTCTTATATACCGTGACGCAAAAAGATCACAACAGCAAATAATAATTAATACAGAGTAACCAAATTTTTGGAATACATTTGTTTAGGTAACATATTTAAACAATGAAAGATCACAGGCTAATGTAAGCGCGAGATAAGCCATTGCAAATGTGAAATGCTGGTACATTAATAATAAATGTAACCGGCAGAATGTTGGACGCAAGTACGCTAAGATGTTTGCATTGTGTGGTACAGGTGCCAGATTTCAGATTATGGAATGGCTGATGCACCTGGTCCGTCAGTACAGAAACGACCAAAGCTAATAGGGTGTACAAGCGTCGTGTAAGCCGAGCGGTTCTAGGCGCTACAGCCTGGAACCGCACGACCGCTACGGTCGCAGGTTCTAATCCTGCCTCGGACATGGATGTGTGTGATGCCCTTAGATTAGTTAGGTTTAAGTAGTTGAAAGTTCTAGGGGACTGATGACCTCAGAAGATAAGTCCCATAGTGCTCAGAGCCATTTGAACCATTTTTGACCCAATGCTAATTTTGGGTAACGCTAGAGTTGTCGTTCGGTGATGTTCCATATGTGCTCGATTAGAGACAAATGTTGTGACCGAGCAGACCAAGGCAACAAATCGACGCCCTGTAGAGCATGTTGGTTTACAACGGCAAGCGGTATCCTGTTGGAAAACGCCCCCTGGAATGCTATTCTTGAATGGCAGCCCAACATTTCGAACCACCAGATTGGAAATATGCAGCCAGTGTGCTGTCATACGAAATGGCACTCCAGACTATAACTCCAGGCGTAGGTCCAGTGTGTCTAGCACGCAGACAGGTTCGTTGCAGGCCCTCAATTGGTCTCCTTTTAACACGACCATTACTGGTACTGAGGCAGAACCAGCTTTCACCAGAAAACACGACAGACCTCCACCCTGCCCTACGACGAGCTCCCGCTTGACACCACTGAAGTCGCAAATGACGGTGGTTCGGGGTAAGTGGCATGCACACTGCAGGGCGTCTGGCTCGACGCTGCCTTTGAAGTAACCTATTTTTAAGAGCTCATAGTGTCACTGTGGTACCAACTGCTTTACAAATTGCTGCGTCAGATGCCGTACGATGTGCCAGAGCCATCCCTCTCTGTAGTGTCATGTAGCCGCCCAGAGCCTGATCTTCTTGCGACCGTACATTCTCGTGACAACCACTGCCAGCAATCTTGTAAAGTGGTATCGACAGGGGATGTCAAATTGATTCCATATTTTTAGATTTCCAGAAGGCTTTCGACACCGTTCGTCACAAGCGTCTTCCAACCAAACTGCGTGCCTACGGAGTATCGCCTCAGTTGTGCGACTGGATTCGTGATTCCGTTCCCCAAGGAAGTGTTATAGGCCCTCTATTGTTCCTGATCTATATTAACGACATATAAGACAATCTGAGTAGCCGTCTTAGATTGCTTGCAGATGATGCTGTCATTTACCGTCTTGTAAAGTCATCAGATGATCGAAACGACTTGCAAAATGATTTAGATAAGATATCTGTATGGTGCGAAAAGTGGCAATTGACCCAGAATAAGGAAAAGTGTGAAGTTATTGACATGAGTACGTAAAGAAATCAGCTAAATTTCGATTACGCGATAACTCACACTAATCTGAAGGCTCTAAATTCAGCTAAATACTTAGGGATTACAATTACAAATAACTAAATTGGAACGATCACATAGATAATATTGTGGGTAGAGCAAACCAAATACTGCGATTCATTGACAGAACGCTTAGCAGGTGCAACAGGTCTACTGAAGAGACTGCTTACACGACGCTTGTACACCCTATTCTGGAGTATTGCTGTGCGGTGTGGGATCCGCATCAGGTGGGACTGACGGATGACATCGAAAAAGCACAAAGAAGGGTAGCTCGTTTTGTATTATCGCGAAACAGTGGAGATAGTGTCACAGACATGATACGTGAATTGGATGGTTGGTTATTTTGGGGAAGGAGACCAGACAGCGAGGTCATCGGTCTCATCGGATTAGGGAAGGACGGGGAAGGAAGTCGGCCGTGCCCTTTGAAAGGAACCATCCCGGCATTTACCTGGAGCGATTTAGGGAAATCACGGAAAACTTAAATCAGGATGGCCGGACGCGGGATTGAACCGTCGTCCTCCCGAATGTGAGTTCAGTGTCGAACCACTGCGCCACCTCGCTCGGTACGTGAATTGGAGTGGCAATCGTTAAAACAAAGGTGTTTTTCGTTGCGATGGGATTTTCTCATGAAATTTCAATCACCAGTTTTCTCCTCCGATTGCGAAAACATTCTGTTGTCACCCACCTACATAGGGAGAAATGATCATCAAAGAGAAATCAGGGCTCGCATAGAAAAATTCAAGTGCTCGTTTTTCCCGTGTGCCGTTCGAGAGTGGGACGGTAGAGAGACAGCTTGAACGTGGTTCATTGAACCCTCTGCCAGGCACTTTATAGTGAATAGCAGAGTGATCACGTAGATGTAGATGTACATTCCTGCCAGGTCTTTCTGCAATGTCGCATCAGGATCATCCAACTTATCGTAGCTCTGCCACATGACCTAATTGAAACTCAGTGGGGTGTTGATACTGACGTCCTTATTCCCTTAAAGGCATTCTTAACTAACATCAACTTACCACGCCCAGTAAACTCTTCCGGGCTAAGTTGCCGTGGTCGATCTGTAGAACTTCTTCTCCCTGACGTTTCGTTCTCAACTACGGAGAACATCTTCCGAGGTGACTCACCTCGGCAACTTAGCCCGGAAGAGTTTACTGATAAAGACGCCGGCCGTGAAAGCCTACATGGAATGGTTACCACGCCCAATTTCAAAGGTAACTAACGCTCACGACCGCTACAGCGTGTATTTAATGCAAACCATTTTCGCATCCTCAGAGTAGCCGTGCTTTCGCCAATCTGATGCGACTGGCGCAAAAATGGAATAGATATCTGTTGTGGGTTGGCAGGAGAGCCAACACCGGGTTACAAGAGGAAGCCGAAAGGCACGCGTTTTAGCTCACGCAGGCTGGCGTGAGGTCCGGAACAGGACAAGGAAATTAGAATTTAGAAAAAACGGACGTAGCTGGTGGAATACTTAACTTTAATCCGTTAATGAAGAACGTCGGTCTTGACGGTACATTATTACAGTATCAATAGTAACTGGTAATGGCGCCTTGCTAGGTCGTAGCAAATGACGTAGCTGAAGGCTATGCTAACTATCGTCTCGGCAAATGAGAGCGTATTTTGTCAGTGAACCATCGCTAGCAAAGTCGGTTGTACAACTGGAGCGAGTGCTAGGAAGTCTCTCTAGACCTTCCGTGTGGCGGCACTCGGTCTGCAATCACTGATAGTGGCGGCACGCGGGTCCAACGCATACTGACGGACCGCGGCCGATTTAAAGGCTACCACCTAGCCAGTGTGGTGTCTGGCGGTGACACCACAATATCATATTTCGGATGCAGAACACGCCTACCAACTTTCGTTTATGTCACACAACTCCATCTCGGTGTTGCTATTTTTTCCCGTCTGTATGTATGTGAAAGACTTCTTTGTTCTGGACTGAAAACTAAGCTATCTGGGTGATCGCAGAAAAATGCAGCCCTGGACTTTGAGATGGATACAATTAAAGGCATGAAAACAGTGTTCCCCGAAACATTCCTTTTCGGTTGCGGAAGGAAATACAAAATTTCGCATTAACGTAGGATTGAAGGGATGGAGAAGAAGTCCGATAGTTTCGTCGCATGCGTCGTGCGGTGGCACATGTCCCACGACATAATGTTGATGAAGCGAGAATGGTAATAATGAAGGAAATGCCCGATGGCGAAAAGGTCATGAAATTCCCAGATTGTGTGGTCAATTAGTGGGAGGAAAAACCTACTATAGCAATTGAAATATGGAATGTTTATAACCAGCGACACAGGACCACGAATGCTGTCGAAGGTTGCCATAGGAAACGAAACTCCTCAAGAAATCAAAAACATCCGAACGTATACTTCCAGACAAATAAGATGAAGAAGGAAGCAGTAAGTGGTATATCTGAAATGAAACAGATTCCACTGGCCTGCCTCTTCGTGAAAGAAGAAAGAAGGAACATAGACCCTGATACAAAAATTATAAGAATATATAACGACTCGGGGGATTTAAGAATTTTGAAATCTCTGGCTTACTTTAAAAAAAAACCAGTGAGAAATTAAAATTCATAACATAAGACAGGAAACTGAATCGATTGCTGCAGTAAAGCTGTAGAAAGAAAAACGGAGAAAATAAAACAAATAAAAAGCTCAAAGTGAAAAATGAAAGAAGCATTCAAACTCCGTATTACTACGTGCGTTGTGAGTTCTAAGCCTGGATAGGATGTGAACGGGTGTGACGTGGAAACGTTGCGCTGACATCACAGGTCGCAAGACCCACGACGCTCAAATAAATGCTGCGGATCTTTCCCAGGGGTAATAGGTGGTTCAGGCGATCTCTCCAGCGCAAAATGGAAGAAACGCTACATCGTACCTGCCAACGGACTGGACATGGACTTGTACCACAGACTACTTTTAACTTTTGGGTCAACAAGTAGTTGTTTCTGGACATATGTTTGTACGACACTTTTATAATTTTGACCAGTATTGTATTGTATGTTAACCGGAGACCTGGAAACGACGGAGAGGCTCCGTCCCCGCCGCAGCCGCAGTGGTCCACAAACCCACGACGACTACTGCAGTACTGGGTTATTGTGCGGTTCGGCTCCCGGTGGACCCCCAAGGGAACGTCTCACACCAGACGAATGTAACCTCTATGTTTGCGTGGTAGAGTAATGGTGGTGTACCCGTACGTGGAGAACTTGTTTGCGCAGCAATCGCCGACGTAGCGTAACTGAGACGAAATAATGGGAACCAGCCTGCATTCGCCGAGGCAGATAGAAAACCGCCTAAAAACCATTCACAGACTGGCCGGTTCACCGGACCTCGAAACAAATCCGCCGGGCGGATTCGAGCAAGGGACCAGGCGCTCCTTTCCTCCCGGAAAGCCGTGCGTTAGACCGCACGGCCAACCGGGCAAGCATTTTGACCAGTACTAGCTGTTGTAATAATATGCGACATATTTTACTAAGCACTGAGTGTAAATAAGGCGTCGTGTTTTGTACGATTTGATATAATTTTTTTGGTAACGATACGTCTGTGGCTGAAAGTGCTACCATACCTCTGTTTGCAAAGGTACGGCTTGGAGCAAGAATCTATTCAGACGTTTTACTCGACATATTTTATATCTTCACTCATTACGCTGAAGTGAAAAATTTGATCTGAACTTGCAAGGTGAGGAGGCAAACAAGCTAGAAATACATCATTAGGGACGAACAGAGTCATAAAACAATAGTATTTGTTGGTAGAGTAATGTACTCATGTGACCTAACAAGGTGGCGCAATGATTAGCAGACTGGACTCGAAGTCGGGTGTTTGTGCTGTCCTCATCATTTCATCATCATTCATGAAAGTGGCGAGATCGGACTGAGCAAAGGTTGGGAATTTATGCGGCCGCTGATAACCGCGCAGTTGAGCGCCCCACAAACGAAACATCATCATCATTGAAGTCGGGAGGACAATGGCTGAAGCTCGCGTCCGGCCATCCGGATTTAGGTTTTCCTTGATTTCCCTAAATCGCTCCAGGCAAATGCTAGGATAGTTCCTTTGAAAGGGCACCACCGATTCCCTTCCCCATCCTTGACTTGATCCGAGCTTGTGCTCCGCCTCCGATGACCTCGATGTCGACGAGACGTTAAGCCTTATCTTCCTTCCTTTTTTGTATCCGTGTTACGTGTATCTACTTTTGATTCCAATTTGGGTATGTAATTTTAGTTTCTGATAAATGTTCAGAACTTGTTGAAAAGTGTATGCTATGACATGGTCTCTAGGAGGAAATGGAGTTTCATGTTCCTGGGGCACGGAATTTCGAGTCGTCATATTCAGGTGAAGACTGAAACTCGTTGAAACGTTGCGACTACACGTTGCCACGACTCAACTTGTAATAGGAGGAGATTTCATCGGATGCGTTTTCTCCGTTACAGTAGGATTTTGCATAAAACGGTATCGGACGAAGCTCGTAGTCACACCACAGTCGTTACAAGTCACTAGTTATAGTTACTTTAGTTGCATTGGTTAGGTACTTAATATAACTAGTGACATTTTAGGATCATTGTAACAACTGAGTCCTGAAGACTGGGTAACTAGTTTGAATATAAAAGGCAATTCTGATAGCAAAACCAATACAACATTTTCACAAAGCTTTTCAGGGTTTTCTAGGCCCAACTTCGACAACTTATAAAAAGTTGTATAATTGAGAAAATGATACGGAAGTACCGCTTTATGCAAGGCACTGAAGACATATTTTTGTTCACTCGTGTCCATTTTACGAAATGGAATCTGTATGTCTGGCGTACCAAAATGTAGCTGCTAACTGTCGCTGAGCATCTCTTTGGCGAACAAGTATAGTGCAGTGTTATGTTCCCTGAGCGCCTACATCTACCACACTGCGAATCACTTGCTCGTCCACGTTCACATTCACGTCCACGTCCCGTGGAAACACACCTTTATCCCATTGGCTGTAGTATGGAATAATTAAACTGTCCCTCAGAGGTGAATTAGTTAGTTGCATGTTCAGCAGACAATTTGAGCGATCCTTTTATCGAAATGACGTGCATAGAGCCAGTTTACAGGGCATGTATACATGACTGGTGTTATCATTAATGAACACGTAATTTTGTTGTTATGCTCGAGCAACTACACTCAAAACAGATGTTTTTTACATTATGCAAGTCTTTAAATATAAATTTGTCCATGGAACAGAAAGAGTTATCCATAAATTGTAAGGACGAACAGATCAGCATGCACAACGCGTTTTGTAGGGTAATAGATGAGTTCAGTATACGGAAGACAATTCTCTCCTTGCTGTCTGCCGTAATCGACCGGAGCAGATAAATGAGATAGCCTTAAAAATTATTGGCAGATTAAAACACTGTGCCGAACCGTGACTCGAATATAGAACCTCTGCCTTGCGTGGGCAAGTGGTTTACCGTGTGAGCTACCTGAGAACGAGATAGGTGAGGTACCGGCAGAAGTAATGCTGTGAGGACGGGTCGTGAGTTGTACTAGGCTAGCTCAGATGGTAGAGCACTTGCCGGTGAGAGGCAAGGGTTCGAGTCCCGGTCCGGCACAATTCCATACCAGTTCACACTCCGCTGCAGAGTGAAAGTTCATTCTGGAAAGGAGACAGCCACTTTAATATCAGGTGCTGCAGAGCGTTGGAAACCTGCGTGCAGCCGGGGAACGGGAGAAAAAGGGTCACCTGGCATGGCGAAGGCGACAAACAGTCACAACGGCCTTTTGTAAGAAGATGGACGGATGCGCCACGGCGGAAGAGCTCCAACGGGCCGGCGTCCGCGACCCCCGTGTCCTGCTGGGAACGGCCCGGGCTGCTTTGCAGCCTAAAGAACTGTTATCCACCACGAAACGAAATCTACATCTACATCTACACATCTACGTGATTACTCTGCTATTCACAATAAAGTGCCTAACAGAGGGTTCAATGAACCACCTTCATGCTGTCTCTCTACCGTTCCACTCTCGAACGGCAGGCGGGAAAAACGAGCACTTAAATTTTTCCGTACGAGCCCTAATTTCTCTTATTTTATCGTGATGATCATTTCTCCCTATGTAGGTGGGTGACAACAGAATGTTTTCGCAATCGGAGGAGAAAATTGGTGATTGAAATTTCATGAGAATTTCCCATCCCAACGATAAACGCCTTTGTTTTAATGACTGCCACTCCAATTCACGTATCATGTCTGTGACACTACCTCCCCTATTTCGCGATAATACAAAACGAGCTGTCCTTCTTTGCTCTTTTTCGATGTCATCCGTCAGTCCCACCTGATGCGGATCCCACACCGCACAGCAATACTCGAGAATAGGGCGGACAAGCGTGGTGTAAGCAGTCTCTTCAGTAGACCTGTTGCACCTGTTAAGCGTTCTGTCAATGAATCGCAGTATTTGGTTTGCTCTACCCACAATATTATCTATGTGATCGTTCCAATTTAGTTATTTGTAATTGTAATCCCTAAGTATTTAGCTGAATTTAGAGTCTTCAGATTTGTGTGAGTTATCGCGTAATCGAAATTTAGCTGATTTCTTTTCGTACTCATGTCAATAACTTCACACTTTTCCTTATTCTGGGTCAATTGCCACTTTTCGCACCATAAAAATATCTTATCTAAATCATTTTGCAAGTCGTTTTGATCATCTGATGACTTTACAAGACGGTAAACGACAGCATCACCTGCAAACAATCTAAGACGGCTACTCAGATTGTCTCCTACGTCGTTAATATAGATCAGGAACAATAGAGGGCCTATAACACTTCCTTGGGGAACGCCGGTTATTACTTCTGTTTTACTCGATGACTTTCCGTCTGTTACTACAAACTGTGACCTTTCTGACAGGAAATCACGAATCCAGACGCACAACTGAGGCGATAGTCCGTAGGCACGCAGTTTGATTAGAAGACCTTGTGAGGAACGGTGTCGAAAGCCTTCTGGAAATCTAAAAATATGGAATCAATTTGACATCCCCTGTCGATAGCACTTATTACTTCATGAGTATAAAGAGCTAGTTGTGTTTCACAAGAACGATATTTTCTGAATCCGTGCTGACTATATGTCAAGAAATCGTTTTCTTCTAGGTACTTCATAATGTTCGAATACAGTATATGTTCTAAAATCCTATTGCAAATCGACGTTATTGATATAGGCCTGTAATTCAGCGGATTACTCCTACTTCCCTTTTTGGGTATTGGTGTGAACTGAGCAATTTTCCAGTCTTTAGGTACGGATCTTTCTGTGAGCGAGTGGTTGTAAAAAAAATGGCTCTGAGCACTATGGGTCTCAACTGCTGTGGTCATAAGTCCCCTAGAACTTAGAACTACTTAAACCGAACTAACCTAAGGACATCACACACATCCATGCCCGAGGCAGGATTCGAACCTGCGACCGTAGCGGTCGTGCTGTTCCAGACTGTAGCGCCTTTAACCGCTCGGCCACTCCGGCCGGCGAGTGGTTGTATATAATTGCTAAATATGGAGCTATTTTATCAGCGTACTCTGAGAGGAACCTGACTGGTATACAATCTGGACCGGAGGCCTTGCCTTTATTAAATGATTTAAGCTGCTTTGTTACACCGAGGATATCTACTTCTATGTTTCTCATCTTGGCAGTTGTTCTTGATTGGAATTTAATAATATTTACTTCGTCTTCTTTGGTGAAGGAGTTTCGGAAAACCGTGTTTAATAACTCTGCTTTAGTGGCACTGTCAGTAGTTACTTCACCGTTGTTATCGCGCAGTGAAGGTATTTATTATGTCTTGCCACTGGTGTGCTTTACGTATGATCAGAATCTCTTTGGGTTTTCTGCCAGATTTCGAGACAGAAATTCGTTGTGGAAATTATTAAAAACATCTCGCATTGAAGTACGCGCCATATTTCGAACTTCTGTAAAACTTTGCCAATCTTGGGGATTTTGTGTTCTTTTAAATTTGGCATGCTTTTTTCGTTGCTTCTGCAACAACGAATCACAGTTCTGCATTTGAACTGCGTATCTCCTATTTATTATAAATAACAAATTAAATGTTGGTACATATCGAGGAAAAGGATTATCTGTCAACAAGTCATTCGTTCACATTAATTACTTTTCACAGCCACAAGGACTATAAGATTGGTTATATAAATGGGTGGTGTCTGTTCCTTTGGACATGTCCGAAAGAACACACGCCACGCTCCAGTATAACTGTTTCGCCTAGATGGGCAATGGATCTACCTCCTTTAGTACAGTTGCACAAATACGTCCGACCTCCTGCGGGAATATCAGGGTAGAGAACATGGAGGAAATGGGCAGGGACCGCAGATAGGCGGCGCTCGGTGGGAATGTGGGTCGCCCTGAAAATATCCTTTAATCTAATTATTTATTGAATAAGTCATTCGTTGTGAAAAGTCACCTCTACTACAAAGGGGGGAAGGAGACTTTATGACCACCTCAATTAGACCTACATTTTTCAGTTAATTTAACTAAAAAACTTATAACATCTATAGAACTTGGTCGAATAATTCATTAAAAACAATAAATATTTTTAATTTACAAAAGGTGAGCATAAAGTACCTCCTCCCCCAGTCCCACAATGGTGCTGCTGTGGTTAATGTAAAACAGATAATGATGTTGGATAAAGTCATCGAGTACGAGCCTGATGTCAACAATGCATTTTATACAATACTGGGTGCACAGATTGCGTGGCAGCATGGAGTTTGTTGGTGGCTGATCCTCATCAAATGCTGCTCGGTCTCACTCAACTGATACGGTTATAAATGTGATGCAACTGGAGTTGTTGAAGTTATTGGATGATTTTTTGGATAGGCCGTTCATAGAGATAAGGCACACAATGAATTAATTTGTGACTGTTTGTGAAAAGAAATTTTGTTGACAGACAATAAATAGGCAACTGTTAAATATAATCCTATGTTCACCATTACATTAGATCAGATGTACTTCTCGTTCCAATAGATCCGTAGGGAGGAGATCCTCCAGACTGTATAAGATGTCAGTAGTTACACAGTTACCTACAGAAAACTATCCAAGTCCGTAGGATAGCGGCGGACAGTTGGTCCACACATAATCTCCTCTCTCCCTCCCTCCCCGAAGAAGTGATATTCGCAAACTGTATACCCATAGCCTGCCCTGACACGAACTGGTATCGTTTCAGCATCAGTCAGAAGAAATCCGGACCGTGTAATAGACAATGACTAGATACAGTTTGTACCTAGAGCAGTTTGTCGTAACATCTCCAAACTATTTCGCCGTTCCCCGTTATTCTCATTGCAACTGAAAATGCCAGATACGTCTGGGCTCCAAAATCTTTTTTGTGTTATCAAACAATATCAAATATTATTAAACAAGTGAATATAGACATCAAACATAGTCGTTCCCGCTTACGGCTATAAAATATTTTATTTTTTTGTTTATTACGATCGCAATTTTGCATTTACTCATCTACGCGCATAAATCTCAAACACAAATATGCACGTGGGCATAAATAAAGTAGTTAGTCCAAACATCAAGCGAGTAATAAAGTTTACTTTCGTGGTTTTTGGCTGTTTCTGTCATTATTTGCGTACCTTATGACCTGAGCAACGTTTTCTCTTAACGTCCGCATTTGTGCCCATGTGCACATTTGCATTAGACAATTCTGCCTATAGATGAGTAATATTCTAAATTGCTACCACAATAAATAAAAAATAATATAATACACTCCTGGAAATGGAAAAAAGAACACATTGACACCGGTGTGTCAGACCCACCATACTTGCTCCGGACACTGCGAGAGGGCTGTACAAGCAATGATCACACGCACGGCACAGCGGACACACCAGGAACCGCGGTGTTGGCCGTCGAATGGCGCTAGCTGCGCAGCATTTGTGCACCGCCGCCGTCAGTGTCAGCCAGTTTGCCGTGGCATACGGAGCTCCATCGCAGTCTTCAACGCTGGTAGCATGCCGCGACAGCGTGGACGTGAACCGTATGTGCAGTTGACGGACTTTGAGCGAGGGCGTATAGTGGGCATGCGGGAGGCCGGGTGGACGTACCGCCGAATTGCTCAACACGTGGGGCGTGAGGTCTCCACAGTACATCGATGTTGTCGCCAGTGGTCGGCGGAAGGTGCACGTGCCCGTCGACCTGGGACCGGACCGCAGCGACGCACGGATGCACGACAAGACCGTAGGATCCTACGCAGTGCCGTAGGGGACCGCACTGCCACTTCCCAGCAAATTAGGGACACTGTTGCTCCTGGGGTATCGGCGAGGACCATTCACAACCGTCTCCATGAAGCTGGGCTACGGTCCCGCACACCGTTAGGCCCTCTTCCGCTCACGCCCCAACATCGTGGAGCCCGCCTCCAGTGGTGTCGCGACAGGCGTGAATGGAGGGACGAATGGAGACGTGTCGTCTTCGGCGATGAGAGTCGCTTCTGCCTTGGTGCCAATGATGGTCGTATGCGTGTTTGGCGCCGTGCAGGTGAGCGCCACAATCAGGACTGCATACGACCGAGGCACACAGGGCCAACACCCGGCATCATGGTGTGGGGAGCGATCTCCTACACTGGCCGTACACCACTGGTGATCGTCGAGGGGACACTGAATAGTGCACGGTACATCCAAACCGTCATCGAAGCCATCGTTCTACCATTCCTAGACCGGCAAGGGAACTTGCTGTTCCAACAGGACAATGCACGTCCGCATGTATCTCGTGCCACCCAACGTGCTCTAGAAGGTGTAAGTCAACTACCCTGGCCAGCAAGATCTCCGGATCCGTCCCCCATTGAGCATGTTTGGGACTGGATGAAGCGTCGTCTCACGCGGTCTGCACGTCCAGCACGAACGCTGGTCCAACTGAGGCGCCAGGTGGAAATGGCATGGCAAGCCGTTCCACAGGACTACATCCAGCATCTCTACGATCGTCTCCATGGGAGAATAGCAGCCTGCATTGCTGCGAAAGGTGGATATACACTGTACTAGTGCCGACATTGTGCATGCTCTGTTGCCTGTGTCTATGTGCCTGTGGTTCTGTCAGTGTGATCATGTGATGTATCTGACCCCAGGAATGTGTCAATAAAGTTTCCCCTTCCTGGGACAATGAATTCAAGGTGTTCTTATCTCAATTTCCAGGAGTGTATTTCAACGATGTTATCAGGTGCAACTTCAAGACTATCGGAATCAATTCGGTTGCGGGGTAGTACGTACATATACGTAAACACAGGTAGGTCAAGAGGTGTGACCGTGTGTCTAGCTAGTGTGTAGTGTTCTCCCTGCTTTAAATACCGCATGATTACTATTCACTCCAATCCAGTTACGTAATTTTTGTATGCATTTGTATATATTCAGTAATTCAGAACGAACAATATACGTAAATATCGTTACAGTTACTGTTTCTTGACAAGTATTTCATCTTTAACGGTTTCACTTCGCCCTCTTGTTACAATACAATTTTCAGCATGACCAGTGTCATATTAGATTGTTCCCTATGAAAACCACAAAAATCTAGGTAGAACATCGTATATGACTAGTATTGTTTCTTATCACTTGCAGGAGACTGTTGATTTTGATTACTTTATCCACCTTGAACCCAAACACTACTTCTTCCATAACTACATATTAGCAGTTTTTTCTTTGTCGTACTAGTTACTATTCTTCCTCATGAATATTCGTCTGGTTATAAGAGAACTTGTCCCTGGTAGATGTGACATACTTACAAAGCAGTAGGTATTGGTGTGTTTGCTGGTTTATAGATACAATGTTTCAAAAGTTTTTAGTTTTATTCATTGAGATCTGGGTACGCTCTAAAATTATGATACAGTTCCTCAAATAATAGTCAGTATTGAGATCAACATCAAAGAATTTAACAGTGATTCTATGAGTACGAAAAGGCATCCAAGGGGCGTATTAGAGTGCTGCGAAAATTATTACACTCATGACAAAATGCTGGAAATGATTAATTTCCTTCACTCTAAAAATATATTCAGAAGGCATTGCATACATTTTTGCCTTGTGAAGTGTTTGTAACCTATCTGAACTTCACTATCCTTATGAAGTTACGACTTCTGTCCAGGGCCAGATCCAGGGTTTTGTTCACGGGGGGTGCAGGGTCCCAATTTGTTATTGTCTCCCGCCCCCGTAAATATTACTTGCTATCACCCACACTTTCAACGTGACACAGATGCATCTCATTTTAATAATAATAACAATAAAATATATACAATGTTTTAATATAATAATTTGTTTACAGCAGTACTTAGTACATTGCTTCAGCATAAAATCCAAGAAACTATATTTGTCCGAAAAATTGAGATGAAATGTGTCATACAATTAATTTAAGTAACACAACAGTAACAAACTTTCACCATGTTAAAATCGTCATGGTTTTGTAGTTTGTGGCTTGTTGGTTACTGCAAGGTTGTTAGCGGTGATATAATGAAATAACAAAAAAGCCAAATTACAGTCACAGAGAAATCGAAACAACTCTGTCTGGACAATAAACAAATCTATAATCACACAAGGCGAGTGAATGCAATGGTCGGTCCCTTCTCTGAATTTCTAATAACTGATCTTTGAGTTTGGCTACTGTGCGCAACTAAAACACCGTCTCAGTGAGAATAGCAGCTTAGGAATACAACAGGATATATTTGTTATTTGCGGATGGCCTAACCAACGAGAAATTTTATGACAGTAAGGGATCTTGAAATATAATTCAGTAGCGAGAGATTACTTAATTGTTCTTAATGATTGACATAATTCACACAAAATTAGGAGAGATCAAAGTTCTCTAAAAAAACAAATGAAATTACAATATGACGCTGACACTATGGGGAGGTAACGAATTATTTGGAAGACTGTGTGGAGAAAATGCAGAAAGATTTGCTCATCTGGGCAGCTAGCGAATTCAAACTTAGAGAGGCGAAAGGAAGCCAAAAATTATAGCAATTTAAGCAACGTAAGTTGCATGGCAAAGTAAGTAAACTGCGAGCTACTCGGAATATGGATTGTGTTACCACAATAGCGACATTTACATGGGTTGGATAAAAATTAATGGCAACACGGTAATAATTCATACCAAACTTTCACAAACGTTCACCGTATAACATGCCCTCAGTATAAATCACCCCGAATCTCGACCACCTTCCCCTACAGATATGGAAGGCATCGTACAAGCTGCTTGTCTTTTTTCAAAGAGCATTATGACTACCAGGGCCCACCATTTTATTAGTTTATGCAGCCCATAAAGTCCCACACAGACCTCTTAGCCGGTACCCATGACCACCACCGCGCAGCAAAATTGTGCTGACCATTTGAGGCCATGGGCCTGTTCCCCTTGCAGCACCACGTGGAGGTGGGGCTGCGTGGAGTTCTTTGACTACATTTTGGTGTTATCTTTTATCTGCTAACAGCAATTAGACCTATTTTTTTAAAGAAAAGTAGAGGAATTTGGAAGTCGGAAATTATAAATTTGTGGTGTAATTTAAGAAGAGAATAAAAGGAGACAGGGAAGAGTAAAATCTCTTCAACAACACCATTTGGGGAAGGGAGCTTGGTATTGAATTTCAAGTCCAGCGTCCACGTCCAAATGTGGTTCTACCCATTTCAATATTATCCACATGAACATCCCTCTTCGTACAAAATCGATTTGTTCAGTCTATGCAGATCTAATCTATCTCGGTGTTATTTGTTAGAGTACTGTGTGAGTTGATCTTTGCTAGGTTACGTCACGACCTCTACTACCAGGTTAGTTAGTAAACAAATTCTGCATGATTTTGGAATAATATACTGTAATTTAATTAAGTTACATACCTGTAGGAGAAATAACGAGCCGCGACTAAACTATTGCTAATGTTGTAAAACACGTTTGTAGAATAAAACTAGACTCCTTTGACTAGCAGACCCATTAATTTTGTGTAATTGCGTAATATGCATCATCTGTTTCTGTTGTGTATTTATACTCTTTGATTTTGCTTTAAATTAAATTACATTTACAATGATGTGTTCATTTATGTAACTACTTAACAATGTCTGGTACAGATTTCACCTGGATTCTAGAACAATATCTATCCACAGACTATTCTAATTACTTCTACTTTTAATTCAGATTCACTCAGAATAAGATATAAATTGCAGTGCTTGTTTAATGTTCACATGAGTAGTTGCGCACGTTTTATGCGTTTTATGTTATGTATGTTTTGTGTATCTATGTTATTTCAGTGTTGTCACTGTCACTCAATTAATCATCAGTACTGGAACTACTCGAGCTATCTATGTCGGCCTGTCTTCGTCTTCTGCGTCTTGTGTATTGATGAGTCTGTTTGTATATGTCATGTTCCGCTTTTGAGATATTGTTGACGATTGCGTTCAACTGTGCTCATGTATCTAGGTTCCTCAGTGCATCGTATAGTGTTGTTTCGGTTATGTGTTATTACTTAAGTGCCTGTACCTAATGCAAACTCGAGCTATACTGTTAATGAAATAAAAAAATAAAAAAATGTACCTAATGCATTTCAAAAAGAAGTGTTCTGGGGAACCAACTTCCCAGCACTTGCAACGAATGGTTTCTGAAAGCGAGATGCACTGCTACTGCGAGGTACATCTCCAGCGCATCCACCTATGTCGATGTCTCTCAAAGACCACCCAACGCCGCCGATGATGTCTTCTCTTCCGTTATAGCACGTGTCACGAAGAGGTGCCTTCATTGTGACGAACAGATTGTAATCTCAAGGACTTATATTGGATGAATGCGGTGGTGTTCCAGCATCTTCCACCACCACTTATGCAGGAGCTTCTGCGCGGTTTTCGCCATGTGGGATTGTGTATTGTCATGAAGGATGATGCGAAGCAATGCCAGAAGGAAACACTGTTGTGCGGTTCCGACCACACGCCACTTTAATTTTGATCCACACGCATTGTTCGTCTTTACTAAACATACTCTCAGGGAGCGTGAAATGGCTTCCCGCACTGTCAGATGGTGCACGTAGCTACTGGCTCACTGCACTACAGCTAACCTTCTATCAGCCACGGACAGCGGGCATACATTCACGTTATAGCACTTTTTATCCTACTCCTGCACATTCTCCAAAATCAACTACCATGCGCCAATTAGCACCAGATGACGGTCGGGAAACGAATCGTCCCGAATCTCAGTTCATAACCCTTAATTGGACCTTTCGAAAGAAGAACTCTCCAGGCGGGGGACGACTCAATGCTGTTACCAATGTGACGGACAAAAATATCGATCTTTTTACGAAAAAACAGGGGAACGCAGCAGATACTTCATAGTTTTGGAGTACCAGAGACACATTTACAAACAGGAAGTCGTTCTGGCCTGGAGCAGTGTATTCTGGATTGGTCAGCCTCTTCATGCCAAGCATGGTGGTGAGGGTGACTAATTTGAACGGTCCACCATAATTTTGGAGCGGAAACAACCAAGTTTGCCACACTAGCCGAGCGGGGCCTTTGAGATTAGCAAAAATATTATGCTCGTTTATACTCTGAGAAAGACGGCCACGGTGGCCGAGCGCTTCTAGGCGCTTCAGTCCGGAACCGCGCTGCTCCTACGGTCGCAGGTTCGAATCCTGCCTCGGCATGGATGTGTGTGATGTCCTTAGGTTAGTTAGGTTTAAGTAGTTCTAAGTCTAGCGGACTGATGACCTCAGATGTTAAATCCCATAGTCCTCAGAGCCATTTGAACCATTTTGAACCCTGAGAATGGCACTGGTGGCACAGCGTCCTCAACCTTGAGCACGGACGGTGCTCACTCTGTCAACAAAAGTTCGGAGTAGGCAGAGATCCAACTTCTGTGGAAACTGCCCAATCCCTGCGCATGGTCGCCTCTCCCACTGAGATTCACTGACGACATTCTGCAGAAAAACAGGAACTTGAGACCAAACAAGGAGCACATCTTCCCAGTGAGAAAAATGCAAGACTTTCCTTCCAGGCATATGTGTCCAATAATTAAAAAAAAAGCGGCATAAAGGTGAAACAAGATTGCATAGCGATATTGGTCAGTCATGTCACAATTTACGCTCTATATAGTCGAAGTGTGCACTGACCACTACGTTATTTCACTTATCACTACGGCTGTGAACACCAGTTTGAAGACTACGGCTGCGTGAGCATGTAATTGAGACCAACGCCGTTTCTCTCCATCATTTCCACATACGAATTGGAAGTCAGTCTTTCTTTTACTATATTTTATTAGTGGAAAATCTTTCACTTTTTGTCTTCCCTTAAACGTACACTTACTGTTTTGTATGTTCTACATGTGGGCTTACGAACCACGTCCGATTTCCAGAAAGAATTTTCGCTCTGCAGCGGAGATTGCGCTGATTTGATACTTCCTGGCAGATTAGCTACAATAGGACTGAAATCTGAGACGTTTGCGTTTCGTGGGCAAGTGCCCTACCAGCTGAGCTATCCAAATAGGAGTCATGACCCGCCCTCACAATTTTACACAATATAAAATCGTCAGCCCTGAGTGGGGGTGCTACGAGTCATGTTTCGGCAGCCTACTTAAGAGAGAACTTATCAGAGAAAGGTAAAAGTCCCAGGTTCGAGACGCGCTCCATCACACAGACCCCCTTTTTTTTTGATCTGGCAGGAGGCTCCGTGTCGAATTCGTCGGTGATGTTGGATATGATCAACTTGAGAACGTGGCCCTTCACCTACCTAGAATGTTACCGGTCACGTCATAGCCCATCCGTCTGGATAGGTCCTGAAACAAGCAACTGAAAAGTACCCTGTGTTAATCGCAGCTTGTACTTTATAGAATACACTGATATTTTCGATACACTTATTTTTCATGGTACTTTGTTCTCTGACAGCTAACTGTGAAATTTGAAAGCTGATTTATCCAGTGAGTGAGCTAAGCTGCTCACTTCAAATATTTCCTGAACCACTGAAGATATCGTCATTCTGTTCTCACCCAGATGAAATGTCATCACTATATGACGTTAGACGTATACAACGGCGTTTCGCTCTTCAAAGTCCATTTAGTAGTTCAGAATATTTATAAGTGGGGATCTGTCTGTTTTGCGCACATAATCGGTTGCTATCTTACGCGGAAGTTCTTGTTGTTGTATGGAACTGTCTCGTCAGGCTGATGGGATACTCCTGCTGGACACGGGTAAGAGAGTCCGCTTAAAAACGAAACAATGGAAAAAAGTTTAAATTAATACAAAGCCAACAAATCAATTGGAACGCAAAGGACGTGACGTCTAAGGACGATTCACAAGAAGGGCAACAGTTCTACTCTTGTTTCTTTTATAGCTTTGCAAGAAAGACGCACTTCGTAATTTAAAGGGATCTGTAAAACAGAGAACTGGCGCTAAAAATTGTTAAATAATAACTTCACGTCACGAGTTTACTGTCAAGATATACTAGCATTGCAAAATTACATCAGAAACGTCATGAAAAGGAAATCACAAAAGAATGTGGTCACAAAAACTTGTTTAAATTTCCGTTTATGTGATCAGGTTCGAGAACTGCCCACAGTCTACATCTACATGGATACTCTGCAAATCACATTTAAGTGCTTGGCAGAGGGTTCATCCAACCACCTTCACAATTCTCTATTATTCCAATCTCGTGTAGCGCGCGGAAAGAACGAGCACCTATATGTTCCCGTACGAGCACTGATTTCCCGTATTTTATCGTGGTGATTGTTTCTCCCTCTGTAGGTCGGTGTCAATAAAATATTTTCGCATTCGAAGGAGAAAGTTGGTGATTGGAATTTCGTGAGAAGATTCCGTCGCAACGAAATACGCCTCTCTTTTAATGATGTCCAGCCCAAATTCTGTATCATTTCTGTGACACTCTCTGCCATATTTCGCGATAATACAAAACATGCTGCCCTTCTTCGAACTTTTACGATGTACTCCGTCAGCCCTATCTGGTAAGGATCCCACACCGCGCGGTACACCGCTACCCACAAACAAGAGGATTGCCATGCGCCACCGCCTCCGGCAGACGTTCATGGTCCGAAGATGATCTGATAAAAAGAGCGAAACCGGTCACCATTAAAAAAGTTAAGCGATCAAGACTGCTTCCAGTTTATTTACCTTTGAGCTTACCTCAATGAAAAAAGTCGTATTGTGATCCATGGAGCTGGGGTCACGTTGCGAACAGGAGGCCACTCACGGAGTGTGGGAGAGGGGTCCACTTCATGCCCAGAAGTGTCAGTGACACTGTGATATCTGCAATAACAGTTACTTATAGTACACTCCTGGAAATGGAAAAAAGAACACATTGACACCGGTGTGTCAGACCCACCATACTTGCTCCGGACACTGCGAGAGGGCTGTACAAGCAATGATCACACGCACGGCACAGTGGACACACCAGGAACCGCGGTGTTGGCCGTCGAATGGCGCTAGCTGCGCAGCATTTGTACACAGCCGCCGTCAGTGTCAGCCAGTTTGCCGTGGCATACGGACCTCCATCGCAGTCTTTAACACTGGTAGCATGCCGCGACAGCGTGGACGTGAACCGTATGTGCAGTTGACGGACTTTGAGCGAGGGCGTATAGTGGGGATGCGGGAGACCGGGTGGACGTACCGCCGAATTGCTCAACACGTGGGGCGTGAGGTCTCCACAGTACATCGATGTTGTCGCCAGTGGTCGGCGGAAGGTGCACGTGCCCGTCGACCTGGGACCGGACCGCAGCGACGCACGGATGCACGCCAAGACCGTAGGATCCTACGCAGTGCCATAGGGGACCGCAACGCCACTTCCCAGCAAATTAGGGACACTGTTGCTCCTGGGGTATCGGCGAGGACCATTCGCAACCGTCTCCATGAAGCTGGGCTACGGTCCCGCACACCGTTAGGCCGTCTTCCGCTCACGCCCCAACATCGTGCAGCCCGCCTCAAGTGGTGTCGCGACAGGCGTGAATGGAGGGACGAATGGAGACGTGTCGTCTTCAGCGATGAGAGTCGCTTCTGCCTTGGTGCCAATGATGGTCGTATGCGTGTTTGGCGCCGTGCAGGTGAGCGCCACAATCAGGACTGCATACGACCGAGGCACACAGGGCCAACACCCGGCATCATGGTGTGGGGAGCGATCTCCTACACTGGCCGTACACCACTGGTGATCGTCGAGGGGACACTGAATAGTGCACGGTACATCCAAACCGTCATCGAAGCCATCGTTCTACCATTCCTAGACCGGCAAGGGAACTTGCTGTTCCAACAGGACAATGCACGTCCGCATGTATCCCGTGCCACCCAACGTGCTCTAGAAGGTGTAAGTCAACTACCCTGGCCAGCAAGATCTCCGGATCTGTCCCCCATTGAGCATGTTTGGGACTGGATGAAGCGTCGTCTCACGCGGTCTGCACGTCCAGCACGAACGCTGGTCCAACTGAGGCGCCAGGTGGAAACGGCATGGCAAGCCGTTCCACAGGACTACATCTAGCAACTCTACGATCGTCTCCATGCGAGAATAGCAGCCTGCATTGCTGCGAAAGGTGGATATACACTGTACTAGTGCCGACATTGTGCATGCTCTGTTGCCTGTGTCTATGTGCCTGTGGTTCTGTCAGTGTGATCATGTGATGTATCTGACCCCAGGAATGTGTCAATAAAGTTTCCCCTTCCCGGGACAATGAATTCACGGTGTTCTTATTTCAATTTTCAGGAGTGTATGAAGTGTACAGAGTTATAAGTACCCCAGGAGTGGTAGTCGGCGGTTGGGCGTAATCGCGGGTGCTGCGAAGAAGTGCTGTTGCCTTGCCAGCATGTCGTAACGTCTGCCCGCAGATCTGTGCCGTGCGTACGTGCTGTGCCGACGGCAGTGTAGCGACGAGGAGACATCGCCTGCCCAGCATCCGCGATAGACTCCTACCACACAAGGCAAACTCTTCGTCGCAACCCCGTCAGATTTAGTGGTAAAATGGGCTAGTGACAGCCCGTCGAAACCTGAACACTTAAAAGCATGAAAACAGGAAGAAAGTGTACTGAACTGTAAAAATAGAAGCAAACTACAGTGGGCGGTCCAAGTACAAGATGTGCACCATCGACTAACTTGCAAGAACGGTGGCGTCGTGACTGTGTGGTCACGGTGTTGGACTGCAAAGCTGGAGATCAGTGATCAGATCTCTCTAACGTCCTTTTTGTTTTTTTTTTTTTTTACAAAATTATGAACTTTCCAGCCGCTTTCTGTTCTACTTTTCTAATCTTGGCAACTGCCATACTATGCACTGACTACCGAATATGAGTCATGGGGTAAGTATATGTTACCGTCACAAGTAAAGCTGCGGCTATTCAAATTCGCCTGATCTTACACATCTTTAATTTGGACCTCTCACTGTCTCTCTTTCCAGTGTTGCTGGTAAAGGACCCATCGTGTTAAATAAATCTGTAAACCGTAGCAGCACATCTTCCAGTGCTGCCAGTCACTGGCTCGCAAGTGACCCGATGTTTCGTTTGAAAATGCTGCATCGACGGTTTGCTTCTAGTGTACGAGTGTATTCAAACAATGATCCGAAGCCTCGAGTCTTGTTTTTCTCTTTCCCAACAAATCTTTTAGTATGACAGGATTCCTTTCAAGATCAGGCTGTGTTTTCCATATGTGAATAAAGCAGTCAGTTTGCGAGGAGAGCTGCAGATGAGTTTTCATTATTACGTGTGACTCAATCCGTGAAGCACCCAGCTTCTGTTATTGTGTGGGGCACCATTTCTGTACTTGGTACTGGTAGTTACTTTATTGTTGAAGGTTTACTCCAACGGTAATATATATAAAAAAAAGTGGACGAAGAATCTGCTACTTCATTTGAAGGGGTGGAGTCCAAGTAATAAATTTGTATTCAGGCACAATGTCATAAACCAACTCAGTCACCGAATTCTTGACTGAAAACAGTGTAAAAACTCTGCCATAACCTATGAACACCACAAAAATAAATCCAAAAGAGAATCTCTATGGGTCTGCGAAGCAAAGAGTGAAGAAAATCACCTTTACAACAAAAGATGTAACTCATTAAGAAACTTACTGATATAAGGGGAGATCAAGAAGTTTCCATTTGAGAACGTTGCTGCAGCTTATATGCAACGTAGCACAATACTAATGCAGGTTTGTAATCACCGACATGTAAGGAAGTGTGACATTCGCGTCTTTCCAAGGTGCGTACGGAAAATGCGCAAACCTGAACTATGGCGACATTGTTATCCATTGCGTTCAAACAGGACCAATCCGCACTTATTGTGTCTTGGCTGCTGAAGGATGTACACTGGTAGACATTCACCGAAGAATGAAGAATATGTACGGGGCAGCCCGACTGTCGAAAACCGCAGTTGTGGAATGGCACGCCAAGTTTATGATAATGCACGTCCCCATATCGTAAATGTCGTAACGCAGAAGTTACACCAACTCGGGTGGGAGGCACTCAAATACTCACCCTATAGTTCTGATCCCCCCCCCCCCCTTTCGATTATCAGACCTTCGTTTCCTTAAAAAAAGGCCTTGAAAGGTCAGCGATCCCTGTCGGACGAAGAAGTGCACACGCGTCTGCTACGATCACAGGTTCGAATCCTGCCTCGGGCATGGATGTGTGTGATGTCCTTAGATTATTTAGGTTTAAGTAGTTCTAAATCTAGGGGACTGACGACCTCAGATGTTAAGTCCCATAGTGCTTAGAGCCATTTGAACCATTTTTGAGGATGTGCAGCAGGCAGTTAGGACTTCTTCAAACGGCAGGAACGGTGTTTTACCATACTGGTATCTTTAACTTGCTACGATAATGGGATGATCGCCTCAATACCCTCGGCGATTTTGCCTGATCGGAATAACGATTCTGAGCTGTACGGCCTTCGAAAGGAAGCTTTTACGTCGCCCTTTAAGTACTGAATTCGCGTGACGAAATTGAAAAAAAGCTGTAGCTAACCCACTTTTCCGCAGTATCCTTTCTTCCAGGAGTTCTAGTCCCGCAAGATATGCAGAAGAACTTCCGTGAATTTTGGAAGGTAGGAGATGGGATACTATTGGAGGTGAGACGGCGAGGACCGGTCGTGAGTCGTGCTTGGGTAGCTCTGTTTGTAGAGCATGTATTTGCGAAAGGCAGAGATCCCGGATTTGATCTGCTAGGAAGTTTCGTATCAGCGCACACTCCGCTACAGATTGAAAAATTCTTCCTTCAAAGTTTTTGCCCAGCTCTAATAAAGCATGTTAGAGAGATATGAATTATTAATAAAGGTAAAAGGCAAGTACCAAAGTATTGTTGTAACATTTGTCTTCAGAGTGAAGACAGGTTTGATGCAGCTCTCCTGATATATTTGTTTTGTACAATCCTCTTCATCTCTGAATAACTACTGCAGTTTACGTCTATTTGAACCTGCTTACTGTATTCACGTCTTGGTTTCCCTCTACACTTACTATCTCTCTGCCCATCCCGCAAACTCACTTTCGTCCATTACCAGACTGACGAGTTCTTAATGCCTCGGGATGCATCCTATCAGGTGATCCATTCTTTCAGTCAAGTTGTGCCATAAATTTTGTTTCTTCCCCAATTCGTTTTAGTACTCACTGTCCTGTTACCCTGTCTACCCATCTAGCTTTCAGCATTTTTCTTTAGCAATTCATTTCCATAGCTTCTATTATCTTCTTGTCTGAACTTCTCATCGCCTGCGTTTCACTTCAATGTAATGCTACAGCCCCGACAAATATCGTCAGGCAAGTCTTTCTAAAATTTAGATTTATTTTGAATGTTGACAAATTCCTCTTTCCAGTATCCTATATACATTTTATATCATCTCGACTGCAGAAATCGTAAGTTATTTTACTCCCCGGATACTTTTAGTGCCTCGTTTCCTAATTGCGTCACCGTCGCCTATTCGTATTTTAATCCATCTATATTCAACTACCTTTGCTTCACCTGTGTTCATCTTAACCTGTTATGTTCAACTGCTTTTCTATTTACTTTGCTGTCTATTTGTTAAATAAATGAGTATGTATATAAAAATTCTTGCCTCTGACAATTTTTACATCTCTATGTATGTTGAAATGAAATGATTACATAGAGAGATGGAGGACAGCGTCAAACCAATCGAAAGGATGGCAACTGAAAAAAAAGCTTTTAAGAGAACGTCGCAGTTCCAGAATCATGCCCATATTTTCCTTCGAATACAACATATCGTTTTGATATTATGCATCAATGAGCTGCTAGATGAAATAGTCGTCAAGTAGGCTGTCTTTCTGACTTGAGCTCGTTTCGCAACGTCCCGTGAAATAAATGTAAGCGATGTTAAACGAAAGTGAACTACTTCTCTCTCGCATGTTTGTGGTCTGCGTGATCGTCTGACATCAGAAATGCGAGATATGTGGTTTTCCATTCTGTCCCAGCGGTGTGAAACCTGTTGCACACCAGGAGAGAAAAAAAAGAAAGATTGCTGTCCTCTGGGTTAGCTATAGCGAGTGCTACAGTGACGGCCAGATAAAAGTACCTCTTCAGTCTAGCATTACAGCAAAGGGTATTATACTCTTACATCCTCCGACAATCTGCATTCGTTAACAGTATTACATGACAAGCGGTGGAGCTCTTCGTAGCGTGATCACATTACGAGAGTAGCTGTTTGAAAATACGGGTCACAGTTCTAAAATAAGGTTCTCAGAATTTGACAGTACTGACTGGCAGCCGACATCTGTTACGATCTCCGATAATTTACATCCGCTAAATCGTAGCAGCTGATGAGGCTCTTCATCCGGTGATCACATTACGGAAGCTGTTGTCTGAAAATACGTGTCACAGTTCTTAAATACGGTTCCCAGTATTCGACAGTACTTATAGTCTGAAAATATGCTGAACTCATATGTATGTCTGAGAGGTGGGTGTGAAATACGGACGACGGAAATAGATTTCGCATGCTTTGTGAAAGGGCAACTGAAAATTTAGCTGCTTCTCTACCGTGAACAAGAACAAAAAAAGAAGGAATTTGACTAAAAAATATAGAGCAAGAGTAATTTGACAGTGAAGCTCATGTAATGACACTGAAAATCATATCAGCAAATGTTTTACCAGTAATCAGTTATCCATCATTACAATGAGGGTCTTAAAAAATCCATTGTCGAACACAATATTACTGTCGTGAAAACGTCAGTCTTTCATAATGCTCACTGAGGTGACAAAAAGTCATTGGATTGCGATTGCTCTTATACCGTAGTATCGTGTACACAAAGTATAAAACAACACTACTTTGGCGGAGCTATCATTTGTACTCAGGTGACTCAGGTGGAAAAGTTTACGAAGTAATTATGGCCGCGCGACAGGAAGTAACAGACTTTGAACGCGGAATGGCAGTTGTTCTAAGCGCATGGGACATTCCTTTTCAGAAACCGTTAGGGAATTCAATATTTCGAGACCCACAGTGTCAAGAGTGTGCAGAGAATATCACATTACAGGCATTACCTCTCACCACGGACAACGCAGTAGCCGATGGCCTTCACTTAACGACCCAGAGCAGAGGCGTTTACGTATACAGGGTTATTACAAATGATTGAAGCGATTTCACAGCTCTACAATAACTTTATTATTTGAGATATTTTCACAATGCTTTGCACACACATACAAAAACTCAAAAAGTTTTTTTAGGCATTCACAAATGTTCGATATGTGCCCATTTAGTGATTCGGTAGACATCAAGCCGATAATCAAGTTCCTCCCACACTCGGCGCAGCATGTCCCCATCAATGAGTTCGAAAGCATCGTTGATGCGAGCTCGCAGTTCTGGCACGTTTCTTGGTAGAGGAGGTTTAAACACTGAATCTTTCACGTAACCCCACAGAAAGAAATCGCATGGGGTTAAGTCGGGAGAGCGTGGAGGCCATGACATGAATTGCTGATCATGATCTCCACCACGACCGATCCATCGGTTTTCCAATCTCCTGTTTAAGAAATGCCGAACATCATGATGGAAGTGCGGTGGGCACCATTCTGTTGAAAGATTAAGTCGGCGCTGTCGGTCTCCAGTTGTGGCATGAGCCAATTTTCCAGCATGTCCAGATATACGTGTCCTGTAACGTTTTTTTCGCAGAAGAAAAAGGGGCCGTAAACTTTAAACCGCGAGATTGCACAAAACACGTTAACTTTTGGTGAACTGCGAATTTGCTGCACGAATGCGTGACGATTCTCTACCGCCCAAATTCGCACATTGTGTCTGTTCACTTCACCATTAAGAAAAAATGTTGCTTCATCACTGAAAACAAGTTTCGCACTGAACGCATCCTCTACCATGAGCTGTTGCAACCGCGCCGAAAATTCAAAGCGTTTGACTTTGTCATCGGGTGTCAGGGCTTGTAGCAATTGTAAACGGTAAGGCTTCTGCTTTAGCCTTTTCCGTAAGATTTTCCAAACCGTCGGCTGTGGTACGTTTAGCTCCCTGCTTGCTTTATTCGTCGACTTCCGCGGGCTACGCGTGAAACTTGCCCGCACGCGTTCAACCGTTTCTTCGCTCACTGCAGGCCGACCCGTTGATTTCCCCTTACAGAGGCATCCAGAAGCTTTAAACTGCGCATACCATCGCCGAATGGAGTTAGCAGTTGGTGGATCTTTGTTGAACTTCGTCCTGAAGTGTCGTTGCACTGTTATGACTGACTGATGTGAGTGCATTTCAAGCACGACATACGCATTCTCGGCTCCTGTCGCCATTTTGTCCCACTGCGCTCTCGAGCGCGCTGGCGGCAGAAACCTGAAGTGCGGCTTCAGCCGAACAAAATTTTATGAGTTTTTCTACGTATCAGTAGTGTCTCGTGACCATATGTCAATGAATGGAGCTACAGTGAATTTATGAAATCGCTTCAATCATTTGTAATAGCCCTGTAGTTGTCAGTGCTAACAGACAAGCAACACTGCGTGAAATAACTGCAGATATTAATGTGGTACGTACGGCGAACGTATCCGTTTGGAAAGTGCAATGAAATGTGGCGTGAATGGGCTATGTCAGCAGACAACAGAGGCGAATGCCTATACTAAAAGCTCGACATCGTCTGCAGCGCCTCTCCTGGGCTCGTGACCATATCGGTTGGACCCTAGACTACTGGAAAACTGTGGCCTGATGAGGTGAGTCACGAATTCAGTTGTTAAGAGATGATGGTAGGGTTCGCGTGTGGCGCAGACCCCACGAAGCTGTGGACTCAAGTTGTCTACAAGGCACTGTGCAAGCTGGTGGTTGTTCCAGAGTAGTGTGGGCCGTGTTTACACAGAATGGACTGGGTCTTCTGGTCCAACTGGACCGATCATTGACTGGAAATGGTTACGTTCGACTACTTAGAGAGCATCTACAGTCATTCATAGACTTCATGTTCCCAACCAGCGATGGACTTTTATGGATGACAATGCGCTATATCACCGGGGCACAATATTTCGCGATTGGTTTGAAGAATACTCTGGACAATTCGAGCGAATAATTTGGCCACCCAGATCGCCCAATATGAATTCTGTCGAACGTTTATGGGACGTAATCGGAAGGTCAATTCGTACACAAAATTCTTCACCGGCAACACTTAAGTAATATTATGGACGGCTGTAGGGGCAGCATGACTCAATATTTCTGCAGGGGACTTGCAACGACTTGTTGAGTCCGTGTCACGTCGAGCTGCTCCACTACACCGGACTAAAGGAGGTTTGACACGATATTAGCACATATCCTATGACTTTTGTCAACCCAGTGTTTTGACATATGGCAACACCTTTTTAGATTCGCTTAATTAATTTAGGGTTTACATTTATTGAATGTTGGTGTTATGATAAATAGGATACATAAGGATTTGAAAGTAACGAAATGCTTCTTCAAAGTGTGAAATATATGTAAGTTTTCGCTTGGTTATTCTTTTAAGTACTAGTCGCCTCGTTATTTTGGGCCCTCGCTGTCACATTGGGTAAACAAAGTTGACAGGATGGGCCTGAGTCAACGTCATTGCACTTTTCATCTCATCAACAACAAAATCGACACCGATGCTTAAATTTTCTGCTCTGTCCACTTGTGTTCGTGTAATTTTTGTTGCTAGGATTCTGCCCGGGACTGAGAAAATGCCTACACGAATCATTTTGCTTACACCTCGTACGGTCCACGCGAATTAAAAGTTTATGTCTCGGAATGTTTTCTATGGAAGATAGCAGTCAGAAGTAGTTCACTGCCTACGTGAACTACTTTTTGCTTCATACGACTACTGCTGCCGTCTTCTGGACAACTGACCAATCCTCCTTGTACAGTGGTTGGCAACCTTTCTGAAACCATTTGCCCTACGAGAGCAAATTTCAGCCAGTACCCCAGTAAATGTAATTTTGAACCCTCTCATTTTAAAATGACGAAAGATAAATAAGATTGTCAATGTTAAAGCAAATAAAATTCACATCTTTTAGCCAAGAAACAATAATTCAATTTGACAGTTGGTGATACTTGCTTCTAACAATCATTCTTTACTTCGTTTGGTCCTAACTACTGCGCGTTCAAATTTCATTCAGTTCCTCAATTTTGTTTTTGCCTCTACGATAACCAAAAGTCTACTTTCACGTCTTTATGTTCCGGCGAATAGAATCAGTATTTTCACGCCTGTATCGTCCACGAAATTGTACTTTCGGTCCAAAGTACGGAAACATTGTTTGAAGCATTGAAAACGTGCTTGGAACCTAAGCATTTTCACGTCGACTTTTGAGATCAGGTAGACAGTAGCTTATGGAATCTATTATTTTTTACAAGAATGGGATAAATTAATTTGTGAATGAAGATTTTTAATGATGTCGACTACCAATGTCACTTCTGGCAATATCGAAACGTTTACAGAACCAAGGAAAATCTTGCAGAGTGAGGTTAAGATATTTGTTTCTCAAAAAAAAAAAAAAAAAAATCCAAGAGACTTGCCACTATGGAAATAAATTCGATATTTTTTCTACTCGGTTGTCAAGGCAACACTTGACTAGCGAAACAACAGCGACAAGCTACAGCATAACTTGTGTGACATAGCCGTACAAGGTTATCAGCTTCAGCTGTTACATTACTTCAGGTGTGGGAGGTTGTAGCTGGCCTTCTGTGTGACTGGAGACACAGCCGCCGACTGGCGTTGGGAATTCCTGGAACGAATATTTTCTCCATGTTCTCGAGAAGTGACGTAAAGCTCGCTTTTCACGTCGC
Organism: Schistocerca americana; assembly: GCF_021461395.2. Lineage (NCBI taxonomy): Eukaryota > Metazoa > Arthropoda > Insecta > Orthoptera > Acrididae > Schistocerca > Schistocerca americana. The sequence continues at coordinate 227,555,624 of NC_060123.1, forward strand.
TGATTGGCTTGTATCGGCAATACACGAGACCGGAACAAAAACAGCTGTTGGTTATTCTGGTAAAAGTTCTCGTTGTGTATCCATTAGTTTACAGCTAACTCTTTCTGCTGATATTCTGGTAATTCACTGAACAGCGAAATCAACTGGTGCACCTGCCTAATATCTTGTAGGACCCCGCGATCACTCAGAAGTGCCTCAATACGACGTGGCTTGGACTCGACTAGTGTCTGAACCAGTGCTGGAGGGAACTGACACAATGAACCCTGCAGGGCTGTCCATGAATCCGTAAGAGTACGAGGGGGTGGAGATCTCCTCTGAACAGCACGTTGCAAGACATCCCAGACAGATATGCTCAATAATGTTCATATCCGGGGAGTTCGGTGGCCAACGTAAGTGTTTAAACTTAGAATAGTGTTCCTGGAGCCACTCTGTAGCAATTTTGGACGTGTGGAGTGTCGCATTATCCTGCTGGAATTGCCCAAGTAGCCGGCCCCGGTGGTCTAGCGGTTCTGGCGCTGCAGTCCGGAACCGCGGGACTGCTGCGGTCGCAGGTTCGAATCCTGCCTCGGGCATGGATGTGTGTGATGTCCTTAGGTTAGTTAGGTTTAAGTAGTTCTAAGTTCTAGGGGACTGATGACCACAGATGGCATGGGGGCGTAATTATATAAATATGAAATGCAAATACTTGCGTTTTGTAACCAAATTTCATAAGCTGCAAATAATGTGTGTACGGTCCAGTCACATTAATGAGAGCACCATCTGCCTTCAACATCAACGTGCAACAACCGCTCGCAGACTGCAGGTGACAGCTCTAGCAGCAATGGGCCTGGGTGGCCGAGCGGTTCTAGGCGCTACAGTCTGGAACCGAGCGACCGCTACGGTCGCAGGTTCGAATCCTGCCTCGGGCATGGATGTGTGTGATGTCGTTATATTAGTTAGGTTTAAGTAGTTCTAAGTTCTAGGGGACTTATGACCTAAGATGTTCAGTCCCATAGTGCTCAGAGCCATTTTTGAATTGCCCAAGTCCGTCGGAATGCAAAATGGACATGGATGGATGCAGATGATCAGGCAGGATGCTTACATACGTGTCACCTGTCACAGTCGTGTCTAGACGTGTCAGGGGTCCCACATCACTCCAACTGCACAGGCGCCACACCATTACAGAGCCTCCACCAGCTTCAACAATTTCCTGCTGACATGCAGGGTCCATGGATTCATGAAGTTGTCTCCATACCCCTACACGTCCGACCGCTGGATATAATTTGAAACGAGATTCGTCCGACCAGGCAACATGTTTCCAGTCATCAACAGTCCAATGTCGGTGTTGACAGGCCTAGGCGAGGTGTAAAGCTTTGTGTCGTGCAGTGGAACAAGTGTTAATCTAATCATTAATCTAATCTAATCTCTAATCTAATCATCAAGGGTACACGAGTGGGCGTTCGGCTCCGAAAGCCCATATCGATGATGTTTCGTTGAATGGTTCGCACTATGACACTTGTTGATAGTCCAGTATTGAAAGCTACAGCAGTTTGCGGAAGGTTTGCACTTCTGAGATGTTGAAGGCTTCTCTTCAGTCGTTGTCGGTTCTGTTCTTGCAAGATCTTTTTCCAGCCGCAGCGATGTCGAATATTTTTATCGGATTCCTGATATTCACGGTATACTCGTAAAATGGTCGTACGGGAAAACCCCTACTTCATCGCTACTTCGGACATCTGCGTCTCATCGCTCATGCGCCGACTATAACACAACGTTAAAACTGACTTAAATCTTGATAACCTCCAATTGTAGCAGCAGTAACCGACCTAACAACTGATCCAGACATTTGTTGTTTTACATAGGCGTTGCCGACCGCAGCGCCGTATTCTTTATATACATCTGAATTTAAATACGCATACCTATACCAGTTTCTTTGGCGCTTCAGTGTAGCTTTCGTTACGTAAAAAAGACCAATCCTATCACCCCACATTATTTTGCTAGAGGTTCTTCCATTAATTTGCAAAAATAACTATAGAAACGCAAGAGTGAGAAATATTTTGAAAACAACTGCTGATGACAATACTAAAGGTATTTGAATTCATTTTGGTTCTGTTATGTTTTCAAAAATTGTGTAACCTTAATATAAAATTTTTAACGACGTTTCCTTAAAATTACGCTAAAACTGCAGAATAAGGAAAATATACTAATTAAAATCAATGGCCTTTTATTTTTGCGAAGAAAGTAAAATGATATACGAAAAACTTACCTCAGAAATGGATGCACAAACATCAAAAAAAGTTTTACATCACCTCGGTTCCGATAGGTTTGTAACCTGTACAGAAAATTGGAATAGAGATCAACATACATTACCGCCCTTATTATTGCTCATGAAAACGACACATTGCATGTTGTAGCACCATGCAGCGAGACCTTCAGAGGTAGTGGTTCAGACTGCTCTACAAACCGGTACCTCTAATACCCAGTAGCACGTCATCTTGATGCATGCCTGTATTCATCGTGGCATACTATCCACAAATTCACCAAGGCGTTGCCCACATTGCCCCACTCCTTAATGGCGATTCGGCGTAGATCCCTCAGAGTGATTGGTGGGTCACGTTGTCCATAAACAGCCCTTTTCAATCTATCCCAGGCATGTTCGATGGGGTTCATGTCTGGAGAACATGCTGGCCACTCTAGTCGAGCGATGTCGTTATCCTGAAGGAAGTCATTCACAAGATGTGCACGATGGGGGCGCGAATTTTCGTCCATGAAGACGACTGCCTCGCCAATATGCTGCAGATATGGTTGCACTATCGGTCGGAGGATGGCATTCACGTATCGTATAGCCGTTACGGCGCCTTTCATGACCACCAGTGGCGTGCGTCGGCCCCACATAATGCCACCACGAAACAGCAGGGGACCTCCATCTTGCTGCACTCGCTGGACAATGTGTCTAAGGCGTTCAGCCTGACCGGGTTACCTCTAAACACGTTTCCGACGATTGTCCGGTTGAAGGCATATGTGACACTCATCGGTGAAGAGAAGATGATGCCAGTCCTGAGTGGTCCATTCGGCATGTTGCTGGGCCCATCTGTACCGCGATGCATGGTGTCGTGGTTGCAAAGATGGACCTCGCCATGGACGGGAGTGAAGTTGTACATCATGTAGTCTATTGCGCACAGTTTGAGTCGTAACACGACGTCCTGTGGTTGCACGAAAAGCATTATTCAACATGATGGTGTTGCTGTCAGGATTTCTCCGAGCCATAATCTATAGGTAGCGGTCATCCACTGCAGTAGTAGCCCTTGGGCGGCCAAAGCGAGGCATGTCATCGACGTTCCTGTCTCTCTGTATCTCTATATATGAAGACAGTAACTGTTCTCGAAAGAACAGAATACTGTTGATGACCGTGCAGCTTTTCGTTGGAATAAATGATGACTAACTGAAACCCTCAGCTGCTGACAGGTTTAGTTGATATACCTCGATGTGGACAGCTGAAAATGTGTGCCCCGACCGGGACTCGAACCCGGGATCTCCTGCTTACATGGCAGACGCTCTATCCATCTGAGCCACCGAGGACACAGATGAATAGCGCGACTGCAGGGACTTATCCCTTGCACGTTATTCATCTGTGTCCTCGGTGGCTCAGATGGATAGAGCGTCTGCCATATAAGCAGGAGATCCCGGGTACGAGTCCCGGTCGGGGCACACATTTTCAGCTGTCCACATCGAGGTATATCAACAACACCTGTCGGCAGCTGAGGGTTTCAGTTAGTCATCATTTATTCTCTGTATCTCCTCCATGTCCTAAAAACATCGCTTTGGTTCACTCCGAGACGCCTGGACACTTCCCTTGTTGAGAGCCCTTCCTGGCACAAAGTAAAAATGCAGACGCGATCCGACCGCGGTATTGACCGTCATGGTTGAACTGTAGCAACACGAGCCTTGTACCTCCTTCCTGATGGAATGAATGGAACTGATCGGCTATCGGATCCCCTCCGTCTAATAGGCGCTGTTCATGCATGTTTGTTTACATCTTTGGGCGGGTTTAGTGACATTTCTGAACAGTCAAAGGGATTGTGTCTGTGACACAATTTCCATTGTCAACGTCTATCTTCAGGAGTTGTGGGAACCGGCGTGATGCAAAACTTTTCTTGAAGTGTGTAGTTTAAGCGGGTATCGCTATACATGGCTCAATTTATTCGACTGATATCCTAAGAAGTTTTCGTCTGCTGTAGCTTCGCTTCATCTACATGAAGCGCAGTGCCCCTAGCGAATTGACGATGTCACAAGTATGAGTAAGTATCGATACTTTTGTTTCAATACCCAAGGTATTGGCGCCGATAGCATTTTTTCAATAATTTCGTCGTTTCGTCGGAGGTATCAAATCGTGTGGAGTAAATTAATAACACTTAACTAATAGTCTAATGAAGATTAAACGCTGTGCAGTATCTATGTCGTTTACGGGAAACACAAGTACAGTACTAAAAACTACCTACCGTGCACAGTCTGCAATGAAAATTTCCGATTTCGACAACGTATACCAGTGATATTAAGTATGCGACCTCTTCCTTGGAGTTCAGTTACTGATATGCATTAGAACCAAATGTAAGTCTCTAATAACCGAACAGATTGTATTCATGAAAAAAAAATCCATTCTCTAAGTTAGTAAAGATCTGAGAATTTGGGAAGCCTCTTTCTATACGCGGCAGTTATAGAGAAGATATCTTCATCATGAGCGGTAACTCGACACTTGTGCTCCGTGGGAATCCAAGACTTACCAATTTCTTGCAAGCTGAGACATGGGATGCAGACTGGTCACAGCGCCAGTCAAATCATTACTATTCTGTGCATCTGACTATTGTTTGTATCAATTCATGCTTCGTAAGCTACTATTTATTTCCTGGGTACTAAGACAGTTTGAAGCTTCAAGGTAATGCCGTATGGTTAGTTATAATTTCTGCCAGTATGCAACGGAACAGGGGATTCGTATGATGGTATGTTTAATCTTACATTACACTATGATATTAATAATGCTGATGCAGACACAGCACAATGTTTCTACTTATTTTAGAACAGGTTCTTTTGAATCAAAGAAGTGCTTAAAGGATAAATGAGAATGCATTCAGTATCTTGCCGTAATGTCGCTCTCGATGATATCAGTATTTCTCATTCTATTCTAAATAAGTCCTGTTGTGTTAAAAAAGAGCAAAAGTACATAAAAAGTTCACACTAGTTTGCGATCCTGTCAGTATCCATAAATGTATTTCTGTGTTATCTATAAGATATTCTGAAGGTACTTCGGATAAAATACAGGAGTAAAAGGTTACCTACAAGTTGTATAGAAACTAGATTGTGGTTACAGGAGTCAAAGGCGAGATCTCTCACCAAGTCCTCGTACTTGGCTGCAGACACTATTTTCTAGGCAGCCTTAGGTGATCACTGTGCGCTCAGAACTGAAAAGAGCGACTTGATGCGATCAAAGGGCACACTAGAGACAACGCCGAACGCGTCCATGCAGTTCTTCATCGAATTTTCAAAGCGGTTTCCATTTGGCGCCCAATGGGACCGTACTTTCCGAATGACCCCATAGTATCTAATCTGTTATTGGAGCGTCCCTAGGTGCCTGTAGCAGGTAAGCTGTTTTCAGATGTGAGCCGTTCTGCGGCTCTCTTCGGTGCTGTTTGTAAGTTTCGGTCCTCTGTTGGAGGCCAGACTGTATCGTTTAGTTGACATGGTTGCGGTTGTTTGTCTTCTCGTGTTGACTGGCGCCACTTGGTTTCGCCAGCGTTGCCTGTCCGCTAGTGGCAGCAGGGGCAGTTATCGATATGTAGTAACGGTGGCTCTATCTTTGGGGCGACGTCGTGGTTCTTCCAGGTCGGTCAGGGGGCAGTTCGATTGGGGACTCAAGAGGAGCCAGGTCCGCACAGTGCGAGAACACGCCGGGACCGCTGGCGGCGTGCATGGACTGCCGGATCGAAGGCATGTAGTCATGAGGGTGCACGACCTCGTCGTAAACCGCATTCTGCGAGCTTTGAGTGCATTTGGATTTAAGTAGAGAAACCTCCACCATTATGAGATCTTGCGATTCTCCAGTGAGTTGGATTTGTGTTGCTGCTCGTAGTGTTGCCGAGGCAAAGAGCAGCAAATGGAGTGCTTGGGGGAGGCGGATCTGATTAGCTTCCTTCGACTTCTAATTACTACTTATTGCGTTCAGTTTGTTACTATTTGTTAAGTTCAACCAGCGGTAGTTTTCCTGCTTCGTAGCTGCTAATGCCCTGTTACCCGCCCTGGTGGTTAGTGTATGTAACGGCAATGTACGTCCTCTCCTTGCTGCTGCTGTCCAGTGAGGCATGTCGTTTTGACAGTTTTCTTGATTGGTTGGCGATTCTTCTACTCTGGTGGTAGTGATTCCTTTCTCGTTCCAGGCGCTCTAAGCACAGTATTCTGCAGACGGAGTCCAGACCGCCGGTTCCAGCTTTGGCATATTTTTACATCTTTGCATTTGGGTTATTGGACGTCAGGTAGCCTCAGCAAGGTTATCATTAGTGATTCGTTATACTGCCACTAGTCTGAGTTACCATCTTGTGAAGTGTTTTTTGCCAGACGTAATCAGTGGTCAATTCCTGGTGCACTGACTGTGACTGGCCCTTGTATTTTATTATTGTATTTGCTGTTTTATTGTATGTTTTTAATATTTTTTATATAATTGCCATTCTTTGCGTTACAGCAGGTTTAAAAGAGTGTGCTACCAAGTTTAGTAATGCACAAAAGCGACAAAAGTAGAATACAGGCTAGTGAAATGAAGTTCCAGAGGAGCAGGTTGAGTGTAACAAGACGAGACAGATTGCGAAATGTGTATGTGAGGGAAAGACTAAAGGAGGAACCAGTACAGGACAGGATAGAAAAATCAAGACTGCAGTGGTATGGACACATGAAGAGAATGGATGAGGGAAGAATTCCAAAGAGGATGTTTGATCTGCAACTGGAGGGGAAGAGGCCCAGAGGAAGACCAAGAGATAGATGGGTGAAGGGAGTGAAGGAATGTGTGATGAGAAGAGGAGAGAACTGGACGAAGGTGGAAGAGGGGGAATGGTGGAAAGACAGAACACGATGGAGAAGCTTGTGTTACCGACAGACCCAGCCAGTGGCTGGAAACTGTCCAAGATGATGATGATGCTACCAAGTTTACAATCATTTTGTCTCGCCTGTTTGGTGATCAGTTGCTTGTCCTTTTAAACTAACCTTTGCTGTTGTATTTTCTGTTTTACTGTATGTTTTTTTTTAATTTTTTATATAATTGCCATTCTTGGCGTTACAGCAGGTTTAAATGGTTGTGCTACCAAGTTTACCATCATTTTGTCTCACCCGTTTGGTGATCAGTTGCCTGTCTTTTTAAATTAACCTTTGCTATTGCATTGCTGTTTTACAGTGTGTTTGTTAAATTTTTTTTATAATTGCCGTTCTTGGCGTTAAAGTCCTTCAACCGTGACTGTGGTTACTTGGCTTAAGGGGCGGGGGGGGGGGGGGGGGGGGGGTAGGACGTCAAACGGGTTACTTGGAGCAGGAGAAGCACCACAGGACATTTTAATCTCCACTATCTATACTTTTACAAATAAATTCATAAAACTTTGACCGGGAAGGATTCAGGATTCATACTCATATCAGTGGAAGCTCAAAAATGTAACAAAACACACTTTTTTTAGATGTGAAATTTCATCATTTTTTCACTTACTAGTGGCTGCATTTGTTGCTATAGGTACACTTTTCTTCCTAAGTAAGAGAGATTCTTCGATGACTTGTGCACAGCATACAAACCATAGTTACGGGTGTATGATACTCTAGAAGTTATTTAATTTATGAAAAAATGAATGAACCGCTACATTTTAAACTTCATGTTTAGAAAAAACTCAAGTTTTATAGTTAATTATTTCAATTTTTTCCACAGTTTTTTAATAGATTTGGAAAATTCTAGAGTTTCGTACACCTGTAACTACTGTTTGTATGCTATGAAAAATTCATCGAAGAATCTCTCTTACTTAGGAAGAAAAGTGTACCTATAGCAACAAATGTAGCCAGTAATAAGTGAAAAAAATGATGAAATTTCACATGTAGAAAAAAAGGTATTTTGCTACGTTTTTGAACTTCCACTGCGATGAGTGTGAGTCCTCAATCCTTCCTGGTCATGGTGACAAAGTTTTATGAATTTATTTATAAAAGTATAAACAGTAGAAATTAAAATGTTCTGTGGTGACTCTCCCGCTCCAAGTCAGCTAGTTTGACGTCCTACTACCCCCCTTAAAACTCTAATTGGTATCACATTGGCTTGTTTTTAAAACATTATTTGTTGTGTCTGTATTTTATGCTCATTTGGTAATTTGCAACACACTGAAAGCACTATTAATTACACAGATGTTTATTCCCTCATCAATAACGTGTGATATCTTGATTTATTGCTGAGTCTGGAATTACCGTTTTAAAATAAATGTGTGTAATTGCAAAAGGGAACTGATTACGGCCCCGTCCACAATTGTACCCGAATCCTGCCATCCTCAACTACCAGGTTTCAAGCTGCGTGTTCGATTCATTTTGGTTCTGGAGATTCTGCCGTCGACTGTGGCCCTCGGTACCGCAGACCAGGCAGCGGGAGTGTCCCCAGTAGAGAGCACACGCGCGGCTACTGGGCGGCGGCGCGGCTGTGGCGTGTCTGGACGGGCCAGACATCTGCCAGACGCAAGCCACAGGGCAGCAGCTGCTGGGAGCCACACAATAGGCCCTCTCTCAATAAAGGGGCGCGCCAGGGGGCACAAAAACCGTCTGGCTGGGGCCCTATCGCTTTCATCGACTCACGCCGAGACAATCCCTCTGGAGCCCCTAGCCGGAGTTGACCCCGGCATTCTCTGTATTCTGAGGTGAACGTCTCTAAATTCGGTGAGTGAGGAAGCAAGGATCTCGGAAATGTCGCTCATGCGCCTTTCCCCGCACGATATCCTGAAGACATGGCTCGAAGCAATCCTGCAGCTATAGTGTTTCTTGGCTGTCGGTAACCATTTGGCTCAGTGCCACACCAACGCTCACTAACGAAATTAAAAGCATATGGGGTATCAAATGACATTTATGATTGGATTAAGGACTTCTTGGTAGTAAGGACGCAGTATGTTACGAGGGCTATTCGGAAAGTAAACTGCTAATTTCTCAAACTGGGGAACAATCAAGAATGGGGTGCCGCAAGGTTTGGTGTTGGATCCCCTGCTGTTCTTAATGTATATATATTTGACTTGCCATTCTACATTCACAAATATGCAAAGCTGCCACTCTTTGCCGGTGATACAAGTATAGCTATCACACCCAATAGACAAAAATTAACTGATGAAATTGTAAACGATGTTTTTCAGAAAATGGCTCTGAGCACTATGGGACTTAACTTCTCAGGTCATCAGTCGCCTAGAACTTAGAACTAATTAAACCTAACTAACCTAAGGACATCACACACATCCATGCCCGAGGCAGGATTCGAACCTGCGAACGTAGCGGTCGCTCGGCTCCAGACTGTAGCGCCTAGAACCGCACGGCCACTCCGGCCGGCTTTTCAGAAAATCATTAAGTGGTTCTCTGCAAATGGGCTCTCATTAAACTTTGACAAAACACAGTATATCCAGTTCCACACAGTAAATGGAATGACACCATTAATAAATATAGACTTCGATCAGAAATCTGTAGCTAGGGTAGAATATTCAAAATTTCTATGTTTATGCATTGATGAGGGGTTGAACTGGAAAAAAAAAAAAAAAAACACACTGAAGATCTGCTGAAACGTTTGAGTTCAGCTACTTGTGCTATTAGGGTCATTGCAAATTTTGGCGATATACATCTCAGTAAATTAGCTTACCACACCTATTTTCATTCTGTGCTTTCGTATGGCATCATATTATGGGGTAACTTATCATTGAGTAAAAGAGTGTTCATTGCACAAAAGCGTGAAATCAGAATGATTGCTGGAGTTCATCCAAGATCATCCTGCAAACACTTATTTAAAGAGCTAGGGACCTTCACTGTAGCCTCACAATAATATATATTCACTTATGAAATTTGTTATTAACAATCCGAACTAACTCAAAAGTAATAGCAGTTTACATGCCTACAACACTAGGAGAAAGGATGATCTTCACTACTCAAGTTTAAATCTAACTTTGGCTCAGAAGGGGGTAAATTATGCTGCCACGAAAGTCTTTGGTTACTTACCTAATAGCATCAAAAGTCTGACAGATAGCCATATAGCATTAAAAGGAAGTTAAAAGAATTTCTGAATGGCAACTCCTTCTACTCATTAGATGAATTTTTGAATTTAGTAAGTGGTAATTTCCCCACTCCCCACCAAAAAAAAATTGTCAAGTAATATTTTGTGTAATGTAATATCTTGGATTGACACCTTTTATTAACCTGACACGTTCCACATCATTACGAAGTGTCTTATTCATGGTCTATGGAACAAGTACTAATCTAATCTAATGTAAGGTACGGTCGGGCGCGAAATGGAAACCACAGTGGAAATTCGATGACACATTGCACACATGTGTTGGGTAGTGTATCTAGTAAGCAATTCGATCGCTTCACGTCTCTCTTTTCAGTTTTGAGCACAAAGTGACCACGTAAAGATGCCTAGAAGATAGCGTCTCCCGCCAAGTGTGAGGGCCTGGTGAGAGATTTTGCCTGATATCATGCAGCCAACATAAGTTAACTGTCATGTGTTTCCTTCTTCACGGCGATCCACGCCCGCAAACTGCAGGGGCAATGAAGATGCTCGTGCAGAGTTTCCGATGGGAAGTGTTTGATCATCCACAATACAGTCCGTAACTTGCTCCCATTGGGTTTCGTTTCTGTTCACATGGACCGCTGGCTATGAAGATAACATTCTGGCACAGACAACGAGCTGTAGACGAACGCAGAGATTTGGCGGGGAGAACAGACGGCTGCCCTCTGTGATGAGGGCAACTATGTAGAGAAGCAGCTGAAGGGTCTAGCTAATTTTTTTCGCAGTGGTTTCATTTCACTACCGTCCAGAGGGGAGAAGTAGAAGAAACTTAAGGCGTTCCATAGGGAACTGCGGTAGGTTCCTTGCTGTTCATCCGGTATTATAATGACGAAGCACACAGTACTAATAATAAGTTCCCTGTTTCTTGCAAGGCAGCGGCCTTGCCGCAGTGGATACATCGGTTCCCGTCGGTTCACCGAAGTTAAGCGCTGTCAGGCGTGGCCGGCGCTTGGATGGGTGACCATCTGGGCCCCCATGCGCTGTTGCCATTTTTTGGGGTGCACTCAGGCTCGTGATGCCAGCTGAGGAGCTACTCGACCGAATAGTAGCGGCTCCGTTCAAAGAAAACCATCACAACGACCGGGAGAGCGGTGTGCTCACCACACGCCCCTCCTATCCGCATCCTCAGCTGAGGATGACACGGCGGTCGGATGGTCCTCATGGGCCACTTGTGGCCTTCAGACGGAGTGCTGCTGCTGCTGTTTCTTGCAGATGACGCAACGGTCTACACTGACGGAAAAATTTTGGGATTACATTTTTCTAGGTAACGTATTTAAGTGATTAACACTGTAAGATCACACGTTAATATAAACGCGAGATAAGCCATTGCAAATGTGAAATGTGTGCACAATTATAACCGGTATAATTACCAGAATGTTGAATGCAGCATGCAAACGTGCTTGCATTGTGTTGTACAGATGCGGGATGTCAGTTTGTGGTATGGAGTTCGACGCATGTTGCAGTTGGCCAGTCAACATAGGGGAGGTTAACGCTGTTTGTGGATGCCGCTGGAGTTGTCATCCGATGATGTCACACATGTGTTCGACTGGAGACAAATCTCCTGACTGAGCAGGTCAAGATAACTTGTCGACACTCTGGCGAGCATGTTGCGTTACAACAGCGGTATCTGGGCCAGCGTTATTCTGTTGGAAAACACATCCCCAGAATGCTGTCTGGCAACACAACAGCTCAAATCAGCAGACTGACGTACAAATTTGCAGTCAGGCTCCGTGGGATAACCACGAGAGCTCTCCCGCTGTCATACAAAGTAGCACCCCGGGCCACAACTCCAGATGAGGACCCGGTGTGTCTAGCTCGCAGACAGGTTGGTTGCAGGCTCTGAACTGGCCTCGTTCTAACCAACACATGACCATCACTGGCACGGAGGCAGAAACTGCTTTCATCAGACAACACAAGAACTCCACCCTGCCCACCAGGGAGCTCTCGCTTGACACCACTGAAATAGCAAATGGTGGTAGTTGGGCGTCTGGCTCGGAGCTGTCCTTGAAGTAACCAATCTGTAAGAGTTTGCTGTATCACTGCTGTAGCAAGTACTGCTCAAACTGCTGCTGCAGATGCAGTACAGTGCACGAGAGACATAGGCGACCACGATGCCCTTCAGTCTCTGTAGTGCCACGTGGCTGTCCATATCCCGGTCTTTTGCGATCGTACATTCTCGTGACCACCGCTGCCGGCAGTCATGTACAGTGGCGAAGTTCCTGCCAAGTCTTACTGCAATATAGAGGAAGGAAAAAATCAGCTTCTCGTAACCTTATTACAGGACCTCGTTCAAACTCAGTGAGTAACTAACGCTCTCAACCGTTACAGCCTGTATTTAAAGCAAAGCTGATTTGCATCCTCATAGTGACGCTACTAGCGCCACACTTATACGACTGGCGCGAAATTTGAATTCACATCATCTTTCTGGTGTAAAGACACGCTTACCAACTTTCGTTTATGTCGCACAACCCCTTCTTGGTGCTGCTATATTTTTTTTTTTTTTTCGTCAGTGTTGAACTGGAGAAAGGTGGGAAAGAGTGGCCGAGGCAGGAAACGTAGCCATTGCATATTTGTTGCCCTAAACAGTGTTGCTGTCTGCCGAGAAATGAGTAAACTTGTTCTAATATACACCATAATCGTTGTCAGTGAGTTTGACAGTGGAAGCATGTTCCGTTATTTTTTAGTAAAATTATTTCCGATTTTCAATTTTTTAATCATCCCACGCTGTTTGTTTTGGTTTGAGTATTTGAGTTTCGTAAAGCTCTCACAATAAACCTGTGATGCCACAGTATTCTCTCATGTAACTCCATTGCTAAAATTCGTTTGCGGTCCCAAAAGAAACTGTAAGCATCATTTCACGAGTTGACTCGGTAGGGTTGAATTTTTTGGACCTATTGGTAAAATGAGTGTGCATCTACATCTACGGCGCGTTCCTTAGTTTCAGAGTTCACTTTCTGCACTTATTCGTCCCGATTCCCTGTTCTGTTCGGAAAGGTCTCCCCCTCCTCACAGGAGCGCTGAAGGAATGTCAAGGCTTAACCCATTCTTTCGATTCTTTCTGTGAGAATCGATTAGTCATTTGATACCAACTGTGAACAAAAGTTACAGTAACCTCCTTGTGACGGTGTTAAAGATGACTGTCCTTGAAATATGTGGTAGATATCCAGAAAGTTCGAAGTTTGGGTGCTACCGTCCGCTCGTATGATTTGTCAATACGTTGCAAAAGTTTATCAGTCTTCCTCGACACCTTCATCATGTATATCTTTGCGACCAGCCTTGAATTTTCTTCACGACTCCCTTAAAACACTACCACTCACAATACCATCCGCATACGCAATGCACAAGTGATGATAAATTTCAGCAGAACTGACTCCTTTTGCTTTAGGACTACCTTGCAAACTGGGGGGAGATGCAGTAACACCGTCCACTTCAGCCGCCTGCTGCTTACTCACTAACGAACGCAACAGAGAGATTGAAAGTTTCCTGTTAAATAACCCACTCGTTTCTGACCACAGTGTTTTGCTTAGTAAATTGGCGAATTTGTCTTTGCTAGAGAGAAACGTTGGCACTTGTCTGGCCACGGATCGAGTCGATCTGAATGGGTACCAGACGTTCCGAGTTTGGTTCTGTTTTCTGCTTCGGCGTGTTGCTGCTTCGTAGGAGGTCGTTGTGACGTCGTTAGGAGTCCTACAGTGCTGGAGATTTTGGGTGAGATCTTTACAGTTACTTCCCGTCATGGTTAATAGCGACGTGTAGTTCATTTCAGTAATGTGATCGACATATGCAGACTGAAATCTGGTGGTCAAGGGAAGGCAGGATTAGGTTACTATTGTGGACGGGGACGTAATCAGTTACTATTGGTTGCCTTTTGCAGTTACACACAATTTATTTTGAACCAGTAATTCCAGACTCAGCAATAAATAAAAATACCACACGTTATTAATGAAGGAATGAAAAACTGTGTAAGTAATGGTGTTTTCTGTGAGTTACAATTTAGCTTATCACCAGTAATTACAGATACAGCAGATAATGTTTTAAAAGCAAGCCACTGTGATCTGGGCAGAAGGCCTTACACGCCAGGAATGGAAATATATTAAGAATTGTTTAAAACACGCTGCAACTCACAAATAACAGGTATTGAAATATTAAAAGGCAAGTCGCCACAAACACAGCAGAAGGCATTAGATGCCAGGAATGGCAGTAAATGAGGTTTTAAAGGCTTACTGCGTAAATACAAATACCAAAGTAGAATTTTAAGGCAAGTGACCACATCACTGCTGAAGGCCTTACACGCCAGGAACGGCAATAATATAAAAAATTTAGAAACCTGCTGTAAAACAGCAAATACAATAGCAAAGGTTAATTTAAAAAAACAAGCAACTGATCACCAAACGGGTGAAATAAGATGATGGTAAACTTTGTAACACAACCCTTAACATCCACTGAACACTACACTGCTAGATTTATTCCAGAAGGCGACCAGAACTATTAACTAGACATATATAACCTTTAAAGTAGGCATTACAAAGTATTGTAATAAATAATAGAATAATAATACACAAGGACCAGTACATAAGTTCCTTAAAGGGTACTGAGGCAGATTATATCCGCAGAAGGCGTGGGCTGAATGAGCGTCACACTGAACTATTAGTCATCAGACCTCCTTTTAGAACACACATATCTTACAAGAACCAAGGGGCCACAGACGGTGCTCCAGGAATCGACCTCTGAGAAGGTCCGGCAACAAACACTTTCGCGAGCGATGAGATAGGTAGCCAAGAGTTGCATTCACTTCACAATATGGTAACTCAGACTAGTAGCAGTCTAACGAATGACTGATGATAATCTCGCTGAAGCTAGTTGACGTCCGATAAACCATATTCAACGATGGAACAATACGCCAAAGCCGGAACCGCCGGTCTGCACTAAGTCCCCAGAATACTGTGTTTGGAGCGCCCAGAACGAGAAAGGAACCACTACCACTAGAACAGAAGAATCACCCACCAGCCTGCAATCAACAAAGCTGTCAAAACTACACGCCTTACCGGACAGCAGCGGCAAGGCGAAGAAACGTACACTGCCGTTACATACACTAACCCCCAGGGCAGGTAACTGGGGCGTTAGCGGCCACCAGGCAGGAAAAATTACCGCTGGTTGAACTTAACAAATTGTAACGAGCTAAACGCAGTAAATAGTAATAAGAAGTTGAGGAAAGCTAATCAGATCCGCCTTCCCCAAGCACTCCACTCGCTGCTATTCGCCTCGGCGACACTAAGCGCAGCAACACGCACCCAAGTCATTGGAGAATCGCGAGATATCACAATGGTGGAGGTGTCTGTACTTGGATTGAAATGCACTCATCTTAAAGCTTTCTGGATTCGGTTTGCGGCTAGGACGTGTAATCTCGTGACCACAGCCCCTCCATCCCGCAGTCCCTGCGCGCCGCCAGCGGTCCCGGCGTGATCTGGCACTGCACGGACCTCGCTCCTCCTGAGTCTCCAACCGAACTGGCCCACTCTCACGACCCGGAAAAACAACGACGTCGCCCCAAAGATAGGGCAACAGTTACTGCGTATCGATAACCGCCGCTGCTGCCACTAATGGACAGGCAACGCTTGCGAAACCGAGTGGCGCCAGTCAACACGAGAAGAGAAAGAACAGCAACCATACCAATACCACAATACCAACTAAACGGTACCATCTGGCCTCCAACAGAGGGGGGGGGGAGAGAACCTACACAGCACCAACGCGAGCTGCAGCACGGCTCACAGACAGTTAACTTGCAATCATTTCGCGTACAGAAGTAGCAGTGAATTATAACATTAAGCAGTATCCACCTGAGTGGTACCATGAAGGCTCACAGATCGCTCGTCTTTGTTACACTAAAAACTGGTTTATAGAATCGAGTAATACCCCTTAGATTCGTTGTATTATACAGGGCGTTCGGAAATTCCCGTTACAAACTTCTAGGACTTGTAGAGGGGAGTGAGTATACAATATTTTGAACACGAATCCCCATACCGTTTCCATTCTACGACAGTTTCAGTTCAGATGCGTAACGCGTCCACGTCCTCAGAGGGAGAGAGAAAAGTGTCTCAGAGTTGCTTTTCCTGGTACGCAGTAGGGTACATGGGATGACGTTTACTACGTCAGCCTGTCACTTGATGTCACTTGGCCTCTGACTTGCTACGAGACTCCTTCAGAGACAGTGAAAAGTCTGCTGGCTCGAGTTCTGGCCGCTACGCTAGAGGTTGAAGAGACACTATGTGGGATGGAAAGGGTGTGCGAGGTGCCAGAGTGGAGAAGAGTTTGCTCCTCTTTAATTCTGGCGAATTTTGCATGAGAACTGGACATGCACTCGAACCCCTCCTTACCTACGACCTAATTGATTATGTGCAGAATGGTAATGAAACGAATTGATGTTGGACCCTGCTAGTTGGTAAAATAAGGAATGCACACTCACAATAATTTAATAAAAATCATTATAGAGAAAAAGGGAATTTTATCATAATAAACGACAGGAAATGGGATTCTACATCTATCTATGAAATGATACGCGGATTAAATATTACAATGTGATTTATTATAAATCAGAACACAAAGTTGCTTAATTGTCAATACAAACTGTAGGCTAAAGGATAGGTCATACTGAACTATTATGAGAATAAGAATTGGCTCGAGAACAAGGGGCTCCTACTCTCTGTGATGCAATAGATTGGCGATAGTGACTGGAGGTCATAATGAATCAAATGTTACTCCCCAGACTATATTGCAGTATCGCGATTAGTAGTGAGAGCTCAAATGGGATCACATGGAGAAACAAGGAAGGTGGACTTGTGCAAAGCGAGCGCGTGTGCTGCTGAGGACTTCAGTATAAAATTGGTGGGTCCTACAACGCCGGAGCCGCAAAATACTTTACCAGTCCTGAAACCTGGAGCACGTCGTCGGTGGGCAGCGTTCTGATGATGTAGGCGCCGACTTCTGCCGTGCAGCAACTCTGTTTCAACCCCTGGCAGAATTCTAAGTTCTGCTGAAAAAGTGCGACTAAGTCGTAAGACTGTCCGACTCCAACGAAGATCACATCCCAAATGCCCTGCATCCGCACAACTCAAGAGCAAAGCCAACGTTACTCAACTCCCCACTACCCTCGAAAAACTGCGAATCAGCCTTCAGTGCTGATTCCAAAATTCCCCCACACTATCTCAGAACATCATTCGCGCCAACAGTGACCGTTCCCTCCAATTTCAAGCAAGGATTTATGGCGTCAACTGGCCTCAGTTTAAGTTGACCAATCATGCCTCTGCTATTTAGCTCGGGGCACTGAACTTGCCATTTGATCGGCTTTGAAAACAACATGCCTAGGCCACTGGCCATCTGGCTCCAGGCAGTCGCGCCCAGCAGGGCATAGTCCACAAGTATTCTGAGAATCATGAGGACAATGCAGTCAGTCGGTGCCACCAGTCTTCATTCCAGACGCGCCAGAACGGTAAACACATGAACTGCGGCGACACTCAGACGCCTCGCATGTCGTTTCGCCTTGCATACAACAGGCGAAACTCGACCGAGGTCAGTCGTCCCACCAGGCGTTCAAGCTCATTAATGTACGACCCTCCCAGCAGTCGCAGAAGTGCAGCCGCCCACCAGAAACGCAGTGTGCCACGTCCTCCGGTGCTCGCCTCGCAACAGACCACCCAGGAAAGTAACAGAGGCAACTAAAAGCAAGACCACATACAGTTCACAACATGCACAGCAACCAAGTGAAATGTACTTTGAGCTCTCAGTACAAATACTCTCGTTAGAATAACCTTATTTGGTCTCTTACCACCATTCAGTGACATAAAACATTAATAAAATTGATGGAAATGAGAGGCGACGTGCAGAAGAGGGCATGGAACCTCTCAAGTGTATCAGAACATGTTTTGTACGTACATTGTCTGTAACAATGTTGATGGTCGCCACATTGAGCCGCTGTTGTAATGCATCAATACTTGTCTGTACATATTGTATGCTGGGTTCTTTTTTGTTTTACAATAATACTAAACGTGATGTTTATGTTCTAACACAAACAAATGTGCTTAGGTGATAAATGAATGTTTCTTTACATTTTCTTTCGATTTGTTACCTAACAATGGTACTGCGTGAAGCCTAATTTACTTCTTCAAGCAGAAATGTATGTATTAAACAGCTGCATTGAAACCAGCGTAGAACGGATAGGGTAGTTTCCGAACATGAGTTCCTATCTAAAATATTGTGTACCCACTCCCCTCTACAAGTCCTAGAAGTCTGTAATGGGATTTTCTGGACACCCCTATACTCTGTCTTATCATCCTCTCCTACATTATGAATGGTTTACTAGTCTGTTTAAAAGACGTATATTGAGATCTTTTAATATTTCGGCTTTCCAAGAACTTCAATTCATGTTATGTATACTAAGAATTCAGATGGTCTTCATGACTTATCTGCATGGTTTTGAGGATAATATATCAATTATCTGCAATATTTCTGCTAATTATTTCGTTCATTACTAGTCATTTCTTTGTTATTGAACATGGAATAGGGCCTTGCTGGTATACTGCCGTCTTGGACACATCCATTGCTACAGTTTCTGTCATATCAACGGCCAGTCAAATAATTCAGTTGCACACTGCTACTTCAGTCCTTAGGACTAACTATTCCAGACGTTTGATGATGACTGGACCCAGAGCCTACGTGGAATTTTTAAATGAAATCATTGCGCTGTAGGCTGTTAAAACATTGTTTGTTACGTTTGCAATTTCGAACATGTGGTCATTTTCAAGCATTCTGAAAGCAATCAGTCGTCAAACGTAATACACGTTATTATGATACTGACAAACGTTGAAAGAGCAAATTTCTAAGCTACTTACGTGGGAAGTTGTGTAAGAGCAGTTGCTTGTGGTGGTTTGAATTTTTCCGCTGTTCCATATACCGTACACGCTATAAAGCTGGTGAATAATGAAATAAACACTTAAGTTTAAAACTCGTGTGGCAGGCGTGGTGAGTGGATCACAAAAGCAACAAAGATGTAAACACAAAAAGAGTATGAGCTACAGAGCGCAAAAATGCTAATATATGGAATCCATATCGTGTGGTTTTGTGTGCGCAGAAAGGAGAAAAGTGACACAAACATGTGTTAAATGAAAACGGACTTATCCCACATAAGCAGATTTGAAATGATCACTTTCTACGTTTGTCAGTTTCATAATTAAGTGTATTATATTTGACGACTGGTTGCTTTCAGATTGCTTGAGAAAGACCACGAGTCGAAACTGCAGGCACAATAAATAATGTTTTAACAGCTAAAGCGCAATCATTGCTTTTAATTATAAATATTCTGTTCCTGTACATCAGTGATTTACAGGTGCAAAGAGGCAGGTCACTGAACGCTGTTCTGGAATGCAGATTACTGCCTCTGTATAATAGCGAAACATTTCGAGAAACATATGGTAGTACGGCGTTCCCTGTTTCCAGTATCATGTGCAGATTTTGCTTGCTAATTACGTCTTGATCATGTTGGTTTAACGAAGCAGTTCAGTACTCTATCTTTTTGAGTCTTGATTCAGTAATTACAGATACTAGGAAATATCATGACAACACCGCTTTTGGCTGTAATCCGAAAGCATACAATCATATAATACTGCGGATAGGTTTTGGTGAATGGTTACCTGCTATATTGGGTGTACGAGTACGCAGCTACGCAAATTCATTACCGCTGCCCATATACCAAATACGTGTATGTTCTGTAATTATTTCTTCAATCATTTGCGATCAGGTGGCGTTTTGAATTGTATGCAGGGGTATGAACATTCATGTAATACTGCGTAGCTTAATAGATCAGGGCTTTGCCTAACTGCTCATGATAGCAGCTTGTTTTCTTAACACAGCACACATATTACAAGCTGACACAACGTGACGTTCGAAGTCTCGTTTTCCACCCACGCAAGCGCCAGAAGGTACCCAGTCAGGAGGTACACTCTAAGACAAAAAAGTCACACACCACGAAGGAATTATCGGAATGGGACGGAAATCTGTACTTGTGATGTACAGACAAACAAATGGTAACAATTTCAGAAAAATCGCATGATTCATTCATGAGAAAGCGCTTCACAAAAGCAAGTCAATAGCGTGTTGGGCGATCTCTGGTCCTTATGCAAGCTGTTATTCGGCTTGGCATTGATTGATGGAGTTCTTGGATGTCCGCCTATGGATATCGTGCCAAATTCTGTCCAACTGGCGCCTTAGATAGTCAAGATCTCGCGATGATTAGAGGGCGTGCCCATAATGCTCGAAGGCGTTCTCAATAGGAGGAAGATCTGACAACAAGCACGAAGACAAACGGTAGAAATTCTCGCCTTGTGCGAACGGACAATATCTTGCTCAAACGTAAGTGAACTGTGGCTGGCTCATGTTATGCTTTGCATTAAACCTTGGTTGCTATTCTATGATTAGTCTCCTGCGGTTAACCTCTCTCTCCGCGACTCGCAGCGGCAGCGTGTATCGATATTTGCACCCTTGTACTATCTTTGGCCTCGCGTTTATAGTTTCCGGCTGTGCGGTGTGAGGGCAGTTAGTCGGTTTACGTGGAGTAGCAAGGAAGTCTCCGTGGCGCGTGTCTGGCCGGGGCCGCTGGCGGCGTCCACGCGCGGTCGGAGTGTGAGAGGCTGTTCCCATTGCTATGAGGTCCATGGCTCACCGATCCCGGACACGTAAGTTGAGTCTTAAACTACCAGCCAGCCCCAACTGTTCACATTGTGTCGTTTGAATTTCGTTGTGGGCTGTTGGGACATTCCCGTGAGCAACAACGTGTATTTTCAAGTTGGCGAAATTCTAGCCAGCCTCCTGTGAAGTTTAATTTAACTTCATGATTTTTTGAATTGAAGTGTACCAGCGGAATCTTCTGCCTTGTGGCCGTTAACGTACCGGTTACCTGCCCTGGCCGTTGACGTAAATTCAGGCAGTGTATTTTCCTCGTTGTGTTATGGCTGTCCAGCACGGCGTATAGTTTGACAGCTGAATGTGTAATTCGTTGTGGGCGCTGATGCCTTCTGCGTTGTTTCGTTGAACTCCTTGTTGTGTGCTGGTCGGGTGGAGCGGAGGTTATCCTGTCGCTTGGTCTATTGACTGTCTGTCGCTTGGGTTGCCGTCGGATTGAGAATTGTTGGGCCGACTGTCTGTCTCACCTAAGCGAGCATTAGTGTGTGAATTCCAGGCTGACCTTTGGAAACTTATGGGCGCCGTTTGATGTGCTGCCTTTTCTTATTTGTCCTTGTTTGTTTATGTATGGCTTCTAACTGATTTTAAATTAAAGTTGTTTTGCCCTTAAGGCGTGAGATTGTTTAGACCTTCAGCCTAATTTAGAGAAATGTTTTAAGATGAGGCCGTCTGGCTTTTAAAATACAAATTATTGTTTTGAGTGTTAAGTGACTGGCCTTCAGCCGGTTTTAAATTAAAGTTGTTTTGCCCTTGAGCCGTGAGATTGAATGATGCATTTAGCTGGGAATTAAATTCTAAAATTAATATTTGGCTTGCTCTGTTTTTAATATTTTCTTTAGTCTTGTAAGGTTTGTCAAATCAATAAAGTAGTATGTTCGAGTGCAACTGACAGCCACTTATTTTGGCCCCTTTCCACAAATTAAATTATCTGTCCTGTCCTTGCGGATATAGCAAGGGATCTCACAAGGGAACCTCCCCATCGCACCCCCCTCAGATTTAGTTATACGTTGGAACAGTGGATAGATCTTGAAAAACTGAACACACATCAATCGAGATAACAGGAAGAAGTTGTGTGGAACTATGAAAAAAATAAGCAAAATATACAAACTGAGTAGTCCATGTGCATGATAGGCAACATCAAGGCTCTACTGAACTCAGGAGCGCCGTGGTCCCGTGGTTAGCATGAGCGACTGCGGAGTGAGAGGTCCTTGGTTCAAATCTTCCCTCGAGTGGAAATTTTACTTTTTTTATTTTCGCAAAGCTATAATCTGTCCGTTCGTTCATTGACGTCTCTGTTCACTGTAATAAGTTTAGTGTCTGTGTTTTCGGACCGCACCGCAAAACCGTACGATTAGTAGACGAAAGGACGTGCCTCTCCAATGGTAACCGAATACATTTGATCGCAAGGTCATAGGTCAACCGATTCCTCCACAGGAAAACACGTCTGACGTATTCTATTCGACACTGGTGACGGCATGTGCGTCACATGACATGAGTATGTTGTTGACCCACCTAACTTGTACACTTGGGTAAAAAGATTCTTCTACCTTGCCCGATTTAGGTTTTCTTGTGGATGTGATAACCACTCCCAAAAAAAGTGATCGGATCGGACGGACAGATAATAATTGTCTGAAAATAAAAAAATTAAATTTTTCACTTGAGGGAAGATTCGAACGAAGGACCTCTCGTACGGCAGTTACTCTCGCTAACCACGGGACCAGTTGCTCTCGCTAACCACGGGACCACGGCGCTTCTGAGCTCACATTAGCCTTGGTGGTGCCTGTTCTGTGCATGGACTACTCAGTTTGTATATTTTGCTTTTTTTTCATAGTTCCACACAACTTCTTCCTGTTTTCTCGATTGATATGTGTTAAGTTTTTCAAGGCCTCTCCACTGTGCCAATTTATAACTAAATCTGAGGGGGGAGCGATGGGGATGTTCCCTTGTCAGTAAGCCCAGGAGGCTTACCATGAAGGGCAACAAAACGGGGCACAGCATATCGTCGACGTGCCTCTGTGCTGTAAGGATGACAACCAAAGAGGTCTTGATATGAAGTGAAATTCCTGGTGGTCGGACCGGTGGCGAGCAACAGTCAGGTTGGTATCCACCCAGCGCTGTCCGGGGAGTCTCCAGACTCGTCTTCGGCGGGGAATGTCATTGGCTGCAGTAAACTTGTCTCTAATGATGAGTCCCATTTCGAACTTTTCGAACTGACCCCTGATGACCAGCGTACACAATTCAACAACCGATCTGACCACAAATGATTACCGAAACAATCAAAGAACACAGGCGTATTAAATATATCAGCAACGTTAATGAATTCGCGTAGCTACGTACTCGAACACCCAATTTACACTCATGCACATAAATTAAGGATAATGCTGATACATAGTGAAACAACGCTCTGGTGGACGGTTTGCGGGTTTAAATCACCTCTGGGTATGACCATGCGGTGCATTTGACCTGCGGTCGTCGCACGGTAGCGCTGGCAGCAGTCCTCATACGCAGAGTTGTGTTGATGCATGTCAGAGTACAGTGCAGCGAGTAAGGGTAGAGACGTTTTCAGACGTGCTAATGGTAACTGTGTGTTGCAAATGGCTCAAAGATCACATATTGATGACGTTATGAGGGGCAGAATACTAGGGCGACTGGAGGCTGGTCAAACACAGCAGGTCGTAGCACGAGCCCTCCGTGTGCCACAAAGCGTGTTCTCAAGATTATGGTAATGATTCCAGCAGACAGGAAACGTGTACAGCCGCTACAGTACGGGACATCCATGTGTACAACACCACAAGAAGACCGATATCTCACCATCAGTGCCTGCTGACGACCACGGAGTACTGCAGGTAGCCTTGCTCGGGACGTTACCGCAGCCACTGGAACACTTGTCTCCAGACATACAGTCTACAGACGACTGAACAGACATGGTTTATTCGCCCAGAGACCTGCAAGGTGCATTCCACTGACCCCTGGTCACAGGAGAGCCCATAAAGCCTGGTGTCAAGAACACAGTACATGGTCATTGGAACATTGGTCCCAGGTTATGTTCACAGACGAGTCCAGGAATAGGCTGAACAGTGATTCTCGCCGGGTTCTCATATGGCGTGAACCAGGAACCAGATATTATCCCCTTAATGTCCTTGAAAGGGACCTGTATGGAGGTCGCGGTTTGATGGTGTGGGGT
Source organism: Schistocerca americana (assembly GCF_021461395.2). Classification (NCBI taxonomy): domain Eukaryota; kingdom Metazoa; phylum Arthropoda; class Insecta; order Orthoptera; family Acrididae; genus Schistocerca; species Schistocerca americana. Next base: position 227,579,827 of record NC_060123.1, read on the forward strand.
AGGATTATGATTGGTGCACGTACACCCCTGCATGTCTTTGAAAGAGAAACTGTAACAGGTCAGGTATATCGGGACGTCATTTTGCACCAGTATGTCCGCCTTTTCAGGGGTGCAGTGGGTCCCACCTTCCTCCTGATGGATGATAACGCACAGCGCCACCGAGCTGCCATCGTGGAGGAGTACCTTGAAAAAAAAAAAAAAAAAAAAAGGTATCAGGCGAATGGAGTGCCCTGCCTGTTCTCCAGAGCTAAACCCCATCGAGCACGTCTGGTATGTTCCCAGTCGACGTATCGCTGCACGTCTTCAAACCTCTACGACCTACGACACTTCAAGAGCTCCGACAGGCACTGGTGGAAGAATGGGAGGCTATACCCAGCAGCTGCTCGACCACCTGATCCAGAGTATGCCAATCCGTTGCGCGGCCTGTGTATGTGTGCATGGTGATCATATCTCATATTGATGTCGGGGTACATGCACAGGAAACAGTGGCTTTTTGTAGCACATGCGTTTCGGGATGGTTTTCTTAACTTATTACAAATACCGTGGACTTACAGATCTTTATCGTGTCTGTACCCTATGTGCGTATGCTATTAGCGCCAGTTTTGTGTAGTGCCACGTTGTGAGGTACCACATTCTGCAATTATCCTTAATTTATGAGCATGAGTGTAGTAGGTACCCACTCATCAAAACCTGTCCGCGGTATTATATCATGTGTATGCTTTCAGATTATAGCCAAAAGCGGTGTTATGAAGATGTTTCCCCGTATCTGCTATCACTGAATCAAAACTCTAAAAGATAGACTACCGAAATGCTTCGTTAAATCAGGCAGATCATGCAAGCAAAATCTGCACATACTACTGACAACAACGAAGGCCTCACTGCCATATGTTCCACGAAATATTTCACTATTGTGCAAAGGCAAAACGCATAGCCTTCCACAGTAATTTGCATTCCAGAACAGCGTTCAATGACCTGCCTCTCTGCACCTGCAAATTACTCATGTACGGGAATGGAATATTTATCTTTAAATGAAATCGTTCCTCTCTACGCTGTTAAAACATTATTTATTGTGACTGTAATTTCGACTCGTAGTCATTTCCAAGCATTCTGGAATCAATCGGTCGTCAAATACAGGGTAAACATTAATAAAATTGAGAAACTGCAGGTACAGATTGGTGACTGGAAATAGAGGAAAAAATGCCCTATGAACATATGTCCGGAAATGCATCGTTGCCACAGTAGACGGTGCTGTCGAATGAAAGTTCATTTGACCACGTGTCGTGTGTTCCTTGTATGTAGCAGGCTGTGTGAGTGACGCAGCGTACTGTAAGCAGTAGAATGGTCCGCTGTTCATGCTGTGAACAAGCCAAGATGGAGTTTATGTACAGCCAAGGGATGGAAACGGTCGAGAGGCAGCACGGCTATACCAAAACAAGTATCCTCGCAACCACATCACACAACATTTCAAGCTCTTTTTGGGCGTTTGTATGAGCATGGGTCCTTTCAAACAGACGAACATGCAGGGAGGCGGCGGACTATGCAGACACCAGATGTGGAGGATCGAATTCTACAGGATATTGAGACCAACTCTAGTGTAAGCTCCAGGCAAGTGGCCCGCCAACATTTCCGTTTCTCTGAATGGACCCATAATGACAGAAAGCCCAAAAAGGGCTCGAAATGAAACATCCTGGCGGATTAAAACGGTGTGACAGACTGAGAGTCGAACTCGGGACCTGGGGCGTGAGTCGTGCTTGGATAATTCAGTCGGTAGAACACTTGCACGTGAAAGGCAAAGGTTCCGAGTTCGAGTCTCAGTCCGGCACAGAGTTTTAATCTGTCAGGAAGTTTCATATCAGCGCACACTCCGCTGCAAAGTGAAAATTTCATGCTGGAAACATCTCACAGGGTGTGTAAAAGCCATTTATCCCCAATATCCTTTCTTCCAGGAGTGCTAGTTCTGCAAGTTTCGTAGGAGAGCTTCTGTGAAGCCTGGAAGGTAGGAGAAGAGGTCTTGAGTCGTACTTGGGTAGCTCAGTTGGTAGTGCACTTGTCCGGGGAAGGCAAAGGTCCTGAATTCGAGTCTTGGTCCGGCACACAGTTTTAATTTGCCAGGAAGTTTCATATCGTCTCACACTCCGCTGCAGAGTGAAAATCTCTTTCAGGGCTCGAAATGTTGTGATATGGCTGGTGTCTGTGAGGGTACTTGTTTTGGTATAGCCAGGCTGCCTCTGGATCGTTTCCATCTGCTTAAAAAACTCCTCCCGTGCAGGCCACTGTGTCATCCTCAGCCCACAGGCGTCACTGGATGCGGATATGGAGGGGCATGTGGTCAGCACACCGCTCTCTCGGCTGTATGTCAGTTTCCGAGACCGGAGCCGTTACTTCTCAATCAAGTAGCTCCTCAGTTTTGCCTCACAGGGGCTGAGTGCACCCCGTGCCAACAGTACTCGGCAGACCGAATGGTCACCCATCCAAGTGCTAACCCAGCCCGACCGCGCTCAACTCCGGTGATCAGACGGGAACCGGTGTTACAACTGCGGCAAGGCCGTTGGCTTTTCCATCTGCTTGACCGCACACAAACACCATCTCGGCTTGTGCCGGACATAAATACCGGACCATTCTGCTGGTTACGGTACGCTGCGTCAATCATACACGGCATGTGATCGGAAGAACCATCTTTCGTCAACGCCATCTACCGTGGCAACGACGAATTTCTGGACGTACCTTCATAGAATTCTTCCTCCAGCTCCAATCAGGAATCCATCCCTGCAGTTTGTTGGTTTTATTAATATTCACCCTGTATATTAGACGCTATTATGGAATTGATACAGGCCGGCCGGAGTAGCCGTGCGGTTCTAGGCGCTACAGTCTGGAGCCGAGCGACCGCTACGGTCGCAGGTTCGAATCCTGCCTCGGGCATGGATGTGTGTGATGCCCTTAGGTTAGTTAGGTTTAATTAGTTCTAAGTTCTAGGCGTCTGATGACCTCAGAAGTTAAGTCGCGTAGTGCTCAGAGCCATTTGAATTGGTAAATGACGAAAGTGAAAATTTCATATTTGCTTGCGTGGCATGATTCCGTTTTTATTTAAGACATATTTCTATCATTTTTCTCATTTGTGTCCACACATTTCACAGACCACATGGAATCGACTCCATGTATTAGCATCTTTGGACCCCTTATCCCATGCTCCTTGTGTGTTTACATCTTTGTTGCTTTTGTGATCCCTTTACCACGCCTGCCGCAAGACATCTCTTTTGTTTTTTTCTTAGAGTGTAATTTGTGGATAACCCTGCTGTCGGAATGTGTAAAACACAGTGGAGGACGTATCAAAGGACTGGAATGGTGCTGCGAGCAACAGTTATTTATCGTCTGAAAGAAGCTGTTCCAAGTGGCTCCGCTGGCGGCGGACGTATCTGTCGTGAGACCGGGGAGACATTAGAAAGAGGGGAGGAAGCTCCGGGGGCAATATTTCCCTGGAGCAAAGCGGGCCGGCCGAGGATATGGTCGATAAAACGGCACCAGCAGCAGCGGCGGGCGACGCGAAGCGCCTCACAGCTTCCGTCTCGCCTCACCCTCTCTGCCCGCCACTTCCTCACGCGCCGCGCATCTTTTATTAATTGGGCTCCTTCTTTCTTCCAGATTAACTCTGCAGCGCGATAGTCGCTCGATGTAGATGAAGCAGCCAGACAGCTGTCGAAAGCAGTGTACGAGCGTTCCCAATCTAGGGAGCATGGAGCGGCGCGTTTAACAGCGCCAGGACGTGCGAGGATGTTCTTCAGTATCAGGTGCGCAGATGGAGAAAGACGTGATAACAAGGGAAGACCTCTAATTTAGTATTCATTAATTATATGAGGTGGAGAGTGTCGAACTGGTGGACCGAAGGACAACAAGTTTTACTGAACGGCGAACTTATTTAGAGATATGATCTTATGTTAAAAATTTGACATTGTGACAAGTATTACACTTAGAACTGCGTGTATAGGGTGACAGTTACTGAACTTGAAACGTCTCCGTGAAGTCATTTCATAAAACGCTTGTCAAATTCGGTACAACTTATTCACTTTACTGCCTGATTTTGGCTCAGTTCATGAACTCTTCCAGAAAGACTGAGCACTCAAATAAGGCCTATTGAATATTGTATGTGTGTTTTAATGTGGGGTTTCGGTTTTGTTTTTTTGGGAAACGGTGAGTTGATCAACGTCTGCTGCGAGCAGACGATGTTGCTTCTCGTTCGAAGGAGAGCACAGGAGTTTACAATACCTGAACACAGAGGTTTACCCATCTTAGTCGAAGGCTGTTTTTGTGTGTGGGGTTGGTGATGGATGGCTACCCCTCTGGTAGCTTCCGCTGCGCGGGGAACTAGGTAATCTCATGAGAGAAAGCGGCACTCTTCAGTGAATGCTTGGTGAGTACGGATCGTAGCTCTTAGGGGGGTTTCAGGTGATAGGAAGCAGGTTGAGTTAGGACTTCGTTATGTTTAACTGTTGAAATACTTAAGAACTTCAGCCTAACTGAAGCGTGTGGAGCGAGTATGATTTTTAATGATTTTTAATCTTATATTTTGTGGAAATTGCTTTTGTCTTTGTGTGTCGATTTTGTGCCACGTGTTTGGTAATCAATGACCCTTCTGGTCCACCACGGCACCGCAGTAGGATTTATTTTAACAGTTTGCTTTTTTAATGAGCTACATTTTCTGCAAGAATATCTGTTCTTTCGTGTGCTTTCTACAAAGCAGCACAACAGTTTGAGTCAGAGTGCACCACGTGCTCTAGTTAGGCCGGTGGCAAGCAGCAGACGCAGTTAGTGTGCTAAATAATTATCGCACAGCCTTGTGTATTGGTTAAACCTCTGTCCAGAATAGTGCTTGCGTAGAATCGTAATGCAAGTCTCACTGAGATATTTTTATGGTATTAATGCAAAGTAGATGATAGTATAATTATCTCCCACCTCCGTCTTCTGTGTTTCTTCTTGCTGTAGTTAAAATTGTGCTCTGTTTCATTCTGACGTTAAATATTTCGAGTCAGGCACCAGTTACGTGTAGTTACGATGTGCAACCAAATATTTAGTTACAATAAATAATTTACGTGAAAGATAAATTCTTTGGTGTCGATCTTACCCCCTTACTCCTATTTCCAATCCTGATTTAATCAAGTTCATGCACGACATGGAGTGCTATTTATCTGGCTGCTTAAATAAATTTGCGTACTTGTAATTAAATTATTAAAGTTATTAAACTAATAATTTTCCAGCTCCGTTTTTTTCTAAATGGTTAGGAAGGGTTGGGCTGGTGGCGACCCCGAATTTCTGAATTTTTATCATTATTTGTGTGAGAGAAGCAGCTAGAAATGCGAGATAAAGTATATGGCTCGATGAGCAACGTCGTAAACATAGTAATACGTTACAAACTATATAAAAGAACCTTAAATTAGTTACAAACTACGGCGTGCACAGACCATACTCAACATGTAAATGTCACTACAGATATTCGGATTTAGATTATGACATGTTCCATATGCCTGCCATCATTGGCGATAACGTGGCGCTGACGAACAGCGAAATTCTGCATGACCCGCTAAGTGTCAGAACATCAATGATGTCAATGACCTCCTGAATGGCTATTTTCAGCTCATCAACGGTTGTGCAGTTATTGCTGTACACCTTGTCTTTAATATAGCCTTACAAAAAAGAGTCGCATGTGTTCATATCCGGAGAATAAGGTGGTCACTGGCCTCTGGGTACCCCAGAGCCAGAATGCGGTCCAAGCCGGCCGGAGTGGCCGAGCGGTTAAAGGCGCTACAGTCTGGAACCGCACGACCGCTACGGTCGCAGGTTCGAATCCTGCCTCGGGCATGGATGTGTGTGATGTCCATAGGTTAGTTAGGTTTAAGTAGTTCTAAGTTCTAGGGGACTTATGACCACAGCAGTTCAGTCCCATAGTGCTCAGAGCCATTTGAACCAATGGGGTCCAAAAGTGCTCCCACAGGACATCAAACACTCTACTACTTCGATGGAGCCGAGCTCCATCTTGCATGAACCACATCTTGTCGAAACCGGGGTCACTTTGGATAATAGTTATGAAATCATCTTCCAAAACCTTCACGTACCGTTCGCTAGTCACCGTGCCATCAAGGAATATCGCACCGATTACTTCCTGACTGGGCATTGCACACCACAAACTCACCCGTTGAGGGTGCAGAGACTTCTCGATTGTGAAATGCGGGTTCTCAGTCCCACAAACGCCCTGTAACGTGACATTTTCACGTGCAAATGGCCGACAGCAACAAGGTGTGTGTGCATGTGCATATTAATTCCCATCATGCTCCGCGGCCAACGTGCAGTTTGAACGTCCTAACGCAGACCGTTCAGAAGTTATGACGATTTTATTTCATATACTTCATAAATTGTCACCCTGTACGTTTTGAAGCATTGTAACTCACAGCGCGCAAATTATTCAGAGTATATTCATCCAGTATTTGAAAATGAGAACACTTAGCGACTTCCAACAAACTTTACACATAGCTACAAACCTTTTCTAAACTTTTTCGGTAGTCTGTGAGTGTATAATCCGAAACTAATGAAACCACCACTATTAGGATTTTACGTGTTCAACCATAGAAGTTTTACACGCTTAAAGTGATATATTTAACAAATTAGCTCATACCTAAAGTAATCAGACATTTGTAGCTGTTTTACACACGGGAGTTCGATTCTTTAAATAATCTGGGGTGGGCTTACTAGAATGTATACAAACGGCAATTGTTCTGATGTTTCGAATGCTGGTAAATAACCGATGGTGATTTAGATTTCATCATCGTCATCTAAACACCGATGGACAGTTACAATCGATCTCAAAATATCGATGTTTATAACGTTGCTGTAAAATGATGAATTTGCAGAATGATATAAAAAACAACATACGAAAACGTCTAACACCATATCTAGTAATCAACAAATACAGCAATAATTAACAACTTTTTTTCTATAGACTATAAATATAACATTTTTGAGAGCACTCCTTTTGTGACGCTCTGACGCATAGCTTAAACACTAAATTGCAGTTTTTTGTACGTCTGGATAGGTATTGGCGATGTGTGATTCCATAATTCTGATAATCTTCTAAGATCTAGATGGCGATCTTTAGGGTAATAACTGAACTTTGATGGTAGGTCTGTCTCTGATTGTAAAATGTCACGCTTAATACTATATTCCGGACTGTTATGCCATTGGCGAATTGATTCCATACTAAAATTCAATGTTTCGTCTCCATCTGCAGAGGACATTTTCAGAGTGGTTCGTAGTTTCGTTGAGTGTCTGATTGACACCCTAGCTCAGTCCCAAACAAAACCGATATACACTACTTGACACCAGGAAAGAGTGAACTGAACGAAGAATAAAATAAAAGACGGTATTGTACCAGAATGCTGCTACACTACTGGCCATAAAAATTGCTACACCTCGATGATGAGATGCTACAGACGCGAAATTTATCCGACAGGAAGAGGATGCTGTGATATGCAAATGATTAGCTTTTCAGAGCATTCACACAAGGTTGGCGCCGGTGGCGACACCTACAACGTGCTGACATGAGGAAAATTTCCAACCGATTTCTCATACACAAACTGCAGTTGACCGGCGTTGCCTGCTGAAACGTTGTTGTGATGTATCGTGTAAGGAGGAGAAATGTGTACCATCACGTTTCCGACTTTGATAAAGGTCGGACTGTAGCCTATCGCGATTGCGGTTTGTCGTATCGTGACATTGCTGGCCGCGTTGGTCGTGATCCGATGACTGTTAGCAGAATATGGAATCGGTGGGTTCAGGAGGGTAATACGGAACGCCGTGCTGGATCCCAACGGCCCCGTATCACTGCAGTCGAAATGACAGGCATCTTATCCGCATGGCTGAAACGGATCATGCAGACACGTCTCGATCCTTGAGTCAACAGATAGGGACGTTTCCAAGACAACAACCATCTGCACGAACAGTTCGACGACGTTTGCAGCAGCATGGACTATCGGCTCGGAGACCATGGCTGTGATTACCCTTGACGCTGCATCACAGACAGGAGCGCCTGCAATGGTGTACTCAACGACGAACCTGGGTGCACGAATGGCAAAACGTCATTTTTTCGGATGAATCCAGGTTCAGTTTACAGCATCATGATGGTCGGCCGGTCGGTGTGGACGTGTGGTTCTAGGCGCTTCAGTCTGGAACCGCGTGACCGCTACGGTCGCGGGTTCGAATCCTGTCTCGGGCGTGGATGTGTGTGATGTCCTTAGGTTAGTTAGGTTTAAGTAGTTCTACGTCCTAGGGAACTGATGACCACAGATGTTGAGTCCCATAGTGCTCAGAGCCATTTGATGGTCGCATCCGTGTTTGGCGACATCGTGGTGAACGCACAATGGAAGCGCGTATTCGTCATCACCATACTGGCGTATCAGCCGGCGTGATGGTATGGGGTGCCATTGGTTACACGTCTCGGACACCTTTTGTTCGCATTGACGGCGCTTTGAAAAGTGGACCTTACATTTCAGATGTGTTACGACCCGTGGCTCTACCCTTCATTCGATCCCTGCGAAACGCTACATTTCAGCAGGATAATGCACGACCGCATGTTGCAGGTCCTGTACGCACCTTTCTGGATACAGAAAATGTTCGACTGCTGCCCTGGCCAGCACATTCTCCAGATCTCGCACCAATCGAAAACGTCTGGTCATCGGTGGCCGAGCAACTGGCTCGTTAAAATACGCCAGTCACTACTGTTGATGAACTGTGGTATCGAGTTGAAGCTGCATGGGCAGCTGTACCTGTACACACCGTCTAAGCTCTGTTTGACTCAATGCCCAGGCGTATCAAGGCCGTTATTACGGCCAGAGGTGGTTGTTCTGGGTACTGATATCTCAGGATCTATGCACCCAAATTGCGTGAAAATGTAATCACATGTCAGTTCTCGTATAATATATTTGTCCAATGAATACCCGTTTATCATCTGCATTTCTTCTTGGTGTCGCAATTTTAATGGCCAGTAGTGTATAATTGCTGACTGCTAGACTTTCACGTTAGCAATAGGCCTATTTCGGCATTATCACCATCTTCAGGCTATCTGCAACCAAATACGCGTTGTTAAAACTTGTAACATTATAACTAATAACAATTTTGTTTTACTGTGTGCTAGTACTTACTCCCATATTGCATCGTGGCGCTATTGCTGTCTTATATTGCTGTTGCGTAGGTCGTTTCCAACTGCAGACAATTTTTTAAAATAGTTATCTTAATCTCTATTAAGTGCTGTTGCTCACAGATGTAAGCTAGTCTTTTGTCACTTGTATATAATGTTGTGGTTTTGACAGCTACGATTAACAGCTAATCCAACGATGCTGTATGGTTACAATTTCTTATTTATTTGTCTACGTACCGAAATTATCTATGGCGTGGTATTATAGTCTTTGTTATGTTTTTGTAGTGTGTATATATGTGTGATTTAATTTTATTACGACAAACCCGAATCGAGCTGTACGATTTCAATAAAGTTATCTAGTAAATTTTTATGTTTTAGGTCTGTTTGGTCGTTTAATATTGAATCAGGATCTGTCCGTTTATGTATTTTGATTTCGGTGTTTTCCAAGACATTAATTTTAAATCCCTTTGGTGTAATATGTAAGATTTTCATTGCGTTTGTTATGTGATCAGGACGGTTAGCAGTTAACAATTATAGCAGCATTCTTGTGCGTTACCGTCTTTTACTTTATTATTTCATTACAAGACATCTACCATCCTGCGTGCCCAAGGCAAAATAAATTGAATTGACAATGAAAGGCATTAGTCCAGGCTTAGCTACAACAAGGGACAATGTTCCTAAGTACTTTCAAAAACACTGATGCTTAATGCCACGTTTGAGAAGTTGCAGATGCGATGGACTGGTGTTGTTATGGCCCATGTTCAGATAAAGATTTCTTTAAATGGCGAAAATGTTACTGACAAAGCTAACAAGTAGCCAAGTTGTTTGCCAATTTTTACCTTTAACATCGATGTTACGGTGTTTCAGACTTCGGTAATGATATCGAAACATCGATGTTTAAACTCCCAACATTCTTATTTTTAAATATTGTTGCTCATGATCCCTAATGTAGAATAAGCACATAAAATTGCAGAAGATGTGAGGATGTTATCGTTCACTGAACGTAGTGGATTGACTGCCGAAGGCAGGCTAATCAGCATTCTGTTTAACTGCGTATTAATGAATAAGATTTTTTTAAATAAATTGGGAGATGCAGTAACCCGCCATTCAATACAAAGCCACTTATTTGTGAACTATGCAGCTCAGAGGTGTTACCTTGAAAGGGTATTATCACTATAATCCAACTACTGTTGTTTCAACGAGTTGCAAGCCAGAGGGAGAGCAACCAAAACGAAGTCGTCAAGGCCACAATTTAGAAAGCACACGCTTACATCACCATGAGACTAGCCTATGGGTAAAGTGGGTAGTTACAGTGGAAACCACGACCCGCAAACGAGATGGTCCACCTGGCCCAGGAGGACTGTGCAATTGCAAGAGACATTTACAAATAAAACGCCTGTCTCCGAAGATACGTTCTGCAATAACTAGTGCTGAATACTCTATAAAAAGACTGGAGAAAAAGACATAATAATGTAAATAAAGTGGGCTCGGGTAACGCATACAGCCGCGAGTGGATGGCACATGGACCAAGGAAGTGTTGACAACTCCCTTATGCAGCAGTGGATGGGTGGTGACAGGCATTTCTTGAATGACGTCACCATGCTGTTTCTGACGGCAGCCATCTGAGTAAGGAGATGCTCACAGTCAGAGACAGCGAGCTGTAATACAGTCACACGCATGCCAGCAGGACTGCAAAGTAGCCAGGTTTAACACCACTAGTCACATAAAACTTAACAAGGCCGGCTAGCTTAAGGGGTTGCGCTGCGCTCTACATCTACATCTACATCTACATTTATACTCCGCAAGCCAACCAACGGTGTGTGGCGGAGGGCACTTTACGTGCCACTGTCATTACCTCCCTTTCCTGTTCCAGTCGCGTATGGTTCGCGGGAAGAACGACTGTCTGAAAGCCTCCGTGCACGCTCTAATCTCTCTAATTTTACATTCGTGATCTCCTCGGGAGGTATAAGTAGGGGGAAGCAATATATTCGATACCTCATCCAGAAACGCAGCCTCTCGAAACCTGGCGAGCAAGCTACACCGCGATGCCGAGCGAGTCTCTTGCAGAGTCAGCCACTTGAGTTTGTTAAACATCTCCGTAACGCTATCACGGTTACCAAATAACCCTGTGACGAAACGCGCCGCTCTTCTGTGGATCTTCTCTATCTCCTCCGTCAACCCGATCTGGTACGGATCCCACACTGCTGAGCAATACTCAAGTATAGGTCGAACGAGTGTTTTGTAAGCCACCTCCTTTGTTGATGGACTACATTTTCTAAGGACTATCCCAATGAATATCAACCTGGGTCCCGCCTTACCGACAATTAATTTTATATGATCATTCCACTTCAAATCGTTCCGTACGCATACTCCCAGATATTTTACAGAAGTAACTGCTACCAGTGTTTGTTCCGCTATCATATAATCATACAATAAAGGATCCTTCTTTCTATGTATTCGCAATACATTACATTTGTCTATGTTAAGGGTCAGTTGCCACTCCCTACACCAAGTGCCTATCCGCTGCAGATCTTCCTGCATTTCGCTACAATTTTCTAATGCTGCAACTTCTCTGTATACTACAGCATCATCCGCGAAAAACCGCATGGAACTTCCGACACTATCTACTAGGTCATTTATATATATTGTGAAAAGCAATGGTCCCATAACACTCCCCTGTGGCACGCCAGAGGTTACTTTAACGTCTGTAGACGTCTCTCCATTGAGAACAACATGCTGTGTTCTGTTTGCTAAAAACTCTTCAATCCAGCCACACAGCTGGTCTGATATTCCGTAGGCTCTTACTTTGTTTATCAGGCGACAGTGCGGAAATGTATCGAACGCCTTCCGGAAGTCAAGAAAAATAGCATCTACCTGGGAGCCTGTATCTAATATTTTCTGGGTCTCATGAAAAAATAAAGCGAGTTGGGTCTCACACGATCGCTGTTTCCGGAATCCATGTTGATTCCTACAGGATAGATTCTGGGTTTCCAAAAACGACATGATACTCGAGCAAAAAACATGTTCTAAAGTTCTACAACAGATCGACGTCAGAGATATAGGTCTATAGTTTTGCGCATCTGCTCGACGACCCTTCTTGAAGACTGGTACTACCTGTGCTCTTTTCCAATCATTTGGAACCTTCCGTTCCTCTAGAGACTTGCGGTACACGGCTGTTAGAAGGGGTGCAAGTTATTTCGCGTAATCTGTGTAGAATCGAATTGGTACCCCGTCAGGTCCAGTGGACTTTCCTCTGTTGAGTGATTCTAGTTGCTTCTCTATTCCTTGGACACTTATTTCGATGTCAGCCATTTTTTCGTTTGTGCGAGGATTTAGAGAAGGAACTGCAGTGCGGTCTTCCTCTGTGAAACAGCTTTGGAAAAAGGTGTTTAGTATTTCAGCTTTACGCATGTCATCCTCTGTTTCAATGCCATCATCATCCCGGAGTGTCTGGATATGCTGTTTCGAGCCACTTACTGATTTAACGTAAGACCAGAACTTCCTAGGATTTTCTGTCAAATCGGTACATAGAATCTTACTTTCGAATTCACTGAACGCTTCACGCATAGCCCTCCTTACGCTAACTTTGACATCGTTTAGCTTCTGCTTGTCTGAGAGGTTTTGGCTGCGTTTAAACTTGGAGTGAAGCTCTCTTTGCTTTCGCAGTAGTTTCCTAACTTTGTTGTTGTACCATGGTGGGTTTTTCCCGTCCCTCACAGTTTTGCTCGGCACGTACCTGTTTAAAACACATTTTACGATTGCCTTGAACTTTTTCCATAAACACTCAACATTGTCAGTGTCGGAACAGAAATTTTCGTTTTGATCTGTTAGGTAGTCTGAAATCTGCCTTCTACTACTCTTGCTAAACAGATAAACCTTCCTCCCTTTTTTTGTATTCCTATTAACTTTCTTATTCAGGGATGCTGCAACGGCCTTATGATCACTGATTCCCTGTTCTGCACATACAGAGTCGAAAAGTTCGGGTCTGTTTGTCATCAGTAGATCCAAGATGTTATCTCCACGAGTCGGTTCTCTGTTTAATTGCTCGAGGTAATTTTCGGATAGTGCACTCAGTATAATGTCACTCGATGCTCTGTCCCTACCACCCGTCCTAAACATCTGAGTGTCCCAGTCTATATCTGGTAAATTGAAATCTCCACCTAAGACTATAACATGCTGAGAAAATTTATGTGAAATGTATTCCAAATTTTCTCTCAGTTGATCTGCCACTAATGCTGCTGAGTCGCGAGGTCGGTAAAAGGAGCCAATTATTAACCTAGCTCGGTTGTTGAGTGTAACCTCCACCCATAATAATTCACAGGAACTATCCACTTCTTCTTCACTACAGGATAAACTACCACTAACAGCGACAAACACGCCACCACCGGTTGCATGCAATCTATCCTTTGTAAACACCGTCTGTGCCTTTGTAAAAATTTCGGCAGAATTTATCTCTGGCTTCAGCCAGCTTTCTGTACCTATAACGATTTCAGCTTCGGTGTTTTCTATCAGCGCTTGAAGTTCCGGTACTTTACCAACGCAGCTTCGACAGTTTACAATTACAATACCGATTGCTGCTTGGTCCCCGCATGTCCTGACTTTGCCCCGTACCCGTTGAGGCTGTTGCCCTTTCTGTACTTGCCCAAGGCCATCTAACCTAAAAAACCGCCCAGCCCACGCCACACAACCCCTGCTACCCGTGTGGCCGCTTGTTGCGTGTAGTGGACTCCTGACCTATCCAGCGGAACCCGAAACCCCACCACCCTATGACGCAAGTCGAGGAATCTGCAGCCCACACGGTCGCAGAACCGTCTCAGCCTCTGATTCAGACCCTCCACTCGGCTCTGTACCAAAGGTCCGCAGTCAGTCCTGTCAACGATGCTGCAGATGGTGAGCTCTGCTTTCATCCCGCTAGCGAGACTGGCAGTCTTCACCAAATCAGATAGCCGCCGGAAGCCAGAGAGGATTTCCTCCGATCCATAGCGACACACATCATTGGTGCCGACATGAGCGACCACCTGCAGATGGGTGCACCCTGTACCCTTCATGGCATCCAGAAGGACCCTTTCCACATCTGGAATGACTCCCCCCGGTATGCACACGGAGTGCACATTGGTTTTCTTCCCCTCTCTTGCTGCCATATCCCTAAGGGGCCCCATTACGCGCCTGACGTTGGAGCTCCCAACTACCAGTAAGCCCACCCTCTGCGACTGCCCGGATCTTGCAGACTGAGGAGCAACCTCTGGAACAGGACAAGCAGCCATGTCAGGCCGAAGATCAGTATCAGCCTGAGACAGAGCCTGAAACCGGTTCGTCAGACAAACTGGAGAGGCCTTCCGTTCAGCCCTCCGGAATGTCTTTCGCCACCTGCCACACCTTGAGACGACCTCCCACTCTACCACAGGTGAGGGATCAGCCTCAATGCGGGCAGTATCCTGGGCAACCACAGTCGTAGTCCGATCGGGGGAGGCGTGGGACGAGCTGGCAGTCCCCGACAAACCCCCATCCAGACCCCCACAGTGATGCCCATTGGCAACAGCCTCAAGCTGTGTGACCGAAGCCAACACTGCCTGAAGCTGGGAGCGAAGGGATGCCAACTCAGCCTGCATCCGAACACAGCAGTTGCAGTCCCTATCCATGCTATCCATGTTAGGTTATGAATTTCGTAAGTCAAACGCGGAAAATATGTGCAAAATAGTGGAAAAGATGAACAGTGTAAACTTACACATAATCCAAGAAAAGCGTTTTTAACGTTTTAGCACCAGGAAACATTCTTTTCTCCATCGTTTTCGTACATGTCACTTCATTCAAGAGGTAAATTTGCACACACGAAAACGATGGAGGAAAGAATGTTGGCTGGTGCTAAAACTTTAAAAACGCTTTTCCTGGATTATGTGGTAAGTTTACACTGCTCATATTTTCCACTATTTCGCACATATTTTCAGCGTTTGACTTACGAAATTCATAACCTAACATCAAACCTTTCCGTGACAGGAATTTACATTTCACCTCACTCAAGAGAAAAAAATAAAGCTTGTATTAAGACAAATTACACCTCTTGATGGACTCACAGGGTCCGAAATGCATTGTGTACTCAATAAAACACGAAATTTGTGACTGAAGGCTTTTTTTAATTCATTCCTCCTGAGTATTTAATGAAGTCACGTTTGAAGCTGGAAATATGGATAAAATTAAAAAGTAACTAAAATTGCAGTAACAGAATCTGTAATTCTGTATTTCGTCACTTCTCGATAATACAACCACTACACGTACGAGTACTACGAACGTAAATCAATTCCAGTTTATTTGGTTTTAGTGGTAATAATTTACAGAACATAAGAACAAAAATGAAAACGAATCTCACACTACAACTGCCGCAGAGTTTACAATGAATAACAATCACAGGTAATCCCTCACAAGGACTAAACAGCAAGGATCTATATTACTGACTTGATTTGAATCAAATTACCAAATTTTACGTTACACAGACTACAATAAATTGCTGCTCACCCTAGTTCGTGCTGTACCGAAGAAAAGCGGTCACGACGCACTGTGTTTGACTTACGAAATTCATAACCTAACATCAACCTTTTCGTGACAGGAATTCGAATTTCACCTCTTTCAGAAGAAAAAAAAGCTTGTGTTAAGCCAAATTACACCTGATGATTGACCCACAGGGTCCGAAATGCATCGTGTACTTAATAAAACACAAAAAGTTGTGACTGAAGGCGTTTTTTAGTTGATACCTCCAGTGAAATTTAGTTATGTTTATTTGTGTGATTTACCTGGAATCTGAAATCGTTGTCAGTAAAGCACAGACACATCTAGAAAATATCTACTGTCGGAAGTATAATCAGCAGCTGAGCGTTCTACTAACCGACAGAAACTGCCAATGTTTGTGGTAAGCATTTCATTTGTGGCAATGGTCAAATAATTCTATAGATATTAATAAAGACTAAAACCAGAATGTCACCTTGGCCGGGGTGGCCGAGCGGTTCTAGGCGCTACAGTCTGGCACCGCGCGACCGCTGTGGTCGCAGGTTCGAATCCTGCCTCGGGTATGGATGTGTGTGATGTCCTTAGGTTAGGTAGGTTTAAGTACTTCTAAGTTCTAGGGGACTGATGACCTCAGAAGTGAAGTCCCATAGTGTTCAGAGCCATTTGAACCACAATGTCGCATCCCGGCTGTGTAATTCGGAAAATAAGCAGTGAAAGCATTTCCAGTGGGCAAATGCACTTTGCGATAGCATTGATACAACAGCTCTTTGTGTGTGTGTGTGTGTATTTGGCTGTTTTTGGTCGGTCTAACAGGCAGCTCATCAATATTTAAAATTCAGATATCATGAAAAATATTCATCACATTTCAAACCAGAACCCGCCTACACATCCTGTCTTTTGTTTGGGGATCCACACTGACGCACAGTAGCGGTATGCAGCGCTGCGACATCCAATTCTGGATGCCACGTTGCTACCCAAAAACAGGAGAGGCCGGCGGCTTACGAATTGTTGCTGCCACGTAATTGCAGAGTATGAAGAAAGCCTTTGAAACATACTCACGTTTCAGGGCGGCTCGTCCTAATTTCAGGTGATGTTTGGCTGCTGTGGGTTCAGACAGTTCCTCGCCTCCCAGCGCTCAGGCAGGGTCAAGTAATCCCTTTCCATTCCTTTCCCTTCCCTTCCCCTCCCTTCCCGCCCCTACCCATCCCCACTGCTCCCGGGCAGAGCGCTTTGTGATCGGCTCCACCACGCCCTTAAGCGGCGACGCCAGCATTCACGTGGTAGCTAATCTTCCCAGCCCAGCGCCGCGAACCCTGTTGCGCACCGAGTGAGGTGGCGCAGAGGTTAGCACACGGGACTCGCGCTGGGGACGACGACGGTTCAAATGCGACGGTACGTAACGGGCACAACTGAGTAGTTGCTCCTCTAAACAGCGTTCAATACGAGCAAACTAATTCTGTCTTTACCTGTGGTTATTCGCACTTCAGGTACTTGGGCTATCCACGGCTCCGTTTAAAAAGAATCGCTCGGTGTAGTCATAGGGCCGAGCCACGCACGTCTGCTGTCATACCCCACAGCCAATTCGCTGAAAATAATAACCTGTAGCTGTGTTCCTCCAGTCAAATAGTATGTGCATTGGCTAGAATAGTGAATTAATAAAATACACAGAAATACAAAATAAAAGTTACATGAATAATTTAATGACAAGGATTCTGTTCTAATGTCCGTAAATATCTAGAGAACAGAATTACGTTAAATGATGTTTATTCAAGAAAGGACATCTCAAATTAAACAGGAAGTGGTCCTACGGTATTTGATTAAAATACAAACAGAAAATACCCTTGTCAAATGTAGTAAAATTACATTGACAGTGTTACGAGAATGGTAGCAAACTCCCGAACCTAAATAATCATGCAAGATACGTAAAAACTAAGTCCATTTCGAGATCACAATACACAAAATATTCATCAGCTCAAAATTGTTCAGGGTTCAACATGATGATTTACAAATTAACGTACATGGTACAAGGAATAGTAACTCATACTCTGTGTATGTACATTTCGATAATAGTAGAAGGAAATGTTAGATTCCTACTCTGGAAGACTTTCATACCTCTGGAAGTATAAAGTCCCTTCAGAAGTATGATAGCATCAGAATCAAACACCTCCACGACATAAAGTGTCCAAAATCGCTCCCTTGTGCTCTACTCTCGAAAAGTCTCAGTCTCCACTTGACTCCCATAGTGTTTGGAAATCAACATTTAAATAAAGTCACTGGAAAAAATAGTAAACCGTTCATTAAATAAAAACAGAAATATGACAGAATATGAGGCACTGATGGTGTGTTCATTTGCTGTGTAAATGTGGAGAATACGATGTCCTGACAAACGTTTACTTAGTAAACAAGATGTAAAAGACGTAATAAATCTATAAATAAAATAGATAAAAATACATATCTTCCAGAGATGATAACTACAGTGCAATGCTGTCATCTGAGATATCGTTAGTTGCAATCGCATGAAGCGATTTGGTTGATCTGTGAATGTTTCTTTGCTGGGAATTATTAACTTCTATAGTTTTAAAGATATTGAAATACTGTTGTGGCACTGGATGTGCCTCCTTTTTCCGAGATCACAGATGTATTCACATTCGCTTTAATACACTACTGGCCATTAAAATTGCTACACCAAGAAGAAATGCAGATGATAAACAGGGGCCGGCCAGAGTGGCCGAGCGGTTAAAGGCGCTACACTCTGGAACCGCACGACCGCTACGGTCGCAGGTTCGAATCCTGCCTCGGGCATGGATGTGTGTGATGTCCTTAGGTTAGTTAGGTTTAAGTAGTTCTAAGTTCTAGGGGACTTATGACCACAGCAGTTGAGTCCCATAGTGCTCAGAGCCATTTGAACCATTTTTTTGATAAACAAGTATTCATTGGACAAATATATTATACTAGAACTGACATGTGATTATATTTTCATGCAGTTTGGATGCATCGATATTGAGTAATCAGTACCCAGAACAACCAACTCTGGCCGTAATAACGGCCTTGATACGCCTGGGCATTGAGTCAAACAGAGCTTGGATCGCGTGTACACGTACAGCTGCCCATGAAACTTCAACACGATACCACAGTTCATCAAGAGTAGTTACTGGCCCATTGTGATGAGCCAGTTGCTCGGCCACCATTGACCAGACGTTTTCAATTGGTGAGAGATCTGGAGAATGTGCTGGCTAGGGCAGCAGTCGAACATTTTCTGTATCCAGAAAGGCCCGTACAGGACCTGCAACATGCGGTCGTGAATTATTCTGCTGAAATGTAGGGTTTCGCAGGGATCGAATAGAGGAAAAAGCCACGGGTCGTAACACATCTGAAATGTAAAGTCCACTGTTCAAAGTGCCGTCAATGCGAACAATAGGTGACCGAGACGTGTAACCAATAGGACCCCATACCATCACGCCGGGTGATACACCAGTATGGCGATGACGAATATACGCTTCCAATGTGCGTTCACCGCAATGTCGCCAAACACGGATGCGACCATCATGATGCCGTAAACAGAACCTGGATTCCTCCGACAAAATGACGTTTTGCCATTCGTGCACCCAGGTTCGTCGTTGAGTACACCATTGCAGGCGCTCCTGTCTGTTATGCAGCGTCAAGGGTAACCGCAGTCATGGTCTCCGAACTGATAGTCCATGCTGCTGCAAACGTCGTCGAACCGTTCGTGCAGATGGTTGTTGTCTTGCAAACGTCCCCATCTGTTGACTCAGGGATCGAGACGTGGCTGCACGATCCGTTACAGCCATGCGGATAAGATGCCAGTCATCTCGACTGCTAGTGATATGAGGCCGTTGGGATCCAGCACGGCGTTCCGTATTACCCTCCTGAACTCACCGTTTCCATATTCTGCTGACAGTCTTTGGATCTCGACCAACGCGAAGAGCAATGTCGCGATACGATAAACCGCAGTCGCAATGGCTACAATCCGACCTTTATCAAAGTCGGAAACGTGATGGTACGGATTTCTCCTCCTTACACGAGGCATCACAACAACGTTTCAGCAGGCAACGCCGGTCAACTGCTGTTTGTGTATGAGAAATTTGTTGGAAACTGTCCTCGTGTCAGCACGTTGTAGGTGTCGCCACCGGCGCCAACCTTGTATGAATGCTGTGAAAGGTAATCATTTGCATATCGCAGCATCTTCTTCCTGTCGGTTAAATTTCGCGTCTGTAGCACGTTATCTTCGTGGTGTAGCAATTTTAATGGCCAGTAGTGTATTAACGACCCGCGGCTTCGCGCGGGTACCACTAAATATCTTCAGCTAGACGTCTTGTCTCGTCTTGTCTCGCGAAGCGATAGTAAATTACACACACAGACTTTGCCTGTGAATCAGTCCATCTATTGGTGAAAGCTGTATCAAAATATTAGGTTTATGCATAACTTCTTAGCGGTTTTTTTCCGCGTGTTGGTACACCGCTTGCTGAGCATTTATTTATCGATTGCCATTTTTAATTTGTAATTCACTGTTGCTATGTGAGTTTATGTATTGTCATTTTGACACTGTTAGTGGAACTGTGGACGCTAGAAAATGGAGTGCCAAGCGGAGAAATCGGAACATTTACGACACATTCTTCTGTTTGAGTTCAGCAGAGGGGTGACGGCAGCGGAGGCAGCCAGAAAGATGTGCACCATGTATGAGGACAATGTCACCGGACATTGCACGGCAAGAAAATGGTTTTCTCGTTTTAAGAAGGATCGTTTTGACATTAGTGACTTTCCACATTCAGTAATATCCTCGGGGTTTGATACCGATCGTTTAAACGCTTTGATCCACAATGGACCATGGCAGTGTACTCGAGAACTGGCAAATGTGGTGAACTGTGATAATTCCACAACCATGCGACATTTGTATACGATGTGGAAGGTTCAAAAATCGTTACTGGTGACGAGAAGCGGTGTCTTTATGCTGACACGAGAATAAGAAAGAGATGGTTAGACCCAAACAAAGCGTCAACCCGCCATCAAAGACGTGTGCGTGTCCACAAAAGATAATGTTGTGCATCTGGTGGAACAGTGACTGTGTGGTGTACTACGAATTGCTTCCTTGAGGTGTAACCATAACTGTTGACGTCTGTTGTCAACAACTGAGAGGCCTTCAGATGCAATCCAAGAAAAACGACCAGGAAGACTGATTGAAGTGACACTACTCCAAGATAACGCCCGCCCGAATTCCGCTAGACTGACAAAGAAAAGATGTACAGGAGCTCGACTGGGAAGTCATTTAGCACCCACCTTATTGACTTGCTCTTGCACCCTCAAATTTTCACCTTTTCAGCTCTCTATAGAACAACCTCCAATAAATTTCCTCTCCGGGTGAAAATGCGCTCCGAACAAGGCTCGACTAGTTCTTCGCCTCAAAACTACATGATTTCTACAGTCGCGGAATAGAAAAGTTACACCAACGTTGGCAGACTGTTGTAAATAGTGAAGGAGAAAATACGAGGTACATCCACAAAGTAAGTTCCGTTTGGTTATATAAAACAAACCTGTACAGATACAGAAAAAATATTTATTGTACAAAAATCTAAAACTTTTAAACTACTTTTCTACACAGCTTCCGAAATTTTGTAGGCACGTGTCATAGCGTGACACAAGTTTTTGTATGCCTTCTTCATAGAAGGTTGCCGCCTGTGTATTCAACCATGTGGTAAGATGTTCTTTCAGCTCGTCATCATCGTTGAAGTGTTGACCACCAAGAACAAATGGTTCAAATGGCTCTGAGCACTATGGGACTTACCACCTGAGGTCATCAGTCCCCTAGAACTTAGAACTACTTAAATCTAACTAACCTAAGGACATCACACACATCCATGCCCGAGGCAGGATTCGAACCTGTGACAGTAGCGGTCGCGCGGTTCCAGACTGAAGCGCCTAGAACCGCTCGGCCACCAAGGACAGATTTTAGGTGTAAGAAGAGATGCAAGTCGCTAGGAGCGAGGTCCGGACTGTATGGAGGATGATCAAACGCGTCCCAGTAAAATTCCCGTAAGAGTTGTTTGGTCACATTCGCCGTGTGAGGTCGGGCATTATCGTGAAAAAAAAAAAAAAAAAAACACCTTTTGACAGTAATCCTCGGCACTTGTTCTGTATTGTGCGGCGCAATTTCTTAATGGTGTCGCAGTAACCATGTGCATTGATTGTTTGACCTCGTGGTAAGAAATCAATCAGCAAAATGCCTTTTCTGTCCCAAAAAACGGTGCACACGACTTGTCGAGGTGTCCAGAGGGTATGAAGTGTGCCTCCATTCAAATGATTTCCATTTTGTTTCAGGGGTGTCGTACGATACCCAAATTTCATCCCCCGTGACTATGCGAGGAAGAAAACCATCGCCTTCTTCATTGTAGCGTGTCAAAAATTGAAGTTTTTGTGTTGTTCAGTAAGAATTTTGGGTACCCAACGTGAGCAAAGTTTTCGAAATTTCAGTTTTTCAGTAACAATTTCATGAATTAGTGATCGTGAGATTTGCAGAACTTCCATAGCAAGGGCACTAAGTGTAAACTTCCGGTTGTGCTTAATCTTCTCTTCAAGTGTGTGAGCCAGTTCATCAGTAACCACAGACGGGCGTCCACTTCGTTCTTCATCGTGCACTTGATCATGTCCTTCATTGAATAGTCTGACCAATCTTCTAACCATTCAATCACTCATAGCATTTTGCCCGTGAACCTCGCAGATTTGCCGATGAATTTCCTTTGGTTTAACTTTATTTGCATTTCGAAAACAAATCACAGATCTGATTTCACACGCGGCTGCATTTCCAATTACGGCTGACATTATAAAGAAGCACTACAAAGCACACGTCGGCAGCAGCGATCTGAAAATGACGTATATGTCTTCTCCTTGAGTCAGAGAAACTGCCACGCACGCTCGGAACTGCGATCGTAGCGCTGCCGCGTATAGAAATACAAACGGAACTTACTTTGTGGACGACCCTCGTATTTATTGATGACTAAAGTCTCTGTTATGCCTATCTGTTGTGTACATTAAACTTATGGAAAAATGCTACGAACTTGCCCACCAAACCAGCACCATCAGTAGTTCCTGATGTAAGCTTTCACGTACAAATAGATAAACACGGCTGGGGACGTTAGTGATATGTATACATGAGGCTGTTGATGGCCAGCGCCCCATCCCATTTGTCATTTAATTTATAAATCCATACATCCCAAATGGAGACGAAGTGGCGGTCATGGTGGACAGCAATCATATGGCTGCCCTTCAACTACAATGCTCAGAAGAATTAGGCATTATAGCAAAATGAATTTTGAGCATTTACCATACTCCATTGATCAATAACTGAGGACTGGGTATGTTACCAAATTATATCTTTATCTTTCACAAATTAAGTACACAACAAAACGTCATTGCATCACCGATCGTTTTCATATAAAGAACTGATATGTTCGACAAGTATTGAAAATAAAGTGGGATCAGCCACTCATCCCATCATCCTGGGTGCTTTACAGTGGACGTTGTGAACTTCAGTAACGCCTTTGCGCCCCGCAAACGTTTATCACAGGGTGGCCTGCTGTGTAAAAGTCTACGGTGGTCACCTTGTGGTATTCGTCCCCATACGTCAATGAGTGCCCATGAGAGTTTTTGGAGAGTCTGTGGTGGAACAGGACAGCTACAGACACGTCTGTCATGAATGTCCACATATGTTAGATGCGGGTTAGGTTTGGACAGTTCATCGACCATTCCATTACTTCAATGTCCAGGTGTCGCAAGACTGCGAGGTGCCGGGGCTAGCAGTGTATTTAACACTAAATTCTTCTCGAATCTTCATAAGGAAATGATGCTCTAAGCCCCCCCCCCACTTTCTAATTCCGACTTTTGCTGTTGCACATGGGCTAAGAAGAAACGCGAACTGACTGTAATCGACCCTGCAAGTGGAGTAGAAAAGAGTTTGGAACCTGCAATAATTTAATTGAATAGAAATTAGATAAAGGAAAGTTTCATTAACGTAGTGAGAAATGAAAGGGTTGCTCTACCGATTAACAGAATGAAAGTTCTGTCCAAAATAACAATTCGATTTATTATGACTAAACTCAAAATAATAAACAAAACACATGAAACATTTACAATACATCAAACTGGATACTCAAAGAAATACTGTGAAGGTGAAGTTGTCCATAAACTAGATTGTGACATTTATGACCAAGTGGTATGTGGAGCCAATTCCTTGCAACTCAAATCTTAAGAGAAACGCCGAGCCAACCCAACATTAATTGCTGCTACAGTAGTGAGAACTCAGACAATGAACATCCAAGTCAGAACCACGTAAGAAAAGACGGGAACAGGCGCACTCTGCTGAGCTCTGATTATCACAGAGAAAAATTCCCTAATATACCGGTGCTGCAGACATATATTACCAAGCTGTCTTCTTAACTGCAAGGACACGATCTGGCGTACCGGAAGCGATGGCTGGTTGCTTTGACGTCTCATCGTGGTGATGATAATGTCGCGAGTATAGCCCGAAACAAATTATCCTGGTCTGGTTGTTCCAGACTAAAGACTTCCTACGAATACAAATGCGCCTCTGAGGGAGACGAAGAAGGCTCGCCATACAATCACTGACGGTACAGTGATTGATTGTAACAAGCGAAGTCACACAGTAACTCCGATACAGTCAACTTTAGCCAAAACTGCTCAAGACGGACAACATAGGCCACTTGTACGCAGAACGTTCGATTGCCAACTGTACTCGGAAAGTTACGTTGAAGTCGAAACTTCAGCAACTTCGTCAAACAGTTTCAATTAAATGAAAGTATATTAGACAGCCAACGGAAGGCAGGCTGTCCAGAGCAGCGACAGCTCAGTCTTGTAACCTACTCCGACCGAAAGGCGAGAGCCGACTCTCTCAAGAGCACCTGTACAAGCCGAACACAGAACATTCCCGCCCCCACGACAGTGGGCGTGGTTAAACGTTCCGATCAGCAACTCGAAAACCGGCGGAAAATTCCACTCTATTGCCGACGCACTACTATTCCACCAATGGAGATACTTGGCGCCAATTTCTGCGCCGAATTTGCTACGTCACAGAGCTATCCCCTGAGCCAGCCAATCACAGTTATTATTTTGCAGAAAACGCTGGAATTTGCCTGCCAAGAACACAAGTCATTCCCACGCCTTCCTGGTAGCCCGCCAGAAAGTGTTTTCACTAAGCTTCTGCGAAGTAACGGAATCTCTAGCCAAGCCGCTCCGTCAGACCCCTGTGAGCATGCCACTCCCGCTCTTATGACAATGTTGGCGTCTGGAAAGCATGCACTCGACTCCCTCACACCCGTCGGCTTCACCCTTTCAAGTTCAGCAGAACCCGCCTGTCACCGGACCACCCGGGCGATGAGAGACACTGCGTGGGAAGTCCGCGTGTGAAGGAATAGCGACTTTTCACCGCATGCAATTAGAGAGGAAAATCGAATTACTCTGAGTAAGATAGGAATATGAGAGGGGGCTCATGCCACCTCTCAAGACATCCCTGCTGACGCTGCCTCATAGACCCTGGCATCAGAAGTAATTCAGGGTCACCACAATATGCAGCAGCCACCACATAGTCCAACAGGTCTAACATGTGTGAGACTTATTATGATCTGTCATCCTACCACAGTTGTGCAAGGACGCTCTGTGAGTGTTTTAGGAATTTGGTGTTGAACCTACAGCCTGCAAGGTAGGAAGATACCATCTCACACATGCAGAGTTCATAAGAGTACAGCAGTATGGATAGTGACGTAATCAGACAATGATCTCAATGTCAGTTCCAATACACTCCCTGTAAAGGAAACACTATCGCTAACAGAAATTAGTGTACAGGTTCTGGCCTGACTATACATTAGCAAAAAAATGAAAATCTTAGATTTTGATTATCAAGGTTTATTTTTACTCTGAGTATGACTTCATGACGTACTGTATTACGCACAGGATGGTAAAATATTGATATGAGGTGTTCACAGCTGTGAAGCGAAATTGCTAACTATTCTGAGGTTCTTTAATAGTAAGATGGTTGAGGACCATGCCTGGTGATCGATAAAATGCAAACAAATTAAATACAATTGGGGCCGGAGATATCAATTAAGAAAAAATGCAGAATTGAAATAATGAGTTAATGAATGGGGGCTGGTAAAGAGCAATCAGAAATAAGTACTCATTTAAAACAATTCAATAACTTTAGGTTACAAAGCACTCAACCGATGATGATCAATTCTTTTCGTTGGATCGGATATCTGACGTTTATGCTTCAATTAAGACCAACAATCATAAATATGTTTAACTACAGGTCATTGTTGAATGTACAAAAAAATAAGAGAGATGGAGTCGACCGCACCTCTAAGTGTCAACTGAATATCACGAGGTAAAAGCGCGTGTGTTTACCTTTCTTTGGCGGCGGCAGTGGCGGCTATGTGCGCGAGCTGTAAACCTGAGAATCTATTCTAAATCTCTCTCGACTGTTAAACCGCAGTCTGATACATTTCCTGAGATTCCTAGTTGTTCCCTAGATAAATTAATTTACATGGTATACGCTATTTGGAAGGAATAGCGCTTTCGCTGTTGGCCTCAAATAACTCGCAAGTGTCAACTGTCAGTGCTCGGTGTGATTGTCGGTGCTAGGAGACTTTGCAGTTTACCTCCTTACGAGTTAAGACGAGCCTGTGAACAAGTGTTCACATAATGACTGTCGCAATCGTCTCAGTGAGACACGAATCGCCTTGCTCAAAGACTCGATGATTTGATGTAAGAGCAAAAGCGAATTTTTCTCTCTGCAATTTGCCTATATCAAAGCTGGTGGCCACGAGTTTTCTTTCTGGCCAGTCAGAGCATGACTCCACCCACTAGAGCTTTTGTAGCCTATCACAGACGTTGTTTCTCTTGTAGGGCAGAGTTTAACTTCTTCTATATAATACTGAGATAAACAGCTTTTTCTTTCATGTGAGTTTTAACACAGGTGACTACAGTGAGTCACCTATGTTTTGAGTTGGGTTTCTCCAGACATTTACCTCCCATCTTCGGCCGTGTAAAGGGTCGGGTCATTGTTAAAAGCAGGGACAAGGGTTGCTTTGCCAGTAGCCTATATAGTGGCTCCAGTGTCTCATTGTGTCCACTAGATGTGCCACTGTGAAGTTTTTAGTCGAACGCAGGACGGGGGTTCCATTGTAAAATTCTCCTTCCCTCAGAACTGTGTCTTGTAACTCGGGTCTTGCGTGCAATTACTAGTGTAGGTATTAGTGGTTTATACTCACTAAGCAGATTCAGAAGGATGTAGGTTGCAGTAGGTACTGGGAGATGAAAAAGCTTGCACAGGATAGAGTAGCATGGAGAGCTGCATCAAACCAGTCTCAGGACTGAAGACCACAACAACAACTCACGAGATGCTGTCTTGTTTATTCGACCTACATATCAATAAAATTCGTGCAATTTCACGTAACTATGTCATGTGAAATATCAATTTAACCGGAATTATTTCAGGAATTCGATGTAAGGTGTGTTATTTGTTTGACACCTTACACAGGATCTGAGCGATGTACTTCCTGCCGGTAAGACGACCATGGATAACAGCAAGATCCGTGTGTCTGTCAATACTGAAGTGTCCACACTCTTTAACAGAACCTTGCAAATCTGTCGATTTCCTGGAAGGTACCACTCACCACAGATCTTCACACACAAACACGACCATTACCTTTTATTGGAAGGTATCTGGACTAGTCTGTGAATAACACATTTCGCCAGTGGCGAAGTTTTCAGTTGCCATAGGACGGAAGAATAAAAGGCGAGTTGCAAGATGTTGTTGTGTCAAGCGGCATACTCGAACAGGACGTTTGGATCGTGAGGTCCTTCGTCGTAAGCTGTTCATTGCAGTCTGATCGGACACAGCTGCTCCAGTGGCGCTTCTGAGATTGTCTTACTGTGTTCTGGCGAGATCCGTACGACAGCCTAACACAGAAATGCTCAGTTACCCGTTTTCACGTGGGTTTGTAATGTGTCGGCGACCTTGTCCAGTTCGCCTTCTGCCCTGACCTGTCTCTCTGTAGCGTGTCCACAACCTATGGATGACACGTGGACAGGCATTGGCATCTGCAGCAAAACAACTAGAAGTCCATCATTTCTGGAACAAACAGACCGCTTTTGCAACTTGCACTACATTAAGAAGTTGCATTGCATATACTTGATTGAATACAACCTTCACAAATGACAACTGTCGTCTATGTACTTCACTAGAAAACACTGGGATACCGGCAGTCACTTCCTTCTATGGGTCACCTGACACAGCTAGTAGATGACTCAAATGGCTCTGAGCACTATGGGACTTAACGTCTGAGGTCACCAGTCCCCTAGAACTTAGAACTACTTAAACCTAACTAAGGACATCACACACTTCCTAGCCCGAGGCAGAATTCGAACCTGCGACCTCAGCGGTCGCGCGGTTCCAGACTGAAGCGCCTAAAACTGTTCGGTCACAGCGGCCGGCCTGTAGATGGTGAATGATTTTAATTGTCGCCCACCTTGAAAGCAGAGATCATTTGGGACTGAAGCTTTGTAAGACAGTGTATAATTTGTAGTATTCAGAATTTCTTGTAATCAGAAGATTTATAAAATTTATGCTTCTACAACACAAACTGCCTCAGACAATCTTCATAAGCAGTCTGGATGACTGGTTTACAAAATCAGATTACCCTGAATATAACTGCAGTATCGTAGATCTCCACATTCATTAATAATCATGTCTGTAGGTATTTATATTATGCGTCCGAAGAAAGGTGCAATCGACTTGTGTTTTGGGTGCCACAGACTGACGGAACGCAGACGTTTGTTGATGGTTTACCTTGTCCCGTGTTCTTACTGATTTTCACTGCTCCCTTTTTTTTCTGAATGGGGACGAAAACATTACTGATTCTCGCGAGTCGCCCATGTCAAACTGACGCTAAGCAACGGGGTGAGCGGCTGCGGAGAGTCCTGTATTGTTGAGAACTGCTGCACTTCGCGATATGTTCTAAATAATCACCGCACGATTAAGGAAACCATCCAGCGACAAACGCAGGAGCGTCACCAGAATGCTCCCGAGGATAAGGTGCCTCTGGAAAGAAAAAAATACGAAAAAATGAGGAAACATTAAAATGGCAATGCAAAGTGGAAAAATTAGTAGAAAGGATCAGTAAGGACCAAACTTTCGCTACGTTAAAATAATGAAACGCTGGTTCAGAAATCAATTTGATTTAAAAATATGCGAATGGTTGATATCCTTTTCTCGTATCGAAGATCACTCTGCATTAGCAAATGAACTTCAGTTAACTGCCAATGTAAAAAGAAACGGATTGGGTGTTGGCAAGTGTTTTAGCCAAGGCTTTGACAGAGGGTCTATCATGAGTGGCATATACGAGGTGCGACAATAAAGTAACGAGACTGATGTGAAAAAAACTGTTGCTTACCGATTTAGTCAAGTTTAGTGTTGTCTCCTTCAAAGTAGTTCCCTTCTGATTGCGCACACTTTTTCCAGCGCTTCTGCCATTGATGGTAACATTTCTGGAACTCATCTTCTGTAATATTCTCGAAGACCCTAGTCACAGCTTTTTGAACATCTTGTGTTGTTTGAAAATGGTGACCCTTGACCGCCACTATGACTCTTGGAAATAGAAAAATGTCGCACGGAGCGATATTTGGTGAAAAAGGTGGCTGTGGTAGTACTGAAATTTGTCTTGATGTTAAAAATTGCTGTACTGACAGAGTAGTATGGGATGGCGCATTATCAGCGATGTTGGCACGGACACGAAGAACTCTTTTACGAAGTCTTTCTAAAATTTCTTTGTAATTGTATTTTGGACAGGTCAGGAAAACTGCTGGTTGATCCTGTTGATGCCTTGGGCAGGTGGAGAGAATATTTTGAAGAGCTGCTCAATGTAGGTGAAAATACGATCAGTAATGTTTCAGATTTCGATGTACAATGGGATAGGAATGATGATGGAAATAGGACCACATTTGAGGAAGTGGAAAAAATGGTCAATAGATTGCAGTGCAATAAAGCGGCTGAAGTGGATGAAATTAAGTCGTAACTCATAAAATACAGTGGAATGAGCTAGATCAGAAGTGTAAGAACTATGGTATGAAGATTAGCTTCTCCAAAACGAAAGTAATGTCAGTGGGAAAGAGATATAAACGGATTGAGTGTCAAATAGGAGGAACAAAGTTCGAACAGGTGGACGGTTTCAAGTACTTAGGATGCATATTCTCACAGGATGGCAATATAGTGAAAGAACTGGAAGCGAGGTGTAGCAAAGCTAATGCAGTGAGCGCTCAGCTACGATCTACTCTCTTCTGCAAGAAGAAAGTCAGTACCAGGACTAAGTTATCTGTGCACCGTTCAATCTTCCGACCAACTTTGTTGTATGGGAGCGAAAGCTGGGTGGATTCAGGTTACCTTATCAACAAGGTTGAGGTTACGGATATGAAAGTAGCTAGGATGATTGCAGGTACTAGTAGATGGGAACAATGGCAGGAGGGTGTACACAATGAGGAAATCAAAGACAAACTGGTAATGAACTCTATAGATGTAGCAGTCAGGGCGAACAGGCTTAGATGGTGGGGTCATGTTACACCCATGGAAGAAGCAAGGTTACGCAAGAGACTCATGGGTTCAGCAGTAGAGGATAGGAGGAGTCGGGGTAGACCAAGGAGAAGGTACCTGGATTCGGTTAAGAATGATTTTGAAGTAATAGGCTTAACATCAGAAGAGGCACCAATGTTAGCACTGAATAGGGGATCATGGAGGAATTTTATAAGGGGGACTATGCTACAGACTGAACGCTGAAAGGCATAAATCAGTCTTAAATGATGATGATGATGATGAGTCGTATTGGTTAACTGTTTGTCCAGGAGGCACCCACTCTTTATGAACAATTCCCTTGGAATCAAAGAAGCACACAAGCATGCATTTCACTTTTGACTTTGACATGCGAGCTTTTTTTGGTCTGGGTGTTCCCTTTGAGCACCATTGCGAACTTTGCGAACTTTGGCGTTTTGTATCTGGATCGTACTGAAAAAACCAACTTTCATCACCAGTGATAACACAGCTCAACAATTCTGAATTGATTTCCGTTTGCTCTAATAGATCGGCTGTCACATTTTTCCGTGTTTCTCGTTGTTGTGGTGTGAGATTTTTGGGGACCATTTTTGCACAGATCTTTCTCATACCAAGATCTTCAGTTATTATTAGACGAACCGTTTCTCGATTGATGTTCAGTTCTTCTGCAATCATTTTCACGGATAATCTTCGGTCAGATCGTTCGAGTTCACGCACCCTGGCCAAGTTGACATCAGTCCGTGAGGTTGATGGTCGTCCACTGCGGTCTTTATCTTCAGCATTCGTTCTGTCTTTACTAAACATTTTATGCCAACGAAAAACTTGAGCTCTTGACATAACCTCCTCTCCAAAAGCCTTCTGAAACATACCGTAAGTTGTCGTCACTTTTTCACCCAATTTAACGCAAAGAGAAATGGCATACCGTTGCGCAATATTATGCGGTTCCATTTCCGTGACAAGAGACACAAACACATGTTATCTTATTACAGCACAACTCACGACTGAGCAGTTGCATCGATGTGCAGCTTGGACTAGAAGCTTATAGACCAAGGTCAAAGATATTGTGCCTAAACAAGCCTGCAGGGTTATCACATCTTGCAAAGACAATTACTTTATTCTCGCACCTTGTACTATGATGTGTGAAAAAAAAGTTACAATCTAAATTTAGTCGTTGAAGGCGCTGTAGAGGCTAAGAGGCTAATCAAGAAACCGCTGCCGGCCGCTGTGGCCGAGCGGTTCTAGGAGTTTCAGTCCGGAACCGCGCGACTGTTACAGTCGCAGGTTCGAATCCTGCCTCGGGAATGGATGTGTGTGACGTCCTTAGATTAGTTAGGTTTAAGTAGTTCTAAGTTCTAGGGGACTGATGACCTAAGATGTTAAGTCCCATAGTTCTCAGAGCCAAGAAACGCTTGGTATTTCGAAACGGTTGAAAATATTTAGAGATTTCGGACATGGCATGCTATCCTGGTAGGATTCAAAAATTTGTTCCGTGAGAATTTCTAAAGTAACGCTAAAGAAATCGGATCCAACACGGGGTCCGGCAGTAAAGAAGGAATCTGTATCAACTAAAGATAGTCATTGACGTTTTTAAGTATATGAAAAAACATAAATCTTAACTGTAAGAAACTTAAAGAAGGAACCGTGGCAATAAGTCTTAAAAACATAATCTTACCCTGGAAAGAATTAATGCAGGAACCAAAGCCATGCTGTCTGAGAAACGAACGTCGGAGCAGTACATTGGTTCTCGTAAAAGGAGCTGTGAGAAATAAAAACGAACTCGGGTAGTGAAAGGATGGGAAAGGAAATCGGCCGCATCCCTTCCAAAACATTCATCCCGGCATTTGCCTCAAGTGATTTGGAAGAAAATAACAGAAAACCCGAATGTGGGTGGGAGGGCGAGGATCTGAGTCGCTGTCCCCCCGAATGCGAGTCCAGTGACTTACAACTACGCCACCTCACTTCTTTGATGACAGAAACAGCGAAAATCAAAGGATTGTGCGACAAACTACTTAACGAAACTTACAAAATGTGTGAAAGAATCTAACGAACAAAACAACAAAATGAACTTCGACGAGCTTTTTGAGGATGAGGGGCTGACTGACCCAGTTACCAAGGTTAAAGCGACACATTTTTATTAAATCTTTTTCAACATTTTTTCGCGTTTAAATACTTGGCTTTAAAGAATTATGTCTGCTACAGACGGATACATAGCAGTGGACGGTTTCTCATATCTACCACCTGACGAAGACCCTATAAAAGAATCACTGTATTTTTCAACGATAGTATCATTTCTATTTCCAGTACACCTGATGTGGAAAAAAACTTAATCAAGGGTAAAACTATAAATAAATATCTAGTGCACTGCCATCTTGATGTATCCAACGTAAGCAATTGCTGTTTCAAAAACTGAGCGTTCTTTTTCTCAGCTAAATTTATTTAAAAAAAATACTTTCGTTCTATAAAGAGTCAGGCGTGATTATCCGGTTTGGCAATACTGTCAACAGGAGAAGACTTGTTTGGCGGATCAGAAAGCGTGGCAAATAAATTGTCAAAGCTTAACTGGCAGACAACGCATATCTCCCAAGATTGTACTTTGAAAACGGCAAGACCGATCTTTCAATACACAAACCATGCATGCTCAGAAACATACGTAACTGTCTCGCAGAAATCGTGCAGATGGAATTAGACACGCACAGGGGGGTGAAGCAGTCATTCCTCATATGCTCCATTCGCAAATGGAAGAGGAACAGACTTTTGTGCATGGTCCAATAAAACGTATACTCTGCCTCGCAATTTGTAGTGATACGCACAGTAAAGACGGAGATGTAGGCTCATAAACCCATGTAGAAAACGGAAAAAAAACCATTTTGCATATACAAGGGTCACTCCAAAAGAAATGCACACTATTTTTTTAAAATCCATCTTTTATTCTACATTTTTGAATGTTTTACAGTGTTTAGATACATCCTTTAGGAACAATATTTTCATTTCTCCACATAATTTCCATCCCTCTCAACTGCCTTACGCCATTTTGGAACCAGCGCCTGTATACTCGCTCGGTAAAATTCTGGATCAACCTGTTGGAGTCACTGTCTGGCAGCGTGCACAAGGGAGTCATCATCTTCAAACCTTGTTCCACGAAGAGAGTCTTTCAGTTTCTCAAAGAGATGAGTCACATGGAGCCAGGTCAGGACTGTAAGGCGGGTCTTTCAGTGTTGTCCATCCGAGTTTTGTAATCGCTTCCATGGTGTTTTGACTGACATGTGGCCGTGCATTGTCGTGCAACAGCAAAACATCCTGCTTTTCCTGATGTGGTGAACACGACTCAGTAGCTTGAAGTTTCTTCAGTGTCGTCATATATGCATAAGAATATATGGTGGTTCCACTTGGCATGATGTCCACAAGCAAGAGTCCTTCGGAATCGAAAAACTCCGTAGCCATAACTTTTCCAGCAGAAGCTGTGGTTTTGAATTTTTTTTCTTGGGTGAATTTGCATGATGCCACTCCATTGATTGCCTCTTCGTCTCTGGTGAAAAATGATGGACCCATGTTTCATCACCTGTCACAATTCTTCCAAGAAATTCATCTCCATCATTCTCGTACTGTTCCAAAAGTTCGCTGCATACCGTTTTTCTTGTTGCTTTGTGAGCCACTGTCAACATCCTGGGAACCCACCTGGCACAAACCTTTTTTAACGCCAACACTTTCATTATTCTGCAAACACTTCCTTCCCCTATCCCAACGTAGCGTGACAATTCGTTCACTGTGATGCGTCTGTCAGCAGTCACCAATTCGTTAACTCTCTGCACGTTGTCTGGAGCGTGTGCAGTACGAGGCCTGCCGCTGCGAGGACGATACTCAATATTGCCGTGCCCGCTTTCATCACGTAACCTTCTACACATTCTGCGTGGTGTCTGTTTGTTCTATATCGTGTCTCCCTACCACTTTCGCGCAACGACGCTCTGAGCGTGTTTTTTAGGGAATTGACTAGCTTGAACCTGGGACCTGTTGCTGCTAAGGAGACGCCAGACCACACATGACATGTAGAATTCAGAAGAGTTCAGTGAGACTAGCGATGATATAACCAAATACTTAATGATTTCAGCGTCAGAGGTGGAAGAGGTTCAAGGCTTTCCTATTTTTAGTTAGCTGGTAAAATAACGTCGAAAAAGCAGTTAAGTTTACCATTGGAAATTTTATTCTACTCACAAAACATCGTTTATAAATTGCTCTATTGATAAAAGGAAATGTTTTAATACAGGATGGTAAAAACCAACTGCGTTCAACAAAAAATGTGAACGAATATTCCCTGAATGGGTTTCCAAGTTCTACAATGGATCGAAGGATGACCTATGCCATATCACATCTATAATCTAGGTTTAAATTAAGTTTCACAAAAAAGCGAATTATCAAAATGGTCTACAGTGACCCTCAATTATCTTTAATTACTTATCTAACTTGTCGTAAATTACAGTGGCTGATGTGGCTTCTCAATAACTATGTAACAGAAAAATCATCGCGTTTCAGATTTTTACTTCAAGTGGCAAATGCGAACACCATGAGCTTTAATTGACGATCGACACTAGTATTACGCAAAAAGGGGATGTAACATATGAGACTTCTGCAGTTCTGAGAGAAGCTTTATGCGCTGTTATGCGGCATCGCGTGCGTTCATTACCTTGTCTGTGTTCGTCAGGGGGCGACGGACTGCACAGCTCCGCTCACCTCGCCGTCTCGGAAGTAACTCTCTTCTAACTTCTCCTTACTACAATTTACCGAAGTTGGTTTAAAAAAAACTATCTGGCTGTGTTTTCATCTGACCAATCAGGGTCTCAACGTTAACCTTAAGCTCCGCCTACAAAAATTCTGTCTATCCAATGAGAAACGTTATACTTTTCGTGGTGGGGCAATGTTTTTAAAGTTTGCAACGTAACAGAGAAGCGAAAAAGTTTCACACTAAAACTTGCAACTGGTGTGGTCCTTTTAGCGTTATCGTAAAATCTATACTGTTCTTCTGGAGGGCTCTAGCTTTTAACATGGGCTGGGGGGTGGTCCTAACGTAACAGAGACGCGAAAAAGTCTCACGCTAAAATCTTGCGGGTGGTGTAGTCGTAGCGGTTAGGTGGCGACGTGGGTGTCCTTCCCTTACCGTAGGGCCTTCTCGCTTAACACGGTTCTGCTCTCGGCTTCTGTTCTCGTTTCTCCCCTCGGAAATGCGTCTGTCTCACGGTGGGAAGGTATGACATGCATTTAGGCATTCTTGTGTTAGTCTATGGTATTCCATTTGCTCACTCCTTACTCGTATTACTTTGGTTAATTTAATGTCACGATTTATTCGGAGCTATGTGACATACTACTGGATTTGCTTATCATGTCAGGGTTTTCATGGAAGGTGTTGGATTTGTCTGACACCTTACAACCTGCTTGCCCACCGACTAACTTTGCTGCGATCGACAGCAGCATCTCCGTACACCTTTCTCAACCTCTTGTGGATGTTTCCCACTGTCTCGTTTTCACAGCACAGGAATTCTATGACAGCACGTTGCTTCTGACGAACGTTAAGTGTAGCAGCCATCTCGAAGACATGCTGTGACGGCGCCACTCACGCGAACAAAATGTTGAACTAAGTTTGAAAACAAGCGGGAATGATGTATCTACACACTGTAAAACTTTGACACATGCAGAATGAAAACTGTTCAAAAATGGTTCAAATGGCTCTGAGCACTATGGGACTTAACATCTGAGGTCATCAGTCCCCTAGATTTTAGAACTACTTAAACCTAGCTAACCTAAGGACATCACACACATCCATTCCCGAGGCAGGATTCGAACCTGCGACCGTAGCGGTCGCGCGGTTCCAGACTGAAGCGCCTAGAACCGCTCGGCCACAAAGGCCGGCATGAAAACTGTATTTTTACAAAAATAGTGTGCATTTCTTTTGGAGTGACCCTCGTACAAGAACGAGAAAAATTATTTAAGTAATTTTTGTTTTATGGACACTAAGCCGTGGTCCAAGGCACGTTTCTGTGCGTACCGCTTCGACTTCTAACGTTGGAGATATCATCAGGGGCTACGAGGACTCATAACAGTTTCAGACTGAAACAATCTTATGAGGCCGGCCGCTGTGACCGAGCGGTTCTCGGCGCTTCAGTCCGGAACCACACGGCTGCTACGGTCACGTGCCTTGGGCATGGGTGTGTGTGATGTCCTTAGGTTAGTTAGGTTTAAGTAGTTCTAAGTCTAGGGGACTGATGACCTCAGATGTTAAGTACCGTAGTGCTTAAAGCCATTTGCACCAAGATTATGAAGTCGATTTACACTGTCCAGTCACATTAAGGTGACAACTTGTCAAAAGCCTGAGTAACCAGCTTCTGCATTGCGGACCGCTGCGAGAGATGCAGGAAGAGTCAGTGAGATTCTGGAAGGTACCGACAGGAATGTGGAACCATGGCGACTCCAATACCGTGGCCCGCTGACCTAGGTTTCTCGGGTCCGAGGCGCGAAGAGCCCGATCGACGTGGTCCAATAGATTCTCGATTGGGTTTGAACCTGGGGAGGTTGTTGGACAGGGGATAACGGTAAATGTATGCTTGTGCTCATCGAACTACGCAGGTACACTGCGAGCTGTATGAATAGATGCATACTTGTGCTGATCCACTGTGTCATCCAGAATGACTTGACCATCCAAGGAACCCCACATAAAAGGTTCCCCAGACCATAATGTTTCCTCCTCCGGTGTGGACCCATCCGACGATTGATGAAGGGCTGTACACGCCCAAGGCCATCTATCCATGAAGCATAAAACGTGGTTCATAAGGAAAAGCCACCTGTCGCGACCCAGTGGACGTCCAGTTGCGTACTGGCTTGCAAATTCCAGCCTTCGTCGTCGATAAACAGCAGTCAGGATGAATGCTCGAACCAGCCGCCTGTTGCGGTAACCCACACGCAGCAACGTTCGATGAACGGTCGTTGAGGAGACATTATTGGCAGTTCCTTGGTTCATTTGGGCAGCCACTTACTTAACAGTTGTTCCTCTATTCGCCGTACACGTCTCCGCAGCCGTCGTTCACTTCTGACATGTGATGCACCACATTTTTCTCGGCTCTGGTTTTGGATAGCTCCATTTTCACATGCAAGAAATATTTTAACCATGGCGGTACGCGAACAGTTTACAGACTTAGCCGTTTCGGAAATACTCCAACCCTTGGCTCTACAGCCAATGATGATGGCCGTTTGGGCGCCAGCTAAATCGCTCCGTTTCCTCATTATGGTTACGACTGCGCTATAATCGGCATCCCACGATTTATCCCCCCCCCCTCCCGGAAATTTATATACCCTCCACCTGTTGCCACCAGCCGTCTGTGGGTGGTTATGACACCACGTTGACGTCGAGCGATGGCGGTGTCGCTTTAATGTGACTGGACCGTGTATTTAAGCTCCCGGAGTTTGCTTTATTTAGCACTGAGGTAGTTAGTTACGTGTTCCATTGATT
This sequence comes from Schistocerca americana, assembly GCF_021461395.2. Taxonomy (NCBI): domain Eukaryota; kingdom Metazoa; phylum Arthropoda; class Insecta; order Orthoptera; family Acrididae; genus Schistocerca; species Schistocerca americana. The sequence continues at coordinate 227,617,621 of NC_060123.1, forward strand.
AATAGCACGGAAAAACCGTTGTGATGTGGAACGTGTCAAATGCACAAGAAGTGCGAACAGGAAACAAGTTTTCTTTACCTTTTTTTGTTTACGTTATAGTGTTATACCTAAATATTTCTATTATCTATCCCATTCCCTTAAATAGCGCCGGCCGTAGTGGCCGAGCGGTTCTAGGCGCTACAGTCTGGAACTGCGCGACCGCTACGGTAGAAGGTTCGAATCCTGCCACGGGCATGGATGTGTGTGATGTCCTTAGGTTAGTTAGGTTTAAGTAGTTCTAAGTTTTAGGGGACTGATGACCTCTGAAGTTAAGTCCCATAGTGCTCAGTGCCATTTGAACTTTAAATGGCACAAAATGCATATATTATATCTCCAGACAGGTTAAGTAAAGGATAGTGTAGGTCTTTCTTTTCTCTGGTATTGTAATCATGAATGTCGCTGTTGATTTTAAACTCGTCCATATTGTTGAGAAAAAATTTCATTACTGAGTAGACAATATTCCATTGGAACTACTGACGGCCGTGGGAGAGCCAGTCCTGACAAAACTCTACCATCTGGTGAGCAAGATGTATGAAACAGGCGAAATACCCTCAGACTTCAAGAAGAATATAATAATTCCAATCCCGAAGAAAGCAGGTGTTGACAGATGTGAAAATTACCGAACTATCAGCTTAATAAGTCACAGCTGCAAAATACTAACACGAATTCTTTACAGACGAATGGAAAAACTAGTAGAAGCCAACCTCGGGGAAGATCAGTTTGGATTCCGTAGAAACACTGGAACACGTGAGGCAATACTGACCTTACGACTTATCTTAGAAGAAAGATTAAGGAAAGGCAAACCTACGTTTCTAGCATTTGTAGACTTAGAGAAAGCTTTTGACAGTGTTGACTGGAATACTCTCTTTCAAATTCTGAAGGTGGCAGGGGTAAAATACAGGGAGCGAAAGGCTATTTACAATTTGTACAGAAACCAGATGGCAGTTATAAGAGTCGAGGGACATGAAAGGGAAGCAGTGGTTGGGAAGGGAGTAAGACAGGGTTGTAGCCTCTCCCCGATGTTGTTCAATCTGTATATTGAGCAAGCAGTAAAGGAAACAAAAGAAAAATTCGGGGTAGGTATTAAAATTCATGGAGAAGAAATAAAAACTTTGAGGTTCGCCGATGACATTGTAATTCTGTCAGAGACAGCAAAGGACTTGGAAGAGCAGTTGAATGGAATGGACAGTGTCTTGAAAGGAGGATATAAGATGAACATCAACAAAAGCAAAACAAGGATAATGGAATGTAGTCTAATTAAGTCGGGTGATGCTGAGGGAATTAGATTAGGAAATGAGGCACTTAAAGTAGTAAAGGAGTTTTGCTATTTGGGGAGCAAAATAACTGATGATGGTCGAAGTAGAGAGGATATAAAATGTAGGCTGGCAATGGCAAGGAAAGCGTTTCTGAAGAAGAGAAATTTGTTAACATCCAGTATTGATTTAAGTGTCAGGAAGTCATTTCTGAAAGTATTCGTATGGAGTGTAGCCATGTATGGAAGTGAAACATGGACGATAAATAATTTGGACAAGAAGAGAATAGAAGCTTTCGAAATGTGGTGCTACAGAAGAATGCTGAAGATTAGATGGGTAGATCACATAACTAATGAGGAAGTATTGAATAGGATTGGGGAGAAGAGAAGTTTGTGGCACAACTTGACCAGAAGAAGGGATCGGTTGGTAGGACATGTTCTGAGGCATCAAGGGATCACCAATTTAGTATTGGAGGGCAGCGTGGAGGGTAAAAATCGTAGAGGGAGACCAAGAGATGAATACACTAAGCAGATTCAGAAGGATGTAGGTTGCAGTAGGTACTGGGAGATGAAAAAGCTTGCACAGGATAGAGTAGCATGGAGAGCTGCATCAAACCAGTCTCAGGACTGAAGACCACAACAACAACATTCATGAATTCATCTGTGGTATAGAAGGAGTTATAAAGGAGGTATGATTTCAATTTGGTTTTGAAACTATTACTGCTGTCCGTCAGACATTTTATTTCATCTGGTAATTTACCAAAAAGTTTTATAGCAGCATATTTTATCCCTTTCTGTGCCAAAGACAGGTTAAGTAAAGGATAGTGTAGGTCTTTCTTTTCTCTGGTATTGTAATCATGAATGTCGCTGTTGATTTTAAACTCGTCCATATTGTTGAGAAAAAATTTCATTACTGAGTAAATGTACTGTGAAGCAGTTGTAAGAATTCCTAACTTTCTAAACTGATTCCTACAAGAGATGCGACTATGAACCCCACACATTATTCTAACTGCTTTCTTTTGAGCAGTGAATACCTTTTGCTTAAGTGTTGAGTTGCCCCAGAACATTATTCCACATGACATCAGAGAGTGGAAGTATGCAAAGTATGTTAGCTTAATAATTTCTACATCCTCAAAATTGGCAATTATTCTGATTGCAAAAGTTGCTGAACCTAGTCGCTTTAGGAGATCCAAAATACTAGTTTTCCAATTAAGATTCTCATCTATATGTACACCCAAAAACGTAGTATGCTCTACCCTGGCTACTGACTTCTTTTGATGTGTTATGTTTATTATTGAACGATTTATTCTTTTTGCAGCAGAAAACTGGATGTACTGTGTTTTTTCAAAGTTCAGAGCAAGCCCATTCGCAGAAAACCAATTAATGACTTTCCCAAAGATCTTATTTGTACCATTTTCTGTCGGACTTTATTTTACTGGATTAATAATTATGCTTGTATCATAAGCAAACGGTGTCAGTTCAGCATCTTGTTTCACATAAGAAGGGAGATCATTCACATATATCAAGAACAGGAGGGGACCCATGATCGAACCTTGTGGAACACCTAATGTAATTTCACCCCAATTAGATGAAGTGGCAAACTCCTTTAAATCACTTGAAGCATATAAAGAGACTGTTTGCTTCCAGTTCTGTAGATATGACTTAACCACTCATATGCTGAAGCCCACAACTGGTCTAATTTCAATCCTTCAAAAAGAACAAAAACTACTTTAACAGAAAAGGAGTGAAACGAGACAAGTTGAGTGCTAAATAAACCAAATAGCGCCAACTATTCCCCATCACAAGCTCCTAGACACACGCCGTCGCTACTCGGCGGTCTGATGACATTACGACACGGCTGCTGCACGGATACGTATAAACAGTTCGGCTTGCTAAGCGTGTTTAAGTTTGAAAGAATTATCTGAGTCTTTGCAGCCTCAGACGGCGTCTCCATCGTTAGGAAGCGCAGCGTTAGGCATATCAACAAACTCTGAACCACGGCATAAAGCCCATAAGACAAAAAGCACCAAGCGCACATACAGCTCTCGTGAAAGCCTGCATTTTCTGCTAATTTCAGTAGGACAAGAATTTATTACATTTTTACGTGGATATTCAAACTTACGTACAAGGTGGACACAATATAGAAACTTCGAAAAATCAACACATTACCATGCCAAATACGGTGTAGTGAAACGTAGGCATTCAAAACAGCTTCCAGTCGACTCGGAATGAAGGTCCTGTATGGTTTTCAAGGGATGCTTATGCCATTCTTATTGTGTCTCACTGTTTAGAGGCACAAAACGCGAGGGTGTTTTCAGCTCGTTACTAAATGCAAATAAGTAGGAGGCCGAGTTGATAGGAGCTGAACGAGTCCAGGTTGCAATAAGATGCGGTACGGCACACTGTTAGAGAGAAGGATTATTATTCAAGAAACGCATAGTACAATGAACATTACTTATCTTCAGTAGTTTGTAGGACTGCAGCTACGGCTATAACTGACACAACATATTCTCAGGAACTAAGCCTGATGGGTCCTCCTCGGAGAATCAATGCAAACAAAACTGGCTGAGGGCCAATTATGAAGGTGCCTCTGCCTAGGTTGAAATCTAGCTAAGAAGTGGACGAGGCACACTCGAGTTCCGTCGAACTGCACAGTCCGCTAGAGTGCGCTGTGCTCGGCAGACGACGGGCTGCCAACCTTGCGTTGGCGTGGCGTTGTAGTAGTATCTGTAGCAATGATACTACAATTCTTCCTGCAAGACAGAGGCAAGTTCAGGTAACGATGATGGAAGTAGAGAGCGATCACGCCCCCTTCTCTCCAAAATAGACCACAAAGCCTCAATAATATTCAGATCTGGTGACACTGATGGCCAGTGCAGATGCAACAATTCCTCCTCGTGGTCACAAAACCGGTCTTGGACATTGCAGGCTGTGTCGACAGGTGCTCTGTCGTCTTGGAACACAGATTCGCCGTCGGAGAACAAACATTGTACCATGGGATGGACATCATCATCAGGATTTCCTTCCAGCGAGCCGGGTAGGAACTTGGTGAACAATATGTCTCCATTGGTTTCTGTCCTTGTATAGCTTATCCCTCTCCACTACATCCCACGTTACTCCTCTCCTTTTGAGATCTTCCTTAACCTGGTCTGTCCATTTCTTTCTAGGCCGCCCAATTGGTCTTCTTCCTGGTACCTCCATCTCCAAATACTGGCGTGGAGTTCGAGTTGGGTGCGTTCGCTTCACATGACCGAACTACTTCAATCTCAAACCACTCATCTTCCTCTCCGTAGTCAATGTCACCTGCAGGTCTCTCCTTATACAATCATTCCTAACTAGTTTTTTTTTTTCTTTTTTTGTAGAGCTGACCTAAGGAACTTCATTTCACATGCTTGTATTTGACCCTCTTCTCTCTTATTTATGATACAGGCCTCTAGACTATACATCATGATTGGCAGGAGATAAGTATTGTACATGATCTGTTTGGCTCTTTGACGGACTTCCTTGTCCCAGATTAGATTTCGTACTTCGTGAAAGAAGCTAGATTCTTTTTGTTATTCTGTTTAAGACTTCTAATACGGAAATTCCATCGCGTGATATGAAGCTACCCAGATAATTGATGCTTTTCACACATTCAAACTTCACCCCATCCAGTATGATGTGATAAGGTGTGGGTGTCCTGCTCATCTTCAATGCCACTGTCTTGATCCTGCCGGCCGTGGTGGCCGAGCTGTTCTAGACGCTACAGTCTGGAAATGCGCGACCGCTACGGTCGCAGGTTCTAATACTGCCTCGGGCATGAATATGTGTGATGTCCTTAGGTTAGTTAAGTTCAAGTAGTTCTAAGTTCTAGGGGACTGATGACCTCAGAAGTTAAGCGCCATAGTGCTCAGAGCCATTTGAACCATCTTGTTCCTACTCACAGTTAACTTGAATTTTTTAAATTTTCTGTTCCAGTAATTTAGTCTCCTCTGAACATCCATTTCCGTCTATCCCCAAATGGCGACGCCATCAGGAAAAACAAAAGCAGTGAGAGCTTCATTTTCTTCTTCCTTGATTTCTTTCGTGATTGTGTTCACAAGTGTAATGAAGAGTAAATCGGAGAGCCAACTGCCTTGCTGAACACCTCTACTTGTCTTATAGGTGTTCAGCAAGGCAAAGTGGTCACATAATACTTGTGCAGTAATGTGACCTTGTAGGATACCTATGGGGCACATCGAATGCCACGATATAGCTGCCCAAATCTTCGCCGTACCTCTGGCATGTTTCATTCTTGGGACATAAGCTCGACCAGAATGAAAACATTGTGCAACAAGATTCACCCGACATAACGACTTTCTTCCATTTCTTTATAGCTCAACATGACGTTTTACTTTTACGGGCATTTGCATCAGTGAGCGATTTTTGGAATCCCAGCTCGCCCTACATTTCCCTGCTTATGAAGCTACCCTCGTGCTGTTTTGATGCTGATTGAGTTCGCGAGTGTGACATTCAGTTCTGCAGTGCCTATTACAGCTGTCATCCTCTTTGTTTTTCATCACAATCCTCTTTAATGGCCGTCGGTCACGATCGATCAACACACACCTTCGTCTGCATTGTGACTTGGCGGATGATGTTTTTCCGTTTTCTTTGTGTAGGTACAAATTTTCGACACAGTGCTTCTTAAAACTCTAAATAGTTCCTAGTTACGGAAGCACCCACCATACGAACACCAACAATTTTCGGATTCACTTAGCTCAGACACAACGCACTCAAAAACTACGCTGATCGCTGTTTTGACCACGACTGACGCTAGCAAGCAACGTATTGAGAACATCGCACAGGTGCCGTTCGTGGTCAAATACAACGGCCTAATTTGCAGGTTTCGTTTGCATTTGCTTTTATGTTCAAGTATACATTTTTCGCGGTGTTACCGTATTTTTGACATCTTCTGTACATGTTTTAAAATTATGTACTACTTTTTGTTTTGTCTTGCAGTACAGTAATTTCATTTTTGTGACATTATTTTACGTTGTAATTAATTTTTTAGTCTGAATGTAAAAAGACTGTCTTTTTAGTTAAATACAGATGCTCGTAAGGAACATTTTCGATTTGTATTTAATTTTTTTTTTTTTTGTTATGGTCTTAGGGCGCAAAACTGCTACGGTCATAAGCGGTCATTCTGTGGTTTAGGGAAGGCTAAAAAACCGAATTTGAAATCAGCAGCAATGGGAGCGAAACTGAAGAAGGAGGGAAACTAAAAACGGAAGGAAATCTTGAAAGGGGGGGGGGGGGGTTGCATTCCCCAGAAAGGAGCTTCAAATGACCGATGTCATCTCACTGGCACTGATAAACTCAAGGACGCGATCGGCTGAGCACGTGTCATCTGCTAAAAGGGAAGATATATCAGGCAACTGTAAACGGGCGAGTAGCGTATTAAAATAGGGGCACTGAAGTAAAGGGTGTCTCACTGTCCACGGTTGAGAGCAGTGAGGACAAAGTGGGGAGGATCACCACTTAGATGTCGATGGCTAAAAAGGCAGTGCCCTATCCGGAGTCTAGTTAAAATTACCTCCTCTCGACGACGAGGTCGGGAGGAAGAGGTCCAAGCACAGGGAAGAGCTTTCACATCCCGCAATTTATTATCGGGAAGTGTAGACCAATGTGGGTGCCATAAAAGAGTAACACAACCGCATAAAACGCTCTAAAACGAGCCTTGAGTAGTTTGCAGTATTTGTTACGTACAATGATGCAGGGATCAATAGCTGATTCATATGTTGGCAGTAGGCTTTTCCTTATTTTCCGACGTCAATATTTTTGAGCGCGCAATCTCCAGTATTGCCTGAATAGTTCTAAAACCAGCCTCTACAAAATTTTGTTGCTATCGAAGCACTGTACTCAGTGTCGGCTTGAGCGCGAACTCGCATGAGAAGCAAGATCTTCCACAGTGTTCGCAGATATCGCGTTGGCGTCACCTCACATTTTCGGTACATGCACGTGCAGTGCAGTCTGTTGGTTATTTGGTACTGATTGCGTCGTGCGTATTTTCCAGTCGCTATCTACGATGTTACATCAATTACGCAGTGCCAAGGGACGTGCGATTTTAATAGGAGATATGAAACGCCAAACAACTGGACACAAATTACCATCAAATAGAGAAATGTTAGAAGTTTCATTTCATAACACACCGGAAGTAAAATTAAGCGTTAATGAGAGTGCTAACGTTGTGGTTCGCTAGTGTATTATTTTCTGGAAAAAGTAAGAATTTCGAGGAGAGCTATTCAGAATTGTTCACAAAAAGTTAGTAACTTACATTGAGAGAGTAGATAATTGTAAAAAACGAAAAAAAAATGTTAAGAAGTTTTTAAGAGCCTTGAAGAAAAGTTTATATGTAATTTCTACAATTTATTTGAGGTCGCAAACGCTAGTGCTCTGCAGGCAATCGAGTTGGAGGAAAACGTAGTTTTACGTCGACAGAGAGAGCCAGGACGTAAAGGCTACCCTGTAGGAGCTACGCAGAGAAAACTAGATGAAGAGAAAAGGCAAGAGAAACAAACGTGCACTGCATCTACTTCTACTTCTGTTGCACTTCCTTGTTCATCATCTGGACAGTCAGATGAGGTTTTTTTTAAGTTCAGAATGAATGACGTGGGTGATGGTCAGTTTTTAGATCATACTTCTGAGAACTGTACATTGGAGAATGTTCCAACGCGAGGTAACAAAGATTAGCGGCTGCCATGGATAGATGCCAGCTGAGATTCTGGAAACATATTCTTCAAGTGACAGCAGGGAGCTCTGCATTAGTATCTCTGGAGAGCTCTGTATTAGTAAGTCTTCTTTTCATAGAATCAGACAGAAGAAGAGAAGAGAACGCTCTGAAGCAATAAAATCAGCTTTCAGGAATGATATCCCTGCAGTTCTTTCCGTTCATTGGGATGGTAAACTGTTGTCAGCATTAAATAACACGGACCCAAAAGAAAAAAAAACTGCGAATTTTTGTTACATTAGGGGACATTGGCGTTCGAAAATTAAACAATGGTTCTGGCAAAGAGTGAGCGAATGCTGTTTGGAGTGCATTCACGTGCTGGGGTGTAAAGGACAACGCACAAATTATCTGCAGCGACACAACTGCCTCAAATACTGCCGTCTTGTCTTAATGGGGTGTGAATCGAACTTGCATACAGATTGGACAGGAACTTGTTGTATTTCTCATGGCGTGATCACATAAATGAAAGTATTTTAAGAAGTGTGTTAGGGTATAAAGTACATGGGGTAACAAGCAGTCCTGAAATAACAGTTCTTCAACATCTGAGGGAAAACTGGAAAAGCATCAATGTCGGTAATTTTCACGCTAGCAAATACAGTAGATTGTGGATTTGTTTTTTAATGAGTCAGAAAATAAGATGATGTTAGACTTTTATGAAAGTGAGTGCTGATTGCTGTGAGGTCACAAAGATCTGGAAAATGTTTTTGGTAGGAGACTTCGCAGAAAACCTGAAAATTTTCCCACCTGGGGCAATGGATCAAGCAAGATGGATGAAAAGAGAAATTTATTGCTTACAACGTTTCTACTAAGATCTCAATTTGAACTATCTATAGAAAACAAAAATCCATTAGAGATATCCCTCTTTTCATTGGAAGTGTTGATATCAAACCGTGGCTTTAGTGCAGTGGAGCTGTAAAAGCTCCTCATCTTGACATCTGCTTCTTAAAACACCTGAAATAATATGAAAGCATAGATCAAATGATTTCGAAGGCAGATATAGTTAACTGCTTTTGTGGTATTTATCAGAAGAATTATTTGTGCTATTTGTCAGAACAATTGTCTCGCTTATCGTTCTTTGATTGTGAAGTATACGCTTCTTAAAACACTTGACATAATATGAAAGCATAGATCAAATGATTTCAAAAGCAGCTATAGTCAGCTGCTTTTGTGGTATTTATGAGAATAACTGTCTCGATTATCGTTCTTTGACTGTGAAGTTTACGTACAAACCAAAATCAAAATCAAAACTGTAGCAAATCTGGACAGAGAAAATATGCAAATGGAAGATGTTCCTTTTTGCGGAGAACTGGATGGGCCATTATATGGTATGTTTATTAGTATTCTGATTACTATTTATTATTGGTTTTAATTCGTTAATTTACTTCACATAACTCAACCTCATCTTCCTTTACAGAGAAAACATCAACCAACTTCGCGTCAAGCAAGAACAGAGATCTGATTTTTTGTCTGGAGGTTATGGGTGTTAGTTTTATTTAAGAATTACCTTCGACATGGACGAGCAGCACTGCATATTCAAACGCTAAAAGTATACTGAGGGAGTTAAAAGCTGTTAATGATTCCCATCTCTCTCAGATCACTTCCGATTTGAATGAATCACTTGCACCAATTTTGTTACACCATATTGTATATTTTTTTAAATACCTTCTGGCTGTAGTATGACGTTTTCAATGCCCCCGAAATACTGACAAGGATGTTCAATTGAATAAAGACAAGATAAATAAATAAAACCCAGGAAAAGTTATCAGTCTTATTACTCTTACATAAATTTGTAAGTTGTTCATGTCCACATTTTATCCGTTTTTCCTAGCACCGAAAGACACAGTCCTTGAAACACATTCCCCTCGCTTACAGCCAATCCTCTGAGAATAATCATTTATGCGACAGTAACTTTTTCGAGATTACCTTTTTCAATTAGATGTTCATCTCATGCTATCACATTTCTTGCTTTAATTTCTCTTGTAATGTCCTTGCGGTAACACATTTGAGCTACGGCCATGAAGCCGTGTATTTGCGCTCTGTAGCAGATAAGGGACATTAGTGCGGCCGGGGACGCATTCGGGCAGACATTTTTCCTTTCCGCCCTCCGTTCTGGAGCCTGTGGGAAGCAGAGGCGCAGGACCACAACCGCGAGGCCGACACGCCTCCCACGCTCACTGCACGCCACACGGGGGAGTCGTGTTGTTGTCGGAGCTGAGGACGGCAGGACAGCGCTTGACATCAGATAAGCGGCACCGCTAAAAGAAACCAGTACTCGAGGATAAACGTGAAATTTCTAACTTGTTTTATTCACAATTAATAAAATATTCCGGGCTATTAAGCTGTGGTCTAAGGGATATCACTTCAAAACCCGACGTTTCGTGCCCATCTGCGGAGGACATTTTCAAGGGCGACCGTAGCTTTGTTGAACGTCCGACTCACACCCTGGCTCGCTATTGACTGCTTTATTCTATTGCAGTTGTATTACATCGTTGTAATACATCAGTAGGGTCCTCTCTTACAGTTCAACAGGTTTTCTTCATAATTAATTAGTTAAAATATGATATAGAATTCAAAATAACATTATATATTCCTTAAAAAATGCCATCTCTATACAATGGTTAAATTAATGGCAGTATTAGGTTTTCAACTTTGCTTCCACAGTTTTTCTCTCGAAGTTCGAGGCTTTATTGCGAAAAACTTCAAAAAGAAAAAAATTACGATTTAAAATATTCGCCATCGCTGGCCACTGCTTTTTCCCACCTTTCGGGCAACATACGAATCCCGCGATGGAACTACTGGGCATTTTTTGAGGAGATCCATGAATCGATCCAATTTTGCAGCTGTTCATATGACTAGAGGTACTGGTCAGCCAGGCCGTGTGCCATTGACCAAAAAAGATGGTAGTCGGAGAAAGCAGTGTCTGGAGAACACGGCAGGTATGTCTTTTGCGACATGTGATCGAGCAATATCATGCTGCAAAATCACCTTTTCATTTCTATCGCTGTATTTCGGCCATTTGTTTTTCATTTCGCGGCTCAAACTCATTAACTGCTTTTGATAACGATCTCCTCTGATTGTTTCCGTCGGTTACAGTAGCTTCGAAAACCTTATCTCTTCCACCGCCATGCCGGTCTTCGTCGCCAAAATCACCGTTCTTGAGGCATTGAAACCATTCTCTACACATTCGTTCACTAATAGGTCAATAGGTGCCTTACGGTAGATCTTACCCTGAGTTTTATGGTCCTCAGCAGCAGATTTCTTCGTGTTAAAGCAGAAAATTAATACTTTCCGCAAATGACGAGAATTCATCTCTTAGATTGATATAGTCAATCGAGAATAACATTATGATGCAATCATAAAACGAGTAATATTTCATCGTGTTATGTTTATAAATGCCTATGCTTACTGTACAACACATACGATCTACCAACTGCACCACACGTTTCCGGTGCTGCCATCTGTTGCAAAACGGATGAAGTAAAGTTGTAGACCTAATAATTGTAGCAAAAAGGACAGCAGCGGCAGTAAACAACAGTATTTTTGGTAAATTAAGTAAGAATTACTTAAAAATAAGAGGTAAATTTATCTAGATTCATTTAGGTTGAGAAGTAACAATAGCAGTCCTTTAACCAATAATAATAATAATAATAATAATAATAACAATGGTTCTCAAAATCCACAAAACTGAGACACTGAAACACAATAAAACGAAAGTATCTTTATGAGGCTGAAACAAACGTTTTAAACAGGAAGAAATCGAAATGAGACGACTTAAGTACTTAGGAACGTTTTAGGTCCAAGTTATAGTGAGGAAGTAACATACAGACTAAGAGCAAATGATACTGAAAACTATAGCAACATTCATTCGGAAATGAAAAAAAAAATGCTGGCTAGAATTTTATTGGTGTATTAAAAGAACTGATTCATCCAGATTAACTGGACAAGTTGTGGATTTCTATGAAACTCGCACTAACGTTAAAACTGAAATAATAAGATGGATTGGTGAAGCAAGAGAAAACCTGAAGGCAACAGGAATAACGCAGCTTGATATACTAGAACCGAAAAATTTTAGGAAGATGATTCACTGCTAGGCAGTCTGCCTGCTAGAAAAATCGAAAGAGACCGGAACCAATTGGTTTGACTAGCTGTAAAGAGACCATTCTCAGAGAGTGGGCACAAAGAAAATCTAAACAAAGTTCTGAAAGTGGCATTTGTCGTACATCTTGTGGTCCAGGAGAGACCAAACGTGAATAATTTAATAGCAGTAGTAGTAGTGGTGGTGGTGGTGGTAGTAATAACTTAACTAGGCTATCTTCTTCATATATCAAACCGTGATGCTACGGCACTCTTAAGGAAACATCACCAACATGACCTCATATTTTAAGGAAAAGAAGTGCACTTACAAGATAACAGCCCCAGCAATCGATCCCGCGCGAAAAATTGGACCTTAATTCTGACAGTAGTTGGTTATGACCTCCAGAATGTACAGCTTTTAAACATTCCCGCACACTCGTTCCACCTGACTGCAGACCCCTAATGCCCGAGAGCGAAGTAATGAACAGCGGAGTGAGATACGAGATTCGTGTTCATAATGTCAGCGAACAAACAAACGATACTATCTTGTTCATTGTGTCGAAGTGCGCGGGCTGTTCATTTATCAAATGCAGAGCCCTTCGCTTTATACGCTTTTATGTTTCAATTAAAAATGCAGTGTATATTAATGAAATTAATGACCATTTTAAAATAAGTTGCGCTATTTTATTATTAACACCGTTGTTGTACGTTATTTTCTTTGGAATGGGAAGCTGACACTGTTAAAGGAATTGCGCTATTCTTCAACGTGACTGGCATAGTTAAACTGTAAATTCGAAAGTCGTTAACTCCATTTTATAATAGTTTTTCAGATATATACAGGGTGTTTCACTAAATGTGTTTGCCTGTCTAAGTTACGAAGTAACAGGCGACGGAAATACTTATTGCGGTAGGTCACCACGAGAAACCTTACACTGTCTGCAGAGCTATGAACATAGTTTATTTTTTTACTGTCCAAAGAGTTACAGCAAAAAGATAAAATTTTTACGGGAACAATATTGTTTCTATCATGCACTGGAATAAGTAACATCAGCTGTGTATACATCAATTTAAATTACATTTCGGCCGTGTGCGGCGACAGTCGCCAGCCTAACAGCGCATCGAGGTAGCTTCTCGCTCCGTGACACCGGCGACTTTACAACTCGGCCGCACCACATTCAATAGGCGCACTGCGTTATGCGCAGCATGTGTGGTATTTGCCCCTGAAACTTTGAAGGGTTGTTTAAGTAATAGAACCCAGTAGGTTGTCCTCGATGGTGAGTGTTCATCGGAGGTGAGGGTATCATCTGGAGTGCCCCAGGGAAGTATGGTAGGCCCGCTGTTGTTTTCTATCTACATAAATGATCTTTCGGATAGGGTGGATAGCAATGTGCGGCTGTTTGCTGATGATGCTGTGGTGTATGGGAAGATGTCGTCGTTGAGTGACTGTAGGAGGATGCAAGATGACTTGGACAGGATTTGTGATTGGTGTAAAGAATGGCGGTTAACTCTAAATATAGATAAATGTAAACTAATGCGGATGAATAGGAAAAAGAATCCCGTAATATTTGAATACTCCATTAGTAGTGTAGCGCTTGACGCAGTCACGTCGATTAAATATTTGGGCGTAACACTGCAGAACTATATGAAGTGGGACAAGCATGTAATGGCAGTTGTGAGGAAGGCGGATAGTCGTCTTCGGTTCATTGGTAGAATTTTGGGAAGATGTGGTTCATCTGTAAAAGAGACCGCTTATAAAACACTAATACGAACTATTCTTGAGTACTGCTCGAATGTTTGGGATCCCTATCAGGTCGGCTTGAGGGAGGACGTAGAAGCAATTCATAGGCGGGCTGCTATATTTGTTACTGGTAGGTTTGATCATCACGCGAATGTTACGGAAATGCTTCAGGAACTCGGGTGGGAGTCTCTGGAGGAAAGGAGGCGTTCTTTTCGTGAATCGCTACTGTGGAACCAGCATTTGAGGCTGACTGCAGTATAATTTTACTGCCGCCAACTTACATTTCGCGGAAAGACCACAAAGATAAAATAAGAGAGATTGGGGCTCGTACAGAGGCATATAGGCAGTCATTTTTCGCTCGTTCTGTTTGGGAGTGGAGCAGGGAAGGGAGAGAAGATGCTAGTTGTGGTACGAGGTACCCTCCGCCACGCACCGTATGATGGATTGCGGAGTATGTATGTAGATGTACATGTAGATGTAGCTCCCAAACTAAAAGTGATGGGATTGATGTATACACAGCTGGTGTTACTGATTCCAGAGCATGTAGAAACAACTATTGTTCCACTTAAAAATTGTATCTTTTTGCTGTAACTCTTTGGATAATAACAAAATAAACTATGTTCATAGCTCCGCAGACAGTGTAACGTTTCTTATGGTGACCTACCGCAATAAATATTTCCGTCTCCTATTACTTCGTAACTTACAGAAGCAAACACATTTAGTGATATACCCTGTATATATACTGTGTGATGAAAAGTATCCGGACACCCCCAAAAACATACGTTTTTCATATTAGGTGCATTGCGCTGCCACCTACTGCCAGGCACTCCATATCAGCGACCTCAGTAGTCGTTAAACATCGTGAGAGAGCAGAATGGGGCGCTCCGCAGAACTCACGGACTTCGAACGTGCTCAAGTGATTGGGTGTCACTTGTGATTTCCACACTCCTAAAAATCCCTAGATCCACTGTTTCCGACGTGATAGTGAAGTGGAAACGTGAAGGGACACGTACAGCACAAAAGCGTACAGGCCGACCTCGTCTGTTGACTGATAGAGACCGCCGACAGTTGAAGAGGTTCGTAATGTGTAATAGGCAGACATCCATGCAGACCATCACACAGGAACTCCAAACTGCATCAAGATCCACTGCAAGTACTATGACGGTTAGGTGGGAGGTGAGAAAACTTGGACTTTATGGTCTAGCGGCTGCTCATAAGCCACACATCACACCAGTAAATGCCAAACGACGCCTCGCTTGGTGTAAGGAGCGTAAATATTGGACGATTGAACAGTGGGAAAAGGTTGTGTGGAGTGACAAATCACGGTACACAATGTGGCGATCCGATGGCAGGATGTGGATAATGGCGAATGCCCGGTGAACGTCATCTGCCACCGTGTGCGGTGCCAACAGTAAAATTCGGAGGCGGTGGTGTTATGGTGTGGTCGTGTTTTCCATGGTGGGGGCTTGCACTATCACAGCACAGGCCTACATTGATGTTTTGGCTCTGAGCACTATGGGACTTACTGCTGTGGTCATCAGTCCCCTAGAGCTTAGAACTACTTAAACCTAACTAACCTAAGGACATCACACACATCCATGCCCGAGGCAGGATTCGAACCTGCAACCGTAGCGGTCACGGGGTTCCAGACTGTAGCGCCTAGAACCGCACGGCCACTACGGCCGGCTACATTGATGTTTTAAACACCTTCTTGCTTCCCATTGTTGAAGAGCAATTCGGGGATGGCGATTGCATCTTTCAACACGATCGAGCACCTGTTCATAATGCACGGCCTGTGGCGGGGTGGTTACACAACAGTAACATCCCTGTAATGGTCTGGTCTGCACAAGTCCTGACCTGAATCCTACAGAAGACCTTTGGGATGTTTTGGACTTCGTGCCAGGCCTCACCGACTGACATCGATACCTCTCCTCAGTGCAGCACTCTGTGAAGAATGGGCTGCCATTCCTGAAGAAATCTTCCAACACCTGATTGAACGTATGCCTGCAAGAGTGGAAGCTGTTATCAAGACTAAGGGTGGGCCAACACCATACTGAATTCCAGCATTACCGATGGTGGGCGCCAGGAACGTGTAAGTCATTTTCAGCTAGGTGTCCGGGTACTTTTGATCACATAGTATACAACATTAAAAATATACGTGCGAAGTTTGACACATTACTTATTCCTTTGCGTGTAGCTCAACGTGTTCTCAAACAAAATTTCAAAACACTTTCGGTAGACGTAACTCCCTCATCCTACCCTTCCGTCGTCATGAACATCAAGCGAGTAGGAGGGGACTGGTTGTTACTCTGCTGTACAGTGTACCGCGCTACCGTTTAGGCAGCTGACGATGTAGTCTTCCGCCCCTGCTGTTTAATCTTGTATGTCGAAGAACCAATGACAGAAATAAAACATTCGCTGGTGACATTGCTATTCTCAGTCGAAATGAAAGAGAATTACACGACCTGTTGAATGGAATGAACAGTCTAATGAGTACAGGATGTGGATTGAGAGTAAACTGAAGAACGACGAAAGCATGAGAGGCAGTAGCTGTATTACATCTGGCATGTCTGCTTACCAGTTGTAGAAAATAATTGACTGTCTTTGTCGGACTCTTGGCATGGAGGACCTCTAGATTCCACACAGAACTAATAGTGTGATTCAGCCGCTCGATAAAATTTATCAACAAGGTAAAGCATTTTTAAGAAAACTCTCAGATAATATAATTACCGATAGCTCTTTTCCGTTTCAGATTTATCAGCGAAACAATGTTAACAAATTTCAGTCATTCGTGCATTGTCAGTTTGTATTGTCACGTTTTACGAATTTGATCAAGCATGCCTGATATTCAGAACAACGGCCAACACCATTTCCTACTTCATACCAGTTCTGTCTAAATAAAACCAGCAGTTATAGTGAAGTGGTTGAATGCATTAACTCTTATTTTATCCGGGGTGCTTGGTATACGGGAACAGTTTGTTTTTGTCATCCAACACACTACGCATTTTTGTGATTTCAGGGAACAAACGAGCAACTGTTTCATTGTTAGTAAAATATTCAGAAATTATCATTAGAGCTGTTCTACAGGAACTGTTGTAAAATATTTCAATACGAGAAGTTAAAGTGCCAATTGATGGAAGTCATCTGTCATGTAACATCATACAATGCCATGATTTTCTTTCCTCTGCTGGCCACTTACGTAAAACTTACATCTGCAACAATTTAGCTGTCGATATGAAGTCAACTTATTCAAAAAATTTATGATTTGCGGCTTTTTTGGGCATGGTTTCAGTTCATAAAATTCGCTTTTGTGCACTTTGGACTTCGCGCTACGTGGCGTTACGTTCTCTTGTCACTGCTGTGTCTGCTTATTCGCCGAATCGTCCGTCAGGCAGGAAGAGCTGTAGAAACATATGTTATAAGCGGTTCCTTGTGCGGCAAAAATAAGTAGCTTTAACATTTTCAAAAAAATAGTTGCAGCTAAAATTTTGACATTGGGTTTCCATCAGTTTGTTCTTCCTGTGTGAAAAATTTCAGGGTGGCTTTGGCATGTCGGATTGTACTATTTCCTTGACGGTGGTTCTTAAGCGACTTTCGTCATTCGCTGGAGCAAATGACGAGCTAGTTCCCCATTCTAGTCTTGGAAACACAATACACAAACAATTCAAATGCAGATACACAAGGAACAAGGCTTCCAAACACACACACACACACACACACACACACACAGATTTCCATCTTAGTAACTGACACTGTGTATGGCAAGAAGGAAATCGAACTGTCGAATTAAAATAAAATAATTGCTGCATCATGTTATTAAATGTATGTTAGGACATTAAAAGAACGGTTAATTCCGTTTTTTATTCAGGTGATGGAACACACACACACACAACAAACAATAGTGGTCCTAAAACTGAACGTAGTGGAACACCAATAAGAACTCTTCGTAAGTTAGACACAACTAAGTGGTCTTGATTCAGTCCACCAAATAGAATAAGGTCCTTTATTCATTTCGCTAAGAACGGGATCTGCCACTTCCATGTTACGAACCACGATGTTACAGGTGTTCTAATTCGACAAAAAAGGAAGCAGATAGCTCGCATTACCAACGGGCTGTTTATCATGGCGTACTAGTTCCCTTAACCAAGCCACATTCCATCAAAATTTATCAGCTTCGTTAACAGTGGACGAGCACTTTGCTACAGACGGGTTGTTGCGCTCCGGAGAAGGTAAAAGCTTCAGCGTTGAAGGTGACTACGAGTAACTTAACGTGTTAGTATACATTCACATTTGCTGTTTTAATGTCAGTTATGTATGTCAAAGAAGAAATGTTGCATCCTGAAACTAGTAAAAGGAAGACACAGATGACTGACGAAATATTACAACTTTCAAAGAAGAGCTACGCAGCAAACCCATGTTAATATAAGACTGAACAAATTATCAAGAAGGAAATCATAGAAGCAAAAGAAGAAAAACTGAAACAAAATGCTCAGCGATTGAAACTTTACAGATTAATACGACAACTTCAGTGTTTATAAGGAAATAAAGAAAAAACGCCTGGGAACTCTGGTGTAAGACCTCGTCTACGTTAGTAGGTAATACTGGTAACCCGATCATAGACAAAAACGGAGTACATGCTTGGAATATGTCAAAGAAATGTCTCATGACGATAGGCCAGATCTGCCTGAAGTCTCTGGAGAAACAGAAACAGGTACTAAAGCAGAAGAAATGAGATCAGCTGTAAGGAAAACAGCAAGACCAGATGAGACATATTCTCAATTCCTTGAATTGTTTGATGAAGAACAAATTGAGTTGTTGACAAAATGTGGCTTGAATTAGAGTTTATCTTGCTAAAAAAAAGAACTAAAAATATAATGATTTCAGAACAGTAGGTTTGACGAACCATTTCCTGAAAACATTTCTAAAAATTATTTACAAAATAATTTCTCAAGTTCGTGAAGGAGAAACGGCTCCTACACAGTTTGGCTTATTCGGAAAATACCTTCAAAGACGCCCTTGAAAATTTCGAAGAAGGAATTGTCTTGAATGAAGAGAAGATGAACAATATTATGATGTTCAGTAATATTTACTGACGCCTTAAATAGTCTTAAACGTCTTATATTCTGCATTAACGGAAATAGTGAGCGTTATGGCCTATAAATCAACGTAAGTAAAACAAAATTAATCATCAGCAAGAAAGACATACTGAACTGTCATCTAAACGTTAATGGTGAACTTATAGAATAAATAAAAAAATACATGGGAAGTAACATCAAGGGGAGTTAGACGGAAATTTTTTTTCACATTTTCGGATTTTTATCTCCTTATAAAATTTGCAATAAAATGATATATTTATATATATCACTTATAAACTTGCAAGGGAAGCATTTTGTTTTATTTTATTAGAATATAATCTACACCGGTTGAAAATATTAAAATTTTTACGTGCATTACTTTAAGATCTAATAAAATCGGTAATTGTTTATATAGAAGGCTATGGATTGCTGTGTTATTAAAGTCATGTCCAGAAGAGGATGGGCACCAGGTTGAGGAAGGTGAAACGAGGTTTGAGAGACAAGAGACTTTCTGATGGTAAAACCATAAGAGGCAGGCCGACAGACAAAATGATAGATGAACTACAGCCATGAGAAATAATACTGAGGATTTGTTGAAAATGAGGCAGTCAGTATGGGCTACCTTTTTCTACAGACTATCAATTGATGAAAAACCAGTACACCACCTTTGCCCTCCTGGACTCGATTCACGGTGCAATTGCCGCAATGCCCAATACTCAAACAGTTCATACAGCCATAAGCATTCCATCCCAGCAGCAGTCATGGATATCATAAAACCTATTTACAGAGACCTGGAGAATCCTGAATTACTGAAGAAGTGTCTGCATGGTCAGATTCAAAATCCCAGTAAGTCGTTCAATAATTTTATATGGAATCGCTTACCAAAAAATATTTTTGTTAAAATGAAGACACTAAATTGGGGGGGGGGGGGCAGAGATGCTGTTATTGCTTTTAATGATGGCAACATTGGTAGAGTGAAAGTGCTACAGCATATGGGAATTAATCCCGGACCAAACTGCATCAGAGAACTTGAACGGAAGGACAAGGTTCGCATTGATAAAGCAGAGTATGCAACACAGTGCGCCACTAAGGAGTCCAGTAAGGTGCAGGGTGCTACCGAGTGACTAAAAATAAAAAAATTAAGCGTATACTGAGTGTGTTACAGTCTTTTGAAACTTTAGAAGCCATTCCTAAAAATTTACATTTTCTGTTACATTTTTCCCTGAATCTCAGAAACCACTTCGAGTAGAGTATTCAAAATTTTAGGGAGTAATAACATGTACATCGTGAGTCTACTGAACTAAAAGAAGAATATAATGTTACGTATAATTAAAATTATTTAGGATAACGTACAAAAAAGTAATTAAAAATTGTATTTCCGAAAGCAGGGTCTGAAATGCAATTATTGTAGTTCAGTAGACTCAGAACATATTCTGTAAAAGTTTCATTTCAACGGTTACAGTTGTTCCTGAACTACAGGGAAGCCAAGTCACTAAATTTAACAATGTCGGGATAGGGCGTACCAATTCCCCTTAACATCCGGTGAGATATCTCGCTAGAAATTGAAGCCCGTGTTGAGAAAGCTAGCGCCGCGTTGTTTTAAATGAATACTGTGTTAAACAGCCATCGTCTCTCAGTCAAAACAAAATTAAGATTCTACCTTGATACATATTTCCTGTCCTTTCCTATGGGGCTGAGACCTGTACTTTGACAGAGATTACGGGCAAACACTTCGGGCATTTGAGAAAGGTCTGTATAGAGGAATGCTACGAGTGCCTTGGACAAATAAAATAATTAAGGACATTCTTCACAAAATGAAGAAAGAAAAGGAAGTGGTAGGGCCTAAACACAGTAAAAAGCAGAAACGTATCCGTCATTAAAAAAAATTACATCATATGTTGCAAATTTTAAACTATAGATGGTGAAAATGTTGACTTGGGACAACATTTCCTGGTAAGGGCTTTCGGAACCACATATGGATTTTATTTTTACTTTTGAGATCTGCCATCCTTCCTTAGCAGGTCAATATTTACCAAGAACCTAAATGCGGCTTGATAGCATTCATTGTACATTCAGGAATGCGTTTCTTGTCGATGTAGGAATTGGTATTCCAAAGACAGCTGCGAAAGCAGGCGTGGCTGGAAAACATCTAACAACACGCAGGGTGCTCGGAAATTCCCATCACAGACTTCTAGGAATTGTAGAGCTGTACATAATATTTTGAACAGCAACCCATGTCCTGAAACGTATCGTTTCCGTTCTACGACGATTTCAGTTCAGATGTGTAACGCTTCCACGTCAGCTGAGAGAAGACAGTCTCGTTGTTGCTTGCCGTCGTATGCGGTGTTTAGGGTGGACAGGATGACGTATACTACGTCAGACTGTCACGTGATGCCACTCAAAGTCCGCCTTCTGCAAGACAGAGGGAGATCCGCTGGAACGAGTTCGGTCGCTGCACTGGAAGTTGAAGAGATACCAGGTGGGACGGAGAGTGTGTACCAGAACATGCTTCGTAGGTGCAGCATCTGTAACAACGTTGGTGGTTGCCACATCGAGCCGCTGTTATAATGCGTCAGTACTGTTTCATACGTACAGTATGCTGGGTTCTTTTATGTTTTCGAATAATGTAAACATGTAATGTTTAAGTGTTAATATAAACAAATGTTTTAAAGTGGTAAATGCATGTTTCGTTATGTTTCCTTTAAAATTGTTACGTAATAACTACACTGCGTCACGCCTGATTCAATTCCTCAAGCAGAAGTGGGTGAGTTAAACATCTGAAATAAAACCATCGTAGAACGAATACGGTACATTTCCGAACATGGGTTCCTATTCAAAATATTATGTACTCACTCCTCTCTACAAGTCCGAGAAGTTTGTAACGCGAATTTTCGAACACCCTGTATAGAGACATTTGTCCGACGGCAGGCCTTTTACCCTTAGGTAGCATGTAGGCGTCTCCAGGCAAAGAAAGGTCAGGTATTATTATTATTATTATTATTATTATTATTATTATTATTTTAAGTCTAAGAAAAAACATAAGCTAATTTTTTTCCGTGAAAAGCGCTGTTCATCAGTATGATGCATGAACAACCCAAGTTTCTGTAACGACTGTGAAAAGTAAGCAGCGACGGGGATCGTTTAAATGAAAAACGACCTGGCGGAACTGTAGTTGTTTCCACAAAAACCTGGGAACGTACATAGATACGAAACAGTTTTCCTAAGCCCCATCTGATGTGCCAGAAGCGAAGATATCAGTGGCCGACCCTGAATCTATGTCGCGTAGGAAATGAGGTTTTTCTTAGTACCGTAGTATTGTCTTGCTGCGTGTAACGATGGAGCCTACCATGAGAGTCCTTTTTGGCGGTGTTTCCACCGCAATAGCCGAAACCGTAGATTTTTCTTTCATCACTTCCCACACGATCTCGAAAATGAAACTTTCGGAAGTAGTTGGCAATAAACTTTACATACATGTCCGAAAGAACAGATACCATCTTCATATATATAGTTAAGGCTCACCGGCCATTTGACCATCTTCTTCTGTGCGGATGCACAAACAGCGCCCGAACACTTATGGGAATCGGCGATAAAGCCGCGAGTAATGAGTATAATGGGTAGGGGCACTATGAATATAGTGCGGGAAAATGAGGTGGGAACGTGGGTCTCACGGGAGGTGTCCCAGAGATAAGTCCCTGCAGTCGAACTATCCTCTGTGTCCTCGGCGGCTCAGATGGACGCCGGCACGGTAGCTCAACGTGTTCGGTCAGATGGATGCGTGCTCTCTGTAATAAAGAAACTGAGTCAAGGAATCAACGATCAACTTGAACCGATGTCTGGTGACGTCCGCCCAGACCAAACGCAGCCGGCCGCGGTGGCCGAGCGGTTCTAGGCGCTTCAGTCCGGAACTGCGCGACTGCTACGGTCGCAGGTTCGAACCCTGCCTCGGCCGTGGATGTTTGTGATGTCCTTAGGTTAGTTAGGTTTAAGTAGTTCTAAGTTCTAGTGGACTGATGACCTCGGATGTTTAAGTCCCATAGCGCTCAGAGCCATTTCGAACCAGACCAAACGCAACGAACTATATCGAACAAAATGAAAGGACAAAAAGATGATGGATAGAGCGTCTGCCATGCAAGCAGGAGATCCCGGGTTCGAGTCCCGGTCGGGACACACATTTCCAACTGTCCCCGTTGACTTATATCAACGCCTGTATGCAGCTAAGGGTATTCATTTCATTGTAATAAACTTTACTGTTGAATGCAAACCATATCGGAAAATCAAGTTTTTTGGTCACCAAACACAAGCCCCCCCCCCCCCCCCCCCCCCCCCCGTTAAGCGATTCGATTTAGGGAATCCGCGCACAACTTAAATCTACATAAGTGGCCGGGGATTTGAACCGCCGTCCTCCCAAAGCCGAGTCCATTGTCTTCCCAATGTGCCACCTCGCTCTGTGTGTGGAGTGAGTAATTTGTGAGGTAGAAATCTTAATGATACACGATCATTGAGTCCATACGATACTTGCTATTACTGCAGAGCAGATGGGGGGTATCGTTTACTGGCGGGGAACTAATTATTTCAACAGAGGAGGAGGGCACGTCATCGATCCTGCGGTGAGCCTGTTGTGCAGGCGAAAGTAATTGGCTGTGGTACGGGCCCGACGGCTGCTTTTGCCCCCCAAACACCCGTAGCAGTGGAGTGGTGCTGGAAACAGCGACTGGCTTTTCTGTGCGCGGCGTTCTGCGAGGAAAATATTTTGGTGAGAGAAGCGGCGGCGGCGGCAGCAGCGGTGGTGTAGGGTAGGGTGCGTCCCCGCTCCGACCGCCTGGCTAGCAGCGGCGAGGGTGCGGTTTATTGACCTCTGCGCCGGCCGTCAGTCAACACGGCGGGCTCAGCCAGGGGGTATCGACCCTCCGCCGTCTGGCGGCGAGCTGCAGCCGCTGCCATCGTAGAGGGGCAACGCTTGTACCTGGCCGTCAGCCGGAGCGCGGTGGTGTTCGAAAGGACGCGAGCGGGGCATGAACGACAGGGCGTCGCTGATGTAAGGTGCTCGGCCAAAGAATGGTGATGCTCGGCAGGAGGCGAGCAGGGCGTAAAGATGATGATGATGATGATGTTTGGTTTGATGTAAACAGTCTGACGGTGTCGCCATGGGCAGCCCTCTGTCTCCTCTAGTGGCTAACCTCTTTATGGAGGATTTTGAGGAGAGAGCACTTGAATCAGCGGTCTGTAAACCAACTGTTTTTTGGAGATACGTCGATGACACCTTCATAGTGTGGCCCCACGGAGAAGAAAAGTTAATGAAGTTTTTTCATCATCTTAACTCCATCCACGAGAATATTCTATTTACTATGGAACTAAAGAAATATGGCTGCGTTCCATTCCTGAATGTTTTGGTTAAACGGAAGAGTGACGGCACTGTGGGACATTCTATCTATCGCAAGCCCACTCACACTGCGTTCTTCAAGTTGCCATCACCCATCCCAGACCATGAGTGTACTTAAAACCCTTGTACACAGGGCACACACAGTGTCGGATGCAGAGAATTTGCCTAAGGAACTGGCACATTTGAGGACGGTGTTCAGAGACAATGAGTACTCGAGCCGGCAAATTAACAGGGTCTTCTCAGCTAGAGCCAGGAACCGGAAGTGGATAAAGAGGAGGACGCGCCAGCCAAGTCCCTAGCTTTTCTTCCCTTTGTCGGAAATATCTCCTTCAAGATAGCAAGGATTCTTAATCATTTTAATGTGAAAGTGGTTTTTCGTCCGCCTTGTAAGATTTAGGATTTGCTGGGCTCGGTGAAGGATGATTTGTTACTGCGGAAGGTGGGAATTTACGAAATACCGTGTCAATGTGGTATGGCCTATATAGGACAGACAATGCGTACAGTGGTGGTGGTGGTGGTTAGTGTTTAACGTCCCGTCGACAACGAGGTCATTAGAGACGGAGCACAAGCTCGGGTTAGGGAAGGATTGGGAAGGAAATCGGCCGTGCCCTTTCAAAGGAACCATTCCGGCATTTGCCTGAAACGATTTAGGGAAATCACGGAAAACCTAAATCAGGATGGCTGGAGACGGGATTGAACCGTCGTCCTCCCGAATGCGAGTCCAGGGTGCTAACTACTGCGCCACCCCGCTCGGTGCGTACAGTGGAAGAGCGTTGTACAGAACATCAACGTTGCACTGGCCTACTTCAACCCAGTAAGTCTGCAGTTGCGGAACATTGTATTTCTAACGGACATTCAATGGAGTACGACAAAACTTCGATTTTGGCCACTGCAGCAACTTTTTGGGACTCCATTATCAAAGAATCAGTTGAAGTACGCACTGCGGGAAATCTAATGAACCGTGACAGCGGTTACCAATTGAATAACGCATGGAATCCCGTCATCTCCAAAATTTGCTCGAGACGAAGACGCCAGAGGACTTCGGTAGCTGCGGCCAGCGACAATACCGACGGCAGCTGAGTACTGTAGTTCCACCAGTGAGGGCGTTGCCGCTGGTCGGTGTGACCCTTCTGTCTCAGCAATTGCAACGCGTGCGCGGCAGTACTACCAGCGCACTATATAAACTGGAGCGGAGAACGTCTTCGTCAGTCCTCGTTCGGTTCACCTGAAGATGGCTGGCAGTTGTCCAGCCGAAATATCGTGCAATGAAGTTTACGACGACCGGCTGCAAGCCCGAAATCGTTTTGAAGAGATGTTTTGATTTGTGGGGTGCTCAGCTGCGCGGTTATCAGCGCCCGTACAAATTCCCAACATTTTCTCAGCCCAATCTCACACTTTCATGAATGATGATGAAATAATGAGGACAACACAAACACCCAGTCATCTAGAGGCAGTGAAAATCCTTGACCCCGCCGGGAATCGAATCCGGGAGGGCGAAAAGAACAGGGGCATCGCTAATGATTGGTCCTCAGCCCAAGTGTGGTGATGTTCAGAAGGTAGTGAGCAGGGCATAAAGAACGTGGGCATTGTTGATGGCTGGCCGGTGTGGCCGAGTAGTTCTAGGCGCTTCAGTCCGGAACCGCGCTGCTGCTACGGTCGCAGGTTCGAATCCTGCCTCGGGCATGGATGTGTGTGATGTCCTTAGCTTAGTTAGGTTTAGGTAGTTCTAAGTTCTTGGGGACTAATGACCTCAGACGTCGCACAGTGCATAGAGCCATTTGAGCCATTGTTGATGTATGGTCCTCAGCCAAAGTATGCTGATGCTGAAAGGTAGCGAGCAGGGCATAAAAACAGGGGAACTGCTGATGTGCGGCCCTCAGCCAAAGTGTCGTGATGTTCGGGAGGAGGCGAGCAGGGCGTAAAGAACAGGGACGTTGCTGATGTACGGACCTCAGCCAAAGTATGGTAACGTTTGCCAGGACGCGAGCAGGGAAAAAGAACAAAGTCATTGCTGACGTATGGTCCCCACCCAAAGTATGGTGGTGTTCAGGAGCAGGCGAGCAGGGCATAAACAACAGTAGTCTTGCTGATGTATGGTCCTCAAATGAAGTATGATGATGTTCGGAAGGTAGTGAGCAAGTCATAAAGAACAGGAATGTCGCTGATCTGTGGGCCACAGCCGAAGTATGGAGATGCTCAGAAGGAGACAAACAGGGCATAAAGAAGAGGATCATTGCTGATATATGGTTTTCAACCAAAATATGGTGATGATCAGAAGGAGGAGGGCCAGGCATAAAGATAGGGACATTACTGGTGTATAGCCCTCAGCCAAAGTGTAATGATGTTTGAAAAGTAGTGAGTTGGGCATAAAGAACAAGAGCGTTGCTGATGTATGGTCTTCATCCAAACTATGATGATGTTCAGCCCACTTCCTCATTTGGAACTCAGAGAGTAACAATTAAGCTTGTGGTAAATTAAAAGTGAAATTTCGAGCAATGGTATCAATTTATGGAGTTTTATTCAGGTATTATTAAGGGTATTCATCTTGGAAACTACACGGAAGAGCCAAAGAAACTGGTATACCTGCCTAATAACGTGTAGGGGCCCACGCGAGCACACCGAAGTGCCGCAACACGACGTGACGTGGGCTCGAATATTGTCTGAGGTAGTGCTGGAGGGAACTGACAGCTTGAATCCTGCAGGGGTGTCCATAAATCCGTAAGAGTACGATGGGGTGGAGATCTCTTCTGAACAGCACGTTGCAAGGTATCACAGTTGGTGGTTGAATGTGAACTGTTGTTACTAGTGGACTGGCAGGTTCAAAATTATCTGGGTCTCCTAGAAGATAAGGATTAATTAGGCATAATATAATTAATAATGATGTTATTAACACTAATGTAAAGTAAACGAGGAATGGAATTTTTTCAATATCTCCATTTAATACTAAAGCGTTATTAGATCCTGTTAGGTGTAGGAAGAATAAGTGGATTGCTGCCATAGCTGCAATAATAAACGCTAATACAAAATGAAATGTAAAGAATCGATTTATTGTTGCGTTGTCAACAGCAAATCATCCTCATAATCATTGAACTAAATTTGTTCCTAAATATGGAATTGCTGATAATAAATTAGTAATTACTGTTGCTCCTCAGAATGATATTTGACCTCAATGTAGAACATTACTATAAATGCAGTTGCTATAACTAAGAACAGAATTACTGTTCCAATTATTCAGGTGTGTATATACATATAACATCCATAATAGATTCATCGCTCTACAAGCAAGTAAATGCAAATGGAAAAATATAGATGCTCCATTTGCATGTAAAGTTGAATCATTCAGCGATTATTTATGTCCCGGCAGATGTGAACTACACTACTGAATGCTACACTCCTGGAAATGGAAAAAAGAACACATTGACACCGGTGTGTCAGACCCACCATACTTGCTCCGGACACTGCGAGAGGGGTGTACATGCAATGATCACACGCACGGCACAGCGGACACACCAGGAACCGCGGTGTTGGCCGTCGAATGGCGCTAGCTGCGCAGCATTTGTGCACCGCCGCCGTCAGTGTCAGCCAGTTTGCCGTGGCATACGGAGCTCCATCGCAGTCTTTAACACTGGTAGCATGCCGCGACAGCGTGGACGTGAACCGTATGTGCAGTTGACGGACTTTGAGCGAGGGCGTATAGTGGGCATGCGGGAGGCCGGGTGGACGTACCGCCGAATTGCTCAACACGTGGGGCGTGAGGTCTCCACAGTACATCGATGTTGTCGCCAGTGGTCGGCGGAAGGTGCACGTGTCCGTCGACCTGGGTCCGGACCGCAGCGACGCACGGATGCACGCCAAGACCGCAGGATCCTACGCAGTGCCGTAGGGGACCGCACCGCCACTTCCCAGCAAATTAGGGACACTGTTGCTCCTGGGGTATCGGCGAGGACCATTTGCAACCGTCTCCACGAAGCTGGGCTACGGTCCCGCACACCATTAGGCCGTCTTCCGCTCACGCCCCAACATCGTGCAGCCCGCCTCCAGTGGTGTCGCGACAGGCGTGAATGGAGGGACGAATGGAGACGTGTCGTCTTCAGCGATGAGAGTCGCTTCTGCCTTGGTGCCAATGATGGTCGTATGCGTGTTTGGCGCCGTGCAGGTGAGCGCCACAATCAGGACTGCATACGACCGAGGCACACAGGGCCAACACCCGGCATCATGGTGTGGGGAGCGATCTCCTACACTGGCCGTACACCATTGGTGATCGTCGAGGGGACACTGAATAGTGCACGGTACATCCAAACCGTCATCGAACCCATCGTTCTACCATTCCTAGACCGGCAAGGTAACTTGCTGTTCCAACAGGACAATGCACGTCCGCATGTATCCCGTGCCACCCAACGTGCTCTAGAAGGTGTAAGTCAACTACCCTGGCCAGCAAGATCTCCGGATCTGTCCCCCATTGAGCATGTTTGGGACTGGATGAAGCGTCGTCTCACGCGGTCTGCACGTCCAGCACGAACGCTGGTCCAACTGAGGCGCCAGGTGGAAATGGCATGGCAAGCCGTTCCACAGGACTACATCCAGCATCTCTACGATCGTCTCCATGGGAGAATAGCAGCCTGCATTGCTGCGAAAGGTGGATATACACTGTACTAGTGCCGACATTGTGCATGCTCTGTTGCCTGTGTCTATGTGCCTGTGGTTCTGTCAGTGTGATCATGTGATGTATCTGACCCCAGGAATGTGTCAATAAAGTTTCCCCTTCCTGGGACAATGAATTCACGGTGTTCTTATTTCAATTTCCAGGAGTGTATTTACCAACCGTCTTCATCTTTAATTTTATTATAGTAGTTGTCGCATGTGCTTTAACGTATCTTTTGAAGGGGTAAGTTTTTAGTGCGTGTGCAGTCATTTAATCAGGTGCATTTACGTGTTTTGTCGAGGTGTGTGGCAACTCGGGTAAATTGTGGCATCCGCAATTAGATTCCGAGCGCCGACCGGTCAGAGCAAGGCTGCTCGTTCGCTATTGACGCAAGGCACGCTGCTGTTGGGAACTTAAAAATTTGACAGGTTTCCAACTATGCGAACTGTGTTTACACTTAGCAGAACGGCATATTACCCCACACTCACGACTTTCACAGTTATTGTTGAGCTTAATTACAGCCTGTTTTATCACTATTTACGGAATAATTAACTGGATCTGTTTTTAATTTGTATTCTACTGAAGATCGCTACCTAACTGTGACATAATTACTTTCGTTAGCTATGGAAGTAAAAAGAGTTCTTTTGAGTTTAAATAATCAAAATTAACGGACAAAATCACACAGAGTAAACCTCTCAGAACCGTTTTCTTCGATACAATTACACACAACACTGTTGTCACCACGACTGAGAACTGCAACATATTGAAGACATTTGCACAGACGCCGTTCGTTGTCAGATACAATAGAGCCACCTGCAGGTTTGGTTAGTATCTGGATTTACGAGGGGCGTTTGAAAAGTCCGTGCAAAGTCCGAGAGATGGTGATTAAACATTACTTTATGAAAGGCAAAACCCCTCAGGAGACTAAGGAGAAGCTTGATAAACATTATGGTGACTCTGCAGCCTTCGATTAGAACAGTTTATAAGTGGTTTCAAAATTTTCGGAGTTGCCATATGGGCACAAGTGGTGCTGAACGTTCAGGACGCCCTGTGGAGATTACGACTTCAGAAATCATTGATAAAATCGGTGGTAAGGTGATGGATGACAGAAGAGTAACGGTGCGTGAGACTGCTAGTGCTGTCGTCAAATCGAATGAACGGGTACATAATATTTTGCGTAAACATTTGGACATGAGAAAGCTATCCGCAAGATGGGTTCCGCGATTGCTCACGCTTGACCAAAAACGGAAGCGTGTGAGGTGTTGCAAAGATGATTTGCAGCTGTTCAGGAAGAATCCGCAGGACTTTAAGCGTCGTTTGGCCACTGTGAAAGAAATATGGATACATTGCTATACTTCTGAGACCAAACAACAATCTAAACAA
The DNA here is from genome assembly GCF_021461395.2 of Schistocerca americana. Lineage (NCBI taxonomy): Eukaryota > Metazoa > Arthropoda > Insecta > Orthoptera > Acrididae > Schistocerca > Schistocerca americana. The sequence continues at coordinate 227,647,949 of NC_060123.1, forward strand.
TGGGTTACCAAGGGAGAAGCTGCACCAAAAAAGGCGAAGACCAGTTCTTTGGCAGGAAAGGTTATGGCTTCTGTCTTTTGGGATTCGCAAGGGATAATCCTCATCGGCTCTCTGGGAAAGGGTAAAACTGTTACAGGTGCATATTATTCATCGTTATTGGACCGTTTGAAAACCGAGCTGCAAGAAAAACGCCGGCGATTGGACCCCAAAAAGTCCTTTTCTATCACGACTATGCACCAGCACACACCTCAGCAGTTATGGTCGTAAAATTAATGGACATATGATTCCAACTCGTTTCACATCCCCCCTATTCTCCAGACTTGGCTCCCTCGGGCTACTATTTGTTCCCCAATTTGAATAAATGGCTGTCGGGACAAAGATTTCATCCAAACGAGGAGATGATTGCAGCAACTAATAGTTATTTTGCAGACTTGGACAAAGTGTATAAGTCTAAAAGGAGACTATGTCGAAAAATAAAAAAAGGTTTACCCCAAACACGTAAGGAGTTTTTATTTTTGCACGAACTTTTCAAACGCCCCTCGTATATTCCAGCATGCATTTCCCACGGTGTTTTCACATTTTTGTCTCCGTACAGCGGCTGGTCGGTAGAGTTCGGCCTTAAGGACCTGTTCGGACGATATTTGTTTTATGTTGACATTAGCAGGGAGGCGGGGTATTGGTTTCATTACAGTTGCATAACCGAAGTGAAAAAATCACCGCCGTATTGCCTGGATGGGGAATAAGGAAGTAATACCATTAAAAATAGCAATTTTTCGTTTTATGCCATGCGATTCTTCTGTTACTACAGGCTACCCGTTTGGAGAGCTTGCTTCGCTACAGTTGTCAAAGGAATACATTTTCTCTATAGAGTTTCCGTTAATTGTGGCTGGGTGCTGTTCCAGGAAGGGGAGGGAGGTGCGGCTGCAGTGGTGGGGGTAGCGGGAGCGTCCGAGACTGTGGCTCGAATCTCTGTCCTAGTACTGGGGATGTGTCTTGCATGCAGGACTCTGCTTGGCGCGTTCTCGTCCTATTGCCGTTAGCAGGAGGTAGATACCCAACTAAGCTGGTATCCTTCATTAGACGCCTCCTGGGCTTTATGTGTGAACTGATTCGTTTCGGAAGCGTGTCATAATGCCTTTGTATTGTAACTCTATTATCGATATTACCTGTAATGGTCTTAACTAACTTCTTTGCCTGTTTTTATTTAATATGGTTTCTGTATAACTATGCTCTTTGATGTAACATCCTAGTAAATGTTTTATTGATTATTTATGATAATTTAAATAATTGCAATTAATCTATGGATGTAATATCAAAAGTAATATGCTGGAAAATAACGTAGAAAGCTTCAAATTTACTTTTAATACTGGTATTTAGTACTGGTATTTAGTATTGAAGGGCAACGTAGAGAGTAAAAATCGTAGCTGGTGACAAATAGATGAATACACTAAGCAGATTCAGAAACATGAAGGTTGCAGTAGGTACTTGTAGGTGAAGAAGCTTGCACAGGATAGAGTAGTATGGAGAGCTGCATCTAACCAGTCTCTGAACTGAAGACCACAACAACAACAATTGACAATTAGACAGGAAACGGAAGATAATTTACAAAGAGCGGTATACATATTGAGCCAAAACGCAGTATATTACAACTTAACTATATCTGCAAATAAGACAAAGATAATGGCTTTCAAAGGAAAGACTCCAGTCAGATCAAAAATAATAATAAATGAGAAAATTTTTAAGAATAAATATGTCACTTCAGTTATCTAGTATGTGATGCTAGTTTTAACTATGACAAAGACATTCAGAAGAAGGTTAATAAATATTAAGCTGTCTGCGGAACATTTGGAAGAACTTTGGGAAGAAAAACAGGAAAAGAAACACAAATGAAATTCTGTCAAGTTATGGCTGTACCTACTCTTGTATATGGTTCCGAATCATGGACAGTAACAAAAAAGGAAGAAAAAATCACGTATAGAAGCAGCAGAGAGCAGAGATGAAGTTCACGAGATATGTAAGAGGTTGTCATAAAATGGATGAAATAATGAATGAAACAATAAGATCAGATTTAAAAATCTTTTCATTGAATGAAAAATAGAAGGGAATAGAATGAAATGGATCATATTGACAGAATGACGAAAAACAACTTGCCAAAAAGAATGAATTTTCGGCCAACTGGAAAGAGAGAACTATATATACCTCGTAAGAGATGGATGAATGGATGACAGAGACCGAAACAATTCATTACAACATCTAATCATTTGAAGGAGATGATGATGATGATGGTGATCTCTCAGGAGGATATTAAACAACTATCAATCAGTGTTAAGCTGAATGACTGCTTGCATGAGGGCCAGACTTGCTCAGGTTGTGAATCGCTATCTCTTGAATAAATCATCCAGTTTTTCTGAAACTGTAATCATTTGTTTGTCTGTACGTATACTTCACACCTACCGATTTCCATTTCATTTGGATAACGTCTTCGTGGTATTTTTTGTCTTGGAGCATATTTGGAGGAACAACAGCAGAAAGCAATGAATTATTTCTTCAATATTGCAAGCACTGAAATAAAAAATGTTTCCAGGTACAGTGTGTCTTGGTTAAAATAGACAAGGTCTGGCATGTTTACGGTCCGTTAAAAGAGAAGTTTACGTCTTTCATGCTCCATAAGCAATTTATTCCCTACTCATGTTACAATTAGACGTGTGTAGGAAAGTTCAGAGTCCACCAACCAACCTTTGTGGGACCGAAGTGATCACCTTAAAAATATGTTTACCCATTTAGGATCTGGGTTCGAGAAAGAAATACGCCCTAGCTACCTGGCTGCGGTTGACAGAGAGAAATTGCGATTTAGGCCACGTTCTTCAACAGCCAGCAGTCAACACATGCTTCCTCTCTCACAGTCCGTCTTGGCTGTACACAGTGAGTGCATAGGAGGCAGATACACTCTATTTGCTCTGATGAGGTGGTGATTATACATTGCACATAGGCCACGATTAACCATAAATGGGAAATATTTCATTTAGGAAGCACGGACGTGTCACGATGTGGTATACTGTTAGTTCCGATAGTGTACGTTCCTAGAAGAGTAAACTAATATTCTGCTTCCTAGTAAGTGTATCTCGTGAAAAGACCATGAAGATAAAATCAGAGAATTTCGAGCCCACACTGAGGCTTACTGGCGATCGTTCTTCCTGTGCACAGGAAAAGAAGGAACTGACAATGCTACACAAAGTACCCTCCACCACACATCGCACGATGGTTGCGGAATATAGATGTAGATGCAGACGTAGGTATTATGTTCTCCAAGGAAAATAAAAGATCATTATTTTTAGACTCAATGGGCAACCTATATTAGTGCAGTTACTTGGATCTCGGTATAAGCATACTGAAGTGTAACTGGAAGCGTGCAGGCACATCAGAACATTTCCGTACCGAATCGGAGCAAAATACGAACTACAAATTGCAAAGGACGCAAAATGTTTCCTAGCTACAGGCATATTTTTGTTCATAAAATTAAATTTTGGATATTGCCAAACATGTAACAATAGTTTGACGTCGCCCTAAGTACTAACCTTGTGAAAACCAATATGCAAGACTCACGTCCAGCACTAAAACGAGGGAAACGTGTTCCAACACTGTGAACTTTAAATTTTTAAACTTCTATAGTCGTTGAGCACATTTTATTGAACATAGTTCATTCACTTAGGCTACGTGATGCGTGTGCTCTAATCCACTGCAGTATTATATTACGATCTAAAACAGGGCATACGCAGCGATATATCTTGAAAAGAGGCAGAACAAATGTATAAGGTGGAAAGTGATGCCTTGTTCCTCTTTAAACAGAAAAAATAATCCCACGGATCCCTGCAGGAGCCATGTAATCGAAATTAATATCGCAGAGAGAAAGAGCGCGCTAGTCCTCGACATTAACGATGTGTCACTGAGGTCCCGAGGCAGATGGGAAGACCCAACAGCGGAAAAACGCTTGTCAGAAGGAAATGAAAATGAAAAACTGTTTCGCAGCAGCTTCATGAATTATTAAAGCATAAAGGTGATGACTCCGTCAACAGAAGCAGGAATATAGAGACCATGTTATTTACGTTAATGATGTCTTCACTTCTCTCCCAACACAACAAAGATACCGATGTCGAAACGCACAAAAAGTAAATGAAAGTAAGAAATAAAAATAAATGAACATATCCTCTGCGCTGGGTTATCAGTTTAAAGTCACTAAAATGAAAGCAAGTAAACGATTATAAAAGTAATGAAGAAAACTATTCAAAATTAGCTTCAAGGATCATGAAACTCCAGAGAATTAATAAAACCATTCAATTCCTCAAGAAATTATGTCATATTAAATGACACAGTGAAAGATGACAAATGAGAGTTCGAAAACTGCATCTTTTTGCATAATATCGTGTTCTAACCTGTTTCATTGGCGGATAAAGGGAACGAAAATTGATAGTCTCCATACCTGAGGATACGAATTTATGAGCGGCTGAACAAGGCACAATATTAAAAGAAAGAAACTAGCTGACTTGATTTTACGCATGTACATTGTACCGCGAAAGTTGTTAATACCAAACAACTTACGGAAATTCAGCCAGGTAATATTTACAGCGATCGCCGATATTTCTACGGGAGTACACCCCGCCATTTTCAAGGCACAAACTGCGGGGTGTCCTCTCGCCGAAATATCGGCGGTCGCTTTAGATATTACCTGGCTAAATTCTCGTGAATTGTTTGAAAATTGTATACGCCAGGAGAAACTCAGGTCTCACATTGTTAACCGAGCGAGGTGGCGCAGTGGTTAGCACACTGGACTCGCATTCGGGAGGACGACGGTTCAGTCCCGTCTCCGGCCATCCTGATTTAGGTTTTCCGTGATTTCCCTAAATCGTTTCAGGCAAATGCCGGGATGGTTCCTTTGAAAGGGCACGGCCGATTTCCTTCCTAATCCTTCCCTAACCCGAGCTTGCGCTCCGTCTCTAATGACCTCGTTGTCGACGGGACGTTAAACACTAACCACCACCACCACATTGTTAATTCCAGATGATTATACAGCAATCGAAGTGCAACTTCTCACAGAGATCCAGTGTGGGCTGTAATTATCGCAAAGCAGCGACATTTGGTATATATTCTAATGCGTTAATGCGGAAGTGATTTACACTGGAAAAAATTAGTTCTAATTTTGGCCACCAGGTGAAAATCTGGCGCTTTGAATAGAAGAAGACGTACAGAAATGTTCCCGTATGTAATAGGTTAGGAATGGGACGTGGGCAAAAAAGGTGAAACAAGTGATAGAGGCGTAATGTTGATTTTATTATTAAACACCGCATACACAGTTTGCTCAAGATGAGCACGAGTGACGGCGACGAGATGCTGCATCCATAAAACGACGTGATCAACAGTTACTCGCAGCAGCTCCGGTGGAATCTGAGCAACGTGTTCCTGTATATTGCCCTTCAGATGAGGTAGAGACAGAACGTGTCCCCGGAATATGCCTTCTTTTAGATATCCCCAAAGACAAAAGTCTGATGGATTCACATCAGGTGATCTTTCAGGCCATGCATCTGGAAAACCTCTGGAGGTTGCGTTAACAGATGTGCCCTACAGAATTGTACCCTGCCACTTGTCATCAACTTCGATCCGTGCCAGAAACCGGAGAGAAAATTGAGAACGTTGCTGCGGATAATGAGGTCTAAGTTGCTGCACCGTCTGGATATTGTGTGGGTACCAGAGTAAAGTACCACAAAACTTTCTATACTGTTCACCATGACACGGCCACGCGGGACTAGCCGAACGGTCTTTGGCGCTGCAGTCATAGACTGTGCGGCTGGTCCCGGCGTAGGTTCGAGTCCTCCCTAGGGCATGGGTGCGTGTGTTTGTCCTTAGGATAATTTAGGTTAAGTAGTGTGTAAGCTTAGGGACTGATGACCTTAGCAGTTAAGTACCATAAGACTTCACACACATTTGAACATTTTTGAACCATGAGACGGACAATTCTCGTGATACTGCACGAGCACTAGCACTATCCAGGGTATGTGCTACATGGTCAGTTACAGCAACAGCGACCTCGTCAGTAATTTCCACCGGGAATAGGACGCCTTCCCCTTTCAGGTAACACATCAAGCTCAACCATGTTTTCGAATTCAATTTCGTCCTTCTTTAAACCGTTTACTGATATCGGGCTTGTCCTGAGACCTTTCAGCCGACGATATTGTCTCAATGCAGCTCTGTAATTACTACGGTTCACATAAAACAGTTTCACAAGGGTGCACGGTCTCTCTTGTTGATGTCCATTCTGTTCAACCACGTCAAATGCCAGCCAAATGCCAGCACATATGTACGAGTGTTGGAACTTTAATAGTGGCAACTATTTATCACAACCGATACAAAAGAGTTACATGTTTGCACCTGTTACTGTCCTTCAAAGTAATCAACAGCGTTGTGTAGATCCCGTTGCCAGCGATGTGAAAGGCGTAGTATACAGTTAGCAGAGCCTGTTGTGTTGATGGTCCGCATGGAGAGGTCTACTGCCTATCGAATCTCTGGAACATTTCTGAAGCGAATGCGGCGAAGTGGTTCCTTCATCTTCGAAATCAAATCAAAGCCACAAGGACGTAAGTCCGGGGAGTATGGGGTACGGTGCAGTACTTCCCAGTCCCATCGACTGAACAGAGCAGCCACAGCTTGCGCTGTTTGCGCCCGCGTATTGTCGTGCAAAATGGTGGGTGGGTTGCGCAGAATGGGTCGCTGCCTCTTTCGCAAACCTGATCACAGGTGATGCACCAAAAACGAACAGTAATACTGTGCGTTGACGGTTTTCCGTGGAGGAACGTAATGCGTTAGGATAACACCATCACAGTCGTACACGAGAAACATCATAACTTTCACCATACTGGGCCTCTGACGCAGCCGGCCAGTGTGGCTTCAGTCTGGAACCGCGCGACCGCAACGGTCGCAGGTTCGAATCCTGCCTCGGGCATGGATGTGTGTGATGTCCTCAGGTTGGTTAGGTTTAAGTAGTTCTAAGTTCTAGGGGACTGATGCCCTAAGATGTTAAGTCCCATAGTGCTCAGAGTCATTTGAACCAACCTCTGACGCACTTTCGACTTTCGCAGCGACCATTAATGACGCCGTTCGTTGGATTGGCGTTTCAGTTTTGGCTCGTACAATGTGGCCCATGCCTCATCCAGCGTTAAGATACGGCGTAAGAAAGCCTCTCCTTCGCGCTCTTAGCGCTCCAAGTGTGTCTGAGCAGCGTCGTAACGCATCCATTTCTGCATTCCCGTCAAGTCATGAGGAACCCATCGTGATGCAATTTTTCGCATGCCCAGGCGTTCCTTCAGGATGCGAGGCACGGTCGTATGCGCTCATCCGGTTTCGTGGGCGAGATCACGAATCGTATGGCGTCGATCACTGTCCGCTAATGCGACATGTACTTCTTCAGAGACGCTAGGACGACCTACCCGATGCATGTCTGTCACAGTTTGCCGACTTTCGTTGAAGGCTTTTACCCAACGTGCCACTGTTCTGTACGGCAATGCCGATTCCCCTCACTCCTGTTGAAGACCTTGATGACACTGTCGTGCTGTACGACCTCTGGCACATTCAGTCTTGATCCAACTCCGTTGTTCCTGTTTCGAAAACATAGTGACACTGTTACGTTAGACCGCTCGCTGATAGATGACTGTTTTTCCCCCGATTGTGACGTCGGACGTTGAGTCCATTTGCCCGGAGGTAAGGTAGGTATGTCAACAACGTGTGCAATTAGCGACAATAGTAGATTCCATTGCATAGTGTCTCCACAGCAGTGTGGCTGAGAGATTCTGGTCGTATGTAAAGTACACCAGTGGCAAAAAACAGTCAATACCGTCACTGCGCAATAGCGATCGAAATGTTACCGATGATGATGCCTCTAAAGCGGAGTTACTAAATACAGTTTTCCGTAATTTCTTCACGAAAGAGGGTGAAGTAAATATTTCAGAATTTAAAACCAGAACAGCTGTTAGCATGAGTGAGGTAAAAGTAGATATCTTAGGTGTTGCAAAACAACTGAAATCACTTAAGAAAGGCAAGTCTTCCGGTCCAGATGGTATACCAATCAGGTTCCTTTCAGAGTATGCAGACGCAATAGCGCCTTTCTTAGCAATCATATACAACCGCTCACACGAAAGGTTGAAAGGTGGCTACACTGAGTCACAGCGCCAAAGATTGCGCCAATGAGTATGATTGCGCCGCCTCCACTGGGCAGTAGTAGTTCAGAGGTTGCCGTGGGCAGTGCTTGTTGAGAGGATGTCGATAGCTGTACCAGTTGAGGGCATGTCGTGTGCCGTTGTTCTGTTGAGCGAGACAGCAGATGCTGTTCGATTGGGGATGTTGTAATGATCACAGTGTATTTTTCGTCAATATATATAAAGGTAACAAAATTTTTTTTTATTTATTTCAAATTTCCTAACTAACAATGCCTCTTGGTCACAGGTTCAGTCAACAAAGCATCTGGCTTGTGTTCATGTATTAGACTGTAATTCTGGTTCTATGTGCAATTATAGTATTTCTGGTTTTTTTAATTACTTCATTGTAAATGGTGTTTAAAATATCATGTCGCATCGAGGAAGAACCGTGCCAGATGTGTACGTTGAATCACACTTCCACACACAGAACAGTTACACTTGTACTTGTTGTTGTTATGAATCACCTTGAAGAAAATGACTTATTGATACGTAACCAACAGGGATTCAGAAGATATCGTTCTCGTGCAACACAGCTAGCTCTTTATTCCCTTGAAGTAATGAGTGCTGTCGACAAGGGATCTCAGATCGATTCCATATTCCTAGATTTCCAGAAGGCTATTGATACCGTTCCTCACAAGCGATTATTAATCAAAGTGCGTACATATGTAGTTTCGTCTCAGTTGTGTGACTGGATTCATGATTTCCTCTCAGAGAAGTCACAGTTCGTAGTGACAGACGGTAAATCATCGAGTAGAAGAAAAATGATATCTGGCGTTCCGCAAGGTAGTGCCGTAGGCCCTCTGCTGTTCCTGATTTACATAAATGATTTAGGTGATAATCTGAGTAGCCCCCTTAAACGGTTTGCAGATAACGTTGTAATTTACCGTCTAGTAAAATCATCAGACGATTAATTCCAATTACAAAAGGATCTAGAGAGAATTTCTTTATGGTGTGAAAAGTGGCAATTGGCACTAAACAAAGAAAAGTGCGAGGTCATCCACATGGGTACTAAAAGAAATCCGATAAATTTTGGATATACGATAAATCGCACAAATCTAAGGGCTGTCAATTCGACTAAATACCTAGAAATTACAGTTACGAGCAACTTAAACTGGAAAGACCACATGGATAATATTGTGGGGAAGGCGAAACAAAGACTGCGCTTTGTTGGCAGAACACTTAGAAGATGCGACAAACCCACTAAAGAGACAGCCTACATTACACTTGTCCGTCCTCTGCTGGAATATTGCTGCGCGGTGTGCGATCCTTACCAGCTAGTGTTGACAGAGGACATCGAAAGGGTGCTAAGAGGGGCAGCTCGTTTCGTGTTATAGGGGTGAGAGTGTCACTGTTATGATACGCGAGTTGGGGTGGCAGTCACTGAAACAAAGGCGGTTTTCTTTGCGGCGAGATCTATTTATGAAATTTCACTCACCAGCTTTCTCTTCTGAATGCGAAAATATTTTGTCGACACCCACCTACATAGGGAGAAGTGTTCATCATAATAAAATAAGAGAAATCAGAGCTCGAACGGAAAGATTTAGGTGTTCCTTTTTCCCACGCGCCATTCGAGAGTGGAATGATAGAGAAGCAGTATGAAAATGGTTCCATGAACCCTCTGTCAGGCACTTAAGTGTGAATTGCAGAGTAACCATGTAGATGTAGATGTAGATGTTTCTTTGTCACGTTGATTCCTACAACGACAGTCTGCAGTGCGATGAGCAACAGGAAGACGTAAAATGTATATGCCGTGTGGCTAGGGCCTACCGTCGGGTAGACCGTTCGCCTGGTGCAACTCTTTCGAGATGACGCCACTTCAACGACTTGCATGTCGATGGGTGTGAAATGATGATGATAGGGACAACACAACACCCTGTCCCTGAGCGAAGAAAGTCTCCGACCCAGCCGTGAATCGAATCCGGGCCGTCAGGTACGATATTCCGTCGCGCTGACCACTCAGCTACCAGGGTCGGACAGGAAGACGTTCTTGACGATCTTTGATACTGTTGGCATCTCCCTGATGCTTCAACCCTTCTCTGAGGACACTGTGGCTAGCAACCCTTCTGGAGTGCACTATCTTAGAGGGCCCTTTGCCATTACATTCGCGCATGTGACAATGTCGCGACCCTCCGTGACCATGCCGCAGGATAGCTTGAAACAGAAGGGCTGAAAACGCACAAGCACCCTTTTGCTGCTTCGGATCACATTCGAATTTCCTCCCTAGTAACATCACCCTGTACACCAGCGCAAAAACTGCGGTCGAACTGCTAGACCACGATGTCCTTAGAAAAGGGCTGAAGCGTCAAGAAGATGCCAGCAGTATTAAAGATTGTTCAGAACGTCTTCCGATTGCTCGTGGCACTGAAAATTATACTTTTTGACTGGGAAATGTGTGGGAATCAATGTCCCAAGGAAAGAGTTGGTTTCAGTGACTCCCATTATGCCACCCGTAGAGGACGTTTCGTGTAAATTCTGACCGGCAGTGTGTTTGAAATTATTTCCTAGGCCACTCGTCAGAAAATAGCGCGATCTGAGCGTTGAGCCTCCAGGTTCTGACTAGAGATGAGCAAAGTTGTTCATCCTTGGGAACTAGTTCAGTGGTGATCGCTCTTTTTTGGAAACCGTTCATTTTTACTCGTTCACCGTTCATTGTGCTTGATATGTGGTTCTCATGAAAGACTGAAAGTTTGTAGTATAGGTGACTGAAGATGGAAGGTGCCAAGAGGGGGTACTTGCCTTCCCCCTGGAGTACAGAGTTTTTATTCATAACAGAATTCTCACACAATTGTAATTTTCGTGATTCTGCAAAACATCTCGTTTAGCCCACTGTAGCGTTATGTGGCTGATCGCAGTGAAATAATATAAAGTGGCGCACGAAAAACCGGCCCCAAGTACAAACTGCTCTCCGATTATGCACGATTTGTTGACCGATACGAGCAGAATAGCTAAACATATAATAATTAGTCAGTGAAGAAATAACATATAAGCTAATGCAAACAACTTCGAAACAATAGATGACGATAGGTAAGCGACAATGAGCAGTCTAGTACTCGGGGCCAATTTTCGTGCTCCACCCTGTACCACTGAAACAATATTGTGGGAGTTATCATATTCTCTTTACCAAATGTGACACCATACACTCGATTACGAAGCGCGGGCTTCATTCGGTTGTAAGTCGGTCTGCCTTCCATATCAGTGAACATGCTGTTTTACCTTTGATCAAAAACAGACGGAAAATTGCCACTCGTGTGTGCCGTGCCGACGCGATTTGCATGTGTAATAGCAAAAAATCTTGCCTTTTTACAAGTATTTCTTCTGCTGTTTATCGAAATAGTGAAGGAAGCTGATACGCCGTTTTCTTACCTCAAAATATGTATGTATTACATACCACGTAATTTTTATGTAATTTACGTAATTATAAAACATATTTTAATTACCGATCGTGGAAGCTGAATAGAATACGTAAAGAACCAGAAGTTCAAAGTTCAGAAAAGGTTTGAAACAGATCTAGAATGATAAGTAAAAAGCCGCGACCGAAGTGAACTATGAAAGACCGTTCCTTAGAATTCGTTCCTCGCTCGTTCCGTTCATCTTGGTGAACCGTTCCTTTGGGCCCGATAGTTCGCGAACGAAAGTTATGACCTCCAACGCACTGGCGTCAGAAGATGGGGTCAAGTGTGAGTGAAAGGGACTGTGACGCCGTTCCTATCGTGTGACTCGTCCACAGTGGCGTTGAGCAAAAACTATGGTCAATTTGGTGTCAATGTAACATCATTAACCCACTTTACACGTCAAATGAACATCTGAGCTCTGGACTTTTTTGACATCTGTCAACACCTTACTGTCTGAAGCGTCCTCAAGCCTGACGTCATAGGGCGCCACGCTTGTGCACCATTGCAGAGGAACTTCTCCGAACTAAATTACTAACTTAAGCGTCGCAATGGAAAACAGGTACGAGGTTTCGAAAAAGTGATCGTTTAATTCTGTTGCGCACTGTAAGATTATGAGCTTATCATCCAGATATTCGATCTTCATCCAGTTCAACCGCAATTAATCTTCCAGTTGTACTGTATTTGAGAAGGTAGATATGCAGTGATGAAGAGGCCTGCACAGCATACACTAACATGGGTAGCTACATCAAACCAGAATTCAGAGTTTAGATCACAACGAGAACATATATCAAAAGGTGTGGCCATGCCACCTCCATCACAACCATGGCCACAAAAGCACTTTCTATCAATATTCTGGTTGATAACTGCTTCACCTTTTTTAGTCGTTTTGACGTGTTTATATATATCTGGGTTTGGAATTGATAGTGCCCCGCCTTCAGCGTCAACGGTTGCGGCGTTGAGGATAGTGCAGATTGCATCGGCGTTTGACGCTGCAATCTTTCTGTGTGTCTATTTGATTTAACAAAAGAGATAATGCCAGGAAAAGGTACAATATTTTACGGCAGAATTACGTTCCGATAGAAGAGACAGAGAGAGAGAGAGATTAGTGGAAAAGTTTTGTGCTAATTGGTTTCTCTCGGAGTGCTGTCGAGACAGGTGCACGCCATCTGCGTTAGTGCCACAGGTGCTGTGTTAGTCCCCCATGTGTCAGTGGCTTCCATTACAGCCTGTTCAGCTGTGTAATGTCAACAGAACTAATCAACAAAGCAATAAGGAAACGAACCAGACGTAACTTTAACTGTCCAGGTACGGACACAGTAAGCGTTATAAAAACTGGGGAAATATCGCAAAGTTATTGAGGACGACGTTGTAATGGAAACGGTTTCTCGTCACCTGCCTACGATCTGTGCGCAGCTTATTTAATAACTGCAACGTGTTAGTACCTAATATGTTCGTGACGATAGAATATTCTGCAGGAACGTAATTCAGTGGGAGTAATAACTCTGTATACAATTTTGTTGCTCTTTAGCAAGGAATAATTTTGCACACTGCGGAACTATACTAATATAGACTAATTGGAGCCAGTCACAATCCGAAATCCTGAAAGTGTTAATTATAGAAACAATTTGTAAAACAGTTATCTGAAAATATAATTGGGAATGCAACAGACATTGCATGTAGCGATTAAATGAAGACTAGATGCTCCATAATATTATGTGAGAAACTGTAAAGTATATTTAATTTAAAAGCAGCTAATGTAATGATTTCACAATAATGAACAAAAGAATTAAAAAAATTATAGTTACAATGAGCATTTTAAGGTCCTTATGCAAGACTCATATACTCGCTACTGTACATACAGTCAGTACAAAAAGTATTCATCTAATTATAATCTTGTTAAAAATCTAAGAATATGTCACGCGAAAGAAAGGGGATATAAAATGTGAACATCCAGTCATATGCAACGAAACTTCTTAAGTCATTTTTATTGCTGGACAAGGAAATAAATACATCCATAGCGACAGCAAATTTGACAAAATGGAGAATTTATTCAAGGGCTACTTCAAAATGTATTTGTCCACTTATATTTTTTATAATTTATTATTTCAATTACAAAAATTAATATTTAGTGGGGTTTCCCTTTGCAGCAAAAACTGCTTGTAGTCGTCTGGGCATCGACTTGAACAAGTTTGCCGTCAGAGAGGCTGGAATTTTGTCCCATTCGCCTTGAAGTGCTTCTTTTAGGTCTCTCTTGTTAGAAATGTGCCTTCTCCTGATGCTGTCTTCCAGTACTTTCCAAAGGTGTTCAATACGATTAATGTCTGGGCTCTGGGGAGGGGTGCTAAGTTGTTTTGGGGTATTGTACAGGAACCACAACCTTGTATTTAGAGGCGTATGCTTTGGTTCGATATCTTGTTGAAAAATGTAATTTCCTTGCAGACCTAATTTTTCGGCGCTAGGATTTAGATAGCCCTTTAAGATATTGATATACATATGGTGATCCATTGTTCATTCTATGGAATGTAGTTTTGCAACACCTGCAGCGCTCATTCAGCCCCACACCATCATCAGGGAGTCACCACTGTGTTTAACCGTTGGCACAAAATTACGTGGCAACATCTCCGCATTCTTCTTACGCCGCACCATTCGCCTGCCATCCGACCCGAATACGTTATATTTACTCTCATCAGAAAATATTACTCTGTTCCAGAAGTCTTCCTTTTTGAATCTATATTCCACTTCAAAATGACGACGTTCCTTTCGATACTGTTCACTGCCCCAAAATTTGTTGCGCGATACCCGGCCGTGATACCTATACGTTTTGAAGGAATTTCTGATTGTGTTGGCACATACCTTCTTTCCCCTTGACCCTTACTCCCCAGGCAACTCAGGAGCGCTGATTTTGGGTTTCTTCTTCATTTCCATCATGATAAATCTCACGTCTGCATCAGTCAAAGTGTGAGGGCGTCCGGTACGTGGCTCGTTTCTTAATGATTTTGTTGCACAAAATCGATATATTATCGACTGAACCGTCGATCAAGGTCTGCCGACTACTTTAGCAATCTCGTAAGAAGATTTGCACTCATTGTGTAAGCGCAGGATAAGTTTCCTTTCGATGAGCGTCGCCTCACTACCCTTGGGGCCCATGGCGCTAATTGCACTGTATCGGCTCCGTTCAGAACCACAGCAGACGATAGAGTGGGGCCGCTCATGGTTGACTCTAGTTTGTACAGTGGGTCAGTGTTACAGTTTAACCACTGCGCGCAGAATTTCGGCATGTTAGGATGGTGGACGAATACTAGCTCAAGTATTACATTTTTCTCTTTTGTCAATTTGCATGTATTTCTTTCCTTGCTTTTCAACAAAAATGACTTACCGAGGTACTTCTTACATGATGGGCTCTTTAGATTTTGTATGCATTTCTTTTCATGTTACACAGACTTTGTGTTCTAAAAGACATGCAGCTAGACGAATACTTTTCGGAATCACTGTATACCTTACTGTAAGTACTTAAAAATGAATGCTTGTATTGCATTAGAAATTTTACATTTACTGTAAAGTGTTTCGTACTTTACCAGTTATTTGCTATTATCGCGTGGACCTATAATGCTATGTGCCCCGACAGCTGGCGCCAATCTTATACTTCTGATGATGTAATGTGAATGTTTTCATCACCTATATAAAAAAAATGGTTCAAATGGCTCTGAGCACTATGGGCTTAACATCTGAGGTCATCAGTCCCTTAGAACTTAGAACTACTTAAACCTAAATAACCTAAGGACATCACACACATCCATGCCCGAGGCAGGATTCGAACCTGCGACCGTAGCTGTCGCGTGGTTCTAGGCTGAAGCGCCTAGAACCGCTCAGCCACACCAGCTCACCAGTATCACCTAAACTAAACTCATCTTGGTTACTGCACGACTCTTCGATATACTTCTTAAGTGATCACAGAGATGGAATTTAATGCAAGTCGTCAACAAGCGAACTGAGCAGGCTTCGACTCTGTTGCGTGCCTGTGATTAGTAATGAATGATACATACGTTACTCGTTACCGGCGACGGCTGAAGCGAATGGGAAGTGAGGAGACGCGTTGAACATTTTCCAGTAAATGAGTTTGGAGCGAAAGACTTTCCGTAGAGTAAGACAACGTTTAATTTCGCGATGACAAACCAGTCGGCATTACCGCAAATTTCGAGTTGATTTAGTCCGAATTAGTGAGCGTCTACCGTACATTCTATTCTACTAAACATTGTAAGTTATTTTAAGTGATCTGACAGTTTCCGTTCTTCCAGTTGAAAACTCTACTTTATTGAAATTAGTTAAAAGTATTTAACGAAGAGTGTTTTATAATCACATACAACACCTGGTTTGTCGTAAATGAAGTTTACTAGTTGGTATGTCAAACATAGTTTTCTGGCAGAAAAATGCTTATCCTAGGAGGAAGTTTACTGTAGTTCGAAACACATTTATCTTTGAGGAATAAATGTGGAAGAGAATCTATTCATTGCTTGACAAGTAATTGCACTGCAATAGTGGGGTTACGATGCAACTGTTTTCAAATTGCAGCGTAGCTTGTGAGATTTTTTTACGCTTAGAACATCATCAGACGGTCATTTCCAATTACAAAATGATCTAGAGTGAATTTATGTATCGTGCGAAAAGTGGCAATTGGCACTAAACAAAGAAATGTGCGAGGTCATTCACATGGGTACTAAAAGAAATACGATAAATTTTGGGTATACGATAAATCGCACAAATCTAATGGCTGTCAATTCGACTAAATACCTAGGAATTACAATTACGAGCAACTTAATTTGGAAATACCACATACGAGGTGTGGCTAGAAAAAAACCGGACTAGTACTGGTGAAACAATAAAACGAATGCAATAAGGCTGAAAGTCGCGTGGCCTGTCACGTGACTCTCGCTCCGCCTACTGCTCGAGTTTCATCTGCCTCCTGCACTCAGTCTGCCCGTGGCGTCTGTTTTAAGTAGTTGACGTTTTGTCTGTGCGTCGGAAAATGTTGAGTGCACAGAAAGAACAGCGTGTTAACATCAAATTTTGTTTCAAACTAGGAAAATCTGCAAGTGAAACGTTTGTAATGTTACAACAAGTGTACGGCGATGATTGTTTATCGCGAACACAAGTGTTTGAGTGGTTTAAACGATTTAAAGATGGCCGCGAAGACACCAGTGATGACACTCGCACTGGCAGACCATTGTCAGCAAAAACTGATGCAAACATTGAAAAAATCGGTAAACTTGTTCGACAAGATCGTCATTTAACAATCAGAGCAGTGTCTGAGTTAACAGGAGTTGACAAGGAAAGTGTTAGGCAGATTCTTCATGAAAGTTTCAACATGAACAAAGTGTGTTCAAAAATGGTTCCAAAGTGTCTCACAATTGAACAGAAGGAACGCCGAAGAATGATTTGTTCTGACATCCTGGAAAACATTGAAAGTGATCCCACCTTCTTACAAAATGTTATTACTTGCGATGAATCGTGGTTTTTTACTTACGATCCCGAAACTAAACGCCTATCGATGCACTGGAAAACTCCTGGTTCTCCACGACAAAAAAAAGCACGAATGTCAAAATCGAAATTCAAGGCAATGATGATTGTTTTTTTTTGACATCAAAGGGATTGTGCACATTGATTGGGTACCAGAGGGACAAACAGTGAATCAGCATTACTACATTAGCGTCCTGGCTACCCTACGTGAGCGAGTGCGGAGAAAACGGAACGATTTGTGGAGAAAAAGTCATGGATCCTTCACCAAGACGATGCCCCAGCTCACAGTGCGTTGTCAGTGAAGACGTTTTTGGCAAAACACAACATTCCCATCTTAGATCATCCACCCTACTCACCTGATTTGGCCCCCTGTGACTTTTTTCTTTTCCCTAAAGTCAAGTCAGCTTTGAAAGGAACTAGATTTGAGACTGTTGAAGCAGTAAAAGAAAAAGCGACGGAAGTAATGTATGTACTTACCGAAAATGATCTGCAGCATTGCTATGAACAGTGGAAAATTCGTATGGAGCGATGTAGAGACCGAGGAGGAGAGTACATTGAAGGAGATAACATGAAATTGTAAATAATTGTAAATAAATTTTTTTCCAGCATCAGTCTGGTTTTTTTCTAGCCGCACCTCGTAGATAATATTGTGGGGAAGGCGAAACAAAGACTGCGCTTTGTTGGCAGAACACTTAGAAGATGCGACAAACCCACTAAAGAGACAGCCTACATTACACATGTCCGTCCTCTGCTGGAATATTGCTGCGCGGTGTGCGATCCTTACCAGCTAGTATTGACAGAGGACATCGAAAAAGTGCAAAGAAGGGCAGCTCGTTTCGTGTTATCGCGCAACAGGGGTGAGAGTGTCACTGATATGATACGCGAGTTGGGGTGGCAGTCACTGAAATAAAGGTGGTTTTCTTAGCGGCGAGATCTATTTACGAAATTTCAATCACTAACTTTCTCTTTCGAATGGGAAAATATTTTGTTGACACCCACCTACGTAGGGATAAATGATCATAATAAAATAAGAGAAATCAAAGATTGAACGGAAAGAATTAGGTGTTCCTTTTTCCCAGGCGCCATTCGAGAGTGGATTGGCAGAGAAGTAGTATGACTACTACTACTACTACTACTACTACTACTACTACGTGATCAGGCCCAGTGGACAGCACGCATCTACAAGTTTCCTCCTCCACTGTATTCTGTCCATTGCTGCTAGACGCCATTCGTCCACATCTACTGACACTTGGTTTAAATCTTCATGGAGTCCATCCCTCCAACGCTTCTTGGGTCTCCCTGGCGGTCTCTTTCCTGTAGGCGTGAAATCCTGGAGCTTCAGAGGCCATCTGTGATCCTCCATCCGGTCCACATGGTCTGCCCACTGCATTCGTTTGGCTTTGACAGTTCCTGATATGTTGGGCTGCTGGTATAGTTCCTCAAGCTCTCGGTTGTATCTGATCCTCCCTGTATCTGCATCCAGAACCGGACCGAAGATCTTCCGAAGCACTTTTCTCTCAAAAACAAGGAGCTTATTGAAGTGCTGTTTCCGGATACTCCATGTCTCACAGCCATATAGAACAACAGGCTGGATCAGGATTTTGTAAAGTCGAATCTTGAACTGTCTGGAGAGATATTTGGACCGAAGCAGTTGTGCTAGGCTGTGGTAAGATCGGTTTCCTGCTTGTATTCTGGCATTTATCTCTGCTTCACATGACGAGTTCTCAGTGAAAAGTGCCCCTAGGTATTTGAATTCTTGCACTCTCTTGTAGGAGTGGTCCCCAACCTGCAGTGATTGTAGATGATCAGCAGTCTGAGAATGACCACGCGTCATAACGAGGTACTCTGTCTTGGCTTCGTTTACGTTTAGCCCAAATTTGCTGGCAGCCTCCTTTAGTGCTTTGGTCATTTGCTCCATCTCCTCTTCCGACCTAGAGAGTAGACAGATGTCGTCTGCATGGGCTAAGTATGCCAGTCTCTTTCCTTCGATTTCAATCCCTTCGTTCTCTTGGAAGGTCTCGCATACGATCTTCCCGAGGGAAAAGTTGAACAGGATAGGGGGACAGCCCATCTCCTTGCCTGAGTCCTGTCACAATTTCAGACTCCTCAGTTACGCGATTTCCCATCTTTACCTTTGCACGTGTTTCGTTAAGACAGATCTTTATCAGATTGATGAGTTTCTTTGCTATGCCAAACTCCCTTAAACAGTTGAGCAGGCTCTTGCGATGTATGCAATCATAGGCCTTCTTAAAATCAACGAATAAAATATGCAAATCTTTACCATATTCACCCAGTTTCTGAGTGAGCTGCCGGAGACTGAAGATGTGATCTACTGTTGACCGTCCTGGCCGGAAACCTCCATGGTACTCCCCAATCACCGATTCTGTCACTGGTTGAATTCTTTGTATGAGGCAATTGGACGGGATCTTATAGCAGACTTTAAGCGGGGCGATTCCTCGATACTTGTCACATTTCAGTTTGTTGCCCTTCTTATGTATTGGACAAATCAGAGCTGTTTTCCATTCTCCTGGTAGTTCTTCTTTGGTCCACATTGCCTGTACTAGTCGGTGTATTTTTTCTGCAAGTTTCTCTCCTCCTGCCAGGATCATTTCAGCCTGTATTCCATCTTCACCTGGACTTTTATTCTGTTTAAGGGTAGGTGGGGGATAGTCTGCATCGGCTGTAATTGGGTACTGGAAATCAAACTGCAGTTCGGGTTCATCACAATTTAGCAGCTCTCGAAAGTACTCTTTCCATCTCGCAGCTATGTCCCTATCGTTCGTCAGGATCTTATCACGGGAATCTTTGACAAATTTCTGCTTGGCCTGGTGACGTTTGCAGAGGTACTTCACCCTCAGAAACATTTCCGTAGTCTTTTGTCCTCTGAAGTCTGTTTCTGCTTCAGTGATGATATTCCTTATGTATTTCCTCTTTGCTCTTCTCAGAATTGCTTGTGTAGTCTTTCGGACTTCCTCAAATTGTGCTTTGGCCTGTGCCAGATTTGTCCCCTTCAGCCATTTGTTCCTGGCTTCCTTTCTCCTTTCCAGGGCATCTGCACATTCCTTTCTAAACCAGATCTTCTTGCCCACTGGGTTTCCCATGAGTGTTTCCTTTGCTGTATCCCTAACTGAGCTCTGGATGTTTCTCCACATTAGTTCAAGGTCCTGATTCGTGCCCATTTCACTAAGTGCTTCAAAGCGGTTACTAAGTTGCAACTGGTATCCAGTCTTCGTTGCCTCATCTTTCAGTTTCTCCACATGCTACCTTTCCACTCTTTTTAACTTAGGCCCTGTTCTTCCTTTACACTGTATGTTTAAACGGCCTCTGACCAGGAAATGATGACTCCCACCTTCGGCACCCCGCGCTGTCTTAACGTCTAACACCCATCTCCTGGCTCGGAGATCAATGGCAACATGATATATTTGATTTACAGTTCTCCCATCTGGTGACACCCAGGTTTCTTTATGTATGTTTTTCCGCTGGAAGTTTGTGCTGGAGATGAACAACCCTAATGATGTAGCGAAGCTGATGAACCTAACCCCATTGTCATTGGTTAGGTTGTGTAGACTGTGGCTTCCTGTTGCGTCTTGGAATATTTGTTCTTTCCCAATCTTGGCATTCATATCACCAAGGAGGATCCTCAGGTGTCCATTTGGTATAGCGTCCATTACTGCCTCTAGCTGTGCGTAGAACTCGTCTTTCACTTCACTTTCGCTTTCCTCCGTGGGAGCATGACAGTTCACAAAAGTCGCCTTAATATGCTTTACGTCCAGTGTTAGAACAGATATTCTTCGGTTGACTGAAACGAATTCTGAAACATTAGTGGCCAACGTCTTACTGACGCAGAAACCAGTGCCTAACAGATGACCTCGTTCACAGGTTCCATACAGAATTGTACAGTTTTCAACATCAATGCTCCCAGCATGCAGTTCAACTAGGTCTATTTCGTACCTCTGAATTTCCTTGACCACACTGATTGCAGCTTCTGTCTTGTACAGACTCCTTACATTCCACGTTCCAAATCGTCAACCGTTACTTTGCCATTGACGTCGTCTATTTTTGTCAGTAATGTTCCGAGGCTTAGTTATAGTCTTGAAAGCATGTTTAATTTTTTACGAAGAGAGGGTGCTGGCCTCCCGTCCAACCTGCGGTGTTACCCTCACAGCTTACAGGACTGCTGGCTTTTCTTAAGGGGTGGGCTCCCCTCAGGAGTTGGGTTATAAGTAGGAATAAGAAAATTGAAAAGACACCCTCGGGCCTCGAAACCTAATACCGTTGGGGTCGAAAAAGCAAGAGTTGGCCAGGGGAGGCCGACAGGGAAGGAGGAAGAAGGAGTCTGACACAAGTAAGTGGAAGCAATGTCAGAGCCGCGTACTTCTAGCTGAAATCCCCTGGGGGAGAAGTAGTATGAACCCTCTAAAAATGGCTCTAAGCACTATGGGACTTAACAGCTGAGGTCATCAGTCCCCTAAACTTAGAACTACTTAAGCCTAACTAACCTAAGGACAACCCACACATCCATGTCCGAGGCAGGATTCGAACCTGCGACCGTAGCAGCCGCGTGGTTCCCGACTGAAGCGCGTAGAACCGCTCGGCCACGGCGGCCGGCTATGAAACCTCTGCCAGGCAGTTAAGTGTGAATTGCAGAGTAACCATTTAGACGTAGATGTAAAGTAAAGGAAGTGATCACGAGATTTATAGGAACACTGATTTTTATTTTGCATTGTTACTTTTATATTTCTTTAGTATTTTGGGAAAGAATGTGAATGTTCGATGCTTCTTATCAATACAGAACTTTAGCACTATTTCTGTAATAAGTTTATTTTTGGAAGTAGTTACATCGTCGTGTATGACGCTGGAGGTGCTCGTGATTTGAATTTAACTGTGCATTGTGAAGATTTGAGGGGAAAAGATTATTTCTTTCTAGGACCAGCACACTCATACCTTTCGCCGCGCGAAAGTAGCTGCGCGGTGTTAGGCGCCTTGTCACGGTCCGTGCGGCTCCCCCCGTCGGAGGTTCGAGTCCTCCCTCGGGCATGGGTGTGTGTGTTGTCCATGGCGTAAGTTAGTTTAAGTTAGATTAAGTAGTGCATAGGTTTAGGGACCAGTGACCTAAGTAGTTTGGTCTCATTAAGATATTACCACAAATTTACAAATTTCCTCATACCTTTCCAAACTATTTGTCAGAAAAATATGCACGACATTGTGTTTTTTCCATTTTGATTATTTCACTGTACGATCCATTTCACGGATTATTTCCGGTATGAATATCGCTACCAGGAATGCCCAGTTGTTTTCAGACACAGTACTATTGGCCACCAGTATCATGGCTACCGTTTGTTAATTTTTATTACTTCATTCTCTTCACGGACAAATAATACTGTGCGCGGTTGCTCTTCTAAGGTTTCTACGGTATTTATCTCGTACGTTTCCCTGTAGTTTTCAGAGTGATGTTGGGGAGGACTGTCTCTCTGTGTGTATGTGTGTGTGTGTGTGTGAGAGAGAGAGAGAGAGAGAGAGAGAGAGAGAGAGAGAGAGACAGGGGGAGAAACACACGGGGGGAGAGACACACGGGGGGAGAGAGAGAGAGAGGGGGAGAAACACACGGGGGGAGAGACACACGGGGGGAGAGACACACGGGGGGAGAGAGAGAGAGAGACAGGGGGAGAAACACACGGGGGGAGAGACACACGGGGAGAGAGAGAGAGAGAGAGAGAGACAGGGGGAGAAACACATGGGGGGAGAGACACGGAGAGAGACGGAGATGAAGTGCGCTCGTGTGTAAGGGGGCAGGAAAGAGTGTCCTCCATCTGTTCCTACCTTGTGTTAATCATTTCATCTTCACAAAACTGCCATACCTATAATCCCTGAAAAGCCTTATTTCATAGTCTAATATTTGCCTGCTGTTACAAAATGGCCCCAAACCTCTCTCGCTGCTTCTTGCTGAACCAAAGTAGATATTCTAGTATATGTCCTACTTAATGCATCTTTTTCTGAAATGGTATTCCCGAATCATGTATTAGTTTCTATAGCTCTTTGCTCTGAGATCCATGTGTTTTTTGAATGTCTTGCTCCAGTACCACATTTCCAGTCTTTCTATCTGTTCTCCTAGAATTGTCCCCACAGTCCATGTCTCATTTTAATGCTATAATGTTTTCAGGGTCCACTATTTCAAAACTTTGGTTCAATTGCAAGCCAATTTCTTCACCTTGTCAGTATACTTCCGATATTATCGTTGGTTTTGAGTGCTCTGAGGGTGGCCCCCTGCATTAACCATCTGTCGGGCGCTGTGTATTAAACTGATTATATCGCTTATTCACGTGATTATTTATCAAATTTCATTAACAAAACACACAATAAATTAATAATATCTTTAAAGAAAGACAAAGAAATACAAGAGCACAACAGCAACAGAAATATTACTCATTCAGATTTCTTTTCGTCAGTATTGGACTGTGGTAACAAATGATAACATCGCCTTTCTTTTCACTTGCTTCCTTATTACATTACACTAATTAAACTCATTATAAATGACAAATATCATAACAGAAAGGAAAAGATAACATTATAACTCAATAACAATGGTAACATCACTTATTTAGTTGTATCATCGTCACTTTTGGACTGCGATAACATATGCGGAATTTTACCAAAGTCAGAACAAAAAGGTTAAATGTGCATCAAACATATTGGCTTTTGACACATTTTGCAACAATTTTTGTCGGTCTTTTCTTTACTGTACAGGTATTATACCTTTTCCTCTTGTTTGCAGTTCTTTTTTCTCCTTTTCTGCTTCCGTCTTCTGCTTCATCTTCACACGTCGTAGCCTCAGTTGAAGATCCCTGTGATCTCCTGTGGTGTCCAAACTTATTCAAACCAAGTGAGGTAGAACTAATGCATGAGATAGTTGTTTCAGGTATCCTTTTCTTCCGATACAATTCTCGTTGTTGTCACAATAGATTACTTATGCATTGATTCCACTCATATTGAACAGTGCAAAAAATTTAACCATGGGCCAACGGCGCACGTTTCTTGCAACATTGTACGAAGAGGTCAACTTATCCGTAGTGTCGACTCCATCTTTGGTGCTATTATAAAATGTTTAGCTCCAATGTCAGCATCTATTGAATTATTTTCATGCAAACTTGATGCTAGGATCACACACTTCCCCTTTCTAGGAACATAGGAAACTAGAGGACATTCTTTCTTGAAGCCAAAAAGTGAAGTGTAGGCAGCCCTTCCTTTACTGATAGCAAACCTCGGAGGAATCTCACTCTTGTTTTTCTTCATATTTCCAACAAAAGAAAGATTTTCCTTCGTAACTCTTCTGTCAAGCCAATACTTGTAAACCAGTTGTCTCCGTTCACATTTAGACCTGACTGATAAATAGGTTCACATAGTCACAGAACAGCATCGGAAGGTTTATTACTTACGTGATATAATCCTTCTGGTTGCAACCCAGCGTATATTTCAAAATTATACAGGTAAAATCCTTGGGAATCCATAAGAGCATATATCTTAATCCCATATTTTTTTGGTTTGATAGGTATATATTGGCGAAAACTGCACCTTCCACGGAATTTTTGCAGTTACTCATCTACTGTAATATTTTCTCCGAGGTATAGGATTCTTGATGGTTCCGTACAAATATAGAAAATATTTACCGAATTGCTGTTATTTTGTCTAATTGTCTTCTTTCATCTCCTGTTGCAAGGTTGTCAAATCAAAGACGCCGCATAATGAATTTGAAACGTTTATGTTCATTACGAGGCGAAATTTCTCAATGCTATCCCACCAGTTCCCCTCAAATCCTCTAAGCTTTCTCTCTTACTTTTGTTTACTCCACGTAAAAATAAGATACGCATTATTGTGGCCAAGATAGATACGAAACCCACACCTACTACAGTAGTACAAGTTTATATGCCAACTAGCTCTGCAGATGACGAAGAAATTGAAGAAATGTATAATGAAATAAAAGAAATTGTTCAGATAGTGAAGGGCGATGAAAATTTAATAGTCATGGGTGACTGGAATTCGGTAGTAGGAAAAGGGAGAGAAGGAAACGTAGTAGTTGAATATGGATTGGGGCTACGAAATGAAAGAGGAAGCCGCCTGGTAGAATTTTGCACAGAGCACAACTTAATCATAGCTAACACTTGGTTTAAGAATCATGAAAGAAGGTTGTATACATGGAAGAACCCTGGAGATACTAAAAGGTATCGGATAGATTATATAATGGTAAGACAGAGATTTAGGAACCAGGTTTTAAATTGTAAGACATTTCCAGGGGCAGATGTGGACTCTGACCACAATCTATTAGTTATGACCTGTAGATTAAAACTGAAAAACTGCAAAAAGATGGGAATTTAAGGAGATGGGACCTGGATAAACTGAGAGAACCAGAGGTTGTACAGAGTTTCAGGGAGAGCATAAGGGAGCAATTGACAGGAATGGGGGAAATACATTCAGTAGAAGAAGAATGGGTAGCTTTGAGGGATGAAGTAGTGAAGGCAGCAGAGGATCAAGTAGGTAAAAAGACGAGGGCTAGTAGAAATCCTTGGGTAACAGAAGAAATATTGAATTTAATTGATGAAAGGAGAAAATATAAAAATGCAGTAAATGAAGCAGGCAAAAAGGAATACAAACGTCTCAAAAAATGAGATCGACAGGAAGTGCAAAATGGCTAAGCAGGGAGGCCTAGAGGACAAATGTAAGGATGTAGAGGCTTATCTCAATAGGGGTAAGATAGATACTGCCTACAGGAAAATTAAAGAGACCTTTGGAGATAAGAGAACCACTTGCATGAATATCAAGAGCTCAGATGGAAACCCAGTTCTAAGCAAAGAAGGGAAAGCAGAAAGGTGGAAGGAGTATAAAGAGGGCGATGTACTTGAGGACAATATTATGGAAATGGAAGTGGATGTAGATGAAGATGAAATGGGAGATACGATACTGCGTGAAGAGTTTGACAGAGCACTGAAAGACCTGAGTCGAAACACGGCCCCCGGAGTAGACAACATTCCATTGCAACTACTGACGGCCTTGGGAGAGCCAGTCCTGACAAAACTCTACCATCTGGTGAGCAAGATGTATGAAACAGGCGAAATACCCTCAGACTTCAAGAAGAATATAATAATTCCAATCCCAAAGAAAGCAGGTGTTGACAGATGTGAAAATTACCGAACTATCAGTTTAATAAGCCACAGCTGCAAAAGACTAACACGAATTCTTTACAGACGAATGGAAAAATTAGTAGAAGCCGACCTCGGGGAAGATCAGTTTGGATTCCGTAGAAATGTTGGAACACGTGAGGCAATACTGACCTTACGACTTATCTTAGAAGAAAGATTAAGGAAAGGCAAACCTACGTTCCTAGCATTTGTAGACTTAGAGAAAGCTTTTGACAATGTTGACTGGAATACTCTCTTTCAAATTCTAAAGGTGGCAGGGGTAAAATACAGGGAGCGAAAAGCTATTTACAATTTGTACAGAAACCAGATGGCAGTTATAAGAGTCGAGGGACATGAAAGGGAAGCAGTGGTTGGGAAGGGAGTAAGACTGGGTTGTAGCCTCTCCCCGATGTTATTCAATCTGTATAATGAGCAAGCAGTAAAGGAAACAAAAGAAAAATTCGGAGTAGGTATTAAAATCCATGGAGAAGAAATAAAAACTTTGAGGTTCGCCGATGACATTGTAATTCTGTCAGAGACAGCAAAGGACTTGGAAGAGCAGTTGAATGGAATGGACATTGTCTTGAAAGGAGGATATAAGATGAACATCAACAAAAGCAAAACGAGGATGATGGAATGTAGTCGAATTATGTCGGGTGATGCTGAGGGAATTAGATTAGGAAATGAGACACTTAAAGTAGCAAAGGAGTTTTGCTATTTGATGAGCAAAATAACTGATGATGGTCGAAGTAGAGAGGATATAAAATGTAGACTGGCAATGGCACGGAAAGCGTTTCTGAAGAAGAGAAATTTGTTTACATCGAGTATAGATTTAAGTGTCAGGAAGTCATTTCTGAAAGTATTTGTATGGAGTGTAGCCATGTATGGAAGTGAAACATGGACGGTAACTAGTTTGGACAAGAAGAGAATAGAAGGTTTCGAAATGTGGTGCTACAGAAGAATGCTGAAGATTAGATGGGTAGATCACATAACTAATGAGGAAGTATTGAATAGGATTGGGGAGAAGAGAAGTTTGTGGCACAACTTGACCAGAAGAAGGGATCGGTTGGTAGGACATGTTCTGAGGCATCAAGGGATCATCAATTTAGTATTGGAGGCCAGCGTAGAGGGTAAAAATCGTAGAGGGAGACCAAGAGATGAATACACTAAGCAGATTCAGAAGGATGTAGGTTGCAGTAGGTACTGGGAGATGAAGAAGCTTGCACAGGATAGAGTAGCATGGAGAGCTGCATCAAACCAGTCTCAGGACTGAAGACCACAACAACAACAACAACAAAAATAAGATACAGATGAATGCTTTCAATTCAATAATGCCTAATTGTTTTACGTCTCTCTCACGCTGGAATGAAGCATTGACGCTCTCAGTATACTGATTTGTACAGAAAAGTATAACACAAAATTGCGTCATCAATGAGGCAATTCCAGCATTCGAAAGAAGTTCTTGCTGCTTTTGCCACACCTATAGGTCCAGATAACATGCGAATAATATTGAGAAGATGGGGGAGCACGGAGAGTTACCATGTGAAAAACTGCCTTTGGACAGAACACTAATTGTGGTGCTTGTTGGCCGGCCGTGGTGGCCGAGCGGCTCTAGGCGCTTCAGTCCGAAACCGCGCGACTCCTACGGACGCAGGTTCGACTCCTACCTTGGGCATGGATGTGTGTGATGTTCTTAGGTTAGTTAGGTTTAAGTTCTAGAGGATTGATGACCTCAGATGTTAAGTCCCATAGTGCTCAGAGCCATTTGAACCATTTTCGGTGCTTGTTTCTTCTTTTGTTGTGGAAGTATAATGCCCTTTTCTAAAAGAGATTTATGAATGTTTATACGTTGTACTAGCTCAGTGCCTGAAGCTTCACTCGCGTAAATTGTACTGTCTACGTAAATTTTTCTTTTTGTTTTTCTTTCATGAAATTTTTATGTTAACAAATTGCAACACCTTCTAAAACATTCACGCTAATTAAGCCCATAAAAGCATTGTCTTTTCCGAATGTACTTCTGAGCTGAAAACGATTCTTGTAGTTGAGGTCGGAGGTTTCTGTGAATCCTGACTTTTGAATTCTTATGGTGATGTTTCCATAGTCATAGCATTCCCTAACACATTTCTTTATTTCTAATCAAGACGTGAAATACCATTTTACATACATTTACCTTTAAAAATGTTTCAATATAATAAAGTTTTCTTAAAGATTTTCATTCCCTGTTTCACCCCCTTAGGGATTCAATATTCAAAACCAGTGAAACATATATTTTTTAAAATTTATAAGCAAGAAACCAAAAACAAATTTTCAGAGATGTAGCTTCAAATGTTTTCATAGTGAAATATTACCATAAAAACTTTCATTCCCTATTTCACCCCCTTAGGTGTTGAATTTCCTAAAATACTGAAACACGGATATTTTTATTTCTAACCGAGAAGTCATATACCAATTATTGCAGATATAGCCCTAAATATGCTTTAGTACTTCTTTAATAATTACTTATTTTAAAAGAGAGCTTCCACCCACTATTTTACCTCCATAGGGTTATATTTCGAAATATGCTGAAACATGTATTTCTTTATTTCTGACCGAGAAACCAGATACCAATTGTCGTAGTTGTAGCTTCAACAATGCCTCAACAGTGATGTATTTTCAAAAAATCTTTTTTCCCCTATTTCACCACTTAGGGGCGGAATTTCGAAAAGTCTCTCCTTAAACGGTATCTGCAGTATAAGATCATAATCTTTTCCGAATTTCGTCGGCCGGAGTGGCCGTGCGGTTCTAGGCGCTACAGTCTGGAACCGAGCGACCGCTACGGTCGCAGGTTCGAATCCTGCCTCCGGCATGGATGTGTGTGATGTCCTTAGGTTAGTTAGGTTGAAATACTTCTACGTTCTAGGCGACTAATGACCTCAGAAGTTAGGTCGCATAGTGCTCAGAGCCATTTGAACCAAATTTCCAGTTTCTATACTCAGCGGTTTGAGCTGGGTGATGATGAGTCAGTTCGTCAGTTAGAACATTTCCTTTCATGAGGCAGAACATTACGACCATGTACCTAATAGCCGGTATGTCCACCTTTGACACGAATAACAGCGGGGACGGGTCATGGTGTGGAAGGAATGAGGCCTTGGTAGGACGCTGGAGGGAGTTGGCATCACATCTGTACACACAGGTCACTTAATTTCCGTAAATTCCCGGGGTGAGGGGCGCTCAGCTCTGACGATACGCTCAGTCAAATCCTAAATGTGTTCCATGGGGTTCAGATCTGGCGAGTTGTGAGAGGGGTGGGGGGGGGGGGGGCACCACATAAATTGGAACTCACCACTTTGTTCCTCGAACCATTCCATATCATATTCCTGGCGCATTTTCTTGTTGAAAAATATCACTGTCTCCTGGAAACAAGATTGTCATGAAGGGGTGTACGTGGTCTGCAACCAGAGTACAGTACCTCTTGGCCGTCATGGCACCTTGTACGAGCTCCACTGGACACACAGATGCCAACTTGAATGTTCCCCAGAGCATAACGTAGTCGCCGCCAGCTTGCCTCCATCCCGCAGTGCAGATGGTAAGGAGCTGTTTACCTGGAAGACAACTGATTCGAGGTCTCCCATCGGCATGCCGAAGAAGGTATTGGAATTCTTCAGACCATCCCAAGCTCTGCTACTGCGCCAACGTCCAGTGCCGATGGTCACGTGCCCATTTCAGTCATAGTTGCCGATGTCGTGATGTTGACGTCGCCACATGCATGGTTGGTTCAAATGGCTCTGAGCACTATGGGACTCAACTTCTGAGGTCATTAGTCCCCTAGAACTTAGAACTAGTTAAACCTAACTAACCTAAGGACATCACACACATCCATGCCCGAGGCAGGATTCGAACCCGCGACAGTAGCGGTCTCGCGGTTCCAGACTGCATCGCCTAGAACCGTACGGCCACTTCGGCCGGCGCCACAAGCATGGATCGTCGGCTGCGTAGACCCATCGTACGGAGTGTTCGGTGCATTTTTACTCTGTCCAGCGTTAAAGTCTGATGTTAGTTCCGCTACAGTTCACCGCATTTCCTGTTTTAGCAGTCTGCCCAGTCTACGACGTCCGACATCTCTAATGAGGGATGGCCGCCCAACCCCACGATGTCTGGATGTGGTTTCACATTGGTTTCGCCCAGTGTTGAAGACACTCACCACAGCATCCTCTGAACACCCGACAAGTCGTGTAATTTACGAATGCTTGTGCCGAATTTCCGGGGCACCACAGTCTGCCCTCGGACAAACTCAGACAGATCGCACGCCTTCCCCATTCCACACACGAACAGAACGTCCACTGACACTACTTGTGCACCATGCGTGTGTCTGAGTAGCAGTTATTCTTCGCCAGGTGACGCTCCCGTCGCCTGGACGGGTTTATATCGATAGTGGTCATAATTTTTTGGCTGATCAGTGTATAGAGATTTGAAAATGCTCTCTATGGTGCTGCCGTTGGTGGCTGTGTTGCAATAAAGCGCTACAGATGAAATGACTTAAAATCCAATTCATGATTTTTAGGTAACAATGATAACCGTTACGTGTCTGTTGTGAGTAGAAGTTTCTTTTGGGGTTGTTAGTCTATATTCGGCGTTAGACCTTAGACGTCTCACTCTGCATCAGACCTTTGACATCTCACATAACTGTCTAAGGTGTACAAGTTATACTGAGCAGACAGTTTGCAATTAATGCTACACAAACAAACAAAATGGTTCAAATGGCTCTGAGCACTATGGGACTTAACTTCTGAGGTCATCAATCCCCTAGAACTTAGAACTACTTAAACCTAACTAACCTAAGGACTACACACACATCCATGCCCGAGGCAGGATTCGAACCTGCGACCGAAGCGGTCGCGCGGTGCCAGACTGTAGCGCCTAGAACCGCTACACAGACACACTAATAGACAATAAAATTATGTAATAGATTATTCGTGTTACTATCTAGCCAAGTTCTACCATAAAATATCTTCCAGAACAAATTTTTCTTTCTGCAGTGGAATGAGTGCTGCAATGAAACTCCCTGACAGATTAAAATTCTGGGGCGGACGTACGGGCTGGCTGAACTTTTGATCTTGGCGCTGACTGTCCGACAACAGTAAGCGTTTCGAGTGCCGGTCCGGTGAATCATGTTAGCCAATCGCGAAGTTAACAAATGACTGAATCTGAGTTTGGACCCTGAATTTCTTGCCATTTTTAACGTTATCTAGTCCAAACAACGCGTATCAAATTAGTGTGGCTAGGTCGATCTACGAAGACGTAGATTTTCGGCAACAAAGCGTCCTAAGGACGAGCCACTGCCAGCAAGCAGTCTGTCAGCCACAAGCTTCTCTGCGACTACACAGTGGCACATTGTTGATATCTTGGTTAGTTACAATGCTGTCGATGTTTGAGTGAAATTTGTTGGCTCTCGTAGCGTGGACGGACGCATAGATTTATCCAGGAGGGTGGTAAAATTCTAAAATCTCCATTTTTGAGATACCTTATTTGGTGAGTTCGAAAACGTGTTGTGTTCCAAGCTCTAATTTTCAGAGGCAATATACAAAACTAATTGTATTGATAATTATTCACGTAGTACTTTTAAAATAGATCACTTTTATATCTAAATGGTATGCATATTTCAGAAAGCTTTTGATACTGTAATATGAATATGGATGCCACCTCTTTTATCCTACAATCTGAAATTATACACTGAAAAGCCAAAGAAACTGGTACATCCGCCTAATATCATGTAGGGCCTAAGCTCGCAAGCAGAAGTGCTACAGCAGAAAGTGGCACTGACTCGACTGATGTCTAAAGTAGTGCTGGAGGGAATTCACACCATGAATCCTACAGGGCTGTCAGTAAATAAGTAAGACTACGAGGAGGTGGAGATCTCTTCTGAACAACAAGTTGCAAGGCATCCCAGATATGCTCAATAATGTTCATGTCTGGGGAGTTTGGCGGCCAGAGGAAGTGTTTAAACTCAGAAGAGTGTTCCTGGAGCCACTCTGTAGCAATTCTGGACGTGCGGGATGTCGTGTTGTCCTGCTGGAATTGTCCACGTCCGTCGGAATGCACAGTGGACATGAATGGATGCAGGTGATCAGACAGGATTGTTACGTACGTGTCACCTGTCATGATCGTATATAGATGTATCAGGGGTCCCATATCGCTTCAACTGCACACGCCCTACACCATCACAGAGCCTCCACCAGGGGGCACGGTCATGGGTTCATGTGGTTGTCTCCATACCCGTACACGTCCATCTGCTCGATACAATTTGAAACGAGATTCGTCCGACCAGACAACATGTTTCCAGTCATCAACCGTCCAATGTCAGTGTTGACGGGCCCAGGCGAGGCGTAAAGCTTTGTGTCGTGCAGTCATCAAGGACACTCGAGTGGGCCTTCGGCTCCGAAAGCCCATATTAATGATGATTCGTTGAATGGTTCGCTCGCTGACACTTGTTGATGGCACAGCATTGAAATCTGCAGCAATTTGCGGAAATGTTGCACTTCTACCACGTTGAACGATTCTGTTCAGTCGCATTGGTCCCGTTCTTGCAGGATCTTTTTCCGGTCGCAGCGATGTC
Organism: Schistocerca americana; assembly: GCF_021461395.2. Taxonomy (NCBI): domain Eukaryota; kingdom Metazoa; phylum Arthropoda; class Insecta; order Orthoptera; family Acrididae; genus Schistocerca; species Schistocerca americana. Next base: position 227,680,857 of record NC_060123.1, read on the forward strand.
GGGGATTTGATATTCTCGGTACGCTAGTGAAATGGTCGCACGGGAAAATCCCCACTTCAGCGCTACCTCGGAGATGCTGTGACCCATCGCTCGTGCGCCGACTGTAACACCACACTCAAACTCAACTGAGTAGCCAATCTAACAGATGCGCCAGGCACTTGTCTTATATGGGCGTTGCGGACCGCAGCGCCATATTCTGCCTGTTTACATACGAGTATTTGAATACGCATGGCTGTACCTGTTTCTTTGGGGTTTCAGTGTATTATCATATATCACCCTAAGCAACCAGTGAGTTATGAAATGTAGATAGAAATCATCCACAAAAATTATTTTATCCCACTATTGTTAGGCTTAGGAATGCACTGAAATTAAAGAGCTGAAATACAAAATTTCAGAACGACTGAGTAAACCATTTTGAATATCAACAAAAATGGCTGTTTGATATTCCACGAAGTGGAAATACACGAAATAAACTTTAAAAAACACCGTTTTGATGACATCTGCGACACAGTTTGCTTACGAAACCTCACATCTGTTCATATTAATGGGTTTATTGCATTGTTCCATACTCTCTATTTTTGATTATGAGTGGCATAACTGAAGCTGGATAAAACGCGTCCCGAAAGCTACATTTTTTGGGTTGAAAGGTTGGGAATCTATCAAAATTGCTCTCAAGTTGGTCGATAGTATTGACTTTGTCGGGGATTTGTTTTTTCTTATATTTATTTCTTTCAAATTATTATTCTCTTGTGAGGATTCAGAAATCTGTTGTGAGTTTTGCACCACTTCTTGTCGGGAAAACCAAAGACTTTTCAAAAAACTTAAGTACTGTACGTTATAGTTTATTTATATTTCACCTGAAATCGTTTGCAGAAGGCGTAGCGTTCTCAAGATCAAGAACAGAGTTCGCATTGCCACTTAATTTATTTGTGTCGTGATCATGTTCGATCAAGACCGGATATGAGACATAGCAACTATGAACAGAGAAACCTAAGGGACCAGACAGAGCTGGAAATTTTCTTTGCTATACAACACCACACATTAAAAGAAGTTGGATTTAAATCACAAACAAGGTAAATAGCAATGCGCCTTCTGCCTTAACTATGACGTTGGCCGACATGCAGTCGGTCCCTGGTAGCTGTATGAAAACTATAAAAACACCGTGATTTCTGTTGCCATTAATAGGAGATGGATAGTATAGAAATGCTTTAAGTAATAAGTAGGCACTACAGCATTTAAGAGCACAATAACCAATTTAATTACCTTAGTCAGTATTTCTAACAATAGGCTCCGTATATTTCAATTTTATACCTTGCTGACTGTTTCTTTAAATAAAGTCCTTTAACATTTTCGACATTTCATCTTAGCTGCACACATAAATTCTTACATAGCACTGCACAATAGTAATATTTTATAGTAACTAATTAGTGATTGCGGACCACACCAAATACGCGTCCGTCTCTTTACAAAATATCACGACTGTGTTAACAGAAGAGGATTACAAATCTTCAGATGTCAGAAAATAAGAAACACAAAATATCTCTATCGATACAATTTATGAACAATTCGTATTCCGCGCCGTGGCGCTTAAGGTATTCTTTGAAATATCAGGTGGTCGCTGCTCAGCGCCGATCTAAGAAATTTTTACACAGATGGGTTTTATGAACCTGCATGGTTAGATCATCGAATGTAAGTTTGTTTGAGCTATCGAAACAGATACTAATATTACGGACTGCAAGTCAGTCCATGCCATTTCTTCGTATCCACTAACGTGATTTTCTCGTAGTAACCGCCAAGTTCTGTTATTCTCCCCCTTTTCCAGCTCGAGTGTTTATTCAGAGGCCTGACATCTTTTGTTCATGAAGATATAATGTTACGTATGTAGTGATAGTCCAGTCATGTAAACAATGGTTCAAATGGCTCTGAGCACTATGGGACTTAACATCTGAGGTCATCAGACCCCTAGAACTTAGAACTACTTAAACCTAACTAACCTAAGGACATCACACACATCCATGCCCGAGGCAGGATTCGAACCTCCGACCGAAGCGGTCGCGCGGTTCGAGTCTGAAGCGCCTAGGAAAGCTCGGCCACACCGACCGGCCACATAATCAATACTGAGGCTTGCTGTAATAAACTAATGTTGCAAATTCCTTCTTTTAATGATATACAGCCCTAACAAGACCATAGATGAAACGCATGAATTGCAAAAAACCTGTCATGGCCTCCGTAAGCATAACAAATAAGTTCATCAAAACAGCATTTGGTTTTCTTACGGTCGTCACGGATCTCGCATTGTCATTGCGCTACTGTTTTGCTAAATTAATCTTAGAGGCCAGGCCGTTACATTTAGGATCCTTCCCGTCCACTGCAGTCATGAAAGGCTAGTTGAATATCGTTCCTTCTAGTAAATGAAGCATCGTATCTTATCGCCAGACACAAAATAAAATTCCACTTGATATATCGAAAGAGGATGCTTGTTTTTGTAAGGTTATAAGTATGCATTATCCCCTGATACCACTCTGTGAAGGCAGCCTCCCTTAAGCGCCCTCCTGTATATCGACATTTATGACGAAAAGTTATCTTCAAGGAATCATAACCTTTACCTCTTGCTTTGTTGAGTTACGAATCCCAGAAAAATCCTATTTCACACAACCAGGTACTTCTTTTAATATCCTAGGCGAAAACAGCAGTAATAAACTTCAGAATGCCACGATCGCTTTAACACCACAAGCCGCCGTTCGGGATAGATAAACCGGGAAATATTTGGCTACAGGAAAGGAAGAATAGCAAAGGAGGACCCCTTCCACATGTTAGGTAAATCACTGGATCATTCATCACACGATATGTAACTTATTACAGTGCACACGATGGGTTCCTCAACCACGCATAATTATTGTTCTATTAAGTAATACTAAAAGCAACCACTCGCCACGTGGTCTTAAAAACCGCAGTCATGGTCTCCGAGCTGATAGTCCATGCTGCTGCAGACGTCGTCGAACTGTTCGTGCAGATGGTTGTTGTCTTGGAAACGTCCCCATCTGTTGACTCAGGGATCGAGACGTGGCTGCACGATCTGTTACAACCACGCAGATAAGATGCCTGTCATCTCGTCTGCTAGTGATACGAGGCCGTTGGGATCCAGCACGGCGTTCCGTATTACCCTCCTGAACCCACCGATTCCATATTCTGTTAACAGTCATTGGATCTCGACCAACGCGAGCAGTAATGTCGCGATACAATAAACCGCAATCGCGATAGGGTACAATCCTACCTTTATGAAAGTCGGAAACGTGATGGTACGCATCTCTCTTCCTTACACGAGGCATCACAACGACGTTTCACCAGGCAACGTCGGTCAACTGCTGTTTGTGTTGAGAAATCGGTTGGAAACTTTCCTCATATCAGCACGTTGTAGGTGTCGCCACCGGCGCCAACCTTCTGTGAATACTCTGAAAAGCTAATCATTTGCATATCACAGCATCTTCTCCGTGTCGGTTAAATTTCGCGTCTGTAGCACGTCATCTTCGTAGTGTGGCAATTATAATGCTGTTCTGGCACGTAGCCCGAACGCAGCATGATGGCTCGTGATTCGCCAAAATTTAGGCAGTGGGACCTCTTAGCGTCATCAAGGTGCAGGAGGAGGAAGGTGTTAATAGTTGGTACTGTTACTTGTGAAAATAAGTAAAGGGCCCATTTAAGGCATTGAAGGGAACAGGCCGTGCTTTCAAACTAAACGGTGTAGGCTGGAAAAAGACTCCATCATACACTGGAAAGAAAATGAAAAACTGGTACACCTGCCTAATATCGCTTAGGGTCCCCTCGAGCACGCACGCACGCCGCTGGGAGGAGTGGTGAAATGAGAAGGTGAGTGCTTCGAAGGAGAAGAGGACTAAACATCCTGAAACTTTAAAGAACAAGTTTCGTTGATTTTAAACGGAACTAATCTTCAAAAAATTGTAATTTATAGAGTCTCATTACTTGTTTTAGGAGAAGAGTTCTGAAAATACATTTCAGCAAACGGAAAGGCCATGGCTGTAACTCGTACCGCACTGCAGCCTTGTTTAATCACAGAGGATGTACATTTCAGCAAACGGAAAGGCCATGGCTGTAACTCGTACCGCACTGCAGCCTTGTTTAATCACAGAGGATGGCACACTCATAATTTGTTCTTCGTGGCAGCTAAATCGAAAACTATCCGTTATTCATGAGTGTAGAGGAAGACATAAACCATCTGCCTGCAGTTATGTGTCGTAATTAAAGGAGCAATTAATCGATCGTGCGTCTTCTCTGCGCTTCCACGCCTCGCAGCTGACTGCATTGTAGTGCGGGCTGCAGAATCCTCGTGGACGTGTTCGTTTGCCTCGCTCCATACGACTCTCTTGGTGTTAAAACTTCCTGGCAGATTAAGCTGTGTGCGCCGGACTGAGACTGGAATTCGACTTATCTACCCATGCTCGGATAGCTTGGCAAAGTTTTACAGAAGTTCGAAATATGGCGCGTTCTTTAATGCGAGATGCTTTTAATAATTTCCACAACGTAATTCTGTCTCGAAATCTTGCAGAAAACGCAAGGAGATTCTGGTCATACATAAAGCACACCAGTGGCAAGACACAATCAATACCTTCACTGCGGGATAACAGAGGTGAAGTCACTGATGACAGTGCCACTAAAGCAAAGTTATTAAACACGGTTTTCCGAAACTCCTTCACCAAAAAATACGAAGTAAATATTCCTGAATTCCAATCAAGAACAACTACCAAGATGAGAAACATAGAAGTAGATATCCTCGGAGTAACGAAGCAGCTTACATCACTTAATAAATGCAATACCTCCGGTCCAGATTGTATGCCAGTCAGGTTCCTTTCAGAGTATGCTGATAAAATAGCTCCATATTTAGCAGTTATATACAACCACTCGCTCACAGAAAGATCCGTACCTAAAGACTGGAAAATTGCTCAAGTCACACCAATACCCAAAAAGGGAAGTAGGAGTAATCCGTTAAATTACAGGCCTACATCACTAGCGTCGATTTGCAGCAGGGTTCTGGAACATATACTGTATTCGAACATAATGAAGTGTCTCGAAGAAAACGATTTATTGACACATAGTCAGCACGGTTTCATAAAATATCGTTCTTGTGAAACACAACTAGCTCTTCATACTCATGAAGTAATAAGTGCTATCGACAGGGGATGTCAAATTGATTCCATGTTTTTAGACTTCCAGAAGGCTTTAGACACCGTTCCTCACAGACGTCTTCTAACCAAACTGCGTGCCTACGGAGTATCGCCTCAGTTGTGCGACTGGATTCGTGATTTCCTGTAAGAAAGGTCACTGTTCGTAGTAATAGACGGAAAGTCATGGAGTAAAACAGAAGTAATATACAGCGTTCCCCAAGGAAGTGTAATAGGCCCTCTATTGTTCCTAATCTATATTAGCGACATAGGAGACAATCTGAGTAGCCGTCTTAGATTGTTTGCAGATGATGCTGTCATTTACCGTCTTGTAAAGTCATCAGATGATCAAACTGACTTGCAAAATGATTTAGATGAGATATCTGTAAGGTGCAGAAAGTGTCAATTGACCCTGAATAAGGAAAAGTGTGAAGTTATTCTCATGAGTACTAAAAGAAATCAGCTAAATTTGGATTACGCGATAAGTCACACAAATCTGAAGACTGTAAATTCAACTAAATACTTAGGGAGTAGAATTACAAATAACCTAAATTGGAACCATCACATAGATAATATTGTGGGTAGGGCAAACCAGAGACTGCGATTCATTGGGAGAACATTAGAAGGTGCAACAGGTCTCCTAAAGAGACTACTTACACCACGCTTGTCCGCCCTATTCTGGAGTATTGCTGTGCAGTGTGGATCTGCATCAGGTGGGACTGACGGATGACATCGAAAAAGTACAAAGAAGGGCAGCTCGTTTTGTATTATCGCGAAATAGGGGAGATAGTGTCACAGACATGATACGTGAATTGGAGTGGCAATCATTAAAACAAAGGCGTTTTTCGTTGCGACGGGATCTTCTCATGAAATTTCAATCACCAGTTTTCTCCTCCGTTGCGAAAACATTCTGTTGGCACCCACCTACATAGGGAGAAATGATCATCACGATAAAATAAGAGAAATCAGGGCTCGCACAGAAAAATTTAAATGCTAGTTTTTCCCACGTGCCGTTCGAGAGTGGAACGGTAGAGAGACAGCTTGAAGGTGGTTCATTGAACCCTCTGCCAGGCACTTTATTGTGAATAACAGAGCAATCACGTAGATGTAGATGTAGATAGCTGTCGGTAGAGCATTTCCCCGCCAGGTTCGAAACCAGATCCGACACCTGAAGTTTCGATTCAGCACACACTCCGCTGGAAATTAAAAATTCATTCTGGGGACATCCCATTTTTTGGTATGTTTCCACGTATCCGTGACGTAAAATCCCAGAGATTATTTTTCATTCTTCTTCGTACACCTATCACATAGTTGTATTTGCAAGTGTGATATCAACGACAGCGAAAGCGAAAAGAAAAATTCCTGAATTTACTTTCAAATCTTCGTGAAAATAAAAAAAATCAGTGAATACTACTTCGTGTGTTTGCATGATAATTTCTAGCTTGATATCAACGAAAACAATGCGAGACTGTTTGAGTTTTCATTTAACTATTTTCAATAAAATCTTTACGCTTAAGGTCGCAGTGTGAGCTCAACCTTTCAGAAATGTGACTGTGTTTCCATCTTCTGGCGAAGTTGTATCACAGTCCGTTTCTTCATACAGGGCGATTCAGCAGCCCCTACCGATGTCGTCTAATGCAACCCGCAGTGTTAAAACTGCCCTTCAAAAACCGCCCGCAATATTTTCTTATTCTCTCGTTCGCTACGCGCAAACTATTAGTCCAACAGAAAAAATGAATAGGACCTTATGCAGGAAATTTCATTTAGTTAAATTTTATACCTGTATACATTTTCGCTGGAGGCCATGGATTTCGTGTTAGGCTACTCTATAAAATCCTCCACCTCCACCCCCACACTCATCTCTCACCTCTCAGGATTTCTAGTATTTTGTTGGTGGCACTCCCCCTTATTAATGTACAAAAATTTGTGACTACACGAACTATTCCCAATGTTCGATATTCTTTGATCTCTGTTGATTAGGCAATTACGCCACGAGCATAGTCGCCTACGTCGTTAACATTATTAATTTAAACGTGCTCAAGAGCGTAATGAAAGAAGAACAACTTTTGTAAACGTTAGCTAAACTAATTACGTTGACAGTTCCATCCAAACTTAACCCTTACAAGCACAGTAGTTTCATAGTCGGGAGGCCTGACGAATACAACGACGTTATTGTTTACTTTACATTGTGAAAATACACAAAATTTTGGGTAAAAATTACACAGACGTCAACTTTACAATTTGTAACTAGTTGACTAAGCCAGTGGCGTAATAAGGTCAGTCAGTGAAGACCAAAAAATGTCGAATGTGTGAAATAATTTTTACAGTCCTAAATATTCGTACAGTGGTGAACGGTGTGCCATGGACAACATACTCAACATACTATAAATTCTGACCGATATGGACTGTGTGTGGTAGTGGAGGTGCGTTGGAAGGTCATTTTTATGAGTTATTGTTGAATAACTCGAAATTTACGGCCACTAGCGGTCGCAGGTTCGAATCCTGCCTCGGGCATGGGTATTTGTGATGTCCTTAGGTTAGTTAGGTGTAAGTAGTTCTAAGTTCTAGGGGACTGATGACCACAGCAGTTAAGTCCCATAGTGCTCAGAGCCATTTGAACCATCTCCTCTGTAGGACTAAGGGTTTCCGCGTAGCGAGCAAGAGGATACGGAAATATCGCTCGTGGTTTCTGAAGGCCAAATATGACTTTGCGACTTACATAAAACGACATAGAACTACACGTTTCCTGGCACTGAAAATTACTGAAAGACAGTATTCATGCACCGTAAACCTCTAAGGTCTGAGTGACAAAAGGCAACTTTTGTTAGCAAATTGTTATTAATAACAATTACTTGATTCGAGGCAGAATAATTTACTTTCTCTGCGTATCTCTGATGACGTCACAAGCGATTTCTGCTTAGGAACGTCATCGCATTGGCTGTGAGAGGGCCAGATGGTCAATGCCTCTGCTAGACAGCGTGGAACCTATCGCTCGCTCATTACTCCACAGGTACTGCAGCGGTGATACATTCACTTCACGGATGTGAAATAGCAAATTGAAAATAAAGTAAAATACGTTCTTATCTGCAAATAAGAGTTACCTTACATCCTTCAAAGCAGAGATTACCGTGAAAGACTGTTAGATTAGGAGAAATGGCAGTTTTGTTTGTGATATCTGCCACAGTAAATAGTATTCCTGAATACATGTACGTGGGAGACGAGGTACTGGTGGAAGTAAAGCTGTGAGGACGGGGCGTGAGTCGTGCTTGGGTAGCTCAGGTGGTAGAGCACCTGCCCGCGAAAGGCAAAGGTCCCGAGTTCGAGTCTCGGTCCGGCACACAGTTTTAATCTACCAGGATGTTTCATGTGCGTAGGAGACTTTCTGGATTGCAAAGTATTCATTGTTGTCAAGTAATCTGTCCACGTAGGCAATCACTTCTGTGTCGAGCGTGAAGTAGGTGTGTGCTGGTGTAGAGATCTGATTTCGGCATGCATTTGCTGCAGACTGGTTTATATTAAATAAGAAACTAACCGACTATGGATTTCCGAGCGCTAGCGTTGCAGAAAGTGGGATGTCGCGTTTAGGACACATTTTCAGTTTTGGCTTGAAAAATTTTCATAACTTACTTTGTCTGACTATTAAGATTCTGTTGTTTCTAATACCTCATAAAGGAATGAACTCAAGAAGGAATCATATCGCTCTTACCCCTATTTCGTTTAAAGTAATCGGTATAAAATAAGCTTAACGTTATGAAATTTAGGTTCAGTACTTGAAGTTATTACTATTATTTCGAACAAAGATAAGTAATATATGATTGTTTGTGTACTCTAGTCTGGTTAGTGACTAAAAGAGCAAATTTCAGTTAGTTTTCAAATTATTCGACATCGAGCCTCCACGTCCCATTTGATATTTAAAAGTTTTTACCATAGCAATTCGGACTCGCATTGCGGTTCGCGAAATCCAAGTATTAACTTGTGATCTGCTGGCGCTTAGCACACTTGAGTTGCAGTCTGCAAGTTGTTATGGCAGAAGCAGCGTGATTTTATTTCCTTGTGTTGGAGAGAAATGCGATTGCATTGAAACTGCTCATCCATTCGTAATTGCACAGGTAAGCCATGTGCTTATTAGAGGCCAGAATTAAGTATTGTTTAGCCCACACAGGGAGCAGTGACTGTTTATCCAGTGTAAAGATAACTGGTTTGATACATATTTTGATATTATACAGGGTGTTACAAAAAGATACGGCCAAACTTTCAGGAAACATTCCTCACACACAAAGAAAGAAAATATGTTATGTTGACATGTGTCCGGAAACGCTTACTTTCCATGTTAGAGCTCATTTTATTACTTCTCTTCAAATCACATTAATCATGGAATGGAAACACACAGCAACAGAACGTACCAGCGTGGCTTCAAACATTTTGTTATAGGAAATGTTCAAAATGTCCTCCGTTAGCGAGGATACATGCATCCACCCTCCGTCGCATGGAATCCCTGATGCGCTGATGCAGCCCTGGAGAATGGCGTATTGTATCAGAGCCGTCCACAATACGAGCACGAAGAGTCTCTACATTTGGTACCGGGGTTGTGTAGACAAGAGCTTTCAAATGCCCCCATAAATGAAAGTCAAGAAGGTTGAGGTCAGGAGAGCGTGGAGGCCATGGAATTGGTCCGCCTCTACCAATCCATCGGTCAGTGAATCTCTTGTTGAGAAGCGTACGAACACTTCGACTGAAATGTGCAGGAGCTCCATCGTGCATGAACCACATGTTGTGTCGTACTTGTAAAGGCACATGTTCTATCAGCACAGGTAGAGTATCCCATATGAAATCATGATAACGTGCTCCATTGAGGGTAGGTGGAAGAACAAACTAAATTGAGCTCTAACATGGAAATTAAGCGTTTCCAGACACATGTACACATAACATCTTTTCTTTATTTGTGTGTGAGGAATGTTTCCTGAAAATTTGGCCGTACCCTTTTGTAACACCCTGTATAGGTCAGTGGTTGTGTGATTGTTTTAGATTAGAAATCGAAATATTGAGGTTCGTGTAAAGTCTATATAGTAACATAACAATCACATTTAGTGGGTCAGAAGCGTAGTTTTCGTGAGAATTACACATTATGTAGGTAATTATGCAGTTATGGACTCTAAACACAGCAGCGCCATATGATATGCAGCTTATGGTTACGTACAGATACTAGCGTGCATGAAGTTACACTAGGAAGACGACCACACTGAGAAGGAAAAGTAAAAACCTTCTTTTGAAATGTCACACTACTTAGACAGTCACACAAATGGAAAAGCCAAAGCATAAAGTTACAAACTGAGACCGTGCGCGCCTGCATTCGTTCCTCCCGCTGCCCAAAACAATTTTGCACGCTGTGAGGCACCGTAGGCACTACGCGACTTTAGCCCTCTGGCAGAGCGCAAGGATATGTCTGTACTAAACTACCGTTCTTCTGCAATTAAGTCGAACATTTCCTAGGAAACTTGCCACAGCGAAGGGAAAAAATTCAAGTCGATAAGCCCACTGCGTACTCTTTTGCCTCAACACGTACCGCCCGCCCGTTGAGTTGAGTGATTCAGATGAAACGTGGAATCACATAGTCTCGGTTTCCTGTGTCGGGATGGTACTATAACTTTATTGACGTGCACCTATACTCTTTGTGACCTGAATGTTTCACAACATCGAAACGAAACTTATGTCGAACGTTAGTTCGCTGAGGGGTTTGGCCGGCCTCTATGGACGAGCGGTTCTAGGCGCTTCAGTCCGGAACCGCGCTGCTGCTACGGTCGCAGGTTCGAATCCTACCTCGGGCATTAATGTGTGTGTGGTCCTTAGGTTAGTAAGGTTTAGGTAGTTCTAAGTCTAGGGGACTGATGACGTCAGATGTTATGTCCCATAGTGCTTAGAGCCATTTGAACCATTTGAGGGGCTCGCTAATTTGTTGCACGTTTTATCCTCTTAACTTTTGCCTCAGCTGAGATATTGCAGCAGTGTTTCTTTTTGGTTTTGTAAATGAAACAATATACTTCCTTAAAAGCATTCGAAACGTCTTGAAATGACGAGCTCAGTGATATACCTGTGATTAATGTTGGTGTTTCTATCAAGAGTGTGAAGTGTGCGATGAATAAGTTAAAACCGAAAAGCAACGCGGCCTGAATCAGGTACTGTGGCGTAAACACCACCAAATGGTGATCTCATTGCATACTGAAAACGTTAATCATCCAAAACCCAACACAACCTTTTTACGCTTGGTTTTCTGAAAGCCTTGGGCCACTTCAGCGATGTTGATAAAATGTTACTAACTTTGGAATCTTATCAGATTGAACACGGAAATTTCATTTATGTCAACGTGCAAATCGTTAGAGACGAAACGTTAGCTAAGTTAGAGATCGATGGAGTGAAGCAAACTGTAGTGAGCTGTAATAGCGACAAACTCTCACAACTTTGACAATGTTGTAATTTACAGTGTATAAAATCTAAGTGTACAGTCACCACTACCAATATTTCACAAACCTCTACATGTATGAAAACACTTCTGAAGACCATGTCTATGCAAACATGAAGTGAGAGGAACGCTACTTCTTTCTATCGCTCCGCCTACATTCGGGAAGTCAGACTTAGCGATATTTTTATTCTTGGTGAAGTACCTTTCCCTTTTTTGTCTTGCTTTACTCTAGTTCCTCTGTTTTGCCAGTTCCACCTGTGCTCTCACAAGCCGTTCGCATTTTTTGTTGACAGCAGTATAGTCACTTCAGCCTGTGAATGTGCGCGTCTTCCTGGGCGGAATGTTGCCAAGGGGCGGTCAGGATGCAAACCCATTCACCTGGACAAACTCTTACGCGGGCAGATTAAAAGGATTCTGGATTGACCGCAATTTTGCGTTCTAGAATACGTTTGCATTTTCGAGGCGCTTAATGTGTAGTTGAAGTTGTCTGAGAAATTTACATGTAAAAATACATTTGCGTTTACGAAAATGTTCTTTGTGTGGAGTGGGGAGACTTCGTGATCTCTGTGGCAACCAACTGCCCTCCCCCCCCCCCCCCCCCCCACCTCCCTCCCCCCGCCCGCTCCCCACTTATATCACGACCGCGGTCCTGTAGAGTTTTTGCAATGAGCATAGCTTTTTGCTCAGCAACCTTCGACTGATGTGTATTTCTCCCTCACTTGAATGCAGTAATATATATTAACCAATGACGAAAACCGATTTTTTTTGTAATATTAGATATCAGCCCTACTAAAGGCGATAAATGATTTTGATACTTCATGGTTTCCTTGAATCGCCAGAAAGTTTCGTTAAATAGCTCTTAAGTCAAATGCAGAAAAATGGAAAAGAAAACTGAGGATAGATAGGTATCAGTTTGGCTTTCGGAATGGTAAAGACCCCAGAGAGACAGTTCTGGCGTGTGCTTAATAAATGAGGCAAAAACCACAAAAAATAAGCACAAACTCGTAGGATTTTTCGACATTGTAAAATCGTGCAAGATCTTCGAAATTCTGAGCGAAACAGGAAAAAGCAATAAGGAAAAATGCGTAATATGCAGTATGTACAAGAACCAAGACCACGTGGTCTAGGGCGCCTTGCCACGGTTCGCGCTGCTTCCCCCCCCCCCCTCACCCCCCCCCCCCCTCCCGCCCCGGTCGGAGGCTCGAGTCCTGCCTCGGGCATGGGTGTGTGTTGTCCTTAGCGTAAGTTACTTTAAGTTAGATTACGTAGTATGTAAGCCTAGGGACAGATGACCTCAACAGTTTGGTCCCTTAGGAACTTATCACAAATTTCCAAACTTTCGGAGGACCAAGAGGGAGCAATGAACAGGTGACCATGAATGAAGTGCTTGCATTAAAAATGGTGTAAGTTGTGAATGAAGTCTTTCGCCCATACTGTTTAGTCCATACATCGAAGGAGCAATGGCGACAATAAAAGAAGGATTCTAATGTGGGTTTAAATATCAAGGCGAAAGGGTATCAGTGATGAGATTAGCTGATGACATTGCTATCCTCAGTGAAGGCGAAGAAGAATTACAGGACCTGTTGAATTGAATGGACAGTCTAACGAAAACAGTATGGATCGAAAGTAAATCGAAGAAAGATGAAACTAACGAGAAGTAGCAGAAAAGAGAACAGCGAGAAACTTATCGTTATCATTGGTGATCTCGAACTAGATGAAGGTAAGGTATTCTACTACCTAGGCAGCAAAACAAACCATGATAAACGGAGTGAGAAAGACGTAAAAGGCAGGCTATCATTGGCAAAACGAGCATTCCTGGCCAAGAGAAGTCTACTACTATCAAACATAGACCTTAATTTGAGGAAGTCTGAGAATGCACGTTTGGAGCACAACATTGTATGTTAGTGGATCATGGATTGTGGGAAAACTGAGAAAGAAAATCAAAGGTGCTACAGAAGAATGTTGAAAACTAGGTGGACTGATAAGGTAAGGAATGAGGAGTGGTGGTTAGTGTTTAACGTCCCGTCGACAACGAGGTCATTAGAGACGGAGCGCAAGCTCGGGTTAGGGAAGGATTGGGAAGGAAATCGGCCGTGCCCTTTCAAAGGAACTATCCCGGCATTTGCCTGAAACGATTTAGGGAAATCACAAGGAATGAGGAGGTTCTCCACAGGCTCAGTGAAGAAAAAATATATGGAAAACATGGGCCAGAATAAGGGACAGGATTATAGGACATCTGTTAAGGCATCACGGAATGACCTCCACGGTATTACAGGGAGCTGTCAAGGTTCAAATAGCTCTGAGCACTATGGGACTTAACTTCTGAGGTCAACAGTCCCCTAGAACTTAGAACTACTTAAACGTAACTAACCTAAGGACATCACATACATCCATGCCCGAGGCAGGATTCGAACCTGCGACCGTAGCGGTCGCGCGTTTCCAGACTGTAGCGCCCTGGCCGGAAGCTGTAACGGAAGAAGCAGTATGGGAAGACAGAGACTGAAATACACCCATCAAACAACTGAAGACTTAGTCTTCAAGTGCTACTCTGAGATGAAGAGGTCCGCACAAGGGAGGAATTCGTGGTGGGCAACATCGAACCGGTTAGAGAACTGATTACTCAAAAAAGCGAAAGAAATCAATTGCGTGACACATGTTGTCAAATATTTGGACGAAAGCTTTTCCATCGCTGTATTTCTTTTAATTGCAATTTCTTGTATGTTATGATAAACCGAAGTACTAAGTACCGATTTAAATAAATAAATTGTAAAGTTGTATAAAAACGTTAGGACATTTGTGATACTTTAAGTGAGGGTGATGGCATGTTATATTTAGAAGGGGTCTAGGAGCTTTGGGGACAGGAGACAGAGAGAGAGAGAGAGAGAGAGAGAGAGAGAGACAGCGGGAAACAGTGTCACCTCGCCGGCCGCGGTGGTCTAGCGGTTCTAGGCGCTCAGTCCGGAACCGCGCGACTGCTACGGTCGCAGGTTCGAATCCTGCCTCGGGCATGGATGTGTGTGATGTCCTTAGGTTAGTTAGGTTTGAGTAGTTCTAAGTTCTAGGGGACTGATGACCACAGATGTTAAGTCCCATAGTGCTCAGAGCCATTTGAACAGTGTCACCTCCTTGCTCAGACCCGAACCCTGGATCCGCGCCTGATGAGAGCTGTTCTCGCAAACGAGATCCACGCCAGCTACTCATCCCGTGGAAGTACTGGTCACTTTCTCCATCTGCATATAATCCGCGAAGCACTGTAGAGTACATGGCAGAGGGTACTTTCCAGCTTGTGGAATCGATAGCGCCCACGTGGTGGTGAGTCACTGGAATCCCCTGGCCCACTCGCACAGCACGAAACGTGTCTGGCGCCCAGGGGCACTTAGGGATTTACTCCGCCTCCACAGCGGAAGTCTCATTGCGCTGTCTGGAGGGTTCGATTGCTCTCAACACCTGCTTCGTCATACGAAATAACAAATACTTCCTACTATCATTATCATCGACATCACCGCCCAGCTGCGTAACTACGGTATGCAACCTGGGTCACGAGACCTGGACTTCGTTTCTTTGGGGACAGGCGAAAAAAATGAGGAAGGTCAAAATGAGAAAAGAAGAAGGGGAGGGGACGAAATAGGAGAGAGAGGAATAAGAGAAAGAACAAAGGGTTTGTTTATAAAATAAATTTTTTGCTACAGTCTCGATTTTGTTCCTATTTATCTTTTGTATTACACGTTTCAGGAAATGCTTCCCACTTTCAAGTGCTTTTTTCGTGTATTATGCCATTTATTCATGCTGTTATCCACGTTTGAGATGCTGCGTTTTTCTGTTGCCTTTACTGTAATACACAAGCGATCATTTTTGTGACAAATCATCGATCTTTATATGTAGTTAGTGACGAACTGAGGAACAACTTCTACTTAAGGGTTTCTTCCTCTAAATTCTCCATTAACTCTATTCAGAGATCGATAATTAATTACAAAGTTGCCGTATTTATATGTTACAGTAAAGACGACCTCACAACCGAGCGAGGTGGCGCAGTGGTTAGCACACTGGACTCGCATTCGGGAGGACGACGGTTCAATCCCGCGGCCGGCCATCCTGATTTAGGTTTTCCACGAGTTCCCTAAATCTCTCGAGGCAAATGCCGGGATGGTTCCTTTGAAAGGGCGCTGCCGACTTCCTTCCCCATTCTTCCCTAATCCGATGATACCGATGACCTCGCAGTTTGGTCTCTTCCCCCAGAACAACCCAACGACCTCACACATCGAAAACATGACGAATAAATGGCATTATACACGAAAAACGCTCCTGAAAACTGGAATAATTTCTCGAAAGCCGTCGAGCTAAAGATAAGTGTAAAGAAATTCGTGACGTAGCAGAAAGAAGTTATTTTACAAATAAACCGACTCGTGTCCGAAACGCGGGTCAAATTGGACAGACATGTCAGCTTTAGAGGATCCTCTTTTATCAGGTCAAATAGACTAGAGGGAATAGGGGTGCCGCCCTCGTACTAGGGAAAGAAGTTATGTTTTTGGAAGTACGGAACTATTCCCCTACCCACAAGAGAGCAGTACTGTGAATTAAGATACGTTTTGTACCATTCACCCTGTTATCGGGATATTGCTCTCCGAGAAGCAAGAAAACCGAAGCAGAGTGGAACACATTGTTGTTGCAGCTAGAGTCACCTCCAGTACTCTGTGGAAATTTCGACGTCTATAGCGCAAGTTGGGGAAATTCGTATACAGACGACCTAGGACAAAGTTCAGCTAATGAAATAGAATATAATTACCATGTAATATTTGACGACCCTCCTACCCCAGTGTATCTTCCCCACAGATGTGTCTCCGTTGTAGATCTCACGTTATGCTTACCACCAATTGCAGGGGTTTCTGCGTCGTCGATACTGCGTGACACATTAGAATCAGATCATTTCCCTATTGTTCTGACGATCGAAGCGACGCCGATAGACATGAAATTTTTTCCGAATACACGTCGAAACATCAAGAAAGCAAATTCGCATCTTTTTAAAAAAGTAACAGATAATGCCATGGCTGAAGTTGAAACGGTCTCAGTGTACGTACCCTAGTATGCATTCCTCAATGTATTAAATGAGGCAGCAAGATTCTCTGCCTTCAAACGAAATGTTAATTCTTTTCAGGTCCTCCGTGACACGCACTTAGTTGCCCGACATCGTCTAGTACCTGCTAATGGCTACACGACTATTTTCTCCTCGCGCTGTCTTCTTCATGTCCGTTATATGTTGCCTCCGTTTCAACAGGGCGCTTCTCAACTACCGCTAGGAAACTCTACTGGTAGCTGCCTGATACTGAATGAGTTTAGGGATCACGTGAAAAGAAATCCGTATGCGTTAATATTCTACAAGATACTTATTAATGTATGGAAATTTACTTACATACATCAGTTTACCTAAGTACGGCACTGCAGCTCTCTTGCACTCATTACTGTGTATGTTGCAATATTTACGGGTTACTTATTCTAGGATTGATTACAACTGTGTAAGTTGAAATGTCATGTTTAGTGCCGCAAATATTAGCACAAAATACACGCTTTTACACAGATTTCAATATGACAAAAACAGTTGTCAGAATAGCGCATCTCGTCAACATCAAAAAGTGAAATAATCCTAAACACAACAATATTAAATATTAACTCTCAGAAGGTTAAATTATCCTAAACAACACAATATTAAAGTTTAACTAGAAATTTCTTTACAAAATTGTTCCTACACTTACGTTATGATGTTGGTCAGTGCTACGAAAATCGTCCGATTCCGGTTCAAAGTTCGATACTGTTTTTAGGATGACAATCAAGTCTACGGTGGATGGTTAGTTATGTGACAAATTGAGCAAAAGATTACCCACGGTCACTCGAGTTTACAGTGGACGCAAGCTGGTGAGCCAAAAAGTTTACGCCTCTGCACGCGGTATTTACCTAAAGCTGCGATGAGCTGTCGTCTGCTAGGCCGTTCTCTTCCGCTGAAATTCCTATGAAACTAATTACGCCTTTGCTGAATCTTCCAGCAGAAACTTTCCCTATGTTTCTCGTTATGCGAGAGAACATGTACTCATCCCTAGTCTTAGAATGTGGCGATATGCATTCGCATTGTTGGAGCAGTGTGCATATTATAATGCCGTCTCAGTTCACGCAAGAACAGTTAACTAATTGGCTAGTTCGTTTCTCCACAGTTGGAGCTAAACGATGCTATAGCTAATTTCTAGCTGGATACCAGCTGCTGTGAATGCAGTGTTCACACAAATGACTCATCCGCATCGAAGAGAGCGTTATGCGCTCTATTCTGCACTTGACGCCAGTTCAGAGAAGAGTCCTCGAAATTTCCGTCTTGTCTTACTCATAGCCGAACTCTCTCCCCGCCTGGGTTCTTTCGTTCTTCATATCGCAGATGGTCTAGGGGCAGCCGGCACGGTAGCTCAGCGTGTTCGGTCAGAGGGTTAGCTGCCCTCTGTAATAAAAAAACTGAGTTAATCGATCAACAACGAACTTAAACGGATGTCTTACGACGTCCGCCCCGAGCAGATACAACGAACAAAAGCGAACAAAATGAGATTTAAAAAAAAAAAAAAAAAAAAAAAAAGGGGTAGCGTCTTTGATTCATGATCAAAACGACTTCGGTCCCGGGTTCGATCCCCGCCACTGCCTAAATTTTGATAAATAATCAGCATTGGCGGCCGAACACTTCCGGCATAAGAAGTCAACCTCATTCTGCCAACGGCCTTGTCAAAGAGGGCGGAGGAGCGGATAGAGGTCCAGGGCACTCTCTTGTCCTAGGGGTGGGAAATTGCCCCTAAAGGCGGAAGAATCAGCAATGATCAACTACATGAGGATGCAGAAGGCAATGGAAACCACTGCATTAAAGACACGTAACGTGTATCCACAGGACATGTGGCCTGTATTTGAAGAAGTGTCATGATGATCTCTCCATTGGCAAAAGATTACGGAATAGTCCCCCATTCGGATCTCCGGGAGGGGACTGCCAAGGGGGAGGTTACCATGAGAAAAAGATTGAATAATCAACGAAAGGATAACGTTCTGCGAGTCGGGGTGTGGAGTGTCAGAAGCTTGAACGTGGTAGGGAAACTAGAAAATCTGAAAATGGAAATGCAAAGGCTCAATCTAGATATAGTAGGGGTCAGTGAAGTGAAGTGGAAGGAAGACAAGGATTTCTGGTCAGATGAGTATCGGGTAATATCAACAGCAGCAGAAAATGGTATAACAGGTGTAGGATTCGTTATGAATAGGAAGGTAGGGCAGAGGGTGTGTTACTGTGAACAGTTCAGTGACCAGGTTGTTCTAATCAGAATCGACAGCAGACCAACACCGACAACGATAGTTCAGGTATACATGCCGACGTCGCAAGCTGAAGATGAACAGATAGAGAAAGTGTATGAGGATATTGAAAGGGTAATGCAATATGTAAAGGGGGACGAAAATCTAATAGTCATGGGCGACTGGAATGCAGTTGTAGGGGAAGGAGTAGAAGAAAAGGTTACAGGAGAATATCGGCTTGGGACAAGGAATGAAAGAGGAGAAAGACTAATTGAGCTCTGTAACAAGTTTCAGCTAGTAATAGCGAATACCCTGTTCAAGAATCACAAGACGAGGAGGTATACTTGCAAAAGGCCGGGAGATACGGGAAGATTTCAATTAGATTACATCATGGTCACACAGAGATTCCGAAATCAGATACTGGATTGTAAGGCGTACCCAGGAGCAGATATAGACTCAGATCACAATATAGTAGTGATGAAGAGTAGGCTGAAGTTCAAGACATTAGTCAGGCAGAATCAATACGCAAAGAAATGGGATACGGAAGTACTAAGGAATGACGAGATACGTTTGAAGTTCTCTAACGCTATAGATACAGCAATAAGGAGTAGCGCAGTAGGCAGTACAGTTGAAGAGGAATGGACATCTCTAAAATGGGCCATCACAGAAGTTGGGAAGGAAAACATAGGTACAAAGAAGGTAACTGCGAAGAAACCATGGGTAACAGAAGAAATACTTCAGTTGATTGATGAAAGGAGGAAGTACAAACATGTTCCGGGAAAATCAGGAATACAGAAATACAAGTCGCTGAGGAATGAAATAAATAGGAAGTGCAGGGAAGCTAAGACGAAATGGCTGCAGGAAAAATGTGAAGACATCGAAAAAGATATGATTGTCGGAAGGACAGACTCAGCATACAGGAAAGTCAAAACAACCTTTGGTGACATTAAAAGCAACGGTGGTAACATTAAGAGTGCAACGGGAATTCCACTGTTAAATGCAGAGGAGAGAGCAGATAGGTGGAAAGAATACATTGAAAGTCTCTATGAGGGTGAAGATTTGTCTGATGTGATAGAAGAAGAAACAGGAATCGGTTTAGAAGAGATAGGGGATCCAGTATTAGAATCGGAATTTAAAAGAGCTTTGGAGGACTTACGGTCAAATAAGGCAGAAGGGATAGATAACATTCCATCAGAATTTCTAAAATCATTAGGGGAAGTGGCAACAAAACGACTATTCACGTTGGTGTGTAGAATATATGAGTCTGGCGACATACCATCTGACTTTCGGAAAAGCATCATCCACACAATTCCGAAGACGGCAAGAGCTGACAAGTGCGAGAATTATCGCACAATCAGTTTAACAGCTCATGCATCGAAGCTGCTTACAAGAATAATATACAGAAGAATGGAAAAGAAAATTGAGAATGCGCTAGGTGACGATCAGTTTGGCTTTAGGAAAAGTAAAGGGACGAGAGAGGCAATTCTGACGTTACGGCTAATAATGGAAGCAAGGCTAAAGAAAAATCAAGACACTTTCATAGGATTTGTCGACCTGGAAAAAGCGTTCGACAATATAAAATGGTGCAAGCTGTTCGAGATTCTGAAAAAAGTAGGGGTAAGCTATAGGGAGAGACGGGTCATATACAATATGTACAACAACCAAGAGGGAATAATAAGAGTGGACGATCAAGAACGAAGTGCTCGTATTAAGAAGGGTGTAAGACAAGGCTGTAGCCTTTCGCCCCTACTCTTCAATCTGTACATCGAGGAAGCTATGATGGAAACAAAAGAAAGGTTCAGGAGTGGAATTAAAATACAAGGTGAAAGGATATCAATGATACGATTCGCTGATGACATTGCTATCCTGAGTGAAAGTGAAGAAGAATTAAATGATCTACTGAACGGAATGAACAGTCTAATGAGTACACAGTATGGTTTGAGAGTAAATCGGAGAAAGACGAAGGTAATGAGAAGTAGTAGAAATGAGAACAGCGAGAATCTTAACATCAGGATTGATGGTCACGAAGTCAATGAAGTTAAGAATTCTGCTACCTAGGCAGTAAAATAACCAATGACGGACGGAGCAAGGAGGACATCAAAGGCATTTCTGGCCAAGAGAAGTCTACTAATATCAAATATCGGCCTTAATTTGAGGAAGAAATTTCTTAGGATGAACGTCTGGAGTACAGCATTGTATGGTAGTGAAACATGGACTGTGGGAAAACCGGAACAGAAGAGAATCGAAGCATTTGAGATGTGGTGCTATAGACGAATGTTGAAAATTAGGTGGACTGATAAGGTAAGGAATGAGGAGGTTCTACGCAGAATCGGAGAGGAAAGGAATATGCGGAAAACACTGATAAGGAGAAGGGACAGGATGATAGGACATCTGCTAAGACATGAGGGAATGACTTCCATGGTACTAGAGGGAGCTGTAGAGGGCAAAAACTGTAGAGGAAGACAAAGATTGGAATACGTCCAGCAAATAATTGAGGACGTAGGTTGCAAGTGCTACTCTGAGATGAAGAGGTTAGCACAGGTAAGGAATTCGTGGCGGGCCGCATCAAACCAGTCAGTAGACTGACGACCAAAAACATTAAAAAAAATTAAAAAAAAGGATCGTTCCTCTTATTTTGTGGAAACTCTCTCTACCAATCGCAAGGTCTGTGCCATTAAATTGCATCGAAACTTTGGCTCTCTTATCCTTCCTAGCGCGTTTCCGCCAGTCGGACGTTATGTGCCCGTTCCAGACGCCTAAATCCGTACATTGACTCTCTCACGTGTGTACCACTTATCCTGTTTCATATCCATTTTATCCATTTGGAATTCCGAAACACAGTTTTCTAAAAGCTTTCTTTCCTGTCCTCCCTCAGATGGGCCGTTACAATCGCTCTCCACGTCTGAGACATCTGGTCGGTCATTGACTTTCCGCCTGGGACACCCGCCCCCTCCCTCCCCAAGTGGCTTCCGCGGTACCCCTTGTAGCACTCATGTAAGGTGCGAATCTGACCTTTATTTATTCTCCCACCTTACGACTGGACAACCAGTCCTTGCTATCGGAGGTGTTTGCCCCTCAATGTCTGATGGAGAACGTCTCTAAGATAAATAAAATATCCTATATTCTTGCAAAAAGAAGCTAAAATTTCGGAAATATAGAGACCCAAAATAGAGGATTCACGTGAATTTTGTGTTTCACTATGACCTGATTCATACTCTGAGGTGACAGAAGACATGCGTAGCTCCTAATATCAGTTCAGGCCAGCTTTTGCCCATTATAGTGCAGCAACTCCTCATGGCATGGACTCAGTCGTTGGAAGTCCCCTGCAGTAATACTGTCGTGCTTCCTCTACAACCATCTATAATTGGGAAAGTGTCTCCGGTGCAGGATTTTGTGCACAAACTGACCTCTAGAATGTGTCTCATTATTGTTAGATGTGATTCATGTCAGATGATCTGAGTGGCCAAACTGTCTACAATGTTCGTCAAACCTATCGTGAAAAACTGTGGTGAGTTGACATGATGCATTGCCATCCATAAAAATTCCATTGTTGTTTAGGAACATGAAGTCCATGAATGGCTGCAAATCGTATCCAAGTAGCCGAACATAACCATTTTCAGTCAATGATCAGTTCAGTGGGACCGGAGGAACCAGTCCATTCTATGTAAACACAACCCACACAATTATGGAGCCACTACTAACTTGCACGGTGCCTAGTTCATAACCTGGGTCCATGGTTTCGTGGGGTCTGCGCCACACTCTAACCCTACCATCAGCTCTTACCAACTGAAATCGGGGCTCACCTGACCAGGCCACGGTTTTTCAGTCGTCTACAGTCCAACCGATATAGACAGGAGCCCAGGAGAGGCGCTGCAGGCGATCTCGTGCTGTTAGCAAAGACACTCGTGTCGATCGTCTGATGTCACAGCCCATTAACGCCAAATTTCGCCGCAGTGTCCTAACGGATACGTTCGTCGTAGGTCTCACATTGATTTCTGCGGTTATTTCGCGCAGAGTTCATTGCCTGTTAGCACTGACACCTCTACGCAAACACCGTGCTTTCGGTCGTTAAGTGAAGGCCGTCGGCCACTGCCTTCTACGTGGTGAGAGGTACTGCCTGAAACTTGGGTGTTCTTGGCACACTCTTGACACTGTTTGTTCGGAATATTGAATTCCTTAATTATTTCCGAAATGGAATATCCCATAAGTCTAGGTCCAACTACCATTCGGAGTTCAAAGTCTGTTAATTCTCGTCGTGCGGCCGTAATCACGTCGGCAATTTTTTTTCACACAAATCACCTTAGTACAACTAACAGCTGCGCTAATGCACTGCTCTTTTATATCTTGTGTGCGCTATACTACTCCTATCTGTATAAGAGCATATCGCTATCCCATGACGTGACCTCCTTGGCAATATATTCTTCCCCTCAGATCTGTCGGCAAGCCATGACTTCTTCTACTTTTGTTTCGTTTTGGTCTTATTTACCTTCGATGAATATTTTAATGAGACAGTTTTTCTGTAGAATTTGTACAATATTTTCCTTTCCCCTTCCTAAAATACTTTAAGAACATTGTTGTTGATCTGCTATATTACTAAAAAACGTAAAAATGTAGCACCGCAAAAATATAACTGTGGTTGTAATAATAATTACACATATTTATAAAGATCATGAAGAGTGTACTGGGTCTATATTATAAAACTTCATTTGTTTTAATATTCGATACAGGAATATATTCTACAATAGAAAAAAGTTATCGATGCAATGTGTAATCGCAGAATTCTGTTTCATGGATACGAAAGTAGAATGAATGATTCCACATCGACTAAACACATCTTCAGAATCTTTGGCTCGGAACCGAAAATGAGAATGCCGCTGTATATGAGCGTCAAAAAATGATCTTGAAGAAATAAGTATACAACCATAAGAAGCAGACAATAGAGACTGTCGCGAAATGCAGGAAGACCTTCGCGGAATCGATAATAAGTGCAGTTGACCCTGAACATAGATAAATATAACGTAAAAAGTCACTGAAGACAGTAAATACAGTCAAATACCTAGGAGTCATCGTCCGCACCCATCGAAAGTGGAATGATTCTATAAAACAAATTTTAGGAAAAGTAGATGTCAGGCTGAGACTCATTGGAAACATCTTAAGAAAATATATTTCAACCAGGAAAAAATGGGACGGTTGCCAAGTACGATTAACAGAAGAAGTAGAGAAGATCCAACAACAAAAGGCACGTTTCGTCATGGGATCGTTTTGTCGGCGTGAGAGCGTTACAGAGATTCTCAACGAATTCCAGTGGCAGCCACTACAAGAGAGGAGAGTTTAACTATTGGAAGTCTGAGAGCGTACGTTCGAAGATGAGTTGGGTGACGTATTACTTTTCTTGAACTGACCACGATGAGAAAGTGAGAAAAATTAGAGCTGTTACGACAGTCGTTCTTCCCGCGCACCATTTGCGAATGGAACAGAGAAGGGGAAAATGAGTGTGGTGCCAGATATACCCTCCGCCACACACCATAAGGTGGCTTGCTGAGTATAGATGCGGACGTAGATGTGCATCTTCAGAACAGCTGTAATGGCATTTGTGACTTTCCAAGACGAGAAAACGAACAATTGGAGCCAAATGATCAGATGAATGCCGCGCAAAATACAGTACGTTGATGAAAAACATCTGGATCCTACGAAAAAAGGAAAACTGATAACAGTCGTCATAATGGTTGTAAGCTACTAGTCGTTCACAGATTGCTGTTTAACAATAATACACACCATAGAATAGCCTTCTATTTTCGTAAAGTATAAAAGGAGAATGAATGGCGCGCGCCACAGCACGGGTCGGTAAACCCTCATTCGTCTCCCTTTTATCACAGAACACGCGCCGCTCGCGACACCCTGAGCCCCTGCAACAAACATCAGCCTGCCGGGCTGCGGGCGGCTGCCCGCAGCGGCGTAATGCTTTGTGGGTTGCCGCTACAAAGGCGCCACGCCTCGCAGGGTGTGTCGTGCCGAATAATTGCTCGGCTGCAGCTGAACACTCACGCTTCGTGGAATTAGGGCTGACGCGCTTTGCTGGATGCCAGTAACTGCGTGTTGCACGTGTTCCAATGACTCTGGCAGCAAAGCATGTAAATGCGCGATGTTGGCGTGTCTTGCATTCGCCTGTGAAAGTTTTGTATTAAGAACTACGCAACGAACCAAATTTTTGAATTCACGACCTCACAGTTAAAGATACATGCTTATGTTGTTAGTACAGTCATTCGTAGACTAACGGAATTTCCGTAACTGTACTTTGTTGTTGTTTCCATCTTGTCTAAAGATTGCTTTGCTACAAGGTCTCCACGCTTGTCTATCCTGTGCATGCTTCTTTAAATATGTATAACTACTGCGTCCTACGTCTACGTAAACTTTCTTACTGAAACCAAGGCTTGAAATCCCTTTACAGTTTTTACCTAATTGACTATTCCTTGATGGCTCAAGATGCGTCCTATCGATCGATCCCTTGTTTTGGTAAGTTGTGCCATAAATTTGTTGTCTCCCAATTACATAAAGTAGGTCTTCATTAAACATTCGACCTACCCAATAAATTTTCAGTATTTTTCTATAATACCACATTTCAAACGCTTCCATTTTGATCTTGTTGTAGTTTTAATCATCCACGTTTCACTTTCGTACAAGGCTACACTACGGACAAATATTCTCAGAAAAGACTTCTTAACATTTAAATTTACATTTTATGTTACCAAATTTATCTTTTTTATATTTTTTACTTTTTGGATATGAGTTTCCTCTATTGGTAGTCCGCTTTTGATGTCCTCTCTATTCCGGCCGTCGTCGGTTATTTTGCCGCCGACACCACAAAATTCATCTATTACTTCTGTCATTTCCTGATCGGATTCTCTCAGCATCACCTGATTTCATACGACTAAATTCGATCATCCATGTTTAATTTTTGTTGGCGCTCATCTTATAACCTTTTTTCGAAGCCAACATCAATTCTGTTCAGCCTCTCTAGTGAGTCGTTTTCCGACTCTAACTTTATTACAATGTCATCGACAATACGCTGTTTTAATTCCTTGCCCCTGAACTTCATTTTTCGGATTTCACCTTGGCTTCTTTCACATTTTGACTGAAGTCTGGGATAGGTTACAAATCTGTGTCACTACCTTCTCTATTACTGTACCCCTTTCCTGACCTTCGGGTCTACTTTTCAGATTTCATCTGGGTTTCTTTCACATTTTGAGTAACGTCTGGAACATCTGGGATAGTTTACAACTCTGTCTCACTTCCTTCTCTACTACTGTACCCTTTTCCTGACCTTCGGGCCTACTTTTCGGATTTCACGTTGGTTTCTTTCATATTTCGAGTAACATCTGGGATACCTTACAACGCTGTCTCACTTCCTTCTCTAGGACTGTACCCCTTTCCTACTCTTCGGGTAGCATAACAACAGTATCGTTCCTGTACAAGTTGTAGATAACCGTTCACTCCCAGTATTGTATCCCTGCTGCGTAAAGAATTTCAGATCTTGTATACCAGGGGACATTGTCAAAACCTTTCTGTAAATCTACAAATGCTATAAATACTTTGTATAGGTTTGTCTTTCTTCAGTCTATTTTCTGTCTTATAGGTCAAGCTTTTTTGGCGTATGTAAGTGGTGTTTCGATGAAGAACTGAATTTACGTCTACCAGTCATACAGACAGAAGTTGCACAGTTGTGATCACTTCAAGTTGTCGGCAGCGATAGCACATTGAGCTATCTATGAGTAGTGGTACGCGACAATCAAACAAATATAAAAAAATGGTTCAAATGGCTCTGAGCACTATGGGACTCAACTGCTGAGGTCATTAGTCCCCTAGAACTTAGAACTACTTAAACCTAACTAACCTAAGGACATCACAAACACCCATGCCCGAGGCAGGATTCGAACCTGCGACCGTAGTGGTCTTGCGGTTCCAGACTGGAGCGCCTTTAACAGCACGGCCACTTCGGCCGGCTAAACAAATATACTCTTATGTGATTATAGCATGGTACAAAACTATGGCATATTTTGGTAGTGGTCCTGGATTATTGCGACGTAAAGAGAACACCAAATTCAAATGGACATCATTCATTGAAATACAATCACCAAACACCAATAGCCTTACTACCCGAGAATATATTTAATTTAATTAGAATGTCCAAAACAAAGCCTCCAAAGCTGCCTGCTTCTAAAATAAATGACTTTGCCAACCCCACATAGTATCATAATCAGCCGGAACAGTGGTTGCATTAAGCCCTTCTCCATGCATTATGTATCTAGCTGTTCACATACTTGTTGCCGCTGCACATTTTCTAGTGCCGTCTAAGCATCTTCCATTAGGATAGCCTCTCTCTCATTTTCTTTGTCTTGAAATACAGCAAAGCACTTACAGTACTTGCTCAATAGCCTATTTCCTGACTGCATTTCCTGACCACATCCACTTAATTACAGCCAAAACTGTGACCTCCGCTCCCGTTTGTTAGGTGATCCATTTGTCTTTCTTTATCTCTCTTAATGATTCCTTCATTTTTTGAATGGTTCTTGCTTGCATAGTGAAAACTGGCGCTACTAACGGTAGTATCCCCGTTATTTTTACCATAAGCACATTAAGCCTTTGTAAATCTTCCGTCAACTTGTTTCACTGATGATCCAGTCGTTGTCTTCAACTGCCCTAAAAAAACTTTGACTTCCCCTTTAACATTTCCCCTTTTCTTTCTGATGTATTTATGTGTCTTTTGTACTTTCATTACAGTTCATTTACAGATTTACATCCAAATTTGCTCTAAGGAAGTTCTTCTGCTCGTTTTTGAAATTTATCTGCTCTAGAGACAAACAGTTCAGCGTCATTCGCTAGATATAAGTGATTTAAGTATGTTCCATTAACACGTATTCCTTCTTAGTTTGTACAGTTTCACAATTTGCAAACTTTCTCTAGAGTTGGCAGTGGAAGACGAACCTTTGACTATGCCAGCCACTTTGTTGGCAAAAGTCAGAAATTTTCTTGAGGAAACGTCGACAGAAAATCCCGAGACAGAAATTTTGTAAAACTTGAATACTTTGCTTCTGCAAACGTCAGTATTAATCCACAGGACATTAAGAGATCATTGTAATAATTACTACTATTTCGTTATTATTACTAGACGGTGTAATGAAGTAATGTTTTTTGTGTTGTAGTATGCGTGAGCGTATGACTGCAGTAGCGTGTTTGCGTGCGCGAATCTGACCGTTATCCTGCTAGGCTTCCTTTGCGTACGCGTGTCGCGATTCTTACAGCGAAGCCATATCTCCCCTCCCTCTTGTATCACACGTATATCAAGTAATTAATTACAGGTTACCAGCTACTTAAATTCAATAATGTGGTAGTGGCTGCCCCTATGTTTCCGTTTGTTCTGTGATTTACGCTTCCACTGCGCTAGTAACTACTGCACGTAATGGTGCTCGCGAACCTCCGATAGCCGAGGTCCATTAAAACGTGGTAACCAATGTGCATTTCAGTATAGACGAGACAGATTCAGCGCATATACGAGGGTTGTTCGGAAAGCAAGGAACGATGGATCGCGAAATGGAAACCACAGTGAAAATCAAAACTCTTTTCTTTGCAAATTTAGCTACACCTTCCAGGTACTTCTCTACATAGTCGCCGCTCCGACTTAGACATTTGTCGGAGCGTTATACCAAATTTCCAACACCATCGTCATAGAAGGCAGCCGCCTGTGCTTTCCGATAGTTCTCCACGCTGATCAATAGCGCGTAGCCTGCGCCCAGCTTTTCATGTGAACAGAGATAATACTCAGGACGAGCCAATTAGGGCTGTGTTGCGGGTGATCGAACACTTTCCATCGAAAAGGCTGCAGTAGCGTCTTCACTGCCCCTGCAGAGTGTGGGTGAGAATTGCCATGAAGAAGGAAGTGCGTGGCAGTTGTCTTAGGTGGGCTGCATTCATTAAGGCGAAGCCTCTCAGCGAGCCCTCCTACTTGGCGGGAGACATTGTTGTTCTAGGCACCTTTACTCTCTCACAGAGCGATCACAACTGAAAAGAGCGTCTTGATGCGATCGACGGGCATCCTAGAGACACTGCCCAAAACGTCTGTGAAAAGCCTCATCGGATTTTCATTGTGATTTCCATTTCGCGACCGATCGTTCCTCACTTTCCGAATAGCCCTTGTATAAGTCAAAACAACCTTCAGTGAAATTAAAAGCAAGGGCGTCAACATTAACTCTTGTGTTAAACACAGAGGAGGGAGTGGAGAGCTGCAACGAGCACAGCGAAGGCATCTAGGAGGGCGAGGAACTGTCTGCTAAAGTGGCAGAGCAAGACGTGGATGTATATTTGGAAGACATAGGAGACCCAGTATTACTGTCAGAGCTTGAGAAAGCATTTCAAAGCTTCGTATGTTTTCAGAGGTATGTAGCACCAGATTTTTACACATAGGTCGCCCAATTCAGGTAAACTACGTGTCAATGGTTCGTGAGCACAGAGCTGACGCCCCACTGCGTCCCAAGTGTATTCCATCGGATTAAAATCTGGCCAATTTGGTAGCCAAACCATCAACATAAGTTCAATGTCACACTCCTCAAACCGCTGTAACACGAATCTGGCCTTGTGACTCGAATGGTTATCATGCTCGAAGAGGTAATAATTGTCTGGGAAGACATCAAACACGAAGTGATGCAGGTGGTCCGTATAATGTTCATGTAGTTCACAACTATCGTGGTGCCTTCGAGTCCTACCACAGGTGACCATATGAATGATACTCATAGTACAATACTGCCCGCAACGGCTTGCGTCAGTGGCTTAATGCATGTTTCGAGCTACCGTTCGCCTGAATGATGGCCTATCTGGACACGATAATCAGCCCTCAGTAACAAGAAATGTGGTTACCCGACCAGGCAACAGGTTTCCATTTATCCACGGTTCAATTTCGATAATCCTGTGGCCACTGCAATCGTAATTGACGATATCCTTGGGTCATCTACAGCGGAGTCCAGTACGAACAACGCGTTCTGAATGGCGTGTTCAGAAACAGTTTTGGATGCACCAGCGTTGTATTCTGTTAATAGGTGTGTCACAAACGGTCGCCTATCGTGCTTTACAGAGCGGACAAGCCTCGGATCTTCATGTTCTATGAGGTGTGGAGATACTCGTTCCCAGGTTCATAATAATCTGCCCTTTTTCAAAGTCACGAATTCAAACTTGCAGTGGTTATTGGTCATAATATTTGGCTCTTACGTTTCTGTTGCCGACCTAAGTCTTGGTGAAAATTTCTCTACAAGCGAAACTGTAGATGTTTACAATGTTTCTTGTTATAACTTTTCTAAAATTTCTAGCCAAATATATAATGTATTGAAAGGGGCCTGTTTCAGCATCCTTTCATGTACCAGGGTTGAATGAAAAGTGATGCCTCCACCTTCGTAACTCTTCAACAATTGGCATAATTGGTATGCGGCGGGTACTGGCTTGTTCCGTAGCGTCTTCCCTACAGCTCTAGTTGGCGGGAAGCCTTAGCGTTGAACGGTTGTGTTGTTACAGTGCCAAGTATGGAATCCTGCTCAGACGGTCGGTTAACGCGATTTAAGCAACGTGCAGTCATTGAATTCTTGACAGGAGAAGGTGTCACCCCAAAGGAGATTCATCAGGGAATGAACGCAGTTTATGGTGATTGTGTTGATGTGAGTACTGTGCGTCGTTGGACGAGCAAGTTTAAAGATATTGAGGCGGGAACATCTGATCTGCGTGACAAAAAAAGCGATGGACGTCCTGTGACAGCAACCAACGAGTTTCACAAGCAAAATGTTGACAGACTGATTCAGGACGATCGTCGTATCACTCTGAGAGTAACTGTAAGCACAATCGGCATTTCACAAGAACGTGTGGGTCACGTTATTGTTTTGCTTGGCTATCGAGAGATCTGTGCACGATGCATACCCCGGATGCTGACTCCTGAAATGAAAGCGCACAGACTTGACGTTTGCCAGGAACTCCTCTCGCGTTACGAGAATGAGGACGCACAGTACTCACATCAATAAAATCACCATGAACTGCTTTCATTCTCTGACGTATCTCCTTTGGGGCGACACCTTCTCCTGTCAAGAATTCAATGACTGCACGTTGCTTAAATCGCATTGGCCGACCGTCTGCGCAGGGTTCCATACTTTACACTGTAACAACAGAACAGTTCAAAGTTAAGGCTTCCCGCCAACTGGAGCTGTAGAAAAGAGGCTACAGAACAAGCCAGTACCTGACAACTGTTGAAGAGTTACGAAGGTGGAGGCATTACGTTTCAGTGAACCCTCGTAATTGTCGTTTGGAATACTTAGATTCTCTGCTAGAATAGCAGAGTGATCTTCTACTACTTTTTTGTTATTTGTTTTCTCTACTGGGAGAAGGGACCAATTTTTATTGATTATTATTTATTGCGTTTCACATCAGCAACCTGTTTTATCCTTTTTTCGTAATCCCCACAACGAATAAGCTCATACGTGTGAGAATGTGTTGGTATTCGGTGTACGCTTGTGCTGCCGTGCTCAAAAGTATCTCAAAGGCCTGAATTGCGTTCCGCCTGATTTGCAAGCAGCCCACAAAACGTAGCTTTCTTGCAGGTCCTCTAATCAGCTTTCATTACAGTCGTTTGACTATACGAAATGGTTACCAAAATTGATCACAGGAGAACTTTACTCTCTACGGCAATAACTGCATATCTCCAGATGCAAACAAATACCACGATACTAAAATATCAGGAAACACATTATTAGAGGTGAGACAGTCCTTCACGCTTCTAAAATCGAATTTTTATAATAACTGACATTTCTAAAATGTTATCTGAGATAAAATGTTAAAATGTGTCTGAGAAAGCAAGTACCAGTAACTGTATCACATTAATCATTCCGAAAAAATTACGCAAAGCTAAATTCATTTGGGAATAAGAAATTTTTCAAGAAGGCTGACAAAACTATGATAATACCAAGTAGTCTTGCTCTCTAAAACGATTTCCAAGCACCAATTAAGCGTAATTCACTTGGCGAGTGATATTAAATAAGCTGGCTAATGAACCAACCAGTTAGAAAAAACCGTGTTAACAGCGTCAGGCGGTCTGTCACGATCATGAACAGCGTACCATTAGTAATTTCACTGTATTCGTGATGTCGCGTAATCTATGTGGAGTTCGAAAGTCGCATATAGCCCTTGTCTAACTCAATGTGACATGAAAATCTATGTTATTCATGGGAAGGTAGTTGTGCATTTGTGTGAACTTTAAAAGACGTGGCCAACTGTTGTGTTTCGGATCTATAAGCAATGCAATCTCAGCAAAGCTTTCGTACCTGTCCGAGACTCGAACACAGCACCGATTTTCTTCGTTGACTGTGCGTAAAGGGTTGGGATGTACCTCTTTTTTAGCCAGTATCAGTTAGAAAAAATGAAATTGTCCAACAACTTCTGTTACTATTAACTGACCACGAAAAGTGTTAAATATGGTTTCATTCACAAGTACAAAATTGAAATGACATGACGTAAAGTTTTGTGCTGGACGGAGATTCGAACTCAGCACCTAACTGGATTGTTAACTAAGCACAATCAAATGCCAGTTGTTGAATTTCCTCACCAGTTGCGTGATGTCTGAAACTGAAATGACGAGACAAATGAATAATTTTGCTTTCCCGGGATTCGAGCCCAGCACCTATAGTCGTTGCTTTCTGGGCATGAATAGACATTAAATGTAGGTTTCTTTCACAAGTAGTGAAGTGAGCCAGTGTTTTAACTAGAAATAACGTAACGAAGGATTCAGTGGTGACTGGGAATCACAGCCCACACAGGTCGTCACTGACTACAAATGAAGAGAGGTTAACTATCTACACTACTGGACAATAAAATTGCTACACCACGAAGATCACGTGCTACAGACGCGAAATTTAACCGACAGGTAGAAGATGCTGTGATATGCAAATAATTAGCTTTTCAAAGCATTCACACAAGGTTGGCGCCGGTGGCGACACCTACAACGTGCTGACATGAGGAAAGTTTCCAACCGATTTCTCATACACAAACTGCAGTTGACCGCCGTTGCCTGGTGAAACGTTGTTGTGATGCCTCGTGTAAGGAGGAGAAATGCGTACCATCGCGTTTCCGACTTTGATAAAGGTCGGATTGTAGCCTATCGCGATTGCGGTTTATCGTATCGCGACATTGCTGCTCGCGTTGGTCGAGATCCAATGACTGTTTGCAGAATATGGAATCGGTGGGTTCAGGAGGGTAATACGGAACGCCGTGCTGGATCCCAACGGCCTCGTATCACTAGCAGTCGAGATGACAGGCATCTTATCCGCAAGGCTATAACGGATCGTGGAGTCACGTCTCGATCCCTGAGTCAACAGATGGGGACGTTTGCAAGACAACAACCATCTGCACGAACAGTTCGACGACGTTTGCAGCAGCATGGACTATCAGCTCGGAGACCATGGCTGCGGCCGGCCGATGTGGCCAAGCGGTTCTAGGCGCTTCAGTCTGGAACCGCGCGACCGCTACGGTCGAAGGTTCGAATCCTGCTTCGGGCATGGATGTGTGTGATGTCCTTAGGTTAGTTAGGTTTAAGTAGTTCTAAGTTCTAGGGGACTGATAGCCTCAGCTGTTAAGACCCATAGTGCTCAGAGCCATTTGAACCAATCATGGCTGCGGTTACCCTTGACGCTGCATCACAGATAGGAGCGCCTGCGATGGTGTACTCAACGGCGAACCTGGATGCACGAATGACAAAACGTCATTTTTTTGGATGAATCCAGGTTCTGGTTACAGCATCATGACGGCCGCATCCGTGTTTGGCGACATCGCGGTGAACGCACATTGGAGGCGTGTATTCGTCATCGCCATACTGGCGTATCACCCGGCGTGATTGTATGGGGTCCATTGGTTACACGTCTCGGTCACCTCTTGTTCACATTGACGGCACTTTGAACAGTGGACGTTACATTTCAGATATGTTACCACCCTGGCTCTACCCTTCATTCGATCCCTGCAAAACCCTACATTTCAGCAGGATAACGCACGACCGCTTGTTGCAGGTCCTGTACGGGCCTTTCTGGATACCGAAAATGTCGACTGCTGCCCTGGCCAGCACATTCTCCAGATCTCTCACCAATTGAAAACGTCTGGTCAATGGTGGCCGAGCAGCTGGCTCGACACAATACGCCAGTCACTACTCTTGGTGAAGTGTGGTATCGTGTTGAAGCTGCATGGGCAGCTGTACCTGTACACGGCATCCAAGCTCTGTTTGACTCAATGCCCAGGCGTATCAAGGCCGTTATTACGGCCAGAGGTGGTTGTTCTGGGTACTGATTTCTCGGGATCTAAGCACCCAAATTGCATGAAAATGTAATTACATGTCAGTTCTAGTACAATATATTTATCCAATGAATACCCGTTTATCATCTGCATTTCTTCTTGGTGTAGCAATTTTAATGGCCAGTAGTGTATTTCCTTTTTACTGGTAATTAGCAGCGGCATGTTGATCTTAAAATGATGTGAGGAACAGCCCTGAGTGTCACTGAGAGTCGAAATCTTCACATATATTTATTGCTGGCAACGCATGGAAAAACGTTAAAAAATCAAAATTATTTTCCAACAGCAGTTCGGTGTGGTTATGCTAGAGCCAGGTGGCCAAGAATTCGGCTCGGGGGCCGTGCCCCAGCACGGGTGCCATAGCGCTCTGCCAGGCTGGCTCATTTCCGCCACCGCCTCGCCACACTATCTGAGCGTGAGCAAGGGAAAACTGCATACGCGCCACATTTCAGTGGCGATGTAGTCGCACTGTGTGCGACTTGTTTTTATATTCTGCGTTTATCAACAAAAGAGATCAAGAACAAAACAAATTTTCAGTATTATTGAATTATTTTTGGCATGCTGATGACATACAACTTTTATCTGGTACAAACTGTCATCGTATTGACAGACGCAGACGACTTCACAGATTTCCGCACTCAGGTTGCCACGTAATCGTGACTTGTTTAGTTTCATATTCGATACAACGCATTTTACACACACATATATTGGTCAAATATTGCAGCACTTTTTCATCTTCATTACGGAGACCGGTAGACTATCTGAGGGAAGCAATGAAGACGTCCTGCAAAGTTTTAACGTTAAAGGTATAAGTCTTTAAAATTGGAATTACCTTGAAGATCGGCCGGCTGCTGTGGCCGAGCGGTTCTAGGTGCTTCAGTCCGGAACCACGCTACTACTACGGTCGCAGGTTCGAATCCTGCCTCGGGCATGGATGTGTTTGATGTCCTTAGGTTAGTTAGGATTAAGTAGTTCTAAGTCTATGGAACTGATGACCTCAATGTTAAATCCCATTGTGCTCAGAGCCATTTGAATCAACCTTAAAGGTCAATCAGCTACATCAGCACATGCACAGGGGCGATTCCAACTGAAATAGCAAACGGTCTCGAAAACAGATCGAAAACAAATGTAAGATTGCAGTGACCTCAAAAAGTTCGTAAAACTATTCTAGTAATTCTTTCAAGCCCACAATGTGTTCCTCAAACTTCGCGTTATCCTTGATCCCAGTGAGCTTAGAGAACTGGACTATGTTTTCAGAGTATGTCCCTTCTGCAACGCAGCTTTCTTTTTAAATGCATCCCCATCAAATCAGAAAGAGGTTGTTTCTCACTTTGCAATGTCTTACTGTGGGCAGCGAGTCCATTTAAAATTCGAGGTCTACAATCCAATCTGCATGCTCTAATTTTTGTTCCTGCACTCCTTTTTCTTTCATGAATTCAATAACAGATTCTCGATGTACAGAATAATGAATCCTGTCTGTCGATAGCTGTAATTTTTTGCTCTTTCATTGCCAACTATATCTTTAAATTCCTTCTGCACGCTGTTGTAATGTCGTTTCATAGCAACTGCGACTGCGTGATATATATTTCTCGTCCCTCCCTTCTGTCATTTCCATTAATTTTGAAAGGCATGTGACTAGACTGCCTATTTTTGTGCAAACAGCCTCTGGACCTGTGAACGGCCTTCATATCACGAAAAACAGCGAAGAGTTAACAGATCTGACACGATTCCTTCAGATTGAAGAGAGTCGTGTCGACCGAAAAATGCTACACTCTTCTGGCTACTTCCGGGAAGGGACGAGCGAAGCCGAGACAAGCCAGGCCTTGGTCAGCCCGCGGCCTACAAACAACGCACACGTGAAGTTTTGTTCGCCGTGACCGAACTGTGCTACAGCTTGAAAATACTAGATGAAAACTTTTATGTCGGACCAGGATTCGAATCCAGACACGCATCTTACAAGGAGACCTTGAGGAGTTTAAATCTTAAGCAAAAAAACAAACTGATGTAACTGTATCGTTATAAAGGGCTCAAACTCGCGAATGTAAAGATTCGAGTTCGAATTACATACCAGGACCAAGATATTCAACATCTGAAGCTCAATTAATAGATGAAATAAGTGTCGTGTGACCTTACGTGGCGTTTGGTTTTTCTAATATAAGAAAGGTTACTGGTGGCAGAATTTCTACATGCTGTCACTTCCGCCTGTGTCATGGCCCAATCTATTCTCTAATTAGTAGTGAAAGGGCACCATGTTCAATGAGAATTTGAAACCAAGCTGCAATCGTACATTCTTCATTTGGAGCAACCAGAACTGAATACGATTTGTTTGTGCCGACTAAAAACCACCGCCAGAAACGGTAATCGAACCCAAACCTTAGTTATACCAGCCTGGCATCAATCCATCATACCACCTATATACAGGCAGTCCGTATAAATGAAATTATTTTGTTAAAGTAATTATGGTATAAAGCAACAGAACAGTGTTACCCTCTGAGAGGAATTATATTTGTGTTGACCGTGAAATACCTAACGGAGGTAGCTTATCGGAAGTGAAAGTCAGAACTACGTGAATATTTAAACAGTAACAAACAATAATTTACTTAGCTACACTGTTCAAAAAATAAAGAAAACGGTCGCCAGCCTTATTAAGCAAGAGAATGATTAACATTCTTGTTCATGAAAATAAGTATGAGTAACTTAAACGGACAAACACAAATACTTTGCCACACGCGAGTGCAATGAACTCTGGCACCTGCGTATGTTCACGGTAAGATTGGAAGCTGACATAGCAGGACAAACTATTTGCACAAATATAACAGATAACAATACACACTATTACTTTCAGGGCTTATTCAAACTGAATGGTCTTTATAACATTACTATTAATATTCACTGTAGAATCATAAATTGGACATAGGTTCAGTATTACTTTTCAAACATTTTCCTAGCTGACATAAAATTGTAAATGCAGTTCACTGCAAAATTATGAACTGATCACAGGTTAAGTCTCTCTCAGCTAAATACTTTTCTATTTAGAATGAAAGTTAAATGGCATTCACTAAGAGGCTACTTCTCACTGTCTTTTGAATAAAGAAATTGTTTTCATAGACAGCGGTCTTTCTATTAATCGTTATGTAACATGAGCACAATAGACATACTATGGATCCTGTTACAACATTAATATGCACTTTTAATACACAAGAGGAAACCAATATTGTACAGAATTTGACTTGAATAGCAATAATAATTGAAATTTGCTATAACTAAGTAACTTTGTGCATTTGAACTACTTTCAGTGGAGCGGGGCCATTAATCTTGACCACTGTAGCAGAGAATACTAAACACACTTTCAGTACGCTAAAGAAACAAGCCCTTAACAAGTATGAACATGTAACCTTCAACAGTTTTAGTTCTCATCTCTTACTGCAATAGAACACAACTTGACACATCTGTAAGAAACTGACTCACCTTTTTGCGATTTACAACAGGCAGCAATGTGATCATTTACTAAGCAAAACTTTATAAGCCTCGGTTTTAAGAACTTTTAATTTTGAAATTGGCAACCACATATTAATAAGCAGTTTTAATAAAAAAAATTATTTTCAGCAACCGTCATGTACTTGCTCACTCTCTTGCCACATTAACTTTAACTTTTTTTCAATAAAGGACACTCGGTAAGCACTTTAGCGTAGGAGGGACCCTAAGTGGATATGTGACAGGATAAATCGCGGTAGGTACAAAAGTTCATTTAAATTTACATTGTATTTGAGTACACTAAACATCCAATGAGCTGATCCTTCACTGTTCATTACTATAGTGGTCCATTACAGTGGTTGCGCAATATGGTGGCAATTGCAAGTTGGTAGGTGGATTTGCAGGTAGAATTGCCGGACTCGATCATTTCTTGGTGGCAATGATAGACATCAATTCCAGAATAGCTCCAGTTCTTGATCCATCCATCCGAGGCATTGGAAAGTGGCACGGAAAGCCTCTCTCGGCACCAGCACAATATGCAGCTTTTACATGAGCAATTGACAGTGTGGTAGCTCGTCCCCGTCTGACTCTCAATTCCACCTTTTCTGCCTATGCCAACCGCAATTTGCGCGAGGCTACACAGTTCCGTTCCCGAGGGGAACCACAACACCTTTTACATATGACATTACTAAGAACCCTAAGTGAAGGTCAGCAGTTTACATAACAGCAAACAAATATTTTAAATAAAACAGAACATTTGCATATATTGGTAGTTCTACACAAAATTATTTAAATAAAATTATTTAATTTTTAAGATAACCAAAGAGATTATATGACAAAGACAAAACATGTAATTTGCTCATAGGTTACACTTCCTACACTCTAAAAGACATCAAAGTTTTTACAAAGAAAGGCATATACAGTTTTGTGTTTTCGATTCAATCATTTACAGAAACTCAACGATGTAACATTAAATAAAATAAAAGGCAAAATAAATCAGTAGAGCAGTGGAGTTATGGTGTTACACACCGAACTACACATGTGGCAGGGTCATGATTTTGCCTTAACACAGACGCGCCACACTGAATGAGAATTCTGATTCACTAACTCCCTGGATTCCATTATAGCATGTTCAATACATTCAGTTCCATATTAGATCGAATTGCCATTAACCAGCTGCCTTGGCTACCCAAAGCTGAGGCTCCACTTGATTTTTTAATCACTGAAATAAAGTCACATAACGGCGATTTACTCAAACTGCCAACACTGTTATACACCGAAGCACCAGAAAAACTAGTAGGCTATACGCATGCGTATTCAAATACAGAGCTATGTAAACAGCTAGAATAGGACGCTGCGGTTGGCAACGCCTATATAAGACAAGGAGTGTCGTGCGCAGTTGATAGCAGACGATTCGATTTGTTTCCGAAATATCCACCGATTTAACACACTTACAATAACAATGAATTCTGATGTCATTATAGTCACATTTACAGCACAGCAATTGAGATTTAAGTTCATTAAGTCAGATTATTCAATGTGATAGATTATTCACTCTGATACTAACTTCAACAGATGTCCTTTGAATTTCACGTTGTATGGTGTTTTGCAGATATCAGTAAAATAGTTAACTCAGGTGCGAGCAATGTTTGTCGTTAATCATGCAAAATTATTATTTATGACGTAAAGTGCCTAAATAGATAATTATTTATACGACAAACCATTCTTGTGACGTTAAGGTTGTGTTCAACCAGGCTGTGTTGAGTTGTACAGTTTACATTAATTATTTATTCCAAACAGAAAAGCAGCTATGGTCTATCAGTATGCAGCACTGTTAAAAAATTCTGGAAGTTCAGCGCCAATAATGGACAGCATCTGGGGCAGACTCGGCACGTGTGTTTATCGTCCTGGATTTTCGATAATACCTGGAGGCAAGTGAATGTGTTCAAGAGCTACCTTGATCTATCTTAACATTAGTGCTCAATTAAGATTGATATCACATGACATGACACTATGTTTTGTGAATAAAGCTACCTACATCACTTAATATATTTCTTTGTTTGTTGCTTCTTTTCAGCTGCTGCCGTCACCAGATGAAAAACTATGACTTCCTTTTGTATGATGTTGGAATGATAGGCTGTACTCGAAATCCTTAAACAAACAAATTTCAGACCATAAGTAGACTGCTATTATTAGCTACAGAGTAAAGCAGTGAAAAGAGACATGCCTAGTATTAACTACCGTAAGATGGAACTGTGTTGCATCCAAAATACGGAACTGTTGATGCCGTTCACATACTGTCGGGCAAGTTTGTGTAATAATTTGGTCGACAACGAACACACTTCACGAATGTGGTAGTTTAACATAATAAGTCTACAGCAGTTGGATAGTCTTCACAAGCACCATCTGTCCATCTGTACTGTTGCATTCGCATAGCCAGATGTTGCTGTGAGTTGCGTTTCTCCAAAGCAAAATAAATACAATTGTATAAATTTTTTCTCGAAAGTAAAGAAATTACATACGAAAATACTTTAAATGTTTCTAAGTCACAACGAAGAGACAGTTTTGTGGCGAGGCTTACCTGTGCGTGGGCGGTGGTCTACGAAGTAGTCGACAGGTTGTCGGCCATAGCGGCGAAATCGTAAAAGATTCGTAGGTGGCAAATTCCACCTGTTGCATCGTCTTGCCTGGTACATGCTTCACTCGGCGGTATTATTATTCTTTCGTCATTTTCCTTTGAGTATATGCTGTTCGGCTGCAACTGGTACCATTTAGAGCGAAACCGTTTGTGTACGAAGACAACGTTTCTGACACACGCGATGCAGCTATTGACAAGAGCGCAGTTTTGAAAAAGTCGAGAATTAACTTCAACCTGCGGACCATAAAGTTACAATTCGTCCATTAAGCCCCACAGTCTCACGAATAACTTCCAAATGTAAAAACTGCTTAGTTATTTTTATAAAGGCTGTCAATGTTTGAACGAGCGTGAAACGTCATTTAGTTGCAAATGAAAATACCTCGGAGTACATTACTCACTCCACAGCTAACAGTTTCGTCCAGCAGACAACAGTCATCGTCCACACGAGTACACTGACAGTTAGTTAGTTAGTTAGTTAGTTGGTTGCGTGTTCTATTGATCAATCGCACAGTACGGTAGCCGTTATGATGTGGAACGTGTCAAGTGCACAAGAAATGCACATATGAAACAAGATTTTTAATATATATATATATATATATATATATATATATATATATATATATATATGTACAGAGTTAAAGATTAATATTTCTATTATTTACCCAATTCCCTTAAATGGCACAAAATGCATATACTATATTTATAGATTTATTTATTCCTATTCAAGAATTCATCTATGGTATAGAAGGATTTGTCAAGGAGATATGATTTCAATTTATTTTTGAAGCTATTACTGCTGTCTGCCAGACATTTTATTTCATCTGCCAATTTGTCGAAAATTTTTATAGCAGCATATTTTACCCCTTTCTGTGCGAAAGATAGGTTGAGTAAAGGATAGTGTAAGTCTTTCTTTTTTCTGGTATTATAATCATGAATGTCACTGTTGTTTCTAAACTGGTCCATGTAGTTGAGATCAAATTTCATTAGTGAGTAAATGTACTACGAGGCTGTTGTAAGAATTACCAATCTTTTGAAAAGATGCCTACAAGATGTGCGACTATGAACCTCACACATTATTCTAACCACTTTCTTTTGAATAGTGAATACTTTTTGTCTCGTATGACATCAGAGACTGAAAGTATGCAAAGTATGTTAGCTTACTAATTTCTATATCGTCAAAATTGGCGATTATTCTGATTGCAGAAGTTGCTGAACCTAGTCGCTTTAGAAGATCCAAAATATGAATTTTCCAATTAAGATTCTCATCTATGTGTACACCCAAAAACTTAGTATGCTCTACCCTGTCTACTGGCTTCTGTTGTGTTATATTTATTGAAGGAACTGTACTTTTTGCAGCAGGAAATTGGATGTACTGTGTTTTTTCAAAGTTTAGAGCAAGCCCATTTGCAGAAAACCAATTAATGACTTTTGCAAAGACCTTATTTGTATAATTTTCAATTGGAGTTTCTTTTACCAGATTAATAATGATGCTTGTATCATCAGCAAACAGTGTCAGTTCAGCTTCTTGTTTCAGATAAGAAGGGAGGTCGTCCACATATATCAAGAACAGAAGGGGACCCATGATTGAAACCTGTGGAACACCCAATGTAATTTCACCCCAGTTAGATGAAGTGACAAACTTATTAAAATAACTTGACCCATATAAGGAAACTTTTTCTTCCTGTTCTGTAGGTACGACTTAAACCACTCATATGCTATTCCATTTATACCATAGAACTGTAATTTCTGTAACATAATGTCATGGTTCACATGATCAAATGCTTTGGACAAGTCACAGAAAATTCCTATGGGTGACATTTTACTATTTAAGGACTCTATTACGTGGACAGTGAAATTGTTTGTTGCTGTCTCAGTAGAACAACATTTTTGAAATCCGAACTGTGATTTA
The DNA here is from genome assembly GCF_021461395.2 of Schistocerca americana. NCBI lineage: Eukaryota > Metazoa > Arthropoda > Insecta > Orthoptera > Acrididae > Schistocerca > Schistocerca americana. The sequence continues at coordinate 227,723,168 of NC_060123.1, forward strand.
CTAAGTATCCCATTACTGGTGAGATGGCTAACCACTCTTGAGTACATTACTTTCCGGAAAATTTTTGAAAATGCTGTAAGCAAGGATACTGGCCGATAATTATTGACCTCTGTGGTGTCCCCCTTTTTGTAGAGAGGCCTGACAATGGCATATTTTAACCTGTCTGGGAAAACACATTGAGTTAGTGATGCATTACATATGTGACTCAGAACATCAGCTGTAATTGCTTCACATTGTGTTAATATCTTATCAGGGATGTCATCTACTCCAACTGAACATTTATTTTTCAAAGATTTAATAATTTTACTTATTTCTCAAGAGGTTGTTAGGTGAAAGTTAATCTGACTAATTTTTTTCAAAACAGACCCTTCCATGTACTGTCTGGCTTTTTCTTTTGAGCTGTTCTCAGCAATTTTTTCTCCTACACAGTTCAGTTTGCAGCCTTACAAGACCCTCACACCGCTCAACATAGTCTAACACTTTCTTCTCATAATGACCAGGTCAATATTAAGTTCACGTCTTGTCCGGAAAGTAAGAGCTCCACCGTAATTTGCGTACGCTTTCACTGCGTACCCGCGCGAACTTGTCTCCGCTCTCTCTGTGTCGGCTCTCTCACACTATCAACGTAAACGTTGGTTGTAATTGAACTTCCGCTACTTGAGAACTTCATAATAATGATGGTCAGACTGTGCGCTGCAGGATTTGCGTTGTTAGTAGAGTTAGTATCATGACTTGCCGCTAGGCGCCGGTACTTGTGCGTCGATGTGGTGTTGGAAACAAGCACCAGTCGACAGCTGCAGACAGCTAGAGATGGCAAAGTCATTCTTTTTAGGCGACCATTCCTTTCGAAATATTTCTTCTTACTGGAATAATTCAGTGCAGTAGTTTAAATGAAGTACACAGTTAATTTTTATTGTTAAAGTACCAATTAATAAGATCACTTAGAAAAACCCTTAAACTAATAAATCAGAAGCAAAATGTTATTACCAAAAGAAGATAGGATCTGGAAGAAGGAAAAAGTAATACCTATTCAAATGTTCACAAAAACTAATTCCTAAGATTCCTCCAGACTGTAGTGGATGCAGATGGTCGTCACATTGATCAATTTTTGTAACCTGCAACGTAAACACGGTACTCATTTAACAAATGTTATCCTATTATGTGGAAATTAAAATGTGTTTCCCTCAATGCTTCATTCTTTATTTCTCTTCCGCGTGTCCTTACAAATATTTCCGCAAACTTTCATTGTCCTACAATCACTTTTTTGTCATGGTGGCCCGCTCACTAGTGATAGTGTGATCATAACCGCTTTCACTGTTCATACGCTATTTGTCCTCTACATACGTTTTACACATATACGTTGGCGTCAGAGTTATTACAAAGATTACTGCATACTCACAAAATATAAATAAAGACATAATAGCCGCTATGTCCACCTTTGACACGGATAACAGCGGTGAAACTCAGTGTAATGCAAGCAATGAGACCTTGGTAGGTGGAAGGAAGTTGGTACCACATCTGCACACATAAGTCACCTAATTCCCATAAATTACGGGGAGGGGGGCGATGAGCTCTGACGCCGCGTTCAATCGCATCCCATATGTTGTCGATTGGGTTCAAATCTGGCGTGTAGCGGGGCCAGCATATCAATTGGAACTCGCCACTGTGTTTCTCGAATCACTCCATCACACTACTGGTCTTGCTACATGGCGCATTATCTTGCTGAACAATGCCACTGCTGTCGGGAAACATGACCGTCATGAAGGGGTGTACGTGGTCTGCAACTACAGCACGATACTTCTTGGCCGACATGGTGCCTTGTACGAGCTCCACTGGACCCATGGATACCCATGTGAATGAAACTTCCTGGCAGATTAAAACTGTGTGCCCGACCGAGACTCGAACTCGGGACCTTTGCCTTTCGCGGGCAAGTGCTCTACCAACTGAGCTACCGAAGCACGACTCACTCCCGGTACTCACAGCTTTACTTCTGCCAGTATCTCGTCTCCTGGAAACCCATGTGAATGTTCCTCAGAGCTAATGGAGCCGCCGCCAGCTTGTCTCTGTCCCATAGTAAAGCTGTCAAGGAACTGGTACCCTGGAAGACGAGGGATTCGCGCCCCCCATCGACATGATGAAGAAGGTATCGGGATTCATCAGACCATGCAACACTCTGCCACTGTGTCAACATCCAGTGCCGATGGCCACATGCCTATTTCAGTCGTAGTTGCCGACATCGTGGTGTTAACATTGGCACATGCAGAGGTCGTCGGTTGGGGAGGTCCATCATCACACGCTCGTACTCTGCTCATCATTAAAGTCTGATGCTAGTTCCACCACAGTTCGCTGCCTGTATTGTTTTATCAGTCTGCCCAGCCTACGAGACCGACATCTGTAATGAGGGATGGCCGCCCAACCCACGACGTCTGGACGTTGTTTCAACTTGGTTTCGCCACGTGTTGGGTATACTCACCATAGAGTACGCGCCTCCCCATTCTACACACGGACAGCACGTTCACTCATACTGCATGCACCGTGCGTGTGTCTTACTAGCAGTCATTCGTCGCCAGGTGACGCTGCTATTCGCCTGGGCGTGTATATATCGATAGTTGGTCGGTTTTCATAATGATCGGGCTGATCAGTGTATATCGCTTGAAAGCTAGTCAAGTTCCAAATCAATTCCCGAAACATAAAGTATCATGAAAAAGAATATATTGCATCTCTGGTGACATATACACACAAAAAATGCGTTTCTTTCATGTGTGATTCAACGGATTAGGTTACTGGTAGAACGTATGCTTAGACAGCCATAGTAACTACCTGGACAAGCAATATATACCAGTGACTCAGTAACTTTGAGTATCTCTTTAATTTCATGAAGAAATATTTTCGGAGGACTTGGTACGTTATTTCTTCAACCAGTCTCGTTCAATACATTCCATTTTCAGTTCATATACAGGGTGAGGCAGCTAAGTCATAACACCCCTTGTATCTCCCCAACCGTAATGGATACAAAGATGCCGTTTGGACAGTGAATTGCAGGGACAGGGGCTACTTGAATACATCACATTTCATATTTGTGCTTTTCCTATCACAAAGATATGAGGCCATATTTGTTTATTTTTAAAAGAGACCCTATGTTAAATTTTAGCGTAACGCGATGGGCTTAAAAAGACAGTTTCAAATATGTGTGTATCATAATATTTAGGCGAATGGTTCTTGAGACACACATATGTTCTCCTATCGTGTTCGTCCTTTGAAGTGGCGTTGTCCAATGCCACCTTTCCTGTTGACCACTGAGGAACTTAACAGGGATGGCGTTGTTTTCCTGCTTCTCGATAACGCCGCAAGGTGACGCACGAGGTGGCTGGAGAGAAGGGTATAAATGTGTTGCTGGGGTAATGAGACATCGCATTTCCGTCACAGTCTCTTGGAGCAGACATGTACACCAGCGAAGAAAAGTTAGATATGCTTCTAGTGTATGGTGAAAGCAGAAGAAATGCTGCTACAACAAGACAGCGATACGGAGAGCTGTATCCTGATCGTGAGCGTCCTATGCGCCAGCCTCTTGCTATTGTGACCAGTAAGGGCCTCCTCATTTACATTTGTATTTCTATTGCTTAAAATGTATTAACATCTTGTAGTATTTTAATACTGTATGTTTTCTACCATTTTGGTATCACAGTTGTCAAATAACTGAATAACATTTGCGCGACATCATCAGTTAAGTTTTGCGCAAAATATCGCAGTATGTAGGCCTATTACTATTGTCGGGTCAATGGGCGTGTTTGTGTAAGAGCGGACTCGCAACGTGTAACATGTACTCTACACAACAGGAAAGGTGGCGTTGCACAACGCCTCTTCGAAGGACGAACACGATACGAGAACATACGTGTGTCTCAAAAACTATTCGCTTAAATATTATGATACACACATACTTGCAACCGTCTTTTTAAGCCCATCACGTTACGCTAAAATTTAACATAGGGTTCCATTTAAAAAATCCAAAGAGGGCTCATATCTCTGTGATATAAAATAGCACAAACATGAAATGTGATGTATTCAAGTAGCCACTGTCCCTGCAATTCACTGTTCAAAGGCATCTTGGTATCCATTACAGTTGGGGAGACACAAGGGGTGTTATGACTTAGCTGCCTCACCCTTAATATTGTTTCGTACTCTATTGGCGTTCTACATTCTGCGATTAGCCTTATCAATCTGTTTGGCGCTCCGAACTTGTATAGACTGTCTGCATTACTATATCAGCAGTTGCCGTAGCAAAGGTTTGGGAGAACGCTTGCGATATTTTGTTCACTGTTACCTGACAGAGGCAACGTTTCCAAATCGAGGGCGAGCTAATAACGTTAAGGCCAGAATAAACATAGTAAAATTAAATGGAAAATACAAGCTGGAAATTAGGACTAGTTTATGAAACGACCAGTCGCACGTGCTGTGATATCCAGTGAACAAACGAGTGTATTGAATCGGTACAATGATGGCTCTATTCTCTGTTAATGCCAGAAAACTTGATTAACACACGTCAGTCCGTGCTCATTCAGCTGCGGTCACATGTGAACAGCGCTGTGTGACTAATTAGTTTCATATCCCATTATCAGCACGTAACACACAGTGGACGCTAATTGTAAACAGACAAATATCGAATACGTACTTGCTTCTCTTTGGTTCATTGTCATTGCCGTTTGTTCGTTTTCACAGGGAAAAGAACAAAGGTAATTAATTAAACATTGGCAGTTGAGTGTGTGAGTGCTTGTATTGGGAAAAGCGAATAGGAACAAATAACTAAATAATAAAAATAACAGTAAATACTAGAATGATTACTAAGATGCCGAGTAAACACAGGTAAAAAGAAACAAAATCGTAAAGGAAGGAAACACCCCTTCGACCCCTACAACTTAAAAAAAATGGTTCAGATGGCTCTAAGCACTGTGGGACTTAATATCTGAGGTCATCAGTCCCCTAGACTTAGAACTACGAAAACCTAACTTAACCTAAGGACATCACACATCCATGCCCGAGGCATAATTCGAACCTGCGACCGTAGCAGCAGCGCGGTTCCGGACTGAAGCGACTAGAACCGCTCGGTCACAGCTGCCGGCACTACGACTTCGAGAAGATGTGACAACAATGAAACGAAAAACAAATGAAATCAACTCGTATATGTAGCAAACAAAATGTCTCAAGTTAGATAAACATTAAGTTTCGACAGCAGAAATGACAAATGATATAATAATTAACAACAGAGAGAAAATTGTAGAAGTATTCCGAGATCTTTTTTTTTTTTTTGTTTTCGTGTAGTCCTAGAGATTAAGGAGAAACACAGATAGGTAACGACGAATCTGACAATTTTAGAACACAGATAGGTAACGACGAATCTGACAATTTTAGAACACAGATAGGTAACGACGAATCTGACAATTTTAGAACACAGATAGGTAACGACGAATCTGACAATTTTAGAATACAGATAGGTAACGACGAATCTGACAATTTTAGAACACAGATAGGTAACGACGAATCTGACAATTTTAGAACACAGATAGGTAACGACGAATCTGACAATTTGGACACAACGCCCGACGCAATGTGTGGAGGCATTCGAGCTATGAAGAACGGAAAGACCCTTGGAAACAAAAGCATTTCAGTGGAAATGGATAAAACTGTAAGAAAAGTATCACAAAAAAACTGGCGATGTTATGTACAGAATTACTGCCGAAGAAGACAGTCCCTCAACCGTAGGTCAGTACTACAGTTGTTTTACTCCACAAGAAAGAAGATAGACAGGGCATAGAACACAACAGACCAATCATCTCTCCTTCCGTAATGCATAAGGTTTTCACTGGGATACATTACCAACAATAGAGACAAACATTGTATCAGCCGGCTTCATGAATGGATTGTAAGGGCACAACACTACACACAAATATGTATGTAATCTGACATTGTCTGTTCTTGCTAACCACATTCTATACAACCATTTCTGTATATGATTGTAGTACATCAGTTATGTTATTACTTGCATTGTAACATTTCACCCAATGGCGTTTTGGACACGTGACGCTGTAAGGAAAATTTATAGGAAGAGCAGAGATGAGTAGGGAATCCTACTTGACATGAGCAACTTTGACAAATGGCAGACGGTTGTGACCCGGCGCCTGAGAACGAGCATCACGTAAATATGGAAGCTGGCCGGCTGTTCGCCTGCTGCTGTCCCTGAGCATGTATGGAAAGTGGTTGAAGGACGGTGAAGTAGGCGACAAGGGTTTGGGACGTCCACGCATCATCACAGAACGCGCAGGTCGGAAGCTTGGTCGCTCTGTAAGGTAGGATGGACGGCGATCTGTGGTAGAACTGACAACAGGGCACAGTACTGATGCAGGCATAAGTGTCTTGGAGGTTAACCGCTGCTCGAAACATGTTTCGCGCTACGGACGCAGGCTGTGCGGGCCGTATTATGCCTATGGTGGTTATCGAAGGCACCGTCACAGCTGTGGACAAGGTGAACTTTGTTGGGCAGAACCTGCGTCCCTTCATGCTTCGTATCTTCCCCGACGGGGTTTGTATTTTCCAGTAGGATACACGTCCGTGTCACAAGGCCTGAATCGTGCTAAGTGACTTGTGGAGCATGGTAGTGAACTCACGTTGATGTCTTGGCCACCATCTGAATCTGATGGGACACGTCTGGGACGCTGTTGGACACTCGCTCCGCGAGCACAAACCACCAGCTCGCTTCTTACGGGCATTGAATGATCTGTGCGAAGACATCTGGTGCCCCATGACTCCAGAAATCTTTCAATAACTTGTCGAATCCCTGCTACGGGGAATCGATGCTGTACTGCGTTACAAAGGTAGGAAATAATTGGTCAGAATGTTGTGGCTCATCGGTGTATAGCGCAACGGACCATTTGAAGTGCCTGAATGAAATTAGAAAATAGAGAAATTATTACGGACTACCACTTCGTCGCCGATTCATAGATTTGCCGTAGGTTTTGAGTCCGTGTCGATGAAATTTGTACCAACAACCGTCAAGAAACAAGAAATGAGAGAACGCATGTCACACAGTAAAGAAAATACACGCCAACACTATACATTCCATTAAGCAAGACTACGATCAGGCAGTGGGGCCCCTGCGACCAAAACTATTCTTAGCTGACTTATTACAAGTTTTCAAATGCCTAAATTAAAAAAAAAACGTGGAAGGAATACTTGTTAACTCCTGACCACATGTTCGCATTGACCTCACATTGCAAGGTAGTAAGCGGGAGCCGCGTGTCGTGGACACTGCTGCGAACACACTACGTGAGCTGTGGACACTGCCTGAGCAGTTATACGTCAGGATTGATGGTAACGCGTTAGATGTCTCCGACCTTCACCGCATACCCAGTGTCGGAGCGTGACTATGTATGGTGTCTAATACAGTTGCTCATAAGTCTAGTCTGTAACTTTACTAGTGTATTTTAAATGAAATTGCTGTGTCCCACAATGACCTGGTCAGATATTTCCATACATCCTGTAATGTTCAACATTGGTATTGTTGTTTCATGACTCCAGAAATCTTTCAACCTTTCAATAACTCGATGTGCGTTACCTTTAATTCTCAGCCGACGTTGTGTTTTGCGCTTCCAGGTTCTTCACTCGTGTAGAGAGAAAAACTGGGCTGCTTCGACAGCTCTCACCAGCGATCATCATTCCACGCCACGAAAAAAGTCGCTACCGTCTATCCACGGGTTTTTGTATTACGATTGCCATCTTATAGTGATAGAGCTGAAATTCTCTTTGACTACGCTGGTAGCATTATAATCAAGAGCACCACCGATGCACCGACAGAAGAACAATCAACTTGTTTTCTGGAAAGAGACTTTCATTCAACATAGAAAAAATTGCACAGTTCATTAAACTCAATGGAGGTTGGATGTAACTTCTTTAATAACGTTAGGGGAATTGGGTTGAGGGAGCAAATACAGCGCGTAAAATACAATACTTAGGATTTTCACGGATGAATTTAAGTAAGAAAGTGGACTGGTAGCAAACATTTCAGAGGATCTGTAAAACGTTAAAGTCAGCAACTTTTGCTCATTTTGTGACTACCTTTTTGAAGGTGAAAAGTGATAAATACACTGCTGGCCACCGTAAATGCAACACCCTGAAGGAAGCATCCGAATCAAGTGAAATTTACACCATGGGTTTGCAGCGATGAGATATGCAACTGATTAGAATTTCAGCGCAGACGCACATCACGCGCGCCTGTGGCGCCACCTCATAGCGCCATTTAAGGCTTGGCGATTTCGACGAGTGTACGTTCGGCACGTGTATTTACCTTGTGGTTGTTTCACAAGACGATCAGTTATGCCTCGTAGACAACAGCGAACATCGTTTGATCAAGTATCCGAGTTCGACAGAGGAAGGATAGTGGCTTACCGAGATTGTGGATTATCATACAGAGAAATCGCTAGTCGTGTTGGACGAAACCAAACAACTGTAATGCGAATAGGCGACCGTTGGATGCAGGAGGGTACGACGGACCGACGTGGTCGATCGCATTCACCTCGGTGCACCACTGCACGTGCTGATAGGCAAATTGTGCGCATGGCAGTGACGGATCGCTCAGTGACATCCCGAACCATAGCACAGCACATTGCGTCTGTAACGCATCATCCAGTGTCTGCGCGTACCATTCGACGCCGTTTACAGCAGAGTGGTCTGTCCGCAAGACGTCCATTGCTTCGTCTACCATTGACGCAGAACCACAGACGTCTCCGTCACCAATGGTGTGATGACAGACGGATGTGGACGGCAGAATGGAATGACGTTGTCTTTACTGACGAGGCACGCTTCTGTCTGCAGCACCACGATGGTCGGATTCGAGTGTGGAGACACCGTGGAGAGAGGATGCTGGACAGCTGCATTATGCACCGCCACACTGGTCTTGCACCGGGTATTATGGTATGGGGCGATATTGGATATTACTCTCGCACGCCTCTAGTACGCATTGCCGGTACTTTAAATAGCCGGCGCTACATATCCGAGGTGCTGGAGCCAGTTGTCCTTCCTTACCTTCAGGGCTCGGCCACAGCCATATTTCAACAGGATAATGCGCGACCACACGTGGCACGCATTGTCCAAAGGTTCTTCGTCAATAACCAGATTGAAGTGCTTCCCTGACCGGCTCGCTCTCATGATCTTTCGCCGATAGAAAACATGTGGTCCATGGTTGCTCAACGAGTGACCCAGATTACATCCCCAGCTGCCACACCAGATGATCTTTGGCAACGTGTGGAAGCTGCTTGCGCTGCTGTACCCCAGGAACACATCCAACGTCTTTTTGACTCAATGCCGAGACGTGTGGCAGCGGTGATCTCCAACAATGGCGGCTACTCTGGCTACTGATTCTGGCAGGAACCACATGTCACAGACGTCTGTAAATGTAATCATTTGATACTTGGTCAACATGTTATCTACAAAAAAATTTTTGTTGTGCTACCTCTTGTCTTTCTTGGTGTTGCATTTACGGTGGCCAGCAGTGTAATTTAAGTTTGTAAACATCGATACAGCAATGTCATGTGAAAGAACATTAGATTACATAGATGACAAGAAAAGTGAAACAACTTGAAGGTAATAAGGAAATGAAATGAAACTTCAAAGGTTGAGGAGGTATGTGATATTATTGCTGTAATTACAATACCGTCTCAGATTTCCAAGGAACTCGGCAGTATGAGCCCACTTATCAGTATCAGGTTGCACCCTCAGTGGCCTGGGTGCATACACTGATTCGGCTGCGAAGGGTGACACAAAAGCTCTCCTGAGGCAAACTCGTCCACAACTATTGTAACTTGTCCTGGAGACCCTGCATACTGGCTCGGGGACAGAGTGTAGTCCTAGCTGGGATCACAAATCTTCTATTGGGAACAGAGTTGGGGTTGTAGGAGCACCTTAACATCACGGAGATAGTTCATACAGACACGTCCCATGAGTGGAAAATATTGTCCTTTTGGAAAATGGCACCATGAAACAGTCGCATGAGGACGCAGGATGTTGGTGACATGGCGTTCTTCCGTCAAAGTTTCGTCAGTCATTACCAGCCGTAACCTGCAGTCGTATCCGATGCCTCCCTACTCCCTGACGGCAGGAGTAATACCACTATGCTTCCCAAAACACATGAAGAATGGAACCCATACCCAGGTCGCCGCCATACTCACCGATGGTCATCCAGGGTAGTGCAGTTCTGCGATTCATAGGGGAAGATAATGCGATAAAACTCATCAGCAATCCATCGCTTCTGGTCACGAAGCTACTTCAAATGCGGCCGTCCGTTAACGGTATCCTACGCATGAGATGGTATCACCCCAGTAGGGTTGCTGTTACACTCTGACCAGTGGTGCAGAGTGAATCGGAATGTTGCAGGGAATCCATTATTTGTTCTCTGATGGCAGGCGCAGGTGTGAATGGGCAACAATGTGTTTGGTGCACAATACGGCGATCTCCTCTTGTGGTAGTCAGACGTGGTCATCTGGAATCATGAAGACGAATATACCTGTTTTCGCGTTCCCATGCAGCCCAATCAGTCCACTGCCAGATCCAGATGCTCCACAGATGCATGATTCGACCAGCTGGCCAAATCGAAACGCACAATGAGGACCGTTTCAGAACATGTCAGGTACTAACGGAGTCTCACACGAGTATGTATCATCCCCGGGTCCTTCACTGCAAATACCGGCTGATAGTGTTTACCTCACCTATTTATTCTAACATGCCTTGTTGCAACACTAAACACGAACAACTCTAGTGCACAGTGGTGGCCTTTCTGTCATGGAAAATTGCAACTCTACTATTTTACATACCAGCTGATGATGTGTACATGTATAAAGCTACATTGACATCCGACCATGTATTCTGGGTGCTTCACTTTTTTTCTCAGCAGTGTATAAAATATTCACTGTCGAGAAATGTGAAATACAACTTCAGATCTTCTACAGGTTTGTAACAGATGCGTCTCAAAATATTTACTTGCTTATGAAGTGTGTCACTAATTACTAACCTCTGTCAGAAAACGATATTACTGCTCATTAATTTAGGGCGTTTACACGCAAAGTTAAATATGGCCAGAGGTGATCATACGAAAAATTTTGAGTTACAAAATTCATACAAACATGAGTGACCAGCTATACCCACATTAACTGATCATATAGTTCATATCTTCACGTAAGTCTGAAAAAGTTGATCCATAAACAGGACTAATTTTTGGATAATACGAGACTGTGGGCTCAAGTTGTCTAAGTTGACACACTATAAAATAGATTTTCAGGTGTACACATGCTGAATGCGTCTAAATTGTTCTTCTTTATATACTGTGTAATGGCAGTCTTCATACCGCTTGTGATGAATACCGTAGCTTGTCATCTGTAGAATATCATAAAGGATCCGCAACAAATAAACGGTAAGTCGCTCTTAAACGTCGTTTCCATTGACAAGAGGTTCGCGTTTTAAAAAGCAGGAATCAAAATTTGTGTCAGTGTAGCTCCGACGTTAGTGGTGGCTCAACGCCGCTTACTACCCTCGCAGAAAGGCTACCAATGAGTTTGAGCGTGGTGGCGCAGTGGTAGCACACTGGACTCGCATTCGGGAGGACGACGGTTCAATCCCGCGTCCGGCCATCGTGATTTAGGTTTTCCGTGATTTCCCTAAATCGCTCCAGGCAAATGCTGGGATGGTTCCTTTGAAAGGGCATGGCCGACTTCCTTCCCTAATCTGATGAGACCGATGACCTTGCTGTTTGGTCTCTTCCCCCAAACAACCTAACCCAACCAACCAATGATTTTAGATTTCACGCAGTCAACACGTGTCCGAGTGAAAATTTTTTTTTTTTAGAAAATCGCAAGTGCTACGAGGCGTGGTTGTCTCCAAATGAGTATGTGTCCATACTCAGTCTGGGATACAGGCGTGTATCTCACCAAAAAAAACCTGTAATATATCTGTAGAGGCCCGGGTTGTGTGGCCTCTACAGTGGCAGAGCTTATGTGAGGCTGTGGGTTAACGTCGGGTCTAGATACTTACATTTGTCCTCTAGCCATCCCTGCTTAGCCATTTTGCACTTCCTGTCGATCTCATTTTTGAGACGTTTGTATTCCTTTTTGCCTGCTTCATTTACTGCATTTTTATATTTTCTCCTTTCATCAAGCAAATTCAATATTTGTTCTGTTACCTAAGGATTTCTACTAGCCCTCGTCTTTTTACCTACTTGATCCTCTGCTGCCTTCAATTCTTCATCCCTGAGAGCCACCCATTCTTCTTCTACTGTATTTCTTCTCCCCCTTCCTGTCAATTGTTCCATTATGCTCTCCCTGAAACTCTGTGCAACCTCTGGTTTAGTCAGTTTATCAACGTCCCATCTCCTTAAATTCCCGCCTTTTTGCAGTTTCTTCAGTTTTAATCTACAGTACATAACCAATAGATTGTGATCAGAGTCCACATCTGCCCCTGGAAATGTTTTACAATTTAAAACCTGGTTCCTAAATCTCTGTCTGACCATTATATAATCTATGTGATACCTTCTAGTATCTCCAGGATTCTTCCATGTATACAACCTTCTTTTCTTATTCTTGAACCAAGTGTTAGCTCGGCGATTTCGCCAAGACAAGTAGAAACGTAAAATATTACAAGAAGTGAATTGCAATTAACACGATTCGTAAGCGTCCGACTGAAAATCTCCACAGTCAATATTTCCCTTACTACAAACGCTTAACAGTACCTCCAAAGTTCACTCGCGAACACTACCAAACTGTCAAATTACTCATAATACTCTCTACAACCCTTGGTTCTTTCAGTTTATCCAGGTCCCATCCCCTTAAATTCCCACCTTTTTGCAGTTTCTTCAGTTTTAATCTACAGTTCATAATCAATAGATTGTGGTCAGAGTCCACATCTGCCCCTAGAAATGTCTTACAATTTAAAACTTGGTTCCTAAATCACTGTCTTTCCATTATATCGTCTATTTTTGGTGGCTGCAGTTATCTATTTTGTGCACTACCATTCGGCTCAAGTGTTTTAATTACTTTTTTTTAATCTTATGGGACTTAACTGCTAAGGTCATCAAACCCTAAGCTTATACACTACTTAACCTAAATTATCCTAAGGACAAACACACACACCCATGCCCGATGGAGGACTCGAACCTACGCTGGGACCAGCCACACAGTCCAGGACTGCAGCGCCATAGACTGCTCGGCTAATCCCGCGCGGCTTTAATTACTTCTCTGCACACAGTTCTAGGCACAGAAATACTGGGAAAGGTAACGTTATACATTGATGACATCCTTATAGAGACAAAGACATGGGAAGATCACATATACATTTTCGAAAAGACTCTATGTAAATTCGCACATGCTGGTGTTACAGCAAATCTACAGAAACCAAAGTTTGCGCGAAATGAGGTTAAGTATTTGGGACACATAATCAGTTGTGAAGGCATTAGACCAGATCCTAGTCAATTAGATGCAATTCAGAATTTTCGTTGTCTGCTTATCAGAAAACAACTAAAAACTTTCCTGGTTTTAGCCTCATTTTTTTGGCGCTTCGTGTCAAATAAAACTTAACAGCAAATACTTGCTGGCACTTTTAAAGAAGAATCATGGTTGGGTTTGGACGGTACACTGTACACCAGATTTTGACAGAATAAAGGAAGAATTGATAAACTTAAATATTTTGAATCATTCTGATCTTAATGAAGATTTCTGTATTGCAAGCGATGCATTATGCACAGGGCTTGGATCATGTCTTTCTCAGGTAATACTAACTGGGGACAAGCAAAACGAAAACATTATTGGTTTTGCTTTTTGAAATCTAAGTGAGTGCGAACGTACTTATTCAACTGGAATTGGAAACCTTGGGAATTATATGGGCTTTTAAGAAATTGTGAAGATACACACTGACCAACAGGCATTAACCTTTTTAATGACCTGCAAACTCGTACATCCACGATTATCGCGATCGGCAATGACCTTGCAGAACTAGTCGTTCGAAATAGTTCACATAAAAAGGAAAAGACAACATAATTGCAGACGCATTGTCACGTCTACCTCAGGGAGTATTTCATGACGTAGATGATCTGGAACATATGAACGATTACCGCATCATGTTGATGCAAGACAAACATTACCGTCAATATTATCTAGGCTTGTATAGGAATATGTCAACACTGCAGAAGGCTGACAGTAGATGAAGCAAAGTAAGATCGACAAAGGCAAACATCCCCGACCACCCTATTAGCAAACATTAAAAACTGTATCAGGACGTCTTGTTCTATTGTCGACGTTCAAACCGTAATCAATGGTGCATCTGTATTCCACAAGAATCAGAAGCAAATCTGATGCGGCGTACACATTTTACTTGCGGACACTACAACACAATCAAAAAATACAGAAACTAAACACTTACTGTTATTTCACAAACATGCGGAGGAAAATTCACAAACTTATCAAAACACATACTATTTGTCAAAAGGCAAAGCCTGAGAATCCAGTTTGTAAAATAGAATTGCATCCGATTATTCCCAGTAAACCTAAGAAATTGTAGCTACAGACATAGATGGCCGGCATCTTAGAAGGTGAGGGCGGTGTCAAGTGTATACTCACTCTGTATGACCTTTTCTCAAAATATGCGAAACTATATGCCATGCAATGAGCGACAGCCAACACGATCATGCAACGAGTAAGTAGAGATTATATACCTAGCGCTGGCAAACCTGTCGCCATCCTTTCGGACAATGCATTATATTACACAGGTTATAAGTGGATGAAGTTTTTGAAAGATAATGACATCAGAATTATCCTTATCTCAAGATTTAGCCTCCAATCTATTCAATGTGAGAGGATATTCAAGGAACTAAACCATTTTACGTGAACGTACATATCAGGGGATCATTCCAAGTGGGTGAACTATTTGTCTCTTTTCGAGGACATTTACAATAATTTACCAATATATGATTCTAAATATACACCTACAGAAGTTACATTAGATGTAAAGAAAGTAACGATTGGTGTGATCCCCTCCCGAAGATTCCTGGACAAAAGGAATCGCGAGATATATTAATTACCCTAGTAAATAGCGCCAGAGCCCGCCCGATTGGCCGTGCGGTCTAACACACGGCTTTCCGGGCGGGAAGGAGCGCCTGGTCCCCGGCACGAACCCGCCCGGCAGATTTGTGTCGAGGTCCGGTGGACCGGCCAGTCTGTGGATAGTTTTTAGGCGGTTTTCCATCTGCCTCGGCGAATGCGGGCTGGTTCCCCTTATTCCGCCTCAGTTACACTATGTCGGCGATTACTGCGCAAACAAGTTCTCCATGTACGCGTACACCACCGTTACTCTACCACGCAAACATAGGGGTTACACTCGTCTGGTGTGAGACGTTCCCTGGGGGGGTCCACTGGGGGCCGAAACGCACAATAACCCTGGGTTCGGTGTGGGGCGGCGGAGGGGGTGAAGTGGACTGCGGTAGTCGTCGTGGGGTTGTGGACCATTGCGGCTGCGGCGGGGACGGAGCCTCTCCGTCGTTTCTAGGTCCGCGGTTAACATACAACACACAATACAATACCAATAACGCCAGAATCAGAAAATACGAATTTGATAAAACTATAAAACGAACTCGGGAATTTACAGTAGGTGTGCAAGTACTTTTGCGCACCCACCCAACCGTACTGAAACAACGTAACGATAAGTGGGCGCTTCTTTGTGAAGGTCCATTCGTCACTGCTCGCATTCCACATGCTGGGTCGTATTTGTTACAAAATCCTAGAACAAACAAAATAGTTGGATTATACGATCATAGAGATTTTCGTAAGTTTTATATAAAAGCATAAACAAAGTCCTTAAGAGACATGCAGGTAAGTGAATCACAAACCACGAATGTAAAGCACAAAGCCGTGTCTACAGCCTACAAATATAAATAATCATGTATGATATTTTATTTCAGGCCAGCAGCTAAGAAGAAAGAAGAGATGGCAAAAGAAGAAAACTTCATTATTAATTAAATGATGCGTATTTTGATAAATGATTTGTTTAATTTATTATGATGCATAAAATTGGTTAAGCCAATCACTCAGGAATTTTCTAAGTAACAGTAATGACAGAAGACTGATCACGTATGAACCTGATACAAACATCAATCATTCCTAGAAACTAACTACTTTTCAAAACACGGAATATAATCGAAAATGTCAAAGGAAGCAGACAAAAGATGTAGATCAACGAAATAAATACACAATACTGGAAAACATTAGGGTCCACAAACATATCAAGTGCTATATCTTGTAGCTTCATTTAGAGCAATTTTAATTCTTACTTTAACTGTGGTATTTGATTCATACATTGAGCTTGAGCTCATGAGTTGTTGCGCTGCTTGTGCTGCGCCTACTCTTTTCTTTCAGGTTTTAGTAGTAAATACAA
Organism: Schistocerca americana; assembly: GCF_021461395.2. Lineage (NCBI taxonomy): Eukaryota > Metazoa > Arthropoda > Insecta > Orthoptera > Acrididae > Schistocerca > Schistocerca americana. The sequence continues at coordinate 227,739,623 of NC_060123.1, forward strand.
AAAAAGAAATTGCATGGTGACAAAAGAGACACAGAATTGTTGCACAGACAAATGTACAGTAGAACGTTTAGAGTGACAGAAGTAGTTAGACAGAAAAACTTTTAAAACAACGAACGAAATCTTATAATTGATGACAGGAATGTTCTAAGGTACCACACACTGTGAGAAATTCAAACACTGAAGTTCAACTTAGTGTACAGTGAAACATGTGTGAGGCTACGGGAAGTAGCAAAAAGAAACATAAACGAGTCAATATTACGGGTGTGAGAAGTAATGTGGAGTCTGAAGAGCGAAATGTTCTAGGAAACGCGACGACAACCCACCTGCCAAGTACAGCATCCTAAAACAGGGGTCGACACAGAAATACTGTCACTCTTCCGCCCAGTCCCCAAATGAATCGGCACCACGAAGACTGCCGGATGGATATCGTTGTGTGTGTTATTCTGCAAACAAAAGGGGCATCGTAAAAAAACCAACGTTGTATGTAAAGCATGGAATGGTCATGAATTATAAGAAAAACTCTCTTAAGGGGGGCAGGACGTCAAGCGGCCCGACTTGGAGCAAGACGGGCACCACAGGACATTTTAATTCCCACTGTCTATACACTTACAAATAAATTCGTAAAACTTTGTCAGCATGACCAGCAGGAATTCAGGATTCACACTCATAGCAGAGGAAGTTCAAAAACACGAAAAAATAATATTTTTTACGTATGAAATATCATAATTAATTTCACTTACTACTGGCTGCATTTTTTTCCTATAGGTACACTTTTCTTCGTAAGTAAGAGAGATTCTTCGATGAATTTTGCACAGCACACAAAAATTTAGTTTGTGAAACAATGAATGAGTTGTTGCAATTTAAACTTCATGTTTAGAAAAAACTCAACTCTTATAGTTAATTACCTCAATTTTTACCACAGTTTTTAATAGATTTGGAAAATTCTAGAGTTTCATACACCTGTAAGAATGGTTTAGTATGCTGTGGAAAATTCATCGAACAATCTCTCTTACTTATGAAGAAAAGTGTACCTATAGCAACAAATGCAGCCAATAGTAAGTGAAAAAAATGCTGAAATTTCACAAGCAAAAAAAAAAAAAAAAAAAAAAAAAATTTCTGTTATCTGTTGAACTTCCACTGTTATGAGTGTGAATCCTGAATCCTTCCTGGTCATGCTGACAAAGTTTTACGAATTTATTTGTAAAAGTATAGACAGTGGGAATTAAAATGTCCTGTGGTGCCTGTCTTGCTCCAAGTCGGGCCGCTTGACGTCCTACCCCCCTTAACAACGACGTCGAATAAACAGTAAGTTCAGAAATACTAACCTTAGAACGATTTTAGGTGAGTCTGGGCGCTAAGCAAACACTAAGTATGGTGGAAAAACTGCAAAGACATCAAAAATCATTAAATTGATGAGATCAGTATATATATACTGTAAATATAAGCACATTTATTTTTTGTCTAAAAACGAATTGTATTTATTGTACTATCTGTTATATATTAACCTTGTTATTTCTCTGTTAAAATGTATGATTTTGTCTTCTAATGATGACCTTGGTGCAACAAACCATCTATTTGAACACGTATGACAAAGTATTCAAGCACTGCACACTGTACTGTGGAATGACTGGCATACAGCGAGCTACTGTGCATATCAGAGACTATTGAAATATGAACGTTGCGTGACGTCGGCTGTGACGTATTCTGCTCGCACTGAGACCAAAATAGCGCACCAAGAAGCGCGGCAGGAAAATTTCATTATTGTGTAAAACTGTAAAAGAGGACTGATACGTATGTGTTTTTGAAGAATATTGTGAACAAAACTTAGAATTAAATGATGCGACTGTAGTTAGACACTCGGCCTCACTTATTTGGGGGTAGTGTAACAGATCATTTATAAAAAAAGGATGTATGGAATAAATGTGCCGAGTAGCGGCAAAGAATTACTTTATGTACCTTTGAAAGGCGACACGCTGCAGCATTCTGGCGCTGGTGCGGCTGCTGGCTGCTTGGCGCTTCAGCACCACTGATGTCACATTGTCTGCATGCGCCGCAGGGGGTGGTTTCTACTATGGAACGTCGCTGCGAGTACAATAGTATTTTTTTAAATGAAATGTATGACTGTTAATTATGTTTTCTTAAGCCGCCACGTCGGGTCTAGAGGCATACATCACTAGGGGTAAGATAGATACTGTCTACAGGAAAATTCAAGACACCTTTGCAGAAAAGAGAATCACTTGTATCAGTATCAAGAGCTCAGATGGAAGACCAGTTCTAAGCAAAGAAGGGAAAGCAGAAAGGTGGAAGGAGTATATAGAGGGCCTGTACAAGAGCCATGTACTTGAGGGCAATATTATGGAAATGGAGGAGGACGTAGATGCAGATGAGATGGGAGATATGATACTGCGAGAAGAGTTTGACGGAGCACTGAAAGACGTAAGTCGAAACAAGGCCCTGGGAGTAGACAACATTCCATCAGCCTCGAGAGAGCCAGCGCTGACAAAACCGTACCATCAGGTGAGAAAGATGTATGAGACAGATGAAATACCACGAGACTTCAAAAAGAATATAATAATTCCAATCCCAAAGAAAGCAGGTGCTGACAGGTGCGAAAATTACCTTAGTAAGTCGCGGATGCAAAATATTAACACGAATTCTTTACAGACGAATGGAAAAACTGGTAGAAGTCGACTTCGGGGAAGATCAGTTTGGATTCCGTAGAAATGTTGGAACACGTGGGGCAATATCGACCCAACGACTTATCTTAGAAGACAGATTAAGGAAAGACAGACCTACGTTTCTAGCATTTGTAGACTTAGAGAAGGTTGATTGGAATACTCTTTTCCAAATTCTGAAGGTGGCAGGGATCAGACACAGGGAGCGAAACGTTATTTACGCCGGCCGGCGTGGCCGTGCGGTTCTAGGCGTTTCAGTCTGGAACCGCGTGAACGCTGCGGTCGCAGGTTCGAATCCTGCCTCGGGCTTGGATGTGTGTGATACCCTTAGGTTAGTTAGGTATAAGTAGTTCTAAGTTCTAGGGGACTGATGACCACAGATGTTAAGTCCCATAGTGCTCAGAGCCATTTGAACCATTTTTGTTATTTACAATTTGTACAGAAACCAGATGGCAGTTATAAGAGTCGAGAGGCATGAAAGGGAAGCAGTGGTTGGGAAGGGTGTGAGACAGGGTTGCAGCCTATCCCCGATGTTATTCAATCTGTATATTGAGCAAACAGTAAAGGAAACAAAAGAAAAATTCGGTGCAGGAATTAAAATCCATGGAGAAGAAATAAAAACTTTCAGGTTTGTCGATGACATTATAACTCTGTCACAGACAGCAAAGGACCTGAAAGAGCAGTTGAACGGAATGGACAGTCTATTGAAAGGAGGATATAAGATGAACATAAACAAAAGGAAAACGAGGATAACGGAATGTAGTCTAATGAAATCAGGTGATGCTGAGGGAATTGGGTTAGCAAATGAGCCACTTAACGTAGTAAAGGAGTTTTGCTGAAACTTCCTGGCAGATTAAAAGTGTGTGCCGGACCGTGACTAGAACTCGGGACCTTTGCCTTTCGCGGGCAAGTGCTCTACCACTGAGCTACCCAAGCACGACTCACGCCCCGTCCTCACAGCTTTAGTTCTGCCAGTACCTCGTCTCCTACCTTCCAAACTTTACAGAAGCTCTCCTGCGAATCTCATTCTGGAAACATCCCTCAGGCTGTGGCTAAGCCATGTCTCCGCAATATCCTTTCTTTCAGGAGTGCTAGTTCTGCAGGTTCGCAGGAGAGCTTCTGTAAAGTTTGGAAGGTAGAAGACGAGGTACTAGCAGAAGTAAAGCTGTGAGGACGGGGCGTGAGTCGTGCTTGGGTAGCTCAGTGGTAGAGCACTTGCCCGCGAAAGGCAGAGGTCCCGAGTTCGAGTCACGGTCCGGCACACAGTTTTAATCTGCCAGGAAGTTTCATATAAGCGCACTCTCCGCTGCGGAGTGAAAATCTCATTCTGGAAACATCCCCCAGGCTGTGGCTAAGACATGTCTCCGCAATATCCTTTGTTTCAGCAGTGCTAGTTCTGCAAGGTTCGCAGGAGAGCTTCTGTAAAGTTTGGAAGGTAGGAGACGAGGTACTGGCAGAAGTAAAGCTGTGAGGACGGGGCGGGAGTCGTGCTTGGGTAGCTCAGTGGTAGAGCACTTGCCCGCGAAAGGCAAAGGTCCCGAGTTCGAGCCACGGTCCGGCACACAGTTTTAATCTGCCAGGAAGTTTCATATAAGCGCACACTCCGCTGCAGAGTGGAAATCTCATTCAAGGAGTTTTGCTATTTGTGGAGCAAAATAACTGATGATGGTCGAAGTGGAGAGGATATAAAATGTAGACTGGCATTGGCAAGGAAAGCGTTTTTCAAGACGAGAAATTTGTTAACATCGAGTTTAGACGTAAGCGTCAGAAAGTCTTTTCTGAAAGTATTTGTGTGGAGTGTAGCCATGTATGGAAGTAAAACATGGACGACAAATAGTTTAGACAAGAAGAGAATAGAAGCTTTCGGAATGTGGTGCTACAGAAGAACGCTGAAGATTAGATGGGTAGATCATATAGCTAATGAGAAGGGGCTGAATAGAATTGGAGAGGAGTATGATTCACAGCTTGACTAGAAGAAGGGATCGGTTGGTAGGGCATGTTCTGAGGCATCAAAGGATCACCAATTTAGTATTGGAGGACAGCGTGGAGGGTAAAAATCGTAGAGGGAGACCAAGAGACGAATACACTAAGCAGATTCAGAAGGACGTAGGCTGCAGAAGGTACTTCGAGATAAAGAAGCTTTCACAAGGTAGAGTAGCATGGAGACCTGCATCAAACCAGTCACTGGACTGAAGACAACAACAACAATAACAACAACAACAACAACAACTTCCTTGACTCTTTGCTTAACGGTACTTGCCAAAACGAATTTTTTAACTTCACCTCTAGAAATTTCTGCAATTGTAATTCAGGATTTTCTGGTTTTGTGCGAACTGGAGCAATTATTTTGTTGATCGCACGCGCAATCAGAACTAAGAGTATATTCGCGTTTGGTTTTATTATAGTTAATAACGGACTGCAATAAGGAGATATTGATGGTTTTACGACATTGCACTGAAGCATTTGCTTGATTTCTTCACGCACTGCAGGCTGCTTCGACAGAGAAATCTTATATGTGTTATAACAAGAAGATTTCACGAGGATAACCTCCATGTTATACACATATGTATTGATCACACCTTGTTTCTTTGCAAACAGGTAGCTGTAGTTTATCAATAGATTGTGTAGTGTTTCTTGTTGCTGCTTATTGACAGCTGTAGTTTTATTTACTTTATGATTAATTAGGGACTGTAGCTCTTCCATCTTATGATCAAATACAGGTACATTGCTAGCGGTATCATCTTGTTCAAAATGGTTCAAATGGCTCTAAGCACTATGGGACTTAACATCTGAGGTCATCAGTCCCTTAGACCTAGATCTTCTTAAACTTAACTAACCTAAGAACAATGCCCGAAACAGGATTCGAACCTGCGACTGTAGCAGTAGCGAGGTTCCTGACTGAAGCGCCTAGAACCGCTTGGCCCCAGTGGCCGGCCATCTTGTTCACACACTAACTGGATTTTGTATCCCACACAGTATTTATTGTAGTTCAGTGTCTGGTTATCCAGACTAATGTCTATCTGAGTGTCGTTGTGCTTCATAAAAGATTTACCTTGTGAGAAGTCACTTCTACTATCCTTCTCTCTTAACAAATCTACGCCAGTCAATCAGTTAATGCCCAGGCTTCCTACAACAAGGAACGGCCATTCTATTGTACCATTTCCTACTACCATAGTCACAAATATTTGCTTACTTATCCTATTTAATTTGCATCCAACCCCAGTCAAGGTTTGGCATTTTTGAACTGGAAATTCAGGTATCGATTCTAATTCAACCATTTGTTTATAAAAATTGTGAGATACAGTGTTAATCGCAGCTCCCGTATCAGTCGATAGGCCTATACCACCTGCAATACCTTTAGTCGTTGCTAGAACAGTCTCTCTTACTGGTGATCGGCACTGAGTATGATCCTCAAGTAGCTTGTCTGTTAGACTCGCATCGTGATTTTACGTTAGTGGACGTATGTGTGACTTGCTTGCAACCCTAGTTATACTTGCGTTTGTGTACTGTCTTTCATTCGGTGCGTCAGACATGTCTGTTATTGTACCATCGCTCCCCACACATTCCTCAGTCAGCACCTGGGGGTGAGTTCTGATCTTACTTAGTATGTCGAATGTGTGGTCGTTGGAGTGACTTCACTCTCCATCTCCACAATATTTACGGTCGGGTATTGCCTGTTTCAGTCACGGTTTTGTTGCCTGGTGTGTGTGGTGTCGTGTTTTGATTTGTCTTATTTTTGTTGCTTGGCTGACCACGAGTCATTAAATCACTGTTTTGCTGCGTAACGCTTTTTGGTGCTTCCCAATGACTTTGATGGTTATTTGATGTATGAAAAACCACAATGTCCGTAATTGTTTCCGTAGTACTGTGGTTGCGGATTATTTTGATACGGTGAGTTTTGCGAGTTATGTTGACTGTAATTGTAATTATTTCCACGTCGATAGTCGTTGTTATTGTTTCCAGCTTTTCGTTGTTTGTTGGGATTTGTTCCATTTGAATGCGTGCCATTGTTATTACTGCACGCATTCAGATATGGTTGCATGTTTTGCTGTGTCATGCAGTCGACATTATCCTACGCTTGAGGATTAGGTTGGCTAACCTGCGCTGTTAGCATTTCCGACTAAGGCGTGCCGTAACTGTTATTCCTCACACTCCGGATATTTCATTAATGATATCAAGTTAATCTAAGACAAAAGAAATTTTTCTACGTCATGATCTGGTACCTGTATTAACTTTTCCCTTAAGTGGAGTGGTAATAGTGTTTTTGATACATGGATTACGTCTGGCGAAGACACGGGATCGTCCCAGTTTAGATTAGATTAGATTAACTTGCATTCCAATTGATCCGTGGTGAGGAGGTCCTCTAGGTAGTAGAATATGTCAAAAAAACAATAATACATGCCAAATATTTACAACTGAAACAAATAAGCTAATGTACCTTCCACAGGTCCCAAGTGGAATGATCGTAATTTTTTTATGGACACTATATGAAAGAATCATTTTACAAACACTCATTTGCTAAGATCGCATTAATGCACTGAATTTAAAATAAAAAAAAATGAAAATTTTTTTTTTAGATAAGGTAACAAAGATATAGTAGAACTACTTATTTACAATGAACACATTGCTACACTGAAATGGTGCAGAAGTTAGATTGTATATATATATATATATATATATATATATATATATATATATATATATATATATATATATATATATATAGCCAGAAGCCATAAAAAGCCTAACAACGAATGAAATTCAGTTTAAGAGAAGCCTAAAGTTGGTTCTACTGAGGAATACATCAATGGAGTTGGAGGAGTTGGCCACCAATAAACCCTTTAGGCTTCTCTTAAACTGAATTTCATTAGTTGTTAAGCTTTTTATGTCTTCTGGCAAGTTATGTGTCATGTTCAAATATTTCTTCAAAGTAACGACGAGGATTACCTTGCCGTGAGCTGAACGGTTCTAGTTCTAATACCATTTTTGAAGCCTCTCCTGAACCGAAGCTGACCAGAGTTTTTTGAGAAAAACTCGCTCGAATTGTTCGTAATATGTACAACGATCGGCAACATTACATTCTCATATGGCTGCTCCACCTTGTATGAATCTGATGACATAACATACCTTTTGCCCGTTTGTCCGGGTACGGGAACAAGCATTTCTAAAAGCTTTGAGAAAAACATTGGATGGACTGTTCTCTTTGCATGGACGAAGACTTAGAGTTGCCTGTACTTCAATAAACTTTAATCCTGTAATATTTCTGCTAATGCATTTTCTACTCCCTGATATGCTAGATTCCCGTATACGTTGGTGATGGTATGTTATTTATATTACTGCGATATGACGGCTGTACATGTTCATACGCTTGTTGTTGCACAATGGGCTCACAAGAATATCTACGGCTCACAAGAATATCTACGATTAGCTAAATAATCACATGGATGTTTGTGTACAAGCCTGTCGGTAAGTGGAGAAAAATTTTCAGTATGTGTGTCACTCTTCAAATTTTCTTCAATTGTATCATTTACAATCGTGGGCAAATATTATTGTAAACAACTTTCAAAGTGCTTGTCCTTTTCCTCCAGTCAAGTGTGAAAATTTTGTTAACTTGACTAAAGTGACTGTCGGTTTCTAATTGCAAAATGTCTCTCAAAGTATATGCCAGGGTATCTACCTTGATATTTAGCTCTGTGACAAGTGTGTTTATAGAAGCGTGCTCCTCAGTAACCCTACTACTTGTGTGCTTAATGTATCATGGTTAGAACACAACTTTTCAACGTCAGATACAAGTAACTTTTGCTGATCCTCATATTTCTTTTTCTGATCTTGCAGTTGATTGACCCTTTTGAAGCCTGTAACCTGATCAGTGAGTCGAGTATGTATTTCCTCAACGCTTTAGTGTTTAGTGTAATGTTACTGTTATCAGTGCGACTAATTCTGATTTTATCTCATCATGTTCGGCTTTTAAGGTAGGGAGATCAGTTTGTATATTATTGAACTTAGTTTGGATTTTGTCCAATTTGCCCAGTTGGTTTAACATGATTTGCAATGGGTCAGTGATGTTTGACGACGGCGCAGGCTGTACCATAGCCGTCACGTTTAACAGTAATACGTCGGCCCCCATCATAGGCTCTGGCGTAGCTTCACTCATCCTCCTAAAAATACACTCCTGGAAATTGAAATAAGAACACCGTGAATTCATTGTCCCAGGAAGGGGAAACTTTATTGACACATTCCTGGGGTCAGATACATCACATGATCACACTGACAGAACCACAGGCACATAGACACAGGCAACAGAGCATGCACAATGTCGGCACTAGTACAGTGTATATCCACCTTTCGCAGTAATGCAGGCTGCTATTCTCCCAGGGAGACGATCGTAGAGATGCTGGATGTAGTCCTGTGGAACGGCTTGCCATGCCATTTCCACCTGGCGCCTCAGTTGGACCAGCGTTCGTGCTGGACGTGCAGACCGCGTGAGACGACGCTTCATCCAGTCCCAAACATGCTCAATGGGGGACAGATCCGGAGATCTTGCTGGCCAGGGTAGTTGACTTACACCTTCTAGAGCACGTTGGGTGGCACGGGATACATGCGGACGTGCATTGTCCTGTTGTAACAGCAAGTTCCCTTGCCGGTCTAGGAATGGTAGAACGATGGGTTCGATGACGGTTTGGATGTACCGTGCACTATTCAGTGTCCCCTCGACGATCACCAGTGGTGTACGGCCAGTGTAGGAGATCGCTCCCCACACCATGATGCCGGGTGTTGGCCCTGTGTGCCTCGGTCGTATGCAGTCCTGATTGTGGCGCTCACCTGCACGGCGCCAAACACGCATACGACCATCATTGGCACCAAGGCAGAAGCGACTCTCATCGATGAAGACGACACGTCTCCATTCGTCCCTCCATTCACGCCTGTCGCGACACCACTGGAGGCGGGTTGCACGATGTTGGGGCGTGAGCGGAAGACGGCCTAACGGTGTGCGGGACCGTAGCCCAGCTTCATGGAGACGGTTGCGAATGGTCCTCGCCGATACCCCAGGAGCAACAGTGTCACTAATTTGCTGGGAAGTGGCGGTGCGGTCCCCTACGGCACTGCGTAGGATCCTACGGTCTTGGCGTGCATCCGTGCGTCGCTGCGGTCCGGTCCCAGGTCGACGGGCACGTGCACCTTCCGCCGACCACTGGCGACAACATCGATGTACTGTGGAGACCTCACGCCCCACGTGTTGAGCAATTCGGCGGTACGTCCACCCGGCCTTCCGCATGCCCACTATACGTCCTCGCTCAAAGTCCGTCAACTGCACATATGGTTCACGTCCACGCTGTCGCGGCATGCTACCAGTGTTAAAGACTGCGATGGAGCTCCGTATGCCACGGCAAACTGGCTGACACTGACGGCGGCGGTGCACAAATGCTGCGCAGCTAGCGTCATTCGACGGCCAACACCGCGGTTCCTGGTGTGTCCGCTGTGCCGTGCGTGTGATCATTGCTTGTACAGCCCTCTCGCAGTGTCCGGAGCAAGTATGGTGGGTCTGACACACTGGTGTCAATGTGTTCTTTTTTTCCATTTCCAGGAGTGTATCTCCTAACAGATTCACATTATTGTCTATGTTTTGTGTAGTTACTGTGATATTCTGTAACACACATTGGTCATTTCCGTCACCTACAACACTATCCATGTCAGAATTTGGATTTTCGATGTTATGCTCCATGTCTCCTAATTGTCTATGTGCTTTGACCATACCTTTACAGAAATTCTATTAATAAAATTTTATTTTGATAGCAATTGTCTGATTTTTAAACATCCCCTGTTACGAAAATTCATAAACTGAAATTAAAAAATATTCTGCCCCAATATTATTTCGTTTATGGCTGCTCGCCGTTTTATGAATGATGTAGCCAAACCAAGCCATCTTGTTAGAACAATGTTCTACGTTTTCTTGTTACACTCTGTTGTACTGTGAATTTTGAAATGAAAAGTGCTACATCAGCTTCAAATTAAACACCATTTCACATAATAAAATCTACAACACATATGCGCTCTTGTTAATGTGCTGCCGCTTGGCATTGCTGTATCTTACTTTTTCTCGTTCTTCTCTTGTCAATTCTGCTTTTAATTTTCTCATCAGATAAATTTTAATTTTCGGTTCCTGTGGTTCTCCGAACATCAACAGCTTTCTATCATGAAACAACAAATAAAATAAATATTAGTACACAATTACAATAGTCCTTTCACGAACGTCGCCAATGAAGGTCGACTTCTTCACAAAAAGACATAAATATTCTTATTACAGGTTTGAGTTGCGGTCTCACAAAATTAGAATTTCTGCGGTCGCCGGACAAGGGAACATCAGACTTCGATATTCAGAAGATACAGGCAGCTGGTCTGGAAGGACACTTACTACGAGACCGCTGATAAAATGTTCGCTAAGCGCCATAATGCTACATAAATTATCTTGGCTAGTTGCAACGAAATATTAATATACAAATTCCTTATGACAGAAGCAAATAGAGTAGGTATAGTGTCAAGTTAAATAAAACGTCTATATTTTTGATGACTTACTTTATCAACTAAATAGTTGTACAGCGTCTGCTAGATTACGGTAATACGTTCCTCTCCACACTCTAACAGGCAGAACAGGAGGATAATAAATATTGATGTTTTTGTCTCTTACGTCTGTCACATGTATATAAATTAATTCTTTGCCGTTACTCGGCACATTTATTCCATACAGATTTTTTAATGATCTATTATAATGTGATTCAGCCGACCATCGATATGTTTTTATTGATTCTCGGTCCAGTATCGATGATCCCGCGCCCACTGCAATCGTAACTGGCAATGTGGTTGGATCAACATGTGAAGACGTCTGCTGCGAAGCCCCATATTTAACAATGCGCGCTGAAGGCTGTGCCCCTGTACACTTGTGACTACATCAGCATTGTACTTTGTTGTCAGCTGTACCACAGATCGACAATTATCCAGTTTCAGAGAGCGGGAAAGCCTCCTACCTCCACGTTCTGTGATGGGGTGCGGACGTCCCACACCTTGTCGCGTAATTCTGGTTTCACCGTTCTTCAACCACTTTCCATATATGCTCACGACAGTAGCGCAGAAACAACCGATCAAGTTTGCCGTTTCTGAGACGCTCGTTTCCAGGGGCCTTTTGTAGAACTTAATACTTAAAAGTACACTTAAAACTGATAGTTCAAATGGCTCTAAGCATTATTGGAGTTAACATCTGAGTTCATCAGTCCGCTAGACTTATTACTACATAAACTTAACTAACCTAAGGACATCACACACGTCCATGCCCGAGGCAGGATTCGAACCCGTGACCGCAGCAGTAGCAGCGCGGTTCGGGACTGAAGCGCCTGGAACCGCGCAGCCACAGGGGCCGCCTGCTTAAAACTGAGAAACAATTAAAACCAGCTACGCGCACAATAGGCAACATAACGAAATATGAGTGCACCACACATGTACACACAAACCACTGTGAACAAAACTGAAACGACTGGTTTCGAGCTACTGTACGCAATTCCCTACATAGTGCAGCGTACTGTCAGCTTCCTTGACTGGATGAGCTAAATAAAACAGCTGCCGAGTTTATGACCCCCGAATTTAACAGTCAGGAGAACGGAGGAAGGTGCTAGAATCATTCTTCTAGTCAGAGTTATGTGTGACAATATATTTTTGCAGGTTAATTTCATTTGCACAGGAAATAATGCTAATAGAAATTTAAATAATGTGCTCCGCTTGACGAAACGTAGTGATCGGTGTTTGGGAGACATCTACGCTCTTGAAAATACAAATGTAATTACTTGAAAAACAAAATTATGTAGATTAGAAATGTTTTACATTGGTTTTAACTAAATCTGAAGTGCTAATACACAACAATTCATGTACAGTCCCAAATATGAAATTAACGAAACCTAGGAAAAAGAAGACCAGGTTTTAATGTCATCAGACATGGAACGCAAGGTTGGATTGGAGAAGGATGGGAATAGAAATGAGGCGTTTCCATTGCAAAGGAGCCATCCTAGCATGTGCCTCAACCGATATAAGAACAGTACTGAAGATGACATCTGGATAGCTAGAAGGGAATATGAAGTGTCATCCTCCTTAACGTAACTCTAGCATTTAACCGCTTCGCTATTTCGCTCCATGAAATCAGGAGGGATCAAGTAAATGAAACTACTATACTATGTGATCAAAAGTATCCGGGCTCCTAGCTGAAAATGACTTAGAAGTTCGTGGCCCCCTCCATCGGTAATGCTGGAATTCAGCATGGTGTTGGCCCACCCACAGCCTTGATGACAGCTTCCACTCTCGCAGGAATACCTTCAATCACGTGCTGGAAGGTTTCTTGGGGAATGGCAGCCCATTCTCCAGGGAGTGATGCACTGAGGAGAGGTATCGATGTCGGTCGGTGAGGCTTAGCACGAAGTCGGCGTTCCAAAACATCCCAAAGGTGTTCTGTAGGATTCAGATCAGAACTCTGTGCAGACCTATCCATCACAGGGATGTTATTGTCGCGTAACCACTCCGCCACAGGCCGTGAATTATTAACAGGTGCTCGATCGTATTAAAAGATCCAGTTGCCGCCCCCAATTGCTCTTCAACAGTGGGAAGCAAGAAGGTGCTTAAAACATCAATGTAGGTCTATGCTGTGATAGTGCCACGCAAAACAACAAGGGGTGCAAGCCCCCTCCATGAAAGACAACACCACACCACAACACCGCCGCATCCAAATTTTACTGTTGCCACTACACACACTGGCAGAAGACGTTCAGCGGGCTTTTGCCATACCCACACACTGCCATCGGATCGCCACATTGTGTACCGTGATTCGTCACTCCACTCAACTTTTTTCCACTGTTCAATCGTCCAATGGTTACGCTCCTTACACCAAGCGAGGCGTCGTTTGGTATTTACCGACGTGATGTGTGGCATATGAGCAGCCGCTCGTCCATGAAATCCAAGTTTTCTCACCTCCCGCCTAACTGTCATAGTACTTGCAGTGGATTCTGATGCAGTTTTCAATTCCTGTGTGATGGTCTGGATAGATGTCTGCCTATGTCACATTACGACCCTCTTCAACTGTCGGCGATCTCTGTCAGTCAACAGACGAGGTCGGCCTGTACGCTTTTGCGCCGTACGTGTCCCTTCACGTTTCCACTTCACTATCACAACGGACATAGTGGACGTAGGGATGTTTAGGAGTGTGGAAATCTCGCGTGCAGATGTACGACACAAGTGACACCCAATCATCTGACCACGTCAGAAATCCGTGAGTTCCGCAGAGCGCCCCATTCTGCTCTCTCACGATGTCTAATGACTACTGAGGTCGCTGATATGGAATACCTGGCAGTAGGTGGCAGTACAATGGAACTAATATGGAAAACGTATGTTTTTGGGGGTGTCCGGATACTTTTGATCACATAGTGTATCAATCTTAATTAAGCACTAATTTTAAGGTAGATCAAGGTAGCTCTTGAAAACATTCACTTCGCTGCAGGTGTTATCGTAAATCCAGAACGACAAACAGACGTGTCAACTAAAGTCCTTACAGCCTCAGTCTCTTGTGAAGACTTTTTTGGTAGCTTGAGGTCGCAGTCGTGAGCAATGACAAAAGTCCTGGAATGTATGTAACCCCAGTGATGCAATGTGCGGAGTCTGCCCAGATGCTGCCCTTTATTGGCGCTGAACTTCCAGAATTTTTTAACAGTGCTGCATACTGATAGACCATAGCTGCTTTTCTGTTTCGAATAAATAATTAATGTAAGCTGTACTACTCAACACAGCCTAATCGATCACAACCTTAACCTCACAAGAATGGTTTGTAGTATTTTTCTCTTATTTTTTTCCGAGCCTTAGAAAGGTTCTCCGCCGTGGCAGAGCTCGTGCTAACGTAGCACAAGCGTAAAGACGCATTCTTGTTGTGAGCGCTGAGCGGTTACACTAAAAGGTACTGTAGAAAACTGACGATTAGTCGCGAGTGTCTAGGGATTCGCGTACAAGATACACTAGGAAACTTACACTAGTGCCTTTAGAAGTGCTTGGTTTCCGACAGAAGGTGCCGCGCAGTCAAAATGGGCTGCGATGTTGTCGTATAGCAACGCACGACGCAAAATACGTCCTCGTACTGTGGGTCAGAATGTCAAGTATGACATGGTTGTGTCTCCCATTGTTGTAGAAGTTCCTCAGTAGCTCGGCATTGTTCCGTGGTGATGGCGTTAAGGCTATATCATTCTATCTAGACTGTCCGATGCATGTCCTGTTGGATTTAAGTTCAAGGAACTAGCTGGTGAAGACGACTGATATCTTCCTATTGCAGTGAGATATATCACAAGGAGAACAGTATTCTTAAAGCCATCCGCTGTACGTATACGACTTATTCTTTCCAGCCTCAGTTTTTAAGACCGTAATTAATGAAAGACTAAACAACAAAAACAATAAAATGTATGGAATGTTCACAGGCAGAAGGAAAGATAATTGCAAGAATTTTACTTACGTACATGAAATCATTGTTTGTAAATACTACCTCAAATGTGTTTTATATAATGTTACTCCTATGTAAAAAATATTCGTCTAAGAAGGCATTATAAAGTGTGTCATGTTGGTTGGTTGGTTGATTTGGGGGAAGGGGATCAAACAGCGAGGTCATCGTTCCCTTCGGATGAGGTAAGGATGGGGAAGGAAGTCGACGGTGGCTTTTCAAAGGAACCATCCCGGCATTTGCCTGAAGCAATTTAGGAAAATCACGGAAAACCTAAATCAGGATGGCCGGACGCGGGTTTGAACCGTCGGCCACCCGAATGCGAGTCCAGTGTGCTAGCCAATGGGCCACCTCGCTCGCTGTTTCACATTATTATTTCATTTTTGGCCCTAATATTTACTTTCATAACTGATGATTCAATTGTGTGTCATAAGAAAAGGATGACTCCTACTGTATAATGCTCGTACATGTATGCTAAATGTCCAGAGATTGCATTTAATACAGCAAAACTTCCAGAAGTTGAATAAATGTTGAATAAAAAGCCGCTGAGAATAAACGAAGGAGCACTACTCTTATCTTCTTCGTGTATTATCGCCTTCTGCCATTAAGAATTCAAGCTGAGCAGGTGTAAGTTTTGTAGTTGTCAATGTATTTAGTTGATAAAGGTTATTTATATCTATCTGTTGTGTTGTCTCCGTCATTGATTCAAGCCACTACCTTGTCTCGTTATGTTGTGCTCTGCATATCTTCCACGAAAACATAGGCGAGGTTGGCAGCGAATTGATCGGACACCAACGATCGGACATAATTAGTGTCCTTTCGTTAATTACTTTTCAGTTAATTGCCTGAAACCCCCTGAGATATTTATGCCAATAATTTTTCGGCTGTGTGTAATATCTTGCAATAAAAACTGCCCGGGACTGATCGGTTTCTGTTTCCGAACAATGACGTCTGCCAGCCTAGTCAACGGCCTAATAGCATGAAGCTCTGCAAATAAACCACATAATGGTGGATTTCTATAAAGTAAGTTGTTGGATAACAGCACGGAACTTTCTTGTGACGCACCACATTGTGAGCATCTTAGAAAAATTATGCATCCTCAATGTAAGTTGCCTCCATGCCGCAGCTGTTCTATTGTGCTAAATTGCATGTTTTGCAAGTTGTTCAATTCTCGCCGCAGCTTTGAGAAACCTTTAGAAACGCCGCAGTCACTTACACGGTATAGAATTTAATGGTTTGTCATGTAGTACGACGTAGTGTCTTCTAGGCTAATTCTCCTCATGCTCTACTCAGTGTAGTTCATTTGCAATAACCACAACACTCTACCAACAGTGAACCATTCTTGTATTAGGTATACATCCTGACTCGTTCCACTGACTAAATTGTAGATCTTCGTATATTCGATCTTTGCGTATTATACTCTTTTTGTGAGCTTAGGTTACATGTGTCCTTGGTGATGGTTAGCTGTTAACTGTCAGCAGTCTATGCACCCTCTTTTATACAGGACTTACCTGCTTGTTGTGATTTATGACATTAGCCAAATTAAGCGCATTTTACATACCACAGTGGAACATCATTGCATTTGGCGTGCTGATGAGTCATTTGTGAGAAGTGCACATTTTTGATCCGTCCGATGCATTGCTTTTTAAGTACTGGCTATGATTTGATTTACTTACGTGTAATTGTTACCAATTTTTTTTCTTTCTGTCTGTGAACACTTTGTACGTTTTCACCGTTTATGTTTTTTAGTCTTCCAGTGATGATAGGAATAAAAACCGAAACCGGTAAATAATAAGTTGTATGTCTACAACTGATAGCTATAAAAATGCTTTCTTCAAATATTGAGCAACTGTAGCAAGTTACCTATAAGGAGCAGTCAAATGAAAACGAGATAGATGGGAAAAAGAAAGTAAAGTATTTATTATTTCGAAAGTAAGCGCCATAACACATTTATGTCATTGTGCGATAAGACGGTCAATGGTTTTATGGAAAAATGTTAGTGGTTGGAACCATAATTCTATGGAACCATAATTCTGCTTCGGCGTGCGCCTCATCGTCCGAAGCAAATCAACAATCAGGAATGTTTTTCTTCAGGGCTCCAGAAATTTGGAAATCTCATGGGAGGGTGGGGAGATCGGGAGTGTGTATGCAGGATGTGTAAGTGATTTCCAGCGAAACATCTGCACCGCAGGCGAAACAACGATAACATGTGGGTTGGCATTTTGTGCAGGTTGTTTTGCTACGCGGCAGAAGTTTCACTGGGAAGCCCTTATACATCCTCCATACAGTCCGGATCTCTTCCCATATGAACTGCACATTTTCGTTCCATATGTCACGTTTTTATTTGACTGCCCCTTATACATAATGTACAGGTATATGACTGTTTATTTTGTGGCATTTCACTGAGCCAACATTAGTAGATACCAATCAAACAACTTACTTCCGTGGGTATGTTGTTGCTGTTGTGATCTTCAGTCCAAAGACTGACTTAATGCCACTCTCCATACTAGCCCATGTTGTGCAGGCATCTTCATCTCTGCATAATTATGTTTGAGCCTTGGTTTCCCTCTACAATATGCCCCCATTCGCCTCCTCCCCCCCCCCCCCCCTACACACACACAAACTAGAGACGGGCAAAACTATTTATTTTCAGGGATTCCATCACAACTACTCACTCACTGGAATTAGCTAACTCTTCTTCATGACTCATCACTCATCATTCACTTGAAACGTCCCCTTATGAACAATTATACTTGACTGTGCTTAAACTGACACACAATATTTTTAGTGCAACGCAATCTGACTTTCTATAATTCATACAAAAGAGTGGCCCTGACAACCATTAACCTATACGTTTCACAAATCGCTTACCTCACAAAAATCTTGGTTACTCGAACTACTGCAATACAGCGAGCGCCACTACTGGCAGCTAAATAAAAGATTCAAACTACGGAAGGCACTAACCTACTGATAGGCATAGTTAGCAAATGAAAGATTTTGATAGAGAAGAAACAATGTAATTACCTTAATAGTGTTCAAGGGTCATAATATATATAGCAGTTCATGACATGCAGTCTTACAAATTTCAAAACTCCGCCATTTCTCTCCCCACATCCACCACTGCTGGAAGCTCACCTCCAACTGTGCCACGCTACGCGCTGTTAACATCCAGCTGCCCAACACTACAATGGCGAGTATTACAACAATGCCAACCAGCCACTGACTGCACACAGCACAGCCAGTGATTTTCATCAGAGCGCTACGTGGCGTTACCAATATAAAAACCTAAACAGCCTACTTACATAGACCCCATGCTCCCCACAAAAAATTTTACAAATTGTTTTGGGCACTGGCCAATACAGATTTGAAAAAATTTTTCATAATCACAGTAAGAAAGATATCAAATGCACACACTTATTGATACAGTGTTGGTCAAAAGCTAAAATTTTCTCACAGCCCATAAAGACAGTCCTGATCATTCATCACAGTAAAATTGCAGTGTTTTTCTCAAAGTCTGGGCACTAAAAGAAAATGCACACACAAGTAGTGGATTTCCATGCAGTCTTGAAGAAGTAGTGTTGTCCTTCTAACGGAAAGACAGTGCTGACTCTTGACATGCAGGCAGGTAATGGGCCACAACAGAGCAAACCCACAGCAGAGTCAGTCGAAGTTTTGAAGAATATTGGTAGGTAGGTCATCACAGAGCAGACCCACTGTAGCCCTGGTAGAGACTATGGTATTGGTGGGCCACCAGAGGTGCAGACCCACTGCAGTCCTTGTAGAAATAATGGTATTGGTGGGTCATCAAAGGTGCAGACCTACTGTAGACGTTGCAGAGACGGCCAACAGCCATCTGTTGCGACTGTGCTGGTGCACAATCACCATCGAAGAGCCTTGCGGAGAATATAGCAAGTCCATAAACCACCACTTGTGCACTCACAAAGTTTTTGAATTGTCCTTAGAACCAGCAATGCTGTTAACCAGTCCCTTGCTGAATTATTAACACATGTGGAATCACAATCAGTCCCAACTTCTCACATATTGTCCATATACTATGACCAACAGAAACGTGTGCGGTGAAATGTAACTTACAAGTTACTTAATTTGTTGAACTGGTGTCAATTACAATTTTATAACATAAGAATACAATAAGAAAGGTACAAAATACATCATTAAAGAACATAACAATACAGATAACATTTGTAGTAATATGGGCTTTACAAAAGAATCGAAAGAACATATACATCAGTGTTACAAGAATTATGACATAAGTAAATACATAAAAGATCAGAATAACTTTTGAAACATCAACTTCACACATGAGCATTAAAACAAAACAGAATAAATAATGTCTAAACATTTTTGCGAAGTAAATAACATATTATTAATGCAAATTATATTTGAGGATTACAGTATTCCTCATCATAGTGAATGTAGCTTAGTATTAGAAGAGAAAAAATTCTATGAAACAGTACACAGAGACAGGAACAAAACAAATACACAAGGGTACACAAAAACATAGTGGGATAACACAAAAGGAAAGGACCGGGTTTGTTCTCAGTGTAACATTTGATACTGCAGTCCAACCCAAAACTTCATTCCATAGATCTTTCGTCTTATTGCAACATTTGTTTCCACCAAAAAAAAATCCTATCCAAGCATGCTTTCTGTATTTATATGTACACATATTTCTTACCTCATTATTTATTTACCATTATCTTACCTCATCATTTATTTCCAAGAAAATCCTACCTAAATCTGTAGTCCCTAAACCCTACTTTTTTGGTTCATATCCTCTTTCAAAGTACTTTTTTGGCCAAACCATTTTCTTATAGCTTCTCAATGCATTTCTTCCAATTCATCACCACTTGTTCTCTTATATGGCCTACCCCATCTTAAGCTAACTTAAATCTACTGAGCTCAGATGCTAAACTAAGGAACGAGGCAATGCAGCAGCACAAAACAATTAACACAAATAGTAATGACAAAAAAATGCAGAGTGCAAAGCAAGCAGCAGTAAATCTAAATTAACAGATAAAATGAAAAATTACAACTAATATGAGCCAATGTGCAGCAACAAGAAAAATAAATCAGTAGTAAAACTGGCTTAAGAGAGTAATGTAAAGTGAAATTTAGTAGCACTAAAGGGAAATGTATATTCACATCTTAATGTCTATGTAATTAAAGTGGTGAACCACAACTTATTCTACAAAAGAAATTACCAAGTACTTGAAAAGAAAATTCTGCATGCAATTCCTGTGAAATGTTTTTGTGCTCCTTCGTTTTTTTTAAGTACATCATAAAGTGATTATTTACTGGATCTGTAGGCATAAAATATCTATATTAGTACATCTATTAAATTTTATTTTAACCAATGCTGCAGTGCAGCTAGAAACTAGATATTAAACAAAATGAGCAATCTCTCAACTAGAAAGACAATAGATGTAAAATGTTTCTCATCATTTCATTAGTCATTTTAGTAAATATCGTAAATTAAGAGCTCCACAGTGTAATCATATGTTTTCAAGTTTGAGCGTGTCGTATTTGCGATGCTTTCGACAAAGAAATGTCAATAGCGAGGGAATGGTTTTTTTTTTTTCTTTTTTTTTTTTTTTAACCTGTGCCTCTGAAAGGCACACACAAATGGCTTTTTTCCAGGCGATTGTCGTGCAGCTGGGTGCCCATGACGCATTACGTGCACGTGGTCACTTAACTTTCTTACCGAAATATTTACGACTCCAGTTTGCACTACAGTGACAGTCTCATATAAAAAATTTCACAGGTCTAGAATTTGCGTTACAAATCTGTAGAAACAAATTCCTGTAAATATAACAGTGTCCAAAAGATTTTCGTCGGCATTGTGGTACATTCACGCATTTACACACATTTCATACCTCTTAAAGTACGATTCTTGGTTTCCAACATCCTTTTGCACAAATCAGAGTCCCTATCCACTACTCATTATTCATATACGTATTCATCGACACTTGTTCAATATTTCATCAAAATAAATACGTAGCATAATCAAATTCCTCATATAGCATCAGCTTATTGATCATAAACATACCGCAACAGCGTAATACACATCGTCATCATAACATCATAAAACCTCACCCAAATCTCAAAATCGTCGTAGCTTCCTTCAATAATTTCAATACCTAAAAAAATTCTCTGCTCATGTCAAAAGTGTCATTTACCTCAAATGTACTTTAAAAATCATGATCCCATACCAAATACATCATTCAAAGCTCTCATAGTATCACAATGGTTCCGAAAAAATATGAACAGTTCACAAAGCACAGACAAAATACAATTTCATAAATGTGAGTTTACCCAACTGTGTAATTGCGTAAACATGTGTCACTGATGTAGTAAAAAAATGTTTGTTTCTCTGTTAAATAATCAGATAGCTGTGTAATTTATGTGTTAGAGAAATATGGTACCGATGTGTAAAGTTGTATAAGCAAATACCATATTAGCTAGGGCTCCTTGTGCTTGCCAAACACATGGTACACAAAGTAAGCGTGTACCCCCCTGAGGATTAATGTAATTATACCCTCAGGTGTTACAGATTACAGCAACGGAATGAAATGTATCACGAAAAATCTTTGTATCATTGTACTTCAAATATCTTTAAAAATAAATGTTTTAAGTAGAAAATTAATCACTCAAATATGTGTACTGTAGCGCTAAACTGTGCTCTTGTTGTAAGACAATCTCTGTGGAAGTGTCGTAGTTATCGTCCTCCGAAAGCTAAGTTCTGCAAAAGTCAATGTACTTACCTCATGATAAACAAAAGGTAAATGCTTTGCGTATAGATATCTTAGTTATTATGCTTATTGGCGTGATGAAGAAAGTACTGTACAGTAACGTATTGTTGCGCCTCTCATTGTTGCTATACCACAAAAGTTACTACTAAAACATGTTTTACTTTCCAGAATAATGCAGAAAAACTGTGCAGATATAAAACAGAAACACCGCAAAAGCAATATTGTAAATTGTCACTCATTAGTAGCGTCATGATAAAACCGTGTAGTTGTCACATAAACTAACCACTGTGTCGTCTTGTATCTCACAGAAAGTACTTTAAATCCAGAATGTATTTTCAAGTAAACCAAAATGTTGCATTAAAATCTCATTAGCAGTACCAGTATATGTTCTAAGTATGTAAGCCTTATAGTCATTACGTAATCGTGCAACTAACAAGCAAGAATGTACACACACAATAACACTGTGACGTCTGTTCACTATAACAATGCATTCGTAATTTCTGTTTCAATAAGTTCTCTTGGTTCTTGATTGGATATTTAACTTCAAACATTGTTGCATGGTAACAGTTTCTAAGTCTGACAATGCATACTAGAAATGTTAAGTGAAAAGTTTTTTGGCAAAGACAAAGCTAAAAAGCAGATTATCTTTCAATAAAGGGTTTTACATGTGAAATGTGGTGTAAACCTTTACTCTTCCTAGTACGCAGTGTTTCCAAATTCGACGCAATTATCATGTGGTATACGTCGGTAAAGAATACTGGAATTTTTCTCAAGGTTAGCGTCTATGTAATTTTTCCCTGAGCCAGCCGGCGCACGTGGCTGCCTGCGGTGCGAGTCATTGTCTGTTTCTTTGTTGGCGCGCGTCGTTATTGGGATTAGGAGACCTAACTTCTACAAATTCACTTTGCTGAGAGTGCCCTGCTCTGTTTGAATCCCACCAGTTCTGATGGAATTCAGGTCTGTCATTTTGTCGGTAGTTTACATGGTTTCTTGTTTGTCGGTCATGTGGTGGAGAATTTCTCCCGGAATCGTAACTGCGCGCTGAACCGTTGCATCTAAAGTTATTCTGTCTCCCTTGATAATAATATTTTGGTTCCCAAATTGTCTGTTTCTATGGTTATCTCTGTCATATTCATTACTACGGAAATGCGATCTTTCTCTGTAACTATTATTACTCTGCCAACGGTTGTCATACGGGTGGTGTCTGTTTTGGTCACGATTTACGTTATAAGAATAGCCTTGTCGTGTATTATTTCTGTCATTGCGGAATTGTGACAGATATGACCTGTAATTGTTGTGCTCCTGTTTTCGCGTTCCGCGATTGTCAGTGTCAATTTCCAGTTCTTGTAACAGTCCCTGAAAAGCTTCAATGTCTTTTCAACGTCCTGCTAAAATAATATGTCGTATTTGATTAAGCAAATGCGGATGAGTTCTGTATGGGTTTGAAAGATACTGATTCTTATGCAACATGTCTTCAAAATATTTCATAAGACTGGAAAATTCAGATTGTTCGAAACATTTCATCATTATGATGCTATGTTTTACTCGGTCTTGTGTAGCTTGAGACCAATACGCTGAGAGGAAGGCATGATAAAATTCCCCTTCACTGTGACAATCGTAAATGACCGATCGCATTCTTACAGCTGGTTCATTCTCTAAGTAGCCACACATAAATTCTTATGTGCACTCTAATGACCAGTTGGGAGGAAAACAATGAGAGAATTGATGGAGCCATGCTTGTGGATGAATGTCGTTGCCAGAATTCTTAAATGTTTTGAATTTACGTGTAGTAATGAACAGCTTATAGTCAAAATCATCATGTCGGCGAGTCGCATGTCGGTCATTGTTATGTAGTTTCCGTGGTTCCATCTCAAAATTCGGTGTACCTTGCCAATTTCTTTCATAATTTCCGAAGTGCCCTGAGTTATTATTTTGTGGCTGTTCCGTATTTCTATGTCCCTCTTCCCGTATTGGAGCGTGAGTGGCCTCTGAAATACGTAATTCTTGTATTACCTGAGTCACCTGATCTTGTACTTCCCGGATTTCTCTTTGGTGTTGTGTATTAATTTGATTCTGATTTTGTTTGAATTTCCTAATTTGTTTGCACTCTTCTGTGTCATTAAAGACTACCGGTTTTGTGTCATTCAGATTATCATCTACCTTCGTAGATAAGTTAGTGAACTGATCCGAAAGTTCGGCTACTTTCTCCGATAGTGAACACATTTCCTCAGTGTGTTCTTCTGAACCAAGTTTCAGAGTGTCCATTTGTGTTGAAATCGAATCTACTGTGTCCTTTAAGTTTTCCTGAGTTTTTGCAAGTTGCGTAACCGAATCGGTAGATGCACTGAGTCAATTTTAGCCCACAAGGTCTCATGATTTTCATGAACAATGGTTTGCAGTTCTTTTATGGCTGCTTTGTGATTCTGTAATGCATTTTCATGCCACGAAAAAATAGGTTGAAAATGCTCACAAATTTGTGTTTTTACGTCATTACAGACTTTTTGACATTTCGATTCAATGTTATGTAACTCAGTAGTTACATCTTCACGTGTTTGTTCAAGTATGGTGTCTAACTTTCGAAGATTTTGTTCCATTGTGTCTAACTTTTGAAGCTTTTGCTGTGTTTGTCTCTGATTTTGTTCCATTTGTTGCATTAATTGCATTAATAATGTATTAGTGTCTGGACTCTGTTCCTCTATGCTTTTTGGCAGAGAATTTGCACCGGCAGCATTCACATTTTGACAAGCAGAAAATGTGTCTTGACTTATTTGAGAAAACGGTGAGGACGCAAAACCTGAATCTACAGTATTTGCAAGATTGTGTCCTGTCATTTCGGATTCCTGAGGCGAGCTCTTGCCGACTGATCGATTGATAATGCTTCCCCGTTCACTAATTGTTTCACTGCCTACAGCATTATTCGCAGCCCACTCCATTTCCCTATGCACAATTACCAAATTACTACTTTAAACATTAGTTAATTCATTACTCGGCGGCACTGATAAGCTAAGCTCGTCATCACTATTATTTCTCAGTTTGCTTTGGAGCCTAGTATTACGTTTTTCACACGCCATTATTGTCACAATA
Source organism: Schistocerca americana (assembly GCF_021461395.2). NCBI lineage: Eukaryota > Metazoa > Arthropoda > Insecta > Orthoptera > Acrididae > Schistocerca > Schistocerca americana. The sequence goes on from NC_060123.1 coordinate 227,764,663, forward strand.
TTTCACACGACAACACAGAAAACTACAATTTGAAGAGCAAAATAAGGAAACACATTAACATAGCATTGAAAATAATATCTCGTTAATTGCAAGCGCAGCTGTGAAATACTTGGTGAAAATCTACATACATGCCACAACTGTTGTACTGTACAACTGCAACTACAAAGGAGATTCTCTCTACAATTACGTGCTAGCAATAAACAAAATCTACACTAATTACACCAACTACAAGAAAAAATCAGAAGATTCCAGTGAGGTATCCTGGCAGGCTCGCCATATGAAACGTCCCCTTATGAACAATTATAGTTGACTGTGCCTAAACTGACACACAATATTTTTAGTGCAACGCAATCTGACTTTCTATAATCCCTACAAAAGAGTGGCCCTGACTAACATTAACCTATACGTTTCACAAATCGCTTACCTCACAAAAATCTTGGTTACTCGAACTACTGCAATACAGCGAGCGCCACTACTGGCAGCTAAATAAAAGATTCAAACTACGGAAGGCACTAACTACTGATAGGCATAGTTAGCAAATGAAAGATTTTGATAGAGAAGAAACAATGTATTTACCTTAATAGTGTTCAAGGGTCATAATATATATAGCAGTTCATGACATCCAGTCTTACAAATTTCAAAACTTCGCCATCTCTCTCCCCACATCAACCACTGCTGGAAGCTCACCTCCAACTGTGCCACGCTACGCGCTGTTAACATACAGCTGCCCAACACTACAATGGCGAGTATTACAACAATGCCAACCAGCCACTGACTGCACACAGCACAGCCAGTGATTTTCATCAGAGCGCTATGTGGCGTTACCAATATAAAAACCTAAACAGCCTACTTACACACTTACTTAAATCAGTGAAAGGAATGCACCTTCCCCTTTTTAGTTCAAGATCATTGTTACTGTATTATTACCTTAGTTTAAGCTTCTTTGAAAGGATGTAGGAAGAGGACTAATAATTTTGCTTTATGTCACTGTAGTTTTAAGATTTCCGAAAAGTTCTACATTTCTTCTTTAGCAAAAATTTAAAATTTCACAACAAAATTCTGAATAGGGGTTCATAAATTACAAAAATAACTGATACTTCTTACTTTTTAATAATTTTATTGAAAATAAGAATAATATGATGACTGAAATGCAGCTGAAATTAAATGCTATTTCCTGAAATTATCTATAGGTTTCATTTACAAACAGTGTACCATTATATATGTATAGTTTGATAATCGTTCCAGGTTGCAGATCATGGCTTCTTTGGAGCTGAGCGATGGTATAACCAGACGCCTTCCATATTGGACGGTTTCCAGCCTTTGTGGCAGCAATAGATTGGCGATTGGTCTCTTTTTATCATTTTCTTTGTATTTCAGCAAGTTTTCTTATAGCAGAGGGACTCTTGTTGAAAAACGCAATTGCTATCAGAGCCCATTACCAGTTTTCTCTACCGACTTCTGTATCGCATGTTGCACAATGCAATATAAAGAATGTACATATATGGGATATATGGAAGGATAAAAGGCATGGTAGCTGATTTTGTGTTGAAAATATTTTCTGATGTTTTGATAGCGATTTTAAACTTGAATTTATATTTTCTCATAGGAACCATTACCCAGTTTGAAATATTATTTTACATTGTGCCTTTCTTCAGTCTGGATGCACTGTAGAATGTACTACTTTAATTCAGTCCTATCATGTCCAAAAAGTACCTTAGAGCGCGCGGAGTGGCCGCGCGTGTAGGGGCGCCATGTCACGGATTGCGCGCCCCCTCCCGCCGGAGGTTCGAGTCCTCGCTCGGGCATAGGTGTGTGTGTTGTTCTTAGCATAAGTTAGTTTAACTAGGGTGTAAGTCTAGGAACCGATGACCTCAGCAGTTGGGTCCCTTTGGAATTCACACACATTTGTGCCTTGAGTACATACAAATTAATGTCATTTGTGGTTGTCCACCTGTCGTTGAGCATCAGCAACAAATCTCATAATATCATTGATAACAACGAATGGCTATGTCAGCATCAACGAATGGCTATGTCAGTATCACAAGTAACACAGTCATATAATAACGTTATTTTTAACCTATTTGTATGGAAAAACATCAAATCAAACGTATGAATTTTAAACTGCAAAAATTTGTTGTAAATTCTGTCGATCTAATGCTTTATTCTTACATTGTATTATGGTTTCTAGATACTTGAAAATGGCATATATGCAGAAATTACAGTAGTGAAATAAGAACAATCAAGCCCGGATCTGGGGAGGGGGGGAGCAAACCGTGGTATCTGTCCCAGGTGACAATTTCAGTAGCGCCAAATTCATATCCTTGAAGAAAAAAATCTTGTTTCACAAAGCGTCCAGCATCAAGCGCACGCTGGTCTATCGGTTAGTGATATGATTCTGAAACGCATCCCTACTGGTTTTTGAACACATTCTAACTTTATTTGTGAACGAATCATAACTTGATTTTTGAACACATGAATAGCATACGTGATGTGTCTGAGAGGGGAATCCCCATTCCATCAAGAAACAAAAAACTTTTCCTCAAACAAAAGGGACGGGACAATACTAGCTGAGTCGAATAAACCCGAACGGCTGAATTTCATTGACTGGGTGTGCGAATGATGAGCGTTGTTATAATTATTAGCGAAATCCATTGATTCAGACTATCAGACTGCAAATAAACGACTAACAGGAACAACAGATAAGAAAGATCTCATATTATCTTCTCGGTGTATCCAAGAAAATAAAATTTTGTCAGAAATCTTTTGCCAGATCGCTACACTACTAAAGGCCAGTTGTACAGACCCCGTTTACCAGCCGCTTAAGTTCTGTTCTCGGAATAGCGTGGAAAACGCGCTGTACGAATACGTAATAACGCCTAACCGGAGAATAAATGCGGGATAACTAAACCGCTGATTCTGGCAGGGTTAGTGAAGTTAACCAGAGAGTAAGTTTTAACAATGGCAGGAAAAGTTACAGAATTAGTGATCACAAGATTGTTTGTTGCAACGAGGAAGGAGAAGAATTGGGGAAATCACACAAATTATGTGGAAGAATATGACGATCCCAAATCTGTATAAAAATTTCGTACTGCTATTTTTTGATCCCATGCTTGAGAAACTGGAGCATATGAATGAAATGTGAAACTATTTACCAACATAAGAATTTTTGCTTGTAATAAGCATAATAAGGCATTTGATATTGGTACTTCGTGGGTTATATTCTATCGTGTTATTTATGTAAATGAAATAGATAAAAATGGCCATTTATCCTAAAACAGTCTCGCTTATTTGGCGGGTATTACAATTTCTACAACATCAGAAAGACCTATTTCGTTTTATCTAGCAGACAGTGACAAAATAAACGTAATCAAATCGAGAAACCACATCACTGTTGGGTACTATGCGTATTAACAGCTTTTTCAAGTATCAGACAACGACATTTTGAGGCCATTTTGATTTTTCATGTAGCAAACCATTTGACGAACTTTGACGAAGTAATAGATACTATTGCAGAAAGGAAAGCACGCCGTGTAAATCTGTAGCAAGATTAGAGAGAAAAAAAAAAGCTGGGACCTAAGGACTGACGAAATGTGTACTTCTTTATGTTTGCTATGTTTAATTTTATGTCGCACAGAAGAGAAATTTATTAGCTAATAGACAATAAAGAGCACGAATTTTCTGAAGAGTTCTTATTTTCCCTGTCACACATAATCCCATCTAGTATTAATTTTGATTTTTTTTAAGGGTGGTAGGATGTCAGGCCAACCGACTTTGAGTAGGGGAGGCATCACAGGACATTTTAATTTCCACAGTCCTGAACACAGATTTGAGGGCTTCCATTACGAAATATACACGTTTGAATTCCACATAGCGAAATACAGTGACGTGTGATAGAAGATCACTTACATTTCCTCAAACAAATGTGTTTTACATGTAAAACTCTTCACAAAGATGTGCACAACAAAATGAACTTATTTTTGAAACATCGATTTTTTTAAATTTTTGACAACATTTCCCAAACCCTTGAGTGGGAGGGGCGAGGCGGGGGGAGGAGTCACTGTCAAGTTTCTGCCCTGGTTCGGAAACATTGAAGTTTCGGGCTGAGAACAGTAACACCTAAAAGCTAGTATGATGTAATTAAGAAAAAATATAGAATCTGTAGGCCCATAATACACGAAATTAATAATTTTATTTAAGGTGATCAGCTTTGTAGCATTGACAGATTTACTTGCATGTTGTTGCAAAACAAACAGTGTGAGTATCACAAAAGAAACTAAGTCAGGATCTGGTTGGGAACAAAATGACAGTGGCAGGCTACAAACAGATTGAGACTCACTTTGATTTCCTGGATTAAAATTTCGTCTTAAGTTGAAGCAGACACTGTTGAGGACGAATTTCGAAAACAGTTCCTCAAATTTCTGCAGAAGAATTATCAGTTGATTGTGATCTTGATGGCCCTCCTGAACCACACTGTTCCAGAGATAGTGTTGGATGCTGGAACTTTAGATGTGTCCTGCGGTTTGATGAGGAGCCAGAAGAGCAGGTACTTACAGCGTTTTCCTTTTATGTATCTAGTTTTGTAAAATGATACCATGTATCACCTGAAACTTTTCTGCGTGAAGGTGACATGGTTGACTTATGTCCTGCAGCTTTGAAAAATACATTATATGGAAAAATTAAAATACTTACTATAAAGATGCTCTTCTTAAATAGTAAAAACTTAATATGAGAAATATACATGCAGTGCATTCTATAATCTAAAAGTTCACTAATATATTTGTAAAATTTAATGGTACATACATACCATTATTATTACAATGAACAGTATCCATGGTGAGCTGAACTTGAATGGAGAGCATTGTGTCAAACATTCAAGTCGAACTGGTGAACTGAAACTGTGAACACGACAAGAGTGCTGCAAACCGAATCATTGAGTGAGACAAAAACGAAAAAGATCAGGTTGACAGCTGAGTCACCTTGTGAAGTGCTTCACACAGCACTGGGAGTGGTGAGAGGTTGTCAGGAGCCGAATCAGTGAGGGAGTGAAGAGTGCATGACTCGTGAGTCACCTGTCATCTGAATCAGTGAATGAATCAGGAGCACAGTGACTTGTGAGTCATTTGCAGTCAACTCCGTGCTGAGTCGGGACCAGTAGGGGAGCCAAGTGTTTTGCTCTGCAGAGCATTGTCTCTCACAATGAAGCGTCAAATGAGCCAACACAGTAACTCCTTGCAAAAAACCTTTTCAAATCAAAAGTAGAAGTAAAAGGTGAAGAAGTATTTTCTGAGTTGATGCAGTGTTCTATGGAAGTTATCTTTCTTTGTTTTCTATTCCTTTTCTGGCTGACAGGAGCTATTCACAACAGTACAGTAAGTTATATAAACATATACATAACAAGTTGAGTAGAGCATACTTTTTCGCAGTATAGTTTTTGTCATAGTGACTAATTCAGCATTTTGGTTGGACTGCTATTACAGCAGCCTGTCCTAGGATCTTCATTCCACACGTTGATGTCACTGTAGAGGACTTTCAGATGTGAAGCGCTACCACTGCTTTTTTCCAAGTCACCGATCGCTCACTCCATGAAAATATATAGCTCTTTGAATCAGTTCAGGAGTCCATCGTTCATGTCTTACACACACACACACACACACACACACACACACACACACACACACACACAATATCAGTTATCTGAACTATCAAATCTTTAGCATTCTTCTGAACTGTTTATCGTCCATGTTTCACTTATGTACAAAGCTATGCTCAAGACCTTCAAAAAAGACTTCATAACACTTACATTAATATTCGAAGTTGGCAAATTTCTCTTTTTGAGAAACGCCTTTTTGCGGGTACCAGTCTGCAGTTTGTATACTCGGTTCTTTAGCCATCATCAATTATTCTGGTGCCTACATAGTAAGACTTGTCGACCACTATTAGTGTCTCATTTCCTGACCTAAAACCCTTAATAGCATCTTATTTAATTCGATTATGTCCCATTACCCTTGTTTTACTTACTTACTTCACACGTTTGCACCGCACTCCGCCTTCTGGCTGTGAGCATTCCCTATTAAAGGGTAGACGCAGATGGCGCTCTTGTAGCTATGCCACTACGATATCTACTGGCGCACGATGTTGAAACCATTACCAGTTCATCAACTTCCCTCCAGGTAGCATATGCCGCCATCGGATCAAAATCGACGTCGTTTTTCCAGGTGGACTTTTTTTCCGACTGTGTGTCTACCTGCAACGTCCGCGGGAAATGTCTGGCTGTTACAACCAGTGAATGACCTCTTTGCTGATTCACTCATATTAATTAATGTTCAGATAAAAGTACGACAGATGAGTCTCTTAGTTTCTTCTTACCCACAAATCAGAGTAATTCCCGCCTTCTGATTCTGAAAGCTTTCTCTGGAGCATTTGGTTGAGTTCTTTCCTTGAAGGAAAAAAACGCTCTGCGGCGATAAAGGTCTCTACTGACCATCTTAATACGAGGAGTCATGATCCTGATGCTGACCTATTGATGCTCCGGAACATAGATTAACGTGATGTGCTTCGGTTAGTGCGGTCAAGTGTTATCTGAGTAGCAGAATTTCACTGCATTCAACTACTAGAACATTTAGGAATGTTATTATTGAATTTCAGTGAGTAAATGTAGTTATTATCCGATGAAACATGTGGTCAAGCACTTGGCTTATCTTGCGATGAAGGTAGCGTTGTGCACCTAACAATGATCTCTCATTTGGATAATTACACGCAGTACTACCGTCAATCACGTTAACTGCTATAAAAGTTGCACCCCTATCGGATTCATTTTCAGTGTCTTTGAATAACCTTGATTTCGTCCTTGTGAGCCACGTCTTAAGCATGGGAATGAATTCCAATATGCCAAGCAAATATACAGAAGCGGAAATCAGTGTGAAGGCAGGGTTCCAATGAAAGTACTAGTACAATGTCTGAAGCAAACATGTATCGAATTAATCGTGGCAGTAGTAGATACACATAAGACATAAACATTCATGACGGAATTACATAGTTTCTTTCATAACAAGAGCCGACCGGTTCTAGGCGCTTCAGTCTGGAACCGAGCGACCGCTACGGTCGCAGGTTCGAATCTTGCCTCGGGCATGGGTGTGTGTGATGTCCTTAGGTTAGGTAGGTTTTAGTAGTTCTAAGTTCTAGGGGACTGATGACCTCAGATGTTAAGTCCCATAGTGCTCAGAGCCATTTGAACCATTTCATAACAGGAGTGACAAAACAAGGCGTTTGCATTTTCTGGTGTAGAAATTGGTATAAAGGCACTGCCTGTCCCGTTGTGTTATTGCACGGTTAGTACTTCGTGCAACCTCTGTTTTTCGTAATCACATCAAAATTTCTCTTCGGCGTTGATTTTTTTTAGTTTTTTACTCCTTCTAGTGAAATCGCTTTTTTAAGCTCACAGAAGACTTGTGTCTCAAATTGCTTTCCATTGCGATAAACATGCCTTACGAATATTCCCCGAAGATTTTCAATGGAGTTCAAATCTGGACTACGTGCAGGCCAGGTAAGACCTCGATAACTGTTCGGTTGTAGAGGAAGGATGCACAAATGCATTATCGTATTGAAACATCGGACTTCCGTCGCCTGGGCCCTCGTACATTCTAATCAATTTTGTCTCTAGCATCGCAGTGTAGGTATAAGAGTTCATTCTGATGTCCAGCCAAGCAATGCGTGATTTGCCTTTAGCACAGAAGGCTGCCCAAATCATAACGCTTTCACCACCAAAATATGTGCTCATTCTTACTTGCTGGTCTGTTCTCAGATAAATGACAATAATATTGAAATCCATCTGCCCCATCTAAGTTAAACTTCTTCTCATTACTGAAAATCCCTTCATCCCATTCTGAAGACCATGACATATGTTTTTTAGCAAATTCCGATTACTCGGTTTATGTTAGGGTATTATAGCAGGTTTCTGCAGTCGTTCCGTGAATGTAAGATGTTTGTTATTTGACAAACTGTGTTGTAAATGTCTAGCAGTTACTGGCAACTGTAAAACAGCAACAAGTTGGGAAGAATAATATTTCATGCCTCTTTGTTTGATCAGAAGTACCCGTTTCGATGCATCAAATAATTTTCTACTTCGCCCATATTTTCCGTTATGTATATAGCGTGTGCCTAATCTAAAGAAATTATCAATAAATGCACTTGAACAGTCCAACTTCTTGTCGACTTGACGATTGGAGTGTCTTATTTCCTTGTAGGCGCCAATTTCTGCTATTTCATCACATGATAACTGTTTTCCGCATGGCATTGTGACAATCGTGATTTATCTACACAACACGCACTGCCACTAATGCTGTCTGTATCCCATCTGCAGTAAAGGCACGTACGTACTCACTAACACCGCACATAGCTGACTGCCTTTATACAGAGTTCCAACCTTTACCACCTGAATCGTTGATGTTCTGTTGTTCTATACTGTACTACGGATAATATTTGACTATGTTTGTCGGTATACGGGGTCTCATATTACTGCATATACACTGGGCAGAATTACACTCCTGGAAATTGAAAAAAGAACACATTGACACCGGTGTGTCAGACCCACCATACTTGCTCCGGACACTGCGAGAGGGCTGTACAAGCAATGATCACACGCACGGCACAGCGGACACACCAGGAACCGCGGTGTTGGCCGTCGAATGGCGCTAGCTGCGCAGCATTTGTGCACCGCCGCCGTCAGTGTCAGCCAGTTTGCCGTGGCATACGGAGCTCCATCGCAGTCTTTAACACTGGTAGCATGCCGCGACAGCGTGGACGTGAACCGTATGTGCAGTTGACGGACTTTGAGCGAGGGCGTATAGTGGGCATGCGGGAGGCCGGGTGGACGTACCGCCGAATTGCTCAACACGTGGGGCGTGAGGTCTCCACAGTACATCGATGTTGTCGCCAGTGGTCGGCGGAAGGTGCACGTGCCCGTCGACCTGGGACCGGACCTCAGCGACGCACGGATGCACGCCAAGACCGTAGGATCCTACGCAGTGCCGTAGGGGACCGCACCGCCACTTCCCAGCAAATTAGGGACACTGTTGCTCCTGGGGTATCGGCGAGGACCATTCGCAACCGTCTCCATGAAGCTGGGCTACGGTCCCGCACACCGTTAGGCCGTCTTCCGCTCACGCCCCAACATCGTGCAGCCCGCCTCCAGTGGTGTCGCGACAGGCGTGAATGGAGGGACGAATGGAGACGTATCGTCTTCAGCGATGAGAGTCGCTTCTGCCTTGGTGCCAATGATGGTCGTATGCGTGTTTGGCGCCGTGCAGGTGAGCGCCACAATGAGGACTGCATACGACCGAGGCACACAGGGCCAACACCCGGCATCATGGTGTGGGGAGCGATCTCCTACACTGGCCGTACACCACTGGTGATCGTCGAGGGGACACTGAATAGTGCACGGTACATCCAAACCGTCATCGAACCCATCGTTCTACCATTCCTAGACCGGCAAGGGAACTTGCTGTTCCAACAGGACAATGCACGTCCGCATGTATCCCGTGCCACCCAACGTGCTCTAGAAGGTGTAAGTCAACTACCCTGGCCAGCAAGATCTCCGGATCTGTCCCCCATTGAGCATGTTTGGGACTGGATGAAGCGTCGTCTCACGCGGTCTGCACGTCCAGCATGAACGCTGGTCCAACTGAGGCGCCAGGTGGAAATGGCATGGCAAGCCGTTCCACAGGACTACATCCAGCATCTCTACGATCGTCTCCATGGGAAAATAGCAGCCTGCATTGCTGCGAAAGGTGGATATACACTGTACTAGTGCCGACATTGTGCATGCTCTGTTGCCTGTGTCTATGTGCCTGTGGTTCTGTCAGTGTGATCATGTGATGTATCTGACCCCAGGAATGTGTCAATAAAGTTTCCCCTTCCTGGGACAATGAATTCACGGTGTTCTTATTTCAATTTCCAGGAGTGTATTTCAACCGACGACGCTAATTTTCCTTCAAATATCCATGCTTTTATAGTGATTTCCACTACTGTATTGCCCTAAGCCACTGCGATTAGATGCTACTGTTTCGCGAACTAGCTTGGAATACAGGAATGTATTTCGTAGCGGAGGCAGCTCGACTACCACGTGTCGGTGGGAAGCCTTTGTTCCGCTTAAGTAGTGCCTATGGTGGACGAATGTAACTTTTCATGTCTGCTTTGAGTCATATGTGAATCACGTAGAATATTAATGCCAGGTTATCTCCTCCTCACATTCTCATCAGATTCGTAAGCTGGTCGGATCTTCGCAGTTAGCTTCCCTCAAGTAATTATCATTAGTAAGGGTTAATTATTACGTTTTCAGTGTTAACTTGTTCATAGGAAGCGGGTTGTTGTGTCCAATAACAAATTTTGTGAAATCGTAAAAGTCCGTTTGTCAAGAATAATTCTACCTAAAGTCATTTCCGCTCCTCCTCCAACCAGTAGTTCCTCATGAAAAGCGTTGTGGAAAAGCTTGCTAAAGGCAACAGTGTAAGATGGTCTAACGTTCAGATAATCTAAACCACCACCAAGTGTAACCACGTTCCATCGCATGGAGCTTGTCCGTGGAGCATAATTCAAATCAGAGTCCTTGTTAATTTCAAATCCAGATCAATCAGTAGTAATATACGAAAACTATATATCCCCTCCCCCTTCTTCAAAAAAATAACTGACCACTTACACTAGCTCACATCATCACGTATTCGGTGGTAAAGTCGAGCGAAGATCTTCCAACATCTCCATCGTTCGCTGAGAAACTCTCAATCTTTGAACGATTTTCGCATTGTGTGTGCATGTCTCACAGCTGTAAGTAAAAATTGACTATACACACTGACTAGTAATTTTTTGGCAGCTTGGAACATTTTGAAAAAAACTTTCTTTAGTTTACCAAAAGCAGTCGAGGCCATTTGCACTCTTTCCTTCATATCTTTTTATTTTCTTGAAATGCCCCAAACACAAAAACTCAAGTACCAGTTCTATGACTTCGCTGTACGTTTGTTCAGTTTTCTTTTCGATTACTTCATTACACATTATTTTAGTCGTATTGAACTTGATTTTCGCGATTACTTTCGAACATTCTACAATCTAATATGTCAAAAATCCGCCTCAGTTGCAAAATGTTACTGGTCTTTACCCAGGTTTCAGCTAGAGTAATCTAGCCTTCTTCAGTAGCATAAAACAAACTAATACATGCAAGAATAAGGTATAGCGTCCGGGGCTAACAGACCGCTTTCTACGAAGTGGGGACGGGGCTGTACCTCAACTAAGTAACATAGCTTGACATGGGACCACGGTACTTTAGCTTTTTATGTCTGAGCGTGCCTGGATGTGTGTGATATCCTTAGGTTAGTTAGGTTTAAGTAGTTCTACGTTCTAGGGGACTGATGACCTCAGATGATCTGACCGTGCCTTATTCTGGCGTGTATTAGTTTATTTTATGCTTCTTAAGAAGGCTAGATTACTCTAGCTGAAACCTGGGTAAAAAAAGTAACATTTTGCAACTGAGGCGGATTTTTGACATATTAATTATCACAGTTGCTGACAGGGCTGCAACATGTTAAAAATTCTTAGATTTTATAATCTACATGCATACTCCGCAAATCACCTTAGGTGTGTGGCGAAGGGTACTTCAGCTACACTATCTGTTCCCCCCCTTTCCTAATCCGGTCACTAAAAGCTCGCAACCCATGTAACATCTAGTTTCTGTGATTTTCTCAGCGTGACCATTTTGCGGTACACGTGTGAAAGGAAGTAAAATGTTGCCCGGCTCTGCATGGAATGTACATTCTCGACATTCCAGCAACAAACCTCTCCGTTATGGACAACGCTTTTCTTTTGTAGCGTCTGCCGCTGGAATTCTTAAGCATCTTCTCAAGGATATCGTGCTGAATAAATGATCCAGCGACGAAAGACACCAGCATTCATAGAATCTTCTCTAACTCTCCGACTAAACCTGATTGGTAAGAGTGGCAGAATGATGAACAGTACTCAGGTATCGGTCGAACAAGTGTTTTTTAAGCCACTTCTTTCGTCAATGATTCATATTTCCTTAAGATTCTACCGCAGAATTCAAACTGATGTCTGATCTTCCTGCGGCCATGTCACTTTAGGTTGCTCCGGATGGTTACTGCTACACAGTTTACGGTAGTTAATGTTTTCAGCGGTTCGTCGCCAATAGTTTAATCGGACAGCAGTTTGGCCCTTCGCCTATTTATCCGCTCTACGTTATATTTCTTTTTACGTTCTGTGTCAACTGCCAGCCGCAGCACCAACCGTTGGTCCTCTGCAGGTCTTCCTGCATTTCGCTACAGCCTCCTGGTAGGGCAACCTTTCTACAGACAACAGCACCGGCTGTGACTAGCCTCTTGCAGCCTCCATCTCTATCGATAAATCATTAACATAAATTTTAAATACCAGCGGCCGTATAAAATTCCCTTTGGGTGCTTCAGAAATTATGAGGGGCAGACAAAATGATTCAAATGGCTCTAAGCACTATGGGACTTAACATCTGAGGTCATCAGTCCCCTAGACTTAGAACTACTTAGCCCTAACTAACGTAAGGACATCCCAAACATCCGTGCCCGAGGCAGGATTCGAACCTGCGACCGTAGCAACAGCGCGATTCCGGACTGAAGCGCAGAGAACCGCTCGGCCATAGCGGCCGACAAGGGGCAGACAGATGAAGATGAGACAGAGGGAAAAAGGAAAGTAAACTGTTTGTTGTGTCAAAGGTAACAGCTTTAACTGTTTATACATTTATCTCACTGTGAGACAAGACCGTGAGTGCCTTCATGGAAAAATTTTTGCTGTTGTTAACCGAACCATGATTGTACGCAGGTGTGCGCCTCTTCGTCTCACGCAAATCTAAGGCCAGGAATGTCTATTTTCAGGGCTCCAAAAATACGGAAATCGCATGACGAAACGTCGGGACTGTACGGAGAATGTGTAAGTGCTTCCCAACGAAACTTCTGCAGCGTAGTCGAAACAACCATGGCAACGTGTGGGCTGGCGTTATGCTGCAACAGAATGTTGCCGTTTGTCAACTTTCCTGGGCGTTTGGACTTGATGGCGATGGCGATGGCGATTTCCGCAGTCTCCACGTATCATTGTGCGTTAATTGCGGCACCGTTTTCCAGAAAGTCAATGAGCAGCGCACCCGCGCAGGAAATAAAAAGGATACGTGACTTTCCCGGACTGGCGTGCACGACTTTGGATTTCTCCTGAGAGGGTGAATACAAGAGCTTCCATTGTTTGTTCTGACACTGTCTTCGGCTCAAGATGATGACAGTGTTTCACCTCCCGCGACAGTACAGGACAGGAAATAATATTCTTCACCTTGACACAGTTCCAGGTGGCACAGTGATGTCGATATTCTGTTCAACTTCTGCTCCTCTGTCAGGCTGTGGGGAACCCACTGCGCAGAGACGCTCTGTGATGACGGTACGAGCGGTACCGTGGCTGATGGCCAGCCCGGTTAGCCGTGCGCTCTAACGCTCGGCTTTCCGGATTGGGAAGGAGCGCCTGGTCCCCGGCACGAATCCGCCCGGCGGACTTGTGTCGAGGACCGGTGAGCCGGCCAGTCTGTGGATGGTTTTTAGGCGGTTTTCCATCTGCGTCGGCGAATGCGGACTGGTTCCCCTTATTCCGCCTCAGCTACACTGTGTCAGCGATTGCTGCGCAAACAGGTTCTCCATGTACGCGTACACCACCATTACTCTACCACGCAAACATAGGGGTTACACTCGTCTGGTGTGAGACGTTCCCTGTGGGGCCCACCGGAACCCTGAAAGAGTGGTTCGGTGTAGGGTGGAGGGGTGAAGTGGACTGCGGTAGTCATCGTGGGGTAGTGGACCACTGCGGCTGCGGCGGGGACGGAGCCTCTCCGTCGTTGCTGAGTACCCGGTTAACATACAATACAATACAATACAATACCGTGACTGATAACCAGTTTGAACGAATATCTCCCACCGTCCGCCGTCGGTCACTTCTGACAGCAGCATACACCGTAGCAATGACAGAAACGATGAGCCTGCCCTTTCTGACTGCTCTCTTTCAATGACGCCTGACCTTCTCGAAATCATTTATTCCACGCAAACACATGCGCACGTGACATATTTCTTTCCGCAGTCAGAAACCGCCATACACCTCGCTGTTCCTCTTTCCCGGCCATCACAGTGAAGTCAGACAGATGAAGACGAGACAGAGGGAAAAAGTAAAGTAAACTGTTTGTTGTCAAAGGTAACAGCTTTAACTGTTTAACTGTGTTTTTGCACGCACTGCATACACGACTCGCTGATCTCACTTCGAGCATGTCTAACAGACAAGTGGTACAGCGGTTCCTTCCTGATTCTCAAGATAGGGAACATCTGTACACATACGTGCCTTACTGCGTCTGCGTCATGCCCGTTATACAGTCGTCCTCGTTTTCACTTCGCTGCCTTCCATTCTTTGAGTTTTATTTGCTCTAGAGAATATTGTGCGCTACCGTTACTGGGACGCCGATGGTTAAGATATGTTCCATCAATACGTATCCCTTCTTCCTTTTCCAGTACAAGGATCTTAAAATGCTAACAATAGTTTTGGTGGTGTCGAATGCCTTTGTCTGACTTCTTTTCGATTTGAAATTCCCAGTAATATTCTTCGGTACACTAACACGTGCAGAATCGATACCTTGATCTTCAGTGGATGTTGCGACAAATTTCGATAAAAGTGAGTCAAATACTTTCTCAAACTCTATTGCTGCCAATTCATATTCATAACTTATTATTGGTATACAAAAGAATCTCGAAAAGGTATTTGTAGATTATCATACGATTGATGGGATAAATTTAAGAACTGCTAGAGGTGTAACAGATTCCATCACACGAGTGTACAGAAAATTCTGGCAAAACACTTCTCGGTCAGGGGCTATGGACGTAGGATAGCACTTCCGGGAGTCTTGCACGCACTGTAATCGCGAAAGCTGTAAACAGCGCGATTACAAAAGCTTCACTTGTGTATGTGTGTGCGATCTGGCACATGATTTCATCAACACCGCTAGTCCATTAGTTCACCGTGGCGAGCTAATCACCATCCACAATAACCAGTGGCCCGTTCCGCGAAAAGCGCGCTTCAGCAGAGGCACACCGGCTTTGTGAGTTAACATGCTTCCAGTTCAAAATACCGTTAAAAACTCTACGATACCGATACTACGCGAAATAATCCAGAGACTGTTTTAAGTCAATGTTTGAAAATTTGTGTTGGATAAACTCTAATGTGAAACAAGTAGCAGTCTGTTAATATTGACGCTCAGTAACTTGCTAAACCTTGGGAATGGCTTGTATTGCTTCTTCACGATGTGTGGATCATCATATTTTGCTCCAGTACGACTACTACTCATGTGTTCTTTCTCACTCTCCGTCGTCATCTGTCATTTTACGAGATAGTATTCCTACCGATTCTAAGGCCTTGCTCGAACATAGCAGCTTTCTACACTGTGTAATGAAATTTAATAAAGTATGGGTTGATGTGGGGCATAAATGCCGCGTATTCTTGAAGATTCAGTATAGTTATTTATATATTAATTTAAAATATAAAGAAAACTCTAACCCTCCATGGTTTTTATCCTTACTGTTACAATATAGGTTCCCTAATATTTTTTAATTATTATCTTTTCTAAAATTTGCAAATTTTATTTCAGTTCCTACTGTGCTCGTCCCTAGTGCTGAATAACACTTTTAATTACTTCACATAATATTCGGTACCTGTTTTCTGGCTCTGATACGTTATTCTTTAGTTTATGTGATATCTGTTTCCACAATTTTATAATTACGAATCTTGTTAAAATTTGCAGTTTTAAAGTAATGAAATCTGTAATAGACACTTGCGACACAACCACATTAGTCATGCTCTGCTCATATTTGTTGAGGTGAATCAGTAATCAGGTCGCGATTCTCAAGGTGATCATGGCATTCTTATGAAGGTGACATTCCCTCATCATGATTCTTCACTCCACATACATGTAATACACATTATACAACATACCGATTAGAATTATATAATGAAATAATCTTCCTGAAAGAAATCATTCTTTACATTAGTATTTACAAATATGAACAGACTTACTATAAAATAATCCACACGTAGTCTGGTGTTTCATTTAATAAACAAGTAGTCACTTAGTTTGTTCGTAAACAAAACGAAAACTCTTACGTCACAGTGACGCATCTAAGAACCCAGTGCGTCACCAATGTTTTGGCTGCCGCTGATTTGTTCTTCACCGCTACAGCTGGCCAGCGTCGGTGACCCAAACAATATGAGTCACCGCTCTAAATTCCAGGTCGGCCGTTAACCGCTCCTTGCGCTGTAAGTGCCTTTTGCTCTGTCCTTCTTTCTGCTCCTTAATATTACAACATTTATGACCAATGCCACACAACAGTAACAAAATATTGACAAGGCAATACAAATTAAATTAATAGTTACTATTCCAATAATCTAAACTAGTACTTACTGTTATAATCCACAATTCCCACGCTGCTACAGCATGACCGGAAGCTGTCATTTGAAAGAGCTATGCTCTTGTACCTAAAACCAGAAAGCATAGTCTTTGTGAACAACACAAATTTCTGAAAAAACTTTCTGATGCTGTCTCATTTTCATCGTAGCCTTTTATCTGGCTTTTTAAATCATTAACTACTTCGCTAATAATATTCTTCAACGAAGTAAGATACACTTCATTCTAAAATTATTAAAGTTACTATTCTGATTTATCACATCACAAACAGTATTATCTTTCTCACAAACTGGCTTATTTACGCACTCCTCCTCCTTGTTACCTACATTTGCCATTTTTTTGTTACCACTTCCCTCTGCCAACAATGAACTTAATTTTCGATTGCTTATATATTAAAATTATTCTGTTTACCATTTTCAACACAGTCTTCCGGGTATTTCATCGCTGTTTCTTCTTTAAATAAATCTGCTCGCATACCTTCATCATTTACTTTAACATTAATTCATAATTCTTATCCTCGCTGTTTCCCATTTTACTGTCTTGTTCCTGTGCGTTATTCTCATCACAAATGACCTCTACTGCCTGGTATTTATTTCGCCATTTTCGGTGTCTAAGTTGGTAACCATTAACACAATTTTTGTTTCTGTCAGTTGCCTTATCTAAGTCTTCAAAAGGTTTCTTCAACTTATGAACTCACTCAATTGCATTATTATTTTCTTTCTTCTTATTAATCTTTACTCAGTCATTCAATCCCATTCGACACTTCCACCCAAATCACCTTAAATCGAGTAATAGTGATTTCTATTCAGCTTACGTTAATTCACTAGCATTACCTTTCTTTACTACTTACTAACACTGTTTTACTCAAGCCATTATTTATATTTTGTTTCCCAGTCATCTTAATTTTGACATCATCCTTCATTTTTTGACATTCACTAACTTCAAGCATCTTATTACATTTATTATTTGTTATCACATTAACATTACTATCTATACTGAAAATATTTCCCTGCATGGGGTTCTCATTACTTACATTCTCACTGTCACCACTCATGTGCCTTAGTTACAATAGCTATAAACCATAAATTAAATAAATAACAAACTGAAAAATATTGGGTAACATTTCATCAATGCCACTTATTTGCCAAAACAATTTCATTATACTCTACTCTCTGACAGCAGCTTGATGAAATAAATCTAAACTATTAATAAATCTTCCCTTGGTGTCAACGTCATTACTTTTATTTTCAATAACTTAAGTTGACTTACCTGATTTTAATAACAATTATTTACAAAACTCAAAATTTGTTACTTTCAAATTTGAAAGATTAAATCCCCTGAAACTACAACGAAATCTGCTTTTTCTATTAATTTTGCTAATTGTTGTGGTCCTCAGTCCAAAGACCGGTTTGATGCAGCTCTCCATCTTACTCTATCATATGCTAGTCTCTTCATCTCCGAGTAATTATTGCAACCTACATCCTTCTGAATCTGCTTACTGTATTCATCTCTTGGTCTCCCTTTATGATCCCCCCCCCCCTCCTCCACGCTTTCCTCCAGTACCAAATTGTTGATCCCTTGATGCCTCAGAATCTGTCCTACCAACTGATTCCCTATTTTACTCAGGTTGTAGCACAAAATTCTCTTCTCTCCATTTCTATTCAGTACCTCCTCATTAGTTACGAGATCTACCCATCTAATCTTTTCTTCTGTAGCACCACATTTCAAAAGCATTTATTCTCTTTTTGTCTAAACTGTTTATCGTCCACTGTTTCACTTCCATACATGACTATACTCCATAAAAATACTTTCAGAAAGGACTTCCTGACATGTAAATCTAAACTCGATGTTAACAGATTTTTTCAGAAACGCTTTTCTTGCCATTGCCAGTCTACATTCTATATCTTCTCTATTTCGACCACCATCAGTTATTTTGCTTCCCAAATAACAAAACTCATCTACTACTTTAAGTGTCTCATTTCCTTATCTAATTCCCTCAACATCACGTGATTTAATTCGACTACGTTCCATTATCCTCGTTTTGCTTTTGTTGATGTTCATCTCATATCCTCAAGACATCGTCTATCCGTTCAACTGCTCTTTTAATTCCTTTGATGCCTCTGACAGAAATACAGTGTCACTGGCAAACCTCAAGGTTTTCATTTCTTCTCCCTGGACTTTAATTCCTATTCCAAATTTTTCTTTTGTTTCCTTTACTGCCTGTTCAATATACAGATTGAATAACATGGGAGATAGGCTACAACCCTGTCCCACTCCCTTCTCAGCCACTGCTGCCCTTTTGTGCCCCTCGACCCTTACAACTACAATCTGGTTTCTGTACAAATTCTAAACACCCTTTGTTTCCCTGCATTTTACCGCTGCCACCTTTAAAATCTGAAAGAGAGTATTCCAGTCAACATTGTCAAACGTTTTCTCTAAGTCTGCAAATGCTAGAAACGTAAGTTTGCCTTTCCTTAACCTAACTTCTGTGTGAAGTCGTATAGTCAGTATTGCTTCGCGTGTTCCTACATTCCTCCAGAATCCAAACTGATCTTTCCAGTGGTCTGCTTCTACCAGCTATTCCATTCTTCTGAAAAGGATCCGTGTTAGTATTTTGCAACCGTGAAATATCAGTCTGATAGTTCGGTAATTTTCACACCTGTCAGGTCCTGCTTTCTTTGAAATTGGAATTATTATATTCTTCTTGAAGTCTGAGGGAATTTCGCCTGTCTCATACATTTTGTTCACCAGATAGAAGAGTTTTGTAGTGGCTGGATCTCCCAAGGCTATCAGTAGTTCTAACAGAGTGTTGTCTACATCCGGGGCCTTGTTTTGACTTGAGTCTTTCACCGCTTTGTCACATTCTTCACGCAGTATCATATCTCCTTTCTCATCTTCATCTACGTCCTCTTCCATTTCCGTAATATTGCCTTCAAGTACATCTCCCTTGTGTAGATCCTCCATATAAACCTTCTACCTTTCTGCTTTCTCTTATTTGCTTAGGACTGGTTTTCCATCTGAGCTTTTGATATTCGTACAGGTGGTTCTCTTTTCTCCAAAGGTCTCTTTAATTTTCCTGTAGGCAGCATCTATCTTACCCCAAATGATATATGCTTCTACATCCTTACATTTTTCCTCTAGCTGTTCCTGCTTATGAATATGCGCTTCCTATCGATTTCATTTTTTAGACGTTTGTAGTTCCTTTCGCTTATTTCAGTTATTGCATTTTTGTATTTGCTCCTTTCATTTGAGTAAATTCAATATCTCTTGTGCTACATAAGGATTTCTACGTGACAGGTCGTTATCGGTGCGAAGCAAAATGACACATTGATGAATTGCGAGGGATTGTCCACAGGCAAAATATCGGCGAACCACAGTGATACGAATCTGTCGGGCTGAACGTGGCCAGTCAGTGCTGATGCAGTGCTACAGAATCTGCAAATCAGGATCCGCTGCTGTGGTCCTGGCAATTTTCCGGTGATTAAGCGGAAAGCTATGCATCTGTGTCTTGTGCAAATATCTAGCAACAAGAATCAGAGGACTCGTCGAATGTTGAATCTGCGCTAACAGTGAGGCGAGAAAGAGCATATGCGTTGACGCGCTTAGAAGTGGGCCAATACACAATCTCATATTGCTAATCTGACAAAAGAACAGCCCACGTTGCAGCTTCTGCGCTGTGCGACTTGGGACTGACTGAGAAGGGCTGAACAAAGATTGTAGTAGTTTATGGTCAGTCACCAAGTACAATTTTCAGTCAAGAAGATAGTGGTGAAACTTAATGACCCCATAGACAATGGTGAAAGCCTCCTTTTCAGTTTGCGAATAATTACACTTAGCTTTGATCACCAATTTCCAAGCAAAGGCAACCGATCTGTCAACAGAACCAAATTTATGCGACAAAGCTGCACCGATGCCGGTCTAAGGCGCAGCAGTCATGGACTGCGCGGCTGGTCCCGGCGGAGGTTCGAGTCCTCCCTCGGGCATGGGTGTGTGTGTTTGTCCTTAGGATCATTTAGGTTAAGTAGTGTGTAAGCTTAGGGACTGATGACCTTAGCAGTTAAGTCCCATAAGATTTCACACACATTTTTTTTTTTTTTTTTTTGCACCAATACCGTAAGCGGAAGCATCCACAACCAAGACCACATGTTTGGCTGGTTCAAAATGAATAAAGCACCGATCACTAAATAAAGCATCCTTCACCTTTTGGAAAGCAGACTGACACTCTTGCCACCAAAAAACAGAAGGAACGTTCTTCCTGCACAAGTGAAGCATGGGAGCGGCGTTTTAAGCGGCGTTAGGAATAAATCGGACGTAATACATGAGCTTCACTAACGCAGACTGCAGTTTCCGCACATTGCATGAGGGTGGAAGGTCTCGGATGACAAGCAAATGTGGTAGCAATGGGTGAACGCCTTGGCTATTAATGACGTGTCCTCAGTACTCAAGTTCAGTCTGAAAAAAAAAAAACACTTTTGTCTTTGCTACATTTGAAACCAGCTGCAGACAACACTTAAAGATTGCTAATGTGTTCTTCAGGAGTGCCGCCTGAGACGACTATATCATCCAAATTATTCGAGCGAGAAGAACTTTGGTGGTCAGCTGCTCCAGGAAGTGCTACAATATGGCGGGTGCGGAAGTACTGAAAAACGGCACTCTCGAAAACTTGAAGAGACCAAAATGAGTATTAATGACTGCTCATCCAGAGGGATTTGCAAGTAAGCGTAGAGCAAATCAGTTTTGGAAAAGTAACGACCGGCATTCAATTTATCCATCAATTCTTCCGCGCGGCAAGGGATAACTGTCATGGACGCCCACTGACTGTCAGTAATTGGTGCTACGGCCCCAATGTCTTTCATAGTAGTAAGTTCCTGATGGTTGGTTGGTTGGTTGGGGAAAGAGACCAGACAGTGTGGTCATCGGTCTCATCGAATTAGGGGAGGATGGGGAAGGAAGCCGGCCGTGCCCTTTCAGAGGAACCATCCCGGCATTTGCCTGGAGCGATTTAGGGAAATCACGGAAAACCTAAATCAGGATGGCCGGACGCGGGATTGAACCGTCGTCCTCCCGAATGCGAGTCCAGTGTCTAACCACTGCGCCACCTCGGTGTTTAAGTTCCTGAGCCACCTGTTCTCGAAGAGTATGAGGGACAGGAGGAGTTCTAACAAAACGTGATTGTTCATTGTCCTTCGTCGTGACATGGGGAACAAAATTAGTGGCTTTGCCTAAAACCTTAGAAAACAAATCCTGAAATTCTGAATATAACTTAGCAACACTGTCCCTAGAATCGAAAGAAGAAACAGATAGTACATTGTTCTGAATGCTTAACCCAAACAAGACACAACCGTCAACGACGCCTGCCCTCACGTGACTGTCCGTTTGAGTCGCCGTATGTACGTCATGCCCTGTGCGCCGCATTTCGCTTATCGTGCGACTCGCGATCGTGGTCAAATGAAGCGTGAATCAATACGCTATTATCAGACTATTACATAGGCATCGTAAGACAGATTAATGAGTGAAACTAAGTTCGTACGTAGTCATTTAAAAATATGATATAAAATAAAGAGCTAACTCTATTCTTTAACAATGTTAGACTGATTAGAGGCGGATCGGTTTTCATATTTTATGTAATAAGTAATTATAACTATTGTAGCTATTTTGAGGTGTGGATACGGGACGTACAGGACTGGAAGAGTTGACACCAAACAGAAGCGGCTTATACCCAACTGTAATGACAGTCTGCTGTTCCACAAAGGATTTGCTTAGCGGTCCCCCGAAGTGAAGACGCTTTGATCAAAATATTATCACTTACATTACACCTGAACGGGCAATACATATAATTTTTATACTTTTTATGTGTCTTTTTGTGTTTGGGACTTTTTAAATTTTTAATTTAAGTTTTATTTACAGAATTGCAAGAGTAATGACCATGCTTTATTACAATGTACGTAAGTGAAACGTTTGTAGTTCATTGAGACGTACAAATTATGGCATTATTTTCCCTTAATTGCCTTGACGACACACTCATTATTTTGGGCTTGGAATGACTGGAGTTCAAATTGATTCAGGGGGAGACGGAAGGCAAGTGGGCTTCAAAAATTCGATGTTTAGATTTTAGCATATTTGGAATGCCTGGTCTTTCCTGCTTGAAACAGTTTTTGTTTTATATAAATACGACCATTTTTTCGTGAGATATGATGATTTTCCTCGCGCTCTGTGCAATCTGGGGACGGTGACAGCAAGGCCTGGTATGTGCAGAACAACCCTATGGTCCTGGTGTCACAATTTCTAAATTAGAGTGCATTGTGCGTGTCCAGAAGAGAATGGGGTCCAGGTTGAGAAGATTATTGAAAGAATAGTAAAAAATAGTATTGGAAGATGGTAACAGGATAGGTGGTAAAGGTCGCCTCACAAATGTTGAAGTAGATAGATTACAGAATTATTATGGCTTGGCCATAAGAAGAAATGTAGGGAATTTAGAAAACATGAAAAAAGTTGTATGGGCTATCTTTTTCCGTAAGTTTTCCACAAATGAAAATGCAGTGCACGGTCTTTGCCTGAATGATGCTGACACTTGGTGCAAATACAGGAGAATTGCGAGATATTACCACAAACATTCTTTATCTGCATCAGCAATGAATGAAAATAAACAATATTTAGAGACGTTTCTAAAGATACCTTGTTGAAGAAATGTTTTCATGGGAAAACCCAAAACTTAAATGAATGTGTGAATTCTGTCATTTGGAACCGGTTACCGAAAATTGTATTTGTTCAGCTTACAACCCTCAAATTTGGTGTTTATGATGCTATTTTATGCTTCAATGATCGTGTAATTAGAAAACTGGATGTTTTGGAATTATTGGCCACAAAATCTAGTGGAAATACTGAAAAATCCTTGGTGCAAACAGATAAAGAGATAATCCGCAAAGCAGATATTGCTAATTTAAAATGCACAAAAGAACCCAGACAGAAAAGAAGAGGGACCAAGAGAGGAAAAGAAGCTCAGTATGTTCAGATGATGATCAATATGGTGCAGGAAAATATTAGTGGCAAGTAATTCTCACCAACAGCTATACTAGAATTGCAGTATTAAACTTTAAATGGATTTTTCTCAAAACTACATTTTTTTACTTTCAGGTACCGTTATTTGATAAATTAATGGGGTTAGAAACATGAAATTTGGCCAATTTGTACTAAGTTATTACAAGTAAATTGAGAAGCTGTTTTGTAGTAATTAATGTACAAAAAAAGTTAAATTTTACTAGCGAAAGAACAATTTTTTTCTTCAAAACCATAACAGGTATTATGTTCATTTTACTTGTAAATTGAGGCATATATATATATATATATATATATATATATATATATATATATATATATATATATATATGCAGTAAAAATGTCATTGTTTTATGACTTATAGTTCTTGTGAAAAGTGTACCTATTCAAAGGGTAAAATAGCATTGGCAGAATAGGGATAAAAATTGCCTTCCGTCTCCCCTTAAAGTTTCTATTTCCCCACCACTAAAGTAGGTCGTGTCAATGAAATGCCATGTACGTTATTCTGCTGTATCGGTCAGTGCAGTAAGGAGGATCAACATGCACACACGACAGAATTTCTAAAAGGAGTCAGCATGTCTGGTCGCACTGGTGGCAGAACAGTGACTGAGGTCGCCCAATTAGTTGGTGTATGAAGCTGTGTCCACAGGCCTGCACTCATATTTCCTTAGCGTGACGAACACTGGAAGAAAACTATCTACTAACAAAAAAAAATCTGCATGGATTCAGAAAATATCGTTCTCGTGAAACATAACTGTCTCTTTATTCACACGAAGTAATGGATGCTATCGATTGGTGATATAAAGCTGAGTCCCTGTTACTAGATTTACAGAAAGCTTTTGACATTAATCCTCACAAGCGGCTTCTAATCAAATCGGGTGACTGTTGAGTATCGTCTCAATTGTGCGACTAGAGTAGCGGTTTCCTGCCAGAAAAGTCGTAGTTCGTAGTAGCAGACAGAAAGCTATCTAGTGAAATCTGAGTGATAACGGGGATTCTACAAGGAAGTGTTATAACTCTGTGCTGTTCTGAATCTATATAAACAGGTTCTGACACATTCTAATCCACTCTTTTAGGTAACGTAGAAGGTGTAGCTATCTCTTAACGTCTGCCAAAGTCACCATATTATCAAAACGAATTCCAAAGTGATTTAGACAAGGTATTTACGCGTACAAAATGTGGAAAGTGACCCAAAGCAGTACAAAGTGAGGGGTCATTCATAATAGTGTCAGAAAAAATTCCGCCGGCCGCGGTGGCCGAGCGGTTCTAGGCGCTTCAGTCCGGAACCGCGCGACTGATACGGTCACAGGTTCGAATCCTGTCTTGGGCGTGGTTGTGTGTGATGTCCTTAGGTTAGTTAGGTTTAAGTAGTTCTAAGTTCTAGGGGACTGATGACCTCCGATGTTAAGTCCCATAGTGCTCAGAACCATTTGAACCATTTTCAGAAAAAATTCCTTTAATTTTCGGTTGGACAATAAATCACAGAAATTCAGACGTTGTCGATTGAACAAAAAATATCAGGAGATTATGATAACGAAAAACTTAAAGTGGAACCATCGTGTAGAAAATGTCTTGGGAAGGAGACTGAAAGAGTGCGTTTTATTGGCAGAATACTTAGAAGATTCAACAGACCTGCTAAAGAGATTACCAACACTACCCTTGTCCATCCCCTTCTAGAACAGAACTGTGCACCATGAGATTTTTTCCGGACAGGATTGACGAAGGAAATCGATAACGTTTAAACGATGGCAGCTCATTTTACACTGTCGCGAAGTAGAAGAGAGAGTGTCACGAATATGATACACGAGGTGAAGTGGCAATTACTGAAACAAAAGTATTTTTCATTGCGGAGAGAGCTTTTCACGAAATTCTAGTTACCAGCCATCTCCTCTGAATACCAAGAATATGTTGCTGATCCCTGCCGACATAAAGAGAAATTATCAGCCTACTAAAATAACAGACGTGGGAGCTTTCACGGAAATATTTAGGTTGGCTCTGAGCACTATGGGACTTAACTTCTTGTCATCAGTTCCCTAGAACTACTTAAACCTAACTAACCTAAGGACATCACACACATCCATGCCCGAGGCAGGATTCGAACCTGCGACTGTAGGGGTCGCGCGGTTCCAGACTTTAGCGCGAAGAACCGTTCGGCCACACAGGCCGGCAATATTTAGGTGTTCACTCTTTCCATGTGCACTTATAGAGTAGAACGATCGATAAAAAGTCTGAAAGTGGTTCTATCAACCCTCTGCGAAGCACTTACGTTTGAAATGCAGAGTAATCGAGTAGGTGTTGGTCCATTGCCTCTTCTAAATCTACATCTAAATCTGCATCAACACAGATATTCCGCAACCCAAAATACGATGCATGGCGGAGGGTATCCTATGCCTCTACTAGTCATTTCCTTTCCTGTTCCACTCGCAAATCGAGTGAGGGAAAAACGACTGTCTATATGCCCCCGTGTGAGCCCTAATTTCTCGTACCTTACCTTCGTGGTCCTTACGCGCAGTTTATGTTGGCAGCAGTAGAATCGTGTGGTAGTCAGCTTCAAATGTCGGTTTTCTAAATTTTCTCAGCAGTGTTTCTCGAAGAGAACGTCGCCTTCCCTCCAGGGATTCCCATTTGAGTTCCCGAAGCATCTTCGTAATACTTACGCGTTCTTCAGTCCTACCGGTAACAAAACTAGCAGCCCGCCTCCGAACTGTTTCGATATCTTCCTTCAGTACTCAAGAATAGGTTGCACTAGCGTCCTATATGCGGTCCGCTTTAAAGGTGAACTACACTTTCCTAAAACTCTCCCAATAAACCGAAGTCGACAGTTCGCCTTCCCTACCACAGTTCCATTTCATATCGCTTGGCAACTTTACGTCCAGACATTTATATGACTTGACTGTGTCAAGCAGAATACTAGTAATACGGTATCCGAACATTACAGGTTTATTCTTCCTAGTCATCTGCATTAACTTACATTTTTCCACATTTAGAACCAGCTGCCATTCATCACATCAACTAGAAATTTTGTCTGAGTCGTCTTGTATCTTCCTACAGTCACTCAACTTCAACACTTTACTATACACCACAACATCATCAGCAGACAACTTCAGATTGCCTTTTCCCGGTGACATATCGCGAAAGTCTTTCACATTCCCTAGTTCTGCATTTACGTGGTCATGTCAACTCAAGTCGCTTCTTAGTATTGCATCTAAATACTTAACGATTCCATCACAGGCCTCGTTTGGGTTCGAAAGTGATTTGATTTGTTCAGAAACTGGATCGTTGGGCCTATCACTTCCGAAGATTCCTCCCTCTGGTTACCTCTCTTATCCTCTGGAGTTTCCATTCCACTACAAGGCTGTCGTTCCCCTCTGGCTTCATCCGCAGAAGGAGCGTC
Organism: Schistocerca americana; assembly: GCF_021461395.2. Lineage (NCBI taxonomy): Eukaryota > Metazoa > Arthropoda > Insecta > Orthoptera > Acrididae > Schistocerca > Schistocerca americana. The sequence continues at coordinate 227,791,617 of NC_060123.1, forward strand.
GCCTTTTCTGACAGCTTTGCTGTACTGAAGCACGATTCTCCATCGCTGGGCACGGGTTTCTTGAGATACCCTACGAGACTGGGTCACTGCTTTTGCTCAGCCTTTCTATCACTCCGTCATACTGAAATGTAGAACCACCATCCCCGCGACGTGGACGCGCAGACAGGAATTACTCAAGTGGAAGAGTAGGGTAGGTGGTCCTGTTTCCCTTGAGCTGGGGTAATGGTTGCTTGTTATACCACCGCCAACGCCTGGGACTCCATCGAAGAGGCAGAGAAGTTTAAAGACCGTAGTTGAGGGAGAAGCCCCATCTGCCTACCCTTGTATCAGATGGAACAACGTGGAATGAAGATGACTTGTGCGATGTGGTGTGCTCAAGATATTCACCACGAATCTTGTAATCAAATACTGTAGAGCTCTTCTCTTTGTCAGAGTCATTGAGTCGCATTTATCCACATTTATTGAGGGCTCCCAGCAAGCTTACAGCAAGTGGAAATATTGTCAAATTTTCTGAAATTTCATTACGACCATCCAATAGCGATACTGTCTTGCAGAGAACAGCATCGTCAGCGACACTCTTATAGTGCTTATGTTGCTATCCGACAAATTGTTTGTGCGTGATGAGAACTTTGTACGGCATATTATGATTCACTGGGGCATATCAGATGTTGCTTTCGTGTCTGTGGGGATTTTGGCCGTCCAGTATAGCCTACTGGATTCTATTAGTCAAATATTCCTCGAGACAATCACATATTTGCACAGATACTCATTACGGACTTATCTGTCGTTAATAGTCGACGATGTTATGCATTGTTTCATAGTACTGGGTTTTCCTGAACCACGCTGCTTCATTTAGAAAAGCGTGTTTTCTTCCAAGAGCTCATAATGTGTGAGTTATGAACTTTCTCTAGGATCCTGCAACAGACGGGCGTCAGTGATGTTAGTATGTAATCCTATCCATAAGATATTTTAGCCTTCTTGTAAACAGATGTGATTTGCGCTTGCTCCGTAACGCGCGACGAATAATAATAAAACTAGCCTAGCGGCCGGTTGCAACGTCCCACCGTTTAGTGAGTAGTAAAAAAATGGTTTAAATACCTGTGAAAATCTTGCTTTCGGTGTCCTTCGACGACTGCATACATGAGCTAAAATATGCTTGTTCAATAAATAGAGGGTACCATAATGGATTTCACTACAGTGATGTAGGCCACAACTGAAGTAAAGTAAGTTCGTAGAGTTATTCACTTCAAAACCTGTATCTTATGAGTTCATGATCAATCTTCGGTGTAATAAACCTCGTTGTTACTACTACAGCTAACCGATGGTAGCACATCCAACACTGGCAATATTAAACAGTCCAGTTGCAATAATTTGATAGAAATGCGTGTGTGAGGTCCATTGCATTGTTCAACACTAATACTCAACAAAGTACGAATATAAAGTCACATATCATTCTGCCTTTTGCGATATTAAATCAAACTGTTTAGCACTCCGAAAAAATCCGTCACTGTACTGTTCTAATACGCTGTTTTAGACAATGTCCAACACACGAGTTGCTCTATTGTAAATCCAAACCTGAATCACTCACCAAGAACTTATCTCAACTGTACGCACACAACATTCATCTCCCTAACAATACTCGAGGCCGAGTATTCATACTCTTCCTACAATTTACTATTGGTTATAATAATGGAAAACATAATTTATCAAACACTCTGTAATATTCCCTATTTTGCTAGAACAAATTTAAGACATTTTCTAAACACACAAAAATCACATTAATATTGAAATTGCAGAAATAAGCATTCTAACGATGCTAAACGATCAATTATCTATATTTTGTTAATTAGGCTCGAGATTTAGTTCCTACCATTTACAGATGATGAGAACGAAATATATTATTGTTTTATCTAAACATTTTCCATATATTAATTTCCTAAATCTGTTTTTGAATGTTTATGGTACAAAGGGTATTGTAACTACTATTGTTTGGTATTGCTATTATTCTTCAAAAAACCTTTTTCCTGCTTTCGAAAAGTAATTGAATTTAATTACAGCTGGAGATACAAGAGTATTGATCTAGTAATACATAACGCAGGGGTGGTAACCATAAGCCTGGAATGTAACACGCTGCTTCACTCTCGTACATTCTATGCCCTGCAGAGATTTCTTTTTTTTTTTTTACCTAATCCAGATTTTACGTTGCTCTCAAACTGCAACACCGTCTAAGCTTTTCACGCTAATTATGGCCGTATAAGCATGGTCTTTTCCCAATGTACTTCTAACCAAAAAGCGATTCCGGTATCTGGAGTCCAGAGTTTTTGTTAATTATGCCTCTTGCGTTCTTGTGGAGGTATTTCGATAGCAACTTTCATCCCGTAACAAATATTTCTTTATATGTAACCGAGAAGTGAAAACCAATTTTCAAGAGTTTAGCTTTAAAATTTCTTTAACATAAATAACCATTTTTTTAAAATTTTCGTCCCCTATTGCACTCCTGTAGAGGTTGCATTTCTTGACACACTGAAATGAGTGTTTTCTTATTTCTAACAAGAAGTCAAATACACATTGTCACAAATGTAGTCTTAAAAATCCTTTAGTAGTTCTTTAGTAATTAATTATTTTCAAAAACTTTTCTCCCACTATTTTGCCCCCTTAGTGACTGAATTTCAAAAAATACCGAAACACTTATTTTTTTATTTTCTGACAGAAACCAAATACCAGTTTTCGTAGTTCTAGCTTCAAAATTCCCTTAGTAGCGAGACATACTTTAAAAAAGCCTTTCATTCTGTATTTGACTCCCTTAGGAGTGGAATTTCGGACAATAACTTTTTAAACAATGCCTACAGTATAAGATCCACACACTGTTCAAACATCAAGTTTGTATGCTTAGCTGTTTGGGCTTGGCGATGATGAGTCAGTGAATCGGTCTGACCCTTTTTCATCCCCTTAGGGACTGGATTTCCAAAAACAGTGACGCGCGTGTGTTTCTTTTCTAACAGAGAAGCCAAATAAAAATTTTCATAGATTTAGCTTCAAAAATGCTTGCGCAATGAAATATTTCCATTAAAAGGTTCCCTCTTGTTTCGCCCCCATAGGAGTTAAATTTCCAAAAACACAGGAGCAAGAACTTTTCTTTGTAACCGAGAAGTCAAATACCGATGTTCATAGACCTGACTTTAAAAACACTTTAGTACTTCTTTAATAATGATAAATTTTTTTAAGAAAGCTTTCATTCACTATTTCACCACCATAGGTTTAAACGCTGAAAGGCGTATTTCTCTATTTCTGACCAAGAAACCAAATACCAATTTTCCTTAGTCTACCTTCAAAACTGCCTTAATAAAGACATTTTCTAAAAACAACCCTCATCCCCTGTTTCACCCTCTTAGGGTTGGAATTTCAAAAAATCCCTTCTTAAACAATTCCTACAGTATAGAATCCACACCTTCTCCAAATTGCAAGTTTCTATCGTTACCGGTCTGCGCTGGGCAATGATGAGTCAGTCAGGACATTGCCTTTTATATATGAAGATTAACAATAACAATGTCGTGTGGCTGAACGGCTTGGTACAAGTCTTTGAACTGGACACCAGTTCGGACACTTGCGTATCCATGAGTCAGCGGTACCTGGTGTTCCCTTGCAGTGACCTCTCCAACTTACTAAACACAGCGCTATAGCCCGTGCAATATTTTGTCGATATGTGAGACAGGATAGGAACTAATCCAGCAGAGTATTCAGTGCAAAAATGTAGGTGAAATTCCATGACGGTCTATTTCCCTGCCGCGAGAGGAAGCCGCGCGGTCTAAGGGCGTTTTGTCACGGTCCGGGCAGCTCCCTCCGTCGGAGGTTCGAGTCCTCCCTCGGGCATGGGTGTGTATGTAGTCCTTAGAGTAAGTTAGTTTAAGTTAGATTAAGTAGCGCGTAAGATTGGGGACTGATGACCACAGCTGTTTGGTCCCATAAGACTTTACCGCAAATAAAATCTCGTTTCTTGTTCTCTTTAAGTATTCTCAATTAATTTTCAATACTGAGGTTGTTAATATCGATAATTTTATTTGAGAGTCTGTGCAGTGTCCAAACAGTTGTTCGGTAGTATCCCCATGTGTGATTACATTTTTAAATGCGGAACCTAGCCCTTCTAACTGCTGTAGTAAGTTTCAACGTTGTTTTCAGGCTAAGCTGAAATGAGAACATCATTTGCAAATAATCGTTTTCTAAATGTAGTAGCAAAAGTAGGATTATCTGCTTCAGTTGAAAAAGCAAGAGAGTACATTAAAAATTTCATTCCTCAAAACTATAAGCAACTGGAAGTAGCACCAACATCCTTCATTGAAATTAATAGGATTATAAAAATACTAAAAACCAAAAGCTCATATGGTCTTGATGGAATGTCAAACAGAATCTGAAAAGTTGTTCTAATTTAATAAGTAATGTGCTTAGTGATACATGCAGTGCATCAGTTGCACAGAAAATTTTTCCAAACAAATTGTAGTATGTAATTGTTAAACCACTTTCGTTATTGACATCTTTTCCAAAATGTTAGAAAAAGTGATGTACTCAAGAGTATTCTCACATTTAAGTGAAAATAATTTACATGGCATATCACAGTTTGAATTCTGGGAGGGTGTATGACTGAGAATTCTGTTTGTACAATCACTCATCTGATATTACAATCCTTAAATAATGAAATTTAGCCAGTTGGAATTTTTTGTGTTGTTTCCAAGTCATTTGATTGTGTATATCTTGTTACACTTTTAGAAAACATGAAGTTTTATGGAATTGATGGCTTTACAGACAACTGGTTGGAAACACACTTAACAAAGAAATGCTAAAAGTTGTGGTGCATCGTGGGGAGAAATCATAAGCGGAGTCACATAGGGTTCAATTTTGGGTCCACTCCTACTCCTTGTCACCGACCTCCCATTTCACATTCAACAAGCAAAACTGGTACTTTTTGCAAACGATAATAGTGTTGTGATAAACCCCATTAGATAGAAAGCAACACAAGAGTTGATGAATGACATTTTCCAAAGAATTATTAAGTAGTTCTCTAAAAATGGACTCTCTAAATTTTGAAAAAGCACACTTCATTTAGTTCTGTATAACAACTAGAGTCATACTAAAAAGTGATGTAACACATGAGCAGCAGACATTAAATAGGGCAGAATGCTCCAAATTTTTGTGTGTTAATACTGATGAAAACTTGAACAGAAAGAAGCATATTAACAAACAAAATTTCTCTGTCTTGGTCACACTTTATTACATATGATTTCGATTGTGCGTTTCGGCTGTCTTCAGTGGATAAAATACTTTAAAACATCAATACAATGTGTAAAGCGCGACCAAGACTGGAAAATTTTGTGTATGTGCCCTTGACCTTTATAAAGACGTCCTGTCTGCTATTTTGAAGAAGCAAATTACTGAGCTTTTCAATTAGTGAAGTTCAGCTACTTTTGCTCTTCATGTAATTGGTAGTCCTGGAAGCAAACGAATCAATCTCCTGTCATATTTTCCATATTCTCGCTCAGCAATGTCTTATGGAATAATTTTCGCGGTTAGACACCACACAGAAAGAAACTATTGATGCCACAAAATCGATCAGTAAGAATGATATGTGGTTTTCACCCTCAATGGTCATACGGTGACTTTTCAAAGAGTTAGGTATTGTAGTCGCACCCTCGAAAAACATATATTCACTAGTAAATTCATCATAAATAATCCATTACAATATGAGAAGAACTATGATGTGCATGCCTACAACACAGGAGGAGCAAATGACCTTTATTAACCATAATTAATGCTATACACTAAATGTATTCGCAATTGCGAGTAGGGGAAACCATCAACTGTGGAATGGAATGACAATAATGATTATTTGTGTCGGACTGGGACTCGAACCCTGATTTCCCACTTATCGCGAGCGGCCGACTTACAATATGGCTATCGTTGCACAACTCGTGACCAGACCCAAACTTCCATACGTCGTCAACCACACGCCTGTAACCTGTACTCGTACATCCATTATGTATATTCCCATACGGGTGGGACATTTTACTTGAAAGTATCGGTGAATAAATATATTGCCGTGTCTGCGTTATTCTGAAGTCCGATGCAAAGTTCCTTTTGATATGCATCGTATTTCAGAAAAACACAGGCACTGCCATATCCACTTGTTAATGCTGTCAATGGCTATGTCAGACAGGAGTTCAATATGTAGCCAAAACTTTTTTGATCATTTTCCTAGTAACACAAAATGACCGACAGGAAGCAAAGCACGTTTTAAATCTAACCTAAAGCAATTTCTCCTGAACTGCTCCTTCTATTTCGTTCATGAATTTCTATTTAAAATCTGGCACCATGAAAAATACCAACCTGTTTTTAAATGTGGATGCGCGAGTAGCACTAAAATATGTCTTATGTAATGGTAACACTAGTCATATGTACCTATTCTGTAAACTGACTGGTTCCACATCGTTTCCATGAAACAATCGTTCAAATTACCTATGGAGCCTGTCGCTAACTAGCTAACTAACTAACTTCTACATCATACTCTGCAAGTCACCTAATGGTGTGTGGCGGAGGGTACTTTCGGTACCACTATCTGATCCCACCAACCCTGTTCCACTTGCGAATAGTGCGTGGGAAGAAGGATTGTCGGTAAGCCTCTGAATTGGCTCTAACTTCTCTGATTTTCTCCTCGTGGCCAATACGTGAGGTATACGAGGGTTGCAACTTAAATAGAGCCTGTTCTGTTGATGTTGCGAATGGAGCGGTCTACTGCCTGTCGAATCTCTGGAACAGTTCTGAAGCGAATGCCACGAAGTGGTTCCTTCATCTTCGGAATGAAATCAAAGTCACCATCACCTGCGACCAGCTTTGCGAAAGAAGCGACGACACTTTCTGCGCAACCCACCTATAATTTTGCACGACAATGCGCGGGCGCATACAGCGCAAGCTGTGGCTGCTCTGTTCGGTCGATGGGACTGGGGAGTACTGTACCATCCACCATACTCCCCGGACTTAAGTCCTTGTGACTTTGATTTGATTCCGAAGTTGAAGGAACCACTTAGTGGCATTCGCTTCAGAACTGTTCCAGAGATTCGACAGGCAGTAGACCGCTCCATTCGCACCGTCAACAAAACAGGCTCTGCTAACGGTATACTACGCCTTCCACATCGCTGGCAACGGGTTCTACACAACGTCGGTGACTACTGTGAAGGACAGTAACAGGTGCAAACATGTAACTCTTTTGTATCGGCTGTGAATAAATAGTTACCACTATTTAAGTTCCAACCCTCGCATGTGCGGGGGGAAGTAATATGTTGTCCTAGTCCTCCTGAAATTTCAGTAATAAATCTCTCCGTGATGCCCAACGCCTCTCTTTAAAAGTCTGCCAGTGGAGTTTGTTTGGGATCTCCGTTACGATCTGTCGCCAGCTTAACGGTCCCGTGACGAAATGCACCGCTCTTCGATTGGATCTTCTCTATCTCCTCTATCATTCCTACCTGGTAGGGATTCCAGATGGTGTTCAATACTCAAGAATCGGTCGAGCAGGGGCCTTATAAGCCACTTCGTAGATGAGTTACATTTCCTTAAGATTCTTCCTATGAATCTGAGTCTGGTATCTGATTTTCACAGTGTCTGTTTTATTTGGTCATTCCACTTAAGGTAGCTCTGAATAGTTACGCCAAGATATTTTACGGCAGACGCTGTCTCCAGCTGTTTGTCATTAATCATGTAGCTGTACAGTAGTGGCTTTCTTTTCCTATGTGTGCGCAATATGTTACATTTATTTACGTTCAGGGTCAACTGCCACAGCCTGCACCATTCATCAATTCTCAGCAGGTCGTTCTGCAAATTCTTACTATCTTCTGGCGTTGCTACTTTGGTATAGACAACAACATCATCTACGAATAGTCTTAAAGAGCATCTGGCTCTTTCTACTAGATCATTTATTTATATTGTAAACAGCAATGGTCCGATCACACTTCCCTGTGGAACTTCGGATATTACCGTTACATCTGTCGATTTTGTTAAGAGCGACGTGTTGAGTTCTATCTGCAAGAAAGTCTTGAATCGAATCGCAAGTCTGCACCGATACTCCGTAAGCTTGTAATTTTTTTTATTAAACGGTAATGCGGGACAAGTGCCTTACTGAAATCAAGGAACACGGCATCAACCTGAGCGCCGTTGTCCATTTCGCTGTGGTTCTTACGGAGGAACAGAGCGAGCTAAGTTTCGCAGGATCTCTGCGATGTTGATTTTTACAGAGGAGATGTTAATTTTCCAAAAAAAGTCATAATTCTTGAGCATAAAACATGTTCAATGATTCTACAACAGATTGACCTCAACGATATAGGTCTATAATTGTGTGGATCTGTCTTACGGCCTGCGCTTTTTTCAGGTCGTTAGGTACTTTTCGTCGCTCAAGCGATCTACGATAAATTACTGCTAGAAGGGGAGCAAGTTATTTCCCATAACTTGTCCGATGCCAGTGTAACGTACTCATAGTTGGCCACAGACAAAGCAGCATCACGTTTGATCAATGCCTTTAGGGTGTGAGTGTGTCAGTTGTGGAGCGACAGTGTCGGCAGCGTCACGTGACCATAGCCGGTGTTGACCCTGGTCCCTGGAGCAATGCGGCAGGCGGGCGCGTTACTACGCATGACCTTTCCGACCTGTCGGCCAGAGGTCAGCACTGCTGTTTATGTAGTCCAAAGGCGCGCCGCTATTGCTGTTGATTGGCGGGTACAGTACTCTGATTCAGTCATTTGCCGTGACCAATAATTTACTCTGACACACGCCTTCATTAACCGCAAGTCATTTCGTTTGTGACAGTTGCATCAAGCTGAACAAGTTTCTGGTGATTCAATAAATAATTGATTTTTCCTCTGTGACTTTCAAGAACAGCGCTGTCAGGAGTAATGCTTGTATGTTGAATGCCATTGACATAATTAAGGAAAATTTACTCTATATGGTCAACGAGATGTTTTTGTCGAAAACTGTGATGATAGTGTGACTGAATAAAAAATGTGGTAAAAGTCATAGGATTGCGATATTCGCATGTACAGATGGCGGTAGTATCGCTTACATATGGTATGAAAGGACAATGCATTGGCGGAGCTGTGATTTGTATTCAGGTAGGTCATATGAAAAGTATGAAGATGGTATCTGATCCCGAAAGAACAGATACCATTGATGACCGTGCAGAGTCTCTAGAATGAAATGATAATTAAATCGAAACCCTAAGCTGCCGACAGGTGTAGATGTACATCAATGGGGACAGCTAAAAGTATGTGCCCCGACCGGGACTCAAACCCGGGATCTCCTGCTTACATGGCAGACGCTCTACCCATCTTTTTTTTTATCTCATTCTTGTTCTATATATTGTTCGTCGAATTTATTCGTGGCGGACGTCCGATGACACTCGTTCAGGTTGTTCGTTGATCCGTTTACTCAGTTTTTTTATTACAGAGGGTAACTAAACCCTCTGGCCGAACACGCTGAGCTACCGTGCCGGAAACCCATCTGAGCTACCGAGGGCACAGAGGATAGTGCGACTGTAGGGACTTATCCCTTGCACAGTTCCAGTGAGACCCACATTCTGAACTGTCCACAACCTACATTCGTAGTGTTCCTAATAGATATTTGCCCATTCACTCATTTCTCGCGCCAGACTAAGCTGCTACGTCCCGTAAGAGTTCGGTCAAAGTGTGCGTATTCGCACAGAAGAAGGTCAATGGCTGGGTTGCCTTTAACTATATGAAGATGGTATCCGTTCTCCAACGAACAGATACCATTGGTGGCTGTGCAGCTTCTCTAGAATGAAATGACAATTAAATCGAAACCCTTAGCTGCCGACGGGTGTTGTTGATATACATCAATGAAGACAACTGAAAATGTGTGCGCCGACCGGGACTTCTCACGGGAAGCGTGCAAGAGATAAGTCCCTGCAGTCGCACTATCCTCTGTGCCCTCGGTGGCTCAGATGGATAGAGCGTCTGCCATGTAAGCAGGAGATCCCTGGTTTGAGTCCCGGTCGGGGCACACATTTTCAGCTGTCCCCATCGATGTATAACAACACCTGTCGGCAGCTGAGGGTTTTGATTTAATTATCATTTCATATGAAAAGGTTTACGACGTGATTATGGCCGCGCTGCGGGAATTAACAGACTTTAAACGCGAAATGGTAGTTGGAGATAGACGCATGGGACATTCTGTTTTCGAAATCGTTAGATAATTCAATATTCCGCGATACACACTGCCAAGAGTGTACCACGAATACCACATTTCAAGCATTACCTCTCAATGCGGATAACGTAGTGTCGGTAACCTTTACTTAACAACAAAGAGCAGCAACGTTTGTTGCCTTTGCTAATAGCACGAAAGCGCCTGCAGTAGCTCTGCAGGGATCGTGACTATATCCGTTGGACCCAAGATGACTGGAAGACCTTCGCCTCGTGAGATGAGTCGCGATTTCCATTGGTGAGAACTGATGATAGAGTTCCATGTGCCCACCTATCCACGGACCCAGGTTGTCAACAAGGCACTATGCAGGCCCCATAATGGAGTGGGCTGTATTTACTGGGATGGACTGGGTCCCCTGAACCGATCACTGACTGGGGATGGTTATGTTCGGCTACTCGTAGACCATTTGCAGCCATTCAACGATGGATCCGATGCGCCATGTAACCGGTCCACATTTGTTCGCGACTGGTTATCAGAACTTTCTGGACAGTTCGAGCGAATGGTTTGGTTACCTAGATCGCCCGGCGTGATCCCATCGAACATTTATCGGACACATTCGAGAAGCTAGTTCGTGCACAAAATCTTGCACCGTTAACACTTTCGCAATTATGGACGGCTATAGACGCCCATATCGAGTTGCTGCATTACGCCGGTCAAACGGAGGTGCGGTACTACGTTAGGAGGTATCAAATGGTTCAAATGGCTTTAAGCACTATGGGACTTAACATCTGAGGTCATCAGCCCCTAGACTTAGAACTACTTAAACCTAACTAACCTAAGGACATCACACACATCCATGCCCGAGGCAGGATTCGAGCCTGCGACCGTAGCAGCATCGCGGTTCCGGACTGAAGCGCCTAGAACCGCTCGGCCACAGCGGCCGGCCAGGAGGTATCCCACGATTTTTGTCACCTCAGTGTAAATACACCCTTACTGTAAGCAGAAACAGAACGTTAGACTGTTCATTATTCTATTTATTAAAAAGCATGGGGTTTATCCTCGGACAGTTAGTCACATTTCTTTTATTTCTTTTACATAGATAGTGCTTACGCAAGACGGTGGTGGCTTCCACCTCTTGCTTGGTTTGATGATGTTCGAGGTCAGGGATATACAATAATTTAGAACAATGATTATTGCATTTTTGGTATTTTGATCTGACCTAGTAGTGCGTGTCTTGTTATGTACGTGAGCTCAACTAACTCATCAAGGGGGGAGGGCAGGAGGGGGATGCTGTCTGAGTTTTTCAGGTGGACTGAGGGGAGTCCATGAAGAATTGCATGTGCCATAGTTGTATGTTTTCGAGATTGGAGTCAGTTTCCCCAATAGACTGGAGTTAATGCAAGGGGCATACCATCACGTTTGTGGTACACGAGTAACAAGCAGGAGGGCTTAGTGTTTGCAGTGATGAGGTGCAAAACTGTATTTTATATGTTGTCTGGAGCAAATTGTGTGTAAATCAAAGAACATTGTACAATAGGAGCTAACCAAGCAAGGCATTACAGTTGTTAAGACACTGACTTCATATCTGCTCTCTCTGGCCATCTTCACTTTAGTTTTCCGTGGTTTTCGTAAATCAATTCAGGCAAAGCCAGGATGGTTCCTACATCAAGACTACGGACAACCACCTCTCCTATCCTCACGACAGCGCACTTATATATTCTGTTTGTATGTATATTTTTTGAGCTGTTTATTTTCATTGTGTTACGATGACAAATCGAATATCATCGTGTGATGATCCTTCGGTGAACAGATAGGTATGTAAATAATTAGGGCTAAAGATAACACCATTTTATACATCCCAGAGTGCTACTGTTAAGAAATTTGGTTTGTATTAAACAGTTCTGTGATGTGGGACTATCTTTGATGTGATGTGGGACACTCCGCTAACCTAGTACAGACTTCAGGCTGCAGTGGTATACATACCACGATGAAGTAATGGTCCGCTACATGTTGTTGTTGTTGTGGTCTTCAGTCTAGAGCCTGGCTTGATGCAGCCCTCCATGCTACTTTATCCTGTGAAAGCTTCTTCATCTCCCAGTATCTACTGCAAACTATATTCTTCTGAATCTGCTTACTGTATTCGTCTCTTGGTCTCCTCTACGATTTTTACCTTCGGCGCTGCCCTCCAATAGTAAATTGGTGACCCCTTGATGCCTCAGAACATGTCCTACCAACCGATCCCTCCTTCTGGTCAAGTTGTGCCACAAATTTCTCTTCTCCTCAATTCTATTCAGTACCTCCTCATTAGTTATGTGATCTACCCATCTAATCTTCAGCACTATTCTGTAGCATTACATTTCGAAAGCTTCTATTCTCTTCTTGTCTAAACTATTTATCGCTCATGTTTCACTTCCTGACATGGCTACACTCCATACAATTACCTTCTGAAACGACTTCCTGACACTTAAATCAATACTGGATGTTAACAAATTTCTCTTCTTCAGAAATGCTTTCCTTGCCACTGCCAGTCTACATTTAATACCCTCTCTACTTCGACCATCATCCATTACGTAACAACTATAGTTCGTTGCTTACACCCATTAATCAGAATTCTTTAGTAATATTATACTGACTGTATAGATATGGTTAGAAAAACGGATTATACAGCGGGAGTAATCAGAATTTGTGGTCGAAGTTATGAGCACTAGATATAAGATAGGGATGACATATTTGTACTTCAATGTAGGAAAGACAATACATTCCAGAGACATGATGTCAAGATGAAACTACCATTGCTTCTACACGGGTGCAATACTGCGGTAGCAATAGACATATTGGAAAAAATGGTAAGGGAACATTGGAAACTATTTCGAGGAAAATATACTTTTAAACTACACTTTGTGCTTATGGAATGTATTTTTCATGTTTGACCTGATGGAAGATCTTTTCTTCTTTTTTCACTGCTGCTACTCTTTTTAAATCTGCCTTCTTTTAACATATGACGGGGTATCTTCCACAGAGACTAGTCTCTTAGCCAACCCCCAGCGCAACTCCGCCTTGGGGGTCGTTGTGTAAGTAGGCTGTTTAGGTTTTTATGTTGGTAACGCCACGTAGTGCTCTGTATGAAAATCACTGACTGTGCTATGTGGAGTCTGTGGCTGGTTTGCATTGTTGTTTGCTATTGTAGTGTTGGGCAGCTGGATGTTAACAGCGCGTACCGTTGCGCAGTTGGACGTGAGCCGCCAGCAGTGGTGGATGTGGGGAGAGAGATGGACGTGTGTCCATCAGAAAGAGTAAATTTGTAATATTGGATATCATGGACTGATATATATATATATATATATATATATATATATATATATATATATATATATATATAAATAATGACTTTTGAACACTATTAAGGTAAATACATTGTTTGTTCTCTATCAAAATCTTTCATTTGCTAACTATGCCTAACAGTAGTTAGTGCCTTTAGTAGTTTGAATCTTTTGTTTAGCTGGCAGTAGTGGCGCTCGCTGTATTGCAGTAGTTCGAGTAACGAAGATTTTTGTGAGGTAAGTGATTTGTGAAACGTATAGGTTAATTTAGTCAGGGCCATTCTCTTGTAGGGATTATTGAAAGTCAGATTGCGTTGCGCCAAAAAATATTGTGTGTCAGTTTAGTGTTGATCAGAATAAGTAAAGAGAGAAACGTCTGAGTACGGTCAAATAACGTAAGGGGTTTACCAGCACAGTCATTCATTAATTTTTCTAAGGGGACGTTTCAAATGCCTGTGTCGCACCACGTCTAGGTGGACCACTGTACCCTCTGTTTTAGTTACTGTTTGCAACTTCATTTACTTTAAAAAAATATAAAAGGTATTAATTTACAAAAACAATCATTTTAATACATAAGATAAGAAGAACAACTTACAAAAGAGATTTTATCCCACTCTGTGGAGGACTATTCAATTGTATTGAATGCTAGCCACACCGAAGTGTTATGTTAAAGTAAGAGAAACATTTTTTTCAGAACCCAGAACATTGTTCGCAACAACACCATCAAGTATAGAGATATTAATTAATTAACATTGGCTTCTACAAAAAACATTATTCCGCAGAGTTTAAGAAAAAGAACCAATGTGTCGAACAGATTTAAACCATTACGTATTAAAATACTTATGTAACACTATTGTTGTAACTTAATTTGTCCTGTAACAGCAAAAAAAAAAAAAAAAAAAAGAAAGAAAGAAAAATATACAAGGTTAATTTATTGGCACAATTGGGATAGCGAATGACATTATGCATACTGTGGCAAGCGTACGATAAGTTGTCTCTCTTAAGTAGATTTATTAAATCTTCGAAGTGTTCTGGCGACAGAGTGAGGTATTACTGTGACACACACCAATACACTTACGTTTACGTGATACTTTAGACATGAGAGACATAGAAGGTAAATAATTGCATTATGTACACACATACTTTGGTAGAGTTAGCCGAAAATGCTATATAATTACACAGTATGTCTCAGGAGGAATGGTCGACAGAAACGATCATTTGAAGCAAGAAACTTCATATGAACATATGCTTCACTCCAAATGGTTTCATGTACGCTTAATGTACATTGTTAATTATTTTCTGTATTGTGCAATATAGTGTCACGTTTACACATGTTCACGTGTACAACAGTTGGTAAATATTCCCACATGCAATTTATGTTCATCTGGGCCCACTGCGTAATTTGTCTTTTAAGGACACTGTATAGTTTTGATTCCAAGTACGCTTGACTGCTTTTATTTTAGAATAGGCCTATCTCGGCTGTGTAACCATCATTAGGTTACCTATAAGTACATGGTCTATAATTTTGATGCAATATTTTTAATTTTGTAGATAATCATTATATGGATTTCACTGCTACCCATCTTGGCATTCACATCCATGCGATACTTGTGGTTCTGTCTGTCTATTTACTTGTTAGCTACGTTCCGTTGATGTTATCGTAGTAATAATGATTGGTTGTCAGCTTATGTGACTTATTACTGTGTGCAGTTGTCAGATTACATTCTTTATACCGTATTCTCGGGACCGTTTACTTGACAGATAATGCGATTGTATTGTATAGTTACAGACCGTACTGTTTATCATTGCTGATATGTAGCTATTGTCTTTGCTCGTCTCATGGCATCTCTGGATGCTGTCATCGTAATCTGTTTTCGCAGACGGAATTGTTATGTATGTGCTATACGTTCTTTTTAATTTTCATAGGTGCCTCTTTGTGGCTGCTTGTTGACAGTGATGCTGTATGGTTACAGTATTGTTTATTAGAATCTATATCTTATTGTGAATTTAGCTATAATGTAATCCGCGGTACTCCCATTACTTATTTTTATGCATCTATTCGTTGTCCTGGTGAATAGTTTCAATAACGTTCTCCATGTATTGCTTGTGTTTCAGGTAGATTTACTCGTTTAGTATTTTTTTCGGGTGTTTATGTGTATGTTCGTAGATTTCATCTCGTCCAGAAATTTCATTACTGGTCCTTTCGTTATTATTTGCGATGATGAAGTTTCTATCCTACCTATGTAGAATTCATCGCAGTCTGCACTGAATTTTGGGATAGATTCTATGTACGATTCCACACGTCAGCTTTTAGCTTTAGGGTAAAGACGAAACATAGAGTCGACGTTTGAAGGCAAAGAGGCTTATTCGCAAACTAACGAATGTACCACAGAAGAAAAAGATAATACACAAACACAATTCATGTGAGTTGTACCACAAGTATACTGAGTTAACGATAAAGAAAATAACAACAGCAAACCAGGAAATATACATACGGGAAATAAATTATTATCAGCGTTTAAGCGAGTAAGTGAGAGAATCCCAGACGACCTTTAAGGTCACCTACAATATCACACATCGCAGACTTGCAATATTATGAAATAGCGGTAATTCTCAATAATAAATATTGAATCCAAGGGGATTACCGTGGGAAAACGGAGGTTTTGGGCGGGGACAAACTAAAATCTAACACAACAACCGCAAAGTAAAATAAACAGCAATGTATAAGAAGCATAAAAAGGAGATTAACAGGAAGCAAGAAAAAACTAATACAGAAGTCCTAAAAGAAAAGGCACTACTGAAGTAACGGATATTCATAAAAAAATAACAAATCTTGGAATCGGTAACTAGAATTGATCTATACAGGTCAAGCCTAGTTGTCGATCACAGGGTCTGTTATTTATCACGTTTGTGTAATGGTAAATGGAGTTAAAATCTTAACGAATTAGCACTCCACAGTTGGTGAAAATGACATAAAGGAATGTGTAATCGATAGTTAGAGTGATACAACGCATGATAATTGAAATACGTGGACAATACATACCTACTGCCAAAACGCGACAAATAAAAGAACCTTATTCATTATCTATAGCATTTTTGCAATAGGTGTGTGCAGCGGTTTGCTGTAGGAGTCTGTTGTTGCTGTCTGGACAACTGCAAAAACTTACAAATCTTAGAACTTGGAGCTAAAATTGAGCTATATAGGTCCATTCTAGTTAACGATTCCAAGTATCATTATTTTCGGCGCCAGTTCCTTATACGAGAATGCCTATTTTTTGTGTTGCTTTCTGTAATACTGCGAAAAACAGAAAATATCGGAATCTCTAAGTAGAATTTAGTTATATATGTCAGTTCTATTTGCGTACTGCTGCGAAGAATAACAAATCTTGGAAGAATGCAAGCTGCGCTCTTAAAAGGAGCAAATCGACCTGAAAATCAAGCAACACATAGTGAATGTTACTGAAGTTATCCACCAGGATAACGCGAAGATGTATAAAAACAGATAATACGCGGCAACCAAAGATTACAATATAGCTAAATTCACAGTAAGATACAGATTTTAATAAACAATACTATAACCATACAACACCGCTAAAAAACTGTCACCAAGCATATACGAGAGTTGGAACTTAAATAGTGGCAACTATTTATTCACAACCGATACAAAATATTTACGTGTTTGCACCTGTTAGTGTCCTTGAAAGTAGTCACCAGTGTTGTGTAGAACCCGTTGCCAGCGATGTGGAAGGCGTAGTATACCGTTAGCAGAGCCTGTTCTGTTGATGGTGCGAATGGAGTGGTCTACTGCTTGTCGAATCTCTGAAACAGTTCTGAAGCGAATGCGACGAAGTGGTTCCTTCACCATCCGAATCAAATCAAAGTCCGGGAGTATGGTGGATGGTACAGTACTTCCCAGTTCCATCGACCGAACAGAGCAGCTACAGCTTGCGCTGTATGCGACCGCGCATTGTCGTGCAAAATGATGGGAGGGTTGCGCAGAAAGTGTAGCCGCTTCTTTCGCAAAGCTGGTCGCAAGTGATGCTCCAAAAACGAACAGTAATACTGTGCATTTGATTCCGAAGATGAAGGAACCACTTCACTGTTCCAGAGATTCGACAAGCAGTAGACCGCTCCATTCGCAACATCAACAGAACAGGCTCTGCTGACGGTATACTACGCCTTCCACACCGTTGACAACGGGTTCTGCACAACGCTGGTGACTACTTTGAAGGACACTAACAGGTGCAAACATGTAACACTTTTGTATCGATTGTGCCGCTATTTAAGTTCGAACCCTAGTAGAAAGACGCACCTTTAGAAATTAAAAAGACCGTAGGGCAAATAAATAACAAGACAGAAATATTTAATTTCATTCATAATTGAATACAAACGAATACATGGACTCAAACAGAGCGTACACCGAAATTAGTCTACGCAGTTAGATTACGATGACAGCATTCAGCGATGCCATAGGACATGCAAATACATACGTATCATCAATGATAAAAAGTACTGCCTGTAACTGCATTATCTGTCAAACAAGCTTATATAAAGACCGATATAAAGAATATGATTTGACAGTACATTGAAAGGTGGCTACACTGAGTCACAGCGGCAGAGATTGCACCAAAGAGTTTTATTCCGCCGCCTCCACCGGCAGTGCTTGTTCAGAAGTTGTGGTGGTTAGTGCTTTGCTGAGAGGATGTTGATAGCTGTATTATTTGAGGCCATGTCGTGTGCAGTTGTTTTGATGGGCTAGACAGCAGATGTTGTTCGAATGGAGATGTTGTAATGATCAGAGTGTATTTTTAGTCAATATATATGAAGGTAAAAAACATTTTTTTTTTTTAATTTCCTAACTAACAATGCCTCTTGGTCACAGGTTCAGTCAACAAAGCATCTGCCTTGCGTTCATGTATTAGACAGTAGTTCTGGTTTATATGTGCAGTTTTATTTAATTAATTCAGTGTAAATGGTATTTAAAATATCTTGTCTTATTGAGGAAGAACCGTGCCAGATGTGTACGTTGAATCACACTTCCACACACAGAACACGTTACACTTGTGCTTTGTTGTTCGTAGTTTTTGTTTCGTAGCTTTTATAGTTGCTGGGGACTTAATTAATTAATTGTGGTAACGGAAATTTCCTTTCATTCTATGTTGTTATTCTATACAGTCAGATTGCGTACTAATACCAGTCAGGGCCAACCAGTTACGAGACTTCGTAATCGGACATACAGCGACGAAAATTAAAATTATTTGCATAATATTTAATTAAGCCCCCATGCAACATATAGTAATAACTGAGGTGAGGTGATAACTAACCATTACTGCAATAACACCAACAGAACGTAAGCAACAAACAAATAGACAGTAACAGAAACGCCGAAATTGCATGAATGTCAAAGTCATCATACGTATATTAAAAATGTATAGCAATAAAATCCATTTATAATATTGCAAATAACTTACCACAATTATGTTCCATTTACTTATAGATAACCTGATGATGTAAATCAGTCGATATAGGCCTATTGTAAAATAAAATCAACCAGCCTTAGCAGCGTACTTGGAATTATAATTATACAATTACAAAATTCGTTTTACAAAGTAAAATATTTTTTTAAAAATGTTATCCCTGATCGTTGTTGTATACTTCAGTTTACATCTGTTGTAGAGCTCACAATAAATGTTTGAATATACCACCACCATCTTCAGTACATTTGTGCAGCCTTGGGGGAACATCTTGTTCTGCTTGTCTGAGTGTTTCTACTAGCTAGGGCATAACCACCCGTGGCAAGCTAACATACACCCACAAGCCATAACGTCGGCAAGCCCCTGCATTTCAGCAACGTTGACTGGATACGCCAGCTGCTATTAAAGCCGACCAACAGGCTACAGCAAGGAAACCGACAAGCTCGCACACTGACGCACAAACAAACTGCCAACATTAACCTATACTGTGAATCTGATATATGACCTATCGGACACAATATGATGATAAACCTACCTGTTACAGGTATGCTGATGCTGACCGAGAAATCAGCAACGGCACCTAGTGGCAGCCGCCGACTAACACCACCCCACGACGACAAAGGTATCGATGTGCATGATACCCACTACTAACAAAGCCTACCCTTGCATGACCGCAAGAAAACCGCTACTTCTCTTACAACCCGACCCAACTATCGCGGAGGTTTTTTTCCGTTGCTTCCACCCCCCCTCCCCCCACTACTGCACTTGAAACCGCTACCCTCCGTTCAACTTTCGACCCAAACTGTCTCCAGATGAGCGCGTATTGATGGCTAACCTTAACCAGACGTACGCAAACATTGCAGTACCCACATCCTGCGACACCTCACTTTAGTGAAAACTAACTCTTATGCAGAGATGGCAGAAGCCCTTTTGTACTGGCCATCATGCCCGTGTGGGCGTGTAGAGGCTCCGCCTCCATCCAAAAGAAGAGTGCCTCTGCACGGCGGTAGCGTCCATGCAGTCGGCATAGCGAAAGGAACGTCCTCAGTGTGTTCAACAAACGAATTTTCGAAAAAATTGAATTTATTCTGTCTCGTCATTCACTTTTCTAAAATGACTGGACCTATGAACATGTTACCTATCATGCTGAAACAAACACTGATCGAAAAACGAGCTTAGAAATTGGTGTCCACTGTAGCGTGTGGATTTTCCTGCAACCATCGATGATTATTACTTGTATTTCACTCCATGTAAAGCTGGCTTCATGAGTCAACAGTATTAATTGAAGTAATGATGACTGTCATTTAACCAATGACAAAATTCAAGTCGTATGTCATTGTCATCAACATGAAAATTGTGGGCGCTGTAAGTGAAATGAGTAATGTGTTGCTATTGCTGCACAATTCGTTGATCCACACGTCCAGAAGAAAAATGGAAACTTGGAAGAATACATGTTTCATGCAGTGTGCTGAAAACTCCATTGAATACTCTACGATCAGGAATTCGATATGTCGGAAAGCGCATGGTATGTTAGCGTATATCTTTTCTGGCTGTTGCAGGGATCTGTAAGTAATTTCTTTAATAGAGACTTGGTTAAGTCTATTCCAAAGTCTCATCGCAGATTTGAGCCTCTAGTGAGCGCCTAGGGCCTGATTAAACCATCGAGTAGTATGTTTAATACATATTTCCTCCATTATTTGCTCCATTACACTTTTCCAGTCGATGCCATAGGCTTTACCAGAAATAAGATGCACAAAAATTGCCTACCATTTTGAGATGTGTGGTGTAATTTCTCGTAGGGTCATTTTGCGAGAGATGTGTAGGAGAAAGTGATATATTGCCCAGGGTGTATTCACTCAGATTTTTTACAACAGTAAATCTCTCCGTTATGCACATCACTCGCTATTCAAGTTGTGCCAGTAAGTGAGCCATTAGTATTTTTTAAAAGTCCTATGGAACAAAAAAGTTACTCAGTAAAGCTTATATGTATTTTTGTACTCTAAATCTTTCTTAGGGATTGGTTTAAGCCTGTTATTGCATTTCCTATCTTAATACAGAATATACATCACTGTAACTAAAAACAGTTACATCCTTTCAATGTATATAATTATAGGGCATTTTGCGCTATCTCTGCCGTAGCATTTGTGGCTGTGTATTCCTAATGCAAGTAAACTATGCAGAATATTTAAAACATCTTCTTCTTTTCTATGTGTCTCATGTGAAAAGTATATGTAAACTAAAATGTATTATCATACGTCACAGCAGCGCCCCATTTTATTACGGAAATACTTAGTATAATATGTAACATACCTATGCTAAAGAGAGACTGCATACACTATGCTTGTCACTGCATGTGTAATGTCACTCACTACACTAGTGGTGTCAACAAGAGAGAGACATAGATAACGTTTTTTACTGCTATAGAATAATTAACCCTTAAACTGTCACCGAGGCACATGCGTTGCGTGATAGGCTACCAGAGAACCAGTGAGAATCTGCTGCAAATTATTGCTTTGTATCAGTGTGCCCTGGTGAAGGGAAGCCTGTTAATGGTTTACAGAATTCTTGTGATTACATATTGCACCTGTAAGTTGTGTGTCCTCCAGTTTCATTGTTAACTATCTCTCTACATAGTTGAATCAAATTAGTTAGCATCTGCATATAGGCAACCAAGTTACCAGACTTGCAAAAGCAGCCTGCCGTCCTGCCTACTCGGGCACATCGTGTCAACGAATTGCGTGCACGTACTGACGTCTGCCACATCACAAATGAAGTATGAGTAACAAACTTGAAAATATGTTCTATCGACCGATGTGTGTGTCTACTTTCTGTATGTCTTGTAGTTTTTCTGGAGTTCCCTTCTGAAACCCAAGAGGTACGTTTGAATAACACTGTATGTCCTACTCCTGCCCCTGTTGTAAAGGGGAATGGCAGGATATTCGTTTCATGTTGTTACTACTGACTATGACATTAATTAAAATAACCATACTCTAGGCTTTTGAAAAAATTTTGTTGTAAAAGGGTTAATTTACAACAGTAGTGCTACATATCTCTTTTTATATTCGAAATCTTTAATAGGGAGTGGTTTAAGTCTGTTCAACGCAGTGGTTCTTTTTCTTAAGACCTGTGTGACAACGTTGTTTTTAGGGGCCATTTCAAATTCGGTAATATCTACATTTGACGGTATTGTGGCAAACACTGTTCTGGATTGCGAAAAATATACTTTGCAGTTCTTTTTACGCAGGATTATTGATTTTCTTTCCTATTCCATGCACACACTGATCGAGAAACAATGACTGTCCGTATACGCCTCTGTAGTCGAAAGGCAGACCGTATTTAAAAAAGAAAATCGCGACTGCTAAGGCGAGAAATGTGAGCAGGGATTACTACCGTTCACCTGCTACAAACAAGGTGATCTGAGAGATGTTTTGATATCCACATATGCGGTTCTCGCGGTACATTTCTCATCTCCCCATTGTATATGCTATTCTTTTGTTTCATAATATTCTCATTGATCCTGATCACGATGCAATAGTATTATTCCATCATTTAATCCAAATCTACTGTTACTTTCACTTTTCCGAAGATAGAACCGAATTTTAGTTTGGAGCCGTTAGGTAACATTTATAGCCGTTTTCTGCTACATATAGACCCATCTGAGACTTGTTCAAGCATCTACAGCTTTCTCCCAAATGACGAAAACGTCTGTATCGAAACTCAGATGCGTAAACCAGCACGTCGTCTCGAGGTTTGTGATGGACAGTACATTGGACGTGCTCTGTTCACGTGGAAAGAATGATTGTCAGTAAGAATCCTGTATTAGCTCTAATTCCTTGCAGTCGTCATTCCGTGAGACATGAGCGAAAGGAAGTAATAAACGGCCTGAAACATACTCATCTAATTTTCAACGTTGTACCTCGACATGATACGCAGTGCCTCCCTTGTCGCACCGACACTCGAGTCTGTTTAACAACTCGTTAGATCTCCTATTAATCCAACCTGGTAAGAGTCGCAAACTGACAAGCAACTTTCAAAAAGCGGTTGAATAAATGTTTACCATTCAATACAGCATACAGTCACTAATCGTAGCCGTCATATTAGGAGCCGGCCTGTCTAAGTGCTACCTGTCTCACTATAGTTGATTTGTGTTGCCAAACGTCAACAAAAAACAGTTATACCCTTTGGACAGGGGTGTCGCAGTAGGATTGGTCAATATTCAGGGATATGACAGGAACACTTATTTGAAGCAAAAAACTTCGTATGGATGTATGTCCTGTTCCGAATGGTTCCCGAGATAGAACACACTTAATGTTTTATTCTGAAGGACATCACGTTTTCCTTTGTCTTTAGAAATTGTGTATTTTACTTTTGCAGTTTCGGTCTTTGGGCCGTTATCAAGTGGTGCTGCAAAATATTTTGCTTCAGAGCATATCAGACTTTAAAATACTCCGACATGCACATAAGTCATCGCAACACCAATAGGAATACAGTAGCATTTAATGTAAATTTGTTTTTTAATTAGTGGGGAACACGTATGAGTCTTACCCATCCAACCTCTTTCACATTTTACTCCAGCCCAATCTATCTTGTTGCTTTCAACCTCTTTTCTTTGATTGTAATGTCCTCCTACCAATAAACTAGGCGGTTGAAGGCGCAGGCGGTGTGAGCTAAGTAGTGCAAGGGCATAAGAGAGTATCTGAGAGAAGCATCGGTTAACTGTGTTTGTACACGTGATGTCTACACACCTACACTAACAACGAATACGCAGATATGGAGTATGTTTATGGCTTCTGCAATGATAGCACTGCTCATGATCAAATTATTTCGTCAACATTTCTGTGTATGTAGATATGTTATTCAGAATATTAAACAGGCTAAGCAATGTCAAAATAGCACTGCTGCGTCTTGATGATTCCTAGAGAACACAAAAAAATGCACATGTACAATGCAATTCAAACCCACTGCGCATGTCTCATCCTGCCATTCACAGTTTCCATTTTAAATTCGGCATGTTATTCGACCATTATATACATCTCATATTACCCTTTCGTGGTTGATGGAATGCTTACATCCCACTAAAGTAATATACCGCTTTCAGTGTTGGGACGTCTGTATCTCCTAGGCGACGTCTGTATCTCCTATCTGCCTAGTGGTAGCATGTGGCGGGATGCTTTTAGGACTTGTAGAAAAATACTACGGACCATGGGGTGGATATGTAAAAGGCTGTGAGCGATGAAATGGTTCGGCGTATGTTTATGTTGTGTCTGTTTCACGAAAATAAGTTCAAATCACCCTTTTACAGATTCCAAGAATGTCTGAAGTAACTAATTGTGTTTCTAATCCATCGTAGACATTGTTTGTACATAATTTGTAGAATGAAGGAAACATTGCAATGTGGTGTGTCAAAACAATCTTTTTTTGTTGAAAAATTGTGTGCGATATTTCATGTGTTTCATTGTCAGGGGAATAAATGCGTTTTGGTACTGATTTGTTATACTTTTTTAATAATTTCCATCGTGGTAAAATCATTCTAAAATTAAAAATTTAACTCTGAAAGTCATAGGTTCACATGAATACATGGATCTGGTTCTGTTTATGGGACATGTGCGTCCAACTTCACCACTTTAAAATTTTTTTGGGACTGAAAGTATATTGTTAATCACAAAGGAAGACAGATTTCGACTTTATTTTTCAAATGTGTGCTACATAAATTTTAACCATGAAAGGGTTAATATCCACTAGGACACGTCTGGAAACTTTTGATCAGATAGTGTGTGCATATTATAGATTTTCTAAGACGGAAGCAACTTCTCAAATAAGTTTTGCAATGAGAATGGTAGCTGCTGCCTGTTGTGATCAGTGCAAAGAGCGACAGCTTATCTGTTTCCATTATGGCCTGTATAAAGAACTCTGAGATAGAGATCCAACGTTCCAGACGTGTGAGGTGGGAGTCAATTGTTTATACAACTGCCCTTCCACAGGTGATCATGAGGTTAAACGCGCCAGTGCAGTGATAGCCAGCCATTGGTTTCAGCTCAGCTGTGCCTTTCAGAGTAGAAGTTGCACCTGCAACTTGCATGTTGTAGATGAGTACTGTGTGGTGATGGCCCGTGATGCCTTCGCCATTCAGTCATACAGTTATGAGTGGAGCACTTAGGTGGGCTTTGTATGGACTGAGGAGGAGAAATTTCACATTTTGCTTGTTTTTAAATAAAGGTCGGTATTGTCCCCTTCTTATACTGTTCCAGTGGTGCTGGTTACAATAGGTGTAGGAAACAGTTGGAAAATATGGGACATTGTTACAAGTCCATGGGAGCGTCATGCTGCGAAACTTGTCTATGGCAGTCTGATAGTGGTCGTAGAGTGTCAGCCGTTTTTGGATCATAAATCATAATAAATGATAAATGTGTGATGTATGTAGAAGAAGGAAAATTTTTATACTGACATCATTATTTTTAACGCAGTAATAATGCAAGGACGAGTTTCTTACAGTGATAACTTCTTGCACTAGTAAACTTGCTACAGAGCAAAAGTGTATTTGTTTGGATAATAAACTGTGGTAAGTGTTAAACATGGTATGATAGGATATTGATGTAACAGCGAATTTGTTTAAATACTGCACTGTCATAATTGTTAGACATTAAACCTTGGGATATCAGTGTATTTGTTTAAGTGTTGCATTGCAGTAATTGTTAAACATTTGAGGTCTACTATTTACGATAATCTATGTGTGTCTTTAGGCGATAACCTAGAAAAATGAGTATTTGGAATACTAGGAGGAAACTGACCAAAAATTGTAACATATTGCCCTAACACTGTGCGTAGCAGATGTGCAAAGACAATGCAAAACTTCAAACAACAGCAGCAGAAGAAACAATTGCTAATTTGTGCTAAACAACACTGGTGCCCGCTGCACCAGTTATACATCATCCAATTGGTTTAGAGGAGTGAGGGGGAGGAGGAGCGGAAAGCGAATATTTGGGGTCATATATTATAGTCATTAAGATCTGGCTAAAAGTATCTGGCTACAAATTAATCTTATATAAAAATAAGAGACAAAGGTGGTTTATTTTCATAAGGCTATAAGTAAATGGCCATTATGTGTAGACAAAGGCCACAGCCATGTGGACGGTTTATTCGCATAATGCTAAAAGCATCTAGAAGGCATTTTGCTTTCATAAAGAGCTCCGGCAAGTGGTCGGTTTGTTTACATGAGAGGGTGTGATCAAAAGGCCAATTTGTTTTTGTAAGAAGAACCAGTTCTCTTCCACTATTATTCTTCTCTCTCATTCAAGCTTTTAAATAACCGTCCCACAACAAATATAACAAGAATATCTTATTGTAACAAATACATGTTGTCCAAAAAGGCGACTGATTTACCTAAAGCATCTGAAGTCCAACAACTGTCTCATATCTTTCATTAGGTTAATTTGTATAATTGTGTCACGTCAATAGTATTTTGACTAATGGTTGTGCAACAGTTTAATTGTTTGAATTTGATTTACGCTCATCTGGCGAAAGATCTCGATGGCATTGTACATGCATCGTTTCATACATAGACGGTAAGAAGTATAGCTTAGTTTATAAATCAAAGAGCAATTTTCTAATACAGATAAAGTTCCTTATGTGTACATAAGGTGTTATTAATTAATATAACATGTTTCTACAGGTTGGGAAGTGGACCATCGTGTTCCACAGCACACGGAAATGAAATGATGTTTCTTGCTGTGTGGTAGGTTGCCCACATTCACTGCTTACGTAATTCAGTCATATGATGTAAAATTTGTGTTGTATTTACATCAGAGGTGGTTTAATTGGGCCACAAATCCATCGCCCCAGCATGGCGGGTCAGTGGTTCAACTTGTGCAATATAAGGTGGCACCTGCAGAGAAGTACCTTAACGCTGGTGAGTCCACCCTTTTGTCCCAAAGGGGCGTCCTCCTCAGTTGACTGTCACCTGCTGACCTGTGAACTTCGAGTGTTCTCACTGTCACCTCTTCACTACATGGTGGTGCACGGACAGTTCTTGGTAATCTAGCATTTTTGGTTATATGCAACGGCACTGAGTCTGTCAGAGGAGGCAAAGATCTCATTACAAATTCTGCTTGAGCTGTATGTAGGAACCGCTAGCTGTTACAGTCACGCAATTACTTCCAAAACCCATGGAAGAAGGAGAAGTAAATTTTTTCCAAGGTAATATTGCTGAACAAGTTACCAGGGGACTGACGCATAACTGACACCTGACTTTTGTTCTTCGTTTTACACTACTGGCCATTAAAACTGCTACACCAAGAAGAAATGCAGATGATAAACAGGTATGCATTGGACAAATATATTATACTAGAACTGATATGTGATTACATTTTCACGCAATTTGGGTGCATTGATACTGAGAAATCAGTAGCCAGAACAACCACCTCTGGCTGTAATAACGGCCTTTATACGCCTGGGCATTGAGTCAAACAGAGCTTGGATGGCGTGTACAGGTACAGCTGCCCGTGCATCTTCAACACGATACCACTGTTCATCAAGAGTAGTGACTGGCGTACTGTGACGAGCCAGTTCCCCGGCCTCCTTTTACCAGACGTTTTCAGGTGGTGAGAGATCCGGAGAACGTGCTGGCCAGGGCAGCAGTCGAACATTTTATGTATCCAGAAAGGCAGGTACCGGACCTGCAACATGCGGTCGTGCATTATCCTGGTGAAATGTAGGGTTTCGCAGGGATCGAATGAAGGGTAGAGCCACGGGTCTTAACACATGTGAAATGTAACTTCCACTGTTCAAAGTGCCGTCAGTGCGAACAAGAGATGACCAAGACGTGTAACCAATGGCACCCCATACCATCACGCCGGGTGATACACCAGTATGGCGATGACGAATACACGCTTCCAATGTGCGTTCACCGCGATGTCGCCAAACACGGATACGACCATCACGATGCTGTAAACAGAACCTCGATTCATCCGAAAAAATGACGTTTTGCCGTTCGTCTTTGAGTACACCATCGCAGGCGCTCCTGTCTGTGATGCAGCGTCAAGGGTAACTGCAGCCATGGTTTCCGAGCTGACAGTCCATGCTGCTGCAAATGTCGTCTAACTGTTCGTGCAGATGGTTGTTGTCTTGCAAACGTCCCCATCTGTTGACTCAAGGATCGAGACGTGGCTGCAAGATCCGTTACAGCCATGCGGATAAGATGCCTGTCATCTCGACTGCTAGTGATACAAGGCCACTGGGATCCAGCACGGCGTTCCGTATTACCCTCCTGAACCCACTGATTCCATATTCTGCTAACAGTTATTGGATCTCGACCAAAGCGAGCAGCAATGTCGAGTGTGGCCTGAGCTCCCAGTTGGTGCACATCAACAGCGCAGAAAGATATGTATATAGCTTCTTTTCTGTGTTTACTTCGTGTGTGAGTTTCGTATAGGAGGTGTAATTTCGAATTTTAGTTACTGCAATCGTAAATTCAGGCAGATTGTAGCGCAGTAGTTAGGCATTTGTTCAGGTTAGTTCATATATTCTTTGCGTGTTTCGCTTGCATTATCTAGGCACAGACTCGTGTTTCAGTAACTGTTGTTCAACATGGATTAGAATGGACAGGGACTGTGGTTGCTGTATTTGGATGAGGGCTGAGTTGGCATCCCTTCACTCACAGCTGCAGGCGGCGCTGACTTCGGTCATGCAGCTTGAGGCTGTTGCCAATGGACACCACTTTGGGCAGCCGGACTTGGGTATCACGGGGATGTCAACCTCGTCCCGTCTGTCCCCAGATCGGTCTGCCGCTGTGGTTGCCCCGGTTGCTGCCCGCAGTGGGGCTGAGCCCTCGCCTGTGGTTGACTGGGAGGTCGTTCCAAGGCGTAGCAGGCAGCGAAAGACGCCACCGGAGGCTGATCAGAAAGCCTCTCCGGTGCGTCTGACAAACAGGTTTCAGGTACTGTCTCTGGCTGAGCCAGATGCAGCTGCCTGCCCTGTTTCAGAGGATGATTCTCAGCCTTCAAGGTACGGGCAATCGCAGAGGGTGGGCTTATTGGTAGTTGGGAGCTCCAATGTTAGGCGCGTAATAGGATCCCTTAGGGATATGGCGGCTAAGGAGGGGAAGAAATCCAGTGTGCACTCCGTGTGCATTCCGGGTGGAGTCATTCCTGATGTTGAAAGGGTCCTTCTGGATGCCATGAAGAGCACAGGGTGCAGCCAGCTGCAGGTGGTGGCACATGTCGGCACTAATGACGTGTGTTGCTTTGGATCTGAGGAAATTCTCTCTGGATTCCAGCGGCTATCTGATTTGGTGAAGGCTGCCGGTCTTGCTTACGAGATGAAGGCAGAGCTCACCATCTGCAGCATCGTTGACAGAACAGACTGCGGAACTTTGGTGCAGAGCCGGGTGGAGGGTCTGAATCAGAGGCTCAGACGGTTTTGCGACCGTGTTGGCTGCAGATTCCTTGATTTGCGCCATAGGGTGATGGGGTTTCAGGTTCCGCTGAATAGGTCAGGAGTTCACTACACTCAGCTGGCAGCTACACGGGTAGCGGAGGCTGTGTGGCGTGGACTCGGCGGATTTTAGGTTAGAAGGCCTTGGGAAAACACGGGGTGGGCTGCAATCTCAAAGGGTGCAGGATTGGCTTGGATCAAGGAACTGTCGGAATTGTAGTTGTGCTGGGAAAGTCCCTGAACTTCAAGCGCTAATAGAAAGCACAGTAGCTGAAATCTTTATAGGTACAGAAAGCTGGCTAAATCCTGAAATAAGTTCTGCAGAAATTTTTACGAAGTCTCAGACGGTGTTCAGGAAAGATAGATTAGGCAGAATTGGTGGTGGAGTGTTTGTGTCTGTCAGTAGTGGTTTATCGTGTAGTGAAGTTGAAGTAGATACTCCGTGCGAATTGGTATGGGCGGAGGTTATACTTACCAGCCGAACTAAGTTAATAATTGGCTCCTTCTACCGACCCCCAGACTCCTATGATATAGTTGCTGAACAGTTCAGAGAAAATTTGAGTCTCGTAACAAATAAATACCCCACTCATACGGTTATAGTTGGTGGGGACTTCAACCTTCCCTCTATATGTTGACAAAAATACTTGTTCAAAATCGGTGGTAGGCAGAAAACATCTTCCGAGATTGTCCTAAGTGCTTTCTCCGAAAATTATTTCGAGCAATTAGTTCATGAACCCACGCAAATTGTAAATGGTTGCGAAAACACACTTGACCTTGTAACGGAACTGAAATGATGGTGGGCTGACAGTAATTTGGAGCCCGCGCGTCGGAAACGGGCGCGCTGGTGTGAGACTGCCAGGGAGTGCACCCTGATGCCATCTATTGGCGAAACTGGGAATTAGCGCTACCTGTCAGACAATGCACTAAGCTCTCGGAGTCAAATGTATTCCTTTTCTTGGTAATTATAAGTTATTACTGTATGATTTAATGTTATAAAGCGCTAGTAGTAAATTATTATGACTGGTATGAACTCCAGGGTAATAAATACAAATATTCTTAAATACTAAATGATTTCGGTGAAAAGGTGGTAGGGGAACACCCCCACTCTTGGTGATACGAGCGTAGCTAGAGGTAGCTGGAGACACAGGGACTGAACAATGGAATGGCCTGGGGAGTGTTGACGTGATCGGACGTGCGTAACTGTGCTCACGCAAAAGTGATTGTGCAACAGTGAAGAGGCGAATATCGTCGCTGTTTGTGGAGTGGAACGCGACGAATGGTTGTCGAAGCCATCTCTATGCCACTGGGGCTGATTGTAAGAGTCCCTGCGCCCAGATTTTATGGCGGACGTGCAGTAGCTTATACGAGTGCTACAGCTCGTAGTTCCAGCCGCCATTGAGGGCATGAGGCGTGAAGAGCTGCGTTAGCCACATGCATCTCACCACCAGCACCGACACATCTACCCAAGGCAAGACTGCTTGCAATTGTTAAGTCGAACTTTGTATACATGTAAAAGGAGAATACCAGTTTTCTTTTATGCAAGTGCAGAGGACAGAATATAGTAATGAGTAAAATTACGACGCATGTTGTTCATTGTAAAGTGTAGTAACCTCAAACATAGTATAGTGAAATCAGACTGAGGCCACCATCGCCTCTTTCATTTACAATTCTTTTGGTTGTAGAATACTTTAGCGTATAAGAATGTTGAAAAGAGCAATGGTCACAACAGAATGAGTCGCCTATTTATAGTTACTTAAATTTTTCTGAGTAACTTTTCAAGTAAAGTCACTTAACTAATTCTATATCAGTTGTCCAAAGAGTAATATCCAAAATCATTAAATAAGTTGAAGGATAGGATTTTGTTAACCTAAGTTGCATAAATTGTCTTGGTAGTAATTACCTAGCCAACTCACAGAAATTGAGAGAGTATTTGCTTTGTAGAATCACCTAGAATGATCAGAAATAGTAATATTCAGAATTAAGTTTAAATTCAACTCAAGCCGTTTCACTCTGAAACGAGCCAAAAAATTGATTTATTCTTTTGCTCCTTCAGAGCTGGCGACCGTAGTTATAAGTATTTTCAGGAGGATTCGACGGTAAGTCTGCTGCTCTCGTCGTGCTGATAGGATTATCCACTGCTGCTAGCAGTGGTGATTGGATACATAAGCTCACTACCAAGTTAAGTGGGTCAGGTAGGCAGTGTTACCGTGTGAACTGTAGGGCACTGTAGGCCGTGGATCGAACCCGTTCAATCATCACAGCTCTTTCGGAAATAGTCCGGTTAGGAGTGTACTAATCATTAGGTAAATACTGGCGAGTAACGGTCAAAAATGTATACGCAAGTGAATTTAGCAAGGTCCATGTAGCACCTAATTAACGTGGTGCAATGGCGAGGGTGGGAGTGGAGTAAAATTGAGCTGAGCTTGTGGCAGCTGTGCTGTATTCAAAGATTAACAACGTGGATTCACTACTACCTCTTACCATTAGGACTGAGCTATTTACGGTTATAATACGTAGCAGTAAGCGCAAAGGCGTGACAGCTACAAGTCCGTATTGGCTTTATACATACGGAATTAGGAAGCGGGTCATTCCGTCAGTGGAGGGAGTTAAAACAACCGAGTCAGTTGAGAACATACCCCATTTACTGATGGAAAGATTCGGCGGTTCGGTCGCATGTGGTGACCGTGACAGGACTTACCAAGATTGTAGAATAATGGCTCCAATAAAAGTGTTTTATATAAACTTGTAGTTTCAAGAAAATTTTAAATTTAAAATTCTGTTGTAGACAAATATACCACAATTGGTAAGTTCAAGACGACAACCTGCAAAGCAGCAAAAGAAAGTCCAATAGTAGGAGTTAAACGAGTAATACTTGGTTTAATAAACATTTCTATTAGGCACGAAATACAGCAGCATAAGATGGAGTCGAATAGTAACAAGCAAGACGAAAACATTACAAGGTCAGACCCAGAATTAGGGACCATAGATACTGTTGTAGGGTTGGAAAATCTTATAGATGAATCCACACCCACAAGACAGGAGGAACGGGAAGTGAAACCAAAGGTAGTGAAAAGTGAACCCAATGTACCTGTGGATGCAAGTCACAAGGGAGAGGATATGGAATTAACAAGTTTGTTAAATAGGATGATGGCGCAAATTCGAGACGGAAATGCTAGTTTGAAAGCAGAAATGGCTAGTCATATATCCCAATTGGAGGAAAACCTATCTGGTAAAATAAAAGCCAATTTAGATATTTTGAATACGCAAAGCCAACGTATCACAGAGGTAAACAAATCAGTAAATAGCATTAGGGCTGAAATAACAAATGTTGAGAGAAAGTCACAGAAATAGAGAAAAGATTTGATACCAAAATTCAGAGAATAGAGAAATCAGTGGAACCTTTGGTTAGTGAAAAATTAGAACCGATAATTGAAAGTAAATTACAGGTGATAGTACCAGTTGTAAAGAAAGAGATTGTTAAAGAAACGGCAGCTGATATTGAAACACTGCGCAATACCATGTTGAGTTTTGATGCATGTGTGCAGGAGCAGGAAAATACACTGCGTAATGAGATAAAATTGTTAAGTCAGCAAGTTCAGAATCAGACGTTTCTTAACTGTAGTGGTATCCCATTGGTAATGCAAAAATCGGAAATATTGAGTAGGGAGGAAAAATACGATCCTCAAAAGAAACAAGGTGGATGGCATCCAATGGATTTTTTAAAAAATTGTGAACGTGTCTTACCAACAGACATGTCGGATAAAGAAAAAATTAATTTAGTAATAGACGCTTTAGCAGGTCATGCTAAACGTTGGGGATTGAATTTGGATATCGACAATTTGAAGTTTACAGACTTCAAAGAAAAGTTCCTTGAGGAATTCTGGAGCACACAACAGAGAGATAGGTTGTGGAGAGAATTCGTTGTCGCCAGAATGCCAGAACACGGGCGTGGGCTCATGAAAGAATACTGTGAAGGATGGTTCAAGCGTTTGGAGTATCTTAAAGATCGTAGATCAGAATCGGAGATAGTGTCGGAGTTGTGGAAAAAGCTACCTGACGATTCAAAGCGTTATGTAGGAGGCACTCATCGAACATTCGATGAATTTTTAGAAAAAATCGAGAATGAAGATAGGTGGCGTGAAACTAGAGAGTTTCGAGGTTTCAGAAATCAGAATGGAATAGTAAAAGGTGGTAGGAATGAACCGCAAATTAACATGATGAGAGGAAGAGGTCGAGGAGGTAACTCTCAGCGAGGGAGAGGACACTATCAGGGAAACGGAATGCATTATCAAAATCAGGAAAACTAAATACCGCGCAGGTCAAGGGCCTAACGCGCGCGGAAAGAAAGAAATGGCCCAAATATAGGGAAGATCGGAGTAGTCAGTGCTATAGTAGGATAGTGCGTCGTTCGCCTGAAGAGCAGTTACATAAACGAAACTTTGCGAAGTATAATGCAGGGATACACACAGAGGAGAGAGAGCAGGGAGGAATTATTAAGGGAAATGAAGTAGGAAAGAATATCGGTCGGATGTGAAGGCTCACGTGAATGAAATAAGTACGATTCGAGGTCAGAGTGACGAATTGATGAAGGAAGAGTCGGAGGAGGCGTTGTTTGTCGGTAGGGATGGCAACTGTGCAGAGAGGCAGGGGCAAGGTAGGAGTGATGTGACTTATGGTAAAAGGTTCGTACGAATAGTCGAGGAATCGCATCGAGAAGTAATTAAAGAGGGAAGGGTGGATAAGATAAAGGGGCATAGTGCAGAGACGCATGCCGATTCAGAAATTACCTCGTATGCAGAATATGTACATCAGCTCAAAAGCCAGCCAGCACAATTAGAAAGATCTTCCACTCAAGTGATTAATTTGGACCCGAATATGACAGTGTTAGAGAGCCATACCGATTATGATGTGTACCTAGTGACAGCAAGAGTACATGACTGTGATGAAGATTATTTTAAAGAAATTAGAGAAAGTGTATCTAACCAAGAGAAAGAGTGTTGTGATCCCTGTAGTACTGAAGCAAATGAGTTGAGTGAGACTGGAATTCCATTAGTAGGGAAAAATAATGAAAGTAAGAGTGGCGAATGCACTATCCAACAAAGGGAAAGTAGAGAAATGGATTATAATTTGCAAGAATTACTTGAATCCGAAGAAGGTCATATTTCTAAGGAGGAGGAATTATCGTCAGAATCATCAGAAAGCATCCAGGGAGAGAAAGAAGTAGAGGAAGTTTCCGATTCCGCAACCGAGAGTTCAGGCATGACAGATTCGAATGAGAACAAGATGGCATTAAAGAGCCTAGACGAAGGACTATTGGAAAAAGTGGTGAAAAAATTTAGGATGAAAAGGAGAAAGAAACCTTCAGATGGAATGGTCAGTATAAAAACCGGAAAAATAATATGGCAAGACTTGGCGGTGGAAAAGGATTTATTATGGGAAGATAAAGAAAGTATGAAAGAGGACAATAGGATGCAAACAATCCTACCCATTAATGTATATGGGTACGATTTATATGTATTGTTGGGTACGGGTGCTCAAATAAGTGCTATTTCGCACGCATTTTTTGAGATGATCAAAGAGCAACGAGGAGTAGTCATGGTGCCAGTAACAGGTGTTAAAGTGATAGGGGCGACAGGGAAATGTAGTAAACCTGTTAAGCATCAAGTGATGATGGAATTTAAGATAAAAAACAAGCTATTTTCGAATGCATTTTTAGTAGTTCCAGAGCTCAGTGCCGAGATCATTTTAGGCATTGACTGGTTAATAAAACAGAAAGTAATTATAGATTGTGACAAAGGGATAATAGTTTGTAAAGTTGATAGTGCGGTATTAGAAATACCATTTGAATCATCTACAGTAATGGAAGAGAACCAGCTGGGATGGGTAGAATTTAGAGATGATCATGATTCAGGAATAGGTCAAAAATTCGATTGGTTTCTGGTGAGGCAGATAGTTGAAGATGGAAATAAGGAGACACTCCTTCGAAATGTAGTGGAAAAAACGGAAGGACTATCTGATGCCCAAAGGGAGGATCTATGGCAAATTCTGAAAGAAAATCAGGAGGTATTTTCGGACAAATTATGAGTACTGCATGGAGGTAGAGGAGCATGAACCTTTCTTTAAACCACCATATAATGTACCCTTGTCTAAGAAAGAAGCAGTTCAAAAAGAAATAGATGAAATGGTTTCATGTGGGGTCATTGAACGGAGTTCTAGCCCATATAATAACCCACTGGTGATAGTAGGTAAGAAGGATGGAAGTGTACGAATAGTGATAGATGCTCGTACTCTGAATAAAGTAGTGAAGAGGGAGTTGGATCGTCCAGAGAACATAGATAATTTATTGCAGAAGTTTAATGGTGTAAAGTACATGACTAGTTTAGACCTAACTGCAGGATACTGGCAAATCCCATTAAGTGAGGAGTCTAGGAAGTACACGGCATTTTTATTCAATGGCAAATGCTACTATTTCACAGTGGTACCATTTGGCCTAAATACTTCTGTTTCAGTGTTCATTCGGGCTTTAGACAAAATTTTAGGGAGTGAACTTAGTTCGCTAATCACGGTTTATGTAGATGATCTGTTAATTGCTACAAGGACATGGGAAGAGCACACGGAGTTATGTGACAGGGTGTTCAAAGCTTTAATTATAGGAGGAATGAACCTGAACCTGAAAAAATGCGAGTTTGTGAAGAAAGAAATAAAGTTTTTAGGTCACATAGTAACACCGGAGGGAATTGAAAAGGATCCCGATTAAGTCAAAGCAATAAGAAATTGTCCGGCTCCCAAGAATAAAAAACAACTAAAGTCGTTTATAGGACTTTGTTCCTTTTATCATAAGTATGTGGATGATCAGGTGTTCAATAGCCCACATCTGAACAACCTACTTAAGAAGAACAGTGTGTATATATGGACTGAGGAATGTGAAACAGCATTCAACCGGCTAAAAGACAATTTGGCTAAAAACATAAAGTTATGGCACCCTGACCTGTGTGAACCATTCCACATGGCAACAGATAGTTCAGATTATGGATTGGGAGTATCCATATTTCAGGAGGTAATGATAGATGGGGAAAAAACTCTTAGACAAATAGCATTTGCGAGTAGAACCATGTCTAAGTACGAAAGAAACTATACGGTTTCAGAGAAGGAGGCTTTAGCTATAGTATGGGGTTTTAGGAAATTTCAACTTTTCTTATGGGGACATAAGACTGTGGTCCATACAGACCACAAAGCTTTAATAATTTTGAAAGACTGCAGATTGTTACATAACAGGTTGACCAGATGGGCGCTGTTTTTACAACAATTTGATATAGAGATCAAGTATGTTAAAGGGAAAGAACATGCAGTACCGGATGCTTTGTCGAGATTACCGGAAGGATGTGAGACACTAGAAAGTGTAAAGAATAGGGAAGATATTTTTGAGGTGAATTACTTCAAAAAAGCGGAAGGAAGAGAAAAAATTAGGGAAATATGTCGGAATATGCGAAGATATCAAAGTGATGATGATGCACTCAAGTCGGTAAAGGTCAAGTTTGACAATCCGGACGCAACTAACATAAGGGCTTCATATAAAATACATAAAGGTGTACTGTATCTTCAAAGATTAAATAATCCAGGGAAGTGGAGAGTATGTTGGCCGGAACAACACACTGAAGTGCTGATAGATTATGTTCACTTGGCATATGGCCATTGTGGTGCACGGAAGTGTACCGATAAGTTAGATGAATGCATTACCTTTAACAACATGGCACGAAGGGTAGCACAGAGGATAAGATCTTGTGGTCTATGCCAAAAGGCGAAAGTAACAAATGCAACTAATCAAGGGCCCATGCAATCAATGAAACCTGATGAAGTATTAGAAATAGTAGCAGTAGATATCTTTGGACCATTACCGAAAACCATGGGGGGTTTTGTGCACATATTTGTAGCAGTTGAACTTTTCTCAAAGTATATAAAGCTATATCCCTTGAGAAAAGCTACTGCCAGAGCTGTGTATGATAAAATGGTG
This sequence comes from Schistocerca americana, assembly GCF_021461395.2. Classification (NCBI taxonomy): domain Eukaryota; kingdom Metazoa; phylum Arthropoda; class Insecta; order Orthoptera; family Acrididae; genus Schistocerca; species Schistocerca americana. Next base: position 227,829,041 of record NC_060123.1, read on the forward strand.
TGTGATTATTTTGTGAAAGTAGGGAAGCCAAAGAGAATACTATCAGATAATGGTGTTCAGTTTTGCTCAAAAATGTGGAAGGAGGGGATAACTGAGAAACAGATAGAAGTGGTACATATCTCAGCTTATCACCCATCAAGCAATCCGGCAGAAAGATATATGCGTGAGATAGGTCGGTTATTTAGGACGTACTGCCATAGTAACCACAAGAAGTGGGGCATGTATGTGAGTGAATTCGAAGAAATCATGAATTCATTAACAAACGAGAGCACTGGATTTACTCCAAAGAAATCCTGAAAAAGACGAGAAGTAAAAGTCTAGTAGAAGACCTACTAGAATTTCCAGATAGAGTTGAATTAGATTATGATAGTAAAAAGAACTTAGTAAAAGACAAGATGAGAAAACAAGCAGATGTGAGAATTCGTCGTCACGACGAAGAAGTAAGGAATCCTAAATTCAAAATAGGTGATCTCGTTCTTGTAAAAACACATGGAAAGTCAAGTGAAATTAATAACGAGATCAGCAAATTTAAATATATATATATAATGGACCATTTAAAATAGTGTCCATACCCAATGTGAATGCTTATTATTTAGAGTACCCATTAACAGGAAAACGCCTGGGAGTAAGAAACATAGTGGATCTCAAAAGGTATGAACCACGAATTCTACCAGATTGAAAATAAATATATAAATAAATATTAAAGTAAACCAATATGTAAATAGTTTTGTTTCTTTTGTTCTATGTGAAAGGTAAATGTTCACTAAAATATGTTGCAGTATTCTAATGAAACTTCTAGTTTAAGTAGAGACTAAACAGACCGGGAAAGACTGAGCTTCTAAGAAAGCCTTAATAGATGTGTAAATAAGTGTTGTGGAAGAGGTAGAAAAGTGAGGAGGTAAAGTGAAAAGGACAGGCTATAAAGTAATAGGCGCATAACGTGTATTTTACTTGCCTGAGATAAAAGAAGTGTATTTAAAATTTTTGAAAAAAAAAAAAAAGATGTTTAAAGTGTACTGTGTTAGAAGTAAGAAAATTGGAAAGAATATATGTAAATCATTTATGTAATGTTTAGCAGGAAAGAGAGAAAGAATTGGTGTTTAATTTTAAATATGTAATATAAGTATCGAGGTGTATCAGTAAGAAAGAGAAAACCCTTGGTAAAAAGCTTAACGAAAATTTCAGATTCATTATAGGAGAGACTTCTTATTGAATTATCACTGTTAGATACTTCAATAAGAAGTGGGGCATGTGTAACGGAACTGAAATGATGGTGGGCTGACAGTAATTTGGAGCCCGCGCGTCGGAAACGGGCGCGCTGGTGTGAGACTGCCAGGGAGTGCACCCTGATGCCATCTATTGGCGAAACTGGGAATTAGCGCTACCTGTCAGACAATGCACTAAGCTCTCGGAGTCAAATGTATTCCTTTTCTTGGTAATTATAAGTTATTACTGTATGATTTAATGTTATAAAGCGCTAGTAGTAAATTATTATGACTGGTATGAACTCCAGGGTAATAAATACAAATATTCTTAAATACTAAATGATTTCGGTGAAAAGGTGGTAGGGGAACGCCCCCACTCTTGGTGATACGAGCGTAGCTAGAGGTAGCTGGAGACACAGGGACTGAACAATGGAATGGCCTGGGGAGTGTTGACGTGATCGGACGTGCGTAACTGTGCTCGCGCAAAAGTGATTGTGCAACAGCGAAGAGGCGAATATCGTCGCCGTTTGTGGAGTGGAACGCGACGAATGGTTGTCGAAGCCGTCTCTATGCCACTGGGGCTGATTGTAAGGGTTCCTGCGCCCAGATTTTATGGCGGACGTGCAGTAGCTTATACGAGTGCTACAGCTCGTAGTTCCAGCCGCCATTGAGGACATGAGGCGTGAAGAGCTGCGTTAGCCACATGCATCTCACCACCAGCACCGACACGTATACCCAAGGCAAGACTGCTTGCAATTGTTAAATCGAACTTTGTATACATGTAAAAGGAGAATACCAGTTTTCTTTTATGCAAGTGCAGAGGACAGAATATAGTAATGAGTAAAATTACGACGCATGTTGTTCATTGTAAAGTGTAGTAACCTCAAACATAGTATAGTGAAATCAGACTGAGGCCACCATCGCCTCTTTCATTTACAATTCTTTTGGTTGTAGAATACTTTAGCGTATAAGAATGTTGAAAAGAGCAATGGTCACAACAGAATGAGTCGCCTATTTATAGTTACTTAAATTTTTCTGAGTAACTTTTCAAGTAAAGTCACTTAACTAATTCTATATCAATTGTCCAAAGAGTAATATCCAAAATCATTAAATAAGTTGAGGGATAGGATTTTGTTAACCTAAGTTGCATAAATTGTCTTGGTAGTAATTACCTAGCCAACTCACAGAAATTGAGAGAGTATTTGCTTTGTAGAATCACCTAGAATGATCAGAAATAGTAATATTCAGAATTAAGTTTAAATTCAACTCAAGCCGTTTCACTCTGAAACGAGCCAAAAAATTGATTTATTCTTTTGCTCCTTCAGAGCTGGCGACCGTAGTTATAAGTATTTTCAGGAGGATTCGACGGTAAGTCTGCTGCTCTCGTCGTGCTGATAGGATTATCCACTGCTGCTAGCAGTGGTGATTGGATACATAAGCTCACTACCAAGTTAAGTGGGTCAGGTAGGCAGTGTTACCGTGTGAACTGTAGGGCACTGTAGGCCGTGGATCGAACCCGTTCAATCATCACAGCTCTTTCGGAAATAGTCCGGTTAGGAGTGTACTAATCATTAGGTAAATACTGGCGAGTAACGGTCAAAAATGTATACGCAAGTGAATTTAGCAAGGTCCATGTAGCACCTAATTAACGTGGTGCAATGGCGAGGGTGGGAGTGGAGTAAAAGTGAGCTGAGCTTGTGGCAGCTGTGCTGTATTCAAAGATTAACAACGTGAATTCACTACTACCTCTTACCATTAGGACTGAGCTATTTACGGTTAAAATACGTAGCAGTAAGCGCAAAGGCGTGACAGCTACAAGTCCGTATTGGCTTTATACATACGGAATTAGGAAACGGGTCATTCCGTTAGTGGAGGGGGTTAAAACAACCGAGTCAGTTGAGAACATACCCCATTTGCTGATGGAAAGATTCGGCGGTTCGGTCGCAACCTCTTAGCCACAAACAATCCAGAGCTAATAGAGAACATCATGACTGATACAGGGATTAGTGATCACAAGTTCGTTGTAGCTAGGCTCAATACCGTTTCTTCCAAATCCACCAGAAACAAACGCAAAATAATTTTATTTAAAAAAGCGGATAAAGTGTCACTAGAAGCCTTCCTAAGAGACAATCTCCATTCCTTTCGAACTGACTATGCAAATGTAGACGAGATGTGGCTAAAATTCAAAGATGTAGTAGCAACCGCAATTGAGAGATTCATACCTCATAAATTGGTAAGAGATGGAACTGATCCCCCATGGTACACGAAACAGGTCCGAACGCTGTTGCAGAGGCAACGGAAAAAGCATGCGAAGTTCAGAAGAACGCGAAATCCGGAAGATTGGCTAAAATTTAGAGACGCGCGAAATGTGGCACGGACTTCAATGCGAGATGCCTTTAATAGGTTCCACAACGAAACATTGTCTCGAAATTTGGTAGAAAATCCGAAGAAATTCTGGTCGTATGTAAAGTACACAAGCGGCAAGACGCAGTCAATACCTTCGCTGCGCAGTGCCGATGGTACTGTTACCGACGACTGTGCCGCTAAAACGGAGTTATTGAACTCAGTTTTCCGAAATTCCTTCACCAGGGAAGACGTATGGAATATTCCAGAATTTGAAACACGAACAGCTGCTAGCATGAGTTTCTTAGAAGTAGATACCTTAGGGGTTGCGAAGCAACTCAAATCGCTTGATACGAACAAGTCTTCAGGTCCAGAATGTATACCGATTAGGTTCCTTTCAGATTACGCTGATACAATAGCTCCCTACTTAGCAATATATACAACCGCTCGCTCACCGATGGATCTGTACCTACAGATTGGAAAATTGCGCAGGTCGCACCAGTGTTTCAGAAGGGTAGTAGGAGTAATCCATCGAACTACAGACCTATGTCATTGACGTCGGTTTGAAGTAGGGTTTTGGAGCATATATTGTATTCAAACATTATGAATCACCTCGAAGGGAACGATCTGTTGATACGTAATCAGCATGGTTTCAGAAAACATCGTTCTTGTGCAACGCAGCCAGTTCCTTATTCGCACGAAGTAATGGCCGCTATCGACAGGGGATCTCAAGTTGATTCCGTATTTCTAGATTTCCGGAAAGCTTTTGACACCGTTCCTCACAAGCGACTTCTAATCAAGCTGCGGGCTTATGGGGTATCGTCTCAGTTATGCGACTGGATTCGTGATTTCCTGTCAGGAAGGTCGCAGTTCGTAGTAATAGACGGCAAATCATCGAGAGCAAAATTGAAGTGCTATCAGGTGTTCGCCAGGGAAGCGTCCTGGGACCTCTGCTGTTCCTGGTCTATATAAATGACCTGGGTGGCAATCTGAGCAGTTCTCTTAGGTTGTTCGCAGATGATGCTGTAATTTACCGTCTAGTAAGGTCATCCGAAGACCAGTATCAGTTGCAAAGCGATTTAGAAAAGATTGCTGTTTGGTGTGGCAGGTGGCAGTTGACGTTAAATAACGAAAAGTGTGAGGTGATCCACACGAGTTCCAAAAGAAATCCGTTGGAATTCGATTACTCGATAAATAGTACAATTCTCAAGGCTGTCAATTCAACTAAGTACCTGGGTGTTGAAATTACGAACAACTTCAGTTGGAAAGACCACATAGATAATATTGTGGGGCAGGCGAGGCAAAGGTTGCGTTTCATTGGCAGGACACTTAGAAGATGCAACAAGTCCACTAAAGAGACAGCTTACACTACACTCGTTCGTCCTCTGCTAGAATATTGCTGCGCAGTGTGGGATCCTCACCAGGTGGGATTGACGGAGGACATCGAAAGGGTGAAAAAAAGGGCAGCTCGTTTTGTATTATCACGTAATAGGGGAGAGAGTGTGGCAGATATGATACGCGAGTTGGGATGGAAATCATTAAAGCAAAGACGTTTTTCGCCGCGGCGAGATCTATTTACGAAATTTCAGTCACCAACTTTCTCTTCCGAATGCGAAAATATTTTGTTGAGCCCAACCTACATAGGTAGAAATGATCATTAAAATAAAATAAGAGAAATCAGAGCTCGAACAGAAAGGTTTAGGTGTTCGTTTTTCACGCGCGCTGTTCAGGAGTGGAATGGTAGAGAGATAGTATGATTGTGGTTCGATGAACCCTCTGCCAAGCACTTAAATGTGAATTGCAGAGTAATCATATAGATGTAGATGTAGATACGATAAACCGCAATCGCGATAGGCTACAATTCGACCTTTATCAAAGTCGGAAACGTGATGGTCAATTGCTGTTTGTGTATGAGAAATCGGTTGGAAACTTTCCTCAAGTAAGCACGTTGTAGGTGTCGCCACCGGCGCCAACCTTGTGTGAGTGCTCTGAAAAGCTAATCATTTGCATGTCACAGCATCTTCTTCCTGTCGGTTAAATTTCGCGTCTGTAGCACGTCATCTTCGTGGTGTAGCAATTTTAATGGCCAGTAGTGTACATTGTCAGTGGTGGTGGTGCTGTCTCGTGCACTAAATTTTTACCCCGGTTTTTGTTTTACGAGATTTCCATTTGGTAATTCGTAATCGGATGTGTTTTGTTTTGTTCGATCCTCTGTTTAATGTAACTCTTCCTTTTTCGATTTAGCGAGAATCTGTTGACTTTGTATTTGTCGAATTATTCGTCATACTGACGTAATCAGTTAGTACAATCGTTCCCAGACTCGCTTTGAGTATCTTCAAGTTACGTACGATGTAGGATCAATTGTCGAACCGCATCGCCCTTGCTGCGAGTGGCGTGCAGGCTACCGTTGTTCATTGCCTGCGCCACCTACAACTCTGCGGAGTTATTTTATGCGCACTCTGCGAAATTTTTCTCTAAGAACCACCGGTGGCCTGCCCCGTTCCTAGACAACTGCGATTTGTCTAAAAAGAACTGATCTCCATAAAGGGCCAGATCTGAGACAGTCCGGCGTGCCCTTCTTCACAAAGTATTCAGAGAGTAAAAATTTTGTAAGAAGGACAAAATCTCAGTATTAGAAGTTACAACACATGACATCGAGTTATCAAAAATCATCTCGTGTTACATACAGTGTAAAAAAAAAGAAAAAATTTAATAGCATTACTCTTCCTTTTACTGCTTGGAGTCAGGTAGTTTTTTTGCATTCTGAATAGTTGCCACCTCTGTAAAGAAGAAACTACGTTAGGCACCGAGTGACAAGCAACTTTGCAAACAGGATACAATTACTTGTCCTCGGTCAGCTGCAGCGAAAGAAGATCCCTGACAGATGGCAGCGCTGTTGTCAGCTTTCAAGATTGAGGGGTAACAGGCTGCCGTCAGTGCTTTCCGAAAGCAATAGTCGTCTACACGTAAGGAAACAATGAGGTGTTGCCATAAAAGTCTATAAAACCGCGTTATGTGACTAACTGGTTGTGGGAGTTGTGCGAAGCAGCCGTGCTAATCCCAGGTATCTTCCTTTGCCATACAGACAGTGATTACTCAAAACTGCTAAAAACAATTTCGCAGTACCCTAGTGACTTGTGAAGTTGGTGTTTTGTTATTGGAGATAAATGTCATTACACTTTTAGCTACTGAAAATCGCTCCATACAGCCACCTTGCAAGATGGGCCACTTTTAATAAAACTATTAGTTGTTCTGACGAACTGGAATGGTGAGCGAGCACCTTAGCAGTTCAGTTAATTAAGCATTATCTAGAGTGTGCTAAGGTACCGTTTGGAAAGTAGAAGCCCAACGAAGATTTTGATGACAATGGACAATTTATGTACAATAATTTCAATTCGTAGTACAGTATACCATGAACACAAGACAGCTATGAAAACGAAATATGCTGTTAACAATAAATTAATGGTGGAGAACACATGGTAATAGTATAACTATAGAACACACTTTTCAGATATGGGCAGGAAAATTAAGCTGTGAGTTAGTTGCTCTTAACAATTACGTGGAATAGTTTTGGGGAAATGGAAATGAGCGTATGGCATCGTTGGCCGGGAGGCCCCATTCCGTGCAGGGAAGTTCGGCAGCCATGTGCAAGTCGTATTGCACCCGACGCCACATTTGGCGACCTGCGCGCCGGTGATGAGAATGAAATGATAATGCGGACAACACAACACCCAGTCCCCGAGCGGAGAGAATCTCCAACCCGGCCGGGAATCGAACCCGGGCCCGCTTGCGTGGGAGGCGACCACGTTACCACCCATCTAAGTAGGCGGACAGTTTTGGGGAAATGACTGCTAACGGACTGCTTGGATAGAGAAGCCTGCGAAACAAAATGTATTGCGCACACACGCATATAAGAATTATAAAGCATGTACTCGTTTCATGACGTAGCACAAACTTAAATGTGCCCACTGTATTTATGGACAAGGAAGGTGGCACAAATTCGCAAAACGAAATCGTAGTTTTTAGAAATCCAATAAGCAAAACACTTCAGTGATGTTTTAGTAAATGAAAGTAGTATGGAAACATTTACTGGTATTACGACATCGCTAAGCTAATCTACAGCCACGTGGTTCAAAGGGCAAAATAGGAGGCATAAATTCACACATAAAATCTGAATTTGACTAGAATCAATAAGCAAAACACTTCCGCGATGTTTTAAGTAGTTAAATAGCACTCAGAAATCTATATAGAGGAGACACACCAGCTCGTCACGTCGGATCGAAGTATACCTGAGCAGACTAACTGCACCTACGTCCACCCCATGCGTTGAAAAAACAAAGAAACCCTTGACCGTTAAAAAAAAGGTCCCTTGACGGTTGAAAATTATAAGTGTTAGTACAAGTCGCTAAGAGGGGAACTCAGCTACTATTACCATACTGACAGAGAAAAGAGAATGGCGAAACATTCCTCCAATGTGAGTCATTTCTCTAACTATATAGATATCCTTCACCTTTTAGAGCCTGGGGGAACTTAATGAAGCACGAGTTATGAAACTGTTTCTAGTCTGTGTAATAGAGATGAAAGTAAAAGCGCAGTCTCTGAGTTCAGTAGAGTTCTGAGTGTCTCCAGTCATGAACGGAACACCGAGCGAGGTGGCGCAGTGGTTAGACAAAAAATGGTTCAAATGGCTCTGAGCACTATGGGACTCAACTGCTGAGGTCATTAGTCCCCTAGAACTTAGAACTAGTTAAACCTAACTAACCTAAGGACATCACAAACATCCATGCCCGAGGCAGGATTCGAACCTGCGACCGTAGCGGTCTTGCGGTTCCAGACTGCAGCGCCTTTAACCGCACGGCCACTTCGGCCGGCAGTGGTTAGACACTGGACTCGCAATCGGGAGGACGATGGTTCAATCCCGCGTCCGGCCATCCTGATTTAGGTTTTCCGTGATTTCCCTAAATCGCTCCAGGCAAATGCCGGGATGGTTCCTTTGAAAGGGCACGGCCGTCTTCCTTCCCCATCCTTCCCTAACCCGATGAGACCGATGACCTGGCTGTCTGGTCTCCTTCCCCAAACAACCCAACCCAACCCATTAACGGAACAGTGTGGGTTGTGTACGCTGTTCACGTTTTACGAAGGGCTTTCCGTAAGTAAGCATCACATTTTTTTCTGAAATCAAGTTTGTTTTCCTGAGGATCTGAATAAACCATATTATTCCCCACTCCTTTGGTACAAAACCATAAGTTTCAACATAATCTCCGTTCAATGGGACGACCTTACACTACCTTACTGGGAGGGCGTGTATGCCCGTATGGTACCACTCTGCTGGTCGACAACGGAAACGTCATGCTGCATCAGTAACCTCCGCATCATCCACGTACTGCTTCCCGTGGAGTGCATACTTCATTGGATCAAACAGATGGAAGTTGGGCTTTAGGGAGAAACCCAGTGGGCACGTATCTTTGAGTACCCCAACTGGTGGACGAGAGTCTCAGCACTGTTAGCCCAGACGTCCAGTTGAGCAGAGGGGTGTTTGACCTGATCCATCCATCACCCCGAATGAGCGCTTCACACGTTCTCAAACTGCAGGAGTCACAGTTGTGTGCGGCCAGTTGGCATGTGAGAGATCAGAGAGGTTTGGGGGGGGGGGGGGGTTGTTTTGGGGACGGAGACCAGACAGCGAGGTCATCGGTCTCATCGGATTAGGGAAGGACGGGGAAGGAAGTCGGCCGTGCCCTTTGAAAGGGACCATCCCGAAATTTGCCTGGAGCGATTTAGGGAAATCACGGAGAACCTAAATCTGGATGGCCGGACGCGGGATTGAACCGTCGTCCTCCCGAATGCGAGTCCAGTGTTTAACCACTGCGCCACCTCGCTCGGTTTAGAGAGGTTTGTGCGATGTTGTTGCGGTGATGGCAGACCTCGCCCAACGACTCACCGTCTTTCCTTTCCTGCCACGTGTCCGAAGACATTCTGCAAGCGCCTATGAAAATCTGCTATGTTCTAGTTTCCTGCCTCAAGAAACTCAATGACAGCTCTGCTTGGAACGCACCCCCGTTACAGACGCCATTTTCAAGGTTACATATAGCGCCGACACATATCAGAACTTCATCACACTATAAGTGCTAAAGCAGGAACATTCCATTACGTCCCACAACAAATTCTGCATTTTTTTCAATGGAAATTAGCAGAGAAAAAATGAGTTACTTATTTATTGAACGCCCCTCGCAGATACATCTCAGAGGCTCAGTTCGAGCATAAACCATGCACGCGTTGTCACTTTGCAGCAAGAAGCACGGCAGGCTACTATCCGAATTTATGTACATTTCAGCGAAGTCATTTGAGCTTTCAAACACTGTCGTGAGATACAAAACGTTGAAGAACTGCTTCATAGTTGTAGTCTGCGGTCGACAGCTAATGACCCCTTCCTACAAATTATGGCTCTTAGATGCCCCAAGGAGAAATCAACAGGGCTGCATGCTGCCATTTTCGATGGAAGTGGGTGGATTGTCTCGATCCACACATTACGCAACCGTCTCCATGTAATGAATTTAGCATCCCGGTGTCCGAAAACTTCAGCACTGTGGTGCGCGAAGAAGGTGGGTTATGAAATATGAATCAGTACCATTGGTTTCACTGATGAGCGCAAGACTTGTGTGATGCCCGATGGTCATTAGCAGAGCGTGGAGATCCCCAGGCATGAATGTATATCACAAGCATGCTATCCCACAGGTCGAGCAGGAAGATGGAACAGTCCCGGTTTTGGCTGATATTGTGGACGCCTCTGACTGCTATCGAGTGTAATCTGAGTCCCGTTTGGTACCGGGACAAGATACTCCAACGTATTGTACAGCCCTATTGTCAACATTTCGGCTAGGGGTTCGTCTTTCAAAGCGATAATGCACGAGTACAGCGCACCAACCTCTTGAAAACCTCCCTCCAAGAGGTAGACATCAACGAAATGGAATGGACTGCTGTATCCGCCGACATAAACTCGATCGAGCATACATGGGATCAGTTTAACTTGTAGTGCATGACTGCACGAACTCTCCTCACACACTGGGACAGCATGCCAAGGAGGGTTCAAGCATATTACAATGCATGAGGATGGAGAAACATGGTACTGAATGTTAGCCAGCTGCAGATTTTCATTTCACTGGCCTGTTGTCAGTAATATAGGGTATATATTATTATTATCTTAATATGTACATAAATCAGTGTGTTAGTTGTTTTCTTTTTCTCTGTATCGAACAGTCTTCCCTCAAACACGTCAAAAACTTTACGACCTGATGCTTTCTGCACAGTCGTAACAGCACCACTAGGTGGACTACGCCTATCAGTATAGTTCTGTGCGCACAGGTAGGCCAATGAATTTAATCACGATCAAGGTTCGTGTCCATTGTAAGACACAGTGATTGTCAGAGTGTGCTTGTGAAAAATAATTCCATATCAGTTCAGAGGTTTAATACTAGTAGAAGATTTAAGTAAGGTGCTATATATGATGGGTATATCAGCTGTTGCCTCCTCAGGCTGGTTAATTCATGGTACACTCGACTTCTTATACTGTCCCAATTTGGTAGTAAGTGTAAATAACTCTCTCCTACTATCCTAGTGTAAGTGTAGTGAAGCACGTTTTGAGACTGGTTCACCTTCCACCACAAGAAATTATTTTCCTAGTTGGTGATAAAAGTAATTTGCTACGAATTTTTGGTAATCGGTAAATACTGTTTCAGAGATCTGATGTATTGCTGACATTTTGAGACGTCTGGAAATAGTTTTACAGAGCTAACATTCCTCAGCTATTGACTACTGGTAATACAGAGATATGGATTGCAAATTCCAGCTGAATATGTATCTTGTGAGATACTGGAAGGAATGACAGAGGGAGGGTACAATCTGACATTTATGTTAGAAAATACCGTGAGCAAAAGGTAAGAAATGGTGGGCTTATGATGTAGATGTATTTGTGTGATGAAATACGTTGATATTATGCAATGATGTAATTGGTACTTATGCTGAGCAATAATGAAGGAATAAAGTGTTTTGGATTATGGTGTGTATGTAAGTGAAGAGATATTTTTAAGAGTAAATATTTCAGGAAGCCAATGAGGAGTAGAAGATGATGTTATTTCTGTAGTGATGATGTATGTTGGTGTTTTTTTTATGGATTATTATTTCAGGTAGCCAATGAGGGGAGGTGATCAATGTACCGGCTAGTCTGGATTTCGCATCGTATTGCGTGAGCTCCACATATTTCCGTTCAAAATTAAATTTTCACGTAGTGCTGTTGCCCTGCGCTGATACAGATTTAGATATAAAAATAAGTTTTTTACATTTTTCATATACCAACCAGACACGTGCAAACACGAGTCTCGAAGTTTTACAATAAAGTTTCACGGTGACGTTGTTTTGTGCCCAGTTTCGGTTAACGCAGTGCATGGGTCTACTCTTGGTGTAGTTGGAATAAACAAGAATTCAACCGTTTTGTTTGCACTGGACGAACTTTGTATGTTTTTCATTTGAAGCGTGAACACATCACTCCTCCTCTACTGGAAACATTTGCAATTGTATGATTTGGAACAGTTAATTTTCGTTTGCATCTTCCACAGCCTCACAAAACACAGCTTTGTTGAAGGCCATCTGATCCCAACTATCGGTCATTTCGCTGTGGCAGTTCTACTTTACACAGCAAGATCGTGTAGGCTATTCATGTTCCGTACTAATAATAGGTCATGACTAGCTTTACACACCTGTATTCTTCAATAACAGAGAACGAGTGAAGAAGTATGAAGTGAGCGTAGCACCACAGTTCTCAGACTCGTTGAACTCTCAGAACTACACTGAGGTGGGATGGCGATATGCACAACTACAGATAGCAGTAGTATCGCGTTCACAAGGTATAAAACAGCAGTGCATTGGCGGAGCTGCCCCCCTCCCTGCCCCTCCCCCCCCCCAAATTCTATAAGTCGCTGCAGATCCTTAAGCACCATGCACGCCGCCTCACCTTCGATATATGCCTCCCATCCCCCACGCGGATCCTCTATGACCTGATTCCTTTCCCCCATCTGCTCCTTTTCCTGGAACACATCCGAGTCTTCTGCATCTCCCGCCGACTTGATCCCCCTCATCCCTTGGTTGCTCCTCTTCTCTTCAACCCCCACCCTCTGCCATGCCTTCATCGTTGTGTCCACCCTACCCTCCACCTCTACACCGTTCATCTCCTTTCCCACAGTGGCTTCCATCAACTCCCCCTCCCAGGTGGTGCCCTCTCTCCCTCCATTTATCCCTCCTATCAACTCTGATCCTCACCACCCCTTACCTCTCTCTGTCCTTTTATCAGCTCCCTCTCCCCCCTCTTTACATCCCGTTTTTTCCCCGTCCACGTTCTCTCTGATTCCCTTCTTTCCCCCGAGTCCTTTTGCTTTCCCCTCCACTGCCTTCCACAATCCTTTCTGCCTTCGCCCTGCCTCCCCTTTTTTCTATGACCTCTCCCTCCATCGGCTCCCCCCCCTTTTCCTCGCCTGCCCCCCCTTTTCCCCCTTATCAGTCCGGGTCCTCCCCCCACCCCAATTTGCTTCTGTGTCGCCTCTATAGTGTTGTTTTAAGTGAATGTTCAGTGTTGTGCGTCCTCTGTCAGTGTTGCGAATGACCACCACACTGACGCTAGTTGCGTTTTCTCTCTCGTGCGAACAGAAACCAGATTGTCGCAATGTTTTTTTTAAGTGTGCCTGTCTACTTACTGTGTGTCTTCATCCACATCGTCAACGCCGTGTTTTTATTTCTTAAATTCTACAACTTTCCGCCATTTTACAGTTTTTCATAAGGTCGCCGTTTTATCACCTGCTTTTATTTTTTTATATTCTTATTATGTTTTTTAACTTTTCTGTAGGCAGTAGAGTGGTCTATTACGCTGCTGCCAGGCCGCCGCCCTCTCAGGGGGGGGGGGGGGGGGGGGGGAATCGAAATGCAATAAAGAAAAAGAAAGAAACGGAGCTGTCAATTGTACTCATGGGATTCATGTGAAAAGATTTCCGACGTGATTATGGCCGCAACAGGGGAATTAACAGACTCTGAACGCGGATTGGTAGTTGAAGCTAGACGCTTGGGACACTCCATTTCGGAAATCGTTAGAGAATTCAGTGTTCCGAGAGCCAAACTACATTGTCGAGAATGTCCCGAGAATATTAAATTTCAGGCATTACTTCTCACCATGAACACGGCAATGGCTGACGGCCTTCACAAAATGACCGAAAGCAGCAGTGTTTGCGTCGAGTTGTCAGTGCTGTAGACAAGCAACATTGCATGAAGTAACCGCAGAAACCAATGTGGGACACGACGAACGTATTCGTTAGGACAGAGCGGTGAAATTTGGCGTTGATGGGCTATGGCAGCAGACGACCGATGCTACTGCCTTTGCTAACAACACAACATTGCCTGCAACGCCTCTCCTAGGCTCGTGACCGTATTGGTTTGTCCCTAGACGACTGGGAAACCGTGGCCTGGTCAGATGAGTCTCGATGTCAGTTGTTGAGAGCTGATGGTAGGTTTCGTGTGTGGCGCAGACCTCACGAAGCCTTGGACGCAAGTTGTCATCAAGGCACTGTGGAAGCTGGTGGCTGCATGTACATGGAATGGGCTGGCTACTCTGGTCAAACTGAACCGATCATTGACTGGAAATTGTTCCTAAACAATGCGCTATGTCGCTGGTTAACAGTTATTCGTTTGAAGTACATTCTGAACAGTTCGAGCGAGTGTTTTTGCCATCCAGATCGCCCGACGTGACTCCCATCTTACATTTATGGGACATAGTCGGGAGGTCAATTCGTGCACAAATTCCTGCAACGGCTACCATTTGGTACTTACGGACAGTTATGGAGGAAACATGGCTCAGTATTTCTGCAGGGGACTTCCAACGACTTGAGTCCATGACAGGTCGAGTTACTGGACTACGCCAGGCAGAAACAAGTCTGACACAATATTAGGAGGCATCCAATGATTTTTGTCACCCCAGTGTGTAGCGGCAAGGAAGGAAGCCCGTCAGCACAGATGAATAGCGACCCCTTGATTTGCGAAGTTTGCAACCAGCAATGTACGACTCGTACGCGCTCCGTTTCTGATCCGTAGAGCACGCGAAGCGTCGTTGTTCCTGCGCTCGAAACGCGAATGAAACTGGAAGGGACCGTGATGCGTGCTACATTGGGAAGTATCCTCTGCGATACACTTCACAGCCGCGCGGAGTGCCCGTGCGGTTTGAGGCGCCATGTCAAGGACTGCGCAGTCCCTCCTGCCAGAGGTTCGAGTGCTCCCTCGAGAATGGGTGTGTGTGTTGTTCTTAGCCTAAGTTAGTTTGAGTTAGTTTAAAGTAGTGTGTGAGTCTAGGGACAGATGATCTCAGAAGTTTGGTCGCTTAGGAATTCACACACCAGACACACGCACACACTCTTCACAATGATTTTCGTAGAGTAAGTGTTTTTGTTTTGGAGGTTCAAAGAGTTTTATTAGGCCTCGACGGTGTTGATAACATCGGCGCCAATGTGTGGGTCAAAGTAAACTCATAATGCGCGACTGCCGAGCGTTTTCCTGGGGCGATAAGCGGCGATACGGAGTCTGTGGGCGCGCTGACAACGGGCGTGGTTGGACTCGCGGCAGCGATAGCGCGTGCATCGGCCCCCGGCTAGCCGCCGCTACCCGCGGGCCAGTGCGACGGCAGCGGCCAGCGGGCAGCATGTATCAGCACGAGCACCACGGCCCGCACGCGCCGCTCGGCCGCCAGCAGTCGGCCGCGGACCTGCTCGCCTACCGACGCTTCTCACCCACCAAGTTCGCCAAGTCTGTCGTCGGCGTCCTCAAGATCGTCATCACCGTGAGTGCGCACGCCGCCTACATTAGACATGCTGCCCTACGCACGTAATGCTCGTTTCGTACCGAGGGCGGGACGGGTGGGCGGCGATAATGTCAAGTACCTGCTTTCTACACGTACATTGAGCCGGTCGCCTTGGCCGAGCAGTTCTAGGCCCTTCAGTTCGGAACCGCGCGACTGCTACGGTCGCAGGTTCGAATCCTGCCTCGGGCATGGATGTGTGTGATGTTCTTAGGTTAGCTAGGTTTAAGTAGTTCTAAGTCTAGGGGACTGATGACCTCAGATGTTAAGTCCCATAGTGCTCAGAGCCATTTGAACCATTTGTGACTGACTACAGGTGCGATTCTCTGTGACAAGTAGAACGGCCACCAGAGTGCACTGCTGTTTTTCGTGTTTACGTCTACATCTACATCTACGATTATACTCCGCAAGCCACCCAACGGTGTGTGGCGGAGGGCACTTTACGTGCCACTATCATTACCTCCCTTTTCTGTTCCAGTCGCGTATGGTTCGCGGGAAGAACGACTGTCTGAAAGCCTCCGTGCGCCTCGAATCTCTCTAATTTTACATTCGCGATCTCCTCGGGAGGTATAAGTAGGGGGAAGCAAATATATTCGATACCTCATCCAGAAACGCACCCTCTCGAAACCTGGCGAGCAAGCTACACCGCGATGCAGAGCGCCTCTCTTGCAGAGTCTGCCACTTGCGTTTGCTAAACATCTCCGTAACGCTATCACGGTTACCACATAACCCTGTGACGAAACGCGCCGCTCTTCTGTGGATCTTCTCTATTTCCTCCGTCAACCCGGTCTGGTACGGATCCCACATTGATGAGCAATACTCAAGTATAGATCGAACGAGTGTTTTGTAAGCCACCTCCTTTCTTGATGGACTACATTTTCGAAGGACTCTCCCAATGAATCTCAACCTGGTACCCGCCTTACCAACAATTAATTTTATACGATCATTCCACTTCAAATCGTTCCGCACGCATACTCCCAGATATTTTACAGAAGTAACTGCTACCACTGTTTGTTCCGCTATCATATAATCATACGATAAAGGATCCTTCTTTCTATGTATTCGCAATACATTACATTTGTCTATGTTAAGGGTCAGTTGCCACTCCCTGCATCAAGTGCCTATCCGCTGCAGATCTTCCTGCATTTCGCTACAATTTTCTGATGCTACAACTTCTCTGTATACTACAGCATCATCCGCGAAAAGCCGCATGGAACTTCCGACACTATCTACTAGGTCATTTATATATATTGTGAAAAGCAATGGTCGCATAACACTCCCCTGTGGCACGCCAGAGGTTACTTTAACGTCTGTAGATGTCTCTCCATTGATAACAACATGCTGTGTTCTGTTTGCTAAAAACTCTTCAATCCAGCCGCACAGCTGGTCTGATATTCCGTAGGCTCTTACTTTGTTTATCAGGCGACAGTGCGGAACTGTATCGAACGCCTTCCGGAAGTCAAGGAAAATAGCATCTACCTGGGAGCCTGTATCTAATATTTTCTGGGTCTCATGAACAAATAAAACGAGTTGGGCCTCACACGATCGCTGTTTCGGGAATCCGTGTTGATTCCTACAGAGTAGATTCTGGGTTTCCAAAAACGACATGATATTCGAGCGTTGTTCCCAGGATTTTAAAGTATATACGAGACGTGAACAGCGCCAGAAGTTTAGTGATTACTGTGAAGGACGCGAAGATGCCCGTACTCCTGGAAGACAGCGTTATCGGCACCTGACAGTCTGAAATGGGTCTCATTGTGGGTCTCCATTTCGCCGCCTGATCGAATCGTGCAACCCCGCACCGTTGGTTGGAGACTAGCAGCAATTTACAATGGCGACATGTATGATCGCCGAAATATTGTGCCCGTTGGACACTATAGACCGGCAGCACACCCGTGGATATTTTGACAATGTTAACAACGTTTGTTTTATTTAAAAAGTGAGTTTTCACATAAAAAATTCGTAGGCTATACTTTTCAGCACGTCCACGTGCATTCCTCAGGGAACTACAAAGCAGATCGAATGTGCGGACGAGATCATCAATAGCAGTGTTCCGCAAACGCTACAATCCATCGCATTTAGTCCTTTCCACACTTCGCCTCAGCAACACTTTCACTGCAACGAGTTTCAATATAAGTTGCAGTCCTTCGAAATGTGTCTATGAAAACATCAAAGTGATGCGGCCTTTCCATGAAAGATGATGTTCACGGATGAAGTACCATTTACGAACAATGGAGTAATCAGACTTCGGAGCACTGCTTACTGGTCAGCTGAAAATCCACACAGATAGAGGAAAATGGATAACCTTGTGCTATTGATACTTATAGACCTTCTTAAAAGAACATTTGGAAATCATTGGCTCGAACGTACCGGATACGCAAAAGGGCTGCACTCTCGGCAGACATTACACCTGTGGACTTTTATCTGTAGCGGAAAGTTTGGAACAAGTGGTCTATAAGGAAACACTGACAACTCACAAAGATATGATATGGCGTATAACACGAGCCTTGCTGTGATAAGTCAGATGAAATTGAATGTACGGTATTGTCTTTTTTTTTACTTTATTGTATTTCGATGCCCTCCGCCCCCCCCCCTCCCCCAAGAGAAGGGCAGGCTGGCAGCAGCATAATACGCTGCCCTGCGGCCTACACATAAAATTTAAAAAAATAATGAGGAGACATAACAATAAAAAGAAGAGATAAGACAGTGACTGTTTAAAACTGGACAAACATAAAAAACAAAGAGGTCACTGATGCTGCTTAAAAACACTTTGGAAATAGACAGGCACAATTATAAAACACGGCTACAGTCTGACTTCTGTTCGCAACACTTTAAAAAAGGGTCACACAACACTGAACACTCATGGAAAACACTGCACTATAGACTCCGAAGGCATGTTGGTATGGGGGGGGGGGGGGGGAAGGGGAGGACCGAGGCAGATGAGGGAGGAGGAAAAGTGGGGAGCCGATGGAGGGAGAGGGTACAGAAAAGGGGGGGAGTAGGCCAGACGTGAGAAAGGCGTGAGGAAGATAGTGGAGGGGAAACGAAAAAGACTCTGGGGGAGGAGGGAGGGAGAGAATAGAGTCAAGGAATGTAGGTGGAGAAAAAACAGGACAGAAGGGGGGGAGAGGGAGCCTGAGAAAAGGACAGAGGGCAGGAAGGGGAGGTGAGGATCATAGTTGATAGGAGGGATAACAGTGTTGTCTGTTCAGAATCGTTTTCACCTGTGTTATAACTGCACTGTACAAGCCATTCACAGAGAAAAGTAATATAAAATTCAAGCATACAGTGAGTTTGTGACTACAGGGCTAGTACAGCCAGTTATGAAGATCTTTATACAGGGTGGTCTATTGATAGTGACCAGGCCAAATATCTCACGAAATTAGCATCAAACGAAAAAATAAGAAGAACAAATCTGTTTGAGATGACGGGGAAAAACAGATGGTGCTACAGATGGCCCACTAGATGGCTCTGCCATAGGTCAAATTGATAGAAACTGCTTTTTAAAAATAGGTATCGCCATTTTTATTACATATTTGTATAGTATGTAAATAAATAGGAATGTTTGATTTGCAACATTTGTTTCGCTTTGTGATGGATGGCGCTGTAAAATTCTCACCAATGCAGCAATGCACCTTACAGCACTGTGTGCAATTCATTACTTAAAATAGGTATGACAATACGCTTGTCCCCTACCCCAACAGCAGAGGACATCATCCGCTTTGTCACCATAGTCTCTCAAAACATCCACCCCTTCCAATGCCCCCACACTCTTTCCCAAATCGCCCTTGCGTTTTGTATTCCACCTCACCACCTATGCCATCTACTCCCACAACCAGGACCACTTCACCTTCACCCCCCTCACCACCCTCATCTAAATCTCCCCTACTATGGTGCAACAACATCACAGTATCCTTTAGCATGATATCTGCTCCCTGCCCACTTACAAACTCCTCTTCCTCCACACCCTCCATTGACACCACATGGATGCCTTCATCCTAAATGAAACCTTCCTTCATATCTCCATCTCCACAGCTCCTTACACCCTCCACTGCAACAATAACCCGTACCCCCTGGTGCATGGCAGGGTTGCTATCGGCCACCTCAAGCACCACCTTGTTCGGCCCCAACCTCTCCTCAAAAATCCTACCAAGCATCTCATCATGCTCAGCCTCTTCTTCCCCACCTGTACTGTCACATGTGCCACCATCTACATCCGCCCTCATGGGGATCCCATACGATTACCTGGCCCACATTGACTGCACCTTCTCCACCTACTTGATTGCCACAGACCTCAATACTCACAGCTGTGCTCCTCTCTACCTTCTCAGCCTCCATATCCTTCATCAGGGCAATTTCCAGCTCCTCTCCCTCCTGGATGATGAACTTCGCCATGATGTCTACCCTTCCTAGCAACTGTAGTCTGGCCTTGACCCCTCCTCACCAGGGCCTCCCTTTTCCCTCCCCTCCTTCCCCCAGAGCAGTTTTTCCTCCTTCCCCCTCCTGAGTCTCTGCCCCCCCCCTCCATGGCTGTTTTCCTCTCCCTACCTTCACTTCCCAGCCCCCTTCAGCGTGCCCCCACACTGCCTCCCTTCTCTCCCCGACTCTAGCACCGCCCCTTCTCCCCCTTCTCCCTCGTATCCTTACCTGTGGCAGATCCACCCAGTTTGTTCTTCGTCATCAGTGTCCTACATCAGTGTTGTGTTCGAAAAATGATTCAAGTGGCTCTGAGCACTATGGGACTTCATCTGAGGTCATCAGTCCCCTAGAACGTGGAACTACTTAAACCTAACTAACCTAAGGACATCACACACATCCATGCTCGAAGCAGGATTCGAACCTGCGACTGTAGCGGTCGCGCGGTTCCAGACTGAAGCGCCTAGAACCACTCGGCCACAGCTGCCGGCTGTTGTGTTCGGTGCCAATCTACAGTGACATCAAGTGCTGTGGTTTTAATCGTATGCTTGACTTTATGATCCTGCTGTACTTCGCCTTGTGTTCTTTTAATGGTTACAGTGTGTGGTTTTTTGTGTAATATATTTTTTTAAAATTTGATCTCCATTTTTACGGTTACCCCCTTTTGTATGCTCTCTTCCATTATGTTCCCCCTTTTACATCTATGTTCCGTCCTATTTTCTCCTTTATGTTGTTTTAAATGTCTTCCTGTTACGTACTTCCTGTCTCTCGGCTGAAAAGCGGCGCCTATGCTGCTGCCAGCCCGCCCCGGGTGGGGAATTGAAATACAATAAAGGAAAAAAATGCTTGTCCAGTCATAATAATTACACGGAAGAAATAATCTTGTTAAAATGGAACGTTTAACAGTCGCAGAAAATGTAGATCTGGTGTTTATTTGTGGTTATTGTTATCAAAATGTGCTATGTATGTTAATCGTTATCCTGACAGACAGCATCTAAATGTCCGGACCTTTCGTCGGATAGTTAATGTTTCTAAAGAAACCGGAAGTGTTCAACCAAACAAGAAGACGCAACCAAGAACTGCAACAAATGGAGATGCCCAAATAAGTGTTTTCGCTGCAGTTGAGGCTAATCCGCACGTCATTAATAGACAAATTGAGCGGGAATCGGGAATTTCAAAAACGTCTGTTTTGAGAATTCTACATTTCACTCTTACCATATTCCTATACACCAGGAATTGCATGGCGATGATTTTGAACGTCGTGTAAATTTTTGCCACTATGCATAAAATAAATTATGAGACTTTAACAGTTTTTTTAAGAGTTCTATTTAGTGACGAAACGTCATTCACAAACAGAGGTAACGTAAACCGGCATAATATGCACTATTTGGCAACGGAAAATCCACGATTGATGCGACAAGTGGAACATCAGCGACACTGGCGGGTTAATGTGAGGTGTGGAATTATGGGAGGACATCTAATTGGCCCATATTTTATCGATGGCAATCTAAATGGCGCAATGTACGCCAATTTCTTAATGTTTTACCGATTCTAGTACAAGATGTTTCACTTCATGACAGAATGGCGATGTACTCTCCACATGATGGATGTCCAGCACATGGCACGCGTGCAGTTGAAGCGGTATTAAATAGAATATTTAATGACAGGTGGATTGGTCGTAGAAGTACCATACCATGGCCTGCACGTTCACCGGACCTTACGTCTCTGGACTTCTTTCTTTGGGGAAAATTGAAAGATATTTGGTATTGTGATCCATCGACAACGCCTGAAAACATACGTCAGGACATTGTCAATGCACATATGCAGCAATTACTGAAGGCGATCTACTCGCAGGTGAGAGGAATTTTGTTACGTGTTTTGCCAAATGCATTACAGTTGATAGACACAATTTTGAGCATTTATTATACACTCCTGGAAATTGAAATAAGAACACCGTGAATTCATTGCCCCAGGAAGGGGAAACTTTATTGACACATTCCTGGGGTCAGATACATCACATGATCACACTGACAGAACCACAGGCACATAGACACAGGCAACAGAGCATGCACAATGTCGGCACTAGTACAGTGTATATCCACCTTTCGCAGCAATGCAGGCTGCTATTCTCCCATGGAGACGATCGTAGAGATGCTGGATGTAGTCCTGTGGAACGGCTTGCCATGTCATTTCCACCTGGCGCCTCAGTTGGACCAGCGTTCGTGCTGGACGTGCAGACCGCGTGAGACGACGCTTCATCCAGTCCCAAACATGCTCAATGGGGGACAGATCCGGAGATCTTGCTGGCCAGGGTAGTTGACTTACACCTTCTAGAGCACGTTGGGTGGCACGGGATACATGCGGACGTGCATTGTCCTGTTGGAACAGCAAGTTCCCTTACCGGTCTAGGAATGGTAGAACGATGGGTTCGATGACGGTTTGGATGTACCGTGCACTATTCAGTGTCCCCTCGACGATCACCAGTGGTGTACGGCCAGTGTAGGAGATCGCTCCCCACACCATGATGCCGGGTGTTGGCCCTGTGTGCCTCGGTCGTATGCAGTCCTGATTGTGGCGCTCACCTGCACGGCGCCAAACACGCATACGACCATCATTGGCACCAAGGCAGAAGCGACTCTCATCGCTGAAGACGACACGTCTCCATTCGTCCCTCCATTCACGCCTGTCGCGACACCACTGGAGGCGGGCTGCACGATGTTGGGGCGTGAGCGGAAGACGGCCTAACGGTGTGCGGGACCGTAGCCCAGCGTCATGGAGACGGTTGCGAATGGTCCTCGCCGATACCCCAGGAGCAACAGTGTCCCTAATTTGCTGGGAAGTGGCGGTGCGGTCCCCTACGGCACTGCGTAGGATCCTACGGTCTTGGCGTGCATCCGTGCGTCGCTGCGGTCCGGTCCCAGGTCGACGGGCACGTGCACCTTCCGCCGACCACTGGCGACAACATCGATGTACTGTGGAGACCTCACGCCCCAGGTGCTGAGCAATTCGGCGGTACGTCCACCCGGCCTCCCGCATGCCCACTATACGCCCTCGCTCAAAGTCCGTCAACTGCACATACGGTTCACGTCCACGCTGTCGCGGCATGCTACCAGTGTTAAAGACTGCGATGGAGCTCCGTATGCCACGGCAAACTGGCTGACACTGACGGCGGCGGTGCACAAATGCTGCGCAGCTAGCGCCATTCGACGGCCAACATCGCGGTTCCTGTTGTGTCCGCTGTGCCGTGCGTGTGATCATTGCTTGTACAGCCCTCTCGCAGTGTCCGGAGCAAGTATGGTGGGTCTGACACACCGGTGTCAATGTGTTCTTTTTTCCATTTCCAGGAGTGTATTAAAGAGGTTATTACATTTGCTCATGCAGTAACAGCATGCGTTCCCATAATTTTTAATAAGGTCACAAAAGTAAATGTATCACACTGGACCAACAGAAATCAAGTCCAAACGTAACTACTTTTTGTGTTTTAATTTAAAAAACCACATTGTTACCAACTGCTCATCTAAATGGCTGAGGCATAAGTGTTAGAATATTACAGTGTCATCCATCACAAAGCGAAACAAATGTTCCAAATCAAACATTTCTATTTATTTACTACTATTTACATACTATACGAACATGTAATAAAAACTGGGAGTACTTATTTAAAAAAAATTTGACCTATGGCAGCGCCATCTGGTGGGCCATCCATAGCGCCATGGGTTTTCCCCCGTCACGCTCGAAGAGATTTGTTGTTCTTATTTTTTCGTTTGATGCTAATTTCGTGAGATATTTGGCACGGACAGTGTAAATGGACCACCCTGTATAACGGACGGCTCTGCTGTGGCGGACCTTAGAGGCAGGTTGACTTCAGAGGGTTTCGAGACGGCGTCCGCAGCGGCATCTAGTGCTGTGCGGCCTCTTTTTGATACACCCTCTATTCCAAATTTTGATTTATGGCATTGATATCTGAAATTTCAACGCGGAAATCAGTCAAATACTGAGCGAGCAATCGAAAGAGGGATGTTCGGAATTGTTAACAAACGGTTCAAATGGCTCTGAGTACTATGGGGCTCAACATCTGAGGTCATCACTCCCCTAGAACTTAGAATTGCTTGAACCTAACTAACCTAAGGACATCACATACATCCATGCCCGAGGCAGGATTCGAACCTACGACCGTAGCAGCAGCGCGGTTCCGGACTGAAGCGCCTAGAACCGCTCGGCCACAGCGGCCGGCAATTGTTAACAGATACAGGGAAATAAACAGGCGCGGAAGACTTAATTGAAATTGATGTCAATCAAATGAAGTTGGGTGGGTCACGTAGTCAAGAAAAAAACGTTATCAAAATCTCACGTCACCTTTTTAATTAACAACAGAATACATTATTAAAACGGATAAGGTTTTGTGTTGTAAAATTAGTCCCAAACATAGACAATATTGAAGTGCCCACCAATCTTTATGGCCTCTCTGAACTGAGCTGAATGCCTTACACGTGTGCATGCCCGGGATTTCCTGTTTCGAAACAATTGCTGCACAAGTGACAAATTCCATTCGGGGAGCTCCTTGCCGTGCCGGTCGAAATCATTGCATGTCAGTCAGTGAGTCAGTCGTGATATACTTCAACACATATAAAGACGATGTTATTGGGTCAACATGAAAAAAAAACATTTACACTTCGTATGATAAGCAGCATGTCGACGAGTCGAAACAAAAGTGCCAGCAAGAAGTTAATTGTCTGTGTAAAGAATCTAAGCTGAAGTTCACCGACAAGAATTCTCTTCTTAATCAGTAACTAAGGGACTAAAAATCTAGGTAATCATACCGTTCAAAGGAATGCAGAAACAACGTTGTCTTTCATCTGCAAAGTACATAAAGGTTCATTGACTAAACTGCATGCGGACAGGTCTCGAAAGACCCAAACGTATCGACGGACCGCCGAATCATCCTCCGCTAAGCGACACTGGATGAGGATATGGATATACACTATGTGATCAAAAGTATCCGGACACCCCAAAAACACGCGTTATTCATATTAGGTGCATTGTGCGGCCACCTACTGCCACGTACACCATATCAGCGACCTCAGTAGTCTTTAGACATCGTGAGAGAGCAGAATGGATCGCTCCGCGGAACTCACGGACTTCGAACGTGGTCAGGTGATTGGGTGTCACTTGTGTCACACGTCTGCACGCGAGATTTCCACACTCCTAAACATCCCTAGGTCCACTGTTTCCGATGTGATAGTGAAGTGGAAACGTGAAGGGACACATACAGCACAAAAGCGTACAGGCTGACCTCGTCTATTGACTGATAGAGGTCGCCGACAGTTGAAGAGGGTCGTAATGTATAATAGGCATCACACAGGAATTCCAAACTGCATCGGGGTCCACTGCAAGTACTATGACAGTTATGCGGGAGGTGAGAAAACTTGGATTTCATGGTCGAGCGGCTGCTCATAAGCCACACATCACGCCGGTAAATGCAAACGACGCCTCGATTGGTGTAAGAACCGTAAACATTGGACGATCGAACAGTGGAAAAACGTAGTGTGGAGTGAGGAATTACGATACACAATGTGGCGATACGATGGCAGGGTGGGGGTATGGCGAATGCCCGGTGAACGTCATCTGCCAGCGTGTGTAGTGCCAACTGTAAAATTCGGAGGCGGTGGTGTTTTGGTGTGATCGTGTTTTTCATGGAGGGGGCTTGCACCCCTTGTTGTTCTGCTTGGCACTATCACAGCACAGGCCGACATTGATGTTTTAAGCACCTTCGTGCTTCCCACTGTTGAAGAGCAATTCGGGGATGGCGAGTGCGTCTTTCAACACGCTCGAGAACCTGTTCATAATGCACGGCATGTGGCGGAGTGGTTACACGACATTAACATCCATATAATGGACTGGCCTGCACAGAATCCTGGCCTGAATCCTACAGAACAGCTTTGGGATGTTTTTGAACGCCGACTTCGTGCCGGGCCTCACCGACCGACAGTGATACCTCTCCTCAGTGCAGCACTACGTGGAGAAAGGGCTGCCATTGCCCAAGAAACCTTCCACCACCTGATTGAACCTATGCCTGCGAGAGCGGAAGCTGTCATCAAGGCAAAGGTGAGCTAACACCATATTGAATTCCAGCATTACCGATGGAGGGCGCCGCAAACTTGTAAGTCATTTTCAGCCGGTTGTCCGGATACTTTTGATCATATAGTGTATGTGATCTGCAAACCGCTCTTCCGGCCGTTGTCAGTTTTTTAGTTTTCGTGACCGGAGCCGCTGCTTCTTAATCAAGTAGCTCCTCAGTTTGCCTAACGAGGGCTGAGTGCTCTCCGTTTGCCAACAGCGTTCGGCAGACCGGATGGTGACCCATCCAAGTGTTAGCCAAGCCCGACAACGCTTAACTTCGGTGATCCTACAGGAACCGCTCCTACCACTGCGGTAACGCCGTTGGCAATTACTGCATATAATACAACAATAAAAGGTCAGTGTTTCAGGGATCCGTCAAAACGGTTAATACACTACTGGCCATTAAAACTGCTACACCAAGAAGAAATGCAGATGATAAATGGGTATTCATTGGACAAATATATTATACTAGAACTGGCATGTGATTACATTTTCACGCAGTTTGGGTGCACAGATCCTGAGAAATCAGTACCCAGAACAACCACCTCTAGCCGTAATAACGGCATTGATACGCCTGGGCATTGAGTCAAACAGAGCTTGGATTGCGTTTACAGGTACAGCTGCCCATGCAGCTTCAACACGATACCACAGAGTAGTGACTGGCGTATTGTGACGAGCCAGTTGCTCGGCCACCATTGACCAGACGTTTTCATTTGGTGAGAGATCTGGAGAATGTGATGGCAAGGGCAGCAGTCGAACATTTTCTGTATCCAGAAAGGCCCGCACAGGACCTGCAACATGCGGTCGTGCATTATCCTGTTGAAATGTAGGGTTTCGCAGGGACCGAATGAGGGGTAGAACCAAGCGTCTCAACACATCTGAAATGTAACGTCCACTGTTCAAAGTACCGTCAATGCGAGCAAGAGGTGACCGAGACGCGTAACCAATGGCACCCCATGCCATCACGCCGGGTGATACGCCAGTATGGCGATGACGAATACATGCTTCCAATGTGCGTTCACCGCGATGTCGCCAAACACAGATGCGACCATCATGATGCTGTAAACAGAACCTGAATTCATCCGAAAAAATGACGTTTTGCTATTCGTGCACCCAAGTTCGTCGTTGAGTAAACCATCGTAGGCGCTCCTGTCTGTGATGCAGCGTCAAGGGTAACCGCAGTCATGGTCTCCGAGCTGATAGTCCATGCTGCTGCAGACGTCGTCGAACTGTTCGTGCAGATGGTTGTTGTCTTGGAAACGTCCCCATCTGTTGACTCAGGGATCGAGACGTGGCTGCACGATCCGTTACAGCCATGCGGATCAGATGCCTGTCATCTCGACTGCTAGTGATACGAGGCCGTTGGGTTCCAGCACGGCGTTCCGTATGACCCTCCTGAACCCACCGATTCCATATTCTGCTAACAGTCATTGGATCTCTGCCAACGCGAACAGCAACGTCGCGATACGATAAACCGCAATCGCGATAGGCTACAATCTGACCTTTATCGAAGTCGGAAACGTGATGGTACGCATTTCTCCACCTTAAGAGAGGCATCATAACAACGTTTCACCAGGCAACACCGGTCAACTGCTGTTTGTGTATGGGAAATCGGTTGGAAACTTTCCTCATGTCAGCACGTTGTAGGTGTCGCCACCGGCGCCAACCTTGGGTGAGTGCTCTGAAAAGGTAATGATTTGCATATCACAGCATCTTCTTCATGTCGGTTAAATTTCGCGTCTGTAGCACGTCATCTTCGTGGTGTAGCAATTTTAATGGCCAGTAGTGTAATATTTCACAGAGCCTTTTTGTCCAGCTGCCTCTGCAGGCTATTCGTAAATGCTGTATAATTATTACGACCCATCTCTTTTGATGGATGATCAGGCTGTCCGTAACAGATGCTGCAAGACTTGTGAAATTGGGGAAACGTAGGCCCGCGGTGCGTGCAACCCAGGGAGCACCTGTGGTCAGCGTTCGACCAGGGTGTTCCCTCACCCGTCGGGCTGAGGAGCTGTTGTGCGGCGTACACGATAACCTGGAGTGGCTGCAAGAAAAGTTTGTAGTTTCGTCTAATGACTGTCTTCCTGTACTACCAAAAGACTTGGATGTCATGTGACCAATCATGAAAATACAGGAAGCACATGTATGCCCATGGAGTGAGCGAAGAATATGGGAAGGTAATGTCGCAGCCTATTTTGTATTTGCTCATTTGCGAAAATTATTTACAGAAACCAGGATATGCAGAGAGCTATTTGGCAGCTTTCAGGACAGTTAATTTAATTAAACTTGTTATAGTGCACCTTGAACGTAGTTACCGTTTTCACCTCTAATGTCACATAAAAAGTTTAGTACTAGGTATGATCAAGATATTCCGGAACATTCGTAATTTCCGGCCGGGGTGACCGAGCGGTTCTAGGCGCTTCAGTATGGAACCGCGCGGCCGCTACCGTCGCAGGTTCGAGTCCTGCCTCGGGCATGGATGTGTGTGATGTCCTTAGGTTAGTTAGGTTTAAGTAGTTCTAATTTCTAGGGGACTGATGACCTCAGATTTTAAGTCCCATAGTGCTCAGAGCCATTTGAACATTCATAATTTCGCGCCAATCGTGTGCTGGAGCTAAGTGCAGTTGGCACCCCTGCACATACATGTGTTTAATATGTAACTGCTTGAAGTTTCGTTGTTGTGGCAGTTAGTTATTGTTCAGTGCTGTATTGAGTAGACCGTTGTATCGCACAGTTTGCGAATTTAGAGATAGCAGAGCTAGAGGAGCAACGCCTCCGCATAAATTTTGCGTGAAAGTCAAGAAAACCTATACAGACACACACGAAATGATACAGGAGGTCTACAGTGATTCTCGGTGTTACCAATGCTTCACACGGTCTAACAATGGCCGGACCGAAGTTAAAGGTGACCCTCGTTCGGGACGCCCTTCGACGTCTACCGACGTCGCTCACGCTAGGAACTTCAACGAAGTTGTGCGTGCCAGTCGGAGACTGAATATCCAAGAGATTGCAGAGAATGTAACATTTCAGTTGGATCACGTCATGAAATCCTGACACCTTCGCCTCGCCATCTGTAAAGAGCTTTTGGATCGCAGAAATGAGAGACAGATGTTCCTTAAGAGAATCCTAACTGGTGATGAGATGTGGTTATGATGTTGAGAGCAAGGATCAGTCTTTACAATGGCTCGTCAGGTCAGGTCAAATTTCAGAGCCATGCTGATAGTATTCTTTGAGTTTGAAGGATTAGTTCATCATGAATTCGTGCCACAGGGGCTAACTGTTAGTCGATGGTACTATCTGGACGTGTTGCGACGGCTGCGAGAAATTGTGAGAAGGGAACAGCGTGAAGTGTGACAAGACAATGCATGGCGTCACGATACCACCCCCCGCCCCCCCTCATCCCTCCGCATATTCATCCTTGTTGGTTCGTGACTATTGCGCAAAAAATGAAATCACTGCGGTGCTTCATCCTCCGCACTTTCCACACATGACCCCTGTGGACATTTTTTATTTCCTAAGTAGAAAACCGAGTTGAAAGGTCGAAGATTTGCAATGCTAGACGAGATAAAAGAAAGTTCGCAGACGGCGCTTCGTGCGATCTAGCAAGAGGCGTACCAGCACTGCTTCTGGAAGTGGAAACGGCGTTGGGAGAGGTGTATCAATTGTGGAGGAGAGTATTTCGACGGAGACCAAGCAGAATCAGTTAAAGGTTAGCGCAGAAAAATTTTGTGGACAAAGTTCCGGAATTTTTTGAACAGGCCTCTTACGTAGAAGATATTATATACGTATATTTAGTGGTATGAAACAAAAACATGCACAATTTAATTATTTAAAAACTACAGGGTAAATCTAACGTGAGAGCAGGAGAGTATCACTAAATCTCACCATGTCACACTAAGAAAGGTACAAATTGACAAAATACGCTCACGTAATTAATGGACGTCCCCTATGCGGAGTAGAGACGAATGAGCAATCATTCCGGCAACGATTCGGGTCTCAAATTGAAGAATCTACCGACAGAAGCGACTTTGACAGGCGCCAGATTGTTATGACTCCGCGCTTAGAACGGGTATGTCGGAAACGGTAAAACTGGTTCTCTGTCCGCTGGCTACTATCGTGAGCATCTATGAAAAGTGGTTGAGAGACGGCAAAACCACTACTAGGTGACAAGGCGTCGGACGTCCACGTTTCACCACAACGCGTGGGAGGTCGGAGGCTCGCCCTATCCGTAAAGCACCGTATTGTAGCTGACCTGATGCCAGACTACTGTGTCGGTGCTGAAACACGCCATCGCCATCAAGAAAGGCACTACGCGAAGCGATTGCGGTGGCTCGCAAAAATGTGCACATTGAAACTTCCTGGCAGATTAAAACTGTGTGCCGGACCGAGACTCGAACTCGGGACCTTTGCCTTTCGCGGGCAAATGCTCTACCAACTGAGCTACCCAAGCACGACTCACGCCCCGTCCTCACAGCTTTAATTCCGCCAGTACCTCGTCTCCTACGTTCCAAACTTCACAGAAGCTCTCCTGGTAGAGCACATGCCCGCGAAAGGCAAAGGTCCCGAGTTCGAGTCTCGGTCCGGCACACAGTTTTAATATGCCAGGAAGTTTCAATGTGCACATTATTGCGAGCCACCACAATCGCTTCGCGTAGTGTCTTTCTCGATGGCGATGGCGTGTTTCAGCACGATAACTGTTACGGATCGAAATTCCAGAATCGAGATACAATGGTTTATAGAGATTGATAGTTTACATCTAAAACTTAATGATTACTCTGCAATTCACTATTAAGTGTTTGGCACAGGGATCATCGAACCTCCTTCAAGTTATTTCCCTACCGTTCCGCTCTCTTACAGCGCGCGGGAGAAAGAACATTTAAATCATCCCCTGGCAGCTCTGATTTGTCTTAATTTATTACGATGACCATTCCTTCCCAAATAGGATAGCACCACAAAAATATTTTCACATGCTGAGGAAAAAGTTTGTGACTGAAATAGTGAACCCTCGCCATAAAATTAGCGGGCACCAGCTCCTCGACCACGAAACAACTGCCCGTAATTTACAGGAATAGCGTGTCCTGTGCAAAGACATCTGGTGTCGCTTACTTTTTGAAATGTGCCAGATACTTGCGAATCAATACCACGCGCATTCGCCGTTCGATTGCGTTTCTAAAGTACATCACCTTGCTAATAAGCAGGTGGCCATAGCGTTTTGGCTCATCAGTGAAGGTAAGATGACGTTAGAAAAGATGCAGCAACAATAGTGATGTGTATTTCTGAATGTGAAACCGTTAGGAAATCTTTTATACAACAGTGGACGTTAAGTGACTGGTGATGACACTATTTGAATATTATGTAAACTGTTACTATGCTAAGAAGAGATACTGAATATTTTTGTTTAGTTTTATGCTTCTCTATTTTTAATTTTTGATTTTACTTACTGGAACACAATATATCATTGAAATAATGGATCACGAAATGCAGAAGATGAAATCGAGTTCATACAACCCTCATTTTGTGTTACGTTTAGCTGTGATATCACTGAGGGTCTTTGTGCTGTATCTTTCGCAGGGGCCTCGAGAAAACATTCACACTCTTGTTATCGGAACGTCCGATAGAGATTACACGCGTCCCATGTTAGAGAAAAGTGGTCTCTTATCTCGCTCTGTTTTGTTTGTGTTGTAACACAGAATACATAGGTCCAATGTATCATACTACTGCCTTCTGCGAGAGGATGTTTCACAACGTTTACTGTCCAAAATTAATAAAATGGAGCTTAGGGAATGACTGAGATACAGCAGGATTAGATATAACAGATAATGGAAATGTCGTGTGGCTAGGGCCTCCCGTCGGGTAGACCGTTCGCCTGGTGCAGGTCTTTCGATTTGACGCCACTTCGGCGACCTGCGCGTCGATGGGGATGAAATGATGATGATTAGGACAACACAACACCCAGTCCCTGAGCGGAGAAAATTTCCGACCCAGCCGGGAATCGAACCCGGGCCCTTTGGATTGACAGTCTGTCACGCTGACCACTCAGCTACCGGGGCGGATATAACAGATAAGAAGACCGAACTGCCGCAGATCACGTTTGGCGACCGAACTCGGTAAAGAAGTGCAGATACTACATGGCCAGGTTCACAGGTCTCTCTACCTACCGGTCAAACGTCAGAAGAAATAGCGATTATATGTCTCTGAACATTATGTAGCTAATCTGTTCTCAACTTCGCTATCGTTATGTGAGAGTGTTCTTAAGTTCCTTAGTGGGTTACTTTTGAATTTTCGAAGAGTCTCGTGGATGGTCATCAACACTCGGAATCCGGAAGCAGTTTTGACAAGGGAATGAGAAGAGATTGAAGTAGAGAGGACGTAAAATGCAGACGACTATAGTAAGGAATGTATTTCGGGAAAAGAGAAATTTGTTAACATCGAATAAAAATTTTGAGTGTTATGAAGACTTTTCTGACAGTGTCTGTACAGAGCGTAGCCTTGTACGGAAACAAAGAGTGGTTGATAAGCAGTTGAGACCAGAATAGAATACAAACTTTTGATCTGTGATGATGTAACAGAATGGATACATAGTATACCTAATCAGGACGTTTTAATGTGTTTGTAAAAAATAAAGTTGAATGTTGTGAACTGTCACTGCACTGAACTGGTTTTCCATTCTTGACGTCGTTTGTGTCTGTGTTGTGATCTCGAATAATACAAGTGGTGTAATTACAGAAAGGCGTATGATAACTGCCTGAAACTGTGTAACTGTATTTCAATTAACATTTTCTAAATTAATTGCAAATGTGAAACTGTCTGTTCAGTAAGCTGCCCTGAGAAATTTTGCTTTGTGCAGTGCAATGGACAGTGGCACAACGTGTTCTGTCAGAAAACGTGAAATGCAGTTTCAACACACAAAACTAGCAGAATAATAATGGTACATAAAATTACAAATCGAATTTTGAAAGATTAAATAACCAAAATACTCTGTGATCTTACGTAATCAGACTGACTACATAAAGTTCCAAACACTGAATGATACGCAGGTGAATGTAACACTGTACAGTAGGAATGAGACAGTCTGACTTTACCTGATCTGAGCCGGTATTAATTTTTAAATGCAACGCATGACTGCAAATGATTTAACTGAGACCTGACTGTAATTTCAGACTGGCCCTAAAAAACTTATGCAGCTTACCTGTGGCAACGGAAACTCGGCACTGCTCGAAAGTGATGAACATAAAAATACAGCGCAGCAGCAAATCAGCTAAATAAAAGAAAATCCTTGCACATTGCAATTATCCAAGGACATGCAACTCTGCTAAAGACATTAAACTTCAGCTTTACTTTTGTCCAACTGTGTTCCGCTCAGTGCAGTATGGCGATACACACAGTCAAATATAAAATTCCTGAGAAGGTATTTACTGAATGATGTAAAAGAGACTATCATTCAAAAACTATGTTTAAATCCTAATACCTTCCTCAATCGTTACCTCCGTCTTTAGAAGCAAAACCTACTTCTCATTACAAATACAGAGCTATTCAAAAAGATGGAACAGATTTCAAACATTTTTTTGCTTCCGAACTACAAAAGATTGAAGCACAATTCCAACGTTCCTGGAAAGAGAAAAGTTCAATGTTTATGCATTCATTGTGATCACCATGCGTTACACGACTGATATCAAAACGGTAGTTAATTTCCTGCCACACACTAAACAGCTGGTCTCTCATTATCGAATTCACATTTTCAACAATGCGATGTCGTAGACTTTCAAGAGTGTCAGGTATAGGGGGGGGGGGGGGGGGGGGGGGGATAAAAACGCGGTCTTTCTACGTAACCCGACAGATAAAAGTCACAAGTCATGAGTCCTGGAGATCTGGGAGGCGACGGGCGATCAAAATGGTCTTCTTGTCCTCCTCTTTCAGTCCAACATCGCAGACCTCAGCTTGTAACTTTTATCTGTTAGATTACGTAAAAGACCGAGTTCTTAGCCCCCTATTGCCTGACCACTGCTGCCAACAGTTAAAGTGAGCTTCCCACCAGTTTCAAGTGCAAAAACCACCAGAAAACCACTAACAAAAATGTCCCTACTCTCACAATTGCTAGAATTTCCACTAAAATTTTTTAAATTCTTATGAAAGAAAACAAGTACATTAGTAATTAGTATCCATTACTATTAAGTAATAAAATATTCACAATCATTAACTGAACATACAATAAATAAATCAAGAATTCAAGCTCAGGAACACAAAAAAAGTTCTGTAACGACAGCTAATTATTTAAATGAATTCATCTTCCTCAGATGAATAATTTTTGTCTGCATCATCATCATCATCATCATCATCATTGTCGTCGGTTTCAGATTGACACGATTCTTCGGTACCGATTTGTTTTACAACGTTTATTGGAATTTCATATTCGTTGCAGCATTTTCCTTTCAATCTCAAATCTTAGCGTATTCTTAATATAGCAGTTAAGAGATTTAACTTCATTCTATTCCTCTGCTTGTTTTTTTATTACGTTCATACTGCTAAATAGTCTCTAAACATCGACATTGGAATAGGTCATTATTAGGAGAGTAATCGCAGAAGTCGCTAATTCATCAAATCTGGATTCCCTGTGAGCAACTTTGAAATGCAATACTTCATTCTAAAATTTTGTTGTATATTTGGTATCGTTCCAGTTCAACGAATGAATTTGTCGCCACTGATCATCCACCCTTGCTATAAATTCTACACTTTTATTGAGCTGAGCCAATACATCAAGTATATTTTCTTTCTGGTGATTAAGTGCTTGTTCAACACTTATTTTTGAGATTTTTTCATCAACGTCAAATTTTCTAGTAATCTGTTTTTTATTTCTTCAATCAGACATACTACAAATGTTATGTACCGATTATGTAACATTTCTTCATCTTCCCGTGGTAATTCTTTTTCTCTCAATTCAAGAAACTGCTTACAAAGCGGAATCCCAGAAAACATTTTCGATCGAAGAAATCACGAATATCTTGAGTAAAAATATTAACTTTATTTGCAGGTAATGTAACTTTGCTAACAAGCACATCTATCAGGTTAGTCAATTCACCAAAGAGTTTGGTGTGATCTGTATCTTTCGACTTGAACATTTTATTGGCTCTGTTTATTTCAATTAATATTGTATATAAAAATGAAATATATGCATAACCATGGACCTTGCCGTTGGTGGGGAGGCTTGCGTGCCTCAGCGATACAGATAGCCGTACCGTAGGTGCAACCACAACGGAGGGGTATCTGTTGAGAGGCCAGACAAACATGTGGTTCCTGAAGAGGGGCAGCAGCCTTTTCAGTAGTTGCAGGGGCAACAGTCTGGATGATTGACTGATCTGGCCTTGTAACATTAACCAAAACGGCCTTGCTGTGCTGGTACTGCGAACGGCTGAAAGCAAGGGGAAACTACAGCCGTAATTTTTCCCGAGGGCATGCAGCTTTACTGTATGGTTAAATGATGATGGCGTCCTCTTGGGTAAAATATTCCGGAGGTAAAATAGTCCCCCATTCGGATCTCCGGGCGGGAACTACTCAGGAGGACGTCGTTATCAGGAGAAAGAAAACTGGCGTTCTACGGATCGGAGCGTGGAATGTCAGATCCCTTAATCGGGCAGGTAGGTTAGAAAATTTAAAAAGGGAAATGGATAGGTTAAAGTTAAATATAGTGGGAATTAGTGAAGTTAGGTGGCGGGAAGAACAAGACTTTTGGTCAGGCGAATACAGGGTTATAAATACGAAATCAAAACGGGGGAATGCAGGAGTAGGTTTAATAATGAATAAAAAAATAGGAGTGCGGGTAAGCTACTACAAACAGCATAGTGAACGCATTATTGTGGCCAAGATAGACACGAAGCCTACGCCTACCACAGTAGTACAAGTTTATATGCCAACTAGCTCTGCAGATGACGAAGAAATTGAAGAAATGTATGATGAAATAAGAGAAATTATTCAGGTAGTGAAGGGAGACGAAAATTTAATAGTCATGGGTGACTGGAATTCGGTAGTAGGAAAAGGAAGAGAAGGAAACGTAGTAGGTGAATATGGATTGGGGGAAAGAAATGAAAGAGGAAGCCGTCTGGTAGAATTTTGCACAGAGCACAACTTAATGATAGCTAACACTTGGTTCAAGAATCATAAAAGAAGGTTGTATACATGGAAGAAGCCTGGAGATACTGACAGATTTCAGATAGATTATATAATGGTAAGACAGAGATTTAGGAGCCAGGTTTTAAATTGTAAGACGTTTCCAGGGGTAGATGTGGACTCTGACCACAATCTATTGGTTATTAACTGTAGATTAAAACTGAAGAAACTGCAAAAAGGTGGGAATTTAAGGAGATGGGACCTGGATAAACTGAAAAAACCAGAGGTTGTACAGAGTTTGAAGGAGAGCATAAGGGAACAATTGACAGGTATGTGGGAAAGAAATACACTAGAAGAAGAATGGGTAGCTTTGAGGGATGAAGTAGTGAAGGCAGCAGAGGATCAAGTAGGTAAAAAGACAAGGGATAGTAGAAATCCTTGGGTAACAGAAGAAATATTGAACTTAATTGATCAAAGGAGAAAATATAAAAATGCAATAAATGATGCAGGCAAAAAGGAATACAAACGTCTCAAAAATGAGATCGACAGGAAGTGCAAAATGGCTAAGCAAGGATGGCTAGAGGACAAATGTAAGGATGTAGAGGCTTGTCTCACCAGGGGTAAGATAGATACTGCCTACAGGAAAATTAAAGAGACCGTTAGAGAAAAGAGAACCACTTGTATGAATATCAAGAGCACAGATGGAAACCCAGTTCTAAGCAAAGAAGGGAAAGCAGAAAGGTGGAAGGAGTATATAGAGGGTCTATACAAGGGCGATGTACTCGAGGACAATATTATGGAAAATGAAGAGGATGTAGATGAAGATGAAATGGGAGATATGATACTGCGTGAAGAGTTTGACAGAGCACTGAGGGACCTGAGTCGAAACAGGGCACCGGGAGTAGACAACATTCCATTAGAACTACTGACAGCCTTGGGAGAGCCAGTCCTGACAAAACTCTACCATCTGGTGAGCAAGATATATGAGACAGGCGAAATACCCTCAGACTTCAAGAAGAATATAATAATTCGAATCCCAAAGAAAGCAGGTGTTGACAGATGTGAAAATTACCGAACTATCAGTTTAATAAGTCACGGCTGCAAAATACTAACACGAATTCTTTACAGACGAATGGAAAAACTAGTAGAAGCCGACCTCGGGGAAGATCAGTTTGGATTCCGTAGAAATATAGGAACACGTGAGGCAATATTGACCCTATGACTTATCTTAGAAGCTAGATTAAGGAAAGGCAAACCTACGTTTCTAGCATTTGTAGACTTCGAGAAAGCTTTTGATAATGTTGACTGGAATACTCTCATTCAAATTCTAAAGGTGGCAGGGGTAAAATACAGGGATCGAAAAGCTATTTACAACTTGTACAGAAACCAGATGGCAGTTATAAGAGTCGAGGGACATGAAAGGGAAGCAGTGGTTGGGAAGGGAGTGAGACAGGGTTGTAGCCTGTCCCCGATGTTATTCAATCAGTATATTGAGCAAGCAGTGAAGGAAACAAAAGAAAAATTCGGAGTAGGTATTAAAATCCATGGAGAATAAATAAAAACATTGAGGTTCGCCGATGACATTGTAATTCTGTCAGAGACAGCAAAGGACTTGGAAGAGCAGTTGAACGGAATGGACAGTGTCTTGAAAGGAGGATATAAGATGAACATCAACAAAAGTAAAACGAGGATAATGGAATGTAGTCGAATAAAGTCGGGTGATGCTGAGGGAATTAGATTAGGAAATGAGACACTTAAAGTAGTAAAGGAGTTTTGCTATTTGGGGAGCAAAATAACTGATGATGGTCGAAGTAGAGAGGATATAAAATGTAGACTGGCAATGGCAAGGAAAGCGTTTCTGAAGAAGAGAAATTTGTTAACATCGAGTATAGATTTAAGTGTCAGGAAGTCGTATCTGAAAGTATTTGTATGGAGTGTAGCCATGTATGGAAGTGAAACATGGACGATAAATAGTTTGGACAAGAAGAGAATAGAAGCTTTTGAAAAGTGGTGCTATAGAAGAATGCTGAAGATTAGATGGGTAGATCACATAACTAATGAGGAGGTATTGAATAGGACTGGGGAGAAGAGAAATTTGTGGCACAACTTGACTAGTAGAAGGGATCGGTTGGTAGGACATGTTCTGAGGCACCAAGGGATCACCAATTTAGTATTGGAGGGCAGCGTGGAGGGTAAAAATCGTAGAGGGAGACCAAGAGATGAATACACTAAGCAGATTCAGAAGGATTTAGGTTGCAGTAGTTACTGGGAGATGAAGCAGCTTGCACAGGATAGAGTAGCATGGAGAGCTGCATCAAACCAGTCTCAGGACTGAAGACCACATGCATAATTAATACCGTTCGTATACATCGGGTGCAATACTGTGCCATGCGACACCTTTCGTGCACTTTAGTTACAGAAAAGTGTGTTTTTAGCTCTGACCATTTTGTGCATATACTTGTGACAGCGGATTCTGTTGATAAACATCTTGTGTGGCACGCTTGAACTATTTTTAACGGTTTCTGTCCATCGCTGATGGTTTTGTATAGCTCCTTATAAAGAGATTGTCTGGAAGAGGAGGAACTAAACCAATCATGTCTCTTTAGTAAAAAACTCGTAATTTCTAGGTAAAAATTATTTTGCAGCAGCTGAAACAGCCAGTTACAAGGAATGGCACAAACAACGTACTAAAATCAGGTGTGATACCTTTTCTATCAATTTCGTAAATACTCCATTATTTATTGCAACCATTGCAGGGGCATCATCTGTACCAGTGGCTATTAAATTTTCAGGTCTAAAATCTAATTGTTGAGGTATCTTCTTTATAGCAGAGACAATAGCTTCAGCATTACACTCGTGCAGTTCAGTAAGGTCGAGGTATGTAGATACTATTTTTAGTGTAATTTACTGTAATAACGTATAATCAATCCCAAGTATTTGTGTACAGTAATATCAGTAGATTCATCAAGTAATAAGCTAAATGGCTGATCTTTGCAATCTTGTTTTAGAACGTCAGTGAAATGCGATACGAACACGTTTTTTATAACTGAGGTGTACTTAGTTCCGTGCAACTGAATTTCTTCAATCTTTTTCATGACTGTGATTAATTAGCTCTCCCTAATGATCGACTACACGTATACTAGTATGCATGGCTGTGACTAATGCGAGTCTTACTTCTTCCCTGTTTTTATTCCCAATGGGCTTTTCTTAAAAGCTAGTTTATGTTGCGTAGTTACAACCTGCAACAATTTACATAGTCAAACAGTGCTCAGAGTTGTAAAACCGATCAGTGAATGACTAATCAATTAAAAAAACGTTGCTTACCTTTTTATTTAGCAGGTGCTTTGTTTGACATACCATCAGACTTCAAATATCCATAGTGACTCCTTGAAACTGTACCACAAAATTTGCACTTCGCTACTTTGAATAACTTGAAGCCAATATTTCACATGTGGGTCTCGTAGCCAAGAATCCCGAAACTTTCGCTTGTATTGTGGTGTCGGCATAGTTATACATCCATAAAGTCGTGAAATAATACCATACACTGAGAATCACAATTGTATAGTGCACACCACGAACGACGACAGCCGAATTATTTTTTCCGTGCATCTGACGTGACGCACCCTGCTAGGGCCAACAAGCAAGCGCTCAGTGGTTATTCGAAGCGACAGAGAAATAAGTGAAAACTCATCGTTTGAAACCGGTTGCTGCACTCGCTGCACCTGCGCAAGCCGTCTTTGATGGTGAAATGAACTGCATCCAGGTGCTATTAAATACTGTTCATTCTACACAGAGTCCCCGCATGTAGTCTATAGACTATGATGGTTCGTTTGATGTCACATTGTAGTGAATCAGTGTTGTCTTCGCAGTAAAAGTTAAATACTCTTTAATCATATAAAGCAGAAATAGTGTATTTCGAAACATATTGCCGGCCGGAGTGGCCGAGCGGTTCTAGGCGCTACAGTCTGGAACCGCGCGACCGCTACGGTCGCAGGTTCGAATCCTGCCTCGGGCATGGATGTGTGTGATGACCTTAGGTTTAAGTAGTTCTAAGTTCTAGGGGACAAATGACCTCAGAAGTTAAGTCCCATAGTGCTCAGGGCCATTTGAACCATTTGCGAAACATATAAATAGCTTAGTGGTTGAGAGGTCGCATTTTCAGTAACTGAAACTGAATTCTACTAAACCACTACAAAATCTACCAGCCACTAGAAGCAATATTTCGCCACTAAAAGGAGGGTAGAAACCACCAGTTTTAGTGGAAAATCCATCAAGTTGGCAACACTATACCTGACACTCCAGAAAGTCTATGACATCGCATTGTTGAAGCTGTGAATTTGATGACGAGAGACCAGCTGCATCGTGTGTGGCAGGAAATGAGACTCCGCTTTGACATTTATTGTGTAACATATGGTGTTCACATTGAGTGCATAAAAATTTAAACTTTCCTCTTTCCATCTTTTAAAGTTTGAAAGTAATAAATGTTTGAAATCTGTTCCTTGTTTTTGAGTAGCCCTGTATCACTGTGCCATGAAACTAATTACTGGAATGGTAAAGGAGTGATAAATCTATAACTCTTGAGTGCAAGTCATGTGAATAAATAACTTTCCCTATTTATGTCTGAAAAATGAAAATTGATTAACCCGAATCAATAAAGAAAAACCTCACTAAAACTTTTATTTTCCAAACACATCATAAATTACACGCAG
The DNA here is from genome assembly GCF_021461395.2 of Schistocerca americana. NCBI lineage: Eukaryota > Metazoa > Arthropoda > Insecta > Orthoptera > Acrididae > Schistocerca > Schistocerca americana. Next base: position 227,869,819 of record NC_060123.1, read on the forward strand.
GCAAACAATGCAGCAGCATTACTTGAAAATCTTTACACTAGTCAAATTAATGTTCACCAGATCATATTTCCAAAATTCAAAAACTGGTCCAAATGGATCTGAGCACTATGGGACTTAACTTCTGAAGTCATCAGTCCCCTAGAACTTAGAACTACTTAAAACTAACTAACCTAAGGACATCACACACATCCATGCCCGAAGCAGGATTCGATCCTGCGGCCGTAGCGATCGCGCGGTTCCAGACTGAAGCGCCGAGAACCGCTCGGCCACCCCAGCCGGCTCCAAAATTAAACATCTGTGTACTCTGTCAGCAATATCCAGGTCATTCAGTAGTGTGACCAACACTCAACTCAGTTACTTACTTATCACAAAATGCTACAGCAACGATGATGCTACTGGCAAACAAAGATCATAATGCTTGTACTCAGAACATCGTGGCGTAACATATCAACTATTGAAGAGTATTGTTTGAAAAGTGTTCGAAGTACGGATATGAGATATGACACATCATTTGAAAATAGAGGTCACATCACTCTCACTGCATAGCAAAAATAAACTAGAAGCATTGCATCGTAATGAATTGATCTGGCGAGAAAGAAATTTGTGGCCCTATTTGGCTACAAGAAGGAATCGGCTGACAGGACACATCCTGAGACATAAAGGATTAGTCAGTTTGGTGCTGGAAGGAAGTGTGGACGGTAAAAACTGTAGAGGGAGACACAGAGATGGATACAGATAGCAGTTTCAACTAGTGGTTGATATAGGTTGCAGTAGTTGTTCGGAGATGAAGAGGCATGCGCAGAATAGCCTAGGGTGGAGAATTGCATCAAACAAGTTCTCAGACTGAAGACCACAACAAGAAAACCTATTCAGTATTCCACCTTAAATCAAACTAAATAAGAAAATATCAGCTAAAGAAAGGTTAAACGAAAGTAGTAGAATTGAGTTAGACGACGCTGAGGGAATTAAATTAGAACGTGAGAAGCTGAGTTTTGCACAAGAATTTTGCTATTTGGGCATTAAAATAGCAGACGACTGCACAAATAAAGAGGAGAGGCCTATAATGTAGACTGACAACAGTAAGGAAAGCTTTCTGAAAACGAGAAAGGTTTAACATTGAACACAAATTTCAGAGATGAGAAATCTTTACTGAAGTTTCCTTGGAAGCTTACATTAACAACACGAATACAACAACACTACCATACCCGTTCTACGATGTGGCAGCATGTTCCGTATAGAAAGCGACGGGTTCACCTTGTAGCCGATATGCTCATATACGAGAGAGTACATTGCCTGCATAGTGTATCTTAGGTTGTAAGACAGTTGCAGCAGCTGTTTAAATTTTTTTACCTTACAGATCTGAAGATGGTCCGATATCACCGAAATTTATGAAACCTATATGGACAATAAAATTTGTTGTACTGCCATTGATTGTCTTATTTGAAGAAAATACACGAAGTCCGTTTTTGTAAAATGCGTAATGACGTAACAGAGCACTGATTTCAAATGCACTACACTAACGCGCCGCTACTGTCGGCAACATCCACAAGATGAACAAGCGCAGAGAGAGCTGGAAGATAAGCACTTAATGTTGGACGTCAACTTTGATCCGCGATGTTAGTGCGTGTGATGTCGTACTTGCGCAGACCTCGTGAGAGCTCAACAATGACTATTAATTTAACTTCTTTGTTATTTTTTGGAACTTAGGTTGTGGTGACGTAGTGTTCTGTGCATACCGCGATGTTTTCGTGCGTTTAACGATGGCAATTTGATTATGCGTTGACAAAGGCAACCAATGTGGTGTAGTGACTAACTTGGAATTCTAATACGACGCGCATATTGCATGTCGATGAGAGGCTTATTTCCTCCACGTTGATGACGCCATGTGTCAAAGTAGACGGGTGTTATCGGCAGGTTCAATATTTCCCACATTTCAGTACAGGTTAGCGTAGGTGCACAGCAAGTACGCAACGCGCATGTATAGAACAATCAGTACAAGAAATTACTTTGAATTTACTAGAAACGGCGCATAAACGGATGTGCATATAACCCCTTGCCCCTTCCTGTCTCCCACTCCCTCACTCCCCGTCTCCATATTCCTTACAATGGTTCACTTAATATCTGGAGAGTAAGAAACAGAAAGTTGTCCTTCAGTGTCATGGAAGAGGTTTCAAACTGATTGGGTGTTGTGTAAAGTGAAAGATGCCACCGGTTTCTCTTCTGGGTCATTGTTGTCTTAATAGCCCAACTCTCGCATTCTGCAACCGGTCAAGTTTCCTCCCATTACATCAGCATATTTAGAAAATTTTCCTGCGATATTAGATAAGGTTTCTCTAAAGCTCACTACCACAAAGCGTCCCGAGGCAAGTGTTTAATAAAATCGTCCAATTACGATATTGTAGCCTCCTTTGATCCTGAGCTACATCCAGATGATTTCGATTTGGAATCTCTTGTAGTAACGTCTTTAGATATTATTGAGTTCTTTTGGCAATAAACTGCCTATCTTAGAGATAGATGTATATTCTAATCTGAATTGAAGATGTAGATCATGGTCCGGTTTCAGGCAGGCTTCTGTTCATCGCATGTGAGCAGTATTACCCAAGTTTGATACCAGCAGACTTCTCTTGGCTAGGAATGCCCTCTTCTCCTGTGCTAGTCTGCTTCTTGTACCCTCCTTACTTCGACGGTCATGCGTAATTCTTCCTTGAAGGTAGCAGACTTTCTTCCTTTCGTGTGCTTCATGGTGGCCACTTATGTTGTTAAGTTTCTTTTTAATTAGATTTCTCCTTCTTGCGTAATCCTGTTACTCAATATATGCATAAAATCTAGGTGATCATTATTTTCTGAAGAGTATTTTACAGGCACGTGTGAATACAATACGTTAATGAATGCAAGCAAAATCTTTAAGCATATCTTTACAACATTCCATATGACTCTGTAATAGTGTAGATTTTAAATTGATTTTAAGTATCGGATAATTTACTTATGCATGCTTCATATGTGGTATTGAAGTTTTGACAAACAGCAGTCCATCTAAGACGTATTTGACGCACAAATCGTTCGCATATAGATGTCTAGGAAAGAAGAAGACCGGATAAAAGTATGTTTCGCTTAAAATTGTGTTTCATGTCGATTTTGAACATTCGTAGGATTTTAGGAGCACAATACCACATCTTGAGATATTATGACAAAACAATGTGGAGGAACTATGTGAGGCGCTAGTCTAAACTTCTCAGAAACCCGAACTGACTTTCCTTTGTTACGCAACGAATGAAACAGATATCGTCTTCGAAAATGAATATTTGTGCTGTGCCGTGTCGATTGATTGCAGCTGATAAGAAATTTCCCCCTCCTAGTACCTTACTCAGTCACGTATCAGCCTTATCTCTAACAATCGTGGTAACTGGCCCATATTACAGTGATAACAAGCTGTCCATTATGACGAGCAATACCACAAAGCTTTAGAAACATTACTTCCTGGTAGCTTACATGCAAGTGCATCCAGTAAGTGAGATTTGGGAAACCTAATGTAATGGAAGTCAGCACACTTTAAAAAGTAACAAGTTCTGTGGTAGCCATTAAACTGTTACAGTTATCTGTCGTTTTCTTGAACCTGGGTGTTGTACTTAGAAAATTACTTAAATGCTTTTGTGAAATTTCATTGTGAACTTCAAACAATTTTATATCGCTAAATTTCTTTTTCGAAAGACCTTTCGAATACCGTAAAAAGCATGCCATTTTAACAAAAAACTATGGTTTCTGCAATGTCTCGGTAGAACCTTTAATCATTAATTTACATATAAGCAACGGATAGGCCCTTGATAATGAAATCATGTTGCGGAAATGGAATATTGGGATATAAACGTGGCTGAAACTGAGAAGGTGTCATTTTTTAAATTTCGTAAAACATTCGCAGACTTCAACCAATCCCAAGCAAGATCAACAAATTTTAGTCTACGAGATAGAACTGTTTATGGAAAATTCCGTTATTACGCGGGGGAACATAGACCTTTTAAAAAATAAATAGACAGTATTCATGTTCCACAATAAGATTTTTTTATACCTATTCTAAATTGGTTTTCTGCTTTCTAGGCCATCGGCAGACTATGTAAGACTGATCACTCAGTCCACACACCGCGACAGCTTATAGCTGTAAAAAGAATGTTATTTCCCAAAATAAGCGATTAATTGAAAAAAAATGGCTCTGAGCACTATGGGACTTAACAGCGATGGTCATCAGTCCCCTAGAACTTACAACTACTTAAACCTAACTAACCTAAGGACATCACACAACACCCAGTCATCACGAGGCAGAGAAAATCCCTGACCCCGCCGGGAATCGAACCCGGGAACCAGGGCGCGATTATTTGAAGATTACTCATAAAAAATGAAAAAAAAAAAATAAAAAACGGTTAACTGCAGTATTTATATTTGACAAAAATTGAAAGTAATCAGTGAACTAACTTGAGTGTTCGGTTTATAAGTGGTAAGGTATTAAAATGTGCCCAGTGTTAAACGGATACCCCAACTCCATTAAGGTGGAGCGGACTGTTTAAGCATTATCTGAAATGCCACGGTGGTATGGTAATACTTGTGATTAATTTCTGCACCGGAATGACCCTTAACACAGAACCACCGTTAAGAAACATTACTGTAGTATGTGTGTAATGGACTATCTAACGGTCTAAGGCGCTGCAGTCCTGGTCTGTGCGGCTGGTCCCGGTGGAGGTTCGAGTCCTCCCTCGGGCATGGGTGTGTGTGTTTGTCCTTCGGATAATTTAGGTTAAGTAGTGTGTAAGCTTAGGGACTGATGACCTTAGCAGTTAAGTCCCATACGATTTCACACACATTTGAACATTTTTTTGGACTATCTAAACGCGTGTTAATATTGTCTGATATAGTAGTCAAACCTAATAGACAAATTCGTCTTAAAATAAAAAATGACGTCAAATATGTCACCGAAAAACACCAAAATTATCAACTGAACAAGATATAGTATGTATTGAAATTACAAAGGTTATTCATTGTGACGATGAATTTATTCCTTAATAACGTGCATGAAGTCTGACGTGCAATCACTATAAAAAAGAACAGATATATGTCTAAGACACCCATAAAACGTTTTCATACGAAGGTCGTTCCATAAGTCATGGCAACTGTGGTATATCTTGTGATAATGCGACAACATGAGAATTCCGCAATGTGCATTGAACCGGTATGGCAATGTGTATATGAATATCAATGTAAAATGGGGTTCCCGCACAGGAGGCCATGGTAAAGTTGAAATGAAACACATGCATTTACACTCTGTGTAAATTTATTGTGTACGAAAACAAATGGAACAAAAATTAATCGAAATCTACTACCGTTCTTCAAAATCGTGCCCCAGTGCACACGCGCAGCGTTGCCAATGGTGAGGAAGGCTTTGAATGCTACTAGCATTACCATCACTGAAATGCTTCGAGGACGTTCGCCATGTGTGCAAAGCGCCTCCCACGTTATGGTTTCCTCAGTTGCGGCATGAGGTTGAAGTCACATGGACTGAGGTCCGGTGAGTATGTGTGTGGGCGAGGATCTGTCTTGTAGGCGGCCAACCTCAAAAATGGTTCAAATGGCTCTGAGCACTATGGGACTTAACTTCTGAGGTCAGCAGTCCCCTAGAACTTAGAACTACTTAAACCTAACTAACCTAAGGACATCACACACATCCATGCCCGAGGCAGGATTCGAACCTGCGACCGTAGCGGTCACGCGGTTCCAGACTGTAGCGTCTAGAACCGCTCGGCCACTCCGGCCGGCGGCCAACCTCACACTGAATGTTTCAGGCACTCATGCGGTCGCAATCTGTCTATTGATTTCGTTTATGTATGCTTTGGGCTTTCTAACGCATTTACTGCGATTACAGTGATGGCACACACTCGCACAGTATACCATAGTTGCTATGAATTACGGAATGGCTCTCGTATAGGTGCTGATCAGTAAAGTTGGTAGGAAGGAGTGGAATTCTGCACACAATGTCTTCATCTCTATCAACATTAACGCTGCCCAATTGGTTGTAGCTTAAGTGACAGTGATTGTGAACTACTAAACCGTAAGACTGTGTTACATCCATTAAGTGAACAACTGCTGCTGCGGGTTGAAAGAACAGGCCTCGGAGGATGCAACGCACCTTGGAAAATTCATAATGTGCCGGAGCCGGGAAGATGCTCATCACAGATAGCTGCCTAGGATGCTTAAAACCCGAGGTGGGCGCTGCAGATCTCCAAGTCCTCTACCAGCGCGCCCGCGAGCAGACTCAAACGTTGCATCCCAACACGATCGCCGGTCCTGGGCGAGTACTTCCATCTTCACTCTACACCATCGCCGGACCATCCACCCCAAATGTCTCCCGAAACCACCTCCTTCTAAAAAGGCTCCACATGAGGCATCTCGGGATATTCTCATTGCCAGCTGCATGCTGCAGGATTTCACCGAGCTAATCACGTAATCAAATATCGACGAACAGTTATCAGACTGAAGCGCCAAAGAAACTGGTACACGCATGCGTATTCAGATACAGAGATAGGTCTATAGGCAGAATACGGCGCTGCGGTCGGCAACGCCTATATAAGACAATAAATGTCTGGCGCAGTTGTTAGATCGGTTACTACTGCCACAATGGTAGGTTATCAGACTTTGAGTTTGAACGTGGTGTTATAGTGGGCGCACGAACGATGGGACACACCATCTTCGAGGTATCGATGAAGTGGGGATTTTCCTGTATGATTATTTCACGAGTGTACTGTGAATATCAGGAATCTGGTAAAACATCAAATCTCCGACATCTATGCGGCTAGAAAAAGATGCTGCAGTAACGGGACCAACGACGACTGAAGAGAATCGTTCAACGTGATGGAAGTACAACCATTCCGCAAATTGCTGCAGATTTCAGTGCTGCGCCATCAACAAGTATCAGCGTCCGAACTATTCAACGAAATATCATCGATATGGGCTTTCGGAGCCGAAGGCTCACTCGCGTAGCCTTCATAACTGCACAACACAAAGCACTACGCCTCGCCTGGGCCCGTCAACACCGACATTGGACTGTTGATGACTGGAAACATGTTGGCTGGTCGGGCGAGTCTAGTTTCAAATTGTATCGAGTAGATGGACGTGTACGGGTATGGGGACAACCTCAAGAATCCATGGACCCTGCATGTCAGCAGGGAACTGTTCAAGCTGGTGGAGGCTCTGTAATGGTGTGGGGTGTGTGCAGTTGGAGTGATATGGGACCCCTGATAATTCTAGATACGATTCTGACAGGTGACACGTACGTAAGCATCACGTCTGATCACCTGCACCCATCCATGTTCATTATGCATTCCGACGGCCTTGCCGGCCGTTGTGGCCGAGCGGTTCTAGGCGCTTCAGTCCAGAACCGCGCTGCTGAACGGTCACAAGTTCGAATCCTGCCTCGGGCATGGATGTGTGTGATGTCGTTAGGTTGGTTAGGTTTAAGTAGTTCTAAGTCTACGGGACTAATGACTTCAGATGTTAAGTCCCATAGTACTCAGAGTCCATTTGAACCGACGGTCTTGAGCAATTCCAGCAGGACACAGCCACACCCCACACGTCCATAATTGCTACAGAGTGGCTCCAGGAACAGTCTTCTGGGTTTAAACACTACCCAGGTATACTTCCATCTCTGTATCCTCCCATATGACGGATACACGCATCACACTGCTTACAGCAGGCTCGCCAACAACAGCAGGAATTAATAAAAGCCGAAGTTTTCGCCTAATCCCAACCAAGCTAAACAAAACCAAGTCAAAATCAAACTGGATTTTATTACGACAATCAGTCCCCATTTACCAAGGAGAATTGATTTGCTTTTGGGAAACACGTAGCAGCTTGGCATGTAAGAAGGGCTTATTTCAATAGTGGTACAAGTCCATTTTTGTTCATTGTGAGATACAGAGTCCTAAAGTTAAATGAGCGCTGAAAAATCTGCAGTTGAGATACCAGAAATATTCAAGCATATGGCTTCTTGCTAGAGATGAACCTTTCTTTCTGTTTGTTTGGATCATTAATTTCAGAAGCATTATAGACAGAAAAGTGGAGCTAATGGACTTGCACCACTATTGAAATAAGCCCTTCATATGCAGTCAGGATCTGTGTCGTGGCAGTGTGCCACGGCGTTATGGACCCATGTAGAAATCACACCCGATGCGGCCTCTGTGACAGCCTGATTTTTGTAATACGCTTTGCAGCTTCTGACACTAGGAGAGCGTTCTGCTGGGGATCCGGTTTCCTCCAGAGATAAACTAACTGTTGGGTGGATTGTTATTAGGCTTTTAAAATCAGGGAGGGGGCAAAAGTAGCTGTAGTCAATTCTGTTGGATAATCGCTGCGTTAATTTTCAGCTTGAGGTTGAAAGTGGTTAATTGTTGACAGTTTGCATAATTTCCGTAAGTGGGTTTGGGGGACTGAGGCCGCTTTAGTTACTAGATCCTTCTTCTCCTTCAATTTATTCTATTCTTTCTTTATCTTCTTTCCCTTATCATTTTGATATTTTACTTCTACTTCCGAAATGTGTGGAAGGATTTCTGAACTGAAGATGAACAGGCCATCTTACGGTCAATTTATCACTCCTTCTTCAGCCAATGGCTGTCGTCAAGATGTGCGATGATGGTTTTGGGGGTATCTCTGTGGTAGCTCTCCTCCAAGAGAGACCCGTCGAGGAGAATAGTGGCCTGCAGGATGGAGAGATCGAGGTCCTTGAGGCAGATGTAGGAAGGATAATAGAAATTGAGCAATGTATTTTCCCTGATGGGAAGTCTTGGGGATTTATTTGTTCCTAATGTTGAGGGGGCAGTTTTTGTTTGTGATACGTGGCGGCATAGAACTCTAGACATTTAATAAATGAATTAAACAACGATGTATTTATTTACAATATGTACAAAGTAAGATATGTTATGGGTAAGTTAGATTCCTTAGTTTTCTGTTCCATCCCGTCCGCCTGCTTAGCTGGGTGGTAAGGTACTTGCATCCCATACACTGGGCCCGGATTAGATTCCCGGCCTGGTTGGAGATTTTCTCTGCTCGGGGTCTGGGTGTTGTGTTGTCCTCATCATCATTCCATCCTCATCACCAGCCGCAAGTCGCCCAATGTGTCACCGAATGAAATAAAACTTGCACTTGGTGGCCGAACTGGACCGGGACATCCCGGCCAACAATGCTATACGATCATTTCATTTTCTTCCATCCTGGTTCTCATAATACACTGCATCAGTCTCTGAATTGTTGCAGGAGGTCTCAAATATTTTGAGGTAAGCTGAAACAGGTGATAGTGCCGATTATATTGAGATAGGGGACCAATGATACGAAATGCAAATTTATTGTGTTCTGGACATACACAGGGTACAAGGCATAACAATGTAACTCGTTGTCATTGTTCAAAGTGACGACCTCTAGTCTTAACACATGTCTTGCAACGGCGCATGCAGTTCTGCCACACTCTCGCAAAAATCCCGGGTGCCTGTTATACACTGGACCAGGCAGCGGGCTTACATCCCTGACCACCAAGCAGACATACTGCAAAGCATGTGTGTCTTGTGACGACCACAAGCATCGCACTCAGCCCGTTAGCATCAGCCGACTTGTGATGCGTCCATGGTGAAGTGCGTTACGGTGTACAGTATATGACACGCAGTCAAGGATGATGCGTTAGTCGTCACGAGAGGTGGCAGACGCGCATTAAATGTAAAGTGCAGCAGGATGCAGTGTCTACAAAGCAGCACGAGTGTACGGGAAACGTATCCCAACAGGCTATAATGGCAAAAATTGACTCAAAGGATGAGAAATGGGCTAGTTTGAGATGGACTGTGTATATCAGGTTTGCTGACAGTGTGTTACAGCTTAGATTGTGTATCAGCGAGCTCTTTCCCAACAACCTGTAGCGTCGCAAACCGACATCAAGGATAACAATCGTTCTATTATGTTTATCAGCAGTGATGACAGTGATTTACAGCCCAAATGTCAACATACATGTCATGCGCGCTCGAGGATTATCGTATTTGCAGCAGAAAGCGATTGCGAGAGTAAACTCTTTGTAGACGTTGCTACTGTTTTCTGATACAGGATCCTTGACACTGGCTTAATAATGATTTTCACTATGGCTTGAGATACTGGAATGAAAGTACGTGTTGTCGGAGCGGATCTAATTGTATTGTTGCACGGCAGCCATTGCGAAATTAGAGAATTAACTTTATTTAAACGCAGAGGCGTAATATCTTGTAAACAAAAATACGAAAGTGGTGGTCTATTAAAGAGGACTATCGTACAAATAAATATTTATTCAAAGGTGAGGAATTTCATCATTTTAACAACTTTGGAAATTTGTATTCTCTGCGGCTTTATGACTATTAATTTGAGCCTGCACGTGGTCCGGTTCCTTCACATTAGGCCATCTTTGTATGATAACCGTAATTTACTAATATTTTCTCCTTCCAAAGCTGGGATAACTGCATTCATACACGGATGTTTAGTTTTAGTTTTACTTATGTCATGTTCTGTAGATCATTTTCCCGATTATTTTATCGATATGATGTGGAACAAGTCAGATTACGAGATATATACACACACATGATTAGTGCTAATATTAATATTACTGAAATTTTTAGTACTACACATGCAACTACATTTAGAGGTACTTTTTTTACCATTTCTGAAACAGAAACTCATTCATGGAGTAGAAGGAGTTGTCCATAATAAATGATTTTAAGCTAGATTTAAAGCTTGATCTGCTACCTGCCAGACATTTTATATTGTTGGGCAAATGATCAAAGATTTTTGTTGCTGAATAATGTACTTCTTTTTGAGCAACTGACAGCTTCAATAACCGATAGGGAAGGTCATTTTTCCGTCTAATGTTGTACATATGAGCATCACTGTTCTTGGCGAAATGAGATCGATTATTTGTAACGAATTTCATTAGCGAATATACGTACTATGGTGGTGCAGTTAAAATACCTAACTCCTTGAAAAGGTGCCTACATGACGTCCTTGGGTGAACACCTCTAATTATTCTCACTGCTCTCTTTTGTGCAATCAATACTTTATGTCTAAGTGGTGAGTTACCCCAGAAAACTATTCCATAAGACATTATTGAGTGGAAATATGCAAAGTACGTTAGGAGGCTGACCTGATTATTACAAAGACTAGCGATTATACGAAGAGCGAAAGAAAGTTGTTTGAGAAGCTCAGTAATATGCTTCTTCCAGTTCAAATTGTCATGAATGTGAACACCCAAAAATTTGGAGAAGTCTACCCTGTTAACTGAGCCCTGTTCATGTGCTACATCAATTGTCGGTATGACCCTATTCGGCGTACAGAACTGGATATACTGAGTTTTTTTTCAAAATTAAGGGAGAGTCAATTTTGTGAGAACCACTTAATAATTCTTTGAAAGACATCCTTAACAATATAGCAATTTTTCTGGTTGGGATTTATTATAACAATCGTGTCATCTGCAAAAAGTACTACTTCCGCTTGCTGAACGCTAAGTGGGACGTCATTCACACGAATAAGAAACAGCAGAGGACCTAAAATTGAATCCTGTGGTACTCCCTTTGTGATAACTCCCCATTCATTAGAATTTACCAACCTCCCAACATTATTTGTGCTATTCAGCACAACGTTTTGCTTTCTGTTCATTAAGTATGATTCAAATCAGTTGCGTGTATAGCCTTCAATTCCATACAGCCTGAGTTTTTCTAAGAGAGTGACATGATCCACACAGTCAAATGCCTTGGAGAGATTACAAAAAATACCAACTGGCGATAATTTGTTATTTAGGGCTTGTACTATTTGATGGGTAAATCTGTAAAAAAAAAGCAATAAAACATTATGACCACGTGCTTAATAGCATTTTAGTCCGTCTTTGATCGCAATAAATAACTTACTCTGCATAGCAGTTATCCGAAAGTTTGTTGGTAGGTTTGTTGAGATATGTGGCATTAGATGCCTACGCATAGGTTATGTAATCCGCGTAAACAACGCCCAGCTGATTTGCCAACACAGTGATGGCGCCCAATGGCGACCCACATGGGTTCCATAGGATTTACATCAGTTCATTTAGTCTCCGAGACATCAAATTGAGTCCACTATAATGCTCATCAAATCATGGGAGCACTGTTCTGGCTCGGAAACAGGGACAATTATTTTGCTGAAGGATAACATCACTGTCGGGGACGACATCAAGCATGAAGAGATGCAGGTGGTTCGCAGCTGTCACCGTGTCTTCGATTACTACCACAGGTTCCACGCAAGCGCAGGAGAGTCTCCCATATCGTAGTACTGCTACCACCGGCTTGCGACTATGGCGCGCTGCACATTTCGAGCCACCATTCACCTCGATGATGGCGTTTGTGGAGACGACCACGACCTAGTGTAGCAAAAATGTGATTCAGCCGAAGACCAGAAAGGTTTCCACTGATCGACGGTCGAATCCCGCGGGTTCCGTGCCCACTGCAATGGTCATGTGATATCGTAGGGGTGGTGTGCTGCGGAGCTCCATGTTCAACAATGTACGATGAACGATGTGCTCCAGCGTGCACCAGCACTGTGTTCTTTCAGCAGAGACGCTACATATCACCGTCTGTCCTACTTTACAGAGCAGACAAGCCTCCGAACCGCACGTTCCGTGATGAGTCACGGACGTCCAACCATTTAGCGCCCATTTCATTGTCGTTCTACCTCTTTCCGTAGGTACTCACGACAGTAGCACGTGAACATGCGACGAGCTTCGCCGTTTTCGAGATACTCTTTCACTGCCTCTGTCCGCCCCGATAACTGAATGGTCAGAGTCACGGACTGCCGTCCTATGGGGCCCGGGTTCGATTCCCGGCTGGGTAGGGGATTTTCTCCGTTCAGGGACTGGGTGTTGTCTTCATCATAATTTCATCCCCATCCGGCCCGCAGGTCGCCCAGTGTGGCGTCGAATGTAATAAGACCTGCACCAAGGCGCCGGACCTCTCCCGTAAGGGGCCTCCCGGCCAATGACGCCAAACGCTCATTTCCATTTCACAGCCTCTGCGTAATAATTATCTTCCCTTTGCCAAAGTCACTACTCTCAATGGATTTCTCTATTTGCAGCCCATGTTTTTTTGGAAATTTGTGGTAAGTTCTTATGGGACCAAACTGCTAAGGTTATCGGTCTTTAGGCTTACACACTACTTAATGTAACTTAAACTAACTTACGCTAAGGTCAAGACACGCATCCATGCCCGAGGGAGGAGTCGAACCTCAACGGGGGCAGCTGCGCGAACCGTGGCAAGACGCCCCAGACCGCACGGCTACCACACGCGGCTGCAGCCTATATCTTCGCTAGCGCCATCCACCGTCCGTGTCTGCTCCGCTTACATACACAACTGGCCATTAAAATTCCTACACCAGGAAGAAATGCAGATGATAAACGGGTATTCATTGGACAAATATACTAGAACAGGACAAATATATTATACTATAATAGACAAGTGATTACATTTTCACGCAGTTTGGGTGCATAGATCCTGAGAAATCAGTACCCAGAACAACCACCTCTGTCCATAATAACGGCCTTGATACGCCTGGGCATTGAGTCAAACAGAGCTTGGATGGCGTGTACAGGTACAGCTGCCCAAGCAGCTTCAACACGATACCACAGTTCACCAAGAGTAGTGACTGGCGTATTGTGACGATCCAGTTGCTCGGCCACCATTGACCAGACGTTTTCAATTGGTGAGAGATCTGGAGAATATGCTGGCCAGCAGTCGAACATTTTCTGTATACAGAAAGGCCCGTACAAGACTTGCAACATGCGGTCGTGCATTATCCTGCTGAAATGTAGGGTTTCGCAGGGATCGAATGAAGGGTTAGAGCCACGGGTCGTAACACATCTGAATTGTAGCGTCCACTGTTCAAAGTGCCGTCAATGCGAACAAGAGGTGACCGAGACGTGTAACCAATGGCACCCCATACCATCACGCTGGGTGATACGCCAGTATGGCGATGACGAATACACGCTTCCAATGTGCGTTCTCCGCGATGTCGCCAAACATGGATGCGACCATCATGATGCTGTAAACAGAACCTGGATTCATGCGAAAAAATGACGTTTTGCATTCCTGCACCCAGGTTCGTCGTTCAGTACACCTTCGCAGGCGCTCCTGTCTGCGATGCAGCGTCAAGCGTAACCGCAGCCATGACCTCCGATCTGATAGTGCATGCTGCTGCAAACGTCGTCGATCTGTTCGTGCAGATGGTTGTTGTCTTCCAAACGTCCCCATCTGTTGACTCAGGGATCAAGACGTGGCTTTACGATCCGTTAGAGCCATGCGGATTAGATGCCTGTCATCTCGACTGCTAGGCCGTTGGGATCCAGCATGGCGTTCCATATTACCCTCCTGAACCCACCGATTCCATATTCTGCTAATAGTCATTGGTTCTCGACCAATGCGAGTAGCAATGTCGCGATACGATGAACCGCAATCGCGGTAAGCCACAATCCGACATTTATCAAACTTTGAAACGTGATGGTACGCATTTCTCCTCCTTACACGAGGCATCACAACAACGTTTCACCAGGCACGCCGGTCAACTGCTGTTTGTGTAAGAGAAATCGGTTGGAAACTTTCCTCATGTCAGCACGTTGTAGGTGTCGCCAGCGGCGCCAACCTTGTGTGAATGCTCTGAAAAGCTAATCATTTGCCTATCACAGCATCTTTTTCCTGTTGGTTAAATTTCGCGTCTGTAGCACGTTATCTTCATAGTGTAGCAATTATAATGGCCAGTAGTGTACTTCTGTTACCGCGTCACGTACCCGCAACGCCACCAGGCGGCATCACTGTCGCGGTGGGCAGTGGTTATGATGTTTTGGGTTATCCGTGTACATCCCGGAGTGTGCTACGAGTGTAGGTGGCCACGCATGTCTAACGTGAGAAATAAATTTAAATAAGCTTTACAGGACAGAGGCATTTAACAGCAGTGGTGCGCAGTGCTGGGGCTACAAATTCGTATCGCTACCACTTGGTCATGTACGAACCTACAGCGTTCAAGCAAACTTACCGTACATTGACATAGCCTGACAGTCCTGAAAGCTTAGTTCCATTTAAAGGCACTCTTAATTAAGATAAAAGAATTCTTTGCGAAACATACTAGCATTTAACTTAACATTGAAGTAATTCATTCCAACTTTAACATTTCAAGTTTAATATTCGTTGAAGTTAATCGCAATTTAAATTTCCCTCCCTTTATTTTTCTGTCGCAATATATAAAGGCATCATCCTAATTGGAAGAAATTTATCTCTGTGCATACCAACATACAACAACAACGTCACAGAGAGCCAGCTAAGGTTCTCGCGAGAGAAATGTCTCAACACCAGACTTTGAGGAGATGGTGTTGCCTCATGTGGTCGACCACCCAGCAATAAGTACCCGTCAATTTGTCCGTGAAACGCACAGTCCGAAGGATACAGAGTGGACAGTACTTGCGGAACAGTTATTACACCCTAACCATAAAAAAAAACGCATGCTAGTGCCGGGATCAACGGATTTTGAGCCCTGCGTTCACTTCTGTCAATGGATTACCCACTGCAGAGCTGTAGTGCCGAACTTCGTAGAATTTGTACTGTTCACTTATGAAGCCTCATTTCAATAGCCGCGACAGCCACGCCTAGACTGAGGGAAATTCCCACACCACCCACATCGGTGGTCCCCAGCAATGATTCACTGTCAACATAAGAGCACACGTTGTCCCAGCTCACCTAATAGTACCTTATTTCCTGCCTCTCCGTTTCACTGGTCCACATTACCTGGTGTTCTTGCAAAATCTACATCATACTTCGCAAGCCACCTAATGGTGTGTGGCGGAGGGTACTTCCGGTACAACTATCTGACCCCTGCAACCCTGTTAAACTCGCGAATGGTGTGTGGGAAGAATGATTGTCGGTAAGCCTCTGTATTGGTCTAATTTCTCGAATTTTCTCCTCGTGGTCAATACTCGAGTTGTATTTTCGGGGAAGTAATATGTTGTTTGACTCCTCCTGGAAAGTTCTGTCCCGAAATTTCAATAGTAAATCTTTCCGTGATGCACAACGCCTCTCTTGTAACGTCTGCCAGTGGAGTTTGTTTAACATCTCCGTAACGTTCCCTCGCCAGCTAAACGATCCTGTGACGAAATTCGCCGCTCTTCGTTGGATCTTCTCTATCTCCTCTATCAGCCCTACTGATAGGGATCCCAGGTAGATAAACAATACTCAAGAATCGGGCGAACAAGCACCTTATAAGCCACTTCTTTCGTGGATGAGCTACATTTCTTAAGATTCTTCCGATGAATCTGAGTCCTGTGTCTGCTTTTCCCACTATCTGTTTTATATGGTCATTCCACTTAAGGTCGCTCTGGATAGTTACGCCTAGATATTTTACGGCAGACGCTATCTACAGTTGTTTGTCGTCAAAAGTATAGCTGTACAGAAGTGGACGTCTTTTTCAATGTTTGCGCAATATGTTGCATTTATTTACGTTCAGAGTCAAATGCCAGAGTCTGGACCATTCATCAATTCTCTGCAGGTCGTTCTCCAAATTCGTACTATCTTGTGGCGTTCCTTCTTTGGTATAAAGAACTGCATCATCTGCGAATAGCCTTAAAGAGCATTCGACGCTTTCTGCTAGATATATATTGTGAACAGCAACGGTCCCATCACACTTCCCTGTGGTACTCCGGATATTACCTTTACATCCGACGATTTAGTTCCGTTAAGAGCGACGTGTTGAGTTCTGTCTGCAAGAAAGTCTTGAATCCAGTCGCAGGTTTGCTCCGATAATCGGTAAGCTCGTATTTTTTTCATTAAACCGCAATGCGGGACGATGTCAGATGCCTTACTGAAATTAAGGAACACTGCATCAGCCTGAGCATCATTGTCCACTGCGCTGTGGATCTCATGGAGGAACAGAGCGAACTGAGTTCAGCAGGATCTCTGTTTGCGGAATCCATGTTGATTTTTATAGAGGAGCTGCTCATTTTCCAAGAATGTCATAATTCTTGAGCATAAATCATGTTCCATAATTCTACAGCAGATTGACGTCAACGATATAGGTCTATAATTGTGTGGATCTGTCTTCCGGCCTTTCTTAAAAACGGGAATGACCTGCGCTTTTTCCAGTCGTTAGCTACCTTTTGTTGCTCAAGCGATCTACGATAAATTACTGCTAGAAGGGGAGCAAGTTCTTTCTCATAATCTTTATAGAATATTATAGGTATCATCTGGTCCTGAAGCCTTTCCACTACTAAACTATTTATTGTAGCTGCTTTTCAATTCCGCGATCGGTTATCTCAATATCTGCCCTTTCGACGTCCGCACGACGATTGGAAGGAGGGACAGTGTTAAGATCTTCCGCGATGAACCAACTTCGGAACACCGAATTCAGTATTTCGGCCTTCTCTTTTATATTCCGTTTCTGTGCCTGTGTGGTTGCTGAGAGAATGTATAGATGATTTTGACCCACTTACTGGTTTTACAAACGACCCAAATCTCTAAGGGTTTTTACTCAGGTCGGTTGACAACGTCTTACTTTCGAAATCATTGAACGCTTCTCTCATTGCTCTCCTTACGCTCATTTTCGCTTCGTTCAGCTTTTGTTAGTCAGCTAGGTTTTTACTTCTCTTGAATCTGAGATGAAGTGGTCTTTGTTTACGTAGCGATTTTCTAACACGGCTATTAAACCATGGCGGATTTTTCCCATCCCTTAAAACCTTACCCAGAACGTACTTGTCTAGGGCATATTGAACGATGCTTTTGAATTTTTTCCATCTGTTTTCCACATATTCGTCCTCATCACAGAATATTTGATGCTGACTGCTGAGATAATCTGAAATTTGTTTCCTGTCTCCCTAGCTGAGCAAATATATCTTCCTGCGTTTCTTAACATTCCTTGTAGGACCCGTCGTCATAGATGCTGTCACAGCCTTATCATCACTGATAACTTCCTCTACGTTAACTGATTCGATAAGTTCAGGTCTGTTCGTTGCCAGGAGGTCTAAGACGTTACTCTCATGAGTTGGTTCTCTAACTATCTGCTCAAGGTAATTTTCGGACAAAACATTCAGAACATCTATACCTGGCTAGTTGAAGTCACCCCCTATTACAACGGCATGATCAGGGAAATTACTAATGATATTCTGTAAGCTCTGTCTGAAGCGCTCTACAACTACAAATCCTCACCCAGGTGGTCTATAAAAGCATCCGATCACCATATTTGAGCGTTGTTGATACTCAATTTCACCCAAATTAATTCACATTCCGTGATAAACTCGCTAGATTTTATCGAATTTTCTACTGCAATAAACACACCGCCACCGCTGGCGACTAACCTATCCTTACGACAAATATTCCAGTCTGAACGTAGGATTTTGTTGTCTTTGACGTCTGGCTTCGACTAGCTTTCTGTTCCCAATACTATCTGCGCATTAGAACCTTCAATAAGCGATGCTAATTCTCGACCTTTCCTTGGATGCTCCTGCAGTTCACTAAAATCATACTAATCTTTTCTGTGTCTGATCTGCGAGGTACTGGCGGAATTGGGGCAGTGAGAAGGGGTCGTTAGTCGTGCGTGGGTTGCTGAGATGGTAGAGCACTTGCCTGCGAAAGGTAAAGGTCCCGAGTTCGAGTCTCAGTCCGGCACACAGGTTTAATCTGCCAGAAAGTTTCATATCAGTCCACACCCCGCTGCAGAGTGAAAATTTCATTCCGATTTATTTCATGTTCTTAACATTAAGTGCTGAATAGATTGTGCAACAGGTCACAGCAATATATCCTCCTCAGAACTTGAGGTGAAATCGCCTAATATTTGAGGTATTCATAACTCCATCCTTTAGCAGTAGCAGCGCTTAATTTTCATCAATGCATGTGGCTTTTCTCAATTTTGTATCTATGTTCTCCATAAGACGTGTATTTTTTTCCGGATGTTGCATGTGAATATTTTCATCCATATTTGTGTAATTCTGGAAGCTATCTCTATCATTCGTACAGGGTTCATTTAAGAAAGTGATTAAAGAACTCTTGTTGCAAATATCATTGACATGACAAAGATCAATGTTTCCCTTTTGTTTTCATCATACTTTGCCAGATTGATAGCGATATAAGCAATCCGGCGGTCAGCTGAGATGAGACCATTGCTTACACTGTGTGTAACAGTATGCTGCAGAAGGAGGAATATCTTAATGAAAACTTACAAGGCAGTTTGCAAAGAACAGGTAAATCCTACACAGCCTTCAAATGCTTTCAGCAGCACGCGGGACTTGTTGCAGTTCATTGTCTGTGCCTGGACCTCTGACTGGTACTCTGCCTTCATTTCGCTCCACGGTATTGCGCCATTGATAACACGCCATATCATACTAACATTATGGTTGAACTGCGTTCCTTGGTATTTTCTTGGTTTTAGTCCGAATATTAGTGAGTGGCTTGCGACGCCTTGGTTTTACGATTTGAGTGTAACCGGTTTGAAACATTTCTGGTGCTTTCGCTTGCACGTGACAACCCTGCACGAAGTGGACTTAACGCCGATCGTTCTTTAACGTCACCTTCCATGATTTTTCAATTACCAGCCGATAGATACCTTGCATGATTAGGGACTGTACTTCAACAACATGGTAGACAGTATCACGTAGACAGTTTACTAACAAACTGAACAATTTCAATTATGAAATACTTTATCAACTTTAAATTAGATTCCATAAGAGGCTTCTTACTGATATTGGTTTTTACACTTTCATGAGCATACACGTTTTTTATTTAGAATTTCGTCGTATATCCTCAACACCACATTGGCTGATTAGAAATTCTCTTAGATTATGTTATTATGAATTATGCCTCAACTTCTGGCTTTTTACCTGTTATTTGAGAAAAGTTACGCAAAAATTTATGTTCAGTGAATCAAGGAACTTACAGTGGGGATCCGTATCAGTTACAGTATGAAACTTTAAAGTACGCACTAGGAGATACGGTAATGTTTCATTCTGATATAAAAGAATGAGTTACCATTTTGTTTTAAATATGAGGCAGGGTTAGGTGCTCATGCTAATGATGCAAATATTATTACTAAACGAAGCACCCAAGCGAGGTAGCGTAGTAGTTAAGACAAGATTTACAGTCGGAAGAACGGGACTTCAAAACACGTCTCACCATTCAGAAGTAGATTTTTCGTGGTTTTTCTAAACCACTTATTGCAAATGCCACGATGGTTTCTTAGAAAATAACACAGCTGACTTCCTACCCCCTTCCTCATCTATCTACCGAATATATGTAACATGATGAGGCCAAGAGAAGACCATATATTATTATTACTGCCCGCTTATGTGCAATGAGTACTTACTTTGTATGTGGTGAGCTACCCCAGAAAATTATGCCACAACACATTATTGAATGGAAACATGTAAAATATGTCAGGAGGTTGATTCATTTGTTTCCAAGATTACCAATTATACGAAGAGCAAAAGTAGCCGAAATCAGTTGTTTTAGCAGCTCAGTAATATGCTTCTTCCACTTAAAATTTTCATTAAAATTTGGAGTACTCTGCCCTATAACTGACTTTTGTGCATGTGACATGTCAGATGTTGGTATGACTCTTTGTTCTACGGAATTGCATGTTGTGTATTTTCCTAAGATTATTGAAGAGCCATTTTCAGGGAACCAGTTCAGAATTCTTTGAAAAGCAGCATTAACAATCTATTTTGTTGTTTTCTCTCTAAGGGATTTATTTTAACACCAGTATCGTGTGCAGAAATCACCAGTTCTGCCTGATGAATGTTAAGCGGAAGGTCATACAGGAACAGGAGCGCACCAAAAATTGAACTTTGTGGGACTCCCTTCATGATTCCTTTCCAGTCACTAAAATTTTTCTCCTTTCGCCGTTGTTTGAATTATTCAGCACAACGTTTCGCATTCTGTTTGTTAAATATGATTTACGCTAATTTTGTGCAAAGTCATCAATTTAATAAATTTAACTGTGGCTTCATGGCTATCAATACATCACACATCGATATGCAGCCCCAGTAAAGAACACAAGTAAGAAAACTTCCAGAAAATAAAAAATACCTAGGATGTATGAGAACAGGGGATCCTCACAAGCAGTTATTTTGAAATGAAGAACCACATAAAGAGCAGTGTTGAGTTGATGACCTGTGGGTGATTCGATGTGAAACTGAGCATGAGATTTAAAAAAAATTGTTTTTAATTCAATTAGTGACATAATTTTATGGACTACAAAAGTTAAAATTTACTGTTCAGAAAAAATTATCAGGGTTAGAAAAATATTCCAGGAAATATAATTAAACAAAGTAAGCACTTCTGCAGATGAAGATGGACGACAAAAAATTGCTTATATTGGCTCCCACTTAAATTTAAGTTGTTAGGTTTCAAGAGCACAAATTTATTTCATGAACAAACTTCAGTTTTTAAAGACAGGTAAGGTGTTAAATATGAAGCTAATTTACAAACATAGCTATGCCTTTAGTGTCCTACATACGACTAAAAACACGAAAAACTTTACACTGTGACTCAGCAATGATAGAAATTCTGTTGATTTTAGGTTAGGAGTAAGGAAACCCAATGAATACATCTAATGACCCAGAAAGTAGTGTTTAATATGTAAATGAGCACATGCAATTATTGAAAGTAATTGTGTTCCACCCATGACAATTTTTTGCTAGTCAAATCTAAACCAGATCAACTTCTTGTGATTTTAAATTATGTTGATTGGTATAACTAGTGAGTTAATGGTTTGCAGTAATCTTGCCTTATTACTTATTCAGAATATAAGAAGAACAGTGTCAGCAGAGCATACGAGAAAACTTTGAGAAAAGTTGCCTACAGAAGCTAGCAAGTACAACACCCATAAAGAAAAACAAAGGGAACAGGAGATAAAAAGGGAAAGCATGAAAATGAAGGTATTCTTCTGCAAATTTTTTTTTAAAACTGAACATCGTAAGAAGGAAACTGAGAGAAAAATAAATTACAGGCTTAAACTAAAATCTGTATCAGCTGAAGATGAGTTGGAGATCTGTGCTTCCCAAATGGTTCAAATGGCTCTGAGCACTATGGGACTCAACTGCTGAGGTCATTAGTCCCCTAGAACTTAGAACTAGTTAAACCTAACTAACCTAAGGACATCACAAACATCCATGCCCGAGCCAGGATTCGAACCTGCGACCGTAGTGGTCTTGCGGTTCCAGACTGCAGCGCCTTTAACCGCACGGCCACTTCGGCCGGCCTGTGCTTCCCAGACAGGACCATATAAATGCCTTTGGTATCTTGGCAAAGATGTTTCACGGATGAAGAAAGTGCATCCTTCCAGCCTCTCAAAAAATCAATAACCATAAAAAATCTTCTATGGGGAAGCCTGCCTAAGAAGCTAGCAAGCGGATTTTCTTAGGAGACAAGAAAACTTCGTATTGTAAACTTACAGGTGATAATCTACTCAAAATACGAACCTTTTTCACAAGTGATAAAATCAGCTGGCAGTTACTCGATATGAAGGATGTCAAGGGTATTGTAGAACCAGTAACTGGAAACAGTGCTAGCTTACAGAGACGTTACATGGATATGACAGTAAAGGAACCTATCATTTTTAAAGCAAGATTATCTAGATAATGAATCAAGTTTTTCAACTTATGCCCAGTGTACATTATCTCGTCTATACAAATTCTGATATGAATGATGAGCAATCGTATTTCGAAGACTTACAGACATACAAACTCGAAGAAGCTGCAGAGTCAGAACAAGCTGTCGAAAATATTACGGCGAAAACATTTATTTTGTTTGAGTTTCAAACTTCAAGAAAGGAATCGGGCAAGTACAGGCATACTTCAGTTGACAGGAGGGCTCTTGAAGGAAACAGAAATACAGATTATGTGTGTGAGATTTGTAGGGAACATAGTGAAGGTGTCCAGAGCTATTGATAAGTGTGTATCCTACATAGAGTTTGAAGAAGTTATTGCGATTCTCTCAAATACAGATATCAAACATGTTTGGAACACCTTATATTATAAATTTTCAGGAAATTTAGATACTTTTGATGAGTGATCATCTGCATAGTTAGTTAGTGGTAGAGTTTTTAAATTAAATTAAATATTCTGGGCTTTAAAGTAACTCTGTACCGTAATTTATGGTATTTATAGGCAACAGATAGAAAGTGAGGTCTAAATATGCTAATTGCTGATACATTTATAAATTAATTTAATAACATTAATTTTAACTTATAAAAACATATTCTAGTTCACATCAGTACCACCAGTGACAGTTCCTTGTTTCACCCATGACGGTCTTCCATTGCAATGCCTGTAAGCAAATATTAATAATGTTACATTCACTTATATTTATTTAAGTACAGAATTATTTTAATAGTAAGAAATCAATGCTTTCAAAAGAAAATGAGTGCATAATTCACAGAGTTCTTGTAAAATGCTGGTGGGCGTTCAGTGTTGTGTCCATTTGCTGTTCCACCCATGACAAGATTTTGAAGATAATTCGCAGTTTACTTTGTAAGCTTCTGATATTCGTATTTAAAGGGAAGGTAAAACAACTATTCATATTTTAATCAATCTTTGTTTCTATGAATACTTTTTGCTACATTAGCTTTTAATCGCCAAAAACGTAATGCAAATGACCCCCACGTCACAATGGAATCCACCCTAAACAATAATACTCTGCTGCAAATTCAGGAATATTAGATTTGTCAACTTCGCTGAGAAATCTTCCAAAATACAATATTCCTATTATATTTTATGCCTGTGGAACAGACATTTCTCAAAGAAGTCAGCGTTGTTTGCGAACAATATTATATAGTAGGTCGAAAACTAATGTGAGGAATAACATACCAGCTTACAGGGCCAAAACTTAGCATTTCCAATGACAAAAATAATGACGCTAATTCAACTGGCTGCTATTTACCATCCGAAATAAGTCATCCCAAGTGTTACTTATATCCTGTGTCAGCAGGGGTCTATGTGTAGCTTAACAGCTCTTTTTATTTGATTTCTCTCTGCTACGTCCCCTAAAATACGCCGGAGCGGAAGCGGCCCGTATATTGAGCTCGATTTATTGCCAGCGACTTTCAGGCGGTATACGTCTTTTAATCTCGGTGATTTAGTTGTTTTCCTTCCGAGTTTTTCGGGGCACGTTTTCCTTAACATGTGTAAATTTGTGATCGGAAACGTCTGGTACTGGGTAGCAAGTTTTCCAATGACTTAATACACAGCAGAGGTTTTTTGTGCAGTTAAGTCAGTGAATTTCCTGCTTGTTTCGCAAAATTGAATTTTATACGAAAGACCTAATAAACGGCTATGATTATGTCAGACAATATTTCTCGACTCTTCATGTGCGTAAGTTCTCGGTAGAACGAGGGACGACAATTGCAGAAAAATTTTAAGAAATTAAAAATTGATGCTCTAGTTTTATTGTTTGTAATCAGTGCCTGCAGCATCACACAGACGAAACTGAGTTTCGATATTCACTTACGTAAATACTGAGTTCAAACGAGCAGCTTAGCTAATTTCCGAAAGTAAAACTGTGTAGCTAGTTTGTAGTAAGCCTTTAATAAGAGGATTTTGTTTTTAGGTAAAGTTGCTAACTAAAATGCGTTGTTTGTATCTATACCTTTTGCAAAACGATCATTTCACGTGAAACAAAAACTGGAGAGGTCTGTTTAATATCTTTTAGGGGAGACGGTGGCAGTCTGGCACTAAAATTTTTGTAAATCCATATCTTTGCCATTTTTTGTTCATTCTCATTGAAATTTTGCATACTTATTTGCATACTTATGTATAGAGATCTAATATGATTTTTAACAAAGTTCAGAATTTTTAATAACAATCTAATGCAGTGAGATAATTTTGAATTTTTTATTGCATTATTATTTTGAGGTACACTTTTTCATAATTTCGAGACAAATTTGGCAAATTTTTTTAATGGTAAAATAATCTACACTAATAGATGTACAATTAAGTGCAGTAACATTATGGTAAATTAATGCTATTATTTTCTGTGATATTTTGGATTCGAACGTTTTTTACAAGCAAACTTTTCAATATATTATTAACCACAAAACTGTGTATAATATCTTGATTAAAATTTTGTTCCACTTAAATATTGATTCAAAATAAAAGAATAGGTGTGCCAAATTTCATTGAATCCTTCCAGTAGTTTCTGATATATGTGTTCCTGAAAGCAGAAAATCGTAAGTTGCAGAAAAATCATTTTAAAATTTGTATGAAATGTAAAAGAAAAAGAAACTATCATACCTTAGCTAAAACTGCCCATATCCATATTCCATTTCGTCCTCGTCATCCTCTACAGCTCTTTTAGCTTCTCTGCTCCTTTGCCTAGCTATTTTTTGTATGTTCTGGACTCAAGTCTCCACCTTCGCGATTCTTTGCTTATCGATGATCTGCAGTTTCTGCTCAGTGAAGACTCCAGGTGTAAACCCCAACTTGCTGAGGATGTGAAGTCTTGCCACATTCCCATCACTAAACACTGCTGCAGCTTCCAAAGCAGAAATATTCACCACCAAATTGGAAACAAACACAGTCTTTGAACATATTTTCCAAATAAGAGCATTGAAACTTTCATTTGGTTTCTCTGTTTTCCAATGCAGACATTTTCCTAGCAGTTCTGGTGAAGCCAATGCTCTAAAAGTTGGTTTAATGGCCATTGAAACCTCACAAGGAAGGTTATTTTTATGGGTATAAGCTTCCCCACTTTCCTTATTTTTCAAAAATTTGCACCATTCATTAGAACAGAGACCTTGTTGAGGTGTAGTGTCTGTCGACAAGTAATGAAACCAAATGACCCATACTGCTTTCCTCATACTGTCCAAGCTTGTGAGGTTACTTCTAATTGCAGCACCATAGTAGACTTGTAGGCTGTCAATTCTCTTCTTTGTTTTTACCTCCCAGTGGCTTCCCATCCTCTAGTAGCTTGCCTTTATTGTCTGCAACAAGTATTTGGAGTCGTCCACCCATCCTCTTCTGAATATGGCCTAAGTACTCCAATTTCTCAATAGTGCAATTTTTTCCATAGGGCTAATTTTCAACTACATTCTTGAAAGCACTAGAATCTCCATCTCCTAAATACTGTACAGTATATTACTCCATACTTTGGCAAAGATCTATGGAAAATGAATTTCACACCTGCAGCTTCCATCCCACCACTGCAGCCTGCATAATTTCTGCTACAAAGAGCTTTATGGACTTCTTGTCATTCTGTTTCTTTACCTGCATCAAGATATTTCTTTTGCAAGGAACATGCAGAACAATATTTAGTCATCACCTCTAAGTCTCATACTTTTCCAGTGTCGACACTAATGATTGTTGAAACTCCATGCAGTGAAGTATGCTCTCTCTTCATCCAGGAACTGTCACAGGAAACTGCTATATCGTTGCTATTAGTTGCTTCACAATTTTCTTGAATTTCCCCCAGGACTGCCATGTTCATACTCCCTTCACTTACTTCTGCAACTGCATTGAGGAGGGCAGTATTCATTGCAGAAAATTTTAGGGGAGAACCTGGCATGTTCATAATACCACATAAAAGGTTTCCACCATCTCTTCCAATCCCTATACATCTTAATCCATAAGCATATCTCATATCGGCTTCATAGATTCTAATACTGACCTTTGATGTCTTGAATGGTCTGTCAGCATCACAGCTTTGACACAAAATGTACAATGTGCAAACCAAACCTTCTCTCTTTCCATCATCAATCAAATCCACATTTCCTCCACAAACAGAGCACTTGCACGCTTTTCTAAGTGCTTCTGCCACCATTTCCAGATCCACAATTCTGAAACCTGTATTTCTGTCATGATTTGTTTCTTCTGAAACAATCCCTGCCCAAAGATTTATTTTAGATGCACTTGGAGACAAGCTAATGTTTGCATCTGCAGGCCCGACCCTAACCTCAATGTCAGTTTTTCACTTTATATTGGAAATATGGGACTGACTATATTTTTTAAATACTTTACCATGCTTAGGCATTGTAAAAAGGGATCAACAGATTCAACATTGCACAAAGAATGACACAATAAATCAAGTGTCACTCGAATTCCACTGAACAGCACAAAGCGTGATTACAACACTCCACAGCCTTCTATACCACACTGATTGAACCAGAAAATGGCTCCACAGCCTTCTTTACAACACTGCTGTTATGTATACAAAAAATCACAGCCTTCTAAAGCGATATTTTCTAGGTTCACAGGCCAAATTCTGCAATAAATTTTTTCCTCCATTTGGTACATTGAAAAGCGGGCTTGGCGCATTTCACTGCTTAGAGTTTTAATTTTTTTTATGCCATTTGCAGTTCGAATCTCAAGAAAAAACAATTTGGGATGATAATCTCAATTATATTTACTATCAAATAAGCAAATAAAAATAATTTATAAATTTTTCATTATTTCTGCCACCATCTCCCCTTAAGCTCAGTGGGAACATTTAAAATAAAACAAGTTTCTAGAGTGTGTCGGTGGATTGCTGAGACAGGTTATGGCGATTGATAACAACTACATTTCAAATATCTCACAACTATGCGAATCAGAGATGCCAAATGACCAAGCGAGGACCACAACACAGTTAAAAAAAATATTCTGGATGGCAAGTTGTCCGTCTTTTTAGAGATATCTTATGCCATTAAGCTGTATGTAGTTACCTGCCGACAAATGTTTGCTGTACCACTTTCGATGATATAATTTACACAGTAAATAGCAGCCACTTGGATGAGCGTAATTTTTATCATTCCAACAGTGGCATGTGAACGGTATTCTAAGCCCTGGGACTGAGGGATCTGTCGCGGCAATTCAAGACAGAGCGATAAGGCTACGATCTACAAGAAACACATCCTGAAGATTAAAGTAATGGGCGGATAAAGGAAATATGAAGCAGCCGCATAAATGATTTAAGAAATCGCATGCCTGGGTAGACGTAAGCAGTTAGCAAAACCATTGCACCAGAAACTCAGTAATGGTGATTGGTTAGTGGGAAAGGACACAACACCGTATTGTAAGTATACTCCTGCTCCTATTTGGAAATCCAAACAACTGCTGCATTGGAATTGACCAATATTAACTGACAAAATAAGTAAGACTGGGAAAATTGTTAATGTAGCAGTTCCTCTAACACACAATGTAAAAAAAAAATTGATTACATACGAGAAATTTGTAATTGAAATAAAAGATGTCTGGCATGTGTAAGACGCTCAGAACTATGTTCTATGAATTTCAACATAAGAAGTAGCTTCAAAGAAATTCTGAAAAAAAATGTGAAGGTGCTATGCGATTGATAAGCTCCTTAATCAAGTATACAAGGCCGTTTATTACGAACTTGAAATGTAACTAGGAAGTTTTTGAGGAAAGGAGACTGTCTGTGGCACAGCAAGAATTCGCTTTTCACGTGGACTGTATTTACTCGTAAAGCAACTATGAACAGATATATATTTAACTAGTACCAAAAACTTTACAAATGTGAAAATGTATACACACTTATTCGATCTCAAGCGAATAATGCAGTCACTGAGCAATCATTGAGTACCGGTGACGCCCGCAGCACCCAAAACCCTGACAGACCTGATCGTCAGTGATGCAAACCCACATTTACGGTGGACTAACTAGGTAAGTTTTTATGAATGAGGATTTCAGCGCAAAATAAACCAAAGACTAGTCACATGGTATATACTAGAAAAATTAACTAAAACGAAGTCGTGACAATCAAGAGGAAGGAGGAGGAGGAGAGTAAAAACATTCCGATCACGGAGAAATTCTCACCGAATCTAGTTTGGACATAATAAACGAAGTGTTTGAATCAAATAGTTTAGGCAAATTAGAATTTTGCTACCAGTTGAAGAGCACAAGATGGAAACAATTTTAAACGACGTTAGGCATTCCAAATAAGGTTCAATGGCTCTGAGCACTATGGGACTCAACTGCTGAGGTCATTAGTCTCCAAATAAGGGTTAAATGAGTTTAAGACGATTTCTAGCTTGTGCTAACCTTTTGAGGTCCGAAAACCCACAAAATGTTTGGACTTTTTTTTTCTGTTTTTCGTTTATAAATAGGAAACGATCAACCTTACATAAAATTACAAAAACGCAGAATGTTTCTAAAAAAAAATTTCTCATTAATTGTATACCGTAATTGAAGCACTTTTCCATGAATAAAACCTTTTATTTGATGTGGTTATTTTCATTTTTAAATACTTTTATCACCATTTTGAACTGGCTTGGTAATTAATATCAGTATGTAGATTTAGCTAGCTAGTAAGTAACCAATTAAATTACAGTTAACTCCGAATAAGTGGACGAATGTGGCTGATCTGCCATTCAAAAGTAATATTACTCCACAAGAAAATCTTAGCAAGAATTTAGCGCTACGAATATTTTCAGGTTTTTATTTGTATCTTTGCAAGGGATATAGTGAATTTTAAAATGTAGCTCTTTTTTGCGCAGAATTTGAAGCTCTAAAACTTTTATGAACGACAGTTTTCATTTGGAGGAGTCGTTTTTGAGTTACAGGCGTTGGGACATTAACATTGCTCACTTTTCCGCCAGGTTGGTAAAAATGACCTATCTTCAATGATAGATTGTGGCTAAACGGCTGAATCGATTTTAAATTTTAAGTAGGTCATTCTCCGCAACATTTTACGCTCTTTCCTTTTGGAATTTTGGGAATTTACTATAAGAGGTATCGTTTTTGAATTATAAGCGAAAAACTGAAAAAAGTTCAAAAAATTCATGGTTTTCTGTCCTCAAAATTTCTGCACAAACGAGAAACCGTTAAAAACACGCTTAAACTCTTATTTGGTAAGCCTAACGTCATATGTATTGTCCAGCGCGATCTTTTTCCGGGCTAATTTTTCCGGACTAAAGCTTGACCTATCAATCCTATTTATATTTCTTCAGTAACTGATCAATCAAGGAATAGCTAAAGTGTACAAATCGGCATCTTACAAAATGACGAAAATGGTTGAAGTACTTAAAATGAGAGCAGTAACCAAAATAAATCTCTCACTCCTCTCTCTCTCTCTCTCTCTCTCTACCAGCATTATCCAAGGTGTCAACAGGACGCTGAAACCTCAATTTACTAACCAAATGGGACGGCACCGTGGTTAAAACACTGGACTCAGGATCGGGAGAACAACGGTTCACATTCCCTTCTGGTCTCCAGATTTTAGTATCCTCCAGTTTTCCAAAGCCTCTTACGATTCCATGATGGCTCCTTTGTAAAGCATACGGAAGAATTTCATTCCCCAATCATCCCCAATCTGAGCATGAGTTTCGTCACTAATGACGTCGTCTCCGACGGGACGTTAATCGTGATCTACCAGTTAGGTTTTTTGTAAAACATGTTCTGTTAATGTGTGGGTTACAGTGTCGCAAATTACTAGAAACTCACGCCAGGGAAGGAATACATGCACCAAAGGCAAAGTCTTTTTCAGAAACACGATAGCACAGTCTCTTATAGTAGTGAACAAGGCGCCGCCATTGATTTTCCGAAGCGTAGCTTATTTGCGCTCATCTATAGCCCCTCTTCTTCCCGTTGATACACGGCCATATGTTTCAACAACGAGGTGGCACTGTGTGTCAAGCTTGTCTTTTGCTGCTGTTTCAGAAAAATCAACTACCTTCATTCGAATTTTTAATGAAGAAATTGAAAAACTTAATAAAATTAAACTAAAAGAAAAATAATCAACACCAAAATAATATCTAATTATATTCAAGTCAGCACATGAATATACACAAATCATAAAGACAGCACTTCAGTGGTACCAAGCAGTGAAAATCCCCCCCCCCCTCCCCCTCTTCTCTGCCATTTTATTTGAGAAGAATATGTATCATAGTAAGCTATAGACTTGTTCCTCTGTTGGGTACTTTACTTGAACAGCTTGAAGAGATGTCAGGTAACTGGACGAAGCGAGTCATTCAAGACAGTGTGGGATTTTCCCAGGCCCTCTGCATAGCAGCCAGACATGCTACCCACTGCATACGAGACGATGACACTGTCTTGGATGTACGCTTCGTCCATTTATCTGACAACTCTTCAAGCTGTCCAACTAAAGTACTCAATAGAAAAACAAATCTATAGCTTACTGCATGCTCTTCTCTTCTCAAATAAAAAGTCAGGGTGGTGGGAAGGAGGACGTGGAGGGATTTTCACTGCTGGGTACCATTGAAATTACGAATAAAGGTAGATGAGTTTTCTGAAACAGCAGCAAAAGAGCCAAGTTTGACACACAGTACCAGCTCGTTGTTGAAACATGTGGCCGCTGTGCAGTACTACGGTGTTGTCTCAGTGGTGGAATAAGGAAATGTTCTCACTACCCACCTTTCGTTAATATTATTGAGGAAGTGGTGTATACCATGACAGTAACCAGACTGTGTGAGTCTGTCCTCCCCTCCCCTGAGGAAAACCTCCCACCAACTTAGACAATTGCAGGTTGATACAGTCACAACCACCCAAGTGAACCCTCATTCTACCCACAAACCTGAGGTGTACAGGCCATTATCCGATACCAGTCATGTGGTCGTAGGGCACTTCTGTGATATAAAATTGGCGGGAAACCCCTCCCACCCTCTATCTCTCTCGGGCAATGGGAACACATTAAAAACTCGCGCAAAACCACTCCCCTCCCCATTGGACCAATAAGTTTCAAGCTCCCCTTCCTCCTCCCCATCCTTTATAACTAGAGCAATTGAGTAGGCCACATCATTCAAGGTCTGTGCTCCATAGGGAGAGGCTGAGGTTTGTTATAAACAAATGTAATTATTAACACTAATTTATTCTCCATAGTGCTGTAGTGAAAGGATCAGGAAATAATAATGATTTAACAAGTTAACTAATGGTTCATTTTCTGGCAATAAAATTTATTAACAGTATGGTTAAATTGTTTCTCAGTTTTTTGACAATCTTTTTGTAGGTTTATTTGCAAAGCTTTTTTTTCTGATCAATGATTTCCTCAGCTATTATTTTGTCTGGTGCCTTATGTACACCGGCTTATTTACAAAACTGTTTTATTCTGATAAACCAATTTCAAAACTGTATTTCCCTTTCGTTCCCTTATACACATTAGATTATTTACAAAGTTATTTTTCCTGATTTATGTACATTACTATCAGATACACTAAAACTAGAAGAACCTAAATACTACCGTTTTCCATTTAGGCTGTGGAGACACTTCTTCGTCATTTGTACAATATCTACATTATATTCATTTCCTTTATGATTGATTTGAACATCCTATATACAGTATTTACATTTATCTTCATTTAAATTTACATTTACATTCATCATTTTTCATATTTTGTGTATACAATATGTGGGAAACGGAGTCTAGTGGCAGCAGGTGAAAAAAACCAAACATACTCACAAAAATGTACAATATTTACACACACACACACACACACACACACACACACACACACACACACACACACACACACAAACACAGTGCGGACATAATTTGCACACACACACACACACACACACACACACACACACACACACACACACACGTTCATACATACAACTAATACAAATCGAAGTTAAAGCCACACACTCAATAACTCTATGAATAGTGTGAGTACGGGAGGGTCTCGATTTCATCCACACATATTTACCATTTGTCGTCATGGCATGACAGCCTTACTTTCAGCTGGACTGCAGTATGGACCTCATTACTACGCGACAGAAAAACTACTTGTCACATCGTATGCAGAGCGGCACCAATGCTTCCGAGCAGGTACCTCTTGTAATTCGCTAACATGAGGCCCTTTAAGGCCACACAATGAACTCCCACAGCCCCCGTACGGTGCTGCAAGTATGCGTGTGGTTTGCACACATTTTCTACCCGAGCACTCTAACTTCACTATGTGCGAACCATTCGCCTCGTCTTTCATCAGGCAAATAACCTTGTTTTGGGGTGTTATGCCATAAAGGTTATTGTCTGCTTTTTTAGATGTGTCGACTGCTTCGGGCGAGGAGGAGGAGGAGATGAGTATTTAATGTCCCATTGTCAGCGAAGTCATTAGAGACGGAGCACAAGTTCGGGTTAGGGAAGGATGGAGAAGGAAATTGGCTGTGCACTTTCGAAGGAACCATTTTGACGTTTGCCTTAAGCGATTTGGGGAAATCACAGGAAACCTAAATCAGGATGGCCGGGAATAGTTTTGAACCATTGTCCTCCTGAATGCGAGTTCAGTGTACTAACCACTGCACCACTCCGCACTGTCGAAGGCTTCATATGGATCGCAGCTTTTGACCCAGTAGATGAAGATGTCTGTGTCCACATGAAGTAATTGGGGAATCAGTGAAGTTTGGCTTCTCAAACTCACATTGCACTCAGTACATGTGGAATTTGAAGAGGTCCAGGACACATATTAAACAATGGCAGGTTTCATGAGCTGCACAAAAACCTTAGGCATCTCCGGAGTGACTAGTCCATGACTGGAGATTGTGGCCCATTTAAAATTTGGCCTGGCAATGTAATTCCTCGTGCTATAATGCAGCGTCGCTGCTTGAAGGAGATGCCATCGGTGATTTTAACAAGTTCCATCTCCAGACAGACACCGCTGGAGATTACTGTAATGCAGAATGTGTCTGTGCCAATTCTCCACTGATGTCATCAGTTTGGCGATGGAACCACTGCATGGGACTAGCATCCCAGACGCAGAGGCAAGCCACGCGTGTGTCATGCATATGGCTGGGACGTGTCAGTTCTGCATAGAAGACGTATTACTCAAATCCACATCCATATTTTGGATCCCTGTCTCCAGTCTGAATATTTAGTTTTTGGACAGCAGTCAGAACCCTGCAAATACCAGAGTTTGTTGCATGGTGTGCTCATAGTGGTTGTTTACATCCAAGTAGAGGATGTGACTTAAGTTGTCGGATCGTCTGTAGTACTCCTCACTCATTCACGGGTTGTCACCTTGGCGTTTCTGTGCACACACTCAAAGAACTCCCCTTGAGTCCTATGTCAGAAGAAGAGCAGCCTGTCAGCTTGATGCTGATGTGTGTTCTTCTTAACATTGTATCTCGCGAAAGCCATAGCTGCAATAGAAGAGAAGATGCAGAGAGTAAGCGCCCAGATGTACACTCCAGAATTTCTCAAAAATTTGTGTGAGCACATATACTTAGCTGGTCGTGTACAATCTAGCAAATTACCCTAAATCAGGAATGTTGAACTCCCGCCAACCAGGCATTCACCATGCGCCCATACTCTATATATTACGGCAGTACGTGCGAGTTTACTGGAGAATGCAGCTACGTCGGGCAATGTGGTGCCTTGCAGTCTCTCGTCCAAATCCAGGTATTTACAAGAAAAGACCCCTTCTTCGTCACAAGCTTAAACTTTGCACCATTGAGATTGCATATCTGGTGATATGCACATTCTCCTGACGCATCATCTCAGCAAGTTTCTGAAGAGATGCAAGAATCAAATGTAGTGAACCCAGGTATTGGAGTGTTAATTTTGGCATGATTGGCTTGGATAATGGAATTTACTTTCCAACAGCGTCAGAATGACGCTGATCTTACCACCTTTTAGGGTAAAATCATGTAGGTGCTCAACAAGGAAGTGGCAATCGTACCCATTCAAGTTATGGAAGAAGACAGGTATGTGTCATGGCAGTTGGTACTTCAAGTTGCATGCATTGTGAGCTGCACCGTAGAACGTGCCCGTTAGATGACATGGAGTTTCCGCTTTTCTAAACAACAGCAGTCCATAAATATGACAGGCAGTTGCCTGCTCATATGCGACATCATTCTCCTGCTAGTCGTTCATGGCAGTGCTGTTGCAATAAATCTCATCAATACGTCGTATGAATACTTTGAGCTCACAGAAGAGCCATCTCTCAGGATTATCCGCAATCTTTGTGTTCCGGATTAACGTCAAGAGCCGGCATGTCGGCCTGGAACGATACAACAGAGAAGGCTGTGAGACGACATCAGCCAATAGAACGCTGACTTGGACGACACCACGATAGGAGCGGCACCTGTACGAAGAGAATAAAGGCGCTCCTCCAGCTAGCCTCGGCCACACTACAAGACGAGCCGTGACTTGTGATCTACACTAATTGCTTGCATCGAAACTGTATGTATTGAAAGACATTCATTATTTGCATGTCGCCAATTGCTTGCGACACCTCTTTGTAAAAAGGCAAAGTTCAGTATTTTCAATTCAATTTTTTGTAATAAACTCCATTAATATGATTTGCTTGTATGTTGTCTACCTGTCCGAGAAAACAGCTTCCTACGCACCCTATATTAGACGTTTGGGCAGAATCTTACAGTATGATTTGAATTTGTTGAGGTTGGAGTCATACGAGCATTGCACTCGATACGCTGCCACATACGGTACATGTCGTTCTGTGAAGGTAATATGAGAGACATTGGGGTCACATTCACAACTCACCAGTGGAGCGAGGAGGGACTGAAAGTCAGTGTATATGATGATGGGACATCGCTCCTGGTGATGGGAGTTCTTAAACCTTATGAACATTTTATATTCAGTAGGCATTTCCACACAGACCGGTTCCTGGTTCGATAAGTCACTGAGGTGCCTTTCAAGATACTCACTGTTGGTGAAAGAGGTGAGCCATTTTCAGCAAAAGTGTTTAACACCATGATGTTTTGGCATCTATGCGGAAAGAACGCTGGACATGATTTTGACCCACACATAGTGTTGTTTCTCACCCTCAGAGACCAGCAGCAAATCTACTTGTATGCGACTGCAGTCTTTCTCGGCGTGTATGCGACTGCAGTCATTCTCGGCGTATTCCACTGATGAATTCTTCTCTGGTCGTCAGCCGTGTGGTGGCGTCATCTTGTCGCAATGTTTCAATGAGTTTCGTACCCATCATCTTCTGGCGAGAAGAATTCATCAGTCAAATCTACTTGTTTGTGGCTCCGATCGCCTAAGTTTGGAAAGTATAGAGCTCCAGCTACTATATGCTTTACTTATTTCTGCACAGTCTGCCCCTGGTCATCTTCTTCTGGCTTGCTATCATTTACGTCCTGGTTGTTAATATGAATTGAATTATCTGGGTTCTACCCCTCGAATTTTGGTAGATTCTGGAGTTTCACCAGGAAATAGATATATTTGGCGTTGTAATACCAGCATACAGTTGATGTATGGTTTATAGTTGCACACGCAGGATGAACACTATAATTTCTATAGCAAGCCAGGAGACACCATACAAAGGGAAATTCATTCCACTCAGCAGTATTACTAAATGCATGTATAGCAACAATATCTTCGGAAGAGCGATGAAACTGGATGCCCCATTAATTGTATCAAAAAACATGTGAGTGTACATGGAAGTGGAATACATGTCTGAGCTCCTTACTCGACCCTCTTCCTGCATTTCGAAAAAAGGACCCAGTTCATTAGTCTTGGTAAAAATTCAGAACCATGTTCCGATTGAGTCACCCTGTGATATCGCGCCACTAGACCCCCACGTTTCGACAATGCTCCTTTCTTCAACAGCATCACTGCCTTCTTTTGGAGGCGCGGAGGTGAGTTCGAAGAATAGAATTGCCTTTCACGTAATGACAGGATACGATGGGTTGCCGTCGATTTTGGGGAGCTCTATTCCCAAAATTGCTTCCCAAGCTTCAAGGAAAGTAACGAGATCTCGATAGCCCACATTCATGTTGGCAACGGGAGTTTGTAACATACTGTCACTGAAAGTGCCAGCAACCAATCAGTAATCCAGCGGGGCTGCAGGTTTTACCCAATTATTCATATCAGAGTGGGCTGGAGGGCTGCTGCCGCCAGGCACAAGGCAATGTCAATGTGAGGTCCGATAGTGATGACTGCGAGACAGCCCAGGGTACAGAGAGTGTGGCTGCATTGGCAAAGAAGCTGATGTTATGAGCTCGTTCCACATTGATGGTGACAGACCCAGTTACATTGTTTGTGGGCACAGCAATGGATCAGACTGGTGTGATGTATCATCGTCACCATCATCATAATTTCAGGGTGGTGTAGTTATAGGAGTAAGCCCATGTCAGCATGTGTCCTCCACCTTGTCTGCAAAGAAAAAACATGTGGTGAGTGTCATGCATAAAAAGGAAAGATATGTGGATCTGTCTATAGTAGCTCTGCTTATGTTCCAAATTATCAGCATCCAAGTAAGTTCGTGGGCCACTCATCACATCATTAACAGCCATTATGTGTTGTAAGACCTTCTACAGAACATCCTGCAGATCAACATCCATCAGAAATATCATCGTGTATGGCTAGAAGCGAAAGTCCATGATGTTTGCAAGATGGTTACAGCGTACAAAGAGTTTGGCTGCATTGGCAAACGAAGATGTGTCATTAGCCCACAGCACACTGAAGTTGATGGACCTGGCTGTAGTGTTGTTTGTGAGCATGGTGAATAGAAAATCGCTAGAACAGAGTGGGATGACTGACGCGTAACATCGTGTCTGGTCATGGAGTTGTGTTTGCAGGGGCATGCCTGAGTCTGCACACTACGATCACATCTGCATCATAAGAAGAAGAAATTAAGGTATATACACGCAATGAACACACAAACATGGGGAAAAAAATCATCTGAAGTACATACGTGTAGAATAACTGGAGTCACACCAGGAGCATTTATTAGCACCTTATGAACCACCATCATACCCATATCCATTATGGATTTCTGCAGATGTTATTGGTGGTGTTGATCTTTTTGCTCGTAGGTCTCGGACTGGAATGACTTTTCACGCCAGAATGCCACATGTTTATAGCTGAATACCACAGTCAGTTGTTTACTTCAACCAATAGAAACTGAGTATGCTTTACTCTAGACATGTGTTTTTAGGCAGAATGGCACCAGCTCATGGCGCATAGGCGGCACTATCTTACCCCACTTTCACTGTGTTCTTAAATTTGGGATTGTATTTCAGTGCTGGTATGCACTGGTCTGTCACATGAACTGTGGTGGAATGAAGCTCATCCACTGATCAAAGAGAAAGGATATTTTACTGACCATTTGCAACTCTGTTGACTGTCTATGCGAGAGAGATATGGCGGCCGCAGGCTACTGCTTCGTGTCTGTTATCTGTGAACTACTGCCCACAACTCTACTATCACAGGCACTTGTGTACTGCCTACTGTACGCTGCAGTGAGTGACTGTGTGTCTATAAAAATATGGGAGCAAACATGATGGAATCAGCAAGATCATATGTGAGCAGCAAGTGTCACAGAGTCCGGTTACTATCACAGTATACACCACTTCCTTAATAATATTAACGAAAAGTAGGTAGTGAGAACATTTCTTT
Source organism: Schistocerca americana (assembly GCF_021461395.2). Classification (NCBI taxonomy): domain Eukaryota; kingdom Metazoa; phylum Arthropoda; class Insecta; order Orthoptera; family Acrididae; genus Schistocerca; species Schistocerca americana. Next base: position 227,908,155 of record NC_060123.1, read on the forward strand.
ATTCCACCATTGAGACAACACCTCGGTGCTGCACAGCGTCCAGTAGTGGACAGCCACTACCGCACAAAGCTCTTTTACGGCCCTGAGCATGCTGTTTGGCTGTCTGGAGATAGACGTGCACATCTGTATCTAGATGCTGCTGGTCCCTGACATGTGTTAAAATTTGATACAAACCCAAATGGTTCACCAGCAGCTCTCTGCAAGCAATTTTAAAAAATAACGTCATTTGACCCTATCGAAGAACGCCCAAGTCGAAAAACAATGCTGGTATCGTCTGCCAGTTCTACTTATTAGCACTAAAATCATGACTCTCTAATGTTGACCAGTTTTCTCGAAAGAAGTGTTAGGATCACTGTGTATTCATATTAAGAACGGACGCCTAAATATTACTGTGTGTGTCTCTACACAGAAATGGTTTGAGAAGCTTGTGAGGGTTTTGCAAGATGGGTTGTACTGAGAAATAATTGTTAAGAAAAAAAATCGATACATTGCGCAGTTTCCGAGTTAATTAGTAGTGAAGTTAGCCAATCAGGCCGTTGCATACACAAATTCAAGCAGCCCACCAGATAAAATTAGTGTCAGTTATTATCATAGTGTACATGATAGCACACACGAGACTGCTCAGCCTCTGGCACAGGTTCGATCCTTACTACCTTCCCGTGTCCAATTTGTAGACCGCTATCTTGTTTGAGGATACCAAATGAAGAACACACCTGGCGACGTTATCTCTGGCAGACCGCTTAAATTTGTACGCGCAAAGGACTTATTGGCTAACTTCAATGCTAATTAACTCGACAACGGCGCAGTGTATCGAATATTTCTCTTACCAGTTACTTCACAGCACAACCTACCTTGTAACACCCTCACAAGCTTTTCAGACTATTTCTGAGCATCCTGTATAGAATGTCGGTGTTCGTGTGGCATCTGTAATTATACAGTACTATTTGCTAACTCAAAAATAGGCTCTCTGACGCAATGTTAACTATACAGAATACCAGATTTTTTAAAAAAATACTTCCAGATCCTGCTATCCAAGAACAAGTAGCCGACTCCCTGCAATGTTCTGTGTCATCGCCCACCACTGGTCATGGGCTAGCAGCAGCCGGACTATGGAAATACCCATGCATAGGCTCCGTTACAACAACAATGCAAACGGCTCCGTTTGGAATGGTGTCGTGACTGGGGAGCATGAAATGTTGTTGAAAGGCGTCACATTGTGTTCAGCAATGAATCGCAGCTGTGCACTATCCCAGATGACGATCATTGGCGAATATGGCGATGACGTGAGTAGAGGCCCGTTCCTCAAAAGTTTTGGAGATGCTCTGTGGTGTTACTCCTCACATCATGGTGTGGGAAGCCGTTGGGTACGACTTCAGGTCACAACTGATAGTGATACAGGGAACAAACACTGACAGCACACTGGTACATCATGAACATCCTCTGTCCTTATGTGTTAACGATCATGTGACAGTATCGTTGAGCTAGTTTTCAACAGGACAATACTGATCTTCACATGGCATATGTCCCTATGAACTGTATGATGTTAAGTTACTCCTATGGACATTAAGATCGCCAGATCTGACCCAAGAGAACATTTCTGGAGACAACTCCAACGTCAACTCCATGTCCACAAGGAGCAGTTAATTGCCTCAAGAAACGATACAATGGCTATATGACACTCTTCCCAGTCGAATCAGTGCATGCATCCAACCAGAGGTGGTGGTAACGTCGTACTGATAAGCATACTGCCAAGTTCTTAACAAATTTAATTTGATTTTTTAATCACTGAAATAACATCGCTAATTGTCTCAACCCATGAAGTTTCAAAGTTTCATTTTATTACATACTCCACATCTGAGCGTCCTCTTTTTTGTTTGTTTGGCAGTGTTAACTTGTTGGACTGGTACTGTAGAAGTGCAGTGCATTTGTAAACGAAATCACACATGAGACACTAGTCTGACCAGTTCCTGAGTATTGCTCCAGTATTAATCCAGAGAGGTGCTGATGCTATCGTAATTCGTCGGTATAGCTCATACGACAGCGTAACAGATTCTCACGGACTTTTATGAGAACATCTAAAAGAAGGGCGGTGTTGTTCTTCCGAAACTTTTATGAATAGACAGTTGTTGGAGGGAACTCATTTCGAAGGACGAAGATTCGATTCTCCGTCTGGCCAACCACATTTTAATTTTGGGCGCAGGATCCAAGCCACCTGCAAGCAGGTTCGCTTGGCAGATAGCAGAGCCCACGCCTCCCGAGCAAGTCTAAGTAGATATTAGCCCCGAGCCCTCTGTGCCATCTCACAGTGTAGTTCGTGGGCTTAGGTTTCTGTCTACAACAATTCGCTTCATAGTAAACATCTCGTCCGAAGCTGTTGCAGATACTATGAGTAGGATGGGAAAGAAAAAGCTACTTCAGAAGGATTACGCTTTCGGATTTCAAAAATGGTTGAAATATGGTGCAGCACGATGGACATGCAACATTAAGAATTGCAAAAATTGTATTACATCTGCCTCCATTAAAGAAACTAATGTGCTCGAGAGCCAAGACGACCACGGCTGCGCAGAAATAGATGGTGATTAAATTCAGAGGCAGAAAATAGTCGGTGATCTGAAGAGGAAATCTGCAGAACATATACGTGAGAGACGTGTGCAATCAACTGAAAGGAGGACACACGTAAGATGTAACCTTTAGAGATGTCGACAGTTTTTGTAAATCCATTTACAAAGCAAGGCGGAAAATTCTATCGAAATAACCTTCAAGTCTTCAAGAGGTTCATTACAAATGAAACACACAAAACACTGGTGTAACATTCCACAATGTGGTAAAATATTACACCAGTGTTGTGTCTGTTTCATTCATAATATATAAATTATTCTACGAAAAAACGACGAAACAGTCAAGCAAAGAGAGAGGTTCATGTTTTTCTGAAGACAGTAAGTGTAAAAACTACGTACGAGTCGGATATGGATCAAACGTTCCACCTTTAACGCCGTCTTCATCACCAGGTTATTAAACTCTGAACTTTTCGCTTTCTGAATTTCTAAAACAGTGACGTATTTATAAGAGCAACGATTCATTCTGAGAATTGTGCAGACGTCCGAATCAGATCGGACAGGGTTTGAAGTAGAGCAGCCGTTTCATCTGCCATTGGATAAGCGGCTAATGGAACCTATCATGAGCTGTCACTCGCATGCACAGCCTGATAACGGCAGTCGTGTTCACGGTATCAATATGCCGCTTGCTTGAGTGGCGAAATTATCCGTGTTCTGGTTTTTCCGTAAGGAAACTTTCCGTTCCGTTCAAAAGCATTTGCTTTTTCTATTAGAACACTTTCATTGATATATACACAACACGCGTCTTAAAAAGGAAGGGAGATGAGGACTTAACTTTCAGACGACGTGCAGTCCAAAGGGTCAAACGTGCTTATTGATATTGTGTGAAAGGTACAGGCAACCGGATTACTGGATTTGAAAGCCATACTGGATACGCACATGCAACTGCAGCCCAATCGATGGTTAATAATGATCTGCACGCATGTACGCAAGTTTCCAATAAAAAGGAATTTTGAAATTGCAACCGGGGAGGTGGAGAGGGAGTGGATGAAAGCATCATAAATTTCTAAAACAGTTGTAAAAAGTAATCTGCCATCCACCCATACATTTATAAAAATCACTGTACCTGTATATTTGCGTACCATCAACGTCAAATGGTTCAAATGGTTCTGAGCACTATGGGACTTAACATCTATGGTCATCAGTCCCCTAGAACTTAGAACTACTTAAACCTAACTAACCTAAGGACATCACACAACACCCAGTCATCACGAGGGAAAGAAAATCCCTGACCCCGCCGGGAATCGAACCCGGGAACCCGGGTGCGGGAAGCGAGAACGCTACCGCACGACCACGAGCTGCGGACGTACCATCAACGTCTCCAGGTAAATTATTGGATAGATTTCAATCGAAATTGGTCCAAATAATACATACTACCTAAAAAGAAACACTTTAAGTAAGAACCACGTATCTCTCTCAGTGGTAGGAGTGGAAAGGGGGATCATAGAATCATGACTCACATCTAAATCTACATCTACATGATTACTCAGCAATTCATAATCAAGTGCCAGGCGAGAGTTCATCGAATCACCTCTAAGCTACATCTCTACCTTTCCACTCTAACAACGTGCGGGAAAAACGAACACTTAAATGTTTCCATATGAGCACTGATTTTTTATTTTCACACTCTGAGGTGAAAGTTGGTGATTGATATTTCGTACCGCAGTGAAAAACTGCATTTGTTTTAAGGGCCGTCACCCTAATTCGTGCATCATATCCGTGGCACACACTCCCCTATTTCGCGATGATACAAAACGAGCTATCTGACATGGCCCCGCAGGAGTTAGCTGGGATAGATACCTGGGAAATCATCAGACAACGCCTGAAGGCCAATGCTTTCAGTACGTGGAAGTTGTGGGCAGTACGGGCAGGCACCGTTTCTCTAATAAAAGTTTTTTTTACCTTTAAAATTTTACAACTTTATTAACTTGATTTTAAAATAGTAAGTTAACATTCGTTATCATGAACAGCAAGATCCTCAATGGTTTCTTAATGTAAGTTCCTGGAGTATTTTAACAGATCTAAGAACAGACCTTAGAATCAATTCACAACGCTTTAAAACTCAAAATCCCTTTTTAAGCAAGGAAAAAAAACAAATTGCATATGCAAGGTTAAATAAAAGACCTAACGCCACATGGTAATACCAATCACCTGTGTGTGATCTCTACTTTTGCAACACGGTCGCACTATTCCATGGATTACACTACACTAGACGCAGACAGTTGGGGTACACACATTCCGTCCCGGGGGGGGGGGGGGGGGGGGGGGGGGGGGGGGGAGGAGGGGGGTTATGGGGTGGTGACAGGACGGGTATCCGGCTACCCCTGCAAATTAACGCGACAAATCCGGTTAACCATAACAGCAGACTCCGCCAGTCGGGATAAATGCTTGGAAAGAGATCACCTGTGATCTCTAAACGCAATAAAATATTGATCACAAAATTTTAATTAAAACAACTTAAATGCAATAAAAACAGTACTATCAACGTACACTCAAACCCTGTAGCCTATATGATGCGCACCGCATCACAAAATATTTTCCTTCCTTTTAAACACTTTATACCATAAACCTCCCTACATGTGACTACACCCAACGAATGACAAGCGTATATGTTACAATTAACCAGCTATGTAAATCTCTTACTTTTAAAATAAATAAAAAACACAAATCACCTCTTACGCTCAGTGATTACATCCGTTAAAAAATATATACAATACATGTATATTGATTTCGTCCTGGTGATGCGCTATTGTGCACAGTGCGCTCCTTCAGCACCACATGCGGCACGGGAGAGATTTTCCGCGATGTACAGAACGTTAACGGGGCGCAACCAACTTACACAAACTGCATACTGGGATTATATGTCGATATGGATGCGGCTCACAAATCTTAAAACGGGCGAAGGCGTTGATGCGGTACTACTGAACACTTCGACTATACCGCACCGCACCGAACAGCAGTACGGGGGGTAGACAAGAGACAAATCAACTGTTGAAAGCCAACCCCAGCAAAGGCAGTAAGAAAATATTTGGGGCTTTAAACTCTTGAGACGGCCATACGAAACCACAGAATGACGTCCCAAGCTAAATTATGAAAATACTATCGGCGATTTCGCCACGACAAATAGAACCGTACAATACCACAAGAAGTGAATTGCGATTAACACGATTCGTAAGCGTCCGACTGAAAAGCTCCACAGTCAGTCTTTCCCTTACTACAAACGCTTAACAATACCTCCAAAGTTCACTCGTGAACACTACCAAACTGTCAAATTACTCTTAACTGTAGACAACAGTTTAACACCCTGGCAGCCGACTTCGGTTTCTTAATAAGACAAGCAATGATTCGGTCCCTCACTTGGATCCACCTGCGATCCGAAACAGTCATTTATTTTTAAAGCAGCTAAATAGATGACAATGCCGATATCAACACTCTCCTCCCAAGCAGCGCTCTAACAGGAGTCTGCAGTACCGAAGCAAAGCTTACACCGCTCACAAGTCTGATATACGCGCCACCATCGTGCACCTTTTCAGAATTCTTGTGTTCACCTCATGCACCAAACTTGCCGTTTTCTTCTTCGGAATCCAAGAGCAGAACCAAAAAATCACTTCTCAGCCCTTGAATGACCAAACGATAATTGCCATCGGGACAACACCGGCCCACCACACTGGGATTTTCGAGCCCCCGGCGTTCCGTCCCCAAACGACTGCTTCCGCGGGGCCCACCGACCAAGCAGCCTGCCCTCCGACACAGACATCACTGCTCAAGCACAATCCAGAGCTAACTCCCACCAACCCCCTTCTTCCTCGTTGCGTCGCCTCGCGGCGCGCGGGAAGCCAAGTCTCCAAAGATATGCAGCCACCAGACTCCAATCCGATCTCGATATTCACTTCGCTATCCGTTTTTAAACGTTTTTGATGTCCTCCGTCAGTTCTATCTGATGCGGAACTCACACCGCATGGCAATACTCCAGAAGAGGGCGGACAAGCGTGGTGTAAGCAGTCTTTTTAGTAGACTTGTTACATTTCCTAAGTGTTCTGCCAATAAACAGCAGTCTTTTGTCTGCTTCCGCCACAGCAATATCTAGTGATCGTTCCAATTTAAGTTATTCGTAACTACACTACCAGCCATGAAAATTGCTACATCAAGAAGAAATGCCGATGATAAACGGGTATTCATAAGACAAATATATTATACTAGAACTGACATGTGATTACGTTTCCAGGAAATTTGGGTGCATAGATCCCGAGAAATCAGTACACAGAACAACCACCTCTGGCCGTAATAACAGCCTTGATACGCCTGGGCATTGAGTCAAACAGAGCTTGGATGGCGTGTACAGGCACAGCTGCCCATGCAGCTTCAACACGATATCACAGTTCATCAAGAGTAGTGACTGGCGTATTGTGACGAGCCAGTTGCTCGTCCACCATTGACCAGACTTTTCAGTTGGTGAGAGATGTGGAGAATGTACTGACCAGGGCAGCAGTCGAACATTTTGCCGGCCGGTGTGGCCGTGCGGTTCTAAGCGCTTTAGTTTGGAACCGCGTGACCGCTACGGTCGCAGGTTCGAATCCTGCCTCGGGCATGGATGTGTGTGATGTCCTTAGGTTGGTAAGGTTTAAGTAGTTCTAAGTTCTAGGGGACTGATGACCTGAGAAGTTAAGTCCCATAGTGCTCAGAGCCATTTTTTTCGAACATTTTCTGTATCCAGAAAGGCCCGTACAGGACCTGCAACATGCGGTCGTGCATTATGCTGCTGAAATGTAGGGTTTCGCAGGGATCGAATGAAGGGTTGAGCCACGGGTTGTAACACATCTGAAATGTAACTTCCACTGTTCAAAGTGCCGTCAATGCGAACAAGAGGTGACCGAGACGTGTAACCGGTGGCACCCTATTCCATCACGCTGGGTGATACGCCAGTATGGCGATGACGAGTACACGCTTCCAATGTGTGTTCACCGCTATGTCGCCAAACACGGATGCGACCGTCATGATGCTGTAAACAGATCGTTGCTGTCTTGCAAACGTCCTCATCTGTTGATTCAGGGATCGAGACGTGGCTGCACGATCCGTTACAGCCGTGCGGATAAAATGCCTGTCATCTCGACTGCTAGTGATACGAGGCCGTTGGGATCCAGCACAGCGGTCCGTATTATCCTCCTGAACCCACTGATTCCATATTGTGCCAGCAGTCGTTTGAGCAGCAATTTCGCGATACGATAAACCGCAATCGCGATAGGCTACAGTCCGACCTTTATCAAAGCCGGAAACGTGATGGTACGCATTTCTCCTCCTTACACGAGGCATCACAACAACGTTTCACCAGGCAACGCCGGTCAACTGCTGTTTGTGTATGAGAAATCGGTTGGAAACTTTCCTCATGTCAGCACGTTGTAGGTGTCGCCCCCGGCGCCAACCTTGTGTGAATGCTCTGAAAAGCTAATCATTTGCATATCTCAGCATCTTCTTCCTTTCGGTGAAATTTCGCGTCTGTAACACGTCAACTTCGTGGTGTACCAATTTTAATGGCCAGTAGTGTATAATATTTTTAGATTTGTGTGATTTATCGTGCAACAAAATTTTAGCAGATTCTTTTTAGTTCTCACGTGGATGACCACATTTTTCACGATTTATATTCAGTTGTCACTTTTTGCCCATACAGATATCTTGTCTAAATCGTTTTGTAATTCGCTTTTATAGTCTCACGACCTTACACAACAATAAAAGGCAGCAGCATCTGCAAACAATGTAAGACGTCTGTTCAGATTGTCTCCTAGCTCGTTTATGTAGATCAGGAATAACAGAGGGCCTATAACAATCCCTTGGTGAATGCCAGATATTTCTTCTGTTTTAATCGATGACTTTCCGTCAGTTACTACGAACACGGGAAACACGAATCCAATCACCTAACTGAGACGATACCTTATAGGCACGCAATTTAATTAGAAGCCGCTTATGAGGGTCAGTGTTAAAACGCTTCTGGAAATCTAAAAATATAAAGTCAATTTGACCTCCCTTGCCGACAGCAGTCATTACTTCTTGAAAGTAAAGAGCTAGTTATTTTCCGCAAGAAAGTTATTTTCTGAGTCCATGTTGGTTATTTGTCAGTAAATCGTTTTCTTGGAGATGATTCAACAAAGCAAGGAGCAATTTCAATCAAATTTTATATATACATTACTCATTATATTGATTTTTTTTTTGTTGAATTCACTTAGAAGTTTAAAATTCTTACACCGTCAAGGGACCATAGTCCTTAATAGGCGATATAAATTTGAACCTGATGCGTCTACCCCTTCCTGAGAAAAAGGATTCTTAACAGTCGGACAGAATGACAGACGGACAGGCAGCAAACGGTTAACAGGACTATCCTATAAGAGTTCCGTTTGTACAAATTTACACTCAGATCCCTAGAAATATAATTTTTGGTATGGGTCGCGCGAGGGATGACCCATTTATGTTAGCGTAATTTCCAGACAATGTTTGACGAAATGGAAAGACTTCAAAACCGTAATCTGAGGATATCTGTTCTTGGAACGTTATTTGCAGAGCTCTCGCGGACACTGTAAGTACAGTTCTTTCTTCGAAATTATTTGCAGTTCCAAATCAATTTTTTTTTATTTCCTTTTCAATCATTTTACGAAGATATCAACAAACATTAGCGTTATTTCGGTTCGTCTGCAGTGTAACTAACGTAAAAACTGAAAGAAATTTTCCCCGTACGGTTCCACGACTTTCGAATTTCCTCTGTATACTCTTCCCGTTGCCTTGAAACTGTGCTAACAGAAAAGTTTCATGGCCTGCCCGACCCGCGCCAAAGATGCTTTTCTGTCTAAACGCTTGGCCACCTGGAGCTTCCACTTCTATCACTTTAATTTCTGGCCAAACCCTGCATACACCATAGATCTGGACGAAATCGGTGATGACTAATAGGCACGTTCCCCCTGTTAGCTGGAAATTCAGCCTGGGGACCAATGGACGAGACATCCAGTGCTCGCTTGGATATGTTATAAACACTGTACAGCGTCTCTTACCTGTTGCTAAAGTGCAAAGGGACTGCCGTGCGATCAGTTCCCTTTTCGCCGTCCGCCCACAGATACGCGAACACACCACAATCCGTCACTCCTCTTCGTGTGAGGGCAAACTATTCAGACGATGCGCGTCGAAACACGCAGTAACATTGGAGTTGCCAAGGGATTTCAGCGGCACCAAAGGTCTGAAAGCTTTCGCCACTGGTACAAAAACATCGCCGCAGCCTGGGGCAGCAAAGGTCTACTATCGCTAATGCAGCTTCTACCTGTTTCCGGACTGCGGCTAATTCTCCCTGTGCCCACACGCAACAATCAGAGTCCCTATATATTATTTATTATATATGAGATTACACAAAACCACGAATAAAATTACTAATGAGTCACTGAAGCACTGACGAAAGATGGAGCAGGTCACAAAGATTGCAGAAATAAAGTAAATAAAGTTACACTAATGATTACTGCGGCGGAAAAATACATTACGAAGTGAGCAAACTTTACAATACACAAACTATTGAAAAATACGCAAACTCTTACAATAAGGTTCTAGGGGCTAATGACCTCAGAAGTTACGTCCCATAGTGCTCAGAGCCATTTGAACCTTACAATACAATAAATAACATTGCTAAAAGCAGATAAACAGCTACTGTTCACTTCTAGTAAGAAGCACGTAACAACACCATCACACTAAACTATGTGCACAATTTGTGTTTACCGACAGCTTGCTTGCGCCATACCATTCTCCTGCAGTAGATTATCACTACCGACTCGAGCATTGAAATCGCAATGCAGTAACACCTTTTCAAGTGTATAAGGTTTCGCGAGTTGGTTATGTAATTTATTTTTTCGTTTCCCTCAAGGGAGAAACTCGCTTGCTTCATCAGTCTGTGAATAGTGAGAATTACGTTCTTTATGTACTCTTAAATACAGCAGCTATATGTGTGTTATGTTTCTTAGTCACAGATGAGGGATTAGCGATGTATCCATGACATGAATGAAAACTACAACACATTTTTGATTACGTCCTCATCTAAAATGAAAATTCTTTTCCACTAACTGTTAGCTTGCGTAGACCGTGGTTTATCAAAAATATCAGGATTACTTGAGGAATACAGACATCTTGAAGAATAAAAAAGCAACATTTTATGTCAGAGAGGAACAGCTTTGGTGTCGATACGGCACCTAATTAAAAGACATACTGTATTGTACTGAAGAAAACAATCCACTTAACTGAGAAAATGTAGGGATAACCGCGTCACGCAACGAAATAAAGACGATACAGTATATAGCGAAGGAGGAAAGTGGTACAATCAGAGATGATGAAGAGCAGATAACTTTAAGAGGACATCAAGCACTGATAACACATGTGTGTAATGTAGCAAAGCTTTTTAACAAGCATTTTATATCTGTTACTGATAAGATAAAGTTGTAATATTCAGTAAACGCATCCTGGAATACTTGAGACCAACCGTTAGAAATCAGTAACACGAATATGGTCCTTACTCAACCGGACTAAGTTATGTCTAGCACAGAACATTTAAGATCGAGTAATTTTGGTGGTTATGATAAGATATCAACAGAGTTGATTAAAGAGTGAGCTTAGTAACATCGTTAGGTATTTGTGCAACCAGTCATATATCTTAATTTCATTCATCATAAATGATGTTTTTAGGAAGCCTGCAACCGTGTCATTCAAGATTTAAATAATAAAAAAAAAACTGTAACAGCTGCGTTTTTTCCAAGCATAGTACGACGCCTTTCGTGAATTTTTTTCTCATTAGTAAGGGCAAATATTTACACAGATATTTTACGTATATTTGCGAGTTTGGTGTTCCGCTTTTCTAGGTACGCAGTTGTCTTCTTGTGGTTTTACTGTAAACGAAACATCAGGAAACATATCTTTTGTAATTTTTTACGTGCTAATGTCAGACAATGGTATTTTTTTCTGTCTACAAACAGCTACTGTGCATCCTGCATTATGCTTTTCTTTTTGCATGACATCCTTATTTCTGTATTTAAGCACATTGCTTCTGCTTTTCGCTTCACAATGGCTTCTACATCCTGGTTTAACATTAATGCAATTTGGAATTAGACACAATACCAGACTTTTGCAGTAATCATAACGAAAATATTCAGCAGCTAGGAACCGTAGTTTTGATACCGGAAATCAAAGGTGACAATAACACCATTAACATCATAAATTTTTTCGATAATGTACACAAGAATGGACAATTTTAAAGTTGAACACCATAAAAATAGTACAAGTTTAGAAAATCACAGCAACAGGCATACTTTTAAGATATACAGAAAAAATGTAACTTCCAACACTACACTGCCGGATGTGTCACGCAGATATACACAAGAACGCTGCATGCAAAACAACCATACACAAAGCAAACAAAATTCCTGTGAACGAACAAAATAGGGAGACGGAATCAGACATAATTAAGCAAATTGCACTAGCTCAGTGTCAGACAAATCGCGGAAAAAATTGCAAAAACGGAAGAAATTCCTGGCTCTATGGAAGGAACTAATAATAAAATCAAATACATGGCAATCGCACGTTTTGTAGATAACATTTTCCAAAAAATAGCAAACATACTTAGCTCACTTAAATAGAAAGTTGCTTTCTCCACAAACAACAACAGAAATTAATTCCTACCTTAAACAATAAAATAGATAAAATCTCATTCTCCGGAATATATAAAATCAGATGCAACAGTTGCTCAAGCCACTACGTATGACAGGAGTTTCAAGCTAGATACACTGGAAACATCAACTGGAATACACACAATTAATTCACAAAATCGGCCATGACAACACACATAAAAATCGCCTCACGGTCATACAAGAAGATCCTAATACACTTTATCACATCCATAAATCACATACAATGGATTTAACGGATGAGCTGGAAGTTTCTGCACGCCACAAATAGCAAGGAGAAAAAATTTTCATTTACAAGCTAGATAGTGATTTAATTAATTTTTTGGAATATTTCTACTGTATACAATAACTGTAGCAGATCCATAAATATGTTCATACATTTCATCCAATATTTTCAACAAAATAGAATAAAACAGAATATACCCACCAAAAATGGAACACCTCTGACTGTATGCAAACTCTTTGGGAAGCCATACTGTCATAATATCTTTGTACTGTATTTTCATTTCACGTAAACAAATATTGAGGGCGATGGTCTGTGATCTACATGCATAAAGTGCAGTACCTGTCAGTAAGCAGACAAAAAATTCGATTTTCTAATACACTGAAAAATGTCCGATATTACGAATTTAAACAAATTGCGAGAACATACTTAATTCATTATAGTTATACAATAAATTATAGGCTCCCGGCATATTTCATGATATATCTAAGACGATTATGTGCATAAATTATAACGTTCTTTTATTTGGTTATCGTGATATCATCTGCTTTTGTATTAAATGATTGTAGCTATAACTTTGCAACAGGAAGAAACGATTTCAAAGAAAGAGCCCTGCATTGAGCTAGCTGTCTGTGTAGTAATAACCCGTCAGCTACAGTTCCAAATGATAAGTTTTATTTGTAGATGACATGGAAATTGAGATAACCTGTAAGTCACTGATAGGACTAGAAAGAATTGTTAACGAAATCCTTATGGACATTATTCTATAGTTTCTAAACATTTAATTATTCTGAACTTTGAAGACTCACTATATACATTTTAAATATGCAAAAGGTTCTCATTCTGCACGTGCTTAAAATTTGATGACTTACAGATAGAAGAGGTTGACAATGTTACATTATTGGGATTTCAACTTCATAGTAACTTCAGTTGGAAGAACCATATTACTGAATGACGTTATCAAATTTGTTTACGATCCAGTGCTACCACAGACAGCAGGTTTCTTACAAAAAAGCTTGCATATTTTGTTTATTTTTGTTACAGGCTCTCATACGCTATAAATATATTGGGATAACACAACAGGCCAAACTAAAGTTTCCTGCGTTCAAAGAGGTCGAATACGAATTACCAATATTGTCAATTCAATAATGTCTCATACAGTCAAATGTTTGGGCACACTAAGCACTGATTCCTCAGTTAAATGTGCCGTAACTCTTACAAACCAACAGCTCAGTCCAAATAATTAATACCTTGAATAGGAATAAGCTACATAATAACGATGTCGAATGGTATACCTTACTCACGAACATTTACAACTTTTTGGCAACCACAAATAGTTTATCCACTAATAAAATGCAGTTAAGAGAAATCTAAAGGAATTATTGACGAACAGCTCCTACCGCAATGACTAATTTCTAATGAAAATAAATTTATATATTTATTACTACCAATATCATATAACGCGAGTGCTTTGTACCTACCAACACCTGTAAAATGTATAGGTTGATCTGTTTGTGAGAACTTTCGTATTAATTTGTAAATGGAAAGACGTTTGTAATATTTTAGCTCCACATCTACATCCATAGTTCGTACGCAACTGTACGGTGCGTGGCGGAGGGTACCATACCACTACTAGTTGCTTCCTTTCCTCCTCCAGTTGCCTAATTTCTCATATCTTATCCTCGTAGTCCTTACGGAAAACGTATGCCGTCGCCAGTAGGATCGTTCTGCAGTCAGCTTCAAGTGCCGGTTCTCTAAATTTTCTCAATATTGTTCCACGAAAAGAACGTCGCCTTCCGTCCAGGGGTTCACGTTCGAGTTCCCGAAGCATCTCCATAACACTTGCGTGTTGTTCGAACCTACTGATAACAAATCTTGAACTATTTTATTTAGCGTCTAGAGAAGGAAATTAATTAGTTCATTCACGAATATGTACGATGTACTTGTTCATCTGACATGTTTCACACCTTCGAGTATCTCTTTAATATAGACTTATGAAACGAACGGGATGCGTAATATAGCTGAATGTATAATTTTCCTAGACAAGAGCAGAAAACTGTAAAAGCTATTCTCAATCTGCCCAGTGTACAAGGCCAGTGGTCATTAATCTGGCGTGAAGATTTCTGCCAGGTCTAGCTGACATCCTGTGTTTCAGCTTACCTCTGAGCCCAGTCTTTGCATTTGTTTACAAGACCACCAGGAAATTCGAGAACCAGCCTGATCAACGGAATTAAGCATATCTCAGTATCAGGGTACCCTCCGGCACGCACCGCACGATAGCTTGCAAAGTATGGATGTAGCTGAAGGAGTAGAACTAGAAAAATTTTAAACATCTTTTCATTCACAAATTAGTACGAAAGTTATCACAAGCAGGTTAACCCACACATTCTACAGGTGTTTATGGGGTAGGTACATAATGTATACAAATGCGGTGTCAGTGACGTTAATGGAATCTAAAACAACAAGGAAAAACACATTCACGTCCTGTCACCAAAGTAGTTGCGTTAGAACAAGATGAGGAAGAAACTGCTGTAATTTCGTTGGAGGATGTGTCTCAGCATTTGCTTGAAGTGACTTATGGAAAAGCTGGAAAGCTCAATTTTGGCTGATTTGAGGGGATTTGACCCCAGACTATCCTAGTACGATTCCGGTGACACAACGGTTGAATTACCCACTGTAAGTACCGAAAATATCCTCATGTTTTTTATACGCGCTAACATATCTGAAAGATGAAGTAGCTGAAGCCAATAAACAGTGAAGAGTAATCACGCAAAATATCATAAGAGAGTGATCATAATGACTCTTTCATATTGCAGCGGAGAATATGGAAGTGTCGTAATTTGGAACAATTTTCGAACTCTTGCCAGCCCTGCAATAGAATTTTAATATATCTACTTATTCCATTTTGAAATGAAAGGATTCACTATATGTTTCCTGCAGTCTTTTTCTGAAATTGCCAAAATTACTCCGGAGAAGTAAGATTTTTCCAAGAGTGAGAAACTGTTCCAAGATACAACTTGGTCATGTACCTGGGAACAAATGTTCTGCTTAAATTTAAAAGTGCTGCAATTGAAGAAATTTACCAGTACTGTATTTAATAGTTTATATGTTACACTATTAATTTACGTCACACCAAGAATCAGTAACTGAAAACAAATGAAGAAGTATCATCAAAAGCCAGTTACACGCTCAAAACCGCTTGAAAAAGAAGCTAATAACAATCAACACGTGTTTCCATTTTCAAGACAATGACTTGATGACAAGCATGTCTGCTCTCACGTTCCCAATCAGTCCAACGTCGGACTACCGTCACCGCCCGAATGCCTCATGAATCTAGATACTGTACTATTCGACAAGCTGTTCAAATGGAGATACACAATCAGGCCCCTTTCAACTGTCACGTGCTGAGACCTGAGTTTCTCCCGGTGTACACAATGGCTTAACGGGAACGCAGCCGGGTGACGCCTTCGACAACCACCAATATTTCGACAGGTGACCACCCTGTCATTTTCAAGGTAAAACTGCAGTAATTAAGCGCTGGGCAAGGCAATTTAAAACCTGTGATTACAGAGCAATACCGGAAACATAACACACACACACACACACACACACACACACACACACACACTGCGAATAGTAGTGCCACCACACGACCAAACATGACCGATGCCAAAATTTATCTATAGTGAAAGCTACTAAACAATGGGTGAGATAGCATTCACTCCGTCCTTCTATTTTTAACGAAGGAGAGATCAGGATCCCACGCGGAATTTAAGTAAAAATCTCCATCTCTATTTATGAGGTTACTTGCTAATTTAATTTCAACTGCTTTCTGAATAACACAATCCCAGTAGCAGTGCATGTCACAATGTCCATGTTGTTATATCTCGTAGGATGACCGGTGCTAATACAATTTTTTGCAATAGCCGATTTGTTCGGCTGTTCTCAGCGTGTGTGACCACTATGTTCCGTAGACCGCTCGTCTTGATATTATGATGAATACCACGACATGCCAAAACTGCAAGAAATGCGACAGACACGTGCCTTAGCTAACCAAAATACATCCTTTACGGAACCTAAAAGGATCCTAATCTTAAATGTTAGGTCTGAAAACAGATTTCGCATCACATTTCCGCAAAATACGACCAGTCTTGTTGGAACTGCTCCCTGCGTAAGGGGGAAGGTCGCAGACCTGGGTACCAACTCGGTATTATCATCACTCACCCGGTGCACGGCTGGTCGATAGCGCAATGCACGCCTGATCTGTCTTTCACTGTATCCATTGTGACGAAAGGTGACCCTAAGATGGGTTAGCTGAAGGCAGACATGCTTTTCCATCTCCATCGCAAAACGAATATTAAGGTGGATCGAATTGAGGTGCTGTAAAAAGTCGTTCAAAGCCTCAGTACCTTCAGACCAAACGACAAAAGTATGGTCTACATATCTGGAAAAAGATTTCAAAGCCGTCGACTCCAAGGCACGTTCCTTATCATTCGATAAGCAGATTCGCATTAAGAGGTGACAAGGGGCTTCCCATCGCAACTACATCTGTATTGTCATAGTGCTGGTCATTGAATAAAAAGTAAGTTGGAAGTCAACACATGTCGAAATAGGTTCATTAATTCAGTTCAATTAACAAAAGCAATCAGACGGAGGAACACGAGTGAAGAGAAAGGGAACATCAGAACTTACTACGATATCAGAATCATTCAGGCGTATTCCCTTTAAACGAAGTAAGAAATCTGCCGATTTCCTAATAGTGGGCTCAACGGAGTAACAAGGTGTTTTGCTACACCACATGTTCTTGCAGTTGTGGCGTGTCATATACAGGGTGGATCACCTGTACTACCACCGCAAATATTGCGGAAATGGAAGGTGCTATTGATGTGCGGTTTTCACAGAGTGCCGTGGTTGTTAGGGGCTCGCTTCTGAGCCAATTAACAGACTGTAATAATACTCAGAAAGTGTATTTTTCGTGCAAACATACACTTTTTTAAATGGAACAAAGCCCTTTAAATGCGAACATTTTAGGTACGGCTTTGCCGGGACTGTTGTTGACAATTAATGAAACAACAAGTTTACTGTTACCAGTCACTGATTATTTATCTCCACGACGCGTTTCAAAGATTTAAACCTCCATCATCAGGTGGATTTACACTTGTTAATATGACATTTGTGTGTGTGTTGTGTTACGATTTTTTGGAGGAACTTGTGGCACTGTCTAATTTGAAATGACGTTATTTTTGAGACAATTTCTATTGAAGTGAATGTGCTGGAAGTTAATCTGCCCAGTCACGCAATCAAGGCTATTTTCGAGTGCAAAAACAGTGCAGAAAAGCTCGCATTGATAACACAGCACATTTACTTCAATAGAAATTGTTCAAAAATAACGCCATTCCAAATTACACAGTGCCATGAGTTCCTCCGAAAAATCGTAACACAAAACGCACACAAATGTCATATTAACAAGTGTAAATCCACCTGATGATGGAGGTTTAAACCTTTGAAACGCGCTGTGGAGATAAATAAAAAGTGACTGGTAACAGTAAACTTGTTGTTTCATTTAAGGAATAAAAAAGTGGTTCAAATGGCTCTAAGCACTACGGGACTTACCATGTGAGGTCATCAGTCCCCTAGACTTAGAACTACTGAAACCTAACTAAACTAAGAATATCGCACACATCCATGCCCGAGGCAGGATTCGAACCCGCGACCATAGCAGCAGTGAGATTCCGGACTGAAGCGCCTAGAACCGCTCGACCTCAGCGCCCGGCATTTAAGGAACAAAACCCATTGACATTAACAGACTAAAATTATAATAAATTAGAAGGTCAGTGGTGTCTGTTGCGGGATTCTAGTGCGAGTCATTTACGAGATATCGTATTTTTAAAAGTTTCCACACCGGCAGTTGTTTGTACCATTCAACCTGCGTTGTCGCTAGGTTCGATGTTGTTGTGTTAGATCATAGTGTGCTTGTGTGCTCCTTGAGTGCATTCCGAATTGCTACATCGTGTGTGACAGTCCAAGCAGTAGTTCGTGGGTGGATGATGGGATTTACCAAAGCAGAAAAAGCCGACATGCTAATGGTGTATGAAGAGTGTAGGAAGAATGCTGTTCTTGTACGGTGTATGCGGCAAGACATCCGAATAGACGTCGACCATCTCGGCAATTATTTATCAGCTTCTTCAACCAGTTTCGTGAAAGTGGTAGTGTAACACCTAGACAACTTAACAGAAGGAAACAAGTGACGACAGAAGAGGGATAAATTAATGTTCTTGCTGCTGTCGCAGTTGATCCGCATGCCAGTTCCCGCCCAATCACACGAGGAAGTGGCGTAAGCCAGGCACGTGCCGTAAGCATTCTCTGTCGACATAGGTTTCATCCCTATCACATCTCTCCCATCAAGAGCTGCATGGCAACGATTATGCGAATCGTGTTAACTTCTATACATGGACATTAAGACATGGCACTCCACATGTATGATCCCGTATCTTGTTCAGAGATGGAGCCACATTTATCAATCATGACGAGGTAAACAACCGAAACGTGCACTACTGGTCTGTTGACAACCCCCATTGGCTTCGTCAGATGGAACGTCAGCGCCCATGGAATGTAAATGTATGGTGTAGGACAGGGAACCATCAGCTCTAGGCTCATGTTTCACAGATGGAACACTGAACGTGTCGCAGTCTCCTAACAGACCATCTTCTGCGGTTGCTAGAAGATCTTCCTCTGCAGACTAGGAGGAACCTGTGATACCAACATGCTGGCTCTCCAGCCCATAGTGCACGAAGCACTACAGCATGTCTTCACAGATTGTTTCCAAATCGTTGGATTGGACGTAGATGATCTGTACCTTGGCTCGTCCGTTCTCCGGATTTGACGCTTGTAGACTTTTTCTTTGGGGGGAAGCTGAAAGACGTTGTCTACAAGGACGCACCAACTACAATCCGATCATATTCAACGACGTATTACTGCAGCCTGCTCGTACATCTCCACTAAAATGCTAGCACGTGTGTGCAACAGTCGTTCAGTGCCAGACTTGGAAGCGCGTATTGCCGCTGCCGGTGGTCATTTTGAACTCAACACGTTGTGAAGCGTCTCGTTACTGGCCACAATCCACATAACTAGTGTGTGCAGTTGTCTTGTTGTTTAGTGCGTGCTACCACAGGTATTCTACAACTGTCGGGGTGGAAACTTTTAAAAATACGACATCTCGTAAGCAACTAGCACTATAATCCTGCAACAAACACCACTGACATTCTAACATTCTCCACTTTTAGTTTGTAAATGTCAATAGGCGTTGTTCCATTTAAAAAAGTGTATGTTTGCACAAAAAGTACACTTTCTAAGTATTATTACAATCCCTTCATTGGCTAACAGTACGAGGCCCCGACTACCAATCCACTCTATAAAAACCACATATTAATAACACTTTCCGTTTCCGAAATATCTGCGGTGCAAGTTTTAGGTGATTCGTCCTTTAAAGGGCAGTCTACAAGGAGCGAGGAGGAGCAGTGTGCTGAACATAAGCATCACACACGCTTACAACAGACGGGCAGAATATTGTCTTGGCCCCGGTTGTACCTTGGAATGTAACAACGAGGAAATTCTGGCATGCACTTCCAGCTATTGGGACAGTGTTACTAACGAAGCAATTAAAATTAAATTACCAAGAAACCTCGTAAATAGAGATGGAGGGTTTTAGTTTGATTCTGCATGGAATCTTGCTCACTCCCTCGTTTAAAAAAAAAAAAAAAAAAAAAAAAAAAAAAAAAAAAAAAAAAAAGCCAGAGGCACTTCACAGTTTATTTCTCACTTTTCGCTTTCGATAACTTCTAGCGTCGGTCATCTTTGGTAGTGTGGTTGTGCTACTGTTTACAGTGTGTGTGTGTGTGTGTGTGTGTGTGTGTGTGTGCCTGGTGTGTGAGTGTGTATGTATGTGTGTGTGTTATCTATTCGATATTGCTTTTCAAACCGAGCTTTTAAATTCCCTTTCACAGTGCCTACTAGCTGCAGTTTCGCCTTGAAAATGGTAGGGTGGTCACTTGTCAAATATCGGCGGTTGTGGACAACGTCACCCGGCTGCATTCCTCTATGTTGTTTATAAGGTGCTGATAATGCGGTAGCTTACCCATACGCGTCATCTTCGCGTCCTTCACATTGATCACTCAACATCTGACGCTGTTCACGCCACTAATGTACGCTATCTGGGCTAGTAACAACAATAAACACGAGCAACGCTAATGCTCTGTGATAGCCGTTATACCTTCCACAGAGAAATGCGACTCTGATCACTTACATGGCCGCCGACGGTGTGTACTGTGCTAAGCTACATTGACACTGGCTTGCCTTCTGGGCGGTTCACGTTTTTTTGTCAGGCTGTATAGGTCTGTAGTTCTTGCCACTGTCTGTGACCGTCGGTGTCGACCTTCTTTCATTCTTGCCGAAGTAGTATTGCGCCCCGCGCTAACAGGAACGTAAATTTTAAGCGTATAAAGGATTGAAGAAGAATTGTCCTGTGCTCTCGCAACCAGAAGCAGCTCGCTTTTCGCACGAGTTCCGCACACACGGCGTTTGAGCTCCCACAAGGAAGTTTTATAAAAGCGAAGTGGCGCGCTGCGCGAAATAATGGCGAGAGCAAGGCGACGCGCCGCGGCAGGTCGGCTGCCGGCTGCTGGCTGCGGAATGACGTGCGCTGATTAACGAGCGCGGGGATATGAACTGGCGGCCGCGCGGCTCAAAAGCGCCACGGCGGTCCTTTGTGCAGCGCTCGCTGCCTGATTGTTCGCCACCGGCAAATCCGGTACCGAGCGCGCCGACAAAGGCCGCGCCGGATTTCGCAGTATCATTACGTTTCCCGAAAGCAAACTCTGAGCAGGTTGTCAGCGAAAGTTTCATTTAACCATTCTTTCTAGGGAATCGCACTGAAAGGGGAAACAGCTTTTACTCTCAGAGAAAAAGTCGACGAGTGATGCCTCGCTCTTTAATAAACCAGTAATATCCCTGATAACCGAAGTTTTTCCATTATGTACTTACAATGTAAACGAGGCTGTGTAGCTGGGCGTATCAGCGCTATCTTGTGGGCGACCAGTGTCAGTGATCGCGGCTGTCCTAGCGCAGCCAATCACAAGCTTCACAGTGTGCATAAATCATTTAAATAAATTAATTAGAACATTGTTATGTAATCACTCCAAAGACGCCCTTCATGCATCTCTCAACATTATCTTGTACAACTGCCTTCGTCTCCGAATAGCTATTACAACCTTCGAGCCGGCCGAGGTGGCCGAGCGGTTCTAGGCGCTACAGTCTGGAACCAGGCCACCGCTACGGTCGCAGGTTCGAATCCTACCTCGGGCATGGATGTGTGTGATGTCCTTAGGTTAGTTAGGTATAAGTAGTTCTAAATTCCAGGGGACTGATGGCCTCAGGAGTGAAGTCCCATAGTGCTCAGAGCCATTTGAACCATTTGAACAACCTTCTAGGGGCACCCAATAAATAATACAACACTTTTTTATCTCAGCCAGTTTCTGTTGAAAAAATGCGAAATTTGCTGTGGGAAATCGTGGAATAGCCCCGCTTCAACCCCTATACTATCGTGAAGTTCCGATAGCTGGTGGCGCTAGAACTAGCCTTCAAAATGGCGTCTGTAACGGAGGTACGTTCCAAGTAAAGAGCTGTCACTGAGTTTCTTTTGGCGGCAACTGAGCATTGCAATTATTCGTAGGCGCTTGCAGAATGTCTATGGAGACCTGGTAGTGAACAAAAGCACGGTGAGTTGTTGGGCGAGGCATCTGTTATCATCGCAACAAGTTCGGGCTAACCTGTCTGCCCCCAAGCTTGCCGACCGTCCGCACACAGCTGTGACTCCTGCAGTGTTGGAACGTGCGGACATTCTCATTCGAACTGATCGGCGAATCACAATCAAACATCTCGCTGGTGTCCGCCTGCTTAGCTGGGTGGTAACATGCTTGCCTCCCGTGCAGCGGACCCGGGTTCGATTTCCGGCCGGGTTGGAAATTTTCTCCGTTCGTGGACTGAGTGTTGTGTTGTCCTCATCATCATTTCATCCTCATCATCGGCGCGCAAGTCGCCCAATGTGGCGTCGAGTGAAATAAGACTTGCACGTGGCGGCCGAACTTCCCCGCATGGGGACCTCTCGGTCAACGATGCCAAACGCTCATTTCATCGCCATACTCTCATTTCATTTTTACCTCGCTGGTAAATCGGACGTCTTTCTTGGTAGTGCTGACACACTCGTCCACCAGTTGGGGTGTTCAAAGGTGTGTGCCGCTGGGATCCTCATATCCTAAAAGAAGACCTTAAAGAGCAACGATGTACCATCTGTGCGGAATTGCTTGAGCATTACCAGACTGATCGTGACAGTTGCTTGTCGAACTTGGTCACAGGCAATGAAATATGGCTTCATCGCTTCGAACCGGAAAAAATGGAAATTAATGGAGTGGTACCATACCACCTCTCTTCTGAAGAAAAAGTTCAAAGTCACACCATCGACCAGTGAAGTCAAGACTACGGTCTTCTGTGACTCTGACTGGGTTGTTCCGTTTGAAGTCCTCCCTTGTGGTGCAACGACCAACTCTGAAGTGTACATTTCCACCCTCAGGAAATTGAAGGAACGTCTTCAGCGTGTTTGTCACCACACAGATGCAAACGAGCGTCTCCCTTTCCATGACAACGCAAAGCCTCACACAAATCTGCGCACCCGAGAGAAGCTCAGAAAACTTCATCGGACTGTTCTTCATCATCCACCCTACAGCTTGGATCTCGCACATACCGATTTCCAGCCGGCCGCTGTAACGGGAGTCACAGGATAAAATATTTGCGTAATTTACGTGTACATCATGCCAGAGACGAAGGCCTACTGTTAGGAATATACCGACTCAAGCGACCAGGAAAAACTGGAGCTATTAAAGCCAGGTATGAGGAGCACCTGTTGGGTTAAATGGTCGTATGGCATCGTTGGCCGGGAGGCCCCATGCAGGGGAGTTCGGCCGCCGTATTGCAAGTCCTCTTTAGGTGTCGCCACAGCGGCGACTTGCGAGTCAATGATGATGAAAATGATGACGAAGGACACACAACACCCAGTCCCCTGCCGGGAATCGAACCCGGGCTCCCGGCGTGGTAGGCGGTAATGCTACCGCTACGCTACGGAGGCGGACAAAACAGCTAACACCATAACATAGACGAGTAAGGGTTTTGGTCGACCTTAGGGAACAAGAACGATATTGCAGTGCCTGTGTCATTCTGAATTACGATGCAGAGTTCTTCGGACATGCATGTGTAAGGACGACCATCAGCTGTAGAATGGAATGACGACAATGAAAATTTGTGCCGGACCGGGACTCGAAACCGAATTTTGCGCTTATCGCGAGCCGTCGCCTTACCAGTTGGCTATCCGTGCGCGACTCACGGCCAAACCCAAACTTCCATATGTCGTCAACCAAGCTTCTACGACCTGTACTTGTACATTCATTATATATATTCCCGTACAGGTCAGGCGCTGTACTTGAAAGTCGCTTGCCCATTGTCGGCAGATAAATATGATATTGCACTGCCTGTGCCATTCTGATTACGACGCAAAGTTCCTTCGGACATGCATAAACAGGCACTGCGTCGCCCACAGCCGTTATGAAATACATGAAATGAATTCCCAATTGCTGTAAAATGGAATGCGTTACTGCTCCGGATTATATGACCATTTTGGTTGATCAGGTCCATTTGATGGTACAATGTTCCTCAATAGTGATGCTCGCATCGTCCAGGGCTGGCTGTGTAAGCACGAGGATTAATTGTTGCATGTCTCCTGGCCACCACAGTATGTAGATGTCAATATTATTGAATGTTTGTGGTCTAGTTTGGAGAGAAGGGTGCCTGATCGCTACCCAGCTCCATCATCGCTAGCTGAGCATGTCATTGTTTTGTGGAAAGAATTGTATAAGTTCCCCTCAAAGCTACATAAGACCTTTTTCATCCATCCCTAGACAACTGTAAGTTGTTTTGGACGCTTATGTGTTACGTTATATGTAGCCATGTAAATGTTAGAGCGATAGTAGTAGGAAAAAATTAAGACAAGGAGTAACAGTATGATGTTGTTATTGTTGGGGTCATCAGTCCTGAGACTGGTTTGATGCATCTCTCCACGCTACTCTATCCTGTGCAAGCTTCTTCATCTCCCAGTACTTACTGCAACCTACATCCTTCTGTATCTGTTTAGTGTATTCATCTCTTGGTCTCCCTCTACGATTTTTACCCTCCACGCTGCCCTCCAATACCAAATTGGTGATCCCTTGATGCCCCAGAACATGTCCTACCAACCGATCCCTTCTTCTAGTCAAGTTGTGCCACAAACTTCTCTTCTCCCCAATCCTATTCAATACTTCCTCATTAGTTATACGATCTACCCATCTAACCTTCAGCATTCTTCTGTAGCACCACATTTCGAAAGCTTCTATTCTCTTCTTGTCCAAACTAGTTATCGTCCATGTTTCACTTCCATACGTGGCTACACTCCATACAAATACTTTCAGAAACGACTTCCTCACACTTAAATCTATATTCGATGTTAACAAATTACTCTTCTTCAGAATCGCTTTCCTTGCCATTGCCAGTCTACATTTTATATCCTCTCTACTTCGACCATCATCAGTTATTTTGCTCCCCAAATAGTAAAACTCCTTTACTACTGTAAGTGTCGCATTTCCTAATCTAATTTCTTGAGCATAACCCGACTTAATTCGACTGCATCCCATTATCCTCGTTTTGCTTTAGTTGATGTTCATCTTATATCTTCCTTTCAAGACACTATCCATTCCGCTCAACTGCTCTTCTAAGTCCTTTGCTGTCACTGACAGAATTCAATGCCATCTGCGAACCTCAAAGTTTTTATTTCTTCTCCATGGATTTTAATACCTACTCCGAATTTTTCTTGTTTCTTTCACTGCTTGCTCAATATACAGATTGAATAACATCGGGGAGAGGCTACAACCCTGTCTCACAATGATGGAGACTGCAAAATTAGATCAGTGATTAGAATTAAAAAAAATGTTCTTCGGAAAGAGTGATATAAACGTATTTTTGTACAGGGAGCGCCAAAATGATTTGACAGTTTTCGCCTCCTCACAGTTGAGCGAGTAGGTGGTGAGGAGTGGCGGGGAGTGGGCATTTCAGAGCCTACACGTGGACTTTTTTTAGTAGCCATGGAGCAGTGGTCGGTTGAGCAACGCGCGTTCATGGTCGAGGTGTTTTTTAAAAGTGGCGATTCCTGTGTTGCTGTGCATCGGCTGTTCCGTAGGCGTTTTAATTTAGGTCCACGAGGAGAAGTTCCGGCAGGCAACACAGTTATGCTGTGAATGACTAACTTCAGAGCTACAGATTCAGCTTTGAAACGGAAGTCGACTGGCCATCCAAGATCGTCCCGGACGCCAGGAGAATATCGATAGAGTAAGAGAAGCTGTGGAAGCCTGTCCTCGGCGGCCGAACAGTAAACAAGCTGCTGCTTTGCATACGTATGACCGCTCGGTAAGACGACTTTCGCGGTTTGATCTGCATTTCCATCCATACAAAATTTTTATTGCTCAGCAGTTCAGGCCCAATGACTATGCAAAGCGAAAAGCATTTTCAGAGCAATTGATTGATTTGATGACAGATGAAAAAATTTTCACAATGAGTGACGAGGCACATTTTCATCTGGACGGTTATGTAAAGAAACAGAACTTTCGTTATTGGTCAGCTACAAATCCTGAAGAACTGCATGAACGTCCTCTGTGTAGTCCTAAGGTCACTGTTTGGGCCGGCCACGGTGGCCGAACGGTTCTAGGCGCTCAGTCCCGAACCGCGCAGCTGCTACGGTTGCAGGTTCTAATCCTCCCTCGGGCATGGATGTGTGTGATGTCCTTAGGTTAGTTAGGTTTAAGTAGTTCAAAGTCTAGGGGACTGATGACCTCAGATGTTAAGTCCCATAGTGCCCAGAGCCATTTGAATCATCACTGTTTGGAGTGGTATAACAAAAACTTTTGTTGTTGTGCCATACTTCTTTGAAGATCCGGTCAGTTTGCAATGTTATCTGTTATCCTGATCCCTGAACTTAGGAGAAAACTCTTACTGCGCAGTAGAATGTGATTCCAGGAGGATGGGGCAACTGCCCATACAGCCAATGCGGTTATGGAGTTTTTAGAAAAGTAAGTTTCGTGGCCCAGTAATCTCGCGTTTCGGGGATATTGCATGGCCTGCATGCTTCCCTGATGTACGCGTTTGTGATTTTTTCCTTGTGGGATTCCTTGAAATGATGAGTCTACACAAACAAGCCCCGCACATTGGGCGAACTTAAAATGGCTGTAACTCAAGAAATCGTCAACCTGTCTTCCCCAATGTTAGGGAATGTGTTCGACAGTTTTGGTGCGAGACTGGAAGAGTGCTTGCCGGCCGGGGTGGTCGAGTGGTTCTAGGCGCTACCGTCTGGAACCGCGCGATCGCTACGGTCGCAGGTTCGAATCGTGCCTCGGGCATGGATGTGTGTGCTGTCCTTAGGTTAGTTAGGTTTAAGTAGTTCTAAGTTCCAGGGGACTGATGGCCTCAGAAGTTTAAGTCCCATAGTGCTCAGAGCCATTTGAACCATTTTTTTGGAAGAGTGCTTCATCACAGAAGGGCACCATTTGAAGGACGTCATCTTCAAATCTAAAACTGATGAAATCGGTTGTTCCAATATTATTTTGTTTAATTTCCATTAACACCAATACAATTTTTTATCACTCTTAACATTTGTGTTATTTGTACTTTAAAACTGTCAGATCTTCTTGCCGCTCCCAGTAAGTGACGGCCCATTGTTGTTATTAAAAAAATTGACTACAATAATTAAATAAATAAATAATTTCCATTAAATTGTGATGGCCATATGTAACCGGTATATTTATTTTGAGTTACTGTGTGCACTAAATGTCTTGGGATGAAGATTTCGCTGTGGTCCTGTTAAGGGGGGCAGGACGTCAAACGGGCCGACTTGGGGCAGAAGAGGCACCACAGGACATTTTAATTTCTTCAGTCTATACTTTTACAAATAAATTCATAAAACCTTGTAAGCATGACCAGGAAGGATTCAGGATTCACACTCGTAACAGTGGAAGTTCAAAAACATTAAAAAATATTTTTTTTACATGTCAAATTCCATTATTTTTTCACTTACTATTGGCTCCATTTGTTGCTATAGGTACACTTTTCTTCATACGTAAGGGAGATTCTTCGATGAATTTCGCACAGCGTACAAACCATACTTACAGGTGTATGAAACTCCAGAATTTTCCAAACCCATTGAAAACTGCGGTAAAACTTCAGATAATTAACAATAGAATTTGAGTTTTTTCTAAACATGAAATCTGCAATATAACAGCTCATTCATTTTTTTGTAAATTAAAGAAATTCTAGAGTTTAATGCACCTGTAAGTATGGTTTCTATGCCGTGCAAAATTCATAGATGAATCTCTCTTACTTATGAAGAGAAGTGTACCTATAGCAACAAATGCAACCAATAGTAAGTGAAAAAATGATGAAATTTCACGTGCAAATAAAATTTATTTTGTTAAGTTTTTCAACATCCACTGCTACGAGTGTGAGTCCTGAGTGCTTCCTGGTCATGCTGACAACGTTTTATGA
This sequence comes from Schistocerca americana, assembly GCF_021461395.2. NCBI lineage: Eukaryota > Metazoa > Arthropoda > Insecta > Orthoptera > Acrididae > Schistocerca > Schistocerca americana. The sequence goes on from NC_060123.1 coordinate 227,936,354, forward strand.
ATTTAATTGTACAAGTATAGACAGTGAAAATTAAAATGTCTTGTGGTGCCTCTCCTGTCCCGAGTTGGCCCGTTTGACGTCCTACCCCTCTTAAGGAGGTGCGCTTGCGCTCAGATTTGAGGTGCTGGTGGACGGTGTGTGAGCTGTTTGTACGGTGGTGCGCAGGTGCTGTTCCTGGTGGCGGCCGTGGTGTTCCTGTCCTCGGAGGTGTGCCCGCGCGCCCCGGACTGGTACGTCTGGCTGTACCCCACGGCCGCCTTCCTGACTGCGGCGCTCACCATCTGCACGTACATCTTCTACGTGCTGGGCGTCGCCGAGGACGAACCCGACCACTGGGTCCGGGCGGTGAGTCCACCTGCCGCCGTCTCAGCAACACCACGACTCTGTTGTACGGGTATCCTAAACGATGAACCCATTTTCAAAAATTCGTATGTATTCAAGTACAAATCCAAGATGAACAAGCTTTATATGAGGGTAATCCCAAAAGTAAGGTCTCCTATTTTTTTTATAAGTACAGAACACTGTTCGTGTGGCAGTTGGTCACACTGTTATGAAGAGTGCTTCACGCGCTGTGTGTAAACATGAGCACGCCGCGCTGAGGTGCTGTCTTGGCTTGGCAGCTGTTCAGAATGGAGCTCCCGTTGGATCTTACCGCCAAGTGCGAATTGCGCGCAGTTATTCGGTTTTTGAACGCAAAGGGCACTGTCCCAATTGAGGGTTGGGTTGGGTTGTTCGGGGAAGGAGACCACACAGCGAGGTCATCGGTCTCATCGGATGAGGGAAGGAACTCGGCCGTGCCCTTTCAAAGGAACCATCTCGGCATTTGCCTGGAGCGATTTAGGGAAATCACGGGAAACCCAAATCAGGATGTCCGGACGCGGGATTGAACCGTCGTCCTCCCGAATGCGAGTCCAGTGTCTAACTACTGCGCCACCTCTCTCGGTGGACTGCGCCGATTGAAATCCATCGCCAATTGACGGAAGTTTATGGTGAGTCGCGCATGGATGTCAAAAATATTCGCAAGTAGCCTAGAGAGTTTGCGGCTGGTCGGTCCCAAATTCACGACAAACTAAGGAGCGGGAGACCGCCAGTTTCTGAGGAGACAGTGTTGAAGGTTGAGCAAAACATGCGTGAAGATCGGCAGATCACCCTGGATGATCTCTGCACGTTGATTCCTGAGGTTTCCCAAAGCACCGCTCACAGGATTTTAACGGAAACATTGAACTACCGGAAGGTGTGCACAAGATGGGTGCCACGCATGCTGACTGGGGACCACATGCGGCAACGAGTTGACGCTTCCCACGAATTTCTGCACCGCCTTGCAGCCGAACAGGACAACTTTCTGGACTCAATTGTCACGGGTGACGAAACCTGGGCGTACCACTTGACACCTGAGACCAAGCAACAATCACGCCAGTGGCGACATCCTTCTTCGCTAAAGCCGCGGAAATTGATTCAAATGGCTCTGAGCACTATGGGACTCAACTTCTGACGTCATTAGTCCCCTAGAACTTAGAACTAGTTAAACCTAACTAACCTAAGGACATCACACACATCCATGCCCGAGGCAGGATTCGAACCTGCGACCGTAGCGGTCTCGCGGTTCCAGACTGCAGCGCCTGGAACCGCACGGCCACTTCGGCCGGCGCCGCGGAAATTCAAACAAACACAGTCTGCCGGTAAAATCATGACAACCGTTTTTTGGGATTGGAAAGGGGTATTGTTGGTCGCCTTTATGCCCACTGGGACCACAATTAACGCTGACAGGTACTGTGTGACTCTGAAAAAACTCAAACGGGTAATTCAGAACTGGAGAAGAGGAATATTGAGCAAGGCCGTACACATTCTTCATGACAACGCTCGCCCACACATCGCTCGGCAAACCGTTGCTCTCCTGCAACAGTTTCAGTGGAACACAATCACCCACCCACCCTATAATCTGCGCCCAGTGACTAGCACCTGTTCCCTAGGTTAAAAGAACTTTTTGCCGGAAAGCGATTCAGCTCTGACGACGAGGTGAAAGAAGAGGTTCATAACTTTCTGAACAGCATGGTGGCCAGCTGGTATGACATGGGCAAACAAAAACTGCCACAGCGTCTACAAAAATGCATCGACAGGAATGTCGAAAAATAGCTAAATGTTCAAGCTGTAAATTGATGTAAACCATTGTAGAAATAAACAGGTCTATGTACTTATTTAAAAAAATAGGAGACCTTACCTTTGGGTTAGCCTCGTCCTAACTAAAAGAGGAGGTTTCAAAGTCTTTGGCGGGCGGCGGCGAGCGGGCGGTGATGGTAACAGAAGCGGTCAGTTGAGTTGGCGCCGCAACAGGGCTGTTATTCCGTTTCACTGTGAGCTGTGAGTGAGATGACGACTGTGGAGCACAAGGTTCTCTGCGTTATTGAGTTCGCGAAAAGTGAGGCGCAAATTGCAGTGTAGCGAGCATTTCCTACCAAATTCGGTGTTCAACTACCAACTTACAAAAGCATTAGCGGTTGGTTTGAGCAATTTAAACAGACTGGGAGTGTATGCAAAGGGAAAAGCACAGGCCCGCATTTGTCAGAGAATTCAAGAAATTTTTGTGCGCAGTCCCAGCGAGTCTACCAATAGAGCCAGTCGAGAACTGTATGGAAAGTTCTGAGACGGCGTTTGCTGTACAAGCCCTACTGAGTACAACATGTGCAGGCTCTCAACCCCAATGACAAAGAGAAGCGTCTCGCATTTTGTGGTTAAGTGCTAGCAAAGGTGGAGAACGACGCATTTCTGCAGCGTGTGATTTTTAGCGATGAAGCGACGTTCCACCTTAAGGGAAAAGTCAACAGACGCAATGTTCGTGTATCGGAATTGTTTAAGCTTTCGTGGCCACTTGTTGACAAACTGCCTATTGGCACCTGTCTCGGGTTCTTCGGCCGACGTTCATCTAATGATTTTACTGACGTTTCGCCAGCACGAGTGGCTGGCATTGACAAAGCTTCACCCTCCATTGCCAGTTCACCGTCGGCAATGGAGGGTGAAGTTTTGACAAAGCCAGCCACTCGTGCTGGCGAAACGTCAGTAAAATCATTAGATGAACGTCGGCCGAAGAACCCGAGACAGGAACCAATAGGCAGTTTATTCGCGTATCGGGTTTGGAAAATCCACATTCACCATTGCAACAGAAAAGAGATTCACCGAAGATCAACGTGTTCTGTGCTGTATCCCGTACAAAGGTTTACGGGCCATTTTTCTTTGCGGAAAGAGCTGTAACGGGAATCACGTACCTGGACATGTTGGAACAATGGCTGTTCCCTCAAGTTATGGAAGATTCCCAGGACTTCATTTTCCAACCGGATGGAGCTCCGCCCCGTTGGCACCATGATGTACGAGGCTTTTTGAATGACTCCCTCCCTCATCTCTGGATCGGTCGCAGGGGACTTGAGGACCTGGATCTACACTTCTGGCGACAGATATCTCCTGGTCTCACACCCTGCAACTATTTGCTATGTGGTTATGTGAAGGAAGCTGCTTACATCCCGCCTCTACCAACCACTCTGAACGATCTGCAGAACCGGATCACTCAGTAGCAGCAGATACGCTTTCGCGTGTGTGGGACGCGTTTGGCTGCTGTGTCGATGTTTGCTGTGTAGCCAACGGTGGCCACATTGAACATTTATCACACTTCTAATTATTAAATAATTACTAAAAACTAATTAATTACAAATTACTACAAATTATTCAATTTATTAAACTGATATCAAACATTATGAAAAAAACTATGAAACTTCCTCTTTTTATTGCTATAAAGCTTGTTCATTTTGGATTTGCACTTGAATAAATGCAAAGTTTCGAAAATTGGTCCATCATTTAGAATAACCCTGTAGTTTCAGTAGAATTAGGATTACCATAGCTCTACAGGGCACGTACCCAGATGCTGAATTACGAAATGCCTACCAAGTATCAGACATTATGAAACTTCCTGGCAGAGTAAAAACTGTGTGCCCGACCGAGACTCGAACTCGGGACCTTTGCCAGACATTATGTCATTCCCTCAAAACCTTGGTGGAATTTGTATGTGCTGTCATGCCCGACATTGTTTCAGCACTACACATCCCTTTCTACCTAAGAAAATTCGGGGACACAATGCAGTTATCTTTTTTCTTGACAGTCGCGTTGAATCGAAATGTGTACTTTATACCTCCAGGTTCGTTCTAGTAGCCCTGCAGAAAGTCTCCAAAATGGGTTGTGTGAAATGAATGGAAGTAAATCGTACAATGCCGCTACTTTCAGTGAAATACACAGGTGCGCAAAACTAACAACGAGAGATACTTTACACTGAAATGAATGCCCTAGCTGCATACAGCCGTTGATATAAGTCAACGGGGACAGTTGAAAATGTGTGACCCGATCAGGACTTGAACCTGGGATCTCCTGCTTACATGGCAGACGCTCTATCCATCTTAGCCCCCGAGGACACAGAGGATAATGCGACTGCAGGGACTTATATCTGGCACGCCTCCCGTGCGACCCACATTCGCAACTTATTGTCCCGCACTATATTCATAGTGCCCCTGCCCATTATACTCATTACTCGTGACTTTACTGCCGATTCCCGTAAGAGTTCTGGCACTGTTTGTGCATTTGCACAGAAGAAGATGGTCAAATGGCCTGTGAGCCTTAACTATATATATAAAGATGGTACCTGTTCTTTCGAGCATGTCCGAAAGAACAGGTACCATCTTCATATATATAGTTAAGGCTCACCATTTGACTATCTCCTTCTGTGCAGATGCACAGATTCGGACATGTCCAAAATAGCAGGTACCATCTTCATATATATAGTTAAGGCTCATTGGCCATTTGACCATCTTCTTCTGTGCAGATGCACAAATTCGGACACGTCCGAAAGAACGGGTACCATCTTCATACATAAAGTTACTTTCTCTTTATCTGTCATTGCCAAGTAGCACAGTTCTATGAAAACTGAACCATATACAGAAAGAACTGCTACAGTATGTACAGAAGGTAAGCGAAGTGAATACATAGTTTGAAGAACGGAAATGACACATTTACTCAAAGACAATAATTACTTTACTCTGACGTCACTACGATATATGATTGTTCCCTAGACATCACAAAAGTCGGACAGGATTCTTAATAGCGTGTGTGGTCACTATGGATGGCAATGCATGTCCTGGAACGTGAGCGATGTTGGGCACGAGGTTGGTAAGTATTTCTTGTGGTAGGCCGATCCATTCTTCCTCCAGCGCAGTTGATAACCTCTGGATAATCGCGTGGAGGCGCCGCAGTACGTCTCCCTGACACATTCCACACGTACTCGGCGGGGTTTAAGTCGGGGGAATGTCCAGCCAGTCCATTTGAGGAATATCCTCTCGTTCCAAGCGCTGCTTCACTTGCACAGTTGCGACGACTTTTCTCGGCGCATTACGTGTATCCATTTTCCGCCATATGACTGTACGTCCAGCGTTATGTAACATGACCGTTTTGGTGGATCAGATGTTATGGTATGGTAAGGCATAATGTTGCATGCCCCCTCCCCCACCCCCTCCCCTCCCCCATGAACCATACACTCTGCTGTTGATGGAGTGGCTTGTGTGCCTCACCTATATGGATGCAACCATATCGGACGGGTATCTGTTGAGAGGCAAGACAAGCGTGTGGTTCCTGAAGAGCGGCAGCAGCCTTTTCAATATTTGCAGGGGGCAACAACCTGGATGATTGACTGATCTGGTCTTGCAACAGGAACTAAAACAGCCTTGCTGTGCTGGTACTGCGAGCGAGCGAATGCAAGGGGAAACTACAGCAGTAGTTTTTTCTGAGGGCGTGTCGGTTAAATAATGATGGCATCGTCTTGGGTAAAATATTTCGCAGGCAAAATAGCCCCCCGTTCGGATCTACGGACGGCGACTGCTCAGGGGTATGTCATCGTCAGGAGAAACGAAACAGGCGTTCTACAGATCTGAGCGTGGAATGTCAGATCCCTTAATCGTGCAGGTAGGTTAGAAAATTTAAAAAAGTCAATGAATAGGTTGATGTTAGATATAGAGGGGATTAATGAAGTTCGGTGGTAGGAGGAAAAACGGCTTCTGGTTAAATGAATACACGGTTTTAAATACTGTATCAGATAGGGGCAATGCAGGAGTAGGTTCAATAATGCATAAGAAAACAGGAATGCGGGTGAGCTACGAAGGACAGCATAGTGAACGCACTATCGTGCCAAGAGACATGGAGCCCACATCCACCACAGTAGTACAAGTTTATATGCCAACTAGCTCCGCAGATCAAGAAGAGATTCAGTAAATATATGATGAGATAAAAGAAATTATTCAGACAATTAAAAGAGACAAAAATTTAATTCCGAAGTGGGACTGGAATTCGATAGCACGAAACGGAAGAAAAGGAAAAGTAGTAGGTGAATATCGACTGGAAGAAAGAAATGAAAGAGGAAACCGTCTGGTAGAGTGTTGGGCAGAGCATAATTTAATCATCGCTCGCATTTGGTTTAAGAATCATGAAAGAAGGTTAGATATGTGGAAGAAACGTGGAGACATCGGAACGTTTCAGATTAACAACATAATGGTAAAACAGAAAGTTCGAAACCAGATTTTAAATTGCAAGACATTTCCAGTGGCAAATGTGGACTCTGACCACAACTTATTGACTATGAACTGTAGATTCAAACGAAGAAGTAGCAAAAAGGTACGAAATTAAGGAGATGAGACCTGGATAAGTTAAAAGAACCAGAGGTTGTTGAGAGTTTCAGAGAGAGCATTAGGCAACGATTGACTAATAGGGGGGGGGGGGGGGGGGGCAGCGGAAGGTACAAGTTCTAGTATAATCCCTTCGATAACACAACACATACTGTATTTAATTGATGAAACAAGAGAATATAACAATGCATTAAATGAGATTGTCATGAAGTGCGAAATGGCTAAGCATAAATGGCTAGAGGACAAATGTAAAGATGTAGCAGCATATATCACTAGGGGAAGGATAGATACCACCTACAGGAAAATTAAAGAGACCTTTGGAGAAAAGAGAGCCAGATGTATTAATAACAAGAGCTCAGATGCAAAACCATTCCTAAGCAACATAGGGAAAGCTGGAAGGTGAACGAAGAATATAGAGGGTCAATACAAGGGAGATGAACTCTCAGGTACTATAATACTCGTAGAAATGGAAGAAGACGTAGACGAAAATGAGACGGGAGGTACGGTATTGCGAGAAGAATTTGATAGAGCATTGAAAGACCTAAATCGAAACAAGGCCACGGGAGTAGACGATATTCCATCAGAACTACTGATAGCCTTGGGTGAGCAAGCCATGACAAAACTCTTTCATCTGGTATGTATGAGACAGGCGAAATATTCTCATACTTCAAGGGTAATATACACTCCTGGAAATTGAAATAAGAACACCGTGAATTCATTGTCCCAGGAAGGGGAAACTTTATTGACACATTCCTGGGGTCAGATACATCACATGATCACACTGACAGAACCACAGGCACATACACACAGGCAACAGAGCATGCACAATGTCGGCACTAGTACAGTGTATATCCACCTTTCGCAGCAATGCAGGCTGCTATTCTCCCATGGAGACGATCGTAGAGATGCTGGATGTAGTCCTGTGGAACGGCTTGCCATGCCATTTCCACCTGGCGCCTCAGTTGGACCAGCGTTCGTGCTGGACGTGCAGACCGCGTGAGACGACGCTTCATCCAGTCCCAAACATGCTCAATAGGGGACAGATCCGGAGATCTTGCTGGCCAGGGTAGTTGACTTACACCTTCTAGAGCACGTTGGGTGGCACGGGATACATGCGGACGTGCATTGTCCTGTTGGAACAGCAAGTTCCCTTGCCGGTCTAGGAATGGTAGAACGATGGGTTCGATGACGGTTTGGATGTACCGTGCACTATTCAGTGTCCCCTTGACGATCACCAGTGGTGTACGGCCAGTGTAGGAGATCGCTCCCCACACCATGATGCCGAGTGTTGGCCCTGCGTGCCTCGGTCGTATGCAGTCCTGATTGTGGCGCTCACCTGCACGGCGCCAAACACGCATACGACCTTCGTTGGCACCAAGGCAGAAGCGACTCTCATCGCTGAAGACGACACGTCTCCATTCGTCCCTCCATTCACGCCTGTCGCGACACCACTGGAGGCGGGCTGCCCTATGTTGGGGCGTGAGCGGAAGACGGCCTAACGGTGTGCGGGACCGTAGCCCAGCTTCATGGAGACGGTTGCGAATGGTCCTCGCCGATACCCCAGGAGCAACAGTGTCCCTAATTTGCTGGGAAGTGGCGGTGCGGTCCCCTACGGCACTGCGTAGGATCCTACGGTCTTGGCGTGCATCCGTGCGTCGCTGCGGTCCGGTCCCAGGTCGACGGGCACGTGCACCTTCCGCCGACCACTGGCGACAACATCGATGTACTGTGGAGACCTCACGCCCCACGTGTTGAGCAATTAGGCGGTACGTCCACCCGGCCTCCCGCATGCCCACTATACGCCCTCGCTCAAAGTCCGTCAACTGCACATACGGTTCACGTCCACGCTGTCGCGGCATGCTACCAGTGTTAAAGACGGCGATGGAGCTCCGTATGCCACGGCAAACTGGCTGACACTGACGGCGGCGGTGCACAAATGCTGCGCAGCTAGCGCCATTCGACGGCCAACACCGCGGTTCCTGGTGTGTCCGCTGTGCCGTGCGTGTGATCATTGCTTGTACTGCCCTCTCGCAGTGTCCGGAGCAAGTATGGTGGGTCTGACACACCGGTGTCAATGTGTTCTTTTTTCCATTTCCAGGAGTGTAATAACTATAATGCCAAAGAAAACAAGGGTTTACGGGTGTAAATATTATCGAACTATCAGTTCAATAAGTTACTAACATGAATTCCATACAGAAGAACGACAGAAGCCGACTTCGAGAAAGAGCAGTTTGGATTCCGGAGAAATGTAGGCACACATGATGCAGTTCCGACTCTACGACTTCTCTTACAACATAGGTTAAGAAAAGGCAAACGTTTATAGCATTTGTAGACTTAGAGGAAGATTTTGGCAACGTTGACTGGAACACTCTCTTTTAAATTCTGTTGTTAGGAGCGGTAAAATGCAGGGAGCGAAAGGCTATTTCCAAATTGTACAGAAAAACTAAAGAGCGGTTAAAAGAGTCGAGGGGCATGAAAGAGAAGCAGTGGTTGAGAAGGGATTGGGCAGGGTTGTATCCTATCCCCAATGTTATTCAGTCTATGCTTTGAGCAAGCAGAAACCAAAGATAAATTTAGAGAAGGAACTGAAGTTTATGGAGAAGAAATAAAAACTTTGAGATTTGCTGTTGACATCGCACATCTGTCAGAGACAGAATAGGACTTGGAAGAGCAGTTTAACAGAACGGAGAATATTTTGAAAGGTGGATACAAGATGGACAACAACAAAAAGGAAAACGAGGATAACGGAATGTAGTCAGGTGATGCTGAAGGAATTAGATTATGAAACGAGACACTTAAAGTAGTAGACGAGTTTTGCTGTTTGGTCAGTAAAATAACTGATGATGGCCGAAGAAGAGAGGATGTAAAATGTAGACTGGAATGACAAATGAGCGTTTCGTAACAGGAGAAATTTGTTAATATCGAATACACAGGGTGTTTCAAAAATGACCGGTATATTTGAAACGGCAATAAAAACTAAACGAGCAGCGATAGAAATACACCGTTTGTTGCAATATGCTTGGGACAACAGTACATTTTCAGGCGGACAAACTTTCGAAATTACAGTAGTTACAATTTTCAACAACAGATGGCGCTGCAAGTGATGTGAAAGATATAGAAGACAACGCAGTCTGTGGGTGCGCCATTCTGTACGTCGTCTTTCTGCTGTAAGCGTGTGCTGTTCACAACGTGCAAGTGTGCTGTAGACAACATGGTTTATTCCTTAGAACAGAGGATTTTTCTGGTGTTGGAATTCCACCGCCTAGAACACAGTGTTGTTGCAACAAGACGAAGTTTTCAACGGAGGTTTAATGTAACCAAAGGACCGAAAAGCGATACAATAAAGGATCTGTTTGAAAAATTTCAACGGACTGGGAACGTGACGGATGAACGTGCTGGAAAGGTAGGGCGACCGCGTACGGCAACCACAGAGGGCAACGCGCAGCTAGTGCAGCAGGTGATCCAACAGCGGCCTCGGGTTTTCGTTCGCCGTGTTGCAGCTGCGGTCCAAATGACGCCAACGTCCACGTATCGTCTCATGCGCCAGAGTTTACACCTCTATCCATACAAAATTCAAACGCGGCAACCCCTCAGCGCCGCTACCATTGCTGCACGAGAGACATTCGCTAACGATATAGTGCACAGGATTGATGACAGCGATATGCATGTGGGCAGCATTTGGTTTACTGACGAAGCTTATTTTTACCTGGACGGCTTCGTCAATAAACAGAACTGGCGCATATGGGGAACCGAAAAGCCCCATGTTGCAGTCCCATCGTCCCTGCATCCTCAAAAAGTACTGGTCTGGGCCGCCATTTCTTCCAAAGGAATCATTGGCCCATTTTGCAGATCCGAAACGATTACTGCATCACGCTATCTGGACATTCTTCGTGAATTTGTGGCGGTACAAACTGCCTTAGACGACACTGCGAACACCTCGTGGTTTATGCAAGATGGTGCCCGGCCACATCGCACGGCCGACGTCTTTAATTTCCTGAATGAATATTTCGATGATCGTGTGATTGCTTTGGGCTATCCGAAACATGCAGGAGGCGGCGTGGATTGGCCTCCCTATTCGCCAGACATGAACCCCTGTGACTTCTTTCTGTGGGGACACTTGAAAGACCAGGTGTACCGCCAGAATCCAGAAACAATTGAACAGCTGAAGCAGTACATCTCATCTGCATGTGAAGCCATTCCGCCAGACACGTTGTCAAAGGTTTCGGGTAATTTCATTCAGAGACTACGCCATATTATTGCTACGCATGGTGGATATGTGGTAAATATCGTACTATAGAGTTTCCCAGACCGCAGCGCCATCTGTTGTTGAAAATTGTAACTACTGTAATTTCGAAAGTTTGTCTGCCTGAAAATGTACTGTTGTCCCAAGCATATTGCAACAAACGGTGTATTTCTATCGCTGCTCGATTAGTTTTTATTGCCGTTTCAAATATACCGGTCATTTTTGAAACACCCTGTAGATGTGTTAGGAAGTCTTTAATGTAGTATTTGTATGGAGTGCAGCCATGTGTGGAATTGAAACATGGACAATAAGTAGTTTAGACAAGAAGAGAATAAATGTAGTGCTGCTGTGGAATGCTGAAGATTAAATGGGGCGATCGTGTAACTAATGAGAAGTTTCTGATCAGAACTAAGGCTGCGTTCACACTGCCGGCCGGGCCGGGCCGGGCTGACGCGTACTGGCTCGGCTCGTGCCTATCCGGCTCAGGCCGACGAGTAGTGCATTCACACTGCGCGCCGCGCCGAGCCGGGTCGGCGAAATGGGGGAAAATCCACTTCTCCGATTTTCATGTTCTAAAAATTCTTAGCGGCATACAAGACTGCGCCACATCGTTTTATGAACTCATTTTTTCCTTAAAAGCGTTACTTACGTCGTGAAAAAAGATAAAGTCTACTTTTCGTTTCGCGTGATTTCTTAGTTTCGTAACGCTTCCCAACCGATTTTGAAGAAAGTATGCGGCTAAAAAATCTGATTTTTGTACACGTGCTAGTGTAACATCTTAGCTTCGTATTGAATCATTTATCTTTTCATATTTCTTAACAGTCATTGTGAAATGATGCTATTTGTCAACGTTGTGCACTTGATTTACAAATCTTGTAGTGAAAAAGTTATGTAGCGGGTAGCTTACTGTTAGATGCGTTTTACACCATACATTGTTGCGAATGAAATGTAGCTAAAAGTACCAAAAAGTTTTTGAAATGATAATGACACTGATATCTGTCTCTGGTCACAAGGAATGCGAGATATTCAGTGGCGTCAGTGCCGCGTCCGCAAGCCACGGAGTTCGAGCGGTTACAGCTTGGTTTAATGTAGTCATATAATGCAGGACAGAAAAAAACTAATTACTAGTGATCAGTGGTGTAAAACTAATCACAAAAACAAACTGGAGATTTGTGATACGTTTACTGCAGAAACTGAAGCGCAATTCTGTAGTCTCGTTGTCTACTTTGACAGAAAAAATAATGGAGAGTTAATGAAACTACTGTACATCGACACAGATGTGCGTTTCATTGTTCTTCATTGGTTTTTTTTTCTTCCTTGGCGGGCTGCGCTGCACTGTCAAGGTAATACCCACTCTTTGGCTAAATGGATGTCAGCTGCCGGAGGCCAAATAAATAAATTTTAAAAAATCCCCACCCTTCGACAGCTGACAAGCAAGTCAGTAGAAAACGCAGCTGCAGCCAACAGCTGCTCGCCTTTACCTAGTCTGTGCTGTGTAGAACAATGTCTTCACTCTTTTATTGGTATTGTTTTGACTCTGCATTTAGGAGAGTTTTTCTCTTTATATGAAGAACTTAAAAACTATCCTGAAAAATTTTATTCAAATTACAGAATGAATCATCATACATTTCAGTATGTGCTGCAGAACATTCAAGACAAAATTTCTAAACAGAACACAAATTTTCGCAGAAGTATAACAGCAGAAGAAAAATTGTGTATAACGATAAGGTAAGATTCGTTAGTACACACTTTTTGGTTTACAGTAGAACTTTGTACAGCATTCGCTACCTCCAGTTAATTGTAGTCATGCTTTTGTATTTTAAATTTCACAAACACTAACCTCTGAGGGGAAGAGAGTTTATGGGACTCCTGAGAATCATTAGGAAGTAATTAGCTTCGTGATTTTGGGTAATGTCTTGCTGTGCCTTCAACGAAGAATCGCAGAAATACTCCTTCAGAATTTTCCAACTTTTTTCTTCTTTTTTCTTCATGATGATGTGGAGCCACTGATGACCTCACAGAATTCTTTTCATTACCTTGTAAGACAGACAGATTGATAGGCGAAGAGTTTTGAGATAATGCCCTTTGACTCAGTGGTTCTATCTCCACTGATAAGGAACTGCCACAGCATGACTTTACAATGCATTATCATCTGGTAGGGACACCTTTCCGTCCCTCAGTGACACTCATATCTGTCTCCGTTTACAAGTAACTGCGAACTATTCAGTGGCGGCCATGCCGCGATCGCTGGCAAGCTATTGTTGTAAATGCATGCAAATACGGTAGATTAAATAAATGAAATGAAAGTAATTTCGCATGTATCATCATAATAAACGTAATTTTTCCTCACTGATTGTGAAATGTGAGGTAACATCTTAAAATAAGACGTGTGCAGTCACACTTGTGAAGAAAGCAGAAGGCAGACGTGTGATGCGTGTACTGCAGAAGCTGTAGTGCTGCTCCACAGGCTCGCGCCTGCGGTCGGCTCGCGCCGGCAATATTAAACACTCCGAATGTCGTCGGCTCGGCTCCGGGAGGCTCACGCCATGTCGGCGCGGCCCGGCCGCCGGTGTGAACACCGCAATTCAAAACCATGTGTTTGATATCGAAGCGGGCGGCGGCCCGGCCAGGCTCGGCTCGGCCCGGCCGGCAGTGTGAACGCAGCCTAAGAAGAAAAGAAATTTGTGGGACAATCTGACTAGCAGAAGGGATCGTTTGATAGGACACATTCTGGGACATAAATATACCACCAATTAAGTATTGGAGGGAATTGTGGTGAATAAAAATCGTAGAGGAAGACCAAGAAATGAATACTGTAAGCAGATTCAGAAGAATGTAAGCTGCTGTAGTTATTCGGAATAGCAAGGAGAGCTGCGTCAAGTCAGTCTTCGGACTGAAGACCATAACAACACTGTTGCATGGGCCTACTGACTTGCATATCTTTGAACATGGTTCACTCACAGGTCGACGTTATTGTGGCACCGTACTCCTTCCCCACGTCCGCCTTTTGAACGGTGCATTCGGCTCTGACTCTCAGTTTGGGAGAGATCCGGCGGCCCTGCTAGCCAAGGTAATATTTGGGAAGCACGAAGACAAGTAGTAGAAACTCTCGCCTTGTGCGGGTGGATATTATCTTGCGGAAATGTATGAGAGGGCACAAAAAAAAAAAAAAAAAACGGAATACATTTCCGTGGTCGCTAGTCATGTGTAGCGCAACTCATTGCCAGTTCAATGCTCCCTGTATTGGGGACCTGTGCGCTGTTTTGTTCTTATTTCGTTTTTCACTATGACATGTTTAAGTGAACAACGTGCAGCTGTGAAATTTTGTTTTCTACTCGGTAAAAATGCTGCTGAAACTGTTTTAATGTTGAGCACTATGGGACTTAACTTCTGAGGTCATCAGTCCCCTAGAACTTAGAACTACTGAAACCTAACTAACCTAAGGACATCACACACAGCCATGCCCGAGGCAGGATTCGAACCTGCGACCGAAGCGGTCGCGCGGTTCCAGACTGTAGCGCCTAGAACCTCTCGGCCACTCCGGCCGGCTGTTGAAAACAGCTTACCAAGATGACGCTATGGGAAAAAACACAAGTGTATGAGTGGTTTGCTCGATTTCAGAATGGCGACATGTCGACTGATGACAAACCTCATTCTGGATGTCCATCAGCTGCCCGAATCGACGAAAATATTGAGGGAAAAAAAAGAGAGCTTGTGCTCATAGACCGTCGACAGACAATTGATCAAATGAGATTAGTGGGTTATCTTGGAGCTCTGCTCAGCGAATTTTGACGGAAGAGTTGGGAATGAAAAGGGTTGTTGCCAGGTTTATTTCTCGGGTTCTGACTGACAATCAAAAGGAATGTCGAGTTGACACATGTAGTGCTATGAAACGACAGCTTGAAACTGATCCAGATTTTCTGTCTTGTGATGAATCATGATGTATTGATTATGACCCAGAAACAAAGCAACAGTCAAGCCGATAGAAGACGTCATCGGCACCCCGTCCAAACAAAGTCTACAAGTCAAATCAAACATCAAAACAACGCTGATTTGCTTTTTTTATGCCAAGGGCGTAGTTTATTTAGAGTTTGTTCCTCCAGGTCAGACCGTCAGTCAAACTTTCTATTTGGATGTTTCAACAGTGGTCGTCAAAAAACACTCGATTTGTGGCGGACAGGAAGCATGTTCTTCCATCACGACAACGCACCTGCACACACAGCCATTCTGTTTGACAGTTTTTTGCTAAAATTGGCGTGGTTCCCCTGCACCACGCACGTTACTCGCCTGACCGGGGTCCCATGCATGAGAAGGGCACGAAAGGACACCGATTTGACAACACTGCTGAAGTAAAAAAACATGTGGGAGGGATTGTCAGCCATTTCTGCTGATGACTACAGAAAATGTTTCCAACAATGGAAGCACCGGTGGGACAAAGGTATTAGTTTTAATTGAGAGTATTTTGAAGGGGATAAATTTGTTTTGTAAACAACTTGAAAATATATACCTTTTAAAAAATTATTCCTTTTTTTTTTGTTACCCCATTGTAAGCCCATGATGGCTTGCAATGAAGGACAAGAAAACGGGCCGTAGAGTATCGTCGGCGTGATATAAGGGTGCCGCGGATGGCAACCAAAGGGGTCCTGCTATGAAATGACGGGGCATTCCAGACCATCACTCCCGGCTGTCGAGCCGTATGGCGCGCGGCAGTCACGTTGGCCAGCAGAATCGCCGGATCTCAGACCAGCTGAGGAAGTTAGGAGCATTATGGGCAGGGCTCTCCAAACTGCTAGGGATTTTGACGATCTAACGCGCCAACTGGACACAATTTGGCACGATATCAATCAGGAGGACATGCATCAACTCTGTCACTCAGTGCCAAACCGAATAACTGCTTGCAGAAGGGCCAGACGTGGACCAACGTGGTATTGACTTACTCCATTTGTGAAGCTCTTCTTCTTCAATAACTCACCCAGTTTTTCTGGAATTGTAATCGTTTGTTTGTCTATACATATACATCACATCTACCGATTTCCGTCCTATTCAGTTAATTCCATCGTGGTGCGTTCTTTTTTGTTCTTTTTAAAGAGTGTTTGAAGATATTTAAATGTAGTCTTAATGTCAACTTAATATGTCCTTTTCTTCGTAATGATCACACTTAAGTGGATATAATTTAGAATTATTTCGCTTGTGTTTGTGTAGACATGCAGACAAAGTTCTGAACGAACAAACAACCTTAAAAAGTAAAAATTAAACTGACAAGTTTATTGAAATCATAGAACACGATAACGCATAAAATAAATTTACAGGCGACGACAACACCAACGAACATTAGCAAAGAATTTACTACTGCCACAAACAACTCCATAGATGAATAAGCCAATTATGTAACCATACAACGTCGTTGACCTTGCTGTCAATTGTAGCTGTTAAACTTGCGTAAAATTTTGAATAGATGTTAACGAATATCGCTCAGCAAAAAATTCCACTGCTGAGACATTGCATATCTACAACTTCGTCAAAGCTAAATCTACTATACTTAACAGTACAAGGTATTAGACAACTACAGCATTGACGAGGTGTTGTGAAAATAAGCACCACGACAGATATATACAAAACTTTTGTTTAGACACAGATATATGCACTAACAATTCCACATGTTTGCAGATAGCTTTATAACGGCCATGGAGCCGAAATAAGCTTATAGCACCATTAAATATCATAGAAATAAAAATTCTTTGAATAAAGCAGCGTTTTGCCTTACAAAACATATAATAACCTTAAAAAATTAACAGTTATGGCGATTACTTTTGAAATAATAAACAGTTTACTTACTTTTCCCCCATCTGTCGGCGTTTCAGCTGACCACATGTTACGTATTAAAGTATCCGATGCTTGGCCTATTTCGTTACAACGTGATGAGAAGCTGTCCTAGACCATGTGGTTGGACTGAACAGCGCATTGCTTTACTTGGAATGGTCTGTAATGTTCCTTCACACCTCAGTGTCTTGAGATTCTGTGTCCTCGAGACAACTCTGAATCGCGGTGGCGGCCACAATCCGCACAAACTGCGGTGTGCACAACGAAAAATATTGGCTCCCCGCTTACATCTGGCATTTCGAGTGGAGCCAATATTTTTCTTAACTTATGGTCAGTCTTGAGCCTGATGTCCTACAATATATGTTAATGACGTAAACTCATTCACTTAAAACTCGCATGAAAGACCGAAACCTAGTTCCTAATTAAATAAGCAACAATACAGTCAAATGGCGGTGTGTTCGTTTAAAAATTTCCATTTCTGTTCTTCCGTATATTATTCTTGTCAGCAACGTGGATGCAAGAGCCGTTAAGCCGATTGTGCGACAGATCACGCACCTATCTGCACTCGAAATTACTTCGATGATATTTTTCCAGAAGTCTGATGGAATGTTTCCAGGCATATGCGTTCTACAAATCACCTTGAATAGTCGTTCCGAAGGAATGTTATCTATCTTTGCCTCCCTCCTTATTTGATCGCAAGTATTCCAAAGCTCTTTAATTCTGACTCTAATACAGCATCCGTTATGTCTTCCTTGTTGAAACCCTTTTCTTCTTCTGGTACGTCGTCAGATAATTCCTTCCCCTCGTCGGCGCGTTTTATAGTGGAATTTCTCTCCCGTTCTTATTGTTTACGCTTTGATTTTAATTTCCCCGAAAGTTATTTTGACTTTTCTGTGTACTGAATCAGTCAATCCGACGACTATTTATTTATTTATTATTTATTTCGTCACACTTTTGCTGCAGCCATTTCCTCGTGGTTTCCCTGCACTTCCTATTTATTTCATTCCTAAGTGATCTGCGTTTCTGTACTGTTGTGCTATGCCGAAAATTTTTGTATTTCCTTCATACGTCGATAAACCGAAATATTTTTTTTCTCTTTCCAAGGTTTCTCCGCATTTATCTTCCTTGTACGAATATTTTGCTGTCTAACTTCTCTGATTGCCATTTTTAGAGACGTTCATTCCTCTAAAAATTGAACTGCCTACTGTGGTATTCATTGTCTGGAACCTTAGAGAACTTCAGACGCATCTCGTTATTCCTCTGTGCTGCAGTGCCCACTTAACTGCGCACTGATTTTTCTGGAGGATTCTCTTAAACTTCAACCTACTCTTCTTCATTACTGAATTGTAATCTGAGTCTATATCTACTCCAGCGTAAGTCTAACAATCCAGCATCTGATTTCAGCAATTCTGTCTGATCGTCATGTTAATCTAGCTGTAATCTTCCAGTGTCTCCAGGCTTTCCCGAGTATATCTCCTCCTCTTGCGATTTTTAACATTATATTCACTATTAGTAGCTGAACTTTATTGCAGAACTATTTTTTCCTCTACGTCTCTCTCATACTTATTACCGAGGTCATGTTTCCGTGTAACTCTGTCTGACTATGGCGTTCCAATCACCCATGATCATTAGATTTTCGCATCTGCTTACGTAACGAATTACCTGTTTAATACCAAACAGTATATTACACCTATTTCCACGATAAGGTTCATGAAAAACCTGAATGCATTCGTCGTCCTACGAACTATCATACGTCGGTGTTGCTCTGGCCTCCAATAGCCCCTGCTTTAACTCACAGGGATATGTCAAAGTTGTGTGTGTGTGTTTTGTGGTCTTCAGTCCAGAGACTGGTTTGATGCTGTTCTCCATGCTGCTGTATCCTGTGCAAGCCTCTTCATCTCCGATAATTACTTCAACAGTTTCTATTCTCTTCTTGTCTACAGTATTTACCGTCCATGTTTCACTTCCATACATGGCTACACTCCATACAAATACTTTCAGAAAAGACTTCCTGACACTTAAATCTACATTCGATTTTAACAAATTTCTCTCCTTCAGAAACGCTTTCCTTGCCATAGCCAGTCTACATTTTATATCCTCTCTATTTCGACCATCATCAGTTATTTTGATCCCCATGTAGCAAAACTCATTAACTACTGTGTCTCATTTCCTAATCTATTTCCCTCAGCATCACCTTATTTAATCGTACTACATTTCATCATCCTCGTCTTGCTTTTGTTGATGTTCATCTTATATCCTCATTTCAAGACACTGTCCATTCCGTTCAGCTGCTCTTCCAGCATCTTTGCTGTCTCTGACAGAATTACAATGTCGTCCGAAAATCTCAAATTTTTTTCTATTCCAAATTTTTCTTTTGTTTCCCTTACTGTTTGCTTAATATATATATATATATATATATATATATATATATATATATATATATATCTTAATCACAACAACTAGGCAGTTTGAGAAACAACATCCTTCATGTCATATAACTGATAAGCTGGAGATATGGTGGAATGGGTGCGGGTCTACCCTAGAGACGCCTGCAACATCCATTGTCTTCATAAGCAACGTTCCTAACATGCAAACTGCGTTTCTACACTGTAACTAGAGTCCATGGACAACAGAGTTATGAAGGTCGTGTTGTAACGTTTCCCATCTCAAAAATGAGTAGAAATTCTTGTCGTGATTACATCTAACACATTAACTTTTCAAGTTGTATTTTGTGGAAGGTTGCATGTGGGCCGTTACGTTGAATGAGCCATAAAGGTAAATCTAGCAAATTAGACCTCATTCTTCTCTAGATAATTAGGTGGAGGCTTGGATACCTCATATCTTCTAAGGCTGTCTCGATGTCGCCATTGAATTTCTTCTACTTAGGCCACGATTCCTACCATGCGATTTAAAGACAGTGAATTTTGAAATGGTTTCCGATGATCCTACCACAATGTCACAAGACAGTCTCGATGCATGGGTTACCTCATTTATTAATATAAATCAAAATGTGGATAAGGTGTTTTGACAATCAGCCCTATATGGGAGCCAGTCTGATTACAACCCTTACAGCACCATAACATTCACAAAATAACGCACTTTTCCCATGTTTCTTCTGTTCAAATTGTCGCACTACCCACAATATAGCAGGTTATTTTTAAAGTCAAATGGATCTTTCATGATCTCTTCATGCTCACAGTCGGGATGGCAGTTCCAGCCTGAGCGCACAGGGCTCACTTTCGTGATCGGTCGTTTAATAACTGAAACTGTTCTTACGAAGATATCAGGGTGGGTAAAGTCTTCAGCATTGTCAGGATGGATTCTTAATCATTTAGGGATTAAATATTAATACAGGGTGACACAGAAAAACGGGAACATTTCCACAATCCATTAAAACTGGAAGTGATGAAGGAAAGAAATTGCATTCATAGTAACTGAAACCTCATAACTTTGCCATTTACGAAACATTGATGGCATTTACCATTTTTTTAAAAATTACGTCTTTAGATGGCGTTCTCTTGTACTAATAAATTCCTGAAATTTGCTGTTGAGTTTCCTCATTGACCGCTGCAACATCTCAGCTGAGATACTGTGAACTGCGTCCCGAATTCTCTGTTTTAACTCATCCAGTGTTCTTGGTCGAGTCGTGTGGACTTTGCTTTATCACAAACGGATAAATCTGGCGATCTAGGTGCCAGGGAATGTTACCGAATCGCCAGATCACACGGATGCCTAACAATTCTCGTACACGTGCCGTTATGACTGCCGTGCTGTGCGTGATGTCCCTCCGTCCTGTTGAAACCAGGCTTCTTGGACGTTTGGAAAGTTGTTGAATGCAGGTGCAACGGAAGTTTGTAACATCTCCACGTAACGATCGGCCTTGACAGTTACTGTGTTTCCCTGTTCATTTGCGAAAAAGCACCACGCCATACTGCCACTTTACTAGCTCGTAAAGGGCGCTCATGAACGCCATTAGGATTTGTGTTTGCCCAGTAACGGTAGATCCGTTTATTCACATAATCTGTGAGATGAAAATGTGCCTCATTTGACATCCACAAATTGTTTATAAATTCATCGTCATTGTTTATTTTTGTTATCATTTGTTGACAGAATCCTAATAGTAACCGGTAATGATTGTCCTTCAATTGTTGAACCATTTGTACTTCGCATAGATGAAATTTTAAATCAAGATGAATAATTCTGTGAACATTCTCCCGGGACATTCCAACCACTGCTCCTTGCTTACGAATTGAAGGCCGCGGGCTCCGTAAGGCAGATTCGCATACAACATCAATGTTCCCTGGAGAGCGCACACTTCTTTGATCGTCCTGTTGGTTTCTTCTTGAGGGCAGACCCAGTCTGTTCAAAGCTATTAATCCAACATTTTATCGCGTATTTCGACGGAATGGCATCATGACGTCCTAAATTATAAAAACGTTAAAACTCCCTCTACACCGCTATCAAACTATCATTGTTTTTATAAAACATTTTTATGGCTAACGCACGCTATTGTCCGTTCTACTGATCCATGATTACTGAAACGGCGGACTGTTTACTCGCTAACTGACACTAAACCGCAGTGCTGCTACCTCCCAATGCCTACCATTACTCATTTCAAACACTCTCGTGTCACCCTGTACTACAAATTATGCATTTGGCGCCAAATTTTGTACGGGACTCCCTACTATCTGTCATACCTCAAGACCAACTCAGTCTATTCTCATCTGTTTCCCATACTCCCGGAATGACCATCCGTCACTTGTGATGTGGATAACTTATCTTTCCTACTGGTTCGTTTAGCTACAGCAGAACACACAGTTCTGTTGTTGTTGTTGTGGTCTTCAGTCCTGAGACTGGTTTGATGCAGCTCTCCATGCTACTCTATCCTGTGCAAGCTTCTTCATCTCCCAGTACCTACTGCAGCCTACATCCTTCTGAATCTGCTTAGTGTATTCATCTCTTGGTCTCTACGATTTTTACCCTCCACGCTGCCCTCCAATACTAAACTGGTGATCCCTTGATGCCTCAAAACATGTCCTACCAACCGATCCCTTCTTCTAGTCAAGTTGTGCCACAACCTTCTCTTCTCCCCAATCCTAATCAATACTTCCTCATTAGTTACGTGATCTACCCATCTAATCTTCAGCATTCTTCTGTAGCACCACATTTCGAAAGCTTCTATTCTCTTCTTGTCCAAACTATTTATCGTCCATGTTTCACTTCCTTACATGGCTACACTCCATACAAATACTTTAAGAAACGACTTCCTGACACTTAAACCTATACTCGATGTTAACAAATTTCTCTTCTTCAGAAATTCTTTCCATGCCATTGCCAGTCTACATTTTATATCCTCTCTACTTCGATCATCATCAGTTATTTTGCTCCCCAAATAACAAAACTCCTTTACTACTTTAAGTGTCTCATTTCCTAATCTAATTCCCTCAGCATCACCCAACTTAATTCGACTACATTCCATTATCCTTGTTTTGCTTTTGTTGATGTTCATCTGAAATCCTCCTTTCAAGACACTGTCCATTCCGTTCAACTGCTCTTCCAAGTCCTTTGCTGTCTCCGACAGAATTACATTGTCATCGGCGAACCTCAAAGTTTTTATTTCTTCTCCATGGATTTTAATACCTACTCCGAATTTTTCTTTTGTTTCCTTCACTGCTTGCTCAATATAGAGATTGAATAACATCGGGGAGAGGCTACAACTCTGTCTCACTCCCTTCCCAACCACTGCTTCCCTTTCATACCGCTCGACTATTATAACTGCCGTCTGGTTTCTCTACAAATTGTACATAGCTTTTCGCTCCCTGTATTTTACCTCTGCCACCTTCAGAATTTGAAAGAGAGTATTCGAGTCGACATTGTCAAAAGCTTTCTCTGAGTGTACAAATGATAGAAAAGTAGGTTTGCCTTTCCTTAATCTAGCTTCTAAGATAAGTCGTAGGGTTGCCTCACGTGTTCCGATATTTCTACGGAATCCAAACTGATCTTCCCCGAGGTCGGCTTCTACTAGTTTTTCCATTCGTCTGTAAAGAATTCGCGTTCTATACGACATGAAAAATAATGACCCACAGTGCGGCATAAACGAAAACTATGTCGATGCTTTCTTTTCCACCAACCTCTTTGAATAACGCTGTACTTCGTTGTTTAGTTCCACCGTGGTTTCGACGGAGACTTACTATACACATTTCGCTATTAACGCTCAGATTCGTTGGAAGTATCCAAGAGAAATGTAACTCCTTCACGAAAGAATTGGCTTATCAAACAACCGACCGATTTTTGAGGATCACTGTCCGTAGCTCGTGGTCGTGCGGTAGCGTTCTCGCTTCCCACGCCCGAGTTCCCGGGTTCGATTCCCGGCGGGGTCAGGGATTTTCTCTGCCTCGTGATGACTGGGTGTTGTGTGATGTCCTTAGGTTAGTTAGGCGTAAGTAGTTTTAAGTTCTAGGGGACTTATGACCATAGATGTTAAGTCCCATAGTGCTCAGAGCCATTTTGAGGATCACTCGTCAGACGGGGACTCTTAGATTCGAAGAAGAACAATGCATTTCGTATTGGTTTATGAAGTGGGAAGGCATCAGCTGAGATGGTTATTAACCTCTAGTGACAGTCGCACGAATAGAGGCGCTTTTTCTGTTAAAATTCTGAGTGAAGCACCAAAACCACCGTGTAATAACACGGCGTGGAAAACTGTTAAAATTTGGAACAGCTTCCGGGCATCTCGGAATGGATAAATACAGCTCATGTATTGTTTTCAGGGGTATTTATACAGTTCTTTTCGCAAATTGTGGCGAGTTCAGTAACGATAATAGAGGTGGATAGCGACCGTGCGTCCTTCTCCCCGAAGTAGACCACAAAGCCTCAATATATTGAGAGCTGGGAACTGTAATGGCCAAGGGCGACAGGACAATTCATTCACGTGCTCACAAAATCTGTCCCGGACGATGCGAGCTGAGTGAACAGTGTTCCTTTCATTTTGGAACACAGCATCACCGTTGGGGAACATCATACCATGGGGTGGACATGATGAGCCAAAACTGTCACATGACCTTTGGCAGTAATGCGACACTGCACAGCAACCAAGCAGCACATGGAATACTACGACATAGCTGCCCAAACTGTCACCGAACGCCCGACATGTCTCAGTCTTGGGACGTAAACATGGCCAGAAGTTGGAAACACTGTGGAACATCTACATCTACATCTATATTTATACTCCGCAAGCCACCCAACGGTGTGTGGCGAAGGGCACTTTATGTGCAACTGTCATTACCTCCCTTTTCTGTTTCAGTCGCGTATGGTTCGCGGGAAGAACGACTGCCGGAAAGCCTCCGTGAGCGCTCGAATCCCTCTAATTTTACAGTCGTGATCTCCTCGGGAGGTATAAGCAGGGGGAAGCAATATATTCGATACCTCATCCAGAAACACAGCCTGTCGAAACCTGGACAGCAAGCTACACCGCGATGCAGAGCGCCTCTCTTGCAGAGTCTGCCACTTGAGTTTGCTAAACATCTTTGTAACGCTATCACGCTTACCAGATAACCCTGTGACGAAACGCGCCACTTTTCTTTGGATCTTCTCCGTCTCCTCTGTCAACCCGACCTGTTACGGATCCCACACTGATGAGCAATACTCAAGTATAGGTCGCACGAGTGTTTTGTAAGCCACCTCCTTTGTTGATGGACTTCATTTTCTAAGGACTCTCCCAATGAATCTCAACCTGGTACCCGCCTTACCAACAATTAATTTTATGTGATCATTCCAATTCAAATCGTTCCGCACGCATACTCTCAGATATTTTACAGACGTAACTGCTACCAGTGTTTGTTCCGCTATCATATAATCATACAATAAAGGATCCTTCTTTCTATGTATTCGCAATACATTACATTTATCTATGTTAAGGGTCATTTGCCACTCCCTGCACCAAGTGCCTATCCGCTGCAGATCTTCCTGCATTTCGCTACATTTTTCTAATGCTGCAACTTCTCTATATACTACAGCATCATGCGCGAAAAGCCGCATTGAACTTCCGACACTATTTACTAGGTCATTTATATATATTGTGAAAAGCTATGGTCCCATAACACTCCGCTGTGGCACGCAGAGGTTACCTTAACGTCTGTAGACGTCTCTCCATTGATAACAACATGCTGTGTTCTGTTTGCTAAAAACTCTTCAATCCAACCACACATCTGGTCTGATATTCTGTAGGCTCTTACTTTGTTTATCAGGCGACAGTGCGGAACTGTATCGAACGCCTTCCGGAAGTCAAGGAAAATAGCATCTACCTGGAAGCCTGTATTAATATTTTCTGGGTCTCATGAACAAATAAAGCGAGTTGGGTGTCACACGATCGCTGTTTCCGGAATCCATGTTGATTCCTACAGAGTAGATTCTGGATTTCCAAAAACGACATGATACGCGAGCAAAAAACATGTTCTCAAATTCTACAACAGATCGACGTCAGAGATATAGGTCTAATCCGACCAAGTGACATTCTTCCATTTGCCTATAGTCTGGGTACCATGGCTTCAGCACCACGTTTTCCTGTTACGGGTATTTGCGTCACTAATGAGTGGTTTTGGAATTCCAACTCCCCTGCTATCCCTTGCTTCTGGAGCTCCCTTCGTGTTGTTTTTGTGCTGACAGGGTTCGCAGGTGCGACATGTAGTTCTGTAGTGACTTTTGCAGCATCGTCTTCTTATTTTTCGTCACAATGCTCTTCAATGATCGTCCGTCACGATAAGTCAACACACACTTTGGCCCGCGTTGTGTCTTAGCGGATGGCGTTTTTCCTCTTTCCCCATATGTTGTATAAATCTTCGATAATGTCCGTCATGTAGCAGTAGTATGTTACTCTGCATTACGGCAGGTCTTGTCATGGGTTAAGCCTCTTCCACTTTTGTCTGTCCATAGCCAGTCTTTTCATTTCTGAATATTTGTCTCCTTTGATATTGTCCAGAATTTGATATCTTCTTTTTCCTCTTCCCCTTTTTCCCTCCACCATTCCTTCTATTCTTTCCTTCAATAAACAGTCCCTCCTGAAATAATGGCCAACCCAGTTCCGTTTTCTCTTTCTGATGACTTTCAGCATGTTTCTTTCTTCTCCAACTCTTCTTAATACTTTTTCATTCCTTACTCGGTCTTCACATTTCACTTTTTCCATTCTTCTCCATATCCACACCTCTAGTGCCTCCAATCTTCTTTCATCTTCCTTCCTCAATGTCCAGGTCTCCGCACCATATATGGCTCTGAGCACTATGGGACTTAACTGCTGAGTCTCCCACGCCCGGGTTCCCGGGTTCGATTCACGGCGGGGTCAGGGATTTTCTCTGCCTCGTGATGACTGGGTGTTGTGTGATGTCCTTAGGTTAGTTAGGTTTAAGTAGTTCTAAGTTCTAGGGGACTGATGACCATAGATGTTAAGTCCCATAGTGCTCAGAGCCATTTTTAGCTGCTGAGGTCATCAGTCCCCTAGAACTTAGAACTAAGTAAACCTAACTAACCTAAGGACATCACACACATCCATACCCGAGGCAGCATTCGAACCTGCGACCGTAGCAGTCGCGCGGTTCCGGACTGAGCGCCTGATATATTAATTTCATATTCACGTCCGAAAGAACAGATGCCATCTTCATATCGTTTAAGGCTAACCGGCAGATGACCTCCTTCAGTGCGGATGCACACGATTTGCCTAAACTCTTACGGGACTCGGTGGATTGTCTGCCGAGAGTAATGGGTATAATGGCAGGGGCACTACGAATGTAGTGTGTGGACTATACATTGAGAATGTGGGTCTCACTGAGAACGTGCCGGCGATAAATCGCTGCAGTCGCACTATCGTCTGTGTCCTCGGTGGCTCAGGTGGATAGAGCGTCTGCCATGTACGCAGGAGATTCCGGGTTCGAGTCCCAGTCGGGGCACACATTTTCAACTGCCCCCATTGATGTATATCAACGTCCGTCAGCAGCTAATGGTATTGATTGAATTGTAACTTCATTCCCTCAGTTTGTCCCATCTGACACATTAAAAATTCTTCTCAAGATCAATGAACACAACATGCACCTTCCTTTTCTTCTCCATGTACCTCTGCCCTATCACTCTCAGCAGTCCAATGGCATCTCTAGTTCCCACTCCTCGCCTGAAACCAAATTGTTCATCCCCTATTACGCAATTCAGCTTTCCATATGTCCGTCATGAGAAACGAAATATTTCGGTTTCCTTGTTACGGAAGCAGCGACAATACGAGCATCAACAATGTACTCACAACTTCTGGGAACATTGTTCTGACCACGCATGAAACTTCCGATGTGTTCAGAGCATTGCATAGGTTCCGTTCGCGGTCAAATACAATACCACAACCCACAGGATTGGCTAGCATCTGCATTTACGTTCAATCATGCATTTCTCGCGGTGTTTTCATATTTTTGTCGTGTCTCTGTATGTCCTGCGAATGCCCGAGACAGTAAAAAGAAAAAAAAGGTCTTTACACGGTACTCGCCGACATTGTATCTTCGCATACAGCAATCAGGAATGCAATAGCAAAAGCCGAAAATAATACTGGTGCCAGAAATACCCTCTGCGACGCACTGTATGTTGATGCGTTGAGTACAGATATACACGTGGGGGATTCTGGACTAAAAGATCACTCACGATATTACATGATGAAAGTAAGTACCTGGAGGGCACTACCTACTCAGTATGATTCTCGGACCGACACCTCTTTGGAGTCGCACAGTAGGCGAAGCTGGCAGTCTCGCAGATGGCGCTGAGATCGCGCAGCGAGATCCCCCGCCTCTCAGGGGATTCCCCTGCAGGCAGCCAAATTAATGAGCCGCCCACCGCCCGCGAGTGCTGCCTCTGCAGAAAACTCGCTGCTTCTTTTCGGAACGCAGAATCGCAGTGCGGCTGTAACAGCGAACGAAAAACCTGATGTCCCCTGTGGTGCAATAATTCTGTTTGCATTCGACTTCCGAAGTCGCTGAATAATGATTCACGCTGTGATCTGCGTCAACGTTTGTCCCTAAATTTGCTAGTAAATTTTCTGTGAATTTACTGATTACATCCAGTAAAAATAAAAATTTGCATGTTATATAATTCCAAAAACAAATGTTCTATTTTCGTAATACGTAACCTTTCCCTCATAATTTTGTATGAGGCCATCAGACAGGGGTATTGGACAGTTCAGAGAGAGAGAACACGCTTCGTTGCTAAATGAATCTGACCATGTTACGTAATACGAAACTGCATCTCTGGACGTAACAAATATTATAGTTCCTCTGATTTACGTGGAAGAATGTTGTTTTATAAGGATAACATTACATACCATTTTACTACGTTTGTTTCTATCTTTTATTGATCTCTTTCATGCTGTGACAGCTTCTGTAACTGTCCAAGTAACAGTAACCGACTGCTGCTGACTAACAATGACGATACTCTTTTTTCCACTGATTTCGTTTGTGATTACACTCAGCGTCTGTGACTAAACCGGATAACTATTCATTGTTGCTCTACCAATCTACGGAAGACATCCTAACTTGTATTTCATCACATTAGCAAATTATCATATAATTTTGATGCGTCTCAGCTGCACGTAACCGTTCCATGGGAAACGCTAACGACTCCGTATTCGAATTATGACGCGTGAGCGCTAAGGCTTGGGCATTGTTGAACGTAAACAGTGTGACAATAACACTGCTGGGGAAAAAGATGTGCTCAGCTCCGAAAGTTCTATAGAACCAGCAGTGCATCATCCCACTATAGATAGTATTAGGGCAACGTAGGTAAACTTCCTCCTTCTGGCCTTAGACGGCTCATTAGAATCCGACAGACCGCCGCGTCATCCTCTACCTATGGCATCATCGGATGCGGGATGGAGGGGCACGTTGTCAGCATACCACTCTCCCGGCCATTGTCGGGTGTCTTGACCTTTGAACCGCTGGTCATCGATCGAGTAGCTGCTCATTTGGCCTCAGGAGGCTGAATGCAACCCGTAGAAGTGCTTTCACCAAGGAAAAATGCCTGGCACTATCGGGAAACGTCAGCTGCAGCTCACATAATTCGCTGTTATATTAAGGCATTCCTAATTTGTGTTACCACTCGCTGCTTGCAGGAGAAGGTAGCAAGGCCTCTCGGGTGTAAGTGATTCGTTTTATTCTCAGTTTTTACACTGATATACACTCCTGGAAATGGAAAAAAGAACACATTGACACCGGTGTGTCAGACCCACCATACTTGCTCCGGACACTGCGAGAGGGCTGTACAAGCAATGATCACACGCACGGCACAGCGGACACACCAGGAACCGCGGTGTTGGCCGTCGAATGGCGCTAGCTGCGCAGCATTTGTGCACCGCCGCCGTCAGTGTCAGCCAGTTTGCCGTGGCATACGGAGCTCCATCGCAGTCTTTAACACTGGTAGCATGCCGCGACAGCGTGGACGTGAACCGTATGTGCAGTTGACGGACTTTGAGCGAGGGCGTATAGTGGGCATGCGGGAGGCCGGGTGGACGTACCGCCGAATTGCTCAACACGTGGGGCGTGAGGTCTCCACAGCACATCGATGTTGTCGCCAGTGGTCGGCGGAAGGTGCACGTGCCCGTCGACCTGCGACCGGACCGCAGCGACGCACGGATGCACGCCAAGACCGTAGGATCCTACGCAGTGCCGTAGGGGACCGCACCGCCACTTCCCAGCAAATTAGGGACACTGTTGCTCCTGGGGTATCGGCGAGGACCATTCGCAACCGTCTCCATGAAGCTGGGCTACGATCCCGCACACCGTTAGGCCGTCTTCCGCTCACGCCCCAACATCGTGCAGCCCGCCTCCAGTGGTGTCGCGACAGGCGTGAATGGAGGGACGAATGGAGACGTGTCGTCTTCAGCGATGAGAGTCGCTTCTGCCTTGGTGCCAATGATGGTCGTATGCGTGTTTGGCGCCGTGCAGGTGAGCGCCACAATCAGGACTGCATACGACCGAGGCACACAGGGCCAACACCCGGCATCATGGTGTGGGGAGCGATCTCCTACACTGGCCGTACACCACTGGTGATCGTCGAGGGGACACTGAATAGTGCACGGTACATCCAAACCGTCATCGAACCCATCGTTCTACCATTCCTAGACCGGCAAGGGAACTTGCTGTTCCAACAGGACAATGCACGTCCGCATGTATCCCGTGCCACCCAACGTGCTCTAGAAGGTGTAAGTCAACTACCCTGGCCAGCAAGATCTCCGGATCTGTCCCCCATTGAGCATGTTTGGGACTGGACGAAGCGTCGTCTCACGCGGTCTGCACGTCCAGCACGAACGCTGGTCCAACTGAGGCGCCAGGTGGAAATGGCATGGCAAGCCGTTCCACAGGACTACATCCAGCATCTCTACGATCGTCTCCATGGGAGAATAGCAGCCTGCATTGCTGCGAAAGGTGGATATACACTGTACTAGTGCCGACATTGTGCATGCTCTGTTGCCTGTGTCTATGTGCCTGTGGTTCTGTCAGTGTGATCATGTGATGTATCTGACCCCAGGAATGTGTCAATAAAGTTTCCCCTTCCTGGGACAATGAATTCACGGTGTTCTTATTTCAATTTCCAGGAGTGTATGTGTACCTTTGTCTATATATATCGTTTTCCCATAATTTACTCTAAAATGCGTACGTGAGACGAGTGAATGTGAATCTGATAAGGGTGGCTGGTAGCTATGGTCTCGTAGAGCAGTTTTGCCAACTAGTAATAGCACAACCAGAATGGTTTAACTTTACCATGACGGCAGGTGCTTGGTAAGGTAGACACGGTTAGGTTGGCAAGGGATACCGTGGTCCTCTTCGCTGAGCACAGTCTCTACTTTTGAAAAGCGAGAGCGGTATGATACGTACGCTGTGGGACGTAATGCCACTAACACCAGCCTTTCGGACATTCTGTGGATTGAACTGTCTGGATGTACTTAGTGTGGGATATTTCTACTTAATAATCTTCTTTCAACATTTCAGATATTAGGGGAAAATCATGCTAGTTATTGTAGGGGCGATTTCGTGTATATATTTATTATTATTATGTTTTTTGTAGGAAGTACCTTGTGTGTAAGTTGGTTTGCTACCACGTGGAATAGAATACAAAGAAACATCTCTCCTGCGTAAAGTGAGTGAAGTGGAATTCATTTCATTGTATCAAGTAAATCTGCAATCTATAATTGTGCAAAATATGGGGTTGAATTTTTGTATTTTTGGTGACTTGAGGGAGCTGAATGTTGGTAACTTCGTTCTGACATGACTCCACATAATCGATGGTAGAAATCAAGTTCATCATATCACTCATCTTCAGTACAAACTTGCGCCTTCAGCACTTGGCTAACATAAGAATAGGTTGACTTTTCTCCCTGAATGGGAGGAAGAGGAGATTAGTGTTTAACGTCCCGTCGACAATGAGGTCATTAGAGACAGAGCACAAGCTCGGATTAGGGAAGGATTGGGGAGGAAATCGGCCGTGCCTATTCAAAGGAGCCATCCCGGCATTTGCCTGAAGCGATTTAGGGAAATCACGGAAAACCTAAATCAGGATGGCCGGACGCGGGTTTGAATTGTCGTCCTCCCGTATGCGAGTCCATTCTGCTAACCACTGCGCTGCCTCGCTTGGCTTCTCACTGAATGCATGAATTTTCTTTGTGTTTACAATGGGTATGTTCAGGCTCATGGTACTCGGAGTGCATGGAAATTCAATTCTTTGCTAATCACTGAATATATTTAATATTGCAGAATGGAACGAATACCTGCCTATGTTTTCCATGATACGTATTTTAATGCAGTTTTCCTGGTTCGGCACATGCCGAAGGTTGAGCCTTGACCTCTTTGCTGAGTATACAGATGGCCTGGCAGTAGTTATCGATAGTGGAGAATCACTTTTATTTTAAATTTTTTTTCTTGGTAAAAGTATGAGTGTGTGACTACGTTATTTTCTATCCTAAACACCATATGATTTTCTTAACATTTTCATGCCTTCCCCATCCTAATTGTCCTGTGTGATGATGTGTACTGCTTGTAAAAGGTTAGCTATCCAGTGCTGATGCATTGGTAAACTTTTTGTTTTTTAAAGTAGGATCATGCATGTACATTATGTTTCTGAATGTATTTGCTTTGTGTGTCTTCACTTAGATCAACCAGGCTTGACAAATTAATCATTTATTAGAATACTTAGAAAAACGAGTCTTATATGTTACGACCCCAGGTTATAAATCCATTTTTAAATAATATGATAGATTTGTACTCTGATTTTTCCGGTGCATGATTCAAATGAGGTAAGGTTTTCCGTTGCACTTTAAAAGAAATATTATGAGGTTCACATCAGTTTGAGTGATCTAGTAAATCAAATAAGAAATTAAAGACAAGTAAAGAATTAAAGTAACATTTTTTCTATATAGTGACTCAATCCAGTTCAGTCTAGGCAGATGCAGTTAACAGAGGACTACAAGCACGCTCTACGTAGCTGACCCTGCCACACTCTAGCCTTTGCTTTCCTCTCCCCGTCAGGAATAACATTTTTCTTTAGTAAAGACACGTTTTGCATGCGACCTAGTCTAAAATGGTAAACAGGCAATAATAAAAATATCATAGTAACATTTTAAGGTATCTCAGAGTCATTTATAATAGTGTATACAGCAGTACAAAAACTGTGGCTTCAAATAACATGAAAACCATCTATGTCACTGTTCTCAGTGATAAAATACATTAGTAAATACATTACATACTGAATAATAAAAGGTCCAACATCTTCGTCTACACATTAGAACTTTGTTCCGTCGTTCTGTTTACATGTAATTAATGCGTATACGAAGATTCTCAAAGTTGGACATTTTATAATTGAATATTTAATGTATTTTACTGCTGACAGGAGTGACGCTGGATGGCTTTATTGTTACTTGATGCCACTGTTCAAACTAAACAGGTATCTAGGAGCGAGTAATAGACATGATATACGACGTGTATAGGATAATTGTTTACAACGTACCACTGTGATATAGAGGTAGTCGAGACGAACAATTTGATATGGGACACTTGTGGTCTATCAAGTCGGCAAACTACCACAAACTGGCCTACAAAATCCACGTAAGCTGCAGCAAATGTGCGTCGCAAGAGATTTTCACTATTCTTTCGCTCTCTTCGCAACGAACTATTACTCCTAGGGAAAAAAAGAATGTGCCTTTTTTGTACGAAATTTAACCTAGTTTAATTTTGTACTGGAATACGTTTTTACTACAGTCTGCGGTTTTCGAGTTATTCAAGAAAAAAATACAAAAGTGCCCTTTCAACATAGCCCACCCCCACATTCACTCCCAGCTGGTCAGGACTTTCGATATGTTGTTCACGGCACTCTCTTCTATCACCATACAAAAATTTGCAACAGCACATATTATTTCCCATATTCGACCTTTTTCGGCCTTCATTGACTGGTGTTTCTTGGCCACTTGCTTCATCAGTAATTCCGTTAACATTATTAATTTAAGGGTAATGAAATAAAAACGACTTTTGTAAACGTTAACAAAAAATTAATTACGTTTATATTTTGATGTAAACTTAACCCTTATGAGCGGAATAGTTTCATTGTAAGAAGACCAGACAAACAAAACGATTTAATTGTAAATTTTGAGCTGTTAAAATTACAAAATTGTGAGGTAAAATTTACACAAATATCAGCTTTATAATTTGTAAGTGCCCGACTAGGCCCGTGGCGTGACAGCCCAATGTGTGAAGGCCAAAAAAAGATGCAATGAACAACATGTTAAAAATCCAGACTGGTAGGATGAGTGTGAGCGGTGGGTTACCTTGTAGATCACTTTTGTACGTTTTTCTTGAATACTTAGAAAACTGTGGCCTCTCGCGGAAACGTATTCTACAAGAAAATTAAACTGTATTGAATTTTTTACAAAATGGTCTCATTCAGTTTTACTCAAGAATCAATAGTTTGTGCTAAGAAAGTGGAGGAATAACAAAAACCTCACGCAACGCGCGTGCGCTTTAGTTTGGTTTTTGTAGGTGAACTTGTGGTAGTTTCCGGTCTTGATAGACCTCAAGTGTTCTGTATCAGCTTGTTTGCCTCGACTTTCTCTGCACCACAATGGAACGTTGTAAACAGTTATCGTTTACACCCTGTATATTACGTGTATATCTGTGATACTGAAATGTGGTCAAGATGCTTACGTACTACCATAAATTGCAAAACTTCACGTATCGTACCCTGACAATTACATTTTAAGAAAAATATGCCAAGTACTGGATAGGAGATGGTAACGAGACATGTTGATTGATTACGAAAGACGGTGGAGCCATCTAGAGAATTGCGTTCGGTTGACTTCATCGTGGTGTCACCTGTAGGAAGATACACAGTGGAGCAATGAAATAGAAATGTATTCGATATCATACAGAGTGGAACGTGCAAAAAAAAAAAAAAAAAATTAAGCTGTACTCTTACGTCTCACCCTAACCACCCCCACAGAAGAAGCAGCATATACCGAAAGAAAATAACAGAAAACAAGACAGACTCTCTAGAAAAAAACATCACACTGAAACCCGTATAAACTATCATCAAGTAGCAAGTCACTATACTGTCTTTGGAAAGGAGAAAAAAGAGTAACTGCAAATGCCTAAAATTTGCCACTCATTTCAGAAGAAGCTCAGATAAAAGTAAAACTAAGTTCGACTGATATTGAAAGTAAACCCAAAAAGGAACAAAAAGACAGATCGTAAAAAATAAAGATAACTGGTTTTGTATTCTGTCGCTGTTCGTTTTCGAATGCGCGCTACATTGAGACAAAAGCCCTTCGTAAACTAGATGAATTGTACCAGGTCGTACATAAACCGCCAGAGGCATTACCATAGTTCCATACGTAGCCAACTTTCTTTCGGCCTGGGCCAGTGCTAAAGTTTGGTCTAGTTTAGATGTTGCCGTGTAAGCTGTTGTAAATAACTTCAAGATTCAGTTGTGAATAATGAATTGTTTATCAACCGCCCTTGGCGGTTGTCGTACGACTTTTTGAAAAAGTGTATGACTGCCGTATTTCTTCAATAAATGCAATCCAAACCCACGGAGCTCAACTACGATTAGCAATGATAGATTAATCTAAAATTTCAGGTGCACTGATAAAAAATTATACCCACTTGATGGTAGCTTGGCTTTTTAAGCTGATTTCTCCACAGCTGAGTAGCCACTAAGAGCCGAAACTCTTTTTCGCAGGACCTGACCCTGATCGCATTGGAGCTGGGCCTCACCATAGGGGCGGCTGTCGCAACCCTCGCCAACTGCGATTCGAGCGAGTCGCGGTTCATCTTTTACGGGGTAAGCAATCACATACACCAAGTGTTACCTCAAACATCAGCCTTGTGCAGTATTGAACAATCCCCTAGGCGTAGCAAAACCTCCCGTGAACCAGATGCAGATCCAGTTTACATGGGAATAATTTTAGTAGATATGTTTCTATTTTTAGTCATTCAAATTCCAAATGTCACAGCTAACTTTCGGAGGATAAAGTATCCTAAAAATTAAGAGTCTCGAAAATGGCAAGGAGCTGCAGAATTCATAAGCTCTGTTTAATAAAGGACACATTTAAGTTTGTAGCCGCCCTCCATTGATCTGCTGTCGTCGACTTCTTTGACGTAAGACATTGATGTTGTTATCGTCTGTTTAAGCCCGACTTTTCGTTATACCTATACATCAGATGGAGCAGCCACAAACATCTTCACTGTGACGGCGACTAAATTTCGGGTTTTCTTCACAATAATAAATGTTGACTTTTTGCACAGTCGATCATCCTTCATTTGCTGCTGCGTTACCGAAGACAAGATAGTTAACGTCTTTGGATGTTAGTTATTATTTCAACTTCCTATTGACGACGGCCGGCCTGTGTGGCCGTGCGGCTCTAGGCGCTTCAGTCTGGAACCGCGTGACCGCTACGGTCGCAGGTTCGAATCCTGCCTCGGGCATGGATGTGTCTGATGTCCTTAGGTTAGTTAGGTTTAAGTAGTTCTAAGTTCTCGGCGACTGATGACCACAGATGTTAAGTCCCATAGTGCTCAGAGCCATTTGAACTATTTATTGACGACGTTATTACTTATCCGCATTGTTTCTGATTTTGTATTATTTCTGTCCGATTGGAAATGAAATGTTAAATAGCTTTTAAGACACAATCTACTCTTCGTAATATTTCATAATCGAACCTTCCATCATTCAGAGATACAGTTTGCAGTTTGCCTATGATTATCGTTGACTAATACTCAAGCAATTGTGGAAATCACTTTACTTTTTTACTAACAACTTTTAATAATAAATGATCGTCAACGATTGGGTTTTGTATATAGAGAAAAGGAGGGTTGATCCTACAATTATTACCCCCAGGAATTACGGCAACTAAAATGTCCGCGTTTTTTGTAGTTCGACACTCAAGGACCATAGTCCATTACTATACTTCGATACAGTCATTCAAACTTCGTACGCTTTCATTTTCACAAAGCTAAGTGTCCATTTCCGTTCTTATATTCAGTTTAACGTCCCATCGTATAGCCCACAGATCCTATTATTGATTATTCGGTATGTAATAGGGTTTAATACTGAGCGTTACTTTCTCTCGCGCTCTCAATTCCTCAGATACTCTTAGTCTTTGATCTTATGTCAAAAATCTATCTAGACCTCAGTATAAGTTTCAACCTAAGTCTGTCCAGAGTAAATTAACTATAGTCACTTTTCTTGCAGTTTAACAGAAGTGCCCTGATCGCTTCCGCAGCATATCACACGGAAATGCCAGCTATATCGCACGCCGCAGCTACGTAGACTTATTCAGAGCGCATGAAAGAAGACAAGAGAACTTACAATACCCGCGCATGGTTTATATAGTAGAATTTAGAAACAAGAGTAGCCACGTAGAACCCTCTTTGATTTCCCTAAGGCGCTATTTTGCTGTGGGCGTTATTCTGATGAGAAATTCTATATCGATAATTTTAATTAATACTTTTTCCATGCTAATAAAAAATTATTTCCAATATTATCGATCATCTCTCCCCTATATGAGAATAAACGTGATAATATCGTTAACAGTTAAAAGAGCGGTTATAAGGTACTTGCGTGGGAAAATGATGAATGGTTAAGTCTATGGCAGTTGACCGTCAACGTAAATAAAAGTAGCACATTGTGTATACATAGGAAAAGGTATCCACTACAGAACAACTGCACTATTGATCACAAATTGCTGGAAGTGGTATCTACCGTAAAATATCTAGAAGTAACTATCCAGACCGACCTTAAGTGGAATGACCACATAAAGAAAACAGTAGGAAAAAGAGACGCCAAACTGAGATTCACAGGAGGAATCTCAAGAAAATGTAACTAATCCACGCAAGATGTGGTTTACAAGGCACTTGTTCATCCGATTCTTGAGTACTCTTCATCAATCTGGGACCCTCACCAGGTTGGACTGATAGAACAGATAGAGAACATCCAACGAAGAGCGGAACTAGAGGTTTCCTATTGAAATTTTGGGAGACTAGTTTCGGGGAAGAATCGGAAACTGTACAGAGTGACCCAAAATCTGTTAACATTTTAAGGTTCAATAATTCACCAAATAATGTAGGTAGACAGGTAAAAACCGACACACATGCTTGAAATGACATGGGGAGTTATTGAAACCCAAACCGTGCACAAAATGACCAACAGATGACGCTGCATATGATAAAAGAGCAATAATTAGCATAAAAATTGATTTTTATCAACGCTGGTGTTCTTTACAGCAAATGCTTAGCATATTCACCGTCATTCATTAACAACATCTGTACTCGAGGGCAAATTTTGTGAACGGAATGGTACCGCATATCAGCAGGGATGGTGAGAAACCGCCGTATGGTGATATGTTCTAGCATTCCTAATGACGTCGGACGATCGCGGTAGATTTGCGACTTCGCATAAACCCACAACCAATGGTCACACGGACTGAGATCTCGGGACCTGGGAGGCCAAAAATGACGGAAGTGTCAGCTCACCCGAAGATGTACGCAAGAGGTCTGTCACGTGAGTAGCAGTGTGACACAGAGCGCCATCCTGGATAAAAGTCTTACCCTCCAGCAGATGTTTATCGAACCTCTTCGCCATTTTCTTCCAGGGAAACTTGTCACTGGACATTGCCCCGTTTGAATACCCTTCTTACGGCGATAATATTGCAAAGCAGCAGTAGCAGATTCTCCATTCTGATAGGAAAGCTTCACCAGCACTGCCTTTTCTGGTAAAGACAACATGGCGCGACTGCTGTCGCATGCGACACCCTCTTTCACTACAGCTCGTTTTATACACAGTTCTCATGCGGCGTCACAGATATGCTGCTGTCATCTGTTGGCCGATTTTTGCACTCGTTTTTGGTTTCAATAAAACCCCATGTCATTTCAGACATGTGTGTCAAGCATTACCTCTCTACCTACATTAATCCGTGAATTTGTGTATTTTCGAATGTTAATGGGTTTTTGGGCCACCCTGTATTACTTTCTCCCACGTACATCTCGCGAAATTCTCGCACTGGAAAAATTTGAGACGTTAGAATTAATACGCAGGCTTACCGACACTCTTTCTTCCCATGCGTCATTCGCGACTGGAACAAAGAAAGGACAATTTATTTTGGATAAATGGCAATATCGGTCGTAAATATTGAAATCCTTTATTTTACATATCGATTTCGATCAGTCTGTGGCCAACGAGTAGAAATAGAAACACACCAACATAAGTCTTTACGATGGATTGGCAACTGCTAAGGTTAACTGCTAAAGTTACAAGATAGGCTCTTCTGTAAATTTAAAAATTATTGTATGCAGTAAAAGTAAAGATATCTATTGGAAGTAATCATCATATTACATATTACACCTCATGGAAAATGCTGTGCTGTTGTGGTATGGGCCTACAAGGTTCGAATAATTTGCACTGAAGATGGTTACACAGTGACCGAAATCTGTAAAATAAAAGATTTCAACATTTACGATCGGTGCTGCCATTTATCCAAAATATATTTACAATAATACGGTCGTGGTGCACTCGAGTTCCAATGGATTCAGATATCAACAGAGAAAAAGGGGGCTCAGATAGTGATACCTGAAGTACCCTCCGCCACACACCGTCACGTGGCTTGCGGACTAATGACGTAGATGTAGGAGTTGCTCAACTGGATGGGCTTGTGACCTTGCCGGAAGCATTCCAACTACGTGCATAAGGACATAGAGGGTATGTTACACTTATCGTCCCTCGTTAAAATCATTGCGCAACAAGAGTAGCGCATTATCGGAGGAGAGTACATGTTCTGGGTTTCCTGCAGACACAGCTGGCCTGCGATACGGATAACGGGCGCATCACTGTGTGCGGGTGAAATGCCACGGCAACTGGAAACGTACTCGAACGCTGAAGTACATGGGAAGGTACGATCCTTGTGAACAACAAGTCCAAATCGCACACGTATTAGCTGTGAAGGTCTGGCGATATGTTGACAGACTGCAATGTCGTGTCTAGGATTGTTGATATTTTTAAAAATATCGGGAATCCGATATATCGATATTTAAGAAAATGGCATTATTGGATTTCGATATATAGAAAAAATCGTTATATAGGCTGAGAAAATATCGACGTACTTGCCTATAAAAATATCGGATTCACATTACAAATACACTGTCGATTTTAGAGCTGTATATTTAAGTATTGATTTATTATTAGGTATTCTGTGTATCAATAAGCTAGCAGCCTACGTATCCCTCATAGATATGATTCAAATGGCTCTGAGCACTATTGGTCTTAACTTCTGAGGTCATCAGTCCCCTAGAACTTAGAACTACTTAAACCTGACTAACCTAAGGACATCACACACATCCATGCCCGAGGCAGGATTCGAACCTGCGACCGTAACGGTCGCGCGGTATCTCTCTTACAGCAAGAACTGAAAAGAAAACGATGCACGTTTTGAGTCTGGCGGTAACCACTTTTCTAACAATGGTAGTTGCATGTGAGCGGCACAATAAAAGGTGTCTAATGGGTCCATCGTTCGGTTTTGTCACTTATAGGATTTGTCCGGATCACTTCCTATTGAGTTCCCTGTTTCTTTTTTTCCCATTTCTGCAAACGTCAGCTACCTAGCATTTGTAGTGTCAAAATTATGTAGTGAAGATGAACGATGCAGTTTCTGGTGGTAGCGCCGAGGGCCGATTACGTCAGCATTTCCCCTCACACGTCTCCACCCGCCGCAACGACCAGCCTTGTTTAGATTTTTGTTCACCATTTTCAGCAACTGTTTTTGAAGAATGTCGATATGAAGAAACAGCACACTAGATGTGTCAGAAATTGTTTTTAACGCAACTAGTTCGCTGTTTCTTTACATCCGAAATCTTGTTATTCCATTCACACTGCTACTCTCTCAGTGCAGTTGGAGTTCTTTTTTTGTACCACATATAATTGCTTCACACAGTATCTGAGAAAAACTCAAAAATAGTAGGAATCCTTCATACAGTGAAAGTTAAAATTACGTCCCACTGTAATTCAAGAGAACAACTTCAAATATGTTCCGAAAACTGTGAATAAAATAGAATACAAAATAAAAATATCGCGACTCGATAATGCCATTTCGATATCGATATGTCGTTGGAAAACTTACTGCGACATAAATCGATACTTTAAGCGAAATATCGGTGCATTGATTTATCGAAATTTTATCAACAGCCCTAGTCGTGTCTAGCAGTTGTGGAATGGTGCCAACTATTTTACTAAGGCCAGACAGAGGTGAGTGATGCTGATATGCTGATTGGGATGTCCAGATCGTGTGCTGTGCAATTTCCGTCTTAATGGTATTGTGAAAGAACATCTGGGGGGGGGGGGGGATTGACATATTTTTCCAACGATGACGACGTTCACACAACGGTCTTCAAAGGCCTCCGTGACCAAACAGCAGATCTGTGTCGTCGAGGAACTGAAGGATTGGTAGAACGTTCCGGTTGCTATTTACAGAGACTTGGTGACTATGTTTAAAATGGTGTCATGTTGTTTCATCACTTTGAAATGTAGTGCAGCATTAATAAATGTTATTTGGACTGCCATAATAATACGCAACTTACATCGTAGCACACATTTACAGGCTACACGTATCTGTCGTCAAGAACAAACCCGATGCAGTTCGTAAGTCCACAGGCATAACCACGAAACCACAGGAAGATGAGTAAGGGAAGACATAGGGGGAATGACTCTCCACTGGGAAAAATAAACGCCAAGGCTGACTTGCCGAAAATAGACAGAAGCTACTGTAAGAAACAACATTCCCCTCAATTATAAGCTTGTATTACCATAGTTTGCAGGATACTTTTCCCGATATTAATGCAACACTTCGTTTTTGTATTGAGTACGTAATAACGATGTCAAAGTTCCGAGAATCTGTTGCTATTATAATTCTGAAATGAATTGTATGTCACAAGTATTTGTCAAATTTTTGAAGGTATTATTTTCAAAAACTATATTTTCTGAAATGAAATTTCTTGGGTGTTATGCTAAAGCAATGTATTATTCACCGATGTAAACAACTTACTATTATTCCAATAAAATATTTGATAAATTTTATGTAAATTAAAGAAAATCATCATTATTACATCAAAATATTTTGCACATTTCATTGTTGTTATTATTGCGGTCACACAAATCTGTACATGTTATAAGTGGGGGTAACGGAAGTTACACAAGGGCTATTCCGAATGTAAGGTCTGATCTGATCTGTCACGCAATGGAAACCACTGTGAAAATAAAAAAAAATATAATTATAACAGTTAGCTACACCTTCAGTGTGATTGTTTACATAGTTACCGCTCCGAATTAGACATTTGTCGTAGCGTTGTACCAACTTTCCTATACTGTCGCCATAGATGCCAACCGCCTGTGCTTTCTGCCAATTCTGTATATTGGTCCACACCTCGTTGTCTGCGCCAAAATGTTGTCTTCATAGCCAGCGCTTCATGTGGGCAAAGATGAAACTCAGTGGGAGCCATTTACGGGCTGTGTTACTGGTGATCAAACATTTCCCACCGAAAATGCTGCAGGAGCATCTTCATTCCCGCTGCAGACTGCAGCCGAGAATTGTCACGAAGAAGGAAATGCATGACAGTCACGTTTAGTGGGCTGCATCACATCAGATGAAATCTCTTGCCAGACTCTCATACTTTCCAGGAGACACTATTTGCTACGCATCTTTAAGTGCTCCCTGTGCGCTCAGAACTGAAAACAGCGACGTGACGCGATCGTTGGGCATACTACAGACACTGCCTAACACATCTGCGTTAAGCTTCATCGCATTTTCACTGTGGTCTCCATTTTGCGCCCTTCGTATCTGGGGGGGGGGGGGGATAAGCGAGGGAGTAGACGGAGACAGTAACTAATTGTGGGCGTTCCCACAAGCAAACCCAGGATCCATTCCTCTAGTGTCCCCACTCAAGTGTAATGGTCAGGCATCTCATCTTAAAACAATCTTTCCCATCGTGTTCTGTAAATTTTTCAAAGGATGTATCCATATATCTGACTGGCAATCCTGTAATGACTTATTCTGTTTCAAATTTATTGCCGGCCGCTGTGGCCGAGCCGGTTCTAGGCGCTTCAGTCCGGAACCGCGCTGCTGCAACGGCCGCAGGTTCGAATCCTGCCTCAGGCATGGATGTGTGTGATGTCCTTAGGTTAGTTAGGTTTAAGTAGTTCTAAGTCTAGAGGACTGATGACCTCAGATGTTAAGTCACATAGTGCTCAGGGCCATTTGAACCAATTCGTTAAGTCCCATAGTGCTTAGAGCCATCTGAACCATTCTTTTTTTTTCAAATTTATTGTTGTATGAATTGCTGTCAAACCGACTGACGTATGACGTTAAACTGGGAGACCTGTAGTGTCGATGTTTGGTGCAGGGATTGGCAGTTTGCCCTCAACATTAACAAAGTAACGCACAACGTATAAACAAACGGAAAGATCGATTATTGTGTGAGTAGACTATTGCGGAACCATCACTGGAAGCGGTCTTTAAACATAATCCCACCCCCACATTCACTCCCTACAGGTCAGGACTTCATACCGTGTGATTCTGCGATGATGTCACAAACTTTCAGGGATGATGGAGAAGGGTTAACGTACCAATATGAGATGAGGGATCCTGGTTCGGAAACTGTCGACTCGAAATCTATGAACGAAAATCGTTTTGATATCTCTGACAGTGGAATACATGTGCCAGCGCTGTAGCTACTGTGCCCTCAGGGTAAGCAACTTTTAGACGTAGTAGCATGGAGAGCTTTGTTTCCCATATTTTTGGAGGAGGTAGTATGGACCAAAACAAGAAGAAATTTGCAGTAAATATGGATTATAAAATGCACACTTGAAGAACTGGACTACTTGTTCATCTTCAGTGCTGTGACACATCTCTTCTGCTGAACAAATGATTAAGGTATGTATTTTAAAGCCCATATTTACTGCACTTCTTTTCTTCTTTTTTTTTATCCATGTGAAAGTAGCTTACCCTACAGTCTTAGCAACAACAGTACCTTTACATGCATTCCAGTGGCAAAGGTATCAAAATGATTTTCCTTTATAACTTTCGACTCGGTTGTTCGCGAACCTAAGTCCT
The DNA here is from genome assembly GCF_021461395.2 of Schistocerca americana. Classification (NCBI taxonomy): domain Eukaryota; kingdom Metazoa; phylum Arthropoda; class Insecta; order Orthoptera; family Acrididae; genus Schistocerca; species Schistocerca americana. Next base: position 227,979,774 of record NC_060123.1, read on the forward strand.
TTATCTTAAATTGATACACCTTTCTCCATCACCCCTGAAAGTTTCTAACATAATCCCCATACATCTGTGAGTATGTGTACGGAGCCATTTATGGGGAATGACCAAATAAAATTAATCAAAGATTCCACACTGAGATTTATTGAAAGTGTCCCGAGAAAGTGTACAGAAGACCACCTCGAAGAATGTAGCTTACAAAATGGTTCAAATGGCTCTGAGCACTATGGGACTTAACATCTAAGGTCATCAGTCCCCTAGAACTTAGAACTACTTAAACCTAACTAACCTAAGGACATCACACACATCCATGCCGAAGGCAGGATTCGATCCTGCGACCGTAGCAGTCGCGCGGTTCCGAACTGAAGCGCCTAGAACCACTCGGTCACAACGGCTGGCGAACGTAGCTTACAAATACCACTATTTGCTCTATAAGCAAATATTGCTTGTCAGGCTGCGAACCGTACCAGAAAGGACTCGTAGGTGAAATAGAGATGATACAAAGAAAATTAGTACGTTTCATCACAGTACGTTTAGTAAGCGCGCGTCATGGAAATGCTAATCCATCTCTGGTAATAGACGATATAAGAGAGGCGTGATGATCACGCTGTAGTTTGCTGTTAAGATTTCCGTCAGCGTACTTTCCTAGTCAAACAATATATTGCTTCCTGTTCCTTAAATCTCGTCGAATGGTCACGAAGGTGAAACTAGAGAGATGCGAGCTCTCACAAAGACTTACCAACAATCGTTCCTCCCGCCCGCGATTCAGCAATGGAACAGAGAAGGGGGAAGTAACAGTGGCACCTTCCGCCATGTTCCATAAGGTGGACTGCGGAATATAAACGTAGATGTAACACTTTCGGAGTTTGGGACAGCTATAAAGCCGACCGATGTGGTCGAGCGGTTCTAGGCGCTTCATTCCGGAACCACGCGGCGGCTACGGTCGCAGGTTCGAATCCTGCCTCGGGCATGGATGTGTGTGATGTCCTTAGGTTACTTAGGTTTAAGTACTTCTACGTCTAGCGAACTGATGACCTCAGATGTTAAGTCACATAGTACTTAGAGCCATTTGAACCATTCTTTGCGTCAAAACGAGTGTGGTAATTGGCTTTCGAGCCAATGGTGGAATCATATCCGTAACGGCTAAGCCTGTAAACTGTTCGCTTGCTGATGTGGTTAAAACATACGTGGATCAACACAACTACGCATCTATCCTTGGGGACTGTCCACCCCTACATGCAGGTTATTTTTTCCTCGGCACGATGGCATCTATCAGCAGGACAATGCAAAGAGTGACAGCTCGCAGTGTACGTGCGTGGTTCGAGGGGCACCAGGGTGAGTTTAGCGTACTTCGCTGGATACCAAACTCCTCGGAAATACACTACTGGCCATTAAAAGTGCTACACCACGAAGATGACGTGCTACAGACGCGAAATTTAACCGACAGGAAGAAGATCCTGTGATATGCAAATGATTAGCTTTTCAGAGCATTCACACAAGGTTGGCGCCAGTGGCGACGCCTACAACGTGCTGGCACGAGGAAAGTTTACAACCGATTTCTCATACACAAACAGCAGTTGACCGGCGTTGCCTGGTGATACGTTGTTGTGATGCCTCGTGTAAGGAGGAGAAATGCGTACCATCACGTTTCAGACTTTGATAAAGGTCGGATTGTAACCTATCACGATTGCGGTTTATCGTATCGTGACATTGCTGCACGCGTTGGTCGAGATCCAATGACTGTTAGCAGATTATGGAATCGGTGGGTTCAGGAGGGTAATACGGAACGCCGTGCTGGATCCCAACGGCCTCGTATCAGTAGCAGTCGAGATGACAGGCATCTTATCCGCCTGGCTGTAACGGGTCGTGCAGCCACGTCTCGATCCCTGAGTCAACAGATGAGGACGTTTGCAAGACGACAACCATCTGCACGAACAGTTCGACGACGTTTGCAGCAGCATCGACTATCAGCTCGGAGACCATGGCTGCGGTTACCATTGACGCTGCATCACAGACAGGAGCGCCTGCGATGGCGTACTCAACGACGAACCTGGGTGCACTTATGGCAAAACGCCAGTTTTTCAGATGAATCCAGGTTCTGTTTACAGCATCATGATGGTGGCATCCGTGTTTGGCGACATCGCGGTGAACGCACATTGGATGCGTTTACTCGTCATCGCCATACTGGCGTATCACTCGGCGTGATGGTATGGGGTGCCATTGGTTACACGTCTCGGTCACCTCTTGTTCGCATTGACGGCACTTTGAACAGTGGACGTTACATTCCAGATGTGTTACGACCTGGGGCTCTACCCTTCATTCGATCCCTGCGAAACCCTACATTTCAGCAGGATAATGCACGACCGCATGTTGCAGGTCCTGTACGGGCCTTTCTGGATACAGAAATTTTTGGACTGCTGCCCTGGCCAGCACATTCTCCAGATCTCTCACCAACTGAAACCGTCTGGTCAATGGTGCCCGAGAAACTGGCTCGTCACAATACGCCTGTCGCTACCCTCGATGAACTGTGCTATCGTGTTGAAGCTGCATGGGCAGCTGTACCTCTACACGCCATCCAAGTTCTTGACTCAATGCCCAGGCGTATCAAGGCTGTTATTACAGCCCGAGGTGATTGTTCTGGGTACTGATTTCCCAGGATCTATGCACCCAAATTGCGTGAAAATGTAATCACATGTCAGTTCTAGTATAATATATTTGTTCAGTGAATACCCGTTTATCATCTGCAATTCTTCTTGGTGTAGCAATTTTAATGGCCAATAGTGTATTAAAACTACTTCTTTTATTAGTTCTCTGCATAATCACCACTCAGATTTTTGCATTTAACTTAAATCTTAACTAATTGACGAGTTCGCCCTGAATTTCAGCCAGCTCGTGACATCATCTTTAAATTCCTCCTGGCAGTCAAAGCGTTTGGGGCAAAGTCCTCTTTTTTACGTGCACGAATAGGAGGAAGTCACCTACCACCAAATCCGGCCTGTAGGGCGGCTTTAGCACTCCAAAAAAGCGGTACCCATAAGGTCTGTGAGTGATACAGTTTGATTTGTTATTTTTGGTTTGTTCGGCGAAGGTGGTTCGTCTCCGCGTTAACGTAGGAAACACGTTTCCTCCACCGGTCTTGACACTGTTTAGCAAGTGCAGTGCAAAAGAAAGTGCAGGAAGCAGCCGAATTCTGCGTTTTTCGATCATTCGGGAGACGTTATAGTATTCGACGAGCATAGAAAGTTTAGTGCTCTAAATGCTCGGTTACGATCTCATGCGATGCATTCGAAGAAATCTGCGGAAACTTTTCAGACAATTTACATATCGTGTAAAGCTACTTTTCAAGAATTGTTATCAAATTTCTGTACCTGTTCGTTCCTGACTACAGAGGTACAATCACTTTTGCCATGATCACTTACATTTATTCTTGCACCCTTAAACAATGGGCACTAATAATACACAGCACATTCATTCACCATATTCGGATTACGTATAGCACAAATGTTTCGATAAATCCCTCTACGGCTTTGAATTTGTCGCCACTAAAAACCGGATTACAGAACGGATTTCTCATTTGTCCAGTTTCCCTGTCGCAATTCTCGTTCTGAACGGCGAAAGAGAACCAATACAGCTTTTTTTCGCTAAGTACTAAGCACACTTCAAGTGAATTAATGATGGAGGGGGGGGGGGGGGGGTGAGAAACGAAAGAAAAGGGAAGGAGCTCAAGATGACAGCTGCATCGGAGCTTTACGCAGAGTCAGCGCCATTAAGTGAAAATGTGTACCGAACCGAGATTCGAACCTAGCATCTCCTTTTTTCCAGGCAGTTGCGTCAACCACTTAGACACACTCGGCGCCTCTGACGTCGCACAAAGTCCCGATGCAGCTGACATTATGAGTTTCTTCCCTTTCATTTCCTTCCTCCCCCATCCACCTTCAATTTACTTAACATGTATCACAGCTGCGGATTCTGCGTGATGTCTGCTCTTTCGGACATGCCCAAAGGAACAGACATTATGCACTCACATAATCTAAGCACGCTGACCTGCTTCATAAGGCAGTGAAGCTTATTTTCTGTCCTCGTTTCTACTTCCCAGGCTACATAAAAAACGGAGACTACTTTTCTGATAGCCCTCGTATATTTGTCAGTTTCTCTGTTCCGGTTGAACTTTTGTACTCAAAATCCAGACTCTAGGTTGAGTAAAGCTTTCCGTTCTCCAGCATTGGGTTGCACTTGATACTGCTGCCTGCCTGACTAAGGGATCGTAGGAACTGTCAACTGTTTATTCTTGTGCTGTGCTCGACGAAATATTTTAATGTAATTATTCTAGTAGGGGACAGTGTTGTACCTAGAGGATAGTGCAAATGTGAATATACAATGTTTTTCGGTCGGTACTTCAGTCTAGTGTCTGATTTTAGAATCACGTGAATCAATGTTTAAGCAGTTTCTGTCATTTTCTAGTTTTTCTTGTTGTTAGACACGGGTTTGTGTTTTGCGCAGTATTTGTAAAAATTTCGCGTTCTACAAAATGAAGTTTTTCATACTATATTAAATATATTGGGAAGAAAGTACTATAGAACTTATGTGAGTGAAATTCCATATTTACAAGTATTTGTATATACATAGTTAAGCCACACTTTGTCGGTTGTATAGCATCTTGTACCTTGAAACAGAAGAAGCTCTTTCACCATGGAACACGCGATACTTGGAAAAAGAATAGAGTTTCTTTAATGTACTAAAAATTTTACTTTTTATGAAAATGGAAATTTGTATTTGTTTCCAATAGTTTCTGTTTCAAAATGTATTTAAGTTGTAACTGGTTTTTAATAATGCTTCTTTTTGATTTCATTGCACTTCCTGGTTTTTGGTGTGTACTAGAGAGAACTGTGTTAAATACAGTACTAACAAGATTTTCAAAATTGCGAAACTTTAAATTTCAGTCGAATATTTGTTCCCGGATACATGACAGTGTTGTACCTTGGAACATGTTTTCAGACGTGGAAAAACTTTAAATTTTCGGGGTAATCTTTGCTCTTTCAGAGAAAGACTGCAACAATTAAAAAGTGAATTTCATCATTACAAAATGGAATAAGAAAATACATTAAACTTCTATCACAGAGCGAAATTCTGGAAAGTGAACCGAGGGATAACTCCTCTCTTACTCATGTGGAGGACCTCACACTTCTTATTGTTCAATGTCAATTGTCACTTTTTGCACCACGCACGTAACTTGTCTCAGTCACTCTGTTAGCGTTCTGAATTTAACTACGACGCCCTACCGTCTGACTCTCTTCGATTTCCTTTACACATACAGTGTATGAAGATCAGTGCCCCATAATAAATTTTATATCGCACTACGGCGCAACTCTCAAAACACTCTGGAACATCGTTTTTGAATATTACTAGATTTTCGAGTGGCGACAAGTGGAAATCACTTCCACATTTCGACATAATCACCGGTAGCTGAGTGGGCAGCATTTGATTCTAGTATTTCTGAAGTCGCTTGTTCAGCTACTGCTAGAAATTACTTTTAAAATTTTATGTGAGGTCTATGGAAATGTTAATTAAGAAACATTGAAACATATTTTTTTAATGAACATAATATTTTTATTTATTATTAATAACCGCATGAAAATTGAAGTATTCGCTATAAATTAAAATTTGGTACAAAGCTGTGAAATATAAAATAAAAAGAAAATATCTTTTTATTTTTAAAACTCTACTTGTAATATTGATGTATACAATTTATTGAACTTAACTGCAACACTGCTTGCAATCCTATATCGAATTGTAATTTATTTTCATGTGATTGACAGTCAAATATAAAAGACATTATTTTTATTAAAAAATTACGGTTCAGTACTTTTCATTAAAATTTCCATTTGATAATACGTATAGAATATAAATGAAAGTAACAGAAAGTTGCTGCTAACAAGAATCGAACACACAATTCGCTTTATACTGAACTTATAGCTATCTATTGAACTACCGAAGATTTTGTGGGAAAAATATGAAACTTTCTGTCGAAAATCTTCTAATCTGAAAACAGATGCAAACATCTGATTGCTTTTACAAATGAGTTAATGTGTTGAATATTTCCCGTTAAGAATTTAAACAAGGAAAAAATTTGAAAAGGTTATAAATTACCTAAACAGTTTGTTGAAAGCTGCTAAGTGCTCTTGTTATCAAACACTGGAGAGTATAACCTGGAAAATTTACGCTCGGTTTTAAGCAAAAGCTAGCTTCTCATGCATGTCACTGTTTATGGGCATCATATCTCCTGAGCTCTGTGTCGTACAATTACACAGTGTATTGAAGTTCCGTTAGGACTGCTTGCGCGAAATTCCAAACTGCAAAGTTATCTCGTGGCGAGTTGCAGCGTTACGATCCTTGAAGTTCCAGAAACAGCTGTAGAAAGTATCAGCGCTACCATTGCTGCAGCAGGCATCCTGGCCGCGAATGTTAACTGTACGTGTCTGGCACTCGTCGGAAAACTGCAGTGGAGCAGTGAGCCAAAAATTTTTTTAAGTCCTCCTGCTTTCGTGGGCGAGAATTCAGCGAATTCGACCAAATCCCGAGAGGCAGATTCCTAGTTACTCCTCCATCACGAGACCGCAGTCTACAAAGCAAAGATTGTGCGCGAGCTTTGGGCAGCAAACGGATCACCGTCCTGGGTCAACCACCGTATTCGCCGAATTTGGCCACAGCCGACGCCTTCTGGCTTTTCCCCAAATTAAAGACGGCAATGAAAGGAATCCGTTATGACACAGTTAATGATGTCCAACAAAATTGTACTGTATTACTAAACTCAACTCCAAAAAAGGACTACGGGTACTTTCGAAACAGTTAAAACTATTTCAGCTGTGGTTTGGTTCAGGGGAAGACTATTTTGAATAAATACAGTGATTTTGTGAACGGAAGCCATGACTTTTATTTTTCATAGCCACAGTCCTCACGGAACTGGGACACACTGTGTGTATAATATTTGAGGTGTATTCAGTGGTATATGTGGTTGTTAAGTGGAAATACTGGATGAATATACAGGATGGTCTATTGATCGTGACCGGGACAAATAGATCACGAAATAAGCATCAAACGAAAAAACTACAAAGAAAGGAACTTGTCTAGCTTGAAGGGGGAACCAGGTGGTGCTATGGTTGGCCCGCTAGATGGCGCTGCCATAGGTCAAACGTATATCAACTGCGTTTTTAAAAAAATAGGAGCCCCAATATTTTATTACATATTCGTGTAGTACGTAAAGAAATATGAATGTTTTCGTAGAACCACTTTTTCCGCTTTGTGATAGATGGCGCTGTAATAGACACAAACATATGGCTCACAATTTTAGACGAACAGTTGGTAACAGGTAGGTTTTTTAAATTAAAATACAGAACGTAGGTACATTTGAACTTTGTGAACTTATCATTTCTGAGAACACATGCTGTTACAGCGTGATTACCTGTAAATACCACATCAATGAAATAAATGCATTTGGCAATACGTGTAACGACATTCCTCTCAACAGCGAGTAGTTCGCCTTCCGTAATGTCAGCACATGCATTGACAATGCGCTGACGCATGTTGTCAGGCGTTGTCGTTTGATCACGATGGCAAATATCCGTCAACTTTCCCCGGGGACGTCTGATCCGGTGAACGTGCGGGCCATGGTATGGTGCTTCGACTACCAATCCACCTGTCATGAGATATGCTATTCAATACCGCTTCAAGCGCACGCGAGCTATGTGCCGGACATCCATCATGTTGGAAGTACATCGACATTCTGTCATGCACTGAAACATCTTGTAGTAACATCGGTAGAACATTACGTAGGAAATCAGCATACATTGCACCATTTAGATTGCCATCAGTAAAATGGGGGCCAATTATCCTTCCTCCCATAATGCCGCACCATACATTCACCCGCCAAGGTGTCTGATGTTCCACTTGTCGCAGGCATCGTGGATTTTCCGTTGCCCAATAGTGCATATTATGCTGGTTTACGTTACCGCTGTTGGCGAATGACGCTTCGTCGCTAAATAGAACGCGTGCAAAAAATCTGTCATCGTCCCGTAATTTCTCTTGTGCCCAGTGGCAGAACTGTACACGACGTTCAAAGTCGTCGGCATGCAATTCCGGGTGCAATCGATGTTGATGTAGCATTCTCAACACCGACGTTTTTGAGATTTCCGATTCTCGCGCAATTTGTCTGCAACTGATGTGCGGCGGATTAGCCGCGACAGCAGCTAAAACAGTTACTTGGGCATCATCATTTGTTGCAGGTCGTGGTTGACGTGTCACATGTGGCTGAACACTTCCTGTTTCCTTAAATAACGTGACTATCCGGCGAACGGTGCGGACACTTGGATGGTGTCGTCCAGGATACCGAGCAGCATACATAGCATGCGCCCGTTGGGCATTTTGATCACAATAGCCATATATCAACACGATATCGACCTTTTCCGCAAGTGGTAAACGGTCCATTTTAACACGGGTAATGTATCACGAAGCAAATACCGTCCGCACTGGCGGAATATTTCGTGATACCACGTACTTATACGTTTGTGACTATTAGAGCGCCATCTATCACAAAGCGAAAAAAGTGGTCCAACTAAAACATTCATATTTCTTTACGTTCTACAAGAATATGTAATAAAGGAAGGTGGTTCCTGTTTATAAAAACACAGTTGATATCCGTTTGACCAATGGCAGCGCCATCTAGCGGGCCTAACATAGCGCCATCTGGTTTCCCCCTTCAAGCTAGACTAGTTTCGTTCTTTGTAGTTTTTTCATTTGATGCTTATTTCGTGAAATATTTGGCCCGGTGACTATCAATGGGCCACCCTGCATAGTCTGAGAAAATTGTGCACCGTGATTAACACACAGTTTCTAACAGCAGAGAGAAGACAAAATTCGTAGGATACCTCCTAATATCTTATCTAACTTCTTTTTCCCAGCGTGGTGTAGCATCTAGACGTGGCTTGCTGCTTTTATAGCCGTCCAAAACTGTGAAAGTGTTGCCAGTGCAGGATGTTGTGCAAGAACTGACCTCGCGATTACATCCCATAAAAGTTCGATCGGATTCATGTCGGGCGATCTGGGTGGCCAAAATGCGCTGGAACTGTCCAGAATACTTTTCAAACTAATCACGAAAAATTGTGGTCCGGCAACATGGTGTATTGTCTCAATAAAAATTGCATCGTTGTTTGGGAACATGAAGTCCATCAATAGCTGCAGGTGGTCTGCAAGTGGCCGAACATAGCCGCTTCCAGTGAATGATTGGGTCAGTTGGACCACAGGATCCAGTCCATTCCAAGTAAACACAGTCCACACCATGATGGAGGCACCACCAGCTTGCACAGTGCCTTGTTGACAATTTGGGTACACGGCTTCGTGGGATCTTCGCCACACTCGAACCCTACCATTAGCTCTTACCAGCTGAAATCTGTACTCATCTGATCACGGTTTTCCAGTTGTCTAGGATCCAACGGATATGGTCACGAGCCCAGTAGAGACGCTGCAGGCGATGTCATGCTGTTAGCAAAAGCACTCGCGTCGGTAGTCCGCTGCCGTAGCCCATTAACGCCAGATTAGGCCGCTCTGTTCTAACGGAAACGTTCGTCGTACGTCACCCGTTGATTTCTGCCGTTATTTCTCGCAGTGTTGCTTGTCTGTTAGCACTGACAATTCTACAAAACCGACTGAAGGCCGTCGGCCATTGTATTGTCCGTGGTGAGAGGTAAGGCCTGAAATATGGTACTCACGACACACTCTTGACGTTGTGGGTCTCAGAAGACTGGTTTCCCTAACGATTTCCGAAAGGGGATGTCCCACACGTCTAGCTCTAACTGCCATTCCGCGTTCAGAATCTTTTAATTCCCTTCGTGGGACTATAACCACGTCGGAAGCCTTACCGCATGAATCACCTGTGTACAAATGACGTTTCCGCCAATGCATTTCTCTTTTATACCTTGCGTGCGCTATACTACCGCCATCTGTATAGGTGCATATAGCTATCCCACGAATTTTGTCATCTCAGTGTACGTGGATCCTATCTAAAAATACTGGATGAACATACAGTCTGGGTAATTTTGCGCTGTGAGTTACGCTGTATCAAGAGTCGTACACAGTTTCTAGCAACAATACTTGTCTTACTAAATTAAATCTCCAACATAAGATTGCATCTCTTAACAAGTATTATGACAGTATTTAAAAAATTTTAATTAGATTAATAATAACACGCATCGAAAAAAGTTTTGCATCACCCCGGTTCCCAGAACTCCTGAAGACAGACGTTGTCTGTGGATATTGTATCACAGACACAGGCCCTTTGACTCTTCAGAGATGTCACTAAACCCGCCCAAAGATGTAAACAACCATGCATGAGCAGCGCCTGTTAGACGGAGGGGGTCCGATAGCCGATCAGTTCCAGTCATTCCACCAGGATGGACGTACACGGTTCGTGCTATCTGTAGTTCAATCATGCCTAGACGTTCAATACCGAGGTTCGATCGCGTCCGCATTGTTACTTTGTGCCAGGAAGGGCTGCCTACAAAGGAAGTGTCCAGGCGTCTCGGAGTAAACCAAAGCGATGTTGTTTGGACATGGAGGAGATACAGAGAGACAGAAACTGTCATGACATGCCTCGCTCAAACTGGCCAAGGGCTACTACTGCGTGGATGACCGCTACCATCGGATTATGGCTCGGAGGAACCCTTACAACAACGCCCCCATGTTGAATAACGCTTTTTGTGCAGCCACAGGACGTCGTGTTACGACTCAAACTGAGCGCAATAGGCTGCATGATGAGCAACTTCACTCCAGACGTCCATGGCGAGCTCCATCTTTGGAACCATGACACCATGCACCGCGCTACAGATGGGCCCAACAACATGCCGAATGGACCGCTCAGGATTGGCATCACGTTCTCTTCACCGATGAGTATCGCATGTGTCTTCAACCAGACAATCGTCGGAGACGTGTTTGGAGGCAACACGGTTAGGCTCAACGCCTTAGACACACTGTCCAGCAAGCGCAGCAATGTGGAGGTTCCCTGCTGTTTTGGGGTGGCATTATGTGGGACCGATGTACGCCGCTGGTGGTCATGGAAGGCGCCGTAACGGCTGTACGATACGTGAATGCCGTCCTTCGACCGATAGTGCAACCATATCAGCAGCATATTGGCGAGGCATTCGTCTTCATGGACAAAAATTCGCGCCGCCATCGCGCACATCTTGTTCAAATGGCTCTGAGCACTATGGGACTCAACTGCTGAGGTCATTAGTCCCCTAGAACTTAGAACTAGTTAAACCTAACTAACCTAAGGACATCACAAACATCCATGCCCGAGGCAGGATTCGAACCAGCGACCGTAGCGGTCTTGCGGTTCCAGACTGCAGCGCCTTTAACCGCACGGCTACTTCGGCCGGCTGCACATCTTGTGAATGACTCCCTGCAGGATAACGACATCGCTCGGATAGAGTGGCCAGCTTGTTCTCCAGACATGAGTCTTATCGAACATGCCTGGGATAGACTGAAAAGGGCTGTTTATGGACGACGACCCACCAATCACTCTGAGGGACCTACGTCGAATCGCCGTTGAGGAGTGGGACAATCGGGACCAACAGCGCCTTGACGATCTTGTGAATAGTATGCCACGGCCAGTACAGGCACGCATCAATGCAAGAGGACGTGCTGCTGGGTAGTAGAGGTACCGGTGTGTACAGCAATCTGGACCACCACCTCTGAAGGTCTCTCTTTATGGTGGTACAACATGCAATGTGTGGTTTTCATGAGCAATAAAAAGGGCGGAAATGATGTTTGTGTTGATCTCTATTCCAAATTTCTGTACAGGTTCCGGAACTCTAGGAACCGAGGTGGAGCAAACCTTTTTTTTATGTGTGTATACGAAATATCAAAAATAAAATCTTTGTTGCTCCTGGAAGATGTTAGACAACTTGCGGCTGTGACCGTGTACCCTATTAGTCGTTTAGTAGTACAGGAGTCCAGGCACAGACCTTAAAATTATAAGGAACCTGAAGAGCAGTAGTCCGTAATGTCGCCTATTTGTATGCTCTGGAGGTAATGCCCGAGCTTTAGGTCTACATCTACATCTACATCTACATTTATACTCCGCAAGCCACCCAACGGTGTGTGGCGGAGGGCACTTTACGTTCCACTGTCAGTACCTCCCTTTCCTGTTCCAGTCGCGTATGGTTCGCAGGAAGAACGACTGCCGGAAAGCCTCCGTGAGCGCTCGAATCCCTCTAATTTTACATTAGTGATCTCCTCGGGAGGTATAAGCAGGGGGAGGCAATATATTCGATACCTCATCCAGAAACGCAGCCTCTCGAAACCTGGACAGCAAGCTAGACGGCGATGCAGAGCGCCTATCTTGCAGAGTCTACCACTTGAGTTTGCTAAACATCTCTGTAACGCTATCACGCTTACCAAATATCCCTGTGACGAAACGCGCCGCTCTTCTTTGGATCTTCTCTATCTCCTCCGCCAACCCGATCCGGCACGGATCCCACACTGATGAGCAATACTCAAGTATAGGTCGAACGAGTGTTTTGTAAGCCAGCTCCTTTGTTGGTGGACAACATTTTCTCAGGACTCTCCCAATGAATCTCAACCTGGCACCCGCCTTACCAAAAATTAATTTTATATGATCATTCCACTTCTAATAGTTCCGTACGCATACTCCCAGATATTTTACAGAAGTAACTGCTACCAGTGTTTGTTCCGCTATCATATAATCATACAATAAAGGATCCTTCTTTCTATGTATTCGCAATACATTAGATTTATGTATGTTAAGGGTCAGTTGCCACTCCCTGCACCAAGTGCCTATCCGCTGCAGATCTTCCTGCATTTCGCTACATTTTTCTAATGCTGCAACTTCTCTGTATACTACAGCATCATCCGCGAAAAGCCGCATGGGACTTCCGACACTATCTATTAGGTCATTTATATATATTGTGAAAAGCAATGGTCCCATAACACTCCCCTGTGGCACGCCAGAGGTTACCTTAACGTCTGTAGACATCTCTCCATTGATAACAACACCCTGTGTTCTGTTTGCTAAAAACTCTTCAATCCAGCCACACAGCTATTCTGATATTCCGTAGGCTCTTACTTTGTTTATCAGATACAGTGCGGAACTGTATCGAACGCCTTCCGGAAGTCAAGGAAAATGGCATCTACCTGGGAGCCTGTATCTAATATTTTCTGGGTCTCATGAACAAATAAAGCCAGTTGGGTCTCACACGATCGCTGTTTCCGGAATCCATGTTGATTCCTACAGAGTAGATTCTGGGTTTCCAGAAATGACATGATACGCTAACAAAAAACATATTCTAAAATTCTACAACAGATCGATGCCAGAGATACAGGCCTATAGTTTTGGGCATCTGCTAGACGACCCTTCTTGAAAACTGGGACTACCTGCGCTCTTTTCCAATCATTTGGAACCTTCCATTCCTCTAGAGACTTGCGGTACACGGCTGTCAGAGGGGGCAAGTTCTTTCGCGTACTCTGTGTAGACGTGCTATCAGCTGTTATGTTTTGATTGCAGCCACTGGCGCTGGTGGGGTCCCTGCTGGTGGCGGTGAGCGGCGGCGCCCTCTACATGATGTGGCGGTACCGAGAGGACGTCGAGGAACCTCCTGATCTCCAGCTCGGCGCCGACCGCAACCGAGCCGTCTCTGTCGTCATCTGACAGCTGCCTGCCTGCGCACTACTTCTGCCCCTCTCAGCTACCTGGTGTTCAGCACGCAGATATCTCGAGGATTCGAACGAATGCTGTGGACAATGTACACTATGATTCTTGCAGGACAGTCTGCGACCCCATACAGTTACAACAGTGTTGTTTGTTTGCGTTCTTCACTATATTGCACGATGTATCAAATAAGTTCACTACTTTGAAATGAACCGTTTGGTGGTCTTTTCATAATGTACAAAAGGGCCAGTCGATCCGTGTGGGCGATTGGGACGAATAGGAATAGTTGACCGAAAAGTCTTCTCTTAGGATGCAAAGAATTTAAACAATTTTGTTGCGTGTCAGCTGTACGCGGCTCAACTCAGTCACGAAATTCGTAAGTTCCATGTTGATATAGAAGTCCAGTGGCTCCAAGAGATAACATTATATACACTCGCCTACAAATTAGAAATAAAAGGTAAAGCGAAGACGTGGCGACGTGCATGCCCTTGAGCTGCACGTTGATGAAGGAGATCTTTGACGACTGACAACTCCCAATGGCTGATTCACAGAGTGACACCCCAGAATCGAAATCTGTTTTGCCTGCGGCCGTGTAGCGATCTTACCACGTGAAACTGCGTGTATGAGCCGACACTTGTCGCTACGGTTTGGATTCTTTATTACCAATGGCTTCCCAGAGTAGCTGCATTTTCCGTAAACCGCCCCATCCTCTCCATTCTGTCTTGAAATGGTCACACCTATAAACGTCAAGTCTATGTCAGATACGGTATGTTCCACTTCATCATACGAGATCCTGTAGCAACCTGGTATCACTGTCAAAATGGATCTACACGCCATAAACCAAAATATAGCATTATACTAGGCATTCAAGCACTCCGTCTTAAGGCCACAAGTGACCCATCGGGACCATCCGACCGCCGTGTCATCCTCAGTGGAGGATGCGGATAGGAGGAGCGTGTGACCAGCACACCGCTCTCCTGGTCGTTATGATGGTTTCCTTGGACTGGAGCCGCTACTATTCGGTCGAGTAGCTCCTCAATTGGCATCACGAGGCTGAGTGCACCCCGAAAAATGGCAACATCGCGTGGCGGCCCGGATGGTCACCCACCCAATGGCCGGCCACGCCCGACAGCTCTTAAGTTCGGTGAGCTGACGTGAACAGGTGTATCCACTGCGGCAAGGCCGTTGCCTGTTATACTAGGGCGTTCTGAAAAATAATGCCCCCGAATTTTTTGTGAGAAAACTCTCAAAGGTTTTTAAGTAAAACGAACATTATTAACATTCTGCATCTTTATTCTTCATGTTTACACATTTATTTCTCAACATAGTCAGCCTGGCGACGAACACATTTCTCCCCACGAGAGACCAGTTTGTCAATACCGTCACTGTAGAATGTTTGACTTTGTTGACAGAGCCACGACCTCATCTTCGCTTGCAGCGCTTCCCCACTATCAAAGTGACGTCCTCGAAGGCGTTGTTGAAGTCTTGCAAACAAATTAAAATAGGATGGGGCCAAGTCGGCTGTATGGAGGATGATCGATAACAGTGAATCCAAGGCGTCGGCTTGTTGCAGAAGTAGCAGCGCTCTGGTCTGATATTGTCTTGCTGAAGGGGAGGGTGGTCCATGCGTGGACGAACTCTCCGAATTCGAAAACCGATTACAGCACACTGTTTCTCACGCGCTGACGTAGTTTCGTTACACACCGCCATGTTGCACGCTACAATTCAGAGCCCTCTAGCGGCAGAAGGTTGCAAATATATAGACGGGAAGAATAAAGTTGTTCAATGTTAAAAACGTTTGTTTTATTTAATAATCTTTGAGTTTTCACATAAAAATTTCCGGGGCGTTACTTTTCAACAAGCCCTCGTATACCGAATGGCGGGCGTGTGGATTTGCGAAGATTTTCGGAAATACGATATGACTTTAATGTGTGCATCCATGTTTCTGGAACCACTGTAGGTACTAATCATTCTGGCGAAATTTACTTTTTAAAATGTTTCCTTGCCGGTCCTTATCTTCCCGTCACCGATTCTCCCATCATAGAAGGATTCTTAAAGATATCGTACCATAGTCAATATTGCTAAGTACTAATTTAAGGCCAAGAAACACCTTTATTCGAGTTAAATGTTACATCGATCTGTGTATCAAGGACTAAGTATATGAACTGAGCTGATCTGTGTTAACAGCAGGTTCCTTTCGTACGCCTACCACAATGCAGTTGTGTAGAGGATATGTCAGCACGTGAACAATTTTGTTCATGCAAATTACGAAAGCCAGTTGGTTTACAATTATTTTTTCCACAAAAAATAAGTTCTGCCAAATATTCTCCGCAGTATATTGATCATGTATTCCGCGGAGAAAGATTTCACATTAACACTAGACGAGTCAAGTAATGACATGCACGTCTAAATTAATTTTTAATAATTAGCCCATAACCTCTCACAACCTTTCCATGAATCATCTTTCTCATTGAATTTAATCTCAAAGGAGAGATTCTTTTGTAAATAAAACACTTCTGGAGACATTTGTGTAAATGTTCTGTAAAATCCGTACTCATCTGTCAATATGTATTTATTATGTTTCAAATATATGTCTTTTATCAAATGTATTGTGTTATGGAAGTTTTTGAATTCTCTTCTTTCAGTTAGTCGTCAGTTATATACTACGAAGAACCACGCAAAAAATCAGGAATTCTAACTTGTGGTAAAGTAAAGGTGTGCATTCCTGCTGACGACTACGCCAGGATGAGGGAAAATTAAGGTTTAACGGTCCCGTCTACATCGAGGTCATTAGGGACAGAGCAGTAGCTCAGATTGTCTTAAGTATGGAAAAGGAAATAGGCCATGGTCTTCCAAAGGAACCATCCCAGCGTTGCATCGTGCGATTTAGGGAAATTACGGAAACCTAAATCTGGTGGACCAAACGTGGATTTGAACCGTCGTCTTTCTGGATGCCAGTCCACTGCGCTAACCACTGTCTCACCTCGCCCTGTGACGACATCGGAGATCCTTTATGGACGAGTAGGACCACATACGTCGTATATGAATCTCATTTTTGTTTGCTTCTGGAGAAATGATGGAGGGGAGCGTAGTTTGACCACTGCAGTGCCTCATTGGGAGGTGGCTGTCTCTGTGACTGCGAGCAGACAAGGCGAGAGACAGTAGTAAGTGGAATCTGAAGAGGTTCAACCAGGCGTCCGAAAGCTGGTGTTCCATGAACAGATAGTTAAGTTGAGCTTAGGCGTAAGCCAAGATGTTTGCTAGCGTGTAGACCGGTGTTACATGGTAGCTTAAAGGTGTCCACATTCGTAACTGCCAGCTTCAAACGCGTGCTTGTGCTAGCTTATTTGAGCGTCTGTGTGGGAATTATGTGTAAGCATTGTAACGATACAAGTGGCTAGAGGTTTGAATGCTTTTCGAGTAAGCAGACTTGCGTAGAACTGGATACAGACCAATGAGTTATTATCGCGAGGTCGCAGCGCGATTTTGAACCAATGGTACCAATTACCACTTTTTCGCAGCAATCTTGCCGATCAACGCGAGGCAGCAGCGTTGTGGAAGGATTGGGCACCGCACACAATTCACGATCCTAGCAGCAGCTGCCATCGGCCTTCTGTGGACATATTCTGTTTCAGGGCGGATTTCTTTACTGAAGGGATGAAAAATATCTTGAAATACTGGACAGCTCTTGCACCACGGTGAAGAGCCCCATTAATGAGATTGTAGCCCTTGCCCACTCGTCACTTTCAAAAGTTACCACCTTCCTTACCTCTATCCTCTTTCCATGTATCTCACTTCGGTCATTAACCATTTTATTTACTATTTAAGTTATTACGTGGGGGCTTACCTAGTGGTTGTAGGGGGGCTGTTATTGTTTATTTAGGCTGTAATTTATTACGCTTTTAACTATCCTTATTGCTGTGGTTTAACAACGAATGAGGACAGCCTTTTCCTTATTGCTGTAATTTACTATCCTCATCACTACAATTTATTACGAAACATGGCTGCCACAACCAAACATGGCTGCCCAAGATAAGTTAGCCACTATTGTAACAGTGGACATAACCCGGTGCAAATAGAGCAGGAAATTAAAAGATACAAGTAAGATAGCTTGCGTACTGCGTAATCTACATCTTTAGGAACGTTTTTGGTTGGTTTAAATGGCTCTGAGGACTATGGGACTTAACATCTGAGGTCACCAGTCCCCTAGAACTACTTACACCTAACTAACCTAAGGACATCACACACATCCATGCCCGAGGCAGGATTCGAACCTGCGACCGTAGCAGTCGCGCGGTTCCGGACTGAAGCGCCTAGAACCGCTCGGCCACAACGGCCGGCTGAATGTTTTTGGGTTCTTCCAGATATGTATGTGGTAATATTACGGTAATAACACACCACTGCTGCAGAAGCAGTGGGAACTTAGAACAGTTCAAGTAAGAGTTTGACAGCTGTATGATACACGGTCTGTTTATTAGAAACATTTAGGAACACATTTCTGAGCCCCTCCAACAACGTGTGTATCAGTATTACACTAATAACTCCTTGTTCTAGGTTTCACAACTGCCGCAACTTCCCCGAACATGAGTGGAGCAGTATTTAATTATCACTGATCACGCGAGGGACTCGAGAGCAGATGCGCATTGTGCAGCCAAGAGCTCGCTGGCTACACATGCATTCCAACTATGCGGTGCGAGGGCAGGCGTCTGCTACAACGCGCAGGCACCATTACCTTAGAAAGCCATCTGGAGACCACCCTGTCAGTGAGTATGTAGACCGCTGTCACAACGAGAAAATAAACTGCTAAAACTATACAGAAAATTCACAGTCGCACGAAATTTCCTATCACATTCCCAGAAAATCCGTGAAGTGCAAGTAGGTCTCGCATACGAGGTTTCCTTACAAAGTTACTTATGTACACAGATCCTGGGAACCGAGGACCTCTACGATTTTTGCCTGTTATCGAATCGATACAGGAAAGATATACGTCTACCCACTCCTGAGAAAAAAGGTTCTTACCAGAACGACAGACAGACAGTCGGATAACAAACGATGTATACATGAAGATGGTATCTGTTCTTTCGGACATGTCCGAAAGAACAAATACCATCGGTGACCATGCAGCTCGTTGGAATGAAATGACAATGAAATGAATACTCCTAGCTGCACACAGGCGTTGATATAAGTCAACAGGGACAGATGGAAGTGTGTGCCCGAACCGGGACTCGAACGCGGGATCTCTTGCTTGCATGGCAACCGCTCTATCCATCTTTTTTTTCCATTTTGTTCGATATACAGGGTGATTCAAAAAGAATACCACAACTTTAGGAATTTAAAACTCTGCAACGACAAAAGGCAGAGCTAAGCACTATCTGTCGGCGAATTAAGGGAGCTATAAAGTTTCATTTAGTTGTACATTTGTTCGCTTGAGGCGCTGTTGACAAGGCGTCAGCGTCAGTTGATGCTAAGATGGCGACCGCTCAACAGAAAGCTTTTTGTGTTATTGAGTACGGCAGAAGTAAATCGACGACAGTTGTTCAGCGTGCATTTAGAACGAAGTATGGTGTTAAACCTCCTGATAGGTGGTGTATTAAACGTTGGTATAAACAGTTTACAGAGAATGGGTGTTTGTGCAAAGGGAAAAGTTCTGGACGGCCGAGAACGAGTGATGAAAATGTAGCACGCATCCAGCAAGCATTTGTTCGCAGCCCAGGAAAATCGACTCGCAGAGCTAGCAGAGAGCTGCAAATTCCACAATCAACTGTATGGAGAGTCCTACCAAAAAGGTTAGTTATGAAACCTGAACGTCAACTACCCGAGGCGATGGATCGGCCGCCAGGCAGCCCGTGACAGAGCACTTCATCACTGGCCTCCAAGAAGCCCTGATCTTACCCCCTGCTATTTTTTCTTATGGGGGTATGTTAAGGATATGGTGTTTCGGCCACCTCTCCCAGCCACCATTGATGATTTGAAACGAGAAATAACAGCAGCTATCCAAACTGTTACGCCTGATACGCTACAGAGAGTGTGGAACGAGTTGGAGTATCGGGTTGATATTGCTCGAGTGTCTGGAGGGGGCCATTTTGAACATCTCTGAACTTGTTTTTGAGTGAAAAAAAACCTTTTTACATACTCTTTGTAATGATGTATAACAGAAGGTTATATTATGTTTCTTTCATTAAATACACATTTTTAAAGTTGTGGTATTCTTTTTGAATCACCCTGTAGTTCGTTGCATTTGGTCTGGGCGGACGTCACCAGACATCCGTTCAAGTTGATCGTTGATTCTTTGACTCAAGTTTTTTTTATAACCATTTGAGCCACCGAGGACACAGAGGATAGCGCGACTGCAGGGACTTATCTCTGGCACGCCTCCCGTGAGACCCATATTCCCAACTTATTGTCCCGCACTATATTCATAGTGCCCTTGCCCATTATACTCATTACGCGCGGATTTTTGCCGATTCCCGTAAGAGTTCGGGCACTGTTTGTGCATCCGCACAGAAGAAGACGATGGTCAAATGGCCGGTGAGCCTGAACTATATATATATATATATATATACATAGTATCTGTTCTTTCGGACATGTCCGAAAGAACAGATACCATCGGTGACCATGTAGCTCGTTCGAACGAAATTACAGCGACTTATATCAACGCCTGTATGCAGCTAGGAGTATTCATTTCACTGTAATTTCAAAACAAAACAATTTTTTTCGTGTGAAATAATTACAAATTAATAATTCTCGGACTTTTTTCCGTTACTTGTTCTGTGAAACATTGATACTTGCCAATTTTCTTGATTCTAGTTCAACGGGAAGTGCTCTATAAATTTCGACGAGTGAGCTTGCGAATATAAAATATGTGACTTAAATGCCCATATCTTTTGATTGCACTGACTCAGAAGCTTCAATTTTTTACTCTTCCAAGGGCTCGTAGACCATAATATGCGACATAAATGCGTCTATCTGTTCCTAAGAAAAAAGTGTTGTTAACAGTCGGACAGGCAGATGGACGACAAAGTAGAGGTATAAGGGTTCCGTTGTGAACGATTGAGGTACAGAACGCATGGTAGTCAGTAGCACTTACCACTCAGCTACAGAGACAGATGCACCCTGACAGGCACGCTATAATAAACTATGTCTATGAACGCCAGTGCTTCTAGAGTGACTTGCAAAAACTTATTCATTCTACAGAGGCTATAGCTCAGAAACATGTAGTAACAAAATGATGGTATGTACAACTCATATACAGGGTGGAGAAAACTTGTGTTACGAAATTTTCGCCCTGGATAGCTGATGCCAGTAGGAACCAAAATTACTAATGTTGCGTAGGTCGACAAGGCACCATTTTTAAACTACGGAAACTTGGAGCCGCGCACTCCGATTGGCCGCGGGATTGCCCTGTTGCCGGATACTCTGGACAACGCATGGCCGCGAATGCTTTGTCTGCTGGCGAATTCGATGTATCCATGATGAGGGGCGTTTGTACGTGTGAACCGCCAACCAAACCGCTGCCCGTCAACCGATGAACGGCAACAGGGCAATCCCACGACCAATCAGCTCGCGTGGCGCCAAGTTTCTGTAGTTTGTGCGTTGTCGACCTACACAATATTAGCAATTTTGGTTCCTACTGGCATCAGCTATCCAGGGTTAAAATTTCGTGAGACAATTTTTCTCCACACTGTAAAACTGGAACCCAGGATAACAATAATAACCAAACAAGCATGTAACATATGCTTTCCAACAATTAGGAACTAAACAAATGTGAGGGAGGAGTAATACATGCCTCGGATTCCACTATCACTCATACATGTCTGTCCCACACAGTAATCGTTGAGTGACTGCCGAAGTGGCTGGGATGGTGCACTCATTACAAAAGGCATCCTGTGTGGAGTTTTGGGTCATACGGGGAATGGCTATAAAATAACGGAGCAACTAGTGTAAAACATTTTACTTCAAAATCATAAATACGTAGTTATTGTCAACCTTAATATACTCCACTCCTCTGCCCTTACAACGCTCCATACGAGTTTTCCATTGATGGAAACAGTATTGGAAGCATTATTTTATTCATGGCTGTGATTTTTACCAACTGTAGTATTTCTTTTTTCAGAATAAATTTCAGTCATTAGTTGCAAAAAATTTCATTACGCATTACCAGTCTCGACAAATTAATTTGTTAGCTTCAGAAGCCTACAAAATTAGGGATACTATATATCTTCAGACTTTAGGTATACAAAGTAAAGTATGAAAAGTATATTACAGAAATTTACTTAGATTAGCAGATAGTCAATATCTTCTTCATAGAAGGGTAATGCCATGGTATGTTCAGAAATTGATGAATTGTATGTTATTATTTTAAACACTGTTTGATAACTTACAATAGCTGAATCACATATATGTATCTGCTGTGCTAGCAGCAAGGAAGATATATAAAAGCATGTATAAAAATATAACCAAGACATAAAGAACTTCTATATAATACATTTAAAAAAAGACACTGTTTTGACTGCATATTATCTTTTATAAAATGTGAAAATTATTCTACCCCTTTCTAATATTAGAATTATGTGTCACATTTCTTCGAATGAATTGTATATAAATTCCTTATGTGACTTGTTTATATTTTTACATACGCTTTTATATATGTTCCTTGCTGCTAGTACAACAGATTGATATATGTGATTCAGTTACTTTAATTTGTCAAACAGTGTTTAAAATAATCACATACAATGTGCCAATTTCTGAACATAGCATGGCATTATCCTTCTATGAAGCAGATATTGACTGTCTACTAAACTAAGTAAGTTTCTGTAACAATATTATAGAAGGAAAGTCGGTACTCACCATATAGTGGAGATGCTGAGTCGCAATAATAGGCACAACAAAAAGATTCACACAATTATAGCTTTCGTCCATTAAGGCCTTTTTTTTCCTAAGTAAGTTTCTGTAATATACAGGGTGTTTCAAAATGAATATACGGGTTTGAAGGCTTTCTAGCACTTATTACATTTAACTTACATTACTTACTTTATTACATTTAATTTACAATTATAAATAATACATTAAATGAAAGAGCAACTATAACAGTCTTTCTTAAAAGTGTTCACTGTGAGCACCATCGTCACACATCGAGGCGATAGGCGAGTTTTTCCGAAACCTTGATCACTATGTCTATAGTAACTGTTTCAACAGTGCTGTTTCTGAAGTCAAATAGATCACTTGGTAGCGGAGACATATACACATCATCCTTTATGACTCCCCAAAGGCAAAAATCGCAAGGGGTCAGATCGCGTGTGATCACGAAGATCATATGAAACTAGCTCTGTCATCCCGCGCCTTGCGGCCAATCCAGCGGTCGGGTATAACGTCTTTAACCAGTCGCGTGCTGAGTTATGCCAGTGGGATGGCACACCATTTTGTTGCTGAGAAACACCAGTTACAGCTGCTTCGCCGAAAAAGTCGAGAGCAGTCTCGTTGCAACTGCGCCATCTCATGGCGATTTGCTTACCCCAGATACACACATTACGTGTGTTCACCACTGAAGACGACACGATCCAGAAAATCTTAATCTCATGCAGCAAAATTTAGTTTGCAAAACTGGCACGTAAACCGTAGTATGTAGGCTTTAGAGCTTGTAACAACTGCGAACGACAAGGACCAACTGATTTCTTGGGACTACGTGTGATAGACTGGCACTCGTTCCAGGTGGTTTTCATTTATTCTTGGTCGTTCATACTCTTCCCTTTGCGCACGGGTATATGTTTGAGTTGCTCTTTCATTTGATGTATTATTTATAATTATAGTTTGAATGTAATGAATGGAAATGAGCGTGTGGCGTCATTGGCCGTGAGGTCCCTTATGGGGCAGGTCTGGCCGCCTTGGTGCAGGTCTTATTACATTCGACGCCACATTGGGCGACCTGCGCGCCGGATGGGGATGAAGTGATGATGAAGACAACATAACATCCAGTCCCTGAGCGGAGAAAATCCCCGATCCATCCGGGAATCGAACCCGGGCCCGTAGGACGGCAATCCGTCACGCTGACCACTTTTTTTTTTTTTTTTTTTTTTTTTTTTTTTTTTTTTTTTTTTTTTTTTTAAATCTCATTTTGTTCGCTCTCGTTCGTTGCATCTGCTCGGGGCGGACGTCGTAAGACATCCGTTTATGTTCGTTGTTGATCGATTAACTCAGTTTTTTTTTTTATTACAGAGGGCACGTAACCCTCTGACCGAACACGCTGAGCTACCGTGCCGGCAGTCAGCTATCGGAGCGGACAATGTAATAAATGCTACCAAGCCTTAAAACCCATATGTTCATTTTACCTGTACTTTTTATACTTGACATAGATGTATACCCAAGGTCTGACGATTTATTATATCCTAATTTTGTAGTCTTCCGAAGCTGACAAATTAATTTGTCGAAACTGGTAAAGATAATAAAATTTACTTGCAACTGATGACTGACATTTATTCCGAAAAAAAAGGTGCTTGAAGTCTTTCTGCCGGCCGGGTTGGCCGAGCGGCTCTAGGCGCTACAGTCTGGAACCGCGCGACAGCTACGGTCGCAGGTTCGAATCCTGCCTGGGGCATGGATGTGTGTGATGTCCTTAGGTTAGTTAGGCTTAAGTAGTTCTAAGTTCTAGGGGACTGATGACCTCATAAGCTAAGTCCGATAGTGCTCAGAGCCATTTGAATTTTTTTGAAGTCTTTCTCTGTGAACTCCTTGATGACGAGTACCATTTTTTCTTTCACTACTTCAACGGACTGAAATCTCGTTCTTTTTAATGCAAATTTAACCTTGAGAAATAGATAAAAGTGACATGTTACTAGGTCAGGCTAATGAGGTGGGTGGTTTAATACTAGGAAGCTGTACTTCGCTAAAAGCCTCTTAACAGACAATGCAATATGAAACGGTGGGTCGTCTTGACGCAGAACCCATGATTTGTTCTTGCACAACTCGGGTAGTTTTGTTTTTTTCTTATTTTCTCACGGAGATGAGCAAGAACCTCAGGGTGGTAATGCTGATAAATAGTTTGACCTTCAGAACCCAAGTGAAGATGCATAGTTGCGTGAACATCGTAAAAAAGACCATTACCATTTTGAATCTTCATTTGCTATTTCGAGGTTTTTTCGCCTATCGGTAAAGTTGGCCTTTCCAGTGTATGTATTGGCGATCACTTTTTCTTTCATAAGTGAAAAACCAAGATACGTCACATATTATCACTCTTTCCAAAAAATTAGGATCATTTCCAATGGTATTCCAAGTGTCAGCGCAACATTTTCAATAGCTTCTTTTTGCTTGATTATGAGAATTTTCGGCACCAGTTTCACACACACTTTTCTCACGTTAAATTGGTTATTTAATTTTTACGTTAGGCATTTCTTGTCAATTCCTACAGTTTCAGAAATCGATCAAATACTCAGCCGACGGTCAGATCGAATGAGATTACCTATTTCTTCGATATTCTCGAGCGTTTTTGAAGTTGAAGGGTGTCCCGGGCGTGAATCATATTCAGCGTCTTCCCAGCCATCTCAGAAACCCTTGAACCACTCAAAAACTCGCGTACGTGATAAACACCCTACGCCATGCACAACTTTTAGTGAAAGAGAGGCTTCAGTAGCAGTTTTTTCAAGTTTCACTGAAACTTCGCACAGTTCGTTTCTTTATTATTACACTTATCATTTTTCCAGTAAAACAAAATAACAGCTGCGTAACGCAGACGTAGGCCACGGCCACACTAATTCGTTTGTCTACACCAGAGACGCCGCATTCGACTGAGAACTTCGACCATAAATATAATAGACTGGCCCTTCAAATGGTTCAAATGGCTCTGAGCACTATGGGACTCAACTGCTGAGGTCATTAGTCCCCTAGAACTTAGAACTAGTTAAACCTAACTAACCTAAGGACATCACAAACATCCATGCCCGAGGCAGGATTCGAACCTGCGACCGTAGCGGTCTTGCGGTTCCAGACTGCAGCGCCTTTAACCGCACGGCCACTTCGGCCGGCAGACTGGCCCTAACGTCATTTTCGTGCCTCCAACATCTCTGGGCTGAAGTCACGTGAATGTTGGCGAAACATGGTTGTTTCGTGTTGCGCTTATGGCTGTGCTCAGCGTTTTTTCGGGGGAAATGGCATTACATTTCACGTGTAACTGTTTCTATGATACTGCAGATGCGTTATTGAAATCTGCTGAAGTGACTTCTATATTTTTTTCTTTACACTTGAAATAGAGTATCACGTAAACTACGGTAAGTGTTGACAGTAATGCCTGTAAAGTCAGACTCATATTACATTTTGGAAAGTATCTATGATAATTCGGTTACAGAAGTAAGTATAACTGTTTATCGTTCCTACTCATAGTTTCCCTAAGGATGAAAAACGAAGGCAGCTTTGGATACAGGCCCTGAAACGGAACAACTTTAAGCCATCTGCACATACGGGCCTTTTCTCAAAGCACTGCGAGAAGTGTTTTCATAGGTTAGTTATTATTTACAATGTATATTTATATTTACAGTGTCTGTCAGTTTTAATCCTGATGTTTTTATAGGGCTAAGACTCGAAGGAATTGGCTAATTTTTCGGAGCATATGAAATCGAAGAGGCCTAAGCTCCGTAAATCACACACTAGAAGGCGTTCGTGAGATGAAGCCTCGTCTTCTGAAATCTGTTCTTTCAATGCCTGTAAGTCTGAATGTTGTTAGAATGTGTGTGATAACTGCGAGTTAGTAAAATATTGTATTAGAATAGAACTGTAGCACGTTACGTTTCTTTTAAACTGATAGTTTAAACTTTTGTAAAAATAGTGGGAACTGAACCATTGAAGTGCACCTAAAATTGATACTCTAAAATTGACCTGCCCCTAAAGTCGACAATTTTGGCACCTATAGTTGACAAAATTCCCATATCCCATTTTCTTTAATAAGTGACTAGAGCTCAAAACACGGCGAATCCAATGTTTACAGTTTTGATACGAGCCCACTCTTACTGTTCAAAAGAACATTTTACTTTAATTGATAGTTTATAGTAATTTCGTCCCGCTGCCCACCAGAGTGGCGTTCGATGTATTTGTTACATTTTATTAATGGTACTTTGAACAAATCCGGGTCAAATGTAGTTCTGGCATAATTTTTCGCAAATAAAAAAGTAATTTTTGTTGGAAGCGTTTGGCAGTCAATTGAGAAATGTGGGGAAAATACGATGCAAACATAGGATGGCAGACCGCTGATTTGAAATCCCGCCACGTTTTGCCAACAGTCACGTGGTTTATGTTGGAGCCACACCAGCCCTATAGCTTCTGCACAGCAAGGCCAGTCTACTAGTATTTATGGTCGAAGACTGAGAAGCACAGCTATTGGTCTTTCATCTTTGGCGCATGTGCACATAATCTGTGGCAGCATCAGTCCCATTATTTTATAGCCACAGCTTGTAGATCCTTGTTATGGACCATATAGCTGTTTGAAAACGTTTATTACCCTACGCCTTTACTTTGCAAGAATCGAACTAAATCCATTGCGACTTTATTATTTATAATTCTTAAACATGGCTGCGAAGCGGCAAGCGTGTAAATCTGAAGAGGTTGAAAAAATCAGTCAAACAGTTGCAAAACAAAGGTTCATTAGCGCTTGACCTAGATTTCGATGTTTCTAAATATTACTTCTTCAGAGGGAGTGGGCCCTAAAAATGTATATAATCAATTACAAAATTATTTTTACTAACATAACAAAATATTAATAGAAAAATATTTGTGAGATAAGCTTACTCATTTGTCACATCACATGATAGTACATTAGATTAGCTGAAGCCGAGCGGTTCTGGTCATATATTAATTTGACAGAACAGGAATTATCCCAAGCCCTGGCTTTAGATAGCAGCCAGATTACATATCTCGTACTTCAGAATGAATGCCCAGTAGTAAATGCCCACAGGTAGAGTCTCTTGACAACACAAAATTGTAACAGGAGTCACAGAACAAAACATTTGCGTAAGTTATTGTACATCATGTCAGAGACTAGGGTTAACTGTTACGAATACACAGGCTCAAGCAACCATAAAAAATTGGGCTGCAGAGGGCGCTAAATACGTGCGCGTAAGAATTGCGCCTTTCTTGTGTTGAATAAAAGCATTATACATTAAAGTAAAAATGAAATTTCCTCTACAAGGCTACTAAAATGTAATAGATTTACTGGTATACATAACGTATGAAATTACTAATCATCGGCTGGCAGAGTAATACTGTACATAAATTCAGTGTGCAGAAGGCAGAATTCTGTTTACAAAAGATCTCTGTTACAAATGGATGAGGAAAAAAGAGCAAATATAAGCCAAAACAATGTCACGAAAAAGGAAAAACTTCCTCTTAACACTGAGGAAGCTCGAGCGATAAGGAAAACGGGAAAACAGTGGGCGCTGTATACATGCGCCTTCTCACTGCGTGTTGGTGGTGTAAAGTACCATAATTTTATATTAAAGCAATATGACAATTTCTTATAGAAGGCCACTAATAAATGCAGTAATTTTAGAGGTATATGTTAAATATAAAATTATCTGTAAAACGTTTATATGTCAAAGTGATACTGCTCGTAGCTTTAGTGTGCAGAAGATAAAAGTTGCAAAAAATTACTTCTGTTAACAAAAAGGGTGAAGGACATAACGAATGGATAAAGTTACCTTCTGCTTAACTGTACCAATATCATTTTTTGAAAATCAACTGTAGGAATATGCGTTGATAAGGCCACGAAAAATGAAACCTAGTGATATGAAACGTCAGTAACTCAACAGTAAAGAAAAAATAATTTGAGGATAACGGCACATTTACTGATATTAGCGGAGATCGGTAAACACGTATTATATGACAGTGAGCAGCGTGTTAAATCCATCAAGGAAATGCTTACTCACGAGTTGCAACTGATCGTTCAGGATGGTGCCGTCTTTCTTAGAAAGATATTTATAAATTTCATATTCTTCTAATAAATCTAATTTCCAGCCTCTTATTTCCTCACGTAAAACTACGGTTGCTTCTAATTCCCTCGGAGAATGGTCCGAAATAAGTAAATGTTCAGCAAATGAAGAATTATGAACACTTCCCCCTTTCCTGCCCAACAGGTGCTCCTTATATCTGGCTTTAATAGCTCCTGTTTTTCCTGGTCGCTTGGCATGACGTACACGTAACTTACGGAAATATTTTATCCTGTGACTCCCGTTACAATTTTATGTTGACAAGAGGTTCTACCTGTGGGCATTTACTAGTGAGCATTCATTCTGAAGTACGCTTAAAGTAATCTGGCTGCTATCTAAAGCAATGGCCTGGGATAATCCTAGTTTTGTCAGTTTTATATATGACAAGAGCCGCTCGGCTTTAGCTAATCTAACGTATCATCATGTGTGTAACGAGTGAGTACGCTTCCCTCACAATTATTTTTTTATTAATATTTTGCTGTGTTTGTAAAAATAATTTTGTAGCTGGTTATACACATTTATAGGGCCCACTCCCTCTGAAGAAAATATTTTTAGCAATATCTAAACCTAGTTCAGTTGTTTTGCAACTGGCTGTCTGATTTTTTAAACCACTTTATTATTTATGTAGCAGCGCCGTGCTGTTACTGATTTCTCTGCAAAAACAGAGACTAACAATGAGGATTTTTTAAAAAAATTACACGTCTACTGTTGCTATGGAGACCTTGTTTAAAATGGAAAACCGTGATTGGGAGAAGAGAAAAATTATTTTATAACCAAATCCAATATTTACATGTCGTTCCTAAAATGGAACATCTACTACCTCTGTCATTTAACAAATTTCCCAGTTCAGTCTTGAAATGGTATGTGGAAACAATGACTGCCGGCAAACCTCTGTTTTAGCTATAATTCCTCGGATTTTCCTGCTGTGCGTATTTTGCGAGACATTTGTGGGAGGAGGTAATACGTTGCCCAAGTCTTTCTTCCCTGAGCGTATTCTCTCAGATTTTCTGCTGTAAATTTCTTCATGATGCACAAACTCTCTCTTTTAGCATGCACCACGAGAGATTATCATCTACCTAACACTCTCGCGCTAACTAAACGATTGCCACGTTGATCTTGTCTACCTCTATACTAATGTGACACGTACGGGACTGAGCCTAATGAGCAATACTCAAATATTGGTTGAACTGGTGTTTTATAGGCCACTTCTTTCATGGATGGATCAAATTTCTATAAGAACCCTCCAGTCAATTTGAGGCTGACATCTGTTTTTCTTATATTCTGTTTTATACAGTCATTCCATTTTACGACGATCCAGATGATTAGTTGGATTAGTTTACGACTCCTACTGTTTCTAGTGATTTGTCATCGAAACTGCAATCGTACAGTACTGGGTTTCTTGGCCTGTTTATGTGCACTATGTTACTTTTACATATAGTCAGCGTCCACTCCCAATCCCTCCACCAGTCATCAATTGTCTGCAGCTGCATGATCTGGACCAGCCTCGTGGAGCTTCGAACATTATACATTGGATCATTGATGCTGCTTTGTGGGTCTGCTACAACCAATCAGTCATGTAACACGATTTTATCAGCAGTACCAACGTAACAGGCAAGCGTAATTCTCTGCTGCTATAGAGCAATTTGGTTATGTCCGTAGTACCACTTGGTTTTTTTTTCATTAAATATTGTGTGTTTTGATTAATAACCATATATAATTTCATTTGGGCACAAGATCGAATTTTTGTCATTTGCAACCAGAGATCTATAATCAAACTGAATAATATGATAAGCAACTTGCCTATGCTCTTTACACATAGTATTATTCTCCACCATAAAACAGCTGCTTAAGGAGGAAATTTAATGGTGTCTGTTTATGAAACTGATATTACCCACACTTAAGACAGCTATTCTGCATTCTTGTGCAGTAAAGTGATATGTACTGCAAAGCTCCCTTCTAATTGCGAAGATTTTGATGATTGTGATCCATGAAATTATATGTGTGCACTACAAGAAGCAACATGCCCCTGCTTTTTGAATGCATGGCGTTACTCTATCTCTCAAAACATCTACTTAGGGAGAAAATTTAGTGTCACTCCTTTATTGAAGTATCAACCTCGATATCGTTTTGACGCAAGGTGTCACTCCAAAGTGAGCAATACGTTCCAAACAGGCAACTGTATAGAACAAGTGAAGTAAAAAACAAGGAAAGGCCAATCAACTGTCAAAGTCGAAAGTTGCCATAGCGTGGGGAGTCACTGTAACTTATAGATGACTTTGATGTCGGTTTTAGCAGAACTAAGACCAGTCTTTGAACGAAAGTTGGGGAAGGGCAGCTCTGCAGCGTTAAAGAAGGCAATATATGCTTCTTTTCACAATTATCTATGTTTTAAATTTTCCAAGTTCATTTCTGCGAGACATGGTGTCAAGAGAAAGCTATCATTTCTACTACACAGGAAAACGTTATTAAAATATCCCCCTTAGTGATATGTAGCTGCTAGATGACTGAATATATGATCAATAGCCTCTGAGAGAAGTAAATCTTCAGTGTACGTAGTATGATGAACTGGAAAATATGCATCTAAGCGTACCGAATATTTAATGTTTTAGGACCAGTTTAATTTCCCCTTAAATATAAATATACTTTTTTCACCTATCCACATCCACAAGGGAAATATCATTTGGGATCTGTGGAGATTACGTTCGCAGATCTGTTCTTATTTTGTAAATATTTATTGTGTATTCCTGTTTTCTCGCATGTTCTACATCCCAGAGGATCTTCTCACTGTGGACCAGTTGGAATGAAAAGTATATCTAATCTATACGACACATATACACTGATCGTCAGATACGAGTCTTGATTGAAATTCCACTGCAATTTTTTTATAATGACTATTGTAGCACACCGTTTAATAATGAATGAAATATGACTGTAAAGGCTTAAATTAACTCAGGAGCAGCAAGGAAGCATTTATGTGGAGCAGTTTTCGGGACAAAAGCTTTGACTCAAGTTGCACTCTATTTGAATGTTAACAATTTATATAATAGTGATTTATATCTGTTACAGTCTGACCTGTAGAGAAAGATATTTTTAATGCATAACTCTGCCATCTTAGTAGTTTCCTGGCATCAGCTTCTGCCAATTACTTTTCTAGAATGTGAGGGGGAAATTTTTATGTCATTTATTTATTAAAATATAGATATGTCGTGCTATCTCGCTCCTATACTGTAGCACAATCTTATTTGACAGCCGGTGTTTACACGGTTTACTCAATCCATGGAATACTAAATTCCAAGTTTACAAAGCACATACAGATTGCTTATCACAATACGCAAGTAGGATAACAGAGCCTTGATCACGAACGAAACAGAAATTAGATCCTGTGGCAAAATAAAATTGTCTGCATTATTATTCATCGAAAACATTAAACATCGAATGTAACACACACGTAGCAGCGCTGTCATAACTTATTTATTGCTGTATCCAAGTAAAAAAGTAACCTCGAATCACATATTAGTGCTACTGACTTTTCCATCTTACATGACTGATTCGTTGTGGGACACCTACAAAGCAGCCCCACCCATATAAATGATCCAGTGGATAGAACCGAAAGCTCCATGAGACTGGTTGCGAATGACATGGCTACCTTTAAGAAGACAGCAACGCTAGAAAACTGTATTGAATTGCAGGAGGAGCTGCAGAGGAGTGATGGATGGTACAAGGACTGAGGGCTGACGCTGAATCTAAGTAAATGCAATGTAGTATGCATAATAGGCCAATAAATCCAGTACTGTGCGATTACAGTATTGATGACGAAGGACTAGACACAATAACAATCGTAAAATACCTCGACAAATCACTAGAAACAGTAACAATAGTAAAATACCAAGAAGTAACAAGCCAGAGCGACCAGAAGTGAAATGACTATATAAAACAGACTGTAGGAAAACAGATACTAGGCTAAAATATTTGGACGAATCTTGAAGGAAATGTAATCCATCCACTAAAGAAATGGTTTCCAAAACATTTGTTGGATTGATTTTTGAGTATTGCTCGGCAGTCTTGGATGGTTACCGGGTGAAATAATAGTAAATTTGGACAGGATCAAAGATGGAGTGGTTTTCACACGATTATTTCACCAGTGCTGTACTGTTATAGACAGGGTAAACAATCTCTAGTAGTATTACTACGAGAGAGGCATTGTTCATCACAGATAGCTTTACTGCAGAAAGTTTGAGAGAATACGTTCTGGGAGCAACAAATTGAGTCCTCTCAGAAAGACTGAAGTGTTTATTTTTTCCCACGCACGCTTAGAGAATGGAACGGTAGAGAAATAATCTGAAGGTTCTTCAAAGAACCCTCTGCTAAGCATTTAAGTGTGAACTACAGAGTAGCGATGTAGATGTAGATAGCTGTGAATTTTATATGCAGTTTTAGCAGTTTATCTTCTCATTGAGGTAACAGTCACTAACAGGTTGGAGAACAGGTGGCTTTTTATCTAATGTAATGGTAGTACTGTTACATAGTGGTAGGATTTCAAAAGAATCACCGAGAATATTGCACTACAATTACTCCTAAATGACACACTTAAAATGCACACCAGACCATTCTAAATCCAAAGATGAGAAACAAGTCCAGTAACTGCATATATGGATGTCAAAAACCACCCAAAACTACGCTCTCAGACTGACCTATGTACCAGACAAATGGTCGCTAATTGTGCGTGCGTAAGTAAATGGGCTTGTTTATAAAATAACTATTTTTCTACTGCCAGTCACGACTTTCTTTTTAAATATGGTGTGCACATCGACCAGCAGTCACACCCCCTATTAATGTCCACTAACCAATCTCCAGATACCTTTCCTCAGTTAGTGTATCCACAATGCAGATCATGCATCACACCACAACCAACTATGAAAGGAGTAAGTTTGCACATTCACACTGTCCATGTGGGGGGAGAAACACGCCACCCCCATCTGGAAACCAATATGAAAGTTGCCATATTGACTATTCCACTCTCGAACTGCACACGGGGAAAAATTAGCAGTGCTTGTTTTGTACAACTAAATCCTTGTGTACTCTTAAAGTAGCCTTGCAGTTTGTGCTGCCACCTCAAGAAAAGGTGCTGTTGTATGAAATAAAGCTGGTCTGTGGATATAGTACTAAACACCGTATTATTATTACTAACTTAAGTTTCTGGACAATGCGTTATTGACAATGAAATGGAACAGTTATGTCTTACGCATCTGATCCCAGTTGCTAAACTGCCACTACTGTTGGCTGGTGGATGCAAAAGGGTTTATGATGTTATTAAAACAGAATAAATCTATCTGCATGTGCACTAAAAAAATAGGGTGAGACTGATGTAGTGAGACCGCTATTTGTGATATCAGAGCCTGTGGTAGGCTGTGTTGTATTCTAACGAAATGTGGATATAGCAGCCATCCTCTTCACGTGCACAAGCGCTATAACAAGGCGACTTGTGAATCAGTGCACCATACAATGGTTGAGCCAGCCACTGCCTCAGGCTGGTGGCACATTGGCTCGAAGGCATGGGGTAAGGTGCTGAATGGGGTGAGGCACCTGTAGCCACCAGCCACCGACCACCATGCGATATGGTTAGGACACGTGTCCATCAGCGAGCTCTCCACCACAAAATGTGTGCCTGCTCTAGTGTCCCTCATTAAGTCAATGATAATTAAATACTGTTACATGTATCTGTGGCAGATGGTGGTAATTGTTAAAACTGGAACCAGTGGCTATCAGTGTAATACTGTTCGATACGTATCTGGGGCAACTCTGAAAAACATATCTAAGTGTTTCAAATAAATAAACCACGCAATATACAACTGTCAAACGATCTGTCTTGCTTGAATTTCACAACGTTTATACAGTAGTGGCGAGTTTTTAACATAATACTACCACATATAAGTCTAGAGGGACCCAGAAACATTCCTAAATAAATAAAATTTCTCGCCGTTTTTACACTGGGTCATGTCCACGGTGACATCATAGTGGGGATGGTGTCATTCGCCACAGTCAACAAGCGAGGCGTGTCAATTCCCAGTTATAAGGTTGGCACTATAGATTCAGAGTTCTGCCGCCACACATCATCCACGGCCGCCAACAAATGGCCGCTCCAGGGACACACGCCCCTCATCTGGCGCAGTCAGTGCCACTATTGAAGAGTGTAAAAGGCCACCACAAGTTATCATCTCCCCTTCAGTTGTGTGTTTCACACCTGCAGTATACTCAGCCTCTCTAGTGATACTACATCATTAACATGGAGTTGGCAATGAACCTGTATTATTCTGAATTCTATATCGGACCTGGTTGCCCTTTTGCTCAGCTGCGACTCATTGAAGCTCGGTAAACGATTTTTACCTCAAATTTGTTGTGTCTTTCATTTTCTGCTTCCTGTTATAGAACGTATGCATCACTACAGGATGCTGCAGTTGACTTACCTTGGGTAGCCATGTTTAATAGTGGCAACCATATATAGTTACATAAAAGAGCAATAAGATAATAAATTATTGTAATAAGGAAAAGGATGTCCTAATTGGGTAATGAATTGTACCAATAAGTATAATTCATTTGGTAATAAATTAGATTCTAAATAAACACCAACATCTGCCTTGCAGTCAATAGGATAACACCCCAAGGTAATAAATTAGATCCTAAATTAACAACAGATAACAGTCCAATTGACCTACAGGGAGGGAGGATGGAAGGACTTTGAAAGTGAGAGGTAAGGGAGGAGGGAGTCATAAATTATCAGCCCAGAACTAGTACAGAGGTTTCAGTGAATGATAAGTTTTGTGAGGGTTTGGTGTGAAGCCAGAACAGGAGAGAAATTATATAGATACGAATCCCTGTTAAGCTGCTTTTTGTTTGTGTCTATAGTGGATACATTTTTAGTCGAACATGGCCATCCAAAACTTCGAATTGCCGTAACCAGACAATGCGTTGCTCCCTGGCGAGAGCCCTTTTCTCTGAATGTACAGATCTTCAGTCAATAAAAAGGGTTTAAAATATATTGTTATTTCACCTGGTTCAGTGTAACCACTGTTTTATGATACAGCAGCCATATTGCCTGCTTCCATCTGCTGGTGTCTATACTAGCGGCAACATGAGTATATTACTCAAACAGGTAAATCTCGATCAGTATGAGGATTTTATTCCAGTATATGCAACCCACCCTTGTCTATAGCGAATAAAATCTAACGTTTACTTTGATAAAAGTAAACATGTCACAGTATATGATACATTTTCCGGGCGGGAAGGCGTGCCGGTCCGCCCAGCGGATTAGTGTCTAGGCCCGGTTTGCCGGCCGGTCTCTGGATGGTTTTTAAGGCGGATTTCCATCTGCCTCGGCGAATAGGGGCTGGTTCCCCTTATTCCGCCTCAGTTACACTATGTCGGCGATTGCTGCACAAACACTTTCTCCACTCAAGCGTACACCATAATTACTCTGCCACGCAAACATTGGCGTTACACTCGCCTGGTGTGAGACGTTCCCGGCGGGGTCCACTGGGGGGCCAACCGCACAATAACCCTGGGTTCGTTGTGGGGCGGCGGTGGGGTGAGTGGACTGCTGTAGCCTGTTGTGGGGTTGTGAACCACTGAGGGCTACAGCGGGAACGAAGCCTCTCCGTCGTTTCTAGGTCCCCAGTTACATACAATACAATACAAAATATGATTTGTTGCTGTCTGAATACCAAGTATTCGATCCAACAGCAGACAAGGATACTCTGATGAAGGAGATATATCTTCCAATAGTAAATTTTAGAAGATAAATGAAGAAAGCGGAAAATATTTATAAGTCAAGGAGTGGCATTGATCAACTGTACGCATCCACACTGTAGTAATACCACTTCTTTCGTTTCATCCTCAAACGAAACTCTTGCAGATGCTGTGCAACAAACATGGAAGCAGGAGACACAGATTTCATATATTATCAATTAAATTTCGTCTCACATAACGCAGGTTTAAAAACTGCCTTCTTTTACTGAACAGAACTTCAGTACATAAATCATTTTAACGAAAAACTCTTTGCCGTCAAGGAATTCGTCTTTAATTCACAAAGTAGACAATAAAGTCTTCTCCAGTACGTTTAGGACGAAGTGAAATATTTCCAGGTATACTAGGCCGTTGTAAAGGATTTAGCGTTATTATACCAGCAGCATTCCCACTAACTTCCATGTTCTGTGTTCCACGCAATTTTCCCTATATAAACCGGATCATAAATTAGTTTCACCCTGTGAATCGACCTAATACTTTCAATCTCTTAATCATTCCTTCAGCGAACTCTGCAGACAATTAGTGCATTACGTGGCTCCACGTGACTGCTCGTTACGAAATGCAAACGATAACCCCACTCATATTGGTCTTGGGCATAGAAGACTATAATAACAAGGCAATGCATCAGCCAGAAAATAAGACAAGCACGGCTTCGAAAATTACAGAAAACAGCCTTATCTAAGGAGTACAATTACGATTAAATATGTCACAACACTAGTTAAAGTGGTACTCCTTACATCCCCAGTAGAATTTTTTGTAAAAACGCAAAAAAAAGATTTCTGGAAGCTCAAAAGAAAACTTGAAATTCCAAGAAAGAACGTTGACACAGCAGTAAGATGTCCCAAAAAATAAATAACGGCATACTGATGAACAACCCAGCAATGGCGCCCAGCTCCTGAGTCATACCAAATCAACGTAGAGTAATGAAATTTCGGAAATACTTCTGTCCAGACAATATATTTAAGTGGTTAATACTGCAAGAACACAGGTTAGCGTCAGTGCGACGTAAGCTATCGCAAATGTCAAATGCTGGTACATTAATAACCGGCGTAACTGCCGGAATGTTGAATGCAAGCATGCAAACGTCTGTGAATAGTGTTGTACAGGTGCCGGGTGTCAGTTTGTGGGATAGATTTCGGTGCCTGTCGCTCTTGGTCAGTATGGGGCCGGTTAATGCTGTTTGAGATTGAAAATGTTCAAATGCGTGTGAATTCCTAAGCGACCAAACTGCTTAGGTCATCGGTGCCTAAACTTACACACTGCTTAAACTAGCTTAAACTAACTTGTGCTAGAACAACACACATACTCATGCTCGAGGGAGGACTCGAACTTCCGGCGGGAGTGGCTGCGCAGTCCGCGCAACTGTGATGAGAGACTTGGAAGATATTACAGAAGATGAATTCCAGAAATGTTACCATCAATAGCAGAGGCGCTGGAAAAAGTCTGTGCAATCAGAAGGGAACTACTTTGAAGGAGACAACATTAAACTTGACTAAAACTAAGCAACTTTCTTGTCGCACCTCGTATTATCATCCAGAAATATTCATAGATAGCCGTAAAGACAGTACATATATCACTTGTAACATATATAGTCGTGTTGCATCTGTGAGATACGCGAACTTATTTGGCTAGGGTATTTTATCGGCGAGTAAATGATTACAAATGAGAGACATCACTATGTAAACGACTTACATCAAGCACCAAACTCGGAAAGTAGACACAATGCACTTACGTGATAATATAGTCGCGTGGTATCTCTGCAATACAAAACGGCCTCACATCCATCAAATTGAAGCGGACAAGGTCACCGCGCGACTGGCATTCGTCCCGCAACTAGGTAGAGGAATAGGAGAGGGTGGAGCTTGGTCCGCACACACGCGAGGGCTACCTAGTACGAGAATACGTAGCTTTGTATCTGAGAGATCACACGCGATCACTGGAGTGTTATAGGCATTCGTGACTAACAACAATGAACCACGTCAAATCTCAGAGGTAACCATTGCTCACGACCCTTATAGCATGTATTTAAAGCAAACCTGATTTGCGTCTTCGTAGCATCGCCCTTATGCGACTGACGCGAAATCTTAATAGACATCATTTTTTAGGTGTAGAAACAAGCCTACCAACTTTCGTTTACGTCGCACAGTTCCTTCTTAGTGTTGCGATTTTTTTCCGTCAGTGTATAACAAAAATATCAGGTACACTGCACATTCCATCATACCTACACTGAAAATTACAGTTGTTTACATTTTGTTAAAATATGTGGTAAGTAGGTATAGAATTTACACGAAAGTCGAATTTGTTGTGTGTGTGTAGATCATACAACAAAAAGATATCAAAATTCCCCTGTACAGTTGTACTTATGCAGTATCCATGAAAATAGTATCAAAAAGTTACTTAAAGCAATTCAGTTAAATCTATTTACCGCACTGCTCACGTAGTTCATTAACTTTTTCTGTCAGTAAGATAATATTTTACCTCTATAAAGGCATATTCATGTAAATCTATGGACGTTATTGGGACAGGTTGAGCGAAAAAAAACACTGTCATCACAAAAAATCATCTCTATAAGGACTGCATACCTTTCTTTTATCGATCTCGACATCACTAAAATACTTCCTCTACTGCAATGATGCATGACTTCTACATCTTTCAGACATATTTCCAAAAGCTCGGCAGTTGTCATACTTCAGATGTTCTCTATATGTAGACATTGGCCAAGGTACGCGACAGGAACCTGCAGTCTGATGACAGTTACACGCATAACTGTAGCTTAGTAGGCTCAACCAATAAAAGGAAATATATATTACAGCAAACTGGAAGCTAATTAGTTAACGATTCCTTTGGAAGTGCAGAGCTGACTTCGTTCTGCATCCTTCCCTAATCCGACGCGACCGATGACCTTGCTGTTTGGTCGCCTCCTCCAAACCACCCACCCAACCAACCGACCTAATTAGTTACCAACTGGTTGCCTGACGTGGTAAAGCATCTTAAGACTATACTTCGAATATAACATCTTCTACCAAGTGAAAATCAAGCTAATTTACTGAGGTCGTGTCAATAGTACAAACTACAAAAACAATGCACATTTATAATCGAAGGGAAGAAAATTTTTACTGTAAATTGCTACATTTACAAGCACAGTAGCGAAATTTAAAGTATGTATACTTCAAGGATAAATAGTATGACATACATATATATGATGCGACCATACTTCAAATTAGCTAGCGTGACATTTAGAAATACACAGTGCAGTCATATTAACGTGACCACGGCGTATGTTCGACGTCAGCATGTAACAACCGCTCACAGACGACAAATGGCAGCACTAGCTGTCGAGAGTTCGTAAAGCGTGTCCGGTTGGCGCGGAAAACAGTGCAGTCGTTGTCGTTATGCGGAAACGGAGCTACTTATCTGACCTTCAAAAGGGCATCTACATCTACACACATACTCCGCAATCCAACATACGGTGCGTGGCGGAGGGTACCTCGTACCACAACTAACATCTTCTCTCCCTGTTCCACTCCCAAACAGAACGAGGGAAAAATGGCCGCCTATATGCCTCTGTACGAGCCCTAATCTCTCATATCTTATCTTTGCGGTCCTTCCGCGAAATATAAGTTGGCGGCAGTAAAATTGTACTGCAGTCAGCCTCAAGTGCTGGTCCTTTAAACTTCATCAGTAAAGATTCACGAAAAGAACGCCTCGTTTCCTCTTGAGAGTCCCACCCGAGTTCCTGAAGCATTTCCGTAACACTCGCGTGATGATCAAACCTACCAGTAACAAATCTAGAAGCCCGCCTCTGAATTGCTTCAATGTCCTCCCTCAATCCGACCTGATAGGGATCCCAAACACTCGACCAGTACTCAAGAATAGGTCGTATTAGTGTTTTATAAGCGGTCTCCTTTACAGATGAACCACATCTTCTACCAATGAACCGAAGACGACTATCCGGCTTCCCCACAACTGCCATTACATGCTTATTCCACTTCATATCGCTCTGCAATGTTACGCCCAAATATTTAATCGACGCGACTGTGTCAAGCGCTACACTACTAATGGAGTATTCAAACATTACAGGATTCTTTTTCCTATTCATCTGCATTAATTTACATTTATCTATATTTAGAGTTAGCTGCCATTCTTTACACCAGTCACAAATCCTGTCCAAGTCATCTTGTATCCTCCTACAGTCACTCAACGACGACACCTTCTCGTACATCAGAGCTTCATCAGCAAACTGCCGCACATTGCTATCCATCCTATCCAAAAGATCATTTATGTAGATAGAAAAGAACACCGGACCTACCACACTTCCCTGGGGCACTCCAGATGATACCCTCACCTCCGATGAACACTCACCATCGAGGACAACGTACTGGGTTCTATTACTTAAGAAGCCTTCGAGCCACTCACATAGTTGGGAACCAATCTCATATGCTCGTACCTTAGTTAGAGTCTGCAGTGGGGCACCGAGTCAAACGCCTTCCGGAAGTCAAGGAATATGGCATCCGTCTGATACCCTACATCATGATCATTGGATTTCAGGCCAAAGGTGGAAGCATTTTCGAAACGGCCCAGTTTGTAAACTGTTCGTGTCCTGCCATAGTAAAAGTTTACCGCGCTTGGTAGAATGGTGCTGTCCAAAACCAGCGCCGAGGCATCTGTAGTGCACCATGGGCCATAGATGACAGAGGTGAATCATGACTGCGGATATGTGTACGGGCGAGCAGCTGTTGAGCAACTGATAGCCGAGATGAACCAAGGCGCTTCCAAGAGAATCTCCTCAACGACCATTCAAACGAACGTTGCTGCATATGGGCCTCCGCCGCACGCATCTTGTTCATACATTCATGTTGACTGCTGTTTACCGCCGACGAAGGCTGGTGTTTGCACGCCAGTACCGCAACTGGACGTCCACTGAGCGGCGACAGGTTGTCTTTACAGACGAATCACGTTATATGCTCCATCAGACACATGGCCGTTGACGTGTAAACTGTGGAATGTCTGGAAGCAAACACTCTGCAACAATCGCCGGAAGGGTCCAAACCGGAAGGGAGCGTTATGGTATGAGAAATGTTTTCGTGGCATTCCCTGGGTGAACTACTCATTCTGGAAGGCACAGTGGATCAATACGAGGTGGGGACCATGTCCACCCCTACATGCTGTTGTGACTGAAAATTCGCAATTTTTCACAAACACACCATTTATGGATGAAGGTTCAGAAGTTTGATGACTGAACAACAAATGAAAGGTAACAATAACGATGCCGTAAGTGTCTCCTAATTGAGGCAAACAAAAGTTCACTTCTAATTTTCCACAAAGGTTCGTCGTAACACACACACACACACACACACTAGTAACTGTCCAATTCTGAGACAAAGACGTGATCTTCAACAGTCGGAGCACACGAGGTCGGCATGCAGAGTGAACTGAACTTCGGGGCTGCTTCTAGCCCCAAAATAGCTGTCTCCAGCCAATCAGGTTTTGGCGTAGTGATACTTCCTGCAGGCTGTGGCTCGAGCTCCCCCTGCAGGAAGTAGCGCTCAGAATGTCTGTTTCCATTGTCTTGATTGTAAACAGCCAGTGTTTAGCATGGTGATTTTAGTACGCCTTGGATATACACAACCTCGTCCTCTGTGGTGTAATATGGGTTGCTAGCCCTCAGGGGTTACTTTGGCTCCGGTATAACACATGCTGTTTGTTTTTCCTCGGCGCGATGGCATCTACCAGCATGACGATGCGAAGTGTTATACAGCTCGTAGTGTACATGCGCGGTCCGAAGAGGACCAGAGTTTACTTTTCTCTCCCTGCCACCCAACTCTCCGGATTTAAACCCAATCGAGAATCTGTGGATCCTCAACTGACAAAGCTAGCGCAGCTGGCCACAGCAGTGCAGTCGGCTGGCTCCACATCCCTGTCGGTACGTACCATAGGCTCACTAACACTCCTCCTGCATTCTTAATGGTCTGCGCTTCAAAAGTTGGTATTCAGGCTTTTGACAGGTGGTCACACTAACGTGACTAGACAGTGTAGATAAGTTTTTTTGTATCAGTAATGAAAAACAGCTAGAAAGAAACGTGCTGCTTTAAGTAGTACAAGTTGTAACTATTCTGCTGAAACAAAAACACGCGCGAACACTTGGATAAGTGGTGTTTTTCTCCGCCACACAGCTCTTTAAAAAACATGCACAGTTATTGACAGATGGGTGTAGGAGCTGAAGTTGGCGTTTGCTACAACTGAAGAACGCTGGACTAGCGCAAACACCGACGCGTCGAGGCATGCGATTATCGCGGCACTGTAGCAGTTAACGGGTGCTCTTCACCGGCCAGCTTTGTGGGTGAAGCCGAGCACCTGCCAGCCGCCAAAGGAAATGGAGAGTGAAGACGGCGAACGTGAATTAAACTAATATTGGACAATCTAACTTACGCTAAGGACAACACACACATCCATGCCCGAGGGAGGACTCGAACCTCCGACGGGGGCAGCTGTCCGGACCGTGACAAGACGCCCTAGACCGTGCGGCTACCCCGCGTGGCCGAAAAGTTGCA
Organism: Schistocerca americana; assembly: GCF_021461395.2. Classification (NCBI taxonomy): domain Eukaryota; kingdom Metazoa; phylum Arthropoda; class Insecta; order Orthoptera; family Acrididae; genus Schistocerca; species Schistocerca americana. The sequence continues at coordinate 228,022,799 of NC_060123.1, forward strand.
AGACCGAATCCCGGTCAGAGCATGGAATTTTCGGACGTCCTGCTCGGAGCATGGAACTTTCAGACTTTCCAGTTGGAGCATGGAATTTTCAGACTTCCTGGTCGTGCAGCGCGGGGAATGTTTTTCATGAATTGTATGTCCTTTTTATCCTTTTGACATGTAACCGAAGGTTCTACGACGACGTTCAGGAGAGGATGACCTGGTAAAGTAATTTTGTTTTTTACACCAGATGATGGAATTTTAAGTGTTGTGAAACCGGTCGTAGATTAAGTACTTGTTGTGCGGTTTCTTCGTTTTACTAAACAGACTTATCCAGATGCGGCTGCCCCAAAAGGAGAACTCTCCTTTTACGATTTATTTATTATTGAACTAACTTCATGCCTGCAGCTCCGCCTGCGTTAGCAGTTAGCGACTTTCACGTCGTCTCCCAAATTCACAGCCGTGATGGGCTAGTTTGTTCCCATATTCCTTGCAAGTGATGTCTACAATGATCTTCAAATTCAATACCCCACACTGGGGTGACACATTCATGCAAATCCTGAAGTCGATGATTGTTAATAGTTTTCCTCTTTTCTTGCTCTGCTAATAACCTGAGTTGGAGACACTTGTGAGAAGCGACACTTGTGAGAAACTGGAATGTGGTGACACTTGTGAGAAATCCGGAATACTGAGGGACGGGCACAGGGTGTGTCGCAAATGCTGCGCCACTACCTGCTCGGCCACTACCTGCTGCCGCTTGGTGTGACAGCGCTCGGCTTGTGCCGGCCCGGGCAGCGGACGAGGGACAGTCACACTCCTCCAGTGCAGCCAGGTTACATTATTCCAGAATTTTTTTGGGCAGGGAAGAGTGGCCTTAGTCAAATTAGAAATCGGAGCTGATTTTGCCCACACGATGTCATGTCAACCATTAGTTGCAGCACAGTTATGCTAAGACTTCTTCATTTGAATTTTTGTTCTGATTAATCTTACACAGGGCATAGCTTTCGCTCAACCTCATACTTAGCGATGTATTTTACAGAAACTATAAAAACCGAAAATGTTTTCCATCTTTCAACCCCTCACCCAATATTTGATATGATAGGAGTGGCAAACTTTTACCATATATTAAGAGGAGCCAACTAAATAATTTGGTTCTCGGTAGAAACTTTTTTCTTTAATTATTTCGAAATAAACCTCAATTTTGCCACACCACGCAGGGAAGTGTACTGAGGTCTAATGTGAGTCCTGCTAGCAATTAGCGTTAAGGAATGCAATTTATGTATTGAAACAAGATGTATTCATCGTCCACGCAAACAGACATTGTTTCTAAAATTCTCGATACAAAAATGCTGATTGCGATTGTTAGAAAAGCTATGACTTTTCAGACTTCATTTGCAAGAGACATTTAGCTGACTTTGCGTCGTTTCCAGGGAACACCACGAGGAGGTAGTCTCTCTTCGTCTCCCATTATATTTATTTACAATATTTACAGGATGGTTATTTATTTGCAATTTTTACAATAGAGCGATCGAGTGTTGCTGTAGCTTCAGCCATTTCCTTTTCATTGTAATTTCTGTGCATAGGCCACGCAATTAAGAGATGATTTTATATTGCCGTCAACTTGGAGTCTTCTAAGGGCCTTAGAAACTATTTCATCTGTCTTAATTGCGGACTTCTTTCTTCTTTTCCCACTTAGATTTAAAACTAGTCTTTGAAATTGGTACGCATGATATTCTCGTCCTCTCTGAGAATTTTTACTAAGGAGTAAAAATTGGGATCAATCTTCGAAATTAATGTATTTATCCTCCTATTCCATCCTTCTGAAACATAGTTGGTGTGGTGACGCCTTCCTGCGCAGTTCCATGTATCCCTTGACATGTCTTCATTATCCAGCCATTGTTTAACAAAATAGTCGTAAAAATCCTGCAGTTTTTCATTATCTGGCGTGCTCTCCTGAATGCATAGCCACCCATCATCTATCATGTCCAGGGGAATGTGAGCCAAAGCGGAACACAATCTTACGTGAAAACAAATTTCTTCGTTTTCCTTGTAGGCAGCAACAAGGCCGCAATTCTGCACTTGCCTCCACAAACACTGATTGAAATAGTAGTTGCAGCCATTAATCTTAGCACCAGGAAACAAATGTGTTACTGATTGGATGATTGCAGCTTGAAAATCCACCATGATAGCTGTAGGATTCCATCCAGGTACGTTGCCCTTAACAGCTGTGAAAAAGCGATCGTACGTTTCTCGCTTTTCATTGGGTAGCAAGGCGTATACGGTTGGAGCTGTGTTTGTTTCCTCCTCAGAACGAGAAATATCGGCATGAACAATAAATAACTGTCCAAACTGCTGGCTGGAGCTTTCGAACGTTCCATCGACAAAGAACGAATTGCTGTCTAAACAGGATTTTCCCCTTTCGCTGGCGAACACCAATATCCTATCATTTGGTCCTCTGTCGTCATCTGCAAGTAAAAATTTGCTCCCGTCATTCATTAGCAAATAATGTTCTTGCAGAAATATTCCTGCAGCACTGGTCGGATCTTGTGTAGATCCCATGCTTTTTGGCCTGATGCGTTGCAGCGATCGTTTTGCACTCCTGTGTGACGACAGTGATGTGACGATTTCGTATCCTTGATTGAACAGCGGCTCTACTTCTTCGGCGTAAAGAGAGGAAACTGGCGTGACCGTTTGTTTTGCTCGCCTTTTGGCGTTTGCCACGTGTTTTCGCACTTCATTAGCCGCGACGCCCGGAATACATGTATGCTGCCTTCGCCTAAGAGTAAGTTGTTTCTGGTGGATAGTCTTCCTTTACACTTCTTGTTTACGTTTACGCACCGCCAATAACTTATACCTACATTGTTGGTATATTCCACTATATACTGGCAACCGCTATAAATCACTTCCGTTGTCGTGGTGAATTCCATCTTTACAACAGCAATACTGAACTGCAGTGCGCTACATGTTTGGTGTCCACAGCAGAACTGAACTGCGGTGCGCTACCTGTTTGGTGTCCCTGCAGACCGCCCGCTACCTGTTCGGCCGGGTCTCCTCACAAATGTCGCTCCTCACGACTGTCTCTCCTCACAAGTGTCCCAACCCCTAATAACCTAGACGACAGGAATCCGTGGTAAGCTCCTATGAGACCAAACTGCTGAGGTCATCTGTCCCGGTGCTTTCACACTACTTAATCTAACTTAAACTAACTTACGCTAAGGACAACACACGCACCCATGCCTCAGGGAGGACTCGAACCTCCGACGGGGGCAGCCGCGCGAACCGTTGACATGACTGCGCGGCTACCCTGCGAGGCATAGACGACAGAATTCCATTTCGTTACAGGTATACTGACAACTGCAACTGACCGTCCTTTCGAAGAAAAGGACTGCCGCTGGTAACTGTCTAACTGTCCACTGTTTTATACCATGCGACTCCATAGAGGACATGAAATGTGTGGTGTCGTCTCTGACTCGAAACATGCTGACAGAAGTATTGGCTCACTTCTGTGCACATTCTTGGGAATTTTTTGACGCAATGGACAACCAAAATAAGGTATAGATCGCGTTTCATTGTTTTAAAGTACTTCAGATCCACTAAATACAAGATATAAATATCAACAACTGGTTTTCGAACATTTTTACAAGTCACTCCCTCTCATCCTTACCCCTGCGCCCAGAGATGTTACACCATAGGGTTTATAGAAAAATAACTATGCAAATAACACAAATAATAAGGTATATATCTGTAATAGTTTGGTTCAGATTACTGCAGTTAATCGTGATACATGCTTCTTTGTCATCCCCTTGCACCCCAATCCCTATGGCCGGTGAGTGATTGTTGCCCCCGCAGTGCTTCTTTTCAGATATGAGTATCTCGTTGTCTACGACTTCATACACGACGGTTACGAGAGGTGGGCCACAGAGTGCCGCGACAACTGTCATCGTAGGAAAGCTGGACGTGAACACATTTACTTAACCCGTATTTCTCCAAGTGCACGAAGACTCATTAAAAATAATGCAGCAAGAAGTATAGTCCAGCTATCATAGTTTTAACAGGGAAGAAATTCGCTGTTCTAAGCAAGAACGGTGGTGTTTTAGCGAAGTTGCTCCGAGTACAAGTGGGGAACGAACGGCTGTCACCGATCGTCCTACATTGTAGCACTTGTAGTCCACCGCCGCTGGAGGTGTGACACAATGGGCGTGACCACTATCAGTTTTTAAAGGAAACTTACAATTCTGCTATCAACTTTGCGACGCTCGCGCTGTGGCATCGATACGTGATGCCATATACCTAGTTATGTTGCAATCATTCCAATAGTTTAGGAGGAGATGTGGAACGTACTTACAGTCACACATAAACACATTATATAAGCTGTTTTTTACGTTATTCATGTTTATTGAACTAAGCTAGTTGGAAGATGTGTTTATCACAGCAAACAAAGATGAAAATATACAAACGAATTTTCGAAAAAGCGAACATTACTATATTTTTGTCAAAAAAAGCACAAATGAATTTGCTGAACCACTCTTTTATAGAAAAGTAGTATAAGAAAAAGATAAAAAAAATTATTGGAAAATTTAAATAATAATTTCGCATCTCCATTTTCAAAATTAAAATTAAAATTCAGAATTTTCATTGTTTCATAATTTGCTACTGTTTTTCGTTATAAATTCAAATGTTCTATGCAGTAACCAATCCACATCCCAAGCGGAGCTATCTGCATGCTTGACCAGCATGTGAATGATCCAGGTAGAATTTCCTGTACAACGTTATTCGTAAGTACTTACGGAGTTTGAGAGGATGACTGGGAAGAACCTACAAAACATATACTAAAATGACACACATTACTGGAGGTAATATCTTTTCAAGTTTAGATTAGCAATACACACAGTGACGTAATTGCAGATCACACCACTGTGGGGCACCCGTGTGAGAACATGCAAATAAATCATCCGCTCCCTTCTGTAGCATCGAATTAGTTCAGATATGACGATGATATTTGGTTTGTGGGGCGCTCAGCTTCGCGATTATGATCGCCCATACAAATTCCCAATCTTTACACAGTCCAGTCTCGTTACTTACACCAATGATGGTAAAATTATGAGGAAAACACAAGCATTCAGTCCCCGGGCAGAAAAACACCCACGACCCGGCCGGGAATCGAAACCGGCACCCTGTGATCCAAAGGCAGCAACCCTAGGCAGAAGAGCACCAGCTGTGGATGAATTAGTTTAGATAGGCAGTGCAGTTACGGAACCCAGTGAACATATTTCCAAAGAGTGCTGTTGCCATGCCTGCCTAGGCATTTCGTTTCAGCGACTTCAATAAATTGACGTTTGCCGCATCACTAACGGTGGACATATTGTGCGCCGGTAGTGTAAGTCAAAAACTTGGACAGATACTCTGCCCACTGATATGTGAAATTTTCTGTATGCCTATAAGTTTTTGAGCAGTTATCTCCTGAAACACTGGAGACATTTATGAGTAACTCTGTCTGCGATGGGGTCCATTCATCCTTTTGATGTCAACAGAGGAGCTACTTGAAAGAAGAGTTTGACTTTAAAGTCCGGAAAGCTGTCAACGGTCGAGAGAACCAACAACTCCGAGAGCTGAACCTACATCCCTCCCCACCTCATAAGAAGGTCGCCATTGACAGAGGATAACGCTGATACCAGTCGACAGTGAATATTCGTCAGGTCTGCACCGTGGAGTTGGAATACGTGATAAATATAGATAATACACTATGTGATCAAAAGTATTGGGACGCCTGGCTGACAATGACTTACAAGTTCGTGGCGTTCTCCATCGGTAATGGTGGAATTCAATATGGTGTTGGCCCACCCTTAGCCTTGATGACAGCTTCCACTCTCGCAAGCATACGTTCAATCAGGTGCTCGAAAGTTTCTTGGGGAGTGGCACCCAGTTCCTCATGGGGTGCTGCACTGAGGAGAGGTATCGATGTCGGTCGATGAGGCCTGGCACGAAGTCGGCGTTTCAAAACATCCCAAGCTGTTCTATAGGATTCAAGTCAGGGGTCTGTTCAGGCCAGTCCATTACAGGGATGATACTGTCGTGTAAACACTCCGCCACAGGCCGTGCATTGTGAACAGGTGTTCGATCGTGTTGAAAGATACAATCGCCATCCCCGATATGCTCTTCAACAGTGGGAAGCAAGAAGGTGCTTAAAACGTCAATGTAGGCCTGTGCTGTGACAATGCCACGCAAAACAACAAGGGGTGCAAGTCCTTTCCATGAAAAAAACGACCACACCATAATACCAACGCCTCCGAATTTTACTGTTGGCATTACACATCTGTCAGATGACGTTCACCGGGCATTCGCCATAGCCACACCCTGCCATCGGGTAGCCACATTGTGCATCGTGATTCGTCACTCCACGCAACGTTTTTCCACTGTTCAATCGTCCAGTGTTTACGCTCCTTACAACAAGCGAGGCGTCGTTTGGCATTTACCGGCGTGATGTGTGGCTTATGAGCAGCCGCTCGACCATGAAATCCAAATTTTCTCACCTCTCGCCTAACTGTCGTCGTACTTGCAGTGGATCCCGATGCAGTTTGGAATTAATGTGTGAAGGTCTGGATAGATGTCTGCCTATTCCACATTACGAACCTCTTCAACTGTCGGCGGCCTCTGTCAGTCAATATATGTTTGTGAAATCTTATGCGACTTAACTGCTAAGGTCATCCGTCCCTAAGCTTACACACTGCGCAACCTAAATTATCCTAAGGACAAACACACACACCCATGCCCGAGAGAGGACTCGAACCTCCGCCGGGACCAGCCGCATTAATGACTGCAGCGCCCTAGACCGCTCGGCTATCCCGCGCGGCTCTCTGTCAGTCAATATACGAGGTTGGCTTGAACGGTTTTGTGCTGTACGTGTCCCTTCACGTTTCCACTTCACTATCACATCGGAATGTTTAGGAGTGTGGAAAGCTGGCCGAAGTGGCCGTGCGGTTCTAGGCACTACAGTCTGGAACCGCGTGACCCCTACGGTCGCAGGTTCGAATCCTGCCGCGGGCATGGATGTGTTGAAAGGTGGATACACTGAGCCACTGCGCCAGAGATTGCGCCAAAGAGTATTATTAAGCCGCCTCCACAGTGCTTGTCGAGAGCTCGTAGTAGTCAGTGCCTGTTAAGAACTTGTAGAAGAGTGCTTGTCGAGAGGTCGTGGTAGTGAGTGCCTGTCGAGGTCTCGTGGTAGTCTGTGCTGAGATGTTGTAGCAGAGAGTGTTTGTTGAGATGTGCTATTAGGCAGTGCTTGCTGAGATGTGATATTGGAGAGTTCTGGTTGAGATATAATGTAAGGATTAGAATGATTTTCATCAATATAAATGAGGTAATTAACTCAGTTTGTTTTTATTTTAGTGTCCTAAATAATGCGTCATTACAGGTTCAGTCAACAAAGCATCTGGCGTGTGTTCTTGTATTAGAGTGTAATTCTACTTTCCTTGAGCAATTATAGTATTTGTAATTTTCTTTTATCACGTCAGTAAAATTGGTATAAAAAAATTCTTGTCTTGTTGAAGAAGAACCGTGCCAGATGTCCGTTGAGTCATACTTCCACGTACAGAACAGTTATACTTATGCTTAGGTTTCGTAGGTTTCATAGTTGCTGGGGACTTAATTAATTTACTGTGTTTACGAAAATTTTCTTTCATTGTTTGTTGTTATTCTACGCAGTCAGATTGCGTAATAATACTAGTCAGAGCCAACCGATTACGAGACACAGCGTAATCGGACATACAGCTACGAAAAATTTAAAAAGTATTTTCAATCTTATATTTAATTAAGCCCCCATGCACGTGGCGACCGCTGCTTCGGATCGTCCCTTGGAATTCTTCTGATTGTAAAAAATAGTAGACAGTAGTATTGTTGTAGTAATCTGGAGTTTAGTAATTGTAGTCTATTTTGCATGTGTAGATTTGGTAATTGTCATTCTTCTAATGGTATTTTTTTCTCAGAATTTGATTTGTTGTCTTGTATACGCGTTTGACAATTTAGTGCAATTATTTCAATTGTTCGATTAATCGTGTTTGAGGGAAACTTTTCATGTAAATGGTATTGTTGGAGATAAAGAGCCATTGTGTATAATTTTCGTACAGTGACGAATTTTTTTATGTTTTGTAAATGATTACGGGATCGATGAAGAAGGCAAAAATGATGGATAGTGAGAATGACGAAATTGTTAACATGGCGAACTCGCCAACAGAGGAAAACAGTGTGATGAATAATGAAGTGGAAAACAATGTAATAAGTCGGGAAAATAGTCCGGAACCTTTTCAAAATTTTCTCAATCAGAAAATTCACAGAATACGAGATCAACGATAGAAGATTCTGAAATAGTATCGAACACAGATAGCTTTATGGCTATGCAGAAGGAAGTTAGTTTTGTGGGAAGTGTTAGGGGCGAAAGGAATTTCGAACCGGCTGATATGGAGCAGTTGATGGGTGTAATATTAAATTTGGGATCAGAATTAAAAACACGGTTAGACTCACAAATGGGAACAATTAAAACAGAGATAGGAACAATTAAAACTGAGATGGGAACTTTGAGATCTGAATTAAAAACAGATAGGGGAACAATGGAGCAGTTTCGATCTGAATTTAAAACAGAGATAGGAACAATTAAAACAGAGATGGGAACTTTGGAAACACGGTTAGATTCACGAATAGGGACATGTTTCAAAAATATGAAAGATGAATTAAAGAAAGAAATCAGAGAAGAAGTACAACCGATTTTGAATTCTCACAATAATAGATTAATTGCTGTAGAGATTAGACAAAGGGAACAGGATAGAGAACAGGAGGAAAGAGATCGCGTGATAGTACAGAAATTTTCAGAGTTAAATTTACAACGTGCACACGATAAGAAAGAAATATTTGAGAGAATCAAGGAATCCGTACCAAATGACAGATTAAATAACCTAACACAACAATATGAACAGTTAACTACTAAATGTGTCAATACTGAAACCCGAGTCACGACACTTACGGAAGACGTAAATAAACAGAAAGAACAAATAGGTGACTTGTCGGAAAGAGTTGAGGAGATTTCAGATAAATTGACAAATCTTAGTTTACATGGGGACAGAGATTCGGATGATACAGCTCCATTACCATTTGCAGAAACCGAAGAGTATCAGAACATAATTAAGCATGTTGAGAATCAGGGAAAATTTAATGAACGCATTAAAAGGGAAGTTGAGGCATTACGAAAGCAAGTTAAACAGATCGAAGGCGAAATTGTAGGAAAAGACAGCAAAAGAAATTTGGAATCACAGATAGCAGAGGGGTTTGAAGAAAATAATTTGTTTCATTTACGGGATGCGACAAGAGAGCGCCAGGCGCGCGAACTTTACAATAATCGACATTCGGACTGGGACAGACGCGGTAGGTCTTTGTCGCCACGAGGCGAAAACTTTGACTATAAACACTTTTTGACTGTCCGAAAATTTAAGATCTTCCGCAATTCTAAGAATGACATACATCCATGTGCATGGTTAGATCAATTTATGTACGCACTTCCACCAAATTGGCCACTAAGTCACAAACTGGAATTTATGTGTGGGTATTTAGAAAACGAACCGGCGACGCGGATGCGCGCACTCATTAGAGATTGTAATAATCTAAATGATTTTTATCATGCATTTCTATCGGCATATTGGTCCGAAAACACACAAGACAGAGTCAAACATAGTCTGATTATGCAGCGTAATTTTAAACAGTCTGAGTTCCGCACGCCGGCAGAGTACTTTGAAGACATGATTCGAAAGAATCAGTTCCTGTCCAACCCTTATAGCCCGACTGAATTAATTCGCATTTGTTTAACTAAGCTGCCACAATCCATAAGACAAATTGCTTTGGCCGGAAGATGTAAAGACGACATTGAGACTTTTAAGACTTTGTTGCAAGAACTTGAGTATGACAACGACGACGGGACCTCTTGTAACTTTTTCAGTAACAGTATTTACAATAGATTTTCAGAGAAAAGAGATAGTGATCGGAACGGGCGTTATGTGAGTAACTTTGAGAATGACAGACGTAACAGACAGGACAATAGATACCAGCCTTATGACAATAACAGACGTTCTAACAGAAATTACACAGACAATTATAATAACGGTAATTCGTACCGGAATGATCAATCATACGGAAACAGTAATCGGTATCATCAGGACAGAAATTATTCATACAGTAATAGAAATTCTTACTACAGAAATAATCAGGGTAGTAGATACAACAATAATTTCAGAAGTGACAGTCAAAATTATACAAGAAGTAGTTATGCAGACAGACAGGAAAATAGAAATTTTAATAACAGACACAACCCAGAATTTGCATCTAACAGACAGGAAGGACCTAATTGGCATCCTCCACGTGACAGAACTTCAGAGAGACAAGTGCAAATCGTAGAAATTGATCCGCGAAATGACGCGAATACTCAAAGACGTGACGCAAACAATCGACAATGACTTGCAGCTTCGGCTTCTGGCAGCAATATAGACGGTTCAGAAAGTAATGACACTACGACTTTACACTACGTACGCCTGGAAGACATGAGAGACATTTTGCTACACGAAAAGGAAAATAATGTAGACGCATTTTTACACCCTGTTATTGAAGTATGTGTGGGTAAGAATAAGTTCACTGCAGTTTTAGATTCTGGGAGCCCATTGAATGTCATTAGTGAATCAGTTTTTCGTATATGTGAAAGAACTATTGCTTGTCCTGTGTTACCTATTTCTAAAACTACAATTCGAGGAGCGATTTCTGGAAAAAGTGTGGAAGTCAAACAACAGACCAATTTAAATTTCATTTGTCAAGGATACGAATTTTCTGCTAATTTTATTATTGTCCCATTACTCAGTACACAAATTATATTAGGTATGGAGTTTCTTAACGCACATAAGGCAATTTTGAACTTTAAAGAAGGAAGTGTGAATTTGACTGTTGCCGGAGTGCCGAAATGTTTGAAATTTTTCGAGTGTTTAACAAGATCTGAGTCAGATACAAAATGTTTAAGGTTTCTTACTTCTGATGTTTTCATTGAGCATTATGACGACAGTGTGTTTATTCATGACAATGACAATAGATACAGAGACGCGGTGGATGATATAATTAATAGCGAAGAATTAATTAATGAAAAGGTTAAGAAAGCTGAAGTGCCAGATGACGTTGCGAGAGAAGAGCTGCACCAAATTTTGACTTCACATGCTACAGTGTTTAGTCATCACACAGGAACTATACAAGGCTTACAATATTTATTTAAAGTAAAAGAACACACACCATTTCGCGGGAAAACGTACGCTATTCCATTGGCTTACAGAGACAAGGTTAAGAATGAACTTCAGTACATGTTAGATCAGGGCATTATTGAGCCTGCAGTCAGTCCTTATACTAGCCCATTACACGTTGTTCTTAAAAAGGATGGGTCAATTCGTTTGGTTCTGGATTCCAGACAGATAAATAACATCATCATTCCTGAAACTGATCGCCCACAAAATTTAGATGAACTTCTTCAACATTTCCATGGAATTAAAGTTTTATCCACGATTGATATGCGCGCAAGTTTTTGGCAAATAGAACTCCACCCTGATTGTAGAAAATACACGGCCTTTCTAGCCTTTGGTAACTGTTACCAGTTTCGGAAGTTACCGTTTGGACTTACTGTATCTTCAGCAGCATTCATTCGTAGTTTAAATGAAATTTTACCTGTTTATCTTCGTGACAATATTACTTCATATGTTGACGATATTCTTATTGCTAAACATTCTTGGAGTGAACACAACAAAATTTTGGATTCATTATTACGTATTTTTGCAAGAGTTGGCATTTCTGTGAACTTGGAAAAATCTGAATTTGGTCGTTCTCAGGTGAAATTTCTCGGTCGTATTATTTCTACAGAAGGTATTCTTCCTGATCCAGAAAAATTAGACGCTATTCGTAATTATGCTGTTCCTACTACAAAACGTGATGTTCGTAGTTTCCTTGGTGTCTGTAATTTTCTTCGACGCTTTGTTAGATTGGACGATTTGGCCACACCTCGTTTATGTGAACTATCCGGAAAGAAATCTAATTGGTGTTGGGATGAGGAAGCTCAGTCAGAATTTGAACATCTTCGTGATGCTTTAGTTGCTGCTCCACTTCTTTCACATCCGGATCTATCTAAAGATTTTTGTTTGGCGTCGGACTCATCATACAATGGCCTAGGTGCACATTTATTTCAAGAGATAGAAGAAAACGGCGTTGTAGTACAAAAGACTATTGCATTTGGAAGTCGTGTTCTTTCTAAATCAGAAAAGAATTATTCGATAACGGAACTTGAAGCTTTAGCTGTTGTATGGGCTTTCACAAAATTTCGTACATTTTTGTTTGGCAGACATACTAAGGTTTACACCGATCATCGAGCTCTGGAATTTCTTATGTCGACAAAATTAACTCATGGCAGATTGTCACGATGGGCGTTGTACCTACAGGAATTTGACTTTAGTATTGTTTACATACAGGGTTCTTCAAATATTGTTGCTGATGCTTTATCACGTGCACCTGTGGGTTTGAAACAAAGTGCTGAAGAGGACTGCAAGGAAAACAATTATTGTTTGATGTATATTCAAGGTGTTGCGTTTGAGAACTTTATTTCGTCTTCGCTCCAGGACATCGCTAAGGAGCAAAATAAGGATCCAATCTGGAAGGACATTAAGGAGAAGTGGAGGAGAAAGGAAAGCGTAGCGATTAGACAGCATTATTTAGTCCGCAATGACATTCTTTTTAAACGAAAATCGGTCGACAACTCCGTTTGGTCAGTTTGTATTCCTGATGAGTGGGTCAAGAAATTGATTTGGTATACGCATTTCAGTTATGCACACTTTGGTCCCAGAAAATGCTTCCATAAATTACGAGAAAATTGTTATTTCAGTAATATGGAAAAACGTATTCGATCTGTTCTGGCCAAATGCAAATTATGTCAAAAGGCTAAGCCGCCAACAGTTTCTCACAGAGCACCGTTGTTTCCTATCATTCCAGCGAAATTAAAGGAGATGGCTGCAGTCGATTTGTTCGGTCCAGTGGTTCGTTCTACTAATGGTTTTGCGTACATTTTCGTAGCAGTGGAGTTGACATCAAAATATGTGTGTTTTACACCGTTACGCAAAGCAACAGCTCGTTCAGTATCTAATGCTTTCATCAAACATTTTCTTAAAGAAGTTGGTCATGTTGATAAGGTTATATCAGAAAATGGATCACAGTTTTGTTCTAAAATTTGGCTTCGTACTCTACAGCGTCGTAAAATTAAACCAATTTTCATTTGACGTTTTCACCCTTCAGAGAGATGGATGAAGGAAATCAATAAATTGTGTCGTCTTTATTGTCATCAGAATCACAGAACGTGGGATCAGTATCTTCATATTTTTCAAAACATTCTGAATGAACTCTCTAATGATTCAACTTCTTTACCGCCTATACTGGTATTAAAAAATAAAGCACCGACAAATCGCATATCTGAAATCGTTCCTTTTCCGCCTTCACGGAAACTGCGGCATTCTGAAGTTGTCAACCTGGCTCTGCAAAATATTGCATCTGCGGCTGCTAGAAGAGAGAAATCAGCTAAACGTCCTGGTCGTTTAAAAATCTTGTCAGTTGGTCAGAAGGTGTTAATTAGGTCTCATCGTTTGTCGCACAAAGGAAAAGGCTTGTGTCGCAAATTTTTTCTGCTTTATAACGGTCCATATAGAATCCGTAAAATTATTCATGATAACACTGTCAAAGTAGAAACTCTTAAATCACGACGCTCTAAGGGAATACATCATATATCTAACGTAAAAATTTTTGTGGAATGACATACTTGTGAGAAACGAACAGCTACATGTAAACATGCGGAGAGTACAAGGATACCGCGCTGTGTTTTGGCGGCGGCACATACTCAAAGCAACAGTCAAGTCTGCGCGCCGCACAAGGCAGTCGTTGACCGCGAACAATTGCTTCCTACGTCACGCGCCTACAGCTGATCGAGCGCTCAGTGCGAATGCACTGACAGCCGTAAACAAATACACAGTTTAATTTCTCCGATTAAATTCAGTATAAAGCTATAGTGACTTGATGAATTATGTTATTAACATCCAGTATTTTTCAGGATACGGTTCTATAAAATATTTAAGAACTTCAGGTAAATTCTGTGCGTGTCCGACGTTAAGATGACTTGCTATCGAGAAATTTTCAGGAAGAATGTAATTTCGAAGAAGAAACTAATGAACTAAAAAGGTAACTATTAATTGAGTTCATTTTTCAGGTAACATATTTCCACTTAGGTACGTACTTTAGACGTAATTTGCTGCTCGCGATTACGTGATTCATACTTTGTGCTAATTTCATGTTCTATGAATTTACGTGTGAAGCGACGTGCTTGCGTACATTTGCTGATTTTTGTCAATGTTTTATTAATGAACAGGGTTGTAATTTGTATGTATTATGCATCGCTTGGCTGCACTGCTTTTTCACTGATGTGATATTTTTCTATTATGTGCCTGCTGTGCTCATTTATTTAAATTATAATTGTAACCTGATTAATTGTGCTGACTGTGGTTATGTATGTAAGTTATACTTTGTGATTTATCTGCTTGCGCCTTCATGTTTACTTATTAAGATGACATATGAACATTTATTTGCTTATGCTGATATGATGCTAATGACCTGTTTATTATGTTAGATAACATATGTTTGCTGCTTTGCGTATGGATTGCATATTTATACATATCTGTTGTCGTCACAACTACTCTTTAATTTGGTATATAGCAATGCTGATGTACTGTGTACAAACAGAGAGTTTAGGTCACACTATTGGATTAATTATAGATTGTTCGCTTGGCAGAGCCTCGTTGTAGGAATTGTGCTGCATCCACTTGTTGACATTCTGTTCTCTACTGGTATATTTACTCGCTAGTGCTTGTTTTGCTTACGCTCAGTGCCTTATATTTTTAAGATAAGAAAATGAACTGCTATAATTCGACGAACGACATTAGTACAAGAAACTTCATAGAAGTCACATGAGCTGGAGGTTTTATGGAAACTGTATAACTTTATGCTAATAGGAAGGAGGCTAACGACATGACATACCAATACTAGGTTTAGACCATTGACAGTCATTACACTGCATTTTTCGTGAGCAATTGAAATAGGAAGTGACACTTGACACAAGAAATACTCCACATGTTTGCTTCTGTTTGCCATGATTCTTGAAGAGGTGTACACACTGTGAAATATTATGATTATTCACACTCCGTAATCGTACTTAATTACTGAGAGTTATTCGAACTAAGTCTGTTAGAGGTCATGTATGCATTTCTTTGTTTATAATTCATAATGAGCAGAAGATTTGGGTCAGATGGATTACACAGAGGTTGTGTGTTGGCAATGCGTCTTCAGATTGTATGGGATGATGAGGTTTGCACTAGGATTTTATCTGTACTTGTTCGAGGAGACTGACTAGAGGAAAGAGTTGTTATGGAAGTGAAATGATATTGGTAATAAGGTTTATATGTATCGACGCATTGAAGAGGTATTATTGAGGTATTATTGAGATTGTGTGAAGTTGATGATTATTGGAGTTTTGGTGGATAAGAGGTAAAGTAAGTGAGGAGCATATATTGGCAATAAGGTTTATATGTATCGACGTATTGAAGAGGTATTATTGAGGTATTATTGAGATTGTGTGAAGTTGATGATTATAGGAGTTTTGGTGGATAAGAGGTAAAGTAAGTGAGATGCATATTTTTTTTGTTGGTCTTTTGGAACAAGGAGGATGAAGATAGCAGACTAGAACACTAAAGTAGAAGGAAGATAGTCTATACACACACTTTGTTAAATCACTAAGCAGTATATATTTTTTTTTGAAGAGAGGAAGTATTTGCATATCTTGGCTCACTGACAGTTGTTCAACAACAGTACATTTGATCTGGCTTGGCAAACATTGGTCTTGACATGATGACTATGACGTTGACCTAACTATTATTGACTGTTATACATTGCTGCCACTACTACTTGATACACATGATGAACATCGGATTTTGACAGAATTACATTTACACAGTTAACACCATTCAATTACACAGTAGTACTTAATGTGGATGAACGATGAATGAGTGTGTTTTGTGTGTTTTCCTTTCCTAATCCTACCCACCTATCTCGTAAATATTATTTTATTTGTTTGTAGTGGCTTGGACTGACACCCATAAATATTATAGGTTTACTGATATTTGAGTATTTGTAATAGTTAATATGAAAATTATCTGACATCATTTGCGTGTTTGTTATGATTTGTATGTTTAGTGTAAAAGCATTTGTATGTGCATTCAAACTATTGTTCATGCCTGAACTGTCTGATTAGTGAGGGTAAATATTATGGACTGTTACCTGCACTTTTCAACATGATGTGTGACACTTAGAAATGTTTAATTTCTGCTGATGAACTGTGTGATCAGTGATAGTGAATATCATGGGCTGCTCTCTGCACCTACTCAACATTGCTGGGTGCCACTAATGGAACTGCTTCTACTGAAGTGAAGTCACTTGTTGCTGTCTGCACCTACTCAGCATTGCTGGGTGCCACTGTTAGAACTGTTTCTACTGAAATGAAGTCACTTGTTGGTGTCTGCACCTGCTCAACATTGCTGGGTGCCACTGATGGACTGCTTCTAATGAACTAATGTGACTTGTTGCTGTGTGTACCTCTTCAACTTTACTGGATGCCACAGATGGAACTGCTTCTACTGAAATGATGTCACTTGTTGGTGTCTGCACCTGCTCAACATTGCTGGGTGCAACTGATGAACTGCTTCTACTGAAATGATGTCACTTGTTGGTGTCTGCACCTGCTCTCAACATTGCTGGGTGCAACTGATGGACTGTTTCTGCTGAAATGATGTCACTTGTTGGTGTTTGCACGTGTTGACCATTGCTGGGCTGGAATTATCAATTATTATTTTTTTTTGAACAATTGAAAGTATTTTATGTGAACATTTGTATAAACTGATTTTTTGTGTATTATGTAAACTATTATGTAAAGCCACATGTATGAAAAGAATTTGTATTGCCTACTGTATTTTATATATTAGGTTATTGAAAGGTCAGTGCAAAGCCAAAATTTTAACTAATTATGTGATATTTAGGTATTAATATTATCTTTTATTTTTGTCTGTATTTTTCTGGACGAATTTGGTGGTATTTTCACCACCAATGCTGGCAAAAATACCATCAAATTCTGGCCTGTGGAGGAGGGGCATATGAAAGGTGGATACACTGAGCCACTGCGCCAGAGATTGCGCCAAAGAGTATTATTAAGCCGCCTCCACAGTGCTTGTCGAGAGCTCGTAGTAGTCAGTGCCTGTCAAGAACTTGTAGAAGAGTGCTTGTCGAGAGGTCGTGGTAGTGAGTGCCTGTCGAGGTCTCGTGGTAGTCTGTGCTGAGATGTTGTAGCAGAGAGTGTTTGTTGAGATGTGCTATTAGGCAGTGCTTGCTGAGATGTGATATTGGAGAGTTCTGGTTGAGATATAATGTAAGGATTAGAATGATTTTCATCAATATAAATGAGGTAATTAACTCAGTTTGTTTTTATTTTAGTGTCCTAAATAATGCGTCATTACAGGTTCAGTCAACAAAGCATCTGGCGTGTGTTCTTGTATTAGAGTGTAATTCTACTTTCCTTGAGCAATTATAGTATTTGTAATTTTCTTTTATCACGTCAGTAAAATTGGTATAAAAAAATTCTTGTCTTGTTGAAGAAGAACCGTGCCAGATGTCCGTTGAGTCATACTTCCACGTACAGAACAGTTATACTTATGCTTAGGTTTCGTAGGTTTCATAGTTGCTGGGGACTTAATTAATTTACTGTGTTTACGAAAATTTTCTTTCATTGTTTGTTGTTATTCTATGCAGTCAGATTGCGTAATAATACTAGTCAGGGCCAACTGATTACGAGACACAGCGTAATCGGACATACAGCTACGAAAAATTTAAAAAGTGTTTTCAATTTTATATTTAATTAAGCCCCCATGCAGTGTGTGATGTCCTTAGGTTAAGTAGGTTTAAGTAGTTCTAAGTTCTAGGGGACTGATGACCTCAGAAGTTGAGTCCCATAGTGCTCAGAGCAATTTGAACCATTTTTGAGTGTGGAAATCTCGCCACGGACGTATGACATAACTGACACCCAATCACCTGAGCACGTTAGAAGTCCGTGAGTTCCGTGGAGCGGTCTATTCTGCTCAATCACGATGTCTAATGACTACTGAGGTCGCTGATATGGAGTACCTGGCAGTAGGTGGCAGCACAATGCACCTAATATGAAAAACGTACTTTTTTGGGGGTGTCCGGATACTTTTGATCACATAGTGTATTTTCAAAATATAAAATGTATGATACACAGTTTTGATTTACGAAACACACACGCAGAAAGTTTGCCCTTCAGCGGCAAATTATTCAGCACACTTAGAGTGGTGAGATGCACCTGACGTTGGCACGCATTGCAGGAATTAATTATCAGATTTTGTTGGTATTAATAATACTACATTAAACGAAGCTTACTCATGGCCCCGTATTGTGTGAATTAATGACGCCAGTGAAAAAACTAACAAATTAAATAATAATCACCACAATACACTTAAAATATTGGAAAACAACTTCCACAGGCAACAGTCACGGAACTGATACAACTCACATGCGAGTCTTCACTGCAGTTATACCTCACATAAGGTGTCGTGGACCTTGCGGTGATGGAATGGCTTGAGTGCCTCAGTGATACAGACAGTCATACCGTAGATGGAACCACTTCAGAGGGATATTTGTGGAGAGTCCAGACAGACGTATGGCTCATGAAAACGGGTAGCAGCCATTTCAGAAGCTATGCGGGGAACCGTCTCGATCGCTGATTGATCTGGCTTTGTAATATTAACCAAGATGGTCTTCCTATGTTGTTCACGCCGTTGTATTTCCAGAGGTCATCCAGCTCTACTTTATGGACCTTGTGTTGAAGTTAAAAGTGATTGATAAACAGTTCAGACATGATGAGAGTAGAATATTTTTTAAATCTGAAGCTACAGAGTAATGTTAAAATTTTGATGGGCATGTCAGGTAAGTACTAAAGTGGCTTCAACACAACAGTCAAAAATTTGCGGTTACTCTGTAATCCACATACAAAAGAAATAGACGCATCAGTTGACCGTGATGATGTATTTCATACAGTTAAATCATGCGCTGTCCATCTCATTTATGGTCTAAAACCATTAGCTTTCTAAATAGGGTTAGACACGGTGACTAACACATTGACTCAGTATACAACAACTACGCCTATTGTCGGAAGTGCGATCGTATGTGGTATCAAGCGAAATTCGTGACTGGACTGAGGAACTCTTACAAGGGAACCTCCCCACCGCACCCCCCTCAGATTTAGTTATAAGTTGGCACAGTGGATAGGCCTTGAAAAACGGAACACAGATCAGTCGAGAAAACAGGAAGAAGTTGTGTGGAACTATGAAAAAAATAAGCAAAATACACAAACTTAGTAGCCCATGCGCAGGACAGGCAACATCAAGAAGAGTGTGAGCTCAGGCACGCCGTGGTCCGGTGGTTGGCGTGAGCAACTGCGGAACGAGAGGTCTTTGGTTCGAGTCTTCCCTCGAGTGAGAAATTAAATTTTTTATTTTCAGACAGTTACTATCTGTACGTCCGTCCGTCCGATGCGAGGTAACTACGCGGCAGTATGGGGACGAACACCTAAACAAACATCGAAACACACGACGTCAGTCGACTACAGCGACAGAGCACAGGGAAAACTGTGAAACTGTTGCATTCATTTGTTGCAGTTTATGTGACAAACTCTTATGTTTTCATCACTTTTTTGGGAGTGATTATCACATCCACAAGAAAACCTAAATCGGGTAAGGCGGAAGAATCTTTATACCCATTCGCCAAGTGTAAAAGTTAGGTGGGTCGACAACATATTCCTGTCATGTGACGCACATGCCGTCACCAGTGTCATATAGAATATATCAGACGTGTTTTCCTGTGGAGGAATCGGTTAATCTATGACCTTGCGATCAAATGTTTTCGGTTCCCATTGGAGAGGCACGTCCTTTCGTTTACTAATCGCACGGTTTTGCGGTGCGGTCGCAAAACACAGACACTAAACTTATTACAGTGAACAGAGACGTCAATGAATGAACGGACAGATCATAACTTTGCGAAAATAAAGAAAGTAAACTTTTCACTCGATGGAAGACTTGAACCAAGGACCTCTCGTTCTGCAGCTGCTCACGCTAACCACTGGACCACGGCGCTCGTGACCTCACGCTGTCCTTGATGTGACCTATCTTGCGCGTGGGCCACTCAGTTTGTCTATTTTGCTTATTTTTTTTATAGTTCCACACAACTTCTTCCTGTTTTCTCGATTGATCTGTGTTCCGTTTTTCAAAGCTTATCCACTGTGCCAACTTATAACTAAATCTGAGGGGGGTGCGATGGGGAGGTTCCCTTGTTAGCAGGGCAGACGCAGGATGATGTCTCGGATGGCCGGCCGCTGCGACCGAGTGGTTCTAGGCGCTTCAGTCCGGAACCGTGCGCCTGCTACGGTCGCAGGTTCGAATCCTTCCTCGGGCATGAATGTGTGTGATGTCCTTAGGTTAGTTGGGTTTAAGTAGTTCTAAGTCTAGGGGACTGATGACCTCAGATGTTAAGTCCCATAGTGCTTAGAGCCATTTGAACCATTTTGTCTCGGATGGACAGTCGTTAATAGATGTAGAAGTAGCTTCAAGGTGTGCTCAAGGGAAGTGTGTTGAGACCCTTGTTGTTCATGTTGTATATCAATGACCTGACTGCAAATACTGATAATAAACTGGGAATTTTCATTGATGATGCATTTATCTATAATGAAGTACTGTCTATCTCTCAGAAGGAAGCCTGTCGTTTACTTGAATGTTTCTTATCCATTCCTTATTATGTTACAAAGAAATGGGTGCCTGAATCACACCAACGCCCTTGTTCCATTATTTAACTTGTTGTGCGTGACTGAAACGAGTGAATGTCAGTTTCTGTGAGAGTAGCCAGTGGTTTTCTGCTACTGCAGTTTTCGTCTGCTCCTCCAGTTTTGTCCATTACCATAGGGGAAGGGCAGGAAGGTCTAGATTGGACATCAGAGCTGGTAAATAGCACACAAGAATGTTGGGTTGGCGGGTACGACGACCGAATCTTTGGTGTCCTACTCCACTACAGGGGTAGCGGAGGCGGTTGGGCTGGGGGCTGAAAGCATTACTGTTCGGCTGGTGCTTGGTAAGTACGGACCGATCTGTAGGTAGCCCACGGGTGGTAGTATCTGAAATATTTACGGTGCCAATTTATGTCATTTCATTGCAGTTTCTTTTGGAATCCGGGGTAATCATATTAGAGTGGGTATAACATTCATGTGAAGTTTCAATACCATTTTTTTAAATTTTGGTATGAATATTGTGTGCACGAATGAGCTATGTTCCAAGTGTGTTGTAGAATAAATGAGACTTAGTTTCTCAGATTTACATGGCGGTGTATACATTTTAATTATACATAGTAAATTTATTAGACGGAATTGTGAGAATTGCGATTTTGCATTTTTGATTTGTTCATGAGCTTTGGTAAAAATACTTTGAGTATGAATGACTTATGTTCCACATGTATAGCAGAACAAAAGAGACTTAGCCTCCTAGGCCGCTTTGGTAGTGCATTTATTCTAAAAATTCATAGTAAATTTATTAAACGTAACTGCGAGAATCGTAAGTTTAGAACTTTAAACTCTATGGCTTTGCACAGTCACAATGCCACGTTGTTGAAAATAGAATCTAAGCCCATTCTTTGGTAACTCATGTATGAAACGCATTTTTTATTGTTATTGAATTTTCCGTTGTAAATTGATGCCTTTTCATTGTGGGATTCCGGATTTGAATTTGGTGTGAACATATTAAAAATATACGACCACTGCTTATCCAAATTATTTGGTGTTTCGGTAATTCAGCAGTTTATAATTTTAAAGTATTGTTGGGATTACTTGTACTTGGCCACATTTAAATCATTTTCAAATGAAATTCTCGGTAAATGCCCACGTCTTCAGCCTTCGAAGATTATTTGTAGCCGGCCGGGGTGGTCGAGCGGTTCTAGGCGCTACAGTCTGGAACCGCGCGACCGCTACGGTCGCAGGTTCGAATCCTGTCTCGGGCATGGATGTGTGTGATGTCCTTAGGTTAGTTAGGTTTAAGTAGTTCTAAGCTCTAGGGGACAGATGACCTCAGAAGTTAAGTCCCATAGTGCTCAGAGCCATTCGATTTTTTTGATTATTTGTACGTTTACATGTTTTTGTCGAAGCTGTAGCCGGGGTTTTCTTTGTATGCCCCGCGCCTTATGCGTCCTCGTGCTGATCAGTTCACGGTCTATCTTTTAGACTTAGCCCAGATACTCTCCGCCGAATAGTCATTGGATTTTGTTTAGTGTCTAGCAGTAGTAGTAGAATATTTATTCTGGCTGTTGTTGAAAGAGCGAGTATAAAAATGTTACATTAGCTTGCCGAATTCTCGTTTCCTTCGACCATCCTGTCCACCCCACAACAGTGTTTGGATTTGATGCCTTAAGATAATTCATTAAAGGTTCATGTAATGTAGAGGATCAGAATTTATTAATAATTAAATACTGTTGTCTTAACTGGACTAGCTCGACTGATAATCTGGCTATTGAATAAATCTTTTGTCTCGTCTACAAAAATGTTCCACGATTTCTAGAATACGATGCTATCCACATATTTAACGTATTTGTGGTAGACTAAACTGAGAGATTAATGAAATTAAACTTCCTATTCTATTCTCTTAATTAATCCTGCTGAATTTGAAAGACAGTATTGCGTTGCGCGTTTCTTTAAATGAGTGTCAGATGCAAGCTGCGAATAGGGTGTAAAGGAAAGTTGAGAATAAATGACAGTTAAATTGAAAATAATGTTAATGCTTAAAGGAACTGAGACTGAAATCAAGTATAATCATCCTCTACGCTTTTAAATGTAACCTTTCCATACTTCTGCGAGGCATGCTAGAATATTGCTCACGTGTATGTGATCCGTACCAAATAGAACTAACAGGGGATATTGAACGTCCACGAAGAAGGGCAGCACGAAGGACCACATGTTTGTTCGACCTACGCCTACGGGAAAACATCAAAGAGATGCTAAAACCTTACACTGCGGACGCTTCAAGATACTCGCGAACTATTCTTTGAAAACCTAATTACAGAATTTTGGGAGCTTTAAGAAAGGACTATAGGAATATACTACAACCCCCTACGTACTGCTCCCGCAGGAATCGCTAAGGCAAGATCAGGCTTTTTCTTTCCTTTATTGAGATTCGATTCCTCCCCCCCCCCCCCGCCCCCCCCCCCCGAAGGGGGCGGGCTCGCAGCAGCTTAGTACGCCGCTCTTCAGCCTACAGAATTTGTTTTAAAAATGAAGACAATAAATAATAAAAGCAGGCGACAAAATCGGTGACTTAAATGGTAAAACGGCGGAAAATTGTGGAACTTAAAACATAAAACAAATGGTTGGCGATGCTAATAAAATACACAGGAAGCAGACAGGTAAAATAATAGACAGACATTAAAAAAACACGGCGACATTCTCGTTTCTGTTCGCAAGAGATATAAAAATCATACCCAGCAACAGCACGATTTCTGTTCGCAACACTTTGGAAAGACACACAACACTGAACGCTCACTTGAACACTGCACTAAAAAGTTGGTACAAATATGACACACCACAGCCGAGGGCAGATGGGGGGAACCGGGACAGATGATGGGAATGAAAAAGGAGAAGGAGAGGGAAAACAAAGGGGGTGAGGAGGGGGGGGGGAAGGAGCAGACGAAGGTCAGGCTAATTGCAGAAGCATTTTAAGCAGTCATTCCTGCTACTCTCCGTACGAGAATGGAGCATAAATATGTACTAATTAGTGGTACCATCGGAGGTACGCTTTGTGATGTGCTTCACGTGATTTGCAGAGTATTCCTGTAGATGATATATTCTGCCGAAGTAAACAAAGAGGTCAAGATAGCTGATCCTTGAGAACACACATCGTTAAAATACCTCACAGAACGAAAAAAAAAAGACAGAGACAACAATATTCGTTAGACTTTCTCGTGTTAACAGTATTTGCCTGTACCTTGAACAGCGATTTACACATTTTCGATTGCAGCTGACGTCTGAACGTCGAGAACAGGCGTGAACCGAGCCACGCCCTTAATGAGTCCGCCTTATCAAGCATTCCAAGGAAAACGCAACGCTATGGCGTGTGGGTTGACGAGCATTTCGCTCTCATTTACGTATATGGCCGAAAGAGTCAGCCTTCAGAAACTGTGAAACGAACCCTGTCGTCCAGGACCGGATGCCCCAAAGGGTGCAGATTCACCATGAGGTGGGGAAACTCACAGGCGTCTATTGTCTGTTGAGGCACAAGCGCTGTAGTGTGCGAGTGAGAGAGACGAGAACCTACGTCACAGGGCGACCCAGTAGAAGGCTTTTGTGGCGAAGGAGACGTAGCAGTGTTA
Organism: Schistocerca americana; assembly: GCF_021461395.2. Lineage (NCBI taxonomy): Eukaryota > Metazoa > Arthropoda > Insecta > Orthoptera > Acrididae > Schistocerca > Schistocerca americana. Next base: position 228,047,387 of record NC_060123.1, read on the forward strand.
AATATGGCGGAAATAAGATCGGCCACAAAGGGAAACATTTATGAAAATGTTCTGTAGTATTGCAGAAAATCAAGCTACATTATGTTTAATCTGCCACCCTCCATAAATTTTCATGGTGATTCCAATAAAACTTGAATATTGATCATATCTGTAATAGTTTAGGATTTACTGTGAACTTGAAATTAACAAGTCTTGTAACAAAGAGCTATGCTAAAAGCTGAATGCTTTGGTCGATCTTAACGATCGACATTTCATGTAGAAGTACATCATTAAAATGACAAATGTTGTAAATATCAACTCTGTAACTTTATTTGTTTAAAAGATATAGTACATATAAATTATCAGTAATTTCAGATAAGCGTCAGATCATCATTTCCTCCACACAAAACACATTGAACGATGATGGCATGACACCTTATTGAATCATTGTACCCATTTTGGATGGTGGACAGATATTCTTTATATCATATTTTGAAAGAATTCTGCTGATCTTTGCAGAAATAGGTTCAGCATTTGGCAGGTATGCCACCTTCTTCACCTCCTCTGGCTCCTCGTCTGTACCCTGTGATTGGCTGGTAGCACGAAGTGCCCTTTGGATGTCTGTATAGGAGTATCCCGGCACAGAAGAATGGAGTCTAGAAAACATTAGTTCACAGGGCTCGGGCTCGGTCGGATACGCAAAGTCTGGCCACAGAGATAGAACATCTACAGCTGGTGTTCAGCAGAAATGGATACTCCTCCACAGGACACAGGACGGGCCTCAGACAGCTGCCACATATGGCGACCAAGTCGGGCGCGGACGTCCGAGGGAGCACCGGGGAAGAGACAACACATTACAAGCAGTGCCAGGCGGGCGCGGACGGCAAACAGAGCGCCCAGCGCCCTCTGGGCATAAATACTGGAAAAGATCCTCCAATACGGCAGTCTCAGGTAGCACTTGAAGAAGGAAACGAGTTACGGGGCCGAAATATTGTGCCAGAGCGACACAAACATCCGGCAGTAGACTCGATTATTCCACATGTCAAGATCTCGCCGGGAAAGCCTGAAGAGTTACAATAAAATATTTGTTGTAAAGTTTAGTGCATAGTAGTTACTTTTGTTCTTTATTTATTTATCAGAAAGCACATTGGTGCAAGGCTACTGGCCGTGACATTCAAAGTTAAGAAGGAAATTCAATTGGTTTTATGTAAAAGAATTTAACGTTTATTATGTAATGGATATTGTTGTTACTTTATTTAGAACTTGAAAGTGGTCAAGCTTTGATTATTTAATTATGTTAAAATGCAAAGTAGTGTAGAATAAGCTGTAGCCAATCAGATGGACGGCTTCAGGAAAGGGAACTGCTTCAGTCAGTTGAGCGAAGATGTTGGGCGCGCGAGAAACGCGGTCGGAGACGGGCAGAGGGCAGTTCTGGTCAAGACACCAAAGGGGACAGTTCGGATGGTGACACCAAATGGTACAGTCCGGCTTGAGACGTGAAAACGGACGGTCCGTCTTTAGGTAGCTAGGAAGTGAAACGACATAGAGAATTTCGCGTTGTGTGGCATCGCGGGACTTAGGCTCTAAGAGGTGGGCAGCTGCGCACCTGGTGTGAATTCCTAACTTTTCTTGTAGTTAAGGAGGCGGAGTATTGTCTTTCGCTATGAGATTGTGAGTGACCGAACCGTGTCAAATGGATATGCGCCCGAGTGTAGCAGTAAATCTAAATACGACCACTTTGGCGATTAGTTTGATTTCTGAATAAACATTACTCTAACCAAATCGCAACTGTGTGGCCTACATCATTTATGAGTCGTTAATTTAGTTCCCGATATTGTTGTTGTTGTTGTGGTCTTCAGTCCTGAGACTGGTTTGATGCAGCTCTCCATGCTACTCTATCCTGTTCAAGCTTCTTCATCTCCCAGTACCTACTGCAACCTACATCCTTCTGAATCTGCTTGGTGTATTCGTCTCTTGGTCTCCCGTTACGATTTTTACCCTCCACGCTGCCCTCCAATACTAAATTGGTGATCCCTTGATGCCTCAGAACATGTCCTACCAACCGATCCCTTCTTGCCGGCCGGAGTGGCCGTGCGGTTCTAGGCGCTACATTTTGGAACCGCGTGACCGCTACGGTAGCAGGTTCGAATCCTGCCTCGGGCATGGATGTGTGTGATGTTCTTAGGTTAGTTAGGTTTAAGTAGTTCTAAGTTCTAGGGGACTGATGACCACAGCAGTTAAGTCCCATAGTGCTCAGAGCCATTTGAACCATTTTGATCCCTTCTACTAGTCAAGTTGTGCCACAAACTTCTCTTCTCCCTAATCCTATTCAATACCTCCTCATTAGTTATGTGATCTACCCATCTAATCTTCAGCATTCTTCTGTAGCACCACATTTCGAAAGCTTCTATTCTCTTCTTGTCCAAACTATTTATTGTCCATGTTTCACTTCCATACACGGCCACACTCCATACAAATACTTTCAGGAACGACTTCCTGACACTTAAGTCTATACTCGATGTTAACAAAATTCTCTTCTTCAGAAACGCTTTCCTTTCCATTGCCAGTCTACATTTTATATCCTCTCTACTTCGACCATCATCAGTTATTTTGCTTCCCAAATAGGAAAACTCCTTTACTACTTTAAGTGTCTCATTTCTTAATCTAATTCCCTCAGTATCACCCGACTTAATTCGACTACATTCCATTATCCTCATTTTGCTTTTGTTGATGTTCATCTAATATCCTCCTTTCAAGACACTGTCCATTCCGTTAAACTGCTCATCCAAGTCCTTTGCTGTCTCTGACAGAATTACAATGTCATCGGCGAACCTCAAAGATTTTATTTCTGGTCCATGGATTTCAACACCTGTTACGAATTTTTCTTTTGTTTCCTTCACTGCTTGCTCAATATACAGATTGAATAACAGCGGGGAGAGGCTACAACCGCGTCTCACTCCCTTTCCAACCACTGCTTCCCTTTCATGTCCCTCGACTCTTATAAACGCCATCTGGTTTCTGTTCAAATTGAAAATAGGCTTTCGCTCCCTGTATTTTACCCCTGCCACCTTCAGAATTTGAAAGAGAGTATTCCAGTCAAAAGCTTTCTCTAAGTCTACAAATGCTAGAAACGTAGGTTTGCCTTTCCTTAATCTAGCTTCTAAGATAAGTCGTAGGGTCAGTATTGCCTCACGTGTTCCAATATTTCTATGGAATCCAAACTGATCTTCCCCGAGGTCGGCTTCTACTAGTTTTTCCATTCGTCTGTAAAGAATTCGCGTTAGTATTTTGCAGCGGTGACTTATTAAACTGGTAGTTCGGCAATATTCACGTCTGGCAACACCTGCTTTGGTTGGTTGGTTGGTTTGTGGGATTAAAGGGACCAGACTGCTACGGTCATCGGTCCCCAACACCTGCTTTCTTTGGGATTGGAATTATTATATTCTTCTTGAAGTCTGAGGGTATTTCGCTTGTCTTATAGATCTTGCTCACCATATGGTAGAGTTTTGTCAGGACTGGCTCTCCCAAGGCTGTCAGTAGTTCTAATGGAATATTGTCTACTCCCGGGGCCTTGTTTCGACTCAGGTCTTTCAGTGCTGTGTCAAACTCTTCACGTAGTATCATATCTCCCATTTCATCTTCATCTACATCCTCTTCCATTTCCATAATATTGTCCTTCCCGATGTTATTATTACTGTCATTATATGTTATGGTAACTCTGTATTTCGCAAACTTGCCACCAGCCAGACAATTTAACCAAAGAGTAGCGAGTGTCTAATTTAGGGCGTGTTATGCGACACGTGCGGTTCAACGCCTAGACGAGTTTGAGCTAAGACATTTCCACGAAGAGGAACGGCATGTGAGCCCCAACATCTTTGGGATGTTAGCTCGCAGGCTCAACTGTCACAGTTTCGTCAGTCTCTATGGTCACACAAATTATGTTCTAAGTTGTCAGTTTGCTCAATCGAAATAACAGACGCTGGTATGGTTCAATAAAATTTTGATTTTCAGTATTTCATACAGTTATCGACCAATTTAAAAATTGGTAAAGTTTTATAATCTACACATCGAGAGGTATCATCTTATGTTAAAGGTTTAAGGCAAGTATGAAAGTCAGAAACAGTGTAAACACCTTGAGGCAGCGTAACTCATGGTGCGCGTAATAGCCCCAGGGTAGTTTTCTCTATTTCAAATTGACCCTATCGATGGGAGTCTCATTGTTAATGAATCTCTCGATACCATTTTTTATCGATATTAACGATTGTCAGCTCTTACTGCGGTGTTTTTTATTATATTTGTTCATCATTTTTATTGCTTTGTCCTACTGGATAAATACGGGAATCTTCAGTATACATTTTGTACGAAAATAAGTGCTGTCTGAAAAGCTAGTCATACAGGTATTTTTAATCTCAAATTAAATTGAAACCAGACATTACTGGCTCAAACTAAGTTGACACTCGGCACGGTGGCTGATGAGAGCGACAGTAAATGGGAAATTGTCGTTTCCATCAGCCACCGCGCCAAGTGTCAACTTAGTTTGCGCCATTAGTAAAAGTAATTATCAACGTCAATTCAAGTTATATTTTGGAATAATTTCTATTTTTCAAACGAATAAAATAAAAAAAATGTATCAATTTACATTTCAATATCAATGTAACATCGTTGACGTGAGCTTTGTGACATAATTGTCAGCTGTTAACCATGTGGTAGTAACATGGTGGTAAAGAGAGAAGGGAGTCGTCGCTACATCGCAAACTCTGAAGCCGACGTCCATCATCTTAAATAGCCCAAAAAATTAGGTACACCCCATTTATACCTCCAAGGAGTACTGCGGTAATACTTCCCCGTCATATCACTCTGAGGTGTCCGTGCCCAGTTTCGACCGTTGGGAATATCCAGCTACTTTTGTGGTCATATCCCAAATAGCATCTGGTCCTTTGATTGTGTGGAGACGTGGTTGTTTCATGAAAAACGCCAGCTTGCGCCGTTTACGGGTGTACTAATCGATCCGATCTTAATCTATCGTTGCACTGTTTACTTTTATTCGTTCCTGTATTTTTTTCATTGCTTTCCAAACCTCAAACGCTCCGACATCCGAGCCACACTGTAGCAACGGCCTCGTCCCCGCACAACACACGGCTACGTGACCTCCCTGGTTGTTGCTGCAGCATCTCACGCCCCAAATTCCTCTCGCCGATAGTAAATTATTCATTCTTCCCATCTCCTCGCTCTTTAAAGAAGATTCTGGTTAGAACATCCGCGGTCATGTGTATGAATTTTGTATGTGTGATTGTATAAATGTGTGAGTGTGCTTCAAAAAGAAGGCTTTGACCGAAAATTTATGAGAACACTATTTTCGTCGTGCCTGCCTGCTGCTGGGTGTGTGAGTCGCGATCTAACGGCTTCTCAGAGTAACTATTCCACCATGAAGTTTGTTGTAAAGAGTCCACTCCACTTCAACAGGAACAATGGTGTACATAATTACAAGACCAAAAGAAAAAAGTTTCATTCATTAGCCAGATTAAGGTTGTCTGTTGCACAAATAGGGGTTCGCTGTGCTCCAAGTAAAAGTTTTGATCACTTACCCTGGGACATAAAATGCCTGACAACAGTAAAGTAAAATTTGAAACTAAAATGAAAACGATTCTCTTTGACGATGCCTCCTCTTCGGCAAAAGACTATTTACTATCGTAATGTATACTTGGCGATGATTATGAACTACTTTAATTAAAAACAAAAGTATATGGTCAAAATGGAGACATATTTACAAAAATAATTATTTCTAATATAAAATGAATCGTCCCACATCATTAAGATTTCTCGTGCAAATGATACGTGGAGCCTAAGTAATTACCGGTGTACCACAAAGCATCGGATGGTCATCTACACTTTGAAACCGTCAAACTAAAATTCAAAAGTAGAAAGAAGCAGATGATCAAAGCAGATGCACGTTGCAATTGTGGTTAGATATTCCTGACAAACTTACAGAGGTACTGACGAGGAATATTTCGGGAAAAGAAGCAAACAGGTTACTGCTGGAAAGGTAGGCCCTTATGTTACTTCGATTATAGGCTACCACAACGAACAAAATGACTTGCATATATGTTAAATCAAAATGTCCGTTTTATGGGGGTCTAAGAGTTTGAGACTATTCCCTTAATCACGTTTATAGTATTGCACAATGCTACAACATGTTTCACAAAATTGTATCGCTTTTTTACCCTGAAAATTGCTATTATTGTCGCACACTGAATGCCGCATCACAGTAAGATTTCAAAATGAGTAAATATGTAAACTACAGCGAAAGTAATGCACTGACAGTGTAATAAAACAAGAACTTTATTCTGCATGAAGCTACACCTACACTATGTGATCAAAAGTATCCGGGCACCTGCCTGAAAATGACTTACAAGTTCGTAGCGCACTCCATCGCTAATGCTGGAATTCAGTAAGGTGTTGGCCCAACCTTAACCTTGATGACAGCTTCCACTCTTGCAGACATACTTTCAATCAGGTGCTGGAAGTTTCTTCGGGAATGGCAACCGATTCTTCACGGAGTGTTGCACTGATGACTGGTATCGATATCAGTCGGTGAGACGTGGCACGAAGTTGGCGTTCCAAAACATCCCAAAGGTTCAAAATGGTTCAAATGGCTCTGAGCACTATGGGACTTAACATCTGTGGTCATCAGTCCCCTAGAACTTAGAACTACTTAAACCTAACTCACCTAAGGACATCACACACATCCATGCCCGAGGCAGGATTCGAACCTGCGGCCGTAGCAGTCGCACGGTTCCGGACTGAGTGCCTAGAACCGCTAGACCACCGCGGCCGGCATCCCAAAGGTGTTCTATAGGATTCAGGTCAGGACTCTGAGCAGGCCAGGCCATTACAGGGATGTTACTGTGGTGTAACCACTCCGTTCTAGGCCGTGCATTATTAACAGGTGCTCGATCGTGTTGAAATATGCAATCGGCATCCACAGGTACTTAAAACGTCAATGTAGGCCTGTGCTGTGATAGTACCACGCAAAACGACAAGGGGTGCAAGTCCCTTCCATGAAAAACATGACCACACCATAACACCAACGCCTCCGAATTTTACTTTTGGCACTACACATCTGTCGGATGACGTTCACCGGGCATTCGCCATAGCCACACCCTGCCATCGGGTAGCCACATTGTGCACCGTGATTCGTCACTCCACGCAACGTTTTTCCACTGTTCAATCGTCCAGTGTTTACGCTCCTTACAACAAGCGAGGCGTCGTTTGGCATTTACTGGCGTGATGTGTGGCTTATGAGCAGCCGCTCGACCATGAAATCCAAGTTTTCTCACCTTCCGCTTAACTGTCATAGTACTTGCAGTGGATCCTGATGCAATTTGGAATTCCTGTGTGATGGTCTGGATAGATGTCTGCCTGTTACACATTACGGCCCTCTTCAACTCTGGGCAGTCTCTGTCAGTCAACAGACGAGGTTTGCCTGTACGCTTTTGTGCTGTACGTGTCCCTCCACGATTCCACTTCACTATCACATGCGAAACAGTGGACTTAAGGATGTTTAGGAGTGTGGAAATCTCGCGTACAGACGTATGACACAAGTGACACCCAACCACCTGACCACGTTCGAAGTCCGTGAGTTCTGCGAAGCGCTCCATTCTGCCCTCTCACGATATCTAACGACTGCTGATGTCGCTGATATAGAGTACCTGGCAGTGGGTGTCAGCACAATGTACCTAATATGAAAACGTATGTTTTTGGGGACGTCCGGATACTTTTGATCATATAGTGTATATGCAGTTCTATTTCTTTGACATTTCACTTTCTTGACAAGCACAAGATACAATAGCATGCTTTGCTTCTTTCTTCATAACACACGTTTATAGGCTAGCAGAGAACAAGTAGGTAAGTTTTTTGGCGAACGTTAAAATTAAAAATGTTGTTAATTAAGCTGCCATTCGAAAATGTAACGAACAAGAAGCAGTACCAGTAAGCAAACAAGCAATGGTTTTGGAGTTCCAGCTTCATTTGCTGACGAAACAAATACCGTAAAAGTGGAATTAAATGGCTTACGAAATCATGCTTTGCGCATAGTTTCTTGGTTATTCGAAACATTTCACTAAAAAGCAAGATACACTAACGAGGCTAAATGTTTCGTCTTACTAGAGCAAATACTATTCAAGAACAGAAAAACATTCGAAGTTGCCTTCGTAACACTAAGTTGTTCAAGTAAGGATTTTAATTTTTAGTATTTAAAACAGTTGTAGAGTGCACACAACAGAAATAATTAACAAGACGCAGTCGTAAACGACAGTCTGGCAGTATTTTGGGCTATATAAGATGGCGACAGGCCCCGCCCGCACTGACTTCAAAACAACGTACAGCGTAATTCTATAGCGCCAACTCCCTTCTTTTCTTACCTCCATGTTATGTTTCTGGAGCAGTCAGTCGAAAAGTACTGTGTTATGGCGCCTATCTGTTAAATTTTTACGTCTTGTTTTGTACGAGTAGGACCGAATTCTAAAGTTATGAATTTCATCTGAAGAATTGCTGTGATGAGAATGAAATGTATTGTCGGTGTAAAAAAGTACACGAAGAGGTTTTTGCTGTTTTGAATAAACAGCCAGAGAGGAAACTAGTGTTTTAGTCAAGCGGTTGATAAAACCCATAACATTATTAACACCAGGTTAACAGAAGAAACGTAACTCGAGACAACCATGCTGAAGTTAAGTATCTGCAACAATTTATTGAATGTACTCCACCATAGTTATCACCTGTAAAATGCCTTCATTTAATTAATTGTTTCCAATAATATCAGCGTCGAGCTGGGAATATTTCACGCGCAAACTGCCAACAGTACAGTAACCCACTGTTTGACAACTAAAGCACTTAGCGACTTCCAACAAACTTTAAACATAATTTGGGAACTTTTCTTAATTTTTTCGCACTAATGGCTTCAGATAATAATGGAAGGAAGACAGCATATCGCTTACTAATTGATCGTTATTCATAGAGTAAAAATTCAGTATTCAGCTTGACACTTTAACGTGAGTGTCACTATAATAAACATTGTGCTTCGTACATCAGTATAAAATACTACTGATGCATTTAGCAAAGAGTTTACAAAGCTTATCATTTGTAAGTCAAATATTTAACACGTTACATCATTTGTAAAGTAAGCAGACGTTAGAAGCTGTTTTATACATGCAAGTTGGATTCTTTAAAGACTCGAATGTGAGGTGTTGCTGGTTCATCATAAAAGAGGATTTCGTTTCTTTCCTAGAGTTCTGTAAATAGGCTGTCACCTTCCTTCATCAAAATTGTTTTGTTTTCTTCATGTTTCTGTATTAGAAGTTATGTCGTTGTAGCCTTCAGCCTGAAGACTTGTTGATGGAGCTTTCCATGCTAGTCACTGTGTAACTATATTTATCTCTGTATAACTCCGAAACCTACATTCATTTGAATCTGCTTGCTGTATTCGAGCTTGGGCTCCGTCTACAGTTTTCACCTACCAAATAATTCTTTATACATTAGGATATGTCCAATCAACATATCCCTTCTTTTCGTCAGTTTGTGCAGAGGGAACTTTTCTGCCCAATTCAAGTCATATCCTCTAAACTAGTTACCCTATATACCGAACATTCATCAGTCTTCTGGGACACCTCATTTCAAAAGTTATTTTCGTCCTGTAAACACTACCCACTTTTAGCTTCGATGCTAAGTGACACTCCACACAAATATTTTCAGAAAACAGTTTGCAGTATTTAAATTTGTGGTTGGTGTTCACACAAATAACTTACATGTTATAGTAAAACGTAATCTCGTAGCGGTTGCTCGAAATCATGACCACCAGTGCCAGTGGGACCATTACAAAGGCGCAGAAAACATTGCCAACTCTCTGAAACACACCTGCTCTGAAACTGCTATTAATTACATCTTTGTAGACAAGTCTAGGACAAATAGTCATGTCACAAAACCAATAGTAAAGGGCCTATCTGATCATGACATGCAGCACCTGGTGATAAATGTTGAAAACTGTCAGGATCAAAAATCTGTTAAATCTGAGTACTGGGGGGTAATAAATCAGTCAAAAATTGAGAATTTTAGGAAATTTCTCAAAGGCATGAACTGGATAGATGTTTACAGTACTTCAGACTCGAATGTAAATTACAAAAGAATCCACTAATAAAGTTACTTTCGCTTTTGAAAATTGTTTTCCGCTAAAGGTAGCTCAAATCAAACAGAAGTCAATAAATAAACCATGGATTACACAAGGAATAAAGATATCAGACAGGACAAAAAGGAGACTAGGAACAGCTCTAATGTTAGCATTGTAATGCAGTACAAGGAATATTGTAAAATACTGAAGCAAGTAATACAGAAATTAAAGCAGTTTTATTATAAGAAAAGGATAATTACACCAGGATAAAAAGTAAAAACTGTATGGGATGTAGTGAAGACAGAGATAGGTGGGACCAAAAAGGAAGATGAACAGACAGCACCAAAAATAAATCAGATATTGGTCACAAGTGCATGTAGTGTTGCAAACTTTTTAATAAGTGCTTTGTCTGTGTTACTGACAGCATGGGATTATCGGGTTTGGTGAACAGTGCAACGGAGTATCTGAAATCAGTCTTTAAAAATTAATTCAGCTAACTGAAAATCTCCCAAAGAAATAGCACCCATGAAAAATCCTTAAAATCTAAGTACCCTAGTGGGTATGATATCATGTCAACGAATTTTATCAAAAAGTGCTCATGTGAGTTGAGTTCTATCTTAAGTTATTTGTGTAATCAGTCTCATATCAGCGGAACATTTCCAGACTGGTTAAAAAATGATGACGTTAAACCTCTTTACAAGAATGGGGATAAAGAGATACCATCAAACTGTCGACCAGTTTCACATTTGCCGGCTTTTTTAAAAATATTAGAAAAAGTTGTGTTCAAGCATCTCCTTAAGCATCTAACGGCAAATAATATATTGTCCATCTCACAGTTTGGGTTTCTTAAGGGTTCTCATGCAGAGAAAGCTATTTACACTGGCAGTTAGAATGTACTTAATTCATTATATAATAAATTGGGGTCTATTGGTATTTTCTGTGACCTGTCAAAAGCCTTTGACTGTGCGAATCACAGCATTCTCTTAAGTAAATGAGAATTTTATGGGGTCACCCTCAATGTTGCGAAATGGTGTGAACCTTATCTAACTAACAGGAAAGAAATGGTGTCGTTGGTAACGCCTGTGCAGTAAACAGTCAGTCTTCATCTGACTGGGAATTAGCTACATATGGTGTTCCTTAAGTTTCCGTCCTGCGTCTATTGCTTTTTCTTGTGTACATTAATGATCTCTCATTTGTTACACTGCCAGATCCTAAGTTTGTTTTGTTTACAGATAATACAAACATTTCAATAAGTAGAAAGTCAAGTAAAGATTTAGAAATAGCTGCTAATCAAATTTTCAATGACATTAACAAATGATTTAAAGCTAATTGACTGTCACAAAACTTTGAAAAGATCCACTATATGCAGTTCAGAACCCGCAAGACATTTCCTTCCAGCATGTGTATACCATATGAAGAAACGCAGACTGACGAGGTTGACTGTGTTAAATTCCTGGGATTACAACTCCATATTAAATTCAAGTGGGAAGAGCATACAACAGAATTGCTGAAGCATCTAAATACGTCTGTATTTGCATGGTGAATGATATCAAGTGTACGAAATATAACCATAAAAAAGACTTGCATACTTTGTTTACCTTCATTCTATTATGTCATACGGGATCATATTCCAGGGTAAATCATCAAATCCAGGAAAAGTTTTTAGTGCGCAAAAGCATGTAATAAAATCATTTGTGGTGTAAAGTCAAGAACATCATGTAGAAACCTGTTCAAGGAACTTTGTTTTCTAACCAGTATACCTCTCAGTATATTTATTCCTTAATGAAATTTTTTGCAAGTAATATATCTCTATTTCCAACCAATAGCTATGTATATAGTATCAATTCTAGGAATAAGGAAAATCTACATAAAGACCTAAAATCACTTACCTTGGGCCAAAAAGGAGTCCAGTATTAAGGAACACACATTTTCAATAAATTTCCAGCAACCATTAAAAAGTTGGTTTCAGGTAAAGCACAATTTAAATGGAGTTTGAAAGACTTTTTGATAGGCGACTCCTACTCTATAGATGGATATCAGGGACTTTTAGACAAGCTTAACTAAAGATGTCTGTTAGATTTCAGTTTTCACAACACTTGATCACAACACTCAAGATTAAGTATTTTTTTGTACAATAAATTTATTAAAAGTCCATAACAGTATTTTATTCTGACAGTATATTAGCTCTGTAATATTAGCAGTTCCAGTTTACTATAATGTATTCACCTATTTTGACAATCTCTTGACAAATGATCAGGGCAGTGAGTTTTATATTCAAATGTTTTATGTTTTTGTGTTATAATTTCTGACAAGTTTCATGCCCACGCGAATCATCTCATTTTTGGGTCTATGAAACAAAAACTGAATCTAATCTATTATGATCTACAGGAATCTGAGACAACACCAACCAGTCCGTCGTCAGTATCAACTACGCTTCATGCAACTGCACAGGAAAAAGTTCATCGTGGACGAATCACAAACGGTTGTCCGTTGTTTCCAAGGTAGCCGTAAAGACGTCAGTGAATAAGTGTATGCATTTTACCGTCAGATGGCTTACTCGTAAGGCTCATTCGAGATATCACACCGCCTGAAAAGTTAATTTCCGACTATTGCTTTCTTACGCCAATATACTTGGTTTGTGATCGTCTACTGCCTACGTACTCTGACCATAAAACTTTGGGAATTTCTGTAGTTTTTGTAAACTGTAGAATTTGTAGAGTTCAGATATGCTCAACTTATATTCAGTTGTACAGCCTATTTATATTTTCTAATCACAGATGATCATTAGAGTAGTAGGAAATTATGTCACTCAGACGAAAATAAGTAAATGATTTCCCGCCAAATAAAGGTGCAGTCTGCAAAGTCCTTCCATGATAGCAAACTTCTATCAATATTTTTCAGTCTAGTCACGAGTCCGAAGAAAGTGTTGAGAAGAGGTGCGATAGCCTACAACTAGACATTCCTTTCCACCTCAGACTACAAAAGTTAAGCTCTTCCAGAATCAGTTCAGTGAATCGATGTGTAGGACTTCCTCTAACTGTTCTGTGCCTTTCTCTCGTTGATGCAGTTCCTTGAAGCTGATCTCGTAGCGCGTGGAATTCTGTCATAGATATAAAGAGTCTACCTGTCTGGCTACGAATGGAAGTTCGAGTAGTTAATCTACCTTAAATAAATTCCACGATGTCATTACGGCGCATTATTAACAAACATTGAGACCCAGGACGAGTATAGTGTTTAATTTAAGGAAAACAGGCGGAAGGATGGAAAAACTAGATGCGTCATTTATCATTCCCAGACAAATACTTTTTATTAACAACAATTCTGTCATAAACCAACTAACATTTACCAAGATTCTAACAAAATTCGTACAAATAGTTAAGGTTTTTAAGTTAATATCACAATGCATAAGGACATTTGCATTATATATAAAATTACAAATGGTGCTCGAAGAACATGTCAACTGTGCAATACAATAGTGGCTCGATTCAAACACTTAACTGGTTAAATAAACCTACGGAGGCGATCTATCCGAGCAACTAGCATTACAACTGTGGGCTAATCCAGTGTGGACTTGAATAGAAGTTTGACAAATGTTAAATAAAAGACATTAAAATACATACACCTCCACTGCAACAGTAGGCTGCAGGTCTACTGCAAGACTATAAATTAGGCACAATTACATACGAGGGTAATCCCAAAAGTAAGGTCTCCTATTTTTTTATAAGTACATAGACCTGTTTATTTCTACAATGGTTTACATCAGTTTACAGCTTCAGCGTTTAGCTATTTTTCTACATGATCAACATTTCTGTCCTTGCATTTTTGTAGACGCTGTGGCAGTTTTTGTATGCCCACGTCATACCAGCTCGCCGCCATGCTGTTCAGAAAGTTATGAACCTCTTCTTTCACCTCGTCGTCGGAGCTGAATCGCTTTCCGGCCAAACGTTCTTTTAACCTAGGGAACAGGTGATAGTCACTGGATGCCAAGTCAGGACTATAGGGTGGGTGGGTGATTGTGTTCCACTGAAACTGTTGCAGGAGAGCAACGGTTTCCCGAGCGACGTGTGGGTAAGCGTTGTCATGGAAAATGTGTACGCCCTTGCTCAACATTCCTCTTCTCCGGTTCTGAATTGCCCGTTTAATTGTGGTCCCAGAGATTCAGCTCCGACGACGGGGTGAAAGAAGTTCATAACTTTCTAAACAGCATGGCGGTGAGCTGGTATGACATGGGCATACAAAAACTGCCACAGCGTCTACAAAAATGCATCGACATAAATGGTGATTATGTCGAAAAATAGCTAAATGTTCAAGCTGTAAACTGATGTAAACCACTGTAGAAATAAACAGGTCTATGTACTTATAAAAAATAGAAGCCCTTACTTTTGGGATTACCCTCGTATAATGTTGGTATCTGAATTCCATTAGCCACCTCACCAGTAGGAGGTAAACAGTCACGTTAAATTTTCCGTTTTTCTAACAATACTAGGGAGCGTAAGGCAAATGACAACAAATTAAAACTGTGTGCCGGACCGAGACTCCAACTCGGGACCTTTGCCTTTACGGGCAAGTGCTCTACCAACTGAGTTATCCAAGCACGACTCACGCCCCCTCCTCACAACTGTACTTCTGCCAGTACCTCGTCTCCTACCTTCCAAACTTTACAGAAGCTCTCCTGCGAACCTTGCAGAACTAGCACTCCTGAAAGAAAGGATATTGTGGAGACATGGCTTAGCCACAGCCTAGGGGGTTTCCAGAATGAGATTTTCACTCTGCAGCGGAGTGTGCGCTGATTTTAATCTGCCAGGATGTTTCATATCAGCGCACGCTCCGCTGCAGAGTGAAAATCTCATTCCGGCAAATGACAACACTTTGGTGTCATAAGACAATGTTATTTTGCTCCCACATACACAAAATGCGACCAAGCTGGCCAAACGCTATCCACGTGTTCACGCTTTTAAAAGCAAGCAAACGGGAATACTTCACTGATTAGTCAAAAGACTGTTATACATAAATCAAGTTAAGTACTTAAATAAATTATCGGGCCCTTAAAACACTATTCAAATCATAATGACAATTAAACCCTTCCTTTTTAAAGATATCAAGAAACTTAGCGCTCAGTTTGCCCAAAGTCTTTCATCACACGCCAAAAAGGACTTTACAATAATATAAACACTGAGTAAATTACTTCACCAAAATCGCTAAAGCCAAGTCCCATTCCGGAGACACTCCCGCTGCGGCATGATATCAAAAGAATGAGAATAAACTACACAACTTAAGGCTGGAACGCGGGATTCGCAAAAGCGTGTGTGACCTGCTAACACCTAGGCCCCGTACCATAACAGGATAGCCGCCGAAGTAGAAGGAAAGTACGTCCCTGCCCAGAACAGCAACGCATCAACGGCCGTCGATTAGAGGCTGTTAACATATACCAAACAACAAATAGTAAACACGTTTGATAGAAACGTAAACAGCAATACTTAAACAGGCAATTAAATATTATTTTCAAGGAAACCAACTGTTAAAACTGCATTATAGGAGCAGCCCGCTAATCAACCTTGTAAGTTAACCTTCCTAGTGGTAATGTACAAAGCCATTTAAAAAAATAATCACGTAATAATGAAACAAGATTAAGTAAGTCAAGGTATACCTATACTGGGGCCTCTTAGGGTCTAATAGACACTGTAATTTGGATACGCACCAAATGGCAGATGGCCGATTAAAATGTACACCTATAAACCGAAGGGCTCCTCAACACAAAGTAAGAGAGCGTGCAAATACAAGCATGCACACAGACATGGCCCAGACCTGCGTACCTTTAGGCTGAGTGCACGCAACTTTAGTAACAGGACAAATCCAATAAGGGGCATGACCTCTACAGCAAACAGAAAATACAATCGGTAGAACCAAATATTCAGTGATAACAAACAATGATTTCGGGTACCACATTAACATTGCAAAATACTAGCTTGGCTGCAGAAATCTCCAGACTGACAGACACAGCTCCAAAAGGGGCCACTGAAAGGCCTAAAGGAACTTGATTTCTGGCCAGCTCACACCTCGGCAGAATTAACAATCTTTAAGTACTATCTTCATACATAATTTCAAATAAGTGCCAAATGCCAAATAAATACTGTCCTTCTGCTTGTAGCTGCTAACAAGTAGTTCAGTACATATCGGCGTATTTAGCATACCACAATTGACTGATGCTCTTCGTAACCAGGTTGGGCGCGACGAGAGCCGCTCCTAGCCCGCTAAACCCGCCGGTAGCAACGGTCAACGCTGCAGGAAAATGTTGGCCCCGATAGCCCAACGGTCAACGGTTTCAGCTCGCTGGAATCGACAGGATGCCGAGTTCTCAGCTACACCAGTCCAGCTCCGTGTCCCATACACTACTCACTACCACACAGCCCTAGAGGGAACACATACCCAAGCAAAGATGGCACGAAAAGGGCCAGAATCGATGGAATACGCACACAGGTGGAAGCCGTAGGATCGCGCGTGCCTCCTCACAGAAGTTGCCACGTATCAAACACAATACAATACAATACAACAGTTCACAAATGAACGTTTCGATACAATTGATCCCAAAAAGTTACTGAAAATTAAGAATTTGATTTACACAGAGAGCAGACTCGTATTGCATCCTCACGGCGATTGAAGTGCTTGTAGCGTAATAGAAATTTCTAGTACATTTCGTGTAACTTCGTAATAATTCGTACATTGTCAGCAGAATATTAACTACCATTTGTTTCTTAACGTAAATACTTACTGCATAGTGAACTTTAGGTAATAAAGCTGTAGGACACTTAGGCCTCCCCTAACGTTTCATATATCAAAATCGGCTTTTAATAATTAATATTTGCTACAAAAACGTTTTTAATTTCGTGCCTACATGTTGGTGGTCCTCGTCACGCACGATTGCCGAGTTGGTTTCCCCTCACGGCTTACTCTGGGCTCTTCGCCTCACTGGCATCGATTCAGCGCCGTAGGCGCTGTCGGTCATCCTGTCTGAGTTCCGATCGTGAGATCATGTTCCTTACTCGCTATCTTAGCGATCAATTTTGCTGCTTAAGAGACCGAGTTACTCACATTAACGGCAGTGTCCAAATACAACGTTAAAATTAGCTTAATGTTGTCCAAATTAAGAGGAACCTTACAAGTCGAATCTTGCAAATTCGAACCTTCATAAACCGAATTTATCCATAAATCGAAAGGAGGTTTTCTGGTCACATGTAAAAACCTCCGTCATTTGAGCACTTGTCTTTGTTTCGGTATATATGTAGCGGTCTTCAGTCCTGAGACTGGTTTGATGCAGCTCTCGATGCTGCTCTATCCTGTGAAAGCTTCTTCATCTCCCAATACTTAATGCAAACTACATCCTTCTGAATCTCCTTAATGTATTCATCTCTTGGTCTCCCTATACGATTTTTACCCTCCACGCTGTCCTCCAATGCCAAATTTGTGATCCATTGATGCCTCAGAACATGCCCTACCAACCGGTCCCTTCTTCTTGTCAAGTTGTGCCACAAACTCCTCTTCTCCCCTATTCTATTCAGTACCTCCTCATTAGTTACGTGATCTGCCCATCTAATCTTCAGCATTCTTCTGTAGCACCACATTTCGAAAGCTTCTATTCTCTTCCTGTCCAAACTATTTATTGTCCATGTTTCACTTCCATACATGGCTACACTCCATACAAATATTTTCAGAAACGACTTCCTGACATTTAAATGTATACTCGATGTTAACAAATTTCTCTTCTTCAGAAACGCTTTCCTTGCCATTGCCAGTCTACATTTTATATCCTCTCTACTTCTACCATCATCAGTTATTTTGCTCCCTAAATAGCAAAACTCCTTTACTACCTAAAGTGTCTCATTTCCTAATCTAATTCCCTCAGCATCACCCCGACTTAATTCGACTACATTCCATTATCCTCGTTTTGCTTTTGTTGATGTTCATCTTATATCCTCCTTTCAAGACACTGTCCATTCCATTCAACTGCTCTTCCAAGTCCTTTGGTGCCTCTGACAGGATTACAATGTCATCGGCGAACCTCAAAGTTTTTATTTCTTCTCCATGGATTTTAATACCTACTCCGAATTTTTCTTTTGTTTCCTTTAGTGCTTGCTCAATATACAGATTGAATAACATCGGGGAGAGGCTAAGACCCTGTCTCACTCCCTTCCCAACCACTGCTTCCCTTTCATGTCCCTCGATTCATATAACTGCCATCTGGTTTCTGTACAAATTGTAAATAGCCTTTCGCTCCCTGTATTTTACCCCTGCCACCTTTAGAATTTCGGTACTCTCGCCAAATCTAAGTGATAGTCATGACCGAAACTCTTATTGTTTCTTAGTTGTTATCATTCAATTCTTCGCGAGTTACCTTTTTTTCTACAATGTGTAACCTATTGCAGTACATAAAACAATTGTAAAAAATACCTTCCAAGAATTACGGATGTCTGATTCTCTCAGAAAAGAAGTAGCTTACTGAGGCCGTGGAATGCGGAGTGAAAAAGGAAGGATGTTGCGAAAACTTTCGGGATTCCGCCATCCATGCTGTCCTGAAGCAGAAATATCTGTTTCTTGTAGATGTATCAGACGGAGGCAGGAAGTGGAGCCTCTAATTTCGTTTTCAAGAGGAAGAAGAACAAGCAGAGCCCATTTCATCTGTGACTCCAAAAGATTATTTTTTATAAAGAGGTGGAGAACCTCCACGCCCACACCGGCATGATGGTCAACTCAAAAGGTCTACTGTCATTCTGCATAAAGGTTAGTTTTCATTGAAGTGAAGTGTCGCAGAATGTAGGTACTGCGATGTTTGCGTCTGGTTAAGGTTAACCATTAATACGCGCTCATCTGGAGATAGATTGAGTCGGAGCCAAGGGAAAAAAAAAACTCTGCAATAGTTAGGTCGGGTGGTAAGAGCAGTAGCGGATGTCTTGCCGCCTGCGACAGGTCATGCAAGAGTAGGCTTTGTTAGTAGTTGGGGGGTACCCTGCATGTCGACACCTTTCACGTTGTGCGGTGCTGTTACTCGGCGGCTGCCGCTGGGTGCCGGTGTTGATCTCTCGGTCAGCGTCAGCAAACCTATAACAGTTAAGTTCATCACCGTTTTCTGTCCGATAGGTCATATATCAGATGCACAGTGTAGGGTGATGTTGGTGATTTGCGTGTGTGTCAATGGGCGAGCTCGTCGGTTTCCCTGCTATAGCCTGTTGGTCGGCTTTGGTAGCAGCTGGTATTTCCAGTCAGCGTTGCTGATATGCGGGGGCTTGCCGACGTTTGTCGCTTATTGGTGTGTGTTATCTTGCCATAGGTGGTTATGCCCTAGCTAGCAGTGTCTTTGGCCGCTTTGGTTGTGATCATTGTTTCCCAGAGTGAGGATGAAAGGATTGTTCGAGTGTCATCGAGTTCCGGTATAGTCGTGTGGCGTGTTTTTTGAATACTTCCTTGAGGGTTTCAAGGCGGTATTCATTGTGAAGATCCACTGTGCGTGTGTAGCTTGGAGCGTTGCTAATGATTCGTAGCATTTTGTTCTGTATGATCTGCAGGCTGTGCAGGCGTGTAGGAGCTGCATATCCCCAGACGGGAGGTGCGTACATCAGAGGTCTAATTAGTGTCACGTATATGGACCTCGATACCCTCCGATTCAGTGTGCTTTCCCTGTTGAGCATTGGGTACAGTTGTTTGAGCCTCACGTGCGCTCTGTTGGCAATGTATTCGACGCGGTCCCCTCATGTAAGTTTCCGGTCCAGCCAGCCACCGAGATATCTCACTTTCTCTCGGAAACGTATTGGGCGTGTATGTAGTGTTATCTGTCTACTGTGTTGATGTGTGCGCAGTAGTTTCGGTCTGCGTGTAAATAGAACTGCTTCGCACTTGTCGACGTTTACTTTAATGCGCCATCGCTCCAATCAAGGCTCGGGAGTTCTGAGTGCCGTCTGTATTCGTGAATTAATGCTCGACGGTTTCGAATCTTGCGCAAGGATGGCTGTGTCATCCGCGTAGATGGCTAACATCGTGTTTTGTGTTGCTGGGAAGTCGTTAATGTACAGGTTGAACGAGATGGGCCCTAGGGTGCTTCCCTGGGGTACTTCAGCTCTGATATCGTGTTGTGTTGATTGTTTGCCCTGCACATTAGTGTTGAAACACCTGTTCGTGATTATGAGTGTATGAGACGTACGAGTTCGGGGAACCAGCTTCGCTTAGTTTGCGTATAAGGATGTTGTGCCAAAGACGGTCGAAAGCTTTTTCGGCGTCCAGGAATACGGCCCCTGTGGCTTTGATCATGTTGAAGCCGTGTGTTATATGTTCGACTACGCGGAGGAGTTGTGTTGTTGAGTGGTGATTCCTAAAGTCGAATTGCTGCGGTCTTAGGATGTCATTGGCGATGCAGTGCCTAGTGATGCGTTTTAATATTACCTTCTCAACAATCTTGCTGAGCGAGCACAGCAGACTGATGGGTCGGTAATTCTGTGGGAGGGAGTGGTCTTTCCCTGGCTGGCCGTGCGGTTCTAGGCGCTACAGTCTGGAGCCGAGCGACCGCTCCGGTCGCAGGTTCGAATCTTGCCTCGGGCATTGATGTGTGTGATGTCCTTAGGTTATTTAGGTTTAAGTAGTTCTAAGTTCTAGGCGACTGATGACCTCAGAAGTTAAGTCGCATAGGGCTCAGAGCCATTTACCTGGCTTCCTGAACATCGGGACCCTGGCAGCCTTCCACACGTCAGGGAAGTGTTGGTATTTTAGGATGGCATTCTTTATGTGTGTAAGGTATTCTACGGCACTATTCGTGAACTCCAAAAGACCAAGTCTTCACCGAAAACGTTGCACACTAGCGATCTTGAAAAGCGAAGTAGACAATAACATATTTTCGGCTTTAGTCTTAATAGAAAATGCACTTGACCAAACGCGCTGGCCCGGCCGCGGTGGTCTAGCGGTTCTAGGCGCTCAGTCCGGATCCGCGCGACTGCTACGGTCGCAGGTTCGAATCCTGCCTCGGGCATGGATGTGTGTGATGTCCTTAGGTTAGTTAGGTTTAAGTAGTTCTAAGTTCTAGGGGACTGATGACCATAGATGTTAAGTCCCATAGTGCTCAGAGCCATTTGAACCATTTTCAGCCAAACGCGCTGGAGAGCACTGAAGCAGAATATGTTCACTAACTTCTTTGCAGAATAACATTTAAATTTTCTTATTTTAGGAAAATTATATTGATCAGTCGCACTTAAACGGACACTCAGTTATTCTAACTATTTACGAGGTCCTTTGAATTATGAATTATCGAGAGTTAGCTGCAGCTACTTTTTTGTATACAAAGAAAACAAACAATTTGAAATGAGGCTGTTCCACTTCCTCAGTTCACAACGTCCTTTCCTCATTTATGTATACACTGAGGTAACAAAAGCCATGGGACACCTCCTAACGTCGTGTCGCACCTCCTGTTGTCCGGCGTAGTGCAGCGTGGACTCAACTAGTCGTTGCAAGACCTCTGCAGAAATGTTGAGCTATGCTGCCACTATACCGGTCAATAATTGCGAATACGTTGACGGTGCCAGCTTGACGTCTCGATTACATCCCATAAATGTTTGATGGGATTCATGTCGTGCACTATGGGTGGCCAAATCATTCACTCGAGTCGTCAAGAATGTTCTTCAAATCACTCGGCACAATTGTGGCCCAGAAACACGGCGCACTGTCAATCACAAAAACTCCATCGTTATCTGGAAACATGAAGTCCGTGAATGGATACAAATGGTCTCCAAGTAGCCGAACATAACCATTTCCATTCAATGGTCAGTTCAGCTGGACCAGAGGACCCAGTCCATTGCATGTACATTCGGTCCACACGATTATGGAGCCACTACCAGCTTGCACAGTACCTTGTTGACAACTTGGGTCCATGCCTTCGTGGGGTCTGCGCCCCACCCGAACCCTACCATCAGCTCTTACCAGCTGAAATCGGAACTCATCTTCTCTAGAGTCCAACCGATATAGTCATGAGCCCAACAGAGGCGCTGCGGACTATGTCATGCTGTTAGCACTCGCGTCGGTCGTCTGCTGCCATAGTCCATTAACGACATATTTTGCCGCACTGCCCTAACGGATACGTTCGTCGTACATCCCACATTGATTTCTGCGATTATTTCAGGCCGTGTTTCTTGTTTGTTAGCGCTGGCATCTAAAAATGGTTCAAATGGCTCTGAGCACTATGGGGCTTAACATCTGACGTCATCAGTCCCCTAGACTTAGAATTACTTAAACCTAACTAACCTAAGGACATCACACACATGCATGCCCGAGGCAGGATTCGAACCCCAGATCCTAGCAGCAGCGCGGTTCCGGACTGAAGCGCCTAGAACTGCTGGGCCACAGCGGCCGGCCACTGGCATATCTTATTAGAGATGTCATCTACTCCAACAGAACATTTATTTTTCAAAGATTTAATAATTTTACTTATTTCACAAGAGGTTATTAGGTGAAACATAATCTGACTAAAATTTTTCGTAACTGACTCTTCTATGTGTTGCCGAGCTTTTTCTTTTGAACTACTCTCACTAATTTTTTCTCCTACAGTTAAGAAATGGTTTTTAAATACATTACCTACTTGTGTACTGTTGGTTAGGATGGTCTCATTCTCTTTAACAGTAATACTACCTACCCCAGTGGTTATTTTTCCTGTCTCCCTTCTAACAACATTCCATATTGGTTTGATTTTACTGCCGGTGTTGTTAATTTCTTCTCTAACATAGATATTACTTGATTTCCTTACAACTTTCCTCATTGTGTTATAATAATTTTTGTAGTGTAAAATTACTTCTGAATCTTTACTAGTTCTTGCTGTCTCATACACTTTTCTTTTTCTTTGTGAAGATACTTTAATACCTGTAGTAATCCAAGGTTTCTTTGAAAAGTGTGTGGTGTTACTTTTAGTAATTTTCTTTGTGATACAATGTTCAAAAAGGGATATAAATTTATCAAGAAATATGTTGCATTTATCATTAGCATTTAGCTCATTATATACATCTCCCCAATTAACATTTTAAAAACTTTTTCTGAAGTGCTCTACAGATACCGGGTTGAGCAACCTCACACTTTTACTTAATGGTCTCTGAACTGTACACCCTGTTAGGTTTTGTAAGTTAATCAGTTGTGTATCATGGTCTGACAATCCATTTACCACAGGGAAGCATGTGTTTGTTTTACATCCTCTTTCTGTACAAATACGTTATATATGAGTGCTACTGTCTTGAGCTATATGTGTAGGGAAATTTACCACTGATTCTAAGTTATATGTTGTTAATAACACTTCTAATTCACTTTTCCTACCAGAATTACTTAGAAAGTTTACATTGAAATCACCACAGATTAATAACTTCTTCTTTTTGTCTCACAAACAGCATAATAGGGAGTCAAACTTTTTTTTAATAGTTCCCACTGTTACACTGTTGATAAGATCAATACTACGTTATCTAGCTGAACTTCACATGTACAAACCTCAAAGTGCTGATCAACACCAAATTTGCTTTCTTTTACAGTTTCGTATCCATACCCTTGTTTTATGAAAATGGCAACTCCTCCTTTATCCACCCTAGATCTACAAGTGTAAGATGCTAAATTATACCCACTTTACTGACACTATCCATCACCACAGTCACATGGTGTTCAGACAGACAGAGTATACCAATCTCATTTTCATTTTTAAGATCATCTAAACGCACTAATAGGTCATCCACTTTATTTTTTATTCCCTGATATTTTGATGAAGTAAGTTGATACTGCCCTTAGCTTTGCCCCTATTTACTGTACATGAGGTTTCTTTTATCCTATTTATCTTGATTGTTGTCTGTCTGGACTTTGGCTTTAACCTAAAAATCCTGTTTGCCTTGACCCATTAACAACTGGGATCACCCCTTGTGTGACTGTGGGCCCCCTAACAGTTTCTGATAATAGAGAAGCTAACTTATTTTTCCCCTTACTATTCAGGTGCAGGCCATGTGTAGGTTATCCCCACCTACCAAAAGCATTAACTGGAACAACACTTACGTGAGATTTTGCCGGTGTCTAGAGCATCCTGTTCAGCTCAGTGTTAACATGCCTGACAGCAGTGTTTACCCAGGGCTGACCATGGCGCTGAAAGACCTCCACATATCCCACATTTGTGTGCCCAGTTTCTGCTCCTATTTTATCCACGTCACTCCTAATCCTGTATCTTGGATTCATAGCCAGGCTGTTTCCTGCTCTCCCAACTATGATTACCTGATCTTCCTTCAGAAACTCCCTTCATAGCTGAACTTAGTTTTCTGTCACCTGGCTAAGGCTAGCACTTGGTTTCACAAAACCTGTGACCTGGTACCCTGAACCTCATTTCTCCTGAAGCCACTGGCCCACACCCTTCTCATGACTGCTGCCTATAAGCAGAATTTTTCTTTTCCTATTCTGGTTTGATCCCGACCTGTCTGTTTTCTTTAAGCTAATATTCTGCTTCAACCTACTTTCAACTACATCTGGATGAGGCCCTTCCTCCAGATAGCAAGCCAAACTGATTTACTATTTGAATTCCTGGAGTTTTTTCAAGCGTTTCCCTTTTTCGCCCTTTGCTTGCTACCTTTTCCCAGTTCCCAAGTCTCTTTTTCCTCCCTTAACCTACATAATTCCAAGTTCGCGTTATTTAATTCAGCCTTAAGGGCATAAACTTTTGCCTCCTGTTCAGCGATTTTTCTGTTCTTTCTACATAACCTAAACTGCCATGGAAGAGCCTCATTTTCTACTCATGTTTCCTCACCGCTACATTCGCCCCAATGAAACCATAACTTACAGTCTACACAGAACACCCCCTGTTTCTAATTTCCACGGTAACCACCACATTTGTCACACATAGTTTGATAGAAAAGCTTAACACAAAAGCAGAGAATACGTTGGCACAAGATCACAGTAGTTTCGTAACCTGTATTGGTTCAAATGGCTCTGAGCACTAGGCGACTTAACTTCTGAGGTCATCAGTCGCCTAGAACTTAGAACTAATTAAACCTAACTAACCTAAGCACATCACACACATCCATGCCCGAGGCAGGATTCGAACCTGCGACCGTAGCGGTCGCTCGGTTCCAGACTGTAGCGCCTTGAACCGCACGGCCACTCCGGCCGGCGTAACCTGTATTAATCCGTAAATAAACACTAATGTAAACAAACTATTAAACTTACTCTGAAGTTATAACTACCTAAAATCTATATGACAGACACGAATTAATTTGACTTTGAAGCGATAACGCAGTCAAAAAGGAAAACCTATACTCGCGCGAAATTTACGCCTAGAAACGTAGACAAAACTAACGACTACCGGCCTTTACGAAATACTTTTCGATCTAAATACGGTCAGGAAAGCGAAACCTTCAATAGATAGCCTAGAGAAGAAGTAAATACACTAGTCTAAAATGTAATATTAACTAAATTAGCTCTTATTTCAATATTAATCACTTAACTTAGCGAGAGCTTCATATACGCGCGTCTGCCTACGTTCAGGGCTGCCAACTCCTCAAGGAAAAGTAACAGCAACTTGCTGTGGTAAAGGAGAGGACAGAGCTAGAAGAGGCAAGGTTGTAGTTCGATTCTATGAGGTGACGAAGAGACCTGATCATTTAGTCGAACAGTGACTAGTAGCTAGTATCTCACAGCTGCAAAAACAGTTGATCAACGTTATGGAGAAAGTGAAACTACGAGGGCGTTATGAAAAGTAATGCCTCCGAAGTTTTGGTGTGAATACTGTTGAAGCTTTTTAAATAAAACAAACGTTATTAACATTCTACATCTTTTTCTTCATGTCTATCTAATTGAAGACCTGTACCGCTATAGGGCTCCGAATTCCAGCATGGTGGTATGTAACGTAAATATCTCGGTGCGTGAGAAAAAAAGTCTGTAATCGAGTCTCGATTTCGAAGAGTTCGTTCACACATGGAGCACCCTGTCCTTCTGCATGACAGTGCCAGACCGCACACGAGTACTGCAACAATACGACGCATTGGTTCACTGTCATCGATCAACTTCGAGGACTTCACTTTGATAATGATGAAGCGGTGTGAGGAGAGGTGAGGTTGAGACCCCGTGAACAAAGATAGACATTCTACAGTGACGGCGTCGACAAACTGTCGACAAAATGTGTTCGTCGCCAGGGTGACTACGACGAAAAATAAATATATAGACAGGAAGAATAAAGGCGTAGAATGTTAATAATGTTTGTTCCAATCAAAAAGCTGTAAAAGTTCGGAGCCACTGCTCTTCACTACGCCCTCGTGCTTTTGTCTTCGGGTATCTCTGTTTTTCTGATTCACTTTGAAATGCGAACTAGGCAAGACAGAAGGCTAGCAAAGCACAAATGACCCAAGAGGATGATGCAGGGGGCAGCAACAGATTTTTATCTAAGTGAACACCTCATCCTTTCGGCCCAACTGGGAAGGTTCCTCCTGTTGCATTCGTAAACCAATTTGCTGAGGTACTGCTGAAGAAATGGAGTGAGAGGCGAGAGATTAGGTTTGCCACAGGTCATATACAGGACGGAGTGTTAATGTGGGGGCTAAGAGTGGTGGAGTTTTGTCAGACGTTTTCGGCATCTGAAGCAGCAAACCTGGCAAAACTCTGGACTAATGCTTCGCTAAGCAGCGCGAGAAAAGGCAGCTATCAAGGCAAACCTAAGGCCTTCTCAGTTTTTATAACAAACTAACTGAGTACCTGGCATTGTTCAGGTATGAATTTATTCCATTCTTCTATTAGGCCACCTCCCACTTCCTCTTCTCTCTGCCCTTCCCCCACCCCCTCTCAATGTCCACCTCCTACACCCCCTACTCTCTGTACATCACCTCCTGCCCCTCTCTCTGTCCATATGCTCCTCTTCCCTTTCTCTGTCCACCTCCTACCCGTCCCCATCACTCTCCACTTCAACCCCCCCTCTCTCTGTTCACCTAATCCTCCCCCTCTTGTTGTCCATCTCCTCCTTGATAAAAAAAAAATGTTCAAATGCATGTGGATTTCAAAGGGACCAAACTGCTCAGGTCATCGGTCCCTATACTTACACACTACTTAAACTAACTTATGCTAAGAACAACACACACACCCATGCCCGAGGGAGGAGTCGAACCTCCTGCGCGAGGGGCCCCGCAGGCCACTCCGCGCGGCAGCAATTGATCTGTCGTATCGGAAGGTACGTACACCTTACCGATCGAAAAGGGCCTATACCGATGTTGCCGATATTGGGAGTCAGAATCGTTGATGTAGCGGGAAAGAGAAGCCAACCTTTGAAGTTTGCGATGGGAAATTGCATTTCAAGCATAACTTTACTGTCATTCGGCATTTATGTTTTCGGATTGTCCTAGGATGAGTCTGGGTAAGAAATGTAGACGCCAGCTTAGATGCTGTGAAGAATCTACTGAAGCCTAGATCTGCCGTATAGCTGGTGACAATAGGAATTGAAGAGTGGACGTTGCCCGGCATTGCAAAGGATCCCAATGTCCTACATGTACGAATTTGTTCTACGAGTATGAACTGTAGCAGCGGGTGGAGGGAGAACGACGTGTGTGGTATTCCACGATGGATGATGATGATGATGATGATGATGATAATGTTTGGTTTGTGGGACGCTCGACGACGCGGTTACCAGCGCCCGTACAAGGTCCCAGTCTTTTCACAGTCCAGTCTCACCATTTTCCCGAATGATGATGAAATGGTGAGAACAACACAAACACCCAGTCCTCCGGTAGAAAAAGTCGGCGACCTGCCAGGGAGTCGAACCCGTGACCCGTGATACAGAGGTAGCAACACTAACGACTAGACGACGCAAAACTTCTTTCAGATGTATCTCATGAAATAATGGATGGCTAAAAACTGTACGTTCCAGTGGTTCCAAAGAGGAACCATCCCTTAAAACAATTTATTGTTTACTTTTTTCCAGTTTTTTTCTTTTATTCGTTGCTTACTATGATGATGAAGGTCAATTTTATGAAAAGTTACCAAAAAAAATCCATTATTGGGATTGAAACGGTTGAGAGATACGTGCGTCTCGGGTATAAAAAGTTAAATTAATACTAACTGTACTACGAGGCAGAGAAGCCTGGGATACGGAAGGGGATAAAGTGGTCGCATATTGGCCGATTTCAAAACTGAGCACTTAGAGGCGATAGGAACGCCAGCCTGTTCAAAACGAGAATGGGTATTTCACCCTGACAAGGGGACCCTCTGCACTGTAAATCACGGATTTTGATGCGCTTCAAATATGTCGTAGAGGTACTCTCCCTTGGTACCTGGCTATCTGGTTTTTTAGCGACGGGCCTTGGTTTTTGAGAAAATCGATTTTGAAGTTCATTGCGCACTTTGTGTACCCGTAACATTACGTATATTACGAGCAAGTCAGCGTAGCGCAGCGGTAAAGATTTACGGCTCTCGCGCTGGAAGTACCGTGTTCGAATCCTGCTCGCGGAGCAGATTTTCGGCGTATTTAATGGAATTTGTGATTTAGTCTACTTGTGGATCTTCTTCTGGCTACACTTGGTTCTTCCATTTCACAGAATTTTTCTAGCACACGGCACTAGAGTCGCTTTGCGAGCAACTGACGCTGCAGTTAGATGCGAACGTAAAGGAATGCAACTCGCATCCTCATTGGCCGCAACAACTGACGCTGCAGTTAGATGCGAACGTAAAGGAATGCAACTCGCATCCTCATTGGCCGCAACTAGGACCCGGGGTTCCCGTTACGGCTAACGGTATTCACTGGAGAGGGGACGATAATGGGCGGAGATCTATTTCAGGTAATACAAGAAGCGACCGTTGTACGAACATTTGGAACTCCAACTGCGAACCACAAACGGAATGAATATTTGAAAAAATTAATAACTGAATATATCTTTATAATTTCGCACACCTTACACTGGTTGTTAATATTCTTTGAAATAAAATTAAAAAATCCGGTCGATTTTGAAAGAAAAAAAATACGCGAGTAGAATTCGAACACATGTACCTCCAGCGCGGTAGTCCTCAGTTTTTTTAATTTTTTTTTTTAAATCTCATATCGTTCGTTATAGTTCGTTGCAATCGTTCGTGGCGGACGCCTCCTGA
The DNA here is from genome assembly GCF_021461395.2 of Schistocerca americana. Classification (NCBI taxonomy): domain Eukaryota; kingdom Metazoa; phylum Arthropoda; class Insecta; order Orthoptera; family Acrididae; genus Schistocerca; species Schistocerca americana. The sequence goes on from NC_060123.1 coordinate 228,076,626, forward strand.
CGCCCGTTGAAGTTCATTATTGAGCCATTCATTCAGTTTTTTTTTTTTTTTTTAATTCAGAGGGCTGCTAACCCTCTGACCGAACACGCTGAGCTACCGTGCCGGCACCTTCGCCACTGCGCTACGCTTACTTGCTTGGAATATGCGCAATATTACAGGTATACAAAATACGAGAGGCGTTTTAAAAGTCCGCGCAAAAATAAAAACTACTTACATCCTTGGGGTAAACCTTTTTTATTTTTCGACAGTCTCCTTTTAGACTTATACACTTCGTCCAACGCTGTTCTAATTTGTTGATCCCTTCCGAATAATAGGAATTGCCCAAGTCTTCAAAATAGCTATTAGTTGCTGCAATCACCTCCTCGTTTCAATAAAATCTTTGTCCTGCCAGCCATTCATTGAAATTGGGGAACTAATAGTAGTCCGAGGGAGCCAGGTCTGCAGAACAGGGGGGATGTGAAACGAGTTGGAATCCTATTTCCATTAATTTTGAGACCACAACTGCTGAGGTGTGGGATGGTGAATTGTCGTGATGGAAAAGGACTTTTCTGCTTTCCAATCGCCGGCGTTTTTCTTGCAGCTCGGTTTTCAAACGGTCCAATAACGATGAATAACATGCACCTGTAATAATTTTACCCTTTTCTAGATAATCGATGAGGATTTTCCCTTGCGAATCCCAAAAGAAAATGGCCATAACTTTCCAGCCGAAGGAAATGGTCTTCGCCTTTTTTGGTGCCGATTCTCCCTTGGTAACCCATTGTTTAGATTGTTGTTTGGTCTCAGGAGTATAGTAATTTATTCATGTTTCATCCACAGTGACGAAACGACGCTTAAAGTCCTGCGGATTCTTCCTGAACATCTGCAAACCATCCTTGCAACACTTCACACGATTCCGTTTTTGGTATGAGCAATCGTGGAACCCATCTTGCGGATAGCTTTCTCATGTTTAAGCAAAATATTATGTACCCGTTCATTCGAGATGCCCACAGTACTAGCAATCTCATGCACCTTAACTCTTCTGTCATCCATCACCATATCATAGACTTAATCAATGATTTCTGGAGTCACAACCTCCACAGGGTGCCCAGAACGTTCAGCATCACTTGTGCCCATATGGCCACTCCGAAAATTTTAAAACCACTTATAAACTGTTCTAATCGAAGGCACAGAGTCACCGTAATGTTTATCAAGCTTCTATTTAGTCTCCTGAGGCGTTTTGCCTTTCATAAAGTAATGTTTAATCACCACACGAAATACTTTTTTGTCCATTTTTCGACAATCACTTGACTTTCTTGATTCACGCGAATGCCAAACACAAAGAAATGGACCAATGTGGCTGAAACTTGACGTGTGTTCATTCCGAAGATGCTACTAACTAAATATGACATCGATACGCGCCGGTGGTGCCACCTCTCGGACTTTGCATGGACTTTTCAATGGCCCCTCGTAAGCAATGGACTTCAAAATCGATTTTCTCAAAAACCAAGGCCCGTCGCTAAAAAACCGGACAGCCAGGTACTCAAGGTGAGTGTCTCTACAACATATTTGAAGCTCATCAAAATCCGCGATTTACAGTGTGGAGGGTCGGTCCCTTTGTGGGAGCAGCTGGAGCCACGCAGGACGAGCCTCAGGAGAGGCAGCACTTATTGTTAGACTAAATACCAGTCTACATGGAAGTGCAGCGGTCCCTCCAAAACCCAGGCAATCATTGTAGGCAAAACCACCCCTTCCTTCCGCCTCCTTGATTTCTACATCACCATCTATGGCCGTCCTATCGCCCTCACTCCCACCCTTAAGTACCTTGGCGTCACCCTCGACCGTCGCCTCTCCTGGACTCCCCACCTCCGGAAAATCCAAGCCAAGGCACACTCCCGACTCAGTCTCCTCAAGCTCCTCTCCGGCCGCACGTGGGGTCTGGACCCCTCCACCATCCTCCACACCTATAAATCCCTCATCCGCCCTATCCTTTGTTATGCCCATCCGGCTTGGATCTCCGCCTCCCCCCCTCCCTTTTATAAATCCCTCCAAATCCTTGAACGCCATGCTCTCCGCCTCGCCTATTGCATCCGTCTCCCCTCCCCCACGCGGATCCTGTATGATCTCATCCCCTTCCCCCACCTCCTCCTTTTCCTTGAAAGGATACGGATACTGTACACTTCCCGTAAACTCGACCCTCCTCACCCACTCGTCTCCCTGATCCTCACCCACCCCTGCCCGCTGCCGCGCCTGTATTCCCATGTCCCACCCGGTCTCCATCTCTCAACCCTCCTTACCCTCTCCCAAGGTGGCTTCCGCCACCTCCCCCTCCCTGATGATGTCCTCCTCCCCTGCATCTACCCCTCATATCAACTTTGATCCTCCCCCCCACCCCCTGTGTCCTTTCCTTTAGGCACCCTCCCTCCCCCCCTTTCCCTTCCCTTCTCTTTCCTTTCCCCCCTCCCTCCTACCCTCTCCCCCGGGCTTCCCCTCCCCCTTCCTCCCTCCCCCTCTCTCCTTTGCCCATGGCATCTCTGCTCTCCCCTCTCCCATTTCCCCTTCCTCCTCCTCCACCTCCTCTCTTGGCAGGTCCCCGGACTCGTACACGCTCAGTGAACATTCGCGCGCCGGAGATCATCGCCATCAGTGTTTAGTGTGTGTGCATCGTTTTGTGTTTCGTGCCGTTACAACTCAACTGTTCACATGTGCCGTCGCCGTTCTCCGTCTTTTGTGCGCCGTGTCTCCAAGTGTTAGTGTTTTTTTCGTCCAACGTGAATGGCTTCTTGTTTATTGTTTTTTTGTATCTCCATTTTTTGCCCGCCGTTTTTTATTGTATATATCACCTCTCTGTCATGTTTATTGTTCCACTTAAGGCTGAAGAGCAGCGTACTATGCTGCTGACAGCCCGCCTGTATAGGTGTTTAAAATTACAATAAAGGAAAAAAAAAAAAGGTGCAGCGGCACCCATGGAACACAGTCTTAGCTGTGCATAGACTTTGTTGTAGGATCTAGATTAATTATAAGATGGATCTGCCTGTTTATAGCTTAGTTGGCGTAGGCTGATCCCTGACATTTGGAGTGGGGCGCAGCAGCTTCGCAGTCCTGCCTCAGATAATAACGTGACGCTGTAGACAGCTACTGTTTTCGGCTGCGGCTGTTAGCGCTTCGCAGTTGAAAGCTGGCAACAGCGATATGAACGGTCAGGGAACTTCTTACGCCATCTCGTCTATAGTTACTTAGTTATTTTAATAGGTTAGGCTGTATTTTTACTGAAATAATCAACGTTTTCAATGGACAATAGCAAGCAGATGCACAATTTCGCCGTCACTTTTTGTTCACATTATGTCAAGAACCCACTGAAAGAATTTTACGATATTTTACTTCTAAAAATAAAACACACAAAAGCGGATTTGCCTCATATTTGCAGCAGACCTTCAATACTTTTGGACAGCGGAATCAATTTTTTTTCCTTGCGATAACCCAGAAATATTTCTCTTGATACTTATTTTATCATGTTAACTTCTTGTTGTTAACTTATTATTTTGTATTTAACAATTCCCAGGATAAAGGCCAAGATTAGAATTTCTCATTCTCTGTGGTACAATGCATTTTGACGTATGAAAACGTACGGCTGATTGTATAAAACATTTGACCTTAGATTAATACAGAAAATGACTTCAGATCAAGCCTGACTCGGAAATCTGCGTCGTATAAACATTACTGCCAGATTAGATCGCCGTGAAGTAGGATAAACTTTGACTGGCGAAAATTCTCGAATCAAAGTCGGGCTCATATATAATCGTCAGTTTACAAAGTACTGAGATAATAAAAAAGCGCTTTTGTTTTGTGCAAATACAAACTGAAATAACAAAAGATTTGTTTTAAAACACCAATCCCACACTGCTGAAGCTTGAAATATATTTTTCGATCTGTAAGGTTAGGTTGGAAATTATCAGCTATGTACGTAATGAACGCAAATTATAACAGATCACATAAAAATTCTTGGAGACGTCTCATGATTTATGCAATAACTTTAAGGGGCGTAGTAAGAAAGGAAATTTCGAAATATTTGCCGTGAATAGATAAGTATGATGATTTCGACAGTAGTCAATAATGACTAAACATCTCTTATAAATGTGTTCTTGCTCTCCAGCTCAAGTACTAGTAACTAACTGTACAATACATATTTTTTTTTAACTACCAAACACGGTGTATAAAGTGCTATGACAACTGCACACACGTTGACGAATGAACCGTAAGCAAGTTTATGTGAGTGAAGAAGTAACGTCTTCAGGAGACCTGTGTTACACTGTCTCGGTTGCTGAGAGGTAACATTGTGCCACAGTGTTGAGCAGCATTGCTTTTTTTTGTTATGGTTTTAGGGCGCAAAACTGCTACGGTCATAAACGTCCGTTCTGTGGCTTAGGGAAGGGTAAAAAGCCGAATGTGAAATCAGCAGCAATGGGAGCGAAATTCAAGAAGGAGGGAAACTAAAAACGGAAGGAAATCTTAGAGAACTACTATTGAGAGGAGGTTGTATTCCCCAAAAAGAAGCTTCAAATGACCGATGTCATGTCATTGACACAAACTAAAGGACGCGATCGACTGAGCGCGTGTCATCTGCTAAAAAGGAAGATGTATCAGGCGACAACTGTAAACGGGCGCGTAGCTTATTATAATAGGTGCACTGAAGTAAAAGGCGTCTCACTGTCAAATGTTTCAAATGGCTTTGAGCACTATGGGACTTAACATCTATGGTCATCAGTCCCCTAGAACTTAGAACTACATAAACCTAACTAACCTAAGGACATCACACAACACCCAGTCATCACGAGGCAGAGAAAATCCCTGACCCCGCCGGGAATCGAACCCGGGAACCCGGGCGCGGGAAGCGAGAACGCTACCGCACGACCACGAGCTGCGCACGTCTCACTGTCCACGGCTGAGAGCAGTGAGGACAAAGCGGGTAAGAATCAACACTTAAAAGATGTCGATGGCTAAAAAGACAGTGCCCTATGCGGAGTCTGGTTAAATTTAGCTCCTCCCGACGACGAGGCCGGGAGGAAGAGGTCCAAGCACAGGGAAGAGGTTTTACGTCCCGCAATTTATTATCGGGATGTGTAGACCAATGTGTGTGAAATAAAAGAGTAACACGACGGCATAGAACGCTCTGTAGATCAACAAAGTGGAGCAGCATTGTATGTGCTTACGCGATGTGGATTACACTGTTTCCTTTCGTTTACGTTACAGTTATGTGAGTGCTCCGCTGTGTCTTCTGACGGCATCAAAGGACGAACCTATATTGGGAATTCAATCAAATCGTTTAAACTGAGGTTTCGCCTGGACAAAGAAACCGTGCAGCAGTTAAAAGGCTGAGAACACAGAAAAAGAGAGTATATGCTGAAACCAATTTAAAAAAAAAGTACCAGCCACTGCCTTCAACGCGGATGCTACTTTTGACATTAAGATTTTATACCAAAGGAAGCTTTTAAATGGTGGTTGCCGATTTGCTTAAAACTGATGTACAACAGCTTACAGTGCCGCCCACAACGTATCGGCATGCATTGCCTCGCTGGAGAAAGGATCCAGCAAAGTGGAAAAAAATTACGTGAGAAAAACCAGTTTGATTTTTATAAAATATCGGTAGCGCGTTTATCTGGTGATTCAGGTGCTATTGACTGTACTCATGTCCCCGTGAAATAATCTCCAATTTTCATCCAGTTGAAATCCATTGTCACGATTGATAAGACTGCCAGCAATACGTATTTCCATCGAGTCTTTTATTACTAAATCCCAAAAACTAGAAACGGGATCTAAAATTATTCTTCTATTGTATTCCATCAAATTTCCCATGGAAATACGAGGATTGAAACTTTAATAGTGGCAGCTATTTATTTACAGCTCGTACAAAATACGAGGGTAATCCCAGAAGTAAGGTCTCCTATTTTTTTATAAGCACATAGACCTGTTTATTTCTACAATGGTTTACATCAGTTTACAGCTTGAACTTTTAGCTACTTTTCGACGTAATCACTATTTCTTCTGATGCATTTTTGTAGACGCTGTGGCAGTTTTTGTATGCCCATGTCATACCAGCTGACCACCATTCTGTTCAGAAAGTTATGAACCTCTTCTTTCACCTCTTCGTCGGAGCAGAATCGCTTTCCGGCCTAATGTTCCTTTAACCAGTCCAGAAGGTTGACCTGTTCGGCTGCAAGGCGGTGGAGAAATGCGCGGGAAGCATCAACTCGTTGCCGCATGTGGTCTTCAGTCAGCATACATGGCACCCATCTTGCGCACAGCTTCCGGTAGTTCAATGTTTCCGTTAAAATTCTGTGAGCGGTGTTCCAGGAAACCTCAGGAAACGTGCAGAGATCATCCTGGAAGATCCGCCGATCTACACGCTTGCTTTGCTCAACCTTCAACACTGTCTACTCAGAAATTGACGGTCTCCCGCTCCTTTGTTCGTCGTGAATTTCGGTCCGACCAACTGCAAACTCTACACCATTTACGAACATTTTTGACATCCATGCACGACTCACCATATACTTCCGTCAATTGGCGATGGATTTCAATCGGCGCAGTGCCCTTTGCGTTCAAAAACCGAACAACTGCGCGCAATTCGCACTTGACGGTAACATCCAACGGGAGCTCCATTCTCAACGGCTGCCAAGGCAAGACTGAGCGCCTCAGTGCGGCGTGCGCATGTTTACACACAGCGCGTGAAGCACTCCTCATAAGTGTGACCAACTGCCACACACAGTTCTGTACCGATAAAAAAATAGGAGACCTTGCTTTTGGGATTACCCTCTTAGATACTTGTTTCAAAGTTTTACTGACCAAAGAAGTCACCAGCATTGTGTATAACCCGTTGCCAGCGATGTGGAAGTCGTAGGATACTCTTAGCAGTGCCAGTTGCGCTGACAGTGCGAGCGGCGCGGTCTATTGCCCGACGAATTTGTGAAAGTACTGAAGAGAATGCCGTGAATGGTTTCCTTCAGTTTAGAAATCGAGTTGAAGTGCAGTGGTTGGTGTAGCACTTACAAGGGAACCTCCCTATCGCACCCCCCTCAGATTTAGTTATAAGTTGGCACAGTGGATAGGCCTTGAAAAGCTGAACACAGATCAATCGAGGAAACAGGAAGAAGTTGTGTGGAACTAAGAAAAATATAAGAAAATATACAAACTGAGTAGTCCATGCGGAAGATTTGCAACATCAATGAGAATGTGAGCTCAGGAGCGCCGTGGTCTCGTGGTTTGCGTGAGCAACTGTGAAATTAGAGGTCCTTGGTTCAAGTCTTCGCTCGAGTGAAAATTTTAACTTTTTATTTTCAGACGATTGTTATCTGACAAACTCTTATGTTTTCATCGCTTTTTTGGGAGTGATTATCACATCCACAAGAAAACCTAAATCGGGCAAGGTAGAAGAATCTTTTTACCCATTCGCCAAGTGTACAAGTTAGGTGGGTCGACAACCTATTCCTGTCATGTGACGCACATGCCGTCACCAGTGTCGTATAGAATATATCAGACGTGATTTCCTGTGAAGGAATCGGTTGACCTATGACCTTGCGATCAAATGTTTTCGGTTCCCATTGGAAAGGCACGTCCTTTGGTCTACTAATAGGACGGTTTTGCGGTGCGGTCGCAAAACACAGACACTAAACTTATTACAGTGAACAGAGACGTCAATGAACGAACGGACAGATCATAACTTGGCGAAAATAAAGAAAGTAAACGTTTCACACGAGGGAAGACTTGAACCAAGGACCTCTCATTCCGCAGCTGCTCACGCTAACCACGAGACCACTGCGCTCCTGAGCCCACACTTCCCTTGATGTTGCTCATCTTGCGCATGGACTACTCAGTTTGTATATTTTCCTATTTTTTTCATAGTTCCACACAACTTCTTCCTGTTTACTCGATTGATCTGTGTTCAGTTTTTCAAGGCCTATCCACTGCACCAACTTACAACTAAATCTGAGGGGGGTGCGATGGGGAGGTTCCCTTGTTGGCAGCCCCATCAGTCAAACAAATCAGTAACAGCTTGCACTGTACGTGCTTGAGCATTGTCCTGCAAAATGATGGTCAGGTCCTGCAGAAAGTGTCATCACTTCTGTCTCTATGCTGTTCATTTTTGGAACACAACCTACGACCAACTTAGAGACAGAAATGATAACACTTTCTGCAGGACCTAACCATCATTTTGTAGGACAATGCTGAAGCACGTACAGTGCAAGCTGCTACTGATTTGTTTGACTGGTGGGGCTGCTAAGTGCTATACCACTTACTCCACTCACCTGTCTTAAGCCCTCGTGAGTTCAAATCGATTTCTAAACTGAAGGAAACCCTTCACAGCATTCGCTTCAGAACTGCTACAAATTCGTCGGGCAATAGACCGCGCCGCTCCAACTGTCAATACAACTGGCACTGCTAAGAGTATCCTACGACTTCCACATCGGTAGCAACGGGTTATACACAATGCTGGTGACTACTGTGAAGGTCAGTAAAAGTTCGAAACACGTATCTATTTTGTACGAGCTGTAAATAAATAGTTGCCACTATTAAAGTTCCAACTCTCTTACAAGGTCTGCTACTGCTGATTTTAACGGCTGCCGAAGATGGGTGTATCTTCCGTGTTCTGTACAGCGGTCCCGGACAGTTCATGTCACCCGGCGTTTGTTTGTAGCACTACACACAGAGAATTTTGTAAACGCCCGCTTTTTTAAGTTATAATTCGTCTTTAACAGATCCAGCCAAGGCCAAGCAAGCTCTTCGCTGCTGGACGGAAAGTAACAAAAACAAGAGAAGACAACAAAAATAGAACAAAAATTTTATCTCCAGTTTCCAATTTTTGGGATTCAGTTGTCAAAGAATCGATGGAAATACGTCTTGCCGATAGTCTTATAAAGTGTGACAACGGCTTTCAACTGGATAAAAACTGAATCCTATAATTAAAGTTATCCAGTCACAGCGGAATCGACGGCGTCATTCGATACTCAGTGATCAGATCATCTCTCACTTCCACCACCGAGTGCAGCACACACACAACTCGGCTGTCCTGAGCATGCGCCGAAAGACGCCAGCATATTTCGAATCCGCGAGATTCTGCATAAATACGTGACTGCACCTGGGCTCTTCAGTAGTTGTCCACTCACATGGAGACGGCCGGAAATCTCTGGTCGGAAATATCGTGGCAGAATGTCGACGAGATCCGGCTGCACACCCGTAAATTATTACAAGAATAAATGCGCCAGGCAAATGTCGGAAGTTACATTCTGCATTGTTGTTTACTTTGGGACGGTCCCAGACACATCCCAGGGTTTCTATAGGTGAAGACAAATGACGCATGGGAACCGATGCAAACGACCTGGGTGATATTTTTAGATGCAAAAATGATGTCCAACGAATTGTGTGGACAGAAGAGAATCACCGATGAACGGGAACGAATTAAAAATTAACTAATTACCTCCAGTACTAGCGGAAAAGGATTTAGCTTTTGACCAATGGCACAGATGAACGAATGCTGGTGTTTCAGCAGATTCAGAGGTGAGCTAACTAACCAATTAATAAGGGCCACCTTCACAAGTGATCTGATTGTCTCACTCTGCTCATAGCTTCCACTGTCTAGTCATCTGAAATGTCTGTGTACACCAATGCCGGTTGATGGTCATTGCTTGCTCATCAGCTCCAGACATTCGCTGGCTCACTCGCACTGCACTGCACCCAGCTGTTTGGTGATCACTGACTGACACGTTTACGACTTTATCCTAGTCTCACTCAAACTCGGTGAAACTGTTAATACAGCATACCCACCGTTTCACTAACTACCTCCATTTTTCAACAAACATCTGTAAACGATATATGCAACTGTTTGCAGTGGCCCACATGGAGTAATTAATGAACAGGTAGCACCCTATCCAAGCCAAGCACTCTGAGATGAACCAGGCAATAATGTCACGTTGTTTCATAAAAAATACAAATTAATAATGCACTTGTTTGTTTCAATGCAATTCCCTCTCTGAATATTTACTTTCATGCAATCGATTCCTAACCTTCTAAAGAGGATCACTGATGGTTTACGATCAGCAATTAGGCGCACAGCAAACGTTAAAAAATGGCTGAGAGGGCGGCAAGATTACAACATCATTTTGACAGTGTGATACCCGAAAAAGCAACCACTAAATAATATTGCACCGATGTAGAGCTTGCAACAGAAGCAACCTATAACTGGCGTTCGGTGGTGGCTAACAAAAGTAATCCAAAGACAACAGTCTCCAGGCAATAGTGTATGAAATAGAGGCCACTATACATTATATTATTATATACACTGTGGTGTAATATTTGACCATGTGTTTGTATTCGCCACACCATTTATTACGAACAAAGTTTTGACACTAATTCTACATATCACAAGATATTGTGATAAACATGTTGTTTCTTGCCAATGATGATGTAGTTAGTGTTCCCTGCGGCTTAAGGAACATGATGCAGTTAGGCCTGTACAACTTTTTATACATATAAGGCGCATGCAGTTGCACGAAGAGGCAAGTGCCCCTAAAATTTGATACCTTATGCTGGATTAAACTGAGAGAACTATTAACAGCTTTGTGACTGACAGGACATGAACAGCTCATCTTGTCATCTAAGAAGTTGATGCTGTGATTAATTTCATGCTCAACAGTGAATGCTATGTTTTCGTGCATGCTGGTCATCTTTGTAGCTGATTTACTCATGGCGCCATCAGAAAGAATTGTTGTATCATCCACATATCATTTACAGTAGACTGATTTTGTTACTGTTGTGACTTAGCGTTGAAACATATTTTCTCGAAGTGGTTTATGTAAATACCAGCTAACATCCCAGTTAGGCTGTACCCATTGCCAACCTATCCTTCTGTTTGTATATGTAAGAACTGTATGTCGATACTAATGTAAGTAACTCAGTGAGCTAATGGATCTGTAATGTTCAGCTTTTTGCGTTTATGTAGATTGTTCTTGATTACACAAGTGGCCCATCGGCATCACCCGACTGCCGTATGATTCTCAGTTGAGAATGCGGATAGGAGGGGCGTGGGGTCAGCACACCGCTCTCGCAGTCGTTATGGTTTTCTGTGACCGGAGTCGCTACTATTCGGTCGAGTAGCTCCTCAATTCGCATCACGAGGCTGAGTGCACCCCGAAAAATGGCAACAGCGCATGGCGACGCTTAATAGCGCTTAACTTCGGTGATCTCACGGGAACTGGTGTATTCACTGCGGCAAGGCCGTTGCTCTGATTACAGACAAAGAAAAAAAATGGCGGAGCACGAAGGAATAATGTGATTCGTACGGAAATCGGTACAAGTCAGTTAGATGTACAGACAAATAAATGACTACAATTTCAGAAAGAAATGATGATTTTTGCACAGAAAAGCCTTCAGAAATCGAGCAAGTCAGTAAACGCAGTGGTCCATATCTGGCACTTATGGAAGCACTTATTTTGCTTGGCATTGATTGACAGAGTTGTTGGATATCGTCCTAAGGGATGTCGTGTCAAATTCTGTTCAATTGGCGTGTTAGATCATCAAAATCCCGAGCTGTTTGGAGGGTCCTGCCCATAATGCTCCAAAAGTCCTCAACTGAGGAGATATTTGGCAACTTTGGTGGCCAAGGTAAGTTTGGTAACCATACAGACAACAGTAGAGACTCTCGCTGAAATTTAAGCACAGGATGGGTTGCCATGAAGGTCAACAAAACAGGGCGTAGAACGTCTTCGACGTACCGCTGTGCTGTAAGGGTACCACGGATGAGAACCAACGGGGTCCTGCTATGGAAGGAAATGGCACCCCAGACCACAACTCCCGGTTGTCGGGCCGTATGGTGGCGTCTCCAGACACGTCTTTGCTGGTCATCGGCGTCCAATTCAAAGCGAGACTCATTACTGAAGACAGTTCTACTCCAGTCAATGAGTTTCCAGGCTGAAGACGTGTCTGAATACGCCTGCGATGTGACACTCGGGCTGGCGACGCTTAAGACACAAAGGTGTCGATATATACAAAAAAAGGCCACGGCTCAGAAGTTCGTGTTACGTGTAAAGGATGTTAATAATGTCGTATCGGCACCAAATTTCATCAAAATTCCGCCCAGCGCTATGGCGGACGTGCCACACGATCAGCATTTCACCCCTTCTTTTGACGCCTCTGTGAGGGAGGTCAGAATCGAGACACCCAACGGTGAAATAACGCACTTTTCTTATGGGTGGTCGGGGAAAATACGAGGCGTCCCAAAAAGAATGACCCGATTTTAACTTGTAATAATATTAAGACAAATGACACTAGGTAACTGAAACACGCTAGATGTAATCGGCATGGTCTAGAGTTTCAGAAAAAATCCGCTAGATGTCACTAAGAGCGCTGACCTGTATCGCGCAGCCAGTCTCGCGCAATATGGCGTCTGCGCAACAGAAGGCGTATTGTGCTATTGAATTTTGTCGTACTCAACCAGTGATCGTAATTCAGCGGGCCTCTCATATTTGATCTCGTGCTAAACCACGATCACCAAAGACCATTCGACGATGGTATAAACAGTTTGAAGAAATAGGGTTCCTCTGTAAAGGCAAAAGTCCTGGCCAGCCACGTGTTCCTGAAGAAACAGTTGAACAAATCCGATGAGCATTTGAGCGGAGCCCCCGCAAGTCTACGAGTCGTGATAACCGAGAACTTGCGTTACCGTGTATGACAGTGTGGCGTGTGTTACGGCGTCGTTTAGCCCTTAAACCATACCGATTACAACTGGTACAAGCTGGCTGGTTCAAATGACTCTGAGCACTATGGGACTTAACATCTGAGGTCATTAGTCCCCTAGAACTTAGAACTAGGTAATCCTAACTAACCTAAAGACATCACACACACATCCATGCCTGAGGCAGGATTCGAACCTGCAACCGTGGCGGTCGCGCGGTTCCAGACTGAAGCGCCTAGAACCGCTCGGCCACACCGGCCGGCTGTTACAAGCTCTTCGAGATACTGACAAAGTGAAGCGAGTGGACTTTAGCAATGCTATTCTAGAGGACATGGAAGATGACACTTTTACGTCACAGTTGATATTCAGTGATGAGGCAAGTTTCCACATTAGCGGTAAGGTCCACCGTCATAATGTGCGTATATGGGGGCACGAAAATCCTCACGAAACAATTGAACACGAACGTGATTCACGAAAAGTGACTGTTTTTTGTGCTTTTTTGCAAAGCAAGGTTTATGGACCCTACTTTTTTGAGGAGGAAACTGTAACAGGACAATCATATCTTGCAATGCTACGGATCTGGTTATTCCCACAACTTGACTCTGACAATTTCATCTATCAGCAAGATGGAGCACCACTGCACTGGCACAACAACGTGCGCCGTTTCCTGAATGCCAACGTGCCTCAACATAGGATAGGGCGTACAGGACCGCGAGACCAGGCTTTACACTCTTGGCCTCCTAGGTCCCCTGACTTGACATCTTGTGATTTCTTCCTGTTAGGATATGTTAAACAATGTGTTTACGTTCCTCTCTTACCTCGTGACATTAATGAACTGAAAACCAGAATATCAACTGCTGTAGCTTCAGTGACAGAAGAGACCTTACACTCAGTTTGGGATGAATTCGGTTATTGGCTAGATGTGGTCCGTGCAGCCAATGGAGGACATATTGAACATTTATGACGGATTTTTATAAACTTCTGTCTCTTCTGAGTAATTAAATATGCAGTTTGTTGGTGTTAAGTCCTTCTTCCTAGTAAATAATTCTATTTAAAATCGGGTGATTCTTTTTGGGGCATCCTGTATTTGACACACCGCTGCACAGAACCGACACGGAAAGCCCGCAGGAGGTGGCAAGGGCGCCAATGAAACCACCCCTTCCCTTGGGGCGTTGATTCCGACATATTTCGCGGTGCAAAATGACAGTTCGCCGTGCAGTGAGTAACAAGACAACGGTCTTGACAAAGTCCGACACGCTGCCAGCCCTTGGGCGACTCAGCCCTGCTGTAAGGAGATCGCGCGGCTGCAACCATATTGAACGTGGCACTATACTCCAAAGGCAGCAGATCACATTCGTTGGAGCTGCAACCCCGCGATGTCCTCAGAGTAGGTTTGCATCGCTCACCGGGTGGCAGCAGCGTCGAACGTCGTCGAGGACGCCGCCCTGTTGTTCACTGCTCTGTGAACCGACATTTTCGACCGCGAAAAATGTGGGAATCAACATTCCAAGGGAAAGGGTGGTTTCACTGCCCAAGTCTTTACCATTTCCTGAGGGCTTGTCCTGTCGATTGTGAGCGGCGGAGTGTCTGAAATCTCTCTCTGTCACCAGCAAGGAAACCTCGTTATTTCAACGCTGGGTGTCGCAGTTATGACCTCCATCGCAGACGCATCAAGAGACGGGTTGAAAGGGGGGAACGAGAGGTTGTGACGACCTTCTGATCGTTGGCACGTCCACGATGGCGTTGGGCAGAACTGTACTGAAATTTGGTGACAAAGTGACGTCATTAACCCATCCCACGCCTCCCATAAACTTCTCAGCTATGGTCTTTATTTTTGTATGTGTCGACACCTTGCCGTTCGTAGATCACCGAGCCCGTGGGTGACTTGTCAGAGTGCCACGCTTTTGCACAATAACAGAGGAAGGTTTTAAGTAAATTTGAGCGAAATTTCAGATGGCTCTAAGCACTATGGGACTTAACATCTGAGGTCACCAGTCCCCTAGGCATAGAACTACGTAAACCTAACTAACCTAAGGACATCACACACATCCATGCCCGAGGCAGGATCCGAACCTGCGACCGTAGCAGCAGCGCGGTTCCGGACTGAAGCGCCTAGAACCGCTCGGCCATGCGATATTTCAAACTTATGCGTCGCAACAAGAGACAGTTATGGGCTTTCGAAAATATGGTCCTTTAATTTTGTTTACTCACCTGGATAATGGTCTGGTCTCGTAATGTAAATGCGATATTGCAGTGCCTATGTTATTCTGAATTACGATGCAAAGTTCCTTTTGGGAAGAGGCTCTGCGGTGACTAGAGTCCTTATCAAATACGTTAAATGTATTCGCAATTGCTAATATGAACAACCATTAGCTGTAGAATGGAATGATGACAATGAAGATCTGTGGCAGACAGGGAATCGAACGCCGATTTCTCGCTTATCGTGAGCTGTTGCCTTACCATTTAGCTATCCGTGCGCGATGCACAGCTACACCCACGTGTCTACAACCTGCATTCATATATTCACAATGTATATTCTCGTATAGATGGGACATTTTACTTGAAAGTCGCTTGCCCGGTGTCGGTGGATAAACATGAATTTGCCAGTGCCCCTGCAATTCTGAATTACAATGCAAAGTTCCTTTGGACCTGCATGCAATATCGTATTTACCCGCCGACGCCGGGCAAGCGACTTTCAAGTAAAATGTCTCAGTGTACGAGAATATACATAGTGGATGTACAAGTACAAGCTACAGACGTGTGGTTCACGACATATGAAAGTTCCGGTGTAGCCGTGAGTCGTGCATGGGTAGCCACATGGTCAGGCGAGCGAGCGCTCTGGATAAGCGGGAAACACAGGTTCGGGTCCCGGTACGGCTCAAATTTTCATTGCCATACAATTCTACAGACGATAATTGTCCATATTCGCAACTGCGAACACATTTAATGTATTTCATAAAGTAAGGGGGAGAATGGAGGCCTACAAAACCATCAAATTGTGAACGGGTAATTTTAAAGATTTTACTGACCTAAATGTAATGTAAAAAGAATTGTGTTGGTAACAGAAAATGCGTTATGCAAGCGTTGCAGTTTCGTTATAACAGACATGAATACACAGAGTATGTGATTTTTCTGCGTGATACTGTTACAGAGAGAAAAATTAATGTACGTGGAACATTGCATCGAACTATACAGACACTGTCCTACTGATTTTCTTGCCAAAGGAAGTCAATTTGCAAAACAGTGTCCCTCCCGATGCATCAAACATACGATTTATACGCGAGCACAATGGCACTTAGACATTAAATCGTAAGGAAGTTTGGGTGTGGATGTGAGTTGTGCACGCCTAGCCAAAGCGTTAAGGCGATCACTCAGTAGGGAAGCAGCCTACTCACGCCTTATAAAATTCACATCAGTCTTTCCATTGTGTGCCAGCCAGTCCGCTGTAACTAGTTCTGACGTCATAAATGTTGCTCAATACTTTAAAAATCAAGTAAATAACCTGAAACGTTTCTAGCATGTCAGGAGCAATACTAAATCAATATGTGTTGAATATCAGTTCAATAACTTTAATCATTTTCGAAATTTGGATGTTTTTCTGTAAAAATCATTGGCGCAACAGAAAAGAGCTAGAAACTTAAAAATTTGTATTTAGATTCCTTTTGCATAATAATTTAGTAGGAACAGTATTCTGAATCTCACAAATTAAAATTTTAGTTGAAATTCATGATTTTCTGGTTTTTGTCTTAGAAATTAAGGAAGCAAGATAGATTAAGTAGGCGAATAAATAAAGCTAGGATGTTTAAATTTAAGTAGAAGGGAGATCCGCTATAATCATAAAAATGTGAGAAGTTTCAACAGAATAACTATAAAACTATAGCTATAGCGTATCTCCAAAGAGCAAGTTCAGAGCTCGTCTACTGCGTGTAGTGTAATTAAATTAATTCTCTCCCCCAAAATATTTGACTTAGCCATGTCAGACTTTTATTATGATTACTTACTTGTGTGCTGATTGCACAATTAAATTGAAAGCTTCACCAGCCATCAGCAAAGGAAGCAATGATTTATTCGATAACTTAAAGTGGTGCATTACTAGCCCAGCGGCTAGTCGGGAGAGCAGATTTGATCAGGCGTTCCCTTAGCCGTCCACACCGCAGCTTTATATGTAAGAATGCTGCGCGAGAAAAAAGAAGAGGAAGGCCCCACCCAGTTCTCTCCAGAGGCTGGTTAGCGCACCACCTGTGCCAGGAGTTGCGTCGCATCGGTATCGTTGATATAAACAGCCTCGGATGTAGTAATAAGTTACTTGGGATACGCGTAACCATGAAATCGTTTTCGAGTGAAGTGTGAATTCTGGGATGACTTTAATGATCTATCTTCAGTTTGCGTATGTCGTATTTTCACGTGCCGCCGCAGGACAGGCATTCTACCATTATTTAGCGTGGCGTTTGATGAACATTGTCATCAAATTATGGCGAGCATTCACTTAAACATTTAATTTGAACAGTTATAGTTGCATCAGCGCATTAGACTCTGAACTGCTCTGGTAGTTGGATTGTGTGGATTCTTTTTGGTCTGTGACTTTCAGAATATAGTGAACATTTTAGAGAGAATAGTTTTTGATTATGAATCCCAGACAATCTCATAATTCCTCAGAGCTATAAGCTGTAGCTATAAATGTATTTCTCAGATGAAGTGGGCACTAGGAATTCTAATTACAGGCTTCAAATTTTGCTAATCACTTTCTGGTTGCCAATATTGTAGTTAGAGAGCCAGTGTTAAGAACGGCAAACAACAGCATTAAATAAATAACAGGAACATTAACAATTATTCCACCTGCCGCCCCACAACTCACATAAAGCGATGAATCCAGGTTTGAGTCACAGTCCAGCACAAATTTTCATTTGATACTAGTAAATCGTAGAGCCGTTGTACAATCGTAGTCGCAGTTTAAGAAAGCATTTCATAAATATAAAAAACACTGGCACATTAAAGATCTGCCAGATATGTGTCGTTTTTACTTTGATTTGTTGAAAAAAAAAGTCAGGAAATGGTATGTCAGAGCTTAAGAGTGGTACGGCACCTAAGTGCAAAGTTATGGGTGGTAATAAGAACCTCTCGAAAAACTTTACTTAATGAACTGGCTGTGTTCATTTGATGAATTTGGAAGGTATGGAGGCAAGCAATTTATAAATATAAACTCTGGCCATCTTATTTAGTATACCTGAATAAACTATTTGGCAGCCTACCGCTTTCGAAATACACACATCTGTTGCAGTCGTTGGGCGCGCTTAGAGTTTTAAGTTCTCAAAAATGTTCGAAAATATATCTGCCTGATCAGATTTGTTGTCAATAGTATTTCGTATAGGAATGAACAGTATATCATGTTACCTTCCATTAGGAAAGTGGGTGCACTCAGCGACTGTTATGTAATTTATAAATGATAAATCGCAGTAATCAGTCGTCCTTTTTTTTGCAGGTTTTATTACGCAAATCCAGATTTCGACTCGTGCCTAGCAATTATCAATGCATTATTTTTTAATCTCTATGAATGTTAGTTCCCTGTTGTTCGGGCGTCAGCCGCAGTTCTTTGAATACTGATGCCCGAACAACAGGGAACTAACATGTATCGAGATTAAAAAATAGTGCATTGATAATGGCTAGGCACAAGCCGAAATCTGTATGTGTGTAATAAAACCTACAAAAAAAGGACGACTGATTGCTGCGCTCTATCATTTATAAGGAACAGTATACTTTAAAACACACTTTCCAGCATAACTGGCCACAAATCCATATTTTCTCCGCCCATTTCCAACAACGTTAACATAGCTACTTCAAGCACGTCAATTTTCGGAAACAAACTTTGTATGATTAGGCCGTCAGATGTATCAGTTACCTCTACGGTCTCTACGGGAGAGATATGTAGGGGGTTCTAGCATATTGCTGCATTCCTCACTTAGTACTTCAAAAAATGGTTCAAATGGCTCTGAGTACTATGGGACTTAACTTATGAGGTCATCAGTCCCCTAGAACTTAGAACTACTTAAACCTAACTAACCTAACGACATCACACACATCCATGCCCGAGGCAGGATTCGAACCTGCGACCGTAGCAGCTGCGTGGTTCCAGACTGTAGCGCCTAGAACTGCTAGGCCACATCGGCCGGCTCACTTAGTACTGATTCTTGAAACTTTGTTAGTAGGCTTTCGCGATCTAGTTAATGTCTGCCTTCTAGCGCTTCTAAGGCTCTTCATCGATTTCGTAAGGCTCTTCCATGATCCGAACAATCCTGTGACCATTCGAGCGCTTTTTTGTGCTTTGCGTGTGTGCTTCAGTTTTCTTAGGTCTGTCCACATTCGTTCCTTTTAATGTGTGTCAGGGCGCTGATGACCTCGATGTTGAGCGCCCATAAACCCCAACACACACACCGCTTTTTTGTGTGCGTTCGATATCCCCTGTTAATCCTATTTGGGTTGAGTCCCACACGCTATGGATAGCTCCATTCTAGCCTGACTGCGTTTCTCCAGTATCCCACCAATCGAGCAAAGCTTTTGAGGTGGTTTACCTACTAGTGAGCCTATTTGAACTTTCGACTTCATATCCCTACAAGATGTTACATCCAGGTATTTGTACTAGTTGACTGGTTCCACTTGTGACTCACTGATATTATAGTCATAGAATACTACGTTTTTCCTTTTTTTAACCCCACAATTTTATATTTCTGAACATTTAAAGCAGTTTGCCTGTCTCTGTACCACTTTGAAATCTTGTCAAGGACTATCTGGAACTTTGTGCACTTTTTCCAGATCCAACTCCATTATAGATAAATCTGTGAAAATTCTGAGGTTACTTCTGCATCTACATGACTGCTCTGCAGTTCACACATACGTGCTGGGAAGAGGGCTCATCGATCATTTTCAAGTTATTGCTCTACCGTTTCACTCTCGAATAGCGCGCGGGAAAAGCGAACACTTAAGTCCTTCCGTGAGAGCTCTGAATTCTCTTATTTTATTATAATGATAATTTCTCCGTATGTAGGCGATCAACGACAAAATATTTTCAATTTCAAAGGAGAAACTTAGCGATTGAAATTTTGAAAAAAAAAAAAAGAAAAAAATCTACCCGAACGAAAGACCCTTTGTTTTAGTGACTGCCACTCAAATTCGCGTATCATATCTGTGACACTGTATCTCCTATTTCGAGATAATACAGAACAAGCTGTCCGTATTTGAACTATGTCCAGCGTCAATCCTATCTGATGTGGATCTCGTAACACGCAGGAGAGAATGCACAAGCATATTGTAGTCACTTTAGTAGACCTGTTACAACTTTAAAGTGTACTGCCGATAAAACCTAGTCTTTGGTTCGCTTTGCCTATAATATTATCCATGTGATAGTTCCAGTTTAAGTCAGCCTTGATTGTAATCCCTAAGGATTTAGTTAAATTGGCAGCCTTTAGTTTTGTCTGATTTATCCCTTAACTGAAATTTAGCGGATTCCTTTTACCACTTATGTAGATGACTTCATACTCTTCATTATTTAGTCACTTTCCACTTTTCGCACCATACAGATATCTTGTCTAAATCATTTTGCAATTGGTTTTGATCTTCTGATGAGTTTACGAGACAGTAAATTACAGCATCATCTGCAAACAATCTAAGAGGTTGAAAGGTGGCTACACTGAGCCACAGCGCCAGAGATTGCGCCAAAGAGTATTATTCCGCCGCCTCCACTGGCAGTGTTTGTCGAGAACTCATAGTAGTCAGTGCTTGCTGAGATGTCGTAGTGGAGAGTGCTTGTTCCATGTTTTATGCAGTTGTTTGATGGGCTACACAGCAGATGTTGTTCTAATGGAGATATTGTAATGATCAGAGTGCTTTTCGTCAATATATATGAAGGCAAAATATTCCCTGTTTTTTCATTATTTCAGTGTCTTAAATAATGCGTCATTACAGGTTCAGTCAACAAAGCATCTGGCTCGTGTTCTTGTATTAGAGTGTAATTCTGGTTTCCTTACGCAATTATAGTATTTATATTTTTTTAATTACTTCAGTATAAATGATATTTAAAATTTCTTGTCTTATTGAAGAAGAACCGTGCCGGATGTATACGTTGAATCACACTTCCACACACTGAACAGTTACACTTGTGCTTTGTTGTTGCGTTGGTTTTATAGCTGCTGGGGACTTAATTAATTAATTGTGTTAACGGAAAATTTCATTCCATTCTTTGTTGTTATTCTATGCAGTCAGATTGCGTACTAAAACTAGTCAGGGCCAACCGTTTACTAGACTTCGTAATCGGACAGACAGCTACTAAATCAAAAAATTAAAAGTATTTGCATTACATGTTTATATAATTAAGCCCCCATGCAAGGTCTGTTCAAATTGTCTCCTAAATCGTTTATTGTAGATCAGGAATAACGGAGGGCCTAAAACACTTCCTTGGGAAGTGACAGTAAATCAAAAATCCAGTCACACAACTGAGACGATACTTCGTGGACACGCAAATTGGTTAGAAGTCGCTTGTGAGGAACGCTGTCAAAAGTCTTCTGAAAATCTAGACACGTGGAATCAATTTGAGATCCCCTGTCGATAGCACTCATTACCTCGGATGAATAAAAAGCTACATGTGTTTCACAAGAACGATATTTTCTCAACTCATTTTCTTCGAGGTAATTCACAATGTTAGAAAACAGTTTATGTTCCAAAATCCTACTGCACATCCTCGTCAGTAATACTGGGCTTCAATTCGACGGAATGCTGGTGTTACCTATGCAACCTCCCAGTCTTTAGGTACGGATCTTTCTTCGTGCGAGCAGTTTTAAATGAATGCTAAGTGTGGAACTATTTTATCAGCATTCTCTGAAATTAGGATTAGTGTAAGGGTATCCATACATGTCTCTGGGGAACCTGTCGATGAGTTTCCCACTAAAACAACATGCAGCGTCTTCCTCACCAAGAAATCATTAAAATTGTCACAAACTTAATTACATTCATACTTTCTTTATCAAGTGTTGGTGTCGTACTGACTCGAAAGCTTGTCGGCAGTCACAAATTGCTGCATTCACCAGTTGGCCTTGACCTGGGAAATGTTTCCTTCTTCATCGTTGACGTAGGAACGGATTATAAATCACGATACACTGCATGAAATTCCAGTGGGAACTCTTAAAAGTAGAACTGCTGCTCTATGAAATTCTAAATAACAGTCGTGAACGGAATGTTAGTTAATGTCTTTTTTTTCATTATTCTGACAACCATCACAGTGACGGCTTGTCTCCCAAGGCAAATAACGACTTGCGTCATTTTTCCATAGCGGGAGTAGTTGAGACTCCTCCTCTGCACGCTAGTAATTTTTTTATTGGTTGTGAGACTCAAATAGCTGGCTGGGTTTACGTACAGTCACTTGCATGGAACCAAACGACGTCTTTCGAATTTTTTTCTACTTCTAATGAGGCTTTTTTATGTGTGTAATTGTATATGACCCTCGTGCATTATGCTGTGCTGCACTCACTAATTATCAGTCCGAGGGTATGTGGGGATGTATGTACTTAAATACTTTTTTACAGTCTCGAGGCGATTATTTCTTGCTTTAAACATGCCAAGTTTTTAGATTCAGCATAAAAGCAGAAGCAAATATTAAAGTGTTGCACTTATTATGCTCGAAATCCGCTTATTTTGCTGCTGTTCAGTCAGATGCTGAGTTTTACACATTAGAAGCACACACTTGAGAGAGAACAAATGCCGAATATAAAACAGAGCACATAATGATGGTGTAATACAAAACGACTACATGTGTAGAGCGTCTAAGTCGGTTCACGTCCGCAGGTATAACTTTTAATTACCCTGCACTAGACCCCTGCGTTGCCAGCTATTAAACATGCTGCATGTTGGTTTTGCAGACTGTTTCTATTTGTTTGGAAACAGGAAAAAATATGTACTGTATTGACTGAGCGAACTACATTGTTAATTTACTGTGAAGTTCTCTCAGCAGCATAGTGCATATTTTTTCCATTTCCAAACAAAGAAAAACAGTCTGTAATACATACATGTTAATCAAGAACGTGTTTGAAGCTTTTCTGATAGCTGACTTTTACACCAATTGCGTCGCTCACACAAGTCAATAATAGTTCATCTTTCTACACAACGTACATTCGTGAAATAAGAACTGAACTAAGGTATTCCTAAAGCCGGCAACATATAATAATAAATGCGGTTCACAGTCCTCCTGCGATATGCGTTCGTACTCTTTCAAGCCATCTTTTTGTCAGGGTGTGCAACAGTTAAAACCTTTAGCTTCGGCATCGCTAATAGTGAATGCCGGGTTATGGAACACTTCTACCGGGATCTGGATTATGCGGACTATTGCGTTTCACGTTGTAGCAGCGTGCTTAAAACTGATTTTTATTTTCATTTTATTTACGATATATTATGTATAATTTGACCAGACAATACAATTTGCTTGTAAAGCAGGCAAGAAAATTAAATGCAGATGTGGCTACAGAAGTATTGTCAGTACTTCATGTCATTTGAAACATAATTTGTCACGCTTATGACTGGTAAATGCCATCTTCGATAATTAATCTCGCTGGAGACTCTTAAAGTCTTAAGTGTTGGAGACACTGGCAAAAAGTTGGATCGATAGAGTGGTAGCAGATTCTGCAAGACGTCCGTAAGTTTGCTCTTTGTAGATGCTGTCTTCTGCCTTAGCAATCTGGTGGCTTGAACCCTGCTTTGAGACTTTAGAATGCAGACATAAATCACGCTTCCTCCCGTGCGTGATGTAACTCTTCCATCACTAGTCGTAAAGCCTTCGGGTCGAAGCAGTTTTTTTTCTCTTTCCCTGCTCCGCTGCATTCGTCACGTTATGCACGTCTGGTGCGGTTTGTTTGATCGATAGTCCGCTGGAGACAGGCATAATGCACGATAGAGCTCAGATCTAAGCTACACAACACGGGAAACTAGTCCACGATTCCATAAGCAGCTGTTCGGAACCCGCGGCTTCACCGCATGTGAGCACACAGCCGTCGCCACGTATCAGCCATGCGGTAAGTGCGTTGAGAATTCGTTACCATGGTGATGTCAACTCGCGAGGCTGTTGCTTCTCAGATTACGCCCACTTCTGCGGCACATCGCTTCCAAGTATCACAGCTTTACGATCTTTCGAATTCACGCAGAGTTAATTCTGGTTTGACACATTTTGATTTTATATTCCTGTCACCATACTGAAGTATATTTGAATATTAGAAGGGCTATGTACGACTTCGTACTTTTCTAGCTATAAAATGCCCTTGAAGGTCATAGTTAAATTGTTATTTCACTAAACATATTACGAACAACGGTTTGAAAAAGCCTGAGAATACAAAACATTATTTCACGCTGAACTGCATTCTGTCACCACTTTCGTAGTTTCTTATTTCCACTAATGAGTTTCGAAGTGTTATTTCTTTGTCTACAGATAAGGACATTTTTCATTTCACACGTGATATGCGTTATAACTTTTAGTTGACACTATATTCCTATTTTCTGCTAGCTTAACTGTAAACCGTGACCTGAAACGAATTAAGTGTCCAGTTTAGAAACATTCGAACTAGTTTATTATAGAAAATTACTAATTTTTCTTTCCTCTTACCCTTAAACTGGTAGGGTCTTGTGTGAGCTTAATTATGTGAGTGAGAGAGATTCACCAAGAGGTGGATTTTTTTGTTTGTCATTCTGTTTGTCTATTTCCGGTCTGTTTCAATGCGTTATAAAAAGTACATAATTGTTTGCCAAAACCTGTCTTCATTTCATACCCACTCCTACACGTTCACATAAGGATATGCTGTTCTTCTATAAATTAATCTTATGCCCTTTCTTTTATTTTTTCATAATTCCCGCAACTGATTCAATATGTCACAGTAATTAGATAGATGTACACCCACGTCCCTTACTTGGCAACTCTCTTAAAAATTCATGATTGCAGAAAGCTGTCTAGTGTTTCGTATAAATTCGTCTTGTACCCATTGTTTACACTTTACAACATTTAAAGTTATTTATCTAGCTCAATAAGTATTTAAAATTCATTAGTCTTTTTTTATGCATGGGTTCAGAGCCACATTCAATTTCTTTACAAGAAGTCATTTGCCTACAGCATCAGTAAATTTTTTAGATTAGTGGTTACCGAGCTAATTCTCGCTCCTCCCCCCCCCCCCCCCCCCCCACCTCTGACAACCCTTCCGTCTTGGATATTATCAACCACTATCATACAAAGAAATCATTATATGCTTTGATTTGTCATGTTCAATATTATCGACCACTAACACACAAAAATACATTATATACTTCCATTTGTTGTGCTGACGTATGGAAGCTTATAAAACATTTTTTGTGTGAAGTTGCTTGATAATGCGGGGGGGGGGGGGGGGGGGGGGGGGGGGTGAAATTTGATAATAACCAATGAAATGAAGTGGTTGTTTCGAATGAAAAAAAGTCTTAGGCGGGAAGGTGACCTCTTTCAAATAACTTAGGTTCATTGCGTGTCTACCGAGTTGCTGATCCGTTCCTTTTGCACATCTGGCTGCTGACTGACGTAAGCTGTTATACAGGCATCGAACTTTACCTTAGGTTCTAGTACTTTGTCCCAGATGCCACAACAAAAATTTACACTCCTCCTTCTACATGTACACGGTGATTCTGTGAGAACGTCGAACTTTAAACATGTGAAACACATGATCTGCTGGGCATTTTGAGTCAACTTACATCAGGGGTGCGCATCCTTCTCAGGCATATATGATACGAAACAAAAATTGGCCACCACTGGGATTCATTTGTTTCACGTGTAACACTGGCGTGTACATATTATTTGTATTCACTTATATACTAGTTTGCTAATTACGTGTGGTATGTCACTGCGTCCCCCTTTGCTGGTTTGAGGGGATGTAGTTTGCCATTTCCTTTCTGCGACTAAAGTGCGCGTCATTTATGTTGGCGGCCGAGTTTAGGTTCGTTCTGTGCATCTGACGTCAAAAAATACAGTCAGCTAATGAACAGAGAATGACGTTGCCAGAGCTCGACTGCAGAGCAGAGCAGGGACGAGTGTCTTCAGTTTTAGAAACGTTCAGTCATAAATAGAGTAATAGAACAAAAGCAATGTCTTGATAGCAGACTTTGTTTTTTGAAAGTTTGGAAAAACCATTCTTTATACCAATTGCTTCATTTTCTATTAATTAATTATACCAAACAAGCAATAAGACTCTTAATTCAGGCGATAGCAAGGCGATAGCAAGGAAAGGTGTTTGTATCAATTTCACGAACCGTTTTTTCGCAATAAAGAACAGCAGTAATTGTTTATTTCCTATTGTACTTCGACGAAGTGCGAGTAATTCATAGGCATACCAACAGCGTTTGTCAGAATTTTGCGTGAGCTGTTATACTCCTTATGGAGACACTTTGCAAGATGAGCTGTGCTAGCATAACGGTTAAGGTGTTGGGTTAGTGAGCGAAAGGTTTGGAGTTCAACCCTTATGCGATGCAAAATATTTTCTTTATTTAAAAACAATATCGTAGTGTCTTACTTCACGAATTTTATTCGTTTGAATGCAATTTTTTGAAATTTCTAGTGCTTTGTCTGTTCATTAACCCTTTCGCTGCTGCAGTCACGTGCTCCCCGCATTCCGCGCTGTGCACTATTTTGTGATCACTGCACTGCTCGACTTTGCAGACACATGGTGTTCCCACTGCTTTGACACACTTATCATTGGATTTCACAAAAACTATTTGGCCCAAAAATTAGATTTTTACACATCTTCTTGACTGATGCCTTCCCCCCATAAATGACTTAATTTTGTTTTGATGTTCAACCCAGTTATTGTGCAGCATTAAATGTAGTAAACCATTGCACGAAATTTTGAAGAGTTTGCAGAGGTAAAAGTCCATAGCGTATACTTTCCGTATGGTCGATTTTAGTTGCCACAATGTTGAGAATGAAAGGTGGACAAGGTACCTAAATTTCATATAAAATTTACTGTATAAAAATATCTCATTTAATTTAAGTACCACATAGGTGTCGTATGTAATATTGAGAAATATTCCATCTTTCGCGACTGTAATAAAAGTTTTATTTACACCGGGCGCGTTTGGCTTTATTTTAAAGCACTTCAATCAGCCAATGGAAGTGGGGGGCAGGTATCACTCAAGAAGATCTAATTTTTGGGCCAAATAGTTTTTCTGGAATCGAATGATTAGTGTGTCAAAGCAGTCGGAAACACCATGTGTCAGCACAGGCGAGCAGTGCAGTGGCAAAATCGCGCACAGCGCGGAATGCGGGGAGCACGTCTCTGTAGCAGCGAAAGGGTTAATGCGGCCGTGGTGGCTTTACTTCATAAACAGCGCGCTCCCCCCTAAACGTAAGCTTGCGAACTATACTATACTATACCATGGCGCTGCTTCTCTTGGCGCGTGCGTCGTGTGCAACTGGCAACGCAGCAATCTCCCGCGTCTGGGTGGTCATGCGCGAGCCGCCAAGATAAAAGAATTCAACTATAGTGGCTGAACCGTCACATGCGTGACTACGTAATATGGAGTACTGTGATGAATGCTTGTATGGTGTGGTGTCACGCTTGAGTTTTACGGTGACTTTCGAAACGAAGTAAAGAGAGTGAGAGATTATGTCGGCACACAAGCTACTACAATCGAGCGGCAACAGTGACCAGCCGAGTTCAATATCCAAATCCGACTGACATATCACTGCCAGCAGGGTTTCATTCCATCAGAAAGGCGCGACCTTTTTTTTTTTTTGCATATTAATCTAGCACAATGGCGCAGAATTTGGTGACCAGTAATTTGTGCAGCATACAACAAGCTCATCTACGAATTTGGGTGAGTATCCCTTGGTAATATATTTTACTGTTTTACAATTTTGTATTAGCCATTCGGTTTTCTGATTGTGCAACAAAAAACAACCAGCAGAAAATGCGTGTTTTGACAACTAGTAAAACAAATACACAACATTTTTTCTAATCACGACGTATCGGCTCCAGCTTCATGGACGCACTAATCACGCCGATGTCCTTCTCGGTCCTTATGTAACACACATGCTAGATCCAAAGTTTACTTTTTTCTAGGATAAACTACATGTGCTGTGCCTGATTGTAGATACTTTAACCAAACCATATGTTTTCAGTGTATCATTTGTTTTCGTCTCTGCATGGTCCTAGCAGGTGGTAGCATCTGCTTATAGAAAGCTGTCTATTGCAGTGTGAGCATGTCTTCAAGGAAAAAAGATAATTTCTATTTTTTTATAGTACTTTTGGACCAGAATGTGTTTAGAACGTGAATAATGAGGTAAAATATGCTATATATATATATATATATATATATATATATATATATATATGCGCACTGTTTGTGCATCCGCACAGAAGAAGATGGTCAAATGGCCGGTGAGCCTTGATGGTATCTGTTCTTTCGGAATATATATATATATATATATATATATATATATATAATGTGGTAAAATATGCTCTATATATTATGCTCTATATATTATATATATATATAATGTGGTAAAATATGCTCTATATATATATATATATATATATATATATATATATATATATATATATATTCCGAAAGAACAGATACCATCAAGGCTCACCGGCCATTTGACCATCTTCTTCTGTGCGGATGCACAAACAGTGCCCGAACTCTTACGGGAATCGGCAGTAAAGCCGAGAGTAACGAGGATAATGAGCAGGAGCACTATGAATATAGTGCGGGACAATAAGTTGCGAATGTGGATCTCACGGGAGGCGTGCGAGAGATAAGTCCCTGCAGTCGCACTATCCTCTGTGTCCTTGGTGGCGTGCTCGGTCAGAGGGTTAGTTACCCTTTGTAATAAAAAACTGAGTGAACGGATCAACAAAGAACCTTAACGGGTGTCATCGGACATTCGCCCCGAACAAATTCAACGAACAATATAGAACAAAATGAAACCAAAAGAAAGATGGATAGAGCGTCTGCCATGTAAGCAGGAGATCCCGGGTTCCAGTCCTAGTCGGGGCACACATTTCTAATTGTCCCCGTTGACTTATATCAACGCCTGTATGCAGCTAGTGGTATTCATTTCATTGTAATATAATACATTATTCAATTTCATTACAACAACACAGCGATATATATATTTCGATTTAACACTGGAACTCACTGGAACTACACTCGACAACGACCTATCCTTTCGCATTCCAGTGGTACTGTTTTCATTGTTTTTATGTGTTTAACATTGAGTTTTTAGAGTACTGCACAAATTTCAGTTATTTTTCTAACATAAATAGTATTCACTTTGAACACGTTCTAGAATTTTTATTAATCGCGTCTGTTTTTTTATATCTAGTATTTTTAACTTATTTTGACCGAAAAAATGCATTGACCCCCCAATATAAACTTTTCGGTCCTAAAACCTAAGCTTAGGACAGGAGGATATAGTAGAGATGTGATTTCATGGTGTGATCACAATATAGGCAGTATACACTATGTTTTCAGAAACTTCCGCGATAAATGTTATCATCCGCCAAACCTAGTTCATGGCACCATATCCAACGAACTTCTCAACACACACGGACAAATACTGTTTTCCAGGCGGCCGCCAGTTCCACAAAACCATACCGAGTGCCACATGTATTACGACTGGACTGCAAAAAGTAAGACATACTTATTATGGCAAGCCAGGTAACTTTTATTGAATGCTGCCACAGATACATCACACTATTTTTTTTATCACAGTCAGCGAGTCTCTGTAAACAACAGTTGGAAAGTTCTTCCAGTCGTTCGGTTCCCTGACGATAGAAATCCTCTCCTTGGTCAAAGACCATTCGAGAAGTCCTCATCGTTGGAAAATTTCTTTTCCCCACAGATGTTCTTACAGCTTGCCGAAAAGGTGGAAATCACATCGGGCAAGATCTGGACTTCCCGATCAGAATCACCCACCGTTTGTGCGGCCGTGGTCAAACTGTTGCATCATTTCCGTAGAAAGGTCTGTTCAAAAAATTACGGAACATTCGCAATTTCGCGCCGATGGTGTGTTGGAGGGAAAAGCGGTTGGCATCCCTGCAAACACTCTGTGTATAATGTGTAACTGCCAGAAGTTTCATTACTGCATGTCTGTTAGTTATTGTTCAGTGCTGCATTGAGTAGAATGTTGTCTCGCACAGTTTGCGAATTTCTAGATGGCAAAGTCAGAGGAGCAACGCGTCTGCAATGAATTTTGTGTGAAACTCAAGAAAATCTTTACAGAGACAATCCAAATGATGCAGGAAGCCTATGGTGATTGCTTACTCGGTGTTACAAATTGTTCACACGCTTTAAAAATGGCAGGATGGAAGTTAAAGATAATCCTCGTTCAGGATACCATCCGACGTCTACCGACAACGCTCCGGTCAGGAACATCAACGAAACTGTGGGTGCCAATCGAAGACTGACTGTCTGAGAGATTGCAGAAGAATGTACCATTATCTTGGATCATGTCACGAAATCCTGACATAGCATCTTGGAATGCGTCGTGTTGCCGACAATTTCGTCCCACAGCTTGAGAGCCAAGATCAGAAAGTCCTTCGCCTCGCAGTCTGTGAAGATCTTTGAATCGTGCAAACGAGAACGAGATGTTCCTTAAGAGAATCCTAACTGGTGATGACACATGGGTCTACGGTTATGATGTTGAGACCAACGTTCAATCTTCACAGTGGGTCAGGAAAGGTTCTCAAAGACCAAAAAAAGCTCGTCAGGTCAAATGTCATAGTCTTGATGACAGTTTTCTTTGACTTCGAAGTATTAGTTCATCATGAATTGGTGCCACAACGACAAACTGTTAATCGATGATACTATCAAAAGGTGTTGCGACGCATGCGAGAAAATATGGGAAGGAAACGGCCTGAAATGTGGTGAGACAATTTATGGGTCTTGCACAACGATAACGCACCCGCCATTGCGGACTTTTTTAATTCAAAAATTGAAAAAGCCGTTGAAAGGACGAAGATTTGCAAAGATAGACAAGATAAAAGAAAATTCGCAGACGGCGCTTTTCGCAATCCAGCAAGAGGCGTACCAAGACTGGTTCCGGAAATGAAAACGCGTTGGGGGCGGTGTATCAATTGTGGAGGAGAGTATTTCGAAGGATACCATGCATAATAAGCAAAAGGTAAGCGTAGAAAAATTTTGTGGGCAAGGTTCCGGAATTTTTTGAACAGATATCGTGTACCACCAGAATTCAATGGCGAATTTCTGTGCAGTCCCCGATTTCGTTCGATGTCTGCTGTCATGCTGTTCTGTAAGGACACCGCACACCGGAGTGGTACTCCAGAAGGAAGATTATACAGTGTAACGCCCCGTCTATGATGTGGTCATGAGAGCCACAGAACAAGTTCGGATGGGGAAGGATAGGGAAGCAAACCGGCCGTGTACTTTTCTAAGGAACCATCTTGGCTTTTGCCTTAAGCGATTTAGCAAAACCACGGAAAATCCACATCTAGATAGAGGGGGGGGGGGTTTTAAACCCCTTCCTCCCGAGTTAGATTAGTCTTTTGTGTTACCACATCACCACCTCCTTGAGTATAGTACTGCGCAATTGGAAGCATAAGCGCCAAATAAGCGACTTTCTTTGTATATTCACTGCTCTTTCCCAGAACCCTCCGATTAACTATTTCATGCAACTTTTTCCACTCTTCTCCAAACATTACAGATCAACGATGGCACTGTTTGTACTACTCAAAACGGTATATCGAACTGCTTCTTGTCATCATTGACTTCTTGCAAGTTAACATCCCCATTAGCTATGTTCTAATCAAGAAAATAATATTAAACACTGTAAAATATTGTGAAGGAAGTGAACCATGACACACTTTTGAAATACGTTGATTCATAAAAGACAACATTTGAATGCTTGCAAGAAATGTGATGACGAAGTGAAAGGACCAGGACCCTGACCAGAAGTTAGCAAAAAGTGATACAATTAGAGACAAGGATGGATAGATAACATACTAATGATAAAATTGATTTCGATCAACTAGTGAAAATTTTATTGAAAATTTCAGATGATATGATCGTAAAATAGAATAAAATATATAAAATTCATAAAAAGTAAGTTTGCTTAAAATTCACTTCAGATTTTTTTTCCTAAGAACTAAAGTTAAAGGCCTTACCAAAACTTACTGCACTGAATGTCGTTAAATTAAAGGGCAGCAGCAATCCAATTAAAGGTAGAATGTTAGTGTAACTTGTCAAAAGATCGATGTTGCTAAATAACTAAAAGTAAATAGCAGGTGAAACGTACAATACGATCCATGTTGAGCAAATCTTTCTAATAATCAATCTTTCATAAAAAAATATACTGAATTCTTTCTTCTGATATGCCCATTGTGGGCAGTTAGACGTTAGATCTGTGCTTATCGTTTCGTTACTTTTTTTTGTATGGATCAACTTGAAGAGAAATTTGTCCACCTATGAAGGCAGGCTTTAAATTGTAAGACATTTCCAGGGGAAGATGTGGACTCCGACCGCAATCTATTGGTTATGAACTACAGATTAAAACTGAAGAAACTACAAAAAGGTAGGAATTTAAGGAGGTGGAACCTGGATAAAATGGAAGAACCAGAGGTTGTAGAGAATTTTCAGAGAGAGCATTAGGGAACGATTGACAAGAACGGGGGAAAGAAATACAGTAGAATAAGAATGGATAGCTTTGAGGGATGAAATAGTGAAGGCAGCAGAGGATCAAGTGGGTAAAAAGACGAAGGCTAGTAGAAATCCTTGGGTAACAGAAGAGATATTGAATTTAATTGATGAAAGGGTAAAATACAAGAACGCAGTAAATGAAGCAGGCAAAAAGGAATACGAACTTCTCAAAAATGAGGTCGGCAGGAATTGCAAAATTGCCAAGCAGGGATGGCTAGAGGACAAATGTAAAGATCTAGAGGCATATATCACTAGGGGTAAGATAGATACTGTCTACAGGAAAATTGAAGAGACCTTTGGAGAAAAGAGAACCACTTGTATGAATATCAAGAGCTCAGATGGAAAACTAGTTCTAAGTAAAGACGGGAGGGCAGAAAGGTGGAAGGAGTATATAAAGGGGATGTACTTGAGAGAAATATTATGGAAATAGAAGAGAACATGGATGAAAATGGAATGGGAGATATGATACTGCGTGAAGAGTTCGACAGAGCACTGAAAGACCTAAGTCGAAACAAGGCCCCGGGAGTAGACAATATTCCATCTGAACTCGTGATAGCCTTGGGAGAGCCAGTCCTGACAAAACTCTACCATCTGGTGAGCAAGATGTATGAGACAGGAGAAATACCCTCAGACTTCAAGAAGAATATAATAATTCCAATCCCAAAGAAAGCAAGTGTTGACAGGTGTGAAAATTACCGAACTATCAGTTTAATAAGTTCCTGCAAAATACTAACATGAAAGGAAAAACTGGTAGAAGCCGACCTCGGAGAAGATCAGTATGGATTCCAGACAGCTGTTCAAATGGTTCAAATGGCTCTGAGCACTTTGGGACTCAACTGCTGAGGTCATTAGTCCCCTAGAACTTAGAACTAGTTAAACCTAACTAACCTAAGGACATCACTAACATCCATGCCCGAGGCAGGATTCGAACCTGCGACCGTAGCGGTCTTGCGGTTCCAGACTGCAGCGCCTTTAACCGCACGGCCACTTCGGCCGGCCCAGACAGCTGTCTTGGTAGAAATGTTGGAATACGTGAGGCAATACTGACCCTACGTTTTATCTTAGAAGATAGATTAACGTTTCTAGCATTTGTAGACTTAGAGAAAGTTTTTGACAATGTTGACTCGAATACTCTCTTTCAAATTTTGAAGGTGGCAGGGATAAAATATAGGAAGCGAAAGGCTATTTACAATTTGTACAGAAACCAGATGGCATTTTTAAGAGTCGATTGGCATGAAGGAGAAGCAGTGGTTGCGAAGGAAGTGAGACAGGGTTGTAGCCTATTCCTGATGTTATTCAATCTGTATATTGAGCAAACAGTAAAGGAAACAAAATAAAAATTTGGGGTAGGAATTAAAATCCATGGAGAAGAAATAAAAACTTTGAGGTCTGCCGCTGACATTGTAATTCTATCTGGAGGAGCAGTTGAACGGAATGGGCAGTGTCTTGAAAGGAGAATATAACATGAACATCAACAAAAACAAAACGAGGATAATGGAATGTAGTCGAATTAAATTTGGTGGTGATGCTGAGGGAATTAGAGTAGGAAATGAGGCACTTAAATTGTAGATGGGTTTTGCTATCTGGGTAGCAAAGTAACTGATGATGGTCGAAGTAGAGCGAATATAAAATGTAGGCTGGCAATGGCAAGGAAAGCGTTTCTGAAGAAGGGAAATTTGTTAAGATTCAGTATAGATTTAAGTGTGAGGAAGTCTTTTCTAAAAGTAATTGTTTGGGGTGTAGCCATGTATGAAAGTGAAACATGAACGATAAATAGTTTGGACAAGAAGAGAATAGAAGCTTCCGAAATATAGTGCTACAGAAGATTAGATGGGTAGATCACGTAACTAATGGGGAGGTACTGAATAGGACTGAGGAAATTGGTAGGACACATTCTGAGGCATCAAGGGATCACCATTTTAGTATTGGATGGAAGCCTGGAGCGTAAAAATCGTAGAGGGAGACCAAGAGATGAATACACTAAGCAGATTCAGAAGTATGTAGATTGCAGTAGTTATTCGGAGATAAAGAGCTTGCACAGGGTAGAGTAGCATGGACAGCTACATCAAACCAGTCTCTGGAGTGAAGACCACAACAATAACAACGATGAAGGCACTCCCACACTTTTTAATTGTTGGAGTAGAAAACTTATAAGTCTTCACCAAATCAGAATGAATTTACGTTGGCAATAAACTGCCAAAAACAAAGATACTGTTCCAAAAAATCAATAAACAAAAGTTTGGCAAATATTAATTGAAAGTGACCTGCATTAATGCACAAAATATACCAACAGTACAAAAAAACGCTTTAACTCCTGTGGGTGCCATCCGTCTACCTGGACGAGATCTTTTCACTCTCCTCTAGCAACTGCATTATAAAAGATCACCATATCTTTAGTATCTCCGGAGACTAAAAAGCTATGAACATAAGTCATACAGAGAAATACTTAATCTTTGATCCTTACTGTATGCAGAGAAACCCTTATATCTTCAGCGTTCTTTTTTTAACAGGAAATAACTAATATTTTGCATTATATCATACACCTGAAGCGCTAACGTTTAGGCCTCATTTTTCTGACCGGTAAATAACGAAAATTCCTGTAGTGTACAGTGTGCTAAATGATTTAGTTCTTCTTTTAAGCGTTTAATATGTGTTGTAGTGCATGGTAAGTGTGATTGTTGCCATAGGGTTGTCAGACGGGGTTTGGTATATGTAGATTGCGGACTGGAATTCCAGTGCGGCGACTGTAATGGGGAACTGAACTAGGCTCTCCCATCGGACTGTAGGCTCTGCAAAAAATACAAGAGATTCGCTGCACAGGAAGCAAAGATTTGTGACCTTCAGGCTGAATCAGAGCACACAAAACTTGAACGAGATGGGTTAAAGAGGGAAGAAGACCGTGGAAACTGGGTAAAGCTAACAAGTAATAGCTTCATCTACATCACATTGTAGCATCTTACTCGTGTAGAAATGAAGTGGTAAAAGGGGGAATTATTACGTACGTTAAGGTGGAATACAAACCCAAAAACACCTTAACAAGTAGATTTTGTAGAAATCAGCGCACAGAATGAAGTCTTGTGAATTAACACTGAAAAACAGTTCACTTTTAACTGCAACTGCTTATAGATATCTGCTGGGAAATTTTGAACTGTTAATGACGAATACTGATTCCCTACTAAGCTATCTTTCAGACAAAAACAAGCAGTTATAAGCCTGGTGTGATTTCAGTGTAGATTTTCTTAACGATTCTGATAGAAAAATCATCTGGAAAACTTGTTTGAATCCTACAATTTGATCTCAGTAATTGACTTTACAATAGGTGGAGACAGACTGTAGGACGGTAACTGATTATGTTTCCTTCGATGAATCTCAAAACAAGAAAATGACTATTTATCCAGTAACAAATGCTCTCTCTGAATATGACGCACAGTTAGTTAGAAGAAATGAGATAGTGCTTTGCAGTAGAGACACTGTTTGGTGGAAATCATTAGAACAAGTAATGATTCAAGGACGAAAATTTGGAAAATAGTTTACGAGAGATGACCTGTGAGGAAGTTTATAATGAACCAAACGCTGATATAAATGTAATCTATTCCATGAAAAATTCGTATCATTATTTGAAAACAGCTATCCACATAAGCTAATCAGAAAGGACACTAAAAAGCCAGTAAAAACAATGGACTACTAGACAGGTTAAAGAACCTTGTGAAAGGTGAAGAGAACTTTGTCTGTTGACAAGAACAATTACAGATCTGGGAGTAGTTGTACACTGCAAAAACTACTCAAAATTATCGAGAAAAAAATAAGAATTAAGGAACTTGCATATTATGTCAGAAATCAGTAACTCCGGCAACAGACTTAAGGCTATAGGAAATATGATAGAACGAGAGAGGACAACAAGCCACAGAACAGGGTAACGTCACTGTTAAATGGAAGCGCTATAAATGATCAGTCACAGGTAGTATATAATATATAATAATTTCTTAAATGAAGTAGAAAATATAAGGACAAAAACTTCAAGAGAAAAATAAAAATAGTACATTGAAGAAGCAACTTTTACAAAATTCAGTCATATGGACGTCTCACCCACTTCTCTTACTGAAATTAAGAAACTCATATATTCTCTCAAAAATAGAAGCTCACCTTGATTTGAGTTTCCAACAGAGCACTAAAGACTGGTCCCATACAATAAGCACTCTCTTTCTGAAATATGGAATGAATAACTAACTAAGGGTATTTTTCTAGAGAGATTGAAATACGTCATTGTAAAACTCCTCTGTAAGGCCTGTGTAACTCCTACAACACTGCAACCTGCAACACAGACGCGTCCATTGGGTGGCCAAGCTTCAGACATCGTCTGCCGCGATAGTCACACGTTCCTGCAAGCCAACCAATGGTCTGCGCTCGTCTCGATGTTAGTTAAAGTTCCAGATAACAGCAACAACAGCAACACGCCGACTCATTGTCGCAAGACAAATTAAAATTTGTGTCAAACTGGGGTTCGAACTCAGATGTCTTGATTATCAAAAATAGTCAACTATCTGATTTTTTAAAGGTATCATAATTTCATTTCATTTTGTAATTAACACAAGCGTGAGGCCGATTTTTTCCATATTTTGAAGTTTTTCGATCTGTAGTACAGTATCGTTGCTTCTACCTATCTGATTTGCAGCAGAAGTCTCGAGTTAGAACTCCAGTTAAGACATTTGCACGCTTTGTGGTCTACAATCTGAAGACGGGTTTGATGCAGCTCTCCACGCTACTCTATCCTGTGCAAGCCTCTTCATCTGCGCATAACGACTGCAACCTAGCTCCATTTGAACCTGTTTGCTGTAGCAAAGCCCTATCTTTCTCTAAAGTTTTTACTCTCACACGTCCCTCCATAATCAAACTGACTGTACCCAGGTATCTCAGCGTCTGTCCTATCAATCGATTCATTCTTTTAGTCATGCTGTGCCGACTTCTGCCTTTATTACAGCTCTCCTGGCATTGCAGCTGTTGAACGTCAGCTACAGGGTGCTATCCGCAAGGCGCAGTCTTGGGCTGTAGCTCATGGGTTCCAGTTTTCGGCAGCCAAGACCTGCGTAATGCATTTCTGCCGGCGACGCACTGTCCACCCGGAGCCGCGGCTTTATCTTGCCGGCGAACTTCTTTCAGTGGTGGAATCACACAGGTTTTTGGGGGTGGTTTTCGATGCCCGGTTGACTTAGCTGCCTCATATCCGGCAGCTTAAACAGGCGTGTTGGCGGCATCTAAACGCTCTCAGATGCTTGAGCCACACCCGCTGGGGCGCCGACCGATTTACCCTGTTGCGGCTCTACCAGGCGTTAATCCAATCCCGTCTGGATTATGGGAGCCTGGCTTATGGCTCAGCATCCCCCTCTGCGTTGCGGGTGCTGGACCCAATACTACACAGCGGGATCCGACTTGCCACTGGTGCCTTCCGCACCAGCCCTGTGGACAGCATCCTTGTTGAGGCAGGTGTCCCTCCACTACGGTTACGACGCCAACAATTACTGGCTGCTTATGCTGCCCATGTTTTTAGCTTGCCCGGGCATCCAAATTACCGTGTCCTGTTCCCGCAGTCGGTCGTCCATCTGCCGGGCCGTCGGCCCCGGTCGGGTTGTCCGATCGCCGTACGTGTCAGGGAGCTTCTCTGCGGGCTTGGGTTTTTCCCTGTCCCACCTCCTTTCCAGGCGCCTCTGCGTACACCCCCGTGGTGTGTTCCTCGCCCTTGCCTTCGGCTCGACTTGGCACAGGGCTCGAAGGACTCAGTCCCTCCAGAGGCCTTCCGCCGCAGCTTTTCTTCCATCCTGGCCACGTATCAGGGCTCTGGAATTGTGTACACCGACGGTTCGATGGTTGCTGGTCGTGTCGGGTATGCGCTAACTCTAGGGGACCATTCCGAACAACGGTCCTTGGCGGCTGGCTGCAGCGTTTACACTGCTGAGCTAGTCGCCATCTTTCGAGCCCTAGAGTATATCCGCTCCTGCTCAGGTGAGTCCTTCGTTATCTGTAGCGATTCCCTGAGCGGTTTACGAGCTCTCGACCCGTGTTTTCCTCGTTCTCGTCTGGTGATGGCTATCCATGAGTCCATGCATACTCTTGCGCGTTGCGGCCGTTCTGTGGTCTTTTTGTGGACCCCCGGTCATGTCGGTATCCCGGGCAATGAACATGTTGACCGCCTGGCGAAAGAGGCCACGAGTAACCCATCTCTGGATGTTGGCCTCCCAGAGACTGATTTGCGGGCAGTCCTCCGCCGAAAAGTTTTTGCGCTTTGGGACGCTGAATGGCGCGATCGGATCACACCCAATAAACTCCGTGCCATTAAGGAGACGACGACTGTGTGGCGGTCATCCATGCGAGCCAACCGCAGGGACTCAGTCGTCCTTTGTCGGCTCCGCATTGGCCACTCCCGGCTAACACACAGTTATTTACTGCGCCGGGAGGACCCTCCTGTATGTCGCTGCGGGGCGGCTTTGACAGTGGCCCACATTCTGTTGGCCTGCCCCCTTTTAGCTGTGGTCAGGCAGACATTTGCGCTGCCTGATACGCTCCCTGCCATTTTATTTGATGACCCTGTTATGGCTGCCTTAGTTTTACGTTTTATTAGGGCAGGGAGTTTTTATTCTTTAATCTGAGTGTTTCTGTTTTATTTT
This sequence comes from Schistocerca americana, assembly GCF_021461395.2. NCBI lineage: Eukaryota > Metazoa > Arthropoda > Insecta > Orthoptera > Acrididae > Schistocerca > Schistocerca americana. Next base: position 228,115,686 of record NC_060123.1, read on the forward strand.
ATTGTTTTGTGTTGATTCTGGCCTTTGGCCTACGGTTTTAAACTAAGTTTTTAATGTGTTTTCGGTGGTTAGCTTTTCCCTTTTTTTTGTTCCTATGGTCGGCCAACCACCGTCACACTCCGTGTGATTTTATTTCGTTTTGTCTGGTCCTTGTCTATGTTTCTTTTGTTCTGTGTCGTCTGTCGCCTATTCTGTTGAAAATTTTTTTTATTCTCTGTGGGTATTTTTAGTATTTTGGAAAGAGGGACCGATGACCTCTGCAGTTTGGTCCCTTTAATCCTTAAACCAACCAATCATGCTGTGCCATAAATTTCTTTTCTCGCCAATCCGATTCTGACCTCTTCTTTAGTTATCCGAACTACTCACCTAAGCTTCAGCATTATCCTGTAGCGCCACATTTCTAAAGCATATATTCTTTTCTTGTCTAAACATTTTATCGCCCACGTTTCACCTCCATATGCGGCTACATTTCATACAAATATCTTCCCACAACTTTTCCTAACATTTTTAATTTGTACAAAATTGTTGAGGCTTTCGTGGCCACTTGTTGACCTATGATCTGTTGGTTTATGTTTTGGTTTCTTCGGCCGACATTTTCCTGATGTTTCACCGGCAAAGCTTAACCCTCCACCGCTGATGTTTCCACTTATTTCTTTGCTCCTTTGTTTTGAGGTTCTAGTAATACGTGCATCTCTCATCTATGGTAACAGGGCGGCTGAAGAGGTCGTCTGGATCGACCTGATACAGCTGCTTGATTCTCGCTGCTACCTCAGTTCCGCGGACTTTTTGAACTGATGTGAGCAGTCCCGGAATCCAACGAACAGAGATGTTTGTCATGTTCAAAATATGTGAAAAATCTTGAAAACTGACCAATGACTGATTTTAGGTTTTCCCGCCACTGCCTCGATTGTGATACGTTGCTCTTCGAAGACCAGGGCTTCCGTTTCTCTAGTGATTCCCAGTTCTTCACATAGAGGTGTAACGCCACTCCGTTCTTTGCCATTCAGACTTGTTAGAACACATTGGAAGCGACTACGCCACCTAAACAGTGTATGATGTGACGATATGTTGTTGCCACACTCTTCCACCTACAACGTGCTGACATGAGGAAAGTTTCCAACCGATTTCTCATACACAAACAGCAGTTGCCTGGTGAAACGTTGTGATGCCTCATGTAAGGAGGAGAAATGCGTACCATCACGTTTCCGACTTCGATACAGGTCGGATTGTAGCCTATCGCGGTTGCGGTTTATCGTATCGCCACATTGCTGCTCGCTTTGGTCGAGATCCAATGACTGTTAGCAGAATATGGAATCGGTGGGTTCAGGAGGGTTATACGGAACGCCGTGCTGGATCCCAACGGCCTCGTATCACTAGCAGTCGAGATGACAGACATCTTATCCGCATGGCTGTAACGGATCGTGCAGCCACGTCTCGATCCCTGAGTCAACATATGGGGACGTTTGAAAGACAACAACCATCTGCACGAACAGTTCGACGACGTTTGCAGCAGCATGGACTATCAGCTCGGAGACCATGGCTGCAGTTACCCTTGACGGTGCATCACAGACAGGAGCACCTGCGATGGTGTACTCAACGACGAACCTGGGTGCACGAATGGCAAAACGTCGTTTTTTCGGATGAATCCAGGTTCTGTTTACAGCATCATGATGGTCGCATTCGTGTTTGGCGACATCGCGGTGAACGCATATAGGAAGCATGTATTCGTCATCGCCGTACTGGCGTGATGGTATGGGGTGCCAATGGTTACACGTCTCGGTCACCTCTTGTTCGCATTGACGGCACTTTGAACAGTGGACGTTACATTTCAGATGTGTTACGACCCGTGGCTCTACCCTTCATTCGATCCCTGCGAAACCCTACATTTCAGCAGGATAATGCACGACCGCATATTGCAGGTCCTGTATGGGCCTTTCTGGAGACAGAAAATCTTCGACTGCTGCCCTGGCCAGCACATTCCCCAGATCTCTCACCAATTGAAAGCGTCTGGTCAATGGTGGCCGAGCAACTGCCTCGTCACAATACGCCAGTCACTACTCTTGATGAACTGTGGTATCGTGTTGAAGCTGCATGGGCAGCTGTACCTGTACACGCCATCCAAGCTCTATTTGACTCAATTCCCAGGCGTATCAAGGCCGTTATTACGGCCAGAGGTGGTTGTTCTGGGTACTGTATTCTCAGGATCTATGCACCAAAATTGCGTGAAAATGTAATCACATGTCAGTTCTAGTATAAAATATTTGTCCAATGAATACCCGTTTATCATTTGCATTTCTTCTTGGTGTAGCAATTTTAATGGCCAGTAGTGTACCTGCTGTGGGGTGTGCACAGGGACTTGGACTACGGAAACTTTCCTGTAACGCACATTACGCTTTCTGTGTATGGAATTGGACATTGGGGATTCACTTATAGTATGTGCTGTGTGGTGTGCGCAGGGACTCGGACTGGAGGGGCTCTCCTATAAGGCACTGTGATTGGTGTTTGCAGGGATTTGGAGTTCGGGGATTCCCCAGTCCCACAAATGCCGGAGCGGGGCGGCGCAGCGGGCGGCGGCGGCCCCCGGGTGGTGCTCGTCACCGACCTGGACGACGGCAGCGACTCCTCCTCCACGGAGTCCTCCTCCTCCTCGGAGGACGAGTCGCGCTTCCAGGAGTCCGCCCGCAGCTCGGACCTCTCTTCCGAGTTCTGGCAGATCCAGAAGCTCGTCAAGTACATGAAGGCCAGTACTCGTCTGCACGGCGTCCATTCACACTTACCCACTCCTTGCACGTCTCCATTTCAGTTTAATCTCTGGAATCACTGTACTATTTCTCGGTTCTGTAGTTTGGATCTGTATCGCGTTTTCTGAGTAACTGTTCCTTTCGAGGTTGTCTGTCAGAGCAGGTTTCAAGGACGTTTCAGTAAGTAGCTTTCTTAGGAACAAAGACGCCTTTTGCAGTAACAAATTATGTATTTTTCAACAATCCCCTAATAATCTTTCAAAATAATCCCCTTTATGCTTATACACTTTTCCCAACATCCTCACCAGTTTTTTCAGTCCCTTCAAGGTAGCAATTAGCGACCTCTAAAATAGATTCTCTCAACGCTGACCACCTCATTTAAGCAGATTTTTTTTTCCAGAAGGCCAGTTCCTCAACTCTGGAACCGGAAAAAATTTTAACAGAACAAACTCAGGCAAATAAGGGAGTGCAACAGCAACTCAAGGACTAGATTCAAATAACCAGTGGAGCGATGCAGCTAAACTCACTCCAGGGAAAAGCTAGTTTCACTCGAAGCCTACTGAGAAGTGGCTTCAAAACAACGTCGATTGGCGGTGACAGCTCCAGATGAATTTGCTAGCTTGTTTAATCTCTGGAATCACTGTAATATTTCTCGGTTCTGTAGTTTGGATCTTTATCGCATTTTCTGAAGTAACGGTTCCTTTCGAGGCTGTCTGTCATAGCAGGTTTCAAGGACGTTTCAGTAAGTAGCTTTCTTAGGAACAAAGACGCCTTTTTCTGTAACAAATTATGTATTTTTCAACAATCCCCTAATAACTTTCAACATAATCAGCTTTAAGCTTATACACTTTTCCCAACATCCTCACCAGTTTTTTCAGTCCCTTCAAGGTAGCAATTAGCGAGCTCTAAAATGGTCTCTCTCAACGCTAATCACCTCATTTAAGCAGAATTTTTTACCAGAAGGCCAGTTCCTCAAATTTGGAACCGGAAATAATTTTAACAGAGTAAACTCAGACAAATAAGGAAGTGCAACAGCAACTCAAGGATTACATTCAAATAACCAGTGACGCGATGCCGCTAAACTCACTCCAGGGGAAGCTAGTTTCTCTCGAAACCTACTGGGAAGTGACTTCAAGAAGAAATCTATTGGCGGTGACAGCTCCAGGTGAATTTGGTAGCATGTTGTCGTGGTCAAACATTTTTTCCTCTTTGATAAACGGAAACATATTACCTTTAATTTCCTGTCAAAAAGGTCCCGTATGCCACTATAGTAATATCGAGTGATCGTTTTTTCTTGTCTAAGAAGCTACATGGCACAAATCAGTTCGACCATCAACGAAAATTATAATCATCTTGGGGTTGAGGCTCTTTTTTTCCATGTTTGCTTTGACAATAACTATGTTTTTGGATAGGGTCCGCCTTCAGCAAAACACAATTTTGTTTTTTTTAACCCAAACATGTTTCACTGCAGTTGCAGCATCTTCAGTGGGCTTTCATTTTTCATCTGTTAAAGATAAACAATGTTCTTTACTGTTTGTATACATATAACTATTAGTTTTTAAATCGTAATTAAAGATATTTGAAAAAACACATAAATTCTGAATTCATACCTTTTTACCACATGGTGTGGTTTTTCTGATGTGTTGTTTCTACAGTGACTGTTTTGTTCCCCAGTTTGTCATCTGCAACCATTTATATCTTAAAGTAGATAAATTGTTTAAGCCAAAATTACGATTTGAAAAATTGTTATTTCTATGCCTGAAATTATTTAATTCTATGTGTGTGTGTGTGTGTGTGTGTGTGTGTGTGTGTTAATTCTATGTGTGTGTGTGTGTGTGTGTGTGAAAAGGGAGAGAGAGAGAGAGAGAGAGAGAGAGTGAATGTGACAGTAGGTTTTAGGATTTATTGTTGTTTTATTTTTTTGTTTATTTTTTTATTTTGTGTGTGAGGGGGGCTGGGGTGGGGGGTGTTTTTACACGTTCAACTGTTCCACTGCTCGCTATGTTTGTTTTTACAGCTGGTAAACAGCGACAGTGACAGTGGCAGTGTTTGAGAGTGATGAAGATGAAGAAAAAGAAAAGGTAAGTGAAACATTACGTAAACACACACACACACACACACACACACACACATATATATATATATATATATATATATATATATATATATATATATATATATAGAATTAAATAATTTCTGGCATAGAAATAACAAGTTTTCAAATCGTAATTTTGGCTGAAACAATTTATCTAATTTAAGGTATAAGTGGTTGCAGATGACAAACTGTGGAACAAACCAGTCACTGTAGAAACACAACACATCAGAAAAACCACACCATGTGGTAAAAAGGTATGAATTCAGAATTTATGTGTTTTTTCAAATATCTTTAATTACGATTTAAAAGCTAATAGTTACATGTATACAAACAGTAAAGAACATTGTTTATCTTTAACAGATGAAAAATGAAAGCCCACTGAAGATGCTGCAACTGCAGTGAAACATGTTTGGGTTAAAAAAAAATTGTGTTTTGCTGAAGGCGGACCCTATCCAAAAACATACGTAATGAAAATTATGTTGTGGAATTTTCCAATCATCTCTCCAATATCCACCCCTGCCTGGTATCCTGGGATATCCTCATAAAAAATAAATGTTAGACCTCGTAGGAACGCGTTGAAGCAACCTAACTGGTGTTATTGATAGTTTGCATTCTATACCTTCACACATTTTCCCACCAATATAAAAAATTGAATAACTGAACGATACTGCTTGTTTTCCATCTCGACGAAAAACCTACGGCACAATTTACTGAAATATCTGTCATATCTAAATTAACCTTTGTCGGCCTGCAGATGGCGGTGTACCATGATAACCTCAACTTTCATTAGTAATGTCATCTGTCTTCAAACACAGGTACTTACTGAGCCGCCCTCATAATGGCCGCCTGCATGAGCCACATATGGATGTTAAACTATATGATCTAAACCAACACGTACACAAAAAGTTCATATAAAATATTCTTTCCCAATTATGAACTCTTTGCAAACAATAAAGTCATTTGAAACAAATCGAATGTATTAATGTTTCTATTGAGTAAGGAATATGTCCCCTGTGAAGCATTCTATCCATTTTAATGAATTAAAATGTTATTGAATCTGTCGTTTAAGTTCATATTATAGAAACGTTCAAAACTTCGATAACGTGGAGAAACAGTCTTTACACTGCTGACAACCTTTTAAATTGGAAAATATTCGTTCCTTTACTCAGGATACAGCAATGGCCCATATTAGAATATCACTCCTGTCCACGTGCGTTTCTACAAATCATTGTAACTTCCGAAATATTTATTTGCGGTTTGCGATAGGCCAACAGATATATTATGCTGTTTAAACATTCCAAACTATGAGTATAATTGGTGTCACGATAGCGCCCGTTAAACGACGGAATCTCTGGCTGGGTGGGTGGGGAGAGGGGGATGGGCAGCTGGCCTACCCTGTTCCTCGCCGCATACGCCCTGGAATCTTCCTACCACGGCCGGCACGAGCCATGGGGATGGAATGTTCACTCACACGTTCCACCAACTACACTTTCCTAGGGATGTGAGATGTTGCCAAACTGTAGATGGTCGATAATAATCGACTCCAAAACGTCGATGATAAATGTATAGAACGGCGTAAAAAGCAACACACAAATACATCTTTATCATATTTAATAATCAATAAAAACAGAAAAAATTAATATAACATATATCACAAGGATATGTCAGATACTATAATACTTTCTTATTACCTGTTGGTAATTTCTTTAATGATCCAGGTATAAATCGATTCTTTCTGCGTAGTCCACGTTTAACGTAATCCGGAATTCCCCTCCACTTTTCTAGCACTTTTCGTGACGATGTAAGTGTTAAAAATATAATATATAAAGTATCGATAACGGTGACGTCGCTCGTCGGAGAATAGACTGCCGTATTCTTCCGTTAGCGTTTTTAATGTTAACACGGATAGCGTAAAAGTAAAAGAGAGTCCAGAGTGTTTATTATTCGTAGTAATTAGCTTTCGAAGGAATAAGAAAACTGTAAAAATCATTCGATAACTGGCGGAACGAAACTGTAAAACCTTAATTGTGGGTATGGTGGTTTTCTTTATACTGTACTTACGTGGATCAAATGTAACCATACATATCATAAACGGAAAATGTACTTACATAACTCGAGGCACAGTTTTTAGCAATTAAAAAATGCGTTCGAAACATTAGGGACCACACTACTTGGCATCAAGAAAATATTAACTGAATGGGCATTTAAAGGCGTCAGTCAACATTTAGCTAAAGCAACAGTCGATGTTCCTGCCTCAGTTCGTTCAGAAATATTCCTCCTCGCTTCCACCACAGCTACGTTTGGCAGGTCGCAAAAGTGTTTCACTGGCTTTGCTATGTTTACAAAGTTTACAAAGCGATTCGATTCAGTGACAACATAATTATCCACAGTGGTAACAAGTAGCCTGGGTTCATCAAGTTTGATTCCATGTGGAGACAGTCGTGCCCGGCGACTGTGTTCATTTCAAGTAGTAAAGGATGTAGCAGTCAATAGCAATGATGTTTATTGTGTATCTAGATTTCGGTCACTGTGTGGCCACTTTCAGTGCAGGAAATGTAGGTTAAAATATTAAAACCACTTGTATATATACGTGGACCCAACTGGACTGTTGATGTCAGAGGCTGAGTTCATCTCGTGTATACTGGACTTTGCGCATGTGCAAGTGTTTTTCATGTTTTAACTTGCATTTATTGCACTGAAGATGGCCATACAATGACCGAGACCTAGATATGCAATAAACAGCACTGCAACGGATTGCTGTCTCCTTTTTGGTTTTACCTCAATCAAAATTTAAATTCACCTCCTCTCCTACCCCTCCCTTTACCTCCCTCCCTTAGGTTGGGAGTCACTTCTCTACCTGATGTGCCAGAGGATGAGGACTTATCGATACGGGGAAACATGTACTCGACGCACGGTGAAGTTGCTCTTCATTTTAGTGTTAATGCCCGTTGGCTACTACATAACAGATTTCGTGACAGATGGTAAGGAAGAGGTGGACCGATTCTCCAGACTGAAAAGCACTAGACTTTTATTTGTGGGCTACTCGTAAGCTGTCACGTATCGAGCCACGATAACAAAATGCAGAGCGTTTTGGCGTCTGTATTGTGGAATAGGGCCTTATTTAAGCCCAGGCTACCTAGGATCCGACCTAAGGAGCCGCACCACATAAGTTTAAAATAGGAAATGAGTTTATTTTAATTGCCTGCCGTAGGCCTTCTTACAATCGTAAGACACGTAGACATACCTATTTTGTATGAGCTTACTCGGCTGAATTTTTAAGTGGACAGCCGATACAATTTAAGTCAGGATTCACCACTCAAAGCCCGCGATTCCTTGCTTCAAATTCCCATTGGTGGCTGATCATACCTGTAGTACTTCACTTCGACTTTTCAATGTACGGTTAACGGAATTTTTGCAGTTTGAAGTGAGCTCGATTTAGTTAGACATGGATTCTTGCGTCTTAAAGTTGTGAAAAGCTTAATGTTACATCGATGTACGGTGTGAAAGTTTGGGAATTTCCTGACAAGACAACACACTGACTCGTGGCAACAATAGATGTCAGGTGATCGCCGTGCACATTTCAGTGAGAACAAAAAAAAAAAAAAAGCAGTTTTAAAATATTGCTGTATACTTGTAAAAAATATTTTTGTGGCAACAATTATGGTACTACCAACAGGAAACAAACCAAGAAATTTATTCAGCATCGCTATTACAGCAACGTTCGCCTCAGTAGCTCAGTGCTCAGCGTGTCTGGCTGATGTGCGGAGGACCCGGATTCGATTCCAAGTAGTGACATGGAATTTACTTGCTGGGAGGACTGGAGCGAGCGCACTCAGCCTCGTGATGCCAATTGAGGAGCTACTTGTAGGAGAAGTAGCGACTCCAAGTCTAAAAAAGCGCCAAAGGCGAGGAGAGCAGTGTGCTGACCCCACGCCCCTACAATTTTTTTTCTTAAGTTACTCTTCTGCTGGTTTGATGCGACCCGCCACGAAATCCTCTCCTGCGTAAACCTCTTCATCTCAGAGTAATACTTGTGTCCTATAGCCTCAATTATTTGCTGTATGTACTCCAATCTCTGCATTCCTCTGCAGTTTTTTCCCTCTACAGTTTCCTCTAATACCATGGAAGTCATTCCCTGATGCCTTAATGGACATCCTTTCATCCTCTTCCTTCTTCTTGTCAGTGTTCCCCACATATTCCTTTTCTCGCCAGTTCTGCGCAAAACATCCTCGTTCCTTACCTTATCGGTCCACCTAATTTTCAACTCTTTCTGTTGTCTTCTGTTCCCGTTTTCCCACAGTCCATGTTTCACTACCATACTATCCTGTGCTCTAAACATACACTCTCAGAAATTTCTTCCTTAATTAAGACCTATGTTTGATACTAGACTTCCTTTTTTTGCCAGTGTTAGTCTTCCTTGTATGCTCTCCTTTCTCCGTCTACCCTTTTTTTTCCTTCTTATGTAGCAGTATTCCTTAACTTCATCCACTTTCGTGATCCCCAAGTCTCATATGAAGTTTATCGCTGCTCTCAGTTCTACTCTTTCTCATTACTTTCGTTTCTCTTCGATTTATTCTCAGTCCATATTTTGTACTCTTTAGACTGTTCATTTCTTTCAACAGATCCTAAAATTCTTTTTAACTTTCAGTCAGGCTAGCATAGTCATCAGCGAATCTTATCATCGATATCCTTTCACCCTGAATTGTAATCCATTGCACTTTTTTCTTAAATTTCCGTCTTTGCTTCTTCGACGTATAGAATGAACAATAGGGGGCGAAAGATTACATCCCTGTCTTACGTCCTTTTTAATCCGAGTACTCCGCACTTCAGTTTTATTGTTCCTTCTTGGATCTTGGACATAATGTATATTACACGTTTCTCCCTATAGTTCATCCATATTTTTCTGAAAATTTCGGACATCTAGTACCATTGTCGAACGCTTTTTCCGGGTCGACAAACGTACGGACTTGTCTTGCTTTTTCTTTAGTCTTTCTCTCCATTTTCAACGGCAACGTCACAATTGCCTCCCCCGTCCCTTTACCTTTCCTAAAGTGAAACTGATCGTTCTCTAACACTCCCATCCTTCTGTATATTATTCTTATTACCAACTTGGAGGCATGATCTGTTAAGCTGAGTGTGCGATGATTCTCGCACTTGTCGGTTCTTGCTATCTTCGGAATTGTGTGGATGAAGTTTTTCCGAAAGTCTCACGGTTTATCACTAGTCACATAGATTCTACCGACCAGCCTGAATAGTCGTTTTGGGGTCACTTCCCTCAATGATTTTAGAAATTCCAAAGGAATGTTATCGATCCCTTTTGCCTTACTTGACCTTACGTCACCCAAAGACCATTTAAATTCTGATACGAATACTGGGTTCCATATCTGTTCCTTGTCGACTCCGGTTTCTTATTTTATCACGTCATACAATATCCAAATGACGCCATCGGTAGAGGATGGTACGGCAGTCGGTCGGTCCCAACTGTAGCCATAACGAGGGGCTTTGCCTTGCTATTATAGCAATATGGGACGTTATAACGTAACACACCGAACTATTGTCGCAGCGTATACATCATCGTAAGCGAACGACAACAATGTATTTTCCGTGTAACCTTTTATTATGGCTAGCAAAAGAAAAAGAACTAATCGCTCTAAAAAGATCATTTATAAAGCAGAAGTGACAAACGAAAATTCCTTTCGTTTTTTCAATCTCATCAACTCTTTGAATCATAAGTGGCATAGGAAAATTTTATACAGTGAGATACAATAAAAAACCTTAAATGCAGTGTTACAAGTGTTTAATTCCAAAATTGCTCTAGAATACTATTTTGTTGAGCTAATTATCACGAAAGCGGGCCCAACACAACAGGTTCAGCCTAGAGATCTATGAACTCTAAATACTAACCTGCTGTAGAAACCTGTTCATCTGGGATTCAATGCGACGACGGGTTGGTGAATATATCAAATCAATACCAGCAGAGGGCATTTAGAACTTTTCATGCAAGAACCAGTAAATGTGGTTCGCTGGTACATTCTGTTCCTAACGGTTAAAGTACTGTTGAGAGTTATACAAAAGGTACTGTAACCCGGAATTAGATGGTTTCCGGACCAGCTTCAAAATTAAATATTTTCTTCTCCTATGTAAGAGGAATGTGTTCTGAAAGCAGTCTCGCTGCATTTATTTTTACAACATTTATGAGGTCCGTGGGACCACGGTAGCTACATCTACTTGTTCACAGAGCGAGCCAGTACACTGTTTATAGAATACTAATAAGAAAATATATAATCAACGGAAGTAATAAAACACGAAAAAATGTGTGTCACAGATAAATGTTTTCAACCACTGAGTAGAAGTCGTCCACAGCTCGTGGTCGTGCGGTAGCGTTCTCGCTTCCCACGCCCGGGTTCCCGGGTTCGATTCCCGGCGGGGTCAGGGATTTTCTCTGTCTCGTGATGACTGGGTGTTGTGTGACGTCCTTAGGTTAGTTAGGGTTAAGTAGTTCTAAGTTCTAGGGGACTGATGACCATAGATGTTAAGTCCCATAGTGCTCAGAGCCATTTTTTAGAGAAAGTCGTGGGCAAAATAGGAGGAGTGGTGCACAAAGAAACATTCCAACCCGGACTTGAAAGAATTCCGAGATACCTGCACAACGCCCTACACGAATTTCGCGAACTTACGAGGCAGATCTGACTGACCATCCTAATCTGGCCCAAAGCTGTTGTTGATTGAAGCACAGATACAATTGTTCTGTCTCTTCGCGATCCGCCTCGTAATACTACAGCTGACTAAACGATAAGCTTAGCGTGAGTACGGGCAGTTACTTCTAGAAAAATATGAGAATCCTGTAATGAATAAAAACTCTATACTCCAGATCCTAGGAGCTGGAGAAGGTGGGAGACAGAACCTCTCTCGCCGGTTCTTGCGGACGCTTATGGGTGTGAGACACTAGTAGCTCTAAGGGATAAGTTGAGGGCAGTAGTGTTTTCTTTGATTTAACAAAGGCACTTTATTGTGTGGACCATGCAGCATTTTCAGTTTAGTTGGAACATTGTGGAATCAGCGAAGAGGCACAACAGTGGTCCAATTTATGTCTGAAAAACTGGAAGCAAAACAGTGTCCTCCAGTGTTAACGAACAGGGAAGAGATTTTAATTTGATTTGGAGGAGGGGGGGGGGGGGCGGGAAGAAAAGTCATGTAAAGTGGGGTATACCACACGGTTCTATTCTGGATCCATTGCTTTTCTTGATGCATATGATAGATGACTCTAAATTTTTTTTTTCTTTTCAAATGGTACAAGCGTTATTCAGAAGACATGAAACGTAATATAAATGAGGTAGCTAATAGCCTAGTCAGTAACATCAGTTTGTGGCATTCGGAAAACAGATTAGAGCTTAACTACAAATAATCGCAATGATATATTTTCTGACACAGAATTCTTCTGAAAGCGAAATTTTACTGTCTCATGGAGGCCAAACAGTCAGTGAAGCAGGTCATTTGATACATTTGGACTGAGAGTATATGGTAGGCTTTGTTGGAAGTGTAACGTTAAAGAAGTTGTGCAGAAGTTGAATACTGCTATTTTACTAAAGAATGATCTCCGCTGTCTGTGACACTAAACGTGAAAGCTTGTTTATTTTGCTTAGTTTCACTCTATTACCGCGTGCCTTGTTATATTTTGGGGCAGCTCTGTGATTCCACCAACAATAGTCTTACGCCAGATTAGTCGTTCAGTCTGATCTGTCGGTTCGCGAAATTCGTGTAGGGCGTTGTTCACAACGCTAGGAACGCTTTCAAGCTCGAGTTCGAAGATTTCTTTGTGGCACAGTCCTATTTTGTATGAGAGTTCCTCCCAGTGGTTGAGAAATTTTCTCTGTAACGAGTTATTTGTTCTTGTACTCTCTCACATTTTTTTGCGTTTTATTAATTTTTGTTAATTCTGCAAATAAAGTATTTAACTCGTTTTCTGACCAAATGTGGTTTCACGGATCTCATAATACTATTAAAAAAGTACATCCAGATTGCTTTCATAACACATTCCTCTTGTTTAGAAGAAGGAAATATTGTATTTGGAAGCTGGTCCGAAACCTTATATTTCCAGGTTAGACTACATTTTCTAATCTGTGAACTATACCTTAGTTGTGGGGAAGATAATGAACCATCAGCCAACATGAAACCCTTTCTTTCCATGAAATGTTCAAAATGCTCTCCGTTGGTACTGATACATGCACCACATACACCAATCCATCGTCGCATTCAATCCCAGCCTTTGACAGGAGGACCTTATTTGGAGTTCATAGACCTCTAAGCTGAACGTGTGGTGTGGGCCCTGCGAGGACAAATTTTGTGGTAATTAGCTTGACAAAATAGTTGTTTATAGCAATTTTCGAATTAAAAAACCCGTAACACATTACTTAATGTTTTTTATTTGACTGTATAAAATTTCCTGATGCAATTTATGATTTAGTGAATTGAAGAGGCTGAAAAAATGAAAGGAATTTTCGTTTGACACTTATGCTTTGAAATTCTCCTTTCTAAGGCGACTGGTTTGTGTTTTATGGCGGACCGCAATAAGAGAGAAATAAAAAAGTCTTTACTATTACATTGTTGTTACTCGTTTACGGTGATGTGTTTGCTGCCTTAGTCCTTCTGTGTATTACGCTACAATGTCCCATGTCGCTGAAATAGCAAATCAAAGCAAAGCACCGCGTTATGTCTCAGATGGGTTAATCGGGTCCGACCGACCGGCTTCTCATCCTCAGCCAATGACGTCATTTGGATGCTGTATGGAGGGGCGTGAGGTCAGCACACCGCTCTCCCATGCCGATGGCGGGTATCTATAATTTTTTTTTAATTTTATGTTTGGCTTTCCCCCCCACCCCACCTCATCCCCATCAAAGAAATTGTTCAAATGGCTCTGAGCACTATGGGACTTAACATCTGTGGTCATCAGTCCCCTAGAACGTAGAACTACTTAAACGTAACGAACCTAAGGACGTCAAACACATCCATGCCCGAGGCAGGATTCGAACCTGCTACCGTAGCGGTCGCACGGTTCCAGACTGAAGCGCATAGAACCGCTCGGCCACTCCGGCCGGTTCATCCCCATCCCTCCCACCCGACGTTCCTTTGGAAAATTTCTGTTGATGCTCATGGTTACACCCTAATTTTCCTTAATTGGGAGGGGAGGGCATCGTTTCCAGGTGATTCGTCTTCCTCCTAGATACGTTCTGTAACTATAACGAGGGACATACTCTTTGACTTTTACTTGTGCATAGTTGAAATTATGTTTTCGATGTGTAGTCAGGAAACCAGACAGCGACGGTTATCGCACTCTGCTGCCTCAAGGACCACGATCTCACCACCGACGCCAACCAGACGGCCATAAGAGATACCGGAGGACTGGAAGTTCTGGTTAACCTGATTGAAACTGACGACTTCAAGTGCAAGGTAACTAGCCTACAATTACATCAAAGGTTAAATTCTGAAATAAAATAGCTTTTCATGACAGCCGTATATCGATTATGACATTCCACATAGTGTATCTTGCAGCATATTTGTCTGTTCGAGATTTGTACAACCGTCTGTCCAATGCTGATCGAGCAAAAATTGGTTCTATACTCGATGATTTCAGCAGCTTACGGCAGTGCAGTACCCACTCATGTTGTGCAGTATTCCCTTGGCTCTGAAATTGGTGTGCTTCTCAAATCGTCTTCATCTTAAGGTATAGCTAGAAATGTAAGAGGAGAAGGGAGCCCGGAGAACCTGTGATATTCTGTCTCTGAAGAGATGGCCTGAACAACTGGTCCAAGCTTATGATGCAAGATTTCCTGTTAGTTAAGAAAAAATCCGGACAAGTTCCAGTAGGACACGCACACCGAGGGTTCCTGAAAAACTTAGTTATGTATACAGATAGTTCGTCAATCCTGGTAATCAAGAAGCTCGACGACATTTCCCTGTAATCGACATTGATATAGACAAGATAGACGTCTACGCATTTCTGAGAAAAATTTGTCTTAATAGGACACACAAATAGTCGGATAACAAATGACAAAAACAGTTTTTTCGTGTGATGTACAAGGGTCACTCCAAAAGAAATGCACACTATTTTTTTAAAAAAATTCATCTTTCATTCTACATGTTTGAAAGTTTTACAGTGTGTAGATACATCATTTACGAACAATATTTTCATTTCTCCACATAATTTACATCCCTCTCAACTGCCTTACGCCATCTTGGAACCAGCGCCTGTATACCCGCACGGTAAAATTCTGGACCAACTTGTTGGAGCCACTGTCTGGCAGCGCACACAAGGGAGTCATCATCTACAAACCTTGTTCCACGAAGAGAGTCTTTCAGTTTCCTAAAGAGATATAGTCACATGGAGCCAGGTCAGGACTGTAAGGCGGGTGTTCAGTGTTGTCCATCCGAGTTTTGTATTCGCTTCCATGGTTTTTTGACTGACATGTGGCCGTGCATTGTCGTTTAACAGCAAAACTCCTGATTTTGCTGATGTGGCCGAACACGACTCAGTCGAGCTTGAAGTTTCTTCAGTGTCGTCACATATGCATCAGAATTTATGGTGGTTCCACTTGGCATGATGTCCACAAGCAAGAGTCCTTCGGAATCGAAAAACACCGTAGCCATAACTTTTCCAGCAGAAGGTGTGGTTTTGAATTTTTTTTTCCTGGGTGAATTTGCATGATGCCACTCCATTGATTGCCTCTTCGCCTCTGGTGAAAAATGATGGAGCCATGTTTAATCACCTGTCACAATTGTTCCAAGAAATTCATCTCCACCATTCTCGTACTGTTCCAAAAATTCTCTGCATACCGTTTTTGTTGTTTCTTTGCGAGCCACTGTCAACATCCTGGGAACCGACCTGGCACAAACCTTTTTTAATGCCAACACTTTCAGTATTCTGCAAACACTTCCTTCCCCTCTCCCAACGTAGCGTGACAATTCGTTCACTGGGATGCGTCTGTCAGCTCTCCGCATATTGTCTGGAATGTGTGCAGTACGACGCCTGCCGCTGCGAGAACAATCCTCATCATTGCCGTGTCCGCTTTCATCACGTAACCTGCTTTCCCACAGACTAACTGTACTGCGATCGACAGCAGCATCTCCATACACCTTTTTCAACCTCTTGTGGATGTTTCCCACTGTCTCGTTTCCACAGCACAGGAATTCTCTGACAGCACGTTGCTTCTGACGAACGTCAAGTGTAGCAGCCATCTTGAAGACATTCTGTGATGGCGCCACTCACGGGAACAGGTTGAACTAAGTTTGAAAACAAGCGGGAAGGATGTATCTACACACTGTAAAACTTTCACACATGCAGAATGAAAACTGTATTTTTACAAAAATAGTGTGCATTTCTTTTGGAGTGGAGTTACAAATTAACCATTTTTTTCCTTTACAAGTACTGTGAAACTTCGCGTCTTGGCAAATTTCACGATTCTAGATCAACAGGAAGTACTCTACAGCTTTTGATGACTCAGTATCAAATTATGTGACACAAATGGCCGTATCTTTTGATTACATAGACTTAGAAACTAACTTTGTGTTCTGCCTTATGGCAGGTCTTGTCATGGGGGAGCCTCGTCAGAGAGGTCCACCGCATGAGCGTCTAGGGAAGTGATTCCAGTGGTGGTTTCCCGTTGCCTTCCACTGATGATAATGAGGACAACACAACACCCAGTCCCTGAGCGGAGAAAATCTCCGACCCAGCCGGGAATCGAAACCGGGCTCCTTGGCGTGACAACCCGCCGTGCTGACCACTTTTTTTTGTTTAAATTATTTTTTTTAAATCTCATTTTGTTCTTTTTTTTCGTTCGTTGTATCTGCTCTGGGCGGACGTCGAAAGACACCCGTTTCAATTCGTTGATGATCCATTAACTCAGTTTTTTTTTTTTATTACAAAGGACAGCTAGCCCTCTGATCAAACACGCTGAGCTACAGTGCTGGCAGCACTCAGCTATCGGGGCGGACATAGAACCTTTCATTTACTACACCGAGAAGAGACTGTATACCTTAGCATGCGACGTACATTTCATCTACATAAGTCAACCCGTTCCTGAGAAAAAAGGGGATCTTATCAGACGGACCGGCAGACAGAGAGTCGGATAACAAATGAAAAAAAAATCGTGTGTTATAGTTACAGATTAACAATTTTCAGATTTTTTTCCTTTAGCTGTACTGTGAAATGATTTTAGGTCAACGGGAAGTTCCATGTATGTTTTGATGAGTCAGTTTGTATTAAAATATGTGACACAGATGGTTGTGCCTTTTGATTGCACTGAAGAAAGCAGCTAGCATCGTCTTCACTTCGCTTACAATCTGTCATATTCTTCAGCCCTGTGACTTGTGTGCATTACTCGCAAATCTCCAAACTATTCTGCTTGCTTATATGGATATGTCCGAAAGAACAGACACCATATCCATATAAGTATATCGCTCTGGCAATACCGGCCATGACCTTCTTCTTCTATGCGTGTGCACATATATTCCCCGAACTCTTACGGGACTTGGTAAGAATGTCTTCCACGAGTAAAGAGAGTGTTGGGGTGGGACACTTATGAATGCAGTGCGTGCGTGAGATAGTCCCTGCAGTCGCACTATCCTCTGTGCCCTCGGTGGCTGAGATGGATAGAGCGTCTGCCATGTAAACAAGAGATCCCGGGTTCTAGTCCCGGTCGGGGCCCACATTTTCACCTGTCCCGGATGATATATATCAACGCCCATCAACAGCTGAAGGTATTAATATAATTCTACTTTCTTCTGCTTACGTCTCATTCATTCGAGGCGATGAACTTATTGCAAATAAGGATCTTCGGATCGTGAAGATAAATTTTAGAATGAAGACTTAACATAAGAAATTATTGTTCACATATGTGCCCTTCAATAATGAATAAGCTAGATATCTTGTATGCCATAATACAGTGCCACAAAAAGTCGCTACACCCTTTATGGTTCAAATGGCTCTGAGCACTATGGGACTTAACATCTGAGGTCATCAGTCCCCTAGAACTTAGAAGTTTCCTAATCCTAACTAACCTAAAGATACCACAGACATCCATGCCCGAGGCAGGATTCGAACCTGCGACCATAGCGGTCGCGCCGTTTCAGACTGGAGCGCCTAGGACTGCTCAGTCACAGCGGCCGGTGTTACACCCTTTAGAGGTTTCCGATTCACTGGAGATTTATTACTGCAGCGGTGTATGTGGTGTACATGAAATGATTACATTTACAGATCAATAGCACAAGGATTCTGAGATACTAGGTATCGACACATGCTGAAACACCCACATTGGTACGTGGCGTGACCTCCACGGGCGACAATGCAGGCACTGAATCTAGCATCCAGTCGACAGTACAGATGGCGAATACTGTCCTGGGATATGATATGACATCCTGTTCGACCTGTTCACGTAGTTCTACAAGAACAAGAGTTGTTGGTTGACAAGTCGCACAAGTGACTTGCCTCGATTGGCGAAAAGTCCAGAGACCGTGCCGGGCAGGGAAGTTACTGGACCTCTTCCAAGACCATGCTGAGTTTCACGGGCAGTGTATGGGCGAGCACTATAATATCTGAATAACACACCACTTTCGCGTTGCAAGAACAGCAAAAGAACGGGTTCCACAATATTCTACACGCACAGTGTGCTTGTTAGCATCACCTCTATAGACAAGGTGAATGAGAGTTGTAGCCTATTTTATCCCAGACCATAAGGCCTTGGGTGGGCCAGTGTGACTTGGACGAATACACTCTATGAGGCAGCACTCACCAGTTCTACATCGTAAGTGCAAACGACCATCACTTCCGTGCAGGCAGAAGCTGCCTTCGTCGCTGAAGACGACGGCGCGCCGCTCCACCTTCCGAGCGACCTCTGACGGTTCCAGTCGAGCCGTGCACGTGTGTGCTCTGGTGTGCGTGCCCGTACTCCCACTGCTAATAACCGGCTCGCCCGAGATGGTGTTGACACATCTGGACCCAGAAGCTTTTTCATCTGTGCTGCGGAAGCTGTACGGTCTGCCATTGCTCCCCCTACAATATGACCAACCTGGTGGGCGTCTGTACTCTGTACCCTGTCTACTGGCGTGAGAATGGTCACGTGACCACTGATACCAGCATCGCTGCACAGCTGACGCAGCACGTCCGATTTGTGTGGCAGTTCTCAGAAAGGACCATCCCACCTCTAGGTAGGCTACAATGTGACCTCTTTCAGACTTGCTCAGTTGGCTGTAGGAAGCACCGTTGTGTCTTCGTTGAATGGCTGCCTGCTTGCTTCACTCCTTTGCGCCACACTGAGCCTTCTGGCAGTGAGCATTTCCTATTAAAAGGGATACACAGATGGCTCTCTGGTAGCTATGCCACTACGCTATTTGCTGGCAAACGACGCTGAAACCATTATCATTACATCTACTAGCACCCAGGTGGCATATGCCGTCGTCGGATCAAAATCGACGTGGTTTTTCCAGGTGAACTAATTTCTTTCCTGTTTAGTATCCAACAAACTTCCTATCAAAACCATTCCTCTTTCCCTGGACCGCTGATGTGTAACCTTTCTTCTAAGGCATGGAGCGATTCTCATTCCAATAACTACAAGGATCATATTGAGCCTCTTAAGGTCCACTCATGGCTACTGCTAGGGACGAACCTTCGCTGTCGCCTGCATGGCAGCAATACACACACAAAATCCATTGTTGAGTCTATAGATGCGGTTTTACTGGTTACTGCAGCTCGCCGACTCTATTGCTCGCACACACGAGAGATAACTGCGACAACAGTAGCCTTACACCTATGTGTTCCAATAGGTCTTCTAATTTCCGGCCATTTAACAATGAACGGACGTGAAAGGTTGATGTAAAATGCCACATCCAACAGTGGACCACCAAAAGCAGTAACTGTTTGGCTTGTACTCCATAGTACATGCATTTACCCAATGTCCCGGTTTTGTAACGGTCACGATTATGTTTACTTCACTTGATACATAAAAGTTAGAAACAGTGTGTTAATTACAAAATCAAACGAAATTATGATACCGTTAGAAAAACTTAGTTGACTGCTTGTGATAAGGACATCTGGGTACGAACCCTAGTTTGACACAAACTTTAATTTGTCTTGAGATATTCATATCAAGCGCTACTGTTTCGAAATAAGTAATTTTGAACTAATATTTGTATAGACTTTCCTCCTCCTTTTGGCGCCAGACTAAGGGAACTTAAATGTCTTCCGCTATTTACCTGATACCCTTATCCTATTATTTGTAATACAGGTAATGAATTCTTCGATCTTACATTCTACTAAGGCTCCCACTTAGAATTAAATCACTTTCAGTTTAATTGTGATTAAGGGAACTTAAATGTCTTCCGCTATTTACCTGATACCCTTATCCTATTATTTGTAATACAGGTAATGAATTCTTCGATCTTACATTCTACTAAGGCTCCCACTTAGAATTAAATCACTTTCAGTTTAATTGTGATAAACTGGCAGCCATTATATTCCGCTAGTCAAATCATATGTAAACAGTTTTATTTTGTACCGTAACCCAAAACATTTCAGCTAATAATTTCGGGTAACTTCAGTTGTCGAGAAACGATAGAAGTTCATCACACACATTTTTTTGTGTCCCTGTCGTGATATGTGGTAATTAGAAGCATAACTCTCGAAGGATTAGGTTAGATCACATGTTCTTTTTGTTGCACATATCCATAGTGAGATCTTCAAAGATGTACAAGATGTAATAAGACAAGATTAAATCCTACGTATTTACCAAAAAAAAAAAAGGATATGCTGATGTCTCTCCCACAAATTCTTTGTGAAATAGACCTGAATGTCAAAAACTCAAAAAAATCATAAAAAGATTTTCATTAAAGAGCTGTCCGTCCCCATAGGCGAGCGATCAGCATGATGGAAGACCCTATGGGGTGCCCAGGTTCGATTCCCAGCTGGGTCAGATTATCTCCTGTTAGGCACAGGGTGTCGTGTCGTCTTTACCACCATGCAAGTCGCCAAAGTGCTTTCAACCAAAATGGTTTGCAACAGGCAGCCGCAGTTGGTGCTCCTGGCCTAGCCGTATGCATTATTATTATTATTACCATTTAAGAGATAATAACGAACTTATCTCAAAAGCAGGTGACTATACTGGACATTGAACTACAAATGATAATTGTCATGGATGTCCTAGCCATACATAATCAAAGAGAAGATCAGTTTGCAACATCTTGTTTGCAATGATCACGTTCCTGCACTGAAGATGAGCAAAAGTCAGATTTTATCTAACACACACGTTATTTGATGTAACAGATTTTATGTAACACACACGTTATTTGATGTAACAAATAACGTGTGTGTTACATAAAATCTGACTTTTGCTCATCTTTATATATATATATATATATATATATATATATATATATATATATATATATATATATATATATAGTGTGAGTCACCTAACGTTACCGCTGGATGTATTTCGTAAACCACATCAAATACTGACGAACCGATTCCACAGACCGAACGTGAGGAGAGGGGCTAGTGTAATTGGTTAATACAAACCATAAAAAAATGCACGTAAGTATGTTTTTTAACACAAACCTACGTTTTTTTAAGTGGAACCACGTTAGTTTTGTTAGCACATCTGAGCATATAAACAAATACGTAATCAGTGCCGTTTGTTGCATTGTAAAATGTTAATTACATCCGGAGATATTGTAACCTAAAGTTGACGCTTGAAACCTCCGACGTTCAGTTGCGTGTTGTAACGAACACGGGCCACGGTCGGCGAGCAGCATCTGGAGGGACATGTTTACGATGACGACTGTGTTTACGAGTGTGGCTGTAGTGCACTGTTGTGGTTTGGTCTAGCTGTCGCAGTGTCCGCATGTAGCGCTTGCTGCTATTGTTATTCTGCATTCGTCTCCGCACGCAGACCAACTGTAGTACACCGTGTTACCAGACGTCTGTGATAGTGTAGTGTTGTAGGAACTGTGACCATGGTGTATTCGAACTCTGAAAAGGCGGAGATGATACTCATCTATGGCGAGTGTCGACGAAATGCAGCTGAAGCGTGCAGGGTGTATGCAGAACGGTACCCGGACAGAGAGCATCTTACGTGCCGCACATTGCAAAACATCTACCGCCAACTGTATGCATCAGGTATGGTCGTAGCACGCAAACGGGTCCGTAACAGGCCCGTCACAGGAGAAGCAGGTGCAGTTGGTGTGTTAGCGGCTGTTGCCATGAAGCCACACATGAGTACACGGGACATTGCGAGAGCCAGTGGACTGAGTCAAAGTAGTGTCATGCGCATACTGCATCGTCACCGCTTTCACCCGTTTCATGTGTCGCTACATCAGCAATTACATGGTGATGACTTTAATCATCGAGTGCAATTCTGTCAATGAGCATTAAAAGAGAATGCGTTGCAGTTCTACCTGTTTACCGATGAAGCGGGTTTCACAAACCACGGGGCAGTGAATCTACGGAACATGCATTACTGGTTCGTGGACAATCCTCGCTGGCTCAGACAGGTAGAGCGACAGCGACCGTGGACTGTAAATGTATGGTGCGGAATCATTGGCGACCACCTCATTGGTCCTCACTTCATTGCAGGGGCCCAAACAACTGCAACATACATCGCGTTTCTACAGAATGATCTGCCAACGTTGCTCGAAAATGTCCCACTGGAAACGCGTCGACGTATGTGGTATCAGCATGATGGTGCACCTGCACATTCCGCAATTAACACTAGGCTGACCCTTGACAGGATGTTCGACGGGCGTTTCATAGGAAGTGGAGGACGCATAAATTGGCCAGCCCGTTCTCCTGATCTTACACCTCTGGACTTCTTTCTGTGGGGTACGTTAAAGGAGAATGTGTACCGTGATGTGCCTACAACCCCAGAGGATATGAAACAACGTATTGTGGCAGCCTGGGGCGACATTACACCAGATGTACTGCGACGTGTACGACATTGATTACGCCAGAGACTGCAATTGTGTGCAGCAAATGATGGCCACCACATTGAACATCTATTGGCCTGACATGTCGGGACACACTCTATTCTACTCCGTAATTGAAAACGGAAACCACGTGTGTACGTGTACCTCGCACCTCATGGTAATGTACATGTGCGTCAGTGAAAAAGACCAATAAAAAGGTGTTAGCATGTGGACGTAATGTGCTGTTCCAGTCTCTTCTGTACCTAAGGTCCATCACCGTTCCCTTTGGATCCCTACGTAATTCGGTGCTCTCCGATACACACGATCGGACAGCGGAGGAGTGGTACTCAAGCGTCAACTTTAGGTTACAATATCTCCGGATGTAATTAACATTTTACAATGCAACAAACGGCACCGATTACGTATTTCTTTATATGTGCAGATGTGCTAACAAAACTAACGGGGTTCCATTTAAAAAAACGTAGGTTTGTGTTAAAAATCATACTTCCGTGCATTTTGTTATGGTTTGTATTAACCAATTACACTAGCCCCTCTCCTCACTTTCGGTCTGTGGAATCGATTCGTCAGTATTTGATGTGGCTTACGAAATATATCCAGCGGTAATGTTACGTGACTCGCCCTATATATATATATATCAAATAACGTGTGTGTTACATAAAATCTGACTTGTGCTCATCTTCAGCGCAGGAACGTGATCATTGCAAACAAGATGTTGCAAACTGATCTCTTTGATGATGTATGGCTAGGACATCCGTGAGAATTATCATTTGTAGCTTAGTATCCAGTATAGTCACCTGCTTTTGAGATTCGCTATTATCTCTTAAATAGTAATAATAATGCATATGGCTAGGCCAGGAGCACCAGCTGCGGCTGCCTGCTGCAAATCATTTATTAGTAGCCACAAGTTAGCCACCAAATAAGTCACTTAGGCACCTCTTAAAATTACCTTTATTAGTTGTTACACTTTCCATGGCTGCTGCTAAGTCATTTAAAATGTATGTTCCTGAATAATGGACACCTTTCTGGACCAAAGTAAGTGATATTAAATCTTTAGGAAAATTGTTCTTATCTCTGCCACTGATTCCATGAACTATGTTGTAGCTTTACAAAACAAATATATTATTTATAGCTGATGTCCCACATAACATCAGTTAATCATCTCTAGCTGAACAGCTTGTGAAGTGGCCTGGATGCACATGACCACCACTTCTAGCATCTATTATAAACAGGCAACTACATGTTTTTTAATGTTACTGGTATCTGTTCATTTTTAGTTAGCTCATTGTCACTTGAATCTTGGGCCTGAGATGTACAGGTTTCATGAGGGACACCCTGTATATCAGGAAACTATAGTGAGAATCCCCATTCCTTGAACAGGCCTCTACAGGACATATATCAATTCACACCATACGTAATTCATATTACACACTTGTATACTCTGTAAACATTAGCTTTGACTGAGGGTTCTGTATGGCATTATGAGCAGCATATCTATTGGCATTCTGGCCAACTTTGCAGTTGAATTACCTTGAAAAAGTGCAAGTGGGCTAGAAACTTCACAGCTCTACTATCCAAGTGGTCACAAGCTGTGCCCTCTTCATCAATGACATCATTATCAAGTGACAAGCTACATCCTCCTTATCTATGATGGCATTAACATCCCAAGAAGGTACAACTCTTTTCTCGGGAAGGTGGCAACCATTAAAACGAAAAAACAAATCACAGCGTAGTATCTTATTGGCCATCAAATGAAAAAGCCAATCACAAATAAGCCCAAGAGCCGCCATTTTGGCTGTGCTCAAAATTATCCAAGTATTTATGCAAAAGTTACATAAAGAGTGTAACTTGCAGTAATTCCACATCTAAAATACGTCACACACATATATACACACACTCACTCAGACGCTCATATATACAAACACATATGCGCGCACGCGCGTAGTACAATGTTTATGCCATAAACCTACAGGTTAGCAGCACTTGCGAATGTCCAAAGTTTATCCGTATACCATAATTGGCATAAGACACAACGGACTCTCAAATGAAATATGTTCTACAACTAAATTGTTCTATGATGATTGTCAAGTATCACATTGTTAATTCCATGTCCAAAATGTAGGCAAGAGTACGTGAGCAACATAGTGTTTCGGCCAGTGTCAGTTACACATCTTGTCAAAAGAGTACATTAACAAAACACACCCACATACATAATGTTTACGTCAGATGCTACAATAGTACCTCCACATCTAAAATACTTGAGGGGTGTCGGTAATTCGATCTGAGAATGTGTTACTGCTGATTCACAGAATAAATTAACATCACCTCATATTTTTACAAGTTGTTCAGCATTGTCACTTTACCAATTACAAATGATTTAGGCCTATTTGAAGTTACGCATAAGACAACTTTTGAAAGAGGTTGCAACATTTGCTGACGGGGACTAAGGTGCCAAGGCTATCTAAAACAGTATTTCCAATAATTAAATACTAAACAATATAAAAAATCGAATTATAATGCTCCAAAATTTGCAAACATGTAAAATCACACAACATAGTCACAGACAACGGAAATGACCAAGCACAATTATTATAGGTGGGAAGAAACTGTTTTGCTGAGATATTAATTATTGTGATATCTCACTTAAATCGCATATTTTCCTAATACACAACGGAACATCACTATATAAAATGTTTACATACAACACAACCTAGCCAAAGACAGTCAAGGGCCAAGACAGATGTGAAACGTCGATATCTAGAGAATACAATATTTGCATCGAAGTTAGAGTTTACCGCCCTGTTGACAATGAGGTCATTAGAGATGAAAAAGTAGCTCAGATAAGGGAAGGATGAGGAAGGAAAGCGGCCGTGCCCTTGGAAAGCAACCATCCTGGCAGTTGCGTTAAGCGATTTAGGGGAATCATGGAAAACCTAAATCTGAATGGCCAGAAGGGGATTGGAACCGTTGTCCTCACAAATATGAGACCAGTGTGCTACCCCCCTTAACTGGTGTTTGGTAAGGTGAGGCATTACTGAAACACTTGTAAAAACGTCAGGTGATGTTCAAAATGGTTCAAATGGCTCTGAGGACTATGGGACTCAACTGCTGAGGTCATTAGTCCCCTAGAACTTAGAACTAGTTAAACCTAACAAACCTAAGGACATCACAAACATCCATGCCCGAGGCAGGATTCGAACCTGCGACCGTAGCGGTCTTGCAGTTCCAGACCGCAGCGCCTTTAACCGCACGGCCACTTCGGCCGGCCGACAGGTGATGTGAATTTGTTCTGTGAATCAGCACTAGCATAGACTCAGATCGAACTGCCAACGTACTTTACGTATTTTAGACATGGAGGTACCATTATAACTCTTAACACAGACTTTGTATTTTTGTGTTTGTTTGTGTGTGTGTGTGTGTGTGTGTGTGTGTGCGCGCGCGCGCGCGCGCGCGCGTGTGTGTGTGTGTGTGTGTGTGTGTGTGTGTGTGTGTGTGTGTGTGTGTGTGTGTGTGTGTGCGAGTGTGTGTGTTTTGCTGACGTATTTGAGATGTGAAAATACTGCAAGTCACATCCTTTACATAATTTTTTGGATAAATACTTTTGAACATGGTGCAAAAAATTCCGATAGTTCAGATACTTTTGAGAACAGCCAAGATACGGCTCTGTGCCTGCACTTCGATTGCTCATTCCATTTTAATGCCTGCTGAAATACTATGCTGTTATTGGTTGTATCATTTTAATGGTCACCACTGTTCAAGGAAATGAGTTGTGGCTTCTTGAGGTAATGAAGGTGTGGCTTGTCACATGAAGATGACGTCATTGATAAGGATGGCGTGGCTTGTGATGTCATGGGTACTATACCTATAAATTTTGTAGCCCAATAGCATTTTTCAAGATCATTTAAGTAGAATGTGGACTGAAATGGCCATACATGTGCTAGTGATATGGGGTAAAACTAAGTAGAGTATGCTAGCTTCTTTTTATTTTACAAGTTTAAAAGTGCATATACTGGATCTTTTCAAATGTTTTTGATAAAGAATTGTCTATGGACCACTAACTTAGGGTCATGAGTATTTTATTAAAGGATTTTCTAAAACTATACTTGATTTGCTATTTATTGCAATGTTTGTATCATCTGCAAACAAAATAAACTTAGCACCTGGTAATGTTATTGATCAAAGACGGATCACTCACATAGGGCTTTTGCGAGAAAATTAAGAACCATAAGACGTAACCTTGTGGAATACCAAATGTAATGCTCCTGTACGATGATGACTGGAAGCTTAATTCAGGGCTCTTTCTATTGACTCCTTATGTTTCCTGTTAGAAAGATACCATTCGAATCATTTTGCAGCATTTCCTATTACACCGTAATATTCTGATTTTCTTAGAAAGGTATTGTCATTCGCACATTAAACGCCTTCAGTAAATAACAGAACATATTAGTATCATTTAATTTATTGTCAAAAATTACGTATGAGGGGTAGTCAAATGAAAATGAGACAGATGGAAAAAAGTATGTAAACTGTTTATTATTTCTGAAGTAATCACCATAAGTGGTAAAACATTTGTCCCGCTTTGAGTCAAGATGGTCAGTACCTTCATGGAAAAACGCTTGCAGTGCTTACAGAAGCCGGCCCCTGTGACCGAGCGGTTCTAGGCGCATCAGTCCGGAACCGCACTGCTTCTTCGGTTGCAGGTTCGAATCCTCTTGGGCACGAATGTATATGATGTCCTTAGGTTAGTTAGGTTTAAGTAGTTCTAAGTTTAGGGGACCTATGACCTCAGATGTTAAATCCTATAGTGCTTAGAGCCATTTGAACTTTCTTCTTCTTCTTCTTCTTACAGAACCACGATTGAATCCTGGCGTACACCTCTTCGTCTGAAGTAGATCGACGCCCACAAATGTGTTTCTTCTGGGCTTCCAAAATATGGAAGTCGCATGCGGAGAGGTCGAGACTGCATGGACGATGTGTGAGGATTTCCCAGCGAAACATCTGAGAGTAATACAAACGCCCAGGAATGTCGACGGACGGCATCATTCTGTTTCAAGATAATGGCCACCCATTTGTTGCCAAGATTGTTTCAAGGAAGCCGCAGAAGTTTCGCTGGAGGCCCTTACACATCTTCCATACAGTCCCAGTCTCTACCAAAGCGATTCCCATGTTTTTATATCCCTGAAGTGAGACTTTCTGACCGTCGATTTGCTTCGGACGAATAAGTGCACGCCTGGGTTCAATCACGATTTCTCTGTCAACTGCAAACATTTTTTTCCACGAAGGCACTGAGCGTCATGTCTCACAGTGGTATAAATACACGAGCCCTGTCTAAAAAGTGTCCGACCTTTGGCAAGAAAAAAATATAAAAATATTTCGAAAACCTGACGGGGTTGGGACCCAAATCCCCTTCAAAGTAGGCCCCTTGTGCTTGCACACACTTAGCCCACCGATCCTTTCACTGCTGGAAATATATCTAGAAGTCTTATTTTGGAATAGTGTTCAGCTCTGTCGTCGTGTTCCGCATTATCTCTTCCTACTCTCAAAACGGGATCCTTTCAGTGGCGTCTTCAATTTTGGAAACAACCAAAAGTCGCAAGGAGCCATGTCTGGAGAGTAGGGAGATGGCGAACGACTGTAATTTGTTTGGCCAAGAAATTTTGGATCAAGTGGGATGAATGAGCATGGGTGTTGTCGTGATGCAGTGGCCAGTTTTTCGCCGTCCTCATGTCTGGTCTTTTACGCTGAACTGAATCACTGAGTCGCCGGAGATCATCTTGATAGTACTCCTTTGTGACTGTTTGTCCTGCCCGCATCTCGTGGTCGTGCGGTAGCGTTCTCGCTTCCCACGCCCGGGTTCCCGGGTTCGATTCCCGGCGGGGTCAGGGATTTTCTCTGCCTCGTGATGGCTGGGTGTTGTGTGCTGTCCTTAGGTTAGTTAGGTTTAAGTAGTTCTAAGTTCTAGGGGACTGATGACCATAGATGTTAAGTCCCATAGTGCTCAGAGCCATTTGACTGTTTGTCCTCCTGGTGCGTATTCGTTATGCACAATTCCAGGACATCAAAGAAGACAGTCAGCATCCCTTTGATTTTGCTTCGCACCTGCCGCACTTTCTTCGGCCTTGGAGACTCGGGATGATTCCATTGCGACGACTGTCTTTTTGTTTCTGGGTCGTACCCGTACACCCATGACTCATCTCCAGTTATCACAGTGTTCAGAAACCCGGGATCAGTGTTGGTGGTGTCCAGAAGTTCCTGTGCAACGTCAAAACCGAGGTCGTTTTGTTCCGGCAACAACAAATTGGGCACGAATTTCGCAGCCACTCGGTGCATGTTCAAATGATCACTCAAAATTGCATATGCAGAGTATTTAGTCACTCCAACCTCTCGGGCAATCTCCCGCACGGTCAAACGACGATCTGCCATCACCAAATTTTGCACAAACAGCTGCACTCCCAGCAGTTTGGGGCCTGCCAGAACGTTGGTCATTCTCCACTGATGTGCGGCCATTTTTGAATCGGTTGAACCACTCCTTAATTTGTGTTACACCCATCGCATCTTCTCCAAACACCTGCTGAATCTTACGAATTGTTTCGCTTTGAGAATCGCGAAGCTTTTGACGAAATTTGATGCAGTATCTTTGCTCAACATGTTCAGTCATCTTGAGAGAATCGGTAATCCGACGAACACGTTGTGTAGCACCTCACTCAGCGAACGACAGGCAGCGACTGCCGAGCTGGAAGGCGGGGACAAAATTCACGCATGCGCATAAAGGTCTCTTCCTCTACTGTGTACAGTGGCGCCGCGCTATTGTCTCTATCTTGCGAGGGAAAACCAAAGGTCGGATACTTCTTAGATAGGCCTCGTATTCACAGTTACGGCAGTTATTTTCGAGGTAATAAACAGTTCACTTACTTTTTCCCATTTGTCTCGTTTTTAGTTAACTGCCCCTCATTCCTTCTCATTGAATGCGCGAAGACCCTTCTCAAATTTTCTGAACACTTTAGACTTCCAAACTGTGACGCCGATAGCATATTTATTCGTAGTCAGGTGCTTAAGTTCATATCACTTTTGGTGGTCAGTTTCTTTAGTTCTTTGTGCAGGTGAGTGTCGTGAGGGTGGTGGTTGTGGTTGGTGGGAGGGGGTATTTATTTGAGTGGTTAGATGTTGTATAGATATACATTACTGGCCATTAAAATTGCTGCACCACGAAGATGACGTGCTACAGAGGCGAAATTTAACCGACGGGAAGAAGATGCTGTGATATGCAAATGATTAGCGTTTCAGAGCATTCACACAACGTTGGTGCCGCTGGCGACACCTACAAAGTGCTGACATGAGGAAAGTTTCCAACCGATTTCTCTCACGCAAACAGCAGTTGACCGGCGTTGCCTGGTGAAACGTTGTTGTGATGCCTCGTGTAAGGAGGAGAAATGCGTACCATCACGGTTCCGACTTTGATAAAGGGCGGATTGTAGCCTATCGCGATTGCGATTTATCGTATTGCGACCTTGCTGCTCGCGTTGGTCGAGATGCAATGACTGTTGGCAGAATATGGAATCGGTGGGTTCAGGAAGGTAATACGGAACGCCGTGCTGGATCCCAACGGCCTCGTATCACTAGCAGTCGAGATGACAGGCATCTTATCAGCATGGCTGTAACGGACCGTGCAGCCACGTATCGATCCATGAGTCAACAGATGGGGACGTTTGCAAGACAACAACCATCTGCACGAACAGTTCGACGACGTTCGCAGAAGCATGGACTATCAGCTCGGAGACCACGGCTGCGGTTACCCTTGACGCTGCATCACAGACAGGAGCGCTTGCGATGGTATACTCAACGACGAACCTGGCTGCACGAATGGCAAAACGTCATTTTTTCGGATGAATCACGGTTCTGTTTACAGAATCATGATGGTCGCATGATGGTCCATCACCCAGCGTGATGGTATGGGGTGCCATTGGTTACACATCTCGGTCACCTCTTGTTCGCATTGACGGCACTTTGAACAGTGGACGTTACATTTCAGATGTGTTACGACACGTGGCTCTACCCTTCATTCGATCCCCGCGAAACCCTACATTTCAGCAGGATAATGCACGACCGCATGTTGCAGGTCCGGTACGTGTCTTTCTGGATACATAAAATGTTCGACTGCTGCCCTGGCCAGCACATTCTCCGGATCTCTCACCAACTGAAAACATCTGGTAAAAGGAGGCCGGGGAACTGGCTCCTCACAACACGCCAGTCACTACTCTTGATGAACTGTGGTATCGTGTTGAAGCTGCATGGGCAGCTGTACCTGTACACGCCATCCAAGCTCTGTTTGACTCAATGGCCAGGCGTATTAAGGCCGTTATTACGGCCAGAGGTGGTTGTTCTGGGTACTGATTTCTCAGGATCTATGCACCCAAATTGCGTGAAAATGTAATCACATGTCAGTTCTAGTATAGTATATTTGTCCAATGAATCCCCGTTTATCATCTGCATTTCTTCTTGGTGTAGCAATTTTAATGGCCAGTAGTGTATAAATATGATTGACTAATTTGAGTGTTACATCCATTAGTAATATAAAAGTGAATACATGAATAAATGTTCTTTCTCTTCTGATTCATCGAATGAAATTAAAGTTTTAAGACTAATTGTGATGATGAAATGTCAAAATAAGTCCTGCCGTAAAAGAATAATGTCAAGCGTTTATACTAGCAAGAACAAAATTCCTGTCATTTTAAAAATATTCGCACAAAACAGTAGTGTCTCTCTTGTGTTTTCAGCTTGGCTCCCTTTCCGTCCTGAGCAAAATCTCCACAAACACAGACGTGAGGCGGTGCGTCACCGACCTAGGAGCTGTACCTCTGCTCGTGAACATCCTTTCTGATCAGGCCAAGCACCTGCAGATCCTGGCCGCGGAGACGATTTCGAATGTCGCTAAGGTTAAGAAGGCCAGGAGGAGCGTTCGGCGGTGTGGCGGCATCCCCAAGCTGGTGAGTAAACGTATACCAACCGTCTGGCTAAGAGCGTAACTGAGTTGCAGCTCGACCAGGAGAAGTGTGCTGCACGTTTTGGAACCGTTTCAAGAGTAGCACGCTCTCGGCGCCTGTCTTCGTTATAGCAGCAACTAGAATAATGGAGACTATTAGATATTGCACATAATGGGTTGTGCGGGCTTCTTTTAATTTATTAGGTCTACAACTTTGCTTCCGCCGTTTTGCAGTAGACGGTATTACTGGAACGTTGTGGCGCAAGTCGTAGGTCGTAAGTGTCATACAGTAAGCTTAGGCATTTGAGAACATAACGCAAATATTAGTCGATTTTTGATTGCATCTTAAAGTTATTCTCGGCTGAATACGTCAAATTACGATCCCAGTTCTCGTCATCTGCGGGAGCTTTTAATTTTCTGCTTCGATATGAAGAAATCTGCGGCTGATGCTCATAAAAAGCTGGGTAAGACCTATGATGAGATGCCTGTTAGTGACAGAACTTTGCAGAAAATGGTTGTGAAAGAGAGAAAGCTTTCGATGTTTGGAGCATGACAATGCTCGACTCCATGTCGCAAAACCCGACAAAACATACCAGGAAACGTTGAAATGGGAAGTCCTACCTCACCCGCCGTATTCTCCAAACATTGTTCCCTTTGACTACCAACTTTTCAGTTCAATGGCACACGACCTGGCTGCCTAGCGCTTCCTATCATATGAACAATTGCAAAATTGGATCGATGCATGCATCTTTTCGATAGACGCCCAGTTCTTCCGCCGCAGGATTCGTATGCTGCCTGAAAGATGGGAGAAAGTAGTGGCCAGCAATGACCAATACTTTGTAACGTAATTTTTCTGTGAGATTCTCACAATAAAGTCTCGAACTTTGAGAAAAAACGGCGGAAGGAAAGTTGTAGTCCCAGTATCCCACTACCTAACTAATTAAATAATTAGAATTAGATATAAGGAATGTACCTATGGTGACATATTACTGCGTCGGACTTATTAAGAGCACAATTATGTTCCTCTAATTGTTGCAAGTGGGGAGGGGGGGGGGGGCTGCGTTCATCATCTCGTACCGAGAAGGTCCAGCAAACTTTGTGCAATTTCCCTAGCTCAAGAGGAGGCCTTCTGTCGTATAAGGCTGACTCGATGCCCTCATTGGTTTTCTTCTTCGCCAATTGCCAATTCTAACATGCATACAACCAACTGCGAATGATGAAATGGCAAGTGGGAAAGTAGCATCGCTTCTTCAATTTAAGTCTCGAAATAAAAGTGCCATATTACTTTCTTCTTTCTTTCTTCGTATGGGTCATCTAAGGACCACGCACCAATTTCAATGCTTCCTTCTTTATTGTCCTTTCTTTTTTCTCCAGTATTCTTTCATCTTTTCACTACGTATTATTTTTCTCTTCTCGGACGATTTTGACCCTGTCTTATTCTCCCTCTTGCCTTGGAATCCTTCCATTTGTAACACTTTCCTCTTGAAACTCTCTCTTTCTGTAGCATTTTTTTCACTTATGTTGTTTCTTTCCAAATCTTTCCTAACTTCTTGAATCCAAGCTATTGTTGGTTTCTTGTACCAAAGATATTTAAAAATCCGTTTGGTTAACCTGTTGGCGTTCATTCTGTATAAGTGTCCAAAAAATAGTAATCGCCTCTTTCGTAGTGTTTCATTTACGTTTTCTATGTTGCGATAAACTTCTTCATTGCTTCTTAATTCCCATACCTCTGTACTTTTTGGTGATCCAAGTATCTTTCGAATGATTTTTCTTTCTAGGACTTCAAGTTTGTGTAATTTGTAGTTCAGTACTAAAAATTCACTTGCATAAAGAAATTCTGCTTTTACTACTGTGATGTAGTGCTGTATCTTCAAATTTTTAGACAGACACCTTTTGTTGTAGACATTCCTAGTTATTCCATAAGCGCTCTCCATTTTATGTACTCTTTCTTCTATAGCGAATTTTTCTAAGTCATTTTATTGGATAATTTCTCCCAAATATTTAAATTTATTTATCCTCTTTATCTGGCCAATATCTGTTGCTAGGGATTCCGGAGCATTTTTTATATTTGTCATAAATTTTGTTTTTTTTTTCTACAGATATTCTTAAACCTGCTTTGTTGGCTATTTCTTCTAAGAAACTGATTTGTGTTCAATCATTTGTTAGCTTTACAGAAAGAATGGCAAAATCATCCGCAAATGCTAACAGTGAATTTCAATATCTTTTTTTTTAGTTCCCAGTCTTATTGGTGATAGCTTCTCTTCTTTTAGTTTTTGTTTCCATTCTCTTATTATTTTCTCTAGTACACAGTTATAGAGGAGTGGAGACAGGCCATCACCTTGCCTTACACCTGTTTTTATGTTGAATGCCTTCGATATTTCACCCTGAAACTTTACTTTTGATTTGGTGTCTGTGAGCGTTTCACGAATAGGGTTTGCTAATTTAGATTTAACGCCAAATTCTCTGATCACTTTATCTAGTGTTTCCCTATCAACTGAGTCAAATGTTATTAAAAATAAGGAAAAATGGCCTTTAAAGCCAGTTTAATGATAATACTTGTATATATGCCGCATGTAGGTGTTCCACACTGAGATGGCAAAAATCATTGGATAGCGATATGCACATACCGCAGATGGCGCTATTATCCCATACACAAAGTATAAAAGGAAAGCGCATTGGCGGAACTGTCATTCTTACTCTGGTGACTCATGTGGAAAGGTTTCTGGCGTGATTATTGCCACACGACGAGAATTAACAGAATGGTAGTTTGCGCTAGACTCATGAGATATCCCATTTCGGAAGGTGTTAGGGTATTCAGTATTCCGAGTGGCAAGAGTATGCCAAGGATATCGAATTTATAGTTTTCAGTGCTAACAGTCAAGCAACACTGCGTGAAATAATCGCACAAATCAGTGTTGGACGTGTGACGAATGTATCCGTTAGGAGAGTGCGCGATATTTGGCATTAATGGGTTATAGCGGCGCGAAGTCCTTTGGTAACAGCACGACATCGCCTACAGTGCCTCTTCTGGGCTCGTGACCATATCGATTGGACCCTTGACGACTGGAAAACCGTGGCCTGGTCCGATGAGCCCTCTCTTAAGTTGGCAATAGCTGATGGTAGGGTTCGAGTTTGGCGCAGACCGCAAAAGGCATGGAACCAAGTCATCAGAAAGGCCCTGTGCAGGCTGGTGGTTGCTCCATAATGGTGTGGGCTGTATTTACATGGAATAGACTGGATCCTATGGCCGAACGGAGCCGATCATTGACTAGAAATGGTTATGTTCTTCTACTTGGGGACCATTTTCAGCCATTCATGAACTTCATGTACCCAAACAATGATATCACCGAGCCGACTTGTTTGAACAACATTCTGGACAATTCAAGTGAATGATTTGGTCACCCAGATAGCTCGTCATGAATCCCATCTAACATTTGTGGGACATAATCGAAAGGTCAATTGGTGCACAACTTCATGCACCGGCAACACTTTTGCAATTACGGACGACTGTACAGGTAGCATGGTTCAATATTTCTGCATGGGAGTCTCAACGACTTTATGAGTCCATGTCATGTCAAGCTGCTGCACTAGGCCGAGCAAAAGGAGGTCATATACGATATTGGGAGTTATCCTATGACTTTTGTCCCCTCAGTGTGTCATTCAATGTTTAAAATGTTTCCTCCATTGTTTTAATGATAGTACTAGAATCAAAGTTCGCGGAGTCTATTCTTCACTTATCAAGCACTACTGCAAGCTCACGGTTATTTCCACACGACTTTAATGAACGCACGAGGTCGCACACACGTATGGTCGAACATACCTGAATAATGATTTCACTTAAGTTTAAAAAATAAAATATCGACTCGCAGTACGTATGTGGCGTCGGCCGGATTACTAGTTGAAGACTGGCTAGTGAGGTACCGGCCAACGACCTTGCCACAATGGTAACACCGGTTCCCGTCAGAACACCGAAGTGCAGCGCTGGTGGTCTGAGATGCGTGACCAACCGGCCTACCGAAGGCTGTTGGCAAGCAGAGTGCACTCAGCCCTTGTAAGGCAAACTGAGGAGCTACTCCATTAAGGGGACCACACCCTGCCTACCTAACCCATGTTAATTCAAGCAAGTATTTGACCCATTTCTGAAAACACTATTTGATGCAGGACCTTAATATTTTTACTGTATGTTACATGATGCTAATAGAGTCAACTATACTAAAATTTACTTTATCCATTTAATAGTTCTTAAGAATTACTTTTTTAAATTTATTATCAAAAAATATTAAGTTTTTTCTGCAGAAAATATTTTTTTTTGTGAACTTCCTAATGGGAGAATACTAATGAATGTAGTACCAGAGGTGGCTTTTTATGTTATGCAGAGTCTCTGAAAATTTCATTCATTTGTCTATGATAGTTTCTGATATAATGGGACATATGTACTGAAAATTTTAGTTTGTGGGAAATTGGCTTTAAAGAAAAAAACTTTTGAAATTTGTTACTTACAGTTAATTAAAACTGTCCTGCTGCATATGATGGCCCTTCTTTGGCCTCTAGCCGGTCTTCCAGCTTCTTTTTCACCTTCCTGGATGTTTGTCTTGCTTTCTTGGCCACATTAGATGCAGACCTGTCTGCATCCTCTATCCTCATTTTATCGCAATGTTGCAGCCCAGTGATCATATTTTCACCAGGATTATTTCCCAGCTCTTTCAGTACCCAACACTTTCCAACATTACCACAATTGAATGTAATAACAGCATCATAAAATCCTAGTTTCATTGTATGCATGCCCACAAATACAGTTTTAGGAAGGCGGTTCCAAATTATGCTGTTGAAACATTCATTTGGGTTCTGTGTCTGCCCATTCAGAAACTTCCTTAGAAGGCCAGGATGAGCCAAGTCCCTGGAAATAGGTTTAATTGCTGTAATAGCAGCAGCAGGAAGAGAATACTGGTGAGAATAAGATTCTCCAGTTGCCTGAGCCCTATTGTATTTGCACCACGAATTTTCTCCTGATGGACACAATCCATTACATGGTTTATCATCAGTAGAGGACTTATGGAAGAATATGGCCCAAACATCTCTCTTCATTTCCTCTAGATTTTTTTATTTCTCCTAACTGCCTGCCTATAGTATACCTGCAAGTTTTCCATTTCAGTTTTATTTAACCGACCCTGTCCGGTCAACAATTTTCAATCTTCTAATTTTTTTTTCTCTCATATCAACAGTTAGTTTTCTCAGACTTGTTCCCAAACGTTTTTGAACATGGCCTACACGTCTATTTTGCTAATAATGGCATCTCCGTATGGCTTAGAGTTCATCACATTGTTGTATGCCTTACTGTCACCATCGCCCAAATATTTGGTCTACCGTACCTCTTGTTTCTACGGAGCGATAAAATATTTGTTGTACTCCATGAACTTCCATACCACCACTTGTTCCTCTAAAATTAGCCACACAGTTGTGTTCTTTATGTTCACTGACTTTTCAACATTTGCAATATTTAGATATTATCTCCACATCTAACACTTTACCGGTGTCTACACTCGTAGCAGTCACTACTCCATTCAGAGCCGTGTCTACACTCGTGGCAATCACTACTCCATTCAGAGAAGTATGTCCTCTTTTCTGCCAACTTCCATCAAGTGCAGCTGCAATATCCGAACGGCCATCATTTTGTTCCACTACTTCCCTAGCAGCCAGTTTCATGCTTTCCTCGCTGACCTCACATACAGGTTTCTCTAATATTGCAGTCAGTTTTTCAGATTTATTTGCGGTTGATGTAAGTTCATCACTGAACAAAATGTTCTCCCTGCAGCCATGCCCTTGCCAATGAATCGTAAGGTATAAACTAATCTAGAATTGATTTCATAAGGCCCACTTGCATCTGGGTTTGAAGAACTCATAAATGAAATCACAGCTGAGCATTTAGTGCAAATTAAATCCAAAGCAATTGCTAGGCCTTTTCTCCCACTGGCACTCTCAGAAATTTTCACGCTCTTTGACTCACCACACTGTCTACATTGAACAAATTTTGAAATTACATCTGATAATATTCTCAAATTTATAATAATGTTACTGCATCCCTTGTCACTTACAGTAAATTCGTTGTAACTCTCTTAAAATGGTGAGAGCTTCTTTTATGATGCACTTGTTGAAGAATTACAATTAGAAACATCGTTTCCAGGTGACATAACCTCCTGTACAGAAAGATTTCTAAACTTGTTTCCTCTAAATTGTTGTTTCTTGAAAATGCCTTTACGTTTCGTCATCTTCAATAAACACAACAAAACGCACGTAAACAAGCACTGCAAACGTACGTATAACAACTACTCGTAATCACACTCGAACGAAACTAACCACATGATTGAAAGCGTGTTGTTCACAGACACCAGAAACAAAAGAATACCGACCGTTGCATTTCAAGGATGGCCAACACACTCGGGAGTAAAAAAAATCCCTAACGTGCAATGTAGAGGATATAAAAATCTAAAATATATGTAGAAAAGTGGGTGACAGAAAAATGTGCGTGGCACATAAACACGCGTGGTAGGAAAATGCTCTTTAAATGCTCGAAAAAATTTTTTTTCGGGAAAATCCTTTTCAGAGTACTTAAATAAAACATTAATCTGTCGAAATATCATGAAAACCGAAATCGATTTTTTTCGACCTGAACCACGGTGTGGCCCCCTTAAGAAGTAGCGGCTCCAGTTTCGTAAACTGGCATACGGCGGGGAGAGTGATGTACTGCAATCTGGAACTGCACGACCGCTACGGTCGCAGGTTCGAATCCTGCCTCGGGTATGGATGTGTGTGATGTCCTTAGGTTAGTTAGGTTTAAGTAGTTCTAAGTTCTAGGGGACTTATGACCACAGCAGTTGAGTCCCATAGTGCTCAGAGCCATTTGAACCAAGCCAGTGATGTACTACCCACATGCCTCTCCATATCCGCCTCCAGCGACGACTGTGGACTGAGGACGACACGGCGGCCGATCGGTACAGTTGGGCCCTCATGGCCTGTTCGAGCTGAGTTTAGTTTAGTTTTTAGTGAGCTAGAGTGTCATTCCAGCATACACAGGGCACGTTTCTGATTCGTCAGTTTAGTAGGCCAATGACTGACAATATTGTGCAGTTTTACCTGTCAGTACCTCTCAGATCCTGAACCATCTGCAGTCAGATACACGAAACTTCAGATCATCAAGTAAGCGGACCAATGAACGTCGTGACAGTTGCAAAGTTCGTGCTTGTCGGTGTCATGGACGCCTGGGACTTTGTTCAAGTGATATATACAGTCGTTCCAGGTTTTCACACGTTCGAACATTTAATTATTCGTTTGTGTGGCCTTAGTGTCCGTAGTTGCTTTATAGTTCTTGAGGGTATTTTTGTTCTGTCATTGCAACTGAAAAAATGCATGATTTTTTCACACACTACATACCTACTAACAAAACAAATGCAGTCACAGCTCACCCAGTACTATAAACTAGAAAATGATCATAAATACCACTAAACTGCTAGAACATATAATAGACACTTAAATCCCTGACAGTATTGCTCTCCTTTTATGTAGAATGTATGTTCAGTTGCATCCTTTTTAATGAAACCATAAATATAATTGAAGGAAACCTGAAAACACACAACAATATTCTTCACGAACACACAAATGAAACAATAAAATTATTACAGTTAATAACACAACAAAATTATTATAAATTCGATCAAGATTACTACATTCAAGAAGGTTTATCAATTGGTTCACCTATTTCAAGAACATTAGCCAACGTTTTCATGAATCACATAGAAAAATTAATATTTGAAGACATAATAACAAAGAAAAGCTACAACGTTATATGGTGGTACACATACATGGATGACATAATATGCGTGGTAGATGAACCTAAAAACAGAATACAACAACTACACAAAGACATAAATACTGTACGCAAAAACATAAAGATCAAATAGAAGAAGAACAAGATAACACACTCAACTTTCTAAACATAACCATAAGAAAAGACAATAATAAACAAACATTTGACATATATAAAAAAACCAAAAGTGACATTATCTTAAATGCAACCTCAAACCACCCACAGCACCACAAACAAGCATCAATCAGATATGTGTTAAACAGGCTGAACAGGATCCCGCTAAACACTTCTAATCACCAGAAAGATTTAGCCATTATAGAACAAATAGCATTAAAAAACGGACACAAAGAAACAATGGTAGAAAACCAAATTAAGAGACAAATAATGAAAAAAACTAACTAAACCACACTAACTCGTACAACTTGCACTGCAACAAAAAAATGATGTACAATGGCCTACAACAACAAATTCACTCGTAAAACAGGTAACATTCAAAAATCAAGGCGTAAACATTGCTTACAAAACAAACAACTCCATACAAAAGTACATCCCAAAATTGGAATCAAAACCAGACAGATACTAGCAATGTGGTATCTGCCAGCTCAGCTGCAGAGATTGTGAGAAGATATACATTGGAATGACTGACAGAACATTCGACAAAAGATATAAAGAACACATCAGAGCATTTAAATACGGCACAAATAATTCAACATTTGTAGATCATCTAAAAGAACACCATGTTGTTGTTGTTGTTGTCTTCAGTCCTGAGACTGGTTTGATGCAGCTATCCATGCTACTCTATCCTGTGCAAGCTTCTTCATCTCCCAGTACTTACTGCAACCTACATCCTTCTGAATCTGCTTAGTGTATTCATCTCTTGGTCTCCTTCTACCATTTTTACCCTCTACACTGCCGTTCAATGCTAAATTTGTGATCCCTTGATGCCTCAGAACATGTCCTACCAACCGGTCCCTTCTTCTTGCCAAGTTGTGCCACAAACTCCTCTTCTCCCCAATTCTATTCAGTACCTCCTCATTAGTTATGTGATCTACCCATCTAATCTTCAGCATTCTTCTGTAGCACCACATTTCCAAAGCTTCTATTCTCTTCTTGTCTATACTATTTATCGTCCATGTTTCACTTCCATACATGGCTACACTCCATACAAATACTTTCAGAAACGACTTCCTGACACTTAAATATTTACTCGATGTTAACAAATTTCTCTTCTTCAGAAACGCTTTCCTTACCATTGCCAGTCTACATTTTATATCCTCTCTACTTCGACCATCATCAGTTATTTTGTTCCCCAAATAGCAAAACTCCTTTACAACTTTAAGTGTCTCATTTCCTAATCCAATTCCCTCAGCATCACCTGACTTAATTCGACTACATTCCATTATCCTCGTTTTGCTTTTGTTGATGTTCATCTTATATCCTCCCTTCAAGACACTGTCCATTCCGTTCAACTGCTCTTCCAAGTCCTTTGCTGTCTCTGACAGAATTACAGTGTCATCGGCGAACATCAACGTTTTTATTTCTTCTCCGTGGACTTTAATACCTATTCCGAATTTTTCTTTTGTTTCCTTTACTGCTTGCTCAATATATAGAGATTGAATAACATTGGGGAGAGGCTACATCCCTGTCTCACTCCCTTCCCAACCACTGCTTCCCTTTCATGCCCCTCGACTCTTATAACTGCCATCTGGTTTCTGTACAAATTGTAAATAGCCTTTCACTCCCTGTATTTTACCCCTGCCACCTTCAGAATTTGAAAGAGATTATTCCAGTCAACATTGTCAAAAGCTTTCTCTAAGTCTAAAAATGCTAGAAATGTAGGTTTGTCTTTCCTTAATCTATTTTCTAAGATAAGTCGTAGGGTCAGTATTGCCTCACGTGTTCCAACATTTCTGCGGAATCCAAACTGATCTTCCCCGAGGTCAGCTTCTACCAGTTTTTCCATTCGCCTGTAAAGAATTCGCGTTAGTATTTTGCAGCTGTGACTTATTAAACTGATAGTTCGGTAATTTTCACATTTGGCAACACCTACTTTCTTTGGGATTGGAATTATTATATTCTGCTTGAAGTCTGATGGTATTTCGCCTGTCTCATACATATTGCTCACCAGATGGTAGAGTTTTGTCAGGACTGGCTCTCCCAAGGCCCTCAGTAGTTCTAATGGAATGTTGTCTACTCCTGGGGCCTTGTTTCGATTCAGATCTTTCAGTGCTCTGTCAAACTCTTCACGCAGTATTGTATCTCCCATTTCATCTTCATCTACATCCTCTTCCATTTCTATAATATTGTCCTCAAGTACATCGCCCTTGTATAGACCCTCTATATACTCCTTCCACCTTTCTGCTTTCCCTTCTTTGCTTAAAACTGGGTTTCCATCAGAGGTCTTGATATTCATACAAGTGGCTCTCTTTTCTCCAAAGGTCTCTTTAATTTTCCTGTAGGCAGTATCTATCTTGCCCCTAGTGAGATAAGCCTCTACATCCTTACATTTGTCCTCTAGCCATCCCTGCTTAGCCATTTTGCACTTCCTGTCAATCTCATGTTTGAGACGTTTGTATTCCTTTTTGCCTGCTTCACTTATTGCATTTTTGTATTTTCTCCTTTCATCAATTAAATTCAATATTTCTTCTGTTACCCAAGGATTTCTACTAGCCCTCGTCTTTTTACCTACTTGATCCTCTGCCGCCTTGACTACTTCATCCCTCAGAGCTACCCATTCTTCTTCTACTGTATTTCTTTCCCCCATTCCTGTCAATTGTTCCCTTATGCTCTCCCTGAAACTCTGTACAACCTCTGGTTTAGTCAGTTTATCCAGGTCCCATCCGCTTAAATTCCCACCTTTTTGCATTTTCTTCAGTTCTAATCTACAGTTCATAACCAATAGGTTGTGGTCAGAGTCCACATCTGCCCCTGGAAATGTCTTACAATTTAAAACCTGGTTCCTAAATCTCTGTCTTACCATTATATAATTTATCTCATACCTTCTAGTATCTCCAGGATTCTTCCATGTATACAACCTTATTTTATGATTCTTGAGCCAAGTGTTAGCTATGATTAAGTTATGCTCTGTGAAAAATTCTACCAGGCGGCTTCCTCTTACATTTCTCTCCCTCAATCCATATTCATCCACTATGTTTCCTTCTCTCCCTTTTCCTACTCTCGAATTCCAGTCACCCATGACTATTAAATTTTCGTCTCCTTTCACTACCTGAATAATTTCTTTTATCTCATCATACATTTCATTAATTTCTTCATCATCTGCAGAGCTAGGTGGCATATAAACTTGTACTACTGTAGTAGGCATGGGCTTCGTGTCTATCTTGGCCACAATAATGCGTTCACTATGCTGCTTGTAGTAGCTTACCCGCACCCCTATTCTTTATTCATTATTAAACCTACTCCTGCATTACCCCTATTTGATTTTGTATTTAAAACCCTGTATTCACCTGACCACAAGTCTTGTTCCTCCTGCCACCGAACTTCACTAATTCCCACTATATCTAACTTCAACCTATCCATTTCCTTTTTTAAATTTTCTAACCTACCTGCCCGATT
The DNA here is from genome assembly GCF_021461395.2 of Schistocerca americana. Lineage (NCBI taxonomy): Eukaryota > Metazoa > Arthropoda > Insecta > Orthoptera > Acrididae > Schistocerca > Schistocerca americana. The sequence continues at coordinate 228,158,903 of NC_060123.1, forward strand.
AAGGGATCTGACATTCCACGCTCCGATCCGTAGAACGCCAGTTTTCTTTCTCCTGATAACGACGTCCTCTTGCGTAGTCCCCGCCCGGAGATCCGAACGGGGGACTATTTTACCTCCGGAATATTTTACCCAAGAGGACGCCATCATCATTTAACCATACAGTAAAGCTGCATGCCCTCGGGAAAAATTACGGCTGTAGTTTCCCCTTGCTTTCAGCCGTTCGCAGTACCAGCACAGCAAGGCCGTTTTGGTTAGTGTTACAAGGCCAGATCAGTCAATCATCCAGACTGTTGCCCCTGAAACTACTGAAAAGGCTGCTACCCCTCTTCAGGAACCACACGTTTGTCTGGCCTCTAAACAGATACCCCTCCGTTGAGGTTGCACCTACGGTACGGCCATCTGTATCGCTGAGGCACGCAAGCCTCCCGACCAACGGCAAGGTCCATGGTTCATGGGGGTAGAAACACCATAGACTAGGCAATATTGAAACGATGTAAATATCATAAAAATCAGTAAAGACAGACATCTCCTCCGTTTCCAAGAAAATTTCCACATACAAAAACCATTAACACAAAATAGTTGCTCCATGACCAGGTAAATATTGGTAACCAGATTCTATGTGCAATAATTGATGAAATTACAAAAAAAAGAAAAGAGCCTTTTCCATCCTTCACCCCCTCCCACTTTCCCACACTCCTCCTCTCCCCCCCCCCCCCCCCCCCCCACTCACTTACAGTTTCATTTCGCTTCTTGCTCCTCACCTTCTCCTCTAACTCACATTCCATCACACTGCTACACTATGTGATCAAAAGCATCTGGACACCTGGCTGAAAAGTTCGTGGTGCCCTCCATCAGTAACGCTGGAATTCAATAAGGTGTTGGCCCACCCTTAGCCTTGATGATAGCTTCCACTCTCGCAGGCTACGTTCAATCAGATGCTGGAAGGTTTCTTGGGGAATGGCAGCCCATTCTTCACGGAGATCTGCACTGAGGAGAGGTATCGCTGTCGGTCGGTGAGGCCTGGCACGAAGGCGGCGTTCCAAGACATCCCAAAGGTGTTCTATAGGATCCAGGTCAGGACTCTGTGCAGGCCAGTCCATTACAAGGATGTTATTGTCGTGTAACCACTTCGCCACAGGTTGTGCATTATGAGCAGGTGCTCGAACGTGCTGAATGATTGCTCTTCAACAGTCGGAAGCAAATATCATTATAGACCTGTGCTGTGATAGTGCCACGCGAAACAACATGGGATGCAAGCCCCCTCCATGAAAAATACGACCACACCACAACGCCACGCCTCCGAATTTTACTGTTGGCACTACACACGCTGGTAGATGACGTTCACCGGGCATTCTCCATACTCACATCCTGCCATCGGATCGCCACATTGTGTACCGTGCTTCGGCACTCCACACAACGTTTTTCCATTGTTCAATCGTCCAATGTTTACGCTCCTTACACCAAGCGAGGTGTCGTTTGGCAGTTACCGGTGCGATGTGTGGCTTATGAGCAGCCGCTCGACCATGAAATCCAAGATTTCTCACCTCCCGCTCAACTTTCATAGTACTTGCAGTGGATCCTGACACAGTTTGGAATTCCTGTGTGATGACCTGGATAAATGTCTGCCTATTACACATTACGACCCTCTTCCACTGTTGGCGGTCTCTGACAGTCAACAGACGAGGTCGCCCTGTACGCTTTTGTGCTGTACGTGTCCCTTCACGTTTCCGCTTCACTATCACATCGGGAACAGTGGACCTATGGATGTTTAGGAGTGTGGAAAGGACACAAGTGACACCCAATCACCTGACCACGTTCGAAGTCCGTGAGTTCCGCGGAGCGCCACATTCTGATCTCTCACGGTGCCTAATGACTACTGAGATTTCTGATATAGAGTACCTGTCAGTAGGTGGCAGCACAATTCACCTAACATGAAAAACGTATGTGTTTGGGGGTGTCCGGATACTTTTGATGACGCAGTGTATATACTTATGTCAACTCATCCTGGTTTCCCCCTCCCCTAAAAAAAAACAATCCCTCCATCATTATTCTTTCTCTACTCTTATACAGTACATAAATACACAGAAACGTAATTAATTAGAGGTACACACATATTACAATGATCCAATTTTTAAAAAAGTTGTAGGTCAAAGAAGGACTGCTATGTTGGCAACACTACAAAATACAAATCACAAACACATACTTGAAGTAAAAAAAACAAATAGAATATAGTGGTGTGCATAGAAGTGTGCTGTGAAAAACATAAGAAATGCACATTGCTGCAGAATATCTAAAAATTAGACCAAAATTATCAGTGTTCAAATGGCTCTGAGCACTATGGGACTTAACATCTGAGGTCATCAGCCCCTAGACTTAGAACTACTTAAACCTAACTAACCTAAGGACGTCACACACACCCATGCCCGAGGCAGGATTCGAACCTGCGACCGTAGGAGCAGCGCGGTTCCGGACTGAAGCGCCTAGAACCACTCGGCCACATCGGCCGGCAATATTATCAGTGTTTAACAGAAAAACAACGATGTGCTAGCAGACGGCATTTCGCGATGTAAGCGAGAAATCAGCCGAAAAATCACCGTAAGTAAAAATCAACCAACTCCTAACGAACTGTTTCTCGATCTAAAAACAAATCAAAATGTAAATAACTTAATTACAGACCACTGATGGTGCTTTACCTCAATAAAGCGAAACGCGTATGGTGAAAAAATCACACATTTTTGAAGTTGATACGGCAGAACAAAACTTCCCTCAAGAGTTCGAAAATTTGTTTGCCCGACCTGGTGGCTGCTTTTACAACAAACCACCAGTGGCTCTCCACCGTCTCATCTCCGAGAGTACAGTGACTCTTGGATAGAGCCAAATGGTGAACATTCCTTCGCAATGCCTGCTGAACCTCTGTGACAGAACCATTTGGGATATAGGCTTCTACCGTCGCAATTCGCTTCTGCACAGGCCACCGCTCCATGGTATACTAATTGTTTGATTCCCTACTACTCAGAAATTTACGCATGCGTAGTATTCAGCACGCACTTTTCGTGATTGCCAGCTGCAACTGGCAGGTACAATACGCGCCAGCAATAGACTTTTTCTGGACCCTGCAGACCACTTTACAGTAACGGAGAGTGTACAGAGTTCCAGTGTCATTTCCCTCTTCCTTTCATATCCTGTTCACGGATTGACGAGAGAAGAAAGACTGTCGGTACCCTTGAATTCCTGTGACTTTAGTGACGAGGTTATTACGCGACATGTATGATGAAACAGATAGTGTATTTCTTTACATTGTCTGTAATGTGAGCATCCGGAACTGCAAAACTCACCACAAGATAGGACATCTTTCTCTAACCGTCTACCACTGAAGTTTATTGACAATGTCGGCGACACACCACACTGACTATACAAACCTCCGTCGAGAAATGCAGGTATTTTTGAACAATTTGTATATTTCTATCTCTTCCGTTAATCCAACTTTGAAAGGGTAGCAGGCCGTCGAACAACACTCCAGATTTGGTCGAACCAGAGTTTTGTAAGCTCTCTAGTGGGTAGGTGAGGGCAAATCCAGTTACATTCACCTTGCCAGCAGTTGATTTGTTTATTAGATTCAGTCTACAACGGAAATCCTGTGCACACCTCCAACAGGCAGAGGATGCACATCGAATCCACCATCTTTGACAGTGATGTGTTATCGTGTAGTCGTCTGCGGCCGCAGGATGAGTACTGCCCGGGAGCCGAGCGGGTTGCGATGTAGTCCCAGGGAACTGTGACAGTAGCGGAATATACATATCTATATACATAAATGATCTGGCGGTCAGGGTGGGCAGCAATCTGAGGTGATTTGTTGATGATACTGTGATGTAGGGGAAGGTGTCAAAAATGAATGGCTATAAGATGATACAAGATGGCTTAGACGTAATTGTTAGTCGGTGTTATAAATGACAACTGGCTCTAAGTATAGAAAAATGTAAGTTAATGTGGATGAGTAGGAACAATAAACCTATTAGTAGTGTCCTGCTTGACGCAGTCATGTCGTTTAAATATCTGCTCGTGAAGTTGCAAAGCGATGTGAAATCCTATGAGGATTGCCGTAGAGAAGGCGAATGGTCGACTTTGGTTTTCTGGGACAAGTTTAGGAAAGTGTGTGCCATCTGTAAAGGAGACCGCATTTAGTATGCTATTGCGACCTATTATTGAGTATTACTGGAATGTTTGGGATCCACGCCAGATCGGATTAAAGGAAGACATGGAGGCTATTCAGAGGCGGTTACAACAACACGCAAGCGTTACGGAGATGCTTCAAGAACTCAAATGGGAATCCGTGGAGGGAAAAGGCGATGTTCTTTTAGACGAACCCTATTGAGAAAATTTATAGAACCGGCATCTGAAGCTGACTGCAGAGCAATCATACTGTCGCCAACATACATTTCGTGTAAAGACCACAAAGATTAGATACGAGAGATTAAGGCTCATATGGAGGCATATACGAGTTAACAGCTGACTTTCCCTCGCTCTGTTTGCGAGTCGGACAGGAAAGGAAATGACAAGTAGTGGTACAGGGTACCCTCCGCCACGCACCGTACGATGGCTTCTGGAGTAGATGTAGATGTAAATGTAGATGTAGGCATTTCTGGCCGGCAGCAGTGCTGCATCTGGTGCTGGTACTGCAGACAGCACAGCTATGCTGAGAACAGAACTTGCTGGTACTAACACAGCAGCGGCCTGTGACAAAAGCTATGGTATCCAGGGAGGAAACCCTGAGCCCAAAATCTGGCTGAGGCACCTGATAACAGTAAAGCACAGCGGGACAGTGGTTAGAAGGTCCCTAATTAGACCCTCGGCCCATCGGAGCCGATGCTGGAACCTTAAGGAAGACGGTCCCTTAGGATCACGGACAATGATGGCTGCTCCAGAAGGTCACAGTAGACCGATGATTCTTCCCAGGGCCAAATGAAAGTAGCTCACTCAACAGCGATCACAGATTCAGTTCTTCTTGCCACCTGGACAACCAGTATTTACACTGAAGCGACAAAAGTGATAGGATACCTCTTAATGCACTTTACATGTATTTGCAGTTGTGAATATGAACAACCATTAGCTGTAGAGTGGAATGACAATGAAAATTTGTGTCGGACCGGGACTCGAACCCGGATTTCTCGCTTATTACGAGCAGTCGCTTTTTTTTCCCTTTCTTTCTTTGAGGGTACCTCCTTGGCTCCCAAAGGGATGGGTGGGGACAAAGTGAACAGAAGTGACAACCCAAGGCGTGGCCACCGTGTCCCGTTCCCAACCCCTAGGAACCAGGGAAAGCGTAGGGAACGTGGAATAGAGGTACAAAGAAGGCCAACGATTTATTTGTTTATTGTCGTTTTTTTAATTTCAATAATACCACCGAGAATAGCAGGAAATGGTTCAAATGGCTCTGAGCACTATGGGACTTAACATCTGAGGTCATCAGTCCCCTAGAACTTAGAATTACTTAAACCTAACTAACCTAAGGACATCACACACATCCATGCCAGAGGCAGGATTCGAACCTGCAACCGTAGCGGTCGCGAGGTTCCAGACTGAAGCGCCTAGAACCGCTCGACCACCCTGGCCGACGAATAGCAGGAAACCGACGTCGCGAGTAGGAGGGCGCGGCAAGGAGCACACAGCGATCGCCAGACGGCATGCCAGTTGACATGTGAATGTTTCCTCTCAACCACATTCGGTGACCTGTGCTGCTCAAGAAAGCCGTAGATCGCCTTTGTGGATGTCAAACGTGTTGCCAATATCATAGTATGGACGTCGCTCAGTTCGAGGAGATAGTGGCGGAAGCAAAAAAAAAGGCTGGCGCGACCTCTGAAACTGTGTAGGGGGCGAGAAAGAGCGTGGTACAAGAGCATCCAGCAACAGGCTGGTAAGACACGTAGGACAATGGCGCCAAGGCACTAATTAAGAGCTGACGAAAAGGGCTATCGCTGTGTCAGGCACATTCGCTCTGTCAGGCACATGATACAGATCTAAACCGTACCTGCACCACGGGAAGGGGGCGTGGGGGGGGGGGGGGGGAGGGTCTCGTACCTTATCTTGAACAGGAAGTTGTGGAAAACATATGAACCAATTGCCGCTAGCATGTGGCGGCCCATGGACGGCAGAATAGAAAGTGTCTGTGCCATGTGGGGGATACGTGACACCAATTGTACATTTACATATTGTGTCCGTTGCAGAAGATCAAGTGCTCGTAAATGGTGATGTAGGAGCCCATCTCATAGTAGGGACAGTAGGCGACAACAGTCGAGGGCAATTGTGCGCCGAAGATCGCTTGCGAAACCGAGTCCTTAGCATCAAACAGTATTCGCTATATGCAATGGAGCAGCGCTGTCCTCAGGAAATCCCGCACCTATCGCCATGGCAGGCACCAGAAGCTTAGCCGTAGATGGTAAGTCATGCCAGAGACTCCCTGGCCTTAGCACCTTTATGAAGAACGATGACGAGATCGTCTGCATAAGCCGTACAACTTAATACACAGTCACCGACAGACATCCCAGACAAACGTTGACGGAGGCCACAGAGCAATGGCTCCATGGCGAAAGCATACAACAGTGCAGAGAGCGGGCAGCCTTGGTGCCCTGGTCGACGTATCAAGACGGGAGGAGAGAGACGGCCATTGTAAACGGGACGTAGCTCCACGAAGGGGACGCATCACGACGTCGACGGTAGTAGCAGGGTATTCCATATTGCGGAGCACCCCTTCCAAGTAGTCGTGATCGACCCGATTGAACGACTGGCTGAAGTCAGGAGCTGCCAAAAGTCCAGGCAGACAACGAGCGTGAGCAAAAGCGAATAAGTCCTGATAGTGACAGAGGGTAGTGCAGATGTTATTGGCACCCCCCAAAGAAGTTCGATCAGGGGAGACGACGTACTGGGCCATCCGTTCAAGCCGTGCAACCAACAGCTGGGTCAAGATCTTCGTGTCGCTGTTGAATAACGTCAAGGGGCGGTAATCGCATATCCGTGATGTACCCCAGACATGTGGATAGCAATGAGGGGACCGCCAAGGAAACCATCTGGGATCTGCACGAGAGGCGACATAAGATCTCAATAAATTTCCGTTAACACTTGCGCGATTGGGGGATGAAATGCGAAATGTCCAGCAAAACTCTACTAGGAGGCCGTTAAGGCCAAGCGACTTGTTTGTAGAACCCATCTGAATAGCATCATGGACTTTGTCCCCTGTGATGTCGGCTAACAGACCCAACGCTGCATCACCAGGAACCAAACTAAATGAGAGGTGGAAGACTGCCATAATGTTGGCAGGGTGGTTGTGGAGAGTACAGCATAACATGATGTTCATGAGGAGCAGACCATATATTGCGTTGGGTATCTAATCGTCGCCCATCATTAGTCTTAAGAACATTAATCAAAGTCCTCCGATTGTCGCGCCATTCCGCACAAATGTACGCTCCTGTGATAACGCATCATGTGTGCACACCCTGACCATGGCTCCTTCAAGGTGACATCGCGAAAGGGATGTGAACTGTGCCTTGACACGATTCGCCATCATCTGACCTCTGCCGAATACGGCATCACAGTACATTACTAGAGAATGGTGAAATAGAAATCCTGCGTTCGCCGCCGCCATGCTGCGACCTCCCTTCCATAACCAATCAAGGCCTTGTGGAGAGCAAGCTTTGTGCAAAGGACCCACCGTGACAGGACAGACTGATATGCATCACGGCGTCGACGACAGCCTGTCCACGTGGTCTCGATTAGCTGCCAGCACTCGAGTGAAGTAAGATCAATCATGTTCAGTCTCCACAGCGCCCGGCTGCGCCACATCCTTTGGTAGCAGAGATTGATGGCACAGATATATTCGTCATGATGAGGGAACACAATGGGGCAGACTTCAGCAGCCTGCACGCCACTGACAATACATAAACACGATCAAGGTGACTGGAAGAATGGCTAGTGTAATGTGTAAACCTCAGACGATCACCATCAACTTGCTCCAAAGAGTCCACAAGGCTGAGTTCCTGGAGAATTTCTGCTATCGCCGCGCATGGAGAGTGACGTGGCAGTTGGTCTTTGGGCGCCTGAATGGAGCTGAAGTCGCCTCCCACGATCATTGTAACCTGCTGACCCAGGAAGCGAGGTGCTAGTGCCTCAGAGACGACCCTAACCATATGGTGCATAGATTTTGATGATCTTGAGGCCACAAAAGGTGAGAGCCATACCTCTGCCATCAGGGAGATAGGCAACTGTATCAGCATGGATACCGTCATGTAGGAGGATCGCCACCCCACTACCAGTAGGGGAAATATGAAAGATGTGTGCTGTGAATCCATGGGTAGCACAAAAGGTTGCAAGATACAGCTCCCAAAGGAGGGTAGCGTCAATGTCTGCAGCATACAGAGTTTCATGGAGTAGAGCCAGTTTGTGACGTGCACGAATGGTATTGACATTGTCCGTGGCTATGCGATAAGTCTAGAAAGCTGCTATCACCAGGAGGACAGGTGATGCAAACACTGGGGAAGCGCAGAGAGCTGGAGGGAGCTGACCCCACCAAGCGGGTGCCATCGCTCTGTATATCTCCAGAACTTCCATTTCCAGCGTCGACGTAGTCCGCCCAGAAGACAGGCGTCTGACCAGGCCTTTTCAGTGGAACACTAGTAACAGTGTGCCCACAGGTACCGTCAGGCGCGGGGGAGAGGGACGGAGGAAGGTCGTTATGGGTAGGTGGATGCTGACAGGAGGCAGAGGGGAGAGACGTCACGTCATTCGGCACCAAGGCCTCGGAGGACAGTGCATCATCAGTGGGAGGGTAGTCATCCTAAGCACACATCCGATGGAGGCAGTCATCAGGACTGCGGCGTTGTCTCTTCCTTTTTCTCGGTGACCGTTGCTTCGTAACATGCTCTTCCGTGTCGGATGACGGGTGGCTGTCGTCCAACATGTGCCCAGACAGCAGAAAAGCGGAGGAAGGTACAGCTCCATGGTCAACAACCGTGGGGTCGGACAGACAAATTGCACCTGCTGACGGTCATTTTTCGTCTGTGCTACCGCGGGCAGCAGTGCATGGGAGACAGGCAAAATTCCGTCGCGTCAGCTGAGACAAATCGACGTTGGTACCGATTGATTCGGAGGGGGAGCAGCAGGCAGCACCGCCGCGGACGCGTAAGACAGGGATAACACAGTGGGCGCCGCAGAAGGAGCGATGTCTCCGATCGGCGTCTGAATCTGTCTACGCCGGAGACATTCAGAACGGACATGGTCGTACTGGCCACAACCAGAACAAGTGAGTGGCTGGCCATCGTACATGACGACAGCACTGCAGCCGGCAATAATCAAGTAAGAAGGCAGGTGTTTACCTAATTCAATTTTTATCTGGCGGTCACCATGGAGGACATAGTAGGTTTCGAACGTCTTCCGCGTTTCAGCGTGTGCCTGACGACGTTGCCGTAAAGTTTAAAGGCGACCACCACAACGTCCGAAGGGACCTCAAACAAGAGCATGAAAAACCTCAACGTTAGAAAGCTAAAACCAACGTGTTCAGCATGGGTTTCGAAAAAGACGATCGTGTGAAACCCAGCTCGCGCTATTCGTCCACCAGACTCAGAAGGCCATAGACGCGGGTTCCCAGGTAGATGCCGTGTTTCTTGACTTCCGCAAGGCGTTCGATACAGTTCCCCACAGTCGTTTAATGAACAAAGTAAGAGCATATGGACTATAAGACCAATTGTGTGATTGGATTGAAGAGTTCCTAGATAACAGAACGCAGCATGTCATTCTCAATGGAGAGAGGTCTTCCGAAGTAAGAGTGATTTCAGGTGTGCCGCAGGGGAGTGTCGTAGGACCGTTGCTATTCACAATATACATAAATGAACTTGTGGATAACATCGGAAGTTCACTGAGGCTTTTTGCGGATGATGCTGTAGTATATCGAGAGGTTGTAACAATGGAAAATTGTGCTGAAATGCAGGAGGATCTGCAACCAACTGACGCATGGTGCAGGGAATGGCAGTTGAATCTCAATGTAGACAAGTGTAATGTGCTGCGAATACATAGAAAGAAAGATCCTTTACCATTTAGCTACAATATAGCGTGTCAGCAACTGAAAGTAGTTAATTCTATAAATTATCTGGGACTAGGCATTAGGAGTGATTTAAAATGGAATGACCGAAAACAAAAGAAGTACGTTACAGTACACTTGTTCGCCCACTGCTTGAATACTGCTCACCGGTTTGGGATCCGTACCAGATAGGGTTGATAGGAGAGAAAGAGAAGATCCAACGGAGAGCAGCGCGCTTCGTTACAGGATCATTTAGTAATAGCGAAAGCGTGACGGATATGATAGATAAACTCCAGCGGAAGACTCTGCAAGAGAGACGCTCAGTAGCTCGGTACTGGCTTTTGTTGAAGTTTCGAGAACATACCTTCACCGAGGAGTCAAGCAGTATGTTGCTCCCTCCTACGTATATCTCGCGAAGAGACCATGAGGATAAAATCAGAGAGATCAGAGCCCACACAGAGGCATACCGACAATCTTTCTTTCCAAGAACAATACGAGAATGGAATAAAAGGGAGAACCAATAGAGGTACTCAAGGTACCCACCGCCACACACCGTTAGGTGGATTGCGGAGTATGGATGTAGATGTAGGTGTAGATCAAGCACAGCAATCTCTATATGTCCGTCAGAGTACCGGAACTTGAGATCGTTAGTATGGCACGGCACGACGTCGGCGCACAGCTCGTCATTCACCAGCATTGTGTACACAGTAGTACTGAGGATCAAAAAATGAATTCCGAGAACATCTTGTGGAGGGAGACACATTTCGTCCCGCATAAACCGTTCTACTTCATGCGCCTTTGGTCGTTCATGATTGAAAGGAAAGTTAATTTAATTGTGACTTCGCGGTAAGAAAACGCCATGTTGGTAGATGAAGTTGGACTCTACGACAAGCAGTTACGATGAAGTAAACAAACGAGCGCTCGCTCGCAAGCAGCACAACAGGCGAGACGCAAACTAGGCGTGCTCGCCTCACCGCTGTCTAAGGCAGACTGACCATTTGGCTATCCGTGCACGACTCACGGCCAAACCGAAACTTCCATATGTTGTCAAGCACGCGTCTACAACCTGTACTCGTACCGAGCACGCGACTTCCCAATAAAATGTCTTCCCTGTACGGGAATATATGTTTCTTGATGCAATAATTTACCAACAGCCGTATGTATTGTAGAAATTTATTTTGTTTTATGAACTTCTATGTGCTACCAGTTTCAGCATTATATTGACGCCATTTTCAGGCCCCACTCGTCATAGTCGTAAAATCGCTATGCACGGAAGGAGCCATAAAACTGGATCTGTGAATCAATTGGTCCTGCAACAGCTCCTGGATGTATGTACGAGTACAGGTTGTAGACGCATGGTTGACGACATATGGAAGTTTGAGGATAGCCGTCAATTCAGGAGTGATAGCCAAATGGTTGTCCGCACGGTAGCTCAGCATGTTCCATCAGAGGGTTATCTACCCTCTGTCATAAAAAAACTGAGCGAACGGATCAACGAAGAACCTGAACGGGTGTCATCGGACGTCCGCCACGAACAAATTCAATGAACAATATAGAACAAAATGAGATCAACTAAAAAAAAATCTGTAGATCGATACCTGCTGGCTCAAAAAATTTAAAAAAATGGTAAGGCAACTGCTCGCGATAAGTGGGAAATCCATGCTCCAGTCTCGGTTTGACACCAATTTTCAATGTCGTCATTCCATTCTATAGCTGATGGTTGTCCGTATTCGCAATTGCTAATACATTTAATGTATTTCATAACGGCTGTAGTCACCACGGTTCCTGTTCCCTTGGACATGCATGCATGTTGGCGGTGCAAGCTTTTGTACACGAGTTGACCTCTCGATTATGTCGTATAAATGTTCAGTGGGATTTATGACGACACTTAGGGTGGCCATATCATTTGCTCTAATTGTGCAAAATGTTCTTCAAACAAACCGCGAACCGCAGTGGCCCAGTAACTTGGTGAACCGTCATCCATAAAAGTTCCTTCGTTGTTTCGGAACATGAAGTGCTGCAAATGGTCCCCAAGTAGACGAGCACAATCACTTCCAGTCAATTAATGCTTCAGTTGGACCAGAGGACCCAGTCCATTCACGTAAACACAGCCCATGCCATTATGGATCAATCAACAGCTTGCACAGTGCCTTGCTGACAACTTTCATCCATGGCTTCGTGGGGTCTGCGTCACACTCGAAATCCAATATCATCAACTCTTACCAACTAAAATGGGAACTCATTTGGCCAGGCCATGGTGTTCCAGTCGTCTAAAGTCCAACATATATGGTCATGAGGCCAGGAGGGCACAGCAGGCGATGTAGCGCTGTTAGAAAAAGCACTCGTGTCGGTCGTCTGCTGCCCATTAATACCAAATTTCACCGCTTTGTTTTAACGGATACGTTCGTCGTACATCCCACGTTGATTTCTGCGGTTATTTCACGCAGTGTTACTTGTCTGTTAAAACTGAAAACTTCAGCAAACGCCGCTGCTCTCGGTGGTTAAGTGAAGGCCATCGGCCATTGCGTTGTCCGTGGTGGAAGGTAAACGTCTGAAATTTGGTATTCTCAGCACACTCTTTACACTGTTGATTTCGGAATATTGAATTCCGTAACGATTTCCGAAGGAATGTCCCATGAGTCTAGCTCCAACAACCACTCGGCGTTCAAAGTCGTCCGTCGTGCGACCATAATCACGCCGGTAATCTTTTCACATGAATCACCTGAGTATAAATGGCAGCTTCACCAACGCACTGTCCTTTTATGCCTTATGTAGGCGATACTTCCGACATCTGTGCACGTGCATATCGCTATCCCACTTCTTTTGGCACGTCAGAGCATATGCGTCAGGGTTGAGAGTTTTCGCAAGCAGACGCTCCAGGCGTCATCTAGTTCCCTGTTGCAATGCTGCAGAAGCATCCTGCATTTTGGTATTACCATTGGTTACTGACCGAGTGGTCATATCGTACTGAGACAGACGTGATGGCGAAATGCTGAGTCAGCTGATTACTGAAAGCAGTGTGCCCTTGCGCCAGCCTTCGTCGCTATATAAGCGACGTCTTTCATGGGTAAACTGCAGCTCCTTCACATTCTTCCAATAAATCTGAGCCTAGTGTCTGCCATTCCCAGGTATCATTTATACAGTGATTTTTTGGACGGGGGAGAGTGGGGCCAGCAGAGACCATACAAAAGTGCCATTTTGAACATAACTGCAATTTCTACATAGAAGGATAAGAAGGGTTCGATGTACAACAAAATTTCTTAATGTTAAACAAAAACACTAAAGGCGAAAACCAGACACCCAGCAGCAGTTACGACAGTGCCAAGTTAACATCAGTGCAATTTTGATTGTAGAACAATGATAAGAGTGCGAGGTACAGACATGAGTTCGTTACATAAATTTAAAAAAACACAAAATTACGACTCAGCGTACGAACTGGGTCGGTTCCAGAGGAAAATGAAACCCACTGCAATTTATAATTGAAAGCTGGACAATGACTTCTTTTGCAAAGATAATTTCTTAATGCAAAGTGAAAAAACAAACACACGTCCAATTACTCGAACAGGATTGGTTCCATTGGAGGGCGTGTTCACACAACTTAATAGGTCAAATCCGGATACCTGCGGATACCATCGTCTTTTAAATAGTTCGTGAGCAAATAATATATATAGGGTGGTCCATTGATAGTGACCGGGCCAAATATCTCACGAAATAAGCATCAAACGAAAAAACTACAAAGAAAGAGAGTCGTCTAGCTTGAAGGGGAAAACAAGTGGCACTATGGTTGGCCCGCTAGATGGCGCTGCCATAGGTCAAACGGATATCAACTGTGGTTTTTTTTAAAAATAGGAACCCCCATTTTTATTACATATTCGTGTAGTACGTAAAGAAATATGAATCTTTTAGTTGGACCACTTTTTTCGCTTTGCAATAGATGGTGCTCTAATAGTAACAAACATATGGCTCACAATTTTAGACGAACAGTTGGAAACAGGTAGGTTTTTTAAATTAAAATACAGAACGTAGGTACGTTTGAACATTTTATTTCGGTTGTTCCAATGTGATACATGTGCCTTTGTGAACTTATCATTTCTGAGAACGCATGCTGTTACAGCTTGATTACCTGTAAATACCACACTAATGCAATAAATGCTCAAAATGATGTCCGTCAACCTCAATGCATTTGGCAATACGTGTAACGAGATTCCTCTCAACAGCGAGTAGTTCGCCTTCCGTAATGTTCGCACATGCATTGACAATGCGCTGACGCATGTTGTCAGGCGCTGTCGGTGGATCACGATAGCAAATATCCTTCAACTTTCCCCACAGAAAGAAATCCGGGGACGTCAGATCTGGTGAACCTGCGGGCCATGGCATGGTTAAGCTGTACCACAAATTCCTTTTTTCGCTATTCGATTCAGTATCTCATTAGTTAATCGATCTACCTACCAAATCCTTATCATTCTTCTGTAGCACCACATTTTAAGAGCGACTACTCTGTTCTAGTCAGAACTTCTTGTCGTTCCCGTTTCACTTCTGCACAAAATTACGCTCCCAACAAATACCTCGAATAAATAAATTCGAACATTTAAAATTATATTCGGAGTTAGAAATAAACGATCCAATTTGTGACTTCTTCATGAGATCGGAAGTGTTGGTCAGCCAAGCCATGCGCCATTGATCTAAACAGGTGATGGTCAGAGGGAGAAATGTCTGGAGAATACGGCGGGTGGGGTAGGATTTCCCATTTTAATACGTTTTGACCTCTTTGGCAACGTGCGGTCGAGCGTTGTCGTGCTGCAAAATCACTTTATCGTGCCTCTCGCTGTATTGCGGTCTTTTGTCTTTTAATGCTCTGCTCAAACTCATTAATTGCGATCGATACGGAGCACCTGTGATTGTATCACTTGGTTTTAAAACCTCATAGTACACGACGCCGAGCTGGTCTCACCAAATGCAGAGCATGATCTTGGAGCCATGAATATTCGGTTTGGCCGTTGTAAGGTGTCAGGCAAATCCAACACCTTCCATGAAAACCCTGACATGATAAGCAAATCCAGTAGTATGTCACATAGCTCCGAATAAATCGTGACATTAAACTAACCAAATTAATACGAGTAACGAGTGAGCAAATGGAATACCACAGACTAACACAAGAATGCCTAAATGCATGTCATACCTTCCCACAGTGAGACAGACGCAGTTCCGAGGGGAGAAACGAGAACAGAAGCCGAGAGCAAAACCGTGTTAAGCTGAAGGCCCTATGATAGGGGACGGACACCCACGTAGCCAGCTAACCGCTAGGACCACCCCCAGCCCATGTTAAAAGCAAGAGCCCTCCAGAAGAACAGTATAGATCTTACGATAACACAAAAAGGGCCAACCCCAGCCGCAAATTTTAGCGTGAGACTTTTTCGCGTCTCTGTTACGTCAGGACCACCCCCCAGCCCATGTTAAAAGATAGAGCCCTCCAGAAGAACAGTATAGATCTTACGATAACACTAAAAGACCACACCACTTGCAAGTTTTAGCCTGAGACTTTTTCGCATCTGTTACGTTGCAAACTTTAAAAACATTGCCCCACCACGAAAAGTATAACGTTTCTCATTGGATAGACAGAATTTTTGTAGGCGGAGCTTAAGGTTAACATTGAGACCCTGATTGGTCAGATGAAAACACAGCCAGATAATTTTTTTAAACCAACTTCGGTAAATTTTAGTAAGGAGAAGTTAGGAGAGGAGTTGCTTCCGAGACGGCGAGGTGAGCGGAGCTGTGCTGCCCGCAGCCCCCTGACGAACACTGACAAGGTAATGAACGCACGCAATGCTGCATAACAGCACATACAGCTTCACTCAGAACTGCAGAAGTCTCATCTGTTACATCCCCTTTTTGCGTAATACTAGTGTCGATCGTCAATTAAAGCTCATGGTGTTCACATTTGCCACTTGAAGTAAAAATCTGAAACGCGATGATTTTTCTGTTATATAGTTATTGAGAAGCCACATCAGTCACTGTAATTTGCGACAAGTTAGATAAGTAATTAAAGATAATTGAGGGTCACTGTAGACCATTTTGATAATTTGCTTTTTTGTGAAACTTAATTTAAACCTAGATTATAGATGTGATATGGCATAGGTCATCCTTCGATCCATTGTAGAACTTGGAAACCCACTCAGGGAATATTCGTTCACATTTTTGTTGAACACAGTTGTTTTTTACCATCCTGTATTAAAACATTTCCTTTTATCAATAGTGCAATTTATAAACAATGTTCTGTGAGTAGAATAAAATTTCCAATGGTAAACTTAACTGCTTTTTCGACATTATTTTACCAGCTAACTAAAAATAGGAAAGCCTTGAACCCCTTCCACTAAATTTAGTTAGTATTAAGATTCTCTTACAGGGAGTGCAGTGGAGCTGATGCTGAAATCATTAAGTATTTGGTTATATCATCACTAGTCTCACTGAACTCTTCTGAACTCTGCATGTCATCTGTGGTCTGGCGTCTCCTCATCAGCAACAGGTTCCAGGTTCAAACTAGTCAATTCCCTAAAAAACACGCTCAGAGCGTCGTTGCGCGAAAGTGGTAGGGAGACACGATATAGAACAAACAGACTCCACGCAGAATGTAGACCGTCAACGTGGGAGCGTGTCAGGGATATCCCCATGATTTTTTGCGTTTAGAGTTATCGTAATGAATCCATTTTTCGTCCCCAGTCACAATGCGATGCACAAATCCCTTCCTTTTTGCCTCTGAAGCAACTTTTCACAAACACACAAACGCCGTTCAACGTCTCTTGGTTTCAGCTCACAGGGGACCCAAGTTCCTTCTTTCTGAATCGTGACCATAGCCTTGAGACGTTTTGAAATGGCTTGCTGTGTCACTCCCACTAATCGTGCCATTTCTTCTTGAGTTTGACACGAGTCTTCACTCAGCAATATCTCAAATTCTGTGTCTTCGAAAACATTCTCTCTTCCACCAATATGCCGGTCTACGACGTTAAAATCACCGTTCTTGAAGAGTTGAAACCACTCACGACACGTTCTTTCTGATAACGTTCTTACCGTAAGTACTTGAGAACATTCGATGAGACTCAGCCGCTGTTTTCTTCATATTGAAACAGTTGTACACCTTATATATATAGGTCAAAGTATACACACACACACACACACACACACACACACACACACACATATATATATATATATATATATATATATATATATATATATATATATGTGTGTGTGTGTGTGTGTGTGTGTGCTAAAACCAAGTGATACAATCACAGGTGTGTGTGTGTGTGTGTGTGTGTGTGTGTGTGTGTGTCTAGTTTGACCACCTTCGGAAAGTGTAAATTGTAATGTTTTTTTACGCTGTAAATAGCTGGTTGAGCAGCCATTTTTACACTTATTTTCACAAACACTACCTCGTATCCCTTATGAATAAAATCAAAGTTTACGTGATTTAATTCGACTACATTCCGTTACCCTAATTTTAGTTTCGTTGGTGTTCGTATTATAACACTTCTTTTCAAGGGATTTTCTCTCTGTTCAAGTGATCTTCCAAATCCTTCGCATCTCTGATATAATTATTAAGTCATCAGTAAAATCTTAAAGCTTTTTATTTCTTCTCCTGCTTTTTAACCCCCTCAGCAGAAAAATTATTTTGTACATATGGTAATACACTAAACAGATTTCACACAACACGGATAGCTTTAAGTTTAATCCCCTTACCAAATTTCTCCTTAGTTTCCTGACCTCAGTATACAAATTACATGACATCAGGGAGAGATCACAACTTTCTCGTACTTCCTTCTCACCGATTGCTTCCTTTTCATGTCCTTCATCTCAAATAACAGTAATCGATTGTTTTTCACACAAAATGCGTTCCGTTCCACAGTTCTAAAAAAATTTTTAGGGTGCAAGCTTACAGCTCTATGCATCGGCATTGCGATCCTTTTTATAGATTGAAACGATTCGCACCTTTTTTCAGTCAACTGACACACACTGTGGTTACAGCGACCTCTGGTAAACTGATGCTACAGTTGGCTCGCTAAGTTGATCCCTGACAATTGCAGTGGGCTGGGCGCAATAGCTTCTCACCTCTACCTCCTAATAACGCAAAGTCACTTTGCAAACGTTTCTATGCTACGCCTCAGTGTTGTCACAGCTCTGTAGACGGCTGCTGTTTTCGCGTTCTGCCGTATGCGCATCGCAGTTGAAAGCTGGCAACAGTGCTGCTAGCCGTCAGGGAACTTCTTACGCCATGACTTCTGCCGCTCTGAATACTCAATATAGAATTGAACAGTCGCTCCATCAGGTATTGAGATCTTTTATCGTAAAGGAAACAACGAACAGTGTGAGTGAGTCTGTGTATTGCTAATTTTTATTCATCCAACCACGACTCTAAGGTAAAGGCACGTAATGCACGGGTGGAAGAGAGGTAAGAAACATGCAGTGTAGAGCCTGACAGAATTATCATCTGCAATCTTTTCCACTCCAGAAGATCGTGGTTTATGGATTAGGCATTTGTTAGGGGTCACTTAATTATCGTTTTAATACGCTTTGATCACAACCAGTTCCCCAATCACCTTCAGAAGATGAGCGTGACAGTCCTCAAAACTTGCCCATGTAGCTCAGTATCAGAAGGTAACAACCTAGTCTAATCTAACTCTAGACCTAAATCTAACCTTAAACCTTAACTTTAAAGCTAACCTCAAACATTCATCTAGACCTAAAATTAAACATTACCTAAACCCTAACGTAAACTTTAAATTACTCAACCTTCTTGTGTGATAATTCTGACTGTGCAAGAGACAAAGAAAACTGAAAAACCAATTTCTTAGCTGGCCGCTGTGGCCGAGCGGCTCTAGGTGTTTCAGTCCGGAACCGCGCTGCTGCTATGGTCGCAGGTTCGAATCCTGCCTCGGGCATGAATGTGTGTGATGTCCTAAGGTTAGTTAGGTTTAAGTAGTTCTAAGTTCTAGGGGACTCAAGACCTCAGATGTTAAGTCCCATAGTGCTCAAAGCAATTTGAACCAATGTCCTACTGGGATAGTCATTCTCAAAATGTTCAAATGTGTGTGAAATCCTATGGGACGTAACTGCTAAGGTTATCAGTCCCTAAGCTTACACACTACTGAAACTAAATTATCCTAAGGACAAACACACACACACCCATGCCCGACGGAGGACTCGAACCTCCGCCGGGATCAGCCGCACAGTCCATGACTGCAGCGCCTTAGACCGCTCGGCTAATCCCGCGCGGCGATAGTCATTTCCTTGCATCAGAAAATAAACTTGCAGAATCATCATAGATTTTTTAAGAGTTTGTGACATGGATATATGTTTCAGTGGTTGTGTGACAGAAAGCTCGTATGTCGTCCCAAAGACTTCCTGACACGCGAAAGTGTATATCACTGTTGACTCTTTACATTGTGGAGGCCATGGCGTAACTAGACTATAATGCAGCTGAGAAAAAAAAACCTAACAGAGTCGTATTTGTTTGTAATTACCGTAAGGTGTTATTACAATCTGTTTTCGTCTTTTTTAAGCTGTGTGTATTCTTGCACATCTTTTCGATATCACATATGTACCACTGATGTAATAACCACTATGAAAATCAAATGTGGGAGAAAGGGAAGGGGAAAAATTATCAGCTGCATCGGGACTTTATGCGCATCGAGACTTTATGCGGAATCAACAGCGACGAGTGAAAATATATGCCAGTGCACGACCTGAACACCTGATCTTCTACTTACTAGCAATTGTGTTAACCAGTGAACCATCCACAAACAGTGTTTATCGCAAATGCGCGCACAATGTCGGCACACTCCCCGACCTCTCACTTTGCCACACAGCGCCACCTATCCACAGCCCTAGTCCATGTCCTCCGTGTTTGCCAATTTTAGATTCCCACTGGAGGCCGAACGTAAACATGCATCGGCACTGAAGGTTGTGGGTTGAGTGTCCATGGAGGGGTCCGGTTGGTGCAGTAGTTAAATCAACTGCCTCGTAAGCAGGAGCTCCCAAATTCGAGTCTTGGTCAAGCACATATTTTCAGTTTACATAATATGCGTCACAGCTGTGGGTTTTGCGTGGTGTCTGTTCTTTCGGATATGTTCGAAAAAACAGGTAGCACGCCTTCATACAAATTTAATAAGATGCTGCCTGCATGTTGCGTGTACCCAACGCCATGAAAAATATTTTTCAAAAGTTGGACTTCTCGTGCACTGACATCGTTTGCTAGCAACCTCAGTTGCAGGTAAGTTGACATAATGCTTAGGCTGAATATAGGTACAGGTTTCCTACAGATAAAAATTTGATTAGATTACATACACTGATCACACCGTAGAGTCACAGGGGGAGATTTTCGAGTGTGTCAAAAAGTTAGAAAGATAAATATACATCATACACATTTTGCAAAAGAACCAGTATGGTAATCAACGGATCCTAAGTGTCTTGTTTGTCGAGAATGTGGCAAAGAAGAAAAAAGCTCATTAATACGATCATTTAAAATCTTATCGAAAACATTTAAATGTATGTACGCTAGAGTGTACAAGATAAATCCTAGGTTATTGTGGTCGAAGATCGTCATAAAATAATATGCATGGCTCCATTCACACCTCGTATTAATCAGCTGAAGCAATGCCGAAGACATATTGAAAGTTGCCTGTCACATTTTCAGCTTTCACTGGTGAAACTCGCAGGTACACTGCAAAGATATCTTCTGTACCAAGATAATTATTTCTGTCAATGACCTCTATATTACTTGCATGTAGGTCTCTGATCTGAAAGCATAGAACTTCTGCGTGCCTGCATATTCTTGCCACCTGCATAGTCCGCCATGCTGTAGTTACGGAAAAAAAATTTCTCCTGTCTGTACGTAATAAAGAAAAAAAATGGTTCAAATGGCTCTGAGCACTATGGGACTTAACTACTGAGGTCATCAGTCCCCTAGAACTTAGAACTACTTAAACCCAACTAACCTAAGGACATCACACACATCCATGCCCGAGGCAGGATTCGAACCTGCGACCGTAGCGGTCACGCGGTTCCAAACTGATGCTCTTAGAACCGCACGGTCACACCGGCCGGCTAATAAAGAACTGTTTACTCATTTATTGCTTTGAACTTTATATCAATATGCGATTTTATAAGCTGCTGTGGAAGCAGAATCGAAAAGTATTTTCTGTTTGCGTTCTCGTGACGTTTCGTGGCCTCCATGTCATAATAAAACAGGAAACGATATAGGAGCATATTTGACCGGCACGTTCGACATCCGGGTAGTAGCCTATAGAAGTCACTGAGCTGCTTACACCCTTCAAGATGACGATCACAAGATAGACAGTTACGAGAATGAGATTTTCACTCTGCAGCGGAGTGTGCGCTGATATGAAACTTCCTGGCAGATTAAAACTGTGTGCCCGACCGAGACTCGAACTCGGGACCTTTGCCTTTCGCGGGCAAGTGCTCTACCATCTGAGCTACCGAAGCACGACTCACGCCCGGTACTCACAGCTTTACTTCTGCCAGGTCCCGAGTTCGAGTCTCGGTCGGGCACACAGTTTTAATCTGCCAGGAAGTTTCATAGACAGTTACGGCCGCAAACAAACTTAAGGACACGCGAAATATTAGTCACCTAATGAAATGAAAATATCGGAACAACCGAGGCAATGAGGTTGTTTTGGTCGGGGAGACGCTAATAATACAATAAGACTAACATTATTCCAAGACAACCACGTAATCGAAAAATAACACACACTAATTCCTCCAGAATAAACCGAACAAAAGCACACAACTGGAATTGAATATTTCTCTTCACCTATCTAGCTTAAAGTAAGACAACGATACCAGTCACCCACCAGCCCCCATCCCCCACCCTAAAAACCATAATAATCAGCATCGCAACTACTTAATGTGTCAGACCATGGGAGACACAGTAGCGTGAGACTTGGGTATATATGATATGGACTACTCTAAATTACATACCACCAAATTGAAACACAGCAATAAGCAATTACTGCTTTGTGTCGAGCGTATGGCTTACAGTATGACTTGACCGCCAAATGAGGCAGCGAGAGGAATCCACATATTAGCAGCTGAGTTAACCGATCTCTACCGATTCAGTACTACGGAGAAGAAAAGCCAAGAAAATGTGGTCGCACTGTACTGGCATTGAGGATATCACTTGCAGAGGCACAGAGACGATAAAGCTGACACATCTTATTTAATGATTCACAAGCACAAATGACCATTTCAACTTGCATTTCACTCAATTAAACAGTCACCTATGATTTAAAAGGCAAATTAGGTTCCAAACAAAATATAGCTCAATGCATAAAATCCGTTTATAATGCTTTAGAAATACTTATAAAATTAATAATATAAGTTACTCAGCTTGTCTACTGTTATGTATATGAGTGAAGACAGAAAGCACTTGACATAGTAACTTTGTAGGAAAATGTCTAAAGGTAGTATCCCGATTTTTCTGTACCGGTAATTACAAGATTTATAAAACTCACGTTTCTCCAATACAAACTGTCTCAAATAAGCAATGGTAAATAGTCTGAATGACTAGTTTGCAAATGAAATTGCCCTGGATATAAGTTTTGTGTCGAAGATCTTCATGATCATTAAACATGCATGCTTGTGAGAATTTATGTTATGCGTCCGCAGAAATACGCAATTGACATGATTTTGGGTACCAAGGATTGGCAGAAATCAGATGCTGTTTTATGGCTTAATCGTTGCTTCGCGCTCTTACTGCATTTCACGGTTATCCTAAGATTGTGCTGACTGGGTACAGAAACATCCGTGTTGCTCACTGTTCGATTCGTCTCAGACTGGTGCTAAGCAACGGCGCAGATCGTTGAAGAGACCCCTGTATTGTTGAGGACCACGCCACGTCGCGGTTTATGTTGTTTACTCTTAGAGCATATGCGGAAAATGATCGCCGAATAATTAAAGAAAGTATCCAGCGATAGTAGCAGGGGCGTAATTGGGCTGTAAATCCTGTGGCACTATCTCCGAGGAAAGTCTATCTTGGCGCATAAAGGAAAGAAATAAGAAAAATTAAAATGAGAAGGAAAGGTGTAAAAATTAATAAAATCGGTCAGTCGAGACAAGTCTTTCTCTGTATTGAATTAATCAAAAATGGTTCAAATGGCTCTGAGCACTATGGGACTTAACATTTGAGGTCATCAGTCCTCTAGAACTTAGAACTACTTAAACCTAATAACCTAAGGACATCACACACATCCATGCCCGAGGCAGGATTCGAACCTGCGACCGTAGCAGTCGCGCGGTTCCACACTGAAGCGCCTAGAACCGCTCGGCTACCGCTGAATTAATCAAAGATTAATTCTGAGGTTAAGATGTGAGAATCATCAACCACCTTTACTGATGTCAAAAATCAGTCTCTAACATCAGTTAATCAAATCTATAGAACGAAAGGCACAAAATGCGAACAAGTGTTTCGATCAAGGCTATGACGGAGCATTCATCATGAGTGGGTACGCAATGATGCGCAAAAACGAATCGAGTCACAATTTGAATCTAGTCCTTAAAAGCGCTGCAGAAACTAAGAGGCTAATCAAAAAGCAGCCCTGTATTTCGGAACAATTAAGAACATCTACGTGTTTTTTGGTAGGTTAATTCGGGGGAGTGGACCAAACAGTGACGTCATCGGTCTGTTTTTTCGGTCTCAGCGTGCTACAAATATTAGAAATGACATGGGGGCGACCTTTTGTTGAGTTGGGAATGGAGTTGGCATCCTTGAGGGTGAGGGGTTTCATTTCAGGTACTTCCCTCAGGACCCCTTCGTAGTTAAGACCCTGAACCTGTGGTAGTAATAGAAGGCACCAGACAGCCCTGAAGTAGTGAACATTACGAGGGGCGTTTGAAAAGTCCGAAAGATGGCACCACCGGCGCTTATCGAGGTCATGTTTAGTTAGTAGCATCTTTGGAAAGAACGCACACCAAGTTTCAGCCATATTGGTCTATTTCTTTGTGTTTGGCATTCGTGTGAATCAAGGAAGTCGAGTGATTGTCAAAAAAAGGACGTAAAAGAATTTCGTGTGGTGATTAAGCATTACTTTATGAAAGGCAAAACGCCTCAGGAGACTAAAGAGAAGCTTTATAAACATTATGGTGACTCTGCACCTTCGATTAGAACAGTTTATAAGTGGTTTCAAAATTTTAGGAGTGGCCATATGGGCACAAGTGATGCTGAACGTTCTGGACGCCCTGTGGAGGTTACGACTCCAGAAATCATTGATAAAATCCATGATATGGTGATGGATGACAGAAGAGTTAAGGTGTGTGAGATTGCTAGTGCTGTGTGGATCTCGAATGAATGGGTACGTAATATTTTACATTAACATTTGGATATGAGAAAACTATCCGCAAGATAGGTTCCGCGATTGCTCACGCTTGACAAAAACGGAATCGTGTGAAGTGTTGCAAGGATGGTTTGCAGCTGTTCAGGAAGAATCCGCAGCACTTTAAGGGTCGTTTCGTCACTGTGGATGAAACACTGATACATTACTATACTCTTGAGACCAAACCACAATCTAAACAATGGCTTACCAAGGGAGAATCTGCACCAAAAAAGGCGAAGACCATTCCTTCGGCTGGAAAGGTTATGGCGACTGTCTTTTAGGATTCGCAAGGGATAATCCTCATCGACTATCTGGAAAAGGGTAAAACTATGGCAGGTGCATATTATTCATCGTTACTGGACCGTTTGAAAACCGAGGTGCAAGAAAAACGCCGGCGATTGCACCGCAAAAAAGTCCTTTTCCATCACGACAAAGCACCAGCACACACCTCAGCAGTTGGTTTTGTGGTCGCAAAATTATTGGAAATAGGATTCCAACTCGTTTCATATCCCCCCTATTCTCCAGACTTGGCTCCCTCGGACTACTATTTGAGCCCCAATTTGAAGAAATGGCTGGCAGGACAAAGATTTTATTCAAACGAGGAGGTGCAGCAACTGGTAGCTGTTTTGCAGACTTGGACAATTCCTATTATTCAGAAGGGATCACAAAATTAGAACAGCGTTGCACGAAGTGTATAAGTATAAAAGGAGACTATGTCGAAAAATAAAAAAGGTTTACCCTAAAAACGTAAGTAGTTTTTATTTTTGCACGGACTTTTCAAACGCTCCTCGTATTGCAGATCACCTACATCCCTTCATGTTTGATGTTTTCCTCGGCGGCTGTGGCATCATCCAGCAGGATAATTGTCCCTATTACAAGGCCATAATCGTGCTACAGTGCTTTGAGGAGCAATACGTTGTACTTAGTTGATGTCTGCCTGATCTGAATCCTATGGAACATATCTGGGACATCGGGCGCCTGCGGCGTATCCGCAAACCACCCGCCCATAATTTACCGAAACTGCGCGACCTGTACCATATACGTCCAGAAACCCACCAAGAACTTGTCGAATGCGATCCGCGTAGAGTTACTGCAGTGTTACATTTCAAGTGGAGACCCATACGGTATTCAGCTGGGAGACATGTTTTGGGTCACCAGTGTACACCGTCTGTCCAAACAGTTCCGATACTGATTTTATTGCTGGCGTATGTGTGATGTTAGCACAGTAACTACCTCAACTACCTCACCAACTTGAACTAACAACTATAAATAGCAGATGTGCATGTGAGCAGGCAATGTTAAATAGTGGACGTGAGTTGTGACAAAAATCACAATGAAGCAACACCTCTGAATCAGGTGTTCGAGACGTTCTCCATAATGTTTTCTGTCCCACGGATTGTCTCTCCCGAGCAAAAACAACGACGCGTCGGCACCTGCCACGACTTGACTGAAATGCAAAATGCGGACATTTCTTTTCTGGAATAATCATACCGGTGACGAGACTTACATCTCCATCTACATCTACATTTATACTCCGCAAGCCACCCAACGGTGTGTGGCGGAGGGCACTTTACGTGCCACTGTCATTGCCTCCCTTTCCTGTTCCAGTCGCGTATGGTTCGCGGGAAGAACGACTGCCGGCAAGCCTCCGTGCGCGCTCGAATCTCTCTAATTTTACATTCGTGATCTCCTCTGGAGGTATTTATTCAAACGAGGAGGTGCAGCAACTGGTAGCTGTTTTGCAGTAGGGGAAGCAATATATTCGATACCTCATCCAGAAACGCACCCTCTCGAAACCTGGACAGCAAGCTACACCGCGATGCAGAGCGCCTCTCTTGCAGAGTCTGCCACTTGAGTTTGCTAAACATCTCCGTAACGCTATCACGCTTACCAAATAACACTGTGACGAAACTTAGTGTTATCAATAAGAACCTTCCATAAAACCGAAACAAGCAGAAATTCACTTCAAGGTTCAAAGCTTTGACGACGTAACAGACATTCAGGCCTATGTGACGTGCGAGTTGGAACATACAAAGAATAATTCATATAGTTGTGTGAAGGTTCGTGCGTTGTACGAAAGTGGGGCAGACTATGTAGAACACCCCACGCATTAAAACCACGATCTTAACTTTTATCTGTTTTTTTTTTATCAATCCAGTATTGTAACTTTCTGGACTGACTAATAATCACATCAAGCTGTCTATCTTCAAAGTGGATTAAATTAAGGAACAGAACTTTAATTCGGGACATCGATTACGCCAGCGAGATACAAGTTTTTATCTCTCCTCAG
The DNA here is from genome assembly GCF_021461395.2 of Schistocerca americana. Classification (NCBI taxonomy): domain Eukaryota; kingdom Metazoa; phylum Arthropoda; class Insecta; order Orthoptera; family Acrididae; genus Schistocerca; species Schistocerca americana. The sequence continues at coordinate 228,185,637 of NC_060123.1, forward strand.
AAAAGAAATTTGTTTCCAGCTCTACATTATACCTGTTTAGAGTCGAGTACGTATACAACACAATCATGACATGCCAAAGTTAAGGTATCTGCCAATAATATCTGCTGCCAAGAATTCTTCCGGATTATATGGCCATGATCCATGGAATTAGGGATAGAAGAGTTCCATGGACCACGGCCATACAACCCGGAAGCATTCTCGGCAGCTGAAACATCCGATCGTGAAAGCCTTCATTGTATAATGAGACCTGCGTTTTCCTTACCATCTAAGACCTTTCTCTTTTTTTGAATCATCAGTCTTCTGACTAGTTTGATGCCGCCCGCCACGAATTCCTCTCCTGTGCCATCCTCTTCATCTCAGAGCGGCACTTGCAACCTACATAATCAATTATTTTGTGGGTTTATTCCAGTCTCTATCTTCCTGTGCAGTTTTTGCCCTCTACAGCTACCTCTATTGATGTCTTAACAGATGTCCTGTCATCTCTGTTCCTTTTCGTTGTCAGTGTTTTCCACATATCCTTTACCTCTCCGATTCTGCGCAGAATCTTCTCATTCCTTACCTTATCACTCAACCTCATTTTCAACATTCGTCTGTAGCACATCTCAAATGCTTCGATTCTCTTCTGTTTCGGTTTTTCCACAGTTCATGTTTCATTACCATACAATGCTGTGCTCCAAACGCATATTCCCACAAATATCTTCCTCAAATTAAGGCCTATGGTTGACAATAGTAGATTTCTCTTTGTCGGGAATGCCCTTTTTGCCAGTGCTAGTTTGCTTTTGAACTCCTCCTTGCTCCGCCCGTCATCGGTTATTTTGCTGCATAGGTAGTAGAGTTTCTTAACTTCATCTACTTCGTGACCATCAATCCTGATGTTAAGTTTCTCGCTGATCTCATTTCTGCTTCTTCTCATTACTTTCGTCTTTCTTAGATTTACTGTCAATCCATATTCTGTACTCATTAGGCTGTTCATTTCATTCAGCAGTTCATGCAGTTCTCCTTCACTTTCACTCAGGATAGCAATATCATCAGTGAATCGAATCATCGATATCCTTTCACCTTGATTTTTTAATTCCACTCCTGAACCTTTCTTTTATTTCCATCATTGCTTCTTCGATGTACAGATTGAACACAGATGCCAAAGACTACATCCCTGTCTTGCACCCCTTTTAATCCGAGCACTTCGTTCTTGGTCGTCCATTCTTATTATTCCCTCCTGACTCTTGTACATGTTGTATATTACCCGTCTCTCCCTATAGCTTACCCCTATTTTTCTCAGAATTTCGAACATCTTGCACCATCTTACATTGTCGAGAGCTTTTTATAGGTCGGCAAATCCTATGAACGTGTCCTGATTTTTCTTTAGTTTTGCTTCCGTTATCAACCGCAATGTCATAATTGCACCTTTGGTGACTTTACCTTTCCTCATGCCATCACTAATTCATCCTCAATTTTCTTTTCCGTTCTTCTGTATATTATTTTTGTCAGCAACTTGGATGCATGAGCTGTTAAGCTGATTGTACGATAATTCTCACATTTATCAGCTCTTTCAGTCTTCGGAAGTGTGTAGATATTTTTCCGAAAGTCACATGGTATGTCGCCAGACATTCTACACACCAACGTGAATAGTCGTTTTGTTGCCACTTCCCCAAATGGTTTTAGAACCTACACTCCTGGAAATTGAAATAAGAACACCGTGAATTCATTGTCCCAGGAAGGTGAAACTTTATTGACACATTCCTGGGGTCAGATACATCACATGATCACACTGACAGAACCACAGGCACATAGACACAGGCAACAGAGCATGCACAATGTCGGCACTAGTACAGTGTATATCCACCTTTCGCAGCAATGCAGGCTGCTATTCTCCCATGGAGACGATCGTAGAGATGCTGGATGTAGTCCTGTGGAACGGCTTGCCATGTCATTTCCACCTGGCGCCTCAGTTGGACCAGCGTTCGTGCTGGACGTGCAGACCGCGTGAGACGACGCTTCATCCAGTCCCAAACATGCTCAATGGGGGACAGATCCGGAGATCTTGCTGGCCAGGGCAGTTGACTTACACCTTCTAGAGCACGTTGAGTGGCACGGGATACATGCGGACGTGCATTGTCCTGTTGGAACAGCAAGTTCCCTTGCCGGTCTAGGAATGGTAGAACGATGGGTTCGATGACGGTTTGGATGTACCGTGCACTATTCAGTGTCCCCTCGACGATCACCAGTGGTGTACGGCCAGTGTAGGAGATCGCTCCCCACACCATGATGCCGGGTGTTGGCCCTGTGTGCCTCGGTCGTATGCAGTCCTGATTGTGGCGCTCACCTGCACGGCGACAAACACGCATACGACCATCATTGGCACCAAGGCAGAAGCGACTCTCATCGCTGAAGACGACACGTCTCCATTCGTCCCTCCATTCACGCCTGTCGCGACACCACTGGAGGCGGGCTGCACGATGTTGGGGCGTGAGCGGAAGACGGCCTAACGGTGTGCGGGACCGTAGCCCAGCTTCATGGAGACGGTTGCGAATGGTCCTCGCCGATACCCCAGGAGCAACAGTGTCCCTAATTTGCTGGGAAGTGGCGGTGCGGTCCCCTACGGCACTGCGTAGGATCCTACGGTCTTGGCGTGCATCCGTGCGTCGCTGCGGTCCGGTCCCAGGTCGACGGGCACGTGCACCTTCCGCCGACCACTGGCGACAACATCGATCTACTGTGGAGACCTCACGCCCCACGTGTTGAGCAATTCGGCGGTACGTCCACCCGGCCTCCCGCATGCCCACTATACGCCCTTGCTCAAAGTCCGTCAACTGCACATACGGTTCACGTCCACGCTGTCGCGGCATGCTACCAGTGTTAAAGACTGCGATGGAGCTCCGTATGCCACGGCAAACTGGCTGACACTGACGGCGGCGGTGCACAAATGCTGCGCAGCTAGCGCCATTCGACGGCCAACACCGCGGTTCCTGGTGTGTCCGCTGTGCCGTGCGTGTGATCATTGCTTGTACAGCCCTCTCGCAGTGTCCGGAGCAAGTATGGTGGGTCTGACACACCGGTGTCAATATGTTCTTTTTTCCATTTCCAGGAGTGTATGATGGAATGTTATCTATCCCTTCTGCCTTATTTGATCTTAAGTCCTCCAAAGTTCTCTTAAATTCTGATTCTAATACCAGATCCCCTACTTTTCCTAAATCGACTCCTGTTTCTTCTTCTATCACATCAGACAGCATTTCACCCTCATAGAGGCCTTCGGTGTACTCTTTCCACCCATCCACTCTCTCGTCAGCATTTAACAGTGGAATTCCCCGTTGCACTCTTAGTGTTACCACCCTTGATTTTAATTTCACCGTAGGTTATTTTGACCTTCGTATATGTTGAGTCAGTCCTTCCGACAATCATTTCTTTCTCCATTTCTTCACATTTTTCATGAAGTCATTTCGTCTTATCTTCCTTGCATTTTCCGTTTATTTCATTCCTCAGTAACTGTATTCCTGGATTTCCCTGGACATTTTTATACTTTCTGCTTTCATCGATCAGTTGAAGTATTTCTTCTGTTACCCATGGTTCCTCCGCAGTTACCTTCTTTGCACGTATGTCTTTCCTTCCCACTTCTGTGATTACCCTTTTTAGAGATATCCATTCCCCTTCATCTGTACTGCCTACTGAGTTATTCCTTATTGTTGTATCTATAGCCTTAGATAACTTCAAGTGTATCTCTTCATTCCTTAGTATTTTCGTATCCCACTTCTTAGCGTATTGATTCTTCCTGACTAATCTCTTAAACTTCAGCCCGCTCTTCATTGTGATGTGAGTCTATATCTGTTCCTGGGTATGCCTTACAATCCAGTATCTGATTTCGGAATCTCTGTCTGACTTTGATGTAATCTAAGTGAAATCTTCCTGTATCGCCCGGAATTTTCCAAGTGTACCTCCTCCTCTTGTGATTCTTGAACGAAGTATTCGCTATTACTAGCTGAAATTTATTACAGAACTCAATTAGTCTTTCTCCTCTCACATTTCTTTTCCCAAGCCCATATTCTCCTGTAACTTTTTCTTCTACGCCTTCCCTACAACTGCATTCCAGTCCCTCATGACTATTAGAGTCTCGTCTCCCTTTACATACTGAATTACCCTTTCAGTATCCTCATATAATTTCTCTATCTCTTCATCTTCAGCTTGCGAGATTGGCATGTATCCGTGAACTATCGTTGTCGGTGTTGGTTTGGTGTCGATTCTGATAATAGCAATCCTACAACTGAACTGTTCACAGTAGCACCCTCTCTGCCCTACCTTCCTATTCATAATGAATCCTATTCCTGTTATACATTTTCTGCTGCTGTTGATATTATCCTATACTCATCTGACGAGAAATCCTTGTCTTCTTTCCATTTCACTTCAGTGACCCCTGCCACATCTAGACTGAGCCTTTGCATTTCTCTTGTCATATTTTCTAGCTTACCACCCACATTCAAGCTTCTGACATTCCACGCCCCGACTCGTAGAACCAAACCCTTTCGTTGGTTTTTCAATCTCTTTCTCGTGGTCAGTTCCCCTTTGGCAGCCCTCTCTCGGAGATCCGAATGGGGGACTATTCCGGAACCTATTGCCAATGGAGAGATCATCATGACACTTTTCCATTTACAGACTACATTTCCTGTGGATACACGTTATGTGTCTTTAATGCAGTGGTTTCCATTACCTTCTGCATCCTCATACTGTTGATCACTGCTGATTCTTCTGCCTTTACGGGCCTTTATGGGCAGTTTCCCAACCCAAGGACCTAACGCACTGGAAACAGTACACAGCTTGTGGACTTATCATCCCCGATATCAGGCAGCAAGTCAGCAGCTAGTGGTCCATGGTTAGCGTAGCTGCATCTAGGTCGCCGGGCAGGGTAGCCGTGCAGTCTAGGGCGCCTTGCTACGGTTCGCGCGGCTCCCCCTGTCGAAGGTTCGAGTCCTCCCTCAGGTATGGGTGTGTATGTGTTGTCTTTAGCGTAAGTTAATTTAAGTTAGATTAAATAATGTGTAAGCCTAGGGACCGATGACCTCAGCAGTTTGGTCCTATAGGAAATTCCCACAAACTTTTTGCATCTATGTCGTGGGGCCCCATCTTCGATTGCTGGTCGGCTCGAAGACTTTCTCCGCTCGGCACTGGGTGTGTGTGTTGTCCTCATCATTCATCTCTTCTTCATCATATGCGCAATTAGCCAAAGTAGCGTCTAATAGAAAGACTAGCACAAAATAGCTGAACACCAGACGGGGTCACCCGGCCACTGCAGCCATACGATCTTCTCATTTCATCAGGCGTCAAGTAGCGACCCTGAAAGGAAAACGAAGTTTCCACTTCCGAAGCGTATCCGCTATATCGCAACCAAATCGCTCATCAACACGCCAAGCGGAGGAAAAGCCTTATACATTCAACCCGAGATCGCACTGAGTCAACCCAGCAGGCCAGACTACAACTCTGGCAAATAGGGGACGATAACCTACCAAACTTCGTGGTGCCTTCCGAAGAACATCGATTCGTATACGAGGGAACGAGGTCGACACGGATATCGACGAATACAATTCACACAAAAGTGGCTCGATCTAGGGATGAATCAATAAGGGAACGCATTCTTTGCGAGCTAGTGCTGTGAATGAGGTGAAGAGCAAACAACAATCAATGCTTTCCAATAACTGTCATCCACTCGAATTTTCCAGAATGTTCTTCAAACCAAGCATGTGTCAATGTGTCCCAGTTACATGACACATTGTCGTCCATAATATTAAGTCCATGAATTGCTGCATGTGGTCTCTAAGTAGCCGAACATAACCATTTCCAGTGAAAGATTGGTTCAGCAGAACCAGAGGAAGTAGTTCATCCTATGTCAACACAGCCCACACCATTACGGAGCCATCACCAGCTTGCACAGTGCCTTGTTAACAACTTGTGTTCACAGGTTGGTGGGGTCTGCGTCACACATGAAACCATCAGTCCGGAACTGCGCGACTGCTATGGTCGCAGGTTCGAATCCTGCCTTAGGCATGGATGTGTGTGATGTCCTTAGGTTAGTTAGGTTTAAGTAGTTCTAAGTTCTAGGGGACTGATGACCTCAGATGTTAAGTCCCTTAGTGCTCAGAGCCATTTGAACCATTTTCAACACGTGAAACCTACCATCAGCTCTTACCAACTGAAATTGGGACTCATCTCACTGGGCCACATTTTTCCGCCATCTACAGTAGAACTGGTATGGTCACGAACCCAGGAGAGGCACTGCAGGCGATGTCGTGCTGTTAACAAAGGCACTCGCGTCAGTCGTCTGCTGCCATAACCTATTAACGCCTATTTTGTCGCACCGTCCTCACAGATATGTTCGTCATACGTCTCTCATCGATATCAGCCGTTATTTCATGCTGTGTTACTTGTCTGTTAGCACTAACAGCTCTACTCAAGCGCCACTGCTCTCGGTCGTTAAGTGAAGGCCGTTGGCCACTGCACCGTCAGTGGTGAGAGGTAGTGCCTGAAATTTGGCATTCTCGGCCCCCTCTTGACACCGTGTATCTCGGAATATTGAATAACCTGACGATTTCCGAAATGGAATGTCCCATGCGTCTTCCTCCAACCAGCATTCCAGGTTCAAAGTCTGTTAATTGCCGTCGTGCTGTCATAATCACGTCGGGGACTTGTTCACATGAATTACTTGACTACAATGACAGCTCCGCCAATGCACTGCCCCTTTACACGGGGTGCTCAGGAAGTCTCTCCGCAGTACCGTATGATTGTTAGCCGCGCGTGCCGCATGCCGCAGTGAATATACTGAAATGAAACTCAGTGAAATACAGGTTATTAATTTATTGAATATTCATTTTTACTTACAAATTTTCACATTAAATTTTGAAAGTGTCCCCCCTGTTGTTGAATACACAATTCAATTCGTCTAATCATGTTTCCAAACACAAACTGTAACATTTCTTCTGTAACAGAAGCAGTGAAAAAAACTGAGTGTGTCCCCGTTGACGTATGTCAACGCCTGTAAGCAGCAAAAGGTGTTCATTTCATTGTAAGTCTAATTTTTTCCTTACAGCTGTGAGGGCCCTTCCGACACTAAGATCGATTTCCTGACCGAGTTTTCTTACTGACTTGTTCAGACTCGTGGACATTTTATCGGAAATATCGAGTAGTTTATCCTCAGACAAAACGCTAGGACGACCACTTCTCGGTGCATCTGTCACTGAACCCGTACTCCGGAATTTTGACAGTATCGCGATGTGGGAATGTTGTCTCCGGGAAAACTGAATTAAATGTTTGACGAACTGAAACTGTGTATTTACCGCCAGCTTTGAACACTTGTTCGACTAAAACACACACGTTCTCCAATTGTTAGCATTTTAACAGTGACAAAAATGAAACAAACGAACAAAGGAACTAAACTTTGTCCGCAGCTCGTGGTCGTGCGGTAGCGTTCTCGCTTCCCACACCCGGGTTCCCGGGTTCGATTCCCGGCGGGGTCAGGGATTTTCTCTGCCTCGTGATGACTGGGTGTTGTGTGTTGTGTGTTGTGTGCTGTCCTTAGGTTAGTTAGGTTTAAGTAGTTCTAAGTTCTAGGGGACTGATGACCATGGATGTTAAGTCCCATAGTGCTCAGAGCCATTTGAACCATTTTTTTGAACTAAACTTAAACGTTCACGTCAACACGGAACGACGCACACCAACGATACTACTGAGGCTCGCTGAGATAAACGAAACAGTGGAATGTTGGGAGAGTCCACTTGAAGGGAAGCAACCTAGGCAGGTGAACAGTCATACGGCACGCGCGGCTAACAATCATACGGCACTGCGGAGAGACTTTTTGAACACCCCGTTCCTTGTGTACGCGATACTACCGCTATCTGTATACATGCATATCCTATTCGCTATCCCATGACCTTCGTCACCTCAGTGTAAATGCTTTGGTGTGTGTGTGTGTGTGTGTCGGTGGTGACCATGATCCCCATGATGCCTCCCTTGTAGCCGCACCCGGACGTAGCAACGGGCAGAGGGAAGAGAGAGCTCAAGAGTTTGGTACGTGTTGCGTCCGCAGGTGGACCTGCTGGACGTGAGCCCGGCGGCGCTGTGCTCGCCGCTGGACTCGTTGTCGGCCGACGACCAGCAGCAGGTGGAAGTGGCGCGCGCCGGCGCGAAGGCGCTGTGGTCGCTGTCGCAGTCCATCAAGAACAAGGAGGCTATGCGCAGGACGGGCTGCGTGCGTCTGCTCGCCAAGCTGCTCAAGTCCTGCCACCAGGACGTCGTCGTGCCCATCATGGGCACCATCCAGCAGTGCGCCTCGGAGGTGAGTTTGGGACAAGGCCCCTAGACGATTAAACCAGTTGACATCTACAGGAAGTGCAAAATGGCTAAGCAGGGATGGCTACAGGATAAATGTAAGGATGTAGAGGCTTACCTCACTAGGGGTAAGATAGATACTGCCTACAGGAAAATTAAAGAGACCTTTGGAGAGAAGAGAACCACTTGTATGAATATCAAGAGCTCAGATGGAAACCCAGTTCTAAGCAAAGAAGGGGAAGCAGAAAGGTGGAAGGAGTATATAGAGGGTCTATACAAGGGCGATGTACTTGAGGGCAATATTATGGAAATGGAAGAGGATGTAGATAAAGATGAAATGGGAGATACGATACTGCGTGAAGAGTTTGACAGAGCACTGAAAGACCTGAGTCGAAACAAGGCCCCAGGAGTAGACAACATTCCATTAGAACTACTGACGGCCTTGGGAGAGCCAGTCCTGACAAAACTCTACCATCTGGTGAGCAAGATGTATGAGACATGCGAAATGCCCTCAGACTTCAAGAAGAATATTATAATTCCAATCCCAAAGAAAGCAGGTGTTGACAGATGTGAAAATTACCGAACTATCAGTTTAATAAGTCACAGTTGCAAAATACTAACACGAATTCTTTACAGACGAATGGAAAAACTAGTAGAAACCGACCTCGGGGAAGATCAGTTTGGATTCCGTAGAAATATTGGAACACGTGAGGCAATACAGACCCTACGACTTATCTTAGAAGCTAGATTAAGGAAAGGCAAGCCTACGTTTCTAGCATTTGTAGACTTAGAGAAATGTTGACTGGAATACTCTCTTTCAAATTCTGAAGGTGGCAGGGGTAAAATATAGGGACCGAAAGGCTATTTACAATTTGTATAGAAACCAAATGGCAGTTATAAGAGGTGAGGGGCATGAAAGGGAAGCAGTGGTTGGGAAGGGAGTGAGACAGGGTTCTAGCCTCTCCCCGATGTTATTCAATCTGTATATTGAGCAAGCAGTGAAGGAAACAAAAGAAAAATTCGGAGTAGGTATTAAAATCCATGGAGAAGAAATAAAAACTTTGAGGTTCCCCGATGACATTGTAATTCTGTCAGAGACAGCAAGGGACTTGGAAGAGCAGTTGAACGGAATGGACAGTGTCTTGAAAGGAGGATATAAGATGAACATCAACAAAAGCAAAACGAGGATAATGGAATGTAGTTTAATTAAGTCGGGTGATGCTGAGGGTATTAGATTAGGAAATGAGACACTTGAAGTACTATAGGAGTTTTGCTATTTGGGGAGCAAAATAACTGATGATGGCCGAAGTGGAGAGGATATAAAATGTAGACTGGCAATGGGAAGGAAAGCGTTTCTGAAGAAGAGAAATTTGTTACCATCGAGTATAGATTTAAGTGTCAGGAAGTCGTTTCTGAAAGTATTTGTATGGAGTGTAGCCATGTATGGAAGTGAAACATGGACGATAAATAGTTTGGACAAGAAGAGAATAGAAGCTTTGGAAATGTGGTGCTACAGAAGAATGCCCAAAATTAGATGGGTAGATCACATTACTAATGAGGAGGTGTTGAATAGGATTGGGGAGAAGAGAAATTTGTGGCACAACTTGACTAGAAGAAGGGATCGGTTGGTAGGACATGTTCTGAGGCAACAAGGGATCACCAATTTAGTATTGGAGGGCAGCGTGGAGGGTAAAAATCGTAGAGGGAGATCAAGAGATGAATACACCAAGCAGATTCGGAAGGATGTAGGTTGCAGTAGGTACTGGGAGATGAAGAAGCTTGCACAGGATAGAGTAGCATGGAGAGCTGCATCAAACCAGTCTCAGGACTGAAGACCACAACAACAACAACAATGTTAGCTGTTTCCTATCAACAGGTTCGTCATCCAAAGTCTGTCAAATTTAACCTCACTTTGAAAGCACCTGCCACGAACTGTATTCAAAGAAAAAAAAATCGACGCACCGCGAAGGAACTATCCAAACGCGACGGAAATCGGTAGACGTGATGTACATGTACAGACAAACAAATGATTACCATTTCAGAAAAATTGGCTGATTTATTCAAGAGAAAGAGCTTCATAAGTTGAGCTAGTCAGTTTACACAGAGTACGCAAAGGAACTTGCCCCCCTTCTTGCAGCGGTGTACCGTAGGTCTCTAGAAGAGCGTAGCGTTCCAAAGGATTGGAAAAGGGCACAGGTCATCCCAGTTTTCAAGAAGAGACGTCGAACTGATGTGCAGAACTATAGACCTATATCTCTAACATCGATCAGTTGTAGAATTTTGGAACACGTATTATGTTTGAGTATAATGACTTTCCTGGAGACTAGAAATCTACTCTGTAGGAATCAGCATGGGTTTCGAAAAAGACGATCGTGTGAAACCCAGCTCACGCTATGCGTCCACGAGACTCAGAGGGCCATAGTCACGGGTGCCCAGGTAGATGCCGTGTTTCTTGATTTCCGCAAGGCGTTCGATACAGTTCCCCACAGTCGTTTAATGAACAAAGTAAGAGCATATGGACTATAAGACCAATTGTGTGACTGGATTGAAGAGATCCTAGATAACAGAACGCAGCACGTCATTCTCAATGGAGAGAAGTCTTCCGAAGTAAGTGTGATTTCAGGTGTTGTTGTTGATAATTCTTCCGAGTTATATGGCCGTGGTCCATGGAATTCTTCCATTCCTAGCGTTTCGTCCAATACTACGTTGGACATTCTCAGAGGAATGGCTGGTCCTGCTGAGTCCTGCCGACAGCAGGACCAGCCATACCTCTGAGGATGTCCAACGTAGTATTGGACGAAACGCTAGGAATGGAAGAATTCCATGGACCACGGCCATATAACTAGGAAGAATTATCAACAACAGTACCATCCGGTAGTGAAAGCCTTCATTGTATGATTTCAGCTGTGCCGCAGGGGAGTGTCGTAGGACCGTTGCTATTCACAATATACATAAATGACCTTGTGGATAACATCGGAAGTTCACTGAGGCTTTTTGCGGATGATGCTGTAGTATATCGAGAGGTTGTAACAATCGAAAATTGTACTTAAATGCAGGAGGATCTGCAACGAATTGACGCATGGAGCAGGGAATGACAGTTGAATCTCAATGTAGACAAGTGTAATGTGCTGCGAATATATAGAAAGAAAGATCCTTTATCATTTAGCTACAATATAGCATTTCAGCAACTGGAAACAGTTAATTCCATAAATTATCTGGGAATACGCATTAGGAGTGATTTAAAATGGAATGATCATATAAAGTTGATCGTCGGTAAAGCGGATACCAGACTGAGATTCATTGGAAGAATCCTAAGGAAATGCAATCCGAAAACAGAGGAAGTAGGTTACAGTACACCTGCTCGCCCACTGCTTGAATATTGCTCACCAGTGTGGGATCCGTACCAGATAGGGTTAATAGAAGAGATGGAGATGATCCAACAGAGAGCAGCGCGCTTCGTTACAGGATCATTTAGTAATCGCGAAAGCGTTACGGAGATGATAGATAAACTCCAGTGGACGACTCTGCAAGAGAGACGCTCAGTAGCTCGGTGCGGGCGTTTGTTGAAGTTTCGAAAACATACCTTCACCGAGGAGTGAAGCAGTATATTTTCCCTTCTACATATATCTCGCGATGAGACCATGAGGATAAAATCAGAGAAATTAGAGCCCACAAAGAGGCATACCGACAATCTTTTATTCCGCGAAGAATACGAGACTGGAATAGAAGGGAGAACCGATAGAGGTACTCAAAGTACCCTCCGCCACACACCGCCAGGTGCCTTGCGGAGTATGGATGTAGATGTAGAACGTACTCGTCCACCTCTGGTCCTTATACGAGCAATAGTTATTCGACTTGGCGTTGATTTACAGAGTTGTGGATCTCCTCTGAGGAATATTATGCCAAATTCTGTCCAGTTCGCACGATAGATGGTCACAATCCCAAGGTCGTTGGAGGGACCTACCCATAATGATCCAACATTTCACAATTGTGAAGAGGTCCGGCGATGTTGCTGGCCTAGGTAGGGTTCGGCAAGCACGGAGATATGCAGTAGAAACTCTCGACGTTTGTGAGCTGGCGTTATCTTTCTGAAAAGTAAGCCCAGGACGGCATGCCATGAGGGTCAACAAAAAGGGGTGTAGAATATCGTCGATGTACCGCTGTACTTTAAGGGTGCCGCTGACGGCAACGAAAGCGGTCCTGCTACGAAAAGAAATGGTACATCAGACCGTCACTCCCGGTTGTCAGGTTGTTTGGCGGGCCACAGCCAGGTTGGTGCCCTACTGCTGTCTGGGGTATCTCCAGACAAGTCTTCGTTGGTCACCAGGGCTCAGTTCGAAGCGGAACTCGTCACTGAAGACAGTTTTACTCCAGTTAATGAGATTCCAGGCCGAAGACGTGTCTGGAGAAGCCCCATACAGTAGTAGATCCGCGTGGTCTCAGGCGCCTTGTAACGGTCCGTGCGCCTGCCCCCGTCGGAGGTTTGAGTCCTCCCCTGGACATGGGTGTGTGTGTGTTGTCCATAGGGTACGTTAGTTTAAGTTAGATTAAAAAATGTGTAGGCTTAGGGACCGATGACCTCAGCAGTTTGGTCCCATAAGACCTTACCACAAATTTCCAATTTCCACTCGTAGATACCAAACTTATTGTCGCCTGCCATATAACCTGACAACCAGGAGTGGTGGTCTGAGGTGCCATTTCATTTCATTGGTTGCCATCCGCGGCACCGTCACAGCACAGCGTCACGCCGGCGATATTCTATCCCTTGTTTTGTTGGCCTTCATGCCAAGCCATCCCTTCATCACGATAATGCCCGCCCGCGCACGACGAGAGTTTCTACCGCTTGTCTTCGTGCTTGCCAAACCCCACCTTGGCCAGCTAGGTCCCCGACTCTTTCCCCAAAAGAGAATATTTGGAGCATTATGGGCAGGGTCCTCGAACCAACTCGGGATTTTGACTATTTAATGCGTCATTTGGACAGAATTTGACCTAATATCCCTCAGGAGGGCATCCAACAACGCTATCAGTCAACACCAAGCCGAATAACTACTTGCATAATAGTCAGAGGTGGACCAATGTGTTACTGATTTGCTCGATTTGTGGAGCTCTTTCTCTTGAATAAATCATCCAAATTTTATGAAACTGTCATCATTTGATTTTCTGTACATGTACATCACATCTACCGATTTCCGTCCTATTTGGATAATATTTCATGATGCGTCGTACTTTTTTTGTCTTTGAGTGTAGTTTGACACCAATGGCCATGGCTACCAATGCAACTTGCATTGAACTTTAGCATTGTGTATGAAAAAGAAAAGAAGTCGCTAGTCCTGGTAATGGCTGAAACTTAGATATAAACACACCCATGCGAAATCTAATTAAAGTTCATTAAAATACCGCAACGTGAGAACATGTGCGTCGTGCGTGGAAGAACCAGACAGCTTCGATTTTTTTTATTTCGTTGCACTCCCGCTTAATGTGGATAGAATATCGGTTTTCTTCTCACCCTCTTCCTGCGTAATATTTGAGTGGGGAAGATGCAACGCCTCTATCATTTTGGTAACTGCCAGTGTTCTTTTGTTTTTATCCATACCCTCCGCGGATAGTGTGTCATCTTTAGCTTCCCGACGAATCGACTGTTTGTAGAGTTCTCGGGTGTCCTCCCTCTATAAAGCTGGATAAGCTTCGCGTCAGGAAAGAGTGTCTGCTCAGCTGTCTCGACTTCATGATGAGACAGGATAGAGGAGGCGGGATGTAGCGAAGACGCTCATTGTACAGGCATCGCCTGAGGATGACGGCAAGGTACGCTGTCGAAATATCGTGGTATGAAGACGACTGCACCCGGCTGCACACCCGAGAACAGTACAAACATCTTTTGATCGTAGTTTCCGCAATTGTGGAAACTCGTGATACAGTGAGAAAAATTCTCTCTCGCTAAACAAGCGCAGTGGAGCAGCAACACAAACATCTATCTTGTCAAATGAGCTGTCAATCAAAATTTCTCTTACACGCCTCAAGCACAGTCTATGTTTGACAAACACGCCAAACAAAGACGCACAGAGCCAAATAATTTGGCAAACTGATGAAGTTTGACAAATTGTATGATCGTTTACATGGACCTTTGGGCACAGCTTCGTACGGCCTGACTACTCGTCTGGCATTACGGTAATTTTGTTTACGAGACACTGTGAGCAGTTGTGAATAACATTCATGGAACAAAGTTAGGGTACTCAGTATCAACTTCCAGTTCTAGTATAATTTAAACGATTCAAGCATTGCATGCTATGAAAGTTCTGAGGAGGCAGGGTGTAATCCACAGACATCATCATAGTTCAGCCAATTTGCACGAAATATTTTTAAATTATACACACAAACCTTCTTTGTGAATCAGACTATTTTTAAGTGAAAACAGTATCAAAATCTCCTGAGGTTAGCCATCACATCGTCTCCTTCTGCTTTGCCTTTTCACAAACATCTACGTCATCGAAGTTGCAGTATAAGTAGTGGCAATGTTAACAACAGTAGATGACCAGAGGTCCTTCCTGACGCCACCTCCCTTCCTCCCCCCCCCCCCCGACCCCACCCCCTTTCCCTCGTGGACAGAATCTCTGTACCCCATATATCTGCGTCTAAAGTGGATCTCATGTTCAAGTGTGAGAACGTTTGCTAAAAGTCTGCTTATGCATCTGAGCCAGGACGTGGGTACTAGCATGGTATTCATCTAGTCTTCCTCAACCCAATGTCCCACCTTCCTGGACGTTGACCTCCTCCTTTCTGATGGCTCCATCCATACCTCTGTCCACGTTGCACGAAATATGCAGTCCCTGCATTTTGACAGCTGTCATCGCTTCCACACCAAAAAGTCTCTCTCGCATAGCCTATCCATCTGTGGATAAGGTATCTGCAGTGATGAGAACTCACTTGCCCAGTATTCTGTAGGCCTCATGAAGGCTTTCACAGATAGGCAGTACATATTCCACAAACAGATTTCCCGTGTCATGTCCTCAGCACCCCCAATCCTCCCAACTCCCCCAAGAATCAGTTACAAAAGAGCACTCTCCTTGTCACCCAATATCGCCCTGTACCGGAACAACTGAACCATATCCTTAACCAGACCTTTAACTCTCCTTCACCATTCCCTGGGATGAGGGACATCTTATCCTAGATCTTTCCCTCCCTTCCTAAAGTGGTATTCTGTCACCCACCCAACCTACACAACATACTAATCCATCCCTATGACACTCCCACTCCTGACCCTTTACCACAGGATCATATCCCTGTGGAAGACCAAGGTGCAAGGCCTGCCCTATCAACCCACCAAGCACTTCCTATTCCTGTCCTGTCGCTGGCTTACTCCATCAGAGCCTGGGCTGCCTGTGAAAACATCAGTGTCATATACCAACTCTGCTGCACAGCATTTTATGTCAGTGTGACTACCAACCAGCTGTCCATGAGGATGAATGGCTACCACCAAACTGTTGCCATGAACAAAGTTGATCATCCAGTGACACAACATGCGGCTGTGCACAAAACACCCAATTCCAATGACTGCTTCACAACCTGGGCTGATTGAATCGTTCCTGAACTGCACAGGTGGGAGTTACTCTTACAATGCATCCTCTCCTCTTGTAATCGTCCTGACCTCAGACTCAGGTAACTCAGTCACTGCACCCTCTAACCAAAAGTTTGCCCGTCCAACTCTCATCTCCAGTGTCACCTTCCATGTGTGCCACTCCCCACTTCTTACTACAATTATACATCACATGCCTAGCCTGTATACCTGCCACCCCTACCTCCCGCATTCCTAGCCAGCAAACCGGCTGGCTGCCTCCCTCTGAGCTGCTAGCCACACACCCCAGTCCCTTTCCCTACCTCCCTCTCTCTCTACTCACCCCACTCGATACTACCTCGCCATAACCAGTCCACCTGAAGAAATGCAGCAGTGGCACTTGCAGTCCAGCCAGCAGCATGCAGGGACATAGGAGTGTGTGTGTGTGTGTGTGTGTGTGTGTGTGTGTGTGTGCGTGTGTGTGTGTGTGTGGAGAGGGGAGGGATTGGGTCACCTTTAACCCAAAAACATTTACATTCTACTAGAACTTTTCTAAAACATAGCAATTTCTTCACTGAAACTGGTCTCCTAAAAAACGTCAAGCAATAGAGGATTACCAATGGCTACACTAAAGTTCGCAAGGAAGAGAGAAGTTGCCAGCTGAGCGTCGTCAATACTGAACTGGTGGAGAAAATCAATGAAAAGATTCAAGAAAGCTGCCATTTCGCATTTTTGGAGCTCTCATTACAATTTCCTCAAATGTCATGAACTTTTTTGTTTTGTGTTGGGACGCAAAATCCAGGGGGGTTTACACAACTGGTCAGCTTATGTTCTTCTTCTGGCCAATCAAATTATTTTCAAGATCGTCCTTTTCTGTTGCATACAGCCCCAATTCTCACGGCAGAAAGACCATACACAACTGCCACAGAAGCTATTCCTAGAAGGCATTCCCTCATTTGGCATACTGCATGTTG
The DNA here is from genome assembly GCF_021461395.2 of Schistocerca americana. Taxonomy (NCBI): domain Eukaryota; kingdom Metazoa; phylum Arthropoda; class Insecta; order Orthoptera; family Acrididae; genus Schistocerca; species Schistocerca americana. The sequence goes on from NC_060123.1 coordinate 228,202,467, forward strand.
TCCATTTTGACATCCTGTATCCTGTCAATGTATCCATTCGCCATGTCTGTCTACTTATTTGATAACATCCATTTTCTCTCCAACCTGACAATATGGACTCGAGTTTGCAGCTAGTCCCATATCTGTAATCTCGTAGAATCAGGTGTACTGCCGGTGGTCTGCGTCTTCCCAACACGATATTTCGACGTCGTAACTCGGCGTCTTCACCAGGTGTTCCCTGGGACTGGTTGACGAGCTGACCTCGTCCTATATTTATGCTTAGGCGGTGTGTGGCGCTCCCTATGCCGTCCGCGCCCACTGTGGCTATTTCTGGCAGTGGTATCAGTCTCTAGGCGCTCCATCTTCAGTCCGCGCCCGTTGCGGCTCTCTTCTGAGGTAGCGGACATTCCAAGGCGTACCGTATTGGGTCCACGCCCGATTCTAGCACTCCCATGTCTCTGTTGATGTTCCTTATGCTGTCTGCGACCGCGGCGAGTTCCTCTCGCGGCCGAGCCATTCTCTTGGCTTTCTAAACCCGGTATGCGCCTGTGAGGTGCGCTTCCTGCGGCATCCGGCTGCTGTTGGAGCTGCATATTATGACGACCGTCCTCCAAGGAGCTTGCTGCCGCCTGGTATCGCCAATGCCGTTCTGTTCCGTTACTTACGCCCTTGGACGTCTATAGCTCATTCCTGGAGGAAGGAACTTTCTTCCGTTGTTTCTGCAGTAGTTCGAAAACAGGATTTCACGCAGTACTAAGCTGATATCCTCCTTCCCGGTTGATCAAGTTCTCCGCCATCTTGATTTCAATCGATTAATTAATGACACTAGCCCAGAATCGGGGGGTCTGAGCCAGGATCCTGGTTTTGTCATAGTCCATGGTATGCTGAAGGTCCAGGCAATGTTCTGCTATTGCAGATTTAGTTACCTGTCGTAGCCTGGTATGTCTCAGGTGTTCTTTACATCTTATTTTAACTGTTCTGGTAGTTTGACCGATGTAAGACATCCCACATTCACATGGTATATGGTAGACACCAGGTTTCCTTAACCCCAAATCATCCTTTACAGTTCCAAAGAGCGTCCTTATCTTGTTAGGTGGGCAGAACACACACTTGATATAGTGTTTCTTCAAGATTCTGGTGATCTTGGCAGATATAGGTCCAGTATACGGTAGAAAGGCTACATTCCTGGTCGCTTCTTCCTGCTCCTCTCCTGTTACTTCAGGTCGTTTGGTGGGATGGAGTGCTTTGCGGATGTCTCTGGTGGAGTATCCATTGTCTGTGAACACCTTCCGCTGTCAGGCTGTCTACATCAGAGAGTGTTTTGGCTTGGTGTACGAGTGTTCTCAGACTCCATGCTTCTGTGCTGGGTGATGGCAGCTGTCAGCCTGTAGATACAAGTCAGTGTGTGTTGGAATTTAAGAAATACTGCACCATTTTCATAAGAGAACCACAGAGAAAATCACACAGACAGTTGGTTTAGTGCAATGACCTCAGAATGAATGGTGATTAGATGGACACAGGACAAGAGTGTGATAAAAGGTTTACACAATGAGAAGTTCATAGTATTACATCTCTGACGAACAGACAGACGCCACGAGCTGAAATCTGGATGGAGGTTACACACAGTGCATCACACCTCATACTGATGTTGCTGGAGATAAACTGCACATGGAATGAAAATTTAATCACCAGTTATGTGATGAAAGTGTCTACAAAGTTTGTTAAATATCAGATTGATGCTTCATAATATAACATTTTACATATCCATCGATATAAGAAAGATACAATGCCAGAAAAGCTAGTGAAATGTAAAAAGATCTGCAGAGGATCAATGCTTAGTGCAGAAATTAGCAGTTGACTCTTGTCATTAAGTTCAACAAATTAACTTATCAAATTTATCCTAGCATCTTCATAATCTGTCTGAATTTTTTATGATACTCTTACACAAGTAATAAAATAATTTGAAATGTTGTGCCAGAATTAACATATTTTAGGCATCTTTAGAGGCCACTATTCAGTTATTCACAATGTAAATTAAAACTTTAAACAGATTTATCATTCTGTATTAGATTACATTATTGCATACATTTTTCAGTAATGAGATCTCTCATTCTTTCCAGAAAAACTATCAACTAGCAATCCAAACAGAAGGTATGATAATCGACTTAGTACGACACCTCTCTGATGAAAGTATGGAACTGAAGAAACACTGTGCTTCAGCTATATTCAAGGTGAGACATATTTGAGTCTTATTAAATATACGGTAATGAAAGTAAATGAACAGCTCTTAATACCAGTAATGCATTGGTTTCATGAGCAGTGTGCAGAAGATGAGATTACAAGGGATCTAGTACGCCAGAACGGTGGTTTGGACCCATTGGTGAAACTTGCTCGGGACAGCAATGTCCACCAAGATAAACCACTGCTGGCTGCTGTGACTGGGGCCATCTGGAAGTGTTCCATGAGCCCTGACAATGTACGCCGGTTTGATGAACTGAGAACTGTAGAGGTCCTGGTTAGTCTGCTACAGGATGAAAGTGAGGAGGTACTGTTCAAGCAAAGTTTACTTTTTGCTCTGTAACATCACAAACTATACATAATGAAATGTAAACAAGGAGGAGGTTATTCACAAAGTCTAAGAACATTTTCTGATTAACAGAAGACTGTTAAATTTTAGCCATATATATATATATATATATGTAAGCTGAACAAACACTGATAAATGATACCTTTTATCAATATCATCCACTCTTTGTCCTACTCCATTTGCTTGTGCAGCATCAAAGAAAAATGGCTGTCTACATGCCCCACTCCCCAAATGCCCACCATACCATGTCCTAGATTCTCTTAACTTACTTTCATATACTACAATAGGCATCTGATGAAAGCAATAGCACTGTAGTATAGTTTCCTTGAATACAGTTACCCAAATTTGCACAGCAGATATTAAAAGGAGTGACTTACGCCTTTCTCCCAATGAATTCCATCACAGTTCTCAGTGTATGCATATTTAACTTTTGAATGGCTTACACTTTCCTCTTGGAATGCTAACAATTATCGTCTGAATTCCTTCCCTGCCTTCCATCAGTCTGATTTGGAAAGGGCCTCAAACACAGGAGCAGAACTCTGAATAATGTAGGGTCTTGTACATGTTTTCCTTAAAAGATGCAGTCTATTTTCATAATCTGGGGCTTTCATTCTCCTTCTCTGCTATATGTTTCCACATGTCACTGAGTTCTTTCTCTTGTTCATCTAAATTATTTCATACTTATTCACCTATAAAGAGGGATCATCACGATTTTCAATAGACAAACATTTCCAGTAAGCTAAAGTTGTGTGCCAAACGAGAGCTGAAAAACGTGGATGTCTTCTTTATATGTGCAGTGCACTACCAACTACATTCACCTTGTACGTCTTGTCAACCAGCTTGTAGTTTCAACTTGTCACTTGTTTCCACATGTAACATTCAAACTCAACAGAGGCTTTGATACCATACTGTTGGACTAATACCCCTCACAGAAAGATTGTAGTAGCAAGCACAGTCAAATCCAGAATTTTGTTTGTGGAGGGGGGGGGGGATGGGGGGCCATGGCTGAGCTCATAAATTTTATACAGTACAGTCTCGATAGTTCGAGGTAAACAGGACCGGAACCACCTCGAACTATTGAAAACTCGGACTATCGAAATTTAAATGGGGAAAAGAAATATTATGATATTGTAAGTAATACAGGTCAAAATATGAACTTTATTAAAATAAAAGTATTTACACATGCATTTGCATTGGTAGAATAACAATAATTATTTATTTAGACAAGTAATAGTGAAGTGTCTTTCGTTTGGCGAAGCTGCAACTTTTCCTCCACTATCTCAGGAGCAGTAGGTCAGTTGGTGTCGCCTCAGGCTATTGTTCCATGTAGCATATGGTGGCCTCGAGAGCAGCATAGCCATCGGTGTGACTCATCATCGATGCAACCTCTGCCTCATCATCCTTGTCACTCTCACACTGCGATGAAATGTTAACCATGTCAATTATAGAAGTGTCTGTCACTTCCAACTGTTCAACCGAATTTAACCACTCGCCTACTTCCACCTCTTCTGCCTCTTCACACCCTGGCAATCTTCTGATTAAATTACACAATGGTTGATCGTCCTCATCTGTTAAATCTTCAGTTTCTTTGCCTGGCATACTTTCCTGTAGAATTTTCCTCCATGACTTAGAAATTGGGTCTGACTTTATTTCGCTCCAAGATTCGCTAATCCAGTACACAACATCCTTCAAAGCCACTTTCTTCAAAGCTCCTACAATGGTTTCGTTGTCTTCGGAATGCAGGATTGACTGTAGCAATTGCCATCGATACTTTTTTTTTTTAGACATTCCAGAACGCCCTGTTCCATGGACTGAATGAGACAGGTAACGTTTGGTGGGAAAAACAAGGCACAGGTACTGTCGCACTGCAGTTCTCCTGCACTTGGATGTGAGGATGCATTATCCATGAGCACAATTGCTTTGCATTGCAGTCCCCTTTCTTTTAAAAAATTCTTGCAGTCAGGTACAAATGAGTTAAAAAACCAGTTCTTGAAGATTTCCTGATTCATCTAGGCATTATTCTGATGTGTATAGACAACTGGAAGAGCTGAGATGGATACATTCTTGAATGCTCTTGGCTCGGCAGACTTCCCAATGGGAGCTAGTTCTAATTTTAGATGCAAAGGTACAAATTTCCTCTTTTTTGTTACAGCACTCATCTTTGTAAGGTGTACAATGGAACACACAGTCAACAAACAAAACAACACACAACACTGTACAGCACAGGTACAGTACTGGGAACTAAAGCAGCGTATGACTCCCCAGTTTTGATCGGTAGCAGCCGGCAGCACTCGGGGTATTTCATGCCATACTGACAACAGATGTTCGTGCAACAGGGCAGCGAGCTAATTGTCTGTGTTGATTGCATTGTTGTCTGCTTTGTCACTGAGCTGTACTCTCCCTATCTATCTTTTGCAATGATGTTTTCATTATTTATCATGTCAGTAAAAAAAAGAAGGTAGGCCATTGCAAACTTTATTTATTTATTTATTTTTTATTTTTTTTAAAGAGGCTCAGATTATTGGAAACTCGTACTATTGAGACTCGAACTATCGAGACTCTACTGTATTACCGTGTTGCGTCCAAAATATTTAGAGTAGATGAATGTGTTTTCTTAATCTACTATAATACCAACTACAAAGCTTAAAAAGTTTTTGGGGCCGTTAAATCTGAAAGCCATGTTTCAAAGAGTCTTTTCTTTTTGATGATTAAGAAGAAACTGGTGTCATTTTGGGAGAGAGCTGCAGCCCCATAGACAGCCAGCTCTCAGATGTTCCTCTGAAGTTAAACACAGACTCAAGATTGTACTGAGATCGTCTGTGTTGATTGCATTGTTGTCTGCTTTGTCACTGAGCTGTACTCTCCCTATCTATCTTTTGCAATGATGTTTTCATTATTTATCACGTCAGTAAAAAAAAAGAAGGTAGGTCGTTGCAAACTTTATTTATTTATTTATTTTTATTTTTTTTAAAGAGGCTCAGATTATTGGAAACTCGTACTATTGAGACTCGAACTATCGAGACTCTACTGTATTACCGTGTTGCGTCCAAAATATTTAGAGTAGATGAATGTGTTTTCTTAATCTACTATAATACCAACTACAAAGCTTAAAAAGTTTTTGGGGCCGTTTAATCTGAAAGCCATGTTTCAAAGAGTCTTTTCTTTTTGATGATTAAGAAGAAACTGGTGTCATTTTGGGAGAGAGCTGCAGCCCCATAGACAGCCAGCTCTCAGACGTTCCTCTGAAGTTAAACACAGACTCAAGATTGTACTGAGATCTAGGTTTGAAGCCTAGCAGGGCACAAAAATTTGCTTCTCATATATGTTTATCATAACATAATTTTTCTTTCAGTCAACCATCTTTTGACTGATTTGATGCAGTCTACCATGACTTCCACTCCTATGCTAAATTCATCATCTCTGAGCATCACTTGAACCCAATGGCCTCAGTTATTTGTTGGATATATTCCTACCTCATTTTCCCCAACAGTTTTTACTCTCTACAACTGCCTCTAGTCCCATGGGAGTTATTTCCTGAAGTTCTATTAGCCTGTCCCTTCTTTCTGTCAATGATCTCCTTATGTTCATTTCCTCACTGATTCCGTGGAGAAGCACCTCATTTGTCATCTGTCCTCCTAATTTGCAACATTCTTCTATAGCACAACATCTCAAATGCTATATTTCTCTTCTTTCCTGTAGTACATCATTCTTTTCCAAATAATGCAGTGCTCCAAAATTTCTTCCTCAAACTAAACCTGATATCTGATACTAGTAGAATTCTTTTGTACAGGTAGGCACTCTTTGCCCGTAATAGTCTCCTTTTTAAATCTTCTTTGCTTCATTTACCATGTGTTATTTCAGTCCCAGTGTAGCAGAATTTCTTCTTTTCATCTACGTCTTTGCCACCAATTTTGATGTGAAGCCTTCTGCTGATCTCATTTTTGCTACTCATTATTTTCAGCTTTCTTTGCTTTATGTTCAGTCCATGTTCTGTACACATTAAACCATCCATGCCATTTAACAGTCCTTTATTCTTCTTTGCATTGTCTAAGAGTAGCAATGTCATCTGTGATTCACTGCTTAAATTAATAGTAGTGTCACTGGTGATTCCAAGTAATCAATGATTCATGATGGTGGTGGGTGAGGTGGCACTTTAGCTATGATGCACATCTAGGTGCAGGGTTCACCTGTCTATTGGCAACAAGTCATTCAGGACTAAGCTCAAGCTTGGTTTAGAAAAGAAAGGAGAAGGAAATCAACTGAACCCTTTTCGACAGAACCAACCTAGTATTTGCTTTAAGTGATTTAAGGAGACCATAGGAAATCTAAATCCATGTGGCTGGGCGGGGATTTGCTTGGAGTCCTTCCAAACACAATTACAGTGTCTTGCCACTGTTCCGTCTTGGTTGGTAGTTGCGTCTCCAGCCATACTCTTATTTATCTAAAGAAATTCAAGCAAGTACAGAAATGGTTCACTTAAAAGTCTCATGGCTAACTTCTGCCTCTGTCCTTGTCCAGCTTATTTGTACTACTTCAACTCTGGTGGAATGCTAAACTCTGGCTTTCTTTTTTTGTGTTTCATATTCCCACATATCAGACATGTAAATGCTACATGGGAAGTGGTTTATTGTTGCTTTACTTTGATCTAAAAATAGTATATCAACTGTGTACCAGTATTGTTTAGACAATTGTGATGAACACTGACACAGTGTAAGGTGATGTATGGAACACAGGAAAGAACAGGATTATTTATTTTGTGTTTGTTGCCAGTGCACATTCTGATACAGTAAGTACACAAGGGACAGTCCTGCACAACAGTTACATGTTCCACACTTCATATTTGCAGTAAACATTATGATGTGGAACATGTCAACTGAACAAACATAGAACACACATTAGAAAATTTGGCATGTTCAGATTTGCTGATAAGCAATCTGTTAGGTCAAAACTGTGGATTCAAAAAATCTTTAATAGTCAAGATCGCAAATGCAACTTTATTGATTAATAATTTCAGCTTATCTACAAGCCATTTTCAGATCAAAGTAAGATACACTGATCAGTGTACAATTGCCAAACAGCAGGACTTGTCATCATAATTTATGTGACCAGGATCATATGTTGTGCAGCCCAATGGAACAGTGATGTAAATTATCCCAGAATAAAAGGCTATCATATATCATGCACACAGACTGAGTCAGACAGTTTTCACACATGAACACTGAGATCATGCTTGTAACTTTGTTATTCTAAAGTAATGTCATAAGCAGTGACTGTTATGGACTCAAAATGAGAACACGCATCTCATTCTACAGAGCACACATATGAGAACTGTCTGAATTTGTCTGTGTGCATCACATCTCATCATCATCTTGAACAGTTTCCTTCCCCAGGCAGGGTCTGTTTCGAACAGACTCTTGCCATCTAGACCTGCTTTCCCCCCATCTTTCTTTGTTCACTGTGGCCCAGTCCTTGCCTCTTTTTCCAATACATGCCATCACACCTTTCTACCATCTAGAATACCAACCTCTCAGAAGACCAACTTCTCGCCCAAGTTGTGGGAAGTGGACAACACCACACAATACGAGGTGGACTACAGGAGTGAAGGAGAGTGAAGACTTTGAGTGCACCAGGTCTGATATAGTAACTGAGAAGACCCTGTAGGAACTACAGAAAATGGCAGCTAATTGAGTTCTGGTGAAGCTGTGACAGGCCTAGCCAGCAAACAGTGGATTAACAACCAGCTTCCAACAAGGAAACTAGCCTCAGAAAGGATGGTCCATTACATGCTATGACTTATATAATAATTTACATAATAATATAATAGAGGGAAACATTCCACGCGGGAAAAATATATTTAAAAACAAAGATGATGTGACTTACCACACGAAAGCGCTGGCAGGTCGATAGAAACACAAACAAACACATACATACACACAAAATTCAAGCTTTCGCAACAAACTGTTGCCTCATCAGGAAAGAGGGAAGGAGAGGGAAAGACGAAAGGAAGTGGGTTTTAAGGGAGAGGGTAAGGAGTCATTCCAATCCCGGGAGCGGAAAGACTTACCTTAGGGGGAAAAAAGGACGGGTATACACTCGCGCACACACACACATATCCATCCACACATATACAGACACAAGCAGATGGTCTTATATATGTCTGCTTGTGTCTGTATATGTGTGGATGGATATGTGTGTGTGTGCGAGTGTATACCCGTCCTTTTTTCCCCCTAAGGTAAGTCTTTCCGCTCCCAGGATTGGAATGACTCCTTACCCTCTCCCTTAATACCCACTTCCTTTTGTCTTTCCCTCTCCTTCCCTCTTTCCTGATGAGGCAACAGCTTGTTGTGAAAGCTTGAATTTTGTGTGTATGTATGTGTGTGTTTGTGTTTCTATCGACCTGCCAGCGCTTTTGTATGGTAAGTCACATCATCTTTGTTTTTAAATATAATTTACATAATAATTTACATAAATGTTCCATTGGATTGCATAACAAACAATCTCCCTCATGCAAATTATTACAATGTGTCCCATCATTTAGCAGTTGTACACTAACTTAGGTATTTTGTTATGATCTGAAGATGGGTGGTAGATAAGCCGAAAAGCAGTAATCAATAAAATCACATTTGTGATTTTGTCTATTAAGGATTTTTTGAAACCACAGCTTTAAGAATAATTATCTCTATTCAAGAATTCCTCTATGATATACAAAAAGTTGTTACAGAGAAAAATCTTTAATCAACAATCTGAAAACAGTTCTGCTACCTATCAGTAATTTTATTCCCAGGGGCACATTGGAAAACTGCATAAATTACTCCTTTCCATGCCATATTTTGACTCATCAAAGAGCAATGCAAATTATTTGTTCTTCTAGTGTTATAGCTGTCAATATGTCTGCTACTCTCAAACTCAGATGGATTGTTGGCAACAAATTTCATAAGAGAATAACTACACTGTGAGACTGTGGTTAAAATTCCTTGCTGCTCAAAGAGATGCCTGCAAGATGAATGTGCATGAATTCCTACTGAATTCTGATTATTTTCTTTTGTGCAATGAATACTTTTTCCTAATTGAGGAGATGTATCATAACATTATCCCGTAAGACATCAGTGAATGAAAATATGCAAATTACATGGACTTACTGAGTTTTATATACACGAAGTTGGCAATTATTCTTATACCAAAAGTAGACAAACCTAAATGTTTTAGAAGGTTTACTACAGGCTTTTCCAGTGTAAGTTTCATCAATGTGCACATCTAAGAACTTTCCACACTGTTAATGTTTTTTTGTTGGTATATGAGGTTAACAGAAGGTGGGATATTTATGAAATACAAAACCGGATGGAGATTAAAACTAGCCCATTTATGCTAAACCAGCCAGTAACTCACAGGGACATTATTTACTATTTTCTATTTGGATACACCTTTGCTTGGCTTCCAACAATGCTCCTGTCATCTGCAAACAGAACTAATTCCACCTCCATTTTCAAATAAAATGGGAGATGATTAACATAATGCGAGAACTGTAACTAAACAATGATCAAACCCCATAGAGCTCCCACTGTAATTCCCCCCCCCCACATGCAGATGATGTGGCAGCCTTCCTTGTATTACTCGAACAGCTGGGATAACTTTTTGCATTCTCTTTTTTTTTAAATAACAATTCAGAAGTGTGCGAAACTGTGTAGTCCATAAAAGCTTAACTTCTCTAATAGCATATTATGATTCACACAATCGCATAAGATCCCAACTGGTGATATTTTATCATTTAATTAATTTATTATGTGCACAGTAGATGTAAAAAAACTGTCTCAGCAAGTGGCCTTTTTGACATCTGAATTGCAGTTGGCTAAGTGTTCTTCTAATACAAAGGTTGGTGACAACCCTGGAATAAATTAGCTTCTCAACAATTTTAGAAGATGATGTAAGGAGTGAGACTGGCTGGAAGTTAATAACATCTGTGTTGTCACCGTTCTTTTTATAAAAGTTGTAGCACGCCTAGATGACAGTTCACTAGTTTTACTTCTGAAGGAGGTTGAGCAGTTACTATAACACATATAAAGAATATTAGTCCACTTTAGTAAAACTCTTCATGTCCACATGAATGACACTGTATGTTTAGTAAAGTCGTAGAACACAATAATAACTGTTTATTACTTTGGTTAGTACTGAATGACAGTCAAATTCACATTCATTTAACTGTGAACTGTGGTACACAGTTCTGACTAATGATATACTAGCTTGTTTCTGGATCTGAGTTGTGATGATGCTGCTATCAGACTGGGCTATCAAAAAGTGGGGCAAGAGGGCGAGTGATGCTGCACTCTGCAAGTAGACCTCCAGCAGTGGCAGTGTATCGAACCTCTTGACGGTGTGTCTTTATCAATGTCTCTCATCCGTGCTTGCATCTGGCAGGGACTGTACTTGGCTTGTGGATCCATTGTGAGGTATCAGCTTCACTATGGGGCTTCACTCTTTGGACGAAACCACACTCTTTATACAGAGTATCCCAGAAGGAATGGTCAATATTTATGGATATGACAGGAATGATTATTCAAAACATAAAAATCTAGTAAACATGGGCTCTAAAATGCATACCTTAAGAGCTATGAGCACTTCTTCATCCTCAATCCTGTGAAATAAGTCAATGACCATGTTGACGCAAATACACTGGATCCTGTCACATCACCATCTAGGTATGCAGAATGCTGCTGACAATTTTTCCTTTGCCTTTATGGCACAGGGGACATGAGGGGTAATGGCATGAAGTCCCTGGCCACCAGTATTTGTACCAATGTCCTGGATTCAGTTCCACGCCTTCTGCAGTGTTTCATAGGTGCTGTGGATATGGATAGGAAAAAACCTTTCGGATTAGATGGTTGAGCATGCCCTTTATGATGTTTCAGTCATTCGTTCCATATGACTTTAATTAATTTCCTCTTCTTTACTGTGAAACAGTTCTGCTGCAAACTCTTTGCTTTCCACATTTTAATGGGTGGTAATATGGAACAAAAAAAAAAAAAAATTGCCATTAAACATGAGCTCTGAAGTGCATATCGTAAGAGAAATGAGCACTTGTTCATTTTCACTATTGTGAAACACATTTCTTCTGATGAACAAGTGATCATAGCTCTTATGGTATGCATCCTAGGGCCCGGGTTTACTAGACAATTTTTTTCTTGTTTTGGTCCATAGTACCTCCTCTAACAACACAGAAAGCAAAGAGCTTGCAGCAGAAGAGATTTGTTTCCCAGTATTGAACATGAAATAGTGCTCATTGCTCCTAAGGTATATATTTTAGAATTCACATTTAGTAGACTTTTTTGCCTTCTTGGAGATGTCGCACAATAACATATTTTTAATCAGTCTGGGAAACATTATATGCTGTGGGACTACAACTTATATTATTATTCACTCAATATGGACATTTACTTCTTAGAGTCATGATGATCTTTCTTATTTCACTTGAGGATGTGAGATTAAGTTCTATTTCACTAAATCCCCTTTGTATTGCTTCTTTTCATACTGTTTTGCTTTCTCTTCTGAACTATTTGCATGAATTTTCTTACCCTTTTTTTAAAAAGTATTTATTAATGAAATCTGCTACACACAAACTTTCTTTAACAATGCTCTCATTCTCTTTAACAGAAATAATGTCATCTTCTATGGCTCCTTTACCTTTCTCTCTTTGACAATATTCCATATTGATTTTATTCTACTGTCTGAACTGTCAATTTTAGACATGATGTGGCGAAATATAGACTTTTTGTAACTTTTGTTAATACATTACAGTACTGTTTATAATGTGGAAGTATTTCTGGATCATTACTTGTTCCATCTATTTTGCACATGTTCCTTTTTTGTTGTCACACTGCCAGTGCCATCTCACTGCAGTCACAGCTTGGACAGCCTCACCATCCCCTGCTGTTGAGCTCCTAAACTTCCTGAAATCTGCCAGAAAATGATGCTTAAACATTGTGAGGTTACACACTATAATTAATTCAAATAACTGCCCCTCCTCCCCAATACAGTACCACTTAACCATGTATAACGTCAACTTAAACAGTGGAAAATACAGTATGGAATGTAACAATATTATGAAAAGGAAAGTTCCTACTCACCACATAGCGGAGATGCTGAGTCGCAGATAGGCGCAACAAAAAGACTGTCACAGATAAAGCTTTTGGCCATTAAGGCCTTTGTCAACAATAGGCAACAGACAGACAGACAGACAGACAGACACACACACACACACACACACACACACACACACACATGCAAATGCAACTCACACACACAGCTGCGGCCCCCACAAAAACCTCTCCAAATTGTTCACTTCCTACTATAGCCTTTAACTACCATCCCCACTACTTCTAAAATGGCCTCCAACCCTCCCCCACATCCCTTCATAGCTGACAGTCCCTGCCTGACAGACCTAGTACATTCACCCTATCCTCAAAAACTTCCTTCGACCACCATATAGAATCCAGAACCTAAACACATCCAAAAAACAGTCATGAACCTTTCCTCCAAAAGCCTTAGCCACATAGAAGTGTAAATCCTTTCCAAAGGCCTTACCTTTTGTCTCACTTCAAAATTCAATCATGCTCGACTTAAAGATATTCTCTCCTTCTCCCGGTCCCTACATTGGAAAAGCATTTTTGCCACCAACCCTACCAGTCCGACTCAACTTAAGATCAACGCTTAACCCCGCCTGACTCAGTTCACTACTCCATCCAACTGTGATCTAGCTCCTTGCCCCCCCCCCTCCCCAAGTCACCCCCTGTAATCCTGTTAACTTTCCAGAATTTCTTAACCTGGAACCTTGCCTCACCATCATTCCCCATATCCCTCGACATTCAAGCTAACAGGGCTCTGCCAGCTGTCAGATCTGTCACCTAAAAACCCTTCCACAGTGACCCCATTCCAGAAATCTAGCAGGATCTCCAGTCTCTCCTCAAAGCCTTCAGTCCTTCCCAGAACCTCTCTCCAGTCTCTCTCTCTCTCCTCACCACTACCACTCCCTACACTCCTACCTTCTACATGCTTCCTAAAGTCCATAAACCTCACCATCTAGGATACACCATTGTGGCTGGTTACTGTGACCCCACTGAGAGAATCTCTGCTCTTATAGACCAACACCTTCAGCCTATCACCTGCAACTTACCCTCCTATATAAAAGATATCAACCATTTCCTCCTCCGGCTCTCCACAGTTCCTGTTCCTTCACCATATGGTGCCATGCTTGTCACTATTGAAGCCACCACCCTTCATGCCCATGGCCTTGCTGCTATTGAGTATTACTTTCCCCAGTGATCTATGGATTCCAAACCTACAGCTTCCTTCCTGCTCACCATGACGAACAATATCCCCACATGTAATTACCCCTCCTTTGCAGGTATCACCTACAAACAAATATGGGTTATGGCAATGGGTCCCCACATATCACCATCCTATACCAACCTAGTCATGGACCATCTGAAGGAATCCTTCCTAACCATCCCGAATCTCAAACCCCTCACCTTGTTCAGTGTCACTGATGACATCTTCGTGATCTAGACTGAAGGTGAGGACACCCTAGCCACAGTCCTCCAGAATCTCAACACCTTCTCCTCCATTCACTTCACCTGGTCCTCTTCAACCCAACAAGCCACATTCCTCGATGTTGACCTTCACCTCAAACATGGCTACATCAGTACCTACATCTATATCAAATCTACCAAACTCCAGCAATGTCTCCAATTCGACAGCTTTCACCTATTCCACAGCAAGAATTTCCTTCCATGCAACCTAGCCATCCATGGCCATCACATCTGTAGTGATGAGCAGTCCCTCTTGAAATATACCAAGGATCTCACTGACGCCTTCAAAGATTGTAATTACCCTCACATGCTTGTACAGAAACAGACTTCTCATGCCTTATCTCTCCAATCACTCACCATCTCTCAGGGTCCCACTGTTTGGCCACAAAGGAACACTCCCCTCATGACTCAGTAACATCCAGGACTGGAGCAACTGAATCACATTCTTCATCAAGGTTTTGACTACCTCTCGTTGTGTCATGAAATGAGGAATGTCCTATCCACTATCCTCCCTACCCCTCTCACAGTGCTATTCTGTATGCCAGCCACCAAACCTACACAATATCCTCACTCATCTCTACTCAACCCCTGCTCCCAACCCCTTGCTCATGGCTCATATCCTTGGAATAGACCTGGGTGCAAGATATTTCCCATACATCCTCCCACCACCATCTACAGCAGTCCAGTCACAAGCATCACCTATCCCATCAAAGGCAGGGCTACCTGTGAAACCAGTCATGATCTACAAGCTAAGCTGCTACCACTGTACTTCATTCTACATGGGCATGACAAACTGAGCAGCCACAGACAAACTGTGGCCAAGAAAAAGCTGGACCACCCAGTTGCTGAGTGCACTGCCCAACACAATGTTCTTCTGCTTCACAGCCTGTGCCATCTGGATCCTTCCTACCAACACCAGCTTTTCTGAATTGCACAGATGGGAACCCGCCCTACATTCCCATAAACCTTCTGGCATCAACCTTTGTTAGTCATCGTCCTTGACCCACCTATCCTCCTCCCTGTTCCTACTCCACAGCCGTCTATTACACAAGTGCACCCACAGTCTTTTTACATCTCTCCTTTTTCACCCCCCACCCCCACCCAACCTTCTGTCTAGCTCCTGACTGCACCTAGCTACTGCACCTAGCTGCCCTATCCTCTCTGCACCTTGTCCTTATATGCTTCCACAAACTGTACTTTACTGTCTCCCACCTGTACTCTTTTCTCCCTTCCCCTCTCCACCTCTGCCTCCTCCTTACTCCTGATACACTGCGGTAAATACACAAAACTCTGGCTGGCGAGATTCTTCACCGACATCATCCAAACCGGTAATGTGCCTAGTGACCTCAAAAGATCGAAAATAATAGCCATCTTAAAACCAGGGAAACCAACAAACTCACCGAAGAGCTACAGGCCCATAGCACTACTGTCAGTAATATATAAATTGTTAGAAAGGCTCATCTACAATAGAATCTGCCAGAAAATACTCAATGCTATACCAATCGAACAAGCAGGTTTCAGACCAAACCGCAGCTGTGTCGATCAAGTTCTCTCACTCACGACGTACATTGAAGCTGGGTTCCAAAGAAAGCTTAAAACCTCTGCAGCATTCATAGACCTGTCAGCTGCCTACGACACAGTCTGGAGAGAAGGCATGATTTATAAGTTCCTCCGCATAATCCCATGTAAACTAACAGCTCACCTACTAAATAACATGCTGAATGACAGAACGATCCAAGTCACCATGGGTTCAGATATTAGTTCACCGAGGAAATTAAAAAATGGCCTACCTCAAGGATCGGTGCTTGCACCACTCCTCTTCAATCTCTACATTGCAGACATACAGGAAACAAGATCAAAGAAGTTTGGCTACGCCGATGACTGGGTCCTTGCAACGAGAAGTCAGTCATTTGAAGGGGCAGAGGAGACCCTAACAGCTGACTTGGAGAAGATGGGAGAATATTTCCGAAAATGGCACCTGCAACCTAACGCCAACAAAACAGAAGTATCATGTTTTCACCTAAACAATAAAGCGGCTAAGAGGGAGCTCAGAATAAAATTCGAGACCACATGGCTTACCCACAATAAAACCCCAAAGTACCTAGGTGTGACCCTCGATAGAACACTCTCTTTCAAAGGTCACCTAATGAAAACAGCAGAGAAACTAAAAACAAGGAATAACATTATACAGAAGCTCTGTGGAACGACATGGGGAGCGGCAGCTACTACGTTACGGACATCAGCCTTAAGTCTCGTCTTCTCAGCTGCCGAATATTGTGCGCCGGTATGGCTAAACAGCCCCCACACCCATAGAATCGATGCACAGCTCAATAACACAATGAGAATGATCGCTGGTGTAATAAAGACTACACCCGTGGAATGGCTCCCAGTACTAAGCCACATACCACCCCCTAACCTACGCCGCACAAACGCTCTTATAAGAGAGTACAAAAAGATAATGAGCAATCGGAATCTACCCATCCATGAGAATTTTGAAGATGCCACCCAAAGCCGCCTCCGCTCCAGAAGGTCACCCATCAGAACCGCAATAGCCACATCTGCAACAGAGGAAGAATTCAACATAACCAGCGCCTGGCACCAAGAATGGTCCTTAAAGAACATCAGCAAACTTCCATGTATCTCCCAGAAGCCTCCAGGTTTTGACTTATCACGCAAAACCTGGGCAACTTTAAACAGAATTAGAACTAAACATGGCAGATGCGCCTATTCCCTCTACCAGTGGGGCATGACAGAATCGCCGCTATGTCAATGTGGAGAAAATCAAACTATCCAGCACATAATAGAAGACTGCCCCAGGACAGCCTATGATGGGACTCCAGAAGATTTCCTGATGGCGACTCCAGAATCAATTGCATATATTAACTCATTAGATGTTTGTTTGTAATTACTTCCAAACTACTATAACTTTGTATAACTACTGTAACATGTGTATTATGTGTAATTTTGTATAATTTTGTATAATTCTGTATAACTATTGTAATAACTGTAAGAATATCTAATGCCAAATTATTACAATTTTGCATATTGATTGTAATAACAATTGTGTCTAAATGCCATACGCTAAATAAAATAACCTCCACCTTCTCCCCCCCCCCTCCCCTGCCCGACCAGATTGCTCCTCCTGTCATACTCTGTTGCTTGCAGTCTGGCCCTGGCAGCCAGAGGCAGTGGTCATGTGTGTGTGAGCTGCATTTGCATGAATGTGTGTGTGTGTGTGTGTGTGTGTGTGTGTGTGTGTGTGTGTGTGCGTGTGTGTACTTTTTGTCTATTTCAGAAAAAGGCCCTATGGCTGAAAGCTGACGTGTTTAGTAGCCTTTTTGTTGCGCCTGTCTGCAACTCAGTATCTCTGCTATGCTGTGAGTAGCAATCTATCCTTTTTCTAGCATTTTAATTACTCTTTTATTTACAGATAGAGTTGGAGTTTGTAATTTTTATCTTGGGGAGACTAATAAATTAGTAGGTATGTTTTTTAAATTTCCTTCATGAACATGGTTTATTTTTCGTACAATAAAACATACAGTATGTCACTCTGCATGAGTGCCCATCTTCTACAAAATACTACTGAAATATGCTCACTATTTTTATTTACTTAAATTTGGCGTATTTCGTGACAGTACATTTTCCGTTAGATGTTTACATGGCGATATTGGTCTTGGCTTCAGTTGTCTAGTGGAAGAATGATTCCACAATGCATCTTTGTCAGCTGCAGAAATGACCTGGTTCAATGCATTTGCCACATTTTTGGTGCTTCAAATACCATTTCTTCGAATGTGGTTGCAAATTATTTATGATGGCGACCTGCACATTGTTCTACCGTCAACACACACCAAGAGTTAACTGCCGACTGACTACAGTCAAAGACAGCTCCAGCGTCAAAGACATTTTACACAACACACAAGCTTCCACTTGTAATCAGTCTCTTTGATATTCTTCATCACATTTACTAATAGTAATCAATATGCTGTCACTCTCAAAAATATAAGTAAATTAACATAAGGCAAATTACAACAAAAAAATTTTGACAAAAATATAAGAAAACATTTATAATTTGGTATCGACAAATCCAGTAGAAAATAACACATCTCCCAGATCCATTACACTACTATTAAACTGGCTCATTGAAAAAAAAAACTAATTGCTGTCACTACTTTGACACTAAATTAACACGAATAATCAAAGTTCTGTCTCTTCAGGTGTTGGCTATTCTTCTATTTTTTCCCACATTTTTAAAATGGACACTTGCCACAGATATCTCTGAAGTGGGTTTGTGTACATAATAATAAAATGTCAGAGTTAGACCTTACAAAATAGTGTTCTACTTATGCTGTATCATGAATTCCAAAAGTTCCAGAAATATTTACTTAGGACCTTTCCAACAAATTTAGCAGATGAATCATCCCATGATCTCAAAGCTTCCATATACAACAGCCAGCAATATTCAGAACCTCCTCTTTCCTGCAAGAGTGTTCTGTACAGGCCACTAGTTTTGAAAACTGGAACAAAGTCAAAACCTATACTGGCTCTACTGACTTCCAACACCTTCCAATCAAACTTCAATCAAAACTATTCACAATATTGCAGTTTCAGTTTAAAAATCCTGTTACGGTTTAAACCAATCCTACATGCCCCAGCATGGCTTCAAAACTGCACAAGATCTACAATAGAGATCTACACTTTCAATGAACTATTCCTCTGTATACCCTACAGAACCTGGATGAAAGCTTATGGAATTATCTACAGCCAATAATTGAATCACTAGTTCCAATGGTAATTCAGTCCTCACACTGAACTGACCATAGAACCACTTAAACCTGACTATGTTCAGAGTGTCATGTACTTATGGAAAACTATCCATAAACATGAACTCCCATTACAATCATGTTAAACCATGTTGGAACCATTAACTGAATAAATGATGATAAATGATAGCTCACTTCTAACCCGGGCTTTAGTCAGAAAATTATAACTTGTGGTATTCACCCTATACCTCAAAATTTTTCAGACAGGCTCAAAGGGATGTTGCTCCAACAATAGACATCCTATGCTGATTGCCTCTCCGTTACCAGCCAGAATTTCACATATGGCAGTGGATTCAGTACAGAAAGCAGAGGTCCTGTTGATGAACATCAAATCAGATACATGATCCACCAAAAGAGCATTTCTTAAAGGGGTTATAGTCTCATTTGTAAATGAGTAGAAAGACTCCTGTAAAACTGTAAGCATGTATGATTTGTATTTTATTGGATCTTGCCAAAGGCACAGATTTTAAATTACTCACTTTAGTCACACAGTTAGCTACTTTAACATAATGGTCAAAATTTTGTTGCAATGACTGAAATATTTGAACAGTTCCTTTTATCGAACAAGGAAACTTCAGGCTGAAATAACAGCAGTGTTAGGAAAAGGAAAGATCACTGCAATATTGTACCTGTCTGCAACTCAACATGCCATCTCTGCTGTTGGAAGTTTCATTTCCCTCTTTTGAAGGTTGCAATAAATACATCAGCTAATCCTATCAATGCATGCAACATTATTCTTAAATTCCCTACAAACTCTGCATTTCCTAAATATTTCTGTAAAGCAGAATATTTGCCTTTTTCTTTTTGATCTCTTGTAACGTCATCCTCACCCATGTTAAAAAGGGAATATAACTGTCAAAGTTTTCCCAATTAGCTTGTAGAGTTGTTTTAGTTGATGAAACCCAGTGAATTGTAAAATTTTACCAATATGAAACATTTGTTGCCCCAAAGCTTTTGCATAGATGTTTATTTCCCTTTTGTTCTTGGGAGATTCATTGTATACAGCATACAGTTTTTCTACAAATATCTGAAAGTAATTAATTCCAAGGACTTCCCTGATGGAATCATTAACAGCTAGCTCTAGTCTATTGCTGCTGCAGTGCCAGTCTTAAGTTCCACCCCTACACCACTGCTTCTCTGTATCATAGTTGAAACATCATCAAACGAAAAACATATAAGACATTCTTTTAAGTATTCTTCACTCATTCCAAAGAAGTTGAGTTTTTTAAAGAGGACAGTTGTAACACTAGAAGCTGTGCCACTCTAGTCAAGTCAAATCTAAAAACGTAGTTTGACTGTTGTCAGCATTTTCCACATAAAAATTTTAAACACATAACTAGTGTCTCCTGTTTGCTTAATGTACTAGATTCATTTATTAATATTCTCATTTCCCATTTGTTGTCTACAATATGCTTCATGACCCTTTATGCATACTTTTAGTGAAATGAGATGTGATATTAGTACAAGAGAAATTTGTGTGAAGGATTCTTCCCATACTGAGCCCATTAAGAGACTGGAGATCTGTATCAAATGGCATATCAGTATAAGGTCTCTGATATTTTGCAATTTTATAAGCTGTTCTAAAAACATGAACAGCAGTTTCAACTTTTCTCTTTTCATTTTTGTAACTCCTTGTCCTAAGTTTTACTTTTTGCTTGATTCTACTATTTCTGACATGCGTGATTTACTTAATTTATGATCGTGAATTTTTTCTTTGAAATCTGTTGTCTTTCATAGTAATATATTTTTCCCTGTATTCATTCCTGCAAAATGTGAAGTCCCTAAGGCCTATCAGGAATAAAATTTGCTTCTGAATGTATCTTACATCCTATGTTAACTTTATTGATTCATTCTCAGCACTGAAATAACTCCACTGATCTGAGGTCCAACAAGGACGCAGAAATGTGGTTGACACTGAATGAACCCATTACACAATTTATTGCAGAGCTTGTAGAGGTACTTACTGCACTTTCCACTGTGGCGAGTCATTTCACTGCACTTTTGGCACCATCACTATCTCTATTCAGAATTTTTCCTATATTTCTTTCAGGTTCACCAGTTTCATCACATTTATTTTGTTTGAACCACTTTAGTAAACTCACTTTTCTTTTTATTTTGTGGCCATGTATATAACATCTGACTCCTAACAAGTCACAGTACCTACTGTTTTGTAATCAAGATTCTCTTTCAAATGTAAACTAATTCTAGATACAGCAAGTCTCATTAACATAAAACAGATTACATTTTGCTAAGCAGTGAGGTATTGCATTGACTATTACTGATTATCATTAAACTTGATTTAGTGCAAGAGGATGACAATGGTTAAAATCAGATGAACTAATTCATTGGTGAAGCACTTTTTTTATACTCCTTTGTAATGTGTAGCATAAAGAAAAATCTTTCCTCAATATTATCATCTCACCCATTATTATGCGTGTTGTATGAGATTATTTTCTGTTATCTAACAGACTCATTAAATTTATAGACTTTTAAACAACAACAGGATTGATATTTTGAGAGCCAGTCCATACTGCAATAAATTTGCAGGTTTTAGACCTTCTGATACACTATTTGGGAAATTCTATAATTCCCAGTAGTGAGTGCTGGTGATTACCAGCCCAACTAATGCCCTGCTTCTAACATTGGCTTAATTCTTTATTTCTGCTGACATGATGTGGAATAGCAGCCAGGTGCTCACCAGAAGTGGCAGCTTCCCACCTCTACACGACTTCTCTTTCTCTACAACAATATACATACAGCACAAATATAACATCATAATAAACTATTCTATAATATCCATGTTTTAGCCATACAAATGCATGTAAATCTGTCCAAAATGAATTGAGGTGACAACTAATCTGTAATGTACTGCACAAAATGTTTTTGACACATTACAGAACCTCCTCCTCACATTAACTTATCACAGATCCACACCTAACCTAGCTGAGATGGAATTCTCTCTCTACAAATGTTACAATAAAATAATTAACTTAAATCCAAACTAGTGACATTTACTCATATCATATTTTCTCCAATGGCTGATTTGGTGGTTGAGAAGCTGTGCTTCTTTTATTCCCTTTTAAAGATTCTCAGTTCTTTATCAAATCTACAATCATCTTATTTCAAATTGTTGTTTAATTTTGTTCTACAATTTATTTCTGATAAGTTCCAGAGGCCATACAGGTTTTAATCATATATTGTTTAACTTATTTCACCTTTAAATAACGTGTGATGAAAGATGCATTCATTGCTTCTTCACACCATGAGTCACCCTAATGTCTTGCTTGTTCCATCTGCATATATACCTTTCATGTTGTGATCACCATACCGCATATGCTGACCTTACCAGGTATTTAACCCATGCAATTAACTGCTCATCTCAAAGATAATGAGAAACATATTCTCATCCAGAAAAATTTAAGAGAGAGTACCCCCATCCAGCACAAAGCATTAATAGGCACTTACCCTGCTAAACACACATGCAACAACAAACTCATAATTCTCAATTACTCAAAATTTATCACCATTGAAGATATTTATTCTGTCATGTGAACACCAACATAATCACCCATACAAACCCAAGAACAAAAAAATTTTTAATTCTGTTGAACATTACAGCTTTTCCTTGTGCCGTGTGACTTTGATGGAGGCTTCCAGCAATCTCTCATACCCTCTTCATCAAACCATCACTAAATAATACTTCTGGTATTCTCAAGTTATTCTACCTCCAACTTCAAATTCTTTTCCTTACAGTTCTTCCTACCTCACACTTCCATCTTACTTTGACATACTTCTGCCCTTTTTTCTTTCAGGTCATACTTTTCTTGACTTTTTGCCTTACCCTCGTTTTTCAATATATCGTATTACTGCACAAATACAATGCTATCAGTGATCTTCTGGTATCTTATTCATCAACTGTGGTGGGAAAATACTTTACTTTTGTATTTTTCATACATTTATCAACTTTTTAATATTCTCTATCGTTTTAATATCACTTTCCAATAGACAATTTGTGACTGAAAACAAATTATTTAATGTATAGTCTACTTCTGTAGTCCTTTCCTCTTTATTATCATCACTTATGGTCAAAGTCTGCACCTGCACAGTCAAATAGTTCCTTATATCATGTAGATGATACTTTCCTACTATTTTTTATCAGTACCTATCTTCTTTACAACTACAATCGTGGGATGAGGTATTTCTTTTATCTCAAAAGGTCCCTCATACAGGGCTTCTGATGAAAACTCTCTCATTAACACTGAAATTAATAGGTTCAGTCCACTGGCCTCATCTAAATATTCATGCTAAAGCCCTTCTTTTCAGGTTTCTGTTTACTAAATTATTTATTGATCCCTCCCAGTCCTTCACCTGAGGGTTTTTTTGTCTTATATGGTAACCTGTCTCCTGTGATTTTACCAGCAATTATTTCCCTGGGAGCTATCCCAGTGCAGTCATCAGGGATCTCACTTAAAACTCTTTGAGGAATAGTAAGTCCTAGCCAAACACCCTCATTCTTTCATCACACTTCCCGAAGGGTTTGCCTGGAGGCAATTAAAATATGCTGTATTTAGTTACTTGACATACTGTCAAAAACTCTTTAGAAGCCTGAGAGGTAAATGAGCTCCATTATCTGAGTTCAAATGCTTAGGGCACTCTAGTTTAGGCAATTATTCCATTTGCAAAATTCTAATTACAGTTTAACTATTGGCTACTTTGACCAGATATAAATTTACATAACTGGAATAGGCTTACACCAATATCACTTACTGTATAAACTGTACCTCTTATTCTTCAAGGTAATGGTCTGAAAATGTCAATTGTAGATAAATCTCAAAGGTGTGATGGTATTATAGGGTATAACTCTTCATACCCAACATCCTGTGTTTAGTTAGTTGGTTCTATTTACATATTCTTAACTCTTTATTGATAATTCTGTTGATCCCTTTTATTTCAAAATGTCCAGAAATTTTATGAATTCAACATATTAATTTACAGATATGTACTTTGGGAATACAGACTTGCCATATGGATAAATCCTTATCTCTCTTATTAAATAGGTGGAGGAAGTTTCTTATTGCCTCTATACATTTGGGATCAGGCTTAATAGCTTGCTGGCTTGCCGTATGTCCCAGAAGCTTTATTTAACAACATCCAAAATGCACTTTTGAAAACGTAATAAGTATTCCCTTTTCAGTTAATCTTTCTAAGAATTCTTCCAGTAATAATATGCTTTTCCCAGTTCTCTGTCACAATCATAAAATCATCAACATAAATAAATACCTTCTCTAAGAACTTATCCCATAATACCAAACCAAGTGCACAAATAAATGCAGCCAATGATACGTTAAGTCCAAATGGTGAAACTTTATACTGATAACACCTTCCATCAAATATGAAATCCATATACTTCCTAGATTCCACAGCCAAGGGAACCTTCCAGTTACCTTCTATTAGATCTACAATCCTTAAATACTTAGTGTTGCGGAACCTAACCAACGTTTCTTCTATAGGTCATGATGGATCTCCCTCAATTTCATTTATCTTACTCAACATTCTAGCATCAAGAACTAATCTAATATCACCATTAGATTTCCTCATGACTACTGTAGGTTTATAATATAGACAATCAGATAGCTCTATAATTTACCATCTGACCATATGATGTATCTCTTTCCTTGCCACTTCATGTATGCTCAAAGCAATGGATATGGTATCGTGAAAAATGGTATCTGTGACATTATCTCAGATTTGCATTCATATCCTTCAGTTACCCTAGTTTATCACTAAAAGGTTTCTCATTTCTTCCCAGTACCTTTACCAGCTAATTTCTTTCCGCTTCAGGTCATACAGCAGGCTCACATTTCTCTTTGATCTGATCTTCCTATATGTTATGTCTATTAATTCTAATTACTCCTAATGCATCTTCTTCACCCATCAATTCTATATTTCTTTCCATCTTTATCTTGTAACTATTCATTTTCTCAATGGAATCAGTTTTTAATTGTCCCTTATTCAACCTAACTCAGACCTGCTGGTCATGGACATGTATGAGCATGACCCTCATGGTAAGTCTAATAATACACTGTGGCTGACCATCCAATCCATATCTACCAACACAGGTAACTTAATGTCAGTTACAACCAGCATTTACTGTTGTATCATTATTCCAGAAATTTTAAACACCAGTAACAGTCCTTATACCTTTTGTGCCAGTTAAACCTACCACCTGCAGATTGCTCACTGGGAAAGAAGGACATCTCCCATTTGTTTCTATTCTGTTCCCACATTTCTTTCAACAATAAGCTGTTTTGGCCAGCAATCTCCAAAAGAAACTCTACCATCTGAGTCTCAAAACATCCTTGTACTAATAATCTTCAGATATTCATCTCCCATTCGTCTTTGTACGTAAGTAATTCCTCATCTAAAGCTTGATGATCTTGGTATTTGAGAAAAGCATTTTTAAAACAATTTTAAGTTTGCAATGTACTAGTCAAAATGATGGCTTGAACATCCCCTGTGACCTCTGAGATTATCATCCTATTGCTTACTGGCTTGTAACACCCTTTGTTGCCACAAGTCTGATTATCATGGTTCCTGTTACTTATATTGCCATTAGGATGATTACCATTACATTATTATTATTATTATTATTATTATTATTATTATCACTGTCATTACTATTTTAATTATGATATTGTGGATCATTTCATCCCCTTATATTTCTGTGTCTTGACTAATTTGGAGTTTGATACCCACTGTAATTAATGTGTTCTTCCTTTGTCTCTTCCTTCTTCCTTTAATAACCTTGTTTCTAGTACTATTTACTTGTACATAGTTAGATATCCTAGTTTTCAGTTTATTTTTAGCCTTATTTAAATAATCGAATTGGTCTAGTAGTTCTAATAGAGTTCTAATAGAGTTTGGTCTTGAGTCCACCTTTCACCTACTAAACATACTCATGCCTTACCTGATAACCATGTTATTAACAGTTCATTTAGATGTAACTTGCTCACAAGCTTATCCAGCTACAAAATTTGGTCCAAATGGTACTCAACAAAATTCCTACAAACGCCTCAGTTTTCAAAATATCTCTGTGGGCCAAATAATTCTAATCACAGTTTTCTTTGCGCATTGTCAGACTAATACTTGGCCTCAAATGCTCTGGAGAGATCTTTAACAGCATTAAATGTATTCAAATTTAATATCATCTACTGTGAAGCATCTTCCTCCAAATGACATAATAAATCTTATACTTTATTATGAAATGGAAAGTTGCTGCTCACCATATAGTGAAGATGCTGAGTCACAGATAGACACAACAAAAAGACTGTCTTTTTGTTCTGCCTATCTGCAACTCAGCATCTCTGCTATATGGTGAGCAGCAACTTTCCTTTTCATAATACTGTCACATTCCATCCTGGATTTTTCATTGTTTGTTTTAAACCTTATACTTTTATCCCAGGAGGAAGATAAAGCTCCTTGAAAATACTTTAGAAAAAATTAGTGGATGCACAGAAACCTTAGGTTTAAACTGTGGAAATTGATGCCCAATAGCTTTCATTTCTATCTTTGTTTCCTCCATAAAATTCCATCTCTAGTATATGAGTCTGATCCCAACTGGAATTGTTGTTCAATGACCAGCAGACCTCTGATGTATTATCTCCACTACTGTCATGACAATGACTACTTCCCTTACTGAAGGGAGCTGAAGTTACATAACTTCCATTATTTACACCAGGTTCACTGGCAAGTCAGTTCTCTTAGATGAAAAACTAATTTCGTGTTCAACTACTCAACTACACACCTTTGGATATTCTCTACTGGAGAGCCTGTAATATTGCCTAGCTCATTAATTTAGGTTTGAACCCTTTGATTATTTTTTGTCACTTGGCGTTACATCCTCAAGTTATTACTTATTTATCGTATGGCAATACAGACACATAAGAAAGAAACAGACAAATCACTAATATAACAAACATTAATAATTGCAAACAAACATCACTAATATAACAAAGTTTAAGGATTACAAACAAACATCAAGTCTATTAATATAATCTATTGACTCTGGAGTTGCAAGCAGGAAGTCATTGGGGCTCCCATTATAGGCTCTTCTGGAACACACTTCAACAATGTGGCTGAAGGTCTGGTTAGTTCGTGTCCGTAATATAACACAACACGTGCACCCTGGGTAATGCTAAATGAACTAGCACATACTGGCAGTCAAATAATCTGAGGATCTCCTGACTACAAAACACTTTCAGAAAGAGTTATGTCACCAGACAGACATCCTCAAGTAATAAGCTGACTAACATTTCCTGTGACTCTTCGGCTTTTTACATTTCGCTAGGTAGTGCCACCTGTTCACCCAATGTATAGATATATTTGTATCTCACCTCATTTTTTGTGTTTGTATGTATGAATCTGTCTCCTCTGAATGCTTTAGATTTACTGCGCAATGTGCCAATTTTGTATTATAAATCATTATCATCATTAATAGCATCTTATTCAGTTAACTTAAAGAGTCTAATCATAAAGTTTCCAAACTATAAACAAAATTTAATGAAACCTCTCTTTTTACATTTTTGCTTGTTACTCACTCCAAATATTTGTCAAAACAGGTGCTAACAAATGTTGTCGGAGGGCTTGCCCAGTGTGCAAAATTTCCTCATAATCGAGAAGTTCTGAGAAATGCCAAAGGTATTCCTCTGCTAGTGCAGTTACTGAACAGTACTAACCAGTCACTACTGGAGAACGTTGCCCTTGTGCTTGGTGAGTGTGCTAATGAGAAGGAATCAATGGCAATCATTGAAGAACTTGATGGCGTGAGGCTCATCTGGTCTTTGCTGAAGAATCCATCACCTCGGGTGCAAGCAAATGCTGCTTGGGCATTATGTCCATGCATCCATAATGCTAAGGTACATATAATATTAATACTAATTCTAACTTCTAAGAAATTCCAATCTGAGACATAAGACACAAGCAGTTAGGACTGAATGAGAGGGCGTGTTTCCTAATGTATGCTTCCATAATCATGAAGGGAAGATTTCATTGAAAGAGATTGAGTCAGTAAGGACAATAACAAGGGCAAATAAATTTCTGAGCCTGTATAAGACCAAAATGTTTGTTGGTGCAGAGTATTAACAGTTCAGATGTAATCAAAGCACTGTATTTTTGACCAGGCATAAAAGAATTCAACCCACAACCCCACAAGACAGTGTTAAGGCAAACTGGGAACCATGTCCACTTTCCTAGAGGTGTTAGGCCAATTATTTTTCTCTTAAAACAAGCAGAATTCTTATAAAATCATACAGCACACCACAGTTGTAAGTACATGTTTAGAGACAATGTATAGCTAATGATTACTAATTTTACAATGCATTACTTTACTAAAGTGTGTCTCAAAGAACACAATAAGATGTAATCAATATCAAAGCCCCCTCCCAGTACTTGACACTCACTAACTTCCAACCGATTTTCATCCTAAGATTGTTGATTACCTTTGTCAGATAATAATTTTTCTCACTTGTGATATAGCTTGAGTTGTTGGTTTTCACCTCGTGTTGCACAAAGAACATTTTTACATCCAAATTACTGGTACCTACCTAAGCCTTGTGATTACAGCAGATTTCTTAACACAGCATTTATTGATAAGGAGCTTCATAGGATGTAGCAGAATCAACTCTTCACCAATTTCATTGAGAGGGTTGTCCATTCACTTAAGTTTTCCTAAGTGCTACTTGATGCAACAAACTCTGCAACATTTTGCTGTTTTCTCACACTTCAGCTTATGGCTGCACTCCCAAAACTTGTAAGCTATCTACTAATGTCTTACAATTTTTTGTCAGCTTTCCAATTTGCATTGATATACATTTCAGTCTTGCACCAGCTGAGTGCAGTATTTGTAGGATCTTGCAAATAATTTAGCATATATTTCACTCATCACCAGTGTTCCTTTCTTGGATGTTGCTCAAGTATGTGAGACCCAACCAGATAGGACTAACAGGGGATATTGAACATATACAGAGAAGAGCGGCACGAATGGTCACAGGTTTGCTTAATCCATGGGAGAGTATCACAGAGATATTAAAGGAACTGAACTGGTAGACTCTTGAAGATAGATGTGAACAATAACAAAAAAGTCTACTAAAAAGTTTCAGGAACCAACTTTAAATGATTACTGTAGGAATATTCTACAACCTCCTACATATCGCTCACATTGGGATTTTGAAGATAAGAGTAGAATAATTACTGCATGCACAGAGGCATTCAAACAATCATTCTTGCTGTGCTCCATACATGAATGGAACTGGAAGAAACACTAACAACTAGTACAGTGGACATACCCTCTGCCATACACCTCACAGTGGTTTGCAGAGTATAGATGTAAATGTAGATGTAGGTTGCTACTTAACTGGCTGGAATATGCCACTGAATAAGCTAAAATTGGGGGTCAAATTACATTCATAAGACTTAAGGCATGAGAGAAAGGCAGTAGTTGAGACGGCAGTGAGACAGTGTTGTAGCTTATCCCCTATGTTACTCAATCTGTGTGTACAGCAAGCACTAAAGGAAATCAAGGAGAAATTTAGGAAAGGAATTAAAGCTTCAGAAGGAGAAATAAAAACTTTAAGATTTTCCAATGATGTAATTCTGCTAGAGGTGACAAAAGGCTTGGTACATTACGTGGACAAAACAAACAATATCTTGAAAGGAGGTTATAAGGTGAACATCAGTGAAAGTAAATGAAGGTTAATAGTGTGTTGTTGAATTAAATCAGGTGATGCTGATTCAACACTAAAAGTAGACAAGTCGTGCTGTTTGTGCACCAAAATAATTAACAATTAAAAGAGTAAAAAGGGCATAAAATGCAGGTTGCCAATAGAAAGAAAAGTTTTTCTGAAAAAGAAAAATATGTTAACATTTAGTATACATGTAGGAGCTAGTGCTACAGCAAGAACAAACATTATTTATGGAAAATAGTTCTTTACAGAGCAAGATGTAAGATTCAATAAAGTAAAAGTTGTGTGTGGCACTGAATACATCGACTGGACTACAGTTACAGAATAGGACAAGCACTTATTTTCAGTCACTTAAATAATACTGGTCCTTTGGCGGCTCATCAGGTGGCCTCTATAAGGGGGCCTTCGAACTGTAAGGACGTGCAATCTCTAAAATCACATTTGTCATGCATGAGTGAAGGTACATCACTCCTCCCTTCTAGGTGGTGGATAAACTGCATACATACATAAAAACAACTAGGCACAGAAAAATACATGGTACAGAAAAAATGTGTGGTACAGAAAAAGTGCACAGTACAGAAAAAATGCATGGTACAGAAAAAAAATACAGCTACCGGAAAAGCACTGGTACCGAACATCTGCTGGTACCAAAGAAGCACTGGTATCATAAAAAAAGAGCACTGACCTCACAAGGCAGTGAGATCATGAGTCACGGAAAACACCGATGATGGCACTGACTTCTATTTCATCGCCTGACATCAGCGGCTGCTGCAGCATCAGGCGGGCAGTCACCAGTGAGTAGGGGCAGAAGTGGTGAGGGTACAGTTTAGTGCACAATCTCCCTCTCATGAGAGGCTGTAGGACAGGGCTGGGGATAGCATTTCCATAGCAAATTTCCTGTCAAGGTTGGTGGTTGGCACCAGAGGCCTCAGTGAGGGCGTTGAGGACAATGACCGCACAGGACCCAGCAACAGAGGGTGGTGGTGACTGCGACATCACATGCAGTGGGGGCTGCACCAACAATGGCAGTCAAGGATTAGGGGTGGGAGGGCAGGAACCCAAGTCAGTGATGCCCTGCTGCAGTGGCAGGGGAGGAACAGTCGCTAGGCCATCCAGAATAAATCCTGCCACATGCAGCTGTAGCTGGTCAAAGTGACAGGATGCCCACACTTCAGGAGTGTGGAAATGCACAGGCACCAACCCCAGCAGTGCCTGATGGCAGCAGGAACCCAGTTAAGCCCACAGCTAAAACTGTTATAACCTTTAATCACTAATAAATTGCGTGGATATACAAATGTAGAACAATAGCGGGTTACATGCTACCAACTCCGAATCTGTCATTAGACTGCCATGCTGTGACATGCGGCCGGCACCGTTCATAGCTAGGTGGCGCTCCCGCACTCAGCCGAGTTGCGGAGCGCCTCTATCGCCGTGTTCGCGTACTGACGTAGCGGCACTGTTAAATATCGTGGCACTGTCACAACACTTTTCCCCCCTTGAAACAAAAAACACTCACTTCCTTGGAGACACAAACAGGGCGGAGACATCCATGGCCTCTTGGGAGGCCCCGAGAAGATCCCGTGGAGAAACACGAGAGTATGGTCGAAAATGTCCATGACGGAAGCTAGTGCGTGGAACGTGCCTCCTGGACGAGATGATGGGTGAAAACTCCGGAGCAGCATCCATAGGTGTCGTGGACCTGGGGGTGTGCTCCAGCGATATGGGTCCCAGATAAGGCGGCGTCGTGACTGGGGCCGGTTCTGGCGTACTCGGAAACGGTAGCGACGGCGGCTGCAACAACATGCACGGGAGATCGGCAGCAGCGACAGGACTGGCGTCTCGGGCTGGTGGAGGCGAAGGAAGGTGCGGTGGCACCGGTGTGGCCACCACTCGTGGATGCATCTAGTCGTAATGGCGAAAAACCATGCCGTTGTCCGTACGTATTTCACAAAGCCAGCGGCCGCGAAGAGCCTTGACCACCCCTGGAATCCATTTAGGGCGAGATCCATACCCTCGTGCCCACACGTCGGCGCCCACTGAGTATTTTCCCGCACTAGGGGACACAGTACAAGTCCTGACACTTTGAAGCAAGTGCAGTAGAGTGCGCGGTTGGTGGCCATGCAAGAGTTCAGCAGGGCTGCGATCACCCAGAGTCGTGAAGCGATAAGAACTCAGAAAATGCAACAGAGCGTCATCTGTGGAAAAATCACTAAGGAATTTTTTCATCTGGCTTTTGAAAGTGCGGACAAGGCGCTCGACGTCCCCATTCAATTGTGGATGGAAGGTGGGTGCTGTAACATCATGAATCCCGTGTCCAGTATAAAAATCACGGAAGACCTGCGAAGAGAACTGAGGGCCATTGTCCGTGACGATCGTGGATGGAAGACCTTCTAGCGCAAAGATTTTGGACAAAGCCAGCGTCGTCGCTGCAGTGGTGGGCGACGGACATCGAACAACAAATGGAAATTTCGAGAAGGCGTCAATCAACAGTAGCCAATAAGTGCCGAGGAAGGTGCCGGCAAAGTCAGCGTGCACCCGTTCCCATGGCTGCGCCGGATCAGGCCACGGAGAGGGCATTGTACGGTGTGCAGCCAGTTGTTGAGCACACTGACCACATGCAGCGACCATGTGGGCAATGTCTGAATCAATACTGGGCCAATAAACGTGCCTGTGGGCCAGGGACTTATTCCGAGAAATCCCCCAATGGCCTTCATGCAACAGTTTGAGAACATCTTTGCGAAGAGAGGCTGGCACCACGACCCGTGAAGATGCACCATCCGTGGCCAAAAGAACAACACCCTCACAAACAGACAGACGAAGACACAAGGCATGGTAGTTGCGAAGGGGATCCGATGCCCGGCCCTTGGTCCTGTCCGGCCAACCCCGTTGAACAAAACCAAACCGATCACCTGACGCAGGACCGGGTCCCGTGCAGTAGCCGACGCGACCACTGAACCTGTAAGTGGAAAACCCTCGACTGCACGACGTTCTTCCTCATCAATGTGGAAACAGAGTAGTTCATCTCGATCGAAAACCGGGTCGGGGCCCATTGGCAAACGCGACAACGCATCAGCATTGGCGTGCTGGGCCATGGGGCGATAGTGAATCTCATAGTGAAAACGAGACAAGTATAAGGCCCAACGTTGCAGGCGGTGAGCGGCCTTATCCAGAAGCGACGCCGATGGGCTGAACAGAGAGACCAGTGGCTTGTGGTCGGTGATGAGGTGAAACTTAGAACCATACAAAAAAATGCTGAACATTTTTAGAGCATAAATGATAGCGAGCACCTCCTTTTCGATTTGAGAGTAACACCATTGCGCATCGTTGAGGGTCATGGAAACATAGGTGATGGGTCGTTTCGACCCATCCTCATACCGATGGGCAAGAACAGCCCCTAGGCCATACTGTGACGAGTCAGTCGCCAGAACCAAGTGCTGACCCGGACGGAATGTGGCAAGACAAGGCGCCGAATGCAAATGAGCCTTCAGGCAGACAAAAGCCTGCTCACACTCGTCAGACCAACAGAAAGGAACATTTTTGCGTAACAGCTGATGCAGAGGATGAGCTACCGCCACCGCGGATGGAATGAATTTGTGATAATAAGCAATCTTGCCTAGAAACGCCTGAAGTTCTTTGACCGTAGACGGCCGTGGTAGAGCAGTAATGGCCGCAACATGCTGACATAGAGGACGTATACCCTCACGGGACACGTGGAAACCAAAATACACAATGGAGGGTTGGAAAAACTGTGACTTGTCCAGATTGCACTTCAACCCGGCCGAATGCAGGACCTGAAACAGTGAATGCAAATTGCGAAGGTGCTCCTCAGTGGAGGCCCCCGTGACAACAATGTCATCCGGATAGTTGATGCAGCCGGGAACAGAAGCTGTAAGCTGTTCCAAAAACTGCTGAAAAATGGCCGGCACATTAGCGATGCCAAATGGTAACCACTGGTACTGATACAACCCACAAGGAGTGTTGATGACGAGAAATTTCTTGGAAGAAGCATCCAACGGCAACTGATGGTATGCCTCCGATAAGTCAAGTTTGGAAAAGAACTGGCCCCCAGCGAGCCTGGTAAATAACTCCTCAGGACGGGGAAGAGGATAAGTGTCAATGAGGCTCTGAGCATTGACAGTGGCTTTAAAATCACCACACAATCGCAGACTCCCGTTTGGTTTAGAAACCACCACGATTGGCGATGCCCATTCGCTGGAGGTAACAGGAAGAAGAATCCCTGAAGCTGTTAACCTGTCTATCTCAGCCTTGACAGGTGCACGCAACGCCACCGGAATAGGGCGTGCCCAGAAAAACTTAGGGCGAGCTGTAGGTTTAAGAGTAATGTGGGCTTCAAAATCCTTGGCACGACCCAGACCAGCAGAGAACACGGACGAGAATTCAGAACACAATCCATCCAGCTGTTGATACAGAATATCCTCAGATATGAGGCACACATCATCATCAATGGAGAACCCGAACAACTGGAAAGCATCATACCTGAACAGGTTTTCAGTGCCCGCATGATCCACCACATAAAACGTGAGGGGCCTAACAACAGACTTGTAGGCAGTGGAAGCATCAAACTGGCCAATGATAGGAATTTTCTGCTTATTATAAGTCCTCAGATTTCGCGTAACGGGAGACAAGGGAGGGGAGCCCAACTCCAAATACGTGCAAGAATTAATGAGAGTTACTGCAGAGCCAGTGTCATCTTGCATGCGAATGTCTTTATCCAGAACACGAACAGTGACAAACAACTTATTTGTTTGAGAAAGCACACAGTTAACATCCATGTCCGATGCCTCATCCTCGTCGACAGGAACTTTAGGGGACTGACACACAGAAGCAATGTGGCCTTTTTTCTTACATGAATTACACGTGGCCCCACATTTTGGACACGCGGCCCTGTCATGCTGTACGAAACAACGTGGACAAGAAGGAAGTGCGGAACGAACCTGCTTCTGTGGTTGCTGTTTTTGCTGCGAGTGTGGCAGCCCAACGCGACGTTGTTGACGTGAGTGAACCGCCGCCACATCGTCGTTCCCCTGGGAAACAGGCAAATTGTCTGTGTTGAAAGTTGTCTGTATAGCGCCTACATCACACCTCGCGTCTATTTGCGCACCAGCAGCGTGAGACACTTCAAAAGATTGAGCGATGCTTAGAACTTCCGACAATGACGGGTTTGGCAGTTGTAAGGCACGTTGCCGAACTTCTTTATCAGGAGCAAGCCGTAGAATAGCATCCCTAACCATTGAATCAGCATAAGACTCATGATGAGTGTCCGTGACAAACTGACATTTCCAACTCAGACTGTGTAGTTCCGCCGCCCAAGCCCGGTAAGATTGATGGGGCTGTTTACGACACCGGTAGAATGCCACGCGGGCGGCAATGACGTGGGTGTTTTTTCGGTAATAGGTAGACAATAAGTCACACATTTCTTGGAAGGACAGAGAGGCAGGTTCCCACAGAGGGGCTAACTGAGATAGCAGCTGATAGATCCGTGGGGAAATCCAAGATAGAAATAACGACTTACATATAGGAGCGTCGACAACGCCGAAAGCCAAGAAGTGTTGCCGCAAACGCTTCTCATAATCCTCCCAGGCTTCAGCGGCCTCGTCGTAAGGAGGGAATGGAGGCGGAGAAGAGGAAGACAGACGATGAGTAAGCGACGTCGACAACGCCTGAATAGCAGCCGTCAGCTGTGTTTGTTGTTCAATGAGCGCTTGCATAAGCTGTTCCATGTCTGCCCCGACACGAACACACAATTCCACAACGCAGAAAAAAAATATCCGACCTCGTCGCCAAAAAGTATTATAACCTTTAATCACTAATAAATTGCGTGGATATACAAACGTAGAACAATAGCGGGTTACATGCTACCAACTCCGAATCTGTCATTAGACTGCCGTGCCATGACATGCGGCCAGCGCCGTTCATAGCTAGGTGGCGCTCCCGCGCTCAGCCGAGTTGCGGAGCGCCTCTATCGCCGTGTTCGCGTACTGACGTAGCGGCACTGTTAAATATCGTGGCACTGTCACAACAAAAACCACAAGTCCAGACAGGTGTACCCAGCTGGAACCATCACGAAGCCAATGACACTGGCAGATGCAGCATCAGGTACAGCAGGTGAAGGAGGGGCCATGGTTGGCATCCACGTAGCAGCTCCACTGGGCTCTTTTTGTTCCCCACCGGAGTGATATGGTACAAAATAAAAAAAATAAAAATGGTCTTAAGGCAGCTTCAGGAGACCTGCCGGATACATACTTCCACATCTGAGTTTGAGATGCCTGAACCATGCATTCAGCATCGTCATTAGATTGATGATGATATGGAGGTGCTGTGAGATGGTGAACACCACTAGCCTGACAAAAAAATGCAGATTCTTGAAAACTGGGGGCTGTCATCAGTAATGACAGTATACCCAAG
Source organism: Schistocerca americana (assembly GCF_021461395.2). Lineage (NCBI taxonomy): Eukaryota > Metazoa > Arthropoda > Insecta > Orthoptera > Acrididae > Schistocerca > Schistocerca americana. Next base: position 228,238,597 of record NC_060123.1, read on the forward strand.
TCACTCAATTGCAAAAGTCTTAGATGGGGCTGAAATAGTGGCAGCAACGGACATGGACAGACGATGTGCCACATAGGGAGACTTGGAATTGGCATGCACTACAATAACTCAGTACTGATTTAGAAAGTCCCAGTAAAATTGACATGCAGATGCTTCCATAGGTGCTGTGGCATCAGCCAGGGGGAAAAGAAGCCTGGGGCACCAAGTATTGCTGAACACAGTGATTGTAAGTGGCAATAGCCATGTAACATCCCCATCTCTGCCTGGCCAATACACATGCCAGTGGACCAAAGCTTTGGTGTGAGGTGTCCCCCAATGTGCAACATACAGAAGCAACAGTACATTAGGGAGTAAGGAAGAAGGAATCACAACCTGGTGAGCAGCATCCTCCGTGGCTAACAAAAGAACCCTGTCAAACACACAAAGGTGATGTTGGAGAGAGAAGTAATTACACAAGGAATCTGAAGCATGACTTGGGGGGTTTTCCCACCAACGTGCTGCACAAAAGAGAGGACCCAACAAAGTACAGGATCCATGATGAAGGCTGATGCTACTATGGCACTAATGATGGGAGAACAATTGACCACATTCTGGTTCCCAATATCTAAATAGAAACAAAGCAACTCATTCTGATCAAACAGTGGGTCCGACATGATTGGAAGGTGAGATAAGATATCAGCATTAGTGTGTTGTGCCTTTGGCTGGGAATGGATCTGATAATGATAACAGGAGAGGAAGAGAGCCCACTGCTACAATCAAGGACTAAATGGAACTTATAACCATACAAGAAGACGTGAAATTTCTTGATGGTGAACACCATCACTAAAGTCTTCTTTTTAATTTGAGAATACTGCTGCTGCATGTGAGTTAAAGTCTTAGAAGTGTAAGCAATGAGTCATTCGGTCATGTCTGCATATTTGTGCACCAACACTGCACCAAGACCATGCTGAAAGCCATCTGTAGCAAACATGAGATGCTGACCCAACTGAAAAGTGGCCAGACACAGGGCAGATCGAAGCTTAGATTTAAGCAAAGTGAATGCTCGGTCACAAGCTGGTGACAGAAAAAAAGGCACATTTTTATGCAAAAGTGCTTGCAGGGGCTGAGCAAGAGTGGATGCTTTTGGAAAAATCTTATGGTAGTACCTAACTTTACATCTGCAGTTCCTTAAACAAAGCAACAACTGGATCAACATGGTGATGCAACAATTTGACCCCTATGCAAGAAACTTCAAAACCTAGGTACTCAACTGATGACTGAAAAAATTGAGATTTGGTAAGATTGCACTTGAGATCTGCAGACTGCAAAAGAGAAAACAGCAATCAGAGATTTCTAAGGTGGCCTTCGGTGGAAGAACCGAAAACAATGATACTTTCAAGGTGATTGATGCACCTAGACACAGAGGCTGTCAGCTGTTCTAAAAAAATGCTGAAAAATTGTGGGCATACTGGCAACACCAAAAGGCAAGCATTGATTTTGGCATATACCAAAATGTGTATTGACAATGAAAAGGTGCACAGTGGCCTCATCCAAAGGAAGCTGGAGGTATGCTTCCAACAAATCATCAGTCTTGGAAAAGTAGTGGCCACCTGATAATTTTGCAAGCAACTCGTCATGGCAGGGCAAAGCATATGTATCTATCATGGACTGTGCATTAATTGTGACACTGAAGTCATCATAGAGGCAATGCTTACCCATCGGCTTCATAAAGACACAGGCACCGTCCCCCCCCCCCCCCCCCCTGAATAATTTAAGAAAATTATTAGTTATATTATGCTTTGTAAAATCACAAAATTATGTTGGAATTTTTTATTTTCCTTGTTTGACAATAGTTATCTTTTAAAATACATTCATTAATGAGTTAAAACAAATAATTATTATGGTAGTAAGCAGGTTAACTGAAAATGAGTGGTGTGAACCATGACAGAGTTACGGTGTGGTGGGCACACTTACAATTTGTCCCAGTGCGCGAACCTTCGGGTAAAGTCTGGTACAGGTGAACCAGCGTTGCGGCCGCGGTGACATCAAAAGGACTGGAGCAGAAGCACCTGGAACCCTCCGCCTCACATCGCCTTGACGCTTTGAGACATTATGACACCACAGCTATATAAAGCCCACCTTGCTGTCACAGTCATTCACTGTCAATAGTTTCATTCAGTGCAAGTTGCAGACGTGTTTAGTGCTCCGACTTTAGTGTTTAGTGAACTATTTTATATGACTATATTTTATTCATTTACTTTGTCTCTTAGTGTATTGTGAATTAATTTTGCAACAGATAAATTTGTTACCAAAAATGCGTGCTTGGAAGTTAATGATACTGCAAGTCAACCTTCAACAATTATTGTGTCGTCAATTGCTCCATCGTCTTCAGGTGAGAACCATTCATAACCAAAACCTGGACAATCTGGTTAGGGAAGATCATTTCAGAAGTCTTGGTTGATCAAATATACATGGCTAGAATATGAAGCATCTACAAAAAAGTTTTTTCCAAAACCTGTAAAGAGGGAATGCTAAAAATCTATTACAATTTTCTTCAAAAAAAGAAGATGCATTTACTTCCATCGGGTTTTCTAACTGGAAAAAAGCTCTGGAAAAATTCCATCTTCATTAAAATAGATTTACATATAAAGAAGGTGTTCTGAAACTAAACTCTATCACTAACCGAAGTGTGGCCCCCCAATTGAATGAACAGTTAGATAGTGATATGAAGAAAGGCCGTATAGCTCTTGAGACAATTTTTACTACCATGCATTTTCTATGCCAACAAGGACTAGAAATTACAGGGCACAAAGATGTAAACTCAATTTTTTTTCAATTGTTGGAACTCCGAAAGAATGACATACCTGAGTTTAAAGATTGGGTATAAGAGGACATCCCACAATATTCAAAATGAAATCATTGATCTACTAGGAAAGTCTGTGTTGGGAAAGGTATTGGCTTCAATCAAGAAGACAACACTTTTCTATTATGGTTGACAAAACAAGTGATTCTTCAATTCACAAACAAGTGTCATTTTGTATTCATACAGTCGATGATTCCTTATATGTCAACAAAGACTTTATTAGATTATATGAGACCCCCAACACTGAATCCCAAACTCTGTTTAGTATCCTAAAAGATGTTTTTGCTCATCTTCATTTGTCAATGTATAACTTAAGAGGTGCCTCGAATATGAGAGGTAAGTTCAAAGGACTAAAAACATCAGTTTTGGATATACAACCAAAAGCACATTATGTGCTGCACTGCTCACAGTTTAGACTTGGCAGTTGTAGACAGTCTCTGCAATCTTATGTCTATGAGGGACATTATGGCTTTAGCCAAGGACTTAATAAACACCATAAGGGAATCCAACAAATGGAAGGGACTTTTCAGAAGTATACACTGTGAGAGTGCCAACGACCAAGCTGGTCTACGACCCCTTTGCCCGACTCAATGAACTATACAAGCTTCTAGTATCTTGAGAATATTGAAAAACTTTGAAGAACTTCTAGAGTTTTTTGAAACATTTTCTGCAGAGGGCAAAACAGAGGCGGGTTACAAATGTGCAGGCTACCTTGAATCAATGTTACAATTCAAGACTTATTTCTTTTTACATCTTTATTGCCATGCAGTGAACCCAGTAGAGGATGCCAATGAAAAAATTCAGTGCCCTCATCTAAGTGTTGCTGATCTGGAAAAAATATATGAGGGCTTGATTTGTATATTTGATGGAAGGCATGATAGTTTTGAACACTTTTGGAAATTTTGCTTAAAAGAAAAACCTTCGCAAGTTGATGATCCTTCACTTCCTTGGAATCAAAGTATACCAAAGAAGTATGAAAACAACGAAGTCAGCTCACCGCACACTTTCAAAACCCCAAAGGAATACTACAAAGCTGTTTACACTGAAGTTTGTGAAATGGTGCAATCTTGCATTACTGAACAGTTTGCTTCAACTGGACTCACACAGGTCATTGCAGTTGAACAAGAGTGCTTGCTTTTAGTAAAGAGAGGTGGAACAAATTTGGAAAAATCAATTGAGTTTTCCAAAAATGACCTAGACATTGAGAGACTGCGCTTACATTTGAATATGTTAGCCGATATTGCTAATAAAAATAACTGGTCTTAAAAAACATGTGTGATGTGAGAAAGTACGTTAGACAAGAGCCTGCAGTTGGAGAAATGTTATGTGAAGTAGTGAAGTGCATTAAGCTTTTCCAAGTATTTCTAATCACGACAGTAACAGCAGAAGGCTCATTTAGCGCCCTTAGACGTCTGAAGTCATATCTCCGATCAACAATGGGACAGAAGCGATTGAACAACTTGGCTGTTCTTTATGCCCACTGAGATGTTTTGGATGATTCAGCAATCCAGTCAGATGGTTGACATTTGCACCTTTCTAAAGACACCCTAGCCCTAATAATGGAATTTAGAGCAATATTAAAAAATTTTATAAAATGGGGAATTAAATACATACATACTGTCAAATTTTCAGTTTCGAAATATTAGTACTAGTTTAGTACTGTATTACTATATTACTATAGTACTGTATCAGTTATTTTTAAATACTTAAATATTTTTAGGGTGTAAGACCCTATTAAAACCCGCTATTTACACTCTTTTTGACTGAAAGTATTAGGCATACTGTATTAACTTTTTTAACTGTATTAAAGCATTAACTTTTAGATATCATTTTTATTTAATGAAGCCTGAGCCTTATTCAAAGTAAGCTTATTAATCAAAGTGTGACAGCAATATTTTATGTTTTATTCTTTTAATGATAGTTTAGAATTTGTTTAATATAATTTCAGCCTTTTCAGAGCTATATATTTACTGCTCTGTAATAGTCTATAAGCATGATTATTATTGTAAATTAAATTAGCTTTTTATGGAAATACCATGCGTGTTTATGTTTTCTTTGTTTCAAAGCCAAAAAATGTGTCAGGCATGTCAAGTTTCCCAGAGTGTTGTGTTATCGAGAGTCCAGTTTTTGGGATTCTAATGTTGATCATACGACTCTAAAATGCTTACAAAAACTTTAAAACTCACTATTTTTCATCTAAAATTTAGAAAATTTCCCGCAGAAAGACCCCCAGTATGGGCTCCCCCAATATTTTTTATAAGTCAGCGCCCCTGCTTAAAGATGATGAATGATGTAGACCATGCACTGGAAGAAATAGGCTGAATGACATCGAGTGACATCAAACTGTCTGATTTGGCCTTGTCAAAGTCATGCAGCATAACACACACGTGATGTACCAAAAAGCAGTATGGGAATGATCCACAACAAGGAAGTTGATGAGAGGGTGAACAACAGATTTGTAAGAGACAGGAGCAGAGAAATAACCTAGGATTGGAATCCGCAGTTGATTGTAGCTGAGCAATTTCTGCGAAATCTGTGTGAGAGGAGGGGAACCCAAGTCCGTGTAAGTTTGTGCATTTACTAAAGTCACTGCAGCTTCTGTGTCCACAGGCATTTTAGTGGTTTATTAAACATACACAAGTCAATAAACAATTTGTCTGGGGAAACAGTCACTAAAGATATGCAATTTATGTCTATCAGTACTACTGTGTCCACCACGTTTAAAGAGGAGTTACACACTGATGCAATGTGGCCTTCCTTTTGACACTTGTTGCAAACAATCCAACATTTAGGGCATGCAGCACACTTGTGTTGGATGAATCTGTACAGGGAAGATGGAAGGGAGCATGCAGCTGCTGATGTAAACCAGCCTGTTCCTGCTGTGGCCATAACCAACGCTGTCTCATGCAACACTGAATTGAAGGTTGTACTGCTGCAATGGATTCCCCTTCATCCTGAACACTTGCAGCATGCCTAACAGGGGTTGACTGACCAACTTCCAATATCCCCCCCCACACAGCAATCTGATTGCCTGCGGCCATTGACACTTCAAAGGACTGTGCTATATTGAGCACTTATGTAAGTGTCAGATTATCATATTGATATGCTTTTTTGCAGACTTTCCTATCCAGAGCTACACAGATAATAATATCATGCACCCTGTTTTGAGTGTAGGCTTCACGATAGGTACCAGCAACAAATTTACATCGCTGGCTCAACCCGTGTAAGACTGGTTTGGGCGTTTCTGAGAATGGTAAAATTCTACATGTGTTGCAGTTCTGTCACAGTAATAGGTTGAGAGAAGCTTACACATTTCATCAAATGACAAGCTGAGCAGTTCTTGCAAAGTCACAAGTTGGTACAACAACTGGTAAGTGCACAGAAAAAGCCGGGAAAGAAAGAGAACACTACACAGGTTTGCAACGACCATGCAAAAAACCTGTAAATGTTGGCACAGTCATGTCCCATAGGAGTCCCAGTCTTCAGCTGATACATCATATGCCAGAAAGGGTGATGGATGCACTGACTGGAGAGTAACCTGCCACGAACACACATATGCCATTTCAGTGAAAGCGTTAGTGAGAGCCTGCTGTTGTTCCACGAAAGCTTGCTGCTAGGCAGTGATATGTTGGAGTATTTCTTCCACCAAGATGGTTATCAGATGACTTACCACTGACACTAACATGCAGAGAAAATGTAACCCTCACTTGTCACTAAGTTTGCTGTAACGAGAAGAAACACGATTTATGGAACATAGTACTCTACAGAGCAACACATAAGATACAGTGATGTACAGGTTGTGCGTAGTACTAAACACATTGACTAGACAACAGTAATACAGATTACAGAATAGGCTGAGCACTCATTTGTGATCACTTAACTAATACTGTTTCTTTAGTGGCTCACCAGAGTGCACTAGGGTGTCAACCCAAGTGGCCTTTATAAGCAGGTCTGTAAACTGTATGGACGCACGACCTCTGAAATTGCGCACATCATGAGTGAATGTACATTAGTAGTTAGGAATTATTTTCTGATAGTATTTTTGGAGTGCAGCCTTATATGGAAGTGAAATGTGGGTGACATGCAATACATACAAGAAGAGAACACAAGACCTCAAAATGTGGTGCTACAGAGGTTTTCTGAGGATTAGGTTAACAGATCAGATAACTAATGAAGAAATACTGAATTTAATTAGAGAGAAAAAAATAATATGACACAATTTGAGTAAAATAAGGCATCCTGAGGTACCAAGGAATAATTACTTCGATAATGGGGAGAAGTGGGAAAACTGAAACAGAAATGATGGATTGACTGCAGTAAATAGATTAAAGTAGACAGGTGTTGCCATAACCATTCAGAGACCAAGATACTTACTCATGATAAAGTAGATTGGAGACCTGCATTAAACAAGTCTTTGGACTGAAGACCACAACTACAGACAATATACTCATTACTAAATACAGGAGACTTTCAATCATGGTTCTGTATTTCAATGCATCTTGTTTGCTTATCTTGTCTGCATCATTTTGTAGTTGTGCATTTATTATGAATGATGTTTTCCATTCAGGTTTCATTTAAAATTTCTTTTGCATACGCCTTTTGGTCCAGACTCAATGTTCCATCTTCTCTACTAACTACGATTAACAGTGTGCGGTGTACGACTCCACAGTCCCTTACCTCAAATTTGATGATTCAGTTTTTCAATGTGATGAGCAGGCTTTTTCTCTCTTATGAATTAGGAGAAGAGTGGTGGTCCACAAACCTGAAATGTGAAAATGAAGGCAGTGCATTAAAATCTGTGATAGTCAGAAGAGGACATCCACAATGTATAAAGTGCAGTAAAAGTATTCTGAGCCCTTAACCACTTAACCTTCTCTTGAAACAAGAAGAGTCAATACAACATGACACAACTCATTATAGTTGCAAGTACATTTTATTTAAAGACAATACAGAGTGAAAGAGAATGTCAAGGGACACAATGAAATATGGTCAGTAACACTAAACAAGCCCACAGCATTATAGATGAGCCTCTGCAGAATCCGGAAGGAATCCAGAGGAACTAATGGCATGCCTTAGCTTTTAGTCAATCTGTGATTCACACGTGGAGAGGCTCAAGTGATACCACACTGAAAGACAAGCTAACACGAGTTTTTAATTTATCGCATATAATCAACACAGCATTTATTTCATGAAAAATACAAGAATTATACCAAAAATTCAAATTACATATGCTCATATTGCTTTGAACACATGTACATCAACTGTTGTTTGCCTTACTTTGGAGCTTAAAATGTTTAAGTCTATTCAGCAAATGAGAACAAATCATGAATATCTTGTTACTGATAATTCAGTTATCAAAATTTTTAGAAGTTGTTTCATATGATGAATAATGAAAGCTATTACTATGAATTCTTGTTACATTTATAATGTACTGAACATAATATACAGTTACTAAGTGATCTTCAACTTTTTTTTCTTTTTGTACCTAGAATTCTGGAGAAATGGTGAGAAGTTTTGTTGGTGGTCTGGAGTTGATTGTAAGCCTACTTCGTTCAAGCGATATTAATGTCCTCGCCTGTGTATGTGCTGCTCTTTCCAAAATAGCACTGGATAAGGAGAATCTGGCTATTATTACAGATCACGGTGTGGTGCCAATGTTAGCACAACTGGTTCTAACAGTAAGCTGTTATTTTTTTTAACATTATAGCCCTTAAGATCCCAGCCAAAAGCACACTTCGCTTAGCAGAGTTACACATTGAAATTAACTGCTGAGACAAAGACAACTACTAATTGTTGTGTAACATGCAAATATCTACTTTTGTCATGTTTAAATCATGTCACCAGATACAGAGGCCTCACAGAAAGCTGTGAAACTATTACAGTTGATCAATGTAGACAACAGACTCATGAACTCAGTCCACACTCCAGCAGATATGATTCATTTCCTTTGAAACTCTTGTAACAACTGTGCTGTTTAATCCACTGTTTCTATTCCTATACCGTAGCATCAACAGTATTGCTGAATATGTATGTTGTTTCTTCTATTAATATTGTATATGGATGTAATGTACATGACAACAGTTATCATAAACATTCCTCTGCTGAAGCTAAATTATGTTCAGTTACACTGCACACTTTTCTGGTTAATCTAACAACTCAGGTAAGCAGAAACACCAGTTATTGCAGAAATAAAACACTAGGAAATTCAATATAGCACAAATTTCCTTACAGATTTACTGAACATTCTAGAAGTGAGATGAAAAGCTTTTGGGTTTCCAGCAAGGTGGCAGTGTTCAGATTCTGCAACATTTTGATGAGTGTCATGATCATTATCTTCCAGTGAAGTGCCAAAATACTGTGGCTGTCCCTATATTTTATTAGTGGTGTGGCTGGCCCTTCCATATGCCTGTGTAAACCATTCTGACATTGTTGATGGGCAAGGAAGGGATGAGAGTGGAGCAGTGTTGCAGTGGTGGGTTGGATACTGCACCCAAATCTCTGTATCAGCACTCTTGGCCTGTCTCGCATGGGCACATTCATAACACAATTCCACAGATGTGGGATCCCACACCAAATTGGTTGACAGCCTTCATCCCTCTTGACAATATATTTGAAGGTCCTTGTGTTTACAGATTCCTTAATAATGCTTCCCTAATTGTTACTGGTTGAGCACAACAAATTGGTGTTCCCAAAACCAAATATATGTGCTTCATATAGGTTGCACTCTACAAATGCTTTTTTCTCTGTCTCCCAGATGTATACGTCTCGTGTATTTCTTGCAGCAGTTTGAAATACAGTGCTGATTTGCCTAATGTATTGGAGTGTCAGTGAGTCCCTCACAACCAATAATGTTTTCTGTCTACAGCGTTGGTAAGAGGATGGTTTTTGTGTCACATTTTCCAAGCAGCCACGTGGTCTTGGCTCGGAATTGCTCCATATAGGGAATCAAAGCAATTCTTGGCAGGGGACTGATGACCTCAGATGTTAAGTCCCACAGTGCTCAGAGCCATTTGAACCAATTGTTGGCTCTGTTTTCTTTCTGATTTGTTGCATCTTTTCTTTTGTTGAATACCCTTCTAATTTGTGCTTCACTGTATTCTTTTTGATGCAACATTTGCTTTAGGTGTGGCTGGCTCTTCTTCACAGATGGCATGCATCCTGTGTACCAGCATGGTTAACACAGTATGCCTCTGTTTCAGTTGGTTGGAACTCATTTCATGTAGGCCTGTATGGGTCTACTTCTTGTACACTACATGGTTAGTGAACTGTGTCTTTTTCCTTATTAGGACGTCCACGAAAGGAAGGTATCCATTCTCTTCTAGTTCCATTGTGTAAGTAATGTTTTGATGGACACTGTTTAAGCAATGCATAAACTCATCCAATCTGAGGCCCCTACACCACAAATGTCTCATTGAGATAGCAGAAGAAGTGTTTGGTTTTAGGTGGGCAGTTTGAGGTGCCAACTCCACAAGTGTTCCATGTTGACTGGAAAACACAGGGACTTGTGGGGATCCTGTGGTCTTCCAATTAAGAAAAGGCACAGCAAACCAGGAAGAACAGGAAGGAGACAACAGACTCATTTTTCTTCCCTCTATGGAGCCACTTTCAACCAAGATTGTGAGGCCGCTTGGAAAATGCAAAATCAAAACTTTATTCTGACCACCACCAAAGCTAAAAGTGACTCTTGGTTAAGCAAAAGACCCATCAAAACTTCATATGCCGTGTGAATGTGGGCACCGGTACATCTGACAAACATACTGTTGTATCTCGAAATACTGTGAGGACAACATTAGGTGTGTATGCCTGTGACACACAGAGAAAATGGCATTGGCAGAATACCACCTCAATATAGTACATATATTTGATTTTGAGAACACTAAGTTGTTATGCCAAGCCAGCAGCTATTAGAAAAGCATAGTTAAAGAAACTAAAGAAATAATGATACATGAGAATCTTGTCAGTAGAGACAATGGCTATTAACTAAGTTAGTCAGGGAATCCCCCACTAGTGGCTTGATGCCAAGAGCATGTCCAATATGTGAAATGGATCAAGAACACCCATGCAGAGATTCAAGAACAGGGTACAGACCACCTATACCCTACCACTCTGCCCTCTACCCACCTACTTGGTGCACTAGAGCCTGATATACATAGTCGGAGTGAGGGAACTGCCACACCACATGTATAAATATAGGGACATCCACAATATCTCATCATTTTGCAAGAAGATAATGAATATGAATCTATTCAAAACAACACAGTATCACTGTTATCTGGCAGGAAATCATTGGAACTTTTCATCAGTACTGTGTGCCAGGAAAGCCTACAGCCACAAATTCTAGAAGCATGATAAAACTGTTCCAGTAACTAGATTTTTTATCTGTTGCCTTTGTGCAAAATAGCTTCTTCATGTAGTCAGTAAATGGCTGAACATGTGTTGCTGTATATGTACTTTATTCTGTCCTGTGGTATTTCTTGACTCATGTTTTCCTTTTCAGTTATGCCACAAGTCTGACTCATTTTGGTTTGTCAAAACACATCACACATAGTGTAACCCTTATAAATACATGTGATTGTAATAAGTGAAAAAACAAATAAGACATAGACTACATCATCATTATAAAACCACATAAAAAGAAAAGCAAGAAGAAAAAACAATATGTACTTATCAGCAGATGACAGAGATAATACTGATATACTGATATACTGATAATATGAAAATAACACAATTCACAATCATGTAACAGTTTATTATAAATATGAGGAAACAAACAGAAATTACAAGGGGTTGTAAATGTACACATGTGTAAAAGAGAGGTAAAACTGAAAGGAAGATTCAATGTTTCGCCCTAACAGTAGATAACCATTATAAACAGAATTCTGCAACAGGGGAACATAAATTATAGAGGTGGTTTAAAACATAAAAAGGCTATTACCACAAAAGTCAATAATAATATCGTCAGCTGAACGGCCACTATACAATATTGAATAGTTTGTTCTTTGATGTTCTATGCACAGAAAAGTGAAGAAAATGGTACCAGTCAACACAGTTTCAACAACTGCAAAAATACTGATGCTGCAATTGCAATGTTACCAACTCCCAGTATATATTACTTTTTATTTGTTTCTATATAGAACTATTTGCTTTATCCTATACAGCAAACTTCAGTTGTCACTATAGTGACAACAGCAAAATGCGAGCTGAGGGCACCAGGCATTTCAAATATAAGTACAGATGCACAGGTGAATGCTTGTAAGACAGCGAAAAATACAACTATCTGGTCTAAAATATTGTACATTTTAACAATTTTTGTGACACATAAGAAATTAATGGATGCTATTGAAGATGGCAATAAAACCAGAGATAAGGTTAGAACAATCAAAACTGGCACAACAGAACTGTGTTGAGCCACAGAAGCCTAATTACTTGCACTGACTTAAATAATAAAAAGGTATATTATTATCGACTCAATAATATTCACTATCAAGGCTGAAATTTTTGCTATTGTGATTTAAAAGATAGTATTGAATAGTCACATAGCAACAAATAAGTTTCTTGTGAAATAAATATGAGAGTACTTTGTTAATCGGCAAAAAGGGTAATGAAATTGGATAAAGAAAGACCAGTTACAACTGTATTCACCCCTTAGATCATGTCAGATGTTTTTTAACTTTAGTCTTTGTGCCTGTGGACGGACTCTGAAATCAAAGTGTATTTATTTGGACAAAGACACTTCCATTTTAAAAAATTATTTCTATATTTAGCACTCTGAATTGGAGGAAAAAACATTATTTATGTACTAGAAAACTTCTCACATGCAGCAGGCATTAAATGCTCTTCCAGCTATACTTTAGGTATGGCACAGCAACATGTCAGAATATCAGCATGTAATTATTGACTTATGAGTGGAAACAAATAGTAAAAAAAACTGACAGAAAACAAGATGTATGTGAAATTTAACAACAGTATTTTGACTTCTGGGTTGATAGTGTCTCTTTTGGGAAAAACTAGAAGTTATTTTCTAATAAAAATTTAGCTATTAATTGTTGTACTATTTAAAAAATATTGATCTCACAGACACAAAACACATTAACTCACTTCTGTTGTCTATGCGCATTTTGTCTGTGGGCCTTGAATCTTTTGTGTTTATCATTTTGTTCTTTTTTATGTGTGTCTGTTGTTTGTCAATGTGTTTGTATGTTGCATGTATTGCTTTATGTGCTCCTGATATGGTAGATAGCCAGCAGGAAGGACAGTATTGGAAGTGTATCCTCTAAGAAGAAAGGCAGAAAGAGTGAGCAGTGTGATGATACCGAAGATGATAGAGAGGTGAAAATGTCAGCCATAGGCTCAAATAGCGGGAACTAATTTTTTGTGATTTTGTATTACTAATTTTATGCAGCTAAATGTTATTCTGGTTGCAGTATGTATATGGACCACTACATAATTCTGCACTGAAGTAGATTAGAAACACACTAGCTTGGCACAAGTGAACCACATTCGACTCTGGTATGTTGATGATTTTCTAAGTAGCTGTGATAGCATATTGAAATTTGTATGTGTGGCGCTAGGATTCTGCATGCAATTAATTTTTTCTTAATATTATGGACCATTTTATATGGCCATACAGTTTTTGTGATATGACTTCAAATTTTCACTTCTGCTTAATGTCCCATCACTTCACAGACAATTTAAAGAGTAGTTGTTGGTCACTCTTGTTCCAACCACAGGTGTTCTCTTGCCACAGTCAGTTATGTTTTTGGCACACTTTTCTACCAAAGTGAATAGTCAATCAGTATAGATACAGCACATCTAGGCAACTTCTAAGGAAAAACTGGGAGTTGATCAGGCAGACATTACTGGAAAAATCTACAATTTAAATGTGATAACAGGAGCCATTCTCCATACTTGTTGGCTATTTAAATGCTATTCATCATGGGTATTAATTAATTGATTACTTCATTCATTCATACATCATGTTCTGCAAATACCTTCATGAAGGAGAGTCTTAAGGTATGTGAAGTAAATCAAACTATACATTAACAGGTGGAAGCAAACACTGCTCGTTACTTCGGTAAAATATACTGTCATTTATGTCATAGCAAGCCTAGATGACAGTATATCAGTTTTAATTCTGGAGGAGGTTGAGCAGTTAGCACAACACACACAAAATATTAGCTCACTTTGGTAAAATTATGTAATATTTAATGCTTAACTTGAATGTAATCCATGTCCACATGAATTTATGTAACAACAAAAATAATCAATTATTTACAACATGATGTAACTGGATAGGTAAAATGATCTACTCACCAAGCAGTGGCAGGAGAACACACACACAAAACGGTTTAGCTTATGCAAGCTTTAAGAGCAAGTGGCCCCTTCTTCTGGTAGAAGAGTTAAAGGGGAAGGAAGAGGGTTGAAGGAAAAGGACCGGAGATGTTTAGGAAAAGGGGCAGAGTTTGGAAAAGTCACCCAGAACTCTGGGACAGGACAGATTTACTGGACAGGATGAGAAGGAAAGACTGATTCCTCTCATCCCATACAGTAAGTCTCCTCTGACCCAGGGTTCTGGGTGACTTTTTTGAACTGTACCCATTTTACAAAACCTCTCCAGTCCTTGTTGTTCAACCTTATTCCTTCCCATTCAGTTCCTCTGCCAGAAGAAGGAGCAACTGGCTCTGAAAGCTTACCATTTTGCGTGTATGTTCTCCTGCTGCCACTTGGTCAGTAAATCCATGCTTACGGTACTATCACAGAACACAATAACTGTGTTTTCCTTGCAGTAAATTTTTAAATTTTGTACATGTTTTTCTGTTTAAGAGGTTCAGTGTCACATTATTGTAAGTGTAAATTCATTCAGTCTGCAGCACAGTAGTTGCTCATTTGTCTTGTTTTGAAGGCAAGTCTCCAGTCATTTAGTAAGTCAGTAATTCAGGCCACAGCTCTCTGTCGATACGAATCTACAGAGCAGCAAGTCAAGTGTTTATCTTTTGCTGTGTTTTCTTCATAGTATATTTCTTAAACTTGATGTATGTTTTTCTGTTTAAAAGATTTCATCTCACATTTTTGTAAGTGTAAAGTCATTCAGTATGTAGCAAAGTAGATGCCTGCCGAACAGCCAGCTACATAGATCATTAATGCATCAACATCCATTGGTGACACATCAGGAGGGTAGCAAGCTGCATAGCTAGGATTTTGTCTACTTTTACAGTTTACTTCTTCAGTGACACTTGCTAGTATGGTTAGGAATTGTGCATGCTGTGTGCAGATGCAGAAGGAGCTCACTGCAGTTCGCGAACAACTGAAAGTGCTTTTGACTAGCTCTGCTGCCGAGGCACCTTCTAATGTATCCAATGCTGCAGATGCACCCTCACAGCAGAGTGAGTGGCACATGGTAATGCGTTCACATCGCTTGAGGTGGAGAGACAATGTGGAGACTGGTCATCTAGTCTTGCCCATTCACCCTGTGAGTGAACAAGTAGCTGGTTCTTCAGCATGGTCCAAGCAGGTACAAGGGTGGAGAGGTTTACTAGTTATCAGGAGCTCCAATGTTAGGTACATTATGGAACCCCTTAGGCAGACAGAATTCAGGGCTGCAAAGAAAGCCAATGTATACTCAGTATGTCTGATAGTGGGCCTCATCCAAGATGTGGAGGCAGGCTCACCTGCAGCTACTGAGTATGCAAGATGCAGTCGTCTGCAAGTTGTGACTCATGCCAGCACCATCAATGCCTGTCACATGGGTTCTGAAGCCATCCTCAGTTCATAAAGGCAGCTGGTAGAAGTGGTGAAGGCTGCTGGTCTCATGTGTGGGCTGCACGCAGAGCTCACAATTTGCAGCTTTGTTCCTAGAATTGATAAGGGTCTTTTGGTTTGGAGCCAAGTGGATAGTCTCAACCAAGGCTTCATCTGCTATATGACAGTTTTGGCTGCAGATTTCTACACTCACATTATCATGTGGGGATTTTTAAATGCAGCAAGTGAAGCCAGGTTGCATTCAGAGTAAAGACACTTGGATTATCAAAATTTCATCAGTAAACTGTCGAAGTATTCACAACAAAGTTCCCAAATTTATCACCCATCTGGAAAGTTCCCATGCTCATATTATTCTTGGGACTGAGTGCTGGCTGAAACCTGAAGTGGAAAGTTCTGAGATATTTAGTGAGTCATGGAATGTACAGTCGTGTTCAAAAGTATCCGAACGACCTGAATTGCATTTCGCATGATTCGAATGCAACCCACATAGCGCAGCTGTCTAGCAGATCCTCTAATCGCCCCTCATTACAGTCGTTTGACTATTGAAAATGGTTCCAACAAGTCACCACTAGAAAACACTGCTCTCTGTATCGCAATAACTCAAGATGTAAAGTAATACCAAGGTACTACAAATATCAGGGAACATCTTATCACAGATAAGATAGTTCTTCAGCCTTGTAAGCTCACATTTATTACAATAAATGACATACATGACATGACATGTTACCACTCTCATTATTACGTCAGATAGGTAATTCACGTTGTAAGTTCTTCGTATTCATGATTTCCTCTTCAAAATAACATTCCGTACTTGTTATTTAACACAAAATGACATTAAAAATTTACGTTATTCACGAGCAGCTAGTTGAGAATATGTATGAACTTCGAATGACACGACGAACCGTCTCGTTCTGCATATGGATTCAAACCCAGGTCATGCAGACTAAGCAAAGACTTCGTGACTGACGGAAACTAACAGTCATTCCTGACTAGGCATACAGAGAGTGATATATTTCGATTTTAGACAGTATCAGTTAGCAAATATCAACTTTAAACTACATAATGTAAACATTGTTAACTGACGCGAATTCCTACCCAGCATCTATTGTCCTTGTTAACGAACAACGAGAGATGTTAAATATTGCTTCTTCACAAGTAACTTACTTGAAATGCCGTGAGGTAAAGCTTTGTGTTGGACAGGGATTCGAACCCAGAACCTAACTGGATTGTCATCGAAGCACAATCAACTGTGACATATCGGATTTTCTCGGCAGTATCTAGATGTTTTAACTGAAATGGCAAGACGAAACATTAATTTTTTCTTTCCCAGGACTCCAACCTGGCACCTATCGCTGTTATATTCTAGAGAAAACGAACGTTAAAAATGGGTTTGTTACATCAGCAGCGACATGTGAGAATGTTTGAACTAGAAATAATATGACGAAGAGTTCAGTGCTGACTGGGAATCGAGCCCCACACATATCTTTGCTGACTGCACACAGAGAGACGTCAGCTACCGAATTTTTCTCCACCAGCAGCTCGGAATAACATCGTTGAATTTACAATGATCTCGCAAACAGTTCTGTGTTTCACTGGGACTCAAAAACGTCAGATACCGTTAGTGCTGACAACGAATGAAAACACATTAAAAAATCAAAATTATTACCCACCAGCAGATAGGTGTTCTCATGCTAGGGCTTTATAATACATAATGAAAGCTTCAGTGTCGGGCCAGGATTCGAACCCTTTCACACACAATATGTGGAGATGTTGAGGAATCTGCAGTTTTGAACAAACAACAAATTGCAGTCGAGCTGTATTGTCACGAAGGGATCAAATTCCGCGTTAAGGGCTGTCTGAGTCGCATTCCCAGATCAGAACCAATTTTATCGACACACAGAAGCTCAAATAAAAGATGTAATAAGTGTCCTGTGACACTACATAGAGTTTGTTTCGTCACTAGAAATAAATAACTAGTATAAGAAAGGTTACTGTTGATAGAGTTTCTACGTGTCGCGACTCCTGACTTTATTGTGGTTCAATCTAACGTTTGCTTGGTAGAGAAGGAATATCATGTTTAACATGAATGTCACATCACAATGCCATTATACCTTCTTCACTTGGCGTAGCCAGAAGAGAACAATATCTGTCTCTCCTTATCAGAAATCATCAGAAGAAGTTGGAATCGAACCCAGACCATAAGTATATGAACCTAGCATCAATCCAAGAGACCATCAAATTCTCTTCTCTATCACTCATTTTTCTATCATAACGATGTTGCGTCACACTGGATGAGAATTCTGACACACAGACTCCCTGTAGTGGTTTGCAGCATGTTCAGTACATTCATTTACTTGGTTGACCGAATCGCCATGAACTAGCTGCCTCGGCTACTCAGTGCATACATTCGACTCTATTTTGTAATCACCGAAATAAAATCACGTAACTGACACCTACACAAGAACTGCCAACAGTGTAGGATGCAGAAATTTAAACAGGAAGTGTTCCTTTCGACTTGAGCCACTCCATTGCGCTATCTGTTTGTTAAAAACGTCGTGCAGCTCAAAAGAAAAGCTGTAACTGTCTGTCTCTCAGAAGTCTAGATCCGGTCATATGCATTATCTCACAGCACTGTGCAATGCGCGAGTTCTGGAGGAACCGTTGTTGAGTTCTGGAGGTGGTGTAGGTGTGTGTTAGCTAGTAGCGTAACGGTAAGCGTCGCGCACTGTTGATAAGACGTCGCGAGTTTGGGTACATTCACTGCTACATTTTTTAAAACGCCATCCGGCTGTCTGTTGAAGTTATCGATCTAATGGAACTTTGAACATAATTCCCTTCACTTCTCAACCCAAAATAGTCGCATGTGGAAAAAGGGCTAACTTCCGCGACATTTTGTTCTTTTCAGGTTTAATAGCTGGCCAGGCTGCAGTTGCATCCAGAAACTTTTCTATTATGTATGGGGATAGCGCATCGTGCCAAAATACGTCAGAAAAGTATTTCTACATTAGCTGTCGTGTGGCAGTGGCATTTTATTCTTCATAAAACCTTGTTTGACACCTTTAACTCAGAACAAGTTTTCTACATGCATGTAATCAATAAACTGCATGTGCATTGTCAGACTGTTATAGGTAACATCAGAGAATTCGCATGTATCGTTGATGATCAATTTCTCTCTCATGTTAACTAATGTTTTAACAACACTAAAAGAAACCGTACGGAAATTGTGCACTGTATTATAATAAATGAAATAAAACTACCCACGATAACCTTACGACGAAAGTCTGTTTCAATAAAACTGAGTATCTGTACACAAGCGTGCCTCTATCGACACGAATTATTAAAATACTAATCACTTAGATTTCGATTGGGTCTGTGTTTGATTGGTATGCTGTGTCATACTCAAGTGGTATGCAAATGTGGCATTTCATAAATAAAGTTATGTATTCCTAGAAACCCAAAATTTGTTTGTCAGCAGCGGAAATAAGCGTTACCTGTTGTGCAGCATTGTAAGTTTTTCACCATTGCACTATGAGCCGAAAGTATTTTCTTGCGACTTCCTTATCGATGTGTGATCTGACTGCTTGTAGTTCTTTCACAGAAGGGATAAAAACGTTACTGTCAGCAAGACTGGAACCGCAAACCATAACAGACGCTTTCTTTCAGGTTAGCACGTTTCTGCAGAGCTAGGTAAGAAGCATGGGTCTAGGTCTCCTCTTACGAGACCAGTAGTGGCTAGAACTCGTAAACCGCTATCTAAAGGACGAGATTAGATGCGATTTTCACGTGCAACGACTTTCCTGGGCTGAAAACCGTAAATTTACAATCGTTTGTTACAGCTCAAGCGTTAATAGTAACTCAGATTATTCAATGGAAATGACAGGAAAAATCAAGTGAACTTTGGGGCTTAATTGCGTGCACACAAAGAAATAGTGGTTGCTGGTGATTTCAATGTAGATTTCCTTAAAGACTCTCCCAATAAGAACCTATTTGAGTTAGTAACACTATCATTCAACTTAATTCCCACAGTAAAGTTCCCCACTAGGATAACCACTTGCTCACAAACAGCCATTGATAATATCTTTATAGAAAAGTCAAATGAACAAAATTATATTACAAAACCAATAGTCAATGGCCTCTCAGACCATGACATGCAGTTCCTTCTGTTAAATGTTAATACTGAACAGGATATAAAATCTGTTAAATCTGAGCTCAAGAGGGTAATCAGTAAGCCAAAAATTGATTATTTTAGGACACTCCTCAGAGACATTCACTGGACTGATGTTTACAGTGCTCATGGCATGAATGAAAAATATAACATTTTTGCTAATAAAGTGCTTACCTTATTTGAACACTGCTTTCCCCCAAAACTTACCAAGGTTAGAGCAAAGTCTACAAAGAAGCCATGGATTACTCGAGGAATAGGGGTATCTTGTAAAACAAAAAGAAAACTGTATCTGTCAATCCGAAACATTTCCAATGTTGATGCTATAGCACATTATAAGAAATACTGCAAAATATTAAAGACTGTAATACGGATGTCAAAGCAAATATATTACAAGGAAAAGATAGTCATATCAGATAACAAAATAAAGACAATATGGGATATAGTGAAGGAGGAGACCGGTAGAACCAGACATGAAGAGGAACAAATAGCATTAAGAGTAAATGATGCATTGGTGACAGATGTGTATAGTGTTGCAGAACTTTTTAACAAACATTTTATAACTGTTACTGAAAAGATGGGGTTGTCAGGTTCGGTAGATGCTGCTATGGATTACCTTAGACCAGACATTTCAAGTAACTTCCATAATATGAATTTGACCCTCACTACCCCAACAGAAATAATGTCCATCATAAAATCTTTAAAATCAAAAACATCTAGTGGGTATGATGAAATATCAACAAAGTTAATTAAAGAATGTGATTCTGAGCTAAGTAACATATTAAGCTATCTGTGTAACCAGTCGTTTATCAGTGGAATATTTCCCGAATGGCTGAAATATGCTGAAGTTAAGCCACTGTTTAAGAAGGGAGATAAAGAAATAGCATCAAATTTCCGTCCAATTTCACTGTTGCCAGCATTCTCAAAAATTTTCGAAAAAGTAATGTACAGTCGTCTTTATAACCATCTTATCTCAAATAACATACTGTCAAAGTCACAGTTTGGATTTCTAAAAGGTTCTGATATTGAGAAGGCTATCTACACTTACAGTGAAAATGTACTTAATTCATTAGACAAAAAATTGCAGGCAACTGGTATATTTTGTGATCTGTCAAAGGCATTTGACTGTGTAAATCACAATATCCTTTTAAGTAAACTAGAATATTATAGTGTAACAGGAAATGCTGCAAAATGGTTCAAATCTTATATCTCTGGCAGGAAACAAAGGGTGTTATTAGGAAAGAGACATGTATCAAGCTATCAGGCATCATCCAACTGGGAACTAATTACATGTGGGGTCCCACAAGGTTCCATTTTGGGGCCCTTACTTTTTCTTGTGTATATCAATGACCTTTCATCAGTAACATTACCAGATGCCAAGTTTGTTTTGTTTGCTGATGATACAAACATTGCAATAAATAGCAAATCAAGTGTAGTCTTAGAAAGATCAGCCAATAAAATATTTTTAGACATTAATCACTGGTTCCTAGCCAATTCTTTGTCACTAAACTTTGAAAAAACACACTACATGCAGTTCAGAACTTGTAAGGGGTGTCCCAAGAGTATATGTCTAACATATGATGACAAGAAGATAGAAGAAGTGGACGGTGTTAAATTCTTGGGATTACAGCTTGATAATAAATTCAACTGGGAGGAGCACACCACAGAACTGCTGAAGCGTCTTAACAAATCTCTGTTTGCAATGCGAATTTTGTCAGACATAGGGGATATAAAAATGAAAAAGCTGGCATACTATGCTTACTTTCATTCCATAATGTCATATGGGATTATTTTCTGGGGTAATTCATCAAGCCAAGCTAAAGTTTTCCGGGCACAAAAACGTGCAGTAAGAATTATATGTGGTGTGAACTCAAGAACATCCTGCAGAAGCCTGTTTAGGGAACTAGGGATACTAACTACAGCTTCCCAATATATTTATTCCTTAATGAAATTTGTCATTAAAAATATATCACTTTTTCAAACCAACAGCTCAATTCATGGAATCAATACTAGAAATAAGAATAATCTTCACAAGGATTTAAAGTCACTTAGTCTTGTACAAAAAGGTGTGCATTATTCAGGAACACACATTTTCAATAACTTGCCAGCAGCCATAAAAAGCTTAACAACCAATGAAATTCAGTTTAAGAGAAGCCTAAAGGATTTATTGGTGGCCAACTCCTTCTACTCCATTGATGAATTTCTGAGGAAAACCAACTGATTTGTATATAAGTACAACATAACTTCTGCACAATTTCAGTGCAGTAATGTGTTCACTGAAAATTTGTGTGTGTGTGTGTGTGTGTGTGTGTGTGTGTGTAAGTATAATCTAACTTCTGCACCATTTCAGTGCAGTAATGTGTTCATTGTAAATAAGTATTACAGTAGTTGTATTACATGTTTCTTACCTTATAAATAAATATAAAACTTTTTTATTTTAAATTCAGTGCAATAGTATTTGTAAAACGACTCTTAGTGTTCATTAAAAAATGACGATCATTCCACTTGGGACCTGTGGAATGGTACATTAGCTTATTTGCTTTAGTTTAAATATTTGTCATGTATTGTTGTTTTTCTGACATGTTCCACATCCTGGAGGACCTCCTCACTACGGATCAATTGGAATGAAAGTAAATCTAATCTAATCTAATCTAATCTAACACCAGAAAGTAACTCGTCGATCACAGAGTTGCCAAATATACCTTGCCTTGTTGCCAAATCTCAGTTACATTACCATCAGGAAGAAGACGAACCGATGTGATCCTACAGTGGGCTGGGAAGTGACCATAGCTGATGTCTCAAAGACACGGCTGCTAAAGCCTGGAATACGTAATCTGTCTGATTCACATTTCTGTAACTGGGTTTAGGGACTGCAGCGTAGTTACTAATAATACTCAGAACTGACTGCAAACTAAGCTTCATAAATCAGTAACTCTCATAGTTGTCTTTATATATCTTTCATAAGTGTACTCAAAACTAAGAAAATCAATTACGAACGTTTCCGTGTCTCACCGATAGTCGAGTACAACAAACAAATAAAAATAAAAAAAGACTGTGTGCGTGCGTGTATGTGTGTGTGTGAAAGAGAGAGAGAGAGAGAGAGAGAAAAGAGAGAGATTTAGGGAGAGAGATAAAAAAAAAGAATGAGAGAGAGAGAGAGCAAAAAATTGTTGCAAAGAAACTGAATCATGCTATGTAAAGAAATCTTTCATTAAAGTGACACATTATACATCATTACGAAATGTCTTATTCATGATCTATCGAACAAGTATTAATCTAATCTAATCATATCATATTGCTCACTAGTCATGAAGAGGCACGAATTACAGGAATTTCCGTCAATATCAGTAACCAAATCTAAACTTGAAAAAAAAAAAAAAAAAGACGACAGTTTTGTAATAAACCGGCACTCCTGTAAAGACCCTTTCGTCCCTGTTAACTAACCACGAAAGATGTGTGATATAACTTCATTCAGAGGGAATAAAGTGTTCATGCATTTAAAGATGAAGCACATGATGTGAAGTTCTGTGACGGAGATACGAACCCAGCCTGCAATCGGATTGTTAGCTAAGTAAAATCAAATGTTACGTATCGGTTTTTCTTACCAGCTGCTAGATGTTTGAATCTAAAATAAGGATACAAATTTTTGTGCCTGAGCGACAATCGAACCGCACACTTACCGTCCTCCTTTATCATCCACGAACATAGCGTAAGTAACACTTGCTTACTCACCAACAGTAAGATGTGTGTGTGTTTGACCAGAAATAACGACACCTATTGCGATTGTTGGCAACATATGAACAGACATTAAAAATGCACGTTAATTTTCACTAGCAGGCTGGTATGCACGTGATAGGGCTTGAAATGAAATTACAAACATTTTTGTACTGGATCACGATTCCAACCCGCCTACTTACCTTTGGAGGAGACCTAGAGAAGATTACAGTCTTGGGAAAAGAAACGAAATGATTGAACTATACTGTTCCGAGAGATTCAGATCCTCGAAAGATGAGATCCGAATTCGAATCACAGTCCAGCACCAAATTTTTCAACGTCTCTAGTTCAATCAAGTACAAGAAAAATAAGAGCCCTGTTCCTTCAAATGGCTATCGTTTCATCAAAGAAATTAAAATGTTCTAAATTAAGTAAGTTTACTGGAGACAAAAATGGTTCAAATGGCTCTGAACAATATGAGACTTAACATTTATGGTCATCAGTCCCCTAGAACTTAGAACTACTTAAACCTAACTAACCTAAGGATAGCACACAACACCCAGTCATCACGAGGCAGAGAAAATCCCTGACGCCGCCGGGAATCGAACCCGGGCGTGGGAAGCGAGAACGCTACCGCAGAACCATGAGCTGCGGACAACTACTGGAGACAGTATTTCTGTTTGCCATGACTTCCCCCTATGTCATTTCCCAGCGTAAACCGGCTCTGCCCAATTGGTAAGGAAGGAACGTGACGTTTAATGCGGATTCTGGATTATAACGTCTTTCTCTTGAGCTTACCAGAGGTAAAGTAAATCTGTTTGTGCCTCTTAAAAGTAAATGCCCGAACCCACGCATTGTACCTATGATAATTCGTTCCATCAGACCAGTGTGGCCACATTTCCCAGCCCCAGGAGTGTGCTGTAACGGATGATGTTCTTAGCTTACAAAATTCGTCACAGTGGAAAAAATGCGAGTCTGTTAAATGGTTAAGTAGAAGCAATCTTCTGACGTGGAGATTATGCTATTCTCATGTCAGCAGGATGTAAAGACTCTTCTAGACATCATAGCCTCGATGTAAAGCCATTTTGAAATATTCACTAATTCAGCAAATTTCTTAGTTCCAGAAAATCCACTGTGAAGTGTGAAGTTACCGGATAATTCGATTATTACCGTCATTGTTACTATCATTTTCTTCATATCGTTGCTGGAACACATGTGCTTGAAGATCATTTAATGCCTTTTGGTCATTATAGAAGTATTTGCCCAAGAAGAGGTTCTTTCCCTGTCTACGGAGTCCTTTTCATGTTAATATCAAACATCAGCAATTACTCGCAGATCACATTAAAACTAAAGTAATTGATGAAGACGTTATTTGACAACAAAAACGCGCTGCCTTTCTTAATTTACTTGCGCCTAGAAATGGCTGTCGAATACTGCCAAACCAAAAGCCAAGGGATCTTACTGCCTTCCGTTATACGACGCTGTCAGTTCTTCCACAAGATTTGGTCGACGTGACCTGTTTCTAGTTGTGTATCACAGAGAATGTTTTAGAAAATAAATTGTTTTCCTTTGCAATAAACAGAAAGATTTTCATTGTAAGCTATCAAAGTTCAAAATTTTCGCATTATTAGTTCAGATTTGACATTCACTTCTGTAATGTAGGAAAAATATTTCATTGTTGCAAACCCCCCATTCGACTCATTGACCTTATACTTAGTCGCTGAACATAAATTCTAGCTCAGAGTGACACCAGTTTAAGTAACCTAATGTAGCGAAGACTGTTTGCCAGTGCTCTTTTTCACCGGAAAATATGCAATTCACTCATTGGGCTCCAATAGTATACCGTAACAGTAATTTCTGTGTGTATGCAATGAATGCGGATTGTGAAATTTAGTGGTGCTCTCTCTTCCACTTCTGTATACAATATGCCTGACCTAAACGGGCCCTTTATCATTACAAGCCTGGGCAGTGCAACATCATACTGACAACAGTAATGTGCTTACACTGACAGCCTCACTGTTGTTTTAGCTGATTTTGTAATCATTTAAATAGAACAACATGACCTTCCAGCGGGAGACATTTTGTCCCCCTTTTCCTTGTGTGAAATTTGTCAGTAACCTTTTTGCCTTCCAACCAGCGAAATGAGGCAGAATACAGCCAGTAAACGATTCACATAACACAATTTAGTGCCGTTAAGACGATTTCTTTAAACATTGTCGTACCTGAAGGAATTTAGTTTCTTCTTAAATCGTCTTATGCAACAACGTTCACAGATATCTCAAATAGGAAAAGCTGTTTATCCAGGTACGAAAGTTGTAAAACAAACTTACCACAGTTTGAGTCAGGTCGATCTTTTCGTCTTATAGCACTGCATAAGTATTTTGTCTAAGAGGTATCACAAGCAGTGTTCGTGTAGCTGTGGGAATCATTGGTTGAAAACGAGTTTAACGCCAATGGGTACAGTACTGCTAAATATTCAAAATGATTATCAACAGTCTTCGCTACATTAGGTTACTTAAAGTGGTGTCACTCTGAGCTAGAACTTATGGTCAGCGACTAAGTATAAGGTCAATGAGTCGGAAGCGGGTTTTGCAACTGTGAAACACTTTCCTACATTATAGAAGTGAATTTCTAGGCGCAAGTAAATTAAGAAAGGCAGCGCGTTTCTGTTATCAAGTAACGTCTTCATCAGTTACTTTAGTTTCAATGTAATCTGCGTGTTATAGCTGACGTTTGATATTAACATGAAAAGGACTCCGTAGACAGGGAAAGAACCTCTTCTTGGGCAACTACATCTATAATGACCAAAAGGCAATGATCTTTAAGCGCATGTGTTCCACAACGGTATGAAGAAAATGATAGTAACAATGACGGTAATAATCGAATTATCCGGTAACTTCACACTTCACAGAGGATTTTCTCGAACTAAGAAATTTGCTGAATTAGTGAATATTTCAAAATGGCTTTACATCGAGGCTAAGATGCCTAGAAGAGTCTTTACATTATGCTGACATGAGAATAGCGTAATCTTCACGTCAGAAAGTTGCTTCTACTTAACCATTTAATAGACTCGCATTTTTTCCACTGTGACTAATTTTGTAAGCTAAGCGCATCATCCGTTACAGCACACTCCTGGGGCTGGGAAATGTGGCCACACTGGTCTGATGGAACGAATTATCATAGGTACAATGCGTGGATTCGGGCATTTACTTTTAAGAGGCAGAAACAGATTTACTTTACCTCTGATAATCTCAAGAGAAAGATGTTATAATCCAGAATCCGCATTAAACTTCACGTTCTTTCCTTACCAATTGGGCAGAGCCGGTTTACGTTGGGAAATGACATAGGCGGAAGTCATGGTAAACAGAAATACTGTCTCCAGTAAACTTACTTGCATTAGAAAATTTTATTTTCTTTGATGAAACGATAGCCATTTAAAGGAACAGGCTCTTATTTTTCTTGTACTTGACTGAACTAGAGACGCTGAAAAATTTGGTGCTGAACTGTGATTCTAATTCGGATCTCATCTTTCGAGGATCTGAATCTCTCGGAACAGTATAGTTCAGTCATTTCGTTCCTTTTCCCAAGACTGCAATCTTCTCTAGGTCTCCTCCAAAGGTAAGTATGTGGGTCGGAATCCTGATCCAGCACAAAAATATTCATAATTTCGTTTCAAGCCCTATCATGTGCATACCAGTCTGCTAGTGAAAATTAACGTGGATTTTTAATGTATGTTCATGTGTTGCCAACAATCGCAATAGGTGTCGTTATTTCTGGTCAAACACGCACACATCTTACTGTTGGTGAGTAAGCAAGTGTTACTTAAGCTATGTTCGTGGATGATAAAGGAGGACGGTAGGTGTGAGGCTCGATTGTCGCTCAGGCACAAAAATTTGTATCCTTATTTTAGATTCAAACATCTAGCAGCTGGTAAGAAAAACCGATACGTAACATTTGATTTACTTAGTTAACAATCCGATTGCAGGCGGGTTCGTATCTCCGTCACAGAACTTCACATCATGTGCTTCATCTTTAAATGCATGAACACTTTGTTCCTTCTGAATGGAGGTATATCACACATCTTTCGTGGTTAGTTAACAGGGACGAAAGGGTCCCGGGAGCAACAGTGTCCCTAATTTGCTGGGAAGTGGCGGTGCGGTCCCCTGCGGCACTGCGTAGGATCCTACTGTCTTGGAGTGCATCCGTGCGTCGCTGCGGTCCGGTCCCAGGTCGACGGGCACGGCCACCTTCCGCCGACCACTGGCGACAACATCGATGTACTGTGGAGACCTCACGCCCCACGTGTTGAGCAATTCGGCGGTACGTCCACCCGGCCTCCCGCATGCCCACTATACGCCCTCGCTCAAAGTCCATCAACTGCACATACGGTTCATGTCCACACTGTCGCGGCATGCTACCAGTGTTAAAGACTGCGATGGAGCTCCGTATGCCACGGCAAACTGGCGGACACTGACGGCGGCGGTGCACAAATGCTGCACAGCTAGCGCCATTCGATGGCCAACACCGCGGTTCCTGGTGTGTCCGCTGTGCCGTGCGTGTGATCATTGCTTGTACAGCCCTCTCGCAGTGTCCGGAGCAAGTATGGTGGGTCTGACACACCGGTGTCAATGTGTTCTTTTTTCCATTTCCAGGAGTGTAGTTGGTGCGATGAATGGCAAAAAAGTAAATTAATGCAGATAAGTAGGAAAAACAAACCCATAATGTTCGCTTCACACAGCCATGTTGTTTTAAATTCCAGGTGTAATGTTGCAAAGTGATGTGAAATGGAATGAGCATGTGGAGACTGTGGTAGGGAAGGTGAATAGTCAATTTTGATTTATGGGGAGAATTTTAGGAACGTGTGGTTTATCTGTAAAGGAGACGTCATATAGGATGCTGGTGTGACCTGTTCTTGAGTACCACTTGAGTGTCTGGGATCCATATCAGATTGGATTAAAGGGAGACATTGAGAGAGTTCAGAGGGAGGCTGCTAGGTTTTTTACCAGTATGTTTGAACAACATGTAAGTGTTGTGGATGTGCTTCAGGAATTCAACACTATTGAGAAAATTTAGAGAACTGGCATTTGAAGCTGACTGCTGAATGATTCTACTGCTTCCAACATAAATTGTGTGTAAGGACCATGAAGATAAGATACCGGAAACTAGGGCTCATATGGAGGAATACAGGCAGTCATTTTTCCCTTGTTCTATTTGTGAGTGGAACAGGAAAGGAAATAAATAGCAGTGGTACAGAGTACCCTCTACTGTGCACCATAAGGTGGTTTGCAGAGTATCTATGTAGATGTAAATGTAGAACTGTTTATCTCTTTGAACTGAGTGACAGTCAAATGTCATGTTCAGTTAACTAGAACTAAGGAAAACTTATGACTAATAATACTAGCCCACTGCTGGATCTGAGCTATGATGATGCTGCCATCATAGTCAGCTACCACAGAATGGGGCAAGGGGCACTGCATTCTGACATAAATAGACTTACAGCAGCACAAGTGTATGGAACATCATGAGGGTGTGTCATCACTGACATCTCTCATTAGTGACTGTGTTTCTCTTATGAGGTACCAACTTTAAACTGGGACCTCATTCTTTGACACCGTAGCATGCGAATTGTTCCAATTGAGAAATACTCACTCCAGCTCAAATGCTGTTTGATCTCATATATGATTGTATTTTCGTTAGTAAACATTGGTGTGGTACTAAGCCGAATGCTTTTTGGAACTCCGTAAGCAGTGCATTCGTCTGAATGTCTTGATTCATGGTTTTCAGGCTGTCAACTGAGAGAAGAACAAGTTGGGTCTTGTATGATTGATGTTTTCAGAATCAATCCTGATTGGCATGGAGAAGGACATACCATTCCAGATACTTCACTGTTTGGGCTCAGAATTTGTTCTAGGGTTGTGAATCACTTTTGCTACCCTTTTTGAAGACAACTGTGACCTGTGCTTTCTTCCAATAACTGTGCATGGGGTTTTGCTCAAGGAATCTATGGTATGTTATGGTTAAAATGGATGCTAGTGTGTTAGTAAGAATGTTGTATACAACAAAAAAATCAAAAACTCTTCCAGAACAAGTACTTCTGAAGCTGGCCTTCCAATACATAACTAGATGCTTGACATCTGTCACAAAACCATTTAAATGCTACTGCCTTCTCTCTTACTCCTCCCCCCTCCCTCCAACTCAACTGTTGAACAGTGCCTTCTTTTAATCAAATGTTTATTTTCTCTCACATTTTTTCTCTCTCCATATGTATTTCTGTCACATCTTGCTCATTTATCATCCTATTCATTTAATATTTTATTTTCCATTCTGTTTACTCACTTATGTCTCTGTTCTCTCCTTTTCCATTTCTGCCTACATCCTACAGCCTTTATCAGCAAAAGAGAGACAGAGAAACACATATTATTCGTACATGAAAGCAAAGCACACCTCACACACACGTGACCATCAACTCTGGCAGCTCAGGCCAGAATGCAGCTATCATGTGGGATGGCAGCAGCAATCTGGCAGGGGCATGGAAGGGAACTGGATAGTAGTGCATGGGAGGGCTACAGAGGAATACTGTCTGCCAGAGCGTGCAGAGACTAGAATGCCAACAGGTGCACTGTCAGAAGGCTGTGGGGAAGGGAGGTAGAAAAAAAGGAGGAAAAAGGAGAGGAGTGGGGAAAGAAGGGGATGTGCATGGGCAGAGGTTGACAAACAAAGAGGCTTGGAGAGAGAATGGGGAGGAGATGGTAGGACACAGTGGGTGGAAACTGTTGGATGGCAGGTGTGGGGTCAGTATGTTACCATAGGTTAAGGCCAGAATTCAAAGTTGACGGCACTTTCTTTTATCTTTAGGATTCATTTGTTTTATAAACATTTGTACTGTGAACTAACTATGTAGCTTGAATTCTCAATGAACTGTCAATTCTGCACTGCACATTGTGATGTCAGATTTCACAATAACACATTTTTCACATACAGTCTGTGTACAATGCCAACTTTCAGCAACTAGTCCTTATTGTATATGCACTACAATAGATTCTGTAAATGTTTGCATATGAGCGATGATTTATATCTTCCTTTGATATGCTTTTTCCAACTAATCTTAGGTAATAGTATATGTACTTGTTCGTAATACTTCATAGCATAGCCTTCTTCCATAGGTTAATACTGAAGCATGCTGCACTGAGAATGTCACATAAAATAATATGCACGAGTGTGTCTATGGTCACCATCAATGTTTAATCATTTATTATGTACGCTCACAGCTTCTAACATATCTCTTATCAAACAGAAAAGTTACACTTTTATCATAAGTGTGTATCAGGATTAGATTTCAATACTGTGAAATTAACATATCTGAGAATTATGTTCTCTGTATATCATTAATAATTTCTCCAATCGGACTTTAATTGTTATTAGCATATCTTCTTATTCAAACTATATAAGACAAGTGCACTGGTATTTGAAAGCCACCTAATGCTAATATTTAAACACTTGAGAACCGATAAAACTTTTTTGCTCTCTTACATTAGCAAGAGAACCGTCTTCAAGAACATCTGGCAGAGGCCATTGCTAACTGCTGCAGATGGGGCAACAACTGCCATGAATTTGGTCGTCTAGGATCTATTACACCACTTGTTGGTTACATGGCCTCAAAGGATAAGGCTGTTCATCGGACCACAGCTTATGCCCTTCACCAGCTCTCAACTGATCCATTTAACTGCATCACTATGCACCAAAGTGGAGTTGTGCCGGTAGTGTATTTACTTAAGTTTAAATTCAGATAAATGATAGATTGTATTAAGACAGACTCTGTTTCAAGTAACAGTTTTAACCCCTTAACATAAGGTCCCAAGTAATCTCATTGTTATTATTTTGACAGAAACTTAAAATCCAGAGTACACGTATCACTTGGTATGAGGGACTACCACAGCTGTGATAATATGTTTCATCAGTTGATGAAAACCACAACAGCTGCATTAAAATGATTTTTTAATGAAGACTAGTTTTGTGCCATTGTAGTCACAGCTTCAGTTAACAAACTGTTGACTTAAAGAAAATGCAATAACCATAATCAGAACCATTTTAAAACAAAACACCAAACTGATAAATTTGTGACTGACCTGTGAGACATATGGACCTTCAGTATGTAACATACTTAAAGCTCCATAAGGGTAAATAATAGTCCCCTACCTTCCAGCACATTATTGTCACATAGGCAGAATAAGCAAGCCTCATCCTAGGAAGACTGCACAGCAGTGCATGCACAGAAACCAGGAGAACTGAGTTATTGAGCCAAGAGCCATCAATTAATACAAGAAGCAATGTCAAAGAGCCAAACTAAACCAATGTAAACATGTGGCTAAGCACTGAAAGAGAGGGAAACCCCATTAAAAAAGACAGAGAATAAGAAGGAGAAAAAGAAGAAGAAGATGTCATGACAGCGGGTGTTAACAGCATTACAAGCATATTGTGAAAAGGAAAGTTGCTACTCACCATATAGCAGAGATGCCGAGTTGCAGATGGGCACTACAAGAAGACTGTCACAAAATAACTTTTGGCAAGTAAGGCCTTCATCAGAATTAGACAGCAAACACACGCATACACACTCACACAAACACAACTCACACACACATGACTGCAGTCTCAGGCAACTGAGGCCTCACTGTGAGCAGTAGCACCAGTGCATGATGGGAGTGGCAACTGGGTGGGAGTAAGGAGGAGGCTGGGGCAGGGAGGGGGTGGGATAGTGGGGTAGGTATGGCAGAGAGTGGTGTGCTATTGGGGAGTGTGGAAGGATGAGGTAGAAAGAGGGAGTGGAGAGTTGGTGAGGGGATAGCTAAAAAGGAGAGAAGTAAAAAAGACTGGGTGCAATGGAGGAATGAGGGCTGTGTTGTGCTGAAATTTGAACAGAGAAGGGGCTGGTTGGGAGAGGACAATGACTAATGAAGGTTGAGGCCAGGAGGGTTACAGGAATGTAGGATATATTGCAGGGAAAGTTCCCACCTGTGAATTCAGAAAAGCTGGTGTTGGTGGGAAGGATCCATATGACAGAGGCTGCAAAGCAGTCATTGAAATGGAGGATGTCATGTTTGGCAGCATGCTCAGCAACAGCGTGGTCCACTTGTTTGTTGGCCACAGTTTGTCAGTGGCCATTCATGCGGACAGACTGTTTGTTGGTTGTCATGCCCACATAGGATGCAGCACAGTGGTTGTAGCTTAGCTTGTAGATCACATGACTGGTTTCACAAGTAGCCTTGCCTTTGATGGGATAAGTGATGTTTGTGACCAGAGTGGAATAGGTGGTGGTGGTGGGAGGATATATGGGAAAGGTCTTGCATCTAGGTCTATAACAGGGATATGAGCCATGAGGTAAGTGGTTGGGAGCAGAGGTCATGTAGGGATGGACGAATATGTTGTTTAGGTTCAATGGATGGTGGACTACCACTGTGGGAGGGGTGGGAAGGATAGTAGGCAGGACATTTCACATGAAATATAATAGAAGCAGTCCCACAAAAGGCATAAGCAGAGAGTAAACATAACACATAATAAGTATGTTTACTCTCTGCATATGTCTTTTGTGGCACTCTTTCTATTATCTTTCTATGGCTTAACTTTTGACTTGTTTATGTGATACTTTGTCAGGTTACGTTGATATCTTCTTGGTACTTGTAATGCTATTAACACCAGCTATCATGTGTTTTGGTCTGTACAGGGGTTTTCCTGTCTTCCAGTGCTTACCCACATTCTTACATCACTTTAGTTTGGCACTTTTCCATTGCTTCTTGCATCAGTTGATGACTCTTGGCTTACTAGATTGGCTCTATTCGGTTCTGCAAATGCACCAATGTGCAGTCTTGTTAGGATGGGGTTTGCTTATTCTGTCTACATGACACTAGTGTAGTTGGCTGCTGCCTGAGAAGATATACCACATATTTCCAGTAAGCCAGTTTTGAGTTGGAGATTCTTTCTATGGTTAGGATCCCAGTTCTTATTCAACTTCTTGTTTCTAGAACTAGGTCTTTCTCTGGTTATTTTATTCTTGACAGTTGCGCACTGTGTGATGCCAGTTTTGTGCTGAAAGGTAGGGAACTTCTAATACTTACCTTTACAGAGCTTTTAGGATGTAGTATATTGAAAGTTTCATATATCACACATGTCAGTCAGAATTTTATCAGTCTGGTGTGTTGTTTTAGGATAGTTCTAATTACAGTTATTGTGTCTTCTTTAGGTCAACAGTTTGTTAGCTGAAGTTGTGACTATAATGAAATGAAACTGGCCATGATTAGTAATTTGATTTGGCATGTCTGTTGTGGTTTTCATCAACTGAAATGTCCAGAGTATAATCTGGCAACTTAAGAACAGACCTTTGAAAAAATAAAACCTTGTTTATATACATTTCGGTACTGACAGTTGCGTGTTTGGTCACTAGAGAGCATCCAGTCCTACATTTATAGTCTGGGTGTCATATTTTGGTGAGCAGCTTTGGATACTCAAAAACAAAATTTATGCTTTCAGTTTCTGTCCGGTTTTGTTATTAGGCAGTGCTTCCAAAAATAGATACCTATAGTGATCCTGAGTTTGACATTCAATTTAGCAGCTCAGAAAGTTAAAAAGAAAGTGATGTTACTTTACTGGAAGTGACAACAGTTGCTAAGATGACTGAAAGTGCTTACCATGGTACAGGATAAATATGTCTTCTGTGCTCCAGCCAGCTCCTCCAAGATTTCTGTTGTGAAATACATGGCCCGACTTAACATCCAAACAGAAACTAAAAAATGACTATGTTCCAGAATACTTCAATCAACATCCAATGCATGAGTTTACTTGAGATTTTATTAATGTTGATCTTGAAAAATTTGTGATTAATTATTTTGGACTTGAAAAGCTACCTTCATGTGTCTAAATGTAATGCCATTAATTAATAAAAAAACATTAATTTTTGGAACATAACCTGTAAAAAAATCAGTATGTTAAGAGGTTAATAAATGAACCCTAACTTTTAAATGTGAAAGGTATTTCATAACACTGAGTATTTTATGGCCTATCTAAAGGTATAAATGCAGTATTTTTAATTCCCATCATCATCAACTACAAGTTGACTAAAATAACAATTAAAACTTGATACTCTGAAACCTCAAATCCAATGAAATTGATAAAACTGTGCCATTAACTTTACTCAGATCTTGCAAGCCACTGAAATCAGTATTCACTTTGCAGTAAATGTACTTCTTAATGGTAACTGTGGTTAACAACGAAAATCTGTTTAAAACAAACTATGATTTTCAGTGAACAATGACTATGAAAGGTGGTCGAGTGGTGACACTAGATTCATATTTGGGAGGGTGGCAATTCAAATCTCTATCTGGCTTTCAAGAGACAGATTTTCTATGGTTTTCCTAAATCACTTAGGGAAACAGCTGAACAGTTTCATCACAAAAGAAACATCAATTTTCAAAAGAACAAGGTAAGTTTGTGCTTCTCCCTAATAACTTTGTCAATGGAGGGGCATTAAACTCTAACATTTCTTCCTCCCTTTTTCACTTTTATTCCATTGATTCTGGAAGGCATTATCATATAATGTACAGAAGTGTGAGAGACGTGTCCACTGTAATCATTATGATACTGTGGTGTTTTCACATTTTACTCATATCCCTGCAGATATTATTTCCTGGGTACAATGAATAAAGTGACATTTTTTACCCCTGAGATGCAGTAAGCATATCTGAAGTGCCACAAGACAATAGTCATATCATATTTTCAATCCACGCAATGAGGAGACATGTATTACAGGTCATACAAAGATTAGCTGACTGTAAATGACAATACTGAGATGAAAACTGTGCTTGCATATGATCAGCATGTGCTGATGCTGCAGTCAGCTGGAGCTTGTGTTCCAGTCTCCATGAATGTGTTTCAGTCAATGGTGCTGGAGGTGGAAAAGGCTCCCATTTCATCTAGGACCAGCTCTGACAGCACCGAATCCAGGGATATGGATCTCCCAGGTGTCTGAAGTTGTATTCAGACAGCTCCAGGGGCAGTGGTGGTTGTCCCAAGGTGGAAGCCACTAAGTGTGCATGTGGCTGATTGGCGTGTTGTACCATAATGACATTAGTGACATCCACCATGAACATTTGTCATCCCAGGGAAGCTCTGACACATCAGATATCCATTTTGGGACTCTCTCAGAGGTGCAAGCACAAACCTCTGTGCCCAGCAAGTAGTGGTGGTGATGGTTGGGCTGGCATGGGCATGCTGTAGGTCTCAGGAGGTCCAAGAGGTTCGGTCAAATGGCTATGCAGCACTTCTACCAAAGTGCCCCCTTGTATCAGTGTGGTCGTGTGTGAGGCTAGAAACTGCATCAAGACCTCAGCCTTGGGTGCAACTGACAGTGACTTGTGCATCTGCACCTTAAAGGTGTGGACAAAGGATAAATAATCTGCTTCATCTCTTGAAGCAGGGGGATGGGGGAGGGGGGTGCCATTGTCAGGTACACTATGCCAGTCTCAGAGCAAACATCCTGTGCCATATTGGATGAAAATAGGAGGCCGTTGTCCAAAATGATAGTTTCTAGGGCCCTTTCAATGGTGACTATGTTCTGCTAGTGCTTATTGCCTCCACTGATGTGGTATTTTACATTTGAACCACACAAGGAAACTTGGAAAATGAGTCTATTACAATGACCAACATATCTCTCTGAAAAAGGAGCTGTTGAAGTCCAAATGGATGCATTCCCAAGAGCACTGCTATGTTGGCCATGCATGAAACCACTGCACAGCTGATGGCAGTGTGGATACATAACTCTCACAGGAGCTGGCTGCACTCTCAAAGTGCTGCATGATGCCGGGCCATTAGGCATGCTGCCTTGCAAATGCTTTCATGCATGTTACCCCTCAGTGATCAGCATGCAGGAGCCTTATGACATGCTGACACAGTGGCAGCAGGATCAGCTCGGCATTCATCATCATCCAGTGTCAGCCCTACTTTCTAGGGAAAAATATCTGTGGAGTTCTGGAGGAGAGTGGAGTGGAAGGTGTTCGACTAACCTTGACAAATGTACTTCATAACATTATGATAAAGCCTTCATTGGTATCCTTCACAATTACAGATGCAGTGACAGAAATCTCTTGTAGTCAGTTTTGGAAGGTGTCATCTATTTGAAAGCACAGTGTTTCCCAAGAGTGAGGTGTGGGACCAGAACCTTAGGTAGCCTGAATAGGCCATCAGCATTGGTGTGTTGTGCTGTTGGTCAATAGTCCATTGAATAATTGTAATTGTTGAGGAACAGGATGTAGTATTGTAGACATTTTTTTAAAAACTGGTTATTAGGACCAAATAAGGAAATTAATGAGTTATGGTATGGTATGAGGAGAAATTTGATGCTATAAAAATGTATGGAATTTTTGGAAACTAAATATGTTAGTCAGGCTTCCTTGGTTTATTTATTTAGCAGTTGGCCTGAATTGAGTGTTTCAGACACATGTGCAATTATTGTTCATGCCACTCCATTTCTGAGAGAAACAATAGTCCTGATGCCATGTTGAGATGGATCAGTGGCCATGGTAAGACATGTTGATGAGTTGAAGGTCACCAGACCAGGAGCAGACTTGGGGTAATATTTTAACTTGCAAAAAGTCTCCTGTCACTGCAGTGACCATTCATATTTTGCCCCTTTCTTGCAGAGATTATTAAGGGGCCTGGCAAACTTGTAAATTTTGCATAATAATTTATTCTATCAAGAAATGACTGGAAACCTTTTGAGTTCATAGGTGCCAAGGTTCGTTTTTATTTTTTTATTTTTTATTTATTTATTTATTTTTTTTATTTATTTTTTTTTTTTACATCATGTATTCTATGGCTTTCTTATATTGCTGGGTCATTAGAAGTCCTTTCCAGTTCATTATGCAGCCAAAGGATGCTGCTTGCTCTTGAAAAAATTGACACTTTTTTATGTTCACACTTTTTTATGTTCACACTTTTGTATGTTGTTGTCTGGAACAGAAGATTTAAGTCCACAAGATATTGTTCTCCTGTAGCACCACTTACTAATATATTGTCCAGATCACTGACTGTGTTCAGAACATTTTCAATCAGCTGCTCCAAAATCATTCGAAATTGCTGGTGCACTAACAATTCTGAAAGGCAAACTGCTGTATCTGTATATTCGTAATCGAGTGGTGGTGACCATGCACTGGTGGGATTGTTTGTCTATTGGCAATTGTAAATGTGCTTCGGATAAATCAATTTTAGAGAAGTACTGATAGTCGTGAGGTCTTTTGGCCTTGGATTTAGGCATACATCAACTTCTGCTTGGCACTTATAGTTGATTTGAAGGCATCACAGACACGTAGCGAGCCACTCTGTTTTTTTGTAACACTACCAATGGTATTGCCCATTAACTGGATTCGACAATGTGTGGATGTATTGCTGAGCCAGGCAATCTAATTTGGAGTTGAGGTCATCTCTTAATGCTGCTGATGTTAGTCTATCTCTGAAGTAGTGAAGGTGTACCCTCCCTCCCCCAGGGGAGAGATTTATGAGGGAGAGAGCAGGTCAGAAGAAAGCAGGATGCAGTCAGACTAACCAAAAATTTTATGTTCTTCTTACAATTAGCAAATACATTTTTTGTACAGTTGGCAGCATAGGCTTTGCCTGATGCATCACCAGGTTACTGCTGACAACACACATTCTTCAGTCTACTCTTTGCATTCTCAACTCAGTGTTATTTCTGTTGTACTCTGCAGAAGTAAGTATTATTTTCGTTGGTTTTGTATGTTGTGGAGATGTCTGGTGAAAGAAGATTGTATAATGAAGAATATATTAAGTATGGATCACTGGGGTAACCCACACTTACTGCATCAGTTGTACCGGTAGCTCATTGTCCGTCAAAGTTAAGCAGGATGCTAGGTGCCAGCCCATAACATGTTGTTCAATCAGCCCATGCTGGAAACCAGGAGCCAAGCTAGGACACCAGAAGCCGGCACCTACAGACAGTGTCGACAGCTGTGCATCCAGAGTGGTGCATGCAGCTGCCATCCAGCTCCACCATGTGGAAATATCTATTTTTTTTCCCCCACTGTTTGTCTAACTGGTACCAACTTGGCAATGTACAAGAATGATGTACTGAACATGTTTGTGTTTTCAGTATTAAGTGATTGTACTTTTACTGGCATAGGGCCAAGCTGGACATGGTGTTGGGGGTCTGTTAATAAGGCCTCAACCTTTGCCGGCCAATCTGCCTCCATTCCCCACCTACAATGCCACCACCAAAGAGTGAGACTCATTTGAAAAATGTCTAGGACAACACTTTACAGCCTTTTAGCTACTAGACCAAACTCCATTAAAGCTTGTGATGAAGCAAGCTGGAATCTTTCTACTTCCTCTCTTGTTTTGCCATCTGACTCCTTAAATTCATTTTATTTTCATTTTTGCCTAATTACCACTAACATACATGAGTATAATCTGCATTTCCATAAAAGAGAAAGGTTGGCCATCAATCTTAAAGAATATAACACCAGGTCTAATTTTGTGCTTAGTTTTGTGTATGTAATTAATTTCCTAATTTATTTCGACTATTCCTAGTTAACCCTCAAGCAGGCACGCTGATTTTCGTAACACGAGCAGGCGTATGGCACACTTTGTACACATATAGTCAAAAGCTGTCATTATGCTACCAAGGGAAACAAAAAAGAAATGGTTCAAATGGTTCTGGGCACAATGGGACTTAACTTCTGAGGTCATCAGTCCCCTAGAACTTAGAACAACTTAAACCTAACTAACCTAAGGACATCACACACATCCATGCCCCCAAGGGAAACATGTATGAGCTAAATCACAGTTTAATTTTAGTTTATTTAAACAACAATACAAGGAACTTATACTAAATCAGTAATTTACTATTTGTTTAAACAAGTAAGAAACTTTCATATCATTCTATTGCTGCAGCTGACATAACAATCTATTCCAACACTTTTTAAGCACATACTGAATAAAAACACTTTTTCATTGCAATATAAAAGGACAAAGGCTTTATGTATTGAAGAAGTATCAGTTATCACAAAGTTTCTTCCATCTACACAGCTAATTGTCTTGCGCATTTTTGGAAAATGCTTTACACTTCTCACATATATACACTGTTTTTACATGTCCTTTGCAAACAAAGCAATAGCATGAGCTACAGCTTACAGTAGTAGATGTGTTTCTTGCTCATCCACACATCACACACTGACCTCTTTTCATGCTGGTAGACACCTCAGTTCTTTCAGCATATTGATCTTTCTATTTCATGAGGAAAACTGCAATGCCGGCAGGAAGTGAAGGACTATTAGCTCTTTCCACTAGTTGAGGCTTCATAAGAGACAGTGCTAAATCTTTCAAGAAAATTCTTCTCTTCTTTTTTGTATTTGTCTCATTTGCATGTAAGATTATTTGAGCATTGATTCCTGCTATATCCATTAGAGCATAGAACACAACCAATGGCCATCTTCTTGTCACATGCGCAACGGAATATGCACCTCCCCATTGATAGACTGTGTCGACTCCTCCCTTTGTTATATTGTAATCCAAAATTATATCTGGTTTACCTGTAACTTCATGAATGGTTCCAAAATCATGCATAGTTGAAAGGAACAGAACTGCCTTGTTTTGTTTCAGCAAATACGAAACTAGTGTCATATCTGTTGTGACTCGCCGATCATTCAAAGTGCCGCCGCGCAATTACGCGCGTCCTCTACGTGCGGCGCTGTCTGCCAGCCATGCAGCAGCTGCGCCACCTAAGCGGCCAGCCGAACAGCGGCCACTAGACTGGGACTCAGTGCTCATTCGAATGCTAACGTGTACACATGTCTTGCTTGTTAACTTACTCTGTGACTTATATGTGTTGTGTCGTTCTGAAATATATGTGTTAAACTCGACGTTATAACAACTGGCGACGAGGTAATGGATTTTTCCTTTTCACCGTTGACCCACAGGTTTCCATGGCTACTGTTGAGCAACTATTGCAAAATCTCCTTGAACAGCAAATGCTTCTAACAGTGGCGATTCGCGATTTTGTCGCGGCGTCAAATGCGGAGCGTTTCTCATCGTTGGCTGTACCTCCTTTTCCTCCTTACGACGAGACGGCGGAAGACTGGTCTGATTATGAAAAACACTTCTTGGCATTTCATGTCACGAACGAACAACCATGTAAGTCTCTGTTCCTTTCCTGGATTTCACCTCAAATGTATCGCTTGTTGTCGCAATTGGCTCCTTTGAAGGACCCTGCGTCTTTGTCCTTTGCTGAAATGTGCTCACTTCTGTCTGTCTATTTTCAAAAGCAAACGCATATGGTAGCCTCTCATGTTGCCTTTTATCATTGTCAAAAACAACCGAATCAATCCTATCGTGCTTGGACTGCTGAACTTCACGGCCTCAGTCGAAAGTGTCAATTTGTTACTGACGTTCACAAAGAATCCTATGCCGATTCCATGGTACGGGATGCTATTATCCGGTCACCGCCCGACCAAGAAGTTCGGCAATGTGCCCTTCAGTTGGCAAATCTGACTCTAGATGAAGTTCTCTCCATTGCGCAGTCTTTTGAAATTTCTCGCGCCACTGGGGCGCAAATAGAGGCTTGGGGTGATGTCGGGGAA
Organism: Schistocerca americana; assembly: GCF_021461395.2. Classification (NCBI taxonomy): domain Eukaryota; kingdom Metazoa; phylum Arthropoda; class Insecta; order Orthoptera; family Acrididae; genus Schistocerca; species Schistocerca americana. Next base: position 228,279,707 of record NC_060123.1, read on the forward strand.
ATACAACCTCCGTGCGCTGTTGACGACGCGTGCTGTGCGTCCCCGCCGGCCGATGTGGCCGCAGTGCACTCCCATGCGCAGCCTCGGCCTAACCGTAAACAACCCGCTAAGAAACTGCAGCAAAACCCCCGGCAACTTCCTTCATGTCCGCGGTGTTTTACGAAACATTCACGCAAGGATTGTCCCCAACGTTGGGCTGTGTGTCACAATTGCAAAAAGAAAGGTCATGTGTCTTCAGTTTGCAAATCCGACCGCATACATGATGTTCATGAACATGATGCTGATTCTGATCCTGTGTTGTCTGTCAATTGCACTTCTTCCCCTTCAGGGAAGTTATTCCTCACTGTCCAAATCCTTGGTCGAGATGTTCGCATGCAGGTGGATACCGGTTCTGCTGCCACTATAATTAATTCTCAGACGTATCTTCAGTTGGGTTCTCCACTCCCGTCACCTGTCACTCGGCAATTACGGATGTACAATAAACAGAAGATTTCTCTCTTGGGACAGTTTCATGCTGAGGTATCTTACAAATCCGTCGTTCGCACTGTTCCCATATTTGTGGTCGACCAGAGCAGCGCAGAAAATCTTTTTGGTTTCGATGCCTTTCACGTTTTTGGGTTCTCCATAGATGACTCTGTCAATATTGTCTCTGATGCTATTCCTTATGCTCAACTGGATTCCTTGTCGACGACGACGTTTTTCGTCCATTTTTCCTCCTGGGTTAGGCCGCGCAAATGACTTTGAAGCTCATATCACGCTCAAACCCACTGCTCGGTCTAAGTTTTTTCGGGCTCGGCCCATTCCTGTGGCCCTTCGTCATCGGGTAAAATGGGAGTTGGATTGTCTCATTACTTCAGGGGTCTTGCTTCCTGTCAGTTCCAGTGAGTGGTCCTCTCCTGTCGTTGTCGTTGCTAAGCCAAATAGTGATATTCGTCTCTGTGGCGATTTCAAAGCCACTGTAAATGCTCAATGCCTCATCGACACATACCCTATGCCCCGTCCTGAAGAACTGTTCACTAAACTTGCTGGAGGCCAGTATTTTTCTAAAATTGACCTGTCAGAAGCTTATCATCAACTTCCTCTCGACACTGCTTCCCGGTAGTTCCTGGTCCTTAACACGCCTTTCGGCCTCTATCAATACCAACGCTTGCCATTCAGGGTTGCTAGTGCCCCTGCTCTCTTTCAGCGATTCTTGGAACAATTATTGCTCCCTGTCCCTGGGTGTATCAATTACATGGACGACATTGTTGTCACTGGCTCCACCACTGAAGAACATCTTCAAAATCTCCGCACACTTTTTCATGTCTTACAGACTGCCGGTCTTAAGTGTAATCTTCAGAAATCACAATTTTTTCAGGCATCTATCACGTACTTGGGGTTTCAACTCTCTCGGGATGGTATCCGTCCGCTTCAGCAAACTGTCGCTGCGATCAATGCCCTTCCTCGCTCTACATCTGTTAAGGAACTGCAGGCCTTCTTGGGGAAAATAGCATACTATCACAAGTTTTTACCATCTGCGGCTTCGGTGGCTGAGCCGTTGCATCGCCTGTTGCATAAAAACGTGCCTTTTCACTGGTCTGCATCATGCGATGCGGCTTTCCACAAATTGAAGACTATGCTGAAACAGGCACCGTGCCTGGCTACTTATCGACCTGGCCAACATGTTGTTCTTGCCACGAACACCTCTCATACAGGGTCGGTGCAGTCCTTACGCACCGTTTTTCGGACAGCTCTGAACAACCCATTGCTTATGCCTCCAAAATGCTCACGAATGCTCAACAAAAGTATTCTCAAATTGAAAAAGAAGCTTTGGTCATTATTTATGCTCTTCATAAGTTTGGTGTTTTTCTCTATGGCTCAAAATTTCATCTTGTTACGGATCACAAACCACTTGTTTCCTTGGTTCATCCATCAACGTCACTTCCCGACAAGGCTGCACACCGCCCCCAGTGTGGGGCTCTTTATTTGTCTCGTTTCAATTATGAGATTCATTTCCGGCTAACAGCTCAACATCCAAATGCTGATGCTCTGTCTCACCTTCCCATGGGTCCTGATCAGGCATTTGATAGGGACGAACTTTTGTGTTTCCACCTGGATGTTGCCGAGCAGCAGGTTGTGGACGGGTTCCCTATCACTGGGGACAGGCTGGCGGCTGCTACGGGTTCTGAACCTACCCTCTCCCGGGTTTTACGCTGTATTCAGAAGGGCTGGCCAGATTGCCCGTCCTCTAAGACTTCTGATCCGTTGCGGAACTACTACACTTTGCGCTACTGCCTCACGGCTAGGGATGGTGTTATCCTCCTTTCCACTGACGATGCTTCGCCGCGTGTTGTGGTACCTGCGTCTTTGCATGCTTCTGTCTTGCGCCTCCTTCACCAAGGGGACTGGGGTGTGTCTCGCACAAAATCTCTGGTGCGCCGTCATGTGTACTGGCCTGGCATCGACTCTGAAATAGCACACATGGTCACTGCCTGCAGCCCTTGTGCGTCACAGGCCACTGCCCCGAAGTCATCTTTGTCACCGTGGCCTTCGCCTGAGAAGCCCTGGGAGCGTATTCATGCTGACTTTGCGGGATCCTTTTTAGGTACTTATTGGCTCCTCGTAATTGATGCCTACTCTAACTTTCCTTTCATTGTCCGTTGCACGTCGCTTACCACCGCGGCAACCACCAGTGCTCTCGCCCGCATTTTTTCTTTGGAAGGCCTCCCCTCTACTCTTGTTACTGATAATGGTCCGCAATTTGCCTCTTCCAAATTTGCGGATTTTTGTGCTCATCACAGCGTTATGCATGTCACGGGCTCGCCGTTCCATCCACAATCCAACGGTGAGGCTGAACGACTGGTCCGCACATTTAAGGCTCAGATGCGGAAACTTCTGACTTCTTCTGCTGCTGATGATGCACTTCACCAGTTTCTGGCATCTTACCGTTTCACCCCCATGGGCGACCACAGCCCGGCTGAGCTCTTACCTGGCTGACAGCCCCGCACGGTACTTCATCTTCTGCGACCTTGCACCTCACAGCCGCGGGTGCCTTCACTTGGTCGGTTCACCACCGACGACCTCGTCTGGGTACGGGGATATGGCAGGCGACCAAAATGGAGCCCGGGCCGCATCTTACGACACCATGGCAGACGCCTGTATGAAATCCAGATGGACACAGGTGTTGCAGTGCGTCATTCGGACCAGCTTCAGCCTCGTGTGCCGGCAACGCCTGTTCCAAATGCCGCTATACCGCCTTCGGCTCTGCCTGACACTTGGGATCTTGGCATCTCTCAATACTCACAACGCAGCCCTCTCACCGTCATCACGATGCCAGCTCAACAACGGATGCCACCAGGAGACGTGCCCATGCAGGAACCGGATGACCATCCTCTGTCAGAGCAAATCTACTCGCCTCCTCCTCCAACGGACGCCGACACATCGCCCATGTCTCCTGTCATATCAACTGGACTTGCCGCAATGGGCAGATTGGTGCATGGGGCCCCCAGCAGATTCGACCCCTACGTCTCCTGTCATCTCGACCCGTTATCATCGGGGACACTTCCGTCTGTACGGGAAGCCTCCTCCTCGAGACTTTATGGCGAGGCAAAAAACGCCTATGGACGTTAGCCATCTCCAGGACACCTCCATCAAAGCTAGTGCACCAATTTCAAAGGGGGGAAAAGTGTTGTGACTCACCGATCATTCAAAGCGCCGCCGCGCAATTACGTGCGTCCTCTACGTGCGGCGCTGTCTGCCAGCCATGCAGCTGCTGCACCACCTAAGCGGCTAGCTGAGCAACGGCCGCTAGACTGGGACTCAGTGCTCATTCAAATGCTAACGTGTACACATGTCTTGCTTGTTAACTTACTCTGTGACTTATATGTGTTGTGTTGTTCTGAAATATATGTGTTAAACTTGACGTTATAACAATATCATTCTGAAAACCAAATAAAGAGGAGTCGATAGCCCTACATTTCCCAGGTAAAAACTTCTTGTGGGATCTCGCGTTTGTTTTCCCTCTATGTGCCAATGCATGTTAGAAGCTTTTTCAAAAGGGAATAGGCTAAGGTATAGCTAGTGTACCAATTATCCATTATAACGTTTCTTCCAAAGCGTTCAGCGTGAGTAACTAGCCTTCCTACAATTTCACAGGGAGAATTAGGAACATCGTATGGTCCTTTATGTTGTTTTCCACAACACACTTCAATATTACTAGTGAAGAATGCTTTAGCAACCGCTAAAACAAAATTCTTTATGCTGTACTTCACTTGTTTTTTCTGGATATACTGAACAAAAGAACAGCGACCCCGGAAAGCTTGCAACTTTTCATCTACTGTCACAAATTGTCCTACACTATAAGCATTCCTGCACCTCACCACAAAGGCATCTGATACTTGCCTTATTGCAGCAAGTTTATCAGTTACTCTTATTTCTTGCCTTGTACTCTTGTTGTCAAAATGGATAGATCATAAAAGGAACAGAAATCTTCTGTAGTTCATCACAGCTCTCGTAATGTCCACATCTGCTGCCACAGTTCCATGACATTTGTGTGGTTGGCTTTCTCAGTCCCAATGAGATACAGCAATCCCAATAATGCCATTATTTCACACCTTCTAGTTCCCTTAGCATTCCTTTCTCTGGTATATTGTACACATTGTTTCTTAGATTGAATGTATATGTTTGTGTATTTTACAATTTCATCAATCATTTCCAGGCTAAGTATTGTCCATAAAGCCTCCATTTCACTTGTGACTCCTCTGGCAACACATGTAGTTCCAGGGAATATTTTCACAATATTCCGTCTTTTTGTTTTCGAAGTCACATTAGGACATATTTTATTCCATTTACAAGTTTAGTCCCTCCCAATAAAAATACCACCTTTGGAGAGGGGCTCTTCACTCATCATCTGCAACTTGAACAGAATCTGAATCGCGGTCACTTCATGTCATAAATTCCTCTTCTTCTTGAGAATCATCATCATTTTCGTTGTCTGGTACCGTACAGAGTTGAACTCTGGATCCTCGTTGAGTAAACAATCAAGTTTGTTGTCTGTCTGGTTTGATCTCATTATGCACAGTGATATAACCACTTGTTATGTGTTACCTTTTAATTCAATTAAAAAGGAATGAAATAAAAGTGAAGGAAAAATTACTTACATGACAGGGCACATGGCATACTTTGTACACTGAGATGACACACTTGCAGTTTATTTTAATTTACTGTAGCTCAAGTGAACCTATGGCAACACAACTTCTCACTATGCTAGCTTAAACAATAATGCAGGAATAGGTAGGAGCTTGCTATTGTAAAACAATAATGGAACTGTGCACTACAATGTTATTTGCAGTTGGTGCATTTTATACCACAGGCGCGCCCGCTCGAGGGTTAATATCTTTTGTTACAAAATGAAATCAGTATTTGTTTCATAACTTTGATTCTATTGTTGACTTGCAAACAAATATAAACTCTGTAATAATTATAAATATTTTGAAGAAGAACTACTAGGATTCTTAAAGTATTTATTTGGCTCTATTTGAAAACATATTAGCAAAACCAGCTCCTAATTAATTCCAAAATAATTACCAGGTTTGTCAAAAGTATTGTTTGTATAACTATATCTGTTAATTTCATGATTTAAACAAATAATTTGTGGTAGCTGAAACTGTTAAAAAGAATGAATTTTTCAATGTATTCAGTTAATTGAATGAGTTATGTTTTAATTGTAATTTCTGTATCTTAAACAACGAACAATGTATAGTTTCAGTGCCTATTATTGTGAGGTTATATAAAGGCCTGATTTTTGGCCTGGAGACAGTCAGTCCACCGACAATTTTCAGAGGGAAATTATGTACTGTTTCAAGTAACAACAATGCATCAACTTAAGAGTGGAATTAGTGTAACACAAATAGGCCTTGCTGTGGGTTAAAACAATGACAGTGTCTGTTCAATTTATTAGAGAAATAGTGTCACATGTTCCTTAAAATTCTGCAGGAACTGTGAACTGTGTGGTTAGGATTTTACTGCTCACAGATGTTCAACAGCAAATTATTGTAGCAGTATGCTGATGTTTGCCTGCAACCTATTAATGAGGCTCAACATTTACCAGTAGTGAACTGGCCATATAATTATGTAATATTGGGGGGATAGTGAACAGTGAAAGTAAAGAACTGTGAAATGCATCTTTGCAACTGTCGGCTACATCATTTACAGTACTCAGTGTTGAACTTCCAGCCCCCATTTTTCAGCAAGTATAACAATGCAGTACATCAAAATTGAGGACTATCAACGCAGAAATAAAGCAGATGAATGTCACAAGCTCTTTCTCTGTTGTGAATATCCCCACAAATGAATCACATGTTTGGGAAGTTAGCACGCTTCTGGAGCCTGTATTTCTGTCATTTGATTAAATATGTTGTTTCTTGATTCCTATCCGACAAGCATAGCCACGTGATTTCCGAAAGAGTGAAGTTTTATCAGTGCAGAAATCAACCCCATAAATCTTGTCACACTTGGGTTGTGGAAATGCTGGAGTTAAGTTGTAAGTGTCACTTTATCACTAAATATCAGTAACCTTATGTAGATACTATGGTTAGACATGCTACTATATGGGTAATCTCAAATAAGGAGCTTTGACTAAGTGCGTAGCGAATAGAGGATCCTCAGTCATAAGAAGTACTCAAGATTGCAAAGGCACTTGAAGTTTCTCATGTCACTGGCAAACAATTAGATTCCTGGGCTGATATAGCCACAGTCAATTCAGACAGCAACAGGGAGATGCAGCCTAGCATGGCCTTGGAAGTGAAGTCATGGTGGTGCAGTGTATTCCACACAGACACAGCCACCGCAGAAAACTTTCCACAAGTCCCTGCCCTCTTGCCCAGCCTGTTTTGTTCAACACAACCAATTAGCCCACCTGCAGATTGCGCATCATGCCATAAGAATGGTTATATTGCAATTGTAAGAACTGCTCGGTGTGCTTCAGTGGCGCCATTCACATCTCAACCCCTGGACATTAATATTATTGGTAAAAGTTTTTTTCCAAGTAAAACAAAACACTCCTAATCTCTCAACATGAGACAATTTGATTAATGTAGTCAGTGATGCTTGTGGAGGTACTGCAACTGTTTCTAATAAACTGTTCAGTGATATGTGTAGTGATGGGACTCCCTTAAGCCTTCAGGTGGATACAGATACAGCAGCCTCACTACTGAATTTTAATACTTACTTAAGCCCTCATTCCCCTCAGCTGTCAACTACTTTATGTCATGTTGTTAGTTACAATAGATAGCACATTCTGCTTCTTGGCCAGTTTACTGCAGAAATGATGTAAAAACCACTAGTTTAGCCAGTTACTTTTCTAGTAATGGACAGTGCGATTGCAGAAAATTTGTTTGGTTTGGGAGCTTTCCAGGCTTTTGGATTCACAGTCTCAGATTACATTCATTTAGTGTCAGATCTTGCACCCTGTCAAGGGTTGGGTGATTTATGCAATGAATATTTGTCCTATTTTGCCCAGCCTCAGCAAGGCTACTGACCATGTAGCACACCTTACTCTCAAATCTAAGGTGCAACCCTGTTTTTTTTTTTTTCCTGCCAGACTTGTACCACTTTCACTTTACACTCAATTGAAGGAGGAATTATACATATTGACAGCTTGAGGCATCATGGAACCCATTTCGTCCAGTCAATGGGCTACACCCTATGTCATTATCAAGAAGCCGGCGCGCAAACTGTCTTTGTGGTGACTTTAAGGCAACAGTCATTTTACAGTCTGTGGTTGATATATATCCTATTCCTTGTCCAGATGAAGTTATAATGAAGCTGGTAGGCTGACAATATTTTACAAGACTCGATTTTTGGAAGTATATTTACAGGGTGACAATTATTGAACTATATGAAATAAAATCATCACAACTTCTGAACGGTTTGCTTTAGGATGTTCAGAATGCATGGTTGGCCATGGGACATCGTGGGAATTAGTATGATTTGGCTTAGCGACAAAGCTCACTTTCATTTGAATGGATTCATCAATAAGCAAAATTGGTGCATTTGGGGGACTGAGAATCCGCATTTCATGATCGAGAAGTCTCTTCACCCTCAGCAGGTGACTGTGTGGTGTGCAAAGTCCAGTCCTGGAATAATCAATGTGATATACCTTGATGGCATGGTGACTGAACAGTACTTAAAGGTTTTAGACAATGATTTCATCCTCATTATCCAAAGCGACCCTGATTTTGACAAGATGTGGTTCATGTAAAATGGAGCTCAAACACATCAAAGCAGGAGAGTATTCGATGTCCTGGAGGAGCACTTTGGGGACCACATTCTGGACCTGGGGTACCCAGATGCCACTGGCAAGGACTTCGTTGGCCACCATATTCTCTAGCTCTGAACACATGTGACTCCTTTACGTGGGGCTATATTAAAGACAAGGTGTACAGCAATAGCCCCAAAACCATTGATGAGCTGGAAACAGCCATTCAGGAGGTCATCGATATTCTGACTTTTCAGCGGGTCATGCAGAATTTCACTATTCGTCTGCACGACATCATCACCAATGATGGCAGGCGTATCAAACATGTCGTAACCTAAATCCAAATATCTGTAGTGACATTTACGTGTTGAATAAAGTGTGTGCTTGCCACAGGATTTGTGCTTTTTTTCATATAGTTCAATAATTGTCACCATGTACAAGTGCCACTTGATGAAGAATAACGCCAGCTTCTTGCTGTGAATACACTGTACGGGCTCTACAAGTACAACCATTTGATTTTTAGCACTGGAAGCACACTGCCATTTTCACCATTATTTGGAACAGTTTATTCAGTGTATTCAATGTTGTATCAATTACCTTAACAACATTGTCACTACCAGTCTCACTGCCAAGGACCATTTTTACAACCTTCAACTTTCGTTTCAGACCTCTTGTGATGCAGGTCTTAAGTGTAATTTGGAAGAGTCACCTTTCTGCCAAACCATCTGTCATATACTTGGGACACAATATCTCTTATCAGAGGACTCAGCCAACTGACAGCCACATAGCAACATTGCAGATCTCACAAACCACTCAAATGTGAAGGAGCTTCCAAGCATTCTCAGGCAAAGTCGCATATTACCGCAGGTTCCTCCCACAGGCAGTTCGGTTTCCTATCCTCCTTATCAGCTGCTTAAAAAACTTGTGACAGTTGAGTGGGTCCCTGCCTGGACCTTTAGCATTAAAGGTTAGGTTAGGTTAGTGGTGTTTAACGTCCCGTCAACAACGAGGTCATTAGAGACGGAGCGCAAGCTTGGGTTAGGGAAGGAAATCGGCCGTGCCCTTTCAAAGGAACCATCCCGGCATTTGCCTGAAACGATTTAGGGAAATCATGGAAAACCTAAATCAGGATGGCCGGAGACGGGATTGAACTGTCGTCCTCCCGAATGTGAGTCCAGTGTGCTAACCACCGCGCCTCCTCGCTCGGTTTGCATTAAAGAAATTGAAAGATGATTGGTGTTCCACCCTGTGCTTGGCCACCTATCAGCCAGGGCTCCACCTTGTGGTTGCAACGAATGCTTCACAATTTTGCGTGGGAGCTGTGTTGTCTCATCTTCATGCTGATGGTTCAAAGTAGCCCACTGTTTTTGCATCAAAGACACTGAATGATGTGCAGAAGAATTACTCTCAAACAGAGAAGGAGGCTCTTGCTATTATTAATGCTATCAAGAAGTTTCTTGTGTTTCTATGTGGCATTAAGTTTCATCTGGTGACTGATCACACACTATTAGTGACCCTTTTTGGTTCCACAACCCACTTGCCTGACAAGACAGTCCATAGACTGCAACAGTGGGCCCTGTCTCTTAACACTTTGGAGACTAAGCATAAGCACAGGTCAGGCCACAACTCTGTGTTAAAAAGACCGCATCTGAGTGCAGATCAAGCCACAATTTTCTTGACTGGACTCATTTCATATGAGAACAATGTTTGAACATTTTGCTAACTGTCCCTTGACTGATGCTTTCTGTTGTCAATTTATAGAATTATAATGGAAGAAACATTAGCAAATGTAGCAGCTGCTCTTGAGAATAACTGAGCCAATAATTTCGTGCATGTACTCATTAGGTTTCATAGTTTGCTACAATTCTGCTACAAATATGCCACATTTATCATGTGAGCAAGAAATTATGGTGGCTTACATGGAAGTAATTATACAACAACTCACCTCGAACTTTTTTATTGGGAGGCTAATTATATTTTCTCCCATCATTATTTTAGAATTTATAATCTGTTAAAGAACTAAATATGAAAAATAAATCTCTTTTAGTATGTATTACTCTTGAAGATAAATCAATTACATGTGTGCCAGTAATGCTTTAAATAATGGCATAAATGGCTGGTTCTCCTAGGCCCAATATTCTTCTAAGTGGATAGTCTCCAAGGTGCTAAGAGATGCAATTATGATACTCATTTCTGGCCTAAAGCTCAAAATTCAAATGCAGTTGCCTGACCTAATTTGCAGCTTTACTGTATGGTTCAATGATAATGGCGTCCTCATGGGTAAAGTATTCCGGAGGTAAATCAGTCCCCCATTCGGATCTCCGGGTGGGGACTACTCAAGAGGACGTCGTTATCAGGAGAAAGGAAACTGGCATTCTACGGATCAGAGCGTGGAATGTCAGATCCCTTAATCGGGCAGGTAGGGTAGAAAATTTAAAAAGGGAAATGGATAGGTTAGATATAGTGGGAATTAGTGAAGTTAGGTGGCAGGAGGAACAAGACTTTTGGTCAGGTGACAACAGGGTTATAAATACAAAATCAAATGGGGGTAATGCAGGAGTAGGTTTAATAATGAATAAAAAATAGGAGTGCAGGTAAGCTACTACAAACAGCATAGTAAACACATTATGTGGCCAAGATAGACATGAAGTCCATGCCTACTACAGTAGTACAAGTTTATATGCCAACTAGCTCTGCAGATGATGAAGAAATTGATGAAATGTATGATGAGATAAAAGAAATTATTCAGGTAGTGAAGGGAGACAAAAATTTAATAGTCATGGGTGACTGGAATTCAAGAGTAGGAAAACGGAAAGAACGAAACATAGTAGGTGAATATGGATTGGGGGTACGAAATGAAAGAGGAAGCCGTCTGGTAAAATTCTGCACAGAGCATAACTTAATCATAGCTAACACTTGGTTCAAGAATCATAAAAGAAAGTTGTATACATGGAAGAATCCTGGAGATACTAGTAGGTATCAGATAGATTATATAATGGTAAGAAAGAGATTTCGGAACCAGGTTTTAAATTGTAAGACATTTCCAGGGGCAGATGTGGACACTGACCACAATCTATTGGTTATGAACTGTAGATTAAAACTGAAGAAACTGCAAAAAGTTGGGAATTTAAGGAGATGGGACCTGGATAAACTGAAAAAACCAGAGGTTGTACAGAGTTTCAGGGAGAGCATAAGGGAACAATTGACAGGGATGGGGGAAAGAAATACAGTAGAAGAAGAATGGGTAGCTCTGAGGGATGAAGTAGTCAAGGCAACAGAGGATGAAGTAGGTAAAAAGACGAGGGCTAGTAGAAATCCTTGGGTAACAGAAGAAATATTGAATTAAATTGATGAAAGGAGAAAATACAAAAATGCAGTAAGTGAAGCAGGCAAAAAGGAATACAAACATCTCAAACATGAGATTGACAGGAAGTGCAAAATGGCTAAGCAGGGATGGCTAGAGGACAAATGTAAGGATGTAGAGGCTTATCTCACTAGGGGCAAGATAGATACTGCCTACAGGAAAATTAAAGAGACCTTTGGAGAAAAGAGAGCCACTTGTATGAATATCAAGACCTCAGATGGAAACCCAGTTTTAAGCAAAGAAGGGAAAGCAGAAAGGTGGAAGGAGTATATAGAGGGTCTATACAAGGGCGATGTACTTGAGGACAATATTATAGAAATGGAAGAGGATGTAGATGAAGATGAAATGGGAGATAAAATACTGCATGAAGAGTTTGACAGAGCACTGAAAGACTTGAATCGAAACAAGGCCCCAGGAGTAGACAACATTCCATTAGAACTACTGACGGCCTTGGGAGAGCCAGTCCTGTCAAAACTCTACCATCTGGTGAGCAAGATGTATGAGACAGGCGAAATACCCTCAGACTTCAAGAAGAATATAATAATTCCAATCCCAAAGAAAGCAGGTGTTGACAGATGCGAAAATTACCGAACTACCAGTTTAATAAGCCACGGCTGCAAAGTACTAACACGAATTCTTTACAGACGCATGGAAAAACTGGTAGAAGCCGACCTCGGGGAAGATCAGTTTGGATTCCGTAGAAATGTTGAACACGTGAGGCAATACTGACCTTACGACTTACCTTAGAAGAAAGATTAAGGAAAGGCAAACCTACATTTCTAGCATTTGTAGACTTAGAGAAAGCTTTTGACAATGTTGACTGAAATACTCTCTTTCAAATTATGAAGGTGGCAGGGGTAAAATAAAGGGAGCGAAAGGCTATTTACTATTTGTACAGAAACCAGGTGGCAGTTATAAGAGTCGAGGGGCATGAAAGGGAAGCAGTGATTGGGAAGGGAGCGAGACAGGGTTGTAGCCTCTCCCCGATGTTATTCAATCTGTATATTGAGCAAGCAGTAAAGGAAACAAAAGAAAAATTTGGAGTAGGTATTAAAATCCATGGAGAAGAAGTAAAAACTTTGAGGTTCACCGATGACATTGTAATTCTGTCAGAGACAGCAAAGAACCTGGAAGAGCAGCTGAACGGAATGGACAGTGTCGTGAAAGGAGGATCTAAGATGAACATCAACAAAAGCAAAACGAGGATAATGGAATGTAATCGAATTAAATCAGGTGATGCTGCGGGAATTAGATTAGGAAACGAGACACTTAAAGTAGTAAAGGAGTTTTGCTATTTGGGGAGCAAAATAACTGATGATGGTCGAAGTAGAGAGGATATAAAATGTAGACTGGCAATGGTAAGGAAAGCGTTTCTGAAGAAGAGAAATTTCCTAACATCGAGTATAGATTTAAGTGTCAGGAAGTCATTTCTGAAAGTATTTGTATGGAGTGTAGCCATGTATGGAAGTGAAACATGGACGATAAATAGTTTGGACAAGAAGAGAATAGAAGCTTTTGAAATGTGGTGCTACAGAAGAATGCTGAAGATTAGATGGGTAGGATCACACAACTAATGAGGAGGTATTGAATATAATTGGGGAGAAGAGGAGTTTGTGGCACAACTTGACAAGAAGAAGGGACCGGTTGGTAGGACATGTTCTGAGGCATAAAGGGATCACAAATTTAGCATTGGAGGGCAGCGTGGAGGGTAAAAATCGTAGAGGGAGACCAAGAGATGAATACACTAAGCAGATTCAGAAGGATGTAGGTTGCAGTAAGTACTGGGAGATGAAGAAGCTTGCACAGGATAGAGTAGCATGGAGAGCTGCATCAAACCAGTCACAGGACTGAAGACCACAACAACAACAATGACCCTAATTTTGATAAAGGTAAGGTACTTTATTTTAACTTAATGACAAAGTTTGGTGGACAGTGGATGAATTTTCTATTAACAGTTCTCACATCACTCAAGCCATCACTGCTGACACTGTTCTTTGTCGAGTGTGACAATATGTTCAATAAGAGTTGCCCAGGCACCCTCCAGCTCATGTACTAGATTGTATCCACATTTTCTTTTTTATCAAGACACAGACTCATGATGGTGTTCTTTTGTTATCCACAGAAAATGGTGTTCCACAAGTTCTAGCAGCTCTTCAATGTGACATTCTTCACCTTATGCATCATGATCATTGAGGAGTCTCATGCTTGCTGCCATGTCTGCTGGTCCAGGGTACATCAGGACATTGAACATTTAATTACTGCTTGATCTAAATGTGCAGGTTATCAGTCCTTGGACCAGAAATGTGATTCTTGGTAGCCTGAGCTGTCACAGCTGTGGGAGTGTCCATGTCAGCATTGCTGGCCCCTCTTTGGATGCTTACTGTTTGGTGGTCATCACCACCTCCTTCAGTTCCCATACATGTACATCATCAACTGTTGTTGCTCCACAATGGAAGCAACAGTGTGGGCTGTCACTTGTACGTTCTTCGTCAAAGGTCTGCTCTACACAATGGTAACTGACAAGAGTCATCAATTCCTCTCTCAGATTGCTCATGATTTCTGTGCTCACCATGGGATACACCATACTCATGCACCCCCGTTCCACCCTCAGTTGACTGGGAAGGCAGAACACCTTATCTGCACTTTTAAGACACAGATGAAGAAGTATACTGGTGACGCCCTTGCAGACATGGCCTCACACACTTCCCGAGTTGCTATAGGTCCATGACCAACAGTTAAAAGAGCCCAGTGGAACTCCTGCATTCCCACCAGCCATGCACAGTGCTGAATTTACTGTTGCCCCCACCACATCCTCCCAGGGCTCCTGCACGACGTCCTATATAGCTGGACCTCCTTCCTCACCTCCCCCTTGTGGCCCCTCCGCAGATTCTACCCCTTTATGTTACTATTCCTTGTCCACTCTTCTTTGTTCTCATTTCCAGCCTCCACCAGTTCATCAGTATAGCCATAGACAGCAATCACAGGGTCAGCTAGAGCTGGTTTTTCAGGAGCCATCCCCTGCCCCCACCCTCAATGGCCAGAGGAAATTCCATGTGCAGCTGCCCATGGCAGGGCCCTCACCATCCGGGTAATTTCTGGCACTATTCTCCAATGAAGGCCAACATGGAGCTTTTCATGGTATGGAAGGCATCTGCTGACAGAAGGATATTGCCTTCCTGAACACTGAGCGCTGTCTCAGACAATGGGGGAGGGACACTGGATGTGGCACTGTGTTACACGTACCCCAACAGGAGAAAACTGTGATAACCTGTGGTATCACATCAATCATACTGAAATCTCATTGTCCATCAATGTTCAGCAGAAAGTGTGGTGCTGGCCCATCACATGTTGTTCAGTCAGCCCAATCCAGAGTACAGAAGCTACTCTCGGCCGCCAAGAGGTGGCACCTTCCGATAGCACAGCCACTGTCCAGTGCCACCATGTGGAAACATCTAATGTTTTTCTATTTAACCCAGAGCAGAGTTCTCTCACTCTCATTCTGTAATGTTCCCTGCAATAGCTAACTTCACTCCTCTCACAGATCACTATTTGTTTAACAGGGACCAACCTGGCAATATATAAGGACGATGTATTGAATATGTTTGTGCTTTCAGCATGAAGTTACTGTATTTTTTTTGGTTTTCTCTCATGAGTGTGTATTTTACTACGCTCATGTATACCGGAAAACACAATGTCCAACTGTCATAGTGTTTTACATACAATAATGTCCTCGGTAAAACTTACTGCATCCTGTGTGTGTGGAATATTATCTAACAGCAAATCATCCAGTGTTTAAAAATCAACCAAAAAAGTTTTTTGTTGGAAACATAAATTCTTTAAACTGCATGAAAATGGATCCTACTGGGATCTTCCTGCAGGAAATTGAGTAAGTTATTGACGTTCCATATGAAATTTGTCTCTTAACATCGAAAAAAAGAAATACTCTTATTATTGTGAGACGTCAATCAAACCTTCCATTCTTAAAACAACCAGAATTGTTTTTGAAGAATGTAGTTGGTGAAAAATGGGAAAAATACCTCTTCCAACAAGCAACATAGGCTTCAAGGAATGGCCCTGAATGTGAAAGATCAGCAAGTTAAAATGTCTTGCAGCATGATGATTGTATTGATATAGCTGTATACTGTTGATCTGTGGATGAGAAGAAAATAATGGAATAAATAGTCTTTTCTAAAGACTTGGAAACAACATGAAAAGATTCTGGTGTATTTTCCATCATTAATGGAATTTCTAGTTGAAAATAGTCTGTCTTGGGATGGAGTTATGGGAATGTATACTGACAGAGCATGAGCCATGTTAGGTTCACTTTCTGGCTTCCTAAGAATTGCCAAAAGAAAAAAATCATAATCTTATTGGCTCTCATTGTATGATCACAGAGAAGACCTGTCTAACACATTAACTGAGAAGCTAAACACTGCACGGAAAGTGGTTGTCAGTGTAGTTAATAAAATTAAGTCAAGTGCTGTAGATACTCATTTTTTTTCTGAGTCCTATGTAATGATATCAATGTGAACAACAGTCCTTAATCTTTCATACACTAGTCTGATGGCCTTCAAAGGGCAATATACTTCGCAGACTGTATGAACTGAAATGTGAGGTCTAATTATTTTTTTGAGTCAATGAAAAGCTAATCTTCATCATTAGTACACTGATGACAGCTTTATATTTTCCCTTGCATACCTTGCATACTTCTTTGAAACCCTTAATAATCTGAATTTGAAACTATGAGGTAGAAAACATCACAATAATGGATGTCAATGATGCCAAAAGGGCCTTTTTGGAGAAGATAATGCTGTGGTAGCATCACCTGGATTCTTCCATTATTAACTTTTTTGTTATTCCCTCGATTCAATGAACTTTTATATAGGCAATAGTGTGGGCTCAACAAGGGGAGAGTTGTCATCAGGAACAGCTCGAAGAAGAGTTCAAACTATATTTTCCTCACTTGTTTTCAGGCGTCTGTAAGTGCAAATCAGCAAGATCATCCTTCACAACTCATGTGCATGCACTTCCTGATGATATACAGAGAAATGGAATTGAACTAAAATGTGGTTCAAATGCTGATGAACATTTTCAACAAGTGGGGTTGGAAAAATTTTGAGTCAGTTTCCTTTATATTTATCCAAGAGTGGCAAAGGGAGTCTTATAAGTCCTCATACAGTTCTCATCTACAGTACATACCTACTTGAGACAAAATACCACAGTTGCCTAAACATGAAGAGTGGCCTTAGATGTGCTTTACTTAGTTTAAAACTGAATATTGAGGAGCTGCTTAAATAAAATCAATTTAAACCATCTCATTGATCTTCTGAATTTCCTTGTGACTTTCATCTCATAAAAAAAATGTTGGATGTGAAAAGTTTATTCACGTGAAAACAATACCATTAGGTATTTAAGTAAGACATAAAGACGTTCCCATTTCAACTGCCAAGTCCTTTGAAACACTATACTTTTGTATTACTGTCAAACGGGGTGATTTTTGACACTGGGGCGAATTCGGGCAGTATGGCTTATTTGCCCTTTGTCAGTTATTTTAAGCACAAGATTGCATTTATCGCTTTCCACAACTTTTATTTTGTGTCAATTGTTTCCCTAGGTGAATAACTGATGAATAGTCTCAGTGTTAAAAATCCATGCATTATCATAAAGTGGAAACTTTCTATTGTTGCACCGAGCAGGAAGTTATTGTGACCGTAATTGTCGATGCGCTCAGTAGCTAACAGCAATGAGACAACTTCTGTACAAGTTTGTTGAGTTTCTCATGCAAAGTTATAAAATAACAATGGTTTTTATAAAACTGTGTACTGTGTGGGGTGATTTTGGACAATGCCAAGAACATATAAGAGCAGGAGAGGTGCTACAGTACAGTGTAATTATGACCCGGAACTTTTAGATAAAGATGTTCGTGATATTCAGAGTGGTAAATTATCGTACAGAAAAGCGCATGATTTGTATGGTATACCTAAATCAATTTTGACAATGTTGACTGGAATACTCTCTTTCAAATTCTGAAGGTGGCAGGGGTAAAATACAGGGAGCGAAAGGCTATTTACAATTTGTACAGAAACCAGATGGCAGTTATAAGAGTCGAGGGACATGAAAGGGAAGCAGTGGTTGGGAAGGGAGTAAGACAGGGTTGTAGCCTCTCCCCGATGTTGTTCAATCTGTATATTGAGCAAGCAGTAAAGGAAACAAAAGAAAAATTCGGGGTAGGTATTAAAATTCATGGAGAAGAAATAAAAACTTTGAGGTTCGCCGATGACATTGTAATTCTGTCAGAGACGGCAAAGGACTTGGAAGAGCAGTTGAATGGAATGGACAGTGTCTTGAAAGGAGGATATAAGATGAACATCAACAAAAGCAAAACAAGGATAATGGAATGTAGTCTAATTAAGTCGGGTGATGCTGAGGGAATTAGATTAGGAAATGAGGCACTTAAAGTAGTAAAGGAGTTTTGCTATTTGGGGAGCAAAATAACTGATGATGGTCGAAGTAGAGAGGATATAAAATGTAGGCTGGCAATGGCAAGGAAAGCGTTTCTGAAGAAGAGAAATTTGTTAACATCCAGTATTGATTTAAGTGTCAGGAAGTCATTTCTGAAAGTATTTGTATGGAGTGTAGCCTTGTATGGAAGTGAAACATGGACGATAAATAGTTTGGACAAGAAGAGAATAGAAGCTTTCGAAATGTGGTGCTACAGAAGAATGCTGAAGATTAGATGGGTAGATCACATAACTAATGAGGAAGTATTGAATAGGATTGGGGAGAAGAGAAGTTTGTGGCACAACTTGACCAGAAGAAGGGATCGGTTGGTAGGACATGTTCTGAGGCATCAAGGGATCACCAATTTAGTGTTGGAGGGCAGCGTGGAGGGTAAAAATCGTAGAGGGAGACCAAGAGATGAATACACTAAGCAGATTCAGAAGGATGTAGGTTGCAATAGGTACTGGGAGATGAAAAAGCTTGCACAGGATAGAGTAGCATGGAGAGCTGCATCAAACCAGTCTCAGGACTGAAGACCACAACACAACACACCTAAATCAACCCTACAAAATAAAGTGCACATCTGAAAAAAATGGGAGGACAGCCAGGGTTAAATAAAGAAGAAGAAGAAGAAGAAATGTTGAAGCAAGGTATCTTGAGGGCTGCACATTGAGGATTTCCCTTCACTAAATTGGATATTAGATATTTATTTAAAGGCTACATTGATAAGTCTGGCCTAAAAGAGAAGAAATTTCGTAATAATTTGCCAGGTTAAGAATGGGTGCATTTATTACTAAATGACAGTCAGAAGATCTTTCCGTTTGCTTAAGATGTTTTTCTCCAATATCAAGGCAAAGCTGGAAAATCTCCCACCTAGCAAAATTATCAACTATGATGAAACCAACATGTCAGATGATCCAGGTAAGCAGCAGATAATTACGAAACGAGGGAGTAAGCATGCTGAAAAAGTGATGGACTCATCAAAATCTAATGTCTCAATAATGATGGCAGCTAGTGCTGATGGTAAACTGCTTCTTCCATACGTCCTTTACAAATCAGAGCACTTGTGAGACACATGGCAAGAAGGTGGACCACAAGGAATCCATTTCAATAGCAACAAAAGTGGATGGTTTGACCTGCCAGTATTTGAAGACTGGTTCTTTACAATCGCTTTGCCCTATTTGAAGAGGAAAAATGGGCCAACAGTCATGATTGGAGACAACTTATCCAGTCACGTCTCTTTACGTGTTATTGAAGAGTGTGAGCGGAACAATATTTCATTCATTCTCCTTCCCCCAATAGCACGCACCTCCTCCAACTGCTCGATGTAAGCTTCGTCAGGCCAATGAAACAGCATGGCGAGCTATATTAACTGATTGGAAGAAACACACTCATGGGACCATTTCCAAGGATGCCTTCCCATCTCTTCTGAAGCAGACACTGACTAAGATTTCAGCAAACTCCAAGGAAAACATAAAGGGTGGATTTTGCACCACAGGCCTAATCCCTTTTGATCCAGATTATGCCTTACGAAAATTGCCTGATAATGAGGAGAGCCAGCAAAGCAATGCAGACGCATGGTCTTCCACTTTTGAAGAAATACTCAAAGAAATTCTCTATCCTCCAAATAAGCTTGGTAGCTCCCGCTGCTGCCGCAGACTAGACGTTCAACCTGGAAAATCAATCACTGGCCGAGATTTTCAAGGAAACAGAAACAGTGCTGAAACAAGTGACAGTGCCTCTAGCAGTAGTGAAAGTGAAAACGACACGTCATCCAATGAAGTTTTACTGCTGAAAGAAGAGGCTTTTCTTGTTGCAGAGTACAAATATAAATGTGGAAACAAGGAGCAAACAAGGCCGTTGGGGGTCGGGTTGTTTGGGGATGGAGACCAGACAGCGAGGTCATCGGTCTCATCGGATTAACGAAGGATGGGGAAGGAAGTCGGCCATGCCCTTTCAAAGAAATCATCCTGGCATTTGCCTGGAGCGATTTAGGGAAATCACAGAAAACCTAAATCAGGATGGCTGGATGCGGGATTGAACCATCATCCTCCTGAATGCAAGTCCAGTGCACTAGTCACTACGCCATCTCGCTCGGTGCAAACAAGGCAGTATGTTGGAGTGGCCACAAATGTTGGTGCTACGGAAATAAGTGCGAAATTCTTGTGCCCACACGAGAACAGTAAAAACATATTTGTGTTTCCTAATGTCCCCAACGAAGACACAATACAAAAATTGCAAATTTCGAGAATACTTCCCACAGCAGTTGAGAAGAGAGGAATGTTCATTTTTCAAGAATATGTGCTTTAGACTCGCAGATAATTGTTTATTTAAAGTGTTTGCAACTTAATTTAGAATGATGAGTGAGAAAAATTATTTTGACCTTTTAGTTAAATTACTTTGTTTGTTTATCTGTTTCTAATATTACAGTTAAGAACTGTAAAATATTTTTAATTAAATTCTTGCATAATAAACACTTATCTGTAATATATAAAATTCATTATATCATTCCATATCACTTATTTGTAACAAAGGGCTACCTTAACATGTGTAAAATGTCACCAAAATCAAATAAAAAGCATGTAAAATATTTTAAAAAGGCAGTAACTGTCCGAATTTGCCTTCTATATACTGTAACTTTGGACAGAGATTTAAAAAACACATGTGTCCGAAATCACCCCAATCAATGGGGTGACTTCGGACACTATATTTAACTGCCTCAGATAAATATACCTACACATACTCTTTCTGGTTCTGGGATATTTTATTCATTACACATATACCCTACCACTTCCATAACAATCAATTTCATCTAACAATATATACGAAAGTTACAATCAACATAATGACAAAACTGTCCGAAATCACCCCGTGTGATGGTACTCTGCATTTGATAATCCTTTTTTTATTAAAATGTGGATTGCACATTATTGTCAAATAAAGTTCTCCAATAGAGGTAAAAATATTAATAAATAACATAATTAAACACAGAGAGCCACAGTTTTTGCTGAATGTTAGTTACATAATTATTTGGGCACCCTAAGCCTAGTAAATGTCCATCTGAAAATCTGGCGCATAGTGAATCAATATCATTAAATTCTACAAAAATGATATAATATTGATGATGTCTACTAATTTAAAATCAAAAGATGAAAAAGCATCCATCCCAAAAACATTTTGTGCCTGGTGTGCTGACACAGGTAAAAAAGTAATTGGATGGCTGTCTTTGTGCAGAGCCATTACTGTGCACTTACTGCCAAGAAGTCTGTGGTGCTTGCTGTAAGGCTGTACCCTTTGCAGCATCAGCTGAAGAGACACAGAACCAATATGAGCATAAGTTTCCAGAACCTCAACAACTTCTCCCCCAATCACTTCACCTGCTCCTACTCAACATAACAAGCCACATTCCTAGCTGTCTACCTCCACCTGAAAGATGGCTACATCAGTAACTCTGTCCTTATCAAACATACTAACCGCCAGCAATATGTCCACTTCAACAGCTGCCACTCAATCCATACCAAGAAGTTCCTTTCATGCAACCTAGTCACCTGTGGCCATTGCATCTGCAGCAACGAGCGGTACTCACTGACGCCTTTACAGACCGTAATTATCCTCCCAACCTTGTACAAAAACAAATGTCCTGTTCCTTATCTTTCCAGTCAACCACCACCTCCCAAGGTCTCACCATCCAGCCACAGAGGGACATTCCTAAGACTGAAGCAACTGAATTACATTCCCTGCCAAGATTTCGACTACTTCTCATAATGCCCTGAAATGAGAAATGCCCTGCCCCTATCCTTCCCACCCCTCCCACAGTGGTATTTCACTGTCCAACGAACCTGCGCAATATACTCTCCCATCCCTACACAATCCCTGGCCCCAACCTCTTACCTCATGGTTCATATGGCTGTAATAGACATAGATGCAAGACCTGTCCCATACATCCTCCCACCATCACCTACTCCAGTCTGGTCACAAACATCACCTATCCATCCCACCAAAGGCAGGGCCACCTGTGAAACCAGCCATATGATCTACAAGCTAAGCTGCAACCACTGTGCTGCATCCTATGTGGGCATGACAACGAACAAGCTGTCTGTCCGTATGAATGGCCACTGACAAACTGTGGCCAAGAAACAACTGTACCACCTGTTGCTAAGCATGTCACCCAGCATGACATTCTTCATTTCAATGACTGCTTCACAGCCTGTGCATATGGATCCTTCCCACCAACACCAACTTTTCTGAATTGCACAGGTGGGAACTCTCCCTGCAATTATCCTAGATTCCTGTAACCCTCCTGGCCTCACCCTTTGTTAATCATTGTCATCACCCATCTAGCCTCTTCCCTGTTCCCATTCCAGCACTACACAGCCCTCTATTCCATCAATGCACACAGTCTTTATACTCCTCTCCTTGTTTGCTACCCCCCCCCCCCCTCTCTCTCTCTCTCTCTCTCTCTCTCTCTCTCTCTCTCTCTCTCTCTCTCTCTCTCTCTCTCTCTCTCTCCCCCCTCCCCTCTGTCTAATCTCCTGACTGCACCTCTGCACCTAGCTGTCCTACCCTCTCTCCACCTCATCCCTGCACCCTCCCCAGTAGCACTTTACAGCCCCCCACCCCTACCCTGCTATCCCTTCCCCTCCCCCTGCTCCCCCCCCCCCCTCCCCCAACCCCAGCCTCTTCCTTACTTGTCTATCTGTCTGTTGTCTATTTTTGACAAAGGCCTTGTTGGTTGAAAGCTTATTTTGTGAGTCTTTTTGTTGTGCCTTTCTGCAACTCAGCATTTCCACTATACAGTGAGTAGCAACTATCCTTTTCATAGTATTGTTACATGCCATCCTGGATTTTTCATTGTTTGTTCTTGTTCTGTAAGTGACCTTCATGTCTGGATGAAGGTATTCAGCCATTTGGAAATTGAATTGCAGATGCAATATTGGTACTTTCAGTTAGAGATCGAGTGAGGTGGAACAATCTTTAGCACACTGGACTTGCATTCAGAAGGACAGTAGTTCAAATCCCTGTCCAGCTATCCATATTTAGGTTTTTTGTGAGATCTCTAAATCATTCAAAGCAAAAGCCATGATCATTCCTCTGAAAGTACACAGCCCAGTTCGTTCTCCACCCTTCCCTGACCTGAGCGTGTGCTCCATCTCTAGTGGCATCATTGTTAATGGGACATTAGACTTTAATCTTCCTTCTTTCAGCTAGTGATTCTCATGCAGCATGTAAATAATACATTATATTTAAAGGGATAATTATTTTCATGATTATGCTTGACAAAAAAATTACCTCCATTTCTTTTAAAGCTGTTGTTGAATCAAAGACAAGTAAATTATCAGAATTTTCAGTTAGATGTTCGTTACTTGGAGACAGAAAACTTATATTTATAAATCAGCTAAAAGCATGCCTTATTTCTAACCTCCTCATTACAATTACAGGATTTTGCTCTTGGAAACTTGAAGCTTGTTCAAGAGGAAACAGACATATGTTGAAATGTGATTGTATGTACTGCTCTGAAGGGAAATCATTAAATAAATATTTGCTTTTTATAAAATAGTTTCTCAGATACACCTCTTTGCAATTACATTAATAGAAATTCTATAACAGAAACAATAAAATAAATATTTAATGAGTTTTTGAGCAACTATCCTTTCTATAATTATCTACATATATGGTATTCATACTGAAAAAACACACAAATGTTCAAAAGCACCCAGCTTGTCACTGCAGTGACTATTTGGTATTGACATGAATGGGAAGGGCAGCAAATTAAGGTATCATTTTTAAGAATGGCTTAGACCATCACCTTTAGCATATGTCTCTCCCTTCCTTTCCAAAACATCCTATTTAGTCTACAAGAATAAAACACGTTTGCTGTCCCTACACTTTAGTATTTCTCAATATGTAAAATATTCATCTGTACATGGGCAGCATTTACCCATGCCTAAATATGAATTATTTCTGGTATTTATTCATAGACGAATGCTGCCTATTGACATACGTTTATAGCCTCTAACTGGTCTGTTGCATATCATTATTGTTATGCAAATGATCTATAGAATTCTCATTGCATCAACAGATCATCAAATTGTGAATTACAAATATGTGACTTTCAGAGCTAAAATAATATTTTATGGAATCATTGAGGGTAAAATAGGTGAGAAGAATAGGTTTGTAAAAATAGCCTAGATCTGACTCATAGAAACATAAGTGTGCAGAACTCCTACTTCTTCTTCCCTTTCACTTCATCTCCATGTGCAGCTTCAGTCTGCCTGACTTGCCTCCCATTAAATTATTCCCTTTCCCTCCATTCAACTTCTTTTCCTACTCTTTCATCCATCTTTACTACTCTTACTCTGTTAAGCATGAGCAGCATTCTCCTGTCTTTCTTTGTTCAACCACATCTCACTTCTCAGACACATTTCTTTCCACAACTTCCCAGGTATTGTGAAAAATAATACTTCTTGTTAAGTGCGTGCTCAATTATTGCACAATTACAGTTTTTTAAAAAAACTGTTTCTTTGTCACTGCCTACAGACTACTCACAGCAATTTCAGTAACAGTAACTGTTTCTTGTATTCACAGTCTTTCCCCATGATCTTGCCTCATTATCGCACACAAAGCAAATGTTGTTTTGGAATATTAGAAGTTAATTGTTTACTTGCTGTTCTTTCCATTATACCTCATCCATAGTTAAAATAAAGCATTACGGATTGCTTTGTATTCATTCATAATTTTTCCTACTTTTGCACCTTTTTCTGAACTTGAAACATGTCTTGTCTGTTGTAACTGACTCTTAAAGAGGGTATATGTTTCAGCATCACTTCTACAGCTTGTGATCTGTAGGCTACAGAGAGGGAGGAATACATTTCAGCATCACCTCTACAGCCTGTGATCTGTAGGCTAAAGGGAGGGAGGAATATTATGCCTTTTTCTTTTTACTTTATTTTCCTCCATCTACCTTGGACTTTAAAATATTGCCTCAGTTTGAATCATTCTAGTAAGTAACAGTAAGTTCTCTCACCAACTCTATATTGTCATCCTATTTCACAGAATCTATCATTTTATAAACAAATACTAAAGGTTATGATACCAAGCAAATTAATTACATGTGTCTAAAAATATTTAATAATCAGCAATTCTGCAACTGGATTCTTATTCTACTTTAGTTCATCTTTATATATAAAAACAAAGATGAGGTGACTTACCGAACAAAAGCGCTGGCAGGTCGATAGACACACAAACAAACACAAACATACACACAAAATTCAAGCTTTCGCAACAAACTGTTGCCTCATCAGGAAAGAGGGAAGGAGAGGGGAAGACGAAAGGAAGTGGGTTTTAAGGGAGAGGGTAAGGAGTCATTCCAATCCCGGGAGCGGAAAGACTTACCTTAGGGGGAAAAAAGGACAGGTATACACTCGCACACACGCACATATCCATCCACACATACAGACACAAGCAGACATATTTGTCTGCTTGTGTCTGTATGTGTGGATGGATATGTGCGTGTGTGCGAGTGTATACCTGTCCTTTTTTCCCCCTAAGGTAAGTCTTTCCGCTCCCGGGATTGGAATGACTCCTTACCCTCTCCCTTAAAACCCACTTCCTTTCGTCTTCCCCTCTCCTTCCCTCTTTCCTGATGAGGCAACAGTTTGTTGCGAAAGCTTGAATTTTGTGTGTATGTTTGTGTTTGTTTGTGTGTCTATCGACCTGCCAGCGCTTTTGTTCGGTAAGTCACCTCATCTTTGTTTTTATATATAATTTTTCCCACGTGGAATGTTTCCTTCCATTATATTAGTTCATCTTTAATTTGATCTATTGGTCATGTCCCTGCCACTCTTATTAGCAAATTCATATATCCTTAAATTTATGGGATTTTATCTGTTTTTAATATTCTATAACTCACGAATCAATAAAGCTATAATTTGGTGTCTAGCCTCATTTTCTTCATCTCTCTGAGACCTTTTCATCAGTATATCACACTATTATAGAATTTATGATTTCATACTCTTCTCATTCTCATGGTCTTGCCAGCCCAGGCACACGGTCAGTGTGCAGACTACGATCGTGCTGGTCATTTCTAGTTGTTGTTGACTGTCTCCTGCTCTTCTGCCTTGGTCAGCCTCTCTGTTTGCCTATCAGCAACTGATACATGACCAGCTCTCATCATCAGCAGTATCTTGTCTCAGTTGTGTCCTCATTTCTGTTATACATGGGGTCTGCCCATCAAAAGCCAGCATCCATTGCCACACTTCCTTCTCAACCAAGCAGACTGCACTCACACATGCACTTTTGGGCATACCTCAGAGGCTTGTCATATTACAAGATGGGATTCCTTAATCATAGTGATGTGGCTGATTTAGAAGTAACTGGCCCACATCCAGAGACCATTTATATTTCAACATCAAAATTTCACTGACAAGAGGGAAGAATCAGGACCACATAGCTTGTGTTCACCAGATGGCATGCCACTATCAAGCTTAAACTGTATATCTCCATGCAGTATGCTGTGCAGTAAGAGCATAAGACACAGTTAACAGTGTTCCATGTACAAGAGGGGAAAATTAAACTCAGTTGCCTCCTTGTTGCTCCTCAATAACAGTGACTTGGTGCTGAAAATGGGCTATATGTCAGCACTTAGTTTTACCCTCTCTTAGTAATATCTTCACTGGTAAACTTGTGAACAATATTAGCTTTACAATGTTTCAATTCCATCACTCAAAGTAAAAATTATATTTTTAAAGAAGCAAATACACTCTAAAACAAAAAAAGCAGCACACCATGAAGGAATTATCCATATGAGATGGAAATCGGTAGAGGTGATGTACATGTACAGACAGACAAATGATTACAATTCCAGAAAAATTGAATGTTTTGTTCAAGAGAGAAATCTTCACAAACTGAGCAAGTCAGTAACATGTTGGTCCACCTCTGGCACTTACGCGAGCAATTATCGAAAGATTTGTATGTCCTCCAAAGGGATAGTTGTGAATTCTGTCCAATTGATGTACTATGTCATCAGAATCCTGAGCTAATTGTAAAGCTCTGACCATAATGCTCCAAATGTTCTCAGTTGGTGAGAGATCCAGTGACCCTGCTGGGCAAAGTAGGGTTTGACAAGTACGAAGACAAGCAGCAAAAACCCTCACTGTATGCAGGCATGCATTACCTTGCTGAAATGTAAGCCCAGGATGTCTTGCAATGAAGGGTAACAAAACAGGGTCTAGAATATCTTTGACATACCACTGTGCTGTAAAGATGCTGTGAATGATAACCAAAGAGGTCCTGTTGTGAAAGGAAGTAGCATCCCACACCATCACTTCTGGTTGTTGGGCTGTATGGTGGATGACAGTCAGGCTGGTATCCCACCACTGTCTGGGGCATCTCCAGACATCATCTTCACTGGCCTTCAAGGCTCAGTTTGAAGCAGGACTCATCACTAAAGACAGTTCTGTTCGAGTCAATGAGATTCCAGGCCAAAGACATGTCTGCAGATGCCCCGGACAGAGGTGGGGTACCAACCTGACTGTCGCCCACCATATGGCCTGATAACCAGGAGTGACAGCCTGGGATGCCATTCCTTTTCATAGCAGGACCTGTTTGGTTGTCATCCATGGAACCCTTACAGCATACTGGTATGTCGATGATATTCTATGCCCAGTTTTGTTGACCTTCATGGCAAACTGTCCTGGGCTTACATTTCAGCAAAATAATGTCCACCTGTATATGACGAGCATTTCTACTGTTTGTTTTTGTGATTGCCCAACCCTACCTTGGCAAGTGAGGTCATCAGATTTCTCCACAATTGGAACATTTGGAGAATTATGGGCAGGGCCTCCAGCTCAATATTTCAATGTTCTAATGTATGGATTGGACAGAATTTGATGTGATGTTCCTCAGGAGGTTTCCCAGCAACTCTTATCAATACATGCAAAGCCAAATAACTGCTTGTATAAGGGCCAGAGGTGGACCAACGCATTATAGACTTGCTCAATTTGTGAAACTCTTTCTCTAGAACAAATCATCCAGTTTTTCTGATTTGTTGTCATTATTTGTCTGCACATTACATCATAACTGTTAATTTGCATCCCATTCAGATAATTACTTCACAGTGTGTAGTTTTTGTAGAGAGTATTTTATGAATGTCATGATTTACCACCAAGAACTCCTGATAAAACTTCTTGACTGGACAACCACTTTCAATTCACAGATCATCATCAGGTTCCTGTATACCACAAATGTGATACAAAATTACTTCATTAATAATATGTAATGGAAGTAACATACATGACTCCATGTTGCCACCACATGCCATCACTGAGTGAAGAGACTAGCCTTTCCTTCAAATGATGTCAGATATGGTAGCATTCACTTCAGGCCTTATACTGTGACATGTGTTGCCACCACATGCCATCACTGAGTGAAGAGACTAGCCTTTCCTTCAAATGATGTCAGATATGGTAGCATTCACTTCAGGCCTTATCCTGCGACATGTCTTAGCCACAAGCATTTGGGAAGAGTTACATTTGTATATATCAGTTCTACAAGATAAATTCTATTCACAAAGACGTTGTTATGATGGTAATTTTCAGCCAAGTCAAGCTCTGCACTACATGCATAGCATTCAATCACAGCATATCATTTTTTATTGGGTTACAAAGGTGTTTACTATATTGGTAAACATTTTCTGAGTATTGTACCATGTCATGGTCTTTTATGTCAAATGGTCTGGCTGTGGCAACCTACACAATAATGTCAACAATATTGTTCACTTTTATAACTAATTTTTTGTTTTTATCAAATGTTACCCTCAAATAAAGAATTACTTATCTGTTTACCATATCGCATCAGTAATGCAGTATTCTTACATTTTCAGTATCTCTTGGAGACCATAGGATCAAGTGATGAAAAACTACAGGAAGCTTCTGCTGGATGCCTAAGCAACATTAGAAAACTAGCGCTTTCTGCAGAAAAGTTTAAGAACAATGAAGTTCCATTTTGAATCAATTAGAGACAATAATATCTGAAAATCTGAACATAAAAATTTACTGAATGTACTAGTATGATTCAGACATATAGCAAGATTTCACTGAGTACTATTTAAAAACTGTCATATATTTTTGTATAGTCTTAGGTTTTATGATACATGCAGTAATTTTGTACACTTTTAAACAATCAATGTACAGAAAATTCTGCATCTTTAAGGCAAAAGACATTCACAGCCACTCGTTTCCTGCAAACTTTCAGATACTTCCAAGAAGCAAGAAAAATAAGAAGATACAGGGAAAACTATTGACTTGAAGTGATGTGTAAAGTATTTGACAATGTTTTTGTCCATCTTTATATACTTGTGTGCTATTCAATTGGACATCTGTAACAGTGAGAAAGGGTCACTGAAAAACTCCTAACATTTTCAAGACTTAGTAACACAAAAATTCAATAACATAAAATTCAAGTATGAAAATTCAGGAATGAAAATATTTATACTAACCATACAGTGTAATTCTTAATAGTGGGCAAGGAAACGAAGCTAGTTCTTTGTCATTAATGACATTAGTTTTGAAAAGACATTTAAATTCTAAAAGTCATTCTTACACATTTGGTGCTCAGCAGCTTTGAGAAATTGCAAATATATTGTTTTAATAATTATGTATTTGGTGTAATAATAATAATAATAATGATAATAATAGTAATAGTTACTAAATGTCCTTCCTTCCTACCAGCCTGCTATGTATACTCCACAAGTCAGAATCTAAAAGTATATCTTTGTCATCAGCTACTACTTCAGGATGCATGTAAAAATCATATGAAGACTTCCCTATTTTACTTGTTTGTTAATATATCAGATGAGAGATACCCAAGAAAATTCCCTTGTGCAACAGTTAGTTATATTATTCTGCAGGTGAAAATATTTTTAGTTCTAATTTTCACATCATCTGCTGTCTGGTTAACAGTTGTTGAAATAATATTTGTTTGTTCAGCTAAAGAACTATATTTCACTCACATGTTTACTCTATCTGCCACACTAAGTCTTACTTTTACTGAGTTTATTCTGGTGTCATCTATAGTTTTCAACCTGTGACCCATCAAACTGTCCTCTATGGCACTCATGCTTTTACCACTGTTTTTTCTAGTGATACACTGTCAATAAACCCATACCCAATTAGCGATGTGAAACACATTTTTGTATGCTCCTTTCTATTTTAGACACCACCACATAATATAACAACAATCATAACTACGCTTTGGTTATATATAATATTCAGATGCTATGGGTCAGGGATGGCATTTGGTTCTTGGTGTTTGTCCCTAGATTAATATGACAACACTGTGTTCTCTGAACACCACTTATAACCTATAGAATCTGAATATGACCAATGTATGGTCACAGTTGGTTTTGATTGTTATAAAAATATGTCACTGCGCTTATTCCAGCTAATATTAACACTTGTTCTCGCAATGGCATAACATTCATGATCTTACAATATAGGAAACATTCAAACTGAAATAACTGCATCTAAGTACACATTATTTTAATAATTACTGTTTGTCATATCGTGCTTCTTTAATTTGTCTTCATGATTTCATCTTGGGTTCAATACCACTTGTCAAAACTGCATTTGTGGATTCCTGGATGTTCTTTCATGTCCACCTGTGTACTATTTTATTGATTTTCATTTTAAGTCTTCAGTAATTCTTTTCCAGAATTCACCATTTATCATTTTATATTAAAGGAATACAGGTACCTGTTACATTATTATTGTCTTTTGTCCAGGTTCTTGTTAAATTATTCTTGTCTTTTGTTTTTTGCGACCATCAGTACTTTTCACTATGTTTACAACCTCTTCTCACATCAAGACTTTTTACTTTTCTGTCATTTACTTCTTACTTCTGAATGTTACACACTAACAGAGTTCCTACTGAAATTCAGTCAGAGAGGTGACTAATAGCACCCGTCGATTTTTATGTTACTAAACTAATTTCAAATTGGCAAGAAAAATTGATACAGAACATCTTGCAACAACCTCAGATAGTCTAATAATAATGTGCTTTGACTCATCTATGTAACTTTCACAGACAATGATGTCACTACAGTAATCTTCAACAGGCAGTAATCATATATCAAATCATCTTAATGTGGCAAGTCTGCAAAGGACTGTTTCAAATATTTATGCATGTGTGCTAAGTCCTCAAAGAAAGAAGTTATCCAGTCTCTCAAATGTGTTTACGAGGTGTGTGATATTGGACCTCTCTTTCGTGTCTTTGGCAACTGTGATTAATAATGAACCCTAGTTCTTGAAGATTCCGTTATAAGATATTCCAGAATATGAACTTGCGTAGCTGCCAGTGGTATCAGCTGCTGCATACTATATCCCATCTCATCATTCATTACAGCCAATGTGCAAAAGTCGATCGGATAAGACCAGCATGCACTGAGTTATAATTCATTTACACTTGCACATCAACATTTTCTCCAAGTTATTAAATTACATAAGGAAGGAATTACTATGAGAGAAAACACAGAAAAGCTGTTATTTCTTGTTATCCTTATCAGCGACTTGTAGCCTGTTATTTGGTTCCTTGAATTTTGTCTTACTTAACTAGAGGGAAACAAAGGTTGTCACTGCAAAATACCTGTGCAGTAAGCAGTCAGTCTTCATCTTACTGGCAATTGATTACATGTGGTGTTCCTCAAGGTTCCATCTTGGGTCTGTTGCTTTTTCTTGTGTGCATTAATGACCTCTCATTTGTTTACATATGATACAAACATTACAGTAAGTTGCAAGTACAAATTTAGAAATGGCTGCTAACCAACTTTCCACTGACTAATAAATTGGTTTAAAGCTAGTTCACTGTTATTATAACGTGTTGGAACACGTGAGGCAATACTAACCTTACGACTTATCTTAGAAGAAAGATTAAGAAAAGGCAAACCTACGTTTCTAGCATTTGTAGACTTAGAGAAAGCTTTTGAGAACGTTAACTGGAATACTCTCTTTCGAATTCTGAAGGTGGCAGGGGTAAAATACAGGGAGCGAAAGGCTATTTACAATTTGTACAGAAACCAGATGGCAGTTATAAGAGTCGAGGGGCATGAAAGGGAAGCAGTGGTTGGGAAAGGAGTGAGACAGGGTTGTAGTCTCTCCCCGATGTTATTCAATCTGTATATTGAGCAAGCAGTAAAGGAAACAAAAGAAAAATTCGGAGTAGGTATTAAAATTCATGGAGAAGAAGTAAAAACTTTGAGGTTCGCCGATGACATTGTAATTCTGTCAGAGACAGCAAAGGACTTGGAAAAGCAGTTGAACGGAGGATATAAGATGAACATCAACAAAAGCAAAATGAGGATAATGGAATGTAGTCAAATTAAACCGGGTGATGCTGAGGGGATTAGATTAGGAAATGAGACACTTAAAGTAGTAAAGGAGTTTTGCTATTTAGGGAGTAAAATAACTGATGATGGTCGAAGTAGAGAGGATATAAAATGTAGACTGGCAATGGCAAGGAAATTGTTTCTGAAGAAGATAAATTTGTTAACATCGAGTATAGATTTAAGTGTCAGGAAGTCGTTTCTGAAAGTATTTGTATGGAGTGTAGCCATGTATGGAAGTGAAACATGGACAATAAACAGTTTGGACAAGAAGAGAATAGATTTGAGATGTGGTGCTACAGAAGAATGCTGAAGATTAGATGGGTAGATCACATAACTAATGAGGAGGTATTGAATATAATTGGGGAGAAGAGGAGTTTGTGGCACAACTTGACAAGAAGAAGGGACCGGTTGGTAGGACATGTTTTGAGGCATCAAGGGATCACAAATTTAGCATTGGAGGGCAGCGTGGAGGGTAAAAATCGTAGAGGGAGACCAAGAGATGAATACACTAAGCAGATTCAGAAGGATGTAGGTTGCAGTAGGTACTGGGAGATGAAGAAGCTTGGACAGGATAGAGTAGCATGGAGAGCTGCAGCAAACCAGTCTCAGGACTGAACACCACAACAACAACAACAACACTGTTATTAAACTTTGAAAAGACCCACTATATGCGGTTCATAACCCGTGGGTGATTTCCTTCCAGCATGTGTATGACATGTGAAGACATGCAGATGAAGGAGGTTGACAGTGTTGAGTTCCTGGGATTTCAGCTCGATAATGGATTCCGGTGGGAGGGGCATGCCACAGAGTTGCTGGGGTGCGTAGACGGGTCTGTGTTTGCAGTGAGAGTCATGTCAGACGTGGGAGGTGTAAATATGAGAAGGCTTGCATACTTTGCTTGCTTTCATTCTGTTTTGTGATAAGGGATCGTATTCCGGGATGGCTCGTCAAACTGAGCAGGAGTTTTTGCATGCAGGAGTGTGTAATAAGATTCATTTGTGGTGTAAATTTGGGAGCTTCATGTAGTGGCCTGTTCGGGGAACTTCATAGTCTGACCACTGTTTCTCAGTATGTTTATTCCTTAATGAAGTTTGTTGCAAGTAATATGTCTCTATTTCCAACCAACAGCTCAGTGCATGGTGTCAATGCTGGGAATAAGAATGGTCTGGATAAAGACCTAAAATCACTTAACTTGGTTCAAAAAGGAGTCCAACATTCGGGAACACACATTTTCAATAATAAAACCTTGGTTTCAGGTGAAGCACAGTTCAAACAGAGTGTGAAGGACTTTTTGGTGGGCTACTTCTTCTGCTCTATAGACTATCTTAACAGGAACTGTTAGACCAGCTTAAGTAAAAACGTATGTTAGATTTCAGTTTTGACAACACATGGTCACAACAGTCAAGATTAGGTATTTTCTGTATGATAAATTTATTAAAAGTGCATAACTATGTTTCATTCTGACAGTGTAATTCTGTAAATATTAGCAATTCCAGTTACTATGATGTATTCACCTATTTTGACAATCTCCTGACAAACGGTCAGGGTAGTGAGTATTATATTCAAATGTTTTATGTTTTTTATGTTATGCTTTCTGACTTGTTCCATACCCACGAGAATCATCTCATTTTTGGGTCTATGGAATGAAAACTGAATCTAATCTAATCTAATGTACATACAATAGAAATTCTTCCAATCCATATGTGGCATACAGCAAACCAATGCTTAACAGTATTGGTTAAAAGCAGTCTTGGTTGCAATTTTTTTATTTTTTTTTATTTTTGAATGACATGTTTCGCCTTATTTAGGCATCCTCAGGTTATCTACATAGAAAACAGAGAACAAATACATCTATTTAAGAATTGCAATTGTGTTGTGCAGATTTGGATAACCTATAAGCATGTATAAACAGCTCACCTATTGAAAGAGCAAATACCTTAATTTGGTGTTTCTTAGAAGAGTCCTTTAGTCAGTGTAGCCAAGGGGCATCGTCACATATATCAGGCCAACACCGCCTTCGTTAAACTCAGTATAAACTAGAAATATAAAATAGTAAAATCATTACCTTTTCTAGATGGACAGGAGAGGCACCAAGATCTACATAAGGAGTTTGCGTTTACAGGAGTGAGTAACAGAGTAAGATGGGGGCACAGGTAGTAACCATAATGCGCCACAGCATCGTGTGCCAGTACTGAAGCCTAATACAGAATCACCTCAAGAGGTGGCACTGCGTTGCAGCAGTGATGAAAATGAGAGATCATAAACTGGATATACTAACCAACTAAAACTTTATAAATGTAATGCACATTGATAAGATGGAATTGCTAGGGGCAACACCTGTGCATAACTTATCCTAAAATTTTGACGAAGTAAAATATAAATGAAGGCGGCAAATTTAAAATGAGAAAACAAGGTGTATAATACAACACACAGATGCAGTACATAAACAGATTTTTCGTATCATATACCACTAGAACAAGAACATTAAAACCACAGGACTGTAATTTCAGATAAAGAGGTCGCCCATATAACACTCAACAATGTGTCATTCGGAGCTAGAACTTCTAGCAAGAAAACTTTTTTTTTATAAAATACAAGTGAAATTATCAGGCTTAAAAAATACACACCACCGTGGAAGAGGGACGTTATGTGGGTAAACTTTTACCCCTCTTTTCTTTATAACTGTATTGAAATGTGTAAAATGTGTCATCATTTAAAGCGACAAACTCACAAGTATCCTATTTGACTCAAATAGGCAGATCTCGGTGCCTCATCTGTGTCAGTCTTCCACGGCGCGTCAATCCGAACACACCCGCAACGTGTTGAACTTCCGCAACCACAATCGACACATTACAGTGTCTCACCCGCGTCGGCCTTCCGCATCACAACGGATCGCGCTCAACCACAACGCGTCACCTTCACGCTATCACCCGACCAGCCGTCGTCGCCACATCCCCTGGAGGCACACTCTCCTGGAATACTGCAGCAACAACAGCTTGTTTCAGGCAGTGCCCCAACAAATTCAACTCAACCTGTTCTTCTGAACATTCTACAACGCTTACCGACACTACCACTGTTTAATCCCGACAGTGCAACAACCTGGTTCAAAATTGTGGACAAAGTGTTCGACCATTACAAACTTGATGAGTAAACCAGATTTCTGTGCCTTATCACCCACCTGCACGACCAGGAGGACTTGATTGCTGACTTGGTCGACACCCCAGACTCAGCTACCTGGTACACTCTAGCCAAAAAGACAGTTGCGCGCTAAACTGAGACAGAAATACAGCAAGTGCTCCACGTCGAGCAACTAGGCAACGACAAACCTTCCCAACTCTGGAGACGGCAAAGGGCCCTGGTCAGCGACAATCTACTTTCTGACACAGCTCTCCTCGCCGTCTGGTCAGATAAATTATCTCCTCACATCCGCTTTGCTCTGGCTCAGAGGTCTCCCGAACCTGTTGAGCAACAAATGACAATTGCTGACAAACTACATGATGCATCACTGCTCTATTTTGCCAGCCACTGCCTACCTGGCAAGTCTCAGGTTCAGGCTCTTCGTCCCACGGCCGGGGCTGCACTGTACCGACTGTTCCGCTCGCAACAAGCAACAAACAAGCAGCTGGGACATCAGCGGCTCCGCCCACGGTCTCGCCCCTTCCTGCAACTGAACCTGCTGCGGCCACTGAACCTCGGCCACTGCCTCTGGCAACGAACTTTCCGCAGGATATGCAACCGCACTACCCATACTGTTACTTCCACACACGGTTTGGTGAGGCAGCATGGAACTGCAGACCAACCTGCTGCTTCCCAAACGCCAATCGCAGGTAGGTCCAGGTGCCACCTCCTGCACACAACATGACAGGCACCCCCCAGTGCTCCATTCTGTCCAGGAACAACCGGATAATTATGGAGGACTTTATATTAAAGACATTTTGTCGAGATACTTTTTCCTAGTGGACACAGGTGCTGATGTTTTGCTGCTGCCTACGTCCTTAGTGTCGTTGAATATCCACCCTTATCACACTCCACTGCAAGCCGTGAATTCAGCTAAACTACAATGCTCGGGTTCAACCTCCCATGTCGTCTCACTCTCCGAAAACTGCAAACTCGAGTGGACTTTTTTTAGAGGGCCATATTGAGGAACCTATACTAGGCATTGACTTCTTGCGACACCACAAACTTTCACCGGACCTAGTGCGAAACGCCGTGTTTCATCACCTGTCCAAGACTCACTTCCCCTGTGCTCTGTCGAGCAAACCCCCCAATGACACATCGGTCCGGGCTCATCTCATCCGTACATGCTCATCTCTGCTGACGATGTTACAAGAAATAACGCACAAGTGCCTTGTTGAGCTTTAAAACGTTGCTCGCCTATGCAAGGAAAACTTCGAGCTCTCCATCTGGCTCCACAAAACTCAGCTCCAGCTCTCCGACGCAGCAATAGATTTACAGACACTGCAGCAAGGACAAAGCAAGGTCATTAAGTGCGCCGAATCTGCTGGCAGTCCCAGCAGTTGAGCCCCCGTGTGCTTACCTCCCGCTACCCCTCACAACTGTGCTATCAAGTCTGCCATAACGTGTACTGACAGTTCCACAGGGCCGCACCCTCCTAACACAGCAGCATTTGACACTCGGCCGGACACGAGTGCGCATGTGCGACAAGCATCACGTGTTTCCGAACTGACAGCTCCTACTCCTCCCCTTGTGGACAGCTCCTCAAACTTTGCAACTTCGGCTCCTGCACGCTGCTGTGCGACCGCCACTGACAACACAAACAGTGCACTCATGCCTACCGCTTCGCCCGCGACCGTGCTGCCACAGGCCGTGCCCTCGGACAATGGACTCACTAATGGCTTACAAGCTCTACTGAGCCCACCTGACCTTGGTGCCACTGCTTCGGGCCAGCGGCCATCTTGTCACGTTGACTCCTGGGACACTTTGCCGCCTCAGCTCCCGTCAGATCCGCCGAGTGGTTCCGAACACCACGGCCACACCTCGCCCGCCACATATTGTAAACAAACCGCCTCCCACGCCGCTGGCAACATTTCCGTCATCACCAATGGCACGGTTCACAAACTTTGCCTCACACCAGGTCCCCCGATCTCCAGTAAACCACGTCGACTTTGTCCCGAGCGCCTCTCCGACCTTAAAAAGCAGATTTCTGAACTTCTAAGCTCCGGTGTCATTGAGCCCTCTGTCCATTCATGTGACACCCAAGAAAGACAGGTCCTGGCGCATGTGCGGAGACTACCATTGACTAAATGCACGAACAATTATGGACACCTACCTCATACCCAACATTGCAGACTTTACCAGTTCCCTCGAAGGTGAGACCACGTTCTCTGTCATTGATTGCAAATGAGCCTACCACCAGATCCCCATGGCACCTGAAGAAATCAAGAAGACAGCAATCACCACCCCAATCAGGTTATTTCAGTTTCGATTCATGCCCTTTGGTCTGAAAAACGCAACCCAGACCTGGCAGCGCTTCATCAACGAAGTGCTATTCGACCTAAAATTCTGCTTTGCATATCTTGATGACATTCTTGTGTTCAGCTCCTCCGTCAAGGACAACATTCGACATGTGCAAACTGTTGTGAACACTCTTGCGGCAGCAGGCATCGAGACCAACCAGGACAAATTGCAGCTACATCAACCCGCTGTCACTTTTCTTGGTTTTCAGGTCTCTGCCGATGGCATTTCACCGCCCCCTGAGAAGGTACAAACAATACTAAACCTTCCCAGACCTGCATCATCCAAAGAGCTCTGGCGCTTTCTGGGTCAGTTAATTATTATCGCTGACATCTACCTTGGGCTGCGGAGATTCAGGCTCCACTGACGGACGCCTTGGCAGGCACCCACACTTCTGGATCTCGGCCCATTCCATGGACACCTGCTATGACTGACTCTTTCACTGCCCTCAAAAGTCTTCTTGCCAAGGCCTGCAACATTGCGCATCCTCATCTCAATGTGGAGCTTTTCATCACCACAGATGCAAGTGATACTGCCATCGGCACTGTTCTTAACCAGAAAATCGACAGCCAGACATCACCTCTGCAGTTCTTCTCGCGCAAGCTCACCAATGCACAATGGAAATATTCCGCGTTTGACAGGGAGTTGCTCTCAGTCTATGAAGTGATCAAGCATTTTAAGACTGACATTGAGGGACACCGTTTCTATGTTTTAACGGACCACAAACCCCTGGCTGCGGCCATTACAAACCCGCCAGCTGACCCGTCTCCTCGCCGCTTCAGATACATGGACTTCATACCTCAGTTCACCACCGATGTCAGACACATAAAGGGTGCTGACAATATAGTTGCTGATTTCCTTTCACGAGCCGATGCCGTCCATTCGCTGTTAGACCTCTCTGAACTGCCTAACCTCTAACCTACCGACGAGGACACACAAAACCTGATCTCAGACTCTACCTCTTCACTACACTTCGTCCGCACCACCTTCCCTGGCATTTCTGGTGAGGTCTGGTGTGACGACAGTAAGGGGAAAATTACACCCCCTCGTCCAAACCACGCTACGTCGAGCTGTCTTCAACGCATTGCATAATTTAGCCCACCCTGGTGTTCGTGCATCTGCCCGCCTCGTAGCGGAGCACTTTGTGTGGAGAAATGTCAACAAGGATTGCCAGCACTGGGCACGCTCCTGTGTCGCATGCCAACGATGCAAAGTACACAAGCACACTTCACCCCCCCCCCCCCCCCCCTTGGCGCCTTTCTGATCCCTCCTGGGCGTTTCCAGCATATTCATATTGACATTGTTGGCCCTCTAGCCCCCTCTAACAGCTCTCGTTATGTTCTCTCGTCTATCGACTGAACAACTCGCTGGGTCAAGGCTGTCCCCCTCCCCAATATTATGGCAGAAACTGTTGCTCGAACTTTCATCGAGTCATGGGTATCGCGTTTCGGATGTCCAGCTATCATCACAACTGACCAGGGCAGACAATTTGAGTCAACCCTTTTCAACGAGATTTGTAACATTTGCAGTATCCGGCGCATCCATACCACAGCATATCACCCGCAAAGTACCGGGCTAGTTGAGCGCTGGCACTGAACTTTCAAGGCAGCTCTTCGATGCCACGACTCTCTTTGGACGGAGGCCCTTCCCCTTGTGCTACTCGGTATTTGTGCGATCTATAAGGAAGACCTCAAAGGCACAATAGCCAAGTTCGTATACGGCCAGAACATTGTTCTCCCTGTTGAACTCATGAGCCCTTCTGCTTCTCTCCCTCAGTCTGACTTACCTTCCTTCGTGGACTGCGTCAGACGCCATTTCATCAACCTCCACATCACTCTGCCCACCAGCCATTCCCGCCCTAAGGTTCATGTCCTGAAATCTCTGCACAACTGACAGTATGTCATGCTCTGAGATGACACTGTCCGTACTCCCCTCCAACCTCCATATACCGGCCTGTACCAAGTTCTCCGGTGCTCAGCCAACACCTATGACATCCAGGTGAAAGATTCAGCTGTCACAGTCTCTATCAATGGACTTAAGCCTGCTTATGTCGAGCCTTCTTCTACCCCCCTTCAGGCCACAACCACGCCACTCACTGTCGTGGCTCACGACGCTCTGACCACGCCCTCCAGGTCAGACTTACACACTCGATCGAGTGACTTCCAGCTCCAATCGTCGAGCTTTCCTCCGACCTCGCCCCATACTCCGGTCTCACGCACTCCGTCGAGTGACCCCATGCTCCCCACGTCGAGCTTACCTATGATCACACCCTCGCCGCTGGGCCCTTCACCGGTCCCTTCGACCTCTCCTCCATCACCTGCCTTGCCCTGTCGAGGTTTCTCACACTCCCACCATCTTGAACGTGCCCTTGCTCGAGGTGTTTGTGCCTGTTCCCCCGGACATAATCCACAACATCTCTATAATACTACGTGATGATACACTGTTTGTCGTGTGTTTCCCTTCATCCAGTGCTCATGACACAACCTCCGCCATTCCCTGCCACCTGGTGAAATGTGTTCCCTTCTCGCCCGACGTCAACCTGGGCATGCTTCATGTGTTTGCCACGCCCACCAGAGACATCGTCATCGTCGCTCGGTTCCACTCGCAAACCACCAGCCTACCTGTCAGTGCATGACCAGCACACGCAGTACGATGCCCAGCGCGCTTCAACGACTTCCAGGTTCGGTGGCCGAACCTTCCTTCTTCACGTCACCTACCTACACTGCTCCTCGACGACGCTGTCGAGCTGACCGTGGTCCGGCTCCCGCGGACCACCCCTGCCCCTGCTAACGCCTTGGTCACCCCCCCCCCTCGGCCTCTCAAGAGTACTCCGTACTGTGGGGGGAGGGGGGGGGGGCTATGTGGCACCGATGAGATCGCACCAGCATCGATATACGTCTGTCTCTAGACTCTGAGTATCATCTTTGGACGCTAAGCTAAGATTATCTTTGTTCTCTTCCGCCATGAGCAGTTCTTTGTAAGCCTTGCTTGTGTAAAGAGGTGAATAAATGAACTACTGTTAAAAAGGTGTTGTTTGGTGTAACTGACCCGAACATCAACCTCAAACTGTTAACTAATACCTGCGCCACAGTACTGACCTGTTGGTCAGGAGTTGCTACCATTACTAGAAACT
This sequence comes from Schistocerca americana, assembly GCF_021461395.2. Taxonomy (NCBI): domain Eukaryota; kingdom Metazoa; phylum Arthropoda; class Insecta; order Orthoptera; family Acrididae; genus Schistocerca; species Schistocerca americana. The sequence goes on from NC_060123.1 coordinate 228,320,793, forward strand.
GAAAAATGATCAATTATCCAAAGCACATGCCTATTCCCTGCAGATATTTTGTTGAATGGCCCACAGATGTCAAGCCCAAGCATTTGAAGTGGCTTCAACGCCTCTGGTAACTTCTGAAAAGGGATTTTGTGATGCAAAATATCTGCTCTTTGCGCACATGGTACACAGTCTCTGACATACTGCTCCACATTGTGCTGCCAATTCCTTCACCAAAAGTGTCCCTATCTGTTGCTCATTGGCCACTATGATGTGACAACACAGTCATTAGCCTGTTGTAAACACCTCCTTTTGAAAAACTGATGGGACCATGACATGTGGTCTGCATTTCATGATTCTGCACAACATATCTTCATATACAATACAGTGTGGCTGTGACTTAAAAAGACTGACAGTCTCTATCCTCTGCCTGTGCTTGTTGCCATTCCAACACACTCATGCCCAGTGTGCTCAACACGGTCACTTCGCAACTTAACATGTTTGCATTCGTCAATTTTCTACCTGGCATATGGATAACCTCATAATCAAATTCACTAAGCTTGAGACCCAAATATGCTGGGCAGCTAGATGGGTGTTTTAGAACAAGCAACCATTTCTTTGGCACATGCTCAAGCCACAACTTTATATCTTCTATTACACAAGTAACCAAAAATATGTAATATCCTATATGACTGCTGACATTTACATCTCAAATGTCAAGTGGTTCTGTTATACTTTACTTAACAGTCTTGAAGCATATGCTGCTGGGTGCTCCTGCCCATTAACCATCTGACCCAAAATACAGCTTACTGCTTTTTAGAAGTGTCATGTGAGAGGATGAACTCTTATTCAAAATCTGGAAACCTAATACCAGATATGAAATCAATGCCTCCCTCAATTTCTCGAATGCTAGCTGGCACTCTTGAGTCCACTGAAACTTTAAACCCTTCTGAGTAAAATGCTCAAAGGCTTGGCTATTTTTGCGAAATCCTTTTTGAATTTACAGTAGTACTCACACAAACCGATGAACAACTGTATCTGTTTAGTTGCCCATGGTGTTGGAAAACTTTGAATTGCTTCTGTAAGACGAGGATTGGTTTGCACACCATGTTCACTGATTATGTACCCATATAGTTGACCCAAGACTGAGCAAAGTGGCACTTGTCCTTGCTCAGTGTCAAGCATGCTGAACATAATCTACTAAACACATCCTCTAAGCAGCTCACATGCTCTGTTATACCCTTTGAAAAATCTATTCTATCATGTAATTGTAAGCCCAACATTAGTCTCTTGCATTACATCTACACTCTGCAATCACTGTGAAGTGTGTGTCAGAGTACTTTCTTCTGTACCACATATTATGATATCTTCTAGAGATGAAACAGACAGCTGTTTGGTCGGATACAGGTTGTCAGGCCATCTTGTAAGCAAGATATCTGGTCAAACATTGCCACAGAGCATGTCTAAACACGTAGGTCTGAGCAACCGTGTGAAGGTCACACACAGACGATCAGACAGATTTGGGCATCATTGTTCATGAGTGTAATGAGCGAATGTCATACTGATTGACTGACTTGACTAATTTATTTGTTAAGAATTGCTGTCACTTTTACTTCTTATTATTTGAGACTACTACTGAAAATAATTTGTTAAATACAAGATCAACTGCAAAAAATTTGCCTGTTTGGAAATATATTGATACAAAGACAGTAATAAGTTTGTCATTTGTTTGTTGTGGCAAGTTCAAATTTCTCGTGGGGAGAAGGAAAATAACACAGGTACATGCCAGAACCTTAACTTGTCTTCTACTATTTTGTTTTGAATTGTTCTATTATACTGATCAATATGGTGTTTGTTTATAGGTATGATGATTAAAATCCTTAAGTAGGCAGCTATTTATCAAATACTCAGCTTAATACACTGATTTGGAATGTGCTCATGTTTTTGTGAAAAGTAATTATAAGAAACCATATAAAGTGTGGGAAGCACCAACTTTGGACTGCGAGAGAAAAGACTTAGTTATTTTTGGGTAACCAGCTGAGTTTTTTTCCCCATTTATTCTTTGCTATAATATTTTTGACAGTTCTCTGTTTATCCTTTGTTAAGTGGCAATTTTCATGTAATCAACAAAATAAATAGTCATTTCTCAGTATTCTGGGGAGTTTCTTTGTCTGTAGACTACACCATGAGCAATAACTATAAAATTGTGACTCCGAAAGCCTGGATCTTCAAGCGGTGGAGATGCTGTCAGACATCATTGCGAAGCCTCCTACACATGATGGACATTGACACTTGCAGGATATGGTAGTCCAACACTTGGGCAAATCTTTAGAACAACAGGTCCTACAGTCAGAACAATTTGGTGACAGGATACTTTCCACAATCTGACAGCAGTATAGTGGAGGGCATAGCAACGTCGGATGAGATGCTTCAGTATGTGTTGCTCACGAAGCTACCACTGCCAGTGAAAATGGTAGTAGCCACATATGGGATGGACAACATTAGTTCTGTACTGTCAATCACTGACAAGGTGCACACAATAGTGGGCAGTAAATGAAGCAGGCAAAAAGGAATACAAACGTCTCAAAAATGACATCGACAGGAAGTACAAAATGGCTAAGCAGGGATGGCTAGAGGACAAATGTAAGGATGTAGAGGCTTGTCTCACTAGGGGTAAGATAGATACTGCCTACAGGAAAATTAAAGAGACCTTTGGAGAGAAGAGAACCACTTGTATGAATATCAAGAGCTCAGATGGCAACCCAGTTCTAAGCAAAGAAGGGAAGGCAGAAAGGTGGAAGGAGTATATAGAGGGTCTATACAAGGGCGATTTACTTGAGGACAATATTATGGAAATGGAAGAGGATGTAGATGAAGACGAAATGGGAGATAAGATACTGCGTGAAGAGTTTGACAGAGCACTGAAAGACCTAAGTCGAAACAAGGCCCCGGGAGTAGACAACATTCCATTAGAACTACTGATGGCCTCGGGAGAACCAGTCATGACAAAACTCTACCATCTGGTGAGCACGATGTATGAGACAGGCGAAATACCCTCAGACTTCAAGAAGAATATGATAATTCCAATCCCAAAGAAAGCAGGTGTTGACAGATGTGAAAATTACCGAACTATCAGTTTAATAAGTCACAGCTGCAAAATACTAACGCGAATTCTTTACAGACGAATGGAAAAACTGGTAGAAGCCGACCTCGGGGAAGATCAGTTTGGATTCCGTAGAAATGTTGGAACACGTGAGGCAATACTGACCTTACGACTTATCCTAGAAGAAAGATTAAGGAAAGGCAAACCTACGTTTCTAGCATTTGTAGACTTAGAGAAAGCTTTTGACAATGTTAACTGGAATACTCTCTTTAAAATTCTGAAGGTGGCAGGGGTAAAATACAGGGAGCGAAAGGCTATTTACAATTTGTACAGAAACCAGATGGCAGTTATAAGAGTCGAGGGGCATGAAACGGAAGCAGTGGTTGGGAAGGGAGTGAGACAGGGTTGTAGCCTATCCCCGATGTTATTCAATCTGTATATTGAGCAAGCAGTAAAGGAAACAAAAGAAAAGTTCGGAGTAGGTATTAAAATTCATGGACAAGAAGTAAAAACTTTGAGGTTCGCCGATGACATTGTAATTCTGTCAGAGACAGCAAAGGACCTGGAAGAGCAGTTGAACGGAATGGACAGTGTCTTGAAAGGAGGATCTAAGATGAACATCAACAAAAGCAAAACGAGGATAATGGAATGTAGTCCAATTAAGTCGGGTGATGCTGAGGGAATTAGATTAGGAAATGAGACACTTAAAATAGTAAAGGAGTTTTGCTATTTAGGGAGTAAAATAACTGATGATGGTCGAAGTAGAGAGGATATAAAATGTAGACTGGCAATGGCAAGGAAAGCTTTTCTGAAGAAGAGAAATTTGTTAACATCGAGTATAGATTTAAGTGTCAGGAAGTCGTTTCTGAAAGTATTTGTATGGAGTGTAGCCATGTATGGAAGTGAAACATGGACGATAACTAGTTTGGACAAGAAGAGAATAGAAGCTTTCGTAATGTGGTGCTACAGAAGAATGCTGAAGATAAGGTGGGTAGATCACGTAACTAATGAGGAGGTATTGAATAGGATTGGGGAGAAGAGAAGTTTGTGGCACAACTTCACTAGAAGAAGGGATCGGTTGGTAGGACATGCTTTGAGGCATCAAGGGATCACAAATTTAGCATTGGAGGGCACCGTGGAGGGTAAAAATCGTAGAGGGAGACCAAGAGATGCATACACTAAGCAGATTCAGAAGGATGTAGGTTGCAGTAGGTACTGGGAGATGAAGAAGCTTGCACAGGATAGAGTAGCATGGAGAGCTGCATCAAACCAGTCTCAGGACTGAAGACCACAACAACAACAACAACTGCCTCAACAGTAACAGAGGCAGCTGACAACTGCAACACAGTGGAAGCCTCAGCTAAATGACAGGAGCCACGAAAGTCCATTAGTGAGAAGCCCTGTGGTGTAAAGTTACAGTTGGACACAATGCAAAAACAATTATGGGTGCTGGAGTCAAACAAACTAGACAATGTGCAGAGAGATAAAGTAGAGGGGCATTTGTCCAGCCAACAAAGGAAGAACTGACGGGCTAGATGGCTGAGTATGTCTGGTACCACAAAAGGTTCAGTGTGCAGGCCATGAGATGCACATGTCCCTGCACATTTCCAAATGGCCCCTGCAGCCTGCAATAGGCACAGAAGGCCACCTGGCATCACAAGAGTGCCAGAGTATGTACAAAAGAACAGCCATTACATCCACAGGCAGTGATGGTGGAGCAGGATTCAAGATCAGCCCAGTTTTTCAAGACAATCCTTCCATGCCCTTGCTGACATCTAAACAAGCTTGCCCACTCAAGTTGTCATACCACTCGTATGTGATAGACAGGAGGCAAATAAGTGTTGCCTGGCTGACTCAGGCTCGGGCATTATACTACTTGCATTTAATCAAAATGAGAAAGAGGCAGCGAGTGCAACACTCCACCTAACTGCTACAAACAACTCATCCATCATGACTTATAGTGAACAGGAAGTGACAGTGGACATAGGCTTCAGCAAGGTTTTCAAATGGGAATTTGTACTGGCTGATGTGCCAGAGTATATTCTAGGTGCAGGTTTCACCCACCACCATGGACTGGGATTATAGTTGAGAACAACGCAAGTTAGATGAAGGGGTGAGATGATAAGAGGCACAATAGGCAGAAGTGTAAGCAATGCAGTCACTTCACCTGATGATTCAGTTAAGCCTGAAATGAGGCAAGAGATTAAAAATAAACAGCAGAAGATATTGCATACCATGGTGCACCACATCAAGACTATCACAGACCAACCAGTCTCCTGATGACCAAGAAGACCAGCATCTAACCGTTTGCAGAAGCACAAGTGGAATTTGACATTGTACTAGGATCAGAATAGTCCATGGGTAGCACCATTGTTCCTTACTTGCAAGAACGATGGGATGTGACGGACGTTACACTCTGAATGCACAAACAGTACCTGACTGTTATCCCATACCTAACTTGTGAGAATTTACAAATATTTTAGTTGGAACTACAGTCTTTAGTGTGGTGGACTGCAAGAAGTCAAACAACCAAATTCCTGTCACTGAAGAAGATGTTTTCAAACTCTTTGAATACATCCAAATGCTATTTGGATTGAAAAATGCAGCCCAGACTTCCGCTGGATTTCTTCTTTGTAATTTTGTATGACATTTTAATATTTTCATGGACAGCTGAGTTACATAAAGATCACCTCAAAGCAGTATTTGACAGGATAAATAAATTTAGGTTTCTAGTAAATGAAACAAAGTATGTGCTCCTTCAAAACCAATTGACATTTCTCAGGTACATGGTATCAGCAGCTGGTACTTGTCCACTCAAGGAGATAGTAGAAGCCTTATGAAACATTCCTTGGCTGGCTGACTGTCAGCAATTATCACCATCAACTTTTATAGATGCCATTTACGAGGGACAAGGAGATGCAGGTACCACTGACAGACACTCTAGCAGGTAGCAAAACTATGGGCAAACAGGCCCTACCACGGACACCCACCATGCAGCAAGCCTTCAAAATGATAAAAACTCATTTACAAAGAGCAGCACAGTTGTCCCACGCAGTTCATAATGCACTGTTGGTAGTTGTCATAGACACTAGCCAATTGGCTATTGTTGCAGCACTTCATCAAAATCAGTTTTTCTCCAAAAAACTATTTGAAGCCCAGAAAAAGAGGGTTTATGATCAGGAATTACAGGAGACTTATAAGCCATACAACACTTCTGTCCTTATGTTGAAATTCGGCCATTTACATTCTACACTGATCATTAACTGGTCACATTCACTTTTCAAGGAATGAAAGAAGGCTGTTCTTCTCAGCATTTCTGCTAGTTGATATTTATCAGACAATTTACTACCAATAGGAGATACATTAAAGTGCAGAGAACATAGTGCCTGATTTTTTCTCAAGAATCAGAGCAATTCTTGCCACCAAAAATTACAATCAATTGAAAATGGAGAAAGCCACAGACAATCAGCTACAACAGTTATTGTAAAGCAACCTAACTAACTTAAGCTCAGCAAGTGTGGTTACTGTGCAGGAAAGACCTTATTTTGTGTGATGTGTCCAAGATGCCGCCTAGGCCATTTGTGACACAGTTACAACAAAAATCAGTTTTTGACAGCGTCCACAACTTCATGCATCCCAGAATGAACACCAGCATCAAGTTGGCGACAGAGAAATTTGTATTCCCCAGTATGAAGAAAGTCTGCCACATGTCATCGAGGGCATGTTTGGCCTATTAAAAATTTAAAGTTGACAGACAAGTGCACCAGGCAGTGAGAGAACACCACCACACAGACCTCATTGGCCCACTACTACCATCAGAGTGATATTGTCATATGCATATGGCTGTTGCCAGATATACATGTTGGGTACAAGCCTCAGTATATTCTTCATCTGAACTATCCTCTGAATCTGACAACTCTGGGTCATTGTTTAGTTCCAATATACATGCTTTTCTAAGACGGATGTTAATTTCTTTCTCTGATCTTTTATCATATCTTAAATTCTCAGCGTCACAGTTTTCTCCAAAAATTTAATTCTTTTTCTATCACAGCAGACTCTTTGCCTGAGCTGTCCAGCTTCAACTGCTCTAATGACATATACCTTCACTTTATGTAGTAGTAGTAGTAGTAGCAGCTTTATTCATCCATAGATCTCTTTTTACAAGAATATAGGACATGTCAAGGTATTTACAAATTTAGATCAATTTGAAATAAGCTAATTTGTATACACATATATTTACAGACTTCTATTTAGAGACAATCATTAGATTTACTCCTAGTATACAATACTTTTTTTTTTACAAATAACCTATTAAATAATGTAATGCCACATTGTTTACTCATATCTCACTATCAGTCACTGCACACACACACACACACACACACACACACACACACACACACACTCTAGTGATCTCTGGGCCATTTTCTGTACTGCAACTTCCCATTTGCTACCCTGAAAAACTGAGTCAGCATCTTTCCATAATGAGTGAGATGTTGAGTTCAGAAAGAGGAAGAGGTGTTAGTATTGTACTGTGCATAGCTTGGGGGTAAGTATTTCTAGAAAGGAAAAAAAGAAGGAAAAATTATTTTGTGTGATCATCATGTACTTCAATAATTCATAAGCATTCATCCAAATCTATCTCTTCTTGCCTACTGACAACAGTTTGTTCTAGTGGTATTCTGTTATTCATGAAAGCTTCATCAGCAATGCTGATGATTTCATCTTCCTCCATTCTCCTCCTCTTTGCAACTGTACCTATTTCCCTACTTTTAACCTAAATATTATTGGCATCTTCCATTTTCAATGTGGCATCCTTTTCCTCACTGTCTACCACCTCTTTAATATATGCCACTTGTGTACTTCTTATGGTGCTGTTTACATCAACATTCTTCTATCAGGTAACATCCTACTGTTGACGCCCCTTCTCCCCCTTCATTATTATTTAACCTCCTGTTCGCATAATCTGAAATTCTCTCACTTGCAATGATAACTCATTTTTGCAAATTTTATTAATTACACTGTTATTGGTGTTTTCTTCCTTGCCTATGAACATGCTCATGTTTTCTTTTGCTGTGGTGTTGTTAGCTACCAAAGTGAGGTCTTAACTTTCTGTTGTGATGTCATTACCTGTTACGTAGCCATAACTGAAGCATCTGTAAGATTTTACTGTAACTGATGGGAGCTGTAACTGCAAGCTGGTGTTCATTTCATTATCTGCCTGCCATGACCATCACTGATCACACTTGTTGCTACACTTGTAGTGGCCTGCAATCCTTCACAGTCCCTTTCTCATGTACAGGATTCATAATGTTTATTCCTGTGTGGTTTCTTATGTTTGGGCTGTGAGAATCTGTTCGTGGTAGTTTGGACTGCAACATATGCGGTCCTTAGTTTTTCAAGGTGTTGCAGTCATGGTAGTGCTGCGGTGTAAATCCTTTACCACGAGTGGTGTAAGTATCTCGACCTCTGCCCCATCCTCTTTACACCATATTAACATGATATTTATCACTGTCATTCTGTTAATTGTCACTGTGATTACCTCTACCATTCTTACTGTTTTGACAATAATCACAATTTCCTCACCAATCATCCTCAACTAGTTCCAGAAATGCTAAAAAGCTCATATGATTATTTCCAATGTATCTCTTCAAACTTTCTGGCAGCTTTTTAGATAGCTCCAAAATTATCTTGGATTTGGATCATCTACTTCTCAAATGAGTCAACTTCTAGTACCACGATTTGCAGAAATCTTTCATGGCATTTATGCCCTTACTGTCATACATTCTGGTCATAATGATTCATGACATAAACACTCTTGTTTCTGCTCCTATCAGCATTCTTCAGTAAACTTTTATTTGAAATCTCTAAAAGTCGTATGATCTGTGTTCAGATTTAGACCTCATCTCTTAGCATCATCTGCTAATGCACTAATTACCACATTTATCTTTTCCTGGTCTGTCACATTTTTAGGAAAAATCCTTTCACAATTTTTCAGGAAGCCCAGTCTTTTGGCAGGATCATAGTGTTCTTTGTCATCTAATAGTTTGTCATAAACAACTCTGTCAGTCATATAACTTGGTTTGTCATGAATTTTCTATTCAAGGTCGCAAATTTTGCCTTGAATTTGTGAAGTGTTTTAATTTATTTATCATCCATCTTTAAGCAGTAAAATCACACTTCCTTTCACAGTTAGTTAGTTGTTTACCTAATTCATGTTCAGAATCTGATCCTGTTTTTCTAAACTGTGCGATTTCGTTCCTACAGTCATCAACATTTTGGTTATCAGATCGAAAACTTTCATTATCACTAGAGGACCACACTTTCTTTGATCTTTATGATTTCTGAATCAAAGGTTTCATTGATATCACTAATCTGTCCCTGCATAGTACTGACAGTAACATTAACATTTATGTTGTCTATTTCAGTTTTCATGTCCTCAGTTTTGTTACTCAAAATGCCTATTTTCTTATCTACTCCATCAATTTGTTGACTGATCTTAATGCCCTGGGTCTTAATTGACACCAGCTTGTGTTTTCATTTGATTTTCCATTTTAAGACCCTGTGTTTTGAGTTGGTTATCAAGATCACCAATAGGGGTAATGCAGGAGTAGGTTTAATAATGAATAAAAAAATATGAGTGCAGGTAAGCTACTACAAACAGCATAGTGAAAGCACTATTGTGGTTAAGGTAGACACAAAGCCAATGCCTACTACAATAGTACAAGTTTATATGCCAACTAGCTCTGCAGAGGATGAAGAAATTGATGAAATGTATGATGAGATAAAAGAAATTATTCAGGTAGTGAAGGGAGACGAAAATTTAATAGTCATGGGTGATGGAATTCAAGAGTAGGAAAAAGGAGAGAAGGAAACATACTAGGTGAATATGGATTGGGGTTAAGAAATGAAAGAGGAAGCTGTCTGGTAGAATTTTGCACAGAGCATAACTTAATCAACTTAATTAACTTGGTTCAAGAATCATAAAAGAAGGTTGTATACATGGAAGAATCCTGGAGATACTAGTAGGTATCAGATAGATTATATAATGGTAAGAAAGAGATTTTGGAACAAGGTTTTAAATTGTAAGACATTTCCAGGGGCAGATGTGGACACTGACCACAATCTATTGGTTATGAACTGTAGATTAAAACTGAAGAAACTGCAAAAAGTTGGGAATTTAAGGAGATGGGACCTGGATAAACTGAAAAAACCAGAGGTTGTGCAGAGTTTCAGGGAGAGCATAAGGGAACAATTGACAGGGATGGGGGAAAGAAATACAGTAGAAGAAGAATGGGTAGCTCTGAGGGATGAAGTAGTCAAGGCAACAGAGGATGAAGTAGGTAAAAAGACGAGGGCTAGTAGAAATCCTTGGGTAACAGAAGAAATATTGAATTAAATTGATGAAAGGAGAAAATACAAAAATGCAGTAAGTGAAGCAGGCAAAAAGGAATACAAACATCTCAAACATGAGATTGACAGGAAGTGCAAAATGGCTAAGCAGGGATGGCTAGAGGACAAATGTAAGGATGTAGAGGCTTATCTCACTAGGGGCAAGATAGATACTGCCTACAGGAAAATTAAAGAGACCTTTGGAGAAAAGAGAGCCACTTGTATGAATATCAAGACCTCAGATGGAAACCCAGTTTTAAGCAAAGAAGGGAAAGCAGAAAGGTGGAAGGAGTATATAGAGGGTCTATACAAGGGCGATGTACTTGAGGACAATATTATAGAAATGGAAGAGGATGTAGATGAAGATGAAATGGGAGATACAATACTGCATGAAGAGTTTGACAGAGCACTGAAAGACTTGAATCGAAACAAGGCCCCAGGAGTAGACAACATTCCATTAGAACTACTGACGGCCTTGGGAGAGCTAGTCCTGTCAAAACTCTACCATCTGGTGAGCAAGATGTATGAGACAGGCGAAATACCCTCAGACTTCAAGAAGAATATAATAATTCCAATCCCAAAGAAAGCAGGTGTTGACAGATGCGAAAATTACCGAACTACCAGTTTAATAAGCCACGGCTGCAAAGTACTAACACGAATTCTTTACAGACGCATGGAAAAACTGGTAGAAGCCGACCTCGGGGAAGATCAGTTTGGATTCCGTAGAAATGTTGAACACGTGAGGCAATACTGACCTTACGACTTACCTTAGAAGAAAGATTAAGGAAAGGCAAACCTACGTTTCTAGCATTTGTAGACTTGGAGAAAGCTTTTGACAATGTTGTTCGCAGGAGAGCTTCTGTAAAGTTTGGAAGGTAGGAGACGAGGTACTGGCAGAAGTAAAGCTGTGAGTACCGGGCGTGAGTCGTGCTTCAGTAGCTCAGTTGGTAGAGCACTTGCCCACGAAAGGAAAAGGTCCCGAGTTCGAGTCTCGGTCGGGCACACAGTTTTAATCTGCCAGGAAGTTTCATATCAGCGCACACTCCGCTGCAGAGTGAAAATCTCATTCTGGAAACCTCCCCCAGGCTGTGGCTAAGCCATGTCTCCGCAATATCCTTTCTTTCAGGAGTGCTAGTTCTGCAAGGTTCGCAGGAGAGCTTCTGTAAAGTTTGGAAGGTAGGAGACGAGGTACTGGCAGAAGTAAAGCTGTGAGTACCGGGTGTGAGTTGTGCTTCGGTAGCTCAGTTGGTAGAGCACTTGCCCGCGAAAGGCAAAGGTCCCGAGTTCGAGTCTCGGTCGGGCACACAGTTTTAATCGGCCAGGAAGTTTCATATCAGCGCACACTCCGCTGCAGAGTGAAAATCTCATTCTTGACTGGAATACTCTCTTTAAAATTCTGAAGGTGGCAGGTGTAAAATACAGGGAGCGAAAGGCTATTTACAATTTGTACAGAAACCAGATGGCAGTTATAAGAGTCGAGGGGCATGAAACGGAAGCAGTGGTTGGGAAGGGAGTGAGACAGGGTTGTAGCCTATCCCCGATGTTATTCAATCTGTATATTGAGCAAGCAGTAAAGGAAACAAAAGAAAAGTTCGGAGTAGGCATTAAAATCCATGGAGAAGAAATAAAAACTCTGAGGTTCGCCGTTGACATTGTAATTCTGTCAGAGACAGCAAGGGACTTGGAAGAGCAGTTGAACGGAATGGACAGTGTCTTGAAAGGAGGATATAAGATGAACATCAACAAAAGCAAAACGAGGATAATGGAATGTAGTCCAATTAAGTCGGGTGATGCTGAGGGAATTAGATTAGGAAATGAGACACTTAAAGTAGTAAATGAGTTTTGCTATTTGGGGAGCAAAATAACTGATGATGGTCGAAGTAGAGAGGATATAAAATGTAGACTGGCAATGGCAAGGAAAGCGTTTCTGAAGAAGAGAAATTTGTTTACATCGAATATTGATTTAAGTGTCAGGAAGTCATTTCTGAAAGTATTTGTATGGAGTGTAGTGATGTATGGCAGTGAAATGTGGACGATAAATAGTTTGGACAAGAAGAGAATAGAAGCTTTCGAAATGTGGTGCTACAGAAGGATGCTGAAGATTAGATGGGTAGATCACATAACTAATGAGGAGGTACTGAACAGAATTGGGGAGAAGAGGAGTTTGTGGCACAACTTGACTAGAAGAAGGGATCGGTTGGTAGGACATGTTCTGAGGCATCAGGGGATCACAAATTTAGCATTGGAGGGCAGTGTGGAGGGTAAAAATCGTAGAGGGAGACCAAGAGATGAATACACTAAGCAGATTCAGAAGGATGTAGGTTGCAGTAAGTACTGGGAGATGAAGAAGCTTGCACAGGATAGAGTAGCATGGAGAGCTGCATCAAACCAGTCTCAGGACTGAAGACCACAACAACATCAAGATCACCCGCAATACCAACTAACTGATTACTTTGTGCTGTGTTCTGAGCTTTCATTTGAGTGGTCAAAAGTTTATAATATAGGTCATTTATAATTAATGGTATTTCACTGTCCTGTTCTACCGTGTCCTCATGATCCAATTCTACCTCATCTATTTATATAGGTTCTTTTTCTGTTTGTGAATTACTGAACATATCATCCATTTCAGTTATACAATCACTATTTCCCGCATACACTTCATTACTTGTTCCATTCACAGACTCCTGTTTTATTTGTGAGGGGCATGTTGTCTGAATCTGATCATTTACGAATGCATGGTATTCCACATATACCTGGTTCCATACTATGGAGCCAACTGTCTATTGATTTCGAGAAATGCTATCGGGCTCCAGGTCGTCTGCCCACCCTGTATTCTTCTCACAGTGATCTAACACAGTTCTTGTAGCCAGTATAATAATGAATGTGGGTTACAGTTTAACTTATAAAATCTGTTAATATTTGTTATTATTTTTCCTACACACTTGCCTACAAACTCATGCCACTGGACCTGAAATGCTTATAATATGTTTATTTTGCAATTAGTACTAATGGTGCAATCTGTATCTTACTACACAAAAACAAAATGAATGTCCTGCCATGAGTGCCAAGTATAATACTGTCAGTTATTACTACACCTGTTACACGCGAAGACAAATATAACACTTCCCTCCAACACTACAGTCTGCAGCTTGTGGTCTCGCGGTCACATTCTTGCTTCCCCGAGCACAGGGTCCCGGGTTCCATTTTCGGCGGGGTCAGGGATTTTCACCTGCCTCAAGATGACTGGGTGTTTGTGTTGTCCTCATCATTTCATCGTCATTCATGAAAGTGGCTAGATTGGACTGATCAGAGGTTGGGAATTTGTACAGGCACTGACAACCGCACAGTTGAGCGCCCCACAAACCAGTCATCATCATCATCATCATCATCATCATCATCCAACACTACTAGAGCAAGTTTCCAATAATGTGCTTGTACGAAAGGAATTTTAAATGACCATAACTGCACTAATGGAGTAGGTATCAGGCATTCTGTGTCATCCAAAAGTTGATGTTTGGTAGGAAGCATTAGCTGACCTAGCAAGAATATAATCAAAGTTCTATCATTTATAAAGTAAATGGCAAACTTGTGTAAAGGAAGACATGGTTGTCAGCCTCATCTGGCAATATTGTAGCAAGTGCCTCAATGTTCACTAAGAAAGTTAACTACTATAAATACCTTTAAACTTTGAGCTAAAATTTGTTTTACAAATAGTGTATGAAACAATAGCACAATCTAGAAGGAATTGGAACAGGAGTTTGCTATAAGCAATGCAGGCGTAATCTTAAAATATTCTGGCAACAAACTGTTTCTCACTAACATAAGGTTACTTGCAGTACCATATTCAATGGAAGAAAGCTAATGTGCATCACACAGTGGCATTACATGAAGGAGGAACACAACTAATTAGGGAATGTGGAGCTTTTACTTTATCTTTAAATTGTTTTTTAAGTGATCTCATTACTGTCTGGTTTCTTTGGTAGCATTTGTATGTTTGAATTAAGTAGGGCATATTTGAAACATGAGGTCCCTCAATCCGTATTAACCTGAAATGCTGCAGCCAGTTAATCTTTAAAGGACACAAAAGCTATGAAAATGATTCCTGCACTCTGTAAGTAATTTTACTATACTAATGTTTGCAATACTAGCTCAACCCAGAAACTGTTCTAATATTTGATGGAGGTCATAATATATGTGTTCAATTTGACTGCGAGTAAGGAGACAAGTGAAGTTGTACCTCCAATTTTTATTAATCCACTTAAGTTATCAAGTGTCAAAGGTAAAAAGTAGTACCACTGCTGGAAAAAAAATAGTACAAATGGAAAGATGACATTGATTTTGGTCTGATGATGACGTATGCCACCTGAGGATAGTAGATGTACCGAACAGTTTCAATGTTCTCCACCAGCAGATAGCATAGTGGCTTAGCTGCCAGAGTGCCCTCTGTGTCTACCCTTTAATAGGGAATGCTCACAGCCAGAAGGCTCGGTGTGGTGCAAACGTGTGAAGCAAGTAGGTGACCATGCCACAGAGAAGCATTCATGCTTCCTAAAGCCAACTGAGAGAGTTTGAAAGTGGTCAAATTGTGGGCTTCTGAGAGGTGGGTTGGTAATTCTGGAGAATTGCCTCACAAGTTGGATGTGCTGGTATTAGTGGTCACATGAACATTCTCACACTTGTAGACAAGGTTCTGGACGTCCACACAGCACAGACATCCACCAGGATCATTGTATCGCAAGGGCAACAGTGGCAGACTGTACAGTTACCACAGCACAGATAAGAGGGCTTGTGAGCCCAGACACATTAACACAAACTGTTGTGAACCAGTTATTAGCACTGGGACTACAGGCATGCACACCTCGAGCGCGTCTTCCACTCGTGCCATAGCAATGATATGCATGGCTCGACTGGCACCATCAGAGGATCACTTGGCAGATGGAATGGCATGCTGTAGTCTTCAGTGATGACAGCAGGTTCTGCCTGCATGCAAGTGATGGTCATTTGTGCATATGATGTGCACCTGGTCTCAGAGTGAATTCGTCCAACAGACACTAGCTGTGCCCCAGGCCTCGAGATCCGGTGTGCGACAAGCTACAACTCTCGTTCACCTTTGGTGTTTCTGGAGGGGTTGCAAACCACACTCGGTGTGTGCAGAATATTGTTAGGCCCATTCTTTTGGCATTCTTGCAACAGGAAGGTGATGTGTTGTTCCAAGAGGAAATGTTTGCCCACAGGTTGCCCATGAAACTCAACTTGCTCTTCAAAACATGCAGAAACTTCCATGGCCAGCACAAGCTACAGAATTGTCTGCAGTTGAGCATGTGTGGGATATGATGGGATGAGAAGTGACTTGTGCAACTCGTCAACCAACAGCTCTTACAAAACTACATGAACCAAAAGTGAATGTAGACACAAAGGAATTAAAGACGTTAGCTGCCAGTGGGCACTGACTTAAATCAATGGGGCAAGTTGAAAATTGGTGCTAGGCTGGAATTTGAATCCACGTATCCTGCTTGCACTGACACTATGCCATCTGGACACAGTGGTCACCACAAGCACACGAACTACCCTAGCCCCTGCCAGTCAGACCTAAATTCTCAACATATACCAAACACTACAGATGTAGCGTCCCTCCTCATTAGCCTCATTTCTTGTGACATCTTGCCAATTCCCATAATAATTCAAGCTTGGTGTGCATCTACACTGAAGAGATTATTGGGTGTCATCGTGTTGATTTATATGAATGGGGCAAGTTGAACATTTGTGTCAGACAGTGCAGATGAACACCAAGCTTGAACTCTTATGGGAATTAGCAAAATTATGCGAGTAATGATGCTATGAGCAGGGGCACTACATCAGTAATGTGTAGTATAAGTTGAGACTATGAGTCTGACAGGAAGTGTGCTAGGCTAGTCTGTACGATTGTGGTGAGCACTGTGTCCAGATGGTGTAGTGATCAGCGCATTTACCTAGTAAGCAGGAGACTGGGTTCAAATCCTAGTCTGGCACAAATTTTCAGGTTGCCCCACTGATGTAAATCAGTGCCCTCTGGTAGCTAATGTCTTAAATTTCTTTGTGTTTTAATTCACAGTGGCTGCAGAATCAAAAGAACAGACACCAAATATCTAATTAAGATGACGACGGCCAATGATCCCATCAGTATAGATGCACACCAAGCAGCAACTCTTACGGGAATTGGAGAGATGCAATGAGCAATGAGACTAATGAGCAGGGGCCTTACATTAGCATTGTGTGGTTTAAGTTGAGAATTTGCATCTGATGGGAGGTGTGCTAGGGTAGTCTATGTGGCTGTGTTTACCAATGTGTCCAGGTGGCATAATGTCCAGCTCATTTGCCTAGTACCAAAATGGTATCAGTTCTTTCAGATACTTATAGAAGAACAGACATCACATATATAAGTACAGTGGTCAAAGATAATGTTACTTATACCAGAACTCCAAAGCTTGCTACTCGTGTGCAGCATCAAAGAACTTTATCAACAAATGATCAAATTATACACCAGGAGGAAAAGGACGCAAATATTATACAAACTGTGCGTCCACACCAGCCAAAATCATCACTCGAAAATAAAAACAATATTATTCCAATGCTCAAGAAATGCTCAAGAAAATGGAAAATGTAACTAACACAACAAATGCCACTGGAAGAAGCACTACAGTTTTGCTAGGTGATAGTCACCTTAGAGGTGTTGCTCATGAAATGAAAGATATTAACAACGCGGTAAGTGCCTTAGGTTACATCAAACCAGGTGCTTGCACTGACAAATACTACAACAGTAATTGATATTTCTCAAAAGGTAACAATGGAAGATTATGTTGCGATCTGTAGTGGCTCAAATGATGTTACTCGCAATGAAGGTTTGCATGCTGCTAATGTATTAAGAACAGCTCTAAACCACCTGAAGCACTGTACTTGATACTCCACACCGGCATAATTTAACACACTCCTTGCATGTCAACATGGCAGTAATAGCCAGAGACAGACATTACACAGAAATCTTTAACTGTTTTGCGAATATTCATAGAATCAAAAAATACAAATTGGCCTTCACCTCAACTAGTGTGGGAAAAATCATCTAGCAAATTTAATTTGCGACAACATTGCAAATGCAAGGAACAATGTGAACACAGGACAATCACATTTGAACACAGAGTGCACTACAACACAACAAAATTGTAGGAATGGATGTAGACAGATTACATTGCACAGTTGGCCAATGGAGAAAAAGAGAAGACAAAACTGCTTCTTCCCAGTCTTTCAGCATGTGGAAACAGACCAACTTGGAGAAATGGGTGACAAAAAAAAACCTTGCCTGGATCCTTAACTGAAACTTCTTATTTAGAGAAAACTGTGCAACTGCTTCTGCAAAACAAAAACTGGAAATTTATCGTCAGACTATTAGAGACCTCTGTAGTAAGATCAATGAACTTATAATCAATGTCCACGAGCCCATGGTCTGTGCTTTAATGAGTACAATATTAATTCTGGTATAAAAAAACTTATGATAAATATATATTGCAAAACCAATTACACTGCTATGTTTTATTGAACTGTTTTGATTGCTATGAGCTCATCATAAACCCCTTGGTCATTTTCAAGCTATATCTTTAGCATATTGTTATTGCTGGTTCTGTTGAAATGTTAATATGGGTGAAGATGTATTAACCTTCAGTTTATACAGGTACTGCACATTATTTTTGTGATGGTCAATTATTGTTTGTATTCTGCAGCTTCGTTTGACAGCTTTTAACAATGTACTATGGTTACATCTCTCTAGTACATCGTTAAACGCTGTCAAATACAAAAATAATCTACAATTTCAAAAACTGAGTGCAATACCTGCATAAACTGATGGTTAATACATCCCCTTCTATATTAACATTTTGACAGCACCAGCAATAACATTGAACTAATGATATAGCTTGAAAATGACCATGGGGTTTGAAATCAGCTCACAGCAAGCAGAACAGTTAAATAAAAACATTATAGCAGTATGACTAGTTTTTCAGTATATAATGTCTTTAAAAGACATATACAATGTTGCAGGTCCACAATGAATACAAAAATTATGATAAATAATTATTACTTGGCTACATCATACAGTATAAAATATAAAGAAAAGGGTGGTGTTGCCATCTATGTTAAATACAGTGTCACATGTAGACTAATTGATGTGCAGAATTATTGTTTAGAACAAAATTTGGAGGTGTGTGCCATAGAACTGTCTTTAAATAATTCTCATATATCAGTAATAACAGTATACAGAGCACCTTCAGGGAACTTTAGTCTCTTTTTGAAGCAGTTCGATGATCTCCTAATATATACATTCAAACACAGAAGAGATGTGATAGTGCCTGGGGACTTCAATGTAAACTTTCTAACAAATTCCATGGACAGATCAGACCTCGGAAATTTGGTGTCAACACATAATCTTGCTTCTGTAGTTAGTTTCCCTATTAGAATAACTTCATGTACAAGCAAACTAATTGATAATATATTTGCAGATCAAACCAAAATAAGTGATACATAGGACGAGGAATTCTGCCTTATGCAAGACACCTTTTCAGTTTCGTATTACCCAGACATGTTTCAGCACTTTTTGTGCTATCTTCAGTGGGTTATTTTATTTCCTTACTGTGAAATTATTGTTACATGTTAACATTTAGAGAAACTTTTGGTACAAAATATTTACAACTGTGAACAGATAATTGTTGTAAAATATTATACATCATTTGTTTACAGTTCACAGTTGAGATGTGTATTAACAATCTGATGCACTGTATGTTTATTACATTATGTCTAAAGTTCTAGTTATAGCTTTCTTTCTCTCTCTCTCTCTTTTTAAGAGGTAAAAATTCGACTAGTGTCAACAATATTTTTGGCAAACTGCTAAAAGACTGCTGGAATCAGTTCAGTAAAGTCCTAGCTCATATATTCAATGCCTTTCTCAAAAAAGATATCTTGACTGACAGGATGAAGTATGCTATTGTAAAAACGTTCTTCAAAAAAGGTGATGCCTCAGATGTTAGAAACTATCATTCTCTCTCTCTTCTGGCAACATTTTCTAAAGTCCTCAAAACATAAATACGCGCCTCAATAGTCAGTCACCTGAAAAACTTTGCAATAATTAGTAAAAATCAGCTCAGATTCAGAGAAGGTATCTCTAAAACTGAAGCTATATTTTCATTTACCAATAATGTTTTGGAAAGCCTTGATAAGAAGACATTGCCTGTTGGCATGTTTTGCGATCTGTAAAAGGCCTTCACCTGCGTCAGTCATAGAATACTTACACGGAAAGCATGCCATTATGGAATCTGAGGAAAAATGGGCAACTGGCTTAAATCAATAGAAAATGGTGTTAGGTGGTTATAACATGCAGGTAGGAGGGCAAGAGTCCAACTGGGGAGCAGTATGTTATGGGCATTTACAAGATTCTGTCCTTGGTCTTATACAGTGTGGTCCATTGATAGTGACCGGGCCAAATATCTCACGAAATAAGCATCAAACGAAAAAACTGCAAAGAACAAAACTCGTCTAGCTTGAAGGGGGAAACCAGATGGTGCTATGGTTGGCCCGCTAGATGGCTTTGCCATAGGTCAAACGGATATCAACTGCGTTTTTTAAAAATAGGAACCCCCATTTTTTTATTACATATTCGTGTAGTACGTAAAGAAATATGAATGTTTTAGTTGGACCACTTTTTTCGCTTTGTGATAGATGGTGCTGTAATAGTCACAAACGTATAAGTACGTGGTATTACATAACATTCTGTCAGTGCAGACGGTATTTGCTTCATGATACATTACCCATGTTAAAATTGACCGTTTACCAATTGCGGAAAAGGTCGATATCGTGTTGATGTATGGCTATTGAGATCAAAATGCCCAACGAGCGTGTGCTATGTATGCTGCTCGGTATCCTGGACGACATCATCCAAGTGTCCGGACCGTTCGCCGGATAGTTACATTATTTAAGGAAACAGGAAGTGTTCAGCCACATGTGAAACGTCAACCACGACCTGCAACAAATGATGACGACCAAGTAGGTGCTTTAGCTGCTGTCGTGGCTAATCCACACATCTGTAGCAGACAAATTACGCGAGAATCGGGAATCTCAAAAACGTCGGTGTTGAGAATGCTACATCAACATCGATTGCATCCATACCATATTTCTATGCACCAGGAATTGCATGGTGGCGACTTCGAACGTCGTGTACAGTTCTGCCACTGGGCACAAGAGAAATTACGGGATGATGACAGATTTTTTGCACGCGTTCTATTTAGCGACGAAGCATCATTCACCAACAGCGGTAACATAAACCGGCATAATATGCACTATTGGGCAACGGAAAATCCACGATGGCTGCGACAAGTGGAACATCAGCGACCTTGGCGGGTTACTATATGGTGCGGCATTATGGGAGGAAGGATAATTGGCCCCCCATTTTATCGATGGCAATCTAAATGGTGCAATGTATGCTGATTTCCTACGTAATATTCTACCAATGTTACAAGGTGTTTCACTGCATGACAGAATGGCGATTTACTTCCAACATGATGGATGTCCAGCACATAGCTCTCTTGCGATTGAAGCGGTATTGAATAGCATTGCCCAAAAAAAGTTTCTATTCTCTAGATGAATTCTTTAGCACAGATAGATAAGATTATTTCCCATGTATTCCTGCCTTAATTACATTAATTTGTGTTCTGTAAATCAAGAAGATGGTCTTTTTTACTTTATAAATAACTGATTAGATAATATCTGAAAATTATATCTCGACCTCTGTTTTTGAGTGTAATTAGAACTTACTGATTGTGCTTTTTTATTACTATTTTCTAATATATATTCTTAACCTTTGTTTGTGGTTCTTAATGATACAAAGATAATACCTGAATGTTTTGATTCATTCCATACCCATGCATTATCACACAAAAATGGATCTAAGGAATATGTATTGCAAATAAATAAATAAATAACCAAACACTTCTGGTAAGACACAATCAGGAAACACTTCTAAACACAAATACATGAATATAAACACTTTAATAAACCTCTGAAGCAGGTGTTCATTAATCTGGCCATTAAATTGCAATAGCCAATAATGTTTTATTGTGATCATTGTTCTATTTACATACTTTTAATAGTGGTTATGGATTTCAATAAGAATGACTTAAGTAAAGAAAGTAATTATTTTCTTTGCATCTACACTTATGCAAAACTTTAGCTCTTCACTTACAAAAATTTATGTGGAGTATTTCAGAAACAAAACTAACTAAACACTTAAGGAATTTACTACTCTGCAGAAGTTACTGGACAGAGTTATAACAAGAATTGCTTTTGCAGATTGATAAAATAGATCACTCAGATATATTGCCTCACTACAGAAAGGCTCCTGTCCAGGTAAAATGATTAAGGATTAATATAAGGTTCTCAACACAAAGTTAAACAAAAGGCAGTTATTAATTGCACATAAAGCAAATAACTGGTCCATGCAAGATTACAGTACTCAATTTACGACTTGAGATGAAGTTGGCAACTGTGACGATCTTTTGCAGCTAAGATAAAAGCAGCAAACATACTCATGGCTCTTGATGTGTAAAAGGCCCTGTAAACTATCTTCTAAGTGTTGTTTTTCTGTAATTCAGAGTCAACAAATAAATGCCATGAATAATTATCCAGTAATCTTTCACGTCCAAGGCATTATTTTTCAATGTAGCTGCTTTCCTTGCTTCATTCATCACACTCCATGTGAACAGTTTACATGCTTGCCACAAGGGCTTCTTGCAGTTCTATTGTCAAAGTCACGTTTTCTATTCTCACCATGAGGATTTCACAGCTGAGGAACTTCCCACCAGCTTTTACATAATTACAAACCTACTTGCCCTATGCATGAACCAGTTCTACAAATACTATTTTAACATAACAGCATTTGAACATAATATAGATTTGAAAATTAATGCACAGAGTAATACACACACACACACACACACACACACACACACACACAAATTCTATACTTATGTGCCACAGTAGTTTCTGGACAGCTGCCCTACCACTAGTCCTATTGCCGGCCGGTGTGGCCGTGCGGTTAAAGGCGCTTCAGTCTGGAACCGCGTGACCGCTACGGTCGCAGGTTCGAGTCCTGCCTCGGGCGTGGATGTGTGTGATGTCTTTAGGTTAGTTAGGTTTGATTAGTTCTAAGTTCTAGGCGACTGGTGACCTCAGAAGTTGGGTCGCATAGTGCTCAGAGCCATTTGAACCATTTTGAACCACTAGTCCTATTAGTACTTCGAACAGCAGTTAAGCCAGTCAGTGGGACATTGACCACTGAGATGGTTTACAGCAAAAAGTCACATCTGCCATCAAAATTTTTTTCAGCACAGCCGGCATCTATAGAACTGGAACTGCCAGATATGCTACAACAGGTGAAGCTCCATATATTCATGCTATACCTCTAAATGGCAGTTTACGGGTAGATAACTTAACTGTGACTTGCTCCCATGTGATGTGGTGGACAGAGGCTGTATGCACACCATTACAGCTGCCATACTCATACCTTTCCGAGTATTAAAAGACAGCGAACATACAGTTCCAATAGTGTACAACACCAGCCTCTGACAGTGTCATGGAAGTGTGTTAAACCAGCGTATGTGCCCATCATGGACATGCCTTTCAAAGAGGAAGAGAATAAGAGACGATGAATCCTCTACCCCACACGAAATGGAGATCATACAACCAGCACTATTGCCACCATCCATATAATAAACAAGCCCACAAGAGAAGCTGAAGCAACCAGTGACTTACATAAGAGCAGGCAGACGAGTATGGCACAAATTCCCATACATTCCAGGAAGTGTGCTCCACTGCGAGTTGTGGGGTGGGTGTCTCTGTTTGGGAAGCACCAACTATGGACAGCAAGTGAAAGACTTAAGTTATTCTTTGGCTGACTGGATGAGCTGTTTTTTCCCCATTTATTTTTTGCATTAATGTTTTTGGCAGTTCTCTGTTTATCCATTATTAAGTGGAAATTTTGATGTAATCAAGAAAATTAATAGTTGCTGCTCAGTATTATGGGGAGTTTCTGTATCTGTAGACTACACCATGAGCAGTATCTGTAAAACTAATAGAAAATACTCAACCTACCTTAAACCTAACTCCCCCCCCCCCCCCCCAACAGACATTCAGTGATGAAAAATCATTTGAAAATGAAACATCCAGACAAAATCCAAGCAATTAAAAAAGGTACAGATGCTGCCGTACCTACATCATTTTTAGTCATCCCCAGTATGTGTTTGTCTTCAACATCGACAGAAAGCAAGCAAGTGTCAGACTTTAAAGGAAATTGTTTTGCAATGTAAATGATACAAAAGCTATAAAATATCTTTAATAGCAGAAAGTACTGTACTAGACAATGAGCTATTATCTGCCACAGAAATGACCAAATTTACAAGACTCTTATAACAAGTTTTACCCTGCTATAAAATGCCAACAAACATGTACATTTCACAAGAAATTGTTCCCAATACCTAAAACAGGAGTCATGAAAAAAATCAAAAGATACATTTAAGATGCTCTCACTGTTTTTGTAACTGCTAATATATGAACCTGTTTGTGTAACAGTGTCAACTTCCTGAGTTTCACAGCTTATTGGTTGTCTCCTGTGTTCCATCTGAAACATGAAGTTTTTGTTCTGAAGCCTTTACTAAGTTCTCACACTGGAGAAAATATAGCACACAAGACTACTGACATATTGATCAAAGTAAAATACATTAGTCATTCAGCACACTGGGGCTAACATGGTGAAAGGTTCCCAGAATGAGATTTTCACTCTGCAGCGGAGTGTGCGCTGATATGAAACTTCCTGGCAGATTAAAACTGTGTGCCCGACCGAGACTCGAACTCGGGACCTTTGCCTTTCGCGGGCAAGTGCTCTACCAACTGAGCTACCGAAGCACGACTCACGCCCGGTACTCACAGCTTTACTTCTGCCAGTACCTCGTCTCCTACCTTCCAAACTTTACAGAAGCTCTCCTGCGAACCTTGCAGAACTAGCACTCCTGAAAGAAAGGATATTGCGGAGACATGGCTTAGCCACAGCCTGGGGGATGTTTCCAGAATGAGATTTTCACTCTGCAGCGGAGTGTGCGCTGATATGAAACTTCCTGGCAGATTAAAACTGTGTGCCCGACCGAGACTCGAACTCGGGACTTTGCCTTTCGCGGGCAAGTGCTCTACCAACTGAGCTACCGAAGCACGACTCACGCCCGGTACTCATATCAGCGCACACTCCGCTGCAGAGTGAAAATCTCATTCTGGAAACATCCCCCAGGCTGTGGCTAAGCCATGTCTCCGCAATATCCTTTCTTTCAGGAGTGCTAGTTCTGCAAGGTTCGCAGGAGAGCTTCTGTAAAGTTTGGAAGGTAGGAGACGAGGTACTGGCAGAAGTAAAGCTGTGAGTACCGGGCGTGAGTCGTGCTTCGGTAGCTCAGTTGGTAGAGCACTTGCCCGCGAAAGGCAAAGGTCCCGAGTTCAAGTCTCGGTCGGGCACACAGTTTTAATCTGCCAGGAAGTTTCATATCAGCGCACACTCCGCTGCAGAGTGAAAATCTCATTCTGGAAACATCCCCCAGGCTGTGGCTAAGCCATGTCTCCGCAATATCCTTTCTTTCAGGAGTGCTAGTTCTGCAAGGTTCGCAGGAGAGCTTCTGTAAAGTTTGGAAGGTAGGAGACGAGGTACTGGCAGAAGTAAAGCTGTGAGTACCGGGCGTGAGTCGTGCTTCGGTAGCTCAGTTGGTAGAGCACTTGCCCGCGAAAGGCAAAGGTCCCGAGTTCGAGTCTCGGTCGGGCACACAGTTTTAATCTGCCAGGAAGTTTCATATCAGCGCACACTCCGCTGCAGAGTGAAAATCTCATTCTGGAAACATCCCCCAGGCTGTGGCTAAGCCATGTCTCCGCAATATCCTTTCTTTCAGGAGTGCTAGTTCTGCAAGGTTCGCAGGAGAGCTTCTGTAAAGTTTGGAAGGTAGGAGACGAGGTACTGGCAGAAGTAAAGCTGTGAGTACCGGGTGTGAGTTGTGCTTCGGTAGCTCAGTTGGTAGAGCACTTGCCCGCGAAAGGCAAAGGTCCCGAGTTCGAGTCTCGGTCGGGCACACAGTTTTAATCTGCCAGGAAGTTTCATGGTGAAAGGTGTTCACGTGGCTGAGTATGATTCTGCTACATGTTTCGTTTTATCAATTTGCTTCTGAGGTTGTAATTAAGCCACTTAAGGTCCAGCCTCAAGGAGCACGGATGATCGCTACTGGGAAGGGTCTCATAATGCATTTCAACCATTTGATCTTAGCTCAAGAAAACCTTGGTGATTCAAAGGAGCTCAATATGCAGCAGCAACAGTTGGTGCAAGATATCAGTATGAGGTGGAGTTCCACCTTTTTTATAGTAGAACACAAAAACTGGCTATATCACTGTATGTGAGAGATCATGACATGCTTACTAATTTGAGGTTTCATCAGAGATGTTTGACGAAGCATTGTGTTAACCTTTCGAAGCTCTTCGGAGAAACAACAAAAATAAGTTCTGGTATCTCGAAAGTAATGGCAGATGTTGCAGCATTAAATAAATATTCAGATAAGGATGAGACAGTACAAAGAACCATGGACTTACCACACATGAGAGTCTCATTAAAAGCTGAATTAGAAAGTCATTTCAGCTCCTTAAATGAAGATCCAAATTATTTGACTGCAGCCTTTCTAGACCCAAGATTCAATAAAGACTATTTGAAGGTTGTTGAAGCTGAAAGACTTCAACAGAAGATCATATTGGCATTTTCTGAAGAATCTTCCACCAAGAGCAGTTCACGTCCATTACCTGATGATGCCATGATGTATGATAAGGAATCAAAGTTGACTGACTGTAAGAAGATGCAAGACGACTTCAACGAGAATTTCCAGGTGGTGTCATGACTGGCAGCTAGTCCTAAATGTAGAAAAATGTAAGTCAATACAGATGAGTAGGAAGACCAAACCTGTAATGTTCAGATACAGTATTATTAGTGTCCCGCTTGCCACAGTCAGCTCGTTTAAATATCAGGTCTTAGTGTTATAAAGCAATATGAGGTGGAATGAGCTAGTGAGAACTGTGGTAGGGAAGGCGAATGGTTGACTCTGGTTTATTGGGAGACTTTTAGAAAAGAGTGGTTCACCTGTAAAAGAGACCACATATAGGATGCTGGGGTGACCTAGTCTCGAGTACTACTTGAGTGTTTGGGATCCATACCAGGTCGAATTGAAGGAAGACACTGAAGCAATTCAGAGGCGGGCTGCTAGATTTGTTACCGGTAGTTTCAAACAACGCTTAAGTGTTACGGAGATGCCTCTGGAACTGAAATGGGAATCATTGGAGGGAAGGCGAAGTTCTTTTCGAGACACACTATTGAGAAAATTTAGAGACCCGGCACTTGAAGCCGACTGCCAAACGATTCTACTGCCGCCAACAAACATTGCATGTAAGGACCATGAAGATAAGATATGAGAAATTAGGGCTCATACAGAGACAGTCATTTTTCCCTTGCTCTATTTGCAAGTGGGACAGGGAAGGAAATTACAAATAGTGGTACAGGGTACCCTCCTCCACACACCGTACAGTGGCTTGTGAAGTATCTATGTAGATGTTCATTTTCAGCTCTATGTAAGGCAAATGTGGATTTGTGTATATTTCCTAAACATACAGCATCCATGTTTTTATGGAAGCATATATTGAAGTTTCTTTCTATTTGACCAATATATATCTTGCATTATTTTTAATATTATGGATGGCTTTGACCTTTATTTTGTTTTTTTGTTATCTGTGTAAAATCTGATTTTGATATTTGTCCCTGGAAAAGATTTTTAACTTTATATTAACTTTTCTTCTGTGGCTCTACAGTTCATTTTGATCCTGGACCTCTTTGCAATTCTCTGCCAGCTATCACAATTCAACACTTGAGCTATTCATTCCCTCCAGCCCATTTTTCTGCAGGACCCCCTTGACACCATCACCATCTATTCATATAGGTCCCAGTCGACCCAATCCTCCTCCTCCTCCTCCTCCTCCTCCTCCTCCTCCTCCTCCTCCTCCCCCCCTCCAGCGCCACCCAGGATTTCTGTCTAGTATACTTTCAGTTCCTTCTGTGGCACATTGGACTGATTTCACTATTCTAATAGATGGATCTTCACATATAACATACAGCTCATGATTGTACCACCTCCTCCATTTTCCCACCGAGTGAGGTAGTACACTGGTTAGCACATTGGACTCGCATTCAGGAGGATGATGGTTCAAATCCATGTCCAGCCATCCAGAAATTGGTTTTCTGTGATTTCTCTAAATCGCACCAGGCAAATGCTTGGATAATTTCTTTGAAAGGGCACAGCTGATTTCCTTCCCCCTCCTTAAAATGATCTGAGCTCCATCTCTTACTGATCTTGATGTCAGCAAGATGTTAGACCCTAATCTTCTTTGCTTCCATATTCCCTCTTTCACATGTTGGGCCAATAATCCTTCAAGTTTCTTTTCTCTCTTAGCATATAACAGTCCAATATCTTTTGAAATTAATGAGCAAGCTTCTGAGACATATGTAAACACTGGTCTTATGTTTTATAAGTCCTTAATTTGGTGGTATGAATTAAGAGCTTTGAGGAAGACAGTTTTCAGTGCAAAACAGGGTTGGTTGGATGCTATTAATTTCTGTTTAATTTCATAAAAATTATGTTCTGAGGTGACTGTTGATCCCAGATAGTTTCTTAATGTTTTGCAGATCACTTGAACGATTCTTTCATCAAAATATTGTGGTATGAGTCAATTTATAGGATATGTAAAGTGATTACTGCTAACATTAATAGGTGTAGTTTTTAGTACTACTCACGCAACTAAACTTAAAAACTACATTAGTTTCTCTCTTTTCCTCAGGCTACCAGTTTTCAAATAGCCATTCATCCATGGAGTAGGAGTAGTTGTCCAGGAGAAATGATTTTAGGACAGATTTAAAACTTGCTTTGGTACCTTTCAGATATTTTATATTATTGGGCAAATGATTAAATTTTTTTGTTGCTGTGTATTGAACTCCCTTCTGAGCCAATGACAGCTTTAATAATGAGTAATACAGGTCATTTTTTACCTCCAATTTTCTAGATATAGACAACATTATTCTTCTCAGATTGTAACAATTTCATTAGTGAATATATGTACTGTGATGGTGCAGTTAAAATGTCTAATTCCTTGACATGCTAAGTAAATTGTTTCTACTTAAATTGAGAACATTACTCGACAATCATTATTTAAGCCTTTCTTGTCACCTTTCTTATAAAGTGGTCTAATAAATGCAATCTTAATGTCTGGAAAATTCCCCATGCCAATGGTGATTACATATGTCACTAAAGACATTACTTATTAAATTAAGTTTTTGCAGAATTCTGTCTGAGATTCCAACACCATACGAGCTTTCATTTTCAAGAATTTTTATAATACTATTATTGTCAGTAAAGGATGTTGGTGCTATTTCTCGTTGTTTAAAGTTTTGTGGAATGTCTTTTTTTATATAGTCTGTTGTGACTCGCCGATCATTCAAAGTGCCGCCGCGCAATTACGCGCATCCTCTACATGCGGCACTATCTGCCAGCCATGCAGCAGCCGTGCCACCTAAGCACCCAGCCAGGCAGCGGCCGCTAGACTTGGACTCAGTGTTCATTCGAATGTTACCTTGTTCACATGTCTTGCTTTGTCAACTTGCTCAGTGACTTACATGTGTTGTGTCATTCTAAAATATATGTGTTCAACTTGACGTTATAACAATTTGCGACGAGGATGGGATTTTTCCTTTTCATCGTTGACCCACAGGTTTCCATGGCTACTGTCAAACAACTATTGCAAGGTCTCATTGAACAGCAAATGCTTCTAACATCTGCGATTTGCGATTTCGTTGCGGCATCAAATGCGGGGCGTTTCTCGTCGTTGTCTATACCTCCTTTTCCTCCTTACAACGAGACGGCGGAAGACTGGTCTCATTACGAAAAATGTCTTCGACAGCACTTCTTGGCACTTCATGTCGCGGACGAACAAACATGTAAGTCTCTGTTCCTTTCATGGATTTCACCTCAAATGTATCGGTTGTTGTCACAATTGGCTCCTTTGAAAGATCCTGCGTCTTTGTCCATTGCTGAAATGTGCTCACTTCTGTCTGTCTATTTTCAAAAGCAAACGCATGTGGTAGCCTCTCGTGTTGCCTTTTATCGTTGTCAAAAACAACCGCATCAATCCTATCGCAGTTGGGCTGCTGAACTTCATGGCCTCAGTCGAAAGTGTCAATTTGTTACTGACGTTCACAAAGAATCCTATGCCGATTCCATGGTACGGGATGCTATTATCTGGTCGGCACCCGACAAAGAAGTTCGGCAATGTGCCCTTCAGTTGGCAAATCCGACTCTAGATGAAGTCCTATCCATCGCGCAGTCTTTTGAAATTTCTCGTGCCGCTGGGGCGCAAATAGAGGCGTGGGGTGACGTCGGGGAAATACAACCATTGTGCGCTGTTGACAACGCATGCGATGCGTCCCTGTCAGCCGACATGGCCGCAGTACGCTCCCACGCGCAGCCTCGGCCTAACCGTACACAACCCTCTAAGAAACTGCAGCAAAACCCACGGCAACATCCTTCATGTCCGCGGTGTTTTACGAAACATTCACAGGAGGACTGTCCCCAACGTTGGGCTGTGTGTCACAATTGCAAAAAGAAGGGTCATGTGTCTGCCGTTTGCAAATCCGCCCGCATACATGATGTTCATGACCGTGACGCTGATTCTGCTTCTGTGTTGTCTGTCAATTGCACTTCTTCCCTTTCAGGGAAGTTATTCCTCACTGTCCAAATCCTTGGACGGGATGTTCGCATGCAGGTGGATACCTGTTCTGCTGCCACTATAATTAAGTCTCAGACGTATCTTCAGTTGGGTTCTCCACTCCTATCACCTGTCACTCGGCAATTACGGACGTACAATAAAGAGAAGGTTTCTCTCTTGGGACAGTTTAATGCTGAGGTATCTTACAAATCCATCGCTCACACTGTTCCCATATTTGTGGCCGACCAGAGCAATGCAGAAAATCTTTCTGGTTTCGATGCCTTTCGCGCTTTTGGGTTCTCCATAGATGACTCTGTCAATATCGTCTCTGATGCTATTCCTTATGCTCAATTGGATTCCTTGTCGACGACATTTTCTTCCCTTTTTTCTCCTGGGTTAGGCCGTGCAAACAACTTTGAAGCTCATATCACACTCAAACCCACTGCTCAGCCTAAGTTTTTTCAGGCTCGGCCCATGCCTGTGGCCCTTCGTGATCGGGTAAAATGGGAGCTAGATCGTCTCATTACTTCAGGGGTCTAGCTTCCTGTCACTTCCAGTGAGTGGTCCTCTCCTGTTGTCGTCGTTGCTAAGCCCAATGGTGATATTCGTCTCTGTGGCGATTTTAAAGCCACTGTAAATGCACAATGCCTCATCGACACTTATTCAATGCCCCGACCTGAAGAATTGTTCGCTAAACTTGCGGGTGGCCAGTATTTTTCTAAAACTGACCTGTCAGAAATTTATCATCAACTTCCTCTCGACACTGCTTCCCGGCAGTTTCTGGTCCTTAACACGCCTTCCGGCCTCTATCAATACCAACGATTGCCATTCGGGGTTGCCAGCGCCCCTGCTCTCTTTCAACGGTTCTTGGAACAATTATTGCTCCCTGTCCCTGGGTGTATAAATTACATGGACAACATTGTTGTCACTGGCTCCACCACTGACGAACATCTTCAGAACCTCTGCACACTTTTTCATGTCTTACAAACTGCCAGTCGTAAGTGTAATCTTCCGAAATCACAATTTTTTCAGGCATCTATCACGTACTTGGAGTTTCAACTCTGTCGGGATGGTATTCATCCTCTTCAGCAAAGTGTCGCTGCGATCGATGCCCTTCCTCGCCCTACATCTGTTAAGGAACTGCAGGCCTTCTTGGGGAAAATAGCATACTATCACAAGTTTTTATCGTCTGCTGCGTCGGTAGCTCAGCCGTTGCATCACCTGTTGCATAAAAACGTGCCTTTACACTGGTTCACGTCATGCAATGTGGCTTTCCACAAATTGAAGACTATGCTGAAACAGGCACCGTGCCTGGCTACTTATCGACCTGGCCAACATGTTGTTCTTGCCACGAACACCTCTCATACAGGGTCGGTGCAGTCCTTACGCACCGTTTTTCGGACAGCTCTGAACAACCCATTGCTTATGCCTCCAAAACGCTCACGGATGCCCAACAAAAGTATTCTCAAATTGAAAAAGAAGCTTTGGCCATTATTTATGCTCTTCATAAGTTTGGTGTTTTTCTATATGGCTCCAAATTTCATCTTGTTACGGATCACAAACCACTTGTTTCCTTGTTTCATCCATCATCGTCACTTCCCGACAAGGCTGCACACCGCCTCCAGCATTGGGCTCTTTACTGGTCTTGTTTTAATTATGAGATTCATTTCCGGCCGATGGCTCAACATGCAAATGCTGATGCTCTGTCTCACCTTCCCATGGGTCCTGATCAGGCATTCGATAGGGACGAACTTCTGTGTTTCCTCCTGAATGTTGCCAAGCAGCGGGTTGTGGATGGGTTCACCATCACCGGGGACCAGCTGGCGGCTGCTACAGGTTCTGACCCTACTCTCTCCCGGGTTTTACACTGTATTCAGAAGGGTTGGCCAGGTCGTCCATCCGCTAAGATTTCTGATCCATTGCGGAACTACTATGCTTTGCGCTACTGCCTCACGGCTAGGGATGGTGTTATCCTCCTTTCCACCGACAATGCTTCGCCGCGTGTTGTGGTACCTGTGTCTTTGCGTGCTTCGGTCTTGCGCCTCCTTCACCAAGGGCACTGGGGTGACTCTCACACGAAATCTCTGGCGTGCCGTCATGTGTACTGGCCCGGCATCGACTCTGAAATAGCACACATGGTCGCTGCCTCCAGCCCTTGTGCGTCACAGGCCGCCGCCCCAAAGTCATCTTTGTCACCCTGGCCTTCGCCTGAGACGTCCTGGGAGCGCATTCATGCTGACTTTGCGGGACCCTTTTTAGGTACTTATTGGCTCCTCGTAATTGACACCTACTCTAACTTTCCTTTCATTGTCCGTTGCACGTCGCCTACCACCGCGGCAACCACAAGTGCTCTCGCCCGCATTTTTTCTCTGGTAGGCCTTCCCTCTACTCTTGTTGCTGATAATGGTATGCAATTTGCCTCTTCCGAATTTGTGGATTTTTGTGCTCATCACAGCATTATGCATGTCATGGCCCCGCCATTCCATCCACAATCAAACGGTGAGGCTGAACGACTGGTCCACACATTTAAGGCTCAGATGCGGAAACTTCTGACTACTTCTGCTGCTGATGATGCGCTCCTCCAGTTTCTGGCTTCTTTCCGTTTCACCCCCATGGGCGACCACAGCCCGGCTGAGTTCTTCATGGCCAACAGCCCCGCACGCTACTTCATCTTCTGCCGCCTTCCACCTCACAGCTGCGGGTGCCTTCACTTGGCCGGTTCACCACCAACGACCTCATCTGCGTACGGGGATATGGCAGGTGGCCAAAATGGAGTCCGGGCCGCATCTTACGACACCGTGGCCGACGCCTGTATGGAATCCAGATGGACACGGGTGCTGCAGTGCGTCATTCGGACCAGCTTCAGCCTCGTGTGCCAGCAACGCCTGTACTGAATGCCGCTATACCACATTCGGCTCTACCTGACGCTCGGGATCTTGGCATCTCTCAATACTCACAATGCAGCCCTCTCACCGTCATCTCAGTGCCAGCACAAGAACGGACGCCACCAGGAGACGTGCCCATGCAGGAACCGGATGACCATCATCTGTCGGAGCCAATCTACTCTCGCCTCCTCCTCCTACAGATGCCGACACATCGCCCATGTCTCCTGTTATATCAACTGGACTTGCCGCAATGGGCATATTGGTGCATGGGTGCCCAGCAGATTCGACCCCTACGTCTCCTGTCATCTCGACCCGTTATCATCGGGGACACTTCCGTCCATATGGGAAGCCTCCTCCTCAAGACTTTACGGCCAGTCAAACAACACCTATGGATGTTAGCAATCTCCAGGCCACCTCCATGAAGACCAGTGAAAAAATTTCAAAGGGGGGAAAAGTGTTGTGACTCGCCGATCATTCAAAGAGCCGCCGCGCAATTACACGCGTCCTCTACATGCGGCACTGTCTGCCAGCCATGCAGCAGCCGCGCCACCTAAGCGGCCAACCAGGCAGCGGCCGCTAGACTTGGACTCAGAGTTCATTCGATTGTTACCTTGTTCACATGTCTTGCTTTGTCAACCTGCTCAGTGACTTCTATGTGTTGTGTCGTTCTGAAATATATGTGTTCAACTTGACGTTATAACATAGTCTCTTGCTTCAACTGAACCATTTCATCCCATTTTCCTGCTACAATCACTAAAATTACTTGCAGCTTGTGAATTATCAGTCTCAACATTGTCATTTAATTTAACTGTTATGGTATCTTGTACACTGACTACTTTCCTGCCTCCCATTTGACAACATCCCACAGTTTTGATATTATTATCTGCATTATTAATTTGTTAGGATGTGCACACTTCTGAGCATTTTAACAAATGTTGCAGTATTTTTTGTAGCATGCAAGTAATGTTGGATCTTGACATATTCTGACCGTTATATAAGTTTTGCTCTTCCTTTCACATGAGATTTTAATTCTCAGAATCAGAATTTTACTGTCTCATGGTGTACATATATAAATCATTGATGTAAAGTACAGGATTGGGCCCAAGACTGAACCTTGTGGGGCTCACTGTGAAAAAATTTTTCAATCTAAGGAACAATTTCCTGTACCTGACATGAAATTTACCCTTTGCTTTTACCTGTTATCCAAGGCTTACTTGCTTTTTAATGGATTTCCTGAGAAACTGCCACCCCTGACATCAGTACTCAGAGATTTTGCTTTATGTGCTTATGGCCGCACTTACACTTTCTGCAAGATCTTCAGCTAGTCTTTGCTTCCCCATACTATTCATATGCAGGTCATTATTTACTGATCTCTCAAGTACTGCACACATATATTATTTACTAATCTCTCAAGTACTGCACAGATATTGTGCTCTAATGTTTATCTTCATTATTCTGCTGCTGCACAACTGGATCCAGCCTGCTGCTGTGCATGCAAGTTGTAACAACTCCTTGTGACGTCATCTCATAGATAATAGATCATGTAATTATCCAGCCAAAGCACGCTGGAACAAGTATTATTCCATTATCTTCAGCCAGCACTCAATCTCATAAAAATATCAGAATATGTCAAAGAATTATGTGGCACAAAATACAGAGTCACATGCTCTGTACAGTATATCAGCTGTAAGTAGACCAAACAGCTCCTTAGTCCTGAACAGTAGCCATTTGTCTTTGGTTGCAGCCAACATTAGCTGACATTACTGTGCGAGATAGCCATTGCTGTGAGAAGAGTTACTTTGTTGCACTTCATAACGTTTCCTGCTGTTTTCTTTCATTGTGAGAAGTGTACATAATTGTTGGCTTAAAAAAAGATCTTTACTAAACATGTCAATACATATGACACTGAGTTATGACAACAAACAACATTTAAGTGAAACTGAATCAGCGCACACTCCGCTGCAGAGTGAAAATCTCATTCTGGAATATTTAAGTGATATACACAGATGCCTGTACTGCAGGAGGCTTGTGTGGCTTGGTCCCTCCCACAGCTCCTCTCTCTGAGGTAGTCTATGTGGTGGACTGGGCTTGCTTCCAACACCCCCCCCCCCCCCCCCATTTCCCCCTCTGGCTATTAGCCAACTTACAGGTTACACACAGTCCCAAATTCAACTGATGAAGCCATGAGATGATGGGCATTTTCAGATGCAATTCGTGCAATTAATTGCATACAAAGAAATAAAAGTATGTGCTTTTTAATCATAAGATAATCAATTACAATTTTTATCATTCAGTTTGTAAACAAGACACTTCCACAGAATTTGTGGGATTAAAAGTTTACCATCAGTCAATACCTGCTCACACGGACCTGACACTATTTCAACAAATGAACCTCGGATAGCTCTGTAGGTGTTCAGTAACTCAGTAGCCAATAACATGAAATTCTTCCAGGTAAAAAAGGCTGTCAGATTTGCAAGTAGCATCGTAGAATCATTCACAAGGGATATGAACAACCTAGTGGATATACTGCACTCTTCTCCTCCCCCCAATGTCACTTTCTACAAAAACTCAGAGGTGCATAATATGTTAATGAAATGGAAAAATATTCTCAATAAAAGTAACACTTATGCTTTCAAAAGAATATTTCTGTTCACAAGAGTAAAAACTGAAAGGACATCCGCCATCGCCAGCAGAATTCAATCAGGATTCACTGGAGCATTAATTTGGCATTGTAAGGTCTCTTGAGTTTCAGTGATCATCCTTCAGTAACAGACTTTCTCAATTTGCACATATTATAGTGCATTTACAGTCCCATAAAACTGTCATGACCATTCAAATGAAATTGCAAATATAAATGTGAATGATAGCTGACATCGTATTTAAGCCAAAAGTGGGCATTATTTACACACCTGGATCAAAAGAAAATATAGTGTTTTGGAACTGGGAACGTAATGAAGCACATCCTGTGTATTACAGATATCCCACAGAAACTCAGATTTAAAACATATGCTGCAGATTCTTGATAGCAACTCAACAACAGAGTGCAGATTCTTGACAGGAACTCAACAACAGAATGTTTGGGATATCAGCTACAAAACACTGAAAAATTAAAAGTTTGTCCCTTTTAAATGGGAATTCATCTGATGTGCCACCTTCTTTGCTGCCAACATCTCTTTCTGGGAGGTTTCAGAGCAAAAGATAAGAATTTACAATAAAAATCAATGTAGAGGGCAAGCAAGTTGTCCCCATCCCCCAAAAGTGAAAAAAGAAATGAATGAAATTTAGTGCCTGTGAATTACCTGAGAATTCATTTATATCTTTTACTGAATTTTATAATATGGGTGGATAAAAACTACTCACCAACTGGCAGCAGGAGATATATAAAAGATGTGGGGAAACAGGAGCTTTCAGAGCCAGTGGCTCTTTCTTTCAGCAGAATCACTGAGAAGAAAGGAAGATGGCTACAGGAAAAGAACTTGTGAGGTTTAGGAAGTGGGAAGAGTTATTGAAAAGTCACCCAGGACCCCAAGTCAAGGGAGACTTACTGTAAAGTATGAGGAAGAAAGAATGACTGTTAGTACCTGTATTGGGTGAGATTTGAAAACCATAGGACTTAAATGTAACACGTAAGGGAATAAACAAGACAAAGATTACTGAAAAGACATCAGAAAGAAGTCATAAGGGCAGAAAGCTAAGCACGAGACAAGATGAGGAGGCGGAAAAAAGGAGACAAGTCAGAAAACAAACAATAAAAAGTAAAAGGTAAAAGGAAGCAAAGAAAAGGAAGAGCTACTGAAAATAAATGTTGAACCCATAGAAGTTAATGTAAATTTAGGGCAGACAGGTGGGAAGAATCAAGCATATGTTGTAAAGCCAGTTCCCATGAGCGAAGTTCTGAGAACCTTGTGTCAAGAATGAGGATCCAGATAGCATGCTGGAGAATGTGCTCACCCACAGAATATTGTGTGTTGCCAATATGCACACTCTGTCTACACCCATTCATTCTTACTGATAACTTGTTGGTAGTCATATCAATGTAAAGGCCAAACAGTGTTCACGTAACAGCTGGTAGAATGTCACGTTGTTTCACAGAGTCTCTCCCTTTGATAATATACACTTTGTTGGTTGTAAGGCTGGTGAAGGTGGTGATAAGATCAACATGTCTTACAGCAGGAATAGTCAGCAGGACAGAATCCATAGGGCACGAAAATGGGTGCAGACGGAGAACAGAATATGAACATGATATTGCGAAGATTGCAAGGATGGGTTTATGAAGAAAAACTATTCCACATGTACTGGGCAAAATGTTGGACAGGCATCATCTCATTTCAGAACATGATTTCAGGAAATCATAGGCCTGCTGAAGTAGCTGATTAAAACACTCAAGACAAGAATAGTGCTAATTAACAACAGTTTATTTTTTGGAGGGATCACCATTACCAGGATGGTATATGGTGATCCAGGAAATCTGCTTTTGAACTAGGCTCATGGGATAATTAGATCTATAAGCCTTCAGCATCCTGTTGGATTTACATACATTGAGTATATTTTTGCCATTGGACTCATGGCGGGGTTGACTTGAAATTTTTGGAATCTCTTAATACAATCTCCCAATTAACTTTCACATGGTCGTATTACAAGTCTTATGCCACTTTCTTGATGTTGACCTCATTCTCACAGTGTTAGTTACACACTTCTGTTCAAAGTAAACCTACAAAGAAACAGTAGTGTTTTCATTTTGACAGTTGCCAACTACGTCAAACATTCCCTCTTGTAATGCCTTGGCATTTGAGGCAAACCATTTGTTCAGATGCAGCTTTACTGTACATAATTATCCCATCAGTCTAGCTTAAAAGCAGATTTCTCGGTCCATAACACCAGAGCCTGGTACTGCCGATGCATCTGAGGGGGAAAAAACTAAGTGCACCTCTTGTTACTCAGTACTATTCAGCTCTTATTTATTAAGCACCTGCTTCAACAAGGCTATGACATTTTGAAATCGTACACAGAAATGAGGTCTATTCTGTCCACCCCGTCCAGAACAGCTTTTCAACCCAACCCAACCCCCCCCCCCCCCCCCCGCACAAAAAAGTCTACACAATATTCTAGTCAGACCCTACATTCTTTCTGCACCCATTTTCCTACCCGAATCCTGTGACCACACCATTGTTAAGGCATGCCCAATGCACCCTCCTGCCATCACCTACACCAGCCCAGTAGCTGGCAAAACATACACTATCAAAGGAAGCGCCAACTGTGAAACAACATATGTTGTGTACCAGCTGTTATGTAAGCAATGTTCTGCCTTCTACACTGAAGTGCCAAAGAAACTGGTATAAGCATGTGTACTCAAATACAGACATATGTAAACAGGGAGAATAAGGCACTGCAGTTAGAAATTCCTATATAAGACGACAAGTGTCTAGCACAGTTGTTAGAAGACGACAAGTGTCTAGCACAGTTCTTAGATCTGTTACTGCTGCTACTATGGCAGGTTATCAAAATTTAAGCTACTATGTATGTGGTGCTATAATCAGTGGACGAGTGATGGGACATAGCATCTCCAAGATACAGATCAAGTGGGAATTTTCCACTACAACCATTTCAAGAGTGTATCGCGGATATCAGGAAGCCAATAAAACATCAAATCACCGACAATGCTGCGAGCGGAAGATCATGCAAGAACGGGACCAACAACAACTGAAGAGAATTGTTCAACGTGACTGAAGTGCAACCCTTCTGCAAATTGCTGCAGATTTCAATGCTGGGCCATCAACAACTGTCGGTGTGCAAACCACTCGATGAAACATCATCGATATGGGCTTGATGACTGCACAACACAAAGCTTTAAGCCTCCCCTGGGCCCGTCAACACTGCCATTGGACTACTGATGACTGGATACATGTTGCCTGGTCAGATGAGTCTCATTTGAAATTATATTGAGCAGATGGACATGTACATGTATGAAGACAACCTCATGAATCTATGGACCCTGCATGTCAGCAGCAGACAGTTCAAGCTGGTAGAGGCTCTGTAATGGTGTGGGGCATGTGCAGTTGAGGTGATATGGGACCCCTGATACGTCTAGATGCAACTCTGACTGGTGACACATACGTAAGCATCCTGTCTGTTACCTGCATCCATTCATGTCCATTGCACATTCCAAGAGACTTCGGCACTTCCAGAAGGACAGTGTGACAACCCACACATTCAGAATTGCTGCAGAGTGGCTCTGGGAACACACTTGTGAGTTTAAACACTTCCGCTGGACATCAGACTCTCCAGAAATGAACATTTTGAGCATATGTGGCATGCCTTGAAACATGCTGTTCAGAAGAGCTCTCTGTCCCTTCATACTCTTACAGATTTATGGACAGCCCTGCAAGATTCAGAGTGCCAATTCCCTCCAGCACTACTTCAAACATTTGTTGAGTCCTTGCCATGTCATGCTGCAACACTTCTACGTGCTCATGGGAGCCCTAGACAATATTACGCAGGTGTACCAGCTTCTTTGGTGCTTCCGTGTACATTGGTATGACTACTGCCAACTTACCAGCAAGGCTTAATGGGCAGAGATGGACTGTGTATAATGCCAACTCACAACATTCTACTGCAGAGCAAATTCTACAACACAACATTTGTGACCTCGATGCCTGTTTGACCACACATGCTAACTGAATTCTCCCTCCTGACATGTTTCCCAGAACTTCAGAGTTGAGAATCGATTTTACATGTGCTTGATTCTTGCTGAACATCTGTCCAAACCTAGTGAATTTCTGTTGTCTCAGAATTTCTTTACAGTAACCATTCCTTGTTTTTGCTTCATTTTATATTTGTTTATTTCTTTTTTTCCCCCCTGGCCCCTCATCTGTCTACCATGTACAATGCACATAGCTTTTCACTTTGACTCTTTCATGACATTTATTTCAGCAATCTCTGTCTTGATTATTACCCAATGTTCCATCCTTAAGTACTCTGTTTTAAAGTCTCAGACGATGCAGTCACCAACAATCAGTCTTTCTCCCTTTCATCCAGCCCAATGAGTCTCCCCTGAGAGGGAGATTCTGGGTGACATTTCCATAACTCTTTCCATTTCCTAAACCTCAGCAGTCCTTTTCCCTCATCCCTCTTCCTTTCCCTTCAACCCTTCTGTCAGAAGGAGCCATTTTAGATATCCATACTAGACTTTCAAGGACAATTATTTTAGTTTTCATTGAAATTTAATATATAATTAAGCCTGTGCAGTACCAATGCTTTATTACATACAGGGTGTTTCAAAAATGACCGGTATATTTGAAACGGCAATGAAAACTAAACGAGCAGCGATAGAAATACACCGTTTGTTGCAATATGCTTGGGACAACAGTACATTTTCAGGCGGACAAACTTTCGAAATTACAGTAGTTACAATTTTCAACAACAGATGGCGCTGGAAGTGATGTGAAAGATATAGAAGACAATGCAGTCTGTGGGTGCGCCATTCTGTACGTCGTCTTTCTGCTGTAAGCGTGTGCTGTTCACAACGTGCAATTGTGCTGTAGACAACATGGTTTATTCCTTAGAACAGAGGATTTTTCTGGTGTTGGAATTCCACCGCCTAGGACACAGTGTTGTTGCAACATGACGAAGTTTTCAACGGAGGTTTAATGTAACCAAAGGACCGAAAAGCGATACAATAAAGGATCTGTTTGAAAAATTTCAACGGACTGGGAACGTGACGGATGAACGTGCTGGAAAGGTAGGGCGACCGCGTACGGCAACCACAGAGGGCAACGCGCAGCTAGTGCAGCAGGTGATCCAACAGCGGCCTCGGGTTTCCGTTCGCCGTGTTGCAGCTGCGGTCCAAATGACGCCAACGTCCACGTATCGTCTCATGCGCCAGAGTTTACACCTCTATCCATACAAAATTCAAACACGGCAACCCCTCAGCGCCGCTACCATTGCTGCACGAGAGACATTCGCTAACGATATAGTGCACAGGATTGATGACGGCGATATGCATGTGGGCAGCATTTGGTTTACTGACTAAGCTTATTTTTACCTGGACGGCTTCGTCAATAAACAGAACTGGCGCATATGGGGAACCGAAAAGCCCCATGTTGCAGTCCCATCGTCCCTGCATCCTCAAAAAGTACTGGTCTGGGCCGCCATTTCTTCCAAAGGAATCATTGGCCCATTTTTCAGATCCGAAACGTTTACTGCATCACGCTATCTGGACATTCTTCGTGAATTTGTGGCGGTACAAACTGCCTTAGACGACACTGCGAACACCTCGTGGTTTATGCAAGATGGTGCCTGGCCAAATCGCACGGCCGACGTCTTTAATTTCCTGAATAAATATTTCGATGATTGTGTGATTGCTTTGGGCTATCCGAAACATACAGGAGGCGGCGTGGATTGGCCTCCCTATTCGCCAGACATGAACCCCTGTGACTTCTTTCTGTGGGGACACTTGAAAGACCAGGTGTACCGCCAGAATCCAGAAACAATTGAACAGCTGAAGCAGTACATCTCATCTGCATGTGAAGCCATTCCGCCAGACACGTTGTCAAAGGTTTCGGGTAATTTCATTCAGATCATTCAGAGACTACACCATATTATTGCTACGCATGGTGGATATGTGGAAAATATCGTACTATAGAGTTTCCCAGACCGCAGTGCCATCTGTTGTTGAAAATTGTAACTACTGTAATTTCGAAAGTTTGTCTGCCTGAAAATGTACTGTTGTCCCAAGCATATTGCAACAAACGGTGTATTTCTATCGCTGCTCGTTTAGTTTTTATTGCCGTTTCAAATATACCAGTCATTTTTGAAACACCCTGTATGTAACATTCAGTTCCAGGATCAGTGCCAATATCTTTTTCAAGTAATGTCTTATGATAGTCCATCCCAATAAGCAAGTACTGTGCCTTTCACTTACAATCAAAATTACTGCATTGCGTTCTTAATCCACCTCAATGGATTGCACATCATTCCACATTTAACTGACCTTATTAACTGCTGAAAACTGGGCACCTTAGGACCCAATTGCAGGTATGAAATTTCTCTGACAAATCAAAATTGTGTGTAAAGCCATGACTCGTACCAGACCATTCGCCAATTAAACCACCCAACCACACTTTGAAGCTTAAATTTACCAGAACTTCTCTCGTACAGCACGTATCTAATGTCACGAAACTGCTGCCAATTACAGGAAAGTCTTGGGTAATATTATCTCCCATTCAATTATAAAATT
This sequence comes from Schistocerca americana, assembly GCF_021461395.2. Lineage (NCBI taxonomy): Eukaryota > Metazoa > Arthropoda > Insecta > Orthoptera > Acrididae > Schistocerca > Schistocerca americana. Next base: position 228,363,268 of record NC_060123.1, read on the forward strand.
TATGCAGTGTCTTTCCAATTAAGATGCTGCAAATTTGAAAATCAGTAGGTTTCAAAATTTAGCCCTCCAACAAACATTAATTTAATGCAAATGGCAGTATAATTACTGAGAGATTAATATCTAAAATAAGTGAAGCCTATGTTGACAGCAAAATGCTGTTTCAACAGATTTGTTCCATTAAGAACAGAATTTACACTGCAAGTACCACTGTAATGTGAGAAATTACATTATTTTAAGATAACTTTATGAGGTACACTCTAAAAAGATAGCAAAGGTGCTATTTAAGATAATTGTTTTGTTTCTGTTACTAGTTTTGGTCAATGAGTATCACACAGCACTAATCACCCTGAAGTGTCTTAAGTTTTTATGTTAGATAAGTACTATACAAACCCTTAATGTGAAGAGTCGTATAAAATCATAAATGACAACAAGAAGTGAAGTAAATACAAATTTTGGAGATGATGTGGTTATTATATAGTGCAACACCAAAGTCAGTAGAAAAATTGACACTTGAAAACAAATAACATGTAGTGTATACAATGGTATCAGGTTACATATTTGTTCTTCACGGTGTAGATAAAATGTCAGGTAAAAGGTGAAATGAACAGTGGAGTGGGAAAGAGTACCACCATTGGGTAAGGATTATATTGCTGGGTAAATTAAAGTTCATGGAAGGATGAAGATGTAAGAGTAAAAACATTAACCTCATCACTTTCAATGCAAAAAAAACATAGTTAATTTAAACTTTCAGCCGTTATTTATTGAAGACTGGGGTCCCAGTGACCAAATTTTGCTTGGTGATTACCGAATTAAGCAAAATCTCTAAGCAACAAAAGAAGCAAAAGGAAAGTATTGGGTAACAGAACGTCCAATCCATGCATATGTGCACCTTTAGTCTAGTGAATAAAGCATTTTCCACCTAATAACTAGATGAAAGACCTGAGACTTCAAAATTTTATGGAGAAGAAAAAGTAGTCAAGGAGTGGCAGATATCAAAAAGATATCAGAGGTCATAAAATTCACCGACAGAAACATTCAGCAAGTTGATCAAGCAGCCTATGGGTCCAACTGGGGTGAAAGAAAATTATTCTACCAGCCCATATGACATCACTCTGTGTCATCAGTACTAAAAATAAAACTATAAAAAAGTCATCCTGCATCACCGCCATTAATAGTGAAGTGCATTTAAGTAACTGAGCAGTATTAGTATAGACCTACAGTCTGTTTCTACATATGTTTCCTGGTGCAGTGTGGCTGAGGACAGAAGATTAGAACAAAATGGGGCTACCAAGTACATTCTTTAACATCTTACAGCTCGCCAGTTACAGACACCCAATTTCTGTATCAGTTTTTGTCACAGAAGTGAAAGGAGTGCTTCACTGTACCTGCATTGTCTACCCACATTTGAAAACTAACCAACTCTCTCTCTCTCTCTCTCTCTCTCTCTCTCTCTCTCTGCTTCACTGTCAGACTTTTGCTCTCAGAAATATGAATATTCAGAATGTAGACCAAAATTCCCACTTCTTAACATACATGCACTTAATATGACCAAAATTTCCATGCGGTTGAGAAAGGTAAACAGGCTAATGGTAGTGTGATGACTGTGAAACAGCACTTCAAAAACCATTGTAACCATAGCTAGTAGGAATTTGAAGGTTTCGAATATAGGCCAAGACGACTTCATAAATATAGTGTTTCATAAGATAAGTTTTCAATGTCTCTGTTCCTTAGATGCAAAGGAAGTCAGCGGACAGAGTTGGCCATCTCCGATCCCCACATTCCTTAAGAAATCATTCAGGACGTAGTGAACAAACTTAAAATTTGTCCCATCCTTGCATCTCAAATTTTACAATTCTCTCCAGTACCAATGTTTAGGACAAAGAAGTCTTAACCAGAAGCAAATACCTTTAGAACCCCAGGTTAAGGTTATACAGGCTTCCACTGACCTGGCTATCAGACACTATTAAATCATTCTTCTCAAACACCACTGAGTTCAAAGAGCTACTTCTTCTGCAGTAAGGTTGCATGGACTGTCTTTTTTGTATTCGTGTATTAAATATTTTGCTTGCTGATTTCCTTCTTTTATTGAAATCTGCAAAATGCATTCAGCAAAGAGGTACAAGTATTAGATCCCAAAGAAAAAATTATTGTTTTGGTATAACCTATGTAAATTTTAATAAATGCCAAAGAGTAAACAATAACTGCTGATTTCTGTTGGTGGCTTTCAAATTCCACTCTACTTTCATCTCTAGTTTCTGAAACATAGTTTTAGAACACATGCTTGCTTTGTGTTCTACACCTCTCACGTAACAGCACAATTTACTATATTTCAACTCAAGTAACAGTACAGTTTACAAATTTCAAGTCTTATTTCAGTGCCCACCCCCCACCCCCTCCCCTCTTTACATCTTGTTGGCTCTCAGCTGCAAGATCATTACATAAGGACGACAGCTCCATTTCCCACAAGTTGTTTAAAATATATTGTAACATTGCCTTCTTCACTTGGCTTATAAAAACTTCTTAACTCTCTTAATTGACTTTTAATTTTGACAATGGAAAATCCAGAATGGAATAACAATATTAAAAGAATTGATTGCTACTAACCATTCAGAAAAGAAGGTGAGTCACAGACACAATAAAAGAACACTGCTAAAATATTGTCATTGCAGTATGAAAGAATACTGCTAAAACATTATGCCATTGCAGTATCTCTAGTCTATGCTGAGACGCTGTGCATAGTGAAGAATATTGTTTTTGGCTTAAGACTAAGGATCTCCGTTGCCTAGACAAATATTGTTGTAGCCAATGAGAGGTGAAAGTGAATTAACACGCTCACTGCCACAAGGCCCCTGGCAGACACAATAGAGGTTAGATTAGATTAGATTTACTTTCATTCCAATTGATCCGTAGTGAGGAGGTCCTCCAGGATGTGGAACATGTCAGAAAAACAACAATACATGACAAATATTTAAACTAAAACAAATAAGCTAATGTAACATTCCACAGGTCCCAAGTGGAATGATCGTCATTTTTTAATGAACACTAAGAGTCATTTTACAAATACTATTGCACTGAATTTAAAACAAAAAAGTTTTTTATTTATTTATAAGGTAAGAAACATGTAATACAACTACTGTAATACTTATTTACAATGAACACATTACTGCACTGAAATGGTGCAGAAGTTAGATTATACTTACACACACACACACACACACACACACACACACACACACACACACACACACACACACAAATTTTCAGTGAACACATTACTGCACAGAAATTGTGCAGAAGATATGTTGTACTTATATACAAATCAGTTGGTTTTCCTCAGAAATTCATCAATGGAGTAGAAGGAGTTGGCCACCAATAAATCCTTTAGGCTTCTCTTAAACTGAATTTCATTGGTTGTTAAGCTTTTTATGGCTGCTGGCAAGTTATTGAAAATGTGTGTTCCTGAATAATGCACACCTTTTTGTACAAGACTAAGTGACTTTAAATCCTTGTGAAGATTATTCTTATTTCTAGTATTGATTCCATGAATTGAGCTATTGGTTTGAAAAAGTGATATATTTTTAATGACAAATTTCATTAAGGAATAAATATATTGGGAAGCAGTAGTTAGTATCCCTAGTTCCCTAAACAGGCTTCTGCAGGATGTTCTTGAGTTCACACCACATATAATTCTTACTGCACGTTTTTGTGCCCGGAAAACTTTAGCTTGGCTTGATGAATTACCCCAGAAAATAATCCCATATGACATTATGGAATGAAAGTAAGCATAGTATGCCAGCTTTTTCATTTTTATATCCCCTATGTCTGACAAAATTCGCATTGCAAACAGAGATTTGTTAAGACGCTTCAGCAGTTCTGTGGTGTGCTCCTCCCAGTTGAATTTATTATCAAGCTGTAATCCCAAGAATTTAACACCGTCCACTTCTTCTATCTTCTTGTCATCATATGTTAGACATATACTCTTGGGACACCCCTTACAAGTTCTGAACTGCATGTAGTGTGTTTTTTCAAAGTTTAGTGACAAAGAATTGGCTAGGAACCAGTGATTAATGTCTAAAAATATTTTATTGGCTGATCTTTCTAAGACTACACTTGATTTGCTATTTATTGCAATGTTTGTATCATCAGCAAACAAAACAAACTTGGCATCTGGTAATGTTACTGATGAAAGGTCATTGATATACACAAGAAAAAGTAAGGGCCCCAAAATGGAACCTTGTGGGACCCCACATGTAATTAGTTCCCAGTTGGATGATGCCTGATAGCTTGATACATGTCTCTTTCCTAATAACACCCTTTGTTTCCTGCCAGAGATATAAGATTTGAACCATTTTGCAGCATTTCCTGTTACACTATAATATTCTAGTTTACTTAAAAGGATATTGTGATTTACACAGTCAAATGCCTTTGACAGATCACAAAATATACCAGTTGCCTGCAATTTTTTGTCTAATGAATTAAGTACATTTTCACTGTAAGTGTAGATAGCCTTCTCAATATCAGAACCTTTTAGAAATCCAAACTGTGACTTTGACAGTATGTTATTTGAGATAAGATGGTTATAAAGACGACTGTACATTACTTTTTCGAAAATTTTTGAGAATGCTGGCAACAGTGAAATTGGACGGAAATTTGATGCTATTTCTTTATCTCCCTTCTTAAACAGTGGCTTAACTTCAGCATATTTCAGCCATTCGGGAAATATTCCACTGATAAACGACTGGTTACACAGATAGCTTAATATGTTACTTAGCTCAGAATCACATTCTTTAATTAACTTTGTTGATATTTCATCATACCCACTAGATGTTTTTGATTTTAAAGATTTTATGATGGACATTATTTCTGTTGGGGTAGTGAGGGTCAAATTCATATTATGGAAGTTACTTGAAATGTCTGGTCTAAGGTAATCCATAGCAGCATCTACCGAACCTGACAACCCCATCTTTTCAGTAACAGTTATAAAATGTTTGTTAAAAAGTTCTGCAACACTATACACATCTGTCACCAATGCATCATTTACTCTTAATGCTATTTGTTCCTCTTCATGTCTGGTTCTACCGGTCTCCTCCTTCACTATATCCCATATTGTCTTTATTTTGTTATCTGATATGACTATCTTTTCCCTGTAATATATTTGCTTTGACATCCGTATTACAGTCTTTAATATTTTGCAGTATTTCTTATAATGTGCTATAGCTTCAACATTGGAAATGTTTCGGATTGACAGATACAGTTTTCTTTTTGTTTTACAAGATACCCCTATTCCTCGAGTAATCCATGGCTTCTTTGTAGACTTTGCTCTAACCTTGGTAAGTTTTGGGGGAAAGCAGTGTTCAAATAAGGTAAGCACTTTATTAGCAAAAATGTTATATTTTTCATTCATGCCATGAGCACTGTAAACATCAGTCCAGTGAATGTCTCTGAGGAGTGTCCTAAAATAATCAATTTTTGGCTTACTGATTACCCTCTTGAGCTCAGATTTAACAGATTTTATATCTTGTTCAGTATTAACATTTAACAGAAGGAACTGCATGTCATGGTCTGAGAGGCCATTGACTATTGGTTTTGTAATATAATTTTGTTCATTTGACTTTTCTATAAAGATATTATCAATGGCTGTTTGTGAGCAAGTGGTTATCCTAGTGGGGAACTTTACTGTGGGAATTAAGTTGAATGATAGTGTTACTAACTCAAATAGGTTCTTATTGGGAGAGTCTTTAAGGAAATCTACATTGAAATCACCAGCAACCACTATTTCTTTGTTTTTGGTTGTTAAATGGGCCAGTACAGCTTCAAGGTGGTTTACAAACAGATTAAAGTTACCTGCAGGTGCTCGATATACACTTAATATTATGAAAGATTTTTTGTGAAATTCTAATTCTGTTGCACATGCTTCCATATGCTGTTCTAGGCAAATACTTGATGTCGTGGACCTGCTGGCAGCCACACTGTCCACTCTGTATAGTACAGTATACCTTGAATGGTGTGGAAAGTTACAAAAAAGTAAGTTCAAAACATTGAGCAAGACATTGTACCCAATTTCCTATGCGCTGTTGTTGACTCAAAAAAATGTAAATGCACACTACTGCAATATATATTGTAGCCTACTAAAGAAACAGATCTTGTAGCAGCCAGTGGGCACCTTTACTGTGTCTGCTGGCTGCCTCTTGGCAATCAATCTATTAAACCTGTTCCACATTCTTCTAGCTAACTTGGAAATAATGTGAATGTCATGTTGGTAACGTAAAGTAGCTGAACACAAAGAGCATACCAATCAAATGACATAGTGCACAAACCTTGTATTCAAAATCAAGTCAACCCTAACATGAGATGAAATTTCAGCTGTCTTCACATTAATCTAGTGATGACCTTCATCTAAATATAGACTTTGCCCTTTGTCTGGGACTTTTTCAATTACTAAGATAGACCCAATTAACTGTGCCACAATTACTTAAAACACACACACACACACACACACACACACACACACTCTTTCAGTAAATAAAGACAACATACTCCACATACAAAAAAACGTGTATCAGATCCTAGTCTGAGTCCTGGTAGGACATACCATTTTGCTCTGTAAAGGTTCATTTTGGCACAGCCCATTCCACAACAAAATTTCCTTTATCCAAACAAAAAGCTTAATGGATAGGTGAATAATTTTCTAAATAAATTAGAATGGCACAATTAAGTATTTTAATCATTCTTATTTTGCAATACAATAATGGAACAGTTGTTGTCATTCATAGTACACTGCAAAATAATTAGTGAATTAACCATGTGCCCCAAGTGAGGGAGATGTGTGCAAGCCATACAGCAATTACAAAAATCTTTTTTTTTTTATGTAAGGCATCAGGAACTTGCGTAATGTGTGACAATACAGAATATAAAATGCATAAATAGTTTAAGTACTGAAGGTAAGAAACGTCACATCCTTCAGACGTTCATATGTTGGAAACTTTAAGCTACGCAGCACACACCAAGATAACAAGCTCAAGTTACAAGCACTTCTATGTCAGAAACTTGCAAAAAGTTAGGTCTGTTTAATTAAGGTACTCTCATATTATTTCCAAGCTTGAAATTTTCAAGTTATTAAACTCCTGATAATTTGAATATGAAGCACAGAAGCAATAATTTATGTCAATTTACTGAGGATTATTCCTGTACACACTACAAAATATATGTAATAGGTTTCAACATATGGGTTTTGTCTGCATAAAGTATCACATACTTCAACAATGGTGACATTTGTATTCACACCTAAAGCCACTTGTATAATATTATAACTGTATAAAAATAGATTTACTGCAACAAAGCTGCATATACATTTGCACCAAAATTTTTGTTTAAAAATAAGAAGAAATTAACAGTGGAAACAAGAAAAGCTTATGCTTAATTTGATACCTTCAAGTTATCACTTTTAAGACAAATTACTACACCATCTAAAATTCGTAAGTATCATAAAAAAGGCAGTGAACTGGAAGGAACATTTTCAGCTGAAACTGATGGGCATTCAGCAAATTTAATTAGTTATGATGCCTCTATCAATCTTCAACTAATTTTCCAGTTCCCATACTTTTACACACGAGCAATGTTTCCAGTAACAGTAATTTGAAACTGCCTACAACATAGTGCTTTATCCAAGAGCTACCTGAATATTTTGCAAATGCTTTACTTTTGCCAAAATAAATCAGTGGAGGAGTTTTAATTACAAGATCACTGTTGTTCTACTGCATTTAAATGCAGTTAAATAAACTATCAATTGATTCTGACTGACACAGTGCAAATCTTACGTCACAAGAAGTTATTCTCCAGCACCTCATAAGTAAAAAAGGCTTTTCCTGGCCAAATATAATTCAAGCTTTAGAAAATTTATATTTCAGCAACAAAATCTAGGACAGCAGAAATAATAGCACCTACCATTTCCAGCCAACTGTTAATATTGCTCAATTTCCAATAAAACAATTGATAAGAAAATACTGAACAACCACAATTTTCACAAATGAAAAATGTAAACATCAATATGGCAGTAAACATGTTTTTGAAACATGTAAGCAACTGTTTTATTTCGCAAAAAATCACATATCTGAATCAAAGAATGACATTTAACTAATACGAAGTTATAACACCTATATTCCTCAATGTGTTGTCTTTTATATATTATACTCTAAACATGATTGCTATCAGTGATAGTTATGTCTTTACTAGTAACCTCATAGTGTCATAAACTGTCTTTATATGAAGCAATAAATGTCATCCATATTTCCAAAGCAGCTGTACGTTTTTTATATTAACTATGAACAGCTATAAAATAACAATACAAATGAAATTCCTTTACAACACATCAAATATGCTTTCACAAATTAAGCACAAAATCTGAAACACAAAAATTGTAATATTTCTGAAACTTAATTCTAAGTTAGTTTTTGTCAATTGTTGTGTCTCAATTACAATGTTTATACTGAAAATATCGGGAATGGAATTTTGTAAAGCACTTCCAGTGTTAAAACTGTGCAATCCCGTTACTCTCGGAAGGCACAACATAACTTCTACCCAGACAAAGTGTCTATGTAATCTAATAAACCTTGCAAGCGCTTCTTTATCCTCTTCTGATCATCCAGTGTACAGCCCAAGATTGCACTTTCAAAATTCTTGTCAATGTTTCCAATGGATGTATGAGATGAACACGAATTCATGAATGCGATACACTTGGATTTTGTTCCAAAAGGATCTTCACGTAATCCGATTACAAGTGAATCAATAAAACCATTCACTTGATGCAGAGCTTCCTCCTGGGTTCCATCACGTGTAGTCTTCACAAGGACTTCCACAGTTAAACAGTGGTTAGCTATATGATCTGCATAGTGCAACACATGTTCCCTATCACCTGCAAACACAGGACGGCATTTTCTTAGACGACTTGCATGTATACAAAAGTTCCTATAAATAAGCTATAATTTGTTTTAAGATGTATAAACCTGTGAGAGCTACATAATCCTTAACAGAGTTCAGTTAAGAACACCTATGACTGGCAAGTTACTAAAGTCAACAAGAATTTTAAAATGTTTGAAATAAGGAAATGAAGTAATATAGTAGGCTGTGCTTCTAAGGTACATTGTTATTATAAATTGTTTAACACTGGTATCTACAATCACAGAGAAAGCATCCTGGTTTTTTTTTTTTTAAGGGAAAAGTCACATTTGTTATGATCTGCACTACAACAGAAGCAACAAAACAAACCTTAAGGAAATCGCAAGTAGATAAGTTTCAATATTTTCCGTAATTTTTTGAAGGATACTAATTATTCTGTGTTATTAAAAAGACTTTATTGTTGCCTTTGTTTTGTTGAGTGTACGATAAAATTAGTACTTTAAGCATACACATGTATTCCAATTATTGGTTCTTTTAAATTATCAGAATCTTAAATAAGACAAGGGTGTCAACATCGGATTTCATACTATAACTTGAGTTTTAGACTGTATCTGGAAGTAATTTCAATGCTGTTCATACTGATATCAGTTTTATGAAGCTATGTCACATAGAACCTATACTCAACATAGGGTGAGAGCTGAAGATGTTGCTAGCTTATTTTCTAGTATCAGTATTCTAAGTTATAGTTACTTTTCCCCCCTGGACACATGGGTCCTGAGAAATATCAACAATGTACACAAAGAGTCCGTGATATAGAACATAAGGGCACGTCCTATTAGAAAAGAAAATGGTAATAATGATGAAAACATGGTTCACAATTTTGAAACAGTAAATATTGTATTCTGTTAGAAAGATGGATGACAAATTAAAGCTTGAAGTAAAATGATCTTTCCAGTAAGGAATGGCACAAGGTATTTATGCGAAGACAGCACAATTTAAGTACAAGGAGTTGACAAAATTTAACTACAAACTGAAGAAAAAGGGTCAACCGAAGCGTCCAATCCCACCCGTTGGCTTTGACCCGCGAGACAAGGCTGTTGTGTGTGACATCATGACGGCGTGGAGTTTGGTTTGTGAGTGTGACATGTTTGTAAGTGTTGGCGTGTTGCTATTTGTGGTGCCCTCTGGTGGTGTGTTTAGGGGCTCCGTGTTGTGTGGTGTATTGGGTTCTGTTTGCTGTTACTGCTTGTTCTGAGTGGTTCTTGTTTTGGCTGTGTGTGGAGAGGAATTGTTTTCAGTGAGTTAACAATTTAGTGTTTCTTGTGCGAAAGTTATTGTAGTGCTGTTCACTGTAGGTCGTGTGTTAATTTGAGTAAATTAATTTGTTGCTGCTCTTGTTGGGTATGGATGTGACAGATAAAATTAACAAATGCGCATTTGCATGCTGAGATGGGGGTGAGTCTGATGGAGTTTATTAAATTTCTGCAGCTGTTTGGCTTGTTGGCAGAAGTTGTGAAGTGTGCTGTTTGTGGTCATGACATGAAATTTGCAAAAGTTCTGGCGTCTCGGACCAGGGACAGTTATATATGGCACTCCATACGACGCAGCTTCTGGTTCGAGAAGTCTAGGTTGGGCATGTGCAAGATTGTGTTGTTGACGCACTACTTTTGTTATAAATCGTCTCACAGTTTTTGTGTGCATGAGACTGGTGTGAGTGAGAGGAGTGTGCTCGACCAGTTTTCGTTTTGTCGTGAACTGTGTTCTGAGTTTATTAAATACAGGGGTAAGTTGGGTGGGCCTCAGGTTGTGGTGAAGGTGGACGAGTCACAGTTTGGGAAAACGAAGTATGGGAGGGGTAAGTCTGTGGTTGGTGTCTGGGTGTGGGGGGCTGTGGTATCGGGGGAGGGGGGATTTGGGATGTGTTCTTAGGGTTGTGGAGGGGCGGACAAAGAGGGAATTAGTGGGGTTAATTGAGGAGTTTGTAGAATTGGGTTCTACCATAGTTTCTGATGCTTTTTCTTCTTATAGGGAATGGGTGAGAGGGGGTATAATCATTTAGTAGTGAACCATAGTTCAAGAGTTTAAAAACTATGAGATGGGGGCTTCTACAAATACCATAGAGGGAATGTGGGGGGCTGTTAAGTCAGTTCTTGGGAGGGGGAAGAGGTGCTCATTTAGATGAGTACTGTTGGTGGAAGGGCGTCCCTGAAGGCTATTGTTTTTTTTCCGTTTTTAAGGGCTATTAGTAAGACGTACAGGCTGAAGGTAGGTGGTTAGGGTGGTTTGTGTAGCTGGTGGCAGCGGCTCGGGGAGGGGGGCAGGGGATGTTGGTTTGCGATTTAGTTTTGGAGGATCTATTTTTTTGCAGTTTTTGTTGAGTTTTAGTGTAAGATTGAGATTTGTTTATATTTTGTTCTTTTGTTTTTTGTTTATGGGTATTTTATTTTGGGATGAGGGGGGGAGGTTGGGTGGGGGTGGGGTGTGGGTGGGTTGGGTCTTTCTTTTGGTTGTGTATTTTGTGTGTGTGTGTGTGTGTGTGTGTGTGTGTGTGTGTGTGTGTGTGTGTGTGTGTGTGTGTGTTGGCTCACCTAGGTTGTGGCACCAGAATTTTGCTGTGGTAAGTTTTTCTTTTTCTTTTTTTAGTATATCTGTTATGTGTGTTGTGGCTGGTGGGGCGGTTCTGAGTTGTGTGGTTTGTGGTATTGGTGATTTGGTATCATGTGCTGCTTTGTAGGTATGTAGTTAAAGGGAAGTTTTTCATTCCAATGTGTGGTCATATCCGTGGGTGTTTTGGTATTGGGAGTCGCTGTTGACCTACGTGGGTGAAGGGAACTGTTCGAATCAAAGGTGTGGTTGTGGCTTTGGGTATTCTGGTATCGGGAGCTGCTGTTGAGCTATATGGGTAGAGGGAAGTGTTTTATTCCAATGTGTGGTTGTGGCTTTGGGTGATCTGGTATCGGGAGCTGTTGTTGAGCTGTATAGGTCAAGGGAAGTGTCAGATTCCAGAGGATATTGTCTTTAGTGGAATTTGGGGAGTTTTGTGTTGTCAGTTTTTTTTCGTTGTTTTGTGGTGTGTGTCTAAATTTGTTTACATTTAGTTTGTCCCCACTGAAAACCACTCAATTTCCCATGCTTGTCCCGTTAGTTTGATTAGGCTTTTTGTGGAAGGTATATGTACTGTTTTTGTTTATGTATTTTCATGTTTGTTGTCATGTTTAATAATGACGTCATAGGCGCCATATTGGAGTCGTAGTGGATGGTCGTCTTGGCCATATTTGTGACGTCATGGGTCAAAGCAGACAGGTGCAATCGGACGCTTCCATATTTCCAAGAAAAGTCACTCAAGATAATATTTAATATTGGTTAATGAGGTTCACAGTTATTTTGAGGGGAGAGAAACAATTTCGGTGTTTGTGGACACAAGTAGAATTTTTAACGAAGATGAAACACCCCTCTTTTTTAATCCAAAGCGTGGAATGGTTCGGGCTGAACAAGGAAGCAAAACAGTATACCAAGGGGCTGGAAATCATGAATAGGAGACCATCACAACACTCATTATGGGAAAGGCTGTTGGGGAACTCATCCACCAACGATTGCATTTAGGTAAATAGAGTAGTTTCAGTTGTTTACTGTGTTTTGTCTCTGTAGTCTCTAGCAAGACTAGTTTATATTCTGCACATGTTCCTCCAGGTAAACCAGAATACCAATTACCACTGCCACAGCAGTCCCAAAGGAATGGGCCGCAGGGCATTCAGACTGTGTGTGGATGAACTATGAAAACTGCTAGTAATACATTGTCAACATTTACCACCAATGATTGGTGAAAAGAAAATTTCAGTTTCCAGGTGTTCTGATACTGTATGCTCATACGTGTGTGTCACTGCACCCTCCCCCTCCCACCACCACCACCACCACCACCACCACCACCACCACCACCCTCCCCAAGCAAGTTTTGCACACTGAAATGATGACTATATCCAAATGCAGTACATACATATTTTGGAACATGTGAATGTTGTTGTATTCTACACTCTGAAACAAAAACAACAGCAATCCCAGAGACCCAGTCGCAAAAGGATTTAGTTTTGGCTGGAAGATCAAAGCGAAGTTTCGTGACTAAGAACTATCGTTGAAAATAAGGGAGACTGGACAGGTTGTGAACAAGAGTTGTCCCTTTAGAACCTTTGGAAGAAAGTTATACATGATACACCTCAGCAACCAATCTCTCAAGCACCATTGCCTGCACCACAGGATGCCTTGCCACAGGTTTCATCACCAAAACAACTTTCTCAATTCCAAGAAGTGGGAGGGAAACACATCACAGTCAGTGACACATCTAGAACCTAGCATGCCATAAAAAGGCATAACGACAGCAAATGAGCAAAAACCATCCACTAGTGCCGATTTTGCACCATCACCCTTTAAAAGAGCTGCTTTTTAGCCTAGCCATACTATTCAACCATAGTAAACAAGAACATAGAAAAAGTCCCAGCTGTTGTCTCATCTTCTCAAATGATATATTACTCACAGAAAAAGGAGGAAATGAAAATGAAACTAGAAATAGAGAAACGAGAGTTATCAAAAGATCTGATAAAAGTAAGAGGATTAAAAATATTTATAAAAGTAAAACAGTTCTTAGCTAACAAAACTGATATTTCTTTTATTTCACACTATCAAGTAACTGATATTGTAGAGACGCCTGAACTGTCAGTGAAAGGGGAAAGAATCAAACGTGTTTTCAAAAGGTTTCTTAATGTAACAGAAATGTAAGTCTAATACATTTGCTTCTGACGTCGTTTTGTAACCATTAAGTTTCAGTAGTAAACTCCTTTCCCATTTTCAGTTGTTTTTACTGTCCTATTTGAAGATGATCACCAAGTTGTTAAGGAATGTTATTTTTAAGGGCTGTAATTCTAAATGTACTTCAGGTGATCTACATATACTGTAAATGTTTGCAGCTAAACTCACATAAAAAAATAATTGTTGTGACTAGCTCTGCAATTTCCTTCCATCCTTTTATAATCACGGGGATATGGGAAATATGTAAACCTTATGTGGTAAGGATGTCACCTGGAGGAGCATGTCCATTTTAGGGTGTCTATTTTATGAGCAATTCAAAGATTCTGTTCCCACTTTTAGACAATAGTGTACACCATCAGTTTAACAATCCATGGTATTTTAGGTGACGCTGGAAGTTGGATTTTCAGAAAATAATTTTAAAACCCGGGATTATTTAATAGTATGCCAGTAATATTAGAAGGCAGAAAAAAAATCGATAACGTGTCGACTACAGGTGCTCTTACCTTACCGTCATACAATTATATACTAACACTGAGTTCTTTAAAACGACTCCATAGAATGGCAGTTTAATACGATATCGTAAATCATGTATTTGCTCAGTCTATTATTAGCCTACTTTCCTTTTGGGTATTGCTCACTGGTCACAGTAATTACACAGACTGATGACAAAGCTACACAAAAATATTCTCACAGTCTCACATAAAGAATATCTAATAAGTGGATTAATCATCAAATCCTGCTGTTCCAGGAATTAAGGTTTTGCGCAACGTCGGTGATAAAACCATTAACTCCGTTCCTTCAGAAGCCAATTCCTTTACCTCAAACAAGTATTTCTGTTGACCAGTCATATTGAATTAGAAAAATATTCATATTTCAATTAATGTTTTACATTACACTGCGACAGACCAATCGCAAACAACACTCGAACACATGCATTTTACAAATGAACTACTGCATCCGAGTAGCAGGTAGAATAGCGTGTTGCGCACTATAGAATTTTGAATACGCATCCACGGACATCTGTAACAGCAGCTACCATATGATCGGTACTCAAAAAAACGAAAATGTCGGCAGTTACTTACAATAATCACAAAGGTACTCACTTTCAGACAATTCAATCATCATCTCGGAATTCTTCAGTGTATCTAACGTTGTAAGAAGCGTGTCCCTTTCTTCTTCCAATTTTAAAGCTTCTCTTCTTAGTCGTTCTACATGCAGTTCAACCTGATCCAAAATATCTACTATTCGGTCTTTCGGCGACTTCTGCGGACTTCCTGGATTGGAGTCTACTATATGGGTTACTACCTCTGCACTTTCTTCTATTACTTTTGATCCACTATCAACTTCCATTATATTCCAACTTTCAGTAGCAGGCAGTGGAATGCTACGGTCGGACGACATTAACGTCAACACGACAAATTTTTCACGTACACAACACAACAAACCCTCTCACCACACCGTTACCACCATAACAACTCTTGTACTCAAAGATTTCCATTTGGAAACAACTCGGAGTCTCGGACCTTCTAGAGTGCTCTATATCCAAAGTTGCTATATTCATGAGCACGGAGGCTAAGATCTCTGACTGAGGTCGTGTAAACCTGTGGATAACTTCTGAATCATTAAAATGAGTACGGAACAACTGGAGTTCGGCTAAAATCGGTCGATTTGGTTGTGACAGGTGTACCTTGTAGCGTAGTTCGAGGCTTAGGTGATAGTTTAGTTGTAAATTGGCTTCGACTGATTAAATATGGTGAAAAAGTAAAAATTAAATCTGCGCTACAGATCACTCTGTCATCATAGCCAATTCCACGAATTTCATCTCAACACCAGTTCTACCGTACTAATTTTAACGATTCGTCCAAATGTGCCTTTATTTGCATAAACGTTACGACATGTACTGATGTGCGCAGCTTTCAAACATGTACATTGGCTGAAGTACCTGTGTAAAGCCATATTAGGTTTCGTCAAGATAGTATTTGGTGTGTTTTATATTATAACCACATTAAGGACACCGGCTTTCCAAAATTTTTGTGGGTGCATATCAATGGCGGACACTAGTACATGTTTTCTGGGCAGTCTCGATTTTTTTTTTAAATGATTACCTTTCACTTATAATCTGTGGCAGCTGCTGTGTAAGAACACAAGAGCCGTTCGAATTTATTGGTTCGTTTTCTTTGAATGCTGTTAAGCGTAACATAGATGCTGCAATCTTTAGGCACTTAAATCTACTGCGCTACTGTTCCTCTAGATTCCGTGAAACTTGGCATCAGGGTCGCCAACACATCTTCAGTTGTGGAAGTTTTAAGGAGGTTTTGTGCATGCGAAAGTCGCGTGACGTAATTGCCTTACAGTAGAAATACATATGCAGTTGATAAACAACATGCACAGTTCACAATGTGCACAGCTAGTCCTTGCTGCTCAACTAGAAGTTGAGGTCAGTGCCACCATGTGGGAGACTTTTATCCCCATTCGCTCGGTATGAATCCTGCTATATGATAGCACACTACTCAGATATGTTAACTCACTCAATATATATTGTAGTAAAATTAGACTGAACGTCAGTATATGTTAAAGCTATTTTGTGGGTTGCTGAATGAGCTCTAGTATATTAAGTTACAAATTTTATCATAAAGTAATCCATGTGAGGCGCTGTGAATCATAAGGGCCTAAAGCATGTCACCACCCATTGTGAGACTGCAGCATTTATTCATGCTTTTGAAATCTGTTGAACTTATGGTGAGTCAGGTTTATCTGTGCTGTAGGCCCACATTGTATATATGAAAATTCGCAAAAAGTTGTATCGCTGGTTTCTCTAACATTCACTTAAATGTGGGACACAGCGGTGTGCTTTAGGCCACTATGGATCTTGTTGTTGTTGTGGTCTTCAGTCCTGAGACTGGTTTGATGCAGCTCTCCATGCTACTCTATCCTGTGCAAGTTTCTTCATCTCCCAATACCTACTGCAACCTACATCCTTCTGAATCTGCTTAGTGTATTCATCTCTTGGTCTCCCTCTACGATTTTTACCCTCCACGCTGCCCTCCAATGCCAAATACCCTCCACGCTGCCCTCCAATACCAAATTGATGATCCCTTGATGCCTCAGAACATGTCCTACCGACTGGTCCCTTCTTCTCGTCAAGTTGTGCCACAGACTCCTCTTCTCCAATGGATTTTAGCATCTCATTTATATCCTAGTCAAGTGACCATGTTTGTAGACATTACTACATGAGTTAAATCATTTCCACAAATGGCACTTTGTGTTTGGAATTCGTTGATTACTGTGCTGGAATCGGCTTTAGGGTGCAGTGTAACCATGAACTATGTTGAATCTATTTTAAATGTTAACAGAAAAGGAAAGCTGTGAGAATAGATCATGAGTTGTGCAGGGGAAGCTCAGTCGGTAGAGCACTTGCCTGAGAAAGGCAAAAGTCCTGCGTTCGAGAATCGGTGTGGCAAACGCCTTTCATATCACTGCACATTTCGTTGCAGAGAGAAAACTTCGTTCTGGGAACAGAAAAGTAAATTACCAGGAAAAGTTAGCTGCAAAGCAACTAGGTCTTCCAACAACGGATCCTTTGAGTGAGAGAGTGACAAAGTCAAATAAGCGAACATTTAAGTGAACATTTAACAAGGAAATGTACAGTTAGCACAAGTTGTTGTGTGGGTGCAGTGTAAGAATATCTGGTTTTCAGTCTGGAAGTAAATTCGTGAACTAATGCATCTGTTATGAATCTTGTAAATTTTTCCAAAAAAATGTAAAAGTATGGAAACTCCCACTTACACAAAAATGTGCAATGGAGAGTTGAGAAAGTTTACATACCATTTAGTTATTGCCCTGAACTGTACTGAATTTCTACAAAATAACAAAATTCCGCAAAAACAATTCTTTCTTTTGTCAGATAAGTTATGCATCTTCATCTATTTATTATTATTACTATTATTATTGTTATTATTATTATTATTATTATTATTATTATTATTATTATTATTATGGGCAGAGGCTGTAGTTGTATAAACTTGTTAAAAACATAAGTGTTTTACTGCAGATGCTATTAATTTCACTCTTTCAAACTGATCTGATCCTAAAATTTGTGAACACCCAGAATGTATACTCACAAGCTGCCACTGTTTATAATCTTTTATGAACACTGCCTGTGTCATAAAGATCTGTGCTGCCATAAAGTAGGCATACATTGGGACTGCCCTAGTTCAACCACTAACACAACTAACTTTACAGCAAGAGAAATGAGATCAGACTCTGATTTAAATGTACTTGGATGAACCCACAGACCCAGAGGTGTAACATATGCAATACGGTCCCACCTGCAAAAATAAAACACCTGACCCCCTAACATAATATATGTAACCTATCATTAACTAACATAATTTTCGTTAATGCATATAGAAACAGAAATTTAATAGTGTGTGTTGTAAAATTCCATATAATATAAACAAAGAGACCATTCGTTTATTGTACTACAAGTATTAAACAAAAATTCTTAATACTGATAAATGTTATTAAATATTAAACACATTATAGTGGTTGACAGTCAATATCAATAAGCATAAATAACCCTATACCTCTATCTGTTGTTCGATTGATTTATACTTATAAAATCTCACTTTACCCATCTTCACCTCTAGTGACAGTGGACTTGTTGATGTGCTGCAGGAATAGGTAGAAACACATTCTCTGATTCTGTATTTTTGGGCTGAATATGCTTTTCCTACTGTTGGTGGTAGTGATATCTACCTGTGATGATTACAACAAACATATGACGAATTTATCCATAGCGATTAGGAAACTGCTCGAATTCCAAAGTTTGCGTAGAAGCAATAACCAATATTGTGTTTCAGCTTTCCACATGCATCCAGTAATTGCACAAGTTTTGAAAACTGCAAAAACTTTTGCCCAGCAAAGAGCTTTTACTCCACACGTCCCATCAGTAGACTCTCTGCTTTGTACTAGGTATTCATGTGGTAACACCCATTCAGTCAACAATATAAGCTACCATGTCCTTCACAGTCATTGTCTAAACAAACAAAACGATATCAATCCAGAATATATATAAACAATTTCACTAAAATTTAAACCACATCTCTGTTATGTTTAAAAGAAATAACTATTGAGGTAATCTGTAACAATCAGCGTCATTGTATTTAGGATTATTCGTTATTATTGCTCAATATTGGCAGGCAGATATTTTAAAACAATTGTTGATAAATAGAATAGGAATAGTATAGTGTGTCACTTGTAAAGAAACCTGAAAGGAAGCCGAAAAGATGGGATTCCAGTCATTCACACTATAAAGCAAGTGTACTTCTGGGGAGTGCCTTTGACTTGGCGAGAGAAACTCAAGGAATTGGGGGGGGGGGGGGGTTGCTTGGTTGCGTTTGCATGAAGACATCTGAAACAAATGGATATGTTTTAGAGATTTAGAGATCAGGAATTTTAACTTTCATCTCAGTGTTTTAATAGTTCACTGTTTCTTGATGAAGGCAAGTGAGAAATATTTATTTTATTTTGATTTTACCAAACTAAAAAAATTATGGGTGCAGCATCCACTAGTCACTATGCATGAACCACATTGTAACATATGTCCTACAAATGAACGCTGTCCCGAAACACTAGTATGTAGCGACTCCCTTGAAAGATACAATTTATTGATATTAGATGTCAGATAAAGAGGCATTGGCGTTTAATGATTTCAGAAGCCATATCAAACAGGGGAGGGGGCAGAGTGGCGGTTCACCACTTTGGTGTAATAGGTAACGTCCTTAATAGTCGGTAAGGCAGTTGAATCTCAAATTTGGTCGTTTTGGTTCGATCCTGCCATCTGCAAAAATTGTCAGTTTTGAGAGCTTCTGCGACTTTTCATCGTCAGCAACTTACAAATTAAGAGTGAAACGTGGAAATGCAAGCGAATATTCAAAACAAATTGATTATCTGCTAAAACAAGCCACCACTCATCATCAGAACAGAAAAACATAAAAATGACTCACTTATGTGAAAAGGGATTAAAAGGTGACTTGGTCTCAGTGTCAGCCATCTATGAAGTGTGGCAGAAAGTCTACAAGTTGATTATTTCAGGAGACTTCTTTTCCAGACAAGAATGTCTTCAAATGAAGTACATATGCAGAGAAAATATATTCTGGTATTTGCGTAGGCATATTTCTGCTGATGTTTCAGTTGCATAGAGTAAAGTAAGAGTTTTAGTTACTTGGCAGTGAACTTTAATTTGTCATACAAATTAGAACATACTTAACACAAGCAGCACTTATTTAGCAGGGAGGAGCTACTCCTTACGTACTTTTTACAGTGCATACCACTATGTAAATAACCAGTATGTAGTTGACAGGTTCTCACTTTCAAAGAAACAAAATCCAGAAATAGTTGTAATTTTTCGCATAAATTAGAGCAAACTTCACACAACCAGCGCATTCCTCTTTGTACTGCATACCGCTATGTACCATAAATAACGAGTGTAACGTGGGTAGGTTGTCACTTTCAAAGAAATAAAAGACAGCAATATTTTCCAAAGCTGCAATTAATGAACCAGCCGAATACATAAATAGTTTCTGCTTTAATTTGTCTGCTAGAATGCCTTAAGCAATCATGACCGTATCTTGACAACAGAGACATCTGTCGATGTCTTCAAGAAATCCAAAGTATATCCACAGTCTAAATAACATAACCATGGAGGTAAAGAATGAAGGGAGGAGGCACTACAGATTTATTCTGTACAATGGTTTGAAGCTAGGATGGACGGTGCTTGCCGCCATTTTAAGTAGCCCAAAACATTAGCAGACTACTGTTTACGAGTGGCTCTTATTCATTATTTCTGTCGTGTAAGACCAACAACTGTTTTAAATAATAAAAATTATAGAACTTACATGAATAACATAGTGTTGGAAAGGCAATTTCGAACGTTTTTATGTCCCTGAATGCGTATTTTCTCTAGTAATACGACGCAGTCAAAGTGACGTCATATGCAAGTGTCGTCGCCGTCACAGGGTGTATGAATGCGATGAACCTAATGTTTTGGGCTAATTAAGATGGCGGAGGTGTTTTTGTTGCCCACTGCGATTGCTGAGCGCCAAGCTGCCAGAAAGTTATACTGTGTTTGGCAAGATCTTGTGAAAGCGAAATTGAATAGTAATTGTTTATATTGGCCTGTAGAATGGTTTTTACAAACGAGAGCGTCTGTGGCGCAATAAATTGCAACAACAACAAGAGGACCACATTTGTCTTATTTTAGGTTTTCTAACGACCCTAGGAAGTGTGGAACGCTACTTTTCAGAATAGTTTATACATGAATTCCTTGTAACCTACAGATATCTGCTGGAGAATGTCATGTTCTTTAAGAACAAAAATATAGCTAGCAAACAGTGGAAGACCTGATGTTTTGTAGAAAGGTGTCGTATATCTACTCAAACAAGTGAAGCTTTCTTCGCAACATTTCCAGTCAAATCAGTACATGTGGAACATAGGTAACGTGTATGGAATGCAATACCTACGTCATTTAATGTAGCAGACAATCTACCACAACTGTGGCTGGAGGAAAAGCCACACAGATTTGATAATAAAATAACAAAACAATAAAATTGTTTCCAAACACAGAAGAAACCAATTCCACAGTTGTTGCTGCATCTGACCCACAAACAGTAAGAATCTTTAACACATTCGCTTTTAAAACCAAAGTAATTACCGGGCCGTGCTCCAGCTCGCCTTGGTGCTATTGACATGTTGGCGTTGTGTATTGGTATTGTCACCTCTCGTTTTCTTAGTCTGTTCACTGGCGCCACTATTTTTGCTCGATTGTTTGTCCGCGTGTGACAGCAGTGGCGTTTATCGATACCTAGTGCTGTGGTACTACCTTTGAAGTGGCCTCAAGTATTTCCAGGTCGTCGCGTGTCGGTGTTCAGTAGATGTGAGCCAAACGGTTATTCTGGAGTAACCGTTATCACATTTCCAGTTATTCTTTGATAACCGTTATTTTTCGCTAGCGAATACCGAATACGCCGAGGGGCTACAGTTAAATAACGACATAGTTGGAATCCATGAGTATAGTTATCACTCAGTATAACTGCGAGTACTGTGAAATGGCAGGAATGTCGTATGAATCGTATTATAACCTTAGCTTATTAACTCCGGGTACATTTTAGTTGATTTTAGAACGATTATTAGTGTTTCATATTATATGTTTCTAGGTTATCGGTCGCTTTAGAAATATTATCTTCGCAGCTTGAACAGAAAGTACGCGAAACTTCGCCACAGCACTGTTTAAGTAAAATGTTAACAACGTGCGTTTTTAAGTATGAAGTAATATGTAAACTGAATACTGTAGGTTAAATTCGAAGCTTAATTTCTTGTGCTCCTCACATAATAGAATAAAGTGTACAGCCTTGTAATACAACAAAAAATATACGTAATGTGAAAGATTCGTTTACTCATGTGCTGTAAAAGATAGTCCTGTTGGGGAAACTGTGAGTACGCTAATCCAAGTTTTATGTGAGATTTGGAAACTGCTCGATTTCTCCAGCTACAGCATGTTTATAACATATGAAGACATGCAGGTCGAAAGGTTGACAGTGTTACATTTATGGCACCACAACTCGATAATAAATTCAGTTGGGGAGAGCATACCACGTTTATTCACTATATTATTTCATAATGGAGCATATTCTGTGGTAACTCATCAAACGTAGCAAAAGTTTTTCGCATGTAAAAGCGAATAATAAAAATCGTTTGTGGTATAAATTCAAGAACATTATGTAGGAACCTGTTCAAGGAACTTTGTATTCTAACCACTGCTTCCTAGTATATTTATTCCTTAATGAAATTTGTTGCAAGTATTTCCAACCAATATCAGTACTAGAAATAGGAACAGCAATCTACATAAAGACCTAAAATCACTTACCTTGGTCCAAAAGGCGTCCAATATTCAGGAACATGCATTTTCAATAAACTGCCAGCAAGTAAGCAACCATTAAAAACTTGGTTTCAGATAAAGCACGGTTTAGAGTGTGTTTGAAAGACTTTATGTCTGATTCCACCCATCATCAATATGCCGGAAATGGCTATTTTAAGTGTGTCTATGACGTCACTACATACACATGGCAACAAACACGAAGATACATATAAATAATACAATAACATCTCCCACCAAAAATACAATCAAACCAACGGGACAACTGCGGGAAGTTGGGGGTTTTAGGGTGAGGACAAGCTAGTAGAAAAAACACACCATGATCCCAAAACACAAAATGAAGAACAAAAAGAAATAATACAGCATTCTGCTACACCAACAAAAATCTGCAGGAATCAGACACTTCCCTTGAACAATATAGGTCAACCATAGGTGACCATACCAAAACACCAATACCCTCAACTAAAAGTACGAAAATTGGAATCGGACATTTCCCTTGACCTACATAGGTCAACCTCAGATGACGATACCAAAACATCAACACGTACAACTATGAAAATGGGAATTGGTCATTTCCGGTGACCTATATAGGTCCATCACAGCTACTGATGCCAAAAAACCAACACCTACAACTGCGAAAAATATCACTGGGGTGTAAGACTGGAGTCACTGTGTCAGGAACACAGACACACAGTGATTCCGTTACCAACTTCCAGGTTACCCATAATGGTAGCCCGATTACTGCCAGAGAGCGAGAACTGTGAGACAATAACGATAACTGCCAGAGGAAAATACCGATCTCTGACAGTTATTTCCATAGTCGCTCGAATTCCTTATGGTACCTCTCTTTAACTACCCGTCCAAGCTAAATTGACATATGAGGCGGTGGCTCAAGGGAATGACCGTACCTGTTAATGCCTGTGCTGCAGCTCCTATCAGCCACTGCTCGAACATTAACTTTATTTAATTGTTTGTGCTAAAAGTAACGAAGGCGCACGATATAGTACACAGTTCTTATCAACAGATGGCGCACAGTCTCACAGTTATTCCCATGGTCTATAGAATGCCTTCCAAATGGTCTAGCCTCTCCTTCGTTCCTAGCCAGATCTCCGATGAGTTGACGAGAAAGTGTAGTACGATCTTCGGTCAACAGATGGCGCGAGGCACTGTTGACATTAGACAGTTGTTGAAATAATTGCCTGTATCAGAGGAACGGTTATCGCAGTAACCGTTACTTCTCAGTTACGTTTGAGGGACTTTCTCCGGTCGATTATTGGAGTACTGTCTGTGGATCACCCCCCTCTTTTCTTGGTCTGGTTGTGTCAATTGTTAATAAATATTTTTTTAAATTATTCCTACTGCTTGTGGCCCTCAGCCGACAAATAATTTGAATTTTTCTTAATAAGGGCTTCAGCCATCAGTCTAGGTTGTGTTACAGTCAACTTTTTTAAAAAGATTGTTTTATAAAATGATTTTGGTATTTTCAGTGTGTGATTGTCTTCCACATTTGTAATTCAGGCCTCCAACCATTAACTGTTGTGAAGTATTGCTTGTGGACTTCAGCCGAGAAATAATTTGAATTCTTTCGTAATAAGGCCTTCAGCCATCAGTGTAGCTTGTATTAGTCATTTTTTTTAAAAAATTTTTAAAAATTATTTCCTTAAATAAAGTGTACGTGTTAACTGTGCAACCAACAATAACTCACTAGGCCCTGGGCCCTGTCCACACCTTTTCCTGCTTTCCCTAAGTCCCATGTTTCAATTATGTTTACAAAAATATTCATGTATTAGAAAGTTGAGTGAAATGTAAGGTTGAGTGAAACATTAGGATCCCTACAAAGTTATGTGTCAAGGAAAGGCCTGTCATAATAAGACAACAGAAGACACATTCAACTCACACACGAAAGATGAGTATATATTTTTTTTGTTTTCAGTGGAGTATGCACCAACTATACACACATTGGAAAGTATTTCATCATCATTTACTTGTAGCTAATATGACTGAATTAAGAAGATTCAGACGTTTCCACCTGTATTTCATCATAATTCATATCTCTTGATAATTTAATAATGCAAAAATTTAGTAACTATTTTGCTAACTAACTAGAAAAATAATTAAAAACTGACTTTAATTTTACATGTACTTTCTCGCCGCTTGGGGCGCTAGTGTCGCACCAGTTGTTGGACAGTAACAATTTTCATGCAAGTGAGTGACACGACTATATATGTTAGACTGTGACATGACTTTGAAAGGAGCATATCCACAATACCTCTCATGTCGTATGTAAATTTAAGGCACCTTGCATGCAATTGTACAATATAACCACGATCTAATTTGTTCAACTGCTACACTCATTCCTGTGGCAATTGTGACTGTCTGACCTGAGACAGTCATCAACATCTGCACTCCTCGAGCAATTGTGTAGTGCATGGCAGAGGGTACATTCCACAGTACCAGTTATTAGGGCTTTTTCCCATTTCATTTATGTACACTAGCATCTCTAGTGGGAAGAAAACTACTCGTTCTTTCTTGTGAGATGCGCTGTAATGAAGAGTATTGTTTGTTTTTAATTCGTTCTCTATGTAATTTACAAAATAGTTTTTGCATCACAAGCATTAGTAGAACAGCAAGAGACCTGAATGATCGTGAAATAAAAGTAAATAGACCACAAACTCACGAATGAACTGACAAAGCTGTAACAACTTTGCAAAGAAATAATTTACAAGTTATATATAACTGCACTTTACTCTACTGAAAGTAAAAGAATAAATACAATATACCACACATAATAAGTGTACATATGGTCTTCTATTTCTAGAAAATGAGCGACACAACACTTTTCATTCACTCTGTTTTGTAGGGCTCCTGCTTCCAAAAATACAACTTCTATATTATTCTGTGTAATCTCAGGTTGTTTTAATTATAGACAGAAGTGTGATTAAAACTCAAATCTAATACATTAACAGCCCAAATGAGCATGCAACATAACTTTCTTATTTTGCCGTCTGCTAACACAGAGTAAGCCTTGATTTCTGAATCAATATATATTACAAAAACGTGTGTGTGTGTGTGTGTGTGTGTGTTTGTTTGTGTGTGTTTCACATCTCCTCATAAATCACTAAACTGATTTCAACCAAACTTGATACACACATACTTTATGGTCAGATGACAGTCGCTGTGAGAGTATGGCCTATGAATGGGCTGGAAATGAGGATGAAAAAGAAGCATAGCCCCAGACACAGGAATTCCCAGATTTCATTAATATAGAATTGCAAGAAACTTGATGCATAATTTCAAACCTTTATGAATTTTTTATGGGTGACAACCCCTACAAAATCATGAAAGGAAAAATGTTTATCGCTTACTACCTTTCACTGCTTATGCAGTAAAAGTACCGCATGTGGCATGACGTTATAACTTATTATTAATTAACTGTATTTGTGACGCATTTTACAGACGGTATGCACATTTACCACTGAATGTAAGAGAAAAATTATATCATTGTACAACACATAGTTTAGGTGATATGACATCATATACAATGAGATGCGTGAAAAACTAACGCATCATGCACGGCGTCTAAATTTATTACTACTTTGCTACTAACCCTATTTGCAATAAATTTCGCAGACAGTATCCACACATGTCTCTGAATGTATCTACAATATCGTAACATTGTGCGACACATAGTTCGGGAGATATGACGTTATGAACTATGAGATGAGTGAAAAACGTGTATGACGTTTGTATTTACTACTTTGTTCCTACTAACTCTATTCAAAACATGTTTTGTAGAGAGTATCTACATATGCTGCTGAATGTACCTGTCAAATTATATCTTTGTGCGGCACTTAGTTCAGGAGATATGGCGTCATGAAACATCAACTGCAAGGCCAGACACTGCATGTTATGGGTTTGGAAACACAGCTATAAAGAAATATCCATGCAACGCCGGCTTTCTTCACCAGTTTAATTGTATAAAGAGCCTCACTTTATCAAATAATTTCATTAATAGCAGCTTGGTTTCAGTACAGCACCCGGGTGGAAAATTGGGAATATTCAATAAATCTACAGAGAATGCACCACAGCTGCTTTTGTGAGAGTGTCAACAAAAAACAGCAGTCATCAGACTGTCACAATCAGTTAAAAATGCTCTGAAATTTCCGGTAGAATTAAATAGGCTTCCAGAGTTGCCTCCATAACTTTTAAAATGACAGTAAACTTTGTCATATGTATCTAGATGTTGGCTGCCATCTGCAGTATTGTCCTACATTTAAGAGTCATGAACTGAAAATAATTTCTTTAATACTTAGCCAATGATATATCTCATGCTGTCTGTCTCTCCAAGGTCAGCTAGGACTGCCACGTTTGGTAAGCTCATCACTGAACTTGTTTCGTAAATGGTCAACAATGGAGAAACATGTAATTTGGGTGCAGACTATATATCCACAATTGCCTGATCTCAATCAGTTGGAGCTACATGTATGTACTCATTTATTTGCTTAATGCACAACTGTAGAACGCAGCACAGAACTGTCTTGGTGATGGATTGCTGCATGAACCACACTGGTGACTTCATTGCTGCGAAAAAGTATTCCAGTGGACCTTTAGTAATTTTCCAGGACAATAAATACAGTTTGGTTCCACTCAAACCTCATCAAAAACATGTACAAAGCATTTATATTTCCAAGAAGTCCTTTTAGACACTTAATCCTAGAGGAATAGTTATTTCCACCAAAATCTACAAATTTCCATGATTGTGTCCATGGCTTCAGTGTCTTTAATGTTTCCAGATATCTTGGAGCACTTATAACACAGTTCCTTAAAATTACAGACACTTTAATAATGTGTACATTAAAATGTCAAAAATCGTTCACTTTTTCGCAAAAGACTGCAGGAGCAGTACCAGATGATGGTATGGTGCCACATACAGCAAGTGTCTCATGCCATCTGCCACTGTCTAATGTAACACACGAACAGCAGTGCCCACAATTGGTTTTGAAAACGTTGGTAGTTAGCTTTTTTGTTGAACTTAGCAGCTAATTTGTACTTCCTTTTGCCGTCACTTGAGTAGAGTTGTGCAACATATATCTTATGAAATATTTCCAATGCATCCGGTGTTGAGCAGAGATTACGTAACGATTCAAAGTAATCATTCACACGAAATGGGAATCCTTGTACATCTTATTAAATTGCCTTCACTTCAGACAATATAAACTGTAAAAAGAAATTCACAGTCATTAAGAATAATTACATAAATAATGTAGCAGAATGTGCCTGCAGAGCAAATTTTTATTAAGCCGATTGTACTAGGAGAAAAACGTTGTAAGACAAATATGCAATAACTAGTGCCATATTTGCCATCAATCTGGGCCCGTTAAGTGATGTGTTCTACATGTGTAGTTGTGAATTATGATCGGTGTACCACAAGACAGGCTCACACACTGTTTCGTACGAAGAAGAAAAAAGAGCTATGGCCCACCCATTTGCTTCGTAAGGTCGCTGGTCAAACTTGGTAGAAGAGAATGTTTTGTCGCTATAACACAATCCTTACCTCATCGAAGACTTCTCCAAGAAACCAGTAACCTAACGCTGAGCTTGGTGTCAGCAGCTTCAGTCACCATGCTCAATAATATTGTTTTGAAGTGATATTTGTAGCCAGCGAAAGGTCAGAGAATTTAGAGCTTCTACAGATAGACGCTTTCCTCTCTCTAGCTCTGGTTTCGTCGAATGGCACATAGTACCATAAGGAACATGTATATGCAAGTGTGTGTGTGTCCTACATCTTGGTTAAAAAAAACTAAAAACTAAACTCCTCTCGAATAGGCCATGAAGGCCCAATGGGACCGACCGGCCGCCATGTCATTCTCAGCCCATAGGCGTCACTGGATGCGGATATGGGTGCATGTGGTCAGCACACTGCTCTCCCAGCTGTATGCCATCTTTGGAGACCAGAGCCGCTACTCCTCAATCAAGTAGCTCCTCAGGTTGCCTCACAAGGGCTGAGTGCACCCCTTTTGCCAACAGCGCTCGGCAGACCCATCCAAGTGCTAGCCCAGATCGACAGCGCATAACTTCGGTGATCTGACGGGAACCGGTGTTACCACCATGGCAAGTCCAGTGGCTACATCTTGATTACAATCCATTAAAAAAGAACGGTCGCAACACTTCTGGAGAGAACATGGTTCTGCCATCCATAAGCGTGACGGTATAATAAAGCATGTTTATCATTCTGGGGTCTACAGGAAGTAATGAAGCAGATGAAATGATTTTCAGACGTCTGGCAGAATAACTTTGAGTTCCACCATTAGTTCGTCTGCCAGTATGGCTGTTTTGTGTAATCGATTTCCACGTTAAAATTATAGGCATACAGAGCACATACCACTATAGGTCCTGATTGTCTTTTTTAAGTAGAGTATCATTGTATTACATCTTACCATTACTGAACAATCCATAATAACTACAGTCAGCCCACATCTTGTATACATCTGGCTAAAGATGTAGCACTAACATATTTGAATCTTAGGAGTTGTAACCAGAAAAAAATCACGACCAATACTATTTACTCTAGCATCACTCACCCCCCGCTGAAAAGTTTCAGAATGATCTTAGGGATACATATTCGGTAATTTTAACAGGTCTTGTAATGTCACATGCCAGATGTTTCCAGAGAGGTATATGTAGGATAAAAAAGGAAGTGATGCACTGCAGCAGAGATGCTGTTGGATGAGAGAGATGTAAGTATCACTTTTTTTTTAAGTCAGCAAAAAGAGTGCAGTCTGTGGTATGTCTTGATGAAGAGGCAAAATTTCCCACCAATAAGAAAATACAACTAGGAACATTTACTACTAAATTTCCTAGATAGTTTATTTCAGGTATGTTTGACGGTGTCTGCTCGGCAGCTAGCAGTAAAAGCAATTCATTAACTTCCATTTATGAATTCATAGTTAAAAGTCATAGAAAATTTCCAAATTCTAATTCATTATCCAAACAGTAGTAAAATTAGAATATAGGGTCACTCTAAATGATGGACCCATTTTCAAAAATTCGTATGTATTCAAGTACGACTCCAAAATGAACAAGCTTTATACCAATGAAAAGAGGAAGTTTCTAAGTTTTGGCAGGCAGCGGCGGGCGGGCGATGATGGATCCAGAAGCGGCCGATAGGGTTCACTGGGCAATGGGGCCGTCACTCCGTTACACTGTCGGTTGTGAGTGAGATGGTGACTGTGGAGCACAAGGTTTGCTGCGTTCTTGAGTTCGCGAAAAGCGATTCGCAAATTGCAGTGCAGAGAGCATTTCGTACCAAATTTGGTATTCAACCACCAACTCGTAAAAACCTTAGCCGTTGGTTTAAGCAGTTTAAACAGACTGGGAGTGTGTGCAAAGGAAAAAGCACAGGCCGACCGCGTGTGTCAGAGGATGATGCCCGACACATTCAAGAAAGTTTCGTGCACCATCCCAGTAAGTCTACCAATCGAGCCAGTTGAGAACTTGGAATACCCCAACCAACTGCAAGGAAAGTTCTGAGACGGCGTTTGCTGTACAGGTCCTACCGATAACAACTTGTGCTGACTCTCAACCCCAATGACAAAGAGAAGGGTCCCGCATTTTGTGGTTATCTGCTGGCAAAGATGGAGGATGACGCATTTCTACAGTGTGTAATTTTTGGCAATGAAGCAATGTTCCACTTTATTGGAAAAGCCAACAGACACAATGTTCGCACAAGGGATTTGGAAAATCCACATTCACCACTGCAACGCGAAAGAGACTTGCCGAAGATCAACATGTTCTGTGCCGTATCCTGTACAACGGTTTATGGACCATTTTTCTTTGCGGAAATTACTGTAATGGGAATCACATACCTGGATATGTTGGAACAATGGCTTTTCTCTCAAGTTACGGAAGATTCACAGGATCTCCTTTTCCAACAGAATGGAGATCCACCCCATTGGCACCATGATGTATGAGGCTTTTTGAACGACTCTCTCAGTGCTGGACTGGTCACAGGGGAATTGAGGACCAAGCTCTGCACTTCTGTCCACCGAGATCTACTGATCTCACACCCTGCGACTATTTGTCGTGGGGTTAAGTGAAGGAAGCTGTTTACGTCCCGCCTCTGCCAACCACTCTGAACCATCTGCTGCTGTGCAGTCAGAAACAGCAGATATGCTTTTGAGTGTGTGGAACGAGTATGGCCACTATGTCAATGATTACTGTGCAGCCAGTGGTGGCCACATTGAACATCTATAACATTTTCACATTTATAATTATTAACACCTAATTTATTACAAAATATTAAATTTATTAAATTGATATCAAACATTATGAAAAAACTTTGAAACTTCGTGTTTTCATTGGTATAAAGCTTGTTCATTTTGGATTTGTACTTGAATACATACGAAGTTATGAAATTGGGTCCATCATATAGAATAACCCTGTATAATACACTAGCGACTGAACAGAGTGTAGATCCTGCTATCTTCAGGTCATAAGTAGAAAATAATGTACTTGTAACAGAGATTACTGAAGTGCTGATTGTATTCTGTCTTAGTTCCACATATTCGTCGATGAGGGTACAAAAAAGAAAAGGAGAATGTTACCATAAAAACGGAATAAAATTATGGAAACAGAAGAGATGCTTGTCCAGAGACAAGTAAATGAACTCTGCAGAACGTGAATAGAAGTATGTCAACCAAAAGTAAGATCAAGAATATTCCATTGATCATACCACATAAAAGCAATTTCGGCACAATATCCTGAACCTTAACCTGCTTAAACCTTTTTGCAAGAAACAATATTTATGGTAGAGTTGATTTTCCATTGCAGTCCTAAACGATTTTCATACACGTAACACTGACAGTAATGAGAAGCCATCTTGTCACAAACTTATCATGAGTAAAATGTTCCACAACTTCTGAGTTTCTGTTATATTTTGGTAATTCAGTTACAGTGTCTATCTCTTACTGTCAATAAAAATGAAATGAAGTGGCAATGTGAAAATTTATACTAATGGTAGTGATCATGAAAATTCTGAATCAGAATGTAGTTATTAGATAAGGCAAATGACAATGCATCGCAATAGGATGGCAATGTCACAGTCCAAAACAGTATACAGCTGAACTCACTGCAATGAATGAAGAGAATGTTAAACCATGAGATGTCACATAATTAACAGTAGATGAAGTTAATTCACAGTCCTCAATAGACAATGTCTCTTTTCAAAATAATTTGGACAGAAAGAACGCAACAGGCGTCGTAAATTTTCCAATCTCAATACTGAGTGAATCGAATGGACACTCACATACTTGGGCTATACGTATGTTAGACAATTACCATTCGCAGGTATCAACCATAGAACAATACTTACAGAAATTAGTACAAATGATTACTGAGTTATGTACAGACTTGAGTACAAAAATCACAAATGTGTCCACTTATCTCAGCAATTTAGATCAAAGTTGGAGTACTTTAGAACGATTTCGAAAATTTGCATACTACCTTGGACACACAACTGACAGAAGCAACCAATAAATTACATACAAAACTTGCTAATATGTACAATCAGCTAGACAAAATAGTTTCTAATTTGAGTGTAGATCAAGGTCAAAGTGCATGTCAAGTTGAGGAACTTCCAGTGGTGCACGATAGTTTATGAAGAGCTCATGAAACCTTAGCTCATGTGGTAACAACAATTCAAACACACTTATCTTGAAATGAAGTCGATATGCGAAAATTTACCGGGTGATGGCAGAAACTCACACAAGATGTAGCATTTCCGGCCGATTACAAACGCATAAATAAGGATGTAAAAAGATTAAATGCAAAGCTGTGGCCAGCACCTTAAACAGCGATCGTACCCTAGCTAAAAAGTACATCTGGGAACAAAACACTAATATTGACATGGATGAAGAGATCATAAACGAAAGAGAACATAAAATTCTGTCTAAAATCGATAGTGACATGAAAGCAATTGAAGGTAAGATACGTTCCAAACTTAACTGTGAAAAAGATGGTTCGAATGATTCGCCTTCAGCATCTAATCAAAATAGAAAAGCAGTACTAGACAGTAGTCATGTGAACATTATTTATTATGAATCGCCTCCAGCATCTAATCAAAACAGAAAAGCATTACTAGACAGTAGTCATGTGAATTTCGCCAAAGTCAGATTATAACAAAAGCGAATTAGCACAATTTGCAAACAATCAAACGTATGTGCCAGTGTCACCATACACAACACTGCTGCCTCCAAGAAGGGATAGGACAGCCTCACATTCTGATGTCGTCAGTCAGACGAGGGTGTAATAAAACAGACAGTTCCCAGTCTTCCAACAAGAATTCAAGAAAACGCACCACTTTGTCTCTGTGAGCACTTTTAGAAATGTTTTATTTCGGTATTGGTCCGAAATGCAAAATATTCAGTTTGTTGTTGGTTTCATTTTCATACAAGTTAACGCGCATTTCTACATCTACATCTACATTTATACTCCGCAAGCAACCCAACGGTGTGTGGCGGAGGGCACTTTACGGGCCACTGCCATTTCCTCCCTTTCCTGTTCCACTCGCGTATGATTCGCGGGAAGAACAACTGCCGGAAAGCCTCCGTGCGCGCTCGAATCTCTCTAATTTTACATTCGTGATCTCCTCGGGAGGTATACGTAGGGGGAAGCAATATATTCGATACCTCATCTAGAAACGCACCGTCTAGAAACCTGGACAGCAAGCTGCACCGCGATGCAGAGCGCCTCTCTTGAAGAGTCTGCCACTTGAGTTTGCAAAACGTCTACGTAACGCTATAACGCTTACCAAATAATCCTGTGACGAAACGCGCCGCTCTTCTTTGGATCTTCTCTATCTCCTCTGTCAACCTGACCTGGTACGGATCCCACACTGATGAACAATACTCGAGTAGAGGGCGAACGACCGTTTTGTAAGCCACCTCCTTTGTTGATGGACTACATTTTCTAAGGACTCTCCCAATGAATATCAACCTGAGTCCCGCCTTACCGACAATTAATTTTATATGATCATTCCACTTCAAATCGTTCCGCACGCATACTCCCAGATATTTTACAGAAGTAACTGCTACCAGTGTTTGTTCCGCTATCATATAATCAAACAATAAAGGATCCTTCTTTCTATGTATTCGCAATACATTACATTTGTGTATGTTAAGGGTCAGTTGCCACTCCCTGCACCAAGTGCCTATCCGCTGCAGATCTTCCTTCATTTTGCTGCAATTTTCTAATGCTGCAACTTCTCTGTATACTACAGCATCATCCGCGAATAGCCGCATGGAACTTCCGACACTATCTACTAGGTCATTTATATATATTGTGAAAAGCGATGGTCCCATAACACTCCCCAATGGTACGCCAGAGGTTACTTTGACGTCTGTAGACGTCTCTCCATTGAGAACAACATGCAGTTTTCTGTTTGCTAAAAACTCTTCAATCCAGCCACACAGCTGGTCTGATATTCCATAGGCTCTTACTTTGTTTATCAGGCAACAGTGCGGAACTGTATCGAACGCCTTCCGGAAGTCAAGGAAAATGGCATCTACCTGGGAGCCTGTATCTAATATTTTCTGGATCTCATGAACAAATAAAGCGAGTTGGGTCTCACATGATCGCTGTTTCCGGAATCCATGTTGATTCTGGATTCCCAGAAATGACATGATACATGTTCTAAAATTCTTCAACAGATCGATGTCAGAGATATAGGCCTATAGTTTTGCGTATCTGCTCGACAACCCTTCTTGAAAACTGGGACTGCCTGTGCTCTTTTCCAATCATTTGGAACCTTCCGTTCCTCTAGAGACATGCGGTACACGGCTGTTAGAAGGGGGGCAAGTTCTTTCGCGTACTCTGTGTAGAACTGAATTGGTATCCCGTCAGGTCCATTGGACTTTCCTCTGTTGAGTGATTTCAGTTGCTTTTCAATTCCTTGGACACTTATTTCGATGTCAGCCATTTTTTAGTTCGTGCGAGGATTTAGAGAAGGAATTGCAGTGCGGTCTTCCTCTGAGAAACAGCTTTGGAAAAAGGTGTTTAGTATTTCAGGTTTACGCGTGTCATCCTCTGTTTCAATGCCATCATCATCCCGGAGTGTCTGGATATGCTGTTTCGAGCCACTTACTGATTTAACGTAAGACCAGAACTTCCTAGGATTTTCTGTCAAGTCGGTACATAGAATTTTACTTTCGAATTCACTGAACGCTTCACCCGTAGCCCTCCTTACGCTAACTTTGACATCGTTTAGCTTCTGTTTGTCTGAGAGGCTTTGGCTACCTGCGTTTAAACTTGCAGTGAAGCTCTCTTTGCTTTCGCAGTAGTTTCCTAACTTTGTTTTTGAGCAACGGTGGGTTTTTCCCGTCCCTCACAGTTTTACTCGGCACGTACCTGTCTAAAACTCATTTTATGATTGCCTTAAACTTTTTCCATGAACACTCAACATTGTTAGTGTCGGAACAGAAATTTTCGTTTTGATCTGTTTGGTAGTCTGAAATCTACCTCCTATTACTCTTGCTAAACAAATAAACCTTCCTCCCTTTTCTTATATTCCTATTTACTTCCATATTCAGGGATGCTGAAACGGCCTTATGATCACTGATTCCTTGTTCTGCGCTTGCAGAGTCTTGAAGTTCGGGTCTGTTTGTTATCAGTAGGTCCAAGATGTTATCTCCACGAGTCAGTTCTCTGTTTAATTGCTCGAGGTAATTTTCGGATAGTGCACTCAGTATAATGTCACTCGATGCTCTGTCCCTACCACCCATCCTAAACATCTGAGTGTCCCAGTCTATATCTGGTAAATTGAAATCTCCACCTAAGACTATAACATGCTGAGGATATTTACGTGAAATGTATTCCAGATTTTCTCTCAGTTGTTCTGCCACTAATGCTGCTGAGTCGGAAGGTCGGTAAAAGGAGCCAATTATTAACCTAGCTCGGTTGTTGAGTATAACCTCCATCCATAATAATTCACAGGAAGTATCCATTTCTATTTCACTTCAGGATAAACTACTACCAACAGCGACAAACACGCCACCACCGGTTGCACGCAATCTATCCTTTCTAAACACCGCCTGTGCCTTTGTAAAAATTTCGGCAGAATTTATCTCTGGCTTCAGCCAGCTTTCCGTACCTATAATGATTTCAGCTTCGGTGCTTTCTATCAGCGCTTGAAGTTCCGGTACTTAACCAACGCAGCTTCGACAGTTTACAATTACAATACCGTTTGCTGCTTGGTTCCCGCATGTCCTGACTTTGCCCCACATCCTTTGAGGCTGTTGCCCATTCTGTAGTTGCCCGAGGCCATCTAACCTAAAAAACCGCCCAGTCCACGCCCCACAACCCCTGCTACCCATGTAGCCGACTGCTGGGTGTAGTGGACTCCTGACCTATCCAGCAGAACCCGAAACCCCATCAACCTATGGCGCAAGTCGAGGAATCTGCAGCCCACATGGTCGCAGAACCATCTCAGCCTCTGATTCAGACCCTCCACTCGGCTCTGTACCAAAGGTCTGCAGTCAGTCCTGCAGATGGTGAGCTCTGCTTTCATCCTGTTAGCGAGACTGGCAGTCTTCACCAAATCAGATAGCCGCCGGAAGCCAGAGAGGATTTCCTCCGATCCATAGCGACACACATCATTGGTGCTGACATGAGCGACCACCTGCAGATGGGTGCACCCTGTACCCTTCATGGCATCCGGAAGGACCCTTTCCACATCTGGAATGACTCCCCCTGGTATGTACACAGAGTGCACATTGGTTTCCTTCCCCTGCCTTGCAGCCATATCCCTAAGGGTCCCATTACGCACCTGATGTTGGAGGTCCCAACTACCAGTAAGCCCACCCTCTGCGACCACCCAGATCTTGCAGACTGAGCAGCAACCTCTGGAACAGCGGCCAAAGATCAGTATCAGCCAGAGACAGAGCCTGAAACCGGCTCGTCAGACAAACCTGAGAGGCCTTCCGCTCAGCCCTCTGGAATGTCTTTCGTCCCCTGCCACACCTCGAGACGACCTCCCACACTACCACGGGTGAGGGGTCAGCCTCAATGTGGGCAGTATCCCGGGCAACCATAGCCGTGGTCCAATCAGGGGATGTGTGGGACGAGCTGGCCGTCCCCGTCAAACCCCCGTCCGGACCCCCACAGTGATGCCCATTGGCAACAGCCACAGCCTCAAGCTGTGTGACCGAAGCCAACACTGCCTGAAGCTGGGAGCGAAGGGATGAAAACTCAGCCTACATCCGAACACAGCAGTCGCAGTCCCTATCCGTGCTAAATACTGTTGTGCAAAGAACGTCTGAACTAATTTACAGAGAGCACAAACAATTCGACACAAAATTTAAACAGTTATTAAAATACAAGATTTCCTAGTAAATGCAGTAATGCTGCTACTTGCGCACTGCTCACACACTGCTCAGCGGCGGAAGGAGACTCCGCGATTTTACACCATTCAGGTACTAAAACGCGATGCTAGAACTCTCAAATACTATAATACGCCCGAAATTTATGAATTAAACAATACAAGTACCCAAAAACACGTAAAGAAATTAAGAATTAAACTATGTAACAAATAAGTGAGCTGGCAGCTGCTTATTCAATGACCGCAGGGAGCGCACTGGCTGTGACCACCGACACTGGCCATTCAAAACAAAAACAGAAGACAGACGACTACGTAGCTGAAGAGGCAGACTACTGTCGAACGTATGAAGAGTTTGAACAGGCCTTCCTACAGAAATAATGGGAATATAGGAAAGATAACGAATGGAAGTTTTTAAGCCACAGCAGATTGCGAACGGAAGTTTTTAAGCCACAGCTATTTTAACGCAAAACAAGGCGGACTGCGATAGTATTTCGAAAGATACTTGAACAAGACGAGATACTGGAGCAATCTGATACCACATGTCGATATTTTAAGAATATTAAAGAGGCGTTTCCCAAACGACATTCATGAGAGACTGCTAACTTATGATCTATAGTATTTGATTGATCTCATTTATGAGAGAAGTCAAAACTCAAATGAGTGTAACAGAAACCAACCGGGTCCACCGACAAATGAAGGATTTTATAATTGTGAATACAGTAATAACAACAACAACAGTGGCAATAATAGCAGAAATCAGTACGGCAGTGCACAACACAGCTGGCAATCATACGATCCGCTGAAAGGATATAACGGTAATAGAGGATTCTGAAATCGCCGAGTAATGGTCTCCGAGGGAGAAATAATAGAACTTAAAATTCAGGATACCATGGCTCATCATCAAGAAATAACTGTAATGGTTGGAATAATTGGTACGGTCCTCATGATAATAGACAAGGGTACAGGAATGGGAATAAACAACCACACATAAATAACAATTATGAAAACAATGGCTATCGGAGTGGCATAAACCATAATCGGCGAACCGCCAAACCCAATAATCATAGAGTATAACGTGGTAAAAAACTGATCACGTTATAAACGTTGTACAAGTGACTGACGGGAGTGAGAGCAACCCACCTTCCCAGATAGTAAACAGCGATTGACCGACCAAGACCCCAACCTCCATAATAAAACACAAATGGGGGCTTGACGCTAATAAATAATTGTTTCTTAAGGTAGAAACAGAAATCCATGTGTGAGATGTCATATATGCAGACAACACAATCAAATAAGAGCAATAAACGATGAAGTACAGGTGATGGTTAATGCCAAAATAGGAACAATAGATGTACACATGGCACTAGACACAACTATGGCTACAGATCTTGTTTTGTACAGCTTGTTCAATGAAACAAAAGGGAAACTAAAGCTACCTACTTTATCTGTGCAGAACTGCCATATTTTAATGCTATGGGAATTAAATCAAAAAGCATCAAGTTAACACTTCTATTACAAAAAACTTCGTTGGAATCACAATTACTTGTACATTCCTAGTGAAAGACAAACTAATAGTCAGCTGTCTCCTAGGAATGGATTTTTTCAGGCAATATGAAGGGAAAATTTACTTAGGCAATGGCAGATATTAACGTTGCTGAGGTGATAACGTAATTTCAGTTGAGTATGCAGTTAGCAGATATAGTGAAGAACTATCTGATGTATCCAGCAGTCTTATGCATGACTGAGCAATGCAATAAACAGATCACAGAGGAAACGACAGTTTTGCGCACTATTCAGAGTAAGGTAGAAGTATCAGGTAGTTAATCATCCACACAGAAACAAGAACTAAGTACATTGTTGTCACAATATTTGTACGTTTATTAAAACAAACCAGGAGTAATTAAAGAATATGTCTGTCATAGGTAAGTATACCCCCATGAAACTTTCTATCATAATCATATTCAGTTCCTTGGACAAAGAAATAAGCATTAAGAAAGGAATATGTGATTAACTGAGATGCTAGTGAACCATCTCACTTGCCATCTTGTAGCCCCATCCTAACACCAGCAAACATGATGGAAGCATACAACTTATATTGGATGCAAGGGAAATTAACAAAATCATAGTATCTGTAAGAGGGCAACGGCCTTACCGCAGTGGATACACCAGTTGCCGTGACATCACCGAAGATAAGCGCTGTCGGGCGTGGTCGGCACTTGGATGGGTGACCATCCAGGCCGCCATGCGCTGTTGCCATTTTTCGGGGTGCACTCAGCCTCATGATACCAATCGAGGAGCTACTAGACCAAATAGTAGCTGCTTCGGTCAAGAATACCATCATAACGGCCTGGAGAACGGTGTGCTGACCCCACGCCCCTCCTATCCACATCCTCCACTGAGTATGACACGGCGGTCGGATAGTCCCGGTAGGCCACTCGTGGCCTGAAGACGGAGTGCTATATATATAGTACCTTTAAGAACCAAACCAGAAAACCTAGAGGAGCAATTTTTAAAATTCCATGGCTTGAAATTCCCTACAACAATAGATTTAAAACATCATACTGGCAAATATTGTTGTACCTAGATAGCCAACAATATTCTGCATTTGTCTGTAATAGTATAAGTTATCAATTTCACAATTTACCATTCAGACTTATTGTAAGTGCACAAGTGTTTACTCAGCTTTGCATAAGGTAGTAGGCCCAGAATTAGTGAGTCAAGTTACAGTCTAGGTCAATGATTTACTTATTGACACATGTTAATGGGATGAGCATTTGTGCATATTAAGAAGTGTATTAGGCGAATTTTCCACTTATGGAGTCACAGTTATCTTAAAGAAATCAGAATTTTCCAGAAAAGAGATTAAGTTCTTAGGTCACACTATTTCACCAAGAAGCATTCGGCCTGATCCACATGAACTAGACACCATCAGACACTTTCCTGTTCCACAAACTAAAAAACGTTAAAAGCAGTCATGGGTTTGGCCTCATTCTTCCGTAAGTATGTGCCTCCTCATATACTAAGTAGAGATGCACTGCTCAATTTTTTAGTAAAATTGCACATGACAGAAAATTGTCAGAATAACTTTGACACCATAAAAAAAGCTTTGGTAAACTCTGACATATCAGAATATCCTGCTGACAGAAGGAGTTTGCTTCAGTATCGATACATCCTTCCACAGTCTAAGGGCAATATTGTTTCAGATTAACCATGATAATAAAAATCAAAATTTAAAATAACCAGTTTTGGTAGTAGCACACTGCCAGAACATGAAAGAACTTATTTTTTTAGTGAGGTTGAAGCGCTCACAGTAGTTTGGGCATTCCAAAAATTCCAGTACTTCCTATGGGGAAATCACACCAAATTGTGATCATCGAGCACTTTCATTCTTACTGACATGTAAACTGTTGCACAAAAGATTTTTCTTCAAGAGTTCAGTTTTGAGGTAATTTATATCAAAGGAAAACAGAATATTTTGGTAGATGCCCTGTACAGACTTCCACAAGGATTAAATGAATATACAGAATTAAAACAACAAACATACAACTTCAGGATTCAGCTCTTGTCTGATGTTACATAAAGGCCCTGTTATGTGAAAATGGGTAAAAATATTAATCAGCTTCAATAGCAAGATACTAAATGGAACAAGTTAAGGCAACAACTGATAAGTAATGATGATGCAGACTTGAGAACATGTTATAAGTTACATAACGGAATTTTGTTTTATCGTTGAACATCTCAATCTTGTGACTGGTTTACCTAAAGCATATGTAGATAGTTTTATTTGATATACACATAACTTGTGGGATCACTATGGTGTGGCCAAATGTGCTCAGAAAGTAATCTCATACTGCTATTTCCCTAATATTAGGTCATCAAGAAATGTGTAATCTATGATAGACCAAGGACTTAAACAGATCATGATTCAATGAATTACATCCTATTATACCATTCAAATCTGCTGACCTCGTATCAGTCGATGCTGCAGGGCCTTTTCTGATGGCATAAGCAGGAGTGAAATATGCAATAGCCCTGTACAATGTGGTTTCTAAATATCTGCAGACCTAGTCACTAAAACTGTAATGCAGGATCCCATTATCAAGTTATTATGAGAGAAAATTTTGTGAGGGCGGGTAAACCAGAAGTTATTCTTACTGATAATACAGCTAACTTCACAAACGCGAACTGGAAAGAATTTGACAAGTTGTATGATAAAAAACGCATTTATGTGTCCAAATTTCATTGTGAGGCTTCCCCAATAGAATGGGTATTTTGTGAGTTTCACAGGTTTACCAGAACATATACACCACATAGACACACTACATGGACTGAATACATGATGTCCTTTCACGAAATAGTAAATATTTCGCCATACTCATTAACCAAGTTTTACACCAATCGAATTAATGTATGAGAAGTATCAAATAGATGACTGGGTTAAGCACTTACCTAAATTTCCTGAGAAGGAGGTAGCATTAGAAGAAAATGTTACCATTATTAACGTTGGAAGCATGGCACAAATGAAGAAAAAACCATATGATAAAAGAAGAGGTCACACAACTACTTTTCACAGTGGACAGGAGGTGTTATTGGGCATATATCCTCAATCTCCCAAACACAAAAAGCTTAGAAGAAGTGGCAGCTGTTGTACACAGGACCGGACATTATACAGAGAATAGCACATCTGGGATGTGATTTGTTGAGCAACCAAAAATAGGCAAAATATGTAAGTTATATCCACATAAAGATATCAAAGAATTTATATTTTAAACAAAAGAGGTCAATACACATCAACCACTTCTGCACCTACTACCCAACAGAAAATACGACACTCTGTCATAAGTAAACCTGGATCAAAACAGATCAATGGGCCTCAACCGCTTCAGCGCTATACATTTTTACACAATATTACTTTAGAAACAAATTAGGGAATCTAATAATGAATTTTCCCCTAGGTATAATCCAAGATAGGTATGAAGATTCTTTGAATTTTACTACGAAAATTTTGTTGCTCTGTTACCAGCAAAATGACAATATTCAAACTTTACATTAAATACATTTTTGGGAACAATGAATATAGATGACAACAATACAATCTGGCAGCTGCGCTTGGCACAGTGTGAGGAGAGGAGTTAGCTGAGTTGTGGGTGGTTAACATTTCCTCCATCTCCTCTTCCCACTTTTGACGTAATCTGTAGTGGCCATATTCGCTCATGTGCACAGTAACCAACATGCTTGTGTGCTGCTTAACAAACAATAATTGAAAATAAGAGACAGTATGTTCGTCAAATATTAAATAGTGAAAATGACAAATTAAGACTTGATTTTACAAAGAAATACTGTGGATAAACCGTATTAAATAATCTCTGACACATATGCAAGACCAAATTACAGGAAATTCAAACAAGAAGTAGTAATTTTTCCATCTTACATATGCAACTAATTATAGGAAAGAAGAGTACACTTGGTAACCCATATCATTAGCCAGTGTATTAAATATAAGAATAAACATGTATAACGACCATTATTATTGCACACCTTGTATTTCCTACTCAGATTTTGCTAGTATGAAATATTTTATTTAATGACCTGTCCATTTTGTCATGGCGTTATGTGACAAACTTCAAAACCAACTTCACATATAGGATTGTGCATTGACATAGGACTATGTACGATAAGGTAGTTATTTCAGAGTAAGAAGCTATGTACAAGAGAAATTATTTACATGGAAAGAGCTATGATCATGTGGGAGGAAGAACTGTTTGCAGAAAGGTCACGATTATACTAAAGTAATAAATAAAAGAATTGTTAATGAGTAAACTAAAAGCGAAGCAAGCAAATGTATATAGCGATGGTACTACAATTAAGTGTGATTTACATTACACTATCTACAGCTACTCACAATAAGGAAGAACAACACTATTTATATAAAACTACAACTGATTAAGCTATGACAGTTACAGAATACTTTACACTATGCTATTGAAAACTACCTCTACATTAAAGTGAATATGAAAAACTTATGTACTTTGGAGGAAGGAATACAAAAAAATTAAGAAGAAAGTGAAATTAGATACACATGATTAAAATGGCAGAAACATTACATAGCTAGCAACTACAAGCCACAAGGTAAGGAATGTTCATTACAGCAAATAAGTGTCATTTACACAAACACAGTACAGCAGGCAAATCACTGTCAAAGAGCCCATAAGGAAGTAGGACATGTTCATAAACGTATAATCTGAGAGGAATGAAGACAAATCGTTATTAGCAAAAACATTAAATGTATCAAGTTGTACTTTATGTGTGCATATGTCTGAATGAACACACTGCCTGACCTACAGGCAATTATGCATAATTAAGAACTGATGTAGTAATAAAAATTTTGTAGGGAATGATGCAAAGTAGCATGTCCCATTGGCAGAAGGATTGAATTTGAGCTGGAAGGTACTAAATAAAAGAGCCCCCCTTCTTACATTAATTTATAAATTAAGTGTAATTAAGATTGTGTATTAATTTATGGAAAAGAAGATAAATA
This sequence comes from Schistocerca americana, assembly GCF_021461395.2. Classification (NCBI taxonomy): domain Eukaryota; kingdom Metazoa; phylum Arthropoda; class Insecta; order Orthoptera; family Acrididae; genus Schistocerca; species Schistocerca americana. The sequence continues at coordinate 228,406,807 of NC_060123.1, forward strand.
GGTACATTTATATTTAGTACGTTGAAACAGCTAAACTTGAGTCTATCTGTGCCAGCTGAAGAGTAATAACGAGAACAGTGGATCTCACATTAACTTAGCCTGTGTATGAAGTGATTACTTAAACCTTTGAGTGCTATATTCTATGAGATACATGCATCGTTATGCGAGCCACATCTGAGGGTACAAAGACTAATACAAAACTAGTGCTGTAGAAACATTTGAACACCACACTCAAATACAGAGTTACTAGTGAACCTCAACATAAAATGCAATGAAAAGACATATATATGTTTGCAGCATCCAAAGACATTTTCCACAGTGACTAGCTGACCAAAAAATATAAATACTAAACAAAGGATTCTGAGACATAGATAGGAATATAGGAAACATTATGCTGTGAGCAGAACATGGATTTACGACAGGCATTTCACCTGTCATCGTTGCAAGTAGCGCAAATTGTTTGTGAAAACCAATACTAGTACAAGGCATTGCATGACATTTATCTTAAGCAGAAGTTGCTTGATGAAATTCCAATGTTTCCATTTCATCATGTAGTGGTGAAATTTCTCTTGACTCTGTTGATAACATCAGTTTTCAGGTTCTTACGGAAGATGTAAGGATTTTGAAAAGTAAATTCTTCACGCAGTGAAAGATGGAAAAAGGAGAAAATTTTCTTATAGTTAAAAATAAAAGTGTCATCAAAAATTAATTATGGGGAACCATGAATTAATATATATATATATATATATATATATATATATATATATATATATATATATATATATATAAGATTTTCCTGTGACTGTAGTCATGCAACTTTTATTTGTTTCATGTATTTGTAAATATGTTCATGTGTATTTCGTAAACATGTGAATACCAATCTTACAGAACATCAAACACATAGAAAGCAGAAATACATGTGAAAGAGAACTATGTAAGTTGTGCAACGTACCTCAAATTTGTGGAGTTGCCACCTAGACTTTAAACAATAGTGCTTTGAGACCTAACCACTAGCGTTCTCGAAGTCAAGAACAAATTTAATTTTCATCGTGTAAAATGTATCTTTTAGGACTTCAGCAATTAGCTGTGTTCTTCATGCAATTCTTCTGGACAAGAGCATTCGGGAATTTTTGTTCTGGCTCGTATTCCTAACATAACGCTATTAATAAAGCCTTCCACACTTCCATCTGTGTACGCTGGAAACTCTTATGCTCCATATTCTGTGCTTCAGTCTCTTCCATTTCAAGTTTATTTCTCATACACATAACACATTAACTACACTTAAAGGCGTAATTTCGTAAATGAGTAATGACTTAAAAGTGTATGATACATTTACTCTTTTTCCTACAACTTGTTACATAGCAATGCTTGTGGGCACCAGTCCTAATTCGGCGATATACTCGTTTGACTGCATTATCGAGAACTGCCAGGGAGACAAATGTGATTGTGGATAACGATAAGATAGTTGGAGCATACTGTTTAACGTGGATGATCTTCTATTGTAACTATATATATAATACATTTACATGTCAAATCACAAGCACAGACGTGAACAAAGTTATCGGTAACCACTTTTTAGGGGAGCTTTTACGTCCTCCTTGGCTAAAGAACAATGTGTTACTAGGCTGGAGGCTACAATATTCAACTACAGAATAGATCAGGTGCTTGACCAAGTGCAAAACTGTTTAAGGGTTTTTGAACTCTAACAAACAGTACTTACAATGTGCTGCACTCTCCTCTGTGCCAGTCACATCTATGTAGTGCCAGCTAACATATATCTTGCAGAACAGCTGGAGTTTGTTTACTGAGGTAATAAGAATACCCGAATATTGACTGGTGTGCAGGTAAGTCCGCCAGACTCTCAACACTGGGAAAAGCTTATAAATTTTGCTCTGTCTGCATAGTTTTAATGATCTACCATGTGATTATACGTAACATTGAATCCAACAAAGACGATATAAGTATTACACAGAAGTGCTTTGTTGAAGAAGGAGAAATATATTCCTCTCAATCCAGGTGATTGATCTCCACAATGCTGTCAAATAAGAACATCGCCGAATTAGGTCTCGTACCCACATACAACGTTATCCTACAAGCCGTAAGAAAAAGGGTAAATATGTCACAATTTTAAGCCATTGCTTATTTAAGAAATTACGCCTTTGAGTATAATTAACGTCTTGTGAGTAAAAAAAACTCGAAATGGAAGAGATCAAACCGAAGAATGTGGAGCAGAAGAGTTTCCAGTGTAGACTCAGGACGATTTTAAGGGTTTATCAATAATGTTATGCTAGAGATTCGAAGCAGAATAAAAATTCCCGAATGCAGGAAGGAACAGAGATAACTGTTAAAATTATAAAACATACATTGTACGAGATGAAAATTAGATATATACTTGAATTCGAGAATGCTAATGATTACATTATCCAGTCTCGTAAACTGACATATGTGTGGGAGTGTGATATGCGGACCACATGCCCCTCCATATCGACACCCAGTGACGCCTGTTGGCTGAGGATGACACAGCAGCTGGTTGGTATCGTTGGAGCTTCATGGCCTGTTCTGGCGGAGTTCAGTTTTTAATGGTAAGTGTGGTAGACCACAGCTGCTGTCGTAATTGAATCATCAGGGACACCGTAATCGAATGCCACCAACCAGTCCATACCTCATCGCCAGTGGATGTGGTAGGTCATGTCCATCACTGCTGAACAGGGTCGACAACAGTTTTGTCCGTCATCCTACGAACTCCTCCGATCACAGCCCCCAGGTTTAAAAATATTTGAAAAATTATTGCTCATAAATTAGATTTCTTTTTCCAAGCACTGCTGGATATTCCTTGTAAGTAAATTAGTAAGCTGTAGAAAAGTATTTTTCCCCTCTCTAAATGCAGAAGGAATCGGATGAGTGTTCATTCGTCAGACACATTACAGCTGGGGGGTCTGGTACACATTACTGAATCAAGACTGGGAGACATGTTCTTTATTTATCGTTTCTAAAACCACCAAAAGCGTCACGTTTCCCAGCGGTTTTTGCTGGTGTCTTAAGAATATAGGAAAAAATTCTGATAACGCAAAGTAGAGGACTAACAGGTGATAATATAGGCGTCTAAATGAGGTAATGTGTCGAGCAGACCCATAATGGGTGGCTGAAAACATAGTGGCCCCATACAACTGGAAGTGCTTCCATCTTTACCTAGATGTTGTTTTCCGTTATTGGCACGAATAATCGTCATCCTATGTTTACTAAATGCTCAAAAAAGATGACACATGGGAGAGAGAAGTGGCAAATACTAAAACTGGCCAACGTGAGATCTAAACCACAACATTCCGGGGAGTTACAGCAAGTCTAGATGTCAGGTGAAGGGTCAAATGTACTCGTGAAAATCAAGTCGATTGATGGATTATAGAATTATATCCCTAAAGCTTACATTATTTAATGTGGAAATATGCATTCCAAGGTTTGACTTATACAATGATAGTGAAGTGAGAGATATACAAAATTACTAACATAGATTGATCTGAGATCAAACGACCGCCATCCGAAGAATTACTGTAGATATTTCGGGGTGGAAGTACATTCACTCCCACTAAAGTGGACTGATAAAGAGGGTATTGCAGTGCCTGCCTCGTTTCGGAAGTACGATGCAATCTTCCTTCAGACAAATATGCATGTCTGGAGACCAGGACTGCAGTAACTACAGCCTGTATGAAATACATGAAACGTATTCGCATTTATCCGCCAATATTGGGGAAGCGACTTTCCTTTAAAATGTCTCCCCTGTACTGGAATACACGTAATGAATGTATGAGTGTAGGCTGTAGACACAACGTTGACTATACATGGAAGTTTGCGTCTGACCATGAGTGATGCTCAGACAACCTACTGGTAAAGCAACTGCACGTGATGAGCAGAAGATCTGAGTTCGAGTCCCAGTCTAGCATACATTTTTGTCGTCTTTCCATTATACAGCTGATGTCGGTTCATAGACTGATAAAGGGTTGCACAAAACATCAAACATGGTACTGACAGTAGTATTATGATCTATATCTTGGTGGTATTCCATGCTGCTCATCCAGATGACTATTTGTCGTAAACAAATCATTATGGAAAATTCTTCTGAGAGTAAATCTGAGAATGCAAAGAACAATTACAAATATCTAGAGGCTCTGGTCGGTTGTGATATACAATACATTGTGCCTCCCTGAAAAGTATATGAGACATTGTTTGTCGAGCAAACCTATTAAAGTTACCGAATATGTATTTCTAAGGTCATTCAGGAAATTGTCTTCTGGGGGTGAGTAATGGTAGATTATATGGTATTGGTCGTCATGTCTTTTCTGGTTACGACTCCAAAAATTCAAATACATAACTGCTACATTTTTAGCTGGATGTATACATGGTGTGACCTGACTGTAGTTATAATGGATTATTCAGTAAAGGTAGTAGGTAATACCTTGATGACTGCACGAGACAAAGCTCTACGCCTTGCCTGGGCCTGTCGACACCGGCATTGGACTGTTGATGACTGGAAACATATCGCCTGGTTGGACGAGTCCCGTTTCAGATTATATCAAGAGGATGGACGTGTGCAGGTATGGAGACAACCTCATGAATCCATGGACCCTGCATGTCAGTGGGGGACTGTTCAGGCTGGTGAATGATCTGTAATGGTGTGGGGCGTGTGCAGTTCGAGTGATATGGGGCCCCTGATACGTCTAGATATGACTCTGACAGGTGACACGTGCGTAAGCATCCTGTCTGATCACCTGTATACATTCATGTCCACTGTGAATTACGACAGTCTTGGGCAATTCCAGCAGGACAATGCGACAGCCCACACGTCCAGAGTTGCCACAGAGTGACTCCAGGAACACTCTTCTGAGTTTAAACACTTCCGCTGGCCACCAAACTCCCCAGATGTGAACATTATTGAGCATATCTGGAGGCCTTGCAACGTGCTGTTCAGAAGAGATCTCCATACCCTCATACTCGTACGGATTTATGGGCAGCTCTGCAGGATTCATGGTGTCAATTCCCTCCAGCTCTACTTCAGACATTAGTCGAATCCATTCCACCCTGTGTTGCGGCACTTCTACGTGCTCGCAGGGGCCCTAAACGCAGGTGTACCCGTTTCTTGGGCTCTTCAGTGTAAAACAATGATCTGTAAGCCTATAGTTTTGATGTGGAAGTCGATTACACAAAACAGCTGTACTGGCAGCCGAACTAATGGTGGAATTCAAAGTTACTCCGCCAGATGTCTGAAAATCATTTCATCTGCTTCATTATTTCCTATAGATCCAAGATTGGTAAACATGCTTTATTATGTCCTCGCAGTTATGGATGGCAGAACCATGTTCTGTCCAGATGCGATGCGATCGTGCTTTTTTAATTGGTCACTTATAAGAGGAACATGGAATCATTATGTACACACACACACACACACACACACACATATTCTTTATGATACTATGTACCATTCAACAAAACCGGAGCTAGAGAGAGGAAAGTGTCTATCTGCAAAAGTTCTCATTTCTCTTATCTTTTGCTGGATATATATGTCAGTTCACAATAATGTTTTCGAGCCAGGTAACTGAAGATACTGTTACCAAGTCCAGCATTATGCTACTGAATTTTTGGAGAGGTCTTCAGCTTGGCAAGGAGACTGTTCCAGCGTCAAAATATTCTCTGTTACCAAATGTGGCCAGCAACCTTACAAAACACATAGGTTGACCACATTTCTTTTTTCTTGTTCGTGGGAAGAAGTCTGTGAGTCTGTCTTGTGATGCATTGATCACAATTCACCACTACATACGTTGTCAGAACATATCTTTTAATGGATCCATCACTATGGTAAACATGACATCAGTTATTGCTTATATCTCTCACGACATGTGTCATCTAGTACAGTCGACTTAATAAAAAATCGCTGTGTAGGCACACTCTGCTACAGTTCCTCCCAGAAGTATTAGGCTCCCATATTACCTGACTTGCGATAGGTCATCGATATCACGTTGCAGACACAGTGCTATCGGAACTCCACTGCTATGTAAGAGATGGAGTCGTAGTGAAACTTAAGGTCCAGCACTTGCTGATATTACTGTAACGAGTACAATGACTGCTTTTGCTAATGAATAATGCTTTTTTTGTTAGTAAGACTGTATGCAGCAGCTCACAGACGCGAATAAAAATAACACAGGCCAACAATGGAAAAACTGCTGAACTTATTCTTATTTTTTTATGGTGGAAATCCAAATATGATACTTAAAAAACAGCATCACCCACTATTTCTTCACATTTTACAGTTAAATTTATTAAATTAAGCGACTTTTTAAAGAATTTAACAGCTTTTATACAGTTAAAATAATTGAAAAAGGAGGTGTAATGAATGTAGATGACATTGGTAGCACTACTGAAAAACATTTGCTGACAAAAAGGTCGGTTCCATGTTTGTGTTAACACATGGTGTTTCGTTTACTGTCAACCTAACCTCACTTTCCCATTTCCTGTACATGTGCTCAGTACAATGTCTAATCGTGGTTGTAAAAATTCTACTGAAAGTTTTTGTTATATTTCTGGTGAATCTGTGATTAAAAACACCAAAGAAACGTTACAGGCTTTGTAAAAAGGTTTATCTATCATAGTTTGGATCTAAACTTGCTGATCAAGATAAATCTTGGGCGCCGCATAAGGTATATTATGTATGTGTTGAAGATCTGAGAAAATGGTTCAAAAAGGAGAAAAAAAACCTTTATATTTGCTCTTCCTATTATATGGAGGGAGCCAAGAAATCATTCCAATGATTGCTACTTTTGCAGTGTTGATATTACTGGTCATAATTCGAAAAACAAGAAGGTAATAAGTTACCCTAATCTTCTGTCTGCCATCCGACCAGTAGGGCATGGTGTAGATTTGCCAGTTCCTGAATCACCAGATGGTTCAAATCATATTCCAACAGAAGTATTTTCTGATGTGCAATCTGATTTAGATGAACCAGATGATGATTAGTTCCATTGTAATACTGAAAGTCTAGAGCACAAATTGTTTACTCGGACCGAGCTTAACGATTTGGTTAGGGATCTGGGCTTAAAGAAAAAGCGGAATTGCTTGGCTCTAGATTAAAAGAAAAGAACTTATTGGCAGTCGGAACCAGCATATACATGTACAGGGAGAGAGGGCAGCAATTTTCCAAGTTTTTTCAGCAAGAAGGTGATTTAGTGTACTGCTCAGACATTCAGCTTCAATGAAAAAAGAGAAAGAAACTACAAACCAATTCAAGTTGACAAGTGAAACTCTTTTAACACATATCATTGTTTTAAGTAGCTTACTGTAAATACAAACCATGCTTATGTTGTAACAAAGCGTTTCATTAATTTCCCCGTTTACCGTATAGTATAGGATTTTTATACCATATAATAAAAAGCATATTGCTCGAAAACTATGGGGATACAAAAAAACCAAGGCTAGATTTGGATTCAGCTCATAAAAATCTATAAAGATCAGCTATCAAAGTAAAAAAAGTTTTCCAAACAAATTTTTCGTTAGCCTGCATAATTTTAGAACGTTAATATTCTGACAGCGTCTGTAGTCTGCTTTACCTTCGACAGGCGACACGCTGGTAGCTTTATCAACCAGCAGCCTCTGGAGATTACTGGCAGCGCATAGGCGATCCTCATATCTTGTTTCTCAGCTGCTGCATTGAAATCGAGGTCGTGCGACTTATCAAGTGGAAGCCGCTGGAAGAGAATTCGGGATCGTTACTCCTAGCGAGGCACACAAGTCGGCGATTCCCCCAGTTTATCGGCTTTGTGTAAGCCACTTCCCGTGCTTTCCGTCAGCCAATGACCGCATTAAGTTAGTGGACCTCGGAGGGAGCGAGAGAAGTGTTGCACAGCCGAAGTCTGGTCAGTATCACCAGGGCTGCTTAATGGTGATGTCTGTCCAAGTGTTCCTGGGTCTGTAGCGACGCATATCATCTCGTCATTAATATGGTGCTTATTGTACTATTATCAAGTATGTGCAACTAGCTTTCCAGTGGCATTGTGCATGTATTATTCGCATTTTTTAAACACAATAGTAATTTATCTTTGGACGATATGCTTATCGTATGTGCCTGTGAGTTACGACATGTTTGCCTGTGTATTCCAAAGATAAAATATGGAGGGGCAAGGCAGGGGAGTGCTTAGCGCTTAAACTGTTAGCATCGTCTATGACTGAGCACCATTTGTGCCAGCTACTAGGTCAGAGGTGATTATACGTACATTGCGCAAATTTTTCTTCCATGCCTGGGAAGATGGTCTGCGTGGTGTTTGACTGACATGTGGTGCACTCCCATTCATGATCTGTTAGGCATGATTCCACCTACGTTTTAAGATCTGCTTGCCGCTATTACTGCGAGTAGCAGATCCCTCGGCCAGAAATGATACAGCAGCAATGTTAGGCACCAACCGCAACGTTCTCGGCAATTGCTAGGCCCAGTGTCCTCGATCATCAGCGTTCACGGCTACACGCCCATTCATCTGAGTCAGATGTTCTTTTAGATACTGCTCGCCTCTCTCTAGAGGATTTTTGTGTAGTGCTCTGCTGCACATACAGTATCTTTGGCTGAATGCATCAGAATTTTACTATGATGTCACACAATGTAGTAAAGTAGTGTAGTATTTCTTATACAATATCTTTGGTTAGAAATCAGTATTCGTTGTAGAATTTTCTATGGCATCACTATTTCTACCAATGTGTTCTTTTATAACTTTGTGACGTCACACGTTAGTAATGGAATGGTGGCTTAGCCACGATGAATTGTCATTGACTGACAATATTATGACCCCCACACGACGCAACGGGATGTACTGCGACGCAAAGTGACACTGTCATAAAATACCTTGACGTAACGTCATGACACCATGCGAAATGATGTTGACACATAACTGGTGTAATTGGGTACAATGCGCAAAATTGTGGAAAACATGGAGAAAGTAAGTAAAACTGAGACTAATTACATATCTGCCTAGGTGTGGCGTCAGCTGGTGCCTCGAAATATTAAATTGTTAGCTGTAGTCTATTTTTCTGTATGTAAATCATTATCAGTCATAGACATTATAGGCAAGTAGACCATAACTGATTCTGGCAAAAATTGGAAGCCACAGTCTTTAGAATAGGAGTAAAAATACAGTCTATACTTGTGGTGACCACAGTATTAACTAATCGATTAACTCCAGTGAATGATTGTGTACAAACTTCTTTAAGATGTATTCACAGTTTCTTCAACTTGTATTGAGTGTGTCTGTACGTGTGCTACTCCCAAGTGTTTTGACACTTAATAAATTATTTGCTGTGCTCTATGACAGAAGTGTTCGTTCGTAGTTGAGATAACACATAAATTCCTTTCATTATCTCCTACATTGGTGACTACCGACTAGAACAAGGGTAAATCAAACAGAATCAGATCTGTCACTGTTGCATCCTGCTTCGGAGCCGTTACCAACATCAATCAAGCAGGAACGTATACCAGTTTCTATGCCAACGGCTTCAACTTCAACCACAGCTGAGCAAATAAGTTACACGCCAATCTGGACCTGCATTATGCTTCGTCTCCGCTAAACATTGGTAATGTGAAACTGACGCCATTTTGGCTGAAAAACAGTTAACTGTGATTTATTCAGGTGGAAGCAATTTATCACAGACACCGAGTGCACCGTAACTTTCACAAATATGCGTTAGTGCTGGCGCAACTGACTGATCACATCAAAAACGTAGAGCATGCGCTACATGGACAATCGTATGCCGATTTGAAACAGATTCTAATTGAACATTATTCTCTACCGCTACATGAACGTTTTAAGAAAGTGCTCTCATCCCAAACCTATGTCAATCTGAAGTCTTCAGAACTGCTACAGGAATTACGTTCATTTGCACCCAAACACTTGTTGACTGGGACTGCTTGACGCCTTATATGGCTCAACAAGCTTCCCGCAAAATTACGCCCTGTATTAGCTCCTGAAACTAATCTGCCACTCGCAGATTTAGTTAAGAAGGCGGGTACTACGTGTACTTATTCTGAACATAATGGTTGTTGTGATCAGTTGCCGTGTGCATCCGAGAGCGGCCCCTGACCGCCCATGCCCTGCAGTGTAACGACTAGCGACCCGGTAACACGCGTGATTACAACCGACAAAACTCTGATGTGTACTGCACCACAACATGTACACAACAAGCAACTGATACTTGTGCTGAAATTCAACTTCAGTTCGCAACCCCCACCAAATCTCTAGGACGCAAACAATCAAAGTTCACCTATGACACAAGTGACTCTTCCACTTGGTGTTGTTGTTGTTGTTGTGGTCTTCAATCTGGAGACTGGTTTAATGCAGCCCTCCATGCTACTCTATCCTGCGCAAGCTTCTTCATCTCCCAGCACCTACTGCAACATACATCCTTCTGAATCTGCTTAGTGTATTCATCTCTTGGTCTCCCTCTAAGATTTTTACCCTCCACGCTGCCCTCCAATACTAAATTGGTGATCCCTTGATGTCCCAGAATATGCCCTACCAACCGATCCCTTCTTCTGGTCAAGGTGTGCCACAAATTTCTCTTCTCTCCAACTCTATTCAATACCTCCTCATTAGTTATGTGATCTACCCATCTAATCTTCAGCATTCTTCTGTAGCACCACATTTCGAAAGCTTCTATTCTCTTCTTGTCTAAACTATTTATCGTCCATGTTTCACTTCCACACATGGCTACACTCCATACAAATACTTTCAGAAACGACTTCCAGACACATAAATCTATACTTGATGTTAACAAATTTCTCTTCTTCAGAAAGGCTTTCCTTGCCATTGCCAGTCTACATTTTATATCCTCTCTACTTCGACCATCATCAGTTATTTTGCTCCCCAAATAGCAAAACTCCTTTACTACTTAAAGCGACTCATTTCCTAATCTAATTTCCCCGGCATCACCCGACTTAATTCGACTACATTCCATTATCCTCGTTTTGCTTTCGTTGATGTTCATCTTATACCCTCCTTTCAAGACACTGGCCATTCCGTTCAACTGCTCTTCCAAGTCGTTTGTTGTCTCTGACAGAATTACACCGAGCGAGGTGGCGCAGTGGTTAGCACACTGGACTCGCATTCGGGAGGACGACGGTTCAATCCCGTCTCCGGCCATCCTGATTTAGGTTTTCCGTGATTTCCCTAAATCGTTTCAGGCAAATGCCGGGATAGTTCCTTTGAAAGGGCACGGCCGATTTCCTTCCCAATCCTTCCCTAACCCGAGCTTGCGCTCCGTCTCTAATGACCTCGTTGTCGACGGGACGTTAAACACTAACCACCACCACCATCTGACAGAATTACAATGTCATCGACGAACCTCAAAGTTTTTATTTCTTCTCTTTGGATTTTAATTCCTACTCCGAATTTTTCTTTTGTTTCCTTTACTGCTTGCTCAATATACAGATTGAATAACATCGGAAAGAGGCTACAACCCTGTCTCACTCCCTTACCAACCACTGCTTCCCTTTCATGCCCCTCGATTCATATAACTGGCATCTGGTTTCTGTACAAACTGTAAACAGCCTTTCGCTCCCTGTATTTTATCCCTGCCACCTTCAGGATTTGAAAGCGAGTATTCCAGTCAATGTTGTCAAAATCTTTCTCTAAGTCTACAAATGCTAGAAACGTAGGTTTGCCTTTCCTTAATCTATTTTCTAAGATAAGTCATAGTAGGGTCAGTATTGCCTCACGTGTTCCAACATTTCTACGGAACCCAAACTGATCTTCCCCAAGGTCGTCTTCTACCAGTTTTCCCACTTGTCTGTAAATAATTCGTGTTAGTATTTTGTGACCGTGGCTTATTAAACTCATAGTTCGATAATTTTCACATCTGTCAACACCTGATTTATTTGGGATTGGAATTATTATATTCTTCTTGAAGTCTGAGGGTATTTCGCCTGTCTCATCCATCTTGCTCACCAGATGGTAGAGTTTTTTCAGGTCTGGCTCTCCTAAGGCTATCAGTAGTTCTAATGGTATGTTTTCTACTCCCAGGGCCTTGTTTCGACTTATGTCTCTCAGTGCTCTGTCAAACTCTACACGCAGTATCATATCTCCTGTTTAATCTTCATTTACATTCTCTTCCATTTCCATAATATTGTCGTCAAGAACATCGCCGTTGTATAGACCCTCGATATACTCCTTCCACCTTTCTGCTTTCCCTTCTTTGCTTAGAACTGGGCTTTTGATATTCATGAAGTGGTCTCTTTTCTCCAAAGGTCTCTTTATTTTTCCTGTAGGCAGTATCTATCTTACTCCTAGTTATATACGCTTCTACATTCTTACATTTGTCCTCTAGCCATCCCTGCTTAGCCATTTTGCACTCCCTGTCGATCTCATTTTTGAGACGTTTGCATTCCCTTTTGCCTGCTTCATTTACTGCATTTGTATTTTCTCCTTCCATCCATTGAATTCAATATCTCTTATGTTACCCACGGATTTCTATTAGCCCTCGTCTTTTTGCCTACTTGTTCCTCTGCTACCTTCACTATTTCATCTCTCAAAGCTACCCATTCTTCTTCTACTGTATTTCTTTCCCCCATTCTTGTCAATTGTTCCCTTATGCTCTCCCTGAAACTCTCTACAATCTCTGGTTCTGTCAGTTTATCCAGGTCCCATCTCCTTAAGTTCCCACCTTTTTACAGTTTCTTCAGTTTTAATCTACAGTTCATAACCAATAGATTGTGGTCGGAGTCCACATCTGCCCCTGGAAATGTCTTAAAATTTAAAACCTGTTCCTAAATCTCTGTCTTACCATTATATAATCTATCTGAAACCTTCCAGTATCCACTTGGTGTAGGTTTCGCAAAAAGTTTGGCGCTAATGCAAAAAAAAAAAGAAAATGTTCTTCACTGGATGTGTGAATACCCAAAACCGAGCGACGAGCATTAGTAGGCGTTCCCGCTCGTCATCCGAACGAAATACGCCCGACCATTGCAGTAACGTGGCGATTAGCAGCGCTACAACATTCCAACAGGCTGTTTCTCAACGAAATCAACACTTGTTACAAATTTATAGTCGACTCTGACTCCGAGATTAGTGTTTTCCCATGGCATATATGCTCAGAACCAACTTCAGCCACACCCCAAACATTGACTGCAGCAAACAATACCCGCATCAGCACGTATGGCGAACGCAAAATTCACTGGATTTCTGTCCTTCCTTTGCCCACTGTGGAAGTTCATTCTTGCTGATGGTAGTAGTCTAATCATTGGAACTGATTTCCTACGTTTTTACAACCTGATATCAGACTTAGTCAATGGCTGTCTTGTGAAGGGCCACACTGACGATTTACCTTCTGTCACATCGCCTGCGCCAGTTCTTGGCGAGTGTGCTGAGCTCGCTTTGGCTCGGACGAAGCTCTCTGCGGCGTCCTGCACTAAATGCGAACCGCACACGAGTGCGGAACGCGAGAAGCAACCCGTTCCTTCCGATATTGTACCCGTGTCAGGCAATGAATTCTATGTCACCTCTAGCGGCACTATTGGTGCTCAGTTATTACGTGAATTTCCCTCTCTGATAGACCGTGTCAAAAAACGTGAAAAACGTTCCCACACCGCACAGCATCGCGTCAAAACAATGTCTGGACAGCCTATCTTCTCCCAAGAACGTCGCCTAGCACCAGATATAAGATGCAGCTTAATTTTTAACGAATTTTTTTAAATAACATTTTACCATTTTTATTATAGGATTGCAAAGTCAGACAAAAAACTCTTAGTTTATAAAATTGTACTGACCTTTAAACTCCCTATAAATCGTCATCTGAACTTTCTTCTCCTCCTCCTCCTCCTCCTCCTCCTTCTTCTTCTTCTTCTTCCTCCTCCTCCTCTTGACCATCATTGTTGTCCTCTTCATACATAAGATGGTCTTCACTACCACTGAGAGCGTTATTTGTGCTGCATTTCTTGAGAGATTTAAAAATAATGTCTTCTCTCACTCTAGACCATGACTGTTTACATCAACTGTCACATTTGTTTGATTGTGGGCCGTTCTAAAGCTCCATTCAGCGTGAATCCGTGTTAGGTTTCATCGATCATCTATTTATTCCATTCCTCTCTCATATACACCTTAAATCAGGAAAGCCTCCGCAGCCAGCGCCGCCATGCACAAATACTCTAATCATCCAACTGTGCACATACTAGTTGGTTTCCAGTATATGTTGCACAGGTTTCCTGTGGCATTGAATATACGACCATTTTTAAGACTGACAGGAATTTTAAATCAAACACTGGACTTTTTATATTAGTTACGAGTATAATATGCGCCTGAATTTTGGAGGCAATTGTCTGAAGAAAACAGTGCATCTTATAGCCCATAAAACAGGGCACACGCTTTGTGATGCATCTGTATTCAGCGTCATTCATTTGCACCAAGGCGTTCTCCCAAATTCCTATGGCCAAAGAGGACATCAAAGAAATTGCGATCATAACACCGTTTGGACTATACCAGTACAACTTTATGCCTCGTAAACTTGGCAAAAGTTTATTCATGGTATTTTACATGATCCTTCTTCATTCGTCTTCTGCTACGTCGATGACAATTTGATTTTTTCCAAATCCCTGCTAGATCATTTTCAACGTCTTTGCCAGCTCTTTTAACATCTTGAGAATTATGATATTGTCGTCAATCATGAAAATTGTATTTTCGCCAGACCTGAAGTTTGCTTTTTGGACTACAAGGTTACCCATTCTGGCTTACCTCCACTGAAGGAAAGGTTTCTGCCAATCAAGATATGCCACGCCCCACAACATAAACTCTGACGCTTCTTTGGGATGATAAATTACTGTCGACGTCATCTACCAAATGTAGCAATGACACAGCAGCCTCTTGATCAACTTCTCTTGGGCATTCCCATGGAATGTGAAAGCAGCTGCAGCATACGAAAATCTAAAAACAGCGCTATCTGAATCTACATTGTTCCCACATCCAAAATCTGGAGGCTCGATCGGGCTCTTTGTTCATGCCAGTCAGACAGCAGTGGGTGTGACCTTACAACAAAAAATACACAGTTTATGGCAACCCTTAGCATTCTCCTCCAATCATCTGAAAAAAAAGCATAAACAAAATGGAGTGCCATAGACAGAGAACTGTTGGCCATGTACCTTGCCGTCAAACACCTCCAACCTATGTTAAAAGGTTAACACTTTTCAGTGTTCACTGATCATCAGCCTCTCACGTCCAATCTGGAGCGGCCAATGGAACACGCCTCGCCACATCAAGCCAGACGCGCAGACTTTGTGGCTCAATTCATAACCGACATTCACAGCATCAAAGGCAAAGATAACACTGTCACTGACTACCTCTCGCGAGTGGTGGCAAGTATTACAATGGTGGACCAGGCGAAGATTGCAGATAGCCAGCGCACAGACACTTCACTCAACAAAATGGCCACACTGCAAACTCTACATCACTTCGTCTGGTGCTTGTACCAGTTGATGGTTCCTCATATGAAATGTGGTGTGACAGTGGTGGGAACCAATTACGTACATTCATCTCACAAAAATACTGTCGAGAGGTCTTCAACGCAATCCGCCACATGTCACATCCTGGTATCAAGGCAACAGTCAAATTGGTGATGAGCAAGGTTGTTTGGCCTGGGGTCAAAAAGGACTGTCATACACGGGCCTGTTACTGCCTTGCATGCCAACTAAACAAATTCTCATGGCATATGCGTGCCACTACTCAGGACTTACGTCTACCATTGGCATGCTTTGACCACGTCCACTTAGATCTGGTTGGTCCACTACCATGCATTGACAATCAATCTGTTGCTGCAGCACTGATCACCTTATGGTTTTCTCACCATGCCATTCCTATCCATCACGACTGACCATGGCTGTCAGTTTCAAGCATCGCTATTCAACCACCTACCCAACTTGTGTGGTACCCATCACCCTTGTGCCACAAGCTATCATCCTGTTGGCAATGGCATGGCTGAATGCAGGCACTTGTCAAGTGCCACAAACAGTTGTGAACTGATATTCTGCCCTGGGTGCTGCTTGGCCTCCAGCACATCTAGTATTCAGAGAACAACTGCAGGTGCTAGTTGACTTCATCGCATCTTCACCGGCACAGTTTGCCGATGACTAGCTGAGCTTTCATAAAAAAGTGGAGCAACACATCAGTCATCTGGGCACACTCAACCCACAACCCATGGTCAACGCGATCAAATCATCTTCAAAGAACTACACACATCAAAGCATATATGGCTGTGTGATGATGTGGTTTGGCCAGCTCTCTTCCCCCATACTCTAGACCACACAAAGTGCTCCCGAGGGGACCTAACAATTTATCATCCGCAAGGGAGGAGGCACTGAGACAGCATCAATACAAAGACACAAATCTGCCTTTATTGCTCCACCTCGAAATGAACTACCGTGCAGCCAACCTGTGATGACACCTGTGTCACACGCCTCTGCAGACACACACCTTTCTGCTTTGCCTCAAGTGACAACCCCGTCGGCAACACACAAACAACCCTGTCCCCCCATCTGCTACACGATTATTCACTTGCACTGACAGACAAATCAAATGCAAATTCCCAGAGATTCCTGATGCAACAGGCTATTGTGTATGCAGTCAAGGAGGAGATGAGATGGCTTCACTCTCCAAAACTCTAACCACACTGCTTCCCTGTGTGCTCACTACGGCTCCTGCTGTTTTCACCTCTACCGAGAAACGGCCCTGCCATGCCTCTGTCCAGCCAGCCTGCCACAGTCATGAGCTGGTCATCTCCCCCAAGGTTCTCTGGGAGGACAGAAGTTGGATGATCCACAATGCGCCGCCGAAGCTGTAGCCTCTACAGCTTTTTCAGGGAGCAGATCTTCTGTGGTGACCACAATATCGACTAAGCCATTAACTCCAGAGAAATGACTATGCATGAACGTCTTTGAAATGCATTCATGGCTTCTTCAACTTGTGGCGAGTGTATATGTATCTATGCTCCCCACAAATGTTTTGATGCTTTATAAGTTATTTGCAGTGCTCTGTGACAGAGTTCAAAAAATGGCTCTGAGCTCTATGGGACTTAACTTCTGGGATCATCAGTCCCCTAGAACTTAGAACTACTTAAACCTAACTAACCTAAGGACATCACACACATCCATGCCCGAGGCAGGATTCGAAACTGCGACCGTAGTATGACAGAGTTGTTCGTTCATAGCTGACCTCTTAGAAATTCCTTTCATTATCTCCTACACACTCTATGATTCTGAGAAACTTACCCATAACAGCTAAGGCGATGAATCTGATGTTAGCTAAGAGATAATATTGTTTCAGCATTAATGAGCCTGTTATTTTAATACACTACTGGCCATTATAATTGCTACACCACGAAGATGACGTGCTACAGACGCGAAATTTAACCGACAGCAAGAAGATGCTGTGATATGCAAATGATTAGCTATTCAGAGCATTCACACAAGGTTGGCGCCGGTGGCGACACCTACAACGTGCTTACATGAGGAAAGTTTCCAACCGATTTCTCATTCACAAACAGCAGTTGACCGGCGTTGCCTGGTGAAACGTTGTTGTGATGCCTCGTGTAAGGAGGAGAAATGCGTACTATCATGTTTCCGACTTTGATAAAGGTCGGATTGTAGCCTATCGCGATTGCGGTTTATCGTATCACGACGTTGCTGTTCGCGACGGCAGCGATCCAATGACTGTTAGCAGAATATGGAATCGGTGGGTTCAGGAGGGTCATACGGAACGCCGTGCTGGATCCCAACGGCCTCGTATCACTAGCAGTCGAGAAGACAGGCATCTAAATTCGCATGGTTGTAACGGATCGTGCAGCCACGTCTCGATCCCTGAGTCAATAGATGGGGATGTTGGCAAGACAACAACCATCTGCACGAACAGTTCGCCGACGTTTGCAGCAGCATGGACTATCAGCTCGGAGACCGTGGCTGCGGTTACCCTTGACGCTTCATCACAGACAGGAAGGAGCTCCTGCTACGGTGTACTCAACGACGAACCTGTGTGCACGAATGGCAAAACGTCATTTTTTCGGATGAATCCAGGTTCTGTTTACAGCATCATGATGGTCACATCCGTGTTTGGCGACATAGTGGTGAACGCAAATTGGAAGCGTGTATTCGTCATCGCCATACTGGCGTATCACCCGGCGTGATGGTATGGGGTGCCATTGGTTACACGTCTCGGTCACCTGTTGTTCGCATTGACGGCACTTTGAACAGTGGACGTTACATTTCAGATGTGTTACGACCCGTGGCTCTACCCTTCATTCGATCCCTGCAAAACCCTACATTTCAGCAGGATAATGCACGACCGCTTGTTGCAGGTCCTGTACGGGCCTTTCTGGATACAGAAAATGTCGACTGCTGCCCTGGCCAGCACATTCTCCAGATCTCTCACCAATTGAAAACGTTTGGTCAATGGTGGCCGAGCAACTGGCTCGTCACAATACGCCAGTCACTACTCTTGATGAACAGTGGTATCGTGTTGAAGCTGCATGCTCAGCTAGCTGTACCTGTACACGCCATCGAAGCTCTGTTTGACTCAATGCTCAGGCGCATCAAGGCCGTTATTATGGCCAGAGGTGGTTGTTCTGGGTACTAATTTCTCAGGATCTATGCATCCAAATTGCGTGAAAATGTAATCACATGTCAGTTCTAGTATAATATATTTGTCCAATGAATACCCGGTTATCATCTGCAATTTTAATGGCCAGTAGTGTACTTCAATTAAAAAGCTAGTTGTTGTTCTAACACTGTTCATCTGTTTACAGAAAACACCATCTGTAAGGGAAGAAGGTGGAATAATATTGTGGTAATGGTGCAATTGCTGCTTGCCGCAGCTTTCCCGTTGCATGCAGTTGTTAGTAACTGTTGGCGCGATGAACGATGTGAAATGAGCAGGGCAGATTGTGAGTCGGTTGCTAGTAGGTAATCAGAAAGCTCGTTCGTGAATTTCTATTGTTCCTAAAGAAAATTATCTAGTATTTTGTTCTATTACGTTAGTATTTTACCACATCATAAGAATTTTTGTCAAAATCGGAAATTAGACATAAAAGTAGGTTATTGCAATAATGAACATACATCTCAGGCTACGCCACACATCAATCTGTAATCGCAATCGCAATCTCGAGTTGAAATTCACTGGCTTCGCCAACTGTCAAACAAGTCATTAGATCCAACTTAACCTAGGCCTCGGGTTGACATACAAATCAGTAAGTCAGCACATCTAGTTTTCTTCCTGCTCTCCATACCGAAAATCAATCAATTCGCATATTCCCAAAGAAATAATTCAATTCAGCGATTCTCGTTGGGTATCTTGTATTACCACATGAGCTCAAATCTTGTGCGGCTCCAGAGGTGCGGAAGTGATGTCAAAATGACGTGTACGTCTCCAGCAGCGCATTTCGACCGAGTAAGCGAAGCGTGACAGGGAACCACCTTATTCCATGGGTGAGTGCTCTCTCCGAAACAGCAGATACAATAGATAAATATTTCACTCGCAGCAGTTTGTCCAGTTGGGAACATAAGAAAGACGATGAAGTTCATTACAGGTTCTTTCACCAGGCAGAGTAAATAAGCACAAGCTGTTATTAAAAAGGAAAACACAATAAGTTTGCGTGAAAGTAAAGAAGTGCGAAAGCGTGTCTATTATACTGATTAAAATTAAAAATATACGAAAGACCTGATTATTTTGGTTGCATACGTGCACACTATCTGTACTCACAATGCTGATGTATCGCTGTTGGAGACTTTTTTATGATAAATAAGAGTGGCTTACCCAGGATCTGGCCTCTAAGAAACTATATAGCAGATTTTATCAAGTAACCTCTGTGACTCGTCGTACGTCTATTTCTCATTTCATTAATCATATTTTGTCGATATTAACTTCCTGATTGAAAAGTTAGTTTAATAAGATTCTTGAACTTTAATAAAATTCTTGAACTGCTTCCCATATGTCACTGCAGACGTCGGATAGAACCTTATGATAGCAGCTCGTTACATGCAAAGCAATCACTCTCGTAAATGTCCCCGGTTGCTAATAACCAGAGCGTTAACGTTTTTCTTTCGCCAGTAGTCATTGTTCCGCTTTTAAATTTCATCCTCGGTTGCAATGAGAAGCCAGCAAAACGTATCAACCTACAATCTCCAATGCTAAGCACCAACTTCAGTTCCGTACTCAGTGCACTACCTCCATACATTTCACGTTTACGTACATTTCCCGATACTTTAGCAGAACAAACCGTACTAAAAACGGCACGCTTTGGAGAGATCTTTATTGAAGTGTATCACTAAAACTGCATGTTTTCGCAGTACACAAGTGTAAATATCGAAGTCACCAAACATGGCACGTTAACTTCGCATATAGACAAATACAGCGTCATTATTGGTCCCAGAATCCGCTGCAAAAGGTAAAAATGAAAAAAAAGTAGCACACAGCTGGGCACGAACCTGGTTTCTTTGGTACTGTAATTCGACGTTTTTATCCATACGGCTCCCCTCTCCCCCCCCCCCCCCCCCCCGTTTTTTTAATACTTCGCATTATTTCTGATCCTAAGATATCCTGAAGGCGTCAGTCATTGACATTTGATTACAAGAATTTGTACCAAGGGTGACGTCGTTGTGATAAATATTCAATGCGCCATTCCCTTGAAATGGCTTATTGCAAGCTATAATTCAAAAAAGCAAAGCGGCACGAAACCAATATAGCGAATGTTGCATTGCATCGAGTGACTCATTGTTTTGACGTTCCAACAACATTTGCTAGAAGGGGGAAGAGTGAGGGGAATCACGCAGGATTTAACGTTTACTGTACTATCACCCGATTGGCTGTGTCTGACGGAAAAAAATTAACAACAGCAGCAAGCGATGGAACAGCCTGGTACACCGTTAGTGCATTTGAGCCAAGTTGGTAGTCTATGTTCTCAATACGCTACTTTCCTATGTTAAAAATATGGTTCAGATTGAGAATGAGATTTTATTCTGCAGCGGAGTGTGCGCTGAAATGGAACTTCGTGGCAGATTAAAATGTGCCAGACCGAGACTCGAACTCGAGACCTTTGTCTTTTGTGGGCAAGTGCTCTACGACCTTTTTTTTTCTACCTCGTTTTGTTCTATATATTGTTCGTTAAATTTCTTCGGGGCGGACGTCCGATGATACCTGTTTAGGTTCTTCGTTGATCTTTTTATCACAGACGGTAGCTAACCCTGTGACTAAACACACTGAGCTACAGTGCCGGCTACGATCTGAGCTACCCGAGCACCTGTCCTCATAGCTTTAATTCTGCCAGTAACTTGTCTCCTACCTTCGAAACTTCACAGAAACTCTCCTGAAGACCTTGCAGAACTAGAACTCCTGGAAGGAAGGATAATGCGGAGACTTGGCTGAGCCACACCCTGGGGGAAGTTTAATTTCAGCGCACACTCCGCTGCAGAGTGAAAATCTCATTCTGGAAACATCCCTCAGGCTGTGGCTAAACCATGGCTCCGGAATATACTTTCTTCCAGGAGTGCTAGTTCTGCAAGGACTGCAATACAGCTTCTGTGAAGTTTGGAAGGTAGGAGACGAGGTACTGGCGGAATTACGGGTGTGAAGACGTCATTGAACGTCCGCCCCGAACAAAAAATAAATAAATAAATAAAAAAAATGGTAGACCACTTGCTTGCAAAAGGCAAAGGTCCCGCGTTCACGTCTCGGTCCGGCACACAGTTTAAATCTGCCAGGAAGTTTTATGGTTCAGATTTTTGTTTTTCTGAGTGATTATAACATTCAGCTCGCGTTTACAGTCAATATTCTCACAAATTATCTGTTATTTTTATGTAATTAAAGCATAAAAATCATTAAATGGCAAGATTTAGTCACGTGACGGAAAACGCTCTGTTATTGGCTGAAGCTCTGATGACGCCACATACTAGGAGTGAGACGAAGCTACACGTATGTTACAGGAGTATTAGCCGAAGTTACTATGTTTTTACGTACTTTTTCTGCAGACAGTTTAGCTATACAGTGATGAAAAACGCATTTACAACTTTTAAGTAATAATAGAAAGGGATATTGTGAACGCTGATAGATGAAACCTTACGAAAGTTGATGCGTTTATGCTCTGCTCATTTAGAGCGGCGATAGGTGCAAGGACGGACTTCTTTTCACTACTCCCTGCAACATCATTAAACTCTCTCAAGACTAAGGAATTGTAGAACTTTTAGAAATGGGTTCGTATCTTACATCTAGATTGGCGTCTATCAGTCGTTAACTACGACCCGAGACGCAATAAAATCATTCTTGGCAAATCTTGGTGCATATTTGCGCTACACAAGACACTCAACACTTGTGTCACCTATAGCATGTGGTATGTGGTGCAACGTATAGTGCGTCTGACTGTGAATGAAATCGACAGAGGTTTGAATCGTTGAAGTGTCACATACTTCTAAAAGTCTTACAAGAAATATTCGTACAAGCATAGTTTTCAAGAAAACCAGGTGTCTTGCAGTTCTAATTCAGTCACCAATGTTTGTAGCTCTTGACAAGCGTTAAAATTGGGCCTCTGGTCTTCACGGCGCAAAACACGGTTCAAATCTCCTGCAAGCACGGCTGCGGCCCCAAAGTTCTTTAACAGTTCATAATCCCATTCCGATAAAAGTTACTTCTTTGCCGTCTTTCATTAGTCCCAAAGGGTGCATATACGTTAATTAAGACGAGGTCATGAAGTTGGACAGTTATAGCCCGACCAGTCTCTAAAATAGCTTGATCTCGACAGGCGTTACCCTCTTCGAATAAAAACGCTGTTCCTCCTTCATTTCCGATGTTAATGATGGCTTCATAACCTGTTAACGTCCGCTACTTTAGTTGTTACAACCTGTTGTAACATGGCAACATCTATTTCAGCGGCATAGAGATAATCTTTGAAACATTGTAACTTTACCACCGAACTTATCCGAGGGGCATTAATTGTAGCCAGCTTGTAAGTCTGGATTTAACTGTTTACTACTGCTCAGTATCTTCCGACCAAAGCGTGCTCGGAACCGGAAGAGACCCAAAATATGTTAACATGATCGTATTCACATGATTGTCTAACTCCATCTGAATGTCCTCATTCCGAACGGGAGCCATTACCCTCATTGCATCAGCCACCGCCATTTCCCCCATCTGAGATATCTTAAGGATTTCTCTTGTGCGCGTTCCTTTCCTTTCTAATTCCTGTGTCTCTTCCTGACTCTGTATTCTAGGCGGCCGTTTCATTCGTTTAGACGACTTTTATGAATTGTCCTTACATGATACTGGGTGGTCAGATGGGTCGCTGTATGTTGGGTTGTTTGGGTTTTTGTTCTCATCAACTAGCATATCACTTGAACATCATCAGGACTGCAGCCTAGTGGTACCTCGGGTTGTTTATCAGGCATAGTAATTTCTTTTCCAGGTGTCTTCCTACCGTCTAAGGTCTGGGGATTACTCTCCCCTGGAGAGGCCTGATTCGAACATTTTGGTAGGGTAACCGTTGAACTCTGTTCATTTGTGAATACGCTAGATGCAATTGAATCCTGATTTCCTTCATTTTCTCCCTGACATGATGTGTCAGGGCCCTGCCCATTCCCGGTTTCCTGTAATGGGGCTGACAGGGTATCCGCATATGACAGTTTTGTTCATGTCAGACATTGCCCGCGGAGTTGAGTGCCTGGTTTTCCCTCTGTAAACATTTGACACGGGGACACGTTGCCTTAAGATGATCCGTGGAACCAGATACTACGCAGGTCCTTGGTTGGCCATCGTAAACAACTAAGGCTTTGAAGCCTTCAACCATAATGTACGACGGGATATGCTTTAAAGATCAATTCTAACATTTCGCACACCACTGTCGACATTGAAATGTTTGTTGCCCGTCTATTTCTCACCAGTAACCTGCAAAACCGTTCCATAAGGCGTTAACGCCTGTTTCATGAGGTCGAACTTCAGTTTAAATGGAGGGTTGAATATGAGTACAGAGCGCAATCCTAAACCAGCGTAGCTGATCGCAATTGAACCAGATTCACCATTGGAATGAAGAAAGTTCGCCTAAACGCCTGTTTTTGTCGTAATCCGGTTACATGTATCAGTGTCTTACACTTTAACATACGCTGCATTACCAAGGAAATCATATGCCGAACAGTGAACGTCATCATCTTGTGAACATATCTTTTCGAACAACCAATCGTCGATTTCATAAACTTTCGGCCTGTCATATCCGAACTGGATGGCTGTGCTGTACTCACAAGCTACAGCGACATCCGGCTGTCGACGTGACCACTCGCTGCGAGGTCCGCACATGGCAGCGGCTAAGCCAGCACTGGCAAATGAAGTGTTCAAATGGTTCAAATGGCTCTGAGCACGGTGGGACTTAACATCTGAGGTCATCAGTACCATAGAACTTAGAACTACTTAAACCTAACTAACCTCAGGACATCACACACTGTAAGTAGGCTGTTTAGGTTTTTATATTGGTACCGCCACATAGCGCTCTGTATGAAAATCACTGGCTGTGTTGTGTGCAGTCTGTGGCTGGTTTGCATTGTTGTTGACTATTATAGTGTTGGGCAGCTGGATGTTAACAGCGCGTAGCGTTGCGCAGTTGGAGGCGAGCCGCCAGCAGTGGTGGTTGTGGGGAAGTGAGATGGCCGATTTTTGAGAATGGATAATCTGGAGGTGTGTCCATCAGCAACAGTACATTTGTAAGAATGGATGTCATGAACTGCTATATATATTATGACTATTAAGATAAATACATTGTTTGTTCTCTATTAAAATCTTTCATTTCCTAACTACACTCCTGGAAATTGAAATAAGAACATCGTGAATTCATCGTCCCAGGAAGGGGAAACTTTATTGACACATTCCTGGGGTCAGATACATCACATGATCACACTGACAGAGCCACAGGCACATAGACACAGGCAACAGAGCATGCACAATGTCGGCACTAGTACAGTGTATATCCACCTTTCGCAGCAATGCAGGCTGCTGTTCTCCCATGGAGACGATCGTAGAGATGCTGGATGTAGTCCTGTGGAACGGCTTGCCATGCCATTTCCACCTGGCGCCTCAGTTGGACCAGCGTTCGTGCTGGACGTGCAGACCGCGTGAGACGACGCTTTATCCAGTCCCAAACATGTTCAATGGGGGACAGATCCGGAGATCTTGCTGGCCAGGGTAGTTGACTTACACCTTCTAGAGCACGTTGGGTGGCACGGGATACATGCGGACGTGCATTGTCCTGTTGGAACAGCAAGTTCCCTTGCCGGTCTAGGAATGGTAGAACGATGGGTTCGATGACGGTTTGGATGTACCGTGCACTATTCAGTGTCCCCTCGACGATCACCAGTGGTGTACGGCCAGTGTAGGAGATCGCTCCCCACACCATGATGCCGGGTGTTGGCCCTGTGTGCCTCGGTCGTATGCAGTCCTGATTGTGGCGCTCACCTGCACGGCGCCAAACACGCATACGACCATCATTGGCACCAAGGCAGAAGCGACTCTCATCGCTGAAGACGACACGTCTCCATTCGTCCCTCCATTCACGCCTGTCGCGACACCACTGGAGGCGGGCTGCACGATGTTGGGGCGTGAGCGGAAGACGGCCTAACGGTGTGCGGGACCGTAGCCCAGCTTCATGGAGACGGTTGCGAATGGTCCTCGCCGATACCCCAGGAGCAACAGTGTCCCTAATTTGCTGGGAAGTGGCGGTGCGGTGCCCTACGGCACTGCGTAGGATCCTACGGTCTTGGCGTGCATCCGTGCGTCGCTGCGGTCCGGTCCCAGGTCGACTGGCACGTGCACCTTCCACCGACCACTGGCGACAACATCGATGTACTGTGGAGACCTCACGCCCCACGTGTTGAGCAATTCGGCGGTACGTCCACCCGGCCTCCCGCATGCCCACTATACGCCCTCGCTCAAAGTCCGTCAACTGCACATACGGTTCACGTCCACGCTGTCGCGGCATACTACCAGTGTTAAAGCCTGCGATGGAGCTCCGTATGCCACGGCAAACTGGCTGACATTGACGGCGGCGGTGCACAAATGCTGCGCAGCTAGCGCCATTCGACGGCCAACACCGCGGTTCCTGGTGTGTCCGCTGTGCCGTGCATGTGATCATTGCTTGTACAGCCCTCTCGCAGTGTCCGGAGCAAGTATGGTGGGTCTGACACACCGGTGTCAATGTGTTCTTTTTTCCATTTCCAGGAGTGTATGCCTATCAGTAGTTAGTGCCTTCCGTAGTTTGAATCTTTTATTTAGCTAGTAGTAGTAGCGGTCGCTGTATTGCAGTAGTTCGTGTGACGAAGATTTTTGTGAGGTAAGTGATTTGTGAAACGTATAGGTTAATTTAGTCAGGGCCATTCTCTTGTAGGGATTACTGAAAGTCAGATTGCGTTGCGCTAAAAAAATATTCTTTGTCAGTTTAAGCACAGTCATGTATAATTTTTCTAAGGGGACGTTTCATATGTCGACCCTTAGCCGAGGATACTTCACTGGAATCTTCTGATTTTTTCTTGTAGTTTGTGTAATTAGTGTAGCTTTTGTTTATTGCTAGTGTGTAATTGTAGAGAGAATTTCCTTTGTAGTTGTAGTTTTTCATTCTTGTACAGTAAAACAGTTGTGGCATGCATGTAGATTTGCACCAAGTATTTTGCAGCTGCGCTTGCAATTAACGAGATATTATTTTCAATGCTATGTTAATGTGTTTTTTTCATTTTGCTCTTCAAATTGTGCTTTTCTGTGTTGTCGTGTGAAATATTGTGAGAATAATGGCGTGTGAAAACGTAATACTAGGCTCCAAAGTAAACTGAGAAATGACAGTGAAGACGAAAGCAGTGTGTGAGAGTCACCGTGCAATGAATTAACTTATGTTCAAACTAGTAATTTGGTAATTGTGCATAGGGAAATGGAACGGGCTGCAAATAATGATGTAGACAGTATTTACGAGGGCATTGTTATAGTGAACAGACGACAAAGTGGTATTGTGTGTGTACATTCTTGCTTGTTAGTTGCACGATTACGTAACGACTATAAGGCTTACATACTTAGAACATATACAGGTACTGCTAATGAGATTTTAATGTAACATTTTGGTTTACTTGAAAATACATTCTGGATTTAAAGTACTTTCTGAGAGATACCAGATGACATAGTGGTTAGTTTATGTGACAGCTACACGGTTATATCACGACGCTACTAATGAGTGACAATTTACATTGTTGCTTTTGCGGTGTATCTGTTTTATATATGCACAGTTTTTCTGTATTATTCTGGAAAGTAAAACATGTTTTAGTAGTAACTTTTGTGGTATTGCTACAATGAGACAGCCATTTTCGTAGCACAACAATAGGTTACATTAGAGTACTTTCTTGATCACGGTAAGGTACTCGATAACTACGATATCTATACGCAAAGCATTTCACTTTCGTTTATGATGAGGTAAGTACGTTGATTTCAGCAGAACTTTGCTTACGGAGGACGATAACTACGACACTTCCACAGAGATTATCTTACAACAAGACGCACAGTTTAGCGCTACAGTGCACGTATTTCAGTGATTAATTTTGTACTTAAAACATTTATATTTTAAAGATTTTTGAATTACGAAGAAAGTTTTCCGTGATACATTTCATTCCATTGCCGTAATCTGTAACACCTGAGGGTATAATTACATTAATCCTCAGGGGGGTACACGCTTACTTTGTGTACCATGTGTTTGGCAAGCACAAAGAGCCGTAGCCAATATGGTATTTGCTTATACAGCTTTACACATCGGTACCACATTTCTCTAACACATAAATTACACAGCTATCTGATCATTTAACTGGGAGATAAACATTTTTTTTACTACGCCAGTGACACATGTTTACACAATTACACAGTTGGATAACTTCACACTTATGAAAATGTATTTTGTCTGTACTTTGTGAACTGTTCATATTTTTTTGGAAGCATCATGATACTATGAGAGCTTTGAATGATGTATTTGGTATGGGATCATGATTTTAAAGTACGTTAGAGGTAGATGACAATATTGAAATGAGCAGAGAATTTTTTTTAGGTTTTGAAATTAGTGCAGAAAGCTACGACGTTCTTGAGATTTGACTGAGGTGTTATGATGTTATTATTACGATGATGATGTGTATTATGCTGTTGAGGAATGTTTATTATGATATGTATTTATTATGATGAAATACTGAAGAAGTGTCGACGAATATGTATATGTGTAATAAGGTAAGGAATAGTGAGTAGTGGTTAGGGACACTGACTTGTGAAAAAGGATGATGGAAACCAAGAATCATACTTTAAAGAGTTATTAAATGTGTGTAAATGCGTGAATGTATCACAATGCTGACGAAAATTTTTTGGACACTATTATATTTAAAGGATTTTGTTTCTACACATATGCAACGCAAATTTTCGACCTGTGAAAATTTTTATATGAGACTGTCACTGTAGCGCAAACTGCTGTCGTAAATATTTCAGTGAGAAAGGTAAGTGACCTTGACGTAATGCGTTTTGGGAGCTCAGCTGAGGGATAGTCGTCTGACAACAGAAAGCCATTACGTGGAGAAAAAAAAGAGGCCATTATCCTTGCTATTGACAGTTCTTTGTAGAAAGCATCGCAAATACGACACCGTCAAACTTGAAAACACGATTACACTGTAGAGTTCTTAATTTATGATATTTACTGAAATGAAATGATGAGAAACATTTCACATCTATTGTCTTGCTAGTTGAAAGATTGTTTACTGCATTATGAAATGCCTTATGGCTAGCGAATGACGCTTCACGCCTTGCTTTGCCTATTTTGTTTAATATCTAGTTTCTAGTTGCACTGCATCATTGATTAAAATAAAATTTAATAGATGTACTAATATAGTTATTTTATGCCTACAGATCCAGTAAAAATAATAATTTTATGATCTACTTCCAAGAAAATGAGGGAACATAAATAGATATTTCCCTTCACTGGAATTGCATAAATCATCTTTTTACAATTTGGTAACTTGTCTGCTAGAGTAAGTTCTCATGATGCATCACTCTAGTGTTAAGATGTGACATAGGTATTAAACATGGCTATTTTTACTGTAATATTTTCTCTGCTTGAGCTTTGTCATGTTTAGATATAAGTTATTGCATTTGCTGCTGCTGTTTGCCAGGCATAGTGCTACTGAATTTCACTTTGTATTACTCTGTTAAGCCAGTTTTACTACTGATTTATTTTTCTTGTTGCTGCACATTGCCTTATATTAGTTGTAATATTGCAATTGCTTTCCTAATTTATATATACTGCTGCAAGCTCTGCCAATTTGTATTTTTTGTCATTGCTGTTTGTGTTAATTTGTTGTGTGTTGCTGCATTGCCTCGTCCCTTAGTTTAGCATCTGAGCTCAGTAGATTTAAGTTAGCTTAAGATGGGGTAGACTATATGAGAGAACGAGTTGTGATGAATTGGAAGAAATGCATTGAGAAGCTCTAAGAAAATGGTTTGGCCAAAAAAGGATTTTGAAAGAGGCTATGAACAAAAAAGTAGGGTTTAGGGACAACAGGTTTAGGTAGGATTTCCTTGGAAATAAATGATTAGGTAAGATAATGGAAAATAAATAATGAGGTAAGAAATATGTGAACATATAAATACAGAAAGCATGCTTGGATAGGATTTTTTTGGTGGAAACAAATGTTGAAATAAGACGAAAGATCTATGGAATGAAGTTTTGGGTTGGACTGCAGTACCAAATGTTACACTGAAAACAAACCATGTCCTTTCCTCCTGTGTTATTCTGCTATGTGTTTGTGTACTCATGTGTATTTGTGTTTTTCCTGTCTTTATGTGTTTAGCTGATGAGAGTTATGTTGTAGAACTTTTCTAATACTATGTTATTTACTTTGTAAAGCTGTTTAGACATTATTTACCCTGTTCTGTTTTAATGCTCATGTGTGAAGTTGATGTTTCAAAAGTTATTCTGATCTTTTATGTATGTACTTATGTCATAATTCTTGTAACACTGATGTATATGTTTATTTCTATTCTTTTGTAAAGCCTGTTTTACTACAAATGTTATCTGTATTGTTATGTTCTTTAATAATGTATTTTGTACCTTTGTAATTGTATTCTTATGTTGTAAATTTATAATTGTATAGATACCAGTTCTTCAAATTAAGTTACATTTCACTGCACACGTTTCTGTTGGTTATAGTGATGCACAATATGTGAGAAGTTGGGACTGTTAGTGTTTGCATGTATGTTAATAATTCAGCAAGGGACTGGTTAACAGCATTGCTGGTTCTAAGGACATTTCAAAAAAAAAATTGTGAGTGTACAAGTGGTGGTTCATGGTCTTGATATATTGTCTGCAAGACTCTTCGATTGTGCACCTGCACAGTCGCGACAGATGGCTGCTGGCTGTCTCTACAAGGACTGCCGTGGGTCTGCACCTTTGATGACCCACCATTACCATTACTGCTACAAGGACTGCAGTGGGTCTGCACCTTTGATGGCCCCCATAATCTCTAACAAGACTACAGTGGTCTGCTCTGTGATGACCTACTTACGAATATTCTTCAAAACTTCGACTGACTCTGTTGTGGGGTTGCTCTGTTGTGGCCCATTACCTGTCTGCATGTCGAGAGTCAGCATTGTCTTTCCATTGGAAGGACAACACTACTTCTTCAAGACTGCATGGAAATCCACTACTTCCATGTGCATTTTCTTTTACTGCTCAGACTTTGAGAAAAACACTGCTGTTTTACTGTGATGAACGATCAGGACTGTCTTTATGGACTGTGAGAAAATTTTAGCTTTTGACCAACATTGTATCAATAAGTGTGTTCATTTGATTTCTTTTTTATTGTAATTCTGAAATTTTTTTTACAAATCTCTATTGGCCACTGCCCAAAACAATTTGTAAAATTTTTTGTGGGGAGCATGGGGGCTATGCAAGTAGGCTGTTTAGGTTTTTATATTGGTAACACCACGTAGCACTATGTATGAAAATCACTGGCTGTGCTGTGTGCAGTCTGTGGCTGGTTTGCATTGTTGTTGGCTATTGTAGTGTTGGGCAGCTAGATGTTAACAGCGCATAGCGTTGTGCAGTTGGAGGCGAGCCGCCAGCAGTGGTGGATGTGGGGAAGTGAGATGGCCGATTTTTGAGAATGGATAATCTGGAGGTGTGTCCATCAGAAACAGTACATTTGTAAGAATGGATGTCATGAACTGCTATATATATTATGACTATTAAGATAAATACATTGTTTGTTCTCTATTAAAATCTTTCATTTGCTAACTATGCCTATCAGTAGTTAGTGCCTTCCGTAGTTTGAATCTTTTATTTAGCTGGCAGTAGTAGCGGTCGCTGTATTGCAGTAGTTCGAGTAACGAAGATTTTTGTGAGGTAAGTGATTTGTGAAACGTATAGGTTAATTTATTCAGGGCCATTCTCTTGTAGGGATTACTGAAAGTCAGATTGCGTTGCGCTAAAAAAATATTGTTTGTCAGTTTAAGCACAGTCATGTATAATTTTTCTAAGGGGACGTTTCAACACATCCATGCCCGAGGCAGGATTCGAACCTGCGACCGTAGCAGCAGCGTGATTCCGGACTGAAGCACCTGAACCGCTCGGCCACAACGGCCGGCTCAAATGAAGTGTAATGAAATGGCAATGATGATAAGCTCTGAAGAGAATTTAATGTCGTTCAGTGACGTTATCCTTGTTTGAAGCAGTGCGAAAACGTATCTTGGAGGTGAATGTTAGCCTCAGAGTGTTAGCCACTTTTAATTAAATAAGGGAACCCAGTTCTAAGGAAAGAAGGGAAAGCAGAAAGGTGGAAGGAATATATAGAGGGTCTATATAAGGGCGATGTACTTGAGGACAATATTATGGAAATAGAAGAGGATGTAGAGGAAGATGAAATGGGAGATACGATACCGCATGAAGAGTTTGACAGAGCACTGAAAGACCTCAGTTGAAACAAGGCCCCCGGAGTGGACAACATTCCATTAGAACTACTGACGGCCATATGAGACAGGCGAAATACCCTCAGACTTCAAGAAGAATATAATAATTCCAATCCCAAAGAAAGCAGATGTTGACAGATGTGAAAATTACCGAACTATCAGTTTAATAAGTCACAGCTGCAAAATACTAACACGAATTCTTTACAGACGAATGGCAAAACTGGTGGAAGCTGACCTCGAGGAGATCAGTTTGAATTCCCTAGAAATATTGGAACATGTGAGGCAATACTGACTCTATGACTTATCTTAGAAGAAAGATTAAGGAAAGGCAAACCTACATTTCTAGCATTTGTAGACTTAGAGAAAGCTTTCACGATTGGAATACTCTCTTTCAAATTCTAAAGGTGGCAGGGGTAAAATACAGGGAGCGAAAGGCTATTTAAAATTTCTACAGAAATCATATGGCAGTTATAAGAGTAGAGGGGCACGAAAGGGAAGCAGTGGTTGGGAAGGGAGTGAGACAGGGTTGTAGCCTCTCCCCAATGTTATTCGATCTGTATATTGAGCAAGCACTAAAGGAAACAAAAGAAAAATTTGGAGTAGGTATTAAAATCCATGGAGAAGAAATAAAAACTTTGAGGTTCGCCGATGACATTGTAATTCTGTCAGAGACAGCAAAGGACTTGGAAGAGCAGTTGAACAGAATGGACAGTGTCTTGAAACAAGGATATAAGATGAACTTCAACAAAAGCAAAATGAGGGTAATGGAATGTACTCGAGTTAACTCGGGTGATGCTGAGGGAATTAGATTAGGAAATGAGACACTTAAAGTAGTAAAGGAGTTTTGCTATTTGGGGAGCAAAATAACTGATGATGGTCGAAGTAGGGAGTATATAAAATGTAGACTGGCAATGGCAAGGAAAGCGTTTGTGAAGAAGAGAAATTTGTTAACATCGAGTATGAATTTAAATGTCAGGAAGTCGTTTCTGAAAGTATTTGTATGGAGTGTAGCCATGTATGGAAGTGAAACATGGACGATAAATAGTTTGGACAAGAAGAGAATAGAAGCTTTCGAAATGTGGTGCTACAGAAGAATGCTGAAGATTAGATGGGTAGATCACACAACTAATGAGGAGGTATTGAATAGAATTGGGGGGAATAGGAGTTTGTGGCACAACTTGACAAGAATAAAGAACCGGTTGGTATGACATGTTCTGAGGCATCAAGGAATCACAAATTTAGCATTGGAGGGCAGCATGGAGGGTAAAAATCATAGAAGGAGACCAAGAGATGAATACACTAAGCAGATTCAGAAGGATGTAGGTTGCAGTAAGTACTGGGAGATGAAGAAGCTTGCACAGGATAGAGTAGCATGAAGAGCTACATCAAACCAGTCTCAGGACTGAAAACCACAACAACAACAACAACAACAACAAGGGAACTCGGGCTACGATGTGGTCGCATTTTGCCAGTACAGTGCAACCACTTTTTACGCACCTACACACACTCAAAAACAATTTTTCAACAGTTTTTCCGAAACATAAATTCCAGATCAAGGCATCACTGTGAATTAGTTTATGATAGTAGGAGCAGAGACTTAGCCAGTGATGTCACACGCATCGCATGAGTCAAATGGAGCGTTTCAGTGGGCTTTCCAGTTATTTGAATTTCATTTCCGATTTTATAAAAGAATACTGAAGTTCTAGAGGGAAAAAAGCATGTTGTGAGCATAGAATGTCGTAATTAACCATTCAAGATGATTTCCAGAAAACAGTCAAATACCCTTTTCTAAGCCTCGAGAAAGGAAGATGTTTTTGTATTACCAGACCCATTTTGCTCTCTTTTTTTTCTTTTTTTTTCTGCGTAAAAAGACGAATTGCAGAAATACTATAGCAGTGCTAGTGCAAGAACACCAAAACGTGGTTATTTAACCACGAATGAAAGTATGCCCAGTTTATTTATAAAGTTCACTTCGTTCTCAGAGGAAAAGCATGTGCCAAGTTAACGCCACATATTACAGATATAGTAAGCACTCCATCTTCAGGCCAAAAATGGCCTATTGGGACCATCCGACCGCCGTGTCATCCTCAGTTGAGGATGCGGATAGGAGGGGCGTGTGGTCAGCACACCGCTCTCCCGGTCGTTACGATGGTTTTCTTTGACCGGAGATGCTACTATTCGGTCGAGTAGCTCCTCAATTTGCATCCCAAGGCTGAGTGCACCTCGAAAAATGGCAACAGCGCATGGCGGCCTGGATGGTCACCCATCCAAGTGCAGGCCACACACGACAGCACTTAACTTCGGTGATCTCACGGGAACCGGTATATCCACTGCAGCAAGGCTGTTGGCCACAGATATAGTAAGCAATAGAATTATGCTCAGACGCCAGTTCGGATTCACTCAGAACCATATTATCCAGTCTCTCATTTGCAAGATCAGAAAGCCTGAGTTCACCTTCCTTCAACAGGCATTATCTAGTTATGAATTCTGAGTCGATATATTTTTGGAAATGACTGTGTCAACGTCTCATTTTCTTATCTCTATTCTGCTGAATACTCCTCCAAAACACTCCTCTGTTGAATACTCCTCCAAAACCTGTGTGTCCATCATGTTAGAAGTGCAGTTTATGACCTCGTACGGCCTGAATATGGTGGGGCAAGTGGGGCCTGGTTGGTGTCGTAGTGGAGAAAAATGAACTAGCATGAAAGGTAATCGAATGGCACGTAGATGCGGGTGGGTGGAGTATGGCTAGACGAGGGGGTCAGGGAAGTGTTTGCAAAATGTGTTCAGAGGCGGCTTACAAAGCTGGGAAGGAGGCTGGGATTATCTGGAGAGGTAGGTTTGAATAGCTCCCCAGGGAGGACAGAGTTTTCACCATAGATGAACTCACTCGTGGTGCTCTCGATATCTGGTTCGTATGATGACCGTAGGCAGAGGAGTACTCATTGGAGGGTCTCGATCGAGTCTGTTTGCTTGGAGGTGGTAGGCAGTCATGCAAATTTTGTTGATACCACACAGCTGACAGTACAGTTGACTTAATAAAAAATCGCTGTGTAGGCACACACTGCTACAGAAGTATTAGGCTCCCATATTACCTGACTTGCGATCAGTTAGCGACTTCACATTGCTGATCAGAACTCCACTGCTATGTGGGAGGTGGAATCGTAGTCGAAACTTAAGGTCCAGCACTTGCTGATATTACCGTAACGAGTACAATGACAATTTTTGCTAACGAATAGTGCTTTTTTTGTTAGTAAGATCGTATGCAGCAGGTCACAGATGCGAATAAAAATAACACAGACCAACAATAGAAAAACTTTTTTGCTGAAAATATCTTATTCTTATGTTTTTAATGGTGGGAATTAAAAATATGATACTTAAAAAACTGTATCACCCACCATTTCTTCACATTTTACAACGATTTTTTAAAGAATTTAACAGCTTTTATATACTTAAAATAACTGAAAAAGGAGGTGAAATGAATGTAGATGACGTTGGTAGCACTGCTGAAAAACATTTGCTGGCAAAAAAAGTTCGATTCTATTTTTCTGTTAAAAGCTGGTGTTTTGTTTACTGTTAGCCTAACCTCACTTTCCCGTTTCCTGTACATGTGTTCAGTACAATTTCTAACCATGGTTTTAAAAACGCTGCTGGCAGTTTTTGTTATATTTATGGTGAATTTGTTATTAAAAACACCAAAGACACATTACAGACTTTGTGAAAAAGGTTTATCTATCATAGCTTGGATCTAAACTTGGTGATCAAGATAAATCTTGGGCGCTGCATGAAGTATGTTACGTGTGTGTTGAAGATCTGAGAAAATGGTTCAAAAAGGAGAAGAAAGCCTTTAGATTTGCTGTTCATAAGATATGAATGGAGCCAAGAAATCATTCCAACAATTTCTACTTTTACAGTGTTGATATTACTGGTCATAATTCGAAAAACAGCAAGGTAATAAGCTACCCTAACCTTCTGTTTGCCATCCGACCAGTAGGGCATAGTGTAGATTTGCCAGTTCCTGAACAACCAGATGATTCAAATTCTATTTCAATAGAAGTATTTTCTGATGTCCAATCTGGTTTAGATGAACCAGATGACGATGAATTCCATTGTAATACAGAGAGTCTAGAGCTCAAATTGTTTACTCAGACCGAGCTTAACGATTTGGTTAGGGATCTGGGCTTAACGAAAGAAAAAGATGAATTGCTTGGCTCTAGATTAAAAGAAAAGAACTTATTGGCGGTTGGTACCAGCATATACATGTATAAAAAGAGAGAGCAGCAATTTTCCAAGTTTTTCAACAAGAAGGTAATTTAGTGTAGCCTACTGCTCAGACAGTCATACAACGTTCATTGATACCACACAGCTGGCAGAGTTGGGTGAAGAGTGCTGATTCAAACTGCCGGCCCTGGTTGGTGGTGACGGTACCAGGGCAGCCGAAGTGGGAAAACCAAGAAGATACAAAAGCCTTATCCAAGGTTTCAGCAGTTATGTTGGTGAGAAGTACTGCCTCTACCCACCAAGATAAACGATCGATGCAGGAAAGAACATAACGGAAGCCCTCTGAGGGGGGAAGGGGGCCGATGAGGTTCAGGTGTAATTAGAGAAAGGAGCCAGATGGAATGCCGAATTTGCGGAGAGGTGGAACAGTGTGCTCGGTGACTGTTGCGCTGGCAGGCGATGCTGTTCTGGGCCCAAGTCTGACAATCGCACTTCATGTCTCACCACACGAAGCATTCGGACACGAGGCGTGTCGGTGACTTAATTCTGGAGTGTGCTAGAGAATGTGTGCAAACACTGAACGGCGGGTAGGGGTGGGGATGAGGAATTGGAGGGTGCCGGTGGAGGAGTCACACCAGATTTCCTCTCGGACACTGGCGAATTTTGCTTTGGTGAAAGACAGCGAAATGGAGGTGCTGTTGAAAAGTTGCTGTGTATCCTCGGCCTGGTTCTGTAGGGCCATGAGGTCGGAAAGGGCGACAACCGTTGTGACGGTGCTAGTGCAGGAAAGGAAATCTGCAACGATGCTGTCAGCGCCTTTGATATGCCCATGTCAGTAGAGAACTGAGAGATGATATCAAAATGCCGAAAGTGTGGTATTTGCTACTGGTTTACGGTCGGTCAGGATGTGGAAAGTTTGACCCTTGATGTTGGGGGCAAGTGTTTCACCACCACATAAACTGTTAAAAGTGTGCAGTCGAAGTCTAAGTCTTTTTGTTGGGCGCGTGAAAGTTTCTTCAACAAGAACTGAGGTGATGTGACCACGTCATTGTGGCATTGCTCTAGAACCATGCCTATGTTACCGTAACTCGAATCCGTGGTGATGGTAATTTCAGGATCCGAGATTGGATAAGCGAGGGTGACGGCTCCTGCGAGACAGTCTTTCAGGGTCTGGAAGGCTGCATGCATTGCTTCCGCCCATGGAACAGGGGTTGACCCAGAAGTTTGCTTGCCAGTGAGGGCATTAGTGAGGCCAGCCTGGGTGTTGACTGCTGCATGCAAATGACAATGGTAATGGTAATAGTTTATTGTTCCTAGGAACCGATGGAGCTCTTTGTATGTGGTAGAGAATGGCATGGATAAGATTGATTGCACTTTTGATTCAGGGTGGGAGGGGGGGTGTACACCATTGGCTGAGATTGTGTACCCTAAGAATTGGATAGATTGTTGGCACAGTTGCAGCTTGTCAGTGTTGGTCTCGACTCTGTTTGATGAGAGAGTGTCCTTTACTATCGTGATTAGAGTGCTGCAACGCTCAATGTTTGAGCGGTCACGGCTTGCCTGTTGACGTGGGGACCGAGCCGCCCGTGTCCGGCCCCATACGACTCGGCTCGGTCACGTACTCGCCCCATGGCTGTTGTCCGGATTCCGGACACGCGGATAACCGAGCAAGACCGGTCACCGCTGATGTCTCACCTCACCTCGCCCCGGCTCGCTGCACTGTACTGTACAAATACAACGCCTCTCTGTCTCTCTCTCTCTCTCTCTCTCTCTCACACTCACTCACTCACTCACTCACTCACACACACACACACACACACACACACACACACACAATGTATTTGTCTCTCTCTCTCTTTTAATACAAAAGTAACGTTTCCAAGACCGCGTACTTCACACAGCTAAATTCATATAGCACTTGGAAAGTAAAATGATATTTCAATACAACTGCGGATACAAGACGAGTCTCATTTCCAGTTCCCGTAATCTAGAAGACAACCATCATCAGAAAGAAAGCATACAAAGAACATTAAACATTTGACGTAACTTGTCATACTTTTCATTTGTTTGTAACAGAAACAAAATTATAGTTATTGTTGATCACCAGTAAATCACTAACGCGTTCCGGATTTAATTGGCGTGGCCATATTTTAGTAACATGCCGGCTTTACTAAAGCATCTTTCACTAGGTGCGCTTGTTGCTAGGGTACATAAAATACGTCTTGCAACTGCAGCCAGGCCTGGCAGATCTGTTTCATGTCTGCTCCACCACTTCAAGATGTCATCATCATCATCTCCGGGGTGCATTAAAACGCAGAGATCTACTTCATCTGCTGTGGATGATCTGTTGTTCCTCCATTCCTTGAAACGATATCTCTTTCTGGCTCGTTATGACAAAGTACTTGAAGGATCTATGATAATAAACAAAAGAAACAAGTAATACAGAACTGATGTGGAAATCATCGAAACGTTCCCGTAAAAGGAGGTGTTTTACGTACATTGGCACCCTGGTCGGAGACAAAAACAAAACTGTGCGACATGTCAGGCGAAATGTCCCAATCAGCCATCCTATCTTCAATTTCTTTCATAATATTTACTCCCGTCCTCTTAACGTCCGGGAATTTTGTTGTAAATGAAACATTGTCCACAAGAGACCAGTCTGTGTTAATGTACTGTGTTGTAAGCGTCAAATAGTGGAACTGATTACGCGAATCAGTCTACATATGAACTCTCGTAGCACATGTTTTATTAATAACTTCCGCAATAACAGAAGGGACTATGCTGTTTCTTATTGCATCAGCTTGTTCTTTGACATGTCTGCTTATAGTAGAGGGATGTGGCATGACATCTGCCACGTTAACTTTTCCATAATGCGCACCTACATGTATTAATTATTGACCTAGTTCTCTGAAACCTTCACCGGAAACAGCATTAAAAGGACTGATATCTTTAGCACATATTGCAAGACACTTTGCTGTAGTACTATTTTTTATTATTGCCGGTATCCCTCAAGGAGCTGTATCTTTGTGAGGTTTCTTGCAACTATGTTTCTTTAGATGAGAGGTTCCCGACTCGAAACACAATAATGTTGAGCAGTTTATGCTTGATACGTACCCAGTAGACGCACTGTTTTCGTCTACAACCAACAGAAATGTACTCCATACTTGACTTTTTAGACCTTCCCGTTTCTTCAGTGTGTAAGCATTGGTTTCAATCTTACGTCTTACTGCACTGGCTTCCTCGCGCAGCATGATTACAGAGAGACACACACCACAAATGAGAAGCTTGTACTGGCTGCAGTCTCACACGGATAATGACACTATAATGTGTTTGAAGTTACGTGCTACGTATCCGGTCACGGCTTCTATGCTCGGTCACTACAACTAGTGCGGGCAGCCTACCCAGTTAGAGTGTGCTCCCCCCATCTCTTATTTTGTGCTCACCTACTCGGTCATGCAGGACTCTAATCGTGATGTTGCGTTCGTGATCTTGCGTGGATTTGCTGAAGATCAGGATTTCGTTGAAGTATATGAAACAGAAGTTGAACTAGAGCAAGAGAGAGTCAATAAAGCGTTGTCAGGTCTGGGCAGCATTTTCTAACCCGAATGGCATGAAATGGTACTTGTACATGAAATGAAATGTCGTGTGACTAAGGCCTCCCGTCGCGTAGACCGTTCGCCTGGTGCAGGTCGTTCGATTTGGCGCCACTTGGGCGACCTGCGTGTCGATGGGGATGAAATGATGATGATTAGGACAACACAACACCCAGTCCCTGAGCGGAGAAAATCTCCGACCCAGCCAGGAATCGAACTCGGGACCTTAGGATTGATATTCCGTCACGCTGACCACTCAGCTACCGGGGTACTTGTACAATCCGATGGGGGTGATAATCGCCGTTTTCGGAATGTCTTCAGGTGCGACTGGGATTTGGAATCCAGTATGCTGGAAATTGTAGCACCCACGAGAAGGTGAGTGAAGTGGGAAATATTTGGTATAGGATAATTGTACATCACATCTGTAATCACCACACATACGACTGGAGCCGTCCTGTTTATGAGTGGGGTGTATGTGTGACAACCAGTTACCATCGGAGGGCTATAACACTCCCACATCAAGAAGTTCCTGTATTTGCTGGTAAGCCAAGTGTGTAACTTGAGTGTGTTAAGGCGACGAGCCTTGTGGCTAATAGGTGGGTCCTCGGACATCATGATGCGATGAACAACATCCGTCCATGACAGTGGAAACCAAATGTTCTATGACTGCATGTGGGCAGGGCGTGGTGTTGGTTGATTTATTAGGGGCGCATGGCTTGGAAGCAGCGTAGTTGTCTGTTCAAGAGGGGAATGCCAGTGAAAAAGTCACATTTTTGTTATGTTTACGACAGTGTGGATGGCAGTTTGTGAGTGCCGAGAATGAGGTAGGTGCGAGCACTGCGCGTAGAGGCTGTCTAATGTCTATTGTCCATAGTGCATGAGAGAGGCG
Organism: Schistocerca americana; assembly: GCF_021461395.2. NCBI lineage: Eukaryota > Metazoa > Arthropoda > Insecta > Orthoptera > Acrididae > Schistocerca > Schistocerca americana. The sequence goes on from NC_060123.1 coordinate 228,447,501, forward strand.
CAATCGGCAGTGGCGGCGCTGCTGGCGCGCATGGAGCTATGGAGCGAGCTGTGCAAGAAGGCACGAGAGAGGGGGAATGTTTATCAACACACTGAGCGATTGCGCGCATGGCTGCGGGGAGGGGGGGGGGGGGGCATGGTCAGAGCCTGGACGGCTGAATTGTCATGAGGCGCATGAGTGTCAGTTTGCGAAACAGATGAGAGTCTTTGAGCGAAACACACTTGATGGGGGCAGGAGGAGGTGGGGGTACCACTGTGTGGTTGAGACTGGAGTCACACGAGATAGGTGTTGCTAATCTGTGTGCTGTTGTCAGCGGAGCTGTCAGGTGTGGCGGATGAAGACTCAGGTGTCGGCGCTGCTGAGGGCTGTGAATTAATGTGAGTGGTGATCACGGCAAGCTCACCCTCAGTGCAGGCAATGCGATATTTCAAAACGGCGTTCTCACAGTGGAGGGTGCATGTCTGAGCACTTTCCGCCAGGACGTGATTCACGGTCTGCACAAGTCTTGCTTACAAGAGACGCACACTGATGCACTAAACAGTTAACAGCATTTACACTCGGAGCAGGTGGTGGAGCACGGTCACACAGGATGTGAGAGTTAGAGAAGCGGTGAAAGAGAGAACTTCAAATGGCGTTTGGAGACAGGTGGTGGTGGTGTGATAAGACATCGATTCCCGGGAATGGTTCTGCGATGTCCGTCACGTGGAAGATCCAGGGGAGGGAGAGGCCATTAGAGAGGGGGAGTTGAAGCTCGATAGAGCCACAGGTATGGAGTGTAGCTTGCAGGAGAGAGCTTGTGCATGTGAGGGGGTGTGTGACCATCGATTTACATACAATTGAGATCTCAGCGCCAGTGTCCATGAGAAAGTTGCAACTCGAAGAGTAGTCTTTGACATAAAGGCAGCCGTTTGACAGGACGGAGATGTGGACGGATGTAGCATGGGTTGGTGTTATCTGATGATTGGCTTTATGGATGCTTGCACAGGGGGTGGCACTTTTTTGCATTATCACCAAATACGGTGTGGTACCAACACTGAGTGTAGATTGGGAGAGGAGGCGGCCAGTCATCCCCTATGTGTTTGTGTTCGTACACCAGGATGGCCAGTGCAGGCACGATATGCAGCACCTCAGTGGCAGAGAGTTTATGTGCTGGGTTCCAGGTGGCGCAGCAGTCTGGGGGGCAGCGTGCAGCCTGCCCCTGCCTGCAGCTAGACAAGCTACTGGTGCTAGAATGCCAACCTGTTTGCGTGAGCTCCTGTTGGTGGCACTGGTGTATGAACGAATAGATCTGGTCAGCCATCCACAGATGCAAACCGATGGGTTCCAGGGCATGGAGGAGGAGATGAATCTGGAGATCTGTAGGCAGTTATAATAACCACATCGTCCACAGGGTTTAATCCAGCATCACCTGTTCGTTGACCAGGAGACATAGCTGTAGTAACCAAAACCAACCACGGGAACACCTTGGGCGGCAGATCGGAGCCGCCAGGCGGGGAAGCTGCTGGCGGTGGAGCACGCACCACTGGGTAAACACAAAGACGAGTCGGACGACAGACCAATGACAACTGACAACAACCGAACATGACCGACTATGACCGACACAACAAGGAAGAGATAAACAATGGAGGCTTGTGGAAACCACAACACCAAACACCAACAGTAAATCCACGGGGAACCAGAACCAGGCAAATGTCAACAAGGAGCAATGACCAGAATGCAGTACCGCCGAGATAGAAACGTAATCCAGAGCGAGTACCAGACTGACTGGACTAGGGCAGAGTGGGTCCCTATATACGAAACCAGAGGGGGTGGCTATTGGCCGCTGTCTGCACGTGGCATAGCGGAGGCGCGCTCGCTACGCGAGAGCTGCTGCATGGAATAGCCGCCGCGGAGGTGGAGCCCTCTGTAGGCTGACCACGTCCATTTGTTCTGGCACGTGTTCGACTTCCGCGGTGGAAGGTACTAGAATAGCTGTCACCAAGGCTGGGACAGGGTGCGGTCGCCGAGATGTTCCTCATACAGTATTCGCAAAACAACGTCTTGGTGAGAATGCAAGAGGTGCTCGATGATAGTCTGTTTTGTGAAATCATACTTTGAAGTTAGTGGTGGTGTCAGAAATAGGTCGCAGATCAGGTCTGTGTGCCCGTGCAGTTGAGTAATGAGGAACAGGAATTTTGAATTGTCATCGGTGATGCGGTACAGTTTGAACAAGTTCTCCACCAGTGCAAACTACGTTGCTGGGTTGTCCTTGGATAGTTGGGGAGGGTCAGTAAGCAGCCTGGTGGTGGCTACAATGGCACAGCTTGTTCTTTATCTGAGTCCCTCGTATCACTCGTATGATGTGGATGCTGGACTGGCGTGGTCGATGCAGACGGCACTGCTTAGGGTGCAAGTGAGCAGTCTATTGATACAGATGAGAATGGCACCGAAGCACTAGGAAACGACGCTGTAGAACTGTCTGATGCAACATTAGTGGCACAGAAGTCCAATGCAGAAGGCATGGCCAGTGCCATGTGAAAAGTGAGCGGGTGAATGGCTGCAGCTGAAACCCCCCTGGAGGGTGGGCAGGAGGGAAGAGCAGACATGCACAGAGCAGCACAGTAAAATGTTCCCACCAGGCTGTTGACATGACAAGTCAGGGCATATTCGGAGAGGCGGAAACCACAGTAAGTATCACTACGTGACTCATTGTTCACATCAGGTGGGGGCCTGTAAAGTGCATGGTCACTACTGGGGGCGGAAACTGGCCTGGACATGTTCATGATATACACTGTGTTTGTCCACTTTGTAAACCGATGAAGTGGTAAAGCACTCGGGCATCATGGGAGCACGATCGATACATGTCGTCTTTCCTAACAAAGTCGAGATTGCACACGACACTGTTGTAATGGTTTCCCGGGTGACCAGCGTCTGATACATAGTTTGTGCATGAAATACAGAATCCATGTTATCATGACAAAATGCAGGAACTTTGCTCTCCTCATTATCATTTTCGAAATGCATGTGTCGATGCACACTCACTGGGGCAGCAAAGCCTGAGTCTGCACTGTCGAGTGGCGAAAGTGTTGAGGTGACGAAACTGCAGGAAACATGTTGTAGAATCCAGGTGGTGGTGAAGCAACAAAATGTCCCTTTGTAGGTGCAGGAGCTTCAATATCCACATGCTGTGTGGCAGGATACACGGCCAAGTGGAATGAATGAAGGCATAAACAAAGCCAGTGTGGTAGATGTAAAAATACTTGCACTACGAGGAAACAGCACGCAAATTCTTACTTGGAGTCACTACTGTTGGTTTTTGGTTGGCTTGTAGCCCAAGGAAACACACTCATTTCCGTAAGACTCAGTATATTTCTTTACAGATGTCCACATTACAACAAGTCATAGAGCCAACTGAACAAGTGAGATGGCACGGGCCGCTAGGTTAACAGAGTAAAACAACTTGTGATGGTGAAGATATATCTTTCATACTTGTCAACGACACACCTCCTTCATGTGGAGAATAGCAGTCTATCCTTTCCATATTGTTATTTATGGCTTATTAGTACTTTTATGGAAAGATGTCTGTAAGAATGTTACAAAACAGAACTATAATGAATTTAACTTTTGTTGATTATATACGGGATTATTTAACAGTAATTATCACATTCAAAATCCATTATGTTGAAGTAACAACTATCCTATGAAAGAATGTTGAGTCAGAAATTATGAAGTGATGAATTCAAGTACTACTGCAGAGCAATTATTTTCGTGTGGTCAGTAAACCCAAAACAGTCATTATTATTCATTTTATGCCAATTTTAAATCATTGGCTGAATACTTTTCTAATTAAAAAATCCAGTTGTATCACATTTAGAAGTGTGTTTGAGAAAACCTGCAGGAGAAGATTTCAGTATGCTAATATAAGTCAGACTTTTGAAATGTTACTATGACGTGGCTCATGCAAACTTTTACTGTACCATGATAATTAATAATGTTTCTAATAACTGTATAATGAACTAATCTTATATTGTAAGTACATAATGAACTCTGCGATTAACTTGAAAATTTCGTCAGCTAAAGTGTACTTAGGTGTACCAGTCTCTTCTGCTGTGTGTTGCTGTTGGCAATTTGTTTCCAGTAGTCGTTGCCAATTGGATAATATTACATGATAGTCAACGAAAACCACTGAATGTATGATTTCTTTTGGCAGAATGCTTGAATTGATTTGTTTTCAATATAAAGTGTGAGGAAAACTAGATGTGCTAGCAGACTGACCAGTAGTAAGGACCAAGGCTAGATTAGGCCAGAATTTGACAATTATGTGGTGGGATGATGACGCCAATGAATGATAACACATAAATACAGTTGCTATCATAGATGGATGTTTAATGCATCCTGAGGTATATATTCACCATTGCAATAACCTATTTGTGTATTTTATTTCCAATGTTGTCTAAAATTCTGACAATGTAATTAAATTCTAACCTAACATATGAAAATAGTAGCTAATGTTATTTGTAAACCATAGGGAATTATGAATGAGTATTGTGATTGGCTTCCCAAAACTGTTTCTCCATTCATCATGATTATGTATCATCATTCATTGAACCAACAGTGGCACAGAATGGAAAAGCAGCAGTGAAGCATAAGTGCACTTTTACCTGTAGGTCTATTAGGTTTCTTTTACTAAGAAATTTGTACTGTTACGGTGTTTCAGATACTGTGAAGGATCTATAGTAATTAATATGAAAAATGTGGTTACACCATGTTGACTCTGTATAACCTACCAGGAAGTTTTATGATATTATTACTTACATGTCATATTAATCAAGATGCCCTACAAATTATGTAATGGAAAGAGGAAGGCACTGATTGAAATTAACATTGCTAGCTATGAGCTAGAGGGTTTTGTAAATTCTGGAATTGTTCAATTTTTAATGCAGTGTAAGTACGTGATTTAATATCGGGTAGTTTCATGTGAATGTCGTGTACTATTACGATGCCTAGATTAGTAATTGGTTTCGAATTTTTATGGGATTTATAATGCTGCAGCAAGAACTTGGCTGTAAGTGGAAGCCAGAATGATGTTTTTGAGTTTACGTCATTTACAGAAGAAAGTAATTTTTTACACTGAACGAAGCTTTATGTGATCGATCGCCAGCTACTTTTGTCAATGTATTTGGGTTCCATTTACAATACATCAAGTAATATGTAGCGACTAGCAAAGTTATGTTCACCCACAATTTTTCTTATTATATACAGGGAGTCAGTTTCTACTGCCATGGTGTTGTCATGGTATAGCAATGAAGTTTATGATTTATGATTAATTTAATAAAAAAAAAAAAAAAACAATGTTATGAAGTTTTAAGTTGGAAACAAAGTTTTGTATGGAAGCACACTCCTGGAAATTGAAATAAGAACACCGTGAATTCATTGTCCCAGGAAGGGGAAACTTTATTGACACATTCCTGGGGTCAGATACATCACATGATCACACTGACAGAACCACAGGCACATAGACACAGGCAACAGAGCATGCACAATGTCGGCACTAGTACAGTGTATATCCACCTTTCGCAGCAATGCAGGCTGCTATTCTCCCGTGGAGACGATCGTAGATGCTGGATGTAGTCCTGTGGAACGGCTTGCCATGCCATTTCCACCTGGCGCCTCAGTTGGACCAGCGTTCGTGCTGGACGTGCAGACCGCGTGAGACGACGCTTCATCCAGTCCCAAACATGCTCAATGGGGGACAGATCCGGAGATCTTGCTGGCCAGGGTAGTTGACTTACACCTTCTAGAGCACGTTGGGTGGCACGGGATACATGCGGATGTGCATTGTCCTGTTGGAACAGCAAGTTCCCTTGCCGGTCTAGGAATGGTAGAACGATGGGTTCGATGACGGTTTGGATGTACCGTGCACTATTCAGTGTCCGCTCGACGATCACCAGTGGTGTACGGCCAGTGTAGGAGATCGCTCCCGACACCATGATGCCGGGTGTTGGCCCTGTGTGCCTCGGTCGTATGCAGTCCTGATTGTGGCGCTCACCTGCACGGCGCCAAACACGCATACGACCATCATTGGCACCAAGGCAGAAGCGACTCTCATCGCTGAAGACGACACGTCTCCATTCGTCCCTCCATTCATGCCTGTCGCGACACCATTGGAGGCGGGCTGCACGATGTTGGGGCGTGAGCGGAAGACGGCCTAACGGTGTGCGGGACCGTAGTCCAGCTTCATGGAGATGGTTGCGAATGGTCCTCGCCGATACCCCAGGAGCAACAGTGTCCCTAATTTGCTGGGAAGTGGCGGTGCGGTCCCCTACGGCACTGCGTAGGATCCTACGGTCTTGGCGTGCATCCGAGCGTCGCTGCGGTCCGGTCCCAGGTCGACGGGCACGTGCACCTTCCGCCGACCACTGGTGACAACATCGATGTTCTGTGGAGACCTCACGCCCCACGTGTTGAGCAATTCGGCGGTACGTCCACCCGGCCTCCCGCATGCCCACTATACGCCCTCGCTCAAAGTCCGTCAACTGCACATACAGTTCACGTCCACTCTGTCGCGGCATGCTACCAGTGTTAAAGACTGCGATGGAGCTCCGTATGCCACGGCAAACTGGCTGACACTGACGGCGGCGGTGCACAAATGCTGCGCAGCTAGCGCCATTCGACGGCCAACACCGCGGTTCCTGGTGTGTCCGCTGTGCCGTGCGTGTGATCATTGCTTGTACAGCCCTCTCGCAGTGTCCGGAGCAAGTATGGTGGGTCTGACACACCGGTGTCAATGTGTTCTTTTTTCCATTTCCAGGAGTGTATTTATCATGTATACAAACTGTTATTAATTATCCTTCTTATACTGTAAAATACTTGTTAATTATTGGAGAAGAATTGTTTTTTGAAATGTCAGATTATACAATTTAAAGAAAACATTGCACAAGAGAATTTAGTGAAGTAATGTTTACTGTCATCCTGATTTTAATGAAGCATTGTTGGGGTTAATACACTTCAGAATGTTGTCTTATGTTGTAATGATGATCATGTGAATGTTTTTCTGCTACTTTAATGATACTGTAATTATGTGACATATAACTGTGTTGAGTAATGAGGTTACTGATGGGGCTATGTGGATTTATTGTGAAGTGGCATGAATATTATGATGTTTTAGTGATTCTTTATGAATTATTATCCTGATGATAGTGCTCTTCGAGGATAATAATTATTATATGGACTATTGTAAATGTTGATGATGATAATGATGTATTTAGGGACAAATATGATATAGGATGATGAAGCTATGGTTAGAGACTCTGAACTATGAAATGTAGTATATCATGCTCCTGTAGTCATGTAGAATGAAATAATAGTAAAGCATACATAATGAACAAAATAATCCAGCAAATGAGGAAACTGAACTGTAATAATTGTGATTACTGGATCTTCTGAGTAAGTGAGTGTAGCAGTGATTAAGACTGATCTGAATATTGTGGGGAGGGGGCAGGGGGCGTTATTATTGAAGTAATTACCCAATTATTACATTTTGTGTTATTGTAATTAAGACAGCATATTTTTGTAATTAATTGGTAAGCTGTATTACCTAGTACACAATTGTACTCGGCTGTTATTTGTAGGACAACATATGTAGTGAAACACTTTATAGTCTTTTGTCCTCATTATGAATATTCATCAATATTGTATCAATATAATAGAGGGAAACATTCCACGTGGAAAAAATTATATATAAAAACAAAGATGAGGTGACTCACCGAACGAAAGCGCTGGCAGGTCGATAGACACACAAACAAACACAAACATACACACAAAATTCAAGCTTTCGCAACAAACTGTTGCCTCATCAGGAAAGAGGGAAGGAGAGGGAAAGACGAAAGGAAGTGGGTTTTAAGGGAGAGGGTAAGGAGTCATTCCAATCCCGGGAGCAGAAAGACTTATCTTAGGGGGAAAAAAGGACAGGTATACACTCGCACACACACACATATCCATCCACACATACAGACACAAGCAGACATATTTAAAGACAAAGAGTTTGGGCAGAGATGTCAGTCGAGGTGGAAGTGTAGAGGCAAAGAAGTTGTTGAAAGACAGGTGAGGTATGAGTGGCGGCAACTTGAAATTAGTGGAGATTGAGGCCTGGCGGATAACGAGAAGAGAGGATATACTGAAGGGCAAGTTCCCATCTCCAGAGTTCGGATAGGTTGGTGTTGGTGGGAAGTATCCAGATAACCCGGACGGTGTAACACTGTGCCAAGATGTGCTGGCTGTGCACCAAGGCATGTTTAGCCACAGGGTGATCCTCATTACCAACAAACACTGTCTGCCTGTGTCCATTCGTGCGAATGGACAGTTTGTTGCTGGTCATTCCCACATAGAATGCATCATAGTGTAGGCAGGTCAGTTGGTAAATCACGTGGGTGCTTTCACACGTGAAATGAGATCCATCCTTCATGAAATCCTCCCCACTCCGCCAAGAGTGTCTTTCCGCCGTCCACCTAACCTTCGTAACCTGTTAGTTCATCCCTATGAAATCCCCAAACCACCTTCCCTACCCTCTGGCTCCTATCCTTGTAACCGCCCCCGGTGCAAAACCTGTCCCATGCACCCTCCCACCACCACCTACTCCAGTCCTGTAACCCGGAAGGTGTACACGATCAAAGGCAGAGCCACGTGTGAAAGCACCCACGTGATTTACCAACTGACCTGCCTACACTGTGATGCATTCTATGTGGGAATGACCAGCAACAAATTGTCCATTCGCATGAATGGACACAGGCAGACAGTGTTTGTTGGTAATGAGGATCACCCTGTGGCTAAACATGCCTTGGTGCACAGCCAGCACATCTTGGCACAGTGTTACACCGTCCGGGTTATCTGGATACTTCCCACCAACACCAACCTATCCGAACTCCGGAGATGGGAACTTGCCCTTCAGTATATCCTCTCTTCTCGTTATCCGCCAGGCCTCAATCTCCGCTAATTTCAAGTTGCCGCCACTCATACCTCACCTGTCTTTCAACAACTTCTTTGCCTCTACACTTCCGCCTCGACTGACATCTCTGCCCAAACTCTTTGTCTTTAAATATGTCTGCTTGTGTCTGTATGTGTGGATGGATATGTGTGTGTGTGTGCGAGTGTATACCTGTCCTGTTTTCCCCCTAAGGTAAGTCTTTCCGCTCCCGGGATTGGAATGACTCCTTACCCTCTCCCTTCAAACCCACTTCCTTTCGTCTTTCCCTCTCCTTCCCTCTTTCCTGATGAGGCAACAGTTTGTTGCGAAAGCTTGAATTTTGTGTGTATGTTTGTGTTTGTTTGTGTGTCTATTGACCTTCCAGCACTTTCGTTCGGTAAGTCACCTCATCTTTGTTTTTATACATCAATATTGTATTATTTTCCTTTTTCTTGTCACTGTCATAATCAGGCTACAGCAGAATCTCACACACAAGTTTTATGTACGGCTACTCTGCAGGGTGGGGGATAATATGTCAGACAAGTTTACTGTTTGAGCCCTTGGATTAAGACCGAGCGAGGTGGCGCAGTGGTTAGCACACTGGACTCGCATTCGGGAGGACGACGGTTCAATCCCGTCTCCGGCCATCCTGATTTAGGTTTTCCGTGATTTCCCTAAATCGCTTCAGGCAAATGCTGGGATGGTGCCTTTGAAAGGGCACGGCCGATTTCCTTCCCCATCCTTCCCTCACCCGAGCTTGCACTCCGTCTCTAATGACCTCGTTGTCGACGGGACGTTAAACACTAATCTCCTCCTCCTCCTTGGATTAAGGTATGACCCAGTTCGTTAGACTGCAGGAATGATGATAACTGTAATTACTGTTACCCTTTTTGTTATTCATATTTTTTGTGTTTTATAGTTTTCAAAAATAAATTGTGCTTAATAATGAACTATTGGATACCATATTATTATTTCACATGAAACTACTTTTTGGCACGTCCCAGAAAATAACCTTAAAATAGTATGTTATGAGATTGTTCACGTATCATATTTTTATTCCTGTTGTACTGAAAAATTTTTTTACCAAATTTGTCATTAAGTAAAATCCGTTATCACAATTTTTAAAACAATATTCTGTAATTAGACTTATAAATATAGATAATTTTTAATTATTAGTTTAATTATGTACAAATTCTAACAATTCTTTGAAATATTGTAATTGTTGAATGATATTTATACCGCAGCAGGAATGCCCACCAATTATTAGTCTCAAGTCAAAGTTTGTTGTGGTAATAGTGCACTACCAGATTAAAACATTCATCAATATGCAATGTTTTACGTAAAACTTTTCTTAAAAGGTAGTGCAAATGGAACAAAATAACAGAACAATAAATGGAAAAGTGGTCTTGTTTTAAATTAGTACACAAAAACCCAGGCAGAATTTAAGTTACACTTCCCATAGTTAAAATCAAACAATGGAAAATACAGGGTGGAATAATGACAATATTACGAAAAGGATAGATTGCTACTCACCGTATAGTGGAGATGTTGAGTCACAGGTAAGCACTACAAAAAGACTACTAAACATGTAAGCATGTGGCCAGAAGGGCTTCTTCTGAAATAGACACTACGCACACACACACACACACACACACACACACACACACACACTCTCAAACGTAGTTCATACACACATGACCACTGTCTCTGGCTCGCAGTGGTAATGTGTGTGTGTGTGTATGTTTGTTTTTACTTCAGAAGAAAGCCTTCTGGCCAAAATGTATTTGGAAATATTTTGGGCATATTAGTTTAGTTTTGATGTAGTGCCGCTATTCACTATAGTTCCATTCAATGAAGTGTTGCAACAGTTGAATTGGATTTTTCCTCCCAGTGTTGCAGAACTGTTTAAACATTGCTTCACAACCATGTATTTCAAACAGAGTGAAGAGTTCTATGACCAGATAGATGGTGTTGCTATGGGGAGCCTCTGAAGCAAGGTTATACCGAACTTCTTCATGGAAAAATTGGAGGAGCAAGCATTGGAAACTGAACACACAGCTGAATATCTGGTTCTGTTATGTGGATAATATGTTTGTTTTGTGGTGGCATGGTAGGGAGGAACTGGATCATATTCACAAACATCTGAATGGGATCAGTCCAAAGATTCAGTCTACCAAGGAGGAGGAGGCAGGTGGAAGATTAAATTTTCTTGATGTGCTAGTTTTCAAGAAAGATGATAGTTTGGGCCACACAGTTTACTGAAAACCCATGCAAACAGAACGTTACCTACACCAAGATTCGAACCACCACCCACAACAAAAGTGAAGCATCATAAAAATCTTGGCAGATAGAGTCAGGAAAGTCTTTGAACCAAAGCTGCTTGACACAGAATTAAAGCATCTCACCAATGCATTGCTCAAGAATTGTTATTCATTCACTCAGGTGAAAAGGGTATTATGACCACTGCATAGAAATCATAGTGATGCTCAAACACCAGTGAAATCAAAATTTTTCCTGCCATTCATTAAGGATGTAACTAACTGCACAGGAAAAATCTTGAAAAAGCAGAACATTGTGATAATTTACACACCCACATGGAAAATACAAGGATACTCTCCAACCACTGGAAAAAGCTGGAATTTATAGGATTCCATGTAGTTATGGGCAGGTGTACGGGGGTATTACGAAAAGAACTCTCAAAAAATGCCTCAAAGAGCACAAGAGCAAATGCAGAAGAGAGAGAGTGACAGATCAGCTACTGTGGAACATGCTTTACAGCAGAGAAACCAACACATTCACTTTGGTAGGACTCAAGTACAGCCAGTCATAAGTGGATACCATGTAAAGCTATCCAAGAGACCTTAGAGATTGTGAAACATCCCAGGAATTTCAATAGGAAGGAGAAGAGCATGAAAGCGAATGAAATTTGGATCCTGGTGCTGAAGACAATGTGTGCCAGTCTTCCACCATAGGAAGATAGTAACAGCAGACGACGACAGTTGACAACAGCCAATTGTGCCTGCACACTCAAAACATGTGACATCACGCCACTGTGCAGAAGCAGAATTTTGCAATAGTCAGTAGTGAGCCGAGGTGTGAACTGGACATTCAACAAAGGTATGATCCCCCTTAAAAATATCCTTTGCAGCTGGGGACAAAATGTTGGGTTTTAAAGTGAAACCCCTTCAACCACGGCATAATGATCTGGAATGTTTTATTAAATGTGAAAATTCTGGTCGTGAAAGTTTACATTTTAAAATTATGACATATGATACGCATATTAGAAAAATAATTTAAATATACTCATAATTTTATTGCAGTCATTATTATGTGTGATGTAATGCAAATTTTCTCTCGTGTTTCCTACATAAGCTATCCAATACTTCCTTAGCATTCATCATTGAGGTAATATTTGATGGATATACATCAGTGCCAGTCCATTCAAATGATCTTCTTGTCATCCTGCTGCAAAGATGTGTCTTCGGATGCCATAAAGGGGCCCACACATGTTCAATATTTATCGATAATACTAATTTGTCAAACTTTCAATATACTGAAGCGATCTCACAACATCAACAATAAGGGCAAAAATTGTCAGCTGATAACGCAGTTTTACAAAGCCAACATGTCGAACACCCACAAGAAAGTATGTGCAGGAATTATATTATCTATAGCTTGCAAGCAACAGAAGACAGAGAAAGAGAGGAAATGAGTTCAGGAATGGTTGAAAAAATTCAAACTGAAAACAAACAGTGCACACAAAAGCCTTGTGGCTAATACATGAACCTCTGTCAACATCTGAATGGAGAATATTGTCAATCAGTCAATACTTGACCTCACACATTCAGTGTGTATTGACAATACTGAGGATATTTTGAAGGCCATCAATACAACTCATCAATGTTTCTAGTGTTGACAATACATCAAAACATGCCCTCAGATCGTCACTATATTGGCAATTAAACATATTATTGAACATGTGAGGCCCTCTTAAGGTTGAAAAAGATCTCTCCACAGCACTGGTTGTTACAGGAAATGTTCACAACTGACACAAGACTGAATAATATTTGGCAGTGCTGTTGCTCATTTATTGGCACCTACTGGGGACTTTCGCATGTTTTCCTCCATGTGTTGCCAAATCTGTAGCTCTCCCTTCAGATCTACAAAACAAGGAAGATTGTTTTTGTATGCTTCAGCACTTTGCAAAACATGTGCTATATCTTCATCACTAAAGTTCTGTGACAGCAATTTCTGTAGATATCCAATTCTTTGTAGGTGAGGCGTACAGAATCTAAATGACATTTCATTTAATAAATGATCAAGAAAAGGTCTGATGGATGGTAATTCTCTTCTACAGATTGAGCCAGAAAATTGAGCCTGTTTGTCAGTTCAACACATAGCTTTACATTGCTACATAAACAGAATGCCGCCTGTAAGCATTTCATTTCAGGGAGTTCTCCATCAATTAGTAATTGTATCTGTGTATTTAGTAACATTGTTGTGATGAATAATTATAATTAATTAATAACATAACAACATAATTAATATAATAATTATATAATTAATTATAATTAATTAATAACAAAGCACAGGTTGCAATATGTGCCATCCTCTCTGCTGCTCCATCGCACAAAGTCAGATGTTACACATTTAATGTCTTTCAATGTAATCACAGCTCTGACACAAATGCATTGGTTTTATACAAGGTATGATTAGAAAGTTTTGAGAATGGGCTTGTAATTGTACAATGGTGGCACTTACATGCTAGTGTGATGCATCTCTTTCAGAATAGTTCCCTGCAGACTGAACACACTGACTCCAATGGTGTTTTCACTTTTGGAAAAATTCCTGGAATTTTTTTTCCTGGGGTGTGTTAAGGATGCTCTCCGTATTTGCCTGGATGTCTTCAATCGAGTCAAATTGCTTCCCGTTTAGTGAAAATTTCAGTTTAGGAAACAGGTAGAAGTCTGTAGGGGCCAAATCGGGGGAATATGGCGGTTGTGGAAGCACAGGAATTTTGAATTTGGTCAAAAATTCAACAATGGAGAAGGCACAATGAGCCAGAGCATTATCATGGTGCAGCACCCAACTCCTATCTTTCCACAATGCAGGCCTTTTCTTCCGGACCTTTTCATAATTGACTGTCCTCCAAGGGTAAATTCATGATGCACAATACTGGTAGAATCAAATCACCAACATTGTCTTCACCTTCAACCGACTTTGCCGTGCTTTTTTTGGTGGTGGTGAACCTGGAGTCTTCCACTTTGGTTTCAGGATCATATCCATATATCCATGATTCATCACCTGTAATTATACTGTTTAACAAATCTGGGTCATTTTTAGTCCAATTTATCAGACGTTGGTACACTTCAAGTCGGTATTGTCTCTGGTCACTTGACAACACTTTTGGAATGAATTCTGCAGACACTCAATGGATGTCAGATCCCCAGTTGAAATTGACTGAACTGCATAGAAACTTAAATTAAGTTCATCAGCCATCTCCCTAATTGTAAGTCTACAATCAGAGTGCACTTAGTTTTGAACTTTCACAACAGTTTCGTTTGTTTTTGAGATGAAGGGACGGCTGGACTATGGTCCATCTTAAAATGATTTGCGGCCAGTTTTAAATCTGTTGAACCAGATAAAAACATTTGACTGTCTCATAAAATTATCTCCAAAAGCTGTTAATACTTCACATGTCTCAGAAGCTGATTTCCTGGTTTTAAAACAAAATTTCACACAAACTCGTTGCTCCGTTTTTACGTCCATTTTACGCAGACGGAATCTGGCAACAAGTCCTAACAGACCTGCACTCAACCAGCTGCCACAACAAACTGAATAAAGGAAACACAGTTTCCTGTCAGAGGGCGTTCAAGGATAAGGCAATGACTCACTCCCCACCCTCCGTGTACCTGCCCGGCAAACCAGTAAGCAGTAGCGGATCCATTCTTAAAACTTTCCAGTCACACCTCGTATGTTTGATGAAAATTTGTTCCACCCTTTAAAGGTAATCTGCTGTATAAAGTAAAGAGTTTGCCAGCAGCAACATGATGCCTAATCAATATGTGGTACATAATTTGATGTCATACTAAAATATAGAGCTCAAAAATATCTACAAAGAAGCCCATGAGAACTTAAGCATATCTTATGGTTCACCCACAGTCACCATTTTTGTTGTTCAGATTCACTGTGCTAGGCACAATAAAAAACAAAAATGGTGATTATGAGTGCTCTGCTGGACTTTGTGTGGATCTTTTTCGGATCTGCAATTTATTACTATCCAATCTAACATATCTCTTAATGCATGCACAACTTATTACAAGAGACTGCATAGCTGACAGATTTTGCTGCACTGATTCACTATTATCAACTGTTATGATCTCTGGTTACTGATTTAATTTTTTAAGTAGCCTATGTTTATCCTATCTCCACATCAAACGTCATCAAATTCTATTTGGTGGTTCAACCATGAAAAGGTGACAGAAATATATAGTTACTTTCACATTTATAATATTGTCACCTTATGGATTACTCACTGTGTGTTTGAGAAAAATGTGAAATGCTACATGATGACTGAAATATGCTAGTTCATGATAAAAATACTAAACAGGACACAGAGTACCATTTGCTAAAATGAAGACTTGGGCAAAATGTCATGGCACATAGAACAACAAAGGTACTAACTATAAGAAGCCTGACAATGATGGAAAACTTAAATGTGTAGCTTCGAACAAAGCTGGTGGCAGTATCATTTTTTACTACCCAATAAAAGAATCCAGAGAGGTCAGATATTACTGAAAACACCTGAATGTGAAATTTTTCATGAAGTAAAAGGTTTAACTTTACTTGCATAGTGAGTAAAAACTACACAATAGCTCATTTATCTGCTATGCAATTCTGAAACGATAAACAGCATCACATTTTATTGTAATTTTATCGTAAATTATGGCAAAAAAGAAATAATAAGCAATGAAATTAATACATAACAAAAAAGTCCTATTATATTAGTTTAATTAAAGACTTTCTGCATTTTTTAAACTTACAATTACATGCTGTCCATACGTAAAAATTGTGATTAAGCCAAATTCTCTCTCTCTTTCTCTCTCTCTCTCTCTCTCTCTCTCTCTCTCTCTCTCTGACTGTCTGGAGTGGAGGAGGGGGTGGCAGGGGGGGGGGGGTGCATGTGCCCGTGCTCCCTTCCTCCTAATCCACCTTTGAATGACACAGTTTCTGTAATAGTGTACCGTTTGACGAAATCAGCATAATTGTTCATTTAAATCCTGATAAGATTGCCAAGTGGTGCAAAGATTGGCAATTTGCTTTAAATATTGAGAAACATAAAACTGTGCACTACACAAAATGCAGAAGCATAATATTTCCAGACTACAATATCTATGAGTCACAATTGAATACAATCACCTCAAATACCTTGGTGTAACTACTTGAAGGGGTACATAGTCTCCGTCATAGGAATCTAAGATGGCAGAACTTGATCCGTTGATGATATACTTGAAGGTACAATCAGTGTACAATGAAAACAGCTAACAAAATGCTTATGTGACTCACTAGAATATTGCTCAACATTGTGACGCCTGTTCCATATAGGACTAACAGGGCATATTTGGATGTATACAAAGACAGGTAGCACAAATGATAGCAGGTTTTTCAAGAACCCTCATTAAGTGAGGAAACTACGAATGAATTACAACTGCAACGACAAAATTAGACTACTTACAATATGTCTTAATACAATGATAACTACCCTCTGGCATATATTTCTAATGGGTGGGAGCGTATAGATGTAAATGTAGATATATTGTGTAACAACCTATGCAAAGTGCTCCATGGACAAATGAGCTCTAATTTTTGTGACAGTGACTGGCCTCCATATTTCCATTTGCAACTTTTTCAATTAAACCTACTTCCCTCCCTCCAGGCCTGATCCATTCAGCCAGCCTTTGACACACGACATGCAGCGAATTAAGTGGCGTACAGAATCACACACACATAAACACCCATGAATCACACAGAATATTGATGTGTTGTAAAACATAATAATTATATACTGATATAACCAACTGTTAAAAAGTTATAAGGGGTGTAGAGACACAATTTGACCTAAAGTGTATGGCAGAAAAGCAGCATCAAACAAAGAAATTTGATTATAGGAACTAGGGCTCGCAGTTGCATATTTTCAACACTGTGTGAACTTAATTGAAATCTGACATATGGGCATCTTTACTCAAAATGAAACATAATTCAGAGAAAATTTACACATAAACAAAATTTTGGACTTACTAATCATCCTGAAGACTACAAGAAAAACTTAAAGCATCACATGTACCTGTACTGTACTTAGCTGACGTTCTGTACAGTATTCCTTAAGAAATGAAACCAATCACATATTCATGTTTCATGTTACAACATGTTTCTAAAAAGGCAAAGTACATCTACATCTACATCTACATTGATACTCCGCAAGCCACCCAACGGTTTGTGGCGGAGGGCACTTTACGTGCCACTGTCATTACCTCCCTTTCCTGTTCCAGTCGCGTATGGTTCACGGGAAGAACGACTGTCTGAAAGCCTCCGTGCGCGCTCTAATCTCTCTAATTTTACATTCGTGATCTCCTCGGGAGGTATAAGTAGGGGGAAGCAATATATTCGATACCTCATCCAGAAACGCACCCTCTCGAAACCTGGCGAGCAAGCTACACCGCGATGCAGAGCGCCTCTCTTGCAGAGTCTGCCACTTGAGTTTATTAAACATCTCCGTAACGCTATCACGGTTACCAAATAACCCTGTGATGAAACGCGCTGCTCTTCTTTGGATCTTCTCTATCTCCTCCGTCAGACCGATCTGGTACGGATCCCACACTGATGAGCAATACTCAAGTATAGGTCGAACGAGTGTTTTGTAAGCCACCTCCTCTGTTGATGGACTACATTTTCTAAGCACTCTCCCAATGAATCTCAACCTGGTACCCGCCTTACCAACAATTAATTTTATATGATCATTCCACTTCAAATCGTTCCGCACGCATACTCCCAGATATTTTACAGAAGTAACTGCTACCAGTGTTTGTTCCGCTATCATATAATCATACAATAAAGGATCCTTCTTTCTATGTATTCACAATACATTACATTTGTCTATGTTAAGGGTCAGTTGCCACTCCCTGCACCAAGTGCCTATCTGCTGCAGATCTTCCTGCATTTCGCTACAATTTTCTAATGCTGCAACTTCTCTGTATACTACAGCATCATCCGCGAAAAGCCACATGGAACTTCCGACACTATCTGCTAAGTCATTTATATATATTGTGAAAAGCAATGGTCCCATAACACTCCCCTGTGGCACGCCAGAGGTTACTTTAACGTCTGTAGACGTCTCTCCATTGAGAACAACATGCTGTGTTCTGTTTGCTAAAAACTCTTCAATCCAGCCACACAGCTGGTCTGATATTCCATAGGCTCTTACTTTGTTTATCAGGCGACAGTGCAGAACTGTATCGAACGCCTTCCGGAAGTCAAGAAAAATAGCATCTACCTGGGAGCCTGTATCTAATATTTTCTGGGTCTCATGAACAAATAAGGCGAGTTGGGTCTCACACGATCGCTGTTTCCGGAATCCATGTTGATTCCTACATAGTAGATTCTGGGTTTCCAGAAATGACATGATACGCGAGCAAAAAACATGTTCTAAAATTCTACAAGAGATCGACGTAAGAGATATAGGTCTATAGTTTTGCGCATCTGCTCGACGACCCTTCTTGAAGACTGGGACTATCTGTGCTCTTTTCCAATCATTTGGAACCCTCCGTTCCTCTAGAGACTTGCGGTACACGGCTGTTAGAAGGGGGGCAAGTTCTTTCGCGTACTCTGTGTAGAATCGAATTGGTATCCCGTCAGGTCCAGTGGACTTTCCTCTATTGAGTGATTCCAGTTGCTTTTCTATTCCTTGGACACTTATTTCGATGTCAGCCATTTTTTCGTTTGTGCGAGGATTTAGAGAAGGAACTGCAGTGCGGTCTTCCTCTGTGAAACAGCTTTGGAAAAAGGTGTTTAGTATTTCAGCTTTACGCGTGTCATCCTCTGTTTCAATGCCATCATCATCCCGTAGTGTCTGGATATGCTGTTTCGAGCCACTTACTGATTTAACGTAAGACCAGAACTTCCTAGGATTTTCTGTCAAGTCGGTACATAGAATTTCACTTTCGAATTCAATGAACGCTTCACGCATAGCCCTCCTTACGCTAACTTTGACATCGTTTATCTTCTGTTTGTCTGAGAGGTTTTGGCTGCGTTTAAACTTGGAGTGGAGCTCTCTTTGCTTTCGCAGTAGTTTCCTAACTTTGTTGTTGTACCACGGTGGGTTTTTCCCGTCCCTCACAGTTTTACTCGGCACGTACCTGTCTAAAACGCATTTTACGATTGCCTTGAACTTTTTCCATAAACACTCAACATTGTCAGTGTCGGAACAGAAATTTTCGTTTTGATCTGTTAGGTAGTCTGAAATCTGCCTTCTATTACTCTTGCTAAACAGATAAACCTCCCTCCCTTTTTTTATATTCCTATTAACTTCCATATTCAGGGATGCTGCAACGGCCTTATGATCACTGATTCCCTGTTCTGTACATACAGAGTCGTAAAGTTCGGGTCTGTTTGTTATCAGTAGGTCCAAGATGTTATCTCCACGAGTCGGTTCTCTGTTTAACTGCTCGAGGTAATTCTTGGATAGTGCACTCAGTATAATGTCACTCGATGCTCTGTCCCTACCACCCGTCCTAAACATCTGAGTGTCCCAGTCTATATCTGGTAAATTGAAATCTCCACCTAAGACTATAACATGCTGAGAAAATTTATGTGAAATGTATTCCAAATTTTCTCTCAGTTGTTCTGCCACTAATGCTGCTGAGTCGGGAGGTCGGTAAAAGGAGCCAATTATTAACCTAGTTCGGTTGTTTAGTGTAACCTCCACCCATAATAATTCACAGGAACTATCCACTTCTACTTCACTACAGGATAAACTACTACTAACAGCGACGAACACTCCACCACCGGTTGTATGCAATCTATCCTTTCTAAACACCTTCTGTACCTTTGTAAAAATTTCGGCAGAATTTATCTCTGGCTTAAGCCAGCTTTCTGTACCTATAACGATTTCAGCTTCGGTGCTTTCTATCAGCGCTTGAAGTTCCGGTACTTTACCAACGCAGCTTCGACAGTTGACAATTACAATACCGATTGCTGCTTGGTCCCCACATGTCCTGACTTTGCCCCGCACCCGTTGAGGCTGTTGCCCTTTCTGTACTTGCCCAAGGCCATCTAACCTAAAAAACCGCCCAGCCCACGCCACACAACCCCTGCTACCCGTGTAGCCGCATGTTGCGTGTAGTGGACTCCTGACCTATCCAGCGGAACCCGAAACCCCACTACCCTATTGCGCAAGTCGAGGAATCTGCAGCCCACACGGTCGCAGAACCGTCTCAGCCTCTGATTCAGACCCTCCACTCGGCTCTGTACCAAAGGTCTGCAGTCAGTCCTGTCGACGATGCTGCAGATGGTGAGCTCTGCTTTCATCCCGCTAGCGAGACTGGCAGTCTTCACCAAATCAGATAGCCGCCGGAAGCCGGAGAGGATTTCCTCCGATCCATAGCGACACATATCATTGGTGCCGACATGAGCGACCACCTGCAGATGGGTGCACCCTGTACCCTTCATGGCATCCGGAAGGACCCTTTCCACGTCTGGAATGACTCCCCCCGGTATGCACACGGAGTGCACATTGGTTTTCTTCCCCTCTCTTGCTGCCATTTCCCTAAGGGGCCCCATTATGCACCTGACGTTGGAGCTCCCAACTACCAGTAAGCCCACCCTCTGCAACTGCCTGGATCTTGCAGACTGAAGGGCAACCTCTGGAACAGGACAGGCAGCCATGTCAGGCCGAAGATCAGTATCAACCTGAGACAGAGCCTGAAACCGGTTCGTCAGACAAACTGGAGAGGCTTTCCGTTCAGCCCTCCGGAATGTCTTTCACCCCCTGCCACACCTTGAAACGACCTCCCACTCCACCACAGGTGAGGGATCAGCCTCAATGCGGGCAGTATCCCGGGCAACCACAGTCTTAGTCCGATCAGGGGATGCGTGGGACGAGCTGGCCGTCCCCGACAAACCCCCATCCGGACCCCCACAGTGATGCCCATTGGCAACAGCCTCTAGCTGTGTGACCGAAGCCAACATTGCCTGAAGCTGGGAGCGAAGGGATGCCAACTCAGCCTGCATCCGAACACAGCAGTTGCAGTCCCTATCCATGCTAAAAACTGTTTTGCAAAGAACGTCTGAACTAATCTACAGAGAGCGCAAACAAATCAACAAAATTTAAACGGTTATTAAAATACAAGATTGCCTAGTAAATGCAGTAATGCTGCTACTTGCGCACTGCTGACACTGCTCGGCGGCGGAAGGAGACTAAGCGAAATTACACTATTCAGGTACTAAAACGCGATGCTACACTCTCAAATACTATAATACGCCCGAAATTTATGAATTAAACAATGCAAGTACCAAAAACACGCAAAGAAATTAAGAATTAAACTATGTAACAAATGAGTGAGCTAGGAGTATACGACTTGCTGCTCAGCTGCTTATCCAACGGCGGCAGGGAGCACACTGACTGTGACCAACCGACACTGGCCGTTCAAAACAAAAACAGTAGACAAACGACTACGCGAATTTACACTATTCAGGTACTAAAACGCCATGCTACAACTCTCAAATGCTATAATACGCCTGAAATGTATGAATTAAACAATGCAAGTACCAAAAACACGCAAAGAAATTAAGAATTAAACTATGTAACAAACGAGTGAGCTAGGAGTATACGACTTGCTGCTCAGCTGCTTATCCAACGGCGGCAGGGAGTATTCTCTTATAAATAGACATACCAGAACTTAACTAACTTTAATGCATCAAACTAAATGCTCATACTGACCACCGTTTTCATACTGGCATAGAACATGCAGCAATTGGTGTGTTTGCTGAAATACATCAAGAGTAGTCTGAAACACTTCTGCTGCTTCCATAATACAAGCCACCAAATCCTGTTCACCTTCAGCTGGTATTGCATAGATGCTGTCTTTCATGGTACCCAAAAGGATAATATCCAGTAGTGTCAAGTCTGGTGAGCACAGAGGCCACTGCATTTGTCCAGCACGTCCAATCCACCAGTTGGCAAATGTCCTGTCTGGGTGATCGCCAATGGTGTGTACAAAATTTGGAGTTGTGCCATCATGTTGGAACCAGAGGTTCTGCTTAACCCTGAGTGGTATGTCTTCCAGGAATGCAGACAATACTGTTTGCAAAAACACAGTGTACATTTGAGCATTCAACCTATGAGATAACTTGTAGGGGCCAATGAGCAAGTCATTCAAAATTCCTGCCCATATGTTTACAGAGAATTGTTCTTTATGCCCGTGGATATATGTTGCACGAGGATTCTGTAGAGTCCAGATACAGCTGTTGTGTGAATAAAAATGCCTTCATGGGTAAAGTAAGCGTTACCCTTAATCAACACACATTCAGAGAAATGCAACTGTTGTGTTACTCATTGTAGGAACCAGTCAACGAATTCCAGACACCTAGGGAAGTTGTCCAGACCCATGGCTTGTGCCTTTTGTCACTGAAAAGGATGTAGACCAGTCTCATGGATTACATGACACTGGTCCACACCAAGTTCATCCGCGATTCATCTGGTACATGTCACTGGATCTTGCTCTATGTGATGTAACACATCTTTGTCAAACTCAACTATGTAAACAGTGAGCCTCCTGCCTGTATCAAGCTTATTAGTCTTATCTGTCTCTTTGATATTTCTGTCAGTTGACACAAACGTATTTTTCTGAGACAGCAAGCAATGTGTACAACATTCATGGTAAATCCTACAAGCCACCCTTGCATTGCCATGAGCAGTGCCACAGGCCATGTCACTTAGCTCATTCCACAAAAACTATATTCCATGTTGCTGCTCCACAACACTCAGTCACTCACTCACATTGGTACCTACCCTAGTCGGGTCACTGTATCTACTGAATATGACGAAAGGGTACCAAAAACCAATGTTCTGCATCACAAATCAGTTCCCCCTATTGATAGTGAGTAGTGTGCAGTTTGTTTATATCTGAAAAACACAAGTTTCAGACTCAAAGACTGCCACACAGCCAGAGTTTACAATGATGCATGTAGTGACATAAATATGAAACCGCGCCCCCTTGTTCCTATTCTCAAATTTCTTTATTTGATGCTGCCTTTCTGCCCTATGCTTTTAGGCAAATTGTTTTTCCACGTCCTGTATGTATCTCTAGACAATGGCACACCATACACTATGAATAGCTTTCTCATTCTCATAGGGAGTTGGCGTCAATGAAGCACTAAACACTGCAGGAAATTGGTTGTCGTATGGTGTCACAGTGGACAGCCAAAGGCAATGTAGCTGTTGTCCTCCTCTGTGCCACAGTCATGTAAGGGTGAGCCAAT
Source organism: Schistocerca americana (assembly GCF_021461395.2). Lineage (NCBI taxonomy): Eukaryota > Metazoa > Arthropoda > Insecta > Orthoptera > Acrididae > Schistocerca > Schistocerca americana. The sequence goes on from NC_060123.1 coordinate 228,470,977, forward strand.
CTGGTGTAGCCAATACAGATACAGTCAGAACTGTCCATAGTTAAAGTGAAGGCGAACATGGTGACCAGAAACTTTGTGGTACATACCAAGGGAGTACCTATCATGCAGGGATGGACTGTAATAGTGTTGCATAATGATATCCCCTTGACTGACACAGTAGGTTGTAGTCATGTTAAAGCCTTTGCATATGAAAATAGGGTGCATGTATTAGAAGAATGCTATATGCAAATAGGTAGCTAATATTGGATGCAACATGGATATGACAAGAATTCATCATCAAAAAGATGTTAACTTTAAAACATTGGAGCTTTACATTTTCCGGTAAATTCAAATCTACTTTACTGCCTACGAAAAACTATTATTGCCAAAATTTCTTATTTTTTATCCCAACTGAATTATTTAAACATTTTTACTGAATGACAGACCATCGTACAAGTATGTACACTGCTTTGCAAACCTTAAGCCTCAGGACTGGCTCTCATTGGACACTTAACAGGCATTTCAACTTCACAGACAGTGACATTAGACAATAAGTGTGTAATCAGCACTGTTCAGGAAAGGTTAATAACATTTAGGATATGGTGCACTAGTTTTTACTAACTAGTGGAGTGCTGCTTACACTAAAAGATATTCACTTTGAAATAAAACATTCAATGAAGTCAATATCACTCAAATGACATTTATTGTTTGGAAATGGGGCAGAAGAATTGCATTAATTCCATATTACTAGACCATGTTACCTTTAGGAATCAGAGACAAAGTAAGTCAGACTCTAACTGGCATCATCTGTCAGTTTTTCTTATATGCAGTGGACATCTGAAGTAAACAACCCAGTTGAACGTAAATGCAGCAGCTAGTGTCTTGGTGGAGATATAATCTACAGGAATGGCTTTTGGCCAGCATGTGAACCAAACAACAATGGTTAGCAAATATTGTTGACCTTCTGATGGTGGTAACAGTCCCACATCACTATGTATGTGGAAGAAACACTTGGTCATATCTGGGAATTTACCTACTGGCACTTGAACATGACATGAAACTTTGCTGCATTGACATTTATGCTTGTGTGAGACCACTGACAGCTTATTCTTTTATATCCCATGCCACACGTAATGATTACATATGAGCTTTGTCATCACCGTTACTCTGGAATGATGTAAATACTTGTGTGCACAATTCCGTGGGGACAAAAGGGTGAGTTTCTCCATTAAAGATGTCACAATGCACCTTAATGTTCACCTCTGGCATGTCAGTGAGGATGAGCTGCAGGCTTGCGGTAATATCATTTAAGCAATTTTGGAGTTCTTGGTCAGACTGGTGTGCTTGAGACAGGTGTGCAAGATCTATTGTCTCCGTGATGGCGTTGACACACGATAAAAAGTCCACCACTGCATTTTTCAATACTGAAATATGAGACAGGTGTGCAAGATCTATTGTCTCCATGATGGCGTTGACACACGATAAAAAGTCCACCACTGCATTTTTCAATACTGAAATATGTTTACCGTCAGTGGAAAATTGAGCAATAAATTCCAGCTGATTAAACTGATTCGGAGAGCATTTGTTGTTCTGTCAGAAGGTGAAAGTCAGATGTTTGTAGTCAGTGTAGATTGTGAATACTCTTGCCTCCAACTGCATATAGAAATATTTCACGGATGTGAAGAATGCCAACAGCTCTCAGTCATATGCACTCCATTGTTTCTGAGCTGCAAACAATTTCCGAGAGAAAAAAGCAAAGGGCTGCCAGGCCTCTTTAACATACTGTTGTAATGCTGTGCCAATGGCCAGCCAGCTAGCATCGACTACTAGAGCAAGGCGTGCATCCAAAACAGGATGAGTGAGAAGCACAGCCTCAGCTACGCTCTTATTTGCAGCCTCAAAGGCATCTGTCATTGACTGCAACCACTGCACAGGCATCCTGCCTTTTGTTTTTGGACCAGCCAGATCTGATGTAAGTGGTTTTTGAAGTTCTGCCACATGTGGCAGATGGCAGCAGTAGAAACTGAGCACTCCCAAAAACCTGCATAACGGTGGTTGGTTGCTATTCGCTATCGACAGTTTATTTTGCATAACAGCCATGGTCTCCAACCATGTCTATCTATGACAAAAATGCATAGTATCAAAAGACATCATAACACCTGTCTTTGGAATGTCTTTTCCAGCAACCCGGATTTGTGTGCATGCTTCGGCACTATCTAACATGCTAAATACCTGTTTCCCTCACAACGCATGAGTATAATCTCATAGCAGAGGCACTAAATAAGTCTGAGATCATTCTCACATTTAAAGCATGCTAGTTGCTGCATGGCCATCAAGCACTGTCCTTTTTTGAGAATAAATGCAAAGATGGGGACCACAGCCTTTTAGATGAATGGATAATAACCTTATTTAGAATAGTGTCAAACTCTGACTTAGTGACTGCATACAAATCAGGAGTTAATTGTCTGGGCATGCATGAAATCAGAGGATGTGCCAAAACTGGTTAAACAGCGTGGCATACCCCATTTCTTGTTGCCACAGTCACCTTGGCATCAAATGTAGCAGCTTGATGCCAGAACCCAGTGATGGTGTCTAGTAGCTGAGTGTTGGCGACATTGGAAATCAGGTGTTGGCATTGGTGTGGAGGTAAGTTCCTTTGGGACCAAACTGTTGAGGTCATCAGTCCTAACTTATGCTAAGGACAACACACACACCCATGCCCAAGGGAGGACTCACCCCTCTGTCAGGGGGAGCTGCGCAAACGGTGGCGAGGTGCCCTAGACTGCACAGCTACCCTGCGCGTCCAATCAGGTGATAATGAAAGGCTCCATCATATCTGCAATTACAAAGTGAGTCCTTGGTCCAGTTCCAAGAGCTGCATGCAGTACATGCTATAGCAGAGCTGTTAGTGACCGACAGTTGAAACATGGTGGCTGGACGGTACTTGTGTGGTGGCAGAAAGCTTAGATCAGATCCTGTATCTATCTAAAAATTTTGTCCAACTTGAGATCCATTATGAATAGGCATGCAGAAGGATAACCTGGTGCCTCTCCCTCTGCCTGACATTTATATCTGATGTACATGGGTGGCAGGTTACATTTGTGTGCCTGGTCTCCAAATCACTGTTGATACCAACACATGCTCACTGACTGCGAGTTGCCGAGTGACTCTGTGATCTTCATTGGGACTATCTTCCAATGTTCTGACTGGCGAGAAGCTCACTCATCTGTTTACTGTTGATGTTGACCTTGCTCAAGAGGTTGTCATTCAGCTGTTTGTTCAGTGACTCGACTTCATTCAGTAGACTGTTGTTTCAAGTCTAGCCACCACTGAAGTGCTGCCACATGCCATTTCTAGGTCATAATAGAAGGTAGACACAGTTGCATCTTGAATACGATCAGCCAGATTAAGCTGCAGCATCAAACGGCCTATCTGTTTGTGATGTGATGATAGCTTTCACCTGACAATTTACTGCTCCACAAGGTATTAAGTAGTGTGTCTGGAGCTATGCATGCATCAACTTTACTCCTCAAGTGATGGAGGTATTGTGACAGTTTCTTTTCCCCAATATCCTCTTGCATTAGTACTTGTCGCATTCTCTCTTCTTGTGATGTCAGTACTCACTGTACTAATGCCGTCTTCCATTTCAAGTGCGTTTCAAAGTTGGGTGGTTAAGTTATAATGTCTTGTATTTCAGCAGCATATTGATGATCCAACTGAATAACTACTAAAGCAAACTTGACAGAATCAGATGCCACACTCTTAATGTTTTGACAACTTTAAATGTGAGTGTGGGTCTGGGTTATACTGATTTATTTCCCCAAACCACATTCTACTTCTTTACAAGATGACTTACAAGGGGTTTGCAGCCACTCTTTACTGGATAGCTGGCTGCTGGAAACACTCTTGATTTCTTCTCCATCGAATAATGCTAGGTACAGAAACTTTCAAGCCTCTTTCTACTAGTGAAATAAGTAGCCATACAAACTTTACGTTTCGTCAGTCAATGGTGTATTTGACTTTCAAGCACAATAAAAATTCCCACTTTCAACATAATATGTAACTTAAGTAAGTCTGTTGTAAAGTCGTATGTTAGAAACAAATTGATTTAATTCTAAAGAAAGACTGCTTAGACACCATGACTTGCAGAAAAGGAGATTGAAAAAAACGTCTTGCCTCTAACAAGGCTGAGTCAAGAGTCTATATGAGTACTTTTTCAACTGTTCTTGTTTCACATAACAAAAGTCAGTGACACAATAAGCACAAAGCTGCATATAGATTCCATGGTTCTTCCATACACACTCACTAACACATCTATTGATTGCCCGACAGGTACTTGTCGGTGCCGCTTGACCGCCACATCTACTTTCTTCCTGCGACTGGTTTTAAACCTGCACACACAAACATGTGATGCGCAGTAGGTAGGATTTTACCCTCCCACACTCTTATCTAGAATATCACGTGTTTGAGATGGTATAAGGCTGAGTGGTTCTAGAATTTACGCAGAAAATCTCGAATCAGTACAACATTGGCACACAGGAAGCTTGTCTCAAGCAGTGCAACCCATGACATGGTGTTGTGGGGCCAGAAAAGTGATTGCCACACTGCCAGTCTTGAGACTGTAGGTGCATCTTCCTCTGGCATGCTTCTGTTATTGAATTCAATGTTCTTGAATCTTGTAAATCATATTCTTGACCACAGATCATGTTGGGGTCACCACTGTCACAAGTTTTGCTGAGCACGAGTCTTGTGATTACAGCAATCACAAAGAACCTGAAAATAGAATTAATGTGACTGGAGGAAACAATTCATTGACCAAGCTATGATCAAGAGTCTCAGAAAATAGACAACAACAGAATAATGATAAGTGTAATAGTCGAAAACTTAGAACATCTGTGTGCTGCAGCAAGGAGTAACCACATGTCAGCACTCATAGCGGCCAGCATGTGAACTCAGTTGACATGTCATAATTGGTCAGCTGATGACGCGATGGCTGCTTCATGAGTGCCTGTCACCACAAGTTGCATTAATTCCATATTAATAGGTTATATTACATTTAGGAATCACAGATGAAGTTCCCTGAAATCTGGAGATGACATCTGCAGCTGAAGACTTGTCACACTTTCACAGAGACATGTAATTGTCAATATACACAATCTCAAATGGCAGACAATTTATTCCTTACTTCATGAGAGCAAGATTGCAATGAAACTATTGATGCAAGGCTAAGCCAAGCAAGGTTGTTTGATTGATTAATGATGTGCTTTAGGTGGTTCAGCTGACTCGTTGTTTTCATTTAGTGCACAATATTTCAGTCATCATCAGGTGGTGCAAATTATGTTCTCTGGTTGGAGTCCTGGCAGAAAGTACACATAACAACACAGCTCATAACACCTGAAGAAGACTATAGGATCTCTGTTTTTGTCTTCTGCCTCCAATGTCGCAAAGGTCTTACTGATATACATATAAATATGAAGTAGATTTTACCATCTATGATAAACCAGGGCAAATATTTGGAGTATTTTCTATACATTCTTTTGCCTCCCTCTTTTTGAAGATGGAGACTATGCTCGAGAAGTTACTTCTAGTTCATCACTGAGAGCAGGAAGATGCCTTTTGTAACCTACTCCATCAATATCTGATATCTGTCATTATATGTATCATAGCTAATATAAATGTAATTTGCTTTATTTATTGATAAGGTGTCTAAAGAACTGTAATAGAGTGCATACTCTAAACATTACTATGCTTAAAGGACAAAAATATGCTAAAGGCAGTTTAAACATCAGTTTTGTGTCTTCTGTATGTTACTAATGAGGACATTTCTTAAATGTTCCCAAAACCATAGCCACCAAGGATTAAAGCATTAATATTATATTTATAGTATTCCCTGTCCCAAATAGCACGCCAAATAGCACATGATTATGTAACATTATATTGGACACAAGCAGTTATAAATAGACAAAAGGCATCAGCAAAACCAAAGAATATGATAATTCAAGTTTTCACAATATTATTTTTAAAAGAATACTTATGAGATGACTGGGCTGGTCCTCAACATATTGTGTATGTAATAGAATCAACAACTTGGACCATCTCCAGGCACACCATTAATGCATTTGTGCTGTTTGAGGAAACAGTAGTTTAACAATGTTGTGACACGTTAGGGACAGAAACCCATTGTTGACAACAAAAGTATTGCCATCTCCATTGAAGCACTTACACGATTTTGTTGTTGGTCTACTTCAGTGAAGCTGCTGTGAATATCTGCTATTGTCTGTTAACAAGTAACTCGACTCATTCCATATCCCTGAAGGCCCTCATTCATGTTAATTATTGAACATAATGTGTGTCAATGAACCAATCAAACAACTGAAACAGTCAAGCTAATTGCAGCATCTTTTTAATTATCAAGGAGGGGTTTTTCCTGTAAAGATTTCTTGTGATGTATGAGGAGAAACATCTCATACTGGAAGTGATGCTTAATCCATTCAGTTTCAGACATGCAGCTGTGCGAATTCCATCTCTTCCTCCAATATTTTGGGCATGTATCTACCAGCCAGCCTTGGAATGTGAGGCTGCCTCAAATTTAATGCATTGTTCATTACATTGCGAAAAGCTGAAAATGCATACAAAATGTTTGCTATGTTGAGTCAGAATTCCAGCAGACCTGTGGTTTGTTTCTGAAACATCACTAGTTTCTCCTGTCACTCTCAATAGACTGAAGTATTACTTGAGACTTATACAGCACTGCTAATGGCTCCTCTCCCCATATGAGTACAAGTTAGGTATTTGGTTTTTTACTTATTTTAAGGAAAAGAATCTGTTAATGATATGTTTCTATGACCATTTGTATAAGGCCCCTGTTATAATATGTTGTAAATATTTCATGTAATCCCATTTTATTTGTGCAAAAAGGTCAATAAGGGCTAAAACCACGGGCCCACAATGAAAAATTTTATTAATTGGGTGCACATTACTTCTAAATGTGATTTCTCTCTTTGTGCACTCCGTAACATGTAAAACAAAGGGTTATATTAATATTATAAATATTTATTTACACACCAGTAAACATGTTACACATTTCTCTCATGGACACTATAAAAAAGAAATTAAGGATTATAAAACATTACAGTGGAAAACCTGGATGGAATAATTACAGTCCTCTAAGGAACAGGACACCCCTAATCATGCTGATGAAGTCTTGAGCATCAATGTGGCTGCAAAGAACAATTGGAATTTCTAGTACTTTTAAAATAATAATTTTTCTGACTTTTGGCTACAATTTCACAAGATAAGGGGTGACCATTTGTTCCCACATTTGTGATTATAAAATATTCTACAGTGTGTAAGGCACAATGTTACAGAGCATTGGAAGGATAAGACCACATGAAAAAAATGTTGTATTATTTCTCCTGAGAGCTTGGTGGCCAGATGCCAAATTGATTACTATATATATAAATTTATTTATATCTCCCCAGAAACAGGCACTATTTGAAACCTACAGTGCAGTAATTTATAAAAAGTAAAACGTTTGCCTATTGTTTTGTATAAAATTATATCAAAAATTACAATGTGAAACTCTTATGCGTTTGGGTATATTGCACTTTATGACTGACTAATTATTTACATATCTGAAACTGTTATCAACAGGCTTCTGGTAATGTTCCAGTAAAGAATTGTAACTTCACTGAAAGTTCATCATTCTATGTTTTGGTTAAACCAGCAAAAATTATTGTGAGGTTTCTGAAATGTATTCAATTATCACAGTATCCTGCATGCATTTCTCAGTACATTCTTCTTTTTATGATTCTTCTGTTTTCCTGGCCGAAGAACAATGGTCCCATTACTGTGACTGGACTTCCCATTTTGAGAATTTGGACTGAAGGCACCTGGAAAAATCAGAAGTATGAATGGAAATCAAATAACTGCCACAGGTTTCTAATAAGGTAATAACACATAGTAAAAGTAACTTTTTGTTGTTAGATGTGGATAGAATTAAAGCAAATTATGAAATTGATCAAAAATAGAGTTCCTGATGCATTATTTTATTGATGTTCAGTTATGTCAGTTCTTTCTCTTGTAGTACTTTTGTAATCACTTGTGACAACATTTAAGATAATTAGCCAGACATCACACCAATTACATCTCCATTCCTGACAGATGTAGCATATGTTGTTGTTTCACTGTTCTGAAATGAAACTACTAGAATAGAAACTCTGAACTGCTGCCTACTGTACGAAAAAGAGAAGTGATAAAGTGAGAAAAATGATTGAAAGATGAGAAAGACATGAGTTGTGAAAAGGTAGATCAGAATATGAAAGGATGACTAGATCAGAGTATCTATTGGATGAGCTTAAGAATCCTGTGTGTGTGGAAATGAGGCTTTGTTGTCAAACTGTTCTGCAACAGTCTTTTATCAATGCCAATCAAAATATTAACTTGTGCTGTATGAGAATTTTCCAAGTATCTTGGACAAGCAATTAAAACAATAAGCTTTTCTATAATGAAAGTCAAAACATTGGAGCACAAATTGTCTATACATGTTGTCAGTAAGGAAACAGGAGACACTACAGAAAAGTTTTGCAGATTTATTAGATCAAATGAACTGAAACATGAGATAATTTTCCTCATGTGGAGCAGAACATTCATATATTTGTTAAAGGGCGTTTTGAAGTTTTTCGCCTTGGTTGCTTTACAAAAACATTCAATTTCTTATATCTTGCATGATTAGACCATTTTAGTCTTACAGGCCATTTTCAAGTGCAGTCTACAGAGAGACAGATCAACATGGTGTCTCCTTGATCTTTTTCTATGCAGACTGCATTTTAAAATGGTCTGTAAGGTTAAAATTGGCCAGTCATGCAAGGTATGTTGCTTATGAACTGTGAGAGTTCTGTTTCAGGCAATTCACATGTCTGTTTAAAAGGGGGCACTACAGTTAATCTCAGATACATGCAAAGGTAGTTTAAAGGTATCTGCAACAACAGAAAACTTTTCAAAATATGAGTTAATAAATATGTGAAGGTACTTCCATGAAGTGCTATAGTTAATCTTAATTATTCTTGATTCACATGATCAAACAAGGTTTGTATTTTACCACGCAGCAGTGTAGAGCTCATTTTCACCTTAGGGGATGGAAAAGAACTCATGCTATATTTTGTGGTGGCAAGGGTGTAAAAGTGGGAAAGGGAAAGTAATTATGAACAAAAGTGCAATTTACAATAGGTAAAGTGAAAAAACTAGGAGATCAGAGACTGATGCTGTTCAAATTTTTATGTTGTTTGAATATATACTACAAGACACAAAGACAATGGAAGTAGCCAGACATGATTGCTGTTTTTTGGTTTAATAAAGGTAATATGAATATTTAAAACCATTCAACAGGCAAATATTATGCAATGTAAGGTTATACGGCCATGGAACAGTAACTACAGTCTATGAGAAACCTTAAAGAAATGTATGTGTCACTACTAAACATTCAGAATACAAACAACAGATGAACTTGTGGCAGGCAACGCATTTTTGTTTGGACTTTTGATAACACTCTTTGGTAATATTTTTACAAATATCAGTTTACTTAGGAGCTCAGCAGTACTTTGCAACTGCTAAATGTGTATGGTAACTGGATGTATGTAATAATCTCATCTTGCTCTTCCCTAAGTCCATCTCCTCCTCCTACTCACCCTCTCAGTCCCCCCCCCCCCCCCCTCCCTCTCTCACTCTCATTCTCTTCATCTCCTTCTTCCCACTCTCTGTGTCCATTTCCTCCTCCCCCCTCCCCCCACCATCATCCTTCTCTGTTCACCTTCTCCTCCCCCTCTCTCTGATCTTCGGACTTGTATATTGGTATTGCAAAATAAGATTTCGTAGTAGTATTCTAATCATAAGCTGATAAGCCATAAAATAAAACTTTTCTGTGTTCTCAGCAAACAGATTGCGAGGGAGAAAAAAAAACAGCACTTTGTTGTGTATATAATCAGAAAGTATATGTACAGGAGAACAATTTTTCTAATAGTTTAAATGCTCTACTATCATTGTTAAAACTGATTGTGAGAAAGCAGCAAAACTGCACTTATTCACAGCAGAGCAAAACACAGCACTTCCTTTCTCACAAACAGTTTTAACAGAAAACCTGTACTTTGCAGTTTGAAAAAAATGTATAGCCTTTGTCCATATGGATGTTTATTAGAGTATCTTGTGAAAATCTGAAGTAAATCTTTCACCTATCAAATACTTTGACATTTTGTTAGCGTTTCCTCTTTCTACATGTACCAATATATTACTAGTGAACATAACAATGCTTCACAATTGCTAAATATGTGTGGGAATTCGATATACATCTTAATCTCTTTCTCACCCCTTCTCTTTGTCGATTTGCTTCCCCCTTCCACCCGCCTCCTCTTTCTCGTCTCTTCTTGCTCGTCCTCTCTCTGTCTGTCAACTCCTGCTCCCTCTCTCTTTACATCTCCTCCTTCCCTGTCTCTACATGTGTCATCCTCCTGCACCTCTCTGTCTATCCATCTCCCATATCCCCTCCCCCCCCCCCCCCTGCCCCTCTACATCTATTTCCTCCCCCTTTCTCCTCCCTGTCCTTGATTGAGGATTGAAGTCACTTAAAATGAAGGGGTAAATCAGGAGGAATCACTGGTATATGGGGTGTGAGAAACCTCTCCTGCTGCTGGATCTTTAAGGATAGCAGCTCCAATGACAGTTTTTGGCATAGTTTTAATCTGCAAATGGATAAAATTACAAATTTTTTGATGATTCAGATTCAGTAATAGTACTCTAATCATAATCCAATCAGCCATAAATACAACTTTCATTTTTCTGTGAAAACAAACTGTGAGGAAGAAAACAAAACAGCAAATAGTTGTGTATACAGTTTTTGTTTAAAATTGTATACAGGATAGTTATAATTAAACTCTCACTCCATGAGAGGGATCAAATGACAAAAAACTGACTGTACGACACTGGAACTTTGTGAAAAAATTTGTAAGAACATGTGAAAGAGAAATAATGAGTACACCATTGAAAGAAACACATTATAATTCCCACATGAGAGTGTACCATTTGTTATTATGCACCACATTTATATTTCATGTTAAAGAAGTAGCTTTGCATCCAGGACAGTTTGGAACAATGCTAGAGATTGCTCTACTACTGCCTGAAACAATGGTGGACCATAGAGTGTTTGACTGTCATGACACAGTTCGTGCAGGGTGGTTGAAGGTCGCACACTGCTTCCACCATTTTTAGCCATGGCAATAGTTACTCCTTCAACAATTTGTAACTTTCATTAGATGTCAGTACTGGTTCAGTGACAAAGGCTGAAACACAAGCATCTGTGTGTGCTACAGTTGCAGTCTGTCAACACACTTCTGGACAAAGTGAGCAGGTCTTTATTCTTAAAGCTGCTTTATCAAAACTGCAGCAATAGTGCTGCTGATCTTAGTGGGTACTGATGCACTAAAAGAATATGGAGAGGTCTTCTTTCTGCACCAGAATTGATGGACATAATTCAAAAGTTTGAATTAACTGGTGATTTGAAAATTACACCTGTGGGAGAGACTAAAGGCCAAATGTGCTTCACGTCATTGAAGAAGTTACTGTAATGGCAACTTCAGAACCACTGATGGGCATATTTCTGGAATTTTTATACTGTATTCTCATTCACAATTATCTATAATGAAGTATGGCCAAAAAGAAGTTGCACAAATATTCAGTCAGATCTTGATAAGATTTTTAAGTGGTGCAAAGATTGGCAACTTTCTTTAGATGTTCAGAAATGTAAAGTTGTGCACTTTACAAAATTAAAAAATGTAGTGGGCTGTGACTGTAATACCAGTGAGTCACAACTGGAATCTGTAAACTCATACAAATACCTCTGGGGATATGAAATTGAACATGACATTGACATGACATGACATGAAATTGAACAATCACATAGGCTTAGATGTGAGTAAAGCAGGTAGCAGACTTCAGTTTATTGATAGAATACTAGGTAAATGCAATTGGTCTACAAAGGAGATTGCTTAAGAATCAGTCACGTAACCCATTCTAGAATACTACTCAAGTGTTTGGGACTTTTACCAGATAGGACTAACAGGGGTTGTTGAACATACACAGAGAAGAGCAGCATGAATGGTCACAGATTTGTTTACCTGAAGGAGAGTGTCACAGAGGTGTTGAAAGAAATGAACTGGCAAATTCTAACAGACAGACAGAAACTATCCCAAGAAAGTCTACTAATGAAGTTTCAGGAACCAATTTTGAATGATGACTCCAAAAATATTCTACAACCCTCACATATTACTCCCATATGGATCATTAAGACAAGACCACATTAATCACAGCATGCACTGTGGCATTTAAACAGTTATTTTTCCTGTACTTAACGTGAATTGAATGGGAAAATACCCTAATAACTACTACAATGAGATGTGCCCTCTGTCATGTTGTTCACAGTGGTTTGTGGATTACAGGTATACTATATCTTTACAAGGTACATAAAGTAGTTTATCTTATCCAATGCTGTATAAAAGATGTTTTAATTTGAGAGTGTTGTCTCTGGTTCATGTTGTTCTTGTACCTTGGTTTGACAAACACTGATGTTGAGGCCACTGGCAACCACAATGGTAAGAGACTGGACTGACATTCCCCATCCACACAACCAAATTTAAGTTCTCCATTTCCTCTAAATGGTTAAAGGCAAATACTGGGATAGTTACTTTGATAAGGATGTGCTGATTTCCATATCCAGTCCAAGGGTAAGCTCTATCCTTGATGTCCTAATTGTCAAGGGGATGTTAATCCCCAGTAATCTTCCTGCTATTGGTGACAAACATTCATATAATGATAATGATAGGCTGCTAATTTCAGTCTTTCTGATGTGAGAGCAGGTGTTACAAATTCATTTGTACTGCAGTTTTTTTTTTTACTTTGGTTAGCTTAATTGGTTCAAAGCCTGATCTAATTAACAGCCCTCTGTCAAAATAATACCAAAGTTAAATACTTGGAACGATACTGCAGACCAGCAAGTAATATAAATAAAAAGAAAATCTATAAACAGAGAAAAAGACAGCCATTCAGGCAGAGAGAGGGGGGGGGGGGGGGGGGGGGAATAACAATTATGTGGCCATTACTATGACAACTTGAATAGTTCTAATGATGATTGCTTAGCAGCTGAAACTGGTCGGTATTGTTACTAATTTTGCAATCACAACAATTTCAGTAAAAACACTGAGGAGCTCACTAGTGAATTATGATGGCTGTTTTTAATATGAAGTCAATTGTTTAAATGTAGTAGTGAGATTAATTATGTGACAAAGTATCTTCGCTAAAGAGGACAAGACGGGAGACTGACTGATGGTGAGTGGAGGCAGCGGCCCTCCAACAGGGCAGTAGTCCATGTCATCCTGCCGCTGCATCTCTGCCAGGCAGGCTGCTGCCAGATGTCGGAAGACAGCCGCCACATTCACGTCTTCCTTCACTGAGGTCCGCAAGAGTCGGCAGCCCAGGGCTCTCGCAAGGAGTTCTGCTTCCTCCCTGACAAATAATAAGTGGTTTAGCTGTATTACATAAAATGTTCAAACCCAGAAAACATATATTTTCATCTACTATCTCTTATTGAAATACATATTATGACTATGAGAAATTTAAATGCCATACAACACTGTCAGTACTTACGGATCAACAACGCTCTGATCAAGGAGGTCGATTTTATTTTGTACAAGCACTGTTGGAATTTCTCCACATTCATCTTCCACCTGCAAAGTGCAAAGAAAATATGCATTAGTGGACACCTGGAGTGTAAATCATTTAAAAAATTACTAGAAAGCTTTCCTGGACCTAAGATCAGCTGAGAAGCCTGAGATGATAACTCTTTATACATGTGACATAATTTGCAGAGAGGGGTGACATGCATCTTCTCAAGAGCTGTATTCTTAAGTGCCAGGCCAAAAAGCAAGCTTTTTTGGGGAGGAGGGGGGGGGGGGGGAGTGTTCCTGATGTCAACATGGGCAGTTGTGCAATGGTGCAGAAAGAATCAGCAAGTACACAGCATTGGTGGCGATATAAGGTAAGCTAATGATCTTATTTGTGTGGCCTGGCTTCAGATGTGGTTGTGAATGTGTATATTTGTAATTTAGTGAGTGTGAAAGAAAGATGAAAACATTAAGTTTCAAATACAGGGATGGACAAAAATATCGACCAAAATCACATTACCATGCCTAATATGATGTAGGAAAATTTCTGGTACTCAAAACAGCTTCCAGGCATCTCGTAATGGATAAATTCAGGTCATGTATGGTTTTCAGGCAAACCTTGTACCATTCTTCCTGCAGAACAGTGGCAAGCTCAGGCAACAATAATGGAGATATACAGCAATCATGCACTCTTCTCTCCAAAGCAGGCCACAAGGGCTCCATAATATTGAGATATGGTGACTGTGGTGACCAGGGGATATGCCACACTTAAACCTCATGCTCACAAAACCGGCCCTGGATGATGAAAGCTGTGTGAACAGGGGCCCTACTGTCTTGGAACACAGCTCACCACTGGGGAACAAACATTGTACCATGGGATGGATCTCATCAGCCAAAATGGTCACATAATCCCTGGCAGGAATGTGACCTTACAGAGTAACCATCAGGCCCATGAAATAGCATGGTATGACTGCCCAAATCATCATCGAACCCACACCATGTTTCACTCTTGAGACATAAACTTTAGCAGAAATTGAAAACAGTGTGACACAAGACTCATCTGACCAAATCACTTCCTTTCATTTTTCCACAGTCCAGGTTTTATGGCTTCAACACCACGTTTTCCTTTTATGGGCATTTGCATCTCTGATGAGTGGTTTTGGAGCTGCATCCTGTGCTGTAATTTCCTGCTTCTGCAGTTGCCTTTGTCTTGTTTTGGTGCTACCAGAGTTCACAACTGCAACATTCAGTTATGCAGTAGCTTTTTCAGCAGTCATCCTTTTCTATTTGTGATGGTAGACTTCAATGACCATCTGTCATGATCACTCGACACACATTTATGCCTGTGTTGTGACATAGTATATTATGTTTCTCACTTTCCTTGCATGTGGTATAAATTTTTGATACATTGCCTGTTAAAACACCAAACACTGCAGTTACTTCGGCTATAGAAGTACCCACCATATGATCAACAACAATTTAGTCACATTTGAATTCACTTAGCTCTAGCATAATGCACTCACAATTACACAGAACACTGTTCTGAGAATCACTAACACTTGTAACACATGAGGACATTGCATAAGTGCCATTTGTGGCCAAATACAACAGTGCAATCTGAAGGCATGGCTAGCATCTGCATTTATGTTCAAGCAGTCATTTCTAATGGAGTTAACACATTTTTTCCCAAACCCTGTATGTATCAAAGGTCCTTAGATGTTGATAGAAGCATCTTATCTCAAATTTATTTATGGGCTTTTCTTCTGCTCTTGGTCCTGTGGATAACTTGTACCACTATTTGCTGAAGACTGTCTGAGTTTAGCCCAAGCTGGCAATAATGAATATCACTAGAAGTAGTACAGAGAGCAGAAGCAAGATTAGGATTTAATGTTCTGTCAGTGTACAGATCATTGGAGATAGACCACAAGTTCGGATTGGAAATGATTGGGAATGAAATCAGGTGCGTCATTTTTGAAGGCACCATTTCAGCATTTGTCTTAAGAGATGTATGGAAACTGCAGAAAACCTATGCCTGGATAGCTGGGCTGGGATTTTAACTGCTGTCCATGCCAATGCAAATCCACTGTCTTACCACTAAGCCAACTTCCTTGGTAATTTTATCAGAATTGTAGAAGCTATATTTACAAGGTTTTTGGCAGTAATAGTTTACAGTTATAGTTGATGGCCATAACTTTATCTTCAGAGACTCTGAAAAAAGTTTTAGTCGAACAATGCATTTGTTAAATAACACTCAGTATTGTATTTGTTTGATGGCATTTGAGAACTCCTGAAATTAAAAGTATAATGATACACTATGATGCGCTTGTTATTTTTGGCAGTGTAACATTTGGTGAAAAGGAGCAAGACAGTACTAAATGTGAAAATGATGTTGCCAACATATTCTTTTCCATATTAACTTATAAAAGAAGTAAACTGCACTGCTGTGGCAATCTGAACCTTCATATTTAGCACATTCTCTCCCTCACCCTCCTATTTAAAAATAAATAAATAAAATATTGTGAAGCAATACAACAACACTGCTCTTATTGAGCAGTCTTAGATACCGTTAAATAAAAAAAAAAAAAAATTCTTCCATTTAGGAAAGGAGTGCAGCTTTTTTTTTTTTTTTTTTTTATAGAAAAAGACAATCTTTCTGCCACTGGCTGTGATGTTTTATTTTTCAGCACAGGATTACAATTTTGGCACTTGGGCCATTGTCAAGTGTTTAAAACAGTGTCTTAGCAAGAATGATCTCTGAGAACTGTTCATGCAAAATAATGTATTTTGCATTCTGACATGGTTGTGCTGACACAAAGGCACCTGTTTGATAGAATTTTTAAAGGTCAAATTATTATGAAACTCAGGCTTCCTTGACAACAGTCTCAAAAATCTTGATAATAGCCAGATACTTTTGACTTATGATAAGACACTGTTTTAAGAACTTGACAGTAGTATAGGTGCCATAATTGCAATCATGTATTTAAAAAATAAAACATTACAGTCAATGGCAGAAAGATTATGACCTTCAATAAAATCATTTTCATTGTGGACCCCAAGCAGCAGAAGTTATTCGTAACCACACTTGCTTTGATACCTCCTTGCATGAAAGTTATTACCGTAATTGATCAAATAATAAGATTCTCTCTGCTTATTTTATTACCACTATGCAAAAACATTTTTTCAGTATTTTGAACCATTTTGGTAATATTTGTGATTAATAGCTAAAGTGACTTGCCTGGTATACAGGGTGTATAAAATCATGTTGGAAACTTAACAGATTTATTCTTGACATTAAAACATCACAGAAAGTTGATATGAACATGTGTCCAAAAATCGTTTGTTAGGGAGATGTGAAAGGAATTCCCTGTAGTGATTCTTGGCTGTGTGATTTACCCTAAACATGCATTTTAACTCATTTTCTTCTTTACAGTTAATCAAGGTATTTGTTTTGTTTTGTCTGGTTGTTATCTGTTCTGTTTTAGAGTAACCTCCTTGACAATGATGTATTCAGTATCTGAAATGATGGATATGCACTACAAGTACACTCTAGCAGGTGGGAATGCAGATGCATCACATCAACTTTATGCTGAATGTTACACTGAGAGGCAGTTACAATGAGCAGCAAGAATGTTTGTATGGCTGCACAGGGTAGCCGCGCAGTCTTGGGCGTCTTGTCACGGTGCACGTGGCTACCCCCGTCGGAGGTTCGAGTCCTCCCTCAGGCATGGCTGTGTGTGTGTTGTATTTAGCGTAAGTTAGTTTAAGTTAGATTAAGTAGTGTGAAAGCTTAGGGACAGATGACCTCAGCAGTTTGGTCCAATAGGATCTTACCACAAATTTCCACATTTGTAATATTTGTATGATTCCAACAATGTTTATAAAAAACATGCTAATTTGAGAAGAGGGTTGCAGATGGTGGGAGACAATGTAATGTATGAACACCCAAGCATGAAGAACACGTTATTCATTCCCCATCAAGGAGAACCGCGGTAAGGGAGGCGTTGATCACATGATGATCTGGAACATTCTGCATGAAAATCATGTCTATCATTGTAACCTTCAATAGGTTCAAGGATTGAATGAGGCAGCCTTTCAGCCAAGAATAACTTTGTTAATGTGTGTTAGAGCAATGTGCTGAATTTCTGCAATTCTTAACATGTGCCTTATTCACTTATGAGGTTGGCTTCTCACGTAACAAGATCTCGCAGTCATCGGAACAGTTGCATTTGGGCATTTGAAAACCCTCATGAAGTACAATGAGGCAGATGTCAACAGAGGTTCAGCCTCAACATGTGCAGTGGGAACATTCGGGATCATCTCATTGCTACTTCTTTCCACAAGGTCTTACTGGACAAATGTATCTACAGTCCCTCAGAAATGAGCTGTTTCATTTACTTAATGAAGACGATTTACTTACATCTAGACATCATCCAATGAATGTAGTTTATGCATGATGGTACTCCACCTCACTTTACATGGATCATTTTGGATAGTTTGTGAACATGTGGATTGGTCAAGGAAGATCCATTGCATGGCCTGACTGATCACCAGGGGTATTCCTTGGGGGACATTTAAAATCCTTAGCATATCTTGAGCTCCTTGTTGATGTTCTGAGGGAGCCTATTCAAAATACATTTGATCAAAAATGTAACACACCAGGAGTTCTCCGCAAAGTATCCAATGCCTCCTCAGAAGATGCAAGGATGTAATTTTTGTAAATGTAAATGTGTTTTGAAGAGGTACTGTTTACATGCCATGAATAATAACTCCTTTCATACTTCCCTACTGCTGAATGTTTGGACTCATGTACATATGAACTTTTTATAATGTTTTGATATCAAGAATAAGTTCCTAAAGTGTCTGGCATATGTTTTTACACCCCCTGTAGTTCTTATGGGCTTTATGGGAATATTCTGCTACAAACATGGTAAGCAACTGTTGAAAATTAGATGGTAAAATTGTATGAGCATTCTACACTACAGTAATTAAACAGCAGCTCAAGTTGCACAATGCTTTCTCATGGACTATTTTCGGTTAGTAAGTAGTCATCATCTGATATCTACGTCTAATGGATGTCTAGATTTAGTTTCCCACTAAAATAATAGTTGGATGCATAATATGAGCTACAAACATACTAGCATGAGATGTATACTCTGGAGAAGACACTGCAGCTTTGTGGAGATTGGAAGCATTGCTGCAGACATTTACAGGTCTGCCTGGCATGCAGTTTTTGGAGAAGAGCATAATAAAACCATGTAAAGAGAAGATTTTAACATCCTGTTGGCAAGTTAGTCTTTAGTGATGACACATTGTGCTATTTCCCTCTGGAGGTGGTGCACAGGTTAGCACACTGCACTCGCATTCAGAAGGATGTCGTTCAAATCCACATCCGACATTCCTGATATCCTGGTTTAGGTTGTTGTGATTTCCATCAATTGCTAAAATGCTGGGAGGGTTCCTTTGAAAGGGCATGGCAGATTTCATTCCCCATCCTTGAAACAATCTGAGCTTGTGCTCTGTCTCTAATGACCTCAATGTCAATGGAATGTTGAACACTAATTAATCTTCCTTCCTTCCTTGTGATGCTTTTTGCTAGGATGAGGAACTGATTCATCCCTTCATATGCCTACAAAGAAATGTGAGTGCAATTGGAACTTATGAACAAAATGACTAAGGACCAGAAATATTTGATACAGGCTTGAGCCATCAGTGTCCACACAGTTTACAGTATTCAACAGTTGTGCAGCAGGAATTCACTGTGAAACAAGAAAATCTCTGTTTCTTTCAGGAGAGGGAGATTTTGAATCAGTATTGCAGAGATTGTGGACAACGGATGTTACTGGGTTGTGCAATGTTCACTAAAAATTATTGTTGTTATTTCATCAGTCAGCCTAACTGCTGTAGTAACTGATGCCTAGAGAGATCTAGAAGTACAAAGGATTGTTGCAATACAATGATTTACATGTTATATATCACCATTTGTATTTTATGTGCCGCAAGGTGGAAGTTTGTGTAGAAACATTTTTTGTTCAAACTAATGGAACACTCCTGCACAACCCAGTACAAATTTGTCATTGTAGAAACCCAATATCCATGTCTAGAAAGAGTTACAGTTTCAGGAAGGGAAGTATGGAATAAAGAACTGAGAGGTAGGGCAGAAGCTTGTGCACAAATAAGTACTTTGCTATCAGTATGTTGCCAACATGACAATCTCAAATGTTCACAGAACTTCAGAACCAAGGTCATGCCCCTGGGCTTTAGATATGGCTCCTTCAAGAAACACCTGCACTGCATCCCTGCTGTGAGCATGTGGTGAAAAGGACACCAGCCGTATCTTCTTTGGCTGCATAAATGTTAATGAACCATGAAATGCTCTGTTGCAAGGTCTGCTAAAACTAAACTGTTCTCTGGCAACTTCACTATCATCATTATTATCAAAGAACAGCTAATACATGTACAGATGCTAACAGAGATTTTTAATGAACCTGGAACTTCACCTATAAGTTAACAGTGCTGCATAAACGCTTTATGTGAAATTGTTAACAATTTGCAAACCTTTTATTAGATTGTATCACTTAATAAGTACCAACATGATATAGCTGGCTGCAAGAGACTTTTGTGATACAAAATAAAAAGAAGAAGAGCCTTTTTTCAATGAGCAGCTACTGACCATTTCCCAACTGAAGATCTGCACAACAGATATGTTAGAAATGGAAACTACAGCTGGAACATCAGTAGCAGAACAGTAGCACAGGTAATCTAACTGCAGTGGGGTGAGTCTTCACTGACTAGCATTAGCAACTGATTGCTTGCTGATTGACATAACATGCAGTACACTGGTAAGTTACGATAGCATTATGGGCGTTTTTAAGTCAAAGTATTATGAAGAAAAGGAAAGGGGCACAATCACCATTAGCGGATTCGTAAAATGAACAGGAAGTACTTGGTGGCTGCAACATAAGTGGATAAACTAATAGATTCTACTCAATATGGCACGCAACTGGTATCTGGGATGACCCATTAACCGAGGTATACACTAAAGATGATCAAAACTAAGGACTACAAAAAATAAGCAACTGTGTTCTCAAGAACCAAAAGTATTTGAATACAAATCCAGAAACTGAAAAGTTTATGAATACAGATTAGCTGCTAAGGGCACTGAATGCAACAGCCACACAGTCTGTTTTACTAGTGAAGTTCTCTGTTTTTGGACATGTGTTACGTGTGCCTGGGTTCTTACCATGCAACTTCATGTCTTCAGCTGAGCCTCTAAAGCAAATAGTTAATATGCATGAACCAAGCTAAATATGTTTCTGATGTCAGGTTATTGGTAACATTATATCTTTTATGTAAAAATAAAAAGAACTGGTTTTGGATTAGTGTGATTTCTGTACTAGTACGTCTTTCTCATGCAGTTTATGGAAATTATTCAGCAATAAAAAAATGATTATTTTGATTATCACAATCTCGCATTAACAGTTAACATGAAATGCATATCTTTTTATTGCTGGTCAATTTATGATGATGCTCTGATATTAAGAGACCACCACAGGTAATTTGAAGCATTACTGAAGAATGGAAACTCCAGGAAGGAATATCAACAATGTAGGAAAAGACAGATTGGTACTTACAGTAAAGAAGATAGTACACATGACCACCAACTCCAGCATTTTGTGCTGGAATGCAACATCACATGAGACACGAGCAGCAACCTGGAGGCGGAGGGGAAGGGGTAGTGGAGTATGGGTGGGGAGTGAGACGTCTCACCAAGACTTTCACAAATAGGCATTATCCTCCACACCTAGTCCGCTAACAGATCTTTCGTGCCATTTCCCCTCACAACTCCAACCCACCCACCACCCCCAAAAACCAGCCACAAAGGAGTGTCCCCTTCATCACGAAGTACCACCCTGGACTGAAACAACTGAACCACATCCTTTGCCACAGTTTTTATTACCCATCATCATGCCCTGAAATGAGGGACATCCTATTCAAGAAACTTCCCACCCCTCCTAAAGTGGTGTTCCATCACCCACCCAACTTCCTCAGAACCCTAGTCCATCACTATGCCACTCCCAATCCCAACCGCTTACCAAAGGATCATATACCTGGGAAAGACCCAGGTGCAAAACCTATCCAATCCACCCACCCAACACTTCCTATTAAAGTCCTGTCACACGTTTATTCTACCCCAGGGGCTGAGTCACCTGTGAAGGCAGCCATGTCATTTACCAGCTCTGCTGCAATCATGCACAGCTTTTTATATTGGTATGACTACCAACCAGCTGTCCACCTGATGAACAGTCACCACCCAAGTGTGGCCAACAGGAGAAAGAAGACCATCATGTGGCACAACATGCAGGTGAACATAACACACTTGATTTCAATGGCTGTTTCACTACCCAAGCCATCTGGATCCTTCACTCTACCACCATCTTTTCTGAACTGTGCGGATAGGAGTTCTCCTTACAACACATTCTCTGCTCTCATAATCATCCCGGCCTGATCCTACGGTAACAAAGTGCCTCCACACCCTCCACCCAACAGTTTCCATCACCTCTGTCCTATCATCTCCACACCATTCTGATCTCCCACCCTGTTTATTTGAGCTCTCTGCCAACACATCCAGCTGTCTTTCCTTGCTCCTCTCCTTTTTTGTTCCCTTCCCCCACCCCTGCCTCCCTATCCCACAACTTCCTGAAGCTGCACTTGTCGGCAATCTATTCCCTGTACACTCCACCAGAGAGTGTTCGTCTTTCTCCCCACGCGTACTCTACTATCCCTTCCCCTTCCTGTTCCCTACACCCTCCAGGTTGCTGCTTGCATCCCACGATGTATTTCGGCCCAAGATGCTGGAGTTGGCAGTTGTGTGCATGTGAGGTGTGCTTGCTTTTGTGTGTGTCCTCTTTCCTGGTGAAGGCTGTGGCTGAAAGCTATAAGTGATTGTCTTTCAACCATGCACGTCTGCAACTTGACGTATCTTCTTTACAATAAGTAGAAATATATCTTTTCCTACATTTTTGAAGAACTATTACTTTTTAAATTTGGGGTTAATACCCCCATCTGATTAAACTGCATCATAATTTATGGATGACTCCATTTAATTAATCTTCATTTACAGTTAGTGTTAATTTCAAATTTATAATTTTGTTCATATTTAATTGCTGAGAAAACAGGCACACATTTTTTGCAGAAAAAGTTAAATAAGTTTTCAGAACTGAACTCTAGTGTTAAATTGAAAAATAAACAATTTCACCATTTACATCAGAACTTTTCTTCAAAATATTTTATTCTTCTCTGTTTTTCCATCTAGGCAGCTTATGGGAAAATTCTCAGCAACAGTCTAGAGGATTATGCTAATGGAAATGATATGATATATTGTTTTTGAAATATATCTTTCATTGCAACTCTTTTATTTGTGTAACAAATGAAAGTCAATGCCCAAATTGTCATACTAGGAGGCAGATGAAAACAAACAAAGAAGCTAGAGTTTTTACAAAAATAACCAACATCTGTTCTCGTTTTGCTCTAGAGTGCTGTGGCCACAAATGATCCATAAGAGTGAAACAGGGGTGTTCTATCATGTAGTTTTCAGATACTCTATGTCAGTTCTCAAGAACACATCAGTATTTAAAAGAGAAACATTGATGTACAGCACTAGACAGAGCCTAAAATTCTCAGTGAAAAAACCACATTTTCCTGTAGCATTTTCTGTATGAAAGTAGTTGCAAGCTTAAAGGGTTTTTTTTCTGGAGGGGGGGGGGGGGGTCTTCTGTGGCTAAGGTTGAGAAGGCAGAACGGTAAGCACCCCTTCTACTACCACGCGTACCTTCATCTTCCAGGAATGTGCAGCCTCGAAGGAGTCACGGTCAGTGGTGGAGAAGGCAAGCACGCAGGCCTGGGCACCCCGATAGTAGGCCTTGGTGATGGCATCGAATTCCTCCTGGCCTGCCGTATCCCACAGCATCAGCCGCACCTCCTCGCCATCCAGCCTGCAACACGTAAACACAGCAGTTCGGTATTAGCTATGTGCTAAGAATATATCTCATGTGTTACAAACAATAAAGAACAAAATCATATTATTATCTCTTTTTTTTTTTTCAAATAATAACAAACACACTGTGTGCCAGAGCAATACATAGGATCCATAGACTCCTAGTGTGAATCAGTGGTGTAAGCCCTATGGGGAGTTTTGTGATAATTAACCCACAAAAATAACATTTTGGATCAATTTTCAAATTTAAACCTATACCATGGCATTTATGTTGTTTTTTTTTTTGTTAAATATATGAAATTTTACAACAAAATTTCTAGTGTAATGAACTGATAAGATGTAAAAGTGGAAAGAACTGAAATCAATAAGTCATTCATCTCAATTTATTAACACAGCTATGACAATTTAAAAAAAAAAAAAAAAAAAAAAAAAAAAAAAAAAAAAAAAAAAAAAGTCAAATCCATGAAAAAATCAGTGTTTAAACTTTAGAAATAAGAACTGTAACTAAAAGCAAATGTGTTTATTGGGCAATTCATAAAAGGACTGTAACAACCAAGCAAAATTTAATTACTTTTAGTTCAAGTACAAACTCTACCAAACAATCTGCTTTCAGCTAAAAGTTTCAAATAATCTTATTGGCTGATTGGCTTGCCCATACACTGCCAACTCAAACTGAAGGCGTTCAATTGGCTGACAATTGGAATTACTATTGCAAGAGAACATGTACGGCAGCATTACGACAGAGACATCTTTATTTAAATTTTTTGTGGTGTGGACTCCTACGCTGCAGCTCTGCTCTTTGAGTGATAGAGTAAGTGCCAAAGTTCAAGCTCAAAGATCAAGGGTCCAATCCCCAGTCAGAGCAATAACTTTTTATGTTAGTTATCTACTCTTCCACCTTTGGCAATTATTTGTCTGTGTTCAACTGTAAGACTCCCTGTAAAGTAATTCAGTTTGCAGGTCAGGGGAAGGCACAGACACATCCCATCCAAAGGGATCATGATCAGTGAACACTGCAGTGTTCAATTCAAGACTTCACATTGAGGACAGCTTTATTTAATAAAATGAAACTATGACCTAAAGCAAACTAATTATGCAACACAGGAGCTACATCTGACTGACTGGAGACCAGTCAGCAACTATGCACAATAACTCATTTAGCAGCACCTGGTAGTTATGACTAAGCTGGTCATCAAAATATTGTGAAGAAAGGTGGCAACAAGAACTCAGTTGATCATATTAATGAGTACCATTAATCAGTAATGTACCAACAAACTAAGAGATCTCAGCTTAAATGCATTTAGTTGGTCAGCTATAATTGTGTGCTAGTGTAACCATTTCCCTGAGGATAATGTTTGTTGGTAAGGTTTCAGTTACCAGCAGTGTGGATGTCACTGTCTTACTCTTGTTTCAAAGATGGTCAGTGTTGGTGCTGATGTTACAGTACTTTTTGAACCATGGAATTTTTATGTACTGTCTTGCTAGAATGAGCTATACATCAGTAGTTTCATGACCTTTGCCACTAGAAGTAAAGGACTAAATCACCTGCCATATGAGAGCACGCATACTGATAATTATGTGTTTCTGTGAAAGTGTGACGGGTCTTCAGCTGCAGATGTCATCCTCAGATCTCAATGCTGTACTGCCTGTGTGCCTAAAGGTAATGTGCCCTACTAATATGGAATTCATGCACCTCTTCTGCCTTATTTCCAACCATCAAATGACACTGAAGTGATACTGACTTCTGTGAATGTTTTATTTCATAATGGATATCTTTTAAGGTAAACAACAATTCACTGCTTTCCAGATTGGTAAAAACTGTACTGTCAGTTGCACCATATCCTACATGTTATTGATCTTTAGTGATACAGTACTAATTACATACTTGTATCTCAATGATACTGTCTATGGAGTTGATATGCCTGATAAAAGTGTGCTATGGGTCCAAGGTCCAATCCCTGTTCCTAACTTTATATAATGAATTGGTTAATATTTGTGGAGCAGTGTGTATACTTGTAAGCTGGAATATGGTGCTTTACAAATGCAAAGGAGCAGAGTAAAGTCCTCTGTAATTTCAATTGTTTTCTTTTACCCCTTTTATTTTTGAAAGACTGTTGGAGGATACAGGAGTGGGGAAGGAGGTGAATTGTAGTATTCTCATAAATGCAAGATTTGTACTCCCAAGGAAAGAATGGAAGGTAGAAGTCCTTAAAATATCAGATGCAAAAGCAATGTTATATACACTCCTGGAAATGGAAAAAAGAACACATTGACACCGGTGTGTCAGACCCACCATACTTGCTCCGGACACTGCGAGAGGGCTGTACAAGCAATGATCACACGCACAGCACAGCGGACACACCAGGAACCGCGGTGTTGGCTGTCGAATGGCGCTAGCTGCGCAGCATTTGTGCACCGCCGCCGTCAGTGTCAGCCAGTTTGCCGTGGCATACGGAGCTCCATCGCAGTCTTTAACACTGGTAGCATGCCGCGACAGAGTGGACGTGAACCGTATGTGCAGTTGACGGACTTTGAGCGAGGGCGTATAGTGGGCATGCGGGAGGCCGGGTGGACGTACCGCCGAATTGCTCAACACATGGGGCGTGAGGTCTCCACAGTACATCGATGTTGTCGCCAGTGGTCGGCGGAAGGTGCACGTGCCCGTCGACCTGGGACCGGACCGCAGTGACGCACGGATGCACGCCAAGACTGTAGGATCCTACGCAGTGCCGTAGGGGACCGCACCGCCACTTCCCAGCAAATTAGGGACACTGTTGCTCCTGGGGTATCGGCGAGGACCATTCGCAACCGTCTCCATGAAGCTGGACTACAGTCCCGCACACCGTTAGGCCGTCTTCCGCTCATGCCCCAACATCGTGCAGCCCGCCTCCAGTGGTGTCGCGACAGGCGTGAATGGAGGGACAAATGGAGATGCGTCGTCTTCAGCGATGAGAGTCGCTTCTGCCTTGGTGCCAATGATGGTCGTATGCGTGTTTGGCGCCGTGCAGGTGAGCGCCACAATCAGGACTGCATACGACCGAGGCACACAGGGCCAACACCCGGCATCATGGTGTGGGGAGCGATCTCCTACACTGGCCGTACACCACTGGTGATCGTCGAGGGGACACTGAATAGTGCACGGTACATCCAAACCGTCATCTAACCCATCGTTCTACCATTCCTAGACCGGCAAGGGAACTTGCTGTTCCAACAGGACAATGCACGTCCGCATGTATCCCGTGCCACCCAACGTGCTCTAGAAGGTGTAAGTCAACTACCCTGGCCAGCAAGATCTCCGGATCTGTCCCCCATTGAGCATGTTTGGGACTGGATGAAGCGTCGTCTCACGCGGTCTGCACGTCCAGCACGAACGCTGGTCCAACTGAGGCGCCAGGTGGAAATGGCATGGCAAGCCGTTCCACAGGACTACATCCAGCATCTCTACGATCGTCTCCATGGGAGAATAGCAGCCTGCATTGCTGCAAAAGGTGGATATACACTGTACTAGTGCCGACATTGTGCATTCTCTGTTGCCTGTGTCTATGTGCCTGTGGTTCTGTCAGTGTGATCATGTGATGTATCTGACCCCAGGAATGTGTCAATAAAGTTTCCCCTTCCTGGGACAATGAATTCACGGTGTTCTTATTTCAATTTCCAGGAGTGTAGATAAATAATCACAAATATATAGCCATGGAAACAGAGAGATCACAAATCTTTTCCAAGCAGATAGGGATGTCTTATTACAAGAGGACTTCACTCATCCAGAGAGGAATATATGTGCTTAACCCTCGCATGGTATCAGCTCTGGAAAAACATACTGTATGCCTGGGGTCTTTTTTGACCCCCAAGTGATTCAAGCAACTTTATGGTGATAAAATTTGAAATATGTCCACAACAATAATTATCATCTATTGAGAAACATAAGCATGATGTTGATATTACAACTGCATGGTTTCTTAGTATAATTAAATTAGATATCAGTTGTAATTATTTACTATATTTGTTTGAACTATGAAAACATATTGTTTAGTTTGTTTAGTTATAAAAATTATTTTAACACAAAATGTTCACAACCCACATACAATGTAACAGTAATGCAATTTAGTAATGTTATGTGGAATATCACTTAATGGAATTTTATTAGAAATACACTCCTACTCACTTTCCGTGTCATATGACAAACAAGCATTACACAACACACTTATCCTAGCATGTTATTTACAGACAAACTTGTGACCTATCACACTGTTGATTCACTTTCTTGTCCTTTGACCTTGGGCAGAAAACACACCACTTTCTTTTCAGATTTGGAACATCAGCTTCCTGGTTATTGTGTTGTTTTTCCTTTAGGAGAGTCTTGAAGCCTAAAGATATTATTGTTCAATGATTGTGTTGTGTTCTGCACTGGGGTGACAGGATCTGTCGTTCAGTATGAGGTTTGACTAGTTCTTTTCCTATTTCTGAGAGAAATTGTCTTCTTACATTTTTACTTCTCATATCATGTAAAAATTTACAATACAGAATGTAAGCACTGACACAAGCTAAATTTAGAATATCAAAAAATACAGCAAATGGCCACCTTCTTGTTCCATGTTTCACTGAATAATGTCCAGCCATCTCATCAACCATATCAACTCCTGACTCTATTGAGTTATAGAACTTTATTATTTCATGTTTATTGTGCTCATGCTCACTTATATCAATTTTTTGGTGTAGAGTGGACAACAAAATCACTGATTTCTTTTGTATAGGAACATACAAAGCTAAAACAGTATTCTGTGCATACCCTAAAGTGGTTGGTAATGGACGCCTCTGTTTTGACGGCAACATTTCTTTTGGTATCGCTTTTCGGTTGGCCCGAAGAGTTCCCACAACTGTCTATTTGTTAGTAAGAAGTTCTTGTCCAAAATCAAAACTTGTAAAAAAGTTATCAGGGGTAATGTCCCTACCACTAAATCATGTACCATTCGTTTCCCTTGATTTGTTTCCCTTCCTTCAGCAGAGTCCCCCATATACACTAGTGCATTTATGACACAATTGGTGTCACAATTTACAGCAGCCCACACTTTTATCCTACACTTTCGAGGTTTCAAAGGAATGTACATCTAGGATGGACACCGACCCCTGACAGTACACAGATGCTCATCAACTGTAATATAAGGTCGAGGGACATAAAACGAAATGCACGCATCAACGAACATTTCAAGCACAGCCCTTTAGATTCAGCTTTTGTTCCAGAAGGAGCTTTTCTTTCTTCCCATTGTAAGTTTATCATTGAACCGGAGACACATCAAAATATCACAAAATCTTGAAAAGCTCGTTGTCGCCAAAAAATAGGTAAGCCATACTCTTCTGACCAAAACTGACTCAAAGGCTTCCCACGTGCCTCATACAAGCCAGCTATTATTAGTAGACCAAAGAATGCCTGCAGCTCTGTAGCATCAAGTTCAATCCATCATTCAATAGTTGGGTACAGAATTTTGTTATCTTTTGAATGATTATTGGTACATACATACATACATTAATCCTTGTTCCACAGATCATGAATACGACATTCTGTAATGATGTGGAATGTGTCACTTTAATGTAAGTTTTCTTTACACAAAATAATTAATTTTTTATGCATTGCTATTGCATTCCACATGTGATTGGTGATAAAAAGTCTGAAACAATCTGCCTTTGTCTGGAATTGTGGTCTAAGGTGACATGGAATATGCACAGTTTCACATATTACATTCCTTGAAACCTGCTTGCACACATCAGGTGGTACTGTGTTATATGTTATCTGCCCACTTCTACACCCAAAAGAAGATGCACATTCCTTGACGAATAAACTATAACACCATGTCTTCCTTCCACAAAACTCACGTCCAAACTGTGAATTTGTCGTAACAATGCACATGAACGTTATTTTCGATTTATTGTTCACAACAATGTACAAATGAATGTCGGTTTATAAGGTGCATTGTTGGCAAGATTTATTTTCGTAACAAAACATATATAACACTGAAAATCACATACTGAATACCTGTAGTATTTTCTGACCCCACTGCAAAAATTTCAAATTGTTGTACTACAAACTGTGATATAATCATAAATATTTTACCCAGTTATAATAAAAAGTCCGTGAATAGCTATCTGTAGGATGAATAGTCTACACCCACATTAAAACTGTTTATTTGTAGTTAAATGAGCCTGGGGTCTAAAATGACCACAGACATCATGCAAGGGTTAATTTGTGCTCTAGCAGACTGCTGTAGTCCTTGAGAGGTCCTGAGCCTTAGCGGCATTTCTGGGAGGCTCTCTGATAAGATGGAAGGTGAAACACTCCCTTCGTCGGCAACCTAATGAAGATTTCGAACTGTTTCCTCATTACGCCATAGGAGATTTTCTGTATGTTGGTTTGCAAAATTTGTTTGTCATAGTTGTGGTGTTATCAGCTGCAGAATGCTGGGGGTAGGGGGGGGGGGAGTTCAACCAATGGGCGAAAACCAAGCCATGAATTACACAGCTACAGTGGTAATTGCTCGTGAAGTAGGTGATGCTCTGAGATGGGATTTTGCAGTGGGTTGTTTATGAGGCCAGAAATTAAGTCCAACATGACTTGGATGTGAAATTTTATTTACAGTTCACAATTTCGAAGGCAGACTCTTCCTTCGTGCAGGAGAGAATGATTACACTGTAGTATTATTGGCAAATTCACAATCGTAATTTTCACAAAGCTGAGTGCTCAACAGTTTAATCTAATCCTGTGTTGTTCTTATGCGCCAGTTTTGCATTGTTGTGAGATAACAGCTGGAAGAGGTCCTGGTCAAAGTAAAAGACTTGGTTGGGTTTATTAAAATAGGGGTGAACAGCATTGCTTCCTAGAGGACCATTCGCAACCGTCTCCATGAAGCTGGGCTACGGTCCCGCACACCGTTAGGCCGTCTTCCGCTCACGCCCCAACATCGTGCAGCCCGCCTCCAGTGGTGTCGCGACAGGCGTGAATGGAGGGACAAATGGAGACGTGTCGTCTTCAGCGATGAGAGTCGCTTCTGCCTTGGTGCCAATGATGGTCGTATGCGTGTTTGGCGCCGTGCAGGTGGGCGCCACAATCAGGACTGCATACGACCGAGGCACACAGGGCCAACACCCGGCATCATGGTGTGGGGAGCGATCTCCTACACTGGCCGTACACCACTGGTGATCGTCGAGGGGACACTAAATAGTGCACGGTACATCCAAACCGTCATCGAACCCATCGTTCTACCATTCCTAGACCGGCAAGGGAACTTGCTGTTCCAACAGGACAATGCACGTCCGCATGTATCCCGTGCCACCCAACGTGCTCTAGAAGGTGTAAGTCCACTACCCTGGCCAGCAAGATCTCCGGATCTGTCCCCCATTGAGCATGTTTGGGACTGGATGAAGCGTCGTCTCACGCGGTCTGCACGTCCAGCACGAACGCTGGTCCAACTGGGGCGCCAGGTGGAAATGGCATGGCAAGCCGTTCCACAGGACTACATCCAGCATCTCTACGATCGTCTCCATGGGAGAATAGCAGCCTGCATTGCTGCGAAAGGTGGATATACACTGTACTAGTGCCGACATTGTGCATTCTCTGTTGCCTGTGTCTATGTGCCTGTGGTTCTGTCAGTGTGATCATGTGATGTATCTGACCCCAGGAATGTGTCAATAAAGTTTCCCCTTCCTGGGACAATGAATTCACGGTGTTCTTATTTCAATTTCCAGGAGTGTATGTGCTGGGACGGCAGAGTTAGAAGCCCAACAGCATACACGAAGTTCATGTAGTGATGCTGCAGATCAGTCTGGCTGGTCTTTTCTGGGCTAAGAATATTCTTGGTGAGTGCATAGAGTTGCCCGAAAATGTAACACAAGACAACAGATTGAAAGTAAGCAAGTAAACACGCCTTTGTGCTCCAACGCAGCGAAAGCGGAGGTCATTGTTATAGTGGAAAATAGCAATATTCAGTTCCTGCACAAAATCTTTTCCAAGAAAGCCTTCCATCTACCTCCAGTCCTAAGAATTTAAACTGGTCGACTTAGCTGACTGTTTTACCACCAAGGGACATTTGTGTTCTCGCTACCAGCAATCAAAACTTTATCATCAGCAACAAAGAGTCGTAGAATGATTCCTTTCGTTGAAGTTAAAAAATTTCAGTTGCTTATTCACTGCCTCAGAGTGTCGTCAATATAAATACAGTAAAATCTCGATTATCGGCAGGCGGATTATCTGCTTTGCAGATTATTCGCGGCCTAATTCTCCCACTTCTTTTTGCTTCTGAAAACTTTTCTTTAACTCTGGAACGGTCGGAGGTGAACGTTAATCCAACATTGCAACACGAATGTGCAGTTAGCTGCTCGGACACAGCAATCGCTGTACAGTAATTGCAGCGGAAGATAATCATTGGTTTTACTAGTGCAGAACCATGTTTGAAAGCTTCTACAATAGGAAAAGCAAATAATCCATAATACATAGTACTGGTGCGCGAAATATGCCACTGATTTACAATGGGGATGAAACTCCGATCCGTGATATTCAGAAAAACGGAGACAAAATAATTCAGTTTGCTAGCAGTTCTGAACTCATCTAAAGGTTGTATACGATACTGCAGCGCCAACGTTGTTCAGAATTACGATGCAATGTTCCTTCGGACTTGCATGCGCCGCATTTCTGAACTACACAAGCACTGCAATATCGTATTTATCCGTCGACATCGGACAAGCGACTTTCAATTAAAATCCCTCCCCAGAACGGGAATATACATGATGGACGTACGATTGCAGATTGTAGACAGATGGTTGACGACATATGGTACACGCGGATCACTGGATAACGCTGCATTGAAGCGGCAAAGAAACTGGTATAGGCATGCGTATTCAAATACAGAGAGATGTAAAAGGGCAGAATACGGCGCTGCGGTCGGCAGTGCCTACATAAGACAAGTGTCTAGCGCAGTTGTTAGATCCGTTACTGCTCCTACAATGGCAGATTATCAAGCCTTAAGTGAATCTGAACGTGGTGTTCTAGTCGACGCACGAGCGATGGTACACAGCATTTCCGAGATAGCGATGAAGTGGAGATTTATGACGATTTCACGAGTGTACCGTGAATATCAGTAATCCGGTGAAACATCAAATCTCCGACATCGCTGTGGCCGGAGAAAGATCCTGCAAGAACGGGACCAACGACAACTGAAGAGAATCGTTCTACGTGACAGGAGGGCAACACTTCCGCAAATTGCTCCAGGTTTCAATGGTGGGCCATCAACAAGTGTTAGCGTGCGAACAATTAAAAGAAAAATCATCACTACCGGCCCTACCGAGCCGACGGCCCACTCGTGTACCCTTGATGACTGGACGACACAGAGCTTTACGTACCATCTAGCACACGTAAACATCGACATTGGACTGTTGATGACTGGCATCATGTTCCCTGATCGGACGAGTCTCGTTTCAAATTGTATCCAGTTGATGTATGTGGACGGGTATGGAGACAACCGCATGAATCCATGAACGCTACATGTCAGCAGGGGCCTGGTCAAGCTGGTGGAAGATCTGTAATGGTGTGGAGCGTGTGCAGTTGGAGTTATATGGGATCCCTAATACGTCTAGATACGACTCTGACATGTAACACATACGTGAGCATCCTGTCCCACCACTTGCATCCATTCATGTCCATTGTGCATTCCGACGGACTTGGCAATTCCAGCAGGACAATGCGACCACCAGAATTGCTACAGAGTGGCTCCAGGAACACTCCTCTGAGTTTAAACACTTCCTCTGGCAACCAAACTCCCCAGACATGAACATTGTTGAGCATATCTGGGATGCCTTGCAACGTGCTCTTCAGAAGATGTCTTCACTCCCTCGTACTCTAACGGATTTATGGACAGCCCTGCAAGATTCATAATGTCAATTCCCTCCAGCACTACTTCAGACATTAGTCGAGTCCATGCCACGTCCTGTTGCGGCACTTCAGCGTGCTCGTGGAGACCCCACACGATATCAGGCAGATACTTTGGTTCCTCAGTGTACGTTGGAACGGTTTCAACAGAAAAGAGCAGAGGGCACACGGATACCCGGCCCAAAATGCGCCAGACACGCCCAGTTTCTTTTTTTTTTTTTCAGAATCTGGGATTTGATGGGGATTTTAATGCACCTTCCGGATGGTTAACATGATTTCAACTGCGTCATGGAGTCCGGGAGATTGTTGTCCAAGAAGAAAAATTAAGTGAGGATAATGAGGCTGCTTCTGAATTTTGCAATTCTTTCCAGGAGTTTATTATACAAGGACATTTATAGCTGATATTGGTTCAAATGGCTCTGAGCACTATGGGACTCAACTTCTGAGGTCATCAGTCCCCTAGAAC
The DNA here is from genome assembly GCF_021461395.2 of Schistocerca americana. Lineage (NCBI taxonomy): Eukaryota > Metazoa > Arthropoda > Insecta > Orthoptera > Acrididae > Schistocerca > Schistocerca americana. Next base: position 228,505,032 of record NC_060123.1, read on the forward strand.
TTAGAACTACTTAAACCTAACTAACCTAAGGACATCACACACATCCATGCCCGAGGCAGGATTCGAACCTGCGACCGTAGCGTAGCTGATATTAAATATGACGTAAAATTTTTGTTTTTGAACGACGCTAATACATCATTGTGTACCTTCAATAAGGATTATCCGCGGTTTTCAAGTCCTCAATTACTGCGGATAATCGTGAGTTTACGTATTTTAAAAAAAAATCTGAGACATTCCGCATGCATGTCTCATTCGCAAATTTGTCCTGGTCCCAGATTATCCATTTGAGACCAACAACTGCACATTGTTGGCCTTACTTGAGCAGTTCTGTTCTTACTTGCAGCTGAATTTAATGTAATGTCTATTATTTTTGTTCTGTGTGCTGCACGTAAAATTGTAAGAAAGAAGAGGAAAATCAATTTTGATTTGTCCACTAGAGTTATGGTAAGTTAAAAATATTTAAACCCTGCTATTATAACCTAATTACATATCTATAGCAGTTTAACTTTTGGCACTGGAGTCGTTATTTGGAGACTGGTACAACTTTGGGATTACAATATTTCAGTATTCGACAAGGCAGCAGAGTAGTAAACATAACTACAAATAACATTAAATTAAAATGAGTGTACAAAAATGCACTTGGATTTGCCTGTGTCAATAATCAACAAAAATATCGCCAAGGCACGATGGTTGCATTTTTTTAAAAATTGCTCAAAATTCTATCGTAAGTAGCCCAAATAGCAAAATTTCGCCCAATCTTGCCACCCTGGTGGCACTCAATTATGAAAATACGAAACGGCGGGGAGGGGTCTGAGGAGAGCAGAAGAGGTACGTATCGACAGCACATTCTATAGTTCGTTCGTTCCTAAAAGATTTTTTCAGCTGGGGCTGCTTAAATTTGCCCCGCGCTACCGTACGGGACGCACACAGTGGCATACGGCCACGGAGCACTGCAGATAGCCTTGCACGGGACCTTCCTGCAGCCACTGGAACAGTTGTCTCCAGACACACAGTCTGCAGACAACTGAACAGACCTGCAAGGTGCATTCCACTGACTCCTGGTCACAGGAGAGTCCGTAAAGCCTGGTGCCAAGAACACAGTACGTGGTCATTGAAACAGTGGTCCCATGTTATGTTCACGAACGAACAGTGATTCTCCCCGGGTTTTCATCTGGCGTGAACTAGGACCCAAATACCAACCCCTTAATGTCATTGAAAGGGATCTGTATGGAGGTCGTGGTTTGATGGTGTGATGTGGGATTATGATTGGTGCACGTACACCCCTGCATATCTTTGACAGAGGAACTGTAACAGGTCAGGTGCATCGGAACGTCATTTTGCACCAGTGTGTCCGCCTTTTCAGGGGTGCAGTGGATTCCACCTTCCTCCTGATGGATGATAACGCACGGCCCCACTGAGCTGCCATTGTGGAGGAGTACCTTGAAACAGAAGATATCAGGCGCATGGAGTGGCCTGCCTGTTCTCCAGACCTAAAACCCGTCGGGACGCTCTCAGTCGACGTATCGCCGCACGTCTTCAAACCCTTACGACACTTCAAGAGCTCTGACAGGCACTGGTGCAAGAATGGGAGGCTATACCCCAGCAGCTGCTCGACCACCTGATCCAGAGTATGCCAACCCGTTGTGTGGCCTGTGTACGTGTGCATGGTGATCATATCCCATATTGATTTCTGGGTACATGCGTAGTGACGTTTTGTAGCACATGTGTTTAGGGACGGTTTTCTCAACTTATCACCAGTACCGTGGACAGATCTGTGTGTTCCCTATGTGCCTATGCTATTAGCGCCAGTTTTGTCTAGTGCCACGTTGTGTGGTGCCACGTTGTGTGGCACCACATTCTGTAATTATCCTTAATTTATGAGCGTGAGTGTAGTTCACTGGAAATACTACACGATCGTGAAATTTTTCGTCATAGTTGTTCTGGAATGGAAGCCGAACAATTAATCGTCTGTATAACAGCACATATTGGTAGCGAGCGCATTGCTTGAAATGAATAAGAAATGGGAAATTGTGGTTGAACCGTGGATACATAGAAGAGAAGCTCGAAGTGTTCACCAAAATTTGCTTCGTGGGGTACTGTGCGAGGACATAACGAAAATTGTTTGAGGATGAGCGAACAAACATTTCAGTTTGCCCTAATGAAAGTGTTCCATCATCTCTGCATATACGCTTTTCACCTAAGAAATGCCATTTCGTAACTTCATTCATCATAACGATGGTAGGCAATGAAAACCTCGTACCTCCATATTGTTAAATTTTACGGGAGAAACAAAAACAACTTCTTAAAAATAATATGAAATGATACAGATAAAGTTGCTACATTAACTATATAGTAGAACTAAACTAAACTCCGCCCGAATAGGCCACGAAGACCCAACGACACCGACCGGTCGCCGTGTCGTCCTCACCCACAGGCATCACTGAATGCGGACATGGAAGGGGAAGTGGTCAGCACACCGCTCTCGCGGCCATATGTCATTTGCGAGACCGGAGACATGAGAAGTCTAGTTATTGATAGGTTACTGAAATCCACATACTTCCAGGTCTCTCTTTGATAATGAAGTTATTGGTAATTGGAATTATGGGGTTTTCACGGACAGGAGGAGTTACGAGGTTTTCATTGCCTACCACAGATATGCGATATTTTTGGAAAGCCTGCAGCTGCGTCATTCACGATCTAAATATTGAAACACTGTGCTAGCCAATTATTTTTTCATGTTTAATATGACGCTTTTCGAGAATTTATTCTCATTATGAAGAGGAAATATTTACATAGGTGTTTTATGTGGTGTTTGTGTGTATGTTGTTCTGCCTCTCTTGCCCTGCAGTTCTGTTTTTATGGTTCTACTGCAATCGGACAACTTCTTTTCTCCAATTTTCCGAAACATCACATAAAATATCTATTAAGTATTTGTACGTGATCATGAGAATAAATTCTCGCGCAGCACCGTGGAAATCGTGAGAAAAAATACGTAACTGGGAAGTGTTTCATTATTTAAATCATGAATGCTATTTTTGCTGAAGATTATCCCATGGATAGGTTAAGACTTCCAGCAACAGGTGAAAGCTATTCCAGAGAGCAAATACAGTACTCGAATCCCACAGAGTACCATTTAACGCTTATTCCAGAACCATGTGAACGAATATGTGAATCACCTAAGGAGGAACTTATCAAGGTTAAGTTAGATTATTTTAAGTAGAAATAAATAGATTTATTTCACTTATTTATACTCGGAATACGTTGGTTGTCACTTCTCGTTTCAACCGTGCGCCCTGTCCACACCACGTATCTGATAATCCTGCGGCGGTCGTATTGTTCTGCTCCACGCTGCTGCTAGCTTGCCTCAAATTATGAATTTAAATATGCAAGCGGGTTTAGGGGAGCCACTCAACGTTAAGTACAACACTGTCCTACGTCGGGCATGAACATCTATATTCTGAGAAGATATGAAAATCACACTTTGCACTGTTTACACTCTATAAAAGTGACTATGCCAATTAACTTATCGATGATTATCTGTCCACAATATCACTTGGACGAGCGTACGCGTAACCGACACGACGCAGGTGATTGTTGATGATGCAGAAGCCGATTCATCGAACGAAAGTTCTTACGCTTGTCACGCATAGACAGATATCTGGCACCAGTCCTCCTTGACACATTAATAATATAACACTGGTCATAAAGTTAACTTTTCAGTTTTCATTTGTACGAGCGTGAACGTAACCATCTCGGCGCGGCTGATCGTTGATGATGCAGAAAAGCGATGAACGAACGCACGTTCTCACGCTCACTACAAGACACTGGCACTTAAATGCTGTCTTTTGTGGTAAATTATACTGCTCATCGCCATTAGTCCATTCTGAGAGGACGAACACGGCGCGGATGGTTGATGTACGGTACGACACGTAACGAGAGGATACACAAATACGTTATCGGCGGCACTGCTCACTTTTAATTACATCATTACGCACTTCCCTCTGAATCACTTCCATATTTCATCACTTTACTGTGATAGCACTTGAACTTTCATAATAACAATGCCTCTCACATGCAGAGCTACCCACAACACAACATAACAGTTCCGTGTCCCGTGCTCGACTCTGAAAGCACACTGCCCCCAAAGGTACTCCGCAACTAAGCCAGCGATATGACAATATGCTTACATACAGGTCGACGTGGGAGCTGTCTTGCTGCGTCCTGTCCATTCTTCCACATACTGCTTCCCGCGGAGTGCATCCTTCATTGTGCCAAACACGTGGAAGGCGGAAGGTGCGACAACCCGGCTGTAGAGTGGGTGGGGAAGAACAGTCCAATGAAGCTTTGTGGCATCCTCACGGGTGCACAGATTTGTGCTGCCTTGTGTTGTCACGAAGAAGGAGAAGTTCGTTGGCATTTCTGCGTCATCGACCACGATGAACTCGTTTCTTCAGTTTCTGAGGGTAGCACAGATGGGTGCGGCTGGACGGCACGCGGGAGATCGGACGGGTCTGTGCGACCTTGTTGGGATGATGACAAGACGCCTCGCCTAATGACTTACAACTTAACGCGCTTTTTATAATTAAATGTCTCCCTGAGACATTTAAGTCTCTTTTTATTATCTACGATAATGGCCAAAGCGGACGAAATGAATTAAATTTTGTGTTGCGGCCGGGACTCGAACCCGGGTCTTCTTGCTTGATAGACAGAAATGCTAACCATTGCACCACCGCAGTACGATGGTCAAGCAAGAAGACCCGGGATCGAGTCCCGGCCGCATCAAAAATTTTAATTCATTTCGTCTGCTTCGATCATTATCATAGATAATAGAAAGAGACTTAAATGTTTCAGGAAAACATTTAATTATAAGATCACCAACGGTACAAGGACGTCCCATTACGTCCAATGCTGGGGTGCTTGCCAATATCGCAGAGCCCTGGCAGTAGTGACAGCATGTAAGGGAAAAATGAATTGAAGTTTGTTTTGGGGAGCAATGTTTTGGTTCGTGCAGCAATGTTGACCATCGTACTGTGGTGGTGTACTGGTTAGCATTTCTGCCTAGCAAACAAGAAGACCCGGGTTCGAGTCCCGGCCGCAGCACAAATTTTAATTCATTTCGTCTGCTTCGATCATTACCGCGCTTTTGTCCAATTCTAGCTCTCTGTAGACATTCTGCAGGGGTCTGCGATGCTCTAATTTTCCGCCAAAAGAAAGAACTTGGAACGCACACCCAGCGAGGTGGCGCAGTGGTTAGCACATTGGACTCGCATTCGGAACGACGACGGTTCAAACCCGCTTCCGGCCGTCCAGATTTAGCTTTTCCGTGATTCCCTAAATCGCTTCAGGCAAATGCCAGGATGTTTCCTTTCAAAGGGCACGGCCGATTTCCTTCCCCATCCTTGACACGATCCGAGCTTGCGCTCCGTCTCTAATGGCCTCGTTTCGACGGGACGTTAAAGCCAATCTACATCAATATCTACATTTATACTCCGCAAGCCACCCAACGGTGTGTGACGGAGGGCACTTTACGTGCCACTGTCATTACCTCCCTTTCCTGTTCCAGTCGCGTATGGTTCGCGGGAAGAACGACTGTCTGAAAGCCTCCGTGCGCGCTCTAATCTCTGTAATTTTACATTCGTGATCTCCTTGGGAGGTATAAGTAGGGGGAAGCAATATATTCGATACCTCATCCAGAAACGCACCCTCTCGAAACCTGGCGAGCAAGCTACACCGCGATGCAGAGCGCCTCTCTTGCAGAGTCTGCCACTCGAGTTTATTAAACACCTCCGTAACGCTATCACGGTTACCAAATAACCCTGTGACGAAACGCGCCGCTCTTCTTTGGATCTACTCTATCTCCTCCGTCAAACCGATCTGGTACGGATCCCACACTGATGAGCAATACTCAAGTATAGGTCGAACGAGTGTTTTGTAAGCCACCTTCTTTGTTGATGGACTACATTTTCTAAGCACTCTCCCAATGAATCTCAACCTGGTACCCGCCTTACCAACAATTAATTTTATATGATCATTCCACTTCAAATCGTTCCGCACGCATACTCCCAGATATTTTACAGAAGTAACTGCTACCAGTGTTTGTTCCGCTATCATATAATCATACAATAAAGGATCCTTCTTTCTATGTATTCGCAATACATTACATTTGTAGTGCTGCCACCTATCGGAATTCATTAAACTATGGGAATGTTCCACGATAACCCACAACAAATTCCGCATTTTTCTCACCAAAACTGGCGGAGAAAAAAAATTTATTGCGTTACTTATTGAAAGGCCCTCGTATACGTTTGTGATAACATTATTAATTGCGCCGTGGCGATTGGCGCAAGTGTGCTCCACTTGCGTCGCTGATGTCGACAATCGTCTGATCTTATATCTCTGACTGTTCCGCCTTTGGTTTTCCGGCTTGGTGTGTGGCCGGCCTCTCTCTCCGGTCGGCGTTCAACGAGGCAACATGTTTTGAAGGCAGACCCTCGTCTTTATCCGCAGTGCCTGGTCCTCGCCGTTTTACCGCGCTCCGGGTGTACGGTGCTGATTGGTCGGCACGTTTGGGTGCGAAACGGTGGCGGGTCCGTCACCTCAGGCTGGAAGCATTAAGTTACGTATCATTGATATGCTGCTGTTAACCTGTGAAGATTTGTGAAACTTATGGTGGCACGTTATATCTGCAACTGGAGATCAGTTAAGGATGGTTCTGAATAAGAGAGTGTTATACTGAACTAACGAAGTCTAAGACTTCCAAGTGTTGTTTCCGCGGAGCGGGCACTAAGTATTTCGCCAAATGCAAAAGGGAATAGAGTTTTACTGCTTGTTTTTAAAGGTTTCTTGCAGTGTTAATTTGAAGTAGTAAGTTAATTAGTGTGCTCTTCGCCCAGTTTTAGTTTTAGACTTATTTTAATATCAAGGGCAGAGCTTTGTTAACTCAGTGTAATGTTAATTGTTCTATTCGGTAAATGTCTCAGTTTGGTTTTCAGTTATGTTACAGATAGTCACGTAGTTAGTAAGCCTTGCATGGTCTTGAAAAAGGTGAATCACGAGTTGAATTTGTCTGCCGCGTGAATTATTTACGGTTGCAAAATGGTTCAAATGGCTCTGAGCACTATGGGACTTAACTTCTGAGGTCATCAGTCCCCTAGAACTTATAACTACTTAAACCTAATAACCCAAGGACATCACACACATCCATGCCCGAGGCAGGATTCGAACCTGCGACCGTAGCGGTCCCGCGGTTCCAGACTGTAGCGCCTAGAACCGCTCGACCACTCCGGCCGGCTTTACTGTTGCACAAATGGTCTGGTATGTGGGGCAGATGGGGTTTGTCGCCTTGGCGGGCAGGTTGAGATCGTGTGTGCGTTCGGCGTGATTTCTGCCCTGGCTTGCAGCCTGATCATCTTCGAAATTGGTTGACGTTTCCTTATTCGTTTGTTCCGAGTACCGCCGTGTATAAGCCGCGCTCTCATCCTTTAGTTAAATATCCGGCCTGTCCGCCGGGACGGACGAGATCCTTTTATAAGTAACTCAAGGGGAATCATTAGAATTGTGTAAATTTTGGTTACTTAAGCAATGAACTGAATAGTGTGCTTACGGTGGTGACTGTCTGTGATCCTTTTGCAATCAGATCTAATTGTTATCTTTAAAATACTGTTTGTTATATTAATTCATGATCCAATCACATAGTTTTTCTAAAGTCAGTTGTATATTTTCTTAAGAGGACAAAGGTCCGAATTAAATTTTTATATTGTTATGCTGATGCTGTAATAATGGGATTCGTTCTGTAGTTGAAATTAAAATTATGTACCAAAGACAAGTTTGTCCATTAGCAAAGATCCCGAGCTTCCTATCTCCTTTGAGTAGCTGTGGTTATATTGCAATTTTGGTTTCTCTAGCACGTAACTTGAACAGTCACACAGCTCATTAATGATAATAGTTCAAAACGCAAAACAATACTGATTGCACATAAAAATTAAACAAATTGAGCATTTTTAAGGTCCCGGTTACGTTTTGTCTCTCTCCTCATAAATTTAGTCTTCAGTAGTAGGATCGCTAAAAGACTTGCGTGGCCCGCTGGGCGCTCTGTGAGGAAGCGGCAGTGGGGCTGTCTGCGGGTGCAGCGACCCTCGAGAAGAGCAGCCAGCTAGCGAGCCGGCGCGCCGTGCCCCAGCGGGCCCGGATGGAGGACTCAGGTCGGCGGGCGGCGTGCAACTAGCCTCGCCCACGGCGTTCTCCCGGCCGGATGCCGGCTAATTGCCGTGATTTACCGCGCGATACGATAGCCCGCCGCTCGGCCTGCTCCGAGAGCACTCACCGTCAGAGACCGCGTCTCCACTCCAGCAATGGACTCGTTTCTTTACGGTGCGTTCCTGCTGCTACCGCGCTGCTCGCAGCTCGCCGGCGATAATCGAACGAGTCCACCAGGTTTTAAGGCGGTATTTGCATGAGATACCTGCCGTATAGAAGACAGCACCAGCGCTCCATGCCTATAAGTCTGGAACTGTCAACCTTTTCGTTAGTCCTATTCCACGATGTGCATATCTGCACCAGCGCCACAAAGTTACACATTCGGAACTGGGAAGTGTCGTTTACGTCGTTTATATATTTGTGAACCTTCTGTTTACTCATACTGAAACTTGTGAGAGGTCTAGATTCGTGTTTATGAAGCAGTTATTGTTATCCTGCGCAGCTAAAATGGCATTACGTTATACACTACTGACCGTTAAAATTCCTACACCACGAAGATGACGTGCTACAGGCGCGAAATTTAACCGGCAGGAAGAAGATGCTGTGATATGCAAATGATTAGCTTTTCAGAGCATTCACACAAGTTTGGCGCCGGTGGCGACACCTACAACGTGCTGACATGAGGAAAGTTTCCAACCGATTTCTCATATATAAACAGCAGTTGACCGGCGTTGCGTGGTGAAACGTTGTTGTGATGCCTCGTGTAAGGAGGAGGAATGCGTACCATCACGTTTCCGACTTTGATAAAGGTCGGATTGTAGCCTAACGCGATTGCGGTTTATCGTATCGCGACATTGCTGCTCGCGTTGGTCCAGATCCAATGACTTTTAGCAGAATATGGAATTGGTGGGTTCAGGAGGGTAATACGGAAGGCCGTGCTGGATCCCAACGGCCTCGTATCACTAGCAGTCGAGATGACAGGCATCTTATCCGCATGCCTGTAACGGATCGTGCAGCCACGTCTCGATCCCTGAGTAAACAGGTGGGGACGTTTGCAAGACAACAACCATCTGCACGAACAGTTCGACGACGTTTCCAGCAGCATGGACTATCAGCTCGGAGACCATGGCTGCGGTTACCCTTGATGCTGCATCACAGGCAGGAGCGCCTGCGATGCTGTACTCAACGACGAACCTGGGTGTACGAATGGCAAAACGTCATTTTTTCGGATGAATCCAGGTTCTGTTTACAGCATCATGATGGTCGCATACGTTTTTGGCGACATCGGGATGAACGCACATTGGAAGCGTGTATTCGTCATCGCCATATTGGCGTATCACCCGGCGTGACGGTATGTGGTGCCATTGGTTGCACGTCTCGGTCGCCTCTTGTTCGCACTGACGGCACTTTGAACAGAGGACGTTGCACTTCAGATGTGTTACGACCCGTGGCTCTACCCTTCATTCGATCCCTGCGAAACCCTACATTTCAGCAGGATAATGCACGACCGCATGTTGCAGGTTCTGTACGGGCCTTTCTGGATACAGAAAATGTTCGACTGCTGCCCTGGCCAGCACATTCTCCAGATCTCTCACCAACTGAAAACGTCTGGTCAATGGAGGCCGAGCAACTGGCTCGTCACAATACGCCAGTCACTACTCATGATGAGCTGTGGTATCGTGTTGAAGCTGCGTGGGCAGCTGTACCTGTACACGCCATCCAAGCTCTGTTTGACTCACTGCCCAGGCGTATCAAGGCCGTTATTACGGCCAAAGGTGGTTGTTGTGGGTACTGATTTCTCAGTATCTATGCACCCAAATTGGGTGAAAATGTAATCACATGTCAGTTCTAGTATTTCTTCTTGGTGGAGCAATTTTAATGGCCAGTAGTGTAATTATAGAGAATTATGCACTAAGGTGTTCGTTTTACGTCATGCTCGTACAAGTGAATAATTAACTATGTTTACGTTCCGCGGCATTTTGGACATGGAGGTAGGAATTGTCTATGAAGCATTTGCCGTGGCAGTGTCCGCCTTAGTCGTTAGTAAGAGGGCAGAACGACGACGTAATGCCAAGAATAGGAGTTGGGTTCGACTCTGGCTGGGGAGAAGCGCTAGGCAGGGATATTTATTCCCTGTTAACGAAGGAGTTGTGGCCCGAAGGTCCACAGGAATTCAAGAACTTCCTTGTTTTGACAAGTTGCTGTCGATCGTACAAAACGGAATTCGCGGAAATGACACAGTACTGAGGGAAACTATTTCAATATAGTGCGACCGCAAAGATGCGAAACGACTTTAACAGTCCTCACTGGTCGCATCCGGTACAACTGCTCTGACTCTTGTCGACGTTTTCTCAACGTTTTCCTTACTGGCATGCTGGAGGACGTTAGTGTTTAACGTCCCGTCTACAATGAGGCCATTAGAGACGGAACACAAGCTCGGAGTAGCGTTTGGCTGGCAAGAGAGCAATGCATGATGCCTTTAAGAATTACCGAAGCAGAACATTGTCAAATGACATTTCACAAAATCCAAAGAAATTCTGGTCTTACGTAATGGCTGTTATAAGCTCCAAAGTTAGCGCCACTGCAACTGAGGAACTGTAATTGAAGGTAGCAAAGCAAAATCTGAAACGCTGAACTCCGTTTTCAAATATTTCTTTACAAAGGAAAACCCACGAGAACTGCCCCAATTTAATCCTCGTGCCACTGAAAAGTTGAAGTAAGTAAGTATTAGTATTAGTGATGTTGAAAAACAGCTGAAATCGTTCAAACTGAACAAAGCTCCAGTCCCCAACGGAATCCCTATCAGATTCTATACTGAACTGCGGCTGAGTTAGCCCTTTTTCTAACTAATCTGTCGTAGATCCCTCGAAAACTGTGCACAGTTCTTGGAAAAATGCACAGGGTAGTAGAAGTGATCCAGAAAACTGCCGTCCAATATCCTTGACATCGATTTGTTGCAGTATCTTATAACATATTCTGAGCTCGTACATGATGAGGTATCTTGAACAGAACGACCTCCTCAATGGCAAACAGCATGATTTTCGAAATTATCGATCATCTGACACCCAACTCACACTTTTAAGACAGGACATACTGAAAGCTTTGGATCAAGGCATCCAGGTAGACGCAGTGTTTCTTGATTCCCGAAAAGCACTTTACTCAGTCCCGCGCCTACACTTACTGTCAAAACTACTATCATATGGGGTATCAAGTGAAATTTGTGACTGGATTGAGGACTTTTTGGTAGGGAGGACACAGTGTGTTACTGTGGATGGAGAGTCATCTTCAGATGTAGAAGTAACTTCGGGTGTGCCCCATGGAAGTGTGTTGGGACTCTCGTGTGCATGTTGTATATTAATTAATGAGTTCGCAGACAATATTAATAGTAAAATTAGACTTTTTGCAGATGATGGAGTTATCTATAATGAAGTACTATCTGAGAGAAGCTGCATAAATATTCAGTCACATCTTTATAAGATTCAGATCTTGATAAGATTTCAACGTGCAAAGATTGGCAACTTGCTCTAAATGTTCAGAAATGAAAATTTTGCACTTCACAAAACGGAAAAAACATAGTATCTAAAAAAAATGGCTCTGAGCACTATGCGACTTAACATCTGAGGTCATCAGTCCCCAAGAACTTAGAACTACTTAAACCTAACTAACCTGAGGACATCACACACATCCATGCCCGAGGCAGGATTCGAACCTGCGACCGTAGCAGTCGCGCGGTTCCGGACTGTAGCGCCTAGAACCGCGTGGCCACCTCGGTGGGCAACATAGTATCCTATGACTATAATATCAGTCACTGTTGGGAACGGCCAACTCACACAAATACCTGGGCGTAACACTTTGTAGGGATATGAAACGGAATCTTCACATACGTTCAGTCGTGGGTAAAACAAGTGGTAGTCTTCGGTTTATTGGTAGAATGCTGGGGAAGTGCAATCAGTCTACAAAAGAGATTGTTCACGAATCACACCTGCGATTCATCCTAGGATATTGCTCAAATGTGTGGGACTCGTACCAGTGAGGACTAACAAGAGATATTTAATGTATGCAGAGAAGAGCAGCACGAATGGCCACAGGTTTGTTTAATCCGTGGGAGAGTGTGACAGAAATACTGAAGGAACTGAAATGCCAGATTCTTGAAGCTAGATGTAAACTATCCCGTGAAAGTTTACTGACAAAGTTTAAAAAAACGCCTTTAAATGAGTATTCTAGGGATATACTACAACCACCTACGTATCGCTCACACAGGGATCATGAGGATAAGATTAAAATAACTACGGCACGCACAGAGGCATTCAATCATTCTTCCGCGCTCCATACGTGAACGCAACAAGAAGAAACCCTAATAACTACTACAATGGGACGTACCCTCTGCCATGCACCTTACAGTGGTTTGCAGTGTGTAGCTGTACATGTAGACTAGGGAAAGATGGAGAAGGAAACTGGCCGTATCCTTTCAAAGGAACCATCCCGGCATTTGCCTGAAGCGATTTAGGGAAACCATTGAAAACCTAAATCAGGATGGGCTGACGCGGGTTTGAACCATCTTCCTCCCGATTGCGAGTTCAGTCTGCTACCCACTGCGCCACGTCGCTCATTTACTGCTATTCTCAAATAATACAAAAGATTCCATTGGAATCAAACACGTGAGGTGCTTTCACCAGTTAAAGTGAAACGTTCACACGTCGAAAGTAAAACCGTATGCAGATATACATAAAACACACAATCTCAGAACTGAACGTTTGTAGACGTACCTTGTAATAGTACAGCGTATCTAGAGGATCATACAGATGACTTTCCTTGCTGTTTGCCCCAATAAGCACGCTTATACTTTCTTTGTTTCAATCCATTTCTACAATAAGAAGCTACCATTAGATATACAGCTATTCTCAACGGCAATACAAAAACAAGAATTTTCTTGTGTTTTATTACTTATATATAAAAAAATTTCTGACTGAACATATGCAGAGTATCTTCTGCAATAGCCAAAGAGTTTCAAGATCCCATGTATTTTTCATCTGCTCGTTCTGCTGACCACTTAGTGGAACAATAACAAGCGGAAAGCCCCCCTAAATGCTGCGTATTGCGCATGCTCTCAAATGGTTGTTCTACTGCGCATGTGCAGACCAACGGCAGATTAGAATGGTTCCTATTTCTCCACAGCGGATAAAACATCTGCTGAATTCGCAGCTTCACTCGTTCTGCTCCTAGGCCGTCTGCAGTTGACTCGTAAACGTTACGTGTGCCATGTAATACCGTTGCATTTAACCTTCACCATCGCTGATCGCTACGATCCTCGCCAGGTGAGGATACCAAGCTGGTCTGTGTTTCGAGTTGCATCCTGAAAATTGTGCTGTGATTGGTTGCTTCAAGGTCACCCTAGCAGCGGCACTGTTTAGAGAACTGCTCCTCTCTTACGCGGTTTCTTGAACATCACACGTCTACGTGCGTACCCTGTAAACCACTGTGAACTACATGCCATGTGTACTCCACATTGTACCACACATTAATGTTTCTTCCTGTCCCACTCCTGTATGTTACGCGGGAAAAACGTCTGTTTAAATGCGCCTGTGCAAGCTGTAATTTGTTCAATCTTGTCTTTGCCGCCACTGCCAAGAGCGATACGAAGGGGGCTGTAGTATATTTCTTGATTCCTCATTCCTTATGGGACTTTAAACTTTGTAAGTAAGCTTTCGCCGGGTAGTTTGTGCATATCTTCAAACATCTGTCAGCTCGGAATTTTCTTTATTCCCGTGACGCCTCCCGTGGACCATACAAACATGTCACCAACTGATAGCCTTCTTTGTGTATACAGTACGTCCAACATGCCCCACCGCCTCCCGTGGACCATACAAACATGTCACCAACTGACAGCCTTCTTTGTGTACGCAGTACGTCCAACATGCCCTGACTGACAGTCATATTTGGTATGGATCCCACAAACTAACGCAATCTTCTATAATGGGTTACATGAGTACTTTGTAAGCTATATCTCTTGCAGACTGATGAATTTTCCCAGTATCTTACGAATGTAACCACCATACGCAGACAGTAATATCTGCTGTGAACTCACGAGATAGTTTCAAGAATGAAAACTACACGTCACGATTTGAAACAGCCACGTATTGGAATCCGTACCAGATAGGGTTGATGGAAGAGAGAGAGAAGATCCAACGGAGAGCAGCGCGCTTCGTTACAGGATCATTTAGTAATCGTGAAAGCGTTACGGAGATGATAGATAAACTGCACTGGAAGACTCTGCAAGAGAGACGCTCAGTAGCTCGGTGCGGGCTCTTGTTGAAGTTTCGATGACATACCTTCACCGAGGAGCCAAGCAGTATACTGCTCCCTCCTAAGTATATCTCGCGAAGAGAACATGAGGATAAAATCAGAGAGATTAGAGCCTACACAGAGGCATACCGACAATCTTTCTTTCCACGAGCAATATGAGACTGGAATAGAAGGGAGAACCGATAGAGGTTCTCATGGTACCCTCCGCCACACACCGTCAGGTGGCTTGCGGAGTATGGATGTAGATGTAGATGTATTTCAGCCGGTTTTTGGACGCAAAACTGAATGGGACCAGGCGCCTACAAAGCATCACAATCATTTCGTTATAAATTATATTAGGTTTAATAATTTTTTATGTAAGACCTTTACGGTTCTCGTAATTTATCGTTCTCCTTTTTCCTGTAAATATCACTACGAAAAACTACTAGTGGAAGATGTAGTATGTGAAGCTCATGTGCATAAAAACTGACGAAATGTTATCTCAGATGAGTAGGCCTCTGAATCTCTCTTCCACCGAAATTATATTAGTAACGCTGAAAGGAATCTTCGTATTTATAACTGTTGTCGTTCACTAATATTAGAAATAACTGTAAAATTAGTTGCGACATTCGTAACCGTCTGAAAAACTGCTCTGGATAATGTCTGAGCTCTTGTTAGAACTGATGACAGCGTTTGCAGTGTCCATTGTCTACATTCAAGACGTACACCCATACGTCTTCGTTTCTCGTCTTTGTCAATAATCACACTTTTCGCGTCCCTAGTAAAAAGAAACTACGTAGTACGTTGTTCACAACAGGACCGTGTTTAGGATCTGTAGACCCTATAGATAGATTGAACTTGTCGCGCGCGAAATATCATAGGAAACTTGTGACAATTAACACACAAGAAACATATTCTGTAATAGCTTTCAGATTAAAAGCCCGTAACGCAGCACTCAAGGTTTATTACTGACGTGTGAAAAATTTCAAAGTCTTTGCATCAATCGTAATGGGGAACAGCATTCGTTAGAGACAAACTGTTCGCTGAAGTTTCCCGGCAACGTTAGGCGTCCATTAGTATACGCCGGCCCTCGGACGACGTGACTCTTCAGCTAATTAGCAGGGTCTATTAACCATGTGTGCTGCCTCAGTAAACTGATAGACTGATCTTCAACAAGAAAATCGTATGAATGAATGTGTCTAAGCGGAGAAAGATAGAATGAAGGCTTTCACGACCGGATGGCATTGCTGCTGGTAAACCTTTCGGGATGTGAGGTCATGGTCCAAGACACTATTCCGTTCCCGACGTTTCGTCCAGGACTGCGCTGGACATCTTCAAAGGCGCTCCTCCGCTGAGTCTTGCTGACTGACTGGTCGGACGTCCGGGAGCGACATATATATTGTAGGAAAGGGGGCGTGGTCGAAGTAACACGTGATAAGCAGAGATAATCCTTGTCGTCTTGTCAAAGATAAAATTGCCTAGCGATTCTGCAGAGCTACTGCCAATATGTCGCTAAGTTTCAGTGCCTCCTCTTTTCTATTAAAATTATCCGGATGCTTATAAATTTCAATGGCTTCTCTACAATGCTAGGGTGTTGATACAGAGAAGAGCAATGGCAACAATAAACATTGCAAACACTGCAATATACCTACATCAACAGTTGCCAAAGTTGACATTTCGTCAGAAAGCAACCCAAGGAATTTAGCAGAGTGAGAAAGACGTGGCAGATGAAATATTAGCGTTTCTGCAGGATAAGTCAGTGGAATGTGTGGTGTCGTATATGTTCGACTGTGCGGACATGTAAATGAGGAGTACAATGATGGCGATATGTGCTTAACAAGTGAAAGTGATACTGAAGCGGGAGCCAATGTCTGACAGGGATCCACAAATCCCATAAACAGTGAAACGTAGTAAAGGGCAATTGTTGTCCAAGGAGCCAGTACTAAGCACAATTACGTACATGGATGATCATCCGTAGCATAGTAAATAAGTCCGCAGCATAGTAAATACGTCCGCAGCAAAAGAAAAACTACAGATATTCAAGAGAGAACAAGGAGCACTTGTTACAAAAACTGGGATCTACGTGTTTTAAGGATGCTAGACACAGTTCACAGGATGTGCATGATACTGACCTACTAAGTTATGAACATTAAATTGCGCGCGACATACATTACAGTGATTTCAAGGGAAGCAGTGGATGGTTACGTAACTTCAAACAGTGCAACAGAATTGGAGGACGTAAGATAACGACATTTCAAACAAAGCGTAAAATTGACGATGTACAGTAAAATGCCGAATCGCCCAAAATTTGTGTAGATGACATAAACAAACTTATCCCATCGTTCAGTAAGGAGTTTATTTTCAAACTCGGCCAATCGGAATTTGAAGAGGGAATGCATATGAAAGGAGCCGTGCAAGAGAGTTGTATCAAGATCAACGAACATCGGTGCCTTGAAGTATCCATATACAATTACGCCGACTGTTAATATGGATGGTAAATTGGCTGGAAAGTTATTTATTGTGCTGTGAGAAGTTGGAGGTGATCTGCCCCCTTTTTGCATGATCTTGCAAGGATATCCACGGGAATATTTACGTCACAGCAAGCAAGAGTGGTAAAATGAGCGTAACAGAACTACCAACTCTAGTACAAGCACTGATTTTGGCCATTGGCTGGTCAAAATAACTTTCTTTTACTTGATTGCTGTTCTGCGTACAAACATCAAACTCCTTTACAGCACACTCTCCGTCTTGAAATGTGTGTGACATTGCAGTTCATACCACCTGAAACCACTGGATAAGTTCAGCCTCTGGACGTTTGTTTTTTCCGTGCCTATAAACATATTATCGCACTATCTGCTGTTACGCCTTGAAGGATAGCCAGTTTCACGATAAGCTCCACGACAGACTGTTTCGTGTTCGGTTGCTTTCCAACACATCCGATCAGTTCTCATCACCCCGCTACACCAATATGATTCCATGTGCATTCATTTTTTAAGAGCTGAACATCCTGCACGGTTTGTAACTCCCGAGGAGTTCGCCTTCGATCTTGCCCTTTGTGATCTCTGTGACGGTCATTTTTCATTCGGTGTTGACGGTACAAGTTCATGTTTTGTTTTAAAAGCTTCCTTGAATGTCGACGATGCCCATTTTATAAAGTGTGATATATACATCCCATAGACAGTTGATCTCTGACCCGCCAAGTCAGCCGAGAGCAAGCCGGTACGGTAGCTCAGCGTGTTCGGTCAGAGGGTTAGCTGCCCTATGTAATAAAAAAATAAAAAATAAAAAAAACTGAGTTAATGGATCACCGACGAACTGAAACGGGTGTCTTGCGACGTCCGCCCAGAGCAGATACAACGAACGAAAACGAACAAAATGAGATTAAAAAATAAAAAAAGCGCTAATGCGCTGCTTCCTGGACTCGGGTAGGCGCGCCGGCCCCAGATCGAATCCGCCCGGCAGATTAAGGCGTGGGCCAGTGTGTCGGCCAGCCTGGATGTGGTTTTTAGGCGGTTTTCCACATCCCGCTAGGTGAATGCCGGGCTGGTCCCCACATCCCGCCTCAGTTACACGAAGCGCAGACATTGTAACACTTCCGCACTCTTTCGTGGTTTACACTAGACACAGACAGCTGGGGTTCACTGATTCCGTCCCTGGAGGGTATGGGGTGGCGGCAGGAAGGGCAACTGGCCACCCCTTTAAATTAACCTTGCCAAATCGGTTGCAACCACGCCGAACCTGCGAACATTGCGGGACGAAGGCGCAAGTGAAATAAAGACAGCTGATCTCTGCTCTTCCCAGACAGTCGTTTTCTGTCGCCTTCCTGATGCACATGGCGAGTCATTAGCAGCTAATATTTTCCTGTGGTAATTGTTAACACAACACTTTCAAAAGAGACGGAAATTGGTAGATTTGATGTACATGTACAGACAAAGCAGTGATTACAATTTCAGGAAAACTGAATAATTTATTCGAGAGAAAGAGAGTCGCAAACTGAGCAAGCGAATAAAGCATTGGTCCTCCTCTGGCCATTATGCAAGCAGTTATTCGGCTTCGCACTGACTGACAGCGTTGTTTGATGTCCTCCTGAGGGATACTGTGGCAAATTCTGTCCAACTGGCACGGCAAATCGCCAAAACCCCAAGCTGGTTGGAGGGCCTTGCCGATATTGCTCCCAGTCTTCTCAACTGGTGAGAGATCCGGTGACCATCCGGCGACCTCGCTGGCCAAGGTATGGTTTAGCAGGCACCGAGACAGGCAGCAGAAACGCTCGCTGATGTGCTGTAAGGGTGCAGCGGATGACTACCAAAGAAGTCTAGTTATAAAATGAAATGGCTTCTCAAACCATCACTCCTGTCTGTTGGGACGTATGGTGGGCGATAGTCTGGTTCGTATCCCACCGCTGTCCGGGGCGTCTCCAGATGCGTCTTTTTTTTTTTTTTTTTTTTTTTTTTTGGTAGGGTTTAAGGGCGCTCAACTGCTAAGGTCATTAGCGCCCAGTCACTGGTGTTAGAGCACAAGGAACCTGCTAAAACTCAAGGGGATGGGGGGGACATCAAAAGGACCTGACAAAGATGCAGATTAAATAAGTAAAAAGGTTAAATGTCTTTGGTCAAGCCAGTTAAAGTTATAAAACGCAGAAGACGAGCAGCTGCTCGAGCGTCATCAGCTAAAACATCCGGTAAGGTAGATGGCAGGGGCAGGACAACACGAAATTGACTAAAACGGGGACACGACAATAAAACATGGCGCACCGTTAATGCCTGACCACAAGGGCACTGCGGGGCTGGGTCACCAGAGAGCAGGTAGCGGTGGCTAAACCGGCAATGCCCAATCCGCAACCTGGTCAGAAGGACCTCCTCGCGCCGAGATGGTCGGGAGGAAGTTGTCCAAGCAGTTGGGAGCGGTTTTACTGCCTGGAGCTTGTTTCCTTGGAGGGATGACCAAGCATCCCACCACAAGGACACAAGCCTCTTACATACATCCCCACAAACGTCAGATGACGGGACACAATGGGAGGCTGGCCGAGGCTGGAGGACTGCAGCCTTGGCTGCAGCATCCGCAGCCTCATTCCCAGGCACTCCTACATGTCCGGGGACCCACAGAAAGCTGACAGAACCGCCATTATCAGCGAAAGAATGGAGGGACTGCTGTATTCGTTGAATCAAGGGATGGACCGGATAGGGAGCCCCAAGGCTCTGAAGAGCACTGAGTGAGTCAGTGCAGAGTACATACGATGAATGGCGGTGGCGGCGGGCATACTGAATGGCCTGATGGAGAGCAAAAAGCTCGGCCGTAAAGCTGGAACATTGGTCAAGGAGCCGGTATTTAAAGGTGGCGGTCCCGACGACAAAGGCACAGCCGACACCATCGTCAGTTTTGGAGCCATCGGTGTAAATAAAGGTGCGACCAGCAAGTCGAGCACGAAGTTCGACAAACCGTGAGCAATACACTGCAGCCGGAGTACCCTCCTTCGGGAGTGAGCTGAGGTCGAGATAAATACGAACCGGAGCCTGGAGCCAAGGTGGTGTCGGGCTCTCACCCTCTCTGAAGGTGGTAGGGAGGGCAAAATCCAATTGTCGAAGCAGGCGACGGAAGCGGACTCCGGGGGGCAGCAGGGCAGACACATACAACCCGTACTGACGGTCGAGAGAATCGGCGAAGAAGGACTTGTAAGAGGGGTGTTCGGGCATAGACAACAGCCGGCAGGCATACCGACACAGCAGTATATCGCGCCGGTAGGTCAATGGTAACTCGGCAGCTTCAGCGTAAAGACTCTCGACAGGACTAGTGTAGAAGGCTCCGGTCGCAAGACGTATCCCCCGATGGTGGATGGAGTTGAGCCGGCGTAAGTGGGATGGCCGAGCGGACGAGTAGACGAAGCTCCCATAATCCAGCTTCGATCGGACTATGGACCGATACAAGCGAAGCAGGACAGTGCGATCCGCTCCCCAAGATGAACCGCTAAGAACTCTGAGGACATTAAGGGAACGTGTACAACGGGCCGCCAAATAAGAGACATGTGGAGACCAACACAGTTTCCGGTCCAACGTGAGCCCTAGAAACTTAGTTGTGTCCACGAATGGGAGAACAACGGGACCGAGATGTAAGGATGGCGGAAGGAACGCTTTATATCGCCAAAAGTTGATACAAACCGTCTTCTCTTCAGAGAACCGGAAGCCATTTGCCACGCTCCATGAGTGGAGGCTGTCTAGACAACGCTGAAGGCAGCGCTCCAGGAGGCATGTTCTCTGGGCACTGCAGTAGATCGCGAAGTCATCGACAAAGAGAGAGCCTGAGACATTAGGTGGAATGCAATCCATAATTGGATTGATCGCGATGGCAAAAAGGGCTACGCTCAAGACGGAGCCCTGAGGCACTCCGTTCTCCTGGAGGAAGACGTCGGACAATACGGAACCCACACGTACCCTAAACTTTCGATCCGTTAAAAAGGAATCAATAAAAAGGGGCAGACGACCGCGTAGGCCCCACTTGTGCGTAGTGCGGAGGATACCTCCTCTCCAACAGGTATCATAAGCCTTCTCCAAGTCGAAGAACACGGCTACCGTTTGGCGCCTTCGCAAAAAGTTGTTCATGATGAATGTCGACAAGGTCACAAGGTGGTCAACAGCGGAGCGGCGGCGACGAAAGCCGCATTGGACATTAGTAAGTAGTCGTCGAGATTCAAGAATCCAAACTAACCGAGCATTAACCATGCGCTCCATCACCTTACAGATACAGCTTGTAAGAGAAATGGGGCGGTAACTAGAAGGAAGGTGTCTATCCTTCCCGGGTTTGGGTATAGGAACAACAACGGCGTCACGCCAACGCATGGGGACCTGACCTTCGGTCCAGACGCGATTGTAGGTACGAAGAAGGAAGCTTTTGCCCGCCGGAGAAAGGTGTGCCAGCATCTGAACGTGAATGGCATCTGGCCCCGGAGCAGAGGACCGGGACAGTGCAAGCGCACGTTCGAGTTCCCGCATAGTAAAGGGGGCATTGTAAGTTTCCAGATTCAGCGAGTGGAAGGAAGGTCGCCGAGCCTCGTCTGCCTCTTTCCTGGGAAGGAAGGCAGGATGGTAATGGGCGGAGCTTGAAACCTCCGCGAAAAAGCGGCCAAAGGCGTTGGAGACAGCCACAGGATCAACAAGGACCTCATTACCTGAGGTCAGGCCAGGTACTGAGGAGTGGGCCTTAATGCCCGACAGCCGGCGCAGGCTACCCCAAACAACGGAAGAGGGAGTCAAACTGGTAAAGGAGCTCGTGAAAGAGGCCCAGCAAGCTTTTTTGCTGTCTTTGATGACTCTACGGCATTGCGCTCGGAGTCGTTTGTATTCAATACAATTCGCCAACGTAGGATGGCGGCGAAAGGTGCGTAAAGCACGTCGTCGAGCACGGATAGCGTCCCTACAAGCCTCGTTCCACCAGGGGACGGAAACGCGACGTGAAGAAGAAGTAGTACGAGGTATGGAACGTTCGGCAGCATGGATAATAACAGCCGTGAGGTATTCGACCTGACTGTCACAACTGGGAAAATCGTGGTCCGGAAAGGTCGCCAGGGAGGAGTAAAGTCCCCAGTCAGCTTTCAGTATGTTCCAGCGCGAAGGACGTGGGGATGGGGTGTGGTGCAGGAGACGAACAGGGGAAGTGGTCGCTCGAATAGGTGTCAGAAAGGACATACCACTCGAACCGACGGGCAAGAGTGGTAGAACAGATCGAGAGGTCCAAGTGGGAGTAGGTATGAGTAGAGTCTGAGAGGAAAGTCGGGGCGCCGGTATTGAGGCAGACAAGATTGAGATGGTTGAAGACATCCGCCAAGAGTGAGCCTCTTTGACAGGATGCAGGAGAGCCCCAAAGGGGATGATGGGCATTGAAGTCGCCAAACAATAAGAACGGCGGGGGAAGCTGATCGATCAGGTGCATCATGTCAGCCCGACTAACAGCAGATGACGGTGGAGTGTAGACGGTACAAACTGAAAAAGTAAAAGCAGAAAGAGTAATGCGGATAGCTATTGCTTGGAGTGGGGTGGTCAATGGGATGGGATGGTAATAGACATCGTCCCGAACGAGCAACATGACCCCACCATGAGCTGGGATACCGTCCACAGGGGCGAGGTCATACCGCTCCGAGGTATAGTGGGAAAAGGCAATACGGTCAGTCGGGCGCAACTTGGTTTCCTGGAGACCAAGGACGAGCGGACAGTGCAGGCGGAGGAGCAGTTGTAATTCCTCCCGATTAGATCGAATACCTCTTATGTTCCAATGAAACAACGCCATTGCTAGTCAAAAAGTTGGGGGAACGAGACGGGGAAGAGCTGGTCACCTCGATGGCCGCGGAGGGCCAGGTTGCGAGGCAACAACGCTACAACTGACGGCAGGCGGATCCTGTTCCATCGACTCGTCGCCAGCTGCGGCCGCTGTCCCTGATTGTGTAGGAGGGGCCGCATCATTTGCCGACAAAAGGCCGGCGGAACGCCTGGCAGCAGAGCGTCCCGGCGAAACTGAGGACGGCCGGGAGCAGCGACTCACGGATGAAGCGTCAGATGAAACGCGCCGGGGTGGAGAGGGGGATAGAGACTTCTTCTTGGAGGCCTTCTTGGAAGGCCGAGGAGGCACAGGGATGGTGGGCTGGACCCGAAGAAGGTCCTCACGCGCGGGGTCCGTTTTGGAACGCCGGACCTCGGAAGCTGGGGTCCGGAACGTTTCCCCGATGGACGCCTGAGAAGAGGATCGCTTCTCAGGTGGCGTGGGGAGAGGAGGAGGAGGAAGGGTGGCCCCTGGGGCAGGGGGGGTGGGGGCCGCGGGGGAGGAGGATTTGGAAGGGAGGGATTTGGGAGGCGGAGGCAGAGCCCCCTGATGGGCAGAGGAGGCGGAGGGGGGACAGGATAGAGGTGAGGATACAGCGGAAGGAGTGGACACAACTGAGGCAAATGAAGTGGCCAGTGACACGGGATGAAGGCGGTCATACTTCTTCCTGGCCTCAGAATAAGAGAGCCGATCCAAAGTTTTGATTTCTTGTATCTTTTTCTCCTTCTGATAGGCGGGGCAGTCTGGGGATCTAGGCGAGTGGACGCCAGGACAATTAGGGCACCGAGGTGGTGGGGTGCAAGTATGTTCCTCACGAAGAGGACGTCCACAGTCGCCACAAAGGGGCTCAGCCTCACACCGGGACGACATGTGCCCAAAGCGCAAACACCTAAAACAGCGCATAGGAGGCGGGACGTAAGGTCGCACGTCGCACCGGTAGCACATCACCTTTACCTTCTCCGGGAGAACGTCCCCCTCGAAGGCGAGGATAAAGGCCCCGGTGTCGATGCGACGGTCTTTGGGGCCGCGCTGGACTCGCCGGACGAAATGCACGCCGCGGCGCTCCAGGTTGGCCCTGAGCTCCTCATCAGATTGTAGCAGGAGGTCACGATGAAAAATAACCCCCTGCGTCCTATTTAGTGCCAGATGTGGGACAATGGATACTGGGATGTCCCCTAGGCGGTCGCACGCCTGGAGTGCCGCCGACTGTGTGGCAGAGGTGGTCTTGATAAGAACGGACTCTGATCGCATCTTGCTGAGAGCCTCGATTTCCCCGAAGACGTCCTCAATGTGCTGAACAAAGAACATGGGCTTGGAGGTGGCGAACGTCCCCCCATCTGTTCGAGAACAGACCAAATAGCGGGGGAAGTACTTCGCCCCAAGCCGGCGGGCCTGTCCCTCCTCCCATGGAGTGGCCAAGGGGGAAAGGGCAGGAGAACCAGAACTAGAAACGGTACCTTTTCTTTTGGAAGACTCGGCCGCAGAGCGACCTGATACGTGTTGACGTTTCATGTGCGAAACGTCCGCCCCGATACCACCCACTCCGACCAGGGGCTCTCCCCACGGGCGCCACCCAGCCGCAGCAAGGGCCACCTGGCAGGATGACCATTGCCGGGAGTCCTGATGCCCCAAGGAGACGGGCATCTACTCCTTGGCCAACGTGGGGAGGGTGCAGCTCAGGTATCGGCAGTACGATCCCTGTGTTGTCAGGGGGCTACAACCTAGAGGGTACATGACGACCCCACCACAACGGGCTGGCTACCGTGCTGGATTTCTGGTGCCATGGAAAGTCCATCATGATCGCTGGTGCAGATGGAGATGCACTATGGACGTAACTTGGACAACCCATCAGGCGTTTAGGCCCAATTTGAGGAATAATGGGTATGGTGACAACGCCGGTGCAATGCTGAGTGCCAAGGTCTTAGTGCACTTAGGACCAGTGGTACACCATGTAAGGCGTCCTTCCCCAAAAGGCTCGTACTTCTGTAGAATTTTGAAAAATGGAGGTCAAACCCCAAGGGGGACCATCACATAGAAGGCCGAAACCGTTGAAACTCCTTTTAGTCGCCTCTTACGACAGGCAGGAATACCTCGGGCCTATTCTTACCCCGGACCCGCAGGGGGACAGATGCGTCTTGGCTGGACATCGGGCCACAATATCTGTCTGATACCCACATCTACGTGGATACTCTGCAAATCACATTTAAGTGCCTGGCAGAGGGTTCATCGAACCACCTTCACAATTCTCTATTATTCCAATCTCGTAGAGCGCGCGGGATGAACGAACGCCTATATCTTTCCGTACGAGCTCTGATTTCCGTTATTTTATCTTGGCGATCGTTCCTCCCTATGTAAGTCGGTGTCAACAAAATATTTTCACATTCGGAGGAGAAAGTTGGTGATTGGAATTTCGTGAGAAGATTCCGTCGCAACGAAAAACGCCTTTCCTTTAATGATCTCCATCCCAAATCCTGTATCATTTCTGTGACACTCTCTCCCATATTTCGCGATAATACAAAACGTGCTGCCCTTCTTTGAACTTTTTAGATGTACTCCGTCAATCCCAGCTGGTAAGGATCTCACACCGCGCAGCAGTATTTTAAAAGAGGACGGACAAGTGCAAAGTAGGCAGTCTCCTTAGTAGGTCTGTTACATTTGCTAAGTGTCCTGCCAATAAAACGCAGCCTTTGGTCAGTCTTCCCCACAACATTTTCTATGTGTTCCTTTCAATTTAAATTGTTCGTAATTGTAATACCTATGTATTTAGTTGAATTTACGGCTTTTAGATTAGACTGATTCATCGTGTAACCGAAGTTTAACGCGTTCCTTTCAGCACTCATGTTGATGACCTCACACTTTTCGTTATTTAAGGTCAAGTGCTACTTTTCGCACCATTCCGATATTTCTTCTAAATCGTTTTGCAGTTTGTTTTGATCTTCTGATGACTTTATTAGTCGATAAACGACAGCGTCATCTGCAATTAACCGAAGACAGCTTCTCAGATTGTCTCCCAAATCGTTTATATAGACAAGGAACAACAAAGGGCCTATAACACTACCTTGGGGAACGCCAGAAATCACTTCTGTTTTACTCGATGACTTTCCGTCAATTACAACGAACTGTGACCTCTCTGACAGGAAATCACAGATCCAGTCACATAACTGAGACAATATTCCATAAGCACGCAATTTCACTACGAGCTGCTTGTGCGGTACAGTGTCAAAAGCCTTCCGGAAATCGTCTCTCTACGGTCACCGCTTCCTTTTCGATGCTGTGTTGGACCACGGTTCAGCCCTTCCTGCCAACATCGTCGAATAGTGGCATCACTTTTGTTCAAATGTCAAGCGATTCCCCGATTACTCCAACTGGCTTCTTAAGCCCAACTACACGTCCTCTCTCAGATTCTGACATCTGCTCATATTATTCACGCTCCAGAGTGCGAGGCATAGTTGCTGTCCAACTGAGTACACGATACGAGAGTCGCAAAGATTTAATGCCCAGGCATCGAAATGTCCCTTGTTTACTATCCTTGACAGCTGCGCGGCGAAATTGCGCTGTAGCATCACACATTCATCCATCGGCCGCCGAAGTTTACAATTTTTCCATTTTCCGTCGACACCTACATGAATATCAGTTTGTGACCACTTTGCATAACTCCTTCGTGGTGCGTCTTTTTCTTTTTGTCGCAGAGTTTATTTTAGAAGCGAATCAGGAACTTTAACTGCGGTCGGCCTACTCTCTTTCACGGAGAGCAGATTACTGGATTATAGGCAACACGCAAGGCATACGGACGTCGCTATGTGCCTGCGCCCTGCCGCCTCTAGGGGCATAACCAATACAGAAAGACACCTAGCGACACCAGGAAGCGTCAGCCAACATTTCGTCTCTAATAAAAGTTGTTCCCTATGATGTGATCCATCGTCCCCAGCCAACTAACCTGAAGACTTTGTAACTTTCTGTATAGTTTTTCCTTCAATGAACTGATGAATATAAAACACGAAAAGAATTTTCGTTTGGTATCTCTGCTTTTTAGTTTATCACGATCCATGATTATATAGATAAATATAAGGGAGTCTTGTTACAGTAGGCAAACATTTCTACTATTCTGTGACATTGTTGCCATTCGTCTACAATTACGAGCTTAGCTGACATGGCAGTTCTGAGCACAGCGATACAATGACAGGTAGAGCCATCATAATGCATTTTTAGAGTTGGTTCTAACTGGTCCCTATTCAAATTATTTACGATTAATACGTTTGTAAGTTAAGGACTACAGGACACCACATTGTAGCAAATTGGTGAAATTCTGTAGAAGCCGCCACTGATCTCGTCTCAGCTCTATAGTCCCTTCCTTGACATAATTTGGAAAGCTCAATTTTTAAAATTATACTTCAACAGATGTGAAACCTGATTTTCAGCTGATATGGTAGATCATTCTATCCCGCTGACTCCTACCTCCTGGAGGAAATGTTTTACAGGATGGCTGCAGTGTCTTCGTGCATTATTACCTCGAAAGACGACCACATCACTAAAGGGCTGACTGTAGGGTCAGAAGATCCTGTCCCGACACTGCACAGACCTCGAATTATCCTCCAAAGCGACGAGAGGCTTCCGACATCCGTTAATGGTACCGACCCAACATATGACTGCCCCACCTCCCTGCTGTAACAGTGAAACTGTATGCCTTAAGCGTGCATTGGTACCTGGTAGCGTCCACAGTCGTCAATGACGACCATGAAAAGTCATCGAGCTGTGCCATTGTTCACTACCAAAAGTGGAACCGTTTTGAAATTTGTGGTAAGTCTCTATTGGACCAAACTGCTGAGATCATCGGTCCCTAGGTTTACACACTAATCTAACTTAACTTACGCTAAGGACAACATACATACCCATGCTCGAGGGAGGACTCGAACCTCCGGCGGGGGGAGCCGCGTGAACCTAGACAAGGCGCAGCTACGGCGCGCGTCGAACCGTTTTGAATTCTGTTCGTATACAGTGTGTCAAAAGTAGTCGCAATAGAAATTGTCGTCTTGGAAATGAAGCCCGTCTCTGCAACTTTATAAAAGGCTGTTTATGTTCATGCCATACGCGTTTCGCTTTCTTCTACCGAGCCCACGAAGCATCCTCAGTGGGCTGTATTACATGGTAATTGTATGTACCGTATTTTAGGTACTATAAGACGCACTTTTTTCTTCGAAAAATTGCCTCCAAAATTTAGGTGCGTCTTATACTCGAAATTAATATAAAATGTCCAGTGACTGATCTAAAATTCCTGTCAGTCTTAAAAATGGCCATCTATTCGATGTCGCGGGAAACCTATCTCTTTCTGGCATCACTGAATTCAACTGGCAGTAGCAGTACACCGATGCGAAGACATAAGTTGTGAGGATTCATATGCTTTCTCCCTCCCGCCCCGCCATCACAAACCTAGAACACTGTCTATCCTGTAATGCGTCACTTCAGTTTACGGTGCCAGAAGTGAAAGTGATTTGCGTTATCGTTAACAGTGCAGTATTTTTGTTAGTAGCTAGTTTCGTAACGGAATAAAAGGTATTCATACGATGCGGCTACAAATTGAAAGTATTATCATATGCAGAAGAACTGGGAAACAGAGCAGCATTTCGACCCCCCCCCCCCCCCCAACAACAGAAAAAACCATTCGCAATTGGCGGGCTAGTAAACAAGAACTGAAAAATTGAGGAAAGATTAAATGTGCAAACAGAGGACAAAATGCAAAATGGTCAAAACTAGAAAATGACATATTGAAATGAATTCAAGGGTACCGTCAAAATGGCATTGGAATTAATACAAAAATTATTAAAATACGCGCTCGTAAGCTAATGCTACAGTGGAACATAACAGACTTAAGGGTGGAACTGGTTGTTGCTACAGGTTTATGAAGGGTCATGCGAAACGAAACCAAAATATCTCATAAAATGCCACAAGAGTGTGAAGAGAAAATATTATCTTTCCATCGGTTTATTATTCAACATCGGAAGAAAACCAGTGTGAAACTAAGCCAAATAGTGAATATGGACGAAACTCCTATGACATTTGCTATGCCGAGTAACAGAACTGTTGCAACAAAAGGTGCTAAAGCTATAACTATAAACACAAGTGGACATCAAAATATGCGATACACTGTTGTCCTTTCATGCTCTGCTGATGGTGCTAAAAGTAATCCAATGATATCTTTTCAAGAAAAACAATGCCAAAACCTTCCGAAATTCCGCCAGGTTGTTTTTTTTTTATCTTATGGAACAAAACCGCTGAGGTCATCGGTCACTTAACCTAACTTTAACTAACTCAATGGACAAAACACACACCCACACCCACCCACACACACACACACACACACACACACACACACACACACACACACATGCCCGAGGGAGGACTCGAAGCTCCGACATGGGGAGCCGCACGGACCGTGACAAGGTGCCTTAGACCGCGCGGCGGTGTGGTTATTCACGTACATGACAAGTGTTGGATGGACGAGGCTGGTATGAAATTATGGATTAACAAAGTGTGGGAGAAAAGGAAAGATGTTTTATTGAAGAAGATTTCTCTTCTTGTGCTTGATCATTCCAAACTGAAAAGTTCTATCAAAGAGCATTTGAGACAGAGAAATACGTAGCTTACTATTATTAAGGGAGGACTTACTTCAGAACTGCAACCTCTTGATGTCTCGATATACAATCCATTTAAAGTGTATATGAGAGAGAAATTCACCCCGAAGGGAGTTTGAAAACGACCTACAATCATACAAGTGCGTCAGTAGACAAAACAGTCGTGGTCTAGAGTGAGAGAAGACATTACTGTTAAATCTTTCAAGAAGTGCGTCGTAAGTAACGCTCTCGACGGTAATGAAGAATATCTTATATATCAAGAGAACAACGAGGACGACGGAAAGAAAGAAAGAAAGAAGAAGAAAGTTCAGATGACGATTTTCAGGGATTTTAAAGGTCAGTTCGGTTTTATACACTACGAACGTTTTAGTCTGGCTTTGTAATCTAATAATCAAAATGGTAAAAATTTTATTTCTTAAAAAATTATGCAAATATTAAGGTGCGTCTTATAGTCCGTACCGTCTTATAGTCCGTAAAATACGGAACAGAAGAGATGTGTTAGGTAATGGTTTCACGAATGTTGCTATAATATTGTTCGCCGTTACTCTCCTATTGTTAAGTAAGAAGCAACTTTTTGGAGCGCAGGTTTCGTAATGTTACATTACTGTTTGGTTCTATTTGCGATCTCTGAAATCTTATTATCGCATATACACTCCTGGAAATGGAAAAAAGAACACATTGACACCGGCGTGTCAGACCCACCATACTTGCTCCGGACACTGCGAGAGGGCTGTACAAGCAATGATCACACGCACGGCACAGCGGACACACCAGGAACCGCGGTGATGGCCGTCGAATGGCGCTAGCTGCGCAGCATTTCTGCACCGCCGCCGTCAGTGTCAGCCAGTTTGCCGTGGCATACGGAGCTCCATCGCAGTCTTTAACACTGGTAGCATGCCGCGACAGCGTGGACGTGAACCGTATGTGCAGTTGACGGACTTTGAGCGAGGGCGTATAGTGAGCATGTGGGAGGCCGGGTGGACGTACCGCCGAATTGGTCAACACGTGGGGCGTGAGGTCTCCACAGTACATCGAAGTTGTCGCCAGTGGTCGGCGGAAGGTGCACGTGCCCGTCGACCTGGGACCGGACCGCAGCGACGCACGGATGCACGCCAAGACCGTAGGATCCTACGCAGTGCCGTAGGGGACCGCACCGCCACTTCCCAGCAAATTACGGACACTGTTGCTCCTGGGGTATCGGCGAGGACCATTCGCAACCGTCTCCATGAAGCTGGGCTACGGTCCCGCACACCGTTAGGCCGTCTTCCGCTCACGCCCCAACATCGTGCAGCCCGCCTCCAGTGGTGTCGCGACAGGCGTGAATGGAGGGACGAATGGAGACGTGTCGTCTTCAGCGATGGGGGTCGCTTCTGCCTTGGTGCCAATGATGGTCGTATGCGTGTTTGGCGCCGTGCAGGTGAGCGCCACAATCAGGACTGCATACGACCGAGGCACACAGGGCCAACACCCGGCATCATGGTGTGGGGAGCGATCTCCTACACTGGCCGTACACCACTGGTGATCGTCGAGGGGACACTGAATAGTGCACGGTATACCCAAACCGTCATCGAACCCATCGTTCTACCATTCCTAGACCGGCAAGGGAACTTGCTGTTCCAACAGGACAATGCACGTCCGCATGTATCCCGTGCCACCCAACGTGCTCTAGAAGGTGTAAGTCAACTACCCTGGCCAGCAAGATCTCCGGATCTGTCCCCCATTGAGCATGTTTGGGACTGGATGAAGCGTCGTCTCACGCGGTCTGCACGTCCAGCACGAACGCTGGTCCAACTGAGGCGCCAGGTGGGAATGGCATGGCAAGCCGTTCCACAGGACTACATCCAGCATCTCTACGATCGTCTCCATGGGAGAATAGCAGCCTGCATTGCTGCGAAAGGTGGATATAAACTGTAATAGTGCCGACATTGTGCTTGGTCTGTTGCCTGTGTCTAGGTGCCTGTGGTTCTGTCAGTGTGATCATGTGATGTATCTGACCCCAGGAATGTGTCAATAAAGTTTCCCCTTCCTGGGACAATGAATTCACGGTGTTCTTATTTCAATTTCCAGGAGTGTATGTCGCCCTGGAATTGTACCTGGTCGTCCTGTCCTCCGCACGCCGGGCTGTCCGTTTCTCGACGTCTGCGAGCACATGTCATTTACCCATTCCACTCTGATTATGTTTTCTTATGTTTTGTGTGTGTGTGTGTGTGTGTGTGTGTGTGTGTGTGTGTGTGTGTGTATTATTGACTTTTTCATGTAATCTGTTACGTCCGGATGAGCTGTAGACCAAGTTGTCTAAAATCATGCTGACGATGGAATTTCTCACTTCTTTCTTAGTGCTTTGCGACCTCTAATAGTAGGTCTCCTTGCCAAGAGACTTGGACGACG
Source organism: Schistocerca americana (assembly GCF_021461395.2). NCBI lineage: Eukaryota > Metazoa > Arthropoda > Insecta > Orthoptera > Acrididae > Schistocerca > Schistocerca americana. The sequence goes on from NC_060123.1 coordinate 228,536,834, forward strand.
GCGGCTGCCATCCTGGGAGAGATGAGGCGCTGATCCGGAAAGCGTGATCCGTGACTTGAGCGGCTGCGCTGCAGAGCGTTCGTGCCATGCGGGCAGTATCACAAACAACGTGAGGGGTTACCGCTTTCTACGATAGGACTGTCACCAGTTCAACTGGTTTACCTGTATTCCAGAAGAATAGCGTACTAGACTAATTTCGGAGCGCTCTGTCATTTAGGCAGATAAAATTCCACATCAAGGATCACTGAGTGCATTGAGGAACGACGTACATTTGCCCTTGAGACAGGGCGCGTTTGAAATGAGGGATGAGTATTTCTTTAGGCTGATTCCATCCAGACTCTTAAAGGCTCTTAGACGAGAGGTAACTACAAGGCAAATAAGCCGACACGCCCGCCCTTCTTATTTCGTGAACGGCTCAAAATACAGAAAAGAGGTTTTCGGCAAGTTATTGTTGACACCTACTTATGTTAAGCAGGTAATAGCCCTGACTCTAGTATCGAACGAGGTATTTAACCAAGCATTTTTAATGGAACGATAAATTTTTCTAAATATATTCAAAAGTTTTTCAGCAGACGAATACGGTAATATATCGCTTAATCTTGGCACTGAAACTAGAGCAAAGATATCCGAGAGACGTGTTAAAACTAAAATTTAAGGTGGACGGAATCTGCTATTCCAGTCCACACTCCGCCATTTTGGAGTCTCATTCCCGACTCCGTGGTTATATGTGACAAGAAGATAGGCCTGCGGTACATTTTGGCGAGTCTTCGCTATTTCGTAGAGGGTCCTGTCCCGAATACTTGGCTGACGCATTTTCATGCGACGGCCTGCTAGTGTCCGAGAAAATCGACGTTGAAGTATTATATGTACCTCCCATACACCCATTTAGAGCAAGCGAGCCTAGCGCAGCGGCTAAGATTTACGGCTACGATGCTGGCGGTAGAGTTGAAACCCTATCCGTATACTTATCTTTCAATTTCATCGTACATAATATCATTAGCTGGTATATGTCGTGGAAAATTATTCAAAAACAGTAAATTTCGACGAATTAATTTCATTAATAAAGCAATCATTGCTGCACACTTTCTTCAAACGAGTAATTTGTTGTCATTCTTAATTAAAATTCGAAGTATTTGGACAGCTCAACAGAGTTCGCAGCGATAGACGAAATATTAGTAGCTGCGGAAGATTCCAGATACAGACGAAAAGTACTTATCCCCTATTTCGACCTCGATTATGTAATGAATTGCGACCAAAGTGGCTGTCAGTGCTAATCGACGTACAACAGAGCCCTTGTGGAACAAGGGGCGAAAACCGTCCATGCGCAGGAAAGATATCTGAATAAAGTTAGCCATTCCTTCACAATACAGTATACAGCAACTGCGTCAGGAAAGATATTCCTTTACGTTATCTCGTATACGCAGGAACCAGAGACGAAATTTGTTCGGATTATTGAAAAAAGAGTTGAGTGGTTGACTCATGAATTAAAAAATGTAACTGTGATCCGCACGAAATCGGGGAAGTTCACGAAAGTGCTGCACGAGGAGTTTTAAAAACCTGTCGTTCTTCCGTATGTGGGACGCGAAAAATATCTTTACATTATTGATTCGTCGGGAGAGCAGACTGATCACATCTTTGCAGATGAATGAAAAGCATGCACTTGTGCCATAATAATAATCGCATGCAAATGTACTCCTCTTTCCCAACCCTGTGATGTTCAGTTTTACACGCAGGTTAAAATTTTGACGAAAAAAATTCAAAATGCGCCAGATTTGCTAAAGACGAATACAGAAACGCTTCGAGGCAACATTCCATAAAAGGACTTTTTTAAAAAACTGTGTCAATTAAGTGCACCCGCTTTCACTGGAATGACCAAATACGGGTGATTCGCACTGAATTTGATCCAAAGAGGAACGGTCTTTTTGTATTTAATCGCACTGTGTTTGGCGGTACCGTTTCTGGAAAATCCGTGTGCCTGCAAGGCAGCAGCTTGCATTAAAGGTGCGTCGTGCGCTGCGAATGAGCGGTTCGGTTTCTTATACGACAAATACCTTGCGGAATTCTATTGTAGCACAGCAAGCGATAGCAAGTAAGAATATTCTATAACCTATTCTGTACAAGACGAATACTCATTTTCATAAAGTTTGCTGTAATTATTGATTTGTTAATGAAATTACTAGGCAAAAGTGACTATTTTTGAATAATTTTGCGGGACAGATACCGTTTAATGATATTCTGTACACGCCGCGCGGATTGGCCGCGCGGTTTGAGGCGTCCTGTCACGGACTGCGCGGCCCCTCCCGCCAGACGTTCGAGTCTTCCCTCGGGCACGGCTGTGTGTGTTGTTTTTACCATAAGTTAGTTTAAGTAGTGTGTAAGTCTCGGGACCGATGACCTAAGCAATTTGGTCCCTTAGGAATTCACTCATATTTGAACATATTCTGTACGATGAAATTAGAGAAGCACACAGGTGATATTTGAACCCATACAGCCAGCAAGGTGTCATGCTCCTCTCCCCCCCCCCCCCCCCCCCCCCCGGTCCCCTCCCTAAGAAACATTTTATAAAATTGTGTTAATATTCGCATGTATATAGATTTCCAAGTTTCTTAGATTTTTTTTGAAAACAGGTTAACATGGCAAGGAATTCTAGGAAATTGCAAACTATATTTAAAATTACACTTCTTAATGCTTGCTTGAGAACTAGCCCACACAGATGGGATTGCGGCCTGATGGTTGTTGAGAACATTCCAGCCAGAAAAAGACAGTCATTCACATTCTGTCCACGCAAGCTGTCAACAACGATAGAACGCAGCTAGAATCGGCGAGTCGCAGTAAGTCGTGCAGGCAAGACAAAAAGAGAAAAACTAATAAAAACACTGAATTTGCTGGCAGTAGACAGAAACGATTAGAACGAACCTTTCCTCTCAGTTACACGCTCGCATAGGTATAATCTGCAGATCTGTGTTCACAATCGCAGTGCAAAGTGAAAGGACACAAATGATGACGACGTGGGTGATATGATACTGCGTGAAGAATATTACAAAGCACTGAAACGCCTAAGTCGAAACAAGGTCCCGGGAGTACACAAAATTCCGCTAGAACTGTTGATAGCCTTGGGAGGACCGGTCATGCAAAACTCTTCCACCTGGTAGGACAAGATGTATACGACAGGCAAAATATCCTTAGGCTTTAAGAAAAATGTAATAATTCTAATCCCAAAGAAACCAGGTTTGACAGGAGTAAATATTACCAAACCATCAGATTAATAAGTCACGGTTGCAAAATGCTAACATGAATTCTTTACAGAAGAATGGAAAAACTGGTAGGAGCCGACCTGGGGGAAGATCAGTTTGGATTCTGGAGAAATGTTGGAACACGCGAGAAAGTACCGACCCTACAACTTATCGTAGCAGATAGGTTAAGAAAAGGTATACCCACGTTTATAGCATTTGTAGACTTAGAGAAAACTTTCAAAACTGTTGACTGGAATAGCCTCTTTGAGATTCTGAACGCACCAAGGATAAAGACCGAGAGCGAAAGGCTATTTACAACTCATACAGAAACCAGACGGCTGTTATAAAGAATCGAAGGGCATGAAAGGCAAGCAGTGGTTGAGAAAGGAGTGAAGCAGGGTTGTAGTCTCTCCCTGATGTTATTCAGTACGCAGACTAAGCAAGCACTAAAGGAAACCAAAGAAAAATTTGGAATAGGAATTGAAGTTCAGGAAGAAGGAATAAAAAACTTCGAGGTTTGACGGTGATACTGTAATTTTGTCAGATGCGATAAAGGACTTGAAAGTGCAGTTGAACGGAACAGTGTCTTGAAAGGAGGATATAAGATGGACATCGACAAAAGCAAAACAAGGATAGATGTTTCCATTTCCTATTCCGTCAATGTATTATTGTTATTATTATTAAATTCTAGACAAGTGTGATACGTCAAAGTGGGAGTGGTAAATTGCATCAGAGCGAGATTGGGAGAGAGGGAGGGGGGGAGGGGGGGGTGGAAGTCAGAAACTAACTCTGGATCCGTGCCTGCTTACACTTCAAGTTATATACCATCCTCATGGCTGCACTACGTTGTTCAGAAGCAAAGGACAAGTGGGTTTTTCCTTGTGTTTGTATCAGGAGAAAGGGACAACAGGGGTGAGAGTATCTGCGGTTCCGTTTGTGGAGTCGCGTGAAACTACGAAAAAATTACCACGCGTTTTATCTGCTCCCTCTAACAAGCTTCTCTCCGTTTCTCCGCTGCGTAAAATCGTGAAATCACATCTGTGCCACGCTCCGTGTCTTTTTGAGGCACGCGAGCCCGCTACGAGACGAAACTGTAGCAAACTCTATAGGCGAATCCGGATTTTTTCTCTCTTCCACTGTAGCAGTGAAGTAGGTTTCTTATAAGGGTCGTCAGCCTCGCTTTAATCCACGACTCACGGCTGAAAGTTACATCGGTGACACTACTTATCACCGCCCCGTATCGATTTGATTGCTCTCACTTGTCACGTCCTCGGCAATCTTAGCAAAGTACGCGATACAAGGTAGAAGGTACCAACCATACAATCCACATTTCACAAGAAAATTGGTTTATTTCCACGTTAATAAACCTCACCAACTCCGCTACTACGTCTACATCTACATGATTATTCTGCAATTAATGCTTAAGTGCTTGGCGGAGGTTTAACAGAACCACTGTACAACCATTTCTCGACCGTTCCACTCTCCAATAGCATACGGGTCAAATGAAAATGTGAATGCCTCAAATGTCTCTGAGCACTATGGGACTTAACATCTGAGGTCATCAGTCCCCTAGAACTTAGAACTACTTAAACCTAACTAACCTAGGGACATCACATACATCCATGCCCGAGGCAGGATTCGAACCTGCGAACGTAGCGGTCGCGCGGTTCCAGATTGAAGCGCCTAGAACTGCTCGGCCACACCGGCCGGCTGAAAATCTGAATCTTTCCTTGCAAGCTCTGATTTACAATAGTCATTTCGGGTTATGTAGGAGGGAGTCAACAAAATATTCTTTCATTCACAGAAGAAAACTAGTGGCTGAAAGTTCATGAAAAAAAATTGACAACACCAAAAAACACTATTTTTAAATGATTGCCGCACCAATTTATGTATCATACCCGTGACATTCTCTTCCGTATTTCCTGCTAATACAAAACGAGCTGCCCTACTTTGAACATTTTCTATGTCACCATCCATGCTATGCGGTACGGATCCCACACCGCACAGCACTATTCCAGAAGAGGACGGACAAGCGTGGTGTAGGCAGTCTTTTTAGTAGCCCTGTTGCATCTTGTAAGCGTTCTGCTAATAAAATGCAGTCATCAGTTCGGCTTCCATACACCATTTTCTGTTGTTTGTAGTTGTAATGCTTGGATACTTAATTGGATCGACAACCTTTACATTTGTATTATTTATCGTTAACCGACTTTATTTAGTACTCGTGTGAGTGGCCTTAGGCTTCTATTGTTTAGGTTCAATTGACACTTTTCACACCATATAGATACATAATTTAGAATTATATTAATACCTACAGCTGCTAACGGACGTTGATATATATCAACGGGGACGGGTGAAAATGTGTGCCCCGACCGGGACTCGAACCCGGGATCTTCCGCTTGCATGGCAGACGCTCTATCCATGACAGAGGATAGCGCGACTGCAGAGACTATCTCGCGCACGCCTCCCCGCGAGACCCACATTCTCACCTGGTATGTCCACACACTACATTCGTAGTGTCCCACCCCAACACACTCATTACTCGTGGAAGACATTCTTACAAACTCCCGTAAGAGTTCGGGGAATATGTGTGCATCCGCACAGAAGAAGGTCATGGCCGGTGTTGTCAGAACTATATACTTATATGGATATCTTGTCTAAACCGTTTTACAGTTGGTTTTGATCTTCTGATGATTTTAGTTGTGCCGAGCCGGAACTGATGCCGCCTATTTTCTATTTTCCTCCTTCTGTAAGGAAAAGTTCGTGGCCTGCGCCGCCCGATGGCGCGCCGAGGTAGCAGGGTGCCGGCCTGCGCTAGAGGGGTGGTTTGGCGGAACACCACCGAGAACTGTGTGTGACGGTTGTAGTCAGAGGCGTATAATGACGCTAGTTGAATTGATATAGTTTGTACGGTGGGGCACTCCATCGCCCTTCAAACTTGGAAGTGGTGGACGGACGTCGTAGTGGAAAAGTAAAAGATGTCGGAAGTTGTTTAACTTCCGCTCGACACGATTGGTGCGGACATGTGAATGTGAGAGGAACTTGGCCTCTTTGCCGCTACGCAGAGAATAAGGGAAGGTGCTTTTTGCCTTTTAAAACTTAGGATACTGTTTCAGTGTATGCCTGTTCAGCAAAGTGTAATTCACGAACTACTAGAGGTGACGATCTATTTGACGGAATCATTTTAATGCACCCATGTTATTTTCCTGTCATGGATTCTTGAAGGCGGTGCATTTCATTCAAAGTGTTGGTCGTAATGTACAATTATCTGGCTAAGACTCATTTTCCTAACAGTTTTTCTAAGGGAATTATGTTAATTACTAGTTTTCCATTTTGAGAACTGCTACATTTGAGGAGCGCCGGAACAAAAACCGATAAATCCGCATTTGCTGTTAATACAGAAAGTAACAGTGATCTCTAAATGGCTCCACAAGCTATAAAAAGAAGAAACACACCATAAAATACTTGATATCGCGTTGTGCTGAAAATTATTTTGTGGCAGCATGTATTATTACTCCTGTGTCTCCCCCCTACAGCTCAACCCCGCGAATACAGCAAAAATGGATATATCGGGTTTTGTTCTGGCGCTCCTCATTTCAAATGTTTCGCTAAATCCATTTCTCGTGCTTATGAGATTAATGCTGATACGAGGGGAGAGTAATTTTGTGGCCTGCCGAGTAGTTTCTTGCTAATGTAAGTTAATGATTAATTTTCTGCTACATGTGTGTTTTTTCAATTATTGATACGTTACTGGGAAAGTTTCTGTTTGACACGTTGACCGATCGTTTGGACCTACTGTATGCATTGCTATTACTTTGGAAGTTTTTATATCGGCTAGCGTATTCATTCTTAGGCATTAATCTGTTAGCCTATTCGGCATTTACAGAATGTGGTATTTTACTGCTGTTTGCTGAAGATTCTCACAACACAGTATATCTTAATAAATGTATTCCAAAATTGTATCCCAACCCACGCTCATTCAGTCGCTCCGCTCCTTTGAATCCACCTTCCTGTTACATGCTAGACAGTAAACGACAGTATCACCTGCGAAACAACCTAACAGGCCTGCTCAGATTGGCTCCTAAATCGTTTATATAAATTAGGAACAGCAGAGGGCCTAAGAAATTTTCTGGGGATTAATACCAGCTCGACTACTACCAACTACACTCCTGGAAATTGAAATAAGAACACCGTGAATTCATTGTCCCAGGAAGGGGAAACTTTATTGACACATTCCTGGGGTCAGATACATCACATGATCACACTGACAGAACCACAGGCACATAGACACAGGCAACAGAGCATGCACAATGTCGGCACTAGTACAGTGTATATCCACCTTTCGCAGCAATGCAGGCTGCTATTCTCCCATGGAGACGATCGTAGAGATGCTGGATGTAGTCCTGTGGGACGGCTTGCCATGCCATTTCCACCTGGCGCCTCAGTTGGACTAGCGTTCGTGCTGGACGTGCAGACCTCGTGAGACGACGCTGCATCCAGTCCCAAACATGCTCAATGGGGGACAGATCCGGAGATCTTGCTGGCCCGGGTAGTTGACTTACACCTTCTAGAGCACGTTGGGTGGCACGGGATACATGCGGACGTGCATTGTCCTGTTGGAACAGCAAGTTCCCTTGCCGGTCTAGGAATGGTAGAACGATGGGTTCGATGACGGTTTGGATGTACCGTGCACTATTCAGTGTCCCCTCGACGATCACCAGTGGTGTACGCCAGTGTAGGAGATCGCTCCCCACACCATGATGCCGGGTGTTGGCCCTGTGTGCCTCAGTCGTATGCAGTCCTGATTGTGGCGCTCACCTGCACGGCGCCAAACACGCATACGACCATCATTGGCACCAAGACAGAAGCGACTCTCATCGCTGAAGACGACACGTCTCCATTCGTCCCTCCATTCACGCCTGTCGCGACACCACTGGAGGTGGGCTGCACGATGTTGGGGCGTGAGCGGAAGACGGCCTAACGGTGTGCGGGACCGTAGCCCAGCTTCATGGAGACGGTTGCGAATGGTCCTCGCCGATACCCCAGGAGCAACAGTGTCCCTAATTTGCTGGGAAGTGGCGGTGCGGTACCCTACGGCACTGCGTAGGATCCTACGGTCTTGGCGTGCATCCGTGCGTCGCTGCGGTCCGGTCCCAGGTCGACGGGCACGTGCACCTTCCACCGACCACTGGCGACAACATCGATGTACTGTGGAGACCTCACGCCCCACGTGTTGAGCAATTCGGTGGTACGTCCACCCGGCCTCCCGCATGCCCACTATACGCTCTCGCTCAAAGTCCGTCAACTGCACATACGGTTCACGTCCACGCTGTCGCGGCATGCTACCAGTGTTAAAGACTGCGATGGAGCTCCGTATGCCACGGCAAACTGGCTGACACTGACGGCGGCGGTGCACAAATGCTGCGCAGCTAGCGCCATTCGACGACCAACACCGCGGTTCCTGGTGTGTCCGCTGTGCCGTGCGTGTGATCATTGCTTGTACAGCCCTCTCGCAGTGTCCGGAGCAAGTATGGTGGGTCTGACACACCGGTGTCAATGTGTTCTTTTTTCCATTTCCAGGAGTGTATTATTCTTGCCACGTTCAGGTCCATTACATTTCGCTAGGTCCTTACGTCACCAGTAGGGCTAGAAACGTGCTTTGCAAATAATTTCGATGGGACCATTTGGGAAGGATATACAGAAAACAGGTTTGGAATCTAGTAGATGCAGGGGCGCGAAACAATTCGCGTCCACGACGTGCGAAAGGATTCCTTAAAAGCTGACCAATGAAAACGATTGTCCTTCGATTTCTGTGTTTCTACTGGAACCACTGTAATCGCTGTATAACGATTAAGACGCCAGATACCGTACCACGCAGACTACTAGTAGCAAATAAAAACAAACCCTCGACCTCCTGCATGCTAACCCAAAACGCTATCCACTGCACCAATTGCACAGCAATACTCCATTTATTGACAGATGTAGTGACCATAGATGTTATTACAGTGTAACCAGATTTTTAGTCTAACGTCCATTTACTGTCCAAAATAGGCGTAGGATGAAATTTTGTGAGAGACATTTCTGTATTGCCAAAATGTGAGGAATCGCGCTGCGAAGTCAGTGTGAACGAATTTTTCTTCACCCTGTATACACCAGAAGATGCAACTTAAAACTTGCGAAACCGATTGTGTGGGTCTATAATTTATTTGAATAAATAAAGGTACAGTTGACTATTTGACTTTTCATTCACTGTTACATCTAATTATCTTAACATCTGCATTAAACTGTTTACTATATTAATTGTCAGTCACATATAACTATTTCAGGTGTGGTGTGGTTGCCCCTGTTTTAAAATTGTTTCATTGGTATTCCGCTGCATTTGTTTGGCTAACACAATGCAGGGTGTTCCAGAATTCCTGTTACGGACGTCTAGGGGTTATGGAGCATGCTTAGTAGATTAAGTTTTGATAAGGAAGCCATGTACTGTTAGCATGCGAAATAAGTTTCAAGATCGGAGACAATGAGTTCTATCCTGTGTGCTCTACGAGAACCGATAGCATAAGCATTGTTTCGAATATTCGTCATCACGTTCTCTTGTACGTCACGAAGGATGTTCTCTTCAAAGTCAAGACTGCGGCGCGTCCGTTTGACACACACACACACACACACACACACACACACACACACACACACACACACATTTTAATTTCTGGCTTGGATAATGTCCCCCACGAAGGACGATGTTCCAGAAATACAGGTTCCAATCTTCCGGTTCCGACCAAGGTCCTCGGGAGGATTCACGTCGTTATACGGCGTATGCCACATGTGGTAGTCCCGTCCCATTTATTCCCAATTGGGATCCCCCATCCATCCCACTAGCAGCTCGCCTGATATTTGGCTTAATAGAACCGCGACCCTCTAATGGACCGCATTTTGAACAGCGCGCTCCATACCATAGAGTGGAGAATGAAATGACAAAAAAATAAAATACAAAGTGCCCTGCGCTCTCAAATCCCTAGAAGCCTGTAACAGGAACTGTGAGGCACCATGTATACGTGTCACCAGACACAAACAGTTATTTCCCTTTTCAGTAAGGTGTATTTCCCCGCAGATTTAGTTCCATTTGAGATTAGATGGTGTTGTTGTAGCCTTCAGTCCGAAGACTGGTTTGATGCAGCACTTCATGCTGCTTTATCCTGTGCAATCTGCTCCATCTCCGAGTAACTACTGCAACCAACAACCTTCCGAATCTGCTTACTGTATTCATTTCTTGGTCTCCCTCTACAATCTCCCCCCCCCCCCCCCCAACTTCCCTCCAATACTAAATTGATGCTCCCTTTATGTCTCAGAATGTCGTCTATCAACCCATCCCTCCTTTTGGTCAAGTTGTGCCACAGATGTCTTGTCTCCCCAATTCTATTCAGTACCTCCTCATTAGTTACATGATAGTGTCACTAATCTTCAACATTCTTCTGTAGCACCACATTTCCAAAGCTTCTATTCTCTTTTTGCCTAACTGTTTATCATCCATGTTTCACTTCCATACATGGCTACAATCACGGCAAATACCTTCAGAAAAGATTTGCTAAAACTTAAATCTATATTTTATGTCAGCAAATTTCTCTTCTTCGGAAATGCTTTCCTTGCCATTGCCAGTCTGCATCTTACTTCATCTCTACTTCCGCCATCATCAGTTATTTGCTCCTCAAATGGCACAACTCTTGTAATACTTAAGCGTCTCGTTTCCTAATTTGATTCCCTTATCAGCTGATTTAATTAAACTACTTTTGATTTTGTTGATGTTTATCTTATGTCTCCTTTCAAGACATCTCGTTCTACTGCTCTTCCAATTCCTTTGCTATCTGACAGAATTGCAATGTCATCGACAAATCTTAAAAGTTTTTATTTCTTCCACCTGAACTTTAATTTCTATTCCAAATTTTTCTCTGCTTCCTTTTACTGCTTGCTCCATGTACAGACTGAATAACATCGCAGATGTTCCCTTTCATGCCTCTCAACTCTTGTAACTGCCATCTGGTTTCTGTTCAGGTTATAAATAGCCCTTCGCTCCCTGTATTTTACCCGTGATACACCCCCCCCCCCCCCCAATTTCAAAGACAGCAGTCCATTCAACATTGTCAAAAGCTTTCTCTACGTCTACAAATGCTGTAAATGAAGATTTGCCTTTTCTTAACCTATCTTTCAAGGTACGTCGTAGAGTCAGTACTGCCTCGCGTGTCCCACGTTTCCCCGGAAGGTAATATATTTATAAAATCAAGTTCTCTCTAACTTTTACTCAACCAAATTGTCTGTCGGTACAGGTGCGTTGCGATAAATCACACCAGGAACAGCAGTAAATATGCCAGCAACATGGTACTGGCGGTTCCTGGTAAGTACTTCTGCAGATGGGTCCTCGTTATATACTGGATAGGAAGATTAACTCGAGTACCAGGTACTGATTGTAAAGGCTACGCCTCTCTGTCCTCGTGTGTACCGTCCACTTGTGATTACGCACAGCACGGCGAAACGCATTGTATTCAAATCTGCGCCCGCGCCTCTGCCAGGCAACGCCCTGTACTGCAGCAATTATCGCTCTGAGGGCATCGCTGGCCGTGAAAGAATGCGAGCCTGATTTAACACACCCAGGAGGTACGCCACAACCTAACCTTGTCGGAAATGTTCCGAGTTATGGCAAACAATGCAATCCTGCCAATTTGTTGTCTGTTTTTAGATTATCTGTTTGACAGCCTAAGCTGTAGATAACTTATGAGGTATTCCAGGAGCAACAAGCCCATCTGTAACAAAAAATGTAAACTACACGGTGTGAGTGCAATGTGCATTATTAGGAGAAAACTGGTTTCAACTCTAAAATAAAGACGTTCGCACAGGGAAAAAAATAGAGTTCTTATAGATCGAAGAAACCAGATAACCATCATCCATAGTGAAGACCACAGTAAAAGGACTGTCATCTTGTTTTTTTTCTGAAACTAACAAGCCACATCGACTTCGTACGGCTAGGACTAACTACCGGGTAGTTATAATGAAAGTGCAGCTACTCGCAAAGGTCTATTGTGGGCGTACATGATGGTTTAGAACGGGAAGTGGGCCGAAAAGGTCAAACAAGTGAGAAAGACAATTTTATTATTAACCGCCGCTTACACCATTTGTTCAATGTGAGCAACGGATACTCCAAATGCCCTCAGACTGTGAAACAATGTCCCATCACTGGATAACCAGGGCGGCGAGGACGCTTCTTGTTTGTGACTTTTTCTTGTTCTTTGCTGAATTCCTGCATCCACTGGAACACCGCTTTGCATGAAATACAGTTCTAACCATATACGAGACGAGTTTCACTATGAAAGTCCTATGCGGACAGTCCCATGGTCCATAAAAATCGCGTTGTTGTAATTGCGTACAAACTCGTACAGCGCGTCTGCCATCTTGTTCACACTTCAGACCATTAAGCAGTGGCCGCGGAAAACTGTATTGGCTACCCTCCAAGTAAAGCGACGTCATCTTCCCGATACGTATAGGCGCGAAATTTAAAACGATATGCGATATTCTGGGGTTTGTAACCTACGTATTTATTGACTCGCCCTCATATTTTCAAACTGTTTGTTACTCTCTCACCTAGTCGCCGGCCGTTGTGGCCGAGCGGTTCTAGGCGCTTCAGTCTGGAACCGCGCTGCTGCCATGGTCGCAGGTTCGAATCCTGCCTCGGGTATGGATGTGTGTGATGTCCTTAGGTTAGTTAGGTTTAAGCAGGGGCTGATGGCTTCAGATGTTAAGTCCCATAGTGCTTAAAGCCATCTGACCCTCTCACCTAGTCAAGTGTAAGAACGATAACCATCGCGTCAGTATTAGAAGTTTCGGAGAAAGTAATTGAACTGTACTACCATATGAGTAATACAACAAGTCGTTCAACCGTTAAAATCAATGCTTGATTCTAGCTATAAATGAGAAGAACAATACTGTCAGCTTCTCTTCGCCTAGTGAGTACTGACGGACACTTGACCTTTCGGTCTCCCTCATGTGACTCAGATGTTTGTTTCAAATATTACTACGGCAGAGAGAGGCACGTGTCTGCCGCGCGATGACTGGGTGTTGTGTGATGTCCTTAGGTTAGTTAGGTTTAAGTAGTTCTAAGTTCTAGGGGACTGATGACCATAGCTGTTAAGTCCCATAGTGCTCAGAGCCATTTGAAGGCACGTGGACGGACTATTTGCATCTACGATCTAAGCGCATCAAGTCACCCGGGCGAACGTTATTGTCAGAGCCAGAATTTTACGACAGCATCTTTGATCCAGTCGTAATAGTGGGCCCATCTACTACTATAAAAGAAAAATACAGCTGAGCTCGTTGAACTACTAACAGAGCATCCAGGAGCAAGAACAATGTACAGTAAACTCTGTCCACAGGCGCACCCATCGGCAACGACCGACCGCCGTGTCATCCTCTGCCAATGGCGTGATTGGTTGCGGTGTGGAGGGCGTGGGGTGAGCACACTGCTTTCCCTGCCGTTGTCAGTGCTCCTATCTGAAGCCGCTACTCTTCGGTCAAGGAGCTCCTGAATTGGCATCTAGAGACTGGGTAGAGGCGAACGGAACGATGTACAGAGTTGTAACGTAGACAGAACGATAAACTGTGTGAGATTTGAGAGAGAGAGAGAAAGAGAGAAAGAGAGAGAGAGAGAGAGAGAGACAAGAGACAGAGAGTATAGCGACGCCAGATGACGCTTCAAAGTATCACACTGATGGGGGCAAATTTCTACCTTCAACCAGCTCCTACGCTAACAGACATAAGTTTGTCGACAGACCACAAAAAAAAAAAAAAAAAAAAAAAAAAACCTACTCGTTGTGGCCTTGACAGTAGTCAGGACGTCTATAAGACAACTCCTGTCACGGTGCGTCAAATTTACAACTCACGTTCGTTGCGTATGTGGCGGCCTAAGCAGCAGGCGTTTGCCCTGTAACTTAGACGCTTATACTGTCGTTAAGTCACGTTCACGGACGAGAGTTCCTGTCCTCAATGTCTTTTTCAAGAAGTCCTCACACCCATTCGAAGTTTATCGGTATAGTTTCTTTACACATTGTAAACGGAAGGGAGAGAGAATGTGGATAGCGCTGGATGTGCCTTCTGGCACCCAAAGCGACAATATGAACATAAATGAAAAAATTGAATAATGACGCCAGTACCATAACTTCAGAGGTCGCTGCTATTTTAGAAACTACAAAGTATGCTCACATATTAACACGCAAGAGTACTAATGTGTAATCACCGATGCTGAAAAATCTGAGGAAGGGCCTCTCAAACCTTACAAAAGCCTATCTGATAGTTACCAATATGTGTTGGCCGATTAGAAAGGGCCGCCACATCGCAGTTTGTTCGATAAAAGCATATACCAAAATACCAAGCAAAAGAAACGGTTGACGATCTTCCAGCGAAAGCCACCTGTGATGGCAAAAAAGAACCCAAGCTAATACTGTCGGGAGACTTCACCCACCTCGTCAAGAAACAATGGGACAGAGTTGAGAGCCTTTAATGAACGAGGATAAGATTCGACGCCATAATAACAAAAACGACGGCAGCTGTGGCCGAGCGGTTCTAGGCGCTTCAGTTCGAAACCGCGCTGCTGCTACGGTCGCAGATTCGAATCCTGCCGGGTATGAATGTGTGTGATGTCCTTAGGTTGGTTAGGTTGGTTCAAATGGCTCTGAGCACTATGCGACTTAACTTCTGAGGTCACCAGTCGCCTAGAACTTAGAACTAATTAAACCTAACTAACCTAAGGACATCACACACATCCATGCCCGAGGCAGGATTGGAACCTGCGACCGGAGCAGTCACTCGGCTCCAGACTGTAGCGCCTAGAACCGCACGGCCACTCCGGCCGGCTGGTTGGTTAGGTTTAGGTAGTTCTAAGTCTAGGGGACTGATTACCTCAGATGTTAAGCCCCATAGTGCTTAGAGCCATTTGAACCATTTGATAACACAAACGATACCGACTAGATGACTAGGGCTCAACTACGGACGGAGATCTTAATCACGATCGATTCAAAGAACACATCGATGGCTTCAACATCAAACAGTCTTCTCTGTGCTATTGTGGTGAAGAGGAAGATTGGTCCCCTCCCCCAAATCAACCAGCCACCCAAACAGAGAAGTCACCGGCCCCATCATCTTAGGGAAGGATGAGGAAGGAAGTCGGCCGTGCCCTTTCAAAGGAACCATCCGGGTAATCCCGGTATTTGCCTGAAGCGATTTAGGGAAATCACTGAAAATCCAAATCAGGATGGTCGGACGCGGGTTGGAACCGTCGTCCTCCCGAATACAAGTTCAGAGTGCTAACCACTGCGCCACCTCGTTCGTGAACAGGAAGATCTGAACCATTTTGTTTGGAAGACATTTGCCGAAAGGAATACGTCCCCAGCGTCTAACGACTATCAGTCGTCTCAAATATCAGTTATCGACTTCAGTACCTGTACTAATACATTGTAATATATACATTACTACGTTCTTAGTCTAAGACGAAGTATCTAATAACAGGCATTCATAAAATATAAAGCAATTATTTTAACGTGATCTCTCAGTTTTTCTCCGAGTTTTCCGGATGAAAACGCGGAAGCACTATATTAATGATTTTACTGTTGGCATGTGATTTAAACGCGCTTGCTACACTGTATATTGGATTGGATTGGATTGTTTGGGGGGAAGAGACCAAACAGCGAGGTCATCGGTCTCATTGGATTAGGGAAGGAAGTCGGCCGTGCCCTTTCAAAGGAACCATGCCGGCATTTGCCTGGAGTGATTTAGGGAGCTCACGGAAAACCAAAATCATGATGGCCGGACGCGGGACTGAACCGTCGTCCTCCCGAATGCGACACTGTATATGATCAAAAGTATCCGGACACCTGTTACTGGGCATCGACATTGGGTGTTTCCATCCTTCACCTTTATGACGGCCTGAACTCTACTGGGGTCACTTTCAATGAGGTGTTTCGGCTCTTGAGCAAGAATGGACAACTATTCCTCCACAGACATCCAGAGAAGTTAGTGATGTTGTTGGTCGGTGGGATCTGGAATGAAGTCGACTTTCTAACTCATGTTAAGGATGTCCCACTGGGTTCGGGTCCGGACTGTGGGCAGGCCAGTCCATTTCGGGAATATTATTGTCCACAGACCATTGCCTCTCATATGCTTTATGACAGGGTGCAATGTCATCCTC
Source organism: Schistocerca americana (assembly GCF_021461395.2). Classification (NCBI taxonomy): domain Eukaryota; kingdom Metazoa; phylum Arthropoda; class Insecta; order Orthoptera; family Acrididae; genus Schistocerca; species Schistocerca americana. The sequence continues at coordinate 228,553,289 of NC_060123.1, forward strand.
CAACAATCAGTCATCGTCTCCAAACTGCTCCTCTACCACACGCACTACGCAATGCTGTAAAATGTGCTCATATCCTTCGGTATTAGGGTTTTCTTAAGGGTCCACAACCTAACCACCAAAACATTCCCATACTGCAACGTAACCTTCTCCATACTTTGCTTTTGGCAGTACACGTGATGGCGAGAAACGTTCTCAGACGTTCTCCAAACCTCTCGTAAGGTCGCTCTTTCCATCTCCTCACGCATCCCTAGCACTGACTACAGAAACATGAGGCTTATGAGGAGCTGCTTGGCCATTATATACACTCACTCTCATGACGCTAGCTGGACCGCTGATTGCACTTGCGAAATCAAGAGTGATTCCTTCCATTGATTTCATATGGTTCTTTACAGCCACCTTCCGCGATGTTCGACGGTCCCACTTCAAGTACATGAGGTCCCTGGTGTAGATGTGGTTGTGTCTTCAAGTTTATTTAATAATCACATCACCAACAGTCGCTTGGACAGCTTTAGAATGGCTGAAATGTCCCTGATGGATTTGTTACTCAGCTGACTTCCGCCCGGTCTAACGCGCTGCTTTCCGAACGCGAAGGCGTGCCGGTCCCCGGGACTAATCCGCCCGGCAAATTAGTGTCGAGATTCGGTGTGCCGGCCAGCCTGTGGATGGTTTTTAGGCGGTTTTCTATCGGCGAATGCGGGCTGGTTCCCCTTATTCCGCCTCAGTTACACTATGTCGGCGATTGCTGAGCGAACATTGTCTCGACGTCCACGTCCACGTACACCATATTACTCTACCACGCAAACATCAAACATTTGGGACTACAGTCGTCTGGTATGGGACATTCCCGGGAGGGAGGGAAGGGGGGTCCACTGAGGGGGGCGTGGGCACAATAACCCTGAGTTCGGTGTGGGACGGCGGTAAGGTGCGTGGACTGGTGTGGCCTGTTGGGGTTGTGAACCACTGAGGGCTAAGGCGGGACGAAGCCTCTCCGTCCTTTCTAGGTCCCCAGTTCAATGCACACAGGTGGCATCCAATCAATAGTCCACTTTCCATGTCAAATGAGCTCTCCGGCCCATTCTCCTGTTATTTATACTGTCAGGTCCGCCGCGCCTTCCCCCCCCCCCCCCCCCCCTCGACATCTAGTAGTCAATTCAGCATTACACAGGGATATCCAGATACATTTTATAAGGTAGCATAATTTCTACTAATTGCTAAGCTAACGTTATTATCGATTTAGTTGTTATGCAGGTCTGTCATCTTAAGTAGGAGTGAAAGGGTTGGAGAGTCGGTATGTGATGGGGGTTTATCGGGCAATTCGCTGTTAGTACTACAAATGTATTTAAATGGTGACAGGCCGCTTGTCCAAACCATAATCAAATAATATCTTTCACTTAACGTATTCTGGCACTGCAACAATACCGTACTTGAAATTATCACGTTCAAAGATACAACATTACAAATCTTCGGCTAAAAAATCTCTGTCTGTAATATACACATCAAAAAAAGTTTTGCATCACCTCGGTTCTGGAACCTGTATAGAAAATTGGAATAGAGATCAACACAAACATCATTTTCGCCCTTTTTATTGCTCATGAAAACCACACATTGCATGTTGTACCTCCATACAGCGAGATCTTCAGAGTTGGTAGCCCAGATTGCTGTACACACCGGTACCTATAATACCCAGTAGCACGTCCTCTTGCATTGATGCATGCCTCTGTTCGTCGTGGCATACTATCCGTAAGTTCATCAAGGCACTGTTGGTCCAGATTGTCCCACTCCTTAACGGCGATTCGACGTAGGTCCCTCAGAGTGGTTGGTGGGTCGTCGTCCATAAACAATAGTTTTCAGTCCATCCCAGGCATGTTCGATAGGATTCATGTCTGGAGAACATGCTGGCCACTCTAGTCGAGGGATGTCGTTATCCTGAAGGAACTCATTCACAAGATGTGCACGTAGGAAGCGTGAATTTTCGTCCGTGAAAACGAATGCCTCGCCAATATGCTGCCGATATGGTTGCAGTATCGGTCGGAGGAGTGCATTCACGTATCCTACAGCCGTGACGGCGCCTTCCGTGACCACCAGCGGCGTACGTCGGCCCCACATAATGCCACCCTAAAACAACAGCGAACCTACACCTTCCTGCACTCGCTGGACAGTGTGTCTAAGGCGTTCAGCCTGACCAGGTTACCTCCAAACACGTCTTCGGCGATTGTCTGGTTGAAGGCATATACGACACTCACCGTTGATTTGAACGTGGTGCCAACCTTGAGCGGTCCATTCGGCATGTTGTTGGGGCCATCTGTACCGCGCTGCATGGTGTCGCCATTGCAAAGATGGACCTCGCTATGGACCTCGGGAGTGGAGTTGCGCATCATGCAGTCTACCGCGCACAGTTTGAGTCGTAACACGACGTCCTGTAGCTGCACAAAAAGCATTGTTCAACATGGTGGCTTTGTTGTCAGGGTTTCTCCGAGCCATAATCCGTAGGTAGTGGTCATCCACTGCAGTAGTAGCCATTGGGCGGTCTGAGCGAGGCACGTCATCGACAGTTCCTGTCTCTCTCTGTATATCCTCAATGTCTGAACAACATCGCTTTGGTTCACTCTGAGACGCCTGGACACTTCCCTTGTTGAGAGCCCTTCCTCGCACAAAGTAACAGTGCGGACGCGATCGAATCGTCTAGGCAGGGTTGAACTACAGACACCACGAGCCGTGTACCTCCTTCCTGGTGGAATGACTGGAACTGATCGGCAGTCGGACACCCTCCGTCTAATAGGCGCTGCTCATGCATGGTTGTTTACATCTTTGGGCGGGTTTAGTGACATGTCTGAACAGTCAAAGAGACTGTATCTGTGATAAAATATCCACAGTCAACGTCTATCTTCAGGATTTCTGGGAACCGGGGTGATGCAAAACTTTAGATGTGTGTGGCGCAGTTACACCTGCAGGTGCACATAGAAAATTACCCACACAGATATAAATATCTCTTACGAACGTAATTTCTTTGGCAGACGCAGGTACTATAGTGAATGCATTTCGTATAAATCGCAAAAGTTAAAAAACATCTAAACTGTCGTAATATGTCAAACCATGGGATACCACGTGTGACGAGCCCAAGTTGAATTTTGCCGGGACAGACGTGACAGCCCCAAATCAACTGCAGAACATGCTATCTCCAGCCACCATGTTAGTGACTTGTGAGAAATGGCGACTATACTTCCCATAACTCTAGTTACAGGGAAACACTCTCAGTCAGCTACAACGAGCCCCCTCCACGGTACTAGCGCAGAGACGGCTGCAGAAAAAATAAACTCCTGCAGTGTCTCGGTGCTTATTTTTACGCACTGAATACTAATGTGCCTTGTGTATCTACACGGCTGAGTCACTCCACACAGCTGCTTCGCGTAGAAGAGGCGAAGCCACTCGACGCCGCTTCGGCGCTTTCGCGAAGAGTGCACTGTGTGTGTGTGTGTGTGTTTGCGTGTGTCTCTCTCTCTCCTCCCGAATACACACACGAGTGCACAGTGGCGGCTGCAAGCTGCACGCGGATACGCCGGTCTGCAGCCTCTTGACATTTCGCCGCCTCCGGCAGACCCATCCGCCGCATTCCGACACGTGGTCCGCCATCTTGCCGTTTCCCCGCGCGCGTGAACAAGCGAGCGACGGCTTGCGCAAGTCTCAGGCGTCCGTGCGTGCAGGGGGCGCTGGCCGACGGCCGTCTTGAAGACTGCCTTCGGCACGCTTCAACAACCTTCAGCAATGTCGGCAGATTACACGGTGTCCATAAAGAGACGCAAGCTTATGTAAGATGTGTTTCTTTTAGTCTTATATTTTTTTACGACACAATCACACGGGCATTTCACAACGCCGTAACCTGTGTAAACGAGTCAATAGTTATATTCAGAGCGTTAATAGATAAAAAAGGAGACAAAGAATCATGATATACTCTATAGAATCTTTCAAGTAACTGTCTACGAAATGACAAAAAAGAACAAAGCCATACCTAAAAGGAAATTCTGCCTGACGTTCCCGTCGCGTTCTCAATAATACTGAAGGGAACAAAGGATATGTTGAAGGAGATGTTTTCTAGGCTGAGTGAAATCCTCTACCTATTAATACATGTCTACATTAGAGCAGTGTTCGTCAAACGTTCTGGCTCAAGGGCCGATACCGATATTGTGAGGAGGTACGCTGGGGCTTCACATGTACCAATCTGATTATTAATTGGTAACCTACATAAATTAACATTTTATGAGCCCACAATAGACTAGTTACTGCAGGGGTTCCCAACAAAATTTTCTTGAGGCCACCCTCATCGAGCATGATCGGTACCTTGTCATATCACAGTACCAAGTACCTGAAAAAGCCAAATTAAGAGTCTTTTTATACGTTTTCTATTTTTAGTTCTTAAAACACTGACATATTCATTATTGAAAAAATATTGAGCTAAAAATATTGAGCTTAAAACTTTTAGCCATCATTGTTATTGTTAAATTTTTGATAATTGCTCAAAATCTTTGTCTTCTAATCTGGGTGTTTAGTAAAACAAACTCCTTAAAAAAATAATGGCCTATTGTCGGCTGAAATGTGAGTTTCTGTGTAAAGTGACTGTCAGTTGACAGCTGCAAAGAGGCAGTGCGCGCTGTCTAAGGCATACAGCAGAACTATTTGCCTCTATCTATTTCTAGTTTTGTGCTAGAGTGTGCTAGTGTCAGTTGGCTCTAGGAACACGCTAGACGCAGAAGATAGCGTTCGCTAAAGCTCTGCTCAGGCAGGAAGCGGCCAAAACTAAATATCTGTTATTATACGATATATATTTAATATATTTTTTATTCTAATAGCATCTTGCATAGCTCGCGGACCCCTGGGGGTCCGCGGACCACCTGTTGCGAACCACTGAGCTACAGTAACGGCGCAATAAGTTGGCCGCCGGTGTCAAGTACTGATCGTTGTAAGTCGGCATCATTTGGACCATTTCGTGTCGACCTCCGTTTCAGATTTCTGCCACCCTCAGCGACCCAATGATATGACCTGTAATTGCCTGACTAAGTGTTGCTCTGTTCTCTTTGTGAGAAGATGATAAAGTGATTAACTGACTAATTAATGTATTTATCCCCCAGGCTGTGGCTAAGCCATGTCTCCGCAGTATCCTTTCTATCAGGAGTGCTAGTTCTGCAAGGTTCGCAGGAGAGCTTCTGTAAAGTTTGGAAGGTAGGAGACGAGATACTGGCAGAAGTAAAGCTGTGAGTACCGGGCGTGAGTCGTGCTTCGGTAGCTCAGATGGTAGAGCACTTGCCCGCGAAAAGCAAAGGTCCCGAATTCGAGTCTCGGTCGGGCACACAGTTTTAATCTGCCAGGAAGTTTCAACTGTATTTATGTTTCAATGGATTATGCAATATGACAATCGATCACAAACGTTTATGCATTTTCTTCTATTAATTGCGTCTTATTACAACAGTCTTAATTTAATTCCTTATTCCTTGCAACAAATAAGTAGAATAACGGAAGGTAATTTCGCAGTATATGTAATTTTGCATTATTTTGTTATAATCTAGTTGCAATGATGCAGTTCAATGTAGTGTTTCCTGGTTTTGCTAACAGGTGGCATGGCAATGTATTCTCGAGTAGTACTAGAGCTGTGCTCTCCCGCGGTCGAAAGTAAGCGCTGATTAAACAAGCTACTGTTATGTGGCGTTGTTTCCCTCGTAGTTAAGAATCCATTTTAGCTCTGTAATAAGCAAGCATTACACATTTTATTCATACACAATAGATGCTATGAGGCGTACAATGATATGTAAATAATTTGGGTTGTTTATTTTGTGAAATATGTGACGACAGGGACCTTTGAAAGTCAACGCTTTGCGTTACGACAATCAAACTCTCATCTTGGGTTATTGATCTGGACGACTGTCAACGTTGTTCTTACATCACTTCTACACCTTTCTGCAAGATGTTTGCAGCAAATATTGATTCAAATTGCTCTGAGCACTATGGGACTTAACATCTGAGGTCATCAGTCCTCTAGAGCTTAGAACTACTTCAACCTAACTAACCGAAGGACATCACACACATCCATGCTCGAGGCAGGATTCGAACCTGCGACTGTAGCAATCACGCGGTTCCGGAATGAAGCGCCTAGAACCGCTCGGCCAACGTGGCCGGCTAGCATTTATTATTTGAGGCAAGTATTTCACACACAAAACTAATGTGAAGGGAAAAAAAGGTACTTAATGGACACAATACTGTTTTTGCTTCATACCCTACCATGACAGCTACCAACAACAACCGCCTAAGGAAGCTGTGTACATGTGTGACAATTGTGAACATTCGAATTCTGAAGATGAGGACTGATGCGCTACAGAGAATGAAACTTTGTGTTGCGAAGTTACCTTTGCACTACTGCAAAATAGCCTTACCTATTGCCGAATTACATTCCTGTCTATGCTTCAAGATTCTGTACAGTTATGAACAGTGCCAATAAGAAGAGTGTAATACGTTCATAAATGCGGCTCACAAGTATATGTAGCTGCTTAATAAAATCAGTTGCAATGTTTTTTTGATCTAATCAGACAATACGTTTCATTGAAAATACTACCGAATTACCTTACATTTGTGCATTTGAAGATGTAAGTCACTGTAATCCACACTCACGGATCCATGTTACTTCTGTGTCAAAATTTATACCATAGCAGTTGAACGATTGGAGTCGCTATCGCCTATCATTGTCAGTACTGGAAGACGAACAACAAATCATCCCCCTTCTCACATCCTTTAACAGCACAGTGGCCGCAATACTTATCCTTGTGCCAAGCGACCAACGTCAGTTAAAGATAAGCACATCTTAAATGTTACTAACTCTGTAAGTATGCTGATGTGCAAAACTTATGGACGAAAGTACCTTTCGCATAATGTGTCACTGCCAAATAACACATCCCGTTGAAACTTGGGCCATACATAGAAGGAAATAATTAAATCGACACCCTAGCTGCAAACAGGCGTTGATATATATCATTGGGAACATGTTGAAAATGTATGCCCCGACCGGGACTCGAATCCGGAATCTCCTGCTTACGTGGCATACGCTCTATGCATTTTTTTTAAATCTAATTTTGCTCTATATTTTTCGCTGAATTTGTTCGGGGTGGACGTCCGATGATACCCGTTCAGGTTTTTCGTTGATCCGTTCACTCAGTTTTGTCCATCTAAGCCACCGAGGGCAAAGAGGACAGTGCGCCTGTAGGGACTTATCCCTTGCACGCTCCCCATGAGACCCACATTTCCTACATGTCCACACCACTGTGGGTCTCACGGGGAGCGTGCAAGGGATAAGTCACTGGAGGTGCACTATCCTCTTTGCCCTCGGTGGCTCAGATGGATAGAACGTCTGACATGTAAGCAGGAGATCGCAGGTTCGAGTCCCGGTCGGGGCACACATTTTGGACAGTTCCCCAGTGATGTATATCAACGCCTGTTTGCATCTAGGGTGTCAATTTAATTATCATTTCATTCTAGAGAAGCTGCACGGTCATCAATGGTATCTACCTCCATATATACATAGAAGGAGCTGCAACATTAAAACACGAAGGTAACTGAAAGAAACACACAATGAAACTAACAGAAATGACACTTTTATTGGAAGACAATTATTACACTGACGTCGCCGCGATTTATGACGGTCCCCTGGACATTACAAGCGCCCGGACATGGTTCTTAATACGGTGTGTGCTCCCGTTCTGGCCAAGAATTGGTAAGGTGTTCTTGTGGCAGAGCGTTGGATTCCTACCCCCGCGCTGTTGACTTCTGGATGACTGATGATGCGTATGGACGTGCTGCAACACATCTTCCCATCACATCCCACATGGTCGGTGAGGTTTAAGCCGAATCTCCTCTCGTTCCAAGAACTGCTCCACCTGCGCTGTTGCCGGCCGCGGTGGTCTAGCGGTTCTAGGCGCTCAGTCCGGAACCGCGGGACTGCTACGATCGCAGGTTCGAATCCTGCCTCGGGTATGGATGTGTGTGATGTCCTTAGGTTAGTTAGGTTTAAGTAGTTCTGAGTTCTAGGGGACTGATGACCACAGATGTTCAGTCCCATAGTGCTCAGAGCCATTTGAACCATTTTTTTTTGAACCTGCGCTGTTCGAGGAGATCGCGCATCGTCATCCATAAAAATGAAGTCGGGGCCAAATGCAACCGCGGAAAGACGCCCTTGGAGTAGGTGTTCAGTGTCACAAATACGTTGACCGCTGAGTATACAAAGATTTGGAGATCAGTATTCCCATGTAACATCACGCCTCCCCACATCCCCACAGCAAAAGCCTTTGACGGCACCCTTACAGCGCAGAGGTACGTACGAGGTGCGGCTAGAAAAAAACCGGACTGATGCTGTAAAAAACATTTATTTACAATTATTTACAATTTCATGTTATCTCCTTCAATGTACTCTCCTCCTCGGTCTCTACACCGCTCCATACGAATTTTCCACTGTTCACAGCAATGCTGCAGATCATTTTCGGTAAGTCCATACATTACTTCCGGCGCTTTTTCTTTTACTGCTTCAACAGTCTCAAATCTAGTTCCTTTCAAAGCTGACTTGACTTTAGGGAAAAGAAAAAAGTCACAGGGGGCCAAATCAGGTGAGTAGGGTGGATGATCTAAGATGGGAATGTTGTGTTTTGCCAAAAACGTCTTCACTGACAACGCACTGTGAGCTGGGGCATTGTCTTGGTGAAGGATCCATGACTTTTTTCTCCACAAATCGTTCCGTTTTCTCCGTACTCGCTCACGTAGGGTAGCCAGGACGCTAATGTAATAATGCTGATTCACTGTTTGTCCCTCTGGTACCCAATCAATGTGCACAATCCCTTTGATGTCAAAAAAAAAAAACAATCATCATTGCCTTGAATTTCGATTTTGACATTCGTGCTTTTTTTTGTCGTGGAGAACCAGGAGTTTTCCAATGCATCGATTGGCGTTTAGTTTCGGGATCGTAAGTAAAAAACCACGATTCATCGCAAGTAATAACATTTTGTAAGAAGGTGGGATCACTTTCAATGTTTTCCAGGATGTCAGAACAAATCATTCTTCGGCGTTCCTTCTGTTCAATTGTGAGACACTTTGGAACCATTTTTGAACACACTTTGTTCATGTTGAAACTTTCATGAAGAATCTGCCTAACACTTTCCTTGTCAACTCCTGTTAACTCAGACACTGCTCTGATTGTTAAACGGCGATCTTGTCGAACAAGTTTACCGATTTTTTCAATGTTTGCATCAGTTTTTGCTGACAATGGTCTGCCAGTGCGAGTGTCATCACTGGTGTCTTCGCGGCCATCTTTAAATCGTTTAAACCACTCAAACACTTGTGTTCGCGATAAACAATCATCGCCGTACACTTGTTGTAACATTACAAACGTTTCACTTGCAGATTTTCCTAGTTTGAAACAAAATTTGATGTTAACACGCTGTTCTTTCTGTACACTCAACATTTTCCGACGCGCAGATAAAACGTCAACTACTTAAAACAGACGCCACGGGCAGACTGAGTGCAGGAGGCAGATGAAACTCGAGCAGTAGGCGGAGCGAGAGTCATGTGACAGGCCACGCGACTTTCAGGCTTATTGCATTTGTTTTATTGTTTCACCAGTACTAGTCCGGTTTTTTTCTAGCCACACCTCGTGTACGATATTCTACGCCCAGTTTTGTTGACCTTTAAGGCATGTCATCCTGGGCTTACATTTCAGCAAAATAATGGCCGCCCGCACAAAGCGAGAGTTTCTACTGCTTTTGCCAAACCCTACCTTGGCCAGCAAGATTGAATCTCTCCCCAACTGAGAACGTTTGGAGCATTATGGGCAGGGCCCTCCAAACAGCTCGGGATTTTGACGACCTAACGCGCCAACTGAACAGAATTTGGCACGCTGTCCCTCAGGAGGACATCCAGCAACTCAGTGCCAAGCCCAATAACTGCTTGCTCAAGGGCCAGAGGTGGACCAGCGCTTTATTGCCGTACTCAAGTTGTGAAGCTCTTTCTCCTGAATAAATGATATCAGTTTTTTCTGAAACTGTAACCATTTGTTTGTCTGTACTTTTACATCGCGTCTACAGATTTCCGACTCATTCGGTAATTCTTTCGTGGTGTGTCTTTTTCCTCCCCCTCGGTGTGTGTATTGCGTTAAGTAATGAATCTACAACACTCCCTTCGGGCGCGGTTCTGAAGACTTCTCCCCATTGTCTCATGAAGTGTTCTGTTTGTTAGAAACTGCTCAGTCAAATCACGCAGTTGGTCTGATAATCGGTACGCTCGTATTCTGTTCCTTAGGCGGCGATGCTGGGCAGCAGCGAACGCCTTACGGATGTCATGGAACACCAAATTTACTTGGGAGGCCATCATCTGCTTTCTGGGTCTCGTGGATGATCAAGCGCGCTGGTTTTCACACCATCCCTGCTTCTGGAACCCGTCTCGGGGAATGTCATGATACGCGATCATAAAAAATGTTCCAAAATTTTGCAACAGACTGACGTCAGGGAAAGAGGCCTGTAGTTTTGTGCGGCTGTTCAACGATGTTTCTTGAAAACGGGAATGAAATGTCCTTTTTTTCAATAATTAAAGAGCTCTCCGCCCCTCCAGAAAACTATACGGTAGAAATGTCGTGTGACTAAGGCCTTCCATCGGGTAGCCCGTTCGCCGGGTGTTTAAGTCTTTCGATTTGACGCCACTTCGGCGACTTGCGCGTCGATGAGGATGAAATGATGATAATTAGGACAACACAACACCCAGTCCCTGAGCGGACAAAATCTCCGACCCAGCCGGGAATCGAACCCGGGCCCTTAGGATTGAATGTCTCTCGCGCTGACCACTCAGCTACCGGGAGCGGAGAACTATACGGTACTCCACTGCTAGAAGAGGACAAGTTCTTTCGCAATCTCTAAGTAGAATCGAATTTGTATTCTGTCATGTCCAGCGGCCTGCCCACAGTTGAGCTATCTCAGCAGCTTTCCTATCCCATGGTCACTTATTTCGATAGCAGCCATTTCGTCGTTCGTATGACGATTTAAAGGGGGTGCTACAGTGCGATCTTCCAGTGTGAAACAGATTTGGAAAAAGATTGCTCAGTATTTCGGCCTTCCCTGTGCCATGTCCAGTTTCAAGGCCGTTATGGTCACAGAGTGTCTTGGCAGATGACTTTTATCCTTTTACTGATTTAACGAAAGAGCAAAACTTCTTACGATTCTCTGTTAAATAGATAACAAGAATTTTACTTCCGAATCGGTTGAATGCCTCAGGCATGGCTCTCCTTACGCTAATTTTGGTTTCGTTTGCTTTTTGTTTGTGTGTGAGACTGACTGCGTGTAAATTTGCGGTGGAGCTCTCTCTGGTTTCGTAACAGCTCTCTAACAAGGCTGTCAAACCACAGGGGGTGGTTTTCATCGCTCACTAATGTGGTCGGCACATACCTGTCTAAAGCGTAGTATACAATGCTCTTTAACATTGTCCATTCATACACAACATTATCATTACGAGTTACTACATCTTCTACATATATATCTACGTGATTATCCGGCTATTCACAATAAAGTGCCTGGCAGAGGGTTCGATGAACCACCTTCAAGCTGTCTCTGTACCGTTCCACTTTCGAACGGCGCGTGGGAAAAACGAACACTTGAATTTTCTGTGCGAACCCTGATTTCTCTTATTTTATCGTGATGATCATTTCTCCCTACGCAGGTGTTTGCCAACAAAATGCTTTCGCAATCGGAGGAGAAAACTGGTGATTGAAATTTCATGAGAAGATCGTGTCGCAACGAAAAGCGCCTTTGTTTTACTGATGGCCACTCCAATTCACGTATCATGTCTGTGGCACTATCTCCCCTATTTCGCGAGAACACAAAACGAGCTGCCCTTCTCTGAACTTTTTCGATGTCATCCGTCAGTCACACCTGATGCGTATCCCACACCGCACAGCACTACTCCAGAATATGGCGGACAAGCGTGGTGTAAGCAGTTTCTTTAGTAGACCTGTTGCACCTTCTAAGTGTTCTGTCAATGAAACGCAGTCTTTGGTTTGCCCTACCCACAACATTATCTATGTGATCGTTCCAATTTCGGTTATCTGTAATTGTAATCCCTAAGTATTTAGTTGAATTTACAGCCTTCAGATTTGTGTGACTTATCGCGTAATCGAAATTTAGCTGATTTCTTTTTGTACTCATGTGAATAACTTCTCACTTTTCCTTATTCAGGGTCAATTTCCACTTTTCGCACCATACAGATATCTCATCTAAATCATTTTGCAAGTCACTTTGATCATCTGATGACTTTACAAGACGGTAAATGACAGCATCATTACCAAACAATCTAAGACGGCTACTCAGATTGTCTCCTATGTCGTTAATATAGATCAGGAACAATAGAGGGTCTGCAACACTTCCTTGGAGAACGCCGGGTATTATTTCTGTTTTATTCGATGACCTTCTGTCTATTACTACGAACTGTGACCTTTCTGACAGGAAATCACGAACCCATTCACACAACTGAGGCGATACTCCGTAGGAACGCAGTTTGGTTAGAAGACGCTTGTGAGGAACGGTGTCGTAAGCTTTCTGGAAATCTAAAAATATGGAATCAATTTGACATCCCCTGTCGATAGCACTCATTACTTCATGAGTCTAAAGAGCTAGTTGTGTTCCCAAGAACGATGTTTCCTGGATCCGTGCTGACTATATGTCAATAAATCGTTTTCTTCGAGGTAATTCATAATGTTCGAATGCAGTATGTGTTCCAAAACCCTACTGCAAATCGACGTTAGTGATATGGGTCTGTAATTCTGCGGAATACTCCTACTTCCCTTTTTGGTGTGACTTGCGCAATTTTCCAGTCTTTAGGTACGGATCTTTCTGCGAGCGAGTAGCTGTATATAATAGCTAAATATGGAGCTATTGTATCAGCATACTCTGAAAGGAACCTGACTGGTGTACAATCCGGACATCCAATTATTTCCACGAGTTCAAAGACTCGCTGATATCGCAGCCATAAGATACTACACTTTTTTTCCGTTTCGTGAACTGCACAACGGACATTTAAAGTAAGGTGCCGGCTTCTCCACCACTTTGAAATCTTATCTGCAGCTGACTGAATACCTGTGCACTTTTTCTCAGGGAATATATCATTTCAAAGAGCAGTATCATCTGCGAAAAGTATGAGGTTGAACAGCAAGGGTTCCAACACATCTGCCTGGGGCACACCTGAAATTACTTTAACAAAAAAATGGTTCAAATGGCTCTGAGCACTATGGGACTTAACAGCTGTGGTCATCAGTCCCCTAGAACTTAGAACTACTTAAACCTAACTAACCTAAGGACATCACACACATCCATGCCCGAGGCAGGATTCGAACCTGCGACCGTAGCAGTCGCGCGGTTCCGGACTGCGCGCCTAGAACCGCGAGACCACCGCGGCCGGCAACTAACCTAAGGACTTCACACATATCCATGCCCGAGGCAGGATTCGAACCTGCGACCGTTGCGGTCGCGCGGTTCCAGACTGTAGCGCCTAGAACCGCTCGGCCACTCTGGCCGGCTTACTTTAACATCCGACAATGACTCTCCATCTAAGATATAACCTGCTACTATATTAATGCATGGCATTTATGTAACTGATTCGCTATGATGGGCAATGAATCCACGACCTTCAGTGCGGATGTACAATATCGCTCGACCTTCGGAGGGAATCTAAAAATTAGCGAGAATGAAGGATATGGACCGGGACTGCGGATAGATGTCGCTAGGTGGGAATGTGGGTCGACCAGAGAGCGTGCCGCGATAGTTTCTGCATTTGTGATATACACTGTGTCCGGATGACGCAATGGTTAACGCGACTGCATAGTAAGCAGGAGATCCTGGTTCAAGTTCCGACCCGCCACACATTTTCATTCGTCGCCGCTGATTCTGCAAAAATGTCCCGATACAGCTATCAATATTTCCTTCCCTTTCCTGTCCTTTCTCCCCCTCCAACTTCATTTTACATAACCTGATACATGCTCTCCAACAAGAAATCTTCAATCCAGTCACAACTTGCTCCTGAATCCCATAGCTTCCCATCACGAAGCCTACGCTCACCCCTTCAGCCTCTATCGAAACAGTGTTACATGATGAATATTGATGATCAATATTGGACTGGTACTTCAAGGTGGAACACTTGCTGCACGCGTCAGTGTATGGAGGACACGACTCGGAGGTGACAAAGCTGCCGCTAAGTAATACTTGTAGCCCGAGGCGACGCACTGTTGAAAGCGCCTACAGAAAAGCCGTTGCAAAAGAGAGACTGGGTCGACAGTGTACAACGGGGGTATAGCGAACACATGACGCGTCCCGTCTGGCGTCGCCTTGTCCCAGTTGTTGTAGCTCCTACTCGCTTTTTACCCGGTGGGACAACCCTTTTTGTTTGGTTTTCGCAGCCTAAGGGCACTCCGCTGTTTCTGAGTTTCCTAAATACGTGGTAGTTTTAATATGCCTAAAAAATTTTGCACAGCGTCTCGAGAAAATTATGAAAACATCGCGAGAAATGTAAGCCTGAACACGAATGTAAATTCTGCCCAAGCCTGCAGGTTGCGCTGTTGTATTTGACCGCAAACGGCACAAGTTCAATGTTCTCAATACTTTGCAAGTGTCGGTCGTGGTGGGAAGAGTGTTCTGTGTAGTTGTGAGTCGATTATGTAGGAGGTAAGCGAATTCGAAAGTGGGCAAACTACTGGTGCTCGAACGGTGGGTGCTTCCGTAACCGAGAAAGCCCAAGTGTTTCGTGTTTCAGGAGGCACCGTATCGAAAATTTACACCACATACAGGGAAAGCGGAAAAAACATCATCCGCTAAGTCACAAGCGAAAGCCTGTGTCGAGTCGACAGACAGGCATTGAAAAGGATTGCGACGGAAAATAAGAGGATGATAGCTGAGTTAGTCGCTGCACAACTGAAAGAACTCGGCAACCCTTTCAGCACCAAAATACACTACTGGCCATTAAAATCGCTACACCAAGAAGAAATACAGATGAAAAATGGGTATTCATTGGGCAGTATATTATACTAGAACTGACACGTGATTACATTTTCACGCAATTTGGGTGCATAGATCCTGAGAAATCAGTACCCAGAACAACCACCTATGGCCGTAATAACGGCCTGGGCATCGAGTCAAACAGAGCTTGGATGGCGTGTACAGGTACAGCTGCCCATGCAGCTTCAACACGATACCACAGTTCATCAAGAGTAGTGACTGGCGTATTGTGACGCAGTTGCTCGGCCGCCATTGACCAGACGTTTTCAATTGGTGAGAGATCTGGAGAATGTCCTGGCCAGGGCAGCAGTCGAACATTTTCTGTATCCAGAAAGGCCCGTAAAGAACCTGGAACATGCGGTTGTGCATTAGCCTGATGAAATGTAGGGTTTCGCAGGGATCGAATGAAGGGTAAAGCCACGTGTCGTAACACATTTGAAATGTAATGTCTACTGTTCAAAGTGCCGTCAATGCGAACAAGAGGTGACCGAGACGTGTAACCAATGGCACCCCATACCATCACGCCAGGTGATACGCCAGTATGGCGATGACGAATACACGCTTCCAATGTGCGTTCACCGCGATGTCGCCAAAGACGGATGCGACCTTCATGGTGCTGTAAACAGAACGGGGATTCATCCGAAAAAATGACGTTCTGCCATTCGTGCACCCAGGTTCGTCGTTGAGTACACCATCGCAGGCACTCCTGTCTGTGATGCAGCGTCAAGGGTAACCGCAGCCACGGTCTCCGTGCTGATAATCCATGCTGCTGCAAAATGCGTCGAACTGTTCGTGCAGATGGTTGTCGTCTTGCAAACGTCCCCATCTGTTGACTCAGGGATCGAGACGTGGCTGCACGATCCATTACAGCCATGCGGATAAGATGCCTATCATCTCGACTGCTAGTAATACGAGACCGTTGGGATCCACCACGGCGTTCCGTATTACCGCCGATTCCATATTCTGCTAACAGTCATTGGATCTCGACAAACGCGAGCAGCAATGTCGTGATACGATAAAGCGCAATCGCGATAGGCTACAACCCGACCTTTATCAAAGTCGCAAACGTGATGGTACGCATTTCTCCTCCTTACACGAGGCATCTCAACAACATTTCACCAGGCAACGCCGGTCAACTGCTGTTTGTGTATGAGAAATCTGTTGGAAACTTTCCTCATGTCAGCACGTTGTAGGTGTCGCCACTGGCGCCAACCTTGTGTGAATGCCCTGAAAAGCTAATCATTTGCATATCACAGCATCTTCTTCCTTTCGGTTGAACTTCGCGTCTGTATCACATCATCTTCGTGGTGTAGCAATTTTAATGGCCAGTAGTGTAACAAGGGAGCTTCGTAAGTAGGGAATTGCAGTGCCAGCTGCAATTCCTCAGCGACGTAAATGCCCATCACAGGAAAAAGTGATGCCGAGCCTATAAAATCTGGAGCATGGAAGTAAGTGTTTCGGTCGTATGATTCTTGTTTTGCGCTGTTTACGATTCTAGCCGAGTTAACGTCTCAATAGTGAAACTTGGCGATGGTTCACTGATGATTTGGGCAGCCATATCGTGGAGTTACATGGGCGCCGCGGTTACTCTGCAAGGTCTCATTACTGCAAAGGATTATGTGACATTCTGGCTGATCAGGTCCATCCTATGATACAATGTTTGTTTCTCAATGGGGACGCTGTGTTCCAAGGCAATAGGGCCCGTGTTCACGCAGCCCGCATCGTCCAGTACCGGTTTCGTTACCACGAGAATGAATTGTCGCATCTCCCCTGCCCAACACAGTCAAACGATCTCAGTATTATTGAGCCTTTGTGGTCTACTTTGCGGATAAGGGTGGATGGTCACCTCCATCATCGTTACCTGAAGTTGCAATTATTTTCAAGGAAGAATGCCACAAGATTCCCTTAAAAATCATAAAGGACACATATTTATCCATTCTGAGATGACTGAAAATGGTTTTAAATTCAAATGTCCAAATGTGCGTGAATTCCTAAGGGAGCAAACTGATTAGTTCATCGGTCCCTAGATTTACACACTACTTAAACTAACTTATGCTAAGAACACACACACACACACACACACACACACACACACACACACACACACACACAACCATGGACGAGGGAGGACTTTAACATCCGGCGGGAGGAGCCGTGCAGTCCGCGTCATGACGCCTCAAACCGCGTGGTCACTACGCGCGGCTTTTTTGAATTCTATCGCGTTTTGTACACCGTGTTAGGCATGGTAATGTGTTGTACTCGTATTTTTGGTGTTTCCATATTTTTTGTCCAGTCCCTGTAGATCGTCTCTATTGTTCGAGTAGTAATTTGTCTACAGCTTTACCACTATTTTGCTACCAGAGCTACTTACTCCCGTAGCACGTCGGGCCACGGACTGGTGTCGCATCTACGAATCTGGTGTGTCAGGTTCGATATTAGCCTATTGGGTGACTGCTGCTACTTGGAGTAGAACTGCCGAGCAGTCAGTCTGAAACACGTCCTCAGTAGTGTGATGTCTGTAACTTCGCGTAATTCCTTCGTAAGGAAATCACGAGGTATCTGCATGGCGAACCGAAGTACTCTGCCCTGTATTCCTTGTGGCGTATTTGTCTGCGGCGTTCCCCCACATCACGGCCGCGTATTGTAGCATGGTCAGATCTGTGCCCGATATCTATGTAAATAAAAATCAATTGCCTCTATATTGCTACGAAAGCTGCTTACTCCCGTAGCACGTCGGTCCGCGCAGCGGTCTAGCATCTACGAATTATGTATGGAAAATCATCACTTGAGAAAGGCTCGACCGATATGGCCGATTCTTTTTTTTATGCTTGTGTGTGTGTGTGTGTGTGTGTGTGTGTGTGTGTGTGTGTGTGTGTGTTTATAATTGTCAGGAGAAGGTCTGTATGAAAGAAATTTTTTTGAAATTTCTAGTGGAAAAGTCGGAAAATTGGATGGTATTTCTGTATCTAAAATTTATACCACATACAGGGAAATCAGTAAAACATCATCCGCTAACTCACAATACAGGCGTTCAGTTTGACAGTTCTGCTGCCGCATGTTTTCATAACAAATAATACGGCACTGAATACTGATATTTTGCGAAAATAACACAATTGAAGGCGGTGAAGGAGAGGAATTCGTGGCGGACCACATCGTGCTTCTTTTAACAATTTGAGTATAGGGTACGGTATCGCTCTTGTATAAAACTAACTGTACTCGGTGGGCTTTTAGGTAGAGATGTACAGGCAGCACAGCAATGGTCCAAGTACAAACCCCTGCGGTGCTCCCGCTAGGATATGTCTTCATGTAGATACGCCACCCAGGTGTGGACTTCGAAAGTTCTGTTTCTCATGGAGGGCTCGATGATGATGATGTATGGTTTGTGGGTCGCTCAACTGCGCAGTCATCAGCGCCCGTATAAAGTCCCAATTGTCACAGTCCCATTTTTTCACAGTCCACTCTAGCCACTGCCACAAATTGTGATGATGAAATGATGAGGACAACACAAACACTCTGTCCCCGTGCAGAGAAAAATCCCTAACCCGGCCGGGAATCGAACCCAGGACCCCGTGATCTATAGGCAGCAACGCTAGCCACTAGACCAAGAGAGCTCGGTGATCCTGACGTGTGACTTCGGCACCTCCAGCATCATGGAGATTATAAAGGAGGCCTCTCGCGCCACACGCTGTGGAGAACACCTGACGCGTCCCACTTGACCTCGTCCCGTCCCAGTTGCCGCTGCCCCCGCGCTGACCTAACAGTACGTCTGACCCCGCGGTAACCGGTCCCCACCACACGACAGCCAGTGAAACGGCACTTAGCAGAATGCTTACATCCCTAGCCCCAGGCGGTCACTGATGCAGTGAGACCTCGACATCCGGCCGCGTCACACCTTTGAACTCCATGTAACGGGCGATGCACGCTGGGCGCCAACGGACAGTCACTGAAAGGAACGGCAAGATCAGATACTTGTGTGTTAACACTATGCGAAACATCTACATAACATCAAGTCGCGGGGGCGTAACTACATTGTGTTGATTTTAAGAATAAACCTGATGCCAACATTACACCATGTATTCTTCCGCGTTTGCTGGAATCTCATTGGATTCTGTTTCACGTGGAGCGGAAGCCAAACTGTCTCTTGTACAGTACGTTTATGCTGTGCGTTACGCGTACATCGACTGAGTGATGATAGGGACAAAAGCTTTACCGTCACATTTGTCTCAGACAGCATAGGCCAGCCAGCTGGTCCAACTAACCTTCAGTGATGTGAGCAGTTGCAGTTAAGACGTGAAAAGAGAGGAGCAGAGACACAATATAGCTTCGAATGACATTTCATTTTTATACAGAATAAAATAATATCCGGCAAAATTCCAGCAATACCGCACGGGTCTTAGGGGCCAGACGGAAACAATAACGTGCTCTCTATCTTAGCTAACGCAGTATTGTAACTAAAAACAAGAGTAATGAAAATTATAAACTTAAGCACGAGATAATTTTTCTGCGCGAACATTTTGTGATCCAAAAGCATAGTGCAGGGATTTCATCGTATATTTAAATGTTGAAGCCACTGATGGTATTACTTACAGTCCATCGAGTGCCACGTTGATAACGAGTCGATCAACTATAGAATTCAAGAGCCGCATTTTCTCCTTTTCTTTTATGACGTGCCGTTCTGTATCCCACCTTCGTTCGGCATTGACGTGCGAAAAAGCTTCTTGCATTAGTTCCAGTATGTCTAGCAGCTTAGCAGTCTCGTCACTTCTCGTGACAAATCCCTTAGCTTGGCTCCAGATCAGTTCTGTTGGTTTCATATTGAACTGGCACGATGGAAACAGTAAAAATACTCCATTTGTATGGTGTGCTCCATGCCGTGAGAGTTATTGTTTTCCATGTTTCTTCTACGTCTATCACTATCTCGTGTGAGGCCTCGCCTTTCTTATGAAACAATGGACATAGTCTAAATAAAAAGTAGTTAATTATGCACCTTTGTCCTAAAAATTTAATTTACGTTTTCTTAATTGAAACAATATTGGCTAATCAAGAATTTATATTTGCAATGAAAACTGGAATTTTTCATAAAATATGTAATTATAAACAAGAATACGTGCTTTTTTCATAAAAAATGATTGTCTATATATGAAGGTAGTATCTGTTCCCGAAATAACACATACCATTGATGACAGAGCAACTTCTCTAGAATGAAATGATAATTAAATCGACACCCTAGTTACAAACAGGCGTTGGTATACATCATTGGGGACATGATGAAAATGTGTTCACCGACCGGGACTCGAACCCGGGATCTCCTGCTTACAATAAAGATTGTATAAGTGTTAATTAGCAAATATTGGATGAATTTCATATTTAGATGTTGTAAGTATTCCCAACTGAACGAAAAAATAGATCAAAGCGAGATCTGAACCAGCGATCTCCCGACTATGCTAGATATTCTACAAAGCTACCCATTCAGCTGCGCATACCGTTCAGAAAACTGCCTTAAATTTAGTATACAGTGTCTTCGGAAAACTTCAGATTCGATTTTTTCTGTAAACTTGTGAAAAACTTTGAGAACAATCTGCTTCACGTCACTTTTCAAAGGTGTTCCAAGTGCGTGCTTCAAAATAGAGCAGGAAGCAGCGTCAGCCATTTCCACACTATGTATCAACAGTGCGACAGTCAGAGGACAGCAGTACAGAGACTGCGACTGCACACAATTTTTGAAATAAAAACTACACGGCTAAAGTATGATTACGAAAAACCTTGTGACTGTTAAGGCATTAGAATATCTTAAAATTTCATTTACCGTAACATAGTAACAAGATATCTAATACGACCATAAATAGGACCTGCTTCCAAAAGTATACGTGTGCTATGATGGCTGACCAATCATAGCGTATGTGTTTGTTTGCATCAGGTTTATTCTTATGATGAACAGAGTATAGTCCGGGGCTACGTCCTGGGGTCCCCGATATGAAGGTGCTCCAAGTTCCCAAAAGGAGAAAAAGGGAAAAATTTAGAAAGTGTGACATGCATCGTTATATGTTCACTACTGTCTGTCTGTTCGGGAAATAATCCTTTGAATGTGCGCTACATCGTTTTCAGTCTCTTGCGACGAAACCGAAAAGCTCTTACTGTGTTTTGCTGTTTTATTTTTATTAATTTATTTTGGCTTTGGGCAGCAAAGACCATACAGCCAATAGCAGTTACAAAAGTGTCATATTAACATAACTCCAATTTTCACAGTAGAACAATAACAAATAGTTCGCTGTACAGACCTTAATGTAAACCGAGCGAGGTGGCGCAGTGGTTAGGACACTGGACTCGCATTCGGAAGGACGACGGTTCAATCCCGTCTCCAGCCATCCTGATTTAGGTTTTCCGTGATTTCCATAAATCGTTTCAGGCAAATGCCGGGATGGTTCCTTTGAAAGGGCACGGCCGATTTCCTTCCCCATCCTTCCCTAACCCGAGCTTGCGCTCCGTCTCTAATGACCTCGTTGTCGACGGGACGTTAAACACTAACCTCCTCCTCCTCTTAATGTAAAATAAGAACATCGTACAACAAGCATTAATTACACAAGTACCAAGTTAACATTAGTGAAGTTTTCCTGGTAGAACAAGATAAGGTCGTTATATAAATTTAAGAACACGCAGAATTACGACCCAGGGCTCGAACTGAGAAGAATGACATCAAAATTGTTAAGGCAGAAAAGGTCCAACAGCTATCCTTTCTAGACGTGCTGATCACGAGGGATGGACAATACACACGGCCCAGTACCTGCACAAACTGTCAAATCACCATCCGAAACAGAAAAGAGGCACGAGTAATACGCTTGTAACGAGAACAAGATGAATATCAGTCGCAGCATCTCAGACACGAGATGCAACACCTAGAATGCTTTCTGAGGGGCACTGGGTACTCCAGTATTCCATCAGTTCGTAAGGAGTGTCACAGAAACATCTGGGTACGCCTTTCTGCCATACATTCCGAGAGTGACGAACACAATCGGCCGTATATTGAGCAAACAGGGCGTAAAGATTATTCATAAACCAACGAAGAAGATCAAAGTGTGTCTCAGATCGGCAGAGGAGGGAAGGGACCCACTTGCAATGTTGGGAATACACCGCATACCATGTACATGTAGAAAAGCCTTCGTTAGAATGACTAGACGATCAATTAACACCAGGATCACCTAACATAAGTGGCATTGCAGGTTGGGGCAGGTGGAGTAATCAACTGTGGCGGAGTAAGTGCTTTGTGATACACGAAAGTTGTTGCTGTAGAGAAGAGTCATCACACCAATCTGTTCTGGGAAGTTATAGAAATACACAATCATGTCAATAGCTGCAACAAGAAAGACGAAAACCTCAAGGTGAACGGATCTTGGATTCCCGTGCTACAGCGAACGACTGTTGCAGACAGCAAGGGAGAACCGCAGCGGTAATGATGACCGAAAAGCCCTTGGACAAAGGCGCTCCAGGTACAGGCAATCTGCAGCCGCGAGTTCGATTCTAGTCCACCACTAGCAATGGAGTGTGAAGCTTTGACAATGCTAGGCACTCATGCAGGCGAAACATCAGAAAAATCATCATCAAACAAACGTCGGCCGAAGAACCCGATACAGAGGCCAACAGCAAATTTATCAAAAATAACATCCACTGCAACTTATCTTCGACAGCTGGAGAACGGCATCGTTTACAAAGTTCTTAATGCAAAGTAAAAACAGAAACAGACGTCCCAGTTTTCGAACCGGACTGGTTCCATGCGAGGACAAGATCCACACTACCTGTAGGTCAAAGCAGCACATCGGCGTCTTGGAAATAGTTCGCGTGAAAATGTGGTTCAGACGTGTCACAGCCGCTGTGCCCTGACCAGTGTCCAGAAACGATTATTTTCAATCGGCTTAGGTGGGCGGGATCTGGGTGTGCTAGTGCGTGCATATTCCGTAAACTGCAAGATCCAGCGGACCAAAATCTGCTTTGTAATGTACAAGCGCAAATGTGACGAACTTATATACAGGTATTCATCTCTGTGCCCTGTTGCACAATATGGACACACCCAACGTTCTCCATACAGCATGTGCAACAACATCAGCAGCAACTATTGAAACACGAAGGTCCCAGTCCGGAATAAACAAAAGGCTATTTTATTACAATTACCACGTCCCATTTACACAACATACTTGATATTTGCTTTTAGGACGCACTAATACAATTCTTACGCTAATTACGAGGGTTGGAAATTACACTCCTGGAAACGGAAAACAGAACACATTGACACCGGTGTGTCAGACCCACCATACTTGCTCCGGACACTGCGAGAGGGCTGTACAAGCAATGATCACACGCACGGCACAGCGGACACACCAGGAACCGCGGTGTTGGGCGTCGAATGGCGCTAGCTGCGCAGCATTTGTGCACCGCCGCCGTCAGTGTCAGCCAGTTTGCCGTGGCATTCGGAGCTCCATCGCAGTCTTTAACACTGGTAGCATGCCGCGACAGCGTGGACGTGAACCGTATGTGCAGTTGACGGACTTTGAGCGAGGGCGTATAGTGGGCATGCGGGAGGCCGGGTGGACGTACCGCCGAATTGCTCAACACGTGGGGCGTGAGGTCTCCACAGTACATCGATGTTGTCGCCAGTGGTCGGCGGAAGGTGCACGTGCCCGTCGACCTGGGACCGGACCGCAGCGACGCACGGATGCATGCCAAGACCGTAGGATCCTACGCAGTGCCGTAGGGGACCGCACCGCCACTTCCCAGCAAATTAGGGACACTGTTGCTCCTGGGGTATCGGCGAGGACCATTCGCAACCGTCTCCATGAAGCTGGGCTACGGTCCCGCACACCGTTAGGCCGTCTTCCGCTCACGCCCCAACATCGTGCAGCCCGCCTCCAGTGGTGTCGCGACAGGCGTGAATGGAGGGACGAATGGAGACGTGTCGTCTTCAGCGATGAGAGTCGCTTCTGCCTTGGTGCCAATGATGGTCGTATGCGTGTTTGGCGCCGTGCAGGTGAGCGCCACAATCAGGACTGCATACGACCGAGGCACACAGGGCCAACATCCGGCATCATGGTGTGGGGAGCGATCTCCTACACTGGCGGTACACCACTGGTGATCGTCGAGGGGACACTGAATAGTGCACGGTACATCCAAACCGTCATCGAACCCATCGTTCTACCATTCCTAGACCGGCAAGGGAACTTGCTGTTCCAACAGGACAATGCACGTCCGCATGTATCCCGTGCCACCCAACGTGCTCTAGAAGGTGTACGTCAACTACCCTGGCCAGCAAGATCTCCGGATCTGTCCCCCATTGAGCATGTTTGGGACTGGATGAAGCGTCGTCTCACGCGGTCTGCACGTCCAGCACGAACGCTGGTCCAACTGAGGCGCCAGGTGGAAATGGCATGGCAAGCCGTTCCACAGGACTACATCCAGCATCTCTACGATCGTCTCCATGGGAGAATAGCAGCCTGCATTGCTGCGAAAGGTGGATATACACTGTACTAGTGCCGACATTGTGCGTGCTCTGTTGCCTGTGTCTATGTGCCTGTGGTTCTGTCAGTGTGATCATGTGATGTATCTGACCCCAGGAATGTGTAAAAAAAGTTTCCCCTTCCTGGGACAATGACGGTGTTCTTATTTCAATTTCCAGGAGTGTAAATAGAGGCAACTATTAATTCAC
This sequence comes from Schistocerca americana, assembly GCF_021461395.2. NCBI lineage: Eukaryota > Metazoa > Arthropoda > Insecta > Orthoptera > Acrididae > Schistocerca > Schistocerca americana. Next base: position 228,578,030 of record NC_060123.1, read on the forward strand.
AACCGATATAAAAGAGTTACATGTTTCCACCTGTTACTGTCCTTCAGAGTTGTCACCTGCGTTACGTAGAACCCATTGCCAGCGAGGTGGAGGGCGTAGTATACCGTTAGCAGAGCCAGTTCTGTTGATGGTGCGAACGGAGCGGTCTACTGCCTGTAGAATCTCTGGAACAGTTCTGAAGCGAATGCCGCGAAGTGGTTCCTTCATCTTCGGAATCAAATCAAAGTCACAAGGACTTAAGCCCGGGGAGTATGGTGGATGGTATAGTACTTCTCAGTGCCATCGACCGAACAGAACAGCCACAGCTTCCGCTGTATGCGTCCGCGCATTGTCGTGCAAAATGATGGGTGGGTTGCGCTGAAAGTGTCGCCGCTTCTTTCGCAAAGCTGGTCACAGGTGATGCTCCAAAAACGAACAGTAATACTGTGCATTGACGATCTGCCGTGGAGGAACGTAATAAGTTAGTATAACACCATCACAGTCGTACACGAGAATCACCATAACTTTACACCGCTCCATTCGCACCATCAACAGAACAGGCTCTGCTAACGGTATACTATGCCTTCGACAACGCTGGCAGCGGGTTCTACACAACGCTGGTGACTACTCTGAAGGACAGTAACAGTTACAAACATGTAACTCTTTTGTATCCGTTGTCAATAAATAGTTGCCATTATTTAAATTCCAACCCTCGTATTTACTGTAACAGCTAGGCCAAGGCATGCTATAGTATAGGGTAAACCAACGTCAACAGAGCAAGGTAACTGCTATAGGACATCTCACCAATGTTATTTTCCAATATAGTCAACCCGATCGCGGGTGTCCATGGCAAAGTCTTGCGCATCCGCCGCTACGAGAACCCAGAAACAAATGCCGCCTTTCGAGCGGTACTTTCTACAGACAGGCTCACATACAACCAGGAAACAGCACCACACTCCAGGCTATTTCGGCGTTCGAAAATAATTAATGTCTCCAGATCCATTTACTGCATCGATAAGATTAGGGTCTTTAGGCTCTGTCTTACATCTAACCACATTTCCTCTGTGAGTCAGCTTTGCAATTTCTAAAGTACATGAATTGTAGATGATGATGACAACAATTTGTGTAGTAATGAATGTGTGGAATTTAAAAAATGTCAAGTCTTAATAACGTTAAACGATTTCCTCATTACCTTTTTTTCGAATGCGAGTCGTCACGTCCACCGGAAATGTACAGAAGGAATCATTGTGGAGATGCAGCTGACTGGTCAGAGGAAGAGCGAGAAATAATAGACTAACATTAGATGAGATACAAGGAACAAAAAATAGAAATAGGAGGGAATCTACGCCGATGATAGCAGATATAAAGCTTTGATCTCCTCTTGAATGTACAAGCGGATTTGGAATAAGACGTAGGATAGAGGGTAATTTGTTCGAAGTCGAGTGACTAAAGTAGAGAAGAAAATGGAGGTTGATTTACAGAAGTGTTGTGCGAAGTTGCAACAAGATTCGGGATGTATGCAGTATGATATTGCATCTAATGAGGGGGGTTGGGTTTTTTTGGGGAAGAGACCAAACAGCGAGGTCATCGGTCTCACCAGATTAGGGAAGGACGAGGAAGGAAGCCGGCCGTGCCCTTTCGAAGGAACCATCCCGGTATTCGCCTGGAGCTAAATCAGGATGGCCGGACGCGCGATTGAACCGTCGTCCTCCCAGTGTGCTAACCACTGCGCCACCTCGCTCGGTGTGCATCTAATGAATTTAATTTGAGATGAAAATATGTTTTTAAATTTTGAGATTACATGTAGGCAGAAGAAAACTTTACTGCATGCTGCAACGGTTTGTTCTCCCAATTCACATGCTCATCCAAGATCATGCCGAGATTTTTTTTAAACGTCAACTGGGTATCATTAAAAAGTATTTGTGATATGAGGGTAACTTGTGACTTCGTATGGTTTAGTTTCAGACCCAGGGTTTGTACCCGTCGTGGTACTGAACAAAGATCGACATAAATGCCTGTTACCGTAGCTTATGTGCTAAAAATCGTTGACCTGAGTTGCTCAAAGCGATATTAAGTTCAATAAAATCAAGGAACGAAGGAATGAAAAATGTGGATTAAGAAAGTTTGATTGCATCACTGGTGCCGTGGAACATATTATAATCATTAAGGTGGCTGCATTGAAGGTAATGAATATATGCCTTCGAGGACAGCTAACCACTATATTAAGATGTGCAAATGATTTCCTCCACTTTCATAAATAAGACCATCAGAACAAGACACTTTAAAGACAATGAGAACACAACTGTGTGTAATAAGGATTCATTGCGCTTCATTACAATTAGGTCAACCTATTGGCAACCAAGAGTTACTTCTCTCCAAAATGTTATTCTCTACATTTTTTAATCCCTAGCCGAATATGTAACAATTACTCATGTGTCATCTGGAACTAAATTTACGATGATTTGCAACAGCTGAAGACAAACCATTAATGTATTTCAAGAAATAAGTGGCCCTAGTATGAAACCCTGAGACTCACTCAATGTTGCAGTACGACAGCCACATGTAGGCTTATTTCCTGGCACGGGCGAGTGTAAAGCAACCTTCTGCTGCCTAATATCAAAATCATAGGAAAACTAACTAAATAGTTAACTCGTAATTCCATGATGTTTTGATACTTGTAACTTATTCCTCCATATTATCGCGAGCTGTGCAGCAAACAGTGTGGCTTAGCTTTTAGCGTCGCTGGCTGGCATACTGTGCGTCGCCAGCTCAAACCCTACCACCAGCAATTATTTGTCATTTAATATGTATCATTTCTGGGCGCTTCTCCAAATTTCTTACAAACTTAATGTTCGTATATTCGGGAACATTCGATGTCTGTATAGATAGGAGCAATAATCGTCCAGCAGTTCAGTTCTGTTCTGGTTGTACGTTGGTATCCGTAATAAACGTACTTCCAGCGCTAAGTGTTGCAGTTCACTGATGACCCCGCTTCCGAAGCTGAGGACTTAATTCTGGTTACGACGTGCCAATAAGTCAGTACATCAATATGTATTTTAAGGTTATATCACAGAAAGGAAAGGAGAAGTAGATGGAGATGAACTGGTAGATATGATCGAGAAAGATTGGACAGAGCACTAAGAGACCTGATTCTAAATTCATACAGAGTTACTGAATCACTGGTAGAGTCAGCAATGACAGAAGTATTCCATCTTGTGTGCAAAATATATGAAACAGGCGAAGTACACCCAGACCTCACGGAGAATGTAATAATGCCAATGAATAAGAAGGCGATCACCGACGGGTGTCAATAGTACCAAACCATCAGTTTAAGAAGGCAATGTTGCAAAATATTGACACGAATTACAATGATGGAAAAAATCGCAGCACCAAGAAAGTTGGTAGGCGTGTTTCTACATCGAAAAGATGATGTCTAGTCAAATTTCGCGCCAGCTGCATAAAAATGGTGCTAGCAGCGCTACTATGAGGACGCAAATCAGGTTTGCTTTCAATACACGCTGTAACGCTCATGAGCTTTAGTTGCGTTTGAGATTGGACGTGATGAGTTGATGTTGGTCAGGAATGCCTTTAACGCCACAAGGACGCCAATATCAACAGCTCACTGGATTTGAACGAGGTTGTATAAGAAGACTATGCGAAGCTGGATGTTCCTTCTGCGAAGCTGCAGAAAGGCTTGGCAGGAATGTAGCCATTGAACACGACGGCTGGCAAAAAAATGGTTCAAATGGCTCTGAGCACTATGGGACTCAACTGCTGTGGTCATAAGTCCCCTAGAACTTAGAACTACTTAAACCTAACTAACCTAAGGACATCACTCACATCCATGCCCGAGGCAGGATTCGAACCTGCGACCGTAGCGGTCGTGCGGTTCCAGACTGTAGCGCCTTTAACCGCTCGGCCACTTCGGCCGGCGACGGCTGGCAGCGGTTGTCACAAGAATGCATGGTCGCAAGAAGACAGGACTCTGAACGGCCACGTGACACCACCGACATGAAAGATTCTGGAGGACGGCGGTTCAATCCCGCGACCCACCATCCTGATTTAGGTTTTCCGTGATTTCCCTAAATCGCTTCAGGCAAATGCCGGGATGGTTCCGTTGACAGGGCACTGTCGACTTCCTTCCCCATCCTTCCTTAATCCAATCAGACCGATGGCCTCGCTGTTTGGTCTCTTCCCCCAAATCAGTCCAGTCGGACATGAAAGACCATCGTCTTCGGCGTATGGCTCTGGCGCATCGCACTGCATTTGCGGTAACGGTCCGAGCAGTAGTTGCTGCCAGTGTCAGAACGAACTGTCACAATTCGATCACTTCAAGACAGCTCCGAGCCAGACGCTCTGTAGCGCGCATCCCACTGACCCAAAACTGCCGCCATTTGCGACTTCAGTGGTGTTAAGCGAGAGCTCACTGGCGGGCAGGGTAGAGGTCCGTTGTGTTTTCTGATGAAAGCTGGTTCTCCCTCGGTGCCGGTGATAGCCGTGTGTTGATTAGGAGGCCAGTTGAGAGCCTGCAACTAACTAATATGCGTATTACACACAATGGACCTACATCTGGAGTTTTGGTCTAGGATGCGATTTCGTATGACGGCAATTTCATTATCGTGGTTATCCCACGGTTTTTGAATGCAAATTTGTACGCCAATATGGAAATTGGACCTGTTATGCTGCCATTCATGAACAGCATTTCAGGGGTGTTTTCCAACAGGATAACGCTCGTCCACATACCACTGTTGTATCCCAACATGCTCTATACAGTATGGACTTGTTGCTTTGGCCTGTTCGATCACCAGATCTGTCTCCAGTCGGTGTCATCGTCGGACGACAACTTTAGGGTCATCCATAAACATCATTAATCGTCCTTGTATTAACCGACCGAGTGCAACAGGCATGGAACTCCAGCCCACAAACTGACATCCGGGACTTGTACAACACTATGCCAGCACGTTTGTATGCTTTCATTCAACATTCTGGCGGTTGTACCGATTATTCATGTACCAGCATTTTACATTTGCAGTGGCTTATCTCGCACTTACATTAACCTGTGATATTAAACTGTTAATCACTCGAATATGTAACCTAGACAAATGTATTTCCAAAATTTCATTATTCTACATTAATTATTTGTTGGTGTTCCAATTACTTTCGTGAGTATATTTACAGGAGAGTCGAAAAACTGGCAGAAGCCAATCTGGAGGAAGCTAAGTTTGAGTTCAAAAGAAATTTATCTTTCGACACAATACTGACCTTTCGCCTTATCTTAGAAGATAGGCTAAAGAAAGGCAAACTACATTTATAACATTTGCAGGTTTAGAGAAAGCTTTTGATAATGTTGGCCGGACTACGTTTTTGAAATTTTGAAAGTAGCAGGGATAAAATACAAGCAACGAAAGGTTCTTTACAGTTGTACTGAAACCAGACAGAGGTTGTAATAATCAAAGGACATGAACGGCATGCAGTAGTTGAGAAGGGAGAGAGACAGGATTGTAGCCTTTCCCCAGTGTTATTATATCAGTATACTGAACAAATAGTAAAGAAAACCAAGCAGAAATTTGGAAAGGGCATTTAAGTTCTGGGAGAAGAAATAAAAGCTTTGGGGTTTGGTGATGACACTCTGATTCAGTCAGAGATAGCAAGGAAATTGCAAAGTCAGTTCAGCGGAATGGATACTATCTTGAAAAAGTTACATGAAATGAGTGTCAACAAAAGTAAACCAATAGTGATGCAACGTATTCGAATTAAATCAGACGACGCTTAGGGAATGAGATTAGGTTCAAATGGTTCACATAGCTCTGATAACCATGGGACTCAACAGCAGAGGTCATAATTCCCCTAGAACTTAGAACTACTTAAACCTAACTGACCTGTGTGTTCGATTTGCGGATGATATGGTGTTCTTGGCAGAGAGGGAAAGAACTGTGACTGGAATGTTAAAGGAATTAAACAAATTCAGCGAGGAATTTAGAACGAGAATTAAGAAGGACAAGACAAAACGTGTGGCGATAAGTGCAAGAAAAGTAAGAACTACTATAAAGATGGGACAGGGAGATAAAGAACAAGTTCGTCGTTTCAGATATCTGGGAAGCATTATTATGGAGGACGTGAGATGCAATAAGGAGCCGGCCGCTGTGGCGAGAGGTTCTAGGCGCTTCAGTCTGGAACCGCCCGACCGCTACGGTCGCTGGTTAGAATCCTGCCTCGGGCATGGATGTGTGTGATGTCCTTAGGTTAGTTAGGTTTAAGTAGTTCTAAGTTCGAGGGGACTGGTGACCTCAGACGTTAAGTCCCATAGTGCTCAGAGCCATTTGAACCATTTATAATAAGGAGATGAAAACACGTATAGCAATTGCCAAGAATGCATTTAATAAGATGAGGAGGCTTCTATGAGGGTGCATGGACAGGGATTTGAGGAAGAAACTGACGAAGTGCTTTATATGGAATGTAGCATTATACGAAGCTGATACATGGACACTGGAGAAAGAGGAAGAAAGAAGAATACCATTTGAGATGTGGATTTGGAGAAGGATGGAAGGGATAAAAGGGGAAGACAAAGTGAGAAATGAGGTGGTGTTGAGAAGAGTGGGAGAAGAGAGAGAAATTGTAAAGGTAATCAGAAAGAGGAAACAAAATTGGCTTGGACATTGGATGAGAGGAAATTGTTAACAGTGGATGCTACAGAAGGAACAGCGAATCGCAGAAGATCAAGATGGCGCAGAAGATACCTGATAGATAATATAAGGATAGAAAAAATTACGAGAAAACGAGCAGGGTACGAAGCGACAGGATTGCATGGAGAACTACATATGAAGACCTGCCCTAGGGTGATGCATAATATAGACTAGCGTGCAAACTTGCATCGAACCAGTATTCATACTGAAGACCACGACATATGTTAGCGCCCTACGTAACTCTCTTCGTTTTTTTTTTAATACAGAAACAAATATCTGTTCCAACTTACAAAAGGCTAAAAACCGTTATCGCTGACTTTATTCCTCCGCCACTATGCAATTTTCAAACCGTGCACATTACGGGCGATCTAATGAGTAGAGGTTACTGCATGCTATTACTCGCAGTTAACACGACACACATTGCTATTCCACCATTTTAGCATAAGTGCTATTATTCCATAGTTGCATGTTTCCCCGAGAAATTAGCCGACAAGACATAAAATACGTACATCGTGACGGAGATCTCTGCGCATGCTAGTACAGACTCCCAGAGTACACGCAACTAGCCGTCAGAATGTAATTTGCATGAACAACAGGAAACGTGCGAGCAAACGCGCCAGCATTCTCAACAGACGACTCTGCTCGCGGAACACAACTGTCTCCTCTCGTAGCTGCCGCCAGAACTCGATGCAGTACTCGCTACATACAAGCCGTGATTCATAGCCTAGAAAACTGGGCTGTCTGCAGCTATAGATCGGTATGCACTGATCACCTGCGTGCAAGCAGCGACAGTTGCTCACGCTGTTTCACTTCGGAGCTTTTCGTTGTGGACTTCTGAAGGAAAAAACTTCTCTAAGTCTACGCTGTGTCAACTCGGTGGTCGGTCACGAGCTTTCAGAGATTGCCACCTAGAGATGGGCAAGCTCGTTCATCCTTGGCGACTAGTTCACTGGTGATCGCTCTTTTTTGGGAACCGTTCACTTTTACTCGTTCACCGTTCATTTGTGCTGGATATATGGTTCTTATGAAAAACTGAAAATTAGTAGCATAGGTGACGGAAGATGGAAGGCGCCAAGATGGGGCACTAGCCTCCCCCCTGGAGTACAGAGTTTTTATTCATAACAGAATTCTCACACACTTGTAATTTTCGTGATTCTGCAGAACCTCTCGTTTAGCCAACTGTAGCGTTATGTGGCTGATCGCAACGAAATAATATGAGGTGGCGCACGAAAAACCGGTCCCGAGTACAAACTGTTCGCCAATTACGCACGGGATTTGTTGATCACTACGAGCAGAATAGATAAACATGTAATAATTGGGCAGTGAAGAAATAACAAATAAGCTAATGCAAACAACAGCTTCGAAACAATAGATGACGACTGGTGGGCGACAATGAGCCTTCTAGAACTAGGGACCAATTTTTCGTGCGCCACACTGTACCACTGAAATAATATTGTAGAAGTTTTCATATTCTCTTTACACAATGTGACACCAGAGACTCGATTGTGGAGCTCGGGCTTCATTCGGTTGTAAGTCGGTCTGCCTTCCATAATAATGAACATGCCCTTTTACCTTGGATCAAAAAAAGACGGAAAATAGCCACTCGTGTGTGCCGTGTGCCGACTTCTTTTGATTGTGTAATAACAAAATAAAATCTTGCCTTTTTACAAGTATTTCTTCTGCTGTTTATCCAAATAATGAAGTAAGCTGATAAGCCGTTCTGCTACCTGAGAAAATGTATATATTACATACCACGTAATTTCATGTAATTTACGTAATTATAAAATACATTTTAATTATCGGTCGTGGACGCTAAATGGAATAGGAAAAGAACCAGAAGTTCAGAGTTCAAAAAAGGTTTGAAACAGACCTAGGATAGGCGTGCGCACCGAACGAAATGAATAACTCGATACTGAACTATGAGCAGTCGGCAGTGGAACTGCGACGAGTGACCACGCGAAGAAGGACGACTCAGGCCGAGCGAGAGCGAGACCGAGACCGAGACAGACGGGAACGGGACCGAGGCTAGAACGAGACCGGCCGACTTGCCGTTGCGGGAACGAGACCGACCGTTTCCCGTTCCCGGGAACTGTAAGTAGAAAGCCCCGACCGAAGTGAACTATGAAAGACCGTTCCTTAGAATTCGTTCCTCGCTCCTTCCGTTGATCTTGGTGAATCGTTCCTTTGGACTTGTTAGTTCGCGAACGACCCATCTCTACTGTCACCGCAAATCTGTCATCAGGGCTAAGCAACTGATGCCACGATCTCTGCGCCGTTACGACCAGCACTTGCTGTACAATGTTGACTTTCAGGAAGAATCGTCTAATACACTGTCAGAATAAAACAGTACGCCTACTAGAGGTTTCCAATTTACTCAGGATTTATTGTTGCAACAGTGGATACAGACTACAAGAAATGATTTATACATAAAGACAAGTAGCACAAGCGGTTCTAACAAGTATCGACCCATGCAGAAGCACACACATTAATATAACTATGGTGCAGTCTCCACGGGCGACAATACAGATGCTGACTCTGGGTGGCATCTATTGTCCTGGGATACGTTATTCCACGTTTGCTCGACCTGTTCACGTAGTTCTGTAACAGTTTTGGTTGACGAGTCGTGCGAGTCTTTTCTCGGCCCATCGATTGCAGACAGTCTGAAGATTATGCTGGCCAGGGAAGTTGATGCACGCATTGCAGAGCATGGCGAGTTTCCTGCACAGTGTACGAGTGAGCCGGTCGCGGTGGTCTAGCGGTTCTAGGCGCTCAGTCCGGGACCGCGCGACTGCTGCGGTCGCAGGTTCGAATCCTGCCTCGGGCATGGATGTGTATGATGTCCTTAGGTTAGTTAGGTTTAAGTGGTTCTAAGTTCAAGGCGACTGATGACCACAGCTGTTAAGTCCCATAGTGCTCAGAGCCATTTGAACCATTTTTTGTACGAGTGAGCATTATCCTGTCGGAACAACACACTACCTTCCTGTTGCAAGAACGGCAAAATAACGGGTCTAAAAACATTCTGCACATACCAAGTGCTGGTTAGTGTCACCTCCAGTAACACGAAAGGTGAACGAGAGTTGTAGCCTATCGCACCCCTGACCATAAATCTTGGGCTGGGGCCAGTGTGTCTTCGACGAATGCACTCTTATGAGACAGCACTAACCAAGTCTACGACATAACCGCGCACGGCCATCACTTGGTGCAGCAAAATCCGCTTTCAGCGCTCAAGACCATGGCGCGCAATGCCAGCTTCTAAGTGATTCTCTGACAGCACCAGCCGAGCACATCGATGCTGTGGCGCGAGTGGACGACGGGCTACAGATGTGGGTGCCTGTAGTCTCACTGTTAATAAACATTTCGCAACAGTTCGTGTTGACACGTCTGGCTCACAAGTCATCTTGTCTGCTGTGGTAGCTATACGATCTGCCACTGCTGCTCTTACAATAATACGATCCCAGCGGGCGTCTGTGCTGCATGGACGTCCAGAACCTCGTCTGCGGGTGTGGGAATGTTCACATGACCACTGATATCAGCATCGTTGCACAAGTGATACAGCCTACCAACTCGTGTGGCAATTCTTCGAATGGAACATCCCGCCACTCAGAAAGCCACAATCTGACACCTTTCAAACCCGCTCAGTTGGCTGTAGGAAGCACGAGTGCGTCTCCATGGCATGGTTCCTGCTTGTTTCAGACGGTGGCAGCACACTGAGCCTCTTGTAGGGTAGATACAGATGGCGTTCCGGTAGCTATGGCACTAAGCTATCTGTTGGCGGACGACATTAAAACCATTATCAGTAAGTCAGTCAGTGAGGCTCCAGCTCTCGGCTAGTAAAAAAATGGTTCAAATGGCTCTGAGCACTATGGGACTTAACATCTGTGCTCATCAGTCTCCTAGAACTTAGAACTACTTAAACCTAACTAACCTAAGGACATCACACACATCCATGCCCGAGGCAGGATTCGAACCTGCGACCGTAGCAGTCGCGCGGCTCCGTACTGAGCGCCTAGAACTGCGAGACCACCGCGGCCGGCCCGGCTAATAAAGATCTACAGAGTGGCAAGTTAAGCGATTATATTTTCCTGTCTGTTTCTCATCGCATATTTATTATATTTCTTGCGTGTTTCCGTTTAATAGATGCAAGCTCGTATTTTATTAAGTGTGAATTCGGGCAGTCTGTAGCACAGTTTTCATTTCTTCTGAACATCCACCTGCATAGCTCATTGACGACAAGTCAGGAGGGTAGCAAGTTGCTTATCTTCGTTACTGTCTCCTTTTACAGGTCTACATTTCTTCTTCAGTTAGTCTTGATATGATGGTTAAAGTGTGTGCATGCTGTGTCGACGCAGGACGAGCTGGCTCCAGTTCGCTAATAGTTGAATGCACTTTTGGCTACCGTCAGTCACCTTCAGGCCGTTGTCTGGGGATGTAGCCGTGGCTGAAATGTGACGCGTCGCATGAAACATTTTAGGTGTCGCTTGTTTTGCCCACGGGCTCTGCCACCGAGGCACCTCCCCGTGTACGCAGGCAGAGTGAGTGGCAAGTGGTAACGTGGTCGTGTGGCTCGAGGTGAAGGGCCAACGGACAGACTGGTCTTCTGGCCTCGCCCATTCACCCTTTGAGTGGACAGGTGGCTGCTCCTTCAACATGGTCCGTGCAGGCACACAGGAGGACGGGTTTACTAGTTCTCGGGAGCTCCAATGTTAGTCGCGTTATGAAACCCCTTAGGCAGACAGCGTTCACGGCTGGAAAGAGATGTGGAAGCGGCCTTGCCTGTCGCTATCAAGCGTGCAGGGTGCTGTCGTCTGCAAGTTGTGCCTCACGTCGGCACCAACGACGCCTCCTGTCGCGTGGGCTCTGAGGCCATCCTCAGTTCGTACGGGCGGCTGGCGGGGGTGGTTTAGACTGCTGGCCTCGCGCGCAGAGTTCAAGCGGAGCTCGAAATTTGCAGCATTGTTCCCCGAGTTGATTGGGGTCCTGCTGGCCGTTGTTACCGAGCGGTTCTAGGCGCTTCAGTCCGGAAACGCGCGACTGCTACGGTCGCAGGTTCGAATCCTGTCTTGGGCATGGATGTGTGTAATGTCCTTAGGTTAGTTAGGTTTAAGTAGTTCTAAGTTCTAGGGTACTGATGACCTCAGATGTTAAGTCCCATAGTGCTCAGAGTTGTTTGAACCATTTGATCGGGGTCCTTTCGTTTGGGGTCGAGTGGAAGGTCTAAACCAAAGGATTCGTCGACTCTGTGATGGTCTTGGCTGCAGATTCCTAGATCTGCGTTATCGATTGGGGATTTGTAGGACTTCCCTTGATAGGTCAGGTATGCACTATACAGAGCAGCTGCTTGGGTTGCAGAGTACTTGTGGAGTGAACATGAGGATTTTTTAGGCTAGGCGGTAGTTTGAGGTACTTTGATGAAAACTCGCCAGTAGAAGCGCTGTCATGGAAGTCAGACCACGTTCAGAGTAATGACGCTTCAGCTGTTAAACTTTTATGAGTAAATTCTCGAAATATTCGTAAGGAAGTTCCCGAACTTGGTGCATTCCAGGGAAGTTCTCGCGCTTAAAATATTTTCAGGAGGGAGACCTGCAGCCCGAAATGGAAAGCTCTGAGATATTTAGCGAGTCAAATGGTTCAAATGGCTCTGAGCACTATGGGACTTAACTACTGAGGTCATCAGTCCCCTAGAACTCAGAACTAGTTAAACCTAACTAACCTAAGGACATCACACACATCCATGCCCGAGGCAGGATTCGAACCTGCGACCGTAGCGGTCACGCGGTTCCAAACTGACGCGCTTAGAACCGCACGGCCACACCGGCCGGCTTAGCGAGTCATAGAACGTATATCGGAAAGACAGATTGGAGGCCATAGGAGGATGAGTGCGCATTTCAACTGACAAATATATTGTCCCTAATGAGGTAGAACTTGAGTGTGACACTGAAGTTATCCAGACGAAACCAAGGTAATTGCTGGATAGTTTTACCGGTCACCCGGTTGTGCAGTTACAATTCTAGAGCTATTCAAAGAATGTCTATGGTCAGTAGTGCGTAAATATCATGAACATGCAGTACCAGTTGGAGGCGACTTTAACCTACCGAGTATAGACTGGGATGTCCCTGGATTCATTGCGGGTGGCACAGACAGATGGTTATGCGAATAATTTTGAAAACTTTACTGAAAACTTTATTGAGCAGCTAATTCGGCAGCCACACACAATGGAAATATCTGTAGCTACAAATAGGCTGGACCTTATCGACAACGTCAGTATAAAAACAGGGGTTAGCGATCGTGATACTGTAACAATTATAGTTACAAAACTCAATAAATCAATTAAGAAGGTTAGGAGAGTGTTTCTGCTAGAAAGAGCAGATACGCAGTTGTCAGCAGCACACTTAGACAGTGAACTGACGTCACTTAGTTCGAGTAAAATGGACGTAGAGGAATTATAGGCAAAGTTTGAGTAGACTGTGTGCGTAGTAAGAGGATTAAGGACAGAAAACACCCACCATGGTTTCTATTTGCGAGTGGAACAGGAAATGAAATGACTGGTAGTGGCACAGGGTACCTTCCGCCACGCGCCGTAAGGTGGATTGCGGAGTGTTGATTTAGACGTACTATCCGTCAGGTGGCATATCCCGTCATCGGATCAAAATCTTCTTTCCAGGTGTACTGTTTTCTCCACAGTGTATTTTAGGAGGTGCTAGGGCACAGTAATTCGAATAGAACATTCCATACAAGATGGATTCAAATGGTTCAAATGGCTCTGAGCACTATGGGACTTAACTTCTGAGGTCATCAGTCCCCTAGAACTTCGAACTACTTAAACCTAACTAACCTAAGGACATCACACACATCCATGCCCGAGGGAGGACTCGAACCTCCGACGGGGGTTAAAATGGCTCTGTGCACTATGGGACTTAACATCTGTGGTCATCAGTCCCCTAGAACTTCGAACTACTTAAACCTAACTAACCTAAGGACATCACACACATCCATGCCCGAGGCAGGATTCTAACCTGCGACCGTAGCGGTCGCGCCGTTCCAGACTGAAGCGCCTAGAACCGCTCGGACACCCTGGCCGGCGGAGAGGTCCTCTTTCTGCATCGGGGTTGAAGAACATGAATCGGTAGTTCGAATTAACAGGCGATTTTGGAATACTTTCGGGCCTGTTGTGCCACAAATTGTTGAAGAAATTATTGTTGGCATGGCTGAGAATCCAGGATGCAATCTGCAATCTTCAAGCAGTGAACGAGATGTGTCACGACAGCTGAACATTCCATAATTCACCGTTCGAAAAATACCGCAAATAATTGTGAAATAGTATCTGTAGTACCGTTACAAGCAGTCGGGGATACAGATGGTCGTCACATTGAGCAAAGTGTGCAACCTGGAATATAAACGTGGTACGCAATTAACAAACGTTATCTACTCATGTGGAAAATGAGACTCTTTCTTTCAGTGGTCTATTCGTTACGTTTCTTCCATATGTCTTAACAAGTGTTTCAACCAAGTTTCATTGGCCTACGATCGCTCATGTTTCATGGAGGACCTCTCAAGTAGCGAAAGATTAATTATAACCACCCTCTATATTATTTGAAATGTTTTATTCGAATCGGTCTACACTATCACATTCTAAAATATTTACCATTTGTCATGAAACACCCCGTGTATATACGAGGTGAATTCAAGTTCTAAGGCCTCCGATTGTTTTTCTAATTAACTACTCACCCGAAATCGATGAAACTGGCGTTACTTCTCGACGTAATCGCCCTGCAGACGTACACATTTTTCACAACGCTGACGCCATGATTCCATGGCAGCGGCGAAGGCTTCTTTAGGAGTCTGTTTTGACCACTGGAAAATCGCTGAGGCAATAGCAGCAAGGCTGGTGAATATGCGGCCACTGAGAGTGTCTTTCATTGATGGATAAAGCCAAAAGTCACTAGGAGCCAGGTCAGGTGAGTAGGGAGCATGAGGAATCACTTCAAAGTTGTTATCACGAAGAAACTATTGCGTAACGTTAGCTCGATGTGCGGGTGCACTGTCTTGGTGAAACAGCACACGCGCAGCCCTTCCCGGACGTTTTTGTTGCAGTGGAGGAAGGGATTTGTTCTTCAAAACATTTTCGTAGGATGCACCTGTTACCGTAGTGCCCTTTGGAACGCAATGGGTAAGGATTACGCCCTCGCTGTCCCAGAACATGGTCACCATCATTTTTTCAGCACTGGCGGTTACCCGAAATTTTTTTGGTGGCGGTGAATCTGTGTGCTTCCATTGAGATGACTGGCGCTTTGTTTCTGGATTGAAAAATGGCATCCACGTCTCATCCGTTGTCACAACCGACGAGAAGAAAGTCCCATTCATGCTGTCGTTGCACGTCAACATTGCTTGGCAACATGCCACACGGGCAGCCAGGTGGTCGTCCGTCAGCATTCGTGGCACCTACCTGGATGACACTTTTCGCATTTTCAGGTCGTCATGCAGGATTGTGTGCACAGAACCCCCAGAAATGCCAACTCTGGAGGCGATCTGTTCAACAGTCATTCGGCGATCCCCCAAAACAATTCTCTCCACTTTCTCGACCATGTCGTCAGACCGGCTTGTGCGAGCCCGAGGTTGTTTCAGTTTGTTGTCACACAATGTTCTGCCTTCATTAAACTGTCGCACCCACGAATGCACTTTCGACACATCCGTAACTCCATCACCACATGTCTCCTTCAACTGTCGATGAATTTCAATTGTTTTCACACCACGCAAATTCAGAAAACGAATGATTGCACGCTGTTCAAATAAGGAAAACATCGCCATTTTAAGTATTTAAAACAGTTCTCATTCTCGCCGCTGGCGGTAAAATTCCATCTGCCGTACGGTGCTGCCATCTCTGGGACGTATTGACAATGAACGTGGCCTCATTTTAAAACAATGCGCATGTTTCTATCTCTTTCCAGTCCGGAGAAAAAAAATCGGAGGCCTTAGAACTTGAATGCACCTCGTATTAAAAGAAAAAGCAGCCGAGACCCTTTGTATGCGCCGTTGGACGGTAAACTCATTTTTTCAAGAGGTCATCCAGAAGTACATAAAAATGTTCAAATGTGTGTGAAATCTTATGGGACTTAACTGCTAAGGTCATCAGTCCCTAAGCTTACACACTACTTAACCTAAATTATCCTAAGGACAAACACACATACCCATGCCCGAGGGAGGACTCGAACCTCCACCGGGACAAACCGCAAAGTCCATGACTGCAGCGCCTTACAAGAAGTACATAATTTATGCATTGTCGGACGTCGAAGTTTGATGGCTGAGGTGTCATTGCTTCTTAGAATTGTTGTTATTCATTGTTCTGATCTACGGACTGCGTTTGAACTTAGTTGGCGTCTTACTTCTTTTCCTCCCAGTATCTCTTCATTCGTTCATTGTGGGTTTTTTTTTTTTTTTTTTTTTTTTTTTGCCTATGTCGATAAGTTTCTCAGCGAATTTCTGCTAGTGAATTAGAACTGTAGATCATCTATGATGATTTCATTATGAATGCCAATTTCTTATATTCTTCGAATTATATTTAGTTTCTTTTGTAGTGCTGGCCGAGCTGTTCTAGACGCTTCAGTCCGGAACCGCGCTGCTGCTACGGTCGCAGGTTAGAATCCTGCCTCGGGCATGGGTGTGTGTGACGTCCTTACGTTAGTTAGGTTTAAGTACTTCTAAGTATAGGGAACTGATGACCTCAGATGTTAAGTCCCATAGTGCTTAGAGCCATTTGAACCATTTATAGTGCAGTCCAACAGTCGAGACTCTGAGGTGGTAGCTCAGCATCTTTAGCAGGATGATAAACAAGTCATTTTTCAAGACGAAAACCACGTCGGTAAATTTGAAGTTTTGGCGAAGGAATGGTATCTGTGAATTAATGAATCTTGCAGTTATTTTTTGTAATAGTAGGTCACGGAGGTGGTTCCTTCTGCGAAAGTGTTGAAAGTAATCAGTCCCGCCTCGTGTGAACGACAAACAGTGATTGATTTCTCCAGTAAGGCGGCATAACACGGCTAAAATTAAGTGTGAAATGTGTGCCATTTCTCGGACTCCAGCAACGAGTGGTGCAGTAGTGACGTGCACTTGGGGACGTTCGCGTTTCAACGAAAAATGGAATGACCGATCAAGAATTTACGCAAATGACCTTGCCGAGCATATGAGACAGGAGCAGGAGGAAAACTGTAGTTACGGAACTGACCCAGGTATTCCGGGCCACAGCACATAGATTTCTTATGGAGGAACTCAATTATTGGAAACTTCAAGAGGAGTAGGAAACAAGTTATCGGATGATCAGGTACACAAGTGATCAATCATGAACTAGCATTTCTGGGTCTACAGAGCAGGGATGGAGAAGAAGCGACTGGTCAAATGAAAAGTGTCTGTAGAACTGGTAACTCTACGCAGGCGCCGCTGCCCTCGGGCGTTAAATGAAGGTCGTCGGCCACTGTGTTGTCGCTAGTGAGAGGTAATGCCTGAAATTCTTGACACAGTCTTGACACTGTGGACCTCCGGATACTGAATTTCCTAATACTTTCCGAAATGGAATGCCTAATGCGTCTAGCTTTAAAGGTGCCTTTTACGTGAGGAAGACATTTTTACCAGTTTTAATAAATAATTGTCTGTTATTGATGTATTCACGATAGTTAGGAAGTGCTGTAGTCCGTAGACGGCCATGAGTCGGAGAGCATTTCCCACGCTGGCTGGCTAGGTGACGAAGCGGCCATATGTCGCGCGTAGTGGGTAGGGGCTCGGCGCTGGACCTTAGCAACAAGCGTCAGCCTGGGAAATATACATCACGGGAAGTACCGCCATCTTGGAGCCAAAGTCACCGATTTTGTTAATTTATATTTAATAATTTAAGTCATTTATTAAAAGATGAATACTAGGAGGAGCCTCTGGATGTTTACAACTATTTATCATAATTTTGCCTCGTTAAAATTCACACCCGTTCATTAACAAAGGCATATCTTAGTAAATACGAACTTGATCAGAAATCCACGAACTGTGACGAAAATAGTAAGAGATACGGACTGCGCGCCAAAGTCGGCAGTCAGCTTTAAGAGCTCTTCCTGTCTTGTTCGGTGGTAGCCATGCTCTCGGTTACGAGTAGTTTCTGACATGAGTGTTTCGTTATTGATCTAATAGGGATAAAAGTGATATTACCGCATTCTGAATGTTAATTTCGAGTAAATAGATACCCCAAAGTTGATCGACAGCAATTTCAGATGATTAGCTTCCACCGACAGAGACATCCATTGCGCCAATGAAGAATCTGCACGGGACGACATTTACGACAGCTGCACCGCGCACAGGTAGGAGGAAATCCGACGACACAACCCACCAAGGCGGATCAAGGAAGGTCCGACTTACACTCGCAAATTCCGAGTGGAAATGCTGACCAGATATACTGTACTCCACATATACCACCCTCTACGGACTCGCGGGTAAGCTGAGTAATAACAGTATCAGTTTAGAAGCGAGGGGATGTTGCAAGGTCCAATTACATTTCCCCATTCAAAGTCTGTCGATTTCCGTCGAGGCCATAATCACGTCGCAAACCTTTCCACATGAATCACCTAAGTACAAATGACAAGTCCTTCAATGCACTGCCCTTGAAACCTTCCCGTCTCCTCTATACCTCTTTTGTTAATGATAACCTACCCTATGTAACCTTCTATCTCTTGCTTAATAATAACAAATAAAATATTCCCTTTGAAATTTATTCTCTTTCTCTATCTTCGCATACAAATTTAATTGCTGCTTATTAACAGTGGTTTTCTGATTATTTCGACGAAACACAGAATGTGTCGTCGTCGTGCCCCTCAGTCGTTATCTGCAATAACCCAAAACTGTTCCTCACCTTTTTTTACTGTTACTGGATCGCAATCTGACTGCTACATCGAACATGAATATACTTACTCTGTTTTACTATACTCTATTAGCTGCTGGTGGGCTTTCATAATAAGTGGCTGTATTTATTACCAAAGCTGACGTTATTCTTTAATAGCAAAGCTGACGTTATTCTTTAATTAATTTGACTGAAGTTACGTAATTCATAGTTAAACTTTTTCTTGACAACAATAAAATTTTGCAGAGTTTTACGTTGATGGTTTTTGGGATGGATTATAATTAGAAATGCAATATTGCTGGCAAAAGTTAATTATATTCTAAATGAAATGATTTTACAAACGTTCAAATGGGACTTACTTTTTACAATAATCTTACAACTAGCAATGCGCAAACATACCTTCAGTAGTCTTGAGTTTCTCAAAAAATTAATTCAATAATATTAGTTCCTCTTATTATAATAGTTAGCTGATGTCTCTGTACATCCGTTTATAATCTCTTGTAAATCATAGCTAGTGGCTGGCAGGCACACCGCTCCTCTCAACCTCTCGCTTCAGACCTGCTACCGACTCGCTTCAATTCTCGCTTACTACTGACTTCCTACGAACGCTAACGTGCGGTCTCTCCTGCCAACAATGCTTTCTGGTGCAGACAATCCCTGCTACCATTACAAAATGTATCAGTGCGTGGTCTTTCCCGCTCTTTTCTTAAAATGTTTCCATACGCGGTCTCTCCCGCCCTTTTTAACGTTATATCAACAATACTTTGGTGCAGATATTTCCAACATGACAAATATTAATTATTCCTACTTAATCCTATTAATAAAATAAAAACATCTTTCATAAATTGTGGTTTGACGATAGACAATAGAAATATACACTTCTTACACCCTTTTATACCTCGTGTAAGCGATACTACCCCCATCTGTATATGTGGAAATCTGTATCCCATGACTTTCATCACCTCAATGTAGTGTTGTATGCTTTCTCTAAAACCAGGAAGATAAAAAGAAAGATAAATACTCAAAGAAGGTCTCTGGTGGCGGGCGCTGCGTCTTTAAGACCGGTATTACACTATCAAATTTCTTTGTCAAATATCTTTGTCCAATATCTTTGTCAAAGGTATTTGATGGTGTAATAGGGAACTTTGTCAAATGTCGTCCAATATTTGATCAAATCTAGGGCCTCGCTGTAGATTTGATCAAAGAAGTCGCTTGTCTTCTGTTCACTGTAAAGTGACATATTACCGCATGGAGCGCTAGCATCACTGCATTCTGTCGTCTGTAGTGTTTTTATATACATTGCAGGTAAATACAATTGATGTGTGCCAACAACTACAAAATTAATAGAGATGTATGATGCTGATGAGGCGCTTTACAACTTGAGGCACTCTGAATACAAAAATAGATTACGAAGGTTGGAGACCTGACCTGACCTAACCTGATCTAACCTAACCTAACCTCTCTCCTGTAGCAAGGAATCGGAGTGTTACAGTGAGCCTGTCTTCTGCACATGCAGCAGTTCTAAAGTGAATGTTGTGCTTTGTGATATGAGGATACACTTCATTGAGCACATACAGAAACGTATGCTCATCCATTTTTGAGTAATTGATGTACGACTTGACGTCCTCCACTATAAGCTCACGTATCAAGTTTTGTTGAATGCTTTTATCGTGTCGTCGTAAAACCCACGGCTTCACCCAGGTTTGTTTCCTTTTTTTCCCCGCTTCTCTTCCGCATATGCACACAGTGCAATTGTGGTACATGCAACTGCTGCGGTTAATAACAAGTTGTTGTTGTCAGCCATCTTGAACTTTGACGAAAAATTGGATGACAGTGTAATACCCCTTCTAGCGCTACGTCAAAGATCTTTGTCAAATATATTTGACGGAATACTTGATCACATCTTTGATCAAATCTTTGACAAAGAAATTTGATAGTGTAATACCAGCCTAACGACCTGGTCCTGTCGTTCCCGTGTTCCCCCTGTTTGGCGCACGGCGCTATAGGCCCGGTCGCCGGTGGAGCGTGCCCTTGACCGCCAGATGTTCCAGTCTCCAGTGCGTGCGGCCGCCTCCGCTGAATGGGCCAGGCCGGGCCCCGGCTCCCCAGATGGCGGTCCCCGCGGCAAGGCCAACACCTTGCGCCTTGCTCGCCCACACGCAGGCCGTTCAACCGCTGACCTCGGCCAGGGACACCGCGGCGGCACGCACGCCTCCTCCCCTTCCTTGTACTCGCAGGCCATCGTACGTGCTGGCCGTGGCGCTCATCTTACGGAGCCTCCACTGCGTCCCCCAGCTACAGAGGTAGTCTTCAACCATCTGTAATAACTCTGAAGAGAACTTGATCCTCAGACGTAATGTAAATATCGAATACAGCCACTCCGCTTATGGCTGTCAAAAATACTCCGCCTGACAAAAAAAAGTGTAGCACCTATCAGATATGGGCAGATGTCGAAGTAATTTCGTACATGTACACATCACTGGTGAGTTACAATTCTCTCCCACAGGTAGAACGCATTAGCGTTGTTCGTTTTAACGTTGTTACCAGGGCTGACAAGATACACACTGAGGTGAAAGTCATGGGACAGCAATATGCACTTATACAGATGGCGGTAGCATCGTGTACCGAGGTATTAAAGGGCAGTGCCTTGACGGAGCTGTCATTTGTACTCAGATGATTCACGTGAAAATATTTCCGACTCGATGACGGCTGCGTGACGGGAATTAACAGACTTTCAACACGGAACGGTAGGAGAAGCTAGACGCATGGGACAGTTCATTTCGGAAAACGTTAAGGGATTCTGTATTCCGAGATCCACAGTGTCAAGAACGTGCCGAGAATACCACATTTCAAGCATTATCCCTCACCATGGAAGACGCATTGGCCGACGGCCTTCACTTAACGACCGACAGCAGCGGCGTTTGCGTAGAATGGACAGTGCTAGCAGACAAGCAACACTGCGTGAAATAACCGCAGAAGGTAGCAGATGACCGATGGGTCAGGGATTTTCAACTGCCTCGAGACGACTGGGCGTTTGTGTTGTCATCATTTCATCATCATTAATGAAAGTGGCGAGACTGGACTGAGCAAAGGTTGGAAATTTGTACGGGCGCTGATGACTGTGCAGCTGAGTGCCCCGCAAATCGAATATCATCATCAGATAACCGACGTGAGTGACTCTGTTAACAGCACAGCACCTGCAGCGCCTCTCATGGAATGGTGGTCATTTCGGTTGAACGCAACGTGACTGGAAAACTTTAGCCTGGTCAGATGAGTACGATTTCCGTTGGTAAGATGGTAGGGTGCGGGTGTGGCACAGAACCCACGAAGCCATGGCTCCAAGATGTCAAGGCACAGTGCCAACTGGTGTTGGCTCCATAATGGCGTGGGCTATGTTTGCATAGAATGGACTGGGTCCCCTGGTCCAAATAAACCATCATTGGCTGGAAGTGGTTATGTTCGCCTACTTGCAGACCATTTGCAGTGACCCATGGACTTCATATCCTCAAACAACGATGGAATTTTTGCAAATGACAATGCGCCCTCTCACATGCCATAACTGTTCGCGATTGGTCTGAAGAATATTCTGGACAATTTGAGCGAATGATTTGATCACCCAGATCACCCGACACGAATCCTATCGAACATTTATGGGACATAATCGAGATGTCTGTTCGTGCACATAATCCTGCAGCGGCAACACTTCCGCAATTATGAACGACTATAGAGGCAGCATGGCTCAATATTTCTGCAGGAGACTCCCAACGACTTTTTGAATACTGCCATGTCGAGTTGCTGAACTACGCTGGACAAAAGGAGGTCGGACACGATGTTAGGAGGTATCCCGTGACCTTTTTCACCTCAGTTTAAGGGACGCGAAAAGGGTCAGT
Organism: Schistocerca americana; assembly: GCF_021461395.2. Classification (NCBI taxonomy): domain Eukaryota; kingdom Metazoa; phylum Arthropoda; class Insecta; order Orthoptera; family Acrididae; genus Schistocerca; species Schistocerca americana. The sequence goes on from NC_060123.1 coordinate 228,600,451, forward strand.
TGTTGAGTGTTCACTGTGAAGGACATGGAGATGCCAAGTACTCACGTGAGGCAGCGTTACTAGCTCCTGACATAGTATGAATGGAGTCTCATTATGGGTGTTAATAGGGGCGACTGGTCTAACTGCGCAATATCCAGATTTCTGGGGCATTCGGGTGTGACAGCGCCCAATGTGAGGGCAAGCATACTTCGTGAAGGGTCCATTCGACCACATCTAACCACAGGGAAGATCACCGTATCGTGCACGAAGCACATCATAACCCCTTCACGTCTGGAACTGCCGTCACGGTACCGTTAATACGCTCCCTGCAACGTCCTGTGTCACCCCGCACCTTTGATGGGAAACACAGCAGTTGGACTATGGAAGTACTGTCCCACGTGTAGGCCGCCAAACACAGGACTGTGTTTAGAGTAATGCTGTGACTGTGAAGCATGGACTGCTGACGAATGGCGTTGGTTTGTGCTCAGCCATGAATTTTGTTCTACGCTACGACGGATGCCGTCGAGTACGGCGGTGTCCAGGGCAGAGCCAATGTTTTGGAGAGGCACGGCAGTGTTACTCCAGCCACCGTGTTGCAGGGAACCATCGGGTACGACTTCAGGTCATGGCTGGTAGCGATGAAGGATACTCTGATGGCGCAATGGTACGTCACGCACATCCCGCTTCTTTATGTATCACTTCTCATGGGACAATATCGTGGTGCCATTGTTCAACAGGATAAAGGTCGTCCACACATGGCACTCCTACGAACTGTCTGTGTGATGCTGAGATACTCGTGATGGTGAAGTACTCCCATTGTCATCAACGTTTCGAGATTCGTGACCGACAGAAATTGTGGGATCAACTCGGAAATCACTCCCGTCCCTGTGCCAATATCCAGGTTCATTACAGATCAGCTACCACTGTTGGCGGCAAGCTTTCCTCAGGAGAGGATACAATGGTTTCATGACACCCTTCCTAATCCAGGCCAATGAGGCTCATTGCAAATTTGACTCGTTATTGTAATCACTGAAATAACATCACATACCCTCTCAACCTGCAAAATTTCATTTCGTTTCCTCCTTGCCTCCTGGGTGTTTCACTTGTTTTGTCAGGCAGTGTACCCACTTGGATTGCAATTTCAATTTTATACCATTTTCAAGCTTTCTGATAGCAAGTATTGTCACCAACTGAAATACGCTGGAATTTAAAATAAAGTAATAGAATGTTAAAACTCATAACGCAAGTAATACCTACGTGGAAGGTGAACTCCACTGTCCAAAGTTAAGATATGACAGGATGGAACGTAGATCTAGCAGTATGAATGCAGTTTTTTAATTTAAAGGTTATATATTAAATCACCCCCTCCAATACTGAGGAGTGGGCAAAGGGTCTGGGAGGTTGGCAACACATATTTTGTCACTTAACAGCGGCTGATTATTGTACAATATTCAAGAATAACAAAACAATTTATAAGTTTAAAATACACAAATTTCTCTTGAAAAAGGAATGAAGCGCAGCATTGTACTCCAAATGTTGACTGAAGCTTTTGGCGAATTCACTGCGAGTAAGACAAGAGTTCATGAGTGGTATACACGCTTCAAAGAGGGTTGAGAAGAAGAGCCCTTGGACGGCCTAGTACATCAATTACGGACGACAATGTGGAAGTAGTAAAGAAAATGGTTCTGGAAAATCGCCATCAGAGAGGTTGCTAACGACGTCTGCATATCCTTTGGCTCATGCTAAGTAATGTTTTCAGATGTTTTGAGCATGAAACACGTAGCAGCAAAGTTTGTTTCGACAATCTTGAATTTCGATCAAACACGATGTCGCGTAGACGTCACTCGGGAACTGCTGAATGAAGTCGACAACGATGCGGAACTTCTAAAACAGGTTATAAAACAGGTGACAAAATTCGGGAGTAGGGATTCGACGTCGAAACCAAGGTCCAGTAGTCCCAATGGAAACTGCCCGAAGAGCCAAGGCCGAAAAAATTCGAGAAGTTCGATCACAAGTGAAAGTTCTTCTTACCGTTTTCTTCGACTACAATGGGATGGTGCAAAATGAGTTCCTGCCGTATGGTCGCACGGTCAATGAGGAAATGCTACCTGGAAGTTATGCGCCGTTTTTGTGAAACAATCCGATGAAAACCAAGAGGATTGTGCAAACCCATTCGTGGAAACTGTATCACATAGTGTTCCTGCTCACACCGTTATCTTTCCACAGCCATCAAATTCCCCGAACATGGTCCCCTGCGGCTGCCTTCTACCCCCGAGGTTGAAGAGAAACACGAAAGGACACCATTTTGCCACCATTGCTGACACGAAAGCACAATCGCTGATGGAGGCGAACACCATAACGAAAAATGAGTTCCAGAAGTGATTCCAAGATTGGGAAAAGCGCTGACACATGCGTATTACTTTGAAGGGGATAAAGTTGATGTTGATGAATAAATAAAGATTCCTTAAGAAAAACATTCTCGTTAACTTTCTGATGACACAGTGTATATAGACGTGAAGAATAAAGATGTAGAATGTTAATAATGTTTGTTTTATTTGAAAAGCATTAAGAGTTGTCACATAAAAAAATTCGGAGACATTGCTTTTCATCGCGCCCTCGAACAACAAGTGAAATTACAAAATTGGTGTCACCATACATTTTGTATACGATGTAACGTGATGCGGAAATTTAGCATTAGTCTTGTAATCATACACTGTCGGGCTACTACCCTTCGTTACTACCAAATATGTGTGCATATTTAAGGGCAGTTGCCCTTCCTCAGACCAAATGGAAATACTGTCCAAGTCGTTCTAAAATTCATTACGATCCTTTAAAGAGCTACAGCAGCATCACCAGCGCACAATGTGATAGTGCCGTTGAGTATCCCATAGACCTTTTATTTATGTAGAGAACATTAGTCGTCCTGATACGCTTTTTTGGACGCACATGATAGCATGACAGGACATGACAACTTCTGAGACTCGACTCTGGTAAATGTGCGGAATTTCGCTGGTGACTGTAACGGTCGGCACTTCCACAGCGGGAAGAGAAGAGAAGGTTGCTCGGAAGCATGCATGCGAGTTTGTGATCTTTGTTCGGAGCGATCCTTTTGCGGAGGTGGAACGTGTTGACATTTCTGTGGAGCCCATGGCTTTTGCTTTCACATTGTTGACTTCGTCATCTCACATGCCAGCCTACGGTAAACCTCGTCTGAAGATGGACAAACAAGTCTGCAGCTGATATATAGAAAATAAATTATCATAAAAGGTGACTTGCCGCAGTTTTTCAGCCTTTCGACGTATATAAAAACTACCTAACAACGAGTATCTCGGAATACAGCTCGTTGTGCAAAATAGCTACACAGAACCAAATTTTTAGTGTGCCATGTGCTACCAGCAAAAAGCCGCTTAACCTAGCAGGAGGCCCTGACTCCGTAGAAATGTCTTTCTGCAAAGGAATTACTCCGTACAAGGGTCCCAAACCCCACGCACATGCCGTGTGGGCAGTTGTGCGTCTAGAAGTCGCTGCGTATGCCCGATGAGCGGCGAATGTTCGCAAAATTATTAACCCGATTCAGCGGAAGGTGTCACTTCAACGAACACACACGGGCTTGTGCACTGGCTATTTTACAGCTTTGCATGAGTATTCATTACTTAGGCCGGTGTTCCGATCGCTAACGGTTTAGTACTGAGGTGCAAAATAAAATGTTTTAAGTTGTACATTCTGCTTGCGCCTACGTTATTTGGTAGCTTCTTTCGCAAGTAACAATTCACCGGGACAATATCATAAACCGTTAATGGATGCCGAATATACTGACAGATTCCAAGCGCGAGGATTCTTGCTAACGTCTAGACCGCATGGTTCTTGCAAGCTGATGTCCTTTCGTTTCTGCCGAACATTCGTCTGCCAGCTTAAAGTAATGTGTTCCTTATATGAAATATTCTGGTCGATTTCAAAGCCAGGCGCACAACTCAAATGCCGTATTGACGATCGTCCTGTTTCTATACGTCATTCACGATGGCCCTCATATCATTTTGCGAACTATTTTTGCAGGGTGGGGGGACGGGGACGGCGAGGGACGGGGCAGTGGGGGGGCGGGGGTGGGGAGACGAAAATCATCCGTGGCGGTATCAAAGGAACCACCTGGTCATTCACCCGAAGCAGTGAGGCCCTCCGTCTCACATTAAGAGGAGAGATGACGCGTGTTGTCCGTAGAACGGTACTCTGATAAACGCGCTAGGTGCTGGCGCAGTACCTTTTAGCAGTAGCTTTAAGTCTTCAGCTTCTAAACCTGTTCCGCCTGCTACGTCGTGTAGAGACGATAACCTCAGTAGGAATTTTTGCTGAGTATTTATTTCGCCGTTTAAAGCTTAATCGACCTGTCTCCAGTGAGTAATTTCACGTCCAAGGCTTTCCTGTTTCTCGTCACACTGCTATTTTTGGAGAAACGATTAACGGAGTAAACTGCTGAAGATTGCACGTAGTTGTTTACGTACCATACTGGTCGTGAAAAGGCAATAGGTTTTGCTAGTGCAACAGGTTTTTGAACATGTTTAATATAGTAACTTCTGGTAATTAGTTTTTTTCCTACTGGGGCAAGTAATGAGATTAATTACTAATTCTGAGAAATGTAAATAAGAGAGCATGCGTTCGTGGAAGAGGCAACCAATAATTGCTTCCACCTATCCACTACTCCGACGACCCGAAGAAACAGGTACACCTGTCTAATATCGTTTATGGCCACCGCGACCACGCACAAGAGCCGCAACACGACGTGGCATGGACTCGACTAGTGTCTGAAGTAGTGTTGGAGGGAATTGGCACCATGAATACTGCAGGTCAGTCCATAAATCCGCAAGAGTACGATGGGGTGGAGATTTATTCTGAACAGCACGTTGCAAAGCATACCAGATATGTTCAATAATGCTCATATCTGGGGATTCTGGTGGACATCGAAAGTGTTTAAACTCAGAAGAATGTTCCAGGAGCCACTCTGTAGCAATTCTGGACGTGTGGGGTGTCGCATTGTCCTGCTGGAATTGCCCAAGTCCGTCGGAATGAACAGTGGGCATGAATGGACGCAGGTGATCAGACAGGATGCTTACGTACGTGTCACCTGTCAGAGGCGTATCTAGACGTATCAAGGGTCCCATATCACTCCAACTGCACACTACTACTGAGCCTCCATCAGCATGAACAGTCCCCTGCTGGTATGCAGGGCCCATGGATTCATGAGGTTGTTTTCATAACTGTATATGTTCATCCGCTCGATAGAACTTGAAACGAGACTCGTCCGACCAGGCAACCAATTTCGGTGTTGATGTGCCCAGGCGAGGCGTAAAGCTATGAGTCGTGCAGTCATCAAGGGCCACGAGTGGGTCTTCGGCTCCGCAAGCCATATCGATAATATTACGTTGAATGGCTTGCGCGCTGAGACTTGCTGATGTCCCAGCACCGAAATCTGCAGCAGTTTGCGGAAGGGTTGCACTTCTGTCACACTGAATGATTCTCTTCAGTCGTCGTTGGTCCCGTTCTTGCAGGATCTTTTTCTGGCCGCAGCGATGTCGGAGACTTGATGTTTTACCGGGTTCCTGATGTTCACGGTACACTCGTGATATGGTCGCACGGAAAATTCCGCACTTTGTCGCTACCTCGGAGATGCTGTGTCCCATCGCTCGTGCACTGACTAGAACACCACGTTCAAACTCACTTAAATCTTGATAACCTGCCATTGTAACAGCAGTAGCCGAGCTAACAAGTGCGCTAGACACTTCTTGTCTTTTGTGGGTGGTGCTGATCGCAGAGCCGTTCAAAAAATGGTTCAAATGGCTCTGAGCACTATGGGACTTAACTGCTGTGGTCATCAGTCCCCTAGAAATTAGAACTACTTAAACCTAATTAACTAAAGGACATCACACACATCCATCCCCGAGGCAGGATTCGAACCTGCGTCCGCAGCGGTCGCGCGGTTCCAGACTGTAGCGCCTAGAACCGCTCGGCCACTCCGGCCGGCCGCAGAGCCGTATTCTGCCTGTTTACGTATCTCTGTATTTGAATACGCATGCCTATACCAGTTTCTTTGTCGCTTCAGCGTACATCTCGCGAAGAGACCATCCTACACGGAGACTGATCAGCAACCGTTCCTTCCGCGAACCATTGGGGAGTAGTAAAGAAAAGAGGAAAGTTACACTTGTACACAAAGTACCCTCATCCACACACCGTGAGATGGCTTGCAGGGTGTAGATGTAGATTTAATTCCGATGAAAAACATTAAGGTTGGAAGAAAACAGTTGTCTAGCATCAGCCACACGTTTATTATATTTTACGTGCACGCGTTTCAACGTTCAGCACGCCATCAGCTTGCCATAATGATTCGATAACTTCTCATTTACTTAATCGTGAAAATACTTAAAAATGTAGTCTAAATGAAGTTTATTAATCAGCTATGTTAATAACAATTTCATATGAAGAAGGCGATAACAAAAGTAGTTCATGAAAATTAAGAATCTATGGAACTATAATCAATTTGACGGTGAGACCTTCACTGCTCTAATCTTTGGTGGATAGAATATATATGTGAATAAGGTATGAATATTTTTAAGCTTGTGCTTTACTTTTCTTATTTTCCATGCTGCTTGCTAAGAAAACTACAAGAGAAATGCCACTTGATGCAAGACACCGCTTGATTAGTTGCCTAATGGGTGCTTACTGCGTTCAGAGCTCATCCCTTGCGTGCTGTTGTTGGAAATTCGCTGTCGTTGATTGTAGTAAGTCGGATGCTAATAGACGGTGGCCAATAAGAATCGTTCAATCTAATCTCTCTTTTTTTTAAAGTATGTCACGATTTTCGAGCTTGTTATTAGGATGACACCCCACAGGCACAGCTTCAGAATCTTGTAATAGTCTAGTTGCCACAAAGCTGCGCTAATGGCCAACAAGTATTTTTACACAACGCTTGCATGTGATTTTGTACATGCATCACTCTGTAACTAAAGTTGCAAGTCTTTTTTGAATAAAATTGTTCATATGTTCTTGAATGGGGATATGCTGAGGTAAAGCCTCCGATTTGTAAACAGTGCACGAAGAGTTACTTCGCGCAGGCCTTGACAGTGAAGATAACGTAAATTTTCGAAGTAAATAACTGTTCTACATTAAATTCTTTATGGTTGTAGATGACAAATTGTGAAACAAAACAACTGCATTACATAACACAAGTCCCAGGAAACCTACAATAGGAAGTAACAAGGTATATATATATAAAATTTTGTCTGGTTTTCAGATATGTAAATACCGTCTTATAAACTCAAATTTATGCGTGTGCAAGTAATAAAAAGCATTTTTTCCCATTTTATAGAGGATAATAAGAAGCACATTGATGACGCTGAAACTTCAGCAAACATGTCTGGAGGATAATAAGAAAAGGATGAACTGTGTTTTGCTCAAGCCGGACCCTCTCCAAAAACAAATCTGTGGGTTCATCACTTAGAACGCGAAACAAAACGGCAATGCAGCGAGTGGCGCTACACCACCTCTCATGCAAAGAAACAGTTCAAAGCCACAACCTCAGCCAGTAACGTCATGGTGAGCCGCCCCCCTTCCGGTTGGCCGAGCGGTCTAACGCACGGCTTTTCGGAGCGGGAAGGAGCGCCTGGTCCCCTGTACGAATCCGCCCGGCGGACTTGTGTCGAGGTTCGGTGAGCCGGCCATTCTGTGGATGGTTTTTAGGCGGTTTTCCATCTGCCTCGGCGAATGCGGGCTGGTTCCTCTTATTCCGCCTCAGCTACACTATGTCGGCGATTGCTGCGCAAACAAGATCTCCACGTACTCGTACACCACCATTTCTCTACCACGCAGACATAGGGGTTACACTCGTCTGGTGTGTGTGACGTTCCCGGGGGGGCGGGGGGGGGGGCTACACCGGGGGCCGAACCGCGCAATAACCCTGGGTTCGGTGTGGGGCGGCGCAGGGGTGAAGTGGATTGCTGTAGTCGTCGCGTCCGCAGCTCGTGGTCGTGCGGTTGCGTTCTCGCTTCCCGCGCCTGGGTTCCCGGGTTCGATTCCCGGCGGGGTCAGGGATTTTCTCTGCCTCGTGATGACTGGGTATTGTGTGATGTCCTTAGGTTAGTTAGGTTTAAGTAGTTCTAAGTTCTAGGGGACTGATGACCATAGATGTTAAGTCCCATAGTGCTCAGAGCCAATTGAACCATTTGTAGTCGTCGTAGGGCTGTGGACCACTGCGGCTGCGGCGGGGACGGAGCCACCCGTCGTTTGTAGGTCCCCGGTTACCATACAACATACAACGTCATGGTGAAGGTCTTCTGGGACTCAGAAGGGGTTACGGTGTTTGATGCCCTCCCTCATAGTGCAACGATCAACTCTGGAGTGTACTGTGCTACCCTCAAGAAATTGAAGAAACGATTTCAGCGTTTCAGACGCCACAAAAATACGTACAAACGAACTTCTCCTTCTCCAAAACAACCCAAGGCGTCTCACAAGTCTGCGCGCCCGAGAGGAGCTCACAAAACTTCATCGGAGAGTTGCTCCTCATCCACCCTACAGCCTGCATCTTGCATATTTCGGTTTCCATATGTTTGGTCCAATAAAGGATGCGCTCTGCGGGAAGCAGTACGTGGATGATGGGGAGATTGTTGAGGCAGCGAAACGTCGGCTCCGGCATCGCTCTGTAGACTGGAACCATGCGGGCTTACAGGGCCTCCCAGCACAGTGGCGTAAAGCTGTCCCGTTGAACGGAGATTATGCTGATAAACATTGTTTTGTGGCCAAAAAGAGTCGGGATTAATATGGTGTACTGGAATCCAGAATGAAACCAACCCACTTTCAGAAAAAATGTTACATTACTTATCGAACGCCCTTCGTACCTGCTCCGAGGAAACAAATATCCCATGAAACTTCCTGGCAGATATAAACTATGCGTCGGACCGAGACTCGAACTCTGGACCTTTGCCTTTCGCGGTCAAGTGCTCCGCCATCAGAGGTACCCCAGCACAACTGACGCCCCGTCCCCACAGCTTCAATGCTGCTAGTACCTCGTCGACTACCTTGAGTTGGTAGAGCACTTACCCGCGAAAGGCAAAGGTCCCGAGTTCGAGTCTCGGTCCGACACACAGTTTTAATTTGCCAGGAAGTTTCATATCAGCGTACACTCCGCTGCAGAGTGAAAATCTCATTCTGGAAATATCCCATGGATAACCGTCCTCCATTGAAGATGTTTTCCATTCATACTCTGAATATTGAGTCAAGAAGTGTTTATGCAATCTGTTAAACGTATGCGTTGGTGAAGAGAGTGTAAAAAGCTGTTGATAAGATTCTCGTGAAGTATTTCGTAGAAATGAGGTGTAGCAACTTTGAGTTTTAAAGCAATTATGATCAGAGAAGTGGTTCAAAGTCCAAGCACCCAACGGTCACACACAAACTTAAAGAAGTTCACTATTACACTGAACTTTATTTTTAAGATTCGAGCTCTGCCGTCTTACATACATCTTCATAGGATCTGTTCCTAATAACATGGACTCGTTGAAAAGAATCTGTAGGATTCAACAGAGAAAAGATTTGCATTTGGAGGAGGGGGGGGGGGGCGGGACACTTCTTCGACCACTTTGAAGTAACGTGTATAATACACCGCCGGAAAAAAAATTACTACACCCTTTTGCTGGTTTCCAAATCGCTCAAGATTTATTGTTGCAACAGTGCACATAGAGTACGCGAAATGATTACATTTACAGATCAATAGCCCTCCACGGGCGGAAATACATCCAGTCGATCGTGCAGATGGCGAATACTGTCCTGTGATACGTTATGCCAGCCTGTTCGACCTGTTCACGTAGTTCTGCAGGAGTTGTTGGTTGGCGAGCAGCACTAGTCACTTTTCGTCCCATCATATGCCACACGTGCTCGATTGGAGACAATTCCGGAAATCGTGCTACCCAGGGACGTTGCTGCACGTATTGTAGAGCACGGTGAGTTTGGTTGGTTGGTTGTTTTGGGGAAGGAGACCAGACAGCGAGGTCATCGGTCTCATCGGATTAGGGAAAGACGGGGAAGGAAGTCGGCCGTGCCCTTTGAAAGGAACCATCCCGGCATTTGCCTGGAGCGATTTAGGGAAATCACGGAAAACCTAAATCAGGATGGCCGGACGCGGGATTGAACCGTCGTCCTCCCGAATGAGAGTCCAGTGTCTAACCACTGCGCCACCTCGCTCGGTCGGTGAGTTTCAAGGGCAGTGTGTGGGCGAACTGTTGCGTCAACACATTACCTTCCTGTTGCAAGAACGGCGAAGAAGTTTACAAGGAAGGGTCTAACAACATTCTGCACGTATCGACCACTGGTTACCGTCCCCTCTAGAGACACCAAAGTGTACAAGAGTTGTAGCTTATCGCACTCTATACCAGAAGGTCTGGGATGGGGCCATTGTGTCTTGGGCGTATGCACTCAAGACAGCGCTCATGAGTTCTACGACGTATGCGCAAACGACTATCACCTGCGTGCCGGCGGAATCTTATTTCATCGCTGAAGACCACGGCGCGCCATTCAATCTTCCAAGCGATCCTCTGACGTCACCAGTCGAGCCGTGCACGTCGATAGTGTGGTGTGAGTGGAAGACGGGCTAGAGGTGCGAATGCCCACTGTCCCGCTGCTAGTAGCCGGTTCGCAACAGTTCGTGTGCACACACCTGGGTTCAAGCCCTCCTATCTCTGCTGTAGTAGCTGTACGGTCTGCCACCGCTGCTCTGACAATACGACGATCCTGGCGGGCGTCTGTGCTGTGTGGACTTGCAGAACCTCGTCTACGGGTGTGAGAATGTTAATTTGACCACTGATACCATCATCTTTTAACACCATCATCTTTTAACAACTGAGACAGCACGTCCAACTTGTGCGGCACTTTTCCGAAAGGACCATGCCGCAATTCGGAAGCCACAATTTGACCCCTGTCAAACTCGCTCACTTGGCTGTAGGAAGTCAGAGTGCGCATCCGTGACATGGTTGCCTGCTTGCTTCACACATTAGATGATCGTCTGGTAGCAATGGCACTGCGCCATCTATTCGCGGGCAACGATGAAACCATTAACAGTACATCTACAATCCCCCTGGTGGCACATGCCATCATCGGTTCAAAATCGACGTCGTCTTTCCACGTGTACTTTTTTTTCCGGGAGTGTATTTTACTGTTTCTTTTCCCACCAACATTCAATAACAACCCCACAGTCTGAAGTTAAGTCCACTCTAAAAGGTTTCCTTGTAGCGACTCATTTCATTCTGTAAAGTTGTTACTAACAACAGATTACTGGATTCAGCTCTGAATTATGCTGTGATTCTTTTTATAGTGTTTATCTTCGGTCAACATGGTCCCACAGAAACTAAGAAAAAATAAAGGGCAAGGTAAAAATAAACTGGGTTACCCCTAGAAGAAAACTGAAACAATTTCCTATGTCCTGCATTGCTCTTATCGAACACATTCTTTAAAAAAAATCCTTGTTACCAAACAAGCGATCGAGAAAGTACAATTTCACACTATTTCAATCAGTATACACTTCGAAAACTTTTGTAGCTATAAATATTTCGTTGCATATAAAACTTGATATTTACGCAAATTACATACATTTTATTTTGGTTTACAACGATGACCTGTCAGAAGGCGATAATACTCCCAGAGAGAACTTCGATTACAAATCACGCGACTCGTATGCAAAGATAAGTGGTTACATATAATTCCTGCGCTGTTAAGCTTCATCTGAAGTTTAAGCAAAATAAAACTGGAACGCTAATATTTTCGCGGCCCTGAATCACGACATGCAAGATAGCATTACTTGTTATCTGAACTCCCAATTGCAGCTTGTGCAGGTGGTGCTACACCACAGCTGGTTAATATTATTTCGACAACGGCAGGAGCAGCTGATAAAATTATTCTTCGTTTCGAATGTCTGATATCATTCGTTCTTACTGTAGCGTGAAATGAAATAAATAGTATCCTCACTCACTGCTGCCAACAGAAATACGAGGGTTGGAACTTTAATAGTGGCAACTATTTTTTTGTAGCTCGTACAAAATAGATACGTGTTTCAAAGTTTTACTGACCTTCAGAGTAGTCACCAGCATTGTGTATAACTCGTTGCCAGCGATGTGGAAGGATACTCTTAGCAGCGCCAGTTATGTTGACAGTTCAAGCGGCAACGAATTTGTTGCAGTTCTGAAGCGAATGCCGTGAAGTGTTTTCTTCAGTTTAGAAATCGAGTTGAACTCACGAGGGCTTGGGTCAGGCGAGTGTAGTAGGTGGTATAACACTTAGCAGCCCCATCAATCAAACAAATCAGTAACAGCTTGCACTGTACGTGCTTGATCATTGTCCAGCAAAATGATCGTCAGGTCCTGCAGAAAGTGTCATCACTTCTGTCTCTATGCTGTTCAGTTTTGGAACACAACTTATGACCAGCTTAGAGACAGAAGTGATGACACTTTCTGCAGGACCTGATCATCAACGCTCAAGCACGTACAGTGCAAGTTGTTACTGATTTGTTTGACTGATGGGGCTGCTAAGTGCTATACCATCTACTGCACTCCCCTGACTTAAGCCCTCGTGAGTTTATTTCTAAACTGAAGGAAACACTTCACGGCACTCGCTTCAGAACTGCAACAAATTCGTCCGGCAATAGACTGCGCCGCTTGAACTGTCAACACAACTGGCACTACTAAGAGTATCACACGACTTCCACATCGCTGGCAACGGGTTATACAGAATGCTGGTGACTACTCTGAAGGTCAGTAAAACTTTGAAACACGTATCTCTTTTGTACGAGCTGTAAATAAATAGTTGCCACTATTGAAGCTCCAACCCTCGTACATTATACTGTCAATAACAAAATGTACTGAAACGGTTAATCTTCGTATCTTTCATAACCACATTCCACTTTAGGTGTGGAGTGCCCACTACATATATACGACTGCACGGTTGGTTGGTTGGCTTGCGGGAGGGGACCAAACAGCGAGGTCATCGGTCCCAACGGATTAGGGAAGGATGGGGAAGGAAATCAGCTGTGCCCTTTCTAAGGAACCGTCCCGGCATTTGCCTGAATCGATTTAGGGAAATCACGGAAAATCTAAATCACGATGGCCGGCCGCGTGTTTGAACTGTCGTCCTCCCGAATGCGAGTCCAGTGTGCTTACCAATGCGCCACCTCGCTTCGTACGACTGCACGGATGATTTCAGTTAACAAAAGGTGGGCGGTGGTTATAATATGTAACTCTGAAGTCCGTCCGAACATGCCATTAAGGCCCAACGTTACCGTCCGGCCGCCGTTTCATCCTCAGCCCACAGGCGTCACAGGATGCGGATACCGAGGGGCATGTGGTCAGCAAACGGCTCTCCCGGTCATATGTCAGTTTACGAGACCAGAGCCGCTACTTCTCAGTTAAGTAGCTACTCAGTTTGCCTCAAAAGGGCTGAGTGTACCCCACTTGCCAACAACGCTCGGCATATCGGATGGTCACCCATCTAAGTTCTAGCCCAGCCCGACAGCGCTTAACTTTGGCCGTCGACTTTAATAGGTAGTTTTGATCTATGAATTAGTAGTAATTTCCTTTAATTACTGCTGAGAAGGAACTACCGCAGAAGAACGCATACTGGCGGAACTGTTGTACGCCGGCCGGTGACGGGGTCACTGATGCATTTGTTGTCTGATCAGAAGTATGGTTCAAATGGCTCTGAGCACTATGGGACTTAACATCTTAGGTCATCAGTCCCCTAGAACTTAGAACTACTTAAACCTAACTAACCTAAGCACATCACACACATCCATGCCCGAGGCAGTCTCGCGGTTCCGGACTGCAGCGCCTAGAACCGTACGGCCACCACGGCCGGCGATCAGAAGTATCCGGACATTCGTACGTAATGCGGAGTTGACCATTACGTGTCATTATAAAAGAGTGAGAGTGTTAGCCTGTCAGTAGAGAGGCAGTTTGTGTCGGTCATGGGAGGCTGTGTGATTTCGAACGTGAACTGTTCACTGGATCTCACCTGAGTAACAAATCGATCAGGGACATTTCAGTCCTTCTAAACTTACCCTGGCCGAGTGTTGATGTGGTGACTGAAGTGGAAATGCGAAGGAACATTTGAAACATGACCAGATAGACCTCATTTACTGACGGATGGCCGCCGAGAACTGCTGAGAGTAGTTGTAAGAAATCGCATGAAATCAATGATTGGAGTTACTCCCGAGGTGCTACAACAGTCCAAATAGCATAGTGGCTGTCGGTAGGGAGTTAAAAAGAATGGAGTGAGTGCAACAGTGGAACAGTTCCTGGAAAGCCACATGTTTCTGTATTCAGTGCTAAGTGAAGCTCGAGGCGGCGCGAAGAGCGGCGCCACAGGATAGTGGATGACTGGAAACGCCTAATTTCGAGTGGTAAGTCGCGCTATGCCCTGTGGCAACCCGATGAATGGCTTTGGGTGTGGCGAATGCTTGGCTAACCTTACCTGCCATAGCGCCAAGTGCCAACAGGGAAATACGGAGGAAGAGGTATTCCGGTATGGAGGTGGTTTTTTTTGGTTAGCGTATGATCCCCCTTATTGTGCTTAAGAAAATGCAAAGCTCTGAAGGATATGAACACCATTTACAGCATTCTGAACAGTTCGGAGATGATGATTGTTTGCATCAGCATGACAAAGCATCGTGTCAAAGCAGCATCTGTGTGGCGATGTTTGTGGAAATTGACTGGCCTGCCTCTAAGCCCGACCTGAGCCCAACTGAACACTTTTTGGGATGAGCTGGAGCGTCGACTTCGTCGCAGACTCGAGCATCCACCCTTGGTTCCTCAGCTCTTGAGGATGAATGAGCTCCCATTTCTCCACAGACATTTCACAGAAAATGTTCCGAGCATAATTCAAGCCGTTGTAAAGGTGAAGGGTGGACACGCCCCATCTTAATGTCCACTAACAGATGTCCAGATACATTTGATCTGATACTGTATTACATACTTTAAGGAACGGCAACAAATATGTAAGCATTTGAACAGTTTTTTTTTAAACTGCGACGTAATAAATAGTCGTTTTAGTTAGCTAGAGATGAATTATCGATAAAGATAAATGAATGTAAAAAAAATATAAGAGAAAAAAAAAATTCGTCACATAGCTACTGACTGTGCCGGTCAACAACAGTTTCGTTACGAAGAACGTGAATAATGTGTTTTGCTAAATGGTGGGTGCTGTATTCGAAAATGAAATGAGTGTTTGGCTGTTGGGCTCAGATATCTTGTGAAATGCTACTTTGTATCTATCGAAATTTTTGAAATCACCGCATACTGGTAATTCGTCTGTGGCTTAAATACATTCATGTTCAGAAAAAAAGAACAGAACAGCTTGAACGGCTGCAGACATTTTCACAGGACATGTACATTAGTAGGTTCTGCAGAAATGATTAGCCTTTGAACCATGCCGAACCGCGGGTTCGAGATCAACATCAATATCGCGGCCGGCTGGTCCCGGCGGAGGTTCGAGTCCTCCCTCGGGCATGGGTGTGTGTGTGTTTGTCCTTGGGATAATTTAGGTTAAGTAGTGTGTAAGCTTAGGGATTGATGACCTTAGCAGTTAAGTCCCGTAAGATTTCACACACATTTGAACATTTTTTGATATCGCGGCGCAACACCACTGACCGGTAAAATGTGCCTGCGGCTCTCGTTGCCACTAGAAACCGAAGTAAACCATGGGCGATGTGTGGTAGACGAGATGACAGACTACAGTGCTGTTGCCGGCACAGGTGCTTCAGAGAACGTTGTTCACCGCACGTCATTGAACTTGCGGTTCTGCAGAAAACGACCCCAACGCGTTGACCCAGCGACATTACCAATTACGATTGCTGTCTGGATCGTGGATCAATAAAAACGTGCCTCCTGGTCCGATGAGTAGCGTTTCTTGTTAAACCAGGTAAATGGTCGTGTCCTCATGTGCCGTCATCCGGCTGCTCGAAATATTCGTCGCGCCACAGAACGGACGCAGGCCTGTGGGGACAGTATTATGATACATTCAGCTACGGTTGAACAGGTCTCGATGGTACTAATCTAAGGCCTGTTTCACGCTGGGACACTGGTGACCGTGACGGTCACCGGTAATTTGTGATGAACACTCCTGGATCACCGGTGTCCGACACCGCAGTTACTGCCAACTAATTAGTTAGTGAAATCGACTCGAGCGAGAAGGAACTTTTGTTGGTACTTCTAACAAGGGAACCTCCCCATCGCACGCCCCTCAGATTTAGTTATAAGTTGGCACAGTGGATAGGCCTTGAAAAACTGAACACAGATCAATCGAGAAAACAGGAAGAAGTTGAGTGGAAGTATGAAAAAAATAAGCAAAATATACAAACTGAATAGTCTATGCATATGATATACAACATCAAGGATAATCTGATTTTATGAGCGCCGTGGTCCCGTGGTTAGCATTAGCAGCTGCTGTGCGAAAGATCCTTGGTTCAAATTTACCCTCGAGCGAAAATTTTAATTTTTTATTTTTAGACAATTATTATCTGTCGGTCCGATGCGATCACTTTTTTGGGAGTGATTATCACATCCACAAGAAAACCTAAATCGGGCAAGGTAAAAGAATCTTTTTACCCATTCGCCAAGTGTACAAGTTAGGTGAGTCGACAACATATTCTTGTCATATGACGCACATGCCGTCGCCAGTGTCGTATAGAATATATCAGACGCGTTTTCCTGTGGAGGAATCGGTTGACCTATGACCTTGCGATCAAATGTTTTCGGTTCTCATTGGAGAGGCACGTCCTTTTGTCTACTAATCGCACTGTTTTGCGGTGCGGTCGCAAAACACAGACACTAAACTTATTACAGTGAACAGAGACGTCAATGAACGAACGGACAGATCATAACTTTGCGAAAATAAAGTAGGTAAAAATTTTCACCCGAGGAAAGACTTGAACCACGGACCTCTCAGTCCGCAGCTGCTCACGCTAACCACGAGACCACGGCGCTCCTGAGCTCGCGCTATCCTTGATGTTGCTTATCTTGCACATGGACTACTCAGTTTGTATATTTTGCTTATTATTTCATAGTTCCACACAACTTCTTCCTGTTTTCTCGATTGATCTGTGTTCAGTTTTTCAAGGCCTATCGAATGTGCCAACCTATAACTAAATCTGAGGGGGGTGTGATGGGGAGGTTCCCTTGTAAGCAAGAGGAGGAGGAGAACGAAGACAAAACGTTCATTACACTTACATTCACTGCTACGAGAACGGCTGGAGAAAGTATTGTTTTGTACTGTTTATGACGATCGGAGACAAGATGAGAATTTTTTCAGTATTTTCGAATGTCGAAAACTTCATTTGATGGACTGCTAAGAGAAGTGAAAGAAGAAATGACAGGTATGGACAACAATATTTTAACTGTATTTTTCGGACGACGATAAGACGCACACTTAATTTTGCAATGAAAATTTTGAAATATAAGTATTTTTTTAGATTTCTTCTTCATTCGCCCTGCAGGGGATAGTTCATGGTTTCCACGCTCATCCATTTTGTTCCTTCTCATAGCATTAAGACTGCGTAAAGGTACACTTAATACTGGTAAACGCAAAAGGAAAGGGGGGTGAGGGATGCAAATGTGCCTGAAGGTTACTACCCTCCTAGCCTTTACAGGCGTAGCAACTAAATTTCGCTGCTCTTTTATGGTCCGAAAAATAAGGTATTAAATTTGGAAAAAGAACATACAACTTACCAATTTTGTTTTTTTCATCCATGCTCTTCTCATTGAAATTAGACACTAATTTCGTTATAATTTCTTGCCATGCATTCGTTTTCACCACTTTCTTGCTATAGGCATCGCTTTTGACATCCCAAACAGCAGGACGACTTTCAGGTCACTTATGAAGTCTTCCGTGTTAATCAAATCTAAACTCATGGCTACAATGTGTACGGTATAATGCAGAATGAATGTTTCGCGTCACTGTCTCAAAAATGACCGCCATCTGTTGGCAGATCTGCAGCGCTGTGTCTGTGCTCTGTGTCCCACAGCGAACACTCCAAACTAATCCATGTCCGGCGGTGACTGCTGTGAACACAGTGACCTTGTCCGTCACGTGTGGCGAGGAAATGTGGCGAGGGTGAGTTACTGCTGCGTCATAGTGGCTCCGTGAGGCAGTGTAGTGTCCCGGTGTGAATGCTCCAGTGCAGACGAAAGCATCTCTGTCGGTGACAGTCGCTGGTGACCGTCACCAGTGTCCCAGTGTGAAACGTGCCTAAGACACCATGACAACTGAACATTAATGCGATAAACCTGCACCTCTTCACGCTTGATATTTTCCCTCACTGCGATGACGTTTACCAGCAGGACAACTAACCATATCTTACGGGCAGAATCGAGCTGCAGTGGTTTGAGAATGACTGAACTCTCGCTGATATCTTGGGCATGCAATTCGATCAAGCCACCCGATGTGGCCGAGCGGTTCTAGGCGCTTCAGTCCGGAACAGCGCTGCTGCTACGGTCGCAGGTTCGAATCCTGCCTCGGGCATGGATGTGTGTGGTGTCCTTAGGTTAGTTAGGTTTAAGTAGTTCTAAGTCTAGGGGACTGATGATCTCAGATGTTAAGTCCCATAGTGCTTAGAGCCATTTGAACCTAAATGAATTTCCATTTCCATGAGAAACACGAACTGTAACGGAGACACAATGCTTGATGTGCAGATAAGTCTGAAATATAAATAAATAAAATTAAGTGCAAGAAAACAATGTGTGCAGAGCCTACAACATTTTTGTGCGTCCTTGCGTGACCGGTATCATACACAGGGTGGTTGTTGTTGTGGTCTTCAGTCCTGAGACTGGTTTGATGCAGCTCTCCATGCTACTCTATCCTGTGCAAGCTTTTTCCTCTCCCAGTACCTACTGCAGCCTACATCCTTCTGAATCTGCTTAGTGTATTCATCTCTTGGTCTCCCTCTACGATTTTTACCCTCCACGCTGCCCTCCAATACTAAATTGGTGATCCCTCGATGTCTCAGAACATGTGCTACCAACCGATCCCTCCTTCTGGTCAAGTTGTGCCACAAACTCCTCTTCTCCCCAATTCTATTCAATGCCTCCTCATTAGTTATTTGATCTACCCATCTACTCTTCAGCATTCTTCTGTAACACCACATTTCGAAAGCTTCTATTCTCTTCTTGTCTAAACTATTTATCGTCCACGTTTCACTTCCATACATGCCTACACTCCATACAAATACTTTCAGAAACGACTTCCTGACACTTAAATCTATACTCGATGTTAACAAATTTCTCTTCTTCAGAAACGCTTTCCTTGCCATTGCCAGTCTACATTTTATATCCTCTCTACTTCGACCATCGTCAGTTATTTTGCTCCCCAAATAGCAAAACTCCTTTACTACTTTAAGTGTCTCATTTCCTAATCTAATTCCCTCAGCATCACCCGACTTAATTCGACTTCATTCCATTATCCTCGTTTTGCTTTTGTTGATGTTCATCTTATACCCTCCTTTCAAGACACTGTCCATTCCGTTCAACTGCTCTTCCAAGTCCTTTGCTGTCTCTGACAGAATTACAATGTCATCGGCGAACCTCAAAGTTTTTATTTCTTCTCCATGGATTTTAATACCTACTCCAAATTTTTCTTTTGTTTCCTTTACAGCTTGCTCAATATAAGATTGATAACATCGGGGAGAGGCTACAACCCTGTCTCGCTCCCTTCCCAACCGCTGCTTCCCTTTCATGCCCCTCGACTCTTCTAACTGCCATCTGCTTTCTGTACAAATTGTAAATAGCCTTTCGCTCCCTGTATTTTACTCCTGCCACCTTCAGAATTTGAAAGAGAGTATTCCGGTCAACATTGTCAAAAGCTTTCTCTAAGTCTACAAATGCTAGAAACGTAGGTTTGCCTTTCCTTAATCTTTCTTCTAAGATAAGTCGTAAGGTCAGTATTGCCTGACGTGTTCCAATATTTCTATGGAATCCAAACTGATCTTCCCCGACGTCGGCTTCTAACAGATTTTCCATTCGTCTGTAAAGAATTCGCGTTAGTATTTTGCAGCTGTGACTTATTTAACTGATAGTTCGGTAATTTTCACATCTGTCAACACCTGCTTTCTTTGGGATTGGAATTATCATATTCTTCTTGAAGTCTGAGGGTATTTCGCCTGTCTCATACATCTTCCTCACCAGATGGTAGAGTTTTGTCAGGACTGGCTCTCCCAAGGCTGTCAGTAGTTTTAATGGAACGTTGTCTACTCCAAGGGCCTTGTTTCGACTCAGGTCTTTCAGTGCTCTGTCAAACTCTTTACGCAGTATCATATCTCCGATTTCATCTTCATCTACATCCTCTTCCATTTCCATAATATTATCCTCCAGTACGTCGCCCTTGTATAGACCCTATATATACTCCTTCCACCTTTCTGCTTTCCCTTCTTTGGTTAGAACTGGGTTTGCATCTGAGCTCTTGATATTCATGCAAGTGGTTCTCTTTTCTCCAAAGGTCTCTTTAATTTTCCTGTAAGCAGTATCTATTTTACCCCTAGTGAGATAAGCCTCTACATCCTTATATTTGTCCTCTAGCCATCCCTGCTTAGCCATTTTGCACTTCCTGACGATCTCATTTTTGAGACGTTTGTATTCCTTTTTGCCTGCCTCATTTACTGCATTTTTATATTTTCTCCTTTCATCAATTAAATTCAATATTTCTTCTGTTACCCAAGGGTTTCTATTAGCCCTCGTCTTCTTACCTATTTGATCCTCTGCTTCCTTCACTATTTCATCCCTCAAACCTACCCATTCTTCTTCTACTGTATTTCTTTCCCCCATTCCTGTCAATTGTTCCCTTATGCTCTCCCTGAAACTCTGTACAACCTCTGGTTCTTTCAGTTTATCCAGGTCCCATCTCCTTAAATTCCCACCTTTTTGAAGTTTCTTCAGTTTTAATCTACAGTTCATAACCAATAGATTGTGGTCAGAGTCCACATCTGCCCCTAGAAATGTCTTACAATTTAAAACCGGGTTCCTAAATCTCTGTCTTACCATTATATAATCTATCTGATACCTTTTAGTATCTCCAGGGTCCTTCCATGTATACAACCTTCTTTCATGATTCTTGAACCAAGTGTTAGCTATGATTAACTTATGCTCTGCGCAAAATTCTACCAGACGGCTTCCTCTTTCATTTCTTAGCCCCAATCCATATTCACCTACTATGTTTCTTTCTCTCCATTTTCCTACTGACGAATTCCAGTCACCCATGACTATTAAATTTTCGTCTCCCTTCACTACCTGAATAATTTCTTTTATCTCATCATACATTTCATCAATTTCTTCGTCATCTGCAGAGCTAGTTGGCATATAAACTTGTCCTTACCCGCACTCCTATTTTTTATACATTATTAAACCTACACCTGCATTACCCCTATTTGCTTTTGTATTTATAACCCTGTATTCGCCTGACCAAAAGTCTTGTTCCTCCTGCCACCGAACTTCACTAATTCCCACTATATCAAACTTTAACCTATCCATTTCCCTTTTTAAATTTTCTAACCTACCTGCCCGATTGAGGGATCTGACATTCCATGCTCGATCTGTAGAACGCCTGTTTTCATTCTCCTGATAACGACGTCCTCCTGAGTAGTGCCCGCCCGGAGATCCGAATGGGGGACTATTTTACCTCCGAAATATTTTACCCATGAGGACGCCATCATCATTTAATCATACAGTAAAGCTGCATGCCCTCGGGAAAAATTACGGCTTTAGTTTCCCCTTGCTTTCAGCCGTTCGCAGTACCAGAACAGCAAGGCCATTTTGGTTAGTGTTACAAGGCCAGATCAGTCAATCATCCAGACTGTTGCCCCTGCAACTACTGAAAAGGCTGCTGCCCCTCTTCAGGAACCACACGTTTGTCTGGCCTCTCAACAGATACCCCTCCGTTGTGGTTGCACCTACGGTACGGCTATCTGTATCGTTGAGGCACGGAAGCCTCCCCACCAACGGCAAGGTCCATGGTTCATGGGGGGGGATACACAGGGTGAACCAGCTAAAACTTGCACCGAGGGTACTGCGGAGATGGAAAGGGTGAACCAGCTAAAACTTGCACCGAGGGTACTGCAGAGATGGAAAGTGCTGTTGATGTGCGCTTTTCACAGAGTGGATTGGTGGTCAGGGGCTCGTATTCTTGGCCAACAAACACATTGTGATAATAGAAAGCGTATTCTTTGGGCAAACATACTACGAGGGCAGTTCAATAAGTAATGCAACACATTTTTTTTCTCGGCCAATTTTGGTTGAAAAAACCGGAAATTTCTTGTGGAATATTTTCAAACATTCCCGCTTTGTCTCGTATAGTTTCAGTGACTTCCGACAGGTGGCAGCGCTGTACGGAGCTGTTAAAATGGCGTCTGTAACGGATGTGTGTTGCAAACAACGGGCAGTGATCGAGTTTCTTTTGGCGGAAAACCAGGGCGTCTCAGATATTCATAGGCGCTTGCAGAATGTCTACGGTGATCTGGCAGTGGACAAAAGCACGGTGAGTCGTTGGGCAAAGCGTGTGTCATCATCGCCGCAAGGTCAAGCAAGACTGTCTGATCTCCCGCGTGCGGGCCGGCCGTGCACAGCTGTGACTCCTGCAATGGCGGAGCGTGCGAACACACTCGTTCGAGATGATCGACGGATCACCATCAAACAACTCAGTGCTCAACTTGACATCTCTGTTGGTAGTGCTGTCACAATTGTTCACCAGTTGGGATATTCAAAGGTTTGTTCCCGCTGGGTCCCTCGTTGTCTAACGGAACACCATAAAGAGCAAAGGAGAACCATCTGTGCGGAATTGCTTGCTCGTCATGTGGCTGAGGGTGACAATTTCTTGTCAAAGATTGTTACAGGCGATGAAACATGGGTTCATCACTTCGAACCTGAAACAAAACGGCAATCAATGGAGTGGCGCCACACCCACTCCCCTACCAAGAAAAAGTTTAAAGCCATACCCTCAGCCGGTAAAGTCATGGTTACAGCCTTCTGGGACGCTGAAGGGGTTATTCTGTTCGATGTCCTTCCCCATGGTCAAGCGATCAACTCTGAAGTGTTTTATGTGCTACTCTTCAGAAATTGAAGAAACGACTTCAGCGTGTTCGTAGGCACAAAAATCTGAACGAACTTCTCCTTCTTCATGACAACGCAAGACCTCACACAAGTCTTCGCACCTGAGAGGAGCTCACAAAACTTCAGTGGACTGTTCTTCCTCATGCACCCTACAGCCCCGATCTCGCACCGTCGGATTTCCACATGTTTCGCCCAATGAAGGACGCAATCCGTGGGAAGCACTACGCGGATGATGAAGAAGTTATTGATGCAGTACGACGTTGGCGCCGACATCGACCAGTGGAATGGTACCGTGCAGGCATACAGGCCCTCATTTCAAGGTGGCGTAAGGCCGTAGCATTGAATGGAGATTACGTTGAAAAATAGTGTTGTGTAGCTAAAAGATTGGGGAATAACCTGGTGTATTTCAATGCTGAATAAAACAACCCCTGTTTCAGAAAAAAAATGTGTTGCATTACTTATTGAACTGCCCTCGTACTTTTGAAGTGGGACGAAACCTGTTAAAATAAAAAAACTTAAGTATGGTAAATTGGTATGTCTGTGGTGTTCGTTGTAGGATTTTGGCGCGAGTCGTTTGAGAGATATCGTATTTTGAAAGGTTTCCATGCCGACACTTGTTGATGCCACTCAACCTGCGTAGGTCCTAGGTAAGATGTTGTTATATTTGCTTACATTGTGCTTGTGTGTTCCGTGAGTGCATTGCGATATGCTAGTCAGTTATTGTGTGACAGTCCAGGCAGTAGGTCGTGAGTTGACAATGAGATTTACCAATGGAGAAAAACCCGACATGATGTATAGAGAGGGTAGGAAGACTGCAGCTCGTTCTTGTACGGTGTGGGCGGCAAGATATCCCAATAGATGTCAACCATCTCGGCAATAGTTAATCAAACTCTTCAGATAGTTTCATGAAAGTGGTAGCATAACACCTATAAAACGTAGATGTTATGTTCTATAGTGCTTAGAGCCATTTGAACCGGATCGAACACACCTGGGACGCTATCGTGCGGTAGCTCCACAGCCACAAACCACCGGCCTGTAATTTACGAGAATTGCGTGATCTGTGTGTAGACATCTTCTGACGCATACCACCGAACACTTACCAAGGATTAGTCGGAACATACCAGGCAAAATCGGTGCTGTACTGTCTTTCAAAGGTAGACCAGTGCGCTACTGAGAAGGTGGCAGTAATGCTTTGGCTCATCAGTGTCTGTCGGCTGTGAATAGGCGGGCAAAGCAACCAGCAGAAAGCTAGTAGTGAATACGGTAAAGTGTCAGAGGTTGGCTTATTTGTGGCTGCTACGGAAAGTCGCCATCCCATCTTTATATGAGAGACAAGTCTGGGACGACTTTTTATATATATTCGCAATACAAGTTAGACGTGATGTCATCTCCAAGCAGGGTTAGCTAGAGCGTGACACGGCAAACAGGTGCGCTGCGTCACGACGTGGAGCGCGGAGCGTGCCTCTGGTAGAACCGCGGCCTTGCGGTAACAGCGGGGTGAACGCCCTGCCGGCACGTCCTGGAAGGCTGCTCACTTTCTCCCAGCACGCCAGTGCACAATGTGCTCACAACTGCATAGCCTCCTACAGAACTTTCGCCGCAGACGCAGCTGTCGAGGCACCCGTCTCATTCGACGGCTGTACGCGCTCTCGAGTTTACAACCTTCGGTACCAGCCGGTAGCCGAAGGAGCCGATTTGCCTTTATACGTTGCAATAAAGCGGCGTGTTTTGCACGCGGCACCATCTCTAATACTACCTAATTACTTTATGTCGGTAGGCAACGCGACGCGTTTACAGTCTCCTGAGATTACTGCAGCATACAAGCTCCTCCCGATACGAGTTCACTGATATTATCCGATTCCAAGAGAGGTGCAGTAGTGCACGAAAGAGAGAGAGAGAGAATACGCGCCGTCCAAAAAATGGTTCAAATGACGCTGACCACTATGGGACTTAAGGGGTGTAGGACGTCAAACAGGCCGACTTGGAGCAGGAGAGGCACCACAGGACATTTTAATTTCCACTGTCTATACTTTTACAAGTAAATTCATAAAACTTTGTCAGCATGACCAGGAAGGCTTCGGGATTCACACTCGTAGCAGCGGAAGTTCAAAAACATAACTTTTTTTTTTTACATGTGAAATTTCATCATTTTTTCACTTACTATTGGCTGCATTTGTTGCTATGGGTACACTTTTCTTCATAAGTAAGAAAGACTGTCCGATGAATTTTGCACAGCATACAAACCATACTTACAGGTGTCTGAAACTCTAGAATCTATTTAATTTATGAAAAAATGTATGAGCTGTTACGTTTTAAACTTTGTGTTCAGAAAAAAATCAAATTTTGTAGTTAATTATCACAATTTTTACCACAGTTTTTAATAGATTTGGAAAATTCTAGAGTTTCATACACCTGTAAGTATGGTTTGCATGCTGTGCAAAATTCATCAAAAAATCTCTCTTACTTGTGAAGAAAAATGTACCTATAGCAACAAATGCAGCCAACAGTAAGTGAAAAAATGATGAAATTTCATTTCTAAAAAAAAATAATTTTGTTACGTTTTTGCACTTCCACTGCTATGAGTGTGAATCCTGAATCCTTCCTGGTCATGCTGACAAAGTTTTATGAATTTATTTGTATAGAAAATAAAATGTCCTGTGGTGCCTCTCCTGCTCCAATTCGGACCGTTTGACGTCCTAACCCCCTTAAGATCTGAGGTCATCAGTCCCCTAGAACTTAGAACTACTTAAACCTAACTAACCTAAGGACATCACACACATCCATGCCCGACGCAGGATTCGAACCTGCGACCGTAGCGGTCACGCGGTTCCAGACTATAGCGCTTAGAACCGCTCGGCTACGCCGGCCGGCACGCCCCGTCCGCCACGATGTAATTAGAGATGGAGCACAAACTTCCAATGGGGAAGGAAATCGACAGTGCTCTTTCAAAGGAACCATGGAACCATCTCACCATTTCATTGCACAGTCCAGGATTTTGGTACGGGACTTGGAGTGTGTATGTGTATGTGTGTGGGTGGGAGGGGGGGGGGCTGCGCTCATAAAAACTTTGTATAATCGTGCTGTCTTCACATTCTCTAGAGTAAACGAACTTTATTTTCTTAATCTATTATTACACCAGGTAACGACTCAAAAATATCATCGCCGGCCGGAGTCGTCGAACGGTTCTAGGCGCTACAGTCTGGAACCGCACGACCGCTACGGTCGCAGGTTCGAATACTGCCTCGGACATGGATGTGTCTGATGTCCTTAGGTTAGTTAGGTTTAAGTAGTTCTAAGTTCTAGGGGACTGATGACCTCAGAAGTTAAGTCCCATAGTGCTCAGAGCCATTTGAACCCAAAAATATCAATCAGAATCGCGCTATATCACACCTGGCAACTTGTGTTTGAAACTGAGTTTTGTTTGAGGCCGTTACATTGCACTTAACGTAGTTGGCATTCGTTCTGATGGCGATTTTACACTGATCAATCAGAACATTACGACCACTTACCTAATAGCCAATCCGTCGAGGTTTGGCAAGGATAAAGCGGCTACTCGTCGTAGCATGGAAGTAATGAGACCTTGGTAGGTCATTGGAGGGAGATGGTACCACATCTGCATACACAAGGCACCTAATTCCAATAACTTCCGGTGAGGGGAGCGATGAGCTCTGACGCCACGTTCAGTCACATCCGCCGGCCGGTGTGGCCGCGCGGTTGTAGGCGCTTCAAACTGGAACCGCGCGACCGCTACGGCGCAGGTTCGAATCCTGCCTCGGGCACGGATGTGTGTGATGTCGTTAGGTTAGTTAGGTTTAAGTAGTTCTAAGATCAAGGGGACTGATGACCTCAGATGTTGAGTCCCATATTGCTCCAAGCCATTTGAACCATTTTGAATCAGTCACATCCCAGATAGGTTCAATATGGTTCAGATCTGGCGAGCTGGGGGGACGGCACATCAACTGGAACTCGCCACTGCGTCCCTCGAACCACTCCACCACACTTATGAACTTACGACTAGCGCATTATCTTGTTGAAAATGGCACAGCCGTCAGGAAACATGATCGTATGAAGGTGTGTACGTTGTTTGCTACCACTGTACGACACTCATTGGCCGTCATGGTGCCTTGTGCTCCACTGGGCCCATGAAAGCCCACGTGAATGTTCCCCAGAGCATAACGTAGCCGCCGCCAGCTTGTCTCCGTCACGCAGTACAGGCGTCAAGGAGCTGTTCGCCTGGAAGGCGACCGTTTCGCGCCCTCCAATCGGCATGAAGAAGAATGTATCGGCACACATCAGACCATACAACGCTCTGCCACAGCGCTAACGGCCAGCTCCAATGGTCACGGGCCCTTTTCAGTCGTAGTTGATGTCTTGTATTAACATTGGCACATGGCTGGGTCTTCGGCTGCGGAGGCCCATCGTTAGGAGTGTTCGGTGCACTGTGTGTTCAGACACACTTGTACTCTGCCCAGAATTAAAGTCTGATTTTAGTTCCGCCACAGTTCGCCGCCTGTCCTGTTTTACCAGTCTGCCCAGCCTACGACTTTCGACATCTGTAATGAGGGGTGACCGCCCAACCCCACTACGTCTGGACCTGGCTTCACCTTGGTTTCGACCCGTGTTGGAAACACTCATCACAGCCCTCCTCGAACACCCGACTAGTCGTGCAGTTTCCAAAATACTCGTGCCGAACCTAAGAGCCATCATAATCTGCCCTCTGTCAAACTCAGATCGGACACCTTCTCCATTCACGCTCATTGATGCAACATGTACCGTGCGTGTATCTGATCAGCAGTGATTCCTCGCCAGGTAACGCTGCTATCGCCTGGACGGATATAAATCGAAAGGAGGTCGGTGGTCATAATGTCCTGAATAATCAGCGTAATCCTTATTGCGTAAGTGATGGAGTGACAGCAAGAGATATCAATCACATTTTTTTCGAATGAAACTGTATGCAGACCAGCAAACTAATTTCATACGACAGTTAATCAGATACCATCAAGCATTACCTATTAATATACCAGGTCGCCATCAAAGCAAATTAATTATGAAATTAATTATAATTTTTAATTAAATGTAATGTCAGACTGTAAAATCCTAGACAATTCCAAAAAATCCTAAAATACTGAGTGGTGGCTGTATGGTCTTCAGATGAAGAAGGAAAACCGAATAAATGCGCGGACGACTCGCTCTCTGAGGGTTCCCTACAAAATTAATTATTAGGGACACGGAAGTCGCCAACGTCGCAACCTATAGAAAGACTTGCACCAGACCATTATTATATATAATAATTTCGCGTGGCTCAATGGCCTGGTGCAAGTCTTTCTATAGGCTGCGACGTTGGCGACTTCCGTGTCCCTAACCTACCCCAGTTATGCAACTGGCCAAAGGGGACCTACAGGTCAACGGGTTGTTTCTGCTGAGTCATCATGTCGCTGAGGTTACGTTAAAACGAAGACTGAAAAATCCGTAGCCCGACAGAGATTCGATCCCATGACCT
Organism: Schistocerca americana; assembly: GCF_021461395.2. Classification (NCBI taxonomy): domain Eukaryota; kingdom Metazoa; phylum Arthropoda; class Insecta; order Orthoptera; family Acrididae; genus Schistocerca; species Schistocerca americana. The sequence goes on from NC_060123.1 coordinate 228,629,035, forward strand.
TCTGGTTACCAGACGTGCGCTTCACCGCTTAACAACCAGGCCCGCTATGTAGGATGTAGGTAGTTCATCTATAGATTTTGATGAGTGTGTTTGCGATATCAAAATATGTGCGTATCTTTTGATTGCCCTGATTTTGAAGCTTATTCACTCCGCCAAGGGACCGTAAATCTTGGCATTCCACATAAATTTCACCTTGATACTTCTAAACGTTCGTTGGAAAAAGGGCCCTTGACAGATAGACAAACTGACTGATTCACCGACCGACCTACACATAGACGGAGAGAGAGAGAGACAGAGACAATGGGAACGGGGTAAAGACGGGGTGACACAGAATAGCGGGAATGTTTGAAATGAGTAGTGGCAACCATGAGCAGTTGGCAGCACTGCGGGTTCGTGACAGTTAGCGAGTAAAGAGTCCGCCATTTCAGCAATCATGCATCAGTGGAACGGAAAACAGCGTGCGTTAGCCATAAAAATGTTTTTAAAAAACGATAGTTTGGTAGCGGCGCAGAGGGAGTTTCGACGTTTTTATAATTTACGACGTCTTGATGCCGTTCCGTCGAAACACGCGTTAAAATGTTGGATTAGTAACTTTGAAGAGACTGGATCTGCCTTCAAGAAGAAACCAACAGGACGACAAAGAAGTGTGCGTTCTCCAGCGAACAGTGTTGTTGTACGAGAGTCTGTCTTACGGAGCTCACGGCTTTAAAGTCGTAATCAAGCAGCAGTGGTTTGGATGTCACGGGATAGTATTCGCAGAATTCTTCATCTTGATTTAAAATTTCATCCGTAAAAACCAAACTACAGATGGTGCAACAATTGAAGCACAACGATTACCAGTTACGATTTGGATTCTGTCGACAAATGATAACAAAAATTAACAATGACGATGAATTTCTAAACAAGCTATGGATGTCAGATGAGGCGCAATTTCATCTCACAGGTTATGTGAATAAACAGAACTACCGTTATAGGGCTAACACAAATTCTAATGACGTTCATGAGCGACCTTTACACGATAGTAAAGTGACAGTACGGTGTGGTGTTTCATCACATGGGATTATCGGACCATATTTTTTCGCAAATGAACAGGGAAACACAATAACTGTGAATGCCGATCGTTACGTGGAGATGTTACGAACTGTCGTTACACCTGCATTGAACAACTTTCCAAAGGTTCAAGAAGCCTGGTTTCAACAGGGCGGACCGACATCACACACGGCACGGCAGTCAACGGCATATGTGCGAGGATTGTTTGGCATCCGTGTGATCTCCCGATTCGGCAACATTCCCTGGCCCCCTAGCTCGCCAGCTTTTTATGTTTATTACGTTTACAATTTTTTCTTGTTGGGCTACCTCAAGAGCAAGGTCTACACGACTCGACCAAGAACCCTGGATGAGTTAAAACAGAGATTTCGGGATGCAATTCATAGTGTCCCAGGTGAGATGTTGCAGCGGTCAATGAGAAATCTCAACAGCAGATTTCTCGAATGTATTCGTACAGGAGAATGCCATCTGAAGGGCGTAATTTTTTTAATGATAAATGTTTCGTAAATGGCAAAGTTGTAAGGTTTCAATTACTATGAATGCAATTTCTCTCGTTCATCACTTCTAGTTTTATTGGATTATGGAAATGTTCCCATTTTTCTGTGCCACCCTATATTTTGTACTTAAAATAGCTCTGAAGTCTTCAAAACACCGTAGTCGATTTTTACTGGTTTTATTGTGAATTACGTCGTATTGCTTTAGCAGACTGGTGTCTGGCACTGATCTAAGAGTGGCAGTTCGGAAGGTCTCACTTACAGTATGTTTCGGGAGAACGTGCTGTCGTCGACGAACAGTTCCAACCCGCACATTAAGATTGAACTTCTGCTGGTGTCTAGCCTAGCCTCGATTGTGGTGTGAGGATTTACTTCCAACAGATGTTAGTTGTGGAACTCTGCCATTCCATCTCTCGTCAGTATTACCTGTCTGTCAACAAGATTGAATATACATGAGACTGGCATTCTAATAGGCCATCGGCAGAAGAACTTCCGTGTGCGGCGAACGGCAGGCCGAAGACCTTGTCCATGTTCAAGATGTACCATTACACGAAATGTCCGTGAAGTACCCTCTGCCGCGCGGGATTAGCCGAACGGTCTCGGGCGTTGCAGTCATGGACCGTACGGCTGATCCCGGCGGAGGTTCGAGTCCTCCCTCGGGCATGGGTGTGTGTGTGTGTGTGTGTTGTCCATAGCGTAAATTAGTTTAAGTTAGATAAGGTAGTGCGTATGCTCAGGGACCGATGACCTCAGCAGTTTGGCCTCATAAGACCTTACCACATATTAATTACCTCTGCCATACACTCCATAGTCAGTCTGGAACCGCGCGACCGCTACAGTCGCAGGTTCGAATCCTGCCTCGGGCATGGATGTGTGTGATGTCCTTATGTTAGTTAGGTTTAAGTAGTTCTAAGTTCTAGGGGACTGATGACGTCAGATGTTAGTCCCATAGTGCTCAGAGCCATTTTGAAGATTTGAAAGATAAATTAAGGTGTAATGTCAACGGCTAGGACACCTCCCAGCCCTGAATCTTTCATAAATAATGTATATGATTTGTTTTGCTGTAGTGCTGCAACAAAAGGAAGTTAAAACGAAGTGGACATAGAAATCAGAAAAACAGGAAGTACTAAAAACGCACCCAAGAAAGCGAAGCAATATCTGACGATAATTCTTGCAAGGAGCGACGAAATTCAAGTAATACAAACCACAACTTTTGTTGCAGTAATTACGCAGAGATGGTAATAGCAGCTCAAGATAGGGTGACACAGAACACAGCATCAATACACTAGAAGTGGTAGGTGAGTTTTCCTATGTGGGCAAGGAAATAACCCGGTGGCCAAAGTAGAGGAGGTATAAAATTCAGACTGACAATAGCGAGAGAAACTTTTCTGAAGAAGGGAAATCTGTTAAAATTGAATTTAGATGTTTGGAATCTCTTTTCTGTACGTATTTGCCAGAAGTATTACCTTGTACAGAAACGAACGTGAACGACTAGTAGTTCAGAGAAGAAAAGAAAGAAGTTTTTGAAACGTGGTGTTGCAGAAGAATGCCGAAGATCAGTTGAAGAGATCGGATAACTAATAAGGATGTACTGAACCAGATTCGGAAAACAGACAACTTGTACACAATAGATACATGTTCAAAGTATTATGGTCTTCGAAGTAACGACTGGCATTGCTTATAACCCGCTGCCACCGATGTGCAAGATGTGGGATACCCTTAGCAATGTCAGTTTTGTTGATAGTTCGAGTGGGGTGGTCTACTGCCCGACGAATCTCTGTAACAATTCTGAAGCGAAGTGCTTCCTTCAATTTATCAATCAAATCAAAGTCGCTAGCGGTTAAGTGGAGGGAATGTGGTGGGTGGTACACCACTTCCCAGCCCAAGTCGAATCAGTCATAACTTACACCACATGCATTCAAGCGTTGTCCTGCAAAATGATAGCCAGGACCTGCAGAAAGTGTCACCGCTACTTTCTGTAAGTTGTTCATTTTTTTACAGCCTGCGACTAGCTTAGAGCCAGAAGCGATGACACTTTCTGCAGGATCCTCCTATCGTTTTACAGGATAATGCTCGGGCGTATGTGGCGCAAGTTGTGACTGATTTCTTCGGTCGTTGGGAATGGAAAGTGCTTTACTACCTACCCCAATTTCCCCCCCCCCCCCCCCCACTTAAGTTCTTGCGATTTCAACCTGATTGCTAAATTGAAGGACGCACTTCATGGTATTCGCTTCAGAACTGCTACAGAGATTCGTCGGCCAGCAGGCCGCTGCACTCTATCAACACAAATGGCGTTGCAAAGGGTATTCCAAGACTTCCAAAGCGTTCTCAACGGGTTATACACAATGCTGGTGACTACTTTAGAAGACAGTAAAACTTTGAACCATGTGTATCTGTCTATATATATAAAAGACAATGCCGACTGAGTGATCGTCGTCCACCTCAAACCGCCAAGGATAGAAACTTTAAATTTGGAGAGGGCGTTTGTCTTATACTCTAGACATCGTTTAAGAAGAGATTTCTCGAAATTCCACTCCTAAGGGATTGAAACAGGCTATAAAAGCTTTTCGAAACTATGTCGCTATTAAGGCAGTTTGGAGCAAGACCAACGAAAACTGGTACATGATTTCTCGGTCAAAAGTAGTGAAATACGTATTACGCCATTTTTTTTGGAAATTACTATGGGAGATAAATGGTGAGTGAAAGTACTTTTCTGACAAATCATTATTAAAGAACTGCTGAAGTATTTTCAAAGCTATTGAAAGGTGGCTACACTGAGTCACAGCGCCAGAGAGTGCGCCAAAGATTATTATTCCGCTGTCTCCACTGGGCACAGTGGTAGTTCAGAGGATGTCGAGAGCAGTCGTTGTTCTGTTGGGTGAGAGAGTAGACGAACTGAGTGTTGACTGAAATGTTGTACTGTTCGGTTGGTGTAATGTATAGATGGAAGAAGATGCAATTGTCAGAACATATTTGAGAAAGGAGATGGGCTTTTGATTTATGATGCTGGTGTAATGAAATATTTTCGTGAATATATAATGAGGTAAAAAGATATTACAGTTTTCTTTAATAACAAACCCTCTTGCTCACAGGTACAGTCAACAAAGCATCTGGCTCGTGTTCATTTATTAGACTTGTAATTCTGGTTTATATGCGCAATTATAGTATTTCTGGTTTTTCAATTAGTTCATTGTAAATGGTGTTTAAAATATTTTGTCGTATTGAGAAAGAACCGATCCAGATACATGTATGTTGAGTCACACTACCACACACAGAACAGTTACACTTGTGATTTGTTGTTTCGTTGCTTTTATAGTTGCAGGGGACTTAATTAATCAATTGTGTTAATGGAAATTCCTTGTCATTCTTTATTTTTGATTTATGCAGTCAGATTGGGTGCTAATAATAGTCAGGGCCAATCGGTTACGAGACTTCGTAACCGGTCACACAGTTAGTAAAATTATTGCATTTATTCATTAATATTAGTCTTTTCTTTTTAATTAAGTCCCCATGCACTATATCTATCAAACTGGTACTTGACTTCTCGGTTAAAGATTAAAAGAAAATACATGGAAAACTCAACACCTATGGACATAAATAAGGGATAAAAGCTTTATGAAAATATTTCATTATATTAAAATATTTTTTAATCTAAATCTATGAAAACTGGTATTTGACTTCTCAGTTAGAAATGTATATGTAACTGGCAGAATTTCGCTACGGAAGCATTTTTGAAGCTGAATTTATGAAAATTTAATTTGGCTTCTTTTTCAGAATTAACAAAAAGTACGTGTTACACTGTTTTGCAGATTCACCCCTAAGGAAGTGGAAGAGGGATTGAAAACTTTTAGGGAAATATTTTGTTACATTAAAACATTTTTTACGCTGAATCTATGAAAATTGGTATTGCAATTCTCAGTTAGATATGACGAAATATGTGTTACGGGGTGGACGTTTCTATGGAAATATCCTCACAAGAACTCACAAAGCATGATAACAAGGACATTAGGAAAAGAAAGTGCTTCTATGGCCTTAATAAGGGTGAAAAGTTTAGAAGGTGTTCCAATTTGTGAACAACATAAAGAATCAGTTAAAGAAAACCAAAAACATCTGCACAAACCCTACAGCCTACGCGAGCGAAACAGCGGGCACTAAGCTAGTTTTGTGTAATCTGTAAAGAGTTGCCACCATTAAAGTTCCAACCCTCGCATTTGGCACACACTGAGGGATGAATGCAGCAAGGAGGTTCAAATGGACGTAGGCTGCAGTAGTTGTTCAGATATGAAAAGACTCGTTGACGGTAGACTCGAGTGAGAGCTGCATCAAATCAGTCTTCGGACTAAACGCAACAGAAACATGGACAACAACCGAGACAACGAAAATTATTTAAACATTTAGGATCCTTTTTGGAACTGTGGTAAAAAATGGAGGGACGGTCGAGCACTTGAGTAAAACCGAAGTCGCAGTCGACCAACTTGTCAGCGAAATACGCTATAAAACGCTGTATGACGTAATAGCAGTATTAGAAGGTGTTGTTATCAACACACGCTTGACTCTGTGTGAAGATTAGAAAGTAGAGTGAATGGCTACGGTCTGCTGATTCACGTAATCTTACCTTCTTTTCCTCGCGTGGCGGTGGTTACACGAGCGAAAGCGGCGGCCAGTGCCGTGTGTCAGACGGTTCTTGTTGTAGTTCGTGGAATACAGGTGTATATGCAAATGCAGAGAGCTATCTGAAATTCAGATGAGCGAGGGAACAGGCCGAGAAAAAAAAATAACAAAATGGAGGCTGCCTGTGTTTCGGGACGCCCTGCCCAGAGGGCTCAAGGGCTTACCACTAGCCTTACTTGCCAATGCCCTCTTATTTGTAAAATTTAGCAATCACTTGGGAGACCACACACTATGCCCACAAGTTTATGAAAAGACGGCACACACTTTTTTAAACAGACATCAAACATTAACCCGAATTGTTCCAATGTTCCACTATGTTTTATCCACCGTATTTCGTTGATGAAAAGGGTCGATTTTTAGCAATTCTATACAGCCACTCTTTAGATGAAAGATCCGTACCTAACGACCGTCTAGTTGCCAATGTTACACAAAATAGACTCACTCACTCACTAACTCACTCCGTTGGCTTCTTTGGGACTTGACATCCCGCGCCGCGTTCACTATCTCCCTTCATTTCTTCCTGTCTTGCGCCGCTTCCTCCCATTCAGTCATACCCAGCACTCTGCAGAGTGGTGTCACCTCGTCTTGCAATCTGCTTCTTCGTCTTCCAGGCGGTCGTGAGCCTTCCACCTTCTTGTCATAAAACTGACGGACTACTCTGCCATGGTACATTCTGACAACAAGGCCTGTCAGTTGCAAACGTTACGCTTTGGCGATGTTCACACCGAGGGTTGGTCGACTAGCTTAACTAATTTCTTCGTTGGATCTCCAGACCCATTTTTGTGTTGCTTCGGTAACATGTTGACCCAAAGCTTTTTGGAACCGATGACCGTCGCAGTCTAGTCCCTCTGATCTCCCAAACCAACCAACCAACCAACCAAAGCTTTTTCTGTAAACTTTATTTTTGAAGACTGAGAGTTGGTGCTCTTCTTTTTTGGTCATGTTCCATGCTTCTGCTCCCTATAGCAGTACTGGATTGATGCTTGTGTTGTATTCGTTGTATTCGTGTTGTGTAGTACACATGAAAGAAAACAGAAGTAATTCACTGAATTATAGGCCCATATCACTACCATCGATCTGTAGCAGAATTTTTCGCCACTACTGTGATCCAATATCGTGGAATACTTGATACTGAAGATATAGTGACACACAACCAGCACGGATTCAAAAAATACGGATCTTGTGAAACAGGACTGGGCTTTATTCTCACGAATTTAATGCTATGAATAGGGATCTTAAGTTGATATCACATTTTTGCATTTCCAGAAGGTTTTTGACACAGTTCCACACAAGCGGCTTCTGATAGGATTGCGTGCCTATCGAGTATCTTCTCAGTTGCGCGAGTGGATTCGTGATTTCCTCTCAGGAAGTTCATCATTAGTAGTAAATGATCAAATAAAACGATTTAGGAGCAGTACTCTTAGGTTGTTCGTTTACGTCTAGTAAAGTCATAAGAAGATCAAAACGAATTGCAAAAAGATTTAGAAAAGATATCTTCTTGGCACAAAAAGTGGCGCTTGACACTAAACAAAATGGAAACTGTGAGGTCCTCCACTTAAGTACTGAAAAAGTTTTGTTAAATTTCGGTTACTCGATAAGCAACACAAATCTAAAGGCTGTCAACTGAACAAAAAGACCTATGGATTACAATTCCGAACAAAGTGGAACCATCACACAAAAAATATTTTGAGGAAGGTGGGGCTACGTTTATTGATAGATCATTTACGAGATACAACGTATCTGTTAAAGAACTGTCTACACTACGTTAGTCCGTCCTTTTCTGGATTATTGCTGCGCGGTATGGGATCTTTAGCAGATAGAATTGGAGAAGGACATCGAAAACATCAAAAGAAGGGGAGCAAATTTTTTATTGACACGAAATATTGGAGTTTCATAGGTATTATAAGTGAGCTGGGGTGACAATCGTTAAAACAAGAGCGTTTTCCGCTGTGGCGATATTTTTTCTCAAAATTTCATTGAATAACTTTCTCCTCTGCGTGTGAAAACATTTTTATGACTCCTACCTGCAGAGTCAGGAATTATCATCGCAATAAAATAAGAGAAATCAATGTTCGCACAGAGAGATTTGGGTATTAGTTTTTCCGATGTTCTGTTCGAGAGTGGATCGGTAGAGAAGTAATCTCAAAGTGGTTCGATGAATCATCAGCCAAGCACTTAAATGTGAATTGTAAACCAGGAAAGCAGAAACTGATGAAGTTCGGCTGTTGTTACAACGCTCCATATAAGAAAGTAGTGGCGCTCTTCAGACGACCTCCCTATGCTAAGCGCTGCTGCAGTATGCTTAACGACAAACAGGGATACGTGCCGGTAGTTGCAGCGTTGCTGCCGCGTCGCCAAGCAGTGTTACGATCCAGTGCGGTACGTATAAGGAGTCTCGTGGTGAATGTGTGTGGAGGCAGATAGTGCGATAGCCTCCGTTGGCCGTTCCATTCCAATGAAATCTAAGCGTCTGGATAGTTTACGTCCATACCAATTACCTGCCTTACCTCTTGCTTTTCCCTGCGCTGCTGCCGGTCGTCCGTGAATGCAAATCGTTCGCTATCTTGCGAAGTCAGCATTAATAAGGTAGAAAATAAAGCTGGGCGGCGGCTTTGAAGAAAGCATGAGCACATATATTTTCGGCGAAGACGATAGTGGGTACCACTAAAGCTTCGCAAAAACTGCAGTTATTTAAAAAAGTATTCACCGTCCTCTTTCATTCTCTTCAGTTTCTGAAACTACACACGCCATTACTTGTGTAAATACAGAATCAGTCACGTTTTATATAGCTTTATCTATGACAAGACGCGCTGCGGATTTTTATCCATTTACAACTGGCTTAATGAATGTGTATCTCCATCAGATATACGTCTCTGTTGACGATATTTTCCACGCTGAAGTTGACCTGTGCAAAATAACAATTCCTTTAGCTACCAAGTTTCTCGAGTTGTATATTTAGTAGTTAGGTGTTTAGGAACTTAAAATTTAACACCCGGAACACAAAGTATCTTCCAATAGGAGCAGATATATTAAAAATGGTTCAAATGGCTCTGAGCACTATGGGACTCAACTGCTGTGGTCATCAGTCCCCTAGAACTTAGAACTACTTAAACCATACTGACGTAACGACATCAGACACATCCATGCCCGAGGCAGGATTCGAACCTGCGACCGTAGCGGTTGCGCGGTTCCAAACTGTAGCGCCTAGAACCGCTCCGCCACTCCGGCCGGCAGCAGATCTATCCAGCATACAACTCGATACAGAGCAAATTGTAACTTGCAGCAGTTACATGAATCTAGTATTAGAATTCTGTACCACAGGTAAAGATGGATAAATCAGGATAGAGGTTGGCCTCATGTCGAAACGGAATTTTTTGGGGTTGCGAAATAGGTAATAAACGGAAATACAAGGGTTGGAACTTTAATAATGGCAATTATTCATTTACAGCTAGTACAAAATAAATACGTGTTTCAAAGCTTTACTGACCTTCAAAGTAGTCACTAGCATTGTGTATAACCCGTTGCCAGCGATGTGGAAGTCGTACGATACTCTTAGCAGTGCAAGTTGTGTTGAAAGCTCGAGCGGCGCTGCCTGTTGCCCGACGAATTTGTAGCAGTTCTGAAGCGAATGCCGTGAAGTGTCTCCTTCGGTCTAGAAATCGAGTTGAACTTGCGAGGGTGTAAGTCAGGGGAGTGCAGTAGGTGTTGTAGCACTTACCGGCCCCATCAGTCAAAGAAATCAGTAACAGCTTGCACTGTACTTGCTTGAGCATTGTCGTGCAAAATGATGGTCAGGTCCTGCAGAAAGTGTCATCACTTCTGTCAGTAAGCTGGTCGTAAGTTGTGTTCCAAAAATGAACAGCACAGAGACAGAAGTGATGACACTTTCTGCAGGACCTGACCATCATTTTGCAAAACAATGCTCAAGCACGAACAGTGCAAGCTGTCACTGATTTGTTTGACTGTTGGGCTGCTAAGTGCTATACCACCTACTGCACTCGCCTGACTTAAGCCCTCGTGAGTACAACTCGATTTCTAAACTGAAGAAACACTTCACGGCATTCGCTTCAGAACTGCTACAAATTCGTCGGGAAATGACCGCGCCGCTGGAACTGTCAACGCAACTGGCACTGCTAAGAGTATTCCACGATTTCCACATCGCTGGCGAAGGGTATACACAATGCTGGTGACTACATTGAAGGTCAGTAAAACTTTGAAACGCGTATCTATTTTGTACGAGCTGTACATAAATAGTTGCCACTATTAAAGTTCCAATCCTCGTACGTTATCAACGAAACTCTACTTATAAACACCTTGTTACATGTGGCCGAGACAGAGTTGCAGAGAACAAGAAGAGGGAGTTGGAGGCCATGGAAAAGGATGTGTTCAGACTGTCACTGGAAATATCCAGGAGTGTTAAAATATGTATCGAAGACGTCCAATTACGAATGTATGGTCATGTCCAACGGATGGGGGAATCCGAGTTAAAAACAGAGAACGCCGAAGAAAACTTGGTAAGAGGGGATTTTAAAAGCGACGACATCAAGAAAAATGGACGGGTATGAAAATAACGCAATATAACCATTAGCATTATCAGATGTGTAACAAAAAGTTTGTGGTTGGTTGTATCGAAACTAGATAACATGTTTAAAGTTTATTTCCTATTTCTCCACTTTGATCAGGAAATTAATGTGGCGTTTTTGTCGGTTAAGTTCTTTCAGCTGTTATACGATTTTGTGAAGTTCTCTTATTTTATATCTACATCTTATTTTTGATTTCTGATTTCAACCTAACGTTGTTGTGGATTCAATCATAAGAGAATGGTTGAATGAAAGAAGCAGCATGAATATTCGTGCTGATAAGACAAGAAGATGTACTTTGCAAATAAAATATGCTTACTTTTAGGTATCAAAGTAATCTGCCTTCAAAATATTTCAATTTGACCCACGATATTTTTTGTACACTTCCTGTCAAATTTAGTTCTGAGGTACAACACGTTCTCAAACTCACCAAATCAGTCATACCAATAATGGCACCACGTTATGGAATTTTGCCCCTCTTGGATAGATTTCTACGGACGCCCATGCTGCGTTCCATGTGTGAATGGAACGAGGAGGAATCCTAATTCGTGGAACAACAGGAAGCATCCTCTGCCATACACTCCATAGTGATTTGCAGTTTAAGGATGTAAATGTAGAAATTAATGTCATCATATTTACATAGTTTCCTTTTCCTCTTTTCCTGCAGTGATCAGTCCGAGGACTGGCTGGTAGCAGGTCTCCATTCATCACGTCTTTCCGACTTTCTCTCCATTTCTCCATAGGTCTTACATCCTGCCTTTCCATTATTTGACTTCCTTTATGCCATTTTTATTAGCATACTGTTCTATTATTGTGTTGAGGAGCTCAAGTTTTTATCAGATGGCCAATAAGTTGACCTTTTCTTTTGACAACTGATTTCAACACGCTTTTCATCTCACCCACTCTTTTAAGGGTCTCGTCGATTCCAACCTTGTCAGTCTACTTTATTTTGAGCTCGCGTCTTACATCATCACATCTCGAAAGAGTTTAGTTTCTTCTGTTCCTCAGTTCCAGGAGTCAAGGTTTCACGCTCCAGACATAGGGTGTGAGAAATGTTTGATTTCAAGGCTGATGCTTTTTCAAGGACATATTGTCGAAGGCAGTTTTTGCTTGAGCAATCCTACTAACAACTTCCGCTTTGCTCTGTCCACCCCTATCGCTCTTACTTCCTAAACAAGTAAACGAGTCAACTTGTCGGTGTACCTGGTTGTATACGTAAACTTGGACTTTGCCTTTCTTATCTACATCACAAGCTATCACTTTTGTTTTGGACTTACTTATTTCCAAACTATACCAATAAACCTTCACCACAATGCGTTAGATAATTCCCATGTATAAAACGTCTTATCTTCCAAACTGTGTGTCATACAATGATACGATTTTGCATGTACATTCAGTGGAATATGTGAAATCTGTCTGAAGAGAACGAAGTTAGAGGTAAATAATAAAACGTCATGACTGATACTGTAAGTTCTGCTACATGAAACAGCGTAAATGTGTTAAATGACGAAATATTTTTCGTTTCATCATTTTGTGTTGGGTTGTCGGTGGGTGTCTGGGAGTGAAAGTTTCATAAAGGTTTAAATTATATAAAACAGAGAATGGGAAAAGAAGCGGAAGGGATGGGTGGGAATTCTTGATTTCCAGGCGCACAGGATCCTGTTGTGATGCAATGGCGAAAAAGGTGAAAATCAGTGCCAGACCGCGACTCGAACCCGGAATTACCGCTCCTCATGAGCGGTTGCCTTAACCGCTTCGACCATCCAGACACGGTCCCTGATTGAGTCAAATGCGTCCCCCGTCCATTAATCACTACTGGCAAATTACTAATTCCCACACAAGTTCGTCGCGCGGGATTAGCCGAGCGGTGTCAGGTGCTGCAGTCATGGACTGTGCGGCTGGTCCCGGCGGAGGTTCGAGTCCTCCCTCGGGCATGGGTGTGTGTGTTTTTGTCCTTAGGATAATTTAGGTTAAGTAGTGTGTAAGCTTAGGGACTGATGACCTTAGCAATTAAGTCCCATAAGATTTCACACATATTTGAACATTTTTTAACACAGAAGTTCGGACGATATTAGTGCATCCACACTCAATCAAACGTCAAGAAGCTATCGCGTTCTTTCAGAAATATATACACGATTATTCAGCTGCCCTTATCTATGGGTTTTATGGATCCTGCAGCACTTTCAAATACCGTGTGCAAGATTTTCGCAGTCTCTCGCTCGCTACACGCAAACTGTTAGTCCTACAGAAAAAATGAACAGGACCTTTTTGTAATAAATTTAATGTAGTTAAATTTTGTACTAAGATACGTTTTTGTTAGAGGTTGCAGTTACAGGCTTATTAAAGAAAAACCTGTTTGTGGATCACTTTTGTACGTTTTTCTGGAGTAATGCAAAAATGCAGCCTCTAGCGAAAGTGTATCCAAATACAAAATATAAGTACATTAAATTTTCTACAAAAAGTTCCTGTTCTTTTTTTCTGTAGGACAAATAGTGCGCGCATAGTGAATTAACGTACCTTAAGCCGTCCTCTTACGGGACGTGAAAACGTACATGGTTTTCACAAAGCGAATTAACATGCCTTAAGCCATCCTCTCACGGGAGTGCAAACATACGTTGAATTCAACACTCGACTCGACAGCGAAGCGTGAAATGGAGAATATGGCACGTCAGATTTTTTCCTCGTGGAGAGGAACGTGGCCAGTGACATGCAGCGTCCGGTTTACGTCACTAGGAGAACATAGAAGACGGTATATTGCATTGAATAAACTCAGCATTTGGTGTGTTTATTTACTACAATGTATGTGGTGTGAATACATACTGTTTCAAAGTATCGGCAAATTGAGGGTCTTCCGAAAATGTGGCGTTTTAGACACGATTTGTTACAAGAAAATGAAAGGAAACTACGCATCAGTAGTTAAAGGCTTCCTATATTTGATGCTATCAGTGTCATAACTTACGTGTTATGGAAACATACAGTTTCAGCACTGCGGCATAGTGATTGTCTATCAAAAGTGTGGCGTCCGGCAACAATTTGTAACAGTTAAATATCAATGACATTTGAAGGTATACTGTTTACGCACTGTTTATAATTCACGGAGGCCTGGCTGCCATCTCGAAGCCCTAGTGTAATTGACAGCGTCAGGAGCCGATAAGACAATGGTTCATCTTTTGTTTTCTAAAAGAGTCTACATCTTTCGTATTCATGTAATACCCTGAAGCGGCCAACAAAACGGTATAGACATGCATAATTATTCAAATACAGAGATGGGTAAACAGGCAGAATACGGCGCTGCTGTCGGCAACGCCTATATAAGACAACGAGTGTCTGGCACAGTATTTAGATCGGTTACTGCTGCTACAATGGCAGTTTATCAAGATTTAAGTTAGTTTGAACGATGAGACACAGCATCTCCGAGGTGGCGATGAAGTGGGGATTTTCCCGTATGACCATTTCACGAGTGTACTGAGAATATCAGGAATCCAGTAAAACATCAGATTTCCGACATCCTGTGGCCGGAAAAAGATCCCGCAAGAATGGGACCAACGACGACTGAAGAGAATCATTCAACGTGACAGAAGTGCAACCGGCCCGCAAATTGCTGCAGATTTCAATGCTGGACCATCAACAACGAACCAGCGTGCGAACCATTCAACGAAACATCATCGATACAGGATTTCAAAGCCGAGGGCCCACTCGTGTGCCCTTGATGATTGCGCGACAAACGCTTTACACCTCGCCCGAGCCCCTCAACATCGACATTGGACTCTTGATGTCGGGAAACATGTTGTCTGGTCGGACAAGTCTCATTTCAAATTGTATCGAACGGATGGACGTGTACGAGTATGGAGGCAACCTCATGAATCCATTGGCCCTGCATGTCAGCATGGCACAGTTCAAGCTGGTTGGAGGCTCTGTAATGGTGTGGGGCGTGTACAGTTGGAGTGATACTGGACCCCTGATACGTCTAGATACGACTCTGATAAGTGACACGTACGTAAGCATGCTGTCTGATTACTTGCATCCATTAATGTTTACTGTGCATTCCGACGGACGTGGGCAATTCCAGTAGGACAATACGACAACCTTTACGTCCAGAATTGCTACAGAGCGGCTCCAGGAACGCTCTTCTGAATTTAAACACTTACGCTGGTCACCAGACTCCCCAGACATGAACATTATTGAGCATATCTGTTATGCCTTGCAACGTGCTCTTCAGAAGAGATCTCCACCCCATGGTACTCTTGCGGATTTATGGACAGCCCTGCAGGATTCATGGTGTCAGTTCCCTCGAACACTACTTCAGACATTAGTTGAGTCCATGCCATGTCGTGTTGAGGCACTTCTGCGTGCTTGCGGGGGCGCTACACGATATTAGACAGGTGTACCTGTTTCTTGGGTCCTTCAGTGTAGAAGTGTTATCTGCAAAAGTTGTCGTTGATTTCATCCTTAATATATAGTTTTGTGTGGGTGCGTGTGTGTGTGTTCCGCATCTCCTCCTAAGGCAATGGACTGACTTCAACGAAACTTGGTACGCATGTCCCTTACTATAGGGTAATAATCGTTGTGGAACAAGAACCACCTATCCATTACAGTTCAGGAGGTATGTCATAAACACGCCGCAGTATGCATAACGTTTAAATTTATTACTCATTTGCTACTAACCCTACCCGCAACTTGTTTCTCAGACATTGTCCACATACGTCGCTGAGTGTAACTACACAAACATATCATTGTACGACACGCACTTCAAGAGCTATGACGTCATTAAGACTGTGAGCGTCAAAAAGTTTTGCATTATGCACAAAGTTTTAATACATTTATTCTTTACTGCTTAGACACTCCTACAGTTGAGTCAGCTTAAGAAAATCCATGAACCTGGCAGCGCTCTAGACAGCTTTCAACTGTGAAGCTCAAACGGATGTAGGCGAAAAAACTCACCGTCTACAGAGCTATGAAGAGGCATTACCACAGAGACGTTTACAAAATCACATTGTGGAGACACGAAGCACGTGCACGCAGCGAACAGAAACGGTCCGGGATATTACGCTACAAACATCTTTCCAATGATGATGAGCAGCTTCGAAAAATCTCTTCCATTCGAATGAAATTACGAAACGAATCCCGATCATAAATCCTAGACGAATTGCATCACTGCGGAGCGATGGCAGTATATAAAACACCGACAATATGGATATAACACATGTACACTACTGGCCATTAAAATTGCTACACCAAGAAGAAATGCACATGATAAACGGGTGTTCATTGGACTAATACATTATACTAGAACTGACATGTGATTACATTTTCACGCAATTTGGGTGCATAGATCCTGACAAATCAGTACCCAGAACAACCACCTCTGGCCATAATAACGGCCTTGATGCGCCTGAGCATTGAGTCAAACAGAGCTTCGATGGCGTGTACAGGTACAGCTAGCTGACCATGCAGCTTCAACACGATACCACAGCTCATCATGAGTAGTGACTGGCGTATTGTGACGAGCCAGTTGCTCGGCCTCCATTGACCAGACGTTTTCAGTTGGTGAGAGATCTGGAGAATGTGCTGGCCAGGGCAGCAGTCGAACATTTTCTGTATCGAGAAAGGCCCATACAGGACCTGCAACATGCGGTTGAGCATTATCATGCTGAAATGTAGTGTTTCGCAGGAATCGAATGAAGGGTAGAGCTACGGGTCGTTACACATCTGAAATGTAACGTCCACTGTTCAAAGTGCCGTCAGTGCGAACAAGAGGCGACCGAGACGTGCAACCAATGGCACCCCATACCATCACGCCGGGTGATACGCCAGTATGGCGATGACGAACACACGCTTCCAATGTGCGTTCACCGCGATGTCGCCAAACACGGATGCGACCATCATGATGCTGTAAACAGAACCTGGATTCATCCGAAAAAAAATGACGTTTTGCCATTCGTGCACCCAGGTTCGTCGTTGAGTACACCGTAGCAGGCGCTCCTGTCTGTGATGAAGCGTCAAGGGTAACCGCAGCCATGGTCTCCGAGCTGATAGTCCATGCTGTTGCAGACGTCGTCGAACTGTTCTTGCAGATGGTTGTTGTCTTGCAAACGTGCTCATCTGTTGACTCAGGAATCGAGACGTGGCTGCACGATCCGTTACAGCCATGTGGACTTAAATGCCTGTCATCTCGACTGCAAGTGATACGAGGCCGTTGGGATCCGTTCCGTATTACCCTCCTGAACCCACCGATTCCATATTCTGCTAACAGTCATTGGATCTCTGCCAACGCGAGCAGCAATGTCGCGATACGATAAACCGCAATCGCGATAGGTTACAATCCGACCTTTATCAAAGTCGGAAACGTGATGGTACGCATTTCTCCTCCTTACACGAGGCATCACAACAACGTTTCACCAGGCAAGCCCGTCAACTGCTGTTTGTGAATGAGAAATCGGTTGGAAGCTTTCCTCATGTCAGCACGTTGTAGGTGTTGCCACCGGCGCCAACCTTGTGTGAATGCTCTGAGACGCTAATCATTTGCACATCATAGCATCTTCTTCCCGTCGCTTAAATTTCGGATCTGTAGCACGTCATCTTCGTGATGTAGCAAATTTAATGGCCAGCAGTGTACAAACTAACATTAGACACTACACGTTAACTATATTCAATTGGAAACCGACAATGACATGGAGATTCAACTGAGTTAACGAATAACTTCTACTAGTACGTATATCAGATCCTTGTACATCGTTATGTAGTGTTCCTCTACTAACAATTCGCTGTTCAAGCCCTCGACGAGTCCATTTTCGTGAAGAAATTGTGATCTGCGCGCCAGATGCAGGCGAGAAGTGCCGCTGGAGAGCGCTGCAGTCGCAAATCACGCTGAAGAGCACGTACAGTGAGATGCAGCTGTGTAGCAAGCACCACAGGTACCACGTCTGGCGTGCTACGCGATGAGAAACACATCCCGTACGAGGTCGGCTTAAGGGGACCACACCCTTCCTATCTAACCTAAGTCAATTTAGGCAAGTATCTGACCCATTTCTGAAAAAACTATTTGATACAGGACCTTAATAGTTTTACTGTATGTTACATGATGCTAATAGAGTCAACTGTACCAAAATCTACTTCATCCACTTTATAGTTTTTAAGAAACACATTTTTAAATTTATTAACAACAAATGTTAAGTTTCTCTGCAGAAAATATTATTTTTGTGAGCTTCCTAATGGGGGATTATTAATGAATGTAGTACCAGAGGTGGCTTTATGTTATGCAGAGTCTCTGAAAATTTCATTCATTTATTTATGATAGTTTCTGATATAATGGGCCACATGTACTGAAAATTTTAGTTTGCGGGAAATTGACTTTAAAGAAAGAACTTTTGAAATTTGTTACTTACAGTTAATTAAAAATGTCGTGCTTCATATGATGGCCCTTCTTTGGCCTGTAGCAGGTCTTCCAGCTTCTTTTTCACCTTCCTGGATGTTTGTCTTGCTTTCTTGGTCATATTAGACGCAGACCTGTCTGCTTCGGGTATCCTCATTTTATCGCAATGTTGCAGCCCAGTGATCATATTTTCAGCAGGATTATTTCCCAGTTCTTTCAGTACCCAACACTTTCCAATATCACCACAACTCAATGTAATAACAGCATCATAAAATCCTAGTTTCATTGTACGCATGCCCACAAATACAGTTTTAGGATGGCGGTTCCAAATCATGCTGTTGAAACATTCATTTGGGTTCTGTGTCTGCCCATTCAAACATTTCCTTAGAAGGTCAGGATGAGCCAAGTCTCTGAAAATAGGTTTAATTGCTGTAATAACAGCAGCAGATAGAAAATTCTGGTGAGAATAAGATTCTCCACTTGCCTGAGCCCTATTGTATTTGCACCCCGAATTTTCTCCTGATGGACACAATCCACGACATGGCTTATCATCAGTAGTGGACTTACGGAAGAATATGGCCCAAACATCTCTCTTCATTGCCTCCAGGTTTTCTTTATTTCTCCTAATTGCCTGCCCATAGTATACCTGCAAGTTTTCTACTTCAGTTTTCGTTAACCGACCCTGTCCGGTCAACAATTTTCCATCTTCTAATTTTTCTCTTCTAACATCAACAGTTAGTTTTCTCGGTCTTGTTCCCAAACGTTTTTCAACATGGCCTACACATTCTATTTTGCTAATAATGACATCTCCATATGGTTTAGAGTTCACCACATTGTTGTATGCCTTACTGTCACCATCTCCCAAATATCTGGTGTACTGTACGCCTCTTGTTTCTACGGAGCGATGAAATATTTGTTGTACTCCATCAACTTCTATTCCACCACTTGTTCCTCTAAAATTAGCCACACATTGTGTTCTTTTTGTTCATTGACTTTACAACATTTGCAATATTTAGACATTATCTCCACATCTAACACTTTACCGGTGTCTACACTCGTGGTAGTCACTACTACATTCAGAGATGTATGTCCTCTTTTCTGTCAACTTCCATAAAGTGCAACTGCAATATCCGAACATCCATCATTTTCTTCCACTGCTTCCCTAGCAGCCAGTTTCATGCTTACCTCACATACAGCTTTCTCTAATATTGCAGTCAGTTTTTCAAATTTATATGGTGGTTGATGTAAGTTCATCACTGAACAAAATGTTCTCCCTGCACCCATGCCCTTGCCAATGGATCGTAAGGCATAAATTAATCTAGTACTGATTTCATAAGAGCCACTTCATCTGGTTTTGAAGAACTCATAAATGAAATCACAGCTGAGCATTTAGTGCAAATTAAATCCAAAGTAATTGCTAGGCCTTTTCTCCCACTGGCACTCTCACAAATTTTCACACTCAGTGACTCATCACACTGTCTACATTGTACAAATTTAGAAATTACATCTGATAATATTCTCAAATTTATAATAATGTTACTGCACCCCTTATCACTTACAGTAAATTCGTTGTAACTCTCTTGAAATGGTGAGCGCTTCTTTGATGATGCACTTGTTGAAGAATTACAATTAGAAACATCGTTGCCAGACGACATAACCACTTATACAGAAAGCACTCTAAACTTGTTTCCTCTAAATTGTGGTTTCTTGAAAACGCCTTTACGTTTCGTCATCTTCAATGAACACAACAAAACACTCGTAAACAAGAGCAGCAAACGTAAATATAACAACTACTCGCAATCACATTTGAACAAAACTAACCGCGTGTTTGAAAGCGTGTTATAATGTGCAATGTAGGAGATATAAAGATCTAAAATATATATGCAGAAAAGTGGGTGACAGGAAAGTGGGCGTGGCACATAAACACACGTGGTAGGAAAATGGTCTTTAAATGCTCGAAAAAAAAAATTTTCAGCAACATCCTTTTCAGAGTACTTAAATAAAACCTTAATCCATCCAAATATGAAGAAAACAGAAAATCGATTTTTTTTCGACCTGAACCACTGTGTTGTCCCCTTAAAGATCTGCATTTTCAGCTGGGGCAGCTATAACATCGGCATATCTTAGTGGTGTAAGTTCGTCGGCAGTAAATTCTGGGTTGCAGTGGGTTGTGCCTCCTCCTCCTCCCCTGCCGACACTCCCCCACCTCCCACCCCCAAGCCCTGCGGTCAGTGGCTCGGGTTGTCGACCAGCAAGCCCTGAGCCCTGAACCTACCGCATAGGGGGAGGGGGGAGAGGTGGCGTGCTTACGAACCGCAGTCCACTCATTTGCAATAGCGCACGCCGATCGTTTTCCTACCAGGCTGACCTTTTTGATATTCGCGCTGATACTGCAGGCTCAAAGCCGTGAAATTCCATTACTCACTTGCATACAAACTATATCTGCAGCGCTAATTTTCTTTGTCCACGACACTATTCGGTTCCTGCTATCTCTGGTGCAATCTGGAGAGCCGAGCGCGGCGTGCAGTGCCATCAGACACATGCAACATGTCTGCGTGCTTCCGCTGTCACACTGACAGGTTTTAATTTTGGGCGTGACATTTTGTCTTCCCGTATCCGAACGATCTGTTAACATTTGAAATAGTTGTGGGTTGCCGGGCGACGCAATCTTACAACACCCGTACACACTAACTAGTCACTGGAATATTGTACAGGAGCCGGCCGCTGTGGCCGAGCGGTTCTGTTGCTTCAGTCCGCAACCGCGCTGCTGCTACAGTCGCACGTTCGAATCCTGCGTCGGGCATGGATATGTGTGATATCCTTAGGTTAGTTAGGTTTAAGCATTTCTAAGTCTAGGGGACTGATCAAATGGTTCAAATGGCTCTGAGCACTATGGGACTTAACTTCTGAGGTCATCAGTCCCCTAGAACTTAGAACTACTTAAACCTAACTAACCTAAGGACATCACACACATCCATGCCCGAGGCAGGATTCGAACCTGCGGTCGCGCGGTTGTAGGCGCTACAGTCTGGAACCGCGCAATCGCTACGGTCGCAGATTCGAATCCTGCCTCGGGCATGGATGAGAGTGATGTCCTTAGGTTAGTTAGGTTTAAGTAGTTCTAAGTTCTAGGAGACTGATGACCACAGATGTTAAGTCCCATAGTGCTCAGAGCCATTTGAACCAACCATTTTCATCAGTTACCCAATGGCAACTACTTCCACGCTCACATAGTGTGATTAAATGTGTTCATGTTCTTCATGAATCGTTAGTAAATTAAGTAAATTCTTTAAGAATAAATTTTGAAAGTAAATTCGTGATTCAATATGAATACATTTTACGGAATTGTGTAGTGCGTACAGTAGACGAATATTTCGGGGATGATGACTGTATCAGTATGACAATGCACCGTGTCATAAAGCAGTATCTGTGAGGCACTGTTTTTTAGGTTTCAACATTTCCCAAATGGGCTGGCCGGTGTGGCCGTGCGGTTCTCCCCAGACTCCTGACCTGAACCCAACAGAATACCTCAGGGATGATTTAAAACATTGATTTCGCTGCACACCCCGGCGTCCAACATCACGACCTTCTCTAGTCTCGGCTCCTGAAGAAGAACGGGCTGCCATTCCTCTATAGGCACCGAGACACCCCACTGAAAGTCACGCCGGCAGAGCTGAAGCCATCATAAATTCGAATGGTGTCACACCCCACATTATTGTCAACTATTAGGTGTCCGGACGCTTCTGATGAGGTATGATATACACGGAAGAGCCAAAGAAAACGGGACACCTACCTAATTTCGTGTAGGGCCCCCCGCGAGATAGCATAACTGCCGCAACACGACGTGGCATGGACTCGACTAATGTCTGAAGTAGTGCTGGAGAGAATTGACACCATGAATCCTGAAGGGCTGTTCATAGATCCAGAGTGTTCTTGGAACCACTCTGGAGCTATTCGGGTTGTGTGGGGGTGTCGCACTGTCCTGCTGGAATTGTCCAATGCACAGCGGACATTAATGGATGCAGGTGATCAGACAGGATGATTACTTACGGGTCACTTGTCAGAGTCGCATCTAGACCTCTCACGAGTCCCATACCACTCCAACTGCACACGTCCCACACCATTCAGAGCCTTCACCAGCTTTATCTGTCCCCTGCTGATATGCAATATCCATGGATTCATGAGGTTGTCTCCATACCCGTATACGTCAATCCGCTCGATACAATTTGAAACGAGACTCGTCCGACCAGGCAACATGTTTCCAGTCGTCAACAGTCCAATGTCAGTGTTGACCCTCCCAGGCGAGCTTTGTGTCCTGCAGACAGCAAGGGTACAAGGGTGGGCATTCGGCTCCAAAAGCCCATATCGATGGCGTTTCGTTGAACAGTTCGCACGCTGACACTCGTTGATAGCCCACCACTGAAATCTGCAGCAATTTGCGGGAGGGTTGCACTTCTGTCACCTCGAACGATTCCCTTCAGTCGTCGTTGGTCCAGGTTTTGCACGGTCTTTTTCTGGCTACACCGATTTTGGACAGTTGATGTTTTACCCGATTCCTGATATTCATCGTACACACGTAAAATGATAGTACGGGAAAATCCCCACTTCATCGCTATCCCGGGGATGCTGTGTCCCATCGCTCGTGCACTGACTATAACACCATGTTCAGATTCACTTGATTTTTTATAACCTGCCGTTGTAGCAGCAGTAACCGATCAGCGCCAGACACTTGTTGGCTTATACAGGGTGTTACAAAAAGGTACGGCCAAACTTTCAGGAAACATTCCTCACACACAAAGAAAGAAAATATGTTATGTGGACATGTGTCCGGAAACGCTTACTTTCCATGTTAGAGGTCATTTTATTACTTCAAATCACATTAATCATGGAATGGAAACACACAGCAACAGAACGTACCAGCGTGACTTCACTTTGTTACAGGAAATGTTCAAAATGTCCTCCGTTAGCGAGGATACATGCATCCACCCTCCGCCGCATGGAATCCCTGATGCGCTGATGCAGCCCTGGAGAATGGCGTATTGTATCACAGCCGTCCACAATACGAGCACGAAGAGTCTCTGCATTTGGTACCGGGGTTGTGTAGACAAGAGCTTTCAAATGCTCCCATAAATGAAAGTCAAGAGGGTTGAGGTCAGGAGAGCGTGGAGGCCATGGAATTGGTCCGCCTCTACCAATCCAACGGTCACCGAATCTGTTGTTGAGAAGCGTACGAACACTTCGACTGCATGAACCACATGTTGTGTCGTACTTGTAAAGGCACATGTTCTAGCAGCACAGGTAGAGTATCCCGTATGAAATCATGGCGATGAACCGAGGAAGTACAGAACATACTGACGAAACTAAAATGAGCTCTAACATGGAAATTAAGCGTTTCCGGACACATGTCCACATAATATCGTTTCTTTATTTGTGTGTGAGGAATGTTTCCTGAAAGTTTGGCCGTACCTTTTTGTAACACCCTGTATATGCGTTGCCGACCGCAGCGTCGTATTCTGCCTGTTTACGTATATCTGATTACGCATGTCTATACCCGTTTCTTCGGCGCTTCAGCGTATTTGGGGCAGCCTGTCTCAGCTGCCTCACCTCGTGTAAGGCCCCCTACACAGGTAGAAATTCCTCGTTCACTTTAAGAAATTTTTCAAACGGCTCTGAGCACTATGGGACTTAACATCTGAGGTCATCAGTCCCCTAGAATTTAGAACTACTTAAACCTAACTAACCTAAGGACATCACACACATCCATGCCCACACCGGTCGGTTCACTTTAAGAAAAATTACAACTTCTGAAACGGCTGCTGAAAAGAAGAGTATATTTGACACACACTGCGACATGAATAGTTGTTATGTCACGTAATGGAAGGGACTATAACGTCTAGTAAAAGCCGCGTCATAGTAATTGAAAATCGTCGTAAAAGTTATTGGCTGCCCTATATTCTGGAGAAACAAATCAGTGAGAGTGCTGAATCACTAAATGACCACGAGAATTTACTGTTTAAGGTCTATCCGCCGCTCAGAAGTAGAATGCTTTCTAACCACTGTTTTAGCTTCGCAGTAACACCTGCTTGTAAACGCCTAACAGCCCGTTTCTCGGAAGGCAATGCCTCCGTGCCACTGCGGCACTTTATGCGCACATTAACTTGCATCGTACCGTTGTTTTATTCACGATTGCTATCTACATTTCTCAGTGTGAAATAAATTCTTACTTCAGGGTATTGCCTCTCACGCCGACCAGCCATGACTCATGCGTGCTAAGACACGATGCAGCGACAAAAATTGCAAATTAGTTCGAGCAACACCCGCACGCTGCAGCGCGCGTTTGGGGAAGTGGAAAATACATGTATTATCGCGAGTAATACAACTAGAGCACCAGAAACGGTTCACAGACAGTATGACTATATTACGGAAGAATTATCCGCCATTTTTCTACATTTTAGGTGGCAGGGGTAAAATACAGGGAGCGAAAGGCTATTTACAATTTGTACAGGAACCAGATGGCAGTTATAAGAGTCGAGGGTCATGAAAGGGAAGCAGTGGTTGCGAAGGGAGTGAGACAGGGCTGTAGCATCTCCCCGATGTTATTCAATCTGTATATTGAGCAAGCAGTAAAGGAAATGAAAGAAAAATTCCGAGTAGGAGTTAAAATCCATGGAGAAGAAATAAAAACTTTGAGGTTCGCCGATGACATTGTAATTCTGTCAGCGACAGCAAAGGACTTGAAAGAGCAGTTGAATGGAATGGACTGTGTCTTGAAAGGAGGATAAAGATGAACATTAACAAAAGTAAACGAGGATAATGGAATGTAGTCGAATTAAGTCGGATGATGCTGATGGAATTAGATTAAGAAATGAGACACTTAAAGTAGTAAAGGAGTTTTGCTATTTGGGGAGTAAAAAACTGATGATGGTCGAAGTAAAGAGGATATAAAATGGAGACTGGCAATGGCAAGGAAAGCGTTTCTGAAGAAGAGAAATTTGTTAACATCAAGTACAGTTTTAAGTGTCAGGAAGTCTTTTCTGAAAGTATTTGTAGGGAGTGTTGCCATGTATGGAAGTGAAACATGGACGATAAATAGTTTGGACAAGAAAAGAATAGAAGCTTTCGAAATGGTGTGCTACAGAAGAATGCTGAAGATTAGATGGATAGAACACATAACTAATGAGGAGGTGTTGAATAGAATTGGGGAGAAGAGGAGTTTGTGGCACAACTTGACAAGAAGAAGGGACCGGTTGGTAGGACATGTTCTGAGGCACCAAGGGGTCACAAATTTAGATTTGGAGGGCAGGGTGGAGGGTAAAAATCGTAGAGGGAGACCAAGAGATGAATATACTAAACAGATTCAGAAGGATGTATGTTGCTGTAAGTACTGGGAGATGAAGAAGCTTGCGCAGGGTAGAGTAGCATGGAAAGCTGTATCAAACCAGTCTCAGGACTGAAGACCACAACAACAACAACAACAACAACATTTTCTCTGTAGTCTTATTTCCATCGTCTTTCAGGTCAATCAATGAGACAAATAGAAAAAAAACTGTAGTAGGAACAATTGTCACCTCCTCCTTGCTTACAGGCCCGTCAAGCCTAAGCCCACAGCGGAAAAAAAAGAAGAATAAAAATCCATATGGTGGCGGTTACTATCTTTTGTTGCACGCCAGTTAAGAAATACGTTTAAACAGATTAGTCTGATTTTTCCGACATTACTTAATCTGTTCACCTTTTCCACCGCTCTTCTGCTGCCCAGTAACTTCTCTGTCTGCTTAGAGGTATTGTGCTCTGTTGGTGCCTTTCCCACTCCTTAATTTTGTGTCTGTCATTATTTTCTTACTTATTTATGTAAACTGCTTTTAGATATAAGCAGCAAACAAATGAAAGGAAACAGACGGCAAAGTAAGTCAGCTAGTTACTGTTTCAAAAGTAACCGCCATAACTGTTGATACATTTATACCAGTCTGATCCAAGACGGTCAGTATCTTTACGGAAAAATGTTTGCGGTTGCCTACAGTACAATGATTGTAGCCAGGCGTGCACTTCTTTGTCCGAAGCAAACCAAAGGCCACCACTATCTTTGTTCAGGCCTCCAAGAATGTGAAAACTGCATGGGGAGAGATCGGGACTGGAAGATGTGTACGGGTTGTTTAGGGTACTCTGCAGAAGTTTCGCTAGGAACCTCCTACACATCCTCCATACAGTCCAGATCTCTCTCCATGCGATTTACATATTTTTGGAGCCCTGATGAAAGACATCCGAGGCTGTAGATTTGCTTAGGAAGAAGAGGTGCGCGCCTGGGTAAAATCATGGTTCCTTAGGCAACTGCTGCAGTCATGGACTGTGCGGCTGGTCCCGGCGGAGGTTCGATTCCTCCCTCGGGCATGGGTGTGTGTTTGTCCTTAGGATAATTTAGGTTAGGTAGTGTGTAAGCTTAGGGACTGATGACCTTAGCAGCTAAGTCCCATAAGATTTCACCCACATTTGAACATTTTAGGCAACTGCAAACATTTTTCCATGAAGATATGACCGTCTTGTCTCACAGTGGCTATATGTATTAACAGTTATGACGAATATTTTTGAAACTATACACGGTGTACTTCTTTTCTCATCTGTCTCCTTTTCGGAGAGATAGAGGGGGGGGGGGGTTATCGGCTAAAACTGGTAGTTTTCGGTCAAATTCCATATTCGTATCTGCGTCTGCTCGCCTACTTCAGAGGTCCTACAGTACCGTAGCGATGTATCAGCAGGAACTCTATTTACTAACATGGGCGAACTGCATAGGCGGCAGCTGTGTGAACCGAACGGACTGTTACCCCCTAAGTCATGTTAGCAGTAGTCGACCAAGGTAGTTCAAATGGCTCTGAGCACTATGGGACTTAACTTCTGACGTCATGAGTCCCCTATAACTTAGAACTACTTAAACCTAACTAACCTAAGGACATCACACACATCCATGCCCGAGGCAGGATTCGAATCTGCGACCGTAGCACTTGTGCAGGGCACTTTTACATCCTACATTTACTCGACTTTTTTCTTGGTTCGATCCACACTACCACTTCCCAAAA
This sequence comes from Schistocerca americana, assembly GCF_021461395.2. Lineage (NCBI taxonomy): Eukaryota > Metazoa > Arthropoda > Insecta > Orthoptera > Acrididae > Schistocerca > Schistocerca americana. Next base: position 228,656,267 of record NC_060123.1, read on the forward strand.
TATGGAAAGCACAGAGCTTGCAGTAGAAGAAATGTTTTTCACAGTATCCAAGATGAAGAACAGCTCATAGCTCTTAAGGTATGATTTTTAGAGCTAGTGTTTAAGAAACTTTTTTGCTTCGAATGACCATTCCTGCCATATCCCTGAATATGGACCATTCCTCCTGGGACATCCTATAGACAACTATCTCCACCGTGTAAACAAACGCATGATTTGTCACTGGCAATTGGCTCTATTGCCTAAACATCTTATCTCACGTATATCACACCATTTCATATGAATTTAATCACCTTCCAGTGAATGCCTTAAATGAAAGCTCTGTATTTTGGGGATTGTGCAACACATTTTGCTGCCAAATAAAACACAGATACAGCAGGATTTTGTTGAACGAAATAGCTGCATTCAATTTCAAAAGTGTGTGAAATCTTATGGGACTTAACTGCTAAGGTCATCAGTCCCTAAGCTTACACACCACTTAAGCTAAATTATCATAAGGACAAACACACACATCCATGCCCGAGGGAGGACTCGAACCTCCGCCGGGACCAGCCTTAAACGAAATAGCTGCATTCAAGTTCCAAGCGAAAGAGCTGATTCAAAGTATAGATACGCCTTCGAAATTAGATATTTTGGAGGATTTTTTTCCGACTCATGGCATGAAAGAACCTAGTCCAAACACAGAAATAGCTCTGAGGATATTTACGACAATATTAGGGACTGCTGCATCTTATGAACGAAGTTTCTGGAAATTAAAGATAGTAAAAACTATTTTAAGTCTAGTATGGGCGAAAAGCACACAGTCAAATTTAACTGCCTTGTCGGTAAAATAGGACACAACTGCTAAACTTAACTCTATTCACATATGCCTATTCAATGCATTTTTGGCAAAGAGCTGTCGGGCGTGGTCGGCACTTGGATGGGTGACCATCCAGGCCGCCATGCGCTCTTGCCGTTTTTCGGGGTCACTCAACTTCGTGATGCCAATTGAGGAGCTACTCGACCGAATGTGTGCGTGAAATCTTATGGGACTTAGCTGCTAAGGTCATCAGTCCCTAAGATTAAGCACTACTTAACATCAATTATCCTGAGAACAAACACACACACACCCATGCCCGAGGGAGGAATCGAACCTCCGCCGGTATCAGCCGCACAGTCCATGATACTCGACCGAATAGTAGCGGCTTCGGTCAAGAATACCATCATAACGACTGGGAGAGCGGTGTGCTGACCACACGCCCCTCCTATCTGCATCCTCCACTGAGGATGACACGGCGGTCGGATGGTCCCGGTAGGCCACTCGTGGCCTGAAGACGGAGTGCTATTCAATGCATTTGCATCCTCTCTAAGTAGGGAAACGCTATGGAAAATTATAAGAACAAAATTCCTAGCGTGGATTTTTTAACTGTTAGTTTATTGCCTTTTTTCTAATTACTAACTTATGCATTACAAGTAATTTATTAGGAACAAATAAAGGCTGTTCTTTCTTATACATCATATTAGAATCAATGAACAGCCAGGTCATCGGTCCCATCGGATTACGGAAGGAGGGGAAAGAAAGTCGGCTGTGCCATTTCATAGGAACCATCCCGGCATTTGCCTGAAGCGATTTAAGGCAATCAAGGAAAAGCTAAATCAGGATGGCCAAACGCGGGTTTCAGCCGTCGTTCTCCCCGATGCAAGTCCAGTGCGCTAACCACTGCGCCACCTCGCTCGGTAATGTACAACGTTTTGTACTTTAGCTGCCACACTGTTGCACTTAAACCTAGACGAAAAAATAATAAAGTAGGCTGCATAGAAAAAATTGCAGAAAGGTTGATAACCGGGATGCGGGGGAGGGGGAGGGAAGGGGGGCAAACCTTTGGCACTTTGTCAGGGGAGCAGGTACGACTTTGCTCCACACAGCACGAACTGGGGGCCGTCTGACGTAGTTAACAGTTGCAGACAATGTTGCGGTCTGAATCCGAGTACAATAGGCGGGGGTCGCGCAGCCGGCGCCGTGTTCGTTTTTTTTATTTTATTTTTTTTGTCAGTTTTTACGGCAATGCACGCGCTGCCACGTGGCAACGATTTCTGGGAAGGCAGCCCGGTTGCAGCAGCGATCGGCCAGCGTATCGCGTGTAGATACGCCAGATAACGCCCGTTTGGTCACGACCGGCGGCCGACCACTCTCGTATTCAAAAGCTAGCGAGTCCAGCGGGAACGGGTTTCACCCGTCCGCAATCCCTTTCGCTCTCAAGTGGCCGGCTCCCACTCCCGTAACAAGCAGGCGATATCCTAGGCTTCCTACCAGTCCTAGGGGGAGACGCAGAGCAACATAGTCCAAGCACCCTAGTGCTGACAGCATCGCGTGACAGATTTCTAAATAGGAACAACGTTATCCGATATTTTTATTACAGTCTTGCGTGGGTTAGAAAAAATATCTTCTGGCGTGACTACGGGTAAACCGAAAAATTATCAGAATTTAAATGGATTGCTGTTTTAGTTTTCAAAGCCAGTGTTCCGACCATACCCGCCTGGATAGCCGAGAGCGCTAAAGCGCACGCTTTCGGGATTCGGGGAGTGGAGCCAGCCCGAGATCGAATCTACCTTGCGGATTAACAACGAAGGCTAGTGGTTCAAATGGCTCTGAGCACTATGGGACTTAACATCTCAGGTCATCAGTCCCCTAGAACTTAGAACCACTTAAACCTAACTAACCTAAGGACATCACACACATCCATGCCCGAGGCAGGATTCGAACCTGCGACCGTAGCGGTCGCGCGGTTCCAGACTGAAGCGCCTAGAACCGCTCGGCCACCAGCGGCCGGCGTGCTGTATGTCGCAGCAATTATTGTTTTTCATGTTTCTACGATCAGTGTCATTCTTATTCAAGCTGTGCTCCATAGATTAAACATTGCTTACAATAATATGAATGAAATGACTATATTGATTTCATTGCAATTCTCTTTTATCCTTTCTTTATTTCCAAACTTATTACGAAAAAAGCTTTTTCTCCTTTTCTCCGGATAAATATTATGTAAAAATAAATGAATTATTAAGTACTGATAATCTGCACACAAGAAAACAAACATCGTCCAAACAGGTCTTAAAGGCCGCCGATACCGACCGGCTGCCGTGTCGTCCTCAGCCCATAGGCGTCACTGTATGCGGATATGGAGGGGCATGTGGTCAGCACTAGAGATGGGCAAAGTCGTTCATCCTTGAAACTAGTTCACTGGTGCTCGCTATTTTTTGGGATCCGTTCATTTTTGCTCGTTCACCGTTCATTGTGCTTGGTATATGGTTCTTATTAAAAACTGAAAATTAGTAGCATAGGTGACTGAAGACGGAAGGCGCCAAGAGGGGCACTTGCCTGCCCCCTGGAGTACAGAGTTTTTATTCATAACAGAATTCTCACACACTTGCAATTTTCGTGATTCTGAAAAACCTCTCGTTTAGCCAACAGTAGCGTTATGTGGCTGATCGCAGTCAAATAATACAAGGTGGCGCACGAAAAACCGGCCCCGAGTACAGACTGCTGGCCAATTACGCACGATTTGTTGACCGTTACGAGCAGAATAGTTGGTGGACGGCAGTGAGCAATCTAGTACTAGGGGCCGATTTTTCGTTCGCCACCCTATACCACTAAAATAATATTATAGGAGTTATCGTATCCTCTTTACAAAATGTGACACCATATACTCGATTACTAAGCGCGGGTTTCATTCGGTTGTAAGTCGGTCTGCGTTCCATAACAATGAACATGCTCTTTTACCTTGGATAAAAAAAAGACGGAAAATGGGCACTCGTGTGTGCCGTGGCGACGTCCTTTGCAGGTGTAATAACAAAAAATTTTGCCTTTGTACAAGTATATCTTCTGCTGTTTATCGAAGTAGTGAAGTAACCTGAGGCGCCATTTTGTTACCTGAAAGGATGTATGTATTAAATACCACGTGATTTTTTTGGAGTTTACATAATTATAAAATTACCGGTCGTGGACGCTGAATAGAATACAAAAAGAACCAAAAGTTCAGAGCTCAAAAAAAGATTTGAAACAGATCTAGAATGGGCATGCGAAGCGAACGAAACGAACAGGAACAACTCGATACTGAACCATGAGCAGTCGGCAGTGGAACTGCGACGAGTGGCCACGCGAAGGAGGACGAGTTCGGCCGAGCGAGACCGAGACCGAGACAGACGGGAACGGGACCGAGGCTGCTGGAACGAGACCGGCCGACGTGCCGTTCCGGGAACGAGACCGACAGTTTGCCATTCCCGGGAACTGTAAGTAGAAAGTCGCGACCGAAGTGAACTATGAAAGACCCTTCCTTAGAATTCGTTCCTCGCTCGTTCTGTTCATCTTGGTGAACCGTTCCTTTGGATCCGTTAGTTCGCGAACGACCCATCTCTAGTCAGCACACCATTCTCCCGGCCGTATGTCAGTTTATGACACGGAGCCGCTACTTCTCAATCGGCCGCGCGAGGGCTGAGTGCTCACCGTTAGCCAGTAACACTCTGCAGACACGCACAGTCATCCATCCAAGTGCTAGCCAAGCCCGACAGCTCCTAATTGAGATGATCTGACAGGAACTGGTGTTACCACTGCGACAAGGCTGTTGGCAGATAATCTGCACAGTCACAGTAGATCTGTTGTTAGTGTTAGGTGGAACTGGAGAAAAAGCACGTCTAAAACTTTCAAACTCGATCTTGTCGGAAACGGTTGATAGTTGGGTATTGCTGTTAACGTATGTTCTAGTCGTGCGCTCCACACCTTGACTGTATGAAACAAATCGGTGAGGGGGAGTTCGGATGGTCTCCTAGTTAGGTACCGTATAGGACACGGGTTCAGTGAAGCACTCGCCGAGCACTCTGCAGCTTTCTAGACCTTAGAATCGCTAATTCTCATTGGAGTAGCTTCGCAACTGGATCACAAGACTGAGTGCACCTTGCTCCATAGTTGGAAATTTGTGGTAAGGTCTTATGGGACCAAACTGCTGAGGTCATCGGTCCCTAGGCTTACACACTACTTAATCTACCTTTAAGTAACTTACGCTAAGGACGACACACACACCCATGCCCGAGGGAGGACTCGAACCTCCGACGGGGGAACCGTGCGGACCGTGACAAGGCGCCCTAGACCAAGCGGCTACGCCATAGTTCAAATGTGTGTGAAATCTTATGGGACTTAACTGCTAAGATAATCAGTCCCTAAGCTTACACATTACTTAACCTAAATTATCCCGAGGACAAACACACACACCCATGCCCGAGGGAGGATTCGAACGTCCGCCTGGATCAGCCGCACTGTCCATGACTGCAGCGCCTCAGACCGCTCGGCTAATCCCGCGCGGCTACTCCATAGCTATAAGCGCCATTGCTCTTCAGTACTTTCTGTAATTACTGATCCAATTAAAAAAAGTGTTGTCATAATCTACTCATTATGATGTTTAATATTAAGTGAAAGGTTTAATACAGTAACTCAAGTAACAGAGTTGAAGCTCTGTGTTTGTCTTCAAGCAGTGGAACTCACGGAGCACTAATTACCCACACTTTATACATCCAGTATTTGAGAATCAGAACCTTAGCGATTTCTAGTAAACCGTACACGTAATTTCAGCCCATTATGAAACTTTTTCTCGCTGGCACTCCCCACTAAATGCTGAAAGGAAAAACGGTTTACTGCTTACAACATTTTCGCTGTTTATGCACAAAATTTTCAGCACCAGGCGTGACATTTTAATTTATTAGGGGTAAGTCGGGCATCGGCTGGTTTACATACCGGCCACTACTGTGATTTCCATTTCCGCCTCCATATGGCAGACGCATACACTAAGTTGAAGCATGCTTGCGTATCCATGAGCACTGGAGTTGGGTATTTTCTTCCTCTCTTCAGTGCTTTGACTGCTCTGAATGCTTGATAGTTTTGCTATAGCTCTTAGCGCACGAAAGATATTTTGCTGCCTGCACTACCGGTTTCTAACGCAAGTGATTAATTTTGTTGCTGTATTTCGGTTGTCTTCCTTATTTGAGAAATGAAATCTAACAAACGTCTCATGATAATCCGGGGTGCTGCAGAACCGCGATTCATCGCTGAAAATAGTGCGACGCCAGTGATCAACGGTCAATGCTTCTCCGTCATTGCACCACTTGTGTTGAGATGTTAACGGCAGCCTACGTAAGCTATGGTAATTGCCTACCCCACCTACTGCTGGTCTCTGACTAGTGTTGTAGGATGACAAAGTACGTTCCAGGAAGTGCATTACTAGTCTTCGGACGGCAGGCCCACATGTGAAAGATCTACATCTACATGGATACTCTGCAAATCACACTTAAGTCCCTGGCAGAGGGTTCATCGAACGACCTTCACAATTCTCTGTTATTCCAATCTCGTATACCGCGCGGAAAGAATGAACACCTATATCTTTCCGTACGAGCTTTGATTGCCCTTATTTTATCGTGGTGATCGTTCCACCCTATGTAGGTCGGTGTCAACAAAATATTTTCGCATTCGGGGGAGAAAGTTGGTGATTGGAATTTCGTGAGAAGGTTCCGTTGTAACGAAAAACGCCTTTCTTTTAACGATTTCCAGCCCAAATCCTGTATCATTCCTGTGAGACTCTCTCCCACATTTCGCGATAATACAAAACGTGCTGCCCTTCTTTGAACTTTTTAGATGTACTCCGTCAATCCTATCTGGTAAGGATCCCACACCGTGCAGCAGTATTCTAAAAGATGACGGACAAGCGTAGTGCAGGTAGTCTCCTTAGTAGGTCTCTTACATTTTCTAAGTGTCCTGCCAATAAAACGCAGTCTATGGTTAGCCTTCCCTATAACATTTTCTATGTGTCCCTTCCAATTTAAGTTGTTCGTAACTGTAATTCCTAGGTATTTAGTTGAATTTACGGCCTTTAGGTTTGACTGATTTATTGTGTAACCGAAGTTTAACGGATTCATTTTAGCAATCATGTGGATGACCTCAGACTTTTCATTATTTAGGGTCAGCTGCTAATTTTCGATCCATTTAGATATCTCTTCTAAATCGTTTTGAAATTAGTTTTGATCTTCCGATGACTATACTAGTCGATAAACGACAGAGTCATCTGCAAACAACCTAAGACAGCTGCTGAGATTGTCTCCCAAATCGCTTATATAGATAAGGAACAGCAAAGGGCCTGTAACACTACTTTGGGAACGCCAGAAAGCCCTTCTGTTTTACTCAATGACTTTCCGTCAATTACTACGAACTGTGACCTCTCTGACAGGAAATCACGAATCCATTCACATAACTGAGACGATATTCCACAAGCACGCAATTTCACTACAAGCCGCTTGTGTGGTACAGTTTAAAAAGCCTTCCAGAAATCCAGAAATAGCACTCAACACTTGATGCGAGTAAAGAGCTTATTTTAACACGAACGATGATTTCTAAACCCATGTTGACACTCTGTTAATAGACCGTTTCCTTCGAGGTAACTCATAATGTTCGAACATAATATATGTTCCAAAATCCTGCTGAATATTGACGTTAATGATATGGACCTGTAATTAAGTAGATTACTCCTACTACTTTTCTTGAATATTTGTGTGACGTGTGCTGCTTTCCAGTCTTCGGGTACAGATCTTCCGTCGGGCGGACGGTTGTATATGTTGTCAAGTATGGAGCTAATGCATAAGCATACTCTGAAAGGAACCTATTTGGTATACAGTCTGGACCAGAAGACTTGCTTCTATTAGGTGATTTAAGTTGCTTCACTACTCCAAGTATATTTACTTCTGCCTTACTCATGTTGGCAGATGTTCTTGATTCGAATCCTGGAATAATTACTTCGTCTTGTTTTGTGAAGGCATTTCGGAAAGTTGTGTTTAGTAAGTTTACTTTGACAGTACTGTCTTAGATAGTATCTCCATTGCTATCGCACAGAGAAGGCACTGATTGTTTCTTGCCGCTAACATACTTCTCATACGACGAGAATCTCTTTGGTTTTTCTTCCAGGTTTCGAAACAGTTTCGTTGTGGAAACTCTTATAAGCATCTCGCATTGAAGTCCGCGCTACATTTAGAGCTTCTATAAAAGATCGCGAATCATGGAGATTTTGCGTCTATTTAAATTTGGCATGTTTGTTTCGTTGTTTCTGCCCCAGGGTTCTGACCCGTTTTGTGTACCGTTTACGATGTACTTGGTGCGCAATACCCCTACCTTCTCTGATGGTAGTCAGACGTGGTCGATCGTAACCAACCAACCAACCAACCAACCTGGACGACGAGTTTTGCCTGCCATCACGTTTACATGCAGTCCAACATCGGGCCACACAGTCACATGCGAATGCTCCACAACTCTGGATGCTGCACGATTCGACTAGCCGGCCAAAATGAGATCCACTATAAGGCTCTCTTTCAAACGCTGTCAGGTGCAGAGAAGTCCTGCGTCACACGAGTGCGCACCATCTCTGTTTGCTTCACAGTGATCACTCAACATCTGACGCCGTTCAACGCACCATGTATAACCTACCAGGGTTGGTAACAGCACTCAACACGAACAACAGTAATGCACTCTGTGGCCGTCCTATCTCTCACAGAGAATTCCAGCTCCAAATCATTTTCACACCCTCTATGGCGTGTACTTGTACGAAGTTACACTGGCATCCGACCGTGTCTTCTACGTGCTTCATTTTTTTCCTTGTAACGCGGTGTATTTTATTCGACTCATTGTTGTAGTATGTATCCTCACCGTGGACCTTTTTCTGTGGAGACATTGGCAACGAGCACAATGTACGAGGAACTGCTTTGTCACCGTCGGTACGTCTCTCAAGTTGAGCCAGGACAAAGCACTGTGAAATGAAACTTGGCGTTTAACAATGGCTGAAACTAGGTGGCTAAGAGAGTGTCAGTTTACATATCAACCTCCATTTACACGCGTACGACCCCTATGCCACTGTATAGTACGTGGTGGAGGGTACCCCAAACCAATTTCAGCGATTTTTCTGTCCTACGTCCATTTGCGCTTTTCTCACATGACTCCTGAATGCCATGGTTAAAGGCAATCAGGTTAGTGCAGTATTTCGTGACCTCCGAAAGGTGTATGACTTGGTACGACACCAACGTACATTAACAAAATTACGATCAAGCGAGGGTATCAAACGAATTTATGACTGGTCCGAGGATTTCTTCGTAGGAAGAACGCAGCACGCTATCTTGGATCGATAGTCATCGACTGATGTAAGAAGAACTTCAGGTTGTGTCCTGGGAAGTGTACTGGGTCCCTTGTGGTTAGTATTGAACATCAATGACCCCACAGACAGTACTCATAGTAACCTAGGAGATAACTCATTTGATGCAGTTATCTGTAACAAAGCAATGTCTGAGAAAAACATTCATAAATATTCACTCAGATCATGATAAAATTTGGAAGTAGTGCAAAGACTGACAGCATGCTTTAAACGTGCAGAAACGTAAAATTGTGCACTTCTCAAAACGAAGAAATTTAGTACCAGTAACTGAATCCAAATGAGTTAAACAGCTGCAACGAAAGGTCGTTTTATCCAACCTTTTATCGTTCTTCCGACGTCTTTTTCACAAAACATGTAACAAAATTTCACACTGGGAATCCAAATAATGAAGCCATCTGAGATCTGCCCAATGAAAACATGCTCAGTCGTAGGTATACTCTGTAGCAGACTTTGCTTCAGTGGTACGATACTGCGATCACACAGTCAGTCTACAAAGGAGACTGTTTATACAACACTTGTACCCCCCGTCCTGGAATCCGTCTGTAATGTGTGACACCTGTACAAAAATAGGACTAACAGGTGTTACTTAACGAATACAAAGACGGGTGGTAGGAATAATCTCGTGGTTGTATGATTGCTGGGGGAGCATCACAAGAATTCTGAAAATCCTGAATTGGCAGACGCCTGGAATTCGACAGCAAGCGTCAGTTTGAAATATAGATTTTTGATAGTTTTCGTGACCTTATAGTATACAGTTTTGTCTTTCAAGTAAGATTGAGTGGTAAGAAAGTGTACTCTGGCAGAAAAGGTACTAACACATCGGATCCAACGCACGCTGAAGTAGTGTGTCGTTAAAGCGTCCACAGAATAGATACGACGCTGAAAGTAGTTCGGAAGGAATCAACGCCTCTGATAAAAAAAACAGAATTTTGATGTGAATTACGCATTGAGCTACAGTATTATAAATTTTCTTGCCATTGTCATTATTATTCCTCAACATGTGAAATGTAAAGCCTGCAATGTATACATCACTTTGCAAGAACGAAGTCCTCGAGGTTTAGGCTTCACAACGATTACTGTTTCTCCAAACTGCTCAGAAGCTGTTACACTAAGTAATAAGTTTATACGGAATGCGCCTGAAATCAATCGTCGAATCGTCCTAGCGAAGCGCTTGCTTGGAGTAGTGTTAAACGGAATTGTATAGTTTTGTGCGCTAATGGAATTGCCACGATCCTTATTTCAATCCTTTTATTATAAGCTAGTGGATATGACTTCCATCGCAACGGCATCAGAACGACAGGCCAATCCTGGGATAGCAGAGTAATAATAAGAGTTTTCTAAAAGCAGAATTTTTTTAATTTGTTCGTGTCTATAACACATTTCAAAACTTCGAACTCGTTTTTCTCGGAATATGATTTTCCAAAATGGCGCACAGCGTAACTGCAACAAATTTCAACTGTTTTATTTGAAAATTTAACCACAACTTAAAAATAACATTTCAAAAACGAACCTAATAGGGGATTTTCGATTAGTTAACTTCAAAAACATTTATTAATAAATTATTGTCTTGTTTGGTGAAAATGGGCTTTATTCAAACGCTCGCCAGTTGCGCAAAAATCAATATTTCCGAAATCCCTTGCGTGGTTCACTAGCAACTCTCATGTGTCTTACACAGATTTTTTTACTTTTTTTTACGTGTGGAAGATTGCCTCAAATTTAACATGCGTCAAAAGAACTGTTGTAGTGTCGCCATTATGTAATATTTTCTGACAAAATTTTTTTGTAATATACTTAAATATATGCTCAAATACTACCCCAACCATTATTTCTCTATCACCTTTCTTTCTGCCCCAAACAATAATTAATGTAAAAAAAATAACGGTTTTATCTCTTCAGAAGGGAAATATCAAACGTTCCAAATGCAAAATTCACATTTGCCACGAGCATCAAAAATAAATAAATTCATAAATACATAAATAAATACATAAATACATAAAAAATCAAACCATCATTTGTACATAATTTATTTGTATCCAAAAAACTGAGAAGGTATTCTGATACCGCAGAATTATACTGTTCACGTCATCACTGCATACATATAGGGTGTAACGGGTACAAGCAGATATTTTTCTATGTGGGACCTTAATATGTACACACATAAGTGTGGTGTTCGTTTTTTCTCTGCGTTGAACAGTCTCCCCACTAACACGGCACATAATATACTACCTAATGCTTTCTGCATGGACGTAACTGCACCACGAAGTGGACTACACCTCTCAATACAGACTAATCGTTTTGGATCCACGCGTACACACTTCAATATCTGACCTGCTGTGCAGGGGAAGCCGGCCGCAGTGGTCTAGCGGTTCTAGGCGCGCAGTCCGGAACCGCGCGACTGCTACGGTCGCAGGTTCGAATCCTGCCTCGGGCATGGATGTGTATGATGTCCTTAGGTTAGTTAGGTTTAAGTAGTTCTAAGTTCTAGGGGACTGATGACCACAGATGTTAAATCCCATAGTGCTCAGAGCCATTTGAACCATTTGTGCAGGGGAAAATAAACAGCAATGGCTCGCTCTTGCCACGTGTATTTGGAGGTACTATTTGTAATAGCTATAATTCTTAGTCTATAAATCAAGTAAATACTAACATAATGTTACTCAGCACACCATTCTCAGTCACTAAAATAAATAACTCCACTTATTCTCATCATATCCTGTATACACAGTACATAGGAGACGAATTTTCAAATGTTCAAATGTGTGTGAAATCTTATGGGACTTAACTGCTGAGATCATCAGTCCCTAACCTAAATTATCCTAAGGACAAACACATACACCCATACCCGAAGGAGGACTCGAACCTCCGTCGGGACCAGCCACACAGTCCATGACTGCAGCGCCTGAGACCGCTCGGCTAATCCCGCGCGGAGACGAATTTTCTTGCCGGTTGGTGTGGCCGAGCGGTTCTAGGCGCTTCAGTCTCGAGCCGCGCAACAGCTACGGTCGCAGGTTCGAATCCTGCATCGGGCATGGATGTGTGTGATGTCCTTAGATTAGTTAGGTTTAAGTAGTTCTAATTTCTAGGGGACTGATGATCTCAGATGTTAAGGCCCATAGTGCTCAGAGCCATTGAAACCATTTAAAATGAATTTTATTCGAAAGTGACTAATTTATTAAGAACTTTAGGAGCCATACCAGGAAACAGAAGTACAGAAATATAGCTGTTATGTCTTAAGTAGTAAAACTGCAGTGAACAGAACAATTTCTCCAATATTTTAATGTTTTTAAAAAAATATTACTTTCTCTACACAACCGCATTGTTGGGATCAGATGTTGGAAAGTTCCTATAGAACTCCGTGTACTGTTGAGGAAGAAACGGCAACATCCCGACAGGTCTTTCTGTTGTCCAACTCAATTATGGCTGTTTTTTCAGATAAGGTTCGGGATAGCATATAATAGCCATTGTCTTTCCTGTTTTGAATTCATTAACACTTTTCCATTCTTCTGTTTCACAGTAAACACTTTTAATAGCTATTTAGGATGGATGTATTGTTTTGTATAGTATTGACCGGGGGACCTAGAAACGACGGAGAGGCTTCGTCCCCGCCGTAGCCCTCAGTGGTTCACAACCCCACACAACAGGCCACAGCAGTCCACCCACCCCACCGCCGCCTCACACCGAACTCAGGGTTAATTTATTGTGCGGTTCGGCCCCCAGCGGACCGGAAACGTCACACACCAGACGGGTGTAACCCCATTGTTTGCGTGGTAGAGTAATTATGGTGTACGCGTACGTGGAGAAAGTATTTGCGCAGCAATCGCCTACATAGTGTGTAACTGAGGCGGAATAAGGGGAACCACCCCGCATTCGCCGACGTAGATGGAAAACCGCCTTAAAAACCATCCACAGACTGGCCGACACACCGGACCTCGACACTAATACGCCGAGCGGATTCGTGCCGGGGACCAGCACGCCTTCCCGCCCGGGAAGCAGTGCGTTACACCGCACGTCTAACCGGGCGGGCTAAGATGGGTGAGTGAGAGACGACACTTCAGTCATATTGCATTTAGAGATCTTACACACACCTGCAGCAAATTTAAAATGGAAACAGTCAGTTTTTATACATTGGAATTACATGGTATGGTTTTAAAGAACGGGTTTATAGCTTTAGCTAACTTGCGTTACAAAGTAGGGACGGGAAAAAACAGGTGGTCAAAATCGATACCGAGTTCTGAATAAATGGTATTTTCGGTATTTGAAGCCCAAATGGCATGATCCCCAGTTACAATATGATTTTTGATCAAAGTTTCAAAAAATTAGAATCTGTAGTAGAATACTGGTGATATTTTGTAGTATTCTATCACTTACTACTTCTTGAGAACAGTAGCGATCGGTGGACGCGCTAAATTTTAATTTATCTATTTAATTAAATATTTCGATTCAATGTATCTCGAAACAGAGCGCCAAAAATTTTCAGTCTTTATTCTATTTCTAAGTTTATTAAAGGAAATAATAGGAATAAAAAACCAAAAATCAGTTATTTCAGAAACCTGTAATTTAGAGCGCTTTTAACAGTCAGGTTAAACCGGAGTGTAAAAAAAGAAAAAAACGAAAACAGTTTGTTTCAGCGATAAGCGCCATCCCTAGGACAAAGGTCTTGCTTAATTTTCTTTGGTTCTCTACAACTGCAAAATCTCTGACGCAGTTCAAAAAGGGGTAGCATTCATGTCACGCTAGGTGAGGAGATCCCTACGTCATAGTGACGTAGGTTCGCGTCATCGTGACGTAAATAATCTTAATCGACTTCATGAGTACGTATATCGATCTTTGCAGTTGTACCGATAACGTCAAAGGTAAATGTAAATACATGTGTTATGTACACAATCGAAGTGACAGGAGTTTTGTGATATGCTTATCCTAGTTGAATGAATGTCTGAACGAAGGAACCATAATGAAAGTATAAAAATCGTGTGTACAGAAACGTGTGTGTTTCATGAACATAACGAATGTCTGAAGGAAGGAACCATAACGTAAAAAAAACTTTTTTTTTATCCGATGAATCGTGCATAAATCGTGTGGACAGAAACGTGAAATAATTAATTATTAAGCTGCAATCGAAAGAAACTGGAATTTTATTGTGTTTCATGAACACAACGAATATCTGAATGAAGGAATCATAACCATAACGAACGTTAAGAAAAGTGTCTACTCATTTTTTTAAATCCGATTAATCATGCGTAAATCATGTGGATGAAAACGTGAAATAGGGTGAAATTAAAGTGTTTCTGTTTTTAGAAAAGCCAATGAATTGTACACAATTCATGTGGGCAGACACGTTAAATTGAAAAACTGTGGTGGTTCCGATGTTGGTGGAAATATTATACCATCTAGTTCCATTTAATTTTGCCTTCATTTTGTAAATCAACTAACAAAATTTTGCTCTCCAGAAATAAATGTTTGCTGCTGATCATAATGTACTGACCTTTTACAACACGCGTCGTTATTTTTCTTTATAAGCTGTATACTGTAAAAAAACAACGACAAGGTCACATTTACCAGCATTTTAAGCATCTGAAAGCAGTCAGTACTGTGTCATTTTTAGCTACTTTTTGTATGACTTTCACTCAGTATGGAAATAGCTACAGTAATCATGCCATACACCCACTAAATGTATGCCATGTCTATTGAGAGAATAAACACAGTATGCCACCATCACATATGAAACATCACATAGTACAAGAATCATTCGCAAGTACTCTTTGGTCACAAACTTTCTTTAAAAGGAACTTCATCCTTTGTGTATTAATAAACAAAATGTGCAGTTACTCATAAATTTTCCTATTAGGTGTATGGCTGACATTCATATGCTTTTAAGAAAATTCTTAATGCCTCGGAACATTATCACATTCGTCCATATTACAAACAATCGGAAGTTTTTTAATGGGAAAAGCGTGACTGAAGCTGAGAAGGTTCAAGGAAACTTTGGGCGTTGTGCCAGTTATTTGGTTAAAGATGCAGTGGGTACCTGGTGCTTAAAGGTGACAGACATCTCAGTATTTCGATCTAGCAAGTGGATCTATCCTCTACGTGATTCTCAGGCAAATAAACAACGGTACTTTGATACTTTTGTTTTTAGCTTTCAGATACTGTGATAAAAATGGCATTTCAACAGAAACTTAACTTTATCTCTGATTTCCTGGGGAAGTTTGTAATAAAATAATAATATATCTGCTTGCTCTGAGTACTTGAGGAAACACCATATACCTGTACATCGAAAAAACTTCCTAACAAGAATTGTAAGTGGTGTAGAGCCAGATCTGCCATGATATAGGTACCACAAAGGCATTACACCGCGTGAATTGCTTTAAATTATAGCCTGGCTTTTATACTTCAGGGAAACATACCGAAAACAATGGAAAATTTAACAGTTAGTAAGAAAAGTGTGAGTGGCACACTCATAAATGTTAATTCAGAGCCTCGCTTCCCAGAATGCTATCTCAATAAATTATATCCCATGATATACCTTTTCAAGAACATACAGATCACCACTCATAAAACCTATCAAAATTAGGCACTAGAATACAGGGAAACTTGTTTGGCAAAATCTGTTATGTCAAACATACAAATTCTGACCTCAGCCAATTGGGAAATATGAGAGTCACATGACACGAAAACAGCGCATTTGTTGCAGGAAATACGGAACTGGCAAGACACCTAAGTGAAATTTTCATACTTTCTGCGTTATGATTGGCGCACTCGCACCTTATTTGTGTTCATGAGAATATTTATAAAGTAGACACCCAATATGATATAATGTGTAGGCCTATACAATTACAACAGCTTTTCGAAACATCATATCGTACTGTCTCATTTGTTTCGAAACAGTTGTTTGTATCAGTTTGCCCATGTATAACACAAACAAATAGCAATGCATATCGAAGAGGCACACAACAGACGATGTATACAGCATACACGCAACAGTCGATCGGACATCTCGTGAAATATCATGACGCGTGCCTACGTCACTATGACGTAGGGCTCTCCTCACTTAGCGTGAAACGAATGCTGCCCTTCAAAAAGGGGTAGCATTCATTACGCCATAGTGACGTAACGCCACGTCATCGTGACATAAATAAACCTAAATCGACTTCATGAGTACGTATATCGATCTTTGCAGTTGTACCACAGAGGTTGCACCGATAACGTGAAAGCTAAAAGTAAATACATGTGTAGAAACGAAGTTACAGCAGTTGTGTGGTATGTTCAGCCCAGTTGAATTAGTTATTAAGCCGGAAACCTAACAATTTTGGATGTTTTTATGTGTTTCTAGATCATAATGAATGTCTGAACGAAGGAATCATAACGAATGTTTAAAAGAAACGCTTACAGACTTTTTTTTTAAAAATCCGATGAATCGTCCATAAATCATGTGGACAGAAACATGGAATAATTAATTATTAAGCTGTAATCCAAAGAATTTGGAATGTTATTGGGTATTTCATGAACACAACTAACGTAAAAAAAGCTTGTAGTCATTTGTAAAGAATCCCATGAATCGTGCATGATTGTGTCGACAGAAACGTGAAATTATTAATTATTAAGCTCTAATCCCAAGAATGTGGGATGTTATTTTGTGTTTCATGAACATAATGAATGTCTGAATGAAGGAACCATAACCACAACGAAGTAAAAAAAGTGAGTAGTCATTTTTTTAAAAAAAATCCGATTCACTGTGCATAAATCATGTGGATAGAAACGTGAAATAGGAAGAAATTAAAGTGTTTCATATTTTTATAAAACCCAATGGATTGCACGCAATTCTTCTGGGCACAAACGTTAAACTGAGAAATTGATGTGGTTCCAAAGATAATTCCGAATGTTCAGGAATTTTAATTTTGCCTTCACGTTGCAGATCAACTCAGAAAATTTTGCTCTTCAGAAATAAATTGTTGCTGATAATTATAATGTAAACTGTTTATAACACATGTAATTATTTTTCTTTATACGCTGTATACTGTGAAAAAACAATGATATTTCGTTTATAATTGTTACTCACATTTTAAGCAGTATCAGCTATAAAAAAAGTAAGTTTCCCTGTAGTTGCCAAATGATGTTGAACAGTGACTGTCACACTGAGTGAGCTACTTGACAAAATAACCACAACAGCCCACAGTTTTTAGCAGCACTAAGTGATGTTTCATATGCGACGGTGGAATACTGTGTTTGTTTTTTCTCTCAATAGACATGGTATAAATTTTGGGGGTGTTTGTCATGTTTACTATAGCTATTTCCATATTGCCTAAGAGTCATACTAAAAGTAGCTGAAAATGGTGACAGCACTCACTGCTTTCAGTTGCTTAAAATGCTAGTAAATGTGACTTGCGTGTCACTGTGTTTTCACAGTATACAACGTATAAAGAAAAATAATGACGTGTTATAACAGGTCAGTACATTATAATCATCAGCAATAATTTATTTCTGAAGAGCAAAAGTTTCGGTCCTGATCTACAGCATGATGGCAAAATTAAAATTCCGGCAACATTCGGAATTATCTCTGGAACCACATTAATTCCTCAGTTTAATGTTTCTGCCCAGAAGAATTATGTACAATCCATTGGCTTTTATAAAAATTCGAAACACTTTAACTTCTCTCTATTTCACGTTTCTATCCACGTGATTTATGCACATTTAATCGGATTTTTTTAAATGACTACTCGCTTTTTTTTACTTTTGTTGTGGTTATGGTTCCTTCATTCAGATAATCATTACGTCAAGAAACACACAATAACATCCAAAATTGTTGAGATTACAGCTTAATAAGTAATTCAACTGGGATGAGCATACCTCACAACTGCTGTAACTTCGCTTCTACACATGTATTTACATTTAGTTTTCACGTTATCGGTGCAACCCCTGTGGTACAACTGCAAAGATCGATATACGTAGACTTGAAGTCAATTTAGTTTTATTTACGGCACGATGAGGTAGCGTTACGTCACTATGACGTAGGGTTCTCCCTACCTAGCGTGAGATGAATGCTACCCTTCAAAAGGCTGTGTTCACTTACCATAAACTTGAGTGTTATCTCTTCGAATCGTCCCGAGCTTACCAGAAACGTAATTAAAAATTTAACTGGAGGAGGCCTAGACGTATGGCACTTTATAATAAATGTTGAAACATTTTCTCCACTTGTAACAAGTCTAGGGACATGCAACAGCGTACAGAGAACACAATACCACTGAAAATGTGTGTTGTGAAAAAACATATCCGCTCTTCATATGTAGATCGAAGATGTCACATTACATACGTCACTAACATAATATAGAGCTGAAGATTGCTGTTTGTAATAAGAAACCTTCACGAAGTAGTATCAAATTATATTCTACGCGGGCTATAAATTTACTGTAATAGGTACACGCGCATTTCATTACTTAGTTTCATGTGATTGATTTCAAACAGGTCGTTGCATTTACATTTAATGTCATACGTTTCTCAAGACGTCATTTATCGTTCTTTCATTTCAGTCACGTCACGCGCTGCTGCTTTGATCAGTGTAAGAACCATAACGGTCTCCAATTGCACAATTATTCAGCAGCATTCTCTACTAGTTCAATCGTATTACGAACCGAACACAGGCATTTAAAACGCCCACATAAATTTTCCGATTGAAAAATTGTCGATGTCCCTTACCCTGACTTTTGATGCGCTACCAGGTAATAAACTGTCCCCACCTGGAAGCCACAGCGGCCTCCTCTGAATCACGAGGATTGCAATACATAGCTAATGCGGGACGATCAATGCGCGCCAAAAGCAATTTGCACGAACATTAATGGCAGCCCGACAGCGGTGTCCGGCGAAGCGCTTTTGTGCTCGCTGGACGCTGGTTCGATAACTGTCAGCATCCTAGTTACAAATGGCTTCCTGCCATCAAGTGTGATTGCCAGCAGACACCGTAAGATATCGACGCAGAGGTGACGTGTCTCCCGCTCGGTCGCTGTAAGTCAACGTTGGTGCACCGAAACCTCGACTCATATTTTACACACGCAGGCATGCCATAATCCAGAGCCCTGAGACTATACGATCACGTATTATCGGATATAGGTTCCGCCTTTTATCCAAAACTTTTTTTTTTTTTGGTACCCAAACATATTTCAGCACCTCTGTGCCAGTATCAGTTGATCAGTTGGTTTTGTCTATTGGACAACTTGATTTTACATTATATGGTTCTGCAGTACCATCTGTGTGGTGTCCTGCACTGTTTTGTTGTGACTGATACTATTAGGGCAACAACAAAAAACAGCGTTTTACACAAGAGGCGGAACCTACATACAATAACTTTAACAGCAGACACGGAAAGATGAATATGAGCACACATCAATTCAATCAGATACTGAGTACCCGCACTGCAGCACAATATTACTCTATAATACACGATTGGTGGTCAGTTAACAGAAGCATTTGACTTTTAAAACTTTTACGAACACGCCGTTTTGGGGATAACGAGGCCATTAGTACGGAGTGCCCCGCCGCCGCAGTCATACAGGGCTCCGTCACACGCGAGACCAGTGTTTTATCGACATTTGACTGAAACTGAGACCGACTCTAGAGTGAAGTCCTGGTCGGCAGGTGACGTTTGAAGTGATCGCTGTCTCAAAAATTTACGGATACCAGTCACTGAACGCTGGGTCCTATTTTGGCATGACCGGAGGTGGGAAACTTCCTACTCGTCGGTCAAGGGGCCTGAAGATGGCGTAATATATCGCCGAAACTGGTAGTCCAATAGCGTAACAATTTGGAAACTGAGAAAACTGAAAGTTGTTTGATTTAACATTCTGCACTTAACAGACGATGTTCCGCAATCATCTGCGGAGAGATGGACATACAGAGAACTCATTGAAAGTGTCCCCAATCACAGTGGTTCATTTGCAAGATAATTCGTAATTATGTGGAACGAATCATTTTACATACGCATCACAACTTAATTTTTAAATATTACTATACAAGGGTAATCCCAAAAGTAAGGTCTCCTAATTTTTTATAAGTACATAGACCTGTTTATTTCTACAATGGTTTACATCAGTTTACAGCTTGAACATTTAGCTATTTTTCGACATAATCACCATTTCTGTCGATGCATTTTTGTAGACGCTGTGGCAGTTTTTGTATGCCCATGTCATACCAGCTCGCCACCATGCTGTTCAGAAAGTTATGAATCTCTTCTTTCACCTCGTCACCACCCAGGTTTCGTCACCGATGGCAACTGAGTCCAGAAAGTTCTCCTGTTCGGCTGCAAGGCGGTGAAGAAATGCGCGGGAAGCATCAACTCGTTGCCGCATGTGGTCCTCAGTAAGCATGCGTGGCACCCATCTTGCGCACACTTTACGGTAGTTCAACGTTTCCGTTAAAATTCTGTGGACGGTGCTTCGGGAAACCTCAGGAACCAACGTGCAGAGATCATCCAGGGTGATCCGCCGATCTTCACGCGTGCTTTACTCAACCTTCAACACTGTCTCCTCAGAAACTGATGGTCTCCCGCTCCTTTGTTCGTCGTGAATTTCGGTCCGACCAGCTGCAAGCTCTCTACACCACTTACGAGCATTTTCGACATCCATGCACGACTCACCATACGCTTCCGTCAATTGGCGATGGATTTCAATCGACGCAGTGCCCTTTGCGTTCAAAAACCGAATAACTGCGCGCAATTCGCACTTTGCGGTAACATCCAAAGTAGGCTCCATTTTCAACGGCTGCCACGCCAAGACTGGGCGCCTCAGCGCGGCGTGCGCATGTTTACACACAGCGCGTGAAGCACTCTTCATAACAGTGTGACCAACTGCCAGACAAA
Organism: Schistocerca americana; assembly: GCF_021461395.2. Lineage (NCBI taxonomy): Eukaryota > Metazoa > Arthropoda > Insecta > Orthoptera > Acrididae > Schistocerca > Schistocerca americana. The sequence goes on from NC_060123.1 coordinate 228,677,318, forward strand.
CAGAGTTCTGTACTTATAAAATAAATAGGAGAGCTTAATTTTGGGATTACCCTCGTACATGCTTAATATATATTTTTACTTTTTCAATCTACTAGATATTAGTCAGTACTTCCTATCCACCATCTTTTACACATTACAGTAACAGAAATTATTCTACGTAACAGGAGGAGTTGTCAAGGAGAAACTTTTAAGTTTGTTTTCAATTTTAGTTTTGCTATCTGTCAAGTATTTTATATCCTTGGTGAGTTATCAAAAATGTGTGTTGCAGCTTTGTGCACCCTTTTTTTTTTGCTGAAGACAACCTTAATGTGAAGTAATGAATGTCATGCAATTATGTACACGATTGTTCCTTTTAAACTGTAATGGAATATTTACAATAAATTTCATTAGGGTATAAGTACACTGTGAAGTAGTAATCAGAACCCTAAACTCTAAACAGATCTACAAGCTGATCGTGTGTACATCACATATTACTTTTACAGCACGTTTCTGAGCAATGAACACTTTCTTTCTAAAATAAGTTGCCCCAGGACATTATCCCATGTGACATTAATGAATGAAAATACGCAAAATATGCCAACTTACTGATTTCTCCTTGCCCTAGATTTGCAGTGATTGTAATTGCAAATGTGGCTGAACTAAGCTGTTGCAGGAATTCCAAGATGTGCTTTATCCAGTTTAAATTCTCATCAGTATCAACACCTAAGAATTTTGTTTTCACCCTATTTATTATTTCCTCACCATGTGTGACACTTATCATTAGTGTAGAACCGCTAGATATGCAGAACTGTTGTGTCTTTTTAAAATTGAGGCCCAGACCATTCGCAGAAACCAGTCAATGATACTTTAAGAACCTTGCTTACCATTTCTTCTGTTCCTGTACGTCTGCTTAGACTGAGTACAATACTAGTGTCATCTGCAAAAAAATACTAATTCTGCTTGTTGATTATTAGACGGAAGATCGTTTACATAGATGAGGAATAGCAGTGGACCTAAAACTGAATCTTGGGAAACACCATACGTGATTTATCCCCACTCAGAATTAGTCCCTATACTATATTTACTTGAATTGCTGAATACAACTGTCTGCATTCTTTTGGTTAGATGTGACATGATCCATTGGTTGGCTGCACCATCAACCCCGTACACCGTCAATTTATCTAGGAGAATACTGTGATCCACACAGTCAAATGCCTGAGATAGGTCGCAGAAAATAGTAACCGGTGTTATTTTATTTCAGTAGAACCACCCATATGGGACCGACCTACAGTAAGTTCGGAACGCAAGAAAGGACAGATTGTCAGAGGAACACTTTTATTCAGCCGTAACATCACAATACAGTACAGCAAAACTTCAATTTTCAACTGGATGTACAGTCTGAAATATTGTTACATGTTAAAACACTAACAAAACCAAAAGAAGTCGTTTACACAGTAAAACAATGTTACTCTGATGTGTAACGTAACGCAGTGTGTGTACTGCAAAATACGTCTGCATCGTAAAGAAATATATCATTGCTGTGAGTGAACGTTTAACAGTTGTACATACTTTATTACAGCACTGCAGTGCCACGTAACTGATTTGCAAGTAACTGTTTCAAAGATAACATCACACGGCAAAAAACATTCCGTTCTTAAGCAGGACGAAAGAAATCCGTAATGAGCTTTTGCTTAGCAACCAACAGCCTTGATTTTGCCGCGATGTTCCACCCTTTCCTATACACAAAATGTCTCTTGGGATAGACGTAGATCTTTGTTCGATGTAATGAAATACTATAGAAAATGCATTTTTATCATCTACATGTGATACTCGAGCCGTAGGTTCATTCTCTTCGATGCCCTGTCGTCATCTTTCTCGTCCTCATCGGTTCCTCGACATACAGCGTCAGTGATTTGGACGTCAGTTAATTTTGCTTCCATTTTGCAGTCAACGTCAGCTGTACTGATCCACTCACGTCACTAAGGTCATCGTCCAGTTGCGAAGTTTGGAGATGCCTCAAAATCGCTGGAGTGTGTACCTCTTGACTTTCATCATTTGTTTCATACTCTGTTTCATCTTGATTCTCTTCACTGGTTTGATGTTTCATCATTAATTTCATTCATTTTTAGCCACAGTTTGCGCCAAGATTTTCTTCTCAAACTTTGGCAATTGTATAGATATTTCTTGATTTCATCACTTGAAACAAACTGCAGTCTTCTTGTGCCCTCTCTAAAATTGATCAAAAGTATTTTCAACGATATCGCCTCTTCAGCCATTCACTAATCCCCTGGCCCATGAGCTGGATTAGACATGTTCGATGGCAGGACGAAATAAAGCTTTTATTTCACCTTTTAAACTTCATATTCGGATGGGTGATATGTCGTATTTTGGAGGATCAATGTGGCACGTTTAGGGATGTTTTTATTTCCTTTTAGTTATTTCGTAACGGCAGGGACTACTTGGTCATAAAACCATTCGTTAAAGAGGCTGGATTCCATCCATAGCCGGCCGCGGTGGTCTAGCGGTTCTAGGCGCGCAGTCCGGAACCGCGCGACTGCTACGGTCGCAGGTTCGAATCCTGCCTCGGGCATGGATGTGTGTGTTTGTCCCTGGGATAATTTAGGTTAAGTAGTGTGTAAGCTTAGGGACTGATGACCTTAGCAGTTAAGTCCCATAAGATTTCACACACATTTGAATTTTTTTAATATTAATGTTTTAGATCGACTTCGGTTCTTTTGCTTTTCCAATCACAAAGAATGACATCTTGTGGCCGGCCGAAGTGGCCGTGCGGTTAAAGGCGCTGCAGCCTGGAACCGCAAGACCGCTACGGTCGCAGGTTCGAATCCTGCCTCCGGCATGGATGTTTGTGATGTCCTTAGGTTAGTTAGGTTTAACTAGTTCTAAGTTCTAGGGGACTAATGACCTCAGCAGTTGAGTCCCATAGTGCTCAGAGCCATTTGAACCATTTGAACCACATCTTGTGACTGCAATTAGCGATACTACAGAGAGCAATAGTAATTCTATATTTGGCCAGTTTTGTGCCTTCTACAGACTGATTTTGTGTAGTTCAAGTTACACTCATCAACGTTATACGCCTCAGCAGGGACCAGGTTAGGCTCTTTAACTCAGTTTCCAAATTTCGGAACAAATTCATTGGCAGCTGTTGCGTCAGCAGACAGCTTCTCGTCCAAAATAATTACACTTTGAATGCCGCGCCTTTTTTTCTACCAATGTAACCACTCTTCACTGCCTGTAAACTTTTCATTTTCATGTAATTTTTCATACAAAATCAATGCCTTTTTCTTTTATGATTGATCCAGACAACGGAGTTCCTTTTCTTCTCTTCTGCTCAAACCACACCCGCAAAGCAATGTCTAAAATTTCACTTTTTGGCTTCTTTAAAGTTTTGCATATTTGAGAAGCACATTTCCAGAAGGTACCACCTCTGAAAAATTGAAAAATGAGGTAACAGGTGGCAGCACTGCTTAGAACCATTGACTATGTAATCATAACTTATGTACGGCCAAAACGTACCATTCCACTATATATTACCCTTAAGACTTGCTGTTCGTGGCGAAGAATACCAAGTCCAGTCTTATTTCGTTTGCAAGAAGTACCAAATCCCGGCAGCCAATCGTTGCTCTTCTTGGTAACGACGTCACACACAGCGTGGCCGAGATTTGTTCGCATGACACTGTATGTTGTAAGGATGTGTGTGGCGTTTTTTATATTCACTGTGAATTTTTTATTAAATTATGGAGTCTTATAGATCAGGTGAATACTGTGCATAATCGTCAGAAACTCCAGAACAACAGTTACCAAACTTAATACAATTTTATGCCAAAAAGTACCAAATACATTCTTATATATGCAATAGCAATTAAAAACATTTTAAACATTTAACAGAGATACTTGGCGTAACGTGTCTCAACATCTGTCTGAAGCTACAAAACATATTGAGATGCTACTGTGGCAGTAAAAATTTTTTGCCGCGCCTGTTAAATTATATTCTATTATGGATTTGATACCTTTTGGAAATGAGGTTCTCATTTTCAGTTGTTTTTTCGAGAATTTTCACATTTTTTCTGCAGTGTTTAACAGTTGTTATGCAAATCCCTATCTCACTTGCAATGTTTTGAAGACACTCGCCTCACATAGGGTTGCCATACATCGCGGATTGCGCGGACAATCCGTGATTTTATGCTCGAAGACGGGTGTCCTGGACGAAGGGGAAAATGTCCGCGAAAAAAGTGGCTAGTAAGTAAAAAAAATTTAAGCAAGTTTTGCCACTGGCCACCGATCAAGTGTTTCGTAACTCCTGCAAACTTGACGATAACCGTTGAAACCTGTGCTAATATTCCGTGTCACTTCAGAATCGCTCGGCTATTTTCAGAACAGACTGTGGCAGCAGTGCTATAATCGATTCTTCGCGATTGTTTCAGTTTCCCGCTGTTGGTTTATAACACAAAACACAAATTGCACAGATTTTCATAGACTGATTCAGAATCGGAGCAAGTTTCTTTCTTCTGTCCAGGGCTCAGAGAAATATGACTGGGTTAAAGCATAAAGTGAAAGATATATATCAGCTGTAGCAGCATGATTGTGTACATGTTAATAATTTGTGTTCAGTGCTTTAATTAAAAAAAGTTATTTAATGTCAACTGCAATTAATTTTCTTCATCATTGACCACTCCTTTATAGATGCTTGGATTAATTTTCCTTGTTAATTACAACTTCTTTGCTGACAGAATTACTGTTTGAATTATGGTAATTATGAAGATGGTTGGTTGGTTTTTGGGGGAGGAGAGCAGACAGCGAGGTCATCGGTCTCATCGGATTAGGGGCGGATGGGGAAGGAAGTCGGCCGTGCCCTTTGAAAGGAACCATCCCGGCATTTGCCTGGAGCGATTTAGGGAAATCACGGAAAACCTAAATCAGGATGGCCGGACGCGGGATTGAACCGTCGTCCTCCCGAATGCGAGTCCAGTGTGCTAACCACTGCGCCACCTCGCTCGGTTAATTATGAAGATTTGGCTGACGTGCAGGAAGGTGAAAGGACATTGTGTGATTCCAGGTTTCAACCACATCTTCATAGCTACCACTGTAAAGTAATGATGAAGATTCAGCTGAAATGCAAACCAATGTCACTTGCAGAACATATCGGTCCGTGTTTCAACCACATCTTTATAATCACCGAATTTTGTCCTTGATTTTCGTCCTTGGATTATGGCAACCCTAGCCTCACCCAACCTTTCAAGTACATTCAGTTTATCCGCTAAAGACATCGTGAAATACTTACGTTTAGTTCTTGATACAATTTAGTTTTACATACTTTAACATGTGAGAAGAACGTTATTACTAATTTATAAAACAAATGCGTTCACAATAAACTTGATGATCAAGTTAGAAACAAGCCGTTTCACACTAAAATTGATCGAACTACCGCATCTATCAATAGTGAACTGCCTACTGATCCATATCGCAGATGACGAGTCATCGAAAAGTCACAACAAATACTGGGAATGGGATGATGATCGGACTAAGCGGGGAGTCGGACCATCCGAGATCGGATTGGCGAGGTTCTGCTGCACTGAATTATTAAGCATTGGAATAGCAGCCACAGCTCCGATTTCTTAGTCGCCAAACCATGTACGCCTGGGTGACGCTGTGAGTGGCCCAGAAGGGATAGCGTGCGACGGCCACTCGGGGTGAAGTGTTCGGCCAGACGGCGCAAAGATAGCGATCTTGATGTATGCGCTGGCCGGCACCAGTCTCGCATGCTGGCGCCTCCTCGGCACTCTTGTTATTCGGACAGCGGCCGGACTCCAGGCAGGGTCTTGTGGCTATCGGCCATCGGCACCGCCTGGGGTGGGGGATCCGCCCTGACTTATCGCGAGGGTGGAGGGGTCAGAACTGGCCGGCGGTCACGGCGGGTCATCGCCGCCTCCATATCGATCCTGCGCCTGCTTCCTTCCGACAATCCCGCCCCAATTGCCTCCTTATCACTGCCGCCTAACCGTCGCCCTACACCGACGTCAAGCGCTTCGTCAAACATTAGGAAATTGCGCGTAGCCGACAATTTCGCGCCTGACTGGCGAACTGGGTGAAGGTGTCAATTTGGAAAGTGGAACAGTTAAACTATTCACTTATGCGTATGGGTGAGGCTGGATTAGGGCACTGCTGTGAGGTTGTTCGTGAAGCCTTTCTGAACAGTGTAGCGATATCTCACGGGCAAAACTGGAAGGTTCCTCACCTGCTAGAAGGAATACATATAAAAATATAATATTTGAAGGATTAACCGATACTAACTGAGACGTCGCCCGTAGCTCGTGGTATAGAGGTCAAGATTAATGCCTACACATGGGGGTCTCGGGTTCGATTCCCGGCCGGCAATTTTCTTCACTCGGGGATTGGCTGTTTGTGGTGTCCTAATCATTTCGTTTCGTCTCATAGTGATAGAAGCGCAAGTCACCAAAGAGGAGTCAAACAGAAATATTTGCACCAAGAGGCAGAGCAACCCCAAAAGGGGTCACGTAGCCAATAATGCCGAATGATCATTACGATCATTTCATTTCGTTGAGAGGTTTAAGGCGGGACAGAGATAGAAACGTTCTCCCCAGTAGTGTCATTTTATACGGTGCCAAGTATTTCTCCAGTTTCCTAAATCGTGTTGATAAATGTGGAAAGCATGGATCAGAGAGGCTGACCACCACTTTTAATGAGTCTGTACTTCTCGTGGTCTTCAGTACGAAAACGGGTTTGAAACATCTCTCCACACTAGTCTATCTTGTACAAGCCTCTTCAACTTCGCCTAACTACTGTAAACTACATCAATTTGAACTTGCTCGCGGTAGTAAAGCCTTGGTTTCCTCTTTAACTTTACAATCCCCCTCCCAAGCAAGCACGCGCACGCACTCCAATTCTCTCCCTCTCCCTCCTCTCCATTACCAGACTTACCATTCCTTCATCACTCAGGCTCAGGATGTGTCCTGTCAGCCGATTCCTTCCTTTACTCAAGTTGTGGCATAAATTTCTTTTTCCCTTCGTTCAAATTTCGTACCTACCAGCAACCTCTCATCCCCCCGATTCTCGATTCTCTATAGAATCGAACTCCCACGTATATAAGTCATATCTTGCGAACTATGAGTCGTACAAAGATATAGTACTCGGGGAACATTCAGTGATACATATGGACACTGTCTGCAAAATGCGTTGCGAATAGAGGTAGTAGCAATAAGAACTAAATTAAATTGTCAACCCTAATGCCGAAGTTTTGCTGTCAATAGCGTTATGTAGAAAATGATAAGGTTTTTTTCCTTCCTTTATTTAGTGGGGTAGTGTTAGCGACAAAGTTTCTTAATTATTTGAAATTATACGTAAAGTTCTTTGGAAGCTGCTAAATCCTCTCATTCTCAAACATTTGATGAACATACACTGAGGTGACACAAATCATAGGATACCTTCCAATATCGTGTCCAACCTCCTTTTCTGCGGCGTAGTGCAGCAACTCGAAGTGGCATGGACTCAGTAAGTCGCTGGAAGTCCCCAGCCGAAATGTACACACATCAAAAAAAGTTTCGCATCACCCCCGTTCCTAGAAGTCCTGAAGATAGACGTTGATTGTGGATATTGTATCACAGACACAGTCCCTTTCACTGTTCAGAGGTGTCACTAAACCCGCCCAAAGATGTAAACAACCATGCATGAGCAGCGTCTATTAGACGGAGGGGTCCGACAGCCGATCAGTTCCAGTCATTCCACCAAGAAGGAGGTATACGGCTCGTGTTGTATGTAGTTCAACCATGTCTAGATTGTCAATACCGCGGTTCGATCGCGTCCGCATTGTTACTTTAAAACGGGAAGGGCTCTCAACAAGGGAAGTGTCCACGCGTCTCAGAGTGAACCAAAGCGATGTTGTACGGGGGTGGAGGAGATACCGAGAGACAGGAACTGTCGATGACATGCCTCGCTCAGGCCGCCCAAGGGCTACTACTACAGTGGATGACCGCTACCTATCGATTGTGGCCCGGAGGAACCCTAACAGCAATGCCACCATGTTGAAAAATGCTTTTCGTGCAGCCACAGGACGTCGTGTTATGACTCAAACTGTGCGCAATAGGCTGCTTGATGCGCAACTTCACTCCCATGGCATCACATTGTCTTCACCAATGAGTGTCGCATATCCCTTCAACCAGACAATCGTCGGAGACGTGTTTGGAGGCAACCCGATCGGGATGAATGCCTTAGACACACAGTCCAACGAGTGCAGCAAGGTGGAGCTTCCCTGCTGTTTTCGGGTGGCATTACGTGGGGCCGACGTACGCCACTGGTGGTCACGGAAGGCACCGTAACGGCTGTACAACACCTGAATGCAATCCTCCGACCGATAGTTCAACCATATCTGCAGCATATTGACGAGGAATTCGTCTTCATGGACGACAATTCGCGCCCCCATCGTGCACATCTTGTGAATGACTTCCTTCTGGATAACGACATCGTTCGACTAGAGTGGCCAGCATGTTTTCCAGACATGAACCGTATCGAACGTGCCTGGGATAGATTGAAAAGGGCTGTTGATGGACGACGTGACCCACCAACCACTCTAAGGGATCTACGCCGAATCGCCGTTGAGGAGCGGGACAATCTGGACCAGGAGTGCCTTGATGAACTTGTGGATAGTATGCCACCACGAATACAGGCATGCATCAATGCAAGAGGACGTGCTTATGGTTATTACAGGTACCATTCTGGACCACAACCTCTGAAGGTCTCACTGTATGGTGGTACAACATGCAATATGTGCTTTTAATGAGCAATAAAAAGGGCGGAAATGATGTTTATGTTGATCACTATTCAAATTTTCTGAACAGATTCCGGAACTCTCGGAACCGAGGTGATGCCAAACGTTTTTCGTTGTGTGTAGCTCTGTGCTGCCTCTATACCGGTCCGCAACTGCGGAAGTGCTGCCGGTGCAGGATTTCGTGCGCGAACTGACCTCTCGATTATGTACCATAAGTGTTCGATTGGATTCATGCAAGGTGATCTGGGTGGCCAAATCATTCCAAAATGTTCTTCATACCAATCACGAATAATTGTGGCCGGTGACACAGCACTTTGTCATCCATAAAAATTCCATCGTTGTTTGGGAACATGAATAATGCCTTTTTGACAACTTGTTTCCGTGGCATCGTGAGGTCTGCGCCACACTCGAACCCAACGATCGGTTCGGATCAATTGTAATCGGGACTCATCTGACCAGGCCACTGTTTTTCAGCTCTCTAGGGTCCAACCGAATTGGTCACGATCCCAGGAGAGGCAATGCAATCGATGCCGTGCTGTTACCAAAGGCACTCGCGTAGGTCGTTCACCGCCAAAGCCCCCTAACGCCAAACTTCGGCGCACTGTTCTAACGGATACGTACGTCGTACACAGCACACTGATTTCTGCAGTTATTTCACGCAGTGTTGCTTGTCTGTTAGCGCTGACAACTCTACGCAAACGCCGCTGCTCTCGGTCGTTAAGCGAAGGTCGTCAGCCAGTGCGTTGTCCCTGATGAGAGATAATGCTTGAAATTTGTTATTCTCCGTACAGTCTTGACAATGTGGATCCCGGAATATTGAATTCCATAACGATTTCCGAAATTGAATGTCACTTGTGTCTAGCTCCAACTGCCATTCCGTGTTCAGTCTGTTAATACCCGGCACGCGGCCATAATCATGTAGGAAATCTTTCCACATGAATCGCCTGAGCACAAATGAAGCTCCGCTAATGAACTGTCCTTTCATACCTCGTGTAAGCGATACTACCGCCATCTGTGTATGTACACATCGCTATTCCATGACTTTTGGCACCTCAGTGTAGCCTGGGTAATTCGGGTGCGCCGTGAGTTACAATGCCTTCAAGACATAGACATAGTTTCTAACTTTAGACTTATTGTGCTTAACCTTTACCATAAGGTTATCTCTCTTAATGAGGAGATTACGACAGTATTTTAAATTTGTAAATTTGGTCAATAATTATATGAAATACTGAATATCGAATTTTTGTTGCCCTTGGAAGCCACATGCAACTCGGACTGCGTAGCCATTCTAGCCTCTTAGTAGCACAGATTCATCAGTTTTTTCGGTCAATCAAACTAATCTTCGGCATTTTCCCGTAGCTCTGCATTTCAACATCTTACGTTTTTTTCTTATCCGAACTCTTCAAAAATTGGTTCTGAGCACTATGAGACTTAACATCTGAGGTCATCAGTCCAGTAGAGCTTAGAACTACTTAAACCTAACTAACCTAAGGACATCACACACATCCATGTCCGAGGCAGGATTCGAACGTGCGACCGTAGCACTCACGCGGTTCCGGACTGAAGCGCCGAACTCTTCATCGTCCATCTTTCACATCTGTGCAAGGCTACACTTCTTACTCACCTTCGGAAAAGCGACGTCCTAACACTCACATTCCTATTCAATGTGAACAGATTTATTACTTCGAGAAATGCTTTTCTTGCTGTTGCCAGTCTGCATTTTTATCCTTTATGTTTTGGACTTCGTCAGTTATTTTGGTGCTCAAGTAGCAAAATTCATCTACTACTTTTACAGTCTCGTTTCTCAATCTAACTCCCTCAGTATCACCTGATTTACTTAGACTACATTGTATTATTGTTTATTTTTGCTGATTTTCATCTTGTAACCTCTTTTCAAGACACTATCCACTCCGTTTAACTGGTTTTCCATATCCTTTGCTGCATCTGACATAATCAAAACGTCATCAGCGAGCCTGAATGTTTGCAATTCCTTTCCCAAGTTGTTCTTGGCCACTTGTACTGCTTGCTAAATACGGACTGAATAACATCATTGCTACATCAGTAACAATGTTATTACTCCCCTTCACAACTAAGCTCCCCTTTCATATCGTTCTACATTTAGAACTGCGCTCTGGCATCTGTACAAGTTGTAAATAACCTGACCGCAAGCTACTACACAGCGCGTGGCGGAGGATATTTCGTACCACCATTAGCTATTATTTGTCGTATTCTATTCGCGAATTGAGCAAGAGAAAATGATTGTGCCTATGTGCTTATAAGTCTCTCTTATTTTATTTGCTGGAGTCCTATGCGGTATACAGGCCTACAGTGGTGGTAGGACAATCGTTGCACAGCCTTCCTCCAATACCAGGTTTCTAAATTTACTCGGCGCGCGGAGTGGCCGCGCGGTTTGAGGTGTCATGTCACGGACTGCGCAGCCCCTCCCGCCGGAGGTTCGAGTCCTCCCTCGGGCATGTGTGTGTGTGTGTGGGTGTGGGTGTGTGTGTGTGTGTGTGTGTGTGTGTGTGTGTGTGTGTGTGTGTGTGTGTGTGTGTTGTTCTTAGCATAGGTTAGTTTAAGTAGTGTGTAAGTCTAGGGACCGATGACCTAAGCCGTTTGGTCCCTTAGGAATTCACACACACATTTTTTAAATTTACTCGACAAGGTTTCGTGACAACAACGTCGCCTTTGTTCGGAAGACGCTCAGTTACGTTCCCGGAGCACCGCTGTTACATATTATTTTGGGCTATAATGCCCGTTGAAATGAGTCTCTAATTCGTTCTTCTTCAGTCGAAATGTCTACTCGATATTGGCTCTGAACGCTGGAGCGGTAATCTAGAACTAGCTACTTCTTACAAATACTCCGCTTTTTCGCATAACCCTTCCAACAAATCTGCGTCTTTCATCCTCCCTCCTTACTACTGATATCACGTTTCCGTTCCATTTGAAACTCAGTTTTAGTATTATCCTCTATACTGAATTGACGTGACAGGATCAAAACGACTACAAATAATCATGTAATCTGACGCTACTGACTTCCATCTTCGTTTTGAACACTATATTATATGTTTTCACATTAAAGGTAGCTGCCATTCATCCCATCCGTGTAACTCAGCATTTCGATACCATCCGTCAGCGAACAATCTATCCGCATCGTTCAGTCATTTGCTCGGAGTCCCTTTCAGTAGCAAGACCTGACTGAATGAGTTCCCTCAATATATCAGAGAACGGAATAACAGCCCCGCCTTCAAAAGACAGTCAGTGCCACCTACTACATCAACGTCTCCACTAGTTCTAGTACGCTCTCGTTAATCCCGTTAAAACCAAGTAAGCTGCTTTCCAACCAGACCATCCTCATTTCACATAACTCATAATAGGCCGTCTAAAAAAATTTCTCTGCCTCACAACTCGCTATCAGAAAATTTTAGTTTTGTACACCAATAAACACATTCTACACCTGTTACTACCACATCATCATCAAGACAATCGTCATCATCCATTATTATTATTATTATCAGCAGGAGCAGCGGCACCGTTAGTATTATTGCTAGTATGTCTCAGAATTATTATTGACACTGTCCTTAGATACATTCAAATCATTTTTAAGTCTATGAATACCATTTCATTACTATTTATCATATTAAAATTATCATCATTTCTTAACGAACTGTGACGTAAAAATACTGTATGTGAGAAATCGTGGTCCGATGTAAGACCGGGCTCGAATTCCTTTAACTGATCAGGTTAAAAACAATGATGTACTGAGAAACATTGGAACGACTATCACGTAACGCTTCCTTTACGCTCACACGATGTCGTATTCGATTATGTTGACCGTTTGCGGTCGATTTTAGCACACAGATTTCTATTAGACCAAAATGATTAGATCAAATCACATATCTGAGTAAATACTCGGTTAGATATTACCTGGAAGAATAGGTTTTGCTCATTTCAGTCTGATTACAGTGTACAGATTCTCTGAAATCTTGTTACGTTAGATGGAGTGCTGTTCAAGCCTGTCACAGAAAATGACTCGGCAACACATGCTCTCGCACCAGTACTGTTCCTGGAGACGCACTTAATTCCTCTATCTATCTATATACAGGCCACAAGGTGCACATGTACTAGCAGAAGAATGTAACGTCCTACCCATAACGATGTATAAGAAGTTGCAACAATGCCGATAATGTAAGCAGAGAGATACAAGTAACCTTGTTGTTCAGGATTCAATGTTTCAGGAGACAACACAATCTTTACAAAACGCAAAAAAAAAAAAACCGTTGGTACTCAGACCCAAGTTTCGCCTCATCTACGAACCACCATAGCTTTTACGCATTATGTAAGGTCGCCGCTAGGTCCTCCATACGACCGCTGCTCCTGGAGAAATCATTTATCATCCGAAGTATTGATCAGATACGACCTTCGTCCTCTTTTGATAGCTCACCGCCGGAAATCGAAGGTTACATCGAAAGTCACTCGCCCAGCACGCCGGTGCAGCTCCTGGAGCGCTGGAAACAACCAGCGCCGTATATAGGCATATATACCCCTACGCTGCAGAACTTTTCCAGAAGACCCATCCGCGGAGGACATCTTCAAGATGCGTTGTTCCTTTAAGAATGTCCGTTGCACACCATGGGTTGCTACTGACTGAAGTTTAATTTCATTTCCGCATCCTTCCGAGCAGAGGCGTGACGTCACGTGTTTTGAAAACTCGAGGGGAGTTTGCCGCTGTCGGTTGTTCTCGTCCGCTGCTGTTCTCACTCCACAATGGAAGACTGGTACATATTTTCTTAAGCACCGGAATCCAGATAACATTCAGTCTCACACACTCCTCTTTCCGATGAAAATAACTGCGGCGTTTAGTAATCTCTATGGTCACTCTGTGTAGCCTTTAAAACTATTCGCTTGTTTCTTACCAAATCGAATCCGGTTGTCTCCCAGCTGCGAAGCATATAGCGCAACAGCTCATCTGTTTGTCCCCCCTCCTCCCCCTTTTTTACATTTGCCCCTGTACTGTTCTACTGAGTTTCGCAAAATGGCCTCCCGAATTTCAACAAGTAGTTACATACAAAGATACAGACAAAATACTTTTATCTGTGAACAAAATTTTACGTCATTATCTCATTTTACATTTGTTGATTTTAAAAATTATGTCCGTTAAATGGCGTTCTCCACTGTTGACACACTGACGAAGTCTTTCCCGGAAGTTGTCCATAGTTCTTCGTTCCAGATCCAGTGGAATGGCAGTCACATCTTGGATAATTGCCTCTTTAAGTGCTTGCAGAGTTGTGGGGCCATGTTTGTACGCTCTAGCCTTCAAGTTTCCCCAAAGAAAAAAAATCACGAGGTGATAAATCGGATGACTTTGTGGGCCAGACGATGTCTTCTCGTAAAGAGAGAAGAAATCTAGGAAGCAACTCTCTCAAAATTTATGCCGAGAAGTGAGAGCTGTGACTCAGTCATGTTAGAACCAGACTTCTCCCTCTTCGTGGTCCTCAAGATACCCTTTCAGCTTTGGTCCGAGGAAGGTCTCTCCCATGTGACAGTAGCGATCTGAATTAACAATTACCGTTACGTCAACTTCTTGGAAAACACCAAATTCAGCAACAACGCACCACACTGTCGCACGACGGCTGCGAAGTCGGTGGTGAAGTTCCTGGGGCGTTTCTGCTACCCCATAGCGGAAATTCTGTTTATTTACAGTACCTGACAGGTGGAAGCGAGGCTCATCAGAAGAAATCAAAACAGCACCAGGGGAAATGGGTAGCCATCATTTTGTATGGATGCATGTGGTCATCTCTGAATAGGATTATTCTTTAACACTTATCACACAATCCAAGGGCAGCTACTTGTCGAAGCGCTAACGCTTTGGAGATTGCAAGACAGACACTTCCGCACGCGCCACTTTTTCCGCCGTTCTCACAGTCTGAGATCGGAAGCAGCTTTTCTTTTCAGCGTAGAACTCAATGTCCTCATGTTTCATACCCAAACTCTATAGTTTTCCTATCACAAACAGAATCATGTCGGCTAAATTCGAACCGAATGCGACATGCTCGCTGAGTAGTAATTACAGAACCACCACTCGGAATGTATTCCTCCACAACAAAGGCACGATGCTCACCTAGCCAAGCCATTGCGCCTTCTAAAAATGACGGGGAAGCCATTACCGATCGATACCCCCTCCACATCAGTATGCCCACCACCACTCAGACAGCGACCTCTCCATGTACGGGAAGTCTTTGTGCCGGACTCTGTAGTTGTTATCAGACCGTTCTTTTAGTAGTACCCACCTACGCGTCTCCACAAGCACACTGTATCCTGTAAACTCCTGCTTCGCCGGCCGGAGTTGCCGTGTGGTTCTAGGCGCTACAGTCTCGAGCCGAGCGACCGCTACGGTCGCAGGTTCGAATCCTGCCTCGGGCATGGATGTGTGTGCTGTCCTTAGGTTAGTTAGGTTTAAGTAGTTCCAAGTTCTAGGCGACTGATGACCTTAGAAGTTAAGTCGCATAGTGCTCATAGCCATTTGAACCAAACTCCTGCTTCAAATGGTTCAAATGGCTCTGAGCACTATGGGACTTAACTTCTAAGGTCATCAGTCCCCTAGAACGTAGAACTACTTAAACCTAACTAACCTAAGGACATCACACGAATCCATACCCGAGGCAGGATTCGAATCTGCGACCGTAGCGGTCGCGCGGTTCCAGACTGTAACGCCTAGAAACGCTCGGCCACACTAAACTCCTCCTCTTTTCCGGTTTTCCCCGAGATCTGCCAGCATCATTGGCCGATCCTTGGTGTTCCTGTACATTCCGGGTGGCTTTGTAGATTACTGCGATATTCCGTATCGTCAATTTCTTTTCTATGCGGCTATCAACGTATTTAATGAACGGCAGGAAAATCTTGAATTTTGCAGACTCCAATGATTCTCCATAATCTTTTTGTGGACGTCTTAACACTCCGCTTATCTCAGTGGACGAATATCAAATCTTCCCGATAGCTCCTGTTGACAGATGTTATTTACTCTAGCTTTTTTAACACCACCCCGCTTTTCTCGTGGGTGCTGATTTGAATCCGGCGTGGATAACTGTACATGTGGATGTACCGTGCGGCCCAAGTTATCATTGTCTTTCTTGAAGACAAGTACCGGGTGATCAAAAAGTCAGTATAAATTAGGAAACTGAATAAATCACGGAATAATGTAGATAGAGAGGTACAAATTGACACACATGCTAGAAATGACATGGGGTTTCATTAGAACCAAACAAATACTAAAGTTCAAACAATGTCCGACAGAAGGCGCTTCATCTGATCAGAATAGCAATAATTAGAATAACAAAGTAAGACAAAGCAAAGATGATGTTCTTTACAGGAAATGCTAAATATGTCCACCATCATTCCTCAACAATAGCTGTAGTCGAGGAATAACGTTGTGAACAGCACTGTAAAGCATGTCCGGAGTTACGGTGAGACATTGGCGTCGGATGTTGTCTTTCAGTATCCCTAGAGATGTCGGTCGATCACGATACACTTGCGACTTCAGGTAACCACAGAGCCAATAATCGCACGGACTGAGACCTGGGGACCTGGGAGGCCAAGCATGACGAAAGTGGCGGCTGAGCACACGATCGTCACCAAACGACGCGCGCATGAGATCTTTCACGCATCTAGCAATATATTTTTTTTTTTGTTCTAATAAAACCCCATGTCATTCCAAGCATGTGTGTCAATTTTTACCTCTCTATCTACATTATTCCGTGGTTTATTAAGTTTTCAAGTTTATACTGACTTTTTGATCACCCGGTACATCTACGAAATGTAATTTGCCCTCTACCACCTCCTTCAAAGCGAACTGATCTTCGGCTTAACTTCTCTGTGCCACGCGTCCACGACACGAACGTACCATCTACGTAACAGAACCATATATTCAGCTTTCTGTTGGCAATTCCTAGTGCCTGTTCTTCAACATGTTCCATACAGAAATTTGCTCTCACCGGACTTAAGTGACGCCCCATAGCCACATCATCGATCTGCGTGCAAAACTCATCGTTCTATCTGAAGTACGTGATTGTGGGAAACTATTTAGACAGTTCTGCTATTTTAACAGAAAAAACCCGATTCCGCTGCTCCAGATGCTGGAGTTGTGAAATGGCCATTGGCGCTCAGACTGTAGCTGTGGCTCGGTGATTCGATTAAATTCATTTTCAATTTCGTATAATCTGCCGGCGATGGTCTTCCTGGAGTCTTGCGTGATGATATAATGTCGTATGTGATCGCACCATCTCTCACAGAGTGGTATCTTGAGGTTAACGACACTGCATTTCGGAAGTTACCCGATCTCGTTATTCGTGATGCCGTGACGCGGCCTGACGTGCGTTTGCGGGCAGATTGTAACGAGACAAACTTTGCACAATGGATTAGCGAGGACCCGTTTACCAGTGAACCTGTATCTCGTCTCGGCAATACCACACATTTGTAAGTTTACACGTGTGAAATAACTGCATACTGGCATCAGGCGCGGAAGCAGGGTTCCGTCACCACAAATACACGTAACTTACAGTGTCGCTCCGATTTAGCGCACTACAAATGACTACGATTTTATAACATTAACAATTATTCTGTTAAATGCTTTAATATAATAATAATAATAATAATAATAATAATAATAATAATAATAATGTCTATGAAGAAAACATAAAAAGCGTTAAATTTATGTTCTTCGAAAACTTCCTGGAAAACAAACTGCACTGGTATCACCAAATCCGATTTGTGGTGAAAAACTTGATCACATTTCAATAAGTTGACACAGTGCAATGAACGTACTCGTTGTAAAAGTTGCTAACAAGGGAACCTCCCCATCGCACCCCCCTCAGATTTAGTTATAAGTTGGCACAGTGGATAGGCCTTGAAAAACTGAACACACATCAATCGAGAAAACAGGAAGAAGTTGTGTGGAACTATGAAAAAATAAGCAAAATATACAAACTGAGTAGTCTACGTGCAAGATAGGCAATATCAATGCCAGTGTAAGCTCAGGAGCGCCGTGGTCCCGTGGTTAGCGTGAGCAGCTGTGGAACGGGAGGTCCTTCGTTCAAGCCTTCCCTCGAGTGAAAATTTTACTTTCTTTATTTTCGCAAAGTTATGATCTGTCGTTCATTCATTGACGTCTCTGTTCACTGTAATAAGTTTAGTGTGTGTTTTGCGACCGCACCGCAAAACCGTACGATTAGTAGACGAAAGGACGTGCCTCTCCAATGGGAACAGAAAACATTTGATCGCAAGGTCATAGGTCAACCGAATCCTCCACAGGAAAACACGTCTGATATATTCTATGCGACACTTGTGACGGCATGTGCGTCACATGACAGGAAGATGTTGTCGACCCACCTAACTTGTACACTTGGCGAATGGGTAAAAAGATTCTTCTACCTTGCCCGATTTAGGTTTTCTTGTGGATGTGATAATCACTCCCAAAAAACTGATGGAAACATAAGAGTTTGTCACATAAACTGAAAATAAAAAATTAAAATTTTCACTCGAGGGATGACTTGAACCAAGGTCCTCTCGTTCCACAGCTGCTCACACTAACCACGGGACCACAGCGCTCCTGTGCTCAAATTATCCTTCATGTTGCTTATCTTGCGCATAGACTACTTAGTTTGTATATTTTGCTTATTTTTTTCATAGTTCCACACAACTTCTTCCTGTTTTCTCGATTGATGTGTGTTCAGTTTTTCAAGGTCTATCCACTGTGCCAACTTATAACTAAATCTGAGGGGGGTGCGATGGGGAGGTTCCCTTGTAACAATATTACAAGTGTCAGACCATTACCCATCATTATATTCAAGATTAGAGCAATATTTAGAAAAAATAACCAATACCAACCCAAAACGTTTGACATACATACGTTATCAGACGTATGACGCCATACGCCGCATCACTACGTCACGAGATTAAGTCGTCATCTGGTATCGGTAGGTTCGGTTGGCCCGTCGCGTGGGCTGCAGAGGGCGAGGCCACCGCAATGGAGCCCGCGCCAGCTGGGCGGCAGTGTTCCGCATTCCCTGCCGGAGGCTGGCTCCGGGTCCAGGCGAGCGCAACGGGACGCGACGCCGCAGAGCAGCGCACGGCCTTCTGGGAATACGTGTGCGTCTGGTCGGTCGCTAGCCGCGAGCGGGGTCCTTTCTGGGTCACCAGCACCTCCCAGTACAGCCATCTGCCGTCACTGTACCGTGCAAGGGGACGAGCCGCACGTGCGTCCAATAGCGTACTGCGCAAACGGAAACTGTCTGGACTGCTCGAGAATCTGCATACGCGGTCTGTGAGTTGTAACCGGCTACCCTGCCTGCTTGAGAAGATGGAAAGACGATGGAGAACTTAAAGAATACAGTTGCCATCACCGATCACTTCCCAGCAGGAAGTTAACTCAGTAAACTGAAATTAGCCGAGCTGTGCTTTTTGATTCCTGGTTTATTTTCTGTTACTCCAGACTGGTGCTGGAGAGAAGCGCAAAGTTACAGAGGTAGTCTAACGTAATTTTCAAAAGTTGAGTGCATAACGCAGTGGGTCAATGACGTTATGTTGTATAGTTAATTGAGTGTCGCACTTCTTTGCTGCGATACTGCAGGTTCACCGGTGCACAGTGAAAGAGCTGGTAATTTTCTAATCAGTATTTGGTTCACGCTAATGGGCAGACCGCCTCCACGTCAGCACTTTTGCGTTTCTTTCACGAGAAACTGATACAACAAATTAATACGTCTGGGTTGTTAAGTTAGTAAATCTGAAAGATATTAACTTCAATATACCTAAATCTATTCGTGGTTCTTAAGAGCTAACAAGAGAGATGCTTACACGGCGAAACATAAAGGGACAAAGACGATGTGAAACAGCGAGGCATCTCCTTGCTGGCCGGAGACAAAAATGTGAAGGTGGCGCCTTCTTTTATCACCACATAAAGTCTTATAAATACTTACTAACATTTCAGGACTTTCTCGTCTATTCATTTCGTGGTCTTACGGGACATGGCGACTTCGTACGCAACACATTTCTAGCTGTGTTCCCATTTATTCTCTCTCTCTCTCTCTCTCTCTCTCTCTCTCTCACACACACACACACACACACACACACACACACACACACACACCACGTGCACACAATGCAGGGTTAGGCAGCTAAGACAGGTCACCCCAATTAGATCTACATCTACATATATACTCCGCTATCCGCCAAGCGGTGTGTGGCGGAGGGCACTATTCGCGCCAAAGTCATATCCCCCCCCCCCCCCCATCTGTCCCACTCGCGGGTCGCATTAGGCAAAACCGACTGTCTGAACGCCTCAGTACGTGCTCTAATTCCCCTTATCTTTGAATGCTGGCCATAGCGTGATTAGAAAGTTGGTGGTAATAATATATGATCTACATCCTCGACGAAGATCGGATTTTGAAATTTAGTGAGCAACCCCTTCCGTTTAGCGCATCGTCTATCTGCAAGTGCGTCCCACTTCAAACTTTCAAGCCGGCCGATGTGGACGATCGGCTCTAGGTGCTTCAGTCTGGAGCCGAGCAACTGCTACGGTCGCAGGTTCGAATCCTGCCTCGGGCATGGATGTGTGTGCTGTCCTTAGGTTAGTTACGTTTATGTAGTTCTAAGTTCTAGGGGACTGATGACCTCAGATGTTGAGTCCCATAGTGCTCACAGCCATTTGAACCATTTCAAACTTTCTATGAGATCTCAACGCTCTCGCGATGGCTAAATATACCAGTCACGAATCTTGCCGCTCTTCTTTGGACCTCCTCAGTCTCTTGAATTAGGCCCAACTGGTAAGGGTCCCATACAGACGAACAATACTCTAAGACTGGACGAACTAAAGTATTGTAAGCAATTTCCATTGTTGAAGGACTGCATCGTTTCAGGATTCTACCAATAATCTGCAATCTAGACTTCGCCCTACCCGTTACTTGTGTAACCTGATTGTTTCATCTGAGATCATTTACAATAGTAACACCCAGATACTTGACGGATGTTACCGCTTCCAGAGACTGGGCATTTATTTAGTACTCGTACATTAATGGGGATTTCCGCCTTGTTATACGCCGTAGGTTACACTTACTAATATTGAGAGATAACTGCCAGACGTTACACCGCGCATTTATTTTCTGCAAATCCTCATTGATTTGTTCACAACTTTCGTGAGATACTACTTTCCAGTAGACTACAGCGTCATCGGCAAACAGTCTAATGCCGCTGTCAATACCATCAACCACCTCGTTGTCGACGGGACGTTAAACACTAACCACCACCACCACCATTTTTGAATACCATCAACCAGATCGTTTCTGTAAATTGTAAAAAGCAACGGATCCACTACGCTGCCCTGGGGCACACTTGATGTTGTGCTTGTTTCTGCTGATTTTTGTATTTCTTCCTTTACTTGTAGTATGAAATCTTACTTCTTGCCAAATTTCATGATTATAGGTCAACGGTAACTATCATACTGGTTTTGATGACCGAGTTTTCGAGTACCAAAATATGTGCCACAAATGGCAGTATTTTTTTATTACGTTGAATTAGAATCTTAAAGTTTTAACAGTGCCAAGGGACCCGACATCCGTGTGTGATATAAATTTGAACTCGACACGCTAAACTGTTCCAGCGAAAAATGGTCATAACGTACCAACAGACAAATCGACAGAGGGATAAAAAAATATCCAATAATATTTTTTGCGTTACATAATTGCAAATTAACAACCTTCTGATTTTTTTCCTTTACTTGTACTGCGAAAGCTTGCTTCTTGTCAAATTTCATGTTTCTAGGCCAACAGGAAATGTGCTCCAGGTTTTGATGAGTGAGTATCAAAATATGTGACATGCTTGGCCGTATCTTTAGACTGCATTGACTTAGATGCTTAAAATTTTTACGCCACCAAGAAACCAAAGACCTTACGTTCCTGAGAAAATGAGTTCTTAACCGTCACACACACACACACACACACACACACACACACACACACACACACACACAGCGAGAGAGAGAGAGAGAGAGAGAGAGAGAGAGAGAGAGAGACGGACAACAACCCGACCCGTTAAGGGATCCGTTTCTACAGGTTGAGGCACGGAACCCTAAAGATTATTTACCATCCCCTAGTCGGAGGTTCGAGTCCTCCCTCGGACATGAAGGTGTGTGTTGTCCTTAGCGTAAGTTAGGTTAAGTAGTGTGTAAGCCTAGGGACCGATGACCTCAGCAGTTTGGTAACATAGTTCTTACCACAAATTTCCAATTTCCATTATTTGCCAGGTAGTTTCATATAGAAGCAATGTTACGAAATATCCTCTGCTGTATACTAAACAGTGGGTATGTAAGTAGATGCAGATGCCATGTTAATTACAATCCAACTCTGATCAAGTATGACGTAATAATTGGCACTAGGCACTAACGTATGCTACGTCGACACATTTTGAATTATTTTTTCTTCCTGGTTCGTCATTAACATGAACGGTAAGCCGCTTCTTACATGTATTCTGTGTTTTACACGGCTGTTCACGTCCGCCACACAAATTTCTTATCGCCATTTCGCGCAGCGCAGTATTTCGACCGCGCTACGGAGACCTTCAGCCTGCGTCACTGAGCTCGGACATGTACCCAGAAGCGTCCCGCTGTAACTGCCACCCTGCGAACTTCGATCGCCAAAACTTGGCGAGCACACGAGAATAGAGTTTTATTTCGAGTGGTGCTGAGGTCAGCTAGTGAGTCCAGCCGCAATGGCCACTAAAGCCCTCGCGTGTCCAGCAGGAGTCGGTTATCGCGACGACACTTAACTGTATATGCCAACACAAGCAGTTGCGGGTTAGTCCAATGGTGTTGCTTGTTTACGACAGTAGTCGCTCGTTCTTTCGGCACCGGTAAAGATGGAATCTTCATACTCATTAGTACAATATATTTCCACTGGAAAGGTACGACGGAAACGCGGTGACATGCAAAAGCTACTATTTATGGGAATTTCTTCTTTGTATCCACATTCTTTCTACATCTACATATATATTCCGCTAGCCACCAAGCGGCGTCTGGCGGAGGGCACTATTCGCGCCAAAGTCACATCACCCCCCCACCCCCTCCCTCTGTCACACTCGCGGATCGTGCGAGGGAAAAACGACTGTCTGAACGCCTCAGTACGAGCTCTAATTTCCCTTATCTTTGAATGGTGATCATTGTGCGATGTGAAAGTTGGTGGTAATAATATATGCTCTACATTCTCGCTGAAGATCGGATTTCGGAATTAAGTGGGCAGCCCCTTCCGTTTAGCGCGCCGTCTATCTGCAAGTGTGTGCACTTCCAAGTTTCTATGAGATTTGTAACGCTCTCGCGATGGCTAAATGTACTAGTCACGAATCTTGCCGCTCTTATTTGGACCTTCTCAATCTCTTGAATCAGACCCAACTGGTAAGGGTCTCATACAGACGTATGGTACTCTTAAGACTGGACGAACTAAAGTATTGTAAGCAATTTCTTTTGTTGGAGAACTGCATCGCTTCAGGATTCTACCAATAAACTGCAATCTAGAGTTCGCCTTACCCGTTACTTGTGTAATTTGATCATTCCATTTGAGGTCATTTCGGATAGTCACACCCAGATACTTGACGGACGTTACCGCTTCCAAAGACTGGGCATTTATTTTGTACTCGTACATTAATGGGGATTTTCACCTTGTTATACGCAGTACGTTACACTTATTAATATTGAGAGATAACTGCGTGTCATTATACCACGCATTTATTTTCTGCAAATCCTCATGGATTTGTCCACAACTTTGAGGCTCTATTCACTACATCAAATGTAAATGTCGTTCTGTCTAATTCTTGTGTTCATTTAGCGACGATACTTTCCCACTGACAACAACCTCGCCAGTGAACAATCTGATAATGCCGATTACCCTATTTGTTAAACGTTTGTTTACTATGAGAACATTAGCGGTCCTGCTATATTAACTTTGGGCTTATCCGATGTTAATTTAATTTATGTTTAAAATTTACCGTCTAGGATAAGCTACGGGGTGATGGACAAACATATGGAAACACCAAAAAGAACACGTTACCATGCCTAATGCGACGTAGGAAAATCGTTAACACTCCAAAATAACATCCAATGTCTCGGAATGGAAAAATACAAATCGAGTTTCAACGGAATGTTATGCCACTCTTCCTCCAAAATAGTCGCAGTTTCAGGTAACCATGTTGAAGGTGGATAGCGACCACACACTTATCTCCAAAGTAGACCACAAAGACTGAATGATAGTGAGATCTGGTGACGATAGCGACCAGGACAGGTGCGATAGTTTATCCTCCTGCTCACAAATCCATCCTAGACGATGCGAGCAGTGTGACAAGGCGCCCTGCTCTTCGAACAGAGCCTCGCCACTGGGGGACAAACATCGTAATATGGGATGGATCTGATCCTCCAAAATGGTCACATAATTCTTTGCAGTAGTGCGACCATACGGAGTAGCCATGGAGGAGAAGCACTCCGTCTTAAGGCCACAAGTGGCCCATCTGGACCATCCGAACACCGTGTCATCCTCAGTTGAGGAATAGGAGGGGCGTGTGGTCAGCACACCGCTCTCCTGGTCGTTATGATGGTTTTCTGTGACCGGAGCCGCTACTATTCGGTCGAGTAGGTCCTCAATTGGCATCACGAGCCTGAGTGCACCCCGAAAAATGGCAACAGCGCACGGTGGCTGGATGGTCACCCATCCAAGTGCCTGCCACGTCCGACAGCACTTAGCTTCGGTGATCCCACGGGAAGCCGAGCGGGATTAGCCGAGCGGTCTAGAGCGCTGCAGTCATGGACTGTGCGGCTGATCCCGGCGGAGGTTCGAGTCCTCCCTCGGGCATGGGCGTGTGTGTTCGTCCTTAGGATAATTTAGGCTAAGTAGTGTGTAAGCTTAGGGACTGATGACCATGGCAGTTAAGTCCCATAAGATTTCACACACATTTGAACATTTTTTTCACGGGAACCGGTGTATCTACTGCGGCAAGGCCGTTGCCGGAGTAGCCATGGGGCCCAGCGAATACCAAGATACAGCTGCCCAAATCGTCACTAAACCTCCCTAAGTTTCACTCATGGGGCGTAGACTCGGCCGGAAGCTGAAAACAGTGTGACGCAAATCATCCGACGAATGACTTTCCAGCACCGCGTCCTCCTGTTACGGGAATTTGCATCACTGATGTGTGGCTTTGGAATACCAGCGCGCCCTGTAGTCCCCTGTTTACGGGGCTCGATTCGTGTTGCTCTGGTGCTGACAGGTTTCGTAAACGCGACATTCAGTTCTGCAGTGACTTTTGCAGCTGTCGTCCTCTTATTTTTGGTCACAATCGTCGTCAATGGCCGACCATCACGATCACTCAAACATACACTTCCGACCGCGTAGCCGCATGGTCTAGGGCGCCTTGTACGGTTCGCGCGGCTCCCCTCGTCGGAGGTTCGAGTCCTCCTTCGGGCATGGATGTGTCTCTTATCTTTAGCCTAAGTTTAAGTTAGACTAAGTAGTGTGTAAGCCTAGGGACCAATGACCTCAGCAGTTTGTTCCGATAGGAACTTAATAGCATCTCGTTCGCGTTGTGACCGTTCCCTGTATGCGGTATAAATCATCGTTATGGTGCCTCTTGAAATACCAAATACTACCTATGTTACGGTAGCACACACCATACGAGCACCAACAACTTGATCGCATTCGAATTCACCTAGCTTTGACACAATTAACTTACTACTAAACAGTACATACAAGGGGCTCGTATTGAAATTGCGCCGGACGAAGTGGCCGTGCGGTTAAAGGCGCTGCAGTCTGGAACCGCAAGACCGCTACGGTCGCAGGTTCGAATCCTGCCTCGGGCATGGATGTTTGTGATGTCCTTAGGTTAGTTAGGTTTAACTAGTTCTAAGTTCTAGGGGACTAATGACCTCAGCAGTTGAGTCCCATAGTGCTCAGAGCCATTTTTTGAAATTGGGTGCTTATGGAATATCGTCTCAGTTACGTGACTGGATTTGTGATTTGCTGTCAGAGAGGTCACAGTTCGTAGTAGTTGACGGAAAGTCATCGTGTAAAACAGAAGTGATTTCTGGCGTTCGCCAAGGTAGTGTTATAGGCCCTTTGCTCTTCCTTATCTATAAAAAACGATTTGGGAGACAATCTGAGCAGCCGTCTTCGATTGTTTGCAGATGACGCTGTCGTTTATCAACTAATAAAGTCATCAGAAGATCAAAACAAATTGCAAAACCATTTAGAAAAAAACATTTGAATGGTGCGAAAAGTGGCAGTTGACCCTAAATAACGAAAAGTGTGAGGTCATCCACATAAGTGCTAAAAGGAACTCATTAAACTTCGGTTACACGATAAATCAGTCTAATCTAAAAGCCGTAAATTCAACTACATACCTAGGTATTACAATTAGGAACAACTTAAATTGGAAGGAACACACAGAAAATGTTGTCGGGAAGGATAACCAAAGACTGCGTTTTATTAGCAGGACACTTAGAAAATGTAACAGACCTACTAAGGAGACTGCCTACACTACGCTTGTCCGTCCTCTTTTAGAATACTGCTGCGCGGTGTGGGATCCTTACCAGACAGGACTGACGGAGAACATCAAAAAAGTTCAAAGAAAGGCAGCACGTTTTGTATTATCGCGAAATATGGGAGAGAGTGTTACAGAAATGATACGGGGTTTGAGCTGGACATCATTAATAGAAAGGCGTTTTTCGTTTCGACGGTATCTTCTCACGAAATTTCAATCACCAACTTCCTCCTCTGCGAAAATATTTTGTTGACACCGACTTACATAGGGAGAAACGATCACCACGATAAAACAAGGGAAATAAAAGCTCTTGCGGAAAGATGTACGTGTTCATTCTTTCCGCGCGCTATACGAGATTGCAATAATAGAAGATTGTGAAGGTGGTTCGATGAACCCTCTGCCAGGCACTTAAACGTGATTTGCAGGGTATCCATGTAGATGTAGATGTAGAACACTATTCTAACGACAACGGACACTTGCAAGGCAGCGAGGGTATTGCACACATGCCGATCGTTGTCGAACACATCGACGCAACTTGTAGGTTTGGTTAGCACCTGCATTTATATTCAAGCGTGCATTTCTCGCTGTGTTTCAATATTTCTGTCCAAGCCCTGCACTTCCGACCCTACTACTGAATAAGGAAATGCACTGCATTTATTGCAGAACGATCCATTCACGAAGCTTATTTTGATACGAAACACAAGATATAAACATAGCACATTACTTCACTCATGTTGAGCTCGAAGCGGCGATCTGTAGTGATTACGTAGGAGAAGAAAACTTCTTAGCTGAGAGAGCTATAAAATTTTTTAAAATAGACAACCGGTTTCGGTAAAACTACGTTACCATCTTCAGATGTGTAATAAAACTACAAGAAGTGCTGCAACTGTCATACTTGTACCACCTACTTCAGTAGTTTCAACTCTACGCTGCTGCACGTAGACCTCTCGATTTATTAATGGAGGCCTCTAAACATTCTTTTATTAATTATTCTGGCTTTTGCCGGGTCTGTGTTGTATCCTATCGGTTATTCAAGTTTCCATCTATACTGGATAACCTTTTTGTAAGTTGATGCATTAAGACAGATACTATATTCCTAGGCGTTGAGTTATATATTAGTCTGTAATTTATATTACCATAATACGATGAATGAGCTTCCATAGGTTTGTGAGTCAGGATTGCGTTTTGGTTTCTCATATTCATCTACATCTACATGATTACTCTGCAATTCACATTTAAGTGCTTGGCAGAGGGTTCATCGAACCACAATCATACTATCTCCCTACCATTCCACTACCGAACAGCGCGCGGGAAAACGAACACCTAAACCTTTCCGTTCGAGCTCTGATTTCTCTTATTTTATTTTGATGATCATTCCTACCTATGTAGGTTGGGCTCAACAAAATATTTTCGCATTCGGAAGAGAAAGTTGGCGACTGAAATTTCGTAAATAGATCTCGCCGTGACGAAAAACGTCTTTGCTTTAATGACTTCCATCCCAACTCGCGTATCATATCAGCCACACTTTCTCCCCTATTACGTGATAATACAACACGAGCTGCCTTTTTTGCACCCTTTCGATGTCCTCCGTCAATC
Source organism: Schistocerca americana (assembly GCF_021461395.2). Lineage (NCBI taxonomy): Eukaryota > Metazoa > Arthropoda > Insecta > Orthoptera > Acrididae > Schistocerca > Schistocerca americana. Next base: position 228,705,255 of record NC_060123.1, read on the forward strand.
CCACCTGGTAAGGATCCCACACCGCGCAGCAATATTCTAATAGAGGACGAACGAGTATAGTGTAAGCTGTCTCTCTAGTGGACTTGTTGCATCTTCTAAGTGTCCTGCCAATGAAACGCAACCTTTGGCTCGCCTTCCCCACAATATTACCTATGTGGTCTTTCCAACTGAAGTTGTTCGTAATCTTTACACCCAGGTACTTGGTTGAATTGACAGCCTTGAGAATTGTACTATTTATCGAGTAATCGAATTCCAACGGATTTCTTTTGGAACTCATGTGGATCACCTCACACTTTTCGTTATTTAGCGTCAACTGCCACCTGCCACACCATACAGCAATCTTTTCTAAATCGCTTTGTAACTGATACTGGTCTTCGGATGACCTTACTAGACGGTAAATTACAGCATCATCTGCGAACAACCTAAGAGAACCGCTCAGATTGTCACCCAGGTCATTTATATAGATGAGGAACAGCAGAGGTCCCAGGACGCTTCCGTGGGGAACACCTGATATCACTTCAGTTTTACTCGATGACTTGCCGTCTTTTACTACGAACTGCGACCTTCCTGACAGGAAATCACGAATCCAGTCGCACAACTGAGACGATACCCCATAGGCCCGCAGCTTGATTAGAAGTCGCTTGTGAGGAACGGTGTCAAAAGCTTTCCGGAAATCTAGAAATACGAAATCAACTTTAGATCCCCTGTCGATATCGACCATTACTTCGTGCGAATAAAGAGCTAGCTGCGTTGCACAAGAACGATGTTTTCTGAAACCATGCTGATTACGTATCAATAGATCGTTCCCTTCGAGGTGATTCATAATGTTTGAATACAATATATGCTCCAAAACCCTACTGCAAACCGACGTCAATGATATAGGTCTGTAGTTCGATGGATTACTTCTACTACCCTTCTTAAACACTGGTGCGACCTGCGCAATTTTCCAATCTGTAGGTACAGATCTATCGGTGAGCGAGCGGTTGTATATGATTGCTAAGTAGGGAGCTATTGTATCAGCGTAATCTGAAAGGAACCTAATCGGTATACAATCTGGACCTGAAGACTTGTCCGTATCAAGCGATTTGAGTTGCTTCAGTATTCTTTGGCTACAGGCGTCCTTCTATTCAGTCTAAGACGCGGACTGTAATTATTTTTGTCTTCCGTTGATGTCTCACGTAGTATTCATGGCCCTGATATAGGCTTACACATCGGCTGATTTTTTGGTGCACTAAATATGATGCCTCAGTGTGTAAAAATCGCTACAGGATCGCTTCCTTGTCCGTTCGTCCGTCTGTCCGTCTGTCCGCTTGTCTGTCTGTCTGTCTGTGAAGAACTCATTTTCTCAAGAGCACATAGACGAATCAAGTTCAGATTTCTGTCACATTAAGTTTTTTGGTTTCTTGCTTGCGTAAAAAAATTAAGCTTCTAAGTCTAACCGATCAAAAGTTACGGCTATGTATGTCACTTATTTTGATACTTGGAAATTCATCAAAACCTATTGCATCCTTCCCGTGGACCTAGAATCATGAAATTTGGCAAGAAGCAAGATTTCACAGTACAAGCAATGGAAAAATTTGGAAAATTTTTAATTTGCAATTATATAGGACGAAAAAATATTTTTGGTCATTTTTTTTATCCGTCTGTTCGTCTGTGAAGACCATTTTTCTCTGGAACAAAATACTTAGCAGTATTCTGTCACTAAGAAATTATGAAAAGTATTTTATAAACATTTCACAATTTTTATATACGTATATCTGGAATTAAGATTGTTATTAAATTATGTATTTGACTTTTACTGATACAATGTATGTACTAAAGCGACACCTGTTGCGCTTGTGGTCAGTTCGTCTCAGGCGTTGGCTACTGATAGTCTTGCGCCGCACTGGTAGCCATGACGTGTTATGTTATGGGAATGACGTTTCGGCGAAATGTGATGTATATACTAATTTTAATGCTGACGTGACAACGCATCGCTCATTTCATGTTTTATGTACCTGGAAATTCAATGAAGCCGCCCGGAGTGGCCGAGCAGTTCTAGGCGCTTCAGTCTGGCACCGCGCGACCGCTACGGTCGCAGGTTCGAATCCTGCCTCGGGCATGGATGTGTGTCAGGTTAGTTAGGTTTAAGTAGTTCTAGGGGACTGATGACCTCCGATGTTAAGTCCCATAGTGCTCAGAGCCATTTGAACCATTTTGAAATTCAATGAAAAGATTTTGTGTGTAGCTGGCACAAGATGTTATAACTTCCACACTTTACGATTTCACCTCCGTGTATCTGATACGTATAGAGAGTACTTTTCCGAACTCCACCGGACAACGGAGTACGTGGGAAGCGACGGCACGTGTGTTTGGCGTCCATGCGGCCCGTAAGTCACCTGACACGCGACGGGGACGCGATATGACGCTCGGCACGCCAGCACACTGCCTCCGCAGCAGTGCTCGGCTGATCCTTTGGCCAGTTAACATGCTTCCGAAATAACTTCATTGTACAACCACCATAAGATGCTTAGAGAATATAACATGTACTTGCGAACCCGGAAATGCTTCGCAGTTGCTAAATATGTTTGGGAATTAGACATACGTCCTGATATCCTTCTCCCCATGTCCATTTCTTTCTCTCCCCTCTCTTTTCTTATCTCCTCCTCCTTCCCTCTCTTGTTCACTAAGGACTCCCCCCCTACTCTATGTCCAGCTCCTCCTCTCCATATCTGTCTCCATTCCTCTCACTGCGTATTTCCTCGTTCCCCCTGTCTACGTCAATTTACCAACCCTCCCTCCTCTTCGTCCGCTTCCTCTTTCTCCCTCTCGCTGACCTTGCGCCTTGTGTACTGTTATAGCCGAAGAAACCTTGATTATGAACTGCAGACGCTTAAAATAAATGGGTAAATCAGCTGGGATCATTGATATACGAGGTATGAGAGACTTCTCTACCTGCTGCATCTGTGAGGATGCTAGCTTCAATGACAGTATTTTGTACAGTTTTAACCTGCACCTGAGTGCACGAATGGCAAAACGTCATTTTTTCCGATGAATCCAGGTTCTGTTTACAGCATCATGATGGTCGCATCCGTGTTTGGCGACATCGCGGTGAACGCACATTGGAAGCGTGTGTTCGTCATCGCCATACTGGCGTATCACCCGGCGTGATGGTATGGGGTGCCATCGGTTACACGTCTCGGTCACCTCTTGTTCGCATTGACGGCACTTTGAACAGTGGAATTTCAGATGTGTTACGACCCGTGCCTCTACCCTTCATTCGATCCCTGCGAAACCCTACATTTCAGCAGGATAATGCACGACCGCATGTTGCATGTCCTGTACGGGCCGTTATTACGGCCAGAGGTGGTTGTTCTGGGTACTGATTTCTCAGGATCTATGCACCCAAATTGCGTGAAAATGTAATCACATGTCTGTTCTCGTATAATATATTTGTCCAATGAATACCCGTTTATCACCTGCATTTCTTCTTGGTGTAGCAATTTTATTGGCCAGTAGTGTATATGGGAGTTTGGAAGCGTCGTGATGTCAGATGAGGAGCTAAGAACCAGGGGCATCATCAGGTTCCATCTGCTGGCAGTAACGGCTGGAGGGATAGGGGACATGCTAATCACGTGTCCCACTATCATAGAAAGCTCCTCGCACTGCCTGGTAGGCAGCAGTCTTACAGGCGGAACAGGCCTAAGGCCTAATCCGTTAGTGATATTCTCTTCTGTACAGGGTGATATTTTTTCCACCGTGTACAAATTCTAGGGAGTGATCGACGATATGGTACAGAACAAAAAATGGACTTTTGTCCAGAAATGCTCGGTTTCCATGCTAGAGACTATTTATTTAATCATACTTTGTTACAGAACCTGCGGCCTAATATGCGCTGTACCATGCAGCCACAGTTACAGTGCGTGTTGAAAATGTTTTCCACGTGCGTCGTCGCGTGTGTGTTCGCGCCGTAGCATGTTCTGTCTCACACGTTCACAACGGCCAGGCTGCATCCGAACAGTGTCAAAAACAGCAACAGCATGAATACGCTGCTCCAGTATCTCCACTTCTGTAATGGGCTCTGCATACACGATACTTTTGAGATGGCCCCATAACCATAAATTGCTCAGATTGAAATCCGGTGAACGATCAGCCCATGCTACTAGACCATATCGTCCGAGCCATCGACCATGGAAGACACGATTGAGATGTGGTCGACCTTAACCGCGAAGTGGGCTGGAGCACCATCATGTAGCGGCCATATAACCCTTCAAATCGTCAATGGCACTTCTTCCAGCAACGGAGGCAAAGTTAATAGCAAGAAACGCCGATAGTTCCGGCCTGTTAGGTGACGTGAAAGGAAGACTGGACCGAAAATACGGCCGCCAATTATTCCGGCCCATACATTTCGGTTGCACCGATGTGATGGTTCAAATGGCTCTGAGCACTATGGGACTTAACATCTGAGGTCATTAGTCCCCTAGAACTTAGAACTACTTAACTATATATGACGGTAGTATCTGTTCCCGAAAGAACAGTTACCGTGGATGACCATGCAGCTTTGCTAGAAATGAAATGATAATTAAATAGACACCATAGCTGCAAGCAGGCGTTGATACACTTCATTGGGGACATGTTGAAAATGTGTGCCCCGACCGGGACTCGAACCCGGGATCTCCTGCTTACATGGCAGACGCTCTATCCATCTGAGCCACCGCGGGCACAGAGGATAGTGCGTCTGCAGGGACGTATCCCTTGCACGCTCCCCGTGAGATCCACATTCCCAACATGTCCACAACACTACATTCGTAGTGCGCCTAATAGACAACATGTCTCCAATGAAGTATATCAACGCCTGCTTGCAGCTAGGGTGTCTATTTAATTATCATTTCGTTTCTAGCAAAGCTGCATGGTCATCCACGGTAACTGTTCTTTCGGGAACAGATACTACCGTCATATATAGTGAAAAATATGGGTTCCCGGCCTTTGACCTTCTTGTGCGAACGCACACGCTATGCCCGAACTGGTACGGGACTTGCTACATTAATCTAGTATGATGGGCAAACATCTATTAGGCACACTACGAATGTAGTGTTGTGGACATGTTGGGAATGTGGATCTCACGGGGAGCGTGCAAGGGATAAGTCCCTGCAGACGCACTATCCTCTGTGCCCGCGGTGGCTCAGATGAATAGAGCGTCTGCCATGTAAGCAGGAGATCCCGGGTTCGAGTCCCGGTCGGGGCACACATTTTCAACATGTCCCCAATGAAGTGTATCAACGCCTGCTTGCAGCTAGGGTGTCTATTTAATTATCATTTCAGAACTACTTAAACCTAACTATCCTAGGGACATCACACACATCCATGCCCGAGGCCGGATTCGAACCTGCGACGGTAGCGGTCGCGCGGTTCCAGACTGTAGCGCCTAGAGCCACTCGGCCACTCCGGCTGGCACCGATGTGATGATTTGCTGTCACCATACCATGGGGGTCTGCGTACTATCCCACAGATTACTGTTATGAAAGTTGAAGATACCACTCCGCCTAATGGTGGCCTGACTGTTCGAATGATGGATGACACAAACCCCGGAATCGTAGTTACCTTGTGAAGAAACCAGAGACAAAACTGCTCCCTATGTGGAAAATATGTCGCTAGTAAGCCCTGCGCACGCGGTAAGTGGTAAGTACAAAACCCATTGTCACGGAGAATGTTCCCCACAGTCGCCTCGCTTACTCTGTACTGGTGGGCCAACTGCCTGGGACTGACACGGCGGTCGCCTTCCACAGTATTAATCACATTTTCCTCCAAGTCTAGTGTCCAAACATTTTGGGTACATCCTCCATGATCCCCTGCTTCCTGAAACGACCCTGTCTCAAACAAACGGCGAAACACTGTTGCAAACATTGAATGCTCTAACTGTTGTCGGCGGGGATAGGTCTCCTGACACAACCTTGCTGCCCGCCGACCATTGCCATTTGCCTTTCCGTAAATGAACACAATGGCGGCAAACTCACGATTCGAATACAGAACCATTGTGTACAACACGGTATCACATCCACTACAACTAGAGTGAGCAAGAGAAGTGACTCGGACACAACATTAGCAATTACTATGGCAGGAGAGGGCGCTAGGGCATGACCTATGGGCAACAGTACCAATCTCTAGGAGGAAACCATGCGTACTGTGACTGTGGCTGTGTGCCACAGTGTGTATTAGACCGTATCCTCTGTAATAAAGTAATGTAGAATAAAAGGTCTCTAGCATGGGAACCAAGCATCTCCGGACGTAAGTTGATTACACCTTTTTTGTTCCGTATACTCTCATCGATCAATCTCTAGAGTTTGTACACGGTGGAAAAAATCGTCCCGTTTATTTGGAAGACAAAAACGTACCTAGCCTCAGGCGGTTTACAGCCCCTCTGCAGATGACAATGCGTGTATATTATTCAAATGCTGTCTGAACTACATTGTTTTAACCAGTATCGGTTTGAGCGATTGAGTCAGGCTCAGTCGATTTACATATTACCGATGTCAACAGATAGTCTTACACCCGTCGACTGATTGTTTGTCACATATCTTTGTTACTTATTATCAGCCGCGCGGGATTAGCTGAGAGGTCTCAAGCGCTGCAGTCATGCACTGTGTCGCTGGTCCCGGCGGAGGTTCGAGTCCTCCTTCGGGCATGGGTGTGTGTGTTTGTCCTTAGGATAATTTAGGTTAAGTAGTGTGTAAGCTTAGGTACTGATGACCTTAGCAGTTATGTCCCATAAGATTTCACACACGCACACACACACACACACACACACACACACACACACACATTATCAGAAACTGTATGATAAGATGCTGCGGAAGGAGGTCACTGTGTCAAAACGTCAGCAATTACCACTCCACTGTTGTGAGAATAATCTCTTATTAAGTAAGTCCATTTCTTAGTTCAAAATGTTAAAATGTGTGTGAATTCCTAAGGGACCAAACTGCATAGGTCATCGGTCCCTAGATTTACACACTCCTTAAACTAAGTTAAACTAACTTATGCTAAGAACAACACACACATACACACACACACACACACACACACACACACACACATGCCCGAGGGAGGACTCGAACCTCCGGCGGAAGTTGCCACGCAGCCCATGACAGGACGCCTCAAACCGCGCGGCCACTCCGCACGGCATTTCTTAGTTATAAACCGTTCGTTATAGAACTACGAGCGTATTTGGCGAAGTAGCTGTACCACACGAAAAAGAAACAGGAATCTCCCACGATTCACATGGCTGATGAAGAACTGGGTATTTCACGTGACAAGGAAGAGAGGTACAACAAACACCGAAAAATAATGCAATAGCTTTATGGAACCCGTCGTTGTCGTAAGACCATTCAGAGAAACATTTCTTCGATGAAATCTGTGGCAGCCTCGTCTTTCCCTTTTAATATTCATGACCCTTCGCCGTTGACAGGTATCACTGCTTCTGGAACTGAGAAAAAGGAAATTGATCCAAGCGTCCCAAATGCTTCAGGAACAACGTACCGGTAGCAGGAGAACTGAACGGCATTCGGCCGCATGACGCGTCATGTTTCCGCTGTGCACACACCCAGCGATCATGCGTCCGGCGTAAACATGATTGACCGACACGCCATATCGACCGCCGCTGCAGCGTCGAGGGGGAAGTTATCGAACCAACGAACGCCACGCACCCGACGCACCCTGCGTGGAGAAAGCGCCCGTGTCTCGGAGTTCCTTGTGACGGGTTCCCGGTAGCTGTCGGGGTCGATGGTCAAATTTTACCGTACTGCCGTTTAGTGACAAAACAGCAAGCATACCGAGTATCCGACCAAATCCGCGACTGGATTCAAGACTTCCAATCAAATGCAACTCAGCCCATCGGTATCGCCGGCCGCTGTGACCGAGCGGTTCTGGGCGCTTCAGACCGGAACCGCGCTGCTGCTACGGTCGCAGGTTCGAATCCTGCCTCGGGCATGGATGTGTGTGATGTCCTTAGGTTAGTTAGGTTTAAGTAGTTCTAAGTCTAGGGGCCTGATGACCTCAGATGTCCCATAGTGCTTAGAGCTATTTGAACCATTTGAACATCGGTATTAACGGAAGAAAATCGGCAGATGTAATAAAGATAATTTCCGGAGTACCTACAGGAAGTGTGGCAGGGCAGTTGCTGTTTAAAACGTATATATATGACAAAGTAGAAAGCGTCGGAAGGTCTTTAATTCGCAGACAATGCGGTTGTCTATAAGAAAGTAGTAACGACAGAAGACAGTAACCGTTTGACGAAGGACCTTCAGGAGGAGGAGGACGAGATTAGTGTTTAATGTACCGTCGACAACGCGGTCATTAGAGACGGAGCACAAGCTCGGATTAGGGAAGGATGAGGAAAAAAATGGGCCGTGCCCTTTAAAAGGAACCATCCCGGCATTTGCCTGAAGCGATTTAGGGAAACCATGGAGAACCTAAATGAGGATGCCCGGAAGGACCTACGAGGACTGCTGAAAGGTGCAGAGACTGGCAGCTGACCCTGAACGTTAATGAATGTAACACAATGCACATACTGAACAATATAAATTCACCTCTGTACAACTATAATATGCTTACATTGCAGACGCTCTGTCCATCAGACCCACCGAGGGCACAGAGGATAGTGCGACTGCAGGGACTATCTCGCGCACGCCTCCCGCGAAACCCAAATTCTCACCTTGTATGTCCACACACTATATTCGTAATGTCCCTACCCAATACACTCTTTCGGACATGTCCGAAAGAACAGACACCATATCCGTATAGTACATATTTCTGGCGATACCGCCCATGACTCCTTCTTCTGTGCGGATGCACACATATTACCCGAACTCTTACTGGATTTCGTAAGAATGTCTTCCACGAATAATGAGTGTGTTGGGTAGGGACACTACGAATGTAGTGTGTGGACATACAAGGGGATAATGTGGGTCTCGCAGGAGGCGTGAGCGAGATATTCCCTGCAGTCGCACTATCCTCTGTGCCCTTGGTGGCTCTGACGGATAGAGCGTCTGTCATGTAGGCAGGAGATCCCGGGTTCGAGTCCCCGTCGGGGCACACATTTTTACCTGCCCCCGTTGATATACATCAACGCCCGTCAGCAGCTGAAGTTATTAATATATAATTCTAACTACACTTTTCGGTGACAAATTTCTGGAAACAGTAACAGGGCTCTTTAGTAGGTGGGAGAACGATCCAGAGATGCTCAACACACTCCAGGGGCAGACGCTACAAGAGAGGCGTTGTGCATCACGGAGAGGTTTAGTTTCGAAATGACGGGAAGAGTCGAAGAACATATTACGAGGGTTGACTGGAAAGTAATGCCTCCACCTTCGTAACTCTTCGAGAGTTGGCAGCATTGGTATGCGGCAGGTACTGGCTTGTTCCGTAGCCTCTTCTCTACAGCTCCAGTTAGCAGGAAGCCATAGCATTGAACGGTTGTGTTGTTACAGTGTAAAGCATGGAACCCTGCTGCGCAGACGGTTGGTCAATGCGATATCAGCAACGTGCAGTCATTGAATTCTTCACAGCAGAAGGTGTCACCCCAAAGGAGATTCATCAGAGAATGAAAGCAGTATACGGTGGTTGTGTTGATGTGAGTACTGTGCGTCGTTGGGTGAGTAAGTTTAAAGATGTAGAGATGGGAACAACTGTCCTGCGCCACAAACAAGGAGTTGGACGTCCTGTGACAGCAACCACCAAGTTTCACAGGCAAAATGTTGACAGATTGATTCAGGACGATTGTTGTATCACTCAGAGAGAAACAGCAAGCACAATCGGCATTTCACAAGAACGTTTGGGTCACATTATTGCTTTGCTTGGCTAGCGGAAGATCTGAGCACGATCGGTACCCCGGATGCTGACTCCTGAAATGAAAGCGCACAGACTTTAAATTTGCCAGGAACTCCTCTTGCTTTACGAGAATGAAGGTGACGCCTTTCTCCATTCTGCTTTTATTCTCTGATGAATCTCCTTTGGGATGACACCTTCTGCTGTCAAGAATTCAGTGACTGCACGTTGCTTAAATCGCACTGACCGACCGTCTGCGCACGTTTCCATACTTTACACTGTAACAACACCATCGTTCAAATGGTTCAAATGGCTCTGAGCACTATGGGACTTAACATATATGGTCATCAGTCCCCCACAATCGTTCAATGCGAAGGCTTCCCGCCGACTGGAGCTGTAGAGAAGAGGCTACAGAACAAGCCACTACCTGCACATACCAACGGTGCTAACTGTTGAAAAGTTACGAAGGTGGAGGCATTACTTTTCAGTCAACCCTCGTACTTCCTCCCACATACATCTCCCGAAATGACCACGATGACGATTTCGAGAAATTAGACCTAATACTGAGGCATACCGATAATCGTTTTTCCCACGTGCCATTCGCGAGTGGAACAGGGAAGGGAAAATCAGTTAGTGATTCCACAAGTGCCCGCCGCCACACACCGTCAGGTGGCTTGCGGATACTGTTCTAGATGTAGACAGTACAGGATATGTGTCCATACTGCAGCTGTATTTTCGGTCATCACTGTTTAGATTGACATGATGCCATTCTCCATTCCACTTGCCGGATATTGTCTTAATTTCAACCTATTACATCGCACGTCATCGACCACCTACATTGAACTCATATCCAGGACTGCTCGCGCGATTCCTTGTTTTGCCTACAATTTTCAGCGACCATTAGACTTAACAAGCACACCAGCAAAATATCTAGTCATCTCAAGGAAAGTCACGCTAACACCATGTAAAACAGCCACTAACGTTGATAAATCGGAGAGGAAAAATCTTAACAAATTTGTTCAGGTATTCTCGATCCAACTGAAGCCACTCACAGATGATCAGATCCCGTAGTGCTACAAGACTGCGTAGGTGTTGACTGTTACGTTTCACCCGTTGTCCCAAACAACAGAAGTGGTTTTCTATTATATTAAGTGGCCTGAGAGTTTCTTTTCCTTCAGTAGTACTGAAGAGTCCATCTGGTCTCAATTCTGACAGAATCGTCTTATCGTCTATGCACTCAAACTATCCTTCCAAATGAGCCGAAAACCAAATTTCACATCGCGTAGTATATCGCCAAAATAAGCGACTGTCGTCTATAACGGAAATGTTATGCAGTGCCAGTCATGAAACCGAAGGCTGGTTGCCCAGAACAATGCTTCGCCAGACACAGCCGCGATGGAGGTAGTATGTGTTCGCTTCCTTCCTATCTTGGTTAACACACTGGACTCGCATTCGGAAGGCGACCGTTCAAACCCGCGACCGGCCATTCAAATTTAAGCTTTCCCTGATTTCCCTAAATCGCTCCAGGCAGATGCCGGATTGGTTCCTTTGAAAGGGCACGGCCGATTTCCTTCCCCATCCTTGGCAAAATCCGAGCTTGTGCTCCATCACTAACGACCTCGATGTCGACGGCATGTTGAACCCAATCTTCCTTCCTTCCTTCCTTCCTATCAGACAACCAGCTAACTACACAGATACGGGTAACCCATAGCTCACCGAAGGATCCGTACATTTTTTTCCCACTTATACACATGACAGTCAAATCAAATACCATTAATAGTCCTACGAGAAACAGAAATCCGAAACTTTTTAATACAAAACAAACATAACCAAATCATCCACTAACACACCATGAACCCTTGAAAACACCGCGATAATACACAGAATGGCGTTTTCTATTGTCTCGAAAATTTGCATATTTAGTTTCTAAATGATGTCCTCCAGAGAGAGACTTCATGATAGTGGTGTCAGATGGAAAAAACAGCATTTCACTCAGCATCACTTGAAAGCAATGAAATGCGTTTCCCACAGTAGAAGCTAGAGGTAAATGTCGTGTGAATAGGGCCTCCCGTCGGTTAGACCGTTCGCCGGGTGCAGGTCTTTCGATTTGACGCCACTTCGGCGACTTACATGTCGATGGGGATGAAATGATGAGGATTCGGACAACAGAACACCCAGTCCCTGAGGGGAGAAAATCTCCGACCAAGCCGGGAATCGAACCCGGGCCCTTAGATTTGACATTTTGTCGCACTAACCACTTTTTCTCCCCGCCACTCAGCTACCGGGGGCGGACAAAGCTAGAGGTAAAACAGCAGTATATAATATTCGTATTTGTGAGTATTTTCAAAACCCAATTTATAAAACTAGAATTCTAAGAGTAAGGAAATAAGAGTTTAGAAATCTGGTGAAAGAAACGAAAATAGGCATAGTTAATTCTTCAAGAATATTCCAGCAAAAGAATTTAAGTAAGAATTAGATAGCTGCGATGAAAAGAACACAATCTACGATCATTAGATATTGGCTTACACGACATAAAAAATACTGAAGAAGTTATTTATTACAACAGAAGACATGCTGCGGATCTCTGCTCCAGAATTGACAACGTAGCACCAATTCCAAGATGGAAGGGGCACGAAATACGCCGCGGCCGTATTTAAGCAACCATTAGCGTTATTAAACTGGGGTAATTTAGAAAAACAAGGAAAACCTATCAGGATGAATAAAGATACGAACCTCTTTTTTATACCAGCCAATACATCAACATCCCTCAACCTCTGTCCGAAGACGAGAGAAATGAACTTGTCGATTTTTCTTCGATCAATTCGCGGGTGGAGCAAGAAAGAGATGTGACGACACCTACACGGATCTCTCTCCCCACGAACTAAACTATGGCTTGAGGAGTACTTATGTACTAGGAGTAGCCAAAGTTTTTGCTAAAACTTCGAAAGATAAAGTTATGCAATTATTTTGTGGTTGTTTGCAGGAGGACATCTGCAGTCCTGGTACGAACGGAAATCCCGACGCCGCAGTACCGTAGCACACCGCCAGGGGAGTCAAAATAGCGCACTCCACCGATAAAGTTTTTTGAATTTGGACGAGAACAACAACAGTCCATGCTGACTTGGCTGAAGCGTACGTCAACAGTGCACCATCAGGTGGTACAGTCCGTACAGCAGGTGGCGCAGATGCTTCCTGTGCGGACAAACAAGTCTGAATGACTAAGAACAGAGTGGCAGACCAACTCTCTGTGAAGAACTGGGAAGTGCATGAGGCGGCCCTGACGCTGGAAAACCGGGGTATCACAGTTTAGGCGACAGAGGAGAAAGTGGAAATCAGTCAAGGAGCAGTTTAATATCTTGCACGACAGTTTGAACATGACAAAAGCGTCGGCCCACTAGGTTCCGGGACTGCTCACACCTATTCAAAACGTCTGCCGAATCGAGGCGACAGTTGTAAGGTTACAGGTATACCTTGAACATCGATACCTGTACCTTACACGTAGCGGACTAGCACGGCAGCACTACCGCCAGGGTAACCCCCAGTGATGGCGAAGCTCTGTTTGGCGCCAACCTTTACGGGTGGCGACGAAGCCAAGGAATAAGGAGAGTCGTGGCTGAATGTCAGACGTCATTGGACGATACACGGCCATGTGTCGTGAGAAGTTCGATAAATCCGTGGAATGTTGCATTGTTCGTGGGCAGTACTGTGAACTCATCAATATTAGAAGCGATTCGTTAACAAAGATCGGTTGAAGCAATGCTTACCTCAGAAAAGTAATAAATCGAAATAAGAGTGCACGTCAATACGTGTCTGCAGAGACGTTAGGAAAGTGTACCGTGCCTTGTATTAAACACAATAAACCTTCCAGCTTTATTAAGTAGGTGTCTCCTTTCAAATCCTTTTCATATCTATTTTTAGAACTGAGAGTGAAGATTTTTGGTTGCAAGTGTATGCACCAGTAGGCACACGGTTCCACGTTTAGTCTTCAGGTGCGTGTTTTTTGGGAGTAAGATTCCAGTTCTAAGCTGTGCACAATAAACATCGGTCCGATCGCGGTTGTTACATGAACACAGCTGCTTTTGGAGAGAAACTTGGCCGTCATAGATACGAATAAACGAGTAGGCATCTTACACGGTGAAAATGTGGAAGCTGTGTCAGGCCAGTCCATGTAACTTCCTTATCCGCCTAATCATCATGTGCATGTGTTGGGTGTATCACTATGACCACGAGCGAAGGAGAAAAACAAAAAAGGGAAACGTGGATTCACACACGGCGAAAAAGGGGAAGACTCAACCTTTAGTGGGTAAGGGAATGCAAAGGACTGCCATGGTGTGGTGCTAATAGATTATGCTCCTACGGGGCAAAACATCACAGGACCGTATCACCGAAATCTCCTTGCAAGGATCAGTGAAGCTAGCAAGATGAAGCGTCGCAGGAAGTTGACCAAGGGGGCGTTTATGAAACTTCCTAGCACATTAAAACTGTGTGCCGGACCGAGACTCGAACTCGGGACCTTTGCCTTTCACGGGCAAGTGCTCTACCATCTGAGCTACCCAAGCACGACTCAACGACCCGTCCTCACAGCTTCAATTCTGCCAGTAGCTCGTTTCCTACCTTCCACACTTCACAGAAGCTCTTCTGCGAACCTAGCAGAACTAGCACTCCTGGAAGAAAGGATATGGCGGAGACATGGCTTAGTCACAGCCTAGGTGATGTTTCCAGAATGAGACTTTCACTCTGCAGCGGAGTGTGCGCTGATATGAAACTTCCTGCCAGATTAAAACTGTGTACCGGACCGAGACTCGAACTCGGTGTGTTTGAGCCTCACAACAATGCGCCAGCCCATTTTGTATTGGACACAGTCATACATGACGTTTTCGGGCTATCAAATTTAGCCTCTCCCTCCCTATGCTCGCGAAACGACACCAACTTACATCTTCCTCTTCCATCACATGAAAAAAGCATTGCCTGACATGCATTTCTAAACTAAAATGTTGACGGTGTTATTTTTCACGTGTAATGTGTCCCGAATAGCAAAAATGCATACTTCTCAGTCATTTCATCCATCGTTGCGGAAAACGTCTAGCTTTTGAGGGCGAATATGCACGGAAGTAATTACACCATCACCCTGTTTCACGGTCCCTGAGTTCTCCGAAGTGATAAATGAAACTTTGAGACTCTCACTTGGGCACGTGCTGTACACTGGGGCGACAACATTCATGGGATACCTCCTAATATCGTGTCGGACCTCCTTTTGCCCGGAGTAGTGCAGCAACTCCATGTCACATGGACCCAACAAGTCAACGAAAGTCCCCTGCAGAAATATAGAGAAATGGTGCTTTATAGCCATCCATAATTGCGAAAGTCTTGCCGGTGCAGGATTATGTGGCTCGAACTGAAGTTTCGAATATGTCTCATAAATGGGATTCATGTCGGGAGATGTGGATGGCCAAATCATTCACTCGAACTGTCTAGAATATTTCTCAAACCAGTTGCAAACAATTGTGGCCCGATGACATGTCATCGTTGTTTAGGAACATAAAGTCCATGAGCGTCTGCATATGGTTTCCAAGCAACCGACTGTAACCATTTCCAGTCAACGATAGGTTCAGTTGGTTTAGAGGACCCAGTCCATTCCATGTAAACACAGCCTACACCATTATGGAGCTACCACCAGCTTGCACCATGCCTTGTTGACAACGTGGGTCCATGGTTTCGTGTGGTGCCCCACACTCGAACCCTACCATCAGCTCTTAACAACTGAAATCGGGACTCATCTGACAAGGCCACAGTTTCCCAGTCATCTAGGGTCCAGTCGATGTTGACACCAGTTTGGAGAGATGCTGCAAGCGATGCCTTGCTGTTAGCCCAGGCACTCGCGTCGGACGTCTCTTGCCATTGCCCATTGACGCCAGATTTCGCTGCACTGTCCTAACGGATATGTCTGTCGTAAGCCCCACACAGATTTCTTCCGTTATTTCACGCAGTGATGGTTGTCTTTTAGAAGTGACAACTGTAGCAAACGCCGCTGCTCTCGGACGTTAAGTGGAGACAGCCATTGCGCTGCCGTGGTGAGAGGTTACGCGTGGAATGTGGTATTCTCGGCAAACCATTGACACTGTGCGTCACATACCTCGTGTACGTGATACTGCCATCTGTATACGTGCATATCGCTATCTGACAACATTTGTCACTTCTAGGTACTGGTGGTGCAGCGCTGACTACACGGGTGAATTAGGCAGAAATTGCGTGTGGCTCCGAAGCCACCCGGGCGCAAAAAGACGGCGCGACATGGCGTGCTTGTGCTCACGAGGTGATGGTCAGCAGCAAACACGGCGCCCACGTACCGATCAATGGGGCACGGCGCGGCGCCGCGTCCTACTGTCACGTAACCTACTGGACGTGAGGGATTCCCAAGGCTGGCAGCCGGCGGGGCGGAGCAGGGCTGCCAACCCAGTCTGCACTCGGCCCGATACCAGCTACACGCGCCGCCTACTCACGGCCGGAAGCCTAAAGAAATTATGCATAGGATTACCATATTTCCAAATGAAAAAACAGGGGTGGAGTTATTACAAACAATCTTCATGTGAACCACTAAGTTTTGGGACGAACATTGTGTACGGTATGTCTGGGTATGAAAGAATATAGGATGGTTAATACGGAAATAAAGATGTACGTCTGCAAGTTGTACATGTAATTATGGGCCATAAAAAGTGCAGTCACGTATGTTTCTTGTTTACAACAGACGAAGAACCATTTCTTATTGTGAGATATGAAACTCTGCACTTCAAAAGTTTAGCGACACGTGTTGGCAACAGTGTCAGTGTGCTTATATGAAGGGCTTATTTCAATAGTGGTACAAGTGCATTTTTGTTCATTTTGAGATATAGAGTCCTAAACTTAAATGAGCGCTGAAAAATCTGCAGTTGAGATACCAAAAATATTCAAGCATATGGCTTCTTGCTAGAGATGAACTTCTCTTTGTTTGTTTGGATCATTAATTTCAGAAGCATTATAGGCAGAAAAGTGGAGGTAATGGACTTGCACCATTATTGAAATAAGCCCTTCATATCTGTTATTCGTTACTTACTGCGATGTCAGTAATTACCTGTCAAGAGCTCAAAGGAAACACAAGTAGGTTTGTACACAATGGTACGTAGAGGTAAAAATGGCACTTTTGAACAGACGCAGTTAGTAATATTGCACCACGAAAAGAGAAGAACATGCCGAGAAATAACAAGATTACTGAATACGAAGAAAAGTATTGTAGGGAACACCTCTCGTTTATATAAATATAAAGGCAGGATGGAAAATCTGTCACAGACAGGCCGTCCGAGGATATATGTGAGGAGAGAAGAGAGGGAGAGAAGAGAGGGAGAGAAGAGAGGGCAATAGTACAAAGGTCAAGAAAGATCCACGAATCCCCATGGCTAGAGAAAAGAACTGAGTAATTACAGGCAAAAGTTTAATATTTCTATGATTGCTCGCATCAGCAGCAGCGCTAAGAAAATCAATTCCTTCTAACTCAACTTTTAATTGATCGAAGCATTGTGGGAAAAAGACATTCTTGGCTATTGCTTCACGTTTCGTTCTAGCGCAAGAAAATTTCCAACAATTTTGGAGTCATTGAAAGCCTTTCCAGCCAATTTGTTGATAGAATCCGTCGAGCTAAAACTCTGATGGTGTTCTACGGTATGAAATGCATACGCTGCCCCAGGTACTGCTATCTCCAGACCACTTTCACTGCTGATTTGCGGGAAGAACTCAACGATTCTTGTGATGTTCGTTGTGTTTCTTTACTTTTCTTGTGCTTTTTGCTATTAGTATGGTTCTTTATATCTGATTTACTACCATGTGGAGAATCATGGAAGTAAATAAACTTAAAATGAGACTAGTACTAAGGTATTCAGGGCGGATCATCTAAAACTAATACCGAAAATATTACGGAAATGAAAAGTGTTATTGATAAGCGGTTTTCACAAAATGGATTGGTTGTCAGGGGCTCGTACTGTTAGCCAATCATCAGATTGAAAAAATACTTATAAAGCGTAATTTTTGTGGAAACATACACTTTTTAAATTTTACAATGCCTAGTGACACTAAAAAACTAGAAGCACGGTAAACTGGAATGTCAGTGGTGTTGTTGTAGGATTCTACTGCGAGTCGTTTACGAGATATCGTATTTTGAAAAGTTCCCACAGAGAAACTTGTACAGTACCTGTGATAAGATACACTAAATAACAACATAAGTGCAGCTACACCTACATGGCTACTTTGCAAATCATACTTAAGTGCCTGGCAGAAGCACTAGTTACTTGGATTCTGACCTGTGATACGACAACTGACCATCACAGACTGTGTTCAAAATGACCACACGTGTTAGTATTTCAGCAGAGATGACCGAGCAGGCTGCAGTAATACGTCGTTGCATACCATCGGATGTGGTTGGTATGTCCTTGTAGACAGCATCGTTCCCTTTTGCCCACAGAAAAAAATCTACAGGCGTCAAATCCGTAGAACGGGCCGGTCAAAAAACAGATCCCCTGCGTCCAATCCAAAGATTTCGAAAAAATTGGTGAAGACATGCTGTAGTAATTCGTGCACTATGGGCTGGACAGCCATCATGCCGATAGCACAGGTTCCTCCTAGTCTGCAGAGATACGAATTCTACCATCAGTGTAAGACGGTCTGTTTGGAGGCTGCGATACATGTGCGCGTTCGGTGTTCCGTCCATGAAAAACGGGTATATGAGCTGATGGTTCACTACACCACACCACAGGTTTGCACTACATGGACGCTAACTTTCCACCTAATGAAGCCAGGGCGGATTGTCAAGAGACGAATAGTGCATGTTTCGGCGGTTTACCTGGCCATGATTGGTAACTATTGCTTCATTACTCAATAAGATGTCTTGCCCATGTACAGAAGATAACACGATTCTCATAATCGTTTCCACGAAGCTGTTGGTGGAGAGAGACGTGATATGGATTAAATCTATCTCGGTGGAGAATGCGCAGGACACTTGCCTGAGTTATACCACTTCCTCGTGCGATTGCGCGGGAGCTAACGTGCAGGATCAACTGCAACAACAGTAAGAAGATTAATTTCCTCCTCTTCTTTCGTCGCTTGTTTCCTTCTATTACGTTGTATAGGTGTTATGCTACCACTTTCATGTAAGTTTTCTCTTAAATATTATCACGTATGTCACCCCCGTTTCAACTAAAATACTCGTAGACCAAAAAGGAGTAGACGTTTCCACGATTCCGTCACGATACAACACACTGATGTTCGTCTTGTGATGCAACCAGAATATGAGATCAGAGTCAGGAGTCAGTCATTATGAAATGGATAGTAGTCGGAGGTATTTCAGCGTGTTTGCGATTTGTGGGATAGAAATCATGTGGGCAATAACTGCGAATGATTCCTCGTATAATTATTGCTCGAGTCTTGAAAGGTTTGATCTTGAGAAGCCACAGGTTGCACGAGGAGCTAAACTGGTTGAGATGGGAGTAAACGGACCGCTACTGTATTGTGTTCCAAAGGTGGGCATAATGGTCTGACTGATCAGAGATCTAGATTGGCAGTGACCAGACACGAAACAGTAGCACCTTGAAGCCTACCGACTTCTGCATGACTACCAAGAGGGGAAAACGGGGTGGGTGCGGGAATTGTGACCCCTCCCCACCCCACCTTCCCAAAAAAAGGCAACAGCACTACACTAACCACGGACGTAAAAAAAAAGATATTAATACTATACTACAGCATTTCCTATATTTTTGTTGGTATTATTATTAAAATCCTAGGCATCTGTGGTATGTAAAATATGGGGCTCGCAAGGTCCCAGAAGGATAAAATTATGTGTCTTTTAGCCCTGCAGGACACTGTTACACTTTATTCTTCCAAATATAGACTTACTAAAGTTATTAAAGTTTGCTACAATGAGTAACCCAGGACTTTCATATAACAGACTGGTTTATTTCCGTATTTAGTTACACAGACCTTTTCAACTGAAAGGTTTTCATACGACAAACTTTCTCTGCTAGCCAAAAAACATTCCCTTTCTTGTAAATCATTGTTTACATATTTCCAAGAAAGGTCTCTGCTTGAAGTTTTACGCGGAAAGACGTACGGCGTTGGGGTCTCCCTGTTGTACTTCGAGGTCTACGAGAAAGACAGCCCGCGGCGCGTTACGTCACGAGGGTAGCCCGAGATCGCTCAACTCAGCAGCCAAAGTGCGTTTCTACACCTGTTACGCGTAACTAGGTGTGTGTGTACAAACGGGAAGTGCATCTTCTACTGGAATCCAGTATTATGGAATTTCATTGTTATTAGTCCATGGGCCTACTAATAATGTGTTACGGCTGTACTGGGCTACAATGCTATTAAAATCGTGCCGCCGGCCGGAGTGGCCGAGCGGTTCTAGGCGCTACAGTATGGAACCACGCGACCGCTACGGTCGCAGGATCGAATCCTGTCTCGGGCATGGGTGTGTGTGATGTCCTTAGGTTAGTTAGGTTTAAGTAGTTCTAAGTTCTAGGGGACTGATGACCTAAGATGTTAAGTCCCATAGTGCTCAGAGCCGTTTGAACCAAAATCGTGCCAAAATGATTATCAGTTGCAGAAGGCACCACATCTTCTATGGAATGAGGACTGTTACGCAGAAGAGACTAAATTCCATAAAAAAGCCGTTATATTATTTATGTCGAGAATCGGTTTTAAATTTTCTTGAACGACTAGTAATCAGCAAGACTTGATAATAGGAGATTCTAGTAGAAGATGCAGTACTCGTTAGTACGTAGACACCCAGCTGCGAGATAACAGGTTTTAGAAACGCATTTTTCCACTGAGTAAACGCGTGCTAGTTCTGGCCTACCTTCGTGACACGCGCACCGCGGGCTGTCTTTCTCGTGGGCCTCGCTGTACATGTGCTGACGTCACAGTGTATATCGCTGCGTCCACAACTCATTCATATTCAGTGCCGAGCCTCCAGAAATTTTAAATCGAAAAAGACACTCATTGGAATCGTCTCAAATTAAAATTTCGATATTTCTGGACGCTTACCAGCGATCAGGGGGACTGCGAAAATTGCCGCATTTCGCAAACGCTAGCGGCCATGTTGCGATCGCAGTGCGACCGTTGAGCGCCAGTTGGCGCGTCAGCTGCCTGAATACACAGGGTAGCGGAGGAGGCAGGTGTCTTGGCGGGAATAACAGCACGGTACAGCGGCAACCCAGCCAGCCAGTGCGCGGTGTCCCGCTGTCCCCGTTTCTTGTCGACTGCGCTCAGACCGGCTCTGTCGCGCGACAGACAACCTGCAGCATTCCGGTCAGTCGCGGCGGCGCAGCGGGTCGTTAACGTTTCACAGTAGTCACTCAGTCGCTCGTTATGGCTCTACGCCACAGACGCCGCACAGAGAACTTAGCATTTCGACCGCCGCCACTGCAGACTAACCTCCTCCGTCAATAATGAATTTTCTATCGAAGTAATCCTTACATAAGCACGTAGCTTCTTCTTCTTCTTCTTCTTGCGTTTCGGCCTCTGTAGGACCACGGGTAGCCCCTTCGTGGACTGCATTTTCCTCTTCTTCTCCCAGAACCTCTTCATTCTTTCTCTTCCTCTCTCCCGCTCTTCTTCCGAGATCTTCAGTGTCCTTTTCTCCTGTCGGCTCCACTGGTGACACTCTAATCTTTTCCTGTATTCTTCTCCGTCACTGATGTCCGGCATATTGATCGGTGTATATTTGTCCCTTCAATTTTCCTTTCCTTCGACCTTGATCCCCAATTCCAACCAGTCCTTCCGAAGCTCAACAACCCACTTGGTTCCTGTCTTTCCCCTTGTCCTCCCTGTTGTTTCCTACACTCTCTTTATCATTCTGTCCATACTCATCCTAACTAAATGTCAAGCAAGCCTTCCCCTTTTGAGTCTGATTTCCCCGGATATTGTTCTCATGTCCCAGTACAATTCTTCCCTAGGTCTTCGCATTCACCTCTCTCCATATCTTTTGGGACCTAGTATTTTTAGGCGCTACAGTCTGGAACCGCGCGACCACTACGGTCGCAGGTTCAAATCCTGCCTCGGGCATGGATGTGTGTGATGTCCTTAAGTTAGTTAGGTTTAAGTAGTTCTAAGTTCTAGGGGACTGATGACCTCAGAAGTTAAGTCCCATAGTGCTCAGAGCCATTTGAACCTAGTATTTTTCTCAGTATTTTTCTCTCTTCTTTCTCTAGTTGTTCTGCCCCATTTCTTCCTAGTGTCATCGTCTCAGCAGCATATAATACTGCATCCCTCACCGTTGCCTCGTAGTGGCTTATCTTTGCCTCTGTGGATATACAGTAAAAAGAATATATCTCTCTCGTCATGCAGAAGGCTGATCTCATCTTCTTTATCCTCTGTTATTCCCTCCTTGCTCCTGTTCCTTCCTGTTATAAATTCTCCCAGATATTTAAATTTGTCCACCATTTGCATAGTTCCTTCCGGTGCTTCGCAGTCTGCAGTGGTATTTAATGTCTTTGTCTTGTTATAGGCGATCCTCAGTCCCACCTTTCTGGCTACCTTACTTCAGTTGTCGAGTTGTGTCTTTGCGTCTTCTTCCGTCTCAGTTACTTACGCTTAGTCATCTGCAAAGGCTAGACAGTCCACTTGAGCCTTGTTGTCCTTTTTGTCCCCCATATGGGTCTTTGGTATTCCCATTTCCTCGTTTATTGCTCTCCACTGCCTGATCACTTCGTCCAGTGCTATATTGAACAACAATGCTGACAATCCATCTCCCTGTTCAACACCAGTCTTGATCTCAAATTCTTCTGACAGTGCTCCTCTGAATCTCACCCTTGCTTTTGTGTCTGTCAGAATTTCTTTTATGAGTTCTTGTGTAGTTCCATCAAGTCCTCTGTTCTTCAGCACTTAACTACTTTACCAGATTTAGATTTTTTTTATTATTATTATTATTATTTATTATCTTTTTGGAAACGTGGTTCGTCTAAGCAACTACTTAAAAATAGGGGCGGATCCACGGTTCTGTTCTGGGGGGAATTCAGTCTCGCTCTCTGTCTCTCGCCCCCCACCCCTCACCCAAATAAAACTTACTGTCACACTCACAACTGACAAGTAACCAGTAACCCCCCTCCATCTGCTTATTTAAAAGCTCTAGAAATAAAATTTACCCACGGCGATAGCAAAGTAATGCTACATCGACAAAATACAACTGAGTAAGAAATGCGGACAAGATTTTAAAAATTTGGCTTTAGTGATCTAGTTTAGACACGACTGAAAATTGCATGGAGAAGCAAGTCTTCATAGAGAACTATAAAAGTCCTAGTGGCTGAATTTAGACAATTGTACAGTATTTGTAGAATGTCAAATTAAGATACGAGCAATCTAATAACAAGAGCTGATTCTGGGGGTAATTCTGTGGTGTGGTCGTTTTTTGGGCCCACTACTGACAGAGTTGTCCTTCAACTAGTGCAGCATCTTTACAGCAATTACAGGAATTATTGTTTCGCGAGCTACTACTCTTTGTAGTTGTCGCGGAGACAGTGCACACTATAGCCCGATTAAAATTACTTGATACATGACACCTCACGTGTTGTAGCTGGTTTCTCCCAATAACAGCGCTCAACGACACGTTCGAACCCTTTCGCTGTTGCCAAACTGTCACAATATTCGGTCAGTTTAATTCCAATTCCTTGTCCGGCTATGTTTCTTATGTTCAAATGGCTGTGAGCACTATGGGACTTAACTGCTGAGGTCATCAGTCCCCTAGAACTTAGAACTACTTAAACCAAACTAACCCAAGGAGAGCACACACATCCATGCCCGAGGCAAGATTCGAACCTGCGACCGCAGCGGTCGCGCGGCTCCAGACTGAAGCGCCTTGAATCGCTCGGCCACACTAGCCCGCTGTTTCTTATGTGTTTGGATCCCGAATCCTGGGCCTGGCCCTTATATTTCGTCACACATGATATCCACACCGAAAACACGCGCGCGCACACACACACACACACACACACACACACACACACACACACAACGATGCTAACGAAATGAACATGTTTCATACACAACGCTAATTGAATACTACTAGGTACTTCCGCACAAGAGGCGATTTAGTGTCACATATACTGTTGTTATATAATTTAAGCCGATCTCTGTGATTATAAGTTTCGAACGACATTGAAGCTGAATTTTTGAAGGCTACAATTAACCATTGCGACTGGGTTACAGCTCATAAATACAACACCCTCCTGCGTTGCAACGGCATACCGTAGTGGTTAGTGTGTAATCCTGACGTGTGAAGAAAGGTTGGGGATTCGAATATCATCACATACAGCGTAATTTTTGTTTTTCTAAATCTAATCAAAAGACTATCTTTTTTTATTCAATTAATTGGTTTAAATGTAATTTTTTGTTTCTAATACTTCACCAGGTCATTTTCATCGTGGTAACGACTTCTTTATATACTGTTATTTTCCTTCCTATAATTCTTTTTTCGTCTGGAATCTGCACGTGTCGCCTATAATCTGCAACCAAGTGCCAACGAGGACTGCTCATCGGTTGGTAATGTGGCACCCAGTGCAGCCAGTGTGAGGATAGCTTCAGATAACCAAAGACAGAGAGAAATTACATTCTGCTTTTACCGCTGAAACTGGAATTTTGACGAAGAATGTGGTTATGCAAACAAACATATACGAAGTTTCCCTATCTTGAGTTTGCCTTAAAAGCCGTGAACAGAGCGCTTGTGATTTTAGTTCTGTCGCAGATTGTTGATCGCCTTTTTCTCCGATACATTGCACATCACGAGGCTGCGGTTAGGTTCGGACACGAGTTTAAATTCAAGGCTACAATACCCATCGTCTGCAGCAGTTCTGCCATTGGTCAATCAAAATAGCTGTGGACAGAGCCTCTCCAATTTCCGTCATACCTCGTAGCATTAGCTCCGTCTTATATGTAAATTGAAGAGGGAGAGGGGAGGGAGGGGAGGGGAGGGGAGGGGACCATTGGTGTCAGCTGCATCGTGACATTATGCGGAATCAGCGGCGACGAGAGAAAATGTGTACCGGATCGGAATTCGAACCCAACATCTCCTGCTTACCGCAGGTGCGTTAGCGACTGCGCCATCCGGGACACAGTGTTTCGCAACTGCGTTGACTATCTCGGCCGATCCACACTCCCATCGAGAGCCACCTATCGACAGTTCCTATCCATTTCCTCCTTGTTCGCTACTCCGAGATTCCCACAGGAGATCGGAGGTATTTGTGCTTCCGCACAGAAGAAAGTGGATCCATTGCCCGGCTAGGACTACCAGTTATATGAATGCGTGGTGTCTGTTTTTCCGGACATGTCCGAGAATGGAGGAAAATGGACAGGGACTGCACATAGGTGGCGCTCAGTGGGAGTGTCGATCGGCCGTTAGACGTGCCTCGACAGTCCGTGCAGTTGCGATAACACTTGTGTCCCGGATGGCGCAGTGGTTGCCGCACCTGCCTAATAAGCAGGAGATGCCGCATTCAAATCCCGGCACGGTACACGTTTTCACTCGTCGCCGCTGATTCCGCGTAATGTCCCGATGCAGCTGACAGCAGTACTCCTTTTCCTTTCTCCCTCTCTCCCCTTCAGCTCACGCATAATGTATCACAACTGCGGATTCGGGATGGTGTCTGTACCTTCGGACACAACCGAAAGAAGAGACACCACGTATTCATGTGATTTCTGCGCGTGACACATGAACGGCATTTGTGAAGTGACTCGCCGTGTTTGTGTGCCGCCTATAACCGGGCGCTAGCCGGTAGCGGATGGGGCAACACTGTAGCGGTAAGTAACAGACGTCAACAATGAAGTAATTTTAATCGGACTTTCGCAACAAGACGATCGACGTGAGTACGGCCCGGAATAAGGCCGATATTACACTATCAAATTTCTTTGTCAAATATCTTTGTCAAAGAAATTTGATGGTGTAATAGGGAATTTTGTCAAATGTCAAATATTTGATCAAATCTAGGACCCCGCTGTAGATTTGATCAACTAAGTCGCTTGTCTTCTGTTCACTGCAATGTGACATGTTACCAAGTGGAGCGCTAGCATCGCTGCAGCGTTCTGTCATCTGCAGTGTTTTTATAAACATTGCCGGTAAATACAATTGAGACCTAATCTAACCTAACTCTCTCCTGTAGCAAGGGATCTGTTACAGTGAGCCTGTCTTATGCGGATATAGCAGTTCTTAGTGAGTATTGTGCTTTGCGATATGAGGATACACTTCACTGAGCATATACAGAAATGTATGCTCATCTATTCTTAAGTAGTTGATGTACGACTTGACGTCCTCCACTATAAGCTCACGTAACAAGTTTTGTTGAATGTTTTTATCGTGTCGTTGTAAAACCCACGGCTTCACCCAGGTACGTTTCCTTTTTTCCCCCGCTTCTCTTCCGCATGTTCACACAGTGCAATTGTGGTACATGCAACTGCTGCAGTCAATAACAAGTTGTTGTTGTCAGTAGTGATGGGGAGCTCGTGAATGAGTCGTTCAAATGAACGCTTCACTCCAGTGAAGTGTGAACTAACGACTCAATTTCAATGAGCTGGTACTTCAAACTCTTGGTACTTCAAACTCTTCACAGATGGCACACTCCACACTTTTTTCTAGTTCACTCAGTCTCTTCCCCTCTCCCTCTCCCACTACATGGGCGCTACGTCACTCATCCTCCCTTGACTTCAGTCCTCCCTCTACTGCCTGTCGACGAATCGCGTTGTGTTTGTGGGGAACGATAGGTTTACGAGGGGTTGGGGAGGTCAGGGGCGAGGGGAAGGCAGCGTCAACTGCTTCCTGCAGTGCTGACATCATTACCCGTGACTATTATTTTGTACAGTTAAACTTCGCGTCTACGGGTAGCCTACCGTTGGCAGCGCCAGCAGACAAATGAATATTAAATATACAAACGAAGAGGCTGGCTGTGTGAGCACGCACAGCCAACATGAAAATAAAAGGTTTGTTAATAACACTGAAAGAGGGATTTTACCTGAAATCGTACCAATGACTACAGGTGACAGTTTACGTTTTGAATCTGGAGGGTTATTATTCTCAACAAAAATAAAATCTACAGGAAAACTTCTAAATAATTACTTGACGTAGGTATGTTGACTTTGTGACAGTGGTAAACATACTCATTCCATTTTGGATTAAATTTTAAAAGGAACATAAAATTGGACTGCATTTCGTTGGTAGCCCTAGTTCTCAGTCCATGAATACAACAAATAATGTTTCATGTGGCAGATAAAGACTTTTTTGGGCGCTTCATGAGAAAATGTCGAGCAAGATTAAATGTAATACCTTCTTTATATGTGACAGGCTTCTGTTTCTCTTTCCTTTGTCCCCTTTAACTCAGGCGCTGTAAGAGCGTAAAACGTTGCGTGTACAATACTGCATAGTTCGGCCATCTGTTGGTAAAATTATGACGTATTACGAAGCTTTATTGTGCGAGCGAGGCGAAGCGAGCGTAGCCGCGGCTGAGCGGCGAACTGGGCAACTTCGCCAGGCTTCCGTACTTCATGAATGAACTACTTCATTTGAACGCTTCACGGCAAAGAGCGAAATGAATGAAGTAGTTCACGGGAAAGAACGAGTTCGACCCATCTCTAGTTGTCAGCCATGCTGAACTTTGAGACGAAATATATGACAGTGTAATACATCTTTTTAGCGCCACGTCAAAGATCTTTGTCAAATATATTTGACGAATATTTGATCACATCTTTGATCAAATCGTCGAGAAAGAAATTTGATAGTGTAATACCGGCCTAAGAGAGGGCGTGCTACTCACTCAATTTGCCGCTCGAGAAAGTCGACGCCGATGGTCTTCTTGTAGTCTTTGGTGAAGGTGCCCTTGCAGTAGCGCTGGATCATGCTGGACTTGCCGACGGCGCCGTTGCCCACGATGACCACCTGCAAAAGAGCGAGCGAGTGGTTAGCTTAGCTTAACTCGCCAGCTGGCAGCCGGCGGCCGGCAGCCACACGGCAAGGCAAGCGGCACGAGGCTTTCTCGGAACTCGTCCACTGCGCTCCGGGCGCCTCTGCTCGCACTGATAGCTGCTCGGTCCAACACCAGTTTCTACTCGCTCTACGGCGAGTTTCTCCACTTTCATGCTCGACGGGTTATAACGGAGTAGTGTTAATTTCAATGACGGTGCACAAGGTATTCACAACTGAAATCGCTTTAAAAATTGTTTAAAGTAATATTATTGTTGTAATAATAATAATTATTATTACTATTATTATTTCTTTTCTTTCTCAGACGTTATGTGTGGTTAAAAATGGAAAGTGACGCGGACCTTCATCAAGTGTGACTTCCTTATAACTGTACGGTATATGTTACAATCCATTTAGGAACTTTCGGGTAATTGAAAATGTATCAATAATTACAGATTTCTTCTTCTTCTTCTTCTTTTATTATTATTATTATTATTATTATTATTATTATTATTACTATTTTCATTATCATTATTCACTACTGGCCATTAAAATTGCTACACAAAGAAGAAATGCAGATGATAAACGGATATTCATTGGACAAATATATTATACTAGAACAGACATGTGATTACATTTTCACGCAATTTGGGTGCATAGATCATGAGAAATCAGTACCCACAACAACCACCTCTGGCCGTAATAACGGCCTTGGTAGGCCTGGGCATTGAGTCAAACAGAGCTTGGATGGCGTGTTCAGGTACAGCTGCCCATGCAGCTTCAACACGGTACCACAAGTCATCAAGAGTAGTGACTGGCGTATTGTGACCAGCCAGTTGCTCGGCCACCATTGACCAGACGTTTTCAGTTGTTGAGAGATCTGGAGAATGTGCTCGCCAGGGCAACAGTCGAACATTTTCTGTATCTAGAAAGGGCCGTACAGGACCTACAACATCCGGTCGCCCATTATCCTGCTGAAATGTAGGGTTTCACAGGGATCGAATGAAGGGTAGAGCCACGGGTCGTAACACATCTGAAATGTAACGTCCACTGTTCAAAGTGCCGTCATTGCGAACAAGAGGTGACCCATACCATCACACCGGGTGATACGCCAGTATGGCGATGATGAATACACGCTCTTCCAATGCGTTAACCGCGATGTCGCCAAACACGGATGCGACCATCATGATACTGTAAGCAGAACCTGGATTCATCCGAAAAAATGACGTTTTGCCATTCGTGCACCCAGGTTCGTCGTTGAGTACACCATTGTAGGCGCTCCTGTCTTGTGATGCAGCGTTTGGGTAACCGCAGCCATGGTCTCCGAGCTGATAGTCCATGCTGCTGCAAACGTCGTCGAACTGTTCGTGCAGATGGTTGTTGTCTTGCAAACGTCGCCATCTGTTGACTCAGGGGTCGAAACGTGGCTGCACGATCCGTTACAGCCATGCGAATAAGATGCCTGTCATCTCGACTGCTAGTGATACAAGGCCGTTGGGATCCAGCACGGCGTTCCGTATTACCCTCCTGAACCCATCGATTCGATATTCTGCTAACAGTCATTGGATCTCGACCAACGCGAGCGGCAATGTTGCGATACGATAAACCGCAATCGCGATATGCTACAATCCGACCTTTATCAAAGTACGCATTTCTCTTCCTTACACGAGGCATCACAACAACGTTTCACCAGGCAATGCCGTTCAACTGCTGTTTGTGTATGAGAAATCAGTGGAAACTTTTCATAGCGATCTATAAAAACGGTAGAAAATGGGATGCACATAATTACCGGTCAATTTCACTGACATTGATTTATTGTAGAATAATGGAACATATTTTTTGTTGAGATATAATGACCTTCCTGGACTCTGAGAAGCTCATCTGCAGAAACCAGCACGATTTTAAGAAACAGCGGTCATGAGAGACACAGCTGGCCCTCTCTAGATACCAGCTCCCAGGCTGATGTCATATTCCTTGAGAGATTTTGAAACGATGAATACGTTCACATAGTGGTTCTTGAATGGCTCCGTGAACGGAGAGCGTATTTGTACCGTCGAAGAATTAAACGACTGGTAGGACGTTCCGACATCAGTTTACAGAGACTTGGTGACTATGAAGGAAAACATCATGCATCTGTGTCACTCTGAAGCGTAGTGCAGCATTCAGTAAAAGCTATTTGGCCTGCGATGATAACATGTAACTAAGTTTTTGAAGTCTCATCGTGGTTGAACACCGTGTCTTACGCTTGCACATGGGGGATACGCCAGTTGAAATAGATTCACTGAAAACAAATGAATGGATTGAAGGGAACGAAAGCAAAGAGCATACGATGACATGAAATGATACAAGTGAAAACTAGATTTCTGCAGGACGAACCACAGAAAATGTCACACAGCAGTTGTAGAATTTACACAAAAATCTGTCACGTGTGTAGGACCAAATGGCACTTACTCTTGTACAAGAATAGAAGCTAATCGTTTTCCTGTATTATGGCGCTATCGTGTGACTTTCATTGTCTTGATACCGGAATTTTCGTTAACGACCTATGAAACAGCGAAACTGTCGTATATTTACGACAGAGATCCATCTAATAGGATCGATAACATACGATTGTATTTCACTTGTTTGTCTTCCAGCGTATAGCTTCGAGAACGTATTTACTTTTTAATGGTTGCGTCTTCATTGATGTATCAAGTGGCGCACTGTTGAGCCCTTACGTAAAGCCCGTGAGCTACGATAGTTCGCTCTCAGGATACAGTTTCAGTGGAAAGTAATAATGTAAGACGCAGCGGCTCTCTGTTCGGAAATCGGATCTTCCCGTCTTTCAGGTGTCCGTTACGTATGTAGCGATTTTCTCAGGCTGCAGGTAGACCACGCTAGCGAGACCGATCCCATCGTCTTCTGATGCCTGTGGTATCTGTTAGCCTCTCATACTCTCATAGAGTAGAACAGAGGTAGAGAAAAAGAGGTGAGGGAGGGAGGGAGGGAGAGGGGGAGAGAGAGAGAGAGAGATTGCTGGTGGGGAGGTGCACAGAGACAAGGCGCGATGAATAAATGTGAAGCTTCAATCAATAGCCTCATTATCACTATTCCGTCTGTCTCGTGCGCCCATTATGGCAAAACTGAGCTTCGATTTTCCGGTTTATGGACGTTGGATGACCGCAGTATTGTTGCTGCTGTGTTCGTCAGCGCCAGCATAAAGAAAACAATTATTATTGCGGAACAAACGAAAGTGACAGCGATGTCATTTGCCCGGAGAATGAACGGCCGGAGGACTTACTGAAGGGGAGGGAGGGGGGTGGAGGTGGAGAGAGAGAGAGAGAGAGAGAGAGAGAGAGAGAGCGAGCGCTGTAGACGTCGCAAAGTAGTCTGTCGGCAGAGTTTATGACACACACACACACACACACACACACACACACACACACACACTCGCACGCAGCGTCAAGCGCACACAACTCTGGACGTGTAACTGTTTCTCGTGCCACATTCCTCTAGCTATTCCGGGCTAACGCAATATCCCTGTTTTACAGCTTTGCATCAAAGGAGCAACTTAAGCACGTTGCCCTCTTCGGTAAACCCCCGAGCCACGGCCACTGTCCCTCAATGGATCCAGTAGCTTGATGTGGAATGGATTCACAAACTTCAAGAAATTAGTATTAAGTGTTAGTTACCGCTTACAGTTGTCAAAATTTTTTATTTTTTGCAATTCTTCATTTTCAAGCAAAAATTATTCACAGCCCTAGGCCGTAACTACAACGTTTGATCTATAAATTTGTGTTAACGCTGAGCCACTAGTTCTAATACTAGAAATTGGCTGAAAGGCATTCGACAGTGCAATAAACTGTCGACTAATAACAATCAATAGCCGATTAGAATAATGTTCAAATATGTGTGAAATCTTATGGGACTCAACTGCTAAGGTCATCAGTCCCTAAGCTTACACAGTACTTAACCTAAATTATCCTAAGGACAGACACACACACCCATGCCCGAGGGAGGAGTCGAACCTCCGCCGGGACCAGCCGAGCCGATTAGATAGATTACCTTGCCATATATGTAACTGGCTCTCAAAATGTTTGCCGATACAATCATGTACGGTACAGCCAGAGGCGAATGTTCAAAAGGACAAAAGAAAAGTTGTCTGTGTCACAAGGAGAGTAATAGCAACGCAGCCGGCCGCGGAGGTCTCGCGAATCTAGGCGCGCAGTCCGGAACCGCGCGACTGCTACGGTCGCAGGTTCGAATCCTGCCTCGGGCATGGATGTGTGTGATGTCCTTAGGTTAGTTAGGTTTAAGTAGTTCTAAGTTCTAGGGAACTGATGACCGCAGCTGTTAAGTCCCATAGTGCTCAGAGCCATTTGAACCATTTGAATAGCAGCGCACATCAGCACAATCAGATCATTCGCGAATTATGTTGTTGCTCAGATGAAACTAGCGTGCAGAATGAGCGTCAGGAAATGGAGAGTTAGGTAGACAGTATGTAGTCTTGTTAGTAACACCTCTTAAGAGTGGGTAAATGCAAGATAAAGCACATGAGCGTGAGAGTATCCGATTGATTACAGAATTAGCGATAATCTACTGGAGACTGTCACATCGTTTAAATACCAAGGGAACGGGGTCCAATACTTTTCCTCTGACGGAACACTTCGAGAATCCTGGTACTTTTATGGGACGCCTTGTTTATTTTGAAAATAAATAACATTTTTTAAAAAAAGAAAAATTTGTTTTATCCAGTTACTGCTTAAATTTCTGATCTTAACCAATAATACGGAAATCATAATTTTAAAAACTAGTAGTATCATCAAAATGTCGGAAAAAACGACACATTATTAATAATTTTTCGGGAAGCACTTATTCGCTTCCCGTGGAACACAGTTTGAGAAATCCTGACCTAGGGTTAACACTACTAAACAACAAGAAATGTAACGAAAACTATAGTTGCATAGTAGTGACGCGAGTGACAATGTATTTGTATGAAATACCAATTGTAGAGTACTTCTCCAGTGTTTGGGTCTTCATCAACTCAGCCCGACGCAAAGTGTGGAAGGAACTCCGAAACGTATGCTAGGAACGCAACAAGTGTACAAAAATCCATATGAAAGTGTGAGAGAGACGCTTAGGGAAGTTAATACGAATCGTTCGAAGATGAATCTAACTGGGAGAATTTAATGGGACGCTGGTATCATTTCGCTGAGTGAGCACGTGAGCATCCAGGGATTAGTGGCAGCTGACAGATCATAAGATGATGTGCTTTCAAAACCATAATGCACCATTCCGCGTCGGTATTATTATGCGTGGGTATCTTGACGTAGGATTGGAAGGGGAGGTCTTATTCCATGATCAGGAGATTACTGGATCGAACTACTATGATTGTTTCTGCTATGATGGCTCTGAGCACTATGGGACTTAACATCTGAGGTCATCAGACCCCAAGACATACAACTACTTAAACCTAACTAACCTAAGGACAACACACACATCCATGCCAGAGGCAGGATTCAAACCTGCGACCGTAGCAGTCGCGAGATTCCGGACTGAAGCGCCTAGAACCGCTCGGCCACCGAGGCAGCGTTTCTGCTATGATCTTAAGTTGATGCTTTAAGATGTAAGTGGTTAATATAAATAAAAAATGCGAGAGCATGCTGAGAAGTAATGCTTCCAATTTTTTTATGCGAAAACTCTTAAAGATTTTATAATAAAACAAACTTTATTGACATTTCGCATCTCGATACTTCATATCCGCATATTTATTTCTCAGCTGTCACTCTGGCAACGAACACGGAGCCGCAACTTCACCTCTCCTTACACTGCTTCACGACTATCAAAGTGAAGTCCTCGAAGGCGTTCTTTTAGTTTTGGAAACAGACGAAAAGCGAATGGAGGATTATCGATGACAGCGAACCCTAGGCGTCGGACTGTCGCAGGGCTGACACTTTCACGCTGAAAGAGAGGATCCTCCATGCGTGAACAAACTTCGACTTTGAAAGTCGTTTACTTACGCCACACACCGCCAAGTCACAAGTTACAATCGGAGCCCTCTAGAGGCAGAGAGCTTTAAGTAGACACGAAGAATAAAAGATGTATAGTGTTAATAGTGTTTGTTTTATTTAAAAGACTAAGAGTTTTCACACACAAAATTCTGAGGCATTACTTTTTACTATGCCCTCCTAAATAATTTCGACCACTATTTAGTCATCTGAAAACACTGTAGTTTAGTACTGTCTAACCATCTGTATAATACTCATATTGAAGTTTTGAGAAACCGTGTGTGGTACAGTTGCAACCCCATAATAGCTGTATTGAAATGCAGAAAGATGTTTGGGGAACCTACTCCTGCCGCAGGGTCCAAAAATGATTCAAATGGCTCTGAGCACTATGGGAATTAACTTCTGAGGTCATCAGTCCCCTAGAACTTAGAACTACTTAAACCTAACTAACCTAAGGACATCACATACATCCATGCCCGAGGCAGGATTCGAACCTGCAACCGTAGCGGTCGCGCGGTTCCAGACTGTAGCGTCTAGAACCGCTCGGCCAACCTGGCAGGGCCGGCCGCGGTGGTCTAGCGGTTCTAGGCGCTCAGTCCGGAACCGCGGGACTGCTACGGCCGCAGGTTCGAATCCTGCCTCGGGCATGGATGTGTGTGTTGTTCTTAGGTTAGTTAGGTTTAATTAGTTCTAGGCGACTGATGACCTCAGAAGTTAAGTCGCATAGTGCTCAGAGCCAGAGCCAACCCGGCCGGCTCTGCCGCAGGGACTGGCAGCTGAAACATAAGTGTAACGTTTTGCACGTAAACACGCGACAAGGACTATTATTGTTCGATTACAGAATCGATCATCGGAAATATATCTACAGAGATGCACCCAGAGTGATGTGAAACGGAATATGTCTGACACATTCACTGGTATAATGTTACGTAAGCCCAACACATCCACAAAAAAGTTAGCTTGCGAAACATTCGTTCCACGGGTTCTTGAGTACTTCTCGGCAGTACCCTTAACACGTAGGATTACAGAGAGAGAGAGAGAGAGAGAGAGAGAGAGAGAGAGAGAGAGAGAGAGAGAGAGAGATCATCGAAAAGAGAATAGCGCGTTTTGCCAAAGGTTGTATTAGTAAGAAAATGTACCACGGAGCCGGCCGTAGTGGCCGAACGGTTCTCGGCGCTACAGTCTGGAACCGCGCGACCGCTACGGTCGCAGGTTCGAATCCTGCCTCCTGCCTTAGATGTTGAGTCCCATAGTGCTCAGAGCCATTTGAACTATTTGTACAACCTCAACAGAAACTCTGTTACCGGAACAATTACAACTGTATCTGTTAACGATATACAGAGACTTGAGCCTGCGTGCTAGTGAAATTGTAAATATATAATCCGATAATAAGATGATAATATACAGGGTGAAAATTAATGATAACGACGAACTGCCGTAACGGATTTCTAACTGGAAGTGGAGAAAAAAAGTTCCTATGAACATGTGTCCGGAAATGCATTGTTGCCACGGTAAATGGCGCCAACGTATAAAGTTCCTCTGACTACGTGCCGTGTCTTCCCTTTGTGATGCAGCGTACTGTAAGCAGCAGTATGCTCCGGTAGTGAGACAACCCTGTCTCATTGCTTTCTCAACCACTGCTTCCCTTTCACTCTTGTAACTGCCATCTGGTTTCTGTACAAGTTGTAAATAGCCTTTCGGTTAATGTATTTTACCTCAGCTACCTTCCAAATTTCAAAGACAGTATTCCAATCAACATTGTCAAAAGCTTTCTCTATGTCTACCAATGCTATAAACTTAGGTTTGCCTTTCCTTAATCGTTCTTCTATGTTAAGCCGTGTTCCTACATTTCCCCGCAATCCAAATTAATCTTCTCCAAGGTAGGCTTCTAGCAGTTCTTCCATTCTTCTGTAGGGAATTAGTGACAGTATTTTGCGACGATGACTGACTTTACTCATAGTTCGGTATACTCACACCTGCCAGTACTTGCTTGCTTTGGAATTGGAATTATTGTATTATTCTTGAAGTCTAATGAGGGAATTTCGCCTTTCTCATGCATTTTGCACACGGTATGGAAGAGTTTTGTCACGACTGGCTCTCCCAAAGCTATCTATCAGTAGTGCTGACGGAATGTCATTTACTCCCAGGGCCTTGTTTCGACTGGTGTCCGTCAGTGCTCTGTCAAATTCTTCTTGCAGTATCATATTTTCCAGTCTGGTCTTCACTAAAGTCCTCTTCCATTTCTATAATATTGCCTTCAGGTTCATCTACATAGTGTAGACCCTCTATCGACTCCTTCCAACGTTCAGCTTTCCCTTCTTAGCTTATACTGGTTTTCCATCTGAGCTCTTGATATCCAGGCAGCTGCTTCTAGTTTCTCCAAAGGCCTCGTGTGTGTGTGTGTGTGTGTGTGTGTGTGTGTGTGTCACTTCGGAAAAAACACTGATTGACAAAGTGCAGCGTCCTGAAGGAGAATTCGAATCGAGAACAGCTGCCAACATGAGTAAAGTAGAAGTAAATATCCTGCGAGCAGTGAAGCAAGTTAAATCAATTAATTAAAGCAAGTCTTCTGGTCCAGACTGTATACCAATTAGGTTCCTTTCGGAGTATGCTGATGCATTAGCTCCATACTCATCAATCATATACAACCGTTCGCTCGACGAAAGATCCGTACCCAAAGACTGGAAAGTTGCACAGGTCACACCAATATTCAAGAAAAGTAGTAGGAGTAATCCACTAAATTACATGCCCATATCGTTAACGTCGATACGCAGTAGGATTTTGGAACATATATTGTGTTCGAACATTATGAACTACCTCGAAGAAAACGGTCTATTAACAGAGTGTCAACATGGGTTTAGAAAACATCATTCTTGTGAAACACAACTAGCTCTTTATTCGCATGAAGTGTTGGGTGCTATTGACTCGGGATTTCATATCGATTCCGTATTCCTGGTCTTCCAGAAGGCTTTTGACACTGTACCACACAAGCGACTTGTAGTAAAATTGCTTGCTTGTGGAATATCGTCTCAGTTATGTGACTGGATTTGTGATTCCTGTCAGAGAGGTCACAGTTCGTGGTAACTGACGGAAATTCATCGAGTAAAACAGAAGTGATTTCTGGCGTTCCCCTAGGTAGTGTTATAGGCCCTTTGCTGTTCCTTATTTATACAAACGATTTGGGAGACAACTTGGGCAGCCGTTTAGGTTGTTTGCAGATAACGCTGTCGTTTATCGACTAATTAAAGTCTCAGAAGATCAAAACAAATTGCAAAACGATTTAGAAAAGACATCTGTATGGTGCGAAAATTGGCAGTTGACCCTAAACAATGAAGAGTGTGAGGTCATCCACATGAATGCTAAAGGGAATTCGTTAAACTTCGGCTACACGATACATCAGTCTAATCTAAAAGCCGTAAATTCAAGTAAATATGTAGGTAATACAATTACGAACAACTTAAATTGGAAGGAACACATAGAAAATGTTGTGGGGAAGGCTAGCCAAAGACTGCATTTTATTGGCAGGACACTTAGAAAATGTAACAGATCTACTAAGGAGACTGCCTACACTATGCTTGTCCGTCCTCTTTTAGAATAATGCTGCGCGGTGTGTGGTCCTTACCAGATAGGACTGATGGAGTACATCGAGAAAGTTCAAAGAATGGCGGCACGTTTTGTATTATCGCGAAATATGGGAGAGAGTGTCACAGAAATGACACAGGATTTGGGCTGGACATCATTAAAAGAAAGGTGTTTTTCGTTGCGGCGGAATCTTCTCACGAAATTCCAATCACCAACTTTCTCCTCCGAATGCGAAAGTAGACACCGACCTACATAGGACGGAACGATCACCACGATGAAATAAGGGAAATCAGAGCTCGTAGGTGTTCGTTGTTTCCGCGCGCTATACGAGATTGGAATGATAGAGAATTGTGAAGGTGGTTCGATGAACTTTCTGCCAGGCACTTAAATGTGATTTGCTGAGTATCCATGTACATGTAGAAAAGAAATGGAACTTCCTGGGTTGAGAGAGTGTGTTGTGTTGTATCAGTACAGCAGAACTGATCAAATTCCAGTGGACTTGGCTCTGACACGGCAGTGGCACTGATCATCAGTCTAATCTTCCAGGTCACGGCTCCATTCCACACCCAGCCCTTTCTGTTATGGTGTTAACGGCAGCCTATGTATGGGGAGGTATTCCCATAGTCGTCCTGTTGCTAGTCTTCGACCAATGGTGCGGGACAACACAGAACGTTGGACGGAGTCCATTACTTGTTCTCGGTGGTAGGTGCAGATGCGAAGTGGTTACGACGTGTTTGGTGCACAACACGGCGATCCTCGTTTTTGGTAGTCTGATGTGAGCGACCGTAACCTTGATGGTGAATATTCTTGCCTTCACGTTCCTATGCAGTCCAACGTTGAACAACTGATGAAGGCCCCACTAATCCGGACATAGCATGATTCGACCAGACGACCAAACGGCGACCCACGATGACGTCCCTTTCAAAAACTGTCAGTTGCTGATAACGCTGTTTCACACGAAAAGCGGCATCTGCGTGTCCTTCACAGTGATCACTCACCATACGACGCTATTCACGTCCCTTATATACCCTAGCAGGCCTGATAACACAACACAACACAACACTAAACACGAATCCAGTTTGTGGGGGAGGGAGTGGGGTGGGCGTTCTTCGTGTCACAGATAATTACAGCCCTAGTACTTTTCAAATCCATCGACGGCATGTACGCGTACGAAATAAAATTGACATCCGACCATGGCTTCGGTTTGCTACACCTTTTTGGTCAGGCAGTATACTGTATGCTTGATTCATGTACAACAATTGTTTATTCTACTAATTCGTTTTATACATTTAAACTACATTTTTGTCTATTACGCAGCAGAATATTCAAATTTGAGACACCCTAGTTACCGCCGTCCGGGGGATGCCACAAGAACTAAATTTTAGCCGGCCGCTGTGGCCGAGAGGTTCTAGGCGCTTCAGTCCGGAACCACGCAGCTGCTACGGTCGCAGGTTCGAATCCTGTCTCGGGCATGGACGTGTGTGATGTCCTTAGGTTAGTTCGGTTTATGTAGTTCTAAGTCTAGGGGACGGATGGCCTCAGATGTTAAGTCCCATAGTGTTCAGAGCCATTTGAACCATTTTTTGAACTAAATTTTATAGCTTAGACAAAAAAATTATATCCCAGAGAATCGATGATTATGCACTCACTTTTAGGAATGTATGAACATTCTGTCATGAATAAAATCTCTGTACCCCTTGTTCGTGGGGGAAGGGGGGGAATAGAAGGGAGGGTGGAGAGACAAGTGCAACCTCTACCCCTCTCTCCCCCCCTCCCCCGCCCTCTTCTGCTGACGCCAGCATAATCTCGGGAGCTAGTGACGCCACACAGCGTAATTTGGAAGCGGTCTTCTGTCTTTCGAGCACACTATTTTTGCGCTGCAATATTTAACACAGGGGAGCTATAATTACCGGTATTTTGGAAGTCTCCTTTATCTAAGTCGTCATCTGAAGACTTCGGCTTGGGGTGGCGTTGCGGGTGGAGGAGGCTAAACCGTGTGTGCCACGGTGGATGGTCCCCAGTGGCACGCGATATTTCCATCAGCGGTCTCTCAGCAAGCGTCACAGCTCCTAAGAATTATTACCGCCTCCCAACGACCTGAACGGCTGCCTACAAATTACGCACCCCGCAAGCTATTGATTGCGGTCTCGCGTCGTTACCGAGTCTCCAGTGCAGTTAACTTTGATGTCGGGAAAATTTACGGGGGAGCTCTGATCGTGCTCCGGTAAAATGTTCAAGAACATTGACTAATTATAGAAGTATTACAAATGCGAATTCTGCAACCTTACTCGTAACTAAAGGGAAAAATTGAAGTAGATTATTCCTTTGTTATTTTCAGATCAATTGTTTTTTCATTTCACTCGTTCTCTTCAATGAGGCTGCGATAGATTTCTTCTCCAACTCAGCAAGTAGGCGGACTTTAAAGACCACGATGTCAGCGAAACTTTGAGCACTTATTCTCTCCGTCTCATCCTTTAGAACCAAATAGGACTAACTGCACCCATGACGTGTGCATGGCTATCAGAGATTCCAATGGCTGATGATTCGGGCAAAATTTAAAGACAGCGTTAAAATAGCAGCTACAATCACCCGATGTTGCAGAACGTTTTTCATTAACGGATGACGATTTGACAATGATGATGCAGTGAGTGATGCTGTGAAAGCTTGGTTGGTCTCGAAAACGAAGACCTGACAAGGGAACCTCCCCATCGCACCCCCTCAGATTTAGTTATAAGTTGGCACAGTGGATAGGCCTTGAAAAACTGAACACAGATCAATCGAGAAAACAGGAAGAAGTTATGTGAAACTGAAAAAAATAAGCAAATATACAAACTGAGTAGTCCATGCGCAAGATATGCAACACCAAGGAGAATTTTAGCGCAGAAGCGCCGTGGTCCCGTGGTTAGCGTCAGCAACTGCGGAAGGATAGGTCCTTGGTTCAAGTCATCCCTCAAGTGAAAAGTTTACTTTTTTTATTTTCGCATGGTTATAATCTGTCCGTTAGTTCACTGACGTCTCTGTTCATTATAATAAGTTTACTGTTCACTGTAATAAGTTTATTGTCTGTGTTTTGCGACCGCACCGCAAAACCGTGCGATTAGTAGACGAAAGGACGTGTCTCTCCAATGGGAACCGAAAACACTTGATCGCAAGGTCATAGGTCAACCGATTCCTCCACAGGAAAACACGTCTGATATATTCTATACGACACTGGTGACGGCATGTGCGTCACATTACAGGAATATATTGTCGACCCACCTAACTTGTACACTTGGCGAATGGGTAAAAAGATTCTTCTACCTTGCCCGATTTAGGTTTTCTTGTGGATATGATAATCACTCCCAAAAAAGTGATGAAAACATAAGCGTTTGTCACATAAACTGAAAATAAAAAATTAAACTTTTCACTTGAGGGAAGACTTGAACAAAGGACCTCTCACTCCGCAGCTGCTCACGCTAACCACGGGACCACGACGATCCTGAGCTCACACTATCCTTGATGTTGCCTATCTTGTGCATTGACTACTCAGTTTGTATATTTTGCTTATTTTCTCGTAGTTCCACACAACTTCTTCCTGTTTTCTCGATTGATGTGTTCAGTTTTTCAAGGCCTATCCACTGTGTCAGCTTATAACTAAATCTGAGGGGGGTGCGATGGGGAGGTTCCCTTGTGAGCATGCCCGCAAGATTATTAGTGTACACGGGTATTATATTGAAAAATAAATTGTATTAGGAAATTTCTGTCACTCTTTATTTGTTAGGCTAGAAACTTTTCGACCCCCTCTCGTATTTCCCGAGCCATGTATAGCCCTATGAGAAGAAGTTACGACAAAAAGAGGCGAATAACAGAACGAATGAACTGATGCCTCTAAAAGGCTACTGCGCAATGCCGTGCCGGGAAGATGTTAACGGCGCCAATGTTTACTTATGCCCCACTACCCCACACGTGACTGTGGTGACGGCACGGCATCCGTCCACAAACGTGGGAGTGACCGGCAGCCGCTTAGGCGCCACCAGACCAACCACGTACATGTGAAACCCCGCCATCTGGCTTTCCATACCACGGCTGAGTAGACGGTAGCATATACACGGCTGCCGGACAAGTGTGAAATGCGTGTTACTTATCGCTTCTGTTCGTGAACCCAAGCGGTACTCACCTGAGGCGCTATTCTGTGTCTTTCCGCCATTTTGTCGATCGGTCCGGTAAGCGAGCGCACCGAACGGTCTTGATTTCGAAGGGGAGCCCCAACATTATTCTGTGAATATTTCGGAAGCGATGCCGAATGGTCCTGTCGAACCGAAACGCTGTTGTCAGTTCTCCTCCCGCCAACCAATCAAAAGCAATCTACCTCCGATCCCCGCATGCTCACTGCAGCGCCACAGTGGCACGAACCCGAAGCGGCAAGCAGCCGACACAAACACGCTTTTCTTCACAATAGTGAAAAGTGTGGTCAGAGTACGTAATACTGTTCAAATTTGGCTTACCACGTGCTTCCATAAATGCACGATAACGATAGAATATTGACTGTGCTCTGGATACTGTTATAAATGTCACATTATGTCATTTTATTGTCATTCACATTAAAGTCTCGGTTTAGATTTTATGTTTGGGAATATGAGTTAGGAATGGAGTGTAGTACCACATTGTACAAATACATTTATACAAACACCCGAAAAATTCGCCATTTTTTCTGTTTTCCACCGTCCATTAGTTGCTTCAAAATTCATGGAAGTACATTCCGTCTACACAGCTAATTGAAGGCAGTTTGTTTATTACCAAATGCGTTTCGCTTCTTTTACTCGTGAAGATGCTTCACAGATAACAGAAGCGAAAAGCGAATGGCAACAGACAAACTGCCTTCAATTAATTGCATAGATGGGACACATACCCCAAAACCTGAAAAATTGTTTAGGAGATTATCAAAGAATAAGAACATGCATAGAATGTGGTTGTAACCCGCTCCTAGAAATCCAAATCATACATCAACGATTTGGTTGATAAAAACGAAATAAAAAAAAATAAAAAAACGACTTTTCGAGAGCGTGTAGCGAGTGCAGCTATAGAAGTTCGTTGTAGTTTATAACATGCATCTGATGAATCAAAATGTTTCATATATGGTGGTATAGTCTAAAAATATTGGGGCGGGAATTTTTCATCTCTGTCTACTGTTGTTAAGG
The DNA here is from genome assembly GCF_021461395.2 of Schistocerca americana. NCBI lineage: Eukaryota > Metazoa > Arthropoda > Insecta > Orthoptera > Acrididae > Schistocerca > Schistocerca americana. Next base: position 228,747,755 of record NC_060123.1, read on the forward strand.
ATCTGATCACAGCTAAATACATGTGACACGCTTAACTATACAGATGATTGCTGCTAGTTGCATTCGCAGTAATTTAAGTTGTGCTCCTAGATTCCTGTTTGACCACACACTCGGAAATCGCTATGAATTCAGAAAACAATGGTCAATTATTTGTGACAAAACAAAGTATAAATGTCAATGTCAGTTGTTTCATGCACAGCAATTTCATATTTCATTTCTTAAACCTATGGAACTCACGAAATCGAAGATGCTCGTTACTGAGAAAGCGCGCTCTTACGCGTAAATAACAACAAGTTTATCACGATTAACGAAGTCTCAGAATGTGTTACAAACACGAAGAGGGAAAAAATATTTTGGTACACAGCAGTATGTGATCCTACCATCTTTCACACAGAAGTTCGTTTCTTTATCCACTGCGTTGCTGCAACTTGCTGGCAGTAAGTGCTTTGTTTTACATAATGCCAGCGGAGATAGACGCAGGCTGACTTCGTTGCCGAATGATGCGAGAGTAAGCCTTAAATGCATGAAATTTTGTAAGGTTTCCTCTATCAGGTTTTACGAAATTCCTTTGCATTGTTTCTTATAAGTGTTAAACGCGTTTCGATAATTAATAAGTACACCATTTGCGGAAAAAAGTACGCGAAGTCACTAGTAATTTCAGCTAACACTCACTTGATATATGTAAGCAGAGTCAACCTTTTGAAATTTAATGATTTTTTTAAAACTCTTACTTACGTAAAAATAACAGGTATTTTTTGAGAATATTGACCGAAACTAGATTTTTATGTTAGAATCATTCACAGTAACAACAAATTATATTGCTAACAAAAGAAAATTATTATGAACTCAGTTTGTATCCAGATGCACCTTGGTGAGTCTTTAGTAACACAATCACTAAATCCGTAGCTAACACCACTCAATATGTTTAAAATGACAAATTCTAGGTGCAAATAAATCACACTGAACTGAACGAGAGGAGCATACCGAAATCCAAAACATCTCGGTACAGTTGTCGAAAAGTCGGGAGGTGGACCGATCGGTAACAGGTCTCAGAAGCTTACAGAATAGTAACTTTGGATAAAGAACCGAAAACGATTCCTCGGGAATCAACAAGCGATTGAACCTCCTCACAGATTTAATACCAATGTGACGGAAAGCCACCGTCTGGTAGCGGTGAAATGTACTGACAGTACGTGCCTTGCGCAACTTGCGACGCCGACAGCTGGCAAATCTCAGACGATGTCCCCGTTGCATGACACCCCGACATTTTCTATTCGCCGTGGCGGCAGGAACGCACGCTCTCTCTCTCTCTCTCTCTCTCTCTCTCTCTCTCTCTCTCTCTGTGTGTGTGTGTGTGTGTGTGTGTGTGTGTGTGTGTGTGTGTGTGTGTGTGTGTGTTTTCATCACAGCAGCCATCTTTCTCACGAACATGCGTACATTATCCAGAGAGAGACTGAACGCTAAAGGAAGGTATCTCTCGGGGAAGTGTGTAGTCTAATGTTTCAGTGTCTTCTTCTGTCTGCACGGCAACACTTTAATCCTCTCACGCCGCTCTCGTCTTGACAAATGTCGCTGTCCCGGCAGTATTCTGCAGTCATAATAAGTGCGTGTGGCGCAATGGTCGGATGCAACGTCTCGACTGGACTCCACTTCAGCGACTTGTGTATCTCTAATATATCCCAATTATCCAACCGCTAAAAGGGGGACCTACTGTTTAATGTCGAACCTCAACCACTTGTTGTTCTTGGTGGCTCTCCACATCACTGAGAGGTGAAGGCTAGGTTCAAAGTCACACTCAAAATTTCCGTGGTCCGATCGAGATCTCTCGGTATGCAGGCTACCACTCTACCATCAGGCCCGATATGTTCTTCAGTCCCGCCTGACGTCTGTCTTATTTTGATGATGGCTGTTGTCCAGTGTTCCACTCTTTTACAAGCATATCCTTATCACCCAAATTTGCCCCTCTATAGCGTTGCCTGTAATATAGTACTGACCATGAAAACTGTAAGCCGCTATGTAGCAAACATCAAACTGCCATTAAGTGTAATGAAAGGTCTCTGTTGGATTCCTTTCATGTTAATTTCTTAAATCTGTTGTCATTTACGGCATAAATTACTCTTCTAAATTTACTGTGGCGTTTCTGACTATCTGGGAGGAGACTGAGTAGTGGAACGTGTTACTTTTACACATGAACAAGAACGATCTGTCACACTACTACACTTTAAAACACAGTTTATATGTAATTCATGTCACACAGTTTCATACGGAACCTACATCCGCTTTTTTTATACACTGTATATGATAAGATACTGTCAACCCCCTTCCCTTCTGTGTGAGAGGATGAATGAGCAAATGTTTTTCTAGTTGCATGCCTCAGGGTAGCAGACAAGCCTGTCTGCTAGAGAACAGTAGGACCAACGTCGGAACAGGTAGCTACGCTTTCTACAAGCAAAGAGGTTTCTATTCTTAGTATGGTCCTGTCCGTCCGTTGTCATGTTGGTATAGGAAGCTGCCCCTCTGGCCACTTCCGTTTGTATTTGTGAGCCACCCCTCAGGAAGGGACCAGGGAGTCTGTCCGTGGCGAGCGTCTGAAGTGGTAAGATCTCCAGCTAAGCGCGTGTCTGCTAAGTCCGTAGGACAATGGATTTCTTAAGTTCAGCCCAACTGAAAATTTAATCACCTTTATTTCAGGTTTAGCTCTAAAATATCTAATGTTATCTTAAATTGCAGCACAGTGTAATTCGAGTGTGAAGTTCAGAATATATTCCGGTAGTTGCTTTGTCACTACTTTGTGAGTAAAGTGGAACCACGTGTCGATCAGTAACTCTAAGTTCATCAATCTTAAATGCGAATGTGCGTGAGATTATAACGTCTCGTCTTGACAATATTTTTCAATATAGCAACTTTTCTTTATGTTCAACCCACGTGGGGTGTACTTTGTGAGACCACTACCACGTGCTTATATAATTGTTTGACCCATCAGGTTAATAGTAAGACGTTAGTAACCAGTTCGAGGTTTTTCTTTTATAAATTGCTTTTCGATCTAATTTATTTTACTCATCAAAATTATTGTGGAGTTATACGCTTTGTGTAAACCAAGTTGACCACGTGAAGCATGCGGTGTAATCATCAAAGTAGCCCTCAGCTATTCTTTTTGGGAAGATTTCACAGAGTGTTAGTATGAATTTAGTATACCAGTGTGTAGTAATTACATGACGGACAGGATTGTGCTACGAACGTAATTTCTTTGGGTGAAAATTGAATCGGTTGGTTGTGGTTAATTTCCTCTTGCATATGTTTCAACGTTCTTCGTGTGTTATTTTACGAATGCAGTGTTGTATGCGGTCTCCCAATCTTGGCTCCATATTTGATGTGTTCCGTAAGATTACAATCTCACATTTTCACAATCCTAAATAACGCACCAGCTTAGTTACAACTCAAGTTTAATATGCTGAAACTTCAATGATCAATGTTAAAATAAATTTCCAAATATAAACTGATTTATTTCTTTTTATTTAAATTCTCTGCTTAAACCTAACTACTATATATATATATATATATATATATATATATATAATCACCGGTTGCCGTATGACTATTAAAAGATTATAATTAATGTTAGTCTGGTTGGGAATTTGGTAAGCTAGACTGGATACCTGGTAAAACAGTTGCGCAGTAATGCAAGGTTAACTTCCCCAGACAGCTCACAGCTTTTAACCCGCTTTTATTGTCCATCAGTACCGCTTTCATAGCAAATTAAAGTAACAACATTACAGTAGTATGGTTCAAATGGCTCTGAGCACTATGGGATTTAACATCTGAGGTCATCAGTCCCCTAAAACGCAGAACTACTTAAACCTAACTAACCTAAGGACATCACACACTTCCATGCCCGAGGCAGGATTCGAACCTGCGACCGTAGCAGTCGCGCGGTTCCGAACTAAAGCGACTAGAACCGCTCGGTCACACCGGCCGGCCTAAAGTGTAGTACATACATGCATATGCAAATGATAAGCATTACATGGCAACAGCAAAAAGTAGGTACGAATGACACAGCTACATTTTGCGTATAATGTAACACTGCGCAGTGGGTTTCTCATTCGGAAATCGCAGTGAAGGTTGGTTTCTTGTGTGAAGATAATGTTATGCTGTAATATTTCTGTCTTTAGCAGCCATTATATCTAGCTCGAAGATTCCCTCCTCAGAGCAGTTGAGATTGCAGTATTAAGCAGATGTAATAGGTAGTGTGAGGCACCAGTAGCAGACGCTGTAACCGGTAGCCCTTTCCTGAAAAGGCCGCTCGAATTTCAGTTCAAAAATGGCTCTGAGCACTATGGGACTCAACATCTTAGGTCATAAGTCCCCTAGAACTTAGAACTACTTAAACCTAACTAACCTAAGGACATCACACACACCCATGCCCGAGGCAGGATTCGAACCTGCGACCGTAGCAGTCCCGCGGTTCCGGACTGCAGCGCCAGAATCGCTAGACCACCGCGGCCGGCCCGAATTGCAGTACATCACTACAATGCCCTGCTGTGTTCGGAGACGGCGCGGCAAAACGCTAATTTTCTATGAATATTATTATAAAAACTATGCATTAAATTTTCTTTCCATTCAAATGCAGGCATCTCTAAATAGCAGGCTGCCGCCCACTTATTTCAAAACTCGTAACAATAAGAAAAACTAAGAACAAAAGTTGAACGAAAAGGCAAACGAAGCACTTCGGGTATCTTGGCGTCCGTCCTAATCTGCGCTCCCAAGCGAAGTGGTTTCCGTTGCCTAGTCACTCCGGAATGAGCAGTCATGAGGCACAGACGCGTTTTCTGATGAGATAAATTGTATTTCGTTTCTATAAAAGGTTGGTTAAGTCTAAATCAGTCAAGAGAGAGTAAGAGTGCGACCAATCACCGGTGTTTAGAGAGAAAACTTGTGAATTATTAAAGGCGTGTAAACTGTTAAATAGGCAGTGGATAAAGATTGTAATTCGCGGTTTCTCTGCTAGACAAAATTTGGAATACATTTCACATAAATTTTCTCAGCATGTTATAGTCTTAGGTGGAGATTTCAATTTACCAGATATAGACTGGGACACTCAGATGTTTAGGACGGGTGGTAGGGACAGAGCATCGAGTGACATTATACTGAGTGCACTATCCGAAAATTACCTCGAGCAATTAAACAGAGAACCGACTCGTGGAGATAACATATTGGACCTACTGATAACAAACAGACCCGAACTTTTCGACTCTGTATGTACAGAACAGGGAATCAGTGATCATAAGGCCGTTGCAGCATCCCTGAATATGGAAGTTAATAGGAATATAAAAAAAGGGAGGAAGGTTTATCTGTTTAGCAAGAGTAATAGAAGGCAGATTTCAGACTACCTAACAGATCAAAACGAAAATTTCTGTTCCGACACTGACAATGTTGAGTGTTTATGGAAAAAGTTCAAGGCAATCGTAAAATGCGTTTTAGACAGGTACGTGCCGAGTAAAACTGTGAGGGACGGGAAAAACCCACCGTGGTACAACAACAAAGTTAGGAAACTACTGCGAAAGCAAAGAGAGCTCCACTCCAAGTTTAAACGCAGCCAAAACCTCTCAGACAAACTGAAGCTAAACGATGTCAAAGTTAGCGTAAGGAGGGCTATGCGTGAAGCGTTCATTGAATTCGAAAGTAAAACTCTATGTACCGACTTGACAGAAAATCCTAGGAAGTTCTGGTCTTACGTTAAATCAGTAAGTGGCTCGAAACAGCATATCCAGACACTACGGGATGATGATGGCATTGAAACAGAGGATGACACGCGTAAAGCTGAAATACTAAACACCTTTTTCCAAAGCTGTTTCACAGAGGAAGACCGCACTGCAGTTCCTTCTCTAAATCCTCGCACAAACGAAAAAATGGCTGACATCGAAATAAGTGTCCAAGGAATAGAAAAGCAACTGGAATCACTCAATAGAGGAAAGTCCACTGGACCTGACGGGATACCAATTCGATTCTACACAGAGTACGCGAAAGAACTTGCCCCCCTTCTAACAGCCGTGTACCGCAAGTCTCTAGAGGAACGGAGGGTTCCAAATGATTGGAAAAGAGCACAGATAGTCCCAGTCTTCAAGAAGGGTCGTCGAGCAGATGCGCAAAACTATAGACCTATATCTCTTACGTCGATCTCTTGTAGAATTTTACAACATGTTTTTTGCTCGCGTATCATGTCATTTCTGGAAACCCAGAATCTACTATGTAGGAATCAACATGGATTCCGGAAACAGCGATCGTGTGAGACCCAACTCGCTTTATTTGTTCATGAGACCCAGAAAATATTAGATACAGGCTCCCAGGTAGATGCTATTTTTCTTGACTTCCGGAAGGCGTTCGATACAGTTCCGCACTGTCGCCTGATAAACAAAGTAAGAGCCTACGGATTATCAGACCAGCTGTGTGGCTGGATTGAAGAGTTTTTAGCAAACAGAACACAGCATGTTGTTATCAATGGAGAGACGTCTACAGACGTTAAAGTAACCTCTGGCGTGCCACAGGGGAGTGTTATGGGACCATTGCTTTTCACAATATATATAAATGACTTAGTAGATAGTGTCGGAAGTTCCATGCGGCTTTTCGCGGATGATGCTGTAGTATACAGAGAAGTTGCTGCATTAGAAAATTGTAGCGAAATACAGGAAGATCTGCAGCGGATAGGCACTTGGTGCAGGGAGTGGCAACTGACCCTTAACATAGACAAATGTAATGTATTGCGAATACATAGAAAGAAGGATCCCTTATTGTATGATTATATGATAGCGGAACAAACACTGGTAGCAGTTACTTCTGTAAAATATCTGGGAGTATGCGTACGGAACGATTTGAAGTGGAATGATCATATAAAACTAATTGTTGGTAAGGCGGGTACCAGGTTGAGATTCATTGGGAGAGTGCTTAGAAAATGTAGTCAATCAACAAAGGAGGTGGCTTACAAAACACTCGTTCGACCTATACTTGAGTATTGCTCATCAGTGTGGGATCCGTACCAGGTCGGGTTGACGGAGGAGATAGAGAAGATCCAAAGAAGAGCGGCGCGTTTCGTCACTGGGTTATTTGGTAACCGTGATAGCGTTACGGAGATGTTTAATAAACTCAAGTGGCAGACTCTGCAAGAGAGACGCTCTGCATCGCGGTGTAGCTTGCTCGCCAGGTTTCGAGAGGGTGCGTTTCTGGATGAGGTATCGAATATATTGCTTCCCCCTACTTATACTTCCCGAGGAGATCACGAATGTAAAATTAGAGAGATTAGAGCGCGCACGGAGGCTTTCAGACAGTCGTTCTTCCCGCGAACCATATGCGACTGGAACAGGAAATGGAGGTAATGACAGTGGCACGTAAAGTGCCCTCCGCCACACACCGTTGGGTGGCTTGCGGAGTATCGATGTAGATGTAGATGTAGAATAAAACCGAGTCAAAAGTGCCAAGATCACTGATTTAAGTACTATCAGTTCCTCGCTGACAGAGCCTCAAGACAACGGATCTCTTCCTACGCGCTCTTTTCTGCCCTGCCTACATGTACACAAGACTGCAGTTTGTTGAACTTCATCAGCAACCCCAAGCATTTTCACTCAGTGCAACGAAAGAGACTATGCACCTCGCATATGCTGCATTCACAGTACAAATGGGAAGAGTGCGATGTGATCTGTGGTAACACAGTGGAGGTAGATATCTGGAAAGATATACAAAGTTTTCCTTAAAGTAAAACCCTTTTACGCCACAATCCTTCGTGTAAGGAGGAGAAACTTCAGTCAGATCGTGTTTTAATGGGCCAGACTCTCAATCTTCTCCTATAGATTTTCGGACAACATGGTTCTGAAGAATAGCAGCGAATAGTATGATTAATCAATAATTTCAGAACAGTCTTAATCGCATTTATTTCCTGCCGTTATGTAGACAGGAGTGACACCACCAGCAGTCGACCAATGGTGTAAACGCCCAGAAGATGACCCCTACGTCGGGTTGAAATCGGTTGGCGGTATTATGACAATAATAAATGCGATTAAGACTGTTCTTGAATTATTGATTCTCCTATAGAGACTACGACTGAACGATGCTCGCGTTGGCAGGGATCCCACGACCGTCATGCAAAGGAGTACCCACGTCACTGGCCCCTTACTTAGTTAGCTCGCATTTATCGCGAATCTCTCGCCCAGCGCAAAGTCCCAAGCGAGTGGAAAAACGCGCAGGTGAACCCAGAATATAAGAAAGGTAAAAGAACGGACCCGCAAAATTATAGAGCAATATCGCTAACTTCTGTCTGCTGCAGAATCCTTGAACACATTCACTGGTCGAATATAACAAACTTTCTTGAGGCTAAGCAGCTCATGTCCACAAATCAGGATGATTTTAGAAAGCATCGCTCGTGTGAAACTCAACTTGCCCTATGCTCACATGATATACTGAGAACTATGGATGAAGAGCAACAGGTAGATTCCATATTTCTAGATTTCCTAAAAGCATTTGACACGGTTCTCCACTGCTGACTGTTAAAGAAGATACGAGCCAGATATGTCAGTGGTTCGAAGACATCTTAAGCATGTTGTCCTCGACGGCAAGTGTTCATCAGAGACAAAGGTATCGCCAGGAGTGCCCCAGAGAAGTGTCATAGGACCGCTATTATTTTCTATAGGACCGCTATTATTTTCTATAGGAGTTTTGCATCACCTCGGTTCCCAGAACTCCTGAACACAGACGTTGAATGTGGATATTGTATCACGGATACAGTCCCTTTGGCTGTTCAGAGATGTCACTAAACCCGCCCAAAGATGTAAACAACCATGTATGAGCAGCGTCTATTAGACAGAGGGTGTCCGACATCCGATCAGTTCCAGTCATTCCACCAGGAAGGAGGTACACGGCTCGTGTTGTCTGTATTTGAACCATGCCCAGACGGTCAATACCGCGGCTCGAGCGCGTCCGGATTGTTACTTCGTGCCAAGAACGCCTCTCAACAAGGAAATATCCAGGTCTCTCGGAGTGAACCAGAGCGATGTTGTTCGGACATGGAGGAAATACAGAGAGACAGGAACTGTCGATGGCTTGCCGCCCAAGGGCTACCTACGGATTATGGCTCGGAGGAACCCCGACAGCAACGTCACCATGTTGAGTAATGCTTTTCGTGCAGCCACAGATCGTCGTGTTACGACTCGAACTGTGCGCAATAGACTGCATGATGCGCAACTTGACTCCCGACGTCCATGGCGAGATCCATCTTTGCAACCACGACACCATGCAACATGCCGAATGGAGCGGTCAGGATTGGCATCACGTTCTCGTCACCGATGAGTGTCGCTTATGCCTTCTGAACGCCTTAGACACACCACTGTCCAGCGAGTGCAGCAAGGCGGAGGTTCCCTGCCTTTTTTGGGATGGCATTATGTGGGGCCGACGAACGCCGCTGGTGATCATGGAAGGCGCCGTCACGGCTGTACGATACGTGAATGCCATCCTCCGGTCGATAGTGCAACCATATCGGCAGCATATTGGCGAGGCATTCGTCTTCATGGACGGGTCTCCCGCATCGTCCCCTAGGCTCTGTCAAGGAGGATGGGACTTCATCATCATCATCATCATCATCATCACATCACAGAAGAAAGTCACACGGAGTGAGATTTGGTGATCGGGGAGGCTATTTCATGAAAGAAAGCTCGCTCCGCATCTGAATTCGTCATGTTTGCGACTAGCGCTGACTGTCGGCAAATTACCAAACCACGCTGTGGACGTACACATGAAAAAAAAATATTTCATGGTTTCTCTTCAAAATGACGTATATTTATGTACCATGTTTGGTTCTTGCGCAATAAATAATGGAACGTCTTTCCGGACTTTATGTATACCCTGTATATTGTTCCCTCGACCGTGCAAGATAGTGAAGCAACTTCGCATACCTTGAGTCAGCAAATGGGAATGCTTGTAGAGTTCAGGAACACCACAGTCAGTGCAGTGACTACTGTTGTGATTTCCTGTGACGCGCCTCGACTTTTCAGACGAGTCTTGGCTCTGTATAAAGCATCACTACGGCCGTATCTGTTTCTGAGGGCTCTCAACCTACGTTGCTAGATTACACTCGTCACTGTCACACATACTATCATCTGGTGGCATGGTATGAGGCAAAATGGCGCAATCACCTCGGCATATACGGTAATTTGGACAGCACGTTTTACAGTCCTCACTTGTTAAGTCCGGTAGCTGTGCCCTAAATTGCAGGTCTCTGTGACGCTACCCTTCAACAAGATAACGCATGACTGCATGTTGCGCGCGCTGTCATGATCTACAGTGCGTCCGCTAAATCTCTCCGCAGCGACGAGCTCCGTGTGTCTCGCCTTGAGCGGCGCTTAAGATTGTAAGCACATTTTATGTCGCTTTCTAAATTAGGGGCCGGGATTCACTGCTAGTGGCTGCAGTTATACTGTGATATGTGTCTCAACAGTATTACAATTAGAACAATGAAATTAATTATATTACCTACAATTAACACCGTACTTACAAATATCACAGTAGGTGCTGGATATGTTTTCCTCTTTCTTGAAGATATAGTTCAACACGTTTACATTTATTTAGGAACACTACGATTGTTTCACATGTAATCGAACGCAGATAATCAATTATCGTTGTCTTCAGTTTGTCTGTTGTCTTTAGGTTATTTTGACACACAACTGTTTTAGCCGCAGCCGAAAGGAAACAGTCGCGCGGGGACAGATCCGATGGGCGCGAGGGCCAGACATGTTTCATAACTACTCTGCCTCCAAAGATTTCGTCTAGAAGTCGTAGGGACTGATATGCCGTATGAGCAGTAGCGTTGCCTTGCAGCAAAAATGAATGACTGATTTCATTTTCATTCAGCAGGGCAATAAATGAGTAAATTATGTGGTAACAATACACATCGGAAGTGACAATAGTATCGAAAAAAATCCGCCCTATAATTCGCGCTCGAGTTACGACAATCCACACTCCGATTTTCTCTATGTGCAATGGCGTTCCTCTTAAGGCATGTGGATTTTCTGACGACCAGATTCGTGAATCTTGGGCCAGATAGGTGAAACCTAGCCTCATCAATGAAAAAGGTTCGACCTAAAGCATCGACGCCATGTCGGTTAACAAATCGCTGAAACCGTTCAAAATACGCTATTCGTTTCGCATGGTCCATATAATATAACTGTTGCACAGTTGTAATTTTATAATACATCCCCAGTTCTCTGATTACGGCCTTTAACTGCTTTCGTACGGTAGATTTTAGCCTCTTGTGATAATCTCCTAACTGATTTTGTTAGATTCCGCAACGAGTTCGAAATTTCATCAAGCTTCCATTGTGTTAAAATTGTGGGCCTACCAGTTCGTGGTGCATCATGTGAACCTGTTGTCTGGAATTTGCGAATTAAATCATGTAGTGTCACGATGTGGATAGCTTGTGGCAGGAAAACGCAACGCCTCACATGTTCCCTGATGCTTCCCCCAGAACGGAAAACCTGTTCCACTAAAAATCCTATCTCTGCAATAGTAAGTATCCTCACTACACTCAGCTTACACAGGTACTAACTTCTGTGAAGTTTGGAAGGTAGGAGACGAGATACTGGCAGAAGTAAAGCTGTGGGTACCGGGCGTGAGTCGTGCTTCGGTAGCTCAGATGGTAGAGCACTTGCCCGCGAAAGGCAAAGGTCCCGAGTTCGAGTCTCGGTCGGGCGCACAGTTTTAATCTGCCAGGAAGTTTAATAATACAACTAATAGCTGGAAAGCACAGGCAACACTACTACCCGAACCTACGCTGTGGGTCTACGGAATGGAACACGCGCAGGCGAGATTTGAATGTGCACCCTGCAAGGCGAGACACGCGAAGCTCGGCGTTGCGGAGACTGTGGACGCACGGGACTTCAATACAGATCGATTATCGCCCTCTGCAGCAGGCTCTCCACATCTTTCATCCACATAAGACGTTTAGTCAAGTGTTGCGGAAAGACTGGCATTTCTATCACTCGCTACCCACAACGATTGACAAACCTTGACACACAGCTGAAATAGCATGGACTGACGTGCCCATATCCGTCGTCCAAGCTCAGTTTGACTGTATGCCCAGCTGGGACAGATGTTGTTGTTGTTTTGTTATTGTCAGCGCCACCAGAGCTGGTAGATCTGTGTATTAAATTTCGCACATTGTACACTTCCAGATCACCTACCAATTTCATAATGTATTTCCGTGTTCATAATGCGGCAAGACGCAGTCAATACCTTCGCTGCGCAGTGCCGATGGTACTGTTACCGATGACTGTGCCGCTAAAGCGGAATTATTGAACGCAGTTTTCCGAAATTCCTTCACCAGGGAAGACGAATGGAATATTCCAGAATTTGAAACACGAACAGCTGCTAGCATGAGTTTCTTAGAAGTAGATACCTTAGGGGTTGCGAAGCAACTCAAATCGCTTGGTACGGGCAAGTCTTCAGGTCCAGATCGTATACCGATTAGGTTCCTTTCAGATTACGCTGATACAATAGCTCCCTACTTAGCAATCATACACAACCGCTCGCTCACCAATAGATCTGTACCTACAGACTGGAAAATTGCGCAGGTCGCACCAGTGTTTAAGAAGGGTAGTAGGAGCAATCCATCGAACTACAGACCTATATCATTGACGTCGGTTTGCAGTAGGGTTTTGGAGCATATACTCTATTCAAACATTATGAATCACCTCGAAGGGAACGATCTATTGATGCGTAATCAGCATGGTTTCAGAAAACATCGTTCTTGTGCAACGCAGCTAGCTCTTTATTCGCAAAAACTAATGGCCGCTATCGACAGGGGATCTCAAGTTGATTCCGTATTTCTAGATTTCCGGAAAGCTTTTGACACCGTTCCTCACAAGCGACTTCTAATCAAGCTGCGGGCCTATGGGGTATCGTCTCAGTTGTGCGACTGGATTCGTGATCTCCTGTCAGGAAGGTCGCAGTTCGTAGTAATAGACGGCAAATCATCGAGTAAAACTGAAGTGATATCAGGTGTTCCCCAGGGAAGCGTCCTGGGACCTCTGCTGTTCCTGATCTATATAAATGACCTGGGCAGTTCTCTTAGGTTGTTCGCAGATGATGCTGTAATTTACCGTCTAGTAAGGTCATCCGAAGGCCAGTATCAGTTGCAAAGCGATTTAGAAAAGATTGCTGTATGGTGTGGCAGGTGGCAGTTGACGCTAAGGACACTTAGAAGATGCAACAAGTCTACTAATGGAGACAGCTTACACTACACTCGTTCGTCCTCTGTTAGAATATTGCTGCGCGGTGTGGGATCCTTAACCGGTGGGATTGACGGAGGACATCGAAAGGGTGCAAAAAAGGGCAGCTCGTTATGTATTATCACGTAATAGGGGAGAGAGTGTGGCAGATATGATACGCGAGTTGGGATGGAAGTCATTAAAGCAAAGACGTTTTTCGTCGCGGCGAGATCTATTTACGAAATTTCAGTCACCAACTTTCTCTTCCGAATGCGAAAATATTTTTTGAGCGCAACCTACATAGGTAGGAATGATCATCAAAATTAAATAAGAGAAAGCAGAGCTCGAACAGAAAGGTTTAGGTGTTCGTTTTTCCCGCGCGCTGTTCGGGAGTGGAATGGTAGAGAGATAGTATGATTGTGGTTCGATGAACCCTCTGCCAAGCACTTAAATGTGAATTGCAGAGTAATCATGTAGATGTAGATGTATTCTTCCTACTACACTGTATACGCACAATATGTGAAAATTTGTTATGCGCTAAACTTCCAGGTGTTGCAGTGTTAATAGGCAGCAGTTAAGTTGAACCATTTTGATGAGTAATTATCCTATGTTTCATTTACTTTTCCCCAGAGTGCTTCCCTCAGATGTTTCTCTCTTCGTCCACTAGCAGCTCTGACTGCATTCCCAGCTGTAGTGGTCTGGTGTTACGATTTGTTGACGTTTGCAAAATGAAATGTTTGTTCGGTATGTGCACTGGAAATGAGATGGAGCAGTGGCATGTCCAGACGGAGAGTGTACCATGCCTTTTCTCGGATTCAAGGCTGCCACTGTTTGCCATTAATGCACATTTCAAGTTGGACAAACTACTTGTTCATTTTTCCAAGGTGTTTCACCCCACCGACCGACAGAGTAGCAGAGTTCTGTGCACAAGTAGATACACACGCGTCAGCGCATAAATTTACTTGTATGACGAAGCAAAACTGCCTCCATTAGCAGGTCACAGACATCCTCTCCGACTTGCAAGAGAGCAGTGAGAGTTTCACACATCAGCGAAGCTATACCACTTGCGCTTACTAAGAAGGACCATCTAAAGGCCAGCCACTACTCTCCCTGAATACACGCTTAGCCAGCGGTAAGGAAGGGTTCAACAAAAGTACCTTCCTTCGAAGAGTACGATCAATTTTCTTATAGGACTTGGATTTTACTCCTCGTATCCAAACAGTATCAGATGAAGACTTCACTTTCATAGTGAAACTGGAGAATTTGGAATATCAGAATATAATTCCGCACTGATTCATTTTAGATGCGTCAATAGAAATGAAAGGGCCGTAATAGAGAAATAAACAGTACGTAACACAGTATGAGACGAATTACCAGCTGTCTGAAACCTGTTCCCACAGACATAATCTTCTACCTAGCTGTAATCACTCCATCGACAATTCGACGGGACGCAAATGGCCAGAAAGAGTGAAGTCCTCCACAACGAAAAATACAGCACCCAGCCGGCTATCTAAGGCCTAAAATCAACAAATAGCTTCCTCAGAGCCAAAGACGACTGCGAACACAGAACTCAGGCTAAAGCGGAAATGTAGTCAACCTCGTAAGACCATTACTGGAGGAACCAACACGGTAACTAGCGCCTGGCCATCTCCAGAACAGGAAAATCTGGAAATCCATAACAGATTATAGGCAGGAAGAAGAACACCCTAACTAAACCACCTAAAATTAAATACACACTATCAGTTAACCTGCTTAACGGGTCCACGAAATCCGACACATGTATCCCTACGGTGACTGGCTACTCAGTGCAGCCTAGAGGACATATCACAGTACCAGACGTCACCCACTTCTGGGCATGAACTGCTTTCTGTAGCACACCGATGAACCAAAGCGTCATGAACACTGCCCACCGGAGAGTGAATGTAGCTTAGTAGCACTACGGGCACGTGACGCAGTAACGAAAGTACGAGCGGACTTCAGAAAATTGAGTCACAAATTTTTTTGACAAGCCACACTGCACTGCAGTTTAAAGTGACAAATATACACAACCCTATTTTTCAGCGTAGTCACCAAGACTCTGTGAACAAAAGTCGGGACGTTCTACCAATCGTTCATTTCCTCGTCGATAGAAATCCACTCTTTCGTTAGGTGGCCACTCGAGAACCACTGACAGAACGCCCTCATCATACAGTAATCTCCTTCTCTCCAGGCGTTCTTTCAGCTTGTCGAAAAGATTGAAATCGCACGGGTGTGGCAGAGGATACTCTGTACCACTGCCGGCCGGAGTGGCCGAGCGGTTCTAGGCTCTTCTGTCTGGAACCGCGCGACCGCTACGGTTGCAGGTTCGAATCCTGCCGCGGGCATGGATGTGTGTGAGGTCCTTAGGTTAGTTAGGTTTCAGTAGTTCTAAGTTCTAGGGGACTGATGACCTCCGATGTTAAGTCCTATAGTGCTCAGAGCCATTTGAACCATCTGTACCACTATTGGTCATTTCCTTTCCTCTTCCACTCGGAGCCGGTGCTCTAAATTTTCTCAGTAGTGCTCCTCGAAAAGAACTCCTCCTTGCCTCCAGTGATTCCCATTTGAGTTTCCGAAGCATCTTCGTAACACTTGAGACTTGCTCGAGCCTATCGGTAACAAATCTAGAAGCCCGCCTCTGAACTGCTTCGATGTTTCCTTTAATCCGACCTGTTGCCGATCCCAAAAACTCTTAACAGTACTCAAGCACAAGCGGGCTCCTTTACAGACGAAACACAATTTCCTAAAACTCTTCCAATAAACCGAAGCCCACCATTCGCCCTCCCGAGAACAATCCTCTCGTGTTCGTTCCATATCGTTTTGCAACGTTACTCCAAGATTAAACGACGTGACTGTGTTAATCAGGACACTACTAATACTGTATCCGCACATAACGGGTTTGTTTTTCCTACTCATCAGCATTAACTTACATTTTTCTACATTTAGAGCTAGTGGCCATTCACCACACCAGCTAGAAATTTTGTCTACGTCATCTTGTATTATCCCGCAGTCACTCATCTTCGACATCTTCCCGTACATCACAGGATCATCAGCAAATAGCCGCAGGTTGCTATTCAACCTGTCCGCAAGATCATTTATGTTTATAGAAAATAACACCGGTCCTATCACACTTCCCTGGGATCCTCCTGACGGTAACCTTGACTCTGATGAACAGTCGCCGTTTAGGAAACGTACTGCGTTCTCTAACTTAAGTCTTCGAGCTGGGAACCTATTCCGTATGCTCGTACATTCGTTAAGTCTGCCATGGAGCACGGTGCCAAATGCTTTCGGAAATCTAGCAGTATGGAATCTGTCTGTTACCCTTCATAACAGGTGGAGCGCGGTAAACTGCTGATTTGGGAATGAAATTTAAAAAAAATGAACACTTAGAAACTTCCATTATTGTCAAATATGAGAAAAATAAAAATGTAAGTTTCTAATTACATGGTTTAAACTGTGCATCTGGCAAAGGTCTACCTTCAAAATCAACACATTGCCGCAGTCGTTTTCTGAAATTTCCAAGCACTCTTTGAAGCATGT
Organism: Schistocerca americana; assembly: GCF_021461395.2. Lineage (NCBI taxonomy): Eukaryota > Metazoa > Arthropoda > Insecta > Orthoptera > Acrididae > Schistocerca > Schistocerca americana. The sequence continues at coordinate 228,764,554 of NC_060123.1, forward strand.
CTTCTGGTATTCTTGCCATTTCAGCCTCAATATTGTTCTGTAGGTCTTCCAATAGGTGTTGCAATAGACCTTTGACTCAGGTAACCCCAAAGAAAAAAATCGCATGTGGCCAAGTCCGGTGATAGTGCGGGCCAGTTGAGATCCTTCGTCCGAGAGATAAGCCTTTCAGAAAACGTTTGGCTCAAAACATTCATGGTAATACCCGCTTTGTGTGCAGTGGTACCGTCTTGCTGAAACCAGATATCCTGTAATTGCTTTGCCTCTAAAGCCGGCTGGAAAAACTCTTGCTGCATAGTTGAGCGACGATGCAAATTCACAGTTACAGCACGACGATTTTCCTGGCAAAAGTAAAGGCCAATGTTGCCTATTCGTGATACGGCGCACCAGACAGCGACGCGATTTGAGTGGGGGGTCTCTGGTGAATTTTCCTGGGGTTCGTGTCACTCCAGTACTGCATATTCTGTTTGTTTACACAGCCGCTGCGGTGAAAGTGTGCCCCATCAGGAAAGAACACATTAGCGTCACGCGGTATGGTTGCAAGCATGTCTTAACAAGATGTTCTTCGTGCTACACAATCCCGTACTGACAATTGGTGGACCACGCATATTTTATACGGGTGAAAATTCAGTTCATTATGAAGAATCCGGTGGAGAGAACGTCTTGAAATGCGAAGCGCAAGTGCGTGTTTCCGAAGTGAGCGCTTCGGAGATTGCAGTACTGCTGCTCGAACTCGTTCGACATTCTCTGGTGTTGTAACGCTTCTCTCTGGTCCTCTTCGTACAAATGACACGTCCCCCGTTGTTCTGAATGCGTTTACCCAATTTAAAATTGATTGCCGTCCAGGAACACGTCCGAATGGTGGTACTGCAAATGGCAAACAAAAAGCACGCTGCACAGCAATTATCGAGTGGGAATTCGAGAAATACACTTCAACAGAAAATGAGCACTCCTCACTTATTCACTGCATTATTGCAACTGAACAACAATTGAATACCAACCTCCCGTTGGTCACTATAAGGCCCCGTTTCACACTGGAACACTGGTGACGGTCACCAGCGACTATCACCGACAGAGATACATTCGTTTGAACTGGAGCGTTCACAAAAAATGGTTCAAATGGCTCTGAGCACTATGCGACTCAACTGCTGAGGTCATTAGTCCCCTAGAACTTAGAACTAGTTAAACCAAACTAACCTAAGGACATCACAAACATCCATGCCCGAGGCAGGATTCGAACATGCGACCGTAGCGGTCTTGCGGTTCCAGACTGCAGCGCCTTTAACCGCACGGCCACTTCGGCCGGCGGAACGTTCACATCGGGACACTACACTGCCTCACCCTCGCCACATGTGACGGACAAGGCATTGTGTTCACGGCAGCCACCGCCGGACATGCATTAGTTTGAATTGGACTGTTCGCACTGGGACACAGAGCACAGACACAGCGCTGCAGATTTGCCAAAAGATGGCAGTCATTTTTGAGACAGTGACGCGAAACATTCATTGTCCATTACACTGTAAACATTGTAGCCGTGAGTTTAGATCTGATTAACACGGAAGACTTTATAAGCGAAATAGAAGTCGTCCTGCCATTTCGGATGTCAAACGCAATGACTATAGCAACAACGTGGTGAAAACGAATGCTTGACAAATTATAACGAAGTTAGTGCCTGATTTCAATGAGAAGAGCATGGATGAAAAAACAAAATTGGTGAATTGCATGTTGTTTTTCAAATTTAATACCTTATTTTTCGGACCATAAAAAAAGTAGCGAAATTTAGTTGCTACCCCTGTAAAGGCTAAGAGGACAGTAACCTTCAAGCACATTTGCATCCCTCGCCCCTTTTCTTTCGCATTTACCAGTATTAAGTGTATCTTTACACAGTCTTAATGCGATAAGAAGGGACAAAATGGATGAGCGTGGAAACCATGAACTCACCCCTACACGGCGAATGAACGAGAAATCTAAAAAAACACTCTTATTTCGAAATTTTCATAACAAAATTAAGTGTTTGTCTTATCGTCGTTTTAAGGCGCTCCGCCTTATTGTCCGAAAAAATACAGCTAAAATATTGTTGTCCATTCCTGTTATTTCTTCTTTCACTTCTCCTAGCAATTCATCAAATGAAGTTTCCGACATTCGAATACACTGAAAAAACTTATCTAGTCACCGATCGACATAAAGAGTATAAAACAATATTTTCTCCAGCCGACCTCGTAGCAGTGGATGTAAGTGTAATGCATGTTTTGTCTTCATTCTCCACCTCCTCTTGTTTAGAAGTACTAAAAAAGTTTCTACTCGCTCGAGTCCATTTCACTAACTAATCAGTTGGCAATACCTGCGGTGCCGGACACCGGTGATCCCGGAGTGTCCATCATAACGACCGGTGACAGTCACTGGTGACCGTCACCAGTGTGAAACGGGCCTATTCGACCAACAGTGCCGCCACAACGTGAATTCTAAAAACGCTATTTACCGCGCTCACCCTGTACATAGTTCGCAGGGTATCATGTGAGATAAGGGTAAGCTGAGTTCGTCGAGCTAACGTTTCTAAAACAGTGTTGACTTTCCGCAGAAGCTTTTCCGTCTTACGGAAATTTATTATAATCGAACAGACAATACATTCAAGAGCTCTGCGGAAAGCTCATTTTTATGGAGACTGGTCTGTAATTTTATGGGTGCCTTCTTTTACCTTTCTTGTACACAGCAGTCACCTGCGCTTTTTTACGCTTAAGAGTTCGCTCTGGATGAAAGATTCGCGATAAATACTAGCTAATTAACTGGAAAATGCCACGGAGTACTTACTCCCTCTAAAACATAACTGGGGTTCTGCCTGATCTGGCGGCTTTCTTTTTAACTCTTTTAGCTGGTTCTCTACGCCAGGGATGCCTGATGCCTATCAGTAGGTCCTCCATACGGGTGTCTGTCTGTACGACGGTCAAACAACGGTATGTTTGAGCATTTTGTTTTAGAGGTCGGTCAACCGCAGCCAAAATACCACATAGTGAATAAAGTCTACCGCGCTGGTTGTTAAAATACTTTTATTAAAAAGTCACTACCGGGTTCGCATCAGTACAGATGGATCTTCAGGCGATCTTTAAAAGAAATTAAAACATTACAGAATTACAATGGTTTTTAAAAGAGACGTGTATTACCATTGAGCGCCATATATCAATGGGAGCTGAGTAGTCACACTTTTTTAAAAAATCGTGGTGCGGGAAATGGGTTGCATACGGCCGAGTCCGATAGTTCACCGTCTAGATACAACCGATAGCAAGCTAAAAGCGGTTGTCTGTGGTTTAACTGACTGGGATCGCGCAGCATCTGCAAGTAATGGGAAGTCGGATAAACCTGTTTAATTTCTGACTCCCGTATAATGATGGCATCTAACTAAAAACTCCACGTTAACGTGTCTTAACTTGGACAGGTAAGTTCAATAGACCGTTGAATGTGTTACCATGCCGTAGACAGCGTAGGTGTGTGCACGGAGCCAGCATAAACTGCAGTGATTGGTCGGTATTACGAGCCACGTGTGCGAGGTGGCGTTAGCGCGAGGTCCGAATCGGGCTGATGCTATCTGTTACTAGAAAGGTGGGGGGGGGGGGGGGGGTGGCTTTACGTGCTATTATGCGTTGTATGGTCACTGCGATATCTACTTGTAAAACACTTAAAACCGGGTAAAAACTTTCCAATACAAATTAATACAACCCTACAAAAACTTAGTTAATACCATGAATATTTTTTGAATGCTGCATTGCATTATTTTCTTTAGAACCAGCAAGCGTATCCACAGTACTGCAGGGCACGATGGTCAGCTCCTACGGTATGTGATTTTCTTTTGTGAGAGGTTCTCAAAGATTCCGTCCATGTGCCTCCGTCGACAGCGACTTTACAGTATATGAACTGCGACGCACACGCGTCCGTGCATGCACTATGACTGCCTGGTTGGTTATCAGCGATGTGTGGGAATATGGCTGCGATTCGTTCGTATAGCTGCTCAGCGTGGTTGTGTACTTTCGTTTCATTTTGCTTTAGCCGCGTTGCATAAGAACTTTACGTTAGAATTTATAATTATTCAAGGACCATTAATCACTCTAAGCCGTGAAGTTGAGGCTGGAATTGCCATTTATGTGGAGAAGAATACAAAATACAACCTCCGATTTAGCAGTCATTAGCATTTTTGAAGATTGTGCTGTAGAAGTAGAATTGATTGGAAATTCATAGGAACAGTCACGAGACACTGGGTACCATCTGATGTTTTTGGGATGCTTATGAAACAATTACACGCATTATTAAAGTTTTTAACTTCTAAACGGAATACCGTAAAATTAAGTGGACATTTAAATTAAAATATTCGGGACAAACTTATTATACAGCTGTCATTTCACGTACGAAGGCTGTCTGAAAGTTCTCGGCCTCGCCCAGAGATCGCAGCACTACTCGCTTGACTTTTTCCCCTTACGTTGGTACACATGTTAGTAGACGCCACGAAAAACAGCAGACTGCACGTCATTTTAGGCAGCAGTTGACTGTAGTCAGTCGTGGTGTGCGCGACAATGAAAACCAAAAAGAAATCGATTATCATGCAGAGATTAAATTCTTCATAGAAGAAGATTTAACACCGACTGAAAATCATTTGCGGTTTACAAATGTGTATGGCTGTTCTTCATCTTCAATTTCCAGCGTGAAGATGTGGGCGGCCGAGTTTAAGCGCTGGCGCGAAAGCGTCCAAGAAGTGCAGGCACACCGGAAATAATCGAAAGTGCATGATACAATTTTGGAAGATCGGCGTATAAAGGTGCGTGAAATTGCTAATGCACTCACGCTGGTCTTTCAGGTCCGCCATCGCGAAACAGCAAACTGAAGGAAACCTGACAGTGGAAATACGATCACCAGCACTCATCTCGCAGCCACCTGTCTCATGATTCAAGGAGGATATGTAGGGGAACATCTGGCGGTATTTCAATTTTATCCTAACAATTGACACACAAAATTCAAATTTCGGGGACTTGAGGATAACATCTCGTGTTTCTCAAAAACCTACTCATAAAGTTCAAGGAACCCTATTGTAGTAAGGAATCTTTTAACATGATTCCGCCCATTACGTATCGCTCCCTTAGCATCAGTGAAAATAAAATGAGGCTATTAACAGCTACCTCAGAGGCACGAAGTTGCCATTAGTGTGTCGATTTGTTCTTGATGGAACCAGCCGAAACAGTAATACATGATACACAAGAAAGTATCCCGTGATATGGACGTTGTAATGATTAGCAAAGTTGTAATGTTGATGCATTAATTTGTTCTGAAAGCGGTGCTGATATTCAACACAATAAAAGCGGGTTAAAAGCTGTGAGCTATCTGGGGAAGTTAACTTTTCATTACTGAGCAACTGTTTCACCAGGTATCCAGTCTAGCTTACCAAATTCCCAACCAGACTAACATTAATTATAATCTTTTAGTACTCATCTTACGATAACCGGTGATTATATATATATAAGACAATTAAAATAAAAATAAATAAATCGGTTTATATTTGGACATTTATTTTAACATTGATCATTGTTCCGTTAAAATTTCAGCATATCAAACTTGATTCATAACTAAACTGGTGCCTTATTTAGGATTGTGAAAATGTGAGTTTGTAATCTTGCGGAACACATCAAATAGGGAGCCAAGATTGGGAGACTACATACAACACTGCATACATAAAATAACACACGAAGAACGTTGAAACATATGCAAGAGGAAATTAACCACAACCAACCGATTCAATTTTCACCCAAAGAAGTTACGTTCGTAGCGCAATCCTGTCCGTCATGAAATTATCACACACTGGTATACTAAATTCATACTAACTCTCTGTGAAATCTTCCCCAAAAGAATAGCTGAGGGCTACTTTGATGATTACACTACATGCTTCACGTGGTCAACTTGGTTTACACAATGAGTGTAACTCCACAATGATTTTGATAATTACAATAAATTACATCGAAACACAAATTACAAAAGAAAAACCTCGAACTGGTTACTATTGTCTTACTATTAACCTGATGGGTCAAACAATTGTATAAGCACGTGGTACTGGTCTCACAAAGTACACCCCACGTGGGTTGAACATAAAGAAAAGTTGCTATATTGAAAAATATTGTCAAGACGAGACGTTATAATCTCACGCACATTCGCATTTAAGATTGATGATCTTAGTTAGAGTTACGGATCATCCACACATGGTTCCACTTTACTCACAAAGTAGTGACAAAGCAAATACTGGAAGATATTCTGAACTTCACACTCGAATTACACTGCATTGCAATTTAAGATAACATTAGATATTTTAGAGCTAAACCTGAAATAAAGGTGATTAAATTTTCAGTTAGGCTGAGCTTACGAAACCCATTGTCCTACAGACTTAGCAGAGACGCGCTTAGCCGGAGATCTTACCACTTCAGACGCTCGCCGCGGACAGACTGGCCTGGGCCCCCACGGAGGGTGCTTCACAGATACAAACGGAAGTGGCCAGAGAGACAGCTTCCTATACCAACATGACAAGGGACGGACAGGACCATACTAAGAACAGAAACCTCTCTGCTTCTAGAAAGCGTAGTTACCTGTTCCGACGTTGGTCCTACTGTCCTCTAGCAGACAGGCTTGTCTGCTACCATCAAGCATGCAACTAGAAATACATTTTCTCATTCATTCTTTCACACAGAAGGGAAGGGGGATGACAGTATCTTATCATATACAGTATAGAAAAGAAAGCAGATGTAGGTTCCGTATGAGACTGTATGACATGAATTACATATAAACTGTGTTTTAAAGTGTAGTAGTGTGACAGATCGTTCTTGATTATGTGTAAAAGTAACACGTTCCACTGCGCAGTCTCCTCCCACCACAGTAAATTTAGAAGCGGAATGTATGCCGTAAATGACAACAGTTTTAAAAAATTAACATGAAAGGAATCCAACAGAAACCTTTTAAAGTATAGATGAAAATGTTGTTGCTGTTATTGTTGTTGTGGTCTTCAGTCCAAAGACTAGTTTGACGCAGCTCTCAATGCTACTCTATCCTATGCAGGCCTCTTCATCTCCGAGTAACTAGTGCAACGGACATGTTTCTGAATCTGCTTTCTGTATTCATATCTCTGTCTCCCTCTACGATTTTACCCCTCACAGTTCCCTCAAATACTAAATTGGTGATTCTTTAATGTCTCAGAACGTGTCCTATCAAAGATCCCTTCTTTTAGTCAAGTTGTGCCACAAATTTATGCCCAGTTCTATTCAGTACCTCCTCATTACTTACGTGATCTACCCATCTAATCTTCACCATTGTTCTGTAACACCAAATATCAAAAGCTTCGATTCTCGTCTTGTCTAAACTGTTTATCGTTCATATTTAGCTTCCACGCACGTCTACATCCCAGACAAATGCCTCCAGGAATAATTTTCGAACACTTAAGCCTATATTCGATATTAAGAAATTACTTTTCTTCACAAACGCTTTTCTTGCCGTTGCTAGTCTACATTTAATATCCTTTCTGCTTCGGCCGTTATCAGTTACTTTGCTGCTTGAATAATAAAACTCGTCTCCTACTGTAAGTGTCTCGTTTCCTAACATAATTCCCTTGGTATCACCTGATTTAACTCGACTACTTTCCATTTGCTTGTCTTTCTTTTAGTTCAAATGCTCTTCCAAGTCTTTTGCTGTCTCTGACAGAATTGCAATGTCATCGGCAAACCTCAACGTTTGTGGTTCTGCTCTCTGGACTTTAATTCCTATTCCAAATTTTTCTTTGGTTTCCTTTACCGCTTGCACAGTGTGCAGATCGAATAACATCGGGGATAGGCTACAGCCCTGTCTCACTCTCTTCTCGGGGATAGGCTACAGCCCTGTCTCACTCTCTTCTCAATTTCAGAAAGAGTATTCCAATCAACATTGTCAAAAACTTTCTCTAAGTCTACAAATGTTATAAGGGTAGGTTTGCGTTTCCTTGACCTATCATCTAAGACAAGTCGTAGGGTCGGTACTGCCTCGCGTGTTCCTACGTCTCTTCGAAATCTAAACTGATCTTCGCTGATGTCGGTTTCTACCAGTTTTTTATTCTTCTTTAAAGAATTCGTGTTAGTATTTTGCAATCATGACTTATTAAACTGATAATTCCGTAATTTTTACATCTGTAGCAACTGCTTTGTTTGGTACTGGAATTATAAATTTCTTGGAGTCTGAGGGTATTTCGCCTGCTTTATACATCTTGCACAGTGGGTAGAACAGTTTTGTCACGGTTGCCTCTCCCGAGGCTATCAGTAGTTCTGACGGTACGTCGTCTGTTCCCGGGGCCTCGTTTCGAGTTAGGTCTTTCAGTGTTCTGTTAACTACTTTTCGCAGTATCATATCTTCCATCTCATCTTCATCAAAGTCCTTTTCCATTTCTACAATACTGTCTCCAAGTTCATCTCCTCTGTATAGACCCTCTATATACTCTTTCCACCTTTCAGGTTTTCCTTCTTCGGTTAGTAGTGGTTTTCCATCTGAGCTCTTGATATTCATACAGATGCTTCTCTTTTCTCGAAGGCTTTTTTTTTTATTTTCCTGTAGGCAGTATATTTTTCCCTTAGTGAAATATGCTTCCAAATCCTTATATTTTTCCTCTAGCCATTCCTGATTAGTCATTTTGCACTTCCAGTCAATCTGATAAAAATGTGGATATAGTTAAACCTTGAGACAAGCTTTTAAGCTAGAACGTCCGCAGTGGTTAGAAAGCTAAGTGCTGAAGAGAGTAGCTACCACGCTCCACATACAACGCCCCAGCCCTTACCGAGAGCCATCCATAAATCTCTCCCATTTATCTAAGAGCGCATCTGGAAGGTATACGAGCGCGCCAGTTGAATGGGCAGTGATCGATGCGGCCCAGTCATGCTCTGCCATTCACTTCTGGTCTGGCCTATCGAGCCGTTTGCACGACTCGCCGCTCAGGCAAAGAGGCAAATGACGTGACGAAGAACAACCACAAGTGCACAAGCGTATGTGTGTGAAGTTCTGACTTAATTCTTTTCAATCTTCCCTAGTCAATCGGTTTCTGTTTATGGAAAGCACTTCCTACCGAAGGCAATATTATTACCCAATTGAGGCGTTCTTAGAGTCCCGACGCTACGCAATAGAAACTACATTGAACCTAAACAAATACCGTGATAGCGCCACGAGAAATGCGCTATAGATGGAAATGGGGCCCAGTGTGCGCATGCGCAACACGAGTGGCCAAATCCTTGCGCAAACTTTATACGTCTCATAGCCAGCGTAATAAGTAGCCAAATTTTGATAGTTTAAAAGCCAACTGACATGCCTGCAAGCTGCAGAGATTTCTCCTGCGCGAGGATAGTACCGTTCACTGCTGTTTCATGCGACGCCCAACGCCGACAGACGACGTTGGTTGGTTTCGTGTTACAAACAAAGTAGCTTCTACTGTGGAAATTTTTACATTGTTTCCTCCAAAATGCTTCTCGGACACGGGATTTCTGCTAACGTCGTCAGTTTTATTAAACGACAGCTCCAGTTGCGATTTTTCAAAACGGTGTAAGTACATTTTATGCAACGCCAAGAAGAAACGGTCTGAATCATTTCAAAATCGGAGGATATTTAGAACAGTGCGATCATAATCATTCATTCACATAGCAGAGAGCTGGTGCGCATTTCGACCCAGCAGCACCCTCTTGCCTGTCACCGGACAGGTCAGTTTACGAACGAAGTGGAAAGATGCTAGCAAATGATGTTATGCCTCGTTGTTATCGTCGGGCGCAATAACAGCAAGGGTGAATGAATTAGAGGGAAGAGTGATTGGTTTCCAGCAGACGACTTCGTCGTACCATGACACTGCGGCTCGTGCATGGTACGCTGTTACGACTTTGATGCATGTGTGGAACCAGTGGAGTCGTACACAGCGACGAGTGGGTACTGGACCACACAAACGTTACCACAACGCAAGATGACCTCCTCCTTGTCCCCACGGCTGTAACAGACAGTGCTGTCACAGTGTTGGCTCGACGATGGAGCACTGCACTGTGTGTGGCCATGACTGCGTCGACGGTCCAACGCCGTCGGCTGAGCGCTGGACTGGTGGAAAGCAAGCAATTACGTCAGGTTCCATTGACCGGAAAACACCAACTCCACGGACTGCAATGGACACGTGACCGCCACCACTGGTGTACAGCATAGGAACATCCGTTTTTCGACGACTACAGCTTCAACTGGTCCTACGGTGACGGCCGCTGCGTGTTAGACGCTAACGTACACTATGTGATCAAAAGTATCCGGACACTTGGCTGAAAATGACTCACAAGTTCGTGGCGCCCTCCATCGGTAATGCTGGAATTCAATATGGTGTTGGCCCACCCTTAGCCTAGATGACAGCTTCGACTCTCGCAGGCATATGTTCAATCATGTGCTGGAAGATTTCTTGGAGAATGGCAGGCCATACTTCACGCAGTGCTGCACTGAGGAGAGGTATCGATGTCGGTCGGTGAGGCCTGGCACGAAGTCGGCGTTCCAAAACATCCCAAAGGTGTTCTATAGGATTCAGGTCAAGATGCTGTACAGGCCAGTCCATTACAGGGATGTTATTGTCGTGTAGCCACGCCGCCGAAGGCCATGCATTATGAACAGGTGCTCGATCGTGTGGAAAGATGCAATCGCCATCCCCGACTTGCTTTACAACAGTGGGAAGTAAGAAGGTGCTTAAAACATCAATGTAAGCATTCATCATACCCACCCCCTGTCATCGGATCGCCTGTCATCGGATCGCCACATTATGTACCGTGATTCGTCACTCCACACGTTTTCCCACTGTTCAATCGTCCAACGTTTACGCTCTTTACACCAAGCGAGGCATCGTTTGGCATTTACCGGCGTGATGTGTGGCTTATGAGCAGACGCTCGACCATGAGAGCCAAGTTTTCTCACCTCCCGCCTAACTGTCATAGTACTTGCAGTGGATCCTGATGCAGTTTGGAATTCCTGTGCGATGGTCTGTATAGATGTCTGCCTATTACACATTACGACCCTCTTCCACTGTTGGCGGTCTCTGTCAGTCAACAGACGAGGTCGGCCTGTACGCTTTTGTGCTGTGCGTGTCCCTTCACGTTTCGACTTCACTATCACATCAGAAACAGTGAACCCAGGGATGTTTAGGAGTGTGGAAATCTCGCGTACGGACGTACGACAAGTGACACCGTATCACATGACCACGTTCGAAGTCCGTGAGTTCCGCGGAGGGCCCCATTCTGCTCTCTCACGATGTCTAATGACTACTGAGGTCGCTGATATGGAGTAACTGGCGGTAGGTGGCAGCACAATGCCCCCAACATGAAAAACATATGCTTTTGGGGGTGTCCGGAGACTTCTGATCACATTACTTAATGAACTCCATGCGACATACTGCAGTGCTGAGCAGCATACCGGACAAGCGCTAACCGCGATTCTTTTGGGACGCCATTGGTTAGAACGTATTACCTCGCTTCCTGCGTTTTGAGGGCAATCTGAACAGCAACTGATACATCAGGCAGGTTTTAGAGCCCGAGTCACTGTCCCTCCTGCAGGCAGATCCACGTGTCTTATTTCAGTAGGACAATACCCGCCCATCGCAATCTGAACAGCAACTGATACATCAGGCAGGTTTTAGAGCCCAAGTCAGTGTCCCTCCTGCAGGCAGATCCACGTGTCTTATTTCAGTAGGACAATACCCGCCCACATGTGATAAGGATTGTGCAAACCTTCATGGAAGAACATAGGGTACCTCGGCTTTCCCGGTCTGCATGTTCGCCTGACACGGCCCCTATCTAACATGCCTAAGATATGATTGGCAGACAGCTTGTTCGGCTTTATCCTTCTGCAACCACTGTCGTTGTTTTGTGTACGTTCCTACAAACCACGTGACAACGTTCAAATGTTCAAATGTGTGTGAATTCTTAAGGGGCCAAACTGCTGAGGTCATCGGTCCCTAGACTTACACACTACTTAAACTAACTTATGGTAAAACAACAAACACACACACACATGCTAATGCCCGAGGGAGGACTCGAACCTCCGGCGGGAGGGGCCGCGCAATCCGTGACATGGCGCCTCTAGCAGCGCGGCCGCTCCGCGCGGCGTGACAATGTGTTCACCAGCAGCATGTCTAGGCCTTCATCAACTCTATAAAGCGACGCCTAGGGGGTCTGATTGCAGCACATTGCGGCTTCCAATCGTACTGGACCCTTGCGATCAAAGAGCAAGTCCAGTTCTGTAATTCTGATCGCTTGGATATTGTCTCAAGCGTAATCTGCGGGAAAAACATTACCAGTTGTAAGATTCCTTTTTAATGTAGCTGTTTGCTCAAAAAGTAGTGTGTGCCGATATAAAGTGGATGGAAAAATACGGAAACAACGAAGAAACAAAGCATTAGCACGCCTAATACGGTGCAAGAAAACCGTTGGAATTCAAAACTGCTTCCAATCATCTCGGAATGGATAATGGTTCAAATGGTTCTCTAAGGACTATCGGACTTAACATCTGAGGTCATCAGTCCCCTAGAACTTAGAACTACTTAAACCTAACTAACCTAAAGACATCACACACATTCACGCCCGAGGCAGGATTCGAACCTGCGACCGTAGCAGCAGCGCGGTTCCGAACTGAAGCGCTAGAACCGCTCGGCCACAGAGGCCGGCTCGGAATAGATAAATACAGGTCGTTTATGCCAAGGGAGTCTTATGCCATTCTTCCCGTAAAACAGTGGCTAGTTCAGGTAACGACGATGGAGATGGATATCGACCAAGAATCCCTCTCTCCAAAGTAAATCACAAACGCTAAGTAATACTTAGATCTCGCAATTGCAGTGGCCAGCGGAGATGCAACAATTCACCCTCTTGCTCACAAAAGTAGTCCTGGAAGATACGAGAGCCGGCCGGTGTGGCCGAGCGGTTCTAGGCGCTTCAGTCTGGAACCGCACGACCGCTACGGTCGCAGGTTCGAATCCTGCCTCGGGCATGGATGTATGTGATGTCCTTAGGTTAGTTAGGTTTAAGTAGTTCTAAGTTCTAGGGGACTGATGACCATAGATGTTAAGTCCCATAGTGCTCAGAGCCATTTGAACCATAACACTGCGGTGTGGCTGCCCAAATTATCACACAAATCATATATTGCTCTTGGGACGTAAACTCTCCCAGAAGTTGGAAACGGTGTGAAACGAGACTCATCCGACCAATTTACAAGACTCATCCGACCAATTTACATCTTTCGATTGCTCCATAGTCAATGCGTTATGGTTCCGGCATCATGTTTCCCTGTTACGAATATTTGCATCACTGATGATGTTTTGGGGAGTTCTAGCTCGCTCTGCAGTTCCCTGCTTACGAAGGTCCCTTCGTGTTGTTTTGCTGCTGACAAGGTTCGCGAGTGCAACAGTCAATTCCGCAGTGACTTTTGCAGCTGTCGTCCTGTCACTTTTCTTCACAATCTTCTTCAATGAACGTCTGTCACGATCTCTCAGCACACAATTTTGTGCGCGTTTTGGCTTAGCGGATGATGTTTTTCGCCTTTCTTGTAAGCCAGGGCAGGCCATGGCGTGCGAAATGTCTCGCGCCCCGAGTGCGTAGGCCACGGTTCCGCTCCTCCGACTTCCCCCGATCCTTCCCATGAGTACCCGGTATAAATGTTCAAATGTGTGTGAACTCCTAAGGGACCAAACTGTTGAGGTGGTCATCGGTCCCTGACTTACACACTACTTAAACTTATGATAAGAACACCACACACACACACCCATGCTCGAGGGAGGACTCGAACCTCCGGCGGGAGGTGCCGCGCAGCCCTTGCATGGCGCCTTAAACCGCGCGGCCACTCCGGGCGGCGTACCCGGTATAGAGCGACATTTCATTTAGTACTGCGGAGTGACATTTTTCGATCGGCACAACTCTTCCAGTACGGCAGAACTGTGGTGTCAGCGATGTTACACTTCGCAATTTGTTCGAGGTATTATGGACGTTTGTAGAACATGAGGAAAACTAACCTTTAAACACGAATAAGAAGGACAGAAGGAAGGAAAGAAAATTCTCGATATCTATGAAGCAGTCGCACAAACGACGGGTACTGCAAATTTGTTCTAAAACCTGGAGCCATTCTGTAGCAATTCTGGACGCGTGGGGTGTCGCATTGTCCTGCTGGAATTGCCCAAGTCCATCAGAATGCACAATTGACATGAATGGATACAGGTGATCAGACATGATGCTTACGTAAGTATCGTCTGTCAAACTTGTATCTAGACCTATCAGGGGTCCCATGTCACTCCAACTGCACACGCCATACACCATTACAGAACCTCCACCAGCTGGAACAGTCTCCTGATGACATGCAGGGTACATGGATTCATGAGGTTGTCTCCATACCCGTATACGTCCATCCGCTCAATACTATTTAAAACGAGACTCGTCCGACCAGGCAACAGCCCAGGCGAGGCGTAAGGGTTTGTGTCGTGCAGTCATCAAGGGTACACGAGTTGGCCTTCGGTTCCGAAAGCCCATATCGATGATGTTTTGTTGAATAGTTTTCACGCTGACACTTGATGGCCCAGCACTGAAATCTCCATCAATTTGCGGAAGAGTTGCACTTCTGTCACGTTGAGCATTTCTCTACAGTCGTCGTTGGTCCCATTCTTGCAGGCTCTTTTTCCGGCAGCAGCGATGTCGGAGATTTGATGTTTTAGCGGATTCCTGATATTCAAGGTATACTCGTCAAATGGTCCTACGGGCAAGTCCCCACTTCATCGCCATCTCGGAGATGCAGCGTCCCATCGCTCGTGCGCCGACTATAACGCCACGTTCAAACTCACTTAAGGCCTGATAACCTCCTATTGTAGCAGCAATAACCGATCCAACAGCTGCGCCAGACACTTGTCTTACACAGGCGTTGCCGACCGCAGCGCCGTATTCTGCCCATTTACATGCCTCTCTATTTGAATACGCATGCCTGTAGCAGTTTCTTTGGCGCTTCAATGTATTATTTCTTGAGCACGCCTATAGTAATTAAATAATACAGAAAATTTGCGTCGTTTATAATCTGTGTTGCCGGCCGCAGTGGCCGAGCGGTTCTAGGCGCTACAGTCTGGAACCGCACGACCGCTACGGTCGCAGGTTCGAATCCTGCCTCGGGCATGGATGTGTGTGATGTCCTTAGGTTAGTTAGGTTTAAGTAGTTGTAACTTCTAGGGGACCGATGACCTCAGCAGTTAATCTGTGTTGTTGAAAAGCGTGAAGCATAAAAGCAAGTCGTATGCAGTGCGACTGCATTTCCATTTAAATGCGGCGCGTTCGCAGTTTTCCCCTCTTCCTGTTGCACGTGCTCACACAGTGTGGCGTGGGGGAAATATTCAGCGAGGCAGAGCGCTTTCGCACTCAGGCCCCGGCACCGCCCGCGAGCCGAAATCATGGCCGGCCCTACTGTACACGGCATAAATCTTCGATAAGTGCATCTTGAAAGACCAATCACTTTGTGTCCCTCTGTTACTGAAGCACCCACCATTCCAGTAGCAACAATTTTCCCACGTTCAAATGCACGGAGCTCCGATGTAATGCACTCACAAGTATACAGAACACTGTTCTGACCATGAGTGACACTTGCAACGCGTTCAGGACACTACACAGCTGCCGTCTTTGTTGATGCGAACCTGCGTCCTACGCAGCAGCGCGGTTCTGGACTGAAGCGCCTAGAACTGCTCTCCCACAGCGGCCGGCACACACCTGTGTATTTTCCAGTCATTTGCAATGAGTATGAGTTGCACTTGAGATACAACACTCAGTCTTCACGAGAAATATCGGCAATGTACTTGTGTCGAAGGAAAAAAGTTTTAATTTGTGCAGCTGGAGTACGCTTCAAGATGTCACAGGTCCAAACGGTTTTTAGTGATACCTGCTCAGTCCATTACGGTGCTGTGGAGGGCTCATTAACTTCGACTGACAAAGGCAACTTGTAGGGACGAGCGCGGGAAACACTTGGCTGCCGGCAGACCCCGTGACTTATCCTCCAGATTCCGGCCAGAAAAGAACAGGCCTAACACGCAACGAGGCGGCACGAATCGAGGGCACTCGGCGCCCACAATGGCCTCACGTCGAGCCAGCGCTTCTCACTGCTCGCGTCACGCACTCTCTCACATACGGAGAATCGGCGTAGGAAAACTACACAAATACGGCCAGCAACGTGGCGGTTAATATGCAGGAAATGAGTACTCCCCGGAAAAAAATTAACTGAACACACAGGCTACGCGTGGTTGGCACGACAGCCATGATGTACACTGATCAGCCGAAACAGTATGACCACTGCCCACCGAGACGTTTAGGCTACGCGCAAACTGAGACGCGTATAGCGCGTGTGGCGCCGCGCAGCGCGTGTTTTTGCAACATCACAGGTTCAAATGGGACCGCGCAAATTGCAACTCGGCGCGACTGGGACGCGCCTGCGCCAGGTCGCGCGGCGTTCTGGTTGTGGCACAGTTCCTCGCGCCGCGCGCCACGTGACAACTGTTGGAAGGGTGAGGCGGAGAGCGGGGCATATGGCCAGAGGAAGTCACGCCCATCCGAAAAATATGGCCTTACTGTATACTGACTTATCATAACTGAGTAGTGTTTCGTTTTTCGCCGTTTAAGCGCTGCGTCTCTTTTCGTCATGTATAATAGTTTTCAGTTCTTTTGTTTATTTTTCTGTCAAAAACAATGCACAGTTCAATAACTGGGATTATATCTTCTGCCTCCACAACGTTTTCAGATAGTAAGAAGGGACAGACGATTCATCGTGGAGGTAGTGAATAAGGAAGTAATCATGAAATCACGTGATTTAGAAGCAAGGCAGGGAAGTAAAACAAGGTTATCTAGCTGCTGCCTGTTATGCTGACGTAACTCTACGATCTGTTGCAAAAAGTCGAAAAGGCGTAATTTCCACAGATATGACCCTCTTGTGCATCTGGTAAAATGAAGTACATGTTTCACTATCGTTACATGGATATGGACGTAGTAAGAGAAATCTACATCTGGACATTTTCACTGCAAGCTAGAAACAGTCGAAAAGCAGTCACAAACAAAAATGTTTTGATTGGCTCGCCGTGTTGAGAAAAAACAACTCAGTTGTTGTATCACATTATCAGCATTAATAAACTAATTATACAACAGGCTACACAAATGAAAAAAATGGTATTGTTACGAAAGTAGGAGTATCCTGAAAGAGTGTGGTGATTAGACATATTTAATTTGTTGAAACGTATTGTTAACAAAGGCAGATCTACTTTCGTGACAATGTTTTTCGAACTACCGCTCACAAGGCTCGCGAATCACACACTGTCAGTTTAGCAAACCGCAGGTGAGGAACCAGCATCTGGCATGTGCCTATCATGCCACCTGAAGGGAACGGTCGTCATTATTTTAATACTGCTCATATCAAGAGACGGAATAAAATCATTTGGTAAATTTCCATTCCAGTCGTTCAGTTTTAAACATACGATGGGTTACGGGGATTAAACCAAAATTTGTAGGTCCGCAGCTCGTGGTCGTGCGGTAGCGTTCTCGCTTCCCGCGCCCGGGTTCCCGGATTCGATTCCCGGCGGGGTCAGGGATTTTCTCTGCCTCGTGAAGACTGGGTGTTGTGTGATGGCCTTAGGTTAGTTAGGTTTAAGTAGCTCTAAGTTCTAGGGGACTGATGACCTCAGATGTTAAGTCCCATAGTGCTCAGAGCCATTTGAACCATTTTTTTAAACCAAAATTCCAACAGAATTGGCAATTTATTTTTGTGCGATTTGTTAACCTTTTCTAATTAGAAGAAGCATCACCATTTATGAGTAACGGCCACATTTCTCTTGTTGACAGGTTTAATTGTACTCCTTTGCCAAAACACAATGTTATTTGCACAAACTCATCTCACAGCAGCTATTGCGACAGAATTCTGAAACAGAGTGCCTCATTCAACGAGTAATCGGCAATCAAAGACCTCAATAGCTTACGAAAAAGCTCATACTGTCTGTTTGCAGTAACATAAGAGAAGAAATTTCAAGTTTATTTTCATACTAGGAAACTCTTGTTTCATTAGCTGTCGATAACTCTTAAAAAATTAGTGACTGGAGTGAAAAAAATAAAAAGGGAAGTATTACTGCTGGTATATCGCCATAGACAGGAAATTTCCTTGTGTTTACAAATTGGAAAAACACTTTCCTCTTTGTGTGCTATCATTCGCCAAAATCTCGTTTCGATGTCTCGACCGGGTTAGGAGATATGAGGGATGTTGTGAATATTTCATTCTCGCGGGCGTCAGATCGGGATTGAGCGCGTTAAATAGGATCCATTTTCTCGAGATCGGAGCCAGATAGAGACTTCCTCGTAAGTCTAAAGAAAAATGCAACTTGTTAGCTAAATTCCATACGCAGCAACATATACGCACCAAACGCAAAATCATAGGCGACCCCTATTTTTCATTGCAAACTTTTCGAATTTTGCGTAGCCTTTTACTAAAATGTGTATACCACAAAAAGTGTAAACATTAGCGAGATGATGGGCACTTCGCCACGAAGCTGACATACAACGCTACAAGCAGGGTAAAAAAGAAATATTTTTATTGAATAGTTTCTGTAAAATCGTTTGAGAAAGATTACAGTGTGAGCGCGCTTCGTTTCTGTCAGAGCAGAGCGTCGCCAACCGGCGCGTGCAAAATAAGTGTACGCGTTTCAATATGCGTTGTACCCGCGTGACACGTACGGAACGCGCGCGTCGCGCTGTAGTGTCGTGTCATGTCACACGTTCTATACGCGTCCCAATTTGCGCTTCGCCTTTGATGGCGCCTGGTGGTGTTGCGGGCACGCGACGCGTTAACAAAAGTATGTAAGCGGAGCAGACACGGAAGGGGGATCACCCTAACGAAGATATGGGCTGCAAATGGGGAAATCGATTGAGATAAGCGACCTCGAAGAAGGGCAGATTATTGTTACGCAGAGCGTGTGAACGAGTATCTCGAAGACGGCGAAGATGGTCTATTGTTCACGTGCTACTGTCGTGAGCATCTACGGAAAGAGACAGGACAGTGAAAGCGAAAATACCATAGGTGCTAAGTGGTTGGACGTCCACGACTCTTCACTCGTAGGCCTGTCCACCCTGCCAAGTAGGATAGATGGTCGTGGCATCTCTGGCGAAAGAGCACCAGTGTCTCTGAGCACACCGTTCACCGTACATTGCTGAACATGGCGCTCCGCAGCGGACCACCCCTATGTATTCACTTGTTGACCCAACGACATCTTCAGTTACGATTGTAGTGGGTACGGGACCATCGGGATTCGCCAGTCGATCAATGGAGACGTGTCAGCTCTTCGGGTGAGTCACATTTTTGCTACACTAGGTCGATGGTCGTTTCCACAAACGTCGTCATCGAGGTGAACGGCCGTTCGAATCGTGCAGCGCGCCACGAACGCAGGTTGGTACGAGCAGTATTACGCTATTGGAGACATCCTCTGGCGCTTGCATGGTATGTGTGGTAGTAATCGAAGACACCCTGACAGCTGCAAACCACCTGCATCCCTTCATGCTGGATGTCTTTCCCGAAGACGATGTCAATTTTCAACAGGATAATTGTCCGTGCCTCGGAGCCGGAACCCTGCTACTGCGGTTTGAGAAGCATTACAGTGAACTCACGATGTTGTCTCGGCAACCAAATGAACTGATGTAAATCCTATGGAACCCATCTGGGTCGCTGTCTGGCGCTATCACCATGCACGCAGATCAGCGGCCAGTTATTTACGCGAACTACGTGACCTGTGCGTTGACATCTAATGCCACATACCCCCATAAACCTGTCAACAAACTGTCGGACCCTTGACATGCAGATTCAGTGATGTATTTCATCCCAAAGACGGACAAACAAACTGTTAATCAGGTGCTCATAATGCTTTGGCTCATCAGTGTTTTTAAGGAACGACATAGCATCCACTTGCCTGTTATTTTAAAATTCCGTATATCTGCGAATAATTTGCGCATATTTTTTCCCAAACTTAAGGATAAAAAGCTGCATGCATGGATTAATTGTAATAAGGGTGGTACTGCTCCGCGTCTAACAACAGATCCCGTTATACAGTACTGTAGCGTTGTTGCGGCCTTAGTCTGTGACGCGAAGTACTAACCACGTGTTAATTTGTTAATTACGGGTACAAATTATCATTATTGCTCGTACACAGTTGAAGAAAGTTTTAACATTATTGAAGAAGCAGAGAGTATTAGAAACCGTGCAGCGGGAAGGAAGCACAATGTGAGCGAGGGCCGTATTCACGATAAGCGAAAAAACAAAACGCGACTACAAGAAACGATCCGTAATAGCCAGGCATTACGCAGCCAAAAAGCGAAGCATCCGGCCCTCCAAAAAAGGCTCTGCGATTACGTGCAGAAGTAGCGGCAATATGGATGCGCGGTGACTAGTGAAATGGGCCAAGTCAAAACATTGACTTTAACCGAAAAACTAGACAGCATCGATTTGCAAGCTACCCGAGGCTGGCTACCAAGATTTTTCAATCAAAATCGACTACGCCTGCGGAGGAAAATTACAATCACTCACCGGCTTCCAACCGAGTACGAGGAAAGAGTAAGAGAATTATCTCTACATGAAAATTTGTGCCAGCCGGAGTGGCCGAGCGGTTCTAGGCGCTACAGTCTAGAACCGCGCGACCGCTACGGTCGCAGGTTCGAATCCTGCCTCGGGCATGGATGTGTGTGATGTCCTTACGTTAGTTAGGTTTAAGTAGTTCTAAGTTCTAGGGGACTGATGACCTCAGAAGTTAAGTCCCATGGTGCTCAGAGCCATTTGAACCATTTTGATAAATATACAAACATCAAAAACAGTTTTGCATCACCTCGGTTCCGAGAGTTACGCAACCTCTACAGAAAATTGGAATAGAGATCAACATAAACATCGTTTCGGCCCTTTTTTTGCTCACGAAAACCACACATTGCATGTTGTCCCACCATACAGCGAGACCTACAGAGGTGGGGTCCACATTGCTCTAGACACAGGTACCTCTAATACCCAGTAGCACGTTCTCTTGCATTGGTGCATGCTTGTGTTCGTCGTGGCATATAAGTTCATCGAATATAAGTTCATCGAATATAAGTTCATCGAATATAAGTTCATCGAATATAAATTCATCGAATATAAATTCATCGAATATAAATTCATCGAATGTAAGTTCATCGAATGTAAGTTCATCGAATGTAAGTTCATCGAATGTAAGTTCATCGAATGTAAGTTCATCGAATGTAAGTTCATCGAGGCACTGTTGGTCTAGAATTCTAGATTGTCCCACTCCTCAACGGCGATTCGGCGTAGATCCCTCAGAGCGGTTGGTGGGTCACGACGTCCATAAACAGCCCTTTTCAATCTCTCCCAGGCATGTTCGATGGGGTTCATGTCTGTAGAACTTGCTGGGCACTCCAGTCGATCGATGTCGTTTCCTGAAGGAAGTCATTCACACGATGTGCACAATCGGGGCGCGAATTGTCATCCATGAAGACGAATGCCTCGCCAATATGCTGCCGATATGGTTGCAGTATCGGTAGGAGTATGGCATTCACGTACCGTACAGCCGTTACGGAACCTTCCATGACCACCAGCGGCGTACTTCGGCCCCATAGAATGCCACCCCAGGGAACCTCCACCTTGCTGCACTCGCTGGACAGTGTGTGTAAGGTGGTCAGTCTGACCGGGTTGCCTCCAAACACGTCTCCGACGATTGTCTGGTTGAAGACATATGTGAAACTGACCGGTGAAGAGAACGTGATGCCAACCCTGGGCGCTCCATTCGCCATGTTGTTGGGCCCCTCTGAACCGCGCTTGATGGTGTCGTGGTTGCAAAGATGCTCCTCGCCATGGACGTCGAGAGTGAAGTTGCGCATCATGCAGCCTATTGCGCACAGTTTGAGTCGTAACATCACGTCCTGTGGCTGCACGAAAAGCATTATTCAACAAAGTGGCGTTGCTGTCAGGTTCTTCCAAGCCATAATCCGTAGGTAGCGGTCATCCAATGCAGTAGTAGCCCTTGAGTGGCCTGAGCAAGGCATGTCATCCACAATTTCTGCCCCTCTGTATATCCTCCATGTCCGAACAACATTGCTTTGGTTCACTCCGAGACGCCTGGACATTTCCTTGTTGAGAGTCCTTCCTGGCGCAAAGTATCAATGCGGACGCGATCGAGCCGCGTTATTGACCGTCTAGACATCGTTGAACTACAGACAACACGAGCCGTGTACCTCCTTCCTGGTGGAATGACTGGAATTGATCGGCTGTCGGACCCCCTCCGTCCATAGGCGCTGCTCATGCATGGTTGTTTACATCTTAGGGAGGGTTTAGAGACATCTCTGAACAGTCAAAAGGACTGTGTCTGTGATACAATATCCACAGTCAACATCTATCTTCAGGAGTTCTGGGGAACGGGGTGACGCAAAACTTTTTTTGATGTGTGTATTATTGCAAATTGGTAACGCGAATCAAATGCCAGTCTGTTTTGAGATGCCGACTGAAACCACTGCGAATAGGAAGGGGAAACCCAGCTTCATAACATCTGGCGGAAATTAGAAGTAAAAATTGTACAGTGACGATGTGCGTAACTGGAGACAGACGGAAGCTACCACCTTTATGTGATATTTGAAGGGAAAATTATTCAGGAAACATCACTGAAAAGCATATTGGTGAGAGCGAATCCAAAAGAGTAAATGGGCAATGACCTTGTGGTTGACTAGGTGACGCACGTCACGCTGGTGCGATACTGAATTCCGGGTTCCCGGGTTCGACTCCCGGCGGGGTCAGGGATTTTCTCTCCCTCGTGATGACTGGGTGTTGTGTGCTGTCCTTCGGTTAGTTAGGTTTAAGTAGTTCTAAGTTCTAGGGGACTGATGACCATAGATGTTAAGTCCCATAGTGCTCAGAGCCATTTGAACCATTTTTTGATACTGAATTTACGTAACATGTTGATCTTCGACAGCTTCCGCTGACATAGAACTGAGGAAGTGCGCAACGCGTTACCGAAAGGGAAAACTGACTTGCTCATTATTCCTGGAGGCCTAACATCTGTCCTGCAACCATTAAATGTGTGTGTAAATCGGCTATTCAAATCTGCATTTAAACAGCGATATACCGGTACCCACTGGATAGCCGATGAAAACCAGAAGTTCGTGCTGAGTGCAAAACATCAAGCAGCCGGAATTGCCCAAGTTTGTGTGTGGGTGTAATGTGCATGGGACTCCGTTCTGTTACTCCTGATGGAAAAATCCTTCAAAAAATGCGGCATCACAAATTCAGCGGATGGAACTGAGGGTGGAATGGTGACGACGAAATCAATTATTTTTCCGCTGGTGATGACGATGAATGTGATGGTGAATATCAGTCGACCACAATATTATTGCACCTGGGAGTGAGGGTGCTTAGGTCGGCATACATAGAGTTTCTATCGTTTTATTTCACGAGGACGCGCTGAACCACTTGATAGTATATGCGGGACTGTCTTGACATAATTCACAATGCAAAGCGTTTGTCTTAAGTCACCATTGTACTTGTTTAACGTCACCGCATATTTCTGATACCGGCCACGGGAGGCCAAGTGCAGTTGATACCGGCCACGGGAGGCCAAGTGCAGTAATATCGTGGTCAGGTAATAGAATCATTACATTTGAATGTTTTCGTAAACAAAACCAATTAAAACCAATATTTCTTTTTTTCCTTCCTTAAAATTAGGGTGCGCAGGTTATTCGATGCAGCGGATTTTTCGGTTATATCCGGTAGATATAAATATGAAGTACAGTAACTCTAAAACATTACTATAATTCATATTTAATAAAAACCGCTTGTTTTCGTAAACGCTGTATGACGCGTCCGGCTGATTTGCAGTTTTGGGCAATACAGTTTAACGTGCAAACTTGAAGTTCAGTAAATGACGAAACAATCTAACGCATGAAAAGCAACATCGTACCTATTACTTTTTTTTCCAAGGAAAGGATACTACAGCATCAATTTATTCCTCAAAGCAGCGAAATTAACAAGCAATACTTGACAAGAGTTAAACAAACTTGTAAAGGTACTACAGGAAAGCTGTCTCTAAGGATTGGCGAACAATAAAATGCTAAAGGTATGGCAACCATTCTACTCAATGCATTTGGCGCCCTATTATCTTTCCGTGTTGCGTGCAGTGTAAATGGTCAGAAACCGGACGCATATGAGAAAGGAAAAATGTTCCAACAACGAAGACGGCCTTTAAAAAAAGGTACACTGCTTTAACTACTGCCTCCCCTCCTATGACGGTTGATGAATTAATTCAAAACTAGGCTTAGTAGTGGCAGCTCGCAGGAGAATCCTTCACTTAAACATCTCTGCCCGCAGAAAAGAATTTACCCCTAACTCTTCGCACAGATGTTATACTCATTTAATGGTGTTCTTCTCGGACGCTGGTGGTACAGGACAAATGGTGCTAATTTTGTTTAAAGAATATTCTTTTTCAAAATATGTCCGTTTCACTTTCATGAGCTCTTAAGTTATCAAGTGTAAGAAAAGAGAAATTTGGGAAAGGAATTCAACTTCAGAGAGCAGTAAAAAAAAAAAAAAAAAAAAAAAAAACCGCTGACACGGTGAATCACTTGGAAGATTAGTTGTCGGAATGGATAGTGCCTTGAAAAGAGATTATAAGTTAAAGATATATAAACAGAAAGCAACAGTAGTGGAGAGTAGAAGTAATAAGCGATGTGATGCTGTGGGAGTCAGATTGAGAAATGAAAAAATGAAACTAAGGAATTTTTCTATTTGACCATCAAAATAAACGGCAACGGTGGAAGTAAATGAGATAAAAATGCACAGTGGGAATAGCAAGAAAAGCGTTTCTGACAGTTACTATCACTGAATATAAATTAAAGTTTTGGGCAGTCATTTCCGGAAGTATTTATTTGGCATGCAGCCTTATGTGGTAATTAAACATGTGTGATAGTAGTACAGATAGGGATAACAAGTTAGCTTCTAATATACCATGGCATGGAAGAATACTAAGATATAGATCAGGTAATTAATGAAGAGGTACTGTATCGAAATGGGAGAAAAAAGTTTTGAGGTGTGTGTGTGTGTGTGTGTGTGTGTGGTGGGGAGGGGGGATGTTGGAATTCTACGGAAAAACCGAGACCTGACTATAGTTAGTGGCTTCAAATGAATACAGCCTAGAGTAATTATGTGCATGATACGACTTGCACAGGATACCTTTGCGTGGATAGCTGCATCAAACCAGTCTTCTAAGTTAAGACGACGACGACGACGGCGGCCAACTAGGTAGGACACAACACACCCGCTTAGCGCTAAGGCCAGTTATCCATATACATTGAATGCGTAGAAATGTGGGAAAAAAGGCCAAGCGCAAGTAGAACTCGCGCACTGAGGGTTCCGCAGAAACTTAATTATGTATATAGACAGTTCATCCGTCCTTGGAATCGACAATCTCAACGATTTCTGCCAGTTACCTACATCGACACTGGCTGGAGATTAGTGCCGGGAATTCGAAGACCTTATCAAAATCTCCACAGTAGTTCCTCTGATTAGCGAGGGCACACAAAAAAAAGCGAGTAGGCAACTTCAGTTTACATACGTAGAAAGACAAAATGCAATACAAATAATTTGTTCACTTACTAAAGCATGACTATAAATTACATTTTATGTTTGCATCTAGTAACAGTAATGTTCGTCTATTACGCTTTGACGGATGACGAGTCCCATGTACGGGGGCAGTTCAATAAGTAATGCAACACATTTTTTTCTGAAACAGGGGTTGTTTTATTCAGCATTGAAATACACCAGGTTATTCCCCAATCTTTTAGCTACACAACACTATTTTTCAACGTAATCTCCACTCAATGCTACGGCCTTACGTCACCTTGAAGTGAGGGCCTGTATGCCTGCACGGTACCATTCCACTGGTCGATGTCGGAGCCAACGTCGTACTGCATCAATAACTTCATCATCCGCGTAGTGCCTCCCACGGATTGCGTCCTTCATTGGGCCAAACATATGGAAATCCGACGGTGCGAGATCGGGGCTGTAGGGTGCATGAGGAAGAACAGTCCACTGAAGTTTTGTGAGCTCCTCTCGGGTGCGAAGACTTGTGTGAGGTCTTGCGTTGTCATGAAGAAGGAGAAGTTCGTTCAGATTTTTGTGCCTACGAACACGCTGAAGTCGTTTCTTCAATTTCTGAAGAGTAGCACAATACACTTCAGAGTTGATCGTTTGACCATGGGGAAGGACATCGAACAGTGGCAACTATTTATTCACAACCGATATAAAATGTTACATGTTTGCACCTGTTAGTCTCCTTCAAAGTAGTCACCAGCGTTGTGTAGAACCCGTTGCCAGCGATGTGGAAGGCATAGTATACCGTTAGCAGAGCCTGTTCTTTTGATGTTGGGAATGGAGCGGTCTACTGCCTGTCGAATCTCTGGAACAGTTCTGAAGCGAATGCCACGAAGTGGTTCCTTCATCTTCGGAATCAAATGCACAGAATTACTGTTCGCCTTTGGAGCGTCACCGGCGACCAGGTTTGCGAAAGAAGCGGCGACACTTTCTGTGCTACCCACCCATCATTTTGCACGACAGTGCGCGCGCACATACAGCGCAAGCTGTGGCTGCTCTGTTCGGTCGATGGGACTGGGAAGTACTGTACCATCCACCGTACTTCCCGGACTTAGGTCCTTGTAACTTTAATTTGATTCGGAAGATGAAGGAACCACTTCATGGCATTCGCTTCAGAACTGTTCCAGAGATTCGACAGGCAGTAGACTGCTCCATTCGCACCATCAACAGAACAGGCTCTGCTAACGGTATACTATGCCTTCCACATCGCTGGCAACGGGTTCTACACAACGCTGGTGACTACTTTGAAGGACAGTAACAGGTGCAAACATGTAACTCTTTTGTATCGGTTGTGTACAAATAGTTGCCACTATTTAAGTTCCAACCTACGTAGTATGCCATCCCTTGTGAATCTTGCCTTATCTGCAACACGGTGTGTTAACTTGTGATCTTCAATGGCCCCTATCTCAACAATTATTGGTTTCCGGACGTATCACCATGGGAAATTACTTTTAGTTTTGACCAATACGACCTCCAGTATTATTATTATTATTATTATTATTTTATTATTATTAAACTGTATATATCTATGACATATCGAACGTATGGGCGGCGGCCAGTCATATTTGAGACGGAAGCATGAGATACATAGTAAGGAGCCGTGAGCATCCCTGAACCGAACGCTGGACTCACGTCTGGATTATACAGCACTGAAATATATTGTCACAGGGATGGGAAAAACCGCCTGTTTAAAACCGTTACGGGCTTTTTTGTTCGGAATAACAGGTATTTTTCAATATTTGTGTGGTCTCCGGTATAAAAGAATTTTTTTCTTTACTTTACTAACTACCAGGTAAAAAAACAGGCGTATCAATTTGTCACAGCAGCAATGGTAAAATTTTGGGTTCTTAAATAAAACTTTGTTTTGGAGTGAATGATGTTTGTTCATCTAATTTCCATTGTTTTGAAATATTGGGTTAGTATAGAAAATGCGAAAAGCGATCAATGCTAGTTTAATAATGACGAAAGTTATAAACTAGCAACAGAAACTTAACATAAGAATCGGTTCAGCGTTTCTGAGACAATAATGTACCTATTCCGCGTAGTGTGCACTAACAGACGGTGCGTGTGTACGTGCAATGCGCGAGGTTCACCTCAACCTGGTCCATATGGTTGTTTCTCACTGTCGTCTTCGGACACAGCTATTTGCATTAAAAGATTAAAGCGGGAGGAGACAACAAACTTGTGACATCGCAGAAAACTTCCACAACATCTCTCGGAAGAGAAAGTAAACTCGATTGGTATGTCTACCATTATATTGGTGTACTATAAACTTGGGATTAGTAACTGAACCCTTGATTTGGTGGATGCTTCAGGGTGAAAAATCGGTAACATCTAAAACTGACGATGCATAAACCCATGATGTTTCTGCTACAGCAGTAGTAGTGTCCTGCCCGACACAGTAACATTGCCTAAATATCTGGGCGTAAAGCTGCAATGCGATATGGAATGCAACGGGCATCTGAGGATTGTGGTAGGAAAGGCGAATGGTCGACTTCGATTTATTGGGAAAATGTGGTTCATCTGTAAAGGTGATCGCATATTGGATACAAGTGCGGCCTATTTTTGAGTACTGCTCGAGTGTTTGGGATCGGTACCAGGTCGGATTAAAGGAACACACCAAAGCAATCCATAGGCGAACTGCTAGATTTGTTACCGGTAGGTAAAAGCAACACGCAAGTGTTACGGAGATGCTTCGAGAACTTAAATGGGAATCCCTGGAAGGAAGGCGACGTTCTTTCCGAGGAATACTACTGAGAAAATTTAGAGAACCGGCATTCGAAGGCGACTGCAGAACGATTCTGCTGCCTCCAACAATCATTGCACGAAAGGACCACGAAGCTAAGATACAAGAAATTAGGACTCATACGGATGCATGTAAACAGTCATTATTCCCCTATTCTACACTCATGCTCATAAATTAAGGATAATTGCAGAATGTGGTGCCACACAACGTGGCAATACACACAACTGGAGCTAATAACATAGACACATACGGAACACACACGACACAGATCTGTAAGTCGACGGTATTGGTGATAAGTTGAGAAAACCGTCGCGAAACACAAGCGCTAAAAAACGCCACTGTTTCCTGCGCATGTACCCCGACAACAATATGGGATATGCTCACCATGCACACGTACACAGGCCGCACAATGGGTTGGCATACTCTGGATCATGTGGACGAGCAGCTGCTGGGGTATACCCTCCCATTCTTGCACTTATGCCTGTCGGCGCTCCTGAAGTGTCCTAGGGGTTTGAAGACGTGGAGTGATACGTCGACCGAGAACATCCCAGACGTGCTCGATGGCGTTTAGATGTGGAGAACAGGCAGGCCACTCCATTCACTTGATATCTCCAGTTCCAAGGTACTCCTCGACGATGGCAGCTCGGTGGGGCCGTGCGTTATCATCCATTAGGAGGAAGGTGGGACCCACTGCACCCCTGAAAAGGCGGGAATACTGATAGAAAATGACGTCCCGATACACCTGACCTGTTACAGTTCCTCTGTCAAAGACATGCAGTGGTGTACGTGCACCAATCATAATCCCACGCCACACAATCAAACCACGACCTCCATACAGGTCCCTTTCAATGGCATTAAGGGGTTGGTATCTGGTACGGGCTCTCCTGTGACCAGGGGTCAGTGGAATGCACCTTGCAGGTCTCCGGGTGAATAAACCACGTCTGTTCAGCCGTCTGTAAACTGTGTGTCAGGAAACAACTGTTCCAGTGGCTGCGGTCAGGTCCCGAGCAAGGCTACCTGCAGTACTCGGTGGCCGTCTGCGGGCACTGATGGTGAGATATCTGTCTCCTTGTGGTGTTGTACACTGTGGACGTCCCGTACTGTAGCCCCTGGGCACGTTTCCTGTCTGGTGGAATCGTTTCCATAATCTTGAGATCACACTTTGTGGCACACGGATGGCCCATGCTACGACCTGCTGTGTTTGACCAGCCTCCAGTCGTCCTAGTATTCTACCCCTCATAACGTCATCGATATGTGTTCTTTGAGCCATTTTCAACACAGTCACGATTAAACGTCTGCACACTTACTCGCTGTACCATACTCGGACATGCACCAACACACCTCTGCGTATGTGGACTGCTGCCAGCGCCACCGTGCGACGACAGCAGGTCAAATGCACGGCATGGTCATAACTCGAGATGATTTAAACCCGCAAACCTCCCACCAGGGCGTTGTTTCACCATGCATCAGCATTATCCTTAATTTATAAGCATGAGTGTATTTGTGAGTGGAAAAGGAAAGGAAACGGCTAGTAGTTGTACGGTGGGTAGATGTAGAAGAAAGTCAAGAGCTTTTGACCTTTCGCTCTCGCCGTCACCGCCCTCTTTCTCCTACATCTTTAGTGGACTCACTGAGACAAATTTCTGCTACAGGCTCAACGTCATATGGATAGAGATGTCCTACTCCTTTACCTTCATTACAATTTCTCTATTTTGTTCGAAGTCTATGTTAATTGTTGGAAATAACAACAATAAAAAACCGAGATTCGGTTAGTTTAGTAACCGGTTATTTTGAGCAGGTTTAACAGTCAGGCTGAACTGTAGACGAAAAACTGTGTAACCGGAAACCGGTTGTTTCAACTGTAACGCTCCACTGTATCTGCCACCTTTCAGTACACACGTTAATGCCACATCTCATGTTCCGTGTACCTCGAAGACTGCTTCAAGTAGGGACGCGTGTGTATTTTCAGGAGGTACACGCGACGCAGGTGTGGCCCGTACCGCTAACGTAACATTTTCCGTAACGGAGCGAGTGCCGACCTTGCGCAGCCAGCGTCGACGTAATGGAGCCGTCGCCACGGCGGCCAGCCATTAAGCGCCGTTAGCTGGCTGGCTGCTGGCTACTGGCTAACCACGGCCGCCCGCGTGCGCGCTCCGGATTCCAACGACCACCAGACTCGCCGTACCGACAACACACGGCTTCGTTTCCAGTGTCGCTCCCAGCATCACGTACGGTATGGTTTACCAGCACTGCGGGAACGAGATGTCGTAGACGCGAATTACTCCTCTCCAGATATTTGTGTAAACGCTCCGTTGGTCGATAGTAATTTGTAATTTATCAGTCTAATTGATTATTACATATAGTAAATTAAATTATCATCAATATTAATGAAATTAACATTAATATTAAAGAATATTAAAATTATTAAGAACTTATACGTGCCAAGAATATGTAACTATAACCATTGTCTTACTTTTTTCTCAGTATACAGGATGGTCGATTGATAGTGACCGGGCCAAATATCTCACGAAATAAGCGTCAAACGAAAAACCTAAAAAGAACGGAACTTGTCTAGCTTGAAGGGGGAAACCAGATGGCGCTATGATTGGCCCGCTAGATGGTGCTGCCATAGGTCAAACGGATATCAACTGCGTTTTTTTCAAATAGGAACCCCCATTTTTTATTACATATTCGTGTAGTACGTAAAGAAATTTGAATGTTCTAGTTGGACCACTTCTTTCGCTTTGTGATAGATGGCGCTGTAATAGTCACAAACGTATAAGTACGTGGTATCACGTAACATTCCGCCAGTGCGGACGGTATTTGCTTCGTGATACATCACCCGTGTTAAAATGGACCGTTTACCAATTGCGGAAAAGGTCGATATCGTATTGATATATGGCTATTGTGATCAAAATGCCCAACGGCCGTGTGCTATGTATGCTGCTCGGTATCCTGGACGACATCATCCAAGTGTCCGGACCGTTCGCCGGATAGTTACGTTGTTTAAGGAAACAGGAAGTGTTCAGCCACATGTGAAATGTCAACCACGGCCTGCAACAAATGATGATGCCCAAGTAGGTGTTTTAGCTGCTGTCGTGGCTAATCCGCACTTCAGTAGCAGTCAAATTGCGCGAGAATCGGGAATCTCAAAAACGTCGGTGTTGAGAATGCTACATCAACATCGATTGCACCCGTACCATATTTCTATGCACCAGGAATTGCAGGCCGACGACTTTGAACGTCGTGTACAGTTCTGCCACTGGGCACAAGAGAAATTACGAGACGATGACAGATTTTTTTCACGCGTTCTATTTAGCGACGAAGCGTCATTTACCAACAGCGGTAACGTACAACGGCATAATATGTACTACTGGGCAACGGAAAATCCATGATGGCTGCGACAAGTGGAACATCAGCGACCTTGGCGAGTTAATGTATGGTGCGGCATTGTGGGAGGAAGGATAATTGGCCCCCATTTTATCGATGGCAATCTAAATGGTGCAATGTATGCTGATTTCCTACGTAATGTTCTACCGACGTTACTACAAAATGTTTCACTGCATGGCAGAATGGCTATCTACTTCCAAAATGATGGATGGCCGGCACATTGCTCGCGTGCGGTTGAAGCGGTATTGAACAGCATATCTCATGACAGGTGGATTGGTCGTCGAAGTACCATCCCATGGCCAGCACGTTCACCAGATCTGAAGTCCCCGGATTTATTTCTTTGGGGAAAGTTGAAGGATATTTGCTATCGTGATCCACCGACAACACCTGACAACATGCGTCAGCGCATTGTCAATGCATGTGCGAACATAATGGAAGGCGAAATACTCGCTGTTGAGAGGAATGTCATTAAAAGTATTGCCAAATGCATTGAGGTTGACGGACATCATTTTGAGCATTTATTGCATTGATGTGGTATTTACAGGTTATTGGAACGACCGAAATAAAATGTTCAAACGTGCCTACGTTCTGTATTTTGATTTAAAAAACCTACCTGTTACCAAGTGTTCGTCTAAAATTGTGAGCCATACGTTTGTGACTATTACAGCGCGATCTATCACAAAACGAAAAAATTGGCCCAACTAAAACATTAATATTTCTTTACGTACTACACGAATATGTAATAAAAAATGGGGGTTCGTATTTTAAAAAACGCAGCTGATATCCGTTTGACCTAGCGGGCCAACCATAGTGCCATCTGGTTTCCCCCTTCAAGCTAGACGAGTTTCGTTCTTTGTAGTTTTTACGTTTGACGCTTATTTCGTGAGATATTTGGCCCGGTCGCGATCAATGGACCACCCTGTATGTAAAACATATATGTTCGAGGAAATGTAAGACTCGTTATTTGGTCGCAGGTGATGCTCCAAAAACGGACAGTAATATTGTGCATTGACGGTCTGCCGTGGAGGAACGTAATGGGTTAGGGTAATACCATCACAGCAGTACACGAGAATCACCATAACTTTCACCATACTGGGTCTCTGACGCACTTTCGACTTTCACGGCGACCCATAATGACGCCATTCATTGGATTAGCGTTTCAATTTTGGCTAGTACGATGTGGCCCATGCCTTATCCAGTGTTACGATACGGCGTAAGAAAGCCTCTCCTTCGCACTCATAGCGCTCCAAGTGTGTCTGAGCAGTGTCGTAACCCATCCATTTCTGCATTTCCGTCAAGTTATGCGGAACCCATCTTCATGCAATTTTTCGCATGCCTAGGCGTTCCTTCAGGATGCGAAACACAGTCGTATGCGCTAATCCGGATTCGTGGGCGAGCTCACGAATCGTATGGCGTCGATCACTGTCCACTAACGCGACAACAGCATGGACATCATCTTCAGAGACGCTAGGACGACCTGCCCGATGTATGTCTGCCACAGTTTGCCGACCTTCGTTGAAGGCTTTTACCCAACGTGCCACTGTTGAGTACGGCAATGCCGATTCCTCGCACGCCTCTTGAAGACCTCGACGACACTCGTGCTGTACGACCTGTGGCACATTCAATCTTTATCCAATTCCGTTGTTCCTGTTTCGAAAACATAGTGACTCCGTTACGTTAGACCGCTCGCTCACAAGTGACTGTGTTTCCCTCGATTGTGCGCACGCCGGTGACGTGGGACGGGCGAGTCCATTTGCTCGGAGGTAAGTCAACAACGCGTGCAATCAGCGACAATAGTAGATTCCATTGCATTCCACTGCATAGTGTCTCCACAGCACTGTTGCCACTATTTAAGTTCCAAACTACGTACTAATTGGAAAATAAAATTATTTTCTTTTAAGTAGAGACCTTAAAGCGACCGGTTAGTGAAAACGATTTCAAATTTTATCAAACATTTACGGACATTGAGAATTTTAATATTTGAAATCGTTTACAATCTGAAAACTGAGTAACTTTCTTCAAAAGCGACTCTTTTTCCATAATAGTAAACGACATGAGATTTAGGCGACGAAGCAGAACGTTCTTCAGCTGTCGGGTTTAGTTGCTTCCTCACTCAATAACGAATGTCTCTGGGTCTTATTCTTGTGCGCTACTTGGCTTTGCGTAAATAAACTTTATTTAAAGGTTTAGAAATTTTCTGCTGGACCAGCACGGAAAAGGCATTTAATTCAAATCAGATAAGTTTCCATAGAAAAGCTGCAAATACGGTGTACAGCTTCCGACCGTAGAACTGCTTTTCGCGTGAACTCTTCCGTCCCTACAACACTAAAGAACGAAGAACTTCATAGAACACTGTATATCATTGTACTCTCCTACTGCGCGTACAACGAAAATACAGCGTCCCTGCGATAAATAATACACTGGTGTCCAAAATTAAAGCAACAAATGCGCGCGGAATGGTGCTGTTTGAGGCGCTATGTCACGGTTTGCGCGGCCCCTCCCGCCAGAGTTTCGAGTCCTCCTTCGGACGTGTGTGTGTGTTTTGTTCTTAGCGTAAGTTAGTTTAGTTTAAGTAGTGTGTAAGTTTAGGGACTCAGTAGTTTGGTCCCTTAGGAATTCACAAACATTTGAACATTTAAAGCAACAAACTGCTATTTCCCCTTTCTGTGTCTAAATTCACGATATAATCATACAGACTAGCAACCAGATGTCCGTATGATCGTGTTCTGCACGTATGATGGCATTACGGTCAACGGACAACCATGCAAACGATGACGTCATGGCACCTACGAAACGAGGTTTTTTGCCTGTTAGCTCCACATCCACAATCGCGGAAAGACCACAAAAATAAGATAAGAGAGATTAGGGCTCGTACTGGGGCATATAGGCAATCATTTTTCCCTCGTTCTGTTTGGGAGTGGAACAGGGAGAGAAGATGCTAGTTGTGGTACGAGCTACCCTCTGCCACGCACCGTATGGTGATTGTAAACTGATGTGGCCCGATGGCTTAGTGTGAATCGTTCTGTTGTTTCTCGGATGCGGCGACAGTTTACAGAGACCGAAAGTGTATCCCACAGACCAGGGCAGGGCCGATCACGTGTGACATCAGAAAGAGAGGACCCTTATTTGGATGTAAGGGTACGTCGGTACCGCCTTATCATCGCACCGTAATTGGCATGTGAGCTCGCAGCATCCACTGGACGTGTTGTATTGAGGCAGACGGTGTGTAGAAGGCTTCACCAGTGTAGCCTTTATTGTCGGAGGTCTGCTGTATGTTTACCTCTCACGCGTCTTCACAGAAGGGAACGTGCAGCAGAGTGTAGTCACCAACATGCCACGTGAACGGTCGAAAAGTAGGCCAATGCTGGTTTCACAGATGAGTCCCGATTTGGTCTGGAGAGTGATTCTCTATGGATTCGCATATGGAGGGAACATGGAACACGATTACGGGACCCAAGCGTTGTGGAAAGAGACCGATATCGAGGAGAATCCCTAGTGGTGTGGGCAGGTATTATGTTTACCACGCGAACCCCTCTCAATGGCACTGTACGGGTAAAACGGCAAATTTAACTGCTGTCAAATATCGTGACGAGATCGTGGGACCTGATATGCGGTTATTGCGAGATGCTGTGGGCCCAGACTTCGTGTTGATGGACGATAATGCTCGACCTCATAGAGCATGGGTGGCTGATGTTTTCTTGGAAACGGAAGCTACTGTACGTATGGCGTGGCCTGCTCGCTCTCCCGATTTGAATCCCAGAGAACACATCTGGGATGCATTACGCAGACAGGTTGCATCACGTCAGCATCCACCAACCACTCCCCAAGACTGCGGGCACCTCTGCAGGGAGAACGGGCGTTACTGCTGCAACATGAGACTGATGACGTCATTCACGGCATGCCCCGTCGTTGTCAGGCCTGTATTGGTGCCAGAGGTGGAAACACCCCATGCTGAGTGCATTAACCAGTTGTCGGAATGTGTGTGCAAATTCGTTAAGCTGGAAAAAACGAAGAATATTTTTATTCACCGTTATGAAAGTTGCAGTTCTCTACTTTCTCTATTCTTCACATTGTTTCTAATTTACTATCACCTGCTTACAATATTTTGTGGGAAAATAAACGGGACCATACAAAATTTCCGTTTGTTGCTTTAATTTTGGACACCAGTGCAGAAAAATTTACGTAAAAACTTAGCACACGAGCACGAGGGGAAACACTACACGAAAATTTCTCACGCGGACGCGGATTCCAAAAGTGGTTGGTGACAAGCCTGTTGCAAGAGGGACGGACCAAGGGTCAGTTCTGAGCGAAGGAGGGAGGTGGGGAGAGAAGGAATATGCAGATGTGAGTATTTGAGAAAGAACGTCCTGTTGGGCTAAAAGAAACCGGTTGGACTAATCGGGAAACTGCTCGACATTTGCATAGGAGAGATGACAGTATTCGACGATGTTGGCAGGACTGGGTGAACCGTGGCCGAACACTGCGTCGACGTAGAGAGACGACAGCACTTGAGGACCGAGCAGTCGTTAGAGACGCACTCACATTCCCGACTTCATCATTACAATCGATCCGACATGACTGGCCGAAATATGCCCTATTATGGCAATAGTTGGCCGAAATACGACCTATACGGCAAAAGTTGGCCGAAATATAAGTATGACCTATTATTAAAAAAGATGTAATTATGATTTTATATGCACAATAAAAATACATATTTCTACGCTGCAGTGCCTGGATTCCTGATTTTCAGGAAAATAATGAGTTATCATTACAATCCAGGCCCTAGTCATAAGCACGAAAAGGAAAAATGATCTGCGTTATTCTTTAATGAATCTAACTTTTGCACGAAAAGGGACGAAATATGCAATTATAAAGCACTTTGGCAATCTATCCATGTAAATAAAAGTCTTACATGTCAGAAGTATTTTCAGGTGGAGACTGATTATGCTTCTCGTTAACACTTTCTATACCATAGAGGTATTATTGGATATAAATAATAAGTTACAGATAAAAACCTGTAAATGATCAGCATGTAGCCATATAAATATCTTTCACTGCAAAAATTGTCGTTCCACATCACAACATTTATCGTAAACGTGGTCTACGGAACAGCTAAGTAACTACCTGATATTTCCCTACAGCGGCTTCTATCAGTTTCCAATTCTTATGTAAATAATTCGTGTCATCATTTTGCAAGAATATATTGTTAGACTGATGGTTCGGTAATACTCAGCAAGCGGAATTAGTATTTTTTGCAGATGACACGAGTGTTACGTATAATAAATCCCATTCCAGAAAAAGCAGCTGAAGATATTGTTAAGGACGTCTTTCAAAGAATTATTGAGTGGTTCTCAGAAAATAGACTCTCCCTTAATTTTGAAAAAAAAAACTCACTATATCCAGTTCTGTACACCGAATAGAGCCATACCGACTACAGTCATATCGACAACTGATGTAGCATATGAACAGGGCTCAGTTAACAGGGTAGATTTCTCCAAATTTTTGGGTGTTCACATTGATGACAACTTGAACTGGAAGAATCATATTACTGAGCTTCTCAAACAAAGCCTCCAAACGTACTTTGCATATTTCCACTCAATAATGACTTAGGGAGTAGTTTTCTGGGGTAACTCACCACTTAGACATAAAGTACTGATTGCACAAAACAGAGCAGTGAGAATAATTAGAGGTGTTCACCCAAGGACGTCATGTAGGCACCTTTTCAAGGAGTTAGGCATGTTAACTGCACCATCAGAGTACATATATTCGCTAATGACATTCGTTACGAATAATCCACCTCAATTCGCGAAGAACGGTGATGTTCATACGTACAACACTAGAGGGAAAAATGACCTTTCCTATCCGTTATTGAAGCTGTCAGTTGCTCAAAAAGGAGTACATTATTCAGCAACAAAAATCTTCAATCATTTGCCCAACAACATAAAGTGTCTGGCAGGTAGCAGATCAAGTTTTAAATTTAGCTTAAAATCATTTCTTTTGGACAACTCCTCCTACTACAAGGAACGGATTCTGTTTCAGAAATGGTAAAAAAAAAATTGTACCTATAAATGTAGTTGCATGTGTAGAACTAAAAATTTCAGTAATATTAATATTAGATCTACTCGTGTGTACATATAGCTTGTAATCCGACTTGTTCCATATCATATCGATAAAATAATCGGGAAAACGATCTAAGGAACATGACATAACTAAAAGTAAAAAACACGTCAGCAGTTACTTTATTTGGAAATGTCATTTTATTATTCTTGAAGTCAAGATATATCGGCCAGCCTTATACATATCGGAATGCATGCGACAGCATGCGTATCTTGTTCCAAAACTCCGCGCATAAAAATGGGATTTTCCGTTGCTCATACGTTGGGTTCTATTGGTGATAAAAATGTTGTCAGTTGTTTTGTATAGTCCCTGGGCTAGGAACCATTTGCTTACCAAGTGGAAGGGTAGTCTTTGTGTCACCGGGTCGAATTACCAATATTAGACACTTCCCTCTTGCTGAGGCAACTGGAGCGAATCGGTTGATTCTTTTTTGCATTCGATGTGGTCGACGGTGGGATTGATGAGACTTATGGACGCACAATTAGTTCATGGGCAGTTCCTCGGAAAACACCGCAAAGAAAGATTTTTTTCTACATTCTCGCCGTCAACAGTGAAACAAAACCCAGCCGAGGATGCCACGACGGCCATGATGTTTAGTTCATGGGGCGCTCAACGGCGCGGTTATCAGCTCCCGTACAAGGTCTCAATTTTTTTACACAGTCCAATTTTTGTACACAGTCCAATCCAGCCACTGTCACGAATGATGACGATGAAATGATGAGGGCAACACAAACACACCCAGTCTCTGGGCTGAGAAAACCACGACGGTCATACACACAAAAAGTTGAAATTTTTACGATTTATTCCTAAGATTCCGATCTCTAACAACCTTCCAACAATTTCTCAATATCTTTATCCGTTTCCAAATTATAAAGGTTTAAAGTTACCCTACTTCTACACGTAAAATCCAGTATGAGGCGAAATGGAAATAATTAATAAACACAGCAAATTGCTCAGATTATTACGGTATATTCTCTAGTCATTTATCTGGAAGAGCCATCTCCCTGTTTCCACAAATCATTTATCCGTTATCGAGAAACACCGTAAAAATTTATTTTTTGGGTACGAAAACCCAGCCGCAGATTCCGAGACGGGTATGCACAGCAAATGGCTGTAAAATTTTTACGATCTCGAACAATTTTGAAAATTTTCTTCATTTCTTTATCCGTTTCCGAGATACAGAGATTCAAAGTTACCCTACTTGTACACGTAAAATCCGTTGTGAGGCGAAAACGCAATTTATGATGTGACGGAGCACGTAAAGTATCATATGGTAAATTATCAGATGGTAACCCCATAAAATCCGGTCGGAGGTGTAAAATTTTATTTTTGCGTTATTTCAGCCTCACGCAAGTAAACTATTCAAATTTCACTGACCAAGACATTTCTTTCCACATGAGAGACATGCTCTGCTGGAGCAGGGGAAAGAAGGGAACCAGCGTAAAAATGCTCCTATTGGAATGCGGATATGCTCCTGTTTATTGCAAAGACTGACTGAAATGCAGGGTACAAGCTGCATAGTTCTACCTTCCCCAGAATATTTAAGAACTTTCTCGAAAATTTTGGTATGCAAACATATTCGCGATTTTTTATGCTAAGAGAGAAGAAAACAGTGGGAGTGGCTGATGAGAAGACGGAGAAGTGATAAATACGGAGAAGTGATAAATACGGGAAGGTAGTAGACAGCTGCTGTGTTACAGAAAGAGCAAAAAAAGAGCGAAGAAGATAATGGCAGTGTAGGAGAAAGAGAGGGGCAGAGCGGCAATGGAACATAGTTGACAGCACAATGAAATGAAAACACTTAGCTGCTTACAGACAGATGAAAATGTGTGCTCCGACCGGGACTCGAACCCGGGATCTCCTACTTACAGGGCAGACGCTCTATCCTTTTTTTTTTTTAATTTTGTTCGCTTTCGTTCGTTGCATCTGTTCGGGGCGGACGTCGTAAGTGCGTTGTTGATCCAGTAACTCAGTTTTTTTATTACAGAGGGCAGCTAACCCTCTGACCGAACGCGCTTTCAAATGAACCCCCTATATTTTTTCTTCAGCAATCCATAGCATGACAAAGCACATACACAATGGCGTTGATTGCACCGCAATATTCCCATTACATCCCGAGATATTGAGACGCGAAGTTGACGCTTGAAACACCCGACATGCGCTGCTAGCACACGTCCTGAGGCTCAGGCGTGAACCCCATGCTGCCCGTAATCGCGATGTGATTGACATGTGTAATCACACCTCCATACTTATCAAGAGGTCAGAAACGAATAATACGGTCTGCTGCCATCAAAACTTTTAGTCCACTTGCTCGTTTCACTAAAACCATCAACATGAATTTTACTACTACGAATGAATGATTAACTGTCACTTGCGCTAGATCTACAGTAAAGTAAAATTTTAACGTTGAACGGCATTACCTTTTTAGTAACGGATTAACGATAAGCGAAGTTAACTTTGTGACTGACGTTGCAGTACACAGATATGTTACAGAACCGCATCACCCCTAGCCTGTGGGATAAATACCTGCTGGAATGTACGACGTTAATGCAGGATGGCAGCAGACCGTATTATTCGTTTCGGACCTCTTGATAAGTATGGAAGTGTGATTAAGCATTCCAATCACATCGCGATTACGGGCAGCGTGGGGTTCACGCCTGAGCCTCAGGACGTGCGCTAGCAGCGCATGTCGGGTGTTTCAAGCGTCAACTTCGCGTCTTAATATCTCGAGATGTAATGGGAATATTGCGATGCAATCGACGCCATTGTGTGTGTACTTTGTCATGCTATGGATTGTTGAAGAAAAAATATAGGAGGTCCATTTCAAAAAACATAAGTTTGTGTTAAAAAACACATATGCTTTCGTTTTAGAATGTTTCCAAATATGTACATTCATGGGCCCCAGCCCTACATTGATACCGGTGAAAGTCGTTTTCCAATAGCTGTTATTGTTCCAGAGATATTTTGGGTGGACAAGATACCTGGGACACCCCGTATATACGACGATGGTATCTGTTCTTTCGATCATAATGTCCATGAAAGGCTGGAAATGGTCCCCAAGCAGTCAAACATAACCTGAGGACCCAGTGCATCCCATGTAAACCTAGACAATACCATTATGGAGCCACCACCAACTTGCACAGTACCTTGGTGACAACTTGGGTCTATGGCTTCGCGGGGTCTATGCCACACTCTAACCCCACCATCCGCTCTTACCAACTGAAATCTGGACTCATTTGACCAGGCCACGATTTTCCACTCATCTTGGGTCCAACCGACATAGTCACGAGCCCAGAAGAGGCGCTGCAGGCGATGTCGTGACGTCGTGCTGTTAGCAAAGACACTCGGATCGGTAGTCTGCAGCCGAATTCCGCCGCACAGTCCTAGCGAATGAGTTCGTCGTACGTCCCACATAGATTGTTGCGGCTATTTCACGCAGCGTCGCTTGTCTGTTAGCACTGACAACTCTACGAAAATGTCGCTGCTCTCGGTCGTTAAATGGCTCTGAGCACATCACACACATCCATGCCCGAGGCAGGATTCGAACCTGCGACCGTAGCGGTCGCTCGGCTCCAGACTGTAGCGCCTAGAACCGCACGGCCACTCCGGCCGGCTCGGTCGTTAAATGAATGTCAGCTGCCACTGTGTTCTCCGTGGTGAGAAGTAATTCCTGAAATTTGGTGTTCTCGGAACACACTAGACATTGTGGTCTCGGAATACTGAATTTCCTAACGATATCCGAAACTGAATATCCCATGCGTCTTCCACCAATTACCATTCCGCGTTTAAAGTGTGTTGGTTCCCACACGTCGGCAACTTTTTCACAAGAATCACCTGAGTACAAATGACAGCTCCGCCTATGCACTGCCCTTTTATGCTTCGTGTAAGCGATACTAATGCCATCTATACATCATGCATATGGCTATCACATGACTTATCACCTTAGTGTATGTAGACGTAGAAATTTGCCGACCACTGTGTTCTTCAAATAGGAGACGAAGTAGAAAAATGTGTGCGTTTCTGACCTACGAAACTATCTTCAGTGTTTGGAATCGACATTTTCACCTTGACATTATATAGCGCAATCGAACTCGAGCGAAAGTGCGGCGTATCGGCAGAGATGATATCGGGGCTTAATGCCATTTGAGAACTTAATGGAGCAGCCGTGTTGGATAGTAGATACGAAAAGACAATAGTGGCGGCTGGACGTCACGTCATTGCAAATGACAGGGGTCACTGTTCATATGACAACGTTGTGATCGGGTAACCTCTTGCCAGGGGAAACGAACCCTCTACAGAAGGCAGTTACTACATGCAACAAAAGGATCAAGTGAGTATTTTGACATACATCACGAGAATTAATCGTAATTACAGAATATGTCCGAGTATAAATTCACGAGTTCTCTTATTCTGTGTAGTTTATTTTTGACCCCTATTCCTATTTCGTTTTGTGGTATCATATTTTTACACCAAAACTGTTACACATTTCACAGTTGATACTATTCTTTCGAAATGTAGTTCTTGCCTTGTTTAACTCTTGCAACAATTCGTCTTTTCATAACAAGTCAGTTGACTGATATCAAAGCTGAGAGTGTGTCGCCCGCTTTCGAACTTCTGCTAATACGTCACTGACAGTTTCCCGACAGGCAAGGAAAGAATGACAGATTACAATACAATTTTAGAGCGTAATCTGTATGTTCAGAGTGCATAACTGAATGATGTTAATTTTTATTTGAACACAAAGTGACTTTGCAATATGTCGGACCAACGTTTACTGGGCTCCAGAAAGCAAAGAAGGAGAAGTGGAAGGAACAAAAAGATAACGTTACACCGTGTGAAACGCCCCATACCAGATTCGTTTCGACTCTCTGGAGACGACTCTGGAGAACAGCTGAGCACACCCAATCGAACTTAACGACCTTCTGGAAATAACTGCTGTGTTTCATTGCTCTGTAGCTTACAAATTTTATAATGAAAAAGGAAGTTTGAACGTCTCCGCAGGCAGCTGCAATGCGTGAGTAAAATTCTCTCTCCGTCTATTTCTTCTTCGTGTAAGGACCTCCCACATCAGAGGAAAGTATCCCAAAAACTCAGACATCAATATTTAACTGGATTTTGTTTTGAGTATTTATATCTGTGTATATGTTTGCGTAACTTGTAAATTTTGAAATTGCAGAGATATGCAAATGTATAAACAAAATGTAGCTGGTGAACTGGTGGATACCATTCAAACCCAAATAAAAAATATTTCTTCTTTTTTTTTTGCCCTCTTCCCTCTAGCGAGACTCATTCTGAATTAAGTTTACTCGATTAGCATCCGTTCTTTACAAGACATGTCCTGCCCATTAACGTATTAGTGCTTACTGCCCTACTGTCAAGTAACAATCACTCGGTTTAAGAACCACTTACTTATCAAAGATCAGAAGTGATGACGTCATAAACAGTGAGAGGCGTGAAGAACTTCCGCACTATGCATGATGTTTCAGTTTAT
Organism: Schistocerca americana; assembly: GCF_021461395.2. Lineage (NCBI taxonomy): Eukaryota > Metazoa > Arthropoda > Insecta > Orthoptera > Acrididae > Schistocerca > Schistocerca americana. The sequence goes on from NC_060123.1 coordinate 228,807,981, forward strand.
TACTTCTTTGCTACTAGCTTTATTAGAAACATATTCCGCAGACAGTATCCACATATGGCGCTGAACGCACCTACACAAAAACATACCATTGAACGACACTTAGTTCAAGAGATATGACGTCATAAACACTGAGATGCGAGAAACATTGCTGTATCACGCATGAAGTTTAAATATATTTATTTTTCAGTACTAAGACACTCCTACAGACGAGTCAACTCAAGGAAATCCCTGATACCTGGCAGTGCTTTCGTCAGATTTCAGCTGCAAAGCACAGTCGGCTATAGGCGAAAGCAATAGTCGTCTATGGAGCTATGAGGAGGCGTTGGCATACAGACGCTTACAAAATCGTGTTGTAGATATCCGAAGCAGCTGCGCGCAGCGTACAGAAGCTGTCCGAGATACTGTACTAACAAATTTGTACATTATGGACGTTTCATTGTACGACTGTTTCATAATTCCAAAGGTGTCTTCACCAATACATGGAAATGGAAGTTTTTCCTCATTATACTTCAAACACAGTTCATTTTTTATGTTTTAGTTCTAATAGAAAATTGACACGTTAATACAGTGTGCGTGTGTGTGGGTGGGGGGTGGGGGGTGGGGGGTGGGGGGGAGAGATCAGATTGTATCAAATCCGATTAATGTTACAAAAGATGTAACGATTCGTATTTCGGTGCCCACAGTCTAACACCGGTAAAAACATCTTAATGCATAGTCATATTGCCATGGGAAAGACAATTTTTCTTTTCTTCTGGAAGTCGTATCTTTCCTCTTGTGTTTGTTAATTTTTGTATTATTCGCCAGTTATTGTTTTATTCACGTGGTAGGTAGTCAATAACAAGAATCCTTCTGAACGTGAGATAACGGTGGAGAGGTCAACAACTAAAGACTTCCCAAAAGGAAAAAAATTATTTTTTTCCGTTTCTCTCCTTTCCTTCCTCCACTCAGCTGTATTTATTGGCGTAAATTTACAAGCAGTCGATTTCACAGTCAGTAATTGGCTGTAAAATCGATGACATGTACGTTTGACACCGGTAAATACTGCTGAGAGGAGAAAAGCAAGGAGGGAAATAACCTTTCCAGCAGGTGAAATCGACGTTGCCCTTTTGGGTGTAGGCCGTCTGCCACCCAATACCTTGATTGTGCTTTGTTTACGGCGTGAAGTGAGGCGCCCAGTGTCATACAAATTAAGTTAACGACGCACAGTGCCAGTTAAAACTTTTTCCAAAATATCGAAATATTCCCTCTTTTAATTTCCCCTGGCATTCAGTAAAAGCGGCACTCACGTAATGGAAAGCTTCCTCGTAGTTGATTGACCATGTGAAACCTGCTGTCGTCGTTAATCAGCTGTAATTATGGTGCCAGATATTTGTTAATACATCTTCCAATTGCCAATCGACCAGTACCACACTCCGCACTTTCTAGGTGTTTCCGTCAACAATTTTTGGTCTCATTGTAAGCCTGCGCTAATTTTGGACGCAGACCCATTGGCCCTTTACCAACCGCAACAAGGTTTTCCTCATTGTCAGTTTGAGCGAAACACAAGTTGGCTGTTGTATAAAGTAGCTATTCCACAGAGAAACTCCACACCTAAGTCGCTTTAGTGTGTAACAAGTTCCAACGTATTTACTTACTTCCAGCATGCTCGATGGCAATAGGCAGCAACTTACTTTACTTCAACGAAATTACAAAACCGTGAAAGTCGAGCACAAGTTTGTTTTTATTTTAATGGCGACCGGTTTCAAACTTTCGTTCCAAAGTAATTTTGTCAAAATATTTTGACTACAATTCGAAGACAGGTCTCAAGCAATCATTTCCTTAATTAATCTGTGCCATAAATTTCTTCCTCCTTTAGTTCCATTCAGTATGTCTTCATTAGTTATCCGATCTATCCCTCCGATCTTCAGAATTCTCCTGTAGCACCACATTTCAAAATCATTTATTCTCTTCTTGCCTGAGCCGTTTATCGCCCACGTTTCACTTCCGCATACGGCTACATTCCAGACATAAGGTGAGCACAACACCTAGGGACGCTATTCCGACCGCTACGGTCGCAGGTTCGAATCCTGCCTCGGGCATGGATGTGTGTGATGTCCTTAGGATAGTTAGGTTTAAGTAGTTTTAAGTTCCAGGGGACTGATGACCTTCGAAGTTAAGTCCCACAGTGCTCAGAGCCATTTGAACCATTCCGTTCTAAACAAATTCAAAGCAGTGCTGTAAATGAGCATACGGAGGCACCCATTGCAACGGCGTTGCTGCCCTAGTTTGGCGGTATGTCTTCACGAATAGAAATAATCCTCTAGAGGCACGACATCTAATATATTTTTCAGTCACCAGAAAAATCGAGGAATTCATTGTGCTGGGTCAAAGACGACCGTGGTCACAGGTAACATGGTGAGTATGAGATCCCATAGCAATGTGGAAAAATCTTATATTGAGCAGACATGCCGATCAGTGCAAGAAGGTTGCGTCGAACACCATCGACATACATCCCGGGGCAACCCGATAAATCAGCGGTAGCGGAACATTGCCTGGACAAGGGGCATCGCACGTTTTACGAAAAGACTAAAATTTTATTCCCAGAGTCATCTTCCTGACCGGCCGAGGTGGCCCAGCGGTTCTAGGCGCTGCAGTCTGGAACCGCGCCACCGCTACGGTCGCAGGTTCAAATCCTGCCTCAGGCATGGCTGTGTGTGATGTCCTTAGGTTAGTTAGGTTTAAGTAGTTCTAAGTTCTAGGGGACTGAAGACCTCAGAAGTTAAGTCCCATAGTGCTCAGAGCGATTTGAACCATTTTTTTCATCTTCCTGTGACTTTTTTTTTCTTTTTTTCGTTTATTGAGATTCGATTCTCCCCGAAGTGGGCGCGCTGGCAGCAGCTTAGTATGTCGCTCTTCAGTCTACAGAATTTGTTTTAAAAAATGAAGATAATAAATAATAAAAGCAGGCGATAAAATTGTTGACTTAAATGGTAAAATGCCGGAAAATTGTAGAACTTAAAACATAAAACAAAGGGTGGCGATGCTAATAAAATACACAGGAGGCAGACAGGTAAAATAATAGACAGACAATTAAAAAACACGGCGACAGTCTGGTTTCTGTTCGCGAGAGATATAAAAATCACACCCAGCGACAGCATGATTTCTGTTCGCAAGACTTGAAAACTGCACTAAAAAGTTGGCACAAATATGACACACCACGGCCGAGGGCAGATGGGGAGACCAGGACACATGAGGAAAAAAAGGGGGGAGGAGAGGAAAAACGAAAGAGGGGGGCACGATGGAGGGAGAGGACTCAGAAGGGGGGAGCAGGACAGACGCGAGAGGGAATGGGGAAAGGCGGGAGGAAGGAAAGAGGACTCGGGGGAGAGAAGGGAGGCAGAGAGTGGGTAGGTGGGGAAAAAACAGGATGGAAGGGGGGGGCGGGAAAAGGACAGAGGAAAGGAGGGGAGGTGAGGATAAGAGTTGACAGGAGGGATAAATGGAGGGAGAGAGGGCATCATCTGGGAGGCGGAGTTGACGGAAGCCACCTTGGGAAAGGAGATGAAGGGTGTAGTGATGGAGGGTAGGGGGGACACAACAGTGAAGGTGCGGCAGAAGGCGGGGGTTGGAGAGGAGAGGAGAAGAGCAACCAGGGGATGAGGGGGATCAAGGCGGCAAGAGGTGTAGAGTATACGGCTATGTTCGAGGAATAGGAGCAGATGGGGGGGGGGGGGGGGGGAGGGAAGGAATCAGATCGAAGAGGACTCGCGTGGGGGACGGGAGGCGTATACGGAAGGCGAGGCGGAGTGCATGGCGCTCGAGGATCTGGAGGGACTTTTAGGATGACTCTTTTGTTAAGGGGACCCTACATATCCGTATAGCTAACAATCTTATCAACAGGAATGCAGGTTTTCAATTAAGCGCCGCCTGGAATCCAGCACTGGTTGCCATTAAATCGAAACTGGGAAAAGAAGAACTGCCGATTCATGACTCGACGCAACTGACTGCTGATATTTACTTCATCTTTTAAGGACACTAGCGTCAGGCAGCACAGTCATTGCCCACAGAGCACGCGCGGAAGGCTTTCTGCGGCTCCCAGAAGGAGACACTAGGACCGCCACCTTCAAAAATGGTTCAGATGACTGAGCGCTATGGGTCTTAACTTCTGAGGTCATCAGTTCCCTAGAACTTAGAACTACTTAAACCTAACTAATCTAAGGACATCACACACATCCATGCGCGAGGCAGGATTCGAACCTGCGACCGTAGCGGTAGCGCGGTTCCAGACTGTAGCGCCTAGAACCGCTCGGCCACCGTGGCCAGCCCGCCGCCTTCCTCCAACGGCGAGCGGCTTCCGTGCACGCGTGTTGCCTGCTTCCGGCCTGAAATTTCGACGCCGCCGCGCGATCATCAGCAGCAGTGACAGCAGCAACTACCACCACCAGAAGCTATCCAGCAGTTGGGTCGATGAAATATTGTGCAATTTACACAAAACGATCCAACGGCAAATCCGAGAAGTGTATTTGCAAGACTTAACATTTGAATTAAATGTTTATTCAACGTTAACAAATTTATTTTGTTCACAAACCTTTTCTTGCTATTTCGAGTCGGTAATTTACCGGGTGGTTATAATTAAACTCTCCGTATTAACCACGTTATAACGCGGAAACTAATTACCATACAAGTACCAAACTTGGTAGCATTAATGTCAAGGACATGGGAAAGAGAAATAATGCATAATCAATTCAACTGAATTACTTTTAATGTGCTGCTACGGTACATCATACCATTACATACCGGTACCTCTGCTGCTACAAAAGGGGCTCAATATGGCGCCCATCAATGTCCAGAAGAGTCTGAAAGCGCAGGGTTGCATTCTGCACAGGCAGAACGAAAGACGTCCGTAGGCGTGCTGGCTACATCTCTTGATATGCTGCGATTCAGATCAGCACTTGTGTGAATGTTCCCCTGGTAAACTGTCCTTCAGGTAGCCCCATAACCAGAAATCACAGGGAGTGAGATCAAGTGATAGTGCCGGCCATGCATTTGGAAACGATCGCCTGATAATGCGATTGTTTCCAAATGTGTTTAGGAGAAGCAGGTGAACTTCACGAGCGATGTGCGGTGGGGCCCCATCTTGCACGAAAACTGTTGAGTTCAATGCGTTTCTCTCCTGTAGGGCGGGTATGATATGCTGGCAAAACATATCGCAGTAACGCTGGCCAGTCACACTGTACGTCTTTGGTCCTTGAGCGCCAACCTCTTCAAAAAAAAAAAAAAAAAAAAAAAAAAAAAAAAAAAAAAAAAAAAAAAAAAAAAGCCAATGATGAACGTAGTCGTGAAGCCCACGATATGGTGAGTCGTTCACCACACAGAGGAACTTCACGCACAGTGACTGGAGGTGAAGATCCCAACAGTCGGCAATTCTGTGTGTTCTCCTCACTCCTCAGAGAAAAATTAGCTTCGTCTGTCCATGGGATGGTCCAGGACCAGCCCTCGTCAACTTCAATCCTTGCGAGAAAGTGGAGAACGAAGTCAATATGTCGTTGTGTATCCTGTGGTGCAATCTGCTGTACGGTATGGATCGTACGGATACCATTTGAAATGGTTCGAAGCATCTTCCGTACAGAGAGAGAAAAAAAAAAAAGGGTCAAACGGCTCTGAGCACTATGCGACTTAACTTCGGAGGTCATCAGTCGCCTAGAACTTAGAACTAATTAAACCTAACTAACCCAAGGACATCACACACGTCCATGCCCGAGGCAGGATTCGAACCTGCGACCGTAGCGGTCGCTCGGCTCCAGACTGTAGCGCCCAGAACCGCACGGCCACTTCGGCCGGCTTCCGTACAGTGAACCACGGGATGTACAACTGTCGTGACACAGCAGGCGGACTGCCTGACGATCGTGAATTGCGCACAGCGTTGTCTGCCGTAGCAGAAGCGATTTCATCAACAGGCCGTGGTGCAACCGATCGTCCGTCACTTCCCGGAGTGGCGTCCAGTTCTCCAGTTGATTCGAACTTCATCACCATGCCCCGCACAGTAGGTGGAGAAAGAAGACCTTCGTAATCCTTACAGCTGGCGATATTTTGGAAGTGTAGCTGCAGCATTACTGTTGTTATGATAATAGAGCTTCACCGATAGTACTCTGCTCCTTTTGTCCAAGCTCATGTTGACACGTCAATAAGTGCACTGCGACTGGTCAGGTGTGTGAGACTATATGAGTCACGATGACTGATCACGGCACTTGATAGCCATAGTTGAAACTGGACGTCGGCGCTGTGACGTACGAATATCATGGACCAAATACTCTGGACATTAATGCTACCAAGTTTGGAACTCGTATGGTAATTAGGTTCCGTTTTATAACGTTTAAGTTTAATTATAACCACACGGTATATCTTTCTAACTTCGGCCACCGCCAATTGTTTTGCTTCCCAAATACCAAAACCAGTCGACTACTTTTTAGTGTCATTTCCTAATGTAATTCCCTCAGGATCGCCTGATTCAATTCGACTAGCTGCCAGTACTCTTGTTCTGCTTTCGTTGATACTCGTCTTATCTTTTTAAGAGAGTTTCATTTCACTCAACTGCACTTCCAAGTAATTTGCTGTCTATGACATAATCACAATATGACTGGTAAACCACCTCAAAGTTTTTACTTCTTCTCCCCAATACATAACCATAAAAAGCGATTCCGCGGGCATCATAGCATTAATGAATATAATTTTCCATTTTGATCACTTAACTATTTTATAAATTATACAAATTAACGGGTTTCGGCTAAAACCATGACGAGAATCTGTCATATCAGAAAAAAAACAAAGGCGTTAATTTGAACAGTTTAGAAAATAATTTTAAAAAAACGTTCGAGAAGGTAAATAATACAATGGTCAAAATAAACACTAATTTATTGTTTTATTCACAGTAATAGACATAACCGGAAATAAAACTGATTTTGTTATGTCAGGTACAGCCATAAGGAAACAAAAATAAATAAGATATGCACATTTCCACCTCATGAACACAAAAGCGCCTTACGAAAAATTCCACTGCAAACACAACACTTTCTGAAACTTCCTGGAAGATTAAAATTGGCAGAATTGAAGCTGTGAGGACGAGTCGTGAGTCGTGCTTGGGTAGCTCAGATGGTAGAGCACTTTCCCGCGAAAGGGAAAGGTCCCGAGTTCCAGTCTCGGTCCGGCACACAGTTTTAATCTGCCATGAAGTTTCATATCAGCGCACACTCCGCTGCAGAGTGAAAATCTCATTCTGAACTACAGTTTCTTCTCACTATTATCTTACATAACACATTGTTTATGAACCAAGAGGCCCACCTCGGAGCTGCAAAAACTTTTGTATGTGGATAGGCATACTCCTTACCAATTTGTACACATAAGCCTGTGGGATATTGGCCCATTCCTCCACAGCAGACTCTAGGAGGCTCTGTAAGGTCTCCAGCGGTAGCATAGCCCATTCATTCTCAATGCAATTGAGATCTGGAGACTGTGAAGGCTATTTATTCCACGCAACAGCTTCTATGTTCCACTGGGAAGGTGTTCACAAGATCGTGACGAAGGCGCCATGCATTGCCGTAAGCGTGAATACCGCTCCAAAACCTTCACCAGATGGAGCCACGAGGCACACAAGGTTGTCGTCCCGATATTTCACAACAGTCATCCTCCCGTGTGTTGGAGCCAGGTGTGTCCTGCGGTCATACATGATTCCACCCCAAAACATGACTGAACCGCTTTCATAATGATGGCGCTCTACGATACATTTGGAGTGTACACGTTGTCTTCGTTACCTCCACACACGACTATCGTCAGGGTGCAGACTGATATGGGTCTCATCAGGAAAGAGCATTGTGTCACATTGCTGCCTAGTCCACAAAGACTGGTTTTGTGTCCATGTCACAGGAGACCCTCCCCAAACCCGATTTAGAGGAGGAGGCTTAAGAGATCCTCTGTCAAGTAATCCCTTCTCATGAAGCCTATTTCATATAGTTTGTGTTGACACCTGCAGTCGTGTAGTTGTTTGGAGCTGCCGCCGTAGACATGTAGCATCGTGTTCAGGGTTTCTGCTTGCTGTTTATACGCTGATATGGGTCCTCCACACCTACTGCTTTCCTTCGTCACTTCTGTAACAATCGTCAATTGATCCTGTTGCTGGAAACCCGTCCCATATTCCAGGAGACTTCACTCTGACTCATAGCGACACCCGCTGCTGCGACATCCGCCTGTCCCATGTTCTGCTCCACTGGAATGACTATAAGGAGCCTTTAATCGTACGTTACTGTTATCCGAACCACCCTCAAGCTACGCAACTCATATAATGACACACACGCAAGTACTCCAATGTCAGTTGCCACTGACTGCATATACTGCCCCCTCGTGGTAGAAACAAGGACTATTTCCGCTGGACTACATTATAAGCAAACAATGTATTGATATCATAATGTATTTCTGGATCACAACGTTCAGTATTAAAGTTTCGGAAATATACACTACTGGCCATTAAAATTGCTACACCAAGAAGAAATGCAGATGATAAACGGGTATTCATTGGAAAAATATATTATACCACAACTGACATGAGATTACATTTTCACGCAATTTGGGTGCACAGATCCTGAGAAATCAGTACCCAGAACAATCACCTCTGGCCATAATAACGGCCTTGATACGCCTGGGCACTGAGTCAGAGCTTGGATGGCGTGTACAGGTACAGCTGCCCATGCAGCTGCAACACGATACCACAGTTCATCAAGAGTAGTGACTGGCGTATTGTGACGAGGCAGTTGCTCGGCCACCATCGACCAGACGTTTCCAATTGGTGAGAGATCTGGAGAATGTGCTGGCCAGGGCAGCAGTCGAGCATTTTCTGTATCCCGAAAGGCCCGTACAGGACATGCAACATGCGGTCGTGGTGCATTATCCTGCTGAAATGTAGAGTTTCGCACAGATCGAATGAAGGGTAGAGCCCCGGGTCGTAACACATCTGAAATGTAACGTCCACTGTTCGAAGTGCCGTCAATGCGAACAAGAGGTGACCGAGACGAGTAACCAATGGCACGCCATACCATCACGCCGGGTGATAGGCGAGTATGGCGATGACAAATACACGCTTCCAATTTGCGTTTGCCACGATGTCGCCAAACACGGATGCGACCATCATGATGCTGTAAACAGAACCTCGATTCATCCGAAAAAATGACATTTTGCCGTTCGTGCACCCTGGTTCGTCGTTGAGTACACCATCGCAGGCGCTCGTGTCTGTGATGCAGCGTCAAAGGTAACCGCAGCCATGGTCTTCGAGCTGATAGTCCATGCTGCTGCAAACGTCATCGAACTGTTCGTGCAGATGGTTGTTGGCTTGCAAACGTCCCCATCTCTTAACTCAGGGATCGAGACGTGGCTGCACGATCCGTTACAGCCATGCGGATAAGATGTCTGTCATCTCGACTGCTAGTGATACGAGGCCGTTGGGATCCAGCACGGCGTTCCGTATTACCCTCCTTAACTCACCGATTCCATATTCTGCTAACAGTCATTGGATCTCGACCAACGCGAGCAGCAATGTCGCGATACGATAAACCGCAATCGCGATAGGCTACAATCCGACCTTTATCAAAGTCGGAAACGTGATGGCATGCATTTCTCCTCCTTACACGTGGCATCACAACAACGTTTCACCAGGCAACGCCGGTAAACTGCTGTTTGTGTATGAGAAATCGGTTGGAAACTTTCCTCATGTCAGCACGTTGTAGGTGTCGCCGCCGGCACCAACCTTGTGTGAATGCTCTGAAAAGCTAATCATTTGCATATCACAGGATCTTCTTCCTGTCGGTTAAATTTCGTGTCTGTAGCACGTCATCTTCGTGGTGTAGCAATTTTAATGGCCAGTAGTGTACAACATTTATTTTGACCACCGTTATCCAGCGTCATGTCATGGTGTTTTAAGTGTTTCAGGTTGGGAGTTAGAGATCCTTCGCGACCAACTGCACTACTTTTCAAAGACGGAATAACGGCAAGAAGTGAAAGTGCGTTCCCGTGTGTGAGCGTGGTATTTTGTTTAGTCCTTTTCTGCGTTTTCTATACAAGTGCTGCATTTTAGTGAGAGTGCAAGCGTTCGATAGGACGATACGTCTTACTGCAGGCTGTGCTGGAAAGTGGTATTTTATTGATAGAGACGGACTTGGCGAGGTTTAATAGAACCCAATAAATTGTGTGTACCGGCTATAATTAAAGTGCAGTTACTTACAGAGCTCCAGTGTGGACTGCAATTATCGTTTGGCAGCGAAACTTGCAGATATGCTAGTGCGTTAACGCGGAACCTGTTTACGCTGGAAGAAAATTAGTTCCACTTTTGGCCATCCGGTGGCCGAGCGGTTCTAGGCGCCTCAGTCTGGAACCGCGAGACCGCTACGATCGCAGGTTCGAATCCTGCCTCGGGCATGGATGTGTGTGATGTCCTTAGGTTAGTTAGGTTTAGGTAGTTCTAAGTTCTAGGGGACTGATGACCTCAGATGTTAAGTGCTCAGAGCAAAGAGCAATCTGATTTTTTTTTTTTTTTTTTTTTTTTCCTATCAGGTACAAACCCGGCGCTGTACACGTTTGTATGACGGTTTGACATCCACGCAGTCATTTGACAAACCATAACGTGAATGAGCAGTATGGCTATCGAGAAGAAAGACCGTGCGCTGTTGGTGAAACTGTTTTATATGGATGGCAGCAATTACAGTAGTACACTGAGAGAGTAATTCCGACTGTGGGAGTTATTGAAAAATGTTGCTTGTTGCCGTGACTGACCATGCAGCACGTGCCCGTACAGTGTCACGGGAATTTTCCATCCCACGATCAACAGTATGCAAATTCTTGCTGTCTATATTACACTGGTAGCCATACAAGATGCTGACGGTGCAGCAACTGAAACCTCATGTTCCGCAGCAACGTTCTGAATTTGCTCTTCGGTTTCCATGTGTATATGGAAACATTTCTAAACATCTTTCTTGCATTCACAACGCCAGATTTCCACCTGGTGGCCAAGATTTGAACTAATTTTTTTCCTGCGTATATTGCTTCCGCTCTGACGCATTAGCGTAACAATCACGTTTCGCTGCCACACGATAACTACATTCCACACTGAACCATTGTAAGCAGCACCACTTTAATAATAACCACTCGGTGTATTTTCTTTTGTATCTTGATTTTGTTTTCAGGTCTAGTTTCCGCAGTCGCAGTTGTACAAGTCATGTAGTTCAAAAATGGCTCTGAGCACTATGGGACTCAACTTCTGAGGTCATCAGTCCCCTAGAACTTAGAACTAGTTAAACCTAACTAACCTAAGGACATCACACACATCCATGCCCGAGGCAGGATTCGAACCCGCGGCCGTAGCGGTCGCGCGGTTTCAGACTGTAGCGCCTAGAACCGATCGGCCACCCCGGCCGGCTAGTAATCTCCAATGACCAGTGTAACAATGCGATTTTCCTTAGAAATGTGTTTGCCAAGATAGCGAACAGTTCTCATGTTTAAATTTACTACTGTTAAATAGACCGAGCGAGGTGGCGGAGAGGTTACCACACTGGACTCGCATTCGAGAGGACGACGGTTCAAACCCGCTTCCGCCCACCCTGATTTAGGTTTTCCGTGATTTCCCTACGTCGCTTCAGGCAAATATCGGAATGATTCCTTTGAAAGGGCGTGGCCCACTTCCTTGCCCATCCTTCCCCAATCCGATGGGACCGATGACCTCGGTGTTTGGTCCCCTCCCCCAAATCGATCAACCAACCAATTATTAAATACATTACTAACGTCTTTTTTCTTGCTTCATTCATAATATTGCTCTTCACATTGAGGTCCCTTTTCAGTGCACCGCACTTTACAGACACTTTTCGTTCTCATATTGTGTAGATCCACTTACCTTTCGTGTACTTCGTTTTGATGTTCCGGGGTGTCATCGTCTTTTGTTTTTTTTGTCGATGCTGAAGTGTCTCTTATTCCTGTGTGTGTGTGTGTGTGTGTGTGTGTGTGTGTGTTTTTAATAAGGAATGTTGGATGGATGATGTGTGTTTCCATGCAAATGAGTGTAACATCGTTCAGTTGTGCGGGGATAATCGGCGGTAGTTGTTAGAAGCCAGTTGAAGGCGATGTAGGAACTGTTAGCGGTGAACATATTCCCGTCCAGTGGTCCAATGTTTGAATCCTTCTAAAATAATGTGATTTGTTACACGGCTTTAATTTTTGACAATGTAGTAGTGTCTAGCGGGTCGAAGTGAGGCAGGTGATCTTTATGTCTACTGATTTCACGCCAATAACAACGCAGGGAATTGCTCCGTGTTTGTCAATAACCCATTCGGCCTAAATTTGCTCAACAGCATGTAACGTATTGTCCCGAGCATTGCACACGACAAAGAGTGCGTGGATTCCGGCGGCTGCTGTGATTATGGTTGGGTTGGGTTGTTTGGGGGAAGAGACCAGACAGCGAGTTCATCCGTATCATCGGATTAGGGAAGGGCGGGGAAGGAAGTCGGGCGTGCCCTTTGAAAGGAACCATCCCGGCATTTGCCTGGAGCGATTTAGGGAAATCACGAAAAACCTAAATCAGGATGGCCGGACGCGGGATTGAACCGCCGTCCTCCCGAATGCGAGTCCACTGTGTGATTGTGATCAGGCCTGAAGCCACTGAGCCGTGCGTGGCTCGTGTTCGTGCCATCTCTTATTTAACACCTTGTTTTTACCGCACTGCAGCCTCATTATGTTAATTTTCAAATACTGGTGTCTCTGAGTTGTTGCCTTGACTGCCCGTGAGCGGCAGCAGCAGCGCTTATCGATATAGGCCCTGCCGTATTATCTTTGCTAGACTGCTATTACTTCCTGGTCGTCGTGTGTCGTCCAACGAGTTGGAACGCGCCAGCAGTGGAGTTCGGACCTGGCAGTCGGACGGTTGGGACGCGGCAGATGTTCGGTCGGATTGGAGCGGCAGTGCGGTTCGGATAGCCATGGCTCGCCCGACCGTTGCCGGCACACATGGCTAGGGACAGTCTTGGCTGATCGTCGGTTGGTCGTCTTACCGGGCGACGTCAATGTGCTCGCCGGTCGCTTATGGGTTGGCGGTGTGTGTCTCAACTCGTGGTTCCTCTTGGTGATTGTACAGTCACTGCTTTTAGCACTGATCGCTTTCTTCGTCCAAGTGTTTGCGAAACTGTGTATAGCCATTTTAGTGCTGTCTCCGTGCTGATGTGTAGCAGTTGGTCGGTTGGCGCAGTCGCGTTGTAGCACCAGTGGGGCATGCAGCGCCAGGGAGGCGCGAATAGCCATTACTCGCCGATGATTGCCGACACACATGATTTGAGTGGGGACGACTTTGGTCGATCGTCGGTCGGTCGTTTTGTAAGACGACGTATATTTGGCCGGCGATCGCTTATGGGTTGGCTGTGTGTGCCAACTCGTGTTTCGTCCTTGTTTTGCTCAGTCACTGCCGTTAGCATTGTCTAGTTCTAGGTGCAAGTGTTCGTGAAACTATGTGCAGTTGATGTGGTTTGACTGACAAGTTACATAAAGGTTGTCGGCGTACTGGCTCCGCGTTGGTCGGTCGGTCGTTTTGTCGGACGAAGTATATTTGGCCGGCGATCGCTTATGGATTCGCTGTGTGTGCCAACTCGTGATTCGTCCTTGTTTTGCTCAGTCACTGCCGTTAGCATCGTCTAGTTCAAAGGTGCAAGTTTTCGTGAAACTACGTGCAGTTGATGTGGTTTGCCTGACAAGTTACTTAAATGTTGTCGGCGTACTGGCTCAGCGTTGGTCGGTTGGCGTGGAGTAGCGAGGAAGGACAGGATACCATCACTCGCCCGACGATTGTCGACAGACACGTTTGAGTGGCAACGACCTTGCTTGGCTGTTTGGTCGGTCGTCTGATGAGACGACGTGTATTTGGGTCGTCCACCACTTATGGGTGTCTGTGGTCCGTTCTGGTTGTTGTTCAAGTCTCCACTGTTAGCATCGTTTGACTTTTGGCGCAAGTGTGGAGCGGAGCTGATCTTCATCATTGGTCTGTTGACTGTCTGTCGGTTGGGTTCCCAGCGGATTGAAAATGGTTGGGCCGACTGCCTGTCTCACCTAAGCGAGCGTTAGTGTTTCAATTCCAGGCCGACACTCGAACATCTAAGCGCCCTTGTGAGTACTATCCCATTTTTTAAATTTGTTCTAGTTGTTTCTATTTGAATGGTTTCTAGCCGATTATTGTTTTAAATTAGAATTGTTTTGCTCTGAAGGCCTTCAGCCTAGTCCAAAGAACTGTGTCATGTAGGGCTTTGGCATTTTAAAATTTTTAATGTTGTTGAATTTTAGATCTTGGGTCTTCAGCCGATTTTGAGTTTGAGTTGTTTGCTGTTAAGGCCTTCAGCCTAAATTAAAGAACTGCTCCACGTAAGGCCTTTGGTATTTTAAAAAAAATTAATGTTACGGAGTTTTAACTGTTAGGCCTTCAGCCGATTTGAATTTAACTTGTTTATTTTAGTCTAACTAAAGAACTGTTTTAAGTTAAAGCTTGCCTTTTACACTACTGGCCATTAAAATTGCTACACCAAGAAGAAATGCAGATGATAAACGGGTACTTATTGGACAAATATACTAGAAGTGACATGTGATTACATTTTCACGCAATTTGGTTGCATAGATCCTGAGAAATCAGTACCCAGAACAATTACCTCTGGCCGTAATAACGGCCTTGATACGCCTGGGCATTGAGTCAAACAGAGCTTGGATGGCGTGTACAGGTACAGCTGCCCATGCAGCTTCAAAGCGGTACCACAGTTCATCAAGAGTAGTGACTGGCGTATTGTGACGAACCAGTTGCTCGGCCACCATTGACCAGACGTTTTCAATTGGTGAGAGATCTCGAGAGTGTGTTGGCAAGGGCAGCAGTCGAACATTTTGTGTATCCAAGAAGGCCCGTACAGGACCAGCAACATGCGGTCGTGCATTATCCTGCTGAAACATAGGGTTCGCAGGGATCGAATGAAAGGTAGAGCCACGGGTCGTAACACATCTGAAATGTAACGTCCACTGTTCAAAGTGCCGTCATTGCGATCAAGAGGTGACCGAGACGTGTAACCAATGGCACCCCATACCATCACGCCGGGTGATACCCCAACATGGCGATGGCGAATACACGCTTCGAATGTGCGTTTACCGCGATGTCGCCAAACACGGATGCGACCATCATGATGCTGTAAACAGAACCTCGAGTCATCCGAAAAAAATGACATTTTGCCGTTCGTGCACCCAAGTTCGTCGTTGAGTACACGATCGCATGCGCTCCTGTCTGTGATGCAGCGTCAAATGTAACCGCAGCCATGGTCTTCGAGCTGATAGTCCATGCTGCTGCAAACGTCATCGAACTGTTCGTGCAGATGGTTGTTGTCTTGCAAACGTCCCCATCTGTTGACTCAGGGGTCGAGACGTGGCTGCACGATCCGTTACAGCCATGCGGATAAGATGTCTGTCATCTCGACTGCTAGTGATACGAGGCCGTTGGGATCCAGCACGGCGTTCCGTATTACCCTCCTGAACCCACCAATTCCATATTCTGCTAATAGTCATTGGATCTCGACCAACGCGAGCAGCAGTGACGCGATACGATAAACCGCAATCGCGATAGGCTACAATCCGACCTTTATCAAAGTCGGAAACGTGATGGTACGCATTTCTCTTCCTTACACGAGGTATCACAACAACGTTTCACCAGGCAACGCCGGTGAACTGCTGTTTGTGTATGAGAAATCGGTTGGAAACTTTCCTCAAGTAAGCACGTTGTAGGTGTCGCCGCCGGCGCCAACCTTGTGTGAATG
Source organism: Schistocerca americana (assembly GCF_021461395.2). Lineage (NCBI taxonomy): Eukaryota > Metazoa > Arthropoda > Insecta > Orthoptera > Acrididae > Schistocerca > Schistocerca americana. The sequence continues at coordinate 228,823,814 of NC_060123.1, forward strand.
CTCTGAAAAGCTAATCATTAGCATATCACAGCATCTTCTTGCTGTCGGTTAAATTTCGCGTCTGTAGCACGTCATCTTCGTGGTGTAGCAATTTGAATGACCAGTAGTGTAAATTTCTGATTATGTTTGCGTTTTAAGTTATTTGGCCTTCAGCCGTTTTTAAATTGAAGTGGCTTTCAGCTGGTAATTAACTCCCAAAGATTAAAGCTGTGTGTTTAAAAAAAATGCTTTTGGCTCTTGTAATGTTTGGTCAAGTAATAAAGTTCTATGTCCGCCCCCGGTAGCTGAGTTGCCGGGATCCCCGGTGGTCAAGTGGTAAGGGGGTCTGGAACGTACCAGCGCCTCGGCTGGCGGTGGAATTTTCAGACTTCCGAACACTAGCCTCCACCTCTGCCCTGGCATGTGGCGCGTGCCGGACACCCCCGTGGTGTCCGTGCTTCGGATCCCACGTGGAGCTCACTCCCACACTACAAACTAAACCTGATTATGCTGCTCCAAACATTTACAGCCAGCACGGTAGCTCAGCGTGTTCGGTCAGAGGTTTAGCTGCCCTCTGTAATAAAAAACTGAGTTAATGGATCATCGAAGAACTGAAACGGATGTCTTGCGACGTCCGCCCCGAGCAAATGCAACGATAAAAAAAAAAACCTGTGGTCAACGCGACGAACTGTCAATCGTAAGGGCCCAGGTTCAGTTCCCGGCTGGGTCAGAGATTTTCTCCGCTCAGGGACTGGGTGTTGTGTAATCATCATCATTTCATCCCCATCTACGCCGAAGTGGCGTCAAATCGAAAGACTTGCACCAGGCGAGCGGTCTACACGACGGGAGGCCCTCGTCACACGCCATTGTTATATAAAGTTCTAGGTTGGAGTGTAACTGACAGCCCCTTGTTTTGGCCCCGCCCCCAATCTATCTGTACTGTCCTGTCCTGCAGGTTAAACAGGGCGTCTCAGCCACGAAAGCTCTGTAGGACGGACGAAAAGAACGTTATAGTACGTGTTGTGTACATAGTTCCGCGTAGTCACCGCGTACACTACTTTCCCACTAGAGCGCGCCCCGCTAAGCACAACAGCGCAGGCGCAGCCTTCGTCCGTCTCCGCACTACGAGATGGCGCTGCCATAGAGACGGACCAAATTCTGCTTCCGCTGATCCGCGTATTAATATGTAACGCAGCCAATGAGATTGCTGCTAACGTAGAACCTTTTCTCCTCGCAGATCACACTCGCGCAGTGATACATGAACGCGCGAGGTATTACAACGAGTGTACAGACCTCCGATTAGTTAGTCAGCATTTGTCTGCAATAGTCTGTACCAGTCTGTACGAGTTCTACTTCTGTCTGTACCAGTCTATAGTCACGTTTCAGTCTGCGCCTAGTAAGTTTACCATATTCCTGTACACAGCCATGAAGATAAATGTATAGACACTTTTGTCAAGTTGTTGTTGTGGTCTTCAGTCCTGAGACTGGTTTGATGCAGCTCTCCATGCTACTCTATCCTTTGCAAGCTTCTTCATCTCCCAGTACCTACTGCAACCTACATCCTTCTGAATTTATTCAGTCTATTCACCTCTTGGCCTCCCTCTCCGATTTTTACCCTCCACGCTGCCCTCACATACTAAATTGGTGATCCCTTGATGCCTCAGAACATGTCCTACCAATCGATCCCTTCTTCTAGTCAAGTTGTGCCATAAACTTCTCTTCTCCCCAATCCTGTTCAATACCTCCTCATTAGTTATATGATCTACCCATCTAATCTTCAGCATTCTTCTGTAGCACCACATTTCGAAAGCTTCTATTCTCTTCTTTTCCAAACTAGTTATCGTCCATGTTTCACTTCCATACATGGCTACACTCCATACAAATACTTTCAGAAACGACTTCCTGACACTTAAATCAATACTGCATGTTAACAAATTTCTCTTCTTCAGAAACGCTTTCCTTGCCATTGCCAGTCTACATTTTATATCCTCTCTACTTTGACCATCATCAGTTTTTTGCTCCCCAAATAGCAATACTCCTTTACTACTTTGAGTGTCTCATTTCCTAATCTAATTCCCTCAGAATCACCCTGACTTAATTCGACTACATTCCATTATCCTCGTCTTGCTTTTGTTGATGTTCATCTCATATCCTCCTTTCAAGACTCTGTCCATTCCGTTCAACTGCTCTTCCAAGTCCTTTGCTGTCTCTGACAGAATTACAATGTCATCGGCGAACCTCAAAGTTTTTATTTCTTCTCCCTGGATTTTAATACCTACTCCGAACTTTTCTTTTGTTTCCTTTATTGCTTGCTCAATATACAGATTGAATAACATCGGGGATAGGCTACAACCCTGTCTCACTACCTTCCAAACACTGCTTCCCTTCCATGCCCCTCGACTCTCATAACTACCATCTGGTTTCTGTACAAATTGTAAATAGCCTTTCGCTCCCTGTATTTTACTCCTGCCACCTTCAGAATTTGAAAGAGAGTATTCCAGTCAACATTGTCAAAAGCTTTTTCTAAGTCTACAAATGCTAGAAACGTAGGTTTGCCTTTCCTTAATCTAGCTTCTAAGATAAGTCGTAAGGTCACTATTGCCTCACGTGTTCCAATATTTCTACGGATTCCAAACTGATCTTCCCCGAGGTCGGCTTCTACCAGTTTTTCCATTCGTCTGTAAAGAATTCGCGTTAGTATTTTGCAGCCGTGACTTATAAACTGATAGTTCGGTAATTTTCACATCTGTCAACACCTGCTTTCTTTGGGATTGGAATTATTATATTCTTCTTGAAGTCTGAGGGTATTCCACGTGTCTCATACATCTTGCTCACCAGATGGTAGAGTTTTGTCATGACTGGCTCTCCCACGGCCGTCAGTAGTTCTAATGGAATATTGTCTACTCCCGGGGCCTTGTTTCGACTTAGGTCTTTCAGTGCTCTGTCAAACTCTTCACGCGGTATCGTATCTCCCATTTCATCTTCATACACATCCTCTTTCATTTCCATAATATTGTCCTCAAGTACATCGCCCTTGTATAGACTCTCTATATACTCCTTCCAACTATCTGCTTTCCCTTCTTTGCTTAGAACTGGGTTTCCATCTGAGCTCTTGGTATTCATACAAGTGGTTCTCTTTTCTCCAAAGGTCTCTCTAATTTTCCTGTAGGTAGTATCTATCTTACCCTAGTGAGATAAGCCTCTACATCCTTACATTTGTCTTCTAGCCATCCCTGCTTAGCCATTTTGCACTTCCTATCGATCTCATTTTTGAGACGTGTGTGTTCCTTTTGCCTGCTTCATTTACTGCATTTTTATATTTTCTCCTTTCATCAATTAAATTCATTATTTCTTCTGTTACCCAAGGATTTCTACTAGCCCTCGTTTTTTTACCTACTAGATCCTCTGCTGCCTTCACTACTTCATCTCTCAAAGCTACCCATTCTTCTTCTACTGTATTTCTTTCCTCCATTCCTGTCAATTGTTCCTTTATGCTCTCCCTGAAACTCTGTACAACCTCTGGTTCTTTCAGTTTATCCAGGTCCCGTCTCCTTAGATTCCCACGTTTTTGCAGTTACAATCTACAGTTCATAACCAATAGATTGTGGTCAGAGTCCACACCTGCCCCTGGAAATGTCTTACAATTCAAAACCTGGTTCCTAAATCTATGTCTTACCATTATATAATCTATCTGAAACCTGTCAGTGTCTCCAGTCTTCTTCCATGTATACAACCTTCTTTTATGATTCTTGAACCAAGTGTTAGCTATGATTAAGTTATGCTCTGTGCAAAATTCTATCAGGCGGCTTCCTCTTTCATTTCTTAGCCCCAATCCATATTCACCTACTACGTTTCCTTCTCTCCCTTTTCCTACTACCGAATTTTCGTCTCCCTTCACTATCTGAATAATTTCTTTGATTTCATCATACATTTCTTCAATTTCTTCGTCATCTGCAGAGCTAGTTGGCATATAAACTTGTACTACTGTAGTAGGCGTGGGCTTCGTGTCTATCTTGGCCACAATAATGCGTTCACTATGCTGTTTGTAGTAGCTTACCCGCACTCCTATTTTCCTATTCATTATTAAACCGACTCCTGCATTACCCCTATTTGATTTTGTATTTGTAACTCTGTATTCGCCTGACCAAAAGTCTTGTTCCTCCTGCCAGCGAACTTCACTAATTCCTACTATATCTAACTTTAACCTATACATTTCCCTTTTTAAATTTTCTAACCTACCTGCTCGATTGAGGGATCTGACATTCCATGCTCCGATCCGTAGAACGCCAGTTTTCTTTCTCGTGATAACGACGTCCTCCTGAGTAGTCCCCGCCCGGAGATCCGAATGGGGGACTATTTCACCTCCGGAATATTTTACCCAACAGGACGCCATCATCATTTAACCATACAGTAAAGCTGCATGCCTTCGGGAAAAATTACGGCTGTAGTTTCCCCTTGCTTTCAGCTGGTCGCAGTACCAGAACATCAAGGCCATTTTGGTTAGAGTTAGAAGGCCAGATCAGTCAATCATCCAGACTGTTGCCCCTGCAACTACTGAAAAGGCTGCTGCCCCTCTTCAGGAACCACACGTTTGTCTGGCCTCTCAACAGATACCCCTCCGTTGTGGTTGCTACGGTACGGCTATCTGTATCGCTGAGGCACGCAAGCCTCCTCACCAACGGCAAGATCCATGGTTCTTGGGGGGGTTTTGTCCAGTATCAAGAGATATATGTGAGAATTAGATTAACGTACCAATACCAAAGGAACTTCAGATTGTCAATTGTAAACAGCATCCAGAATCAAGTTGCGTAATGTCTATGCTTTTTATTATTTTAATAAATGTGTGTGAAAATTAATCAAGTTCATTTTAAAGTTGGTCACCGTCAATCTGCTACTCCAAGCGTGCAAGTGGCATTTCTATCGTCTGACCTAACGGCAGAAGATAAACACGCCACGATAAGACCACGAGACATATAGCTGACACTCGCCTACATCGTTAGAGCGACAAGTCAAATAATCTGATGGTGTGTGTACTGAAGGTCTTACAGTACGCACATCACAGTACGTAAGACGCTCATTAGTAACAATCATTTCACGAATGAGCACACCGCTCGGGTAACGCACGAGAGGGCTCCTTCGTGGACAGGTTTACGTAACGTGTAGGGCAATGGCAGAAGCGTGTCGCCGCACGCTCGCGGGCCGTCCCAGTTCCGGTGCGTGCGGGCCCGCGGCTGTGGGAAGCCGGCCTCCGAACCTCCTCACACCGCACTCCCCAATTAGCAGGCGAGGCGCCCAGGCTGCTGGCGGCGAGGCACGCCACAGCACTCGCGGCCGAGCAACAGGTTCCGCCGGCGCTTTCTACACACCACGCCGCGACCCGTCTCTCCGACACCCGGCTCCGCTTTAGGGGGGATCGCTCGCTGGAAATGCGGCTCGCATCACTCACGGGGAAAATCTGGAAAACCACTGGCGCCGGTGAAGTGGCGACCTAGATTTTATTTAAATGCTGTTCGTCACGAGACATAGTCATAAACTTAAATTATCGCATCTAAAAAATCAAGTTGCGACCATCAATCTTGGTAAAGGTGTTCTCTGCATATTCATATCCCAATAATGAATGATTTGGCGGAGATTTTGTTCTAGAAGTTGCAAGATCCCCTCGCTTCTAAACTGACACTGTGTAAGACGTGGTGGTCTCCTGACCTTTATTGCTTACATATTCCACCCTCACAATCACATTCCGCACATCTAGACGCTTCATTCGAACCCAAACTCGATAAGATAAAGTCAATATTGTATGAATTCATGTAAACAATATGCAAATAACTAATAAATCGCAAATGCGGACCATGGTTGAAATATTCGAAGCTGGCGTGCACACATACATTCCAGACACGATGGTCACAGGAGCATTTAGTTCGAGAGAGGCAACCGCACGCCAGGAGGCCGGTCCCAACCGATCTACGTCGGCCGGTGTCCGCCCGTAGAGCAGACAGCATTTGCCCGAGTGAAAGGACGACCCCGTGTTCGGCTTAAAAGCAAATTCCGCTACATTGTGTGGGAGCAGCCTGCCTACGCATTCTTTACACATAGCACGCAGTTTCAGAGATTTTCACAGGGAGACAGCAAACGCCAAACACCGATACTACAGATTTCCGGATTGGTCGCCTTAAACGAAACGTCATTCTCCCGTTTTAGAAGAGCAATGCTCATTGGCAGACGACATTTCTGACGCCTTGAGCTGAAGGAGTAATGGAAGAGACCGAAAGATATACCCCTTCATGTCTGGCGTGGAGAGGCGCCGTTCCATTGTCGCTCTTGGAGTGAGAAACAAGTGTCTCCTCAGTACTTCACTGGGAGAGCACCTCTGTCGAGAGCGAATCAAAGTGCGACTCTATATTGAGTCCTTGTGATGAAGCGTTGTTCAGTGTGTTGGCCGACACACTTATTGTGCGGTGTGAAAGGACAGAGTTATAGTTAAACGCCTGCGAGCGAATATTTGAGTGGCATCGCGGTGGACTGGTTATCTGACCGGTGTACCACGGCAATAGTTAGGCTAGGGGCGAATAGGAATACTTGACTTCATCAAGGTGTAGGGAGAGTTTGATTGGCGAAGGTCAATCCGGTTTACCACGCCAATAGTTGGACTAGGGGCGAATAGGAATGCTTGACTTCATCAAGGTGTAGGGAGAGTTTGATTGGCGAAGGTCAATCCAGATAGAACGAGAGTTATCTTATCTGTCTGCAGCGAGCGGCGAAGACAGCAGTCATCGCAGCTTACGGTATTGTGCGCTACAGCTATTGCGAGCCCCATATTTCCTCCAGAACAGTACACTTCACTGCATTTCACACGTGACAGCCTCGACCGTACCTAGCAACATTCTAAAGGATAATTATTCAACTTGAGTAGGCGCGCCTCTCTGCCATTCTGCCAAGTCAACAAGCATCTTAAAATTTGTATAGAAATTTCATTAGCGAATCCTATCCTTGAAAGGTAACCTCACATCCCGAAAAGAACCAGGATATAACTTCTTCAATTCATAACTAAAAGTGCCATTGTGATTTCACAGAATTTTTGCAAAAATAAATAATAACTTTCGTTAGTTTCATGTTTTTCTTACACTAACTAGCACTACTCCAGTACCCAAGTATCCCACTAGTTACGTAAGAAATTTTGCGAATTTTTGTGTCATTTCCTTAGAGCGGACGACTCCAGAAGATATTTATTGCTGAAAGTTTTTCAGGCATTTCTCTTTAGAACGTTAGGAGCGTCTGCCTGACTACTGTAGTAGCGTGGGGGGTGGAAATTGCATCTTGCAGGAGCCACAGGGTAACGGGTACATCTGAGATTAACCCGTTGCGCAGAATAACAGATCAACCCCATACCTCAGAACTGTTATTACTCAGCTTAGCCGCTAGTCCGTAGAGGGTGGTATATGTGACGTACAGTATAACTGGTCACAATTTCCACACGGAATTTGCGAGTGTAAGTCGGACTTTCCTTGTTTTTTGGTGGTCGTGTGGCCGGATTTCCTCCTACCTGTGCGCGGTGCAGCTCTCGTAAATGTCGTCCCGTGCTGATTCTTCATTCGCGTATTGGATGTGTCTGTCGGTGGACGCTAATTATCTGAAATTGCTGTCGATCAACTTTGGGGTATCTATTTACTCGAAATTAACATTCAGAATGCCGTAAATCACTTTTATTCCTATTAGATCAATAATGAAACACTCATGTCACAAACTACTCGTAACCGAGAGCATGGCTACCACCGAACAAGACAGGAAGAGCTCTTAACGCCGACTGGCGACTTTGGCGCGCAGTCCGTATCTCTTACTAGTTTCGTCACAGTTCGCGGATTTCCGATCAAGTTCTTACTTACTAAGATATGCATTTGTTAATGAACAGGTGTGAATTTTAACGAGGCAAAATTATGATGAATAGTTTTAAACATCCAGAGGCTTCTCCTAATATTCATGTTGTAATAAATGACTTTAATGATTAAATATACATAAACAAAATCGGTGAATTGGGCGCCAAGATGGCGGTACTTCCCGTGATGTATATTTCCCAGGCTGACGCTTGTTGCTACGGTGCAGCGCCGAGCCTCACCCCACTACGCGCGACATATGGTCGCTTCGTCACCTAGCCAGCCAGCGTGGGAAATGCTCTCCGACTCATGGCCGGATACGGACTACAGCACTTCCTAACTATCGTGAATACATCAATAAGAGACAATAATTTATTAAAACTGGTAAAAATGTCTTCCTCACGTAAGAGGCACCTTACAAAGACTGCGTTTTCATTGGCCAGGAAACTTCAACTCGAAAACGACGTCCTCGTTATTCTCTTCATCAGACGGTAGAGAAAAAGGACACTGGCTGCAGTGTCATAACTGTATTTGGAGGGAGGGGGGGGGGGCAAAGTTCCATTGCTCCAAACATTGTCCTATGCAGAATGAACTGGCCGTTGCCGTCCTGCACGAATCCCCCTTCAGCAGTTTCCTACAACGCTTCGTCTTGAAAGTCTTCCGTAATCTTGTCACAAGATATCGGTAGCGCCCGGTGGTGACAAAAATCGTGGGATACCTCCTAATATCGTGTAGGACCGCCTTTTGCCCGGCGTCCCGCAACAACTCCATGTGACATGAACTCGACAAATCGTTGGAATGTCCATAACTGCGGAAGCGTTTCCGGTGCTGGATTTCGGGCACGAACTGACCTCTCGATTATGTACCGTAAGTGTCCTCTGAGTCTTTCGCGACGGCATACATGAATAGTACGTCCTCGGTTTCCAAGCCGCGTCAGTTCGAATAAAATCCTCGAGCTTTCGATGACCATCTCCGCTATCGTCGACAGGAGTTTACTGACTGCCGGGGCTTATATAGGCATGATGACATCATCAGCAGCTCCGCCACCGTGCGAATTGTTTGTCCGATGTACATGCTGCCACATTCTCAGTGTACGCCATACACTCGAAGAGAAATGCCATCTTTAACAGGGCGCAACATATCTCGTATCTTGGGGGCGGGTCGGAACACTGGTCTTAGACCATGTTTCTGTAGCAGACGTCCCAACATGCTGGCCGTCGTCACAGATAATCTTGGCTCTATGAAAGACCACCTACAGTCTGAATTACAGAACTTAAAACGGGTTTCGGGGAAAATGGATACAGCAAAAGAGACATTGCAAACGTTTTCGAGGTCCGCCGACGAGAGACACCTGGTGAATCAGTAGAAGAGGCCAAACGGACTGCATTCCTGCCATACTGTGGAGCAACTAGCAGCAAGTTACGGGTCTATCTGATTGGCCGCTCACGATGTCATCATGCCTATATAAGTGAGAATCCGTAGCAGCCCCGGCAGTCAGTGAATTCCTGACGATGATGGCGGAGATAGTCATCGAAAGCTCGTGGATTTTATTCGAATTGACGAGACCTTGAAACGCGTACGTTTCATATGTATTCATTACCAGCGATGGCGAGGCATGACAGAATCTCTGACCAGAGAGTTGTTTATCGTTGCTAGTCTGCGCTTGACCGCGCGAGAGTTCAGTTGCGAGTTGTACTCAGTCAGAAGTAGTTGTGTGTGAGGAGTCGGCGGGCGTCGACATGGGTCTCTGGTCAAGGTTCGCGAAGAGGTATATTGTTAAATAAGGTAATGAAGCAGCATTGCGCTCATCTGATAATGTAATGTATGTTAACTGTAATTAATTTGTTCAAGAAATGCCCCAATAATAATTTTGTTTTCAAAGCAATCGTTTTTAAGAAAAGAATCATTCCTATTGAAACAATATTTCCTATGGTTTTCCTCCCAGAATCAATTTATCAGATTAATTATTGCACAGGGCCTACGGTCAGCGATGCTGCCCTATTATTGTGGGTTTAATGATTAAATTTCATTTCTCAATTTTTGTGTCGAGTTTACATTGGGCCATTATTTTTCAATGTTTTTGTAGCGAAGGTACAGTCGCTTTTATTTCAATTTAACGATGTTTTGTGGGAGCTCAACAACATTTGGGTCATTATTATTCAGTAATCTTGTTGGGAACTAACTTTTGGCACGTTTTCATTGAGTTTTCTTTTATTTTTGTTGGGAAGTCACACTTGGGGTCTATTCACATTATCATTTGTATTGTCTTGTAAAAATTTGCTGGGAGGTTACGTTTAGCACGATGCCCATTAACATTTAATTATTGTCATTTTCAAAATTTTGCGGGGAGGTTACAACCTGAAAACCGAGAACGTTTTATTCATGTACCATAAGTATTCGATAGGATTCATGTCGGGAGACCTGGGTGGCCAAACCATTCGCTCGAACTGACCATAACTGTCTCCCGGTGACATGACACTGTATCACTCATAAAAATTCCATCGTTGTTTGGTTAACATTAAGTCCATGAAAGGCTGCAAATAGTATACAAGTACCCAAACGTAGCCATTTCCAGTCTATGATCGGTTCAGTTGGACTAGAGGACCCAGTCCATTCCATGCGAACACAGCCCACTCCATTACGGAACCACCAACAGCTTGAACAGTGATTTGTTGACAACTTGGATTCATGTCTTCGTGAGGTCTGCGCCACACTCGAACCCTACCATCAGCTCTTACCAATGAAATCGCGACGGATCTGACCAGGAGTGTGTTTTCCAGTCGTCTAAGATCCAGCGCCCAGCAGAGGCGCTGAAGACATGCGTTGTTAGCAGGAGCACTGACGTCGGTCGTCCACTGCCATAGCTCACTGGGGCCAAATTTCGCCGCACTATGCTAACTGATACGTTTGTCGTAGATCCCATATTGCTTTCTGCGCTTATTTCAAGCAATGTTGCTTGCCTGTTAGCACTGACGACTAGATGCAGACGCCGATGTTCTCGGTCGTTAAGTGAAGGCTGTCGGCGACTACGTTGTCCGTGGTGAGAGGTAAATACCTGAAATTTGGTATTCTCGGGACAATCTTGACGCTGTGAGTGTCGGAATATTGGATTCCGTAATGATGCCCGATATGGAATGTTCCATGCGTCAAGCTCCAACTACCATTCCGCGTTCAGTCTGTTAATTGCCGTCGTGGTGCTATAATCACGTATGAAACCTTTTCACAAGAATCACCTGAGTACAAATGGCAGCTCCGCCAATGCACGATGCTGTGCCATCTGTATATGTGCGTATCGCTATGCGATGACTTTTATCATATTGGGTTTTACAACATGTCCAAACATGGCAACATATATCAGTCAATGGTTCATAGTAGAGGTCAGTGTTGTCAAGTCAGCAGTTACTACTCCACCAACACAGGGTTCCATTTGGCGGCACACTTTTACATTGGCTGCTCTAAGAACGAATAAAAGTATGCGTGCACCGAGCGCGCAGTCAAATCGCCAGTCACTGTTGCATTGCAGCGATCTCGCCCATATCTGCGAAACAGCAGTCGTTATGTAAGTGAATAGGGCAGTGTACACGCGTTCGTGACCCCGACAACGGCTGCCGTCAGTCGCTAGGGATGCAGCCCCTTTGGACGTGAAATTTTTCATTGAATGGGTGAAGAATATCCTGCCATATTGGACGCACCTAGCAAGCTTTATCATACTATCATGACAGGATTGAGAGAAGAGACCCACGGCTTCAAACCTGTGCTAAGTTTTTTTGAGTGTTTCACTGTCAAACCGAATCAGGAGAGAAATGATATAGGTGAACATGCTGTTCAACCACTTTGTGTTTGTGTACTATAGGTGGCGTTTTCCCTCGAATATGGCCATTTCAAACTTGGAATAGCGCTAAGCGGCAAATGTTTTGCTTCTTAGCGCGAGCCATTTCATATGACTGAACAAATTTTCAGTTAACACTAACAGTTTAAAACACATTCTGTTACCTCAGCCTGTTCAGTGTAATTAGTGCTTTATTGCACTGCAGCAACAAAATGCATAACTGCACACATTTGAATATTCATATAAATGGAATAGTCTCCCACATTCAGGAATAAATTTATAGTTTTCACTACGATTGTTATCGACCTGAATTAAATACATTTGTCTTGGCGTTCCACTTCCCAGCATTGTATATAAAATAATCAGTGAAAACGTTTCTTTTATTGTTAAATTGAACTTACTGCTTGGGTTGATGGCATTCCGTTGCCCAGATTTTAAATCCCCCGGTATTTTTCGGCCACTGTTCTTCTGTGAATTTCGCTATGCACTCTATATGCAAGACTTGTCATGCAGCTTCACAAATTTTCCTCGTCATATTGCAGTGTTGTGCAGCCAATTCTGTATTGCTACTGAATAGCAATTAGATTGCAGCCACTACCCAGATATCCGGAAGAGGCGATCAGTTGAAAGAGGCGATCAGTTGAAAGAGGCGATCAGTTGAAAGAGGCGATCAGTTGAAAGAGGCGATCAGTTGAAAGAGGCGATCAGTTGAAAGAGGCGATCAGTTGAAAGAGGCGATCAGTTGAAAGAGGCGATCAGTTGAAAGAGGCGATCAGTTGAAAGAGGCGATCAGTTGAAAGAGGCGATCAGTTGAAAGAGGCGATCAGTTGAAAGAGGCGATCAGTTGAAAGAGGCGATCAGTTGAAAGAGGCGATCAGTTGAAAGAGGCGATCAGTTGAAAGAGGCGATCAGTTGAAAGAGGCGATCAGTTGAAAGAGGCGATCAGTTGAAAGAGGCGATCAGTTGAAAGAGGCGATCAGTTGAAAGAGGCGATCAGTTGAAAGAGGCGATCAGTTGAAAGAGGCGATCAGCTGAAAGAGGCGATCAACTGAAAGAGGCGATCAGTTGAAAGAGGCGATCAGCTGAAAAAGATGAACAGTTGTTGTTGCAGATGAAGTTTTAATTCTTCAAATGGCTGCACCTTCATTCGAAAATAAAGAATACTTGAATCTTCTGTTAAGTCTATAAACACCGTCATGAATGCTCTTTACAGCAGGCGTGAACTAACCATTTGGAGAGTCCAAAACCTTCTGTTGCTTTTCTTTATGTATTTGTTAACGAAATACGCAAACACTGCCTGCTTCCTTCTACCTAAGTGAATACTGGTTTGCTTCGAATATGTACTGCTGCGCAAATATTGCTGTGTGCGCTGGAATGATTTTTGACGGCCTACTCGCGCTGCGAGCACACGCATCGAGCTCAAGTACGTGGACGCCGCATGACGAAGCTACGTTATTAGGTCAATACTGCTGCAGCCCTTCTAATGTCAAGTTACTTTTGCTCTGAATCGCTATGAAACGATAACTGGTTGCTTTACTTCGTTTTCAATAACTCAGCATTTGAAACCAACGGAAATTTTACCAATAAAAATGTTTTATTTAGAAACTACAAATTTTAGCACCACTGATTTGGCAAGTTGAATTTTTGCCAGTTTGCTTCCTCCCGTTAATATCAGTTTTCTTTACAAAGCGGTTATAACTAAGACTAATAAACAATCGTAAAGACCGGTTAATAAGACTAAAACATCGGTAGATTTTCCCATCCCTTTTCCTCAGTTGTCTTCGCGTCATCGGCACATAGCTTCCGAGGATGCAGACATAATGAACTGCAGCAACTATGCCGTCTGCGGAATTCCCTTTGCTATTCCTCAAAAGACCATCGTCCTCGCGCACACCTGATAGCTGTCAGCTGCACCCACAACTGCGGAGAGTAGTTCGTAACTCCAATGGTTTCGTACAAAGCGATACCAACAGCTGACGAGCACCTCCACATCGTCTCGAGACTTTTGTATTTACAACACTGACAGTCATTTGTTTTACAAACTTTTGACAGTTGTGTGTTTGATGTGCACACTTGTTATAAGTGATATTAACATTATGGTCTCTAAACACAAGACTGCGGCAGTGAAGAGAAAAGAAAAAAAAGAGAAGAAAGGGAAAGAAAGGTCAGCAAGGTTCAGTGAATGTGCGTAATAGCGACGTAAGTGTTCACATATTACACTTATTTGTGGCAATGAATATGAAATTAAAACAAGGTCACAGCTCAATGTCAAACAATAAGCAGGTTTAGCCCAGTGGCTACCGCAGTGCCATACACTGTTACATTGTATTGATTGGCAGCAGTGGCTGACGTTACGAAAACTTCCGAATTCTATCGAGCTACGAGCAGTACTAAGCGGTTAATGCTTAAGAGAAGTTTAATATGCTGCAAATTGTTCAATACTCGTTGTTTATTAATTTGTCAGCCTCGATAGCGGAATGGTGAGCATGCTTCCTACGCAAAGATACTGGATACATTTCACCAACAACCTCCAACTGGAGAAAAATTTTAAAAGGCAGAAAGTAAGTACAAAAATCATCGTTTACTTATTTTTTCTGTGAGGTCTGTAAAAGTTTTAGTGGTTTCCGCTCCGCAAATGCCTGTAAAGTCGAGTGACATTGTGCTATTTCTCGCTGCTACTGACGTTTCCAATCAAACAATAATTGTAACTGTTCAAAATACTAAATCTAGTTTCATATTCATTACTACAAAGAAGTACCTACCCATGATCGTCTTTATAATGTGCTTTCAAGAACCCACTTTATCACGTGTGAATTTTCTATTATCGGCACGAAGCATATGTTGTTAGAACTCTACAAAATGGCCTTAACTACTTTCCCCTGCACCACCCATCTCCCCACGGGAGTGCTCCTCTCCCTCTCTTCCAGATCTCTACGAGATGAACTCACTAAAACCACAGTCTAACACAACAGTCGCGACACTTCGTCTAGATTTTGTTGCCTGCCGCGCCAGCAGCGCCCCAAGCGGCCAGTAACTTAAACTATGAGTTCGGCGCGATCGTGAAAGCGAATAGTGGTTGTTTATTTTGATTTCTACAATGGTTTTTACAAGGGGGAGCGTTTGTAGCTCAATACATTGCAGCAACAGCAGGAAGAAAACACCACAGATGTCTTTTTTTTAGGTTTCCTAAGGATCCTGAGAGATATATACCATCATGTTACTAAACTACATGTGTATTAATGATTAATGTTTCGTTTTAGGAGCAGAAAATGGCTAAGTAATAGCAGACGAGAAGACCTTATGAAAAAAGACCCAGTTTTTCTGTATAATAATATTAGGTTTTGCTTGCTACATTTCGAAAAAACCAGTTCATGAAAGAAGACAGTAATAAACTCGTGTGGAATGCAGTATCCACACTTTTTGACATCCCAAATAAGCCATCTCAACTGACGATGAAGAGGAAACTGCCACAAGGATTCGACAATCTATCTAAAGCTGTAAAACAGTACTATGACACAGAAGCAGCCAGTTCAACTCTCCATGTATCAGTGCCAGATTCGTGTGAATCGTCAATACAAACCTGCTTTGACGATGAAGTGGTTAGATTATTATTCGTATCTTACAAAAGCGTAATGTTTGGTATGTATTTCATTCACTTATGTTGTAAGTCACTTAATTTTCCTTGCTTCCTTCGCGTGATGACATTATTTTCTTAGCACCTTGTACACTGACAGGTTGTTTGAAAATTATTCAAACATTTGGTTTTGCGTGAAATGTAATGTAATAAGCTTATTATAATGTTTTCAAGATATTTCTTCCACTATTTGGCAGTTGCTTGTCTCACTTAGAATAATATAAAGATGAAGGTCGTACTTGTGGCAACAGGCGACGACAATGACAAACACAGTCGGCCTACAGAAGGGTAAATGAGCTATCGATCGCTTTTTCATGTAGAGGTACATGTCCGTGCTTCTTACATGTGAATCTATGTGTTTATATTCTTTTGATATCAACATGGTAAGCTGCAGTTCTATCCAACGTCACAAGTTTTTCTTCACGAATGTGTTGTAGCTTGCCACTCGATTCACGGTTTTATGTCCATACTTGAGCTTATTTTAGAATAATTTTTAGAAACATATACGCCTTCTGATACTACACAAACCATTGGAGGCAAGAAAATAATTCAAATATTTCGTAAATTACGTAGGAAATGGGTGCAAAACAAACATTATGCTTACGAAGTGTCTAACGTTCCCCTTACTCGCCGCTTGGAGCGCTAGTGTCGCTCCATCTGCCAAACGGTAACAACTTTTACAGCAGTGTCGCGACTGTTATGTTGGACTGTGCTAAAACTGTTACAGACTATATAGCTTGCCCCTCCCGCTCCCCCCCCCCAAAACCCGCGCCATTTTCTTTATACCCCTGCGACTCCTGCCCGGAACTCGTCGATGGGATTCGTAAGACTTCGTGTCATTTGAAACTGCTGCCAACAAGGGCAATCTACTAGAGATGGGCAAACTGAAACACGTAACTGTTTCGAAACTAATGAAACAGTACGATGTAATGTTTCGATACACTGTTTCGAAACAGTGAAACAGTTTGTGTTTTGTAATCTAATAAATCTACACATTTTATCATCTTGAATGTCTACTGTATAAGTATGTCCACATAAACATAAATGAGGTGCGAGAGCGCTAATCATATCGTAGAAAGTATGAAACTATCACTTAGGCGTCTTGGCAGTTTCGCATTTCCTTCAGCAAATGCGCTGCTTTCGTGTCGTGTGACTTTCATACTTTTCAGTTGGCTGAGGACAGCCATAGCTGAAGACAGAAGAACCACCACGAACGGAACTGGAGGTGGGAGCAAACTGCAGAAACAACGGATATGCTACTGGGATTCCCACATTCCATTAGTATGGCTAATATACTCATCCTACTAATTTCCATGCACACAAAGGGAATCATTGTGGATAATAGACACAGTGACTATAGAGTCACAAATAACACCAAATAATTCGAATAAATAACAAAATGTAACAGAAAAAAAATTTTGTGTTTCAAGGTGTTTCGAACCGTTGCTATAAATTTACGATGCTTCCCGTTCACCATTACACTATCAGTGATATGTCAAACACATTGCTTGCAATTATACCTACATCAAATTTATGTACATGTCTAATAACTGTCACTCTACGCCTTTTTTTATTTAAAATGTTGTAGTCTTACTTGCGTTTCTTAATATGATTTCTGTACATGAACAGAGAAGCGTATGTTATAAAAAAAGTGTAATTTAACTGAATGATTTTCACATATTTATCATTTTGAATGTGAATAGTATGCGTTGTTTTATTGTTTGGTTAGTGTTTATAAAGCAGATGTTACGCCATTTCAGAATAGGGCAGTCTGCTAGAAACGAAGCTTTATTTTCGGGTATCTTAAGCTTCATGCTATTGCTTGTCAAAAGATTTCGACACTCTTGAAAGTGTTTCATGAAGTGGTATGTTGTGTTTCAGTACCTGTGCCGATCCCGAATCTCGTCCGACACAGAGCGGAATGAAACATCACTGTTTCGATACAATTAGTCCGTTCCAGGCACAGGTGGACTGAAACAGTCTTATTTTGAAACAACGATACAGTTTCTGTGCCTGGCTCGAGATCCGAGACAGTGGCGGAATGAAACACCACTGTTCCGAAACAGTGAACCATAGCCGTTCCGAAACACTGAAACAGTTCCAGGTATCGATACACTGTATCGAAACATAGAAACAGTGGCCAAGTCTACAATCTACCCTGAGGCTCTGCACTAGCCATTAAGCAGCGAACAGCTTATTGATTATCAGTGAGCTGCGTGTTACGGCTGTTCAAAAAGTTTTCACTAAATCTTGTTACTTTTGCCCCTCATTTTCACGGCAACAAGTGATCGGTATGAAGCGCGAACCGAGTGTGTTGCCAGTCCTGCAGGAAATCTTCCCACTCAGAGGTGGCCAACTTCCTCCTCCCTCGGCGCACCGTACTCACGTCACCTCAGGTATCAAAATGAATTGGACAAGCTATATATTAGAGCGTTCAATTATCAAATTGTGAATGATAAAAGATTATTTCTTTTGATGTAAGTATGACCTAGATGTCATTCTTTACTGAATGGTTTCTTGCAATGTTGTAACAAGCTCCGTTCAGGGCACCCCAAGAAGCAAGACTGGAGGAGGAAGAGTGCGTTTCTCGATTCTAAGACGTTCTGCATACGACGACTTATATTTTTGTTACCTGCAGAAATTGGACCCAGGTTCCCAAATTAAATTGTAAGTTTTAGACCACTCGCCCAAAGTGGAGCTGCGAGCAAAGCCATAAAAATGTCTCATACTCTACGCTTGCATGATATGCTACGTGCAATTTCACAGAAAAATACTTATCTTTTAAAATCAACAATCTGTGACATATTACGAAGCTCAGATTACATATTTTTCAGAATATGGCCTCCCCTACCTAAAACCACTTTGATATTCACCTTTATTACTCTCATATGCAAATGTTTGCAAAGAAATCCCTCTGTTGTGGTCAACATCTTACTTATTACCTTTCTTATGTAGTGGATATATCAAGGCCACCTTCCCGCTTAGCTCTTACCTTCGCTATTTACGTCGATCCCTCCCTGTAATTCGTTATGTTCAAACGTTCCATCGACCTGCCGTAGCTGAAGTAATTAATGGTAGTGAAGGTGATGTGTACGTGCCAACAGGTTGTACAGAACCAACGCAATGAGACTGGCTGGGAGTTTTTCTGGTTTTCCAAATTTTCGCAAAGATTAACGTTAGCTCTTTCTCTTTTGTTTTTGGTACAGACCATTTCAAAAGTTCTGCTCTTATTAGAGTCTTCTCCGTTAGCTTTATAAGGTTTTAAGAACTTCTTTAGTTCAATGTCTTTGATAGTGAGCGGTAGATCCTGATTTATATTTTCAGAAATTTGTATTTGGCTTATGTACTGGTTCTGGACAATTAAGAAGCTAATCAAAATATCTTACAAGTATTTCAAAATTTTTAATGTTATATAAACTAGATCAGTGGGCCTAGTCTCGCACCATTCTGTTGTTGGATTTACATTTGAAGTACATATACCTATTTTTTTAAATTTCACTTTCTCCTCCAAAGATCTAGGGGCTCTTTAGGAGATCATCTACAGAAAAACTTTCAACTAAATTTCCTCGTATAATCGCCTGTTTTGCCTCAGTCGAATATATTAATTCTATGTACATAAATTTAACTGTTGTTTTTAAATTTTATGATTAATAGTTAAACATTTGCAAGGAAAAAATGAAATGAAAGAAGAAATGTTAGAACCAGGAGGAGTCAAACCCAGATCGCAAATTACCAGTTTGCACTTTCGACCGCTCACCCACAAATACGCCCTCATACTCACACTTGTACAATACGCTACACGCAGTTCCAAAGAAATACGTTCACTTGGTGCTGTGAGCAATACAGTATTCGCAGTGCCGGAATGGATGACGCACATCAAAGCATGGGCAGCAGAAAACAGACAGCTGCGTTGCTTTTCTGAGTAGATCGTAGCGCGGCTGGCCATCATTCAGCAGTCAACAATGGTTCCTAGTTATCACGTAGACATCGCTTCAAAACATGTTTGTCCGTTTAATTTGCGTAGCAGTATAGATTTGAAGAGAAATGGCGTGATTTTAGTGCGATTTCTGCCTCGCATAAGAAGAGAAATGGCGTAATTATAGTGCAATTTCCGACTCGCATTCGAAGAGAAATGGCATAATTTTACTGCTATTTCCAGCTCGCATTCGAAGCGAAATTGTGTAATTTTGTAGCAATATTTAAAATGTGCTGCAGCACATCAGTACATGATAATGGCCGCCACTGACGACAGAAGTGTACCGATGAACAAACAAACAAACAAACTTACTTTACTATCTCATCCTGTGTTTTTTAAAGTGTTACAACAGCAGACAGAAAATTGGAGGCATATCTGTTGATACACCAACAAATCATACAATTTTATTCACAATGTGGTCATGGGTACTTCCAAACACGATGGCTCCCTTCTGCCATTCTGTTACTACTATCTGGCACGTCACCCAGTCTCAGTGTGCTGGTTCTATACAACCAATTGGCACACACACATTACTTTCACTGCCATTAATTTCGTCAACTATGGCGGGTCACTGGAACGTTTGAACATGTCGAATTAATGGGAGGGATCGAAGTAAACTAAGAAACTAGGAGCTGAATATATAGTCGACTTTGAGGTAGTCATAGATCGGTTGTACAAGGAAGACAAGAAAGTACGTCGTAACCATGTTTGAGAACCAGTCGCCCATTCGCCTCAAGATATTTAGGGAAAAAACAGGAAACCTTAATCGAAATGGTCATTTTACTCAGTAACATTTTGAGTCAGCCTGTAAAACGATTCTGCTACGTAGTTCGTGTATCTCTCCATATAAAAAAAAAGAGTTACGGCGAGTTCGTGTACGTACGGACAATAATTTACGACGCGTCATAAGCAAATTGGGTTGGGTTGTTTGGGGGAGGAGACCAAATAGCGAGGTCATCGGTCTCATCGGATTAGGGAAGGACGGGGAAGGAAGTCGGCCGTGCACTTTCCAAGGAACCATCCATTTGCCTGGAGCGATTTAGGGAAACCACGGAAAACCTAAATCAGGATGGCCGGACGCGGGATTGAACCGTTGTCCTCCCGAATGCGAGTCCAGTGTGGTAGCCACTGCACCACCTCGCTCGGTGCGTCATAAGCAAGTCAAGCAGGAAAAGCAATAGAGTAATAAACGAGTTCAGTAAGTCCCACTGTGGACCACGAAGGGGCCTGCTGAGTATTTATGCGGATAAAAATGCAGAATTTGAGGCTTCTCTCATGATGTAGCTTAGAAGAGCTATGTATCGTACGCTTTAGTTGCCTGCATTGCAATGAAGGGGCAATGCCTTCTCGACACATTTTCTCTTAAAGACGAGTTACCCAAAGTCGTGCTGCCTCTGCACCTTCTTGTCTGAAACTATAGCAGCGTCTACAGCTTAATTAAGCGACGACGGCTAATAACGCTTTCTCCAAGGAGGGTAAGGGTGTGATCATCTACGTTCCCAGGCATGCCCAACAGCCTGTCTGTTGTCCTACCAGTCTCATTACTATTATAATACCATTCCCAAATTCATTTATTTAACGTAATGTTAGACGGGAGGTAATATTACCTAATGTATCTGCGCCCTGTTGGTTTAGGGAAAACGGAAAATAGTTATTGTGCAAAGTAAATCAAAATCAAAAAATGGCTCTGAGCACTATGGGACTTAACATCTGAGGTCATCAGTCCCCTAGAACTTACGACTACTTAAACCTAACTAACCTAAGGACATCACACACATCCATGCCCGAGGCGGGATTCGAACCTGCGACCGTAGCGGTCGCGCGGTTCCAGACTGTAGCGCCTAGAACCGCTCAGCCACTTCCGCCGGCCAAAGTAAATCATAAGCACTTACATTGATCGCCTGCATGGTCTTTTCTCTCTGCCTACAACGAATAACACAACGAGGGAAACAGATGTGGTGTGAAATAATAGGAGTGTATTAAGTGATAAGCTGGAATTATCACATAAATATACTCTTTGGAAAGACAAATGCGAGATTCAGAAGGTGACCTGATGGGCTGGTCCTCTCCGATTTTGACTTACTCTGGCGCATTTTTTCTGGTTTTTCTGCAGATATTTGCAATTTAGTTCCCGCAATGTGTAGCTGGAGTCAACCCAAACAACTACTGCTCATATCACGTCTTTCACCGACGACTGTCGTCCATGGAAAGCGTCGGTAATTTTCCCGTATCACACAAAATGATTTTTAAATCGGAATTTTACGTGCCATTTCGATAAAGCGCTACCAGGTTAGTGTAGTGTGATGTTCTTTCTGTCTAAATGTATTAACAGGAACAGTAAAACACGACGAATAACGAATACTCCAGCAGCGACTTAGCAAAGCTTCTGCATGGCGGTAGAAGTCACTGCGGTCCTGAGCGCTGCTGAAGTATTGATTATTCTTCATGTTTTACTCGCCCTGTTAATACACATCGTTAAAAGGGATATCGCACTACACTAAATCAGACCCGCTCTTTACAGTGGGTACGTAAAATTATATTTTAAAAACCATTTTGTTTGTATCGGAAACAAACCGACCTTTTTCATCGGCTCTGGGCGTCGCATAAAATACGTTATGAGCAGTATTTGTCTGGGATGACTCCAGCTGCACTTTTCAACAAATTGCAGATACCTGACGAAACACCTGCGAAATGTGCCTGGCGACTCTAAGAAGAGACTATAGCTGGATTCATCCCAAACAAAATATATACACTCCTGGAAATTGAAATAAGAACACCGTGAATTCATTGTCCCAGGAAGGGGAAACTTTATTGACACATTCCTGGGGTCAGATACATCACATGATCACAATGACAGAACCACAGGCACATAGACACAGGCAACAGAGCATGCACAATGTCGGCACTAGTACAGTGTATATCCACCTTTCGCAGCAATGCAGGCTGCTATTCTCCCATGGAGACGATCGTAGAGATGCTAGATGTAGTCCTGTGGAACGGCTTGCCATGCCATTTCCACCTGGCGCCTCAGTTGGACCAGCGTTCGTGCTGGACGTGCAGACCGCGTGAGACGACGCTTCATCCAGTCCCAAACATGCTCAATGGGGGACAGATCCGGAGATCTTGCTGGCCAGGTAGTTGACTTACACCTTCTAGAGCACGTTGGGTGGCACGGGATACATGCGGACGTGCATTGTCCTGTTGGAACAGCAAGTTCCCTTGCCGGTCTAGGAATGGTAGAACGATGGGTTCGATGACGGTTTGGATGTACCGTGCACTATTCAGTGTCCCCTCGACGATCACCAGTGGTGTACGGCCAGTGTAGGAGATCGCTCCCCACACCATGATGCCGGGTGTTGGCCCTGTGTGCCTCGGTCGTATGCAGTCCTGATTGTGGCGCTCACCTGCACGGCGCCAAACACGCATACGACCATCATTGGCACCATGGCAGAAGCGACTCTCATCGCTGAAGACGACACGTCTCCATTCGTCCCTCCATTCACGCCTGTCGCGACACCACTGGAGGCGGGCTGCACGATGTTGGGGCGTGAGCGGAAGACGGCCTAACGGTGTGCGGGACCGTAGCCCAGCTTCATGGAGACGGTTGCGAATGGTCCTCGCCGATACCCCAGGAGCAACAGTGTCCCTAATTTGCTGGGAAGTGGCGGTGCGGTCCCCTACGGCACTGCGTAGGATCCTACGGTCTTGGCGTGCATCCGTGCGTCGCTGCGGTCCGGTCCCAGGTCGACGGGCACGTGCACCTTCCGCCGACCACTGGCGACAACATCGATGTACTGTGGAGATCTCACGCCCCACGTGTTGTGCAATTCGGTGGTACGTCCACCCGGCCTCCCGCATGCCCACTATACGCCCTCGCTCAAAGTCCACAACTGCACATACGGTTCACGTCCACGCTGTCGCGGCATGCTACCAGTGTTAAAGACTGCGATGGAGCTCCGTATGCCACGGCAAACTGGCTGACACTGACGGCGGCGGTGCACAAATGCTGCGCAGCTAGCGCCATTCGACGGCCAACACCGCGGTTCCTGGTGTGTCCTCTGTGCCGTGCGTGTGATCATTGCTTGTACAGCCCTCTCGCAGTGTCCGGAGCAAGTATGGTGGGTCTGACACACCGGTGTCAATGTGTTCTTTTTTCCATTTCCAGGAGTGTATATGGCACTGCGGTAGTCAGTTGAGATGGCTTATTTGGGATGTCTATAAGTGTGGGTACTGCATTCCACACGAGTTTATTACTGTCTGCTTTCATGAACTGGTTTTGTTCGAAATGTAGCGAACAAAACCTAATATTATTATACAGAAAAACTGGGTCTTTTTTCATAAGGTCTTCTCGTCTGCTATTACTTAGCCATTTTCTGCTCCTAAAACGAAACATTAATCATTAATACACATGTAGTTTAGTAATATATATATATATATATATATATATATATATATATATATATATATATATATATATATATATTCCTGCACATAGAGTCAAAATAATACTGGGAGACTTCAACGCTAAACTCGGAAAAGAAAAGATATACAGACATATCACAGGAAAACATACTCCACACAAGGACACCAACAAAAACGGAAAACATCTGATAGACTTTTGGAAAAGCCACGACCTCGCCATTATGTCAACAAAATTCAAGAAACCAACAGGAAAACTTACCACATGGAAATTCCCCAGTGGAAAGCAAGAACTACAAATCGACCACGTAATAGTCCAGAAAGACTCATAAAAAGAAATTTTGAACATAGACACCCGTAAAGGCTACTTCGACTCAGACCGCCACCTACTACAGATCAGGATTCGTCTTTTGCCCAAGAAAAAGCTCCATAAGAACAAAATTGTTAGACCAGATCCAGAATACGTTACTCTAAACCAGACACAAATATTACACAAAATTAAAATGGAGAAAACGACAGACTGGACACAACTTTCACGAAGAATCCGAGAGGCCATGAAACTAGCACAAGCACCACGCACACGGAAACACCGTTGGTGGAACCACACATGTGACCAAGCTATTGACCAACGAATCAGTGCATGGAAAAAATTTAGTAGCCATAAATCCCAAGAGAATTGGATGAACTTCTTGAAAACACAGAAGCAATCAAGCAAAATCATTCGCAGTGAAAAACGATAGTATGACAAACGGCGACTGACAGAGATCGAATCGGACTTCATGAAGAACAATACAAGAAACTCTACAGAACGTTCAGAGAAAATATGACTGGATATCAACCACCCAACTTGTGCTTCAGAAGACCGGATGGAACCCTAGAAACCAATACCAAAAACAATTGTGACATTCTGGCAAAGTACTTTGAAAAACTGCTCAACACGGACCCCCCCATGGAAGAAATGATGACAGAAACGAGCACATACAATCCAGATAGTGAACCTCCAACTCTAGAAGAAGTTAAAGAAATAACCAAGTCACTCAAGAATCGTAGAGCACCAGGAGAAGATGGCATCATCGCGGAAGTCTGGAAGTTACATGACCCAGAACTCAACCAAGACATCAACAGGATCTTGGAAGACATCTGGAAGACCATGAAAATTCCTGACGACTGGAAAACTGCCCTGATACACCCACTACACAAAGAAGGTGACAAGACTGACCCGAACAACTACAGAGGAATATCCCTACTACCGGTCACATACAAGATCCTCTCTAAAGCTTTACTGAACAGGCTAGAATGCCAGACCGACCACTTGATTGGCGAACACCAAGCAGGCTTCCGTAAAGGGCGGTCTTGTGCGGAACAAATTTGGAACCTGAAAATGATTTTACAACACAAACAGAACCTGATCATTACCTTTGTTGACTTCAAAAAGGCGTAAGACTCTATCGACCGGAAAACTCTCTTCAAAATTCTACCAGAATACAAAGTAGACAACAGAACACGGGCTATCATAGAGCAAACTTTAACCAACACAACCTCCAAAGTAAAGTTCTTTGGGGAACTACCAGAGCCCTTTGAAATTCGCACAGGTGTCCGACAAGGCGATGGCCTCTCACCTCTCCTTTTCAATCTGGTGTTAGATAAGGTCATAAAAGAATGGGAAACATAACAACAGGGGATAACCTTAGGAAACCTACAGATTAAATGCCTGGCTTTTGCAGACGATTTGGCGATTGTCACGAAAGGTATAAAGGAAACAAAAGACGCTATTGAAAAACTGCACGAAATCGCTTCCAAAACTGGACTACAGATCTCTTACGAAAAGACACAGTTTATGAGCACAAAGAAACTCTCATCTCTGAACACAAAGTATGGCACGATTTACAAAACGGCAAACTTCAAATACCTCGGTGAAACACTACAAATGAGTGGACATAACAGAGACTCAATCGAAGAAAGAAAGACTAAACTGGACAAGGCATACAAAGTAGTGTGGAATCATTACAACAAGAAGTCTATCTCACAAAAAGCCAAATTACGCCATTACGACACGGTGGTGCTCCCCGAGGCACTATATGCAGCAGAGACCACACTAATCCTAGGGCATACTCGTATCAGACAATTAGAAAAAGTAGAACGGAAAATACTTAGGAAAATATTTGGCGTAACTAACAACAACGGAATATGGATCAAGAAACCTACAGAGGAACTGTACAAACATACGGAGACAATCACAGAAAAGATTAGAAAACGCAGACTACAATTCTATGGACACCTATACAGAATGCCATCACACTGGCTGACCAAACAGATCTTTGACTTGGTAACCACTAGAAACAACAAATGGGTGGCAGAGGTAGAAAACGACCTGAACCAACTCAACATAACAGCAGACACAATAAACGACAGAATAAAATTCAGAAACATCATTAAGAAAAGTAAACTACATGAGATACAATGTGACAAACGAACACGCATAAAATGGACCGAAGAACGCAAGCAAGATCACAGCCAGAAGATGAAAGAAATATGGGCAACCAAAAAGGCAATCAAGATGAAGCCGAAGACACAAAGCCGACAAAAAGCATGGACAGAGGACCGGAAACAGAAACACAGCGAGCGAATGAGGGAAGTTTGGGCAGCAAGGAAGGCAGCAAAAGGAACTGGCCATGTAGTTTAGTCCAAATGAGCACTTTAAGGGCAAAACACCAATAATAATAATTATATATATATATATATACAGGGTGTTACAAAAATGTACGGCCAAACTTTCAGGAAACATTCCTCACACACAAATAAAGGAAAGATGTTGTGTGGACATGTGTCCGGAAACGCTTGATTTCCAGGTTAGAGCTCATTTTAGTTTCGTCAGTATGTACTGTACTTCCTCGATTCACCGCCAATTGGCCCAATTGAAGGAAAGTAATGTTGACTTCGGTGCTTGTGTTGACATGCGACTCATTGCTCTACAGTACTAGCATTAAGCACATCAGTACGTAGCATCAACAGGTTAGTGTTCATCACGAACGTGGGTTTTGCAGTCAGTGCAATGTTCACAAATGCGGAGTTGGCAGATGCCCATTTGATGTGTGGATTAGCACGGGGCAATAGCCGTGGCGCGGTACGTTTGTATCGAGACAGATTTCCAGAACGAAGGTGTCCCGACAGGAAGACGTTCGAAGCAATTGATCGGCGTCTAAGGGAGCACGGAACATTCCAGCCTATGACTCGCGACTGGGGAAGACCTTGAGCGACGAGGACACCTGCAATGGATGAGGCAACTCTTCGTGCAGTTGACGATAACCCTAATGTCAGCGTCAGAGAAGTTGATGCTGTACAAGGTAACGTTGACCACGTCACTGTATGGAGAGTGCTATGGGAGAACCAGTTGTTTCCGTACCATGTGCAGCGTGTGCAGGCACTATCAGCAGTTGATTAGCCTGCACGGGTACACTTCTGCCAACGGTTCATCCAACAATGTGTCAATCCTCATTTCAGTGCAAATGTTCTCTTTACGGATGAGGCTTCATTCAAACGTGATCAAATTGTAAATTTTCACAATCTACATGTGTGGGCTGACGAGAATCCGCACGCAACTGTGCAGTCACGTCATCAACACAGATTTTCTGTGAACGTTTGGGCAGGCATTGTTGGTGATGTCTTGATTGGGCCCCATGTTCTTCCACCTACGCTCAATGGAGCACGTTATCATGATTTCATACGGGATACTCTACCTGTGCTGCTAGAACATGTGCCTTTACAAGTACGACACAACATGTGGTTCATGCACGATGTAGCTCCTGCACATTTCAGTCCAAGTGTTCGTACGCTTCTCAACAACAGATTCGGTGATCGATGGATTGGTAGAGACGGACCAATTCCATGGCCTCCACGCTCTCCTGACCTCAACCCTTTTGACTTTCATTTATGGGGGCATTTGAAAGCTCTTGTCTACGCAACCCCGGTACCAAATGTAGAGACTCTTCGTGCTCGTATTGTGGACGGCTGTGATACAATACGCCATTCTCCAGGGCTGCATCAGCGCATCAGGGATTCCATGCGACGGAGGGTGGATGCACGTATCCTCGCTAATGGAGGACATTTTGAACATTTACTGTAACAAAGTGTTTGAAGTCACGGTGGTACGTTCTGTTGCTGTGTGTTTCCATTCCATGATTAATGTGATTTGAAGAGAAGTAATAAAATGAGCTAACACGGATAGTAAGCGTTTCCGGACACATGTCCACATAACATATTTTTTTTCTTTGTGTGTGAGGAATGTTTCCTGAAAGTTTGGCCGTACCTTTAAGTACACCCTGTATGTATATACGTATATATATACACTATGTGATCAAAAGTATCCGGACACCTGGCTGAAAATGACTTACAAGTTCGTGGCGCCCTCCATTGGTAAAGCTGGAATTCAGTATGGTGTTGGCCAACCCTTAGCACTGATGACAGCTTCCACTCTCGCAGGCATACGTTCAATCAGGTGCCGGAAGGTTTCTTGCTGATTGGCAGCCGATTCTTCACGGAGTCCTGCACTGAGGAGAGGTACGGATGTCGGTCGGTCAGGCCTGGCATGAAGTCGGCGTTCCAAAACATCCCAAAGGTGTTCTATAGGACTCAGGTCAGGTCTCTGTGCAGGTCAGACCGTTACAGGGATGTAATTGACGTGTAACCACTCCGCCACAGGCCGTGCATTATGAACAGGTGCTTGATCGTGTTGAAAGAAGCAATCGCCATCCCCGAATTGCTCTTCAACAGTGGGAAGCAAGAAGGTACTTAAAACATCAATGTAAGCCTGTGCTGTGATAGTGCCACGCAAAACAACAAGGAGTGCAAGCCCCCTCCATAAAAAACACGACCACACGGTAACACCACCGCCTCCGAATTTTACTGTTGTCACTACACACGATGGCAGATGACGTTTACCGGGCATTCGCCATACCCACACCCTGCCATCTTGTCGCCACATTGTGTACCGTGATTCGCCACTCCACGCAACGTTTTTCCACTGTTCAATCGTCCAATGTTTACGCTCCTTACACCAAGCGAGGCGTCGTTAGGCCTTTACCGGCGTGATGTGTGGCTTATGAGCAGCCGCTCGCCCATGAAATCCAAGTTTTCTCACCTCCTGCCTAACTGTCATAGTACTTGAAGTGGATCCTGATGCAGTTTGGAATCCCTGTTTGATGGTCTGCCTATTACACATTAAAACCCCCTTCAACTGTCGGCCGTCTCTGTCCGTCAACAGGCGAGGTCGGCCTGTACGCTTTTGTGCTGTACGTGTCCCTTCACGTTTCCACTTCACTATCACATAGGAAACAGTGGACCTAGGGATGCTTAGGATTGTGGAAATCTCGCGTACAGACGTATGACAAGTTACACCCAATCACCTGACCACGCTCGAAGCCCGTGAGTTCCGCGGAGCGTCCCATTCTGCTCTCTCACGATGTCTAATGACTATTGAGGTCGCTGATATGGAGTAGCTGGCAGTAGGTGGCAGCACAACGCACCTAATACGAAAAGCGTATGTTTTTGGGGGTGTCCGGATTCTTTTAATCACATAGTGTATATTTAACAATCAGGCCTTCTGTGTCAAATATAATTTGAAATTATTAATTAATATTATTGTTATTATTTAAAAAATTTTGACCTTAAGACGATATTTAAACGTTAATGTTACATGATTATTAATTTTTTTTTCTTTTTTACTGCCTATCTTTTAGCATAATCTCTTCACTCTTTGATTGTGTTCCTGTTTCCTTTCTGATGTCCATATTTTTTCGATTTTTTCCTTTGTTTTACTTCAGATTTCCTGTTCTTAATACTTTTTCTAAATTTGATAATAAATGTACAGTTGAAATTAATTTAAAATCAAATGCTGCTGCTAACGAGATTGGATCCAGCGGGTTACGATGTCCAGACTAATACACTACATTCTGAGCTCCCGTGTGCCTGTCAAATTGCCTGAAATGTTTTGTACTTACGAGAGGACCGCAAAACTAAGTTACACGTTATTAAAGCATGCCATCTTACCTTCTTTTTGTTGACTGCTACACTGTACTTCAAAGAGACACAGATACATGACATTTTTCAATGTTCAGTTCCTGGACGACAGAAATCTCGTTGGTCACGGAGCCCTTCGAGAACCGCTTTTTGAACATCCTCATCGTTAGAAACTCTGTTTTCTGAAAGATATCCTTTCAGCTAATCGAAAAGATGCAACATGTGAATTTCATTCAGGAAATTAATGGACCATCACAGATACTACACAAGCGCTACAGATGTAATTCTTAGCTATTAATTTGATATTAATATTTTCCTACGTTTCTATGACGTCACAAAAAATCCCTGAATCAGTACTGGCAAATATAGTTTTATTTAAATATTTGAACTTTGAATTGCATGATATCTACTCCTTAGATTTCTCATGACTCTCAAATATCTAAAAAAACTTCACAAATACTTTTCGCATATTATTTTTGTTGGAATCTTCTATACAGTGTGACTCAGGAGAAATGGTCAGTATTCAGGGATACGACAGAAACGATCATTTGAAAGAAAAAGCCGGCCGAAGTGGCCGTGCGGTTAAAGGCGCTGCAGTCTGGAACCACAAGACCGCTACGGTCGCAGGTTCGAATCCTGCCTCGGGCATGGATGTTTGTGATGTCCTTAGGTTAGTTAGGTTTAACTAGTTCTAAGTTCTAGGGGACTAATGACCTCAGCAGTTGAATCCCATAGTGCTCAGAGCCATTTGAACCATTTTGAAAGAAAAGTCTTCATATAGACATACGTCCTATTCACGACGGTTTCAGGGACACAAGTTACTTCATGATCATTTTTATTTATTTCCTGTATTATTCAATAAGCTTTCACGTTTACACTTGAACAACAGTTGGCAAACATTACGAAATGCGTTTTACGAAGTATCAATTGAAAAATACGTATTTTTAACACTATCACCTTTTTGCGTTATCGTACACGTCACATTACAGTTGTTGTACAGTTCACAATAATTTTCGAATATCCCGCCGTGAGCTTCAACAAAAAATGGTTCAAATGGCTCTGAGCACTATGGGACTTAACATCTGAGGTCATCAGTCCCCTAGAACTTAGAACTACTTAAACCTAACTAACCTAAGGACATCACACACATCCATGCCCGAGGCAGGATTCGAACCTGAGACCGTAGCAGGCGCGCGGTTCCGGACTGAGCGCCTAGAACCGCGAGACCACCGCGGCCGGCGAGCTTCAACATATTTGTGCATTCTTGGGAGAACATGTTCTGTCGCTTCTGTGAGTGCCTCTGTACGTTCCCTAATGAGGGCAGCAGCGCCCATGATGCGACCAAGCAGTTTTTCATGAGTATTCACCTTCTCGGTTCTACACCTCAGACTTCGTCCAATCCAATAAACAGAAATCTAATGGCGTAAGATCTGACAATTTGGTGGTCAGTTAATTGTGCTACCACAACCAACCCAGCGATTAAGGTAAGTGCAGTTGGGATGTTCCCTCACACGTTTGGTAAAATGTTGAGAGGCTTCGTCATAGTGGAAGTATATTGTAGTCAGCATGGCCAAAGGAACGCCCTCAATGTGTTCAACAAACGAATGTTCCAAAATATGCACATAATTTTGTCCTGTCATTCACTCTTCTAAAATGAGTGGACCTATACTCACGTTATCGATCATGCAGCACCAAACATTGATCGCAAAATGAACCTGGAAGTTAGTTTCAACAGCAGCGTGTGGATTTAACCGCGACTATCTTGTGTTGACGATTCCACTCCGTTCAAACATGGCTCCATGCGTGAATAGTATTAATGGAAGCAAAAAATTCCACTTATGTGCCATTGTCGTCAGTGTGAAGACTGCGGACACGGCGTATGTGAAAATGGCCACAAGTTTTCCGAATGTAATGTTCGTCATATACGTGTCCGTGGGTCACTGATAACGCGCATGAAGTCGCCAAATGCGGGCAGTAGGTCTACGCTGCACGATTTCAACAACGTATTACTGTTCATGCATAGGTTGTTGAAGTAACGTTTGAAAGAAAAACGGGAACTTAAAAGAATATCTGTTTCACGCAATGTCCTGAAAACTATGATAAGCTCTCTACGATCAGGAATTCTACGTGCCGGAAAGCGCCGACGGTATTGTTCGACAGCAGCATAGCACTACCATCGCAAAAGCCGTAAACAACCATCATAACTACATATTCTTCACTAATGTAGATGAGCGGGATTTTAGCCAGTTCGCGGTGTACAAACACAGTTAATTGATACTTCTCTCTGATACAGTCTTAATCCTTCGCACTACTGCACTCAGACACACAGTGGGCAACCGCTCCTTCAACTTGTTAGTTTAATGACAGACATCCCGACCAAAGAAGTTGGGCTAGAATAAAACGTAAATGAGGTTGGGTGCGTAAGACACACACGTAAGCGCCACTAGCCCAAAAACAATTGTGCATTAAATGTGTTCTAGCTCTAAAACCATTCGGAATAGGATATTATGTCCATCTCAAGCTTTTTTTGCTTCAAATGAACGTTCCTGTCATATTCCTGAATATTGACCATCCCTCCTGGGACACCCTTTATAACTGAACAACTCAGTAGTGACGTTGATCATTCTCACTTTTACATAACTGTATTTAAATTCAGAACATCAAATAGTGCCTTCTGCAATGTAAAATCACTGCAGTGTTTTGCTGTCTAAATAGTTCTTTATAACTAAATAATTTAACGTACTTTTCTCATATCTGTTCTCGTAAAATAGTATTTACGAGGGTTGACTGAAAAGTAATGCCTCCACCTTCGTAAATCTTCAACATTTGCCAGCATTTGTCCGCGACAGGTACTGGCTTGTTCCGTAGACTCTTCTCTACAGTTCCAGTTGGCGGGATGCGTTAGCATTGAACGGTTGTGTTGTTACAGTGTAAAGCATGGAACCCTGCGCAGACGGTCGGTCAATGCGATTTAAGCAACGTGCAGTCATTGAATTCTTGACAGCAGAAGGTGTCATCCCAAAGGAGATTCATCGGAGAATGAAAGCAGTTTATGGTGATTGTGCTGATGTGAGTACTGTGCGTCGTTGGGCGAGTAAGTTTGAAGATGCTGAGGTGGGAACATCTGACCTGCGAGACAAACAGAGTTGGACGTCCTGTGACAGCAACCACCGAGTTTCAAATGCAAAATGTAGATAGATAGATTCAGGACGATCGTCGTATCACTCAGAAACTGCAAGCACAATCGGCATTTCACAAGAACGAGTGAGTCACATTATTGCTTTACTTGGCTATCGGAAGATCTGTGCACGACGGGTACCCCGGATGCTGACTCCTGAAAGCGCACAGACTTGAAATTTGCCAGGAACTCCTCTCGCGTTACGAGAATTAAGGTGACGTCTTACTCCAATCAAATGTGACAGGAGACATTGGGAGAACTGTGAGACTGTGGTTGAGGAAACAGAGTGTCGACTTCTTCCGTGACGGCTTCAGAAAACTTGTTCATCGTTGGTAGAAATGTATCCAATTGGCTGGTGATTATGTGGAGAAGTGAATATTGGTAATTAATGATCACATTCTAAAGATTATTTCTGTGTTTGATTTATTAAAATATTCCCATCCAAACCCAACTAACGAAGGTGGAGGCATTACTTTTCATTCAGCCCTCGTGTATGCACGAAATTTTGTAACGCGAGAGAAAATTCGTACTTTGTAGCGCAAAACTTTTGAATTGTGCTTCGTTTTGTTTTCAGCACAAAAGCCCAATGTCCTTAAAATATGTAGTGTGTCCTCCATAACAACTTCGTTTCTAAATAGGATTATTTATTCTTAACAAATAAATAATTTATTTATAATACATAATAAATAATTTATTTATTCTTATTATTTATTCTTAATACATAAATAATCCCATTAAATCTTTATTTTGCAAGCTGTGTTATAGCTGCGTTTTTAAGTTAGAAAAACTTACACTGTGTATGTAATTAATATCATTTGTGTACTTTAGAGATTTTTCAAATGCTAAGTAATGAAAGCGGAAAATGAAAATGCCAAAACTGAATGTTCTGAAATGTATATACGCCTATTCATAAGCAAAATTAAACATTTAAAAAAGTGGCTAACATCGATGATTACCAAGAACAGAATTCCAAGGGCCGAACCACAGAGACTATGTCGAATTTTTTTGGGTTAAGATAGTCTGCAGCGGATTCCTTCACATCAAACGAGAAATATTAATAAAGTAGGCACTGACAATGAAACGGAAGCCCGCTGAATTGGCGTTAAATCTGAAATCGCACGCTGGAGTGGGACACACTCGAAATTTATTTTACCACAAATATTTACTATTCGCATTCTTCGCTTCATTTCTAGAATGTGAATTGTTTATAATTTTACATGGTCATCAACTGTCTCGTCGTAACCTGGTGATTTTTGTTTCCATAAACGAACTGTGAACGAAGAATTTACTGACTTGCTACATGTCGCTAGGTCAGTGGGAGTCATACCACAAATCCACGTATTTCACCATTTCTGATCTTTCTAACGACGCGACTTCCGTTTACTTAACTGCAACATTTGCCGTCAGCCTCAGAGAAGGTAAAGTCGTCTGTCAGATTTTTCTATCGTCCTTGAACAGTAACAAGAATATTCTTTTGTTTGGCCAACAGAGGACCAACATTAAATTTTTTGTTAATTTCGACGTAACTGATACTGGAACATCATACAAAAGATTGAGTAAGGTGAACAACAGGCATGGCATTTTGAGGTACATTTCGCCAATTCCGGCACTCATTCACAGCGACTCTGGCAAACAACGGGAAACGTAAACTAGCGTCGCCGTTCGTAAATCTGAAATTCTCTCCTTCCGAAGAATCGCATGCTTCAGCCTCTCTTCAAAATTACTAGTATGTATTTTTGGTACACAGTATTACAGTAAGTTGTTACTATTTAAACTTCATAATTTATTTTGTTTTACAGACGTTTTACATTCTTCAGAAAATTAAATTACTTTCAAACACAATGACAATGCAAAAGAATCAGCAAATTTGGTTTCGGGAATGTAACAGAGTTATTTTCACCTTTCCTGTTGATTTTACTTTCTTCAGCAGTGTTACTGTTCCTACACTTCTAGGCCGGCCGCGGTGGTCTCGCGGTTCTAGGCGCGCAGTCCGGAACCTTGGGACTGCTACGGTCGCAGGTTCGAATCCTGCCTCGGGCATGGATGTGTGTGATGTCCTTAGGTTAGTTAGGTTTAAGTAGTTCTAAGTTCTCGGGGACTGATAACCACAGCAGTTAAGTCCCATAGTGCTCAGAGCCAGAGCCTACACTTCTATATATTTGCATGCACCATGAAGTAAGGAGTAACCACCAATAGTATTGAACTGGAATCGACAGTTGCTATCATTATCTTAATGAAACGGTTGTCGTCACTATCTGTTTATTGACTGATACAGTTATTTCCTTTACAATATGAGAGAAAATTTAAAAAAATGGAATTCTTATTTTGGTATGTAAGGCCATCCACGTAGTAGTACCATGCGCTTCCCCATGGATTGTAGGCATTAGATACGTCGTACTCCAAAATATCGATTCACTCTCTCATTGGTAGCGAAATCATTACGGATGGATTTGATAAGGATTTAGACAGATATCGTAGTTGCCTGTGTATACTGTGTAAAAATTTCACACTGGTTTATTATACAACGAAAAAACTAATTTTTACTTTCCCATTCGCTTCGAAGCTGTATCCTTCAATATGCCTATTTTTAAGGCGTGTCAGAAAACGTGACGCAAGAGCAGGTGATTACCGCGCTTCAGTAGCGGTGTCTATTACCGCAGGGCTTTTGAACGAGGACGGATTGTAACAAGTTGTCAGGCAACTGTTAGGTCGACAGAAACAGTTTATGAAAAAGAAGTTGTAATTAGATTGGAATTCACATGACGCCGTTGTGCGCAGCGACCGTTGAATATAGACAATGCAGAGAAGAACGGCAATCGATCGCAAAATTCGGCGTGTTACTATAGCAGATGTAGATTTCAACTACTACATACTCATCTTCAGTGCATATAACAGGTAACGTTAGTCCGAAGTGTCAAGTAGTGAGAAGTATTGGTTGACGTAGAACATACAAGAGTCTTACATGAACTTTTATGGCCACGAATGTGTTACGGGTACCATGGCTCGGGTCAATAAGAATCTCTGTGCACACTGACAAAAGAATACACACTAAATACTGACCCATGTGATTTACTGTACTAAGGGCTCCTGTATGTTCCACATCAACCAATACTGCATTACGGGGTGTGAGTCGTGCTTGGGTAGCTCTCAGATGATAAAGCACTTTCCCGCAAAAGGCAAAGGTCCCGAGTTCGAGTCTCGGTCTGGTACACAGTTTTAATCTGCCAGGAAGTTTCATAATCAGCGCACCCTCCGCTGCAGTGTGAAAATTTCATTCTGAATACTGTTTTTATAAGGTGACACTTTGGATTAACGTCACCTGTTGTTATATGCATTGAAAATGACTATGTAATATTAAGCTTTAAAGAACATTCACAGCCACGGAACAAAACTGCTTTGAAATAGTATTTATCTGAAAAAGGTCATTCTATAGGGAACAGTGAGAATAGTATGTGTATTCTCCACGGGGTGGGAAAAGGCTGTGTTCTTGATTTGTCATCAAACGTGCCCAATGCCTACTTTGCTTAATTTGACAATGTTCGTCACTTAATCACTAAACGCCTCTGTTTTATATATCTTGCTGATAGTTTCAACTAGTATAGAGTGCCTTATATATTTACTTCGTTTTCTTACGTTGTGCGCACAACTCTAGTGTTTTCTTGTTCCTTCTCTGTCTGTATAAAATACTTCATTAATTAGGTAATCTTGCTCATTCTCTGGTATGAGGTTTTATCATTCTTTTCTTGGAACGGCGTGCCGCAAGGTACGAGGGACCTTCTGGCGGTCACGTTCCTCTAACCACTTCTCGCCTATGCGGCGTTCTAGCGTTAGTGCTAAAAGAAGGCGCTGATTATGTGCGGCAGTCTGTTTTCATTCATTGGCCCTCTTTAGCTATTTGTTTTGTAATTTTTATATTATTCTGTGCACGCGGAAAGCTGTTTATTATTTATGTCATAATCTATAATATGGCCACTTGAGTGTATGTCAATTACTGTATCTCGGCCTTTCCCTTTCCAAAATCTAACTTTTGTTGTGTTTTATTTCATTGCTTTTTATTACTGTAATGCCTCTTACACATTACAAGACCATTACAGACTTTACTGGTTGTATCCCCCTTTATTTTATATCGTACAATTAATCAGTTAAGAATGTGTGTACACCTGCAGTAGTGACATCTGGCGAACTGGCAACACAAACATTGTGTCGCTAAATGTCGTGTGACTAGGGCCTCCCGTCGGGTAGACCGTTCGCCAGTTGCAAGTCTTTCGATTTGACGCCACTTCGGCGACTTGTGCGCCGATGGGGATGGAATGATGATAAGGACAACACAACACCCAGTCCCTGGGCGGAGAAAATCTCCGACCCAGCCGGGAATCGAACCCGGGATCTTAGGATTGACATTCTGTCGCGCTGACCACGCAACTACAGGGGGCGGACATTTTGTCGCTATGTACAGCAGTTCTGTTTCGAACAGTAGTGCTACTGGCAAGATGACTGTTGTATACACTATTATTTATATAAATTTGACGATTTTATGCTTAGCTTTTGACGATGCCACTATGGCACCAGTATATTAAGGCATGTTTTTATAAAACAGTTACGCCTCTTAATATTTAAAGCGCACAATGCACATGTATGGCAGTAATCCTTTTCATTATGGTCTATTTTGTTGTTTTAAGCTGTAGACAATCTGTTAGTGTATCTGCGTTTCTTCCCATATTTTGCTGCAGACCTGAAGATGGTCATTCTATACCGAAACCAGTAGTCTGATGACAAAAAAAGTTGTGACCATAGACGTGAAGTAAAGGTAATTTAGACTATGTAATATTGAAAATTAGATTTTCTGTAATAATACGACAGATTTCGGAATCGATGGCTGTTGTTTCTCCCACTGTCTAAAAAAAGTTGTTCTGCCAATTTATCCATGAACATCTCATGCATAACTGTATGATTAGCGAATCGTATATGCGTTAGCCCGTAATTACAGCCACGGATTAAGCATGTCACGGACTTACACGTTACATCGCGGTAGCTAGTTGGAGTAAGCTAGGGAAATGCAGTCGTGAGAAGCTAAACAAAGGTCGACTGCGCCGGCGCCACCTTCAGCCATTGAGAACAATCAGCTCCCGGCTGGCTGAAGCTACCTGCAGCTGCCGACCGTTACGCCGCTTTCACACTATACGGTTTTGACCGTACGGCAAAAAGCCGTACGAGTTTTAGCCGTGCCTGTGTTGCTTTCACATTACACGGCTTTTTGACGTGACCAGTTGTTGGTGTCTATTCAGTTTGCTTAATGTGTGTATCAAGATGAACCGTAAACGAGTTGTTGCTTTGTGGTTGCTTCATCGTCGCCGCAAAAGAAAAGGTCGTCTTTTGTGGGTACACCCCATTAACCAGAGAAGAGACGAAGTGGGTTTATTTTATACACTCTTTGAAGATTTGAGGAACGACGGAAATAAATTCTTTAACTATTTCCGAATGTCTATTACCTCGTTTGACGAATTACATAGAAAACTAAAGGATGTGTTACAACGACAAAACACACAATTCCGCAATTGCATCCAACCTGTTCAAATGCTGGCTATCACGTTAAGGTAATTTAATACATAAAAACTAGTTCTGTTTATTTACTTATTTATTTGTGTTTTACATTTTTATTACGCTCAGATTATGAAGTAGAAAAGTCAATATCAATATCAGCAGTTGAAACCAAAGAGTTTGTAGCAGGACTGACTGTACTGTCACTTTGTGGCGACAGGCTCTCTGCAAAAACGTTGTAGAACTGCGTTGTTGATGGTGGGCCTTCATGGCTACTTGTGGAAGGCGAAGGGTATGGTGGTGGCACTTTATTAATTCGTTGATAAGAACTGCGACCTTGAGAAGTCTGTAATGGTTGTTCGAGAAAAGTAGTTGGGTTTGGTGCAGCTGGAGGAGGACGAATCTGATGCGTATGGTAAGAGGATATTGGAGCAGCATTTTCCATAGGTGAATAAGAATAAGCTTGAAATCTATTATTATAGGGCATGGGAGGTGTGTAATGGGTAAATGGAGGAGGTTGAGCTGTCAATATATTTCTCCTTTCATATATATTTTCTATAACTTTGAGGACTCCCATCTGAAACTGAAGATAATCCTGTTCATCAAATTTTTCCAGATGAGGCTTCAGACTAAGTAAAAATGACATTTTGCTGCAAGGTTTGTCTTCTTCCAGAGCTCGTAATATTTTCATTTCGATTGCATCAGGTTTTCTATGTTTTCTGTTTGTATGGCACTCGCTTTTGGATGTTTGTTGTGTGGGTGCTGTATCAAATGGCCCAGAAACATTCTCAGTATTTTCGACGGAGCCCTGCGTTTCTATATCTTCTTCCAGTCTGGCGGTGCGTTCCGATTGAAAACTGTCCTCCGTCTCTCGAGCATCATACAGCTTTTTTAGAAACTGCAGCTGATCAGAATATACATACTTTTTCATTTTCTTTGCTGCTGAGCCACTTTTTTTCGCAGCTTGAATTTTTATGTTTGACTTCACAAAGGAGTCTCGTAGATTGGTCCACCTCCGTATTACTTCTATACCTACATCAAAAGAAAACAAAACTGTATGAAAACATTTTAATTTTGTATAGAAAAAAGCAAAACTGTAACAAAAAATGTCCACTGCAAACTAAATGTCACTGATTTTTTTTCGTTTTGTTCAGGTATCTGGCAAGCGGTTGTTCCTTCACTGACTTACATTTCCAGTACAGAATTGGGATTTCTACAGCAAGTAAAGTGGTTAATGATGTATGCACAGCAATTTGGTCATCACTGCGGGAAGAATGTATACAAAGACCGACCAAAGAGGTATGGGAATCAATAGCGGCTGGATTTGAACGTACTGCTAATTTCCCCCACTGCTTAGGAGCGGTGGATGGAAAACATATCCGTCTTACTGCCCCATTTAATAGCGGATCAATGTACTTCAATTACAAAGAATACTTTTCTGTGGTTCTGATGGCTGTAGCGGATTCCAACTACAGGTTCATTTATGTCGACGTAGGAAGTTATGGCAAAGACTGTGACTCTTCAGTGTTCAGACGGTCCAGTTTATGGAAGTCAATAGAAAGTAATTCCCTGGAATTTCCAGACGTCCAATGTCTGCCTGGTACGGAAGGTCCAAAAGTACCCTACTTCTTCGTGGGAGACGCAGCATTTGGCCTACACACGCATTTGCTCCGGCCTTTTGGGGGAACAAACTTGACAGTTGAGAAACGTGTATTTAATTACCGTTTGTGCAGAGCAAGGAGGTATGTGGAATGTGCTTTTGGCATCCTCACCAATAAGTGGCGGTTGTTTCACCGACCTTTAAATGTTCATCCAGATTTTGCAGTAAAAATGGTTAAAGCTTGCATTGTTTTACACAATTTTGTACGTCAGAGAGATGGATTTATAATTGAAGACACCACATCCTTCACTGGTTTGGAAGACTTAGCCCAAGATGCCAACATAAGAGGAGGACTGACAGCCAACGCCATAAGGAACACTCTTTGTAAATATTTTATGACAAATGCTGGAAGCGTGTCATGGCAGATGTCAAAGATATAAATTAACAAGCCTTTTCCTTTTTGTAGATTGTTTGTGAAAGCCTGCGACTGTATAGTAAATAGTTTTCTTTATAAATAAATTACTGCTACCACTCACGTTTTTAATCGTTTTGTTTATATTTTGTACGACGCGTTTCGGGAAATAATTCCGATCTTCAAGTGCGTTTTTTTCTCTAAGTTTTCATTATGTGTAGTGTTTTTTTATTTGTGAGGTCTTGTGCGTGTTTCTCTTATAAATTACAGTAAAGAAAACAGAATGCAAGACCTGACACATAAAAAGACACCACACATGATGAAAACTTAGAGAAAAACGCACTTAAGGATGGGAATTATTTCCCGAAACGCGTCGTGCAAAATATAAACAAAACAAAAAAAACGTGACTGGTAGCAGTAATTTACTTATAAACAAACGATTTACTTTTAGAATAAAATTTATAACGTT
Source organism: Schistocerca americana (assembly GCF_021461395.2). Classification (NCBI taxonomy): domain Eukaryota; kingdom Metazoa; phylum Arthropoda; class Insecta; order Orthoptera; family Acrididae; genus Schistocerca; species Schistocerca americana. The sequence continues at coordinate 228,864,731 of NC_060123.1, forward strand.
AAATAAAAACTGTTTAAAACGTATTAAATGTAATATTAATATATTAAATAAATACTTACCAAACGCATTTTTATCTTTGTCTTCCATCTCATCAAAATCTTGCTTCAGTGCTACGCAAACTTCCCGCCAAGCATTCTTTGTAGCAATACGATCTCTATACGCATCTAGAGTTTTGTCCCACAGAACAGGTCTTACTTCCACCAAGGTTATCAAAAGTTCAGTATCAATTTCATCCATTCTTCTACACTTTTCAGTAAACAAGAATAAACACAAATGAATAAAACGACACTACAACGAACTAGTCGACGCCGTACGGCTCAAAACCGTCCAGTGTGAAAGCATGCACTTAGTCACGTAGGCCACTGTTGTCGAACTTGCCGTACGGCGACCGTCTGTTGTAGTGGCAAGACACGGCTGCAGCACGGCACGGCAGCGGCATTTTGCCGTCGCCGTATAATGTGAAAGGCGCCATACATTTCTTCACACCTACAGCCGTACGGCTTTTTGCCGTACGGTCAAAACCGTATAGTGTGAAAGCGGCGTTAGAGGCGCTTTGCGCGACCATTTGTGCTCCCAGGCCTATGACGCGCTAATTAAAGGCAGAAGAGCTGTGATGTAGCTGGCTGGAGGTATCTCACGGAAGGAGTCCCTCTGGGAAGGCCGGGCTACTGGTAGAAGACGGGCTGCCTCGAGACAAAGAAAAGTCAAGCACGGCAGCATGACAGCGGCCTTGGTCTTCCCTCATTAGACACGCCACGGCCAGCGGTGGCTCCCAGCTGCTGAACACGCGAACACGAAGCGAGTGTAGCCCCATTTCACTCCACACGTACTGCGTGCCCTAGTGCTCCCCCCTCCCTCCCGAGAATTTTTCTTTTTTTTCAGTACGTATTTTTCTCCGCGTCGACATTTGTTAGAATAGGAAGGTTAGCAATGCAAATAAATCTATAACGAATAGTAAAAGGTAGATCTACATTCATACTGAGCAAGCAACCTCACGATATGTGGCGGAGGGTACCTTGAGTACCTCTATCGATTCTCCCTTCTATTCCTGTCTCTTATTGTCCGTGGAAAGAAAGATTGTCGGTATGCCTCGGCGTGGGCTCTAATCTCTCTGATTTTATCCTCATGGTCTCTTAGCGGGATATACGTAGGAGGGAGCAATATACTGCTTGGCTCTTCGGTGAAGGTATGTTCTCAAAACTTCAACAAAAGCACGCACCGAGCTACTGAGCGTCTCTCTTGCAGAGTCTTCCTCTGGATTTTATCTATCATCTCCGTAACGCTTTCGCGATTACTAAATGATCCTGTAACAAAGCGCGCTGCTCTCCGTTGGATCTTCTCTATCTCTTCTATCAACCCTATTTGGTACGGTTCCCACACCGGTGAGCAGTATTCAAGCAGTGGGCGAGCAAGCGTACTGTAAACTACATCCTTTGTTTTCGGACTGCATTTCCTTCGGATTCTTCCAATGAATCTCAGTCTGGCATCTGCTTTACCGACGATCAACTTTATACGATCATTCCATTTTAAATCACTCCTAATGCCTAATCCCAGATAATTTATGGAATTAACTGCTTCCAGTTGCTGACCTGCTATATTGTAGCTAAATGATAAAGGATCTTTCTATGTATTCACAGCACATTACATTTGTCTACATTGAGATTCAATTGCCATTCCCTGCACCATGCGTCAATTCGTTGCAGATCCTCCTGCATTTCAGTACAATTTTCCATTGTTACAACCTCTCGATATACTACAGCATCATCCGCAAAAACCCTCAGTGAACTTCCGATGTTATCCACAACGTCATTTCTATATATTGTGAACAGCAACGGTCTTACGACATTCCCCTGAGGCACACCTGAAATCACTCTTACTTCGGAGGACTTCTCTCCATTGAGAAGGACATGCTGCGTTCTGTTATCTAGGAACTCTTCAATCCAATCACACAATTGGTCTGATAGTCCATATGCTCTTACTTTGTTCATTAAACGACTGTGGGGAACTGTATCGAACGCCTTGCGGAAGTCAAGAAACACGACATCTACCTGGGAACTCGTGTCTATGGCCCTCTGAGTCTCGTGGACGAATAGCGCGAGCTGGGTTTCACAAGATCGGCTTTTTCGAAACCCATGCTGATTCCTACAGAGTAGATTTCTAGTCTCCAGAAAAGTCATTATACTCGAACATAACACATGTTCCAAAATTCTACAACTGATCGACGTTAGAGATATAGGTCTATAGTTTTTCATATCTGTTCGACGTCCCTTCTTGAAAACGGGGATGACCTGTGCCCTTTTCCAATCTTTTGGAACGCTACGCTCTTCTAGAGACCTACGGTAGACCGCTGTAAGAAGGGGGCCAAGTTCCTTCGCGTACTCTGTGTAAAATCGAACTGGTATACCATCAGGTCCAGCGGCCTTTCCTCTTTTGAGCGATTTTGATTGTTTTTCTATCCTTCTGTCATCTACTTAGATATCTACCATTTTCTCATCTGTGCAACAATCTAGAGAAGGAACTACAGTGCAATCTTCCTCTGTGAAACAGCTTTGGAAAAAAGACATTTAGTATTTCGGCCTTTAGTCTGTCATCTTCTGTTTCAGTACCATTTTGGTCACAGAGAGTCTGGGCATTTTGTTTTGATCCACCTACCGCTTTGACATAAGACCAAAATTTCTTAGGATTTTGTGCCAAGTCAGTACATAGAACTTTACTACATTTCGCTTCGTGTAATTTTTGTTTGTCTGCAAGGCTTTGGCCATGTTTATGTTTGCTGTGAAGTTCCCTTTGCTTCCGTAGCAGTTTTCTAACTCGGTTGTTGTACCACAGTGGCTCTTTTCCATCTCTTACGTTCTTGCTTGGAACATACTCATCTAAGGCAGGTAAATAAATTTTTCAAACAACATGGGTTAGTAAAGAATTAAACTTTTAACGCTGGTCGTTTCAATAGATGGATGTTACTTACCATATAAACATTCGAAGTTGACAAATTGATCAAGAGAATTTGGGGGACATAACTCAGGATGTCTGCCATACTGCAGTGATCAACAGTTGAGGACTGAGTATATTATCAAATTATACCTTTATCTTTCACAAACTAAGAACACAACAAGACCTTATATCCTCGAGCGTTTACATAAAGAAAACTGAAATGTCCGACAGGCGTCGAAAAATGTGTAACCAATCATTCATCCCATCATTCGGGGTGATTTTCATTGGACTTTGAGGGCTTCAATAGCGTATATGTGCTCCTCGAGTGTTCATCACGAACTGATATATACTTTTGACACGATAAATAAATAACCCTGTGGTGCCCGTTACCGTTCTTCAATGACAGCCCATAAGAGTTCTTGGAGAGTCTGTGGTGAAACAAGACGAACACGTCTACTAAGCGTGTCTAACATATGCGCAATGGGCTTTAGGTCGGGACCATCGCCGGCCATTCCATCACTTCTATGTTTAAGGTCTCGCAAGACAACCTTAGCTGGCGCCCGCCACATGGGGCAGAATCCACTACATGGTCCATCTGTTCGATGTACTGCCTGGCGATGAAGCGACCATGGACAACGACGAGATCAGTACGGCTATCAACACTGAAGCCTGCCCCCAACATCACACAACCTTGGAAAACTGTGTATTTCCTGGACAATATTTGGAAGGTACTGCTCACCACGTGTCTCTGCACACGAGCACGGCCATCACCTTGCGTCACAGGATATCTGGACTCTGCTGAGAGTAATACTTTTCGGCAGTGAAGATGTTGCCACTTGACATCGGAACGGCAGAAGTGAAGGTGAGCTTCAAGATGTCATGTCAAGCGGGGTACTCGAATAGGCGTCTGCGTCCTACGGTCCTTTCATGTAGCCTGTTCATTGCAGTCTGCTCGAACATAAGTGGCTCCAGTGCCGCTTCTGAGATCGTCTTGTAGCCCTCTGGTGGTATCCGTGCGTAGCCGGATATCGGTCTTTGACTTGGGTTGTAATGCGTCGGCGACCTTGACCAACTCGCCTTATGTACTAACCTGTCTCCATGCAGCACGTCCACCACCTATGCACGACAGACGGAGAGTTCTTGCCATCTGCAGCAACACAACGGGAATGTCCATTCTTTTTTGGATCAAACAGGCCGCCCTTGCAGCTTATACTCCATTAGTAATCTGTATAAATCACAAGAAAACACTAGGACACAGATACTCATTTCCTTCTGAGGGGCCGCCTGACTCTGTAAAGCGTAACACAGCCAATAGATGGCGAATGATTTTGACTGTTCCGTATATTGAAAGCGAAGCTCTCAAGCCATGCAATATGACCACAGGTAACGTCTGTATCAAAATACATTTAAGATACTGGACACTGATTCACGTGTTCCCGTACTTCTTTTGAACAGTCTATATTCACGGAACCAAGAACATCTAATGAATGGAATCTTTGACCGAATACGTCGTTCCTTCCCTATATTAGGCGAAAGACTAGGTGCACACATAAAAATAAAATTTTTCGCCAATTGCCTGGGTTTCCAGAACCGAACTGCTATTATCAAGGCTCGAAATAAAGCTGTCCATCTCCACAGAGACGAATTTGGAGCAGTCCATCTCCACAGAGACGAATTCGGAGCAGTCCCTCTCGGAGGTGTTTTCATACAATGGGAATTAAAAATTTAATTCTTCACTTATCCAACGAATTTGAGAAATTTATTTACCTACCCCGTTGTTACTCCGTATTGGTTTATTTACCTCGTTAACCCTCTCATTCCCACCAATTTAGATCCCCAGAGAAAAACACTTTTAAATAAATACTACAGAGTCGATGTGGTAGATGACGCAGTTCTTCCGCTCCACAGCCACTTGCCTTGGTCGCTCGGTCAGTGATACATTTCTTGTAGGGTGCTAACCTCACCTGTACATAAGCAGCAGTCGTTTTAAGTTTCTTTTCCCTATTTCTCCTAAAATTAGCATTTGCGGACACTGTTACATTACCGCTTTATGTCACTCATAATTTTCAATCTTTTATGTATATGTTTTGATTGTATTTTGTGGATATTCTGTCACTATTAATGTATATTTATGGTTTTGTACCAAATAAAAACTGTTTCTATCGATGTAATTTGTGAAAATATCGTATGAGTTACTGGTCCGTTTATAGATAAGATAGGAAAAGCTGAAGGGAAGTCCCTCTGTGGTGAGGGGGCAAAAACGCACCAATGGGCAAGACGGATAGTTTCCATAAACGAACTGTGAACGAAGGACTTACTGACTTGTTACCTGTCGCTAGGCCAGTGGGAGTCATACCACAAATGCACGTATTTCGCCATTTCTGATCTTTTAAAGACGCGACTTCCGTTTACCCAACTGCATCATTTGCCGTCAACCTCAGAGAAGGTAAACTCGTCTGTCAGATTTTTCTGTAGTCCTTGCTATGGAGCACTGTTCAAGCTTCCACTACTTTACTATGGTGAACGCGCTGAGGACAAGGGACCAGTCAGTAATCAGCTATCATACTGAACACATCTCGCATCAAATACGAGGCTAAAATCTTACAAGTTAGTGGAAATACTGTCTCATGTCGTCTTTGGTTCCCATAGTAAAGTAGTGGAAGTTTGAACAGTGCTCCATAGCAATTGTTGATTAGAGGAAAACGAACGTGTGAGTCTCGTAAATGCAGAGGGTGAAACTACACAATATTCAACGACGTGGTCGTAGGGCCTCTTATGGACGCCTGCAGGTAATGTAGACTTCGCTTTAGTACTGTATAATACATGGACCAATATTTACTGTGTGTTCCTTTATCATCATGCTGTAATACAAGAGTGCAAACAGATTTTTATTGATGCGAGTCATGCTGCTTCTAATAGGTTCCTGGCCCTAAAATTTACCTTGGAGTCATAACTGTAAGTATAAAACAGTCTTTTTTTCTTCAAGTTTGTCAGGAATGTGCGTTACCTTTAAAAACTATTTAAAAATTCAGCCTGGTTAAAAGGTTCGCAAAGTTTGCATGTTTCATAATGTTGTAATAGAACCTATTTTCATCAGAGATCCATCAATTTTTAAAAACATATATCTAAAGAAGATAGACTCTGAGCACTATGGGACTTAACGTCTGAGATCATCAGTCCCCTAGAACTTAGAACTACTTAAAACTAACTAACCTAAGCACATCACACACATCCATGCCCGAGGCAGGATACGAACCTGCGACCGTAGCGGTCGCGCAGTTCCAGACTGAAGCGCCTAGAAGCGCTCGGCCACTCCGGCCGGCAAAGAAAATAGGCCCACAGTTTAATTTCTTTTGCTTACCTTAGTTATTGCTTTGTTCAGAACCGTACAGTGTATTTTCGTAACTGTTAATGTGCGGAAGTGATTTGCTGATTATCTCACAGTAAAGTACCTAAACAGCATAACACGTAGAAGTAGGTTCAAAAGCTTACTCACGAAATAGTTAATGCCGACAGTTAAGAAGTAATTGAAATTTTGGATTTAATTATTGCAATTTCTTTATTCAGTAAAAAGTATGTCCGAATGACACTGACGATCGTGATTTTACCTTGGTACAACAAGTAATTGCATGGTTTTGTAAACTAATTACGGTACTTTTTGAAGAAAAATTAATTTTGAATCCGACTGCTTAAATTAACCATGAGTAACACGATCGCGCGCAAATATTTCACACGACATGTAAAGTGCTCTGTGTGAAAGGGCGTTATGACTCCATATATGAAGATGAAAGATGCTCAGTTTTCAGTTATTTATTGACACCGTCAGTTTCCAGTCGATTATGTGCCATGAACATCGGGGATGGCTTCTGAAAAACGAGGTAGGATCCATTTCATGAGGGCCCACGTGATCTTACAAACATAAGCCTAATCGGTTGTCCTACCACTTGCGAGCAGGCTTTAATTTTTGTTGCGTGATTGTGACCGACAATGATACATCCGTCGTTACTCATTATCGGGGACGGGTGAAGCGAATCTGAAATTTTGTGACGTATTCAACATTTTACAAAAAAAAGGTTCAAATGACTCTGAACACTGTGGGACTTAACAGCTATGGTCATCAGTCCCCTTGCACTTAGAACTACTTAAACCTAACTAACCTAAGGACATCACACAACACCCAGTCATCCAACATTTTACAGATATTGAGCATGTCGTTAATGATGTCCGTTAGAGAAAGGGGGCGTTTCACTTCGAATGAAACCTGTCCGAATTATCGCGAATTCCGGATTAATGAAGTGGAATTAATGTTGGTTTGCAATACAGCAATGGACGGAATGCCTTGGACTACATTTAACTTATACTGTCTTATATGGCCTTGTCTGTTATAAAGCGGTACGGAACTTGGGTGAATTTTCTTGGATACCAGCATACCAACACATACAACAAAATCTGTCCGTGTACCTCCTCATAAGGAATGCAAATCACAATGGGAGTTTTCTGAATCGCAGTTCCTATGCATATGGACATATTCCTTGTTGTTGTAGTTGTCTTCAGTCCTGAGACTGGTTTGATGCAGCTCTCAATGCTACTCTATCCTGTGCAAGCTTCTTCATCTCCCAGTACCTACTGCAGCCTACATCCTTCTGAATCTGCTTAGTGTATTAATCTCTTGGTCTCCCTCTACGATTTTTACCCTCCACACTGCCCTCCAGTACTAAATTGATGGTCCCTTGATGCCTCAGAACATGTCCTACCAACCGATCCCTTCTTCTAGTCAAGTTGTGCCACAAACTCCTCTTCTCCCCAATTCTATTCAATACCTCCTCATTAGTTATGTGATCTACCCATCTAATCTCCAGCATTCTTCTGTAGCACCACATTTCGAAAGCTTCTATTCTCTTCTTGTCTCAACTATTTATCGTCCATGTTTCTCTTCCATACATGGCTACACTGCATACAAATACTTTCTGATACTTCCTGATACTTAAATCTATACTCGATGTTAACAAATTTTTCTTCTTCAGAAACGCTTTCCTTGCCATTGCCAGTCAACATTTTATATCCTCTCTACTTCGACCATCATCAGTTATTTTGCTCCCTAAATAGCAAAACTCCTTTACTACTTTAAGTGTCTCATTTACTAATTTAATTCCCGCAGCATCACCCCGACTTAATTCGACTACATTCCATTATCCGCGTTTTGCTTTTGTTGATGTTCATCTTATACCCTCCTTTCAAGACACTGTCCATTCCGTTCAACTGCTCTTCCAAATCCTTTGCTGTCTCTGACAGAATTACCATGTCATCGGCGAACCTCAAAGTTTTTATTTCTTCTCCATGGATTTTTTTTGTTTCCTTCATTGCTTGCTCAATATACAGATTGAATAACATCGGGGATAGGCTACAACCCTGCCTCACTCCCTTTCCAACCACTGCTTCCCTTTCATGTCCCTCGCCTCTCATAACTGCCATCTGGTTTCTGTGCAAATTCTAAATAGCCTTTCGCTCCCTGTATTTTACCCCTTCCACCTTCAGAATTTGAAAGAGAGTATTCCAGTCAACATTGTCAAAAGCTTTCTCTAAGTCTACAAATGCTAGAAACGTAGGTTTGCCTTTCCTTAATCTTTCTTCTAAGATAAGTCGTAGGGTCAGTATTGCCTCACGTGTTACAACATTTCTACGGAATCCAAACTGATCTACCCCGAGGTCGGCTTCCACCAATTTTTCCATTCGTCTGTAAAGAATTCGCGTTAGTATTTTGCAGCTGTGACTTATTAAACTGATAGTTCGGTAATTTTCAGATCTGTCAACATCTGCTTTCTTTGGGATTGGAATTATTATATTCTTCTTGAAGTCTGAGGGTATTTCGCCTTTCTCATACATCTTGCTCACCAGATGGTAGTTTTGTCAGGACTGGCTCTCCCAAGGCTATCAGTAGTTCTAATGGAATGTTGTATACACCCGGAGTCTTGTTTCGACTTAGGTCTTTCAGTTACATTATAAGATTCTGGCTGCATGTTACGTGCCCCAGACGTCAAGAAGAAACTCTGAATAAGCGGGGGAGGGGGACGGGGGAGGAGGCGGAAGGGATGAGGAGGAAAGACAAGAATGAAGTATGTTACTATTCAGTGCTTGCAGAAGACACAAATACCGATGTAGAATGTGTGTCTCCAAAGGAGTCACACACATTGGGACAGTGGACCACTAGCGTCTTGGGGAAAGCTGAGAGATGTTGGACTGGAGTGGGACTGCGGCGGTGTTGGCCGCATCTTATGTCGCCTGCAGCGAAGAAAGTGCTGCGGCAAAAACTTGCAGCGGCGCGAGTGCTGCGCAGGTGCCAATTAGCCAGCTGGGCCGTCAATGACACCACTTGATGGCTCGTGCTCATAGCAGGCGTTCCACTCAGTTCTTAACAGAAGGAATTCTTCAGGGGCACAGTCAACTGTCAAACACGGGCAATTCTGGATGTAAGAAATCCTTAACTCGTGCCACACCGGGATTCGAACCCACGCGCACAAGGAACACATTCTCCGACAGTCGGGAGAGTCACCGAAATTTATGACAGACTGGTGAGACAGTACAGTGAAATGGCAGGACTAAACAACACCCTTAGATAACAACGACGCGCTGCGTAGCAGAGTAAATGAATTGAAAGGCTACCGAGCCGCCTATAACCGGGAAGCGGCCTCGCTAGACAATACTGTCTGACCTTCAAACACGATTATACACTGCGGTAACAAAAGTCGTGGGATAGCGATATGCACTCATACAGAATGCGGTAGTTTGGCGTACACAAGGTATAAAAGGGCAGTGCATTGGAGGAGCTGGCATTTGTACTCAGGTCAAATCAAATGTAGCGTGACTCCGGCCTCCCGTCGCGTAGATCGGTCGCCGGGTGCAAGTATTTTGATTTGACGCCACTTCCGCGACTTGCGCGTCGATGGGGATGAAATGATGATGATTAGGACAACACAACACCCAGTCCCTGAGCGGAGAAACTCTCCGACCCAGCCGGGAATCGAACCCGGGCCCTTAGGATTGACATTCCGTCGCGCTGACCACTCACCTACCGGGGGCGGACTGTACTCAGGTGACTCAAATGAAAAGGTTTCCAGCATGATTAAGGCCACATGAAGGGAATTAACAGACTTTTTAACGTGGAATGGTGGATGGAGCTAGCTGCATCGGCCATTCCATTTCGGAAATCGTTAGGAAATTAATTATTCCGAGATCCAAGATTTTACTATCACACCACTCCATAGATGTATACAAACAAATCTGTACTCATGTAACATCGCTAACATCACTCGAAGCTGTCAAACTTACAAAATGTCAACAAGATCTTCACGATACTGGCCAACAAAGAAAAATTCCACTGCTGAAACATTACTTAGCGAGTAATTTATAATTTCGCCTGTGCTTTGCTTAAAAACGCACCAAGCAAGATATCTGGCAGCAAGAGCGTCAACGACGTAATATGGAAGTAAGTCTTACGCCAAATGTACAAAATAATAATTTATAATGAAAACTCATAGATATATGATCTAAATACCGTACTATATGATAATTAATTGAAACCCTCAGCTACCGACAGGTGTTGTTGATATACCTCGATGGGGACAGCTCAAAATGTGTGCCCCGACCGGGACTCGAACCCGGTATCTCCTGCTTACATGGCAGACGCTCCATGCACCCTTTTTTTCCATTTTGTTCGATATAGTTCGTTGCGTTTGGTCTAGGCGGACGTCACCAGACGTCCGTTCAAGTTGATCGTTGATTCCTTTACTCAGGTTTTTTTAGTTCAGAGGCCAAGCAGCCTTCTCACCTAACACGCTGAGCTACTGTGCCGGCGTCTGAGCCACCTAGGACACAGATGAATAGCGCGACTGCAGGGACTTCTCCTTTGCACGCTTCCTGTGAGACCCATATTCCCAACTGTCCACAATTCCACATATGTAATGTACCTAATAGAACTGTGGTCTTACTGGATGCGTGAAGTGATACGTCCCTGCAGTTGCGCTATTCATCTCTGTCCTCGGTGGCTCAGATGGATAGAGCGTTTGCCTTGTGTGCAGGAGATCCCGGGTTCGAAGCCGGTAGGCGCACACATTTTCAGCTGTCCCCATCGAGGTATGTCAACAACACCTGTCGGCAGCTGAGGGTTTCAATTAATTATCATTTATTCTAGAGAAGCTGCACGGTCATCAATGGCATCTGTTCTTTCGAGAACAGTTACTATGTTCATATGTACCGTACTATATGTTGCAGAGTGCTCGAAAATGGCCTCTGAGCCGAAATAGGCCTATAGCCAGCGTTTTGGCTTAATGTACACATAATGTTCTTATAAGACATACATAACGCTGCAGGCCCATAAGAATTTAAAACATTACTAGTTGTCAATCTTGAAATCAGTTGCGTGTGTATTGGTTATGTTGTGGTACCATAGATCGATACCACTCCACTGACATCCCACAGTTGGAACTGGCACCGCACGTTTCCATCAGACGTCGCCAGCGGTCGTGCTGTATCAAAGCCTTCTAGATACAAGGCCTACGCACAGCGGCCATATTGGCACGTGACGTCACAAACTGTTGGCCATCTTATCTTCAGTCGGCAGTCCTGTTGGCGTGTATGTTGCGTTGAAAGTATGTGATACGTCAAAGTGATATATATTTCTTACAGTATTCGCCTACAGTTCTTCGAAGTATGGGATACAAGTGCTGCGTTCCCTTTTGCCAGGGAAATTATAAATCCCGAAAAGGCATGAAAGTGCACATGTTTTGATTTCCCAAATGTGGGAAGTTGAGAAATCGCTGGATTGCAGCTATTCCCAGACAGGAATTTGTGTCTACGCATCATTCAAGGGTAAGTAAATAACAAAAAATTTGTAGCGTGTTATTTGTTTCTATTGCACCACATTTGCCAATTGTTTTTAAAAGCAGTTATGTATCATGTACTAGTACCATTTGTTTCTTAATTCTGGACCATTGCTGCGAGGTTAATACGAAGCTGGCTGTGAAGTGTCTCTCATATTTGCAACTATTGTCATACAGAATAGTTATATTAATTAGTGGGACTCGAAAATGTTTAGTATTCCTTGTCATTTCTACCATGTTATTGAGCTTCCAGTACTTTTATTTAGAAGAGCTACAGAATGATTTTGTTCAGTTTTACATATACAGCTATTCGGAAATTATTTCAATTTGAGTAAACTACCTTAGAAAATTGCTTTAATGAATTCAGTGTTCGACAGATTAAGCAGTATAGAAAGCAGAATTTCGAGGTAAGTGCATTATGATTAAATTAACAGCACTCTGTGACACGAATTTCAATCAAGGATATAGGAGAAACAATCTTTTCATGTTTAAGGTTCTAAAGTTCTGGAGAAACAGGGAAATAAAATATTTTTCGGGTTTTTGATTTATTAAACATTATGTTAGGAGGGACTCAATTTCGTTGAATGATTTGAGTTTTGTGTGAGGTCAACAAATTTTGAAGTGGAGACGAAAATTTACGAAAATAACCAGGGAAACAAATTCTTAAATTCTGTAGGAGCTTCAGATGCTTTATTTAAAACCGAAAACGTCTGCTAGTTGTTGCATATTGCCGATTTTTTACTGCAAGAAAGCGTAGCTCCTGAGGTAAAAGACAGAATTTAAAATTACAGTTTGTATTCAAGCCTAGAAACGCGTATTTAAGGCAAATCGTCAAAATAATTTTACATCTTGAAATAACATAGGGCAGTTTGTTCAGTTACTTTACGCAATGACATAAATTTCCATACTTTCATTAGAAGGACACGTAGAAGAGGAAAGCACGAGAATCCCTATGTGGTCTCAGCTCTAAAACTCAAAGTTCGTATAGATGCAGAGTGCTCAACAGGAGCGTTCCGATACAGACCCGGCCATCAGTATGTGACGTCACAAGGGTGCGCGCAGGCCTGTAGTCTAGGTGGTGTTGGCTGTATACGGTGCATGCCTTCTGAGCCACAACTCCAGCGGCACCGTTCCCCAGCGCCCTCTGCCGCCGTAGCAGCCACACGCCCCATTAGCAACGGAGTCGCCATCGCGACAGCCCAGTCGTAGCCCTGACTGTCGCTCGTGCATTACTGGAGAGAGCCTCTCCCTAAGGTGCTCTTGTTGCTATTGTATTAGCTGGACTGTATTGTTGCATGTTCATTTGCAAAGAGTCTTGGGACAAGTTACGTGGAGCTTCTGTTTACTACACTCATGCTCATAAATTAAGGATAATTGCAGAATGTGGTGCCACACAACGAGGCACTACACAAAACTGGCGCTAATATCGTAAGCAAATAGGGAACGCACACGACACAGATATCTAAGTCCACGGTATTGGTGATAAGTTGAGAAAACCGTCCCGAAACACATGTGCTACAAAACGCCACTGTTTCCTGCGCATGTACTCCGACATCAATATGGGATATGATCACCATGCACACGTACAAAGGCTGCACAAGGGGTTGGCATACTCTGGATCAGGTGGTCGAGCAGCTGCTGGGGTATAGCCTCCCATTCTTGCACCATTGCCTATCGGAGCTCCTGAAGTGTCTTAGCGGTTTGAAGGCGTGCAGCTATACGTCGACCGAGAGCATCCCAGACGTGCTCGATGGGGTTTTGGTCTGGAGAACAGGCAGGCCACTCCATTCGCCTGATATCTTCTGTTTCAAGGTACTCCTCCACGATGGCAGCTCGGTGGGGCCGTGCGTTATCTTCCATCAGGAGAAAGGTGGGACCCATTGCACCCCTGAAAAGGCCACATACTGGTGCAAAATGACGTCCCGATACACCTGACCTGTTACAGTTCCTCGGTCAAAGGCCTGCAGGGGTGTACGTGCACCAATCATAATCCTACCCCACAGCATCAAACCGCACGACCTCCATACAGGTCCCTTTCAAGGACATTAAGGGGTTGGTATCTGGTTCCTGGTTCATGCCAATGAAAACTCGGCGAGAATGACTGTTCAGACTGTACCTATACTCGTCAGTGACCATAACCTGGGCCCACTGTTCCAATGACCATATTCTGTGTTTTTGACACCAGGCTTTACGGGCTTTCCTGTGAGCAGGGGTCAATGGAATGCACCTTGCAGGTCTCCGGGCGAATAAACCGTGTCTGTTCAGTCGTCTTTAGACTGTGTGTCTGGAGACAACTGTTCCAGTGGCTGCGGTAAGGTCCCGAGCAAGGCTACCTGCAGTACCCCGTGGCCGTCTCCGGGCACTCATGGTGAGATACCGGTCTTCTTGTGGTGTTGTACACTGTGAACGCCCCGTACTGTAGCGCCTGGACACGTTTCCTGTCTGCTAGAATCGTTGCCATAATCTTGAGATCACATTTTGTGGCACACGGAGGGCCCGTGCTACGACCTGCTGTGTTTGACCAGCCTCCAGTCGCCCTAGTATTCTACCCCTCATAACGTCATCAACATGTGTTCTTTGAGCCATTTCAACACACAGTCACCATTAGCACGTCTGAAAACGTCTGCACACTTTTTAGCTTCACCGTACTCTGCTACGCACCAACACACCTCTGCGTATGTGCACTGCTGCCAGCGCCACCGTGCGAGGACCGCAGGTCAAATGCACCGCATGGTCATACCCCGAGATGATTTAAACCCGCAAACCGCCCACCAGAGCGTTGTTTCATAATGTATCAGCATTATCCTTAATTTATGAGCATGAGTGTATATTTACTTAATGGCTAATCATTTCTGCTCCTGTCCAGCTCTCCTACGCTGACAGCTGCCGCACCACTCTGTAGCCACCTCTCCCTGCCATTGTGGGCGAAGTGGTACACAACAGATGTCAATGTTTTTTTTTCACGTTACGTTATTCAGTTGTGTATTACTAAATAGCAGTCGTAGAAAAACGTATGGTGTGATGTGCGCAAGTCACACCAACAGTAAAGGACATCAACAGGTCTTAAAGGGTTGTCCAGTTGCGCCACTGTGAAGTAAGTTTCCTTTCATATGTAATGTGAGAGTGTTTTTGTTTCTTTGTATACTCCAAACGAAGATGAATGTGTTCATGAGAAAGGGAGACGGTGGAACACGGTGGCGAAACGTAACGATCTCCTTTCGAATACTACTAACGTGGACACCGTGCTTAGTGTAATCATTCGATGGTACTTAAATATACGTCCATGAAACGGATTCGAACACCAAAGCATGGTAGCGAATTTCGTTTTGCGTGCGCAAGTATACGATTCAAATAATGTAACAAAATTTTACTTAAAAGATTCACTGAAAGGATGCAGCTGTCCAGGTCTCAAATGAGGCCTACGTAATTACCAGTTGCAGTACCCTATTGGCAGTCATTCTACGCAGAAATAGGTCGTAGTAAAAGTTTCAGTACATTATATTTACCACTAAATTATAACTTGCTCGAAATACAGCGTCATTCATAGAATCGGTCTCGATTAAGTGACTACGAAGTGACGCTTCCCACGTTTCTCATGTAACTTTTATAGATGTCGACTCCCTCGTGCTCCGAACAAAGAACTTGAGACAAGGGTCACGAAAGACTATTCGATCAGTACGAATTACTTTCTCATTCACGAAAAAAAGGCAAAGGAGAATCTGTCAAGCTGGTCGAAGTCATCTTCCAAGGCTCTTTCAGATGTCACAGAAGGTGGTATACAGGATGCATCGTATTAATTGCGAAAACAAACACACGTGAAAGTATGTTACGAAATTAGTAGCAAAACGTTCCAGTAAACAAGGGTTCACACGTGACCCGTCTGTGAAATACTTGCGAAAGTGTGGTTATTTCAAAGGTAATACTATCCTAATTAGTGCAAATGTATTTTAAATGTGAAGTACTGAGGTGGCGCGGTGGTTAGCACACTGGACTTGCATTCGGGAGGAGGACAGTCCAAACCCACGTCCGGCCATCCTGATTTAGGTTTCCGTGATTTCCCTGAATCGCTTCAGGCAAATGCCGGGATGGTTCCTTTGAAAGGGTACGGCCGATTTTCTTGCCCATCCTTCCCTAAACCGATGGGATCGATGACCTCGCTGTTTGGTCCGCTCCCCGCAAACCAACCTAAATGTAAACTTTTCGGTTAACTCCCATCACGAAGTGAAATTGTGATATGCGGGAAAGCATCACCTCTCTTATAAGGGGTTACTATGTATCCCAGCTAATCAACATTTAACAGCTACCGTCTCCGAAAGGCAAGTAGGGCTTATTTCTGTTCAACGTGGCACACTGTCTTGCATTTCTAACAGAGAAGCATGCATGCATAATTTGTTCAAATTGGGGGCGTCATAGCGCATTGGCTCAAATGGCTCTGAGCACTATGGGACTTAACGTCCGAGGTCATCAGTCCCCTAGACTTAGAAATACTCAAAACTAACTAACCTAAGGATGTCACACACATCCATACCCGAGGCAGGATTCGAACCTGCGACCGTAGCAGCGCCTAGAACCGCTCGGCAACAGAGGCCGGCTCATAGCGCATTGCTTCTCGGGTTTGGTGGGAATCTCTTGCGTTATTTAGCACACGACAAGCAGCTGGTGTTCATGCATGTATCGTTGCGTGCTGTGATGTGCCTATGCTTTAACCTTCGGGCGCTCGCGTGGGCGATATTTACACGCCTATTGGACATCCAACTATTGGACATCCAACTACGCGCTTGATTCTATGGTAATCCCTGGTTATCTATCGTCTCACCTTAGGCCCGTGACTTTGACACTGGTTGACTTGACTCTCTAGCCCAATGTAATAAACTATGGGCATTCGAAAACGAAAACCAATTCGTGGCGTTGTATATGCCGCCGCGCGAGTGCTGACGTTGCTTCAAATCGCGCGAGCGCCTGAATGTTAACGAGATTTGTGCGCAGTATGTCTGCTGATGCCACAGAAAATACGCTGAAGTTTATAGATGGCTAACGACCTGCCCCGACTTCGCACGGGTAGCACGAAGTACCAGGTGGTATAATTAAAGTGCAGCTACTCACGCAGGTAAATTGTGGGCTGTAATAATCAATTGTCAGCAAAGCTTGGTAGATATGGTAATGCGTTAGTGCGGAACCAACCTGTGCTGGGAAACAAATTAGTTTCAATTTTAGCCACTATGTGCAAATATGGCGCTGTACACCGTGTGCACGACACTATGATGGCAACGCCGTCATTTGACAGGCAACAACGTGATTGAACACTGTCGCTGTCGAGGAGAGAGACTGTGCGTTGTTAGTGAAACTGTAATGTGAACGGCAGCAAATTTAGTGCTGCATTGAGAGAATATAGTCAACAGAAAGATCTGACTTGGCGTGGACCTGGATGAGGAAGGCATCCTATTTCGGTGGAAGTTATGACAAGATGAACTGACCACGCAGCATGTGCCGCGCGTAGTGCTAATTCTCATGCAGCGTCACGAGAGTTGTCCACCCCACGGTCAACAGTACTGAAAGTTTTACGGTCCGTTTTGCGTTGGTACCCGTACAAGATCCAATCGGTGCAGCAACTGAAACCGCATGGTCGACAGCACAAGATCCAATCGGTGCAGCAACTGAAACCGCATGGTCGACAGCAAAGTTCTGGATTTGCTCTTCAGTTTGTGCCACACATAGAAGTTGATAACATGTGGCCGAGCAATATTCTACGGAATGACGAGACACATTTTATACAAGAGGGTGCAGTGAATACACTGAGCTGCTGAATTTGGGGTACTGCTGAACAGCGTATTGTGCAAGAAGAACCACTGCATTCGCTCTATGTGACTGTGTAGTATGGATTCAGAAGCACCTTTATTCTCGTGCTGTTCTTCTTTGAAGAGAATACACAAAGTGCCCGCATCTCGCGGTCGTCCGGTAGCGTTCTCGCTTCCCACGCCCGGGTTCCCGGGTTCGATTCCCGGCGGGGTCAGGGGTTTTCTCTGCCTCGTGATGGCTGGGTGTTGTGTGCTGTCCTTAGGTTAGTTAGGTTTAAGTAGTTCTAAGTTCTAGGGGACTGATGACCATAGATGTTAAGTCCCATAGTGCTCAGAGCCATTTGAACCATTTGAATACACAGAGAACTTCCTGCCAAGTGTAGGCCTACAGAGACCACCTTGCACAGCACGGTGCTTTGAAAGAGCACAATTGTGTGGAAACCACTGCTTCCTTGCAACATGGTTAGTAATAAAAATCAATATTATGCCTTTCTCACTTGTTTCACATTTTCCGCCCGTGTCCCGTTCCTAATCCATTACATATGGAAACATTTATGTACGTCTTTCTTGCATTCACAGTGCCAGATGTGCACCTGGTGGCCACAATTGGAACTAATATTTTTCCCGCGTAAATCAGTGCCACATTAAGGCATTCGCGCATTTACCAATTCGCTGCCACATGATAATTACAGCCCACACTCGACCTCCTTGAGTAGTTGCGCTTTAATTGTAACAACCAGGTATCTACTGGCCTGACGACTCTTCTGCCGTAGCGACAATAAATTATACATGCAGACCTTACTCGTGAATCAGTCTCTCTGTTAGTGAAAACCGTACCAAAATCCCTAAAGTAGTTCAGACAGGAAAAGGCCGCGGGAAACTTTAATTTAATAATGTATATAGATTGCAGACAAAGAAGTCATATGGAACGCCACTTCCGAAAAATTTTTTTCAACAAAACTCTGACGCGATGTCCTGGTCGCCGAGTATGGGCTTGATTTGGAGTGAAATAAATAAATAAGATAAAAAGTTGCCGGTTATATTGCTACAAAGAATAAGTTTCGAATTAGGTAAGTAGAGAATCAGCTACCTACAAATTTATGAAAAGTGCATGTAATAATTGAATGATTATTCATGCTTTGGCGACCTGCACAACAACTGAAGGGCCTGACGACATCTGAACAGCTGAAAAAGATGACACAGTTGGAGCTCCTCAACAGACTACTACCAGGCACTGAACTGAAATAAATGGAGAATACAAAAAATATACGTATGGAAAACACTACCTCCACTGTAATGGATTCTGGTGTATGTGACATCCGCGAATTTGTCAAGTCCGACGATATCACTCGACAATCTTTTCTGACTGATGCTGTATAACCAGTCTTTCATAAAATATCATGCAACTGACATAATGAACACCAAGAAAGCCAAACAAATATTATTGTCAGCCTTACAACTACAGCAACTCCACTACGGACAAAAGTTGTCTTGTATGGATAGGCAAGTTCTCGGTTTTCATTAGAAAAACACACAAAATCTTGACGTGACATTCTTCTGAAATTTGTGCACAAAACATCGCCGTGACTATGTGTTTCTCGCACATAGTAGCTGTGTTATTTAGATGCTTTGCCCGTAATCGCTTTTGTGTTTTACTTTTCTGTCTCGTTTCATCACAACAACAACAACAACAATAATAATAATAATAATAATAATAATAATAATAATAATAATCATCATCACAATAGGGCCGCCTCCGTAGCCGAACGGCAAGCGTCGCTGCCTTCGGTGCGAAAGGACCCGGGTTCGATTCCCTGCACCTTCTCAGGAGTATTCTGAGGTTGGCAGGTCTGAAATGGAATCCACGCAGCCTCGCAAGGGCAAGTGAGTAGCTATTTTGAATAAAGAAGTCGGGGCACCTTCAGGATTCATCTACTGACGACAAGGCAGGGCGGACTGGCGAAATTCCGAACACGTGGCCCACAATCACAGATCACTCCTCGTTCTGCCTTGTGTACAGGCGTAAGGCGTAATCGGCGAGTGCTGTGGTGTTTGTCACAATATAGGCAGCACAAACTGCCAAGCAAAGAAGCGGACGCGTAACAGACTGCTTGAACAATGAGGCAACGTGAGGATACGAGATTGCAGTGTAAGTTCAAGTGCAAGTCAAAGGCATTTCATTGCCACTGATTTTTGCGCATGTGCTTTTGTTCCCATACATCCTTGGTTTTGACGACGAAAGGGGCGTCGTGTGTACATAATTCAACCACAGCAATCCAAACGGACGTGCAGCCTCGGCTGTGTGTTGCTTGATGAGCCGTGATAACGGCATTCTGTCTATACTAGCTCAAAGTAGCTTTTAAATTTACGACACAACGGTGAAGGGGCATAATGGTGAAACGCAAATAGCGTCTTTGTCCGATTTGTAGTAACAAAGCAGATGTCGCAAGCAGATTTAGTTCCTACAGAAAGAACAGTTCTACGAACTCTCTGTCATTTATTTTCCGAGTGAGCAGCTTAAGGTTTCGAAAACAGACAGGCTGTGACACTACGCGAATTATTCAGCGAGCCAAGTTCATTCAACCTGTTGCCTTGCGTCACGTGCACCTCACACATTCAAGAAGCGAGTGTAATTTTACCCGATATTATCGACCAGTGGCATGGAAGAAGAAAACGTGCCACGCCGCCTACGCTATTAGCCGACTTTGCGATATGACACTTGTCTACTATTGCAACTATCGTGTCACAGTTCCATTCCATACAGAAGGAAATTGAACAATAATTAATGACGGTGGTATATCATTTGGTGCACGCCATGCAATTTCTTCCCGTATTTTTAGGTGTTCAGATAAATGGTTCAAATGGCTCTGCGCACTATGGGACTTAACTGCTGTGGTCATCAGTCCCCTAGAACTTAGAACTACTTAAACCTAACTAACCTAAGGACATCACACACATCCATGCCCGAGGCAGGACTCGAACCTGCGACCGCAGCGGTCGGGCGGTTCCAGACTGTAGCGCCTAGAACCGCTCGATCATTCCGGCCGGCTAGGTATTAAGAGCGTGCCAACAAAATTGTTCTCGAATTGTTGAATTTGGAACAAATTCAAGGCCGAATCAACATTAATATACTGCCAAAAAGACAGTACATCCTTTTAGATATTTCCAATTCACTCACGATTTATTGTTACAACAGTGCATATGGAGTACATGAAATGATTACATTTACAGATCAATAGCACAAACAGTTCTGAGGTACCGCGTACCGACCCATGCTGAAAAACACATATTAGACGGGGATTCGAACCACGCTCCTCTAGAACAGTACAGTGTCGTAACCAATGTTGTAGCCTCCACAGCTGACTCTGGCATCCAGTCCATCGTGCAGCTAGTGAATAGTGTCCTGGGCTATGTTATGCTACGCCTGCTCGACCTGTTGGCGTAGTTCTGTAATACACTCCTGGAAATTGAAATAAGAACACCGTGAATTCATTGTCCCAGGAAGGGGAAACTTTATTGACACATTCCTGGGGTCAGATACATCACATGATCACACTGACAGAACCACAGGCACATAGACACAGGCAACAGAGCATGCACAATGTCGGCACTAGTACAGTGTATATCCACCTTTCGCAGCAATGCAGGCTGCTATTCTCCCATGGAGACGATCGTAGAAATGCTGGATGTAGTCCTGTGGAACGGCTTGCCATGCCATTTCCACCTTGCGCCTCAGTTGGACCAGCGTTCGTGCTGGACGTGCAGACCGCGTGAGACGACGCTTCATCCAGTCCCAAACATGCTCAATGGGGGACAGATCCGGAGATCTTGCTGGCCAGGGTAGTTGACTTACACCTTCTAGAGCACGTTGGGTGGCACGGGATACATGCGGACGTGCATTGTCCTGTTGGAACAGCAAGTTCCCTTGCCGGTCTAGGAATGGTAGAACGATGGGTTCGATGACGGTTTGGATGTACCGTGCACTATTCAGTGTCCCCTCGACGATCACCAGTGGTGTACGGCCAGTGTAGGAGATCGCTCCCCACACCATGATGCCGGGTGTTAGCCCTGTGTGCCTCGGTCGTATGCAGTCCTGATTGTGGCGCTCACCTGCACGGCGCCAAACACGCATACGACCATCATTGGCACCAAGGCAGAAGCGACTCTCATCGCTGAAGACGACACGTCTCCATTCGTCCCTCCATTCACGCCTGTCGCGACACCACTGGAGGCGGGCTGCACGATGTTGGGGCGTGAGCGGAAGACGGCCTAACGGTGTGCGGGACCGTAGCCCAGCTTCATGAAGACGGTTGCGAATGGTCCTCGCCGATACCCCAGGAGCAACAGTGTCCCTAATTTGCTGGGAAGTGGCGGTGCGGTCCCCTACGGCACTGCGTAGGATCCTACGGTCTTGGCGTGCATCCGTGCGTCGCTGCGGTCCGGTCCCAGGTCGACGGGCACGTGCACCTTCCGCCGACCACTGGCGACAACATCGATGTACTATGGAGACCTCACGCCCCACGTGTTGAGCAATTCGGCGGTACGTCCACCCGGCCTCCCGCATGCCCACTATACGCCCTCGCTCAAAGTCCGTCAACTGCACATACGGTTCACGTCCACGCTGTCGCGGCATACTACCAGTGTTAAAGACTGCGATGGAGCTCCGTATGCCACGGCAAACTGGCTGACACTGACGGCGGCGGTGCACAAATGCTGCGCAGCTAGCGCCATTCGACGGCCAACACCGCGGTTCCTGGTTTGTCCGCTGTGCCGTGCGTGTGATCATTGCTTGTACAGCCCTCTCGCAGTGTCCGGAGCAAGTATGGTGGGTCTGACACACAGGTGTCAATGTGTTCTTTTTTCCATTTCCAGGAGTGTAGTTGTTAGCTGACCGAGTCGCACGAGTCACTTCTCGTCTCATCGTATCCTAGACGTGCTCGATTGGACATAAGTCTGCAGATTGTGCTGGGCAGGAAAGTTGGCGTACGTTTTGTAGAGCACGTTGAGTTCCACGGGTAGTGTGTGGGCGGGTACTATTCTGCTGGAACAGCACGTCACATTCATGTTGCAAGAACGGCAAAAGAACTGGTCTAACAACATTCTACACCAATCGACCGCTGGTTAGCGTCAGCTCTAGAAATATCAAAGGTGAACGAGAGTTGTAGCTTATCGCACCCAGACCATAAGGCCTAGGTGGGCTGGTGTGTCTTGGACGAACGCACTCTACTAGACAGCGCTTACAGGTTTTACGTCGTATCCGCAAACGTGCTTTCATCGCTGAAGACTACGGCGTGCTGATCCATCTTCCAAGTGATCCTCTGACGTCACCAGTCGAGCCGTGCACGTCGATGCTGTGGCATGAGTGGAAGACGGGCCAGAGGCGTGCGTGCCCGTAGTCCCATTGCTAACAAGCGGTTCACAACAGTTCATGTTGACACGTCTGGGCTCACAAGTCCTCTTATCTGTGCTGTCGTAGCTGCTCGATCTGCGACTGCTGCCCTTACAAGACGACGATCAAGGAAATAGATAACACCATCTGCGTCCCCGAACAATGTTGTTGTTGTTGTTGTTGTGGTCTTCAGTCCTGAGACTGCTTTGATGCAGCTCTCCATGCTACTCTATCCTGTGCAAGCTTCTTCATCTCCCAGTACCTACTTCAACCTACATCCTTCTGAATCTGTTTAGTGTATTCATCTCTTGGTCTCCCTCTACGATTTTTACCCTCCACGCTGCCCTCCAATGCTAAATTTGTGATCCCCTCATTCCTCAGAACATGTCCTACCAACCGATCCCTTCTTCTCGTCAAGTTGTGCCACAAACTTCTTTTCTCCCCAATCCTGTTCAATACCTCCTCATTAGTTATATGATCTACCCATCTAATCTTCAGCATTCTTCTGTAGCACCTCATTTCGAAAGCTTCTATTCTCTTCTTGTCTAAGCTATTTATCGTCCACGTTTCACTTCCATACATGGCTACACTCCATACAAATACTTTGAGAAACGACTTCCTGACACTTAAATCTATACTCGATGTTAACAAATTTCTCTTCTTAAGAAACGCTTTCCTTGCCATTGCCAGTCTACATTTTATATCCTCTCTACTTCGACCATCATCAGTTATTTTGCTCTCCGAACAATGTGGCCATGATTTTTCCAGCTGAGGGCTGCGTCTAGAATTTCTTTTTCTGGGGCGAGTCTTTGTGTCGATATTCTATAGACTGACGTTTCGTCTCCGGGTCATAATGGCGTACCCGCGTTTCGTCTCCTGTCACAATTGAATGGAGAAAGGCGTCACCTTCATTTTCGTAGCGCGAGAGGAGTTCCTGGCAAAATTCAAGTCTGTGCGCTTTCATTTCAGGAGTCAGCATCCGGGGTACGCATCGTGCACAGATCTTCCGATTGCCAAACAATGCAATAACGCGACCCACACGTTCTTGTGAAATGCCGATTGTGTTTGCAATTTCTCTATGAGTGATACAACCATCGTCCTCAATCAATCTGTCAACATTCTGATTGTGAACCTCGGTGGTTGCTGTCACAGGACGTCCAACTCTTTGTCTGTCACGCAAGTCAGGTGTTCCCGCCTCAACATGTTTAAACATACTCGCCCAACGACGCACAGTACTCACATCAACACAATCACCGTAAACTGCTTTCATTCTCTGATGAATCTCCTTTGGGGTGACACCTTCCGCTGTGAAGAATTCTATGACTGCACGTTACTTAAATCGCATTGACCGACCGTCTGCGCAGGGTTCCATACTTTACACTGTAACAACACAACCATTCAATGCTAAGGCTTCACGCCAACTGCAGTTGTAGAGAAGAGGCTATGGAAAAAGCCAGTTCTGCCGCATACTAATGTTGCCAACTGTCGAAGAGTTACGAAGGTGGAGGCATAACTTTTCAGTCAACCCTCCTATTTACATGTAAGATACCGAATAATTGAACATTGCTTCATGTCTGATGGTCCTGGGGGGGGGGGAGGGGGGGGAGGAGGGTGCAATAATGGCTCGAGGCACCTTGTATTTGTGCCAATGCGGTGGTAGGGTTTGGCCTACATTCGCAAGTTGGCGGACATTCCCCCGATACTCGTCTAATTTGTGAAAAAGACTAGTTGCCTGGTATTTTATCTTCTCGGCGACGTAGGTTTCTTCAGTCAGCTCGTGTATTTCTCTCGTCCTGGCCCACCTTGGGGCGCCTAGGTTCCACTTCAAATATCTGTTTTGTAGTGGTTGCAAACTGCGTATATTAGAGCCACATGTTGTTCCCAAAGTCGTCGAGCTGGACGCAGGGAGGGTTGTATCGTTGCC
This sequence comes from Schistocerca americana, assembly GCF_021461395.2. Taxonomy (NCBI): domain Eukaryota; kingdom Metazoa; phylum Arthropoda; class Insecta; order Orthoptera; family Acrididae; genus Schistocerca; species Schistocerca americana. The sequence goes on from NC_060123.1 coordinate 228,889,646, forward strand.
CTATAAAGTTTTAATTTCGTTGATGAGTTTTGATTCCTGCGAGTGAAAAACGATGTGAGTGCCCGGATCATCAATTTTATATGTTGTATGTGTGGGGTAAAAGTCGTCCCTTTATCCAGTATCACTCCCAGGTATTTCGTCGTCGTAGTCCAGGGTACTGGCTGTCCACTGATGGTAAGTCGCGTCCTCTTTTCCGGCCGTTTCTTCGTAAACATTATTGCTGCAGTTTTCGTAGGGTTTAGGGTGATTTTATTGCTCTTGGCACTCTGTTGACAAGTTGTTCGATGTTCCTTCCAGAGGTTAGGAAGGCCGTGTCATCGGCGTACGGACTGGCGGTGACGTGTTGAATGGTGGGAATGTCGTTAATATACAAATTAAACAGGCATGGCGATATCACCGCTCCCTGTGGGATGCCAGCTGAGACAGTTTTCAGTGATAACTTCTTCCCATCTATTTGTACAAACAGACGCCCGTCCTGCACAAAACCATCAATCGGCTTGATCTAACAGTTGGGGAGATGGGTTTGATCGACTAGTTTGACTATAAGCTTGTCACGCCACACCCAATCATATGCCTTTTTGATATCTAGGAGAACCCCAACTGTGGAGTTTCGTCTACTCAGGTTGACTTTTATGGACTCTGGCATCTGAAGCTCTGCCGATAACCGTGGCTGGAAGCCAAATTGTTCGTGGCAGATGATGATATTTTCTTCCAGATGCTCTTTGAGATGCTGTAGCAGCACCTGTTCCAATATTTTGTCGAGTGTGAGCAACAGACTAATCGGGCGGTAGCTGTCTGGCAACGTTGGGTTTTTTCCTCTTTTTGGGAATACGGTAGTCTTCATCGTCTCCCAATTTGCAGGAAAGCAGCCCTTGAGTAAGCAGCTGTTGATAATTCGACTTAAGAGAACGATGGCCTTTCTCGGAAGATGCTTAAGTCGGCGTTGGTCACAGAATCCTTGGCAGGCACCGAGTTGTTCGTCTTCCTGTTGAGTTTTCTAATTTCAGCCGGAGTGCTAAGAACAGGCCTCTGTTGTTAGGAGAATTGGCGGAAGTCTGCGATTCGCTGCCGGAAACGGTCCTCTTCCCTTGCGTCCTCTGCATCCTGTGGAGGCGGAGTTGTCATGTGGTGTTCATATACGTCGGCATATAATTCAGCTTGGCCAAGCGAGTCGTATATGAGGCCATCAGGGCCGCGAGTTGCTCTCTTTGGCGGTCTCGATGAGCGTAGTGCCCTGACAAGTTGCCACTCTTCCCTAGTCTGGAGGAACATTTCGTTCATCTTTGTTTCCCAGAGATCTTGCCGCCATTCTTCAGCTCGGCGGCGTAGCTCCAGGGACAAACGAAACATCATCCGTCTATCTCCTGGATGTCTGTATCGTTGCCATCGTTTTCTGTGAGTATTCCGGCGATGCTTTCGTTGAGATGAGGAGGGACTGTTTCAAATTGATGCTCCTGACGAAAGATATCAGTTGCTGCGCGTCTTGGTGCTCGTTGAATTTTAGCTCTCAAAGCTGCCTCAGCGATTACAATTTCCGGAATTGTAGAGACGGCTTGGGTCGGTCGGGCGTTATTGTAACGGTATGTCCCAGTTAACAGCTCTGGAGCTTGGGGGTGGTATTGGGAGGCCGCCACCCTCGGGAAGTCCGAGAACTGGTAGATGATCAGATGACATGTCCTGGATGGTCCTGAGCTGTAGATTTGCAGCGGTATTTTTACAATCGCTATATCGAGAACGTCAGCCTCCTGGAGGGCGAACTCAGGGATGCGTGTTGGCTCCCGCGGGCCATAGATGGCGACTTCATCGTTCTGTAGATCGTATAGTAGCTGTCCCTTTCGGTTGGTCCTGCTTGAATGCCAAGCCCCATGTTTGCATTAAAGTCTCCTCCCAGCAAGACCACACTGAGTCGGTCGAAGACAGCAGAAGATCTCTGGCCACCAACTGTTTCTTGAGGCTAAGATACGCCGCAACCAGAGTTATGCTTCCTATTGCCGTGAAGATTGTGACCGAGGTGGCTTCCAGTGATTCCAGGGGCAGTAGATCCTCCTGATGTCACATGGTGTTTTTGACGAACACTGCAATTCCGCCACCTCGTTGTCCAGCCCGGTCGCCTTCTGGCTGTGAGCATTCCCTATTAAACGGCAGACACAGATGGCGCTCTGGTAGTTATGCCACTACGCTATCTGTTGATGGGTGACGTTGAAACCATTATCAGTACGTTTATTATCCCGCAGGAGGCATATACCGTCATTGGATCAAAATCGATGTTGTCTTTCCCGCTGTACTAATTTTTTTGCGGCAGTGTAAGCTACAGAATGTAATGAGCAAGATTTAAAACATAGACATGTTTATCAAACACACATTCGCAACCCACACGAGGGCGGGTACATACTTTGCCATTGTTCTGCATGTCTCTAATATAAGTTCAGCATCACTTCTCGTGTTCCTACATTTCTCCGGAATTTGAATTGATTTCCCCGAGGTCGGCCTCGATTCTTCTGTAAATAATTCCGATCAGTATTTTGCGATGATATTCATTACGTTACGCAACAAACCATTTATGTAACCATGTGACATGTCACACAGTAATTGAAGCACGTAAAGCTTTTTTGTGATTAAATTGCATAACCAGCATGGCTGAAAAAACGTGGAAAGCAAATAACACGCATCACACGGATTGGCTTAAACGGATGGCTCCGTGATTATGAGGTAGTTGTTTGGAAACGTAGTTGAACATGAGATGAAATGTTTTAATGTTGTGGCTAATGATCATAGGCCATCATTCCTTGGTTCACTAAAAGCTTTTCTACAAGTAAGTTACCCTTACCGCAGTCGGTTTCTCATGAGCCACGGCGCAGAATTCGCTATCTCGACAGCGCTATCTCAAACACAACGCTAGGAAACTGACAATTACATCTGACGTAGAATTCATGGCCTAACGCTTCTAATTATCCAAGTCATGGAATGCAGTATTACGACTGGTTCTCAACAAGCACAACATCAGTTGAGAGCACAATTAGATGTCCCGCCGTGACGTTGTGTACTAGTAGGTGGAAACACCTAAAACAGAAACGCGCATCGTATTAAACACCACGCTTTATCTGACAACCGACTAAGCGTTTTCTACAGGAACGTTCAACCGTACGCTACTACTGAACAAGTTACGATCGCAGCTAGCTGCTGACGAGTTTAATACATTTTATGACCGCTGTCTGCAGTATCTCATGAGTTTTTATCTACCCGAGGAAAAATGCAGCGTACGACGTATGTCTTAAGTCAGTCAGGTTTTCTTATATTTCTTTCATTGAAATACATTGGTCGTTCAAAACGGAGAGGTTTTTTTTTTAAGTCTAACGCGGAACTGGAAATACACACAGTCACCAAAAGACACTGTTTAGTCACAATATTACGGCCACCTGCTTGTGTTCAAAGTAACCGGCTGAGATCAACGTATGGTTTATTTGGAAATCATACGAGCCGCCATGAAATTCTAAAATTTCATAGCTTTCTTGAATATTATTACCTTTTACACATCAAAAGTAATTGTTGTATTTAGAGGTGCAAGCCCACGGCTTCTCTTAAGGGTATTTTTGAGCATATTCTGATGTTTCGTTACCAACGAATAACAGAAAAAGTAAGCGTAATGTTTATTTTTCGCTTCCATAAAAAGAGAAAAACATTCGATGACAAAGTATGATGGCTGGAATCGATGTTGCCATCATAAAATTGATTCAAATGAATACACTGATGCAACTCATATAGCCGAACTTCCCCTCGGCGCTTGATTGCCACACAAACTTCACCTTGAGGAGAAGCAGCTTCTTCTGACATATAGGCTCGTGACGTCATTGTTACAATGTCAACTAAGTCATACATCATTTAAACAAAATACCCGGGAAGAGTACCTTCCACACCACTAACGAACTGGAACATCAGTAAGTGTAACAGGTTTAAATAATGGAGACTCAAGGTCATTCTGCCCGCTCGGCTAGCCTTTGTCTAACGCGCTGCTTCCCGAGCGGGAAGGGGTGCCGCTCCCTGGCACGAATCCGCCCGGCGGATTAATGTCGAGGTCCGGTGTGCCGGCCAGTCTGTGGATGGTTTTTAAGGCGGTTTTCCATCTGACTCTTACACTAAGTCGGCGATTGCTGCGCAAACACTGTCTCCACGTACGCGTGCAACATAATTACTCTACCATGCAAACATATGGGGTTACACTCGTCTGGTATGAGACGTTTCCGGTGGGAGGGGGTGGGGGGTCCACTGGGGGCCGAACCGCACAATAACCCTGGCTTCGGTGTGGGACGGCGGTGGGGTGGGTGGACTGCTGTGGCCTGTTGTGAACCACTGAGGGCTACTGCGCGACGAAGCCTCCCTGTCGTTTCTAGGTCCCAGGTTTCATACACAATAGACACTAGGTCATTCTAAGGTTTCGGGTGGTGTTGAAGAACACAAACAGAGGCAAAAATAATTAAAGCTGCAAGCGACGAGCTAGTGGCTGTTAGAAAAGGCGCAGGATGAATGCAGCAGGTAAGAAAAAGAGAGACATTCAAATGGCTCTGAGCACTATGGGACTTAACTTCTGAGGTCATCAGTCCCCTAGAACTTAGAACTACTTAAACCTAACTAACCTAAGGACATCACACACATACATGCCCGAGACAGGATTCGAACCTGCGACCGTAGTAGTGTCGCGGTTCCGGACTGAAGCGCCTAGAACCCGATAATTACACTGAGTTGGTGTAACAGCTGACTGAAAATAGATATCAACACGTCATCACTGCAGGTTATTTATTCCATGTAGCCTCACATGCAGACGGATCATGAATTTTTTGAGCTGCTGGTAATGTAGGAACGTAATCAGAACATATGGCGCACTACAGTATATTCTTTTAACGACCCTAGCTAACAAAATTTCTCGATGTTCTGTATGTTTCTGCAGCCGGTGTATGTTCTGTATGTTTCTGCAGCCGGTGTCAAGTTCATTAACCTACTTCTGTGTTACCGGTAAGTAATGATACACGCCCAGCAGAAAGCTGAAGCAGGACAGCCGAAAAGTCCATTTTAGTATTTAAAGATGTTTGGGTACTGATACGGCGGTATATACTGAAGAAATTTAATGAAAACTTTCTCCAGGTGTGCTCCTGTTATCTTTCATTTAATCAACCTCCTGCAAGTTAACGCTGTTGTCCGTCATTCCACTGAGAAAGAATCCACGTGCATTGGTAAGGGCACACTCGAAAAATGTGGAAAGACATAAGATCAACAGCGGAAACGGGAGCAAGTTCTTGGGACCAAAGAACCGTCAGGGGTAAATGGAGTACAGGTTCTGGCAAAAGCTTTATGTGAGTACACTATTGTGTGGGGTCTGCAACACAAAATGACCAAACAGATGCAACACCATTTAGAAAGACTAGCTCCTGGACGTGTAACCTAAGAAAAAGAGTAACTTGGGTCACGTGAGTCAAAGCAGGGCATCGAAGTGGCACATAGCAGGAGAACCCGTCACTATCGCCCTCTGTGGACTGGTAGGGAGTTCTAGTTACTTTTGGATCGCCTATCTTGTTCTCGTGACAGTTCATTGGAGAAGACTGACACATACAGTACAATATACTTTGACATTTTACAGAACTACTTTCTTTTGATATGTATACCGAAGCTACTCTGCTGGGAAACAGGAGGAATAATGCCTCATTGTGGTTTCTTACCTTGATGGCCACCTCGAGCTCCTCTTCGCGCATGGCTGGTTGGCTTCCGTGCACTCAGCTCATCGCCGCACCTGGAACAATAAAAAGGGTGGAGTCAGTCCGACCACGCAGTAATACATGTGAGAGGACTTACAGTGAGTCCAAAAAGTATTCGTCAAGCTGCATATGTCTTACAAAACCAAGTCTGTGTAATATGCAAAGAAATGTATACAAAATCTAAAGAGCCAGTCATGCAAGAAGTACCCGGTAAGTCATTTTTATTGAAAAGCAAGGAAAGACATACATCCAAATCGACAGCAAGGTTAACAAAATAGAAAAGTAATACAAAAGGTAGTTCATACAGTATTCGTCCACCATGTGAACATGCCGAAATTCTGAGCGCAGTAATTCAACTATAACGCTGACCCAGGTCACACACGAGAGTTCTCCGTGCGCTGCCCCACTCTATCGCCTGTTGTGGTTCTGAACGGCGCCGATACAGTTCAATTAGCGCCATGGGCCGTAAGGGTAGTGAGGCGACGTTGATCGAAAGGAAACTTATTCTGCGCTTACATAATGAGTAAAAAACTTCCTATGAGCTTGCTAAAGTAGTCGGTAGACCAAGATCGACGGTTCAGTCGATAATAGATTGATTTTGGCAACAAAATCATTACGAAACCAACCACGCACCAGACGCCCTCACGCTTTGACTGATGCAGACGTGAGATTTATCATGAGGGAAATGAAGAAGAAACCCAAAATCAAAGCTCTTAAGTTGGCTGGGGAGTGAGAGTCTAGAGGAAAGAAGGTAAGTGCCAACACAATCAGAAATTCCTTCAAAACGTATGGGTATCATGGCCGGGTGGCGCGCAAGAAATTTTGGGTCAGTGAACAGAATCGAAAGAAACGTCTTCATTTTGCGATAGAATATAGATTCAAAAAGGAAGGCTTTTGGAATAGAGTAATATTTTCTGATGAGAGTAAATATAACGTACTCGGGTCGGATGGCAGGCAGATGGTGTGGCGAAAGATGAATGCGGAGATGTTGCCACGCAATCTTGTGCCAACGGTTAAACACAGTGGTGGCTCCCTGATGGTTCGGCACACAGTTTTAATCTGCCAGGAAGTTTCATATCAGCGCACACTCCACTGCAGAGTGAAAATTTCATTATAGACGAATACTTTTTATACTCACTGTATCCTTAGGACGTCTTTGCAACATGATATGGAGGAGAACTATGGGCGTTCATGCGTCACAGTATAAACTAACTGACCAACAGTATCCTGACACCCCTATGTAATGAGGAGTTGACCACTAGATGCCACGAAAGGCGGACCAGCCGATGTGAGCCGAGGCGGGGAGTATTCTGTTCTCAGAAGAGAAGCAGCAACGGCAGAATACGTCCACGATGGACGATGTGGCCTATTCTACACGTTATTTTAGATCTATGTGACGATGCTGTACTGAGTGTATTTATATGTTTTGACGATGCCATTACGGCCCTATCACTTTAGGACATGGTGTAGAAAATATCTGAGGATGGTCATTACCGACTGAAACCGGTCATCGTCAAAAGAATTGATATTGTGATCAAAGACCAGAATAAAAAACATTTGACAGTACTGGATCACTGTTCATATACGCGACTGTGTCGCAGCTGGTAAAACAGATTAATTTAGTCAAAAGTGTAGGTAATCCCAAACATTTTTGTTCTGAGTAGAGCAGTATTTTATTTTTGTAGGCATTTCAAGTCATAAATTGCACTTCATAATGTACTTCAGTACTGAGCTGCAGTTAAACAGTTTTCATTGATTATACAATCAGTAACTTTTGGTATTTAATTAGATTAGTTTTCGTTGTTTCAAATTAGTATTTCACCAAGTTCAAGATTTTGTTTCACAACACTGTTCACATGCGCAACACAGTCCCAACCAACAGTGAGTATTGTTCAGCAGTTGAATACGACAACTGAAGCACACGTTACACGGGGAGAAAGTTTTTGAAAAAAGAATATTCAGTATTATCATTTATAGACAAATTTTAATAGAAAGCTGACAGTGGTACAGTACGAAACACGATCCCGTGTGTAGGCAGAGTACGGATCGGCTCTCTCAAGCCCCGCTTCTGGGGCCAGTTCTGTCGCTGCCAGAGCTGTTTCACAAAGGAAGATATACGGGGCCATCTGCCCGCTGGTCAGGAAATGCACGACCGGCATCTGCAGCCGACTGGGCGGCCAGCAGCTAGCGGGCACTCGAGTGTGGGCTGCTGGGATGCAAATGGGATGCGTGGGCGACGCACGTAGAATAACCTCGCGTAGAACCTGCCCAGGCCGGCGGTCTGCGCGGTTCAACGAACTAAGCGCTGTGGACGCGCATTCCACAAGGCCTTCAAGCGATAGGCCGATGCGTTCAACTACACTACTGGCCATTAAAATTGCTACACCAAGAAGAAATGCAGATACTAAACGGGTATTCATTGGACAAATATATTATACTAGAACTGACATGTGAGAACATTTTCACGCAATTTGGGTGCATAGATCCTGAGAAATCAGTACCCAGAACAACCACCTCTGGCCGTAATAACGGCCTTGATACGTCTGGGCATTGAGTCAAACAGAGCTTGGATGGCGTGTTCAGGTACAGCTGCCCATGCAGCTTCAACACGGTACCACAAGTCATCAAGAGTAGTGACTGGCGTATTGTGACGAGCCAGTTACTCGGCCACCATTGACCAGACGTTTCCAATTAGTGAGAGATCTGGAGAATGTGCTGTCCAGGGCATCAGTCGAACATTTTCTGTATCCAGAAAGGCCCGTACAGGACCGGCAACATGCGGTCGTGCATTACCCTGCTGAAATGTAGGTTTTCGCATGGATGGAATGAAGGTAGAGCCACGGATCGGTTGAAGGTAGAGCCACGGATCGAATGAAGGTAGTACGGACAGTATGTAATTTTTTTCAAACCACAAAAAGGGTTGCAAAACGAAGCGTACGGGAATAGCACCACAACAGGGACCAGTTTGGTGGAGGAGTGTGGTTCACCCAGTTACAAGGGGTACGAGAAGACTCCAGGAATCAAGTTACATATTATTAAGGCAAGCCACGGAACTTTCATTGCATCCTACACTACGAAGTGATAAGACACAAACTACACTGAAGCGCCAAAGAAACTGGTATAGGCATGCGTATTCAAATACAGAGACATGTAAAGAGGCAGACAACAACTGTCTGACGCAGTTGTTAGATCGGTTACTGCTGCAACAATGGCAGGTTATAAAGATTTAAGTGGGTTTGAGCGTGCTATTATAGTCGGCGGACGAGCGATGGGACAAGCATCCCCGGGACGGCGATGAAGTGCGGATTTTCCTGTACGACGATTTCATGTGTGTACCGTGAATATCAAGAATCCGGTAAAACATCAAATCTCCGACATCTCTTCGGCAGGAAAAGATCCTGCAAGAATGGGACGAACGGCGATTGAAGAGAATCGTCCAACGTGATAGAAGTGTAACCCTTCCGCAAATTGCTGCAGATTTCAATTATGGGCCATCAACAAATGTCTGTGTGCGAACCATTCAAAGAAACATCATCGATATAGGCTTTCGGAGCCGAAGGCCCACTCGTGTACCCTTGATGACTGCTCGATACAAAGCTTCACTCCTCGCCTGAGCCCGTCAACACCCACACTGGACTGTTGATGACTGGAAATACACTACTGGAAATTGAAATAAGAACACCGTGAATTCATTGTCCCAGGAAGGGGAAACTTTATTGACGCATTCCTGGGGTCAGATACATCACATGATCACACTGACAGAACCACAGGCACATAGACACAGGCAACAGAGCATGCACAATTTCGGCACTAGTACAGTGTATATCCACCTTTCGCAGCAATGCAGGCTGCTATTCTCCCATGGAGACGATCGTAGAGATGCTGGATGTAGTCCTGTGGAACGGCTTGCCATGCCATTTCCACCTGGCGCCTCAGTTGGACCAGCGTTCGTGCTGGACGTGCAGACCGCGTGAGACGACGCTTCATCCAGTCCCAAACATGCTCAATGGGGGACAGATCCGGAGATCTTGCTGGCCAGGGTAGTTGACTTACACCTTCTAGAGCACGTTGGGTGGCACGGGATACATGCGGACGTGCATTGTCCTGTTGGAACAGCAAGTTCCCTTGCCGGTCTAGGAATGGTAGAACGATGGGTTCGATGACGGTTTGGATGTACCGTGCACTATTCAGTGTCCCCTCGACGATCACCAGTGGTGTACGGCCAGTGTAGGAGATCGCTCCCCACACCATGATGCTGGGTGTTGGCCCTGTGTGCCTCGGTCGTATGCAGTCCTGATTGTGGCGCTCACCTGCACGGCGCCAAACACATATACGACCATCATTGGCACCAAGGCAGAAGCGAATCTCATCGCTGAAGACGACACGTCTCCATTCGTCCCTCCATTCACGCCTGTCGCGACGCCACTGGAAGTGGGCTGCACGATGTTGGGGCGTGAGCGGAAGACGGCCTAACGGTGTGCGGGACCGTAGCCCAGCTTCATGGAGACGGTTGCGAATGGTCCTCGCCGATACCCCAGGAGCAACAGTGTCCCTAATTTGCTGGGAAGTGGCGGTGCGGTCCCCTACGGCACTGCGTAGGATCCTACGGTCTTGGCGTGCATCCGTGCGTCGCTGCGGTCCGGTCCCAGGTCGACGGGCACGTGCACCTTTCGCCGACCACTGGCGACAACATCGATGTACTGTGGAGACCTCACGCCCCACGTGTTGAGCAATTCGGCGGTACGTCCACCCGGCCTCCCGCATGCCCACTATACGCCCTCGCTCAAAGTCCGTCAACTGCACATACGGTTCACGTCCAAGCTATCGCGGCATGCTACCAGTGTTAAAGACTGCGATGGAGCTCCGTATGCCACGGCAAACTGGCTGACACTGACGGCGGCGGTGCACAAATGCTGCGCAGCTAGCGCCATTCGACGGCCAACACCGCGGTTCCTGGTGAGTCCGCTGTGCCGTGCGTGTGATCATTGCTTGTACAGCCCTCTCGCAGTGTCCGGAGCAAGTATGGTGGGTCTGACACACCGGTGTCAATGTGTTCTTTTTTCCATTTCCAGGAGTGTATGTTGCCTGGTCGGACGAGTCTCGTTTCAAATTGTATCGAGCGGATGGACATGTATGGTTATGGAGGCAACCTGATGAATCCATGGACCCTGCATGTCAGCAGGGGACTGTTCAAGCTGATGGAGGCTCTGTAATGGTGTGGACCGTGTGCAGTTGGAGTGATATAGGACCCTGATACGTCAACATACGACTCTTACAGGTGACATGCCCGTAAGCGTTCTGTCTGATCATCTGCATCCATTCATGTTCGTTGTTCATTCCAACGAACTTAGGCAATTCCAGCAGGACAATGCGACACCCCACACGTCCAGAATTGATACAGAGTGGGCCTCAGGAACATACTTCTGAGTTTAAACACTTACTCTGGCCACCAAACTCCCCAGACATGAACATTATTGAGCATATCTGGGATGCCTTGTAACGTGCTGTTCAGAAGAGATCTCCACACCCCGTGCTCTTGCAGATTTATCGACAGTCCTGCAGCATTCATGCTGTCAGTTCCCTCCAGCAGTATTTCAGACACTAGTCGAGTCCATGCCACGTCGTGTTGTGTTACTTCTGCGTGCTCGCGGGGGCCCTACACGATATTAGGTAGGTGTACCGGTTTCTTTGGCTCTTCAGTGTATTTTCAAATGGCTCTAAGCACTATGGGACTTAATATCTGAGGTCATCAGTCCGCTACACTTAGAATTACTTAAACCTATCTTACCTAAGAACATCACACACATCCAGGCCCGGGGCAGGATTCGACCCTGCGACCGTAGCAGCAGCGCGGTTCCGGACTGAAACGTCTAGAACCGCTCGGCTACATCGGCCCGGCAGTGTATTTTCAACATAGTCACTAAGTCCCTGTAAACAAGCGAAACGTTCTACCAATCGTTTAGCTCGTCGACGACAGAAATCAAGAGCTGGATTTCCCTGTCAGCACCATCCACGTCTGTGCTGCCTTCGTCAGATTGTTGGCACCACTTCAAAATGGTTCAAATGGCTCTGAGCACTATCGGACTCAACGTCTATGGTCATAAGTCCCCTAGAACTTAGAACTACGTAAACCTAACTAACCGAAGGACATCACACAACACCCAGTCATCACGAGGCAGAGAAAATCCCTGACCCCCCCGCAATCGAACCCGGGTACCCGGGCGCGGGAAGCGAGAACGCTACCGCACTACCACGAACTGCGGACGGCACCACTTCGCTACGGCCACATTGCAATCAGTCCACATATCGCTAGAATTTTACGGTGAAACTGTCTGGAACTGAGACATTTTGCCCACAAGAATCGTACTGCCCCGCGTATTTTAAGTTTGGAATACGTTTCCAGTTACCGAAGAGTACATTTCTAGTTGCTGCGCCATTTCACCCGCACACTGCGTTGCATCTGTTACCCGAACCGCAGCAGAACTGTGTCTGCAGGAAACCCGGAATATGTACTCTCTTCTGAAACGCGCCAGTCTCTTTGTGCAATGGTCTTAGCGTGAGACATGTGTAACTTACTTTCTGAAATCACCTCGTATATACCACTGAAATCATATTCACTGTAATGGAACGAATCGAATGAATGGTATTAACTGAATTCTTCGTCGGTGCTTGGCAGAACGTGGCAATGCTATTGACACATTTTCGTGATGTTTTGCAAATACTATTTTTTAAATCACGAACCGGCTTTCGGATTCTTGGACCATTGTCAAGTGATAGTTAAATATTACAAATGGTTCAAATGACTCAGAGCACTATGGGACTCAGCATCTGCGGTCATCAGTCCCCTAGAACTTTGAACTACTTAAACCTAACTCACCTAAGGACATCACAAACATCCATGCCCGAGGCAGGATTCGAACCTGCGACTGTAGCGATTGCGCGGTTCCAGACTGAAGCGCCTAGAACCTCTCGGTCACATCGGCCGGCTAAATATTGTACCCAAGATGAACTGACGTGCGACATACACATCTTTCACTTGATACGTAGTATGATGAGGTACAGAATGTTTACATCGGAAAGTATTACTTTTTTGTACAACTTTTTCATAGTATATAAAAATCATATATTTAGCAAAAAAATGAGAAAGTTAAATTGGCGCCTCTAATATTTGCATTACTGAAACTTAAATCAAAATAAGGAAAAATGAAATTTGTATCATCCACCTTTAAACTACGTTTTCTGACCCATGTATATTGGGTTTGTTTTTCTTGTTGCGACGAGTAGTATCACGTCTCACACTATTCGACACATCTTTTAGCACCTTCTATAAATGAGTCGATGGATAACATCGGGAACTCCGCGAGGGCCACTCGTTGACGAAGATATATACAGGTAAGTCGCAATGTAAGGCAGGAAGACCCGAAGAGCATCGACAGTTCGTGGACGAACTGGTACTTTATCTCCAAAATAAATAAGTTTAACGTGCTGCGGAGGAATAGGCATAAAGACCAATTATTGTTCCATTACACGATTGCCGATCAATAATGGAAAGAGTTAAGAGCGTCAGCAATTTAGAACAGTTCGTCTGAAGCTTTGTGAAGTGAACTACGACATAAAACTAATAGGTGAAGCAGATATTCAGACGGACTCACAGGAAGAATCCTATAGAAATGTAACTCATCCACGACAGTGGCAACTTAAAACGACCCTCGTTCGACCGATTCTTGTGTATTGCTCTGCAGTTTGGGCCCCTAACCAAGTAAAATTAACAGAGGACTTTGAAAAGATCAAAAGACGACCGTTGTGATTGGTCACAGCGTGAGTGACATGGAAATGCTCTTCCGTTAGGATGTAGAAAGGGTGAAGAAGGAGATGGATAGAAAGAGAGGGAAGGAGAAAGTTGAGAGGGAGAGGGAGATGGAGAGGGAAGTTGAGAGGGAGAGGGAAAGAGGAAGTTGAGAGGGAGAGGGGAGGAGGAGGTTGAGAGGGAGAGAGAAGGAGGAAGTTGAGAGGGAGAGAGAAGGAGGAAGTTGAGAGGGAGAGGGAAGGAGGAAGTTGAGAGGGAGAGGGAAGGAGGAAGTTGTGAGGGAGAGGGAAGGAGGGAGAGGGAGGACGGGAGATGAATAGAAAGAGAGTAGGGGGAGGTGGTGGACAGAGAGGGGGAAAGAGGAGGAGACGGACAGTGAGAGAGGGAGGAGGCGATGGACAAAGAGAAGATGGAGAAGGAGATTAGACCGTATCTTGAAATCAGCAATTGCAAAGCATTGACGAGTTCTCTAGTAATTAATATATAACTTATTAAAAAACAGGCTGACCATACTGGAATCATTGCTGATACTGGTTTATCATACTGACAATATTATTTATTAAAAAGGATCTTCGAAAGATAAACAAATGAATCAAATTGAACGAACCGAATGTAAACGGAGATGGCCTATCTCTGAAAAAAAATGTGCCTTGCGGTACAAGTGAGGATCTAGCTCGTTGATGCTAATGTGTAACTCGTTATCGAACGAACAAGTTATAATTTTGCTTTTAAAAGTGAAGTACATATTAAGGACCCCCGCACATTGCAGAGACACAACAGAGGAATGTGGTCTCAACAGGCCACTCCCGTACAAAATTAGCACCTTTTAGTTTGTAAAGTATGGATGTAGATGGAGATTTAGAAATGGATGTAAGCTGTGGGAGAAACCGCGCAACGAGGAGCAGTCAAACAACGCACTGCTAGAGTGACCTTGAGGCAGGCAACCACGGCTCAAGTTTCAGGACTGGCAGAGGTGCTGGCGGCGCGAAACGCAAACCAGCTGCATATCATCCCCCAGCGAGGATCTTAGACCGGTATTACACTATCAAATTTCTTTGTCAAAATTGATATGTCAAAGAAGTTTGATGGTGTCATGCGCACTTTCTCAAATCTCGTCTGTCGTCAAATAAATTTGATCAAATCTAGGGCCTCGCTGTAGATTCGAACATAAAAATCGCTTACCACGTGGAGTGCTAGCATCGCTGCAGCGTTCTATCATCTGTAGTGTGTTTATAAACATGGTTGGTAAATAGAATTGGTTTGTACCGTCAACTACAAAATTAATAGAGATGTATAAAGCTGATGAGGCGCTTTACAACGTGAGGCACCCTGAATACAAAAGTAGATTAAGAAGATTGGAGAGCTATAAAAATATTGCTGAGGTCATTAGCCGTGAGATACGTTTTCGGACACAAAATTTAATTGATTTGTCTATAAAATAAAAATAGTTCTTAATGCACATAAAGTGTATTGAACATTTATTTACCTTCAGGCATTGGTCCTTCAGTACTTTATAAATTGCTGCACACGTTTCAGGTATTATTTTCGTTAATGTACACTGTGGTATTCGAGTGCTGTACTGCAAGCTAGAGTAACTCTCCTGTACCAAGGAATCGGAGTGTTACAGTGAGCCTGTCTTCTGCAGATATAGCAGTTCTTAAGTGAGTATTGTGCTTTGTGATATAAGGATACACTTCATGAGCATATACGGAAATGTATGCTCATCCATTCTTAAGTAATTTATGTATGACTTGACGTCCTCCACTACAAGCTCACATAGCAAGTTTTGTTGAATGCTTTTATCGTCCCGTCGTAAAACACACGGCTTCACCCAGGTACGTTTCCTTTTTTTCCTCCCGCTTCTCTTCGACATATGCACACAGTGCAATTGTGGTACATGTAACTGCTGCCGTTAATAACAAGTTGTTGTTGTCAGCCATCTTGAACTTTGACGAAAAATATGATGACAGTGTAATACTGCTTTTTAGCACCACGTCAACGATCTTTGTCAAATAAATTTGACGAATATTTGATCATGTCTTTGATCAAATCTTTGACAAAGAAATTTGATAGTGTAATACCGGGCTTAGCGAGCAGCTATGACTGAGGTTAAATGCTCCGGTATGACTCAGTCGACTTGGTTCGTCATCGCCGGACCAAGCTGACGAGCAACGAGTTGTCAAGCTTAAACTCACCCTAACTTGGTTGAAAAACAGCTATATTACAAGCCGCGACCAACGGAGATGAATTATTCCAGTGAGGTCAATGAGTCACCAACAATCAGCAAACCACCGAGTGAAGACTGAATTTAATCTTGCAGTTATCCAAAGTAGCGCACATTTGCAGCTTTACGTAGTAAACAACATATGGAGTCAGCATATTCAAATGCAGCAGGATGTCGCTGCATCACGAGTCTATTATTTTCGTAAGCCCACGAATTTTTATCAATACTGACTCCAAACTGAATTAGAGGTAAGATTCTACCAGTAGCGGGTCGTAGGTATACATTCCGGGTGTTCACAAATTTTTAAATTCCGATAAATATGAGAGTCCAGAACTAATAGCATCTGCTGTATAACAGTTATGCTTATCAACAAATTTATACAACTTCAGCTGCTGTCAGTAATAATAATAATATGCGTAACTTGTCTGAAAAAAGGAATAATTGTTTGGTGGTGTTTTGTTTTGTTCACTTAAGCACAGTTTATGGCACGAACGAAAGAATGTTTAAGTTTTCGCTGCTATCCGTTTTGCATTTTTGTGTAAGTGGAAGTTTTCGTGCTTTTTTATGCTTTCGGACAAATGTACAAGATCCCTAATTCATGTATAAGTTAAAGAACTTACTTCTGGGCTTAAAATCAGGGATTCTTATGTTGCACCCACACAAAAACTTACGCGTATTATACACTTCTTTCTTATATCTTCACTTGCAGTCACTCTTAATTGATTTAGTTACTTTCTCAGACAATGGATCTGGTCTGAAATGCCCTAGTTTCTTTGCGGTTAACTTTTCCTGGTAATTTTCTTTTCTGTTGGCACATAATACAGGTTCCTATTGCCACTCCACAGGAAAGCCGATTCCTGCATAGTAGACAACCAACTGCGAACACAAACTGCCGTTTGAGGAATGATTAAATTCCAGTACTACTATCTGCCAACAAGGCCACTTGAGAAGAATACAAATGAGGCGCTGAGAGCCATAAGGGCCAAAATCAGGCCCTCTTCGATCCCCCATATTTAAGCGATAACAGAAAAACCAGTGAGACAACTTATCGTGGGTGTTCAGATATACAGTGAATCCAAGAAGTATTCGTCTAGCTGCATATCTCTTAGAAATCAAAATCTGTGTAACATGAAAAGAAATGTATACAAAATCTAAAGAGCCAGTCATGTAAGAAGTACCCGGTTTCGTTTTTCTTGAAAAGCAAGGAATGAAATACATCCCAATCGACAGCAAGGTTCACAAAATAGAAAAGGTAATACAAGAGCTGGTTCATATAGTATTCGTCCACCGTCAACGTATTCTGCGCTTACATAATGAGTGCAAATCTTCTTAAAAGATTGCTAAAGTAGTCGGTAGGCCTAGATCGACAATTCAGTCGACACTAGATCGATTTTGCGCAACAAAATCATTAAGAAACCAACCACGTACCTGACCCACTCACATTTTGACTGATACAGACGTGAGCTTTATCATGAGGGAAATGAAGAGGAAACCTAAAGTCAGCGCTCCTAAGTTGGCTGGGGAGTTAGAATCTAGCGGAAAGAAGGTATGTGCCAACACAATCAGAAATACCTTCAAAACGTATGGGTATCAAGGTCGGATAGCGCGCAAGAAATTTTGGGTCAGTGAACAGAATCGAAAGAAACGTCTTCATTTTGCGATGCAACATAGATTCAAAAAGGAAGACTTCTGGAGTAGAGTAATATTTTCTGATGAGAGTAAATATAACGTACTCGGGTCGGATGGCAGGCGAATGGTGTGGCGTAAGAAGAATGCGGAGATGTTGCCACACAATCTTTTGCCAACGGTTGAACACAGTGGTGGCTCCCTGATGGCGTGGGGCTGTATGAGTGCTGCAGGTGTTGGAAAATTACATTTCATAGAAGGTACAATGGATCACCAATACGTATATTAACATTTTAAAGGACAATCTGAATCCTAGCGCCGAAAAATTAGGTCTGCAAGGAAATTAAATCTTTCAACAAGATAACGACCCAAAGCATACGGCTCTAAATACAAGGCTGTGCCTCCTGTACAACTTAACACCCCTCCTCAGAGGCCAGACATTAATCCTACTGAACACCTTATGATAGTACTGGAAGATAGCATCAGGAGAAGACACATTTCTAACAAGAGAGACCTAAAAGAAGCACTTCAAGACGAATGGGACAAAATTCCAGCTTCTCTGACGGCAAACTTGGTCAAGTCGATGGCCAGACGACTACAAGCAGTAATAGCTGCAAACGGAAACCCGACTAAATATTATTTTTTTATAATTGGAATCATATTTTCAGATCTCAAATTAAAAAAAAAAAAATGAGTGGACGAATACTTTTTGAAGTAGCCCTTGAATAAATTCTCCATTTTGTCAAATTTGTTATTGCTGTGGATGTATTTATTTTCTTGTCCATCAATAAAAATGACTTACCAAGGTTCATTGCATACGACTGGATGTTCACATTTTATGTTTCCTTCCTTTCACGTGACATATACTTTTTTTTTTTTAATTACAACTAGACGAATACTTTTTGGACTCACTGTACGTGTGAGAGCAGGCATCGAACAAATTCGGAGACATGGTACTAGCATCGTTATAGGTCATATTGAAGTTAACAGAGATGCTAGTGGAGTTTAAATACAAAGTTTTGGTGTAAAATGGCACTGTTCTCGTGAAACCTTGTTAGGTAAATTTAAGGAAATTTTATTGAGATAAACTGTGGAGTAATTCTGCTCCCACCATTTTATATCTATGTAGAGTTGCGCTGTACCAAATCTACGGTTCTGTAGTTTTGGTAAACTACATAAATAACGTAGGGTATGGTAAGATTACCAGTAGTACTGGTAGAGTTGGTAAGGAAAAACATAAATGAATGTGTAAGAGAGAAAATAGGAGCCGGCGACTTCGCTTCGAGATTTTGTTTGTTTGGTTGCTTCTTTTGCACGTAATTCGAATCACACATCATTCAGTATTAGTACAATGTGTATCTTATATTCTTACAGAATATAAATTGCTTTTTATAGGTAATAAAAGTTAGTTGATCGCATGACTTCTGCGTTTTTATGCAAGCAAACCAATTACTTTTGATGCAAGTACAATTTACATTCAGTAACATAAAAAATATAATTATTGTTCTTATTTTGTACTCAACAGAACGTTCCTCTTCATGAACAAAGGCAAGTTTCCTTTTATTACAGATCACTGCGAAAGTTCTTTAAGAATAACAGGAACATGTTCTAAATAGGTTCGAACGAAGTAGTGAAGCGATGTTTGGTGCATTTTTGTTTTGTGGTTTTTTATTTTACCTTTTTGTTAAGGAAATTCCGTTATCTAGCGCTATATAATAAATCTGTATTGTTTTCGCCGGCCGGGGTGGCCGAGCGGTTCTAGGCGCTACAGTCTGGAACTGCGCGACCGATACGATAGCAGGTTCGAATCCTGCCTCGAGCATGGGTGTGTGTGATGTCCTTAGGTTAGGTTTAAGCAGTTCTAAATTCTAGGGGACTGATGACCTAAGATGTTAAGTCCCATTGTGCTCAGAGCCATTTGAACCATTTTGTATTGTTTTCTTTATTTTTACTACAGCGTCCCCCTTTCACAGGTTACAAATCAACAGTTTTCGAATAGAACTCGAATTAAACATTGAAAAATTCAGTTTTGCTACAAATACTGTTTATTCTTAACAAACAGACAGGAAGGTAAGTATGCAGAACAAAAATGTTCTGTAGGTTACCCGTCCCTTTATATACCCTCACTCAGTTTCTAGACGATTCATCGCTTCTGGTTTTTGGGGAAAATAGTAAGACACTGATCTCATACGTAAATAAAGCGATCGTTACGAGGTAACGCCCAATAGCTATGCGACACACCTAATGTACAGGTAACGCACGTTCGACCTTAACTGTCCAAAGTTACTTGGAAAATTACCGTAGTCTACGGTAGTTTTACTACTCTAATCTTACGTATGGATCATGTGACTAAGATAATAGGACGAGTACAGAGGCATACAGACTCGCTCTCCCTTGTTCCAGATGCGAATGGAATAGGACAGAAAATTGCCAATATTCGAACGAAGTACACTCCATCATGCTCTGCTCAATATCGCGCTGAGAATAAGTGCAGAAATTGATGCCCAGGGGAAGGATTTTTTCCTTTTGGCAACAGTGTCTCAGTAACTGACTCTACATTCTTCTTTGCACAGTGAGGCACTGTTTTACATGCGATTGGGACTGGATATTTTCCTAGAATACATTGTTTGTCTTTGTCCATATGAATGGGTTCTAACCAGTGAACTCAATACCAAACTGGAGGCATTATTCAAAAGCGTCCTCGCTTAGAAAATTGTGACGTTCTTAATGGAGCCGCCATATTAGACAGAGACATTCAAAGATAGTTGATTTTACGCTTGCGACTTCATAGTGATTATGTGTCATATTCTTTTGAACATAACTAGTTAACAGTTATGCTGCTTGCAGATGCAGTAACCGATGGACGACTGAAAGTGGCGCTAAATACCACGAGTTACGTGCGCTTTTACATAACGGAAAGAAAATGATATTCGAGAAAGATATATACTGCTACAAGGACATGTGAAATATTTACAGATATTGTCACTCACATCCAGAACTTGTAAAGAAATGGGTGCATTTTAAACGAAGAGAATACTAGTCTGCACAGAAATAGAATGTCATCTGCAACCATCATTTTACAAAAGACAACTGCCGCACGTGTTTCAGCCAGAAGTTGATACATAACCGCTGAAAGATAACGTTGTACGAAGTGCATTCAGTTTCCTGTCCATTTGCAAGTGAATCAGAGAAAGCAACTTGTTCGGAATACACCCATCGTTTCTGAGCTGAAGTCATCTATTGAACTAGTAACGAAGGCAGACAATGACGCGCATCTATCTTTATGAATTTCTGGTAGCCCGTAATTATCGTTGATGGATTGTTTTAATTTCGTTTCAGGAGTAATGAAATCAAAATAATAAACACTTTGCGCGAAAGTGATGCAAGCAAGCCAAATGCGATTTAGTTGTTCAGACTAAAGTATCTCACAGATTGGGGGGTTGGGTTGTTTTGGGGGAGGAGACCAAACAGCGAGGTCATCGGTCTCATTGGATTAGGAAAGAATGGGGGAAGGAAGTCGCCCGAGCCCTTTTCAAAGGAGGAACCATCCCGGCATTTGCCTAAAGAGAGTTAGGGAAATCACGATAACGTAAATCAGGATGGCCGGACGCGGGATTGAACCCTCGTCCTCCTGAATGCGAGTCCAGTGTGGTAACCACTGCGCGACCTCGCTCGGTTCTCACATGTTGGGGCCCTTACGGGAAAAAGGCGGATGACTATACATACGCTAGTCTCTGCAGCTGATTGTAAAGACAAGGATAAACCTCAGAAATTCGACATACTGCCAATGTATATTCACCTTCGGTTAAAATCACATTGAAAGAAAGCACATATAAAGAGAACAATAGCTGTTGCACAAGGCCACAGTTCTGTTATGAGGCAAAGATTTGGCAAGCTAATGACATTTACCGAAGTACAACATGTACATTATAATGAATGAAACAAAATAATAAATACGCAATGAAACGTACTGTTTTTACTAATCTGACAGCCTCCTTTCTTTCCGAAAAAACTTGCCTGAAAAATGTTTATGTAACTTGTTATTCTATTCGTAGACACTTTAATATCGGGAATGAAAAACAAAGCAACGGTTTAGGGGTTTCGTTGACTATGACGTATGCAGAACTTATTTCGTAGGACTAGATAGAAGTCTTTTGTAGTGTTTTCCATCAAATGAGATATTAGCTGTGCGATCGCTAACCATCTGGCGAAACAACCACATTAAAAAATTCTTATATTAGTGCTTCCTTTTTTGTCGCCATGTACTGTGATACTCAAGAAATTAAATATAAATGGAAACAGAACAAGTTAATAGCGATATTCATCATGCAGAGATGCTGGATGGATACAAAGCAGCATTAACAGCAAACTACTAAATTAAATCCAGATAGCATCGCGTACTATCCATGAATGGTAAGTTTATTTCTTCTGTGTAGCAGAACAGTCTGATAGCTTGCCTCGACTTAACATGGGGGCTGTGATGCCACAAATCAAGCTTTTGCTTCGTGTAGTAGTCTCTCCAGTTTAGTATAGTACTGAGCGTACTGGGTCCAATGAGATTCCCGTCCGAATTATAGTCAACAGGTAGCTAGCATTAAAGTAATATTTCAAAAGGTACTAGAAAGATTTCTTCTGCAGGGCGAAACGAAACGACCCGTTGATAAACTGAAGTCGGTAATGAGGCAACGATTTGGCGAGCTATTTGCTTTTTCCAACGTACGACATGTAAATTATAATGAATGAAACAAAATAATAAATATGAAATGTACTGTTTACATGTTACTAATTTTACGGCCTCCTTCCATTCCGAAAATCGTTGCCTGCAAATTGTTCATGTAACTTTTTACTCTATTTACAGCTGCTTCAACATCGGGGATGAAGAACAAAGTAACGGTTTATGGATTATGTTGCTTAAGGAGAGGTTTACTGTCTTTTGGCTCAAAAAATTTATTTTTCTAAATTGCATTTTTGGATCCATAAAAGTGTTTAGAATCCACCCCTGAAACGGTTTTTCCGAATACGGAACGGAAATGTTTGTTATTCGCGGTTGGACAGAAAAATGCAGCTGCATCACGCAGCAGTTTTTTTCTTTCGGAGGACGTGTTATTGTACCGGTGCTTGGGAGGAAACACACAAAATTCAAATGAAAGTTTTAGCGCGTGTGTTTGGAAGTTGGCCCCCAAGCATTTGCATTCTGGTGCGAAGACTGTGGAGATTGCGACTTTCCTGGCAGTGAGCAGCTTCGACGAAGGGTATTCAGCAATTCTGAAGATCATGACAACGATGGATGTCACCATGGGACTCTATTCGATCCAGTTCGCCAAGCATTCGGACGACCACCGGATTCAAGCGGCAGAAAACCGCTTGTCACCGGCCGTACGAGCGGCTCTGGAGCAGCGCAGGATGGCCCAGGTCGAGCAGAACGCCCTCTATGAGGAAGAGGAAGTACTAGTTTATGGACCCGGAATAGCAGACTGAACGTAAGATGCATAATAATGCATTTATATGTAGTCAAAACTTCAAACGCGTTTTTCTCGAAATGACCTTTTTTTTTTTGTCGCGCGGTATCGTAACTTCAAATCTACTGAACCGATTGGCATGATTGGGTGTTTCCGACGAAGCTAACTAAATTGTCTAGAAGTTGTACCACTTTAATTCCGATCCATCAACTATAAACATTTTTACTTGGCCGACGAAGCTGAAAAATCTATGAAAAAACCCTATTTTTTCAACTGGCCGCCATTTTGTTTCCTATGGTCCAAATAACTTAAGCGAGGTACAACTCCAAAAGTATCGTATACTTCGCTAACGTCGACTAAATTTTGATTTCAGATGAGCCGGCTGGCCTGTGAGATACCGCGCGTAGAGATCTGCAATTTTGTTTCGTTCCGACGGCACTTCCGCCTTTGCTCTTCGACATTTACGGTCGAAAAAATTTCAGGTTGTAAAGGAAATATCAATAAACATTTTGACCAAATTTGATAATGAGATTTATAACACATCCCGAGAAAAAAATTCTCAAAGAACATGCTTTTTTCGGGCCAAAGATAGTAAACCTCCCCTTAATGACTTGTGCAGAACTTATTTCGTAGTTGTAGAGAAAGGTGTTTTCCACCCCGTACTCTACCATCTGGCGAGACGGCCACATTACGAAAAATTCTCATGGTAATGCTTCGCTCGTTTTTTGTCACCTTGTTGTCTGATATTGTAGGAATTAACAAAGCAGGTTAATAGCAATATTCATCCTATAGAGAATGATGGACGGATACAAAGCAGTATGAACAGCGAACTACAAACTAAACCCAGGTAGCATCACATGAATGGTAATTTTATTTCTTCTCTACAGGAGAACAGTCTGACCGCTTGCCCCGACTTCACATGGCGGCTGTCACGCCACACATCAAGGATTTGCTTCGTCTAGTAGTCGCTGCTGATTAGTGCAGTACTAGGCCACGACGTTTGGATTACAGATTTACTTTAAACTTTGTACACCTTAGTAGCCATTAAATACCTGCGAGGCTAGCGGAGAGCGGTAATGCTCTGCTTCATTGACTCGGGTAGGCGCGCCGGCTCCAGATCGAATCCGCCCGGCGGATTGCTGACGACGGCCGGCATGCCGGCCAGCCTGGATGTGGTTTTTAGGCGGTTTTCCACATCCCGCTAGGTAAATACTGGGCTGGTCCCCACGCTCCGCCTCAGTTTCATGGCTCGCAGACATCTGAACACATTCGCACTATTCCATGCACCACACTAGACGCAGACGGTTGGGGTACACTAATTCCTTCCCGGGGGTATGGGGTGGCTCCAGGAAGGGCGTCCAGCCACTCCTTAAAATTAACATGCCATATCCGATTAACCAGCAGACCCCGCCAGTCGGGATTAATGCTTGGAAAGAGAGTGTAGCCATTAAATCAACATAATGAGCAAGTAGTAAGGTGCACTAGAATGGCAATTCCGAGAAAATCGCAATAGAAGTTTCACGAGGCTTTTATTTAACTGATGTGTCTGCATAGGTGCCGAAGTTTAGCTCATTGTGTTCGGTCAACGAGCCGATTCTTCTCTGTGATTTAAAAATAAAAATTAAAATAAAATAAAACTGAGTAAAGGAATCAACGATCAACTTGAACGATGACATGTGACGTCCGCTGAGACCAAACGAAACGAACAATACCGAACAAAATTCTACTAAAATAAAAAAGTGGTTTGCGTGCGAGCTTCGTAAGACGAACGGGTATAAGGCGACGGTTCGTTTTTGTACTACAAATGTAAATTTGCATCTACACTATTCGTCCTTCCTACATTAGCAATGCCGGTCATGGTGGCCGAGCGGTTCTAGGGGCTTCAGTCCTGAACCGCGCAACTGCTGCGGTCGCAGGTTCGAATCCTGCCTCAGGCACGCATGTGTGTGATGTCCTTAGGTTAGTCAGGTTTAAGTAGTTCTAAGTTCTAGGGGACTGATGACCTCAGATGTTAAGTCCCATAGTGCTCAGAGCCATTTGAACAATTTTTTTTACATTAGCAACATCTCACAGCTACGCAGGTTAACTGCCAAACGGGGCCTGCCTCTGTGTCTGCAGCTCGAACCGTCGAGGTACAGAAGTAGTTCCGGATACCTTACCAGACTACATGTATAACAGATTTCACAAATCACGATAGGCATACATTTTCAGGAAAATCCTATACGTTTCTTCATTTACTTGCAGATAGCTATAATTATGTTTGTTCTACTAATTAAATTTAATTAAAAATACCAAGTAGTCAAATAACATGAAATTCACTCATTTCATGCAAATACATATGGTTTTCTTTAAATTACACTACTGGCCATTAAAATTGCTACACCACGAAGATGACGTGCTACAGACGCGAAATTTAACTGACAGGCAGAAGATGCTGTGATATGCAAATGATTAGCTCTCCAGAGCATTCACACAAGGTTGGCGCCGGTGGCGACACCTAAAACGAGCTGACATGAGGAAAAAGTTTCCAACCGATTTCTCATACACAAACAGCAGTTGACCGGCGTTGCCTCGTCAAACGTTGTTGTGATGCCTCGTGTAAGGATAAGAAATGCGCACCACCACGTTTCCAACTTTGTTAAAGGTCGGATTGTAGCCTATCGCGATTGCGATTTATCGCATCGCGACATTGCTGCTCGCGTTGGTCGAGATCCAATGACTGTTAGCAGAATATGGAATCGGTGGGTTCATGAGGGTAATACGGAACGCCGTGCTGAATCCCAACGGTCTTGTATCACTAGCAGTCGAGACGACAGGCATCTTATCCGTATGGCTGTAACAGATCGTGCAGCACGTCTCGATCCCTGAGCCAACAGAAGGGGACGTTTGCAAGGCAACAACCATCTGCACGAACAGTTCGACGACGTTTGCAGCAGCATGGACTATCAGCTCGGAGACCATGGCTGCGGTTACACTTGACGCTGCGTCACAGAACGGAGCGCCTGCGATGTTGTGCTCAACGACGAACCTGGGTGCACGAATGGCAAAACGTCATTTTTTTTCGGATGAATCCAGGTTCTGTTTACAGCATCATGATGGTCGCATCCGTGTATGGCGACATCGCGGTGAACGCACATTGGAAGTGTGTATTCGTCATCGCCATACTGGCGTATCACCCGGCGTGATGGTATGGCGTGCCATTGGTTACACGTCTCGGTCACCTCTTGTTCGCATTGACGGCACTTTGAACAGTGGACGTTACATTTCAGATGTGTTACGAACCGTGGCTCTACCCTTCATTCGATCCCTGCGAAACCCTACATTTCAGCAGGATAATGCACGACCGCATGTTGCAGGTCCTGTACGGGCCTTTCTAGATACAGAAAATGTTCGACTGCTGCCTTGGCCAGCACATTCTCCAGATCTCTCACCAACTGAAAACGTCTGGTCAATGGTGGCCGATCAACTGGTTCGTCACAATACGCCAGCCACTACTCTTGATGAACTGTGGTATCGTGTTGAAGCTGCATGGGCAGCTGTACCTGTACACGCCATCCAAGCTCTGTTTGACTCAATGCCCAGGCGTATCAAGACCGTTAATATGGCCAGAGGTGGTTTTCTGGGTACTGATTTCTCACGATCTATCACCCAAATTGCGTGAAAATGTAATCACATGTCAGTTCTAGTATAATATATTTTTTTCCAATGAATACCCGTTTACCATCTGCATTTCTTCTTGGTGTAGCAATTTTAATGGCTAGTAGTGCATATTACCTCTCAAATGTCATAAATTAAATAATATGAACAGTGATAAAAAAAATATAGATTGAAAGTTAAATTTGGGCGGGATCCGAACCCTCGCCTGATGCACGATCGTCTGACGGAGTTCAAACGCTAAGCTCTTGACCACCACGAACTCTAATGTCCGGAACCTACGTCCGGCACCTACGCACACACACATTAGTTACATAATAGAGGCGTAAAACTACTTCTGTGGTTTTCTCGGAATTGCCAGAGTAGTGCACATTACTGCTGGCACATTACGTTGTTTTAATGGCCTACTGAAGGTATGCTAAGTTTGAAGTAAATCTGTGATCCAAACGTCGTGGCCTCCCCCCTGTGAGCTCATTGGGTCTAAAGGGATACCCAGCTGAATTATGGTCCATTGGTAACTAGCATTAAAGCAATATTTGAAACGGTACCAGAAAGGTTTCTTCTGCAGTGAGAAAGGAAGTGACGTGTTGAAAACCGAGATCGGTATTAACTTTGTTTCATATGCTTTCGTCTTAAAGTAGACGATTTCCGAAGAAACTTCCCGCGCCAGGCGGAGAATAAAGGTCGGTTGTGTCGTCGACCTATGCTGGTGCGCGGTATAGGTTATGAATTGTATTGACGCCTTGCGGCGCTGTTGAATTATTAACCACGGCACAGCGGGCCTAGCCTCCAAAGAGTGGGGAACGGTGAGCGCGAACGGACAGAAATAACAGCGGGCGTTTTTTTTTTTTTATTTCGACACGCTACGCAATGAGGTTTTCCAGCACATCATTATAAGATATTCATTTCATTAACTATATAGAACAGACGCACGCCGCCTACACCGGGTGAGGAAAGGGGGTTGCGGATTGGAGTGTGGTATTTGTGTTGCAATAGAAGCGTTCAAAATGGTTCTGAGCACTATTGGACTTAACATCTGAGGTCATCAGTCCCCTAGAACTTAGAACTACTTAAACTTAACTAACCTAAGGACATCACACACATCCATGCCCGAGGCAGGATTCGAACCTGCGACCGTAGCGGTCGCGCGGTTCCAGACTGAAGTGTCTAGAACCGCTCGGCCACCACGGCCGGCGGAAGCGTATACGGACAAAAAATAAAGTAAATTTCGCAAATGATTAAAACAACAGATCAAGATTTTTTTTCAGTCATCAGTTTCCTTATTGGTTTGATGCAGCCCTCCACGAATTGCTCTCCTGTGGTAACCTTTTCAGCTCAGGGTAGCACTTGCAACCTACGTCCTCAATTATTTACTCTATGTATACGTATCTCTGTCTTCTCCAGTTTTTACCTCCTAAAGCCCCCTCTAGTATCATAGAAGTTATTCCCTGATGTCTTAACAGATTTCTCATCATCCTGTCACTACTTCTTGTCAGTGTTTTCCGTCCATTTCTTTCCTCATTGATTCTGCGGAAAACCACCTCATTCCTTACCTTATCAGTCCACCTAATTTTCAACATTCTACTGTAGCACCACGTCTCAAATCTTTCTATTCTCTTGTGTTTCGGTTTTCCCACAGTCCTTGTCTCACTGACATACAATGCTGAGTTCCAAACGTACATTCTTAGAAATTTCTTCCTCAAATTAAGGCCTATGATTGATACTAGTAGACTTCTCTTGGCCAGGATTTCCCTTTTTTCCAGTGCTCGCCTGCTTTTTATTTCCTCCTTGCTTCGTTCGTCATGGGTTATTTGCTGATCAGGTAGCAGAATTCGTTAACTTCATGTACTTTGTGATCACCAGTTATGGTAAGTTTCTCGCAATTCTCATTTCTGCTAATTCTTTTTACATTCGTCGATCTACTATTCAACAGGTCCTGTAATTCTTCTTCACTTTCACTGAGGATAGCTATCTCATGAGTGAATCTTACCACAGATATCCTTTCACCATGAATTTTAATCCCACTCTTAAACCTTTCTTTTATGTCCGTCATAGCTTCTTCAGCGTATAGATTGACCAGCAGGGGCGAAATACTACATCCTTGTGTTACACCCTTTTTAATCCGTGCACTTCGTTCTTGATCTTCAACAATTACTGTTCCCTCTTGGTTCTTGTACACATATTGTATATCATCCGTCTTTCCTTATAGCTTATCCCTCTCTTTCTCAGGATTTCGAACGTCTTGCACCATTTTACATTGTTGAACACTTTTTCCAGATCGAGAAATCATGTGAACGTGTCTTGATTTTTCTTCAGTCTTGCTTTGGTTATCAACCGCAACGTCAGAAGTCTCTGCTGCCTTTACCTTTCCTAAAGCCAAATGATCGTCATCTAACAGATCCTGAATTTTCTTTTCCTTTCTTCTGAATATTATTCTTGTCAGCAACTTGGATGTATGAACTAGTAAACTTATGGTGTGATAATTCTTGCATTTGTCGGCTCCTGTAGTCTTTGGAACTGTGTGAATGATTTCCCGAAGCTCTGATGGTAAATTGCCAGTCTCATACATTCTACATATCAACTTGAATAATAGTTTTGTTGCCACTTCGTGCAATGATTTTGGAAAATCCGATATAATGTTAGCAATCCCTTTTTTTTTATTTTAAGTCTTCCAAAGATCTTTTAAATTCTGATTCCAATACTGGATCCCCTATCTCTTCCCTACCGCCTCCTGCTTCTTCCTCTACCACGTCATCAGGTAAGTCCTCCCCCCTCACAGAGAACACCAAAGTAGTGTTTTCACCCATCCGCTCTCTCCTCTGCATTTAACAGTGAAAGTCCCATTGGGCTGTTTTGACTTTTCTCTATGTCGAGTCAGTCCTTCCGACAATCATTTCTTTTTCAGTTTCCTTGCATTTTTCATGCAGCCATTTCGTCTTAGTTACCCTACACTTCCTATTTATTTCAATCCTAAATGACTTATACTTCTGTTTCCTTCGGTTTCCGGAATACTTTCGTACCCCCTTCTTTCGTCGATCAGTTGAAATACTCGTATTTCCTTTGCTACCCACGGTTTCTTCGTAGTTACCTTCTTTGTATCTACGTTTTTTCTCCAAATTCTGTCATGGGCATGTTTAGATATGTCCATTCCTCTTCAAATGAATTGCCTACTGATCTCATTAGTTAAAACTTCTGGGCTGAGAGACCGTGGGCGATCTGTAGAACTACTTCTTCCAGACGTTTCGTTGCCAACTATGGGCAACATTTTCCGAGGTGAGTCAACGACTGACTGCCAGGCTTTTTTTTAACAAAAAGGTCATTATTCTCGATTGAAGATAATCGATTGTCACATCGTTGGTGCGCAGTCGACCGCCATATCTTGTCTAAGTCAAGCCTTACACTTTTCTATTAAAATTACTGTGGTGTTTTTGAATCTCTGTAGCTTCCCTATACATACGTGCATAATAATGCGATTTTCTGGCTAGCACGGTCGTCTCACTAAATTTTATTTCATGATCACCGACTTTAAAAACATGATCCGCTACAGCTGATTAGTCGACAGTTCCTTTTGCGTTCGGTTAAGCGGGTATTCACACTACTACTCGTTTTCCCGGTATAAACCTTCCCACAGCTACACGGAATTATATACATCCCAGGAGTTGCTAAGGGGTGCCATGCGTCTTTCGCCGACCTTGAACACACACTGACCTTCTTGGTAGGTCTAAAGAATGTTTCAACTTGACCGGAACTTTCCCAGTAAGTTCCGTAATATTGCGAATAAATGGAAGAAAAACTTTTCCAGCTGACAGTTGTTGTTGCTGTATGTTGTCAGACACTTTTCTTCGGGGATGAAGTCCTCGACCTACCTCGTTGGAAGTGTATCCATTTTTCTTAAAAGCCGTTCGCAAATGATTTAGTTCATATTGCAAATAAACTGTCTCACAGATCTTATTAGCTATCTCCACCAATGTTTTAATGACACTTTTCTGCCTGGGATGATAGTTCGAATCCTTACGGAGGTAACGGTCAGTGCGTGTATCTTTTCTACATAAATGCCCTAAACTCCCATCTCCACAGTAAATTGTACCTTTGGATTAATACTATTTAGGTGCACCGAGAAACCATATAATTTCTCTTCACCGTGATTCCATACCACCAAAGTGTCACCCACATACCGATACCACTTCAAAGGGCTTTTACTGGCAGATTGCAGCGCCTGCTGTTCAAAAAATTCCATTAATAGATTAGCAACAGCTGGACTCAGAGAGATGCCTATGACCACTCTTTCGGTTTGTTCGCAAAACTCATTATCATATTGGAAATAAGTCGTGGACAGGCAATGTCGAAATAGAGCTACTATATGAGTGGGAAACAAATCAGCTATGTATCAAAAAGCTTCGTGAACAGGAACCACAGCCGGCCGGGGTAGCCGAGCGGTTCTAGGCGCTACAGTCTGGAACCGCACGACCGCTACGGTCGCAGGTTCGAATTCTGCCTCGGGCATGGATGTGTGTGATGTCCTTAGGTTAGTTAGGTTCAAGAAGTTCTAAGTTCTAGGGGATTGATGACCTTAGAAGTTAAGTCCCATAGTGCTCAGAGCCATTTAGCCAGGAACCACAGTAAACAGGGATATCACATCAAAACTAACAAGGATATCACCTGGGCTGACATTAATCTTCAATTTTTCAATAAAAGGCACAGAATGTTTAGTGTTATAGGCAGTTTTACCAATATATGGTTGTAGCAAGGAGGTGAGATTTCTAGCTAACACTTACTATCGGTCTCAATGGGACATTAGGCTTGTGTGTCTTCGGTAGCCCATATAATCTAGGACGGTAAGCTTCCGTTTTACATAGATATTTTTTATCATCTGTAGGAAAGGAAGACATTTTTATTAATCGATTGGTAGCTCCTAACACTTTCTCTGTAGGATCCTTTTGAAGCTTTTTATGTGTTAGAATCCAAAAGGTCATTGATCTTCCTATGGTAGTCCTCACTCTTCATCATAACGGTAGCATTATCCTTATCAGCAGTAAGTACAATAATATTCCTGTCCGTATTAATATCCTGTAACGCCTTCCTTTCTCCTTGAGACAAACTACTGCTAGGTGGCTTAGCTTTACGAGGTATCCTGGCTGTTTCCATCCTGATTTCATCAGCAGAATGTGGTGATAACTGCCGAATCCCCGCCTCTATATTAGCTGTAATATCCTCCATAGGAATCTTTGATGGCGTAATTGCAAAATATCCTCCTTTAGAGTGAACATAAATTTTTGCCTTCCCTTCCCGACGGGAGTCATCTGTAACTGGTGTTTCCCGTCTGCCCTTCTGTAAATTCTTGAACTTCTTCTTCTGCCTGTTAGAAGACTCTTCTGCACTTAGTTCCACGGATCTAAATGTTAGCCTGTCCACCTTATCCCAATCACAAACTGCATCGTATTGCTAGTAAATATATGGAGATTTAACAGTTGACTGCTCGTTACCGCCAGTCCTCGATGTGTTTGATGACTCCGCTCCTCCAATATCTGTTTTTAGGTTTTAATAATTAAGTCGGTTCGTTGCTGCAAGCCTTCCAGCTGAGAGCATTCGGGAACTTTAATGTTACCTCTTATTTCCTGTACAAAACTATTTTTACTACCCTCCGCATCTTCCTGGTTATACGCTACCAACTCCTCTGCTGCACATGCTTGTGGGTTTCCATGCAGAACTTTAAGTTTACAAATTTTGCTAACCAATCATTATTGTGTTGGTTGCAAAATGTTGTTCTGTTGCTAGGTAGTACACAACATCCAGTCCACTATGTTTCGATATCCGTTTTATGTAGATCCAGATGAGAATGGAGTTTTATAAACAAATTTTTCATGTGTCCTGAAAAGTAGGAAACATGCTCCAGTTCGTCACTTTTGGCCATTTCACATTGCAGTTTACAGTAAATGCTGATATCTTTTACTCCCCAGTAATAGCCAGATTTCATCACACACTGTGTTTAAAGCCGTAGTAACCTTTGATTGAACACCTGTAATAGCTTTTTTTTTTTTTTGCAATTGCAGTTATATCTTTCCTTATCGCAGTTGTTTTAGCCATCCTCCGATTTCGTTTCTCGACTTCGATCTCTTCCATTTACAGCTTTCCTTTTCGTAAACATAACACATTAAGTGCATTTAAAGGTGCAATGCCTTTAATGTGGAATGGTTTAAGTCTGTTTGCTATATTTACTCATTCTTAATGTTTATGGGATAACATTGTTGGTAGAAACCCGTCTTAATTTGACAATATCTATATTATATTATATTGTGGAGAACAATGTCCTAGACTGAGAGAAATATGGTTTTCCTACTTTCATATAGCACATATGTATAACATTTATATTGTGTTTGTTGGAATCAGCTTTTGATCAAAAATATGTGTGAAATCTTATGGGACTTAACTGCTAAGGTCATCAGTCCCTAAGCTTACACACTACTTAACCTCAATTATCCTAAGGACAAACACACACACCCATGCCCGAGGGAGGACTCGAACCTCCGCCCCAGACCGCTCGGCTAATCCCGCGCGGCGGAGTCAGCTTTTCTCAGTCTTGTGTGTCTGGAAGACTTACTTGTATGCCAGTCAACTTTCGTGTATTCTTATTACTCCAGTAGACAAACTACAGAACGTTGCTAAACACCACAAAGCAGCTGTTCTGTAAGTTATTCGTTAACTGATGCCTCATGGAATCAATTGGCACAGAGAAGAGTGGAGCATATTGTAAATAGTGTGTGTTGGTGCTAAACACACACAATCCATTCTGTCGCTGTATAGCGCAGCGTCCAACCTGGTGATATTATCAAATTTAGCAAAGGAAGACGTAAAAGTGTCTCAGCGTTGCTTGTGTGTACACTTTATAAACAAGGTGTTTACCAATAATTTTGTTCACTCTTGGGCTTGTGATCTGACTTATGAACAGTCGATCCCAACTGTCTTATCGTTGTCCAGAATCACACTGCTCTTTCCCTGGCCGTCTCCTTCCATGCACAAGCTGTGATTTGATAGTAGACAGTCACTCATCTCCATTTTATTAAAAGTCCCGGAAAAATATTCGGTTATGTCAGACTCTCATAGATAGCAGCTGTCTACATGGATCTGTCCCAAAATTGCAGGCAGCTCTTCCTGTGGAAAGTCCATTTTAACGTCAGCTAATTCCACTTTACACGACATAGTCAAAGAATTTCTACGATCCTCCGAAATGATTTCAGATGTTTTTCTATCGATTTTTTCGATTGTTCTCTTGCTATCGCATCGCCATTCCCATGTAGAAGAAACAGTAGCTTTGCTCTGACAGTGTCTCGCACTGATGAACTCTGAGAAGTTACTATGTACGTAACAATTAAATGATCTGCAAATCTCCTCTAACAATACTGACTGACCGTTCTCCCGACAACCGACTTTATCACAGATTTTAGCTACCATTGTGTTGTCACAAAACAGTTCTTTTTGGGTGTAAACATATTTAAAAGTCTTTCTGCTACGGAGCACACCACTTTCGGTGTAATTTATGTTGCCAGTGTTAGTAACAAGTCTGTCCAGATTCCCCAGTAATAACCATAAATTAAAGTCGATTGTCAGTTGGCCTCGTCTTCCTATATAATAGCTGAGGGTGTAACGCACTATGGAGGAAACCATATTTACATTTTCCATTACCACAGAGACTGATCTATTGCAGCTCTCAAGTCGCCTTTTATGATCTAAAGAACCAAGATGGCGGCACTCCAGCGAGTTACTACCACGCAGAAGTTGTTCTGTACGTTCTTAGTTAACCGATAGGACATGGGAGTGATTGGTACAGAGTACAGCGGAGCACTTTGTAAATTCTGTTTCTGGTTTTTTTTTTGTTTTGTTTTAGGGCACAAAAACAACTGAGGTCATAAGAGCAAGAGAAGGAAAAGACGTTAAAAGCGACTGTACGTTAAGCCCAATCGATGGAAGGAAAGAGCTAAGAACAAGGACTTCCCCTTGGAGAAAGGTCCACAAAATACTCCGCACAGACAGCGGAGGTCCCAAGCCGAAGATTATACGTCCCTCGCCATATTGCTATGACGGATAAAACGTAAAAACGCGAGCGGGCCCGCGCGTCGTTCGCTAAACGGCCGGTAACTAAGAAGGCATACATACAGTGGAACGTAAGCGGTTTAAAAAAGGGCTTTGGGTCAGGAAACAGCGAACCGTCAAAGGTTCACGACAATGAGCATAAAGTGGTGGGGGATGACCATATAACAAATGACGATGGCTAAAAGGACAGTGCCCAATACACAACCTAGCTAAAATGATGATCTCGCGACGACAGGGCCTATACGAGGTCGGCCAAGCCGTTGGGAGAGGTTTAATCCCTTAGAGTTGGTTCCCGTGAAGAGAAGACCAGTGGTGACACCAAAGCGACACCATCTGCCGACGGACGGCAGCACAGATATTATCCGAACGAATAGAAGAGCTAGTATGCTGAGGTACGACTGCAGCCTTGGCGCCGCGCGGGATTAGCCGAGCGGTCTCAGGCGCTGCAGACATGGACTGTGCGGCTGGTCCCGGCGGAGGTTCGAGTCCTCCCTCGGGCATGGGTGTGTGTGTTTGTCCTTAGGATAATTTAGGTTAAGTAGTGTGTAAGCTTAAGGACTGATGACCTTAGTAGTTAAGTCCCATAAGATTTCACACCCATTTGAGCAGTCTTGGCAGCAGCCTCATTTCCCGTCACAGCGACGTGATCACAAACCTACATGAACATCACTGTGGCTCTATCTACAGCGAGCAAGGGGAAGGTTTCTTGGACCCACTGCACTAAGGGACGGACTGTGTACACTACACTGAGGCTCTGAAGGGCACTGAGAGAATCGTAGCATATGACAATTAAAACGCCTGTGTCGCCGGATGTACTGAGTGGCTTGGAAGAGGCCAAAGATCTCTGCTTTAAGAATCGAGCAGCGTTCTGGAAGCCGATACCGAAAATTGTCGGTGCCAATGACGCAGGCACACCTGACACCACGGTCGATCTTAGAGCCATCAGTGTACATGAAGGTGCTGTCGCTATGTTGCATGCGGAGGTCAAGAAACTTACAGCGATAGATCGAATCTGCAGTAGTGTCCTTGGAAAGCAAATGAAGGCCAAGATGAACACAGGCCTCCGCACGAAATCAAGGCTGTGAAGGCTTTACACCCATCGGGAACGTGGCAGGCAGCGTTAAGTTCAGCTGGTGGAGCAGCAGACGAAATCAAGGTAACAAAAGGGTGCGCCCCAAACTGACGGTCAAGGGGGTCATCGAAAAGGGGGGATAGTATAGGTGGTCGGACATGGGAGACAAACGGCAAGCGTATATACTGAGGAGGTCATCACGGCAGTGCGACATAGTTCGGCAGCTTCTGCATAGAGACTCAATAGGGCTAGTGTAGAAGGTGCCTGTGGCCAAACGTATTCCGTGATGGTGGACTGCGTTAAGACGTCATAAGATGGACGGACGCGCAGGTGAATAAACGAAACACCCACAGTCAAGTTTCTAACGGACAAGGGATCGGTATAAATGGAGGACTGAAGTCCAATCCGCTTTCCAGGAAGCACCACTTCGGACATATAGGACACTGAGGGACCAGTTACAGTGTGGGGCTGGGTAAGACACGTGGGAGGACCAACAAAATTTCCTATCACGCATGAGCCCCAGGAATTTCGTAGTTTCAGCGAACGGAAGAGCAACAGGTGCAAGATGTAGAGACGGTGGAAGAAACACTTTCGCCGCCAGAAATTCATACAAATGGTTTTTTCAGTAGAAAAGCGAAAACCATTGTCGATTCCCCATGAGCAAAGACGATGGACATCGCTAATGACGCCGCTAAACGTGACGAGTAAGTGGAGAACTGTAATAGATTGCAAAGCCGTCGACGAAAAGGGAGCCGGAGATACCTGGCGGCAGACAGGCCATATGAGGGTTAGTGGCTATAGCAAAGAGGACAACGATCAGGATAGAGCCTTGAGGCACCCTGTTGCCCTGGATAAAGGTGCCTCTTTATTGGTGTCTAATACACAAACAGTCTTGAACAGGTTCAAATACACAATCCGTTCGGCTCCCGTCCACAAGATTCTATTGTAGCATACTCTGGCATGCAGCCAGTCGCTTGTTAAACTGCTACTTCTACACACTGGAATATAGGAGACAAAAACTCGCTGACATGCGCTATGTCCAGTTACCTAGAGTTGTTTTATCAATAGTGTAGTGTGATTTGTATGATACTCCTCATTTGCATTCTGAATGCCGTGGATCAAGTTCTGGCAACACTTAACTGAGTTTAGGAGCGCGAGACGCTTGTTTGTATGTGCTGACAGTGTGACTGTCTGCTTCATGAAATACCACAGTGATTCGTCAGTGTTGCTTCCACATAATAACGCATGAACAGATAAAAATTGCGCTGGTTGCTATTAAAACTACGCCAAGAAAAAATAGACAGTTGTTTTCCGTGCCTGTAAATGTATATGTAGAATTTAATAAAGGTTTGTACACGAATATTTGTTTTCGTAATCTCTATCCTGCCAAGAATCCTAAAAAAAATCTCGTATCTACGATTATGTACATGGATGGGAAGTGGGTAGCGAGGTGACTTGAAAAAGTAGTCAAAACTTGGTAGCTGAAGGTATAGTAACCATAGTTACTTACCTATAAGAACACATGAGGCCTAGGCAAGTATAGGGACAATGAATAAGTGACAGCGTGCGCACAATAGAACTATAAAAATTAAAATTGTTCGAAGATGGATTGCTGGGAGAAGGGGGGAAGCACGCACACAATTGGTGCTCCGCCAGAGCCCAACGCCATTGCCCATAGGGAGAAGGATAGGGGACGGGAATTCATGGAATAATGTTGGTGGAGGAGGGCCGGCTGCTAGTGTGAGTGATTACGAGAAAGCTAATTCTAATGTCAACAAATCCAGCATTGTTAGTCCTAATGTCAGCGATTTTATGACCAGAATTCATAGTGCCCGTCCACTGATGCGTCTCAATCTCATTTTCAGCATTCAGCTGTCAAACTACGCAGCCCACAGCTACCACAACACATGCAATTTTGGCGCTGGTGTATAAACAAAAACAGTCACTCGCGACAAGCAAGACTCAGTGGGAATCTTACATACTAGCCCTCTTCGACCTTCTTAATACTTGTACGATTTGAAGCGTTGTGCTTGGACATCAATTTCGTAAATCAGTACGACACATTTCTCAATATCGCCTTATAAGATAGACGATTTATTAGTGCTGTAAATATCCCCTTTGAAGGTTAGAAGATTTCTGCGTGCTATTAACTACGCAATATTTGTAACGAATTTATAAGCGGCTGAGTATGTAGCGTAAATGTCTTGCAACTGCCAACTTACTGTTTCGAATCCAACTGGTAGTAAATTTTCTTTTTACTTTTATTTAAAATGCGTATTTATTAACAAATAGAAATGTTAGTTAACAAATATCGAAACAATTTTCAGATATTTTTATTTTTAATTTTGTTTGTTTTTTGCGTGGTGTTGCCTGAAGTCTGATCACTTCTGGTGATATGGATTTCTGGAGTATATGGTACAGGTAAAAGGTTTGCACATTTTATTTACTGTTTCAATCAGTCTGGGTCTGGGCACTCACTTGCGTCCTTGAAACTCTGACCTAGGCGCGCAGTCCGGAACCGTGCGACTGCTACGTCGCAGATTCGAATCCTGCCTCGGGCATGGATGTGTGTGATGTCCTTAGGTTAGTTAGGTTTAAGTAGTTCTAAGTTCTAGGGGACTGATAACCACAGCAGTTGAGTCCCATAGTGCTCAGAGCCATTTGAACCATTTTGAAAATCTGATGAAGTTTAATTTTGTTTCCTTCGCATGGATGGCTTTGTTGGATCGATAATCTCTCTACGTTTTAATGTCTTTGTGTATGGAAGGGTCTAACAGTATTGACTTGGGAAATTTGTACTTGTGTCTTGGAGGACCTTTGTGGCCTTGGCTTTCACGTTGACCTTAAGGTATTTCTTGCTGAGGTCGCGATGATTTCTCACCCACCTGGTTGTTCCTGTGACCCAACATCGATTTTGGAGGACTTTAAGGTTCTTGTAGTTTGTTTCGCATTGCCCCCCCCCCCTCCTCCAACGCTGATCCGCCTAATACAGTTAGTTCTACGATGGTGTAGTAGACTAGATGTTTCGTGCACGGATTCATATCTGTGCTCTTCAGGAATGAGATTAGTGCACCAATGATCCTCAGTCTTCTCTCTAATGTGTGCTGCGTACAGCCGCTTATTTTTTAGATGAGCGCCAGGTATTTGACACTGTTTGACGTGAAATTGGTGGACAAGAGTATCTCGGTCTGTCATTAATGATAGGTCTCCTCTTCGTAAACGTAACAGCCTTCGTCTCGTCTGGGTTCACTTGTATTTTGTCGTCAGGTGGCCATTGCTGCATGACAGCTAATTGGATTTCGATTCGTGTTAGAGGTAGGTCAGACTTCTTTCCAGTGGTTAGGAGTGCCGTGTCGTCTGCAAATAAGATGACTGATACCTGCAGTACATTGGGGATGTAATTAATACGTTTGTTAAAAAGCAGTAGCGAGATAACTGAGCCTTGGTGAATTCCGACAGCGATAGGTCAAGTTGGTGAGTTTTGATGGTCGATGCTGACATATAAGCTTCTGTCTGCGAGGAAGTAGTTGATTACCTTGACGCAACAGTCTGGAAGTGGCGTGTTTTGTTGTGACACGATTATCAGGTTTTTTCTAAGTCCAGAAAAACTCAGATGATCGAGTTTTTATTATTTAAATTGTCCTATACCATTCCACACATTCACAGTAATTGCAATTCTGCAAACTTTTCCTGAAACTCACACACTGTCTGGGTCATATAACGTTGTTAGTGATGACGACACCTTGAATCCGCTTTAAGATGACTATCCCTAGTACCTTTCCCAACGTCGGTCAGTAGTTTGACAGTTGGGAGAGGTCTCTTTCTGGCTTGGCTATGGGCACTACCATGACCGCTTTGCACGTCTCAGGAAAGTATCCCAGCACCAAACAATTATTGATAATCCTTGGAATTAGCATTATCGGTTTCCATGGCTACTTCTTTGAGTCCATGTAGCTGATTCAGTCTTTTCCGGATGAGTCGTTGTTTATAGATTTGATAATTCGTTTGATTTCCACCAGTGTAGTCGGTAGAGGGCGGTCTTGAGCTGGAGTGTTTCCCATTCATTCTTAACTTCGGCTTCAGTGCAGCATAGGTACTTGTCGTCGGCCAGGGTTGGGAGTGTTGACATCTGCTTTACGTAGGTTTCAGCGTAGAGCTCTGATAGGGCGGGCTAGTCGTAAGCGAGCCCATCTGGTCCTCGAATAGCCCTTATGGGGGGACACTTCTGCTGGATTTGGTTTACTATCTGCCATTCATTTTTCAATCGTAGGAGAAATTCTGTCATCCTGTCATACCAAGACTGTTGTTTCCATTCCTTGAACCATTTCTGAGCTCACAGGTCAGTCTGTGGGTCTCTCTCCTGTGTTCCAGTTTACGAAAGCAAACCCATCGTTTTCGATTTCAGTTTCGTTCTGCCTTCAGTTTCTAGAGTAGAGGTAGAAATTCGTTGAAGTTAGTGTCTGGGAAGAAGTTCTGCGTGGTTGCTCTTCATTTTGCCTTTTTAATTTTTTTTGTCAATGCTTGGATTGCGAAACCGTCGGCCTCTTTGCTGGATGTATCCTGTGTCTGACGGATGTTGTTGTTTATGTAGGTCTTGTATTGCAGCCAATCGACGAGGCATGTGCTATGTGAAGGTTGTTGTACAGTCGCCCTTCTGTGAGTTCCAGGACTAGCTTATGACGTGAGGGTAAATCGTCGACCGTCATCAATTGCAGTTTAGAATATATGTTTTTAATTACCTAATTGCCCCGCACATCTGGGTCCAGCAGCGTGAAGTACAGCGTCCTCGCTGGTTCTCTGGGTCCATGGTCTGTTACGCTGACGTCCGCTTTAAGGTCAAAATAGGACCCATCCCTTTCGATTGGTTTTTGGCGACTTGCATGTCATATTTTTGGTATTTCAATCCCCTCCGAAGACCATGCATATCATCTGGAATGAGGCTGTTCTTTGGGCTCAGATAGGCAGCAATGCACTTGTAGAGGTACCTATTGCCGTTTGGATTGTTACTGCTGTGGTTTCAAGTGTTTGCAGCTGTGGAAGCTGTTCGTGAATTTGAAATATGTCTCTATTCATTAGAGCAGCGACCCGTCCACCTGATTGTTCTTGTCAATCTGTCCTATAAACATACATGTTTCTTATCCGCGACTCGTTTGTTTCTCCGAGATGTGTTTCCAAAATGGGGGCGACGTCTATCTGGTTGAGATGTATAAAATCTGCGAACTAAGTCATCTTTATGTGAAGTCCACTTGCATTCCAAATGCAAAATCTAAGGTTTTTTGTTAGTTGGCGACCGTCCATTTATGGTGTGACGAAACTCTTCATTACACTCTCAAACAGAGAGAGGATACTTGTCAATTTCTCCTGCTATGTGGTAAGAATGTTTGCGATAACCACCAGTGCTGGCTTGGTAGACTGTGGCAACGCTGTTGGCATCCCATTGGTGGATGGGGCTGGCTGTCAAGGGTAGTCAGCGTTGCCATATGACTCCACTTGTCCTGGTTGCCCGGGTTGTCACGGTGTCTTCCTGGATGGTGTTGCCTGCTGGTTCGGGTCGTCGCTGAGTGGCTTGCACTTCTGGCATTGCCGAGTTTTTTATGATAATCGTAAGTTGTGTGGGAGGTTTGGTTATCGTCCTCTGCTTGTATTTTCGAAATAATTGCAGGAACTTTTGACACCCTCTGAACGTCGTCAGGATGTGTTTTTCCTCCGTTTATACATTTTGGTTTTTCTGTTCTGGGGTGGATACATTCTGCCGATCTGTGAAGCCCTCCACAACGGACGCATGTAACAGTCCGCAGTACGTTCTAACTGCTAACAATCTCGGCGTTGGACTGGACCTACTTTGCTATTGTATGTTCAATTCTCGCTCTTGTATACAAGAGGGTAGCGGACAACATAGATTTTGTCACTGTCCTTTCCTGAAGGCAGGATGACGCGGTAAACTGGTTGTTATACGAGCTCTTTTGTGCTTTCGTCACGATTTTTAATTTGATAAATTTGTAGGGCCTTGAACCCTTTATCTTGAAGTACTTCAAGGGACTTTTCTTGTGTTATTTCTGCAGGTAAACGTTTGATTACGACTTTCATATATATATATATATATATATATATATATATATATATATATATATATATCTTCAGGTGATATGCGTGAAGAAGGAATTGCTGGTTGGAACAAAAATGCTTATTGCCTTTTCTGGTCGTCAAGGGTCTTTAAATGGTATTTAATACGATCGTTTTGGTAGATGGTTTGAAGGCATCTAGTTGTCCTTTGAGTACTTTATTGAGCTCTGTGTAATGTTTGCTTTAGTAAATGGTGACCATAGTACCTTCCGGATCACGCTGCGGACACGTTCCAGTTCGTCTTCTTGATTCAGTTTTTGTTGTTATTCGTCCAAGACGGT
Organism: Schistocerca americana; assembly: GCF_021461395.2. Taxonomy (NCBI): domain Eukaryota; kingdom Metazoa; phylum Arthropoda; class Insecta; order Orthoptera; family Acrididae; genus Schistocerca; species Schistocerca americana. The sequence continues at coordinate 228,931,724 of NC_060123.1, forward strand.
GTTTCCTCTTGTGGCACTACTGGGGCATAGCAGTTTCTTCCATCCGCTCTTTGGTTTTCCGGTTCACTATGGGTGTTGTTGCTCTGTCTTCGTTTGTAGTGCTCTGTTGTGAAACCTTCCTCATAGTGATTCGAGAGTTCACTTCCTTCTTCTGAGTGGTCTTACTCTATGCCGGCTTCGTCGTCGATGTTGTTGTTGTTCCTCTTCCGACTCTCCTGGATGTGGGTTGTTGGAAGATGCTGTTGGCCTCTTGGTGTCTTGTCTTGCTTGTTGGATGATGTGTTCATACAATGAAGGCTTTCACGACCGGATGTTTCAGCTGCTGAGAATCCTTCCGGGTTGCATGGCCGTGGTCCATGGAACTCTTCTGTCCCTGACGTTTCGTCCAAGGCTACGTTGGACATCATCGGAGGTGCTCCTAGTTGTGCCAACTGACGAGTCGGACGTCGAAGAGCAGCGTAAATACCGTGGAAAGTGGGCGTGGCCTGGATTTCACGTGATAGCAGAGACGAACCTTGTTAAAGATAAAATATAATTATCGATCACAGTACGTCAAAGATTAAAACTTCTCATCGATTCTGTAGCGCCACTGTCCACATATCGCTGAGTTTCTTGGTTTCTTCTTTTCAGTTAAAATTATCCCCATGTTTATATATTTCGATGGCTTCTCTGTGTAGTCGTAGACAATAGTTCGTCATTGTACATAAAACTTGTCTCCGAAAATTTCACTACGTGATCACCTGACTGAAGAGCATGTTCCGCCACGGCTGACTTGTCTGTTTTCCCTAGTCGGCAAAGACTTTTATGTTCCTTCAATTGTGCATTCACACTTATCTTTATAGTTCCAATGTAGACCTTACCACATGTACACGGAATCTTGTATACACCTCTTGCAGACAGAGGGGGACGTTTATCCTTAACGGAACGAAGTAATTGGCCTATTTTCTTAGTTGGTCTGAAAATCGGTCGAACGTTATGTTTCCTTAAAAATCTTGCCGACTTGATCCGTTACTTTTTGATGAAGGATAGATAAACCGTGTTCTTCCATCGCTGTGTCCCATCGTTGTCCTTAGGGCTCCTGTTATTCGGTCGCAAAACTATTTCCTTACTAGAGCACCCATTCTTCTCAAAAGCCTGCTTTAGATATTTTAACTCAGCATCCAGGTATTCCGGCGTACAAATCCTTGTAGCTTTGTCCACTAGACTTTTAATTACACCTCTTTCCTGTTGTAGATGATGATTGGAATCCTTATGCAAGTGTCTGTCGGTATGTGTAACCTTTCGAAAGACTTTATATTTCAAGCTGCCATCAGTCTGTCTCATGGCAGCTTGAAACAGTCTTTTGGAAGGTTATACATACCGACAGATACTTGCATAAGGAGGTGTAATTAAAAGTCTAGTGGACAGAGCTAAAAGGATTTGTACGCTGGAATACCTGGACGCTGAGTTAAAATATCTAAAGCAGGCTTTTGAGAAAAATGGGTACTCTAGTAAGGAAATAGTGTTTTGCGACCGAATAACAGGAGGCCTAAGGACAACGATGGGACACAGCGATGGAAGAACACGGTTTATCTACCCTTCATCAAAAAGTAACGGATCAAGTCGGCAAGATTTTAAGGAAACATAACGTTCGACCGATTTTCAGACCAACTAAGAAAACAGGCCAAGCATTTCGTTCCGTTAAGGATAAACGTCCCCTCTGTCTGCAAGTGGTGTACACAAGGTTCCGTGTACATGTGGCAGGGTCTACATTGGAACTACAAAGAGAAGTGTGAATACACAGTTGAAGGAACATAAAAGTCTTTGCCGACTAGGGAAAACAGACAAGTCAGCCGTGGCGGAACATGCTCTTCAGTCATGTGATCACGTAGTGAAATTTTTGCAAACTGAAGCTTTATGTACTATGACGAACTATTATCCACGGCTATATAGAGAAGTCATGGAAATATATAAACATGGGGATAATTTTAACAGAAAATAAGAAGCCATGAAACTCAGCAATATATGGACAGTGGCGCTACAGAATCGGCGAGAAGTTTTTATCTTTGACGTACTATGATCGATAGTTATATTTTATCTTTGACAAGGTTTATCTCGGCTATCACTTGAAATCCAGACCACGCCCACTTTCCAAGGTATTTAGGTCGTTCTTCGGCGTCCGACTCGTCAGTCGCCAAGACTCAGCACAACCTGGAGCACCTCCAAAGACGTCCAACGTAGCTTTGGACGAAACGTCAGGGATAGAAGAGTTCCATGGACCACGGCCATGCAACCCGGAAGATTTCTCAGTGGATGGTGTGTTGTTTCCTCACAGATTTCTGTCAGTTTCTCTTGGTGGATGGAGAAGCTGACGTCTTCAGATGCAAGTCTGACATTCTTCCGGTTTCGTACGGCACCTGTGGATCTCCTGTCCCTGGAGTATGGCTTGTATCCGTTCGATCGTCCTCGCCTCTCGTAAACCACGTCCACAGCGTGGGTCGTCAACGTCGGTGGTCTCTCGCCTTTGCCATGTCTGTCGTATGTGGAGCGAGCGATGGGGCTGCCGGCAGGGAAAGCTGCTGCAGACGGCGACCGATCAGGTACAGCATGGCAGGGGCAGCTGCCTTGACTGCGTTCGCACTACGGTTTGCACGCTGTGGCATCGCGCTTCCGACTGTGACTGTCTTTAACTATCGGTTGCATGAAAATTTGATAGAAGTATGCGAAATGCCTTATTGTTAAACAAAAAAAGTTCACACATCAATTCTACTGCCCAAACTCTAAAACTAAAGAAGCTATTTTCAACTTGATATTTCTTATTTTCGCACCAAATTTTAATTTATTATGAATACTGGAAATTTTCATGACGAAATTAAAAATTAATAAGGTATTAATTATACTAAAAATTATGATTCAATGTTTCTTAATAAATATTTCTATTCTTTGATAACTGTGTAATTTAAATAAAACTGAAGTGTTGCTTCTAGCGAGATTCGGACCCACGACACCACATTTACTAGACTTTTTCGCTTCACACATTTATTTTTCTGACTCAGCTACCGACGACCACATGAATAACGTACAAATGTTTTGAACTTAACAGCGCTCGCAAATCTTAATCTTCAAAGGCGATATTTTACAACTGCTTCCTACTGGTGTCCGGGCAATGAACTTCAGATTCGTAGTACGAAGAAAATCGAAGAGGGTGAGTCCTAAAGGCCCCCTTGCAAGTGTAGGTACACCAGGGGCCTTGCAGATGACTCAGTCGTCTCCTAGTAGTCGATTAAGACAAGCGACTTTAGTGCCGCGAAGTGGTACCGACAAGCCACCTTTCAGCCAGATACGCGCGAAATTCTGCCATTACGAGCCTCAGTTAGTTCCGGTCCCCGCGCACCTGTTGCAACAGGGCTCGTATACCCATTGGTCTGTTCAGACCGAATGCACCTGCTTTCCCGTCTGGCTGACACCGGCCCACGACTGGCAGGAAATTAAACCCTCCCCCTCCCCGGCCGCCGACGCAGTTGAACAACTGCCGCACGTGCGCAGCCACCTGCCACTTCCTGCCACGTGGAGCTACCCCGCCCCGCCCCAGACAGTAGACCTAGGACACCACCACAACGCCTTCCGCGTTACTTCCCGCTGCCTTTCCCACGCCTGCTACAACAGGGAAGTAGTTGGCAGCTTTTAATAAGAATTGGCGAGCTTCGCGAGGCCAAAGACTTTCTTCAACGGCGCGTTCAGACACTGACGTTTCGGAGATTAATGGAATTTTATTCATAAAAGAACAGGCTAGCAAATGACGTTCATAAATTAACCCAAATCGTGACACTCAAGTGTATTTTTAGCACATGAAAATTTTGGTGATATTTATCTGCAGCAGTTTCAAATTACGTAGTGGGTATTAATTATCCATTGTCCATCTTTGAGGCGAGTAACTTTACCAGAACAAACTACGATGTGCACATGCTGAAACGTAGTTAACCTGATTGGTCAGCGACTCGTTACACTACTTTTGTAAAAAAAAACCTTTGTCAGACTATTCAGGCACATTGAATAAAATGTTCTCGGGTTTCCAACCGCGTCAATTGCTTAAAACTACACGAGCTTTCGGCCAAGCACTCACTCCTTGGCCATTGTCAACTGATATGACTGCCAGTGGGCTGTTGGTGCGCCCTTACATACGCTAGCTACCGGCTGTGACGTCACTGGTGCCCGTGACATTGCCATATATGGGCATGTTTTGAGTCGGCGTTCGATGTGTCCTCTACAACCGAGCGATCGCTGGATCCCACTCAGCGCTGAGCCGCAAACCACCGTCTCTATTCAGGATGTTTGCGGTAATTTTTATTTCAATAGCTTCCTATATTAAACTGTCCCAGAAGCCGTTAGTGCGAGCCACGACAGAGGTATCGTCAAATTTTATGTGGTGACCGTTTTCTAACGCATGCTCAGCTAACTCCCTGCGTTGTTCCACAGTGCGCACTGCTTGTCCGATGTACTTCTGGGCACACTCACAAGGTATTTCGTAGACTCCAGGTATTCTGAGACCTACTGCGTCTCTAACTGGTCTCAGTAATAGACGGATTTTCGTTGGAGGCCTGAAGATTGATTTAATCTTGTGTCTTTTCAACAGGCGACTTATCTTTCCCGACACAGAGCCACAGAATGGCAGTAAAGCAAGTTTCTTTTCCTGCTCTTCGTCGGTGGTCTTATTCTGATATTTCCCAGAAATCACTTCTTTCACTTGATGGGCACTGTAGCCGTTATTCCTGAAAACCTTGCGTAGGTGGCTCAGTTCATGGGGCAGGTTATCGTCGTCTGATATTACTCTTGCACGATGTACCAATGTTTGTAATACTGTGCGCTTCTGTGCTGGATGGTGAGGGCACATCGAACGCCGACTCAAAACATGCCCATATATGGCAACGTCACGGGCGCCAGTGACGTCACAGCCGGCAGCTAGCGTATATAAGTGCGCACCAACAGCCCACTGGCAGTCATATCACTTGACAATGGCCAAGGAGTGCTTGGCCGAAGCTCGTGTAGTTTTAAGCAATTGACGTGGTTGGAAACCCGAGAACATTTTATTCAATGTTATCGCCGCGAGACTCTGCATTTATAAATTATTCAGACACATTTTCGCACGTGGGTGAAACAACTTTTTAATTAAGAATTCTCTGACGCTCATTGTTCGACAAATTTAGCGCGATAGTTTTGCTTGTCTGGCGATTTTGAATTCCGTAATTACCTTAATCTAAATCCTCGCATACATCGTGTGTCGCAAAAGACAGTTTGGTAAATTATGTGAGAGGCGTTCAATCAGTAATACAACACTTTTTTCTCTTGAAAGAAAAGTTGGTTTTATTTAGGATTCCGATACACTGTGTTATTCCCCATTCTTTTGGCTACAAAATCCTATTTTTCAGCATGATATCCGTTCACTGCGACGGCCTAACGCCACCTTACCCGGAGGGCCTGTATATCCGCATGGTACCACTCCACTGGTCGACGTCGGGGCCAATGTCTTGCTCCACCATTAACCTCCCTATCATCTACATACTGCTTCGCGCTGAGTGCATCCTTCATTGAGCCAAACGGCTAGAAGTCGGAAGGTGCGAGATCCGGGCTGTAAGGTGGATAAGGAAGAACAGTCCATTGAAGTTTTTTGAGTTCCAATCGGGCAGACTTGTGTGAAGCCTTGTGTTGTCATGGCGAAAGAGTGGTTCCTGGGGGTAACACAAAACACTTCATAGTTGGTCGTTGCACCATGAGGGCGGACATCGAACAGAATAATCCCTGCACAGTCCCAGAAGACTCTTCGTCACTTTACCGGCTAATAGCGCGGCTTTGAAATTTTTCTTCGGAGGAGAGGTGATGATGCCCCACTCCATGGACTGTCACTTTGTCTCCGGTAACGACGTCACGCCTGTTGCGATTATCGAGAAAAAATTGTCACCATCAACCTTGTAAACCGCAAGCAATTCTGCACAGATGATCCGTCGTTGCCCTTTATGGTCTTCTGTGTCCGCCCCGATAGCTGAGTGGTCAGCGTGACGGATTGCCGTCCTACGGGCCCGAGTTCGATTTCCGGCTGGATCGGGGATTTTCTCCGCTCACGGACTGGGTGTTATGTTGTCTTCATCATCATTTCATCCCCATCTGGCGCGCAGGTCGCCCAATGTGGCGTTGAATGTAATAAAACCTGCACCAAGAGGCCGGACCTGCCCCGTAAGAGACCTCCCGGCCAATGACACCAAACGCTCATTTCCATTTCCATGGTCTTCTATTACCGGCGAGGAACCCAGTGGGCACACACTTTTTAGTGTGTCAGCATTGCCAACAGAGACGTCCAATTGTGCAGCGATGTGTTCGGTTGTGATCCGTCGATCACCTCGAAAGAGAGTGTCAGCACGTTCTAACATCGTTGGAGTGACAGCTGTGTGCGGCCGGGCGGCGTGCGGGAGATCGGACAGGTCTGCACGACGTTGCTGCGATGATGACAGACGCCCCGCCCAACTACTCACCGTGCTTTTGTTCATTACCAGGTCTCCGTAGACATTCTGCAAGTGTCTATGAATATCTGCGAAGCTCTGGTTTTCTGTCAAAAGAAACTCAATGACAGCTCTCCGCTTGGAACGCACCTGCGTTACATACGCCATTTTGAGAACTACGTATAGCGTCGCCACCGGTCTGGACTTGATGAACCTACAGGGGATGAAGCGGGAATATTGCACGTTGTCCCACAACAAATTACGAATTTCTCTTAATCGAAATTGGCATTATTTACTGAACGCCCCTCACAACAAGGAGATGAAATTTGTGGTAAGGTCTTATGGGACCAAACTACTGAGGTCATCAGCCCCTAAGCTTACACACTACTTAATCTAACTTAAACTAACGTACGCTAAGGACGACACATACACCAAAGCCTGAGGGAGGACTCGAACCTCCGACGGGGGAAGCCGTGCGGACCGTGACAAAACGCCTTAGACCGGTTTTTTTTCTTTCTTTCATTTTGATCCAGAGTTAAATTTGCGCTGAACGTTAATCATACACTAGCATTATGATTACTGCTCACTGCGAGACTGAATGATGCCTGGTGGTGTTGGACGCATGATACGCAGTAAGTATAGGCTAATTCTACGACAATACGGGACGTACATGAGGATTTACTAACATGAACAACTCTGACAAAGGGTAGATTGTTATGGCACTGCACTTGGCAACGACCACCCTGAAACGGTTGCTCATTGCTCATCCGTGTGGGATCCGTACCAGGTCGGGTTGACAGAGGAGACAAAGAAGATATAAAGAAAAGCGGCGCGTTTCGTTACAGGGTTATTTGGTAAGCGTGATAGCGTTACGGAGATGTTTAGCAAACTCAAGTGGCAGACTCTGCAAGAGGGGCGCTCTGCATCGCGGTGTAGCTTGCTGCCCAGGTTTCGAGAGGGTGTGTTTCTGGATGAGGTATCGAATATATTGCTTCCCCCTACTTATACCTCCCGAGTAGACCACGAATGTAAAATTAGAGAGATTCGAGCGCGCACGGAGGCTTTCCGGCAGTCGTTCTTCCCGCGAACCATACGCGACTGGAACAGGAAAGGGAGGTAATGACAGTGGTACGTAAAGTGCCCTCCGCCTCACACCGTTGGGTGGCTTGCTGACTATAAATGTAGATGTAGATACGACTAAGTTGGTCGGTTGCTCGCGTGTTACTGTCGTGAGCCGTTGAATTGTTGAAGGACGGTGAAAACTCAAGTCGGCGACAAGGTGTTGAACTTCCACGCCTTATCACAGAAGCTCTGTAAAACAGACTGGCCAGCGACCTGTAGCAGATCTGACAGAGTATAATGCTGGCGTAGGCGGAAGTGTTCCGAAACGCAACGTTCAGCGCACTTTGTTGAAGATGGGGCTCCGCAACAGACGACTCCTATGTGTCTTCGTATTGACCCATCGACATCGTTAGTTACGACTGCAGTAGGAAATGGATCATAGGGACTGGACTGTGAATCAGTGGAAACGTATCACCTGGTCAGATGAACACGTGTCTCAAGATTCGCCATCATCCAGGCGAACAGAGGTGCATCATGCTACGGTAGCAGGCCGTTGGAGGTAGTATTGTCCTGTGGGAGACGATCACCTGCGCCTTAAAGGGACCTACGGTAGTAATCGAAGGCACCGTGGCAACTGTGGACTAAGTAAACGTGACTGCGAATTACCTGCATGTCTTCATGGTTACGGTCTTCCCTGATGCCGATGGCATCTAGTAGGGCGTTAACTGTCCGTGTCACAAGGCGAGAATAGTGCTACTCTGCTTTGAGGACCATGAATTCACGTTAATGTCTTAGCCGCCGAATGCTCCTGACATGAACCCGATGGCACAAGTCTGTTGGGCTATCGGACGCTGGCTTTGCGCGTACCAAACATCGAGCCGTAATTTACGGGAACTGGGAATTGTATCATATATGCGTTTACATCTGGTGCCACAAACCCTCGCGCAACTGAACTCAAGTGTTAATTTCCCACATCTCACAACTAACAAGTGCCTGCCGCATTGAATTTGGTGAAGCTAAATTGAAAATTTAAAAAAAAAAAATCACAATCGTATGCGAAACGTTCACGGTGGCGTTTATTACTGTTTGCGGTTCACAACTCGTCAAATACTGATCATTAGCAGCTCCAGAAAATTCTAGACCTGCATTTCACATGTGCTGCGGCGGAATGCAATACCCGAAAATCTGATCGAATGAACACAGAAACATTTCGCAACGGGCGTTATTGTAATTGCATAGAAATTATAACTGTGGATGGAAAGTTACGATACACTAGATCCTTCAAGCCACAAAGCTGATCGAAGTTATCGACGAAGAGTTGCTCCCACAGTAGAATCCGTGGAGATGGTGTCAGACTAAGATTCATCAATAAGCACATTTCCATTTACCCGTTAAATGTAAATTTGCAAGGATACAGCCTGGAAAAGGCAGATGCAGTAGCAATTGCACATGTTCGAACTTTTCTTTGACGCTACAGGTCGGGGACGCTCAGTTCCTGCCTTAACCTTTCAAGTCATCTACAGTCATGCGTACCGTTCTCTTTTCCCTTTTTCTCATTTCTGAATTATGCTTAACCTTTGGACTGCAGTGTGCAATGATATGTGAAGCCCTCACTTGCCTGACGCTTGAACTTTACTCCTTAACATTAGTTAATGACTTCAAGATAGCCGAAAGTACCAAGCAGCAAAACGCGCCGCAATAATGACGACACGACGTATTCCTATGAAGTGTGGTTCTAAATGTACGCCTATGAAGCGTGGTATTGAATGTACAGGCTATCGAGACATTCAAGTTCGTTTTCTAATCGTGCGTTGAAGTCTCCAGAGTTATCTTCTGCACATTGGTCAATAAATTTCACTTTCGTCTGTGGATGATGACGTCGCCCAAAAGCCTTTGAAACTTCACTCAAATATTTCTTTTTTTGTTAAGAAACTATTAAATCAATGTACATGCCAAAAGCGGAAATTAGCTAACTAATTTCTAAGAGGAAAAATTTTCGGTAAATCAATCTAAATGTCCAAATTTTCCATACTCTGAAAATGACTAACGCATTTAAATTTTTAGTAGTGTCTTATTTCTACGTTCTGTCAGTCATCTATCTAATGTTTCACACAAGTCAATGATGAGAGAATGTGTAACACAGAAGAAACCTTGATTTTGAAAATTCTATGGCTCAGTGGCTGAGTGTGCAAGTTTTAAGACAATTCCAAGGGGTTGGGGTTGGAACACTGGTCGATTCCATAGCGTCTTTTAGGTATTTTAATCCTCCACGAAGATTTTATCGTGATTTGGAGTCATGTGAAACGAAGTCAGTTTATATGTAACAGGAAGGCAAGGGTACAACATTTCCAATACGACCATGCCAACTAAAGCAATGTAGGGTTCAGACCTACTTCATTGTTGATGACAACTTATGTCAATGTTATTCAAGATGATTTTCCCACTGCATTTATGAAACAAGTATCATTAAAGACGATAAATCACTGTTTACGTAGCACTGCAACGTTCATTAACACTGAAGAATGTTTATATTTACATCCGAGAGACGCGAGCAGTGCATAAAGCAGTATTCGGAGGAATGGGTTATCCACATTTAAACTTCACAAGTTTTCTCAATATCATTTCAGGTGAATTGTCGAATTATTCTTTAAATAACGCACCGTTGACTTTTTCCTCGTCCTTATCCAATTCAGGACTATGCTCTGTATCCACTGAAATCCATGTAGATGTAACTTATTAAGTTTCAATTAAATTTATATTCGCTACAAAAAAGTTTTTCTGTGCAAACATAAGATGGATTGCACACATTCAGCGAATATAGTCCTAAGTGAGTGTAATATCCATCGTTTTTCTTCGATTTTTCCGTGTTTTATTTCGGTTCTGATGTATCGACGATGAGATCAGAAATGCGTGTTTAACTGAAACCAGACGTGACTGTGTTAGATGAATCATTTGCGTTTCTGGATGAAATTATTTCAGGTAATAATCTAAAACCTACATCATGATAAAGAGAACCTGGCATAGGAATTAACTTCTTAACAGTTCATGTGTGGTGCCGGGACGACTGCACATTTGCAATGGGACTTAAAAGTATCTGCATAAAATGTATTGTCGCTCACTTCCCTCTACTCTATAGCTATCAGAAATATTCCTTATAATTACATTATATAAACTGTAAAATAATCTTGACATTCTGTACGTCTAAGATATTTCTACTGTATGAGATAGTGAATCTACACATTATCAACATTTGCTCCGCGAAAATAGCTGATAGATACAGATGAGGTACGGGTATATTTGTTTATCTGATGGAATTTCCAGCGTCTTGTAAGATAATGCAGACTGGTTACGCAACATTCAGTTTACAGAACTTAAGACTAAGACAATATACTGTGAAAAGTTGGATGTTGGTGAGGTTGGGCCAGTCAGTACATCTGAAACTACTCACAGAATGCCAACAGATAGAACCAACTGAATTACAAAAGCATGTGGAGCTATAAGAAGAACAGAGACTCGCGATGATAGTATGCGTACAGCATTACGAACATGAAATTATTACAGAGCCTATATATTCTATACAGACCCAAAAGACACAGTTACATCAGGAGGCCGACAGAAGCGATTCTGACTGGTAAGTCAATTGTAGACAACGTAGAAGAACTCGTTCACTGAAGAATGGAAATCTTCCACAGTCGTAGGGGCAACAAAAGGTTTTAAATAGAAATTGATCATTGGAAAGACAAAGAAAATTCGTTCGAGCATATTTTAAGAAATCAGCTTCGCTTCATAAACGTTCGACGATTAGAAGAAATAGAAAAACATAGTACCGATATAGGTATGGTTTTTCCGTGAAATTCAAATAATGTTACGCTTTGACAAATAAATCTTAATAGAATATTCTTCACGCAAGGGTGAAGGTTTACTGACACTTAGGAAATCACTGGTAGCGCTGGTGAAGCAAAAATAATCAATTTCAACGCCCGGAGACTCACTGCAGTGCGTGGCGGGGGTGCTCCTTGTATTAGGGTTTCTTTCTGTTCCATTCATGGACGGAACGTGGAACGAGATTGATTGTACCCCTGTGCTAGATGTTTTTTGCCGAAATTTATCGACGCATTTTCTGTGGGGAAGATAGGTAGGGGACTTCAGATTATTCGTAGTTTCTGGCCTGAATGCCAATCTTGAAGTTTTTTAAGCAGAATTTGAAATTTCTGTTACACCCTCTCTCGTAAATCAAGTCTGCGACCATTCCCACCGTCCTCATTAGTACATAATAGATGTCTTCTGTTAGTCTCACCCGAAGTTGGTCCTACATATTTGAGCGCTACTTCAGCTTAGGACAATTTTTTTGTATCCAGTTTCTTATAATACCAATGAGTCTTAGCCTGGCGTATGCTCTATCTACAACTGAGCCTATGAGAAAGTTTTACTTCGTATCACTCTTACATATTTGTATGCCATGACTGACAAGTTGTGACTCAATCTTTTAGTCGAAAAATAGCACACTGTGACGTTTCGTAAAGCGCATGTCTTTGCGTATCTTAATTTTAAGATCAAGTTGCAAACTTCGTACAATGCTATTATTTTGTCGAGATATAATTAGATACCACTGCAGTTTTAACTGAATATAATTTAATTATAAGTAACTGCATCGTCCGCGAAAAGCCTGAGATTTCAACGAATAGCATCTACTAAGTCATTAATGTCTAACATGAACAACGGTTCTATTACACTCCCCTGGGGTACACCAGATTGTGCTGTGACTTCCCATCCAAGACAGCGTATTGCGTCCTGCCCGCCAGGAAAAATTTCGATTCATTCGTCAGACTAGTTAGACATCTCGTAGGAAGTATTTTGTTCAGAAGGAGTCGGTACAATACCGAATGAAAAGCCTTTCTAAACTCTAGAAACACTCAATCTGATTTCCTTCGACATGCGTGAAGTGCGCGAGTTGAGTTTCGCATGATTGATATCTTCGAAAACCATGTTGATTTCCGTGGAGACGGTTATCTTGTTCCAGGTAGATTACAGTCTTTGAACTCAGAATATGTTCTAGGGGGCACATTCTGCTGCAGACGGTTGTTGAGTATTAGTGAGTTGATGATCTCCGGAATTTTAACTTTTCTGCTTTTGTTTCGCTGCTTTCTGTTTCGATTTCTGCTATCTTAAGCATCGGAACATGGATTTTTGTGCCACGGACACCCTTAACAAATGACCAAAGTTTTTGCGGGTTTCGGAGAGAAGTCTTGTGATAACATTTTGTTTCCGTGGTTACTGGAAGTCTTCTTGGTAGGCGAAAGCGTTCCGAAGAACATTAGGCAATCGCTGGATTTATGTTGTATTTTGTATCTATTGTGCAGCAGGCGTTACTTCCTGAGAAGGTTCTTGACACTCTGCAAAACAAGTATGATCTGTATCACTTTTATTGTACTATTAAGTACATACTTTTCTAAAGCTTGGTCGACTATCCATTTGTACTTGATCCAAAGATTCTCTCCTGCATGTCTGAGCTGTCAAACTCTAGGCAAGAAATAAAAGTCTCTCAATGAAATCATCCTCCTACGCAAAAATACAAACTGCAGTATTACTTTAGTACTCAAATGTACTGTACGCCAAGACCAAGAAGATTCCTTGTTATTCAGTACCTCAATGCTGCACGTTGCGCTTAAACAGATACTCGACATTACACCTCGAGAGCCGTACCGCTATTTAGACATGGAAAAAAATTATCTTGACAGAATACGACAATTCGTTGAGTCGAACTTATCGATAAACTGTACTTACTTTTAAGTATAAAGACAGTCAGAACATTTCATAAGATTCTGATGGAAGATATGTAACGCTGAAAGATGAAGGTGCTCGCTCGCATATTACATGTGAATAGCACGTCTCATAAGATTCGACATACAGACGCATGATCATATATATATATATTTATATATATATATGAACTTTACTAGAAAAAAAAAGAGTCAACTATAATACTCAAAACTATTTGCGATTTAATGCCTAAGTCATGATCTACAGTACAGAAAATAATGCAGCGAAAAGCTATGCTACACTGTCAAAGCGCGGAGAAGCCGAGCATGATACTCCACGCAGAAGAGATTGGGAGGCGTGAAATGAAATGAATACTGGGTGGGTCTGCCAAAACAGCTGTCTCAGTCGGCCGCGTAATATAACGTAGGAAGTGTTATCTCAAGGCACAAGTATATTTATCGTACGATAATTGCATATATAACTACAGGATACTTACCATGAATGACGCTATCGATAGCCATACTGCTTTTGTGAGGGTTCGTGAACCAAAAATTGTCACTGAATGCAGTTACTATGCAAGAATTTGATCAGTTTATTAAAAAGAACTACTCTCTCTACAACGCATTCTGGAGGTCGTGGATTTTTTTTATCTTAGAAACGTTGGTAACGGGGAAAATTGTATTAGGTTCTGCGCGGCAAATATTAAGTTCGCACTCTGTTGCAGTTTAAGATATCATCATGCTTTTAATCCTTAAAGATCACTTTTCCAACTTACCTACACTTCGTCGAACGCTTATGCTCCCCTGAACTGTCATACAGCACAATCTACAATTACTTATAACATAAAAAATATATATTTTCACGAGAACGATAAACTGCACGAAGCACTATGACAAGAGCACGTCCAACAGCCGATAAATCACTCAAACTGCGACACAACTCCACGTCCTACCGATTCTCCACGGAGTCGCACTCCGAATACGAGCGTCCTAGGTTACAGTTGGTTGTGAATGCTTGGCAATTTGTCGACAAGAGCGCAGCACTGTACTGCTGTATTTTGTGTCTTTCATATGTTTGTCGGGTTCAGAGATCACTTATAATACCATTGCAATCCTGCGGACCTATATCTTTGGAACAAGCGAAGCTACATCTCTGGAAGTGACTGATGAATTTTGTGTTGTGGTGTGTGTTTAGAAATGAAATACTGACCCCGTAAGCATTGTCACTTCAGTGTCTCTTGTTTGTGCAGCGGGGGTGTGAAAATATTCGATTATCGTAATTGCTTGCTACACTCATTTTTGTAATGCCAACTTACAAAGGTATGTATATTTTAAAATATTCTGTTACACGTTTTAGGAACGCAAACTTCACATTGTAATTACCTCATTATTTTGCATGTGAAGTTAATATTTTTCTGGATTTCATGTGGAAGAGAGGGAAGTTTATTCATAAGAATTCGCAGAAAGGGAGCTTTAAAGACACAAAAATTCAGGTTGTTAGCGTTGTGAGCAGAAAAATGTGTACATTACAAATTCGAATTTGTGTGAAGTGGCTGGGTGTTTTACTTTAAGATACCTGCGGAAATACCGTATCTGACCCAGGTATTATTTGTAGAAAAAGTGAATTCATTGTGTAACACTTTCTAAGCAACGCGCTCAGTAAATAGACGTTTGTCATGCAGGTGTGCGCAACGAATGGTCTAAATAGCTTTGTATGTTTTAAGGAGAAGAGGAGCATGAGAGTTATATGACGACGGTTGTTTTTCGAGAAATCATGTTAGTCATCGTCTACAAGTATTTTTTAACTAACTAGAATTGTTTACAGTGTAGGTCATTGCAGCAGTTACATCTTTCACTTAGCTACTGAGAAAATTATGTATTGAACGTAGTAACAAAATATATGTACACTAGACATCCAGAAAAATTATCGGCTTTTGATTTCTCCCCCTTTTACTTTGAGCTGTGGCTTGTTGCTGGAATAGATGGCAGTTTCTAAGTTCTGACACAACTAGCAAAGAACTGGTCCATCACGTAAAGCAGAATTTTGAGAAAATGCCTATGATAAAACCTTTGTTTGTTTAGGTGCTTTTCGGTGTCCTAAAATGATTGTAAATGACATGCATTTAAAAAAAATAACTTGTTCCTTTGATGTAGGCCTATTGTATCAATGAATGGGGATTGTTTTGTTTCCTTTCCATTAAAAAATATTACTAGGCTGGAAGATAGTACTGAACGTTTTACAATATAGGCCTACAGTGACAGAATCATTGACTATAAGTTGTGAAATTTTTGTGAGGCACTAAAACAAGAGCACACAATTGACATAAGTGACAATATTCAAATGGAACAGCTTTAGGCAAATGCCAATATAAATATATTACCTTCCCAGTCCGTGCTTCTGCTTCATCTCTAAAATGACCACTTCATTGGCAGCTAAGCAAGATATTGATGGAACATAAAATGATAGTGATAATAGTGTGAGAGAGAAAATGAAACCGGATGAATATTAGGTACACATACAGTTGTAGCAGTAATATATGTATAACTGAAGAAATTATGAATGAAATCACTCTGAGTGCATGGGAAACTGCTGTGAAACTTGGGATTGCTGAGTGCTTGGCACAGTTATTGGATCAGCCACTTAAAGTATGAAGGCAAACGCCATACTTTTGAGAATTTTGTAAATGGTTTGTTGCATGAAAACGTGAGCTAAGTAAGTTGTAGTTTTAGACAGGAATGCAGCATTGCTAGTATGGCAAAAAAGGAAACCGTCCCATTTCACTGTAACTGTCATTTTGAGCTATGTGATGGGGTTTCTGAAAGGTTGTGCCATTCCAGGGATTGTATGGACAGAAAATTTTCTATAACAACTTGAAGGGTAAAAGGCCCTCATTTGACATTAACTAACATCTCAGACCTACTAGATTCTTATCATAAGACGCTAAGAGACATATGTTGGACTCTTTCATCATATCTAAGGAGACAAAAGAATAAGAATGAGGAATTGCAAATAGCATTATGTAATGCAACTGCCACTGTAATAATTTACATGTAACATTGCAGTTGTGGCATGGTATAACCATTCTTCATTATAGGGGGATTCCATTGTCACGGGTGGGACAGTTGCACTACGTTTTTCAACAGTCAGATGCTGATATAACATGAAGTATAAATAGAAATAAAGTAAAAATTGACTGGTTGCCTTACAAATAATTGTTTTATCTTCCCTTTAAATCTGAATGTCAGATGTTTACAAATTGAGCTGTTATTCATCTTTAAAACTTTGTCACGGGTGGGACAGCAAATAGACGTAGCATTGAATAACCACCAACATTTTAGAAGAATTCTGTGATTTATGCACTTATTTTCTTTTGAAAATATTGAATTCACATTAATAAAACAATTCTCTACACGACATAATATCAATAAATATTAGATTAGTAATACTTACTTACAATAATTGCAATCAAAGACTGTCACGGGTGGGACAAGGAATTGTCACGGGTGGGACTCATGTGAAGTACAATCTTTTTTTTTATTTAAACTGATTTTATTATGTCAGTTAGCTATGAATTAGTAGGTAACATATACTTAGAGGACACTTTAAGTTTTAATAACTTTGTAGAACATTTTTGTTGCTTATAAATAATATAAATTTTGGTATAGTATTAGTTTACAGTTCTGAGTACTTAATTATTTCACTTGAAGAATATACCACTTTGAAAAAATACACTTGGCCTCTCACCCACTTTTGAAAATGTCTAAATTGTCAAGAAACTCATAATATAAGGTGTCCCTAACATGTTTGACATTTGGATTCGGGAGAAGAGGAAGAACTTGTTTAAACTCTATCTAGGATACATCCTCCTCATCAGCTTTAAATACCTTTGCTGAGTCCCCAACAGATCGCATACACATAATCTGTATTTCCCCGTTGTCTTCTACACTTCTCTGTGCAATTGCAGCATATCTGTATGTAGTGGATTTCTTTCTTGCAGTGTGGAACTCAACTAAAATAAATGTTCCTGGCATGATTTGTTCCACAGCTGGTTCTGAACCTGTAACTTCTTGGGAATTGGATGTCAACAGGACATCAGGATATGATTCCTCATCACTCATCTCAGAATCTGTGTAGATTAGTGAATATATGTTGGGTGAAAGTGGGAAAACCTCCACTTTCTCTAAATCTGATTTTAGGAAAGTTCTACCACATACTAGGTTACAGGTATTGTAACCGTTGAAGTAATGCTTGCTGCGAATATCTTTTATTTTTTTAACAGAAGGTCTCTGTTTTCATCAATATGATCTTTTGTCAGAAGAAGAAAGTTTATTCCAGAAACAGATGATTTGGCACAGTTTAAAAACTCCTGTGCATTGCTGATGATGACTTTTCTTTGCTTAACTTTATTCCAAACCGCCCTCAGCTCCAATGCCATCCACTGCACCTTTCCCATGTGATGTTGCAAAAAGAAACCATTCTCCAGACACTCCAATGTCTTGCATCATGTAGCAGAGGTTAGAAATGGTGAATTTGTTCTTAAATTGACCTGCACAACCATCAGAAAAAATTTGTATCGAGGTCAAATTGGGAAGCTCTTGTTTCAGCTTACTTATTATACTCTTCAAACATGCATAAACTGAGTACTTGTCGTGGCACAGTTCATCGCTCACAATTGCAAATGACTGTAGCCCTTTTTTCATTCAAACACAAATAGTGACCACTGTAATCTGTGTATGACTCCAGTGGGCACTTTGTATCTCATCTTGTGCTAGTGCTACATAGTTTTCTGCAAAATCAATTTGCAATATCACTTCATCATCACTGACTGATGCTTTCACAGTCTTGAAAGCTCCAGATTGCATCCTTTTGACAAAGAAGTGCTCTTTGAATGTTTTTAGTTGAGACTGAAGTTCAGAGAGAGCTTCACAAAGTGTTCCACTGGTAGTAGTCTGTTTAGGGTGACACTCATGTTTGGTCCATTTCCTCCAAGATATTATGTCACACAAATCAATCTTTCCATCTATTAATGTGTGTAAATTCATGATGCATTTCTTGCATTGACTTGTCATGCATATTTCACTTTCCACATCACAGCAAACAAGATTCATAAGGTGAGTGTGAGTAGCAGGGAAACTAGCTATTTCTTTGTGAATGGCTTCAATGGTGAAATTGAAGTTAGCATGATATCTGCACACACATACATTGTGAGGCATTTGAGACGTTAGAACAACATTTTTAGGCCGCAACTCGTAGTATTTTGAAATCTTGATATCAATATCTGGATTGTCTTGCTTAAAAAGAAAAAATTCTTCCTTAACTGTCATATTCATGTGACGTTTCTGCAAGCTAACTCTTTTTCCCAGTTTCATGGTCTACAATAGACTTTACATCCTTTATGCCAGGTGTCTGCCTGCTGATTTCATCATTTGTGAAAAAATTTTGTATTTTGAGCAGATTATCACCTGTAAGTTTACGAGATGTCTTCTTCACTACTGGGAAAATCTGCTTTACTACCTTTTTAGGTAAGCTTTCACTTACAAGCTTTTTTATTACTGCTGATTTTGTTGAGGGGCTTGAAGGAAGCACCTTCTTTACCCGAGAAACAGCTTTGCCGAGGGACTGAGGACATTTATATGATCCTAACTGGGAAATACAGGTCTCAGACTGATCTTCAATTAATACGGATTTTAGTTTAAGTCTGTACTTCCTTTTTCTTTCAGCTTCCTTGTTTCGATATTCCAATAAAGATTTTTCACTGGAGGATACCTTCATCTTCATATTTTCTCTTCTTCTTTTATCCCGCTCTCTTTCTTTTTCTTTATGGACGTTGTACTTGCTGGTATCTTTCCTCAGTTTTTCTCGAAGTTTTCTCATACGCTCTGCTGATGTTGTTTTCCCCATTTTCTGAATAAACAGTAAGTTTTTATTTAGTGTAAACCATCAAAGCACTTGTTATATCAACCAATTTAACTTAACAATAACAAGAAGTGTTAAATGGTTTAGATTTGAGTAACATCCAAATATCTGTCACGGGTGGGACACAATTTCTTTTAACATTTATAGATGATCATTTACAACTTAGAAGGTGCCTTATGGTTCATTGGATGTTTTTATTTGTTTTTCTTACTTCTAACCTAAAATATATAGAATTACTATAATTGCTGAGTTAGAAGGTAAACTTTTTCATGGTTTTTGTCACGGGTGGGACACTAAATACATAGTAACTTTTGTGAATTAGCTGCATACTTAATAACTTACCTTTCTTTAAAAACTGAAGTTTGTCAGAAAGATAAGATTCTGCTCTTGAAATTAAACAGTTAAAACATCAACAATTGCTGCAACCCAAATTTAAACAGCTGCCAACACAAAAAGCAAACCTTTTGTTTTCCATCCTCATCTGTAGAATCGCCAACTTTGTTTAACTATATTTCCTCAGCTAATTATGTAATTTTTATAGTTTTTTCAGGACAGCAAAATTCAACTTTTGTAGATTCGAAAAACTATAACATTGTTAAATTTGGCATTTTTTCAAAAAATAAGCCTCAGGCTCAGTTTGGCGTGGAATGACCCTATATCAAATCACAGTGCACAGTCTGCATACTTTTGACCAGTTTTACAGTGGTTGTTATGGGTATCAGACAGACCAAGTTTCATCTTGCACACTGTGCTGTCGTAAGAAGGGTGACGGTGATGGAATATGTTCCACTTAATGTAGGCATAATGGAAATACGGAAGCGTCCGATCCCGCCCGTCTGCATTGACTCATGACGTCACAAATATGGCGGAAACAAAAACAAACACACACACTTTCCACAAGAAGTCTAATGACACTAACGGGACAAGTGCGGGAAATGAGGTGTTTTGGGTGGGGGGCAAACTAAATATAAACAAATTTAGACGCCTTGCGCAGCTACAACGTGTAGGTGAAGACAGCCATGCATGAATACCCACCCACCTCCCCAGGGGTCGTAACCCCTGCAATCCATAGAAGATAAAGATGCTTCAGTAGCTGATTAGTGTTTTTTGTCTTTTTAAAAAAAATCTCACGGGATAGAACGAACAGATCAGAAAGATAAATATAATAAACTAAAACAGAAATTCGAGGAAACAGATAATTAAAATAAGTAATAAGTGTTTTTAAATAAAAAAAAAAATCTCGCGAGATAGAACGAACAGATCTGAAAAGTAAATAAAATAAGATGAAACAGAACTGGAGACAGCCACACTCAAACCAAACTCCGTGCCATCATGACGTCACACACAACACCCTTACGTCACGGGTCAAAGCCGACGCGTGGGATCGGACGCTTCTGTCGACCCGGCATAATAACATGTGTGTAACACTAATCATATTCCAGGTAATTTCACGTCAATTCAACACAACGCTCAACCTGACCCACTCAGGTTTCTTTCTAATTTAGTGCTTTCAGTAGTTCAGATAAGAGATGGGAAACTACAAATTTTCGTAGGTATATAAATGTGAATAAAATTACAGGTCTGCAAAGTTCAGAAATTGTGTGAAATTTGAAATTGCTATAAATATGATTGTAATCCAGATATACCAATGAAACTTGTATCATTGAAAAGCTGATGAATAGAGTTTTCATTGATATGCAAGCTGGTGGGTTTCTGAGAATGTTCACATTCAAGGTCAGTGACCTCAACATTTGACCTTGGATATTTCAAAACAACCCAGCTTAAATTTTTTTGGAAAACAAGTGTTGTATTCTAATATGCTTCTATAAACATGGCAAATATCAAGTGCTCACCAGAGGAATCATGCCCAAAAATTTATTGTGTCCACATAATGACATGAACATAATGCAGTGAGCAGAATATAGTTTTTTTCCCTCCAGAACAGGATATAGTAACAGTCAATATTATTCTGAAAAATTTGTGAACATTTACTGCTGTAAAGAAACAGTCAATGAGACTTCTTTTCAATCAGTCATTATTAGCTTGTTTCATGCCTACTGCTTGTTTATGCAGATGGCAATATATTCGTTCATTGAGGTAGTATTTAGTAGCCGTTTGTAAAAAGCAGATTTCTGGCCAAAAATGTACTGTTGCAATCAATTTTAAAAAGGAGATCATGCAAGAGTACAGAAGAATTTGAGGAATTTTAAGGATTGGAAGGTAAACAAGTGGTCTAATCTATTGTTAGGTTGAAAAATTTGCAGCAGATGTGAAAACTCTTCAAGCTTATTAAAGAAAATGGACGTTATCATCATTCTACATTTTTTTATTCAAGTGTCAATATTTACAGCCCGCCACTGCTAAAAGCTCTTAAATTGTAGTGTTTAACATGGCAGTGTTTAACGTGGCAGTGTTAGCACTTGACAAACAGCATGATGTAGTTGAGTTTCATATTTTAAGAGTTCATCTGCACATGGACCACCCTCTCTTTTAGCATAAAAGTGCCAGATCACATGCAAGTGCCATAACATCTGCAACACCTTGGGTTCACTGTCATCAATCATCATCCATACAGTCCCAACTTGGCCCCATTGGATTTTCATCAGTTTCCAAAACTTGAATACCTTTGAGGACTTCGCTTTGGTAGTGATCAAGTGGTGCAAGCAAGGATCAGGTTTTGGCTCTAACAAGTCAAACATTCTACAGTGACTCTATCAACAAATTGGTTTTTTATTAGGAGAAAAGTGTTTGTCACCAAAGTGACTATGTTGAAAAATAAATGTAGCTTGTACCCATAGAAAGCAAACATTGTAAGACCCACCAACCCCTGCAGACTTTGCATTAGCTGTGTGGACACTGGATTCTTTAAATAGTAGCCTTCAGTATTTATGTGGTGACTCCTCTGTGAAGAAAGAGGCTTCAGCTTGAGAAAAATTACGCAATGTAAAAACTGTAAAAGTTGGCTCAGTGCTGGAAGATGCTTATATGGCATAACTGGAAAAAAAGTATGTGTGTGTTTGGGGGGGGGGGGGGGGGGGGGGGACAAAGAAAAAGAAATCATAGCCCAGCTGAATGGTAAAATTCACAATACGAACTGTATGTACTTCCAAAGAACTGGAGCATAAGAATAGTCTTGAAAGGACTTTCCACTTCAAATTACATGGTACGAAGAGCAAAACAGTTAACAGTAGAACGTGGTGTCCAAAGCCAGATGGTAAGATCGTGTCTAAAGAAACCGTTCAGTGTGTATGTAATTTTTACTGTTATCATAATGTAAGCCATGTGATGCTAGGAAAAAAAAGAAAGTGTGAAAGAAAATGGAATTAGACTACATAAGCAGAAACAGCTAGTGTTGGGGTTAACGGAAACGTCCGATTCCATCCATCTGCTTTGACCAGTGACGTCACCAATATGACAGAAACGACCATTCACAACAACTCCCATATTGCGACTATGATGTCATTACGTAAACATGGCAAAAAAACACGAAAATAGATCCAAAACCATCAAACACATATCCCTCTTATACTATAATGAAACTAATGGGAAAAAACAGGGGAAATTGGGTTTTTTTTGGGGGGGGGGAGGGGGCGACAAACTCACAATAAACGTACGCCAGTAAACCAAACGACAAAACCGGTAAAATAAACTGACCAGAACATTCACAAAATCAACTAGAAACAATGTCCAGTGGAATCGAACACTCCTCTTGACCTATATAGGTCAATGGAAAGTATTGATACCAATTCAGAAACCCCAAAACGTACAACCGCAAGAAAACACCAAATCTGGAATTTAACACTTCCCTTAACCTCACAGTGTCAAGAACAACACACAAAACCAACTCACCAATACCAGCACCTCCCCCCCCCCCCCCCCCCCTCGATGCATAATCCACAAATCATCTAACCAGATAAAAACATGAAGGAAAAAAAACGAAAACTCACCACATGAAAGCTCTGGCGCTGCCTACTAGATCGGACACCACAATCACACACAACCAACCCCCCCCCCCCCCCCCCCCACGCACACATCAACAGAATAAATGACAATAAAACAAACTCCCCCCCCCCCCCCCCCCAAAAAAAAAAAATATCAAAACCAAAGAAACGAACATTAAGTGCATTTATACTTGTCAACTTTTATTGAAGAATCTCTCCCATTAGTTTGTTTTTAATCAGAAAGAGTGATTCTTGTTCAGAGAACATTAGTTCAGTTAAACACTGATTCAGAAAGGTGTGTTGAATTTTAAATGGTAAATATTTTCTTCAGCAAAATGGTCTCTCATGTCAGTCGTAACATAGTCCAGTGTTGGAATAAAAACAGTTCTTTTCCAATATGTCATAGCATCATCATTATGCACACCCATGTTTGGGTTTTGAATTCTTAACTAACGCTTCAGGATGCAGATTCCATATGCATGAATTATTGTTTTCTGAGTATGTCGTTTAACATCTTATGCAGGCTAGAGGATTTAGTTGTAACACCAGAGAAGGTTTGGTGTGTGAAAAGAAATATTTCAGGTTGCCAAAAGTAAATGGGATGAATCAAATTTTGGATAAAGAGAAGAAGAATACCAAATGTGATTAATAACTAGAGGTGGATGTCATATTTAAAAAGAAGAAAACACATAACTATGGTGAAGAACATTGTAATACATGACTGCTAAATGGAATGCAGAAAATATATATTTAAGGAAGTAGCTGAACATATTAGGAATAGTAGTCCAAGAAAAGTTAGGAAGAGGTACTGTTCAGATCAAAAGAAAGACATGTATGGGAATCAAGACACTGCAAACTGTTTATCATAAAGATAACACAAACAGAATGATAGTAAGAGTTGCGCAATAATTGAAACTGTGTGGTGTCACGTTTGGTCAATGTTATCACAGTGTAGCAGGATATTGTCAGAACTAATAGATCTGTGATCTTTGCAGTTGGCATATTCTACGAGGTTTCGTACATTAGTAATGCTTCAATGAATGAGATAGCAGTAAATAGTATGCTTAGTTTATTAATGCTTGGTGAAAGAAATGCCATCTTGGATATGTTCATTTGCTTACTTTGATTGCGCAAAACAAATTTTGGCTAAGATAAGTATTGTGTACACCACCCAATTAAGCAAGAATCTGGTGTCAGAAGTTACACATTTCGTTGAAAATTGTAATAGGTACAAACTCACTTGGGGTGTTGTGATAAGTGCAATTTTTTGTGAAGTATTTGTGGATTATGGTAAATTTGTCTTATCTTAAGTGTTCATTCAAATCCGTTGGTCGTCAAACGCTTCTGTACTAATATCTCTGATTTACAGTGAAAGTGAAGTGGGGTAAGGAGACATACACTGATGTTGAAGTCAACACAGATGAAGATCCTCTGGTGTTCAAAGCACAGATATTTGCCTTAACAGGCGTTCAGCCTGAGCGACAAAAGGTAATGGTGAAAGGCACAACATTAAAAGATGGTGATTGGGGAAATACAAAATTAAGAGATGTAAGTATTTCTTTTACATGATAGTAATTGCGGTGACTGTGTGTGTGTGTGTGTGTGTGTGTGTGTGTGTGTGTGTGTGTGTGTGTGTGTGTGTTTTTGCATTATACATACCATACAAATCTGTATTTTATGAATTTAACAGATATTCCTATTGTAATTGTAATTCATATATTTCAGGGTGCAACTATATTGTTGATGGGCAGCAAAGAAGAGGATGTTCCAGTAGAGCCTACAGAAAAGCCATTGTTTGTAGAGGATATGAATGAAAGTGAACTAGCATCTGCAGTAAGTGTGTCAAGTGTTGTAATCTGTATGGATACTCTTTACAGATTGATAGAAGCCTTGATTTCACAGCATTATTTGTGACTAAAATATTTGTTTTGAAAATAACTAATACTGATTTCAAACAGTGAAAATTGCAGGTTGGCCTATCAGCAATATAAGAAAAAGATTGATTCTGCTTACTGTAAAGATGACACCTTAAGTTGGAGACAGGCACAATGAAAAGACACCTACACATTAGCTTTCAAAAAAGACTTCAATAGGAAAGGCCTGTCTGCAACTTAACATATCATCTTTACTATAAGAAGCAATCTGATAATGATACAGTGTGGCAGGAATTTTATGTGAAGTGTATAGATGTCAAGGGCCATTGCTGAATGAATGGGATTGTATGTGGGAGTTAACTGTTGCATTTGTGTTCAAAATGTTTCCTAATGTCAGGATTATGAGGGGAATATTATACAAAAAAATTGTTTTTTAGTACAGGATATAAGAATGTAGCAGACCGAAAATTATGCGTTAAGAACTGCCTGTGAAAAATAATTTAAATGAATTGAGACACATGAAATTTAGATACTATACAACGTGAAAAGAGAAAGATGTGCACTTAAAAATTCAAAACATTCCACACACACACACACACACACACACACACACACACACACACACACACACACGCACACGCACGACTGCAGTCTCAGGCAACTGAAACCACACTGCAAGCAGCAGCACTGGGGCATGATGGGAGTGGCGACTGGGTGGGGGTAGGGTGGGGCACAGGGGGGGATGGGTGGTATGGTGGGGATGGTGGACTGTGAAGTGCTGCAGGTTAGATGGAGGGCAGTTGAGGGGTGGGAATGGGGGAGAGACTAGTGGAAAAGGAGAGAAGTAGGTGTGGTGGTGGAATGACGGCTGTCTAGTGCTGGAATGGGAACATGGAAGGGGTTGGATGGGTGAGGACAGTTACTAACAAAGGTTGGGGCCAGGAGGGTTACAGGAATGTAGGATGTATTGCAGGGAAAGTTCCCACCTGCGTAATTCAGAAAATCTGGCATTGGTGGGAATGATCCATAAGGCACAGGCTGTGAAACAGTCATTGAAATGAAGGATGTCATGTTTGGAGGCATGCTCAGCAACAGAGTGGTCCAGCAACAGAGTGGTCCACTTGTTTCTTGGCCACAGTTTGTCGATGGCCATTCATGCTGACAGATAGCTTGTCGCTTGTCATGCCCACATAGAATGCAGCAGTGGTTGCTGCTTAGTTTATAGATCACTTGACGGGTTTCACAGGTAGCCCTGCCTTTGATGTGACAGATGATGCTTGTGACCGGTCTGGAGTAGTTGGTGGTGGGAGGATGTATAGGACAGGTGTTGCATCTAGGTCTATTACAGGAGTATGAGCCATGAGTTAAGGGGTTGGGAACAGGGGTTGTGTAGGGATGGATGAGTATATTGTGTAAGTTTGGTGGATGGTGGAATACCACTGTGGGAGGGGTTGGTGGATGGCGGAATACCACTGTGGGAGGGGTGGGAAGGATAGTTAGCAAGACATTTCTCATTTCAGGGCAGGGCATTCCATCTTGGATTTTCCGTGTATTGAGGAAACAGATGTACAGGAAACAGATGTACAAGCTAAACAATCAGGTAAATGTTGGTTACTATGAGTGGGAGCTTTCACTCAGCTGTACAAAAAATTAAACAGTCAAGCCTACACATTGAATATTATGGACTTCATAAAATCCTTTTCATTTGTTCAGAAATACAGAGTTGGCAATCTGTATCTTTACTTTGTTGTCTTGCGAGAATTTGCTCAACTGGAACAGTACAACCAAAATGCTTTTTTTAATGTATTGTATACTTCAATTCTGTTCATGAAGAATCCAATACAGGAATATGAATACCTTTGCCCTTTTGTGATTCATTAAGCAGTAGTCATATTATAAATTGTTTTCTTTTTGCCTCTATTGACTGAATTTAGGAGTTTGTTATTTGAACCTTGGAGAGGAATGTTAAAAAGTCAGTGAAACATGTATTGATGAAGTGTGAATCCTTGTAGTAAATTCACTGTGAGGGCGTTTTAGAGAAACAATGCTCCAGGAATTATGGTGAAAAGAAATGGGGAAAATTGTTTTGTTTCTGTGTTGCCACGAGGAATTAAGACACAGTTCAAAACATAAGACCTATTCTGATCAAGGGAATTTACGATTATTTACTAGAGTCTTTAATGTTGTCTCATAAACAGATAATCATCCAATCTCCCTAGAAGGCATAAAACTTTTGTGAGCATGTAATAGCAAATACGGGACTCTGAACTGTTGCAGTGCTGTTTTATTTTCTGTGCTGCAAGTGTAACCTTTTAACTATTGTATACATTCTCCCTTGAGCTCAACCAAAGATGGGCAGACATGTGCATGGCAAACCTAGGGATTTTTGGCTGGTTAGCTCCTCTGTTGGCATTAAGTCAGGTCATGCTTCAGTGACCAGTGTGAACTATGAAGATGGGATGTTGTGTGTTTAGAGTTTCAGCTTAACTGCCCAAGTCATGGTACACACCACTCATGCACTTTGTGTGTGTGTGTGTGTGTGTGTGTGTGTGTGTGTGTGTGTGTGTGTGCGTGTGTGCGTGTGTGTGTGTGTGCGTGTGCGTGTGCGCGTGCGTGCGTGCGCGGGCGTGCGTACGTGTGTGTGCGTGTGTTTGTGTTTGTGAAGGGGGGGGCAGAGAATGCTGTATATGCTAATGGAATTGATGCCACCTCAGGTAAAATGTTTATTAGCAGGCAACTATGGGGGGGGGGGGGGGACACTCGTCCACATGTCAGTTGTATAAACCATATCCAGACAAGTGGGACACTTCCTGACTGCCTGAGTGGATTGTATAGATCTCCAGCCATTCTTGAGAACTTAGATGGATCTTAGGAGAAAATATGATCTTCACTACTCAAAGTTAAATCTAACTTTGCCTCAGAAGGGGGTAAATTATGCTGCCACAAAAGTCTTTGGTCACTCACCTAATAGCATCAAAAGTCTGACAGATAGCCATATAGCATTTAAAAGGAAATTAAAAGAATTTCTTAATGACAACTCCTACTCATTAGAGGAATTTTTGTATATAGTAAGTGGGTAATTTCCAAAAAATAAATAAATATTTGAGTGCCATGTAATATTTTGTCTAATGTAATATCTTGTATAGACACCTTTTATTAACCTGACACGTTCCACATCAGTCCGAAGTGTCGTATTCATGATCTATGGAACAAGTACTAATCTAATCTAATCCTTGCAAATGAAACTTCAAATGTCCCAGTGGTAGTCATGAGCCTTCAAAGATTACCAACAACCACACCACACAACTAAGAAGACATGATGGAGTAATCTCCCTGGAATTGCATTAGCAAAATCAAACAAGTCGTAGTGTTGTCAGAATGCCTTTGCCATGATAGTGTGAAGAGGGGTCTTTCTTAGATGAGGCTGCTAGGCTTTGCCAAGAAAACTACACATCTGCACTCTAAGAAGTTAGAATGTGGCAGCAGTAGAGGGGAAACCAATACAGTCAACTATAAAAAGACCTTAATTAGCTGTAGAGACATCATGGAGTTGGACACTCTTGAACAGCAAAAAGAATGGGAAATGGAAGAGAGAACGGAATTTGGAAATATGGTGAGAAGATTGAATGGTATACTGCAGGAGACTACCACTGTCATCCTAACAATCAGTTCACCTATCATTCCAAAGCTGGATTGGGTAAATTAGGTAACATAGGTGCAGACACTGATACTGCTTGCCCACAAGCACTGTCAACCAGCAGTTCCCTCTGCACCTCTCTTCTAACATTGCTCATTTGTTACCACTGCACATGCCAAGCTGGGCATGTGTGCATCGTGTTGTTAGTGTCAAAGTCTCTTTGGCATTGTGGCAGGACAAAATTAGTGGGAGCAAAATGGCTGTGGAGGAGTTAAGATCCTCAAAACAAAAATTGGCCCCATCCCTATGCTTCAACCCATAGTGGAAAAAAATTTCTTTTTTATTGGAACACAAACTGCCTCAGTGTCTGTTTTATAACTTGCTTTGATAAAAAAAAAAGTGACAGAAGTTCATAAGCAGCAGGAAACACGAGTGATAAATTGCATCATACACAGCACTAATCTGCTGGCAGAATGTGCCAAAATAAGTGGCATTATGGATGTTGTAAAAACATTTAATAAATGAGATCTCACAGTTTGGGACATTTTTATACTGTTTCTGGTTTTAAAAGAAAATTGCTACTGCGAATAAAACACGTTTCAGAAAGGCCACTTGCACATTCTTTCAACATGAAATAATCTTGAAAAGGGAACATTGAGTTAACCTTTTGTGGAACCTTTTGTCTCCCTATCAGTTGGTTTCCAGGGGTACAATCCTCAACAGATATTCTGGTTCTTGGTTGAAACCCCCCAAATGTCAGCATTTCATTGCAGTCTTTTCGATTCACATAAGGCATACATTACAACTTGGTGCCCTCACATTTTAGTTACCCTCCATGACTGGGGCTTCTGAGCCTCCCTGGTGATTTCTACTTGTCAATTTTTATCCCTTCAATCATTGTGGGCTGCAGTTGGAAAGTTACTCGGTTTCCCAAGTGTCCAAGTAAATGGAGTCCCTCAGGGCTCTGAACTGAGGTTACACTCTTCCTTATCTCATAGATGATGATGATATCCCAGTCGCTGGGAACTCATAAACGGGCTGGTGACCTATGTCAAACTAAAAGTTACCCCTTCGTTGCATGTCGACAGTTTTTGCATTTAGTGTATATCCTAACATGTGGCTGTGGTTGAACACCAGTTCCAAGGGGTGAATTTATTTTTCATGCTGGGGGTGCCTATCCCCTTACTCTCACCCTCAGGTTTCTCATTTAGAATGGGCATTGAGACTATGCCAGGACCCCCACCTAACACCCCCCACACCCACACATACCTCCCCTAGAATCTGCTTGCACATACCCTGACCTTGCAGGGACCTAAAATATCAGTCATCCCCAAGAGCTTTTGGTGGCTGTTTTTCTCAGTTCTCCAGAACTGTCATGGTGCTATCATCACTTACACTGGCTACTTTAAAACTACACTGTGTTTTAAGGTGAAGCTGGTAGGCATTGACAGAACCATATGTTTTACTAAACAGACCTTCCTTAATTTGTCGTGACTCAGTCGACCGTGACCGGGCTAGTGATCAATGTTATTCATGGTACTTCTCTCTGACTTTAGTCATACTACCTGCTCTCATGTCTTTGTCTTGGACTCAAGCCATGTGGGTATCCTGGAGAATGAAATGGCAGACTGTTCGACCAGAGAAACGATTACCCATGCAACATTTGCTTCCACAGTGGTGGGTGCAGGTCTGCGGATGCAGATAAGACCTCCACTTACTCTGAGATGGAACAATATCTTGTGGGCTACTGCCCCCTCTAATAAAGTTCTTGTTATTAAGGAGATAACAGCTGCATGGTGTTCTTGCTTTGATTCCTCACTGAAGGAATTCACCATCCTATATGGACAGCTTCCTTTCTTCAGAAAATAATTTCTATTCTCATATCTGACAGTTTAAACAGCTTTCATTCCAGGGGCGATGTGGTTGGGGGTCTGTCGCCACACACTGGGCCCAGGGAGGGGGCAGTGGGCCCTCGCCCATACCTCCTCTGCTGGCTGCCTTAGTTGTACAGGGTGTCTACGACCCGGGAGATCTGGGAAAAACCCAAGAATTTTTTTCATCCGGGAAAAAACTGGGAATCTTTCTGAGTTCCGGGAATTTTTCATTGTTTTAGTTTTCAGTTAAATTTTTGTGATTTTTGACTGGTAAGAACCAATACTCTAACAAAAACATTTACTGTATGCCCGCTTCTGCTGAATAATACTGCAGCAACAAAACATGAACGAGAGAAAAAAACGAAAATAAAACTTAAGTCGCAAAGAAAATGCGCCATATACAACAACAAAACACAGTGCTCATACAAGCGTCTGCCAACAGCAAAGTGTGTCAAAGGCTTTAGGAAGAATGTACAGTGCTTCTTAACAACAAATTGCCTCCAATGAGTGTGACGTGACAGTTTTTTACATTATATTCGTTTTAATGCAAGATGTTTTAATGTTTCACACGTACGAACATGCGGGCTTCCTGCGTCATCGTAGCTGCGCAAGTGCAGTGACGCCTGTTATCTGGCGCTCTCTGGCAACTGCTGAAACGTACCTTTCCAACAGGTCATGGAAAGATATTGCGAATATTGCTTTGAAAAGCGTTACTTTCAAAGTAAATTTCCTTTTATGTAAGATAAACTATGTGAGAGAGTGTACGACAAATTTCTTAAATCACAGAGCATTTGACTCTCATTTAAAAATCAACTCTGTGGGGATGACCATATGAAGAATTTCGAGCCCAGAAGATCAGACATTTACGTCGTTATTAAAAATTTTTACTGGCACATTTATGTGATGTATGGCACGCAAAAAAGATCAACAATATATGTGGAAGCTTAGCTTCTCTTGCAGCTTATTAATCTTAGAGACTAATATTATAAGTGATAGCTTTGCTTTTCTTGTAGCAACAATTGTACATTAATTTAATCCATTAATTTTTCTTAGGAAAATAGGAATGCGGGTAAGCTACTACAAACAGCATAGTGAACGCATTATTGTGGCCAAGATAGATACGAAGCCCACACCTACTACAGTAGTACAAGTTTATATGCCAACTAGCTATGCAGATGACGAAGAAATTGAAGAAATGTATGATGAAATAAAAGAAATTATTCAGATTGTGAAGGGAGATGAAAATTTAATAGTCATGGGTGACTGGAATTCGAGTGTAGGAAAAGGGAGAGAAGGAAACATAGTAGGTGAATATGGATTGGGGCTAGGAAATGAAAGAGGAAGCCACCTGGTAGAATTTTGCACAGAGCACAACATAATCATAGCTAACACTTGGTTTAAGAATCATGAAAGAAGGTTGTATACATGGAAGAACCCTGGAGATACTAAAAGGTATCAGATAGATTATATAATGGTAAGACAGAGATTTAGGAACCAGGTTTTAAATTGTAAGACATTTCCGGGGGCAGATGTGGACTCTGACCACAATCTATTGGTTATGACCTGTAGATTAAAACTGAAGAATCTGCAAAAAGGTGGGAATTTAAGGAGATGGGACCTGGATAAACTGAAAGAACCAGAGGTTGTACAGAGTTTGAGGGAGAGCGTAAGGGAACAATTGACAGGAATGGCGGAAAGAAATACAGTAGAAGAAGAATGGGTAGCTTTGAGGGATGAAGTAGCGAAGGCAGCAGAGGATCAAGTAGGTAAAAAGACGAGGGCTAGTAGAAGTCCTTGGGTAACAGAAGAAATATTGAATTTAATTGATGAAAGGAGAAAATATAAAAATGCAGTAAGTGAAGCAGGCAAAAAGGAATACAAACGTCTCAAAAATGAGATCGACAGGAAGTGCAAAATGGCTAAGCAGGGATGGCTAGAGGACAAATGTAAGGATGTAGAGGCTTATCTCACTAGGGGTAAGATAGATACTGCCTACAGGAAAATTAAAGAGACCTTTGGAGATAAGGGAATGACTTGTATGAATATCAAGAGCTCAGATGGAAACCCAGTTCTAAGCAAAGAAGGGAAAACAGAAAGGTGGAAGGAGTATATAGAGGGTCTATACAAGGGCGATGTACTTGAGGACAATATTATAGAAATGGAAGAGGATGTAGATGAAGATGAAATGGGAGATATGATACTGCGTGAAGAGTTTGACAGAGCACTGAAAGACCTGAGTCGAAACAAGGCCCCCGGAGTAGACAACATTCCATTGGAACTACTGATGGCCTTGGGAGAGCCAGTCCTGACAAAACTCTACCATCTGGTGAGCAAGATGTATGAAACAGGTGAAATACTCTCAGACTTCAAGAAGAATATAATAATTCCAATCCCAAAGAAAGCGGGTGTTGACATGTGAAAATTACCGAACTATCAGTTTAATAAGTCACAGCTGCAAAATACTAACACGAATTCTTTACAGACGAATGGAAAAACTAGTAGAAGCCAACCTCGGGGAAGATCAGTTTGGATTCCGTAGAAACACTGGAACACGTGAGGCAATACTGACCTTACGACTTATTATAGAAGAAAGATTAAGGAAAGGCAAACCTACGTTTCTAGCATTTGTAGACTTAGAGAAAGCTTTTGACAATGTTGACTGGAATACTCTCTTTCAAATTCTAAAGGTGGCAGGGGTAAAATACGGGGAGCGAAAGGCTATTTACAACTTGTACAGAAAGCAGATGGCAGTTATAAGAGTCAAGGGACATGAAAGGGAAGCAGTGGTTGGGAAGGGAGTAAGACAGGGTTGTAGCCTCTCCCCGATGTTGTTCAATCTGTATATTGAGCAAGCAGTAAAGGAAATAAAAGAAAAATTCGGAGTAGGTATTAAAATTCATGGAGAAGAAATAAAAACTTTGAGGTTTGCCGATGACATTGTAATTCTGTCAGAGACAGCAAAGGACTTGGAAGAGCAGTTGAATGGAATGGACAGTGTCTTGAAAGGAGGATATAAGATGAACATCAACAAAAGCAAAACAAGGATAATGGAATGTAGTCGAATTAAGTCGGGTGATGCTGAGGGAATTAGATTAGGAAATGAGACACTTAAAGTAGTAAAGGAGTTTTGCTATTTGGGGAGCAAAATAACTGATGATGGTCGAAGTAGAGAGGATATAAAATGTAGACTGTCAATGGCAAGGAAATTGTTTCTGAAGAAGAGAAATTTGTTAACATCGAGTATAGATTTAAGTGTCAGGAAGTCGCTTCTGAAAGTATTTGTATGGAGTGTAACCATGTATGGAAGTGAAACATGGACGATAAATAGTTTGGACAAGAAGAGAATAGAAGCTTTCAAAATGTGGTGCTACAGAAGAATGCTGAAGATTAGATGGGTAGATCACATAACTAATGAGGAAGTATTGAATAGGATTGTGGAGAAGAGGAGTTTGTGGCACAACTTGACCAGAAGGAGGGATCGGTTGGTAGGACATGTTCTGAGGCATCAAGGGATCACCAATTT
Source organism: Schistocerca americana (assembly GCF_021461395.2). Taxonomy (NCBI): domain Eukaryota; kingdom Metazoa; phylum Arthropoda; class Insecta; order Orthoptera; family Acrididae; genus Schistocerca; species Schistocerca americana. The sequence continues at coordinate 228,965,781 of NC_060123.1, forward strand.
AGTATTGGAGGGCAGCGTGGAGGGTAAAAATCGTAGAGGGAGACCAATAGATGAATACACTAAGCAGATTCAGAAGGATGTAGGTTGCAGTAGGTACTGGGAGATGAAAAAGCTTGCACAGGATAGAGTAGCATGGAGAGCTGCATCAAACCAGTCTCAGGACTGAAGACCACAACAACAACAACAATTTTTCTTATTTGTTTGTTCGCGCTACTTAAGAGTGATCTTGCTATTGGCTGACTACATCAAGTGTCAAATGCTGTCATCAGCTGGCGAGATCAGGTGACATGAGCTGTGACTGGCTTACAAAAGCGCGTCGCAATCTCGATTTTAATGCTTCGGAAAGTAACACGCGGTGTTTGGTGCAATTCGAATTTATACCTTCGTAACAGGAAATATGCAGTGTATATGTTGCTGCACGTCAAAGATCTTTCCAAAACATGTTTTTTTTCCCGGAGTTTCATTTTCTAAAGTGCCGGGAAATTCTATGCCAATGTATAAAACCATAAACCATAAAAGGATTGATAAGTGCCAAGAAAAAGTATACTGTCACTTAACACGGAAAAAGTGTATTTTCACCCGGGAGAAAGTGTATTTTCAATCGGGAAATCTGGGAAAAATCTGGGAATTATTTTTCCTTGTCCATGTAGACACCCTGTTGTACTTCTTTTATTCTGTTTGTAATTGTTTATGTGGAGTTTACCATTTACTTTCTTAGGATTGCCTGTTCATACAGTACTCTGAAGGTGAGATCTTTAGTGTTTCTTTATCTGGATACTAAGTGATAAAGAACAGTTGAATAGGTTTCTTTGCTTCCTCTGAGTGAGCAGCTCTATTCCTGTCTTCAGCATATTGATTATGACAGATGGAGGGTGCGATTGTTGTCAGGGACATCCTTTGCTCCACTTTGAACCACCCAGTTACTGACCTGACTATTTCTCTCACCTTATTTTACTATTGTTGGTCATATTGATGTTCATTACATTTCTCAGCCTTTCCACTCTTAGGGTTTTAGATCTCCTCTCTGCCCAGCTATAAGGAATTATTTATCCTGCTGCTATCTTACAATTGCATTGGGTCAGTTAGGTCAGATATGAGAGACGATGGAATGAAGAGCCTGCTGTTTATTTCTTTAACTCCCGCTACCCACCCACCGACCGTCCAGTTAACCACCTGCCAACCATACAGTTAACCAACATTGTGCCTTACTGGCAGGGTGTGTCCTCTCTGTTGTTTACAGAGCCTTTGTTCGCTCACAGCTTGACTATGACTGTAATGTATAAGGTTCTCCACAACTCTCCTATCAAAAGAGCTCACACTATGCTCGCCATGAGGGTACTAGATCGGTGTCAGGATGAGTGCAGTATCTACATATACATGTTTATTCTGCAATTCAAGGTTTAAGAGTCTTGGCAGAGAGGGTTCATCGAACCATCTTAAAACTGTTTCTCTACCTTCACTATCCAAAAGTGTGCAGCAAAAATGAACACTAAAATCTTTGTGTGCGAGTTCTGGTTACTTTTATTTTTTTATGATGATAATTTGTCCCTGTGTAGGTGAATGACAATAAAATATTTTGATACTCTTGAGGAAAAAATTGGTGATTGAAATTTCATGAGAAGATCTTTCCGCACCGAAAAGGCCTTTGTTTTTGTGATTACCACCCCAATTCACATAACATATCCGTGGCCCGCTCTCTCTCCTAATTCATGATAATAAAAAAAAAAAAAAACTGCTCTTATTCAAACTTTTTTGGATGTTCTCCGTCAATCCTATCTGATGTGGATCCCACACCACATAGCAATACTCCAGAAGAGGGTTGACAAGCGTAGTGTAGACAGTTTCTTCAGTAGACCTGTTGCATTTTCCGAGTGTTCTGCCAATAAATCAGTTCTTGATTTTCTTCCTCCGTAACATTATCTTGTGAGTGTTCAAATTTAAGTTTCTGGTAATTGTATTCCCTAAGCATCAATTGAATTTACAGCCTTTAAATTTGTGTGATTTATTGTGTAACAAAAATTTAGCAGATTCATTTTGTTATTCATGAAGATTACTTCAGGCTGTTTACTATTTAGTCAGTTGCTTCTCTTTGCACCATACAGATATTTTCTCAAAATCATTTCGCAATTGGTTTTGATCACCTGAAGACCTTACAAGGCAGTAAATGACAGCATCATCTGCAAACAATCTGAGGTGTGCTCAGATTGTCTCCTGAATTGTTCATGTGGAGTGGGAATGGCAGAATGCATATAACAGTTCCTTGGGGTATGCCAGGTATTACTTCTGTTTTACTCTATGACTTTTCATCGGTTACTACGAAGTTTGACCTTTGTGACAGGAGGTCACGAATCCTGTTGCACAACTAAGATGATACTCCATAGGTACACTGTTCGATTAGAAGTTGCTTGCGAGGGACGTTGTCAAAAGCCTTCTGGAAATCAAAAAAATATGTAATCAGTTTGACACCTGCTATTGGTATCACTCATTACTTTGTGACAGTAAAGATGTAATTGTACAGGGCTATTACAAATGATTGAAGCGATTTCATAAATTCACTGTAGCTCCATTCATTGACATATGGTCAGGGCACACTACAGATGCGTAGAAAAACTCATAAAGTTTTGTTCGGATGAAGCCGCACTTCAGGTTTCTGCCGCCAGAGCGCTCGAGAGCGCAGTGAGACAAAATGGGAACAGGAGCCGAGAAAGCGTATGTCGTGCTTGAAATGCACTCACATCAGCCAGTCATAACAGTGCAACGACACTTCAGGACGAAGTTGAACAAAGATCCACCAACTGCTAACTCCATTCGGCGATGGTATGCGCAGTTTAAAGCTTCTGGATGCCTCTGTAAGGGGAAATCAACGGGTCGGCCTGCAGTGAGCAAAGAAATGGTTGAACGCGTGCGGGCAAGTTTCACGCGTAGCCCGCGGAAGTCGACGAATAAAGCAAGCAGGGAGCTAAACGTACCACAGCCGACGGTTTGGAAAATCTTACGGAAAAGGCTAAAGCAGAAGCCTTACCGTTTACAATTGCTACAAGCCCTGACACCCGATGACAAAGTCAAACGCTTTGAATTTTCGGCGCGGTGGAGATCATGATCAGCAATTCATGTCATGGCCTCCACGCTCTCCCGACTTAACCCCATGTGATTTCTTTCTGTGGGGTTATGTGAGAGATTCAGTGTTCAAACCTCCTCTACCAAGAAAGGTGCCAGAACTGCGAGCTCGCATCAGCGATGCTTTCGAACTCATTGATGGGGACATGCTGCGCCGAGTGTGGGAGGAACTTGATTATCGGCTTGATGTCTGCCGAATCACTAAAGGGGCACATATCGAACATTAGTGAATGCCTAAAAAAACTTTTTGAGTTTTTTTGTGTGTGTGTGCAAAGCATTGTGAAAATATCTCAAATAATAAAGTTATTGTAGAGCTGTGAAATCGCTTCAATCATTTGTAATAACCCTGTATTTCTCAAGAACGATATTTCCTGAATGCTTGTTAGTGGTCCATCAATAAATCGGTTTCTTGAGAGATAATTCAGAATGTTCATATACTATACATGTTCCAAAATCCTATTGCAAATTAGTGTTAGTGATATAGGTCTGTAATTCAGCAGATTACTCTTATTTCTTTTCCTGAGTATTGGTGTGACCTGTGCAGCTTTCCAGCCTGTTAGTACAGAACTTTCGATGAGTGAGTCGTTATATTATTGCTGAGTATGAAACTATACTCTGAAATGAGCATGACTGGTATACAATTTTTACCAGAGGTCTTGCCTTTATTAAGTGATTTAAGCTGCTTCGCTACACTGAGGATAGCTACTTCTTCTAAGTTACTCATGTTGTCTATTGTTTTTAGTTCAAATTCTAGAATATTAATGTTGTCGTCTTTGATGAAAGATTTTCAGAAAACAATGTTTAATAGATCTTCTTTAGTGGCTTTGTCATCAGTAACATTACCATTGTTATTGAGCATTGAAAGTATTGATTGAGTGCCGTTGCTGGTGCACCTCACATATGAGAAGAATCTCTTTGGTTTTAATTTTTTTTTTTTTTGTCATGTTTCGAGAGAGTTTCGTTGTGGAAAATATTGAAAGCATCTCACATTGAAGTTAATGCTAAATTTCGAGCTTCTGTAAAACTTCACCAATCTTGGGGTTTTGTGTTCTTTTCAATTTGGCGTGCTTTTTTTTGTTGCTTCTGCATTAGTGTTCCGACCTGTTTTTTGTACCATGGGGGTCAATACCATTTCTTATTAATTAATGTAGTATATCTCTGTTGTTGCGGATACTATTTCTTTGAATTTAAACTATATCTGATTTACACTTAATTAGGCAAATTGGAAGGAGTGGAGACTCTTTCTTAGGAAGGTGTCAAGTTAATTTTTGTTAACTTTTTAAAGTCTGCTTTTATTTTTGGTGATTTTGGATTTTATGGTATTCAGTCTTGTACAACCACCTTGTGGTCACTAATCCCTGTTTCTTTTGAGATGCTCACTATTTGCTCAGGATTATGTTTTGCTAATCGGTCAACAGTGTTTTCCGACGAGTTTACACTTTGAGTGGGCTCCTTAACTAATTTCTGGAAATAATTTGGGGCATTTAGTGCAATTTCTGACAATGTTTTATACGTACCACTGGCTTTGAATACATATAATTAACAACAAATTGAGGGTAGATTGAAGTTGCAACGAACTGTAATTGCATGAGTGGGGTACCTATTTGAAATGGTACTCCAGTTTTCTCTTAATTATTCAGCAACTGTACCATATGAATCTGGGGTTTGACAAGAGGAACTAATTATTAATTTATTTCACTTGTGAAATATAACATTACCTATACTGGCTCACAGGAACTATCTACTTAAACTTCATTGTGAGGTAAACTGTTTCTGACAGCAGTAAACACTCGCATTACCAATTCTTTCTGGATACAGTTAGCTCCCTCGTAAAAATTTCGGCTTAACTTATTTCCAGCATTAGCCAGCTTTCCATGACTATAATGATTTTGAGCTTCAGTACTTTCTATTAGAACTTGGAATTCTGGTTCTTTCCAATACAGCTGTGACAATTTACAACTAAACTGGTTGTTGCTAGGTCTATCTTCCTGTGTCTGCCTCGCACCTTTTTACACTGATGCCCTTCCTGTAGTTTCCTGAGATACTCTAACCTAAAATAACTTCTCAAACCCCTCTACACAGTCCCCCCCCCCCCCCCCCCCCCCAGCCTTAGAAGTGTAGCCATTTCATGTGTAGTGAATCCCTAAACTATTCAGCGGAACCTGGAAACCCCCTCCCTACGATCCAAGTCGAGGAGTCAGCAGCCTACATGGTCGCAGAACCGCCTGAGCCTCTGACTCAGATCCTGCACTGGGCCCTATACCGACGGACTATAGTCAATTCAGTCAACAGTATTACAGATGGTCAACATCAATGTGTGCAGTACCCGGAGCACCCACGGTAGTGAACCAATCAGGGAACACATGGGACATGCTGTATGTCCTTCAGATTCCCATATTCCCATGTCTGTCCCCCCCTTTCCAAACCGTGCGTAACCCCCCCCCCCCCCCCACACACACACACAGAGAGAGAGAGAGAGAGAGAGAGAGAGAGAGAGATGTCCACTGGCAACAGCTTCAAGCTTCGTGACCAAAGCCACCACCGCCTGGAGCTGTGACGAAGCGTCACCAGCTCAACTTGCATCTGAACACAGCAGTTGCAGTTTCTGTGATACTAAAGAGAGCAGAAATATTCTGTAGAGTATAGACTGTAACCGCTCAGATAATTACAAATAAAAACAGCTTCTGTGCAGAGGCTGGGAAACCACTTTTAACCATCTGACAACAGTTTTCATGGTGCAGCATGCATATAAACTTTACTCTCTCTCATAATCTGCAGCCTTAAATCTTCTTATTCTATTTCCAGCAGGACATCTCTATGTAAATCACAAAAAAAGTTTCAGATTAGAGTGAAGGAGCAACTTGCAGAGCTCACTGTGGTGAACATGGCTGTCTGGACTAGGGTTGCCAACTTTTTACAGAGATAATAAGAGATTGAGTAGGAACGCCACAAAATAAACAATTCAAATAGTGTTTTCTACAAAGAAATATATTTAAAATGTGCATACATGTTTTATTTTGCATTATTGCATGTATTTATTTACAGACTTTGCTTATTTTTGCAAAGATTCATTAGATTTTACGTAGGTAAATAATCCTTTACACTTAAAATTAAAATTCACAGCTACTTGCAGTTCTGCTTTTATAAGCTCGGTGGTACATTTGTTGCACCTCTGTCCATTTATGGTTCATTAGGGAAAAAATTCTTTCTGCCTCAGCATTTGAACCAAAAATGCTTAATACGAACCCAACTACTTTCAGCAAGTTGGAAACCTGAACACTTTTGGCTCTCAAGGTACGGCAAACATTAAACAACATTCTGTTCGCATTGCCTTCCATAGATATGCTTTGTTTCAAAACATTCTTTACATTACAAAATTCCTCATACAAACAGTTAGGCTATCAGCGAGGACGCACCGCTAGTTCCTGCTACTAAAAAGGCGAGTACATCATTCGCTTGTTACATATTTTTACGAGCTTCAAACAGTTGTGACTTATTTTCAGTTATCTGTGTAGTTACTAGTTTATTTTTCTAATTTCTTGCATGTTAGAGTGCTTAATAGGCACAGCCTTTTATTTCAGTAACAGTGTAGTGTACAGTATTGCCATTGCTATCGACCATTGTATCAACTCTCATATTGTGCAGGCTTTAGTTTGTTTGGTTAAGACATCTCAGAGTCGGTTAGATCGTCAGCGATAGAGCACCGCTAGTTCTTGCTACTAATAAAGCGAATATACCATTCGCTTGTTACGTATTTTTACGAGCTTCAAACAGGAGCGACTGCAGTAATGGATAGGAACTGTGATTGTTGTGTACAGATGCGAGCTGAGCTGGCGACTCTTCACTCATAGCTTCAGGCTGCATTGGCTTCTGTCGCACAGCTTGAGGCTGCTGCCCAGGGGCGTCACTGTGTGGGATCGGACGTGGGGATGCGAGGGACTTTGAGCACATCCCACATGTCCTCTGATCGGTCCACTGCTGTGACCTCCCCAGGTACTACCTGCACTGAGGTTGACCCCCTCACCCATGGTTGAGTGGGAGATCATTCCACGGTCTGGCAGGCAGCGAAAAACTTTCCGAGGGGCCAATCGTAGAGCCTCCCTGGTTCGTTTGACGAACAGGTTTCGGGCGTTATCTGTGGCTGACGATGTCTCTGAGCCGGATGCAGTCGTCCACCCTGTTCCAGAGGAAGCTTCTCGGCCCGCAAGGTCTGGGCATTCACAGAGGGTGGGTTTGCTGGTAGTTGGGAGCTCCAACGTTAGGCGCGTAATGGGCCCCCTTAGGAACATGGCTGCCAAGGAGGGGAAAGAAGCCAGTGTGCATTCCGCGGGGAGTCATTCCGGATGTGGAAAGGGTGCTTCTGGATGCCATGAAGAGTATAGGGTGCAGCCAGCTGGAGGTGGTGGCTCATGTCAGTACCAATGGCGAGTGTCACTTTGGATTGGAGCAGATTCTGTCTGGTTTCGGGCGGATAGCGGAAATGGAAAATACTGCCAGCCGTGCTTCCGAGATTAAGGCAGAGATCGCCATCTGCAGCATCGTCGATAGAACCGACTGTGGTCCTTTGGTGCAGAGCTGAGTGGAGGGTCTGAATCAGAGGCTCAGGCGGTTCTGTGACCGTGTAGGCTGCAGATTCCTTGACTTCCGCCATCGGGTGGTGGGTTTCCGGGTTCCGCTTGATAGGTCAGGAGTCCACTACACACAGGAGGCGGCTACACAGGTAGTGGGGGTGTGTGGATGGGAATGAGCAGTTTCTTAGGTTAGAGGGTCTCGGGGAGCCAAAGAAGGGGTGTCCGTCTAAAAGTGGGCAGGTAAAACACAGTAAAGTAGTTGTAGAAATGATTGGTATTGTAGTTGTAAATTGTCATAGCTGTGTTGGGAAAGAACCAGAGCTCCAAGCCCTAATAGAAAGCACTGAAGCTCAAGTAGCTGTAAGCACAGAGAGTTGGCTAAAGCCGGAAATAAGTTCAGCCGAGATTTTTTCAAATGACCTAACAGTGTTCAGAAAGAATAGATTGAATACAGTTGGTGGTGGAGTATTTATTGCTGTCAGAGGTAGTTTGCCTTGTAGCGAAATTGAAGTAGATAGTTCATGTGAAATAGTATTGGTAGAGGTTGTACCTGAAAATCAGACTAAACTATTAATTGGATCGTTTTACCGATCCCCGACTCAGAAGACATAGTTGCTGAACAGTTCAAAGAAAACTTGAGTCTCATTTCAAATAAGTACCCCGCTCATACAATTGTAGGCGGTGGTGACTTCAATCTACCCTCAATATCCTGGAAAAATTATAAATTTAAAGCCGGTGGCAGGCATAAAACATCATCCGAAATTGTACTGAATGCTTTCTCAGAAAATTATTTTGAGCAATTAGTTCATGAGCCCACTCAAAGCGTAAATGGTTGCGAAAGCATACTTGACCTATTAGCAACAAATAATCCTGGACAAATAGTGAGTGTTGTGACGAATACAGGGATTAGCGACCACAAAGCAGTTGCTGCTAGGCTGAATACCGTAACACCTGAAAAAAAAAAAACGCAAAGTATATCTACTTAAAAAAAGCTGATAAAAATGCTCTTAATGCCTTTTTAAGGGGCAGTCTTCGCTCCTTCTGATCTGATCATGTAAGTGTAGAAAAGTTGTGGAGTGTTTTCAAAAAGATAGTACCAACAGCAATTGAGAGATATATACCACATAAATTAATAAGTGATGGTACGGATACCCCATGGTACACAAAACGGATCAGATCATTGTTGCAGAAGCAACGAAAAAAGCATGCCAAATTTAAAAGAATGCAAAATTCCCAAGATTGGCAAAGTTTTACAGAAGTTCGAAATATAGTGCGTACTTCAATGCGAGATACTTTTAATAATTTTCACAATGAAATTCTGTCTTGAAATCGGGCAGAAAACCCAAAGAGATTCTGGTCATACATAAAGCACACCAGTGGCAAGACGCAATCAATACCTTCATTGCATGATAACAACGGTGAAGTCACTGATGACAGTGCCACTAAAGCAGAGTTATTAAACACGGTTTTCCGAAACTCCTTCACCAAAGAAGACAAAGTAAATATTCCTGAATTCCAATCAAGGACAACTGTCAAGATGAGAAACATAGAACGTACCTAAAGACTGGAAAATTGCTCAAGTCACACGAATACCCAAAAAGGGAAGTAGGAGTAATCTGCTGAATTACAGGTCTGTATCACTAACGTCGATTTGCAGTAGGGTTTTAGAACATACACTGTATTCGAACATTATCAAGGAACTCAAAGTAAACGATTCATTGACATATAGTCAGCACAGATTCAGAAAATATCATTCTTGTTAAACACAACTAGGTAATAAGTGCTATCGACTGGGGATGTCAAATTGATTCCATATTTTTAGATTTCCAGAAGACTTTTGACACCGTTTCTCACAAGCGTCTTCTACCCAAACTTCGTGCCTACGGAGTATCACCTCAGTCGTGTGACTGGATTCGTGATTTCCTGTCAGAAGGTCACAGTTCGTAGTAATAGGCGGAAAGTCATCAAGTAAAACAGAAGTAATATCCGGCATTCCCCAAGGACGTGTTATGGGCCCTTTATCGTTCCTGATCTGCATTAATGACATAGGAGACGATCTGAGTAGCCGTCTTATATTGTTTGCAGATGATGCTGTCGTTTACCATCTTGTAAAGTTGTCAGATGATCAAAACGACTTGCAAAATGATTTAGATAAGATATCTGTATGGTGTGGAAAGTGGCAATTGGCCCTGAATAAAAGAAAAGTGTGAAGTTATTCACATGAGTACTACAAGAAATCAGCTAAATTTTGATTATGCAATAAGTCACACAAATCTGAGGGCTGTAAATTCAACTAAATAATTAGGGATTACAATTACAAATAACCTAAATTGGAACAGTCACATAGATAATATCGTGGGTAGAGCAAACCAAAGACTGCGATTCATTGGCAGAACACTTAGAAGGTGCAACAGGTCTACCAAAGAGACTGCTTACATGCTTGTCTGCCCTATTCTGGAGTATTGCTGTGTGGTGTGGGATCCCCATCAGGTGGGACTGACAGATGACATCGAAAAAGTACAAAGAAGAGCAGCTCGTTTTGTATTATCGTGAAATAGGGGAGACAGTGTCACAGACATGATAGGTGAATTGGAGTGGCAATCATTAAAACAAAGGCGTTTTTGGTTGCGATGGGATCTTCCATGAAATTTCAATCACTAGTTTTCTCCTCCGATTGCGAAAACATTCCGTTGGCACCCACCTACATAGGGAAAAATGATCATCACGATAAAATAAGAGAAATCAGGGCTCGTACAGAAAAAATTAAGTGCTCGTTTTTCCTCTGTGCCATTCGAGAATGGAACGGTAGAGAGACAGCGCGAAAGTGGTTCATTGAACCCTCTGCCAGGCACTTTATTGTGAATAGCAGAATAAACATGTAGATGTAGATCTTCATTTACATCATCTATCTGCACTGACTCCATTATTCCTTGAAGATGCTTAAATTTTACCTCATAACTTAGACAAAGAGGTATCCAAGACTCAATTGACATTGGCAGTTGACCTTCAGATTCAAAATTCTGGATCAAATATGCTTTCAGTGACACATAAAATTCCATATGATTATCTTCAATTCGTTTTCTGGTTATGGAAGAAGTTAACTTATTCAGAACTTTTTATGTGCCACTACCAAAATATCTGTCACTCATTCCTTGCTCAATTTTGCTGATCGAAGTATTGATTGCCTCAAAAGTTACCATTATAGTAACATCAGAGCGCTCTGGAAACTTAGAGCAATCTAAAGACAACTGCACCAGCATGGGAAAAAAAGTTAAATAAATCTCCAAAGTTAACTCTTTTTCAGTCTCATCAGATTCTTTTGAAAATGTCTTTAGAGCTTTAGGACAATCAACAGCACTTGTCATATAACTTTTAATGGGTTCCCAATTTGTAATGATTCTATGTACTGCTTGTATTACAGAAAGCCATCTAGTAGGTACATGTAGGAGAATTTGACTCCCTTCTACATATACAAATTCAAAAAAAAGATGTTAGATTTTCTCTTCACTTTGCAGAAATGGAGAAGTGACCATAAAATTTTAGGGCCAAATTTTCAAGATCAACATGTAGAGTACCACAGGCATGTTTCATTGTATAGTGCAAAATATGATTCAAACAGTTTGCATTGAATATTTGTTTGTCGTCACCATTTAACTGTTTAAGTACTGAATTATGCTTTCCAAAATTAATGTTGACATTATCAGTATAAAAAGCACTACAGTTGTTTATATCAAGTTTGTGGATCTCCGATGAATTTTTTAACAGATTATGATCAGACATTGCTGTTTCACTGCTCTCTTCTATAAAATCCAGAAATTTAGTTTGAATTCCAATTTTGGGATCAAAATACCTCAAAACAGTAGGAAACATCTTCCTGTTTGTATGGTTTGAAGCATCAATCTGAAACGTTTTTTGTAGCCAAAACTTCTTTCACTATTGCTTCAGCTTTAGTGCACCCACAAAACATTTTTTAAAAACTAGAATCACTGAATACATCCTTCATGATTTTAACTTTGCAGACCAAGCTATTATAGCTGAGATTATGTTTCGCTGTGTGATACCCAAATGTTAGTTCTGCTGCAGCAGCTCTGTGTGATCCACTTGTTGTGGAGCTACCATTAGCAGAAAAGAAGCTGGAAATTTTGGAAGACTCCTTTGTCTTTTTCCTTGTTTGTATTGCCTAATGAAATTAAAAGATATTGATTACTACATTAAATTCATAGTAACATAATTTTAAATTGCACCATACAAAGTAATACAGTGGTACTACAAAATTGGCTTATAGCTTACCTGTAGTTTTTGACAGTCAGTGTTGCCTCCATGTACCACACTAAATTCCCATTTTCAGATCCAACAGAAGGCTTTGAAACAATTAGCTTTCACAGGACGAATCCAGGCATATGTTTCTTACCAAAATGAATGGTAAACACACGTTTCTAGTTCCCTTCCTTGTGGGTGATTTCACCCTATCTTCATCACTATTCATCTTAAATCAAGAAATCACAAATTCCGAATCTGACCACAACGTCACATCCTCTGCTAATGTTTTTTGAGCTTTCATGAAAGCGGCTATGTGCGCAACTGAAGTAACCAGTTAAATACTTGGTGCCTAAGTGGCATTGAAATTGATATCACTATTAGTACTGACAAGTTAAAAAATGAAAAAAGTTTTCGAAAAGTATGTATCGCTTATCAAAATAAATATTAAACTAAAAGTAGATATAAGTGGAAAAGTTGACAACAATGCAGACAAGAATGCAGTCAAACACTGACTAATAGTACACTGCACAGTTGGCAATGAACATCCGTGAATCGCTACGACAGGAAATCCCCTGATAACTACCAAGAGCCACCGATCAGAAACTAAGGAACCCACGTGCCAAGTTACAGTTCCGCGTAAGTGTGCGGCCAGACGAGCATTTATTTCATGTGTAGCACCACCAATGCTGGCCACATGGGTGCCTCTCTCGCACAGTATGAATCCCCTCAGCTACGACCAAGTGAGCGTTTCTGTCACGCGCGTTTGCACGGCAAGTCATGCCTCCAATATAGGTCACTATTTGTTTTAGTACTGCTTCGGTGCAAGCTGTGGTAACTTGAAGTGTGCACAATTGCTATAAACTGTGAGCATGTCAGGTGAAATACATTATTTGAACTACTATTTAAAAAGACAGAAAAATAAGAGATAAATTCAAAATTATACAGGACATGGAATCTGACAAAAAAGTAACCAAAATACGGGATTTCCCACGAAATAAGAGATAGTTGGCAATCCTAGTCAGGCGACTGATGACCTCAGAAGTTAAGTCCCGACTTCAACATATTTACAGACTACGATGCAGTACTCTATGCAATCTGAAGTCACTGGAACAGATGAGGTGCAATCGATGGAATAATTTTCTTGTTTACTCTGATTCCATAAATGCTCTACCGACCATTCAGCAAATGTACCCAGCAGCAGAATGGTGCAAGACATGCCTTACCTAATAACAGTATAACTGTGCACAGTTAAAGACGTGTAACTTTTCCTTTCTACCCAAAGGAACTAACACTGTCTGTGGTTAGTATTTCATCAGACTGGAAGAATACATAACTAATTGGTTCAGTTTCATCTCTACACTGTACTCTGAAGGGAAATGAAACAGAAGAAACTACCCTTTAGTCATATAATTATGTTCAGCATGCAGTTGTGGTAGTTATTAGTTCTGTGCATAATAAGTAGGTGTTTCTTGTTCAGGGCTTCTTATTTTAAATACTGCTGTTAGGTAAATGTTGTTTTAATTTTGATAGCCATAATAAATTTATTATATTGAAAAATTCATTTAGCATTACTTGGTAGAACAGTTTTGTACTTACGGTGACTGTAGAACAGCCACAGTCTGCATTTTCATTCATAAGAATCAATTTATAATTTATGTTAAAAATATTTGTGGTTGTGATGCAACGAGTGATTGAAAACTCCTTTAGTGAATTAACCATTGTTTAATACTTCTTAATTTCGTGTTTTAAAGACATTTATATTGATACAGATTGACATTCTCTTTCATTCCAGCTCGACTTGCCTGCGGGTCTGACTAATCTTGGCAATACTTGTTATATGAATGCAACAGTGCAGTGCCTCAAGACTGTCCCTGAGCTACGAGAGGCACTGAGGGACTTCAAGGGAGGTGTGTGTTAAATGGCTCTGTTTAAATTTTGAAAACAGTTGATTGGTTTTGCATGAAAGAGAATTGTTGATTCAGAATTGCTTCTGCTTATATCTCATATACTTTTACACCAAGACTGTGAATGAAAACTTCTTCCTCATAATTGAATAGAGTCTACAGATTTGTAAAACTTTTGGCATGGCAGTGTTCAAATTGCATCATAAAATTAACTTAGTATAGTAGATTACACTGTGTGCCCATTTTTCGTGCCACATCAACAGCGTATTCTGAAATGGAGTGTTTTTCATCTTCCTTCACTAAAAAGTTAACAATGTAACACTCTGGGAAACAGTACTAAATTGTAGCAGCTATTGATGAATGCAGTGTTTTATTTCACTGTGCTCTTTTTTGTGTTTTACAACTGATAGATAGGTGATATATATAAGGAGATTCCACTTATGGTTTTTTTCTCCCCCCTCTCATTTGTTACTTGCAGTTTTGTTGACACTTGATGCAAAGAATTGAAAATACTTATACTAATTTTTGTGCAGTAAGAAAATATGAGATGACTGCTTTGCTTGAAGGCAGTGGTACTTGCTCCTTCTGTAGTTCTTTTCTCCCTGTGGCACTCAGAGCTCACTTCTTTTACCCTCCACATCAACCCCTGCAATCATTTAAAGAATTAGTATGTGAAAGTACTAATCAGTTTTTGTCTAGTTTATTAAAAGCTTACTTTGATGTATTGCGTTTGTATTTTTATACTGATACACAATCTGGAAAAATATCAAGGTAATTTAAATTTGGTTATAATTAGAATAATCAAAGACAATGACATTTCGTGCTCCATTGTGCTGATTTAACTCACAATGATAGAGCTTGCTGCATTCTCATTCTTCTTATTCACTTTATCAGCACTTGTCTTGATAGAAAATTGATAGAAAGCTTTTATAGAATGGGGAATAATAATGATAATAATAATAATAATAATAATAATAATAATAATAATAATAATAATAATACAAATTATGGATACAATATTACTGGAACATACCAACACAAAATCACACATTTGCTATACATGGATGATCTAAAACTACTGGCAGCAACAAACCAACAACTCAACCAATTACTAAAGATAACAGAAGTTATTCAGCAATGATATCAATATGGCTTTTGGAACAGACAAATGTAAGAAAAATAAGCATAGTCAAGGAAAAACACACTAAACAAGAAGATTACATATTGGATAACCACAGCGACTGCATAGAAGCGATGGAAAAAACAGATGCCTATAAATATCTAGGATACAGACAAAAAATAGGAATAGATAATACAAATATTAAAGAAGAATTAAAAGAAAAATATAGACAAAGACTAACAAAAATACTGAAAACAGAATTGTCAGCAAGGAACAAGACAAAAGCTATAAATACTTATGCTATACCAATATTGACCTACTCATTTGGAGTAGTGAAATGGAGTAACACAGACCTAGAAGCATTCAATACACTTACACTATCACAATGCCACAAATATAGAATACATCACATACATTCAGCAACAGAAAGATTCGCATTAAGCAGAAAGGAAGGAGGAAGGGGATTTATTGACATAAAAAACCTACATTATGGACAGGTAGACAATTTAAGAAAATTCTTTATAGAACGAGCAGAAACTAGCAAAATACACAAAGCAATCACTCATATAAATACATCGGCTACACCACTGCAATTTCATAACCACTTCTACAACCCTTTAGATCACATAACATCAACAGGTACGAAGAAAGTAAATTGGAAAAGGGAAACACTACATGGCAAGCACCTGTATCATCTAACACAGCCACACATCGATCAAGACGCGCCCAACACATGGCTAAGAAAAGGCAATATATACAGTGAGACGGAAGGATTCATGATTGCAATACAGGATCAAACAATAAACACCAGATATTACAGCAACCATATTATTAAAGATCCCAATACCACAACAGATAAATGCAGACTTTGCAAACAACAAATAGAAACAGTAGATACATCACAAGCGGATGTACAATACTAGCAAATACAGAATACTCCAGAAGACATGACAATGTAGCAAAAATTATACATCAACAACTTGCCATACAACATAAACTTATAAAACAACACGTTCCCACATACAAGTATGCACCACAAGATGTACTGGAGAATGATGAATACAAATTATACTGGAACAGAACCATTGTAACAGATAAAACAGCACCACATAACAAACCTGACATCATACTCACCGATAAAAAGAAGAAATTAACACAACTAATCGAAATATCCTTACCCAGTACAACAAATATACAGAAGAAAACAGGAGAAAAAATTGAAAAATACATCCAACTGGCTGAGGAAGTCAAGGACATGTGGCATCAGGATAAAGTTGACATTATACCAATTATACTATCAACTACAGGAGTCATACCACACAATACCCACCAGTACATCAACACAATACAGCTACATCCAAACATATATATACAACTACAGAAATCTGTAATTATTGATACATGTTCAATTACCCGAAAGTTCCTAAATGCAATGTATCATATACCGTACAGTTAAAAGGAAGTCCTGCTTGATCAAGGTCCGCGTCACTTTCCATTTTTAACCAGACATAATGTCAGAGAAAGGAATGAAATAATAATAATAATAATAATAATAATAGTCACTAAACATGTGGAAATTACATCATTTACTGGTGGAGTAGTGGGACAGAAGACTATTGAATTTTGATGCTGTAGTTTTTAGTTGTAGTTTATATTGTCATGTAATTTTTAATATTGTATAGTGAATACAGTATCAGGATTGTCAGTAAAAGCCGGCCGGGGTTGCCAAGTGGTTCTAGGCGCTACATTCTGGAACCGCGTGACCGCTACGGTCGCAGGTTCGAATCCTGCCTCGGGCATGGGTGTGTGTGATGTCCTTAGGTTAGTTAGGTTTAAGTAGTTCTAAGTTCTAGGGGACTGATGACCTCAGAAGTTAAGTCCCATAGTGCTCAGAGCCATTTGAACCATTTGTCAGTAAAAGCCACAACAGAAAGCAGAAATGAGATTTGTTGCATAACAACATCTCGAAGTGCACACTGAGAAAAGTGCCTACTGCAAGTGATCCACCTGTTTATAAATGACATAAATTTCTCAAGTCTCAAAATGAAATTTTTTATGCCCCGCATTCTTCAAGAACTATGTGACTATTAAATTATGAATTCTGGCGGGAGATGTAAATGTTAGCTGGTATGCTGCACAGGTTGCAGCATTTCTCCCCTTTCTGGAAGAACAGTGACCTGTTTCCAGTCACCTGCAACAAATATGAATTTCACATGTCATTCATGTTAAGGGAATACCTGAGATCTTACGTACTGACATCTGTATATGAGAATTCTACCTTGGGGATAGTGTTAACCGCATTTGTGGGGTGTACAAACATTTCGGCCCCCCACCCCCCGATGGTGCTAAATGGCTCTATCTCATGGAACACTGTCAGCAACTGCAGAGTTCATTTTTGACAAACTAAAGGGTCCCGAGCTTGATACAGTCATTGTTACCAAACCTTTTAGAACTGTCTACTCCGTACGTGTTTCAGTGACCAGTGGAATGTGGTTCCTTGTTAATCAGACACCGGCGATCTTAACCGCCTTGATTTGAAATATGTACAAACCTTTAGCCACAGTGTTGTTCATGTTCGTTGAGATGAAATAGCGGGTAGCGGCTAACCTCTCGGGCATCTGCTGCGTGCCAGCTTGAAACATTTTTAGCATGCGTTCCTTACTTTTTTAAGCTTCTCTGTCTTCAGTTTGTCACTCACTGCAAATTGTGAATCTAAACTCTGAATATTGGAAGTGGATTGGAATATGAAATTGTAGGCATATTAATTAGAAACATGGAGGCATGACATTGTAATTTATGGGATGTTTATATCCACAAAATGTATAATATTGATCATGCCAGGTGCTGATCATTAAGTGTCTTGAGACACATACACCATAATAATTGTTTGCTGCTTGCTTATATATAAATGCACATTTTAAGTTTCAGTTCTTAAATTGCTTGCCGGCCCCCTGCGGGTTCGGGGTAAGAATAGGCCCGAGGTATTCCTGCCTGTTGTAATAGGTGACTAAAAGGAGACCCTCCCCCTCAAGGGGGTAGTTTACGCCTGCGTCGGAAGACGGACAGTTCAAAGACTTACATTTGTGGTCATTTTGGTTTTTTGCTTCTTCTGGTTTCTTTCTTCCTTTGTTCGTTTCCTTTCTCTCTCTCACTGTCTTCCTTACTTTTTACCTTGCCTTCTTCTCCTTGCCTTCTTGTCCACTCTATGGTCTCCGCCTCTGCATTTGAGACAGTCTGTCCTTTCTCTCCCTCTCTCCCTTTTTTATTTCCTATTCTTCTTTCCTCCCTGTGCGTGCCTGAAGGCCGACCCACGCGTTCCCATGCGTAGCCGGTGCCGGGGTAAAGCATAATTCCCCACCCTGGGTAGACAAGTAGGGCCCGTGCATACCCCCTGGTAAAGGCCATGTCTGGGGAGGGGTGATTGCCCGACCTAAGGCGGGAGCATCCTCTGAGAGGGTCCCCACAAGGAAGGAGCGCACCATCGGAGACGCTGGCAGTCATGGGGGAGTCATCCACAATGGATTTCTCTTCTTCTTCTCTCTCGACTTCTGCCCAAAAACGGAAACTTGACCAGCCACCAGTGACAAAAGTACTACCGCCTGCCCCAAAGTTCCTCGTAGTTTCTAGATCTGAGGATGGAAAGGATTTTTCATCTGTCAATCCTTTCGTTATTCAGAAGGGCGTAGATGCTATAGCTGGACCTGTCAAGTCTTGTACCAGGATGCGTAATGGTACCTTGTTGTTACAAACTGAGAGCGCCTTTCAGGCACAAAAACTCCTTCAGGCCACACTCCTGTACACATGCCCTGTCTGGGTGGAGGCTCACCGCACTTTGAATTCGTCGCATGGTGTGGTATCTGCTAGATCACTCGCGGATTGACTGACGAGGAGATTCAGTCTTTCCTCGCTGAGCAGGGCGTGACGGCTGTCCATAGGGTCATGAAAAAGGTCGACAATGACCTTGTATCGACCCGGACACTTTTCTTGGCCTTTGATAGTATTCAGCTGCCATCGCGCATCAAAGCAGGCTATGAGGTTATTTTTGTTCGCCCCTATGTCCCGACACCTACCAGTGTCAGCGTTTTAACCACACCCGCCAGTCTTGTTCTAATGCAGCTAAATGCATCACTTGTGGCAGGGACACCCATGAGGGTGTCTGTCCGCCTCTGTCTCCTTGTTGCGTGAACTGTCAGGGTGACCATGCAGCATCCTCTCGCGACTGTCCCATCTACAAGGATGAACGCAGTATACAGGAAACTCGGATCAAAGAGAAAGTGTCCACCTCGGCTGCTCGCAAGCTTTTTGCTAGTAGGAAGCACACGCTGCTCCCAGCGGAGAAATACAGTATCGTCCTCACCTCTCCTCGGCCTACCAGGGAGGTATCGACGCAGACATGCGATCTGGTCTTTAGCACTACGGTCGTTCGTTCGGCCAGTGCTAAGATCGCCCCGTCAATGTCTCCTCTTCCTCCCGTCACCCCTAAGACACAAGCACCTTCATCAGCTTCTGTCAAGACTAAGACCCAGACACGGGCCTTCAGGAAGGAACTGTCCCATGAAAACTTCTTACGTACCCCGAACTCCCAGCCATCGACTAGTACTTTGACTAAACGACCTTCCAAGAAGGCTCATAGGAAGAAAAGTTCTCCTTCTCCTCCACGGCGTGTTTCTTCTCCTGCGCCACCCAGTGGTTGCTGCCCCAGGCCGTCATCTGTTTCGCCTGACCACACTGCTGGTAGCCAAACATCTGGCCATTCACCGGCAGAGGAAGCTCCCCCTCCTGACCATCTTAACATGGTGGTCGACGAACCTATGGAAGAAATGGACAATGCCTCTCCGCCTATTGATAGTGGCAGCAGTGCTCTCTCGAAGCCAGGCCCTCAGCGGCCTTCGAGGAGACCCCTTCTTGCGTCTCCTTCTCCTTTTTCTTTTACGTCTCATGATGGCACTTCTTCATTGGAATATTCGTGGCATTCGCTCCAACCGAGAGGACTTAAAGTTGCTGCTACACTTGCACTGTCCGCTCATAGTAGCACTCCAGGAAACGAAGCTACGCCCATGCGATCGTATTGACTTGGCACGCTATACCTCTGTGCATTTTGACCTACCCCCTATGGCATGTATTCCGGCTCATGGAGGGGTTATGTTGCTGGTCCGGAATGATATCTACTACGATCCCATCACATTGTAAGCCGATCTGTAGGCAGTTGCCGTCCGAATTACTCTCCCCACTTTCACATTTTCCATTTGTACTGTTTACACTCCATCGTCGTCTGCCGTTACTAGGGCAGAAATGATGCAAATTATTGCTCAGCAACCTGCACCATTTATGTTGACTGGAGACTTCAATGCCCACCATCACCTTTGGTGCTCTCCAGCATCCTGCCCGAGAGGCTCCCTGTTGGCAGACCTTTTCAACCACCTCAATCTTGTCTGCCTCAATACTGGCGCCCCTACTTTTCTTTCGGACACAACTCACACCTATTCCCATTTAGACGTCTCTATATGTACTACCCAACTTGCACGTCGGTTTGAGTGGTACGCTCTTTCTGATACGTTTTCGAGTGGCCGCTTCCCTTGTGTTATCCATCTCCTGCATCATACCCCGTCTCCATGCTCAACTTGTTGGGACATCTCCAAAGCAGACTGGGGGCTCTTCTCTTCCAGGGCAACATTTCAGGATCAAAACTTCGCAAGCTGCGATAGTCAGTTCGCACACCTCATGGAAGTCATTCTCACTGCTGCTGAATATTCCATCCCTCATACTACCTCTTCTCCACGTTGTGTACCAGTCCCCTGGTGGACCACAGCATGTAGAGAAGCTATACGTGCTTGTCGATGCGCTTTACGCACCTTCAAATGCCACCCTATGATGGCGAATTGTATTAATTATAAACGATTACGTGGGCAGTGTCGTCGTGTTATTAAAGAAAGCAAGAAAGCCAGCTGGGCTGCTTTCACAAACTCCTTCAACAGTTTTACTCCTTCTTCTGTTGTCTGGGGTAGCCTGCGCCAGCTATCTGGTACTAAGGTCCACTCACCAGTTTCTGGCTTGACGGTCGCGAATGACGTCCTTGTGGCCCCTGAGGATGTCTCCAATGCTTTCGGCTGATTTTTCGCAGAGGTTTCAGGCTCCGCTCATTACCACCCTGCCTTCCTCCCCCGAAAACAGGCAGAGGAGGCAAGGCCACCTAACTTCCGCTCGTCGAATCATGAAAGTTATAATGCCTCATTCACCATGTGGGAACTCGAAAGTGCACTTGCCCGGTCATGGTCCTCCGCTCCGGGGCCTGATTGTATTCATATTCAGATGCTGAAGAACCTTACTGTTGCAGGCAAAGGTTTTCTTCTTCGTACTTATAATCGCATCTGGATTGAGGGTCATGTTCTCACATGCTGGTGCAAATCTATTGTTGTCCCGATTCCTAAGCCGGGGAAGGACAAGCACTTGCCTTCCAGTTATTGACCCATTTCCCTTACCAACTGTGTCTGTAAGGTGATGGAACGAATGGTTAACTCTCGTTTGGTTTGGCTGCTCAAATCTCGACCCCTACTTACCAATGTACAATGTGGATTTCGTAGGCACCGCTCTGCTGTTGACCATCTGGTTACCTTGTCGACCTTCATTATGAATAACTTCTTGCGGAAGTGCCAGACAGTGGCTGTGTTCTTTGATTTGGAGAAGGATTACGACACCTGTTGGAGGGTGGGCATTCTCCTCACCATGCCTACATGGGGCCTTCGTGGTCACCTCCCCCTTTTTATTCATGCGTATTTAATGGATCGAAAGTTCAGGGTACGTGTGGGTTCTGTCCTGTCTGACGCCTTTCGCCAGGAGAATGGGGTGCCACAGGGCTCAGTTTTGAGCGTCGCTCTCTTCGCCATAGTGATCATTCCAATAATGGATTGCCTCCCAGCTGATGTATCAGGCTCCCTTTTCGTGGACGCTTTTACCATCTACTGCAGCACGCAGTGTACATATTTCCTGGAGCGCTGTCTTTAGTATTGTCTTAGCCGTCTTTACTCCTGGAGTGTCGCCAATGGCTTCCGTTTTTCTGCTGAGAAGACGGTCTGTATTAACTTCTGTCGTCCTTACATCCTTACATCTTGGTCCCATTGCTCTGCCATTCATGGAGACAGCAAAATTTTTAATTCTTACATTTGACAAGAAACTTAGTTGGTCTCCACGTGTATCATGTTTGGCTGCCTGTTGTACTTGTTCCCTAAATGTCCTCCGTGTTCTCAGCGGTACTTTGTGGGGAGTGGATCGAACCGTCCTACTTCACTTATATAGGTCGATCGTCCTCTCAAAGCTGGATTATAGGAGCTTTGTATACTCGTCTGCATGGCCGTCCATCTTACACCGCCTCAACTCTATACAACATCGGGGGTTACGTCTTGCGATCGGAGTGTTCTATACTAATCCCGTCGAGAGTCTTCATGCTGAAGCCAGTGAATTGCCACTAACCTACCGGCGCGATATACTGCTTTGTCGGTATGCCTGTTGGCTATTGTCAATGTCCGACCACCCGTCATATCGTTCCCTTTTTGACGACTCTCTCGACCGTCAATACCGGCTGTATGTGTCTGCTCTGCTACCCCCTGGAATTTGCTTTCATCACCTCCTTCAGCAACTTGATTTTCCACTCCCTGCAACCTTTAGAGTGGGTGAGAGCCCAACGCCACCTTGGTGCCAGGCTCAGGTTCGCGTTCACCTTGACCTCAGCTCGCTCCAAAAGGAGGTTACCCAGCTTCGGTACACCGCTCGAGGTTTGTCGAACTTCGTTCGAAGTTCATTATTACGATCTTCATTTATACAGATGGCTCTAAGACCAATGACGGTGTCGGATGTTCTTTTATTGTCGGGGCACACAGTTTCAAATACCGGCTCCATGGCCATTGTTCGGTCTTCACAGCTTAGCTATTTACCCTCTGTCAGGCTGTTCTTTACATCCACCGCCACCGACATTCTGCTTATGTCATCTGCTCTGATTCCCTGAGTGCCATCCAGAGCCTCAGTGGTCCGTATCCAGCTCACCCTTTCGTGCACAGGATCCAACGCTCTCTTCAGCAGCTGGCGGATGACTGTTCTCTGGTTACCTTTATGTGGGTTCCTGGCCGTATCGGCATCCCTGGGAACGAAGCTGCAGATGCCGTGGCCAAGGCTATGGTCCTCCAGCCTCGGACAGCTTCTTGTTGTGTGCCTTCGTCTGATTTTAGCAGAGTCATTTGTCAGTGCATTTTATCGCTGTGGCATGCCGATTGGTCTACACTTACTGAAAACAAGCTTTGGGCCTTGAAACCTCTCCTCACAGCTTGGAAGACCTCTTCATGCCCTTCTCGGCGGGAGGAGGTCGTTTTGGCCCGGTTACGGATTGGACACTGCCGGTTCAGCCACCGCCATCTGCTGACGGCTGCGTCAGCGCCGTTCTGCACATGTGGGCAATTGCTGACAGTACGCCACATTCTAACGTCCTGTCCAAATTTTAATACACTGAGCATTGATCTTGACTTGCCATGTACGCCGGATGAAATTTTAGCGGATGACCCAGGAGCAGCTGCTCGCGTTCTTTGTTTTATCCACTTGACAAACCTGTCTAAGGACATTTGATTATGCTGTTTTCTTTTAATCTCTTGCCTGTTAATGTACCTTTTATAGTGTTGTCCTTTTTAGTTGCTGTTTTAACATTTTTGCCTCGCAGTGCATTCATAATTTAGTCTGGGCGCTAATGACCACTGTAGTTTTGCGCCCAAAAAAAAAAAAAAAAAAAAAAAAGAGGCGTGCTTGCTTGCCAGCTGTTGTCATTACATTAATTTAGTCTTCAACAGTTCTGATAGTATCACTGCACAGTACACTTCACAGTATTTGCACAGACTTTCACCATTACTATTAACATGGTCTGTGCTCTCATTAATTCAATGTTCAACTCATGGTTATATTCTCACCCTGTGGCAGCAATGGGTCACTTAATGGTTTTTAATAAATTACAAGAAAATGCTGCATTAATTAATAATACGAAAGACAGAACATACAAAGGTTCCCAGGCTGGATTTTAAGAACCTATTATGTCATGCAGCAAATAGTCCATAACCATGTGTTTCATAGAAAAACAGGTCACTACTTTTTGATGTCATATGATACCATACCTTCGTGTTCCACAAAACTTCCCCGGTTCCTCAGAGAGCTGCCATTTATAATTTAATTAACAAAGTTTAAACTTCAAATGTTTCTTTTAAAAATCAAAATATGGGAAATCTAAAGACATCACCAGATTCAGAAAATTTTGGGCTTCAGTGTTATCAGAACAGAACTTCGAAATATTGCAAAGTATAAAAAGTTGGCATCTTGAAATTGTTGTTAAGTAATTAACAACTTTTGAATTATGGAAATTAAAACTAAACAAAACACTTTCCTCTAATCAAGAATGTTAATTAAATTATGACATCTTCAAATCATGATGCATCATGAATTAATGTGAATCTTATCTGAAAACAAGTATCCTACAATGGTCATGATGGGAGACAATATGTCTGTAATAAGTGTATGAAATCCATTACCAAGTGCAAAAGTTGATAAATTTGTGTATGTTTGTGGTGCAGTCATGATCATGTATTTGTAATAACAAGATAGCATATTAAATGGTTGGATTAAACATGCTTGGTTTCAAGCTGTATCGGGCTTGCCGAGGTACGTGTGGCTTTTCCTGAAGTGCCTTCTAATTTCCTATCTGCTCATGTGCATGAAATCACTTACAATTTTCTCTCCAAAACCACTTGGAGCACACTGTGTGTAGCATTTGAGAGCTCTAGTACCCACACATCATAAGAAATGCATTAGACAGCTACTGATGACCCTCAAAACTGTTGAATTGTAGTATTTGAAGTTTCAGACAATATGTTTTTGACCATGAACAGGAAGTATGGTTTCATTTGGACTAGAGACGCCCTTATACATTCATAAAGATTTAAATTTTATTGTTGGAACTTTGGAACAAGTTTGAAATAAAGCCCTTTCTGGGGGAACAACAGTGTCCTGTCAAGCATTGTTCTATCAGGCCGCATAAATACCGAACCTAGTGATTGATATTACTCGACTGTGGCTGAAATTTACAATGCACTTAATTTCAGCAAGGAAGTTACGTCCAGCAGAGACTTGATTAATATAGATGTCCAGAATAGAATTGGGAGTAGAAAGTGCTACTGATATGAGAAGTGTAATGAAGAGGAAAATTGTGAGACAGATGCTTTCATACTATATTGGTGCAAAATTCTCAGTTGTGTCATCAAAATGGCAAAAATCATGTACTGTGAACAACAATTCAAAATTCCAAGAAAAAAGCAGTAGCAATTTGGAATATTATTCCTCTTGAAGTGAACAGACTTGGTAACGCAAATGGTATTAAAACCTTTGATCACAGTAACTGTAACATTGTTTACTGGTGTGCTGTATCCAGCCATTGTTGGGTTGGGGCTGGTACGGTACTTACCCTCTTATGCGGAGAACCAACCATACCCTATATGTAGGCCATCATATTATGATGAATTTGCCAGTCCCAAAGGGCTCCTAAAGCTAATACCAGATCATCCTCCCCTCCCACTTCCCCATCATCCCTCCCTCTCTTCACCCAGCGCTATCTGTGTTTAATGTGTTGGTCACATTTGACAACATACACTGAAGTGCCAAAGAATCTGGTATAGACATGCGTATTCAAATACAGAGATATGTAAAGAGGCAGAATAAAGCGCCACAGTTGGCAGCAGCTGTATAAGACAACAAGTGTCTGGCGCAGTTGGTAGATCAGTTACTGCTGCTACAATGGCAGGTTATCAAGATTTAAGTGAGTTTGAACTTAGTGTTATTGGCACACGAGTGATGGGACACAGCATCTCCGAGGTAGTGATGAAGTGGGGATTTTCCCATATGACCATTTCACAAGTGTACCGCGAATATCAGGAGTCCAGTATAACATCAAATCTCCTACATCACTGTGGCTGGAAAAAGATCCTGAAAGAACAGGGCCAACAGTCATTTAATGTGACAGAAGTGCACCCCTTCTGCAAATTGCTGCAGATTTCAATGCTGGGTCATTCAACAAGTGTCAGCGTGTGAATCATTCAGTGAAGCATCACCAATATGGGCTTCTGGAGCTGAAGGCCCACTTGTGTACCCTTGATGACTGCATGACACAAAGCTTTGCACTTCGCCTGCGCCCATCAACACCAGCATTGAACTGTTGATGACTGGAAACATGTTGCCTGGTCGGGTGAGTTTCATTTCAAATTGTATCGAGCGGATGGAGGTGTGCGGGTTTGATTGAATGGGGGTGTACGGGTTTGGAGACAACCTCATGAATCCATATGTCTAGATATGACCTTGACAGGAGACACATAGGTAAGCATCCTGTCTGATCACCAGCATCATTCATGTTCATTGTGCTTTCCAATGGACTTCGGCAACTCCAGCAGGACAATGCAACACCCCAAAGTCCAGAATTGCTACAGATTGGCTCCAGGAACAATCTTCTTAGTTTCAACACTTCCGCTGGCCACCAAACTCCCCAGACATGAACATTATTGAGCATATCTGGGATGCCTTGCAACGTGCTGTTCAAAAGAGATCTCCTCCCCCTCGTACTCTTACGGATTTATGGACAGCCTTCCAACACTACTTCAGGCATTAGTCGAGTTCATGGCACGTTGTGTTGCGGCACTTCTGCATGTTTGTGGGGACCCTACATGATATTAGGCAGGTGTACCAGTTTCTTTGGCTCTTCAGTGTATATAAAGTATCAGAGACAGGACTTGGTAACCAGACCAGTAATTTCCTCAGGATGGGTGTGAAAAACTGACAAAAACTGACATCCAGACTGGTTAGCACACTGACTCCCACTATCACTCTGCAAGTTGGATTCGAGCTGGGGCCTGTGCACCCCCATGGGTCCTGGAAGCAAGCACTTTAATGCACTCGACTATCAAAGTGTGTCCAAGGCAGAGGATACCAAATTCAAATCGTTGGCCACTAATTTCCTTGAATTCTTCTCAATAGTAACCAAATCACAAGGGGAGGAAAAGCAAATCCATTAGACATACTTAGACAATACATACTCCACCAGCAGATGCCAGTTTTGCCAAATCAACTGTAAACAAAATCACAGAAATCACTTCTGGAGCCCACATTTTGTTATGAAATTCAGCTCTTTCAGTGCCTCTGTTTTTATCTCATCGGTGATGGCAAAACAATTTCCTTTCATGGTGCTCTTCAGCCTTGGGAATAGAAGGATAGATTATTATTAACACTGGAACAGCAGAAAATGTGGTACAGCTAGAGCAGTGGGAAGGGATCATTTGACCTCTAATGAGATTAACATTTAAAATCCACAATGTGGTTAATATAAGAATTTTATTTATTTATTTTTTTCTCCATTCATTTGTATGTCATTCACACTTTTGAATCAGATCATTACTCCAAGTTTTAACATTTACAGATTACTGTTTTTGATACAAAACATTGCATTTCCACCCAGAAACATGACTTGTTTCTAATATTTGTTCACTCATTTCATTTATTTGCCTCAAAAGTGTCTTGACAGTCTGAAAGGTTGTGAAGCAGTAGTCTGTTTTCGCATTCCTTCATTGGTTTAGAAATGTCTCGTTGAGGCAAAGAACAACATACTCTCCCAATGGCAGGTTGCTGGTCGGCCTTTCCCTTTACCATGATACAGGAAGGTATTGCAGTGGACTTGGATTTCACGCACGCAGCTATCTTCTGCCTGAGCGTATTTGCCAGCTTCATTTACTGTAAATTGCATAAATATGCACTTTCCTTTGCTTGGATATAACTGCTGATAAGTCATAATATTTTCCTCAGAGTAGTAACAAGGGAGACACTTCTGCAAGAACTAGTTCCTTATTTCAGAAATAGGAGTGAACTTGACAGCAGGGATGTGTTGAGTTTGGGATGACTTCTCATCAAAGAGAAGGAATCTGGTAGGTTAACAGTATACCTCCCTTGTCATTTTATTGCTGATAAAATCTGACCCTCAAGAACATGACCAGAGGTCATCCAAGAAAACACTGTTAGCATAAAAAGCCGTCTTGTGTACATGATAGTGATTATTGTGTGAGATTCCTCCAAGTGTATGGTCAAAGTGGTATTTTTTATTTTGTACCAGACATTAGATACTGCGTGTTTCTTAATGATATGCAGCATCAGTTCATGAAAAAGAATTCAGAAGACACTGTGTGACATTTGCCTGCTTTTTCTTCGTTGATAGTCCTCAGTTTCGATGTACTGCTTTGTTATACTGGCTGAAAAAATGTGGGGTGGGAGTTCAACACAGACTACTGTAAATGATGTAGCTGACAGTTTGCACAGTTGTGTTTCATAGTTCTTTCCTTTCAGTTCACAACCCGCAATATTACACAGTTATATATCAGTTCACTGTTGGTTAACTTTTTTTTATAAGGCTCATTAATAGTTTGCAGGCAAACATCAGCATGCTGTTACAATAGTTTATTGTTGAACATTTATTAACAGTAAATACCTAACCACACAGTTCACTATTTGTCAAATGAATTGACAGACACTCTTTGTTTTAATACAGATCCTATTGATGTTACACTAATTTCATTATTGTTACTCTAATTGATACAGCTTCAGACTTCCCGTCTGAAAATCAGCAATGGACTGACTGACTCTCAGGACCAAAATTCAGGCCTTTATATACCCTCACAATAATAGGCACTGAAACTATACAGGGTGATTCAAAAAGAATACCACAACTTTAGGAATTTAAAACTCTGCAACGACAAAAGGCAGAGCTAAGCACTATCTGTCAGCGAATTAAGGGAGCTATAAAGTTTCATTTAGTTGTACATTTGTTCGCTTGTGGCGCTGTTGACTAGGCGTCAGCGTCAGTTGATGCTACGATGGCGAACGCTCAACAGAAAGCTTTTTGTGTTATTGAGTACGGCAGAAGTGAATCGACGACAGTTGTTCAGCGTGCATTTCGAACGAAGTATGGTGTTAAACCTCCTGATAGGTGGTGTATTAAACGTTGGTATAAACAGTTTACAGAGAATGGGTGTTTGTGCAAAGGGAAAAGTTCTGGACGGCCGAGAACGAGTGATGAAAATGTAGCACGCATCCAGCAAGCATTTGTTCGCAGCCCAGGAAAATCGACTCGCAGAGCTAGCAGAGAGCTGCAAATTCCACAATCAACTGTATGGAGAGTCCTACGAAAAAGGATGGAGCGCCACCACATTGGCACTTATCTGTCCGTAACTACCTGAACGTCAACTACCCGAGGCGATGGAGCGGCCGCCAGGCAGCCCATGACATCACTGGCCTCCAAGAGGCCCTGATCTTACCCCCTGCGATTTTTTCTTATGGGGGTATGTTAAGGATATGGTGTTTCGGCCACCTCTCCCAGCCACCATTCATGATTTGAAACGAGAAATAACAGCAGCTATCCAAACGGTTACGCCTGATATGCTACAGAGAGTGTGGAACGAGTTGGAGTATCGGGTTGATATTGCTCAAGTGTCTGGAGGGGGCCATATTGAACATCTCTGAACTTGTTTTTGAGTGAAAAAAAATCTTTTTAAATACTCTTTGTAATGATGTATAACAGAAGGTTATATTATGTTTCTTTCATTAAATACACATTTTTAAAGTTGTGGTATTCTTTTTGAATCACCCTGTACATTGTTTGAAGTTTAAGCTACAGAAATTACAATTAAAACATAACTCATTCAATTAATTGAATCCATAAAAAAAATCCCTCCTTTTTAACAGTTCATTCTATCACAAAGGTTGGGCCGAATTATTTGCTTAAATAATGAAATTAACAGATATAGCTATACAAACAATACTTTCGACGAACTTGGAAATTATTTTGGAACTAGTTAAGGGCTGGCTTTGCTAATATGTTTCCAAAAAGAGACAAATAAATACTTTAAGAATCCTAGTAGTTCTTCTTCCAAATGTTTATAATTAGTATAGAATTTATAAGTCAACAATAGAATGTAAGTCACGAAACAATTACTGATTTCATCCTGCAACAAAAGTATAAGCTAGGAATGGTCAAAATAAATTAGGAAATTAATTACATACACAAAACTAAGCACAAAATAAGATCAGGTGCTATATTTCTTAATACTGAGGGGCAGCCTTTCTCTTTTATGAAAATGCAGATTATACCCATATATGTTAATGGTAATTAGGCAAAAATGAAAATAAAATGAATTTAAGGAGGCAGATGGCAAAACAGGAAAGGAAGAGAAAAGATTCCAGCTTGCTTCATCACAACTGACGACGGAGTCATCCACATGGTGGCAGGCATCAACGGTGGACACTCCTCTCTGCTTGAGGATGTTCAAAGCAGCGCTTATTCCAGGCGATGGCATGTTAGATAGTTTCCATTTTGTTTCATCCCTAGCTACCCATCACTGTTTCGGCAGTAAATTCCAGAATTGGTTGCTGAAAGAATTGAGATAGGGAGACATCTACTGACATTAACTGGTACTCAGTCTCGCTACCTTCATTGTCACTTGTCTGTGCCAGAAAGTAGCCACCTGAATCTGATTAATCACTTTCTGATTCAGTATCTGAGTTCTCCAGAATATACAAAATCTCTTCATCAGTAAGTCCGTGCTATCAGAACAAAATTGAAAATGTCTGTTACAGAATAAAAACATATCTGACTGAGATGAGTAACAGCTGCAGTATGTGAAACCCTACTGAAAAGTTACATTGCAGTGCCCAGAGTGGAAACCTTTCCATCAAAGCATTTATCACCTTTCAGGACAGCGATCGTTGACAAAAGTAGAATGCAGCCCCAGTACCTTAGTTGTTCACAGAACAGCAGTGTTCCAAAAAGGAGTTGTGCCAGGGGTCAATTGACTCCTTCTGCTGTCCCACATGCATCACAAAATTTCCATGAAATCTTAGAAATTCAGTAAATTGTAGTACATTTTTGTTAAAAGTAGCAGAAATTGGGGAAAGTTATGAAGTTTGGTGGAAAGATATTAAAAACTGTCTTCATTATTGGGAAAATAAAAGTTGACAGATATCTTTCACTGTTCTAGTGTTAATGTAAGATGTCACTCATTCCTCATATGAAGGCTTTCCTCGTTTATGGAACACAGTGTGTGAATGAATGGATCGGGAAGAGGGTAAAAAGTGATTTGTTTTCAGTTCCATTAAAATGCACCACTCCTTGCCTTTCTACTTCACTGTTAATTTGAAGAATGTTGGTGTCACTATGAATTTGCCAAATGAAGTTACTATAGGTGAAGTGGCTCTCTATAACCATGCAGCATTTCATTCCTGTTTTGGGGTTTTTAAGTCTTGGCATTAGCTTTCATTACACTCTCCTGACCTCGCACATAGTGCTCCCTGGAAAGTGGCCAATGGCTTGCACTTAACCCTTTGACTGCTGCGGACGTGTTAACTCATCATGCCTTGCCGTTCCCCTGGCACACCTGACGTGTATACATGCGGCCTTTGGTCTTTCCTACAGCGCTAAGGACGTGTTTGTGCGTCCCGCGCCACCAGCATTCCCACCACTAGGGACAAGTTTATGTGCACTGAGTCACAGCTACCTGAGTGCTGCGGACATGTATACACGCAGAGCTGTCTTTCCTCTCTGCTCTTCTAGCAGCTGTTCAGTGGTCTGACTCTGTAGTTCGAGAGTGCATATATCATTGTTGCTGTGTTCGCTCTTTGCAGAATTCGACTTAGATTCCTGTATTTTTGGCAGTTTCTTGTTTTCTACATGAGACATGTCACGTAACCATGGTTGCACAGATAAAGAAATCCTGGATATGCTCACTAAGAGTGACAATGAGTGTGAATTATCTGACGTTGCTAACAGTGATGAGTTTTCAACAGAATCTCAAAGCTGTAGTCCTCGGCCCTTTACATCATAGGGGAGAGCAAGTATTACAGTCAGCAGTTCCTCTGAATCTGAGGAATTGGAAAGTGACAGTGAAATGGTCCAGAAAAGAGTGAGCTTAAGTGACACATTTGACTGGAAAGAAACCGATTTCCAGCTGTTAAACCATTACTTCAATGACTCGAGTTCAGGACACAAATGTCAGTTAGATACTGACCCAAGCATTCTTCCATTTTTTGTGATATTTATGTCTCAAGAACTGTTGCAATTTATTGCAGACAAAACAAATCGTTTTTACGTTTACACCAGAGAAAATACTACAGAATATGTGAATTCTCGAATGTCAAAGTGGAAAGGCACTGGATTTGAGGAAATGTATTGTTTTGTTGCTGTTTCCTTCTAATGGCGCAAGTTAAGAAGTTAAAATTGATTATTGGTCCAGAGATACACTTTTGAACACACCAGTTGTCAGCAAAATTATGTCCCGAGACCGTTTTTGTCTACTTCTGAGAATGTTATACTTCAGTGATCATTTCACCCACCTCACAAGCTTTGTATAGATGAAAGTCTCTTGCTGTTTAAAGGACGATTATCTTTTAAGCAATTTATTCCAGCCAAGCGAAGTAGATTCAGAATAAAGATATTTGTACTGTGTGACTGTCAGACTCAGTATATTTTAGATTTTATTGTATACACAGGCGCAACAACAGAAATTGGGTTCCACAATTTGGGAAAAAGTGGCGACGTAGTGGCAACTCTTATGGTACCATATTTGGAACAGGGTCGTATTCTATATGTCAATAACTGGTACTACAACCCGGACCTGTTCTTCTGGCTTCACAACCATGGAACAGTCGCATGTGGCACTCTTCGTAAGAACAGGCGCAACATGCCAAAACTGCAGAAGAAATTAAAACAAGGAGAAACTGAGTTTAGGTCCACTGACAAGGTCCTTGCTATCAAGTGGTGCAATAAGAGAGAGGTGTACATGTTGGCCACAAGTCACACAACACAAATGCGTTAAACAGAGAAGACTGACAGAAATACTGGCAAAAAAAAATAAAGAAACCGCAACGTATTGTAGATTACAATTCGAGTATGGGTGCAGATGACCATTGTGAATGTTGCTGAGCTCAGTGGGATCAGTGTGTAAGACTGTAAAATGGTATAAGAAATATTTTTTTCACGTTCTGAATTTGTGCATTCTAAATGCTCATGCTCTCCACCAGTTGGTAACAGGGTGAAAAGCGGCACTCGCAGAGTTTCACCTTTCTCTCGTAAGGGAGATGCTACAGAATGGAGAAAAGCTGGTAGAGGAAGGCGCTACAATGTTGAGAATCCTCTGTGATTCACAGAGAGACATTTTCCGGCTTTTATCATGAGTGAACATTCGCAGATGCATGGTTTGCATGAAACAGAAAGTGCACCGGGAACTAGATGCCAATGCAAAACTTGCATGTTACATTATGTGTTGCACCCTGCTTTGAGACTTCCCATACAAAGAAGCATTACTAATCATTGGGAACTAAATCTGAGAAACTTTATTGACGCTTCTGAATGAATTACTAAAAAAAAGGCAAAAGTGTGTGTGTGTGTGTATATATATATATATATATATATATATATAAAAGGAAACATTCCACGTGGGAAAAAATATATCTAAAAACAAAGATGATGTGACTTACCAAACGAAAGTGCTGGCACGTCGATAGACACACAAACATACACACAAAATTCTAGCTTTCGCAACAAACGGTTGCCTCGTCAGGAAAGAGGGAAGGAGAGGGAAAGACGAAAGGATTTGGGTAAGGAGTCATTCCAATTCCGGGAGCGGAAAGACTTACTTTAGGGGGAAAAGAGGACGGGTATATACTCGCGCGCGCGCGCACACACACACATATCCATCCACACATATACAGACACAGCTTGTGACTTTAAATATGTCTGCTTGTGTTTGTATATGTGTGGATGGATATGTGTGTGTGTGCGAGTGTATACCCGTCCTTTTTTCCCCCTAAGGTAAGTCTTTCCGCTCCCGGGATTGGAATGACTCCTTACCCTCTCCCTTAAAACCCACATCCTTTCGTCTTTCCCTCTCCTTCCCTCTTTCCTGATGGGGCAACAGTTTGTTGCGAAAGCTTGAATTATATATATATATATATATATATATATATAACTTCACCAGGACGACTGGAAATAGATGCAACATGTGTAAAATTATTCAAACGAAGCCCGACTTCTTTGTATGTAGCAGTTTACTGGCAAATGAACAAATGAACAGACTTGGTGATTGAGATGGCGCAATACCTGTACTGTGGCAAATGTAATTACACTGAGCACATTGCGCCAGTATAACAAAACCAATAAATTAATCTGCATATGATACATTTAAATTATTAATATGTAACATGGACAGTTATATTCCTTTATTCTTAGTAGTACAAATGTAGATCACACTCAGTCTACTTGTACAAAACATGTTTTCCATAACTGATTTAAACGCCTTTGATCAATGAGAAACAACATGCCAAAGTTAAAACTCTATTCTCAGTGCGATTTTTCTTGCTACTTCGCCTCTGTTGTTAGCCAATATTAAAAATTAAACTCATTGTTCTAGACTAGCTTTGAAGCATTAATAGAAAACGGTATTTGAAAAAAAAAAAGTGTCGAATACACCCTGCTTTCATCTTTTCATGAACATCAACATCTTTTTGACTAATTTGTAGATTATTGGAAAATAGTAGGGGAATAAAAAAATTTATTCCTTTTTGTTGTGCAGTCAATCTATTGCACTCTAAATTTCATTTGCATCATGCGTTCACACTAGTAGATATGCTAACCCGAAGTTTACATTTTTTTCGGGTCTGATTTTCACGTCCAACTTTCATTACAGTTGTACAGCTTGGTATGTTTTATGGAGCATTGTTTTTTAGCAAAATCGGAACGAAAATACCGCATTTTTGATGTTTTTACAAATTCTTCAATTTTGTGCTTAATTCATTCAGTACTCAAAAGTGCTATGGAAATGAAACTTTATATTTAAGAATCTTAGGTTGTTAGGTCACTACATGCCAAGTTTCATGTTCGTCATAGCATTAGTTCAGGAGCTGCAAGAAGCCAAACTTCGAAATTTTTTCGGGCACCTATTTTTTTTGGCTGATTTAACTACAATTTTCTAGCTCAATATGGCTCATAAAATTCTTTTCATTATTATTCTTAAGAGAACGCGTAAAGTTGTACGAGATGGCCAAATTTTATTTCTTTACAAAAACTATTGCCCGAGATATTACAACTCAAAGTCACCAAAAATTCACGCTGCCTCTGCGCGAGTTGTATTCAGCCAAGAAATATTCAGCACAGGGCGGGTTGAGCAGTGTGGGCTGATTGGGTCCTGGTGTCGGCTCCAAGAGACAGGCATGCAGCGCAGGTGGATGGATAATGCTGCAGGCCACAGCGCCTCAGCGTGCCAAGCTCGTCAAGACAAACAGGATAACATAAAGCCAGCTTACTGCGTTGGACTTCACAACAAAATTCAGGAATGCATAGATCATATTGCCAACACAAGCCATTACACAATCAAAGCATTTATACCACAGCCTTGTAGCTCATGCCAGTTCCTTTGGTAGCCATTGCGTTAGTGGAGTAGCAAGTGCTACTTTGCAATCAGGGGTGGGCTGGTGACTTTGTACTGGTTCAAATGTCAGCCGGCTGAACAGAACTTCAGTCTTTCAGGCAGTGAGGCTGAAATGCTACCTAATTATCAAAGAAAATACTAAGACTTTACTGTAAACATGGTAACTTGTTTCACTATGATTACAGTTCTACAGTGCATAATTAGGAAGGCTTCAGGAAGAGACAAATATTTAGTTTGAAAGATGCCCACTGCACTATTTGGAGGCATGGCATCCTCAGAGACATGTCTGAGTGGTGCCACTGCTGTCTTTCCATCTTTACACTGTTCCTGTTTCCACAGCCTACAAAGACTGACAAGAAAAAGTGGCTGGTTGCATTACTAAAAAACTATATTTGTAACATATTAGAGTGCAACTATTTTCTTATGCTGCGATAAGTGCAGTTAAAACTGACCAGTTCATTGCCAGTAGATAAGTAATATGATTCAGGAAATGTTGTGTACTGAGGTGTACTACAAAACAAAGAAGACTTAAATGGCAAATTTTTAAACTTGCCTGTTTGTTCAGTTAGTAAATAGAGATGGGGCCCCTCCACGCCCGCACCAACGTGGTGACCAAACCAAAAGTTCTACTGTCACCTCCGTAAAAATGTTAGTTATGTAGTAAGTGGATCACAGGATGCTGGGCTGTGATGTTGTCCGTGCGTCTGGGTAAGACTACGCATTAACACGGTCCATCAGGTGATAGATAGTGGACGAAACGCGAGTGAGGGTAGCGATTTGAAGAGCAGAGGGAAAAAAGTGCCATGTCTCGTACCGTGGGGAAAAAACCTCTGTGACAGTGGGTTGGGTAGTAAGAGCAGTAGTGGCTTACTAGCTGCGATAGCTCATGCAAGGTTGGATTTGTTAGTATAGGTATCATGCATCATTACCGTGACAAGCGATGGCGGTGTGTCCCAGTTGCTGCAGCTGCTACATTCCTGGAACAATCAAGATCGTTATACAGTAGTGGGAGATCGGCCATAGATCATCTCACTGTGTGGGGGCTGTGTGGAGCTTGTTTGCATGCAGTGTACGGTACGGCTTCCCTGTGTGGTGCCAGTTATTCGGCAGTGTATTTCAGCTGGATATTCAGTAATCTCGTCTGATTAACAGGGGCTCGCCTGTGCCGTTATGTTTGCGTATGCTTGGCCATAGATGTTACGTCCTTACAAGTATGTCTTTTGGTCTTTTATGTTTCCATCTATGGTTGTGGTCGTAGTTCCCCAGATTCAGAATAAACAGGTTCTGCGAATGTCTGGAGTTACTGTATAGTCTTGTGGTGAGTTTGTGGATTACCTCCGTGAGAGTCTCAAGTTGGTATTCCCGTGAAGGTCCGCGATGCGTGTGTATCGTGGAGCATTGCTTATGATTTTGA
This sequence comes from Schistocerca americana, assembly GCF_021461395.2. Taxonomy (NCBI): domain Eukaryota; kingdom Metazoa; phylum Arthropoda; class Insecta; order Orthoptera; family Acrididae; genus Schistocerca; species Schistocerca americana. The sequence goes on from NC_060123.1 coordinate 229,002,698, forward strand.
GTACTTTGTTTTGTATGAGCTGCAGGCGGCGCAGGCGTGTAGGCGCAGCGTATCCCCAGACAGGAGCTGTGTACGTCATCAGGGGTCGGATAAGTGTCATGTACATGGACCTCGACACCCTTCTGTTCAGTGTGCTACGCCTGTTGAGCATAGGATAGAGCTGTTTGAGCCTCGCGCTAGCTCAGTTGGTCATGTGTTGTATGTGGTCCCCCCCAGAGTAATTTCCGGTCCAGCCAGACACCGAGGTATTTGACTTTCTCGCGGAAACATATTGGACGTGCATGTAGAGTTATTGGTCTGCAGTAGCGGTGTTTGCGCAGTTGCTTCGGTCTTCTAGTGAACAGAACGGCTTCGCACTTGTCGACATTTACTCTAACTCGCCATTTCTCCAACCAAGGCTCTGCCGCTCTGAGTGCAGTCTGTAGGCGTGACATAATGTTAGATGGTTTCCAATCTTGCGCAAGGATGGCTGTGTCATCCGCGTAGATTGCCATCATTGTGTTGTGTGTGGTTGGGAGATCGTTTATGTAGAGGTTAAACAGTAGGGGCCCTAGGATGCTTCCCTGGGGTACTCCCGCGTGTATACCGTGTCGTGTTGATTGTTTTCCCTGCACGTCAGTGTTGAAACTCCTGTCTGTGAGGTATGAGTGTATTAGACGCAGCAGCCCGTCGGGGAATCCCGCGTAGCTGAGTTTGCGGATGAGGCCGTTGTGCCATAGACAGTCGAAAGCCTTTTCGATGTCCAGGAACACTGCCCCTGTAGCTTTGTTTATGTTGAAGCCATATGTTATATGTTCAACGACCCGTAGGAGTTGTTGTGTTGTTGAGTGGTGATTCATGAAGCCGAATTGCTCCGGTCTCAGGATGTCATTTGTTATGCAGTGCCTAGTGATGCGTTTGAGAATCACCTTCTCAATAATCTTACCGAGCGAGCTCAGAAGGCTGATGGGTCGGTAATTTTGTGGGAGGCTGTGGTCTTTCCCCGGCTTCCTGAACATCAGGACCTTGGCCGTCTTCCAAAAGGCGGGGAAGTGTTGGTGTTTTAGTATGGCATTCGTTATGTGTGTTAGGTACTCAGTTGCTTTATCCGTGAACTCCTGGAGGACACGGTTTTGAATGCCATCATGACCAGGGGCTTTCCTAGCAGCGGAATGCATTATAGCCCAGGAGACTTCGGCTGTGCTAGCATTTCGAATGTCGTCGCGCGATGGTTGGGCTAGAATGCGTGTAACCTCTTGGTCAGTAGCAAGTGTGAACACCGGATCTGATGGTACCAGGTTTGGTGTGAATGACGCTGCGAGTGTTCGGGCCATTAGTTCTGCTTTCTCTTCCGCTGAGTATGCAGGTCCGTCAGGTCCTTGAAGCGTTGGGGTGTATATTTTCTCCCTGGTGAAGTGTCGGGCTAGTTGCCACACGCCAGGTCTTGCGGTGTCCAGCCCTTCGAGTTTTTGGTTCCACTGTTGTGTTCTATGTGTTTGTATTTTATCGTGTATGATGCCCTGTAGTCTGTTAATGTGCTGTTTGAAGTACGGACGCCTGGTGTGCTGCCATTGTCTCCTGAGGCGATTCCTCATTGAGATTAGGCCCAGGATTTCCTGGGGCAGGGCCGCATTGTGTTGTTGTGAGGTGCGATCAGGTATGGTGCCTGCCATTGCGTCCTGGACGGCGTTAGTGAGGGTTTCTACTGCCTCGTCAATTTGTGCTGTTTCATTAATTTCGTGTATAGGTGGGATGTGGCTATCGAGTGTTTGCTTGAACAATGTCCAATTCGCACGCCCGTAGTCCAACATCTTGCGTTGTTCCATGTGCTGCAGTGTTTCCTCAATGTATAGTATTACAGGTTGGTGGTTTGAGGGCAGATCGTTTTCAACGGCAACGTTGAGTGTTGCTGTAATGCCCTTGATGAGGGCCATGTCTATCACGTCTGGCCTGTGTCCCCTCTGATAGGGAATGTGCGTCGGTTCAGTCGGCGCTAGTATAATGTAGTTTCTGCCTAGTGAATGTTCTTACAGTTTTTTGCCGTTGGAATTTCGTATGCGTGAATTCCATTCTGGGTGTTTTGTGTTCAGATCTCCAGCGACTATTACTCACGGTGAAATGTTGAGTAATGTGCTGATATCGCGTGGTGTAGGCTCCATTGAACTTGACTCTGACGGCCGTAGCCTCAATTTTTTTCAGTTCGGGGAGCTCTATGTTTGTGTGCTCAATGTCTTTGTGTATGACGATTGCAGTTCCACCTGCCACAGCGTCGCCTGGTCGGTCGGTACGATAGACACAGTAGCCAGGAAAGAGTGATGAACACTGGGAAAAAGGGCCAGTTCACTCCACACATGTGCATTCATTTCTTACACCATGTAAAACATTTTTGTGGGTTGTTATCTACGAGGTCATAGGAGCTCTGCTGTTCTTTGCCTTCTGGTTGTGTCGCAGGAAACTGATCTTCTTCTGCCACTGAGTTGACAGGTATTGATTAAATTTGTCATAATGTAGGGGCAAGATTTTAACATTCTAAAAATGTCACAAAATAATAAGTTCCATCAATTAGCTCTATTTTTTGGTGATCTGTGTCCTTTTTATCATCAAATTGGAGTCTTGTTGTGAACAAAGTAGTTTTGTTGCCCAAGAAGTGATTTAAGAGCATTTCACAGTATACGTATTAACAACATAATATTCACGGTAAGATGCTCTCATTTGTGGAGGTATCTGACTGAAAGTGCGCTGTCGTACGTTAACACTCAACCAGAGCCATGCCCTGCAGGCTGCTAGCCCACCTCAGGCTGTCTGCCCTTTGCCTGTCAGTCAGCCTCTATCTTGACTTGACATTGTGTTGGCCAGCCCAGACCACTGGCCTTTAGGTCACGAGCCACTGTCAGACCCAGCCTCAATGCTCACTCTGTGCCGTGCATCTTCTTTCCAATGCAGTGCTCCTCTCACCTACTTGTAGGGTCATCTACCATGTGTAGGATAAACTGAAGCTGCAAGAGCTATTGTACTACAATATCAGCAGTCATATGTACTTTTCTATTCCCATACTAGAGATTTAATGAAATATAATTCAAAAATACACAGTCTCAAGTGGTAGGAAGCTTTTGTCTCTCGTAAGCTCAGCGCATCAGATTCAGACAGAAAATAAAAACTGGAAGAGGAAGTATTTGTTTACCCTTTATATCCTTGAACAAAAACTATGCAGTTTTACAGTAAATAATTTTGGTGAGAACCTTACCAAGTAATTGTATATAAATAGAATGTCAGTAATATAGCAAAAGATAGATTGCTAATTACCGTAAAGAAGACACGTCAAATTGCAGACATTCGCATTTTGAGACTTATAATTTCTGCGCAACTGAAATCACTTTCTGCTGAGGACTACATCTGCACCTACATAATTATTCTGCAATTCACACTTCAGAGTTTGGCAGATGGTTCATAGTATGGTTTTCAGACTATTTCTCAATTGTTCCGCTCTCAGATAGTTTGTGGGAGAAACACCTAAATATGTATATCTTTCTGTTTGAGCTTAGATTTCACATATTTTATTACAGTGGCCATTTCCCCATAGGTAGAGTGGAGTTAAAAAACTTACACATTTGAAGAATGAAGTTGGTGACTGAAATTTGATGAAACATCTCACCACAACGCAAAACGCCTTCGTTTTAATGATTGTCACCCCAACTCACTTATCATATCTGTGACACTCTCTCCCATACTTCGCAGTAATACAAAACAAACTCTCCTCCTCTAAACTTCCTTGATGTCCTCAGCCAGTCTTAACTGGTAAGGGTCCTATACTTCGCAGCAGTACTCCAGAAGTGAATGGACAAGTGTAGTACAGTTGTTATGTCTTCTAAATGTTCTGCAAATAAAGTACAGTCTTTGGTTCACCTTCCCCATAACCTTTTTGTACATGACAGTTTGAATTTAAGTTGTTTGTAATTGTGATACTGTGGTACTTGGTTGAATCTACAATCTGTCATTTACTGTGCACTGTGAACTTCGTTACAGGAGATGACGAATGAGTCACACTGCTGAGATTATACTTCATAGACACATACTTAGTAGCCTTTGTGAGGAACAGTGTCAAAAGCTCTCTAGAAATATGGAATCAACCTCAGATTTCCTCTCAGTAACAGTCACTGTATCTTATTAGTAAAGAGCCAGTTGAATTTCTCAAGAACAATATTTTTTAAATCTGTGTTGGTGATGTCACTAGATAATTTTCTTTGAGGTATCTCGTAGTGTTGGAACACAGTACATGTTCCATAATCCTGCTACAAATTGATATCAATGGTATGGGTTTATGACACAGTAGATTATTCCTATTTCCTGTTTTGTATATTGGTATGACCTGTGCAACTTTCTAGTCTTCAGGTATGGATCTTTTGTTGGGTGAGCAGTTGTATATGATAGCTAAAAATGGAGCTATTTCATCAGCATACTCTGAACTGAACCTTTTTGGTAGACAGTTTGAATTGGAAGACGTGCCTTTATTAAGTGACCTAAGTTGCTTCACTACACTGAGAGTATTTACTTCCAAATTAGTCATGTTGACACCTGTTTCGGGTTTGAATTCTGTAGTATTTACTCCATCTTCTTTGGAGGAGGAATTTTGGAAAACTGTGTTTAAGAACTCCAATTTAGTTGCATTGTTGTTGGTAACACTCTCTCCACCACCACACAATGAGAGTACTGCTTAATCCTTTTGGATTTCCTAACAGATTTTGAGATAGTTTCATTGTGGACGCTATTAAAAGAATTTTGCATTGAAGTCCATGCAAAGTATCATGTATCTGAAAACTTCAGCCTTCTTGGATACTTTACATTCTTTTAAATATGAGTGCTCTTTTCATTGCTTCTTCAGTAAATTCTTGATTTTTGTGTGTGTGTGTGTGTGTGTGTGTGTGTGTGTGTGTGTGTGTGTGTGTGTGTGTGTGTGTGTGCCTTGGGAAATTTGTCCCGTCTCTTTTTAATTTACTTGGTATAAAACTGTCAATTGCTGTCTGTACTGTGTCTCTGGTTGACAGTTAAGTAGTTAGTACGGAAGTAACAGAGACTGTCAGCTTTTCCAAATAGATATCTTTTGCATTTATTTTTGGTGGTTTTGGATGGTATGGTATTCATTGTTGCTACAACTTTGTGCTCACTAGTTCTTGTATTCATCAGGATGCTTTCTGTTACTCAGGATTGTTTGTTATGAAGAGGTCTAGCATGTTGCTGCAATTGTTCACACTTTGTGTGGGCTCTTGAACCAATTTCGCAAAATAAACAGCAGGAGAGGCTAAAAGTCTTGCATGACAGTCTACAAAGATTTGGAAGCAATTAAGTCATAATTTCCTGTAATTCAGCAACAGTTTTCATTCTTCGCAGCCCCCTTGTCTAGTTTTGTACAATCTCATCTTGTATGTAAATCACATACTGACATTCTCAAGATTGTCATTCTCAGAAGCCCAGTCTCCAGATCTGCTCTTCTTGGATGATGGGCTTTTATTCTCCAGTGTAGTTTCATTTTGTACATCTAAAAAAGGAACAAGGTAACTGTACATACACGAAATCACTGTCAAATGATGTTCTAAGAATTAAAATGTCAGAGTTTGAGGTTAAACTCTGATCTGATGTGAAAAGTTAACCAAGAACATTTTATCCAAAAATATCTATCTAGTTCATATGTTAACACATTAACTAGCTCTCCATTATTTTATTTGAGATAGAAGTGTGTTCACAGCATTCGTGCATTACCACACAACAATAGTAGCTCTTGCTAGATTACACCCACATAAAATCAGACCAACGTAAACCGTTCCAATTAAAAGGATGCAATGAACAGCGGCTCCCTTCATTCACTGATACTAGATACGCAACTGTCATGGTAGTTGTCCTTTTGGTTATCAGCCAGATTCTCCTTCTGGATATGCTGCTTTCTCTGTGGTTCAGAACATACCATTTCCACCAATGCCCTGGGCTGATCGTTGCAGGGCTATGCTACCATGCTGGTCCGAGTAGCAGTTCCATCTAATAGGTTTGAAGACGTTCTCTTTGTCTTTTCTCCCACCCAGAATTGCACCGTCTCTTGCACCAGACGAAACATGTTTATGAAATTATTAGTTTATTTTTCAAACAGTTAGTTTGGATGCCCATAACAGCTATATTAACAAGACAATAGAATAGTGTTAGATGCTATTATTTCATTTAGAGAGTACAAACAAAATGAAATACTCATTGGATCACCATAACTTCTTTCTCTTAAAGTACTGAAAAAAGTGAGTAATAACACTTTATTATAAGAAAATCAAAGGGAAACCCTTAATTATCGATGATCAGTAATTTCATCCAAGTAAGTGACTATGGGCCAGCATACACAGGAGAGATCATCCCATCTGGAGATGACATGTGGCATTGTTTCTGTTGCCTAATGAGTCAATCAGCAAGTCGAGCCTGTGCTGTGATACATGAGCTGTTAACAGCCCTTTAAAGCCTAGCTCAGCAGGCCTCGGCAACCCAGGCCAGATTGAGCATACTTGTACTACGCAGGCCATCCTGTCCGAGATGGAATAGCATGGGTTGGCAGTGTGCAATGACATCTCTGCTCTCAACTAAACTAATGTAAGGATTAGTTGTAAGTATTACACTTCAGTCTAATGATGTTGGAAGTATCTTCTTCGCTAAACTTTCCATCATATGCTGAAATTGTAGTTCCGTGGTAGTTGACGACGACGACAACAACAACAACAACAAAAACAACTACTACTACTACTACTACTACTGTTACTACATGTTGGAGCACTATTTAAACATGCACACATTCTCAGGGATAACTAACCCATCATCTGACATGAGAGCAATTCTAGTGAACCTGCACTGAAAAGTATTCTTACAAGAAGTGCTAACAATACATACGCCTTTACTGGATCTTTGCAATTGAATAATTTAGATTAACAATGTAGTAATCAATGTTTTTGTTGAAACTGAGTTAATAAGTGAATCACATGGTAGATGGTAACTTGGATATGCTCATATTTTTCCTGCTTCATTCTTCTTTTAGTCTATCTATTTATATCCGGATCCCACTCCAGCCACTGTCGGGTCTGGGTGCTGACGAGTCCTCTCCATTTGGTCTGGTCCTCCCACCGCTTTTCTTCCTCCACATGATGCCAGGTCACACCTCTCCTTTCCACAGATATTCTCACTCCCATTTTCCATCGTGTTCTTGGGCACCCTCTAGGTCTTTTTCCATCCATCTTTAGTTCTTCCATAATTTTGGGGAGTCTCTGCCCATGCATCCTCTTAACATGCCCATACCATCTTAATAGGTATCTTTTAGTATCTTAATAGGTATGTATCTTTTAGTATTTTTGTCAAATCATCAAAGTTAAAAATACAAAGATAATCATAAATAGTTTAAGAAATTACAAACATGAGGCTCAGGACAATGGTCTCTCTAAGAGTCATCAGGTGCATTTTCTCTTGTGTTTCAGCAGATATTTGTGATTTCATTTTTGCATTGTGTAACTGGAGTCAGACAAAACAAGTAGTGTTCATCTAATCTTTTATGCAATGCCCAGTGTCAGTGGCAAACTTCAGTTTATTTCCCACTATGAACAAAATGATTTTTAAAGTGGAATTTTACATACTCATGTAATAGAACAGTCCCATATTAATCTAGTGCAACAATTGTTTATCAGTATGTATTGACAGAGACAATAAAACCCGAAGAATAATTAGTACTCCAATAGCAACAGCAATGCTCTGGCACGCACTGACTGCTACCACCAAGCATGCAGCACTGTTGAGTTGTTGCTGGATGCTGGTTACTCTTCATGATGCACTGTCACATTTAATACACATTGATAGAAGAAATATCGCTTTAGACTAATTGGGGACAACTGTATTGAATAGGCCCCCCCAGGGGATCCACAACTCTTTTGTGGATACGTGCGTAGCGAGCACGGGGCCCCGAGCTAATGTGGCCTTCCTTCCTTTCCGGGCTGCATACCTTCCCTTTCCGCATCCTTCCCCATCCCCTGTCTTCACCCCCCCCCCCCCTCACCTCTTGCTCTTTCCTTCACTTTCTCCCGCTCTGGGAGTATGGTTTGCGCCTACGTCCGGAGACGGACGCTTGTAAATGTACCGCATTCTTCTTCTTCCTTGCTTGTATGTCTTCTTCCTTCCTTTGTCCATCTCCTTTCCTTACCTCTTCTCTTTACCCTTTTCTCCGCTGCGGCGTTTGAGACCCCCTCTTCTTTCCTTTCCCTTTCTCTTTCTTCCTCCCTGTGCGTGTCTGAAGGCCGACCCACGCACTTCCATGCGTAGCCGGTGACGGGGTAACGCGTAATTCCCCGCCCCGGGTAGACAGGTAGGACACGTACGTACCCCCTGGTAAAGGCCAGGCCCAGGGAGGGGTGATTACCCGAGCTGATACCTTCCGAAAGTGCCGATTGGTCCCTCCGTCCGTATGTCGGGAGGTGTGACCTGAGGTGTGAACAATCACCTAAGGCGGGTGTGCCCTCGGTGAGGGCCCCCACAAGGGAGGAGCGCGCCATCGGAGACGCCGGTAATCATGGGGGATTCTTCCGCAATGGTTTCCTCACCTTCCACTATGTCTGCTCACAAACGTAAGTTCACTGAGTCTCAGCCACAGACGGTTCTTCCATCGTTGCCACAGTTCCTTGTTGTTTCTCGGTCTGACGAAGGTCACGACTTTTCCACGGTCAACCCTTTCATTATTCAGAAAGGTGTCGACGCAATTGCGGGTCCTGTAAAGTCTTGTTCCAGATTACGGAATGGTACCCTGTTGTTAGAAACACACAGTGCCCTCCAGGCTCAAAAATTGCTGCGTACTTCTCTGCTCCACACCTTCCCTGTCCGGGTGGAACCGCACCGTACCTTAAATTCCTCGCGTGGAGTCGTTTATACACGCTCCCTCGATGGATTGTCTGACGAAGAAATTCAGCACTACCTGTCTGACCAGGGCCTCACCGCTGTTCATCGGGTTATGAAAAGGGTTGACTCGAACATCATTCCAACCCGCACTGTCTTCTTGACTTTTGACAAAGTTCAACTCCCATCAAAAATCAAAGCAGGCTATGAGATAATTTCCGTTCGCCCTTATGTCCCAAACCCTACGCGTTGCTATCGATGTCAGCGGTTTAATCACACCAGCCAGTCCTGTTCCAATCCGGCCAAATGTGTTACGTGTGGCAGGGATGCCCATGAGGGTGCTTGTCCACCTCCATCTCCTCGCTGCATCAACTGTATGGGTGACCACGCTGCTTCCTCTCGAGATTGCCCTGTTTTTAAGGACGAAAAGCTGATCCAGGAAATAAGAGTGAAGGAAAAGGTGTCGACCTTTGCTGCTCGAAAGTTACTCGCCAGTCGACAGCCCACCGTGCCTCAGAAAGGAAAATACAGCGCTGTCCTTGCTTCTTCTCGGCCAACAAAGGAGGCGGCCACGCAGACTTGCGACCTCACATTTAGTACCACGGTCGTCAGATCGGCCAGCGCAAAGATCGCCCGTTCAACCTCACCTCTTTCGCCTGCCCACTCTATGGCTCACCCTTCGTCGGGTTCTGCTAAATCTCGAGCCCAAAATTCAGACGCCAAGTCTACAAAAAAAGAGCATTCTCGTGAAGAGTTTTTACGTACTGCAACTTCACAACCATCGGTTCCTCCTTCATCTAAACATACCTCCAAGAAGGCTACGAAGAAACACAGTTCCTCTCCTTCTCCGCCAAGGCGTGTCCCATCTACAGCACCACCTGGCGGAAATCGCCCTCGGCCATCTTCTGTGTCGCCGAGGCGCACTGTTGGTGGCCGGTCAACTGGCCGATCGTTGGTGGCAGGAGCTGCTCCTGACCAACCTATGGATCAGGATCTTCTGCCTTCGACTGAATGCCATTCCATGCTGTCGGTCGCAAGCTCTGAGCAGTCGTTGAGTTGACAGCACCCTTGGTGCCGTTCCTCCATTTTCTGTTCACCCTATGTCCATTATCCACTGGAATATCCGCGGCATTCGCGCCAATCGGGAGGAATTGTCGATCCTCTTACGATCCTACTCGCCGGTCATCTTCTGTCTTCAGGAAACAAAGCTGCGTCCCCATGACCGCTTTGTTCTCCCTCATTTTCAGTCCGTCCGATATGACCTCCCCTCAGTTGAAGGCACTCCAGCCCATGGAGGACTCATGATTCTGCTCCATGATACTCTCCATTATCACCCAATCCCCTTAAACACTTCCTTCCAAGCTGTCGCCGTCCGTCTTTCCCTTTCTGGATACACGTTCTCTCTTTGTACGGTATACATTCCATCGTCTACACCAATGGCACGAGCTGATCTCCTTCATCTTCTTGATCAGCTTCCACCCCCCTATTTGCTGGTTGGGGACTTCAATGCCCACCACCCGCTTTGGGGATCTCCACATCCTTGTCCACGTGGCTCACTATTGCTAGACGTCTTCCACCAAGCGGATCTAGTCTGCCTCAACACTGGGGTCCCTACATTTTTGTCTGCCTCCACGGCAAATTTATCCCATTTGGACCTTGCGGTCGGTACTGTTCCGCTAGCTCGGCGCTTCGAATGGTTCGCCCTTGATGATACACACTCGAGTGACCACTTTCCATGTGTTCTTCGACTGCAGCCTCAACTGCCATATATGCGCTCGCGACGCTGGAAGTTTGCCCAAGCCGATTGGACACTTTTTTCGTCTCTAGCGACATTCGATGACCGTCGCTTTCCCAGCGTCGACGATGAGGTCACACATTTTACCGACGTTATTCTCACAGCTGCGGAACGTTCAATACCACGCACCTCCGAATTGCCCCGGCGCCCTCCAGTTCCTTGGTGGAACGAGGCCTGCCGTGACGCAATACGTGAGCGGCGACGTGCTCTTCGCATTTTCCGTCACCATCCAACTTTGGCCAACTGTATCCGATATAAGCAGCTCCGTGCGCGATGCCGTCGCGTCATCCGCGATAGCAAGAAGGCAAGCTGGAAATTCTTTACTAGCTCATTTAACAACTTCACTCCCTCCTCGGAAGTTTGGAGTCGGCTTCGACGGTTCTCAGGCGCGCCTAGTTTCTCCCCGGTCTCTGGGCTCACTGTCGCGCATGATACCTTAGTGGACCCCGTCGCAATTTCTAACTCATTGGGTCAGCACTTTGCTGAGATTTCGAGCTCTTCAAATTACCCGCCAGCGTTTCTCCCGAAGAAACGTGCAGCAGAAGTGCGGCATCTTGCTTTCTCCTCTCAAAATCGCGAAAGCTACAATACTGTTTTCTCCATGCGGGAACTCCAACATGCACTCTCTACTTCTCGCTCCTCCGCCCCAGGACCGGATGGTATCCATGTCCAAATGTTGCTGCATTTATCAACCCATAGCCTGCGTCACCTCCTTCGCCTTTATAATCGAATTTGGACCGACAGTACCTTTCCCAGGCGATGGCGGGAAGCTATTGTCGTTCCCGTTCCGAAACCTGGAAAGGACAAACATCTCCCCTCTAGCTATCGCCCCATTTCTCTCACGAGTAGTGTCTGTAAGGTTTTGGAGCGTATGGTGAATTACCGTTTAGCTTGGTGGCTGGAGTCCCGCAGTCTTTTAACACCAGCCCAATGCGGATTCCGAAAGCATCGTTCTGCTGTTGACCATCTTGTTGCTCTCTCCACTTATATCATGAACAATTTTCTCCGGAAACGCCAAACGGTAGCAATATTTTTTGATCTGGAGAGAGCGTACGATACCTGTTGGAGGACAGGCATCCTCCGCACACTGTTCTCTTGGGGCTTTCGAGGCCGGCTGCCCCTTTTTCTTCGCGAATTTATGGCAGAGCGCACATTTAGGGTGCGGGTGAACACTACTCTCTCCCGTACTTTCTCCCAAGAAAACGGGGTACCCCAGGGCTCCGTGCTGAGTGTTGTACGGTTTGCCATCGCCATTAATCCAATTATGGATTGTCTCCTTCCTGATGTCTCGGGCTCCCTCTTTGTGGACGATTTTGCGATCTACTACAGTTCTCAAAGGACCAGCCTTCTTGAAAGACGTCTTCAAGGATGTCTCGATCGCCTCTACTCGTGGAGCATCGAAACCGGCTTCCGTTTCTCACCCAGTAAGACCGTTTGTGTTAATTTTTGGCGACGTAAGGAGTTTCTTCCGCGCTCCTTACATCTAGGTCCTGTCAACCTTCCGTTTTCCGACGTCGCTAAATTCTTGGGTCTTATGTTTGACAGAAAACTGTGCTGGTCCTCCCACGTTTCCTATCTTTCGGCTCGCTGTCTGCGTTCCCTTAACACCCTCCGTGTCCTGAATGGTACCTCTTGGGGAGCGGACCGGGTGGTCCTTCTCCGCCTCTATCGCGCCTTAGTGCGCTCGAAATTGGATTATGGAAGCATAGTCTACTCCTCTGCTCGGCCGTCTATTCTTCGGCGTCTCGACTCTATCCACCACCGTGGATTACGTTTAGTGTCTGGAGCTTTTTACACCAGCCCTGTGGAAAGCCTTTATGCTGAGACTGCTGAACCTCCGCTGTCCAATCGGCGGGCAGTCCTTCTGAGTCGTTATGCTAGCCATCTGTCTTCCATGCCTGCTAATCCAGCCCATAACCTTTTTTTCGACGCCTCCTTTGATGTCGGGTATGCAGGCCGCTCCTCCTCCCTACTACCCCCGGGAGTCCGCTTCCGTCAACTGCTCCATTCTCTTTCCTTCCGCTTTCCTAAAACCTTCTTGACAACTTGGGGTACAGCACCGCCTTGGCACCGTCCCCGGATCGACTTGCTCAGAGACCTATGTCAATTTCCTAAAGATGGTACCCCTACACTTGTTTACCGTCGGGCATTTGCTGCTCTATGTGCACAAATGACGGAAGCCACATTTATTTACACCGATGGCTCGAAAACATCGTTAGGTGTAGGGAGTGCCTATATTGTTGGCGACACCCCAAATCACTTTCGGCTTCCCGACCAGTGTTCGGTTTATACTGCAGAGCTTTACGCTGTTCTCCAGGCTGTCCACTACATCCGCCGCCATCAGCGGATACAGTACGTAATCTGCTCAGATTCTCTCAGCTCTCTCCTAAGTCTCCAAGCTCTTTACCCTGTGCACCCTCTGGTCCACCGGATTCAGGACTGTCTGCGCTTGCTCCACCTGGGGGGCGTCTCAGTGGCGTTCCTCTGGCTCCCGGGACACGCTGGTATCTGTGGAAATGAGGCGGCCGATATAGCGGCCAAGGCTGCAGTCTCTCTTCCTCGGCCAGCTCTTCAGTCTCTTCCGTTTACCGATCTACGGAGCGGTTTATGTCGCCAAGTTACTCATTTATGGCATGCGCATTGGTCAACACTTCCCCACAATAAATTGCGGGAAGTGAAAGCCGTTCCTTGCGCTTGGACCTCTTCCTCCCGAACGCGTCGTCGGGAGGAGGTAATTTTAGCTCGACTCCGGATAGGGCACTGTCTTTTTAGTCATCGACATCTTTTAAGCGGTGATCCTCCCCCACTCTGTCCCCACTGCTCTCAGCTGTGGACGGTCAGACACCTTTTAATTGAATGCCCCTATTTTAATCCTTTACGCTCCCGTCTACAGCTATCGCCTGATCTATCGTCGATTTTAGCAGATGACACGCGCTCAGCTGACCGCGTTCTACAGTTTATTAGTGACAGTGAAATGACGTCAGTCATTTGAAGCTTTTTTTTTGTGGACAACCAACCCCTTTCTATAGTGGACTTTTAAGCATTCCTTCTGCCTTTAGTTTCTCCAATTTTCTGCCTATGTTTCCATTGCTGCTGATTTTAAATTTCGTTTTTTTCCTGTTTTCTACGTCACGGGCTGGGCGCTAATGACCATAGAAGTTTTGCGCCCTAAAACCACAAACAAAAAAAAAAAAAAAAAAAAATGTATTGAATAGGCAAGTACAGTTCCTCTTTAAAAATAATTTTGTTAGTTACAGGAAACAAACCAATGTTTTCCATCGACACTGGGGGTTGCATAAAAGACTTGATGAGTACTATTTGTTTGGGGTGACTCCTGATACACAGTGCAAAACCAAAATTGCAAATATCTGCTGAAACATAAGAGAATATGCACCTGACAACTCTTAGAAAGACACTCTGTACATATTGAGTAGTTGACCTGTCATAAGTCTTAGTGAATTCCCTATCATTTACAATTTTCTTATCTATAAACGTGTGTTCACGAAAACATCATCAGTGTACTGGTGTAAATATTTTATGGTGGAATGTTTTGACCTGAACAGCACGTCTTCATACAAAGTGTCCCCACCATTTGGTCGTAAGTGTATCACAAAAAGTTACTGGAATTTTAGTAGTAATTCTCTCTCTCTCTCTCTCTCTCTCTCTCTCTCTCTCTCTCTCTCTCTCTCATGCCTTTCCATTGTTAATGTATCTGCACATTATAATATAATGTGCAACTATTATGAGGATTTTCTATCTCAGCTGTAGTAATAAGGTACAATGTTTGACTTACAGTCTCTTAACTGTTGTGGGGTAAAAACACAAGCCACACAAGACTGGTTGTTTCATTGTAAAGCTAATTTAACGTAATTTTTTATTTAATTCATCAAATTGTGTGTGACTGTGAGTATCAAAGCTACTTGGATTTGGAATATGTCACTGTTTCATAACCAAAAACATGATAAGAAAATAAAAAACAGATTTCCATTTGTGGTGTAAGGATCAAAATTACTGTAATGAAGTCATGTGTAGGATAAATGGTGTGCGGCCCAAGGAAGCCTTTCAACTTGGATTTAAAAATCTGGGATTCATAACTCAGTTTTTTTCTGTTTTGCAGGAAACTTATGAAATAAGAAACCTACAGAATAGGTTGTTCCATTCTGTATACCGATGATTAAGTTTTGTGGAAGTGAAAATCATTTTTCTGTGTGATGTACATGGAGTAGGTGCTGTTGAAGGAGTCCATGTTATTAACTACAAATACCATTAGTCATTTACGTACTGGAATGGCAGGATTAGAATTCAAAGATACTTGAACAGTGGCCTAATCAAAGTTACCTCTTTACACTTACATGTTTATTAAATAACCTTTTGAAGTGTAGATTCTGTTTGAAAATGTTGTGCTGAATTTATGGAAGATACAAAAGTGTACTAGCAGGCCACAGAAATTCAAGGCTGTGGCAGCATATGGTGTGTTTCAGTGTAGCAAAGAAGACGGGAGCCTCTAGAAATTTACTGTTATGTGCAGTCTATATTTCTCTATCATGCATCACTAATCTTTACAAATGGAACATGATATAAGGAGACCCTTCTGGACACATGCCAGTTCGTTTTGCCTGAATAGTCTCTCCTTTGAAAACTGGCCAAGTGAAAAGCAATTGTACACTTCACAATGCCACCCTTTCTTATTCCAAATTTTGTTGATGACTCATTCAAAACTTAAAGGTTGAGAGAATATTTTTAATAAACGGTAAAATAGTTTGTTTTCTCTCCTGTTTCTTATGCAGAATAATTTGAATGGAAACAAAATGTGTTCATTATATCATTTTATTTTAGATAACAAAATTCCAGTGCTTGCAAACAAGTCCCAGGGATAGTTACAACTTTATTTACAAAAAACCATACTATAATTGTAGGATTACGAAGTCACTATTGCTTTACCCCAAAGGTGAATTTACATGAGACTTCAAATGCTTAATAGCTCTGTTCAGATCAGTGGTAACTGAACTGAGAAAAACAAATGCTAAAAGTACAAGGTACATTAACATTAATAACTTTGACAACTCTTTTCACTCAGCAAAAGTTTCTTAACCTTGCTTATTCTTTCTAAGCGTATCTGAGACTTAAATCTAGGTGTGCTCACCATCATAACATTATGTACCATATTTCTGGTTCGGTATGCTTCAAAGTCGGATGGAAATTTGAATTTTTGCAAACCTGACAAAGTAAACCAGTCTAGAACATTGTTTAATTTGAGCACCACAGTCCTGTGTGTAGTTTTGTTGGAAAAGTTAATGCATTCATTGTCTTTTGATCCAAGAACTAGCTACTTGTTCAGTTTGTGTGTGTGTGTGTGTGTGTGTGTGTTTTTATATATATATATATATATATATATATATATATATATATATATATATATATATATATATATATATATATATATATTCCATGTGGGAAAAATTATATATAAAAACAAAGATGAGGTGACTTACTGAACGAAAGCGCTGGCAGGTCGATAGACACACACACAAACATACACACAAAATTCAAGCTTTCGCAACAAACTGTTGCCTCATCAGGAAAGAGGGAAGGAGAGGGGAAGACGAAAGGAAGTGGGTTTTAAGGGAGAGGGTAAGGAGTCATTCCAATCCCGGGAGCGGAAAGACTTACCTTAGGGGGGAAAAAAGGACAGGTATACACTCGCACACACGCACATATCCATCCACACATATGGATATGTGCGTGTGTGCGAGTGTATACCTGTCCTTTTTTCCCCCTAAGGTAAGTCTTTCCGCTCCCGGGATTGGAATGACTCCTTACCCTCTCCCTTAAAACCCACTTCCTTTCGTCTTCCCCTCTTGAATTTTGTGTGTTTGTTTGTGTGTCTATCGACCTGCCAGCGCTCTCGTTCGGTAAGTCACCTCATCTTTGTTTATATATATATATATATATATATATATATATATATATAGTGTAAAAAATTGCGAGATTAATAATAGGTGATTAAACTTCAAACTTTTTGATTTGTTGTCTGATACCTATCTATTGAGGTGCCAAGCAACATATGTTTAGTGTTAGTTATACATGTCTTGCAAAGTCAAATTCAGAGTTAGTGAGTAGTTGCTTGCCTAAAATTGCATTTTCTCTCTGTAAAGGAACCTTGGGATGTTGTGAGATAATGTACTGCACCCATGTTTTTCTAAGAGGTTTATATGTGGTCCTTTACATAGAAAAATGTGTGAGATGTTGACAGTGTAATAGTGTATGTCATTGCTCTGTCAGAATCATATTATTAATTTCCAACAGGTGTGACATTATCTGGGGAAATGATTCCTGCACAGTCAATTACTGCAGCTCTTAGAGATTTGTATGAGTCAATGGAGAAGGGAGCCACTATTCCTCCTATACTATTGTTGGAAGTGTTACACATGGCTTTTCCTCGGTTTGCTGAGAAAAGTGAACATGGGGGCTTTACTCAACAAGATGCTAATGAGTGTTGGACAGAAATGGTGAGAATGTTGCAGCAGAAGCTACCACCAAAGACAGCTGAAGGCCAAACTTCTACTTTCAAGTAAGTTAACTGTAAAATGATGACAGTAATTCCAAAGAGATACTTACATCCATTGTTCTTTCAGTGTACTGTTCATCAGTGAACAATCAGTGCTTAATACATGAGTCACCCATTTCATGTATGACACTGGATAGGAAGACAACATTTGTACTGTTAATTTTGTAAGGAGATATTTATTTCCACAATAAGGTTTCTTCTTCAGTACAGTAATGTCATACATATAAAGGTAAAAGAAACTGTTGGCAACCACAAACTGTGCTGAAGTGGGTGTAGGCATTAAAAGAGTTAATCATTTGGAACAGATGTAACGAGGAAGGTGAGACAAATATAAATACTTGAACAAAAACTTTCCAGTTTTAAGAAGAAATTCTTCTGCAGTAGAAACTGTTTGAAACATAAGAACAGATAGGTGAAAGACAGGCTAAATATCTGCTGTTTGAAATGTTTGTCACCCTGTTTTATTATTTCATTTGTATTATGTATAGAGTTTTCAGGAGGCTTCTGACATGTCGCCACACCAATTCTGATGCTATTCTTTATCACCATATATAATGTTTTAACTATACAATTTCTTGAAGTTCAGTGATTTCCTTTGGTAATGTATGTAAAATAAGTAAAATATGACCATTCATCTGTAGAAGACTGATGTATGGAACGTGAACTTGTGTGACAGAAAACAGTAGTCGCACTAGTTTTTCATCTCTTGCTCTTTTTGTAGTAACAGTGTCGTCGTAACTGCCGTCTGCTTCACGTCTGCTGTGCAGCGAGCTACCTTAATTTAAGTATTAACTGTATTTTTCTTACTTGTCACTTCTTCTTCCGTGTGTATTTGCTTTTAGGAAGCTTTAATTGTCGAGTGCTATTAATAGTTCCATAGATTTCGTGTTTGTTTTGAACACAGTCAGAGAGTTCCTTTAGTCAACCATAGTGCCAGTAGTGCTAGTGTTTGTTTTCAATACAGTCCAAAGACAGGTAGTGCTATTTTCATTGTTTTCTACAAGAAGTGCCTAGCAACCACAGTTTAGTGAATAAACAGCCGCCTTTAGTGAATTAGCAGTCTAGTTAAAGGTTGATTAACTCTCTTCAGTAAATTGATTCCTTAGGATGGATAGGATGTGTGACTGCTGTGTACGGACGCAGGAGGAGCTGGCCACTGTTCGCGAACAGCTGAGCGTGTTGATGGCCGCGGTCAGCCGTCTTCAGGCTGCTGCCTCGGAGTGTAGCGGCAGTGGGGAGTCTGGTGCATCGCAAGGTACACCCCAGGTGTTACATGCTTCACCCAATGTCCCTGCTGTCGAGACATCTTCGCGTGTACTGGGCGCGGTTGGGCCACCCTCTCCCCAAGGGGAGTGGTGGGTTCAGCGGCGTTCGCGGCGCACGAGGCGGAGGGTCAATGTGGAGGCTGGCCATGTGGCATCGTCCGCTCTGCCTGTGAGTGGACATGTGGCTGCTGCTTCAGCAAGGTCCGAGCAGTCACACGGGGGGAGGGGTTTATTAGTTATTGGGAGCTCCAACGTTAGCGGGTGATGGAGCCCCTTAGGGAAATAGCGGGAAGGTCGGGGAAGAAGGCCAGTGTTCACTCTGTCTGCTTGCTGGGGGGTCTCATCCGAGATGTGGATGAGGCCCTACCGGCGGCGATAGAGAGCACTGGGTGCACCCGACTGCAAATTGTTGCTCATGTCGGCACCAATGACTCCTGCCGTCTGGGTTCAGAGGTCATCCTCAGTTCGTACATGCGGTTGGCGGAATTGGTGAAGGCAGAAAGCCTCGCTCGCGGGGTGAAATCAGAGCTGACTATTTTTAGTATCGTTCCCAGAACCGATCGCGGTCCTCTGGTTTGGAGCCGAGTGGAAGGCTTCAACCAGAGGCTCAGACGATTCTGCAGAGATCTGGGGTGCAAATTTCTCCACCTCCGCTATCGGGTGGAGAAATGTAGGGTCCCCCTGAATAGGTCAGGCGTGTACTACACACCGGAAGCGGCTACAAGGGTAGCGGAGTACGTGTGGAATGCACATGGTTTTTTTTTTTTAGGTTAGATACTTCCCTCCCTAGGCCCGACAAGACGCCTCCTGAGACGCGGCAAGGTAGGAGTAGGCAAAATGCAACAGGGAATAACAATATTAATGTGCTAATAGTAAACTGCAGGAGCGTCTACAGAAAGGTCCCAGAACTGCTCTCATTAATAAATGGTCACAACGCCCATATAGTACTAGGGACAGAAAGTTGGCTGAAACCAGACGTAATCAGTAATGAAATCCTAAACTCAGATTGGAATGTATACCGCAGAGACAGGCTGGACAGTGAAGGGGGAGGCGTGTTTATAGCGATAAGAAGTTCAATAGTATCGAAGGAAATTGACGGAGATCCGAAATGTGAAATGATTTGGGTGAAGGTCACGGTTAAAGCAGGCTCAGACATGGTAATTGGATGTCTCTATAGGCCCCCTGGCTCAGCAGCTGTTGTGGCTGAACACCTGAAGGATAATTTGGAAAATATTTCGAGTAGATTTCCCCACCATGTTATAGTTCTGGGTGGAGATTTTAATTTGCCGGATATAGACTGGGAGACTCAGACGTTCATAACGGGTGGCAGGGACAAAGAATCGAGTGAAATTTTTTTAAGTGCTTTATCTGAAAACTACCTTGAGCAGTTAAACAGAGAATCGACTCGTGGCGATAACATATTAGACCTTCTGGTGACAAACAGACCCGAACTATTTGAAAAAGTTAACGCAGAACAGGGAATCAGCGATCATAAAGCGGTTACGGCATCGATGATTTCAGCTGTAAATAGGAATATTAAAAAGGGTAGGAAGATTTTTCTGTTTAGAAAAAGTGACAAAAAGCAGATTTCAGAGTACCTGTTGGCTCAACACAAGAGTTTTGTCTCAAGTACAGATAGTGTTGAGGATCAGTGGACAAAGTTCAAAACCGTCGTACATAATGCGTTAGATGAGTATGTGCCGAGCAAGATCGTAAGAGATGGAAAAGAGCCACCGTGGTACAACAACCGAGTTAGAAAACTGCTGCGGAAGCAAAGGGAACTTCACAGCAAACATAAACATAGCCAAAGCCTTGCAGACAAACAAAAATTACGCGAAGCGAAATGTAGTGTGAGGAGGGCTATGCGAGAGGCGTTCAATGAATTCGAAAGTTCTATGTACTGACTTGGCAGAAAATCCTAAGAAATTTTGGTCTTATGTCAAAGCGGTAGGTGGGTCAAAACAAAATGTCCAGACACTCTGTGACCAAAATGGTACTGAAACAGAGGATGACAGACTAAAGGCCGAAATACTAAATGTCTTTTTCCAAAGTTGTTTCACAGAGGAAGATTGCACTGTAGTTCCTTCTCTAGATTGTCGCATTGATGACAAAATGGTAGATATCGAAATAGACGACAGAGGGATAGAGAAACAACTAAAATCGCTCAAAAGAGGAAAGGCCTCTGGACCCGATGGGATACCAGTTCAATTTTACACAGAGTACGCGAAGGAACTTGCCCCCCTTCTTGCAGCGGTGTACCGTAGGTCTCTAGAAGAGCGTAGCGTTCCAAAGGACTGGAAAAGGGCACAGGTCATCCCCGTTTTCAAGAAGGGACGTCGAGCAGATGTGCAGAACTATAGACCTATATCTCTAACGTCGATCAGTTGTAGAATTTTGGAACACGTATTGTGTTTGAGTATAATGACTTTTCTGGAGACAAGAAATCTACTCTGTAGGAATCAGCATGGGTTTCGAAAAAGACGGTCATGTGAAACCCCGCTCGCGCTATTCGTCCACGAGACTCGGAGGGCCATAGACACGGGTTCACAGGTAGATGCCGTGTTTCTTGACTTCCGCAAGGCATTCGATACAGTTCCCCACAGTCGTTTGATGAACAAAGTAAGAGCATATGGACTATCAGACCAATTGTGTGATTGGATTGAGGAGTTCCTAGATAACAGGACGCAGCATGTCATTCTCAATGGAGAGAAGTCTTCCGAAGTAAGAGTGATTTCAGGTGTGCCACAGGGGAGTGTCATAGGACCGTTGTTATTCACAATATACATAAATGACCTTGTGGATGACATCGGAAGTTCACTGAGGCTTTTTGGGGATGATGCTGTGGTATATCGAGAGGTTGTAACAATGGAAAATTGTACTGAAATGCAGGAGGATCTGCAGCGAATTGACGCATGGTGCAGGGAATGGCAATTGAATCTCAATTTAGACAAGTGTAATGTGCTGCGAATACACAGAAAGAAAGATCCCTTATCATTTAGCTACAATATAGCAGGTCAGCAACTGGAAGCAGTTAATACCATAAATTATCTGGGAGTACGCATTAGGAGTGATTTAAAATGGAATGATCATATAATGTTGATCGTCGGTAAAGCAGATGCCAGACTGAGATTCATTGGAAGAATCCTAAGGAGATGCAATCCGAAAAAACAAAGGAAGTGGGTTACAGTACGCTTGTTCGCCCACTGCTTGAATACTGCTCAGCAGTGTGGGATCCGTACCAGATAGGGTTGATAGAAGATATAGAGAAGATCCAACGGAGAGCAGCGCGCTTCATTACAGGATCATTTAGTAATCGCGAAAGCGTTACGGAGATGATAGATAAACTCCAGTGGAAGACTCTGCAGGAGAGACGCTCAGTAGCTCGGTACGGGCTTTTGTCAAAGTTTCGAGAACATACCTTCACCAAAGAGTCAAGCAGTATATTGCTCCCTCCTACGTATATCTCGCGAAGAGACCATGAGGATAAAATCAGAGAGATTAGAGCCCACACAGAGGCATACCGACAATCCTTCTTTCCACGAACAATACGAGACTGGAATAGAAGGGAGAACCGATAGAGGTACTCAAGGTACCCTCCGCCACACACCGTCAGGTGGCTTGCGGAGTATGGATGTAGATGTAGATGTAGAAAGGTACATAAATTCACACACACACACACACACACACACACACACAGAAACAGATGTAAGGAGAGGTCCTTAGCAGTGGAATCAACTTTCTGAAACCATCTGTATGGTCATGTAATTTTAAGATCCCAAGTATCACACACTGCAGCCATTCACCATGGTGGGCTGTCATTTGTGAATAATTAATGAAAAAATTCAGTGTTTTGTTAGAACTTTGTTTGAATCTCAGTAGCGTTAAAAAAGTTACATTACATTGACTGGTTGCATGGTGTAACGGGTAGGGTGAGGGCTTCACATGCAGGAGATTGAGTTTGAATCTGATAACATGCATTAATTTTTTTTTATTTTTAAATCTTTATAGAAATGACTTTGATCATAATTTTTATTCAATTGACTGATTTAAATGTACTTTTTTTATTTCCATTCCTTTGTCACATCATTTATGTTTATGTGCCGATTACCATGCGAAAAAATTGCACATTTTGTAATGAAAAATACATTTTTCATACTATTGCACAGGAGGTAGAAATAGTTTATTTTGTCTTTTGTTTTTTAATCAATAGATTGAATGTTGTAGTAGATAAATATAATTAAATTCACACTAACAGAAATTCTGAGTGGAAAAAGAATAATACAAAGAAAAATTAAATAAATGAAAAAGTTCATATGGTGATTAAACTGACGTTACAAAGGAAGAGAAGTAAAAAATTACATTTGAACCAATTAATAGAATAAAAATAGTGATCAGAGTGATTTTGATAAAGATTTAAAAATAAACAAAAATTAATGCACCTGATGATATTCAAACCCTCCATCTCCTGCATGTGAAGCCCTTACTGCATTCATTATACCATATAATCAGTCTATGTAATACAACTTTTTAAATGCTGTAGAGCGCTATGCAAAATTCCTAAACTTTTTTCGTCAGTTACTTGGAAACGAGGGCCGCCAGGGCGAATGGCAGCATGATGTGATACTTGGCATCTTAACCTACATCACCGTATCTTTGATTTCAAAAAGTCCATCCCATCATTGGGGACCTCTCTTCGTGAATGTATGCTTAGGCGTCTGTGTGGTTGGCGTGCGAATGTAACTACTTGCAAAAGAGCAAGAGCTCTAAATCTAATGTGAATACTGTTTTCTGTTAATGTGTTTCTGTTCTCAACACATTGGCCCCACTATAGGTGAATAGTTGCCTTTACCATATTTTATGTATCACTCCATCCAGGAATATCCTTTGTTAATGTGGTAGACATCTCAACTGAAGCTGATTTCTTGTATATCCACTGGAGAATGTCCGCTGTAACTTACTCTGATGTGGCATACATTCTTAATCAGAGATATGCCAGTGTACCTGGTTGAGGTTGTGTAATATTTCTGCCAAAGTAAAGATAAAGAGGTGCCAGGTGCAGTAAATGAAATGGCCATTCAGTGTACCTATCTTGATATGTCCACTGACAAGCAAGTTGACCACTGAGGAAAAACAAAATGTCAGTAAACAGTATTCTTTCGTACAACAGGAAGGACATTAAGTTTTTTAAAGATTACTGTACACTTTCACTGACCTAAATGTGACTTACTTCTCCGCTAAGTAATGTTTCTTCCAGTAAACTACCAGTAAAATCTAACTCATTAAAATATATTTCAGCAGAAAACTCCATCATACACTTTTAAATCTGTGTGGTTTAAGACAAGTTGTTTGCTAGTACAGCCCAAGAAATTATGTGGGAACATCCAGTTTAAGTGAGGGATTGTCAAAGGCTTTTCCACCTTAGCAGTGTTAAACCATATGAGATTTGAGTCATTAGGATTTTCTATGATGCGTGGAACTCTTTGACACAAATGCTTATACCACTCACATCTGGGCCTATTGAGATTCTATCTCTTCTATGTGAAACATTCCACTTTAGGAACAACTATAAGTCCTCATTAAACCAACGTGTGTAAAGTAGTCCATACAGCCTACTACATATATAGATGTATCCTGCAGAACTTTTAAAAATAGATACCTTCAGTCCTCCGGTATTACGCTGCCTTTCATAATTGATTTCTTTCTGACAGCATATTCCATTACTACCTTATACTCTATCTTGTGTCAGTATGCTTCCTCATTACTTTCCTCTCTGTCCTGCTACTTCTTTTTTACTGACATTCTTCCTCTTGTTCTTTTCATTTTCATATTGTTTCCAGTCATGGATGTCAACCTTGCCTTTAAGTATTTGTGCATATATTTTTTTAATTTATTTTTGATGACTGATTTTCATTCAGTTCCCTTGTCATACACCACACCTCAGATCTTTTACACCACACCTCAGATCTTTTTCTCGGCTTAGGATGTAGAGTAAATGTCTTTCTTTAGTTACTTTTGTAATATACACTTACTTTCCACTGTCTTCTTTTATTAGTTTCCAAAGAAAATGTTGAAACCTATTTTTTAAGTTTGCTGTATTTTTTCATCCCACAACACTATTTGCATCAATGGAATGATTTTGGGATCAGTAGTTTTTGTTTATATTATAAATACGTTTTTATGGTTACATTTTTGGAGCTTGTCATTGATGTCAGAAGTGTTTGTTGCATTATTTTTAACAGACAGAATGGTGAATACATTTAAAAATCCTATTTTGATGTGTTCTATGTTGCAAGTATGTGCAAATTTATTTTGAAATATAAATTTACTAGTATTAAAAAATTTAGATGTTGTTTGCTTTTCTTAAACATGCAGACAGAGGCTTCATTTGTAAGTAATACCAGTTTTGCAAATTGTCAAACTCCAGCCGTATTTGTGGTCGGTTTAGTTCAACTTGTATGTCTCATATGTGATAGACAGCCCTCTTAGCTCCTCCTTGCAGTAATGTATAGTGCCTCTGAAATCTCATACCATACATCTCATTTAGTTCATTGATATGTGGTGGTTTGAAAGAAAACTCATTTGGATGAGCTGAAAGTAAGCACTGGTTCTGGGAAGTTTGTAACAACAGAAGCACAGCATGAGAGTTAAACCAAGTTTATTGCTACTAAATCTTCACTTGTTTAAACAATGGTGGTTCACATGATGAAGCTGCAGAAATTCATGGTGAAATTTGTACCAAGTTAATGTGCAGATGCTTGTGAAACACTGCTTGTATGGTAATTTTGCCATTTCATCAATATTCTGGTGTGTTAAAAGAGTTTTTATTGCATTGCAGTGTTGATGGCAAACAGTTAATACACTCAGCAAGTCTTGGAAGCATCTATTGTGACATACATTGCCATTGTGCTGTATATATGGTAAAGCACACACAATGTTCCAGGCATATTCTTTGCAATTATGGAAGGAGGAAAATGTTTGTGGAAATGAAGGGAAAGAGATATCCATCATTGGATGATAATAAATGGGTAGTGCATTTAGCTTTTTTGTTGATGTTACATAGATTTACATGACTCAGATATCACTATAAGAAGAGAAGCTACTTATCATTGAGGTCTGTGTTGAAATTAATGCCTTAATGTACCAGCTTTGTCCATCCGAACAATTGGCTTGTACAGGAACAAACATTTTTTGATCATCTTTCATTACTGTGAGTACCTCCAGAGACGGCTTCCTTCCTTTACAAACAAGACATCAGGTTTTACCCAGTAAAGCGAAGTGAAGACCTGGCCAGGATGGCCATACAGTTGTGCTCATCCACAAGAAACACAGAGAAGGGGTGTTGTCAGTAAACACCCCAGCATTTTTGCAAGTGAAACACTGTCACACACTAAACATCTATGCGCCAATGCTTGGTGCAGCACAACAGTTGAACATTGACTGACACTAGTCTTTGAAAATACTTCTTGCACACTATCATTGTGACAACTTCTATTTACAGTGTCATTTCTGTGAATCATTGTTTCATCAGAATAAAGCAGTAGTCACTTTCTCATGCTTCATTTATTAATTAATCCAATGTTGTACACATTTTCTGAAACTAATTTGTCTCATTCACACATAGTGACTCATTTATTCTGGTGCTTTTTAAAACCAAATCTTATAGAAAGAAAAATTTCTGTCAGAGAAGTCCAGATCTCTGCGCTAAAAGCAGCTGCAGTGTTTTTGCAAAGTTGGTATTTCTTTGTATTATTCATATCACAGAACTTGCTGCGTAACAAGGCATATGTCTATATCATCAGTGAAATATTTAATGTATGAACTTTTCTTCTTCTTCTTCTTCTTCTTCTTCTTCTTCTTCTGTATAGCTGCTTGAATCCCACATTGCTTTGCACCATTCCCTCCTGCCATAATGTGCATACAATTGACTTAATCATCTTCTACGTTTTGTTTGCGCATTCCCTCATCGTTTTCAACTGTACTGCTGCTGATTTATCCTCCTCGTCATCAATAAATTTGATTTGATTAACAGCAACCTATCAGACATGCCTGTGAAAGTGTTTTCCATGATCACTGTCCACGCTTTCAACACACACTACTTTGAACAGGAATGTTAACTATATCTACTGTACCTTATCAGATGACGAAACTAGTTCCTACTAATTCCTGGCCTACAGTTCACTTACAGTAAACCAGGATCCCAACCCCTATTAATTTTCTTGTCAGTAGTGACCGTGTTCATGCAAAAATCCATTAAAATTTTAATTGATCTTTTAAATAAAAGTAAAATACAGGAAATAATGTTAAAGAATGTGGAAGAAACCTGATTGCTTACTAATGAAACAAGTAAAAAGTCAGTTGTAGTTAATGCTGGAAGAAATGCAAAAACTTTTCAGAATATGACAGTGTTTAGAATTTACCAAATAGTGCCTCACTTGTAGCAGAATGTTCATCAATATAGCTGGCACATTCCCCTGATGACTCTGGAATAGGGCAATATGACGTGTTCTTACAGGTAAACAAACTTTATTCAGGACAAAATTAACCAGTTTAATGTTCATCAATATAGCTGGCACATTCCCCTGATGACTCTGGAATAGGGCAATATGACGTGTTCTTACAGGTAAACAAACTTTATTCAGGACAAAATTAACCAGTTTAAAGTTTTCCCCCTGTTTAAACATTAGCAATAAGTCTAGCTAATGTGCTGTGATTGGTTAAAGCTAACTGGTTTAATGTCGCCCACTTTACGATATGCATACTTCAGTAGCACCTTGAATAAGATATTGCATAATCCACTGCAAAATTTCACTAAACATGCCAAAGAAAGAGAGACATGTATAAAGATGGTTAATGCCAATTTACATATAATGACACATAACATAAAATTAAAAAAAAATAAAGTAGAATATTTCTAATTATTGTAAGAAATCTGGAATGTGTAATGCAAATGCTAATAGATTTCAACAAAAACATTTGCAGTTACATTTTACTGTGAAAAGCATTACACAGCGGATTCAGTTTTAGTTCAGTGCTTGAAATTGTTGGAAGTATTATTTAAAGGAATGTGTCGGAAAGTTATGTTCGGTGAATAACAACTATGAGGAAATCCATGTATGAACTCATCAAAGCGAAGTTAAGTTTCATTGAATAAATCATTTAAAAATATATGTAGAATTGTTAGAGGAGAGTTGCTTAACCATTACAATATTCAGAGAAAGAAACTTAGCTTAGTAATGGTCGTGTATTGGCAGCACACAGACATATTTCAGTGATTGTAATCATTGTTAAATAATGCTGCTGCAGATTTCCTCTTGAAATAGGTAGTTAGTGTGAAGGTGCAGTAAAAGATGTACACTGATGAACCAAAACATTATGACCATCTACTTAATATCTTTTTTGTCCGTCTTTGGAATGAAATAATCACTGATTCTGCAAAGCAGGGTTCTGGCAGTTTGCTGGTAGTTTTGTGGAGGTATGTGGCATTAGATGTCTACGTACAAGTCATGTAATTCACATACATAATGTGTTGCTGATTCGTGTACGCAGTAATGGCGCCTTACACCAATGCAACTTGGTTCCATAGGATTTACACCAGGTGAATTTGGTTGCTGAGACATCAGTGTGAGTTCACTATAATGCTCCTCAAAGCACTGTAGTAAGTTTATGGCTTCGAGAAATGAACAGTTATTCTGCTGAAAGAGGACATTGCATTTGGGGAAGACATCAAGCATGGGGGTACAGGTCGTTTGCAGCTGTGATCATGTCTTCAATTACTGTGATGGTCTCGTGCACACTGCAATCGTAATTGACAATATAAGTGGGTTGACATGTAAACACACATGGGTAGTCAGCTACGGAGCTCCATGTTCATCAGTGTTCGATGGATGGTGTGCTCCAAAACTCTTGCACATGCACCGGCATTGTGGTCTTTTGGCAGGGACACCAATCATACTTCACAGAGCAGAGAAGCCTCCAAGCCCCACATTTTGTGAAGATTTGTGGACATCCAACCATTTAGCATCTAGTGATGGTTTCACTGCCTTATTTCTTTCCGTAGATGCTCATGACTGTATTATGTGAACATTCGACCAGCTTCCCTGTTTTCAAGATACTCATTCACAGGCTCTGTGTAATAATAATCTGTCCGTTATCAAAGTTGCTTATCTCAAGGGATTTTCCTGCTTGATGCCCTCATCTTCACTAGGGTGATAGCATGTCCGTGTCTGTTCCACCTGTATACTTTTATGTCACGTGCCTGCAACACCATCAGGTGGCATCCACCGCGGCGGGTAGTGGTCATAATGTTTTGGCTTATCAGTGTTGTGTATATTATGGTCTTGTTGATGGAAGCATTGGTGGCCAAATATGCAAAACAATTCTAATTCATAATGAACGATGTTATGTTTGCCAGTGTCACTGTATGTAAATGCACTTGCAACCACCATTCAAATGTGTAGTTTTTGTATACAGTTTTAATTTGGCAGTTTGCATTGTGCTTTGTAAATTGTCCTGGTAAGAAATGTGTATCTGTACTGTTCCCATGTCATCACAGTCTTTAACCCATTGCATGGAAAATTAATCCAATATGCATAACATTTAAATACATATTGTCCCCAATTTTTCTTCATTCCACAATACGGTGCTAAACAGGCCATGTATCTACAGCTATACCTCACTATTTATGTTCGCATATTGCTCAACAACCAACAAACAATAACTGCTATCTACTCATTGTTCATCAAAACTTGCTGCACTCTCGCTTTTGCAGAACATTATCCAGAGTTAAACCATATTAAATATTTTCAATTTGAGCATATACACATTATTAGGAGAAAAAACAGCATCAAATAATAATAAAACAACAATAAATACAGCAAAATAAAAACCATTCAGTTTCTTGACTGTTACTAAGGATACCCAACCCAAGCTGTGATGTGTTACGTTATACACAAATATAAGTACAAAAATTAAATGTATATAGAAATTTGGATTTATAGTCTTATCTTCACACTCTTTGTAAGGTAATAACTTTGCCAGCATTTCGAGGCAATGTTTCAAGACATGTGTAGCAAATTATTTAGCACTCAGTTGTCATGTACACCGTATTCTTTACCTTAGAAAGTTACGTTAGAGGTAATTTTGTAACATTTTCTTCTCTATTAAATTTGAAATATAGAACCATGGACTTACATTAATGATTCTGAGATGTACGGGTAAAACAATTTTCCTGGCTATTCATAAATTCAGCAAAATAAGTACATGCTAGGGTCCGTGTTCCCTTGCGAACAACTGCTTTGTTATCCGAAGAATTTAAAAAATGCAGAAAGGGCAAAGCTTCGTGATCCAACACTGAACAATTTTTCATGAGGATGATGAAATATATTGTAGGGCTTGTTTGAATTTTTACACACTACTTTTTTACATTATTTATATTACTCTCCAGTGTTCATGCCACTGAATGTTCAGTTGTTTCTTGTCTCTAATCAAATAAACTTGATCTCTATCAAAAAACTGTTCAAATATTGTATTAATAGTCCCAGCTGGTTATCTGTGATTTTTGTTTTGGGTGCATAGAACTGCTGAATCGTCTTCTTTCTATGCAGCACACACAGCAGTTGTAAGATTGTGTCTGTACTATCTACAGGGCAGAAGAAACAGAGAAACGGTGTTTTTCAATGGTGGGCAATATTTCTTTCTGATGACACTATGAAATGTTCCCACTCAAGTTGCTATTCTTTTGTTGAGTATGTCTTGTTAATGGACCTGAACTGTACCTTTTATATGTTACATTTATATAAAAATATGGTTTTTATTTTTGTTGTAGGAAATTTCTGACAGGATATAAATAAGTTTGCATTAAAGGAGGCCACTCACAGAAAAACAGAAGTGTTCAGTTTAGGGTTGCCACAGGTTCTGGAAACCAGGGGATTTCAGACACATCAGGGAAATCTGGGGGGGGGGGGGGGGGGACACTGGAGAAACTCTCTTTTTGTCTCAGCAGATCAAATGGTTTGTTTACTGAGGTGTCAGGCATTGTCACTGGCTGGATGCAGCTGTACTCCTTATTACTCCTTTTCCCCGTCCTACCACTCCCCTCAGCTTGCAGTCAGTGTTGCCACCATTTCTTACTACTAGCCTAGCAGCTGCCGACGAGAGGCAGGGTGGCATGGGGAGTGGTTTATGTGGATTTGATTCTCAGAGACTGAAGAAGCAGTGGCCGGAGACGGCAATCCTGTGCATGAGTTGTGTTTGAGTGATTGTGTGAATGTGTATGTGCTCTTGTTTTCTGACAAAACCTATGGCTGAAAATTTAGTTGTGAGAATGTGATTGTCTTTTCTACGGGTCTATCTGTGGTTCAGCAATCTTCTTTATGGTGAGTTATTATTGATTCTCAGAGAATTTGAACAAAGTATCTGTTGCATGGATTGATCACCGTGGTCTCATTTCATCAACATGCTCTCTGTCACTTGTGAATAGCTGGCCATGCGAATGGACTTCCACTACGGGCCAAAACTGCAAGCCGCTTCTGCGGGTATCTGTAATGGATCAGGCCTGCTGATCTGAAGCCATTCAGTTCCACTAGTGTGCAGGCACTGCCCGTCAGATCTGGTCTCACCAATCTGCCCGCAGGCCAGGTCTGTTTGTGTGTGACCTAATGCAACGTATTTTCATGATTTATCCGTGGACCTAAGACTGCAGTGCTCCTCAGCAGGCCAGAGGCCACGGGTGATGGATTTCAGGAATTGCGACTGTGTTATCGCAAGAACATTGTACAGTGTGTCATTTTATTTGTTCTAGTACATTTTGGCACTTCAAAAGTAGTTTATATGTTAGAAAATATGGACAGTAAGAATAAGACAGTTGTGTCAGTCATTGGCAGTTTGTACACTATGTACTCAGATATTTCTCGAAAGAGAAATCACACTACACCTGTAAAATAATAGATGTAACACAGTGTGTAATAACGGACAATAACGAACATAGTACAACCGATATTTTATTGACGGTCACCAATAGTGTTGGTTTACACAACTGTTTTCTGCCTTATACAGTTCTTTCAAGATGCCTACTTTTTTCTGAGGCTACTTCTGAAATCAGTGAAGGTATTTTAAATGTCTTGCAACTCCAATGAACTGTCTGTTTTTGTCAACAGATGTTTCATTTTACTGAAATAAAATAACATCAATGGGCTTAATGAAGCACATATACCATTTGGCTTGCTTTCTCTGTCTAATAACAGCACATTATAAAAGATGTACATGTTAGTACCTAAAATATCTGCTCACATGTTTAGAAATACAGAAGTCCTTAATTTTTTTTGTCAACTTACATCTTTGTTTACCCTTGAGCTCTCAAAATTTGTCTGGGAAAAATGCTAAAACTTGTCCGGAAATCAGGGAAATATCAGGAAGTTTCACTTGGGGAAACTTGTGGCAACCCTGTTGTTGTCAACAGGCACACACAAAATGCCTGTGAACAGCTCAATGCTTCTGCTTTTGTGTGAGTGAATTTTATTTTTATATGACTCTAATAAAATGTTCTTGGTATTCCAATTCAACCATTTCATTGACATTTCACAATATATCTGAAGTGCAACCTGCCTGATCCTCTGGGGAAAATAAAAGTTGTTACCTAATGGGAACTACCAGTATCGCAGCAATCTGGCTTGACCAGAAATACAAAAATATTTTGTTCTTAGAATTGGTCTCCACAAGTTGTATTTTTATGTTACCATTCAGTCTGGCATGATGCAGCCAACATGGTTTTACCCTCCTGCCTTAATTTCTTCTTCTCAGGATAGCACTTAAACCAAATGTCCTGATTTATTTGTTGGATGTGTTCAGATATCTGCCATTCCTACAATTTTTGCTCGCTACTGCTTCCTCCTGTACCATGGAAATTATTCCCAAATCTTTTAATACACGTCCCATTATCCTGTTCCTTCCTTCCCTCACTGAATCTATGTGAAGCTACTACCTTCTCAGTCCACTCAATCTTTCGTAATGCATGCACAGCCTCGTGTGTGTGTGTGTGTGTGTGTGTGTGTGTGTGTGTGTGTGTGTTTGCAAATGATGTCAAGTTAATAAGCTAAGTTGTTAATTTGATCGTTCAATTTACAGGTCACTGGTAGACCAGTACTTTGGTGGTACCTTTGATGTTGAATTGAAGTGTACAGAGTCTGAAGATGAACCTCCAAGTCACAGCATAGAAAACTTTCTGCAGCTGAGTTGCTTCATATCGCAAGATGTCCGATACATGCATTCAGGCTTAAGATCTGTGAGTATATAGTAAATGTCTTCTCTTCGTGTCGGAATATAGCCAGGTTGACCCAAAAGTGCTTAAGTGTGGTGCATATTGTTATTTCAGTCCCAGGCTATTGTCATCTTTGTGAATGTGTGTGTTATTGACATAAAATGTAGTTAATTTAGTGAAGTACCCAAGGCGAAACTGTGACTGTCCTTGTTTGTGTCTGTATCAGGAAATAAGACAGGATATCCAAAATATATCATATGACTATATTGTTACATTCCATCCTGGATTTTCCACTGTTTGAGTAATCATAATTGTAGCAACCTCCCAGTTACCACTTTGTAATTTTTTGTTGTTATTGCTAAACTTATTTAAACATTACATTTTTCTTCTGCTGTGTGTAGCCACTCCCGATTATCTGGGATAATGTGGGTCAGATGATGTGTGACAAATTGAAAAACGTGAATAGTAGAGAGATTTGAAAATGTGTTCTTTGTTCAAAAGTTTATCAAATTTCTGTTCATAGACATTGTAGGCATGGTTATTTCTTAAATTAGTCTGTGATGGTGGTCTGCTTCTGAGAGGAACTGACATTTTTTCGCATGGCAGTTTGAATTTTTCTTGCAGCAATAGCGCAGTTGTACTGAAAGGCCCTCTGGCTCATATAATCTAGAAGGGTATCAGCACACTGCAGTGCGGGATAATGTCTGACAAGGTCACTGTCTTCATCCCCACTTTCACATTCACTGTCCTCTTTGTTTTATTCTGAAGCAGCGGTCACAATTTCGGCATCACTCTTGTACTGGAAGTTGGATTCACACTTGTCAGTCTTCAGCCACTCATTCAAATTTTCATCATCGACATCTTCAGAAGCAAGTAAATACATTGCCAGATTCACCATTTGTGCAGTTGTTTTTTGCTCATCACTGAAACCTTACAAATCACTATCTTTTATATCTGGAAGAATTTTCCTCCATGATCGAACTAGGGTATGGGGTTTGGTGTTTGGTTTGCTACAATGTATGCTATCTAGATTCGTCAGCTGCTTCCAGAACGCCACCAAATCATCCTCATCAACTAGCTTTCTCAGTAGAACAGCCCAGTAGTGCCGTTATATTGATGAAGTTAAGCCTTGCTACATTGGCTGTATAATGGTGGTCATGTTAGGAGCTGAAAACTTAGTTATGATGAGACCATAATAAAATACGAGAATCCTTTTATTGGGATGTGAAGACGTGTTATCAAGCAATAAAACGGCCTTCTTTAGCAATCCTTTTTCTTCTAGAAATTATCAAACTTGTGGCTGAAAATGAGTGTGGAACCAGTTTTTGAAAAATTTCACTATCCATCCATGCTATTTTTTATTGTAATAATATACCAGGAGGCTCTTTGCTGCAATATCCTTGAATGCTCTCCCCCCCCCCCCCCCGCCCCCCCCCCCCCCCCCCCCCCCCACACACACACACACACACACACACACACACCCTACCCCTGCAATCACTAGTAGTTTCACTTTGTGGTTCCCAGAAGCATTAACAATGCACAAACCTGTAGTGTGTTCTTTACACAGCTTAATCCAAGAGCATGAACTTCTTTCGCAAATTTGGTCACAGGTGATGCTCCAAAAATGAACAGTAATACTGTACATTGACGGCCTGCCGTGGAGGAACATAATGCGTTAGGATAACACCATCATAGTCGTACACGAGAATCACCCTAACTTTCACCATACTGAGGCTCTGATGCACTTTCGACTTTCGCAGCAACCCCTAATGACACCATTCGTTGGATTGGCGTTTCAGTTTTGGCTTGTACAATGTGGCCCATGTCTCATCCAGTGTT
Source organism: Schistocerca americana (assembly GCF_021461395.2). Classification (NCBI taxonomy): domain Eukaryota; kingdom Metazoa; phylum Arthropoda; class Insecta; order Orthoptera; family Acrididae; genus Schistocerca; species Schistocerca americana. The sequence goes on from NC_060123.1 coordinate 229,037,290, forward strand.
ACGATATGGCGTAAGAAAGCCTCTCCTTTGCACTCGTAGCACTCAAAGTGCATCTGAGCAGTGTTGTAACCCATCCATTTCTGTATTTCCCTCAAGTCATGCGGAACCCATCTTGATGCAATTTTTTGCATGCCCAGGTGTCCCTTCAGGATTCGAAGCACAGTCATTTGTGCTAACCCGGTTGCGTGGGCAAGCTCACGCATTGTATGGCGTCAATCACTGTCCACTAACGAGGCAACAGCATGCACTACTTCTTCAGAGACACTAGGATGACCTGCCCGATGCATGTCTGCCACAGTGTGCTGACCTTCGTTGAAGGCTTTTACCCAATGTGCCACTGTTCTGTACGGCAACGCCGTTTTCCTGCATGCCTCTTGAAGACCTCGATGACACTGTCGTTCTGTATGCCCTGTGGCACATTCAATCTTGATCCATCTCCGTTGTTCCTGCTTCGAAAACATAGTGACACCCTTATGTTAGACCACTTGCTCACAAGTGACTGTGTTTCTCTCGATTGTGCACACACCAGTGACGTGGGACGGGCAAGTCCATTTGCTCGCAGGTAAGGTAGGTATGTCAACAACGTGTGCTATCAGCGACAATAGTAGATTCCATTGCCACTATTTAAGTTCCAACCTACATACTTGGTAACTGTCAGAAATATTTACACAACCTGTTATGCACTAGACTATAGCCTACCTGTCTGATTTATGACATTACATTGTTGAGTCATTTATGAGTTCTCCGTTGTTCCTGCTTCGAAAACATAGTGACACCCTTATGTTAGACCACTTGCTCACAAGTGACTGTGTTTCTCTCGATTGTGCACACACCAGTGACGTGGGACGGGCAAGTCCATTTGCTCGCAGGTAAGGTAGGTATGTCAACAACGTGTGCTATCAGCGACAATAGTAGATTCCATTGCCACTATTTAAGTTCCAACCTACATACTTGGTAACTGTCAGAAATATTTACACAACCTGTTATGCACTAGACTATAACCTACCTGTCTGATTTATGACATTACATTGTTGAGTCATTTATGAGTAGTATACATTTTTTAACCATCTGATATACTACTTTGTAATGAAACAATGGAAAATCCAGTTTGGAATGTAACAATATTATGAAAAGGAAAGTTGTTACTCACCATATAGTGGAAATGCTTAGTCGCAGATAGACACAACAAAAAGCCTGCCACAAATCAAGTTTTCAGCCATCAAGGCCTTCGTCAACAATAGATGGCAGACACTCTGTGGTTTCAGGTGCCTGAGACTGCGGTTTTGTGTGTGTGTGTGTGTGTGTGTGTGTGTGTGTGTGTGTGTGTGTGTGTGTGTGTGTGTGTGTGTGTGTGTTTTGTCTATTGTTGATGAAAGCCTTAATGGCTGAAAGCTTTATTTGTGACAGTCTTTTTGTTGTGCCTTTCTACGATTCAGCATCTCCATTATATGGTGGGTAGCAACTTTTCTTTTCATAATATTGCTACTACTTTGTAAGTAATGTGTGTGATTTTTACGTTCGTAAGTAGAATCCTGAGGGGTTTTTTTCCATCTGTAAACTACTTAAGTTTTTTGTTGCTGTTTAGTTTTCCACTGATACTGGATATAAAAATTGAAATGGATAAGTATAACATTAAATGAAGTCTGGAGAGAAACAGAATGATCATGTAGCAATCTCTAGGAGAGAAATTAAGGTAATAATGAATGTTAAAGTACGAAGAGGTGCCCAGTTTGACTTGGATCATTACCTCTCCAAGATCAAAATTAATTTCATCCCTCTCAATAAGGCCGTGAAAACCGGAAATGAAATTCATAAATATGACGATGCAAAGCTCAAAATCAATCTAGGCTTATTAGATCAATACAACCAGCAACTGACATTTGAATCTCATAAATGGATGGATATCATCTCCAATATCCAACAAGCCACTAATACTGCAATCATGGAATCTAAAAAGAGAAAACATAGATGGTGGAATGAGGTTTGTGGTGAGGTGGTGGCCCAAAGAACAAATGCCTGGAAAAAGGGGAACTCAACCAGGAGAGTTGAAGATTTTGATTTATTTCATGAAGTTCGAAAATATGCCGCTAGAACTTTATGAAGGGCTAAGCGATTGTATGAGAAACAGCAGTTAGAACAGATTGATCAGGATTTCCGCAGAAACAATGCCAGAGTCTTCTATCAGACATTCAAGTCGAATTTGAAAGCATACCAAGCCCCTAGTCTTTGTTTTAGAGACGAAAATGGAAATCTCAGCCTGACCAACAAAGAAAACTGCACGATCATGTCTCATTATTTAGAAAATCTACTTAATTGTGTTGAACTGAAAGAAAGATTCCCTGTATGTCCCCCAATCCACAAATTACCCAACTCATTGCCACTGGTAAAGAGGAGATCAGAGAGATCAACAACAACATTAAGAATAATAAGGCAGCTAGAGAGGATTCAATAGTGGTGGAACTACTGAAGCTGGCAAATAATGAAACTATAGATGTACTAGTCCAACTTTTTGAGGAGATATGGACACTGGGATGATACCAACTGAATGGCAGTCAGCTTTAATCCATCATCTACACAGAAAAGGTGATAAAAAGAATGTCAGTAACTATAGGGGCATTTCATTGGTATCTGTTCCATATAAGATTCTCTCCAAAGCATTACAGAACAGAGTAGGTCATCTTGACCAACTGATTGGGGAAAATCAAGCTTGTTTCCGAAAGGGCTGTTCATGCCCAGAACAGATCTTTAACCTGAAGAACATCATCAGGTACAAAAAAAACAAACTGGAGGAAATAATTATGTGATCGTGTTTGTTGATTTTCAGAAGGTGTAGGACTCCATCAACCGAGAGACAGAGTTTGGGATGGATGATACATCAAGAAAGCTGATCAAACACTCTCACTAACACAGTGTCAAAAATAAAATTTATGGGTGAGGTTTCAAAACCCTTTACAATCAAAACGTGAGTAAAACAATGAGACGCACTATCCCCACTCTTTTTCAACTGCGTGTTGGAAAAGGTCATTTGAGAGTGGAGAAAGTTGTTAGCACAAGAAGATACAAATGAAGAGCAGCTCAGACTTGGTCCTAAGAACAAAGGGGTGTACATTGACTGCTTGGCTTTTGTGGATGACGTGGCTATTTTTGCTAACAACATATAGAGTCCGCAGTCAACAAGATCAATAGGCTGTCAGAAAGTGCTGAAAAATTTGGACTCCAGATCTCTATTCAAAAGACAAAACATATGACAAACATCTGTGATGGATCTGGATGGATGGTCACCAATCTGGCAAAAATCAGACGAGTTAAGAATTTCAGGTATCTCAGTGAAGTCATCTAGGAGAATGGGTTAGAAGAAGAAGCAGTTAATGTCAGGATGAGGCAGTTAGATCAGGCATACCAAATGACAAAGAATACCTGTAACAAAAAGTCTTTGACTAAAGGGGCCAAGTTCCAACATTATAATACAGCTGTAAAACCTGAGGGGTTATATGCATCTGAAACTTTGACCATACATAGACAGGTCAAACTGAGTGGCTGGAAAAGTGAGAATGTAGGATATTAAGGGAAATCCTAAGTAATAGATGGGTTGATGGACAGTGGCGAATGAGAGCAAATGAGGACTTGGACAACAAGACAGAACCTATCACAGCACCCATTAAAAAGAGACGATTATTATTTTACGGTCATCTCATGAGGATGGACAGTGATCAACTAACAAAAAGAATATGGAGTTTCATCCAATCCAAGAAAACAAGGCTGAGATGATTCAAAGAATGTGAAAAAGATATTAGGCTGATTGGTATCTCAGAGAGAGAAATTCCTGACAGGAACAAATTTAGAAGATTGGTGAACAACTACTAAGGTTTTAAAATGGGACCAATGTTCAAAAGACGTACAGGACCTTTGTTCGAAGAGCATAAACAGACACTTCTTGATGGGCTCAGAAGATACTGGTAAGAATTCAAAGCAGAAACAAGAACAAGATCCAGACACTAAAATGAAATTGGTTGTTACCACGCAGTCCATAGAGGCTCAACTCGATAAAGAAAGAAAGGAAAGACAAGAAAAGAAAAAAAATGAATGTATAAGTTGAGGGCTGTAAAAATGCTTTTCTTCATTTATTTAACAGCACTAGCAAGTTATCTATTAAAAGTGACAAATGATTAAATTGGTTCAGCAAATCAAACTTATGGTCTGATACTGTAAAGCAACATTTGGAACAAGATGTGATCAACAGTATTTTCAGAAACAGTTCCTGATATTCACATCACACGTCACTGTCATTTGCATAGTGGATTGTCTTGCATTCTGAGATACAGAGTAGGTAAATGTATTGATATAACTTGTGGGTGTCTATTGCCTTGTCATCTATTAGTGGATTTACTGCCATTCATCCATTATTAAAAGAAGAAGATATTAATTATTGTAACATGTGAACATCCTAAAAGTCACTCATTTTCACTGTAATTTTTCCCAGCTGCTGGTCCTTGCAACCTGTTCACTAGAGAAGTGTCATAAAGTTCTGTCTCATCTTTGTGACGGAATTATTACACAATTATTTGATACTTACGAAGTAGGTCATTAAAGTTCTGGATTCGTTTAAAACTTACAGCCTTTTGGTGGCTCAATGGTCACAGATTTTTTAGTGATTTCAGTTTATTATAATGGTTACAAGTACTTGGCATTACTAGTACCGGCATGACTCGTCATATACCATGTAAAAACCTCAAAGTATTTTAATGTAACATAACAATTGATTTAATTTGTAAAATTGGTAGCGAGCATGTTGTAGTATGGAACTGTTTCCACTAGAACATTTGTAATACAAGAGGTGGTGCAAAGAGTGTGCTTCATATCTTTATTGTCTGATTGATCATCTGTGCAGAATAGTTTACAGTAAGAAAAATGTTGTAAGTTGAATATGCAGTAACATTTGTTTTGTATATTTTAAAAAATTTGAAACTGTGTATTAATGCTTTTGATTTATCAATTTCTGCAGAAAATGCAAGAACAGATTACAAAACTTTCTCCCTCTTTGCAACGAGATGCAGTCTACACTAAGACAGTAAGTAAAAATCATACATTTGTGTACATGACAGTAATTTGATAGAAGTATGGGCTTGCTTACTATTGCACCACAGTAGCATTTCAAGTATACCACAATGAAACATTCATATAATAAGGGAAGTTCTGGCAAAATGTAAATACTTTAGGTGTAAAGGAGGCCACTCCTCAAATAGGCACACACAGAAGAGAAAGAAAACATGGTAGCTTTCAGAAGAAGTCCTTTGTCCTGCTACAGTACAAATACATGCACACTCCTATTTGGTGAGTTGCGTCCATTACTCCTAAAGTATTTACAATGAAACCTTTATTTTTCTGCCAAAGCCTGCAATTGTAGAAGTTAGTTGCTTGTTTTCAAAAACAACCTAATAAAAAATGAGTGTGCTCCATCGAGGTAGCACTCATTGAATATTGCAGTTACATTTATATTCAATCCCACTAAATTAATTTTGATTGTTTGATTCATACTTTTAAATAATTTTTAAGATGCTGCTAATTATAATTACTGTAGCAATATAAATAGTGGCTATTTTCTTTAATTCAGGTCAGTTGAAATGTCTTACATTCTTGTGAAACACTCTTACATCATTTTGATCATTTTAGTACAGTTAGGTGTTCAAGTAAATTCCTTGTAAAAAACTGAAAATTTTTGTACATTGCTTGCTTAAAGAATTTCTGCACACCTCTGCAATATACCTTCCTCTCAATAAAAACAGTATTCACTGTTTTTATTATGTCAGGCAGAAGTTCATCAGTGAGAAGCTGAAGTAAAAAAAAAAGAAAGCAATGGCAAGTCTATCGTATAACCAAGCTCATTCTAGTGTTACATTTACCAATTTAGTCATAGACTGCTCCAGAAGTGAAAAACATGTTAGATCTTTTACCATTGTACAAATTTGTTATTGTTGCATTAAGTACTTCCATGTCTATGATACAACATTGGTGTCCTAGAAGCCAGGTTGGTAGTTCCCATTAAAGTAAAACTGTGGTTACTCTTAAAAATAAAACATTGAAACTTTCTTATCTGATTTCCCAGCAGATGCAGTGTCAGTAGATAAATTATTCAGATGCATGAACAATCTTTGTTGCAATTATGTAATTGTTGTATTAATCCCAGTTATGCTTTTCAAGTGGTTGGTGCATCATCAGACTGGAACAATAAGGACCTAATTACAGCTCAGATATGCAACCCAGCAAACAATGGGTTTAAAATCACTGACTTAAAAACTTACTTGTTTGAACACTGAAAGTTTAAGTATTGGGCTCAGTTGTCATGTAAAATGATACCCTTGTCATAAACTGCAAGTTAATGTAGGTGAACTATAAAAAAAGCTAAAGGAATAAATAGCAATGAAGAAGAATGTGTCTTATAATTGAAACTCACCTTAGCAGAAGGAAGAGCTAGGACAGTGGTAGGTACATGTACAACCACCAGACTAAATGAGGTGGAACTGTGCTACTTGAGAGCCAGTGAGGTGTAAAAAATTGTCTTTCCATAATTAACTGCTCATTATGACTGTGTTCTGCAGGCCGTCTCATTAATTTGGCAATTTTTTAGTTCTTCCAAGAGAGAAAGCTTTTTGTCCTTTGGGGGCATATCTGAGGATTTATTAATTTGTCCAAAGGAGGCTGATTGTGCTTGTTTCTCCCAAGATGATAGGAGAAGGTTGTTACTTTTCATGGTACACTTCCTAGTTAAAGGGTGTTCTTGAAATCTTCAGGGCTCATCCGGTTTGACCAATATATGAAGAGGGTCACCGTAAGCACATGATTTTGTAGATGCCGGAGCAAGAATATAGGTCTTTCAGTGGTCATTCATTGTGATGAAAATTGTGTTAAATCTTATCGTTAATTGTGAAAGGTACCTTCACATGATGGCCTTTAACAAGTTTTGTGAGGGAGACAAGATGGACTCAGAAGTAATAGCACTGAGGTTGAGGGAGATATTGCTTTTACAGATTTTTTTAATTACATATTCTGTCAGACTAGTATGGTACCCATTGGTAAGAGCAGTGTATCTCAAGTTTGCAAGCTCTTCTTCAGAAGTTTCTGGATCTAAGGGGAGTTCCCAGACTGGAAAGTATTAGTTGAGTCGCTACAGGAAAATTTTTTCGTATCCTTCTCTTGTTTGGCTTACCTTGACATAAAAAATATATACACTAATGTTTCCGATCAAGAAACAATATATATCATTTTGACAGTCTGTCCAGATGTAGCAAATTAAATCCAGATGAAGCTGATGGGCGTATCTGTCTCCTCCACCTCATTACATCATGTATTTATTTTTCTTTTAGTAACATCCTGTCTAAACAGAGGCGACCATGCAATGGGCAACTAGCTCACAGGTCATTAAGCACACACATTTTTCAACACCCTTGAAAACCGCTATTTTACCCATGCTTCCACTCTTTGTAAGAAACTCCCATTTTAATGCAAACATGTGGACAATATTTTTGCTATAATGAATGCATCCATGGATGACATGCACCTCCTCTCATATAAATTTGGCTATCTTCATCCAAAAGTGGTTTCCACTCACCATCACATCAGTGAATGAATGCTGTATCAACTATTTTGACCTAACATTATCTTTATTCAATAATATATCAAGTTTTGTATTGATAGAAAGTCCACAACTAATGACATCGGCATCCACTTGACATCTTGCCACTCTTTCAGTTACAAAAGAAGCTTTTTTTTCTTCTGTGGTCGACAGTTTGTGGCCTCCCCTCAGATTCAGAAACTGTGGGAAAAAGAGATTTCAAACTTAAGACTTACTGCTAGAACCAATTGATGGTATGGTAGGCCAAATATACAATAAAAAATATGTGAAACAGATCCTCCCTCAACCCCAGAGCCAGTACTTCTAAGCCCATCTATGTCTCCTTACCTTTTCTAGGAAACCTCTCTCACAGGCTCACCAACCTTGTTATTTGTAATCACATAAAGGTAGCTTTCACAATTCACGATAAGCTCCAACATCATAATTATCACAATGAACAATCATCGAGAGATCCATATTCTTGCTCTGGGGTCTACAAAAATGTGTGCTTACAATGCCCCTTTTTGTACATTGATCAAACTTGACAAGTCCTCAATACTAAATTTCAAGTACTAGAAAGTAACAATATTGTGAAAAGGAAAGTTGCTACTCACCATATAGCAGAGATTCTGAGTCGCAGATAGGCACAACAAAAAGACTGTCACAAATATAGCTTTCGGCCAGTAAGGCATTAGACAAAATTAGACGACAAACACACACACACACACACACACACACACACACACACACACACACACACACGACTGCAGCCTCAGGCAGCTGAGGCCCCACTGTAAGCAGCAGCACTAGTGCATGACGGGAGTGGCAACTGGGTGTGAGTAAGGAGGAGGTTGGGACAGTTAAGGGGAAGGTTAGTAGGGTAGGGGTGGTGGACAGTGACATGCTGTTGTGAGAGTGCACAGGTGGGAAGGGGTAGGGCAGCTATGTGCAGTTGGGAGGTTAGATGGAGTGGGTGGTTGTGGGAGGATGTATAGGACAGGTCTTGAATCTAGGTCTATTACAGGGGTATGAGCCATGGGGTAAGGTGTTGAGAGCAGGGGTAGTGTAGGGATGGACGAGTATATTGTGTAGGTTCAGTGGATGGCAGAATATCACTGTAGGAGGTGTGGGAAAGACAGTGGGCAGGACATTGCTCATTTCCCTGCCCTGCCCTGCCCTGCCCAGCCCTGCCCTGCCCTGAAATGAGTAATGTCCTGCCCACTATCCTTCCCACCCCTCCCACAGTGGTATTCCACCGTCCACCTAATCTACGCAATATACTCGTCCATCCCTGCACAATCCCTGCTCCCAACCCCTTACCTCATGACTCATACCCCTGTAATAGACCTACATGCAAGACCTGTCCCATACATCCTCCCACCATCACCACCCACTCCACTCCAGTCACAAGCATCACCTATCCCATCAAATGCAGGGCTGCCTGTGAAACAAGTCATGTGATCTGCAAGCTAAGCTGCAAACACTGTACTGCATTCTATGTGGGCATGGCAACCAACAAGCTGACTGTCCGCATGAATGGTCACTGACAAACTGTGGCCTAGAAACAAGTGGACTACCCTGTTGATGAGCATGCCGCCAGACATGACATCCTTCATTTCAATGACTGCTTCACAGCCTGTGCCATGTGGATCCTTCCACCAACACCAACTTTTCTGAATTGCGCAGGTGGGAACTTCCATGCAATAAACCCTATGTTCCCGTAACCCTCCTGGTCTCAACCTTCGTTAGCTATTGTCCTCTCCCATCCAGCTCCTCCTCTGTTCCCATTTCAGTACTACACAGCCTTCATTCCTCCATCGCATCCAGTCTTTTTAATTCTCTCCTTTTCCACTATCTCCCCCCGCCCCCCCCCCCCCCCCCCCGCCTCCCCTCTCCCTACCTCTTCCCTGCCCTCCGTCTACCTCTCGACTGCACATAGCTACCGTACCCTCTTTCCACCTCGTCCCTGTGCGCCCCCCAACAGCACGTCACTGTCCACCACCACTACCCTACTATCCCTCCCCATCCCCACCCCAGCCTCCTCCTTATCCCCACCCAGTTGCCACTCCCATCATGCACTGGTACTGCTGCTTGCAGTGTTCACCTCAGTTGCCTGAGGCTGCAGTCGTGTGTGTGAGTTGCATTTGTGAGTGTGTGTATGTGTGTGTTTTTTATCTAATTTCGACGAAGGCCTTACTGGCCAAAAGCTATGTTCATGATAATATCTTTGTTGTGCCTATCTGCGACTCAGCATCTCCACTACATAGAGAGTAGCAACTTTTCTTTACACATTATTGTCACATTCCATCCTAGATTTTCCATTGTTTGATTTTTAACTAGAAAAGGTGCATCAAAAACAGCTCAGCCTGTTTGAGGAGAAGCAAGCGCAATCAGCTTCGTTTGGACAAGTTGCAGATCCTCTACTATGCCCCCCCCCCCCCACCAACCGAGTAGGGGAAGAAACTTTCACTTTTGGAAGAATTATATATTTCCAAGTTTGTGGGACAGTCTGCAGAAAAGTCTTAATGAGCATTTGATTACAAGAAATCAAACTTCTTACAATACTATGTTATCCATCTTCTTTCCAGAATAAAATATTTCTGACCCCCACCCCTCACCTCACACCCCCTCGTAACCTTTTCCTAATTAAAAACAATTACCCCTCCCCCTCTTCTTTCAGAATTTACGACACCTTCGTTTCCATTCTTGGCTTGATTTCAAAGAAATATTATCAACAGAAATTGAGAGATTTATACTAAATAACTTAACAAATGACAGAGCTGATCCCCCCATGGTACACAAAATGGACCAGACCACTGTTGCAGAAACAACAAAAAAGAATGCCAAATTTAAACGAATGCAAAATCTGCAAGATTGGCCATCTTGTACAGAAGCTTGAAACTTGGTGCGGACTTCAATCTGATATGCTTTTAATGGTTTCTGCAATGAAACATTGTCTCGAAACCTGGCAGAAAATCCTAAAAAATCATATGTAAAGTATGCTGGCAGCAAGGCACAATCAATGTCTTCTCGGCGCGATAGCAATGGAAATACTATCGACGGAAGTGCTGCCAAACCAGAACTACTAAAGACACACTTTTGAAATTCCTTCACCAAAGAAGACGAAGTAAATGCTCGAGAATTTGAATTGAGAACAGATGCAAACATGAGTATCTTAGAAATAGATATCCTCAGAGCAGTGAAGCAACTTAAATCACTTAAGAAAAGCCAATTTTTCAGTACAGGCTGTACACCAGTTGTGTTCCTTTCAGAGTATATTGGAGCAATAACTCCATACTTCATGATCATATACAACCATTTGCTTGACGAAAGATATGTACCTAAATACCGGGAAGTTGCACAGGTCACACCAATATTCAAGAAAGGTAGTAGGAGTAATCCACTAAATTACAGGGCCATATCATTAATGTCAATTTGAAGAAGGATTTTGAAACTTATGTTGTGTTTGAACATGACAAATTACCTTGAAGAGAATGGTCTATTGACACACAGTCAACAAATATTTAGAAAATATCGTTCTTTTAAAACACAACCAGCTCTTTACTCACACAAAGTATTGAGTGCTATTGACAAGAGATTTCAAATTGATTCCATATTTCCAGGAGGCTTTTGACACTGTAGCTCACACTTGACTTGTAGTGAAATTGTATGCTTATGGAGTATTGTCTCAGTTTTGAATCTGGATTTGTCATTTCCTGGCGGCAGAGAGGTCACAGTCTCTAGTAACTGATGGAAAGTCGTAGAGTAAAACAGTGGTGATTTCTGGTGTTCCACAAGATAGTGTTATAGGCCCTCAGCTGTTCCTCATCTATATAAATTATTTAGGAGACAATCTGAGCTAAGATGGCTATCTTAGATTGTTTGTAGTTGACGCTGTCATTTATCAGTCATCAGAAGATAAAAACAAATTGCAAAACGATTTAGAAAAGATATCTGAATGGTGCAAAAATTGACAGTTGACCCTAAATAATGAAAAGTGTGAGGTCATCCACATGAATGCTAAAAGAAATCTGTTAAACTTCAGTTACACGATAAATCAGTCAAATCCAAAGGCCGTAAATTCAACTAAACACCTAGGAATTACAACTACGAACAACTTAATTTGGAAAGAACGCAGAAAATGTTGTGGGAAAGGTATACCAAAGACTGCATTTTATTGGCAGAACACTTAGAAAATGTAACAGATCTACTAAATAGAGTGCCACTACGCTTGTCCATCCTCTTTTGGAAAACTGATGTGTGGTCTGGAATCCTTATCAGATAGGATTAAGGGAATACATCAAGAAAGTTCAAAGAAGAGCAGCATGTTTTGTATTATCGCGAAATTGGGGAGAGAGTCACTGATATGAAACAGTATTTGGGCTGGACATCATTAAAACAAAAACTGCGGCAGAATCTTCTCACAAAAATTCTATCACCGACTTTCTCCTCCAAATGTGAAAATATTTTGTTGGCGCCAACTTACATAGGGAGAAATGATCATCTTCATGAAATAAGGGAAAATAGAGCTTAAAGATATAGGTGTTCATTTTTTTCCGTGCGCGGTTCGAGATTGGAATGTAGAGAATTATTGTGGAAGTGGTTCGATGAACCCTCTACCAGGTACTTAAGAGTGATTTGCAGAGTATCCAAGTAGATGTAGATTCTTCTCAGGTCAAAATTTCACTCCAACAGCATGGCAAGCTGCCCTTTGTTACATCATCGTACATGAACCTCATGTCACACCATTTCCTTTTTTATCCCCTCCACCCTTTCACTTTTTCCTACTCTTTCATATTAATATGTGTACAAAGAAGAAAAAATAAGTGTATAATGATATGATTGATTAAATATATGAGTTTAAATATTTATCTTTCATTTTGTGACCCGTTTAGAGAACCTTGTGTAAAAACTAACTGCAAGTCTTCTCAAGCATTATCTATATAACAGTACCATTCCTGAGAGACATGCTTCCTTAAAAGACGTACTCCTCCTCAGTATTACATGGTGCTACATAACATACTTTATAGACATTATGCAAGAATAAAAAAGGAGTGAGTGCTTAAATAATGATCAAAATTACTATGACTAAGAAATGAGTACACTGAAGCAGTGAATTTCTTTGTCTTAGCATTATTAATTCTTTTGAAAATGATATGTTTCATTGGCCTGTGCAAAAATGAAAGACACTCAAAACATGTGATGGACAGAATTCCATCAGTGTGTCTTTCTGTAAGCATTTACTGTCGCTGGTGATAAGAGTGCTTGATGTAAATGTTGAGTGTGCTTAATCAAACCACTACACTCCTCTACTTTTCCATTCTCCCCTCTCCCATTCCCCTGCTCATGATTTAAATTCCTGCTGCTCCAGTGCTGCCACCGGGCTGATTTTCTACTTACGCAGTTTTTCCTGTCTGTATACTCGCTGCATCACTTTTGTGTTTACTGTCGGCAAGCGCACTGCAGTTCTACCTTATTTAGTATTGATGGCTGTAAATACAAAATATGTACCTACCACTGTACTGGCTCTCCCTTCTGCTATGATGAGTTTTAATTGCAAGACACCTTCTTTTCATTACTTCTATATTTTATTTGCCCCCTCCCCTAATGCAGTATACTCAAGGCTTTTGCTATTTATCCTTTTAGCTTTTTTTTATGGCCCCGTACGTTAAATTGCAGTTTATGACAAGGATGTTTTCTGCCATCATTTTGCATGTCAACCGAGCCCAATACTTAATGTTTCCAGCACTGAACCACATACATTTTAAAGCCTTTCAAATTAACTCACCTGTCAGTGTTATTAAACCTGTTGCTCACTAGGTTCACATATTTGGACTGTAATTATTTTCTTATTGTTCTAATCTGATGGTGTGCTAACTGCTTGAAATGTGTAATTGGAATTTATACAATAGTTATATAATTGCAACAGAGATTGTTCACTCTTTTGAAATATGTTTCTCAAATTCATGAAAAATAGACATTCGTTGTTCTTGAATTAAGCAACATACATATTAAGTGTGATTGGACCCTATCACATCATGCAGCACTATTGTGTTTAAATTTTCAGAGTTTCGAAGCAGCTCTCATTTCATTTTCGGTGATATGATATGTTCGATAGGCTATGATGTCACGATCAACGAAGCTTTCCAGTCCGGATACATTGGGTACGCCTGTACCACCACGTACAACAGCGACTGTTAACCATCCGTTACCATGAGTAAACGAATCATTGATGTCGATGCTGAAGTTCAGTCTGCAACCACAAAAGACTGCAGGTCCATCCAATAGAGAGTGTGCAGCGACAGATTTGATGGTATTCTTTTTCTTGTCGGCGGCAGATGCGGTCATTTCCACGTCTTCAATTGTTTTGTATATTGTCTGTCTTGCACGGCGACGGTATCTTCTGTCTACTTTGTCCCTAGTCTGGCAGCAACTAGATTTGCTAGCAGTACCTCCCAATTGATAATTTTTTTCTCTGTATAAGTTTCTATTGAAAGTGTCTGATTGGTTTATATGATGCTTTTCTAAATGCTTTGTGACCGGCTGGACCTAGGGTATGGTTTTGCATTGTACTACATAACACAGTGTCCATAAAATTTCAAACTTCTTTTTCTTATGCCTGCTGCAAGATTTGTAGTTTGGGTCCACCTTCTGGTCTTTTGGGGCTGAGTATCTTTGCTTAAATTTTGCATTCTTCTTTTAGTATATCTTCCAGGTCATATTTTCTGTGGCTTGATAAGTGCATAATAGTGGCTGATTTTTGTGTGTATGGGCTTTCATTTTTTGTTGTAGGTGTTGTAGATTTTATCATAAGCTCTCTTCAAGTTATTGTACCTGAATTTTCTGTGTCATTTTCTCTCCCCCTGTAGAGTCAAGGATTTTGCTGAAGTACGTGAAGTGTGGAATTCCCTAGATTTGTACATTTTGTGATCAGTTTTTGAGTAGGATGTTTGGAGCAGATACACTTGGTTTTTAGGAAGGATATGTAGAGGCCAACTCTGTCAGCGCATTCCATAAAAATGTCTGTCTGTTTAATTGCTGTCATCTTGTCATCAGCTGGTATTGCCATGTCATCTGATAAAGATAGGCAACAAATTTGGATGTCATTTTTAGCTCTTTCGAGTCTTATATGTTTTCCAGCAGTTTTGGTTTTTAAGTTATTTTTTCCACGCTTTGATGACTTTATCCAAAACCAAATTGAAGAGGATAGGAGAAAGGGTGTCACCCTGCCAAACACCAGTTTTGGTCAGAAATGGTTCTGACATCTCACCCATGACCTTTAGTGTGTGTGTGTGTGTGTGTGTGTGTGTGTGTGTGTGTGTGATGAGACTTTCATGCTGAGCTGGTGTTGGACGATAACTAAAAGGTATTGCCAAGCAGCAGGAGCATACGTCTTGTTGAAGTCCACAATGAACATATGATTGGCTGTTTCTGAAGACTTTGTATTTTAAACTTGTTTGTAAATAAAAGTTTGCCCTCTACTGTTTTGACCAGTGTGGAATCCGCCAGTTTTGTGATCAGGCTGCTGCTGAACTCGTGCTGACAGAATTTTGTATGTCACTTGGAGAAGTTATTTAAATCCGTTTTGTTGCCTTTTTTGTGTGGTGTATGAATTAGGGCACATTTCCAGTCTTTGGGAAGCTTTTCTGTTTGCCAAATCTCTTATGATTTGTATGAGTTCTTTGACAGACTTGAAGCTTTGTTATTTTTGAGTTTGAGGATATGCCTGTGAACCTTTCTTGTGTGGGTGGTAGGGATTTGGTGTAAGTGGAGATTTTCATAGGTCATGAGGGTGGTTTGGAGCAGTTGAGTTCAGAATGCCTGTTCCTGAGAGTTTTCAAGATTGTTAAAGGCAAGTCTTCCATATAACTTTCTAAAACATAGGTTTTGAGGGGTATAACCTAGTATTATACATGCAAAATCTTATAAAAATCTTGCATGTTATACTTGGAAAAGTTTTCTTTGACAAAGTCCAGTTCTCCTTCATGTGTTCCCTCTTGGTTTGCTAATGGTTTTCGTCACTTACTAAAATTTCATAGAAGTGTTGTTTATTTTCTACCTTTTCATTCTGTTATACTAGAAAAGAGCGTCAATGCCTTCTTCCAGTACTTTCTGACATTTTGAATCCCACCAGGAGTGTCTGGAGTTCTGCTTCAGTGGGATTAATTCTTTGACCTTTCGTACCGTTTTTGGGTGGAATTCTTCAAGATAATGTATAGACTTCTGTGACCAGTGTCAAAATGATTAAAATTTTTCTGGGTTTGAAACTTGCCATTGTATAAAATTTAAAATACTTGAAAAAATCAATTTTTTTAAAATTAATATAATTGGATACATAAAAAATATACTCACAAAGCAGCAGCAGGGGAAGAAAAGACATATAAAGTTAAAGAAATGTGCAAGCTTCCAAGCCCATGACTCCTCCTCCTGGCAGAATGTTTAAGGTGAAGGAAGACAGAGAAAGGTGATTATTATTATTATTAGTGTTTTAGGGCGCACAACAGCGAGGTTATCAGCGCCCTACGGAGAAAGAAAAAGGGTGGGTGAGGTCTAGGAAATTGGGAGGGCTCAGAAAAGTTCCCAAGAATCCAAGATCAGGGAAGACTTAGGAAGGCGAGATGAGAAGGGAAGACCAATTGTTGGGGGGGGGGGGGGTGCACTGGATGGGGTGTGAGAACCTGAGAGCTTGAAGGCAGGGGATGGAATAATAGGTAAGACAGATCTTGCTGACAAAACATCGTGTGAGAGTTAATAATAGCAAAAAGCTAAGTGCATTATGTATAGCAGAGGCAGTGGAGGGGGAGGGGGGGGGGGGGGAGATAAATAGGTCAGAAAACACAAATGATAGAAAACTAAAAGAGGCTGAAGAAATGAATAGTTACTGAGAAGTAGTGTTGAGACCAAGGAAATTAGAGAAAATAATATAAATTAAGGCCACCTGAGTGGTGAGAACTGAGGACATGTTGCTACGCCAGTTCCCACGTGCAAAGTTCTGAGAAACCAGTGCCTGGCAGAAAAATCCAGATGGTACATGTGGCGAACCAGGCACAGAAATCATGACTGTCAACTGTACAACAGGGTAATGTGTGTTGCTAATATAAAGTCCTTTTTGTATGCCCTACTACTTATTGGTACTTAAATCAATGTAGAGGGCCGAACAGTGTTTACAGCTGGTATAAGGCATATGCCATTTCATATGTGGCTCTCGCTCTGATAGTGTGTGTTCTGCCCGTCACAGGGTTGGTACAGGGGTTGTCACAAGGGTGCGTAGGACAAGTCATAGGATAGGGAAACGAGTGCAGTAGGAGCACAGGGTCTGACCAGGATATTGTTGAGTTAGAGGAGGAGGGAGGGCGGGGGGGGGGGGGGGGTGTTGAAGCTGTTCTAGGTGTGGTGTGAAGAATACCAGCAGAATGACCTCATTTCATGACATGATTTTAGGAAAGTCATAGCCTTGTCAAAGTAATTGATTAGTACATTGAAGACCAGCATAATACTGAGTGACAAGTTGTGTATTCATAATTTTTTTTTTTTGGTAGGATAAGAGGATAAACAGTATCAGGATTGGATGTGATGGTCTGGGAAATCTGATTTTCAACTAGGCTGGTGGGGTAATTACAACCAGGGAAGCATGAGGTGAGGATGGTAGTGTATTGCTGAATGAGGCTGCATCTGAACAAATAAGTTTGTCTCAAACGCCAAGGCTGTACGTGAGGGATCATGTGACATGGAAAGGATGGCAACTGTAATGTAAACACTGTTGTTTGGTAGTAGGTTTAATGTGAAAGTAAGTCTGTAGCTGACACTCGGTGAGGGTGTCATCATCAAGGAACATGACATGATATTCTGAATAAAACCAAGTGACATTTAATTGGCAGAATGTATTAAGATATTAAAAAAAAATTCAGCAGGTCAGCCTCACCATGAGTCCTTATGGCAAAGATTTCATCAATATATCTAAACCAAACGAGGGACTGAAGTCTTATGGATTCCAGAAAGCCCCACTTCTAGTGACCCATATCTGGGTTCCCATGGCTGTGCCCCTGATATGTTTGTATGTCTTTCTCTCAAAGATAAAATAGTTGTTGGTAAGTATAAAGTTGATCAATGTGAGCAGGAAAGATGTCATAGGTTTGGAACCAGGTGGATGCTGGTTGAGGTAATGTTAATCAGCAGACCGACCATGCATATGGGGATTGTTGTTACAATGGGAGGTGGTGGCATCTGTGGTGACACGAAGTGTGTGATGGGAGTGGTACAGGCAAAGATTTCAGAGGATCTAGGAAGTGTTCAGTGTCTTAAATATAGGAGGGGATTCTTTGTGCTATAGGTTGCAGGTGCTGATCAACTAAGGCAGATATATGTTCAGTGGGTGCTTTGAAGCCAGCAATGATGGGACAGCCAGGGTGATTGAGTTCGTGGACCTTAGGAAGAGGGTAAAAGGAGGGAGTGCCCAATTTGGATAGGGTAAGAATTTCTATGGATTGAGGTGTTAGTCCTTATGAGTGGCCTGAGGTTGTAAGGAAGGACTGTACGTCAGTTTGTATCATGGGTCTTGATAGCAGGTGCTGTACGAGAGGTGTCAGATAGCTGGCTTTGGCCGTTGCTTACATATTTGTCTTTGTCTTTCAAGTATCACAGTGGTAGATCCTTTGTCCACTGGGAGGATAATGGTGGAGTCATCAGTTTTTAAGGAATGAATTGCCTGGAGTTTAAGAGGACAACTTAGGGTCGTGTTGTAGAGACTTAAGAAGGGTTGTGAAGCAATGCTGAATATTAGGAATTTTTGGAAGAGTTACAAGGGGTGATTTGTGCAGTAGTGATGATGGATCAAGAGGGGATCATGGTTGAAACTGTTCAAGGGAGTGTTCAGTGTTAGGTTTGCTGTTGGGTAGGTTCTGGGATTGGATTGCAAAGTGATTTTTCCAGTTGACATTACGTGAACGGAAGTAGGTCTTTCACCAAAGCAGCATGATTAAATGCAGGTTAGGGCTGAAAGTGAATATACAGATAATTCAGAAGGGGGAGAGCCTTAGATGAAAGGCTGAGAACACAGTACTGTTGTTGCTGGTTCTTGTGATCGTTAATTACAATTGCTCTAGGAGGCAGTGGTGGAGGCCGGGGGGATGTTAAGGTTGGTGAAGCTCATTTATAGGAGAGGAGTGCTAGTTGATGATATTACTGTTACGGGAACTGGAGGAGGCAGGAAGGGAAACATAACTATTGAGGTAGTTTGGGAGAAAGTAAAATAGCTTTTTATTGGTGAAGCCTGGTCTTTGTTACAGTTTGAAGTTGGCTTGAGAGATGATACCATCAGAGGACACATGACAGTCATGTAACTGCAGGTTTTAGCAGGAGGAGAGAAGTCTGGTGGAGTGGAAATTGGTAGATGAGGCAGATAGCTTATTAGAAGCGTAAGTGCAGAGAGAGCTGTATTTTCAACTGGAAAAGGGATTGGTGCACACTAGGGTTACATCCAAAAATGTCCAATGTTAGGCTATTGGTGGTAACTCCTGCAGACAAGATGGTTTCAAGAAACAAAATGTGGGACCTTAGTTTTGGTAGTGCAAAAGCATGTTTGCAAAAGGACCGAATATAATAAGTGACGGGTTTCTCCATGGCAAGAGAGGAGCATTTGTAAATATTCGAGATCGTGGGAGTAGCTGAAAAGAAGCAAAGAGGGAAAATGGAGCAGAAAGAAAGACAAGCGAGTAAAGAGATAGGAAAAATCTAGAAAAATTTACATGAAAATAGTGAGAACTGATGAGGAATGAGTGGGAATTTCTCACTAGAAAAGTGGGCTGTACAATACAAAAAATTGTGATAGGAAAGAATTATAATAATAAATTGCAACTGTGAAAGGTCCTGGAAAAGATGTGAAAATAGACAAAAATTGAATAACAGGACCGAGAGATAGAGGAAGTCAGTGTACTGAACAGAATCTACAGCATTTGGGAAATAAAACAGTGTAGGAGATGGTAGAACAGTCGATCAGTGCAGTTTGGTGAATAACAAATGAACCATTTATAAGCAAGGTAAGTGGGGGTTGGAAAGAAAACTGCTGTCAAATTTGCAAATAAATTGTCAAAAAATGATCAGGAGAGGCCCTCAAGTGTATTGAACTGTAAAAGCAGAATTAAATTAAAATTCTTAAATAACCATTAACCACTCTAAGTGTGCAGAAATCAGTATTAAAAAAGATACGGGGGCAAGATGTTGATTAATATAGGTGGTATAGACAGATAAACAAGCGAACTAGCACATAAGGTCAAAAACATACAGCAGTTTGATCAAGATAAGACAACAAAAAAACCTGAGAAATGGGGCTACATACATACATAAATACATAATGGCAAAACATATGCTGTTAAAGGGAGAGCCATATGTGAAACTACACATCGTGTACCAGCTGTTATGTAAACACAGTTCTGCCTTCTACATTCATATGACTGCCAGCAAGTTACTAGTTACAATGAGTACACATAGACAAAGGGTGTATATTGGCAGCACACAGTATTCTGTTGCAGAGCATTGCTCTACAGCATGATAGTCATGTCCTGTGTGTTTCACCATACATGCCATTCTTCCCCCACAGACTAGCTTCTCAGAACTCTGTAGGTGGGAACTGGCATTGCAACATGTCCTTGGTTCTTGCCACCCACATGGCCTCAATTTACGTTATTTTTCCACTTTCTTTGGGCTTATACCTTGTACTTTCCCAACCGCTCTCTCTACCACATATAATGCACTTTGCTTTCTGCTGTTATTAACTCTTGCACAATGTTTTGTCACAAACTCTGTCTTACTTATTGCCCTATCTTCCACTTTTAAACACATTTTCAAATCTCATCTGAGGCAGTCCTCGGCAATCAGTCTTCCCTTCACATCCCGTCCAGTAAGCCTCCACTGATTGGGGGTTCTGGGTGACTTTCCAGAACTCTTCCCATTTCCTAAAGCTCGCCAGTCCTTTTTCATCATCCCTCTTCATTCCTCTTCTGCCAGAATAAGGAATCACTAGCTCTGAAAGATTTTACTTTCCTTTAACCTTTATCAGTGTTTTCTACTGCTGCTATATGAAATACTTTAAAATATAGAAACTATAAAACCAACATTTCGATGGTATTAAAGAGGCCTTCTTCAGGGCAAGACTGATTTTACTGGAAGAAAGGTGTCCTTATTTAGTGCTAACTATCAGCGTCATCAGGAACTTTATTGGCTAGAGGATATAAGAGAGTAGTCATGCCGAGAGGGAGAGCCTATTTGAGGAATATCCTGCTAGTTGACGATTGGCACCTGTCTGCAAATCAGTGCCTGGCTTCTGTTTTTTTTCCTGCTGTGCATGAAAATACACTGACAGTTTCTATAAAGCTATTTATCTAGGAAATCATGACCATTCCCACTGAGGCTTCTGCCTCACGATCGCCCACTGACCATTGGATTGAGCTAGCTGGTAGCTAGGATGCAGTTTGTAACCATCCTTTCTATTGATGTTGTCAGGCTGCTTAATAATTTCAGTCACCTCTCATATTCTGTAGTGGCACGTACACGGCTCTCTTGCCAGTACATTGGTTTCCTGGAATGTGATAGATTGTCCACTATCAAGGTGGCGTTCTGCTATTACCAATTTATTGTGGTGTTCTGATTGCTGATAGCACACACATTCTGCCATTCATGTGCAGACTGGCACAACTGTCACCGCTATGTAGCTCATATACTCTTGCATCCTTGGTGGATCATATTATGTCATGAATCCTGTGGCTACTGTGGAAAATTGGTGTGAAACCTTGGCGGCAGAGGACATTGCTTAGCCATTCACTGATACCCTTCAGGTAGCGTAAGTGCACTAGCAGAAGCTCCTCTTCCTAGCCCTTTTCTTTTTGTTTTAATCTGTTTGGTTTTGGCTGCCTTTGTCATAATGTTGTCATACCCTTTGACTTTCTTTTATTATATTATTAGTGTCACTTATCTGTTGGGCATGGGCAGTAAGGATGTGCTGGACAGAATACTTCTGAGCTGAATAGTGGTTGCTCTCAGTGGGCAGGTACTGGTTGATGTGTTAGGTCCACATCCAAAAATGGTAATGCATTGTTATTTCTGGTTTCGTGCATGAACTGTATATTCTTATGCAGGATGTTTAAATGTTGAAAGAAGTTTCTCAACTCCACTCCCCCATGAGGGGGAGTGTATGTCATCTATATATCATAGCCAAAGTTGTGACACTAATAATATCAAAGAAAAATTCATATACCTATGCCACATATTTTGCGCCAATGAATATGACTTCTGGTGTCCTGACTGTCTGCTACTTCAATCACGGAGTACAAGCATCACCAGGAGAAGGCGGTAGCCTAAACAAACAGCTATATGCGAACTGTCAGTGTATTTCCAAGCCCGCTAGGAAGGAACCAAGTTCACCAGAACCCAAGTGCTGATGTGCAAACAAGTGCCAATCATCAACAAACCATATAATCCATGAATAGCCTCCTTTCTGTCTCCAAACGTTTGTTTTCATGGAACTTTTCTTAGTGATGTTAACGTGTTTTTAAGTTGTCTTGTTGGCACAGTTCAATGAGTCTTGTGCTGCTTGGTTCCGAATCTGTGAGCTGGATATTGGCCTATGGCTTTTAGGTATTTTCTTTCTTTGCTGATTTGTGCATCGAAGTCACCAAGCCGAATCTTCTCATCGACTTTAGGGATTTTTGCGACTGTTTTGAGTTTGGCCCAGAATTTTTCAGTATTTCATAGATCTTTTCTGTTTTCTGTGTCATCGGGTGCATGGAAATTGATCAGTGTGTGCTCTTTGTTGGCACTTTGTATGTACATGGTCATTTGGCAGGTGTTTATGGGAGAGACTTCTGTGATTGAGTTGTCTATATTTATGCATTTCACAAAGATCATGCCCAGAAGCAGAGTGCCATCAGCTACTCATTTTTGTGTTTTACACTTGAACATCCAATAGTTACTGTAGTGCATTGCGTGTTCATCAGTGACTCATGTTCCTTGGAGAGCTAGTACCAGGATTCATTTTATCTCACACTGACTATAGGGTGTGTAATTTCCCAGGTAGAATTAATTTGTTGACGTTCATGGTGCCAATGTAAGCGTGAATTCTAGGTAGAAGATGGCCTGAGAATTCTGATTTTCCCTGTATTTGTGATTACTCGGCTCACCAGAATCATTGTGTGCAGTTTCCGTCTGTGGACGGATGGATTGGTTCCTACCTGGGGTAATGCTGTCATTACTCGGGTCATAACTTGTGATCATTTGTCCAATGTGTCCACTGGTTACTTTGAAATCACAAGAAAATCAGTTTCAAATTCAAACAAGATTTTGCAGTACATCTCATTTCATTCAATATAGTTATTATTTCAGAATTGCAGATTTTTGTGATATGTGGAGTCCTAAAAATTAAATGGTACTACTAAAAGTGAACAATATAGTCAATACTACTATTTTTAGTTATATTAATAGGAATTCAACTGACTTCTGGCAGAAATACTGATAAAATATTTTGTATTCAGAGCCTCACAGTCTAAATGTAATTCAGTTTATCTCCATAAATTTCTTGTTTGTTGTTGCAGTCTAAAATCAGCAGGCTTCCAGCATACCTAACCGTGCAGTTTGTGAGGTTTTATTATAAAGAAAGAGAAGCAATAAATGCCAAAATTTTGAAAGACGTTAAGTTTCCTTTGGATTTTGATGCGTTTGAGCTGTGCACACCTGAACTTCAACAAAAATTGACACCCATGCGCTCCAAATTTAAGGTGAGTGTACTACACATTGCACAGTATTTATTATAGTACATGTGAGCTTTATAGATACAAAGCTTCTGTCTTTGAAACTTGTTGTTGTGCTTAACACTTCAGCTACCAAGCCCAAGCATAGCTCGGGCCACACTGCCGTGTTCAAAAGACTGCTCCTAAGTATAGCTCGGGCCCCATTTTTCTTGATGCACGAACCACCTATTGCTTGAAAACTGGACTCATTTCATTCGAGAACAGTGAACGGACATCTTGCTACCTGCCACTTGAGCTTGGCTGCTTTCTGTTGTCAATTTGTAGAATTACTTCAAAACAGACATTAACAAACATAACAGCTGCTGTCGCGAATGGCTGTGCCAGTTTAATACCATTGACATAATTCGTTCATTTACTCGTTTTGTTTTGCAGTTTGCTGTAATTATGATACAAATGTCATGTTTGTTAAGTGAACAAGAAATTTTGGAAACTCAAGAGGAAGAAATTTCTCAGTAACTCACATCGCACTTTTTTGTCGGAGGATATTTATATGAAGCTTAGTCTTTTTTCATATGTACTACTCTCAAAGCTATTTCAGTGGTATATGTGCCAGTAACACTTAAAATAATGGATAGATGGCTGCTATTCCAGCCTCAAAATCCTTCTAAGTGGCTGATCCTCAAAGTGGTAAAGGGCACTGTGCATGGCAAAATGGTACTATCCAAAACTGGTGTCAGGCAAATGTGGTGCACAACAGACCATAAATGTGCAATTGTTGAGCAACTGACTGCCCAGATGAACCAGAGGGCTACCAACAGTCCTTCAGTCACCGTTCAGCAAACATTGCTGTGTATGGACCTCCTCCAGCAGGTTTATGCTCCATCCGAAAGAGGGTCATTGGCGTGTACAGCATGAAACATCTGAAAGCAAACACTCTGCAACAGTTGTCAGAAAGGTCCAGGCTGGAGGTGGGAATGTTATGGTCTGGAGAATGTTTTCATGGCATTTCCTGGGTGATCTTGTCATTCGGGAGGGTGCAATGAATCGATATAGGTCTGCATCTATCCTTAGAGACAACATCCACCCATACACAGAGTTTGTTTTTCCTCTGCACAATGGCATCTGCCAGCAGAACAACACAATGTTCCACACAGCTCGCAGTGTATATATGTGGTTTGAAGAGCATCAGAATGAGTTTACCGCACTCCTCTGGCCACCAAACTCTCCAGATTTAAAACCAATCGAAAATGTATGGGGCCACACCAGTGAGTGGGTGTGGCTCCACATCTTTTTCAGTGCCTTCCAGAACATCACTGATTCTCTTCCAGCATGGCTCACAGTGGTCCACACTGCAAAAGGTGGTTATTCAGGCTTTGGACGGATGGCTACATTAATGTAACTGAACAGTGTATAAATTATACTCCATGCAAATGTCTTCTTATGTTAACAGAACTCCATCCACTACATTTGGTTTCCAGCCAAGAGCCGAGTCAATACGTTAGTGTTATTACATGCACGGATGCATGTGTGCATGCACAGCCCCCCCCCCCACACACACACATAGTGAATCACTAAATGTAACAACATTGTGCAATCAGTCCAAGATTCCTATTAATATTGTCTGCTGTTAACCTTATTTGTAAGAGGTTCATACAGTTTGTGTGTTACTAAAGAAATTACAAAAGTATTTTTGTGCTTTGTGTTAATACTGTGGAGTAAAATGACTCCAGTTTGATGTACTTATAATATTGATTTATCTATCACAGGAATATGAAGATAAGCGAGTGGAAGAATCACAGGCTGACAAGACGGATAAAGGAGGCGATGGGGAG
This sequence comes from Schistocerca americana, assembly GCF_021461395.2. Lineage (NCBI taxonomy): Eukaryota > Metazoa > Arthropoda > Insecta > Orthoptera > Acrididae > Schistocerca > Schistocerca americana. The sequence continues at coordinate 229,062,468 of NC_060123.1, forward strand.
AAAGCGAAAATGAAGGCTGTGCCATTTTGGTTTGAAAATGGTTTGTATAATTTTCGTTTAAGTTCCATATTGGATATGTAGCCTTAGACTGATTTCAGACCCCTACCTCTTCCCCACTGTCAATATATATATATATATATATATATATATATATATATATATATATATATATATATCTCTCTCTCTCTGACTTGGATTTGTGAAGATAGTGGCTCAAATCCCTATCTGGCCATCTGTGTTGGGGGAGTCTAGCAATCTCTAAAATACAGTCTGACCAAAAGTCTGCATTTAAAAATGCCCTAGGTTCTATTGAAAGAAAAAATGCAAAAACTGGCAAAGAGATGGCACTGGAGAGCAACAAGCTATCGATGCCACATGAGAATAGTGTATAAAATGATCAGTAGTGAGAAAGAAATTCACATCATCCTTAGCCTGGCTGAGAAACTCCTGTTGGAAGGTATTATTTTCTTGTAGGACGGCACTCATCCCATATTGCTACATGTGTGAAAGATCTCTTGCGCACGTAGTTTGGTGAGGTTCATGTGCTGAGCTGCCATGTCCATCATAATGGATCTCCCGGGATCTCAGACATCAGTTTGTGTAATTATTGATAATCGGTTTCCAAAGTCACAAAGTCTACTGTGATTGTCTGACCTCATTAGGACAGCCAAAGGACATCATCTCACAAATTTCTCATCCTACTTACTGTGCAGGGTTGTTCACAACATTGTCCTTTGTCTACAGGTATTGTTGATGAATGATGGCTATTGGTTTCAGTAAAGCTCCATGTCATTTCAAGCATTTGTGTGAGTTTTTACCTCTCTACATACATTATTTCTTGAACTGTTGAATTTTCAAATGCTGATTGAGGTTTGGGTCTCCCTGTACATTAATACACAATCTATAATTTAACTGCATGTGAGTATTTGCGTTTCCTCATTTGAGATTTTTATGGAAATTTCTTCTGGAAGTCTTGTTTTCATCCTGCCTAATCAAAGCAGATATCTTGTCACATACCTTCATCTATTTTATTCCTGTACTGTTTCTGTCATTTGTTGTTGAATCTAAAATGAAAACTGACTTCTAATCTATTTCTAATAACCATACTGACAATTCATGAACTTTCCGTCCTTAGTTTAAATGAGTTCCAAAAAAGTCAACTCCCGGTAACATTGTGGTTCAACTCAGCATATTAGTATACTACTGATTCATAAAGCTGTTAAAACAAAGTGTTAATCTGGCTTCAGTTGCCAGAGACTGCAGTCATGGGTGAGAGAGAGAGAGAGAGAGAGAGAGGGAGAGGGAGAGAGAGAGAGAGAGAGAGAGAGAGAGAGAGAGAGAGAGAGAGAGAGTGTGTGTGTGTGTGTGTGTGTGTGTGTGTGTGTGTGTGTGTGTGTGTGTGTGTTTCTATTTTTGATGAAGGCCTTACTGGTTGAAAGCCAAGAATTTATTACTTACTTATTTACTTACTTATTACTTTCCTTCCATAGTATTGGTTCATTCCATCCTAGTTTTTCCATTGCTTGAAAGTATTAATCCAGGTTCATTTACCCTTTGATGACTTTTAGGGTGCGTCTAAGTGTCAAAACTATAGGGGCATAATAGTTGAAGTAGGTCATCACAGTACCTTGGATTGTAGTTTGTACACAGCCATTGAGGGTGTTGTCTCATTAATTTGTGTTACTTACATAGTACAAAAGATCTTAATTGATTCTTATTTCCCCAATTCTTCTATACACCTAGTATATCCCCCCCCCTATTGAGGCATTTTTTCTTCCCTGTAGCTTCTGCCTGTCTTTCCCATTCCTCTTCTTGTTTTCCATATTTTTCTTTGTCCAAGTGAAAGGGCTATGTAAAAAGACCATCTTCTCTCTTGAAAATTTGTGATACTAATTTTTTTATTAGATTTCAAGTCAGGCTCAGTTGTTTACAAAATTACCATGGAGAGCTCACTGTCAGGTGTAGTTCACCTGTGATAAAGTACAAGTTGCACAACCAAGCTGATCTTGGCGCATTCTGTTTGTGCAGTCACTATCATTGATTGTAACCAGTGTATGTCTTCCATAAGTGTGGAATAAGTGCTTGTAGCCACAGAAGCTACACAAGAATGTTTACTACTCATCATGAATATTCTGTATGAAATAAGTGAGCTAGTATATATTGCAAAATTAAATATATTTTGTTGCCAGATCTTGGTTCCAACAATTCTGGATACTACACGCTGCAGGCAGTTTTGACTCATAGAGGCCGTTCCAGTTCTAGTGGCCACTATGTCGCATGGGTGAGACAGAAGGAAGATACATGGATCAAGTGTGATGACGACACAGTCTCACCAGTTACATCAGATGATGTCCTGAAACTGTCTGGAGGAGGTAATACATTGAAACACACTCAGTAATTGTTTAAATATTCAACAGTTTTTTATATTTTGTTTTCTAATTGTCATGTTGTTGTTGTTGTTGTATTTAATAAGCCTGACACAGGAAAATGTAACTGTGTAACGTTAAATTGCTTTCTTCGTAAAATGTGAACAATGATTCATTAGTACCATTACAATGAGTGCCGAGTGTTGCCTTACTACTTACGTGTAAACTCAAATTTGTATAGCAACATGTTCAATACTTCTCTGTCTCACCTATTATACGCAACACAAACTGGCAACCTGGCCATGGTGGCAGCACTGTCATGTTTACACCTGAGAAGCAGGGAAGGGAGGTACCACTAGTGTACACTACAGTACTCTTATAAATTGAGCAACTTGCACACACATCTGTAGTGTGGTTTCAGTTGTCTGAGACTGCAGACTTGTGTGCAGGTTGCGTTTGCGTGCTTTGTGTGTGTGTGTGTGTGTGTGTGTGTGTGTGTGTGTGTGTGTGTGTGTGTGTGTTGCTGACAAAGGCCTTAATGGCCTGGCCGAAAGCTATAATTGTGTGAATCTTCTTGTTGTGCCTGTTGCGACTCAGCATCTCCATTATATGGTGAATAGCAGCTTTCCTTCTCTAATATTGTCTAATAATACGTTTATTTATATCAGCAACGAAAAATTTATTGTGTGCATTTTACTTGTTCTTGTTTGGGACACTATCACACCATTCTTGTTCTCATTGTCAGTAAAATTAGTGATGTTAACAACAAGTTTCCATGGCTACACACAAAGTTATTCTCCTCAGTTGCTTTTCCTGATTACTTTTCACATTCGCGCTACAAGGTAACAGATAACGCATGATACTTTGAACTGGAACATGACTGTACCTAGTCATGTGACCAAGTTAGTTCCTGCTATTGAGAGGCTACCACTACACCTTGTTGAGTAATAATTAGTGCTATTGGGGTTGCTGTTGTCGTCATAGTCGTCGTCACTTCAGCCGGAAGACTGGTTTTGTATAGCTTTCCTACTACTCTGTGCAAGCCTCTTCATCTCTGCATAGCTGCTGCAAGCTACATCAGTTGAACCTGCTTACTGTAGTCAAGCCTGCCTCTCTCTCTCTCTCTCTCTCTCTCTCTCTCTCTCTCTCTCTCTCTCTCTCTCCCCCCCCCCCCCCCACCTCCCCCCCCCACCCCTCCTGTCCCCCTCTCCATTTCATTACCAAATTGACAATTCCTCGATAGTGGCTTAGTACGTTAAAATGTGTACCATGCGATATGAAAAGCCAACTTTTGAAATTGGCATAAATGTGTATTTTTGACTAACACTTGTAGTAAAAGTAATGAAATAAGGTATTCAGTTCTACACTGTAAAAGTAAAGAGGTGATAAGATTGGAGAGAGATGCTGAAAGACAGAATTTGTGAAGTGGGGCATCAAACATGGTTGGATAGCTCAGTTGGTAAGACAGTTGCATGGAACATTGTGCAAATTTATCAGGCACAATTGAACAATAGAAGATCCAGGCCAGAATATCAACAGTTGTGAACAGAGTAGATTGCTATTCACTGCAACTTGAGTTGCGGACAGGCACAACGAAAAGACTGTTACACACCTAGCTTTCTGTCAAAGCCTTCTTTAGAAAGGAATGGAAAGCACACTTGCAATCACACAAGGAGGCACACCTCAGAGTGTGACTTGCTGCTTCAAAGTGTAAAATTTTTGCTGTTGGTGTTTTTATCTGCCACCTGCTACAATATTCATGCCAGTAAAGTGTGCAAATCGTGTTCCACTTTATTTTGTGGACCATTCTGAAACCAAATTAAATGTGTGCAGTTTAGGTTTGACCAGTGGAAACCATAACCATAACAGAATGTCCAAATAGTATATCTGAACCAAATTGTTTGAATACTGTTGGACATCTACAGAAATTTTTCCAGTATTCAGTGAAAATTTGTTGGATGTTTAACTTCTTCGCTTTGTAATGCTTTTGATCCCACATGCAGATCCATTTCATTATTTCAGTCGGTGGCGAGTGTAGGTCTTGAGCTACTGCAAATATTTTTAACTTACTCCAACTTTAGGTCTGTCCTGAAACGTGTGATTGCCTAGTCAAGTAGACATTTTTCTTAAACTGCTATTGATACACCATTGCAGAGCGGAAGTTCATGCCTCCTACGTTTTGCTAATCACAGTCGTGTTTAAAATGTCACTTTTTATATAGAGTACATAAGAAGATAATAAGAATTTCTCAGAATGTGGGAAAAAATGCAGTATCTTGCTTACTAGGAGATATATTACTTTTTAAATCAATTAGCTGAAAAATATTCCTGATGTAGGCGTAATATTACAGACATAACTATAGTGTTGAGTTTGTTGGAGTCACTGGTAGACCAAGAAACAGAATCAACCCATTTTTGATACATTGTGTTAAGCATGTAGTTTACTTTTCACTGAAAATGCCTAACTGCATTTTTTAGACATCATGAAAAACAATGAATTTGCCAGGAAGTTCTGCAAGAGAATCACAGTAAATTGTTTTTTGAGGAGGAATTAAAAGGACGAGTCATCTTTTAACACACATGTATTTGATATGTCGAAAGAATTGTGTCCTTTGTACAGTGACATGTCAAAGGCATTTATAAGGACAATGTTTAAAATCCCCATGCTGCATTCAGATTTAGATTTTCTGTGATTTCCCAAAATTGCTTCAGGCAAATTCCAAGATGGTTCTTTTGTAAAAGGCATTGCCAATTGCCTTCCCCATCTTTCCATAATCGGAGCTTTCACTCCCTCTCTGATAACCTCGTTGCTGACAGGACATTAAACTCTAATGTAGCTACCTGTTATATCGAAGAATGTTCTTCAGGTTTCTTAACCATGTTGAGGCTGCTTTAGAGCAATAAAGCCTTTCGTGATAAGAAACAACAGTCTGATCTGTAACTCTAAGCTAATAAAGATGAATACAACACTTTCCATTGCAGTTAACTTGATAAAACCAAAGCCAGTTTCTGCCTCAAATGAGGCCATTACCCAGTATATACATGTTCTTATTTATGAATCGGGAACACTCTCTGCTGAATTATGGCCTTCCTTGAGATGGAAACCAGTCACAGATATGTCCGTAAAATAGTTTCAGTGGAAGCTGTTATGTTTGCCCTCACATTGCAGATATTAATGATCACTTGTCACCAGTGATCCCACAAACCCATATCATATTAATTATAAAAATCCAACTGTTTGGTCTTGAAACTGTGGTTGATCTGTAGATTATGCACTAGCTTTTGACATTTTCAAATGAAATTCCTCATGAATGTATTTTTTCTTCTCAGTCACAGTATTTTTGTCCAAAAGCAGGAGTAACAAATCAATACTTCAGTTAAAATTGGAGAATGATGGATAAAAAAAAAAAAAAAAATGAAAAAAGTTGTTCCGGAAAGTCACTTTCAAGATGCTGCAACGTAACTAGACTCTTCTAAAGGTTGCAAAGAATTTAAGTTACCTTGAATCTCAAAACTAGCAGGCTATGTTTTATCTTTCTAATGTTCATTACTACACATAAATTCAGATTTCTGTGCTCTTTGATTTAAGATTCGGAATTACTTCCAGAAAATCTTTGGATGAGAGAAGCTACAGCGATGGATTATGACTTAGTCTAAGTTGGTTATGCACGACCTTCTATATGTAAGTGTACTTGTTCCTTGTATGTCAGACATCAGATCCAAAGTTTTTAAGCTTAATTCCAGTGTTGCCGTAATGTTTTGTATTTATTTTTGCTCCTGTACCTTTGTGTCACTTTCACTCTTGACTACGCTTCATTTATTTGAAAAATGAGAAAATGCACATAGCCTTGGAGTCCTTGTGAAACAGTAGGATTCTTTATAATTAGTTAAGTGAATACGATTGGTGATCAAAGGAAAGCAGGAGTGTATTACATCCACTCTGTGTGCTTTTCTTAAATTCCCCAGTTAATAAATATTTTACTTAAGGCTAGTTTACATGCTGATATCAGGTTGTGCAAATTGTTTCATGAAAAGTTTCACCAAGTGTTTTTGTGATAGACTGTAGACACATTGACATCAGTATACACTTCAGTTTCATTGTTTTGCGAGTCCTGTCTGAAAGGAAGGTTTTGACAGCTGTAAAAACTGTGGCGAAGTTAATGCTTGTCTGCATGAAATTGCTGCATAAGGAAAGAAATAAGAAGTGTTTGACCTTGTGATTGGTTAAAGAAAAGATGTCAGCTCAATTACGCAGCAACCTTGTTGAAAGAAGTTGTGGGAAACGTAGGAAGTTATTTCAATTGCCTGAAAATTTCACCAGAGCTGTTCATGTTTCTTTGAAGTAGAGTCAATAATGCAATGAGGAAGAGACTACAATGCATAAGCATTGTTGCCCAACTGAGACTACAACTCACATGTTTGTTCGCAAATGAGGGTTCATATGCATCTCTACAGTACATATATTAGGTTCCAAAATCAAAAGTTGCTGTCTTTGTTAAAATTGTATGTGATGCCATCTATATGGGACTTGCAGAATACATGAAAAGAATCTGCCAAGTAGTCATTGGCTGTTCCAAAGCAAGATGTTTGGCTTGCCTCTATTTTTCTTAATTCATCTGTGTATGTCATCCCCACTGAATGAATTTGGCTGTGCAGATCATAAATTGTCGACCCATCTATGTTCAGATTGCATAGGAAGGCCTCAAGTGCAGCAACACAACACTGTTTCTTTTTATGGTCAACATCATTGAAATCCCACAAACATCTATGTGTAGCATAGGTATCTATTCCCCACTTCTCATTTCAGTTCGTGTGCACTCTGCACTGTATTGACATGACACCTCACCTCAGAACATGTGCAACTAGTGTAACCAAAGTTGAAATAAATCAAAACTGTTTAGTTTCAACAAGAAGTTGCGCAAACACATGCCATGCTTGTGCAGCTGTCAGTAGTGCAGTTGCACAGAGTCCAGTGTTTCATGTAAACGGCTTTTCTTGGACAATCTTATCTGGAAAGTGAAGCTGGAAAACATGGAATAACAACAATATGGAAAGGATATATTGCTACTCCTCCCCCCCCCCCCCCACTCCCCCCCATGAACCTTGCCGTTGATGGGGAGGCTTGCGTGCCTCAGCGATACAGATAGCCGTACCGTAGGTGCAATCACAACGGAGGGGTATCTGTTGAGAGGCCAGACAAACATGTGGTTCCTGAAGAGGGGTAGCGGCCTTTTCAGTAGTTGCAGGGGCAACAGTCTGGATGATTGACTGATCTGGCCTTGTAACACTAACCAAAACAGCCTTGCTGTGCTGGTACTGCGAACGGCTGAAAGCAAGGGGAAACTACGGCCGTAATTTTTCCCGAGGGCATGCAGCTTTACTGTATGGATAAATGATAATGGCGTCCTCTTGGGTAAAATATTCTGGAGGTAAAATAGTCCCCCATTCGGATCTCCAGGCGGGGACTACTTAGGAGGACGTCGTTATCAGGAGAAAGAAAACTGGCGTTCTACGGATCGGAGCGTGGAATGTCAGATCTCTTAATCGGGCAGGTAGGTTAGAAAACTTAAAAAGGGAAATGGATAGGCTAAAGTTGGATATAGTGGGAATTAGCGAAGTTCGATGGCAGGAGGAACAAGACTTTTGGTCAGCTGAATACAGGGTTTTAAATACAAAATCAAATAGGGGTAATGCACGAGTAGGTTTAATAATGAATAAAACAATAGGAATGCGGGTAAGCTACTACAAACAGCACACCGAACGCATTGTTGTGGCCAAGATAGACACGAAGCTCACGCCTACGACAGTAGTACAAGTCTATATGCTAACTAGCTCTGCAAATGACGAAGAAATTGAAGAAATGTATGGTGAAATAAAAGAAATTATTCAGATAGTGAAGGGAGAGAAGGAAATGTAGTAGGTGAATATGGATTGAAGGTAAGAAATGAAAGAGGAAGCTGCCTGGTAGAATTTTGCGCAGAGCATAACTTAATCATAGCTTACACTCGGTTTAAGAATCATCAAAGAAGGTTGTATACATGGAAGAACCCTGGAGATACTAAAAGGTATCAGATAGATTATATAATGGTAAGACAGAGATTTAGGAACCAGGTTTTAAATTGTAAGACATTTCCAGGGGCAGATGTGGACTCTGACCACAATCTATTAGTTATGACCTGTAGATTAAAACTGAAGAAACTGCAAAAAGGTGGGTATTTAAGGAGATGGGACCTGGATAAACTGACTAAACCAGAGGTTGCACAGAGTTTCAGGGAGAGCATAAGGGAACAATTGACAAGAATGGGGGAAAGAAATACAGTAGAAGAAGAATGGGTAGCTCTGAGGGATGAAGTAGTGAAGGCAGCAGAGGGCTAGTAGAAATCCTTGGGTGACAGAAGAAATATTGAATTTAATTGAGGAAAGGAGAAAATATAAAAATGCAGTAAATGAAGAAGGCAAAAAGGAATACAAACGTCTCAAAAATGAGATCGACAGGAAGTGCAAAATGGCTAAGCAGGCATGGCTAGAGGACAAATGTAAGGATATAAAGGCTTATCTCACTAGGGGTAAGATAGATACTGCCTACAGGAAAATTAAAGAGACCTTTGGATAAAAGAGAACGACTTGTATGAATATCAAGAGCTCAGATAGAAACCCAGTTCTAAGCAAAGAAGGGAAAGCAGAAAGGTGGAAGGAGTATGTAGAGGGTCTATACAAGGGCGATGTACTTGAGGACAATATTATGGAAATGGAAAGGGATGTAGATGAAGATGAAATGGGAGATACGATACTGCGTGAAGAGTTTGACAGAGCACTAAAAGACTTAAGTTGACACAAGGCCCCGGGAGTAGACAACATTCCATCAGAACTACTGACAGCCTCAGGAGAGCCAGTCCTGACAAAATTCTACCATCTGGTGAGCAAAATGTATGAGACAGGCGAAATACCCTCAGACTTCAAGAAGAATATAATAATTCCAATCCCAAAGAAAGCAGGCGTTGACAGATGTGAAAATTACCGAACTATCAGTTTAATAAGTCACAGCTGCAAAATAGTAACGCGAATTCTTTACAGACGAATGGAAAAACTATTAGAAGCCGACCTTGGGGAAGATCAGTTTGGATTCCGTAGAAATATGGGGACACCTGAGGCAATACTGACCCTACGACTTATTTTAGAAGCTAGATTAAGAAAAGGCAAACCTACGTTTCTAGCATTTGTAGACTTAGAGAAAGCTTTTGACAATGTTGACTGGAATACTCTATTTCAAATTCTGAAGGTGGCAGGAGTAAAATACAGGGAGCGAAAGGCTATTTACAATTTGTACAGAAACCAGATGGCAGTTATAAGGGAAGCAGTGGTTGGGAAGGGAGTGAGACAGGGTTGTAGCCTCTCCCCAATGTTATTCAATCTGTATATTGAGCAAGCAGTGAAGGAAACAAAAGAAAAATTCAGAGTAGGAATTAAAATCCATGGAGAAGAAATAAAAACTTTAAGGTTCGCCGATGACATTGTAATTCTGTCAGAGACAGCAAAGGACTTGGAAGAGCAGTTGAACAGAATGGTCTTAAAAGGAGGATATAAGATGAACATCAGCAAAAGCAAAACGAGGATAATGGAATGTAGTCCAATTAAGTCGGGTGATGCTGAGGGAATTAGATAAGAAATGAGGCACTTTAAGTAGTAAAGGAGTTTTACTATTTGGGGAGCAAAATAACAGATGATGGTCGAAGTAGAGAGGATATAAAATGTAGACTGGCAATGGCATGGAAAGCGTTTCTGAAGAAGAGAAACTTGTTAATATCGGGTATAGATTTAAGTGTCAGGACGACGTTTCTGAAAGTATTTGTATGGACTGTAGCCATGTATGGAAGTGAAACATGGATGATAAATAGTTTGGACAAGAAGAGAATAGAAGCTTTCGAAATGTGGTGCTACAGAAGAATGCTGAAGATTAGATGGGTAGATCACATAACTAATGAGGAGGTACTGAATAGGATTGGGGAGAAGAGGAGTTTGTGGCACAACTTGACCAGAAGAAGGGATCGGTTGGTAGGACATGTTCTGAGGCATCAAGGGATCACAAATTTCGTATTGGAGGGCAGCGTGGAGGGTAAAAATCGTAGAGCGTGACCAAGAGATGAATACACTAAGCAGATTCAGAAGGATGTAGGTTGCAGTAGGTACTGTGAGATGAAGAAGCTTGCACAGGATAGAGTAGCGTGGAGAGCTGCATCAAACCAGTCTCAGGACTGAAGACAACAACAACAACAGATTGCTACTTACTAGTGAGAGGAGAGCTGGAGTCGCCGACAAGCACAGTGAAGAAGACTGCTAAAGCATTTAAGCTTTTAGAAAATGTCCTTATTGTGTGACTGTGATGGAGTTGGATGTGAGTAGCAATCTCTGGGTGGGTGACGGGGGGGTAAGCAAGTGGCAAGGGGCAGAGAGGGGGGGAAGGATAGCAGGGTAGTGGTGGTGAGAAGATGCTGCGTCCCACAGACGGTACAGCATCTTCCTGGTATCCCGCCCCATCCCCACCCTTGCCGCCCCCTTACTCATACCACTCACCCCAACAGGTGGCTGCCCTCATGAGATGCAGTCACGGAGCACTAAGACGGTGGCTATACATGTGAGAGTTTTGTGTGTGTGTGTGTGTGTGTGTGTGTGGTGTGTGTGTGTGTGTGTGTTTTGTTTACTGTCGGGAAAAGTGTTCATTGTAGTTCTGCTTTGTGTTGCAAATACCAATGTAGTATCTTTTTCTGTGGGTTAGGGTGTTGTCAGTAATGTTCTCTGCTACTTGTACAGTGTACACAACTGTCAAATCTTATCCACTGCCCTGATGAATATCGGTATTTCTGAACAAAAATTTCTTTTGAACTTGTGCCAAGTGACTCAACAAGAACACATACCTGGTGCATGGCTGGTGGAAGACATTGCAACATTTATTTGTTTACCTTTTGTTGCTCAAGGGGAATACTTTTTACCTATGGCTAGAAAATGTTGTCTGTCTTTAGTGGTAGTGAATTAGGATTAAATTGTGATGCGATGCCTAGGTCATGCTGCATTAAGCACATAACAGCAATTTTTTTTATGGATTATTAAGTAATTACAAATCGGAGCATATGTTATTACTATGGGGAAAAAAATTGTGGTGGAGATGGCTACATTAGAAAAGTGTGACATTATGCGGAAAATCTGTTATTAAATCTTAATCTGTAATCCTAATTTTGTTGTATTTCATGCATATGTTTTTGAATCAAGACTAAGATTCTAAAAATTTGTTTTTTTTTGTTGCAGGTGATTGGCACTGTGCATATGTTTTGCTGTACGGTCCCCGTATATTAGAAGTTCCTGCTGAAGAATCAGAAACCTCTGCTTCTTCTTCATCTTCTGTTAACACGCCATCTGTTCTTCTTTAATTTGAAACTTGAACGCAAACATTAGTGAAAAATGTTTATAATCAACAAAGAAAAGAAACTGCATAACAGTGGAAATCGCGTCTCTGAACTTCATTTTTTATGTGCTTGTTTTGAAAGTGAGTGTGGTACCAATGAAATTTCATAGAAACTAAACATTGAGAAAGTTTTAAGTGTGCCATTTCTTAAATATATTGTCAGTTTTCCATATTCTTAATGTTTTCTAAATTGTTTATTGACTTGCCTGCATTTATCCTTTGGTTGCCCTTCATTACTAAACTGCTTTGTTGATGGAGTTACTGCTAGCATCTCTGCCTGCTGAGGCCTAAGTGTTCAATTGGGGCTATCCAGTATGTTGGGCATCAAACTTTGTGGCAAACTGGGCACATTCATCTGTGTGTATAAATTATTATTTGGTCTTGTAAGAGCAGTTTCGTTGTCATGTCTGTGATTGTAATGCAATACAGTGAACTGAAAACTGAAAGCTGGCTGACTTTTCTCTTTTTCGCTATTTTGAAAACTCTTCAAATTTAAAGTTTGGTGTATGGTTTAATATGTATGTTGATGGATTGTACCTTAGTCAGATTCAGAAAATATGAGCTATATTATCATGCAATATAGCTTGGTCATACCTGTGACATGTTCCTTTCCTTCTTGTAAGAATATTTATTTTTAACTAAGACACACCCTAGTTAATGTGCTGTTAAAATGATGTACTACCTCTACAAAAAGAAACAAGTCTGCTCATTACCTATGAACTGTGTGTGTGTGTGTGTGTGTGTGTGTGTGTGTGTGTGTATGGGAGGGAGGGGGAGAGGGGGGGGGGGGGGGAGAGGGAGAGAGAGACAGAGAGAGAGAGAGAGTACAATTTGAGTGCAATATTTACTGAGAACTACAGAAGGTATGTGAGGAAGCATACTGCCAAAAATCGAATGAGGAGTTACGAAGAATGTGACATTAAGCTGGCCAATGCTCCCATGATTTATCCTCTTGAACTTGAGTGTTGTGTACCTAATCCTAAATACTTTTTAAATTGCTGGCAATATCATCTGCTTCAGTTGCCAGCAATATAGGTAAGACAAAGAAAAAGGTTAGTCTTAAGAAATCATGTTCCAGAACATCATTGATCTCATACGGGCTAGCCACATTCTAGCTATGAAATTTGCCTGAAGGAGACAACTGGATCGAAAAAGGGCTGACACACTAATTAGAAGGTAACATGTGAGGAACAGCACTTCTGCTTAACGGGGTATTAAATTTTCTGTGTAAACAGTTATGGATAGTAGATGGTCAGGTAAAAGTTAATGATATGCAAATCATTTTAAGTAAGAAACTGAAGTTGTAGTCACAGTTTTCCATACGTGCATGTAACAGTATCTTGGTTGTCTTGCTCAGTTAAGCATAAAAAAGACCATTTAACATAAGGTGGAATAAGCATTCAAATTTAATTCTTCCAATTTTGTTGTAACACGTCTTGCCATGGTTGGTTGCATAGTAATAAATTTGTCAAAAATTGGAATTTCTATTGACTTACACAGTCAGCTGAATGATTGTGATCATGGTGACTACTCTGCTAGTATCTCAATCAAATCAGAGTATCAGAAGAAAGCACAGAAATTTTGTATGGATTACTGCCACAACTCTATACAGTGCACTGTTAGACTTGGCAAAGGATGTGCTAGAGTTTTTCAAGACATGGGTTATACCGGGTGTCAAAGGAAGATTGGCATAGGAAATCTGTTCCTAGACCAGCCAGGTAGGATATTGCATTTATAGGCTGTGGATAGGTTATCAACATATTGGCTAACTCCTGCTTCCCGTAGTTAGTTACACAAAAGAGCTCATTTCTTATTTCAGCGAGTTTTATTATTTGCTGTATAACTGCTCAATCATGAACAGTAATATTATAGGTAGTTTATAAAAATTATTGGTAAAGAAATAGCCATAATTTAAGATTTGTTTAAAAATGTGGGGGTGACATTTTCTGTGAATAAATAGCTGTTTGTTTCTAAAGTAAGTCAGCTCATTTAAAAGCCATCTTCCAAGAAATAAAATAAACTCATTCCAAAAGCTTCCTCTTTAAAAAAGTTATTTGTATTCAAAATGCTTGTGTTGCTGAATGTTCAAATCTTAAATAATCATTATTTCCTAAATCCAGGACAATAGTTGTGTAACTCTGATTTTTCAGATTTCAGAAATAACCACTTTAACTGGAATAACTTGGTAGGTTGTTAGTTATTTGGTTTGGAAAAATTTTATCGAGAAAATTTTGGCACATTTGGGGAATCCTGCAGAGCCAGAAATCGGATTCATCAAATAGTAGATAAAATTTGGCTTTTTCTGATTGTATAGATCATAGTTAATCCAACATGCTTTTTTGTTTATTATAATTATTCATCCTCTAATTTTCTTGTCATTTAGTTAATCTTACAGATATTATAACTAATTTTGATTTTTAATCTTATGTGCATCTGTAAGTATATGTGGAGAACAATTATTCATTCACACGACAACATTAATTTTGTCAACACCATGTGGATGTTTTTGGGATAAAGTGTATACAGTCAGTTGGCACCCAATAACTAAATTGTAAACATCTCAGCATTACTATAGTTAGCATTCATTTCATTATGTAATAGGTATCAAAAGTCATCCTGTGTTAAGCAGGTAACTTGATACATCAGTTGGACAATATCAGTCACAATGCAAAGTGACTTCATTGTGAATCTATGAACCAAGTTGCCACCAATAAACTGTGCTACATTGTGTATGTGAATGTAGTTGCCCGTCTGATTTGTATGTTGAAACTATTGCTTCTGACAGAGCTTATCACCAGACAGTGATATTGATTATGAACTAACTAGAAGAAATCGAAAACTAATTATTGCAGTGTGTTGTGTATTATTTACTAAACTTTTGTAAGGTACTTCTATGACAGCAAGCTCTTAAACACACAGTGCTAGAGCAACTGCCTCATCAGGAATACCAGGTGAGCAAATTTAAAAAATGTGAAACCAACCAGATTATATGCCTGCTGTGCTGAATATACATTGATGCATTCTGTGTGGGAAGACTGTTAGTGCTCAAAAGCTACATTTTAAGGTTTAAGGATCAGTCACAAAATAGATGGTTTGATGATGAATGTCTTGAATCTGTTGCTGATACAAAGGTAGCAAAAATGAAATTTCTACTGATACAGATGATAACAAATCCATCTTGGCTTGTTGCTCTTTAATAAGAAATAAAGAGACTGAGAAAAGAAATAGTTTATAAAACAGAAAATGGCACCAGAACAGACACCAGATGATTCGTTTTGAGCATATACACCCTGCATAAAAGAAATAAAAATAACTATTACAACAACATATGGAATGTAAAAGAGGATATATTAAAATAACTAAAATAAACTGATTGCAGGCAGAAATATTATTTTGGAGGAGTATTAAATAAGTGACATCAGCACAATCAACAATAATATAGAATTCAAATCATAAAAATGCTTACTGATGGGACTTTGCTGTAAGAAGTGAAACGAAGTATACAGAAATATATCTAAAAATACAGATGATGTGACTTACCGAACGAAAGTGCTGGCAGGTCGATAGACACACAAACATACACACGAAATTCTAGCTTTCGCAAAGGAAAGGGGGAAGGAGAGGGAAAGACGAAAGGATGTGGGTTTTAAGGGAGAGGGTAAGGAGTCATTCCAATTCCAGGAGCTTAGATTACGTAAAGCAGATTTCAGTTATCAGCTGACATTTGGAAAACAAAGAATTTGCTTATACCTGAATAGCTTCATAATTTAACTGTAAAAATGATGAAAGGAGCAAATCCCAGTCGAGGTATTTTAATTATTTTAATGTTCCCAGAACATAAAAAAGACAAGATTCAGCTATCCGTACAAAGTGTAAAGGAATTTTTGTTGCGCAATTCTAATTAGAAAAGTCTACATCTCTGGAAGAAATTCTTGATAATGTGGAGGCTGATTTTAGAAGATATCAATAAAGAGCGATTTTTTAAATTATTATTATTTCATGCATGTTGCTTGAAAAAAGATTTGTAAATGTTTGTGATGTTTACATAGTTTTCAGACTTCAGGAAAACGTTTGATAGTATGGTGTTTCAGGAAGTCCTTGTACCCCCCCCCCCCCCCCCCCCCCCCCACCACCACCACCACCACCACCACTGTAATGCCTTTACAGAGATTTGTCTGTCCTCACATCCTCTGACATCTTGTGGCACATCTTAGTAGTTCTATGTCAAAAGCCTTCCTGAAAACTGTTGTGCAGTTCCTCATTAGTCTCGTGTCCTTGTTGAACCAAATGGGGTATCTTCGTTCCCCACAAATTGCGTGGCATGGTAAAATCTAAACAAAGCTCCGGGGCCTGATTCATCCCTATGAGATTCTATATCTCATTTGCAATTGAGTTATCCCCTCTTGTTAACCATAATGTACTGTAGACGCCTTGAATAAAAAGCTGTGCCCAGTGGATGGAAGGTTAGCAAAAATTATCCACGAAAGTATTGTCCAGTATCCTTGGTGTCCATTTGTCGTAGAATCTGAACTCCAAATGTAATGAGGTATCTTAAACAGAATAGCCTCCTCCATGTGAAACAGCATGTGTAACCCAGCTCATGCTTTCCTCACGACATCTTAAAAGCCATAGATCAAGGCAGTTGATTAGATTTAATTCAGATAGAAATAGAAAGGATTATTTAGTAATAATAGTGACATCAACACAATCAACAACAATACAGAATTCAAAATCATTAAATATTGATTGAAGTACCTTCTCTGCAAGAACTGAAACAAAGCATTCAGAAACTAAAATAAAACTTCTATATCATTGACAATGATTTATAGTAGGATTTTTGAACATGCGCTGTGTTTGGTCGTTATTGGGAATTGGCACAGAACCAGCACCAATTTAGACAATTTCATACTTCTGTGTCATGATAGCTCTTTATCCATGCAACACAATGAATGTTATTGGTAGGGGATCTCAAGCTGATTCCATATTTCTAGCTTATCAGAAGGCTTTTGACACTATTCTTCACAAGTGGTTTTTAATCAAATCGTTTGCCTATGTCTCAGTTGTGCAACTGGATTCGTGATGTGCTGTCAGAAAAGTCACAGCTTGCAGTAATTGACAGTTTCTCTGGGGTTCTGCAAGAAAGTGGAGGTTGTTTTGTATTAATGTGAACAAGAGGTCAGTGTGCCATGGATACGGTGCACATAAGTCATTAAAACAAAAGTGTTTTCTGTTATGAGATCTTTTCACAAAGTTTCAATCACCAGCTTTCTCCTCTGAATGCAAAAATATTTTTGTGACTGCTGTCTACATAATGAGACATGACTGTCATGATAAAATGAGACATCAGAGTTCACACCAAATTTTTTTTATGCTCATTTTTTCCACATGCTGTAAGTCAAGAAATAGTCTGAAAGTGATTCTGCTGAGCACTTTTAAAAGTGTGAATTGTGGAATCGTCACATACATGTAAATACAGTGTTTCTTGACTTCCAACAAGCATTTGACTCATTTATTGAGAATATGATAGTATGGGGTATCAAGCAAAGTTTGGGACTGAATTGGGGAATTTCGTGGGGGAGAGAACACAGCAAGTTACCTTCAATGAAGTGCTATTGACAGACTTGGAAGTAACTTTGGAGTGCCCTTGGGACCCTTGCTGTTCATCTCATATATTAATGACCTTGCGGATAATATTAATAGTATTCTTAGTCTTTTTGCAGGTGGTTAAGTTACCTATAGTGAAGTACTGCCTGAAAGAAGCTGCATAAAGATTCAGACAGATCTTGATAATATTTCAAAGTGGTGCAGAGACTGGCAACTTGGCTTAAATATTGAGAAATTTAAAATTTTGCATTGGACAAAAAAGAAAAAAAAAGATTTATGACTTCAATATTGTTGAGCTGTAGTTGGACCTATGGGAGGGTGTCACACCTGAGTGTAACAATTTGTTGGATATGATGTGGAAATTTTTATGTCACAGTAGTTATTTGTAGATGAAGAGGCTTGCCTAGGATAGAGTGGCTTGTAGAGCTACATCATGCCAACCTTCAGACTGAACACAACTACTTAAAGTGGAAAAGTCACATACGGTCAGTCGTAGGTAAATCAGATGGCAGGCTTGGGTTCATTAGTAGAATACAAGGGAAATTCAATCTACCTACTAAAGAGATTGCTTACAAACCATTCTTGTGACCCACTTAGAATATTACTCAAGAATGTGGGATCTATACCAGATAGGACTAACAGGAAATATTGAACACACACAAAGGAGGGCAACACGAAAGCTTATTTGACCTATGGGAGGGTGTCACAGAATGCTGAAAGAACTCAATTGGCAAATGCTTGAATATAGATACAGAACATCCCATGAAAGTCTACTTAGTTTCAAGAATCAAACTTCAAGTGATGAATCCTGGAATATTCTACAGCCACCTAAGTATTGCTTCCATAGGGGTCATGAAGATAAGATTAGTCTAATTACAATGTGCACAAAGGCCTTTAACACTTTGGAGACCAAGCACGAGTGTAACTCTAGCCACTACTTTGTGTTATAAAGACCCCACCCAAGTAAAGGTTGAACTACAATTTTCTCGATGCGCGAGCCATATCTAGTGCTTGAAAACTGGACCCGTTTCACATGAGAACAATGTATGGATGTCTTGCTACCTATTTCTTGGCTGCCGCTGCCTTTTGTTGTCAATTTCTAGAATTATTTCAAAAGAAACATTAGTGAACATAACAGGTACTGCCGGGAATGGCTAAACCAATGTGATCACATTGTCTACTTCTGTTTGTTTATGCACTAGGCTTTGCAGTTTGCTGTAATTCTGCTACAAATATGTCATGTTTGCTGAGTGAACAAGAAATTGCTCTATAAATCATCTCACACGTTTTTCTTGGGAGATAATTATACTTGCTGTCATCACTATTTGTAACCTATCAAAGAACTAAAGTAAACACGAAAAATAAATCTTGAAGCCTGGTTCTTTTTTAGTATTCATTACTATTAAAGGATACGTCAGTTACATATGTGCCAGTAACACCTTAAATAACAGCATAAATGGCTAGTCTGCTCAACACTTTGGAGACCAGCCATTTAGAAGAATATTGAGCCTAGCAATCATTCTTCCTTGGCTCCATATATGGATGAACAGGAAAAAGCTATAATAACAGGTACAGGAGTCATTGCCGTACTATGCATTTCAGTGGTTTGCAAAATTGGGATGCCTGGATAGGTATCATGATAGATATCCTGGCCCATATCATAACACAAGTCAGGTTCCTTTTCAGTTCTTGCCTATAATAGAGATTCTCCTTGACCAAAAAGCCATACTTGTCCTGCATGAATAGTGATAACTGCACATTTGTCAGAAAATATCTCTTGAGTGTGACACAGCATTTGGAAATTATGCCAACAAAGTTTGGCAGGTTGTAATTGCTACTCCATGAACATCAGTCTAAATCCTTTCATTTCATGTGTTTACTGGAACTTCTCGGCACCTTGTATTCATCAGGAACTATACACAGATAACAAAGAAAAATTTCCTATTCCAGAAAATTAATACAGGTTTTAAAAATGTTTACTCAAATTTAAGAGTTAATGTACAGAAAAGTCTCTCAGAAATGTTCTTTGTTATGTATGTAGTCAAACAAGGCGATACTACAAAATGCACTTTGTTCAATCTAATTGTACAAAGACTGCCAAGAAAATAATCACCACATCTTCAAACAAAACTGACTCACAGGTTTAACCTAATGGCATAGGCAGGTGATGCACTAATTTTGGGAGAGAGTTGGCAAGACTTTACTTAAATCACAATAGTGTTAGACAAGTTCCATGGTACATTTACTTACCTTGGGATAATTTAGCTACAGTCAACAAAAAAGGGTATAGGTATATTATATTTTGTTTTAGGCCTGCAATATAAAAAGTAAACTTAATTCAAGAAATCCTGCGACGCATACCGGTATACATATAACTCATAACTATGCTATGTTTGCTTGTGCTATCTGGACATAATCAGAAAAGACAAAACTAAAAAGTTTTAAAGATAAATTTTAAGGAAGATGTTTGGTCAAATCAAAGTTACAATCATAGCAGAATGAAGAAACAAATTCCATAGGTTATGACATATACTGAGAGCCAGACATCTTACTCTAAATTAAAGCTGTAAGACTTCGCTGTATTGATCGCTGCTCCTGAAGAAAGTAGAATCCACCAAATATGTACAGAATGTCCTCAAGAATGAAGACCCATGCAGCAATCTAGACCTTGTTTCTCTGACGTTATCAGAGAAGATAGGAAAATCCTATACATAAGAAATTGGAGAAACTAAATGCAAGGATGGAACTGCTTGGTAAATCATTGTAAAAGCAGCAGGCAGAGCCTTTGTAGCTTATGCTGGTGCCATTTGAATTTCCCTCTTAACCCCCACCCCTCCAGGAATGACTTCTCTGGACTACAGCACATCATCTGTTCATGCAGTACCACTTCGTATAATCTACCGCTACCCTCCTTCCCACTCCCTGACTCTACCCGTACTTTTCCTCTCGTATCATTTTTCATAACTGTCCTCTCTTACCTAAATAGTATATACAACTTTTCTCCCAGATACGCTTCCTCCTACACCCCCCCCCCCCCTTGCTCTCGCTCTTGCTCCCTCTCTCAAAGTTCCAATCATGTGTCCCATTACCTGCCCATCCTTCCCTAAACTCTACATTTTATCCACTCCCAGTTGCACCATGCCTATAATATTTGTCTACTCCCATCAGCCTGAGGAGCCGTTTGCAAACAGTCAATGTGGCATTGGTAGGTGTGTACATTTGTATGTCTTTATGGCTGTTTTTGTGAGTTTGTGCACTAACACTAGAAAGAGCATTGTAGTCTGAAAAAATTACCATGCCAAGAAGGAACAGAAGACTACATTAACACAATAATGGAATTGGAACAATGGTCACCCTGAAGTTATGGTCTCACGTGTATGGGGGCATCAGACACTCTGTTTTTAATGGATTCTTCCTTCTTTTACCCAAATTTTCTTCCTCTGTTTATTTTTTACTGGGAATGAATAACTTCTCGTTTCTGTATTTAAAAATTACATTATCAGTAATTGATTATTTTCAGAATTACATTTTATGGTATATATATAATCTTGAAACTTATCATCTTGAAAAATTACTTTGTTATAGTTTATTTGGCTATGAGTTGGCTGGAAATAGTAGCCAAAATCTGACTTAAGTGTACTAGAGACATAAAAACACATTAGACTTCTCAATCCTAAAATCCACCAGAGAAGGAAAGACAGCTTTTTTGGTAGCAAGGCAAAACCTTCTAAAAGGCTTGTCTATTCTATTAAAGAAACACTGAAGACCTTAAGAGGTTTTATAACAGTATGCTTTGGTATCGACAAAGAAAGGTATGATGTCACAGATGAGAGCCTCTGCACATTCCTTGCAACATTTTCTCCACATGAAGGCATTGATTTCAAAGATTTCGAAAAAGCTGTAGAACTCTTTCACCTAAGTGAAAATATTTGCATAGTTGACCCCTATGAAGACTACCTTAGTAGCAGTGTGAACAGAGATGGTGATTATCTTGAAAATTGGCTTAATTATTTCCTTCAGTAGCTGAGGAAGGTGTATCAAGTATTTCCAAAGTGGCAAGGGTTTTGTTCAGTATCACTTGCTTCAATGCCCCTTTGGAGTGAATCATTTTGTTTATGAAGAATAAATGGTGTAACACAATGAGGGTTTAAGGCTGATAACAATGCATCTGCAAAATGCATATTTTGAGATGAAGGCAAAAGAAATTTTGAAACAGTAGGAACACAATTGCTGCTGCTGTCTAATTCACTTTGCTGAAAATTGTGATACTTCATGGTTCTTAGAGTGTGTTTTCATTCATTCAACAATTGCTAGCTTTAATAGTGAAGCAGGTATGTCAAAATGGACAGTTTTGTAGTACGTCATGATGACTCTAAACTGCATGCAAGAAACAGATTTAATAAAGGCAGAACTCCAGGTGACAGTGAACCATGAAAGCATACCCTGTTCAGAAAAGTTTAAATCTGCAAAAAGTAATGTTTTGTTATTAAAAAGTGCCAAAGTTTCAGTGAAATACAATTAGAACCAATCTGGATGTGATTGACTACCCCTTGAAAATGATAAATATGTCCTTTTTTTGTCTTTAGATGGGTGCTTCAGCACTATTAATATTTTGTGTGCTTGATTAAATATATGGAAGGGCCCCATAAATTTCTACATGGTACTAGCCCTGAAAATATTGTTATGAACAAATAACTAGGTGTCACTCTTTTCGTTTATTTTACAAAATTTGACAGCTGATGGCACAGTCATATTTATTCAAATTATTTGAAAGGTTTTTCCCAAAGCTATAACATCTGATCAGTTGTTTGTCTTTTAAGAGGTCACAATGAAGACTCCAGGAGCCTCTTTTTCTACTGTTTGTGAGGCAAGGGTCAGATGGATGTGATTTTTGGCACGGTCCAAAAATACAAGGAGCTAGAATTCTACTTGCAATATGTTGGGTAGCAGGACTTCATGCACATAAAGCTTGTTCAGCCTGCCTGTGCAATAACATAGGAATATGCTATCATATTTAGGTGATTTTCTTTCACGAGTTGTAACAATGCTGTGGATTAAAACATTTAGCTCCTCGGAGAAGTTAAAATTGGTATTCTGATATTCTCTTTTCAAGACAAAATTAAAGTTACCTTAAACAAATGGCATATGTACATTGCCACAAAGTCTCACCTTTGCCATTCATCCATCTAGTCTGCATCATCATCTGAGACAGACAGCAAGGTGATAAGGTATGGTAAAAAATATGACAATCAGCACCATTGCATGTAATCCAGTTTTCAGCATAAACTCGTGATGGTCATTGCTGACACACTGGGTGGTATGTTGATCCTCCTTTTTCTGTAATCGGTAACAGCTTCTCATATGATGTGACAGTTCAGATGTGAATTTATGTTCTGCTGCCATTCAACCACTGAGACTCGGATCTGACAGTGTATGTGCAGCGTTTTAGGCAACACTTTTTAAGAAATCTCTGTGCTTCCGTGCAGAACTGCACTGAAATTCAATTTTTTAGCTGAACTAAGCTTTTTGATACCGTTCTAGTATGTATACAACATTTACTTTAATGTGCATCACAGAGGACGCACTATTGTTTCTCACTGTGATGCAAGAGACGTGGTTTTTTTTACTGGTCGGAGCAGCTGTTTTGCTGTAACATGAATGTTATGCGTTAGTATTTAGATTGTTGAATCATTAATACAAATTTGAGTACAAACTGCAAAGTCTGCGATAGAATAAACACAATGTAAAATGAGTCACTGAATAGATTACAGGCCCATAAATGGGACTGAAATTGTAATTACAGACACAGGCAGTTACATGGCTAAATTGTTCCAGTCTGAGATAATTTTGGTTAATCTGGGAGATGCTGTTTTGCAGCTGCTTCATGAATGTGGTTGGAGAATTTGGGGAATGTGTGGATATGGCACAGGAGGTTTGTTTGTGTTCAAGGTTTGCAGGGTTGTGCCTTAACTGAAGGCCTTACAAGCCTTGCAATGTATCCTTTGACACCATGAACCTCCTGGCCTCACTCTTCACTAGTCTTTGTTCGATAACATGTTTCCATCCCTGTCCCTATCCCTTTCACTTCATTAATCTACATCCACACTGCTCTCTCTATGGTCCCGCAACCACCACCACCCTCCCATACTGCTGCATGCAGTTACCTTAGTGACAGTAATCACCTTCTTGATTACTGATCTCTTGTTGTTGCTTATCATGAATCAGTTAAAGTTCATAGAATTTTGGTATACTAGACTTTGCATTGTTCTCATAAGAGTTTTTGTCACACACATAAACATATGACGGAAAGTAAATGAAGTGCACTATTTTTGTCTACATCTATATGCACACTCTGAGGTGCACACCAGAAGGCACTTCTTGTACCATGTTTTAAAATTTCTTCACCTTCCACCCCTTTGTGGAGCACAGTAGTAACTTAAATGCCTCTGTGCATACACTGTGATATGTATTGTTTTGGGGCCTCTGGGAAGCGACATGTAGGGGCCGTAGTATAATTTTAGATTCCTCATTTTATACTGGTTCTTGAAAGTTTCCTAGCAGGCTCTTCCAGAACAGCTGACATCTACCTTCAAGCATCTGAAAGTTCCAGTTTTGTGTAGTAATTTGCCAACATAGAGAAGTGACACACTTTTTGAGTGCATCCTGTTATTTTTTTGTCCAGCCGCACAGCTCTCTCAAACCATGTGGTGTATAGGTGCTTTCTGCATATTAATGTTGTTACAAATTATAAAAATTAAATAAAGTGACATTTTAGTTCAAATACAGATGTAAGTATTTTACATTTTATTTCCTGTAACTTTTAAAATCACTTTATTTGAAACAAGAATTGACTCTCAGTTTTCTGGTTTTTTTTATCAGGATGTAAATGGAAACCGAAGATAAACAGAGGCAATTAGGGAAAGGGTGTCTGCAGAAGTTTATCTGGGTGGGCACACAAGACTCTAAAATTGCCATTTTTAGTATAAATGAGTGGGTCAGTTTCGAGACTTGCCATGCCACAAGAACTATATTTAATAGGTGACACATAAAACTTATGATATCCCAGAAAAGTTATAGTTATGCACTTGATATTTGTTATAAAATGAAAATTGTGTAATAAATAAAAGCTCTGTATTTCATATTGTGAAGAAATGACAAGTGTCCTCTGTTGCACACCTTGTGGACATCTGTAGATGACAGAGCAAAGTAGGGGAATGTAAAGTAATATAAAAAAAAAAAACAGTACAATATTATGAAAAGGATAGTTGTCACTCAAATATTGTTATTATTCTGTCCCAGATTTTCCACTGTTTGATTAAAACAGTATATAGTGATATTAGTGACATTTTGTAGGTATTGCTGCCCCCCCCCCCCCCCCCAGAGAAAAAAATGAATATAGGGAACATGTTTTTATTTTATTTGCAATTGAATATCAAGAACAATTAGGAAAGCTCTTTCTTTCTTTTCTAGTGGGTACTTAACCCAAAAGCACATGCATGGGGTAAAATATACCCCACTGTTGCTTTGATACGTAAGTAACATTGTTAGATAGATTCTACAAATTTGATCCTCCATAAGCCTTTCAACTGACTGTCCCTCCTTGTAATAATGTGTAAGTTACCCAAGTTACCATGTATGTGATAATGTAGCTACTGAACTGTGGGAATAGAATATGTATTTTAACATGATAAAGACATGTTATCCTATGTAGAATATGGCGCAAACAAATATAAGATAAACATTGAGTCTGAGAGGGAAAATAGTCTCATTTCAGAAAGTGATCACAATAAATATATCGGCCAAGAGGTAGACAGTGATAATTCAGAGGATGTGGCTGCACTATCTCAAGCAAGCTATGAAGGAAAGGATGGCACTCTCTCAAAAAATTCTTCACTGCAACACTTGCCTTCATTTATCAAACCTATGAGAAGTTCATCACTTGAGTGGAAGAGCCAAGACAGAAGAAAGCTAGCTCGTCTTCTGCAAGATGTGAAGTGTGTCACCAGTAAGACCAGACAACAAAAACTATGTGCAAGACTTGTTGTGGGTTAATATGTAAGGAACATTAATTTTCAGTTTGGGAAGAATGTACTGGCAATTATTCAGATTAGATATAAAAGACAAACACTCCAGTAATTTTTTCATTAAATACACCTTTAAAATATTCTAACTTGTGATGTAAACATATATATTCCGATGCCCAGAATAGCTTCTTGAAAATATTTTTACCAACTGGGGTAAAAAATACCACATGCGAGTAGCAATGTCATGAAAACATGGAAATGTACTTACAGGTTAAAGAATTTTAATATACATTATTCTCTGGGTAAAGGAAACTGAAAGAGATATATGATGTTTTTGTTATTATTAAATTATAATACCATGACATGACCAATATCTTTGTTAAAGTGATCTGCAGATGACTAAAACAACTACTGCCAACAGAAAGTATGGCTATACCATTTGTGAAATGGGATGAGTAAGGTCTTTTATAGCTGAAATTCATTTAACTGAACACTAAAACAGGGATTATGACTCTCATAAATTAGTACAAAGATACTGATTTGTGGAGCACATACGACCAGAAAACTTACGGCTTAAACTTTCCGCATCGCGTTTTCCCTGATTATGTGCAACATTTATCACAATAGACTCTACACTGTTTCAAAGTTTTCAGCCATACACCTAAACACAGCGAAAGAGCGCAATTTGCTCAGGAATTTAATTCTTAGGTGATAATCATATTCTAGTTGTGGATACAGCTTTCAACTGCGTTTAGTATTGAATTGCTAAGACATATCTTTCGAATATAGCGCCATTATGCGTACTTTGCGCACAGAGTTTGCCGCGTTTTTGTCTGTATGAAAAAATCAAATTGTGTTCCCGCTAATTACTCACATGTGAACAAGTATAAAACGTACGACTTAATTTTGAAGAGAAGGACCGAAATACTGTCTGACAAAAACAGAATGGGACAATTTGGACGCATCTCGGCCATCTACTGTGCTAAGTGACGTCGTATGTAGTATCTGCCGTCTCTGAATATCTTTGGTTGAAGTGAATGTAGGGGCTACAGGAAGTAATGTATTAAGTTATGTAGTCTGATATTAGTTTCCATTTTTAGTGCGTGAGTGTTGTTCTTTTTATTGGATGTTTATAACGTAAAAAAACATTATGTGAATAGCGTAACTGACCAAGGAATGCGTTTGGGATGTCTTGAGTGTAATACGTGTGAAAGCTTGTGGAATATACAAAAAAACAGTCTTCACTCGTCACTAGACACTGTGCATGGAGACATATTATTCTAAGTGTTTGGCTGGGTTCTGTGTTGTTAAAACCTGAGCGACAGACGCGAAAGTCTAGACGCACAATTATATCATATGTGATGTTTTTCCGAGTGCTGTAATGGGAGAACAACATCAAACCGAATGACAGTTGTGTATGGAAATTTCGATGCAGTATCAAAGTGCACAAAATCATTTTTACATGTTCGTCTAGAACGTCTACTGTGCAAAAATGGGCAACTGCTTCAGCCGACCCAGAACCCCGACGAAAAAGGACGGCGTTGGACTTCCAGCTCCAGACCCAACTCCTGTAGTACCGACAAATGCACCTTTGGCAATACCATCACATGAACAACATAGAGAAGTTAGGAATGGACCAATGCCTCCCATTCCTGATGAAGGCTCCACGAATGCCAATGCAAAAATCTTTGTTGCTTTATATGATTACGATGCACGAACTGATGAGGACCTTAGTTTCAGAAAAGGTGAACATTTGGAAATACTGAACGATACTCAGGGCGATTGGTGGCTTGCAAGAAGTAAGGCTACGAAACAAGAGGGATATATTCCGTCTAATTACGTGGCCAAGCTGAAGTCCATTGAAGCTGAACCGTAAGTAATAATTTAATTAAATAGGTCTAGTTCAATTTTGTTAATTGCTTCTACATTTTTTCCATACTCTCATGGCAACATAAACATTAATACATTTGCACAGTAAAAAGTTAGAAGTATTGTGACTAATAGAGCTTTAGTGAACTTGAGTGAAACACATAATATGCCTTGTCCCAGATTCATATAGTACCAAACAGCATTTGTAATTCAGCGACAATCATTCACAGCCTTCGCAGTAATACCAGTTGAACAATATTCTATCAGTTATATTATTTTCTGATTTGAGAGAAAATTTGCTGCTGTCAAGTTGGATAGTTTGGTTTCTGACATTCGATGAAATTTATGTTCTGATAATATGATAAAGAACAGAACTTTAGGTTTCTGTTGCTAAGTGAAACCAGCAGAAAAATATTGCTACTGTAAAAACGATGTCAGGTCAGAAGGCATCTGTGTGGTTAGCTTATACCATGTGTAAACATATTGACATTATATTTAAGCACGTGCCCTTCTTTGAAAATTGCAATATTTTGTACTCGTGGGACAAGAGATGCAGTAAATGTATCACATGGTTTGTAGTGACTAGTTCGCTCAGATACCAACTAAATAATACAGTTCAGAAGTCTACCAGTATATGCCTAGCTGTCATCCAAGAAAGAGTAAATCATGGCTGTAATTCATGGCTTCGACAAACCCATGAGTGATGACAGGTGAACGCTCTGTCAACACAACACGTCTGTCTAAATAAAAGATTTTGCTATTTGGAGACAAATCATTTGTGAGATATAAGCTACGATACATACATTAGTGAACAAAACGTCAGTCATCTGTGTGTTTTTGCTTTAGTTCATGTTTAATTACGCAGGGATTTTGGGACTGAATTTTGAGAGATAACACTGAAAGTGGGTGTCATGTTGGAATTGTTGGTCAAAATATTGTATCTCGGGATGTATTTCATTCCGTGTAGCATCCTCTGATAGTGTACACATATCTCTGTTAGCTCTTCGGGGTTTATCGTTATTAATGGCAGGATGAAAGCCAAGAGTGGGGTTTGTTATGCTGAATTTGCATCGATCCTGTAATGTTTTGATTTCAGGTCGGAAACATTGTGTACATCTTCTCGTAGTCCTTGGCCAGAACTATCAATCTAAAGCTAGGATGGAAGTAGCGGATAGTTCTGTCACATACTGTTACTTTAATACAGTTATAAGGGCGACGCTTAAAATATGTTCCATTAATCTGCACTGAGCTCTGTTCCAGACTGTCATTGATATAACAGCCACAAGCTCCTGCTGTTATCGAATTCTGTCTCATACTTTAAGATTTTTTATTTTTTTTAAAGCCATCAGCGGCATACTAAAACGAAAGAAAGTAACTGAAATATAGTGCCGGCAATGAACGTCAGATTGTGTTTTCGTTGGTCCAAGACGCCAACATCGTCTTGGGTAAGACTACGTTCTTCTAAATGTTGTTTTACTACGATTTACCGGAATATTGTTTCATACGGATTTTGACTGAAACTAATCTGGCGCAACAAGCAGAATGTGAAGTTACAAAAAAATACAAGAAGTTACATAAAATACGACGACTCAGGATAATATATTGTAAGGTATGTGTAGACTACGAATTTTCCAACGATAAAGTGTAAGGGACGTTTTATTGTCTGAGGTGCCCAAAGAAACTAAGTCATATTATAATTCGCGACACGTCAAATCGGCATTATGATACATGCCATATTAATCACTTCAAAAAACTTTCGGAGGTTAGCGGTGACGTTCATGACATCAGCTAGCATTAGGCGGCATTCTTTCGTTAACTGCATCACCTAGCCTTTTTATCTGTTACACAATGTCTGGCCTTGTAGTCAGGGATTTTTGCGTGGTGTTACCGCAATGTGCGCCGCGAAGTAGGACTGCTATGCTATTGCTCCAGTAGCCGTCATCTACAACCTGAAGATTTCGTATGATACTTTTTAAGGAAAAGAGCAAGGGCACGCATGTCCAATTGGTTAAATTTGGGAAGAGAGAAGAGTAACGCTACAAAGACTTAGCACTCGGATAAGTAGGCGCGATGACAGCAATTGCTGTCACTGAACAATCCACGTATCAGACGCGTTTAATGTTGGTAAAAATAAGCTGAGAAAATGGCAGT
The DNA here is from genome assembly GCF_021461395.2 of Schistocerca americana. Lineage (NCBI taxonomy): Eukaryota > Metazoa > Arthropoda > Insecta > Orthoptera > Acrididae > Schistocerca > Schistocerca americana. The sequence continues at coordinate 229,091,938 of NC_060123.1, forward strand.
GAAACATCCGGGAAACTGCAAAATTACGAACCAGTCTTACTAACTTCTTTTTGTCACAGCACATTATATGCTCGGATATAATTACATCCCTCAAGGTAAAAAAAGTTTCTGCCAGCTAATAAGCGCGTGTCCAAGAAACATCAGTCGTATGGCACATAGAATATTGACTTGAAAATAGCAGATGAATCCCGTCTTCCTGTATTCCCGGAAGATGTTAGACACTGTTCCAAACTGTTGACTGATAACAAAGGCACGGTCATACATTGTAAGTCTCAAAACTGCGATTGTTTCTAATACGTTTAGACTTGAGACACACTGAAGGTCGCCATATGCTTCAATCATAAAGGATATGCCTCAAAATAGCATCAACAGGAGTATCAGATAGAACGATGTTACAGTGTGCTGGAAGTTATAGTCTCCCAATGATTGAAAGGAATTTCAGAATAACTTCAGATAGTATTTCCATATGGTTTGGTGCTCGATAGTTCAGCCATTTATTATATTTGCTGGTTTAACTATAAACAGTTGGTTAAAGGTTCAGTGTAAAATTGTATCAATCGGGTAAGTGTAAAGTACATCTAATACCGCGAATGATTTCGATATAAAAGCAATCTTGGTTAATGTCTGGAATTTGACACATTGTTTGAAGCCCGACGGATGTACTTCGAAGCAATTTGAAATGTTGATGATTTTCACTTATGGACCGTCTGACAGCAACTGAATAAAACACAATTTTAGTGCCATACGCGTTTCGCCTTTATTTTCTGCAAGGCATCATCAGTGGCCTGCAATATGTACATATGTTAGCTACTTTATTTACATTTTTTGTCACTGTGCCTATAGGTCAGACGGTCCATAAGTGAAAATCATCAACATACCGTAGTATTACGCGCAACTGAGGAGGACAGGACCAAAAAATTGAAGAATTTGAAATGGTATGGATACGTGAGTTCAGCGATAGAAAAGACGCCTGTAAAACTTCTGTTTACTGACAGAATTCCTGGGGAAGCGCAGTGCGTATGTTAAGGAAACTTCATGTAAGACTCACAGTCCCATCGTGTACTGTGTGATGTTATATGGTTTTGGAGCCCATGTCGCATGGGCGAAGAAGAAGTAGAAGAAACACAGATTCATGTAGTTAGGTTCGTTAGAGATTCGTGCAGCATATATGAGAATGTAAGAGCGATTAACTGTATTTTAGAATGCGAAAATATATGCCGGATCGAGGCGCTAACTCAGAATTCGTGTATTTTGCGGACACGCCTTACACCCTCCTCAAACGTTGGTTTGTCCCTTGTCCGAACTCAAAACGGACTCGTCGTAAGAAAGGAGATGTCTTTTTCGTTAAAATCTCTTTGGTAACTTTAGAGAGCTATTATTTGGGCATATGGGGAAATAACGTTTCAGCTGCATCCAGCATTTATCTCATGCAATGATTAGGAAAATGAGATGAGATCAGGACACTTGCAGCGCTTACACTGAAACATTTCTCCCCTTGCTCCATACGGGACTGCTGTAATACAAGCAGTAGCTAATATGGATGCAAAGTACCCTCCATCATACCATACAGTGGTGTGCACATAAGCCTTCCTTTTCTCCCCTCACAATTGAAGGTGCCAGTTGAAATCTACCACTGATAGAAGAGTTGTGATTGTGATCTGCGGTCCGAAATTTGATATGATGTAGCTCTACACACACACACACACACACACACACACACACACACACACAAAATTCAATACATCCTCCTGAGTTCGAAATACCCATCCAGTTTTCAACAGTATTCTGTAGCACCACATTTCAAATCCAAGATTTCCTAGCTCTTAAATTTATGTTCGATATTAACAAATTTCTATTTTAAAGAAATGTTTTATTGCTATTGCCAGCATGCTCTCTACTTCTGCCATCATTAGTAATTTTGCCGCCGTGTCCAAATAGCAAAACTGATCAACTGCTTTTACTGTCTATTGCCAAATCTGATTCTAAGAACATAACCTGATTTAATTTGTCTATATTCTTCTAATCTTGTTTCACTCTTGTTGATATTCGTCTTGTAACATCTTTTAAACTCACTAACAATTCCGCTCAGCTGCTTTTATAAGTCCTTAGTCGTCTCTGACAGAACTACAACCACATTTTTTTCATTGCTTCTCTGTGAGCTTTAATTCCCTTTCCAAATTTCTCATTGATTTTCTTTACTGATGGAATAACATTGGGCAGATGCCACAACCCTACCTTAGTCCTTTCTCAACCACTACTGCGAGACATATACCGCTCTGCAAGCCCTGAGAACTCGGTGAGAAGAGACGCAAGGTCGCTCTTAAATAATGTGTATGCTCATGTATAGTTTGCCAGACCCCTCATGGTCAGAATTTATTGAACATCTCAGCATATCTTTTTAAGTGAGGTAATATTCATAGTCGTTACGTACACGGCAGGATTAGCAGTATAACACAGTCGAGCAAGAGCTATTCTGTATGGTCCTGGCCACGCTTCTGGATATAAATTTGTGGCATTTCTTTATGTAAGCTGAAGTGCTTCCGCGAACGCAGCAATTAGGGCTGTTAACTTTTTGCTCGTTCTTGTCAGGTGTGAATAAAAGCATCGGTAGCGGTTTGACAGGCGTTGAAGACTAGACTAGTTGCGAGGCAGTCTTTAACAGTTTGGAGACTGCAGGCACGATCAGCAAAAACACATTTCCAGTACTTGTACAATTATTCTGATGTAGGTTTTTAGGGATTTCTTTAAGTCAGTTGCTCAGAACACAACAGGTAAGGTTCCAGGTTGGAGTCCCGGCTTGGCGCACAGTTTTTAATCCATCAGGAAATTTCAAAACCGTGCACGCTTCGCTTGCACTTCTCCAGTACATCCCACGTGGCTGAATGCATCGGGTTCCTTAAAAAATCCTTAGCAGTATTCACATCCATCGTATGACACTCTTGACACATAAAGTGCTGAGTTGCGGCGGCAGATTGTGTGAAGTTCGGTGTGAAGAAAATATCATTGGCATTGTAACTGTAAAAAAGTACTAATTTGTCAAAACAAGGATCTCCTGACGCGTTTAATGGTAAATAAGTGCTTTGTAAATTGCGACTGTCGTTTCTATATCTAATCTATGTACACTATCCCGTTACATGTTCGTGGCTACCTATTAGTGGATGTAAATATGGGGTGTGTCCATTCTTTGCCTTTGTACCTATTTGAACTCTGCTTGGACACTTTCAATGAGGCCTCTTGAATGTCAGTGGAGGAATGGCCATTCACTCTTCCTCAGGAGCCAGTACCAGAGACAGTAGTTATGATCCTTAGTGGGATCTGTAGAGAAGTCGACGTTCTGACTCTACCCAAAGGTGTTCCATTGGGTTAAGGTCGCGACTGTGGGCACACTAGGCCATTCCAAGAATGTTATTGTCCACAAAACTTTGCCTCATAATGCTGCTGTATGACAAGGTGTGTTGTTGTGCTGATAGTCTCTGGACTGTTCCTCTACTGTACGCAGTACATTGTGGTAAAATGTGTTCATATCCCTCTGCGTTTAGCGTTTTTCTTGAGCACAATAAAGGGACAACGCCTGCTAACCATGAAAAACACCCCCATTCCGTAGCTCTACCTCCTTCACACTTTACTGTTTGTACTTCACACGATGCCAAGTAAAGATCTCCAGTGACAAACCCAAACCTTTCTATCAGAATGACACAGTCTTCCACTGTTTAGTGGTGTCGCTCTTGACACCCCCTCAAGTGTCGCTTAGCACTGACCACAGAAATGTGTGGTGCTGACCATTGTACCCCATTCTTTGTAACTCCCTAGCACAGTCATTGTGCGGACTACTGGTAGCACCGTGGAACTCACAAGTGATTCTTTAAGCTGCTTCGATGCAATTTTTTACAACCATTCTTCACAATGCTAGAAGGCTCTTATCTCTCAGTACATGAGGTGTGCCTGGTGTTAGTTTTGTTGTTGTTGTTCCTTCGCATTTACAGTTCAGAATCACATGATCAACTGTCGACTTGGGTAGCTTTAGGAGAATTGAAATGTCCCTGAGTGATGTGTTAATGGGGTGACATCCAGTGACTAGACCACATTCGAACTCACTGAGCTCTACTGGTCGACTTACCCTGCTCTCACTGCCTCTCTACTGACATCACAATACTGGCGAGTCCATCTGTTGTGACCTCTCGCAGTGATGAATTGCACGTTACATAGGTGTGTCTGGATACTTTTGATCAGGTACTGTATTTCCTATACTTGTCACAGACCGACAGCGAGAGCTGTATTTTATCACACTGTGGTTTATTGCATCCATTCCTACTACACTCCTGTATGTCTGGCTATAGTTTGTTCGACCTAACCAGCCAACACCAAATAGTTAAAGAATATATCTTGGGCGAAAATGCCGCGCCGAGGTTCCTCAACATAAGACAGTAAGATCGTATTCGGCTGAAGCTGGATTCAAATCTCCCCTGCCGTCCGGATGTAAGTTTCCCGTCGTTTCCCCAAATCACTTACGACAAATGCAGCGATGGCCACATTCGAAAGTAGCTGGCCTAGATTTTGTTCTTTGATCTTGTCCAGACCTATATTGTGATTTGTCTCTAATCACGTCATCATCTTCGTCGTCACCTTAATTCGAAATCTTGCTTCTTCGAAATGGTGGCTGCGCGAAGTCATTATTGACGTCTACTTCCTCCGAAGCAGCTGCTGGCTTACTACAGTTGGGAGCTTTGTATGATTCAAGGCGCCCTGAGAGCTTTGGTCGGGGTTTATCACTGCGTGACGCTGTCCTTTCAGCCAAGGAATGTTGTTTGGTTATATGACGATGGCTGTTAAAATCAAAACAGGTTGTGGCCTTACGCACAGAATGCGAGTATGATTTCAATAAACCGTGTTACTACACGGATCGAAAGATTTGATACCGGATGTGTAAAAGTCTCGGCTGAAGCAGGCAGCAAATGATAACACGGCACTCTTGGATTTAATTTAATGGCAGTTCCCATCGATAAGCTGGTACGGTAGGTCGATACAACGCGCCTGTCGAAGTATATGCTTTACACCTGCGTTATCGCAAGCGAGCTGTGGAATGATAAACTGCTCGCGAGAACTTTAAAGAAACATATAATGCATTATATGCTTCTCTAAAGTTTCCGCGAGCGATATATTTGCAGTATTTAAATTGAAGATAAAAGTAGAAAGAGGACAATTAAAAACTTACAAAATACAGCTGTAAGATGAAATTCAGTAAACAGCGGCCAGACAATAACAATAGAGTAATTTCAAATGAAACACTGTGCTGCACTGCAGTTTATAAAATCCACAAAAAAATACATGACTATTTGCAGCACTGTCTGTAAGCTACTGTAGGTTCATTTTTCCGCTGTTTAAAAGGAGTCAGCCAGTTTTTTTTTTTTAGCTCATTTGACGCATTTTCTTTGGGCGTGTTTTATGTTCGTCAGACGCAACAACATAATATGATTTGGTTTACTTTTTCTCTCCATTAACGTAATCACTTCGTTGTTTCATTCAATTTTTTACGTGTATTGGGAATACCTCTTTCGGTTATTGTCTTCAGGGTTTGAAGGGTACGGAAGTAAAAGATACTACAAAAACGCTATGTTTACAACCCAATAGGATTTTTACACCTAAAAATCACGTATTTGCAGATGCGTGGGCGTGTGTGTGTGTGTGTGTGTGTGTGTGTGTGTGTGTGTGTGTGTTTTAGGGGCGGGGGCGCCACGTAAGTAGCATGGCACAAAAGCGGGCAACTACTGTATAGGAGTGTCAAAATCCCTCTCTTTCATTTTCTTAAACAACGCCTGCTGTTCGGGCGATTCATTAAACAGACTGAGCGGTTCTCGCACTACCCATGTCAGACCGGCATCAAGTTCTGGGTCGTACCGACATTGCCACCAACAGGGAGTTGGGCGTGAAACGGAATATAATTGTGGAAATTTGGAAAGAAAATGAGGTGCGATCTTGTTTGCAACGTTCCATGTGAAACGAAACATGGGAAAAAATTTGCGAAATTTGTGGCCGCTCAAGACTACACTTTTATTGCGCGTACCACCATCGACGTATCACTGAAACTTGTCTTCAGTTTCCCAGCTCCAACTTTTTTTTCCGCAACGTCGTTGAGCTTTTCATAGTTAAACCAGCCGTCGGATTATGCCTGAATCACACTTCGTGACGGGTACGCGGCACACTAGAAGTAAGCGCTTGTTGAACGTGCGTGTTCGGTGAGTGGTTGAGAGATATGTTGCCAGAATTTCAATAGAGTTATTAATCTGTAAAAGAATCTAGTGAGCGGGTCGAACATTTATCTCCACGGATTTGTCTCTAAGGTGTTATCAATAATCTTAGCTGCTCTTTTTCATGTATGTTTGGTCTCTTTGTTTACTCCATGTTAATTTTCTGTTAGCCTTTCGTTTATTATTTTCCTAAATCTTCGTCAAAGGCGATTATCTGCAGACACTTGCGTTTTCAGTTATGCCAGATCTTTCGTTCTTCTGACGCATAAACTGGCCGCTGTATTTTCGCATAGCTTTTACAAAGTGTAACAGTACATTTCATCTTTTGTGGATAAAAGATGGCGGTTTGTCAATAGCGCTCGCCACTGGTGATAGTTTCGCGATTAAGAACCGAAATTCGTGAGAGGTAATCATAAGAATCAGTTTTCAAGGTTCGGCGAGACCATGATGGTAAAAGTGGAGGAAATCTGACTTAAAGTTTTTTACATACAGTCCCACACAGCATTTAGAACGTGATAAAGCCTGATGCCGGCTACGTCGTACACCGTAAGAAACCAACCATGTACCAAGCTCGGAACACAGGACAAAACATGTGCAAAAACTTTTGTCAAAACCAACTGAAGCATTAAAACTCTGAATGGCGATCTAATGTAAATGAAGTATAATACATAACGCAGTGTGAAGATGCACCTATTAGTGGATACCAGACAGTTTAGTAGTAATGGTGGTGCAGATAGAATCATTGGCAGAAAATCACCTCTGATGAGGCAGTTGGGGATTAAAAAAAATGATGCGCGTATTATGACCCGAATTGACATCGTAGATTTCAGCTGCGTAAATTACGGCGACATAAATCCATGTAATTACATATTTCCCATTCCGTGAAAACGTGTGCTAGTACGTAATTAGTTGTAACTTGGTTTTGACGTTATTATATTTAAAGAACCTAATTTCCATAGCAAAGAATTTTATTTCTATGACGGGAAAAGTCGTCACAACTTTATACAACTAATTTTCGTAATAAAGTGTTTATTTCCACTGGTAGACTGAACATTGCCAAAACACAGCCGAATATACGGAGCATGTAGAACTCCTGCTTCTCCCGGCGGCGTATCGAATGTTCCAATACCCCCTGATTTTCAAGGCACAGGTGAACCGACCCATGGATCTGCATGAGAACTGAAATTTCGTTTGAGCCCCGATATTACGGCAGTTGTTGAGGGCGTTATTTGAACATTCGATACGCTGGGAGAAGCACAAGCTCCGAAAATTCGCGTGTCATTTGGCGGTTTATGAATCTGGTATTGGAAGTAAACGCCTTAGTAAGGAAATTGGTTGTATAAAGTTGCGGTCACGGAAATCAGATTTCGCCATAGGCAATCAGCGTTCGGATTTTTTGTCGAGCTTGTGCTTCTTCCAGCGTATCGAGTGTTCAAATAACGTCCTCGACAGATGAACACCCGATAATATTCAAGGCACAATTGAAACGACAGATCGCTGTGCATGGCAACTGAAGTTTCATTTGTGCATTGAAACTGACGGGGGGAGGGGGGTGTTCATCTGTCGAAATAACGGCAGGCGTTGAAGACGGTTTTTGAACATTCGATACGCTAGGAGAAGAACAAGCAACGTATATTCCCGCATCTTTTAGCGGTGTATCGATCTGCCATTGGAAGTAAACGCCTTATTAAGAAAATTGGTTGTATAAGGTTGCGGCGACCTTCTCCGTCACGGAAATCGAGTTTCGCTATAGGAAATCAGTGTTTAGTTTTTTTGTCGAGTTAATTGCCTTTTCTCCCGGAATTAGCTTTCGCGCTGCGTGGTAGGTGCCTTGAGGACACTGTAACTGCACGACAGTCCTTGACGGGCACTCTAAAGTTCGTGCAGTGCTGAAGCTGCTATCGCGATTTGCGTTTCTTCTGGACAGCGGCAATGGCCTGATTGGCTACAGGCGGGAGGGAATGTGCAGGCTGCATCCTTCTCGTACCTAGGTGCACCACACCGGCCGTGAAGCGACGCACACGTTGAAGCGTGCGTAGGCCCCGGCCGAGGTTATGACCGTAGCCGGCGACCGGGCACCGACCTTGGTGCGGTCGCTTTTCGTCGCCTGTGACCACGTGCGGGGTTACCCAAGGGACGCGCGAACAGGTAATTCCGAGGCAGTGGCTTCTCAGAAGCGACGGCGAGAGGACGCACGAAGGCAAAATCTCTTCCCACACGCCGTGCTGGAGTTCAGTTCTGCAGACTGCGCGGTCGTGTGCGCACTTATGAGTTTCTGCGTGACGCGCTGCTCTCTCTGTTCAGTGGAGAGTGACGTTTCGTGTTGCAATAGGTGCAGTTGCGGTTTGAGCTCCATCGTTGAACGAGGAGCATTTTTCGGCGGTACTTGGACACCGTATTGGGACGAGTGTTGGTGGAGGAACGTAATGCGAAGCTGTCCGTAGTCAGTGTCTTTTGTTCTGAGTGATTTGAGTTTCATTGTTCGTTGATCCAATGGAAGGAGGCGGTCTCTTCTGGTGTTGGAACGGCGATCGTTGGCTGCCGCATCAAGTGCAGGCCGTCCATGTCTTGGGCGACCCAAAACAAGTGCAGTGGGAGTCTGCCACCAGACTTCTGCAGTTGATAGCAGCCGGGGCAGTCGTCAAGGAGCTCGTGTCCCAAAGTGTTGCAGCGAATGATGATAAATCTCCTCCGAATGACGAGGAGTCTTCTCCGAATGACGAGAAGCCGAGCGCAGATAAACCTCTTCCAAGCGACGAGAAATTTCCCCCGAGCCAGGACGCGCGAAGCGAGAAAAGTGCTGCGGTGCTTTCAGTGCCTGGTAGAGAACACCGTGTCAAGCTGAGGGCAGGGAATGTTGACCGTGCGGACGCTGACAGGCGCTTTTGGAGCCAGAGGCCGGATTTGGTGAAGGATGTACCGGCGGCAGAAACGCCGACACAAGAGTGTGCTGTGGATAAGAGTGAGAGTTCGAAAGGAACTGCGGAGGAGCGCGTCGAGTCCTCGGCGAGTGGTGTTGCTGGGGCGTTACGGGAAGGACTCCAGCAGCGGCTGTCGCCGGTTCCGCGTAACGAGGGAGCGGAAGACCGGGGCGCGAGCAAGGTGCTGAGGCTAGAGAACAGGCTGTCCAAGCAGAAGTCCCTTCCAGAGGTGGGCGAGCGCAGGAAGGCGTTCGCCGAGCGCCGCTGCGAGTCCTGGCCGGCGTCGTGGCGGCGGAAGCTGCTGGGCGTCGCCCGACCCCAGCGACGGCCGGGAGCCTACCCTGTGCATCCGCCGTAAGTCTCCCGCTCTTGCGTCTGCTACATTCATCGTCATTGTGTGTGTGTGGGTGGGGGGGGGGGGGGGGGGGGGGTTAGCGGCGCCCAATGACTAGGCAATCGTCGCCCGTACGAAAATAATAAAATTGACACACATGCTTGGAATGACATGGGGTTTTTATTGGAACAAAAAAAAAAAAAAATTCACAATATGTCCGACAAATCTCTTGCGCTCATCGTTTGGTGGTGATCGTGTGCTCAGCCGCCACTTTCGTCATGCTTGGCCTCCCAGGTCCCCAGACCTCAGTCCGTGCGATTATTGGCTTTGGGGTTACCTGAAGTCGCAAGTGTATCGTGATCGACAGACATCTCTAGGGATACTGAAACAACATCCGACGCCAATGCCTCACCATGACTCCGGACATGCTTTACAGTGCTGTTCACAATATTATTCCTCGACTACAGCTATTGTTGGGGAATGATGGTGGACATATTTATTGAGCATTTCCTCTAAAGAACATCATCTTTACTTTGTCTTACTTTGTTATGCTAATTATTGCTATTCTGATCAGATAAAGCGCCATCTGTCGGACATTTTGTGAACTTTTGCATTTTTTTGGTTCTCATAAAACCCCATGTTATTCCAAGCATGTGTGTCAATTTGTACCTCTCTATCTACATTAGTCCGTGATTTATTAGGTTTCCAAATTTATACTGACTTTTTGATCACCCGGTAGATACTGTCTCCGTCCGAACAGGCCTCGGGAGGGCCAACGATACCGACCGACCACAATGTCATCCCCTGCCTGTAGGCGTCAGTGGATGCGGATCAGAAGGGGCATGTGGTCAGCACACCGCTTTCTCATCCGTTGTCAGCTTCCGTAACTGGAGCCGCTACTTCTCATTCAGGTAGCTTCTCCATTGCCTTCACAGGGGATGAGTGTGCACCGCTTGCCAACAGCGCTCGGCGGACCCATACGGTACCCATCGAAGTGTTAGCCAAGCCCGACAGCGCTTAACTTCACATATGCGTCTCTCCGAATAAACGATGTCACATAGTGCCATAAATCCCTGGCATTAGTGCGTCATTCGAAGACTTGGTACCAACTTGATAGGTTGAAACTTCCTGGCAGATTAAAACTGTGTGCCGGACCGAGACTCGAACTCGGGACCTTTGCCATTCGCGGGCAAGTGCTCTACCAACTGAGCTACCCAAGCACGACTCACGCCCCGACCTCACAGCTCTACTTCTGCCAGTACCTCGTCTCGTACCTTCCAAACTCTGCAAAGTGGAAATCTCATTCTGGGAACTTGATAGGTTGCTATCAAGTCTTCGAATGAAGCAGTTGTGAAACTATTGAATTCATGACATCCAGGGATTTAGGGCAATGAATGACATTATCGTTTATTTGGTGAGATACATATGGGGTCTGAAAATGGCATAATGGAATGCCGAAACTGATAGCTTTCAAAATGAAATAAAATAACATCTCAGTTATATGGCTGTTGGAGAATTTCATTAATATTGATAAGTGCTTAATTTCGGTGACCTGAAGGGGGAATCGTTGTTACCACTGCGGCAAGTGCAAAGTTTTAAACGCGTTAAAAATTTGTTTGCAGATGATGCTGTCATTTACCGTCTTATAAAGTCATCAGATGATCAAGACAAATTGCAAAACGATTTAGACAAAATATCTGTATGGTGCGAAAAGTGCAGATGACACTAAATAATGAAAAGTGCGTGAAGTCATCCACATGAGTGCTGAAAGAAATCCACTAAATTTCGGTTATACCATAAATCACACAAATCTGAGGGCTGTTGATTCAGCTAATTACTTGGGGTTTACAATTACGAATAACTTCAATAACGATCACATAATGTTATGAGTACAGCAAACCAAAGACTGCCATTTATCGGCAGAACACTTAGAAAATGCAAGTCTACTAAAGAGACTGCTTACACTACGCTTGCCGGCCCTCTTCTGGAGTATTGCTTTGCATTGTGGAAGCCGCATCAGATAGGATTGACGGAGGTCATACAAAAAGCTCAAAGAAGGGCAGCTCGTTTCGTACTGTCGCGAAATAGGGCGGAGGGTGCCATGGGTATACTACACGAATTGGGGTGGCAGTCATTAAATCAAAGGCGTTTTTCGTTGCGGTACGATATTCTCATGAAATTTCAATCACCAAGTTTATCCTCAGTGTGTAAAAATATTTACCTGACACCACCTGAATAGGAAGGGATGATCACTAGAATAGAATAAGAGAAATCAGAGCTCGCACGGAATGATTTAAGTGCTCGATTTCCCGCTGACTGTTCGAGAGTGGAACGGGAGGGAAATAGCTTGAAGGCGGTTCGGCGAACCTCTGCCAGGCACGTAATTGTGAATTACAGGGTAATCATGTAGGTATACATGTAGAACTACGAGGCAATCTGAGAGAAAATTGCACTCACTCTCTCCCAACTTCAACTATCACCACACGCACAATCACTCTAGCACACATCCTGTATTTCGTGTGACGACTGCGCTTCGCTCTATATCGGTCACACGGGACTAAATTTTAGCGTTGGATTCAAAGAACACATAAGAAATGGCGACAGCAGTCAATCAAGCTACTACCTATACTTCAAAAACCAAAACCGAAAAGCAGAACATGCATCGAAAATGCATTATAAGTGCTACGCAAATTGCCACAAGGACTTGGTACGGACAATTAGGAACAATTAGAGGTATTAAAATATATCCGAACGATATTCTTAATGAATTTTACCGACATTTTGGAAAACGAGAACGGATAAAAAAATATACAGTAAATGAAAATTAAAGATAACCATAGATGCAAATCATAGCAAAAATATAATTTCGAAGTCAAAAGTACAGGATCATTCAAAAGGGAAGAACAGCTTTCAGTTGTTTATTACAGACAAATTATGAAAAAGGGAAATACATTGCATATGGCACTGGACAGAGGCAAGTTAAGATTTTATGTTCACATGGACGCTGCACCACACAATCAGCATGAGCACCAAGCGTTGCTCGAGAACTATCGAAACGGTAGACCATTTCATTCCACACACGGATCAACAGTTCCAGGTTTATTGAATCGACAGCTTCAACAATTAGATTTCTCAGTTCTTGAAGAGTAGCTGCCGCCGTAGGTGAAACAAAAACTTTGTCTTTTATGTACTCCCACAGAAAAACATCTCAAGGTGTGAGGTCTGGTGACCTGGAAGGCCAAAAACAATGAACAAAATCTTGTTGTCCACCTCCTCCTATACACCATTGTGGAGTGGCGGTGTTAACGCCGCACCTCAAGTTGAAAGTGAGGCGGGGCGCCGTCGTACGAAAAAACTGGAGTCATTGGAATCTTCGGGAAGTTGTGGAAACCACTTGGCCGGATATGACGTTGTTGTCATAGTTTTCTCTGGAAAAAAGAAAGGCCTGTAAATTTTGTGGGCAGGAACGGCACAAAACACAATTCTTTCCGTTGAGTCTCTTTCATGTTCGACAATTACGCCAGGATATTGTGACCCCCAAATTCTTACATCTCGGCTGTTTACTTTACCCGATAGACGAAATGGCAATTCGTCCGAAAAGATAAGTCTTTTGGAAAAGGTGTTCTCTGCCATATCCTGGAGAATTAAAACCGTACCTTCTGTTATAGTCGCCGGGACGCAGTTACTGCAGTAACTGCTACTTGTAACACTTCATATGCAGGCGTCCTTTCAGAACACGCCACGCCGTTGTAAGAAGTTGAAGTTAGTGGCCTACCCGTCTTGGGGGTTTCCGAGGGCTCCGTGTGAAGGCATCTCGGATACATCCAACATTTTCGTCAGACCTGCGTGGCCGACCATTGGTCTTCCCTTTGATGATTCAACCAACTTCTAAGAATTTTGTATGCCAATTATAAATCTATTTGTGCAGAGATGGCGTTTTGGTGACTCCACGGCGGAATGCACGTTACGCTTGAACAATATAATGACTTCGTGCAAATTCCAACACAAAAAATATCCCTTTTGGTGTAGTCGCAATGTTGCTACATACCAAGGAGGTTAGAATAAAAAGAGACCGCTTTATCTTGGCCGAGCACAGACATCAGTTGAAGCTTGTCGACCATCTTCCTGAGTCGTAGAAGTTTGTCCGTTAAAGCCCTGTGCTAAACCAACCCTTCTAGTGGTAATGTGTTGAATTGACAGTCAGTTCTGTGTATGTGCTTCGAAGCAATATATTGTCGTGTATGACTACTGATCATCAGAGAGTTGACATTTTAATTTTTTAACGCCGGTTCGCACTCGTTGAGCATGGTGTGGCAAATAAGCCGAACATTTTATTCCTGTTTCAAATGACTTTGAAGAGCAGCACTGCAGTACGAACATTCCTTCTTACTCATCAATGTGGTGGAGGCAGGATTCACTTTTTCAGCATATGAGCGTCTCACTGTATTCTAACGTGCTTACTAGAAACAAACAACAGCACAGCTTTGTCAAAACCTTTAATCTTTCTCTGTCCAATGATATGCGCAGTGTGTTTCTATCTTTTGTGGTTTGTCTGTAATAAACAATTGAAATCTGTTCCTTCTTGTTGAAACACCGATATTTCACGAAGTAATCTGTACAAATAGAACTAACGTAACTCGCACCATTAGAGCAACATAAAATCAACAGGATGCAGTATGGGCGTCTATTCCAACTAGAAGTAAGTATATATTAAACTGCCCATTGTATAGGTTCAACGTCAATAAACAGAAATGAACTCACCAACTGTAATATATACAGGTTCAGTTGAGAATGGCGCTATTGCCGAAATAAGGTTGTAGTAAGGCAGAAACAATACTAATTAAACCCTTCGCATTTTTTCTGGAATTATTCCTTATAAAACGTCAATTATGACTTGGGCAACAGTGTAGAATTGGTTTCACGATCGCCTTGTGTGGGGCGTCTGTTTCCCAGAACCGTTCCAACTAATCAAGTCTTCCATTCGCCTTCGTTAATGCTGATTCTCCTAGATAGGCCCATTTCATATGTTTTTTCCCGTGTCTTTTTGCAGTCCCATACGATCGTCCGACGACGGTGCTTCCCTGTACACCATAGCATCGTCAACGAACAATCCTATCGTGCTGCTGATCATTTCTGATAAGTTATTTATACACTGGAGCTGAACAGAAATATGGAAACACCCCTAGAAATGCATACTTGAACAGAAATTCAAATGCTATTCAAGTCTGCAGGTTGCAGTGTTGTATTTCGTCACGAACGTCACCTGTGCAATGTTCTCAATACCGTTGCAAGTGTCAGTCAAGGTCAGGACAATGTTCTGTGTACTTGTGTGTGCATTGTGTCGGAGCTAAGTGAATTCGAACATGGGAAAGCTGTTGATGCTGTTATGGTGGATGCTTCAGTAACCAAGGTAGCCGAAGTGTTTGTCAGAACCAAAACAACACAAAGGGAGCTCCAAAAGAAGGGAATTACAGGGTGAGCTGGATTTCCAAAACCACTTGTAAGTGAGATAGACG
Organism: Schistocerca americana; assembly: GCF_021461395.2. NCBI lineage: Eukaryota > Metazoa > Arthropoda > Insecta > Orthoptera > Acrididae > Schistocerca > Schistocerca americana. The sequence goes on from NC_060123.1 coordinate 229,106,954, forward strand.
TCAGTGACTGGAAAACTTGGTGCCACGTCATGAAACCTGGGCTATGTAACAATGAAAGTATTTCATTTGGTCAGATGGGTCTTGTTTCACATTGCTTCCAGCTTCTAGCCAACTTTACCTACCAAGACTGAAACATGGCGGGGATAAGGTGATGATTTGGGCGACCATGTCGCGCTTTTCCGTCGTCTCCACCCTCCAAGGTAGCATTACTGCCAAGGATCATGTGACCATTTTGGTTGATGAGGTCCATCCCATAGTACATAGTTTGTTCACCAATGGTGATGCTGTGTTCCAAGACGACCGGGCCCCGTTCATAGAGCCTGCATCGTCCAGGACTGGTTTTGTGAGCACGAGGATGAATTGTCCCATCTCCCCTGGACACCACAGTCACCAGATCTCAGTATTATTGAACCTTCATGGTCCACCTAGGAGAGAAGGATGCATGTTCGCCATTCACCTCCACTATCGTCAGCAGAACGTGCCCCAACTTTGCAGGAGAAAAGATTTCCTTGAAAACCACTGATGACCTATTATATTTATCCATTCCGATACGACTGGAAGCTGAATGTGAGCAGTTTTCTTATGTTGTATTGCGCTTGGTAAAGTTTTGTGATATTTTCATATTTTTGTCCACACCCAGTGGATTGAGCACATTAAGCAAGGCCCTTTTATACTATCTTGCAGCACTCTCGGTGTTACATTCATTTCTGTGGCACGTTCGCCGTCGAGTTTCTCATACATTCCTTGAGTCAATCACATATTTGGGAAATACTACGTGTTGTCCATTGCCGACGCCTTTCGAATTTCTTCTGTCAAGCAGTCACAGCACAGAACATATGTATCACACAGATGTTGCTGTGTGGTCACTTAGGGTGGAATTCAGGATGTAATTAATGTTGTCTCATTAGTACGATATGGTGGACTAGTGGGTGTAGCGCTAGACTCCGTCCCTGGAGGTCTCGGGTTCATTCGCGGGAAGGAGCAGGGATTTTTTTTTCCTCGTTACAGCCCTTCAAGGACGGCCCTCGGTCCACTCAACCTGCTATCAAATTGTGTCTCGGGGATATTTCCCCGGGGGCAAAAGTCGACCAGGGCGATGGGCTACTCATCTCCCTGCCCCTACCAGAGCGCCGCGGCGAGCGAAAGGTGGCACTCCGACTGCAGTCAGGCTGTAAGCGCTGCTACGGGTTGAGTGGCATAGTCTTCACATTCACCAGTAGTGTGAAAGCTTCTTGTGAAATCACGTTGGGTTCACCAACTCATCCTAAACCTGCAACCTAAACCAGACCTCGATCTACACTACTTATCAGTCTTCAACAACAAACTTAACAAACTTTATTACAACAAATTAGTGAAAGTAATATTGCATAAAAGTGCACGGTGTTTCGTTTTACTACCAGAAAAACGGTTCGCGTGATGTGCCATTTTCTGTGCTTTGATTGACTGCTAGGAGAAACGAAGTAGTTATGTTGGATTAAGTGCTTAAACTCGCATTCTGTGAAAATACACTGTTTCGCTCACTAAATGGCTCCCAAAAATGCGTTGTTTTTGGTACGACATGGGGTGCGAAAATGTCTGGAAACGTTACGCCAGTCGATCGTAACGTTACCCACATTTTAAAATGTTGTTTTGGTTATCCACTTTGCAGTTCTTGTGATGCAGTCCCCATTTCTGTTTCATTGCTGCATTTCTGTGTAACTGCTGCAGCCTTCACGGTCTATCCTCCATTTCAAATACATATCGGCGTACCTGTTCTATTCTTTGCTTTCGCTATCACTTCACTTCACTGTACCCCTTCTGCAGATTCTTATAAGCTGTGTCTTTTATTCCAAGGAGAAGTTGGCATGCACTTAATTTCCAGCTTTAAAATGCCGCATGTGAGTATTTACATATTTTATTCGAATTTTCTAGGGAGAACAAATAAATGTTACACGTTAACTATGTCTTGTATTGAGAATTTGTTTTACGGGATTCATGGCCGTCTCTTTGAGTGTATTGCTTTTGAGGTTCCCCAAACTCTCCAATTCTGTACTATTTCCATGTCATAGATCATCATGACAGCTTACTTCATGGTAAAAACAACTATCAAACGCTAATCGCTCACTTTTAAGTATACCGCATTTCCCGCGGAAGTACAAAGGAAGTTAAATTGCACGTAGCGTAGCCTATCGTCCAATAACAATAAACACAGAAATTACGAAGGAATTGGTACGAACGACATTTGTACTGGACATACGACACTAGAACGAACTGTGGACGATCAGTTTGCGAACAGATTGGCAAAACTGAAGTAACCTAGGATAAACGAGAAGTAGTCATAAAGTTTTAACCTCACGTCGAAGAATGCTGTGGTACTGAAATGAAATGTCGTGTGGCAAGTGTTGCGCGGGGATTTCAGTGTGTATCGGGACCGCAGACATGTACCTACGAACAAACAAAACACTTTTATTTGTTCGAGGCGGTAATTAAAAATTGCCCCTCGTACTATTTCTGTTGTTTAATATATGTTGTTTGTAATAGGCTGCGCGCCATTTAAATGGTAAAAATAATTTTTTATGTCTCGATATTACACGTGTGCACACTTACATGCAGCATACCTAAGTCGCTTTCATATTGTGGGAATCGTTTATATCTTACTGCAAACTGAGAGCGAACACCTAGAGGTAATAGCCGCATGTTATGAAGTTTTATTCGCATTTCTACAGGTTGTACACTGCGTTTGATCAAAATTACAGTGTGTTACGGCTGCATACAAAATTTGAGCAACTCGTATAGCTTCCGGTCTCCGCAGTGCATTTCTGCCCTCAATCACAGAAACGATAATAGTGGTGTCTGATGTGCCTGCTCGATGCTCTGGGTGTTCGCATGTTGTTGAGTTTGGTATGGCTCTGCACGTAATGTTGCCCAGTATCGATCTCTTACGTCGCTACCTCCTACACTTCAGCATTTCCACCTCCTCAGTCCGATGATAAACGTTTGCGTCCGCAGCTCGTGGTCTAGTGGATACCGGCACGGTATCTCAGCGTGTTCGGTCAGAGGAATAACTCTCCTCCGGTCAGAGGAATAACTCTCCTCTGTAATAAAAATAATAAAAAAATTGAATGAATGGATCAACAATGAACTTGAACAAGCGTCATGGCACGTCCGCCCCGAACAAATACAACGACCAATCACGGACGAAATGAGATTAAAAAACGAAGCAAAAAACATGTGGCTAGCGTTGCTGCGTGTGGATCACGGGGTCTTGGGTTCGATTCCTGCCCGGGTCAGGGATTTTCTCCTCCCGGGCACTGGGTGTTTGTGTTGTCCTCACCATCTCATCATCATCATTCGGGAGGTAGCGAGGCTGGAAACGGAAAGATCGGGAACTGGTACGGGCAGTGAAGACCGCGATTTTTTGCGCCCCACAAACAAACATCATAATCATCAGGAAGCGTAGCCGATGACACCCATGCTCGAAGTCCAGCCACGAGCGACGGTTTGTAATGTTTCCCAATACTGACAAGGTGGGAGCAGCGTTGGTCCTCATTCGTACTGTGAACTTCGTCCATTCCAGGCGTTAATCTGTATGCCACTGCCGTCCCTAACGATGGCAATGAGCATTGACACCCTCCTTGGACCAGCTGCACCACCTTTGGTAATCACCGGGCCAACACACTGTGCATCACCTGGAAGAACGTCGCAGCATCCCAAGTGGCCACAGTACGATCTAGTTGCAACTCAGGTGATTGGAGGAAGTGTGCTCGTTGGTAGCATCCTACAATGCTACAGTGTTTGCTAATGTTCAAAGCACGATTCCCTCAGTAAGCCAAATAGAACTGTTACGGGTCCAGTGTTCTTAGGACATGATTCTGACTATCCAGAGTACGGATCAATGCCTTTCCTTAACCTCCGCCAGTGGCCCCTGTAAATACGAGGTGCAACAATAAAGTAATGAGACTAATTTTCTTCGCAAGATGTGGCAACCCTGCAGGCTTGCGTAGGCATATTATCTTTGACCTTGGTCTATAAGCTGCTTCTAGTCCAAGTGGCACATCCATGCAATTGCTCAGTCACGAGTTGTGCTGCAATAAGTTAACACGTGTTTGTGTCTCTCGTCACAGAAAAATGTGGCAGCCGATCTGTTAGAGCACATGGAAATCAATCCAGAATTGTTGAGCCATGTTACCACTGATGATGAAAGTTGGTTTTTTCAGTACAATCCAGAGACAAAACGCCAAAGTTCGCAATGGTGCTCAGAGGGATCACCCAGACCAAAAGAAGCTCGCATGTCAAAGTCAAAAGTGAAATGCACGCTTGTGTGCTTCTTTGGTTCCAAGGTAATTGTTCATAAAGAGTGGATGCCTCCTGGACAAACAGTTTACCAATATTACTGCAAAGAAATTTTAGAAAGACTTCGAAAAAGAGTTCGTCGTGTCTGTGCCAACATTGCTGATAATTGGATTCTGCATCACGATACACCAGATATCGGTCCGTGCGACATTTTTCTATTTCCAAGAGTCAAAACGGTGGTCAAGGGACACCATTTTGAAACAACACAAGATGTCTAAAGAGCTGTGACGAGGGTCTTGTAGGATATTACAGAAGATGAGTTCCAGAAATGTTACCATCAGTGGCAGAAGCGCCGGAAAAGTGTGTGCAATCAGAAGGGAACTTCTTTGAAGGAGACAACACTAAACTTGACTAAAACGGTAAGCAACATTTTTTTTCACGTCAGTCTCATTACTTGATTGTCGCACCTCGTATGTTGTTTCTGCTTCGTCTTTAATGATATTAATTCTTCACTTATCGTTTGTGCCTTGGGTCTGCTTACGACTCCTGTAGTTCCTCAGGAAGCGAACCTCTAGACTGTCGCTATCACTTAGTTACACGATTCACACCACCAGACTCATTGATTGTAAGCGATACACCGATAGTGATCTACCATTTCACTGGCACAATTCTTATTTGTGTACGAGTGAACTGAAAAATGAACAGGGTGCCAGCAAGAGCTACGAACTCTGATGACAGAGAAACCACATACATTTAATAATTAATACGTTGTCACCTTCTTTAGTACTCCGTTTCCTAACGTTCGGCTGTACGTGGAAATCCACGTTTAAAAGTTGTTTTTGTTTTCGCCCAGGCACAAACCGTGGAAGAGTCGTGAAGAAAAAGACTAGAACTATAACGCACTGTGCGGTGAAAGACCTAATAATCTCATGGGCAGATAGAATGACAAATAATATTTAAAAAAAAAAGCCAGTTCATGTCTGTCAAGGAATAGAGAGTTTGGAGGCCTCAGATATTCCACGTCCTTAATATTACAGGAAAAGAACTGTACATGGAAGATAAGTCTTCATTATACAAGCAGAGAACAAAAACTTCAAAATATCTAATATACATTCCCGGCTGAAGAGATTTGCGGAAAGTAAGGATAAGTAGAAGATTATGATCTTGCTGACAAGTCTAAAGATGAGAGAATTAAGTTGTAGCAGTGTGCAATTGGCTCTTGAAGCAAATCGGTGATCCACCCAGTAACTGTGTACCTACCAGCAAACGGTGAGAGTAAACATGTCCTTAACGCAAAATGTATACATAGCAAACAAGTGATAAGAACGCCACGTCGTGCTATAGATGCGTGTCCTCATACCGGCCTAAGAGAGAGGAGCAGCAGTTGTTGCCAACCTTCATTACTGTTTCAGTAAGTAATATAATGTTGGATGTGCTGGAAGCAGAGTTCGCGTCCCATTACGCTTTCGGAAAGAAGACTGTTGGCCAGACAAGATACACTGAGGTGACAACAGTCATGGTATACGCACATACACGCATGACGGTGGTATCTCGTACATAAGGTATAAAACGGCATATACATTGGCGGAGCTGTCATTTGTATACAGATGATTCGTGTGAAAAGCTTTCCGACGCGACTAAGGCCGCATCACGAAAATTAAGACTTTGAACGCGGAATGGTAGTTGGAGGTAGATGCATGGGACATTCCATTTCGGAAATCGTTCGGGAATTCAGTTTCCTGAGATCTACAGTGTCAGGAGTGTGCCGAGAAGACCGAATTTCAGTCATTACCTCTCACCACAGACAACGCATTGGCCGATAGCCTTCACTTAACGACCGAGAGCAGCGGTGTTTGCTAGAGTTGTTAGTGCTAACAGAGAAGCAATACTGTGACTTAACAGCAGAAATCAATGTGGGGCGCGACGAACGTATCCATTAGGACAGTGCGGTGTAATTTGGCGTTAATGAGCTGTGGCAGCAGACGACCCACGCGAGTGTCTTTGCTAACAGCACGACATCCCCTGCAGCGCCTCTCCTGGACTCTTGACCGTATCGGTTGGACTCTAGACGACTGAAAAAGCGTGCCTGTAGTCAGTTGAGACGCTATTTCAATTGGTAAGAGGTAGGGTTCGAATGTGGCGCAGACCCACGAAGCCACTGACCCACGTTGTCAACAAGGCACAGTGCAAGCTGGTGGAGGCTTCAAAAAGGGTGATCTGTGTTTACCTGGAACAGACTGTGTCCTCTGGTCCAAGTCAACGGATCATTGGCTGTAAATGGTTATGTTCGGCTACTTGGAGACCATTTGCAGACTTTCATGGATTCCTGTTCCCAAACAACGACGGTACTTTTATGGATGGCAATGCGCCATGTCACCGGGCCACTATTATTCTTTTGGTTTCAACATTCCGGACAATTCGAGCTAATTATGAGCCACCAAGATCGGTCGATAGGAATACAATCGAAAATTTATGGGACACAATCGAGAGGTCAGTTCGAGCACAAAATCCTGCACCGGCAACACTTTCGCAATTATGGGCTGCAATAGAAGCAGCATGACTCAGTATTTCAGCTGGGGACTCATTGAGTCTATGCCTCGTCGTGTTGCTGCACTACACCGGGCTAAAAGAAGTCCTATACAATTTTAGGAGATATCCCATGAGTATTATCACCTCACTGTAAGGAGAAGGTTCTAGATGTTCCTCTCCCGTCCTGTAACTTCTGCCTGCAAACAAGGGACAAGCCCATCAGCCTTATCTGTTTTGACTGCCGACAGCCTAGCGGATATCTATGCGCCAGCGTTCCCAGCGAACTTCCCCGCCAACCAGTTTCACAACTTGATTCGCGTTACACAATTCCTTCGACTGTCACTGTCGTATAACCAGCGTTTCTCTTATTGCACTTTTACTGCTATCCAGCTTAGTCATTCCGGATAACGTTTTCATAACCCGAGTTCCATGACCACCGTCATGTGATGACAAGGACTGGCGGTGCCCCATCTTGTTGGGGCACACACAAACAAAACGTCCTAAGTTTGTCAGTCACGTAAGCCAAGCATGGTGTAAATGTCTTAGTTCGGGCAGTATAACACTTTGAAGTTGTAGTATACCTCTTCTGACATCCTAAACGGATATCCTGATTAACGGTACACGGGCCCATTTGCAAGTCGGCTGACTAACGGTTTCCAGGGCAAACAAAACATTGATTTTTCGTATTTTTGGTGAATTTTAAAGATTAATATGCTGTCATAACCTATTTGTTAAGAGGTGAATAATCTTATTTTAAACATTTAAACTGTGTATAAGTCTTGAGGTAACGTAACTCACGTGCAAATTACCCAGAGTAAATATGTACAGTGTTAGCTGTACCCGGCCACGCGTTGCTGTGTTTCAGTCTGATTAAATGGAAAAGAGAAAAAAGGAAAGGTACAGTGTGTGTGTGTGTGTGTGTGTGAACTGGATGCACATCCTAATCTGCTTATCCCCTCAGTCCCTTTCCACCTCCTTCTCCGCTCGTCTCCATCTCCTCTTGCCACCCTTCTCCCCCCTCTCCGTCCATCTCCTCCTTTCTGTGCGTTTTCTCCCACCCCTCTGTCCACTTCCTCCTTTCTTCCTCACTCTTTCACCTTGTGCCTTGTTTATTGTTATTGAAAATTCAGATTGTATAGTAGTATTCCAATCGTAAGCCTATAAACCAGAAATACAACTTTCGACTTCTCTGTTAAAACCGTCTGTGAGGAAGAACATGAAATACCAAATTGTTATGTATATAGTTTGTTAGAATGCGTATAATGAGAGAGAATATGTATATGAAGGCAACATTTTGTCTAGTGGTTTAAATGCTCAGTTATCGTAGTTAAAACTGTCTGCGACAAAGGAAAAAAAAACTGCACATTTTTACAGCAGAGCATTTTCCTTCCCCCAGTCAGTTTTAACAGAAAACTTGTAGACTGTTACTTGAGAAAATATATAGCCAGCGTCCGTCCGAATGTTTGATACAGTATCGTTTAAAATTTGAAGTTACAGTCAAGAACTTTTGAGATTTTTGGTAACAACGTTCCATTTTATACATTGCATAGGTAGTTATGTATTATATATATTAAAAATAGGTATATAAATACGCGCGTATTCGAATGTAACCTTGTGTCAAAATTTCAACCCAATGGACGGACTATTTCTAGAGTTTTTAGAGCACAAATATACGGAGGGTAAATACTTCATGCAAAATTTCAAATCTTTACGAAACTTACTTCGTTAACATCTCCCGCCCTCCCGCCACCTCGCATTAAATTATGAAGGAAAAAAAAGTTAATGGCTTATTCCGTTTTCGCCGTTCATGTAGTAAAACTTACGCATCTGGCTCAGAGTTTTAATTTGCTACATGTTTACTATTAGCTCAAACCGCGGCACACTTTGCAGACAGTGTCTACGCATGTCGCTCAGTGTGTCAGCAAAGTTATATCACTGTACGATCCCCAAATCAGAAGATATGACGTCACACACATTTCGACGCCTGGAGGGAAAAAAAGGGGGGGGGGCTTTTGCTTAAAGTGGAGCGCAAATTGCCCAGATGACACTGATCCATTGCCTGATAATGAGGGCACGTAGCGACTTTCAACAAACTTCAAATATAATTTCAAGTCATTTCTAAACTTTTTCTAACTTATTCTTAACACGTTAACTCATTTGTAAAATAATCAAACATATGAAGCTGTTTTAGACATGGGTGCCGGCCATGGTGGCCGAACGGTTCTAGGTGCTTCAGTCCGGAACCGCGCGACTGCTACGGTCGCAGGTTCGAATCCTGCCTCCGGCACGAATGTGTGTGGTGTCCTTAGGTTAGTTAAGTCTAGGGGACTGATGACCTCAGATGTTAAGTCCAATACTGCCCAGAGCCATTTTTTTTAGACATGGGAATTCGATTCTTTAAAGTATTAGGGGTGGGCAATGTACGAATTTTGGAAGTTGGGTAACCAGCGTGGATACGTGTAACTGAAATGAACCGCGGACTAAGCACATGTCTGTACGCAAACGCACTCCGTGGCCAAAAGTCATGGGAAGGAACTGGATGTGATGTTAAACCGAGTCGCTCTTCTGCGAGTGGTGCATTTGTCTCTGTGCAGTCATGGTAGAAACGGTTTTCTCAAGCCCTGCACAAGTCGGCATAGACCTGATTCTTTGTACACCGCCAATCGGCCCCGTGTGGGTCTACCTTGGGGAAGGATGTTCATCAAACACTTGGGGCAGTCCTGTGCGGCAGTTTACTCGTGGATCCAAATAAACTGGTGTGGAAAACTAGAGGAGGAAAGTAACTTCCGCATGATGTGTCTTTGCCAAGTAACATAGTTCGTTTAAAGTTAGACCATGCATAGAAAGAACTACAGTATGGCACAGAAGTTAACTTAAACAAATACACAGTAAGACGAACAGAAATGTTGTTGTTGTTGTTGTTGTGGTCTTCAGGCCTGAGACTGGTTTGCTGCAGCTCTCCATGCTACTCTATCCTGTGCAAGCTTCTTCATCTTCCAGTACTTACTGCAACCTACATCCTTCTGAATCTGCTTAGTGTATTCATCTCTTGGTCTCCCTCTACGATTTTTACCCTCCACGCTGCCCTCCAATGCTAAATTGGTGATCCCTTGATGCCTCAGAGCATGTCCTACCAACCGATCCCTTCTTCTTGTCAAGTTGTGCCACAAACTCCTCTTCTCCCCGATTCTATTTGATACCTCCTCATTAGTTATGTGTTCTACCTATCTAATCTTCAGTATTCTTCTGTAGCACCACATTTCGAAAGCTTCAATTCTCTTCTTGTCTAAACTATTTATCATCCATGTTTCACTTCCATACATGGCTACAGTCCATACAAATACTTTCAGAAACGTCTTCCTGACATTTAAATCTATACTCGATGTTAACAAATTTCTCTTCTTCAGAAACGATTTCCTTGCTCCTTGCCATTGCCAATCTACATTTTATATCCTCTCTACTTCGACCATCATCAGTTATTTTGCCCCCCCTCCCCCCCCCAAATGTTACTTCTGTTTAAAGACAATAATTGCACTCAAGTCACCATGATTTATGTCGGTCCTTTGGACATTACAAATGGCGGGGCGTGGTTCTTACTAGAATTTGTGATAACCATGGACAGCGGCGCATGCTCTGCAACGTGCTTGTATGATGTACAATGTCGGTAGGGAGTGCTGGTGGGAGGGCGTTCCATTCCTCCACCAGCGCGGTTGACAGCTGTTGTATGGTCGTGGGCGCGTGTGGGCGTGCTGCAACACGTCTCTCAACGTATCCCATCCGTGCTCTGTGGGGTTTAAGCAAGGTGGTCGGGCACGGCAGTCCAGCCCATTCGCTTAGTATCCCCTCGTTCGAGGAACTGCTCCACCTGCACTTCGATGCAGTCGCACGTTGTCATCCATAAGAATGAAGTCAAGCCCAAATGAAATCATTATAACGTAGACCTGTTAGTGTACCGTGTTCAGATACGCCCTTGCGGTATTAAGCCTCCCCACACCGTAGCGGGTGCTACGGTGTGGGGAGGCTTAATACCGCAAGGGCGTATCTGAACACGGTACACTAACAGGTCTACGTTATGTTAGGGTGCATTACCTGTCCCCAGCTATTGATATATGAATGTGCGTCGAGAATCCTTCACATACTGAAGCTTCTCACATCTGAGAAGAGCATGGAACCCCATTCCTGGGTGGTCCAGTCTCAGTGCTCATGGCACCATCGCAAACAGTGCCGCCGATGTGCGGGTGCCAACGGAACACAACGTACTGGACGTCGGGCAAAGAGGCCACCCGCGTGCAGTTGCCGAGCCCACCTTGGAGTATGAGATTGCGTGCTTTGGAGATTTGTTAATGTGGTGGCAGTTGCACCCGCTGTTTGACATAGGTGCCTTCTTGCCTGCTGGCCAATATAGCGGTCATCTGCTGCTGTAGTTGACTGTGGTCGACCACCTCCTTCGGACAGCTGTGCCTGTGGTTCGAAACACTCCCCATGCACATGAAACACCGTGGACTCGCATCAGTTTGTTCTCCTTTCAGTTTCCCGGTGATTCTTCCCCATGAGAAGTCATCCAGATGTTGTCTCCGGGCCATGTTGTAATGAACACCACTACCACAGTGCAGCGGTACCGCTCACTGATTGGCAGCCTCTTCCCATTCCTTCAACTGCCTCGTGTTACGGGGCCAGCCCCATTTGGCGCTACAGTCACTCTGATCTCATTCTGGAGTCCCTGCAACGAATTTGTGACGTCTCATTGTGTGTGAATTGTGTATTAAGCCGGGGAGCTAGAAACGACGGAGAGGCTTCGCCCCGCCGTAGCCCTCAGTGGTTCACAACCCCACAGCAGTCCACACACACACACCCCACCGTCGCTCCACACCGAACCCAGGGTTGTTGTGCTGTTCGGCCTCCAGTGGACCCCCCTTCTCCCTCCGTCCCGGGAACGTTTCAAACCAGACGAGTGTAACCCCAAATGTTTGCGCGATAGAGTAATGAATGATGGTGTACGCGTACGTGGAGACAGCGTTGCCGCAGCAATCGCCAGCATAGTGTAACTGAGGCGGAATAAGGGGAACCAGCCCTCGTTCGCCGAGGTAGATGGAAAACCGCCGTAAAAACCATCCACAGGCTAGCCGGCACACCGGATCTTGACATTAATCCGCCGGGCGGATTGCCGCTCGGGAAGCAGCGCCTTAGACCTCGCGGCTACCCGGGCGGGCCTGACGTCACATTAGTCACCTTGCCCGCCATACATCACGAACGCGGACGATCAGTATGTCAATGAAAAGTGTCCATAAAAGTCTTAACATTGTCATGTGCTGTCGAGAGCCTGGGTGCGTTTAAAAGCGCAGTTAAGAATTATTAAACTCCGCTGAAATAGTTACTCTCTCCCAGCCGGAGACAGCTGCTGACACTCGTTTAAGAGCTGCAGTGTCATGTGCCATGACGTACGCGCCGCGGCCTGTCTTTCTCGTGGACCCGACGTCACGCCTTGTGACGCTCAGCTTTCTATCAGCCACTGGCAACCTGCTCCCGCACTTTCATTCGTATTCGTCAAGTAGTTAATACGTTAACCTTACTTTGTGTAGCTCGTCCTTTAGTTTTGCAGACTAATGTATTTGTGTAGTATCTGGTATGTTGTTATCGTCACATCTTGCTGCGACTGCCATCCCACGTTTTGTGACACCTGTGTCTAACAGAGTTGTGACTGCTTCAGGTATAGTCTCCACTCGCGCGCGATACGCTATATCTACGAGTGGCAAATCGTTGAAACAGAGTACATGTTCCGGTTCCCCCCCCCCCCCCCCCCCCCTCTCTCTCTCTCTCTCTCTCTCTCTCTCTCTCTCTCTCTCTCTCTCTCTCACACACACACACACACACACACACACACACACACACACACACACACACTACTGCTGCGGTACAGAAGATAGGTTTATCATAGTGTACGATTGAAATGGCATGGTTTATCATAGATCAAGATTGAAAAGGCATGGTAACTGGGAACGTAGTCCAAAGTTGGAACTACGTGGGGCAGTACGGTTCTGTCGGCAAAACGTGTAAATTGTATACAGCTTCACTGTGAAATTCTGGCGATACATGGACGAAACCTATTGTCGCGTCCAACCCTAGCGAAGGAGGCCAACAGTTTTATCTGCAAGTCGTGTAACTGAGGCGGGACGTGGGAACCAGCCCGGTATTCACCTAGGGGGATGTAGAAAACCGCCGAAAAACCATATCTAGGCTGGCCAGCACACCGGCTTTCGTCGTTAATCCGCCGGGCGGATTCGAACCGGGGCTGGCGCGCCCACCCGAGTCCAGAAAACAGTGCATTAGTGCCCTCGCCTAACCTGACAGGTTATCAGTTAAGTCTCTAGTAGCGCTAAATACAGTATTGTGAAGAATATGGGCAGTACATCCAACTCTTTCTACAATTTTTCGTAATTTTTCTTTAATTTGGTGGAACACATTCCGCTGGCCGCGTCGATGAAGCCCTCCAAAGTTGGTATTGGCATTGTCTCCACAAAAAGCGATTGATTTTTGTAATGGATTTTAAAGTATCTAGACAAAACTTCGCAATTGTCTCCGATATTTTGTTATTCAGCGAATCAGACTTGAACAGCTTCTTTTGGATTCAGTTTCAGGAAACTATTGAACAACTAAAGGAAACATCTTTTCAGCCGTGTGGTTCGATGCGTCGGTGCCTGAGTCGCAAAATGATACATCTTGCATTGTTTTATGCTCTCTAATTACAAGAACTAAATTGAGAGTATACTATTCCCTCGTCCGACCTGTTGCCACATGTGGATCAGAAACGTAGACAGTGACAGAAGCAGACAGTAACAGTCTAAGGGCATTTGAAAGGAAAATCTTATGAAAAATCTATGGGCCTGTGAGAGAGACAGAAGGTTGGAGAGTGTGATACAACCATGAAATACAGGAGCTTATACCAGGGAAACATATAGTAAAATTTATCAAATCTCAAAGAATACGTTGGTTAGGATGTGGTTAGGGTATGTCGGAAGACAGGATGTTCAAACGAATAATGAATGTCAGACTGTATTCCACCAGAAGGAAGGGCAGATCAAGAGCTAGATGGGTGGACAATGTGCTGGCTGACCTTGCCAAGATGGGGATCTGTGGATGGAAGGAAAAAAAAAAAAAACTGTGAACAGATGTGGAGGAAGATTGTTGAGGAGGCCAAGGCCCACCAAGGGCTGTAGTGCCGAAGAAGTAGAAGAATTGTTTTATGCATTCGAATACGGAGTGTGTTGTGATAATATTTTTAACAATCGCTCTAGCTATGGTCCTGACTGTAGACTGCTTTGCGACGACTTTGGAGTCACGATACATCGCGGCATTCAGTTTTACGGTACAGTCAAGAGAACTGAAGGACTGATGGTGCTTGATAACTTAATAAGCTGCTATTAATTCTGCAGCAGCAACGAGCAATTCATCCTGAGTGTCTTCTTTAATCATGAATGCAGACATAGGCTTTGATATCGATGCTACCGCGAACCTTTTTGTATGATTCTTCGTAGAAATGTGATGCGTTACACCTGCCTACAAATGTCACTCACCGCTTCCTGATCTGTACGTCCTTTCTTGACAAAAGACCACGCTTTTGTGTAATCGTCCGAAAAGTGACACTTTCTCTTTCCATTCTTAGGCACATTCGTAAGCAATGATAAGTTTATTAAGGGTAAACAGTCGACAATAACACGTTACTCATCGAAGTCCACGTCACTATACACTTAACGCCTTATATATCCGTAGTAAACACTTCAGTCATTACTAACTTGCACCCGTTCTTCGTATTACGATTAGAAAAAAATCGTCTTATCAGATCGCTATTCAAGTGGGAACGTTTAGAAAAGTCGTCTTATCAGATCGCTATTCACATGGTAACAGCCCGATTCTTCCGCATGGCGCTGCTTAAATAGTTCCAGCCCCGTAGTACTGGATGAGTCTGATATTTTCTCGACTGATGATACAGGGTAACGACATGGCTGATAAAGATGCCAAGGAAGCATGTTGGCATTGTGCTGTCCGTCAGTGTCCCATCCCGTTGCACGCCATTGTCTTATTTTCTGACAGATGCATCATGCGTCAGTGGGAGACTGAATGGTTGCAGGTGTCGAACAGCAAACTGCGGTCGCTCAAACGGACCACAAAAGCTTCATGGCTTCCTCCTCCGGAGGGGGGGGGGGGGTCCACCTTTCTGTGAAGTTTGAGGCGTGTCGCTTTCAGTTCAGAATATTGTGGTTACGTGTGTCCTGTGTACTGATATTAGGGCAGCCGTTGGTCTCGCTGGAGATCTGCCCACCGCCCTCTCAGATACTGATACCAGTGTTAACAGAGTGGTGAAATTTTGTGAACTATCAGGCCTCATCCCTAAACTAATGGGGAAGGGCGGCAGAGTTTAGTACGTTATAAACTGCTCTGCGTGTGGGGACAGCCTTGGTCCCCACCCATGAGATTTCATGTTGACTTTTCGTCAGGGCGCTGATGACCGTGATGTGGAGCGCCCCCTCAACCCAACTCATAATCATCATTCTCGACTGATGTCGCTAGATTGAGAAGGTGCTTGCGTGCACCATCCCTCACTCGGAGAGTTGTTTTTTTCGATGAGCTGTGCCATTATTTCCTTTTGTTTATGTTCACATACAGGCATCATTTCTCATCGTTACGGCAGGACATACTCATGAATTTCGACCACCAATTGTCTGCTCAGAGTGTGAAAATATTTTGTTGGCTCACCGGAGGAGAAACACCCCTCTGAAGATGTCCAGCGCAGCTCTGGACGAAACGTTAGGAGCCGAAGAGTTTCATGGACCACGACCTTACATCCCGGAAGGTTTACCAGAAGATATGTCATCCGGTCGTGAAAGCCTTCATACTATGAAACATAGCTATTGCGCCAAATCATAATTTAAAATAATCTGTAATTGATCTCGTTGAAATAATGAAATATTTGGTAACATTGGACATAAGTTTGTTAGAAAAAAATTTTCTGGAAGTATTTGGAGTGTGGCCTTACATGCAAGTGAAACGTGGACAACAATCAGTACTAACAAGAAGAGATTAGAAACTTAAGAAATATGGCCTTACAGAAGAATTTTGACAGTGTGAAGATAGCGGTGAAGAAGAGTTTCTGAACCGAATCAAAGATAAGAGCTCTATGGCACAATTTGACAAGGAAAGGGCTATATTGATTAGACAGATCCTGAGGAATTAAGGAATAGTTAGTTTTTCCAATGGAGGGAAGCTGGAGAGGGGAACAGAAGCTTAAATACAGTAAGCGGGATCTAGTGAGTGTAGGTGGCAATTGTTATGCCGAGATGAAGAGACTAGCACCGCTATAGAATAGATTAGCCGGGAGAGCTGCAGGGTGACGCATTATCTCGCAGATTGGTTCAGTTAAGCCCATAATCGATCAGTCTGTGTTGCAGTTTTCACGAACATTGGCGTACACAGATAGCTGTACTGGCCTGTCACCTTGATGTTCATCAGTAGAGCAGTCGCCAAAACGCAGGACTATTTGCGATGAAGTGCCCAGAAAAATTGCAGTTCCAAAAGCTTCCCTTCTATTGAACGTTTGACCTCCTGCGGCCAAATGCAAAGCCATTACATTTCACTTTCCATTACGTCCCGATCAGAGACAACGAGCTTTATTTCGTATGCTTTTCCTCGTCCCTTATCGAGAGTTTCGATTGAAGGTACTTCCCCTCTTTTTGTACACGACTCGTTTCCGTGTTTGGTTATAGTCTCTGTACGTCCTCGTCTGGGATATTTGTATTCCCGATGGGCGAACATGGCGCGAGGCCAAACTTTTCATTACATTACTGACGAGTTTCTCCTTCTGTATCGACAGTCTCCCCACGCCCCAACCGTAAGGTCCACACATGACGCGTCCCCAGACGCTGTTGTTCCTTGAAAATACGATAGTGCGTCTCATCTTTGTATCCGGTCGGCGTTTGTCGCCAGCTGTTGGCACGCTCTTTGTACTCTGGTGCTCATATGCCTGACTCATCTTTGAAGAAATGGGCTCCATCTTCGTAAGTAGAGCTGTGCGAATTGCTAAAAGCATGTTTTGAACCAAGCTAAAATGACTACTACATACAAAAGAAATATATTACATCCTTTTCAATTAACAGAACGATTTTGCTCAATTTTTAGTCGTCCGGTAATGGAGTGCACTGCAGTGCTGTAACGCTACAACTTGAAACGAAATGATCGAATGGTATTATCGCCCAGGAGACCCCATCTGGGGTTGTCCAGCCGCCTGGTGCAAGTTTTTTTTTTTTTTTATTTGACGCCACTTGTGCGAATTGTGCGTCGATTTGATGGTGGCTGTGGTAATACAACAACGAGCCCCTGAGCTGTATAATCTCCTATTCGGCCGGGAATAAAACCAGGGACCCCAAGATCGAGAGGCAGCAACGCTAACCACTTTTTTTTTTTTTTTCGTCATATTGTCCGCAATTTCTCTCGACATTTGTTCTGTGCGGACGTCGCATGACACCCCGTCAGTTTCATTTTAAGTACTTCACCAGTTTTTTTTTCAGGGCAGAAGGCAACCAGCCCTCTGACCGAACACGCTGAGCTACCGTGGCGGCTTGCAATCACATGCCGCCACTAGAGACGAGCTGCGGACTGTCTTTTGTGTTATTTGGACTTCTGGCTCCAACACTTAATATATCCAAAGATATACTGTCAGCATAGCTTTCTTTCGATGTATTAATAAACTGATCTTTCGCAACTGTAAATTTCAGTCTCTCCCTGGTCATATCTAGCGTCCTGAAACCGGTCTGCAATGAGCTTATTTATAGGCTCAATGGAGGAACTGTAAATATGGGTTCTCACGCATTCTAATGTAAAAAAATGTTGTTTAAAACCAGCAAGATCGTGACGAATGGAGGTGTCAGATGTCTTTTATTTAAGAGCTCTGTACCTCAGTCGGATCACTTTTTTGTCCGTCCATCTGCCCGCATGTGTGTTAAGACCTCTTTTTCTCAGGAACGGGTAGTGTAATGAAGTTGAAATTCATGTCAAATAGTAAGCTCCACGGTCCCTTGGCGGCGTACGAAATTTAAGCTTCTAAGTCAGTGCATTCAAAAGATACGACCATTTATGTCACGCATTTTGATAATCGCAAACTCACTCGTCAAAACCCGTGGATGAACTATCTGTATACGTAATTAAGTTTGTACGTATCCCTCAGAACGCGATTCCTACTGGCACCCGTCCGATTTTTTTTATGTTAGTGAACATTAATGACTAAGACCAAAATTTCAACGTGTTCACTTCTTCCGACTTCAGTTTCCTACACATCTCTGCATACGTTTCTCCTCTTTCATCTTTGTAGTGGACGTTAGTGACCCTCGCTTGTGCACTGACTTCCGACTCTGAGGTAGCCAACTCGATAATTAGCGGCACAAGCAGTAACTATCACTAGCATTTGGCAGCCAAGGGAAGAGAGGTGATGACGTGAAAAACCAAACCACTTTATGCCATTGTCACGGGTTAAGTTCTAAATCCCCGAGCAGTCACATAGGGAATGAGCACTATTGATGGAGATTCATTTTTCGAATGGAGTCATTAAACTTGGTGTTTTTTGAGTGGAGTACTTCGTGAGTCTTTACTATGTTGCACGCCCTCCTTACTTTTCATTCCGTAGTCTTCTGCGGTTACACCACTCTGAGAAAATGGGTCACAACGTTCGAATTAACGACTATGCAGACATATTTCCACAAATGTCGTCGTCGTCGTCGTCGTCGTCTTCGTCTTCAGTTCGAAGGCTGGTTTGATGAAGGTGAAGCTGTTCACGCTAATCTGTCTTGTGCACTCTTCTTCGTCCCTGAATAACTACAGCAATCTACATTCATTTGAACCCGCATACTGAATTCATCCCCCGATCTCCCTCCACGATTTTTACCTCCCACACTTGCTGTTGTTGTTGTGGTCTTCCGTCCTGAGACTGGTTTGATGCAGCTCTCCATGCTACTCTATTATCCTGTGCAAGCCTCTTCATCTCCCAGTACCTACCGCAATCTACATCCTTCTGAATTTGCTTAGTGAATTCATCTCTTGGTCTCCCTCTACGATTTTTACCCTCCACGCTGCCCTCCAATACTAAATTGGTGATCCCTTGATGCCTCAGAACATGTCCTACCAACTGATCCCTTCTTCTAGTCAAGTTGTGCCACAAACTTCCTTCCATTAGCAAATAGTGATTTTTTTCGTGCCACAGGATGTCTCCTATCAATCAACCCTTTAATTTCCTTTTTTCCCCAGTTCGGTCTAGTGCCTCATTAGTTGCCCGATCTACACATCCAATCTTCAGCATTCTTCTGTAGTGTCACTTTTCAAAAGCTTCTGTTCTCTTCTTATCGGCACTGCATGTCATCCACGTTTCACTTTCGTGTAAGACTACCCCTCTGTCTGCCGGGGTGGCCGAGCGGTTCTAGGCGCTACAGTCTGGAACCGCGCGACCGCTACGGTCGCAGGTTCGAATCCTGCCTCGGGCATGGATGTGTGTTATTTCATTAGGTTAGTTAGGTTTAAGTAGTTCTAAGTTCTAGGGGACTGATGGCGTCGGAGGTTAAGTTCCATAGTGCTCAGAGCCACTACACCTCTGATAAATACCTTCAGAAAAGTCTTCCTGACACTTAGATTTTACTGTATATTAACAAATTCATCTTTTTCAGAATTTCGTTTTGTGCTGTAGTCTGTCTGCATTTTATATCCTCTCTTCTTCGGTCATCATTTATTCTGGTGTCAAAATAGCTGTCGATGTAAATGAGATGGGGATGAAGTCAAGTAGTAGTCAAGAATCCGGACAGAGGACTGGTGACGAGACCCAGTTACTTTTCGGAAAATAAGTTTTCTATAGCTTGGGTTATGTGAACCGTGAAGGTTTCTCCGAACGTTCCGCATCCTCGTTACTGTTCCCCACTTTCTCTTCTAGTGGCGAATCGATTTCACCTCTGACAGTAATGATGTCTTTTTAACAGGTGCACTCTAACGATACACTACCATATTAATTGCCACTTATCGTTTTACGCCTCAAGGATCTTACCATGCCCAACCTGGAAAAAAAAGTACATCATCGTGAAATCAGCGCAAATAAAACTAAATTTCTCGTACATGAATAGTAATAATACAACTAAAGGCGTAAACTTTTACTGAGCAATAGGTGGATAATTATATAGAAAGGTTTCTACTATTCTGCAGATACTGCTTTTAATATGCTTCTAGAACAAATAGAAAATATGAGCGATATGCAGCATGATTACTTTTATCTGTGCAGAAGTTCCTCGCTGTAGTTTGATGAAATTTCGCTTTAGCATACACACACACACACACACACACACACACGCACACACACACACACACACTGGTGTTTTTGAGGCAACAGGTGCAGTACTCTGTGTATCAAATTATTGGGCATGGATGTGTTTCCTCAGTTGATGGAACCCAAATTCCATAAGAGTTTACAACGGTAGAATATTCGGATTCACGGTCTAATTCAACAACCGTGTCAATAAGGAGGGGTGCTAGTTTTGTCACCAAAGACTGCAGAACGAAAACGACCGTGGCTTTATCAAAGCAATATCCCAAAATTCACACAAAGTGATTTAGGGGAGCGACAGAACACCAGTTTTGCAATATTCGAATGGAGATTTGATCCCGCTTCTCTCAAATTACAGGGCGCCTCATCCGTGTGTCTGATGATGACTGGGGCTTGATTTGTAATCAAAGTGTAGACAGCAAAAAACCTGTTCGATTTTTGACTAGTAACGCTGGAAGATTCGTGTCTGGCCTTCACGATGGAACAATACTGGATGCATCATAGGAAACATCGACATCTGAAGCAGCGAGGACCAAACAAATATAAAACTTGTATTTAATGATTACTAGTCGAGCTTTGCGTTTTTGTACCACCTCGCCCAATGTAAAAGCCACTTTCCATATGATACGCCATATGACATTTATTAAGTCACATGTTGGACGGAGGCGACCTGGAGGATTCAAAGAAATACTGCGTGGGCCGTAAATGGCGTCCTTGTTTAACGCGAAAGTCACTGAGATACCCTGGGTTCCCGATTGGGATTCTTGAGGAATGACATCGGCCTTTCTCCTGCGAGAAACTTCTGCCACAGTTCCGAGAGGACAGCGTAAGTGATGTTTCGGAGGACTCGTTACCGCCTACACGTTTATTTCACGACCACATAGTAACGAAAAGGAGAAATTAGGACGTGTAAATGAAGAGGTATCCGAAAAGGGTGAGGCATTCCTCCCAGCACCGGCAGGTCCTTCGGTCAACGTTTCGAAATGCAGGATCTCTTAGAATATTTTACTGATGGACTTTGCCCTCAGAATGTGTCGTCTATCATCTAGCAGCGTAGCTTATGTCACACGATGTATAAACGAAGCAGGAAAATGCATTTTTAAATACAGGAATATCTTTAATCTGGGAATGCGGCAGTGGTGATACAGAAACTCGTGTAGAAATGGAAATCTCACGTGGCATAGCTGAGGAGAATCGTCTGAACACGAGTGTAAGGAAGACAATGTATTCACATTGGGACTAGCATGCTTAAAACCCAGGCAAGGACATGTATATTTTCTGCGGTTTTCGAAAACAGTTCAGACAGTTGCTGAGGTGGGTCACTAATGACCTCGCTAACGACATGACCATTATTCTTGAATTTTGAATGAGGGCCATTGCAAGTGTAGCTTTTTAAGACAACACGCATTTCTGTATAGACTCCTTGTGCATTAGTCTGACTGCCGCATATTTAAACTTCGTTGTTCATTACGCCACACTCATCAGGTTAACCACTGTGACGTCATCAGTATGTTCTATAAGCATTGAACATTCTGACGTTTTTATATTTTTGCATTCAGTGGTTTATGTATCTCTACGAATCAGGTTACTGAATAGCATCCATATTAGAGTTTCAGGTGAAACTGGGTATCTAGGGAGTTGCTGAATGTGCAAACTCAGGAATAGGATAGCGCGAAGTAATGGAGAAAATGCGTCGCTGAAACCTCTTGTTGGTCTCAGAAGTCAATTAATCTCCGTCGTAAACTCGATAATAGGATACTGTGGGTATAAATTTTCATGTTATATTGCTTCAAGGTTTACCGCGTATATTTTAGACGCAAACTGCGAATCAGTGTAGCACCCAGAAGGAGGTATGTGGAAAACCGCGTAAAAACCACAGTGACTTTACAGATAGGCCGTGACCTGGATTCCATCGTAGGCCGCGTTTTCCAGGACGGAGAACTGGTGTGTTACGTAAGAGTCAGTCTGGTGAACCTAGTTGATGAGTGAAGGAGACCGTAACGATGATCCTTAATGATCTCACAACACAAAAAATTTTCTAAGTGTGGTAGAAAGTTTGGATGTGCTTACAAAATTTGCTGAAATACATTAATTAAAATAGTACATGTTACCTAGATCATATTTAGCACCACCACCTTCAAAGTAGTCCCATTGGGAGCTAATACACAGATCCCAACGTTTTGCCACATTCGAAATACCCCTTGCAAGACTTGCGTTTGAATCTCCTACACTGTATCGAATATTAGCCCCTTGAACTTGGTTTTATATTTGGGAAGAGGAAAACTGACTCAGGGCAGAGTCTGGCAAGAAAGGCGGATGGGGGTCAGCTGTCATCTTGTCTGTGGCCAAAATTTCGTAAATAGTGAGAGCCGTGTGCGGTCTTGCATTGTGAAGGCGGAGTACCCATTCGTTCTTACGGCTCTTCTGGTGTCGTTTTTGCTGTGTCTGACTTGGTGTTGTCTCCAGAAGCTTGCTTTGAAATTTGGTTCTTTCTGCAGCGGTTTTCCCAAGTTTAAAATAAAACTATGCAGACACGTAGCTCTTTCTAGTAAGTCATCACAAAACCGCGAACGCACGGAAAACCAAGTGTTCAGATATGCTCACCAACAACTAGTCGGACCGCTGAGATCGCTGCCACGTCCCACACTGATTCGAGAAGGATGTATGGGGGAATCACGTAGCGGTATGTCAGTGTACTCATAACCATTTGCACGCAAAATAAAAAAATTAGGAACTTGCAGATCCAGCTCGTGTTTCGATTGTGGGGTATTCGTTAAGTACGTACATTTGGGATGCGAAATATTCTGTTTAGGTAGTTTTGTTTTTTGCTAATCCTCTCTTAGTCATTACCGCAAAACGTCTCGTCGATCAGCATTCAGTAGTCGCAACTGATTTACGTAGTGTGTACAGTCGCAATGAGTTGCGACTGTGCGTATCGAGAGGACATGCATATTCACTCTGGCGACGCATCTTCTGAAGCCTTACTCTTTACTGATTTATTTACTCTCATGAAGACTAGTCTCAGTGTAATGCAGAGTAGTGTGTGTCACGTGACAATAGAGCGTAGCATTGGGAAAACGGGCGATTTCAGCGCACTTGGTCGCAGCCAGTTCTTGGGACATTCCATGTTTGACTTTTTGCAGGCACCGGGTTTTCCACGTGCTATCGTGTCAAGGGTATACCGTGAGGACATCGATTCGGGCAAAAGTAGTAACTTGGCCAAGAACGTGTTGGTGACAGGTGTCGCAGGCAATCATCGATGGTTTGAAAAACGGATAGAAGAGCCAGTGTTGTGCAACAAATCTCTCCTCAGTTAAATGTAGGACAAAACCCAGTGGTGGTCCCCTTCCCCCTCCCCTCCAACCAACCAACCAACCAACCAACAAACAACCGGTGGAGAACCATTCCATCCAGGATCACCGTCTCACGGGGATAGTAAAGCCAGCTCTGATCATTACACGTTATAAACCACGGAGATAAGGATGGGCGCAGGGAGAGGCTACCCTAGCCTATCCGTTGCCGTGGTGCGATCACTACTTTGGCGCCAACAGCTGATGTTATGTTGACTAACTAATTAAAATGACTGGAATGTTAATTTTGTTTTATGATTTACACAGAAAGACATTTTGTAGAATCGTCATTTATTACCACACATGCAACACGTAGACATGTTGTTTTTTTATCAATCTTAAAAATAAAGTAACATTTACTTTGCGATTTTTAATATTTGCAGAATACTTGGGAATCTAAACTTACAGGAGAGCCCATTTAAGTTTGTCTCAGAAGATATTCATCTTGCAGTTGAAGCTCTCCTTTTGTCCGTGTTTGCTTCCTAAATGTGGTTCTGCATTGAGCCAACAGAAATGACAATTCTTTTAACACCCATACTCCTGTCAGTCGGTTCATTGGTCTCTATCAAATAACATATAAGGAAATTTCGCATGACAATACATAACAGTTCTGAGATTGTGATATTTACATTTATTAAATTATTAACAGATAATATCAGTTGTATGTAGATTTGGTGTTTGCTCAAGACAGAAACACATTTCCATTAAAACAGATCTTTTGCCCATGTTTATATGTAAAATAAAATTAGTAATACGTAAGCTTTGAGTACGAATTATTAATTAGCTTAGTGATTGATCGTGAGCTCATTCTTCGCCAGCCTTCCCTTCCCCCCTCCATCGAACCTTCGGTCGGCTGCGGTGCACCCCTACGGATACACTCGCTACTGAACACAGGAATACTCTTATCGTCATTAGACGCTCGAAACATGGGAAAAGCTTGCCTGGATTAATACTCGCTCTACATTTTGGTTTCCGCCGACGTCACTCCATCCAATTTCTCCGTGGGCATAAAGGCATTCTTAAGAGCAGGTGGTGGGCGTATTCTCGTTTGGGAATGGTTATAAAGGGTGAAATGGAGCCCAGATACGTCTCTCATAGATGAACACTACATTAACGTATTGTCGATTATGTGGATCTTGTTATTTATCTGCAGCATCCCATAGGCGAGTGAATTTTCAGGAAGGCAATGCACCACCCTATCGATATAGAATTGTGTCCATGAACGCGAAGGTGCTTACGGAGCGCCCACGTCGCCTGACTTCAGCGTGCGAAATGCGCGCACATTTTACAAACACTGTCCAGTCTCAGTGAGTTGTGGACTGAGACTGAGCAATCATGGATAAAATTGCCTCTGAGCCGCCTTCTTTGTATGGTGAAGTCCGTGCCACGGTGTCTGCATCGCAGTCAGGCCGAAAGGGGTTACCACTGACTGTAGTCATGAAGTCGTGATTATCACCTCTCAGAATAAAGTTAACTGCACGTAATAATTACAGGACTGGTTGTCAGTTATGTAATGCCGTATCTGAAGGGCGGGGCTTACAATATGTACTCTCCAATAATACTGTCTAATTCAGCAGTTCTGACGGATTTTGCTCCATCCACCACCGCCAGCCGTCATCATGGGTGTAACATTTTATTCTACTATTATTGCAGCTTTCATTCAAGATGTTTTTAGCCGTGTTACCACCGCTTGTTACAGAAATCCCTGTGAATATGTGTTACTATTGTATGGCAGTGCCTACGGCTTGAAGATTGTCAAAATTGTTCACCGAAACCGGTTGCTGACCAAAACAAACATCTGCTGTGATCAAGACTTTTTTAGTTACTTTTCAATGTTTTACGCCGATTGCCATTCACTCTCCGTTGAAGTAATGCTTTCTAAAATTTTAAAATCCTTTTCTTGTTCATGTGACTTTGTGGTGATCGATTGTAGGAAGCGGGTACCTTGCTATGCAATGTTTTTTTAAATCACTCTGTTCCTGTTTGTCCCCAGCCGTAATCGATTCACTTCCTCGTTGCAAACAAGGTGTTGCGTTTCCGCAGTTTCGCTTCGTCTGTGCTGCCTTGAATTATGTAAATTTCTTAAGTGGCGCTCTCTCTCTCTCTCTCTCTCTCTCTCTCTCTCTCTCTCTCTCTCCTGTCGCCCTGGCTTTTCTCGTAATTTCACTTGTTAATCGCTTGCCGAGGTCGCCAGCTCAGCCAGATCAGGTATGTCGTCCACGCCGGTCACCGACGCATTGAGCTACACGAAGGATTTCTCATTGAAGAAATGTGTAATGTGGATCTTTGAGAAAAGTGTGCGAAAGCTCATGTCTTCATACTCTATTTCCACGTTGTTAGATTCCAAACCCAAGGTCTCAGAGTTCAGTCCTCGGTCATGGGATTTATTCTTTCAGTTGTCGCTCCTTTCACCAGTGGAAAAGATTTCTTAATGCGAAAAGTACCAAGTTGCCATGTGTTTTGGACTCCAGGTTAAACTTCGTGTCACTTTATAACTGTGTAGGTGATAATAATCACTTTTTCTGCAATGTGTGCAGGTAATTGTTGCCACCACTTTTTTCAGTCGATCGCTTCATATTGTTCTATCTGCATCGATTTAGCACATTGTCCTGGATCTTTCCATTCATGATTTCCTCTTGCCCTATTCGTATCATAAAACCGTTCCTTAAATTTATTTATATTTAATTCGGTATATTCCCAATCCATTTTTACGTTCAAATATATCAGTTGATACTTTCCTTCTCTGACTATTCTCAGCACCTCTTCGTTTGTCGCTGTGCCTACCCTTTATATTTTTCTCTTTCTCCCCAGTATCCATCATTTAAAAGCCTCCAGCTACCTTGTGTCTCCACTTCCCACTGTTCGAATAGGGCACCGTCTAAAGAGGCATTCCAAGAAAAAAAATAACCTTTTACTTTGTACTTTTTACGTACCACTGCAGAAGATCTTAATAGATAGTGCCAATTTTGCCGTTTCTCTTCTTGATTGTGCTGCACATTTTATCACTTTTTATTCTCTTTCTTAGGTATTTAAAATCTTGCACATATTCCAGTACTTCATATTCAACATTATTTTTACCATTATATCTACAACGATTGTCATTATTTTCTTAGTAAGTGAATCAGTTCAGATGCCAGAGGAAGCCACAATCCACATTCCACCTCCAGTAGAACCATGCTAGTAAAGCAGTGTCTTGTTCAAACCGACCGTTCCGTTTGAGGACAGCTCCTCCCTGATTGACTCCCTTTATGTGTATATAAATCTTTTGCAGTTTTTTCATGTCATTATTGTACTTTTCCCAAAATATACGTTCGTATAGGGTATCCGTCTTATGATCAGTGTCGGACGGAGTTGCAGTAGAGTACCGTTAAATTTAAGTAGCTGCAGACAGCGGTGGTTACACAAAATGTTTCGAGCACCATTTTTAATTTTATAAAATTTTGCAGAATACTGAAATATGTCCCCTGACCTCGTAGTATGCGCTGTATTGAGAAGAAACAAAGTATTTGCTCGCAAGAGGAACGTTCCACAGGTGGCGCTCTAACAGTGGAAACGCCGCAGTATTGAAGATGGCTTAAAACAAAGGGCTACTTAATTTTGGTTTTGTGGCGACACTCAATTTATTGTTTCCGAGAAAATAAGTAAAGTTTCGACGTCTCTTCATCAGTGCGCCCGCGAGGTATAAAGCCCAATTGAATTGGCAGCGTGGTGGCTAAGAGTATGATTTCGAATTTTTGCAACCCGCGTTTATATTAAGTCTGATATTTTTTTAATGTTTTGCTGTCGCTGAACCATGTGACATAAATAATTTCGTGACATGGTGAAATACGATGGAATTATAAAAGAAATAAGTATTTCAAATGTTACAAAAAATAGGTTCTATCATCACAAATATTATATAATCTTATATCATTAATAGCAACTGAAGATGAGAAACGCGCAAATTCTAAAATTTCAAAGCGTGGTTTGATTTTTACTTCTGTACTTAAAGAGAACCAACAAGTGCATCCACAAGGAGGTACAAAAACATTGAAAGTATTAAATTTCGAAACACCATGAACAACGTATGTTACAGCCAAATTTTTTGTCGTGAATATAATTAGGAAAAAGAAATCTCGTTTACGTTGGTAAATACCTCGCTGTATGGCGGTAATTTTGCGCCAAACCACGCACAGCGGAGCATTTTCTCGAAAGTTGGAGCCTGCAGTGGATGATGGATCAAGGCGTGTCTTGTAATTGCACAGCTTCCATTTGCTGTGTGATGAAAATGGGGCACTTCTGTAATCGGCGAATGTCGTTCTTCACTCGTCGGAGAAAGTATACGACACAGGTTTGACACAACGGCGTACACTTCGTCGGAACTAACTTTTAATGAATACGTCGGTATTCCGATTTCATTGACAAAAAGCCCATTACATAAGAAGGGATCGTTTCGTCGACACTGCGAATCAATAATACACAGTAACTGCTACATCTGTTCGTAAGATAGCACAACTTGCCCAAAAACTGTTGGCAGGTTTCTTTTGTGAGCTTTCCAAATTTCGTGGCTATTGCTTACATATCTGATCCCGTTCCAGTCTTTTTGGACTTCTTACAGACAAACAAAAAATTTTGGTAACAGTTTTTCGGCAAGTGTAAATCTTTACTGGGAAGGGTAAGAGTCTTGTGATTCAGTTGGCTGATAGCTATTTCCGTAACCTTCTCACCTCGATACGATAATGTTCCCTTAATCAGAGATGTGATACATTGGATTTCATCCATACGTGTCGCTCGTGCAGACTGATGAAGTGCTGTCGAAACTGACCGTCATTTTTCTCGGAAACTCTTGAGGCTCGGCACCTAAGCCGAAATAGGTGTCACAGAGCGACCTATGTAGAGCTCCCCTTGTCAGTTGGAGCGATTCCTTCCTAAATTGTCGGCTTAGCGATATTTATGACGGCTATTCGTATATACTGGCCTTATTGAATTTCATCGTCCGTATCACCTAATCCACAGTGCAAAAGTAGTTGCTAGGACTCTTATTCATTCGCGTTGAGATAACTGCAGGGTACAATCCTTACCAGACCGTACAAGTTCTAACCTCTTCGCTGTTCCCTTGAATTGCTCAAAGCGAGTACTTGAAGTTATCTAAAGGTGGGTTACTTTTACGCAAAACGTCTTCATCCTTTACGGCACATTTCGTAATTCGACGGTTGTCCGTGAGGTTTATAGAGTGCGGCCTACTTTCATCAGAACTACCTTCGCGCTTGAAATTTAAAGACAGTTTTCGAGCCGTCGGGTCACACTTTGTTGAGCAAACGACGGGCGGGACTGAAACCCGCGACCTTCGCTTCCTGGCAGAGGACGCTGGCCATCAATGGATCCTATTTTCCATAGCATAGATCTGTCGCTTTACAGCCGTTTTGACTCGTTTTGAATCTTACTCGAAGACTAAACTGGCGTGCACATCTGTATCCGCCGTATTTTAACAGGGTGCATTTTATGCCGTGATGCAAGGATAAAGCCAATATTGGTGGGGATCTGCCCTCTATTTTAGCTGATGATGAGATGAGTGTGACTATGGTTTTAAAGTTTTGTGATATGTCTGGACTCTGGCCTGAACTTGTAGGCTGGAGGTTTTAGTGTGTTGCAGCTCCTCCTATTGTTTTCTTGCGGTCAGCCAGCCACATCCATCTGCTATATTGTTTTAGCTCCTTGTGCCGGTTTCTTCCTGTGTAGTTCGTGTTTTAGTACTGAAGCAATACTTTGTTCTTTACTCCTGTGTGGCTACGCACATAGTTTTCCAACTTCCGTTACCTGTGTTTTACATACTGTTTTATCTTCCTGTTTAGTATATTTCAGCGACACTCGTCTCAATCTGTTTTCGCGTAGGCGCTGAAGACCGTGCAGTCGTGCACCCATACCAACATATCTATCCATCCACCATCAGAGACTAAACGCTCTGCTGGACTATTCTTTTACAGGCAGTGTGGTTTCCACGTGAACTATCCGGGCAAGATTCCGAAACAGTACTGCTCAGACTGTTAAAGAACATTGCCCTCGAAAGGCAAGTTTCTAAGTTGGAGTCCCAATTCGGCACACAGTTTTATCTGCCGAGAAGTTTCAGAATAGCGCACATTCCGCTACAGAGTGAAACAGTATTTCTGGATACAACCTGTAGGCTACAGTTAAAACATTTCTTCGAGATATCTTTTCTTCTAGGAGAGTGTGCTGGCAGAATGGAAGCTTTGTGGGCGGGTCGTGAATTGAGTTGTTCTTGGATAGCTCAGGATTAGTGCATTGTCCACGAAAGACAAGGTTTCAGGTTCAAGTTCTGGTCTCGCGCACAGTTTTTATCTGTTCTGTTGTTCTATATTAAAATCTTCTTTAGGTTCTTGTCCACAACCTTCTATAAATAAAATTTTCGTGCATTCCACTACAAACCCGAAAAAAAACTTTACAAAAAGACAACATTGTGGCGCCCAGTGTTCTGGGCTAGACGCTATCCCATACACTAGGCCAACTTTAACAATACTCTATGTATACTCTATCTGGTCAAAAGTATCCGGAAACCTATTAGTGGACATTAATATGGGGGTGCTGCGTCCATCCTTCGCCTTTATGACGGTTTGAACTCTGGGGACACTTTCGATTGTGTGTGTCTGAATGAGTGAATAGGAACGGCAATTCTCGCTTTCCGAAGAACCGAAACCACAAAAATTATTGATGTTGGACGTTGGGATCTATAGCGAAGTCGACGCAGTAACTATTCCCAAAGATGTTCCTTGGGTCCAGGTCGAGGTTTTGGGCTGACCAGTTCATTTCAGGAATGTTACTGTCCATAATCCCTTCCCTCAGAGATGCTACTTTATGACTGAGTGCCAGTAAATTAATTATAGTCTCCGAAGCGTTCCTCTGTTGTGCGTAATACATAGAGGTGTAAAAGGTGTCCAAATCCTTTCGCGTTTAGCATTTTCTTAAGCGCAATAAGGGGACCACACCCTTACTGTGAAGAACATACCTATACCGTAACTCCACCTCCTCTGTACTCCATCGCTGTCATTACACATGATGGCAGGTAACATTCTCCATGCATTCGCCAAACTCGAAACCTTCCATCAGGTTGCCAACCGGTATAGCGTGGTTCATAACTGCAAATCTCTCATTTGACCTGACTGATTGAGAAATGGAAAAAGACAGACTCGTAAATAGGAAAAGATTGAGAGCATTTTCTTTAATGTTTGACGTAGGGAAATCTGGCTGTGTGTAGGCGAGGTTCGATGGTTAGTACGAATCTAGCAATCCAGAGGTTCTAGGGTTCGGTCACTCTCGGTCCTGATACTTGTGTCAGTATCGCTTCTTTCAGCTAGTGCAGTGATTTGTTAATGAGAAATGTGGCAGGCTGCATTGTAGTCGGAGTCGACGTTGAACTGTAAGTTCCCACGTAACTGGCAGGGCAAGCTAGTTCAAAGATCAGAGTAAGGCAAGGGCAAACCACCTCCTACAGGACCGGGACTATTAAGGCACTGCAGCATTCGAACCAACCTTAGCTCAGGTTCCTCTCTAGAGCGGAAGCTGCTGTGAATGTAGAATTCGGATCAGCCCTATACTAATGCCATTGTAGGTGGTGGAAACATGGCTAACATTTAGGTAACCTAAAACTCTAATGGCATCGTGTGTGTTGAGAGTGTTCTGAACACACGGGCTACTTTGTTACAGCGTAGCCGTCTGAATGGTTTCCAAGGCTCACAGTTTCCTCTCCTTCCTGTGGAGACGAACGTCAACTAGGCTAAACGCCATACTTTCTGCTGCTGAATGCTCATTAGTGGAATAACCGGATATTTCGCCCAAAAATACGTAGTCTGTGCCATTTCGATCTTGTCTCACTAGACCGTTGCGCTTTCGTCTCTTATTTTACAGAGACCTCTGCTTAAAGTTGACTTCAGCTGGTGATGAAATTGTGAAGGTAGTCAACTAGCCTTCGTGAGAAGCGGGCCTCAAAATTGACGTCCAGCTTTCTGCGAGGGGTGCTCAGTAAGTAAGGCAATTTTCTTTGAGCAGGTTGGTTTTATTCAGGATTCCAGTACACCATGTTATTCCCCTCTCTTTTTCTACAAAACCCTGTATTTCAACATATTCTCCGTTCAGTACGACGACCTTATATCACATTATTGGGAGGGTCTGTACGCCCGCATGGTACCATTCTACTGGTCGACGTCGGAGCCAGCGACTTACTGCATCAGTTATCCACGTACTGCTCCCCGCGGAGTGCATCCTTCATTGGGGCAAACAGATGGAAGTCGAAAGGTGCGAGATCCAGGCTGTAGGGTAGAAGAGGAAGAACAGTCCAGTGAGCTCCTCTTAGGTCCATTGAATTCCTTTTACGTACCCAGACTTCTGTGAGGCCGTGCCTTGTCATGGAGAAGTTCGTTCGCATTTTTGTGGTGACGAGGAAGCTCAAACCGTTCCTTCAGTTTCCTGGGTGTAGCACAATACACTTCAGAGTTGATCGTTGCACCTCGACCAGAGTAATCTCTTCAGAGTCCCTAAGACCGTCGTCATGACTTTACCGGCTTAGGATGGGGCTTTGAACTTTTACTTCGGGGGAGAGATGGTGTGGCGCCACTCCAGGCATTGCCGGTTTGTTTACGGTTCAAAGTGCTGAATCCATGTTTCATCGCCTATGGCGATGCTCGCGATAAAATTGTCACCATCAGCCTCTTAATGCGAAGCATTTTTGCACAGATGGACCTTCGTTGCTGTTTATGGTCTTCAGTCAGACGGCGAGGAACCCAACGGGGATACACTTTGAAGCACCCCAGCTGGTGGACGAGTGCGTCAGCACTACGAGCAGAAACGTCCAGTTGAGCAGCGAGGTGTTTGTGATTCGTTGATCACGTCGAGTGAGAGTGTACGCACGTTCCAACATTGCAGGCCTCACAGCTGACTGTGGCAGGCTGGCACGCAGGAGATTGGGCAGGTTTGTGGGACCGTGTTCCGTTGATGACCGACGCCTCGCCCAACGACTGCCCGTGGCCGTAGACATTCTGCAAGCGCCTATGAATATCTGCGATGTTCTTGTTTACCGCCAAAGGAACCTCAGCGACAGCTCTCTGGAACGCACCTCCGTTACAAACGCCGCGTTGAAAGCTACGTATAGCGCCGCCAACTGTCGGAACGTTATCGAACTATAAGGACTATTGCACGATGTCCCACAACAAATTCTGCATTTCTTTTTTCAAGCGAAACTAGCCGAGAAAAAATGTGTTGCAGTGCTTATTGAACGCTCCTTGTACTTTGGTTTTTCGTTGCGTCGCGAAATTACACTACTGGCCATTAAAATCGTTACACCACGAAGATGACGTGCTGCAGACGCGAAATTTAACCGACAGGAAGAAGATGCTGTGATATGCAAATGATTAGCTTTTCAGAGCATTCACACAAGGCTGGCGCCGGTGGCGACACCTATAACGTGCTGACATGAGGACAGTTTCCAACCGATTTCTCATACACAAACAGCAGTTGACCCGCGTTGCCTGGTGAACCGTTGTTGTGGTGCCTCGTGTAAGGAGGAGAAATGCGTACCATCACGTTTCCGACTTTGATAACGGTTGGATTGTAGCCTATCGCGATTGCGGTTTATCGTATCGCGACATTGCTGCTCGCGTTGGTCGAGATCCAATGACTGTTAGCAGAATATGGGATCGGTGGGTTCAGGAGGGTAATACGGAACGCCGTGCTGGATCCCAACGGCCTCGTATCACTAGCAGTCGAGATGACAGGCATCTTATCCGCATGGCGGTATAACGGTTCGTGCAGCCACGTCTCGATCCCTTAGTCAACAGATGGGGACATTTGCAAGACAACAACTGTCTGCACGAACAGTTCGACGACGTTTGCAGCGGCATGGACTATTAGCTCAGAGACCATGGCTGCGGTTACCGTTGACGCTGCATCACAGACAGGAGCGCCTGCGATGGTGTACTCAACGACGAACTTGGGTGCACGAATGGCAAAACGTCATTTTTTCGGATGAATCCAGGTTCTGTTTACAGCATCATGATGGTCGTATCCGTGTTAAGTGATATCGCGGTGAACGCGTGTGTATTCGTCATCTCCATGCTGGCGTATCACCCGGCGAGATGGTATGGGGTGCCATTGGTTACACGTCTCGGTCACCTCTTGTTCGTATGCACTTTGAACAGTGGACGTTACATTTGAGATGTGTTACGACCCGTGGCTCTACCCTTCACTCGAACCCTGAGAAACCCTACATTTCAGCAGGATAATGCACCACCGCATGTTCCAGGTCCTGTACGGGCCTTTCTGGATACAGAAAATGTTCGGCTGCTGCCCTGGCCAGCACATTTCCCATATCTCTCACCAATTGAAAACGTCTGGTCAATGGTGGCCGAGCAACTGGCTCGTCACAATACGCCAGTCACTACTCTTGATGAACTGCGGTATCGTGTTGAAGCTGCATGGGCAGCTGTACCTGTACACGCCATCCAAGCTCTGTTTGACTCAATGCCCAGGCGTGTCAAGGCCGCTATTATGGCCAAAGGTGATTGTTCTGGGTACTGATTTCTCAGGGTGTATGTACCCAAATTGCGTGTAAATGTAATGACATGTCAGTTCCAGTATAATATATTTCTCCAATGAATACCCGTTTATCATCTGCATTTCTTCTTGGTGTAGCTGTTTTAATGGCCAGTAGTGTATTTTTGGTGGATACTTGAGGAGGAGGCCTCGACAACTTCATGCATATTTACTTCTCCATTCCTGTCCACTTTTTAATCTCTTGTAAGGTTACTGCTGACGTTGATATCCATGGAATTTTGAATCTTGATTGTATTTCGTTCTGCTTAAATTTCAGGGTATGAGTTATATTTCTGAAATGGATAAGCATTTGAAGTTATTGTTTTTAATTATGTGTAAGGCTGCTGACTTAATCGGGCTGCTTTTAATTGATTTTTATTATACGTACAACATGCATGATCGATTTCGGAATACATATTCCATTATAAAATTTGTGTGGGAAACCAGTCACGGATCTTTCTTCGTTATGCTGGTTCTTTCTTCGTTATGCTGGTCTTTACCCCTATCTTCAAGGATTGGCGTGTTAATTTTCGGATTGGGCGATGTTAGTAGTATAGGCTGACCGGAGCTCTTCCTGTCGCCACCCCTTCCCCATGGGACGGTAGCTGCATGCCCCATCTGTCTGCGTCTAGTGTTATCTCACGTGAAAGTATGCGAAAGTCTTCTAAAAATCGCATACATGCACGGTCGGCACACCAGCCCTCGTAGTTAGTCCACCGTACGGAGTCGCTCCGGGTCCGCGCATCACCCATCCGCATCCCGGAAGAGGCGCGTTAACGTCATTGTGGTTTCTAATGCTTATTTGAAGTTGGTCACATTATTTGGAGTACTTGCATTTCGTGTGCAGTCTGGACTAGAGCAACACACAGGTTTGTGAAAATAATTCCAACATCTAGCGAGAGCAGTTAAGCTTTTAAATATGCACCTTGAGGTGAAATCACATACTGTTGTTCGTGTAGCCGCCTGTCATTTGCAGTTTTTGTGATTTCTGCGGTCCCAAGGTTCTGTCAAACTGTTCTCTCTCTCTCTCTCTCTCTCTCTCTCTCTCTCTCTCTCTCTCTCTGTGTGTGTGTGTGTGTGTGTGTGTGTGTGTGTGTGTGTGTGTGTGTGTGTGTGTGTGTCCTAAACACCGAGTACAGTTCCTTAAAACTTTGACGATGTGGAAAACCACAGTTATTGCAGATAACAAGCAGTGCGGAAATATCAACTGACAGGCAGCTACATGAACGACAGTATGTTGTCTTAGGAAAAAGAGAGGAAACACACGATAGTGAAACACTGAAACATGTATATGTGAGAAGAAGAGCAGCTTGTATTTGCTGAAGGCATTATACGTTCATAACATATCTATTTGACATACATAAACTGCATTCGCAGTTGCGAATATCGACAACCATCAGCTGTATAAAGCAATGACGACAGTGGAAATTTGTGTCTGACCGGGACTCGAACCCAGTCACTAATCGCGAGCGGACGCCTTGCCGTTATGCTATTCGAGCACGCTTCACGGCGAGACCCAAATTTCCATATGTCGTCAACCATGTGTCTACAACCTGCACTTCATCCATTAATTATGTATATTACTGTACAGGGGAGACATTTTAGTTCAAAGTCTCTTGACCGGTATCGGTGGATAAATATGTTATTGCAGTGCCTGTGTTATTCAGAAGTGCAAAAGGCACTGCGGCGACTACAACCCGTTATGGAATACGTGAAATGTATTCGCAGTTGCGAATATGAGAACCATCAGCTTTATAATGGAATGACAATGAAAATGTGCCGGACCAGTACTCGAACGCTGATTTCCGGTTTATCGCGTGCGGTCGCTTTTCCATTAAGCTGTCCGAGCACCCCTCACTGTCAGACACACGACAGACGACATGTGGAAGTTTCGGTCTGGCCGTGACGATTGCTGGGATAGGCTTAATGATAAGGCGATCGTTCGCGATGAGCGGGAAATCCCCATCCGGCACAAATTTTCATTGTCGTCGTTCCCTTATAGGTCCGAGTTTCTTTATTCGCAACTGCGAATGCATTTGATGTACTTCATAGCGACTGTAGTCGCCGCAGTGCCTGTTCCTTCGGACAGGCATGCATGTCCGACGGAACTTAGCATCGTACTTTTGATCAACACAGACACTGCAATATCATATTTATTTGAAGTTGTTGGCGTTTAATGTTACAGTATTCGTATTTGATAATATTCGAGATAAAAGATGTTGTGTTTGTTGAATTGTATGTCTTGATTTTCAATAGCTCGTCACGTTTTACACAGTTTCATAAGGTTTTGAAGTACACTGAGGGCTTTCCGTCAGCGAGCAAATCCGACGGAGGAAGCAGCTGAGCGCGCACCTTGGATAAGCCGAGCACAGCGGTAGCGGGCGTGCTGCCTGGGGCCTGTAGCAGGCAGGAAGGCGAGCTATCTCAAGTGGAAGAGCAGCATTCCGTGTTTGTGTTGGGCAAACAGATAGCGCTTAAATAGGCGAGTTCCGGGAGGGGCGCGGGCGAACTGTTTCGTGCCGATGCGGACCGGCGAGCGATCCCTCGCGTTGGTTGCTCCCACCAGAACACGTCGCAGCTGTGGTTCGCCTCTGGAACAGGCTAAAGACCAGTGGCTCCCACGTGACGTGTTCCATACATGCCTAGATAGCACAGTTACTGTACCGGCCACCGGCTCAAGGCACACGGACGCACTGCGGAGGTAGAGGCGTCATTTGTTGACGTATGGAATTCAGTGCGCTTGGAATGAGAGACTTCTTCGAAAACAAAAACAGGCTCCATGCCAGGTCACTCAACCTGTGTTAGTCCGACTTCAAATTCAGCTGTAGTTGTCCCAAGAAGCGAATTTGACAAGCAGTACAGAAAAATTGTTGTGTCTCGAAACTTTGTTAGTTTTCTACTATCAATACTTTCAAGGTAGATTAGTTTGCTACCTAAATACTTCAGAATATTTCCGTACTACATGAAAAGTACACATTTCCAAATATGAATATGGGTGCCAATTTTAAAATCAGGGAGCTGAAATTACATACTCATATGATTAATCCAGGGTATCCAACGAGTTAGGGGGAAAAAAGCAAACAAATATCGACACACCTGCCAACTCTCCCGATTTAGGCTGGTGACTCCCGATTTTCCACTTTTTCTCCCGCCTCCCGATTATACCAGTATTTCTCCCGATTTGTACTAGTTTTCGTCAAACTAACGATATTTGTTTTGAAAACCCGCCATTTCAGTTTTTTTCCGCCAGTTGCCGTAATTCGTTGCGTATTAGTCGACCTTAATCGATACGTATCGAAGTTTATAGAAATCAGGAAGTCGCGCGCGATTTATATTTCGATAGTTATTTTTCTTTCCCGCGCATTTTGTCGAAGATGTACCCGTGTCACTTAGTGCACATGCAGTAACCTCGGTAGTGCACAGTGTTCTGCTTGGACGTGTGTTGATGCATATTGTCGTAGTGTTTTGATTCGGGGCTTTGTTTTTAAACATGGCCAAAAAATATAGCTCCGTCTTCCTAAAACAATTTTCGGAACAGTTTCCGTGCATTGTTGAATCCAGGAAAGCCCCGTTGTTCGCTTTTTGTACCGTTTGCCGATGTGATGTTTGTGTATCACATGGTGAAAAAAGTGGTTTCCAAACGAGTGGAAACAAAAAAGCACCGAGACAATTTGAAGTGCGTCAGTAACAATAAAAAACTGGAATTCAGCGACAAAAGTGAAAGTGATGGAGTGATAAATGCTGAATGTTTATTTACATCTTTTATTTTAGAACATAATTTGCCGATTAATTGCGCTGACCATGCGAGTCACCTGTTCCGGAAAATGTTCTCGGATAGCAGGATAGCGAAAAAATACAGCTGCGGAAGGACAAAAACGGCCGCAATTATCGATAATCGACAAAAATAATTTATTCGTGCTTCCATAATGAAAAATTAAACATCTCGAATAGGGAAGCTGAGCCGGCCGAAGTGGTCGTGCGGTTAAAGGCGCTGCGGTCTGGAACCGCAAGACCGCTACGGTCGCAGGTTCGAATCCTGCCTCGGGCATGGATGTTTGTGATGTCCTTACGTTAGTTAGGTTTAACTAGTTCTAAGTTCTAGGGGACTAATGACCTCAGCAGTTGAGTCCCATAGTGCTCAGAGCCAGGGAAGCTGACACCGCGCAACACACTTAAACCCTTTCATCATGCAGTGGTATTTCGTGGATTATGTGGGGGTTTACAGCAGCCCACTATCTGCTGTTTTGTGTGTTGATGTACCCTAACAGATGGAACCGTACCTCATCTGTATACAAAGCTAACGACAGAATGTCTGGACGTTGAATCAGAAACCCCCAGAAATCGTCGACAGTACCGCATTCTTTTCTCAAGGTCTGTTTCTTACAATGCCATTTGCATTCTCTACGGTCGGAATTCTGATTTCTTCGCAGCTGTCCGACTTGTGCCATATGAAATGCGTGTCTCGTGGCTCAATCGACGCAACGATGTCGTTGGAGACATCTCCAAACGTCTTCGAACACAATCAATAACTGCTCCGTTCAGTGGTCGTCAGTGTTTATTGCTGTCACTGTTTAGAACACCAGTTGTCTCCAGCTTCCTTACAATCGATAAAATTTGTGTCTTTGTTGGAACATCGCGCGCATTGAATTCTCTTGAATGCCCATTGTGGGTAACCAGATAGTCAGTCTTCCAATATGTTTTCGCAATAAAAATCCGCGCTCGAAGTGTGTACTGCCTGTTTCTGTCAGCTAAAGACTGGGAAGGAATCACTAATTTGCTCGTTACTGTCAC
This sequence comes from Schistocerca americana, assembly GCF_021461395.2. Classification (NCBI taxonomy): domain Eukaryota; kingdom Metazoa; phylum Arthropoda; class Insecta; order Orthoptera; family Acrididae; genus Schistocerca; species Schistocerca americana. Next base: position 229,145,819 of record NC_060123.1, read on the forward strand.
GCGGCCCGAACTACACACCGAGACTTCACAAACCGCGACTGACGAGACTACGAATGAACACGAGCCGAGCAATCGCGGCATTACACCGTGCAGAGGACCTCATGCGCAGAAGCAACGATGAACTTGCCAACGACAGGTGGTACTTCCGCTTCTCCCAGAGCTACACAGATCATTAAAACAACTTTCCCGTTTCTACAAGCTTTCGAAGGGAAATTATTACCCATTGAAGTTGTTCAGGTTTATGTGGATCGCCCTGTATATAGCATGGTTCTGTTTAGTAGTACTTTCGTGTGAAACTGAACGTAGAATCTGCAAGCCTTAAGGGTTTGCCCTGACCACAGGCAGAAGGTAAACTGCTGTCTTGATTCTATTGTGGAATAAGGATTGGGCGTCCGTAGAGAACTGGGGAGGAATGACGGACGTGGCCATGTTTATGACGTGTCGCGAATTGGCGACGAAATCCGTGCGCCAGGTGCTGGACCATCTCCTATCTGCAGCTCGGTAAGGACTGAACGATGAAGCGACAGAACAAAGATTGAAAAGACCATTTCGGCCCTGTGCTTGACTACAGATCAGCGCCGGGATTGCAGCAGCACCAAGGAATCGACACTATTTCCTGTGGGCGGTCACAACCAAAAAAACCCACGGTGTATAGTGATGTCTAAATCTGCAGTATTTGTCGTCTCCGTTGACGTTGTTAAATGTGTACCTTATTGAAGTCGCAGGCATTCATTGCTAGACGTCAGAGAGAATTCTGCAGAGAACAGATGAACGAAAAGTCTGTGTCCAGGTGCCCTCTCTTGCCCTCCCTTGCGGACGCCTATGAGTTGGAGGCGCGACAAATTAGATCACACTTCCTAGCTGTATACAGCAGAAAGACAAGAAACATGAACTGGCGCCAGAGTACGAGCTTGCTATCTGTAGTGAAATCGCGCGTTTTTGGCACAGGGACCAGGCGGAATAACAGCGCGCAACTATCATTTGTCAGTTAAGTGATTATTTCAGGCAAGACTACGTTTACAAGTATACTTTGCAAGCGACTGTACAGTGCGTCACGGAAGATAGAAACGTTTGCCAGTTGTTGTTGTGGTCTTCAGTCCTGAGACTGGTTTGATGCAGCTCTCCATGCTACTCTATCCTGTGCAAGCTTTTTCATCTCCCAGTACCTACTGCAACCTACATCCTTCTGAATCTGCTTAGTGTATTCGTCTCTTGGTCTCCCTCTACGATTTTTACCCTCCACGCTGCCCTCCAATACTAAATTGGTGATCCCTTGATGCCTCAGAACATGTCCTACCAACCGATCCCTTCTTCTGGTCAAGTTGTGCCACAAACGTCTCTTCTCCCCAATCCTATTCAATACTTCCTCATTAGTTATGTGATCTACCCATCTAATCTTCAGCATTCTTCTGTAGCACCACATTTCGAAAGCTTCTATTCTCTTCTTGTCCAAACTATTTATCGTCCATGTTTCACTTCCATACATGGCTACACTCCATACGAATACTTTCAGAAATGACTTCCTGACACTTAAATCAATACTGGATGTTAACAAATTTCTCTTCTTCAGAAACGCTTTCCTTGCCATTGCCAGCCTACATTTTATATCCTCTCTACTTCGACCATCATCAGTTATTTTGCTCCCCAAATAGCAAAACTCCTTTACTACTTTAAGTGTCTCATTTCCTAATCGAATTCCCTCAGCATCACCCGACTTAATTCGACTACATTCCATTATCCTCGTTTTACTTTTGTTGATGTGCATCTTATATCCTCCTTTCAAGACACTATCCATTCCGTTCAACTGCTCTTCCAAGTCCTTTGCTGTCTCTGACAGAATTACAATGTCATCGGCGAACCTCAAAGTTTTTATTTCTTCTCCATGAATTTCAATACCTACTCCGAATTTTTCTTTTGTTTCCTTTACTGCTAGCTCAATATACAGATTGAACAACATCGGGGAGTTTGCCAGTATCAACGGCTAAATAATCACACCGGACCACAACACGAGGCTTAATAATGGCTTTACTTTGGCAAGGAAGAGAGTCCTTAAGTTCGTCCAGGTAGGTCATATCTATCTGAATTAGATTCCGTAGGATCGTATGAGTGCAGTGCGGTGTATACTATTGTGTCCGCAACCACCGTAGCATCCCTGTAGTATAGTTTAATTTCGCGCTACTTTCGAGCAGCCCCAATTATTCTCTATAGCCTATTTCTAGTTACGCACCTGTCCATTAGATGTAAATGTGTCGAGTAGAGGATGTGCTGCTCTGCACACGTGAGACAGCTTCATCACTGTACAACGTAGGCGATCATGATGGTGTCGGTGGTGGTGAAAGCGCTTTCCAAGACGGTACTTCCTAGATGCTGGTAGGACTTTTGATATTTTTAAAAATAGCAGTAAAACGATATACCTATGTTTAAAAAATTATCATCGGCATTCGACATGTGGAAAAACTGAAAAATTGTATCGATATATCGACGTACCTGCCTATAAAAATATCAGCTGCACATTTTAAATACGCTGGCGGTTTTAGAGCTGTGTATTTAGGTATTGATATATTATTAGACGTTCTGTACATCAACAAGCTAGCAGTCTGCTTAACTCCCTTAGAGCAAGAATTGAAAGGGAAACGATGCACGTTTATGCTTTGCGATAACCACTTTGCTGACAATGCTAACTGCATGAAAGTGGCAAAATAAAATGTGTGCGATGGGTCCCTCGTTCGGTTTCATCATATCGGATTTGTCCTGAGCACTCCTAGTCGGCCGGCCGGAGTGGCCGAGCGGTTCTAAGCGCTACAGTCTGGAGCCGAGCGACCGCTACGGTCGCAGGTTCGAATCCTGCCTCGGGCATGGATGTGTGTGATGTCCTAAGGCTAGTTAGGTATAAGTAGTTCTAAGTTCTAGGGGACTGATGCCCTAGTGCTCAGAGGCATTTGAACTCCTTGTCGACTATCCTGTTTTGTCATTTTTGCAAACGCCAGCGACGTAGCAATTGAAGTGTCAAAATTGCGTGGTGAAGTTAAACGTTGTTCTTTCTGTTTTCGTAGCGCCGATTACGTCAGCATTTCTCCTCACACGCCTCCGCCCACCGCAAAGACAATCTTGTCATTTAGATCTTTTGTTCATCAGTTAAACTATTTTTGAAGAATGCAGACGTGAAGAAATAGCACAGCGCAACTGGAGTGCTATTTCTTCATATCGGATATCTTCTTATTGCCACTCACACCGACACTCTCCTCCCTCCTCATCTCCCCCGCCCCACACCTCCTTTGCAATCGAACTACTTCTTTGGATCACCTGTACTCGCTTCACACAGTCAAAGTGAAAGACTGGACATGATGGAAGCTCGAAAAAATAGTAAGACTCCTTCACACAGTGAAAGAAAATTATGGTGTACTTCAGTTTCAAATAAACAGGGTGTTACAGAAAGGTACGGCCAAACTTTCAGGAAACATTCCTCACACACAAAGAAAGAAAATATGTTATGTGGACATGTGTCCGGAAACGCTTCCTTTCCATGTTAGAGGTCATTTTATTACTTCTATTCAAATCACATTAATCATGGAATGGAAACACACAGCAACAGAACGTACCAGCGTGACTTCAAACACTTTGTTACAGGAAATGTTCAAAATGCCCTCCGTTAGCGAGGATACGCGCATCCACCCTCCGTCGCATGGAATCCCTGATGCGCTGATGCAGCCCTGGAGAATGGCGTATTGTATCACAGCCGTCCACAATACGAGCACGAAGAGTGTCTATATTTGGTACCGGGGTTGCGTAGACAAGAGCTTTCAAATGCCCCCATAAATGAAAGTCAAGAGGGTTGAGGTCAGGAGAGCGTGGAGGCCATGGAATTGGTCCGCCTCTACCAATCCATCGGTCACCGAATCTGTTGTTGAGAAGCGTACGAACACTTCGACTGAAATGTGCAGGAGCTCCATCGTGCAGGAACCACATGTTGTGTCGTACTTGTAAAGGCACATGTTCTAGCAGCGCAGGTAGAGTATCCCGTATGAAATCATGGCGGTGAATCGAGGAAGTATAGTACATACTGACGAAACTAAAATGAGCTCTAACATGGAAATTAAGCGTTTCCGGACACATGTCCACATAACATCTTTTCTTTATTTGTGTGTGAGGAATGTTTCCTGAAAGTTTGGGCGTACTTTTTTGTAACACCCTGTATACCGAAAATTACACGAAAAAGTGGGGAAAAAATATCGCCGATATATGTAGTTATTTTTTGAAATATATCGCTGCTTTATCAGCAGCCCCAGATGGTAGTGCCGCACCAGCTGGCGTGCGCAGAACGGCGCGGCCGCCCTTGACTAGGATTCGCGGCGGGAACGCAGCGCCACCAGAAGGAAGGTCTGCGCGTCCGTGCGGAACCTCAGCCTGATTGGCCGCTCGGACACTGGGCGGGCGGCGCGCTACGCATACCGAGCGGCCGCTGCCTCCGCCTCCGCGCAGCCCGTATGGGCAAGGAATGCAGACCGGCCGCGGCCTTCCACCGTCTGGCCTGGCCTGGCTCTGTAGCGGTACCTGCCGACCACAGCCGCCGACCTGCGCAGTTTCCGCCGCGCTCCGGCTCGCCAGGGGTCGCCACCACGCTTCCGGCCAACTTCCTATTTACTCCCCGTCTAAAGCGCAACACTCTCACGGTCACAGCCGCGTGCTGTAACAAACACAAAGGCTTTGTCAATTTTGAGCGCTTGAATCAGCTGCCCTGAAACCAACAGTTTTTTGGCGGTATGTGGATGACACTTTCATAGTGTGGCCTCATGGAGAAGATAAATTAATGGAGTTTCTACATCACCTCAACTCCATTCATAACAACATCCGGTTCACCATGGAAATAGAGAAAGTTGGTTGTTTGCCTTTCTTGGATGTCCTGGTTCGATGGAAGAATGATGGTTCTCTAGGGCATTCAGTTTACCGGAAACCCACTCATACTGATTTGTACCTGCAAGCATCGAGTTGCCATCACCCATCGCAAACCATGAGTTTGCTTAAAACACTTGTTCATAGAGCTCATACTGTCTCAGATCTAGATAGCTTACCTCAATAACTCGCCCATCTAAAGACAGTATTCAGCGAAAATGGGTATTCCATCCGGCAGTTTAACAGGGCACTAAGAGTTAAAACTAAGAAGCAGGAAGTGAATAAAAAGGAGTACATGCCGGAACAATCTTTAGCTTTTCTTCCTTTCGTTGGCAACACTTCGTTTAAAATAGCAAGAATCGTCCGAAAATTTCAGGTAAAAGTGGTTTTCCGCCCCCCATCGAAGATTGCGGACCTTGTGGGATCAGTTAAGGACAATCTGTTACTACGAAAGCCGGGATTTACAAGATACCGTGCCAATGTGGTATGGCTTACGTCAAACCACACGCACCGTGAAAGAACGCTGCACTGAACATCAACGTTACACCCGCCTTTTGCAGCCGAGCAAGTCCGCTATTGGTGAACATTGTATTTCTACTGGACATTCAATGGAGTATGAGAAAATGATTTTGTCCACAGGAACGTCTTTCTGGGACTCCATTATTAAAGAATCCGTAGAAATACGACTGGCGGAAAATCTGTTAAACCGTAACAGCGGCTACCAGCTGGACAGTGCATGGAATCCCATTATCTCCACGATTTGCTCAAATCGAAGACGACAGAGTGCGTCGACGGCCATGGCAAACATCAGCGCAGAGGGCGACTGAGTTCTGCTATTCCACCAGCGAGGGCGCTGCCGGCGGGCAGTGTGGTTCATATATCAAGTTTTCGACGCATGCGCAGAATAGTTACAGTACGCTATATATTGCGGGACGGAGGACGTTTCCGCCAGTCTGCGACGGCTCACCTGTAGATGACTGGCAGGTGCCCAGCTGAAATATCGTGCGAAGTATTGAACAACGACCGCCTACAAGCCCGAAATTTGTTTGAACACAAAGGCTTTGTTCCAGCAGCGGCCTCCGAGAGTTTGAAATTGGATCTGCGGCGCATGCTCGAGCACTTCTGAGTAGATTGATAGCGCCGTAGTGTGGAAACTTACGAACGAGTGGCGCTTTCCATACGGGAAGTGTCCTTTCCCGGTAGAGCACTATTTACACTACCTGATCAAAAGTGTCCGGATACCCCAACGTAATGCGGAATAGACCACTAGATCTCTCACGAGACGGACCTCTCAGTACAGGAGTAAAAGGAGGCGGGAAGTACTGTGTTGTCGACAGAGAAGCAGTAACTGGACAATGGGTCGACCTGGAGAGGTCAGTGACTTCGTATGTGTAGTCATCGGATGTCACCTGGGTAACAAATCCATCGCGGACGTTTCAATCCTCCTAAAGCTGCCCAAGTCGACTATTGGTAATGTGATTGAAAAGTGGAAACGCGAAGAAACAACCACTGCAAAATCAAGACCATGCACAGTGTATGTACCGGATGATCAAAAAGTCAGTATAAATTTGAAAACCGAATAAATCACGGAATAATGTAGATAGAGAGGTACAAATTGACACACATGCTTGGAATGACATGGGGTTTTATTAGAACCAAAAAAATACAAAAGTTCAAAAATGTCCGACAGATGACGCTTCATCTGATCAGAATGGCAACAATTAGCTTAACAAAGTAAGACAAAGCAAAGATGATGTTCTTTACAGAAAATGCTCAATATTTCCACCATCATTCCTCAACAATAGCTGTAGTCGAGGAATAATGTTGTGAACAGCACTGTAAAGCATGTCCGGAATTATGGTGAGGCATTGGCGTCGGATGTTGTCGTCTTCAGCATCCCTAGAGATGTCGGTCGATCACGATACAGTTGCGACTTCAGATAAACCCAAAGCCATTAATCGCACGGACTGAGGTCTGGGGACCTGGGAGGCCAAGCATGACGAAAGTGGCGGCTGAGCGCACGGTCATCACCAAACGACGCGCGCAAGAGATCTTTCACGCGTCTAGCAATATGGGGTGGAGCGCCATCCTGCATAAACATCGTACGTTCCAGCAGGCTGGGGATGATGCTGCGACTGCTGGCGCATCTGAGTCTGTCTCTCATTACAGCTCCTTTTATACCCGTTTGTCATGCGCAGTCACTGACGTTTTGCTGTCCAGCGCCATCTGTCGGACATTTTGTGAATTTTTTTTGGTTCTAATAAAACGACATGTCATTCCAAACATGTGTGCCAATTTTTAGCCCTCTATCTACATTATTGCGTGGTTTACTAAGTTTTCAAATTTATACAGACTTTTTGATCGCCCGGTACTCACAGAGGGACTGTCCAGAACTGTACAGGGTGGTTGTAAAAATTCGCATGAAATCAGCTGAAACGATCACTCGTAATTTCCAAAGTGCTCCCAGCAGTACAGCTATCACAATGACTGTACGTAGGCAGTTGAGAAGAATGGGGTACAGTGCTCGAGCAGCACTACGCATTGCTGTTGCCAATACTAAGTGATACAGGAGGTGGTGTAAAGAGGGACGCCACTGGACGGTGGATGACTGGAAACTAGTGATTTGGAATGATAAATGGCGTTACAACCTACGGCAATCTGATTGAAGAATTCGAGTTTGGCGAATGCTTGGAGAAAGTTACCTGCCATGATGTAGTGCCAACAGTGAAGTGCGCGGCTGGTGATGTACGTTGTGGGGGTGTTTTTCGTGATGGGGTGTGGTCCCTTATTGCGCTTAAGAAAACATTAAATGCGGAAGGATATGAACAGATTTTACAGTATTGCGTACTGCTTATAGTTGAGGAGCGGTTAGGAGACGATGCTTGCTTGTAATAAAGTGACATTGCAACTTGTCACTAGCAGAGGTTGTAATGACACCCCGACGCAGAGAGATTCAGTACTTTAAAGTCTGCGCCAAAGATTCAATTGAGAGGAATGTAGAATATAATCCTTGTAATGTTCATATTGGATTCTCTTTTGTTTCATACTCCAAGAAGGAGTTGAGATACACTTTCGATTGTTACCTTGTAGTGGATGGACGTAATTTTTGGTGTGTGCTGAAAGGCAGCCAACTTGTTAGTATTTATGGTTTGTGCGACGAGCAGAGCAAGTCTTATTGTTTTGTGAATGAAAATAGTGAAAAGTATCTAAGTTTTACGAGAATTATTTAAAGCGACGTAGCATGGTATTCCTTTGTTTCCGCCGTCTTCGTGAAGATACACATGGTCAACAAAGAGAAAAACATCGATGGCGACTAATCAATTAATATTGTGGCAGAAGGACTAATTCTTCGTCTAAGGTGATAACTCTGATTAAATCAGCAATGACGTAGAATTCAAAAATGTCATTAATCGGAATTGTACATTATATTACAGGCAAATTTCTCGCAGCACTGAATTTGTCCGCATTCAATCCGGTCAATACAGTCCGTGAAAAAGTGTTTCAAAAATTCTAAAGTTAAAGTTCCATATCCATATTTTTTTCTCTTTTCAAAAAATCAATAAAATTATTTTTTTATTTATTTATTACACCACAAGATCTTGCGTGGGTCGTAATTACCGCAAGGCAGCGAAACTTGGTGGGTATTCTAATGCGGAACCGATTTATGTTGGAAACAAATTAGTTCCAATATTGGTCCCCAGGTGCAAATCTAGCACTGTGAATTCAAGAAAGACGTATAAAAATGTTTCCTTGTGTGACGAATTAGGAACGGGATGCTGACAGAAAAGGTGAAACAAGAGAGAGGAGCGTGATGCTGATTTTTAGTACTACCCATCGCTTACACAATATGTTCAATATGAGCACCAGAGGCGTCGACGAGATGCTGCATCCGTAGAACGACTTGATCAACCGGTGCTCTCAGCAGTTCCGGTGAAATCTGAGCAACGCGCTCTTGTGTACCGGCCTTCAGATCAGTTAGAGATCATACATCTCCCTGATAAACGCATTCTTTTAGATATCCGCAGAACCAAAAGTCACATTGATATGGATTCAGATCACGTGATCTTGCAGGCCATACATCTGGAAAACCTCTGTAGATCACACGTTCGTGGAAGGTTGCATTGACCAGATCTTTCACTGGGCGAGCGACGTTGGGTGGTGCCCATCTTGCGTGAAAACAGCGGTTTCCCACACAGTTGCGCTCGTGCAAAGCAGGAACGTCCGCAGCTCGTGGTCTAGTGGCTAGCGTTCCTGCCTCGGGGTCCTGGGTTCGATTCCCGGCTGGGTTGTCCTCATCATTTCATTATCATTCTTGACAGTGGCTAGATTGGATCGTGTAAAAATTGGACTGTGAAAAAATTGGGACTTTGTACGGGCGCTGATGACCGCGCAGCTGAGCGCCCCACAAACTAATCATCACCACCAAAGCAGGAATAGCATGCTGTACAAAGTGGTCTCGATAAGGCACAGATGTCACGGTACACCTACAGACGCTCTGGGTGTAGTCTCTTCAAAGGAGAACGGACCGAGAATAAAGATGCTTGTGATTCCACACCACACAGTCACATAAGGGAGTTCAGTGACTCTTCGTGCACAACACGCGGTTTATCAGTTCCCCAAATTTGACAGTTCTAGGTATTCACTGAATCGTATAGTGTAAAATTTGCCTCGCCACATGTCGTCAACTTCGATCCGTGCTAGAAACCACGAGCAAATACACAACGTTTCTGCGGATCACGCTGTTTCAGTTACTACACTGTCTGGATCTTGTACGAGTTCCAGTGTAAAGTAGATCGCAAAACTTTCCGTACTGTTGACTATGGGATGGATAGTTCTCGTGACACTGCGCCAGCCCTAGCTTTATCCTGGGCGCGTTCCTTTTCCAGATTTTACACCACGCTCACCCGTGTTTTTGAATTATCTTTTTTAAACTTAAAAACAGCGTGCCTCTCCTCAGACCTTCCAGGCGATACTCTCTCAATGCAGCACTGTAATTGCTGCCGTTCTATAAAACAGTTTCAATAACAGCGCACGGTCTCTCTTCGATAGCCATACTGTTCACTCTCGTTATGGCTTGTCAGATGACAGCGTGGATGTCTTGCCGTCATACAGACGATATCTAGCTCCAGATTTGCACCTGGTGGCCATAATTGGAACTAAATTGTTTTCCAGCGTAAGTCGGTACTACATTTAACACACAAGCATATCTACCAAGTTTCGCTCTCACACGGTAATTACAGCTCTACTGGACCTCTGTGAGTAGTTGCACTTCAGTTACAACTACCGGTATACAGGGTGTATCATAATTAATGGCGTAAACGCATACAGTTGAAACTACACGATACTAGAAGCAAAAAAAGTCTCAGTAAACATAGGGTCGAAAATGCGTACCTTAAGAGCTAAGAGCAATTTTTCGTCTTCGATACAGCAAGCTCTTTGCTTTCCGTATTAGGGGAACTGGCAGTATGGGCCAAAACAAGAAAAAAAAGTCGATTGAACATGGGCTCTAAAATGCATACCTTAAAAGTTATGACCATTTGTTCATTAGAAGAGTTATGTTTCAAAGTAGCGAAGATGAAAAAGTACTCATAGCTCTTAAAGTATGCATTTTAGAACACATGTTTACTGGAAATTTTTTTTCTTGATTTGGTTCATATTCCATATTCATATGGAAAACAAAGAGCTTGCAGGAGGAGAGATCTCTTACAGGCATACACTTACAACCTTGGGGTACTTTTTAGAATTACGTTTAGGATCAAAGTTTTCAATTACCTTACACAAACATTGAATGTGCCCTCCATCCAACGCATGGTCAAATTCGTCCCATACTTTCACTAGTATATCTGGTGTTCCTGCGTCAGTTCTGTTGGTATGCGGTATTGTAGTTCACCTTACATGGGAGTAACGAAGTGTCTCCAACAACTTAACAAATGGTCAAATGGCTCTGAGCACTATGGGACTCAACTGCTGTGGTCATAAGTCCCCTAGAACTTAGAACTACTTAAACCTAACTAACCTAAGGACATCACACACATCCATGCCCGAGGCAGGATTCGAACCTGCGACCGTAGCGGTCGTGCGGTTCCAGACTGTAGCGCCTTTAACCGCTCGGCCACTCCGGCCGGCTACAACTTAACAACTTAATAATAATAATAATAATAATAATAATAATAACAATAACAACCCTCCCCCCCCCGCCCCCCGCCATGAGATCAGGCGACCAAGGAGGCCAATTGTGCAATGCGAAAAATGTACGGCCGTTGTTGTATAGGGCTGCAGTGCCGTACTGTCTACGAAAATCACTCTGCAATCTAGTAACTGAACTGCAGCTTTTGAAATGGACAATGGAGAACACCTTTCACTACTGTGTTACTGCCATCTCGATTCGGAAACAGGGGTAATAAAGAATAAAGAAGCGAGCGAGCGAATCAACAAACTACTCCAGGAAGACCACACTGACAGCCTCATAAACCGGCAACCTACAACTGGCGTCAACTTAAATTTTTAGTTTCGATGCGTAAACGAAGATATACCACAAGTCTCTATCCTGATTCATGTAGAAAATATAGTCTTGCGAAATCGGATGAATCTTTTTGAAGCATACTGTATATACACAACAAACAGAAAAAAAATGATAGCACAATGAAACATGACATGCTGTGAATCCATTATTTATCGAAGAGTGACACACTACTCATACAAGACATAAGTGACAGTCATTAACAATAAAAATGAAACCCAGAGAAGGCGCCATATTGGATCCAAAACGTGTCTAGTTCAGAGAAAATTATTTTATGAAAACTAAAACGTATTTCGTGAACTTGCGTGTTTAACAGCTTCTACATGCAGTATGATTATTAATACAAATATCGTGAGTGGAGCTCGAACCCTTGCGTGTAATAGAAGATACGGAATGGTTCCGAACTTCATCCAGGTCATCCGGAATTGTGCATAACCATCACTCTTTTTTCCTCTGTGGCCAAATGGTAGTGATGAACTTTCTTTATGGTGTCTTCTAGCTTTATTTATATCTAGCTACAGCAGCTCATTCTTGTGACGTCAGAGGCGTGGATATCTGTGAAAGATGGTGTCGATATCGAATCCTATCGGCGTCGAGGCTATTACAGACTGAGCTCAGGCTCGGCTTGGGGTGAGGTTGTTGTAATAGGCAATGTCCCTTTTCGAAGGAACCATGTCGGTCTTAAGCAATTTAGGAAAACCGGAAATTCGAAATTTGGATGGCCGTACTGGGATTGAACTGCCGTCTTTGTAATGTGAATCCATTCGCCACCTCGTTGGGTCGGTAGTGATTGCAGTTAACAGTAGGCCAGTGCTTTGCTGGAAAAAAAGTGAGAGCACCACCACTTGCACGTCAAGTATCGAAGGAGAAAGTAAACAAATGAGCGTTGAAAAGAGCATACCTTCTCTCTCTCTCTCTCTCTCTCTCTCTCTCTCTCTCTCTCTCTCTCTCTCACACACACACACACACACACACACACACACACACACACAATATGTATATATATCACAACTCGCTTTGGAGCGCTGAGCACTGTAGATGATTTGGAAGTAGGCGGTCGTATGACTCCACCTACAGATGTGGACCCTGGACCCTCCACTGCTGACTAAGTCGTGGCAATGAAGTGATGTGTATGTGTCAGTCGGTTGTATGTAATCAGCGCAGTAAGACAGCTCGACGTGGAGACCTACTGACAGGATACCAGAAGCGAATTGTTGGGTTTAGTCGTGCCCGTAACAACCCTGTGAATGAGATTGCCCGATTCGTTGGTGTTTTAAAGTGGACTGTTGTCCAATGTGTCTAGAAAGAATGGTGTACTACTCGCTCCAAGTAACAAGGCGTAAAAACATAGGTCGTGAAAAGACTCTAATGGACGGGAACCGGGTAAGAGTAGCACGTCGTCTCAGTGACTCTGTTTCAAACTCAGCAGAATTTGCTGCTGTCATAGAATATAGGTCTTTGTCAACCAGTTTCCGCACGAATCGAATTGCGAAGAGAATTGCATTTAATGGACGTTTAGAGCGGGCTACATCGGTAAAAGCCCAGTGCTGTCGGTGGCACATAAAGCTGTAAGTCGTCAGTGGGCGGAACACAGAGCTCGAATCGGGATGTTAATTTCAGCCCAAGCGTTGCCCTTGCTCTACATCTTCAGAATTATCCTGTGGGCTCTCCCGTCTTCCAAAATGACAACGGTCTTGTTCACAGGGCTGTACGCCTGCGTTCCCTGTTTGTTGAACACTCAGACATGGCTGTCGCACCTAGACTGAACCACATAATCACCCAAATCTAATCCTGTAGAAAATCGTTGGACTATTTGGAGTAGCGAATCAACATACTCACTAAAACTTTAAGGGGTCTTGTCATCAAGAAATGGCTTCAGTTTGATATGATATATGTGAAGAAACGTCCTCGCCAAATAGAGGCCATTATCGAAGCTACGAGGCTGTGTAACTTCGGGACGACATTTTTATTTATTTTTTATTTTTATTTTTATTTTTTTTTCGGTGCGCTTGCAACGCTAGTGCTCAAAGACACACGTTAAAAATAATTCTGAGCTGCAGTAAAGCTTTTACCACTGAAAGTTTCCATTTACTGGATGGTAAAGAATGAAAATCGTCGGATGCTGTTTTTCTAAGTCTGTTGGTGTTTTTCAGATTGACACTGACCTGACGTCACAACACTGAATTTAGAAATGGTTCTTATTTACTACCCCCCCCCCCCCTCCTGGAGTTACAGCTATTGATTTGATACTCCGCATTACTTGTATGTCATTAACGCAAGTATTCAGTTTCTGTTTGCTGGTTTCCAAAGGATGTGAACGCTTGAATTTTTGACAGAACGTTCCAGAAATCTCTCAGTATTTTATTACTTGACTTGCGGGGACTTCGTATTTACAAGGTTCTTTCCGAATTATAACCAGAAAAACGAATGTTGATATCAATGAACTTTAAAAGCGAAGCTGCCAGTTCAGTGCTGCCTATGCCACAGAATCAGGTTGTGAAACTTCTAAGCCAAGTGCTACGTTGAGACAAGTGTTCCAGTCACGCTTAGCGTAGATCGTTGATCTCTGCTTGTGATTTATATATAGCCAATTGTTGTTGGTCACTGTAATTTTGTTTCCTATAAATTGGGAGTATATTATTAGTGAATGACCAGTTGTTCTAAATTTAAGACAAAATATGAAAAACTGAAAAAGTGTCGCATGAGCTACGACACTGTTTTAAGGGGAATGGTTCGTTATGAAAAAATGTTACCAATATAGTTACTCTTGCCCCCGTCAGGTTACGCTGTAACAGTCCTCGAGTTGTCTCTTTGTCTGTTGCATCATATTTGGTAGTCGGTTTAAGGGTATTGGCACACAGCTGTTACTGTATTCAGTTATTACATATGTCACTGACTCAAGTCGTTGATGTAAATTTACTTAACGTGACAGTAATTTGTATTCATTAAATTTAAAAACCTAAATGTTGTTGGGAAATCTATATCGAATTAGTCATTATTGTTTTTGAACAATCAATGTATAAATTGAGAAAATAACACACATGAACAGTGATGATCCGGTGTGATGACTCACATCAAGGACTGGGTTGTGACAGGAAGACACAGGTGCATCCTTATTTTCTGCGAAATATATCTTAATTAGCTACTTCATAGAAACCGATGACGTACATTTAGTTGTATTTGTATGCACACCAGGTATACTACTCTAACGAGAGATAAAGACAATTGCTGGTAAGTGCATTAACAGTACTTTTATCAGCTGAGCTGTGGATTTAAATTTTCTTCGCATACAACTTGTGAGTTACATTTCATAAGGTGGTACAGTGTGGTATCATGTTATAGTATTCGCTGCAGTGTTGTATTATTTTCGGTTAAGTAACAACATCAAGATTGTTGTTGTTATTATGGCATGTTTATTTCCAGTATTTCGCACACAAGAGAAATTAAATGTACTTCTGAAGATGTTATGATATTGTTCTGCGATAGGAGTGGGATTGATGCTGATAACGTTTTGCGATAGTGTTATCTGTTGAGGCGAAATGAGCTGAGAACTTTCGTTAGTGTCTGATGTACTGCAGTCTTGGAAGTGCGAGAGCATGGGCGTTAAAGAAGACGTGACTCGAGTAAGGTAATGTGTTCTGATTCCAAAGGCGAATGTAAGCTGAAGTAAGCGAAATATCCAGTAAGTCATATCGTGAGTATTCGTCGTCGTGGAAGCATCGTACTATCATATTCCAGCAGTAGCGATAAACGCCTGCAGCCTACCACCTCGTTTCGATACTTACCGGTATGCCACGAGGCGATATGAAGTACGGACAGCACTTAGATGTGCTGTAAAGATTAGAACTGTTTTGTGCGAAGAGAATCAGTGCAAGGATCGTAACAGGTGGCCATAGCCTGTATAAAAGTACATATAACATAGATAAACAGACGTACTATTCAGATTCGTGAAGAAATTATGGTAATGCTTCGGCATTGGGACGGAAACGTTACGTTGAAAAGTGCTTTGCCTCTTTTTGGCAACAACGACGAGATTTAGCAGACTTGGATGTAATAGAGATTCTCAGGGAATTGAAATGGGAACGTTAAAAAAAAAGTGTGATTGTTATTGAGAGTCCCTGTTGTGTCAACTTACATGATGATGATACCCGAGAAGGACAATTCTACCGCCATCGCCATATACAGTGTGTATCATAATAGAGAAAACTGACACAAGTAAAGGTATGCGACAGTAGAATCAAAAACGGGGTTCAGAAAACGAACTGTTTACTAGATAATTGCGATTTTTTGGTAATGAATAGCCTTTGACACAAGTGTTAAGTATTGTCTTAGTTAGTATAAATTTTTTTGACATACAAATTTTCGATTAAGTTCGCTTCTAAGTAGGGCTCAAACTTTTACCCATGACTCATGGTTTGGAGTTAGTGGGAGATGGATGGTGGGACAGCAGCACATTTTGCTGATAATGTAAGACAGTATCTGAAGTTCCAATATGGTGCAAAAGGAATAGGTCGAACAAGGCCTCTGTCTTGATCTCCAAGATTAGTCTCTGGGACTACGGTCGCAGGTTCGAATCCTGCCTCGGGCATGGATGTGTGTGATGTCCTTAGGTTAGTTAGGTTTAAGTAGTTGTAAGTTCTAGGGGACTGATGACCACAGTAGTTAAGTCCCATAGTGCTGAGAGCCATTTGAACCATTAGTCTCTGGACTTTCTGTCTGGGGTCGTCTCAAAAGTGAGGTGTACAGCATTCATGTTGATAAGGTTGAGGAACTGGAGCGGTGAATTGTACAATCTTTTCAAGATATCTGTGTGTGTTTGAAATAATTCATAACTCAGTGCAGACACACGTGGGGCGTATTGCATCGAAATGCGAGGACGACACGTGGAACACCTTTAAAGTGTGCACAGTACATTGTAACGTGCCGAGCAGTGTTCTATTTCTTGTTAAGGTACGTCGAGGGTGAAGGTCATATTTCAGACACATTCTGTGCTAATTAAGGTAATATTTGACTCTAATTACGGTAATATTTGACTCTGAAGCCAGTGGTTGTTAGTAACAACACATTTCGCTGTTATCTCGTTTGCGAACCTATGCTCACTGTAACGCGTGTTCTTCTGTTGTCATATGTTTTTGTCGCTGTCAGTTTTCACTGTTAATTGTGACACACGCCGTATATCGCGTGGGGAGATAGGATATTATGGCGCAGTCAGAAGCATACAGGTCACTTTTTCCCTCGATCCTTCTGCAGGTGGAATACATACAATACTGGGCAGTATCGGTACACTGACTTGCGGGCTGTACGTTGTCAATAAGCGAAAATTTGCACCCTTGTTATTTCGGGAATGCTTGGACATATCGAAACGAAGCTTACGGCAAATGATAGCAGGCAGACGTATGCGTAATTTTGTTGTACCGGTACGTTCTATTCTTTTAACTCGTGTCACAACCGATATACTGAAACAAGTTTTATTGGAAGGAAAAATTTTTAATGGCATAACAAAGCTTTTAAAAGGACGAGTACGAGGACGCAATGCTTGCTGTTGTTGACATTGAAACTTTTTGCGAAAGTACCCCAGATATGTGCTAAAATTGAAAGTCAAGACTGTTGCGGCGTAAGCACTACCTCGTGGGCTCTCAGACAGGCTGCGTTCTTATATGCAACAAGAAGTAGACCTACGCTATGAAGTTAAAGCGTAGTTCTTTTGGACCCACTTCAAACGACGTAGTTGCAGGGTCAGCTGTGGTTGTTGTAAATACCAAATTCCAGCGTGTCAGTAGTGTTTAAAAAAACTTATTTCCAATATATGTACATACTCTTGTTCACGTAATCGGCTTCAGTGAAACCAGTAAACATCGAAAGACTTTACTCAACGGCGGAGTGTGCCATGAGAGCGAAATTTTGGCGGTGTGTAACCGAACGTTGCATTCCGGCCGCATTGCCTTTTAAGTTTTACCACATTTGTGTGATATTGTGACGAAAAGTTTCAAGGCCAACATAAGTGTTGTATCACTGTATTAATGTTTTCAAGAGCTTTCAAATGCCGTTAAAACAGTACACCGTTACATTAAAAAATACATAATTGTTTCAAACTCTCAATTGATGTAACAAAATTACGTGTCTCTCCTCCTACAGTCATTTGCCGAAGTGCTCGTTTTAGTATCACGAATCGGTCACGGAATAAGAAGGGGGCAAGTTTCAGATGATTCGCCCTGTATACAAGGTGTCTCAGGAAGAATAGTCAGTATTTACGGATATAATACGAACGATCATTCGAAGCAGAAAAATAAATTAAAAAAAAAAAAACAGTTAACATCGGCTATGAGCACTTGTTCAGTAGGAGATATGTGTTGCACAGTTGCGAAGAAGTTGTAGTGTTAATAGCTCTTAAGTTATGCATTTTAGAGCTAATATTTACTAGATGTTTGTAATTCGAATAATCGTTCTTGTTGTATCCCTGGATACAGATCATTCCTCCTGGAACACATCTATACGTATAGATAAACAGCGCAGCTCTATAAGTATCGTCGAGGCGTATTCTATTAAAGATGGCGTCCATTGTCCCAAAGGTAATAACTCTAAAAATACCGTTTCGCATCATCGCTAAAAGCAGACTGTGTTAGCGAGTCCTCATCCCCCCTCTCCCCTGCCCCCTCCCTCGAGTCATCGTCCCGGTCCCCCCTTCCCGTGCCAGCAAATCAGAGAATTTACCGAGTGAGCGAGCTGTTGTGACGGGAAGGGTGAGGTTAATGCTGCCTGCACCGGAAGCGCCAGTACCAACAGCCGCCGCCCAGCCGTGCGAGCTCCGTAAAATATTTAGGTTTGCTGCAGGCGTTGCGCGCAGTTGTACGCCGGGGAGCAGGCGAGCTTTGATGTTGGGCAGTGAGCCACGGTATCATGCTGCCAGTCACCAAAGTAATGGCTGCCGGGTGTCTGCATCCGTGGCAGTTCCCCGCGACGTCACGGATGAACTATCCCCCCTCAACGTGTTTGTGAGGAAGTCGACGCCATTCGTCGTCACAAGATTTACCTTGCCTTTACGAAATGGTATTTTCGTTTTTATGTCACAGTACAACTATTGCTACGAAATTTCCCAGAATGTCGACAAACTATCCTCCTCCTCCTCCTCCTCCAAGGATTAGGCGATTCGCCTTTTCGGTCACTGAGATTTGATATACAGGGTGTCCGAAAAGTCTTTCCCTGATTACATAGATTGATAACTCAGGCTAGAAGTAAGATACAAATATGAAACTCGTGTCTAATTGTTTACAAACTATCAAAGTTTTTTTCACACATCAGTAAACTTCCACTTGAGCACCCTTGGTAGCACGTAGCACATCTAGGCGATATTCAGTTTCTGTCCACACATTAGCCAACATCACTGGAGGGATCGATTCAACGACTGTGGTTATCCGTTGCCGCAGGGTTTCAAGATCTGGTACGCGTGTTCGGTAGACTTCGTCCTTGACATAACCCCATAAAATGGTTCAAATGGCTCTGAGCACTATGGGACTCAACTGCTGTGGTCATAAGTCCCCTAGAACTTAGAACTACTTAAACCTAACTAACCTAAGGACAGCACACAACACCCAGCCATCACGAGGCAGAGAAAATTCCTGACCCCGCCGGGAATCGAACCCGGGCGTGGGAAGCGAGAACGCTACCGCACAACCACGAGATGCGGGCCCCCATAAAAAGAAGTCTAATGGGGTTATGTCAGGAGAGCGTGGAGGCCAAACCGTTGGCCCCTCACGACCAATCCATCGCCCAGGAAAGGTCATATCGAGATAGGCACGGACGTCCAAACCCCAATGAGGCGGTGCACCGTGTTGCTGAAACAAGACATCGGGGTGATATTGAAGCAGATGAGGAACAGCGTACAGCTGCAACATGTCCAGATACACTGCAGATGTGATGGTCGCCTTAGCGAAGAAGAATGGCCCGATAATTCGATCGTGCAATAGCGCGCACCTTTGGACTGCCTCTGGTGCCAGGGCGTTGTGAACCCTAAACGCGCACATTTTGGCGATTCACTACTCCACTGACAAAAAAGGTTGCTTCGTTGTAAAGGGCAATTCGTCTGAGATAACCATCATCGTCCTCAATGCGTGATAGCATTTCGACCGCAAAGTCATATCGATGTGTACCGTCATTGGGCAACAAAGCCTGAACGATTTGCACTTTGTATGCACGAAACAATAAACGTTTGTGTAAAATGTCATGCAGAGGGCTTTTTGGCATCTGTAATTCACGTGAGGCCCTGCGCACCAATTTCTTCGGACTTCGCAGAAAAGATCGCCTTACAGCTTCCACCCTGTCTGCTGAGGTTCTTGGTCGACCAGGCCTCGGAAGGTCAGCAACCGATCCTGTGTTCTTGAACTTCTCATACCAGGCTTTAATGCTCTTGACATCAGGTAGATTCCTTCCAAATGTTGTCTGGACGTCTCTCTGCACTGTGGTTGGTGATCGTGTCTCATGTTACCACAGGACACACTGTGCCTTCTTCTGACTGTTTAACATGGCTTCTTGGGCACTGCACCTCATCCACTACTTACGTACTGCGAACCTAAAACAGAAAAAAACTTTGATAGTTGTAAACAATTCGACACAAGTTTCATATTTGTATCTTACTTCTAGCGTGCGTTATCAGTTTATGTAATCAGGGGAAGACTTTTCGGACACCCTGTATGTAATAAAACTTCTTGTGGTATTATTCTTTCTTGCATTCTGTTCACCTCTTGCATTCTGTTCAGGTGTAGAGCCATCTTGCAGAATGAAATTCCACCCTGCTGCTGAGTTTGCGCCGGTTCAGATCTTGATGGCGTGTTAAAATTGAGTGCCGGATCTAGATTCGAACCCAGAATCTTTGCCGTTAACGAGCAAATGCTCAGCAAAGTAATCTAACCGGGCACGACCCCGGCTTCGGATCCCGGCTGGGCACCCAGTTGTAATGTGCCAGGAAGTTTCTTTTGTTTTAATAGTTTTCAGTTCTCTCTGTTACATCGTCATTTTTAAATCCATCCAGTCTCCTGCAGCCTTCCACAGATATCAGTAATCTCATCTCTGATCTCTGTATCTTATTAAGATATTTAGCGCTCCTCAGAAACGTTTCTTAGCCTTACAGCAGGACAGGCATAGACCACATTTTATGAGATTTCCTTCTTGTTTCTTTTCTCTTTTACCGAGTTAATGTTACCGAATTGTTCCACATATGACTGGGTACTTGGGGTCGGTGTTAAAATCAATGTTATGTCAGAGCCAAGGTATTGGAAATTAGACACTCATTCAGTAGGTCTATTATCTAGGGTTTATTTTTTGCGGGCTGGATATTTCCCTCTAAAACCCAGTCTTGGTCTTTTCTGCAGAGATTTTGAGTTATGTCCTTAGCAGTTCTGTTGAAGGTAATACGCAGATCTCTGAACACTATCCACAGTTTGTTGAATGATAAACCAGATTATCAGCAAACAGCGTTGTATTTAAATATATTGAGATGACACATTCAGTATCTTACTCATAAAGTATGCCACTGTATTTCTTATTGGAATATGCATTGTAGCTGGCAGTGAAACGCCAAAGTTCGTTTACTTTTGCTTGTTTTCAGTTTCAGGTTGTTCGCTGTGAAAGAGAAAAGACAGCGCTGTTTTATGGGTCCCATTTTTAATTTTTTCTTTGGTAACTCATCTGGTACTTCAAAATTTCACTTTCGCTGCAGTATATACGCTAGATAACGTACTAACCGGCGAATTACGGCCGTATACATAGGAAAACTGACGGCAATTTTCATCGGAAGCAGTACTGTAAATAATTTCCGAAATGGCGTGACCAACAGGATAAGCTGTTGCTAATTTTGTAATGCGTAATATTAAAGTGCGCTCTTTTTTATTCAAATAAGTAACGGGGTATGTTTTACGAGCACCATCATGTAACATTTGTAAGCCGCGCAGTGTGTCCGGGCGGCTAGAGGCGCCATGTCACGAATTGCGCTGCCCCTCCCGCCGGAGGTTCGAGTCCTCACTCGGGCGTGGGTGTGTGTGTGTGTGTGTGTGTGTGTGTGTGTGTGTGTGTGTGTGTGTGTGTGTGTGTGTGTGTTGTCCTTAGCTTAAGTTAGTTTAAGCAGTGTGTAAGTCTAGGGATCCCTTAGGAATTCACACATATTTGATCATTTGACATTTGTAACCAAAGACTTTCCACTATTACATCTGTATGGTTTTCTGTGAATGTTAAAATATATTTAATTGCTGTTACTCTTAAATTCCGAGGAGTCTTGAGGTATATAATGATTACATCACTTAAAATTTAATTTCCCCGTAATCATACAACACACGTCAGGCAGGTTAGTGTTGATAGGTGGTTACTTGTGTTTCATATTTCATTTTTAATTGTTTCTGTGATCGACCATACATATATCCTGTCGCCTCGATGATTTGTTTCT
Organism: Schistocerca americana; assembly: GCF_021461395.2. Classification (NCBI taxonomy): domain Eukaryota; kingdom Metazoa; phylum Arthropoda; class Insecta; order Orthoptera; family Acrididae; genus Schistocerca; species Schistocerca americana. The sequence continues at coordinate 229,167,661 of NC_060123.1, forward strand.
TCTTATACTTATGTTGAGAGTATTTACAATAATATGAACTGTTTATGTTGTGCAGTTTGTACCGTATTTTCTCACACCTTGTGTTTCTTGCTTCTCAGCAATGGATATGATTAAAAAATCACTTAGATTATATGTTGTTATTTACGTCAAAGTTTTACCTGTGTTAAGCATTTATTTTTATGTTTTCATATTTTGGACTAGATGTACTTCACGTACCACTTATTATGATAAAAAAATTTACTCAAAGAGATTTCATGATTTTCCATTGTTATACAGGGACCTGATAGTGGTCGGGTTAGCAAAAGTTTTTATTGAAGCATCTGCTTAACCTGGTGATCATGACGTTTAGAACCTGCGGGATACCATCTGCACAAAATTATAGTGTAAACTTTGTGTTACAGATTACTTTTGATCTTTTCACGAATTGTCGAATACCGCAAAAGAAGTAAATAATTCAGGATTGGAAAAAAGAAGCGATAGTTGCTTCAGTATCTCGGCATACTGGTTAAGACATGGGTTCAGGTTAAGTATAATCTGCGAAGGGCTGAGAGGTGAGAAAGGGGAACGTATATTAACTGCAATACTAGCTAATTTTGGTATTGTTACATTGTTTGCCGTGGTTGGCGAATCGGCAGCGTCTTACGCCAGTCGATGATGTAGTTTCTGAGTAAGGATGCAGATTACAGATTACAGAAACTGTAGTTAAGATTATTTTCCTTACTGAGAGTTAGTGGCGGGGAATTCTGTTAGAACTTTATCGTATTACATGCAGTTAATGTATATGTGTTTTAATGTATAGTTATGTTACACTGAGCATTTTTTTCCAACAGTATCACGTCTTACGTTTAACTTCACAATGTAAGCAAAGGCAGAACAGAGCTTCATCCATAACATTGATACGATATGGTTTTATAAGAATAGTGTACATAAGGAAGAGATGAATATACTCGTTCCTACCGAAGCTTAAATTTCATATCAGCAAATAATTTTCAGAATACACATTAACGATGGCACAGTAACACTGAAAAGTTCTGATTTTAAACCAGGAGAAACAACAAAATACGGTGGTTTTCCACGCATTAAGTTCTTCGAACCTAGAGTGAATTTAAGAAAAATGTGCACTTATACAGGTGTTGCCACGGCTGCGTAGTATTAGTTGTGTTGGGTTATTTTTGGAAAAATAATACGGAAATAGTAGGCAGATCTTGCTTGCCCTACGGGCAAGCATAATTGTCAGATAAACCTATCGGCGGACAGCTGAGTGGGTCTTACACCACTGTGCTACCGTAACAGGTAATGCTGATAAGCGAATACGGGCAAAAAAGCACCTCGTTGTGAACTTAAATCCTCGTGCCCCTTTAACGGTGTATTTTATTTCATTTTGCTCTGTATCTAAATACGACAAAATAAAACATTTTTTCGTTGATTTCGTATAGTCGAGATTGCTTCCGGTTAATTCCTTCCAAAGCCCTGAACTGCTAAATATATGTGACCTACACGTTAAAAGCGGTTATATTTATTGAATTTCATAAATTTTGGATATTAATTCAATAACATGATACACATTGCGTTCCATGACCTATTACCATATTTCTACCACCTTTATTACAGCATATTCGTAAAAAGTTTCAGGCTATCGGCATCTAACTTTTCAAGATGTCTTTTGATTCAAAAGACATCAAGAAAATTGTATTAGCGTGAGATTGCAAGAGTTCACCCCTTAGCACTCTGCTTTTTCAGTTGTTTACTTGTTCGTTGCAGCCTACATCTCGAGTTCTGTCTCTTGTGCCGTGGTTCTGGTGATCAGTTAGCTGCAAAAGATACCGAATGTGATAAAATTAGTGGTAGATCTTCAATGTCCAATCATGTATGTTGGTTGTGAGAGTTAGATTTATTCTCCGGTAAGCTCCAGGCCCTGGTCAACCTTTTTCGTCTTTCACTGAGCAGAATGTTTAATGTCACTCCGTGTAAAAGAAAATCTGAGAGCGTGGCACATTTCGCTTTGGGAACATTTTTGTTGATGTCACTTAACTACGAAAGTCAAGAGTATCGCGAAATAAGAGACTAATTTTTGAAGGTAAGCGTTGCCTTGTCGCAGTCCGAAAACCTCTCTGTCGCAAAGCGTTGCCTCACCGGAAGGAGAATGTTGCAACGACACAGATCGCAGTCACTGGGATCTTGTATGTGGAACTTTGGTTGCCACGAATCCCAGAAACTGCAACAAATCGTCACCTCAAGATCGGATCGCATAGCAAGGATAACACTTCCATCTCAACAGTGCTCTCCAGAATATCTGCCAGATAATTCTATGGACTATTCAGCTGCAGCCGAGTCGGCGTCCTTGAGCCTCTCCATATGGCCTACGTCATTCATTGTCTTTTGTCTCGCCTACACATGCTGAGACGTGGCCGAAAGTATTTTCAGTGAGGAAGTGAGGTACCACATTGTGTATTTCATTTTCTTTACACACACAGCTGTATTTATTGTTTTCCAAGGCACGTGACTCCATATTCTGGTACAAGGATGTGGGGTAGATGTACGTCTGCGGCATTCTTTAACAAATAGAGCGACCAGGAGAAAACTAGTGTCTGTTCCAAAAATTTTTTTTCCAATTTCACAAAACTTTCTTCTACGTGAATCAAGACAGAAATTCCGGCAAACTAAACTGATTTTACAAGGATATATCTTTGACATGCATACACAACCAACCTTGGGGTACGAATTACAATTGTGTGTTGAAGCAAAGTTTTCAGTTGCCTTTCACAAATGTTCAGTGTGCGCTCTAGACAACGCACGACTGAAATCCATCCGATGACCAAATTTGTACCATACTTCTACCATTGTGTCTGGAGCTTGTGCTTTCACTGCAGTTGCTGTGCGGCGTTACGGTTTGTCCGAAGTTGTTGGAAGGGGAGACACACGCCGCAGAAGATTCAGTTCCGTCTTAACGACGAAAATCAACACCACATTTGTAATTGAATTGGTCCTTTTCGGAACACTAAACGCCTTTTATTGCTGAGTTGTGACCATCTCGGCGCACATTGTGTCATCAGCTGGCTAGCGGCACCAAGGGATATCCGCACCGACATTTTGCCACTGGCTCCAAGGAAACTTTCAGATTCGATGCATAAGTTAAAATTTACCCCTAGTTTCTACCTTAATTCATGTAGTCTTGTGAAATCGGCTGAATCTTTTTGAAACCTCCCGTATATCAACTACCTTGAACGCACTTCCGCTTCAAATATTAGCTGCAGGTTAAACAGAGCGTGCGAGCGGAAACTGAGAGCGTCAACGACGTTCTGTTAATAGTAGTTGCTTTTCCGTGGCTTTCGGCGACAATGATTAAAAAGAAAGAAAGACGTAAGTAACATTAGAGTTTGATGGCCAGTTGCTATCGAAATCATTTGGGACCAAGTACTAGCTCACATTACGTATCGAACGGAGGAGGAATCAGTCGAGGCATTTATGAAGAAAACAAGCCAGCATTCGCCTATAGTGATTTAAGGGCACATTGGAGGACATTGCACATTTGAGGATTGGAACGCTGTTCCTCCTGAATGCTTCCTCTGAGCAAATGACTGCGCCATCTCGCTCAGCCAAAGACGAGTATTAGTCTACCATTACAAAACGATATGAAATAGAACGAGCTCGTAAGGAAGAAAGTGTGGTTCGTCTGTAAAGGAGATCATGATAGAACACTAGTGCGACCTATTCTTGAGTACCGATAAAGTATTGCGAATTCGCACCAGATCGGATTAAAAGGAAGACATCGAAGCAGTTAAGAGGTGTGCTGCTAGATATGTTATCGATAGGTCTGAGCAACACACAAGTTTACGGAGATGCTTCTGGAACACAGATGGGAGTCCTTGGAGGGAAGACAGCTTTCTTTTAGAGGAACGCTGTCGAGAAAATTCAGAGAACCGACATTTTCGGCTGACTTCAGAACGATTCTGCTGCTGCCACCGCGCATTTGGCGTAAGGACCACGAAGGTAAGATAAAGTACGGCTCTTACTGAGACATATAGATAGTCGTTTTTCCCTCTCTCTCTGTTTGCGAATGAAATGGTAAAGGAAGTGAACAATATTGGTGCAAGGTGTCCTCCGACATACACCATAAGGTGGCTAGCATAGTGTGTATGTAGATGTAATATGTTTGAATCTGTAGTCGAAACTACAATAGGTAGAGACCTACAGAATGGGAAGTGACTTATATTTCAAAGAGAAACGGCCTCTGCCAGATTTTTGCAACAAAATGAAATCTTAGAACTTAACCAGAGAAGATTTCGTCAACGAAATTAGCCGAGAAACCCAAAATTACCAACCTTTTTTTACGTCTGTCAACGGTGAAGTTTTATAAACAAAATTTTGTAACACCCCTGTGAACACACGATTGCAGTATAGGAGACTGAAGTCTGAAGATTCAGCTCACTACTCCATTGCTCTCCGGAACCGTATACCTCATCTCTTCCAAATCAATTTTCTTGGGTACAGGTCTTTGAATTTAGTACAGCGCTTCATCTACAGACACCACCATCCCATCATCACCCACAAGAGAGACTGAATGAAAAATGTGACATTGTAATTCTGCCAGAGACGACAACTGACTTTTAAGATCAGTTTAACAGAATCGATAGTGGTATTGAAGAGAGATTACAAGATTAACAACAACAAAAGTAAAATGGGTAATGGAATGTAGTTGAAATAATTATGGTGTTGGTAAAGGAATTATATTAGGAAATAGGACACTAAAATTAGGAGACCAGTTTTGCTGTTTAGTCAGAAAATAACTGACTATAGCCGAACGGGAGAGAGGAGAGAGATGTAAAATGGTGGATTGGCAATAACAAGAAAAACGCTTTTGAAAAAGAGAAATTTAACGACGAACATAAATGTGTTAGGAAACCTTTTCTGAAGGTAATTGTCTGGAGTGTAACCTTGCATGGAAGTGAAACGTGAATGATAAATTATTTAGACAAGAAGAACACCGAGCTTTTGAAATGCGCCGTTAGAGAAGAATTCTGAAGATTAAATGGATTGATCGGATGACTAATGAAGAGGTATTGAAACGAATTGAAGAAACTAAAAGAAAGGATGGGCTAATAAGACATATGCTGGGCATGAAGGAATTGTCAGTTCGGTAATGGAGGAAAGCGTTTGTGGGTTGAGGGTGAGGGGGGGGGGGGGCGCTATGGCTTGAATGCAGTAAGCAGATTCAAACTGATGCAGGTTGCAATAGCTATGTAGAGACGAAGAGGGCTGCACACAATAGAAGAGTGTGAAGAGCTATATTTCTTGTGGTCTTTGAACTGAAGACCACAACAGCAATAAAGACGACACACGAAACAAACTTCGCAAACGACTTGAGCTGTATGCTCTCTTTTCAGGAAATATCCAGCTTTATATGATGCAACGTTTTCTATCTGGCCTTTCAGAACTATGAACTGAGTTGCATGTCATTATCTTTAGTATTTATAATTGTGCCGAACACACTAAATTCACCATTAGGTGCACAGTTGAGAGTAGTTGTTTCTCACGTAACAGAAAGCCGAAAGTTTCTGTTAGTCCTGTATTTTTTTTTCCAATTTACCGTTGATACCCATGTCATCCCGTCACTGTAATACCGTCGAAGCAGGCTGCGCGCCGCTGCACTCAACTTGATACTGTCGCCGAAACTGTGTCGCAGAAACTAGTTCTCATGTGATACGCGCTCTCCTTTGCCAACACAGCTTGTGCAACTCCATTGGAGATCGGTTTGAAGATACTAGAGCAGATGGTCCGGATTGACTTTCCTTTCGTCTTGAGTGTTTGTAATATTCAGATTGACGTTTGTAGGTCACTGGCTCAGTCAGTCTACGGGTGGAGTTGTCAGTGAGATGCGACGTTTGCTGCTCTACCGGCCTACCTCTTTCAGACAGGAGGGACGTGCAGCCACTGTATCTCGGTGACGCCTCGTTCCACTGTTCCGGGTTCCCTTTGAACAGTGATCGTCGAACTGCGGCCCAAATCAACTATTCGTACGGCCGCTGTTCTCAGATGTACGAGGGTTGGAACTTAAATAGTGGCAACTATTTATTCACAACCGATACAAAAGAGTTACATGTTTGCCCCTGTTACAAGTCCTTCAAAGTAGTCACCAGCGTTGTGTAGAACCCGTTGCCAGCGATGTGGAAGGCGTAGTAAACCGTCAGCAGAGCCAGTTCGGTTGATGGTGCGAATGGAGCGGTATACTGCCTGTCGAATCTCTGGAACAGTTCTGAAGCGAATGCCACGAAGTGGTTCGTTCATCTTCGGAATCAAATCGAAGTCACAAGGACTTAAGTCCGGGGAGTATGGTGGATGTTACAGTACTCCCTAGTCCCATCGACCGAACAGAGCAGCCACAGCTTGCGCTGTATGCGCCCGCGAATTGTCGTGCAAAATGATGAGTGGGTTGCACAGAAAGTGTCGCCGCTTCTTTCGCAAAGCTGGTCGCAGGTGATGCTCCAAAAACGAACAGTAACATTGTGCATTGACGGTCTGCCATGGATGAACGTAGTGCGTTAGGATAACACCATCACAGTGGTACACGAGAATCACCATATCTTTAGACCGCTCCATCAACTGAACGGGCTCTGTTAACAGTATACTACGCCTTCCACGTCGCTGGAACGGGTTCTTACGCAACACTGGCGACTACTTTAATGGTCAGTAACAGGTGCAAGCCGGCCAGTGTGGCCGAGCGGTTCTAGGCGCTTCAGTCTGGGACCGCACGACCGCTACGGTCTCAGGTACGAATCCTGCCTCGAGCATGGATGTTTCTGATGTCCTTAGGCTAGTTAGGTTTAAGTAGTTCTAAGTCTAGGGGACTGATGACCTCAGATGTTAAAGTCCCATAGTGCTCAGAGCCATTTGAACCATTTTTAATAGGTGCAAACATGTAACTCTTTTTGTATCGATTGTGAATAAATAGTTGCCGCTATTTAAATAAAGTTCCAACCGTCGTATTTTATGAATGGTGTGCATCTACCAACTACCAGCCAAACCCAAAAACGCCAACTAACGTTAAGAGCTTCCTACGAATGTAGTTGTCCTGCTCAGTAGCAAACAAAAACACTTATAGAGACAGAAATATTTTTTGATTTGCTCAGTTTTAGTTGTCTTTGGTGAATTCGGCCTTGAGCTAAGTAAAGTTCGCTGCTTACCTCAGGGGCGGAGGGCCACTGCATGGTTAGAGGATGTGACAGGATTAATGTTTTGCTTCTCTTCCAGTACCGACCACTATTAGTCGTGTGCAACTCGTAACGGTCAGCTGCTACGGTATAAAGTTTGATGCGGAAGTAACATGGATTCGTGGATGCACAGTACAGTGACAGCCATCTTCAAACGCACTACTTTGCTTGTAACAAGGAATATGAAATCAAATTAAGTCTGTTGTAAAACCACGCGATGGGTAGAAGGAAGACGATACTCAAAACATTTGGTAAACTTTTACGATCGTGTCTCGTGTTGCGTTATGCATTTAAATATAAATTACTGTTGTCATTCGGTTAATCATCCGCTCCCAGACAGCACAACAATACTTTACCGGGTAATTACAATGCCACAACCATGGGGTCGATGAGGGCGGCAGCAATTTGGCAGAGAACAGTCAACACCGTGGTGTTCGCAAATGGTGCCGACTGTTTAAACGATCAGTAGTACTAGGGAGCCATTGGCTACCTTTTCGTGCCCTTACTATAGCTAGCCTACTGGGGACTTGTAACATGCTAATTACGTGAATTACGAATTAATAATAAGATCGGTACATATGCGGGCCGAGTTGTCGCCGCGCGATGTCACTATTGGCTCCTGAGCAGAAACATTCGACGACCACTGTCTTAGAGCTTCTTAGCCTGGCGGTCGGAACCGTTCTGGCGCTTTCAAACTTTACGCTGTGTGTGGGTTCACAGTTGCTGCCTCCATTGGGTTTGTGCCAAAGGATATAATCCTGCATATCTTGTCGCAGCTGCATTCATAGTTCAGCTCTATTCTCGGAGTCTGTTAGCAATTTTGCTGCTTGGGTTCAGCTATATTCTTGGAGTCTGCTAGCAATTTTGCTGCTTGGCTTGCACTGGAGCAACGAAGTTCAAGTTACTGAAGGATAAAACTGGAGATAAGAGCATATAATTGAAATGTTTTTGTTGTTGTTGATGATGGTGGTGGTGAAACACTAAAACCATTCATAAACGACTCAAAAAAAAAAAAGTGTGTGTGGTGCACGCTACTCAAATTAAGCGGACCGGCCGAAATATTAGTCGTCATCCCCTCCCCCTCTTTTATTCGAAAGAGCTCATTGGTCGCCTTGGAGAGCTGCACATGGTGTACAGAACTGGTACCAGGCGGTCATGCGACGCTCCACTGCTAACGTAAGCTGTGGCAGTGAAGTGAGTGAAGTGGTGTTTATGTGCCAGTCAGTTATATGGAATCAGCGCAGTAAGATAGATCGACATTCAGACCTGACAGAATGGCAGAAAGGAGCTATCGTTTTTGGTCGTGCGATGAACTCACCGTAAATGAAGTAATTTGATTTGACGGTTTATCAACGCAGGCTGCCCAATATGAGTACAAGGAATGGCGTACCTCTCGTCGTATAGCACGGTGCAAGAACGATGGTCGTAGAAAGCTCGTAACCAGCAGGGACCGGGAACGAGTGTCCCGCCTTGTCAGTGACAGTGGGTTTCAAATCTGACGGGAATTGTTGCTGTCATTGAATGTAAGTGCAGCTCGACCAGTTTCTGAGTGGCAGGTACGAAGGAAAATGCATTCAGTGGACATTTGGGTGGGGTACTTCGTAAAAGCCAATTGCTCCCAGCGGCACATTGAGATGCATGTCTGCAGTTGAGTGAACAATAGAAACAGGACATTAGCTAAGTGGAGGCCTGTGATGATGTGAGAGTTCAAGCCAAAGGTGGTTGTGTTATGTTTTGGAGGTACTATGGTTTGGACCCATTCTTTCAGATTAATGCGACGATAAACCACAACGTTTATTTTAGCACTGATGGTGACAAGTGATAACTTTATTTTCGTGTGGACACTTCCATGTTCCAAGACAACAGCGGTATTCACAGGGCTGCACACATACGAGGTATGGTCAAAAAGTAACGAAAATTTTTTAATTTCGCGGACGTAATGCATCCGATTTTCAATTATTTGTCAAGTTGGCACATAACATTCGTGATATACGTTTGCATTTACAGTTGTCTTGAATACTTAATTTATTGTTTTCAGTCGAAAAGGTCCTAAGTATTTTCGGGTGCTAGACGACTTTTTGCTTTTGAAAAAGATGGATCAAAGAATTTGCAAGAAATTTGGCTTGAAATATGGAATAAGGTGCAGCACCTCATTCAAATTGTTGACTGTGGCTTTTGACGAATATTCTACAAGTAAGACAAGAGTTTACGAGAGGTCTAAACGTTTCAGAGAGGGTTTCGGAGACTTTGAAGTTTATTCCGAAATTGTTAAATTTCTACCAAAAACGACGTCGTGGACTCCGCTAAAGGAATTGCTGAGTGAAATCGACAACGATCCAGAACTTGTGAAGAAGGTTATAACAGGTGACGAAACGTGCGTATATGTGTATGACGGCGAAACCAAGGCCCATTCGTCCGAATGGAAACAGCCTGAAGAGCCAAGACCGAAAAAAAAATTCGGCGATTTCGAACATAAGTGAAGGTTCTTCTCACTGCTTTCTTGGATTACAGTGGGCCAGTGCATCATTAGTTCCTGCCTTCTGGTCGCACGGTCAATAAGTAAACTTTCGGGAAGCTGTGTGCTGTTTGCGTGAAGCAATCCTAAGAAAACTTCCAGAATTGTGGTAAAACCACACGTGGAAATTGCAATATGATAATGCTCCCGCTCACACACCAATGCTTGTTCGTGATTTTTTGGCAAAAAACCAAATCGTTATGTTGCCTCAGCCACGGTATTCTCCGGACGTGCCCCCCGATGCTACTTCTTTCTATTCCCTAGGCTGAAGAGAACCATGAAAGGATGAGATAAAAAACAGGATCGCTGAAGGAGCTGAACATCACAACGAAAAGTGTGTTCCAGAAGTGTTTCCAAGACTGGTAAAAGCGCTAGCACTAGTGTGTTATATCTGAGGAGGATTACTTTTTAGGGAACTCAGTTGATATTGATCAATAAATATAGATTCTTGAAGAAAAACAGAGATGTCCGTTACTGTCTGATCATACCTCGTACGTTCCTAACTCTGGCACTCTTGTCCCACCTCTGTTGGCCGACCCCGTCGTCTTGCCACAGAAAATGTTTGAGACTATTTGGAACAGACGGTGAAACGTCGCAATCATCACCGCAGTTGTGCAGGTCTACGGGATGTAATCGTCAGTGAGTGCTTCAGATTGATACGGCACACCTGAAGGAGATTCCGGACTGTCTTCTGTACCGAATTGCAATCGTGGAACCTTAGTAGAATATAAGCGTTGGCGACTGTGGTACACGATATTGGCGGAGTGTGACTAATATTTGGCTGGCCTGTTCGTAATCTCCGAAACGATTGGCACCCCTGAATACGATAGTGTAGATCCTCAGAGTAGCCATAAATTGTTGAAATGTGCAACTACATACACGCCCGGGTTCCCGGGTTCGATTCCCGGCGGGGTCAGGGATTTTCTCTGCCTCGTGATGGCTGGGTGTTGTGTGCTGTCCTTAGGTTAGTTAGGTTTAAGTAGTCCTAAGTTCTAGGGGACTTATGACCACAGCAGTTGAGTCCCATAGTGCTCAGAGCCATTTGAACCATTTTTTTGCAACTACATATTTGTATCTGTAACGACCAACATTTTCTGCGAAGAAAGTCTATTCAAATACTGTAAAAAAAAAATAAAGGAGAGAAAAGAAATACTCGATGGCGGTGTTGACAAGGTTTACGATGTAGAAAGAATTCTAACGACGTCGATCGGTTTTGCTTGTCACCGCCACGGCTGACTAGCAGAAATAATTTGTTTTGTGCAGCTGCTTCTACGAGAACGGAAGTAACACACAGTTTACGGTAGCAGGTATGTTATAAATAATTGGATGCGATATCATTATATAATGTTAGGCGCATTTAACATAGTGTTGTCTTCTATCTAACGTTGGTCGAGACAGGGAAGTTGTTTCAGTCGAGTCTATCGACTCAGCGTATCCCATCATCCACATCGCCGAGAATTTTCTTAGACCATCTTGTGAAGGAATTGTCCCACAGAAAATAAATATTTAAAAAAGGTAATAGATCACCGCCAAGAGCTGGGAATAAATATATTAAATCTGTTACAACCGGTTTTAGTCCTTGGAAACAGTGACTTACAATGGATTTTACTTAACGCCATAGATTTAAATCGCCACGTGCGCTGTTTCGTGTATCACGTTATAGTCTGAGAATTGAAATCTGTTGTAGTAAAGGAGTATTTACCATCAGCTACTGGTGGTGAACTACGACGTTTTTTAAAGCCTTCTTAGGGTCTAAGAATAGTTAGTAACGTCAACACAGAAGTTAAATGTGCTGAAACCCTTTGAACCTTATGAAATTTGGAAGGAAGAAAAACAACCTAGAGGCGGGTTTGAGCTTTGAGTTAGTCCAATAGGCATACCTGAGTGGCACGATTGGTGGCGGAAGGTTCGAATCCGGCTTCTAATCCCAGTCGATTTAAATTATCTCCCCATGAAATTGAAGTTAATTATTATGACTGAATAATATGTAGTTACTTGAATGGTAACTCTTGGGCGAAAGAAGTCGCTTCCCAGTTATTTTTACACAACTATCTCCCACACTTCTAGCTAGAAATTTTGTTATTATTTTGAATGCTGGAGTTTATATCGGCGTTAGCACCTGGAATAAAATCTCTGCGACTCTGCAGAAGTTCGGCGATCGTCACGTCTGAAAATTCTTAAAATAATCAGAGGCACAGTCGTACTCCGTGGGGAACGCGTCTTAGGTGCTATGATGTACTCACTCTGCAGCATGGGAATCAGTGCCCAAGTTGTCAATTTCGATAAAGTCCAGAATGTAATCTCTTAAAATAGAGAAGAAACGACCATGGTGCGGGCTCTACTGATTTCCAACTATACTAAGTTCCCCGAAAGTTAAGAGACACCAAATAATGTTCTGAGTCACTAACAAGGGAGAAATTAAAATAACCAAAGAATTGTATTGATCTTTTCCATTCATTAAATTATAATTTCCCATAAACGATTTTCCTAGCTACATTGCATTATAAATCATCCTCTTGTATGACTTACAACAAAGCCGCAAATTACAGTTCCACTGCGATCCTACTCTCCGCAATTCTCTGTCCGGATTAGTCAGACCGTTGTGCACTTAATGTTCCACATTATATCACAAAGTCTTTCCATCACGAGTTATAGATAATCTGTCTCTTCCGGTCGTGAGGAGTCTTTGAGCCATGTAAATCACTTGCTCAGTTATGCGTAAGCATTTGTGCTATGTGGGGCAAACACGCCGACTTCCCATAATATGGGTGTCGCAATGTATAGGCGGGTAAAGAGTAAAAGCAGGTAATCCCGTGCGAAGGTGTTGTAGCGACGTGGAAAGAGTCATTTTAAACACTGAAGAAGTTTCCTCAAAACGCTGAACCACCATCAGCCATCGTGAAAAATTGTACCGCATAATTGTTCAGTACACTCCTTCCTTCCATTGGGGTGTTTGTTTATTTATTTATTTAGTTTTACACTAAATGATCAGAATATCGGGAAAAGTGGAAAGAGCAGTTCAAGTTGTAGCTGGCTGTGATACGTATCTAACTGGCGTAAAAGTCTTAGATGACGTTCACGGTTTTTATACCTGTAGACTTACATTGTGAAACTTTCCAAGTACTCTTTGCATCAAATAAAGAGGGAACTTTCCATCATTCTTGTGGTCGTGGGACTTACGACATGGAAACTGCTGCATTCTGAACTTCGTGTAAAACGCGTTCTCAGAAACGTGCAGAAGTGTATCCTCGTCGTTGCGTGAGTCTGGTGTGAGGGAGAGGGGACGGTGAACATACTTGCAGCCTAGATGCTGTTACTTTATTTACATCTTTTCGTAGAAATATTGATGAGTTGCCGATCGGATTCTCTCTTCCACCAGAAATGTAATATAGACTCCTCTTGACCTTAGCGTAGTTAGACTCCAGCGTTTCAATATTGCGCTCTTCAATGAATACAAGAGTGCGCTGCGGGGAAGTATCGGTTTCTGTTTTGCTGGTTGAGGAGTGATAGTTTAAAACCGCACGAAAGGAAGTTCCTCCGTCCAGCAGCGAGATAACAAGCAAAATACCACCATGATGTTAGCGTATTGCTTCTGTACGACACTTGTCCACTGTCTCATGCCTTCTGAACATAAAAAAGAACGCGGTTTGACAGTATTACTACTGCCTTAGTTGTTTACCCGTGAAACTAAAGTATTATTCACGATGCAGATGAAATGAGCTTTCAGCATGGTTTTACAGTTCCGCATTAACGAGAACCGATTAAAATTTGGTGCTAGATCTACATACATTTTCCGCACATTTTTCGACATATCCATCATTAGTTCCTAAGAACGGCTACGGAACAATCATCTACGTATAACAAAATTGGATCTTAGCCAATCCAGAACTCATCATGTTTTCGGTGCCTCGGTCTTTTTCTGACATTGATTAGTGAGACATGACTTGAGGGGATTGGAAGAGGTAATAAGCAGTGGGTGTAACTTCAGAGCGATGGCCAGGAATAGGTGAAATCAGCGGAAGGATTACGTACAAAAGTTCTCAATGATCTGAATCTTTAGGGCGTAGTGTATAACGAGCGTTCTCGTAAATCCCGACAGTTCTATATCTCAGCTTTTCTTGTCGTTGGGTCTAATTTTGACATGTCTAATTTTTTGATTGTGTCTGACATTACACATCATGTTGTTTGTACGTCTGGCTCCACGAAATCGAACAAGACTTTGCATTTTCCGTAGCAAGACAAGATTACGTTATATTTCTGTTCATACTGTGCTTGTCTGAACTTTTCCCGGTAAGACGAATTTGAATGAGCGCGAATGGGTAAAGCCGAATAAAAATGATTACAAAGTACAAAGAGGTTTCTGTTTTATCACCCATCAAGATTGTCTGCAACACTCTATGTGAACGATCTATGAAGATTTAAGAGTCTGAAACGAAGGAAACACAATTTCCTGAAGAGACTGAGTAGTAGCTAAGCATGTCCATCAGCCTCACAAGAGTCACAGGTGACAGTAGTTGGCAAAAAGATAAACAGTAGGTAGAAATAATATAATGATGTTAACACATGCAATACTTAGTCTCATTTTTTCGAAAAAAAGAATTTACAGTGTTGTCGTACGTTCTTCCCTTGTTTTTCGTGCAAGTCTCTCTCTCTCTCTCTCTCTCTCTCCTTCTCTCTCTCTCTCTCTCTCTCTCTCTCTCTCTCTCTGTGTGTGTGTGTGTGTGTGTGTGTGTGTGTGTGTGTGTGTGTGTGTGTGTGTGTGTGTGTGGTTTCAATCAAATGATTAAAACACGGCGGAATGTAACACCGTCCACTCTTGACAAGGGCAACTTGTGACATTGTGACATGTTACATCACTTTCTGTATATCAGCGAGGCGGGGTCCAGCATCGAATCGAAGACCGTAATGATCATATTATCCAGACCTTTGTCACGAGCGTTTGGTTTACTTTAGAAAATCCGCTTTTCGTCTAGCTCCCGCTGTAGACTGAGTATATGAGGTATCTACATCTCTTCCTGTCTACTTCATCGCGCCGGTCCTAGCACTAAGCCGCGTGCCTGGAAACTAGAGAGGTCGCGGGATTGAATGCCGGCCGGACCACGGATTTTTTCATATTTGTTTAAAACCCAGTGACACTTGTAAATGTATATGCCACTGACTTTAAATGCTGTTCATTACTTTGCTGCAAACAGTTGATTTAATTGGGATTAATATATTCACAATAGTTCCTCTGATAAGTACGAATACTATTATGAGTCAGTAGGCTTCAGATATAAGCGAACAAGTGAGTAATGGAACGAATATTTACCGACAGCCTTTGCGGCACTCGTCTTGAGAGCTGATTTTGTGTTCAGTTGGCAATTTTCACCTATGGATCTACTGTTGTAACATCTTCTGAAATAAACGACGATAGGTTCAAATGGCTCTGAGCACTATGGGACTTAACATCTATGGTCATCAGTCCCCTAGAACTTAGGACTACTTAAACCTAACTAACCTAAGGACATCCATGCCCGAGGCAGGATTCGAACCTGCGACCGTAGCAGTCGCGCGGTTCCGGACTGAGCGCCTTAACCGCGAGACCACCGCGGACGATAGGTTCATTTCCCACATTATCCAATATAAAATCAATACGGGAATTGTTTTTAAGCATGTATACAGCTAGTTGCCTTCCGCTCCGTCCTTGTAAGCAAAGAGTAGTTTCTCATTACATTCAGTTTTACTGATTATTTGCTGTGAAGTGCTACTTCCAATGAAAATTGAACATCGCAGATAATGTTTGACAAAATTAGCCAGCAGCTGTTAGTCGCTGAGATAATACATATTATTTCCGTTGGCAGTGCACATTTAGAATGATCAGTAAAAATATGCAAATGACGAAAACAGTTGATGCAAACACTTATAATAGCGTATGTTTTACTCGTTTCTGATTACTTTTTTTAGTGACAGGGATCATACTTAAATTCATGAATATTTATTTTAGATTTATAAGAATGACTTCACGGCAGATGAAATTCTGGCCGGCCGGCCGTGGTGGCCGAGCGGTTCTAGGCGCTTTAGTCTCGAACCGCGCGACCGCTACGGTCGCAGGTTCGAATCCTGCCTCGGGCATGGACGTGTGTGATGTCCTTAGGTTAGTTAGGTTTTAGTAGTTCTAAGTTCTAGGGGACTGATGACCTCAGATGTTAAGTCCCATAGTGCTCAGAGCCATTTGAACCATTTTGAAAATCTGGCGGATCGTGTAATGAGGTACTGGGAAGACGTTGTAGACGATCACGCAGAAGATAGAAGATCAAGAATTTGGAGTAGACGTTAATGCAGTTTCAAACACTAGTATATGAACACAGCGTCAAGTGAACCAGTATGTGGAACGTCTCGTACAGATGCAGCTCGTGGTTTAGGCCGTTCGCCAGTGCTTGAAAAAGCGCTCATCAAAGTCGCGAAACCGACTCGGATAATGGAGTGGCTGGAAATATGAATTTATACAGGGTGTTACAAAAAGGTACGGCCAGACTTTCAGGAAACATTCCTCACACACAAAGAAAGAAAATATGTTATGTGGACATGTGTCCGGAAACGCTTACTTTCCATGTTAGAGGTCATTTTATTACTTCTCTTCAAATCACATTAATCATGGAATCCAAACACACAGCAACAGAACGTACCAGCATGGCTTCAAACACTTTGTTACAGGAAATGTTCAAAATGTCCTCCGTTAGCGAGGATACATGCATCCACCCTCCGTCGCATGGAATCCCTGATGCGCTGATGCAACCCTGGAGAATGGCGTATTGTATCACAGCCGTCCACAATACGAGCACGAAGAGTGTCTACATTTGGTACCGGGGTTGCGTAGACAAAAGCTTTCAAATGCCCCCATAAATGAAAGTCAAGAGGGTTGAGGTCAGGAGAGCGTGGAGGCCATGGAATTGGTCCGCCTCTACCAATCCATCGGTCACCAAATCTGTTGTTGAGAAGCGTACGAGCACTTGGACTGAAATGTGCAGGAGCTACATCGTGCATGAACCACATGTTGTGTCGTACTTGTAAAGGCACATGTTCTAGCAGCACAGGTAGAGTATCCCGTATGAAATCATGATAACGTGCTCCATTGAGCGTAGGTGGAAGAACATGGGGCCCAATCAAGACATCACCAACAATGCCTGCCCAAACGTTCACAGAAAATCTGTGTTGATGACGTGATTGCACAATTGCGTGCGGATTCTCGTCAGCCCACACATGTTGATTGTGAAAATTTACAATTTGATCACGTTGGAATGAAGCCTCATCCGTAAAGAGAACATTTGCACTGAAATGAGGATTGACACATTGTTGGATCAACCATTCGCAGAAATGTACCCGTGGAGGCCAATCAGCTGCTGATAGTGCCTGCACACGCTGTACATTGTACGGAAACAACTGGTTCTCCAGTAGCACTCTCCATACAGTGACGTGGTCAACTTTACCTTGTACAGCAGCAACTTCTCTGACGCTGACATTTGGGTTATCGTCAACTGCACGAAGAATTACCTCGTCCATTGCAGGTGTCCTCGTCGTTCTAGGTCTTCCCCAGTCGCGAGTCATAGGCTGGAATGTTCCGTGCTCCCTAAGACGCCGATCAATTGCTTCGAACGTCTTCCTGTCGGGACACCTTCGTTCTGGCAACCTGTCTCGAAACAAGCGTACCGCGCCACGGCTATTGCCCCGTGCTAATCCATACATCAAATGGACATCTACCAACTCCGCATTTGTAAACATTGCACTGACTGCAAAACCACGTCTGTGATGAACACTAACCCGTTGATGCTACGTACTGATGTGCTTGATGCTAGTACTGTAGAGCAATGAGTCGCATGTCAACACAAGCACCGAAGTCAACATTACCTTCCTTCAATTGGGCCAACTGGCTGTGAATCGAGGAAGTACAGTACATACTGACGAAACTAAAATGAGCTCTAACATGGAGATTAAGCGTTTCCGGACACATGTCCACATAACATCTTTTCTTTATTTGTGTGTGAGGAATGTTTCCTGAAAGTTTGGCCGTACCTTTTTGTAACACCCTGTATACGTGGTATGAAGTTGGTTCTGAAGGCCAATCCTTTGGGAAATGTTTTTCTCCAGAGGACGTTTGTTTACTAACAGAAGTTGAGATTAGTAATTTTCTGCAGATTTTTTCGAACTTTGTCAGTACAAATTTGGTGTTCCTCATTCATTGGTATGAATAATTACCAGCCCATAACTGCTGGTGGACGTAGACCCTCCCGGACAGGCGTGCGCGTTAAAGCGCGGTTTCGTGGACGGGGGAGGTGCGCTCGCTCCGGATCAAATCCGCCCGGCGGAATGACGACGAGCTGCGGTGTGCGCCGGCCTGGCTGTGGTGTTTAGGCGGTTTCCCACATCCCACTAGGTGAATGCGGGGCTGGTACCCCAGTCCCGCTTCAGTTACACGATTAGCAAAATTTAGAATATTTTCACTCACTTTAACTTGAATAACACAACACCGAGACAGTTGTGGCATACGTATTGCGTCATACGGGGTGTGGGGTTGGCAGCAGGAAGGCCATCTGGCTACACGTTAAATTAACCATGCTACACCCGATTAATAACCATGTCTATGCTAAACAAAGCACAAGAAAATGGTAATGGCGATAGCTGGTGATGGGCCTAGAAATAGATAAGTTCATCAGCTTTATTGATTACTTTATTGATTACTATCAAGGAGTACATACTGACATGAATTTGATTATTGTGCTGGATACAACATTTTGTCACTCAATGGGTGAATCTAGCCTTCACAATGATGGGGCGAGTCACAGGGAACGACGCGCGGTTGGGATTCGACGTTAAACTGTTAAGTTCGTTCCTCGGTTGGATAACTGAGGTACATTAAGAACACGCAAATCGCCGAAATGATGTACAATGAAAAGACTTGCAGTCAACTATTGAGCCACACGAAGTAATAGTAATAATATACACGAGTGGCTTAGTACCGTACACTGTTGGAGGTAAAGCACTCTGTTGAAATGCTCCGAGAATTCAAATTTACATTTACGTCCATATGCATTATCTTGCATGTACTCACATGTAAAGAGAACTACCATTAATTACACCTAGTGGAAATTTTTGAGTCTCACTGAAATTACTTAGGATCTTCCAACGAAGATACTTTCCTGTACACGACACCGTCGTCAGCGAACAATCTTACAGTGCTGTCGATCTCATCCGATAAATCGTTTTTGTATGTTGAGGACATTAGAGACCCAATTACGCTTCCTTGGGACACGCACGATGTTACCTTCTTTTATGTAGGGCAATCTCCCTGTCCAGTACAACTTTCTGGTCTGTATTACTTACATATTCCTCGAACCAATCAGACATTCGGGAGGATACTCTGTATGATCGCGTCTTGAGTTGTAGTCGGCAATATACTACTATGTCGATCGCCTTACGGAAATACAGGGAGAAATAATCTACCTGTTGACCTGCACGTGCTTGCAGGTGTCGAGTGATTTTTCCTGAGTCTTTCAGAGAATATTGTTTCTCTCCAGGAAAGTAGTAAGATTGAGGTGACGATACGCTCTAGGATCTTGCGATAGACGGACGTCAGAGATATTTTTATAATTCTGTGCATTCTGCTTCGTCAGTAACCCCAAGTGTGAATACGTCTTTAGACGTGGTATTTATTGTATATCTGCCTTCAGTCAGCCGCTTTAGTTTCAGTGGCAGGTGGGTGCACGAGATACAGTTATTCCACAAAATATTCGTCTAATACATGATTGTATGTGTAAGGGTGTATCATCATCATCATCATCATCATCAGCCAATTCAATCATTAGATGATGTGGCCTCTTCGAGTCGTGGATTCAGGTAGGCTTTCAGAAGTCTTCTCCAAGTGGGACGGTCTTGGGCAGTTCTCTGCCAGGTATTACCAGCGATCTTCTTGATGTCTTTGTCCCATCTGTCTGGTGGTCTTCCTCTAGGCCTCCGGTGCTCTCTCGGACTCCACTCCAGTACTAGCTTCGTCCATCTGTTATCTTTTCTTCTTGCGACGTGGCCAGCTCACTGCCATTTCAAGGAACCTACTCTCTCTAAGATGTCACTGACCTTCGTCACAGACCGGATGTCATCTGCCCTTTTCCTGTCCTTTCTTGTATAGCCCAGCATTGATCTCTCCATGGCTCTCTGTGCTGTCCTAAGTTTCCCTTTTGTGAATGAGTTCAGTGTCCATGTCTCGCAGCCATACGTCATCACAGGAAGAATGTAAGGGTGTATAAAGGGTTGAAAACTGCCGGATTAAACTAAGGCAGGGACAAGGACGTCTTTATTGATCAGTGAAAATGAGAATAGAATAAAGGAACGCAGATTGCTATGTAAATAAACGTGGTTAAACATTAAGAAGTACAGATAGGCAATGTAAGACACAAAATAAATATTCGTCTACACTACTGAAAATCACTCTTTGAACATAGAATATTGTTGTTAGTACTTAGTAGGGCCTCCTTTACTCTTCATAATCGCCTGCATTCTTCCTGGCATGGGTTTCACCAGAGATTCTGTTCTTTGCACTGTAACTTTACGCCATTCCTCTTGTAGAGCGGTCTGGAAATCGTTTCTGTTGGATATCTGACAATTCCTGATGTTTTTTGTCGAGTAAATGCCACAAATTCTCCATAGGATTAATGTTTGGGAATTGTTATACAACAGCCACAGCTTTGTATCTAGAGTCGTATGTTTTGGATCATAATTTTGTGTGAAAATATAATCCCCATTAAGACCCATATGATTCACAGTACTGGACAGATGTGTTTCTAGGACATTTATGTAGATCTTGTGGTCCATAATGCTATTAGTAAAACACAAATCCCCCACACTATTTGCACTCATGGACGCCCACATAAGTACTGAAGTTTCTCCATATTTAACTGAGGCTGTTATACTTCTCTCTTCAAGTTCACAATTCCGTCTTTCGTACACTGTTACGCGCCCTCTGGACTTAAACAGCTCAGATCGACTCTCGTCAGTAAATACAATCTTCTTCCAGAAATCAGACCCATCTGATTTATGTTTGCTTGCAAATGCAAGTCGCATCTTTTGTTGATTTTATTGATGTACGGTTTTCTATGGGCTTTTCGGTCTCCATACCCAGCTTCATGAAGCATATTTCTTACAGTCTGTGCTGAAACAGACTTTCCTGTTCGCATATGAAAAGCAGTAGCAAAGAGTGGAGCGCCCAGTTTCTGAGTTTTGATGACTTTTCGAAGTAGCTGTCGTTTCTTCGTCTTGGACAGAACTGCAGGACACCGCTTCGTGATTTGTTTTTGTACTTTTTCCTCTGATTAAAGCTGTATATAATACTTTTCACTGAACTGGTTGGGGTCTACCGACAATTTCTCCCATTTCTTGAAAACATTTTCCTTGTCGAAACAACCTGGCGCAGATTTCACTCGCTTCCTTTGTAATTTCGCAACGTTTTCGACCCTATTACATAAATATCTCTCAACGGCTTTTAGACCGGGAAACAACTCTTCATTGCCCTGGATGGAACGCAACTGCATAACGAACGTGTGTCGGTGCGGCCCAATACGACAGATATTGTTTAGTAGGCGAATAGTTGTTTGGCGTCCATTGCAGCGTGATTTTACATAGCGTATATTTGATCACAAATTAAGTGAAGTATGAACCATAAAGAGCGTTTTATTTTCAAGTGTAGAAATCAATGTAAGGAAATAGTTATTATTCATTTCGCAGCTATATTTGTATGCCTATGCGTCACGGTCGGACGAATACTTTGTGGAGTCACTGTAGATTTAAGAGGACGGACAAGTATTCGTTGAATTTACGTGCGTTGGGAATGCTGCGTCAGTTGTTTATGTCCTGGCAGCCTTTGGCATTTGTTCTCCACGTTTTCGTAGTCTCCGAGACGGCGCGGAGCCACCCAACTTCGGATTGCTCACTTGAGACCATACAGGGCAGACACGGGTCGCGGAGCGAGGAGAAACCTCGCGAGGGCAGCCACTGGCTCCTATGCTAAAGCAGCACTCAGCCGAGTGGTTGGCCCGGCTCGCGTGTTTGCTGGGCAAGTGAACTGCTAGGGCTGCGCGCAGCGGACGAAGCCCCGCGCGCGGCTGCAGGGCGGTATCCGCGGCGGCCCGTGGGACCGACCGACGCTTTTTGTTACCCCTGCTGCCGCTGCTGCAAACGTTACCAGCAGCGTCCCAGTCTTCCTCTTTGTTTTCTCTTCCTTTGTGAGTACGCTTTCTTCCTCGACCGGGATCTTCTGCCGCCAAATGTGCACCACTCTTTCGACCGTTTTACACGAACGACTTTCTGCTCAAAATCAAGATATCCCACTACTAGCGGTGGACGCGCGTCACCTGCTCACTTGTAAGTCAGCAGCCAGTCGCGTCACAAGTTGGAGCAGTGACGTCAACGATCAATTATCTGGTCCGCTGGTCCGAGAAGTGGAGCTGTAAAATCTAGAGTATTCTGAACACTGCGCTCACGCAAAAACAGGGGCGTGCGGCGGCGTCTGCCGATATCGAAAATTAACGATTTCTCGCCACGCCCATTCATGTTAGAGTAATGGATTTAGGGCTGTTTGTGCCGCCTTAATCTTTATTCTATTGTTGGTCTTCTTCTCGTGACACATTGCAAAGCCCGCATAAGTACTTGGTATTTAACCTCGACAAAGAACTTGCGCTTGTAACCCTCTGTTGTAGTCCGCCTACGATTAATTGTCCATTGCTTACTTATTCCGTCACCGACTGGGCCTGTATTGCTGGCTGAAGTGATTGAAGTACGGTCGACAAAGGAACTCTTCCCTCCGTTTTCTCTGAAAGAATAAACATCCACATTAATCGAAATACACTACTGGCCATTAAAATTGCTACACCAAGAAGAAATATAGATGACAAACGGGTATTCATTGGACAAATATATTATACTAGAACTGACATGTGATTACATTTTCACGCAGTTTGGGTGCATAGATCCTGAGAAATCAGTACAAACAAAGAACAACCACCTCTGGCCATAGTAACGGCCTTGATACGCATGGGCATTGAGTCAGACAGAGCTTGGATCTTCTACAGGCACAGCTGCCATTGCTGCTTCAACACGATACCACAGTCCATCAAGAGTAGTGACTGGCGTATTGTGACGAGCCAGTTGCTCAGCCACCATTGACCAGACGTTTTCGGTTGGTGAGAGATCTGGAGAATGTGCTGGCCAGGGCAGCAGTCGTACATATTCTGTATCCAGAAAGGCCCGTACAGGACCTGCAACATGCGGTCGTGTATTATCCTGCTGAAATGTAGGGTCTCGCAGGGATCGAATGAAGGGTAGAGCCACGGGTCGTAACACATCTGAAATGTAACGCCCACTAACTGCCGTCAGTGCGAACAAGAGGTTAGCGAGACGTATAACCAATGGCACCCCGTACCATCACGCCGGGTGATACGCCACTATGGCGATGACGAATACACGCTTCCAATGTGCGTTCACCGCGATGTCGCCAAACACGGATGCGACCATCGTGGTGCTGCAAACAGAACTTGCATTCATCCGAAAAAATGACGTTTTGCCATTCGTGCACCCAGGTTCGTCGTTGAGTACACCATCGCAGTCGCTCCTGTCTGTGATTCAGCGTCAAGGGTAACCGCAATCATGGTCTCAGAGCTGATAGTTCGTGCTGCTGCAAACGTCGTCGAACTGTTCGTGGAGATGGTTGTTGTCTTGCAAACGTCCCCATCTGTTGACTCAGGGATCGAGACGTGGTTGCACGATCCGTTACACCCATGCGGATAAGATGCCTGTTGGAATCCAGCACGGCGTTCCGTATTACCCTCTTGAACCTACCGATTCCGTATTCTGCTAACAGTCATTGGATCTCGACCAACGCGAGCAGCAGTCTCGCGATACGATAAACCTCAATCGCGATAGGCTACAATCCGACCTTTATCAACTTTGGAAACGTGATGGTACGCATTTCTCCTCCTTACACGAGGCCTCACAACAACGTTTCACCAGGCAACACCGGTCAACTGCTGTTTGTGTATGAGAAATCGGTTGGAAACTTTCCTCATGTCAGCACGTTGTAGGTGGCACCACCGGCGCCAACTTTGTGTGAATGCTCTGAAAAGCTAATCATTTGCATATCACAGCATCTTCTTCCCGTCGGTTATATGTCGCGTCTGTAGCACGTCATATTCGTGGTGTAGCAATTTTAATGGCCAGTAGTGAACAAATACTCGCGATCAGAGGATCCTACTTACCAGGCTGGACAGCCGGTTGATTCCAGAGCTGCCCGTCTACAAATGGGCCCATGTAACACGCAGTTCGCTTCAGAAAATATGTCGCACTGGCTCTTCCGAGATTGGCAGCACAATACCTGCCGTAGCTAAACTGCTCCCATATGAGCGACAGAACAGTTTGTTAAGTTGCTTGGCATGTTCGATTTCGCGCCAGGCTTGAGACAGTTTCTGTGTCTAGTTTGCCGAGTTTGAGCTTAAAAGGCCACACGCACACATCTTGTAGCAAAAAGTAGGTATTAAACATCATTCCCCAACACGCTACCATGTGTTCCGAATACACCCCGTGTTGTCCCTCTGCCTTTTTCCTTGTTCGCGAAATAGACAGAATTTAAAAAAATTTCCATATACACTCGTAAGACAGAAAAACCGCCGCACCCTAAAGGAGTTCAGCATATTGGCAACAAATTGATATTCATAATGGTATCGATGGAAAATCCAAATTGTTAAACTCTGGCGACCGATGGATGTATGTGTCACACTGCAGCGAAATTTCACATCGTAGCTGGCAAGGACAGTAAACAGGGGACATGTCGATACCAGGGCATAAAGTCTTTGCGAATTTCATTCCGTGTACTCTGTTGGACATTAACTGTCTCGCAGGCAGCCGTGTGAACAGTGTACATAAATGTTAGCATTCGAATTGGACGTGTAACTTGGCCAGAAGCAGCCTGTTGGAGTAATCGGCGAATCGCTCGACATTTAAATTGGAACGTTGCCACTATTCGACAATGTTGGCAGCAATAGGTAAACCCTGCCGAATACTCAGTGTCCCTGATTCATCATTGTCGCCAATCCGACGTGCAACTGCTGCTTCAGTGATCACAAGAACCATGAATAGGAGGCTGACAGAAAGGGGGCTGAGCTCACGGTGCCCGTTACGCCGATTGCCATTGACCTCTATACACCAACAAGTCCGTTTGCTGTGGTGCCGGCCACATTGGGAGTGGAATCTCATTGACTGGAGTAGAGCTATCTTCATTGATGGGTTCCACTTTGAATTGAGTCCCGATGACCAGTGAAGACTTGTCTGGAAAGGTGACTGTCGCCAGCTATATGGCGCGACATCCGCAACTGATGGTAGGGTGCCCTTTCATTTCATAGCAGGACTCCATTAATTGTCATCTGAGGCATCCGGACAGGGTAGTAGTATGTCGCTGATATTCTGCGCCCCGTTTTGTTACCCCTCGTCAAAAGCCATCCTAGGCTTACATTTCAGCAAGATAATAGCCTCCCGCACACGACGACAGTTTCTACTGCTTGTTTTCATTCTTGCCAATCCCTACCATGGCCAGTATTGTTTGATATGTATTTATGTCTATATTTTTTTGAGCAACACTTCCACTATTCTTTCATTTATCAGCAGTATGGGGAACTTGCTGTTCTACCTTCGTAAAGAATATCCCCTGTGAATTTTGCTTTGTCATTCCTACGTCCTCAATTCTGTTACTATACTTCGATTTTGTGTAAGGAATATCCTTCGTAACCTAATCATCGCCATTCGAATACTTAACTTCATAGCAGACAGGTCTTACACAAGCAGTTTTGTCGCAGACGTGTGAACAAAACTATTAGTCGTGACAGGCGAGACTCATAAAAGTAGTAATACGTCGGAAGCGCTGCAGTAGACTTTCTTGCGACGAGCAGCCAATTAAGACAAAACGTCGCTCATGTGAAATGGGCGTTACAGACCCGTCGCGGGGCTGTCCTGCGCCCTGTGTCTTCTCTTCTTGGCATTCCAGTTTGCGCCAACCGCGGAAGTGGCTAATCGCTGCTCCAGATAACTGGGAGGAAGTTTGTGAAGTCCCTTCCTTGCTACGTTGTCTGTCTCACTGTACAGCTGTGTACTGTTCTCGTGTACCGATTACGCACGCTCCCTCGCTAAGTCCACATGCTAGTTCCTATGCGATATGATGTCATTGTGAGAAAATGCAGAAAGATTTCGATGAAATTTTCATTTAGAATAATGAAAAGCAGCTCTATTTAAACAGTGGCGAGGCCCTTAACGAAGAGAGAGAATGCGATAGTTTCCGGCTGTAATATTGTTAAACAACACACCGGCGGTAACTCTAAGAAACGATATCAAACGGTACGGGCTCGTAAAGTTAGAAGTGCGGAAGACAGGTTGAAGAATAAGGTTTGTCGGTAGGGTTTCTGGTGACGTGCAGTGAATATGTGAACGAAATCACATAGAAAGTGCTAGAGCGACCAATTCCAGGGTATTGCTCCATCGTTAGTAGACCTTAACAAGTAGACATTACAGCAGACATCTAAAGAATTCAGAGGCGTTGCTAGCATGCAACATGTTAAATACAGCTCGTGCAAAAGTGTGATCGAGATGTTTCGGGAATTTCGGTGCGAATTCTTGGAACACAGACGACGTAATTCTCGCGAATCCCAGCAGAGTGCATTGAGAGGACATATATTCGAGGAATATTGCTATACCGCTCTGCTGCCATCATCGTATATTTCTCGTAGGGATCATGGAAAATACAAGGGCATATAGGCGGTGAGTGTTTCCTCACGCAATCTGTGATTGGAACAAGATAGAAACGCTCAATTTTGGTACGAAGTAAACTGTACAATGGCAAGTTAGCGCGGCATACGATAGTATGTGCAAGTGTCTTACGATATAATTTTTTTTCTCGGAACACACAGTGACGTGACAAAAGTCTGGGATAGCGGTTGCACATATACATATGGCCGTAGTATCGCGTACACAAGCTATAAAAGGACAGTGCATTGGCGGAGCTGTCATTTGTACTCAGGTGATTCATGTGAAAATGTGCCCAGCATGATTATGGCCGCACGACGGGTGTTAACAGAATTCGAACGCGGAGTGGTAGGGCTAGAAGCATGGGACACTGCATTTCGATAATCGTTACGGAATGCAGTATTTCGCGATCCACAGCGTTAAGAGTATGCCGAGAACATAGCATTCCAGGCATTACCTCTCACAACAGACAACACAGTGGCCCACGGCCTCCACTTAACGGCCGAAAGCAGCGGTATTTGCATAGAGCTCTAAGTGCTAACAGACAAGCAACAGCGCATGAAATAACCAGTGCGGCGAAATGTGACGTTGAGCCGGCCGATGTGGCCGAGCGGTTCTAGGCGCTTCGGTCTGGAACCGCGCGACCACTACGGTCGCAGGTTCGAATCCTGCCTCGGGCATGGATGTGAGTGATGTCCTTAGGTTTGTTAGGTTTAAGTGGTTCTAAGTTCTAGGGGACTGATGACCTCAGATGTTAAGTCCCATAGTGCTCAGAGCCATTTGAACCGTTTTTTTGTGACGTTGATGCGCCATGGCAGCAGACGACCGATGCGAGAGACTATGTTAACTGCACGACACCGCCTGCAGCGCCTCTCTTAGGCTCATGACCCTATCGGTTGAACCCTAGATGACTGGAAAATCGTGGCCTGGTCATATGAGTCCCGATTTCAGTTGGTAAGACTGGACGGTAGGGTTCGAGTGTGGCGCAGACCCCTCAAAGCCATGGACCCAAGTTGTCATACCGCACTGTACAAGTTGGTGGTAGCTCCATAATAGTGTGGGCTGTGTTTACATGGAACTGACTGGCCCTCTGGATGTTCGGCTACTTGCAGATCATTTGCTGCCATTCATGGACGCCATGTTCTCAGACAACGACGGAATATTTCTGGATGTCAACACGCCATGTCACCAGGCGACAATTGTTAGCGATTTGTTTGAAGAACACGCTGGACATTTCGAGTGAATGGTTTTGCCACCCAGATAGCCGGGCACTTATCCCATCGAACGTTAATGGGACAATCTAAAGGTCAATTCGTGCACAAAAGCCTGTACGGGCAACACTATCGCAACAAATTATGAACGGCTGGGGAGACAGCATTGCTCAGTGTTTCTGCAGGGGACTTCCATCTACTTGTTGAGTTCATGCCACGTCGAGCCGCTGCACTGCGCCGGGCAAACCCGACAAGACATTACGAGGTATCCCATGACTTCCGTCACCTTAGTGTATTTATTCTTAAGAGCTAGCAATTCGAGAATATTAGTGAGCATTTCTTTCACAAGTAGTATTTTATTACATAGTCTACATCACGTTGTTGATGCTTTAGGAAACACATCCACGCGAATGAGACCATCACTGTCCCAAAAGACTGTCGTCATGACATTGCCAGCAGGGGGAGCTGCCTGAATTTCTTCTTTTTTGTGACGGAGGTTGGTGCTGCTTCAGTGACTGCCTTTTCGTTTTCGGCTCAAAGTGATGCACCCAGGTGTCGCCACGTGTCGCAAGTCGTGACAGAAAGTTGTAATCTTAATCCTCCGACACACCACTATTAAAATTCTCTGTCTTTGCACATGTTTTGAAAGCTTCGAGAGGCGTAAGATATACAAAAGAAAACTTTTTACTTATCTTCATTATCTCCTTGTTGTTGGCTCCAGTTATTCCGTCTAGGGGTACATTTATGCGGCTGAAATTTTGATTTAACGTTGTGGGTATCTGCTGACTAAATAACTGATGACGATTTGTCTGTACATTTCTTGAATTTTATTCTTTGTCACATTATTAAATGTCACACCGCTTTTACAATTTCCACTTAATATTACAAATTACATTGTTAGTGTCGATCATATAAATATTCAGTCTCCATCAGAGGCGTGCCCACTACTCCTAACATTCTGCGATCCTCACAGTATTCCAAAGAGTTTACAAAGCAAAAGGGTGTACAAAGCAAAGGAGTTTACAAAGCAAAAGGGTTTACGAACTTCCTTGACAAAAGAAGAATCTTCGCTAAAATATATCATTATTTTGTAAATGAATCCAGAAATAAATTTAATAATTAACGTTAGGTTGTGCAATTAATAACATGAATTTTAAGTATGCCAGATATTTCGTAATTTCAAATATTTCTACAGGAAGAATAATTTTAGCAGTATCGATTGTAACATCTTTATTTTATTATACATTTTAGCCTGAAATATACTACATTGTATACAAAATCAAATGAAATTCTTTCCGGGAAACAGCCGAGAATGTTCACCTATACCAGATTCGAGATTAATCTTGGTATCGGGTATTTCTATTAAAAAAAGGATATGTTAGAAAAGAGTGTCCCATTACAAAGTCCCCTCCCTTGGCCTCAGACTGCTCTAAACGGTTCATATAAAGTGGGTTTTCTTTGAAACGTGTAGCCTGTAGTGAGGATTTGTGGAAAATCCTCTTGAGCACGCCCTTTGAATATCCAGAAGTCTCAGTCATCGCACACATGCTTCTTATCCTCACGAATAACTTTTAGAGCCAATTGTCCACTTGTGATGCGCCAGCCTCCACAAATAATGGTATCCGCGTGATTCTCGGTGTTGCGAGCAGTGGCGGTGACAGGACTGCTAGGACATGAACAGTTACGGAGCTCATTCTCTGTATACTTGTCGCCCAGCAGTACTCCTCCAGCTGCGCCATTACCGTACACTACACACAGACAATTATAAGTTTCCGCTACGGTTTCTTTTCCCTCGGCCTAGAGTACAATTACAGCTCGTTGTTTGTAACGAGTGTCGTGCGTAGACGCTATTTTGATGATTTACTGTGGCAGTGCACTCTGTTGGATTGTCGGAAACTTTTCACCCGTCCGAAAGAAATATGGAATTTGAAACACGTAAAAAGTACTTTTTTCCGTACTCACTTCCTAACTGAAAAAGTGAGGCACCCAGAAAGGGAGGAGGAAACAACATGAAATTTACCTGGTTGAGAGGGGTATGTGATGTTTGATAACAAAATAGAGTCCAGTGTACAAAGAACTTTGCAGTAAGAGCCCGTCTATGAGAGAACTCCCATTTGGCTTGGATGCAGGCACTGATTCGGTTGGGAAGTGTGACATAAAGCCGTTGTATTGTATGGTTTGAGAGTAAATCGGAGAAAGACGAAGGTAATGAGAAGTAGTAGAAATGAGAACAGCGAGAAACTTAACATCGGGATTGATGGTCTCGAAGTCAATGAAGTTAAGGAATTCTGCTACCTAGGCAGTACAATAACCAATGACGGACGGAGCAAGGAGGACATCAAAAGCAGACCCGCTATGGCAAAAAAGGCATTTCTGGCCAAGAGAAGTCAACTAATATCAAATACCGGCCTTAATTTGAGGAAGAAATTTCTGAGGATGTACGTCTGGAGTACAGCATTGTATGGTAGTGAAACATGGACTTTGCGAAAACCGGAACAGAAGAGAATCGAAGCATTTGAGATGTGGTGCTATAGACGAATGTTGAAAATTAGGTCGACTGACAAGGTAAGGAATGAGGAGGTTCTATGCAGAATCGGAGAGGAAAGGAATATGTGGAAAACACTGATAGGGAGAAGGGACAGGATGATAGGACATCTGCTAAGACATGAGGGAATGACTTCCATGGTACTAGAGGGAGCTGTAGAGGGCAAAAACTGTAGAGGAAGACAGAGATTGGAATACGTCAAGCAAATAATTGAGGACGCAGGTTGCAAGTGCTACTCTGAGATGAAGAGGTTAGCACAGGAGAGGAATTCGTGGCGGGCCGCATCAAACCAGTCAGTAGACTGATGACCAGAAAAAAAAAAAAATTCCCCCACCCCTCCATCCCGAGGCAAGCCGGCCCATAAACGTTGTAACTGGCCATTGATGTCATCGGTAGTGGCGCTGTAACGGAGTTGACGTTCGAGCTGGTCCTACATTTGTTCTACCGGGGACAGATCTGGGACTCATATTGGCCACGTGCGTACCTAAA
Source organism: Schistocerca americana (assembly GCF_021461395.2). NCBI lineage: Eukaryota > Metazoa > Arthropoda > Insecta > Orthoptera > Acrididae > Schistocerca > Schistocerca americana. The sequence goes on from NC_060123.1 coordinate 229,198,435, forward strand.
CATCACACAGACAGACACGTAGCCATTCGTGTCACATGTGTGGACGAGCATTTTCCTGTTAAGTGGCACAACGATACTGTCACATGAGAAGTAACAAATGCAGATGTAAGACGTTGTGCTCTCAGAGTTCCCTGAATCACTACAAGCCATGACCACAGGTCACATGCGATGGCTACCCACGCTATGATGCCAGGATTAACATCGACGTGCTTCTCCCAAAATATCGCAAGAATTGACCTTTTCGCAGGTCGTTGCCACTCTCGCCAGCGACGGTCACTCGGGATAGTGCAGAACCGCGCTTCGTCGCTTCCCGGTGACGACACTACTCCAAACGCATCCGTTTGCCTTGTGGTGTTAACGGCATGAGGCGGTAATTCTCTAGACTGGCTGCGGGTAGTCTGCGATCAGTGGAGCGGAATGACACAGAATGCGGCAGAGTGTCCGTTACTTGTTCTCGGACGGCAGGCGCAGAAGGGAAGGGGTTACGATGTGCTTGGTCTACAATACAGCAGTCATCACTGTGGTGTGATCTGGTCGGCCGCAGCCTTGGCGACGGGTATGCCTGCTCCGACATTCCCGTGCAGTCCAACATCTGGCCACTTCCACATCCGAATAGCCAACAAATCTGGATATTGCGCAATTTTACCAGCCGGTTAAATAATGTGTCACAGTGAGGCACTTTTCAAACTGTCAGGTGCTGACGACGCTGACTCACCCGACCACCCAGCTCCTCCACACTGATCATTCAAAATGCGGCGCTGCTCACGCCTTTTACATAACTTTCGAGATACGTTAACAACACTAAACACAAACAACACTAATGCAATCCAATCATTTACATACCTGCCGATCGTATTCATATGTACGAAGCTACATTGGCAACCGACCATATCTTCTGAGTGCTTCACTCTGCGAATCACATTTAAGTGCCTGGCAGAGGGTTCATCGAACCACCTTCACAATTCTCTGTTATTCCAATATGGTATAGCGCGCGGGAAGAACGAACACGTATATCTTTCTGAACGAGCTCTGATTTCCATTATTTTATCGTGGTGATACTTTCTCCCTATGTAGGTCGGTGTCAACAACATACACTCCTGGAAATTGAAATAAGAACACCGTGAATTCATTGTCCCAGGAAGGGGAAACTTAATTGACACATTCCTGGGGTCAGATACATCACATGATCACACTGACAGAACCACAGGCACATAGACACAGGCAACAGAGCATGCACAATGTCGGCACTAGTACAGTGTATATCCACCTTTCGCAGCAATGCAGGCTGCTATTCTCTCATGGAGACGATCGTAGAGATTCTGGATGTAGTCCTGTGGAACGGCTTGCCATGCCATTTCCACCTGGCGCCTCAGTTGGACCAGCGTTCGTGCTGGACGTGCAGACCGCGTGAGACAACGCTTCATCCAGTCCCAAACATGCTCAATGGGGGACAGATCCGGAGATCTTGCTGGCCAGGGTAGTTGACTTACACCTTCTAGAGCACGTTGGGTGGCACGGGATACATGCGGACGTGCATTGTCCTGTTGGAACAGCAAGTTCCCTTGCCGGTCTAGGAATGGTAGAACGATGGGTTCGATGACGGTTTGGAAGTACCGTGCACTATTCAGTGTCCCCTCGACGATCACCAGTGGTGTACGGCCAGTGTAGGAGATCGCTCCCCACACCATGATGCCGGGTGTTGGCCCTGTGTGCCTCGGTCGTATGCAGTCCTGATTGTGGCGCTCACGTGCACGGCGCCAAACACGCATACGACCATCATTGGCACCAAGGCAGAAGCGAATCTCATCGCTGAAGACGACACGTCTCCATTCGTCCCTCCATTCACGCCTGTCGCGACACCACTGGAGGCGGGCTGCACGATGTTGGGGCGTGAGCGGAAGACGGCCTAACGGTGTGCGGGACCGTAGCCCAGCTTCATGGAGACGGTTGCGAATGGTCCTCGCCGATACCCCAGCAGCAACAGTGTCCCTAATTTGCTGGGAAGTGGCGGTGCGGTCCCCTACGGCACTGCGTAGGATCCTACGGTCTTGGCGTGCATCCGTGCGTCGCTGCGGTCCGGTCCCAGGTCGACGGGCACATGCACCTTCCGCCGACCACTGGCGACAACATCGATGTACTGTGGAGACCTCACGCCCCACGTGTTGAGCAATTCGGCGGTACGTCCACCCGGCCTCCCGCATGCCCACTATACGCCCTCGCTCAAAGTCCGTCAACTGCACATACGGTTCACGTCCACGCTGTCGCGGCATGCTACCAGTGTTAAAGACTGCGATGGAGCTCCGTATGCCACGGCAAACTGGCTGACACTGACGGCGGCGGTGCACAAATGCTGCGCAGCTAGCGCCATTCGACGGCCAACACCGCGGTTCCTGGTGTGTCCGCTGTGCCGTGCGTGTGATCATTGCTTGTACAGCCCTCTCGCAGTGTCCGGAGCAAGTATGGTGGGTCTGACACACCGGTGTCAGTGTGTTCTTTTTTCCATTTCCAGGAGTGTATTTTCGCATTCGGAGGTGATAGTAGGTGATATGAATTTCGTGAGAAGATTCCGTCGCAACGAAAAACGCCTTTCTTTTAATGTTGTCGAGCCCAAATCCTGTATTTCAGTCACACACTCTCCTATATTTCGCGATAATACAAAACGTGCTGTCCTTCTTAGAAATTTTTCAATGTACTCAGTCAGTCCTAGCTGGTAAGGATCACACACCGCGCAGCAGTATTCTAAAAGAGGACGGACAAGTGTAGTGTAGGCAGTCTCCTTAGCAGGTCTGTCACATTTTTTAAGTGTCCTGCCAATAAAACGCAGTCTTTGGTTAGCCTTACCCACAACATCCCCTATGTGTTCCTTCCAGTTTAAGTTGTCCGTAATTGTAATATCTAGGTATTTAGTTGAATTTACGGCCTTTAGATTAGCCTGATTTATCGTGTAACCGAAGTTTAACGTGTTTCTTTTAGCACTCATGTGGATGACCTCACAATTTTCATTATTTAGGGTCAACTGCCAATTTTAGCACCATTCCGATATCTTTTCTAAATCGTTTTGCAGATTGTTTTGATCTTCTGATGACTTTATTAGTCGATAAACGACAGCGTCATCTGCAAACAACCGAAGACGGCTGCTCAGATTGTCTCTCAAATCGTCTATACAGATAAGGAACAGCAAAGGGCCTATAACACTACCTTGGGGAACGCCAGAAATCACTTCTGTTCTACTGAATGACTCTTCGTCAATTACTACGAACTGTGACCTCTCTGACAGGAAATCACAAATCCAGGCACGTAACTAAGGCGGTAATCCATAAGCACGCGGTCGCAGGTTCGAATCCTGCCTCGGGCATGAATGTGTGCGATGTCCTTAGGTTACTTAGGTTCAACTAGTTCTAAGTCTAGGGGGCTGATGACCTCAGAAGTTAAGTCCCATAGTGCTCAGAGCCATTTGAACCATAAGCACGAAATTTCACTACGAGCCGCTTGTGTAGTACAGTGTCAAAGGCCTTCCGGAAATCCAGAGATACGGAATCGATTTGAAATCTCTTGTCAGTAGCACTCAACACTTCATGTGAATAAAGAGCTAGCTGTGTTTCACAGGAACGATATTTTGTAAACCTATGTTGACTGTGTGTCAACAGACCGTTTTCTTAGAAGTAATTCAAACTGTTCGAACACAATATATGTTCTAAAATCCTGCTGCATATGGACGTTAACTATATGGGCCTGTAATTTAGTGGATTACTCCTACTACCTTTCTTGATTATTGGTGAGCCCTGTGCAACTTTCCACTCTTTGGGTACGAATCTTTCGTCGAGTGAACTGTTGTATATGATTGTTAAGTATGGAGCTAATGCATCAGTATACTCCGAAAGGAAGCTAATTGGTATACAGTCTGGACCAGAAGACGCTTTTATTAAGTGATTTAAGTTGCTTCACTAATCCAAGAGTATTTACTGCTACGTTACGTTGGCAGCTGTTCTCGATTCGAATTCTAGAATATTTATTTCGCCTTCCTTTTTGAAGGCATTTCGGAAGGCTGTTTAGTATCTCTGCTTTGGCAGCACTGTCTTCGATAGTATCTCCATCGCTATCGCGCAGCGAAGGCATTGATTCTTGCCGCTGACACACTTAACATACGACCAGAATATCTTTGGATTTTCTGCCATGTTTCGAGACAAACTTTTGTTTTGGAAACTGTTATAAACATCTCGCATTGAAGTCCGCGCTAAATTTCGAGCTTCTGCAACAGATCGCCAATCTTGGGGATTTTGCGTCTGTTTAAATTTGGCATGTTTGTTTCGTTGTTTCTGCAAGTGTGTTCTATCCCGTTTTGTGTACCAATGAGGATCAGCTCCGTCATCTGTTAATTTATTTGGTATAAATCTCTCAATTGCTGCTAATACTATTTCTCTGAATTCAAGCCACATCTGGTCTACACTTTTGGGTGGAATGGAGATTGTCTCTCAGGAAGGCGCAAAGTGAATTATCTTTTTATTTTGAATAGGTATATTTTTCGTTTATTTTTGGAGGATTTGTGGGTTATAATATTCGATCTCGCTACGACAACCCTTTGTTCTCTAATCCCTCTACCCGTTTTAATGCTCGTTATTAACTCTGGGTTATTTGTTGTTAAGAGGTCAAATGTGTTTTCACAACCGTTTATTATTCGCGTGGGCTCATGAACTAACTGCTCGAAGTTATTTTCAGAAAGCGGCTGTATTTTCACGGCTGAAAGCAAAATTGACGCATTATTTGTTGAACGGCGATCGTATGTGAGCTTAAGATAACATTGTTTCTGTTCGTCACGAACATGGTGATTAATCTTGTCTTGTCTGATTTGGCAGAGTGAATAATACAGCAAATCACGCAGAGCTGCATATGCTGAAATGAAGGCAGCTCAGGGACTGAGGACGGACTGACTGACTGTCGTGCGTTTTGAACGATGACCAGAGAAGTTTGCAGCGTGGGTTACAGCTGTGCAAAGTGGTGGTGGCTGATAGGGTAAAGACGTTATTGTCACGAAAAATCAATAATTCGTAAATTCCTTTAGACTTTCCTCTATTATAGGGGTTTTCAAACTTTTTGGCGCCTTGACAGCTGTGGGGTAAATGAACTTTAGTTTCAAAAAATTAATAATAGTAGTTTCTCCTTTATTAACTGTCGACGTAAGATATTGTAAATAATTTTTAATGTTGTCAGATCACATTCTTGCACCGAAATCAATAAGGAGGAGGAAATTCAGTCTTCAGCAGCAGTTATTCAAATCTCAGGCCGAGATTCATTCGCGATATATATTTCGTGTTGATGACTGCCAGTAATGGGACACCAACCTCACGTAAGTGGCATGTTGCAAAAGATATCAAATCTCGTAGAGCTATGTTACAGACTTCCGGATACTCCTGCTTCGTCGAGCTCCAAAACTCAAGCAGCGTTGAGAAAAAGAAATTAGAAAAGTTGTAAATAGGTGGTAGGGTCTTACGGGACCAAACTGCTGAGGTCCTCGGCCCCTAAGCCTACACACTACTTAACCTAACTTAAATTAACGTGCTCTAAGGACAACACACACACACACACACACACACACACACACACACACACACACACACACACGGAGGCGCACGAGAAATTAGATTTCAATGTACAGTATGAAGAAATATCAGTAAATGGCGCTTGTTCGTCGGAGGTAATTGTTAATGGAAGTTAGATATTATCTTCCATCTCGTCGTGCTGATCAACTTTATCTGGAAAGTACTTCAGAAAATAATCACTGAGTTCAATTAAATGATCCCCAATCATATACTTTCGTTCTTCGTTCAGTTGTAAGTCGTCTTTTAAAACCGTGTGAAGAGCACGGAACACTTAACGTACATCTTGAACACCCAACTTCTTTTTCGCTTGGGGCTTATGGGCGCTCATCGTCGAGGTCATCAGCGCAAGTACTTTCTTTCTGGAGGCTGAAATTTTGTCTCCGGCTAAGGAGTGGTGTTTCTTGCTCCCTGTTACACAACAGGCAACTTTGTAAGGTGAAAGAAGAGCCTGTGTAGGAATCCTAGTTTTCTCAGTGAAAATTCTTTTTTTTTTGTCATTTCTTTTAACTTGTGGGAATGTATTCTCATTGCTTGTTTACTAAATTATCGTCTTCATTTCCAACAGTAGTACACCTAAAACCTGAGTTCGAGTAACTATCTTCATACTTCCTCTATTTTCGTCTATTTATGTCTTTAGAGCTGTTTAGTACATTTAAAGTTTCACGTTTTGTAGTTAAATTCAAAAATATGTTCTTGCTGACAAGGAGTCAAAATCGCAAAAGACAAACAACAATCAAAAACGATCTGCATTCGACAAAACTAAGCTCTAGCTGCTCTTCAATGAAAAAAAGCGATTCAGTCACGTAATACGATTCGACTACCATCTACTAACCTGCCATGGTAACAACGCTTACTTGTCGACTATTACCACTTACACGCAAGTCGTTCCGTTACTGCCACATTATTTTTATGAAACCATCGCGACATCCTTACCGTAAGGTCGATGGGAGCCGCGACGTAGTTTGGAAACCCCTGCTCTGTTTTATTCATTCTTGCCATGGTCGTGATGTTGGCTAGGCCGGCAGAAACTTCCTCACATTGTTTTGGAGACCACATGGATGCAGAAATCTCCTCGGGTTGACAGTCGAGTCAATGCGTTGTTCTCCAGCAACGTTTCGGAAAGTTTCTTACTTACCATCTTCAGACAAAGATCTTGCTTGCCATCTTCGCCTGAAGATGGCAAGCAAGAAACTTGCTGAAACGTTGCTGGAGAACAACGCATTGACTCGGCTGTCAACCCGAGAAGATTTCACCATCCAGATTCGCCGAGAAAGCCTGCATTCTCATATAACACATGGATGCATTTCACCTAACCCATTTTGATAAATTAGAGCAAATAAGTAGCGAAACATATTCACAATCTTAAAGTGATGCTTTCTGAACTCAAGGCAATTACACTTTCTGAAAGCAGTGGGAAAGATTTTTCAGCAATTCTGCAGATTGTAGCTAACAGATCGGGCTTCTCAGGGCAAGATAATATCCCACTGAGTGAGTGCTCGTTGTACGGGGATCCAGCACCCCTTGTTGTTGTTGTTGTTGTTCTTGTTGTTGTTGTACATACTGCATACGTCCGAACCTGTTACTATACTTTATTTTATTCATTCTTCACAATTGCAGCCTATTATCTGAAAAGCTAAAATAGACCATGCAAGTCACATTTCCTTGGATGGTAATTAATTTGTGTGTTGACTATTTATTTCTGACATAATGTTTTTTAATTCAACTGATACGAAACTACAATAAAAGCGTTAATCAGTTACCCAACTACTAATACTACTATAAATCCTACAGAATCTGCTCTGTGTTTGTTCGTTTATTGTGGTGCATTTAACTTGTTGATGGTTATTTCCGTTACTGGATCCGCCCTCATACTCCTTCGGTCAACAGCCATTTGTCGGCTGGATTCCTTGGGCGTCGGGCAGCACGTCAGCAGTGTTTCCACTGTAACAACCAATTCCACCCATCACTCTTACATCTTAAAATCCACACCTCCATGATCACTTGCACCAATGTGGTGTAGATTCTTGGAAAACTATTTCATTCGCTGGTCGCCGACCAGAATTACCTTCTTTCGATCTGCAGAGTATGTTGTCTAGCCTGGATGGTAGCATTCTGACTTCGGTTGAAACCCTCGTGAAGTCTTGCGTGGCGTTTCTGGATGCTGCGGCTGCAGTATCGTCCAAGATGCACCATATCGACTCGCTCCTTAGTGCCGATTTGAGATCCAACATCCTTAATACCTGACGTCTATCACCCGCCGCCCATCTTCGTAGACGCGCGGTTCCATAGTGTTTGTTCTGGTGTGCCCACACTGCCGCAGGTTCAGCTACCATTCGTCTGTCTGTTGATTTTGTGTAGATACGTAAAATACGGGCCGTGGCCAGTCAGGTAATGTATCAATCCACTCGATGAGTTAAAAAATCTCGTTTTTAATCTCTCCTTGACGTTACAGAAAAATTCGTATGTCCTGCCTGTGCCTGAAGTGTTTCATTCATTGTATCACAGTTGTAATATTACTGTTTTCGAATTGGCCTCAGTCCAAGAACCATTTGCACATCCATGTGATTGCCTTTCTTTAACCAGTAAAAGGCTTCTCTTTTCGTAATGTCCAAGTCCAGTGGGTATTTTCCTAGAATTGCTAATAAAGCACCAGTGGGGGTTGTGCAGTAGGCGACCGTTAATCTCTTAGCACTCCTTGTTCAACTCTTCACCCTAATGAGGCTTACTTAACTAGCTGCAATCTGCGAGCCCAAACGCTCGCGTAATATCCTACGACTGATGGTGGTATGGATTGGTGGTATACCCTGATTGTTTTCAACGAAAGCCGAAATTGCATGTTTGCAATGGTTATAATTTTATTCATCACGTGGTACTGTTTCTGCCTGCTTCCTCTGTGTGATGTGCAAAGTTACGACTTTCATCCAGAAATACCCCTAGATATTTCGTTACTGCTCTTCTCGTGATCGTTACATCATTTAATTTTGTTTTAGGGTTTTGTTACTAGGTTCCCTTGCAGCTGGAGGTACGTTTTCTTAGGTGGTAGTGACAATTTAACACTTCGGCACCAGTCAAGTTCGTGGAGCACCGCATTACATTTATCTTCCATAATTTTTCGGAGTTTCCATAATTTTATTCTGCACATCATATGTAAATTCTACAAGTCCGCTTATGTTACTCGTGCCATGTAACTTCTGTAGTATGGGCTCCAGTGCTACATCCCAAGACTCTGGATCACACACTGATTCATACAGAGAGCCTTCCGTTATTGTCTTCGTTATTTTCTTTCCCTATTGTCTTCGTTATTTTCTTTCCCGGGCATGTTAAAGAAGCATGTCGCGTGTAGTAATAATCTCTCAGGCAGTTGAAGGGCGCATCTGAACACTTCAAATCCCTAAGGCGACTAAAGAATGACTGCCACCATAGGTTATCGAAAGCTCCAGCAGTGTCGATTATCATCTCTAGAGCGTACGTAGCAATAGTATCTGTCGCTAGCAAAATCGTCTTATTAATTGGGTCGTCAGTTGACTTACCTCTTCTAAACTCACAGTGGTGAGGTCTGATCTCGTGTAACAGTCTGTGGTCTTGTAATCTTTTGCAAAAAAGTTTTTCATTTATCTCACTCAGAACGTTCAAAAGACAAATTGGTCTGTAGGATTTGGGTGTCATTGAATCCTTATCTTGCCCTTTTCTAATTATTACCACTTCAGTGTTCTTCCACGGTGAAGGGACCTGTTACTGTAGTCAAGCATTGTTTTTCTTCTACAACTATTACCCCTTCCTCCATTATCAAATTAACAGTTATTTGATGCCTCAGGATGTGCCCTAACCATCCGTCTCTTCGGATGTTAAGTCCCAATTCGATCTATACATATGATCTTCAGCACTCTTCTCTAGTACCACATTTCAAAAATGTGTTTTCTCCTCTTGTCTCTGTGTCGCCCACGTTTCACCTGCGTTTAAGATTACACGCAAACAAATAACTCAAGAAAAGAGTTCCTAATACTCATGTTTCCGTTTGATAGTAATAAATTCTCTTCAAAAGAGCTTTTCTTGCTATTCCCGATATCTTTATTTCAGCCAACGTCAGTTATTTTGCTGTCCAAATAGCAGAACTCACCTGCTACTTTCAGTGTCACATTTCCTAATGTAGTTCCCTCGCCGTAGCATTGCGCTCATATGACAACGTTACTGCTGATGAAACTATACAGAGGAAGCCTAATTATATAGTAAATCGCCCAATCTTGTTTTTGGCGTAGTCACATTAGGAAAAGTGCAACTTTTCAGGAATTGCGAAATTTATTTACAGAAATCGCGTAATTGATTCGTAAGTATTTCGTGTTTCCCCCCTCCACAACTATGCATAATGTAGCTGTGTGTCGCAGCATGTGCGGAACTGGGAATGTTGTAGAACGAGGCTTCGTGACGTGCGCGGGCTGTCTGCACTTTGATATTTCCGGTCTGTGAAATGCTACGTGTCACACCAGGCTTCGATACGCTTCCATCGAAAACGTCATGTCCTCGTCCGTGAAAGCGGAGTGTGGATATCTAGGCCAAAGTTTAGAATTGCCAGATTCGTGTAGGTACTTCAGAATCGCCGTGATGAACAGAGAGATAATTCACTCGCGAATTACGAAAATCTAAGAAAATTAATTACTGGCCGCTCTAACTATTTAATGGGCAACAGCGGCCCTAAAATATAGGGTGTGTTGAGTACGAGTAATGAAAAAGGGTATTTGACTCTTACGTTTTTAGAGGCGGAGATTGAGCACAGATGGACATGAATTAAATTGCTGAAGCTATTACCCAAACATTCGATCCTAGTGATTTCGTGGGAACGAGGAAAGCTTAAATTAGGATGTCGGACGGAGATTTTAACCAGCTCCTGCTGTGTTTTAACCTCGTTGTCACTACATTTGGCACGATGTTTGTTGGGAATTAAAGCAGTTATCTTAAGCTGCGGATTGAACTTGTTGTAAATGCATACACAGGGTCTTCCAGACGTACCTTAACTTCTATTTGTTTTTGGAGAGGATCCACCATGAGCAAAACACAATTTTTATCTTTCCCAGACATGATTCACTGAAGTTTTAAAATCATTAGTGGGCTTTTTTGTCTATGGAAAGGAAGAATGCTCTTTATTATTTGTACATACATAAATTTGAGTCTTTGGGATAGTGTTTGCAAATTTGCGAAACAAAGTTTTGTATATATACATTGTTACTACAGGCAGTTATGTCTAACATTAACTAAATGTGGGTGTTTTGGGGAAAATGCTTCTACGATTAAGGAAAGAAACAGACATTCTGGAGGGGAATGGTTGTGTGTGAATAACACAATACCTTAGACAGGTAACACGACATCTCAGAGGTTGCACCGTCTCTAGTGAAGTCGTCGTCATCGTCGCGTCGAACTTTAAACACTAATCTTCCATTCTTCCTTCCTTTGCATTTCAAATTCTGAAACTGACTTCGCGTCGTCCAGCTTTTAGTTGATGTGTCATTTGTGGTTCACCATCCAGTTCTAGCATTCAACGTTTGCACAGTACCCTTCGCATGCCGAAAAAATCACTCGCGCAATTTTTGTTAACAAGCTGGTACATTAGGTGCGGAACATCTCGATATATTCCAGGTGAAATCATTAAATTCTATCTTAACGTGTCCATCAAAATAATTTTGAGCTCGTGCGTAGGACGTAATGCCTTAATCGTAAACACACCGTTATTATGTAAAAAAAAAAAAAACCGTTGCGTTAGTCGTTTCACAAGACTTCTACTGGAAACTGTTACTGCGTCCAGTGAAACGCCAAAGCTGACGTAAACCTCAGCAGATCCGGTTCCGCATAAGCGAACTCTTGCATGAGTGTGCGCAGCTGTAGTTCGTGAAATTTCTTCTTAAAATAAGTAAACCTGTCGTCTGCAAAAAGATTCACAAACTTTCACTTTTATCTAAATGCTTGGAACGTTCCGGTGAGTGGTGCTAATGCAAACGTCACTTCCAGAAAGGGTATGAATGTCGTGTGTAATCCTACTTGCCTTGTTGTTCCTAACTAGAAGACGTCGCTGCCAACGGACTTGCATTGACACTGCGTACTTCGTAAAGCCTTCGTCAGGAACTGGCAAGTAGGTATTAATAATACATTACTAGTTCTAGAAAGTTTGTCTGTGATACAGTCCGGGCCTGTGACTAAAAGGGGGGAAAATCATATTTTTAAGTACTGAATGTTTCCTCGTATTGCAGTCTCACTGAATCGTATTTCTTCAGTATTATTGACACTACATGATCAATCAGTTTTTGCATGTTGTGGGTGGAAGCCAGTGTTAGTATTTATCGTTCGTAGACAAAATGGCTAGGACAGCATGTAAACTTAAGGAGGGTTATACTGGAACCTGAAGAAAGGTAGACAGAGTTATTCAAACTATTAGGCTTTAAGAAGCCATATTACTCTCTAGAAAATCCTGTTTTGTAGTTTCAGTGCTGGAAATAGTGTTCAGTGTTGGAAAAATTTACGACAGTTTGTGGCTGCGTATAGAATGATTGCCATTTCGGCCTCTAGCTCAACGTGTGGTTTACATATATCCCCTTAGCCCAATTATTTCAATTAAAAATTTGAAATGTGCAAAATATACTGAGTTGACGATATTTCAAGTACAACAGCTTGTAACCGTTACCGTACCATCAAGTTCAGCACAGTAACTAAATGCTTGGTAAATACCGTGCATACCACGAGTTAGAAGATTGCAAAACAGGGCAGAACCTAAAATTTTGTAAATAACTGTATAGAGTCTTCAGTGTACAGCTCTGGTTTGGCTTGCATAATTAGCAGATTAGTAGTAAAAATGACTATCAAAGACAGCAACCTGAATATGGTTGAGATAATGCTGGATGATCTTATTGTTTGTAGTTTCTCTTCCGACACGATGGAAGAAATAGTGAACAAATGAGCAAAACATATAGAGCAGTAGGTACTTTCTTGCGGTTATACTCCAAATGTACACACGGACTCGTTTGCTAATTATGGTTCGGTTGGCAATCCGCCACCTAAGCGTACTGAAGACTACTTGACATACCGTAAAATGTTCTTGGCATTTGAGTCACCTCAAGTGTTGCAAACACCAACCGTGTGTAGTTAAGCGCGTGTTTGGCTAGAAGCCATTTTACATCTAATAATCAACTAATAATGGTGGTGGAAACGGCTCCCTTGTATCCTGGTATCTTTGTGATAAACATTGCTCGCACGTGTGCTCCAGCTGTCGTTCGGCACTGCTGTCATCCGGTGAGATCTGTGTTGAAACCACAGTCGTTCGATCACATTAAAATAATGCAGTTAACGAGGAGGGCTAGAGTGTGATTTGACAAAAATGGGAGTTTAATAAATCCAAGGACTGGCCCTCGAAGTCGATTTACCGATTTAAGTAACACTTTTAAAGAAGATCAAACAAATGGACAACATCTCGTATGTGAAGATGCCTTCCGAAATGGACGGAAGTTGAGAGCTCACATTCAGAGCACATGTAAGACTGTAGTCTGTGATAATATTCATGTGATGATGGTTGTGGAGATAGCTGTCAGGGTATCTTGCTCTAGGTTCTGTATGCGTGCTCCAAAAAAATTCAGTTGAAAGCTGTGACGATTCCTTTGATGAGGCAACGAGGACTAATGCCCCCCCCCCCCCCCTTTTGTTCATTTAGGAGAGTGACCCGTCTGGAATGACCTCGCTGTCGATGAGGTGTTACAGCCGAAGGGTAAGGTCATGATGATGACGTGTAGTTGATGATGACGATCTGCGCTTACGGCCAACATTGTAACAGGATACGTCGCTGCGGTGAATCCAAACTTTGCGTCACTGTTTTTCGTAAGCCTTAAGAAATGTGATTGTAATATTAACGATAGTAAAGTGAGACTACCTGCGCGAAGGTCGCCCGGCTGTTCAAGGAAAGGTTATGTAACGTGCGAGTGAAGTCATGATGACGTTTTAAAGCGGTAAAAAGTGGTGCTGTGAATTGGAGGGGACGGGGGAGTTTTAATTGAAGTGAGTAATAGACATTCGTTTTTATTACTTTTATCCATTGGTTGGGGGGGGGGGGGGGGGCAGTTGTGTGATTCATGTCCAATGTACGTTGAATCACAGTTTACAGAAATAGAAGCTACACTCTAGATAGCTTCATGAGCAGCTTCGTTACCAGATACACACGTTGTTTGTTTGGTCAGAAACATCGATTGAAGTGAACAATATGAAACCGCACCTCATTTGGTCCGAAAAGGCCGATCGATGAGTGAAAAAACCCGAATGGTGACGCATTTATTCTGAAAGGAGCTATTCGAATTCGCTCAGAGTTGCTGCTGCAGGATAACAATTACTAATTCTTTTTCCAGTAAAGATCATAATGAGTACAATGTTCTCAAGTCTGGCTCTTGTGCCGGTCGGGGAAGATATGTTGTTACATCCATTTCCCAGTCAGACCTATCATGAGAATTTTTAGCTGTGCAAGTGAGAATGTTTTCTTTTGGTAGATGGAATCCCTCAGAAAACATTATCTGCGTCGTTGAATGTGGTCAGCGTCACATGTTTATGTGATCCTTTCCTTCCAGTGTGACCAAAGAACCAACTGAAAGACCAGAAGATTACTTAACCTCCACTGTGTTTCACAGTTGGAAAAAGACAGTTTCTAGTGTACGACCCTGTAATTCTACGTTTACGTGCAGACGCCCTGCGGATGGGAGCAGTGTACAAGTAGATGCTTTGAAGTACACTAAAAAATCATGGAATGACGAAGCTCACTTTGAGTCTATGCCCAGACGAGTTAAAATCATTCTCTCTCGTTCCTTCCGCGTTGTTAACTTTTTGGCAAGAATGATACTTTTTTTGAATTATTAATAGTCCTCACTGATCACACTGTTATACATACAGGTAGTTCACAATATTACCAGTTTCGGATTTTTCCTGTTATAACATCATTTGCAGTATTCTTATAAGAGTATCATCATCAAATGCTTTACACACAAGGACGGCAGCCGTGGAGCGTGTATAAACCATGTCGTGGATGGGGGGTGGGGAGGGGGGGGGGGGGGTGCGCAACAGTGCAGTCTGCCGTAATGCGGAAACGGAGGGATTTATCTGATACCCAAAAGGGCATAACTTTGGCCTTCGAGTAAAAAAGGGCATAACTTTGGCTTTCGAGCAAAGGGTGGATGCGTTTCCGAAAGGGCTAAACTCGTCGGCACACGGACCGTGCATCAGAACGTTGAGCGTGCCGAGTTTTTGACGTCGTAGCGTGGAATAGCACGTTCAGGAGTCTTTCCGAACGTGCAGAGCAAAATCTAACATGTCAGATACTCGGAGCGTGCGTCTGAGCGTTGACCAATGAGATGGCACAACGCCACCTACGTCACAACACGCCGTCCCCCTTCAGCACAGAGTTGTCAGGCGCCATATTGACATTCATTTCAAGCGTATATGACGTATAGATGCCCTTTCTGAGCACCAGCAAATTGAGAATCACTTGAAAACCCGTTGTTAACTGTGTGATTCGTTCCAATAAAATAATCAGAAACATCATGTTGGTGGCCACAGAATTATTGTAACTTGCGTATTATAAGAGTACGTTATTTGAAGGCAGCGACACACTGAAGATCCAACAAAAACCCATTGTTCGTGGTACAATTTGCTATAATTAAATTTCAATCAGTAAAGTATCTACGATTTTCGGCAAGTGGTAAAATGTAAGATTGGCTACACACAAATTATTGTAGGTTTAGCGTAGTAAGTAGCGTCACCAATTTGTAGAAAGGTTGATACGTAGGGCAGTGGTTCGCGTCCCGGAACTTTCGAATTTTTTTCCTAACATTTGCGTTTTTATTAGGTTCTGATACTTTCATATTGGTTTAGTATAAGTATATACTATAATATTTGATGTTGTGTAAATTTAAGTTCACCGTTTTTCGAGGGGGCGAGTTTGTTCGATTGGCTTTTCTACTGGACAGCTTGCGCTACTTGTATAAAGATATTTTGCTCCCAGTATATACTATAATATTTGATGTTATGTAAATATAAGTTCACCGTTTTCGAGGGGGCGAGTTTGTTCGATTGGCTTTTCTACTGGACAGCTTGCGCTACTTGTATAAAGATATTTTGCTCCTTTTTCTTTTACGCTTCGCAATTCACATGTTGCAAATATTCTGCTACTGGGTAGGAACAGTGATCAAGTAAGACTGGCCTTGGAGTTTTGCTAAAATGTGGGAATGATGAAATAATGTGTATCTTATGTGAAGAAGTATTGCAAATTTGTATCTCACTGTTTGTAATGGAACTTTTATAAGCCTGTGTCCTTATTGATTGGACATGGTGCCTTCCTTTTCGTGGACGATGGAGGGAAAGTGCGTTTTATAGAGGTAACGTGGGAATTATACGCGCTCCCGTATAGTGAACAGTGTGATTTACGAACTAGAAACATCCCGCAACTGCCGCTGAAGTGCGTTGTGATCGCGTATACCACGTTGGGCCCCACGTACCGTATGCACAAGTCGCATCATTTCTGAGCGTTCAGCAGCACGTTGAACTTGGTACGCTCACCGTTGACGTTCGATAGCGCGGTCCGTGTGCTGACGGGTAAGTTTGTAAACGTTTGCTTGCCGCCGTGCGGGGCAAAATAGCGCCTCCAAAAACTGGCGTCGAGGTCACTGTGGTACACCACGGGCCATACATGACAGCCGTGAACGACGTAGGTGTGTTTTACGAGCGAATAGGCGTGTAACTGTTGAGCAACTGTTCGCCCAGATGAACCAAGGGGTTGCCAACAGTCTCTCCTCAACGACAGTTCAGCAAACGTTTCTGCGTATGGGCCTCCGCAGCAAGCGACTGCTTTATGCACCCTTGCTTGACTGCTGCTAATCGGCGACCAACGCAACTGGGCGTTGATTGAGTGGCGACATGTGATCGTTTCATATGAATCATGGACAGTTGGCCGTTGGCGTGGACCAGCGTGAAAGCAAACACCCTGTAACAATCGTCGTAAGGGTCCAAGCCGGAGGACGGAGCGTTGTGGTCTGGGGAATGTTTTCGTGGTATTCCCTGGGTGATCTCGTCACTCTGGAATGTGTAATGGAACAGCACAGTATGCACCCCTACAGGCAGTTTCTTTTTTGCAGCACGATAGCATCTTACCAGCTGTCTCACAGCTCGCATTGTGCGTGCATGGTTCGAAGAGCACCACGATATGTTTACCGCCGTCCCCTAGCCACCAAACTCCCCAGATTTTAAATCCAGTCGAGAATCTGGCTGTATGCGCAATGGATCCTCAACTGAGAAACCTAGCGCAGCTGGCCACAGCAATGGAGTCAGCATGGTTCCACATCACTGTCGGTACCTCCCAGAACATCACTCTGCTTGCGCTTCTCGCAGAGGTTCGCCCAGCAGTAGGTGGTTATTCGAGATTTTGACGGGTGGCCCCATTAATACGAAAGGACAAGTGTATATGAATAAGGTTAACCCGATAATATTGTGCATTGTGTAATGAAGTGCGAACAAGACGATCAGTTCTTAATAAAATGTCAGGTATGATCGCTGAATGGTCTACACACTTTTTTTTTTCGAGTGATGAATCTTCAGATATATATCTACGTACTAATTTATATGCCGACTGTTTGACATAATATAGTAAATATATTTAGCCATTGTTGTCCTGGCCGACATTGTGTACATCGATGTTTTTGAAAATAATTTAGACATTCGCTCCTCATGCATTCACAAGGCCTGTATTACACTGTAAAAGATCTTTGCCAAATATCTTTCATAAAAGTCGTTTTAGAAACGGTTTACTGGGGTGCTTTGGTCATACAGCTTGGTCCTAGTTTTTATCAAAGATTTGTCTTAAGAATTTAGCACGTATGATATGGGCCTAAGCAATGCGTAAAGATCACGTGAAAGTAGAGTGATGTTCACCGTCTGAGGTGTTCTTGGTCTTCATACAACTGGTTAAGTGTTGGTTATCCACCTCTTCCAAAAATCGTGCTAGGAAGCCAAGAAGCTGACATATATCGGCTGATATAATGTGTAGCACGAAAGTGCACGAAGCACGTGGCTTCAGCTATTATTGCAGCACACGCTGTGTGAAGAGTTATTGCCTAGCGCTGTTTCTGTCTGTGAGAGGACTGAAGCATTTGGCAGCTTCTCGGTGCATCAACTCGTTCCTCACTGTATGATTATATGTTTGGGAAATTTAAAGACTGCCTACAGACAGAATACTATTAACGCACATCCTATTCAGCGTTCATGTATCACTAGGAAATGTGGTTTAATACAGGAACTGGTCCGTAATAATGTATCAGTTACTTTTTAATTATTGATGTTTCCATTACTCGTGTTTTAACGTTTAACCACGAAGATAACTGTATCTGAGTGAACAGTCAGTGATTGGGCCTGCACACTTCCTCAGTACCAACCCGGTGACGTAGCAATTGCATTTGCAGGACCCTTCTTACTGCGACTAATAATCATCTACAGCTTTGCCCTCCAACCCACTGTCCAGTGTGTGACAGAGGCTGTGTGTATCTACCATTTCCTCCCTAACCTCATCAGTTCACGAGTGGCACGCGGGAAGATCAACTGTCTTCGTATGAGCTCAAATTCTTGTGCTTTCCATGGTGGTCATTTCGCGAGATATGCCTGACGTTCTTGGAAAGCCCGCGCTAGGGTTTTTAACAATAAATCTGTCCGTGATGCAAATAAGATCTCCGCATCGCCGTTGCGCTTACTGCACCATCTCACGGTCTCATGAAGAGACGCGCCGCACGACGTTTTATCTTATCTGTGTCTAATTAATCCAACTTTGTAAGGACCACAGACTGACGAACATAGAAAAGAAACATGCAAGCGCTTCATAAGATACTCCAATTTCATTGACTCTGAGCAAGGCGTCTCGTTTCCCTGCCGTTAGTTTTATGTCGTCATTTCACTCTGGAGGAAGAGCCCTACATATTTTGCGATTGCTACTGTAACCAATGATTTATAGTCAATCCTGTAATCGAACATTGATGGGCGCTCCCAAATACTAACTAGATGTCGTAGCCAATGTGTTCGCTGTCTTTGCTTTCGCAGTTTCCGTTTCACTTGAGGTAACAATCCTCTTTAATGTCTTGCATTACGTTTATAAGCAAAATCAGTTTTTGTGGCTTATTGAAGTATTCTCATTTACAATGTACGCTGTCTTGCTGTTAACTTCGGAAGCTCTAGACGCAGCGCATTGATTTAGGAATGTTGTCGCCAGTGCAGGAACTAAACGCCCACAGAAAATTACCCCGTGTAGGAAGTCTGTAAGGTTCACCACGGCGGGAAGTCAATTCAACGCAAGAACTGTCAGATGCATACAGTGTTGCTAACTCTGATGAGTTACGAACACGCTATTCAGGAGATAAACACGCCAGTCGGTTGCAGACACTTTGGAACACAAGCTCTGTTAGAGTTCGCACCAATGCGGTCATGTAATTTCGGCCAGCCCCATCACGCGGAACGAAAACAGGAAGTGTGAGGCGCAGGTAGTCGAGATTGAGGCGAGCGAGGCTGGCGACCCAGTTACGGGACACGCGCCACGCCCCCCTCTAGACTGCACCGCGGTTGTGTGGCGCCACACGGGGCTCCAGCCGTGTGTCGCCTCGGGTCGTGATTAACGTTTAAGGCGCAGTGACGAACCGCGTAATTGGCCGGGTTAGGCCGTCGGCGCGACGCAGAGCAGGTGCCGCTCGATACGCTCATCTCGCTCTGCGCATGACGGCGTGTGTGACGCGCGTCCTGTGCTTTATCAGATTACGCGCCGCCGCCGTGGCGCACACACAGCGACGAGAAGTGGGCGTCCTGCACGACAGCTGATGATGAGACCTAGCGGAGGCATGTTTTTCGGAGGCGTCGCTCCAGCATTTTGATCCGTCCCCTAATGATCCCGACTTCGACTTCACTTGCTGTTCGCCGTCTCGTTGACGGCGTACTTGATGGTGACGATGAACATCGTGAACCGGCAGAGATGTGACGCTAATATGGACTGTATCCTTGTTTCTTATTTGGTTTCAGGCCCAACTAAGGACCACGTCAAGACAACTTTCTCTTTTTCCTTCATCACTCTCCACAACACTTCATTTTCTCAGATGAGCTCTTTTCTTCTCATCTGAACATTTGACTCCAGTGTTTTTTCTTTTTCTCTGTCTGGAAACCTTTCAATTTCTTGACTTCTAGTCTGAATATTCTCCGTTGAGTAAGGCCTCCTGTTTAGCATGCATTGTTTTGGAAGAATGTGTGAATCTTCTTTGTTAATCTGCCTTTGTTTATTCTCTCTAGATCAGGATTTCCCAAATTGTGTTCAGCGGGAAGTGAATAACTGTTCCGCGAAAAACTATAAGTAACATGGCGTTTTTATTTTTCGTCATTTTCACGATACAAATTCTTTAATTTTGTTACGATTTTTGTGTTATTAGGCATAATTTAAAATCGGAGTCATCACATACTAAAACAAGATTTTTTTCATTATTTAAAATTTTATTAACGTTCAAAATACACGATGTGTATACCGAAGTACCAGCCAGAATTCACAAATTGTTTCGTCAGAGGACAAATTGTGGAAGACCTGCCCTAGATGTCCGGAAAGCATATGACGTTTTTTCCGATCCCATCTGTTATTTAAAGGGTAGCATGAGTACAGGGTGATTTTACTTAAACTCTCTCCATATGAGAAAAACGAGTGGCTCGTAGGACAATCAAACTTTGTGGAAGCCTTTGTAAGGATATACGGAAGAAAAATAACGAATAAAACGTTGAAAGAAATACATCAAATCTGGTCATCTTGTTGGTTATGCAGTTTGGAACGACCGGCCGATGATTTGGTTTGCTCCTTTAGATACGCGCTACAAATTGTTGATGGATTCACTGTTCTGATTGCTGAGAATGCTGGACGCAATATGCGACCTTCAAGCAGTGCACAAGCTGTGTCACGAAAGCTGAACATTTCACTGTCCGCCGTTCGAAAAATGCTGCAAATAGTTATCCGTACAAACTTCACATTACTCACCAACTTCTGCCAGGTGACGCAGATATTCTAGTATGCTCATACATTTCTCTCAAGTGTTGAAGTTGACGACATGTTGCGTTGTAACATTTTGTGGAGAGATGAAGCACACTTCACACTCACTGGACCAGAGAACACAATTGTCGCATTTGGGGATTGGCATCGTCAACGGACGTTCATCAAGTTCTCGTGCATAGTGAACGCGTCACTCTGTGGTGTGGCTTCACGACACAGATAATGGTTGGTCCATTTTTCTTTGAGAAACTCGTACCCCAGGGACCGAGGACATTCATCGTGAACGGCACGTGTTACTCTAATCTGCTTCGCGAACATGTGATCGTTGCACTACGGGAGAGAGGAGCTAAGGACTCAGTTGTTTTGATGCACGATCGAGCTTCACCTCACATGACTTGTGAGGTCACGCGGTTACTCCGTGACACATTAGGAAAAAATTGAATCACTGGACAACCGTTCCGAACTGCGTAACCACCAACATCATCAGCTATCAAGCATTTCATGTGAAAATTAAAACGTGTTTCTCTCTGTTGTTTATTGGTTACTTATCTTCCCCATGTCCTTACAAACTTTCCCACAAAGCTTCATTGTCCTACGGTCACCCTTTTTCATAGGCGCCACCTCAAGTAGCGAAAGTTTTGATTATAACCACCTTGCTGTGTATTTTCTTATTTGGTCTTGGACCTAATATTTTTCGCAAGATTATTCTGTCATTCCCTGTTTTGCACCCAAATAGATGATGTATTTCCGACCCACAGAGGACTTGTTTTACGACTGCATTATAATGCCTTAATTTAACATCTGTAGGTAAAGATTTTGTATTGTGTAGGTTTCTCGCTGTCATGTACGCCCTTTGCATTTTTTTATTATTTTAATTGCTTGTTTTTCACTTTTTGTAATTTTCATCCAGATAGTTGAATGTTGCCTTTTTTTATTGCCATACTTGATTTTCAACATTCTTGGTGATTTACTTTGTGGTCGTGTATTCTGTCTCATCTAACGATATTTGTAGATCTGCCTTTTCAGCTGTCTACTTCAGAATGTTTGCATCCTCTGAGGGCCCATCATTTATTACAAGATTGTATGCAAAGATCAAACAAGTTAATTGCTTCCTTCTACCTAATAAACTTTATGTACTTAACTAATTTTTGTTTTTGCGTTATTTTCCATTCTCCTCTTCACAGCACACAGTTGAATAATAGTAGCGGCAGTCTTCATGTCTGACCCTTCGTACAGTTTGGAAGAGAAGAAATTTACCTTCAGATACTGTGTTTATAAGAGTTTGTTATTTCGAGCGTTTTCCCATCTTCAACAGATTTCAAGATTTTGAGGAGGGAACCTCATCGAAGCATTTTAAATATGGACAAATATTTGCATTATCTTTTTATTTGACACTTTCATGTACCTAGTTACTCATTTGAGGTTTAGAATTCGTTCTGGACAGGATCTGTTAAGACTAATTCCAGCTTAATATTCTCCAGTTTGTTTATCTAACTGAGGATTTTAATTGTCCAGAAGAGTTTATTTACTGAAATTTCATGTTCATCATGCATTTGTATATACGAAGGGAGTAGGGCCCCGATGAATGTGTGTCTCGCATCATCATCAATCCTGAAGGCATACATGTCAAATAGATTTACGTTACTAAGCCCAACGCCATCTTGAAACTGGTGCCGTTACTAAGATTGTTAAGTAGACTGTCGCTAGTTTGTTTGGTTGGCACCCTGTTCGCTAGGTCCACATCGTATATACGAATGGAAAAAATGAAATATTACTTGCCTAAGAGTGATGCTGATGGCTAAGTATTCATCAGCACTATTATGCTGATGACATATGGCATATACGTCCGCTGGCTGCTGCAGCGATCGAGAATTTACCGTCGTTCTGTAAGTTTTTAACACTGTTGTACATCGTTTTTAGTCACTTGTCACTATGATTTTAACGTGAGGTTAGTATAGCACAATGTTCTCATGTTTAATGTCTCAGTGCTTATTAGTCTCATGAAACATAACAATATGAATACAAGATAACGCCGGTTCAACTAGTCCTTATATGTCGGCCTTCTTGTGTTTATATCGGATATTTTACCTTAATATTAGGGCATGAAGTGTTCACTACACTCACAGTACAGGCGAGAAAAAAGCAAATTATTACCTTATAAGTGAAACAACGAAAATGTGAATTAGAAACCCTCATTGGCATGTGAAAGTCAACGGAACGAACCCTGTAGAAATGCACTGTTAACAGGAAAGAGAAAACTGCTTCGGACAGAGAACTACTGTGCGACGGGCATTGCTAGAAGACCACCGGTTCAAATGGTTCAAATGGCTCTGAGCACTATGGGACTTAACTGCTAAGGTCATCAGTCCCCTAGAACTTAGAACTACTTAAACCTAACTAACCTAAGGACATCACACACATCCATGCCCGAGGCAGGATTCGAACCTGCGACCGTAGCGGTCGCGCGGTTCCGGACTGTAGCGCCTTTAACCGCTTGGCCACCACGGCCGGCGAAGACCACCGGTATTTTTAAAAACTTTATTAAACTGTTGCTGGCCGAGCGGTTCTAGGCGCTTCAGTCTTGAACCGCGCGACCGCTACGGTGGCAGGTTCGAATCCTGCCTCGGTCATGGATGTGTGTGATGTCCTTAGGTTAGTTAGGTTTAAGTAGTTCTAACTCCAGATGTTAAGTCCCACAGTGCTCAGAGCCAAACCGTTGCTAACAAGACAAAGCAGCACAAACTTCTCCCCCTTCCATCAGTTGTGACGTCATCAATCAGAGAAAATTTAATGCATTCAGTATCTCCATTTTACACGAAGTCTAAGTCTTGGGGCCTAACTACACCAGAAGGGATTCTCCGGCCATTACTGCGATACGACCATTTCATTTTTTCTTTTTTTTTCTGTTAAGGTTTATATGCAGTTTACATGTTGTTGTTCGCAGCTACTTTACATCTGTGTGTATGTCCATCCTCAAGACCGTTTATAGTCCTATTTAAATTAGGCGGCATTTCATAATGAGCGAACTACTGTAGGTTACTCTCCCCAGTGACACCAGTGGTGGTCTGGCATTGTCGGCTCCGATTGTTTTGGCGCTTTCCCCTCCGCAAAGCATTGTGCCAAGTCGCGAGTAGGAAACTTTTACGCAAGTGAAAATTTCGCCGATTTCCAGAAGAAACATAAATCCAGCCTTAATTAACAACAGATTTTGACTTGCTCAGAGACTATAGAGAACCATAACATATATTCTGTACTATACGCTACTTTCAGAATTTCAAGGTTTTTTAAGAGTTATTTTTAGTCGCCTTTGGAATGGATGATATCTGTTTTCCTGCTGTAACAGAAAATACGGAATATTTGCATTAACATTGTCTATTTGACACCTAAATGGGAAGTTTCTAAGTGTGGTCTTATTTAGAAACTCACACATTCACGAACACAGTCGACAAAAGCACTGAAATGAATAACACGAACTCAACTAACACAAAGATACGACCATGAGCAGTGGTTATATGTATACACTATTGTGAAAATGGCAACATTCAGAGTGCCCGAATGAGCTCAAACTCGCAGGATGTGTATGTGAGAGCCTTTTTCGTAACAGTTGGGGAGTGAATAATGTGAGGCAACATTACGGTAATATGACATTATTGCACATTGATTATGATCATACTATCTAGTCTGCCTACAACGTTTGCAATTACAGATGTGTTGTCAAGAAATGTATTGGCTCGGAAGCTTTGAAATTTCGAGAAGACAATTCTCAGTATGGATCGTTGAAGCACACACATGTTACATTTATTTCGAATTAATGATATTTGCATACGGTGAATATAATAGTCACCGCGTTTACATTCAGATTTAATGGTGGAAACTGAGTTACCGTTGTCGTTAAATAGAAGAACGCTGAGCGAACTAAGATGTGTTAAGAGCTGTACAGTTTTCAGTGTAACCTCCGTCCAGAAGAGAAGGAAAGTAGTCAAGACACCGTCAGGTGAGGTGGTCTCTAAGAATAATCTCCTGCGAATCTCGCTGTCGGTGTAGTGTGCCTTCTTGGTTGATGTGTCATGTGCTTTGTTAATGACTACTTCCTTACATCTTCTCGGGACGAAACTGATTCTCGGATAGTGGAGGTCGTATTTATCGCTGATTACAGGGCGGGAACAGGCACAGTTCTTAGTAAAACCTCAGGCAGCAGCATTAGCATGCCACAGGCGAAGCTTTTTTCGGACGAACTGACGATTTTCAGCTGTTGTACAATTAGTTTTTTTGGCCCAGGTTTTCTTTTGTTTTTGGTCGTTACTAGAAACTTCCCTGACCTCCACAGTGAAGCATTGCCTCAGATGAGAATTCAGTATTTTAAAACTACGTTTGCGTAGCTTTGATATATCATATTGTTAAATGCAACCACGCTAAAAGCATTAGATTGTCGTAAGCTGCTTAACGTAAAACATTTATTTTATTAATTAAAAAATCTACAGTAAAGCACATTACAGATGATGGTTTGAAAACTAACTCATGTGCGTTTCCTTGGCAAAAGAACAAACAGTTTCATAGCTTTAAGAGCGACAGAATTTACTGTGGTTCAACTAATTGCACGTTTGTAACCAATTAACTAATGCGATCGTTACCAGATTAACAGTGTTTCCTATCAGTCTTCCACCTAGACGAATGGGGCACACTATTTTAAATTCTTATTCCTGAAGCCTGCAAACGACTCTTCGCTGGGAATGGCGTAATGAACACATCCTGTTTTACACGGCACCCTCTACAACTCGTATACCATTTATAAATGTAATTATTGAAATTATTTTGCTATTTTTGTTTGTGAAAATCATGTGATGTAAATACGCATCTACCAGTTAGGATTTTTATCTAAGTTTGCATAGGACGCGTTCCAGAAAATTATCTAGTTAATTTTTTTGTTATATTATGGTGCCTTAAATGACATGATTGCTGTCTGTTAGGTGTTGCATGGTTTTGGAAACTCAGCTGTAATAAAACCTCGCGAAAATAATTCGTTGTTGGGAAAATATATAAGTAATTTTTACTTACGGAATGTCTAGTATCTCATTTTCTAGAAACTCAGAAAAAATGAACATATACAAACCAGGCACAGATGTGATGTTACTGATCAACTTCTTTACTGTTACATGCCCCAGTCCCTGTGACCTTGTTAGCAGAGAACATTGGAGGCTATTCTTAAGTGATAACTAAGGAACTGCCAAATACAGATCTTTGTGGACCGTCCCTGTTTGAGAACCGTGCTGTGTGCTATCCTCCAAATTTCGACCGGCTCCTTGGCTTCCCTTGAAATTGGTCGCTAAAGGCAAAACTGGTCGGCCGTGATGTGGAATGTTAATTTTTAACAAAAGCTCACAGTCGTACTTAGTCATTAACAACTTTAAACATGGTCAGCAGATTATAGACATTACCTACTGACAAGCGAAATACGCCAGTCGCAAAGGCTAGAACCGGGTGAAAATTACAGGGTGTCTCAAAAGGTACTGTACAGCTTTAATGTTTTACAGCATCCAAACTAATTAAAATATTCACACTATATTTGGCTTACGTGGCACAGTCTGCACAAACCTCTTATCAGTCTGCACAAACCTCTTATGCCATTCAGACAGTTTCAACATGTGAGACTTTGTTGGCATGCACATTATCCAGTGTGCATTCAAGTTCTATCCGCACTCGGCACAACATACGCGCATCAACGGTGGCAATGGGAGCAAAGGTTCAGTTCTTTAAATCATTTATGTGGTTGACAGACGTCTTGTAGACACTATCCTTGACATACCTGCTCTGGAAGAAATCTGTTGGTGTTGCGTCAGGCGACCTAGGAGGCCAGTGAATTTAACCTCCTCTGCCAGTCCAGTGATGTTGAAACATCTGGTCTATAACATCTCGCACAGTCTAGAGCCCATTGTTGTCTGCATAAAATCCTTGTACCACCGGCTTCCTATACCGTGTTTGGAAGTTACTTGAAACCTGCATGTCCGAATTGGTCTGAATAAACCATTCCACACACTGAGCTTTTTCTCGAACCGTTGTCATTATGCTTCACTCACAACAACTAGCAACACACACAAATAAAACTTTTTGAATTTGTCGATCACATAAGCGAAACACGGTGTGAATATCTTAATTAGTTGGTGTGCTTATAATGCACTGGAATTGTAGTGTACCTTTTGATGCACACTGTGTATTGAAATGCGGCAATTTATATGTTTTACCACTCAACAAGGCAAGTTGCCTGCAAAACTCTGAAATTGTACACATTCAACGTTTGAAGGTTAACGAATCGTAAGACCTCAGGAGCGCAGGTCGCTTTGACAAGCAGTACCGTGTAACAGTCAGTTACGAATAAAGCCCTGGCCCCTGTTCTTTGAAAGATCCAACTCCCACCTACAAAACACAGCTTCAAACGGTTGATTACATTACAAATGAGTTAGTGTGTTAAATATTTGACGTTAAGATCAGTCAGTGGTACATGTGGATTCAGTCTGCTAAATGTATTGCGAATAGCGTTGGTACTAAGAAAGTAATGAGCTAAAACGTCATGTCTGTTGACGATGTTTTACTGCATGAACATCGAAAGTGTAGTACACAATAAACATTTTCCTTTCATATTTTTGGGTTCTAGGCGCTTCAGTCCGGAACCGCGGGACTGCTACGGTCGCAGGTTCGAATCCTGCCTCGGGCATGGATGTGTGTGATGTCCTTAGGTTCGTTAGGTTTAAGTAGTTCTAAGTTCTAGGGGGACTGACGACCTAAGATGTTAAGTCCCATGGTGCTCAGAGCCATTTGAACCTTTCATATTTTTATGGTGGTTAGCGGCGAAAAAGTGTTCCGTAAAGGTTTGCAATTCCGTACTAACTATTTTGGAAGGCACTAAGTGCTTTCATTCTCAAATACTGGATGAATATAATTCCAATCCCAAAGAAAGCAGGTGTTGACAGGTGTGAAAATTATCGAACTATCAGTTTAATAAGGCCGACTGCAAAATACTAACACGAATTCTTTACAGATGAAAAAACTGATAGAAGCCTACCTCGGGGAAGATCAATTTGGATTCCGTAGAAATGTTGGAACACGTGAGGCAATAGTGACCCTACGGAAGATAGATTAAGGAAAGGCAAACCTACGTTTCTAGCATTTGCAGACTTAGTGAAAGCTTTTGACTATGTTGACTGCAATATT
This sequence comes from Schistocerca americana, assembly GCF_021461395.2. Taxonomy (NCBI): domain Eukaryota; kingdom Metazoa; phylum Arthropoda; class Insecta; order Orthoptera; family Acrididae; genus Schistocerca; species Schistocerca americana. The sequence continues at coordinate 229,226,299 of NC_060123.1, forward strand.
CTCTTTGAAATTCCGAAGGTGTCAGTGATCAAATACGGGGAACAGAAGGCTATTTAGAATTTATACAGAACCAGTTATAAGAGTCGAGGGGCATGAAAGGAAGCAGTGGTTGGGAAGGGAGTAAGACAGGGTTGTAACCTGTCCCCGATGTTATTCAATCTGTATATTGAGCAAGCAGTAAAGGAAACAAAAGAAAAATTTGGAGCAGGAATTAAAATCCACGGAGAAGAAATTAAAACTTTGCGGTTTGCCAATGACATTGTAATCATGTCAGAGACAGCGAAGGATCTGGAAGAGAAGTTGGACGGAATGGACAGTGTCTTGAAAGGGGGATAATAAATGAAAATCAACAAAAGCAAAACGAGGATAGTGGAATGTAGTTGAATTTAATGAGGTGATGCTGAGGGAATTACAGTAGGAAATAAGACATTTGAAGTAGTAGGTGAGTTTTGCTATTTGGGGAGCAAATAACTAATGGTGGTCGAAGTAGAGAGGATGTAAAATGTAAACTGGCAATGGCAAGGAAAGGGTTTCTGAAGAAGGGAAATTTGTTAACATCGAGTATAGATTTAAGTGTCAGGAAGTCGTATCTGAAAGTATTTGTATGGAGAGTAGCCATGTATGGGAGTGAAACATGGACGACAGATAGTTTAGACAAGAAGAGAATAGAGGATTTCGAAATGTGGTGCTACAGAAGAATGCTGAAGATTAGATGGGTAGATCACATAACTAATGAGGTGGTGTTGAATAGGATTGGGGAGAAGAGAAGTTTGTGGCACAACTTGATTAGAAGGATGTATCGATTAATATTTCTGAGGCCTGAAAGGATCACCAATGTAGTATTGGAGGGGAGTGTGGAGGTTAAAAATCGTAGAGGGAGACCAATAAATGAATACACTAAGCAGATTCAGAATGATGTAGGTTGCAGTAGGTACTGGGAGATGAAGAAGCTTGCACAGGATAGAGTAGCATAGAGAGCAGCATCAAACCAGTCTCAGGACTGAAGACAACAACAACATAGTCTGGTTAAACTGCGCGCCGTGAGTTTCGCCGCCCAGTGACATATGCACCGTTTCTAGGAATAGTACTTATTGTGTTACACCGGTAACATAAGATTATACCTCCTAATTAGTTATTTATGACAGCATTTTAAATTTTAAAAATAGGTCAGTAATCATATGAAACATTGAAAATGAAACTTTTGTTGCCCCTGGAAGCAGTTAGATTAGCAACCTGGGACCTTGTACTGGGTTAGCCATTTAGATAGATACCTACACTGATGTGGCAAAAGTCGTGGGACACCTCCTAATATCGTGTCCGACCTCCTTTTTCCTGGGGTGGTGCAGCAACTTGACGTGCCATGGACTCCACAAATTGTTGGAAGCCCCCTGCAGATACATTGAGGCACGCTGCCTCTATTGCGGTCTGCATTTGCCGGTGCAGGATTTTCTCCGCCAACTGACCTCTCGATTATGTCGCATAAGTGTTCGTTGGGATTCATGTCGGACGATCTGGCTGGCAAATTAATTCACTAAAATAGTCCAGAATGTTCCTCAATCCAGAATTGTGGCTCAATGGCTCTGAGCACTATGGAACTTAACTTATAAGGTCATCAGTCCCCTAGAACTTAGAACTACTTAAACCTAACTAACCTAATGACATCACACACATCCATGCCCGAGGCAGGATTCGAACCTGCGACCGTAGCGGTCGCGCGGTTCCAGACTGTAGCGCCTAGAACCGCTCAGCCACCCCGGCCGGCCCAGAATTGTGGCACCGTGACATGACGCATTGTCATCCATAAAAAATTTTGGGAACTTCGCATCCATGAATGGCTGCAAATGGACTCCCAAGTAGCCGAGCATAACCATTTCCTGTCAATGATAGGTCGGTCCAGAGGACCCAGTCCATTCCATGTGAACACAGCGTACACGATTATGGAGCCACCAACAGCTTGCATAGTGCCTTGTTGACAGCTTGGGTCCGCTGCTTCGTGAGATCTGCGCCACACTCGAACGCTACCATAGCTCTTACCAACTGAAATCGGGACTCATGTGACCAGACCACGGTTTTCTAGTCGTCTAGGGATCAGCCGATATGGTCACGAGCTCTGGAGGGGCGCTGCAGGCGATGTCGTGCTGTTAGCAAAGGCTTCTGCGTCGGTCCTCTGCTGCTATAACCAATTAACGCCAAATTTCGCCGCTCTGTCTTAACGGATACGTTCGTCTTACATCCTACATTGATTTCTGCAGTTCTTCTCGCACTGTTGTTCGTGTGTTAGCACTGACAACTCTATACCAACGTCACTGCTCTCGATCGTTAAGTGAAAGCCGTAAGCCACTCAGTTGTGCGTGGTGAGAGGTAATGCCTGAAATGTGATATTCTCGGCACCCTTTGTTTCTCGGAGTACTGAATTCTTTGACGATTTCCGACTGCGTCTAGCTCCAAGTACCATTCCTAGTTCAAAGTATGTTAGTTTCCTCCTTACGGCCATAATCACGTCGGAAACCTTTTCACATGAATCAACTGAGTACAAATGCACTGCCCTTTTACACATTATGTACGCAATACTACCGTCTTTTGTAAATGTCCATATGTTGCTGTCCAGTGACGTTTGTCACAGTGTATATGGCCAGCAGATGCACGGGAGTCAGAAGCGAGATACCATTTGGTAAAGAAGATAAACTTTTGTTTGAAATGAAATGTGTTGACAAACGCAGTGGTGGTGGTGGTGGTGGTGGTGGTGGTGGTGGTGATGATGATGATATCATATACTCCGAGGAGCGTAGAGGACGATGCGGGAGACCCGCACCGCCTACTAGGTAAGGTCCTAGCGGAGGTGGTTTGCCATTGCCTACCTCCGACCGTAATTGGGATGAATGATGATGATGAAGAGGACACAACAACACCCACTCATCCCGAGGCTGGGAAAATCCCTGACCACGCCGGGAATCGAACCCGGGACCCCGTGCGAGGGAAGCAAGAACACCACCTCAAGACCACGAGCTGCGGACCAACATATGTAGTACTTAGCCATTTTTTGAACCAAAATGGAAGGTGGTGTGGTTTTTGGCTTCATCGAAGCGCAAACGTGAAGTTTCTGTTAAGTCGATCAAAACACAACGAAATTTAAGCTCTTTTGGCGAGATCTAGATAATGTGATCGCTGTGGCTCTTGATATTGATCTGCTGCAGTGTGGATACACACAAAATGTTTAAACATGTCAACTGCCCACGCTGCTCCATTCAGTTGTATTGTGTGGGTTACGTATGTAGAGACCCAGTCTGTGTGTCGTAGCTTTGCCTTAGATGCAAACTTACACGAGGAAGAAATACAAATAATCTGCCTTCATGTTGTTAGTTACTTCCTGCAGTGACGGTTTGTTTCGAAAGCCTTGTCGTAAATTGTACTACGATCTGTGGATGAAATAGGTAATTGAATTGACGCATCAGACACACATTGTTTCGCTGGCTGCAGGTATAAAATTTAAGGTATACTACACGCGCTTGACAGATATGAGTGGTCCAGAACTATGTTCAAGCTTGCTTGCCCGTCTGTTGGGGATTACGCAACCATTCGGACTGTTCCAGCGGTTGAGGTTTGATAGATTTTCAGTTATGGAAGCTTCTGCACGGATACTGGCGTACACGTGATTCGCCGTATACCTCGACAGCGTTCAGGCTTGTAGAAACTTTTCGAGGCAGACATCGTACAGCTACTATGCCACACGAGTTGAAGCAAATCTAACACAGATTGCTGGGAAACTTTGTCAATAAATGAAAGCAAACATTGTTTCAGTAGTATGAAATTGAAAATCGTCACAACTGGGCAACAAGGTTGCTACATACATTATACTTACTTTTAACAGAATACAAACCAGTGGATTCCTTCAGAAGAACGTGTCATCATGAAAAAGATACAACCGGGAAAAGGAAAAGAAAGGGAAAAAAAGTATTCTTGGGCAGGAGGAAATGGGTATTTAGTTAACAGTAACTGAATATATGTGTGTGTGTATGGCTGTTAGAGGTCTTCATAGACTTTAGCTCGCGAAAAATCGCATTATTGCTGTTCTTTTTCTGTGGAAGTTGAAATTTTTCTCATGATTGCATTCTGCAAGGCGACCAAAACGAAGAAATCGTCGGAGGCAAATGTTCATGTATTTGAAATAAAAATTTGTGATTTTAAAAGTGTGCTTCGTCTTGGACAAAACGCTAGAAGACGAATGGCTGTCAAGCTCAAGCTTGTAGTTGGGTATTTATCCACCCTCAGAAGCTGCACGGCTGCCGCGTTAACTCCGGATTCCGTGTGCGAACGCGCGCGCGCGCTTCTGGAACGTGACCGGTGACATTTGCGTAGCTAACTGTTCGGCCGCCTCGAGCGTGCACGGAGAAAGCTACTAGCTAGGCTCCTCGGGCTGTCGTAGGCGCTGCCACCTAAGACAGTCCGGGTGGCAACGGCCATTTCGCCCACAGGCGATAATTAATTGTTGTGATGATCGCGTCACAAATAGCTGTCGCTGCGTTTCACTTCTAGGCAGGGCACGTCCAGCCTGTAACAGGCGCAATGTCTGCTCAGTGGACGTTACGTAACAGCTCCATGACGGTTGGTACTCTTACACGTAAGTGCGAATGCTCGGAATTGTTCGTTGCAGCCATGGACGTTTCAATATCAGATTCCACATTGTTTGGTACTGTTGCCGTTGCCGTCACCAATTCGCATACTGATTTGATGCAGCACATTCATCTCTGCGAAACTACTGCCTCACACATCCTTTTGAACCAAATTACTGTAATGAAGCTTTCGTGCCCCTCTGCAACTTTACTCCTCCACATATCCCTTCATTAGCAAATTGACGATACGTTGATGCCTTTGATTGTGTCATATCAACCGTAATCCTCCTCCTCCTCCTCCTCCTCCCCCCCCCCTCCCCTAATCGGGTGTACCGTGACATCCTCTTCCCTACTTCTTTTGGTATCCTGACCTGACTGTTCAGTCTTTAGCAATATAATGTAGCATCCCACTTCAAAAGCTTCTGATTTCTTCTTGTCTGAACCTTTTATCGCTCACGTTTGACTTCCGTATATTGCAACATTCCATAAAAATATCTGCAGAAAATCCTTCCAACTGGTTAAAATTTATGATAGATTTTAACAAGTTTTTCTGTTTCAGAAACGCTGTTCTTGCTATTCCCAGCCTGTGTTGTGTCTCCTCGCTACTTCCCTGTCAGTTATTTTGATGTCCAAGTACAAAAACTAATCAGCTACTGTTACTGCTTCAGTTTGTGATCTAATTCCCCCTCATCGTCTGATGTAAAGCAACTGCGTTGCATTACCTTTGTGTTACTTTTGTCGATATTCAACTAATAATCTCTTTTTAAAGACACCACCCATTCCGTTAAACTGATTTTTCCAAGTTCTTTACGTCTCTGACAGAATCAAAATGTCATCAGCAATCCGCGAAGTTTTTATTTCTTCTCTGTAAATATTAGTGGCCTTACCAAATTTCTCCTTGGTTAACTTTACTGCTTACTCAGTGAATAACCATGGGGACTGGCTACAACTCTGTCTCACTCCGTTCCCAGCTACTGCTTCACTATCGTGTCTTTTGACTGAAGTCTTATTGTACATACCTCGTGCATAACCTGTCTCAAGTTATATTTTATGAGTGCTACGCTACCCTCACAATTTAACTGTGTTTCTGTCTTCCAATAAGTACCTAAAATTGTACCGATTAATCGATAATATCAGAACGAAAGAAACAGTATCGACTGTAGTGGAAGGTATTGATTGCTTTTTTGGTTTTTAAGCTTCTCCTGATCACAAAAAAATATTAATTTAAGACACAATTCAAATTTTGCTGCCGGTATGTTTTCAAGAACCAGATTGAATATAAAATGAAATAGAAACGTCGGAAGTAAACGACAAATACCCTAATCTCAAACAAAATACAGATATTGTCATAAATTTTAAGCTATACCTAATACTGATATTATGGTTCTTCATTTCAAGGTATTTTTAAGACAAAAAAACCAATTTTGAATACAAGACAAATTATGGAACGTACGCAAGTGTTTTTTTGAGGGGGGGCAACTCGACTATAAAATCAATGCTCCAGCACCATCCCAAGATAATGAGTGCATACTCAACATTACTTGTGTTTATTACTGAAATCTGATACGTTTCTTAAGTGCTACACAGGGTATGCACTTTTTACTACTAGACTTATGTTACCTGCGTTTAAGTTGCTAGTGACACGATATTATTTTCCCAACACCATTTCAAGCTCCCTAAACCAATAGTTTAATATTTCATACGATACTGTGAAATTGCCGAATACTTCGTATCTATACCAATGCCTTAGGGATAAAAAGTAGCTCGTAACAAACGTTAAAATTTTTGTAACTAATTTCTTGTGTTCATTCAATACAATGGCCACAACTTAGTCTAGTACGATATATTAGCAACGAGAACAAAACGCGAAGATGGCGAGTACTGAATGGGGTGGCTACAAGGTGGTGGTAGACAGAACGGCGCGTGATGTTTACACATGTGTTTGCGGACATGTCGTTAAATAGAATATCGCACTAGACTCATATAGGACCGTGAGTCGGCCAAAACAACTCTGCTAAATAACATTTTATTTGTCACTACAAACAAACAGACGTTTCGCGGTGACACTGGGCTTCGTACGAAACACCTTTTGAGCGTTATTTGTTGGAGTCCTTCAGCGCGTTACAAAAACGAAGTTATAAGGATCTGCTGAAACGCCGAAACAAATGATTGCATCGCTTTGAAGCATTCGTGTTACAGGTTGCCACCAATTAAGTAAGCGCGTGACCTCTCACGCTGTATTTCTTTGTTGGTGTTATTGTTGTTTCGTTGTTGTCATGTTCAGTTCGCGTACTTGTTTGATGAAGCAGCTCGCCACGACTGTCTGTCGTGTGGAAGCCTGGCGAACTTACAGCTCTTCGAGCAGCACGAATAGTGAACATATACTCTCCTAAACCTAATTTTCGTCAAATAGAGCTGCAGCATTAGTGATGTCAATCCTAAATTCTACCATATCTGAGACTGTGGCCGCTTTTGTCGCAGCAACAGTCCCAGTTTCCTATATTGTTCAAACAAATTTCGGGCTTGCAGCCGGTCGTTGTTCAATACTTCGCACGATATTTCAACTGGGCACCTGCCAGTCATCTTCAGGTGAGCCGTCGCAGACTCAAAGTATTGGACGACGACCGGCTGCAAGCCCGAAATTTGTTTGAACAGTCAATTCGCCGGAAAATTTTAAAATTCACAATAGTTTTCTATAATGTCTGACGATATTATCGTTGGCAGTCGAACAAAACGTGGCGTAACATAAGCGGTCCCTGTTCTTCCAGAAAGCTTATGGACTGCCGGTAAACACTTCTTGTGCTCGTGGTTTCTGTTCCGAACATTTCTTACTACACTACATGCGGCTCTGTAGCTGCTTTTCGCAAACTTTGTATCTAATCGTTGCAATTGAACTGACCAGAATCCAAACAGTGCCTGCAACCTTTGCAAGCGAAGTTTATGGCTTACACGAATGTAGGTCGGTTTTGAACCGGTAGAGCTGAAGGTTTGCTCAGGGTGTCTTTTTTTTCTTAATCTCCTCCATTGATTACCGGAAGAACATGAGACATAGTGTAGAAGTTGTACATTATCTTTCACTTTTCTTTTGCCGTGAACGCTCTAATAGCTCCGTCTCTTTCCAGCATAAGTCGAATAAGAGGAATCTTGAAAACTGATTTCATTTGAGTATAATTACTTTTAGCGACCTTTTAGGACATTTCCAAAACCTTAAACAAAGAAAACGTAGAAGGAATACATACGCGTCAATTAAACATTTCGGACGACCTTACTAGAGACGGTTGCATTGTACTCTTTGGCATTGTTGTCGTAATCTTGAGACTACGTAAAGGTTAAGTTTACGACTTAAGTGGTAGTATGTCACGTAAAAGTCCCTTGATCTCTGCATAACTATTACAATCTATATGCATTTAACTGTGCGTGCTAATGTTGAAAAGACCTTTTTACATTTTTACCGTCTCCCCCCCCCACTCCCCCCAACACTCCTCCATTATTAAATTAATTACTTCTGATATTTAAGGATGTGTCCCATTAACTTATCCCTGCAAACAATGTGCGTCAATGTGCGTCAAAGCTCTTTTTTTCCTCAATTTGATGCAGTACCTCTTAAGTAGTTACTGTATCTGCCCATTTAATTTTCAGCATTTTTCTATAACACATCATTTATTGTCTCCTTGTCTGCAACTGTTTGTCGTCCATGTCTCATCTCCACCATAGAAGACTACAGTTCAAAATATACTTATTCTTTCCTGAAAGCTTTTCTTGCTGTTGCCCGTCTGAATTTTATTTTCAAGTTGCGTACTACTATCAGCGTCTCATCTCCTTATCCAGTTGCTTCAGAACATCACTTGACTCAGTTCGACTACATGTCTCTTGTGCAGACACTCTTCAACAACGAATGGAAAAACTTAATAGAGCAATTTTCAAAGTAGGCCTAAAACTTAGGTAAGTAAAAGTAAAAGCAATCGTCAATCCTAAGATTGTTATTAACACCACACTGCCATACAAAGCATAGTCCTGTTGAAGGTTGTTGGCCGGTATAATAACAAAAAAGTGTGTAAGCAGAACATAAAAAAGAAAACAGTACAAATTAGTAATGAGGCTATTTAATCAATTCTAAGAGCTTTTATTCGCAGGACAATTGAAGACAGTGATAAGACTAGGCTTAGAGAGCAGAAAGCAAAAGAACAGTAGTATCCTTTATTGTTTTGGGTATATGCCTGTTAGACAAAGGCTTTCAGTGCTAAAAACCGCTGAAAAACTGACAGCTGCTCGGCAGGCAGGAGAAACACGGAAACACATGAATTGACCAGGGAAAAGACTGGAGTGGAATACTTAATAATGACCATAATGGAAATGGACTGGAGGTTGGCGAGAGATGTAGCCAGGTGAGTAGATGACGGGTGTACAACGGGAATTCCTTGCTGGATTGCAAGAGATGACGTAAACACCAAGTTTACGACCTGATGGAAGGCCGTTAGGTAACATTCGCAAACATACTGAAGCAACATGGGTGCTCTTAGCTCAAGACTTTAATTCCTGGGAAGTTGTAGAGAAGGCCTTTATCCATCAGTAATTAAAGGTCGACGACGGCGACGATGACGATGAAATTGCAGCAATATTTTGTTTCCAAGACTTGAAATAGCACCTGGTGCAATTACTGACAAGGGGAGGCCACGACGTTTGGAACGCGGGTTTACTGCAGACAGCGTTCACTCGTAGCACTCCATTAGGACAACAAAATGTGTAAGCAGTAGCGCGTACTTCTCAAGCGTTATTGAGAAAATCGCAAGATAATGTCGGTCGTCAAATATATACCTGTGCGTGGCCATTTTTACCGTGAAGCCCAGGCAGCCGAGTGGTTCGAGCCCTGAATATTTTTATGTTTCAAGATACCGTTTTTAATTGATATACCTATTACGTATATGCACTTCTTTCGCCTTATGATTAGTTTCTAAATCATTCTGTTGGAAACTACCGAAAATATAGCTGTTGATGAAATGTATACCTGAAGTGTGCAAGCGAAGTTTTAACAGTGTGAGTAAAATACGACAGCGACATAAAATAAAAAATTGAAAAAAAATGCGGTTAGCGTTCAAGCCCCGTAATCGCTGGATCGAGTCCCGCTCGTCAGTTTTTTTTATTTCTGTCATTTTCTTTACTATTTATCTTACAATTGATGTAATGGGAAAAATACGTGTAATCGGACGAACTTTTATTAAATTTACAATGTTATTTGGCAGTCTACAAATTTTTATTATCACAAATAATATAATATTCATAACTACTGGCTAGTAAACGACCAAACGCATAAAGTGATACTGAAAATGTATGCTTGTCCGTGTCTTCAAAACTGTTCGTATTTAATCGAAAGAGAACGAGAAGTTGCTTATCTTGAAGACGCTATTAAAATACACTCGATACTGTATGACCAACGATCAGCGCCGATATTTAAGGAAATGCTGCCTTATGCGTGGTTTGCTTCCAAATTATCGGCTGAAAGAGAGGTTTTTGAAAAAGTTAACGAGGTTTGTTTTTCCACGGAAAACCTCAAAAGACCTTGCGTGTGCGGAAACATAGCATTTATTCAATGCAGCAGGTGCCGTTTAACTTTGTTTTTCATGTTTTTACGAAAAATACCAGCCCGCAACGTTTACTCGTAATGTCGAAAGCGGCGATTATTTATACATATTTCGAAAGCCGTCTGTGCCCGTCAAAACTTGGAGGTAACAAGTCGTTTCGGGCTGCTTCCAGGTATAAGGGATTTCTCAAATCACGGACAAGCATACATTTTCAGTATCACTTAATGCCTTTGGTCGTTTAATAGTCGGTAGTTACGAATATTATATTATTTGTGATGATAAAAAATTGTAGACTGCCAAATAACATTATAAATTTAATAAAAGTTCATCCGATTACACGTATTTTTCCCCATTACATCAATTGTAATATAAATAGCAAAGAAAATGACTGTGTTAGAAATGAAAAAAAAAAAAACCTGAAGAGCGGGTCTCGATCTAGCGACCCAGCGATTACGGGGCGTGAACGCTAATCACTTTTTTTTATTCCGCAAAAACAGTAACAAAAATGGCTACAATGAAATTATATAAATAAGGTGACAGATAATTGCAGTCATAAATTACAGCATTCAAAGAATGAGGCTTTAGCAGTAGCACAATTTAGCACCTTCACTGTCACCTTCAACTGGTGGCAGTTCAGCATGCACATTCTCTTCTTCTGCAGCCTGAGGTTCATCATCATCATTTCCCAGACCCAAATTAATCATTCAGTAAATCCTTGATGTGTGTTCCTTCCAGGGTAAGTTACGTGGACAGAAGAGCAGTCCCGAACAGCGACATCGCAAAATCGCTCACTGCCTCGTTATTTTTGTCAGTTCCAGCCTTCTAAACGCATCCATAGGGAGTTCAAGATCTTCCTTTATATCAGACACCAGATGTTTGTCGCCATATTCTTGTATCTGCTGTACTACTGATTTATTTTTCATGTGCGAGCTGCAGGTGAGGTTAGGGTCGGAAACGTGACCCAACCCATTCTCTCTCTACTAAGAATCCATTTCCTAACCTATACCCATTGTATTGAAGACAATTGGGAGCATGTTACCATATTTCTTATTGTGATTCTGATATTTAAGTATTTTCTCGAATTCATTTTCCATATACATCGTGTATTCAGTATGTTCATCGCTCCCAATATTGTTAAAAACATAGCTTGTATATTTGCCCATTAACCAAATCACTGCGTTATATTTTGCCTGAGGGTAGTAACTTTTCTCTGGTCTGAAAAACATGTTAGTCGGTACATTGTTTGCTGAAGTTTTTGTTGTTTGAGCAATTTTCTCCCTGGTCCACCTCCAGTTGATAACCCGATCTTCTCATGTGTAACGATGAGGCACACTATCAACGAGATTGCATTTGCTGCAGAGGTTAGTGTTACTTAAACCGATGGCAAAGAGACTCTCATTAGTGCTGATAATGTTATTAACTACCTTGTACCATGCTGATCTCACGTCAGACGAAAGAACATCACTACTGATGTTTTTCCAGACCACATTCCATGCTATTCCAGCATATTTAGTTTCTACGTTATTTTTCCTTTCATGTTTCCGTCTTCCAGCTAAAATCGCCTCCACTCGGCTGCCGGCGCTTCATGGTAAAAATGGCCACACACAGGTATATCTTGCGATTTTCTCAATAACGCTTGAGAAGTACGCACTACTGCTTGCACATTTTGTTGTCCTCGTGGAGTACTACGAGTGTACGAAGTCTGCAGTAAATCCGCGTTCCAAACGTCGTGGCCTCCCCTTGTGAGTGTAATTTTGTGGAAAAAGTCGGATGCGGTCATACGGCAAAGACTACCAAATCCACCGGTTAGTCCCTAAACCGTTAGGGGTAAAACTCAATGGGACTCGGGGCAAGTAAAGCTAGCAACCTGCTTCCCTGGTACTTTAAATATGATGCTGGCAACAATCAGAGCAAAACGCCTCGGACCTTTGGAGGTGACGGAGTCCCACCTCTAACTGACAAACCAGGGACTCCTAAGATACGACTTGGCAAACAAATGGTAATGAGATGGGGAGCTATTAATATTTATTTATTTATTCATCCGTGGAACAATAAATATTGTATGGATGTCGTCAGCATTGGGGGCTACTCTGGGAAGAAGGTAGAGCTGGCAGAGGCTGCAAGTAAGATGGGGCTGGACGTTTTAGCTGTTAGTGACATTCGGGTAAGGGGTGAGAAAGAAGAGGAAGTCGGAGAATACAAGGTCTACCTGTCAGGAGTCAAAGCAGGAATAGCACAATGGGGTGTAGGGCTTTACATCAGGAAGGAAATGGAACCCAGCGTAGTTGCAATAAGGTATGTAAACGAACTACTGATGCGGATAGATTTGACAGAGTCTAGCAAGAAAATTAGGATTGTGTCAGTATATTCGCATTGTGAAGGGACAGATCAAGATAAGATGGATAGTTTTTATGAGGCACTCAGTGATATAGTTGTTAGAGTAAAGGACAAGGACAGTGTTCTGCTCATGGGTGATTTTAATGCCAGGATTGGAAATCGAACAGAAGGGTATGAAAAGGTTATGGGTAAATTTGGAGAGGATATGGAGGCCAACAGGAACGGGAAACAACTCTAGGATTTCTGTGCCAGTATGGGCTTAGTAATCACAAAGTCCTTTTTTAAACATAAGAACATTTACCGGTATACTTGGGAAGGCAGGGGAACCAGATCTGTCATTGTCTATGTAATAACAGATCACGAATTCAGGAAGGCCGTGAGGGACACACGTGTATTCAGGGGATTCTTTGATGACACTGATCATTATTTAATCTGCAGTGAAATAGGGATTGTGAGGCCGAAAGTGCAGGAGGTCAGGTCCATATGTAGGACGATAAGAGTGGAAAAACTTCAGGATACGGAAATCAGGCACAAGTACATAACAATGACCTCAGAAAGATACCAGTTAGTTGAATGTAGTCAATTACAGTCATTGGAAAAGGAATGGACAAGGTACGGGGACACAGTACTAGAAGTGGCTAAAGAACGTCTTGGAACAGTAGTGTGTAAAGGTAGGATGAAGCAAACAGCTTGGTGGAATGACACAGTCAAGGCAGCCTGTAAAAGGAAAAAGAAGGCGTATCAAAAATGGCTACATACTAGAACTCAGGTAGACAGAGAAAGTTATGTTGAAGAAAGAAACAAAGCCAAACAGATAATTGCAGCATCCAAGAAGAAATCTTGGGAAGACTTTGGAAACAGGTTGGAGACTTTGGGTCAAGCTGCTGGGAAACCATTCTGGAGTGTAATTAGCAGTCTTCGAAAGGGAGGTAAGAAGGAAATGACAAGTATTTTGGACAGGTCAGGAAAACTGCTGGTGAATCCTGTGGATTCCTTGGGCAGATGGAGGGAATATTTTGAAGAGTTGCTCGATGTAGGTGAAGATACGATCAGTAATGTTTCAGATTTCGAGGTACAATGGGATAGGAATGATGATGGAAATAGGATCACATTTGAGGAAGTGGAGAAAATGGTCAATAGATTGCAGTGCAATAAAGCAGCTGGAGTGGATGAAATTAAGTCGGAACTCTTCAAATACAGTGGAATGTCAGGTCTTAAATGGCTACACAGGACAATTGAAATGGCCTGGGAGTCGGGACAGGTTCCATCAGACTGGACGAAAGCAGTAATCACACCAATCTTTAAACATGGAAACAGAAAAGATTGTAACAACTACAGAGGTATCTCTCTAATCAGCGTTGTGGGTACAATCTTCTCAGGTATTGTTGAGAGGAAAGTGCGAGTATTAGTTGAGGACCAATTGGATGAAAATCAGTGTGGGTTTACGCCTCTTAGAGGTTGTCAGGACCAGATCTTTAGCGTACGGCAAATAATGGAGAAGTGTTATGAGTGGAACAGGGAATTGTATCTATGCTTTATAGATCTAGAAAAGGCATATGACCGGGTTCCTAGGAGGAAGTTATTGTCTGTCCTACGTGATTATGGAATAGGAGGCAAACTTTTGCAAGCAATTAAAGGTCTTTTCATAGATAGCCAGGCAGCAGTTAGAGTTGACGGTAAATTGAGTTCATGGTTCAGAGTAGTTTCAGGGGTAAGACAAGGCTGCAACCTGTCTCCACTGTTGTCCATATTATTTATGGATCATATGTTGAAAACAATAGACTGGCCGGGTGAGATTAAGATATGTTGTTGTTGTTGTGGTCTTCAGTCCTGAGACTGGTTTGATGCAGCTCTCCATGCTACTCTATCCTGTGCAAGCTTTTTCATCTCCCAGTACCTACTGCAACCTACATCCTTCTGAATCTGCTTAATGTATTCATCTCTTGGTCTCCCTCTACGATTTTTACCCTCCACGCTGCCCTCCAATACTAAATTGGTGATCCCTTGATGCCTCAGAACATGTCCTACCATCCGATCCCCTCTTCTGGTCAAGTTGTGCCACAAATTTCTCTTCTCCCCAATCCTATTCAATACTTCCTCATTAGTTATGTGATCTACCCATCTAATCTTCAGCATTCTTCTGTAGCACCACATTTCGAAAGCTTCTATTCTCTTCTTGTCCAAACTATTTATCGTCCATGTTTCACTTCCATACATGGCTACACTCCATACGAATACTTTCAGAAATGACTTCCTGACACTTAAATCAATACTGGATGTTAACAAATTTCTCTTCTTCAGAAACGCTTTCCTTGCCATTGCCAGTCTACATTTTATATCCTCTCTACTTCGACCATCATCAGTTATTTTGCTCCCCAAATAGCAAAACTCGTTCACTACTTTAAGTGCCTCATTTCCTAATCTAATTCCCTCAGCATCACCCGACTTAATTCGACTACATTCCATTATCCTTGTTTTGCTTTTGTTGATGTTCATCTTATATCCTCCTTTCAAGACACTGTCCATTCCATTCAACTGCTCTTCCAAGTCCTTTGCTGTCTCTGACAGAATTACAATGTCATCGGCGAACCTCAAAGTTTTTATTTCTTCTCCATGAATTTTAATACCTACTCCGAATTTTTCTTTTGTTTCCTTTACTGCTTGCTCAATATACAGATTGAACAACATCGGGGAGAGGCTACAACCCTGTCTTACTCCCTTCCCAACCACTGCTTCCCTTTCATGTCCCTCAACTCTTATAACTGCCGTCTGGTTTCTGTACAAATTGTAAATAGCCTTTCGCTCCCTGTATTTTACCCCTGCCACCTTTAGAATTTGAAAGAGAGTATTCCAGTCAACATTGTCAAAAGCTTTCTCTAAGTTTACAAATGCTAGAAACGTAGGTTTGCCTTTCCTTAATCTTTCTTCTAAGATAAGTCGTAAGGTCAGTATTGCCTCATGTGTTCCAGTGTTTTACGGAATCCAAACTGATCTTCCCCGAGGTTGGCTTCTACTAGTTTTTCCATTCGTCTGTAAAGAATTCGTGTTAGTATTTTGCAGCAGTGACTTATTAAACTGATAGTTCGGTAATTTTCACATCTGTCAACACCTGCTTTCTTTGGGATGTATGAAACAGGCGAGATTAAGATAGGTGAAAACAAAATAAGCAGTCTGGCATATGCGGATGACTTAGTTGTGATGGCAGATTCTATTGAAAGTTTGCAATGTAATATTTCAGAGCTAGATCAGAAATGTAAGGACTATGGTATGAAGATTAGCATCTCCAAAACAAAAGTAACGTCAGTGGGAAAGAGATAGAAACGGATTGAGTGCCAAATAGGAGGAACAAAGTTAGAACAGGTGGACGGTTTCAAGTACCTAGGATGCATATTCTCACAGGATGGCAACAAAGTGAAAGAACTGGAAGCGAGGTGTAGCAAAGCTAATGCAGTGAGCGCACAGCTACGATCTACTCTCTTCTGCAAGAAGGAAGTCAGTACCAAGACTAAGTTATCTGTGCACCGTTCTATCTTTCGACCAACTTTGTTGTATGGGAGCGAAAGCTGGGTGGATTCAGGTTACCTTATCAACAAGGTTGAGGTTACGGATATGAAAGTAGCTAGGATGATTGCAGGTACTAGTAGATGGGAACAATGGCAGGAGGGTGACCGCAATGAGGAAATCAAAGAAAATCTGGAAAGGAACTGTATAGATGTAGCAGTCAGGGCGAACGGGCCTAGATGGTGGGGTCATGTTACACGCATGGGAGAAGCAAGGTTATCCAAGAGACTCATGGGTTCCGCAGTAGAGGGTAGGAGGAGTCGGGGCAGACCAAGGAGAAGATACCTGGATTCGGTTAAGAATGATTTTGAAGTAATAGGCTTAACATCAGACGAGGCATCAATGTTAAAATAGGGGATCATGGAGGAATTTTATAAGGGGGACTATGCTCCAGACTGAACGCTGAAAGGCATTATCAGTCTTAAATGATGATGATGAGGAGGAGGAGTCGGATGCGGCGTGCTGAGGTTATGCTAGCGTAGCAGCCAGTTTGGCGTGTCGGCTGCAGCGGCTGGCAGATAGGCGCAGGAACGGTGCAGGTGGCAGCCAGCGGCATTCCAAGGTCGGCGCAGAACAGAGGCCAGGCGGAGCGGGCTCCGCCGTCCGCATGCCCACGTACCTGCTGCTGCGCGCCACCGCTGTGTGGCGGCCACGTGTCGGTCGGCTGGAGACGTTCTTTTCACTTTGGACGTCAACGGAACGACAGTTCACCTCAGAACGACAGTGATCAGACGTCCATTGATTATCCAGTCACGCAATATCGACATCACACCGGGCTTGTCCGCCCCCCTTCTGGAGAGCTACTGCGCGGTACGGCATCTTTGTTGTGATCTTCATTCCGATGATTGGTTTGCGACGCAAGAGGCCACTCGGGTCGCCAGTCATAGAATGGGGAAATTTTTATATAGGCTGTATCATAATTAGGAGCGAAAACTGACACGAGTGGTAGCAAACGAGCCGTGTTCACGAGCAGACAGTGACTCGTGTATGAAGCATTGTCCTGGTTAGTATAAATGTATTCGAAATGTAAACTTTCCTATCAAGTCAACATCTAATTCGGTTTAAATTTCACCCAAGACAAACCTACTGCAGTACGTTCCATGCCACAGTTTACTGTCGACTCGTACATGTTAAGGAACGTGTGCCACTTGGCTTCGGGTCTGGATGCAGAACTGCACTAGTTCCAGCAGTGGGTTGCGAATTCCTCCAGATGCATCCGGATTACGTCGTCAAGCTTGCCAGTCCACTACTGCCATGTTAACAGACGTGAAGTACACTTCACTATCGAGGTGACCCCAGACCTGTGTAGAGGACTGAGGTCAGGTGACATCCCGCGAGGTATGGTAGTGCGCGGTTGAAACTTATGCACAATTAGATGGGTAATTGAAAAGTTTACGTTTGAAATACATTCGTAATAACTAGGAGAGTGAAGTCAGTGGCGAATGGTAGTTACACGTTCGCAATTCTCTCTCAGGCAGGTATTTCGTGGACCCATGTTTACTGGAACGTTTTTGCTTCTCTTACTGTATACTTTCACACGAGTCAGTTTTCGCTATTAATCGTGATTTACCCTATAAATAACAACAAAATTTCTATTTTAATGTGTATAGTTAAATAAATTATAAATGTCGTGTCGCTCACAGATTGGTGCACATATCTCCATCTGATGCCATATCGTCTACAGCGTGTCAATATATAAGAATATTAATGACAGTAAAATTAGTAAATGCTCAAGGAAGGCAACTAATGTCTGAGGAATGGGGAGGAGAGGGCTGCAAATAATAATTCGTTTATGTGGAAAAATGTGCATACCTCTTTTCCTTTCCCCTCTATTGGTCCATTTCCTTCCCCTTTGTGCACCTCGCGCACCTCCACCCTCAATCCATCTCGCCCTCCCCCCTCTCCCCCACGTCCTCTTCCCTACCCTGTGTGGATCTTCTATTTGTCCCCTCTCTCTTAGGCCATCCTCTCTCTCTCTCTCTCTCTCTCTCTCTCTCTCTCTCTCTCTCTCTCTCTGTGTGTGTGTGTGTGTGTGTGTGTGTGTGTGTGTGTGTGTGTGTGTGTGTGTGTGTGGCAGATTTGGTTGAAATCTATACAGGGGTTTTGGGAGGAGATGCTGGACATCAACACATGCGATTATAGTAGGTACAAACCAAAGGGGTGAGGGAAGAACAATGAAACAAGCAAATGCTCGTAATAGACGTAGGTCTGGAAAGTAGTGGTTTCCGACTGAGTGCGCGAATACCTTATAGCAGAGTCCCGTTCTGCAGATATGCACTTGATGAGAAACACATTACAACAAGGGTTTCATGTGGCCACTGTTGATGTGAAGACTGGCTTTATCGTAGTCTCCTCGTTGATTTCCATACACATTTAAAAAAAGGTGTTACGAATGGACTGACAGCCCTCCACAATTCCCCAGTGTAACTCGACACTATCAACAGGACTGGAATGCAGCAATGCTATCAAATATCGCTCCACAGAAAAATCCGACGGGTTCAAGTGGGGGGGGGGGGGGGGGACCTAGCAGGCCTGGTATTCGTGACTCTCGACCGATACACTTCTTGTCGAAACGTTAGTTACCAGTACTTACGTATCTGGAATCTGATAAAACCAAACAAGGGCAGTTTTCCGATTTGTGTTGTGCGCCTTATTTACGACATTTCGAAATACACTAATCAGACAAAATGTGGCTACCAAGCCACTATCGATACAGACCCGTCCAGGCGATACCAGTGTTACCTGGCGAGGAATGACTGCTAGTCAGACGCGCGCACAGTGCATGTAGGATATCAGAGTGGCTGGCGTCTGTATGCAGCATGGGGACGGAACTAACATCAGACTTTAATGCTGAGCAGCGTACAAGTGTGTCTGAACATGCAGTGCATCGAACACTCCTAACGATGGTCCTCCACAGCCGACGACCCATTCTAGTGCCAATGTTAGCACCACGAAATTAGCAACTACTACTGAAGTGAGCACGTAACCATGAGCACTGGACGTTGGCACAGTGGCAGAGATTTGCATGGTCTGATGAAGCCCGATACTTTCTTCACCATGCCGTTGGGAAGGCACGAATCCGTCGTCTTCCAGGGCAACAGCTTCTTGACACCTGTACTGCAGGTCAGTGACAAGCTGGCGGCGGCTCCATTATGCTCAGTGCAACATTTACGTGGGCATCCATGGGTCCAGTGGGGCTCGTACAAGGCACCATGACGGCCAAGAAATATCGTTCACTGTTTGCAGACCGCGTACATCCCTTCATGACGATCATGTTTCCCGCCGGCAGTGGCATTTTCCAGCAAGATAATGAGCCATATCACAAAGCCAGGAGTGTGATAGTGTTTCGAGAAACCCAGTAGCGAGTTCCAGTTGATGTGTTGGCCCACCAACCCGCCAGATCTGAAAGTCTGGGATGTGATTGTACGTGGCGTCATAGTTCATCGCCTCCCTCCCCGGAATTTACGGGGATTATGTGACTTGGTTGTGCAGATGTGATGCCATCTCCCTCCAACGACCTACCAAGGCGTCATTGCTTTCGGGTCACGACGCGTCGCAGCTGTTGTCCGTGCCAAAGGTGGACATACCGGCTATTAGGTAGGTGTCATAATGTTCTGACCAGTAGAAACAAAATCGCAGTTTTGCATAAGTCGTATGGAGGAAACAATTGGTTCTGTACCTAAGTGTACAAGATTTTTTGGTTGTTTCATCGTCCTCCGATCTCTTTCGATTGTACATGTAATAGCCAAACACCCTATATACTTGAACAAGGATTTTCAGTTTCTCGTGTCTCCATAAATTATTTAAAGTAGAAACAGGGGTGATATATGTGAAATGCCAGCGGGTAGTTCCTGTCACCCCATCTATCCTGATGACGTCATCAGGGATGATAAACATTCTTCTTCTTCTTCTTCTTCTTCTTCTTCTTCTTCTTGCGTTACGGCCTCTGTAGGACCACGGGTAGCACCTTCGTGGACTGCATTTTCCTCTTCTTCTCCCAGAACCTGTTCATTCTTTCTCTTCTTCTCTCCCGCTCTTCTTCCTAGATCTTCAGTGTCCGTTTCTCCTGTCGGCTCCACTGGTGACACCGTAATCTTTTCCTGTATTCTTCTGTGTCATTGATCTCAGTCATATTGGTCGTGTATATTTGTTCCTCCAATTTTCCTTTCCTTAGACCTTGACCCCCCCCAATTCCAACCAGTCGTTCCGAAGTTAAACAACCCACTTGGTGCCTGTCTTTCCCCTAGTCCTCCCTGTTGTTTCCCACACTCTCTTCGTCATTCTGTCCTTACTCATCCTAACTACATGTCCAGCAAACCTTGCCCTTTTGAGTCTGATTTCCCCGGATATTGTTCTCATGTTCCGGTACAATTCTTCCCTAGGTCTTCGCATCCACCTCTCTTACCTCTTTTGGGACCTAGTATTTTTCTCAGTATTTTTCTCTCTTCTTTCTCTAGTTGTTCTGCCCCATTTCTCCCTAGTGTCATCGTCTCAGGAGCATATAATACTGCATTCCTCACCGTTGCCTTGTAGTGGCGTATCATTGCCTCTGTGGATATATTCTTTTTATCGTATATGTCTCTCATCATGCAGAAGGCTGACCTCATCTTATTTATCCTCTCTGTTATTCCCTCCTTGCTCTGTTCCTTCCTGTTATAAATTCTCCCAGATATTTAAATTTGTCCACCATTTGCACAGTGCCTTCCGGTGTTTCCCAGTCTGCAGTGGTATTTAATGTCTTTGTCTTGTTATAGGCGATCCTCAGTCCCACTTTTCTCGCTACATTACTTAATTGTCGAGTTGTGTCTTTGCGTCTTCTTCCGTCTCACTTACTATTGATGTCTTCAAAGGCTAGGCAGTCCACTTGTCCTTTTTGGCCACTGATGATAAACATTCATCATGTTACATTACTTTTCCTGTATCAGTGTGCTGCTGTGGTTTTTTTCCGTTTCTTTTTTTCGCCCTGATGAGAAGGGAAGCTTGTTTGCCGATGATGCCTTGGCGGAAAGTTGGCGCCACCGCCCTCTGTGCAGACGCATCGCCATTCACGACGGGTGCTTGTGCGTGAGCATGCAGGCGGCGGGTCACGGCTGTGGTGGAATCCCGCGGCGCATGCGCAGAGGTGGTGCGGACAATGGGGGGACGCAGAAACGAAGGTGGCGTGGCGTGGTGTGCGATACGCGCGGGCGGCGCCCTTCGCACGGGCCGTGGGCGACTGGCTGGCGGCAGAGCGCCGCGCCCTGCAGGGGCCCTGGACAGAGGACGCGGCCGGAGGCAGCAGTCCACAGCCTCCTGTTGTCGAACTTCCTGATACACGTCGCAGACGGAGCACGAGTCTATCTCACACTACGCGTAAAAACTTTGAACTGCTATTGTGCTGAACGCCTTCTGCCGGAAACGATGTACACTACTGTTCAAAGTATTGCAAGTCCCTTTAGAATTTTGGTACAGAACGTCTAAGAACCCATTCGTCCTTGAAATTTCAAATATTTATTAAAGAGAGATTGTCTACGAGGAAGGACAAGATCGTTTCTGATATCTTAATTCAAGGAAATACACTGACGACCCAAAACATTACGACCACTGCCCACCACGAGGGTGAATGCCTCCTGGTGGTGCTGCGGGCACGTGACGCAATAAAGGAAGAGTGTAAGCGGAAGAGGGACGAACGGGCAGTCATTGTAGCGATGATACGTGCCGCAAATACGGAAATCCACTGATACATCTACATCCATACTCCGTGAGCCACCTGACGGTGTGTGACGGAGGGTACTTTGAGTACCTCTATCGGTCCTCCCTTCTATTCCAGTCTCGTATTGTCCGTGGAAAGATTGTCGGTATGCCTCTGTGTGGGCTCTCTGTGATTTTATCCTCATGGTCTCTTCGCCAGATATACGTAGGAGGGAGCAATATACTGCTTGACTCCTCGGTGAAGGTATGTTCTCGAAACTTCAACAAAAGCCGGTACCGAGCTACTGAGCGTCTCTCCTGCAGAGTCTTCCACTGGAGTTTATCTATCATCTCCGTAACGCTTTCGCGATTACTAGATGATCCTGTAACGAAGCGCGCTGCTCTCCGTTGGATCTTCCCTATCTCTTCTATCAACCCTATCTGGTACGGATCCCACACTGGTGAGCAGTATTCAAGCAATGGGCGAACAAGTGTACTGTAACCTACTTCCTTTGTTTTCGGATTGCATTTCCTTAGGATTCTTCCAATGAATCTCAGTCTGGCATCTGCTTTACCGACGATCAACTTTATATGATCATTCCATTTTCAGTCACTCCTAATGCCTTCTCCCAGATAATTTATGGAATTAACTGCGTCCAGCTGCTGACCTGCTATATTGTAGTAACTGCTTCCAGTTGCTGACCTGCTATATTGTAGCTAAATGATAAAGGATCTTTCTTTCTATGTATTCGCAGCACATTACACTTGTCTACATTGAGATTCAATTGCCATTCCCTGCCCCATGCTTCAATTCGTTGCAGATCCTCCTCCATTTCAGTACAATTTTCCATTGTTACAACCTGTCGACATAACATAGCATCATCCACAAAAAGCCTCAGTAAACTTCCGGTGTTATCCACAAGGTCATTTATGTATATTGTGAATAGCAACGGTCCACTCTTTCTTCGGAAGACTTCTCCCCATTGAGAATGGCATGCTGTGTTCTGTTATCTAGGAACTCTTCAATCCAATCACACAATTGGTCTGATAGTCCATATGCTCTTACTTTTTGACAAAAGGGCACATTGTTGTGGCTCAGCGCTGGAAACGGGAATCTCTGAAACGGCGAAGTTGGTCGCCTGTTAGCATATTACTGTCGTGAGCTCCTGTGAAAAATAGTGGAAGGATGGTGAAATAACGAGTAGGCCGTATGGTATTGGACGTCCGCGTCTCATCACAAAATGTGGAGGTCGGAGGATCCCCTGCTGTGTAATCCAGGATAGGCAGCTATCTGTGACAGATCTGGCGACAGAGTACGATGCTGGTGCAGGTACAAATGTTTGGGATCACACCGTTAAAAGGCCACTGTTGAACAAGGAGCTCCACGTCATATGACCCCTACGTATTCGTATGTGACCCAACAACATTGTCAGTTACGATTGCAGTGGGCACAGAAAAACTGAGTTTTCACCGTGGATCAATAGAAACATGTCACCTGTCGAATGAATCGCATTTCTTGCTACATCAGATCGATGGTTGGATCCTAACACGTCGTCAACGAGGCGAATGGTTGCACGGAACATGGTCGGCGCCACACGTGCAGGCCAATGAGGGCAGAATTATGCTATGGGACGCATTGAGTTGGGCTTTCGTGGGACCTGCGGGGGTAATCGAAGGAATGATGGCAGCAGTGAACTACCTGCATCGCTTCATTCTTAAAGTCTCCCCCTACGGCTATGACATCTTCCAGCAGGATAACTGTCCGTCTTGCAAGGTCAGAATCGTGCTACAGTGGTTTGAGAGGCATTACAGCGAACTCACATTGATGTCTTGGCCAGCAAATGTGCCTGATCTGTGCTCATTGGAACACATATCGGGCAACACCTGCGTGCACGTAAACCACCATCGTAATTTTCAGGAATTGCTTGACCTGTGCATAGACATGTGGTGCCACGTAGTTCTGCAATCCCGTCAAGAACTTGTAGCATCCTTGCCATAAAGAATCTCTGAAAAGTGGAACAACATGCTATTAAACAAGTGGTAGTAATGTTTTGGCTCATCAATGTATGGCAACAGTACTTACCTATCAGTACAATGACTTGCCATGTCACTGATGATATCGAAGTTAAATATTTTGATGAAATTTCCATTTAATTCGGTCATAGTGTAAAATATAAACAAGCGCAGTATTCAGATATTCACTAGTCGTACTTCAAATGATACTTTTTTTTTTACCCCTCTCCTCCCCCCTGATGACCCCTACGACATCCTTCACACTGTCGGACATAGTGTCGATCAATTTTCTAATGGCACTGATGTCAGTTTCATGTTGCCACAGTTTCACCATCACTTCCAACAGCTCCTTTTTTTGTTCAGAGATGCTTCTTGTGAACCCCTTTCCCAACCAGTCGCCACAAATTCTCAATTGGATTTAGGTCGGGTGAATTTGCCGACCAGGGAAGCACTCTGATATCCGATCCATTCATGACAGAACGAATCTGAAATGACAGATTTGGACAGTATGTAACAGCAGTAACCTTGGAAATTGCATTGCAAAGATAACAAAAAAAAATCACTGTTGTTCATGTATGGCATGGAACCAAATCCTAGAGCAAAATCCACTGCGCATCCGGGAAAGCACCACAGTGAACATCAGAGGGACCCGAAACACAACTTCGTATTGATAACCGTTCATTGTCCTCAGAACAAAATACAGCCTTTCAACATCTTGGTATGTCATTGCTCCCCACACCATTAACGATGGAGCATGTTTCATCGTTCGCACAGGGCAGTCAGGATCTATCCTTTCGTTGAGTTGACGAGTTGTGGTCTGTCACTCTTCATGGAAAATCGGCTTTCATCCGAAAATACCACAGTTCTTCACTGCTCTTTCGTCCAGTTTACGTGAAGTCTGGCCCAGCCAGCCACTCTTTTTCCTCAGAGCAGCAGTTAAAAACGGCTTGTTCTTGACAACCCTAGCCTTTATTCCAATTACACAGAGTCTTTTCCTAACAACTGATGAGCTGGAATCAACTCCTGTAGTTTCGTGCCATGCTATTGTCAGTGGAATAAATGTGTGGGCGCCAGCTTCCTTTGGTCATTAGCTTCTGCAGCCGACCTCGAGCAGTGTAATCTCTTCACAATTTGAGTGTTTTGCAGGCCTTCGTTGTGTAAAAACTCGATGTATTTTGTTCTTTCTGGGCGATAATTCTTGAGTTTTCGCCATGACGGCATATGCACATACGCACAGTAGGTAGAAAATTAAAAAAAAACTCCAGCAGAGGTCTGTTCATACAGAGCCCTTTCTGAGACAAAGATCACAGTATGATATCCTCACTTTAATATAGAATCACGCATAAAACAGCTGTGAGAGTTTACGCTGCTCGTGTGAACTATGGGCAGGATAGTTGATACCAAAAGTAGACGGCATTTGAGAGAGTTGGGAAATTTAAAATTCTTATTTCGCTTGGCCATTTTCTGTAGACTGAATATATTTTAAATCGATCAGTGCAACTGCAAAAAAATGCGTATTTTCGTCGCCAAACGCGATTCGTTTCATTGGTAGAAAACATCTGTAATGAAAGATAATTACAATTCGGCTTACTTTCTAGACCTGATTCGTTAGAAAAGATAATTTCACTTCGGGATGTTTATGTCTAGTACTCTTGCGCATCGTAAAGTGCCGTCTGCTTGCACTGTTTTGAGATACTCGTTTGACACGGCCGTTTTTTCCCTCCTAATCCCACATTGCTTATTTCTTGATGTGAAACGCGACACACTGTAGCACGGCTACCGTTTGTTTGCATACTTCTGGCTGAACGTGCCTCTGGGCTTTTTTGTGTGTAGTGTTGCCAACTTAACCGCTAGTTGTGATTTTTCTTGATGTAAAAAATGTATTTAAATTGTAAGTAAAATGAAGGAGTAGTGGCGAGGAGGTGCATCGGGGAGAGGGGGGGGGGGGGAGGGAGGGAGGTGGCAGACGACCGACTGACCAGTCTAATGCATCTGTGCCCTCTGCCCCCCCCCCCCCCCCCCCCCCCCCCCCCCGTCCCGCTCCCTCCTGCTTGGCATGTGCGCTGAACGCAGTGTTACGGAAACTTGTGCCTGCAGCAGCGTTACACTCTGTTGTCAGATCTGCCATTGATCGAGGCCCATCGTACTCGAAGCCTCCGGCCGCCCCATATTCTGCGATGAGGCGTGGACGGTCCTACATCTTGCAGCATACTCGTGATTTCACGGTCGTTCAGCCGCTATCCACAGATGATCACGACAGCGCACGCGAAGAGTTGACCAGCTTCGCCGTTGTGAGATGCTCGTTCTTAGATTTCGGGCCATCTCAATCTGTCCTTTCTGAATGTCCCTTATGTCAGTGGGTTTCCCCATTTTTGGCCCATGTATTCGCTAGTATGATTCCCTATTCGCTTTTTTTTATTTTTAGCTATTGTTGCTTTGTTACAGTAGCATCTGCGCTGAGCAAACGATTTTGGATTTTTTAAGTAACGGGTTCGGCGGTGGAAAAATAATAATTCATGCGTAATCCCAACGGCATTAATCATCGAATGTGGTGATCAACAATCCTATCTAACTCGTTTCGCTCAGTTTGTCAACACTCTATGTCTCACAGTTCCGTTGTTGAAGCATGTAATGATAATTCTGTAAATGAACACTGGCACAATTAAACGAGTCTACTTCCTACGATAAAGTAACTGAAATTCAAGATTTCGACCCGTCGTTTTCGAAATCGCTTGCAGTGATGAAAATCGAACCGTGTCCAATTTAGGGAACGATTGCGCAATCTGTCACCTACATTATGTGATACTGCTGAACAAACTTCCCTTATGTGTCAGATCGCTTAAAATATTGATCACTATTAATAAATACCAAATGTATATTTTCATAGCGCTATTGTACTCATCGATGCAGCATACTGGCAGGAATGTGAAATAATGTTATTGATATACTAATGTTTTACCTTCCTTTATCTGTTGACGTTGTTATTAGCATTGTTTGTACCAACATTTCTGCTATTGATGGGTCTTATTATACCGAATACGTAGGACCATGCACTACTTCCACGCTGTTTGCCCTGGAAGAAAGTATTACGTTTTGTCTTGAAGCAGAAAGCGGATGTAACGTGTTTCAAGCGTACGTTCCGCGTGCTTATGATTATGACTTTTCTCGTCTACTTACAGCGCAACATATACAGAGTGGTCAGAAGCAGCCTGAAAAGCTTGTAAGGTTGTTGTAGCGTAGATTGTGCTGATAAACAGTTGTTCAGAAAAAAAAATGACACGTTGCTTCGTTTCAGAGTTAATTAGCATTGGAGTTAGCCCATCAGGCCATTGCGCGGCGCAAATTCAACCTCCCTGCCAGATACAATGGCGTCAGTTCTCACAGCGCAGATGATAGCGCAAGAGACTGCTCGCGCTTTGGCTCAGGTTAGATCCTTACTATTGTCCTGTGTCCAGTTTCTGTATCGCTTTATTTTTACGGTTTTAGGAAACCAGACGAAGAAAACATTTGGCGACACTTTTCCTTGAATTTGCGCGCGCAGCGGCCTGGTTGGATAGCTTCAATCCCAATTAACTTGGAAACGGCGCAGTGTATCGAATTCTTTTCTCAACAATTATTTCCTAGCACAACCTACCCTGCAACACTTTTAAAAGCTTTTCAGACTGGTTCTGATCACGCTGTGTGTGTTTCTCTAAGCTTCTGATGTGTCTGAAAAGCGATGTTAAGCAATGTGTTACCAGTTTTGTCTTCGACACTGAGACTTGGACTTTCACTGCGAAAAAATGTTTTTAATCAATAAGGTTTGCCCAACGACAATTGAGAGGTATGTGTTCGAAATTTACTGGGTCAGAAAGAAAAGCAAGTGGGTCGGGGAGCAGACTAGAGCGGGACCCGAAGTTTCGTTTAAGCATTCTGCATATCCCCACTACAGTTCACAACCGTTATAATGGCATTCCACTGCAAGTAAATTGCGTCTGTACTATCAAAAGGAAATTAGTTTAATACCACTCCCACGTAAGAAGGAATCGATGTACAGTTTTACCAAGGCTAACATAAAAAATGAACTCGTAGGTGCGGTAGTATTCACACAAGTACGTATATCATCATCATCATCATCATCATCATCACCACCACCATCATCATCATTATAGTTTGCCTTTTGGTATCCGCAGCTCCCCTGGACTTTCCCATGAACTACAGCGTTCATCCATTCGCATCAGCCGCGCCATGTCACGGAATGCGCGGTCGCTCCCGCCGGGGGTTCGAGTCCTCTCTCGGACACGGGTGTGTGTGTTGTTCTTAGCATAAGTTAGTTTAAAGTAGTGTGTAAGTCTAGGGACAGATGACCTCAGCTGTTTCATTACGAGAAGCAAGTTGTACACTGTGCAGTCACATTGAGACCACTTGTCAAATGCCTGATAAACCACTTTTGCACCGTGGACCGCTGCGAGACGTGCAGGAAGTGTGTCTTGAGGCCGTGGAAGGTACCGAAAGGGATGTAGAGCACTGCCAACTCCAGTTCCGCGGCCGTTTGCGCTAGGTTGCTCGATTGACGATCCATGGCACCAGCAGCTCGATCGAGGTGGTCTCATACACTACTGGCCATTAAAATTGCTACACCAAGAAGATATGCAGATGATAAACGGGTATTCCTTGGACAAATATATTGTACTAGAACTGACATGTGATTACATTTTCACGCAATTTCGGTGCATAGATCCTGAGAAATCACTACCCAGAACAACCTCCTCTGGCCGTAATAACGGCCTTGATACGCCTGGGCATTGAGTCAAACAGAGCTTGGATGGTGTGTACAGGTACAGCTGCCCATGCAGTTTCAACACGATACCACAGTTCATCAAGAGTAGTGACTGGCGTATTGTGACGAGTCAGTTGCTCGGCCACTATTGACCAGACGTTTTCAGTTGGTGGAGATATCTGGAGAATGTGCTGGCCAGGGCAGCAGTCGAACATTCTCTGTATCCAGAAAGGCCCGTACAGGACCTGCAACATGCGGTCGTGCATTATCGTGCTGAAATGTAGGGTTCCGCAGGGATCGAATGAAGGGTAGAGCCACGGGTCGTAACACATCTGAAATGTAACGTCCACTGTTCAAAGTGCCATCAATGCGAATAAGAGGTGACCGAGACCATCACGCCGGGTGATACGCCAGTATGGCGATGACGAATACACCCTTCCAATGTGCGTTCACCGCGATGTCGCCAAACACGGATGCGACCATCATGATGCTGTAAATAGAACCTGGATTCATCCGAAAAAATGACGTTTTGCCATTCGTGCACCCAGGTTCGTCGTTGAGTACATCATCGCAAGCGCTCCTGTCTGTGATGCAGCGTCAAGGGTAACCGCAGCCATGGTCTCCGAGCTGATAGTCCATGCTGCTGCAAACGTCGCCGAACTGTTCGTGCAGATGGTTGTCGTCTTGCAAACGTCCTTATCTGTTGACTCAGGGATCGAGTCGTGGCTCCACGATCCGTTACAGCCATGCGGATAAGATGCCTGTCATCTCGACTGCTAGTGCAACGAGGCCGTTGGGATCCAGCACGGCGTTCCGTATTGCCCTCCTGAACCCACCGATTCCATATTCTGCTAACAGTCATTGGATCTCGACCAACGCAAGCAGCAATGTCGCGATGCGATAAACCGCAATGGCGATAGGCTACAATCCGACCTTTATCAAAGTCGGAAATGTGATGGTACGCATTTCTCCTCCTTACACGAGACATCACGACAACGCCGGTCAACTGCTGTTTGTGTATGAGAAATCGGTTTGAAACTTTCGTCATGTCAGCACGTTGTAGGTGTCGCCACCGGCGCCAACCTTGTGTGAATGCTCTGAAAAGCTAATCATTTGCATATCACAGCATCTTCTTCCTGTCGGTTAAATATCGCGTTTGTAGCACGTAATCTTCGTGGAGTAGCTACTTTAATGACCAGTAGTGTAGATTCTCGACTGGATCTAAAGCCGGGAAATTTGGTGGCCAGACCAGAAAGGTAAACTCATCCGGGTGCTCTTCGAAACATGCAAGTACACTGCAATCTGTGTGGCACGTTGAGTTGTAGTGCTTGTAGATGCCATCGCGTCGAGCAAAAACAGACTGCATGTAGAGTTGAACGTAGCCCCCAGGGATAGGTGCATACCTGAGTTGATTCATTGCACCTTCCAGAATGCCGACGTCATCCGGGGAATACCATGAAAACATTCCCCAGACCATAACGCTCCCTCGTGGTTGCAGGGTGTTTGCTTTCGGACGTTTCGTGCCGTGCACGTCAACGGCCATCTGTGCGCTGGAGCATGAAACGTGATTCATCTGAAAACTGTAGGAAGGTTGAAGTTTGCTATGAGCGGTAGCAGCGATGGACATAACAAATGGTGGGAGAGGGGGAGAATGAGGAACGTGACGAAATGCTATTAATGAAGGTAGTGGAAAAGAAGTGTCGTGATGGTTGAAACCTGTAAACATAAGGATGCGTAACTTGGGAAATCTTTGAGCATTCGCTTTACAGTTTGACAGAGGGAGAACTGACAATGTAAGTTTAATTTTTGGACGGAGAAGTTGTGTGTGCGACTGAAGGAAGCGCTTCAGCTTCTTCATAAATACAAAACGCTATTGAATTATGCGCATAATGCATAGTTAAGAGTTCCAGAGCTAGATTGCAGCAGCAGGGAAGGAGTTTGCGAATATTTTTCTTTTATGTATTGACACAGGTAGGATACTAGATAAGTGAGATCGCGAGTTTAGATTATGATAAGGTGACGCGTATTTAATCTCTGATGTGAGGAACTGGTGCCCCTGCACACTATGGAACCTATTGAAGTTGACGTAGCGTATGGTAGTCAAGTAACTTGTCTGGCCGCAACCTACTAACTGGACGCATGAAGCACTGAATTGGTAAAGTAGATGGGTGTTTCAGATGGTTCAACGAATGACTGCATATGATTACGTTACATGTTCTGTGGAAACATGTTCCGGAACTTTTTGAGGGCAAGCTGAAGTTTTCCTGTATGTGGCGATAGTATTGTGTGTCCACTTGTGGTGCTAATCCAAAGTTACACCCAGGTTCTCCATTGCTCTCTGCTAAGGTATTGGAATACTTCTGAGAAGAATAGGAAGCAACTATTCGCAATATTCAATATAAATACAAAACGCTATTGAATTATGCGCATAATGCATAGTTACGAGTTCCAGAGCTAGATTGCAGCAGCAGGGAAGGAGTTTGCGAATATTTTTCTTTTATGTATTGACACAGGTAGGATACTAGATAAGTGAGATCGCGAGTTTAGATTATGATAAGGTGACGCATATTTAATCTCTGATGTGAGGAACTGGTGCCCCTGCACACTATGGAACCTATTGAAGTTGACGTAGCGTATGGTAGTCAAGTAACTTGTCTGGCCGCAACCTACTAACTGGACGTATGAAGCACTGAATTGGTAAAGTAGATGGGTGTTTCAGATGGTTCAACGAATGACTGCATATGATTACGTTACATGTTCTGTGGAAACATGTTCCGGAACTTTTTGAGGGCAAGCTGAAGTTTTCCTGTATGTGGCGATAGTATTGTGTGTCCACTTGTGGTGCTAATCCAAAGTTACACCCAGGTTCTCCATTGTTCTCTGCTAAGGTATTGGAATACTTCTGAGAAGAATAGGAAGCAACTATTCGCAATATTCAGAAATTAATAATATCTGACGGGTCACTAACATCTCTTGGGATTTTACCGCAATACGACAGCAATAGGCTCCGAAGAGTGTGACAGGAGCCACACAAACAATCTTTGAAACCACTTCAGCGTAGTATATGAAAATATTAGCTGTCTCATTTTTCTGGCCAGTATGTCAAAATTTGACTGTACCACATACTTTGTTGAAGACTAATAATGTCGATATTGTTGCCTCGCGGTTGTGCATCGCATATTTCAGGTCATCATTTACTTTTATAATGACCGCAGTGAAGATGAAATGAAGGTAGAAGCAGCATCCAGCCAGGCAGATGGATGGTAGAAGGATCGAGGGAGTTCTTTGCTGAAATCAAAGAGCTATGGCGGTTAAGTGATCGAAGATTGGTTGGTGGGTTTGAAAACATGCAGGAATAACACTGATGCAAATAAAATGTTCAAATGTGTGTGAATTCACAGGGGGCCAAACTGCTGAGGTCGTCGGTCCCTAGACTTACGCGCTACTTAAACTAACTAATGCTAAGGACAACACACACACACACACACACACACACACACACACACACACACACACACACACACGCACACGAGAGAGGACTTGAACCCCCGGCGGGAGCGGCCGCGCATTCCGTGACATGGCGCCTGAAACCGCGCGGCTGATGCGAGTAGATGAACACTGTAGTTCATGGAAAAGTCCAGAGGACACACTCGTCCAGCAGCGGATGCCAAAAGGCAGACTTCAATGACGATGATGATATACGTACTTGTGTGAATACTAACGCACCTAAGAGTTAATTTTTTATGCTAGTCTTGGTAAAACTGTACATCGATTCCTTCTTACGTCGGAGTGGTGTTTAATTAATTTCCTTTTGATAGCGCAGACGCAAGTTGCTTACAGTGGAATGCCATTATAACGGTTGTGAACTGTAGTGGGGATGTCGTCTCAGTTCGCTGTAGACGCAAGCGTAGAGGAATAAATAAAGCGTCAGGTAATGAAAGTCCAACATCTTACGTAGTACTCGGTCGTAAGAGCTGCATAAAGTACTGGTACTGTTAACAAACGCCTCGGGTAACTCTCGTTATTGCAACTATACTTTGTTAGTGCGCTATTCCAAGAACTTGGCACGTAGGAAAGTAAGAATGCGGTTGCATCTAGTGGCTGGTTTCTGTTTGACCTTTCCCAGGTGCCGTTTTTAGTCCCTAAATCTGAACCTTGTGTTTCATGGCGTAGCATCAAACCGCTGTAGGACATAAAACGACTGGGACATGAAGCTGTAACCGCTATGCCACTCGCGTTTGAAGACAATGGCATGCAGAATGGCAGTAGGTCGTATTTGCGGAGGAGTATGAGGCAAGGTTTTGTTGTTTCGTGTAATTGTTTACCAAGGTGCGCCCTTTCAATTTTACGGACGGTTCTTCACGCACGAGATGAAATGTGAAACTTGTTACTCTGTCAATGGGTGTCACACTCACAAAAAAAGATAGATACCACATTTCATTGTGCACTTGTAGGATGGCGTGCATTGCATGACGAGGCAGACCAAAGCGTTCCTGAGTATCATTTTTCATTTGGAACGCCCTATCCTGACAATTTTAAATTTAGTGTCTTGGCTTCCCTGTATTTCAGGAACCACTGTAGTCATTGACATTATACTGTATGTTCTGAGTCTACTGAACTAGAATTGTTGCATTTCAGCCACTGTTTCGGAGATACAGTTTTTTAATTGCACGGTTAAAATTTTGTGTACTTTTTTGTACATTATCCTAAATAATTTTAATTATACATAACATTATGTTCTTCTTTTAGTTCAATAGACTCAGGATATGTATGTTATTACTCCTTGAAAATTTTAATACTCTACTGGAAGTGGTTTCTGAGATTTAGGGAAAAATGCAACAGAAAACGTAAATTTTGTGGAGCGACTTCTAAAGTTTCAAAAGACTGTAACTCACTTAATATATGCTTAATTTTTTATTTTTGGTCACTCAAAAGCACCCTGCACCGTACTATATGTTATCCTTTTGGTCTTTTTCCAACTTTTTTCTTCTTTCTGGACTCCTTAGTGGCCAACTGTGCTGCGTACTCTGCTTTATCAGTGCGAACCTTGTCGATCCGTTCAGGTTCCCTGATGCAGTTTGGATTAATTCCCATATGCTGTAGCACTTTCACCCTACCAATGTCGCCATCATTAAAAGCAATAACAGCATCACTGACCTCCCACTTTAGTGTCTTCATTCCAACAAAATCATTTTTTGGTAAGCCAGTCCATATAAGATTATTGAACGACTCATTGGGATTTTGAGTCTGACCTTGCAGACACTTCTTCAGTAATTCAGGATTTGCCAGGTCTCTTGTAAATAAGTTTTATGATATCCATAACTGGTGCTGGGATGGAATGTTTGTGGCTGTATGAACTATTTGAGTACTGGGCATTGCGGTAACTGCACCATGAATCAGGTCCAGGAGGGCAAATGTGGTGCACTGGTGTTTCATCAGTTGACAGTCTGTGGAAGAAGGTATCCCATACTGCCTGCTTCATTTTCAACAAATCTTCAGCATTATTTCTAATGACCATCCCATAATACTGCTGTATTTCATCAATCATTTTATCTGTCAGCCTGCCTCTTACGGTTTTACCATCAGAAAGTTTCTTGTCTCTCAAACTTTGTTTCAACTTCCTCAACCTGGTGCCCATCCTATTCAGGACATGAACAACACTGTTAAAACCTTTATAACACAGCAATCCACAGCCTTCTATTAAAAAAAAAATTACCAATTTTATTAGATCTTGAAGTAGTGGACGTAAAAATTTTAACATTTTCAACCGGTGTAGATTATATTTTAAAAAATTAATTAAAATACTTCCCACGTGAGTTCATAAGTGTCGTGTGTATATCATTTTATTGGGAAAATGGCAAATTTTGTAATGAGACAAAAATGCGAAAATGTAAAAAAATCTCCGTCCTAACTCCCCTTATTGTACGCACCAGTCTGCGTCCGCTGGTTTCAGTACTGCAGCAGCATTCCATTCAACGACCTGTGGGGGAAGTCTGAACTGAGATGATTCCCGAAGCAGAAGTAGGCATTTCATCGACACTGATACAGGACCCTACAACATTTCTCCACACATTATCATCTTCGGTTTTACACACACTTGTTGTTCCCACCTACATTTTCATTACGGTCACAGTTACGTCTTCTACTCCACTCTGCTCCCCATTTGTTAGTTTTTATGTTTCTCCAAGTAGTTTCCAACAACCAACTGTCCATTGCTGACTCATCAACTCGTCGTTCCTGGTTGCTTTCTGCATTGAAAAAGTATAGTTGAATCTGGCAGTACATGCTGATAATAGATCTCTCGTAGAAGCATTTTTATTTTCCCGTCCATTCAGTCATTGTAATACGTACGAAATTTTCAGAAGTCTGAACGTTGTGCACATTCTTGTACGAGCATTGGAAACGTCACTTCCAGGCAATTAATCGGACCAATCCACGGGAAAACTGAACGACGGAACTGCTTGCCCCAATATTTTCCCATTGCGACATCTCGGTGTGATGCTAACTGATCAGCCTCTACGCAGAACTGATCGTAGGAATGCAAGTTATTTGTAGCAGTGATGTGTGGACTAAACAAACACGAACGGAAGCGTATGGTGACGTTTCCACGCGGAATCTCGAACAGCAAATCTTTACTAGTGCCGTTCTTTTTTCTGCTGAGAAAGGGTTTCTCGTAAATGCAGTGTCAAGAACTTGAGTTAATTTGTGTGACTTATTTTGTTGAAAACTGACATGGTGAGACGGTGAATATTCGAAAATGCAGGTAGATTCTTATAATTAAGTAGCTCAGCAACCAGCCAGTGTTATTAATGCTATTTATTAGGTATAAACAGCGCAGTTGCCAGTTTCAAAAATGGTTCAAATGGCTCTGAGCACTATGGGACACAACTTCTGAGGTCATTAGTCCCCTAGAACTTAGAACTAGTTGAACCTAACTAACCTAAGGACATCACACACATCCATGCCCGAGGCAGGATTCGAACCTGCGGCCGTAGCGGTCTCGCGGTTCCAGACTGCAGCGCCTAGAACCGCACGGCCACTTCGGCCGGCTTGGCAGTTTCGAACTGACTTGTTCATCCACAGATGGCTGTTCACATTTAAAATTACATTGCGATGTATTCTTACATGTGAAGTTCACTGTTTGCGGCGAAAGATAAATGACTGTTCTTATTGTAAATGGACCTAACACTGATGTGCCAACGTAGTCAACTTGCTAAGATCAGAACAGAATTCAATGAATGTGGCATTTTTCAACTTAGACAGTCATTTATTTATACTTTTCCTCCGTTTCACAACGAAATTTCGGCTGCTTAAGCCATTATCCAGTGTTTATTTTGGAGAAGGTGTTATAGGTATAAAATGTGTTTCCATTCGTTTTGGTTTACGGATTAACTCTCAGGATGTCTTGACATTAAAGCACCGCCGAGTTCGAAGTAACCTTCGGTTGTGACCAGCTTTACTCCCTTTTCAAATTCATCTGGCAGATAGCAGTTTCTGGAGCGATACATATATTTTCCTTCCTTGATTTCTGAAGAGAACTCTTGACATCTCTGCTACATCCCGCCATTACAATTGGCCCTATCGAAATGGTAACTTTGTAGTGACGATCTAGATTGAAGACATGTTTCGGTGCGTACTTTCTTCATAATTCGCAATAGCGACCGCTTTATACTCGTGCTTATTGTTCCACTCCGCGACGAGAATCTGTGAAAAGATATCTGCCATTGTTTTCAGCACTGAAAGAGAACCTGTGACAAAAATAAGAAAGACAGACATTGTGAATTGTGATGTGTATTGAAGCACTGTACGAACAAGTCTGTTCATCCGTGGTAGACAGAAGCGAACTGCGCAGTTCTTCTTGAATAAGGTATTTCAAAAAATGTGATGCGTCACACACGATTCGTATGAAACAAGAATATGATCGTTGGCGTTAACTAAAGTGTTGTTGGCGAGAAATTGCTCGAGTATTTTATTTTAGTGTCGTCCAGGCGCGCGTGGATTTGGAAGCTAGACATCACTATTTTGTATTCTAATCTCATAATGTGTTCAGTCGGAAGAAGCTACATTTTTTTTGTTATGCAACATGCTTTAAAATAGACTTTTAATTGCAAAATCATGTTTCTTGCGCATTTTACCATTTGAGCTCCGAGATATTTTCAAGCCACTAATAATATTTTTGAGAATAAAAGCGAAACTGTGTTGAAGTAAAGAAACACGTCGCCGCTCAGATAAAGATCCCAATGACTTGTTAGACGGTTAAGTGAGGGTAATAAAACTTAAACACATACACAGTTTGTGAATGACAAACAAGTATGAACACTCTTCAGTACCCTTAGATATGGAGCAATACTTGCTAACTTGGGCGGTGGTTTGATATTGCTGTGAGCTGTCGACTCCGCAACGGAAAATACCTAATGTAGGCGAGGATCGAAATTTGGATTTCCCAGCGAATAGCCAGCGATTCTCTTCTGTCTTCTCACGCGACGCTCTGTCTACTGTAACTGAGACTGCGTAACTGATGTCGGTGAGTCAGTGAGCAGGAATAAAATATAAAGGCTGCTAAATACGTTGCGTGTCCATTGCGATGGAAACTTACCCAAGCAAAAAGACATGATGCAGAAAATTAAAACGTGAAATTACGGTAACTAAGAATTTATCTTCGGCCTTGGAGCCAGTGAGAGACGTACAAATTAGCCAAAGTATCGCCACTAAACAGCATAATTAATCTCAAGCAGCTGTACAGCAAATACCACGATGTATGATTCTGTACTACTTACATTCTCCTCGAGCCACTGTACAGTGCGTACGGACGGTAGGTACTCTTTGTTCAGTTTTATAGTCATTCCCTTACCTGTTCCATTCGCAAATAGAACCAGGGAAAACAATTGCTTGTATGCTTCCGAGCCAGCTCTAATCTCCATTGGATCACGCATAAGCGTTACGTATTCACTGGTGTGCAAAATTTAAAGACGAAAGTAACTTTCATATAATGTGTCACTGCCAAGTAACAGTGCGCGATGAAACTTGTACCTTGCATAGAAAGAACAGCTACAGATAGTACAGAAGGTAACCG
Source organism: Schistocerca americana (assembly GCF_021461395.2). Classification (NCBI taxonomy): domain Eukaryota; kingdom Metazoa; phylum Arthropoda; class Insecta; order Orthoptera; family Acrididae; genus Schistocerca; species Schistocerca americana. The sequence continues at coordinate 229,263,901 of NC_060123.1, forward strand.
AGAGAAATACGCAATGAGGGGAACAGAAGTGACATTTTTGTTCAAAGACTGTAGTTACATCGAAGTCACCGCGATTTATGATTACAAAATGCAGGACATGATCGTTGGTACACATGGACGTGATGCAATGCGTCTCCACAACGCATTCCACACGTGCTCGGTGGGATTTAGATGTGGGAACGGCCAGGTCATTCCATTCGCTGAATATCTTCGCGTTCTAATAGCTCCTCCACCAGCACGGTTCGATGTGGTTCGCGCAGTCATCCATAAAAATAAAGCCAGGGCCGAAGCAAGACGCAGATGGGAAAGGAATTCACGGGTGAGTGCACCTTTTATGAAGATTTGGAGGTCAGTATGCCCAGACAGTATCAAGACCCACCATACCATAGCACCTGGACCACAAGAGCGAGCATTCGACAATGTTCCTGGGCGCATTTTGTGTTCCCCCTCTCGCCATTAAAAGCTGCTCAAGTTGTTGTACAACCATAATTAAGACATCCCCCCCCCTCCCCCTCCTCCATCCAACTAAGAACTGCCACAATCACATAAAGACATTTCCATGCAATTGCTGTATACAGCTGTTGGCAATAAGTTGTGTTGAAATATTTATTGCACTCGTCATCATAGCGGCATTTGCGCATTACATGCAGTTTTTATTGCACGTACGTAACAGCCGTCATTGTTAGGGGTAGGGGATCCCTGCACTGACGTAACGGTAGTACATAAATATGCACAGCGCCCAAAGACTCCGCAATACGTAGTTTCAGCGATCTACCTCCGAGGTCTCGACTGTTAAAATCGCAGCATTTCTTCCGAAGATTACAGTGTCTTTAGAAATAGGAGAAAATGTCACTCAATGTTGCCAAGGCACTTTTGAAAATGACAGAGAGGAAATTAGACGTAGTCCTGATGGAGATTGTCTGTATTTGGACTCCACGTATTGGCAGCCAAACTTTCGTTGCATTACGCCCCGCAGCTGCAGCAAACGTGTGACGTTGCTTACAGCCGTGTGCTGATTCTTGTATATCTTTGATTCGCTGTCGCTTGTGAAACGAGCCGCCACCGGGAATGGAACCGCGCTTGTCAGGTGTCAGCGGCTCAAGGTGAACAGCGGCGTTGCCAGCTAGGTGCACTCACTTTCACTGGTTTCACTCCGTTAGCCGTGGCGCAGGAGTGCATTAGAAGCGGAATTCTGCCGGCCATCCGAAAAACGGCCCGCTCCGTTTCAGATAATAAGTTTCTGCCGCACGAAGCTCGTTTTACAGCTGCGACACCTACAAGGGAACCTCCCCATCGCACCCCCCTCAGATTTAGTTATAAGTTGGCACAGTGGATAGGCCTTGAAAAACTGAACACAGATCAATCGAGAAAACAGGAAGAAGTTGTGTGGAACTATGAAAAAATAAGCAAAATATACAAACTGAGTAGTCCATGCGCAAGATAGGCAACATGAAGGATAATGTAAGCATAGGCGCGCCGTGGTCTCGTGGTTAGCGTGAGCAGCTGCGGAACGAGAGGTCCTTGGTTCAAGTCTTCCCTCGAGTGATAAGTTTACTTTCTTTATTTTCGTAAAGTTGTGATATGTCCGTTCGTTCATTGACGTCTCTGTTCACTGTAATAAGTTTAGTGTCTGTGTTTTGCGACCGCACCGCAAAACCGTGCGATTAGTAGACGAAAGGACGTGCCTCTCCAATGGGAACCGAAAACATCTGATCGCAACCGATTCCTCCACAGGAAAACACGTCTGATATATTCTATACGACACTGGTGACGTCATGTGCGTCACATGACAGGAATATGTTGTCGACCCACCTAACTTGTACACTTGGCGAATGGGTAAAAAGATTCTTTTACCTTTCCCGATTTCGGTTTTCTTGTGGATGTGATAATCACTCCCAAAAAAGTGATGAAAACATAAGTGTTTGTGACATAAACTGAAAACAGAAAATAAAAATTTCCACTCGATGGAAGACTTGAACCAAGGACCTCTCATTCCGCATCTGCTCACGCTAACCACAGGACCACGGCGCTCCTACACTCATACTGTCCTTGATGTTGCTTATGTTGCACATGGACTACTCACTTTGTATATTTTGCTTATTTTTTCATAGTTCCACACAACTTTTTCCTGTTTCCTCGATTGATCTCTGTTCAGTTTTTCAAGGTCTATCCACTGTGCCAACTTAGAATTAAATCTGAGGGGGAGGTTCCCTTGTTAGATACACACTTAGCAAATCACAGAGCGGTGATTGGCAAGCTACACTTTATAGTGTGATGGAAGTTAACCATGATAATACCTGCATTCGTAGACGGAAGAATGATTGCTTATTTGCGCCTATTTGAATTGTCTTTTAATCAAATTTATTTTCGCTGCGCAAATATTATGCAGCGAACGGCAGAATGTGGAACATTCAAGTAACTAACTGCACCCAATTTACTGAAAACTCATATAGGAAAAAAGAAAAAAAAAATGTACCATTGGTTGAAGATGTTAACATTGCCACTTTTGACAAGTAACTGCCATCTACAGATGTGCCATGAAAATTCACATTAGTTTCGCCCAGTGAGAAAGAGAAACCTTTTTATGGAATATTCATACTAAATTTGTCTATGACAGTGACTTGATGAAACTTGTTTTTTTATGAATACGAGTGTGGTTTGATAAGTCTGGTAAAAAATAAATAAAAAAAATTGTTTTGGAAACAATTTACTTCTCGACACAGCCTCCTTTGAGAGATATACATGTGGTCCAGCGTTCCTTCAGATTTTTCATCCCATCGGAAAAATAGGTTCTGTCAAACTCTCAAAATACTCGGTAACTGCAACCATCGCGTCCACATTTGCTGAAAAGTTCTTGCCACCAAGCCAAAATTTCAGATTAGGGAACGGAAAGAAGTCACATGAGGGGCGAAGTCCAGTGAAAATAATGGATGAGAAACCAATTGAAAGCTCAGTTCATGCAATTTCGCCATTATTATCGCTGTTGTGTGGTGTGGTGCGTTATCCTGGTGAAAGAGCACTTTTTGCATGCCAACTCTGGTTCTTTATTCAGCTAACGCATTTGTATTCGGATGCTTTACATTACCATATGACGGGTTTTGTTAATGGTTTCCTTTGTGGTGACCTCAGTTGCACGACCGTAGCGCGCTTCGTCTTTTATGCTTGTCCGACCATCTTAAATTCATTCAAGCAATCCAACAATGAAGCGTTATAGGATCCAGTCACTTCGTTCTGCCTTTTCCCAAGTAATTCGTAATGATTATTCCTTGAGAATCCCCAAAAACAATGGCCATCACCTTATCAGTTGACAAAATTGTCTTTGCCTTTTTCGGTGGACTTTCAACTGTCTTTGTCTATAGTTTTGACTCTGGTGCGTAGCGATGGCTCCAGGTTTCGTCAGCAGTCACAAATCTGTGCAAAAAGTCTTCCGGATTGCAATTAAACATCACCAGACAGTGTTGTAATGTTGTGCTGGATGCGCTTTTGGTCAGCTGTGAGCAATGCGGCACACACCTCGCTCACAGTTCCGTCATAGCCAATTCTCCGTGCAGGATATTATGCTCTCGCTCGGCTGAAATGCCCATAGTTCCAGCAATCTCCCGAATTTGTATTCGGATGCTTTACATTACCATATGACGGGTTTTGTTAATGGTTTCCTTTGTGGTGACCTCAGTTGCACGACCGTAGCGCGCTTCGTCTTTTATGCTTGTCCGACCATCTTAAATTCATTAGTACAAGGTAAATGGTTTGCAGTGATCCGCGTGAACTTCATACATTTCTGTTTGGATTTTTTGCGGCAGTCCAAGCCTTCAAATCAAAATGTTTAATAAAACCATCAAACTCGGTTTTCTCCATTTTCAATCGCTCTCGTCGCACTGATCAGTTCAGACGGCTGTCAACAATGATCTGTACGCCGTGCATTGTTGAATATCTTTATGCCATCCTTTGAGTAATCAAGCTAACGAATCATGAAGGCGCAACAGAAATGTTCCATGCCTTCATGGAAATTTATCAAAGTTATCAAACTACCCTCGCATTTCTTTCACAATCTTCGACCCATCTTTTTAACTGAAGTGGGACGCTTGACTTAGAATTCAAACGATGACAGTCCTTAGAAAGTCCGTTTTTGGAAATGTGAAAAGGGAGATAGCGATTACCTCAAGAAATTATATTTACACATCTCCCATTTCAAGTTCCTCGGTGCCACCACTTGAAAGGCAGCGTAAACCGTTAAAAAGATTATTCCCCGTATTCTGAGAGCGTATGTGCTATGACGCGGCCTTTTGTAAATCTTCCGTAGTGGACACGATCTTGAAATGAAGAAATTCGTTTAATGGTAGCAATATGGACATTCATTCTTCTGCGATATCATACGTGAATGGCATAGGTGGGAAGAGGGCAGGATTTGACACCGGGAAGCCTCTGTCACATGCCATGTGGTGAAATTGCAAATTGAAAGCGTATACGCAAATACTTTCCTAAAAGCGAACAGACCTAAGTTTATTCCCGCTTTCCTTCTGTATGCACATTAGATATCCCACACGATCTGTAGATGATAGATTTTACACTATTTATTTTCATGTATTCATGAAATACTATCAGATATTTACGAGCATCAAGCCAAAGGGCAGGATTAGAACTGTACAAACTCGTGAACGAAATTTATTTAACTGAGGAAGTTCCAACAGACTTTCTATATAATAGGCTATAATTAATACACTTCAACAGAAACAGCAAATAGATGTGAAAATTGTTCATAAGTTACGACAGCGCCTCAGTGAAACAAAACAGCTATCTAAACAATGTTGATAATTCTCGTTAATCACAGTGCTTGATCGAAACGGTAGATAACCTGAGGTGACGAAAGTCGATACGCACAAATACAGATGGCGGTAATATTGCGTTCACAAGGTATAAAATGGCAGTGCATTGGCGGAGCTGTCGTTTGGTCTCAGATGATTCACGTGAATGGCTGTCCGACGTGATTATGGCCGCACGATGGAAATTAACAGACTTTGAACGCTGAATGGTAATTGGAACTAGACGCATGGGACATTCAATTTCGGAAATCGTTAAGGTATTCAGTGTTCAGAGATGCACAGTGTCAAGAGTGTGCCGAAAATACCAAATTTCAGGCATTACCTCTCACCACTGACAACGCAGTGACCGACGGCCTCCATTTAACGATAGAGTGCAGTGTCATTTGCCTAGTGTCGTCAGTGCTAAAAAAACAAGCAACGCTGCGTGAAATAACCACAGAAATCAATGTGGGACACATTACGAACGTATGTGTTACGACAGTTCGGCCAAATTTGGCATTAATGGGCTGTGGCAGCAGACGACTGAAGCAGAGTGCCTCTGCTAACAGCAAAACATCGCCTGCAGCGCCTCTCTAGAGATCGTGACCACATCGGTTGGACCCTAGATGTCTGGGAAACCGTGGCCTGGTCAGATGAGTCCCGATTTCAATTGGTGGCGCAGACTTCACATGCCATGGACCCAAGATGTCAACAAATCACTGTGTGAGCTGGTGGTGGTTCCATAATGGTGTTGGCTGTGGTCCAACCCAACCGATCTTTGACTGGAAGTGGTTATGTTTGGCAACTATGAGACCTGCAGCCATTCATGGACTTCATGTCCCCAAACGACGATGGAATTTTTATGGCTGACTATGTGCTATGTCACTGGGCCACAATTGTTCGCAGTCGGTTTGAGGAACATTCTGGACAATTTAGGCGAATGTTTGGCCACCCATACCATCCTACCTGAATCCCATTGAACATTTATGGGACATAATTGATAATTCATTTTGTGCAAAAAATCTTGCATTGGCAACACGTCCGCAATAATGGATGGCTGTAGAGGCTGCATGGCTCAATATTTCTGGAGGAAACTTACAATGATTTGTTGAGTCCAAGCCACGTCACGGTCTGCACTGTGCCATGCAAAAGGAGGTCCGGCACGATATTAGGAGGCATCCCATGAATATGTCACTTCATTGTAATTTATTGTGGATTTTAGTCTGTGATGACCATCTTCAGATCTGAATGGAATAAAAACAATTATGCCAACATGACAACATCAATTAAAATCAAAAGCAGGATATGTCCATCATGTCCACAAATAAAAACTGTAATATGTCACTAACTACTACCTGATGAGACTATTGACACCATACTGCCCGGTGTAAAAATTACTGCACTGTCAGACGAGTATCACGTACTCAAAAAAATTGTGAGAGTACTTGAATGAAGAATGGACTTGAAAATTCATAGTCAAGTAGGAGAGGACCAGTTTGGTTTCAGGAGAATCTGGGCACTCAAGAAGGAATTTTAGCGCTGGGACTAATAGTGCAGGGCAGATTTTGAAGAAAATAAGGATGTTTCCTACAGCATTTGTATATTTGGAGAAGGTTTTGAAAATGTGGAGTAGAATTAAATTGCTTTTATTCGCATCAACTATACTGACAGAATGGTAATCCATTCTCTTATTAAGACCTACTTATCAACTTTTTATTAGAGCCATGTTAGCAGTAGAAAAGTACTGAAGTCAGTGTTCCAAATGTATCACAAGTCACAACAGAACTGGCTACCTGAAGGTGACTTAAACATAAAAATCTGTCATAATTGAAAAAAATTACTTGCGATTGTGACTGAAAATAAAATTGTTTTTACCAAATGATTTACTCCTTTTGGGGTAAAATTGTCTTGATATCTTTATTACGAAGCGACTATCCTGGAACTCGGAACCAGTTGCAGGATGCCTATCTAATGGCTTTCAGGGGCAATAAAATTTCATTTTCAATATCTCACATTTAGTGACTGAATTACAAATTTAAAATGCCATCATAATCTAGCCATTAAGAGCTATAATAATATGTTAAAGGTTTAATGTGGGAAGTGAGCTATTAAAATTAGAGGCTGTATGTATGTCTTACGGCAGTGAACTGATGGCTTGCAAATACCTTTATTCATCCAGTATTTGAGAGTTCCAACAAACTTTACACGTAATTACAAACTTTAAAAGAAACTTTTTCTCGCTGATAGTGCCCACAAAATGATTAAAGGAGAAAAAGTTCATTGTTTGGTACAGTCTCACTCTTCATGCAGTACAACTTCAGTATCGGACATGGCAAATGGCGGCCTGTCATCAGCTGCTAATGTGTTCCAGCACACTATAGATATCACTCTAAAATTCCCTTCAAATGCATGATGATATGCCAATAAAATGGACGAAAAAAGGTTTTATTGCACTCTGTACAATAACTAGAAACTGGTCTTGAGTGCTGAAATGAAGGTCAGTGACTCCATGAGCAACTCAGAGAGGGGATGCAGCTGTCTGTTTTTGACTGCACGTGCTCTGATATGATGTCATCCATTCCCAAGATGAGAGCTACATTGCTCATGGCACTAGCTCAGTACTTTCTTTTAGAGTGCATGTAACATAATGTGCAAGTGTAGAGTATGGGAGATTTTTGAGAAGCTGTTGATGTAAAGGCATCCTGGTCGAATGGTCAAGTGGACTGACTGGTAGTTTATCGGCTCAGTTTCTATTCTTGCTGCTATGATTTCGTCTTCTTCTTCTTCTTCTTCATCATCATCATCATCATCATCATCGTCATCTTTCTTTCTTTCTTTTTTCCTTCCATTCCTCGCAGTGTTGAACTATTAGTTATAAAATGTAAATGTGTTCAAACAGTTTTTTCATATGCCACCACATTGTAGCACATTGGTAAAATTTTGCGTGAGCTGCCATGAGTTTTAATTTATTACTTCTTTATTGTTGATTCTGTTCTGAACACACTTTGCCGATTGTATCTGCATGTCTCATTGAATATACATCCAAAAATTACATCATTGTGCGACGCATAGGTCAGATGATAAGATGTCATAAATACTGAGATGTGTGGAAAACTTGCTGTTGCTTGAAATGAAGTACAAGTTACCCAGACACTATATTTATCCAGTGTTTCATAATGAGAGCACTTAGTGACATCCAGCAAACTTTAAGTACAATTTTAAACCTTTTCTAGACTTTGACTTGCTCACATGCTTAATGTCAAACATTTAACACGTTGACTCATTTGTAATACAGGGAGGTTTGATTCATTAAATAATTGGGGATTTACTGGTGTTTTATTAGTTGTACATAGTTGCAAGTCTTGAAGGTATTTTTCCATGGGATAGTTGACGGATGAATATCAGAAAATTACATTTGAAAGAGTAGGAATTCTAGTCTTGGTGTGGTGTATGCCAAATAATTTTCTGCAGCTTTCTTTCAGTAGTATGTGACTCTGCCAAGTTAAATTATTGAGTGTAATTCTAATAATGCTTCTGTTATGAAATATAAGAAGTTAAACTTTCCATCTAGTTAAAAGATACAGCACATAAAGTTTCATGTTTCACTTTTTTTCTTTCTAGAAAGCTATAACTATCATTGTAATCTTAAGTGGGTGATCATATGTAGAAGGGATAGAGATCAACAATATTTGTATGTGACATATGATTAAATATTATTAAATCTTGATCTGGTGTTAATTTTGTGAATTTTTTTTGCAGGTGGTATTTTGGAAAAATAAAACGAATCGAAGCGGAGAAGAAATTACTGCTACCAGAGAACGACCACGGTGCTTTTCTGATAAGAGATTCTGAGAGTCGTCGCAATGATTATTCTTTGTCTGGTGTGTATAAGTCTACTTCAGTTTTCTAACTTGCTTGCGTGTCTGTACTTGTGTACATTTGACATGTGTAGGTTTTTAAAAATTAACAGTATCTGTTATCAGAACTTACTGGGTTCCTGTGCTACTTTTATGGTACAGATGGATAAGCATTCATCATTGCATTTGGCACATGACTTGCTTATCTCACACATTACTGAAGTTTTTAACAACTGATTTACATTGTGAAAGATCAGTGGTTTAATTGGATTTTAACCAATTTTGAAAAACAAAATGTTGGTTATATAGACATACAAGGCTACTACAAGTGATTCATTCGTCTTCAAAGCTCTGTATTTTCCAAAGTGTTACTTGTGCACAAATATGACTGAAGCATTATAGAACAATAAGCTCATAAAGTTCGCATTTTGTACTGTACAAATGTTCTGCAAGTGTCCTTCTGGTCTCAAACACGTCCAAGCGGTAGTCAAGTTTGTTCCATACCTTATATAGCAACATTGTTTCAGTAGTTATCACTGCAGCATACTCGAGCTGTTCCAATGTTTTTGGCTGTGTGTGTGTGTGTGTGGGGGGGGGGGGGGGTGTACATTAATATAATCCTTTATGTACCCCCAAAGGAAAAAAAATAGAAAGGTTTTAGGTCAGGCAATCTGGGGTGGCCAATCTAGGATAAAACCACATCATCTACACCACGAAGCCGAATCTAGGTAGTGTGAGGAAATTTGTCTTTTAGGCAGTGACGAACACTGATGCCCCAATGAAGGGGTGTCCCTTCTTGTTGGAAGATGAAATTCAGGAAATGGGCAGTCAACTGTGGAAACAATCAATTCACACAGAAGAAAAATGGCCCACAGAGCTACGTCTGTGACATCGCACAGAAAACATTAACCTTCGGTGAATCTCATTTGTGCACACAATTTTGTGAGGATTTTCAGTGCCCCACAGTCTCACATTGTAGCAGTTAACCTTTCTAGTTAACAGAAGACAGCTTCATCACTGAATATCACCTTCGAGGTGAAATGTTGATTTTCTAATGCACAGTATTGCACTAAAGTGACTGCTTTCCATACCCCAGTGACAAAAGAGCAGTTGAATGGACAGAATAATATCCCCATAAGACGTTATAAGATGTCAATAATGGTAAAACATGGGTGATCAAATGTAGCTGAATTAAAATCAGGTGATACTGAGAAATTAGATTAGGGAAAGAGACAAATTAACATAAGAGTTTTACTATGTGGGCAGTAAGATGACTGGTGATGACTGAAGCACAGAGGATATAAAATGGATAGTGGAAAAGCAAGAAAAGCATTGCTGAAAATAATGAATTTGTTACCATTGGATATAGATTTAATTGCTAGGAAGTCTGTTCTGAAAGTACATGTCTGTAGTGTAGCCTTGTAGGAAATTGAAACATGAGTGATACACTGTTCAAACAAGAAGAGAATACAAGCTCCTCTAATGTGGAGCTATAGAAGAATGCTGATGATTAGATGGGTAGACAACATAATTAATGAGGTTGTTCTAAATTGAATTGGGGGAAAAGGAAAATTATAGCAAAAGAAGCGATCGGTCATAGGGCTCATCCTGAGGCATCAAGGAATTGTCAGTTTGATAACAATGGGAAGTGTGGGATGTAAAAACTGTAAAGGCAAACAAAGAGATGAATGCAGCAAGCAAGTTCAAATGGATGTGGGTTGTAGTACTTATTCAGAAGTGATGAGGCTTGCACAGGATGGACTGTTGTGAAGAGCTGCATCAGACATGTCTTTGGACTGAAGACTACAGCAGCAGTTGACGAAGTCATTAAAGATGGAGCACAAGAATAGATAGGGTAAGGAAGATACCATGTATTCTTCGAAGGCTCTATGTGAGGGGACTTCAAAAAATAAATCCACATTATTACAGCAGATCAAGTATCTTTTATTGAATGCTGCACACAAATACATAACACTGTTTTTCAGCATAGTCACCAAGTACCTGATAACAATGGAAGGAACATTCTACCAGTCATTAAGGTCTTCGATGATAGAAATCGTCTCATTGGTCATCAACAATGGAAATCTTATTGAGAATCAGTTCCTCAATCGACCAAACAGTGTCATCTGTGGTTGATGTCGACAGTCTTCCTTCTCGATCACCACCACCCATGTGAGTATGCGTGGCTTTGGACACATTGGCCCAATTTCACAATGGCTGGACATGACATTGCATTTTAACCATATACAGCCAGAATTTTATGGTGAATCTGTGCATAATTTAGGTTGTTTGCCCACAAGAATCGTACTGTCCCATGTACTTCAACTCTGGAGTATGTTTCTAGCTGTCGCACAATTTCATTGGCAAAATATGATGCACCTGTTGTCCAGAATTGTGTCTGCAAGATACTCAGAAACATGTACTCTCCTCCGACAATGCACCATTCTTATTGTACAATGCCCTCAGGTTGTGAAGACATGTGTAACTTAGTTTTTGAAGTCCCCTCGCCCCCCACCCTCCACCCTAAGCAATTTAAGAAACCACAGAAAAATGGTCAAATAAGAATGGAATTTGAACTGCATTGCTCGCAGATGTGAGTCATTTGTCTGCCACCTGACACACACACACACACACACACACACACACACACACACACTCTCTCTCTCTCTCTCTCTCTCTCTCTCTCTCTCTCTCTCTCTCTCTCTCTCTCTCTCTCTCTCTCTCTCTCTCTCTTACCACTTTCAGGGCTGATGCTTTTAGAGTTGTTAGAAAGATGTCCTAAATCGTACTATATTAAAAGAATGCTTTTCTCCATCTTATTTTAAATCTGTTAACATATTCTCCTTTCGTAGTGTATTACAAGAGTATTACTATAAAATATTTTCATATAATGAAATATAAATGTTCTGTTTTGTGTAATTAGTGTGACTCTCATGTTACGGTCTGTAAAAACGTGCAAATTTGGTTATCGACTGAGGAGTGTGCCAAAAAGTCTGTATAGTAACTGGTTGTTGTAAATCCCTTCAGAAGCAGTTATTAATCCATAATATTAGAAACAAAGTATGGTTAGGCAGTCAGAAGTTGCTTCTCATTTACTGTAACTGTAAGTGTTGTAATATGAATTGTGCTTACATGAATTTGTAATACATGATGTGATATATATTTTGTTTGGTTTACTCCATTCACAGTAAGGGATGGGGATACTGTTAAGCACTATCGAATAAGGCAACTTGATGAGGGAGGCTTCTTCATCGCTCGTCGCACAGCATTCCGTACTCTGCAAGAGCTTGTAGAACACTACAGTAAGGATGCAGATGGACTGTGTGTGAACCTTAGGAAACCATGCATTCAGGTAAGTAATGTTTTCAAAACCTTTTCCTGCTGCATAGCATTGTGTGGTGCATAAAAATTTATGTGAATTTCAGTAATAATTCTTTAGAAGATTGCTGGCTGTTTTTTTCTTTTTTGTTATAAAAATCATTGCAACAGAAAAAAGTAATCTAACAGGGAAGCTCTTTCTGCAGACATTTTTGTTTATCTTGCTTTTCATCTTAAAATGTTGCTTAAAATGGATCGACCAGTATTTTCAGAATTACTAAGTTTTCAGTGCACTAAGGATTATGTTAGTAATGACTAAGAACTTTATATTTTTGGTTCTCGGTGTGCGGGCTACTAGTGCATGTGTATCTAAAAGTAGAAACATTTACATTGCACTTCTGAGAAATAAAATTATTAAGGCATGTTCGCATATTTTGGTAAGGTATTTGTATGGACTGAGATTGTCTTGTTTTCGTGTGAATTCTTTTGCTTCAGTTGTCTTCATTAATACTGTATTCAAATGGAATACCGTTTATAACTTGATTTTGCGGATGAAAGCTGAAATAAACTTGGCAGTAATTTCTCAGATAATTTGCTTCAGCTGCTTCATTTTCTACCTCGTTTTGCCATAAATACCATTTGCTCCTATGTGATATCTTTATTGCTGTTGTTGAATGAAGTCACCTAGGAGCAGCAGTTCATTGGCATTGCATGTGTTTTTCTAAAATGTAAACTGTTTCTATATTGCAATATTTATTAATGTAAGAACTACCTTAGTCACATGTATTTTGGAAATAATGAAACAGTATATTGTCGAATCATCAGTGCTTCATCCATACCTTTATTTCTGCATTCTGTTTGTCACAAAAATGCAAATAATTTTCTTTACAGAAAGCATGGCTTCTGTACAAGATGTGATAAAGCTCTGTAGACATTTATTTGTAAAAAAAATAGTTAAAGATCAATTGTTAACAGATTTTGAGTGCACATATTTATTCAGTGTCTATATTTTAATTCTAGACACTCTTAGCTCAATCTGCTGGAAAATTAGTGGAACTGAGCAGGCATCATGGAAAGACTGTGGTAAAAATATTTGTCACATGTGTAAAGCTTAGTTTTCACTAACAGTCTTAATATTTGTTTCTTTTTTTTCATTTTATGTAGTTGTTGAGTTACAGGATCTGTTGTTAAACTGATCTAATATTTTGTGTTATATGATAATTTGGTGCCAATGGACCAATTTACTCTTTTGTTTTCTTTACTGCTTCCCCTGCTGGATATTTTGGTAAATCATGGCTATTTATTGTAGCATTGTTACACTCAACAGAATGTTAGGAGTTATTGCGTGTATAATTACTTGCATGTGCTTCTTCTTGCATATATTTATAGCCCATTTTGAGCCAGAATGCAGAATGGAAATGTATGGATGCCTAGGGTGTCAATAAATCACTTGCGTAGAGAAATAAGCACTGTATATATCACATTGCTGCTTTAGCACTTTCTAGAAAAGCATTGTTTTTGTGTATTTCCATACTATAGAATAATTATGTGCCTAAGCATATAGAGGTTATCCACTATTTTTTGCACTATTCTTTGTGTTCGTTAATTTAGTGAACTTGTTCCACATTTGTTGGATTATTTATATGCACATAGAACCATTATACTATGAATGAAAATCATTCCTCAGCTGCATCAGATTCTTTTGTTACTGTTATCCCTCTGTTACATTGCTGTTGTAGTTGAATTCCTTGATGATATGCTTTTTGCTGCTTCATTCTGTATAGAAGTGGAGATATTATAAAGTACTTTTCTTGTAGTGACATTGCAGAAATTTAGTGGCCACATTTTGAATGTTGTGTGTTAATATGTGGCATCAGACACACATTGCTTGATAAAAGTTAGATTTTTCATAAAAAGTTGTTTTGCGGCTTATGCAAAATACTTCTCAGTCCATATTAGATCTGTTTAATGTAGGTATTTGTTACCTTAACTTCATTATTTCATATGTTGTGCCTGGTTGCATTCGTTTGCACTTTCAATTTGTGTGTTGATGGTTAATCACTGTGTCAGAAATATCTTCAGTGCATCAACAATGTACAGAAACAAATACAGTCTGTAATTATGGATTTAAAATAATCTTCATGAATGTCTGTGTCAATACTTACAGCAGTCTCAACATCTTTCTCACTATGGTGAAGACTGCAAAGAATCTTTGTTATAAAGTGCTCAACTAAGACCAAAGTATTCAAGTTATAAAAACCTTTTGCTTGCTTGGTATTTGTTGTTGTTTATGTTTGAATTGCCTTTCCAGTCAGTATGGTTATCTTCCCAATTTCCTTTTTGTTATAAATTTCCAAGCTCAGTTATGTGCAAAGTAAAAATGTTTCTCGAGATTAATGTAGACCCTCTTTCAATTCATCTCAATGTGACAGCAAGTATTTTTGTTGTGCCTTATTAAATTCTGCTTGAAAATGTGTGTGTATGCTGTACTGTTACAATATAACAAGTCAACAAATCAAATTTCATAACAATAGTTAATTTGTGTTATTCATTTTTATTAATGAATACCAAATTCAGAGTGATAAATCCAAAGCTATTAGTTCACCAACATCTGAATGTGTGTTCAGCTTTTCAAGGAAGTTATTTTAGACAGCTGGTGCTGTAAAACATTTAGACTAGTGTATTTTGATTTTTGACTCAACATCACTTTAGAATTAAATTTGATTAACATCTAACTTAATGTGTAAGACACACTTTCGTATGTATTTGAATATTTGCTTGTTCTGTGGTGTTCAACAAGAAACACACACACACACACACACACACACACACACACACACACACACACACACACACACACACACACGCACGCACACAACACATTCACACACTGTATTTCAGTACTTCATGACCTGTGACTTATTGTGATGCTTTGCCACCAGAATTTGTTGCTAGATCGACAGATCATAGTTCTTAGACTTTCTGAATTAGAGGGAACTGAAAACCATTGAGAAAATAAAGAGACAAAAAAGGGAAATAAAAGAGATTTAGTTTTTTGATTCTGTGTTTCGAATTAATTATCTCGTAGAACCACATAAGATTTCAGAACATCTTGCATGTAAACTGAACTAAGCTCATTCCAGTAACTCAGTTGGGAAAATGCCAAATAATTAATATGCTGAAACAACAAAAATGTGTATGCTAGTGTTATCAGTTTTACGTGAAATATGATGACATAATTGGAAACACTAGAATACTGCTGTTACTTGCCACATACATTATATTTTTTTGGTTAGTATGTTTTGTACTTTGAACTTTCATCATCATACTCTTAGCCTGCATTTATGGACGAAGATAACTTGATCTCATCTGTGGTGATTATTTGTATTCACTAGCATGACCACAGTCATAATTCAGTTGTTTATATGATGATCATTTAGTATGTGAAGATCACCTTACAATTACAATGTTCACATTACTGGTACCAGTTCTGGTGATTTACTGCCATCTTCAGATGTGATTAATCCGCTAACAGATTTGTCCTGCTACATGCATTGAGTGATGTGAAATGTGTCAGTGAATTACATCTCATGAAACTTCCTAATAGATTATAACTGTGTGCTGGACGACTGGGACTTGAACGTGGGATCTTTCTAATTGTACGTCATGTCGTAACGTACTTAAAAAATAGTTGAACAAAGATATTTTTCTTTATTTATATGACAGTATGTTTAAATCACTTAAATGTCAAAATGTAGAATTGTAACTAGGTTGATATTGTTCATGTTAAATTTATCTTTTCAGTCATAAACATCTATACCATTGTTATTTACAGAATATAGAAGATTTGAAATATTTAAATTGGTCTGCTTTCTTCAACGCTTTTTGGTCAGTGTTATGGAATTTTCTTTTTCATTGATAAAATTTCAAATTTTTTAGCTGATTTTAATGAAAGGACTTGTTCCTTTGTGTTTTTGCTGTCACAACATTTGAACACTTTCACTGCCACACTTTTGTACATATAATTTCAACTTTTGTCATAATAGAAAGAAATAAAATAAAATAAATTCTGCACTCTGTGACAAATACTGTACACACGTTAAAATAAATTCTGGGTTTCACTTTACTTCAGGAGTGAAATATCTTGTTTTGTGCCTCACTTGATAACATTTTTACAACTTTGTACATGGGGTCGCATTTTAGTAAAGCCGATAATCATCTGATGCAACATTGGTGACAACTGGCTTCTGCCTCAAATTTTTGTGCTACTGAACTTAAACATCTTGATGTCATGTTACCTTGACTTCAAAATATGTTTGTCCCGTTTTTTCTTGAAAAACAGCTTTCAGTGGATTTAAATCGCTAGATAAGACTACTGCAACCAATAGCCATGTTAGATTGTTAAAAAAAAAAGGTCATTCAAGTGCAGAATTTTTGGGGGAAATTTGAGATCTGTGCACATTTAAGTATCTAGTTGAAAAGGACCAAATAAGTGTCAGCTTTTATAATTATGATCATTTGAAAGTAAATTGTGGTTTAACTTCAAAAATTATATTGTGTTTCTAGCAAGATGAGTTTTTTATAAGTTAGTAACTTAATCATAATTTTGTAATTCATTTCATATTACTGTACTTCCTTCAGGTAATGTAAAAATTGAGATAAATTGTCATTTCTTGGATTAGAAAAGACTGCAAGATTACTTAATTGCTGTAGTAAATATTGTGAACTACTTAAAAAATGTGAGCTTTTTGCTAAATGCTGCAGTTTCATGATTTGAATTGCCATATGAAGGAGTCAAGTGTGTCTTGTTGATAAAGTTCTGTTTTTAGAAAGTGTAGAGAACTTGAATGACTTCTGAGTGATAAAAATGTGGTAAAATGCGGTAGTGCCCATTTGTTAATATTGGACTCTCATAATAGTGTCCTGGACTAATTTTGCACTGATGTATTATTGTAACAGGTGGAGAAGCCAGTTACTGGTGGTCTGTCCCACAGCACGCGAGACCAGTGGGAGATAGACCGCTCGTCCCTCAAGTTCGTCCGCAAGTTAGGTCACGGCCAGTTTGGTGAGGTCTGGGAGGGCTTGTGGAACAACACTACCCCTGTAGCCATAAAAACCCTTAAGCCAGGTACACAGAATGAATTTTGAAGAGCACATTTGATAAATTATGTAACTTTCAATTATCTATTTTTATCTTAAGTTGCTGTGTAAGAAGTAAATAAAATAAAAAAAGGATTCAACTGAAGGGTCACTAATGCTCTATATGTAGCTCACGTAAGTCACAATTTTCTCTATTCATATCATGACAACTGATTACAGTAATGGTGTTACAGGAACCATGGATGGGCAAGATTTTATGGCGGAAGCTCATATTATGAAGAAGCTAAGACACAATAAATTAATTCAGCTCTATGCAGTGTGCACATTAGAGGAACCCATATATATTGTCACTGAACTTATGAAGAATGGAAGTTTGCTAGAATATTTGCAAGGTAAATATGTGTGCTATCAATACTTTGTAGTGCAATCTATACATTTACCTGGCTAAAACTGTTTTATAAAGGAATGGGATGTGATAAATGTAAAGTATTTTTTGAAACAGAAGTCAACATGGGGGCTACAATGGTAGTACCTGAATTTGTGTTTGAAAAACATGTACATTATACCAAGGACTTTCTATTTCCTTATTGTCATTTTGTGGTACAAGAAGTACTCAAATATATTAAAGTCTAAGAAATTTGTATTTTTTGTACAGAGTAACAATTAATGAGATCATACAAATGAAAAGTACAAACACATTAATCATATATTCAAATTGTTGCACGTGAGATGTTGCATGCAATGCTTCAGACAATTGTAATCTTATGTCATAGATCTTCATTGATACCTCCTAATTTTCAGTTATTGAAGTTTATCTATTCCTTTGCGATACTAGTTCAGTATCACAATTTTTTGTAACATTTAATGTTTTCCTCAGGAAATGATAAGAGAGAAATTTTGTGAATATGATGGATGTGGAGGATTAGTGTGTGAGTTGTGTAGTTGTCACATTTCATTTCTTGCCACTTTTGAAGGAGTATCATTAAGTGCTGGAAGTATTAACCTGTGGACAAATTTGCATTCAACAGGATTGTAACTTGTTAACAATCATCTTTTCACCAGTTATCAATGAAGTTAGGAAACCTGACATCACAATGGTAATCAGTTAACTTACTGTCAGATGAGAGTTGATATAACACGTTTTGAACTCTCATCACCATCTAGTCACTGTGAAGGATGGTAACAGTTGTAATGTAATGTAATATTATGTTACGTATTTGACATCGCAGTACTCTGCACAAAAAGTGGAACTAATTGGTTACTGGAGAGTAGGATAAAAGTATTCTGCGAAGAGATACGTGTTTGCATGTGAGAAACCCACTTATCTTCACACCACCCTCGTTGCACAGTCAGATGAAACTGTGAAATACTGTAGCCATAACATCCTTACTATGAATTGATAACATTTCATCAACAGTGTTTTTCACTGCATCTAATTTTTAAAGATAATGTCTTGTGAAGTGACAACAAAGAAAAGTTATTGCAAGACGGTATCCTCCTTCCAGGGAAGGGACGCTCTCTGAAGTTGCCACAGCTGATAGATATGGCTGCACAAATAGCAGCAGGAATGGCATACTTGGAATCACAGAACTACATCCATAGGGATTTGGCGGCACGAAATGTTCTGGTTGGTGATGGAAACATCGTTAAAATAGCTGATTTTGGTTTGGCGAGACTCATAAAGGTAATGATGTTTTACTTTTTAAATGGAAGGTTTCCTCTAAATTGGTTTGTAACTTACAGCAAATGCAGATAACAGAATTGCTACATGCTCTCTCATAAAATATTACGTGTGCTTGTGCAGATGTATTGGATTAAGATTTGTCTGTGTGTAATGTCAATGTGTACCCTAACCACATAACACCCAGCTACACAGAAAAAAAAAATGTTTCCAACTGGCTCTAGAGTTAAGTTTTATGTAGTCTACTTACAGGACTGAAACGTAGATTTCTCTGGGTTTCTCTCAGAAATTTTCGTCAGTAACATTGTGTTTGGCTGTTCCGTACCCTGATTTATTAACACAATTGCACATTGAAATTGTTGTAAAATTTTTCCACTCTTGTAGAAACCTTCTGTATTGATTGCTCAGCCCAAGAGGAAAAGCTGATGTTCATTTCAAGTGGTGTTGAATGTGTTGACTGTGCAGTGAGAAAGAACAGACTCATATATGCTTCAATGTTCCTCTTAAATAACTGTACAAATAAATGCATAGATATGAGTGATATCCATGTGCTGCATTTTGTGTAGAATCCAACATTTATACTGATAATAAACCAAGAGGTTTGCTGTTTCAGGCAGTGGTCGAGTCATTTTGAAAATTGCAACAATAGTGGACCAGTATTCGAAGAAAGTTGTTATGAAATAAAATAAATGAATGGAAAATCAAGGATGATAAGGACAGATAGTGACTTGATAGATTGCTATTCATCATATAGCGGAGATGTTGAGTCGCAGACAGGCACAACAAAAAGACTGCTAGGCACAAAGCTTTTGGCCAGAAGGCCTTCTTCTGAAATAGACAACACACACACACACACACACACACACACACACACACACACACACACACACACACCACTGATACATGCATATACAGAAACAAAACTCATCTGCTTTTGAACGGCTGGTTCATTCCTATGTGAAATTATTATTTTTTTTTTTTTCTGTATGATACACTCTTTCTTCTACCTGCTTCATTGAGTATGAGAATTTTCTCCTTACCCTCAGGTACTTGTGCCTCATACTTTAACAACTATAAATATTCTTTTCTGTCAGGTGGTTAATGTTATTGATGTAGGAGTGTGTGTTCTTGGTGTATACAGTCAGCTGAAGGTGCTGGCAACATAACCATTAATTTGGATCCTTTTCAATTCTTGTATTTAAATGCCAGTGATAAGGTGACAGCCTAATGACTGGATGCCCATATGCCTTTGCCAGTTCATTGGTTACATGTATGGGTAACTGTGGTTAATGTGGAGATACTTAATTAAGAAGCACCAACCTTTAAATTATTCATTAAATTCAAAGCTGAAACCAATTATCTCCTACTTTAACATGGCAGGTGTCTTGTTAATAACAGAATGTGTGCTAGAGTGATGAAGAACAGTTGGTGACAGTGTAGGCATGTGGCACAAAATGATTTTTCTCAACTTACTTCATTCAGTAATCCCTGATCAAGAGAATTATATCCATTAAAATATTAGCCCAAAACTGTAAAAAATGAAAACAAAAGTCTTAATGCCCAACAAAAGATCGCACAGGACAAGAAGCTTCTTGAAACTGTGGTATACTGAGAGTGACAAGTGCTATAGTGGCAGTGTTAAGGTCAGTCAATCACATGTGGTTGCTGCATCTACAGCTCTTGTGGCACTGGCTAAATGTATGCTACGCCTTCCTCATGAACCTTACTCAGTACTTCTGTCGTAGCTATTTATCCTAATGTAATTTTGATACGGGCTATAAAATTAAGGTAAGAGGGAAAGAGTGTGTGGGTTTGATTTCAGTTAAGCAATGTGTCATAAAGAGTTGAGCATCATACTATGCACATGAATATCATTAGTGTAGAGACAATGATGTTGATGATGGTTAATGCAGCTGGCAGTGAAGTAGTAAGATATTTGAGGTATCTAAGAAATTCAGAATGAAGTTTCCACACCAAGGTGGATTGTTCACTGTACTAAAACTGCATGCTGACCCAGGACTCATATGTAGTTCGGACAGTTTACCAGGT
Organism: Schistocerca americana; assembly: GCF_021461395.2. NCBI lineage: Eukaryota > Metazoa > Arthropoda > Insecta > Orthoptera > Acrididae > Schistocerca > Schistocerca americana. The sequence goes on from NC_060123.1 coordinate 229,284,705, forward strand.
GTAATAGTTGTCAAAGACAGGTTCAAGGTACCCTGCTGTCACTGATACTTGCGGTTAGCTGAAGTTCTGGGTGGCATGGAGAGTTTCACTGAAGAGGAATGGATGTTGTTGGAGCAAGCTTCTGAGGAACGAGTCGGGTGGAGGAACACCATTGTTGCTGAGTATGTCAGCAAGCTTTTGTGGCCATTCATATTGATAGTGAAACCATCTGAGTTGTTAGGCCGTGCCATGTTCCTCTTAAAACTTCAATCCTTGGTATTTCGATCTTTCTGCTGGGATTCTCCGCAGGATTCCCCTAGTGTTCCTAGGTGGCTGAAAACTATCAACAGACAGTATCACTTTTACATATAAAACAAACAGTAAAACAACACATTAAAAGTATTCACAGCTGACATGTTTGTGAGATTTGGTGTCAAATCTTCAATACTATCATCCAACAAGCAGGTATTATGCAGATCATAGGAAGTAAAATTGTCCCAGACTTGTGCTACCTGCTTCAATTATGCTTGCAGTCATGTAATCCATACATGTTATAAAAATGTATATTGTATGTTCCACGTGTCCTGCAAAACCAGTGGATCAATATCAGCCAATCTTGGTACACATATCACTTACTGTGTGGAAAGAATCACTATGGGGATAAGAAACACCTACCTTTGTAAATGGTGGAGGTGGGGGTGAAAAAGACGTGTAGCTCACATCACATGAATACCTGGACTTTATCCATGCATTATTTCGAAATGAGAGCACTTGATGAGATGCAAAAAACTTTACACATAATTTCAAACCATTTCTCACTGACAACCTGCACAAAATGGATGAAGTTCATCGCTTACTACATTTTCACTGTTCGTACAGTAAAACTTCTGCATCAGGTGTGGCATTTTAATTTATTACTTCATTACTAGTAATTGTATTTGTGACACGTTTTGTAGGCAGTATTCACATACATGACAGAGGGGCCCTGCAAAATGATGTCATTGTTTGACTCATAGTTTAGTAGATGAGTCATAGAGATTGAGCTGTGTGAAAACAAAACTAAAGAGCATAATTTGCTGGAGATATACAAGTGAACTATGTGTTCAAGAAAGTGTGAAATACCTTAAATATGTGTGGAATGTATTTGATATGCAAACCGGTAAAGCCATAGGTAAAAAGCTCCTCCTAAACACCTGGATCGATTTGTGCTAAATTTTGTTCATGTGCTACTTATCTGGAAAGAAATACTGTGGGGTAAAAACCAAAATCTTCTATTGGGGTGGGGGTGATATTGTGGAGAGAGAAGGGTTGAGGAGAATATCGACAGTCAGTGGGGGGGGGGGGGGGAAGGAGGAGATGGACAGAGACAAGGGGAAGGAGATAGAGAGGGAGGGGGAGACTGATAGAGGGGGAAGGAGCAGCTGGATAGAGAGAGAAGGAAGGAGCAGATGGATAGTGTGTGGGGAAGGGGAAGAGATGGACTAATAGAAGATTGGAATAAATACATAAGCAGGCAACACTAGGTACTCAGCTACTTTTAAATATAAGGGAGAAATTTATGAGCAATGTGACTGGGATTCTTGGGCTCACCTTTGTTGCATGTAGCAATTATCATTTTTGTAGCGCATTTCAAACAGAAGGCATTAAGCTAAGCAGAACCAAAACTATCTTGCTGGCTCCTCTATATAGATGACAGATTTGCTGCACGACCACACAACAGTGACAAGCTTTGTAAATTCCAGAATTTTCTATACAACATTCATCTAAAAATCAGCTTTATCATTGAGTCAGAGAGTGATGTCAGCCTCCATTTCTTAATTTTTTTGATCAATATAAGACACAATATTCTAGGACACAGATTTATAGAAAAGCTACACCATCCAGCCAAGAAGCAAGCCATTCTGAACACTGTCTTTACGTGTAGTCCGCATCAGTGACAGATACAGCTTGTGACTGGCGCCAGATTTCCTTAGGGAAATGTTAAAAAGATGGCCAATGAATATCATGACCTTTATATAAATAAGCCCATAAAATGAAGTGGTAATAACAACATTGCAAACAAGAACAGCATATGCAGAATATTTTGTAGGAATTGTGTAAGGGCTATACTTTTCAGTCAACACATGATAAGACTTCATCGATCTACAACAAGATTACCTGAACACCTGGAAGTGCAGTAACAAAATACATCAAAGAGCATGAACACCACACATTTTTCAGACAAAATATAAAATCAGTGATAGCGGAGCTCCGAGGAGAATGTGAACCAGTTTTAATTTTAAGAACATAAATGCTAGCCAGAGAATATAACATGTACAGAAGGAAAGTCAACAAAGCAGTTGCAATATTGAAGCAAGAGTACAGTTTCAACAGAGATTATGGCTACAGGCTTCTGTCTTTTTATCTACCCACTAACACAGAAAACCACTCGGCAATAGTGAGTGAGGAATAGAAACAGCTACCAGGAAGGGGAAAAGAAAAACTGAAGTGGCACAATAGCAATAATACTTTGAATTCATTTAATCCAATGATGATGGCCCAACAATAGCAGCCTGAAGATTTTTACATTGTTACTCCACTTCTTTGGAAAACGGCTGGGAAACAGCATTTTATAAGTGAACAAAAGTGTCCTTCGACTGTGTTTGGCTTTTCAGGAACACCAGAAGAATCCTGAAGAAGAACCCAACAGAGGTATTGAATCATTAAGCATTGAAGAAGTTTTAACAGGAATATGACATAACCTAACTTTAAGGAAGGAGTAAATTCTATTTTGTTAGATGATAATCGGTAATTTTATGTATTCTTTTAGTAGCTTGAAGGAAGATACTGTCCAGGAGAACTTGAAAGACCGGCAGTCAAGAAATTTTGTGTGGTGATGGACGGTAATCAAAATGGGGAGTTTTGTGTTGCTGGAGTTGTCATGCTGGGCTGATTATGAACACCATTTTTACAGATTAGAAGTATTCACAGCACTTTATTTTCTGCTTGGAAAAACTAGGATGAAGCATTGTCCTCATGAGAGAGGGAATTCAGGGCTGGGGAACTTGTTTCCAAGGAATCCAGAAAGAGAGATAGGTAATTGTAAGAGGGGGCTAATAGACGTTGCTCAAAATATTGTGATAAGAGAGGTGTGAAAATTGGACTAAATACATTATGTATTGTACATTTGTGTATTTTATTCTTCTATATTACGACACTGTTTTCTTATGACTTAAAATCCTAAGTAACTAGACTCTCAGTTAAAATATCTGTCATAGTATTTTTCCTCGTTAATCTTATGGCATTATTTGCAAAGAAATGATCTTTGTCTCTGAAAACTTGAGGTTAATCTGCAGGTGTTTTGAGTTGCCCTTGATTGTGCTAATGCAAGTAGTAATATTCAATGTCTTTTCTAAGTGACATATTTTTATGCAAAACATGAATTTATTTTTTCTGTTCAACAAATTTGCTTTTAGTGATATACCTTTACTTATATGGCTAATGTTTTGAAAACCTCTTTGATGTGCAGGAGGATGAGTATGAAGCTCGTGTTGGTGCCAGGTTTCCAATTAAGTGGACTGCTCCAGAAGCTGCCAATTACAGCAAGTTTTCTATAAAGTCTGATGTCTGGTCATTCGGTATACTTCTCACTGAGTTAGTCACCTATGGTCGTATCCCATATCCAGGTATGTGCATAAAGGAGTTACACATGTACACAGAATCGTAAGACTAACTTTATATTTTATCTTCTTCAGTTTTTATTCACCTTTTACTTTTTGTGGGGGTTGACATCAGTTTTCATCTTTCACGTGGTTGTGTGTGAACACATTGTTGCTAACTGCATTCAGTGTGTGAGCATTTAAAAATGCTTGCCAGTGAAGTTTAATGGGAAGAAATGCAGGAACTACAAAAATTTATGAATGGAACAAGGTTAATTTTAAGAAACAGTAAAGAGCATGGAAGCAATACAACATTTATACATGGTGGTTCACAAATTAACAGGGCAGTTTTTTCCTAAACTTAGAACTAGATTTTGACAAGGGATGGATTATTAATTGCTATTAATCAGTTAATCATAATTATTCTTGTGGTCATTATAGTATACCACTATTTCTTTCACATAAATTAATTTTACACAATTGATTGTCCTTACAATTAATTATTTATATTTGCCTTTTTTGTTTTAAAGCTTATTGAGTGTTGACTTAAGGCCTATAACTTGACTAGGAAAAGAAGTGTGACTGTCCCATATATGCTAATCGTGTAATGTTCTCACAAATTTGAACATGTTGTGCTGACTGCACTCTGTTTATGGTGCTGCCAACATCTTAAGTAGTGTGATGAAGTCTTTTGTGTGTGTCAGTTCAGAAATAAATAACATAACAAGTGTGTGTGAACCCATCTGTCTCTGTGATGTGCTTTCACCAATCCTTGAAGCTTGTGTAACTTATGACATAGTAGCGGACTGGTTTGCCTATGACATAGTTGCTGATTGGTATGAGGCACACAAACCTAAGAGTTTTCACTGCTGGAGGGAAATAAGTAAACATTCTCCCTTTCATCTCTTCAGTAATGTCAGTCTTTCTCTGCTCCCCGCCTGCCTATAGGCCAGTTGGACTTCTGTCCATAACCAAGCTCTGTTGTTGTGATATCGTTACTTTAATTTTTGCAGAACAAACAATCTATCCTAAAAAATAATTTTAGGAGGAAATAAAAATAAACAGTACATAACAGTTAATCGAATAATCAATTACGAAGACACAGGTAATCAGTATGATTAATTTATCCATTTAATCATTTGAAAAAGCTAATTAATGGACTTTTAATTATAAATGCCCATCCCTAGATTTGTCTTCTAGTCTCATACCCAAGTTTAATTTGATCATTAAAGCCTTTTTGATATAATCTAGTATTGGCAGTCAATGGTATAATAAGAATTGCCTGATTTGAAATTTGTGAAATTAATGAAGAAACTGGTGGACATGTAATACTTTGTATTGGTGTCATGTTGTTGAGTGTTGACTCGATGTATATAACTTAATCATGGAAAGAAGTCAGACTGTCCCACAATACTTATTGTATAACATCGACACATGTTTGAACATTTTGTGTCAACTGTATTCTGTTTATGATTGCTGCCAACATCTTAAGTGGTGTCGTGAAGTATTTCTGTATTAGAATGGAAAATTCGTGATTGAATGTGAATAGATTGCTGCTCACCACACAGACGAGGTGTTGTTGAGTTGCAGACAGGCCAGTGAAAAGACTGTTAAACATTTAAGCTTTTGGACAAAATGTACTTCTTTGAAAATAAAACACAAACTTATGCACACACACACACACACACACACACACACACACACACACACACACACACACACACACACACGTTGCTGTGGGTCTGATCCCGAATTGTGCTTCTGTGAACACAAGTGTTTTCTAATTTCCAAAGAAGGACTTTTTGTCCGCAAGCTTAAATGCTGGGCAATCTTTCCATTATGCCTGTCTGTGAGTCAATGCCTCCTCAATAATTGTGCTTAATGTATCTAGTTTTGTCTAGCAATGAGTCTCACGTTCATTTTTATTGAAAAAAGAACATTACAATGTATAATTATATATTGTGTGTGTTTTCAGGTATGACAAATGCAGAAGTTCTTCATCAAGTAGAACATGGGTATCGAATGCCATGTCCTCCTGGTTGCCCAAATAGCCTGTATGAGATAATGTTGGAATGCTGGCATAAGGATCCAATGAAACGCCCTACATTTGAAACGTTGCAGTGGAAACTGGAAGACTTCTTTACAATGGAAGGTTCAGAGTACAAGGAAGCTTCGGCATACTGAGAATGCGCCCACCTCCCGGAATGGCCACTGCACACTCTGCCACGGAGGGTTCCGCACATGCACTTTTTGTCTCCCCCTGTCTGAATGCTGTGGAAAACGTTTCGGGTTTGGTGGTTAAAGAATAGAAATGCTTCCATCTAACGTTGGGCTCTGCCAGAGGTCGGTTGTACCTCTGTCAGTTGTAAATTAGAGAATGAGAGACTTGACTTGTTGGTATAGGAATGAGAATATATTGCTGGTTACTTCAAAAGTAAAGCTCCATAAAATCCGTGCTCATCGAGGCTTTTGAAATCTCTTAAACTTAGTATTTTGGTCATCACTAAATGTGAAATATATTTCGTTAAAAGTACCTTTCAATTGGCATGAAATGTGGAGCATTGAACTTTACGGTGTAAACAGTTATCTGCTGCAAAAAGTAAATGTAGGCTCCTCAGCTGACTTGCAGTATTAAACCTACAAAAGTGAGTGCAGTACAGTCAGGCAGTACCAGCTGAAGTGTCAGAGTATTCAGGAGCAAAAAAGTTATTTGTTCACAGCCAAACATATTGAATAGTGGAGTATTTATTTACTTAAGCACACACACTTCATGAAAGACTGCCTAATATATAGCTTTTATGTATTTTTCTCGTGTCTGCAACAACCTTGTTTTGTGTCGCTTCCTTTGGAAAATTATCAAGTTCTCATGTTTTGATTTAAACATTGTGACTTGATTCTATGGTGGGAATGTTGCTTGATTAAATAGTGCTGAAGTGAAAAATGAAAACAGTTCCATTAACAAGCATTCCCTCACTCATTATTTTAGATGTTACTTGGAATTGTGAATCGATAAAATGTAAAAAAATATCATGTCATATTTAGATAGTACATATGTTTGAAATGCTCATACTCCTATATTGTTAAGGATGTGTAATTATGCAATGTAAATATTATTTTTATAAACTAGTTGCCCATCTTTAGGGCTTATAGAACTGAGACATTATTTCTTTAATTTTTTATAAGCCACAGAACTTACTTGTGGAAGCCTAATCACAGTAATAGTTGTGTTTATTATATAGTTTACAGCAGAGATGAATTACATCACTGTATTCAAATTTTACGATTTGTTTTTTATTCAGTTGTAAAATATTTGTGTGATTTGCTAGCTGTACAATTCCATTCTTGTTTCATTTTAACAAGCAAATCTTCTGATTTCCTTTTCTACAATGCATGCATAGGTATGCATGTTACAAAGAACAAAGTTCACTGTTGAGAAATATTTGTTTAATAGCAGACACTGACTGTTGAGCAGATTCTATTTTTCTGGAACAAACCAAAGTAGTGATCGGTAGGTACCTTACCTCTCTCTCTCTCTCTCTCTCTCTCTCTCTCTCTCTCTCTCTCTCTCTCTATCTCCCTCTCTCTCTCCCCCTGCTAACCCTCTGTGCTTGTTTTATGTCAGTATCATGTTCATTAGCCTCAGTGGGTACAAAGACTTAATGCACACTTTCGCACAAAGAGTTTTCTGGAAAGTTTACATTTTGGATTATTCATTGAACATTGATTGACTTGGTCCCTGTTGTGAAATTATTGTGTGTGTGTGTTCGGCAGTGAAGATGTATTAGTAGAAATGTTTTCCATTTTATAAAGTAACCCTGTATAAGCTTGCAAAAATTTATGCAGTGTTTTACAACTTTTAAAATCTCAGATTAGCCTATTTGATTTATTTTACTTGCATTTAATTCAAGTATCTTTTTTGTACAAAATTTATGTGGATGTTTCCTAAAAATAAAATTATCGATTCAAAAGTGCTTGTTATATATTAGCTGTATGACAGTGTAATTGTATGAAGAAACATAAATCTATTACAAATGTTGTTTCTTTTCTTGTTCATTACTCACCACCATTAATTATATGCTGTTAGTAAGAAATCTTTACTCAGAAAAGAATAATTGAAATTGATATACAATTTAATAGCACTGAATTTTGATCAAGTGGCTGTAAATCCCAAAACAGACTCCCGTAAAAAGACTTCCTGTATTTGGAGAGTCCACTGCCACTGTGTGAGTTTTGTTGGGGATACTGATGCTGGAGGAGTATCGATCGATAGTGGTGTACATGTCAGTTTCAGTAGGCGCAATGGCTTGGCTAGGTAAACATCGTGTGTTTGCTGTGGAGGAGTATATATGTAATGGTGGTTCTGTGGTTACTACTCAGTGACCATGCAGCATTTGGTTTGAACTTGATCAGCATGAGTCTGTACCTGAAAGAAAATCTAGTAGAGCTTAGGAATCAGATTTTAAATCATCAGGTTATACACTGAAAAGAAAATCTACTGGCTGACCTCGGACTGTAACAACTCTGAAAAATTTGGTGTGTTTGAGAGCATCCATCCAGCAAGCTTCAAAATGTTCAGGGCTTAAACATGCAGTTGTCCTGGAGTTATGTAATTGGGATCCTCCACAGAGATCATCATAGGCACCCCTACAAAATTATTGTTCTCCAAGAATTAAGTAAGAGAGATTTTGAAATTTGTAGAGCTGTGTGTGAGGAAATTCTTCAGAACATTCTGCCCGATGCTGTTTTGATTTCTTCTGTTGAGTCTCATTTCCACTTGTTAGGAACTTTGCCAAACACCACTTCACAGCCATCATGTAACAGTTCGGCATGCCATTGCTGAACTTGATGTGAGGGGTTCAGTATTTTTTCATAGACAATGGAGTAATGGTTATGGTTAATTTGAATTGCAACTGTCAGTTGATGGAGATCTTCTTCCGTCCTAAGTTAAACCAGTGTGTTGGGGACCATGAAGAAGGAGAAGTCTTGTTCCAACAATATCGAGCTACAACTCTCACTTTTCAGCATTGTCTAGAAATTTTGAGGAAGTTGTTTCCTGGAAGTCTTCTATCTCTATTAGGAGACATTGTCTGGCCCTAAAAGTTACCCAGTTTATCACTTTTTGATATTTTTGCTTTGGGGACACTTAAAGGCTCAATTGTACTAACATTGCCCCACAACCCTGCAAGTAGTACAGGAAGCAATCATCCAAGAATGAGATTTTCACTCTGCAGCGGAGTGTGCGCTGATATGAAACTTCCTGGCAGATTAAAACTGTGTGCCCGACCGAGACTCGAACTCGGGACCTTTGCCTTTCGCGGGCAAGTGCTCTACCAGGAGTGCTAGTTCTGCAAGGTTCAAAGGAGAGCTTCTGTAAAGTTTGGAAGGTAGGAGACGAGATACTGGCAGAAGTAAAGCTGTGAGGACCGGGTGTGAGTCGTGCTTCGGTAGCTCAGTTGGTAGAGCACTTGCCCGCGAAAGGCAAAGGTCCCGAGTTCGAGTCTTGGTCGGGCACACAGTTTTAATCTGCCAGGAAGTTTCATATCAGCGCACACTCCGCTGCAGAGTGAAAATCTCATTCTGGAAATATCCCCCAGGCTGTGGCTAAGCCATGTCTCCGCAATATCCTTTCTTTCAGGAGTGCTAGTTCTGCAAGGTTCGCAGGAGAGCTTCTGTAAAGTTTGGAAGGTAGGAGACGAGATACTGGCAGAAGTAAAGCTGTGAGGACCGGGCGTGAGTCGTGCTTCGGTAGAGCACTTGCCCGCGAAAGGCAAAGGTCCCGAGTTCGAGTCTCGGTCGGGCACACAGTTTTAATCTGCCAGGAAGTTTCAATCATCCAAGAAGTGGCTGACACATCGCCAGAAATGACACAAACTATGGCAGCTTCCAGGAAAAGCTCTGTAAATGTGGAGGATACCATTTGCAGGACATAATTTTTGTATTCGTTGTTCACAAAGAGAATATTTTATCTGTATTCATCTTTGTTTGTTTCTAACTACCTTTGGAAATACAGGAGGTCTCTTTGCTGACCCTGTACTTTTCATTCTCTTGTTATCTATCTTTGGATGTACAAGATAGTTGAACAGAAAAAAAATGTTGAAGGGTCATAATGATTGTAAAATCCACAAAACATAACTCTGAAATACAACTTTTATCTCACAGTTGCCAGTTTAACCCCACAAACAAAGGAACAAATGACTAGCATATATTGACTAGTTTCTCATGTAACTTCACATTTGGAATTTCAAATATTGCTTTCCTCTTGCTCAATTAATATAATTATGGGAAAACCTTTGCAGAATATAAAAAGAGCTGAACAAAGACCAGCCTTTCACCTTATGAATGAAGTATTAACTGTGAGAAATAGTGTAAACACAGAACCAGTATTTACATTCTGGGACAGCTGTCAAATCTTACTAACTTGCTGCCTTGATATTGAGGAGCAAAGCCATGTGGCCTCCTGCAGGTATTTACCAAGTACATGAGCTCATCAATTCATTACTCTGCTGGCACATGTGTGATTCGTTAGTGCATTACATAGTGGCCCTCTACACTGAAAGTTCATTTTACCAATATCAAATTGATCATCTTTATTGGGTAAAAACTCAAAAAGGTACTGGCTTCAAGTACCCAGAGTTTCACATTGACAAGATGCCATTTTATATCTGTTTGAAAACTGCCATCCTGATTAATCAGGTCTTTAAATTTCCACTGATTCACTGATAGTGGAATCCCAAAAGGAAGGTAGCATTTGGCAGTAGTGTATACGATGGATCGGAAAAGTCCAGTATTTCTCTGGTACTTCACAGAGCATGTGAGCAGTGTTTATGGTAGTCCTAAACAGGAATTTTCATGCTGCAATGCCAATGCCAATGACCAGTAACAGCAAACAGTAGGCAAAGTTTACTCTGTGATAATTAAATCAAGCGAGTTATTGTATTAGAGACCTATACTGAGTGTTAAGAGACTTTCATTTAGAACTAATGGATTGTCTTCTACAAATTAGTTCTCATTATAGTAAAAAAGGAAAAATAAAGTGAGTGTAGTGTTTCGCTGTTGAGAACATAAACCAATTCAAAACAGTGAAAGCAAAGTGGTAAAAAAAAAAAAAAGTTCGTCAACAGTGAGAAGCTTTGCTTAGTTGCTTATTGAAAATGCTAACAAAAATTAACTTAGAAGTAGATAAGAAGTTTCTGAAATTATATATTGAGACCATAACACTGCACAGCAGAATTCAAGAACAAAGAAACATTTTGTCTAGAAGCATCGGCAGAACTCTTAAATATGATTTTATGTAAGGAAATGAAAACTGAATGAAAAGGGACTGTAGGTTACTGAGGACATTAATTGTAGCTGGTATGCATGGATGAGGAATTAAACAACTGACTTAAAGAAATTGTGAAATAAGCACAATGAAGTTTTAAACTTCTCACTTCCTATTTCTGGAAGTGCTGGACAGTAAGTACCATAATTGCACTGTCTGAGAAAAAAACTGAAGCATCGAAAGAGGCGGAGGAAAGCATATGAAACTTCATGGTTTGAGATCGGGTGTGATGTTATTTCAGCAGTTAAAATATTGAGTCAAATTTACAAAGAACTTTGCAGCCCACTTAACAGTATGACACTGCATACCCTCTGACCTGGATGCATGCACTGATTTGGTTGGAAAGGTCATCACACAGTATTCGTACCTTCATCAAATGCAAGCTAGCTCACAACTGTTGTAACTGGTCCCTAACATACTGCCAGTGGTATGGACGTGAAGTCTGAGGCCCCCCCCCCCCCCCCCCCCCCCACACACACACATCTTTTGTTAAGGACAGATATGTGGCTCTAGCTAGCCATGGCAGTAACTCATCATCATGCATACAGTTTGTAGAGACATGTGCCATGTGTAAATGAGCATTGTTGAACAAGCATACTGTAGTGTGAGATGTAACACATGAGGATGCTGGATGTATGTGATGTAGCATTGCGCTATCGATCTCTCAATCACTACCAGCTGTGATATCAAGTCATACCTGTGGCTCCCAGGGAGTAAGACCACTGTACCTCTCCAAAACATTGGAAGAATGGAACCTACCTAATTTGCAACCATACTCACCAACGAAAGTCATTTGGGATGGTGTAGAACCACAGTTCATCACTAAACACATGGGATGCCATTCTTCAGCAGTCCATGCTTCCCGGTCACAGCACCACTCCAAATGGAGCCATTTGTGTTGTTGTTGTAATGGTAGCTTATTCATGGGATGGTAGTTCCCTAGTCCATCTGCTGCTAGTCTCCCACCAGTAATGCAAGATGACACAGAATGTTTCAGGGACTCCATTACTTTTTCTCGACTGGCATTTGCAAATGTGAAAGGATTACGATGTGCTTGGTTCACAATATGGGGATTCTCCCTTGTGGTGATCAGATGTGGTTGATCGGAACATGGACAGGTATGTCTGCCTACACCTTTCCGTGCCGTCCATTAATGGGTCACTGTCACCTCGGAATGTCCCTCAGATCTGGACATTGCCTGATTCTGCCATCTGCCAAATCGAGATCCACAATGATAACCATTTTAGTTTTTGTCAGGTGCTTATAATGCTGTCTCGTATGAGTATGTTGCATCTACATCAATATCTACATCCGTATTTTATATATTTATTTACATGTCTAGTTCTGTAGGACCAAATTGAGGAGCATATCTCGAAGGTCATGGAACATGTCAGTACAAGAAATTACAACATAAAATTAACAACAGGTAAATTAAAATGTTTATGAAGCCTAAAAATGTCAAGCTATAAGTTTATGTGAATGTAGTCAACAATATAATGTAAGAATCGGCTTAATTTTTGAAGAAACTCCTCAACAGAATAGGAGTGACCCATGAAGAAACTCTTCAGTTTCAATTTGAAAGTATGTGGATTACTGCTAAGATTTTTGAATTCTTGTGGTGGTGTGCTGAAAATGGATGCAGCAGTATACTGCATACCTTTCTGCCAAGAGTTAAGGAATTGCGATCCAAATACAGACTGGATTTCTGTCCGGTATTAATTGAGTGAAAGCTGCCTATCTTGGAAATAAGCTGATATTGCTAACAAGAAGCGACTAGTGAACAGGAGTTGACAAGAGGTTTGCAAACCTACACCACTTATTGCCCGAACTGCCTGTTTCTGAGCCAAAAATATTCTTTTAGAATGGGAAGATTTACCAAAATATAATACAATATGACATAAGAGAATGAAACTGAGAAAAGTAGACTAATTTTCATGTCGAACGAACACTTACCTCAGATACCGTTGGATTACTAAAAATGGCAGCATTAAGTCTTTGAATAAGATCCTGAATGTGGACTTTCTACGACAGTTTACTATCTATCTGAACACCTTGTAATTTGAACTGTACAGTTTCACTAATCACATGCCCATTTTGTGAAATTAAAACATCTGGTTTTGTTGAATTGTGTGTTAGAAACTGTAAAAACTGAGTTTTACTGTGATTTAGCGATAGTTTATTTTCTACAAGCCATGAACTGTCATGAACTGCACTATTTGAAACAGAGCCAATGTTGCACACAACACCATGTACTACCAAGCTAATGTCATCAGCAAACAGAAATTTTCTAGAATTATCTGCCATACTAGAGAACATATCATTTATATAAATAAGGAACAGGAGTGGCCCCAACACTGATCCCTGCCCCCCCCCCCCCCCCCCGCCCCTCTCCCCAATTTGTTGTCCATACCTCACTCAGGCCCCACATCACAGCCATTCTCAACACTGTGAATAATGACCTTTTGCTGTCTGTTGTTAAAGCAACAGGTGAACCAATTGTGAGCTACTTCCCATATTCTGTCATGGTCCAACTTCTGGACATTTACATGGCTGCTCTGCATCATCGAATCACCTTCATGCTATTTGTCTATTAGTCCACTCGAACAGTGCATGGAAAAAACAGTATCTTTCTGTGCAAGCACTGATTTCCCTTATTTTATGATGATGATCATTTCTTCCTATGTAGGCTGGCATAAACAAAATATTTTCTCATTTGGAGGAGAAAGGTGGTGATTGAAATTTCATGAGCAGATCAAGGCGCAATGAAAAAGCCTTTGTATTAATGATTTCCACCCCAAATCCTGTATCATGTCCATGACACACTCTCCCCTATTTCTCAATAATACAAAATAGAAAGTCTTTCACAGCCCGCCGCACCGTGAGGCAACAACCCACTCAACCACAGGTGAGGGGTCAACCTCAATGCAGGTAACAACCAGGCTGACTATCCGGTCGACTGATCTGTGGACTAATGAGTTGTGCTGGACATTCATTGGATCCCCACCGCCAGTTCATAATAGCGAAGCACATCTACTGCAGCCTCGAGCTGTGTAACCAAAGCTAACACAGCCTGGAGCTGAGAGTGAACTGTCACCAACTCTTCTCACATTGCACACAGCAGTTACAGTCCCTATCCATACTAAAGATGGTGGAAAACTACACTACACAGACAAACAAATGGCTATTGACACATGCTGTGGAACTCTACTGTAGACAGTTATGAAAACTGAAAAGCTGTGTCTGGTAAATTAGATTAACACACAGAGATTCAAAACCTAAACTACCAAAGCACACAGATGAGACTAAATAATCCACTCCTGGTTAGAAGCTTGTAAAATGGCACAAAATCAGTTACTTCCCTGTTGCTGCTGGTGCTCAGCTTGTGGCTGCATCTCCTTCACAGTGATCACTTAAGATCTGATGCTGTGCATGCCCCTTGTATGCCCTAACAGGCCTAATGACAACACTAAAGACGAATAATGCTACTGCATTTTGATGCCTGTTCTACCATTCACAGAAAATTGCAGTTCTAATATGTACCCACTGATGATTTGTACATGTACGAGGTTACATTGACATCTATATGTCTCTCCCGGGTGCATCACTTTTTTTGTCAGGAAGTGGACCTTCCTCCTTTAATACTCCAAAGTGAGATAAATGATGGTACTGTCAAATGTGTTACAGTATTATAGCTGAGAACTGATACTTTTTACAGAATTATATAAGTTTAGGAGCATAGAAACAATAATATGTACTTTCAACACATTTGATTTCTATGTACTGACAGTATTCCTTGTTTACACACTACAGCTGTGTTTGAAATTATGCCTAGGTTTTATATAGTACAATGAGTTATGGTTAATGTACCAAAACATAAGAAAATGTAAGCTGTTATTATTATTATTATATAGTTCAGCCTTTGGTCATACATGCAGTATCATTCATTACTAGTTTCGACTTATTACCAAGTTGTCATTAGTTGATATGACTATGTTACACAGTAACTGTTTAACTAAACATTCCTGGAGAGGCACTCACTGGGAGGCTGAAATACATAACAACATAAATTTTGATCACTGTATGCTGAATCTCTGTAAGAAATTTAATTTGATTGTTGTAAATCAAGTTTTAAATTTTCCCCTTCTTATCTCAGGTAAATGTATATGATCAGCAGTGACGGCCTGTGCCCAAAATGAATGAGGGTTCGCTATTTTTATTGTATCATACAGTTTATGCTTCCAAAGAATTTAATTTCCTTAACTACTCAAAATATTTCTGCAGATCTAAAATTATTTTAGAAGAGGCTGATGATTTTCATGGAGTTGAATCTCCTATAGAAGTATGTTTATAGAGGAAGTTCATCCTCCTTTTCATTTCTATTGTGAATCTGTCCGTGACTCGCTGAAATCTAGAAGCTTGTGTATCATTTCCTTTTCGATAAATAGTGTGGCAAGAGCAGACAGACCGAGCGAGGTGGCGCAGTGGTTAGACACTGGACTCGCATTCGGGAGGACGACGGTTCAATCCCGCGTCCGGCCATCCTGATTTAGGTTTTTCGTGATTTCCTTAAATCACTCCAGGCAAATGCCGGGATGGTTCCTCTGAAAGGGCACGGCCGACTTCCTTCCCCATCCTTCCCTAATCCGATGACCACGCTGTCTGGTCTCCTTCACCAAAACCAAAACTGACCAACCAAGAGCAGACAGTCTGTCTTCATCCACGGTACTTCTAAGAAATATTTTGATCCACAACACAGTGGAGAAACACCTCTCTGCTTCACACATCATCACTGGGATAGCAGCTACTAATTTCAACAATTTTATGATGTCACCAAATGGTTCTAGCAGGTAATTTTCAATTAAAAGCTTCAGAAGGGCTACTGCACCTACCATTTCTTGAAAATCATTTAGTAAATAAATGATTTGTTGTTCTGTTTTTGCTTAGCTGTATTTAAGAAAGGATAGGACTGCACAACAACAGAAAAATTTATTTTTCAGTGAAGGTAGGAAGTGCTGGTCAAGTAAAGCAGAGGCCAATAAGTGGCTGGAGAATTCAAACCTGTTTGCTCTGCTAAATTATTATGTCACATACTTCTATTGCTGCTGTGTTCCTTGTTTTATACATGTCCTTGCATCTTCTTTTTCATGTATTTGGGTCTTCCTCAATAATGATATTATCAGTGTTGTCCCTAATTTTCAAAATTTCATTTTTGAATGATGCTGTTTCAAGCTTTATTGAGACGGGATCAGTGGTGCACTTTTGTAATTGACTGTACGAGATATCCATGTGGGGCATTATGTTATAAAATACCTCTAACCTAAAGGAAGATTTGGCTGTTGCTATTTCAGCCTTAGACCATATGCTTGATTCACAGTTGTTATCTGCTTGCTGGTACCTTTAGTATATTGAAGACATTCTAGAATGATCTCTCTTTTTTTCTTGTTAACTGTAAGTATTGCTCTCAATTTAAAGCTCCATCTTTTGGCTGATCTATGAGGGACACTCTGTTTCACTATTTATCTCGAACAGCCACTCTTTGAGGTGAATGAGAGAAAAATAGTGGTAGCTGTGCAATAGTACTGGAAAGCAATTTTACATGTTTATTTTGACATCTAACTTGGGCAAGAATAAAGTGCAGCTGGTGTGCATAACAGTGCACATAATACAAAAAATGATACTCTTCTCTTCTCTTTCAGTTGTTCAGGTCCTGGCATGTTGCAGGTGTGATAATGAGTAAGAAAATAAGATTGTGGATAAGCTGTTGCTGAACAGCATAGTGAACACATTATTGCAGCCATCATAGACAAGACACCAACACCTACCATAGTAGGACAAGTGTATATGTCAACTAGCTGAGCAGATGAAGAGATTGAATGAACGTATGATGAGATACAGGAAGTTACTCAGATGGTTAAAGGAGGTGAAAATTTAATTGTGATGGATAACTGGATTTCAGTAGTAGGAAAAGGAAGAGAAGGAAAAATAGTAGGAGAACATGGACTGAGGGAAAGGAATGCTGCATTCCATTCTTGTGCTGTATTCCATTCTTCAAGCAAAATTTAGTGCAAATTCTTTGATCCATCTTTCTTGAAAATAAAAATCTGTCGACTTTTCAAAAACATCTATAATCTTTTCAATTGTCAACAGTAAACTAAATATTCAAGACAGTGGAAAATGCAAATATGCATCAGGAAGATGTGTACCAATAAGATAAAAAAAATTTAAAAATTGAATGTATAAAACTCACAAAATTAAAAAATTCCTATTACTTTTTGATCACATCCCTTACCTACACCTGTTTAGTAAAACAGAGGAAGCGCAAACTTTGGTAAAATGTATCTGTTTTACTTCCAGTTTGTTAGGTTACAACTTAGCTGATGTACTCTCAAAGAGTATTAAGCATTATAGTGATAGTTTATGTGTAATATAGTATACAGACAACATTTTTTTACTTAATGTATGTCTTGACTCTTTTGACTTGAATGAGTTTATGTACTGAAAACAATGACTGAATTAATGAATAAAAACATCATATTCCTTGCATTCTCAGCCAAGTTTCTTCAAACTGTCATAGTACAGAGCACATTCTGAGCCAAGTTTCCTGAAAACTGTCATAGTACAGAGCACAATATAAAAAGGAACTATGAAGAAGATTGAGAATAACAGCAACTCCATCAAAGCAACAATGACTTTCTGAAGCTAACAAAATGAAATGTGATGTAGATAGCATGACATAAATTTTCAGAATATTTTTCATTTACCTGCGTTACAACATGCTCTGTGTAGCAGTACTGGTATGTTGTACTCTAAGATTTCATATGAAATTTAAAGGTCATCTGGAATGTATGTTTCAGTGTGAAACATTGCCTCTATTATTAAATAATTGTTGTAATGTGGTACCAGTTTTTGAATACCCTCTTTGCAGAAATTTTTTGCTTGTGATGATTTTTACAGATGTCTTTGGTGTCACTGTAAAATGTCTGTTTCCTTCCACAAATTTTACTTGCCGGAAAAATTAACAGTCTGCTTATGGAGAAAAGTGATTGACTTATTGTATACTTCTTTTATTTTAGACTCAATCATAGACTACTACCGGTTGCAGCCATACAGTGCTCATCTTCAGAATTCTGGAAATGTCCAGCTTAGGGCTGGGACCAGAGCTGATAGTGATCACCTTCTGTGATTCTGCCTAAAATAAAAGACAGGCATAATTTTATTTTCTACACTCACTTCACTTGACATCATGAACATTTTTAAGTTCTGGATTCGATGTATCTTCTACTTACACACAGGTTATTCATTCATTGACTCATTTCTATATAACAGATTTGAGAAGTAATGTCTACTCTTGTCATGTTTTGTTTATTCAAAACTAATTTACTGCCTGAATGTCACATCTCTAGTTCTGTGCATTGTTATAAACACCTGGTTAAATTTGCTCAAAGCTTGTGATTAGGGGAAAATGATTTATGTTCATAAATGAAGAACCAAGATCTGGTTGGTCAATGGATAAAATGGCAACCACATCACTGTCTGCCCAGGTCTTTGGTTTGGTTTCTTTCTTTTGTACTATTGAGACGTATTTATATTATCGTAATAAAATGTTTTTGTGTATAACACAATATATCTTAGGCATTGTGTACCTGCTACTCACAAGTAACATATCAAGAATTAGTATGAGGTTTTTGCAGTATCTTATCACACAGTGCAAAAAATTCACTTCTCACAAAAGAGGTGGAGGATTGTTTTATGTCCGACTCAAATGTATTGGCAAACCACTAAAAGTTCTTATTAGCAAACTTCTCAGGAACCATCTAATCTTCTATGTTGAGTTGTAGTTAACTTTGTATGTTTGGTGCAGAAAATATCATGAGATGAAGATGACTTCCATATTCGTTTGGGCTGAAAGAGCCCTGAAATAAATGTTTTATTACTGGAATAACTATTGGCACAATATAGTATAGATGCAACGAAAACAATTTTCATTATTACAATGTTAGCAACAAGAGATGATATTACACAAGATTTTGGCAGTGTACAACCTATTGATTCAATTTCATGTTGTTGCATTTGGTCTTCTTTTAGTATCTGTTATTGAAAACTGAAACAAATGATTCTCAGATATTGAGTGTAATTTCTGACCAATGGAAAAATACTATCAGAGCACAAAAAAGATGAATATGCTCCTGTTTAAAAGACTCCAACTGAAAAGTGAGGTGTCAGCTGCCTCATTTTGCCTCCCTCAGCACCTTTAAAAATTTTCCCAAAATTTTTAAGCATGCAAACATTCACTCTCTTTTTAACATGCAACTCACCCCTTATTGCTATGATCTCTCCTAACAGTAACTCACACACAACACATGCTGCAAGTAGCTCGTACCCCTGCACTCCCACTTGCCCATTCTCACTCACTTATTCAGCCTACCTCATTGCAATTATCTCTTTGTGTCTCTCTAGCTGTCACTGTCTCCTGACTTAAGGCTACAGTCCTTCGCTGTGTTGTAATACTGCTGCGTTCTCTCACTGTCACTGTCTCCCTTTTGTCCACTGTTAATGCCATCATCTCATTCATGCCTTCCCACTGCTACTGTCTCTTCTCCCAATCGCTATCTCTTTCTTCCTCGTTGTTGCTGCCATAGACTCTGTTTCTCATTATCACTGGCTCTTCTTTTTATTCCTCTCCCACTAGCACTGTCTCCTTCATTCTTTGTGCCTTCCTCTCACACTGCAGTTGTCTCTTTCACTCTTATTTATGATTTTTCTGCCTCTTTCCCACTGCCAATGTGTCCTCCTATCTCAGCATGAGAAAGTGCAAATATGTTCACATGCCAAAATTTGAGGGAAAATTTTTAAAGGTGTTGACGAAGGCAGAATGAAGCAGCTGGTACTCCACTTTTCACTTAGAGTCTTTTATTTTAAACAGGAACATATTTGCCAGTTTTGTGATCCAATAGGAGCATTTTTCCATTGGTTCCCTTCCTTTCCCTGCTACAGCAGGGCATGGTACTCATATGAAAAGAACTTTATGGGTTGGTAAAGTTTTGATAATTTTACTCATGTGAAATTGAAATAACATAAAACTAATTTCACACTTCTTACTGGATTTTACATGCACAAGAATTTTGCATGAGGTTCCTAGAATCCTGTTGATGATAACACTCTACAACATATTTCTCCATGCTACGTTACTTTATAAACTACTTTTTTGCCTCACATTTGATTTTATGTGCATATTTTACAAGTACAAATAGGGTAACTTACAACCTCTTTATCTTGGGAAAGGATGAAGTTATCAAGAAAAATTTCAAGGTTATTTGAGATTGGGATCTTCGGAATATACTGCAAAAATTTCAGTCATTTGCTTTGCATAGCTGTCTTGGACTCTGCAGCTCTATTTTGGTACACATAAACAATGTTCTGGGGGATATTCCTTGCTAATGAATCAAGATTTTTGAAAATGGGAAAGTGGTACTTCTAGATAAATGCCTAGAGAATATACCATTAAAATTTGTGCAGTTTCTTGCAGTTAGTTATTTAGATGCCCACTGCTGGTGGTGAAAAAATGGTGAAAAATGCTTTTTTTCAGTTTGTCTCAGGAAACACCCCATAAAGTGCACTGTAGACCACATCTAAAGCAAATAAGAACCAACCAGTTTTCTCTGATCCTTCTGCTGGGTGTACAAGTAGTGCCAGGATCAAGGGCTATCCAAAAATCTTGATGCTAACTTTCTATGACCAATGGAACCTGAGGTATAAGCCCTTGAAAAATTCCATTTCTATACATGGCATTTTGGAAAATATTGATTGTACATCCTGTTGCATGCATACTGATAATTTTCTTTCACAGCAAGTATTGTTCGTATGTACTGTCTTCTTTTCTGAAACCCACTCATTTTTCTAAAGGGTGAATACTGCAACCTACAAATTTGGAGATTTTTTCCATGACAGTCTTGTCAATAAACAGTCACACTAGCTAAGAGGTCCCATACCAAGACTATAGATGGAATGAAACAGGTACTGCACAACTTGTTTTGCACATGGGTTTTGAAAACATTAACATTTCTCCAATATTCAATCAGTTACGGAAAAGACAAACTGCGACCCACATAGCTGTTGAACTGATGTAGATGTAACCACTGTGAAAGGTTAATATGTTCAAGAGGAGTTTCTAAAAGAAGGCAGAGTCATAAAACTGGTTTAAAATGACAGATTATTCAGTCAAATTTCCTTTGATGTCATCTACACTTTCTTACATTCCCCTTCATCATGAAGCTGCTGTTATTCACAGATCAAGGTCATGGGTGGGTTGTGTATTCATCAATTAAAAGAAATCAGGTTCAGTATTGCACTAACGCCTCTAAAGAGAAAATAATACTAGGTGTCATATGCCTAGATCTGTGACTGGATTAATGAGTGGCAACTTCAACCAAATGCATTGCACTGACTCGAAGAGAATATGGCAATGGTTCCCTACATGCTATGACTCCCATAGCACATGGCATGCTACATTCTATTATTAATTTTTTAATTTTAAAATTTTTCTACTGAAATATTATTTTCAGCCATTTTCCATTCATTTCCCTGTATATCTGATGCACAAGGTTTCTTTGTCATGCTCTGTTGTTATGTATGAAATGTTCTCTTCCAGAGCTGTGTGATTATGTTCTATTATAAATGTTAATCCATGACCTAATATCTAAATTGCTACAGTGTTTTTTACTCTTTTTTATCTTAATTTTCTTGTGTTATTAGTGCTGTGTTGCATATTGCAATGCATGATGCTATGTCTATGTGAAACCTACATACATTTCTCTTATTATTCCCTGACATCAATATGTATAAGCAGACTGGGAATATATTTAATTTCTAAATAGATTATGTTGTTAGTAAACAATTTTCCATTCACTACTGTTTCACCCTTGACAACTTAAGTCTGCTGTAGACGGCGGTACAGTAGTCCTTCTTAGCCATAAACATTTGGTCAGTGTACTTTTGATCTTAAAAAAGTGTACATCACTTCATGGTACATCACCCTTAACCAACTTCAGGAATGGGGACTATGTGGATGTTTGCTGCTTCTTATCCAGACCTTACTCAAAGATAGGTAAAGTATCCCATTGTAGGATGGTGCATGCAGAAAACAAGGAGGTGCCCAGGTAGCAATGAACAATAGAAATTTATTTCTATAAGAAAATAAAAAAAATTAAACAAGAACAACAGAAAGCAGAGTTTCCACGAAAGGAATGTAAGAGATCATCCTGATCTATGAGAAGAATTGTCAGTTTATCAATAGAGTTTCAGGAAGGTGTGAGAGAAGGCACACAGTCAGTCAGCATAGGTTACACTGCTGTAGACATGGTCAGAATTGGTTGCAGTCACAATCGATGGTTGTATTGGCGTTGGCTTGGTCCTGTTGTACTGTACTGTAAACTAGTCATTTTACTCGGGACTCAGTGTCACACTCAGATTCAGACTGCCAGAGAGCTCAAGGTCCTAAAAGGCCTCCCAGAGTAAGGCTACCAAGAAGTGGCCAGCTTAGCATGACTCTGCAGATGTGAGATACTACCAGGTGTGTCTGGTGATTGTAGCACCCTTGTTAATGCAGTGGATGTTGCAGTGCATTGGAGATGCATCAGCTGCAGAAATCTGGCAAGCCAATACTGTGTGGCCTGTGTGCTGAGTCATCTGGCTCTAGCTGTATGCTGCACTCCTCTTCCCTTTGGAGGGAGATGGTGAAGCCATCTTAATGCATGAACAGTTGTTGTGGCAGAGGCAACAGCAAAGGGCGTGGCATTCTTCTTCTCCATGGAGGAGTTGGTGCAGCTGGTTGGAAGAAGCCAACAGGAGAACAGGGGCGTCAGGGAAAATAAGAAGCTGGTACTCTTGCAGAAAGAGATGATCCTGGAGGATGAGAGAGAGACAGCCAGGGTGATGAGCAGGGCACAATGGTGCAGAGCAGCATCGGGATGAGGGTGTATGGTGGCCCGCAAACGTGGCTGCTGGAATAAAACCCAGTGCATGAGAGAAGGCAGATATCCAAGGGTGGAAGCAGAGAGCCGAGGACGTGGGTAGAACATGGGAAATAGGCAGGAAGAAGGGTGGTAAGTGAGCTTTGTGCATGTGTGAAGGCACGGACAGGCAAGCAGCTGGCAGTGCATGCTGGACCAGTGGCGGATGCTGAGTGTACGAGCCAGTGATGGACAGAAAGAGCAGCACCAGTGCCAGCAGTGAATGGGCTGGCAGCACTGGAGCAGGCATTGGGAAGCGCTTGGTACTGGACTAAAGGTATGCAGCAATGAGCAGCTGAAGGTTGTCTGGGAGGTGGTCTGGAAAAACAAAGGACTTACAGAAAAGCCATCAAGAAGTGGATCCAGGTCACTGGAGGTGGCAAAACGAGATGTCGCCAAGTCTTGCAGCAGAATGTCTAGGAGCAATGTACAGGAGGCACAGGGAAATCCACAAGACCACCAGAGAGAACTGTGAGCAAGAACAGCTAAAGTTGGTGACCAGGAGTGCGTGGCATCAGGCAGGACCCTGTTGAAGGCAGAGCAAGGGAAGACCTAACAGGAGGTGAATGTTAGTATCTCCCAATGGGTGCATGAAGTTACATTACTTAATGGGCACTCATTGTAACGACATCAGTTGACTTAATTAATAAAAATGGGTTCCCTGGATACTAACAGTATCTACGATCCTACGATACGATGTGTATTGTCTCTTCGTTAAGTGTCGTCCCATTCTGTTACCTTACACCCCTTCCCCTAAAATATCGCACATAAGAATTACGGGCGAGCCGCTGACGTAGTGACCGCGGCTTGTGGTCTGGTGGTTAGCGTTGCTACCACGGGGTCCCGGGTTCGATTCCCGGCGGGGTTGGGGATTTTTTTGTGGGCGGAGACTGGGTGTTTGTGTTGTTCTCATCATTTCATCATCATACGGGAAAGGGACGAGAGTGGACTATGAAAAATTGGGAATTTGTATGGGTGCTGACAACCACTCAGTTGAGCGCCCCACAAACCAAATATCATCATCATCATCTGACGTGGTATGCATGCACCAGAACAGGAGTGTGTTATACAATAATTTTGATGTCTGTATCTATTTGTATTACTAATTGGTAGTGAGAAATCTCACTAAGCGTATAACATAAATAATTAAGTAAAGAATAATTTAAACATGATTGCCACTCATCATACAGAGGAGAAGGTGAGTCACAGAAAGGCACAATAAAAATATTGCTATACATTTAAGGTTTCGGGCAAAAGCCCTTCTTCAAAAGTAGAAAACACACACACATTCCACAAGCAGAACTCACACAGACATGACCACTGTCTCTGGCTGCTGATGTGCCACGGTGGCAAATGCTTATGATAAGCTTAACACAGTGTTAATTAGAAGAGTCACAGTCTCACTGTTAGACAGAATTCGTCGAGTGCTGGCACAGGAGGGTACTGGAGACTGCAAACCGTCACATTACCTTCAGCACCTAAGGAGCAAGGCAGATACTGGTATTCTTCCAGATAATTTGCTCCACACCATCTGGAGCAGCTGCCTATCATCACAAGTCAAGATGATTGTAATGCTCCAAAGAGGTGGTACTGGATGGCGCTACAGATCTTGCAGGCAGAATACAAGAAGTCATTGCTGCTGCTTAGGTTAGCCCAGTAAAAGTGCCTTGCAGCAGTACAACAACAGCAGCAGCAGTTGTACACGCCGATTATGACTCCCTAGCACCAAAGGTTGGGTTATTGAGTGCACAAATTAGCAAGCTGTTATCTCAGAGCAGTACCGCCAAAGATAGAGGGTGATACCGTAGAAGATCAAGGAGCCATTCATCGACTAACGCCACGTCTTTTAATGCAGGGCATCCGTACGGTGGTGTCATGACAAGTTCGGTGAGCGAGCGCGAAAGTGTACTGCACCGCGTTCCTTCCCAAATGCCAGAGGCAGTCAGTCGGTTGTAGGCGCAGTTAGCTATCTGTCAACATCGTAGTACCTGTTTATGAGCGATAGGAAATCAGGCCAAAAATATTTGGTGGTCACCGGTTCTGATTTAAGTCTACTGCCACGAACTTCAGCTCATTGCTGCAGACCACTGACAGCTATCTCTTTGTGATTTTTAAAGTTTTCCCGGTGCACTGAATATTGTATGAGGTTTCGAGACTGTAGCCTGATCATGTTGACTTCTTGACACAATACAGGGTGTATCAAAAAGAATCATCCGATTTAAAAAGATTATAACTATTATGTTATTTGAGACATTGGCGTGAACAACTTACACTTGGAAAGAGCAAACTCTCGAGTTTTACATAGTTTCCGGTAGGCAGCAGCAGTGTGTGCCCACTTCAGTTCTAGTAAAAATGGTGTTGGGACAACAGAAAGCATTTTGTATTCTATCTTTTCTGCAGTGCGGGTCAGTAATAACTGTTCAGAGTGACTTTTGTAGTAGGTATGGTGCCTACAACACAGAGGATTAGACGATGGCATGAACAAATCTGAGAAATAGGTTGTTTGTGTAAACGCAAATCGCCGGGCCATCCCCGAGTGTCTTGACAAAGACGTCGAACGTATCCGCCATAGTTTCACAAGGAGTCCGCAGAAATCCGTTCGCCTTGCAGCTCGACGACTTAACATGTCCCCGATGCCCATCTGGCATGTGTTGCGTCGACGTTTACTCATGAAATCAAACAAAATTCAACTACTGCAAGCTCTTCGTGAAGGTGACAAACAACAACGTATGGTGTTTTGTAATTTCGTTGTTGGCAAGATGGAGGATTATACTTTTCTTCTACGCTTAGTCTTTAGTGACGAGGCAACATTCCATTTAAATGGAAAGGTGAACCGTCACAATGTGAAAGTATGGGATATGGAACAACCACATGATAGGGACTCTCCAAAATTTAAGGTGTTTCATGCAGTTTCATGGGAAAAGGTGTACAGCCATTTTTCTTTGCCGAGAACCCTTTACAAGACGCACATATCTCAATATGCGTGAGAACTTTCTTTTCTCACAGTTGAAGACTGATTCGAATGACTTCATTTACCAACTGGATGGAGCGCCGCCACACTGGCATCTGGAAGTGTGGGAATTTTTAAATCAAAGGATTAGTGAACGATGGATCGGCCGCAGGGATCGAATAATTCAGCCTTACATTACTGGCCACCAAGATCACGGGGCCTGACTGTATGTGGTTATTTCTTGTGCGGGTTTATAAAACACTCTGTTTATGTGCCTCCATTACCAACAACAATGAATGAACTGAGACATCGCATAACAGGAGCTGTGGAAGCTGTAACTCAAAGACATACTCGCTGCGGTGTGGGGACAATTTGAATACTGCACTGACATATGCCATGCATCTCAGGGAGGGGAGGGGGGGGGGGCATATTGAACACCTATGGAAGGTAGGAAAAAACTTTTTGAGTTTTTTGTTCATCAAAAAACAAAATTCATTGTATATGTTTATTAGTTTCAGAAATACAGATGTGTCAAATTGGAAGATTGTTTCTGATATGCTCTGTATTTCGGCTGGCAATCGTTCAGCCATCTTAAGGTGAGCGTTCGCCTCTGACTGCAATCATCGAGCTGCCATCACCCTTCACAAACTTCCGGCGTCCTTAGAACGTTGATGGATCGGTCACATGTTGTTTCTGATGGAGACAGCCTTACGAAGGAGCTAGAACATATACAGTCAATGTTCAAAGACAATGGTTATTCTTCATATCAGATTAGTATAGCACTGAGGAGGAAGTAACGTGACCACCCACTATATCAAAAGGATAAGGAGCTGTTCAAGCCCAGGGTGTTCCTTCCATACTTCAGCAACCTTTCATCTAAAGTAGTCAGGATCCTAAGGAAACATTGAGTTAAAACAATCTACCAGCCACTTGCGTAGATTAGTGACCTTCTCGTTTTCGTAAAGGACAATCTGAGAGTGTGGGAGGCTGGAATATTCATAATGACTCGTCTGGCGACATCTGATGTTTGCTTTTAGTGCCGCAGTGCTCGTTCCGACCAAGGACAGATATGTAGTTTCACTTTTACGCATGCACCTGCATGCCACAGATGTAACAGTATTTCAACAGGGGATGCTCCTGTGATGGCCACCAATGCACATGTGTCTCCAGGCCAATTTTTCGTATAAATTCGAAGCCGTGAACTAGCAGTCTCCACCTGGACTCTCCATCTCCTTAGGATCCAACATAAAGCCCACAATAGACTACGCCTCCTGAAACTCTTGTCTGACCAGGCATTGGGACTTCATCCACCATCCTTCACACCTACAAATCCTTGATTTGTCCATCCTTGTTATGCCAGCTTTGCTTGGATTTCCGCCCCTCCCTCCCGCCCCCCAAATTCTATAAAGCTCTCCAAATCCTCGAATGTCATACACTCCACCTCGCCTTCCATGTCTGCCTCCCATCCCCCACACAGATCCTCTACTCCCCTCTCTCCATCTCCACACCCTCCACCTCCTTTCACAAAGCAATTTCCAATGGCTACACCTCCCGCATGATGAGCTTCGCCCTGATATCTACCCCTCCTACCTACTCTAACCCCTCCTTCCCCCTCCCCCTCCTCCTCCTCCTCAGGGCTCCCTCTCCACTCCCCTTCCCCTGAGCGGTTTTTTCCTCCATCCCCTCCTCTTCCAGTACATGCCTCCTGCATCTCTGTGCTCCCTCCAGAATTGCCTTCCCTATCTATCTCTCACTCCACCCATCTCTTGCCCCTTGGTCTGGCCCAGCCCCCCTTCCTTTTCATACCACACACTTCAGCCCCCCTCACCAGCAACCCCCTCCTCTCCCCTCTTTTCCCTCCTCTCAGACCTTTCCTATCTTGGCAGGTCACTCCTGGCAGTTTTTACTCTTCATCTTATGCAGTGGTTTTTAAAGTGTCGTCATTCTGGTGTGTTTTAACTGTGGCCAACTTTTAACTTGTGCATGTGGCTTTAGTGTATTTCTATGTTCTGCACACACCACAAACTGTGTTTTTTATTTTTATGTGGACCTTTTGTTTTACCTGTCCTACAATGAACATCTCCGAGTAAGTGTATATGTTAACCCCCATTGTCTCCCCTTATTTCTGTTCTTATGTCCACTTTTTTATTACCTTTTATGTGTATTATTTCATCTTTTTATTTGTACTGTCACGCAGCTGAAGAGTGGTGGACTGTGCCGCTGACAGCCCTTTCCTGCACATATGGGGCCAGGGAATGAAATAACAATAAAGAAAGAAAAAAAAAGTTACAGTCTCCAGTGGCAGACACCGACCTGAAGATGCCTGGACGGTTGCCAGCCAAAATATTGTGGCAAGAAGTCAATATGATCCAGCTGCAATCCCAAAATCTCATAGAGCATTCTGTTTGTCAGCAAGAAACAACTGCTCCACATCGACATATGGAGCCCAACGAAGGGAACTGGATTTAGGACTGCATTGCCCCTTCATCATTATTGGTGTGTTGGAAACAATATCAGGTGCTGATCTTCTGGCTTGTAACCCTCTCCTGTCAGACATGGGGAACGACCAGTTCGCTGACATTGTTACCGGCCTGACTACTACAGGATTTCGTTGCAGCACAGCAGTGGACAGTGCAAAGCTAACACAAGTGAGTGATGGTAAGTACACCTTTCTGTTACAACAATTCCCAGCTTTGACTAGACTTCCAGGCGCTCCTAAACAGGTGCTACATAACATGATGCACCATATAAAAATCACTGATGGCCCACTGGTACCATGCACACCAAGGTGTTTGGCACCCAGTTGCCTGGCTATCACTAAAGCCGAGTTCAACAACATACTCAAAGAAGGCATTATCTGACAGACAAGCAGTCCAGGGGTGTCCCCCCCCCCCCCCCCCCCCTATAACCGATAACAAAGAAGTGTGGAGTGTGGCATTCATGTGGAGATTACTGCGTGCTTAACGCCAGAATTGTGTTAGGCTGATACGTGATACCATTATTGTGTGACTATAATTATGCCTTGCATGCTGCGGTTATATTCAGTGCACTTGGTTGTGCTAGATCCCTCTAGCAGAGGAGATCATACCCAAAACAGCGATTATCACTCCATTTGGATTTTTGGCTTACAAAATGTTGCTCGAACATGACAGCAATTTATTGATTAAGTTCTGCAAGGCCTGCCAATTTGTTTTGTGTACCTCGATGATATTCTTATCTTTTCAACCACTGAGGAGCAACACCAACAACAATTAGCTGAAATGCTAAAGCGTTTAGAGCAGTATGATGTGGTCTTGATCGTGGTTAAATGTGTATTCGGGCAATCTGAGATTGCTCTCCTTGGGCATCAGATTATTTGAACAATCAAATTACAAAAATGGAAACAAACAGTAAAACAAAAAACGTTAGGGAACTTTACCTAGACATAAATGGGTATAGGAAGGGCTTCAAGGCTAGGACAAATGCACTTCGAGGGGATGCTGGGGGAATACTGACAGACTCCAGTGCTATATTAAGTAAATGGAGGGCGTATTTTGAGCATCTATTAAATGTACACCAGGAAGCAGGAAATGAGCAAGCGTACGAAATACATACAGCAGAACCCCAGATACATGGGCCAACGTTAAAGGAAGTAAGAAATGCAATCAACAAATTGAAAAACCATAAAGCACCAGGATCAGATTGCACAACTGCAGAATTAGTTAAAAATGAGGGACAGAAATTGGTGGAAGTAGTTCACAAAGTTATAACTAAAGTATGGAACTCAGAGATGATACCTGAAGAGTGGCAGGAGTCGATTCTGATCCCAATTTTTAAGAAAGGTGACAAAATGGATTGTAGTAATTATAGAGGGATATCGCTATTACCAGTATGTTCCAAAATTTTCTCGAATATTCTGCTAAGCATGCTTACACCATATGCAGATGAAATTGTGGGGGATTACCAAGCCGGCTTTCGGAGGAACAGATCAACTATATACCAAATATTCACCCTGTGTCAAATTTTGGAAAAGAAATGGGAATGCAATAAACCAGTTCATAATCTTTTCATAGATTTTACAAAAGCACATGATTCAGTATTGCAGTCAAAATTGTACAGAATTCTTTTGGAACTTGGAATACCAAAGAAGTATGTTAGACTTATAGAAGCGAGTTTGAAAAACACAAAAGGTAGAGTATGCGTGGGGAATTGGAGTCAGAAGAATTTGTAATAAAGAACGGACTTAAGCAGGGAGATGCCCCGTCTCCGTTACTTTTTAATTTAGTCCTAGAATATATTGTACGAATGGCAGCAGATAATTCAGAAGGTGTGGAGTTAAATGGAAATATTAAGATATTAGGGTATGCAGATGATCTAAACATCATCAGCGATAGGAAAGAATCTGTAACAGCAAATGCGAATGCGTTAATCAAGGCTAGTGAAGATGTAGGTCTAAGGATAAGTGAAGACAAAACTAAATACCTGGTTACTTCTAGAATGCCAACAGCAGTAGATCAGGAAATGTTAAGAGTTGGAGACATGCAGTTTGAAAAAGTGAACACATTTAAGTATTTAGGCGTGGACATCACTTCAAGAAATGAGATTGAATCCGAACTGAAGAAGAGATTACGGGTGGGAAATGCATGCTAATTCTCACTGAATAGATTACTTTCATCACGGATATTGTCTAGAAATTTAAAGATTAGAATATACAAAACTATTATTCTACCAGTTATGCTGTATGGGTGTGAGACTTGGTCTCTCACTGAGCAAAATGAAAAGCCGTTTCGAGTATCTGAAAACAAAATTTTGAGGAAAATTTTCGGAGCAGAAAGGGATGTCATTAGCGGAGAATGGCGAAAACTGCATAACGAAGAGGTTCACGAACTCTATTCAAGCCCTGACATAATCAGTATTATTAAATCACGTAGGCTGCGATGGGTGGGTCACGCAGCTCGAATGGATGAGGGCAGGGCAGCGCGCAGAGTACTGGTAGGGCACCTAGAAGGAAAACGTCTTGTGGGGAGACTGAGGCGTAGATGGGAGGACAATGTGAAGGCTGATTTGAGGAGCCTAGGTATTGAAGGTGAATGAAAGGAAGTAGCCCAAGACAGGGACAGATGGCGAAAATACGCTGCTGCGGTAATGGACTCTCGAGTCTGGTATGACCAGTAAGTAAGTAAGGCCATCAGATATCTTCTGCAGGCTCCCTACTATTATCAGAAAAGGTTGAAGCCATTCTGCAGATACTGAAGCGGAACACCGTTAAAGAATTAGCCAGTTACCAGGAATGTTGAACTTCTATCACCACCATCTACCACATTCAGCAAAACTACAGGAACCACTGACTGTAACACTTGCTGGCCCAAAGGTAAGAGGCAGTACTCCAGTTCAGTGGACTAATGCGCCATGCTCCACTATCGCCGCCACAGAATAGAGTATGGCGAACGCTGCACTTCTTGCGTATCCCAAGCTTGATACAACCTTAGCGTTGGTGATGGACGCAAATTAGACAGCTATCGGTGCGGTGTTGCAACAGTAGGCAGAATGCTCATGGCAACTGCTTGCTTACTGTTTTCACAAACTGTCACTGTCACAGCTGAAGTGGGGCGCCTATGACGGCGAACTTGCATGTAAAAAGCAGTCAGATACTTTCGGTCACAGATAGATGCAAGGAAGTTTACCATCTACACGAATCATAAGCCACTGACTTACGCCTTCAAGCAGAATGGCAGCAACTGCTCACCTGGTCCGTGTAGCTTAGTACTGACATAAAAACTCATTTCTGGAGTAGACAATATTGTTTCTGATTGCCTCACATGTGCCAACAGTGTGTCAAGTCCTATTGATTCTACAGAATTCGTGCAGGCACAAGAACGTGACCAGGAGCTCCAGAGTTACCTAAACGATGCTACATCTACGTCACAGTTGCAGCTCATCAACGTTCCTGGTGAAGATATCAAGCTGTATTGCAATGTCTCTCGTCATTTCCTACCAGCTTAGACAATCCCTCGATAGCTTACACAGCTTGTGCCACTCTGGTGTCTGTGCAATATTTCACCTGGTATCGAAGCGATTTGTCTGTGCTGGGTTGGAAAAAGACTGCCTTGAGTGGACACGTACATGTTTGCAGTGTCAGCGTAGCAAAGTGTGTCGCCACGTGCATGCGCCAGTCTATAATTTCCCAAATACAACTTTAGGTTTTGTGCACGTGCATGTTGATGTTATAGGACCATTACCTGCATCGAACGGCCAACGGTTCTTGCTCACTATGACTGAACAGTTTACTCGGTACCTGAAAGTAGAGTGGGAAGACAATACTGGGTGGTTATAACACGTTGTAACACGGAAAATAATTACTGTACGAGTACCAAACTTGGTAGCATTAATGTCCATAGTACAGGGTGCATGATTCCCATGCGTCACAGCGCCACCGTCCAGATCTGTGGCCACCAGGTGCCGTGATCAGACATCGTCATTCAGAGTCTCACACACCTGACTAGTCGCACTGCACTTGTTGACGTGTTAACATGAGCTTCCACAAAAGGAGCAGGGCATTATTGGTGAACAGTATGCTGCAGCTGCACTTCGAGAATAACGCCAGCTGAGCATGATGAAGTAGTTCGAATCAACTGGAGAACTGGGTGACGCTCCGGGAAGAGGTCGACGACCGGTTGCACCAGAGGTGGTTGATGAAATCACTGTTGCTATGGCGGACAACGCTGCGCGCAATTCCCGATCGTCAGGCAGTGCGCGTGCTGTGTCACGACAGTTGAACATCTCGTGGTCCACTGTATGGATGATGCTCAAATGGTATCCGTACAACATCCATATCGTACAGTATCTTGCACCACAGGACGCTCAACGACGTGTTGACTTCGCTCTCCACTTTCTCGCAAGGACTGAAGTTGACGAGGGCTAGTCCTGGACCATCCTATGGACAGACCTCATTTTTCTCTGGCGGGTGAGGCGAACACACAGAATTGTCGAGTCTGGGGATCTCCACCTGCAGTTCCTCTGTATGGTGAACGTGTCACCGCGTGGTGTGTCTTCATGGCTATGTTGATCATTGGCTCATTCTTTTTTGAAGAATTTGGAACTCAAGCACCAAAGACGTGCACGATGACTGGCCAGCGCTATTGCGATATGCTTTGCCAGCATGTCATACCTGCCCTACAGGAGAGAGACGCATTGAACTCAAGTTTCCAGGCAAGATGGGCCCCCACCGCACACCGCTCGTGAAGTTCACTTACTGCTCCCAAACAAATTTGGAAACGATCGAATTATCAGCCGATCATTTCCAAATGCTTGGTCGGCGCGATCACCTGATCTCACTTCCTGTGATTTTTGGCTGTGGCTCACCTGAATGACAGGGTTTACCAGGGGAACATTCACACACGTGCTGATCTGAAGCGCAGCATATCAAGAGATGTAGCCAGCATACCTATGGACATGCTTCGTTCTGCTGTGCAGAATGCAATCCTGCGCTTTCAAACTCTTATGGAGATTTATAGGCGCCATATTGAGCCCCTTTTGTAGCAGTAATGGTACCGGTATGTAATGGTATGATGTACTGTAGCAGCACATTAAAAGCGTTACAACTGAATTGATTCAGCATTTCTCTTCGCCATGTCCTTGACATTAATGCTGCCTAATCTGGTCCTCGTACGGTGATTAGTTTCCATGTTATAATGTGTTAAATAGGGAAAATTTAATTATAACCACCCGGTATTCCCGCAGAAACGTTAGCCTCCGATTTGTATCGGCTTGGTTATCTAGACTCACGCTCATAAATTAAGGATAATTGCAGAATGTGGTGCCACACAATGTGGCACTACACAAAACTGGCGCTAATAGCATAGGCACATGGACAACACACATGACACAGATCTATAAGTCCACGGTGTTGGTGATAAGTTGAGAAAACCGTCCCGAAACACATGTGCTACAAAACGCCACTGATTCCTGCGCATGTGCCCCGACATCAATATGGTATATGATCACCATGCACACGTACACAGGCCGCACAGCAGGTTGGCATACTCTGGATCAGATGGTCGAGCAGCTGCTGGGGTATGGCCTCCCATTCTTGCACCAGTGCCTGTCGGAGCTCCTAAAGTGTCGTAGGGGTTTGAAGACGTGCAGCGACCGAGAGCATCCCAGATGTGCTCGATGGGGTTTAGGCCTGGAGAACAGGCAGGCTACTCCATTCGCCTAATATCATCTGTTTCAAAGTACTCCTCCACGATGGCAGCTCGGTGGGGCAGAGTGTTATCACCCATCAGGAGGAAGGTGGGACCCACTGCACCCCTGAAAAGGCGGAGATACTGGTGCAAAATAACGTCCCAATACACTGACCTGTTACAATTCCTCTGTCAAAGACATAAAGGGGTGTACGTGAATCAATCATAATCCCACCCCAAACAATCAAACCACGACCTCCATACAGGTCCCTTTCAACGACATTAAGGGGTTGGTATCTGCTTCCTGGTTCACACCAGATGAAAACTCGGCGAGAATCACTGTTCAGGCTAGACCTGGACTCGTTCGTGAACATAACCTGGGACCACTGTTCCAATGACCATATACTGTGTTCTTCACAACAGGCTTCACCGGCTCTCCTGTGACCAGGTGTCAGTGGAATGCACCTTGCAGGTCTCCGGGCGAATAAACCATGTCTGTTCAATCGTCTGTAGACTGTGTGTCTGGAGAGAACTGTTCCAGTGACTGCAGTAAGGTCCCGAGCAAGGCTACCTGCAGTACTACGTGGCCGTCTACGGGCACTCATGGTGAGATATCAGTCTTCTTGTAGTGTTGTACACTGTGGACGTCCCGCACTGTAGGGCCTGGACACATTTTCTGTCTACTGGAATCGTTGCCATAATCTTGAGATCACACTTTGTGGCACACGGAGGGCCCGTGCTACGACCTGCTGTGTTCGACCAGCCTCCATCTGCCCTGGTATTCAACCCCTCATAACGTCATCAATATGTGTTCTTTGAGCCATTTTCAACACACAGTCATCATAAGCAAGTATGAAAAAGTCTGCACACTTACTCGCTGCACCGTACTCTGACATGCACCAACACAGCTCTGTGTATGTGGACTGCTGCCAGCGCTACCGTGCGACGACCACAGGTCAAATGCACTGCATGGTCATACACCGAGGTGGTTTAAACCCACAAAACGCCCACCAGAGCGTCGTTTCACCATGTATCAGCCTTATCCTTAATTTATGAGCTTGAGTGTAGGTTAGACTCGGCAATTTGAGCCTGGCGTATTAGCCCAGCTCGAAAAGTTCTGTTAATGTGAGCACCATAAGACCACCAGCTATAATCTAGCTATTAATGGCGTGATCGAATGATCGAGGGATGGTATCTTTGCCTTAAAAATAATTTAAATGTCGTGTGCCTAGGGCCTCCCGTCGGGTAGACCGTTCGCCGGGTGCAAGTCTTTCGATTTGACGCCACTTCGGCTCCTTGCGCGTCGATGGGGATGAAATGATGATTAGAACAACACAACACCCAGTCCCTGAGCGGAGAAAATCTCCGACCTAGCCGGGAATCGAAACTGGGCCCTTAGGATTGAATCTTTGCCTCAAAGCTGCGCTTACGTGTCACGACACTAATTGGGCAACCGCTATCCCACTAGTTCTCTTTGGTTTGCAAAATGCATACAATGCAGACATAGAGTCCTCATGAGCGGAATTTGTTTATGGTGAAACACTAGTTCTCCCAGGAGAATTTGTTGATGCCAATTCTCTGGAGTCATCCACTCAAGACCAATCACACTTTATACATCGTCTAAGCGACCAGATTGCTCGCATTCGTCCTCGCAAAGCTTCCAGACATGGCACGCCACCTGGTTACGTTCATCACAGTTCGGAAATTTGCTCTCACGCATTGCTACACGTAGACAGTGAAATCTTCAGTACAAGCTCTTTATACTGTTCCACGCGGAGTTTTAAAAAGAGATGCGCGGACACTGGACATTGCATTGAATGGCAAGAACACAACCGTTTCTCTGGATCGCATTAAGCCCTCATACATCTTCCAGGATGCATTACCAGCTGAAGCACCATGAAGATAACCTAACCTCTCACTACCAGCACCACAACAACAACCGCAGGTGCAACAATCTCCCGACGCAGAACCTTACCCGGTACGCACGATTCAATCCGGACGTCGCATGCACTTTCCGTACGTGTTCTCAACGTCGTTCCGCTTCCCGCGAGACGGCTGAAATAAACTCAGATAGCCGTCATCTGCTCCGTGTGTTGTCGCGGCTGTCAGATTTAATTACGCACCAGCCAGATACGCTATATGAATCAGCAGCAGTGACAGTTTATTCTTTGACTTTTGCGTTCCTATTTCATTACTTGTAATATGTGCATAGTTACGGAGTTTTCCCCCGTTACGAGCTAATGCTTATCATTTAGAAACAGCTCTGCTTCCAAGTACAACGTCTCTCAGCCTATTGTGTGTTGAGTGTGTTTATTCTGTTAAATAAAGTTCCTACTTTTCACGGATCGCGAGAATGATATTCCAATTACTGTCTCTCGGCTTAATAAATACACTCCATTCAAAGGTAGCACAGCGCCAATTCTAGCTGCACCCGCATAGTATTACTATACGGGTAATTCCCAAGAGTGTTTGCCTATCGAAGCCGCAGGCTCCAAACGATAGATATCGAACGTGCGATTCTAAATCGATCACGCCGCTGTGGTGGCGGGCGTTATGAGCATGTTTATAATAGTCCCTGCAGCGACGACAAAAGAAGAGCGTTACCAAAATAGTAGTAATTACAAAGGAAACGACATACCTCACTCGTCGTCGACGTTGTCATCATGAGAAAGTCCATTTGATGTGTATGCTACGGGGAGCATTCCGTTTTTGCCGTAACTTGGTTAGACTTTGCAAGTGTCACGCAAAAATATGGGTAGAGTGTCACATTTCCGACAAAAATTCAAACAATGTTCTACATTGCATAAGGATGGAGTTAAATTCTTCCACGTGAGGGAATTGGCCGAAGAAGCGTCTACAATACCAGACATCCTACCCACTACCGTCATAAATCGTTTGGGTTTTCCTAGCATCTCACAAATAATTTATCATAACTCGCGCCACCATAGTTGCGTGATCGATTTAGAATCGCACGTTCGATATCTTTCGTTTGGAGCCCGCGGCTTCGATAGGCAAACATTCTTGGAAATTACCACTATACACTACATGGTTACTATTTATTTTTGAGTTACGTAAACCTACAACACTTTTGCGTTTCTTTGGTATCATTACTAGCTCTATGTCTCTCATAAGCAAGTAATCACTTTCATTGCTACTTACCACCAAGTTCCACCATTTCTTCCGTCGAAAATTGTTTTATATACAACTTCTTCGTGTTTACTCATAAATTTTCTTTTTGCTTTGGTTTTTAGATACTTTAACTTTATTTCAGTGCTTTCACTTCTGATTTTGCTGTTTGTGTAATTTTTGGGTGCAGCATCGGTACAATTTGCAGTTTTGTTCACGACATGTTGCTTAACAGCGTGTTTGTTCACAAACATTCATTCACTACTGCCAACCTGTATACGTCAGAATCAGTTTTCTACAGTGCAAGTATTTTCATTGTTATTTATCCGAACTTATTCTAGTTTTACAACATTATTTTCTACAGGAGCGAACCGTGCATTAGATCATTTGTGTTCTGTCTCTAATGTAAGTTCCTTTCTTAGTGCCGCGATCAAATTTTTACGTATTGAAGTCTGCTATCTCTTTTCTCACATTTTTTACCTCATTGTTCATAAATTAATTCTGCGAGCCGAACCGTTATTTTTTATGCCTTCATTTTACTAGCTAAACTCTTACATACAACGAAGCTGTCCAACCCGACATGTTGAAATCTGTCTTGAAATTTTTTATGAAGGAAGAATATACCAAAAGGAATACATCGCTAAAATTTTAGCTGCTAAAACACCCTGCAAGCATTTTTTAAAAACTGTTGAAATTTGCCAAATTCGCAGCTCACCCGGCAGTTGGAGATATGTATAACCTTGTCGTAACTGTAGCGGACAGCGCATGCGCAACACAGCGGCCGCATATCCTTGACTGACGACACGTAGGTAACCAGATGATGTTGACGATATTTGTTTTGTGGGGCGTTCAACTGCGCGCTCATCAGCGGCCGTACAAAGTCCCAATTTCTACACATTCCATTTTTTTCACAATTCATTCTAGCCACTCTCACAAATGATGATGAAATGATGAGGACAACACCCAGTCCTCGGGTGGAGAAATTCAGCGACCTGGCTGGGTATCGAACTTGGGACCCCGTTGTCTAGAGGCAGCAACGCTAGCCACTAGACCACAAGCTGCGGACTAGGTAAACAGAGACCACGGCACAATGCAATCGTATTTGTAAAGCGAATTTCAGTTTCCATTGATAGTTTCTTGACACAGTTGTTCACAGTCACTTTTCACTCGAGTTTTCAACTCATTTAATATTCATAATAATTAGCAGCTGCTTTTGCAGTAACGATAAGTGTTAACGACAGGGAAAAAACTGAACGAATTTCCTTTTTGATTTCTTGGTATATGTTTGCTAATAGCACCTATCTTTATACAGGTTCGCCGGCCGGAGTGGCCAAGCGGTTCTAGGCGCTACAGTCTGAAACCGCGCGACCGCTACGGTCGCAGGTTCGAATCCTGCCTCGGGCATGGATGTGTGTGATGTCCTTAGGTTAGTTAGGTTTAAGTAGTTCTAAGTCTAGGGGACTGATGACGTCAGAAGTTAAGTCCCATAGTGCTCAGAGCCATTTGAACCATATACAGGTTCCAGAGCTTTACAGTAAGTGGAATCCAAATAATGTTTTCAGTGTTGATAAGATGAAACATTTAGAACGTGATGTGCAATCGTAATCACCTCTTCTCCTGAGCACATACATGTGTGTTATTTATTAGTTAATTTCTTGGACATTCATTCCAATGACGTCAACATTTCATTAGTAATGTGGAAACATCAAGTGAAACAAGAATAATTCCGACAATTTTGTGAATTGTGGTTCAAACGATGATTGTTGTGGTAAAAAGTCCAGAACAAAAAACGGACTACCTTCCAGCCCCCCCCCCCCCCCAAATAAACGGGTGTAGTGACAGCTTTCATTAAGAAAGAAAAGGCCGTAAATTTTTTGGTTAAAGGAAGGAAGGAGAAAATGCTTAAACTTAAGCAGTGTGCAAAGCCAGCTTCGTCTTGTAAAATCTGAACATGAATTGCATAATCGGAAGAAAGACGTAAACAAGAAAAATGTTCAAATGTGTGAAATCTTAAGGGACTTAACTGCTAAGGTCATCAGTCCCTAAGCTTACACAATGCTTAACCTAAATTATCTTAAGGACAAACACACCCATCCATGCCCGAGGGAGGACTGGAACCTCCGCCGGGATCAGCCCCACAGTCCATGTCTGCAGCGCCTAGACCGCTCGGCTAATCCAGCGCGGCAGAGACGTAAACAAAGCATGAAATATGCACCAAAATGAAAGTCGCAAAAGTATGAAAGAAAAACCGTTCGAACGATTTAGAACAGCTCATGAGAGTCGGTGCACTATTAACGAGGCAGGTTTAAGAGACTGGTCGCTCTGAATTGCAAGTGAGGTAACCATTATTGATTGCCAGGCTTCTTCGATCTATTTAAAGAAATTCAGGACATTGCACGGTAAAGGAAGTCTCAAAGTTACGAAGTTTACATAAAGGAAACGTGTAGATGAGATATTATTCACAGGTAGTTCTACAGAGAAATTCGTAGTTGACATGTAGACGAAGCTATCTGTTGTCCTCTAAAAGCTGCATATAAAGCCAATCAGGCAGATTATGTGCAAACCGCACTCTATCATTTCGAACGATGAAGAACAGAGCGACTTGTGCCGTCGATGAACGCTACGACACAGCCGTATTCAACAGTGACATTGATATACGAGGGCTATCCAGAAAGGAAGTTCCGATCGTCCGCGAAATGGGCACTACTGCAAAAATCAAAAATGTTTTATTTGCAACAGCTAGCCATAGCTCCCAGCTGATTATTTAAATAATCGCTGCTCCGACTTGGACATCTGTCGTGACGTTGTACCAATTTTCAATACCCTTGTCGTATATGACAGCTTTCTGCTAATTCCCTATGCAGGTCTGCAGCTCGTTGTCAGGACCAAAATATTGTCTTCATAGTCAGCGCTTCGTGAGAGCAGAGATGAAACACAGGGAGTCAATTGCAGTCTGTATTGTGGGTGATGAAACACTTACCATTGAAAACGCTGTAGGAGGATCTTCATTGCCCCTGCAGAGTTCAGCTGAGAATTGTCATGAATAAGGAATGGCGTGACAGTTGTGTTTTGTGGGCTGCGTAGCTTCAGGCGAAATTTCTCACCAGGCCCTCGTACTTTTGGCGGGAAACATTATTTTCTATGTAGATTTACGCGATCACTGTGCGCTCAGAACTGAACAAGCGATGTGGCTAGATCGACGGGCGTCCTACAGACACACTGGTTCAAATGGCCCTGAGCACTACGGGACTTAACCCTACAGACACTGCCCAACACATCTGTGCAAAGCTTCATCCGATTTTTACAGTGGTTTCCATTTCGCGACCGATCGGAACTTACTTTCTGGACAGCCCTCGTATATCAGTGGGTTACTGTTTCTGCAGCTTTATATCTGTCTTCGGGATCATCAAGCCAAATTACGAACAAAAAGTAAAAGAAGAAGGACTATTTACTTGCAAAAGTCTTATAGTCGACGTAGCAAAATCTGAGAAAATGGGAGAGAATAATGTTCAATGTTACATCTGAAACGTCGTCTTACCATTTGTAAGAAATATTTCAATGCCTTTGTTGTACTCTTGGCATGGACATAACGACATTTCTGTCTTTAGGACGACGATGAAAACACTGTTAATATAATTCGGATTACAGCCGGAACTAATATTGTGATTCAGCCTATATATAAGAAATTTTTCATCAGTATACAGCATTCTCCATAAAACTGTCGAAAATATAATTTCCCATAGTTCTGTTCTCATTTCTGGCTTATCAGGCGATCAGTACTATTAAACTTCAGTCCTTCCTGCATTGTCAGTTTGCATCACCACATTTTACGAATTCGATCAAGTATGCCAGGTACGCATCGCAATATGCAGAACAACGGCCAAGACCATTTCATACTCCACTTCTGTCTGAATAAAACTAGTAATTACTGTGAAGTGCCCAAACGCATTAATTTTTCTTTTGTCAGGTGTACCTGGTGTAAGGAAAATGTTTGACTACGTCACGCAATAGATGCTTCACATTTTTGTGATGACTACAGAGAATAAACAAGGAACTGTTTCATTTTTTTAAAATATACATTACTCAAAAGCTATCACAGGAAATGTGTTACAGGAATTGTTAAAAATATTCAATGTCAACATGGTGAAGTCCTGAATGGTGGGAGTCGTCTGTATTGTAACGTAATATACTACCTTGATTGTCTTCCCTCTGCTAGTAACATGTGCAACAATTACATCTGCAATAGTTTATCTGTCGATATGAAATGCAAGCTAATTAGAAAATCATTTGAGGCATTTTTGTTATGATTTAAGTGCTTAAAATCCGCGTGTGTCTATTTCGGACCCGGCTACGTCCTCTTGTCACGGCTGCGTCTGCTTCTTCAACGACTCGCAGGAAGTTTTCAACGTGACAGTGCTCGTCCACACGTAGTACGTGCCTCTGAGAACTGACTGTGTGATGCTGGGGAACTCCCCAGATCTGTCCCGGATCAGCTCAGAGTGAACTCACTCCTGGTGACAGTACCCAGGATATCAATGTCCAGTTACAACAGTTGAGAACCAGTTTGCTTCAGAATATGATACAGCGGCTTTCTGACATCCTTCCCAACAGAATTAGTGCGTACATCCAGGCCAGAGGGTATCCAGCGTCATAAGTGGGCCCATATTGCAAAGTTGTTTGTAAATTATGACTCATTTCGATTTCCCTTTCTCTTCTACGCGCTTCATTTCTATTGACAGGCACTGAATTTTTTACAAGAATTATGAGGTACGGCGCAGTACTGTTGAAGGGCATCTCTGAGTCTCTGACGCTGCACACAGACAAGTAGCGTGGCAGGCATCATTAACATCAGACAAGAAGCAACAATGCCCTCCTTCGTATGTGCGGTATTTTAGCGAGAAGGACGCCACTCTGCCTTCCTTCTCTGGTTTCTTTACTACTAACACGCTGTCTTGCTGCTTCGGTTGTCCCTCGTCGCGGTAGTAGTGCTCAGGCGCCAGTTTCACTGTAGCTTTGTGCTCCTGCTGAAATGGGGTGTGTCGGGATGCCAGTTGTTATAGGTTAACAACGTTTTGTAATATAATCGTTTTAATGAAGAAGACTAAGAACTAAGAAAGATAAAATAAACCTAAATTGCTTGGGATTTGCTGATGACCTAGCATTACTAGCTAATAATATTCAGGAAGCCACGAAACAAATAACAAGCTTACAAAATATAGCACAAAAATTAGGACTCCAGATATCATTTGAAAAGACTGAAATAATGGTAACGGATCCACTTGTAATAGATCACATCACAGTGAACAATAGGGAAATTAAAATAGTGAAACAATTTAAATACCTGGGTGAAATTATAACACATAAATTGGACGAGAAACCTGCATGGCGAGCAAGAACTAATAAAATGATAAAAGCTCAAAAACTAACATGGTCTACGTACAATAAAAAATGCCTATCAATTAAAACAAAATTAAAACATTACAAGACGGTGGTTCAACCAGAGGTTACATACGGAAGTGAAACTCTTTTTAAAGTCACCCAGAAAAACAGAATTGACAAAATTTTAAAAGTAGAGAGAAGAATTGCTAGAACATGCATAAATAAGAAATATCAAAAAGCTGGGCAATGGCGGATAGTTCCAAATGAAGTGGTATACAGAGAACTGGAACCCATCACCGATACTATACGAAAGAAAAGGATCTCTTTTTGTGGTCACATTCTGAGGACACCAGAAACCAGATTATCAAGGAAAATTATTGAGAAACTCTGGAATTTGAAACAACAAGGAGGATGGCTTAAGGAAATAAGAGAGGATATGGAAGAACTGGAAATAACTCTGGATGATTTGCAGAACAAAACGCCAAATTTAAAGAAGTTGAGGGACACAGAAATAAGATTTAAACCAAAAATTGACAAACGACATACAATGAAAAGGGTATTTACAGATGAGGAACGACGAAAAGCATCGGAACGAATGAAGAGATACTGGGCCACTCGGAAGGGGAAAATACCAAAGAAGAGGACCAGAAATGATTGACTGAAGTGGTCCAATGAGGCCGTAAAAGCAGAAGAAGAAGAAGAAGAAGAAGACTTTAAAACACGCGTCACAGACTTTCCAATATGGCAGCTCTTGGCTATGCTGTTACACTCAACACTTTACTTAACAGTTAACACTTTCAATACTCGTTATGGATACTGCTCACGACACGTGGCGTTCACTGATAATTAATTTAACTTTATATCTTGTTTATCACTTCTATCTTTGTCGTCAGTGGTGCATTCTGCTACTGCCACTGCCTACTCGCGGCCGTCCCTTTGGAGCCGCCTCCAGTTACTCGATCGTGCGTTTTGAGTGGCGCATTGTTACTAACTTCGCACCGTCTTCCCGACGCGCAAGAGAGACCCCACCTTTCTCCCTCAGCCAATAGGGAAACCCCACTCGTCTCCTACGCATATAGATATCAAAACTCTCGGCCAATGAGCGTTCAGATCGCTGTTGCCAGGCGTATCTGACGTCACGTTTGCGGACAGTGTGACGGAATTTTGCACTCGGAACACTTTCTCAGATCGTAGGGTGCTACTCCCGAATAGTCGGATCTAGTCCCTACTAAGGTTGCACAACATTACCTCTTACGGTGTTATCGTTAATGCTCCTTGCTGCTGCATAATTTTCAGATGGACATGTATCCTGTCTGTTACAGAGCGTTCCTGAGCGTTTAGATCTCGCAAAGGTTCATAAATGTGTGTAATAATTGGTTCAATTGGCTCTAAGCACTATGGGACTTAACATCTGAGGTCATCAGTCCCCTAGAACTTAGAACTACTTATACCTAACTAACCTAAGGACATCACACACATCCATGCCCGAGGTAGGATTCGAACCTGCGACCGTAGCGGTCTCGCGGTTCCAGACTGAAGTGCCTAGATCCACTCGGCCACTCCGGCCGGCTGCGTAATAATTAGCATAAACACGTGAAGGGAATGCACGTATGCATTACAAAGGCTGACATTGGTAAAAAAACCGCAGAGGCAAATTCAAACTCAAATATCTTTTTTAATGATGGAATCTGAAGAAACGAATTAAAATTTGTGCCACATCCAACACCTGAACCCGCAGCTCCTTGCTTACTATGTAGAAATGCTAACCATTACACCGCTACAGCACTATAGAAAACATTACTACCCGGACTACCCAAGTCGAATGTCCCCTCCAACACAAACTTCAATTCATATCTTCAGCTTATTTTCCCCTTCTTCGATCGTTACTAGCGCCGAGGCTCTCCTGCATTGGAATAGCACTCCAGTGTTTGACGTAATGGGGGAATCCTGTAACTCAGGTATAGATCTTATAAGTAAATTTTCCTTGAGACATTTAAGTCTTACCTTTATCTACAATAATGATGGAATCTCAAGAAATGAATTATAACTTGTGCTACAGCCAGGACCTGAACCCAGGTCTCCTTACTTACTAGGTAGGAACGCTAGAAGGTGTTGCAGCCACATGTAGTAAGCGTTACTTCACACAGTGGAGAATGACAAAACAGAGGCACACCAGCGA
This sequence comes from Schistocerca americana, assembly GCF_021461395.2. Classification (NCBI taxonomy): domain Eukaryota; kingdom Metazoa; phylum Arthropoda; class Insecta; order Orthoptera; family Acrididae; genus Schistocerca; species Schistocerca americana. Next base: position 229,329,447 of record NC_060123.1, read on the forward strand.
CCAAGGCAATGCGAAGTAGGCGCGGCACAGATAGCCTTGCTGACAGCAGCAGTCTACCAACAGACTGACGCAAGGACGCACACAGACCGAGCGCCGAGCGAAGCCTGGAGAGTGCTGAGTAAGGGGAAGTGAGGCCAGCACGCTAAGTTACGCTGCAATATACTGCGTGAGTAATAACAAAAAGCTACCACCGAGGGTAAGAAACGTCCTCCTGCTGGATATAAATAGTGGAGCGCAGGCAGCAACGGACAGAAGCCATTAGGAAGCAGTTCGGATCTGAGGACGGACGTGCTCCGTGTCCGAATGTTCAATCTTCATAGGTGACGATTCCGGAAGTCTGTTCCAGCTCGCAGGAGTCATCCGTTCGTCGCTAGAGATCGGCCCGAGTTCGGTCGGCACCATGGCTCAGCGAGAACTTCCAGCAGGACCGGCCGCAGCGCGGTCGTGGTCACAGGCGCCGCCGGGGACTGGACGGTCCGATGGAGGAGGGACATGGCGCCTGGGACACTGCAATCACAGACGACGCACCAACTGCTGTCGTGGAGACTCCGCTCCGAATTACGGGCTGCTTCAGCTCATGACACCTCTGCTGTAAGGATTAGGTGGGTAATAGACTCGGAAGTAAACATGGCTGCCGTTTGCTGCACCACGTAAACGAAGCTGCCGCCACCATCTTGTAAAACGACACCTCTAGTTTCAAAGACTTGCTGGAAGAAAGTTTTTGTTAGCTAATCTTAACACAGTAGCGATGGTTCAAAATTTCATTTACGTAATCTGAGATTCTTGCTGAGAATACACAATTGACTAAAAATTATTCGAACCTGGAAGTTATTACCTCCCTACGTTGTTGTAAATTACTGACTCTGCCCCCACTGCAAACTTTCTTCCGGAAAATTTTACGGGAAATGATATCAGAGTAGATAGGGAACTGTCAATAGACGTAAGTGCCTGAGATAGTTTTTGCTTAGTTAACTTTGTCACTGTTGTAACTTGTTGTTGGAACACATGTATGTAATTACTACTTTTTATTAATATCCAAGTAGTAAAATTAGTAAGAAAATTTTGTATTTCATCTTGCTCATATCTTTTGGGGTCGACTCCTTTCATGAGGCTGTGGGTGGCCTTTCATCTACATATACATGGTTACTCTACAATTCACACTTAAGTGCATCGCAGAGGGTTGGTCGAACCATTTTCATTCTACACTCCTGGAAATTGAAATAAGAACACCGTGAATTCATTGTCCCAGGAAGGGGAAACTTTATTGACACATTCCTGGGGTCAGATACATCACATGATCACACTGACAGAACCACAGGCACATAGACACAGGCAACAGAGCATGCACAATGTCGGCACTAGTACAGTGTATATCCACCTTTCGCAGCAATGCAGGCTGCTATTCTCCCATGGAGACGATCGTAGAGATGCTGGATGTAGTCCTGTGGAACGGCTTGCCATGCCATTTCCACCTGGCGCCTCAGTTGGACCAGCGTTCGTGCTGGACGTGCAGACCGCGTGAGACGACGCTTCATCCAGTCCCAAACATGCTCAATGGGGGACAGATCCGGAGATCTTGCTGGCCAGGATAGTAGACTTACACCTTCTAGAGCACGTTGGGTGGCACGGGATACATGCGGACGTGCATTGTCCTGTTGGAACAGCAAGTTCCCTTGCCGGTCTAGGAATGGTAGAACGATGGGTTCGATGACGGTTTGGATGTACCGTGCACTATTCAGTGTCCCCTCGACGATCACCAGTGGTGTACGGCCAGTGTAGGAGATCGCTCCCCACACCATGATGCCGGGTGTTGGCCCTGTGTGCCTCGGTCGTATGCAGTCCTGATTGTGGCGCTCACCTGCACGGCGCCAAACACGCATACGACCATCATTGGCACCAAGGCAGAAGCGACTCTCATCGCTGAAGACGACACGTCTCCATTCGTCCCTCCATTCACGCCTGTCGCGACACCACTGGAGGCGGGCTGCACGATGTTGGGGCGTGAGCGACGACGCACATGATGGAGGGTTGAACCCTCAGCCGGGAACGAAGTTCTAGCGCGTTTAAAGCGCTTCTCCTTCTTCATTGATGAGGTGAAAATGTGGTTGTGACATGACGCGTGGTATTGTCCTTGACTGTTGTGCTGGTTTTTTTTTTTTTTTTTTTTTTTTTTTTTAATAAAAGAAAGATGAAAGGATAGTAAGAGAGACAGTGAGAGAAATGGAAAACGAAGGGCCGAAGTGACTGGCCGGTGGTTTAAGCTGATGGCTCCGCTACTGCTGTAATGTCCGCACGTGGTGTCCATTACTGAACCTGGCGATGTTTACTGTCAATGTCCATGGCTTCCATAGCTTCCATAGCTTCGCTGTCCATCTTCCGCCGACCAGACCGGTACTCTTCCGTCAGGAATACATCGATAACGTCGACTAAGGCATCCCATTGAGAGGGGGTGAATATGGGGTGCGAATTGAGCAGGGCTATTTCCTTCTTCGTGAGCACTTCCATAAACGCGTCACGGTATCGGTAGGTGCGCATGTGGAGCGGCCGATGGGGAAGGGAAGGGATGGGCTGGTCTGGCGGAGTGAAGGGATATGGTTGGTCGGCATAGGGGTAGGACCCATTCTTCAGTGCCGCGGCAATGTCCTTCAGGACGACCTGCACGTTGGTCACGTCAGGAAAAGGTAGGCGAATCCTCCTCTTCTTCGTTGGCTTCTCGACTTGCGAGGAGACAGGAGGCGCCTTAGCGCCCTTGCTGGCGGCTGCCACCGCGGAGGGGGGCAGCCTAGGCGGCACATCATCCGTGTCCATGGGCGCCACCTCCTGCATTGCTGCGGGAGGGGGAGCGGCTGCCGTTTGCGTGGCCACGTCGACCACCACTGGACGACTCACAGCGGCGGGTGTTTGCGTGGCCACGGCGACCCCCACCGGACGATTCACAGCGGGGACGGCGGCGGGAACTGGCGGCTTCTTCTTGAGAACCCGCAGCTCATCGCGCAGCTGTTGGAGCTGGCGATGGACAGCTGCGAGCTCCTCCTTCAGTGCGGCCCGTTCGGCCGTAAAGGCGGCCTGGAAGCCGGCCAGAGCGTCATCGGTGGCGGCCTCACGGCGGCGTGGCAAGCACCCCTCGCCGGAGCGGGGGGGCAGGGCGGCCGTCGTGGCGCTCGACGCCGCCGCAGGACGTGGTGCGGCGGACAGACGGCGGAAGTCCCGAAGGTAGGCGCAGCTACGCGAGTTTGCGGCGTGGGACCCGCCACAGTTCGCGCATCTGCTGGCCATACCACGAGGCTTTGTACAACTGCGGGTGTCGTGAGCCGCCGCGCACTTCAAGCACGCGACGGCGTTCGTGCACTCCCGCGCGGCATGCCCCAGCTGCTGGCAATTGTAGCACTGGAGGCCCTTCCGGCGCTGCTGCGTTTGCCTGCGCTTTGGCGGACGTGGACGGCGGCCGGTGAACCCCATCGCGTGGATGAGAGCTTCGAGTGCGGCGGCAAACTGCTTCACAGCCATAGCGATACGTGCGCGGTGACAAGAGCAAATGTGTCGCAGCGAGTCGAGCAGCGAATACTAACTCGGAATGGGGGCGTGAGCGGAAGACGGCCTAACGGTGTGCGGGACCGTAGCCCAGCTTCATGGAGACGGTTGCGAATGGTCCTCGCCGATACCCCAGGAGCAACAGTGTCCCTAATTTGCTGGGAAGTGGCGGTGCGGTCCCCTACGGCACTGCGTAGGATCCTACGGTCTTGGCGTGCATCCGTGCGTCGCTGCGGTCCGGTCCCAGGTCGACGGGCACGTGCACCTTCCGCCGACCACTGGCGACAACATCGATGTACTGTGGAGACCTCACGCCCCACGTGTTGAGCAATTCGGCGGTACGTCCACCCGACCTCCTGCATCCCCACTATACGCTCTCGCTCAAAGTCCGTCAACTGCACATACGGTTCACGTCCACGCTGTCGCGGCATGCTACCAGTGTTAAAGACTGCGATGGAGCTCCGTATGCCACGGGAAACTGGCTGACACTGACGGCGGCGGGGCACAAATGCTGCGCAGCTAGCGCCATTCGACGGCCAACACCGCGGTTCCTGGTGTGTCCGCTGTGCCGTGCGTGTGATCATTGCTTGTACAGCCCTCTCGCAGTGTCCGGAGCAAGTATGGTGGGTCTGACACACCGGTGTCAATGTGTTCTTTTTTCCATTTCCAGGAGTGTACTTCTTTACCATTCCACTCTCGAATGGCGCGTGGATAAAAGGAACACCTAAATCTTTCCGTTCGAGCTCTGATTTCTCTTATTTTATTATGATGATCATTTCTCCCTATGTAGGTCAGCGTCAACAAAATATTTTCGCATTCGAAAGAGAAAATTGGTGATTGAAATTTCGTAAATAGCTCTCGCCGCAAAGAAAACCGCCTTTGTTTCAATGACTACCACCCCATCTCGCGTATCATATCAGTGACACTCTCACCCCTATTGCGCGATAACACGAAACGGGCTGCCCTTATTTGCACTTTTCCGATGTCCTCCGTCAATCCTACTTGGTAAAGATCCCACACCGCGCAGCAATATTCCAGCAGAGGACGGGCAAGTGTAATGTAGGCTGTCTCTTTAGTGGGTTTGTCGCATCTTCTAAGTGTTCTGCCAACAAAGCGCAGTCTTTGTTTTGCCTTCCCCACAATATTATCTATGTGGTCTTCCCAGTTTAAGTTGTTCGTAATTGCAATTCCTAGGTATTTAGTCGAATTGACAGCCCTTAGATTTGTGCGATTTATCGTATACCCAAACTTTATCGGATTTCTTTTAGTACCCATGTGAATGACCACGCACTTTTCTTTGTTTAATGCCAATTGCCACTTTTCGCACCATGCAGAAATTCTCTCTAGATCATTTTGTAATTGAAATTGATCGTCTGATGACTTTACCAGACGGTAAATTACAGCGTAATCTGCAAACAATCTAAGGAGACTGCTCAGATTATCATCTAGATCATTTGTGTAAATCAGGATCAGCAGAGAGCCTATGTCACTACCTTGCGGAACGCCAGATATCACTTCTGTTCTACTCGATGATTTACCGTCTATCACTACGAACTGCGACCTCCTTGAGAGGAATTCACGAATCCAGTCACACAACTGAGACGATACTCCATACGCACGCAATTTGATTAATAGTCACTTGTGAGGAACGGTATTAAAAACCTTCTGGAAATCTAGGTATATGGAATCGATCCGAGATCCCTTGTCGACAGTACTCACTACTTAATGGGAATAAAGAGCTAACTGTGTTGCACAAGAACGATATTTTCTGAATCCGTGTTGGGTATGTATCAATAAGTCATTTTCTTCAAGGTGATTCATAATGTTCGAGTACAGTATATACTCCAAAATCCTACTGCAAATTGAGGTCAGTGATATGGGTCTGTAATTCAATGGATTACTCCTATTTCCTTTCTTGAATATTGGTGTGACCTGTGCTACTTTCCAGTCTTTAGGAACAGACCTTTCGTCAAGTGAGCGGTTGTATATGATTGCTAAGAAAGGCACTATTGTGCCTGCATACTCTGTGAGGAACCTGACTGGTATACCATATGGACCGGAAGACTTGCCTTTCTTAAGTGATTTGAGTTGTTTCGCAACACCTAAGATATCTACTTTTATGTCACTCATGCTAACAGCTGTTCTGGTTTCGAATGGTGAATATTTACTTCGTATTCTTTCGTAAAGGAATTACGGAAAACTGTATTTAGTAACTCCGATTTAGTGGCACCATAATCGGTAACATTTCCATCGCTGTCGGCAGTGTTGGAAAAAGCATTGAGTTTAGATCTCGGATTAATGTCGGATAGTGAAAGGAATAATTTATATTGTATTTCGCGGCATGTCTGTGCTATTCATCACTGCTCCAATCAAGTACTCGGAAACTGAAAGTCGCAGGGGGGTGGAAGGTTACTAGCGTGTGGCCGGGAAAAACGGGGAGCAGAAAAATATCTTTCTTAAAGGTAAAGAGTTCCTCTGGTGTATTTTTGCGTGTTGATTTCCATTAACTTACTAATTTAGTAATTTTGGGAGATATGCAAAATATACCTATTTAATCGCTATAATAACGCCAGTATTGTTCTATGAAGCTTTGCAATGTAACCTGCTACAAAAACACGTTTGGTTTTATAATGTATAACATTTCGCTGATATTGTAAAGTTAAGGCCTAAATGTTTGTTTTAGATATCGTTTTTCACGTAAACTTCAATAACGAGTGATAAACCGACTGGAGCCCGATTTCGCGAATTTCTTGGCTTCAAGAAATTATTTAATATCCTAACCACATAAGACACATTTGTGACAAACTAGCAGTGAAAAACGAGGAAGGACAGTCACAGACTTTGACAAAGGAACATACACTACTGGCCATTAATATTGCTACACCACGAAGATGACGTGCTACAGACGCGAAATTTAACCGACAGGAAGAAGATGCTGTGATATGCAAATGATTAGCTTTTCTGAGCATTCACATAAGGCTGGCTCCGGTGACGACACCTACAACGTGCTGACATGAGGAAAGTTTCCAACCGATTTCTCATACACAAACATCAGTCGACCGGCGTTGCCTGGTGAAACGTTGTTGTGATGCCTCATGTAAGAAGGGGGAAATTCGTACCATCACGTTTCCGACTTTGATAACGGTCGGATTGTAGCCTAACACGATTGCGGTTTATCGTATCGCGGCATTGCTGCTCACATTGGTCGAGACCCAACGACTGATAGCAGAATACGGAACCAGTGGGTTCAGGAGGGTAATACGGAACGCCATGCTGGGTCCCAACGGCCTCTTATCATTAGCGGTCGAGATGACAGGCATCTTATTCGCATGGCTGTAACGGATCGTGCAGCCACGTCTCCATCCCTGAGTCAACAGATGGAGACGTTTGCAAGACAACAATCATCTGTACGAACAGTTCGACGACGTTTGCAGCAGCATGGACTATCAGCTCGGAGACCATGGCTGCGGTTACCCTTGACGCTGCATCACAGGCAAGAGCGCCTGCCATGGTGTACTCAACGACAAACCTGGGTGCACGAATGGCAAAACGTCATTTTTTCGGATGAATCCAGGTTCTGTTTACAGCATCATGATGGTCGCATCCGTGTTTGGCGACATCGCGGAGAACGCACATTGGAAGCGTGTATTCGTCATCGCCATACTGGCGTATCACCCGGCGTAATGGTATGAGGTGCCATTGGTTATACGTCTTGGTCACCTCTTGTTCGCATTGACGGCACTTTGAACAGCGGACGTTACATTTCAGATGTTTTACGACCCGTGGCTCTACCCTTCATTCGATCGCTGTGAAACCCTACATTTCAGCAGGATAATGCACGACCGCATGTTGCAGATCCTGTACGGGCCTTTCTGGATACAGAATATGTTCGACTGCTTCCCTGGCCAGCACATTCTCCAGATCTCTCACCAACTGAAAACGTGTGGTCAATGGTGGCCGAGCAAGTGGCTCGTCACAATACGCCATTCGCTACTGTTGATGAACTGTGGCATCGTGTTGAAGCTGTGTGGGCAGCTGTACCTGTACACGCCATCCAAGCTCTGTTTGACTCAATGCCCAGGCGTATCAAGGCTGTTATTGCGGCCAGAGGTGGTTATTCTGGGTACTGATTTCTCAGGTTCTATGCACCCAAATTGCGTGAAAATGTAATCACATGTCAGTTCTAGTATAATATATTTGTCCAATGAATACCCGTTTATCATCTGCATTTCTTCTTGGTGTAGCAATTTTAATGCCCAGTAGTGTATTTTGCGTATAGAATGAGATTTTCACTCTGCAGCGGAGTGTGCGTTGATATGAAACTTCCTGGCAGATGTGTCCCGAATTCGAGTCTCGGTCCGGCACACAGTTTTAATCTGCCAGGAAGATTCATATTTTGCATACTTTGGCGCAAAGACTAAGGATCAGGGCAAGTCATTCCTCCACATCGACTGTATTCGGTTTGTAACGAAGGACCCCTGCTTCCTGCGCTAATGGGACATTCGTGCAAAAGACAAACAATAAAAAATAAAAAATAATAAAAAAGATCTGTCCAGTTAGAACGTAAAAGTTGGGTAGGTAATGTAGTATTGTAATCAAAGGTGGACCCCCCCAAATAACGGCTGCTTTGACCTCACGTAAAACTTGGCATTATGAAACAATTTATGAAAGTCCAGCCAATACTAAGTGACACTTTCAAGTATGCGGCAAGAAAGTTACGATTGGCTGCCAAAAGCTAAAATGAAAAATTTGTGATTTTTACCAGCCCTGACATTTGGAAACTAAAGAAAGATGCAACATTTGAAGACAAACTGAATGAAATGGAAAACCATTTTGGATATCCTTTAAACAAATTATCAACAATTTTTTTGGCAATTGCAGAAGCCTTGATTACGACAATTAGTAAGAAACGTGCTAGATAACATCAATGTATTAGATGCCTCAGTGAGCTTGAAGCTGCATTTCAGGCCCTCTCGCGTCAATTGTACTCTATAGATTCGAAGCGCTGTGAGTGAAGAACAGGGAAAAGATTCCATCAAAACATTAAGCACATGGAACGGGGGTATAAAGACAGATGGGAGATCACCATGATAACTGACTACTGTTGGATGCTTCACGAGGAGAGTCCTTAGTCAGTGTACTGAAGGAAACGCAAAGGAGATTTGAGGGCAAATAGAAGAGGCTTTGGCTTTATATTAGGCCTGAAGAACATCATACCGCACTGAAGCGCCAAAGAAGCAGGTATACGCATGCATATTCAAATACAGAGGTATGTAAACAGGCAGAATACGGCGCTGCAATCGGCTACGCCTATATAAGACAACAAGTGTCTGGCGCACTTGTTACATGAGTTACTGCTGCTACGATGACAGTTTATCAAGATTTAAGTGAGTCTGAACGTGGTGTTATGGTCGGCGCACGAGCGATGGGACACAGCATCTCAAAGATCGCTATGAAGTGGGGATTTTCCCGTAAGACCATTTCACGAGAGTACCGTGAATATCAGGAATCCGACATCGCTGCGGCCGGAAAAAGATTCTGTAACGGGAGCAACGACGATTGAAGAGAATCGTTCAACGTGACAGAAGAGCAACCCTTCCGCAAATCGCTGCAGATTTCAGTGCTGGGCCATCAACAAGTGTCAGCGTGCGAACCATTCAGCGAAACATCATCGATATGGGCCTCCAGAGCCGAAGGCCCATTCATGTACCCTTGATGACTGCATGACACAAAGCTGTACGCCTAGCCTGGCCACGTCAACAGCGATATTGAACTGTTGGTGACCGGAAACATGTTGCCTGATCGGACGAGTCAAGTTTCAAATTGGCCGAGCGGATGGACGTGCACTGGTATGGAGCCAACTTCATGAATTCATGGACCCTGTATGTCAGCAGGAAGCTGTTCAAGTTGGTGAAAGCTCTGTAATGGTGTGGCGATTGTGCAGCTGGAGTGATAGGGGTCCCCTGATACGTCTAGATACGACTGACAGGTGACACGTACGTAAGTATCCTTTCTGATCACCTGCATCCATTCATGTCCATTGCGCATTCTGATGGACTTGGACAGTTCCAGCAGGACGATGCGACTCCCGACACGTCCAGAATTACTACAAAATGGCCCGAGGAAACTCTTTAGAGTTTAAATACTTCCTCTGGCCACCAAACTCCCCAGACGTGAACATTACTGAGCATATCTGGGATGGCTTTCAACGTGCTGTTCAGGAGAGGTATCCACCCCCTCGTACTCTTACGTATTTATGGACAGCCCTGCGGGATTCATGGTGTCAGGTCCCTCCAGCACTACTTCAGGCATTAGTCGAGTCCATGCCACGCCACGTTGCGGCACTTCTGCGTGATCGCGGGGACCCTATACTATATTAGGCTCTACAGTGTGTATTATAATGTTAGGAGTGCCTCATTTTATTGATTTTATCGTGTTTTAATAAAATTTTTTGAATGTACGGTTTTATATGAATTTTCTGGTTCTTTATCACTCTCTTCTGAAAAAAAAAAAAACCCCTTATGTGATAGAGGAAAACCCTTATTATTTCTGAACTATTGGAATCACCTAAAATTATTTAAAAAATTGCGGGCTATCAAGTTGTAGACCTGTTTTGCCACTTGGAACATTAGAGGGATATGATTTAAATATCCCAAGTGGAAGCTAACGTTACAAGTGTAAAGGGATATTTCGAGATTGAGAAACAGCTGCGCGCTAATTCATGACAGGAATTAGTTGCTTAGTAATGCAAGCAGTCGCATGTAATTTCTGTCAGACCTTTTACATTACTGGTATGCCTTTTCACCTGGCGTCAACGCTACATCTAGACAAATATCCCCGTTGATTAAGATAGCCAAGAGGAGACGCAAAACTACGCACGTAAATCATGGTTGGGATGATTACAGAGTCCGTAGGCATGGAGGGAAGATCGCTGCATTTAAGGAGTATAGAGCACTTTTACTTAGCTGATAGCTTGCCCCTTACCGTAGTTATCAGCAAGCTTTATTTCGATATAATGAATCTTAATCCATAACATAAGAGACAAGACTGCAGTTATCACTGTCGAAGGAGATGCAAGGGAAGCAGTAGCTGAGACAGGGCTGTAGCCTATCGCCGACGTTATTAAATCTGTACACTGAGCAAGAAGTAAAGAGAACCGAAAAGAAATCTGAATGACAATCAAGGTCCAAGGATAAGAAATAAAAACTTGAAGATTTTCCGATGACGTAATTTTCTCAGAGAATGAGGAAGACTTGGACGATCAATAGAACGGAATGGACAGTGTCTTAAAAATAAGTTGTAAGATGAACATCAACAAAAGTAAAAAAAAGGTAATGGAGAGTAATTAGGTTAGCAAATGAGACGCTACACTAGTAGACGAGTTTTGCCGTTTTGGCACCGAGATAACTGATAATAGCAGGGGAAAAACGTTTCTCAAGGAGAGAAATATTTTAACATGGAATCAAAATTTAAGTGTTAAGGAGTTTTTTCTGAAAGTATTTGTTTGAACTGTAGCTTCATACGAAAGTGAAACGTGGAAGATAAGCAGTATAGACAAGAAAACAGAAACTTATGAAATGTGTAGCTACAGAAGAATGTTGAAGATGAGATGGACAGGGCGAACAACTTATGATGAGGTTTGTAGTGAAGTGGGGGGAAAAAGGAGTTGTGACACATCCTCAGGCATTTTTTAATGTGCGGAAAGGCTGAAAGTTATGGAGACAGACCAAGACTTGAGTACAGTAAGATGGTTCAGATGCATTCATATACGGTAGTTATGCAGAGATGAGGATGCTTGCGCACGGTAGACTAGCTACACCAAACCAATGGTTGTGCTGGAGATTACGACAAACAACAGTGACTCTTCCACTCCGCAGCAGTGTGTACGTCACTGTGAAACTTCCTGCCCGATTACAACTGTGTGTCGGGTCGTGATTAAATTCAGAAACTTTCCTGTTGCGGGAAATGCTCTTACCAGCTTAGCTATCGAGACACGGCCAACGCTCTCCCTTCCCCTATCCCCCTCCCCCCCCCCCTCCTCTTCATCTGCTTAAAGCTTGAATTCTGTCAGTGACTCCAACCTAATTTCCAAACTTTCCTTTCGCTACTTTACTTTCTTGACGACTGATCGGCCGTTACGTATTTTATGCCGCAGCTGCAGCGTTGCCAGTAACAATTGACGCCGTTGTACTACATTCACAGTCAATAAGTGTCAAACGACCTAAACTGGCGCCTAACGACCACCGTCTTAACTAGAACAAAAGGGAATAACAAATGTGTACTCAGGCTGTCGAATGTTTCATTACGAATGTAGGCCAGCAGCTCTCGTGATTTTAGCGTCGAGGCCTTAAAACTACGTAATTGGCTGTGACTTGAAACGTTAATGACTCTTAGTCCAGGGTTCCTGACTCTAATGCATCCTTGTGGCGTGGCAGTACTTAGGAATGTAGCAGTATACCACATGTATAGTCACTAAATTAAACGTTATTGACCACAGGAGATGGACAGATATTATAAGTGCGCAGTCCGGAATTCACCTTGTAATACGCCTTCAAAAGGGCGATAAATCATGCAGTTTTCGCTTATTTTCAATATGGGACACGTTCGCTTTGGTGTCCGGTTCTATATAACTACCTGGACATGTATTTTCCAGTCCCGGCACAGCGTATGTTAACACAGTCAGTTTCCTTTCACGGAGATGAACGTCGTCGAGGAACAACCGGCAAGTTTTCTTAGTTTTCTGCTGTTTATACAAAATGCCATTATTGCAGCAGACAGGGGTGCGAACTCTTCGGAATGTGTGCAAAAATGCAATAAAAAGTACTGATTCTTATATTCTTTTTGTTTCTTCACTTTCTTTTTTAGGCCATTTATTAAATATTACGTTTCCCATTTTTTCTAGGTTCTTCACGGGGTCTCGTTTCAGTTTTCCTTTGTTGTTATTTTGTTTTTACTGCTAATCTTTCAGACACCACTCTTCGCAGATGTTCTTTCCTTTCCCATTATTTTCTCCTAATTTTTCTTTTATGTATCAGATGATTAGTTCATTTCTGATATCGGTATGTCTGTTTCTGTCTGCTATTTTTATATCCATTGACACTTCTTAGAAACTTTATCCACACATTCTCGCTTTCTGTTTAGAACCCGCTACTCAGTTCCATATAATAATGTTGATAGAGCATTCGACTTATAAAAACTTTAATCTCACTTGTTTCATAGTTTTATTTTCTAGAGATCTGGTGACTTTTCTGCAAATATGACTACACGTATTCACGTTATTTTGTATATCTGTATCATAATCATACGTTATATCGTGTTCAATATTTCACAGGAATTTGGTACGTGCTGTTATTTTATTATCAACGATAATATTAGTTCCGGCCATTGTGGCCTAGCTGTTCTAGGCGCTTCAGTCTGGAACAGCGCTGCTGCTACGGTCGCAGGTTCGAATCCTGCCTCGGGCCTTAGGTTAGTTAGGTTTAAGTAGTTCTAAGTTCTAGGGGACTGATGACCTCAGATGTTAAGTCCCGTAGTGCTCAGAGCCATTTGAACCATTTGATAATATTAGAGAGAGTTTGCTGTTTGCCTAAATAACCACAGTTTCAGTTTTTTGCATCGAAATATCCAGAACGTATTCTTAAAAAAAACTTTACACAGTTCACTAACAACCATCTGAAGGTAATTTTCTTTTCTAGACGTCGGTGTAAAACAGTCATAATAAATAAGTTCTTTTAATACAGACACGCCATTCAGCTGCACTCCAGTGTTTGATTTAAAACTGCGTCCGCATATAGAATCGTCGACGTGGAGGTCAAACAGCAAGGGAGATAAACTGCATCCCTGCCTCTCTTCTTTCATTGTTGACTTTGGGCTGTTTCTTTCAACACAAATGATGTGTGTTTTTTTACCTGCACTAAATCACGGTTGTTTCTTATGTGTAAACTGAATTAATCATGATATGCGATTCAGTTCCAGGTATGTATGCGAAACAATCCTGTACGGTAACTGTACACTATTGGCGTGGACAGCAATGTGCTTTTATGTACAAACGATCATTTAAATTATTGAAATGATACTTAGATCTCTACGCGGTCCTCATATGAGCGATACGGAGGGAGCTGTAGTTAGTGTATTTCTAGATTCCTCACTTAATACTGGTTCTTTCACGGTGTAGTGGGTGCCTACTTTCAAACATCTGCTAGCTCAAATCTCCCAGCATCTCCGTGATGCTCTCGCGTGTGTCAAACAAGCCTGCGACTATTCGAGTATATTAATTTTAATTTTACCAACAGCCTCAGTTGCAACTGAGGCTGTTGGTAAAATTAAAATTAATATTTATACAGCTGCTGACAGGGCCGCGAAATGTCGAAAATATTTACATTTGAGTATACCTCCAATATTCCCTGACAGTCGCATTTGGTACAGGTTCAAATGGCTCTAAGCACTGAAGTCATCAGTCCCCTAGACTTATAACTACGTAAATCTAACTAACCTAAGGACATCACACACGTCCATGCCCGAGGCAGGATTCGAACCTGCGACCGTAGCAGCAGCGCGGTTCCGGACTGAAGCGCCTAGAATCGCTCGGCCACAGCGGCCGGCTTTGCTACAGGTCTCACACACTAGAGTAAAATCGCTCGATGAGTCCAACGAGTGTTTTGTACTTCTTTGCAGATTGATTACATGTTCCCAGTACTCTACCAATGAACCGAAGTCGGCACCAGCTTTATCTACGTCTGAGCCTTTGTGATCATTCCATTTCATGTCTCTACAAATTACTACACCCAGTTTGCTCGATCGATCTGTGGCACATCCCGTTGAATAAACGCTTAACTCAGACGCAAATTCTGTATATAGTCTCCCAAAGATTCCATTGGGCCCTGCAGCCCTGTTTGATTTTGGCAGACATAGTTCTTCCTCCCTGCTATTGACGCTAGTACCACAACATTTATATAAAAGCCCTGTGAGACAAAGCGGCCACTGGATGCACTTAACCACTTTGAGATGCCTTATTCCACTAATCCTTGCGCATTTCGACATTGCGTCATTATCAAAGACTATAAAATACTGGTATCAGCTGAAATACAAGACGTGTTACATTTTCACAAGATAAGTGTAGCTGCAATATGAAAAGTACAAACGTGGTTTGAAGCTTACCAAATGCTTAATGTCATTGCTATGAGCCAGTAGAAACGTGTCTAAATGGATACATTTCTTCACAAGAAAGTGCAAATTGACTTCAAAATCAATGCTGATACAAAGTGGATTAAAATGCTAGGTACCAACCTTGACCCTTGAAGTCAGTTTGTATTTTCCTGTCGCGAAAGAATGTTCACGACATACTATGTAAGCATTTGCAGACAAGTTTCTACTGACTCATAGTGATGACATAAAGCACTTGGTAAGCTTTAAACCATTTTTGTACTTTCTATACTATGGCTCCTTTTAATTGGTGAAAATGCAACATTTCTTGTATTTCTACCGATACCAGCTTTGTCTTTGTATTTTATAGCCTTTGATATAGATGTGATGTCGAATCGCGTAATGCGTATTGGCGTAATAAAATTGTGGTCAAGACATCTCAAAGTTGTTAAGTATATCATTCACTTTGCAGTGGTTCGACATTTAAACTGGGGCAGTACTTCTGGAATTTCCTTTCTAAAGCAACATTTAAAACAGAGTTTAGCGTTCCAGCTCCTGTGTCATTCACGAGTGTCTGGACGTAAACTTTTCTGTCACTCACAGCATATGTCATTACTTTGTCATTTGAGAATCAGATCTGCCTCGTGCTGATGTCTTTCGCGAGTAATTTCTCTTCATGCATGGGAGTCCAGAAGGTGAGGGTATCAATCGAAAGCTCGTCCAATCTCAGTCCCTGTCTAACCTATTGACCTGATGTGAATACGAAGACACACGTCTGGGTTTTGCTTGGAAGAATATTGTCAGGAGTTACCAAAATAGAGAAGGAAGGAAGACAAGTGTTTAAAGTGCCGTCGACAGTGAGATTTCTACAGACTAAACACAGGCTCGGAATGGGGATGGATAGAGAGGGAAATATCAGTTGGTTCTTTTCAAAGAAATCATGCAGCATTTGCCTTGAATATTTCAGGGGAAGGTCGAGAAACCTAAATAGGGGATATCGGATGATGATTGGAGCCGACGTCATCCCGAATGCGAGTTAGTGTCTTAACCCATCCGCTATCCTACTGAATCAGAAACAGCTACTGTCCTGTCGCTACGAAGGATGGAGTAATTCTGCGTGTCAAGCGGCTAGCATGCTTTCAGGCGCTGTATTGACACGTCGGGGTGACGCTAAAGCGCAGGGCGGCCAAGACGCGCGATTTGAGCGGATTTGGTAGCAGCCAGGTTGTGCATCCCAATACTAGGGTAAAAATCGATGTCCAAACTCTTACCGAGATACCACAGTCTAATATAACAGTCGCGACACGCGTCTCTCTTTTGTTACCTACTGCGATTGCAGCGAGCCAAGCGGTCAGGAAGTTGCACTGTTAAGTTCGCCAAGTTCTTGTAAAAGCGAAAACGAAACTAAATTGATTCTATTGATCTGTAGAGTTGTTTTTCAAACGGGAGCGTCTGTAGCGCAATAAACTGCAGCAACAACAATAGGAAGACACCACATTTCGCTTTATGCAGGTTTTCTGACAGTAGCAACAGTAACAAGTGTGAACCGCTGCATTACAGAACAGTATGCTTACGATTTTCTTGTAACCTACTATGTTTACTGGAGAATATCGTGTTCTATAAGAACAAAAAAATTGCTAGTAAACAGCAGAAGAGTTGATCTTTTGCAGAAAGTTGTCGTATGTGTACTAAAAAGCGTGTAGTCTTCTTCACAACATTTCCAGTCAAATCAGTGAATGTAGAACATAGGAAACGTGTATGGAATGCAATAGCTACATTATTTAACGTTGCAGATAAGCTACCACAACTGTTGCTGAGGAGAAAACTACGCAGACGTGATTATAAAAGAAGTAAAGCAATAGCCACAATTCCACAATTGTTGCTGCATCTGAACCACAAACTGAAATAATCTTCAACACATTCGCGTTTGATGCAAAAGTAACTACATTTACAAAAGTATTTATGTACCTGTATTAGAAAGTTGAGTGAAGTGTATGACTGTACGAAACATTAGGCTCCCTACAGAGTAGTTAAGTGTCAAGGAAAGTGCCTGTCATAATAAGAACAAACAACAAAAGAAACATGTTCTTCTCATCCATGAAATATGTGTTTGTATTCACATTTTCGAAGGTATTTCTTCATCATTAATTTGTAGCTTATGTCACTGAATCAGGGAGATTCGACTGTTTTTGCGTGTGTTGCAAGATCTTCATATCTCTTGATGATTTACTAGTGCTGTGAATGCAAAAAATGTAATAACTATTTCGCTAATCAACCAAAAAAATAATTAAAAACAAAATTTAAGTTTACGGGTGCTTTCTCGCCGTTTCAGGCGCTGGTGTCGCACCAACTGCCTGAGACTAACAATTTTTGCAGCAGTGAGTGTCGGGACTGTATATGTTACATTCCTTAGTTCACATTAAAAAAAGAAAAGAAAAAACATGACATCGTCAACATCTAAAAACGGATTTTACTGTGGTTCACGCTGTCACAGCGACAAATATCCGCTGCATTTCATCATTTTACATAAGGAATTCACACCTGTGAAAGTTGTGCCCGTAACCACCACGTTCATAAATAACCTTTACTAAGGAAGGTAGGTGACCAGTTTTTCTCTGTGACAGGGATAGCTTGTTTATGCCCAATGGGGAGGAACTAGCTAATAGCGCAAAAGCATGAAATAGTCTTTATCTAAAAAAAAAGCAGGACAATGACTTCCTTCAAGTATCTCTTTTTGTATGTAACTTATTTGTATCCACAAACTTGAGGTGTTCTGATACCACAGAACTATGCTAACCGCCTCACTACTACAAAAAAAGAGACAAATTAGAAAATGAATAATTCCTTC
This sequence comes from Schistocerca americana, assembly GCF_021461395.2. NCBI lineage: Eukaryota > Metazoa > Arthropoda > Insecta > Orthoptera > Acrididae > Schistocerca > Schistocerca americana. The sequence goes on from NC_060123.1 coordinate 229,346,968, forward strand.
AGATTAGTTTAAATTAGATTAGATATACTTTTCGTTCCAACTGATCCATAATGAGGAGATTCTCCAGGATGTATAACATGTCGTAAAAACAAGAATATACAATAAGCTTTTACAATGAAAAACAGATATGCTAATGTACTTTACACAGATTCCAAATGGAATGATCGTCGTGGATGTGAAATGAGTAACAAAAATTTGGAAAAATATGTTCATTTATGAGGTAATAAATATTGAGTAGGATAATTATTTTACATCACCTATTTACAATGGTCGCATTGCTCCACTGAATTTGTACTAGCGTTATTTGATATTGTTAGTAATACACGCACATCAGTTGTTTCTAATAAGAAAAGTAGGAACTGGTCATCAATAAATCTTTTATGCTCCTCTTAAACTGGAATTTACTGCTAGGCAAACTTTTTATGGCTGCTGGTAAGTTAACGAAAATGTGTTTGGACGAAAGTAAGTGACTTTAAATGTTTGTGGAAATTATTCCTACTTCTAGCATCGACTCCATGATGTGAGTTGTTGGTCTGAAAGAGATACATTTTTAATGACAAATATCGTTAAGGAATTAGTATATTGGGAAGCAGCAGTTAATATTCCTAGATCCCTAAACAGGCCTCTGAAGGATGTTCTTCAGTTCACACCCCAAATAATTCTTATTACACGTTTTGGGACATGGAAAGCTTTAGTTTGGCTTGGTGTATTACCCATCTAAATACTCAAATGACATTATGGAATTAAAATAAGCGTGGTACGCCAGCTTTTTCATTTTTATAATCTCTGTGTCTGACAACATTCGGATTGCAAATGGAGATTTGTTTAGGGGTTTCAGCAGTTATGTGATGTGCTTCTCACAGGTGAGTTTATTAACGAACTATAATCCCAAGAATTTAACACCGTCCACTTCTTTTCTCCGTCTGTCATCGTATTTTCGGCATATACGGTGGGGGAAATATCTCACAAGTTTTCAACTACATGTAGTGTGTCTTTTCAAATTTCAGTGAGAAAGGATTGGCTAGGAGCCATTTACTAATGTCTCTGAAAGTTTCACTAACCGAGCTTTCTAAGGCTGTACTTGGTTTGTTATTTATTGCAATGTTTGTATCACCTGAAAACAAAACAGACTTGGTATCTAGTAATGCTACTGATGAAAGATCATTGATATACTCAAGAAAAAGTAAGCGCCCTAAGATTGATCTTGTGGGACACCACAACTAATTAGTCCCAAGTTGGATGATGACTGATAGCTTAATACAACTCTGTTTCCTAATAAAAGCCTTCGTTTCTTAAAAGAAGTACAGGATTTGAACTATTTTGCAGAATGACCCGGTACATTGTGGAATTTTAGTGCCACCCAGTCATATGTCTTTGGCAGATCACAGAATACAGCAGTAGCCTGTAATTTACTGTCTAATGAGTTAAATAAATTTTCACTGCACGTGTAGAGAGCCTTCTCAATACCAGAACCCTTTAGAAATCCAATCTGTTACACTGACAGTATACTATTAGTTGTCAGTTGTTTAAGAGGCCAATGGCTTATTACCTTTATCGAGAATGCTGGAAAAAGTGAAACTGAACGGCAACTGGATGGTATCTATTTATCTCTTTTCTTCTTATCTACAGCATATTTGAACCATTCAGGAAATGTCCCACTGATAAACGACGGGTTATGCAGGTAGCTTAGTACGTTAGTAAACTTAGAAGCACACTCTTTAATTAACTTTTTGATATTTTATCACAACCACCAGCGGATTTTATGGTGGACATTATTTCTACTGCTGTAGTGAGAGTCATATTTATATCAGGGGAGTTAGTGTAGCATATCACTATATAATTATATAATAATTATATATTTTTGTTTTTATAATTATATATTTTATGATTTTGGTTGAGGTGGCTTTAAATACTTTGGGCTAGCATGAGACTTTAAATTAACTGATACTGCGATAACACTCGTACGGACATCGGCTGCCTCGAAGTACGTACGAGACAATATTTTTTAAACACAGCGCGCGACTCACCGCCTTCTGATAAGTAGTTTGCGTGAGCGCTGCTATTTAGAGAAGGAAATATGCGTATTCTTACGCAAACTGTAATTATTAATATGGGTCTCAGGGGCTACTGGTTATTTATGTACCAAATTACATAAAGATTAACTGAGATATTGCGGAATGTAATGATTTTCAATATTTCTTGTTCATTATTTGCAAGGCAAAACTGGAGAGAATCTTATCTGCCGTTAGACGGCCAAAATGAAACATACTGAACTCATTCAGTGCTGTGGATTTTAGTAAATGAAATTTATCACTACTGTCTTTAACTTTGAAATTAATGAATGATCAAAATGGGGAAGTCTCTCGCCGTTACATTTAATATTATGATATGAAATTTTAATTAAATAATTCATCAGCATAATGGCCGACTAAATCCTGCTAGGGGAGATGAGTTCCCTGCACTACGAAGTTCTGTAAAAACCTTGGTTAATGAAAATTAATGGTTGCGACCATGAGAGGTGACAACTAAGTCAATAATACACACTTTCTAATAACAATTTCTATTATATTTTGCAAAAAGCACAGAAAGACGTACATTAATTATTATCCAGTGCTACAATGGCGGCCTACCGATAGACGAAACAAAACAGGAGAGCTAGTTCAATCAAATCATTGGCTCTGATCTTCATGGCCTATGTTGCACAGAGATTATACCAAAAAATGTGTTTTGTTAATTACATCGATATTTGTGTTCTGATAATAATAACTTACGATCTTTACTATTTGTTATACATCGCGCACACGTACACAGTCTTGAAGTAATTTACACTCCTGGAAATGGAAAAAAGAACACATTGACACCGGTGTGTCAGACCCACCATACTTGCTCCGGACACTGCGAGAGGGCTGTACAAGCAATGATCACACGCACGGCACGGCGGACACACCAGGAACCGCGGTGTTGGCCGTCGAATGGCGCTAGCTGCGCAGCATTTGTGCACCGCCGCCGTCAGTGTCAGCCAGTTTGCCGTGGCATACGGAGCTCCATCGCAGTCTTTAACACTGGTAGCATGCCGCGACAGCGTGGACGTGAACCGTATGTGCAGTTGACGGACTTTGAGCGAGGGCGTATAGTGGGCATGCGGGAGGCCGGGTGGACGTACCGCCGAATTGCTCAACACGTGGGGCGTGAGGTCTCCACAGTACATCGATGTTGTCGCCAGTGGTCGGCGGAAGGTGCACGTGCCCGTCGACCTGGGACCGGACCGCAGCGACGCACGGATGCACGCCAAGACCGTAGGATCCTACGCAGTGCCGTAGGGGACCGCACCGCCACTTCCCAGCAAATTAGGGACACTGTTGCTCCTGGGGTATCGGTGAGGACCATTCGCAACCGTCTCCATGAAGCTGGGCTACGGTCCCGCACACCGTTAGGCCGTCTTCCGCTCACGCCCCAACATCGTGCAGCCCGCCTCCAGTGGTGTCGCGACAGGCGTGAATGGAGGGACGAATGGAGACGTGTCGTCTTCAGCGATGAGAGTCGCTTCTGCCTTGGTGCCAATGATGGTCGTATGCATGTTTGGCGCCGTGCAGGTGAGCGCCACAATCAGGACTGCATACGACCGAGGCACACAGGGCCAACACCCGGCATCATGGTGTGGGGAGCGAACTCCTACACTGGCCGTACACCACTGGTGATCGTCGAGGGGACAATGAATAGTGCACGGTACATCCAAACCGTCATCGAACCCATCGTTCTACCATTCCTAGACCGGCAAGGGAACTTGCTGTTCCAACAGGACAATGCACGTCCGCATGTATCCCGTGCCACCCAACGTGCTCTAGAAGGTGTAAGTCAACTACCCTGGCCAGCAAGATCTCCGGATCTGTCCCCCATTGAGCATGTTTGGGACTGGATGAAGCGTCGTCTCACGGGGTCTGCACGTCCAGCACGAACGCTGGTCCAACTGAGGCGCCAGGTGGAAATGGCATGGCAAGCCGTTCCAAAGGACTGCATCCAGCATCTCTACGATCGTCTCCATGGGAGAATAGCAGCCTGCATTGCTGCGAAAGGTGGATATACACTGTACTAGTGCCGACATTGTGCATGCTCTGTTGCCTGTGTCTATGTGCCTGTGGTTCTGTCAGTGTGATCATGTGATGTATCTGACCCCAGGAATGTGTCAATAAAGTTTCCCCTTCCTGGGACAATGAATTCACGGTGTTCTTATTTCAATTTCCAGGAGTGTATAATTCACATGTCTCATAACAAAAACTTCTTTTTCCTTTCTCCAAATGTCCATTTATGTGACGTACCGTCACAAGCATATGGTTTGAAGTACTCCATGGCAACATCTTCTGAATGTGACAATTTCATCTTTTCAGTAACAATTATGAAAACATCAGAGCTATGCATGACTAACAGATACAGTTTCCTTTTTGTTTAACAGGATACCTTTATTTGTCAAGTAATCCATAGTTTCTTTGTAAAGTTTGGTCTAATCTGGGTTAGTTTTGAGGGAAAACAGTATGCAAACGAGATAAGTTCTTTATTATTGAAAGTGTTGTATTTTTCATTCATGTCATGAGCGCTGTATACCTCACTCCAGTTCATGCCTGTGAGGATTGCCCTAAAATAATCAATTTTTGTCTTACTGACAACCCTCTTGAATTCAGATTTGGCAGATCGTATATCCTGTTCGGTACTAATATTGAACAAAAGGAACTGTATGCCATAGTTTGAGAGGCAACTGGTTATTGCTTCTGTAATATAGTTTTGTACATTAGACCCATAGGTGGGAAGTTTACAGTAGGAATGAAGCTGAATGCTACTGTTATTCATAAATTCTTATTGAGAAAATTTTTAGGAAAATCTACATTAACACCACCAACAACAATTTCTTTGTTGTTTGTTGTTAAATAGGCCTTTAGAGCTTCAAGGTGGTTTACAAACCGATTAAAGGCTACAGGTGCTTGATATACACTTACTATTGTGAAAGATCTATTTTGAAATTCTACTTCTGTTGCGCATGCTTCCACATGCTGTCTGGACAAAATTTATGAATGTCTATGTTCTTAAATTTATGACAATTCCTGATGAGTGTGGCAACTTCTTCTTTCTCCATTTCTGCTCTACGAAAGTGAGATGCTAACCCAAATCCTTTAACACTTTAGATATCCCTACCAGTACTCACATTATGTTCAGAGAAACAGATTATGGCAGTTGGACTTAATAACTCTGATTCATCAATGCAGATAATTACTTCGATCATTTTACTTCTTAGTCCTCAAATATTTTGATGTTACGAAGTCAGATCAGGAAGGTGATTTGTTTTAAGGCGAATGAGGAGTTTTTATTCCAAGTGACATTAACACAGAGGTGATAGTACAAGGCAGAAATACAGCAATAACATTTTAACTAATAGAACAATAGTCAACAAAAATCATGTCTCATTTCTTTTACATTGTTACAAGAGAATAACAAAATTAAATTCATGAAAAAATCACTCAGAATTTGTTCTTGTTTCTTATACAACTCCATTCTTGGGATTAGATGTTACAAAGATTACTGTAAAGTTCCCTGTACTGTTGAGGAAGAAATGGCAACATCGTCCACAGGTGTTTCTGTTTTGTAACTAATAAACATTACTGGTCTTACAGATGAAGTATGACATGACATTCATCTGCAAATGGTCTTCGTTCTTCCGAATACACCGTCATTTTTTCAGTGTTCTGTATCAGAGTAAGAATTTTTAATACCTATTTGAGACAGATGAGTATGAGACACTTTGATAATACTGTATCTGGAGATCTTACGCACTTGCATTGGCAACAATGTTCAGCAACATTTCTGAAATCAAAGACGTAGGTTCTCTACATTGGAATTCCATAGAATCGGTGCATAGCTTTAACTGACTCAATAATTGGGCCTAAATCTTGCGGAATGAAGACTCTGACTCGTGGCACTTGGAATATCTGAGGGAAGTACTGCTTGGCAAAAAGGAATGAATATTTGAAACATTTTCTCTATCATTTGACATTTAGAATAAGCATGGGGACGAGAACATAGCAGCACTGAAAACATGGTTTTGAAGAAAATGAAGGTGTGTTTTACATTTCCATTCTTCATTTGTTTTCATTGCCTTTCTCCAATGAATAACGTTAATGTTTTTCGCAGGATTTACTAACGTGCCAGTAGATCAAATCTACTATATTATTCAATAAAAAGACAAAATTTCTTCTAAGTTTTAATGAACTGTGTTGTTGCGACTAAGAGTGATGAAGGAGCGAGATGGGCAAGCGCGAATCTGCTTGGTTTTGCTGCAAGTTTGCAGGAGGAGTAGCCATGAGGCAGATGACCAGCTATCGAACGCCACTCTACAGTCACATACAATCCGGTGTTGTTTTAATAATGAAGTTATAGTCCGTGCATGTGTCAAGAGGAACTGCTATGAACAGAGTTCAAGACAATTCATCACTGCTGTAGAGTTTTAGAAGGCAAAGCATAACATTAAGTAAATATTTATTACAGAATGTTTTCCATTTTATTCACTTTTACCCATACAATGTAGTAGAAGACCTAGTTTATAGGAATTGATCAATTATCTTCAAAACTGATCAAAATGTGGGATATAGTTTATTATGTTCTATACATTTTATTTGCTAATGTTGAAGCACTGATATCACTTATGCTTCTGCGCCAGCTCCAAGTCACGATGCGAAATGTTCAACAGTGACAGATCAGAGGCTCAATCACGTAGTAGTTTGCAGTATGCACAGGTTACTGTTGTATCAAATAGACTTAAGAAATGTTGGTGGAAAATTTATATTTAGTTTTGACAACAGGAGAAATGTATTTGGATCACTTTAGGATGAACTTTACAGGATTATTTTACCTTATGCTCTTGATACCGTATTTAATGATCGTTTCTGACTTTTTAACTGCTTATTTTTTATTCGTAGTCTTTATATTTTCCGTTTGTGTTTTTAAATGTATTATAATGTTTGAAAAAGAAACTGAATAAAACTTTGTATGTGATAGACTATTTATTTATATTTCCAATAAAAATTAAGCATAATTCAGTTTGAAAACTATTCAGTTTGAAATAGTATCCTCAATTATTTAGGACACAACGCATAATAATTACACACACACTGTCGGGAAATTTAAATATTAATATTATACAACTCTTTTGTACCCGCTAATAGCAAATTACTTTTTAATCCAGGCTGAAATTGGCATGCCTTAGGTGTCTTAAGGGCCTTCGAAATGTGACAGCTTAGTCATCCATAATGCTTCAAAAAGGTTTTTTAGGTTCTAATTTCTTTCAGCATTTTTCAGGGGGATCTCCCGTTTAGAGCCCCTCATGATCTACATCCTGTCTGTTGAGCCCGCGCCCCACCCCAAATAATTTAATATTGGTGACTCCCGTGATTATGAGTGATTTATAATCTCAGCTGATAAAATGTCAGACACCGTCTAAAACGGGCGCACTGTTCGCCTAGAAGGGTAGCAAGTTGTTGAACTGCTACCTGGCGGTGATGGGACTGTCCACTATTGACTGAAGTCATGGCAGTGAACAGTTGGTGCATGTACCAGTTAAGTTGAAAGGAATCTGCGCAGAAGGCTGGGTCGACGGGGAGACGGGAAAGAATGGCAGAAATGAGCTATCGTATTTCGGCGAGCCATTGTTGATATGGTGATTGAAGTTTCAAGATTTGTTGATGTATCTGTGAAGACAGTCTAACGTTTCTTTATGGAATGTTGCACCACTCGCAACCACGTAACACGCCCTAAAGAAGTGGTGATGCAAATGGCCTAACCGACGGGGACCAGGGACTAGTGTCGCACCGTGGCAGTGACAATCGGTTTCAAATCTGGCGAGAATTGATGCCATCAGGGCATGAAAGTACGCCTCATCTAGTATCCGAAGGAACGATGCGAAGTGCACTGCATGTAATGGACGTTCTGAATTGGGTGCTTCACAAAAGGCCACTCTTCACAGCGGCACATGAAGCTGAACGCCACCAGTGGAGCAAACAACACAGAAACTGGACGGTATCTGGCGTCTGAAGTGGTCAGACGAGTCGCAATTTTGCCTCTTTCCAAAAGGTTCCAGACGTCGTGTGCACCGACAGCGCAATGACGCACTTAATCCGCAGGTTGTGGAGGGTTTAGATCAGATATTGTTATCTGATGTTCTGAGTTTTGTTTTTCGTACAACGACGTGAACCCATTAATTCAAGTTCCACAGTAAACACGAACCAGGACGTTTATACCAAATTTCTCAGTGACCAAGTGTTGCCTTTTCTTCAGTATCTTGACGATCAGTATCCTGTGCTCACTCATACCTTCTAAGATGACAACAGACATCTTCACAGCGCTGCACGCTCACTCCCCTGGTACGACGGACACTGAGGAACACTGTCACACTTCGATAGGCCGATTAAATCATCCGATTTTAATCACATAGGCTATGACTAGGACTATCTGCCCTGGTCACCACAGCGACCAGACCTCAATATTATTCAGCCTTTACGGTCTATTTTGGAGAGAAGCGTGCGTGATCACTATCCACCTCAATCATGTCGAGATTGTTTATCAGTCAAGTTCTTTTCAGAGTACTCTTATACAATTCCAGAATGAGATTTTCACTCTGCAGCGGAGTGTGCGCTGATATGAAACTTCCTGGCAGATTAAAACTGTGTGCCCGACCGAGACACGAACTCGGGACCTTTGCCTTTCGCGGGCAAGTGCTCTACCAACTGAGCTACCGAAGCACGACTCACGCCCGGTACTCACAGCTTTACTTCTGCCAGTACCTCGTCTCCTACCTTCCAAACTTTACAGAAGCTCTCCTGCGAACCTTGCAGAACTAGCACTCGGTCGGGCACACAGTTTTAATCTGCCAGGAAGTTTCTTATACAATTGTTCTTTACTTAGCAGTAGCATACAACCGGACGCTCGTAGAAAGATTCATACTCAAAGACTGGAAAGTTGTATAACTCACACCAATATCCAAGTAAGGAAATATGAGTAATCTGCTAAATTAGAGACCCACATGACTAACGTCGATTTGCGGTAGGCTCCTGAAACGTACACTGTGCTCCAACATTATGAATCACGTTGAAGAAAACGGTTTGACAAACAGCCAACGCAGACTAAGAAAATACCATTCCTGTGAAACACAACTAGATCATTATTGTCACGAAGTAATCAGCGCTATCGACAGGAGACGTCAAACTGATTCCACATTTTTAGATTTCCTGGAGGCTTTTGAAACCGTTCCTCACAACCGACTTCTAATTAAATTATGTGCCTGGAGTATCGTCACAGTTAGACTAGATTCGTGATTTCCTGTCAGAAAGGTCACAGTTTGTAATAGCTGACCGAAAGTCGTCGAGTAAAACAGAAGTAATCCTGGCGTTTACCAAGAAAGTGTTATAGGCCCTCTGTTATTCCTGATCTACAGAAACGATTTAGGAGACAATCTGGGCAGTCCTGTTAAATTGTTTGCAGATGAAGCTGTCATTTATCGTTGTGTAAAGTCATCAGATGATTAAACTGAATTGCAGCATGATCTAGACATGATATGTGTATGGTGCAAAAAGTGGCAACTGACTGTAAATCATGAAAAGTGTGCAGTCATCCACACGAGCTCTAAAAACAATCCGCTAAATTTCAGTTACAAAATAAATCGCACGAATCTTAAGACTGTAAACCCAGCTAAATACTTAGGGCTTACTATTACGAATAACTTAAACTGGAACTATCACATAGATAATGTTGTGAAGAAAGCAAATCAAAGACGGTGATTTATTGGTAGGACACTTAGAAAATGCAACAGGCATACTGAAGAAACTGCTTTCACTATACTTGTCCGCCCTCTTCTGGCTTACTGTTGTGCGATGTGGGACAGGACTGACGGAGAACATCGAAAAAGTTCAAAGAAGAGCACCTCGGTTTGTAACATCGCGAACAGGGGAGAGAATGTCACGAATACGATACATGAATTGGGGTGGCAGTCATTAAAACAATGGTGTTTTTCACTGCGGCAGGACCTTCTGATAAAATTTCAATCACCAACTTTCCCCTCAAAGAGTGAAAATATTTTATTGGTTCCCACGTTGTAGGGAGAAAAAATGATGAAATTACAATGAAATGAATACACTTAGCTGCTTACAGGCGTTGACATACGTCAACGGGAACAGATGAAAATATGTGCCCCGAGCGGGACTCGAACCCGGGATCTCCTGCTTACATGGCAGACGCTCTATCTATACCTTTCTTTTTTTTTTTACTCGTTTTGTTCGATATAGTTCGTTGCGTTTGGTCGGGGCGGACGTACAAGACATCCGTTCAAATTGATCGTTGGTTCCTTGACTCAGTTTTTTTACTACAGAGAGCACGCAGCCCTCTGACCGAACACGCGTTTTTGTTTGTTGAGCTCCACCTATTCTTCAGCACGCTCAAAACGGTAGGGCTCGTCCGGGATTTGAACCCAGGACCTCCTGCACGCAAAGCAGGAAACATACTCTTTTTTTTTTTTTTTACGGGCCTCCTTTCTCCCCGACAGCCCGTCCTGCCGCTCGCCATTTGTGCCTTCATCGGCTAGCTTCTGTGCTATGTTTTTTCCATAAGAGATAGTTGACTGACGAAGTAAATGTATACAAGTAAACAAAATCCCTTCTTTTGGGGTGGTGGAAAGAAAATAGTTCCGCTACATTCTTCCGTCATTGTGCGGGAGCTATTCTTATAGGAGAGCCAGGCATACTTCATCCTGCTGGCGTCTCATGTTTGCGTCAGCAATCTAATTGTGCTTCTACACTAGGGCAAAGAGGAAACGAAATAGCCACCTTCTTTGCGAAAAATGAATGAGAAACTTAATAAATAATTTCATAAACAAAAAAAAGGGAACCTGAGATTGAACAAAATATCGTTTGATCGTTCTTCAGCTCTGTCGCTATGACAATGTTCGGTTCAAGAAATTTGCGTAATTTTCTTTGTATTTCTTTTATCGTTCGAGCTTTTGATGTTCTGTCATCAGGTACATCCAATAATCTGCTTTACTCTTTGTCATAGCTGTTGAGATGTAATGGACTGTCAGTCCTTTGAGCCAGTTGGCTGACCTTCTTTTAGTGTTAGGATATGGCACGTCATCAGGCAGAAGGACGTGTGTCGGTGTAATCGTGTCAGGTGACGTGCGGAGCACATGTGCTAGTTTTTGCCTGAAGAGATTCTACACGTCTTTCACATCGTCACAGACGAAGCGATGTTCGTCAGTGTCGATGACAGTGCAGCTGGAACAGTTTGGTGTACGTGCCAGATGTATCGCGTGCAATTTGGAGTTGGTGGGGATTTTTCTCTTGACTGCGAGGTACTACGTCGATCGCACATTGGATGGTAGATGGGGGTCAGATATGTTTTCCCAAATGTTTTTCCAATCATAATGTCGAAACTTGTTTTCTATTCGATTGCGCAGTTTTCCCTCCAGCAAGGTGCTGTAAACTTCCTTAACCTGATATATGTCCTTCTCCGGTATCCTATGGCGTACATAGTTGTATTCTAGAAGAAAATGTTTATAGTGGTACAGCTCGTGGGAGATGTGATGCACAGCGATTGGTGGATCTCTGCTGACTGGGGTGATTTCACGTAAGAGATGAGCCACTAAGGTCCGCGGTGATCGTTGCCACTGTTCATAAGTTTTGCTAACGTATAGCGCTTGCGCTTTAAGGTAGATGTCTGTCAGATGTAGCCCGCCATTGCGTGTCGGTAGCGTCAAGGTATCATATGAAACCTTAAATATCTGACCTCTGCTGACAAAATAACCAAGCGTTGCTTGCATTTGGTATGCTATGGTTCGTGGCAGAGGCAGCACTTGAGCAACATAGTTGACTTTAGAAGTTATATAGGTATTGGCTAGTTGCACTTTTTGTATTGTATTTAAATTACGCAAGCTGTGTTGTTCTATGCTTGCCCGTAATGTGGCAAGTAATTTACTATAATTGAGAGCGGCCGTGCGGCGGATATTACTCGTATATTCTATTCCAAGGCATTTTATTTTTTCCACACTCTTGATAGGTCCAGCGGCTCTGATCTCTATACCCCGACCAAGATTCAAAATACCAGATCTATTGTGGTTGAGTTTAGCTCCTGACGCCAGTTCGTAGGTCGCCACAAGTTCAAGTACTGTGTCCACCTCGCTTTCGTCAGTCACAAGTACCCCTACATAGTCCGCGTAGGCTTGACATATGATCTTCTGTCCGTGTATATGGAGTCCACAGAGTTCCCGAGTCAGGGATACTAAGAGATGTTCAAGCGCAATCGCGAAAAGCGTCATGGACATGGGGCAACCTTGTCTTACCGAACTCTGAATATTGATCGGGCGACTGAGTTGTCCGTTGACACTGATTCTATACGTGCTATTCGTCAGTATGTTTTTCACGGAGGCTATAATTTTCTGTGGGAAGTGCATGGATGTCATACACCGGAACAGGTACGAATGATTAACTTTATCAAAAGCTTTGGCAAAGTCAAGCGACATCAGAGCACAGCGAATGTTGCAGGCCTCCGATATCGCTATAATGTCTCTGTAGTCGCATGAGGTCTGAAATATCGTTCAATCCTTTCCCACACTTGTCTGGTAAGCTCCTGTCACTGTATGAGTAACTGAATTGAACCTTTGCATCATGATACGGGCGAAGATTTTATAATCACTACTGAGAAGTGTTATGGGTCGAAAATTCTCCACGGTTTTGCCTCCCGGTGTTTTGGGGACTAAGACCACTGTACCTTCACAGAATTCCTTCGTAAGGTCAGTTTCGGCATTTATTATTTCATTGCAGACGAGTGTCAATTTAGCAATTATCTGTTCGCGAAATGTTTGATAAAATTCAGCGGGTACCCCATCTGGTCCAGGTGATTTATTCTTTGGGCTCCTCGAGATGGCATCTTCGACGTCTTCGTCCGTTATTCTTGCTGCGAGCACATCAGCTTCTTCTGGAGTGAGTCGCTCTGTCGTACTAGCAGTAAGAGCTTGCTGCGCTGTTTCATCTGTTTGTGTATTGGCCAGCAATTCACTAAAGTGTCGATGGATCTCGTCTCGTATTGCAGCTTGATCTGTCAAGAGTCTCCCGTCTGAAGTTTTGAGTTCCGTCAGAATTTTCCGTTTTTGTCTTTTATTCTCTTGGAGGATGTGGTACATCGATGTTGTCTCGTCTCGTGTTCCGTTCTGCAACCGCGTTCGTATTGTACAGCCTTCGAGATGGTGTCTCTGCAGGGTGAGCAATTTTGCTTTTATTCTGTTGATCTGCCCATGATTTGTTATGACTGTAGCATCCCGAACGCACAAGTCTCTCAGACAGCTGAAATAAAAGTCCAATGTCCGCTCCCGCCAGGCGACTTTTTCACGGGAGTAAATTTTCATTGTCTTTATTATTGCGGGCTTCGCATAGTTTAGCCACCAATGCAGCGCCGTACCGTACAAGTGGAGCTTCCTTTCACATTCTGCCCAAGTGGTGTGGAAGGCGGCGTGACATCCAGGATCCGAAAGATGAGCAACGTTTAGCTTCCACTGACCTCTCGCCCTGTAAGTTCCTTGTTTCTCTAAATTTATCGTACATATGTACGCGATATGATCAGAGAAAATAGTGGGCCATAGCTCGGACTGAAAAACGTGTCGCCTTAGATTGGATGTTGCGTAAATCCTGTCGATACGACTGGCAGAATGGCTGGTGATATAGGTGAAACCTACGTTATCACCGTGTTTTAGTTCCCAAGTATCAAGCAGGTGGAAGTCTCTGACGATGTTCTCTAGCTCCAGAGATTTGTTAAAGTTTGGCGTCTGATCTTTGGGACTCACCCGCAAATATTGTTTGTTCAAATCGCACCGCGAAAAGGGGGGCGATGTCCTCCTTGAAAAATTCGGCCCTGCGGCGCTTGTTTCCGGTTCCTGACGGGGCACATATGTTGATAAACGTGGTGTTGTTTATCGTGACAGCGAGACCTCTACTGTTCGGCAGTTTCTCCACGTCTGTAAGTAGGATCCCCTCTTTAGTCATAATCGCTGTGCCGAGGCCATTGTCATTGCCAGGATTGATGACGGCGTTGTAGCCAGTGATGTCGTCCAAACGGATAGCCGTTACTTCTTGCAGCATTAAGATGTCAACATCAGCGGCGTACAGAAAATCTTGGAGATTCCTCAGATTGAGGGTGCTGCTAATTTTATTTATGTTCAAGGTCGCAATTCTGTACGCCTGCAAGGACGTCATGTCGACTGTACCGTGTCAGGTGGGGTACTATTTGCCAGGTGAAGAGGATGTTTGTTCCACTTAGAAGAAGTCGGCATCATCATCTGCTGCACGAGCGTCTTTGATGGTGGTTTGTTGTCGGGTGGACACATCTTGTCGACGGTCGGTGCCGTCCGTCCTGAATGTTGTGGTATGTCAGCCATCTCTGCATCATGGCTTTGCTCCTCCATGTCATCCGCCCAAACTCGCGTGCACGTAACTTCCCGCGTGTCCGTGTTTGGTACACCTGGAGGGTCCTTCGGACTAGCTGTACCTTCGGGAATGTGGAGTCCACGGTCGGGTTCAGTGTCCTCATTTGGAGTCTTCTTTTTGTTGTTCGATCTTCCAGAGGAGTTGCCTGTGTCGTCTCCGCCAGTTCTTGGCCTATCTGTTTCGCCTTTTCACGCAGGATTGGCGCGATTTCTGCTGCTCCTTGACGCGCTATTCCGCTTCTTTGGTGAAACAGTTGTAAGCTGCTGGTCATTATCCTCCGACGTTGCAACCGTGTCCTCTTTGTGTTGCCCGACTTCTTCGAGTGGTTGACACACGCCTTCTTCTGCCGTCTTAGCCTGGTCTGGTTCTGCACGCCTGTCAGTTTCCTCGTCTTGTGAGTGTGCTGGACGTGTAGCTTCCGTGCTGCTAGTATCCATAGCTACGTTACCATCGGGAACGGCGGCATAATCAACTAACGCCCTGTCGAAACACATGTCTGGGGCGACGTCACTGCGAACTGCGGCGGCGTACGTCACGGGTAGCGTGGCCATCTGACTAGGCGGGTCTCGCTCCCCAGTCGGCAGTTGCGTCACATGCCGTTGAACACACTGCGCGCGGACGTGTTGGGTCGAACCACAACCCGAGCAGGTTTTCGGCTGGCCATCGTAAATGAGGATCGCTCGATATCCACCAATCCAGAGATACGATGGGAAATGTTTCAGCATGCCAATCTTAACTTGCCTGACCCCATTTAATACTGGATACTTGTGCAAGCTAGACCATTTTTCGGCGACATTGCTGATAATGGCGCCATAGTCTCTCAGTTTATTGTTAATTTCCTCGGGCGTTATTTCAAAGGGGAGTTCAAAGATTCGAATCGTTCTTATCCCTATTCCTGCACGCGAAACCGTGACCTGCCCTACGTGTCCGTCTGAATGTTTGAATTTGGCCAGCCCACCACACGCTTCTACAAGTTGGTCGCACTTGTCAGAACTGGATAACTTAAGGAACACAGTCGGACTGGCAATCGACAATTCCAATCAATTCATCCACTTTGATCTGAAAAGTTTCTTCGATAAATGCCTCAACTTCGTAAGGCGTAGTTCGGATCGAAAATCAACTTCAAAGTATCTCGTCGCGTTGTCTGTTCCATTATGTCATACTAGAAATGTTATCGTGTACTAAAACTAACGCAGAAAGCGCACAGTCACCACACAGCGCCGGCCACTCGCAGCGACAACGTAAACACCGCAAAAGCCGTTCCGCACGTCCGCACAGCACGGCCGCCGGCGGCGGAATGCAACACGCTGAGCTACCGTGCCGGCTAAAAACGTTAAAGTCGGAGAGACTGGAACTGCGAATCATAAGAAACGCTTTTTCACAGGTCAGGACGTCCCCACAGTGCTAGCGAAGAGCTGCACCCATCTCAGCCACCGAGGACACAGAGGATAGCGCGACTGCAGGGATTTATCTCTGGCACGCGGGACAATACGTTGAGAATGTGGGTTTCGCGGGAGGCGTGCCAGAGATAAATCCCTGCAGTCGCGCTATCCTCTGTGTCCTCGGTAGCTCAGATGGATAGAGTGTCTGCCATGTAAGTGGGAGATCCCGGGTTCGAGTCCCGGTTGGGGCACACATTTTCAACTGTCCCCGTTGACGTATGTCAGCGTCTGTAAGCTAAGTAGTTTAGTAAGCTAAGGGTGTTCATTTCATTGTAATTTCATTCTAATGAGCTGCATGGTCACCGATGGTATCTGTTCTTTCGGACATGTCCGAAAGAACAGATACCATCTTAGTATATATACAGAAAAAATGATCATCGTCATAAAATAAGAGACATCAGAGCTCGTAGGGATAGATTTAAGTGTGCGTTATTCCCATGTGCTGTTCCAAAGTGGAACTGTAGAGAAGTGGGTTAAAGGTGGTTCTATGGACCCCTCTGCCAGGGACTTAATTGTGAACTGCAGAGTAATCATGTAGATGCAGATGCGGGTGTTATAACATACCCTTGAAAACCATGCAGGCCATGTACTGGGTGATCAAAAAGTCAGTATACATTTTAAAACTGAATAAATCACGGGATAATTTACATAGAGAGGTACAAATTGACACACATGCTTGGAATGACATGGGGTTTTATTAGAGCCAAAAAAATTACAAACGTTCAAAAAATGTCCGACAGATGGCGCTGCATCTGATCAGAATAGCAATAATTAGCATAACAAAGTAATACAAAGCAAAGATGATGTTCTTTACAGGAAATGCTCAATATGTCCACCATCATTCCTCAACAATAGCTGTAGTCGAGGAATAATGTTGTGAACAGCACTGTAAAGCGCGTCCGGAGTTATGGTGAGGCATTGGCGTCGGATGTTGTCTTTCAGCATCCTTATAGATGTCGGTCGATCACGATACACTTGCGACTTCAGGTAACCCCAAAGCCAATAATCGCACGGACTGAGGTCTGGGGACCTGGGAGGCCAAGCATGACGAAAGTGGCGGCTGAGCGCACGATCATCACCAAACGACTTGCGCAAGAGATCTTTCACGCGTCTAGCAATATGGGGTGTTTTTTTTTCGGTTCAAATGAAACCCCATGTCATTCCAAGGATGTGTGTCAATTTTTACCTCTCTATCTACATTATTCCGTGGTTTATTAAGTTTTCAAATTTATACTGACTTTTTGATCACCTGGTATTTATCCATTCCGAGATGACTGGAAGCTGTTTTGAGTGCCAGTGGGTTTCCTACGCGGCATTAGGCATGGTAAAGTGTTTCGTTTGTTGTGCTTCCATATTTTTGTCCAACCAGTGTAGAGGCTGCATACATCACAGTGAGTGTCGTGGCAGGGGGACGAGCTGCTGAGGCTGGTGGTGGTGGCGCTCCGGTGGGGCGGCCTGTGGCGTCCTGCGGGCGCCGGGGCGTGGTACCGGCTGTACCAGGCGGGGGTGGCGGGCGTGGGCCCCCTGCTGGTGGCCGGCGTGCTGCTCAGCGTGGACCACGTGGCCCGGCTGGCGGGGGCGGAGGGGCAGGCCGGGGGCAGCGCGCTCGCCTTGCACACCTACTACTGCACCGTGCTACTCTCCAACACCACCAAGATCACCGTGTTCGCCTGCTGCCGGTCCAGGCTCGGGCAGGCACTCACCATTCTGGCCCGCGGTCCCAGGTCAGCCCAATTCTGCTACACACTTTCCTGTACAACTGTTTAAAAGTAACGCGTCCCCCACGCATCTCCTGAGACACCTGCAATAGCCATTCTAGTGCCCCCACAAGATCGAATCCCAGCACCCCTATCTCCACAGCGGCCTCCAAGAAGCCCTGTACGATCGCTGGTGGGTCGAGACGTTTGCAGACCTCTCGTTTTAGCATGGCTCACGCGTTCCAAATGCAGCTGAGATCTGGAGAATATGGAGGCCATTCCATCTGAGTCAATGCTCCACTAGGAAGATGTTCAGTCCGCAGCTCGTGGTCGTGCGGTAGCGTACTCGCTTCCCGCGCACGGGTTCCCGGGTTCGATTCCCGGCGGGGTCAGGGATTTTCTCTGCCTCGTGATGACTGGGTGTTGTGTGATGTCCTTAGGTTAGTTAGGTTTAAGTAGTTCTAAGTTCTAGAGGACTGATGACCATAGATGTTAAGTCCCATAGTGCTCAGAGCCATTTGAACCATTTTTTGAAGATGTCCACAAGATTCTGACGATGGGGTCGTGTATTGTCATCCATTAGCATGAATCCCGCTCCGATATATTCGTCCTCAGCTCGTGGTCTCGCGGTCGCGTTCTCGTTTACCGAGCACGGGGTCCCAGGTTCGATTCTCGGAGGGGACAGGGATTTTCACCTGCTTCGAGATGACTGGGTGTTTGTGTTGTCCTCATCATTTATGAAAGTGATGAGATTCAACTGAGCAAAGGTTGGGAATTTGTACAGGCGCTGATAACTGCACAGTTGAGCACCCCAAAACGCAAACATCATCGCCATTCTGTCCTCGATGGTGAGTGCTCATCGGAGGTGAGGGTATCATCTGGAGTGCCCCAGGGATGTGTGGTAGGTCCACTGTTGTTTTCTATCTACATAAATGATCTTTTGGATAGGGTGGATAGCAATGTGCGGCTGTTTGCTGATGATGCTGTGGTGTACGGGAAGGTGTCGTCGTTGAGTGACTGTAGGAGGATACAAGATGACTTGGACAGGATTTGTGATTGGTGAAAAGAATGGCAGCTAACTCTGAATATAGATAAATGTAAATTAATGCAGATGTATAGGAAAAAGAATCTTGTAACGTTTGAATACTCCATTAGTAGTAGCGCTTGACACAGTCACGTCGATTAAATATTTGGGCGTAACATTGCAGAGCGATATGAAGTGGGACAAGCTTGTAATGGCAGTTGTGGGGAAGGCGGATAGTCGTCTTCGGTTCGTTGGTAGAATTTTGGGAAGATGTGGTTCATCTGTGAAGGAGACCGCTTATAAAACGCTAGTACGACCTATTCTTGAGTACTGCTCCAGCGTTTGGCATCCCTATCAGGTCGGATTGAGGGAGGACATAGAAGAAATTCAGAGGCGGGCTCCTAGATTTGTTACTGGTAAGTTTGATCATCACGCGAGTGTTCCGGAAATGCTTCAGGAACTCGGGTGGAAGTCTCTAGAGGAAAGGAGGCGTTCTTTTCGTGAATCGCTACTGACGAAATTTAGAGAATCAGCATTTGAGGCTGACTGCAGTACAATTTTACTGCCGCCAACTTACATTTCGCGGAAAGACCACAAAGATAAGATAAGAGAGATTAGGGCTCGTACAGAGGCATATAGGCAGTCATTTTTCCCTCGTTCTGTTTGGGAGTGGAACAGGGAGAGAAGATGCTAGTTGTCATACGAGATAGCCTCCGCCACGCACCGTATGGTGGATTGCGGAGTATGTATGTAGATGTAGATGTAGATCATCATCCAATATATTCACCAAATGGAACCACAATACGCGCAACGACTTCGTCCGATACTGCACACCAGTCATCAAAATGGTTCAAATGGCTCTGAGCAGTATGAGACTTAACATCTGAGGTCTCAGTCTTCTAGAACTTAGAACTACTTAAACCTGACTAATCTAAGGACATCACTCACTTCCATGTCCGAGGCAGGATTCGAACTTGCGACCATAGCGGTCGTGCGGTTCCACACTGAAGGGCCTAGAACCGCTCGGCGACACCGGCGGGCAACTAATGTTTACTCAACAAATGTTTACTCATAAACATGTTCACCATACGCCATTCACGAGTGCAACAGGAAGCGGGAGACAGATAGTGGTAACAGAAGTATCCTCCAACATACACCGAACGGTGGCTTATGGAGTAGAGATGTAGTTGTAGATGTAAAAAATGTTATCAATTTCCCATGGCTCCGCCAGATAACCAGCGTAATTTTATTTATTATTAGAGAAACGTAATGTTTCGTGGCGTTTTTGGCGAAAAGTTATTGGGATTCGTCCTGTATCATTCTTCCACACTCTCTGGATATGACGTTTCAGCCTTCTTGCTGAGGGCTTCCTCTGAGAATTGACTGAAGGGGCGGGGCGTAATTGGCGTTTTCTGTGTGTTTATGTTTATGTCTGCACACGGCTGTGGCGTTTTCGTAGCAGTTACAGCAAGCGACCAAGAAACTGGAAGTTTAAAGCCATCTTCATGATAAGAACTGTTCGGAAGTTAAGCTAGCTCGATTGTAACTCTAAATTTTTGTTTGCGTTGATTTGGTGCTTTTGTTAAAACGCAGACATTCTCAAAGCCGATATCCTGACCGCATTCTTCAGAGATCAGCTATGGCAAACTTGTTGTGTTGCTTAAGGAGCACATATCATTCACATTCTCTTAGTTATTCTTTAACTACATTGTCTGGTTCTCTTATGTATACTTAATTTTGATTGTACCTAATTTTGTACACTGAGACATATGTAGGGCATCTCATTTTTCTTTAGCCGATCTCATCATAGCTCCTATTTTATGGCTGATTGGAAACATTTGGTTTAGACTATTAGCACGTCACACTTTAGTAATATATCTAGATAGTGTGGCTGTGCCAATCGAAGATAAGGTCAGGCTCACAATTTAATCTGATACTCCGCTCATACCTCTAGAGCAACTGCATGAGGTAAATTTGAGGTCATCCTTCATGTTACGTATCAAGGTCACCCATCATGACACATCTCATGATCACTGCCTACGATTCTAAACCAATTGTAAGACTAAAAAAATGGCGAGAAAATCAAGGTCACCCATCATAACAAGTGACAAGAAGACAATGTGTTGGAAAAAATCATCGCTCAGCTTTATGATTCGTATTGTGTATCAATAAGTGCAATTACGTTCTATGAAGAAGGCTAGATCACTCCTTCCTGATAATATACTAATTACAATTATTGATCCATCAGATATCGGCAAGATGAATGTTGTTATGTCTTTGCTATCACATCTTGATGGGAACTGCATCGAGCATGAGTATAGACATTGAAGAGCCAAAGAAACTGATACACCTGCACCAACACGACGTGCTGGAGGGAACCATGAATCCTGCAGTGTTGTCCATAAAGTCATTCGAGGGGGTGGAGACCTCTTCTGAACAGCACGTTGCAAGGCATTCCAGATAAGCTCAATAATGTTCATGTCTTGGGAGTGTGGTGGCCACCGGGAGTGTTGAAACTCGGAAGAGTGTTCCTGGAGTCGCTCTGTAGTAAACTGGACGTGTGGGGTGGCGCACTGACCTGCTGGAATTGCCCAAGTCCGTCGGAATGCACAATGGACGTGAAAGGTTGCCGGTGATCAGACAAGATGCTTATGTACGTGTCACCTGTCAGAGTCGTATCTAGACGTTATCAGGCGTCCCATATCACTCCAACTGCACACGCTCCGCACCTTACAGAGCCTCCACCAGCTTGAACAACCCCATGCTGACATGCAGGTTTCATGGATTCATGCTGTTGGTTCAAATGGTTCAAATGGCTCTGAGCACTATACGACTTAACTTCTGAGGTCATCAGTCGCCTAGAACTCAGAACTAATTAAAGCTAACTAACCTAAGGACATCACACACATCCATGCCCAAGGCAGGATTCGAACCTGCGACCGTAGCGGTCGCTGGCTTCCAGATTGTAGCGCCTAGAACCGCACGGCCACTCCGGCCGGCTTCATGCTGTTGTCTCCATACCCCTACACGTCCATCCGCTCGATACAATGTTGCTGGTCGGACGAGTTTCATTTCGAATTGTCCAATGTTGGTGTTGACGGGCCCAGGCAAGGCGTAAAGCTTCGTGTCATGCAGTCATCAAGGGTACACGAAAGGGCCTTCGGCTCCGAAAGCCCATATCGATGATGTTTCGTTAAATGGTTCGCGTGTTGGCACTTGTTGATGGCCCAACATTGAAATCTGCAGCAATTTGCGGAAGCATTGCACTTTTGTCACGTTGAACGATTCTCTTCAGTCGTCACTGATCCCGTTCTTGCAGGGTAACCGATCTAACAACTGCGCCAGACACGTGTGGTCTTATATAGACGTCGCCGACCGCAGCGCCGTATTCTGCGTGTTTTCATATCTCTGTATTTGAATACGCATGCCTATACCAGTTTCTTTGGTGCTTCAGATTTTCAAACACACTGCTTCAACCCAAACACCAGCCATTGCAGGAGATATCGTATGGTGTTGATGATGCAACAAAGACAACATTCAGTGAAAGAGGGAAGCCTAACAGTGTATTCATATTTTCGAAAGTAGCTGTCGAACTATTTCGGCTGTCATATGGTAGAGGATATCTTTTATTCGAGCCAAACATTCCCTCGATTCTGAAGCAATTGGTAAAGGAAAATGCAAACCTTACTATCGCTTTCAAACAGGACAATGTCAATTTAAAGACATTTATAATGTGGATGTAGGAACTGACACAACATTCAATGAATCTATAACAGTATGTGGAAATTGCTGGAATCACCCACAGCACGGATTTCTAGTTGTTGATAAAAAAAGAAAATCGAATATTGGGCAACATAAATGAAACTTCCAGCAGTTTCCGTTTAAAAGACAGTTTGCTAATGTGTAACTGTGTCAGTATATAGTATATTGCATACTATGGATAAGTGTAATTTTTAGAGGATGATGCAGAGGTCAGATATTCCTTTATATATTGGTACAAAAATCTAAGTAGTAAACGGAAGTCTAAAAACCTGCACTAAAAGAATTAAAAATATCAACAAAACTTTGAAATGTCCTACTATGAAAATGCAAACATTGGGAACCGCTATGAAATCGCTAACTGTAAAGGTCCATGAATTGACAGAATGATTAGAGGATATAGAGGCCATACTTGGCAAAAAAAAAAAAAAAAAAAAAAAAAAAAAAAAAAAAAAAAACGCTTGGGAGGAAAACGCTATAACCCTTCTGAGGATAATTCGTGCTGTAGACGCAAATATTGATGAGACTGAAAGTGTTTTAGACATATGAAAAAGAAAACTTAATTCATTAACATGTACAAGTTTTGTGATCATACCAGCTGTGTACTATCTCGAAGTCAGTGCAGTACACAATAACAAGTCGACAAAACGCAAAGTCATCAAGTTGCAGAAGACTGTTTGCTGGAAAATGGAGTGTGACCATTCTCTCTGAGGAACGTTTAAGCCAGTATTTGTCTTAAATGGTTGTGACACACGAAAGATGAAGGCAGAAGAGGAAGAGAAGAAGAAGAAGAAGAAGAAGAATGAGATGGATATACTATTACCGAGTACATTAAACATCACAGTGTTAGTGCAATGATCTGTAATAAGGGGTCAGCAGCGATAAACTGTGTATGCTGGGCAGGTATCCTACACATTTCACCGAGCGTACAGGGCAGGTTGGGGATGGAGAACTTCAGAGAGCACCCAGTTTAGTGTATCTAATATTCTTAAAAACTTTGAACCCTGACAAGTATTTGCCAAAAGAGATATAAACGTGTCCTAAAATATTATGTATGACCAACGCACACAGGTGAAACAACACTGCAGATGGAAAAATAAAGAGCCCAAACCTTAGGTGAAGTAAGAATATTATTATACCTGCTTTAGCTTTTATACGTAGTGCTGGGGAAGATATTGACATTCAGCATAAAAGAATGACCAGTCGATGTCTGGAATATTCAGGGTGTCCCAGGTATTGGTAAAAAAAGGTGTTTTAATGATCTTCTTCTTATTTCTTTCTGCTTAAATATACTTTTAGCTTCCAAAAACGATGATTGGTTGCTATTTTTAAAATGTCTTTTCTTCTGCTTGTTTAGTGTATGAGGAGCTGCGTTCATAAATTGTCAAAAAGTTATCGTAGCATCCAATTTAAGTTTGACACACATTGCTCTATCAATTGCGAACGCTACAATATGTTGCCCTATACCTATGCCCCTTGTTATAAGTATTTACTTGGCTATCTGTCATGGTACTGGCTTTATCAATTTACTTTTATGGTCGAACTTTGGATGCGATGAGTACTATAGTCGTATCACCCTTTTCCTATCACTTTAGTAGCTAAAACCCGATAAGCAGCATAGCGTTCTGCCAAACATTTATAGGCGTGGTACACTAAACTGTGCTTCTTGCACGTCTTGTCGAGCAGGTTAATCCCATCATTATCATGTGCTAGGCTTTTTGAAGATTCGTTACAGGTCAGCAGTCGCTGCATCTGGGGATGTGCAATTCACTGGTAGCTTATTGGGAACATCACCTATTCAAGTTGCAGCGGTTGTAAAGCTAAGTACCGACAAAGTTATTTGCGCACTGTTATACAGCTATTAAATTTAATAGTTTTCAGCGGCGTTTCGTGCTGTTTGTGGCGAAATAACGATTTAATAAACTTTGGAAACGTTCGCAAATTCAATAGTTTCCAGTGTGTTTCGTGCTGTTTGTGGCGAAATAACGATTTAATAAACTTCTGGAAACGTTTAAACGCTGTGGTTTTAGAGTTTTCTGTGAGTTGAAATCGTTTCGTAAATTTCGTGCTTTAGTTTTCAGCTGACGTTTCTTTTTTTTCTAGTGAAATATTTCAGTAAAATTTTCATCCAGTGTTTTAACTTCATTGAGTGTTCCAGTGGCCGCTTGAATTTTTGGTTTTAGCTAATAATTTTGTGAAGTTTTGTTGGTACTGGTATTAGCTGTCGTGTAGTAATATTAATACAAGTAGTTGCTTTCTTAGTAGACAGAGAATTTCGAGACCGCTATTGATAGTTCTATAAACAGTTCTGGTGTAACTGAAGTTAGTTAACGTAGACGTATAGTTTTTTCAGCAGCTGTAAAATTTTACCATGAGTGAGAAGTGTGTGCTCTGTTGTAGGTTTGTGAGTAGTGGACTACGGTGTGGGATTTGTTCAAAGTATTTTCATTGGTCAGGAATGCAGTGGGAAAGCCAGTGGGCATTCTAGCGAGATCCTCTGCTGGGAATGCAGAATCTGTAGTAGAAATAAGTTGATGGAGGAGCAGTAGCGTAAGATCTGTGCCCTTCAGGTGCAGTTACAACGCGCAAAGGAGGTACTAGATAGGTTGAGGAGGGTAAATGGTGGTGGCGAATGGGAACTGGCAGTTGGCAAAAAGGCAGCTAGGAGGAGGAGGTATTCAGACAGTTACACTTTGCGTATATGCAATAGATTTGATCAATTGTCAGAGCTGAATGGAGAGGAGCCCCTTGTAGCTGTACATGTAGAGAACATGCAGCAGTCCTCACCAATTAGGAGGCCTAGGTTAGTTGCAAAGTCAAAGAGAAAGAAGAAAGTTCTGCCGCTAGGTAGTTCGCACAGTAGAGGTGTGGGCCAGCAGTTCCAGGAAGTGTTGGGGAGAGAGTCCAGGTCACCAGCATTGTGAAGCCTAGTGCAGGATTGACTCAAGTCACTGACAGCATAGGGGAGTTATGTAGTAATTTTACGAAGGATGATCAGGTAGTGATAGTGGGCAGAGCAGGGAACAATCTTGATAGGGACGCGGAATGTGATGTAGGTGGTGACCTGATAGAGATAGCTACTCAAAGTGATGGCACTAACGTGCATTTCGTGCAACTGTAGCCCATTACAAACAGTACTGTAAGGTGCTTAAAATGTTATTAGGAAGGCAAAGAGTATTTGTTATGCAAATAGAATAGCTAATTCACAGAATAAAATTAAAACGTTTACTCGCTGTGTAAGGAAGTGTCTGGTCAGCAGCACAAGGTCGACGACACAAAGTTAGTTCGTAGTAAAATATTTCTATTACTGATAAATCAGATGTATGTACAGTATTTAACAATCATTTTCTGAGCGTTGCTGGCGAATTAAATAAAATTTTGGTTTCTACAGGGAATCATATAACTTTCTTGGCAAATGCCTTTCCGAGATTGATATCTGAAATACTCCTCTGTGATACAGACAAATGGGAGATTGAGTCAATAATTAAATCACTGAAGACTAAGGACTCTCATTGTTATGATGGAGTGCCTAGCAGAATATTAAAGTACTGTGCTGCAAATGTTAGCTCTGTATTTAGCCATATCTGTGATTTTTCCTTTAGGAATAGTCAGGTTCCTGAATGATTAAAGTACTTAGCAGTAAAGCCGCTTTATAAAAAGGGAGAAAGGGATAATGTAGACAATTTTAGACCTATTTCTATGTCATCAGCGTCTGCTAAAGTTATTGAAAAAAGCTGTGTATGTAAGGATAATTGATCATTTTATATCACACGATGTGCTATTAAATGTACAGTTCGGCGTTAGAAATCGTTTAACACTGAAAATCCTATATTATATTTTCTCTGTGAGGTACTGGATGGGTTAAGCAAAAGGTATCAAACGCTAGGCGTATTTTTTTTATTTAACTAAGCCGTTTGATTGTGTTGATCACAACATATTGCTCCAAAGGTTGGACCATTACGGAATACGGGGAGTAGCTCACAATTGGTTCACCTCTTACTTTAGCAACAGACAACAAAAGGTCATTATTCACAAAGCTGAGAATGACTCAGTGGGGTACGGTCATGTGGGGGGTGTCCCATGGATCAGTGTTAGGGCCACTCCTGATCCTTATTTATACACTCCTGGAAATGGAAAAAAGAACACATTGACACCGGTGTGTCAGACCCACCATACTTGCTCCGGACACTGCGAGAGGGCTGTACAAGCAATGATCACACGCACGGCACAGCGGACACACCAGGAACCGCGGTGTTGGCCGTCGAATGGCGCTAGCTGCGCAGCATTTGTGCACCGCCGCCGTCAGTGTCAGCCAGTTTGCCGTGGCATACGGAGCTCCATCGCAGTCTTTAACACTGGTAGCATGCCGCGACAGCGTGGACGTGAACCGTATGTGCAGTTGACGGACTTTGAGCGAGGGCGTATAGTGGGCATGCGGGTGGCCGGGTGGACGTACCGCCAAATTGCTCAACACGTGGGGCGTGAGGTCTCCACAGTACATCGATGTTGTCGCCAGTGGTCGGCGGAAGGTGCACGTGCCCGTCGACCTGGGACCGGACCGCAGCGACGCACGGATGCACGCCAAGACCGTAGGATCCTACGCAGTGCCGTAGGGGACCGCACCGCCACTTCCCAGCAAATTAGGGACACTGTTGCTCCTGTGGTATCGGCGAGGACCATTCGCAACCGTCTCCATGAAGCTGGGCTACGGTCCCGCACACCGTTAGGCCGTCTTCCGCTCACGCCCCAACATCGTGCAGCCCGCCTCCAGTGGTGTCGCGACAGGCGTGAATGGAGGGACGAATGGAGACGTGTCGTCTTCAGCGATGAGAGTCGCTTCTGCCTTGGTGCCAATGATGGTCGTATGCGTGTTTGGCGCCGTGCAGGTGAGCGCCACAATCAGGACTGCATACGACCGAGGCACACAGGGCCAACACCCGGCATCATGGTGTGGGGAGCAATCTCCTACACTGGCCGTACACCACTGGTGATCGTCGAGGGAACACTCAATAGTGCACGGTACATCCAAACCGTCATCGAACCCATCGTTCTACCATTCCTAGACCGGCAAGGGAACTTGCTGTTCCAACAGGACAATGCACGTCCGCATGTATCCCGTGCCACCCAACGTGCTCTAGAAGGTGTAAGTCAACTACCCTGGCCAGCAAGATCTCCGGATCTGTCCCCCATTGAGCATGTTTGGGACTGGATGAAGCGTCGTCTCACGCGGTCTGCACGTCCAGCACGAACGCTGGTCCGACTGAGGCGCCAGGTGGAAATGGCATGGCAAGCCGTTCCACAGGACTACATCCAGCATCTCTACGATCGTCTCCATGGGAGAATAGCAGCCTGCATTGCTGCGAAAGGTGGATATACACTGTACTAGTGCCGACATTGTGCATGCTCTGTTGCCTGTGTCTATGTGTCTGTGGTTCTGTCAGTGTGATCATGTGATGTATCTGACCCCAGGAATGTGTCAATAAAGTTTCCCCTTCCTGGGACAATGAATTCACGGTGTTCTTATTTCAATTTCCAGGAGTGTATAAATGATATGCCCTCTTGTATTACGGGTAACTCTAAAATATTTCTGTTTGCTGATGACACTAGCTTGGTAGTAAAGGATGTTGTGTGCAACATTGGCTCGGTTTCAGATAGTGCAGTTCATGACCTAAGTTGTAGAGAAGTTGTAGAGAATATACTAAGACTCAGTTTTTGCAGTTTCTAACACACAATTCAACAAAAACTGACGTTATAATTTCACGGAATGGGCATATGATTAGTGAAACTGAACAGTTCAAATTTGTAGGTGTTCAGATAGATAGTAAACTATCGTGGAAAGCCCACGTTCAGGATCTTGTTCAAATTCTTAATGCTGCCATTTTACTATTTGAACGTTATGTGAAGTGAGTGATCGTTCGACACGAAAATTAGTCTACTTTGCTTATTTTCATTCGTTTATGTCATGACCTTGGAGATTTGCTCTTCAATTTGGTCCTACAGAAATTGACGTGTAAATAAATAAATAAACCAACATCTCTGATGTGCTCTCTACCATTCATGTGACACTATTGCAGTGTATCAGGTTTTGTGCTATTTTATGTACCAAATCATGAGCGTTCACATAACTGTTGTCTGTTGTGTGATGATAGGAAGCCAAGCCCTTGTTCCGTCGACATCTTATGAAACCGTCTATGAGAAACGCGTCTGGTTCAGAGCTTCACTGTAATTCTTCTGTGTAAGAATTCTCAGCAATTATTTCACCTCACCATCCTTTAAGATGTAAGTTTTTGGATTTTTTCACTTCACTTTGGAAACTAAATATCTGCAGTGACCATTTCGGTAGGTAGTATTCCTCAATAACAGTCTTGTATTCCGAAAAAGATCATAAATCATCTACTTTAACTTTCTATTGTGTGAGGCCACCATTTTAATACAACTGCATACTGTATGTATAAACTCGGTATCATGTGCAACTGTCAGTCTCATTTTTATTGTATGATGTTTAATTACGTTCTATAGTTCAATTATTTGTGGGAGAACATCTAGCAGTTTGTATGAATGAAAAGGCATTCACAAATGTTTTTTTATTGTTGTGTTCCCATGTTCCACAATACTCGCTTTTATGTGGGAGAATGTCGAGTAGTGGAGTGTTCTGTCTGTACTAATCAATTACTGTCTTGAAATACCTACTGTAAAATCCGCCTCTGTCGTTGGTTGAAGGTTTCGTGACATCAATTTGTCCCCACCTGCAGCTATTGTTTAAACACACGTGCAACGATCTTCCCAGACTTTGCTGTCAGAGCTAGGGGCTGAGACAAATTTGGAATGTTGATCAATAACCATATATATATATATATATATATATATATATATATATATATATATATATATATATATAGCCTTTACTTGCTCGTGAATATTGTCTCATATCTATGAGATATGCTTGCCACTAATCATCTCAACCTCATATTATAACATATCTACGTGGAAATATTTCGAACAGTAATTTGTGGAGTTTTCAAACTACAGTCTTATTACTATTATCATTTTTGTTATTCAATAACATGTCTTTCTCTAAGCTCTGAAATGACTGGTATAATATCACTCAAGCAGCTGATGTGGTGAACATTCGTAGCCATATTACACTGAAGCTCCAAAAAAAGCTGGTTCAGGCATTCATATTCAAATACTGAGATATGTGAACAGGCAGAATACGACGCTGCCGTCGGCAACGTCTGTATAAGATGGTTGGCAACGCCTATATAAGGAAACAAGTGCCTGGCGCAGTTGTTAGATTGGTTACTGCTGTCACAATGGCAGGTTATCAGGATTTAAGTGAGTTTGAAAGTGGTGTTATAGTCGGTGAACGAGCGATGGGGCAGAGCATCTCCAAGGTAGCAATGAGGTGAGGATTTTCCCGTAAGACAATTTCACGAGTGTGCCGCCAATATCAGGAATCCGGTAAAACATCAAATCTCCGACATCGATGGGGTCAGAAAAAAAGTCGTGCAAGAACGGGACCAACAACGATAGAAGAGAATCGTTCAACGTGACAGAAGTGCAACCCTTCCGCAAATTTCTGCAGATATCAATGCTGGGCCATCAACAAGTGTCAGCTTGCGAACCATTCAACGAAAATCATCGACATGGGATTTCGGAGCAGACGGCCCACTCGTGTACCCTTGATGACTGCACGACACAAAGCCTTACACCTCGCTTGAGCGCGACAGTAGACTGTTGATGACTGGAAACATGTTACTGGTCGGATGAGTTTCATTTCGAACTGTATCGAGCGGATGGACGTGTACGGGTATGGAGACAACCTCATGAATCCAAGGGCCCTGCATGTCAGCAACGGACTGTTCAAGCTGTTGGAGGCTCTGTAACGGTGTGGAGCATGTACAGTTGATGTGATATGGGACCCCTGATATGACTAGAGACGACTCTGACAGGTGACATATACGTAAGCATTCTGTCCGATCACCTGCATCCATTAGTGTCCACTGTGCATTGGGCAATTCCAACAGGACAATGCGACGCCCTACACGTCCATAATTGCTACAGAGTGGCTCCAGGAACACTCATCTGAGTTTAAACACTTCCGCTGGCTACCAGACAGCCCAGACTTGAAGGTTATTGAGCATATCTAGGATGCCTTGCAACGTGCTGTTCATAAGAGATCTCCATCCCTCGTAATATTATGGATTTATGGACAGTGCTGCAGGATTCATGGTGTCAGTTCCCTCCAGCACTACTTCAGACATTAGTAGAATCCATGCCACGTCGTGCTGCGGCTCTTCTGCGTGTCTGCAGGAGACCTACACGATATTAGGCAGGTGTACCAGTTTCTTTGACTCTTCAGTGTATGTCACTGGAGTCATCATAATGCTCCCTTTGTTAGAAAAGTTCCTGGACAGGTTTATCTTTGTTTCTGAGTTTGCTATACTAAGAAGGAACAAATGTTGTTTTTGTGCTACCTGGTATGTGTGCAGCGTCTAAATGACCTTGTCATGTTTCTGCCAAACTCGGTAGGTGGCAGGGCTGTGCTTAGCAACACACCCTTTGTGTTATTGGTGCATATTAGTTATGGTGGCACAATGGATACTGATTGCGAGCAAAGAATGATCATTAAGTTCTGAGTTAAGCACGGGAAAACCTCTACTGAAACTTGTTCAGTGATTAAACAAGCATTTGCAGACAAGGCACTTTCAAGAAGTCGTGTTTTCGAGTGACACAAAAGATACTGTGAAGGCAGAGGATCAGTACAATACGATCGGCTGATCATCCGTCTACAGCACATACCGATGCCGATGTGGAGCGTGTAAGGCAGCTACTGCAAGAAGACCATGTAACTGTGCTTGCGATATCAGAAGAACTTAATTTGAAACATGAAGTGTGTCACAAGATTTTAGTGAAGCTTTAGGGAAGCGGGAACTTAATGCAAAACTTGTCCAACACACACTAAGAGATGAACAGGATGAGGATATATGAAGAATTTCTCCTGAGGAGGAGGAGAAGATTAGTGTTTAATCTCCCGTCGACAACTAGGTCATTAGAGACGGAGCACAAGTTAGAATTAGGGAAGTATGGGGAAGGAAATCGGCCATGCCCTTGCAAGGGAAACTTCCAGGCATTTTCCTGGGAATTTCTCCTGAACTACAGCAGAATGCCAGATGTGATCCGACATTTCTGTCGAAGATTATTGATAGGGATGAAAGTTGGTGCTACCAATATGACCCTTACACAAAGCGGCGAAGTGCTACATGGTGGATTCCTGGATCACCAGCCTCGAAAAAAGTCAAAAGATGATGTTCGAGAAAAAGCGATAATGTTGATCGCATTCTTGGGGAGTAAAGGATTAGTTCATCATGAATATTTTTCTCCGGGTCAAATAGCCAATCAAACTATTTGTATCGAAGTCCTGAAACGTTTGAGACAAGCAATGCGAAATCGTCACCCTGATTTGCGGCATTCTTAGGACTGATTCTTACTGCATGACAATATAAGACTCCATACTGCATTATCTGTGACTGAGTATCTGGTCAGACATGCTGTTATTGCCGTCCCACGTCCTCCATATTCACCTGACCTCTCACCTTGCGATTTTTTCTCGTTTCCGTGAGTGAAAAGGTGACTGAAAGAAAAACGTTATTAAATAATTATGAAACATCCGCCTCGATTGCACAAACTGCCTGGTGTTTACCTAGGTTTCAGCGTGGGTAACCCCGCCTTTTTCAGAACAAATATAAAACAGCTTGCCTAAATAGGCATAGTCAAAGGCTAAAATCCACACCTACAGCGGCAAGGCCCCATAAGTTTTTTTTGTTTTTTTTTTGTTTTTTTGTTTTTTACAAATACACGGTACATATGTACCAAGTCAATAATATTACTTATCTCAACCCTGTGTGTGCTACCTCGCCCCAGCCAACGTACGATGGTCACAGGCTCTCCACCTGAGTCACCGCAGGCTGCTCACGTGCGAGGCTATTGAAATCACTGCGCATGCGCGCGACCAGGAAACGCTCTTCTTATGCATGGGAGCGGGATAACAAAGTTAACACGGATCGGGACCTAACTGACTGCCAAACGTTGTCGCACAAATAGTAAATTGAGCAAATGATGAAAGCGATGATGCGGGAAGTAAAACATATTTAAAAGCAACGCACGAAAAACTTTGTTAACGTATGGTAAATCGGTCACAAGCTAATATGGAGGCCCTATAATTAGGTAGAAATTGCAACTAAACTAAAAAGATAGCTTTGCTAAGGACGTTAGTGTTAACGGATAAAATCGCACAAATAATATCTGCAGCAGAAACAACCACAGTCGCTACATCGCCATAATACTAAGCGGCCGACCAGGCCGTAATCAGAAGACGTTAAAGATTTATAACATACCTTGGCTCCATTATCTTATAATTACACAGAAGACAACTAAGACACATAAAATTCCTCTTAAAAGCGAGCAGCAAAAAGAAAATACAAATGGTGTTCTTCTTGGCTAACCAAACCCTCAACACAGTAGGAGGGAAAACGTACCATACCAAAATTGGGGGGGGGGGGGGGGGGGGGGGCTCGTTACCATCCGTGAGCAATCAACATCGTGCGCGTGCATCAAGCAACTTCCACGTTATGCAACTTATCGTGAAGAATTAAGTAAGAGACCGAAACCTTCAAAGAAATTTCTGTTTTTTAATTGGAGCTGATCGTTAAGGACATCGTCCTTGGCGTACTGCAGGTATTTAAAAATCTGCATTTCCTCTAAGATGTCCAATTTTGAACACTTAACTTCAGCATGAAGCAACTCGACATATACACAAAAAAAATTATGGGGTCTTGTCGCTGTAGGTGTTGATTTTAGCCTTTGACTATGCCTATTTAGGCAAGCTGTTTTACATTTGTTCTGAAGAAGGCGTGGTTACCCACGCTGAAACCTAGGTAAACATAAGGTAGTTTGTGCAGTCGAGGCGGATTTTTCATAATTATTTCGATACTTAACGATTGCTGACGCGCTGCAGTGCTGAAAGTTCTCGAAAACTTTATTAGGATATCGCAGACATCCAACGGGCTGCGGCAACTGAACTTACAAGCATCACAGTTGAAAATTTTCCAGCTTGCTTCCAAGACCTCCAGAGACAATGGCAACAATGTATAGACAGCCAAGGGGAGTACTTCGACAGGAGCCAGTATCATTACCTGGCAAGCACAATTTTCTATTTAAAAAAAAAGACAGGTAATGGAACTGCCAATTGGTCATTCTTTTATACTAAATGTCAATACCTTCGCTGGCACTATGTATACAAGCTGAAGCAGGTATAATAATATTCTTATTTCACTTACGGTTTAGGCTTTTTGTTTTTCCATCTGGGGTGTTGTTTTACCAGCGTGTGTCGGTCATACATGATATTTCAGGAACCTTTGTATCTCTTCTGGCAAATACTTTTCAGGGTTCTAAGCTTTTTAAGAATACTGGATCCACCGAACGGGGTGTTCTTTCAAATTCTCTATCCCCAAGCCGCACTGCATGTTTGGTGAAATGTGTAGGATGTTTACCCAGCGTATATGGCTTATCGCTGCTGACCCCTTGTTACAGATAACTGCGCTAACACTGTGATGTTTAACGCAATCGGTAATAGCATATCCATCTTCTTCTTCTTCTTCTTCTTCTTCTTTTCCTCCTCCTCCTCTTCTGCCTTCATCTGTCTTGTGCACAGTCACTTAAGACTTACCGTTACTGGCTTAAACGTTTCTGAGAGAGAATGATACAGCTCCAGCAGTCATAATTTTAGCAGTTGTTGTTTCTAATAATTAGTCTTCTGCACCTGATGACTTTGCGTTTTGTCGACTTGCCGTTGCGTACTAAACTGACTTCGAGCTAGTATAATCTCACAAACTCATGCATGTTACTGAAAGGAGTTTTGTTTTCGTATGTCCAAAATTTTGTCAGTCTCGTCAGCCTTCGCATCTACAGCATGGATTTTCCCAAGCGTTTCTTTCCTTAATCTATCCTCTGTATCCTCTAAGCTTTTTTGAATTCATGGATCTTTACAGTTACCGATTTCGTAGCATTTTCCAGTGTTTGCATTTGTTTAGTATGAGATTTAAAAGTTTTGTTGATATTTTTAAATCTTGTAGTACAATTTGTAAGACTTCCGTTTACTGCTTCAATATTTGTACCAGTGTATAAACGGATGTCTGACCTCTGCATCACCCACTCAGAATTAGTGCATGAGAGGCGTGCAAACCTATCAATAGTGTACAATATACTGACACGTATTGTTATAGAGTCACTGAATGTTATGTCAGTTCCCACATGCACATGATAAATGTCTTTTTAAATTCATATTTTCCTGTTGGAAAGTGGTAACCAGTTTTGCATATTCCCTCAGCGACTGCTTCAGAATCCTGGGACATGTTGTGTGACAGCTGAAATAAAAATATTTCTAAATTTGATCTTGGTTTTCTACAGCTACATCATTGAATGTGAATAAACTCTTAGGCTTTAATCTTTCAGGTGGTGGGATGTAACCACTTTCGCTGACTGTAGTTTATATCAAACTATCAGTGGCATGCAATATCTCCTGTAGTAGCTGGTATTTGGGTTGAAATAATCTTTTTGAAAATGTTGAGTTGCAGGACCGATAGGTTACTATGAAACCCTTATGATGGGGGTGTTCCATTCACTCAGTCATGATGATGAACATGCATTTAGTTTTGCATATAGGGGATGTATAGAGAAATAAAAACACCTACAGCTGTTACACTTTTTGTTTATTTATGAGCTCTTATATATTTATATCGCTGCATGCTGTATATGGATATACTTAATTAACAATGTAATTATAAGTCTATATGTGGCACATTCGGCTCTTACAGATTTTCATGTACTGATGCACAACATGAATTGTAAGGGTGGGTGATAATTTGTTCTGATGGATGAAGAATTTGGCAGGCTAACTCCAACAAAATAGTCCACACTTTCTTGTGGAATCAGTGTACATATGGTCGCCAGCTTAGCCACTTGTCTAGAACATGCTGGCTCACGTAACTGACATGCATTACAGTTTTAAACGTATCGTCTTGTAGATGAGTGCATTATTTTTCGTTACAGTGGAGATCATATGATCACATGGTATCACTGACAGAGATCGAGAATTCCGTGGAACATGGAAGCAATTTCCGTTGAAGTATCACATAGGCGAATCAAATCATCTAGGGATAATTTGACTTTTGCACCACTATACTGAGGACTCTATTTTCTACATCAACAGTTGTGCAGTATTTATCAAATAATTGTTTTTAGTGTGCCTTATATTTAGCCTGTATCTAATTCAAAGCTGTGGGGACAATGACTTACCTAGGTATTCCATCATACCTTCAGGTTTTGCGGATTTAATACTTATGGCAGTGATAGTAGCTGACTTGAGCAATGTGTGGGCACATGAATTTATATACTGTTCTAAGTCATTTACATGGACACTAAACTCGCACAAATATCTTACAAAGCCGCTGAAAACAGCTTTAACATATGCCTGCCACTTAGTTCATAATGCACTTTCTAAGCCAAGTAAGTTCATAACACTTGTATGACATAAACGACTGCAAGAGTCAACAGATGTTACCTCGAGCGCTGCATATCTGTACATATCTATGGTGAACAGCTTCATACCAAAGAAGCATGTATCTGGGGATGAACAAGGTGGATAATACTCCATTGTCATATGAACTTTGATGTACGGTATCGCATGTTGTAGCTCATCCCACTCCATGTCTGTAAACTGCACTTGAACACCGCGTTTAACATTCTAGATTTCCATTACTACCTGGCAATGCCTGTACCTGTGCCTGTATTTACAGGTTTGGATCCACTGGCAGTCAAATAATATGTAATGCAAACAGTAGTACACTTGAACCACTTAGCTGCATCTCGACGGGTTTAGGAGATGGTGGAACGTCAAACTGCTGCGTCTCCTGATCCAATATTCCAGTTAGTCTATTGTAGGGTGGTGCAGCAGTATTGCAGGTACCTGAAAGTCGAATGGCTGATCCGATAAATCTGGTAACCCATTTGTGTTCTGCTATGGCTCGATGAACAGTGGTATGGCTTTGCCGATTCGAAGCCAAGCTCCTGGTCATGAATTAACCTAACACATTGTCCATATCTTTAAAGTAATTGTGTGTAGTAAATTCAAGGCCACCCATCACAAAATATATCAAGGTTATGTTGCAGTATGTCAGATATTGCTGCATCACAGGGCTGATGTCTTGTTGTAAACAGAAAAGTTGTATAGTAGTTGTGAAATTTCACAGTGAGAGGGAGGAGTGGATTAATACTTGCATTCACATATGACAGCCTTCTTGTTCTTTTTATTCCATCTGGGGGTGGTTGCTACGCTCCGATGACACTTCCTGGTGCCGAACCTTCCACTATGGTGAATGGAACATGAGTGACGAGACTCACACAACTGACCTAGAGAGAGAGAGAAAGGGGAAGGGGAGGGTGAGATAAATCTACTTGTCCTTATTTCCACAGCTAATAGGAAGAATTTTCTCCACGTTAAGTTACACGATGAGCATAGAGATGTGGGAGAGGGGAGGGTAAATTTGGCTGTCCTCATACCCTCAGACAATAGTAAGAATTTCCCTCCATTTTAAGCTGCATAATCATCTAGAAACGTGAGGGGATGGGGAGGGGGGGACAGGGGAAATGGAGGGGAGGTGTAAACTTGACATGTGTCATGCTGGGTAAGCTTGATTTTCCTACCGTTTTTTAGTCATACAATTGGCCTAGAGGCTTGAGCGGTGGCTTGCCACTGTCGTGATGTTTGACCTTGACATTGTATATTGTGATGGGTGGCCTTGAATTTACTACACACTATTACATTAAAGGTGTGGACAATGTGTCAGGTTAAATTGTGACCATGAGCTTGGCTTCGAATCGGCACAGCTGTACCACTGGAATTTTGTCGATTTTTTAACATTTAAATTAACAAATTTGGCCTGGGACGAAGTGCTCTTTGAGTTAATTCCTTGGATACAAAAGTACCACAAAAAAGAATCGTTCAGAAAAGTGTTGTGGTCGTCGGATTGTTGTTGTTGTTGTTGTGGTCTTCAGTCCTGAGACTGGTTTGATGCAGCTCTCCATGCTACTCTATCCTGTGCAAGCTTCTTCATCTCCCAGTACCTACTGCAACCTACATTCTTCTGAATCTGCTTAGTGTATTCATCTCTTGGTCTCCCTCTACGATTTTTACCCTCCACGCTGCCCTCCAGTACTAAATTGGTGATCCCTTGATGCCTCAGAACATGTCCTACCAACCGATCCCTTCTTCTAGTCAGGTTGTGCCACAAACTCCTCTTCTCCCCAATTCTATTCAATACCTCCTCATTAGTTATGTGATCTACCTATCTAATCTTCAGCATTCTTCTGTAGCACCACAGTTCGAAAGCTTCTATTCTCTTTTTGTCTAAACTATTTATCGTCCACGTTTCACTTCCATACATGGCTACACTCCATACAAATACTTTCAGAAACGACTTCCTGACACTTAAATCTATACTCGATGTTGACAAATTTTTCGTCTTCAGAAACGCTTTCCTTGCCATTGCCAGTCTACATTTTATATCCTCTCTACTTCGACTATCATCAGATATTTTGCTCCCCAAATAGCAAAACTCCTTTACTACTTTAAGTGTCTAATTTTCTAATCTAATTCCCGCAGCATCACCCGATTTAATTCGACTACATTCCATTATCCTCGTTTTGCTTTTGCTGATGTTCATCTTATATCCTCCTTTCAAGACACTTTCCATTCCGTTCAACTGCTCTTCCAAGTCCTTTGCTGTCTCTGACAGAATTACAATATCATCGGCGAACCTCAAAATTTTTATTTCTTCTCCGTGGATTACCATGTGAGAAATGCATGTTGCTCCTGTGAAGCCTTGCGTGGTGTTCACGTGCTCAAAGCGTGACAGGAGGAGGAGACACCGTGCTAACCGGGCATCAGTGGCGCAGTCGGAGGGTGGCGACTGTCACAGAGGGACGGAGGAGAGAGGGAGACGCCACGGAGGCAACAGTGAGTGGCGTGCGGTCGCTGTCGGGAGTGTGTGCATAGAACTGACAGAAACTACGAATGTAATATCACAGGTGAATAATAGACAAAGTACAATGCTTGTCTAGTGTGACTGACAAAGATAGTGTAATCGGTATTATCTCTGTACGTTAACAGCTGATGCTGAGGATGTGGGTGATTAATAGTAACTCTTAACACAAAAAGAAATGTGATTATGGCCTTTTCATTTAACATAATCATTTCCCCTGAATATCGCGTAAAAAGGAACAGTGACGTCACCACGATGAGAGTGGTGCATTTAGCCAGTGTTCGTCGCTATTATTGAGATGCTGTGTCTAACAACCCTACCACAACAAATGTCAAAAATTAATTATGAGTGTAGTGTTGCTCACGCTGCTAAATATCGCATTTTCGGGCAACAACGAAGTTATATTATGTGGCAGGTATCATTAGAGCACAGTTAATAAAGTCATTTTTTGAAACAATGGATAAACTAGGCACTCATCTTTTCATGTTTCCCACGCTGGTCTCGTTGTGAACTCATGGCTCAATCGTCGAAAATCTTGGTAGTGATGATTCCAAGCTCAGATGCAAAGAGGCCTAGGTATTATTCTGCGATATTCAAAAGTTTTAGTGATATGTTTCATAAACCATTCTTGAAGATTAAACTTTTGCAAGTTAGGACAACGGCGACGTAAAAATGTAATCAGCACTCCGAATTTAAGTTACACTTCTTTTTTATTACTTTTGTTGCAATATCACGTAACTCGTTCCAAAACATCACTTCACAATATAAAACATACTTGAAAATATCTTCCTCAGTGTTAAAGTTCACATTTCATAAACTGACTACAATTTGTGTCTTTTTAACGTGATGACCAAAGCTTGACTCTCTAATAACCGCTTACGCGCCCAAAATTCAGAGTTACAAGTATTTCAAAGATCATAGTGACAAAAGAAAGAACACACATAATAATAATATCATTGCAATATATACAAATCGACGTATCGAAGTACCTCTACATTAATGAAATCAAACCTGAATGTTGTCACAGAAATATGCTAACTATTTTACAGAAACACAGTAGAATATTGCTGGTATCGAGAGGTTGAGATGAGGTGCCGTAATGGTTACGTAATTCAAGTACCATTACGTGTGGAAGCTATCACTTTGAACAGATCATGACACGCTTTCAACATTATAACAATGGGATTCAGTATTCGAGAATAAATATTGAATGTCGCTGATTCTTTAACTAATATTACACAGCTGGATTCTAACAAATCATTGCACAATAGATGTTAAATGTCAATTACATGGCCATAAACAGTAAAATAGACATTTTTACATTACATACTTGTTATTTAATAGCAGTGCGGCTGGTTTATGCTTGGCTTTTGACACCAGGGTAAAACAAACAATTTTATTTCAGTAATTGGCAGAAGTCTTTCTGTGCTAGTTTCATATTCAGGAACTGCAGTGGTACTGTAGCTTTACTCCACAGGGCCTTTACAATGCGATCAGTTACTTTCCTTTTGTATGGTCGACTCATCATCTTCCTCTGGTGCTCTTTTATGCTTCAGAGCTCTCTCTTCTTAGCATCGTAGCGACTGAATCTGAATGTTTTTCTTAGATGATTAACTCTTAGCTTCGTCACTGATGCAGTACGCTTTTGCTGCCAACGTGCTGAAAATTGCCTGTTTTTGTGCAGGGTAGATGGTGAAAACCTGCATGAAAATATCTCGCGGTACTGTAGATTTCCTGTGTAGTTTGCGTCCTATTTTTTCATTGGATTATCTATGGACTAGGATATCGAGGAACAGAAGCATGTCTTTCCACGGTGAATTTGAGTTTTGGATACCTGTGAAAGTCATGCAGGCCCTCCACGAAAGTTTCATCCATGCAATGGGGCGAATGTGGTAGTTTTATAGACGTTCCCCCGAAAACGTCCATGCAGACATCTGCAGCTAAAGGTGATAAAGGAGACGCCCACTGCTGCTCTGTCTGTCTAAAAATTCTCCTTGACATTTGAAATAGTTGGACTGCAGACAATGTTTTCTCACCAACTCTGCTGATTCTGGTGATAGCTTCTCTTCTAGTAGGTCTAGAACATCCGGTGTAGAAACATTCGGAAATGATGGTTTTATGTCGAAACGCACCAACTGTTATCACTTGCCACATTTCCAGAAATGTGCATAATTCATAATAATAGGGTCGGTCTTTCAAGCTAGGTGTAGTAATTTCTCGAACAAATGTTGTGCCAAAAATTGTTAATTCAGGGGCCAGAGTGTAGCCACATGGTCGCTGTCAGTACCATCTGCTACTAGGAGGGGGGTTAAATAACACATAAATACAAAACAGTAACAAATAGATCAATCTTCTGATACCCCTCCCAACCTCCTGAACACCATTACTCCTGCCTCCCTGCGTAACCCCCCTCCCCCTCCAAGATACCTTCTGATTTGAGTAATTAAAGTATTCAAATTTATGGCACTAAGTCGACTGAAAGGGATTCATTACGTCAGATACGAAGGTGGCTGTCAAACTGAACTGTGCGCCTAAACCAATCTGTGCACTGCATGTGAAGTGTATAGCCAACTGTAATTAACGATTGTTCTAAAATGATAAAAAGTCACTCAAATTAACCACAGTTTTGTTGTTCACTTGTAGCAAGTTCATAGCCCTCATCAGTGTCTCTCAATTCATCATCACTCATTCTACTTAGTCACATAATGCAGTTTCTTTCAGCTATTTAGTGGCATGAATATTTCAGTTAATTATTTGCTTTACCCAAAATTGTTCAAGGCGTTTTCCGACATTAAACTTCTATAGCAGTCTCCTAAGACGTAAGAATGCATACTCTAGAAGCGATATCCATTAATAAAATTTTCTCGGGTTTCAAGCCAAATCAAGTGGTTAACTGCCCACGAGCTTTCG
Source organism: Schistocerca americana (assembly GCF_021461395.2). Lineage (NCBI taxonomy): Eukaryota > Metazoa > Arthropoda > Insecta > Orthoptera > Acrididae > Schistocerca > Schistocerca americana. Next base: position 229,388,401 of record NC_060123.1, read on the forward strand.
GCAGAGATCTCCTCTGCCAGTGTCAAGTAGTTGAACGTCGTGCGAATGCTGCTGCCGTGCTTACACAGCCGCGCCGCCGCCAGTGGCATTAGTTTGACATGCTATTAAGGAATTAGTTTGCCTTGCTCTACTAATGGCTGCCATGCAAATATCGTTCTGTAATCTTCAAACTGCTCAAAATCCGTCATTTTACACACTTCTGCTTCACAAAATTAGTTCCCACGAACATTCGATCCTGCAGACGCCTGAAATATTCTATTATTTACTATATCTTAGGATATTAAGCTTTTTGTTTTTTTCTTAGCAGTCAATGTTTTTTCTTGACAAAACAGCATTAATTTCACGGAATTATGAAATTATTGCACCGCTTTCTTCGTTTTCTCAACTGTCGTAAATTATTTCACTACTGCCGGGCTTTAACAGTCGCCTACATGATTTTAATTATTTAATATTGTTTAGAATTGAAATTAATTTTGCTTTTCATATTTCTGTTATTACTTTTTAGAAGTTTGAAATTTACTTGACGTGAACAAACCTACTGCCCTAGTCTCCTTTATTATTATTATTATTGTTATTTTAGCCAGTTACCACACTCGGGTTTTAAATGAATGTAAATTCTGTGAAGAATTATCAAAATTACGAAATATCTATGTAAAATTAAGACCTATAGGAAGGCAAGTCAAGAAGTAAAGGCAGTTATGTAAAATGAAATTATTTGTGGCAAAATAATGTTGTAAGTAATGTCATTTCTATACATAATCTCTTTCAATCTCCATATTCTTGGTCCATCCCTTGATAAGCTCCCTACTTCCATATTGGAAGATGCTTTGTGGCACCATCCACAACTATTCTTGCACTGCCTCGAAAACCTCGTCATCTGACGAAAACTTGGATTCTTGCGGTTCTCATTCAACAGACGAAAAAGGTGAAATTTACTTGGAGCTTGGCCATTACTATAAGGTGGCTACTCCAGCAGCTCAAAATCACAATTCTGAGTGCATTGGATTATTTTCTCAGCTGTATGAAGGTGGGCATTTTTCTGAAGCGAAATCACACCTTTGACAGCTTCCCCCTTCTCTTCATATTCCAAAAGACTGCATCATCAACTTTGTTGCAGAAGCTTGGTTTTCCTTCACAAGCTGCGACATTGTCGCGAATAAAACAGTGACCCGTATATAGAATAAATTTGCTTTAATTTACGACTATAGTCACAAACTTTTTGTTAACAGATTATCGGTTTCGATCTATAATGACCATCATCGGATCTGCATCAAAAAATGGGAAATAAGGTCAATACAGTCGCAGATTGTCTACAGCTTAAGAACAATAAATAGACCATAATGAAAAGTACTACTGACATATATATGCGTTTGTGCACTTTAAGTATGAAGAGGCATACCTATCTTAGAAAAACAAAGTCCTAATCTACTGCAACCATAGTGGCATCGTCAAATAGTAAATGCAAGATCAGCACCAGCATCGTCGAATATATATAAATAACATCATATGCATAAGTCATGTTGCCAGTAGCACTACTGTTCAAAATAAGCTGCCGTACAGTAGCCATAAGATCTTTGTTTTGTAAGTTCACCAGATGTCGCTAATGTAGGCGTACACTAATTTTCAATGATTAATTGAACAGCGTAAAGTAAAGGGGGATACAGTAGTTGAAGTCTGTAACGAGCTTATAAGAGGCAAAAGCGATGAAATAGAACACGACATAGGACAGATTGTCAAAAAGAGGAAGAGTTAAGAGATAGGTGGCATATGCTCAAGTGCCAATATTCAAGATAATGACATAAGTAATAAACACCTTTGATTGTGCACGGAATAATATTAAAAAAACTATTAAACAAATCGCTAAATAAGCCACAATGAAAGAAAATATAGTGCTGCACATAATCAGGTCTGTTTATTGTTTTTAAGCTGCAGACAATCTGCGAGTGTGTTTAAGTTTTTTCTCTTTTTTGCTGCAGATCTGATGATGGTCATTACAGATCGAAACCGGTAATCTGTTAACAAAGAGTTTGTGACCATTACATAAATTAAAGGAAACTTACTGGTTTTCCTTTTTGTTTCAGGCGAAGATGGACGTTCCCCATCCTGTTCTGCCACTTACTCTGTGACTCGTAGTGATATTCTTATGTCTCATCAACCGTTTATATGTGGCTGAGAAAGTCATCTCCCTCCTCTTTAAAACGCTTCAAGTGTGAATTCATCAGTTTCAGACGTCCCTGCTTGTGTTTGCCATTTAACATTGTACTCAACGAGCGCAAGGTTTGCGATAGTTTTTGAGATACACAGACGATAGCAAATGATGAACCGCAGCTAACGTTCAGCTCTAGCTTAATATCATCAGTTTTGGCACGACGACCATCGCGAATCATTCGCTCACCAGTCTCGACGTTCTTGTCGATTTTCGAAGCGGATGGCCCACACGAAAGCTCTTCATCGCAGACAGATACACGTACACTCTTAGAGCCAATTATCCATCCGTGAATTTTTTCGCTTACAGTTACCGTAGTTCTGGTCTAAGGAAAATTCCGACTACAGGCAAGAGTTGGGAAGTGACTCACCTCATGTTATGATATGGAGTAGGATGTCAAGACGATAACCGTTGGAACCAAATGTATGAGAATGGAAGTTTTTGTGTAGGAGTATGAACATACGATTAATACTTTAGAAGACAAAGGAATCACCATTCATGTGTCGTTACAGGGGGATGGAACTCCAGCACACTTCGCTAATCGTGTACGTGAATTCCTTGGTGGACAGTTTCGAGGTCACTGGATTGGGTGTAGTTCAGCAACATTTCCAGCAGCAATGAAATGACCACTACGGAGCCCAAATCCTGCCACGTTGGATAACTTTTTATAGAGACTACTCGAGTTTTATGTGGCTCAAAGTCGGTGCAAAACGAAAGAAAAATTGCGCAAGAACTGTCGAGGAAGGTTTTCGAAACGTAACTCCTGAAATACTCAGCAAGATGTCAGGAAGTTATTGAGACACTTAGATCTCTGTACAAGGCACGATGGCGTACATACAGATTTTATGGATACATAATTTTTATTTGTAAGTGCTCCAGTATACTATACAAGGTGACTTCTTCCACCGTGTACAAATTCTAGGGATCGATCGATGAGAGGATACTGAAAAATGTCCGGAAATGCACGATTTCCATGCTGGAGACCATTTATTCAGTCATGCATCGTTACAGAGACTGTGGTCTAATACGCGCCGCTGTCCCGTGCAGACACAGTTACAGCTGTGTTGGGAATGGTTTGAGTGTGCCTTAACGCATGCGTGTACGCGCGATAGCATGTCCTGTCTCACACCTTCACACGTGCCAGACTGCATCCGAATAGTGTCAAAGGCAGCATGAATACGCTGCTCCAGTGTCTCAACATCTGGAATGGGCTCTGCACGCACGATACTTTTGAGATGGACCCAGAACCAGAAATCGCACGCGTTCAGATCCCGTGAACGAGCAGGCCATGAAATTGGACCCTCTCGACCGATCGATCGACTAGGGAAGACACGATTGAGATGCGTCCGGACGTTAACGGCGAAGTGGGCTGGAGTACCGTCATGTAGCAGCCACATGACCCTTCGAATCAACAATGGCACTTCTCCCAGCAGGGGAAGCAAGGTTATCCGCAAGAAACGCCTATGGTTCTGGCCTGTTAAGCAACGTGGAAGGAAGACTGGTCCAAAAATACAGTCGCCAGTAATCCCGGGCGCACGGATACCGGCTGCACCGATGCTGATGGTTCGCTGTCACCGCACCATGGGGGTTCTGTATAACATCCCACAGATGACTGTTGTGAAAGTTGGACACCACTCTGCATAAAGGTAGTCTCATCTGTGAATAGGATGGATGACACAAATCCCGGAATCGTGATTGCCTGGCGAAGAAACCAGGACAAAACTGCACCCAGTGTGGAAAGTCTGTCGCTAGTAGGGTAGTAACAATTGTCATGGAGAATGTTCCACACAGTCGCCTGGCTTATCTTGTACTGGCGGGCCATCTGCCTAGTACTGACAAGGCTGTCGTCTTCCACAGTGTTAATCACATTTTCCTCCAAGTCTGGTGTCCGAAGATTTCGGGTATGTCTATCATGATTTTCTGCTTCCTGAAACGACCCTGTCTCAGACAAACGGTGAAACACTTGCGGCCATTGAATGCTGCGATGATTGTCGGCGGGGATAGGTCTCCTGATACATCCTTGCTGTCCACCGCCCGTTGCCATTTGCCTTTCCGTAAGTAAACACCATGTCGGCAAGCTCTCGATTTGAATACGGAACCATTATGTACAACGGTCTATCACATCCAATACAAGGTGAAGTGAATTCAACACAACATTACCAATGACTATAGCATAAGAAGGCGCTAGGGCGTGAGGTATGAGGAACAGTACCATCCTCTAGGAGGAAACCATGTATACTGTAACCGTGGCTGCGTGGTACAGCGAGTATTAGGCCGCAGCCTCTGTGAAGAGTATGATTGAATAAATGGTCTCTAGCGCGGAAACCACGCATTTCCGGACATACACTACTGGCCATTAAAATTGCTACACCACGAAGATGACGTACTACAGACCCGAAATTAATCGAGAGGAAGAAGATGCTGAAATATGCAAATGATTAGCTTTTCAGAGCATTCACACAAGGTTGGCGCCGTTGGCGACACCCACAACGTGCTGACATGAGGAAAGTTCTCAACCGATTTCTCATACACAAACAGCAGTTGACCGGCGTTGCCTGGTGAAACGTTGTTGTGATGCCTCGTGTAAGGACGAGAAATGCGTACCATCACGTTTCCGACTTTGATAAAGGTCGGATTGTAGCCTATCGCGATTGCGGTTTATCTTATCATGAGTATTGCTGCTCGCGTTGGTCGAGATCCAATGACAGCAGAATATGGAATCGGTGGGTTCAAGAGGGTAATACGGAACGCCGTGCTGGATCCCAACGGCCTCGTATCACTAGCAGTCGAGGTGATAGGCATCTTTCAGCATGGCTGTAACAGATCGTGCAGCCACGTCTCGATCCCTGAGGCAACAGATGGGGACGTTTGCAAGACGACAACCGTCTGCACGAACAGTTCGACGACTTTTGAATCAGCATGGACTATCAGCTCGGAGACCATGGCTGCGGTTACCCTTGACGCTGCATCACAGACAGGAGCGCCTGCGATGGTGTACTCAACGACGAACCTGGGTGCACGAATGGCAAAACGTCATTTTTTCGGATGAATCCAGGTTCTGTTTACAGTATCATGATGGTCGCATCCGTGTTTGGCGACATCGCGGTGAACGCACATTGGAAGCGTGTATTCGTCATCGCCATACTGGCGTATCACCCGACGTCATGGTATAGGGTGCCATTGGTTACACGTCTCGGTCACCTCTTGTTCGCATTGACGGCACTTTGAACAGTGGACATTACATTTCAGATGTGTTACAACCCGTGGCTGTACCCTTCATTCGATGCCTGCGAAACCCTACATTTCAGCAGAATAATGCACGACCGCATGTTGCAGGTCCTGTACGGGCCTTTCTGGATACAGAAAATGTTCCACTGCTGCCCTGGCCAGCACATTCTCCAGATCTCTCAGCAATTGAAAACATCTGGTCAATGGTGGCCGAGCAGCTGGCTCGTCACAATACGCCACTCACTACTCTTGATGAACTGTGGTATCGTGTTGAAGCTGCATGGGCAGCTGTACCTGTACACACCATCCAAGCTCTGTTTGACTCAATGCCCAGGCGTATCAAGGCCGTTATTACGGCCGGAGGAGGTTGTTCTGGGTACTGATTTCTCAGGATCTATGCACCGAATTTGCGTGAAAATGTAATCACATGTCAGTTCTAGTATAATATATTTGTCCAACGAATGCCCGTTTATCATCTGCATTTCTTCTTGGTGTAGCAATTTTAATGGCCAGTAGTGTAAGATCATTATACTCTTTTTTTGTTCCGTATGAATAAAATGGTTCAAATGGCCCTGAGCACTATGGCACTTAATATCTAAGGTCATCAGTCCCCTAGAACTTAGAATAACTTAACCGTAACTAACCTAAGGACGTCACACACATCCATGCCCGAGGCAGGATTCGAACCTGCGAACGTAGGGGTCGCGCGGTTCCAGACTGAAGCGCCTGGAACCGCCCGGCCACACCGGCCGGCTTTCCGTATCCTCTCATCGATCAATCCCTGGAGTACACGCCATAGTGATGCGATTACTTCTGGGAGATATTTTACAGTAGCTTGTGGAGTACATATATAGATGTAGAAAGAAACATTCCACTTTCTATTTTGAAACTCCGTAAAACATTGTTCATTTGGTAAGAGCTCTGCCTGAGAGAAGTAAGGCACCTGGTTTCGAATCCTAGTGTGTCACTTAGTTTTAACCTAGCAGTAAATTAAACATTAGTTTATAAATTAAACATTAAACCAATGTTCATCTGAGCCGATAAATGCTCTTTGTTTGCACAGATCAGAGCGTAGCAAGAAGATGGAAGCAACTTCACTACGCAAGGCGAGGTTGATGTTCGCGCTGCCTCAGGCGATGGTGATGTTCGCCGTCGCTACGCACTCGGTGGTGCCACTCTTGGGACATGGAGATGATGGTGCGACCATCTGCGCTTCTCCGCAGACTGAGGACGATGTCAGCATTGCTGGCGGCTGCTTCTCCGGGCGCTTTCCGTTGGAGCTGTGGTACCCCACGGCTGTGCACACTGCGCCACTGTACCACGTCGTCTACGTACTGCAACTGGTGGCCATCTACTACACGTGCCACACGGCCATTAATGTCGATTTGTTTTTCTTTGCCGTTACCAACCACGCCAGCTCCCAGCTCGAGGAGCTCAACAATGCTCTCTGCCAGATGGGTTCGCGACGTCCTGTTCGCAATTCCCCTCGTCTACAAAATCGACGACGAGGCAGTACTGAAAGCGAGCGCTCGTCGAATGGCAACCAAGTGAATGGTCCTTTGTGGGACACGAATGAGGAGAATCTAGCGCTGGTCGAGCAGCAAAGGGCGATGTACCAGGATTTAATTCGTCTCGTAAGGCAGCATCAGAAAATCATGCGGTAATGAGATAAAAAATTTAGCTGTTTTCTCCTAGATTTGTATTACAATACCTTTTTCTACAGCGAAACTTTCAGCCTGTAGTGTCATGTGCTCTGTCCAAATAAGACTCTATGCTGGGTACCATTTTACATAATTTGTCCTAAAGTTTATTAACAGCATAAACCCCAGTACAAGGGTGAGAAAGTTTCAATTTAAAAATTAGCAGTAGGATGTGGCTAAGTAATTCTCAACTGTATACTTCCTTCCAACAGTTTTAGTCCAACAAAGTATGCAGCTTATGTCTGTAGAGCTGGAAGCAGTGAGAGAATGGGTATGTGCTGGGGACAACACTATGCATTCAGAAAGGACATGTTTGGGTTTATATAAAAGATGTTTGCCTAACAGGCGGATCTGATATCCAGTAAAAAGGACATCTATCATCTACAAGAGTTCACCAAAGCGGTCTGTAGTGTTTATTAGTTAACTCATCTGGTAGTAAGCAGTAAAAAAAATGTCGTGTGACTAGGGGCCCCCGTCGGGTAGACCGTTCGCCAGGTGCAAGTCTCTCGATTTGACGCCTCTTCGGCGACTTGCGTGTCGATGGGAATGAAATGATGATGATTAGGACAACACAACACCCAGCCCCTGAGCGGAGAAAATCTCCGACCAAGCTGGGAATCGAACCCGGGCTCTTAGGATTGACATTCTGTCGCGCTGAACACTTTTATTTATTTTTTTAATCTCATTTTGTTCGTTATTACTCGTTGCATTTGTTCGGTGCGGACGTCCCTTGACAACCGTCTGAGTTCGTCATTGATACAGTCACTCGATTTTTTTATTACAGCGGGCAACAAACCCTTTGACCGAACACGCTGAGCTACCGCGCCGGCTAACCACTCAGCTACCGGGGACGGACGTAGTAAGCAGTGATCTGTAATAGTTGCTTGAGAGAAGGTGAACATCGTAGCCAAGAACGTTTGTAAACTACGCTTACTGTCGGTTACCTATTTCGGTAACCATCGTTACCCTATTCAAATCTCATAATAGGTTACTGCACATCTTACTTATGCAGCTGGTATATCGAGATCTTAAGATGGTAACGATGCTTACCGAAACCTGTAATCGACAATAAAGGTTCTTGAAGTGAATGAAAATGAGCGTATGGCATTGTTGACTGGGGGCCCCAACCGGGGAAGTTCGGCCGCCGAGTGCAAGTCTTACTACAGTCGACACCACAGTGGGCGACTTGCGCGCCAGTGATGAGGATGAAGTGACGATGAGGACAACACAACAACCAGTCCACGTGCGGAGAAAATCTCCAACCCGACCGGGAATCGAACCCGAGCCGGCTGCATGGGAGGCAAGCACTTTACCGCCCAGATAAGCACTCGACGAAGGTTGTTTATAGGGCATCTTGACTAAGAAGTTCACCTTTTCTCAAGTACTCTGTATCACTGTTTAAAGGACTTCATACAATCAGCTGCCCAGTGGTTTAGGAATTCCTATGTCTGACCATTCAGAAAGTGTCAGGCGTGTGATAATAGTGTCGGGCGTGCGCTGTTGTGCAAGTTCCATTTTGAATAGGCTTCTAACAGGAAAAATGAGGTAGAGAAACTACTGACACCCAAATCCAAATTGAAAGGATTTTCTACTGCCGCTGGCCGGAGTGGCCGAGCGGTTCTAGGCGCTACAGTCTGGAACCGCGCGACCGCTACGGTCGCAGGTTCGAATCCTGCCTCGGGCATGGATGTGTGTGATGTCCTTAGGTTAATTAGGTTTAAGTAGTTCTAAGTTCTAGGGGACTGATGACCTTAGAAGTTAAGTCCCATAGTGTTCAGAGCCATTTGAACCGTTTCCTTTGCCGATTCAAAAATGTTCAAATGTGTTTGAAATCTTATGGGACTTAACTGCTAAGGTCATCAGTCCCTACGCTTACACACTAATTAACCTAAATTATCCTAAGGACAATCACACACACCCATGGCCGAGGGAGGAGTCCAACCTCCGCCGGGACCAGCCGCACAGTCCATGACTGCAGCGCCTGAGTCCGCTCGGCTAATCCCGCGCGGCACTGCCGATCCCTTCCATTTTTCAGAGGAATTTTTCAAGTTAGTTACTTTCACTCTAATGTAATACTTACAGGCATACAGTAATAATCATATACGAAGTACATATGTAATGATTCACTCCATGATCAAGAGCCTTTGAAGCAGTGTTTAACTGAAATTAATAAAATTAGGAAAGTAAATAAAAAATATGGGAGCATTGATTCAGACCCTGGGGCGCGTTCGATGTCTCATCTCCAACGATTTTTACATATAGACAACAATGTATTCCAGTCTCCAATAAAAGTCCTAAGCTGACTATTGTAGATATTGTATCCCAGAATAAATTTTTCGCTGTGCATCGGAATTTTGGCTGATGCGGAATTTCCTGGCAGATTAAAACTGTATGTCTGACCGGAAGCCGGGTTAGAGTCCTGGTTTGCCACATAATTTTAATCTGCCAGGAAGTTTATTAGATATTGCAATACTGGCAACTTCAAAGAGAATAGTACAGGAATTATACAGTGAACAGACCAGGCTTCACCTCATATTTTGATTCAACAGACAAGGCCATGAAAGGAAAAATACACATTATTGAATTAGGGTCAGTACTGGAGATGCATACCTTGAGGATCAACAGAGTATACATTTTTAGGAGATCCATCACACGAGCACCATCACGAACACATGAAACCTCCGGTGTAATTAGATTTAAATTAGAATTCAAGATGTTGTTGCTGTTGTGGTCTTCAGTCCTGAGACTGGTTTGGTGCAGCTCTCCACGCTACTCTATCCTGTGCAAGCTTCTTCATCTCCCAGTACCTACTGCAACCTACATCCTTCTGAATCTACTTGGTGTATTCATCTCTTGGTCTCCCTCTACGATTTTTACCCTCCACGCTGCCCTCCAATGCTAAATTGGTGATCCCTTGATGCCTCAGAACATGTCCTGCCAATCGATCCCTTCTTCTAGTCAAGTTGTGCCACAAAATCCTCTTCACCCCAATCCTATTCAATACCTCCTCATTAGTTATGTGATCTACCCATCTAATCTTCAGCATTCTTCTGTAGCACCACATTTCGAAAGTTTCTATTCTCTTCTTGTCCAAACTATTTATCGTCCATGTTTCACTTCCATACATGGCTACACTCCATACAAATACTTTCAGAAACGACTTCCTGACACTTAAATCAATACTCAATGTTAACAAATTTCTCTTCTTCAGAAACGCTTTCCTTGCCATTGCCAGTCTACATTTTATATCCTCTCTACTTCGACCATCATCAGTTATTTTGCTCCCCAAATAGCAAAACTCCTTTACTACGTTAAATGTCTCATTTCCTAATCTAATACCCTCAGCATCTCCCGACTTAATTCGACTACATTCCATTATCCTCGTTTTGCTTTTGTTGATGTTCATCTTATATCCCCCTTTCAAGACGCTATCCATTCCGTTCAACTGCTCTTCCAAGTCCTTTGCTGTCTCAGACAGAATTACAATGTCATCGGCGAACCTCAAGATTTTTATTTCTTCTCCGTGGATTTTAATACCTACTTCGAATTTTTCTTTTGTTTCCTTCACTGCTTGCTCAATATACAGATTGAATAACATCGGGGAGAGGCTACAACCCTGTCTCACTCCCTTCCCAACCACTGCTTCCCTTTCATGCCCCTCAACTCTCATAACTGCCATTTGGTTTCTGTACAAATTGTAAATAGCCTTTCGTTCCCTGTATTTTACCCCTGCCAACTTCAGAATCTGAAAGAGAGTATTCCAGTCAACATTGTCAAAAGCTTTCTCTAAGTCTACAAATGCTAGAAACGTAGGTTTGCCTTTCCTTAATCTAGCTTCCAAGATAAGTCGTAGGGTCAGTATTGCCTAACGTGTTCCAATATTTCTACGGAATCCAAACTGATCTTCCCCAACGTCGGCTTCTACTAGTTTTTCCATTCGTCTGTAAAGAATTCGTGTTAGTATTTTGCAGCCGTGACTTACTAAACTGATAATTCGGTAATTTTCACATCTGTCAACACCTGCTTTCTTTGGGATTGGAATTATTATATTCTTCTTGCAGTCTGAGGGTATTTCGCCTGTCTCATACATCTTGCTCACCAGATGGTAGGGTTTTGTCAGGACTGGCTCTCCCAAGGCTTTCAGTAGTTCTAGTGGAATGTTATCTTCTCCCGGGGCCTTGTTTCGACTCAGGTCTTTCAGTGCTCTGTCAAACTCTTCACGCAGTGTCATATCTCCCATTTCATCTTCATCTACATCCTCTTCCATTTCCATAATATTGTCCTCAAATACATCGCCCTTGTATATACGCTCTACATACTCCTTCCACCTTTCTGCTTTCCCTTCTTTGCTTAGAACTGGGTTTCCATCTGAGCTCTTGATATTCATGCAAGTGGTTCTCTTTTCTCCAAATGTCTCTTTAATTTTCCTGTAGGCAGTATCTATCTTACCCCTAGTGAGATAAGCCTCTACATCCTTACATTTGTCCTCTAGCCTCCCTGCTTAGCCATTTTGCACTTCCTGTCGATATCATTTTTGAGACGTTTGTATTCCTTTTTGCCTGCTTCATTTACTGCATTTTTATATTTTCTCCTTTCGTCAATTAAATCCAATATTTCTTCTGTTACCCAAGGATTTCTACTAACCCTTGTCTTTTTACCTAGTTGATTCTCTGCTGCTTCACTACTTCAACCCTCAAAGCTACCCATCCTTCTTCTACTGTATTTCTTTCCCCTATTCCTGTCAATTGTTCCCTTATGCTCTCCCTGAAACTCTGTACAACCTCTGGTTCTTTCAGTTTATCCAGGTCCCATCTCCTTAAATTCCCACCTTTTTGCAGTTTCTTCAGTTTTAATCTACAGTTCATAATCAACAGATTGTGGTCGGAGTCCACATCTGCCCCTGGAAATGTCTTACAATTTAAAACCTGGTTCCTAAATCTCTGTCTTACCATTATATAATCTATCTGAAACCTTTCAGTATCTCCCGGCTTCTTTCATGTATACAACCTTCTTTTATGATTCTTAAACCAAGTGTTAGCTATGATTAAGTTGTGCTCTGTGCAAAATTCTATCAGGCGGCTTCCTCTTTCATTTCTTACCCCCAATCCATATTCACCTACTACGTTTCCTTCTCTCCCTTTTCCTACTACCGAATTCCAGTCACCCATCACTATTAAATTTTCGTCTTCCTTCACTATCTGAATAATTTCTTTTATTTCATCATACATTTCTTCAATTTCTTCGTCATCTGCAGAGCTAGTTGGCATATAAACTTGTACTACTGTAGTAGGCGTGGGCTTCGTGTCTATCTTGGCCACAATAATGCGTTCACTATGCTGTTTGTAGTAGCTTACCAGCACTCCTATTTTTTTATTCATTATTAAACCTACTCCTGCATTACACCTATTTGACTTCGTATTTATAGCCCTGTGTTCACCTGACCAAAAGTCTTGTTCCTCCTGCCGCCGAACTTCACTAATTCTCACTATATCGAACTTTAACCTATCCATTTCCCTTTTTAAATTTTCTAATCTACCTGCCCGATTAAGTGATCTGACATTGCACGCTCCGATCCGTAGAACGCCAGTTTTCTTTCTCATGATAATTCACGATATAGAAATTGTAATCTTGTTATGGGACAGATTTGAGCCTAATGATGATAGTTTCTGAAAGCACAGTCCGAAGATGTAAAAGTCTCAGTCTAACGTCTGAGGGGATACAGTTTTCTACCACACAAGAAGCAGGACCTGTGGTACTCTGTGGTCAATCGGCCGAAAGTACCGGCTTGAACTTAACAGTAGTTCATGTGCATGCCCTTAGCTCATGTAAAAGAACTCTGGGCTTGTATATAATTGTGACTTGACGAACAGACAGGATTTGTATTCATTTGCCACAGGTGAATCTCTCAGGACTTGTAATTTGAAGAAATGGACAATATTTTAAATGCCTTTCGAGAACAATGAAGAAGAAGGGGAAAAAAGACGAGCACAAAGAAGCAAAAAAGAAACGGTAAACCGCTTGACTGGAAACCGAGGGATCAGGGAATCGAATCCTGGTCGGACAACAGACATTTCAGTTTGCGTTTGAACATAGACTTCACCTCTCAACGATTTCATGAATCTCCAGAAATGACACGTGGTTTAGATTCCTTGTTAAACTGTAGGTCCTCTTTCCTCGGTTGGGTAAGTGGGGTAGGTTAGGGACACTCAGGTGGCCGAAGTGACGTATTCTGTTGCATCTCCCTATACGTAATACAAGCCCGAAGCTACGGGTTCTGGCGCTGCAGTCCGGAACCGCGGGACTGCTACGGTCGCAGGTTCCAATCCTACCTCGGGCATGGGTGTGTATGATGTCCTTAGGTTAGTTAGGTTTAAGTAGTTCTAAGTTCTAGGGGACTCATGACCTAAGATGTTGAGTCCCATAGTGCTCAGAGCCATTTGAACCATTTTTGAAGCTACGGAGAGAGTCTTTCAAACCTGCGTTAGTAGACGACGCATGGTCTTTGTCCCAAGCTGTGCTTTCCTCTGGAGTTCCAAAATCTGAAAGATATGAGAAGTTATTTTTGTTTGCTACACCACTGTTAGTTAAAAAGCTAACGCTGTATTAATGTGCAAGTTGAACGTGATGTCTCAGTATCAGTGGCACTTGGAACAAAAATTTTATTCCTACTATTTTGTCGAAAAGTGACGTTTTTGAGACCGTGGCTGTGTACAAAATACTAATTGATTCAGCAAACAAGAAAACAGAAACTGGCCACTGTTAATAATACTATTTATTTACATAAATAGCACCGTTATCGGTTGAGAACCGACAGCTCTATCTTCATATGGCTGTTTACGTTCATATTACATTTGTTGTTGTTTACATTAGATGATGGCTCTTTTATTTCAACAACTAATGTAAATAACAACAGATGTAATATAAAAGTGAAGAGCTGTCTGAAGATGAAACTGTCGGTTCGAAATTGGTAACTACACTAGTTGTTAAATATGAAAAATTTTTCTTATTAGCACTTACCACATTCTTAATAAAGTATTTATTTTCCAATTTGTCTCATTATTTTTTGCGGTGATGTGATGAACGGCGTGTTTCTGTGACATCAGAACATCTCAATGTTTTGGATACAAATGGTTCAAATGGCTCTGAGGACTATGGGACTTAACTTCTGAGGTCATCAGTCCCCTAGAACTTAGAACTACTTAAACCTAACTAACCTAAGGACATCACACACATCCATGCCCAAGGCAGGATTCGAACCTGCGACCGTAGTGGTCGCGCGGTTCCAGGCTGTAGCGCCTAGAACCGCTCTGCCACTTCGGCCGGCGCTTTTGGATACAAATCAGTTATGTACAGAGCAACATTGTTTTTCCATTCTCCGGACAAATTTCGGATTTGGCATTGAGAACATTCCTCATTTACATTTTTCATTTTTGCTAGCTGCAGTTAGAAGCTTTTTTTGTGGTGTAACGAACAGTCGAGAGCTTAATTTATGATCTTTCGGCGAAAAGTGCTTTATTTTGACCATCAGTGGTCGGAACGTAAGGCATTTACAATGTTATCTAAGTTGTGCTGCGGTTCACGAATCTGTTTACTGATTTTATAACTCATTTTAAGCACACTTGAAGCAGGACTTTGCCGTTAGTACCACTTGAGGCTGACAATAGCCACCAGTGAGCAGTGTGTTTGATATTAGGTTAGATAAACTTTCAGTTTTTTGACAAATAAACCGTCACGACTATAGTAATTTATAGTAGCTTGACACTTCACTATTCTTTATGCTTTTACTCACAGGAAATTGTGTGCAGTTGATTTATTAATTGAGGTGGTTAGATGCAAAGGAGTGTAAGTGACAAAACTGAATATTTGGAGATATATGCACCATATTATAGTGGAAGAAATAATCTATTTGGTGGCGAGTGGGTTGTATGGACTGATCTGAACCGCTTCCATGTTGTTATTTGAAGAACTGCTTAATAAGAAATGTTTTTCCTTGGGATGCAATGAGATGGAAGTGTGCGTACATCTCTATGGTTCCATACGTTTCGTAAACTGTTGGGATCAGGTGATTCTGTGCATTAGAATTTGGCAGATTAGAAGCTGTTTTTGCATTCAAACAATTAAAATAGAAGGCCGGAAGTAGGTGAAATATCAAGAGGGATGGAGGTAATAAACGGACAGCAGTAAAAATGCTAATAGTGATGGTCTGCCGAGGTATGTACAACGACTTTCTCAGTCTATGAGTCTCATTGCAGTTAGTAACAATGCACGCAGTCAGAACAAGAACAAACATCATTGAGTTTTGGATGCATATCCTAAACCAGACCTGACTGGAGACCATTGGCCGCACGTTCCCCGTTTCAGGCCACTCCTGTACGAAATGTTATATAAGACTATCCTCAGTGACAACACGAATTATGATTCCACTGATGATCAAACCAAGATTCCCATGCTCAATGACAGCGACACTGAAGAGATAGAGGAGGAGGAAGATGAGATGTAACAGTAAATAAAACACCTGGAAAAATGCACAGACTAATTGTACATATCTGTCGAATAACAGCGAATGCTAGAGTTAGTGCCGTATAAGGTGCTGCCAGCGAAGCCATGAAAGCTAATCTTAATGCATAGGATAAGCAATGCCATTTACCTACTACTAACTATTTTATACAATTATATGTGTGGTTTCAGTCTTTTCGGACATGTCCAAAAGTAAACACACCACGCATATAATTGTATAGAACGCCTCGACGGGCATTCGACTATTTCAGTGCGGGTGCATACCATGGTTCATCTCCTTGTGGGAATACAATGTGGCTGAGAGCAACAGGGAAAATCCATGGTTTCACGCCATCAGTGGCGCACAGTAGATGGGAATTTGAGTTGGATGGGAAGCGCATCTGGGTATCCAATGCCATTAGGGGAACTGTTCTACGAAAGAGAAGCATCCAGGTTCGATTCCCGGTCCGATCACAAATTTTAAGTGCAGCTGCTCAATTACTTCAACGCCCAAAGCAGCTGTGTCATACAAATTTCCCTTTAGTTACAAACTGTTGTGTTATTACTGACGGTCAACAGCTCAAAGAAATCATTCTGAGATATTCATCGCCAGTTGGGGTTGGGGTTGGGTTGTTTGGGGGAGGAGACCAGACAGCGAGGTCATCGGTCTCATCGGATTAGGGAAGGACGTAGAAGGAAGTCGGCCGTGCCCTTTCAAAGGAACCATCCCGGCATTTGCCTGGAGCGATTTAGGGTAGTCACGGAAAACGTAAATCAGGATGGCCGGACGCGGGATTGAACTGTCGTCCTCCCGAATGCGAGTCCAGTG
The DNA here is from genome assembly GCF_021461395.2 of Schistocerca americana. Taxonomy (NCBI): domain Eukaryota; kingdom Metazoa; phylum Arthropoda; class Insecta; order Orthoptera; family Acrididae; genus Schistocerca; species Schistocerca americana. The sequence continues at coordinate 229,404,860 of NC_060123.1, forward strand.
TGCTAGCCACTGCACCACCTCGCTCGGTTTCATCGCCAGTCACAGTCGGTGATGGCACAAACAGATCTCGCCATTATCCCCGCGATGGCCTCAGGGGGTCGAACCAACGACCCACCGTGAACTGGAACTCTGGCGCCCCATCTGCTGCTGTGTGTAGCCGGTGGTGTGACACGCCCTGCCATCCAGGAGAGCTGCCAGACTTGAATGAATCTCGTTAGAAGACGGCACCTGTTTATACTCGGCTGTGCGCCTCTGTTTTTCCAAGCACACCGCTTCGTGTCACATACTCATAACACGCTAGGTTGGCCAGTGGGTCCCTTCTGCATGCGACCTGAAATATGTAAAACAGCTATGTATACTCTTTCAGCAATTTTACGGCCCTGTGGCCTCTATTCTACTTCGCAACTGTTGGTATCCGTAACCCACTGCAATCCCAGCCCGCACCTGGCTGTAACTTGTGCTCAGAATATCGCACAAAACTAACTTTCCTTATTCTAAACAGTGGTGCCGCTACAGTACACATACGTACCATCGGCGGATAAGTAAATGATTAGAGTTACTGTTCTGTGAGAGGAAGAATGGCCACCAAAATGAGCAAGTGTTACTCGTGTTTGTTGTTGTTACTGGTCCTGGTATAAAAGGAAAGTGAACAGCATCAGATGTTGAGAGATCACTGTGAAGGATATGGAGATGCTGTGTACCAGTGTGAGACAGATTTATCGGTACCTGACGGAGTTTCAAACGGTCTCATTCTTGGCCTACATTTGGCCAGTTGGTCGAATCATGCAGTATTCAGATTAGTGGGGACTCAGATGTGCCAGTTGCTCTGTATTGGACTGCATGCGATTGTCAGGGTGAGCATACCTGCCATCAACGTTCTGGTCGGCCATGACTGACTACCACAAGTGCCACAAGGGAGGATCGCTGTATTGTGGAGCAAGTGCATCAAGATCTTTCCACACCTGCGCCTGCCATCTGAGAAAAAGTAATGGACTCCCTGCAACATTCTGTGTCATTCCACACTACTGGTTGGAGACTAGCAACCGTCAGAATAAGGTATTATATGTTGTATGTATGTTAACTGGGGACCTAGAAACGACGGAGAGGCTCTGTCCCCGTCGCAGCAGCAGTGGTCCACAACTCCACAACGACTACCACAGTCCACTTCAACCCTCCGCCGCTCCACACTGATCCCTGAACCCAGGGTTATTGAGCAGTTCAGCCCACAGTGGAACCCCCCCCCCCCCCCCTCCCAAGGAACGTCTCACACCAGACGAGTGTAACCCCTATGTTTGCGTGGTAGAGTAATGGTGGTGTATGCGTATGTGAGAACTTGTTTACGCAGCAATCGCTGACATAGTGTAGCTGAGGCGGAATAAGGGGAAACCATCCACAGACTGGCCGGCTCACTGGACCTCAACACAAGTCCACAAGGAGGATTCGTGCCACGGACCAGGCACTCCTTCCCGCTCCAGAAAGCTGTGCCTTAGACCGCTCCGCTAACCAGGCGGGCTTGAATAAGGCATTGCTATCCCATGTGTAAGCTGCCGTTAACACCACAACACAAAGGGCTGCGTTTCGAGTGGTTCCTTGATGAAGAAGATGGAGTGCTGATGAATGACGTTGCACTGTGTTCAGCTATGGATCATGGTTCTCTACTACATGGGATGACCGTTGCCAGCACATATGGTGGTGACCCAGAGAGAGCTACCATTCTTCCAATGTTTTGGAGCGGCACAGAGGTGTTACTCTTGCGGTCATGGCGTTGGGGGCCATCGAGTATGAATTCATACAAAGGCTGGCAGTGACTGAATGAACCATGATGACACAACAGTGCATCACACACTTCATGGATCTTCATGCGACTGTATCATGGTGATAAGACAGTGCTTGTCCACATATGCACGTGTCTCGCTGAACAGTCTGAGTGATTCTAAGGTACTTCTGTAGCCAGCAATATCTGTCTGATAGAACATGTTTGAGACCACCTCGGATATCTACTCTGTGCCAGTGCGAATAACCAGATGTCAAGGAACCTTTACAAGAGTTGTGAGCCAGCTTGATTCAGAAGAGAATATAAAGGCTTTATGATACCTTTCCCTGCCGAATCAGTGCGTGCTTCAATGCAAGTGTTGTAGTAATGTCATACTGATAAATCGGCTCACACTGCCAAGTTTTTTTTTGTAAATATGACGCGATTTTGTAATCACTGAAGTAACACCACATACCCTCTTAATCTAGTGAAGTTTCATTTCGTTTCCTCCTCTCTTTCAGAGTGCTTAACTTTTTCCTGTCAGGCAGTACATTTCTGAAGAGTTTGCTATGAACACTACTATCTACAAAGATGACTACAGTCATGCTCACAGGAATGCATGCATACGTTGCTGATTTGTCCAACACTCAAACACCAAATCATATGTCGACTGTTGAGCTAAGTCACCAGACCTCAGTCCCACAGAAAATAATCTGGCACTATTTGGAACAGTGGGTGAAATGTAGCTATCAATATCTCAGCAGTTTGATAGCTCCACTGGATCTAATCATTCGTGAATGATTTCACGGAGTACCTGGAGAAGCTTATGAACTCTTTTCGTCACTGGCTTGACTAGATATGGCATTAAAGTGTTGTCTACAGTGGTGACTATTTTTTTGTTTTGTCTGCATGTCTTTATATGTACGATTCGTGCATTTCTCTTTGTCTGTTGCGAGTAAAGTATCGGAATCTTTACATTTATACTCATATTAAGTGCAATTATCTACATCTTATGAAAAGCTGCTAGACGCATTAAAGTAAAATTCGAATGTATTCAAAGTAATTAAGATCCTGGCATAGATATAACAAAGAAAATGCAGCTTTAATGCAAATTGCTGTCGAGCCAAGCCAGTATTAAACGTTCTAGACGGCAGTATTCGTTGAAAAAGCCCAGATGACATTATCTAAACAGTAAGTTCAAGAAGTTGTATGCATTATCCGATGTAGTGCACAACCGAAAAGTACTCATATACTTACGTATGATATGCATTTTACATTAATGAAATATAGACTCATTACCGATGAATATCGAAATGTACTCGTATACTTGTGTATGATATGCGTTTTACATTAATGTGTTATAGACTCATTACCGATGAATATGTGATCATACTTACCTTATTATATTTTCATATGTTTCAGAGCTGTTAAGGAGCTGGAACCTGTCATTAGTTACGCGCTCTTCGGTCCAATACTAACAAACATTCTAAACATATGCCTCCATATGCTGGTCCTAACAACGGTTTGTATAGCAGCACGATTCTTTCAAATTGACAGTATCAATGTGTGAGAAAGTGTTTGAAAACAAATTCCTATTACGTTAATTTTGAGATCGCTTCACATGTCAAAAGACAATAAAACATTAATTCAAGTCCATTGAAGAAAATTATCGGCACGACATTTTATTTTTGTAGTGGAGGGAACATGTAGAGTTGATATTTCTTACTTGACATGAGAAGGTAAGTTCAGATAAGTGTTAATTTACACCCAAATGCTGACAATCTGTAGCACTTGTTATACAGTTCATACAAACTCTTCTTTTTGAGTAAAGTTATTTTTGTTATCCATTTAATTAAACAATAACATTTTAAATATGTATATACTGGCCACAATTTTTAAAGAACACCTCAAAGTGAATGTGCAGTTGATTTCTGTACGACGGTTCCTCCCAAAAAAAGTTACAGCACTACCCTTACATTGGTAAAAAGGTGCCCTGGTGTGTCGTCGTAATAAACAGACCCTACACATGTGAGTGGTGATTGAGGTCGTGCAGAACCGTTACACCGCACCAATAGTATCTATGGGGGTCTCCTACCTGGCTTCTTCTACAAATGATTTCCCTTTAGCATCAGCCGATAGCACCAGGTCGTGGATTCGTTGAGATGTTGTAGTACTCGTACAGTTAAGTTAAAATTGTAAGGCAGTGGGGAACTTGTCTTCACTTATGAACACTTCCAGTAAATTTTAGGGGTATCGTCTGTAATATCTATCTCAAGTTCCTACTGCAGCACAGTACCAAGACATTTTGATAATCATTGATGTCACACTGCTCATTAATCCGATGGTGCTTAACAACATGCTATAATACGCAATGATTCGCAATCATCACATTCATGTCCTATTTAATAGTTACTAATGTCAACACTCTCGTAACTGTTTCTGTTGCTTTAGACTATGATACTGACATTAACTGACGATAATTAAGATATTATGTAACATTTTGTGCGAACCATGGAAACAGCAGGTTTACTTTCTGCCTACACTGAAGATGATCTTGGGCACTACTACACCAACTTACGAAACCCAGTTAACATAAGTGTTAAAGAGTTATGAGAGCAAGATATCAAACGGGATACAAAACTGCACGATTATTTCTATCAAATAGCATTACTTTTGAGTTGCATGTGCAAAATTATAGTGTAGTTTGAAGGAAAACTGTAGTGGCTATCATACTCTGTGCTAAAGGCTCTATAGTGGAACCAAGTAAGAGACTGCGTACGTAGATACGCATATTTTTAAGGTTCTTATTCTTATGCACTTGTTGCACTTGACTTTTGCTTTGAGTGACTGAGTCTTGCAAAATTTTTTTGACACCGAGCGTGGTGGTGCTTGCTGAAGGACGGCAGTTCAAATACCTTCGTTACATTTTATGTTTTGGCAGATGCTGACACTGCATGATAAGTTCTTTGTAGAGAATTCTATGCAGCCCTCTGTGGCATGAAGGACTCAGTTTTTCGTAAGTTTCTGTATGTGGTGGTAAATATATTCCAATAAGCATGATTCATGTTGCCAAACTTTCCTCTGTATACGTTTGCCTTCCTAGACATTACGTTTTGGCATACTTTAAATGAATGTCTTCAAGTTTCTGCACCAAGTAATGCTCCATCTTTGACAATCTGACATGAACTGTAAACACAGGTACTTTCCAGCTTGGACATTTCAAGGACGATAGTGTACTACTTTTTAGGGTAGCACCAGAAACGTTGAAGCAAGCATTTACAAACATGTACTTCATAGGTATTACTGTCCGCCCTTGGTAGTTGAATGGTCAGCGCGACAGAGTGTTAATCCTAAGGGCCCGGGTTCGATTCCCGGCCGGGTTGGAGATTTTCTCCTGTCAGGGATTGGGTGTTGTGTTGTCGTAATCATCATCATTTCATCCCCATCGACGCGCAAGTCACCGAAGTGGCGTCAAATCGAAAGACTTGCACCCGGCGAACGGTCTACCCGACGGAAGGCCCTAGTCACACGACATTTACATGTATAGGTATTACTCTCCTGAGACCTTGTACCGCCTGAAATTGTCTTTTACCAGCATTGTTTCGTTCTCTCAGCCACCCAGTGTAGAATGCACTACTGTCTGCATAATTTTGATCCTAAAGACATGAGACATCGTCTAAACAAGCGACTGACGTGTTACATTGCCCTAGCACAGGCTGTATAACCCTCACGTCGGCTATTTGCCCACATCTGCCCCCTTTGCATGTGGGGGTACAGCTGGCTATTGAATAACCTGCATAGTGAATTGGATGCAGAGAATACCACTTGAGTAGTGCATATATAAATGTAAAACAATAAACGGAGCATTTATAGGTGAGTACGAGGGCACAGCATTCGGTGATATTCAGTTCACATCTGAAGGAGCTCATTTCTGTTCTGCTGGTATCCGATCTTCCAACGACTCATTAAACGACCTGTGCTTTGGGGCTTGTCTCCATAAACAGTTTACAGCATTTGCTACCTCAATTAAGTGTTTTTACACACGATTTTCACTGTCTTAACCTGCTACGTACATTTTATGAGCGTTTTAACAATATGACAAAAGGGTTCTCGTGTTAGTCAAAGAATATCTGAAGCATGCACTATCTGATAAAAATATACGGACACTTACTAATGGACATAGATACAAGTTGTGTCCACCCTTCGCCTTTCTGATTGCGTGAGGTCTACTGCTGACGCTTCCAGTGTGGTGTATGAATGTCTATGGAGGAATGGCAGCCTAACGTTCTTCACGATTCTAAACTAGGGAAGGTAACCATTGTCATGCTGATACAGTCATTATCTCTGAACTGTTCCTCTGCCATAGACAGTAAACAGTGCCGTAAAATGCGTTAATAGCTTTTCGAGTTTAGCGTTTTTTAAGACGTCATAAGGGATCCACACCCTAACCACTAAAAACACCCATCACCATAACACCACCTCCTCCGTACTTTACTGTCAGCACTATACATGATGGCAGGCACGTTCTCCAGGCATTTGCCAACCTAAACGCTTCCATCGGATTGCCACGGTGTATAGCGTAATTCATCACTCAAAATCACTCGTTTGTTGGTTGGTTGGTTGGTTTGGGGAAGGAGACCAGACAGCGTGGTCATCGGTCTCATCGGATTAGGGAAGGATTGGGAAGGAAGTCGGCCGTGCCCTTTCAGAGGAACCATCCCGGCATTTGCCTGGAGTGATTTAGGGAAATCACGGAAAACCTAAATCAGGATGGCCGGACGCGGGATTGAACCGTCGTCCTCCCGAACACTCGTTTGTTGTCAAATGGTTCAAACGGCTCTAACCACTATGGGACTTAACATCTGAGGTCATCAGTCCGCTAGACTTAGAACTACTTAAACCTAAGAAACCTAAGGACATCAGACACATCCATGCCCGAAGCAGGATTCGAAACTGCGACAGTAGCAGCAGCGCGGTTCTGGACTGAAGCTCCTAGAAACGCTCGGCCACAGCCTCCGGCTCGTTTCTAGTCATCCTCTGTATAAAAAACATGTGTAATATTTGGTACAAAATTGTAATATGTGTTATTTAACTCCATCAAGTCAGTTTTTACTTATTGTTTCTAAAAGTTTATAAAGTTTCACAGTCATTGTAGCTCAGTAAGACAATCACACAAAAACAGAATACAGGTTACGATATAATGACTGCACATCATTTTACACTTTTAGAATTACTAGCTAAAAATTGACATAATGAGGCGAAACAAAACATTTTACAATTTTCTAAGAGATATTCTTTTATTATGTACATTTTAGATACAGTTATTTGTACATTGTTAAAACATTGTCACCATCCACTGCAACATTTTGCAGATAATTGTTTTTTCCAAGCTATGAAGTTTGCCTGTATTGTATTCAGGACTTAAATGAAATGAACACCCTTAGCTGCTTACAGGCGTTGACATACGTCAACGGGAACAGATGAAAATGTGTGCCCCGACAGGGACTCGAACCCGGGATCTCCTGCTTACATGGCAGACGCTCTATCCATCTTTTTTTTTCATTTTGATCATTGTTGATAGTTGGGTTTTCTCGTTGCGGGCGTCACATGACATCCATTATAGTTCGTTTTTGTTGATCCTTCCACTCAGTTTTTTTATTACAGAGGCCAACCAGCTCTCTGACCGAACACGCTGAGCTACCATGCCGGCTGACCCATCTCAGCCACCGAGGACACAGAGGATAGCCTCCCGCGAAACCCACATTCTTAACGTATTCTCCCGCACTACATTCGTAGTGCCCTCGCCCATTATACTCATTACTAGCGGCGCGTTGCCGATTCCCGTGAGTTCGGGCACTGTTTGTGCATTCGCAGTGAAGAAGAAGGTGGTAAAGTGGCCGGTGAGCCTTAACTATACATATACTAAGATGGTATTTGTTCTTTCGGACATGTCCGAAAGAACAGATACCATCTTAGTACATGTATTCACGACTATTGGAGGAAAAACAGTTGCAGGAATACCGTTTGTAGATACTTCCTCTACTGCATTTCTGCTGATAAGAGTGATTTTAGCCGATCTGAGCTTGACAGAGATACACATGTCCAACCCCTCAACCACATGAACTTCATGTTGTATCGCATACTGGATAGCATTGTCGTTCGCTTTGACGTACAGCTGCCATAAACTCACTCTATTCACATGAAGCTGTATAAATGGCATAAGTTCACAACCGTTAAACATTTTGAATTAACACCCTGCTCCTGGTCTTGAGATGATGACTTCAATGTGGCGTCACCATGCATATTGATGATGGTTCCAGTGATGGTCCTGATGTGAATGTTTTGAGGTGGTTTCTTTTTTTCTTTTTTTTTTTTTCGGTCATCAGTCTACTGACTGGTTTGATGCGGCCCGCCACGAATTCCTTTCCCGTGCTAACCTCTTCATCTCCGAGTAGCACTTGCAACCTACGTCCTCAATTATTTGCTTGACGTATTCCAATCTCTGTCTTCCTCTACAGTTTTTGAGCTCTACAGCTCCCTCTAGTACTATGAAAGTCATTCCCTCATGTCTTAGCAGATGTCCTATCATCCTATCCCTTCTCCTTATCAGTGTTTTCCACATATTCCTTTCCTCTCCGATTCTGCATAGAACCTCCTCATTCCTTACCTTATCAGTCCACCTAATTTTCAACATTCGTCTATAGCACCACATCTCAAATGCTTCGTTTCTCTCCTGTTCCGGTTTTCCCACAGTCCATGTTTCACTACCATACAATGCTGTACTCCAGAAGTACATCCTCAGAAATTTCTTCCTCAAATTAAGGCCGGTATTTGATATTAGTAGACCTTGGCCAGAAATGCCTTTTTTGCCATAGCGGGTCTGCTTTTGATGTCCTCCTTGCTCCGTCCGTCATTGGTTATTTTACTGCCTAGGTAGCAGAATTCCTTAACTTCATTGACTATCAATCCTGATGTTAAGTATCTCGCTGTTCTCATTTCTACTACTTCTCATTACCTTCGTCTTTCTCCGATGTACTCTCAAACTGTGTACTCATTAGACTGTTCATTCCGTTCAGCAGATCATTTAATTCTTCTTCACTTTCACTCAGGATAGCAATGTCATCAGCGAATCGTATCATTGATACCCTTTCACCTTGTATTTTAATTCCACTCCTGAACCTTTCTTTTATTTCCATCATTGCTTCCTCGATGTACAGATTGAAGAGTAGGTGCGACAGGCTACAGCCTTGTCTTACACCCTTCTTAATGCGAGCACTTCGTTCTTGATCGTCCACTCTTATTATTCCCTCTTGGTTGTTGTACATATTGTATATGACCCGTCTCTCCCTATAGCTTACTCCTACTTTTTTCAGAATCTCGAACAGCTTGCACCATTTTATATTGTCGAACGCTTTTTCCAGGTCGACAAATCCTATGAAAGTGTCTTGATTTTTCTTTAGCCTTGCTTCCATTATTAGCCGTAACGTCAGAATTGCCTCTCTCGTCCCTTTACTTTTCCTAAAGCCAAACTGATCGTCACCTAGCGCATTCTCAATTTTCTTTTCCATTCTTCTGTATATTATTCTTGTAAGCAGCTTCGATGCATGAGCTGTGAAGCTGATTGTGTGATAATTCTCGCACTTGTCAGCTCTTGCCGTCTTCGGAGCTGTGTGGATGATGCTTTTCCGAAAGTCAGATGGTATATCGCCAGACTCATATATTCTACACACCAACGTGAATAGTCGTTTTGTTGCCACTTCCCCCAATGATTTTAGAAATTCTGATGGAATGTTATCTATCCCTTCTGCCTTATTTGACCGTAACTCCTCCAAAGCTCTTTTAAATTCCGATTCTAATACTGGATCCCCTATCTCTTCTAAATCGACTCCTGTTTCTTCTTCTATCACATCAGACAAATCTTCACCCTCATAGAGGCTTTCAGTGTATTCTTTCCACCTATCTGCTCTCGCCTCTGCATTTAACAGTGGAATCCCCTTTGCACTCTTAATGTTACCACCGTTGCTTTTAATGTCACCAAAGGTTGTTTTGACTTTCCTGTATGCTGAGTCTGTCCTTCCGACAATCATATCTTTTTCGATGTCTTCACATTTTTCCTGCAGCCATTTCGTCTTAGCTTCCCTGCACTTCCTGTTTGTTTCATTCCTCAGCGACTTGTATTTCTGTATTCCTGATTTTCCCGGAACATGTTTGTACTTCCTCCTTTCATCAATCAACTGAAGTATTTCTTCTGTTACCCATGGTTTCTTCGCAGGTACCTTATTTGTTCCTATGTTTTTCTTCCCAACTTCTGTGATGGCCCTTTTTAGAGATGTCCATTCCTCTTCAACTGTACTGCCTACTGCGCTATTCGTTATTGCTGTATCTATAGCGTTAGAGAACTTCAAACGTATCTCGTCATTCCTTAGTACTTCCGTATCCCACTTCTTTGCGTATTGATTCTTCCTGACTAATGTCTTGAACTTCAGCCTACTATTCATCGCTACTATATTGTGAACTGAGTCTATATCTGCTCCTGGATACGCCTTACAATCCAGTATCTGATTTCGGAATCTCTGTCTGACCATGATGTAATCTAATTGAAATCTTCCCGTATCTCTCGGCCTTTTCCAAGTATACCTTCTCCTCTTGTGATTCTTGAACAGGGTATTCGCTATTACTAGCTGAAACTTGTTACAGAACTCAGTTAGTCTTTCTCCTCTTTCATTCCTTGTCCCAAGCCCATATTCTCCTGTAACCTTTTCTTCTACTCCTTCCCCTACAACTGCATTCCAGTCGCCCATGACTATTAGATTTTCGTCCCCCTTTACATACTGCATTACCCTTTCAATATCCTCATACACGTTCTCTATCTGCTCATCTTCAGCTTGCGACGTCGGCATGTATACCTGAACTATCGTTGTCGGTGTTGGTCTGCTGTCGATTCTGATTAGAACAACCCGGTCACTGAACTGTTCACAGTAACACACCCTCCGCCCTACAATACTATTCATAACGAATCCTACACCTGTTATACCATTTTCTGCTGCTGTTGATATTACCCGATACTCATCTGACCAGAAATCCTTGTCTTCCTTCCACTTCACTTCACTGACCCCTACTATATCTAGATTGAGCCTTTGCACTTCCCTTTTCAGATTTTCTAGTTTTCCTACCACGTTCAAGCTTCTGACATTCCACTCCCCGACTCGTAGAACGTTATCCTTTCGTTGATTATTCAATCTTTTTCTCATGGTAACCTCCCCCTTGGCAGTCCCCTCCCAGAAATCCGAATGGGGGACTATTCCGGAATCTTTTGCCAATGGAGAGATCATCATGACACTTCTTCAATTACAGGCCACATGTCCTGTGGATACACGTTACGTGTCTTTAATGCAGTGGTTTCCATTGCCTTCTGCATCCTCATGTCGTTGATCATTGCTGATTATTCCACCTTTAGGGGCAATTTCCCACCCCTAGGACAAGAGAGCTGAACCTCTATCCGCTCCTCCGCCCTCTTTGACAAGGCCGTTGGCAGAATGAGGCTGACTTCTTATGCCGCAAGTCTTCGGCCGCCAATGCTGATTATTTATCAAAATTTAGGCAGTGGCGGTGATCGAACCCGGGACCGAAGACGTTTTGATTATGAATCAAAGACGCTACCCCCTTTTTTTAAATCTCATTTTGTTAGTTTCCGTTCGTTGTGTCTGTTCTAGGCGGACGTCGAAAGACACCCGTTTCAGTTCGTTGTTGATCCATTAACTCAGTTTTTTATTACAGAGGGCAGCTGGCCCTCTGACCGAACACGCTGAGCTACCGTGCCGGCTCCCTAGACCACGGGTCTACTGTAGGCAAGTAGATCCTCGATATGCTTCAAATTGCTGTGCAGCACTTCCCACTCCTCAGCCAACGTCATCGTCACATTTCACTGAACACTTCCAACTCCCAGTATAACTTTAAAATTTGGCTGCACTGGCAGCCATGTGATACGTGGTGGCGAAGAGTAACATCCTGTAATGAATTAGCTGCAAAGGACAAGTGCTGAGACTAATATGCAAACGATATTCCTAAATATAAAAGTATCGTAGATGGGGAGTATCGGATCACCGGCCTACATTGAGCTTCCACTGTCCCCTTGACCTTGAGGGCTAGTTCTGACTATTTGGATTGTGACGTCGTACTGGCCGCCATCTTGGCTCAACGCACCTATATGACACCCCTCATTGATATCTTGGAATGTGATGCTATAAATACCTATCAAGTGTTTCCTGCGATCACAGCTGTGGGCAAGGGTCACATCCTATGCTCACACTTGCATCTGGTTCCGTTGACCTTCAGGGACAGTTCTTCCGTCTTGGAAAACATCCAGCAACCATGCAGACTGACCCATAGTTCCCAACCAATAGGATAGCCTATCCGTGGATTCGCTACCAATAGGACAAGTGATGTACAGGGATGAGAGGAGGGTAGGAGGGTGGGGGAGAGGGATGTGTCCCTTAAAACAATACAGGGAGGCAGAATAAAGCTGGAATGCTAGACTGCTTTTTACCTTCGCATACTAATTGTTTTGAGGTGAAAAAGAGCCACAAATGGGAAAGCAGGATTGAAAATGATCATGTTTAGTCTGCAGTTGAGGTAGGATTTAAACAAGACTCTACGCTGAACCTGAATCTGTGCTTTATTTCATTTAAATTTCCTGTTATAGTGAAACCAGGCGCAGAGATCGCTGTCAGAGAGCAATAAGTTGGGTGATGGTTGACCATGTTAAAATACAGTACAATGCGATAATGTATGTCGCAGCGTGTAGCAAGAAGAATAAGATTTCATATAACAAGCCATTAAGACTACAGTTTCTAAGAGAAAGGATGCAAAAATGCATATGATAGCACAGCGACGGCAGGTAATCGTTCATCACGAAACCTCCGTGTCCCAGCGTAATTAAGCTGCTGAATCATGGTCTAAACCCGTACACATAATAAATGGCGGGTAAGGTACATATTCAATAAAACAGAATGTAATTTTAACCAAAAGTAATTTTATTTTTTACAGTTACCTTACAGCTACATAAATGGCCTTCTTTCATTCATAAAGACAGAAGAAAGAAAGATAGTAAAGAGGACTCTAAAGGAACTTACTTTGTTTTATACAAAACAGCAACGCAATCATTCCATTAGCTCTTAACACATTGAGTTCAAGGATATGCATGATTCTCAGTATGCTACTTAAATGAACGACCAAATTTAATTTGTTACATTGCCCCCTTGAATGGCTATGGTAAGGATTGGAAGAACCTGGAGTGGCCACTAAAATGCACTATCAGGGGGTTGGTTAGCTAGACATACGACGGTTGTATATTGTTGACAGTATCATAGTTACAATTAGTTTGAAAGTAGTTGTATTGTTCAGCAAGTGTTTATTGATGGGTGGTTGTGAAGATTCCATCTTTGTAATATAGTTTCAGATAATTGCGGTACACAGTGCTTTTTTCTACTATAGCAAGTTAAATGGATAAAATTGTCATTACAATTTGGTAAAAGTCTTTCAGATAAAGTTTTTGCAAACAGTAGGGGTGATTGTTTATTATGAAATATAGAAGAAACTGGAATCACTTAGCAGAGTTGGTGTCTGAGAATATTTTTAATCGACAACGTAGTATAGTCCACTGCACTTCCCAGTTTAAAATTCCTACTACAAGTTTTTTTGTTTACTATAAATGCTTTAAATGTTTCGTTACTACTTTTAGTGTTTTTCAGTTCTATGTTGATTGCGAACAACATAAAAACGCAGTGACACAACACAAAGTGATCGCACCTGTTTCGTGTTCTCTTGCGGTACTGACAACAGATGTAGTTCGTGAGGTACAGGATTTCAGCAGTGGATGAATGTTGCGGTAGACGATGACAACGAGTGTTAGAACCAAAGGAATGGTACAGGTGATGCCATTCGGCTATGTTAAGGTGCAACATGGTACTCAGCTTCTCGATAGTAGGTCATCGGTGAAAACAATAGGCAGGAAGAGTCCGTCCATTTTGCCTGGCATGTCAAAGTTACCTCAGTGAGTTCAGCGTTTTCGAAACAGTTGTGCAACGTAATTACTAGCACTTAGTGTTTGACCCGTGTTTAGCATGGGAAATATTTGAATCTTTCATTATTAGAGACTAGCGTTATCGGTCATTAGTCGTTTTGTATTATCACCGTTGTTTATAAACGAGTTTATTCACTCAAGATCAAAATTTTATCAATGGTTTAGCATGCACGATGGGAGTGCCTCTGCAAAATAAGTCCATAAAGCTTTAATCATAATTCAAATCAATAAGGATGGCGTGTTACATTAATGTATCGACAGTCACAACTGACGTCACGTCACACAGAGCTCTTCACCCAGGCCGGTATGCCGTTGGCTCTTGTGCTTTCGAGAGATGTAATTGCTTAGTGAGTGCTTGTGTCCGCCCCCGATAGCTGAGTGGTCAGAGAGACAGAATGTCAATCCTCAGGGCCCGGGTTCGATTCCCGGCTGGGTAGGAGATTTTCACTGGGTGTTGTGTTGTCCTAATCATCATCATTTCACCCCATCGACGCGCAAGTCGCCGAAGTGGCTTCAGATTGAAAGACTTGCATCAGGCGAACGGTCTGCCCGACGGGAGGTCCTCGTCGCACGTCATCAACACAGTGAGTGCTTGTGAAGCCTTTGGAAAGAACTGGAACTCACGCACACACCACTTTCCATTATTACGCCTTAAACTACAAGAGTCGCTAAGCCCATCTCAAGATAAGTACGTAATTCATCGTACAGCATGCTGCAGCATTGTAGTTTGTGGCCCATAATAACAAATTACCACACCGTACTAAGGGGACTGTGCCGCTGAACGTTCACATTGTATGTGCTCATTACTGTCCTACGTCTTGTCGTATTACTAACACAGTAACTTCTTGAAGTAGTATTCACTCTAACACAGCTCATTATTACATTATTTATAGTCCAAGCTCTCACGATTTTCCACACTGATCCCAAGATTTTCAATGTAATATAACTAGGTAATTTGTTCATAGCCCTTTGCCTAATGGCTGCTACATAGATATGTTTACATCCATTTATCACTTTCTATCTGCGATTCTGCGAACGTAACATAATTACACATGATAGTAGTGGTCTATTTCTGGTAAAATTCGACTTTTGTATTCAATGCCAGATCAAATCAAAAGCGGAATTTGACAAAACTAGAAATAAAATAAAGCAAACGCTCAAAAATGAGCAGAATATATGCTCATAATGATAACAAAAATCTCGAAATACAGTACGCGTTCAAAGCTTGTTTACTTTCTTATCCTAATATCCACAAAGTTTTCATATGAGCAACACTAATAATATTTTATATACTGAGCGAGTTTTAATAAAACAGACAATCTGCAGGGACGAAGTCTTGAATGGAAATGGAGGGAAAGAGGTACTAAGAACATGCGTCCGGAAATGCATCGTTGCCATGGTTGATGGTGCTGACGAATGAAAGGTCCTCCGACAACGTTCCGTGAGCTACTTGTGAGTTGCAGGTACTGTGATTGACACAGCTTACTATAAGCATCACAATGGTACAGTACTCACGTCGGGAACAAGCCGAGATGGTGTTTGTGTACGGCCAAGCACATGGAAACGGTCGAGAGACAGTACGGCTATATCAAAACAATTACCCTAACAGATACCAATCACATCACACATTTAAGGCCCTTTTGCGCATTTGTGTATTCATGCGTCCTTTCAGAAAAACCAACGCGCAGATTTAGAGGACGGGGTTCTACAGGATATTGAGACGAAACCTAGTACGAGCTCCAGCCAAGCGACCCGCCATGATGTAAGCCAAAGTACTATTATGTACGAAAGCGTGAACTTGTGTATTGTATCCCATGGAGGTCTCTTTGAATATCTGTTATGACGTGGATGCGATGCAGCTCTGTACTGTGTTCCCGGACGATTTGTTGTCGCTACACGCTCTCCATCCCTTTCCAGACATAACAGTTTTTTTTTCCTCCATTTCCAGTCAGGAATCTGTCCCCGCAGTTTGTCGGTTTAATTAATGTTCACCCTGTATGTAAGTTTGAGTAGTTAAAGCACCTACGTTTTCTGTTGACTCTAAATTAGTTGTCTCATAAGTATTGAAAAGATATTCACGTAAGTGTGAGTTATAGCTAATTGCTCATCATCCCACGTTTTACGATAGACTGCTCACTAGGTGGAAGGTCAGATCATATTCACATGTTAGTGTCCTTTATATCCTCTATTCACAGATGTACTG
Organism: Schistocerca americana; assembly: GCF_021461395.2. Lineage (NCBI taxonomy): Eukaryota > Metazoa > Arthropoda > Insecta > Orthoptera > Acrididae > Schistocerca > Schistocerca americana. Next base: position 229,420,898 of record NC_060123.1, read on the forward strand.
AAATTCCATGTTATCGAATCCCTTTTTTAATCCTATTTGGAAATCTGAAATAATGAACATTCTCTTTTGCTTTTAACTCAATCTTCTATCTTGCGGAACATGACAACCTGTGGGTCTAGGTTTTGACAGAGCATTTGCGCATACAAAGCTCAGACTAATACTACAGTGTCTCTTAACCGATAATCTTTACAACTACTATTTACGTGCATATACATATATTGACAAGTATACAATCAGTTTAGGTAGCAGTCTACCAAGCAAATTTCTATTTCTCCAGATAAGTAACCAGAAAGTGAGAACTACGTCCACCAAAAACATTATCGACCTCCTTTTCCTGGCAGCACTTAAATATTAGCTTCCTTAACTTAATAGTATTTTTCATGGTTGTTGTGGTATCCAGTAAACAGACTGGTTTGATGCAGCTCTCCATGCTACTCTATCCTATGCTAGCTTCTTCATCTCCGAGTAACTACTGGAACCTACATCCTTCTGAATCTATTCATTTGTTGGTCTCCCTCTACGATTTTTACCCTCCACGCTTCCCTCTATCACTAAATTGGTGATCCCTTGATGCTGCAGAACGTGTCCTACTAACCGATTCCCGTCTTCTAGTCAAGATGTGCCATAAATTCCTCTTCTCCCCGATTCTGTTCAGTACCTCCTCTTTAGTTACGTGATCTACCCATCTACTCTTCAGCATTCTTCTGTAGCACCACATTTCGACAACTTTTATTCTCTTCTTGTCTAAACTATTTATCGTCCATGTTTCACATCCATACATGGCTACACTCCATACAAGTACTTTTAGAAAAGACTTCCTGACACTTAATTCTATACATTGTTAAAATACACTCCTGGAAATGGAAAAAAGAACACATTGACACCGGTGTGTCAGACCCACCATACTTGCTCCGGACACTGCGAGAGGGCTGTACAAGCAATGATCACACGCACGGCACAGCGGACACACCAGGAACCGCGGTGTTGGCTGTCGAATGGCGCTAGCTGCGCAGCATTTGTGCACCGCCGCCGTCAGTGTCAGCCAGTTTGCCGTGGCATACGGAGCTCCATCGCAGTCTTTAACACTGGTAGCATGCCGCGACAGCGTGGACGTGAACCGTATGTGCAGTTGACGGACTTTGAGCGAGGGCGTATAGTGGGCATGCGGGAGGCCGGGTGGACGTACCGCCGAATTGCTCAACACGTGGGGCGTGAGGTCTCCACAGTACATCGATGTTGTCGCCAGTGGTCGGCGGAAGGTGCACGTGCCCGTCGACCTGGGACCGGACCGCAGCGACGCACGGATGCACGCCAAGACCGTAGGGGCCGGCCGAAGTGGCCGCGCGGTTCTGGCGCTGCAGTCTGGCACCGCGAGACCGCTACGGTCGCAGGTTCGAATCCTGCCTCGGGCATGGATGTGTGTGATGTCCTTAGGTTAGTTAGGTTTAACTAGTTCTAAGTTCTAGGGGACTGATGACCTCAGCAGTTGAGTCCCATAGTGCTCAGAGCCAAGACCGTAGGATCCTACGCAGTGCCGTAGGGGACCGCACCGCCACTTCCCAGCAAATTAGGGACACTGTTGCTCCTGGGGTATCGGCGAGGACCATTCGCAACCGTCTCCATGAAGCTGGGCTACGGTCCCGCACACCGTTAGGCCGTCTTCCGCTCACGCCCCAACATCGTGCAGCCCGCCTCCAGTGGTGTCGCGACAGGCGTGAATGGAGGGACGAATGGAGACGTGTCGTCTTCAGCGATGAGAGTCGCTTCTGCCTTGGTGCCAATGATGGTCGTATGCGTGTTTGGCGCCGTGCAGGTGAGCGCCACAATCAGGACTGCATACGACCGAGGCACACAGGGCCAACACCCGGCATCATGGTGTGGGGAGCGATCTCCTACACTGGCCGTACACCACTGGTGATCGTCGAGGGGACACTGAATAGTGCACGGTACATCCAAACCGTCATCGAACCCATCGTTCTACCATTCCTAGACCGGCAAGGGAGCTTGCTGTTCCAACAGGACAATGCGCGCCCGCATGTATCCCGTGCCACCCAACGTGCTCTAGAAGGTGTAAGTCAACTACCCTGGCCAGCAAGATCTCCGGATCTGTCCCCCATTGAGCATGTTTGGGACTGGATGAAGCGTCGTCTCACGCGGTCTGCACGTCCAGCACGAACGCTGGTCCAACTGAGGCGCCAGGTGGAAATGGCATGGCAAGCCGTTCCACAGGACTACATCCAGCATCTCTACGATCGTTTCCATGGGAGAATAGCAGCCTGCATTGCTGCGAAAGGTGGATATACACTGTACTAGTGCCGACATTGTGCATGCTCTGTTGCCTGTGTCTATGTGCCTGTGGTTCTGTCAGTGTGATCATGTGATGTATCTGACCCCAGGAATGTGTCAATAAAGTTTCCCCTTCCTGGGACAATGAATTCACGGTGTTCTTATTTCAATTTCCAGGAGTGTACCTTTCTTTCCTGTTAGACTGCTAACTCCTGTAGGCGGTACTAGTTAACCAGTTACAAATTACCTTCAATAAGTAGACTAAATATAAATATTACAGTTATCAAAACAAAATCATCTACTTGTTAAAATAAACTCCTGATGGGAATATAATCCCTGCATCTTTTCATTATGAGGATAAACCAGAAGGAAACTTCCATCATGTGATTCCTCAGAATCTTATAAAGATCACTATATAAAAGCTGCCACGTATTATTTCTCATGTGCAGAAGTGACGACTTCGAGTGAATTCTTGAATGAATATAATCCCCAACCTGGTATTTTTGCACTTTTTGTAGCTTTCTATCATTGCATAATTTACGTAAGTGTGCCTGTTGTGTCCACAACTAGTACTTTCCTTAACTTCTCCTCCCAGGAAGACACTTCTCCGCATAACCGAGGAAGAGGATTTTCATTCATTTTGAATTTACCAGTAAGATCTCCTGGAGTGAATTGTGTGTTATGCAGAAGAAAACTGTTTACCACCTGCTCAAAGAATTCTAAAGTACTCGATCCATTTCGTCTGATGATTGTGTGCATAAGTAATAATGAATCTGTTGAGTTCTCTAAAGACGTGTCAACATAGATTTTTTTGTGTATGAAAAGTGAGATTAATACCTATCTAATGTCACGCTCACGTGGAAAATGATAGTTTGACAAGTAAAGTTAGATGCGCTGTCAGATAGCAGCGCTGCAGGTTTGCCAGCTGTTGGTATGCAGTGGTTTTTTATCGTCTTGATAATGGGAGCCTGCTGCTGCAGATCTTGTAGTGTATAACGTAACATACTTGGTGAATGTGTAAAGCTACAACGTATTTAAGACCAGGGCAGAGAGGTCCTGCAATATCCACACAGACTATCTGAAGCGGTTGTGTTGGTATAAAAGGCTATAACCCTGTGTTATGGGATTTATTGATGGATTTGGATTTTTGAGAAACATGGCATGTTTTTAGCAGTTGTTGCGTTCGTTTTCTCACGGTTGGAAAAAGATAAGGGTGTAAGTTATTCTTCTGTACACACTTAGATGTATATAAAGCCCCCAGGCATCATGTATATACCAAATTAATGCGCCTGCATATGTGCTAGGAACCCAAATGCATCAAGTGTCACAGTTAGGATTTCGACTATAGAATATGACATCATTCCGAATCATGTAGTGGCGTTTCTGTTTGACAAAACGCTTTCGTGAAAGCAACGTTTTTAACTTGTGCCTACTATTGTCTCCATTCTGTAAATCAGCCTTGTTCCTGCGAGTTTCTAGGCAATACCAGCGATAATTATAGTTTGCCATTAACAGCACTCAACAGCCAGCTGCTTGTTCAATTAGTTCCATATATTCTGATAAACCTCCTAGTAATTGTGACAGTGCATCTGCTACAATGTTATCTCTTCCACAGATGTAAATGACCTCAAACTTGTATTCCTGAAGAAACAAAGACAACTGTGCTAAGTGGGTAGGGTGGAAGTGGGAGGTGGGAGGGGGACGGGGGCGGGGATGTTGCAACTTGTAGACTTGAGAAAACTCAGTGCTTATTGGTGACAACAGACTTTAATGTTCTTTCTATAAATGTAATAGTTGTTTCTTCTGAATGCCAGTACTACTGCTGAAGTTTCTAATTCTGTGGTGGAGTATAAGCGTTTGCATTCAGATAAGATGCGACTAGCAAAACTTATGACTGCAGTGTCTCGTTTTTCTTCTTTCTCACGAATCTAAAAAACAAGTTATTAATCCAGAAAATGACGCATCAGTAACTAAACAGAAATCCCTATTCATATCAGGGAGATGCAGAATGTCAGAATTTACTAAAGCCTTTCTTCCTGTTTTAAAATCATTCTCACAATCACTCGCTCCGACCCATAGTGCATTTTACTTTAGAAGTCTTAGCGAGCTTGTACTGTTTAACAGCTGATTGGGTACGAATAGACGAAAAAATGAGCATAAGCCAAATAATGCTTGAAGCTCTCTCTTAGTACGAGGGTATAGAAAATGTTTGATGGCACTAATCTTATCTGGACCAGGTGTTATTCCATTAGAGGTAATTATGTGACCAAAAACTTAACCCTCTCCTTAACGCACTTAGACTTATGTAAATTAACTGTCACTCCCGCCTCTGAAAATTTGTCCAGTACCCTCTCTAGCAATCTTACAAGTTCTTTCCTTCTGTGAGGAGCTATCAGTATATCATCAACTTACGGCATAACTTGGTCAAGCAGCTCGGATCCTAAGACAGTATCTAAAGTGGTTATAAATACCCCTGAACGCACATTTAAGTAAAACGGCAGTACAGACAACTGGTAGCTTCTTCCAACATATATAAAGGCAGTGTGTTCGATAGACTCCTCAGTGAGATTTACCTGCTATTACAAACTTCGTAAATCAATGCTGTTGTTGTGGGTGTGAAATCTTATGGGACTTAACTGCTAAGGTCATCAGTCCCTAAGCTTACACAGTACTTAACCTAAATTATTCTAAGGACAAGCACACACACACCCATGCCCGAGGGAGGACTCGAACCTCCGCCGAGACCAGCCCCACAGTCCATGACTGCAGCGCCTTAGACCGCTCGGCAAATCAATGCTAGTGAGGAATTTAACCCCAAGAAATTTCTGTAATTGTTAACCCAAATTCTCTGGACGAGTTTGTACAAGGAAGTAATCTTGTTAATTGCCCTTGCATCCAAAATCAAGCGAACAGTACTGCTAACAGTAGACTACAATTGTGTGACGTAGAAGGTTCTATTATATTACAGTCAAACATCTGTTTTATTTCACTATTTACTACTGTCCTTCTAGATCATGAGATGAAATACTAATTGCAGCAATAAATCTCATAGTGCCAGACTTCTATACAATACTGATAAGTGTTTATGATACCAAATTTTTTAGGAAATACATGCACATACCTAACAATAATTTTTTTTATATTCAACTCGTTCTGACGAATCATTAGCGGTAGGCCCAATTACTTACACCATAATCTGTTTCTCAGTATCTTCAACCTGATTACCTTGTACAGATGCGCTACAAGTGGGCACTGTCTTGGTTTTAATTAACTTTTAATCCTTGCCTTACATGGTCTACTTTTCTCCTTACCAGATCAATTATATCCTTTGGCTATTGACATTCAAATAGCATTTACCCAAATAGTAGTCTATTATTGGATCCTTCTTTTGTAAAATGTCAGCTACCAAAATACATCCTACCATTAATCCACCGAGGATTAAGAATGGGCATTTTATCACTCCATTTCCTAACCTTACTTCCACAATTGTCTGTATTTTAATGTTGTGTGGTTTAGTGCAAATAGCTCCCATGACCCTACAGTTTTGGACAGGATATATATGACCTTTGCAACCTCACGTATTTTATTGTATAAACTAGTTGATATAGTGCTTATCATAGCACTTGTATCAATCACAATGTCTGCTGGTATACCTTCTACCAATGCATGTATAGCAGCTTGTACAATCTCTTTCGCTTGATTACTACATTTAAACTAACCTGTCGATAATTCATCGCTTATATCCGTTTCATCATTACAATACAGCGTATTTATTAGATTTTCTACGTTGCCCAAAAACCATCTAACGATCAGCATTTGAGGGCTTAATGTGATTGTGTCTGGTTTCTTGACCCCAAATTGGACGACTGCGGCTCATCATCATCATCATCATCATCTTCTTCTTCTTCTTCTTCAGTAGCGCTACAGCACTTGGTGAGCCTTGGCTTCTTCATCGATCTTCCTCCACACTTCTCAGTTATTTGCTGTTCTTTTCCACCCCGACTTCCATACTGGTGAGATCCATTATTACTTTGTCGATCCATCTTCTTCTACGTCTCCCTTTTCGCCTAGCTGAGTGGATCACACCTTTCATCATTTTCTTTGGAATTCTATCCTCTGCCATTGTTTCCAAGTATCCTAGCCATCGTATTCGCTACTATGTCCCTACCTTGTATTAACTCTTGTAATTCGGCATTGTAGCTTATTGTCCAGCCTTCTTCCTCCCTTATTGGCCCATAGATTTTGCATGATATTTTCCGCTCAATGGTTCTTAGTACATTTTATCATGTTCTGGCAACGTCCATACCTTTGCCCTGTATGTGGTAACTGGGCGGACTAGGGAATTATATTTTAGCAGCTTTGTTTTTCTTGTAACAAGCCTATTTCTCAAAAGCTGCATATTTGCAAAGTAAGCTCTGTTTCCTGCTTGTATTCTTTCCCTTATAGCCTTTCCAATACTGTTATAATTTGTTATTAAGGCTCCCAAGTAGTTAAAAGAGGACACTCCTTTGAAACATTTCCCATTGATGTTTAGGTTTTTAGAGGCTCTTCTGGTCTGAGATTGTGACATTACTATATATTTTGTTTCGTTTTCATTTACTATGAGGCCAATTTTTAAGGCTTCTTTTTCCATTTCCCGGTATGTTTCTTGGAGCGTATTGATATTTCTTCCTACTATAGCAATGTCATCAGCGTACGCACATATCTGACTAGTTTTCATAAATATGGTGCCTCTTTTGTTGATTTTATTTACCACACTATGCAGGGCTATATTGAATAGAACAGTGGAGAGACTATCACCTTGCTTCACGCCTTTATTAAGGTCTAAGCTTGCACTTGTTCTGATGAGGACCTTTACTTTTCTCTTGTCTCTGTCGTTGTCATTCTGATTAGTATCATTAGTTTAGGACTTACACCAACTTCTTCTGCGGGAATTAGATTAGGAAATGAGACGCTTAAAGTAGTAAATGAGTATTGCTATTTGGGGAGCAAAGTAACTGATCATGGTCGAAGTAGAGAGGATATAAAATGTAGACTGGCAATGGCAAGAAAAGCATTTCTGAAGAAGAGAAATTTGTTAACATCGAGTATAGATTTAAGTGTCAGGAAGTCGTTTCTGAAAGTATTTGTATGGAGTGTAGCCATGTATGGTGAAACATGGACGATAAATAGTTTAGACAAGAAGAGAATAGAAGCTTTCGAAATGTGGTGCTACAGAAGAATGCTGAAGATTGGATGGGTAGATCACGTAACTAATGAGGAGGTACTGAGTAGAATTGGAGAGAAGAGAAATTTGTGGCACAACTTGACTAGAAGAAGGGATCGGTTGGTAGGGCATATTCTGAGGCATCAAGGGATCACCAATTTAGTATTGGAGGGCAGCGTGGAGGGTAAAAATCGCAGAGGGAGACCAAGAGATGAATACACTAAACACATTCAGAAGGATGTAGGTTGCAGTAGGCACTGGGAGATGAAGAAGCTTGCACAGGACAGAGTAGCATGGAGAGCTGCATCAAACCAGTTTCCGGACTGAAGAACACAGCAACAACACACCAACGTCTTCCAGTACTCTGTATAGTCCTTGCCTATTTATGCTGTCAAAGGTTTATTTGAAGTCCATGAATAGGAAATGCAGATCTATGTCATATTCACAGAACTTTTCCATCATTTGTCTTGTCACAAATATTTGATCTGTTGTTCCTCTATCTGGTCGAAAGCCACACTAATATTCCCCTAGTTTTCCATATATCTAATATTAATGTGTGCACTTATTTTATTACAGCCTCACCACCAGTTTTTATTAGTTCAGCAATTATGCTGTCTTTCCCAGAGGCTCGATTGTTTTTTGACTTGTGCACAGCCTGGGAGATCTCTTGTAGTGTTGGCTTTCCTGCCTCATTGGTATCATTGTCTACTTCCAGCTTCACTCTTTCTTCCTGTGCAGCTGTCTCTTCATTTTCTAGGCTGTTGCTTAGTGTATCTTTGAAATACTCTGCCCATCTTCCCACTATCTGTTCTTCCTCCCTTGTCATTTTCCTATCTATACTGGAACAGGCCATTGTTTTTGGCTGGGATCTATTCTTCATTTTGCCTGCAGCATGATAGAACTTTCTTATTTCACTCTGTTCCTTAACTCTTCTGTTTCTTGAAATTTCTTCTTAGTCCACTCGCCTTTCTTTCTCTTGTAGTCTGTTAGCTCTTCTCCTTAATTCTCTATATTGTTTCACATTATTTCTGGTTTTCTCTGTAGCACTTTTGTTTTTACCCTGTTCTTTTCCTCTATTGCTGACCTGCAATCTCCATCAAACCATTCCTGGGATCTTCTATTCCTTGTTATGCCTATTATTTCCTCTGCAGCATCTTTAATGGCTTTTCAATCCTGTTCACCTTTCGTCTACCCCTACTGCGATCTCTTCGTTGCTCAACTTTGTGCTTAGTGTTACTTGGTTTTTTTACTTCATCAGGGATTTTCAGTTTGTCTGTATTCCATTTCATTATCTTTCCTATTCATTTGCCGTTTGTTAGTGACAGTTTCCCTCTCAAGAATGATTTTATCACAAAGTGGTGTGAGTCACCGTTTGGTCCTCTGCAGCTCTGATCTGTAACTGACGTGGAGGGGCGTGCAATCACTAAGGTCAATCTGATTGACTACTCCATTGACTGCATATTTCCAAGTACCCAGATGGATCCTTTTTTGTGGGAAGCAGGTACTTTTAAAAATCATATTATTTCTTGCTGCGAATTGACATAGTAAGTCTCCATTTCCGTTGTTTCCTTCATATAGTGAATATTTTCCAGAAACTCCGTATTGGTGTTCATTCCTCCCTATGTTTGCATTAAAATCTCCTATTACTAGCATCAGGTCATATTTAGGTACTGTGCAGCATACTTTTTCCAAGTCTTCGTAGAACTGTTCTTTAATTATATCCTCTTTTTCCTTTGTGAGAGCGTGTGCTTTCACTAGTGATGTATTCCTAAATTTCCCTCTTAGTCTCAGTCTGCACGTCCTTTCATTTATGGGTTCAAATTCTAGAAGGCTTTTCCTAACTTCGCTAGTTATTATAAACCCTGTTCCAAGTTGGCCTGTTCTTTCTTCTGATCCCCTATATACCAATGAGTACTCAAGTTTGTCTATATGTCCTTTTCCTTACCATCTTATTTCCTGTAGCCCAACGCCATCATATTTAAATTTTAAAATTTCGTTGGCTATTTCTTTCATTTTTCCAGGCTGAAGCATTGTCCTTACATTCCATGATGCTGCTGTCAGATCCTTCATCCATTTCCTTTACTGGGGTCGTGATACATGTTTCCCATCCAGTTTCCGAGGCTTCTGTTGAATTTCCGTAATATTATCTTTTGTTTTTTACAGGAGGGGGCTATTAGCCCCATTCCCAACCCCCAACCTGGAGGACCAAGATTTGTATTAGATTTACTCCTCTAGGGAAGCTGGCTTCACTACGCCTCTAGAGTCCTCCCTGCCCCATGTTGTGGGACACATTTCGTCTGGTTCCTCAGTCGACACCAGTCCGGCTTGGGTGACTCTGCCAGTAGCTATGCTACCGACGGCATAGCTCTCGACTTCAAGTATGTGAACCCTTCCGCCCAGCACTGAAGGTGCCTACTATAAGGCGGTGTCTCTGGAGGGGGGGGGGGAGTGTGGTTCTTCCACCACGTAATTACATTTACTATTTGAAGTTGAGTTCGCCAGTCATCTTTAATAGTATATGTGCGTGCCTCTTATTACGATTATATGTTCCTGATTGGTCACGACCTCTCATAGGCGAATAACGTCTGTTGTTGTCGTTGTCATTTCGGTTACTAGAGTGGTTTTGCCAGTGGTGATTCCATGTACATAATACCCTGGAGAATACTGGCTACCGCCTTGCTTTCTTTTATTAAACTCAGGTAGTCCGCGATCTATGTGCGCAAATTTCGCTTGGGCGGCGGTCCTGGCCATGTTGCGTAGCGTATTCTATTCTCTCTGGGGCACTGCTGTTGGTATCACTTATCCCATAGCGGAGAACATTATGCCACAATGTTATTTTGTAATTGTTCACCCTTCAATCCTCTTGTATGAGATCAAGAGAATCCATTTCTGACATAAATTGATCAAGGTCAGTTCTCGGTACTTGTACTATTGTTTTGTCTCGTATTGATATTTTTCAAAATACTTTTCGAGACAAACTTGTCTGCTGCTAGAGGGCTCTGGATTAAATATCTCCAAGACTCTCCTCCACACACACAGACCAATATGTGGTTAAGAACATCTGCTAAAACTTGAGCATAATCCTGGAAAGGCTCTGCTGTCTCAGTGGCCTAAAGTGGAGCTTCTCCTTGGATGGAACCCGTGATCTGCTACATTTTTTGTTTCTCAGTCCACGACATGGGTAGTAACTTATGAACGCAACGGGGTGTATATTTTTTTTCCTCAGGAATGAATACTTGAAACTATGTTTCAGTACGCTTTTGTCCAATAGGATGGATGACAATTGTGATACTGCCCCTATAACACACAACAAATGGTCAGGCAACATGCCACTGTGATGAAAATCATTCCTGTAGCCTTGCCCACAAGGCATGGCACAAATATTTGAGCCTGCTCTAACAATACTGGCGATGACCCGTTGACACATTGCTTAACCTTCGCCAAGCTGTATTTCCTTTAACTGTGATGCAGTATTCTCTCGTCACTGTGGCAAATCTTCGTCTTTAATTGTTTTAACTCTGTATTACTAACTCCTCCTAGATTACCTCCTTGCAACAAAATCTCGTTAACAGATTGCTGAACTACACTCTGCAGTTCAGAATCTAAACATTCATTTATAAATTTATCTTTACTTGAAAGCCACTCAGAATAGTCTTTATTAAGATTCCCATGCTGAGCATGTAATAGCAATCTAATACTGGTCTGTTGTTCTGTGGTGATATTTTGTTCTTTGGTATCTAATTTACATATAGATTATACAATAAGTTTATGCTCATCAGGCAATTATTTCATTTTGTTGGGCAAATATTTGTTTGCGTCCTTCAATGCCGCTACATCAGTATTTATGGTAATTGGCTGCAATGAAAAATTTGCTACATCAGCTGTAGGGTATTACACTTTAATGTTAACTTTGATACGTCCATAAACACACTTGTTATTTGAGCACTAATTTCGGTTCAGAACCCATCATGTTTTGCAGAAATTTCAGACATTAATTTCGCTGATACTTGATCACATTTCACTGAGAAATAATTTGACAATTCATTACATTTCGTGGACATTTCATTACAAAGAATGGACATTTTAGATGATAGTTCAGCTGACATTTTATATGACTTTGTACATTTCGTTTCTTAGTATCTGTGCTAAACAGTGAAGCAGCGTGGTGTTCGAATCTAGTGTTTGGCTGGTGGCTGGATGAGCCATAGTATTGACTGTAGGATTAACTGTAGGATTAACCACTTCACTTTGAGCTCGTAAATCAATTCCTGCTGCTGAAGCGTCCATACCATCTACAGCTACTTCATCAAACTCATTCTCATCAGCAGCTGATGCAGTATCTTACTGTCTAGCTCCAATGTGTTTAGCTACCTTTACCATAACAGTGCAATAAGACTAAACTCACACATTTTATACATAACATAAATCAAATAGACTTGGCATTCAAGTAATTAAAGAAATTGACCAAGAATGCTCTCAGAGTACAAGGGTAAGCTGAAACAGTGAAACAGCTCTGCACCATTATGTGTCCTGGGATATGAATTCAGCTACGTTGTATAACTTAATTACTAACTGCTGTTAAACATGTTACTATGGAATTTATCAATCATGCATTGATAAGCAAATATGTTGAATGAATACTGACTGCATATGATACCACCCTATACATACACTTGAGTTATAGATAATATCATGCTTAACTGTCTTCGTACATTGAGCACAGTCAGTAATTTTTCAGTCTTCTCAGAAAAATCTTAAAAATATTTTCTCTTTACTTCAACAAAACTTATTGTCGTTGTTCACCTTTTATTCTTCTTTAGTATACATTGTCTTCCATTTATCAGTTTTCTCCAATAAATTATGTGTTGGTTGTTTGTAAATGAAATGGATACAGAAGGATTAGAACATTGTAATGAGACGCAATTCACAAAATTATATCAGTCTTGTCTTATGGGAGCCAGTGTGAAGCTTAAAAATATAGGGGGAGGATCAGAGTAAAGTTGGAATACTAGATCGCATTTCACCTTGACGCACTAATTGTTATGAGGTGAAAAAGACCCACAAAAGGTAAAGCATCACTGAAAATGATAATTATCAGTCTGCAATTGAGATAGGATTTTAACAAAACTCCACGCTGTACCTGAACGTGTTCTTTCTTACCTTTTAAATTTGTTGTTCTAATGAAACCAGCTACAGATGTTGCCTTAGGAGAGCAACAAGTTGGGTAATGGTTAACCATGTTAAAATGCAGTATGGTGCAATACTGTAAGTCACAGTGTACAGCACGAATAAAATTGCACTTCATATAACAAACAATATAGGCTGCAGGTTCTAAGAGAAATAATGCAGATATGCATATGATAGCACACCAATGTCATGTAACTGTTGCATCACCAAACCTCGCATCCCAGCGGAATTAAGCTGCTGAAACCTAGGCTAAACCTGAACAGATAATAAATGATGGTTAAGGTAGATATTCAATAAAATAGTAACTCACTATAACTAATAGTATCCTTATTACTTCAGTTATCTTGGAACTACTAAAATGGCGTTCTTACATTCATCAAAACAGAAGAAAGAGAGATAATTAGAAGGACTCTAAAAGAACTTACTTTGTTTTATACAAACGAACAACATACTCATTCCATCGACTCTAACATATTGATTTCAAAGATAGATATATTTTTCAGTACACTATCTAAAATATGGCCATATCTAATTTTGTACAGGGAGGAGAACTGACAACAATGAAGCCTGCCCCAGATGCCACATCTCCCCATTACTATTAATTTGCATTCAATACTATCACTGCACCTTCGAAAAATGTATCACGTTCCACACCACTCACACAAAAATCAGGATACTGAATGGCATGGTCTATTAGGTGCCTGAAATTCAGTCTTCTAAATGTTACTTGCAACAGTATAGATCTTGCTCCCCGAAGACTCTTTCGCTGAGTAACTATGAGCACACCAATTATTCATGCCCTTTTCTGCTACTGCTATCTCGTCAGATAATAAGGAATCAGAATTTAAACAATAACAACGATAATAACATATGCAAACAGTACGTCTAAAGCATAACAGTTCTTTTCCGATCTCAAGTGATAATACAGAGTAGGCAAAATATAACTTTCCCAGAAAATGTTACAGGTATCGTAAGATAGACAACCATATTTACTTGAAATGACCTGGGTGTGTATTATTGAAATTGGATTATCTGTCTCACGTTGCATGAAATATTATGTTGGCCCGTTTTTAATTTGTTCGTCCTGTATAAAGACAGGATGGTTAACTATTATGGGTACAATGACAGGGGACAGTAGAGAACAATGAAACATGCAAATAATCCTACCAAACTCAGGCACAGAAACCAATGGTTTCCCTGATAGTTATAAGATACTCTTTCAGGATCCAAACTGCAGATATGCATTTGAGAATAAAGACATTACAGAAGGTGTTCCACAAGGCCACAGTTCATGTGAGGGCAGATTTCAGCACATCTCCTCATCGATTCCAGTGAATGTTTAGAAACTCCAGACAAGCCCCGAATATATTAAGAACGATCCCCAATGTGTTCCCAGAGTTCACTGACGCTGTCAGTTAGGCTTGACTACACCACTGCTTTCAAATTTCGCCACACAAAAAAATCCAATGGGTTCTAGCTGGGAGCCAGGGAGGCCATGGTATTTGGTGAGTCATGATCAATACGCTTGTCGTCGAAATGCTATTCACTATTAATTATATGTCCAGAATGACGATCAAATGAGGGCAGTTTACCACTTTCTAATTTATTCTTCGCTTATCGTGCTTCGATTTTAACAGTGTTGTAATATTGGCATGACTGCCTTTTTGCATACGCCGTATCAGGGAAACCATTAGCTTCAAATAGAGATTTGACGTTTCTCATATTTCACTTGCTTCGTAACTTTCAGCCCAGTCGTTTCCCATCTTGTTTTCCACATGCCATATTGGGACATTACTCCTTCTCCATCTTCTCTGAAATGTTGTTTCATCATAGGAAGATATCCCTTAGAAGTATGAATATAGTCAAACAGTCGAATAAATACACTCGTGGTGCTGATTCTTTCAGTCCAGAATCAAAGGATTTCAAGTGACCATTTTCATGAGCACAGTATTTTATCTACATAACACTTATTTCTGTAGTTTCTGAAGTTCAACACATCAAGTTGGAAAAAAGGAAAATGTCTGCGAATTTTAAAAATTAGCTGATCTTTAAATAATATGTAACAAATTTTATTACTGTTCATAAATTTTGTTCATAAATAATTTATTTTTCAGGAGCATGATAATATGGGAACGAACAGCAAAGCTTTTGTGGGAATAGTGTTCAACCTCATTCAAAATGGACTGTACTGTTCTTTCGGCGAAACACTCACTCACCAAGTAAGTATCATCATGCAAGGTTGCAGTGATTTTGAAAAGTTCGTACGATCAGTACTCTTATAGTTCCGTAAGATTTATAACATAAGATATAGTTCCATTCACTCATGAAATGGATGTTTGAATCAGGCAAGTAAAAGGAAGATCTCTTTGCAGTCGACAAAATTTTGTGTGCATAACTGGTTCTGATGTGCTTTTCCTCTGTTTTGTGGAGCAGGATTTCGTAGGAGTGGAGTTCGGGCTGGGGATTGCGTAAGCATGGGCTCTTAATCAAGTACCTTGATTTATTAACAAAAACTAACAAAGCCAGAACACCTTTATAAACAAATAAGGCAAGCATTGGCGCTCAGTATTCCAAATTAGTTGACTCCTCACCTAACAATATACATTTGATAAAAATTGTCACTCACTCCACAGTGATAAAATAACTAAAATTCCAAATGTGTACCAAAGGACATACAATGAAAAAGTTAAATAAGATAGATGTACGCAATATCTTTCATAAGAAATATTGCTTTGTCCCACTGAAACCAACTTTACAGCGGGGTATTCGAAATAATGCTACAACAGCAACATTAGCTGACCAGAAACTACAACAGCACCCTAGGAGAATTGATACCTCACACACTGTACAGACAACACATACGAACAATGCAGTCTACACTGACACAGCAAACTAACAATCAACTATAAAGGTACACTGAAAGGCAAAAGATTCACTACAGTTATTTACTAGAATACAATTAGATCACTCCGTGGCCTCAACATGGTTCATGAAATTATATAAATAGAATACAATCAGAGCACACAAGGACTCACTGTTCCATTTCAATTCAAGTATAACTGTATAAGGCACTATATATGTAGTCTGTAGAAAGTTGTGTAGGTCGCAAGGTGGTAAGTCATTAAATGGATATAAAATGACTTTATTGATCCAAAATGACACGTTTCGGCGTGTGCCATTATCAGATAATCCTGGTACTGAAGGTAACCAGTGAACCTGATAGTTACATGATATTACTGTAACCGTCGTGAGCAGGTTCTATACAGAGTAACTATCAGGTCCACTGATTACCTCTAGTGCCAGGATTATCTGATGATGGCATACGCCGAAACGAGTCATTTTGCATCAACAAAATCATTTTATATCCATTTAACGACTTACTATCTTGCGACCATGCGACCTGCATTACTTTATGTCACGACTTTCTAATACAAGCACTGTCCTACCAAAGCAGGCGCAACAATGTTCCCATTGTGTTTTGACAATTCGGCTCTTGTTCGGACACTGATGCCAGCAGAAAGGTAATTATGAGTTCTACCCTACAGTTTAATTCATTTTTACGCCTCATTTGCCAATTATCGTAATTTAAACTGTCTGTGGTATTTCCTTCCTCGCTTCCAGCTGCAATATCTTCTGGACATACTGAGGTAGACAAATGTTCAAATGTGTGTGAAATCTTATGGGACTTAACTGCTAAGGTCATCAGTCCCTAAGCTTACACACTACTTAACCTAAATCATCCTAAGGACAAACACACACACCCATGCCCGAGGGAGGACTCGACCCTCCGCCGGGACCAGCCGCACAGTCTATGACAGCAGCGCCTTTAGAACGCCCGGCTAATTCCGCGCGGCACTGAGGTAGACACTGTTGCTGGTGCCTATCCCGTAAGTGGTTTGTGGTGAACAGCGAACAAATTTAATGGCGGCCATTGTGGTCGTGAACTTAACGCGCTATATTTTCTCTTGCTTACACTTCATGTTCTATGATTAAAATATGGCAGTCCCTGCGGTTTACGAAAATAATTTTCCATTCTGCTGTATATGGTTCCGGAAACGAAAGATAGATGGATCAGCACCATCTTCTAGCTTTATGCAATTAACATAGTTCGTAAGGAAACAACTTCTATCGACATGTTCCGAACATAGAATATGGTTTTCAGTCGGTCGGTAACCTTTCCTCAAGACGGCGTTCAATCACTTTTCTAAAAGCTGTGGTTTTGAAACAGGAAACCCACAGTTAAATCCACGTTTATTGTATGAGTGTTGGAACTTACAAGTGGCAACTATTTATTCACAACCGATACAAAACGGTTACATGTTTGCACCTGTTACTGTCCTTCAAAGTAGTCACCAGCGTTGTGTAGAACTCGTTGCCAGCGACGTGGAAGTCGTAGTATACCGTTAGCAGAGCCTGTTCTGTCGATCGTGCGAATGGAGCGGTCTACTGCCTGTCAAATCTCTGGAACAGTTCTGAAGCGAATGCCACGAAGTGGTTCCTTCATCTTCGGAATCAAATCAAAGTCGCAAGGACGTACGTGGTATTATTGTTCGTTTTTGGAGCATCACCTTCAACCAGCTTTGCGAAAGAAGCGGCGACACTTCCTGCGCAACCCACCCATCATTTTGCACGACAATGCGCGGGCGCATACAGCGCAAGCTGTGGTTGCTCTGTTCGGTCGATGGGACTGGGATGTACTGTACCATCCACCATACTCCGCGGACTTAAGTTCTTGTGACTTTGATTTGATTCCAAAGATGAAGGAACCAATTCGTGACATTCGCTTCAGGACTGTTCCAGAGATTCGACAGGCAGTAGACCGCTCCTTTCGCACCATCAACAAAACAGGCTCTGCTAACGGTATACTACGCATTCCACATCGCTGGCAACGGGTTCTACACAACGCTGGTGACTACTTTGAAGGACAGTAACAGGTGCAAACATGTAACTGTTTTGTATCGGTTGTGAATAAATAGTTGCCACTATTTAAGTTCCAACCCCCGTATTATCACGTTGTAGACACATTTATCAGGCCAGTGCGTTAAGATACAAAACACCTAAAAACATCCACGAACCCATGGAAGGTAATGGTGGTCCCTTATCAAATTTATTTGTACAATTAAACGCTGCGCAACTATTCACCAATTTTTTTTCCACACAAACTGGAATGCGTAGACAGAACAATTACGACTAACAAATACAGTATGTACCCCCGATAAATACATAGTGTTCGAATTGTGTCCTTAAAATTCACGATACACCTCTACTTAACATACTCTTACTAGCACAATGGCGTCCAGCCGAAGGTTCAAAATATCCCACGACTGCAGCGTCCCCGGGGATTCTGGTTCTATTTACAAGACCCGTGGCTGCTGCAGGTCATTGAGTTACAGCCACCACGCTGTCGCTCCGACTCCACGGCTTGTCCAAGGTCCTTGTACTTTCGTCGGCGTATCGCAGCTTATCAATTTTGATAGTGCATGGTGCTTAATCGATTTGCACGTTAAAACATATGCTTTTCCATATCTGTTACTTCGATGTCCCAGTGCTGTTTTTCGCCATTTCTGAATTACAGACCCATCTCACTGACCTCAATTTTCAGTGGGATTTTGGAGCATATACTGTACTCGAACGTTATGAACCACCTTGAAGAAATTGACGTAATGATACATAACCAACACCGATTCAGAAAATATCGTTCTTGTGCAACACAGCTAGCTCTTTATTTCCATGAAGTAATGAGTGCTGTCGACAAGGAATCTCAGATCGATTCCATATTCCTAGATTTACAGAAGGCTTTTGATACCGTTCCGCACTAGCGACTATTAATCAAATTGCATGCATATGGAGTATCGTCTCAGTTGTGTGACTGGGTTCGTGATTTCCTCTCAGAGAGGCCACAGTTCGTAATGATCATCGAGTAGAACAGAAGTGATATCTGGCGTTCCGCAAGGTAGTGTCATAGGCCCTCTGCTGTTTCTGATTTACATAAACGATCTAGGTGATAATCTGAGCAGCCCCTTAGATTGCTTGCAGATGATGCTGTAATTTACCGTCTAACAAAATCATCAGACGATCAATTCCAATTACTAAATGATCCATAGAGAATTTCTGTATTGTGCGAAAAGTGCCAATTGGCACTAAACAAAGAAAAGCGCGAGGACATCCACATGGGTACTAAAAGAAATCCGATAAATTTTGGGTATACGATAAATCGCACAAATCTAAGGGCTGTCAATTCGACTAAATACCTAGAAGTTACAGTTACGAGCAACTTAAATTGGAAAGACCACATAGATAATATTGTGGGAAAGGCGAAACAAAGACTGCGCTTTGTTGGCAGAACACTTAGAAGATGCGACAAACCTACCAAAGAGACAGCCTACATTACACTTGTCCGTCCTCTGCTGGAATATTGCTGCGCGGTGTGGTATCCTTACCAGGTAGGATTGACGGAGGACATCGAAAAAGTGCAAAGAAGGGCAGCCCATTTCGTGTTATCGCGCAATAGGGGTGAGAGCGTCACTGATATGATACGCGAATTTGGGTGGCAGTCACTGAAACAAAGGCGGTTTTCTTTGCGGCGAGATCGATTTACGAAATTTCAATCACCAACTTTCTCTTCCGAATGCGAAAATATTTTGTTGGCACCCACCTACGTAGGGAGAATTGATCATCATAATAAAATAAGAGAAATCAGAGCTCGAACGGAAAGATTTAGATGTAGATGTAGATGTGAATCGTACATACGGCACTGCAGGCAGGACTGGTTTAACCTATTGGCTTACTAACGTTTTCCCCCATAGTCGAGCCTATATTTACTATTGAAATTTATGAAGAAGAGCATATTTTGTCTTACATACTTTTCTCAAAATTATATAAGTTTTGATAGGAATTCTGTGTAAATCCTTACTACCTATTCAAGTGACGAGGAGTGAAAATAATACTGTTTTAGAAGTTTTTGTAGGTGTGGTATATCTGAAAAAATACAGGCATGTGCAACGCCATTACACGTTTCTCACACTCATACCGTGTATGCTTTGCACACTATGTAATATGTGGAGGGCGTTTTCTTTATGGGACTCGGGGGATAAAGGTAACAAAACCCGAAAAATATTGCTTATAACTCAAAATATCGAAAGGAATCGAGTATTTTATACATCATTAAATAGGTTGAATTCTCAGCTCTCTAAAGGTATATAACTTGTCATGCCATCAATGAAACACTAAGAAGAAGCTACAGCTGCTCGGCCCACCCCACAGCCGGCTGCAAGTATCAAGTCTGTTATTATACTGCCGCAAGTCTCAAGTCCGCTATTACATTGCCGAAAGTCTCAAGTTTTCTATTACATTGCCACAAGACTCACGTCCATTATCACATTGCCGCAAGTCTTACGTCCGCTGTTACATTGCCGCAAGTCTCAAGTCCATTATTACATTGCCGCAAGTCTCAAGTCTGCTATTACATTTCTGCAAGTCTCAAGTCCGTTATTACATTGCCACAAGTCTCAAGTCCATTATTACATTGCTGCAAGTATCAAGTCCGCTATTACACTGCCATAAGTCTCAAGTCCGCTATTACACTGCCGCAAGTCTCAAGTATGCTATTAGATTGCTGCAAGCCTCAAGTCTGCTTTTACATTGCCGCAAGTCTCAAGTCCGCTGTTACTTTGCCGCAAGTCTCAAGTCTGTTTTTACATTGCCACAAGTCTCAAGTCCGCTATTAGATTGCCGCAAGTCTCAAGTTCATTATTACATTGCCGCATGTCTCAAGTCCATTATTACATTGCCGCAACTCTCAAGTTCATTATTACATTGCCGGCTATGAGGCGACTGTTTAGGCCAGTGGGCTAAGGATTAAGAGAAAGATACGGCAGCTTGAGATGCCAAGCTAAGAGAAGTGCCAGAGGTGCTCCTAGTGCAAAATTTGTAAAAAGGCATATCATATTTAGAAACGAAAACCATCCATTTCCACACTCACCAAATTTTAATTTATTTTTGGAGGTATTACCAAGGGCCCATTGTAAGAGGGAGGGGAGGGAAGAGTACAAAATTTTGTGACGCTTGTGTGTAAAAACTTTCTCGAGCCCGTCCTGACTGCACGATTCCACCAATAAATCCGAAATTATTTTTATTGTATAGGTACATAGTCTTCCTAGTTTGTAGTTTATGACTTACATCTGCTATGATGTGCATTTTCTGTAGTCGAAACATACCGTAACCAACTCTTTGTTAGTTATTGTTCTATATCTTAGCCTTCAGCGTGTAATTCCAGTTGTTTACCTTTGGACTTCTGAATCCAGGAAACTATGAATTTTCTGAGTTCACTGACACTGTTGTGTAGCATAATAGGCGAGGGGAACTGGAAGAAACGGACTTCATGTGTGCCTGTACTGGTACCGTATAGTGGCGTGCAAGTAAGAAGGCTGCTGCGTGAGCGTTGTGCGTAAATAAAGAACGAGAACCCTTTGTGGCGTCGCGAGTGTGTTCCCTGTCTCTGTCCCACGCAACAGGCTTCAGCCGTTACCTGCTCTCGTAACTGGCAATGCCAGGTGTACGAGTGAAACTTCCTTCCTGTGACTGCTAGACAAATTTATATGCTCGGAAAATATCGCTGTCGCTTTTTAATGTCATACTTTTTATGTTTGTTTTCTGCCAAGCATTACGTAAACTTTAATGGCCAAGAACCTTCACCATACCTAAACTAAAATGAAAATCATTGACAGAGGCGCGTTTACACCTGTGCTACTTTCCGTGCGCTCGAGTAGTATGAGGCCGTTGTACACTGAGGCAAGGTGGCGCATGGGACGGTGCAAAGAAACGCATCCTTCTGATTTCTGCACATGGGCCAATGTGCGCTAGCGCAGGTGTCTCCATTAGGGACGGCGGTTATCGTTGAAAAGACTGCTTTCCGCATATATGTTTGTTTTTGAACGCCAGTTTAACCTGACTGTTAACACCACTTACAATAAATGGATTCTGAAAAAATGACTTTCGGTTTTTTATTCCTACGCTACGGTCGCAGGTTCGAATCCTGCCTCGGGCATGGATGTGTATGATGTCCTTAGGTTAGTTAGGTTTAATTAGTTCTAAGTTCTAGGCGACTGATGACCTCAGCAGTTAAGTCGCATAGTGTTCAGAGCCATTTGAACCATTTTTTTAATCCTATTATTTACTGTAATAAATGTAGAAATCGAGCAAAGACTAAAAAATTTTGACTCATTCATTTTCAAGATACATACAATCACAATATCAAATTAAACACGCAAATGAAAAAAAAAATTGGTATGTCCACCTTTCACTGCCTTTCTCAACAAATGGTAAGTGATAGCATACTACTCAAAATCGGCAGTATTTTTTTATTGATTCTAAATTTTTGGAACAGTGCTCTAAACTCTTGTTGTAGTAGATGATCATACAACTATTCGCGCATTGCGAATAGTCATTGCTAAAGGGTGAAAATTGAGGTTGAAGATCTCTATGTTTCATGTTAATGCGACATGTCACTGGACAACAGTTATTTGCGACTGGATCATTCTGGACAATTCATGCAAATGATCTGGCCACCCAAATCGCCCGACATGAATCCTATCGAATATTTGTGGGCCGTAATGAGAGGTCATTTCGTGCACAAAATTCTGCACCATCAACACTTCCGCAATTATGGATGTCTATAAAGGGAGCGTGGTTCAATATTTCCTGCAAGGGACTCCCAACGATTTGTTGAGTCAACGCCACTTGGAGCTGCTGCACTATGCCGGGCAAAAGGAGATGCGACACGATATTAGGAGGTATACCATGACTTTTGTCACCTCAGTGCATATACGAGGTGGAATCCAAAATTTTCGGGACTGGTGCTGCCATCTGGAAAGTAGGAGTAGTAGATCTTTGTAGCGCTAGGTGGCGAGAGCTGCGTATCTGATGAGTCAGTGTGCGGAGTGGCATTTAGCTGGGAGGACGCGTTGCGTGTCCACAGTGATTTCCGTAATTCTCTGTGTTTGGTGTGTGGCGATTTTACGATGGATTCGCGAACAGAACGGCGTGTGTGTATCAAATTCTGTACGAATCTCGGGAAAAGTGCTACGAAGACCCTTGCAATGATTCAACAAGTGTTTGGGGGAAAGAGCATGAGCTGTATGCGTGTGTTTGAGTGGCATGCTCGGTTCAGGGCAGGCAGTACAGACGTCCAAGGTGATGCTCACTCTGGAAGGCCTGTTAGCCACACAACGTCAGACATTGTTGCCAAACTTCATCAATTGGTTCATGCGGATCGAAGTCGAGCCATTCAAGACCTTGCAGATGAAGTGGGTATTGGTTATGGGACATGTCAACGAATGTTGACTGCTGAATTGGGCATGCATCGTGTCGCCGCAAAATTTGTGCCAAGATTCTTCACTAATGATCAGAAGGCACAGTGTGCTGAAGTGTGCACGGATCTTCGTCAGACAGCATTTGATGATCCAACCTTCTTGTCACGGGTTATCACTGGCTATGAGAGCTGGATTTACGGTTATGACCCAGAGACGAAGCAACAATCGTCCAGTGGAAGAGCCCAGGCTCTCCAAGGCCCAAAAAAGCGAGACAGGTAAAGAGAAAAGTGAAGGGCATGATCATCGTTTTCTTTGATACCGAGGGAATTGTGCACAAAAAATTTGTCCCACCCATCCAAACAGTGAATTGCGCATACTACGGTGACGTTTTGTGGTGGCTCCATGAAAACGTGTGGCGACGAAGGCCCGAACTTCGGTGTCAAGGGAACTGGCTGCTGCATCACGATAATACGCCCTGTCACACGACCTTGATCACCAGGACCTTTTTGGCAAAAAACAACATGACGGTTGTGCCTCACCCATTGTCCTCGCTAGATTTGGCACCTTGCGACTTCGCGCTATTCCCAAAACTGAAGCTCAAGTTGAAAGGCCGTCGCTTCGACACTCTAGAGAGGATTCAAGAAGCATCGCTGGCAGTGATAAACACCCCCAAAGAACAGGGCTTCCAGAAAATGTTTGATCAGTGGTAGAAGTGCTGGGACCGGTGTGTGTGTGCAGATGGGAACTACTCCGAGGGTGATGGTGACCATTAGTCCAAAGGTAAGGTTTTCAACAGATTTTAGCACCAGTCCCGAAAATTTGGATGTTGCTACAACAACATTTGCTGGTAGAAACGTAGACTGCTGATCACTGGGCTAGCCGATGTTGAGTTGTTGTTGTTGTTGTTGTCTTCAGTCCTGAGACTGGTTTGATGCAGCTCTCCATGCTACTCTATCCTGTGCAAGCTTCTTCATCTCCCAGTACTTACTGCAACCTACATCCTTCTGAATCTGCTTAGTGTATTCATCTCTGGGTCTCCCTCTACGATTTTTATCCTCCACACTGCCCTCCAATGCTAAACTTGTGATCCCTTGATGCCTCAGAACATGTCCTACCAACCGATCCCTTCTTCTTGTCAAGTTGTGCCACAAACTTCTCTTCTCCCCAATTCTATTCAATACCTCCTCATTAGTTACGTGATCTACCCATCTAATCTTCAGCATTCTTCTGTAGCACCACATTTCAAAAGCTTCTATTCTCTTCTTGTCCAAACTATTTATCGCCCATGTTTCACTTCCATACATGGCTACACTCCATACAAATGCTTTCAGAAACGACTTCCTGACACTTAAATCTATACTCGATGTTAACAAATTTCTCTTCTTAAGAAACACTTTCCTTGCCATTGCCAGTCTACATTTTATATCCTCTCTACTTCGACCATCATCAGTTATTTTGTTCCCCAAATAGCAAATCTCCTTTACTACTTTAAGTGTCTCATTTCCTAATCTAATTATCTCAGCATCACCCGACTTAATTCGACTACATTCCATTAACCTCGTTTTGATTTTGTTGATGTTCAACTTATATCCTCCTTTCAAGACACTGTCCATTCCGTTCAACTGCTCTTCCAAGTCCTTTGCTGTCTCTGACAGAATTACAATGTCATCGGCGAACCTCAACATTTTTATTTCTTCTCCATGGATTTTAATACCTACTCCGAATTTTTCTTTTGTTTCCTTTACTGCTTGATCAATATACAGATTGAAAAACATCGGGATGGGCTACAACCCTGTCTCACTCCCTTCCCAACCGCTGCTTCCCTTTCATGCCCCTCAACTCTTATAACTGCGATCTGGTTTCTGTACAAATTGTAAATAGCCTTTCGCTCCCTGTATTTTACCCCTGCCATCTTTAGAATTTGAAGGAGAATATTCCAGTGAACATTGTCGAAAGCTTTCTCTAAGTCTAAAAATGCTAGAAACGTAGGTTTGCCTTTCCTTAATCTATTTTCTAAGATAAGTCGTAGGGTCAGTATTCCCTCACATGTTCCAACATTTCTGCGGAATCCAAACTGATCTTCCCCGAAGTCGGCTTCCACCAGTTTTTCCATTCGTCTGTAAAGAATTCGCGTTAGTATTTTGCAGCCGTGACTTATTAAACTGATAGTTCGGTAATTTTCACATCTGTCAACACCTACTTTCTTTGGGATTGGAATTATTATATTCTTCTTGAAGTCTGAGGGTATTTCACCTGCCTCATACATCTTGCTCACCAGATGGTAGAGTTTTGTCAGGACTGGCTCTCTCAAGGCCGTCAGTAGTTCCAATGGAATGTTGTCTACTCTGGGGGCCTTGTTTCGACTCAGGTCTTTCAGTGCTCTGTCAAACTCTTCACGCACTATCGTGTCTCCCATTTCATCTTCATCTACATCCTCTTCCATTTCCATAATATTGTCCTCAAGTACATCGCCCTTGTATAGACCGTCTATATACTCCTTCCACCTTTCTGCTTTCCCTTCTTTGCTTAGAACTGGGTTTCCATTTGAGCTCTTGATATTCATACAAGTGGCTCTCTTTTCTCCAAAGGTCTCTTTAATTTTCCTGTAGGCAGTATCTATCTTACCCCTAGTAAGATAAGCCTCTATATCCTTACATTTGTCCTCTAGCCATCCCTGCTTAGCCATTTTGCACTTCCTGTCAATCTCATTTTTGGGACGTTTGTATTCCTTTTTGCCTGCTTCATTTACTGCGTTTTTATATTTTCTCCTTTCATCTATTAAATTCAATATTTCTTCTGTTACCCAAGGATTTCTACTAGTCCTTGTCATTTTACCTTCTTGATCCTCTGCCGCCTTCACTACTTCATCCCTCAGAGCTACCCATTCTTCTTCTACTGTATTTCTTTCCCCAATTCCTGTCAATTGTTCCCTTATGCTCTCCCTGAAACTCTGTACAACCTCTGGTTTAGTCAGTTTATCCAGGTCCCATCTCCTTAAATTCCCACCTTTTTGCAGTTTCTTCAGTTTTAATCTACAGTTCATAACCAATAGATTGTAGATTGAGTACAGAATAAAAAATTCAGAGGCTTCAGCACATTATCGTACTTTTGGCGCACTGCATTGACACCTTCGAAAAACAGGAAGTCTTCGACCTGAGCTTGTCAGTGGACAGGGTGACATGGAAACTACAGTTGTAGAGGGTGCTGTGGGAGAGAGGTACAGTAGAGCCCCAGTATTTCGAGGTTCTGTGTAATTCGAGCAGATCTTAAGAAAATTACAATTTTACGTAAAACTAGAGAAAAGTCCTACTTAGGGTTTTTGTTCATAATGCACGGATATAATTTGGGCCGCAGACTGCTAATGCATTTCTGTTACAGATGGACAGTTAACATTAGGTTTCTTTGTCGACCCTTCACTAATTGCGACCACCTGACAATCAGCTGTACAGCGCATACCATCCTTATTGGTATCCCTACTGTTGTGCCTGCCCAGCAACAGTGGTCATTAAAATACAGTTCACCTAAGTAAAAATATGGTAGACGTTTTACAACATTGGCTGGCCATTGTTGTATGTACTGTAATCGATTGCGTAGTAACATCTGTGCTATAGTGAGCCCAACGTTTGTTATGTTAATTTTAAAATGCTGTATGGATGTGCAGCGTACTGTACACGCGTAACTGCGTGTTTCTTAATGTTTTAATTCGTACATTACAATGGATGGTAGGAATAAGAGAAAATTTGTGCCGTTGAATTTGAGACTGGTAGCTTTGAAAAGTCTAGACAAAGGAAAAACATTAAAAAAAACTTGCTGCTGAGTATGGAGTTAGTGAAGTGACACTTGGAGATTGGCGTAGAAACAGAGACAAAATTAAGGATTTTTCATCAAACAAGTATTCCATTTTTCATGTGAGCGGTACTCAGTGAAGAAATCTGAGTATGAAAGAAGAGTGAAGCTTTGTTCTTCAGTTTACTCAACAAAGACAAAAAGGATATCCAATTTCAGGGCCTATTCTCCAAGAAAAAGCTGTATTTTTCAGAACTGATTTAAAGGAAGGTGAGGACGATTTTACTGCAAGTTCAGGATCGTTAGAGAGGTGGAAGAAGAGATACAGCATAAGTCAGCTCGAAATTTGCAGTGAAAAACTTTCTGCGGGTTCTCAAATTGTTACAGAATTTTTTGATAAACTAAGAAAAATTATACAAGAAGAATATTTTACTCTTGAACAACAGCATAGTTCTGATGAAACAGGGCTAAATTATGAAATGCTTCCATCTAAAAATCTAGCCTCACAAGAAGAAAAGGCTGCCCAGGGCTACAAAAAACGTAAAGAGAGATTAACAGTTCTTGCTGCATCAAATACAAGTCGAGACCATAAACTGAAGCTGCTCCTGATAAGGAAGTCTGGCAAGCCCAGAGCTTTAAAAAATATCACTGCTTCTGCACTGCCTGTTGCATGCCATATGTCCACCAAAAATCTGCTTGGATGGAAAAAATATTTTTAAGAAGCAGTTTTTCGAAGAATTTGTTCCATAGACAAAGAAATATATAAATAAAAAGTGCTTGCCTTCCAAAGCAATCTTAACGCTTATCAAAGACGGTTCAAACCCTGATGAGGGACAATTACTATGTAACGGTATTCGCGCATTGTTCTTACCTCCAAACGTGACGAGTTTAATACAGTCTATGGACCAAGGCGTTTTACAATGCTTAAGAAAAAAGAATTTCTAAGGAAAAAGTATGATGAAAGATGTAGTTTACTGGATAACCGATTCATGGTCTGAAATAAAGGCAGAGACAAAAAATGCTTGGAACCAGATTTTACGGTGCAGACGAAGATGACCTACCGTTGGCAGAACTGATAAAAAAGCTTCGTGAATGTGAAAATGTGAACGCGAATGATGTTTGAGAATGAATGAACAGTGATGAACAGTTTTGCAATTGAAATGGCTGGTGAACCTGCTGAAGACAGAGATGACGAGGAAATGACTGAAGCAACTGTACCATAATCACTCACACCGAAGGTCTGGTAGCGCTAGATGCGAAACTGCGTTATATCGAGCAGCAAGCTGAAGCTACGCCAACTGACGCCATGCTTCTTAGAAGATGGCGCGACATTGCTGCTAAAAAAAATGAAAAAACACGTCCTCGTATTTTAAAACAAAGTACTATGGGCAATTTCTTTAATAGGTAACTTATATTTTTGCAACTTGGAAATCTGCACCCATATATTTACATATGACAAAGTTATGTACTATATTGTTTTTTTATTTATTTTTTAAAATAATTATTGCATTCATTAAACATCTATTCATGATTTATCCATTGATACAGCAACATTTCCGTATTGTCCGAGTTTTTTGTAATTCGAGGTAGCCGTTGCCACAATTATCTCTACTTACTGGTCTCTACTGTACTCCAGTTCAGGACCTTCAGGGTAAAGCCAATATCAGTTGCGTAAGTTTTACTTTTTATGTGTAGCACAGCGATATCGAGCCACATGTCCATCCTCAGCGGCACACTACAGACAAGTGAGAATCTGTAATTATATATAGTTAAACGCCTAAGTAACTAGGTCAATAGATTTGTACAATAAATTGATACTGAATACAAACATGATTTAAGTTTGCTTTTTTACATACTCGCTGCCTATTGATATGTTCTGAGAATACTAGAGTGGTCCATCCTATCTAATGATTTTTCAGTTTTGTCTTCTAGTCCTGTATGCATTCTCTTATACTTTATATTTCCAATCCTTGCTATAATGGGTATTTTCCTGTATTAAAAATATAGTTCGGTTTGTTCTTAGTCTAAATAATTATAATATTGAGACAGCATTTTCGGCCAATATTTTCACAAAATATTTGTTATTTTTAAGTAATTAGAGCTTAAAAAGCACTAAATTTCAAGATTCGGCCATAGGATCGAAAACGCTCTCTTATTGGCTGAATTTCTGGTGACGTCACAGACTAGGAGTAAGAAGATGCAGAAGCGTTAGCCTAAGTTACTAGTATTTTCCCGTACTTTTTCAGCAAACAGCTTAGTTATTTAATGATGGAAAACCCATTTACAACTGTATAAAGTAACGATGGAAAGGAATTTTGTAAAGGCCGATAGCTGAAACCTTCCGAAAGCTGATACATTTACGATCCCTTCGTTCTTCAATACTATCCTAGATTTCTATGTTCCTGAAATAAGAAACGTGAAAATTACATTGCATGGCAACTGGTACGAAGTACTGTGACACAGCAGTAAGTTGCAAAACTGTACTGCAAGTAAGCGAATCTGGAACTGGATTATTTGCTTGACGAGGTTGATAACGTTTTGCAGTACAACATGTGAAAGATGGCTCAATAAAACACAGTGGAAACGTTTTCACTGGGAAGATAATTCTGATTGTTTCTGTGGTTGTCACCAGAGAAGCTACTATTTTCCACGTGCGTCGTTCCTTAATTTTCAAATTTTCAGACAGCATAATAACACTCGTAGCGAGCTCCAGAGGTTCGTCGGGTTTGTCCTCAACCACTTTACACATTGTTGTTTTTCCATTTCCCCAGGTCATTAATTTAACCCACCGGAGAATTATCTACATCTACATTGATACTCTGCAAATCATATTTAAGAGCCTGGCAGAGAGTTCATCGAACCTCCTTCACAATTCTCTATTATTCCAATCTCGTATAGCGCGTGGAAAGAACCAACTCCTATATCTTTCCATACGAGCTCTGATTTCCCTTATTTGATCGTGGTAATCGTTTCTCCCTATGTAGATCGGTGTCAACAAGATATTTTCGCATTCGGAGGAGAAAGTTGGTGATTGGAATTTCGTGAGAAGATTCCGTCGCAACGAAAAACGCCTTTCTTTTAATGATGACCAGCCCAAAACTTTTATCATTTCTGTGACACTCTCTCCCATATTTCGCTATAGTACAAAACGTGCTGCCCTTCTTTGCAATTTTTCGATGTACTCCGTCAGTCCTATTAGGTAAGGATCCCATACCGCGCAGCAGTATTCTAAAAGAGGACGGACAAGCGTAGTGTAGGCAGTCTCCTCAGTAGATTTGTTACATTTTCTAAGTGTCCTGCCAATAAAACGCAGTCTTTGGTTAGCCTTCCCCACAACATTTCCTATGTGTTCCATCCAATTTAAGTTGTTCGTAATTGTAATACCTAGGTATTTAGTTGAATTTACCGCTTTTAGATTAGCCTGATTTATCGTGTAACCGAAGTTTAACGAATTCCTTTTAGCACTCATGACCTCACACTTTTCGTTATTTAGGGTCAACTGCCAATTTTCACACCATTCAGATATCTTTTGTAAATCGTTTTGTAATTTGTTTTGATCTTTTGATGACTTTATTACTCCATAAACAACAGCGTCATCTGCAAACAACCTAAGACAGCTGCTCAGATTGTCTCCCAAATCGTTTATATATATAAGGAACAGAAAAGGACCTATAACATTACCTTGGGGAACGCCAGAAATCACTTCTGTTTTAGTCGATGGCTTTCCGTCAATTACTACGAACTGTGTCCTCTCTGACAGGAAATCGCATCCAGTCATATAACTGAGACGATATTCCATAAGCACGCAATTTCACCACAAGCCGCTTGTGTAGTACAGTGTCAAATATTTCTATGAAATATGCAGCTGATACGAACCTTTAAGTGTCTGTTGTTCCACTGCTGCTGAAACACTGTAGTTTAAAAGTAGTTAAACAGGATCAACTTTCACTATATCGTAATGCCCCTGTCTTATTTCCTTGTAAGTTCCAAGCAATGTTCAATTTTTCTCTTCGTCAAAATCATAGAGCTTTACAACAGGCTTGATGGAGACAGTTAGAACTGACAAATTATTGTTCAAATGGTTCAAATGGCTCTGAGCACTATGGGACTCAACTGCTGAGGTCATTAGTCCCCTAGAACTTAGAACTAGTTAAACCTAACTAACCTAAGGACATCACAAACATCCATGCCCGAGGCAGGATTCGAACCTGCGACCGTAGCGGTCTTGCGGTTCCAGACTGCAGCGCCTTTAACCGCACGGCCACTTCGGCCGGCTACAAATTGTTGTCTTCAGCGACATATTTCGGAAGACTAATGTGGTCGGAAATTGTTAAATGGTTTCTCAGATTCTTCAGAATAAGAGATGCATCAGGCATGAAGTACATTTTCTTAGGACCATCCTTGTGATTTATATGAAATTGATAAGGTGCAAAATAAAGCTAGAACATGAAAACAGATATTAAAATGTAATATGATACGGAATTTAAAACTCTTACGTAACTGTGTTACGAAGAAAATAAACTAAAGAAGATAGTAACAGTAAATGATAAGAGAGAAAGAGGAAAAAAATCTTGTTCCGATTGAGAATCGATTTTGCAAACTTTGTTAAGTCCAGCATGCTCCCTACTACGCTGCAAGCAAGAACGTGTTCATATGGGTTGTTTACTTACTTCCAAATTATCCTCACAGAAATAAACACACTTAGTGACCACTATCTCATCTGAATCTCTACAAGTGAGATGCAACGACATTTTATACATCTTCTCATTCTTTGGAACATTCAAAAACAATTTTACCGACTTTTTGCAGATGAATCTGTACAATGTGGTTCTACACACTATTTGTAGCCCATATTTCGTAACGTATACTCCAGAACAAGGTATTCGTTCGAATGAGCTTTACGATAGGAACAGCGAGCTAGCCAGTGCCGTCACAGGCATTACATGACTCAAATGGAGCGTTTTAACAGACTTACAAATTATTTGATTATCATTTCAGTTTTTTTAAAAAAAATACTGAAATTCAGGACGTACAGAAGCATGTTATGAACATAAAATGACGTAATCTACCATTTAAGATGACTTTCAGAAAACACTCCAATGCCCTATTCTATATTTAGTGTCCTGTTCAATATGGCGTAGCCTGCTGCTGTTCACAACAACGTCATTTCTCTTGTCTGTGATCGGATTTCTTTGTCTTTCCCCTGAGGCGCGCGGTGTAGTGGTGCGGTCTCGGGCGTCTTGTCACGGTCCGCGCGGCTCCCCCCGTCGGAGGTTCGACTCCTCCCTCTGGCATAGGTGTGTGTCGTCCTTAGCGTAAGTTAGTTTAAGTTAGATTAAGTAGTGTGTAAGCTTAGGGGCCGATGACCTCAGCAGTTTGGTCCCATAAGACCTGACCACAACATTCCAACTTTTCAGTCCCCTGGTTGCAGACATTAGGGTAAAAATAGTCACGTAAACATCAAATTTTATTATATTTTCTCTTCGTCATGTATTTTATAAAATTTATCTTAAGAGTGTCATTAATGCAATAGAATGTTATATTGATTCCATTACCCCACTTCTTGGAAAGGTAAGATGTATAGTACGAAACAGAATTAAGTTAACCTGTGTATGTCTTTGTTTTGTTATTGCTGTTATACAGTTGGGAGGTTCTGCTGTGGCATTAGCGTTATTTGGCGAAATATGGCGTTCTGTTCTGACCACGCAAACAAGACTGCAGTAAAGTGACAAGACAATCTGTGAGCAATACTACCATCTATAGTGGTATGGCGTAGTTAGTCGCACCCCTTATGCATTGGTGCTTCTGCCATTCGGAACTGAGCGCATCCTTTCCGGCAGGAGGCAATGTCCTGCTTCGCTCACCAAGGCCCAAGCGCTACCGTTCGCGCGTCTTAATGCGTGGCAGAATAGTCAGGTTTAACAAACCACCTGGGACGGTGGCATGCAGTCGAGTTAAACCAAAAAATATTTATAGTTTTTCACATGATGATACAGTATGAGTTTGGAAGGCAGGCCAGAGAGTGATTAATCAGCTTACACGCGGAGGATTCGCGCAATTACACAAGAAATCAATGGAGAGATCAGTATCGTCTTTCTTATCCAGTAGCATCTGTTCGCGGGCTATGTAGTTACCTGAAAAATTACTAAGACAAAACCGTGGACTTTTATAAAGTGATAGTTTAATCTGAAAAAGTATTAAAGTATGCCAAACGACAGTGTGAAAATGGAACTGAGTTTTATTGTTATTGTGAGTCTCGTTGGATCTAGTATACATCTACATCTACATCATTGTCCGCAAGCCACCTAATGGTGTGTGGCGGAGAGTACTTTCGGTACCACTATCTGATCCCTTCAACACTCTTCTACTCGCGAATAGTGCGTGGGAAGAATGATTGTCGGTAAGCCTCTGTGTTGGCTCTAATTTCTCGAATTTTCTTCTCGTGGTCAATACGCGAGATGTATGTGGGGGGGAAGTAATATGTTGTCTGACTCCTCCTGAAAAGTGCTGTCCCGAAATTTCAGTAGTAAATATCTCCGTGATGCACAACGTCTCTCTTGTAACGTCTGCCAGTTGAGTTTGTTTAGCATCTCCGTAACGCTCTCTCGCCAGCAAACGCCCCGCTCTTCGTTGGATCTCCTCTGTCTCCTCTAACAGTCCTACCTGATAAGGATCCCATGTAGATGATCAATGCTCAAGAATCGGGCGAACAAACGTGGATGACTTACGTTACGTTAAGATTCTTCCGATGAATCTGAGTCTTGTGTCTGCTCTTTCCACTATCTGTTTTATAGTCATTGTTGGTAGTGTGCTACCTACGAACTCAATGAACGAAATAAATGATATGAACTGTCCTCCTTCCAAAGCAACCTTTTCACTTATCATGAGGAACTGATGACTTGATTATTAATAAAGAAACGAGACATGTTTTAGTATAGGCAACACTGTCAAGTTTCTTGTCTTCCTTAGATCCCCGTAAAGAGGTTTCCACTTAAAAAACAGCAAAGTATAGGGGCAGAAAGGTTACAATTCGTTCTGTAGAGTTCAGCCTACAATGCTTGACATAAAGGGAAGCACCCACAAAGGGAGCAGGAAACGAATGAAGTTTCATGGGTTGAGAGGGTATGTAATATTATTGCAGAGATGAACACATCGTGTTCCATTTACAAAAAACTTGGCAGCATGAGCCCACATATCAGTATTACGTTGTACCCCCTCTGGCTGGACGCAGAAAGCCGCTGTATTCCCCCTTGAGGCAAGCTGACCCACCACTGTTGAAAGTGGCCCTTGATATCGTCGACAATGGCACTGGTGCTGGGTTGACGTCCGAGCTGCCTCCACAATTGTTCTGCCAGAGACAGGTCTAGAAATTTGCTGACCAAAGGAGTACCACAAAATTAAGCAGATAATTCATAGAGACACGTGGCATATGTGGACGAACATTTTTCTTTTGAAAAATGTCGCCACGATATTGTCACCATAAAGCTAACATACGTGTCCGCAAGATATCTGTGACATACTATTGTGCCGTCACAGTCCCCTCAATCACTACCACTGGTCACCTGAAGTCATACCACATGGCCCATGAAGCCATTAAATAAAGCGCTGGGCGTATCCAAAACATTGGAATAACGTGACCTATCCCCGGGTCGGCGCCATGCTAGACGACAATGATCATCCGAGATACTTCAGGACCTCGATTCATCGCTGAACACACACAATGCGACGCCGTGCATCACCAATCCAAGTCTTGCTCGTCACGGCACCACTCCAAACGCAGCCGCCTCTGTTCTATCGTTAGCGGCAGCCTACGCATGAGACGTTAAACTGCGTGTCTACGGAGTATCGCCTCAGTTGTGCAACTGGATTCGTGATTTCCTGTCAGAAAGGTCACAGTTCGTAGTAATAGACGGAAAGTCATCGAGTAGAACAGAAGTAATATCCGGCGTTCCCCAAGGAACTGTTATAGACCCTCTATTGTTCCTGATCTATATTAACGACATAGGAGACAATCTGAATAGCCGTCTTAGATTGTTTGCAGATGATGCTGTCATTTACCGTCTTGTAAAGTCATCAGATGATCAAAACGACTTGCAAAATGATTTAGATATGTGTATGGTGCGAAAAG
Organism: Schistocerca americana; assembly: GCF_021461395.2. Classification (NCBI taxonomy): domain Eukaryota; kingdom Metazoa; phylum Arthropoda; class Insecta; order Orthoptera; family Acrididae; genus Schistocerca; species Schistocerca americana. The sequence goes on from NC_060123.1 coordinate 229,455,801, forward strand.
TGGCAATTGACCCTCAATAAAGAAAAGTGCGAAGTTATTCATATGAGTACTAAAACAAATCAGCCAAATTTCGATTACGCGATAAGTCACACAAATCTGAGGGCTGTAAAATCAACTAAATACTTAGGGATTACAATTACAAATAACCTAAATTGGAACGATCACATAAATAATATTGTGGGTAGAGCAAACCAAAGACTGCGATTCATTGGCAGAACACTTAGAAGGTGCAACCGGTCTCCCAGAGAGACTGCTTACACTTTGCTTGTCCGCCCTATTCTGGAGTACTGCTGTGCGGTGTGGGATCCGCATCAGGTGGGACTGACGGATGACATCGAAAAAGTAGGAAGAAGGGCACCTCGTTTTGTATTATCGCGAAATAGGGGAGATAGTGTCACATACATGATACGTGAATTGGAGTGGCAATCATTAAAACAAAGGCGTTTTTCGTTGCGACAGGATCTTCTCATGAAATTTCAATCACCAGTTTTCTCCTCCGACTGCGAAAACATTCTGTTGGCACCCACCTACATGGGGAGAATTGATCATCGCGATAAAATAAGAGAAATCAGGGCTCGCATGGAAAAAATTAAGTGCTCGTTTCTCCCGCGTGCCGTTCGAGAGTGGAACGGTAGAGAGACAGCATGAAGGTGGTTCATTGAACCCCCTGCCAGGCACTTTATTGTGAATAGCAGAGTAATCACGTAGATGTAGATGTGTAGATATAATTCCCAGTTCTGCTGTTGCGTGTCTCATATCAATGATGTTGGGGTTGGGTTGGGATGTTTGGGGGAAGAGACCAAACAGCCAGGTCATCGGTCTCGGGAAGGATGGGGAAGGAAGTCGGCCGTGCGCTTCCAAAGGAACTACCGGGCATTTGCCTAGAGCGATTTAGGGAAATCACAGAAAACATAAATCAGGATGGTTGGACGCGGGACTGAACCGTCGTCCTCCCGAATGCGAGTCCACCAATGGTGTGACGTGCCACAGAATGCTGTAGGGAGTCCAGTACTTGTCGGTTTGACGTCCTACCATGTCTTTTGGATACTTCTCTTTTTTCAGGTAGTGGAACATTTTATCAGGTAGTGTTACCAGCTTACCATACACTCTGACTTCACAGCGCGATTCCTGACTAATGTCATCACAAAAATGTCTCATAAAATTTCGTCCTGTGTATATTTCCGGCAGTAAATTGCCGTCAAATCTGGCAACACTGTAATCGCATGTACGGTAACTACCTCTGTCAGCAGATGGAGCAGTGGTGTGCAGTAGGTACAGTGGATAGCCATTTGGGTTAGCACGCAGAAGGTCGAGGGCTCGACGCTTATTTGTTTTTATTTGCTAAAAGTGGTCTGCGTGGTACCGTATCTGGCGCCTTGATAGTCATACAGCCATTACAGTGGATCTCCTACAAAACATTTGCAGTTACGTACTACGAACACAATGACGGAAGTACAATCGTTTTCATTGTCAGCTTTTAAAGAAGCCTTTTGCATGTTGCGGACGCGAATTGTTTCGCGCCACTGCATCTACTAGATTCCAAACCTATTTTCTATGTACCCTCCCACAATGGTCCTACCGAAATTATTTACAAAGCACGTTGCTAGCCCTACTGGTGACATAAGGCCCTAACGAAATGTGATGGTCCTGAACGTCGCAAGAGTAATAGTTGGTATTAATCGATGGGACCATTGGTGGAGGGTACACACGTAATAGGTTTGGAATGTAGTAGATGCCGTGGTGCGAAACAATTAGCGTCCACGATGTGCAAAAGGTTTCTTTAGAAGCTGACCAATGAAAACAATTGTATTTCCATTTCTGTGTTCATAGGACGTAACTGCAGATGTTTTGTATATGATCCACTGCAATCGCTGTATGATGGGTGAGACGCTAGATACCATACCAAGCAGACTACTATTAGCAAATAAAAACAAGTAAACCTCGACCCAGAACCAAACCCTCGACCTCCTGAATACCAACCCAAAATGCTATCCACTGCACCAAGTGCACAGCACTACGTCCATATCCTGACAGAGTTAGCTACCATACATGTGATTACAGTGTTGCCAGACTGCAAATCATTAATGTGAATTTACGGCCCGAAATATGAGCGGGACGAAATTTCGTGAGAGATATTTTTGTGTTGCTAGTCTGTGTGGAATCACATTGCGAAGACCGAGTGCGCGAATTTGTCTTCACCCTGCATATGTGTTAAAGTTTAGTCCACAATCACGGTTAGAGCCCTCATCACTTTTACTTTACTCATTCCAGAGCGACCGGCTGTTCACCTCAATATATTCCAGCGGTTGGGAGAACGGCTGCCGTAGATTCAAGAAGGCAGCGGCGATTCTCATGTCTCAGACGAGGGAACCGCTGCAAATCAGAGTGGCAAAACTGTACATGCTATCGAGAAGGACATTCTTGCAGGTACGCTTCAACACCGTCTGATGTAAAATGTAGTATGATATCATATGCGTTGTATGTCTCTCATGCGGCTTCCTTTCTCTTTCAGCTACTGAACAACTCCTACGGCTTGTTTAATTTACTTTATCAGGTAAAGAATCCTGAGTAGGAAAAAATGCACTGGCATTTTGTCTCTTCGACAAGAAAGATTGGCATCAAAATATAAAGAAAGAAAATTTGGCTACAGGTGTCTGCAATTACTAGCACTTATGTGGACACAAAAAAGAAGTTGCTGTGTCGTTTACAAGGCTGCGGAAATTTTGTTTTTGTGCGTCACAATTTGTTTGGGATGAATCAAATTCATTTGTTGTAGTGGTTAGGTCTGTTGATTCGTTGAGTGCTATGATGACGTAATGCCATCTTCTGGCCAACATACTACTGCTTTTCTATCAGCTTTATCCTCTTTATGCTACTTTGCTTTGTACTCTTCACATTATATTGTACAATTTGATAGACTGTTTCTTCCATTACTCATATAACGTTATCGTTACACTACAACTGTTCGCACAATGAAACGCGCGTTGGAACTCGTTGTCTCTGAATGTAGCCTTGCACCGCACATTTGAGCGAGAACGTTATTTCCCCCGTTCTCTCTCTTGTCGGTTGGACATGACTTTTCACTTTCGTTCAAAAGTGCCCTTGTTTTAAGCGTTCATGTTGTTTCCTTTGAAGATGATTTCGCTTCGTTCCAATCTGATGGCACTGGTACAGGCTGTTTGATATTGCTTTTTCATTTACGGTCAGCTTTCTTTCACTCTGTACATGACATCGCAGGCTTTCCTGTTGTAACTATACTTAGTTTTCGACAACTAGTAACTTTCTTGTCATTATACTTATCTTGCTCAGTAGTTTTATTATTGTGTAATTCGATAGACGATGTTTAAATAATAATGACGACGTTTATCATCATCATCATCATCATCATTTAAGACTGATTATGCCTTTCAGCGTTCAGTTTGGAGCATAGCCCCCTTATAAAACTCCTCCATGATCCCCTATTCAGCGCTAACATTGGTGCCTCTTCTGATGTTAAACCTATTACTTCAAAATCATTCTTAACCGAATCCAGATACCTTCTCCTTGGTCTGCCCCGACTCCTCCTACCCTCTACTGCTGAACCCATGAGTCTCTTGGGTAACCTCGCTTCTCCCATGTGTGTAACATGACCCCACCATCTAAGCCTGTTCGCCCAGACTGCTACATCTATAGAGTTCATTCCCAGTTTTTCTTTGATTTCCTCATTGTGGACACCCTCCTGCCATTGTTCCCATCTACTAGTACCTGCAATCACCCTAGCTACTTTCATATCCGTAACCTCAACCTTGTTGATAAGGTAACCTGAATCCACCCAGCTTTCGCTCCCATACAACAAAGTTGGTCGAAAGATTGAACGGTGCACAGATAACTTAGTCTTGGTACTGACTTCCTTCTTGCAGAAGAGAGCAGATCGTAGCTGAGCGCTCACTGCATTAGCTTTGCTACACCTCGCTTCCAGTTCGACGTTTATTAAAAAGGCAATTACAAAGTATGAAAGCATTCTGCTACAGTCTCAGCAATATTTCGCCAAACTTCTCATTTTTTACATGTTCTCATCAATTAGAAATTTAAAGAGTTCTTCAGTTCTTTTCGACACCACCTATAAGTTTCATTCTTGGCCGTCCTGGTGTTGTTCTTCCTCCTGGGGATTGTCCAACTCTTGATGAATCTACATTCTTCTGATCTCAGCAGACAACGATTTAAACCCTTTAGTTTTTAGTTTTGCTCCATAACAGCATAGCCGAACGGGGAACACTTCTGGTGAACGCAGTCTTTGAAGTTGAACCTACCTGTAGGATCTGTTAATGGAAATTTTTCAATCACGCTATACCAAAATGACACATATTGGTTAACGTGTCCATTAGCACTTCGACGTGAACTAATCATGTCTTTTTTGTCAGTTAGCACGCATAAAGTTTGTATCCTCTCGCAGTCGATATCAACATTCTGAAAAACATGTGGCGTGGGTATTTAATATGAGCTTCAGTAAATAAACTCACGCACGCTCGCACGGACACACACACGCACGCACACACACACACACACACACACACACACACACACAATTTTATCATTTGCCTGGAACAATGGGCACCATTTCTCTAGAACTGAAGTTAATATGGTTCCCACACGTACACAATTTTAGCATTTGCCAGGGACAGGGGACACAATTGTTCCAGCCCCTCAGACGGGCCAAGGCTTTTGGGAGGCGAATACCGAAACTGAATATCCCCCCCAAAACATTCCCAGCTGGGATTCCATCTGAAGTACCGCCAGCCTGTTGCCATATTTGGCTGAAAACCACGAAATTCTACAACAACGCGCCAAGCTCTGTGTTGGAAATGGAAAAAAAGCTGCAAAAGAACACCAAAATTTTGCAAATATTATTTACATTTTGATAGATATAGTCGGAAATGAGAAATTTATTATGGTAATGCATGTTTTTCAGACATACCCCTTGCTGTGATACATTGTTCCACAAAAACAATTACAATGGTTAATGTTCCAGCTTGGTTACTGGAGCCGTCAATTTTCTTTGAATGTACAGTGTTGTGTGTTTTAGGTGTATTTCCAGTTCCTGCCGTAAGTATGAGTAGACTTAAACCTCTCTATGATAGAATCACAAGAAGCTCTTCGCGTTATATGATTTGGACAAATAAACAGTTTTATTCATCGCATATTTTTTGAGTATTTATGATGAGGGAAATTGCACCCCTAAAACAAGCAAAACTCCTGAGAAGGTACTAACATTACTCATCTTTTGTGTGGCAACATACTACTTGGAAATGTAACAAATATTTCGTCATCTCTACGCCTCACTTCAACCAGCTGAAGTCTCACTTGTCAGTAATCATTTGAAATATCTCGAAGTTACGAAGAATATACACTGATCGAAAAAAATGTAAAGCACCTAGAACCCGAGGAGGAAATGAAATAAAACTTTGTAAGGTTGGCACGTCATTTTAATTTTTGAAAGTTACCGATGTTCACGTCAGACGAACAAGTTATGTTAGTGTTAAACAATCTGGTCTTGTTGTGGCACAGTCTTTGCCTCTGCGCGGTCGGATACATTCTTAGTTGAAGTGTGGTAGGTGATGGACGTATTCAGTAGGGCTGTGTCGACTTGTGATTGTATCTGTTAGATGAAGAGAGATTGATTGTAAAGGACAACACGGATGAATATGATGTATGTACTGAAAGGCGAAATGAAACTAATTTTGAAGATTTTTTTTTTTTTTTTTGTTGGAAGAAAAGAAGTTTGAGGTAAGACTGCAGCACTGCGCAGCTACACTAATGGCCATTAAAATTGCTGCACCACGAAGATGACGTGCTACAGATGCGAAATTTAACCGACAGGATGAAGATGCTCTGATATGCAAATGATTAGCTTTTCAGAGCACTCACACAAGGTTGGCGCCGGTGGCGACACCTACAACGTGCTGACATGAAGAAAGTTTACAACCGGTTTCTTATACACAAACAGCAATTGACCGGCGTTGCCTGGTGAAACGTTGTTGTGATGAGAAGTGCGTACCGTCACGTTTACGACTTTGATAAAGGTCGGATTGTAGCCTATCGCGATTACGGTTTATCGTATCGCGACATTGCTGCTCGCGTTGGTCGAGATCCAATGACTGTTAGCAGAATATGGAATCTGTGGGTTCAGGAGGGTAATACGGAACGCCGTGCTGGATCCCAACGGCCTCGTATCACAAGCAGTCGAGATGACAGGCATCTTATCCGCATGGCTGTAACGGATCATGTAGCCACGTCTCGATCCCTGAGTCAACAGATGGAGACGTTTGCAAGACAACAACCACCTGCACGAACAGTTCGACGACGTTTGCAGCAGCATGGACTATCAGCTCGGAGACCATGGCTGCGGTTACCCTTGACGCAGCATCACAGACAGGAGCGCCTGCGATGGTGTACTCAACGACGAACCTGGGTGCACGAATGGCAAAACGTCATTTTTTCGGATGAATCCAGGTTCTGTTCACAGCATCATGATGGTCGCATCCGCGTTTGGCGACATCGCGGTGAACGCAAAATGGATGCGTGTATTCGTCATCGCCATATTGGCGTATCACCCGGGGTGAAGGTATGGGGTGCCATTGGTTACACGTCTCGGTCACCTCTTGTTCGCATTGACGGCACTTTGAACAGTGGACGTTACGTTTCAAATGTCTTACGATCCGTGGCTCTAGCCTTCATTCGATCCCTGTGAAACCCTACATTTCAGCAGGATAATTCACGACCGCATGTTGCAGGTCCTGTACGGGCCTTTCGGGATACAGAAAATGTTCGACTGCAGCCCTGGCCAGCACATTCTCCAGATCTCTCACTAATTGAAAACGTCTGGTCAATGGTGGCTCGTCACGATACGCCAGTCACTACACTTCATGAACTGTGGTATCGTGTTGAAACTGCATGGGCAGCTGTACCTGTACACGCCATCAAGCTCTGTTTGACTCAATGACCAGGCGTATCAAGGCCGTTATTACGGCCAGAGGTGGTTGTTCTGGGTACTGATTTCTCAGGTTGGTTCAAATGGCTCTGAGTACTATGGTCGTCAGTCCCCTAGAACTTAGAACTACTTAAACCTTACTAACCTAAGGACATCACACAACACCCAGTGATTTCTCAGGATCTATGCACCCAAATTGAGTGAAAATATAATCACATGTCAGTTCTAGTATAATATATTTGTCCAATGAATACCCGTTTATCATCTGCATTTCTTCTTGGTGTAGCAATTTAAATGGTCAATATGTAGTTTGTCGGAATGATTATTGTCTGCTAGTTAACTTTGTTCAGTTGCTCAGAGCTGAGACAAAGACTACTCCACTTCCCTGAGTCATGCATTAACGTATCAACTGATTGTGCTGTTTGGCTTTTATAGAAATTCTCTGTTTACATATACCCTTTTTAAATCATTATTCACTTTGTTCAGCATTGAACTGTTCGGATTAATGTTAGGTTGTCTTGGTATTTCACTTCACGAGAGTAGTTACTCTCCCCATTCCACCGTGTAAGAAGGTTTGTCACTACGCATTACCACATTGCAACATGTGGTATGCAACAGTTTAAATATTGTCGGGAAATTTTATTTAAAAGAGAAATCTAGCTTAGCCGCTGCCTGTTTATTGTTTGCTGTTGTGCTTTCGAGAAATCTGCAACAATGTTGTCAAGACGCGAGGTAATTGGAAATTTTGATTAGGGCCAGATATTGTTTTATTTCAGTTGCACATTTAATATAAAGACAAGTTGTATTCAGGCTAGCTACAGTTCAATTCAGATTAGGTTCTGTTTAGTCAAAGATTAGCATTCGAGTTTAAGTTAGATAACAGTTTGTGGGTGCATAGTTCTGTTAATACACAGACTTCTTATAGTATGGGAGGTAAATCTGGGCTAAATTTCAGACAGTAACACATAGTGGGGAACTTACAACTTCATGGGTTGAGACGGTCTGTGATGTTGTTTCAGTAATTACGAAATGGAGTCAAATACTCAAAGAACTGGCAGTGTGAGCCCCTTGTCAGTATTACGTTGAGCCGCCTCTAGCATGCACTGATTCGGTTGCTGGATACAGGCACTGGGGCAAGCGGGACCCACACATGTTGTACCGGGCACAGATCTAGGGATCTTGCTGGCCACGGAAGTACCTCATCATTACGCAGGCAGTTCGTAGAGATACGTATCATATGGGGACGAATATTGTCTTGCTGAAAACTGACACCACAATACTCTCATATGAGACGTAGCACGTAGGGGATGTGGGCTGTCCGTGACGCAGTGTTATGGCGTCGGAGCTCTCTCAGCCGAGACCTGAAGCCGTACCCGATGGCTCCCCACAACATGCTGCCATTAGTACAGGGGGCAGGCAAATTAATGTGAACACCTGTACTTACTTGGGAAGGGGTTATTAATAAGGGGTTGGACCCCCATTTGTACGTAATGCAGCTGCGATTCTTCTTGGAATATGGACATGTAATGATTGTATAGTCTCCAGTGGAATGCTACGCCACTCTTCGATCAGGACCTCTTCTAACACCGCCGGCCGCGGTGGTCTAGCGGTTCTAGGTGCTCAGTCCGGAACCGCGCGACTGCTACGGTCGCAGGTTCGAATCCTGCCTCGGGCATGGATGTGTGTGATGTCCTTAGGTTAGTTAGGTTTAAGTAGTTCTAAGTTCTATGGGACTGACGACCACAGATGTTAAGTCCCATAGTGCTCAGAGCCATTTTTTTTTTCTTCTAACATCTCTTGTGACGAGGGAGGCGGAAATCTGCTCCGGAGTCTACGCTCCAATAGCGCCCACAAGGGTTCGGTAATATTCAAGTCCGGGGACTATGCTGGCCAGAGAAGACGCTGCAGTTCAGTTGTATACTCCTTATACCACGATTGTACTGTCCTGGCTGTGTGAATGGATGCATTGTTGTCCTGAAATATGGCATCGTTGCTTGGGAACAACATTTGAATCATGGGATGCACCTGGTCACCAAAAATGTTCACGTAATCGTTGGCTGTAACACGGCCTTTGAGAATAATGATGGGACCAGCAGAATATTATGATATGGCAGTCCACACCCTCACACTTCCACCTGCCCGCTTAACCGCTGGAATCAAACAATTATGATTGTAGGCTTCTTTTAGCGTTCTCCAGCCGTAAACCAGGCCCGATGTTGGAAATAACGAAAACGTTAACTTGTCGGACCATTTGACGTGTTTCCATTGATCAGCCGTCCAGGATTTATGCTCCTCACACAATGTTTTACTCTTCTTTGCATTGGTTGTCGTCACAAATGGTTTCGGCATAGCAGCCCGTCCATGAATATTCGTTTCATGGTGTTCTCGGCGGACATTGTCGATAGATACGGGGTCTCGAAGATGGCTATTGAGCTCTGGAGTCACTTTAGTCGCCGTTTTTTTGTTGTTTTTACACAATTCATGTTACCATACGACAAGCTCTGTCATTTAGTTTTGATTTGCGCCTACTGTTACGTTTACACCACGATGTCTTTGCATCTTTGGTGTAGGCTGTCATGACTGTTGAAACAGTGGCTCTTGAAACTTTCAACTAGTTGGCTGTCGTGGTTACTGATGCTCCAGCTAATCGGGCACCCACAAACTGCCCTGTTTGGAATTCTGTTAGGTCTTTCATTGCACATCGACCTCGGCCTCTGAATGCAAATACGAAGTGTGCACTAGTCGTAAACAACCTGCACTGATGCCAAGTCCGTACTGAACTCGCACGGTCCAGCGCGGGATGTGCCTTACCTGCGTTGTTGACCGTCAAACACGACCGTCCCATTACTACCACTGTTCACATTATTTTGCCTGTCCCCTGTATAGCCGCTGTGCCTCTCTAAACATTGAAAGAACGACATCTATCTCTAGGTCGCCGAAAATGGTCATCCGAGGTAGAGCAGAACCTCGATTCCTCGCTGAACACAATGCGATGCGGTTCATCAGAAGTCCTTTCATCGTTACGGTTACACTCCAAACGGAAGTTTTTCTTCTGATGTTGACAGCGGTCTACACTTGTGAAGGTAGTAACTCCTTAGTCTCCGACCAGTTGTGTGGGATGACACAGAACGTTGCAGGGGATCCATTACTTGTTCTCGGATGGCAGCTGGAGATCTGAAGGGGTAACGATGTGCTTGGCGCGGATTACTGTTATACTCCCTTGAAGCGGTGAGGTGTGGTCGATGGGAGCGTTGCCGACGAATATGCCTGGACTCTCGTTCCCATGCACGCCAAAACCGGGCTGCTGTCACATCCGAATGCCCCATGGATCTGGATATTGCACATTTCTAACAGTTGGTCAAATATAGGACCTTTTCAAACTTCGACGGGTACTTTGTAAGTTTTCTATGTTATAACTTCCTATGTATCAGATTGTCTAACTGCGACTTTTCAAAGAGAGATTTTAATTTAGCTTCTCAATTAACCCTTACGACCTTAACCTGACAGCGATGTAACTCGATGCTCACTAGTGACTGTATGTAACCACTAATAACACAGCATATGAAGCTTCTGAACTGAAAGCACCTACGTGCTCTGATTGCAGTCCTCATGAACAATATTCATTTCACCTATTTTATCGGGTAACTATATTGCTGTGTAAACTTTATCTGTAATCATAATATTTGGATCTTTAATGTAACACTCTTACATCCAAACTAAATAACGTCAGAATGTGAATGCAATTTAAATGGACAATCGCTGTACCTTAAGTGCGGATAAACTATGCTCATCTCTAGCCCTAATAATCACTTTGGCTTACCTGTGCGACAACCAATGAACATCTATGCTCTCCAATTGCTTTCCTGAGATAAATCACGCTGTTTTGACTTTATTTAAATAATCTTCCCGTGTCCAGTGCAAGATATAGCCCTAGCTTAATACACAATTAACAGTCGGATCCCGCAAGTGCAGTGCGCGTCCGAAATACATTTCTTTAAATTAAAAAAAAAAAATAGGAAATGGGATGTGTAGTCTCAATGTCGAATAATTTGGAAACTAATTTCATTTCAATTTTATATTCCTTAGCAGAAACCAAATATGAACATATCTACATCGCTGGACGTTGTTATTAACAGATAGTTGAAATTTATAATAAACAGCACATTTACAATGTTAGATCTTCGACAAAATTTACATGAAATTAACTTTAAATAAAATTTATATTCAGCATCAAACAATGAAAATGGGTAAAGAGTGATGTATTCATTTCCTGAGTTAAAGCATATCAGAGAGAACAGTGCCACACAGTCGAACAATGCAACTTCCGAAACTTAAAAAAGCAAAACTGAAAATGTTCCCGAAACAGGAACAAGCAAAGTTAGCCCACACGACTGCACACCACCCTCTTTGATAAATTCCAAACTACAGCATCAGCATTTCGAAATTAGGCTTCCGCGCCGTTACACGCATCTGCTTCCAACCATGCTCCATAACCTAGTCCCCTCCCCCCCTCTCTCTCCCTCCCTCCCTCCCTCTCCCTCCCCGCCGTGGACTGACTACTTGACAACAACATAATGTTTGGAATCCAGAGAGCCTCCTTCATACATGTACTTAAGAAAAGTTGTTGGCGCAGTCAATATCGTATACGAAACTGCCATTTCTCATACTGTAACAACCTTTCACCTGATAGTGCTCTCTCACACGAGTATGCCCCCTCTGCGTGTCCTTCTCACTGATCATTCAACAACGGATGCTGTTCACGCCCCTTAAGTAACCTACAAGGTCTGATGACAACACTAAACTCTAACAACACTATCGCTCTTTGGTGGTCGTTTTGTCTATCACAGAGAATTGCAACTCTAAGCATTTACACATCCGCTGATTGTTTGTATGTGAAGGAAGTTACATTGACATCCGACTGTCTCCTCTGGTGCACCATCAGGGATTGTATTTATAACTTAAGTATCTACGTAAACAAGTCGTTCTTAACGAGGCGAAATCAGCAGATGCAAAAATAACCTCGGTAGTTTGAAATGGGAGTGTTTCAAATTACAGTCTAATAAATGATTGTTTCGTTAACGATGGCAACTCACTGAGGCCGTTCGTGGTCGATGATGTTGTCATTAGGAAGGTTAGAATGACAGGAGGCCGTAAAGAAATTCACGAAGATGTGCTTTGGGGACTGGCAGTTGACTCTGACCGTAAATGAATGTAATGTGTTCTGCATAAATAATCGAAGAAATCCATCACTGTTCTAGTACACTATTGATGATAGACCTCTGGAAGTAGCGACAACCGTAGCAGCTCAAGGAACGTGCCTGCATAGCGACGTACAGCACAACGAACTCATGGAAGTAGTTATAGTCGAAGCTAGTGGCAGCCTGAAAGCCACTGTAGGAATCTTAAGGAAATGTAGTTCAACCATAAGGAGTAATAGAAGATACGTAGAAGATCCAACGGTAGGCGGCGTGTTTCGTTACGGTATCATTTAGCACGGAGATGCTCGTCAGACTTGATTGATAGATGCTACAAGACAGGTTATTTGCATGACGTTCCAGAAAAACTCAGACAGTATACACACCTCCAACAACATACGTTTTTCATGTTAGGTGCATTGTCCTGCTACCTACTGCCACATACTCCACATCAGCGACCTTAGTAGTCATTAGACATAGTGAGAGAGCAGAAAGAGGCGCTCCGCAGAACTCACGGACTTCGAATGTGATCAGGTGATCGGGTGTCAGTTGTGTCAAACGTCTGTGCGAGAGATTTCCACACTCATAAACATCCCAAGGTCCACTGTTTCCGATGTGATAGTGAAGTGGAAACGTGAAGGGACAATTACAGCTCAAAAGCGTACAGGCCGACGTCGTCTGTTGACTTGAGACCGCCGGCAGTTGAAGAGGGTCGTAATGTTTAATAGGCAGACATCTATCCAGACCATCACACAGGAATTCCAAACTGCACCAGGATCCACTGCAGGTACTATGGCAGCTAGGCGGGAGGTGAGAAAACTTGGATTTCATGGTCCAGCAGCTGCTCATAAGCCAAACATCACGCCGGTAGAGGTCAAACGACGCCTCGCTTGGTATAAGGAGCGTGAACAGTGGACGACTGAACAGTGGCAAAATGTTGTGTGGAGTGACGAATCACGGTACTCAATGTGGTGATCCGACGGCAGGGTGTGGGTATGGCGAATGCCCGGTGAACGTCATCTGCCAGCGTATGTAGCGCCAACAATAAAATTCGGAGGCGGTGGTGTTACGGTGTGTTCGTGTTTTCAACGGAGGGGGCTTGCACCTCTTATTGTTCTGCATGGCACTATCACAGCACAGGACTGATTGATGTTTTAAGCATCTTCTTGCTTCCCACTGTTGAATAGCAGTTCGGGGATGGCGATTGCTCCTTTCAACACGATTGAGCACCTGTTCATAATGCGCGGCCTATGTCGCTGTGGTTACACGACAGTAACATCCTGGCCTGCACAGAGTCCTGACCTGAATCCTATAGAACACCTTTGGGATGTTTTGGAACGCCGACTTCGTGCCAGGCCTCACCGACCGACATCGATACGTCACCTCAGTGCAGCACTCCGTGAAGAATGGGGTGCCATTCCCCAAGAAACCTTCCAGCACCTGATTGAAAGTATGCCTGCGAGACTGGAAGCTGTCATCAAGGCTAGCCATCACCATATTGAATTCCAACATTACCGATGGAGGGCGCCATGAACGTGGCGTGCAAATAGTGTATTATTTCCTCTCATCCACAAGTTGTGTTCAAAAAATAATGGGGATTTTTATTTTTCGGTAAGTATTTTATTTATACACATTTGTCAGTGTATGTGGTTTCAAAACAGTCCACATATGTTAGCGCTTTTTCCAATCTCGAAACACTAGTGGAAGTTATAACGTTTGAATCTGTGTATCGGATGTTACAATACTGAATTCGGCGGTGTATCGGATACCAAAACACTGTTTTCCTTGTATCAGATACTACAATAGAAGTTTGCACGCTCAAATGTCATCAAATAATATACGTAAATGAAGAAGGTATCCACTTTAGAATACTGTCTTCGATATTTGTACTTATTTAATTTTTTAACCCTCAATGTATCTTCTCGTGAATTAATAAAAAAAAACCAGAAAGCTTGTTAAGAATAATAATTATAACAATATTTGCGACATCTGCATATCTAAAGATAAGATACTGAGAAGCAGTTTAACTGCGGTTAATGCTTGATTTACTTCGAAAATGATTACATATAGTGTAAAAACGCGAAAAGCCAACCAAACTATTAATGAATAAAAAGTGACACATCATGTGGCGGAACACTTCCCTTCAAAAGTTACATATATCTTAAATGTCATTACCTTTCGATGATTTATAACTCACTGTAGAACGTAGAGGACGCAAGAAACACAATGCACTTTAAATCATGTCGAAACCGTTGAGCTGCGGTAAAATACAAGTGTTAAATACATAAATCGCGTCACAAATCGGAATTCTAAAACACACGCAGTTCTCACAAATAGTGATGCTAATATCATACTTAGATTATTGTAACACTGTAACAACATAAAAAATTTGAAATCTCATCGTCAAAGAAAAGACAACGTTAAAGAGTAATTTTAGCGTTACAGTATAACAACAACCACCGACATCAAGTTCCTTGATGTTGTAACACAACTTTCAAAAAATTATTTTTTGTATGTGTGTAAAAATTCAGTGTATCAATTACCAGCCACAGATTTCGAGTGTAAATGTTTATCCACTAAAAGAAGGCGTATTCTTCAAATTTTTTAGACAGCACATGGGAGAAGCCTGGCTGTTCGATTTGTCTTCGTTCTTCCACGCGTATGAATGTAAACATTGCAGGCTGTAGCTATAAATGATTTCTGGCATAAGAAACTGATGTTATCTTGCCAGCGTATTGCATCTCTATGGCAGAGCACATATTTATCTCAATATTTATTGTGTTACAAGTTTTATTTTTCAGCTTTCCTCGTTGGGTTCAAAGAAATGGCTCTGAGCACTATGTGACTTAACATCTGAGATTATCAGTCCCCTAGAACTCAGAACTACTTAAACCTAACTAACCGAAGGACATCACACACATCCATGCCCGAGGAAGAATTCAAATCTGCGACCGTAGCGGTCGCGCGGTTCCAGACTGAAGTGCCTAGAACCGCTCGGACACATGTCCGGCTTTTCTCGTTGGGAAGGCGCAACACTTCGATGTGGGACCGATCAGCTATTGGTGCTGTTTTATAATTGATTTACAATGTTCATTTTTGCTTATCGTATTTTAATGAATCATACAGTATTGGGCGGTTATCAAATCACGATACACAATTTACATTCTCTAAAGTCCCGACGGTCCACATCCTCTATTACGCCACCTCCAGAACCAATCTGGAACACTTACAAACTTCATACTGGTAAAGTTTTATTCGAAATATTTGAGTGAGCGGAGGTGGAAGCCAACTCACAAACTGTTGAGAACCGTGTTGTGACTTGGCAAGACAGCCAAGTCACAATGAGAGGAAGCCGAAAGGCACGCGTTAAGCTCACGCAGATTGGCGTGAGGTCTGGAACAGTTAAAGGAATTAATAGTAGCAAATAAAGTACGTAGTTGATGTAATACTTAACTTTAATCCACAATTGTAGAACATCTCTCTTGACGCTACATGTTGTTGTTGTTGTTGTTGTGGTCTTCAGTCCTGAGACTGGTTTGATGCAGCTCTCCATGCTACTCTATCCTGTGCAAGCTTCTTCTTATCTCCCAGTACTTACTGCAACCTACATCCTTCTGAATCTGCTTAGTGTATTCATCTCTTGGTCACCCTCTACGATTTTTACCCTCCACGCTGCCCTCCAATGCTAAATTTGTGATTCCTTGATGCCTCAAAACATGTCCTACCAACCGATCCCTTCTTCTAGTCAAGTTGTGCCACAAACTTCTCTTCTCCCCAATCCTATTCAATACCTCCTCATTAGTTACGTGATTTACCCACTTTATCTTCAGCATTCTTCTGTAGCACCACATTTCGAAAGCTTCTATTCTCTTCTTGTCCAAACTAGTTATCGTCCATGTTTCACTTCCATACATGGCTACACTCCATACAAATACTTTCAGAAACGACTTCCTGACATTTAAATCCATGAAATGATAATTAAATGGACACCCTAGCTGCAAACAGGCGTTGATGTACTTCATTGGGGACATGTTGAAAATGTGTGCCCCGACCGGGACTCGAACCCGGGATCTCCTGCTTACATGGCAGACGCTCTATCCATCTTTTTTTTTCAGTAGGTCAGGGGGCAGAGTGGGCAGGGGTCGTACTTGGAGGCCTGGCCACGGTGTCCCCGTCTCCTGACAGGATAAGGGAGAGGCAGCAGGAAGGAAACATTGATATTGTAATTTTTTTTAGTAACAATAGTATTTTATTTATTCATTTAATTTTAATGTCCCAAAAGAAAAATCATATATAAAAAAGAAGGGAAATAAATATAGGGCCGAAGTGACATCCTCGTCACTTCACTGGGAGTAAATCCTATCCCTCGAAACAACGTAAACCTGGGACTCCCCACCGCTTCGGGGGGTTATGAAACATGCTGCCTAGAAAGTTCACAAAATGCGTTTTATATTTACAGTGGCGTGTGATGATTTCGTGTTGTTCTAGTAGATAATGCCAATAGTCCATGACCGATATCAAGGTCCGCGAGAGCACGTAGTGTGATGCGTGTCCTCCAATCCATCGGATTGCCGATGTTTTGTGTGAGGGGAAAAAGACAGGGTCAGGGAAAAATAAAGCGTCCGTCGTGATCGTGGATTCGTCGGTGCGTCGGAGGAGGGCCATGATGCGTTGCGTCAGCCGCCAAACATCCTTTGCCTCACCGCACTGCAGAGAAT
Organism: Schistocerca americana; assembly: GCF_021461395.2. Lineage (NCBI taxonomy): Eukaryota > Metazoa > Arthropoda > Insecta > Orthoptera > Acrididae > Schistocerca > Schistocerca americana. Next base: position 229,472,681 of record NC_060123.1, read on the forward strand.
GTTCGTCGGTGTCCTGCATGCCACATATAAGGGAGAGCGGGGAATCCACCATGCGAATGTCGTACAATCGTTGGCGGTTGACTGTCTTGCGGTTGATTAGTGTATACCATGGCGATCACGCTGCTGTGGTGAGGAGAGGTGTGTGGACCGCTCGCCAAATCTGTCGCCAGTTTCGAGTTGGGTATTTAAGTTCGACAACATTGCTGCCATGATGACGCCGCAAGTATCGATATATCTCACGGGTAGTGGGGATTCTGGTAGAAGGTATCTGTAACTGAACATAACTAAAATCAACAAAAAATCGCGCGACGTGAGAAAACGAGGGCGAGTTGGTGCCTACTGCTACCGGTGGTTCAAAGGACGTGGGAAGAAGCACATCCAGGATGGCCGACGCGATGGCGTGTTGCCGCTGGTTCCAAGTTCGTAGCGTCGCTCGCAGGTATAGAGCTAGAGCCTTGTTCCGCACATCCGTGAGGTTAAGTCCTCCAGAATGGTATGGGGGAGTTAAAGTCTCGTATTTGATCTTAAACAACATTCCTTGGCTGACATAGTATCCAAAGGCCGCCATTAATCTGTCAGCGAGACCATGTGGCATTGGCAGTACCTGTGCCAAGTGCGGCAGTCGCGAGGCCAGGTGAACATTAGTGTAGTCCACCCTTTGGAGCAGGTCGTGCGTTCGGAGTGAATTGTTGCGTATGTGCAGTCGGACGTTCTGGAGGAGACGTCGATAGCCCGCCGCCGCTGATTGCCGTAGCGATCGGGTGAACAAGACACCTAAGCATCGCAAGATGTCCACCGTCGTAAACGGACTTCGCAGAGCGTCCAGCCCTCGACCGATGTGCATGATCTTGGTTTTATTCATGTTGACCCCGCTTCCCGCAGCTACCCCGTACGTAGTAAGAAGGGTAACCACCTGACTTACTTCGTTCTCCGACCGGACGAGTATCATCAAGTCGTCGGCATATGCACGACACGTGAAGGAGCTCGCACGGAGTCGGACGCCTGTTAGAGTCCGTCTAAGAGTCTGCATCAATGGTTCGAGCGCTATTGTAAACAGTATCATCGACAAGGGACATCCTTGCCTAACTGAGCTGCGAACAGGAATCGTTCCTACTTCCCTGCCATTGACTCTCACCGTCGAAGAAGCGCCGCGAAGGAGGCGCATGAGGACGGTAATAAAATCCTGTGGTATCGCCATGCGTCGCATGGTCGAGTCAAGGAAATCATGGTTGATCCTGTCAAAGGCACGATCAAAATCCACCGATACGAACGCCGCTCGCATGCGACAAGCTTCCGTCAGGGAAATTACGTCACGGTATTCGCCGAGGATAGAATGTACGGTATGTTGCTCCGAACCCCTAGACAAGCCTGGTCTGGTGGTATTGTTTTGGATATTACAATCTTGAGCCTTGCCGCCAACATTCGCGCAAAGATCTTATAGTCAGTATTGAGCATCGTGAGCGGTCTAAATTGATGGGCGCTGTTACTCGCTGTCGATTTCGGTATTGGTATAAGCAGTCCCGCCATGAACTGCGACGGAACATCCGTGTCAGGGCTCAATAACTCGTTATACATCAATACCAACGGGGACATCATTAAATCCGCAAATGCGCGGTAAAATTCGGGTGTCAACCCATCTGGCCCAGGGGATTTATGCACCGCACCCTTCGCGAGTGCGCCCCGGATGTCATCTTCCGTTAGGGGTGCCAATAGCACCTCTGCATCCGGACCATCCACCTCTGTTTGCATCTGTCGCAAAATTTCTTCTTCTGTCCGATTGTCCGTCGGCGTCCCAGTGAAAAGGAGGCGGTAATGCTCCAGAAACTCAGCAGCAATGGCCTGTTGTGACGTCAAGGGCCGACCATCGTCATCATGGAGGACTGTGATTAGGGATCGGCGATTACGCGCATGTCCCTTGGACACATGATGCATGCCAATACGTTCTCCATCGACGTTGTCCAAGCACCGAGCACGGATCGAAAGTCCCTCCAGTCGACGTCTCGTGATCGATAAAATGCAGGCCTGAATGCGATGGACTTCCGCTTGACGTTCGGGCGATGGGGCCCTGGAGGACAGGTCGCGGAGCACCATGTAGTAATAGTCAAGTGTATCTCGGAGCCATTTCGCTTTTTCCTTGCCATACGTTATGAGAGCTCTTCGTATCGCCGGTTTTGCACACTGCAGCCACAACGAAAGAATCGTACGGTGCAGCGGCAGACGGCGAGTGCAAGTCTGCCATGTTTCTTCGATCCGCTGGCGACATTCGAGATCCACCAATAAGGAGGAATTAAGTTTCCAGGAACTACGACTCCGCCAGACCCGCTGCCGTGGGAGGGTTAACGTGCATAAATACGCAAGGTGATCCGTAAAAGCTGTGGGCCAACGTTCAGCAGCCAACACGTGATCTCTTAATCCGTCAGAAACATAAATCCGATCCAGCCTGCTCGCCGAGTGGCTAGTAAAATACGTGTAGCCCTCTCGCTGCCCATGGATCTTTTCCCACGTGTCCATAAGGGCCATGTCCCGGCAGATCGTGTTCAATGCGTGGCGGGAGCTGAAATTAGGAGTTTGATCCTTCGGTGTGAGTACACAGTTAAAATCCCCCCCTACCAAGATGTGGTCATACCTCCCATGGAATAGGGGGGCAATCTCCTCCGAGTAGAATCGTGCACGCGCCTGTCGATTGTCAGATCCGGAGGGTGCATAGATGTTGACGATACGAATGCCGTTCACGGTCATAGCCAAACCCCGAGCCGAAGGAAGGTAATCGAGGTCACACATCGGAATCCCTTCCCGGACTAGTATCGCTGTGCCACGTCCTCCATCTGGAGTCGGCGCTAGATAAGTGTTGTATCCATGCACGTCAGGAAAAGCAGCATTGAAGGTTTCCTGCATCAGCAGAATATCAACGTCTGTGGCGTAAATCATGTCCCGGAGAAGTTGCATCTTTGCAAGCGAACGTGCGGTGTTAATGTTCACTGTGCCCACCTTATAGGCTTGGTTCGTTGTCGTTGTCATGCTCGTGTCATGTCATTGAGAACTCCAAGGGCTTTAGTCCACTATTCGTGCTCAGAGGGGTGCCCGCCAACGGGCTGCCCTCCTTCGTTGTCGTTCCGTGGTGTGCATCCTGTAGGTGAGTGGTCATCATGTGGGGGTGGCAATTCCTGTAGGTCTTCGACTGGTTCCGCCCAGTCGCAGTGGTCATCCATCCGAGAAACGTCCTCTGATGTATTTCGACGTGGCTGCCGGGACATTGGTGTCCCTGACTCCTTCGTCGGCAGCGCTGGGTCAGTCGGTGTCAATGAAGAGGGACCATCTAAAAGGCAGGACATCCGGTCACCATCGGACGGAATCCTGTCAGCGTCCTCTGAAGACACGTGTTCTATGTCAGACAGTTCTTCGGCTAGGATACCTTCCGTGTCCCCTAGGCTAGGGGGGGACGTGTCACCCGAACTATGGCGACGCTTTTTGCGACGCTTCGGTGATCGCTGTTTGCGTGCCCTGCCCTCTGCTGCCTCACTGTGTTCGTCGGTCGTTCGTTGGTCCGTTGCCGGCGCCACCGTCTGGAACTCCACTTCCACGTCTCTTGCTACATGTGAGTTTTCGGAAGGTTCCTCCCTCAACTGTCGTGACATGGGTGCAGGGACATTCTCCGAGTCGCCTCCATGCTCCCGTAACTCGGTTTGCTCTTGCATAAACACGTCCTTGTCACGCTCCGAACTTGGCATCACTTCCCGGCGGGCCACCGACACGTACGTCATCGGCAGTTGCGTGGGAACTTCCCGCTGTGACGCTTCTCCACGTGGCAGTTGCACGACGCGGCGTTGGATGCACTCCGAGCGGATATGTCCTTCTCCACCACAGCCAGAACAGGTGCGTGGCTGGCCATCGTAGATCACAATAGCTCGACATCCGCCAATGTATAAATAAGACGGGATATGTTTAGTAAGGACGATCCGCACCTGTCGCACGCCGTTTAGCACAGGATAGGTATTAAAACTAGCCCAGCGTTCAGGCGTATGACTAAGTACCGTTCCATATGGTCGCAGCGATTCAGTAACCATAGATTCTAGCACCTCAAACGGCAATTCAAAGATCCGAATGACCCTCACACCCAATCCTGAAGGAGCTACTGTTACATCGCTGATATGGCCATCAGAGTGTCAAAATTTAAATTCTCTTTGAGCAGCGGAGAGAGTTCTTTCACACGCAGCTTCATCGGTCATCTTTACGTACATTGTACTGCTTACAATGGACAGGTGTATTCCAATTATGTCTGCAGCAGGTAAACGAACTTCTTCCCTCAAAAAACGCTCTATTTCGAAAGCTTTGGGTCTGGCAAATTCGTTGTCGAACGTAAATTGGAGCGAAGTCTTTCGAAAATTGTGTGCCATGGCGATCGAGTCAGACAACAACACGCGCGAGTACCGGCGGTGTAAACACTTCCTCGTTCACGCGCGCCCGCGGCCGGGACAGCAGGTCCGTGCCGCGCCACTGCCTAAAGCAGACTGACCATCTGAGCCACCGCGGGCACAGAGGATAGTGCGTCTGCAGGGACTTATCCCTTGCACGCTCCCCGTGAGATCCACATTCCCAACATGTCCACAACACTACATTCGTAGTGCGCCTAATAGATGTTTGCCCATCATACTCACTACTCGTGGCAGATTAATCTACCAAGTCCCGTACGAGTTCGGGCATAGCGTGTGCGTTCGCACAAGAAGGTCAATGGCCGGGAAGCCATTAATTATTATTTCATTTCTAGCAAAGCTGCATGGTCATCCACGGTAACTGTTCTTTCGGGAACAGATACTACCGTCATATATAGTTAAAAATATGGCTTCCCGGCCATAGACCTTCTTGTGCGAACGCACACGCTATGCCCGAACTCGTACGGGACTTGGTAGATTAATCTGCCACGAGTAATGAGTATGATGGGCAAACATCTATTAGGCACACTACGAATGTAGTGGTGTGGACATGTTGGGAATATGGATCTCACGGGGAGCGTGCAAGGGATAAGTTCCTGCAGACGCACTATCCTCTGTGCCCGCGGTGGCTCAGATGGATAGAGCGTCTGCCATGTAAGCAGGAGATCCCGGGTTCGAGTCCCGGTCGGGGCACACATTTTCAACATGTCCCCAACGAAGTACATCAACGCCTGTTTGCAGCTAGGGTGTCCATTTAATTATCATTTCATTTCTAGCAAAGCTGCATGGTCATCCACGGTAACTGTTCTTTCGGGAACAGATACTACCGTCATATATATTTAAATCTATACTCGATGTTAACAAATTTCTCTTTTTCAGAAACGCTTTCCTTGCCATTGCCAGTCTACATTTTATATCCTCTCTATTTCGACCATCATCAGTTATTTTACTCCCTAAATAGCAAAACTCCTTTACTGTTCTAACCACAATATAAAATAATATCAAATGCTATGGCGTCTTGCTAGGTCGTAGCTGAAGGCTATGCTAACTATCGTCTCGGCAAATGAGAGCGTAGTTGTCAGTGATCCATCTCTGGCTAAGTCGGCTGTACAACTGGGGCGAGAGCTAGTACGTCTCTCTAGACCTGCCGTGTGGTGGCGCTCGGTCTGCTATCACTGACAGTGGCGACACGCGGGTCCGACGTATACTACCGGACCGCGGCCGATTTAAAGGCTACCACCTAGCAAGTGTGGTGTCTGGCGGTGACACCACAAACCGGAAAGCTAAATTACATTTTCAAAGAATATGATCATTAAGAAAAAGTAGAAATGTTACATTGAAATTTACTACTTGTGTTTCAGAGTTAACTTAAATGTGAACGGTTATTAATGGCTTGCATTTAAGTTTAAATGTAAAACTTATATTGATTCTGGACCAAGTGCTGTATGTTTGTCACAGAAACTAGGAATAGGTAGTCCCTGACGGGATATGTTAGAAGGCAAAGGTATTTTTGGAGAGTCAACATAGGTGATAATGTCGCAGAATGTAAGTGCTTATGTTGCAGCTTTAATGTTTCGAAGATATATGTAAAGCAAAGAGCCTCTATAATTCATGAAGAGTATTGAAACTAATGCCTGATTTTTTATGTATGGCAAATCAGTCCATAATGCAGGGTTCTATAATGCTGAGATCTGAGACTGAACATACGTGGGTAATCCCAAAAGTAAGGTCTCCTATTTTTTTATAAGTACATAGACCTGTTTATTTCTACAATGGTTTAATCAGTTTACAGTTTGAACATTTAGTTATCTTGCGACATAATCACCATTTCAGTAGATGTATTTTTGTAGACGCTGTGGCAGTTTTTGTATGCCCATGTCATACCAGCTCGCCGCCACGCTGTTCAGAAAGTTACGAACCTTGCATGGGGGCTTAATTATTAGGTTTGAATTTGAAAATAATTTTTATTTTTGGTGGCTGTATGTCCGATTACGCTGTTTCGTAAACGGTTGGCCCTGACTAGTTTTTGTACGCAATCTGACTGCATAGAACAACAACAAAGAATGAAATGAAAATTTCAGTTAATACAATTAATTAATTAAGTCCCCAGCAACTATAAAACCTACGAAGCCAACAAAGCACAAGTGTAGCTGTTCTGTGTGTGGAAGTGTGACTCAACGTACACATCTGGCACGGTTCTTCTTCACTAAGACAAGAAATTTTAAATATCATTTATACTGAAGTAATTAAAAAAATAAAAATACTATAATTGCGTAAGGAAAGCAGAATTACACTCTAATACAAGAACACAAGCCAGATGCTTTGTTGACTGAACCTGTAATGCTGCATTATTTAAGACATTGAGATAATAAAAAGAAAAGGAAAAATTTTTTTTCTTTTACCTTCATATATTGACCAAAATCACTCTAATCATTACAATATATCTCCACACCGACTCTCTACTACCACATCTCAACAAGAACTCTCCACCACGACCTCTCGACAAGCACTCTTCACTACCACATCTCAGCAAGCACTTTTCACTAGCACATCTCAACAAGCACTGACTACTACGAGTTCTCCCCAAGCACTGCCAGTGGAGGCGGCTGAATAATACTCTTTGGCGCAATCTCTGGCGCTGTGGCTCAGTGTAGCCACCTTTCATATGCCCCTCCTCCACAGGCCAGAATTTGATGGTATTTTTGCCAGCATTGGTGGTGAAAATACCACCAAATTCATCCACAAAAATACAGACAAAAATAAAAGATAATATTAATACCTAAATACCACATTATTAGTTAAAATTTTGGCTTTGCACTGACCTTTCAATAACCTAATATATGAAATACAGTAGGCAATACAAATTCTTTCATACATGTGACTTTACATAATAGTTTACACAATACACAAAAAATCAGTTTATAGAAATGTTCACATAAAATGCTTTCAATGATTAAAAAAAAAGTAATTGATAGTTCCAGCAGTAGCACCCAGCAATGGTCTACAGGTGCAGACACCAACAAGTGACATCATTCAGCAGAAGCAGTTCCATTAGTGGCACTCAGCAATGTTGAGCAAGTACAGACACCAACAGGTGACATTAGTTCAGTAGAAGCAGTTCCATCAGTGGCACCCAGCAATGTTGAACAGGTGCAGACACCAACAAGTGACATTACTCAGCAGAAACAGTTCCATTAGTGGCACCCAGCAATGTTGAACAGGTGCAGACACCAACAAGGGACATTATTTCAGTAGAAGCACATCATTAGTGGCACCCAGTAATGTTGAGCAGGTGCAGTCAGCAAGAAGTAACATCATTTCAGTAGAAACAGTTCCAACAGTGGCACCCAGCAATGTTGAGTAGGTGCAGACAGCAAGTAGTAACATCATTTCAGTAGAAGCAGTTCCATCAGTGGCACCCAGTAGTGTTGACAGGTGCAGACAGCAACAAGTGACAACATTTCAGTAGAAGCAGTCCATTAGTGGCACCCAGCAATGTTGAACAGGTGCAGACCCCAAGTGACATCATTTCAGTAGAAGCAGTCCATTAGTGGCTCCCAGCATTGTTGAACAGGTGCAGCCACCAACAAGTGACATCATTTCAATAGAAGCAGTTCATCAGTGGCACCCAGTAATGTTGAACAGGTGCAGACACCAACAAGTGACATTATCTCAGTAGAAGCAGTCCATCAGTGGCACCCAGTAATGTTGAGCAGGTGCAGGCACCAACAAGTGACATTATCTCAGTAGAAGCAGTTCATCTGTGGCACCCAGTAATGTTGAACAGGTGCAGACACCAACAAGTGACATTATGTCAGTAGAAGCAGTTCCAATAGTGACACCCAGCATTGTTGAACAGGTGCTGACACCAACAAGTGACATTATTTCAGTAGAAGCAGTTCATCAGTGGCACCCAGTAATGTTGAACAGGTGCAGACAGCAGACCATAATATTCACTATCACTGATCACACTGTTCATCAGAGTTTATAAGCAGAAATTAAACATGTCCTAGTGGCACCAATCATGTGGAAAAAGTACAAGTAACAGTCCATAATATTCACCATCACTAATCAGACAGTTCATCAGCAGAAGTTAAACATATCTAAGTGGTACCCATTATGTTGAAAAAGTGCAGGTAACAGTCCATTATATTCACCATCACTAATCACACAGTTCATCAGCAGAAATTAAACATTTCTAAGTGTCACACATCAATGTTGAACAAGTGCAGGTAACAGTTACATACAAATTCTAATAAACACACAAATGATATCAGATAATTGTCATATTAACTATTACAAATACTCAAATATCAGTAAACCTATAACATTTATGTGTGTCAGTGCAAGCCACAGCAAACAAGTAAAATAATATTTAGGAGATAGGTTGGGACTAATTATTTGGGATTAGGAAAGGAAAACACACAAAACACACTCACTCATCTTTCATCCACATTAAGTACTACTGTGTAATTGAATAGTGTTAACTGTGTAAATGCAAATCTGTCAAAATTTGATGTTCATCATGTGTATCAAGTAGTAGTGGCAGCGATGTATAACAGTCAATAATAGTTAAGTCAACGTCATAGTCATCATGTCAAGACCAATGTTTGCCAAGCCAGATCAAAATGTACTGTTGCTGAACAACTGTCAGTGTGCCAAGATATGCAAATACTTCCTCTCTCCAAAAAAAAAGTATATACTGCTTAGTGATTTGATAAAGTGTGTGTAGACAATCTTCCTTCCACTTTAGTGTTCTAGTCTGCTATCTTCATCCTCCTTGTTCCATATAGACCAACAAAAAAAATATGCACCTCACTTACTTTACCTCTTATCCACCAAAACTCCAATAATCATCAGCATCACATAATCTCAATACTTCAATAATACCTCTTACGTCGATACATATAAATCTTATCATCAATATCATTTACCTTACCTCTTGTCCACAAAAACTCCAATAATCATCAACTTCATATAATCTCAATACCTCAATAATACCTCTTCAATACGTCGATACATATAAACCTTATTATCAATATCATTTCACTTCCATAACAACTCTTTCCTCTAGTCTGTCTCCTCGAACAAGTACAGATAAAATCCTAATGCAAACCTCATCATCCCATACAATCCGAAGACACACTGTCAACACACAACCTCTGTGTAATTCATCTGACCCAAATCTTCTACTCATTATGAATTATAAACAAAAGAAATGCATACATGACCTCTAACAGACTTAGTTCGAATAACTCTCAGTAATTAAGTACGATTACGGAGTGTGAATGATCATAATATTTCACAGTGTGTACACCACTTCAAGAATTATGGCAGAAGCAAACATGTGGAGTATTTTTGTGTCAAGTGTCACTTGCTATTTCAATTGCTCACGAAGAATGCAGTGTAATAATTGTTAATGGTCTAAACCTAGTATTGGTATGTCATGTCGTTAGCTTCCTTCCTATTAGCATAAATTTATACAGCTTCCATAAAACCTCCAGCTCATGTGACTTCTATGAAGTTTCTTGTACTAATGTCGTTTATGTCGAATTACAGCAGTTCATTTTCCTATCTTAAGAATATAAGGCACTGAGCGTAAGCAAAACATGCAATAGCGAGTAAATATACCAGTAGAGAACAGAATGTCAATAAGTGGATGCAGCACAATTCTTACAACGAGGCTCTGCCAAGCAAACAATCTATAATTAATACAATAATGTGACCTAAACTCTATGTTCATACACAGTATATCAGCATTTCTATATACCAAATTAAAGAGTAGTTATGACAACAAAACAGAAATGTGTAAATATGCAATCCATAAGCAAGGCAGCAAATATGTTATCTAACATAATAAACAGGTCATTAGCAAATAAATGTTCATATGTAATCTTAATAAGTAAACATGAAGGCGCAAGCAGATAAATCACAAAGTATAACTTACATGCATAACCACAGTCAGCACAATTAATCAGGTTACAATTATAATTTAAATAAATAAGCACAGCAGGCACATAATAGAAAAATATGACATCAGTGAAAAAGCAGTGCAGCCAACCGATGCATAATATACACAAGTTACAACCCAGTTCATTAATAATCATTGTCAAAATCAGTTAACGTACGCAAGCACGTCGCTTCACAAGTAAATTCATAGAACATGAAATTAGCACAAAGCATGAATCACGTAATTGCGAGCAGTAAATTACGTCTAAAGTACGTACCAAAGTGGAAATATGTTACCTGAAAAATAAACTCAATTAATAGTTACCTTTTTAGTTTATTAGTTTCTTCTTGGAAATTACATTCTTTCTGAAATTTTCTCGATAGCAAGTCCTCTTAACGTCGGAGACACACAGAATTTACCTGAAGTTCTTAAATATTTTATACAACCGTATCCTGAAAAATACTGAATGTTAATAACATAATTCATCAAGTCACTATAGCTTTATACTGAATTTAGTCGGAGAAATTAGACTGTGTATTTGTTTACGGCTGTCAGTGCATTCGCACTGAGCGCTCGATCAGCTGGCGCGTGACGTAGGAAGTAATTGTTTGCGGTTAGCAACTGCCTTGTGCGGGGCGCAGACTTGACTGTTGCTTTGAGTATGTGCCGCCGCCAAAACACAGGGCGGTATCCTTGTACTCTCTGCGTGTTTACATGTAGCTGTTAGTTTCTCTAAAGTATGTCATTCCACAAAAATTTTAATGTTAGGTATATGATGTATTCCCTTAGAGCGTCGTGATGTAAGAGTTTCTACTTCAACAGTGTTGTCATGTATAATTTTGCGAATTCTATATGGACCGTTATAAAGCAGAAAAAATTTGCGACACAAGCCTTTTCCTTTGTGAGACAAACGATGAGGCTTAATTAACACCTTTTGGCCAACTGAAAAAGTTTTTAAACGACCAGGACGCTTAGCTGATTTCTCTCTTCTAGCAGCCGCAGATGCAGTATTTTGTAGAGCCAAGTTCACAACTTTCAGAATGCCGCAGCTTCCGTGAAGGCGGAAAGGGAACGATTTCAGATATGCGATTTGTTGGTGCTTTGTTTTTTAATATCAGGTTATGCGGTAAAGAAGTTGAGTCATTAGGAAGTTCATTCAGAATGTTTTGAAAAATATGAAGATACTGATCCCAAGTTCTGTGATTCTGATGACAATAAAGACGACACAATTTATTGATTTCCTTCATCCATCTCTCTGAAGCGTTAGATTGAGGGTGAAAAAGTGAAATGAAAATTGGTTTAATTTTACGACGCCGTAGAGTACGAAGCCAAATTTTAGGACGAAACTGTGATCCATTATCTGATATAACCTTATCAACATGACCAACTTCTTTAAGAAAATGTTTGATGAAAGCGTTAGATACTGAACAAGCTGTTGCTTTGCGTAACGGTGTAAAACACATATATTTTGATGTCAGTTCCACTGCTACGAAAATGTACGCAAAACCATTAGTAGAACGAACCACTGGACCGAACAAATCGACTGCAGCCATGTCCTTTAATTTCGCTGGAATGATAGGAAACAACTGTGCTCTGTGAGAAATTGTTGGCGGCTTAGCCTTTTGACATAATTTGCATTTGGCCAGAACAGATCGAATACGTTTTTCCATATTACTGAAGTAGCAATTTTCCCGTAATTTATGAAAGCATTTTCTGGGACCAAAGTGCGCATAACTGAAATGCGTATACCAAATCAGCTTATTAACCCACTCATCAGGAATACAAACCAACCAAACAGAGTTGTCGACCGATTTTCATTTAAAAAGAACTTTCCAGATAGTTCGCAAAAACGAGGTGTGGCCAAATTGTCCAATCTAACAAAGCGTCTAAGAAAATTACAGACACCAAGGAAACTACGAACATCACGTTTTGTGGTAGGAACAACATAATTACAAATAGCGTCTAATTTCTCTGGATCAGGAAGAATACCTTCCGTAGAAATAATGTGACCGAGAAATTTCACCTGAGAACGACCAAATTCAGATTTTTCTAAGTTCACTGTAATGCTAACTCTTGCAAAAATACGTAATAATAAATCCAAAATTTTGTTGTGCTCACTCTAAGAACGTTTAGCAATAAGAATATCGTCAACATATGAAGTAATATTGTTACGAAGATAAACAGGTAAAATTTCGTTTAAGCTACGAATGAATGCTAATGAAGATACAGTAAGTCCAAACGGTAATTTCCGAAATCACTTTTAGGTAAAATAGTCATATCCGGTTATTGTTTAACGATTCTCTAGATAGATTGATAGTCGAAGAGTTGTTTTGACAGATGCAAAGAATAGTAAAAGAGTAGGCAGCGGTGCAGAAAACTAAAAGGGAAATAGCACCACTACAGCTCGGGGCCCTATGCTCGCTACGGCACATATTCACTTAGTGTAGTGAATCCCCTGAGGACCTTAATAGCCGCACATAATTTCCAGTTTGTGACCTAGTGGCAAATTTGGCGGAAGTGCGTACATAAATTGATCTAACCATGCACATGGATGTATGTCATTCTTAGAATTGCCGAAGATCTTAAATTTCCGAACAGTCAGAATGTGTTTATAGTCAAAGTTTTCGCCTCGTGGCGACAAAGACCTACCGCGTCTGTCCCAGTCACAATGACGATTATTGTTAAATTCACGCGCCTGGCGCTCTCTTGTTGCATCCCGTACATGAAACAAACTACTTTCTTCAAACCCCTCTGCTATCTGTGATTCCATATTTCTTTTGCTGTCTTTTTCTACGATTTCGCCTTCAATTTGTTTGACTTGCTTTCGTAATGCCTCAACTTCCCTTTTAACGCGTTCATTAAATTTTCCCTGATTTTCAACATGTCTATTTATGTTCTGGTACTCTTCGGTTTCTGCAAATGGTAATGGAGCTGTATCATCCGAATCTCTGTCCCCATTTAAACTAAGACTTGTCAATTTATCTGAAATCTCCTCAACTCTTTCCGATAAGTCACCTATTTTTTCTTTCTGCTTATTTACGTCTTCCGTAAGTGTCGCGACTCGGGTTTCAGTATTGACAGATTTGGTGGTTAACTGTTCATATTGTTGTGTTAGATTATTTATTCTGTCATTTGGTACGGATTCCTCGATTCTCTCAAATATTTCTTCCTTATCGTGCGCACGTTGTAAATTTAGCTCTGAAAATTTCTGTACTATCACGTGATCTTTTTCTTCCCGTTCTCTGTCCTGTTCCTCTTGTCTGATTTCTGTTGAAATTAAACTATTATTGTGAGCATTCAAAATCGGTTGTACTTCTTCTCTAAATTCTTTCTTTGATTCATCTTTCATGTTTTTGAAACATCGTGAGCCTAACTGTGTTTCCATTGTTTCCATCTCGGTTTTACTTGTTCCTATTTGTGAGCCTAACCCTCTTATCACTGCTTTCATCTCAGTTCTAATTGTTCCTAACTCTGTTTTTAATTCAGATCCCAAATTTAATATTGCACTCATTAACTGCTCCATTTCTTCTGTCGTTAACCACGTAATCTGTGAATTTTCTGATTGAGAAAAATTTTGAACTGTTTCCGGACTATTTTCCCTACTTATTAAATTGTTTTCAACACCATTATTCATCATACTGTTATCCTGTGTTGGCGAGTTCGCCATGTCAACAATTTGGTTATTCTCACTATTCATCATTTTCGCCTTTTTCATCGATCGCGTAATCATTTACAAAACATACAAAACTCGTCACTGTACGAAAATTACACACAATGACTCCTCATCTCCAACAATACCATTTACACGAAATGTTTCCCTCAAACACGATTAATCGAACAATTGAAATAATTGCACTAAATTGTCAAACCCGTAGACAAGACAACACAAATTAAATTTTGAAAAATACCATTAGAAGAATGCCAATTACCAAATCTACACATGCAATATAGACTACAATTACTAAACTACAAATTACTACAACAATACTACTGTCTACTATTTTTACAATCAGAAGATTCCGAGGGACGATCCGAAGCAGCGGTCGCTACGTGCATGGGGGTTTAATTATTAGGTTTGAATTTGAAAATAATTTTTATTTTTGGTGGCTGTATGTTCGATTACGCTGTTTCGTAAACGGTTGGCCCTGACTAGTTTTTGTACGCAATCTGACTGCATAGAACAACAACAAAGAATGAAATGAAAATTTCAGTTAATACAATTAATTAATTAAGTCCCCAGCAACTATAAAACCTACGAAGCCAACAAAGCACAAGTGTAGCTGTTCTGTGTGTGGAAGTGTGACTCAACGTACACATCTGGCACGGTTCTTCTTCACTAAGACAAGAAATTTTAAATATCATTTATACTGAAGTAATTAAAAAAATAAAAATACTATAATTGCGTAAGGAAAGCAGAATTACACTCTAATACAAGAACACAAGCCAGATGCTTTGTTGACTGAACCTGTAATGCTGCATTATTTAAGACATTGAGATAATAAAAAGAAAAGGAAAATTTTTTTTTCTTTTACCTTCATATATTGACCAAAATCACTCTAATCATTACAATATATCTCCACACCGACTCTCTACTACCACATCTCAACAAGAACTCTCCACCACGACCTCTCGACAAGCACTCTTCACTACCACATCTCAGCAAGCACTTTTCACTAGCACATCTCAACAAGCACTGTCTACTACGAGTTCTCCCCAAGCACTGCCAGTGGAGGCGGCTGAATAATACTCTTTGGCGCAATCTCTGGCGCTGTGGCTCAGTGTAGCCACCTTTCAACCTCTTCTTTCACCTCTAGTCCAATCAAATAGTAGATATACCTTGCAAAAGGTGGGGTAGAAGAGTTTATTTTTCCAACTCGTTCATATGGTTGGAAAGATTAGAAAAGCGAGTTTTGCCAACAAAATTTCGCTTGGGAAAACTTTCTGCAGTCAAAAAACTTCGAAAATTTCGGACTTTTTTCAGTTTTTTCAAAATATCTCAGTTTCATTTGCTCCTATCGCTTTAAAGTCTATTTTCTTTTTTAAGGAGCACAAAATTCTCTACAAATTTGATTCTTGCCATTTTTTCTACTCCCAATATATAAGGCGCTACAGCGCTTCAAAAAATACCAATTTTTCAAATTTCGAGCATAATGGCAAGATACCTTATTTTTGAACACTGTTTTTTTCAGTTTACGTTTGTGTAGTATAAATACATTATACATCATGTTATAAGTTGCAATTTACCACCTCACTTTCAGGTATTCAATTTCTCTGTATGCAACATGAGGATTGCTGGGCACCCAACTATTGTGATTCTTACATCACTACCTGAAGTTCACTATGGGCCACCTTAGCCCTGGTATTTGTGAAACTATAAATATAAAAATACATCATTAAGACACACACACACACACACACACACACACACACACACACACACACACACACGCACGCACACAAAATAAATTGTCTCAGGAAACTGAACTATTATTAGCAGCTATAGCAACCTAATTGGGTAGATAATTATTCTTGTGTATAAAAGCCACACAGTTGACATTAAAAATAAGTAGCTTTATTACAATTAAAACGCATTGTCAGTTACTAAAAAAGTTGACAGTTCTGGGTGTGTAATACTTGTAATATTCCACTTAAGCGCACTTGAGACAGATATGAGCATCACTTCCAACGTTTTGATGGGCCAGGTTCCTCAGTGTCACCAGAAATACGTTGAGTTACGGATTCAGGGTCTGTACATAGAGTTGATCCCAGATTGACCTCTTCTTTAAACAGCGAGTCAGCCTCAGCAAGTTCGTTGGTTTCGTCAGCGGTTTCCTCAACATTCACCATAACATCTCCTTCACTGTCTTCATATAAAAATTTTGGCACGTTTCCACAGTTGACCCCAATACATTTCTTGCAAATTGAAGAACATTTCAAACCCACTTTTCTGCAGGAGCAAGCTCCGCCACAGTTCAACTTGCATGAGCATGAAACAATGTGAAGAACTGCTTCAGGTGCTGGATCTTGGCTCATTATAAAGGGTATTGGATCGTGGTCACTGTGATTCCAGCTCCATTTCTCAGGAGGTTCCCAGTTTCCCATCCAACTTAGGACATGTTGGTAAGTCCGCAACGAATGATGTTGTGCAGCATCTTGTGTAGGTGGCAACCGTGCAAGATTCAGTTTGCTTTTTGTGGCAGACTTGACGAATAGCTGGTACCGCAAATGGTCTAGGGTGTGGGAACTGCTGACATCTCCACTATACAATGCGATAGTAACCTATTCTCCTGCAGTTATTATTTCTTCACCGGTAGCATGTGGTTTATTGAACGTGCAAAGCGCTGAGGTTAGGTGTTCATTTTTCGCAACAATATTGCAGCACTTAATTTTTCCTTGACCAAAAAAAAGCTGATGTTGTATCACATCCGCTAAAGGCGTGAGTGAACAGAATATATTCACTGTCAAACTTGTAAGATGCAGTGGAAAACCACTTGTCTTCTGCATTTCCTCTTCCTGGCTTTAAGAAAAATAAGTTTTCAATGCCTTGCCCCAAACCGGTCATGAGCACAAGCAGGTCAACATCTTCTCCTACAATGACAACACTTCCAAAATCTTTGGTTCTTGAAATGGCCGATGTTACAATTATAAAGTCAGCATCTTCTTGTGCCTGGTGCACTTCAATGCTACACTCCAGAAATTCCATTTTAAGAAGTGTGATCAAACGCATCTTGTTTCGTTCGTTGTACAAGAACTTGTCTTGAGGGACTTGGTTAACCATCTTTGATTCAACCACAACGTCAACCGAAGAATGTTGTTTGGACCTACGAATCCTCACAGCACTCTTTGTGCTACATTTGTCTCCCTCACATGGATACCCATCAAATACAATAGCAAATTGAGATCCAAAATGACGTTGCAGGTAAGAAACATAGCTTTGGGCTATTGACTTGAAGCAAACATTTCGAGTCCAAGTCACTTTGTGGATGAGGTACCCTCCATCAACGACAAAAAATTTACTCGGTCCACCTGACTTCACATCTTCCACTGGAACGAAGGCATTGTAGAATCAAGATTTTGTTCCTTTTCGCATGCATTTTTCTGAGAATAGGAACATTGGGTAAGGAGCAAGTTCATATTTCAGAGAGGCTTTTAGCTCTTCTTCACTTTGTTTCATCAAACAAATCCTTTGGAAAAGAGTTGAAGGATCAACAGGAGTAATTTTAGTGCTCCCAGCTTTTACAGAATTGAACGCAGAAAGGAGAGTCACAACTTTATCTTTTCTACGGAACTTTACATCGTGGAAATCTTCACCAACTATTCTTTGCTCGAAATTTGAAAAATTGGTATTTTCTGACGCGCTGTAGCGCCTTAGATACTGGGAGAAGAGAAAATTGGTAAGAATCAAATTTGTAGAGAATGTTGTGCTCTTTAAAAAAGAAAATAGACGTCAAAGCGATAGGAGCAAATGAAACCGAGATATTTTGAGAAAACTGAAAAAAGTCCGAAATTTTCGAAGTTTTTTGACTGCAGAAAGTTTTCCCAAGAGAAATTTTGTTGGCGAAAGTTGGTTTTCTAACCTTTCCAACAATATGAACGAGTTAAAAAATAAAATCTTCTACCCCACCTTTTGCAAGGTACAGGCTTTTTTTCTGACAGTTTCACTGGACTACTCGTCGTCGGAGCTGAATCGCCTTCCGGCCAAATGTTCTTTTAACCTAGGGAACAGGTGATAGCCACTGGGGGCCAAGTCAGGACTATAGGGTGGGTGGGTGATTATGTTTCACTGAAACTGTTACAGGAGAGCAACGGTTTGCCGAGTGACGTGTGGGCGAGCGTTGTCATGGAGAATGTGTACGCCCTTGCTCAACATTCCTCCTCTCCGGTACTGAATTGCCCGTTTGAGTTTTTTCAGAGTCTCACAGTACCTGTCAGCGTTAATTGTGGTCCCAGTGGGCATAAAGTCCACCAAGAATACCCCTTTCCGATCCCAAAACACCGTTGTCATGACTTTACCGGCAGACTGTGTTTGTTTGAATTTCCGCGGCTTTGGCGAAGAAGGATGCCGCCACTGGCGTGATTGTTGCTTGGTCTCAGGTGTAAAGTGGTACGCCCAGGTTTCGTTACCCGTGACAGTTGAGTCCAGAAAGTTGTCCTTCCGGTGGTTCAGTGTTTCCGTTAAAGTTCTGTGAGCGGTGGTGCTTCGGGAAACCTCAGGAACCAACGTGCAGAGGTCATCCAGGGTGATCCGCCGATCTTCACGCATGCTTTGCTCAACCTTCAACACTGTCTCCTCAGAAATTGACGGTCTCCCGCTCCTTTGTTCGTCGTGAATTTCGGTCCGAAAAACGGCAAACCACTTACGAACATTATTGTCATCCATGCACGACTCACCATACACTTCCGTCAATTGGCGGTGGATTTCAATCGGCGCAGTGCCCTTTGCGTTCAAAATCGGAATAACTGCGCGCAATTCGCACTTGGCGGTAACATCCAGCGGGAGCTCCATTCTCAACGGCTGCCAAACCAAGACTGAGCGCCTCAGCGCGGCGTGCACATGTTTACACACAGCGCGTGAAGCACTCTTCATAACAGTGTGACCAACTGCCACACAATCAGAGTTCTATACTTATAAAAAAAATAGGAGACCTTACTTTGGGATTACCCTCGTATTAATTACGAAGTTATACTTTGTCGAGAACATCGAGAACTAAGGAAAAGTACTCTGTTTTGGTTATTTTTTTGTGCAGGAATACAGTTTGTAGTTATGAACTCACGTCAGGTGTGACGGCACTTGTTGATTCCATGATTCCAGCAGAGAAATGGAGCAGGTGGTTACAAACTCGAGCTTTCAGTTCTTTCAGCGATTAGTTTTCAATTTCATTTAAGCGTAAAACGACATCCCTTAAGGTTTCCATTACTTTTGGAAGCAGAAAGTAGTTATCGCGGTGCAAAAGCCATAAACTGTTTCACCACAAACACGAGCTTTTTTTCTGACTGCGTCACGCGAACGGCGTTGAACTTTCAAGTAGTTCTTCTTATTGATCGTTCGACCTTGTGGCAAGAACACGTGGTGCACTACGCCGTTAAAATCGGAAAACACGGGGATGGTAACCCGAACATTCGACCGCACTGGTCAATCATTTTACAGGTCTTGACACCCCAGAGTGCTTCTACTGGGACGACTGAGTCTTAGAGTCTCGGTGACATATCCATAAATTCGAGTTTCATAATCTGGTAAGACACTTTCAATAGTACTGTATTACTGTTGACTTCACCCAGCCGTCTTTGTTTGTAATTCAATAATTTTAGACCAAATTTTGCTGTTACACCTTTCATACCCAAAATAGTCGAATACGTTTCGGAGCATGAGCTAATTGATACGTTAACATCATCAGCAAAGTCTCTGATTGTTTTTCGACCATCGTTCATAGTCATTTCTTTCATTTTTGCCAGAGTTTCATCCGTAGATGTGTTGGGGCGCCAAGGGCGCACATCATTTTCAGTGTCTTCATGGTCTGTTTAGAAACGCTTAAACCACTCGTAAATCCTTGTTTTACTCATACCTACTCACCGTAATCAATACTGAACATCCCAATAACTGCTGCTCTTTATGTCATGCTTATGACAAAATATAATAAAAATTCTCTGATCTATTTTTGTACAAAATAAATAATCGCCGATACTACAAAAACAAGTATATCCTTTTTGATAACCGAAAACAGACTAAATATCCATATGAGTAACACAATAAAGATACTTTTCAGAAGTGTTTACCAATAACAAGGAAAATATGGCGCGAGTCGGTCTAATACAACACTTGAAATTACAAACTTCTCGTTCTTTTTTGAACGTATCTCGTACATCTCACGAGTTGACCAAAATCGAAAAATCAAAGAAATTAGTGCTCAAACTGAAACTTAGCTTACAGTTATTCTCCCCACGCGCGGGAAAAGAAGGCTATGGTATTGGTACCAGACATACCCTCCATCACCTGCTGTGTATAGTTGTAGATGTAACAGGCGAGGGGACCGCATGGCACTAATAGACTGCAGCTTTAACGACTACCCAAACTATTCTGAAGAGTCAGGTGGTAAGCATTGCTCGGTTAGCTCCTGAACTGTGCACACAAAAATGAATACATATCGACTTTTTCTCCTACAAGGAAAACTCTTTCACAATGCCATGGTCTACACGGTTCAAATGGCACTGAGCACTATGGGACTCAACATCTGAGATCATCAGTCCACTAGAACTTTGAACTACTTAAACCTAACTAACCTAAACATGACACACATCCATGCCCGATGCAGGATTCGAAACTGCGACTGCAGTAGTTGCGCGGTTCCGGACTGAAGCGCCTAGAAACGCTCGGCCACAACGCCCGGCGTCAGGGTCTAACCAGACCCTTGTGTTATAATTGTTCACTCTAATTGTTCAACTGAGGAAGTGAACATGCTTACGGGATCTGAGACATGAATGCAGTTTAATTTTTTAAAATTCTGCTGTCAACGTTACTGTATATTCGAATTCAAAAAAATCACATACCTTCGATCGTAGATAATTTAGGGGTGGACTAGCAATTTAAGCGTTTTCGCTTAGTCGTATGGCTGCTTAGGAGCGCCATGTCGAGATAAATTAAATGTAGAGATAAGTGTTTTATGACATATTTTAAGAGACTTTCCCGGCATTCGTGCTGTTGAGAACATAGGCATTATTCTATGTTGCGCAACTGAACGAAGTTCAGTGGAGCTTAGTGAAATAAACTGAGATAAAATTGACAGTGCTGATAAAGATATTCGAAAATTATTTAATGCTTTTTTTATGGGGCTTATATCAGTATATCTGTGAGAAAGTGGACGTGTCAAACAGAATTGATTTTATTGTTATATGAAAACTACGTTAAGACTGAATTGAGTGTCGTCTCGAATACAACAGTCTTCTGGAGTTCATCCGTAATGACATTTTAAATCAATGCCATATCGGGAGCCGATCACCAGCACTTGTCTGAGCAGTGGAGCAGAAACATTAATTCCCACCAGAGCAAAATCCTTTCCGCCTCGTTCCATCACACAGCTGCCTCCCATAACTTTTAAGCAGTAGGAATCTAACCTTGGAATGATTTCCTTCACTGTATCACAGAACTGAGTCACATCTCCAGCTGTAAAAGATAGCTGATGGGTTATGTACTAAAAAGATAATGTGTCCATTTCCTTGCGTATACATCCTTTAGCCTGTAAGAATTAAGTACCTTTCCATCACATATCTCTCACTTCCCAAAGTCACAAGCTAGGGCAGTCTACACTACTGGCCATTAAAATTGCTACACCAAGAAGAAATGCAGATGATAAACGGGTATTCATTGGACAAATATATTATACTAGAACTGACATGTGATTACATTTTCAAGCAATTTGGGTGCACAGATCCTGAGAAATCAGTACCCAGAACAACCACCTCTGGCCGTAATAACGGCCTTGATACGCCTGGACATTGAGTCAAACAGAGCTTGGATGGTGTGTACAGGTACAGCTGCCCAAGCAGCTTCAACTCGATACCACAGTTCATCAAGAGTAGTGACTGGCGTATTGCGACGAGCCAGTTGCTCGGCCACCATTGGCCAGACGTTTTCAATTGGTGAGAGATCTGGAGAATGTGCTGGACAGGGCAGCAGTCGAACATTTTCTGTATCCAGAAAGGCCCGTACAGGACGTGCAACATGCGGTCGTGCATTATCCTGCTAAAATGTAGGGTTTCACAGGGATCGAATGAAGGATAGAGCCACGGGTCGTAACACATCTGAAGCGTAACGTCCACTGTTCAAAGTGCCGTCAATGCGATCAAGAGGTGACCGAGACGTGTATCCAATGGCACCCCATACCATCACCCCGGGTGATGGTATGAGGTGACCGAGACGTGTAACCAATGGCACCCCATACCATCACCCCGGGTGATACGCCAATATGGCGATGACGAATACACGCTTCCAGTGTGCGTTAAGGGTAACCGCAGCCGTGGTCTCCGAGCTGATAGTCCATGCCGCTGCAAAAGTCGTCGAACTGTTCGTGCAGATGGTTGTTGTCTTGCAAACGTCCCCATCTGTTGACTCAGGGATCGAGACGTGGCTGCACGATCCGTTACAACCCTGCGGATAAGATGCCTATCATCTCGACTGCTAGTGATACGAGGGCGTTGGGATCCAGTACGGCGTTCCGTATTACCCTTCTGAAATCACCGATTCGATATTCTGCTAACAATCATTGGATCTGGACCAACGCGAGCAGCAATGTAGCGATACGATAAATCGCAATCGCGATAGGCTACAATCCGAGCTTTATCAAAGTCGGAAACGTGATGGTACGCATTTCTCCTCCTTACACGAGGCATCAGAACGAAGTTTCACCAGGCAACGCCGGTCAACTGCTGTTTGTGTATGAGAAATCGGTTGGAAACTTTCATTATGTCAGCACGTTGTAAATATCGCCACCGGCGCCAAACTTGTGTGAATGCTCTGAAAAGCTAATCATTTGCATATCACAGCATCTTCTTCCTGTCGGTTAAATTTCGTGTCTGTAGCACGTCATCTTCGTGGTGTAGCAATTTTCATGGCCATTAGTGTAATTGAATTCCTCTCTTGGAACTTACTACCCCATTCTTGTACACTCATATAAACATTTCGCAACTCCTGCTGTCTACATTGACAGTGGACATGATGCGTGTATTAGGGTGGCAGTCCTTAAAACAAAGGCATTTTTTGTTGCGGTGAGATCTTCTTATGAAATTTCAGCCACGAAACTTCTCCTCCGAATGCGAAAATATTCTGTTGGTTCCCACCTACATAGCTAGAAATTATCATCATGATAAAATAAGAGAAATCAGAGCTCGCACAGAAAGATTTAAGTGCTCGTTTAGAGAGTGGAAAAGTAGAGACATAGCTTGAAGGTGATTCAATCAACTCTTCCACGCACTTAATTGTGAATTGCAGAGTAGTCATGTAGATGCAAATGTATTGTTACTACGAGGACTGTTCAGAAAGTAATGTCCGATCTGTGACAACCAAAGTTTTTTTTATTAGCAACAGTTAGCTACTACTTCCAGCTACCTCTCTACATAGTTGGCGCTCCGACTTACGCATTTGTTGTAGCGTTGTGCTAACTTTCCAATATCCTCGTCACAGAAGGCAGCCGCCAATGCTTTCCGCCAACTCTCTACGCTGGTGTGCAGCTTGTTGTCCGTGCCAAAGTGTTGTCTTCATAGCCAGCGGTTCGTGGGAGCAGAGATGAAAATGAGAGGGAGGCACGCCCATGCTGTATAGTGGGTGATCAAATACTTCCCACTGAAAACGCTGCAGGAGTGCTTTCAATGCTCCTGCGGTGTGTCGCCGAGTATTATCATGAAGAAGGAAACGCATAGCAGCTACGATATGCGGAGTGCATGAAATCAGGCGAAATCTCACGGCAGGCACCCTCCCATACTTGGGGGGGTGACACTGTTTTCTAGGCACTTTTACGTTCTCGCTGTGCGCCGTAAACTGAAAAGAGCGACGTGACGCGATCGACGGGCACGGTAGAGACACTGCCCAACACATCTGTGCAAAGCTTCATCGGTTTTTCACCGTGATTTCCATTTCGCACCCAATAGGACCTTGCTTTCCGAATAGCCCTCGTATAATGTTCTTTCTTGAGTCCCCCATGTGGGAATGGGTTAGCAGCGGATAAAACGGCTTTTCGGCCCTTACGAGTAAAACTCTGGTCACAAGAATGATGACGTTTGATGGCTAAGCCTAGAGGTGGATCTGGAGGTGGACTGCATCGTTTTCCCGAGAACTTTTATACTGTTGATAGAAGACAAGGGAAATGGTAAGGCAGACACCTGTGGTAGGTGTTGTAGCTGTGACAGAAATAATCTATCATAGGTACGTCACTGTTTATTTGCTGATATAACGTGATGTGCTGCGAGTTGACTATCGAATCGAGGAAGTGAGCCAGACCTGGATGGAATCTGCGCGGTGGATCAACGTCTGTGCTCTGGTACACTGGTTAGCCTGAGTGCGGGTTTTAGGCCGTCTGCAACGCTCGTTTAGCCAAATACTGGTCTCTTATCGATAGGTAACGTAGGGGAGGCAAGTCCTATGCACCATCTGTCTGTGAATCATGTGCACTTCGTCCTGTGTGTTACCGTAGTCTCTCGGGCTGGATTTTTGGGACTAGCCCAATATTTGCGGTAACAGAGTGTGATAAACCGCCTAAACACCGTACCTTGCCTGACCGGAGTACCAGCTCACAGTCGCCGTGCCACCGTGCAGATTCGATCCGGGTCTGGTTCACTTCTCTTTCTCACAAGTTAGCGTGATGAGCATTACGCTATAACGTGGTCTCACTGGCAGTGGAAGAATATGTGATCAATGGAGGTCAAACAAGTCATCGAACACAAATAATTCTGAGCAAATAGGGACCGTTGTGGCGGATAGAGGGATTATTGGCCACAAGGTTGTTGCAGCTAGACAGCATATCGTAACATCCAAGTACACCAAAAATAAAAGCAAAAAGCAAAATATATCTATTTCAAAAAGCAAATAAAAATTAGCTTGACGCCGTCCTAAAGGACAACCTCCAGACCTTCCCAACTATGTTAGCATAGACTTAAACTCAAAGAAGTAGTCTCGACAGCAATTGACAAACTGATAAAAAATGAGTTTATAAGATATGGTACTGATCCCACCATGGCCGCACAAAACTTGTCACACTGTTATGGAATCAACGAAAAAAAAATGCCAAATTTAAAAGAACTCAAAACCTCCAAGATCGGTGACATTTTACTGAAGCTCGAAAGTTACCGCGGACTTCAATGGTTCAAATGGTTCAAATAGCTCTGAGCACTATGGGACTTAACATCTGAGGTCATCAGTCCCCTAGAACTTAGAACTACTTAAACCAAACTGACCTAAGGACATCACACACGTCCATGCCCGAGGCAGGATTCGACCCTGCAACCATAGCGGTCGCGCGGTTCCAGACTGTAGCGCCTAGAACCGCTCGGCCACAACGGCCGGAGGACTTCAATCCGAGATGCTTTAACAACTTCCACAACGAAACTTTGCAGCGATATTTCGTAGAAAATCCAAAGAAATTTTGGCCACATGTCAAGTAAACCAGCGGTGAGACACAATCCAGACCTTCACTTCACGGTACCAGCAAAACTAAAGTGCAGTTGATAAACAGTTTTCCTTCGTCTTCGTCTTCTTTGGTAAAGGCACTTCACCTTTACCAAAGAAGACGAAGTAAATGTGTCTAGAATTCGAATCAGGAACAGCTGCCAACATGGGTAACTTAGAAATTGTGGTGTCACCGCCAGACACCACACTTGCTAGGTGGTAGCCTTTAAATCGGCCGCGGTCCGTTAGTATACGTCGGACCCGCGTGTCGCCACTGTCAGTGATTGCAGACCGAGCGCCGCCACACGGCAGGTCTAGAGAGACGTCCTAGCACTCGTCCCAGTTGTACAGCCGACTTTGCTAGCGAGGGTTCACTGACAAATTACGCTCTCATTTGCCGAGACCATAGTTAGCATAGCCTTCAGCTACGTCATTTGCTACGACCTAGCAAGGCGCCATTATCATTTGCTATTTATCTTGTGATACATGTACCGTCAGACCGATGTTCACCAATTATGAATTAAAGTTAAGTATTCCAGTAGTTACTTACGTTCTTTGCTACTATAAATTCCCTTACCTGTTCCAGACCTCACGCCAGCCTGCATGAGCTTAAACGCGTGCCTTTCGGCCACAAAACCACTGTCTTGCCAAGTCACAACAGAAATAGATATACCTGGCGTAGCAAACCAGGTCACATCACTTAATAAAGGCAAATCGTGCGTCCAGATTGTATGTCAGTTAGGTGCCTTTCAGAATATGCCGATACAGTAGTTCTGTGCGTAGCAGTCATATACAACCGCCTGCTCGACGGAAGATCTGAACCTAGGGAATGGAAAGTAGCATAGCTCACATCAATACTAAAAAAAGCAAATGGGAGTAACCCCCAGAACGTCGATTTGCAGTAGGAATTTGGAACATATACTGTGTTCGAACATTATGAATTACTTCGAAGAAGACGATTTGTTGACAAAGAGCCAGATCGAATTAAGAAAATATCGTGCTCGTAAGACATAACTAGCTCTTTGTTCACATGAAGTAACGAATGTATCGACAGGGGTTCTCAAACTGATTCCATATCTCCAGATTTCCAGCAGGTTTTTCGCAGCGGTCATCACAAGAGACTTCTTACCAAATTGCTCGCCTACGGAGTATCGTCTCAGTTGAGCGACTGGATTCGTGAGTTCCTGTCAGAAAGGTCGCAGATCGAAGTAACTGACCGAAAGTCATCGAATCAAACAGAAGTGATATCTGCCGTTACCGAAGGAAATGTTATAGACCCTCTGCTGTTCCTAGTATATATAAATGAATTAGGAGACTATTCAAGCAGCCCTCTTAGAATGTTTGCTGATAATGCTATCATTTACCATCTCGTAAAGTCAGCAGATGATCAAAACCAATGCCAAAATGATTTAGATAAGATATTTATATGGCAATTGATTATTAATAATGAAGAATAAGAAGGCATCCACATGACTACTAAAAGGAACCCGTTAAAGTTCGGTTACATGATAAATCACACCTTTTAAAGGCTGTCAATTCAACTAAATCTTTAGACATTACAATTACGAATAACTTAAAGTCAAACGATGACACATATAATGTTGTGGGGAAAGATAACCAAAAACTGCTATTTATTGGCAGGACATTTAAAAAATGCGACAGGTCTGCTAAAGAGATTGCCTGCACTACACTTGTCTGTTCTCTTCTGGAGTACTGCTGCGCATCAGATAGAATTGCTGGAGGACATCGAACAAGTTCAAAGAAGGACAGCTCATTTTGTATCATTGTGAAATAGGGGAGATAATGTCACTGATATGATGCATGAGTTGGGCTGGCAATCATTAAAACAAAGCCGTTTTCCGTTGTAACAGGATTTTTTTTATTGAAATTCAGATCATCAGCTTTCTTCTTCAAGTGTGAAAATGTTTTGTTGGTGCCCTCCTACATAGGGCGAAATGATCGTTATAATAAAATGATAGAAGTCAGAGCTCACAAGGAAAGATTTAAGTGTTCGTTTTTCTTGCACGCAGTTCGAGAGTGGAAGGTGATTCGAAGAGCCACACTGCCAGGAATTTAATTGTGAATTGCAGAGCAGTCATGAATAGTTAGATTGTGAGAGTTCTGGCTCAAAGTGCATTGTTGCCAGATTTCCCCCTCCCTCTATGACACCATGCACCACTGCCAGATATCTCCTAATAGGCCAATTGCCCAATGTATTAAATTGTTGGTAATACAAATTGTAGTGAGAAATCCAAATAATCCAATTGTGCTACTGGTTTTTCCCCATTTTTGTGACAACACTGTGGAAGTAGAGTTGTTGTCCCAAGTATATACTGACAGGAAATTAAAAAAATCCTAGATGGCACCTTATCATACTAGAATTCAAAATGGCTGACCAGGGATACTGGCCAGCTTGCATCGTTACCAGATTCCCCCTCTCCTCACCTCTATGGCATCATGCACTGTTGCCAAGTTTCTGAAAGACGCTAAATTCTCCCCCCATGGTAAAGCCCCTCCCCTTCCACCCTCACTCTCGTAAATTGGTGGGAAAAAGACTCAGTTGATCAGTCATTTGGAGGGAATTTGATTGTAGTGTATGGAATATTGTTTGAACAATTTAGACAATGTGTTGTATATTGTTTATTTAAGTAATTTAGGGGTTTCAAAGCAGTGTATGGAATATAGTTTATTTATTTAAAGAATTTTTCAGAAAATCGATCACCACCCCCGCCACCCCACCTCCGCCCCGCCTCGCCCCCTCCCCTCTCACCATCCACTCCTCTATCTGGAAATTGGCGGCTCTGCATTGGAGAGGAAGGATCTCATAACAGGAAATTCAAGGGTGTATTGTTTATTCGTAAGAAATTCAGTTTGTGGGGGTTGGATTTGTCTTGTGCATCATTCTCTGCTGTCTGGAAACACGTAGGTCTTGTAAGAAGTAATTACAAGGAGGAAACATGTTGCACAACCTAATGTTCGGCACTGTACTATGGGTGTCTTAACCTAATGTTTGGGCCTTTGTTCGCACTTAGCCTATTGTTCTGTTAAGTGATTTCACATGTCACCCCCATTTCCTTAAACTATTTTACCTCCTTTGATACCAAATTAAGGGATTATTTATGTCTTCCCACCATTTTCCAGTACACTTTTCAAATTTCACATACTTTTGAACGCTATTTCTGGCGCATTCTTCTTTGTAGCCCACCCCTTAAACTATTGTACTGCGTTTTACATAAAAATTCTGCAAATTAACCTAGTGTTCTGCACTTAACCTGCTGTTCTGTTCCATGTCATATAGGTAAGGAAAGGGGTTCGCTACGCTTTCAACTACCTAGTTTCAACTACTTTTCAAGGTCATCCAGCCACTCACTTCCACATCGGAAATACGGGCACATAGCTCGATGTGTGTAGGAAATGGCTTAGGATTTTTGATAGGTTAGCGAATAATTTTTAACTTATAACTTCAATCCACATCTGAATCATCTATTTCTTTCTCCAACCAGCAATTTGACAAATACAGAGAAGGTATATTCTCAAATTCTAATACATATCTAATTTTCTTCCTGTAAAATACTTGTTTTATGGCTTCCACTATCAGCTCTGTTCCCTCCTGCAGTTCTTCTAGGCGAGAGAATTCGGAGATTTTAATTTTTCCTCGTAACTCCTCCATGACGCTATTGTTGAAGCGTTCCACGTCTTCCTGTGTGTATGTCGGCAACTCTTCTGCTTCACATTCTTGCGGGATTTCTACATAGAACTTGAAGTTTACAACTTTTGCAAACGAGTGGCCATTAAATGTAGTTATTCTATATGTTTTAAAGTCGGCAAATGGCTATTCTCTTGCTAGGTGGACAACATCTAGTTCGCCACACGTAGATAGAATATAACCCTCCTTTTCAAGCTGATCCAGATGGGAACAGAGCTTAATAAACACATTTTTCGTGTTTCCCTTAATATAGTAAACGTTCTCGATTCCACTGAATTGGGCCAACGCGTGACCAGTTTCCATGGCTGTTTACTGTAAATGCCAATATTTTGTATTTCCCATTCGTAGTCAGATTTTTCCATATAGAATGTTTAAATCCGTACATAAACCTGGCCTGCATATCGGCAATAGCTTCTTCCTTTTCCAATTGCAGCTTATATTCTTCCTTTATAGCAGTTGTCGAACACACGATCCATTCTGAAGTTGTATATAGTGGCCTCCAGCTGGTAATGCCGTGCTCCTTAGCCAAAGGAGATGTAAAAGTTTCCCGTAGTCGCGCGTCTGGACACTTCATAAAGTCTATGAGATGGTTACCGATAACTTTGTTTACTCCTGGACTTGTGATTTGACATATAAATTTGTTATATACCTTTACTCCACAGTTGAAGCTCATCCATGTTAAACAGTCTATTCAAGCTGTCTTATCGTTGACCACAATGACATTGTTGCTTCCCTGATGGTCTCCTTCCATGCAGAAGCCGTGGGTTGATATTAGGTAGCCGCACATCTCCATTTTATTAAAAATTCCGGCAAAGTCTTGCGTTATGTCTAAATCTGAAAGGTAATAATCGTCTACAAGTAGCTGCTGCAATATTCCAGGCAACTCTTCCATTAGAATATCCAATTTAACGTCGGCTAATTCCACTTTATATGGTATAGCCACAGGATTTTTATATTTCTTCGAAATCGTCTCCAGTGCTTCCTTGCCGATTTTGTCCAATATTCCTATTGCTGTCACACTGTCGCTTTCATGTAAGAGAAATGGTAGCTTCGCCTTGGCACCATGTCTCGCGGTGACGAACTTGGAGAATTTCCTACGTAGATAATAGTTAAATGAGCCACACAGTTCCTTCTTTACCATTACAGAGCGTCCCTTTTCTAACTGCTCCTGGCAGTCCCCTTGATCACAGATTTTAACTACCATAATGCTATGACAAAACTGTTCTGTAATAGGAGTAAGCACATCTAACTTCTTCTTGCGATAGAGCGTATCATTTTCGGTGTAATTTATGTTGCCAATGTCGGAAACAAGATTGTCCAGGTTCTCCAATAGTAACCATAAACCAAAGCGTTCGTCAGTTGGTCTCGTCCTCCTCCCTAATAGCTGAGGCATGTTAAGCACTTCGGAGGAATCCATGTTGACACTTTCAACCACCACAGAAGACTGATCGATTGCAGCTGTCATGAATCCTTTTATACCCTAAATATCCACGATAGTGGCACTTCCGGTCACGTGATCTTCTGGTCATACACTCCTCCTAGCTGAATTGTGCTATTGTGTGTGCAAAGTGTCCTTGTGAGGGAAGATGACTGCCCCTCTCAAGTACCACCATTATGTATGGGGTAGTACCAAAGCATCAGCTGGAATGTGTAGTACAGTGCTGTATACCCTACACTACGCCGCACAATGCCGCTATCACGCTCGGATACTATGGTACACCACTCCGTCCAGCTATTGCACTGTACCATCCCACTGAAACCACATCTGGGTACAATGTTATACTCTACTATACAAATACTGTGCTGTACCACCTCGTCCGAAACCAAATTCAGGTACATCCCCATACTCTACTGTGTGGATATTGCACTGTACTATACCATCCAAAAACGCGTCCGTTTACAGTGCTGTACATGATTCTGATGTGGGTTTAAGTTATAAATTAAAAATTAAATTGGACATTATTAAAGCTACACCTATCGAAAATAAGGAAACAGTTATTTTTTGTGTTTAAATGTATATGCAAAAGTTAATAAATATTTTGTAGGAGGATATATACCTGTCTTATTCGCTAACCTATCAAAAATCCTAAGGCATTTCCTACATACATCGATCTATGTGTCTGTATTTTGGATGTGGAATTGAGTGGTTGGATGACCTTGAAAATTAGTTGAAACTAGATATTTGAAAGAGTAGCGAACCCCTTTCCTTACCTATATGACATGGAACAGAACAACAGTTTAAGTGCAGAACACTAGGTTAATTTGCATAATTTTTATGTAAAATGCACTACAGTAGTTTAAGGGGGTGGGTGACAAAGAAGAATGCGCCAGAAATGGCGTTCAAAGCATGTGAAATTCAAAAAATGTACCAGAAAATGGTGGGAGGAGATAAATAATCACTTAATTTGGTATCAAAGGCGTACAATAGTTTAAGGAAATGGGGGTGACATGGAAAACCACTCGACAGAACAATAGGTTAAGTGCTGACAAAGGGCTGACATTAGGTCAAGACACCCAGAGTACAGTGCCAAACATTAGGTTGTGCAACGTGTTTTCCCCATGTAATTACTTCTTACAAGAGCTACTTGTTTCCAAACAGCAGAGAATGATGAGCAAGAGAAATCCAACCCCCACAGACAGATTTTTTTATAAATAAATAATACACCCTTAAATTTCCTGTTATGAGATCCTTCCTCTCCACCAAAGAGCTACCAATTTCCATATATTCCATACACTGCCTTGAATCCCCTAAATTGTTTTAATAAACAATATTGCACACATTGTCTAAATTGTTTAAACAATATTCTATACACAGCAATCGATTTCCAGACAAATTCTTTAACTAAATAAATAAACTATATTCTGTATACTGCCATAAATGAGTTTTTTATGAGAGGAGGTTAGGTTAATTAATTGATCAATTTAATTAAGTAGGCAATCAAATTGATAAGAGTGGGAGGAGGTATTCCAATAACTCAGATCTGGAAGTGTACCTGTAGCAGCGAGGGAGGGAGGTTTCCTGAGGGGGGAGGGGGGTCAGGGGAAGGTGAGGGAGCAGGTGAGGGGGCGGGGGAACAATAGGTTAAGGACCTGTCAATCAAAGGAAAGGATCCTTTTAGCAGAACAATAGGTTAAGTCTCTGTCAATCAAAAGGAAGGAATCTTTTAGCAGATCAATAGGTTATACTGTCAATCAAAGGAGAACAATAGGTTAAGTACCTGTCAATCAAAGGAGAACAATAGGTTAAGCACCTGTCAATCAAAGGAGAAGAATACGTTTGCACCTGAGTGCATACCTGCCCCTGATGTAGGCAACTCGCACTAACAAAATGCACTGAAACATACTTTGTTCCATTACTCCTGCTTGTCTCCACCATGTCGGCACCGCATGTGGGCAATTGTTTGTCACATATTGTACTCATCAGATAGTGTGCCACTATCGCAGCCAGTTCCATTATCTTGCACTTAAGAAGTGTAAGGCATCATAGTGTGCTGGGTGCCAGACCTCC
Organism: Schistocerca americana; assembly: GCF_021461395.2. Classification (NCBI taxonomy): domain Eukaryota; kingdom Metazoa; phylum Arthropoda; class Insecta; order Orthoptera; family Acrididae; genus Schistocerca; species Schistocerca americana. The sequence continues at coordinate 229,505,426 of NC_060123.1, forward strand.
TCCGTCATTTGCAAGAACACAGTTTGTTCTGCACGCGCCCATCTCCGCCAGCGTTCACCTGGTCAATCAAATTGCCGTGACGTCTTTCTTCGGCGTTTTGGGGCAAACAAGACCGTACGAGTGCACACTTTCATCCCTTACTTTATTTACGGGTGGAATGTGGATGTTCGTTTTGCAAAACATTAATGTGGAAGTTTACAGACTATATAATTGTTACTATGATTTAACACAACCCTACAGTACTTAGAACCTTATTTTAAAGTAAAATCGGCCAGACATTTCTACACAGATCTGTCAGAGATGCCCCAAAAGGAATGCATGTAACCACTTTTAAGTGCAAACTTCCCTCTATATGAAGATCATCTCTCTATTTGCTAGTAACTCTCCAACTTCATCACAAATCTAGTCTGATATTCCGTATTCTATTTACATTACGACAGCATGTAACAGTATCAAAAACAGCTTCAACATAGACACTTGTACCTAACGGACAGAGTGAGTTCCGTCATTGTTAAAAAAATGCTGTTTCCCAGAAACTCTTCAATTCAGCTATAAATCTCGCATGGTATTACGTATTTCGTTCATGTGATCACATCTCGGAACTGTATTGACAACTGACCAGAAGCCAGAGACATGAATTTCTACTGTGTTATTCACATGTGACATTCTCACACAATAAACCTCCTAGACGAAGCATGCCATTTCTAGTCTACACATCCACATACCGCTATCCTAAAGGAAAACGGAGGAAACCGATATAAATGCAGCACATAATCGTTCTCCCATTGCTCCATTTGCGAGTGGAATAGGAAAAGGAACGACTAGCATTGATTTGAGATGTATTTCACAATGCGTCGTATGAAGGCTTGTACAGTATACACAGTAGCTTTTTTTTTTACAAGTTTTGTACCTTAGCAGAAGCTGTGTGAGAGTCTTTAACTTCGAATAATATGGTAATTTCACATGTTTAGCGGAACGTTAAACTCCACCTCTCTCATAAACAGAGAGAAATCTAGTATTCAGGTGGTTTTAAGCGGTTTCTCACACGAATCATGTGTTTTACGTTGTACACAAGACATGTAACATTTCGAGCACTTTTCTTTCCACCACTCACCCCAAGCGTCCAGGCTTATAACCACGAAAAAATGTATTGGAGCAGCACGCAGAACTATTTCCAGACAAGCTGTATGTTACACACAATTGTTTGCAGACTTTAAAGTTTCCCGGTTGTCATACATGCCAGTAAGATCTCGCTGGGTAAACCTTACATAACGCTGTAAAAATCCTATAGTGTGATCTGAAAGACCCAAAAGCTTTGTGTGCAGCGCACGAAGGAGTTTAGCCGGCCGGTGTGGCCGAGCGGTTCGAGGCGCTTCAGTCTGGAACCGCGCGACCGCTACGGTTGCAGGTTCGAATCCTGCCTCGGGCTTTGATGTATGTGATGTCCTTAGGTTAGTTAGGTTTAAGTAGTTATAAGTTCTTGGGGACTGATGACCTCAGATGTTAAGTCCCATAGTGCTCAGAGCCATTACGACGGAGTTTGCGGCATGTTGAAACATCCCATCCCAACACTCTAAGTTTTCAGTCGTAACTAATAGAATGCAGTGTGTTGTAACAGTTGACTACAGTCACCATCTCCTTTGGAGTGCAATTTCGGATCATTACTTGATGTTGCGACTGTCAGTACCTCTATTACCGTTAATATTCCGTAATATCACAACGAACGGACTTGAACGAGGGCGAAATATGAGCGAATTGTCACAAATCTACTAGAAGCATACAGAGGTACCACATCTAGTGTTACTGCGACACACATAGTTCCCTCGGCTCCTAATACAGAAAGAATAACTAAAATCAAAATAGAGCGCAGCAGATGCAGCGTCTGATGTATTGGACCAGCACGCAGACAAGCTCCATGATACAATGCAGCAAGCAAAGGCAAAGAGGATACAAAATGTAGGCTGTCAACACGAGGAAAAAAAGACATATATACTAACACTGAATATAAATTTAAACATTTGGAATTATTTTCTGAAATAATTTGTTGGGAGTGTGGTCAATATGCAATTGAAATGTGGATGATGAGCGGCGCACAAAAGAAGAGAATACAGATTTTGGAAATGTGGTATTAGAGAATAGAGCTGAAGATTAAGTAAGTAATGAATGGGTACTGAACGAATTGGGGAGAAAAGGGATTCACCACAAAACTTGACCATTAGAAATAGGACACATTCTGAGGAATCAAGAAATAATTGTTTTCAGTATGGAGATTATGTAGTACCAGCTGCCCTGACATGTATTTATTTTTGCACGACGGCATCACAGCGAATGATAGTTTGTAACTGAGGGTTACGATTGGTGGAGGGATTAGATTGTAATGGAGGAGGTTTTAGTGCAAATATGAAAAAAACATACACAAGATAGGGTACAGTCGAGAACTGCATCAAATCTACATCTACATCTACAACCATACTCCGCAAGCCACCTGACGGTGTGTGGCGGAAGGTACTTTGAGTACCTCTATTTCACATTTCGGATCTCCGTCAATTTCCTTCGATACTATTGCACTTTTTATCGCTATAAACACGCCCCCCCCTTCACTGTCCAGCCTATCTCTGCGGTATACATTCCAATCTGAGGTTAGAATTTCATTACTGTTTACCTCTGGTTTCAGCCAACTTTCCGTCCCTAGTACTATGTGGGCATTGTGACCGTTTATTAATGAGAGAAGTTCTGGGACCTTTCTATAGACGCTCCTGCAGTTTACTATTACCACATTAATATTGTCATTCCCTGTTACGTTTTCCCTACTGCTACCTATGCGCTTCTCAGGAGGTGTCTTGTCGGGCCTAGGGAGGGAATTCTCTAACCTAAAAAACCCACATGTGCACTCCACACGTACTCCGCTACCCTTGTAGCCGCTTCGGGCGTGTAGTGCACGCCTGACCTATTCAGGGGGACCCTACATTTCTCCATCAGAAAGCGGAGGTCGAGAAATTTGCACCCGAGATCTCCGCAGAATCGTCTGAGCCTCTGGCTTAAGCCTTCCACTCGGTTACAAACCAGAGGACTGCGATCGGTTCTGGGAACGACAATACAAATAGTTAGCTCAGATTCCACCCCGCGAGCGAGGCTTTCCGCCTTCACTAACTCCGCCAACCGCCTGTACTAACTGAGGATGACCTCTGAACCCAGACGGCAGGAGTCATTGGTGCCGACATGAGCAACAATTTGCAGTCGGGTGCACCCAGTGCTCTCTATCGCCGCCAGCAGGGCCTCCTCCACATCTCGGATGAGATCCCCCGGCAAGCAGACAGAGTGAACACTGACCTTCTTCCCACACCTTTCCGCTATTTCCGTAAGGGGCTCCATCACCCGCCTAACATTGGAGCTCCCAATCACTAATAAACCTCCCCCCCCCCCCCCCCCCCCCGTGTGCCTGTTCGTACCTTGCTGAAGGAGCGGTCACATGTCCACTCACAGGCAGAGCGGGCGATGCCACACGACCAGCCTTCAGATTGACCCTCCGCCTCGTGCGACGCGAACGCCTTTGAACCCGCCACTCCCCTTGGGGAATGGGTGGCCCAACCGCACCCGGTACCCGCGAAGATATCTCGACAGCAGGGACCGTGGGTGAAGCATGTAACACCTGGGGTATACCACGCGAGGCACCAGACTCCTCACTCCAAGGCAGCAGCCTGAAGACGGCTGACCGCGGCCATCAACACGTTCAGCTGTTCGCTCCTCCTGCGTCCGTACACATCAGTCACACATCCTATCCATCCAAAGAAATCAACAATTTAATCTAGAGAATTAAGTAATCACTTTTAACTAGACTGCTAATTCACTAAGTGCGGCTGATAGCTGACTAAACTATGGTTACTAGACACTTCTTGTTGGAAACGATGAAAATAAGCACTAACTGTCTCTGGACTGTACTGAAAACGAACACGAAATCTATGGAACACTATTACTAGTACTCGAAAATTAAATCTTCCTAAAAGCAAACAAACACGGAAAAAGAAGTGACAAGTAAGAAAAACGCAGTTAATACTTAATTTACGTAGCTTGCTGCACAGGAGATGTGAAACAGACGGCAGTTACGACGACAGTCTTTGTGATGATAACTACAACAACAAAAACATACAAATTTTGCCTTCTGATAGCTATAGCCTGAAAAAGCGTGGAGTTGCAACCAGCATAAGCAAACACCAACATCAGCCTTTAATTGAGTGCTTGTAGTTGGATTGCTTGTCGTGTGGGAAGGGGAACCAGAAATTCTTCTTCTCGATAGAAAATGTCTCCGATACGAGTCCCAGGTCTTCCTGTGAGCAAAGTTCTGCTCGCCAGAGCTATCATCAGTACGGATGTTGGATGTATATTTCGTTAGTGTCAACCGACAGTGTTCTGTCACTGCCAATATCTGATTACAGGTCTTTGCAGATATCAGATACTTTTAATCCTGTTGTATCTCTTTTTACAAACTACAGATTTTCCACCTGATAAGTACTAGCCGGCCGGGGTGGCTGAGCGATTCTAGGCGCTACAGTCTGGCACGCCTCCCGTGAGACTCACATTCCCAACTGAGATAAGTCCCTGCAGTCGCACTATTTTCTGTGTCCTCGGTGGCACAGATGGATAGAGCGTCAGCGTCAGCGTCAGCAGGAGATCTGGGGTTCGAGTCCCGGTCGGGGCACTCATTTTCAATTGTCTCCGTTGACTTATATCAACGCCTGTATGCAGCTAGGGGTATTTATTTCATTGTAACTTTTGAGTAAATTTAGAAGACCGGTATGTGAGGAAGATCGTGGGACGGTTCTGCGCCCATCGTATCTCGCGTCGCGGTTATAAGTATCAAAACAGAATAGGCCCTGTACAGAACCATACAGGTAGTCAGTACGGTAATGGAATAATATAGAAAATCGATAATACGGGTGGAAAGTAACGTACACGACGAATAGTACAGAGGCTTAGGTAGTACAAATATGAAGGTCGACCTAAATGTTGATATAGAGAGCAACAGAAGTGTTAGTAAATGAATTTTCCTGAAAATGGACTCCCTAAATTTTGAAAAACACATTCAATTCTGCACAACAAATAGTGATACTAGCAATTCATGTAACACATGACCAGGAATCAGTAAATAGGTAGAATGATCCAAATTTTTGAGAGTACATAGTGATGAAAACTTAAACCGGAAGGACCATACTGTTGAACTCCTCAAACAATGAAGTTAACCTACTTTTGCTCTTCGTATAATTGCTAACCTCGGAAACAAATCCATCACCCTCCTGAGATATTTTGCAAATTTCCACACAATAATGACTTAGAGAATAATTTTCTGGGGAAACTCGTCACTTAGAAACGAAGTATTGATTGCACAAAAGCGAGCAGTAAAAAAAAAAAAAAAAAAAAAAAAAAAAAAAAAAAAAAATGGCGTTTCCACCGACGGACGTCATTCAGGTGTCTCTTCAGGGAGCTAGGCATTTTAACTGCGCCATCACAATATATATATATTCGCTAATGAAATTCATTATAAATAATCCAGCACAATTTCAGAAGAGCAGTGATGTTCATATCTACAACACTAGAGGAAGAAATGGCTTTTCTTACCCATTATTAGAGCTACCATTGGCTCAGTAAGGAGTTCAATATGCAGTAACAAAATTTTTTGGATCATTTGCCCAATAAAATAAAAGTCTGACAAGTAGCGAAGCAAGTTTTAAATCTAATTTAATACCATTTCTCCAGGACAACTCCTATTCCATTGACGAATTTCTGCTTCAAAATTGATAGTCAGTCGAAAAAAGTGTAGTTGCATGAGTAGGACTAAAATTAATAATATGTCCATTAATTTTAACATTGATCATGTGTACATATCCTGTAAACTGACCCATTCCACGTCATTTCGACAACAGAATCATTAAAATGAGCTATGGGACATGTAAGTACGCAATGACTGCCACGCTGTTGACATCACTCAAATGTTGCCAGACAGCTCTCAGATCTGCAGGAGTGGGTCTTCAACCTCATTCAGTGGCTGAATTAGTGGTTTTCGCTTTATTTAAGAACAGCAGCTGTGTAGTCTAATTTGGGCCTTCCTTGTTCGCTGACAATGTGTGGATGACGTCACGATGCTACGGCCGTTGCCAGGATACAGTTCAGCTGCTCTCGCTGATTCTGTCACATGAGTGTTCAGAGTATTCGTTTTTGCACGAAGCAGCAAATGCCACAAAATTTAAACTCTTGCCTCCGCAGCAGCTGGGAGCCTTTCCTGCAACAAGAGACAAAACGTAAGCCAGAGAAGTATGCCTGAAGACCACTGTTTAATTCTGAAAACGTATATTTTGGCTATCAAATCTCTGCTAAGAATAATGAAAACCTGACTACAAAAGCTGTTGTGAATGCAAATGGACCAGTGACGTAATGTTAATGGCCGCTGAGACGTCATTTCTTGGTGCGTATTCTGAACTGCATTTCTTTGTTAGCTTTACTTGATCACTATACCGTTGGTTTAGAGAGAATTTCATTTTTTTCGATCTCTGCTGTGTCGTGAGAAAACATAATCTGTTCTGTGTTGTCAGAAATTCTAGTATTTCGTCATTTAATAGTTGCTCTTATTGCGAAATATGGAAGAAATCGTCATCGTTACTGCGCCAGATATCGAAGTTAGTTTTGAAGGGAGCGGGGTTGTTGAAAGTGAAACTCTTCGCTTACTTTTCACTATGGTAAAACTGGCTGACGACTCGGGGATCCAAGCACAAGAATTCTATGTTTAGTTTTGTAGTTTTGAGGATCTTTTTTTTTCAAACATCACAATTACCTTGATTAGTTGTGTGAGAAGCTATGACGCAACACTCAGCTGCTACTAGTAACTACTACTGAATATCTTGCAGCTGAAATTGTTAGTTGCATAGTTGTATTTGTGACGGTTTTGAACCGCCCTGCTTAGAATCATATGAGTTTTTGGTTAAAGCGTACTTACGGTGTCGGCGATTTTTGCGTAAGCTGTAGATGTTACTAGGGCGTGATGGATCACGGGACGTAGAGATGACCAATCATGAGTGAGATTTTGACAGCTAATGAGAATGTCGTTCTTCATTTCTTTCACTTCGAAAATAGTTAGGTGACACTTGGTTTATCTCGTAGGAATTTAAAATTTACATTGTTTGTATTTAGCACTATTGTGTTAGGTTTCACACTAACAAAACCTTTTTGGATTGTCATATATTCCGTGATTTATTTAGATGTCGTGATAGTATCAAGTACTAACGATAGTGGCATATATATATATATATATATATACGTACCGGAAGATGCTACTTTATTAGCGTTGTTTTCCTTATGTTTGGAGATGTAAAAGTAGAATATTACATACGGTAACTTCTTTATTATGGATTTTGTGATTAGTACTAACGTATTTCTCGGTGTGTTCTTTGTTTGTCGGTGTGTGTTAGGAATTTTCTCGTATTGCTCGCAACTCATAGGGAATTTATTTAATTTGCGTGGGGAAACAGTATACTGGTGTTTGAAACAGGGCCTGGCTGATAAAAAAAGAAACTGCAAGAAATGGTCTTCGCAAATGAAACTTGTTCCGAGAAGGGACAGGAGCGACGAATTGCAGTTGTACTGTAGGAATGAGCCGTCCCACATATGGCGTCTGAGCGTGCGGCAAAGCAGTTGTTTTCTGGCAGTAGACCTTCTGTCGGAGATATTTTGAAGATGAAATGTCTGTGGATCAACAAATGTCAGAAAAAATTCACCTGTTCTGAATCGCATCGGCCGAGACAGGCCGTCGTCGGCTTGAGGAGCTTTTTCCGAGAAGATTGCATCTTGGACTGTACTGGAAAAGGTGATCTGGGTGTGTAGGAAAAGTGGAGGTCGATGTATCTAAATTTTACAAGCCGAAGTTTCATGTTGGGTAGCGAGTAGTTGGGAGAACGGTTTTTGGAGGAGTGGAGAGAAGAGGCCGGCTGGTGTGACCGAGCGGTTCTAGGCGCTTCAGTCTGGAACCGCGCGACCGCTACGGTCGCAGGTTCGAATTTTGCCTCGGGCATGGATGTGTGTGATGTCCTTAGGTTAGTTAGGTTTAAGTAGTTCTAAGTTTTAGGGGACTGATGACCTCAGATGTTAAGTCCCATAGGGCTCAGAGCCATTTGGAGCGTAATGAGTCTCTCTCTCTCTCTTTTTTTTTTTTTTAAAGTAGTGCGCAGAAGAAAAGAGCATATACTTCCTAGCACGCTGAAAATATACGTTCTCCTTGCAAGTCTTGTGATATAAGATTGTTTCATTTCGTACAACTACCTTGACGATGACGATTCAGTTCATTTCTCGGTAAACAACGTTTGCATTACACAGATTAAGACACAGGTACCCACATCAACAGCATTGAGGGCACCTAGTCTGCGATAAATCGTTCATTTCGGAGTCCCAATAAATGAAAACACTCTTGATTTCTATTTATTTGAATACACGTGGAGAAGGCGGTAGAACCACGACAAAGGTTTATTTCTGAATTTTCTTGAGGCTGTAAAAGGAGTTTACAAGTTAAAATGAAGCTGAGTGGTTCTTCCAATTTCCTGTTGTGTTATTGGTACTTCAATTGCGACATACACACGTTTTTCATTTCCGCTCAAGGAGTGACGGAACATTTACAACGTTTAGTTGTTTCTGTCATTTCCCCTTTTCTTATTTATTCCTTGCTGCAGAGTGATATTATACTACGTCCATTTCTTAACAGTAAGAGTTACGTGTTTTGGGATAACATCATGAGCTGAAACATATTTACTTCCTATGTCCGGTTAAGCTGGAGCCTAATAACAGAGCTTTAATTGCTGTGAGTGAAACTAACAGTATTCATATTTGCGTCAAAGTGAATTTACGGCCTCGGATATTACTACATCACGGAAAGAACGGCTAGAATGCAGACTTATTTACAAAGCAAAACATATTGGGATACATGAATAACTGGGACAAAAAAGAATGGAAAGGAAACGCAACGGGATTGACATATGAAGGAAATAACGACTTCCTGCTGCGCAGGGAACTGTCATTCGGTCATTCGGGAGGACGACGGTTCAAAGCAGCGTCCGGCCATCCTGATTTAGGTTTTCCGTGATTTCCCTAAATCTCTTCAGACAAATGCCGGGATGGTTCCTTTGAAAGCGCACGGCCGGTTTCCTTCCCCATCCTTCCCTAATCCGATGGGACCGATGATATCGCTGTTTGGTCCCCTCCCCCAAACCAACCAAGCAACAGGAAACTTCGGAAATGCAACGGCGAGAGCTGAAAAATTGTGCCGGACCGGGACTTGAAACTGCATGCAGTGCTTTTCTAGAACTGTTACCTTAAGGTAACCAGCCATACAGCGACCCCCGTCCATTCACTCCCTGCACAAAGACTTCTGATTCTTGCAGGAGTTCGGACGTTGGTTGTGCAGACGCAATGAAACTTTTTCATCAAACAGCCGTCATGACCACAGAATTATAGATATGAGGATGCCGAAGCTCACTGGCTGTCTGCATCTGATTCTTGATGGGCCATCCTTATTTCCCGTGATTAGTCACACTGTTTCCAACGTCTACAGACGACGCAAAAACCACTGACACCCAAAGTGTACTTTTAACGAGCCTTTTTTAGCCAAGTACTAAACCGACTACGATAGCGTACTCTACCCCTCCAACATGCTTTTGGGAATATGGCAATTGGTTATGTAATTTGAGTGAAATATATCGTAAGATTCACGCTATAGCTGAACATATGTATCGCAATCTCCATTTGAGCTATATAGCTAAACTGGCCGAAGTTGTTAGGAGCCATTTGGCTGCGCTGTATCAACTGTTAGTGGTGTACATATCCCAGTTCAGGTTTCGGCTCTCGGAATTTACCTGAGCGTAGTGAGCTAGAGAGCGGTTATTATTGACTTCAGGGTTGAGATTTTAACCTGTCTCGCGGATCAATACGAGGCTGAGGAACCATATTTACATAGATTTTACAAGTGTAGCACTGCAGAGATTTATCAGCGTCCGTCAGTAAACGTGTCTGATTAAGTCTGCGGGAGCGACGTGTCGGGTAATTGGGCTCGCGTGCCCCACGTCACAAAGAGTTTGTGGATTCTGAGAGTGGCAGCGACTGAGAGCTCGCATTATGCCACGGAAGTCCAGAGGACTGACGAAACGGACTATGCAAATACTTGAGAGGTGGCAAGAGGTGGAGATTATGCGTACCTCACAATATCCTACACGAAAATGGGGCAAGTCACGACATTTTCCAGAATATTTGCTTGTACAAAGTCTATATTCACAGAGAGTGGGAACTATAGGATGGTCACAAAAAATGAAAGTATGAGTTTATAATACGGAACTCGCCACAAGCTGACAATTTCCAGAAAAATGAGAATAGCGTAATTTCAGCTAGCCTTCATAATTTCAGCAGGTTTCAGTTGAGTAAAATAGTGATTTTTTGTACAAAACACACGTAGATTTTCCGTAAAATGGACAGAATCAGTCCTAAATAGCAGATTCTGATCTCATTTTCCTTCTGAATACACGACATAGGTACAAGGTCAGCTATGATTACTATCAATGGAACAAGGTGGTGGACAAGATAAAATTGATCCAGAAAATATTTGAGACTGTCGCTGAATTGACCCATGTTAATGAATAAGGGAACTGCCCGTCACAGGAAGTGCTGGAAACTGTGATTTCAATGCTCCAATACTTTGCTGTCACGTATCTGCACATGTATGTTTCCCACTTGCTCTGTCCCAAGTACTTCATCTTTCCACTGCGTTTGAGTCAATGAGGTGAACATATGGGTTTACTGGCCAGCCTCTTTGTCGAGGTTATGCTGCGCATAACGCTTGAAAAACTTAAGCAGAATTGTTTGCGCAAGGGTTTAACACTGCAAGTGTTTTGAACAAACCCCCGGCAAGGTCTGTGGCCCAAACGTTAGAGGCAAAATGGCGTGAAATGGGCTTTGTAGCCAATGAAAAACACACCTACCCAAAAAGTGTGTAGTGCCTAAAGAATTTCGGTGTAAATTCTAGAAACACTCGGCCTTCAACAGTCTCGAACACCCGATATTTTAGGTACGAGTGTGGAAGAGTGAGAACGTTTCTACTGATCCACCTGTTTCTATGTGTAGGTCGGAGGTTTGTTATTAGAAGACTGTAAGAAGGGCGAGTTACTGACGACGACAGGTGTTTGCCGCCAGCGCCACAGAAGACGTGATGAAAACTCAGGGAATAACTCTGTAGTATTCTTTGATGTGTTAGTGTCTGTGGTGATTGTGAAAAAGACTAATGAAGAATTGAATATAGATTTACATGTCCATTCATGTCTTGGACTCGCTTGAGACTAGAGACTTTTATTTTTTTTTCACGTCTTAGCTCTGCATGAGGCAGGACGCATGTGATGTCCATAAATTATTGGATTGTTACTATGCTATTGAACTTATGTTTTATCGAGTCTGACGTTTAAAGACACCAGTTGGCTTGTCAGAGCTTACTTACTTATGTGAAAAAGAGTAAATGTTGCTATGTGTTGAGAGATGAAAATATACCAAGAATGAACTGAAAGTGTTCTACGAGTACACAAATTATTTCAAGAATAGAGAAGTAGCTTAATAAATTCCTGTAATCCGCTGTAGTCTTCGGAGAAGAAGCTTTTGGGAGATCGACGTAGCTGATTACCCAGAGAAGAGAATCGGCTGCGCACAATATGTAAGTCAACTGCGAGAGACGTGTGAGTCTTGCACCTCAGTACCACACTGCCTCGTGTCGTCCGAAAAATGTTAGAAATGTTCGAACACCTGAAAACATTACACGAGCCTTATTGTAAATACAGGATGTCAATTATTGAACTATATGAAATAAAATCATTATAACCTCTGAACGGTTTGCGTTGGGACCTTCAAACTGCACGGTTGGCCGCGGGCATGATGGGAATCAGTATGTGCTGTATGGTTTGGTTTATCGACGAAGCCCACTTTCATTTGGATGGGTTCGTCAATAAGCAAAATTGGCCCATTTGGGGGACAGAGAAACCGTATTTCGCGATTGAAAAGTCTCTTCATCCTCAATGGGTTACTGTGTGGTGTACAGTGCCCAGTCATGGAATAATCGATTCGATATTCCTTGATGACACGGTGACTACCGAACTATACGTGAAGGTTTTGGAAGATGATTGCATCCCAATCGTCCAGAGTGACCCTGAATTCGACAATATGTGGTCCATGCAAGACGGAGCTCGACCCCATCGAAGCAGGAGGGTGTTTGATGTCCTGGAGGGGACCTCATTACGGCTCTGGGGTACCCAGAGGCCACTGACATGGCTCTCGATTGGGCGCCATATTCTCCGGATCTGAACACATGCGACTGCTTTCTGTGGGGCTATATTAAAGACAAGGTGTACAGCAATAACCCCAAAACCACAGCTGAGCTGAAAACAGCTATTCAGGAGGTCATCGACAGCATCGATGTTGTGATACTTCAGCGGGTCATGCAGAATTTCGCTATTTGTCTACGCCACACATCGCCAATGATCGCAGGAATATCGAACATGTCATAACCTAAATCCGAATATCTGTAGTGACGTTTACATGTTGAATAAAGTGTGTGCACGCCATAGTTTGTAAGTGATTTACGTCTTTTTCGTATAGTTCAATAACTTATCACCTTGTATAGACAGCCAGAAGAAAAAAAATTCAATACCCTCAAGGACAAAGCCATTTTATTGACAAGTCAAGTGTAATAAATTCAGACCAAGTGAAACAAGAAAATCACAAATGGTTCAAATGATTCTGAGCACTATGCGACTCAACGTCTGAGGTCATCAGTCGCCTAGAACTTAGAACTAATTAAACCTAACTAACCTAAGGACATCACACACATCCATGCCCGAGGCAGGATTCGAACCTGCGACCGTAGCGGTCACGCGGTTCCAGACTGAAGCGCCTTTAACCGCACGGCCACACCGGCCGGCGAAAATCACAATGAAGAGTGCTTAAACAGTCGCATTGGTACACAGTGTACCTCTCTCCGGCGGCAACGCAGATGTGTATTTTCGCATGCAGAGGATTATAAAGGTGCCGAATGGCATCTTGCGATACAGTGTCCCAAGCATCTTGCGCCTTTTGTTACAATTCGTCAATGGTTCTTACAGGCCACCAGGGACGAATGAGTTCCCGTTTCATCGTGTCCCATACTTGTTCATTTGGTGAGACATTTGGTGATGTCGCTGGCCAGGGCAATTGTACAACACGTAGAGCACGTTGCGTCTCACGCAGCCGTATGTGGACATGCATTGTTCAGCTGAAAAAGCACATCACCTTCCTATCGAAGAAATGGCAGTGGCACTGGGATAACAGTCTGTGCAATGTAGTGGGCACTTGTTTCTTTAGAGTGCAGAAGCACCGAATGTGTCCGCGAGTTGCAACTAGTGGCCACGCACACCACGAAGCCTAGGGTGGGACTTGTGTGTCGTGGGTGAATGCGCTCTGGTATAGGCAGCTCACCAGGTCTACGTGAGCCACGTGTACGGCCATCACTCGCATACGGACGGAACCTACTCTCATCACTGATGACAAGAGACAGCCATTCCGCTCTCCAGTCAACTCTTTCATGACACGAGAATGGCCACGCTTGGCGCCGTCGTGGGGTCAGTGGTGGCCTGGCCAGAGGCACAGGTTGTAGAGTGTTCCGCCGTAATGAAGCAAGGGAGAGGATGTTGTTATGGGTGGCCGATATCCTCTTTCTACAACACAAATGCAACCGTGGATTAACACAATTCTATATTTACATGAGGTCAACGGCCTTGCCGCAGTGGTAACACCGGTTCCCGTCATATCACCGAAGTTAAGCGCTGTTGAGCTGGGCTAGCACTTGGATGGGTGACCATCCGGTCTGCCGAGCGCTCATGGCAAGCGGGGTGCACTCAGCCCTTGTGAGGCAAACTGAGGAGCTACTTGATTGAGAAGTAGCGGCTCCGGTCTCAGCAACTGACATACGGCCGGGAGAGCGGTGTGCTGACCACATGCCCCTCCACATCCACATCCAGTGACGCCTGTGGGCTGAAGATGACACGGCGGCCAGTCGATACCTTTGAGCCTTCAAGGCCTGTTCAGGAGGAGTTTTTTTAGTTACATGAACACGAAGTTGTTACTTAAGTTGAATGGAGTCCATGTGTTGTGGTACAAGCTCCGAAGTAATAGACCTCTTGCAGACAATATCGGTAATCGTGCTATAACAAATTTAGTCTCAGTGCTGGGAAAGTACAAGTCCCACTATACGAAGAACGGACAGACGCCAAACTGGAGTGTGAGTTAGTGAGTCGAGTGAGGCTCTCCGGTCAGCGGCGGAGGCCTAAATACTTGTCGAGAGTGCGTTGGCGGCGTGTTGTTAGTCGGTGTGTCTCTGGCCTCACTTGTGACAGGCACGCTTGATCCAGCACCTACTTTCGATCTCCGCACTACATCTTTGCCTACCGGTGTGCTGGCGACAGCTTAAAATGGTTCAAATGGCTCTGAGCACTATGGGATTAAACTTCTTTGGTCATCAGTCCCCTATAACCCAAGGACATCACACACATCCATGCCCGAGGCAGGATTCGAACCTGCGACCGTAGCGGTCGCGCGGTTCCAGACTGTAGCGCCCAGAACCGCTCGGCCACTCTGGCCGGCGCTACAGCTTACGCCAGCACACAGGTGATCTTAATTCTGATGCAAGCAGTCGGTTCCCAGTGGTCCTTGACGACGCTGCAGATGCAACATGTTACAGGTTTCGTCCCTGCATGATGTTCGGTCGGCCGTCACTGCTCACATAATGAGTCAATCTTAACGTGCACCTGTACTACTCGAGCGACCAGAATGTGGTCTTCGGGAGCGGAATTGTTCCAAAGACCACTGCTGAAACCAGTGACACACCACCTATACAATGTGCTCGACATATGCACCAGTCTTACTGTACGTCCATCCAGCTTCCCGCGGGTCACAATGCGACTGCATTTAAATAGCTGAAGCTGTTCAACAGCATTAGGTACTCATCGATCGAGCATGGCTGTTCCCTGCAATGAACGTTGCAAACAGAATATCAAGATAGTAACTGTTCTCGAAAGATCAGATACCATTGATGACCGTGCAGCTTCTCTTTAATAAATGATATTTAATTGAAACCCTCAGCTGCCGTGAGGTGTTGTTGGGATACCTGGATGGGGACAGCTGAAAATGTGTGCCCCCACCGGGACTCGAACCCAGGTTCTCCTGCTTACATGGCAGACGCTCTATCCATTTGAGCCACCGACGACACAGATGAATAGCGCGACTGCAGGGACTTATCCCTTGCACGCTTCCCGTGAGACCCACATTTCCAATTGTCCACGACCTACATACGTAATGTTCCTAACAGTCGCGCTATTCATCTGTGTCCACGATGGCTCAAATGGATAGAGCGTCTGCCATGTAAGTTGGAGATTCCAGGTTCGAGTCCCGGTCGGGGCACACATTTTCAGCTGTCCCCATCCAGGTCTACCAACAACACCTATCAGCAGCTGAGGGTTTCAATTAATTATCATTTGTTACAAACAGTGTTCACCTCTGAACTCAGCACAATTACTGCCAGCAGAGTCAAAACAGTGGGTGCACAAAGAGGCCTCCTAAACACTCTCTGATCGCCGATGATCGTGACAAATAAGTCATTAATGTTGTATCCTGCGTATTCGTAAAATGTGGGGTGCCTAGGAAACCTATTTCAAGGATCGCTTGACAACAATTCAAGCAAATCGTATTAATGAATTTTATGAGAGAAAATAAATGACAATACTTAACTTTGTATTTACACAGATGGGTCGCATGAAAAGGGCGACATGCAAGTAAGAAATTTTTCAATATACGAGGTTTGTCCAGAAAGTAAATTCCAATCGGTTACGAAATGGAAACCACAGTGAAAACCAGAAATGTTTTATTGGCAACAGTTAGGTAACCTTCCACCTACTTCTCTACATATTTGCCGCCCCAACTTCGAGTTTTATCACAGTCTCGTATCAACTTTCCAATATCCTCGTCGTAGAAAGCAGCCGCCTGTGCTTTCAGCCAGTTTCTGCACTGGTCTGCAGCTCGTTGCCTGTGAAAAAATTTTGTCTTCATATCCAGCGGTTCTTGTGAACGGAGATGAGACTCAGGGGGAGCCAATTACGGACTTTACTGTGGGTGATGAAACACTTCTCATCGGAAACGCTGCAGGAGCGTCTTCATTGCCCCTGCAGTGTGCGGCCGAGAATTGGCATGAAGGAGGAACTGCTCTACAGTTGTGTTATGTGGGCTGCATGACACAGGCGAAAACTCTAACCAGGCCCTCATACTTGGCTGGAGACGCTATTCCCTACGCATCTTTACGTGCTCACTGTTCACTCAAAACTGAAAAGAGTGACGCATTACGATCGACGGGCATAGTACAGACACTGCCTAACACATCTGTGCAAAGCTTTACCGGATTTTCCCAGTGGTTTCTATTTCGCGACCAATCGGAACTTACTTTCTGGACAACCCTCGTATACAGTTCCTAAAACAAGTGCAATACTACACCTGAGCCTTCCATCAGATCGCTGGTCTTGACGTTTCTGTAGAACTCGTAGAATTGGCTGGTATTCAGCTGGGCCGCGACCAGTGGGTGCAGCCCTTATGTTCTCTTCGCGTAGAGGGCGCCGTCGGGTTGCCGTCCTAGAGAGCGGTCGGTCTGCGTGCAATTGGCTGACGTCTTCCTCTGACGTTCCCGACTGGCGTACCGGCGCTTCACTTTAAGCGGGAACAACTAACACTACAACTCCTCAGAATGCACACATTATAACCAAGCGCCACTGGGCACAGTCCTTGATGGCGTTGCATTTTTTTCTCCGACAGTGGATTTTGTTAATGCTGTATATACCAAGATCTAGTGTATCAGAAGGAGGTTAGGAAAAGTACTTCAGATGTGCGTACATACTCATGTTTAAGTGAACAGATTTTGTGAAAACAAGTAAACAATGGAAAGGCAAAATATCAAGGCCTACAGTAATAAGCGTTATGTCGTTGTAGTTGTACCTACAAAAGCTTTCGAATGCCGTAAGAAAAGTATATCGTCACACGTTCAACAAATCTCTGTACAGCCTTCCAGCACATAAATGCTACCTTACTTGCTTTATCAAAGTGGGCGCAGAACGTACGCCTAGAACTTAACCGACCCAAGACACAAGCAATCGTAGTAGCTGATAAAAGATTTACTACCCCTCAGTTCAGAGAATCACTTCCACCCTTAATCTTTAATGGCATAGAGATAACCTCTTCTTCTTCTTCAAAGAACTTGGGGATAATTCTGGACTGATTTAGCTGGTCCTGTACTCGAAGGGCTTTTGTACGAGAGTTGACGTCACCTGGAACTAACCATGACTGCTTGTGTTCCATACGTTTGTGAAGCACGCTATTTCGATCATATCATTGCTGCCTACTAAGAATTATCGTGCCTACGTGCCAATAAGTGTGGAGATCATCACACCCTGTGTTTGCTCTACCGCCTTCTGTGCCATTGCACTCCCTCTCATTCGTCTTCAACTCTTACATCACTGTCTGAACAGCACAGCAGAAATACTCCTTCTCAAGAAAATAAAATCCTCTCTGTACCACTACATAACACTGCCATGTTCTCTAAATCATATTCTCTATCACGACCCCGTCTTTGAAACAATAATCCTCAAAGTGTCAGAGAAACTTTCAAAATACAAGAGACTTTTAATAGTCCAACATCTATTACAGTACCTATCTCTTCTATCTACTTGTCTGCAGATCCCTCTCATCAACACTCCCTCCCCCACGCCCCTTCCCCCCCCCCCCCCCCAAATCCTCCCCTTCCACTCCCGATAATACAAAACACGACTTGAAATGTGCTAAACTAATCCATATCACTCTTAACGCCCTCTGTTATTATTATTATTATTATTATTATATTGATTAACCTGTTGCTGTTCATTCTGTATAAGTGTCCAAAAAATAGCAGTTGCCTCTTTCGTAGTGTTTCATTTATGTTTTCTGTTTTGCGATAAACTTCTTCATTGCTTCTGCATTTCCATACCTCTGTATTTTTTGGTGTTCCAAGTATTTTTCGAATGATTTTTCTTTCTAGGACTTCAAGTTTTTGTAATTTGTAGTTCAGTACTAAACATTCACTTGCATAAAATCATTCTGGTTTTACTATTGTGTTGTAGTGCTGTATCTTCAAATTTTTAGACAGACACCTTTTGTTGTAGACATTCCTAGTTATTCCATAAGCTCTCTCCGTTTTATGTACTCTTTCTTCTACAGAGAATTTTTCTAAGCAATTTTCTTGGATAGTTTCTCCCAAATATTTAAATTTACTTACCTTATTTATCTGGCCAATATCTGTTGCTAGGGATTCCGGAGCATTTTTATATTTGTCATAAATTTTGTTTCTTCGATAGATATTCTTAAACCTACTTTGTTGGCTATTTCTTCTAAGAGACTGATTTGTATTCCAGCATTTGTTAGGTTTTCAGAAAGATTGGCAAAATCATCCTCAAATGCTAAACAGTGAATTTCAGTGCCTTTGTTCTCAGTTCCCAGCCTGATTGGTCATAGCTTCTCTTCTGTTAGATTTTGTTTCCATTCTCTTAGTATTTTCTCTAGTATGCAGTTAAAGAGGAGTGGTGACAGGCCATCACTTTGCCTTGCACCTGTTTTTATCTTGAATGCCTCCGATATTTTACCCTGAAACTTTACTTTTGATTTGGCGTCTGTGAGCGTTTCACGAATAAGGTTCGCTAATTTAGATTAGATTTAAATTAGATTATTATTATTATTATTATTATTATTATTATTGTCAATTACTCTTGTCAGTATTATTAGTAACGAAAAGAATTGCTATTGTGATTGTTATTTAATATATTTTAGTATGTGTGGTTCCTGGTTAGATGTAAGAGAAGTTAAAATGCCCAACTCTGGTCAGGCTAAATAAGCAATAAATAAGTAAATAAATTTTTCAAGAAAGACATACTTGCATCGATGTCTGCGTTGATACAGTAGTAAAGAGCGATAACCACACACAGTACAACTTGCCGAAAATTTCGTTTCGATATCTCGAACTGTTCAGGAAATAAAAAGGATCCAAGTTTTATAAACGTGGATCAAATCATTGCCTTGTTTTCTAGGCGGTTTTTAGTCCAGATTTTGTTGCAGTTGTGTCAAAAGCTTTCGCAGACTCTATGAGCTGTAGACAATGTATTAATTGGCAACCACTGCTCCGTTCTATTATTTCGTCCTTAACTGGAAACTGACAGCATTCTGATGTGTAGTTCCAATGTACGACGGTTTGGTTACGCAACTACATAGATCTGAAGATGATCCAGAAAGATTGAAAGTACTCATAATGTAAAAAATATACAACTGAGATGAAACATAAATGATACACAATTTTTTGTTTGAAAATAGTCACTTATGTTTCTAAACTATGATTGTGCTTTTGCTTCGTTAATATTTCTCCATGCGGTTCGTGACGGTTCTAAAGAGAGCTTGTATATCACGGGAAGTGGACTGACACGTCTAGCGTCATACTTATTCTCTTTACTGTCAAGTAGAACAATTACATTACTAACGTTTTAGGGAATTTCTTCAATGATGGCTTTAATTTCTCTAAGACTGTATGTTTTCAGAGGATAGCGTTTATTTAAAGCACTAATGCCTAACTATCCGCAGCTCGGGGTCTCGCGGTAGTGTTCTCGCTTCCCGAGCACGGGGTCCCGGATTCGATTCCCGGCGGGGTCAGGGATTTTTCCTGCCTCGAGTTGACTGGGTGTTGTTGTGTCGTCTTCATCATCATCATTCATCCCCATTACGGTCGGAGGAAGGCAATGGCAAACCACCTCCACTAGGACCTTGCCCAGTAAGGCGGCGCGGGTCTCCTGCGTCGCTCCCCTACGCTCTGTAAAGAAGTATGGGACTCATCATCATCATCAATGCCTAACGGAAGAAATAATAAAACAGCACACGTTCAACAAAGTTATGAGAGAATAGTTTTTTTAGTTATTCCGTTATTAAATGTCCATAGATGTTTGATTTTTTTGGCAGTGCTAGAAATGACTACCGAAAAGGTTGTGTGAGGGTATTGGTTCTGAATGTCTAATGATTTCTTCTAACAAAATACTGTATATAAATAACGTGGATGTATGTCATTTTGCAACTCCCTATATTTATAATGAAAGATAATGACCATTTGAAATGAAAAAGCAAAGATTCTGAGAAAAATACATAAAAATATTGATTTACAAACTTCTAATCTCTGTCATTGTCCCAGACTTTACTGCCATTTCATGTATTATCACTAGTATGTTTTCCGTACTTCTTTCAGTTCTTGATGTGATGATTTAAATTCACTACCGATCCTGCCTACACACTTTTTTATGTGTCTCGCTTTTGGCTCTTTCAGAGATATTTCTTTTTTATAGGCATTACTAGGGCCTTTCTTAGGGAGTTCAACGTTCCTGAACTTGAAAGCTTGAATGAGTATATTGATGGCAAATGTTGACGTAGTCTCTATAGTAGCTGTATATTCTACTATTTTGTAAGCCCACTTGGAACTTGTATCAACAGATTAGGAATCCATCTTGCGAAAGTTTTGTAATCCTTAATCACATTTTGGTTAACTTCAACATCTGTAGCATTCGCCGAAGACGCTGACTTTCAAATATCAATCCAATTTTCTGCAGTGTACACAGTACATTGTCTTTTTTTTTTTAAAAAAAAAAAACAATAGCAAACGACCAAAATCCCTGTCGCAAGGGAGGTATGAATGCCCACATGTCGGATATATGTGGTGCGCAGCTTCAAAACGGCCTCCTTTCACAAGAGAATGAAAAAAAAAATTCACAACGGTATTGTTTCTGTTCTGTGACGTACAGGTATCCGTGAACACATACAGTTTCTTAGTTTTGGGGCTAATGTTATTGGATATGAAATCGGCCAGAAATGAAACCGCTGCGTTTCGACTTTTCTTACCTAAGAGTTCCTTGTACGGCTAAAAGAAGACATGACTATCTGAAACTCTGTGTATTTCAAAAACATACGGCCAAAGCTGACGCCAGTACAGCATCTCACTAACTGGAATATGCTAAAATGATATGTTTTGCACATAGTCAAAAGAGATGCACTGACTGGTTCCACGCTCAAAACCACTAGTATTGTAGCCTCTTTCAGTTTCTGGTAAAAGTTCGCAGCTTTATTTTCATGAAGCGTTAGTTCTACTTGAAGTTTGTGTCACTTTCCACCATTCTTCTCACCCTGTATCTGGATTAAGCTTTTCACAGGCGGAACAAACATTTGTTCTTGGACGGCCGAAGGGATAATTAAACACTTCTTTATAGTACTGAGCAAAATATTTATACTTCACTTCTGCTTGAGAACTGTCCTTCTTTTTCACCTCTTTCAAATAAGCAACTGGTTCATATTTTTGTAAATATTGCACACACAGTTTAAATATATTTAAGGAACTGGAAAAATGGAAAGATACCTTGTCTTTTTTCCCATCTTTTCATAATGCGCCACTGAAAATGGGTGGCTGTGAACATGGTCTTCGATGTTAGCCTTTGTCTGAGGTTTTACACAACTGCTTTGACGTAATTAGCTCCTTAAATCTCTTGGAGCCACCACACCTTGCTGTACAAGGCTGCAGATTCAACGAAGTCGAGATGGTATTACACCGTGTAATGAAAGGCAACCTTATGTGCTACCTTTTCACAGCCATCATATTTCACCTGAAAAACCAGAGTAACATAAATGATGGAGCTATAATGAAGTAACAGTACTGAAAGGGCCTCCACTATAATGTGATAAGCTCATTGACCAATGTTGTTGACAGCTGGTTCAGAGTACACCTGTAAAATATTGTGTAGCTACCTCTGTATCGTATTTAATTTTCGATGATTTGCATGGCATTCATGACATTAAAAAGGTGTTTTGTTACTGATGTTTATTTATTAAAACGTTACCGTTGTTACTGTTCATTGTTATTTGTATTTATTATTTTCAGTATCATTATTTATATTACGTACTATTATTATTATGAAGTTTACCTATAGTGAAACACAACACTGTGTTCCTTAATAGGCTCATCTTGCCGAGATCGCCTCCTTTGACATGGGGCTGCTGAAACAAAACCAGCCAAATATGTGTCCTGGAAATTTTTATTTTGCATTTTATTGACGAGCTACAGAATAGTATGTCTACTTTCCGTGGAAATGTTGGCCCTTCAAAAAATCTTCGGCGCCTTTAAATGTAAGCATAACATGTCATGCATTAATTATAATATAGTATTACCCACTAATAGTATAGATTAGAGCATAAATAATTAAACCATTATTTTAATTAACACTCATTAAAACAAAATCATGTCTACAATAAAAACTTGCAAATATTATTTCTATACCTGTAATCTGCACCAGCTGTGCGGGCGGGAACAAATTTCCCCACGTGGTTCACAAGAGCTTCTCCTGAGACTTTCTTACGCTGAACGAACTTCTTCCTCCAAGTTTCAGGAGCTACCGTCTTTTTGTAGCACGTCTTGATTCAGCTGCACTACTACTATCCATTGTAGACCACCAAAAACTTTATAAAATAGCTGAAAAAGTTCCGTGGTTTCTTGCAAACACAACTAGCTGATGAAACCGGAAATCTATGCGCGTGCTCCTAGTGGGCGATTCCGCAAGGACGTGTGCTCTCCTGCTACTGATCTCGCTTAGATAGGACGTGCTTCGTCAGCACCGAAACATCTCAGGTCAAGAACAGGTGCTGTTGGCAATTTTCTCCACACGATTCTACGAACTTCGTAATGGACATTTATGTTGTTTTGCACTGCAAATAATTTATAGCTGTGTAAAGAACTCTATTTTAGTCTCAACTAGCTTTCAGTCGGAAATGGACGTGTGTAGTTTTGCATGTGCCTGTTTCAATTTCGGTAAAATAAACACACACAAATACATCAAACGTACAATCGGTTTCTACAAAGCTTAAAAAGCATCAAAGTCACGAAAAATTTATAAGGTAAAAGAAACTTAATGGATTCTACTGTACTTGCCATAGCTGGCCACATACTAGCTTAAATAAGCAGTACTCTAAGCAGGTGTACGCTCTTGGAGAAATAAAGCTGTGCTCTTAGGAATTTAGGTAGCTGTGGAACCAAACCTGAAAAAAAAATAATTCTGGGGAATTGTGTTACTTTGCACATATTATGCAAACAATTCTGCAAACGTCCTCTAATTTTACATTTCATACAGTTCAGTGATTTCTACCGGAATTCCATCGTCTCTGGGCTCCTTTACTTTCTTCCAGTATCTAATCGCATGTATTTTACAAAGTTTCCACGATTTAGTTACACTAAAAAAAGGGCACTGCAGTTAATATGTCGCCGCCAAGCTATCCAAATGTAAATTTTGCGTGCTATCCCTAAACCACTTCAGTTGGAAGTCACAATGATTCCTCCAGTTCACGAGCCTCGCCTCCCACTAACACACACACACACACACACACACACACACACACACACACACACACACACCGACCCTACCGCTTTACACCTCTACAACAAATCCAACTTGACCTGATCGAGTACTCTATCTTCAATGATTCCGACGTTGACGCGGTGCTGAAGTTCAGCACCACTTCTTTTTTTTTTTTTTTAGATCCATTCATGCCGGCACTCATTTGTAACTTCAAACATTACAGAATGAACGAAACTGCACTCTGATGAAAGAACGTGGATTAAATTTAAGAATAAACTGAAATTGTCCCTGATGTGAAAGGATTACGTCCCTGAGCGACAGGCCGTAGAGATAAAGCAAAGCCCCTTATTCAAGTCTCTCCAAACGCGAGGGCGAGATAAGTAGCGCGCTCAAGCGTGTGAACAAAGTGTCACAAAGCGGCGAACATCGATATCTTCCGTGCTGAGACCCACCTCTGATCCGCTTAAGCCAGACAGGTCTCATCTAGCAGCCCGCAAGCTAATTTGAGTCAGGGAAACGTAGCCTAGTCACGCTTCGTACATGAATTGTCATCGGGCTACAGCACGGTACTGGGACGCGTAAGCTTTCTACGGTACAGCAAAGCGTTTGTTTTAAGGAGGAAGTGTCGTAGGAGGTGAGAATGTGGAGAAAGGATGTACCGACAAAACAAAACGAGATAAAATGATAATATCAATACTTGCCATATTAAATAACAGGAAGCACACGATTAGCAGTTTCAGATTCCGTATCTATATGTATAGTGAAGCGCTCCAGGACTGTTTAGCAAATGCTGCTGAATTATTTTGAGTCGACTATATTCTTTCAGCGGAGCATAGGTGACGGGAACGTACAGTAACTTCGCTGTTAAGAGGTGTACTACATCTTTGTTACAGTACATCATAGCCCACAGGGGAACAATGTTACATTGAACACAATACGATACGCTCCAACGATAGTTACTTATCTTGTTGGTTAGTTTATTTTGTGTCCAATTTAACAAATTCACAAGAAAAATTATGATGTAGACAGGTTAATTAAATAAATGGAGCACAAACTTTTGAAATACATGGATTTATCAGACTACATGCTGGCCATTTGTAAGTTTGTAATTTACGAAATGATGGATGGTTCAAATGGCTCTGAGCACTATGGGACTTAACATCTGTGGTCATCAGTCCCCTAGAACTTAGAACTGCTTAAACCTAACTAACCTAAGGACATCACACACATCCATGCCCGAGGCAGGATTCGAACCTGCGACCGTAGTGGTCACGCGGTTCCAGACTGAAGCGCCTAGAGCCGCACGGCCACATCGGCCGGCGAAATGATGGAATTGTGTTACCTTACAAGCAAAGTAAAACGTCACTTAAGAAGCCGAAAGGATATAAGAAGTAGACTGGCACAAACAGAGAGTGCGTTTCTCGCTGTAAGACGACTAGGTGTATCAAACATAGGCCGTAAATGGAGGCAGAAATTTCTGGAAATGTACGTCTGGACGCAGCGTTCCATGAAACTGATTATGGACTGTAGGAAACCGCAAAGAACAGAGCTGAACCGTTTGAAATGTGGTAATACGAAAGCGCGCTGAAAATCAGGTGGACAGATAGACTAGAAATGAGGTTGTCCATAGAACTGGTGAGGAACGGACTAAGTGGAGTACACTGACTAGAAAACGTGACAGAATTACATGATATGTTTTAAGGTGAGAGGGAATATCGCGAAAGCTGTGGCGCGCCACATCGAGCCAGTCAGAAGACTGATGAGCAAAAGAAGAAGAGATAAAAACTGGGTAAGGCTTGACTACAGCAACAAGGTTCAAATGGATGCACGTTATAGCAGTTACGCAGAGATAGAGAATTGTACAGAATATACTAGTGTGGTGAACGGAAACAAGCCAGTCTTCAGCCTGAAGAACACAACAACGAGGAGAAGCTACTTTAATCTACATTTGAAAAGGCTGTTGCTGTCTGTTTATTTACGAGGGTGGACACTAGTTTCGCCATAGTAGGTGCCAAGCTATTGTTGCAAAAGAAGGTCAGGCAGGACTAACACTAGTGTTCATCTGGCTTTGGATGGTAGCAAACTGCGAGGATTCCTTTCTGTGGCTACAGATGGAGTAGATCAAAGGCGTTATAACTTTACTGTCGCATACCAGTAAGCGATATTGTTTCATTTTGTGCTACTACGAGGGTCACTCCGAAAGAAATGCACACTATTTTTTTAAAAATCCATCTTTTATTCTTCATGTTTGAAAGTTTTACAGTGTGTAGATACATTCTTTAGGAACAATATTTTCACTTCTCCATGTAATTTCCATCCCTCTCAACTGCCTTACGCCATCTTGGAACCAGCTCCTGTATACCCGCACGGTAAAATTCTGGACCAACCTGTTGGAGCCACTGTTTGGCAGCGTGCACAAGGGAGTCATCATCTTCAAACCTTGTTCCACGAAGAGAGTCTTCCAACGTAGCGTGACAATTCGTTCACTGTGATGCGTCTAACAGCAGTCACCAATTCGTTAACTCTCTGCACATTGTCTGGAGTGTGTGCAGTTCGAGTCCTCCCGCTGCGAGGACAATCCTTAATATTTCCGTGCCCGCTATCATCACATAACCTGCTTGCCCACCGACTAACTGTACTGCGATCGACAACAGCATCTTCATACACCTTTTTCAACCTCTTCTGGATGTTTCCCACTGTCTCGTTTTCACAGCACAGGAATTCTGTGACAGCACGTTGCTTCTGACGAACGTCAAGTGTAGCAGCCATCTTGAAGACATGCTGTGACGGCGCCACTCACGGGAACAGGGTGAACAAAGTTTGAAAACAAGCAGGAAGGATGTATCTACGCACTGTAAGACTTTCACACATGCAGAATGAAAACTGCATTTTTACAAAAATAGTGTGCATTTCTTTTGGAGTGACCCTCGTATATCACGGTTATTTTATTGAGAGTGCTGGACATGTAGGCTTGCGAGGAAGGCTTTGCATCTTTTGCATGTGAAGGTGCACTCCCCATGTGGCTTTACAGTGAGTATGAAAATGTTACTTAAATACTGACTTAGGCGTTGAATGTTTTGTTGATTAAATGTCACATCTAATGATTTTTAAGGATATCGTCGTAGCCGTATTGTAGATATTATTTACTTCACAACTGCAAATTGGGCCTTAAGGGCCCGCCGCTGTGGCCGAGCGGTTCTAGGCGCTTCAGTCCGGAACCGCGCTGCTGCTACGGTCGCAGGTTCGAATCCTGCCTCGGGCATGGATGTGTGTGATGTCCTTCGGTTAGTTAGGTTGAAGTAGTTCCAAGTCTAGGGGACTGATGACCTCAGATGTTAAGTCCCATAGTGCTTAGAGCCATTTGAACCATTTGGCCTTAAGGCCATCATCTATTGGTACTACGAAAGCTAGGAAATACAACAAATGTGAGCACAGAGTGTATATACACTGACGGAAAAAATATCGCAACACCAAGAAGTAGTCGTGCGACATAAACAAAAGTCGGTAGGCATGTTTCTACATCTGGAAGATGATGTCTATTGAAATTTCGCGCCAGTCGCGTAAAACAGGGCTATTAGCGCCACTATGAGGGTGCAAAGCAGGATTGATTTAAATACACACTAAATCGGTCGCGAGCGTTAGTTACCTTTGAGACATCGTGGTGAGTTGATGTTAGATAAGAATGCCTTTAAGGCGACAAAGACGCCATTGTCAACACCTCGTTGAGTCTGAAGAAGATCGTATAATATGGCTACGAGAGGCTGGTATGTTCCTTCTGCTATACTGCAGAAGGACTTGGTAGGAATATAGCCACTGTACATGACTGCTGGCAGCGGTGGTCACGAAAATGTACGGTCGCAAGAAGATCGGGCTCCCGACAGCCACGTGGCACTACCAAGAGGGAAGCCCATAGTTATCAGCGTGGAGCCTTTGCGCATCGCACTGCATCTGTAGTGACACAAGGGGCTGTTACAAATCGGTTACCTCAAGGACAGCTTCGAGCCGGATGCCCCGTAGCATGCATTCCAGTGACCCCAAACCACCGCCATTTACGACTTCAGTGGCATCAAGCGAGAACTCTGGGCAAGGTGGAGGTCTGTTGTGTTTCCTGATGGAAGCTACCAGTGATGACCGTATTTTGGTTAGAAGCAGGCCAGCTGAGAGCCTGAACCAACCCGTCTGCACGCAAGATACGCTGGACCTACATCCGGAGTTACGATCTGGGGTGCGATATCGTATAATAATAATAATAATAATAATTTTACTGTCGTTCAGCTGATTACAGCAATAGACAAAGTTAAGAGCATATATTTCTACATAAACTACTATATCGATGTAAATTGGTTTACATAAAATAGGTACACGTTAGAATACAGTATTTTCATCTTCAAAGAATTCATCAATGGTGTAAAACGGATTGTTCACTAGCAGCTTGTATAATTTAGCTTTAAAGATATTTACAGGCAGTTCTTTAAAGTCAGCACTAAGTATTAAACATCTTTAGTCCAAGAACTAGGTAGGAGTTATGCGATTTTGATAATCTATGATATGGTATGTCTACAGATGTTCTATTTCTAGTATTATGGCTATGAATATCACTTCTCAACACAAAATTAGACACATTATTTCTAATGTACATTAAAACATTGTAGATGAATAAGTTTACTACTGTAAGACACTGCAATTTAATAAACAGAGGTTTTCAATGTTCTGTTTTATCAGAATCCGTTATTATTCTTATTACTTTATTCTGTAAAAGTAAAATGTCATTTACATGACAGCTACTACCCCACAGTAAAATGACGACAGAAGCACTACAGCGGTTACCCCACGCGCCCTGACTACACATTTGTCTGTAAATATAGATGTACTGGCATTCATGAACAGCATTACAGGGGGTGTTTTCAAAGACATACCGCTGCCCTAACCCAACTTGCTCAACAGAGTGCCGACATGTTGCCTTGGCATGCTTAGTCACCAGCTCTGTCTCCAATCGAGCACATAGGGGAAATCATCGCACGCCCCTGTATTGACTGAACAAATGGAACAGGTATAGAACCCCATCCTACATACTGACATCCAGCGCCTGTACAACGCAATGCATGCACGTTTGCACGCTCGCATTCTGGGCGGTTACACTGGTTATCAATTTACCATCATCATGCATTTGCAATGCATTATCTCGCGCTTACGTTGACCTGTGGTGTTGTAATTTTAATCACTTAAATATGTTATCTACACAAACGTCTTCTCCAAATTTCATTACTCTGCATTGATTATTTATTGGTGTTGTGATTTTTTTCCGCCAATGTGTATAGAATTGGATGAACATGCCATCTGTGTGGTAGTGAATTCCAATAATGGCAAAATTAACACATCATTTACATTTTATTTCAACAAATGTGAAACTTTAAAGTCTTGGGATATTTGTACAGTCAGCGTCAGAACTGAGCCGTTTCACTGTGAGAAAATAGCAATGACGAGAGCGAAGCTCTGTATGTCGTGATGTGATGTAAACTACATGAAGAATTGTCAGTGCTAACATTCTCAACACAATTCGCAATAAAGTGGTGTACTTACACCCTTTTTACATTTTATACTGTATGTTCTTTGCTCTCGTCAGATATAGTACATCCCAGCGAGAACAACCCTAAGCTTAGTGTCATAACATCATTTTATATTTGTTGACAAAATACAGCTTCGTATGCAATGACACAGTCATAAAGTGTACACAGACAGGATTAGGAAAATTGATTTATAACAGAGTGGCTTAAAAATTTATATGCTATCTGTCCTAAACAACTTCCAGTAGCTTGAGTGCTCATAAAAAATGACAGCAGTAATCTTGCGCATCATTTGCATGCATTTACATTGCAACTCAACTTAAGTAAATCAGCAGTTTCTGTCTTCCTCGATCTAGAGAAAGCCTACGGCCGTCTCTGGCATTCCAGTCTCGTCTTCAAACTCCACACATACGCATCCTTCCTCTCTAATCATCCATTCTTTGTCACTATTACTGATACACTAACTCTCTCTCTCTCTCCTCTCTGAACAAACGTGGAAACGTCACCTACTAACCATCCAGCAGAAAGCACACAATAGACTAAAACTGCTAACCGAACGAACTTGGTGATTAAACTTCGCCATTGTTCTCCACGCTGATAAAATTCTTATCTGATCCATCCGATACTACGCAAATGTTGCATGGATATCTGCCCCACCAAAGTCCCTCCAGATCCTTGAACGTCATGCATTCCGTCTCATCTTCTGCGTCCGTTTATCTTCCTCAACATGGATCCTCTGTCATCTCATCAAATTACCACCCCTCCTCAGCCACATCCACCACTTCCTGATCTCCTCCTATGCTATCTATAAATAAGATTCCTTATGCCCATACTTTTCCTTCTGATCACCAACTGTTGTATGCTGGCCGGCCGAAGTGGCCGTGCGGTTCTAGGCGCTGCAGTCTGGAACCGCGAGACCGCTACGGTCGCAGGTTCGAATCCTGCCTCGGGCATGGATGTGTGTGCTGTCCTTAGGTTAGTTAGGTTTAACTAGTTCTAAGTTCTAGGGGACTAATGACCTCAGAAGTTGAGTCCCATAGTACTCAGAGCCATTTGTTGTATGCTGTCACGCATTAAGAAACACATCTCACATCCCTACACCTAAGCGTACTCCATATCTTCTCCCAACACAACTTCAACCAACTCCTTGTCGCAGACAATGAGATCTGCCCTGATATTTATTCCCTCTGCCAACTTTCCAACTATCTCACCCCACATGAATATTTCCATCTCCTTTTCCCTCTACATGCA
The DNA here is from genome assembly GCF_021461395.2 of Schistocerca americana. Classification (NCBI taxonomy): domain Eukaryota; kingdom Metazoa; phylum Arthropoda; class Insecta; order Orthoptera; family Acrididae; genus Schistocerca; species Schistocerca americana. The sequence continues at coordinate 229,535,772 of NC_060123.1, forward strand.
TTCCTATCCATTTCCACTTGTTATCCTACACCACTCACACATCAAACTGCTCCTGATCCTCTGTCTTGCCCACATTCTCTATTCCCACCATACACTCCAACCGCTACATTAATCTCCATAGCTTTCCTACTTAACACACCCCTATATCTTCTGCCCACACTCATTGTCTCCTCCTGTAACACTTCTCATACAGTGCAGATCCTTCAGATTTTAAGTGAAAGCGTAGTGTTTCAGCGTTTTTTCTCAGAAGAATTCCATCACTCTGCAACGTGTTTTTTAAAATGTATATAGTTTCAGTTTTATTAGCTGCCTGACCTTGATTTTTAATTTAAAATAGAAAAAAGTCTGAATGTTTCTTCTTATTCTTGTTGTTTTTTTTTAAAAAAACTGTTGTTGGTCGAAGAGCATATGGAGTGAATGGGATGAAATAACAATATAGGAAAGAGTATACATTGAAACTGATAAAGTAACACAGAAGGCACAAACTACTCCCCCATAAAGTCCTCTAACAAAACGTCCAACAGTGTAGCACCACAAATTGATATTTTTCGCTTGACACTACCTAGTAAATACAGTGTATGTCTTTTTACCAACCCCTAATATGTGAAACGCAATATAATTATGCAAAAACACATGTAAATGTAATCATACAATTCCATGGTGCCATAATTCATCAAGAAAGGTCTAGAAAGTAATTATGATGAGCTGCTTCAATGTATATTACATAAGATAAGATAGACCGTAAAAATAAAATATAGTAAATAAAGTGAAATTAAAAATAAAAGGCATGTAGGAATGTATATAATTCTCCCTCATTATCACGTATAAAAGTGTGTAAGTTTCCCAAAATGTGTTTCTGTATGAAATTTAGCCCAAATTTACCTCCCATTCTACACTACTGGAAATTAAAATTGCTACACCAAGAACAAATGCAGATGATAAAAGGGTATTCATTGGACAAATATATTATACTAGAACTGACGTGTGATTACATTTTCAAGCAATTTGGGTGCATAGATCCTAGAGATATCAGTACCCAGAACAACCACTTCTGGTTGTAATAACGGCCTTGATACGCATGGGCATTGAGTCAAACAGAGCTTGGATGGCGTGTACAGGTACAGCTGCCCATGCAGCTTCAACTCGATACCACAGTTCATCAAGAGTAGTGACTGGCGTATTGCGACGAGCCAGTTGCTCGGCCACCATTGGCCAGACGTTTTCAATTGGTGAGAGATCTGGAGAATGTGCTGGACAGGGCAGCAGTCGAACATTTTCTGTATCCAGAAAGGCCCGTACAGGACGTGCAACATGCGGTCGTGCATTATCGTGCTGAAATGTAGGGTTTCGCAGGGATTGAATGAAGGATAGAGCCACGCGTCGTAACACATCTGAAACGTTACGTCCACTGTTCAAAGTGCTGTCAATGCGAACAAGAGGTGACCGAGACGTGTAACCAATGGCACCCCATACCATCACCCCGGGTGATACGCCAATATGGCGATGACGAATACACGCTTCCAGTGTGCGTCAAGGGTAACCGCAGCCGTGGTCTCCGAGATGATAGTCCATGCTGCTGCAAACGTCGCCGAACTGTTCGTGCAGATGGTTGTCGTCTTGCAAACGTCCCCATCTGTTGAGTCAGGGATCGAGACGTGGCTTCACGATCTGTTACAGCCATGTGGATAAGATGCCTGTCATCTCGACTGCTAGTGCAACGAGGCCGTTGGGATCCAGCACGGCGTTCCGTATTACCCTCCTGAACCCACCGATTGCATATTCTGCTAACAGTCACTGCATGTCGACCAACGCGAGTAGCAATGTCGCAATATGAAAAATCGCAATCGCGATAGGCTACAATCCGACCTTTATCAAAGTCGGAAACGTGATGGTACGCATTTCTCCTCCTTACACGAGGCATCACAACAACGTTTCACCAGGCAACGCCGGTCAGCTGGTGTTTGTGTATGAGAAATCGGTTGGAAACTTTCCTCATGTCAGCACGTTGTAGGTGTCGCCAAAGGCGCCAATCTTGTTTGAATGCTCTGAAAAGCGAATCATTTGCATATCACAGCATCTTCGTCCTGTGGGTTATATTTCGCGTCTGTAGCACGTCATCTTCGTGGTGTAGCAATTTTACTGGCCAGAAGTGCATAAAAAATCCAAGTGTTATCAAAACAACGTACCCACAAATTATTACCCAACATAAACTCGTATGCTTAGCTTTGACAAAACAGAACCTAATTCCAACTGAACTGTAACTGGTCTTAATACAACATGTCTTTATATGAAATACGCAACTGAAGTAAAACAATTATCTGGCCCTAATCAAAATTTCGACTTTCATCGCGGCTTGACAGCACTGTCGCAGATTTCTCGAAAGGACAATAGCAAACAGACAGCGGCTAAGCTGCTATTTTTAAATAAAATTTGCAGACTATGTTCAGATTGTTGCATATAATGTGGTGCAATGTAGTAATGCGAATAATAAACCTTCTTTAAACGTTGGGATGGGGAGAGTAACTATTCCTATGAAATGATATTCCAAAGCAACTATTTTAGAATGAATTATGTGTTCAAAAACAAAGAGTAAAAATTCGTGTGATATTTACACATAATATTTGCCTGAACAATAGTATGCGTAACAAAGTGAACAATGATTTAAAAAGAGTACAATGTGAAAAGACAATTTCTATAAAAGACAAACAGCTTAATCAGTTTATATGTTAATGCAGGATTCAGGGAAGTGGGGTGGTCTTTCTCACAGCCGTGAGCTGACAGTAATCATTGCGATAAACTAGCTGCACAAATAAATAATTACCATTATTCAAAATGCTTATTCTTTTCGCCTTTCAATATATACATCATATTCATCTTTGCTGTCCTTTGCAATAAATCTTTCGTCATCTAACAGATACAATCACAAGTCAACAAAACACTACTTAATTCGTCCATCACCTAGCACACTTGAACTAAGAATGTATCAGGCTGCGCAGAGGCAAAGACTGTACCACGACAAGACCAGAGATTGTTTAACAGTAACATAACTTGGTCTCTGTGACGTGCACATCGATTACTTCGAAAAATCAAAATGAACTAGTCAGACAGTATTTATGAAGAGCTAGTAAATTACATCACATAAGATAAAATTTTCTAAAACCAAATAAAATAAAGATGAAAATAAAGATAAAAAATGAGACCCAGATAATTCTCCCATGTTATCAATTAATATATCACTAAATGTTAGGACAGTAAACCTAGGTCAAACGGGAATAGGTAATGTGTCGTTATGCACATAAAACAGACTGCAAGTTGCCTAAAGCCTTATATTTCTTACATCTGTCTGATCGGTTTTGAAAGTTATTGGGGTTATTTTTGATGTAGTTGTAAATTTCTACTTCTTCAAGAATGTTCATAATAATACTTTTAGACACTGTATGCAATATTGCAAGTGCTGAATCTATGTTATTGTTTGTTCTCAATTCAATATAGTACCACTTGATGATGGAATTAAGGCCGAAATTGCAGTTATGAAGTAAATAATCTCTAGAGTCATTGGTGAATAATATGTCTCTCAAAAAGTCTACATGACTGTAAAACCCAACTATAAGAAATTAAAAATTATGGTGTAATACAGTTACAAATAAAAGGAAATGTATGTTTAGTATGATTAAAACCAGCCTACACGAATCTCTCCATGTAAATTATAAAAGTAAAGAGAATAGCCGCCATGACAATTAGGACTTTCGCTGACGTTAACCACGTGGTTGATTAGGGTGACGTAAGTAGTGCAAAACTGCAACCGAAATCTAATGAGCCTTTCTTTCAAGAGCCAATTAACTAAAAAGTACAGTGTCTTAGTTTTTCTGTAATACTTTAAAACATACAATATTGGACAGATACTGAAAACATTAATCGGTCACATCCTCGTAATAACACATACTTCTTAAAAACGTTAATGCAGTTGAAAATATTGTTGCTGCCAAACTGCAACATGGCTAACATGATGGTGGTACATGCGTAACATACATGTGGTGTGATGGGTGCTGATGACCTCGTCGCTTAGTACCCTAAACAGCTAATCATCATCATCGTCATCAAGAGCAGTGATGTCAACAGAAACAAATATACGAGGTGAACATAAAGTCTTACATGTTTACAAAAAATTACTTCTAACATACTTGCTGGGTACAGCTTGCAGTTTGTTGTAAATGGCAGGTTAATTCAAAAAGTTTTTTATGGATACACATACACGTATGCTCTGTTTGTTGCCCGTGGAACATCTAGGTGATACTCAGTTCCTCTCTATGTTTGTGCCAACATCTCTTCCATCACTGCCTCCACAGGGTCTCGTATTTGTGCCATAGGAGTTTGCACATCACGAAGATCAGGAAGTTTTGAACTGAAAACTTCATTCTTAAGTTAAACTTACAAAAAAGTGAAGAGGTGTTATGTCTGGTGAATGTGGTGCCCGTCATGCTGAACCGTCTCTATCGAGCCATCCGTCTGCATAGGTTTCGTCCAAAAACTGACGAACAAATGACTCTCCAGTATGTCTGTGTACTGCAATACTAAAACACTATCCATGGTCGAAATTACTGTAGCTGAACTATAATAAGCAACTATGGACGCCATTTTGACGGCAGCACCTTTAAATTACTCTACTTGTAACGAGTGGGAGAGAAAATAAATCAAATGCAGAAGCGTATCCGTAAGAGTTCAGTTACCATTTACAAAAAAAATCATAGACAAGTGGAAGTGTATAAAAATCTTCATTAGTTACGCTGCCATTTATAACGTAGCTGTGCCTAGCATAATTCCTTACGCACAAAATTTTTGTAGTCAGGGAAAGAATTGATGCTCAACCCGTATACTACTTACTTAAACAAAGTTAAAGAATATAATTCAATATTTTTGATAAAAACTTAATGAACTTTACGAGTCTATTTCAACTTGAACCTAACTTTGAAAAACTTGACTTAGAAAACCGTTTACAGTTCTCCTGTACTGAAAACTAATAATGTAGTCTATCTGGACTACTCAGCATTCATTACTTTTGAACATTGACTGTCAGATTCAGGTTCATGTTTTTTCATCCTTGACGTTCTTACTACAGTGTCGTTCACAAACAAGGCTTGTAAAGGACTCTAGCCCAAGTAATATGGAATACGAAAATAGTAGGCTACACACACAAAGGTGAACTTCCACATCCAGTGCATTCAAATGAGAAAAACGCAAAGTGAGCCAGACAATTACAGTGCTAGATAATACTGTACCTAGAGGTGTTGTGCAGCTGAGTCGAGGCAGAAGGCTTTGCTCGCGCCCTCCGTGGTTCCTGTTCCTACATATGACTCATTCATAGCACATTTGACTGGACTCAAGCTGTTCTTTCCGGTTCAGTATCTGGTAACTTGCTGTGGAGGCTAGCAAGTCATTCTTCTAGACCTCTGATACGCAAAAATCGATCACTCAAGACTATTTGGTGCACTACTTTATTTAGAGAATCGTTTAGCAAGCGCGAGACCGTTCCAGAGATGCTCAACATACTCCAGCAGCAGGCGCTAGAAGAGTGGTACTGAGTGTCAGTGAGAGGTTTACTGGTGAAATTCCTAGAGTGTACAGTCCTAGAAGAATCGGACAATCCATTACTTCAGTCTATTTAAATTTCGCGAAATGACGACGTCGGGAAGACGTGGTCTTCGTATGGAGACATAGCGACAGTCATTATTCCCTTTCACTATTCGTGAATGGAACATGGGAACGAGGAAATGATGGTACTGCAAGTATCCTCGACCACTGTTGTATTTTGCTTGCGGAGTATAGATGTACACTCCTGGAAATTGAAATAAGAACACCGTGAATTCATTGTCCCAGGAAGGGGAAACTTTATTGACACATTCCTGGGGTCAGATACATCACATGATCACACTGACAGAACCACAGGCACATATACACAGGCAACAGAGCATGCACAATGTCGGCACTAGTACAGTGTATATCCACCTTTCGCAGCAATGCAGGCTGCTATTCTCCCATGGAGACGATCGTAGAGATGCTGGATGTAGTCCTGTGGAACGGCTTGCCATGCCATTTCCACCTGGCGCCTCAGTTGGACCAGCGTTCGTGCTGGACGTGCAGACCGCGTGAGACGACGCTTCATCCAGTCCCAAACATGCTCAATGGGAGACAGATCCGGAGATCTTGCTGGCCAGGGTAGTTGACTTACACCTTCTAGAGCACATTGGGTGGCACGGGATACATGCGGACGTGCATTGTCCTGTTGGAACAGCAAGTTCCCTTGCCGGTCTAGGAATGGTAGAACGATGGGTTCGATGACGGTTTGGATGTACCGTGCACTATTCAGTGTCCCCTCGACGATCACCAGTGGTGTACGGCCAGTGTAGGAGATCGCTCCCCACACCATGATGCCGGGTGTTGGCCCTGTGTGCCTCGGTCGTATGCAGTCCTGATTGTGGCGCTCACCTGCACGGCGCCAAACATGCATACGACCATCATTGGCACCAAGGCAGAAGCGACTCTCATCGCTGAAGACGACACGTCTCCATTCGTCCCTCCATTCACGCCTGTCGCGACACCACTGGAGGCGGGCTGCACGATGTTGGGGCGTGAGCGGAAGACGGCCTAACGGTGTGCGGGACCGTAGCCCAGCTTCATGGAGACGGTTGCGAATGGTCCTCGCCGATACCCCAGGAGCAACAGTGTCCCTAATTTGCTGGGAAGTGGCGGCGCGGTCCCCTACGGCACTGCGTAGGATCCTACGGTCTTGGCGTGCATCCGTGCGTCGCTGCGGTCCGGTCCCAGGTCGACGGGCACGTGCACCTTCCGCCGACCACTGGCGACAACATCGATGTACTGTGGAGACCTCACGCCCCACGTGTTGAGCAATTCGGCGGTACGTCCACCCGGCCTCCCGCATGTCCACTATACGCCCTCGCTCAAAGTCCGTCAACTGCACATACGGTTCACGCCCACGCTGTCGCGGCATGCTACCAGTGTTAAAGACTGCGATGGAGCTCCGTATGCCACGGCAAACTGGCTGACACTGACGGCGGCGGTGCACAAATGCTGCGCAGCTAGCGCCATTCGACGGCCAACACCGCGGTTCCTGGTGTGTCCGCTGTGCCGTGCATGTGATCATTGCTTGTACAGCCCTCTCGCAGTGTCCGGAGCAAGTATGGTGGGTCTGACACACCGGTGTCAATGTGTTCTTTTTTCCATTTCCAGGAGTGTAGATGTGCAGGCTAGGATCTACATCTACATTATACTCCGCAAGCCACCATATGGTGTGTGGCGGAGGGTACTTTCGGTACCACTATCTGATCCCAGCCAGCCGGAATGGCCGAGCGGTTCTAGGCGCTACAGTTGGGAACCGCGCGACCGCTACGATCGCAGGTTCGAATCCTGCCTCGGGCATGGATGTGTGTGATGTCCTTAGGTTAGTTACGTTTAAGTAGTACCTCACCAGTAAGTCCCTTAGTGCTCAGAGCCATTTGAACCATTTATCTAATCCCTCCAACCCTCTTCGACTCGCGAACAGTGCGCGGGAAGATTGTCGGTAAGCCTCTCTATTGGCCCTAATTTCTCTAATTTTTCTCTTCGTGGTCAATACGCGAGATGTACGTGGAGGAAGTAATATGTTGAAATCTCTCCGTGATGCACAACGCCTCTCTTGTTAACGTCTGCCAATGGAGTTTGTTTAGCATCTCCGCAACGCTCTCTCGCGAACTAAACGATCCTGTGACGAAACGCGCCGACCATCGTTGGATCTTCTCTGATTCCTCTATCAGTCCTACCTCATAAGGATCGCAGACAGATGAACAGTACTCAAGAATCGGGCGAACTAGCGCCTTATAAGCCAATTCTTTCGTCGATGGGTTACATTTCCTTAAAATTCTTCCCATGACTGTGACTTTGGTGTCTGCTATTCCCACTATCTGTTGTATGTGGTCTTTTCATTTAAGGTCGCGCTGGGCAGTTACGCCTAGATATTTTACGACACGCACTGTCTCCAGCTGTTTGTCAAGACCATTATAGCTGTACAGTAGTGGATTTCTTTTCTTATGTATGCGGAATATGTTACATTCAGGCTCAACTGCCAGAGCCTGCACCATTCGTCAATGCTCTGAGGTCGTTCTGCAAATTCTTACTATCTTCTGGCGTTGCTACTTTGGTATAGACACCTGCATCAGCTGAGAATAGACTTAAAGAGCATCCGACGCTTTCAACTAGATCATTTATGTATACTGTGAACAGCAACGGTCCTATCACACTTCCCTGTGGTACTCCGGATATTACCTTTACATCTGTCGATTTAGTTCCGTTAAGAGCGACGTGTTGAGTTCTATCTGCACGAAAGTCTTCAATCCAATCGCAAGTCTGCTCCGATACTCCGTAAGCTAATATTTATTTTCATTAAACGGCAATGCAGGACGGTGTCAAATGCCTTACTGAAATCAAGGAACTCGGTATCAACCTGAGTGCCGTTGTCCACTGCGCTGTGAATCTCACGGAGGAACAGAGCGAACTGAGTTCAGCAGGAACTCTGTTTGCGGAATCCATGTTGATTTTTACAGAGGAGATATTCAATTTCCAAAAACGTCATAATTCTTGAGCATAAAACATTTTCCACAGCTCTAAAACAGATCGACGTCAACGATAAAGGTCCATAATTGCGTGGATCTGTCTTACGACCTTTTTTAAAAACGGAAACGACTTGCGCTTTTCTCCAGTCATTAGGTACCTTTCGTTGCTTAAGCGATCTACGATAAATTATTGCTAGGAGGGGAGCAAGTTCTTTCGCATAATCTTTATAGAATCTTATAGGTATCTCATCTGGTCCTCACGCCTTTCCACTACTAAGCGATTGTAGCTGCTTTTCAGTGCCAAGATCGTTTATCTCAATATCTGTCATTTCGACGTTCGTATGACGATTGAAAGGAGGGACAATGTTACGATCTTCCGCGGCGAAACAGTTTCGAAATACCGAATTCAGTATTTCAGTCTTCTCTCCGTTATCTTCCGTTTCGGTGCCGGTGTGGTCGCTGAGAGAATGAATAGACGATTTTGACCCACTTACTGATTTTACATACGACCAAGATCTCTTAGGGTTTTTACTCAGGTCGGTTGCAACGTCGTAATTTTAAGTCATTGAACCCCTCTCTCATTGTTCTCTTTACGCTCATTTTCGATTCGTTCAGCTTTTGTTTGTCCGCTAGATTTTTACTTCTCTTGAATCTGAGATGAAGCGCTCTTTGTTTACGTAGCGCTTTCCTAACTCGGCTATAAAACCACGGTGGATCTTTCCCATCCTTTAAAACCTTACTCGGAACATAGTTTTCTATGGCATATTGAACGATGCCGTTGAGTTTTTTCCATTTGTTCTCCACATCTTCGTCCTCATCACCGAATATTTGTTGCTGACTGCTGAGATATTCTGAAATTTGTATCCTGTAACCCTTTCTTAACATTACCTGTAGGACCCGTCATCATAGATGGTGTCACAGCTTTATGATCACTCATACCTTCCTCTACGTTAACTGATTCTATAAGTTCAGGTCTGTTTGTCGCCAGGAGGTCTAAGACTTTACCCTCACGATTTGGTTCTGTAACTATCTGCTGAAGGTTATTTTCAGACAGGACATTGAGAACAATGCCATACGAATCCCTATCCATAGGACCAGTTTTGATGGCATAACACTCCCAATCTATACCTAGCAAGTTGAAGTGATCCCCTATTGCAACGGCATGATCAGGAAAATTACCAACGATATTCTGCAAGTTCTGGCTGAAGCGCACTACAACTACAGAGTGGTCTATAAAAGCATCCGATCACCAATTTTGGCCGTTCTTTGATACTCAATTTCACCCGGATTAATTTACATTCGGAATCCGTGATAACCTCGCTAGATTGTACCGAATTTTTTACTGCAATAAACACGCCACCACCATCGGCGATTAACCTATACTTACGGTAAACACTCCAGTCTGAACTTAGGATTTTTTTGTCACTGACATCTGGTTTCAACTAGCTTTCTGTTGCCAATGCTATGTATGCATTATAACCTTCAGTAAGCGATACAAATTCTGGGAGCCTTCCTTGGATGCTCCTGCAGTTTGCTAAAACATATTAATCTTTTCTATCTTTGATCTGCGATGAGCAAGATTCTCTAAGGTCACTGTGGCTGATTGAACAGGCAAATCGTCTTTGATCCCAAGGGAGTGGTTCTCTAACCTAAAAGACGTACTCCGCTACCCTAGTAGCCGCTTCCTGCGTGTAGTGCACGCCTGACATTTTAAGGGGAACCCTGCAATTCTGCACCCGATAGAGGAGGTCGAGAAATTCGCATCCGATACCTTCGCATATTTAGACCTTCCACTCTGCTCCAAACCAGAGGACCGCATCAACCCTGGCTACGATGTTACAAATAGATATCTTAGCCTGCACCCCGCGTGCGTTGCCAATTGCCTTCACCAGGGATTTTTGCTTGGTAGGAGGACTGGCACAAATTGAACTGCGCCTCGTGAGACTAAATAAGGAGCTATTTGAGCGAGAAGTGGTGGCTCCAAGGGCAAGGCAGTGTGCTGACTCCACGTCTCTCAATACTGCATCCGAAAACTCATTTTTGCGTTTCAGTTGGAACCTTTTATAGCACTTGTAGATTTAGAGACAGGTTTTGACAATGTTGACCCGACTGCACTCTTCGAAATTTGGATGGTAGCAGGGATAAAATACAGCGAGCGAAAAGTTATTTACAACTTGTACAGTGACGCCATTGGCAGAGGATGACACGGCAGTCGGTCGGTTCAGATTGGCCTATCGAGATCAAAACGCTTGTGTAGCAAACTAAGCAAATACGTTCGAAACTATTCGATGACAAATGCCTTTAGACAGGGATAACCAATTATACAACCCATCACATATCAATGGCTTAGGCCCTTCTGACTATGGTGCGTATTTTGTCTGCAGGGTGGAAGTGATAGATTATGTTTGGAAACAGCAATAAGAACAGTTTTAGCAGCCGAGGGTTTCCTCACCCAGTTTAAGCACGGTTGCGACATCACCAAGAGTTGCCCTGTTTACCTCAGCACATTGTGCATACGCAATGATAATTCGGTCGAAGGTACACAGTTTGATGGTACTAGAACAAATATTTCCTTTAGCTGCGCGTGTATACTGTTTTGATGCATATTGACAGATTAAAACCGTGCGATGGACTGAAACTGAAATCTTTCCTTTCGCGGGAAATTCTCTGATCGACTTTCTTCTTTTTTATTGAGTTTGTATTCTGCCCTTCAGCTTAACAACCAGCTCGCCAGTTTTGTCTTCAACAACACAGAACCTTAGACTACCTCTTCCGGCCAGTAGTGGCTTTGGATACTTTCTGCGGAAAAACTGAAAATCCTTCGTTCATGAAAAGGTAAGGTCTTACTTTTTATACGAACTCACCTGTATGGGCACAACGTAAAAACCCACTTCAAAGCTTCAGTCCTGATTTTACCTTTTATTTATTTTCCAAACTTCAAACCCATAAATAAATTCTACTACATACCTACGATGCAGAGTGAAACATTAGCTCTCGACGTAAAACTCTAGACTGTAGCTAAGGATTTCTCTGCATTACATTTTCCGTGAAGGATGCTAGGATAGCGAGGTACAAAGGAGAGCTATGTGAAGTTTGGAAACTGGTTGAGAGCTACTGGTATATTTCTGTTGTGAATGCGGTTTTTGATCGAAATTGTGGTTGTATGGGCCTGGATAGCTCAGTTGGTAATAGCATTTTTTAATCTGCTAGAAATTGTTTCGGTTTGATGTTATTTTATCGACTTGGATCTCCGTGAACTCAGCGACAATGACCTTAGCAAGAATGTGTTTCGGTTTTATTGCGTACTTCTCGCTGCCAGCTACAAGCCACAAATAATTTCTGTGGTACCAAAATAAACATCTATCAGTCTTTGAAACACGCTTGTGTCTCATCACCATTGAGTAAATTACTCGTAACGCCCCGAAAGGGAGAAGTAGATACAAACGGAGCTATATGAGACGGATCCCGATTAGAAACCAACTATGGGAAAAAAGGCTTTCAAAGCTTTTATATCTGGCTTCAAGTCTCTTTAAAGGCCTCGAAAGGGAGAAGTAGATACAGATGTAGCTAGGTGATGACGGATCCCGACTAGATACCAGTTATGAGAAAAAAGGCTTTCAAAGCTGTTATAGTTGGCTTCAGCTCTCTGGAAAGGCCTCGAAAGGGAGAAGTAGATACAAATGTAGCTAGGTAATGACGGATCTCGACTATAAACCAGTTATGAGAAAAAAAGGATTTCAAAGCTGTTATAGCTGGCTTCAACTCTCTTTAAAGGCAGTGTGTGTTAATTTGTTACATACATCGGTATACCTTCTTTTGTAACTTTATGGTGAGAAGTGCAGCTGCCTTCTGAGTCTCATGTTTGAGCTGCAACTCAGCGTAGCAAAAGATTCTCGTATCTTATCTCGATGTAACCATTCCTCATATAAACTCTCAGAATGCATTGTGCAGGCAGAAAAAATGGATAGTTTATGAATGTACTACGTTAGCATGACTTGGCGCGAAAAGTGCTTATTTTATGACAGGTATAAATGTCTTCGTGGAAGTAGTCCATTGCCAACACGTAGGAGTGTGCAAAATTTATAGAACTTCTGCAAAAGAACGGCAACATTTACTGTAGTAAAGTCTTGTTACTGTACACAGTGAAAATGCTTATTGCTGTTCAAACATTGCAGAATGTTTGCAAGTTGTCGACATTTAGTAACAGAAGCACAGGTACCAGCACTAATTTTGTTGCAATAGAGATGGTGGAGACTATGGAACAAGACAAAATCCAACTGTCTGCAGATGGACAGAGTTTTTTCAAATAACTAGAGAAATACAGATATTTGAAGCTTAGTTGACAGTGTACAAGGAGTTAGTGATTGTTCTAAAGGGAGTATATGAGTATCTGACATATGTTTTTCATTCTGTGAAATACTCAGATACAGAGACACAGATCTATAGCACCATCGTTCGCCAAATTGTACTTAAAGTTTCCGAAACATGTGCAGCTAGGAAGTCGAATAAAAAGAAACGAGACTTCTTCGTAAGAAAGGTTTTCACAAAGATACCTTAATCAGTTATACATGGAGGAGCACGGAAATTACGGACAAACAACGGATCCATTGGGTTCGTTGAGTGACGAAGTTTTCTAAAAAGTCAGTTGCCAGATACGTAATGGTGGAAAAAGATGTGGAAGAAACTGTCCTTTGCTGGTCAGGTCTGTGTTGGTTCCTCGAGCAACAGAATGAGCTAATCCTGCAATGTGTTTCAGTTAATTGGAAGAGGGAAGCACAAGATTAATGCAGTGCGTGGTTCTGTGCGCTGTAGGGGTCGCTCACTCGCATTCTGGAAACACGTACTGTTTTGTGAGGATGCAGACCAAGGACCTCTGTGGTGTAGTTAGACGCGATAAAACAATATTCAAGATTATTCCATTTATTTCTCAGAATATAAATCATTGTGTCCTCTGCAGTGGCTGGTGGCTGCTTAATCTGGAGAGGAATGCAATAGCGGACTCAAGCTCGGAGTGGAGCTCGGTAAGACCCTGGTGTGGCGTTTTGCCACCTGCTGGCGAGGTACGTACGCTTCGTTGGAGATGTTGACGACCACGTCGTATGTGTTTGACACACGCTCCGATTTGGGCAGTACTCAGTCCCTCCCAGATCACTGACCACGTTGTCCCAAAAGCTGGACCACGGTGTTGGATGCTCTGATGTAATGCTGAATGCTGAACCAAGCCCACCTGTACGGTAGGCCATCAGACTCGTTTGACATTGAAGTTTTATGGTAGCTTCTGCCCTGGACTGGAGCCGTGCTGGTAGGTCCCTGGAATACCCATCAGTGCTGGTTGCTGTGCTGACTTCAGTACTGGATGCTAGAGTTCATCATCCATGGCTACAGATCTCTGTTGTCCTCATAAGGCAGCAAGTGTAAGACCAAGACCAGATCAATTTCACAACCAGATGTTATAATACCATAACCAGATAATCGAGTGTGAATGATATGAACGCCATCGACCCTTCTGATCGAGTGGCCTATGCTAGTGGGGGTGGACTATTTATGTCATCAAGGAGAGGCACCGTTCTATGACTTTTATTTTTGATGACTGGATAGGCTCTGTTATTTTCGAGTCCTCAGCGGTCTTCAGTTTCGCTACACTTGCCCAACGAATTTCTTACAGTGTCTTCACTCCTTAGTCAAACTCTTGCTAATCTTTATATATGTTGACTGAAGCGACGAATGAAAATTTGTACCAAGGACAGGATTCGATCCAGGTCTTCTGCTCACTAGGCAGATATGCTAACCACTTCATCATTCTGAAGCAGTGGCTTTGCGCATCTGCACCGACTGCCTCCCTCCTCCGTCCAAATTCCCAATCACGCGTCAGTCCAATTAGTATTCTCCCTAATTTGGACTGAGGACGGAGGTGTGCTAGAGCAGTCTGCCCAGTTGTGCAAAGCCACTGCGCCAGGGTAGCGTAGTAGTTAGCACATCTCTTTAATGAGCAGGAGACGTTAGTTCATATCCCGGCATTGGTATAAATTTTCATTCATTGCTTCAGTCTGCATATATACCTGGTGGTTCCCTATTTAACACGTTATAACAGGGGAACTAGTCACGGTACGAGGACCAAACTTGGTAGCGATAATGATAAGTACATGGGGAAGAGAAATAACGCAGAATCAATTCAATTGAAACACTTAATGTGTCTCTACGGTACATCATACCATTACATACCAGTACCTTAACTGCTACAAGAGGGGCTCAATATGGTGCCCATCAGAGTCTAGAAAATTCTGAAAACGCAGAACTGAAGGCTGCACAGCAGAACGAAGCATGTCCTCTCTTGGTGTGCTGCGTTTCAGACCAGCACATGTGTGAATGTTCCTCTGATAATTCGCTCGCTTCCAAATGTGTTTCGGAGAAGCAGGCGAACTTCACGAGCGATGTGCGTTGGGGCCCCATCTTACATGAAAACTGTTGAGTTCAATGCATCTCTTCCTGTAGACCGGGTATGAAATGCTGGCGAAACATATCGCAGTAATGCTCGCCCGTCACATTGCACATCTTTGGTCCTTGAGCGCCAGCCTGTTCAAAAGAGAATGGGCCAATGATGAACGTAGCCGTGAAGCCGTACCATATAATGACACGTTCACCATACAGAGGAACTTCATGCACAGTGCCTGGAGATGAAGATCCCCACACTCGGGAATTCTGTGTGTTCACCACACCCGTCAGAGAAAAATGAGCTTTATCTGTATATAGGATGGTCCAGGCCAACCAGGCCTAGTCAACTTCAGTCCTTGCGAGAAAGTGGAGACCGAAGTCAACACGTCGCTGTGCGTCCTGTGGTGCACGCTGCTGTTAGTTAGTTAGTTGGTTGCGTGTTCCATTGATCAGTCGCACGGTACGGTAGCCGTTATGATGTGGAACGTGGAACGTGTCAAGTGCACAAGCGATGCACATATCAAACAAGATTCTTTAAAAAAAAAAAAAAAAAAAAAAATATATATATATATATATATATATATATATATATATATATATATATATATTAAAGAATCTTGTTTGATATGTGCATATATATATATATATATATATATATATATATATATATATATATATATATATATATATACACTCCTGGAAATTGAAATAAGAACACCGTGAATTCATTGTCGCAGGAAGGGGAAACTTTATTGACACATTCTTGGGGTCAGATACATCACATGATCACACTGACAGAACCACAGGCACATATACACAGGCAACAGAGCATGCACAATGTCGGCACTAGTACAGTGTATATCCACCTTTCGCAGCAATGCAGGCTGCTATTCTCCCATGGAGACGATCGTAGAGATGCTGGATGTAGTCCTGTGGAACGGCTTGCCATGCCATTTCCACCTGGCGCCTCAGCTGGACCAGCGTTCGTGCTGGACGTGCAGACCGCGTGAGACGACGCTTCATCCAGTCCCAAACATGCTCAATGGGGGACAGATCCGGAGATCTTGCTGGCCAGGGTAGTTGACTTACACCGTCTAGAGCACATTGGGTGGCACGGGATACATGCGGACGTGCATTGTCCTGTTGGAACAGCAAGTTCCCTTGCCGGTCTAGGAATGGTAGAACGATGGGTTCGATGACGGTTTGGATGTACCGTGCACTATTCAGTGTCCCCTCGACGATCACCAGTGGTGTACGGCCAGTGTAGGAGATCGCTCCCCACACCATGATGCCGGGTGTTGGCCCTGTGTGCCTCGGTCGTATGCAGTCCTGATTGTGGCGCTCACCTGCACGGCGCCAAACACGCATACGACCATCATTGGCACCAAGGCAGAAGCGACTCTCATCGCTGAAGACGACACGTCTCCATTCGTCCCTCCATTCACGCCTGTCGCGACACCACTGGAGGCGGGCTGCACGATGTTGGGGCGTGAGCGGAAAACGGCCTAACGGTGTGCGGGACCGTAACCCAGCTTCATGGAGACGGTTGCGAATGGTCCTCGCCGATACCCCAGGAGCAACAGTGTTCCTAATTTGCTGGGAAGTGGCGGTGCGGTCCCCTACGGCACTGCGTAGGATCCTACGGTCTTGGCGTGCATCCGTGCATCGCTGCGGTCCGGTCCCAGGTCGACGGGCACGTGCACCTTCCGCCGACCACTGGCGACAACATCGATGTACTGTGGAGACCTCACGCCCCACGTGTTGAGCAATTCGGCGGTACGTCCACCCGGCCTCCCGCATGCCCACTATACGCCCTCGCTCAAAGTCCGTCAACTGCACATACGGTTCACGTCCACGCTGTCGCAGCATGCTACCAGTGTTAAAGACTGCGATGGAGCTCCGTATGCCACGGCAAACTGGCTGACACTGACGGCGGCGGTGCACAAATGCTGCGCAGCTAGCGCCATTCGACGGCCAACACCGCGGTTCCTGGTGTGTCCTCTGTGCCGTGCGTGTGATCATTGCTTGTACAGCCCTCTCGCAGTGTCCGGAGCAAGTATGGTGGGTCCGACACACCGGTGTCAATGTGTTCTTTTTTCCATTTCCAGGAGTATATATATATATATATTTATTACAATACAGAGTTAAAGATAAATATTTCTATTATTTACCCCATTCCCTTAAATGGCACAAAATGCATATACTATATTTATAGATTTATTTCTTCCTATTCAAGAATTCATCTATGGTATAGAAGGAGTTGTTAAGGAGATATGATTTCAATTTATTTTTGAAGCTATTACTGCTGTCTGTCAGACATTTTATTTCATCTGGCGATTTGTCGAAAATTTTTATAGCAGCATATTTTACCCCTTTCTGTCCCAAAGATAGGTTGAGTAATGGACAGTGTAAGTCTTTCGTTTTTCTGGTACTATAATCATGAATGTCACTATTGTTTTTAAACTGGTCCATGTTGTTGAGAACAAATTTCATTAGTGAGTAAATGTACTGTGAGGCTGTTGTAAGAATTCCCAATTTTTTAAAAAGATTCCTACAATATGTGCGACTATGTACCCCACACATTATTCTAACCACTTCCTTTTGAGCAGTGAATAGTTTTTGTCTAAATGTTGAGTTACCCCAAAATATTATTCCGAATGACATCAGAGAGTGAAAGTATGCAAAGTGTGTTAGCTTACTAATTTCTATATCCTCAAACGTGGCAGTTATTCGGATTGCAAAAGTTGCTTAACCTAGTCGCTTTAGAAGATCCAAAATATTAATTTTCCAACTAAGATTCTCATCTATATGGATCTCGTACATATACCATTTGAGAATTGTTCTAAGCACCTCCCGTACAGTGGACCACGGGATGTTCAACTGTCGTGGCACAACATACACGCTACCTGACGATCGGGAATAGCGCGCAGGGTTGTCTGCCATAGCAACAGCGAGTTCTTCAACCGCCTGCGGTGCAACCGGTCGTCGACCTCTTCCCGGAGCGACGCCCAGTTCTTCAGTTGATTCGAACTTCATCGTGCTCCGCACAGCAGGTGGAGAAAGAAGATACTTTCGAAATACTTTCAGTCGACGATATTCTTGAAGTGCAGCTGCAGCATTACTGTTGTTATGATAACAGAGCTTCAGCAATAATGCCCTGCACCTTTTGTCCAAGCTCAAGTTGACACGTCAACAAGTGCACTACGACTGGTCAGGTGTGTGAGACTATGAATCACGATAACTGGTCACGCCATCTGGTGACCATAGTTGGAACTGGACGGTGGCGCTGTGACGCATGGAAATCATGCATCCCATACTCTAGACATTTATGCTACCAAGGAGTGGCCGAGCGGTTCTAGGCGCTACAGTCTGGAACCGCGCGACCGCTGCGGACGCAGGTTCGAATCCTGCCTCGGGCATAGATGTGTGTGATGTCCTTAGGTTAGTTAAGTTTAAGTAGTTCTAAGTTCTAGGGGACTGATGACCTCAGAAGTTAAGTCCCATAGTGCTCAGAGCCATTTGAACCATTTGAACCAATGCTACCAAGTTTGATGCGCATGCGGTAATTAGTTTCCTTTTTATAACTTGTTAAATATGGAGAATTTAATTATAAACACCCGGTACATCATAGACGCTTCGGACTTGAAAAGGTCTCTGGAACCAAACGATTTTCTTCTGAGCTCACTCTCAGTCTCACTCAAGAGAGTCGAAGTTGCTATCTTCCTGACTGACTAACGGTGTTGAAATGTTTACTTCCGCGTGACTGAGTAAGACAAGCTGTTCGAACTTAGAAAAGTTTACTCTCCCCTTTCCTTACTAATCTGTCATGTAACATTGCCAGCCCAATTTTAATAAAATTCGTCCCGAATTTTACCCTTTACTATATGTTTGTTTGAGTGTCTTTTGTATTTACATTTACTGTCAACATTTTGCTTCTTTAAGCACAAAGAAAATCTTATCCTAGCTCAACATTATTATTTTAACTTTTATTATATTTTACTCTAAAATCCTTTGTTTACTAGTAGGAATACATTGCAAAGGAATTCCCAGGACAGTTGTTTCTTTGCATGTTTTATTCTCTTTCTCAGATAAAGCCGTGCGGAGTGGCCTCGAGGTTAGAGACGCCATGTCACGGATTGCGAGGCCCCTCCCGCCAGAGGTTCGAATCCTCCCTCGGTCTTGTGTGTGTGTGTGTGTGTGTGTGTGTGTGTGTTGTTCTTAGCATAAGTTAGTGTAAGTAGTGTGTAAGTCTAGGGACCGATGACCTCAGCAGTTTGATCCTTTAGGAATTCACACACATTTGAACATTTTTCTGAGATAAAAGTAGACTGCACAAATAAAAGCTGTTATCGTTAGTGGTTGAAACACCGATTGTAACAGTATTTTATTTACGCTTTTCTTGAGATTTCTGCATTTGCTGTAACATTTGATCCACCGAAATTTGTTTTTTTCTGGAATGACTAATCCATCTATTGTCCATAGAAAAGTGGGATGTAAATAAGGTAGGTTTTGCATGGGTAACACGCTAAAAGGTCTCTCCAGCAAACACATCATTGATCGAGTTCCTATGCTTATTGTAATACCTATAATCGTAGCAGGGATATGAAACTTCCTTCCGGCTGTATCACACTTGCATTCCATTTACTAATAATCCACTCTGTTTTAACACTAATTTTGTCATCCCCGTAAATGTCTTATTATTGTAGCAATTTACTCTTACTGTCTCAGGCGAAAATACAGAATCCGACCACTGCCTGCCAATCCATTGAAAACGTGATTGCGGCGTTGATTCTACTTTCTTAAGCTCTGGTGCTTCCATATTTCCTAGGAACAACTGAATTTCACACGATCGCTCGTCAGTTCGAATCACTTGCGTTGGATAAATGATGACTAACGCCTGGACACAGTTGCTAGGATATCCTATTGACTTAACAACATGTGTATCTCTTTGTTCTGAAACAAGTAACACTTTATTAGTTTGCACTAGTATCCACCTATCAGTAATTTTCCATTTAACAGGATATGGATGGATTGTGAAACACTGGTAGCGAGAATTTAAACTTGGATTTGGAAACTGTAAGTTAGTATACGCTCTAGGTCGGTTTGAATAAACTTTTAACTGTGGAAACACGAAAGATGAAAGCTAGATTACTTTTCGCTAGTAATATAAGGTCGTATCCCTGTTTGAAATTCTTTTCCTGCTTACTCCAATCCCAATAGAAACTACTGTTGTGTTAACAATGTTGTACCGTTGGATAAGCAGCTGAGCAGCAAGTCGTATACACCTAGCTCACTCATTTGTTACATAGTTTAATTCTTAATTTCTTTGCGTGTTTTCGGTACTTGCATTGTTTAATTCATAAATTTCGGGCGTATTATAGTATTTGAGAGTGTAGCATCGCGTTTTAGTACCTGAATAGTGTAAATTCGCGTAGTCTCCTTCCGCCGCCGAGCAGTGTCAGCAGTGCGCAAGTAGCAGCATTACTGCATTTACTAGGCAATCTTGTATTTTAATAACCGTTTAAATTTTGTTGATTTGTTTGTGCTCTCCGCAGATTAGTTCAGACGTTCTTTGCAAAACAGTTTTTAGCATGGATAGGGACTGCAACTGCTGTGTTCGGATGCAGGCTGAGTTGGCATCCCTTCGCTCCCAGCTTCAGGCAGTGTTGGCTTCGGTCACACAGCTTGAGGCTGTTGCCAATGGGCATCACTGTGGGGGTCCGGATGGGGGTTTGTCGGGGACGGCCAGCTCGTCCCACGCATCCCCTGATCGGACTACGACTGTGGTTGCCCGGGATACTGCCCGCATTGAGGCTGATCCCTCACCTGTGGTAGAGTGGGAGGTCGTCTCAAGGTGTGGCAGGGGGCGAAAGACATTCCGGAGGGCTGAACGGAAAGCCTCTCCAGTTTGTCTGACGAACCGGTTTCAGGCTCTGTCTCAGGCTGATACTGATCTTCGGCCTGACATGGCTGCTTGTCCTGTTCCAGAGGTTGCCCCTCAGTCTGCAAGATCCGGGCAGTCGCAGAGGGTGGGCTTACTGGTAGTTGGGAGCTCCAACGTCAACCGCGTAATGGGGCCCCTTAGGGAAATGGCAGCAAGAGAGGGGAAGAAAACCAATGTGCACTCCGTGTGCATACCGGGGGGAGTCATTCCAGATGTGGAAAGGGTCCTTCCGGATGCAATGAAGGGTACAGGGTGCACCCATCTGCAGGTGGTCGCTCATGTCGGCACCAATGATGTGTGTCGCTATGGATCGGAGGAAATCCTCTCTGGCTTCCGGCGGCTATCTGATTTGGTGAAGACTGCCAGTCTCGCTAGCGGGATGAAAGCAGAGCTCACCATCTGCAGCATCGTCGACAGGACTGACTGCGGACCTTTGGTACAGAGCCGAGTGGAGGGTCTGAATCAGAGGCTGAGACGGTTCTGCGACCGTGTGGGCTGCAGATTCCTCGACTTGCGCCATAGGGTGGTGGGGTTTCGGGTTCCGCTGGATAGGTCAGGAGTCCACTACACGCAACAAGCGGCTACACGGGTAGCAGGGGTTGTGTGGCGTGGGCTGGGCGGTTTTTTAGGTTAGATGGCCTTGGGCAAGTACAGAAAGGGCAACAGCCTCAACGGGTGCGGGGCAAAGTCAGGACATGCGGGGACCAAGCAGCAATCGGTATTGTAATTGTCAACTGTCGAAGCTGCGTTGGTAAAGTACCAGAACTTCAAGCGCTGATAGAAAGCACCGAAGCTGAAATCGTTATAGGCACAGAAAGCTGGCTTAAGCCAGAGATAAATTCTGCCGAAATTTTTACAAAGGTACAGACGGTGTTTAGAAAGGATAGATTGCATGCAACCGGTGGTGGAGTGTTCGTCGCTGTTAGTAGTAGTTTATCCTGTAGTGAAGTAGAAGTGGATAGTTCCTGTGAATTATTATGGGTGGAGGTTACACTCAACAACCGAACTAGGTTAATAATTGGCTCCTTTTACCGACCTCCCGACTCAGCAGCATTAGTGGCAGAACAACTGAGAGAAAATTTGGAATACATTTCACATAAATTTTCTCAGCATGTTATAGTCTTAGGTGGAGATTTCAATTTACCAGATATAGACTGGGACACTCAGATGTTTAGGACGGGTGGTAGGGACAGAGCATCGAGTGACATTATACTGGGTGCACTATCCGAAAATTACCTCGAGCAATTAAACAGAGAACCGACTCGTGGAGATAACATCTTGGACCTACTGATAACAAACAGACCCGAACTTTTCGACTCTGTATGTACAGAACAGGGAATCAGTGATCATAAGGCCGTTGCAGCATCCATGAATATGGAAGTTAATAGGAATATAAAAAAGGGAGGAAGGTTTATCTGTTTAGCAAGAGTAATAGAAGGCAGATTTCAGACTACCTAACAGATCAAAACGAAAATTTCTGTTCCGACACTGACAATGTTGAGTGTTTATGGAAAAAGTTCAAGGCAATCGTAAAATGCGTTTTAGACAGGTACGTGCCGAGTAAAACTGTGAGGGACGGGAAAAACCCACCGTGGTACAACAACAAAGTTAGGAAACTACTGCGAAAGCAAAGAGAGCTCCACTCCAAGTTTAAACGCAGCCAAAACCTCTCAGACAAACAGAAGCTAAACGATGTCAAAGTTAGCGTGAGGAGGGCTATGCGTGAAGCGTTCAGTGAATTCGAAAGTAAAATTCTATGTACCGACTTGACAGAAAATCCTAGGAAGTTCTGGTCTTACGTTAAATCAGTAACTGGCTCGAAACAGCATATCCAGACACTACGGGATGATGATGGCATTGAAACAGAGGATGACACGCGTAAAGCTGAAATACTAAACACCTTTTTCCAAAGCTGTTTCACAGAGGAAGACCGCACTGCAGTTCCTTCTCTAAATCCTCGCACAAACGAAAAAATGGCTGACATCGAAATAAGTGTCCAAGGAATAGAGAAGCAACTGGAATCACTCAATAGAGGAAAGTCCACTGGACCTGACGGGATACCAATTCGATTCTACACAGAGTACGCGAAAGAACTTGCTCCCGTTCTAACAGCCGTGTACCGCAAGTCTCTAGAGGAACGGAGGGTTCCAAATGATAGGAAAGAGCACAGATAGTCACAGTCTTCAAGAAGGGTCGTCGAGCAGATGCGCAAAACTATAGACTTATATCTCTGACGTCGATCTGTTGTAGAATTTTAGAACATGTTTTTTGCTCGAGTATCATGTCGTTTTTGGAAACCCAGAATCTACTATGTAGGAATCAACATGGATTCCGGAAACAGCGATCGTGTGAGGCCCAACTCGCTTTATTTGTTCATGAGACCCAGAAAATATTAGATACAGGCTCCCAGGTAGATGCTATTTTTCTTGACTTCCGGAAGGCGTTCGATACAGTTCCGCACTGTCGCCTGATAAACAAAGTAAGAGCCTACGGAATATCAGACCAGCTGTGTGGCTGGATTGAAGAGTTTTTAGCAAACAGAACACAGCATGTTGTTATCAATGGAGAGACGTCTACAGACGTTAAAGTAACCTCTGGCGTGCCACAGGGGAGTGTTATGGGACCATTGCTTTTCACAATATATATAAATGACCTAGTAGATAGTGTCGGAAGTTCCATGCGGCTTTTCGCGGATGATGCTGTAGTATACAGAGAAGTTGCAGCATTAGAAAATTGTAGCGAAATGCAGGAAGATCTGCAGCGGATAGGCACTTGGTGCAGGGAGTGGCAACTGACCCTTAACATAGACAAATGTAATGTATTGCGAATACATAGAAAGAAGGATCCTTTATTGTATGATTATATGATAGCGGAACAAACACTGGTAGCAGTTACTTCTGTAAAATATCTGGGAGTATGCGTGCGGAACGATTTGAAGTGGAATGATCATATAAAATTAATTGTTGGTAAGGCGAGTACCAGGTTGAGATTCATTGGGAGAGTGCTTAGAAAATGTAGTCCATCAACAAAGGAGGTGGCTTACAAAACACTCGTTCGACCTATACTTGAGTATTGCTCATCAGTGTGGGATCCGTACCAGATCGGTCTGACGGAGAAGATAGAGAAGATCCAAAGAAGAGCGGCGCGTTTCGTCACAGGGTTATTTGGTAACCGTGATAGTGTTACGGAGATGTTTAATAAACTCAAGTGGCAGACTCTGCAAGAGAGGCGCTCTGCATCGCGGTGTAGCTTGCTGTGCAGGTTTCGAGAGGGTGCGTTTCTGGATGAGGTATCGAATATATTGCTTCCCCCTACTTATACCTCCCGAGGAGATCACGAATGTAAAATTAGAGAGATTAGAGCGCGCACGGAGGCTTTCAGACAGTCGTTCTTCCCGCGAACCATACGCGACTGGAACAGGAAAGGGAGGTAATGACAGTGGCACGTAAAGTGCCCTCCGCCACACACCGTTGGGTGGCTTGCGGAGTATAAATGTAGATGTAGATGTAGATGTATCCATGTGTGGCGTGGTCTATTGCTTTTGTACTCTTTCAGTTTTTATTCTCACATCTCCCAGATGTCGAACGTGAGATTTAACGACCACTTGTGGTTCGTGAGAAGTATATCTAGTTGTCGTGAGAACAAGATTCCGTTCTCCAACGGCTGAATTTTAATCTCTTCTGCTTCACATATGTGCAAGAACGCTATACCCAGGATAATACAAATGGTTCAAATAGCTCTGAGCACTATGGGACTTAACAGCTGAGGTAATCAGTCTCCTAGAACTTAGAACTACGTAAACCTAACTAACCTAAGGACCTCACACACATCCATGCCCGAGGCAGGATTCGAACCTGCGACCGTAGCAGTCACGTGGTGCCAGACTGAAGCACCTAGAACCGCTCGGCCACCACGGCCGGCCCAGGATAATACATTTCGACATCGTCTTCGACATCACCTAGGAGAAAGGAATTACTACGGACCCCTACCCTCCTCAGGAAAAAGCGATATCTCACACAAAATTATTTTTTTTTTTTTGAGTCATCAGTCTTCTGACTGGTTTGATACGGTCCTCCACGAATTCCTCTCCTGTGCCAACCAACCTCATCATCTCAGAGTAGCACTTGCAACTTACGTCCTCAATTATTTGCTGGATGTATTCCAATCTCTGTGTTCCTCTACAACTTTTACCCTCTACAGCTCCCTCTAGTACCATGGAAGTCATTTCCTGATATCTTAACAGATGGCCTATCATCCTGTACCTTCTCCTTATCAGTGTTTTCCACATATCCCTTTCCTCTCCGATTCTGCGCTGTACCTCTTCATTCCTTACCTTATCAGTGGCTCTGAGCACTATGGGACTTAACATCTATGGTCATCATACCCCTAGAACTTAGAACTACTTAAACCTAACTAACCTAAGGACATCACACAACACCCAACCATTACGAGGCAGAGAAAATCCCTGACCCCGCCGGGAATCGAACCCGGGAACCCGGGCATGGGAAGCGAGAACGCTACCGCACGACCACGAGATGCGGGCTACCTTATCAGTCGACCTAATTTTCTACATTAGTCTGTATCACCACATCTCAATTGCTTCGATTCTCATCTGTTTCGATTTTCCTACAGTTCATGTTTCACTACCATACAATGCTGTACTCCAAACGTACATTCGCAGGAATTTCTTCCTCAAATTAAGGCATATGTTTGATACTGGTAGACTTCTGTT
Source organism: Schistocerca americana (assembly GCF_021461395.2). Taxonomy (NCBI): domain Eukaryota; kingdom Metazoa; phylum Arthropoda; class Insecta; order Orthoptera; family Acrididae; genus Schistocerca; species Schistocerca americana. The sequence continues at coordinate 229,561,483 of NC_060123.1, forward strand.
GGCCAGTAATGCCCATTTTGTTTTTGCCCGTTTGGTTTTTATGTCCTCATTGCCCATTGCCTCGTCCGTCATGGGTTATCTTGCTTCCAACATAGTAGAATTCCTCAGCTTCGTCTGCTTCGTGATTACCAATTCTGAATGTTAAGTTTTTCACTGTTCTCATCTCTGATACGTCTCATTACTTTTGTCTCTTTCCAATTTACTCTCAATCCATATTCTGTACTCTTTAGACTGTTCATTCCGTTCAACAGATCCTATAATTCTTCTTCATTTTCAGCGAGAACAGCAATGTCATCAGTGAATCTTATCACTGATATCCAGTCATACTGCATTTTAATCTCACTCTTGAACGTTTGTCGTATTTTCAGCATTGCTTTTTCGATGTATAGACTGAACAGTAAGCACGGAAGACTGCATCCCCTGTATGGCACCCTCTTTAATCCGAGCACTTCTTTCTTGGTCTTCCACTCTTATTGTTCCCTCTTTGTTCTTGCACACACTGTATATTACCTGTTTATAGCTTGCCCCTATTTTTCTCAGAATTTCCGAAGTCTTTCACCACTTTCAATGTCGAACAATTTTTCCAACTCGACAGATTCTATGCACGCATCTTTATTTTTCTTCAGTATTGCGCCCATTATGGAGCGCGACATCAGAACCGGCTCTTTAGTGCCTTTACCTTTCCTGAAGGCAAACTGGTCGTTACCTAAACCCTAATTTTTCAGTTTTCTGTGTAATCACTTAGATACAAGAGTGTTAAGCTGATTGTGCGATAATCCTCTCACTTATCTGCTCTTGCTATCTTCGGAATCGTGTGGATGCAATTTTTCCGAAAGTCTGATCGTATGTCGCGAGTCTCATAGAATACCAATTGAAATAGACGTTTGATTGCTACTTTCCCCAATGATTCTAAAAATTCCGATGGAATGTTATCTAATCCCCTTGCCTTAATTTGATCTCAAGTCGTCCAGAGTGCTTTTAAATTCTGACTCTAATATTTGATCCCCCATGTATTCCACATCGTTTCCATTTCTCCTTCTGTCACGTCCTCAGAAAAGTGCTCCCCATCATGGAGGCTTTCAGTGTTCTGTTTCCACCTATCCGCTCTCTCCTCTGCGTTTGACAGTGCAATCCCTGTTTCTCTCTTAATGTTAACACCTTTGCTTTTAATTCCACCGAAGGTTATTCGACTTTTCTTGAATCAGTCCTCCCGACAATCATTTCTTTTTCGGTTTCTTCACGTCTTTCCTGCAGCCATTTCACCTTGACTGCGCTGTACTTCCTATTTTTTCATACTGATTTTAATACTTAACTTATTGTGCTAAGCTTTCCACATCAGATTTTACATCTTAAAGATTAGATTACGACAGCATTTTAAATATTTAAGTTCGGTTAATAATTATGAAAAATACTAAAAATCAATTTTTGTTGCCCCTGGAATCCATTAGACAGGCAACCTGGAACTGATTTCGTGTGACCATTTAGCCCTTTAGTAATGCAGATTTTGGAACTCTTTGTGTTACGGATAGTATTCTATAGCCTGACTACCTTCGTTCGATGGTGGGCGAAACGAAGCAACGTTGTGTTGTTCTTTCTAGTGTAACCGCACCGTCATTTGACAGTGACATTGCCTTGCGGTAGATTTCCTTCGGTTGACGTTCAGTAGTAATCGACGTTAACGCAGTCTGTTGCGCATCTGGGGGGGGGGGGGGGGGGGGAAGGAGGGGGCGGCCCCCTCGTTGGCAGTCGTCCTCGCGGCTTAATTGACAAATTAGCTTCGAACTGAGATTTGGCCTCGCCACGTTGTAACTTCCCCTGTTGCTCACATCTGTGGCGCGCTGACTCGTGTATTGTACTGCTGGTTTACATTTACACTGAACTGTCGAAAGAAGCTTGTTCAGATGACTCAATATGTAGTCAACAACTGATCTTTTGGTAAAGACCGTAAGGAAAGATTGAAAAGAGGTATGCAGTTCAGAGAAAAGTTTAATTTTAAAATGTGCATAGAAGATACACGTCAGACTTGAATGACGGGAACGAAAAGTGTTTCACCATGAAGCATCAGTTCGATAACCCATTGTGGTTTATGGAGATGTTAGTTACATAACTGGTATTAAATGATTAAAATGTAATTCCATTCGGAACTGTTGCACATCAACAACATCAGTACAGCACGTGACAGCTGCAGGCACAAATACATCCCTGCGTTCGTTGTGATATGAGAGAAAACAATTTGTCGAATGTTAAATTGACGAATTTCTCGGCACGGCTGACACACATTATGCGTCAGTTCTCGAAGAATGCTGGCTGGAGGCTGATATGAAACTCTTCCCATCATATCACAGAGATGCTCTGCGGATGAAACATCAGGGGATCGGTACATTCCCTGAGATCATTGTAATGTGAACTACGTTGTGTGATCTTGCTTTATCTTGCTGGAATATGTCACTTGGTACCCTGATCATGAAAGGTATGACAATGGGTTCGCCATTCTTTTCATATACTGGCAAGCATTCAGCCTCTCTTCAACTACACTCATATTACGAAGTAAGTCCCGTTGTCACATCCACTAGCTCTTCACACTATGATTACAGATTTCTTAAATGGCTCTGAGGTCATCAGTCCCCCAGAACTTAGAACTACTTAAACCTAACTAACCTAAGGACATCACACACATCCATGCCCGAGGCAGGATTCGAAATTGCGACCGTAGCACTCGCGGGGTTCCAGACTGTAGCATCTAGAACCGCTCGGTCACACTGGCCGGCAGAGATTTCTTATTTTAAAGATAAAATCGCTTCAGCTGTAAATACTTTATTTATAAACGCGACCCGCTTCGCAGCACTTTAGCTGCATCATCAGGTGCAATCCGTACAAAGTAATAGAGAAAAGCTCATGTAAGGCAAGAAGACGTAACTAAAACAAAAATGTATACGGGATGAACATACCCTCAAAATGAAGTCATGTTCTGACCAGAAAAAAGAATGGGATTACCAGTGTTCACAGACAGCAATTTTTTTCAAAGCAACGGATGTTGTTGTTGTGGTCTTCAGTCCTGAAACTGGTTTGATGCAGCTCTCCATGCTCTGTATCCTGTGCAAGCTTCTTCATCTCCCAGTTCCTACTGCTACCTACATCCTTCTGAATCTGTTTAGTGTATTCTTCTCTTGGTCTGCCTCTACAATTTTTACCCTCCACGCTGCCCTCCAATACTAAATTGGTGATCCCTTGATGCCTCAGAACATGTTCTACCAACCGATCCCTTCTTCTAGTCAAGTTGTGCCACAAACTTCTCTTCTCCCCAACTCTATTCAACACCTCCTCATTAGTTATGTGATCAACCCATCTAAACTTCAGCATTCTTCTGGAGCACCACATTTCTAAAGCTTCTATTCTCTTCTTGTACAAACTGTTTATCGTCCATGTTTCACTTCCATACATGGCTACACTCCACACAAATATTTTCAGAAACGACTTCCTGACACTTAAATCTATACTCGATGTTAACAAATTTCTCTTCTTCAGAAACGATTTCCTTGCCATTGCCAGGCTACATTTTATATCCTCTCTACTTCGACCATCATCAGTTATTTTGCTCCCCAAATAGCAAAACTCCTTTACTACTTTAAATGTCTCATTTGCTAATCTAATTCCCTCAGCATCATCCGACTTAATTCGATTCCATTGCATTATCCTCGTTTTGCTTTTGTTGATGTTCATCTTATATCCTCCTTTCAAGACACTGTCCATTCCGTTCAACTGTTCTTCCAAGTCCTTTGCTGTCTCTGACAGAATTACAATGTCATCGGCGAACCTCAAAGTTTTTATTTCTTCTCCATGGATTTTAATACCTACTCCAAATTTTTCTTTTGTTTCCTTCACTGCTTGCTCAATATACAGATTGAATAACATCGGGAGTGGTGGGACAACCTATGTGCCAGGCCACGCTACATTGTTGCCAAATTTATTCAAGATGGCGGCGATGACGTCATCCAAGATGGCAACATCGCAGGACGTCATCCAAGATGGCGGCTATTGGCGGGAAAATAGGCCAATTCTGCTACGTCTACTAACCTAACCTTCAAAAAAATTGGCGGGAATTTTGAATTTTGGCGGGAAAATAGCCCAATTGGGCTATGTCCACTAACCTAAGCCTGCAGAAGAAAAAATGGTGGGAAGTTTGAATTCCAACAGGATAATGCATGCAAAAACCGTACTTATCTTTATTATTATTATTGATTATCATTCATTAACATTCATTATCATTTACTATTATTTATTATCATTTATTATTATTTATTATTATTGACCTGCCTCCACTAGAAAACTCCCTCCAGATTCAAATTCCAACACGGTAATGGGTGCAAAACCTTACTTTAGTTTATTATTCATTATCATTTATTAACATTCATTATCATTCATTGTCATTTATTTACATTCATTATCGTTTACTGTCATTCATTATCATTTATTATCAGTCATTATCATTTATTATTATTATTATTTATTATTAGAGGCCTACCTCCACTGGCCCCCATGAACCATGGACCTTGCCGGTGTTGGGGAGGCTTGCATGCCTCAGCGATACAGATAGCCGTACCGTAGGTGCAACCACAATGGAGGGGTATCTGTTGAGAGGCCAGACAAACGTGTGGTTCCTGAAGAGGGGCAGCAGCCTTTTCAGTAGTTGCAAGGGCAACAGTCTGGATGATTGGCTGATCTGGCCTTGTAACAATAACCAAAACGGCCTTGCTGTGCTGGTACTGCGAACGGCTGAAAGCAAGGCGAAACTACGGCCGTAATTTTTCCCGATGGCATGCAGCTTTACTGTATGATTAAATGATGGTGGCATCCTCTTGGGTAAAATATTCCGGAGGTAAAATAGTCCCCCATTCGGATCTCCGGGCGGGGACTACTCAAGAGGATGTCGTTATCGGGAGAAAGAAAACTGGCGTTCTACGGATCGGAGCGTGGAATGTCAGATCACTTAAATGGGCAGGTAGGTAAGAAAATTTAAAAAGGGAAATGGATAGGTTAAAGTTAGATATAGTGGGAATTAGTGAAGTTCGGTGGCAGGAGGAACTAGACTTCTGGTCAGGTGACTACAGGGTTATAAATACAAAATCAAATAGGGGTAATGCAGGAGTAGGTTTAATAATGAATAGGAAAATAGGAATGCGGGTAAGCTACTACAAACAGCATAGTGAATGCATTATTGTGGCTAAGATAGATACGAAGCCCACACCTACTACAGTAGTACAAGTTTATATTCCAACTAGCTCTGCAGATGACGAAGAAATTGAAGAAATGTATGATGAAATAAAAGAAATTATTCAGATAGTGAAGGGTGACGAAAATTTAATAGTCATGGGTGACTGGAATTCGGTAGTAGGAAAAGGGAGAGAAGGAAACGTAGTAGGTGAATATGGATTGGGGCTAAGAAATGAAAGAGGAAGCCGCCTGGTAGAAGTTTGCGCAGAGCACAACTTAATCATAGCTAACACTTGGCTTAAGAATCATGAAAGAAAGTTGTATACATGGAAGAACCCTGGAGATACTAAAAGGTATCAGATAGATTATATAATGGTAAGACAGAGATTTAGGAACCAGGTTTCAAATTGTAAGACATTTCCAGGTGCAGATGTGGACACTGACCACAATCTATTGGTTGTGACCTGTAGATTAAAACTGAAGAAACTGCAAAAAGGTGGGAATTTAAAGAGATGGGACCTGGATAAACTGAAAGAACAGAGGTTGTACAGAGTTTCAGGAAGAGCATAAGGGATCAATTGACAGGAATGGGGGAAAGAGATACAGTAGAAGAAGAATGGGTAGCTTTGAGGGATGAAGTAGTGAAGGCAGCAGAGGATCCAGTATGTAAAAAGACGAGGGCTAGTAGAAATCCTTGGGTAACAGAAGAAATATTGAATTTAATTGATGAAAGGAGAAAATATAAAAATGCAGTAAATGAAGCAGGCAAAAAGGAATACAAACGTCTCAAAAATGAGATCGACAAGAAGTGCAAAATGGCTAAGCAGGGATGGCTAGAGGACAAATGTAAGGTTGTAGAGGCTTATCTCACGAAGGGTAAGATAGATACTACCTACAGGAAAATTAAAGAGACCTTTGGAGATAAGAGAACCACTTGAATGAACATCAAGAGCTCAGATGGAAACCAAGTTCTAAGCAAAGAAGGAAAAGCAGAAAGGTGGAATGAGAATATAGAGGGTCTATACAAGGGCGATGTACTTGAGGACAATATTATGGAAATGGAAGAGGATGTAGATGAAGATGAAATGGGAGATATGATACTGCGTGAAGAGTTTGACAGAGCACTGAAAGACCTGAGTCGAAACAAGGCCCCCGGAGTAGACAACATTCCATTGGAACTACTGACGGCCTTGGGAGAGCCAGTCCTGACAAAACTCTACCATCTGGTGAGCAACATGTATGAAACAGGCGAAATACCCTCAGACTTCAAGAAGAATATAATAATTCCAATTCCAAAGGAAGCAGGTGTTGACAGATGCGAAAATTACCGAACAATCAGTTTAATAAGCCACAGCTGCAAAATACTAACACGAATTCTTTACAGACGAATGGAAAAACTAGTAGAAGCCGACCTCGGGGAAGATCAGTTTCGATTCCGTAGAAATACTGGAACACGTGAGGCAATACTGACCTTACGACTTAGAAGAAAGATTAAGGAAAGGCAAACCTACGTTTCTAGCATTTGTAGACTTAGAGAAAGCTTTTAACAAGGTTGACTGGAATACTCTCTTTCAAATTCTAAAGGTGGCAGGGGTAAAATACAGGGAGCGAAAGGCTATTTACAACTTGTACAGAAACCAGATGGCAGTTATAAGAGTTGAGGGACATGAAAGGGAAGCAGTGGTTGGGAAGGGAGTAAGACAGGGTTGTAGCCTCTCCCCGATGTTATTCAATCTCTATATTGAGCGAGCAGTAAAGGAAACAAAAGAAAAATTCGGAGTAGGTATTAAAATCCATGGAGAAGAAATAAAAACTTTGAGGTTCGCCGATGACATTGTAATTCTGCCAGAGACAGCAAAGGACTTCGAAGAGCAGTTGAACGGAATGGACAGTGTCTTGAAAGGAGGATATAAGATGAACATCAACAAAAGCAAAACGAGGATAATGGAATGTAGTCGAATTAAGTCGGGTGATGCTGAGGGAATTAGATTAGGAAATGAGACACTTAAAGTAGTAAAGGAGTTTTGCTATTTGGGGAGCAAAGTAACTGATGATGGTCGAAGTAGAGAGGATATAAAATGTAGACTGGCAATGGCAAGGAAAGCATTTCTGAAGAAGAGAAATATGTTAACATCGAGTATAGATTTAAGTGTCAGGAAGTCATTTGTGAAAGTATTTGTATGGAGCGTAACCATGTATGGAAGTGAAACATGGACGATAAAGAGTTTGGAAAAGAAGAGAATAGAAGCTTTCGAAATGTGGTGCTACAGAAGAATGCTGAAGATTAGATGGGTAAATCACATAACTAATGAGGAAGTATTGAATAGGATTGGGGAGAAGAGAAGTTTGTGACACAACTTGACCAGAAGAAGGGATCGGTTGGTAGGACATGTTCTGAGGCATCAAGGGATCACCAATTTAGTATTGGAGGGCAGCGTGGAGGGTAAAAATTGTAGAGGGAAACCAAGAGATGAACACACTAAGCAGATTCAGAAGGATGTAGGTTGCAGTAGGTACTGGAAGATGAAGAAACTTGCACAGGATAGAGTAGCCTGGAGAGCTGCATCAAACCAGTCTCAGGACTGAAGACCTCAACAACAACAACCTCCACTAGAAAATTGCGCCAAATTCAAATTCCAACACTATAATGTCTCGAAAACTGTACTTCTATTTAATATTATCTTTTATTATTTATTCAAGATGGTCGATTTTCTGGGCGAGAACCCATCTTCCTTACATCCACATCAAAAATCTATCACAAGCTCAAATCCCAACACCATAATTGATCACACGTACGATCTTTCTCCGTCACTTATCTATTTTCACTGGTAGCCTACACATAATCGCGTCAAATAATACATTGCACTTATAGTAACGTAAGTCACGTCCTTTGATTTTTCAGGTGGAAGGGACTGAAGACTTTATTTCAAGCAGTTCGGTCATCACTCGTTTTCCAACACAGTCAGCACACTCATCTTTGATATAGCAGTGCAGTCACCACGACGTCCGCGCTCCAACTGAATTAGTTCATATCCTCGCCACCCCCTGGCCAGCGCGTGGAGACACTGCCTACGCCTGTCACGCGAGGCGGCCGGCCACTAGCGCGGGGGCGAGCCCAGCGATCACATACGCAAACGTCCTCAACCCTATCTTGACACTCATATATCACCCCGCTAGTGACAACAGTTAAGAGCGGAAAAAATAGGTACAAATCGAGTGCTGGTAGAATGTTACGGCAATGATACTAATATTTAATTCAAGATGGAGGTGGTAAATATGGACCAGGCTTTGAATATTGTCGTATGTGCTTGATGCTCTGTATAAACGTTTGACTTTTTAATTGCGTTTGGTATTTCTGGGTGTGTGTAAAATTAATTTTACTGTTGAAAGTGCGAGAGAGATGAGTTGATTGGTGTTTAGATAGAGGCTACGTTTCTAATTCGAAAGGAGGGGATGAGAATGGTAAACTGATTGATGGACATGGTTTGTGGGGTGATATATGAGTGTCAAGATAGGGTTGAGGGCGTTTGCGTATGTTGATTGTGGGACGGGTGTGACGTTAGGTGCGGTGGGAGTTGTAAATTAGATCTTATTTTTTTTAAAAAAATATTGTAAAGTAAGAATGATATTGAGAAGGTTTTAGATGGCTGGTCACGCGACGAGGCGAGAGCAGGGATGTGTAGTTATGTTTAATTAAAGGGCCGTGTAATGTTGTGTGAGGAGCAATGCGCAGTGTGCTACAGGGTCATAGGAGGTAAAGACATGTGCTGCTATGATGTATCTAGCGTACGGAGGCTGCGCTTTGATAATTATGCTACGTTGATATAAAGCTGACTTTCACCCACGTTCGGTGGTAGCGGCTCGGGGTTGTGATGGATTGCGGTCCTGGACGGACGTATGTGTGTGCTTTGACCGCTGACGAGCGCGTTGACCGCGCCAACTCACGCTTGCGAAAGCCGAGCAGGGGCTGTGCGAGGTCTGAAATCAGACGGATGGGTGACTTCACAATCCTGTGGGTAGGGTGCAGAGTGGGGGGTACCTGCGCATGTCTGCTGAGTTATTTTGCGAGCGGATCTCCAGGCTCTGCTATGCGTTATTAGGATAGGTTACGAGTACTGAGCGTATTATTTAGTAGCAATTTGCTATAGTGTGTACTGAAATTATGATTGGGTGCGTGTCTGTGGGCTGTGGAACATGGCCCAGGGCACATCTGGGTGGGTGTTTTGTGATAGCGTGATAGATACACTGTATGGTTAAATAAGTTGTTCAAAAAATAAATAGGGTGTTGTCAATGATTACACGCGCCTGCAGCGCAGATCAGAGTGATTGGTTTTCCCGTCACCATCTCGGTTGCATGCGAGTAGTAAATGTTTTCCTGGCCGCGTTAATCGCGTGTGTCAACGAGCCATGAGCTATTCTGATAATAGACGTGAAGGCAGGTCCAGACCTGAGACGACGGCGGTATACATGAGAAGGACAGTGCAGCTTTCACATGTGTCGGCTGTCACGAGCGCTCGGAAGCTGAACTTGGCTGGAGACTCTGGAACCCCCTTCCCCGCCGACCGCACGCGCGCGCGACCTGCCTTTGAGCGTAATCTAAGGCGCATAGGCGATATCAATTTCTCCGGTGTTAGGTGCGAATGCGACTGTGTTGAGGTCATGATTGGGGGATGCCGAGCAGAGAATTTTGGTCGGTTTGGCAGCTGAGGGTGTTTGGGCGCGTCTGTTGCACTATTTTGCGAGCATGTCTGTGCACTGTGCTGTGCTTTATTTGGAGAGTTTAAGAGTACAGAGCTCGTCTGCTGATATTGTGTACTGCATTATTTAAGAGCTGTTTGCTATTGTGTGGTGAAATTAGGAGCTGTTTACGTGTTTGTAGCCTGTGTCAGATGACCACAGTTGGATCAGTGCGGGTGTTTTGTGAAAAATATACTCCACGACTAAATAAAAGGGCTCCAAATAAATAGAGTGCAGCCCTTCCTTACTTCCCCGAGCAGCACAGCGCAGTCTCAGTGGTTTTTGCGCAAAAACTGCAATCTGGTCAGACTGTGAGTGAGTCGACCAATAACTGGACAAATTTATCTGTAGAGGAATTACAGGTCTGGATTGGAATGAATATCTTGATGGGTGTGGTTGTGTTGCCAAGTGTAGTGCATTACGGGAGTTCAGAAACTGCCTTATGTCAGCGTTACATATCGAAACCTATGAGAAGCAAAAGTTTCAAAAAGATATGTCGCAAATAAATAAAGTACACTCGTTCCTCCTTCCATCAGCCTATGCACTGAAATTATTGGGGAAACTTAACAGTTGTTTGGCTATTTGGACGTAATTGTTTTCCATTATTTACGAGCGGTTCGCATGTCTGTAGGCTTTGCTATGAGTTATTTTTAACTGTTTAGAATTAGCAAGCGTGTGTCTGGAGCATTATAAATGAATTATGTAGGAGTGTTTTGCACGTCTGTATGGTGTGGAACATGTAGGTGTGATACATACACTCCATTCATAAATAAAGTAAATTGGTTCCTCCATCCATGGGCGTAGTGCAGGGTGACTCCTTGTAGCCAAAACGTGTAGGAAGAGGTTGAGTGCTGGTGGCTTAGTTTAGTGGAGATGAGCTTCGTTTGCAACAATTTTCTTAGGTTGGTGGCGGGAGCGCAAGTAAGCTTCGTATACTGACAGATTTAAAACTTGGCACTGGTTCCTAGGAGGTTGGTACAGGTGCCCTTTCTTTACTGCCAGAATTCAATTCAGCGCTGGTTCCTAGGAAGAGGAGGCTGTCTGTTCCTCAAAAAGTAGTTGAAATTAGGTAGTTGAACACCTTTGCATACATATATGAAATTGTAAATTGAATTATTTAATATGATAAAAATCGAAATGGAATTAAGTACTTAGGTATTTACAGAAGACTATGTCCGTCGTGTGTATGGAGGGTGTGTGACGTAAGCGGGGCGGCAGCGCAGCGATTGTACAGTTATTCCGCGCGCGAGAGCGGGTCAATTAGCGAGCGTTCTAGTGCGGACCAAACGTGCTTTTATATAGTCATGGCGGATTCCCCTGTTGAGCAAACTTTGCCGCCAAAAGTGTAGTACTGCGTTCTCGCTTGCACAAGAACACGTGGTGGATGGTGAGCGTTCGGAATCGACAGGTTTGAACGTGCCCAGGAAAAACAACTTTGGAGCCGAAAGTGTTACAGGCCGACCGTTGTGTGATTCAGCTCTGAGGCAAACAATTTTGGCGGGAAACGTGCGGAGGCGACGAATACACGTGGTGAGCGGACAAGGGGTCGCTGTGACGTCAAAATCGGCAAGTTCCAGCGTGTCCAGCGAAAACATGTTTACGACGTGGGAGCGATCGCTGGGCTCGCCCCCCGCGCTAGTGGCCGGCCGCCTCGCGTGACAGGCGTAGGCAGTGTCTCCGCGCGCTGGCCAGGGGGTGGCGAGGATTTGAACTAATTCAGTTGGACCGCAGACGTCGTGGTGACTGCACTGCGATATCAAAGATGAGTGTGCTGACTGTGTTGGAAAACGAGTGATGACCGTACTGCTCGAAATAAAGTCTTCAGTCCCTTCCACCCTGAAAAATCAAAGGATGGAACTACGTTACTATAAGTGCATTTTATTATTTGACGTGATTATGATAGGCTACCAGTGAAAAAAGATAAGTGACGCAGAAGTTCGTACGTGTGATCAATTATGGTGTTGGGATTTGAGCTTGCGATAGATTTTTGTTATGGATGTAAGGAAGAAGGGTTCTCGCCGAGAAAATCGGCTATCTTGAATAAATAATAAATGATAATATTAAATAGAAGTACAGATTTCGAGACACTATCGCGTTGGAATTTGAATTTGGCGCAATTTTCTAGTGGAGGTAGGCCTATAATAATAAATAATAATAATAATAAATAATAATGACTGATATTAAATGATAATGAATGATAGTAAACGATAATGAATGATAATAAATGACAATGAATGATAATGAATGTTAATAAATGATAATGAATAATAAACTAAAGTAAGGTTTTGCCGCCAATATCGTGTTGGAATTTGAATTTGGAGGGAGTTTTCTAGTGGAGGCAGGTCAATAATAATAAATAGTAATAAATGATCATAAATAATAATAAATGATAATGAATGTTAATGAATGATAATCAATAATAATGATAAAGATAAGTACGGTTTTTGCATGCATTATCCTATTGGAATTCAAACTTCCCGCCATTTTTTCTTCTGGAGGCTTAGGTTACTGGACATAGCCCAGTTGGGCTATTTTCCTGTCAAAATTCAAAATTCCCGCCATTTTTTCTGAAGGTTAGGTTAGTGGACGTAGCAGAATTGGCCTATTTTCCCGCCAAAAGCTGCCATTTTGGATGACGTCATTTGATGTTGCCAAGTCTACATGACGCCATCTTGGATGACGTCGTGGCCGCCATCTTGAGTAAATTTGGCAACAATGCAGCATGGCCTGGCACATAGGTTGTCCCACTACTATCAGGGATAGGCTACAACCCTGTCTCACTCCCATCCCAACAACTGCTTCCGTTTCATGCCCCTAGACTCTTATAACTGCCATCCGGTTTCTGTCCAAATTGTAAATAGCCGTTCGCTCCCTGTATGTTACCCCTGCCACAATCAGAATTTGAAAGAGAGTATTCCAGTTAACGTTGTCAAAAGCTTTCTCTAAGTCTACAAATGCTAGAAACGTAGGTTTGCCTTTTCTTAATCTTTCTTCTAAGATAAGTCGTAAGGTTAGTATTGCCTCACGTGTTCCAATATTTCTACGGAATCCAAACTGATCTTCCCCGAGGTCGGCTTCTACCAGTTTTTCCGTTCGTCTGTAAAGAATTCGCCTTAGTGTTTTGCAGCTGTGACTTATTAAACTGATAGTTCGGTAATTTTAACATCTGTCAACACCTGCTTTCTTTGGGATTGGAATTATTATATTCTTCTTGAAGTCTGAGCGAATTTCGTCTGTCTCATACATCTTGCTCACCAGATGGTAGAGTTTTGTCAGTAGTTCTAATGGAATGTTGTCTACTCCCGAGGCCTTGTTTCGAGTCAGGTCTTTCAGTGCTCTGTCAAACACTTCACGCAGTATCGTATCTCTTATTTCATCTTCATCTACATCTTCTTCCATTTCCATTATATTGTCCTCAAGTACATCACCCTTGTATAGGCTCTCTATATACTCCTTCCACCTTTCTGCTTTTACTTCTTTGCTTAGAACTGGGTTTCCATCTGAGCTCTTGATATTCATACAAGTGGTTCTCTTTTCTCCAAAGGTCTCTTTAATTTTCCTGTAGGCAGTATCTATGTGACCACTAGTGAGATAAGCCTCTACAACAAGCAACGGATGTCAATTATAAAATAGCGTAAAACAACGTAGAACGCTCCTGTGATATGCTTCCGAGATACCGAGCAAGGACGAAAGCTAAAATAAGAATTTCCTAATAACAAACTGTCTGGTAGGTAATATACTACTGAATGCCACTCACCATGAGTACCAGTATCTGGTGAGGTAACGGGTCCCCATACACCGAAGAAGTGATCATCAATGGAATTATGTAAAATTAAGCAGCATCGGTTCCTCATTTACCTAAAAAAGACTGAAAAACATACTGATGAAAACGCCAGTTAATCAATCTTACATTGCGGTCCACTATCCAAAACATCCAGTACAAAATTACTTTGAGGCTTAGCGCGAAACTGACGTTAAGTTGCAGAGTTGGCCCAAGCATAGGGAGCAACCATATTCCCTTTCTCATCGACACCACGGCTCTCGGCACCAAAAAATACAAATTCGACGCCCTAAAGACTATCAGACTTTTCAAGAAAACAAACTGGGAAAAATTCGCCAACATCCTTGAAGAAAGATTCCCCACCGTAAACATCAACTCGGCGGACGACTTAGACAACTTCAACGAACAAATAGTCACAGCCTACGAGCTGGCTATCTAAGAATCTTTCCCCACCAAAACAACCAGAAATAAAATGGAGGCAGTTCCACAAAGCATCCTCTCTACGATAAAACTTCAAAGACTACTAAGAGAATTTAAGAGGACAGGTGACCCCACTTAAAGACTGAATGGAATAGACTTAACACAATCGTCAAAGAAAACCTAAAACGCTGTAGGGCGGACTGCTGGCAAAGGGAATGCGACAAACTTAACCTCAGAGAGCCATCAAAATTTTGGAAGACCTTGAAACAAATAACAGGAGCTTCTGGTTGCAACTATCCCAGCGCTGCTCTCGTCACCCCACAGGGCATTACAATCGATGACCACCAAAAATCCCAAGTGTTTAGTGAGGTCTTGAAGGAGGTCCACACTCACCCCATACACCCTCTATTTGATGACTCACTCGCTAGAGAAATCGAAGAAGGTCTAGAGATCGTCCTCAATAACCAGACAGCCCACACAGAAGAACAGCCAAAGCTTCTGGCGCCGTTTACCGACGCGGAAATTGCGCTAGCCCTCATGTCCGACAAACCAAATGCAGCACCTGGCAGGGACAAAATTACAAGGAAAATGCTTACGGCCGCTCCAGGCCACATCCTCCTTCCAGCACTAAGCCGCCTCTTCAACGTTGCGCTTAATCTAGGAATAATGCCAAAACAATGGAAAGACGCAAATATCATCATGATACATATACCTGGAAACCACTTAATCAACCCACCTCATACTGCCAAATTTCGCTCCTACCAGTAATAGGAAAAACATTTGAAACAATCCTAAACAACAGAATCCAAAAAATTTGTTAACAAACTAAATATCCTCCCACCAGAGCAAGCTGGTTTCAGACAAGGTCACTCGACAATGGACACCATCATCGGACTCATCAGCACCACATCGGAAGCCCTAAACAGATGTGACTGCGTACTGGCACTATTCCTAGACATCGAACGGGCTTTTGATAAGGTGTGGCACGGTGGGCTGGCGTTTAAAATGGCACGAAAAACTTCCCTCCAAACTTCATACGCCTCACAAACTCCGTAATAACCAGTAGAACATCGACGATATCGGTTGGAAACAAACTCTCAGGCAGATTCCGTCCCGTAGCTGGAGTAGCGCAAGGCGCAGTTCTTCCATACACGCTCTACAGTCTATAGGCAGTTGGCATCCCTCGCCCTAATGGGTGGAACGAACACTTCGCCCTCTACGCAGACGACACCGCCTATTGGTGTACAGCACACTCGGTAGAGAAAGCGAAGACCCTAATGACTTCCTACATCCCCCAATTAGAACAGCGGATGGCCAAAAGGCACATCAAACCGAAACTTACAAAAGGCCAGCTGCTACTGTTCAGGCACCGGAACTTAACGCAAAGCGCCAGGCTAAAACATAATGATCTCTCCACAAACTTTCGGCAGACGAGCGTAAACCCTGTCCAGGGATGACACTCGACTCCACATTGCCATGCTTCTGCCATGGAAGCACCACGCAGAGAACATTATAAACAAGTCTAAACAAAGGATGAATCTGGTGAAATTAATCAGCTCCAAATTCGGAGGCGCCAGCCCAGATGCTGTACTGCATACCTATAGAACATTCGTCAGACCTATCCTTGTGTACGGTGCCTGCCTGTGGACAGCCTCCAAAGCACAGTACGTCAGAATTGCTGCATTCGACCGCCGAAACCTGAGAATAGCAGGGAAGCTGCACTACACCACAGCACACGATCTAGTCTACGAGAGCACCAACACCCGCCCATTTTAGATAACTCCAGAATGTGCCAAATACGGCCTGAACAGAGTAGGTATGGAAGGGATAATGAAAGACCTAATCTGCAGACCAAACTACGAGTTCAGAATTATCCAATTCAGACACCCTTATCCCCCAGACGTCATTGCACACGCAATCCAAAGAACTTTCCCTAGTAATAAGAAGCTTATCGAAAAAAATCAGGAAAAGAAGCATTCAGTGAAGGGAAATTCAGCGAAGTGAAGTGCACCACACAACTACCTCCTATCCTCGCTAATCACACCAGTGAAGTGAAGTGCAACGACCCATCGCAACTCCCCCCTGACAACCTCCCCACACACTAGAGATTAGGAATAGAATCAACCAAAAGAAACCTATAAAATAGACGCATACTCAGTCAATATAGCGAATAGCGTAGCCATAATCTACAATTTAGAACAAAATTCCGTATGTTGTTGTTGTGGTCTTCAGTCCTGAGACTGGTTTGATGCAGCTCTCCATGCTACTCTATCCTGTGCAGGCTTCTTCATCTCCCAGTACCTACTGCAACCTACATCCTTCCGAATCTGCTTAGTGTATTCATCTCTTGGTCTCCCTCTACGATTTTTACCCTCCACGCTGCCCTCTAATACTAAATTGGTGATCCCTTGATGCCTCAGAACATGTCCTACCAACCGATCCCTTCTTCTGGTCAAGTTGTGCCACAAACTTCTCTTCTCCCCAATCCTATTCAATACTTCCTCATTAGTTATGTGATCTACCCATCTAATCTTCAGCATTCTTCTGTAGCACCACATTTCGAAAGCTTCTATTCTCTTCTTGCCCAAACTAGTTATCGTCCATGTTTCACTTCCGTACATGGCTACACTCCATACAAATACTTTCAGAAATGACTTCCTGACACTTAAATCTATACTCGATGTTAAAAAATTTCTCTTCTTCAGAAACGCTTTCCTTGCCATTGCCAGTCTACATTTTATATCCTCTCTACTTCGACCATCATCAGTTATTTTGCTCCCCAAATAGTATAAGTAGGCTGTTTAGGTTTTTTTATTGGTAACGCCACCTCTGTATGAAAAATCACTGGCTGTGCTGTGTGCAGTCTGTGGGTAGTTTGCATTGTTGTCTGCCATTGTAGTGTTGGGCAGCGGCAGCTGGATGTGAACAGCGCGTAGCATTGCGCAGTTGGAGGTGAGCCGCCAACAGTGGTGGATGTGGGGAGAGAGATGGCGGAGTTTTGAAATTTGTCATGAACTGCTATATTTATATACGATGATATCAAGGTAAATACATTGTTTGTTCTCTATTAATATCTTTCATTTGCTAACTATCCCTATCAGTAGTTAGTGCCTTCCATAGTTTGAATCTTTTATGTAGCTGGCAGTAGTGGCGCTCGCTGTATTGCAGTAGCTTGAGCAGCGAAGATTTTTGTGAGGTAAGTGATTTGTGAAAGGTATAGTTTAATGTTAGTCAGGGCCATTCTTTTGTAGAGAATTTTTAAAGTCAGATTGCGTTGCGCTAAATAATGGCGTGTGAAAAACGTAACACTAGGCTCCAAAGTAAACTGAGAAATAATAGTGACGACGAGCGTAGCTTGCCAGCACCACTGTGTAAGGAATTAACAGACGTTCAAAGTAGTAATTTGGTAACTGTGCATAGGGAAATGGAGCGGGCTGCAAACAATGGCGTAGACAGTGAAACAGGTAGTGAACAGGGAAGCATTATCGATCGATCGCTCGGCAACAGCTCGCCTCAGGAATCCGAAATGACAGGACACAATTTCGCAAATACTGTAGATTCAGGTTTTGGGTCATCACCGTTTTCTCAAATAAGTCAAGACACATTTTCTGCTTGTCAAAATGTGAATGTTGCCGGTGCAAATGCACTGCCGAAAAGCGTAGAGAAACAGATTCCAGACACTAATACATTATTATTGCAATTAATGCAACAAATGGAACAAAATCGGAGACAAACACAGCAAAAGCTTCAAAAGTTAGACACAATGGAACAACACCAGAGACAAACACAGCAGCAGTTAGACGCAATGGAACAAAATCTTCACACCACGCTTGAACAAACACGTGAAGATTTAACTACTGAGTTACATAACATCGAATCGAAATGTCAAAAAGTCTGTAATGACGTAAAAACACAAATTTGTGAGCATTTCCAACCTATTTTTTCGCGTCATGAAAATGCATTACAGAATCATGAAGCAGCCATAAAAGAACTGCAAACTATTGTTAATGAAAATCACAACACCTTGCAAGCTAAAATTGACTCAGTTGCATCTACCGATTCGGTTACGCAACTTGCAAAAACTCAAGAAAACTTAAAGGACACAGTAGATACGATTTCAACACAAATGGACACTCTGAAACTTGGTTCAGAAAAACATACTGAGGAAATAAGTACACTATCGGAGAAAGTAGCCGAACTTTCGGATCAAGTCACTAATCTATCTACGAATTTAGATGATAATCTGAATGACACAGAAGAGTGCAAACAAATTAGGAAATTCAAACAAAATCAGAATCAGATTAATACGCAACACCAAAGAGAAATCCGGGAAGTACAAGATCAGCTGACACAGTTAATACAAGAATTACGTATTTCAGAGGATACTTGCGCCCCAATACGGGAAGAGGGACACAGAAATACGGAACAGCCACAAAATAATAACACAGGGCATTTCGGAAGTTATGAAAGAAATTGGCAATGTGCACCGAATTTTGAGATGGAACGGCCGACACGACCTAACAATGACCGATATGCGACTCGCCGACATGATGATTTTGACTATAAGCTGTTCATTACTACACGTAAATTCAAAACATTTAAGAATTCTGGCAACGACATTCATCCACAAGCATGGCTCCATCAATTCTCGCATTGTTTTCCTCCCAACTGGTCGTTAGAACACAGATTAGAATTTATGTGTGGCTACTTGGAGAATGAACCAGCTGTAAGAATGCGATCGGTAATTCACGATTGCCACAGTGAAGGAGAGTTTTACCATGCCTTCCTCTCAGCATATTGGTCTCAAGCCACACAAGACCGAGTAAAACATAGCATCATAATGATGAAACGTTTCGAACAATCTGAATTTTCCAGTCTTATGAAATATTTTGAAGACATGTTGCATAAGAATCAGTATCTTTCAAACCCATACAGCCCCTCAGAACTCATCCGCATTTGCTTAATCAAACTGCCTGAACATTTACGACATATTATTTTGGCAGGACGTTGCAAAGACGACATTGAAGCATTTCAGGGACTTTTACAAGAATTAGAAATTGACACTGACAATCGCGGAACGCGAAACCAGGAACACAACAATTACAGGTCACATCCGTCGCAATTCCGCGATGAAAGAAGTAATAACTTGACACGACAAGGCTATTCTCACAACACAAATCGTGACCAAAACAGACACCACCCGTATGACAACCGTTGGCAGAGTAGTAATAACTACAGGGAAAGATCACCTCTCCATGGTAATGACTATCACAGAGACAATAAGAGAAACAGACAATATGGGAACCAAAATAAATACTATCAAGGGAGACAGAATAACTTTAGACGCAACGGACCAGCGCGCAGTTACGATTCAGGGAGAAATTCTCCACCATGTGACCGACAAGAAAGAAACTATGGAATCTACCGACATGACGACAGACGATATGATCGTAACGACAGACCTGAATTGCATCAGAACTGGCCAATCCCAATAACGACGCGCGCCAACAAAGAGACAATAGGCAATGACTCACACCGCTGGCAGCAACAAAATGTACTTATGAAACTGATGACGCAGCTGCCGTAGCTAGTAATTACGTAAAAATGGAAGACATTAGGGACATCTTACTCCAGGAACACGACGTAAAACTTAACAACATTGCATATCCTGTGATTCACATTACTGTAAATGACGTAAAATTTACGGCAGTACTTGACTCTGGCAGTCCCATCTCAGTAATCAGTGAAACAGCCTTTAGCAAATGCAACAAATCGAACGATTGCCCCACACTTCCGTTACGTAAGATTAAATTACAAGGTGCAATCTTTGGAAAAAGTGTAGATGTACGCCAACAAACCAACTTAGAATTCTTTTGTCAAAGCCACAGCTTCTCTACGAACTTTCTTATTGTTCCATTATTGTCGACGGAAATTATATTGGGAGTAGACTTTTTGAATGAATTCAAAGCAATCTTAAACTTTCACGATGCTGAAATAAGTTTAGAGAAGGAAGGTAAGTCAATAGCTTTGAAATTTGAAGATTGGCTCTCAAACCATGACGAAGAAATCAATCGGCTTTACCTTCTGTTGGACAACAGTTCGGAATTTTCTACGGAACTAGACACTAACAATCACTCTGCAAGAACTGACAGGGATGATATCGACGGCATATTTGAAATTAATGAGTTAATTCAGAATAAAATTCAAACAATTGAGAATTGTAATGACACTGATAGGCAGGACCTTTTTGAGATTTTACAAGAACATTCCACAGTTTTTACTCATAAAACAGGAACAATCAAGGGATTTCAATACCAATTTCGTGTTCGTGAGCATATTAAATTTTGTGTTAGACCATATGTAATTCCAGCACATTATAGGGACCGTTTTAGAACAGAAATACAATCTATGCTTGACGAGGGCATTATTGAGCCAGCAGTAAGCTCATACAACAATCCATTACATGTTGTTGAGAAGAAAAATGGATCGATCAGGCTTGTCTTAGATTCGAGACAAATCAATACGATCATTATTCCTGAAACAGACAGGCCGCAAACGTTGGAAGAACTTCTTCAAAATTTTAATGGTGTAAAAGTGTTGTCTTCCATTGATCTCAGATCCAGCTTTTATCAGATCGAACTTCATCCAGAATGTAGAAAATACACAGCTTTCCTTTGTTTCGGCGTTTGTTATCAGTTTCGGAAACTTCCCTTTGGTTTGAACATTTCTTCAGCAGCATTCATTCGCGGGCTAAATTCCATATTACCTGAGTTCTTAAAACGTCACATCATCTTATATGTGGACGATATTCTAATAGCAGAAGCTTCATGGGAACTACATAATCGCATCCTCAACAGTTTGTTACGTATTTTTGCAGAATCTGGAATTACAGTTAACTTGGAAAAGTCTGAATTCGGTAGGACAAAGGTGAAGTTTTTGGGACATATTATTTCTTCTGAAGACATTCAGCCGGATCCTGAAAAGTTAGAAGCAATCAGAGCCATTCCAGTTCCATCCACAAAAAGACAAATCCGCAGTTTTCTAGGTCTCGCAAATTTTTACCGTCGTTTTCTGAATATGCAAATTCTTGTTACACCAAAACTTTGTTCTCTCACTGGAAAAAATACTATT
Organism: Schistocerca americana; assembly: GCF_021461395.2. NCBI lineage: Eukaryota > Metazoa > Arthropoda > Insecta > Orthoptera > Acrididae > Schistocerca > Schistocerca americana. The sequence goes on from NC_060123.1 coordinate 229,582,763, forward strand.
TGGAACTGGGACGAACAAGCACAATTGGAATTCAATTCTTTGAAAGAAGCGTTACTTCACGCGCCAATCTTAGCCCATCCAGATCTGTCACAAGATTTCTGCCTTAGCACGGATTCTTCTAAAGTCGGTCTTGGTGCCCATTTATTTCAAGAAGCCATAGAAAATGACACTACCATTCAGAAAACCATTGCTTTTGCTAGCCGAGTAACAAAATCTGAAAAAAAATTATTCCGTTACTGAATTAGAAGCTTTAGCTATCGTTTGGGCATTTAACAAATTCCGTTTCTTTCTTTCTGGTAAGCACGTAAAAGTATACAGTGATCATCGTGCATTACAATTTCTTATGTCTTCAAAATTAAATCATGACAGGTTAAAACGTTGGGCATTGTTTCTGCAAGAATTCCGCTTCACAATAGTCTACATTCCCGGCAAGGAGAACATTGTTGCGGACGCACTGTCACGCGCACCGGCTGGGCTTGAGAAAAGTACCACAGAAGGCAACCTCGAGAAAAATTTCAGTATTCTTTACATTCAGAAAGTCGCCTTTGAAAACTTCATCACCACATCTTTAAAGGACATTGCTCATGAACAAGATAAAGATCCGATTTGGAAAGACATCAAGAGCAAATGGCATGAAAAGACACACACACAGATTCGGCATTATTATCTGGTTAGAAACAACATACTGTTCAAACGCTGCACTGTTGATGACAAGCTATGGGTACTTTGCATTCCTGAAGATTTTGTTAATAAGCTCATTTGGTACATTCATTTCAGCTACGCACATTTTGGTCCACGAAAATGTTATCATATTCTTCGAACGACTTGTTATTTTAACAATATGGAAAAAAGAATTCGAAGAGTCTTGTCTATTTGTAAACTTTGTCAAAAGGCGAAACCATCTACTGTCTCACATCGTGCTCCGTTGTTTCCTATTATTCCTTCTAAATTAAAAGAATTTGCTGCTGTTGATCTCTTGGGACTGCTTGTCAGAACATCCAATGGATTTTCGTACGTTCTCGTCGCTGTTGAACTTACTTCAAAATTTGTTTCTTTCACTCCGTTATGTAAAGCCACTAGACGATCTGTCTCCAACGCCTTTGTTAAAAATTTCTTACGTGAAGTTGGCCACGTTGCTAAAGTCATTTCAGATAACGGACCGCAATTTAGATCTGCTGTTTGGTCACGCACGCTTCGGAATCATAAAATCAAACCTGTTTTTATTTCATTGTACTCACCACATTGCAACCCGTCTGAACGGATTATGAAAGAAATCAATAAGCTTTGCAGACTTTATGGTCACAGAAAGCATCAGCATTGGGACAGATATCTACAATTATTTCAAAATGTGCTGAATGAAATGCCTCATGATTCCACTGCTTTACCACCTACTCTTGAACTGAAGAATGAAGAACCACCGAACAGAATCAGAGAGCTTGTACCTTTCCCGAATACAAGTAAACTTCGACACAAAGACATAATTGATTTGGCTCTTAAAAATATAAAATCTGCAGCAGACGAAAGGAGAGAACTACACGGTAAAGCAAATGCAAAGAAATTATATATTGGTCAGAAAGTTCTGATTAAAGCTCATTCATTGTCACATAAGAAGAAACACTTGAGTCACAAATTCTTTCTAGTTTACAATGGACCTTACAGAATCCGACATATACCACATGATAATTGCGTTGAAGTTGAAACTCTGTGTACTAGGAAGAGTAAAGGTTTACACCACATTTCACATGTAAAACCGTTTATTGAAAGATATTCTGCTTTTTAACTTTGTCATTGCCATAAAACTTTTCACTTTACATTACTAGTATGCTTGTCAGACTTAGAATCTGTTAACATGCAACAATGTTTGAAGTTAAATATCCAGTCAAGAACGAAGAGAACTTATTGAAACAGAAATGACGAATGCATTGTTATAGTGAACAGACGTCACAGTGTTATTGTGTGTGTACATTCTTGCTTGTTAGTTGCACGATTATGGAACGACTATAAGGCTTACATACTTAGAACATTTACCAGTACTGCTAATGAGATTTTAATGCAACATTTTGGTTTACTTGAAAATATATTCTGGATTTAAAGTACTTTCAGTGAGATACCAGATGGCACAGTGGTTAGTTTATGCGACAGCTACACGATTTTATCACGACGCTACTAATGAGTGACAATTTACAATGTTGCTTTTGCAGTGTTTCTGTTTTATATCTGCACAGTTTTCTGTTTTATTCTGGAAAGTAAAACAGGTTTTAGTAGTAACTTTTGTGGTATAGCTACAATGAGACTGCCTTTTCCGTAGCACAACAATACGTTACAGCACAGTACTTTCCTCATCACGGCAATAAGCGTAATAACTAAGACATTTATACGCAAAGCATTTCACTTTTGTGTATTATGAGGTAAGTACATTGACTTCTGCAGAACTTAGCTTTCGGAGGACGACAACTACGACACTTCCACACAGATTATGTTGCAACAAGACGCACATTTAGCACTACAGTACACGTATTTGAGTGATTAATTTTGTACTTAAAACATTTATTTTTAAAGATTTTTGGATTACAAAGAAAGTTTTCCGTGATACATTTCATTCCATTGCTGTAATCTGTAACACCTGAGGGTATAATTACATTAATCCTCAGGGGGGTACACGCTTACTTTGTGTACCATGTGTGTGGCAACCACAAGGAACCCTAGCTAATATGGTATTTGCTTATACAACTTTACACATCGGTACCATATTTCTCTAACACACAAATTACACAGCTATCTGATCATTTAACTGAGAGATAAACATTTTTTTTACTACATCAGTGACACATGTTTACGCAATACACAGTTGGGTAACTTCACACTTATGAAACTGTATTTTGTCTGTACTTTGTATACCGTTCATATCTTTTTAGAATCATTGTGATACTATGAGAGCTTTGAATGATGTATTTGGTAAGGGAGCATGATTTTAAAGTACGTTTGCGGTATATGACACTATTGAAATGAGCAGAGAATTTTTTTTAGGTTTTGAAATTATTGCAGAAAGCTACGACGTTTTTGAGATTTGACTGAGGTGTTATGATGTTATTATTACGACAACGATGTGTACTATGCTGTTGAGATATGTTTATGATCAATAAGATGATGCTACCATATATGAGGAATAAGAAGTATGTTGGAAACCAAGAATCGTGCTTTAAGAGTTATGAAATGTGCGTAAATGCGTGACTGTATCACAATGCTGACGAATATTTTATTTGGACACTTATATTTATAGGATTTTCTTTCTACAGATTTGCAACGCTAATTCTTGACCTGTGAAATATTTTTATGTGAGACTGTCACTGTAGCGGAAACTGCTGTCGTAAATATTTCCGTAAGAAAGTTAAGTGACCACCTGCACGTAATGCGTCGCGGGCACCCACCTGGGCGACAGCCGCCCGAAAAAAAAGCCATTAGCCTTTCAGCGGCACAGGTAGAAAAAAAAAGGGGAGGCCATTATCCTCGCTATTGACATTCCTTTGTAGAAAGCACCGCATGTACGACATGCTCATTACTTGGAAAGATACATCTGCACACCTGATTATGACAAGCGTCTTTCTACGAGAGTTGAGAGAATTTCTACTAACTTATGAAATGTCACATGACTTTTGAATGATATTTTTATGCTTTGCTTTTCATAGTTGCTTATTTCATTTGATATCTAGTTTCCAGCTGTGTTGCAGCATTGCTTTTATAAAATAAAATGCATTTGCTAATGTGAACACTTTCTGTCAACAGATCTATTAAATAATAATTTTGTGATCCACATTCTTCAAAAAAGGAGCACGTGGAAAGGAAAGAACAATAAGAAGGGACTAGTAACAGTAACTGCATACATAATATTCTTTTCAAGTACATGGTAATATTTCTTTTACAATAAGTTGTTGTGGTGCACCACTTTAATTACTTAGACATTAAGATGTGATTATACATTTCCCTTATCTGCATTGTTATCTTTAGTGTACTATTTTTTCTGCTTGAGCTATGTCATGTTTAGATATAAGCTGCTGTTTGCCAGGCATAGTGCTACTGAACTTTAATTTGTGTTACTCTGCTAAGCCAGATTTATTTTTTTGTTTGCTGCGCATTGCCTCATATTAGTTGTAATGTTGAATTGCTTGGTAATTTAGGTTTACTGTAGCTTGTTTTGCGATTTTCCATTTTTTTTTCATTTCTGTTTATATTAATTGTTTTATGTGCTGCTGCATTGCCTCGTCCCTTAGTTTAGCATCTGAGCTCAGTAGATTTAAGTTAGCTTAAGAGGGGGTAGCCTCTAAGAGAATGAGTTGCGATGAATTGGAAGAAATGCATTCAGAAGTTATACGAAAAAAAGTACAGAAAACAGGTTTAGGTAGGATTTTCTTGGAAATAAATGTTGAGGTAAGAAATGTGTGAACATATAAATACAGAAAGCATGCTTAGATAGAATTTTTTTGGTGGAAACAAAGGATGAAATAAGAGGAAAGATATATGAAGTTTTGGGTTGGACTGCAGTACCAAATGTTACACTGGAAACGAACCCTGTCTTTTCCTATTGGTGTTATCCCACTATATGTTTGTGTACCCTTGTGTATTTGTTTTCTTCCTGTCTCTGTGTAGTTTCATAGAATTTTTTCTTCTTTTAATATTAAGCTACATTCACTATGATGAGGAATACTGTTATCCTCGAATATAATTGGCATTAATAATATGTTATTTACTTTGTAAAGATGTTAGACATTATTTATTCTGTTTTGTTTTAATGCTCATGTGTGAAGTTGATGTTTCGAAAGTGATTCTGATCTTTTATTTTTGTACTCATGTCATAATTCCTGTAACACTGATGTATATGTTTATTTCTATTCTTTTGTAAAGCCTGTACTACAAATGTTATCTGTATTGTTATGTTCTTTAATGATGTATTTTGTACCTTTGTAATTGTATTCTCATGTTATAAAATTGTAATTGACACCAGTTCATCTTATTATTAACTTGTAAGTTACATTTTACTGCACACGTTTCTGTTGGTCATAGTATATGGACAATATGTGAGAAGTAGGGACTGTTAGTGTTTGCACGTGTGTTACTAATTCAGCAAGGGACTGGATAACAGCATTGCTGGTTCTAAGGACAATTCCAAAAACTTTGTGAGTGCACAAGTGGTGGTTATGGACTTGCTATATTATCTGCAAGACTCTTCAAAGATGATTGTGCACCTGCACAGTCACAACAGATGGCTGCTGGCCATCTCTACAAGGACTACAGTGGGTCTGCATCTTCGATGACCCACCAATACCATTATTTCTACAAGAACTGCAGTGGGTCTGCACCTCTGGTGGCCCACCAATACCACAATCTCTACCAGGACTACAGTGGGACTGCTCTGTGATGACCTACCTACCAATACTCTTCAAAATTTCGACTGACTCTGCTGTGGGTTTGCTCTGTTGTGGCCCATTACCTGTATGCATGTCAAGAGTCAGCACTGTCTTTCCGTTGGAAGGACAACACTACTTCTTCAAGACTGCATGGAAATCCACTACTTCTGTGTGCATTTTCTTTTACTGCTCAGACTTTGAGAAAAACTCTGCATTTTTACTGTGATGAACAATCTGGACTGTCTTTATGGACTGTGAGAAATTTTTAGCTTTTGACCAACATTCTATCAATAAGTGTGTGCATTTGATTTCTTTGTTATTGTAATTATGAACAATTTTTTTCATATCTGTATTGGCCACTGCCCAATCCAATTTGTAAAATTTTTTGTGGGGAGCATGGGGGCTATGTAAGTAGGCTGTTTAGGTTTTTTTATTGGTAACGCCACCTCTGTATGAAAAATCACTGGCTGTGCTGTGTGCAGTCTGTGGGTAGTTTGCATTGTTGTCTGCTACTGTAGTGTTGGGCAGCGGCAGCTGGATGTGAACAGCGCGTAGCGTTGCACAGTTGGAGGTGAGCCGCCAGCGGTGGTGGATGTGGGGAGAGAGATGACGGAGTTTTGAAATTTGTCATGAACTGCTATATTTATATATGATGATATCAAGGTAAATACATTGTTTGTTCTCTATTAATATCTTTCATTTGCTAACTATCCCTATCAGTAGTTAGTGCCTTCCATAGTTTGAATCTTTTATTTAGCTGGCAGTAGTGGCGCTCGCTGTATTGCAGTAGCTTGAGCAGCGAAGATTTTTGTGAGGTAAGTGATTTGTGAAAGGTATAGTTTAATGTTAGTCAGGGCCATTCTTTTGTAGAGAATTTTAAAAGTCAGATTGCGTTGCGCTAACAAAATATTGTGTGTCAGTTTAAGCACAGTCATGTATAATTGTTCAAAGGGGAGGTTTCAATAGCAAAACTCCTTTACTACATTAAGTGTCTCATTTCCTAATCTAATTCCCTCAGCATCACCCGACTTAATTCGACTACATTCCATTATCCTCGTTTACAGAAGATAAAATCCATTTATCGCAGACTAGAAACCTAACTTTGGAAACTAGCAGAGATCAGAAGATAAAAATCCAGCGCTATCCCGGCTGGGGTTTTGCTGGTTTTCCCCAGTTGTAAGGCGAATACCAGGATGAGGAATTCCACCACACAGATTTTGCAAAATCTGACTATAAAATGGCTTGCACCAGTATAAAACTAACAACCAAGTAGGCAGGACTCCCCCATGAAATAAATAAATAGTATCCCAACAGCATTAATCAAGCCCAGGCTAAGAAGGACTTGGATCCTCAAAAGCCGCCACTACCAGCGAGGGTATGGCATCCCTAAAAAAGTAAAACAAGGCCGAATATCATGTCGCACCTAAACAGCTCAATCGGCAGAAAGCAACGCATTGCAAAGCCAGATGGCAAGCGGCTGCACCAAATGTGTACTCACAGGCGGCGAGTCGAGATGGAACTGTGGAAGTGCCATACAGCGACAGGAACGGAAGGTTCATGGGTCTCAAGAACCTCTGCTTTCCGTGACCATTCTCCAGGTCGTCTATGACCACGTTAGCGTCGATCTGACCGCCCCAAAGAGAATCGAGACTCATCCCTGAACAGCACAGAATCCCTGTCTATAATCCAGCTGATTCTGGCTGTGCACCACGCAGTCACTGTTTCCTGTTGCGTAGGGTCAGGCAACAGTTGTACACAACGCAATTCGAATTCTCAACCCAGTTTCCAGTTATATTTTCCCAATGGTTATTGGTGACATTTTGCTTGTAATCTTGCTCGCATTGCAGGTGCTATCATCCACCTATTCGCCATAGCCACTCTCGAACAATACTTCCATCTGTTTGTTCACTTTCCAGTCTTTTCTGATGTTTCTCAACATGTGTGTGTGCGGAGCGTTTTTGAGTGGTTCTCTGATTGAAAGACCACGACTCGCTGCGGTAAGTCGAATCTTGTTTTATGCACTGATTATTTTCAGACGCATAGGAAGTGCAGTTACGAAAACATCGATCCTTTTCTTACGGACACTCCAGGCCGTTATTTTATCTTCTGTTTATTTCTTTCGTTTGACAATCCAGTCATCAGCTGTTCCATTACATCGTTGTTAGTTTGTTCAAATGGTTCAAATGGCTCTGAGCACTATGGGACTCAACTGCTGAGGTCATTAGTCCCCTAGAACTTAGAACTAGTTAAACCTAACTAACCTAAGGACATCACAAACAACCATGCCCGAGGCAGGATTCGAACCTGCGACCGTAGCGGTCTTGCGGTTCCAGACTGCAGCGCCTTTAACCGAACGGCCACTTCGGCCGGCCTGTTAGTTTGTATTACTTTATTTTCGATGTTCTGTTTGCATAACATTTCAGTGCTGTTATAGCCGATTTACAGACCTAATTTCAAACTGCCTATAATAAGTACTTCCATCCGTTGTTGAAGTTTACCTGCACTATAGAAGGACAGTCATCCGCGAAATGAAGCTGTTTCAGGATTGATCCATTAATGTGTATTTCTATTGCTCTGGAGGTCTACTATAAATTATTTTATCCTCATTTTTACACTTTCGTACTGTAATATAACAGAATATCCGTAATTTTATAGCTTACAAAAGGTTTTTACATCACATGCAAAGTGCCTTATTCCTAGATCTGATATAAATCATTTGGCTTCTACACTAACACTAGTTATTAAAAATTAAAGGTGTAAGTGTCTGTGTAGTGCACACGTTGTATACATCCATTCGGCAAAAAATCGTAGATGTACAATAGGCTAAAGGTATACCAACACTGTTCTTATCAGCGTTTCTAATATATCAATGATCATTAGTAAAAAAGTGGACTGTATAAGGGACTAGCCCTTACGTGAGGTAATCTGATGACCCGTCAGCACACTTCTTTTTTCACGAATAAACGCGGGAAACTCGTATTTACTATCTAGTTTTGGTCTTTAAATTTCGAATAATCGAATAAACTATTTCATGGCAACCAACATGACGTTTAGATAACATAAAATGCCACCTGATATCCAAGCTATCTGGCGATGACCGGTGGTACTTGGCGATCGTGTTCATCTACGGTCATCCGTGACGTGTACCCATTTCTGGAGAGTGCTATTCCAAAGGCTCGCATTTCATAACCTGCTATACTGGAGTCAGTATACAAAGCAGGAAGTAATTTTATTTTTAGCGTGTCGGTGTTACGAAAAATAATCAGCTCGATCGCATCTAGCTATCAGCTAAATACAGTTAATTTGACTGTTATATCTTTCTAATAACATTAGCAATTTATGTAGTATAAAGCAGCAATAAGATTAGAAGCAGATGAAGTGGGATTTGCCCAGGTTAAATAGAGAGACAGTTCTAAAGTTAGTACACTGGACTCGCATTCGGGAGGACGACGGTTCAATCCCGCGTCCGGCCATCCTGATTTAGGTTTTCCGTGATTTCCCTAAATCGCTCCAGGCAAATGCTGGGATGGTTCCTTTGAAAGGGCACGGCCGATTTCCTTCCCCACCCTTCCCTAATCCGATGAGACCGATGACCTCGCTGTTTGGTCTCTTCCCCCAAACAACCCAACCCTCTAAAGTTAGTGATAATATTCAGCGAGATTAAGAAGGCTGATTAGTGAACCAGTGCCACTAAACGTTACACTGTGAAGACGTAGTTATAACATCCCGTTCAGAGGCAGCTGAGTTCATATCCACGTCTGGCCATCTCGATTTAAATTCCATCAATTTCCCCTGAAACATCAGGCAAAAGTGTCGTATTAATTGCTGCATTTATTTCCAGCTGATGTGGTCTTTCTTTTGTATTGATCTGAATGTCGACGGGACGATGAACTCTTAACTTTCCTCCTCTAGTGAAGATAGTACGGTAAACAGTGGACTTTGCCTGAATCTAACTTCGTAAGTGACGTGTTCCTGCTGTAACACCCACACGTGTTTCTCGGGTATCACATTATTAAGCGGTTTCAAGGACCCCAGCGTGTTTTCAGTTTACGGCTGGTGGGACTTAGATAACACCTTACAACACTGTGAGCTAGACAATGTTGATAATGTGTTCTTTAGACACGCAACTATGTTACAAATGCCAAGTCCTCACGTTAGGATAGAGGAAAGTCAGAGGATGAGATTTTCACTCTGCAGTGGAGTGTGCGCTGATGTGAAACTTCTTGGCTAGCCAAGTTCAGGTGGTAGAGCACTTGTCCGCGAAAGGCAAGGGGTCCCGAGTTCGAGTCTCGGTCCGGCACACAGATTTAATCTGCCAGGAGGTTTCAAGAAAGTCAGAGTTTAATGTCGTGTCGACTGAAGAAACGCTACTTGAGTTGTTGTTGTTTGAGGTTTAAGGCGTCCGTCGCTTACATTATTAACACACGTACATAATTTTCGTATACGAGGGAGCTTATAAACTGTTAAAACCTTTGTTATGAATTCGGCAAACAACACTAATAGTAAAAGGATTAAATAATACGTAATGTAAGAAACAGCAATAAGATAAAAGCTTTATAAACTGTAGCTGATTCACTAATAAAAAAAATGGGAAAGGACCACCCACTGTTAGCAATGTCAATGATGCGTGCGTGGTAGATCACGCTTAAAAAAACAAACACGCAAACTTAGTTACTCACTCGACACGCATCTTAATTTTGTAGGATTCTGTAACCATCGAAAGAAGAATTATTAAAAATGTAGTAGTGAAATAAGACCAGTTTAAACTTTTACGTAAATGGTTGTGACTGCCTAACCACTGATAAAATGAGAAAGAGCGAGCCACTCCAATCCAATCAAAATCTAGCACAAATAATCTAGGGAATAGTCCTGTTATCTCTTAATTTTTAAATTCGTGCCACACTCGTCCTGTCTTCACCTGAAATAGAGCCAAGTACAAACGTAATTGTAGGACTGTCCTCTTCTCAACCAATAAAACACAGTGAATTAAAATGTAGCGTACTGTTGGGGGTACTTGACTAACACTGCGCTCTGGTGAAACCTCTCGTTGTAGCAGAAACCCATGTGTCAACGGACTGTGTCCAATGTAAGGGCATGTAAGCAGCGTTTCATTTCGGCTCTGTGACATGAAGGTTCAAAAATGGTTCAAATGGCTCTGAGCACTATGGGACTTAACATCTGAGGTCATCAGTCCCCTAGAACTTACAACTACTTAAACCTAACTAACCTAAGGACATCACACACATCTATGCCCGAGGCAGGATTCGAACCTGCGACCGTAGCGGTCGCGCGGTTCCAGACTGAAGCGCCTAGAACCGCTCGGCCACAACGGCCGGCGTGTGACATGAAGGAAACGCGCTAGTGTTGCGTAGTTGGCTTCACTAGCCGCAACATCTTGTCGTATTCTAGCTACGGAATTCCGAAAGCCCTGATGGCCTGAGTTCTTTGTAGGCTAACCTGTGCATGTTCCCAGCAGAGGAAGCATTCGACATCATCGGGGACACCCACTTTTGCTTACAACACCTGAGGACGCAGATGGTATTCTCCTGGGTGCCATGGCATGTGGGAATTCAGAGCAACGAATTGGCAGATACGGCAACCAAAGAGGCGTACAAAGTAGCACTCGCGCAAAATAATGTGGCACCGGCACAGAAACGCACTGTCACTGTGAGCGTTGCGCGATAGTGTGCCTATGTTCCGAAGGGGGCGGGGGGGCGGAAGGGGGCGGGAGGGCACCTTACTTCATTGCCGCCTAATGAATTACACACTTCGAGCATTCTCGTTGCTATCTCTTTATTGCATAATATTCCATCACTGTCTTCGCGTACTGTACGTACAGGGAAGTCTACCATAATCAGATAAAAGTATGTGTATACCATCAGATCAAAAGTGTCTGGACACCCTTCCCTAATGTGGAATGGCCTACCACATGTCACGAGAGGCGAACTCGTCGGTATCAAAGGAGGCGGGGGGTACTGTGCTGTCAGCAGGGAAGTAGTAACAGCAGTATGAGTCGGTCAAGGGAGCTCAGTGACTTGGAACGTGGACTAGTCACTGGATGTCACTGAGAAACAAATCCATCAGGGACATTTCAGTCCTTCTATAGCTGTTCTGTTTCACTGTTGGTGATGTGATTGTGAAGTGGAAACGCCAAGGAACAACCACCTACACCACGACCAGGCAGACCTCATGTACTGGCTGACAAGGACGTCGAGCTTTGCGCAGTGTGTTTGTAAAAAGTAATCGCATGAAATCATTGTAAGGAGTCACTCGTGAGTTCCAAGGTCTGCCAGAAGGCCATCTAACACAATGAACGCGTGTAGGGAGTTAGAAAGAATGGGTTACAGTGGTGGAGCCGCTTCTCATAAGCCAAATATTTCTGTAGTCAGTGGTAAGCGACGCTCGAGGTGGTGTAAAGAACCTCGTCACTGGAGAGTGGACGACTGGAAACGAGCGATATGGAGTGATGAATCAAGCAATACCCTGCGGCAATCTGATGGAAGAATCTGAGTTTGCTGCATGGGGAACGTTACCCGTCATAATGTGGTGTGCCAACAGAGATGTACGGAGAAGGTGTCGTTACGGTGTGGGGCTGTTTTTCAAAGTTAGGGCTTCGTCCTCTTCTCGTAGTTAAGTAAGCACTAAATGCGGAAGGATGTCAACACATTTTACGGTATCACGTACTGCGCGCAGAAGGGGAACAGTTCGGAGACAATGATTTTCTGCATCAACGGGAATGCACACTTTCATAAAGCAGCACCCGTGATGCAGTGGTTTTTGGGCAATGACGTTCCTGAAATGGACTCGCCTGCCCAGAGTCGCGATCCGAATCCAGTGGAACACCATTAGCTTGAGTCAGAGCGTCGGCTTCGGTCTAGGCCCCAGCCACCAACCTCATTACCTTTTCTGGTTTCATCTCTAGGTGAAGAACGGACTGCCATTCCTCCACAGACATTTAGACGCTTGCTTGTAAGTATCCTCACTGAGTTCTAGCCGGCATAAAGACGAAGGATGTACGCACCTCATATTAATGTCCATGTTGTCTGGATGCCATTGATCAGACAGTGTATCAAATGAGATTAAATTTTTGTCCGAGGATGACAACGAGGAAGAAAACGTCTTATAAAAACTGTACTTGAGAGGATTGCAGGAAGCACTAGGTATTATAAGCACATAAGAAAGATAATAAAGAAATGGGAAAACGTAGCTACAAGTAGTTCCCAAAAATTCACTATTTCGGAAAGACGCGAGAGAAGAAAATTTTATTGTCAGGTAATATTATCGTTCAGGTTATCAGAGGAGTGACATATAATTTCCATTTGGCACATGTTCCTTATAATACATTGTACGGGGTGTTCAAAAAGTCCCTCCGCAGTGCCGTATGACTGTTAGCCATGCCGTATGCCGCAGTGAATGTACCGAAATGAAACTCAGTGAAATACAAGTTAATAATTTATTGAATATTCATTTTTACTTACAAATGTTCACATTGAACGTTGAAAGCGTCCGCCTGTTGTTGAATACACAATTCGATTCGACTAATCATGTTTCCAAACACAAGCTGTAACATTTCTTCTGTAACAGAAGCAGTGAAAGTGGATACCCACAAACCGCCGTCTAGGAACTGCCAACTCCTATTTTCACAGAATGAAGTGATTCCTCATGAATACACAATGGATTTGCAGTACTCCACATACGAGAATTTATCGAGTTCATGTACCCGGATAAATGAAACCACGCTTCACAATTGAAAAATGTTTCATTAAGAATATCCCTTCCATTTTGTTGAACGAAATTTGTGAACCATTAATAATAATGCAGTCTCTTGCCATGATCAGTATTTTTCAGTTCTTGCACGATTGTCACTTTGTATGGGAAAAATTCTAATTTTTCCTTACAGCTGTGTGGGCCGTTCCGACACTTACATCAATTTCCTGGGTGAGTTTTCTTACTAACTTGTTCGGAATCATGGAAATTTTATCAGAAATATTGAGTAGTTTATCTCAGACAAAACGCTAGGACGACCACTTCTCGGTGCATCTGTCACTGAACCCGTACTTCGAAATTTGTTAATCAAATCTCCCACAGTATCGCGATGTGAGAGTGTTGTCTCCGGGAGTACTGAATTAAATGTTTAACGAACTGAAACTGTGTATTTACCGCCAGCTTTGAACACTTGTTCGACTAAAACACACGTTCGTCAATGGTTAGCATTTCAACAGTGACAAAAACGAAACAAACGAACAAAGGAACTAAATTTAACGTCCACGTCAACACATAACGAGAAGCACCAACGATACTATTGACGCTGGCTGAGATAAACGAAACAGTGGAATGTTGGGAGAGTCCACTTGAAGGGAAGTAACCCAGGCAGGTGAACAATCATACGGCACGCGCGGCTAACAATCATATGGCACTGAGGAGAGACTTTTTGAACACACCGTAGGATAGTAAGTGACGTTGTCCTCTACGCGCTAATTTTTGCCCACTTCTTGTTTTATGAGATTTCCTTCTGGTAGCGCATGGTCGAAATTGTTTTGATTTGTTCGATCCTTTGCTTACGCGACTATTTCTTTATCGGTGCTCTACTCAGGTACTTTTGACTTTGAACATCTACATTTGTCGAATTATTGATCGCACTGACTTAACCCGTTAATACGGATGTCTACAAACTCGCTAGCTGCTAACATACAAGCTATGGCCAGCCGCGGTGGCCGAGCGGTTCTAGGCGCTTCAGTCCGGAACCGCGCGACTGCTACGGTCGCAGGTTGGAATCCTGCCTCGGGTATGGATGTGTGTGATGTCCTTAGGTTAGTTAGCTTTAACCAGTTCTAAGTTCTAGGGGACTGATGATCTCAGATATTAAGTCCCATAGTGCTCAGAGCCATCTGAACCATTTTTACACGTTATGCGAGATACGCGTTTGTGTATAGGGTTCAGTTGTAGAACTGCACCTCACTACCTTGAGGTATTCGTACACAATGGGCCTCACCTATCCACTCCACTGACGCACCTTTTGCGCTGTTACGGGCCAAATTATTTCGAGTGTACTCTACAAACTGTGAGGAGGTAATCGTAAGTCCCCTTCATGCAGTGACCTCACTCCTCAAGTAAAGAAACGTATGTTGGTAGGAGGAAAATGACTGTGGCAGACAATACTGAATCAGCACGAGAGTAAAAAGATATTCACCAGTGTCTCTTTACAGGTATAGAGTAGTGATGTTAGGAAAATCTTGGTCCATATGGCTGGAAATGTATGTATCCTGTTTCTCTACATATTTCATCCGATATCTTATCTATTGCTACATCTCGGTTGCTAAGTTTTCGCCGTTCCTGAACGTCAAAGATGTAGACTGAATTAATTTTTAAATAAGTTATGGGAGAGGCTAAGGTATTAATTTCAATTTGATGAGTTCCATTCTGTGGTAGCCTTATGTTTGTTTTTGGTTAAAGTCGGTGTGCACATATTCATCATCATTGTTCTGCCAAAAGGCAGGTTTTCACATGGTAGTTCTCCAGGCTGTCCAGTCTACTGCCATCCTCTTCAGGACTGCATAATTTCCTCTTCCCTTTATGTCGTCTATCATCTTGTATCTCCTTTCTTCCTCTCAGTCTTCTCCCACAAACCAATCCTTCCAAAGCATCTGCTGGCAAGCACTCCCTTCTCAACGAATGACCCAACCAGTTCTTTTTCCTTTCTCTTACAACCTTCAGCAGACATCTTCTCTCACCAACCATTTCCAATACTCTTTCATTACTCACTCTTTCCATCCAGCTTATTCTCTCCATTCTCCTCCACGTCCACATCTCAAATGCTTCTAATATTTTTTCATCCTCTCGTCTCAGCGTCCATATTTCTGCCCCACATAGTGCTACACTCCAGACAAAACATTTGCCAAGCCTTTTCCTTAGTCTTTTATCCAATTGGCCACATGAGAGTCTCCTCTTTCTGTTGAATGCCTCCATCGCTATGGCAATTCGAGTTTTCACCTCCTGGTGACATCTCAAGTCTTCAGTTATTGTGCTTCCAAGATATTTAAATGCATTTACTTGGCTAATGGTAGACTGTCCTATTTTAATATTGGACAGTCTGAGTCTTGTACTAATGTCCATACTCTTTGTTCAAAAATGGTTCAAATGGCTCTGAGCACTATGGGACTCAACTGCTGAGGTCATTAGTCCCCTAGAACTTAGAACTAGTTAAACCTAACTAACCTAAGGACATCACAAACATCCATGTCCGAGGCAGGATTCGAACCTGCGACCGGAGCAGTCGCGGGGTTCCAGACTGCAGCGCCTTTAACCGCACGGCCACTTCGGCCGACCATACTCTTTGTTTTTGCTGTGTTTATTTGCATCCCATATTCCACACAAGCTTCATTCAGGTCTTTCAGCATGTTATTCACTGTCTGCTCACTTTCTGCCACTAATACCATGTCACTAATACCATGTCATTGTGCGCTAAACAACAACAACAACAACAAAAAAGAAAGTGAAGCACCCACAAGGGGAGGTGGAAACTAAACGAAACTTCACGGGTTGAGAGGGTGTGTGATGATACTGCTTTAATTACAAAATCGAGTCATAGTTATAAAGAAATTAGCAGTATGAGCCCAGTTATGAGTTTGGCGTTACATCCCCAGCCTCATCACCCAGGCAAGGATGCATATAGTGACTCAGTTTGGTATAGTGACATAAAGCCGTTGTATCCTGTCCTGAGGCAAGCTGGTCCACAACAGTTGTAGCTGGTCCTTGATATCCTGGAGTCTGGAACTGGGACTGAGTTAACGTCCGAGCTGGCCTCACACGTGTTCTACTCGGGACACATTTCAGGATGTTTCTGGCCACTGGAGTACCTCTACATCATTCAGCCAGTTAATAGAGACACGTGCCATACCTGGACGAGCATTGTCCTGTTGAAAAATGACATCGCAATATTCATACATGACAGTTAACACATGAGGATGCAGGATGTCCGTGACTTACCACTGTGCCTCAAGAGCTCCTTCAGTCTTTGCCAGCTATAACCGATGGCTGCCCTACACCATGCCACCAGGAGTAACATCGCTGTACCTCTCCGAAATGTTGGAAGAATGGGACCACTCTCCAGGTCACCATCATACTTGCCAATTAGGGTCATCCAGGGTAGTGCAGAATCCCCATTAATCGCTGAACACAATGCAGCGCCATTCATTAGCTCTCCACGCTTCCCAGTCATGGCACCGCTCCAAGTGCAACCGTTTGAGCTAACGGCAGCCTACGCTCGCTATCTCCGACCATCAGAGCAGGATGACGCAAGATGTCGCCGAGAGTTCAGTACTTCCTCTCGGATGGGAGGTCAGACATGGTCGAATGGAACCTTGACCACAAGTAACCGAGCCCTCAACTTCCCGCATCGTCCCACTTTCAAATCCGAATGCTCCACAAATCTGATTCGTCCATCCTGTCCAATGGAGACCCACAATGAGGTCCCTTTCAAACTCTGCCAAGCGCTGATAACGCTGTCTCACACGGTTATGCACCATCTCCGTGTTCTTCACATTTCATCTGATGCTGTTCACGTCCCTTATATACCCTACCAGGCCTAAACACGAACGACCCTAATGCACTCTGGTGGCCGTTCTACCTGTCACATAGAATTGCAACTCTAATCATTCACATACTCGCCGATGAAGTTCACGTGTACGAAGTTACTTTGACATCCACACCTACATGGTTACTCTGCAGTTCACAGTTAAGTGCCTGGCACAGGATTCATCGAACCATTTTCATACTACTTCTCTACCATTCCACTCTCTAATAGCGCGTGGGAAAAGGAAGACCCAAATCCTTCCATTCGGTCTCTGATTTCTCTTATTTTATTATTATGATCATTTCTCCCTACGTAGGTGGGTGTCAACAAAATATTTTCGCATTCGGTAGAGAAAGTTGGTGACTGAAATTTCATAAATAGATCTCGCCTTTGTTTCAATGACTGCCACCCCAACTCTCGTATCATATCAGTGACATTCTCACTCCTATTGCGCGATAACACGAAACGAGCTGCCCTTCTTTGCACTTTTTCGATGTCCTCCGTCAATCCTACCTAGTAAGGATCCCACCCCGCGCAACAATATTCCAGCAGAGAACGGACAAGTGTAATGTAGGCTGTCTCAAGGTGGGTTTGTCACATCTTTTAAGTGTACTGCCAACAAAGCGCAGTCTTTGTTTCGGCTTCCCCACAATATTATTTATGTGGTCTTTCCAATTAAAGTTGCTCGTAATTGTAATTCCTAGGTATTTAGTGAATTGACAGCCCTTAGATTTGTGCGATTTAGCGTATACCCAAAATTTATCGGATTTCTTTTAGTACCCATGTGGATGACCTGACACTTTTCTTTGTTTAGTGTCAATTGCCACTTTTCGCACCATAGGGAAATTCTCTCTAGATAATTTTTTAATTGCAATGATTTTACTAGACGGTAAATTACAGCGTCATCTGCAAACAATCTAAGGGGGCTGCTCAGATTATCACCTAGATCATTTATGTAAATCAGGAACAGCAGAGGGCCTATGGCACTACCTTTTGGAACGCCAGATATTACTTCTGTTCTACTCGATGATTTACCGTCTATCACTACGAACTGTGACCTCTCTGAGAGGAAATCACAAATCCAGTCACACAACTGAGACGATACTCCATATGCACACAATTTTATTAATAGTCCGTTGTGAGCAACGGTATCAAAAGCCTTCTTGAAATCTAGGAATATGGAATCGATCTGAGATCCCTTGTTGACAGCATTACGTGGGAATAAAGATCTAGCTGTGTTGTACAAGAACGATATTTTCTGAATCCGTGTTGGTTATGTATCAATAAGTCATTTTCTTCAAGGTGATTCATAATGGTCGAGTGCAGTCTATGCTCCAAAATCTTACTGCAAATCGAGGTCAGTGATATGGGTGTGTAATTCGATGGGTTACTTCTATTTCCTTTTTTGAGTTTTGGTGTGACCTGTGCTACTTTCCAATCTTTAGAAACAGACCTTCCGACCACTTTTTTGTCCGACAGTGTGTCTTATTCACAACAAAAGAGTTAGCCATTCTGACTGTAGAATAATGGTTCTGCACTCTGATAATAGTGGCAGGCTGAGATTTCATTTGTTCAGTTTAATTTCTTTGTCTAACATGCGCACCCTCTGTAGAACTCACGCCATCGACTTCCGCAGAGACCAACCACACCACGGCAGTACTTTCTCATTAGTGGGTACGAAGTCTGCCCCAGTCACGGTGTTAACCATCACGACCGCGCTTGCACTGTTTCGGCTGCCTCATTCCTTTCGTACCTTCATATTCAACCGCACAATATTCTCTAAGTTCCAGTGAGCGAAATGCATGGATTGATTCCAGTTAGGCCGGCCGCTATGGCCGAGCGGTTCTAGGTGTTTCAGTCCGGAACCGCGCTGCTGCTGCGGTCGCAGGTTCGAATCCTGCCTCGGGCATGGATGTGTGTGATGTCCTTATTTTAGGTAGGTTTAAGTAGTTTTAAGTTCTAGGGGACTGATGACCTCAGATGTTAAGTCTCATAGTGCTCAGAGCCATTTGAACCATTTTGATTCCAGTTGTTTATCTCCTAGTTACTGCCTTCTTCTTTCTCCGTACTGTGGTTCAGCTCGTTTCACTTAGCAAAATACGCTACTTAGAGTTTCTCTTATTCTCGCTGCATTCCTTGTGTTTATCTTTCTCTACAACACTTGGTGACATTAATTGCACAATTCTTACTGGTTGTGTTACTGTCTGAACTTAGCCCTCTGATTGCGGTGCTGTTGTGAGAAATACAGGGTGTCTAAGAGTTGTCTGGAGCATGTCCTCTGTTGTTTCTGCTCGTATTTGTAACTTTGTGTTTGCAACGTGTAGCTGGAGTCAGCTCTAACAAATACTGCTAAGTCGCTTCTGGGGTGCTGATTATTCTTCGTGTTTTACTGTTCCTGTTAACACAAGTCGGTAAAACAAATACTGCTCTATCGAATGAGTACGTAAAATTCAGATTTAAAAATCTGAAACAAACCGACGCATTCCGTCGACACTGGGCATCGTATGAAAGTCATGATGAGCAAAATTTGTTTGGGCTGACACGAGCTAAACACTGCAAATCTAAATTGCAAATATCTGCCGTAAGACCAGAGAAAATGCGCCTGACTAATCTTAGGAGAAACCCCCAGTATAGCAGATACAACTGTCTCCTACTTCTACTACATGTACTCTACAGCTACAGTCTACAAGCCATCTTACGCTTACCAATGTTTCATTGCAGTCTGATTACGTCATATGAACAGATATCTAAAAAAAAGTCCATTGTGCAAATAAACATTTGAAAAGTAACACTTCAAATTCGAAAAAAAGAGAAAGATTTGTGAGAAATATTGTTTGACTTCTAGGAGCTTACAAGCTCTGGAAACTTTAAAGGCAGATATAGAGCAAAATAACGAAAAAAATCGAAGTTTTTTTATTTCTTAATTTATTAGATTGATACTTTAAGAATGACATTTAAAAGTTTCACAATCTAAATATGCCTACAAATAAGTTCTAAGAAATTTCGTTTGGCCGTCTGCGCCTGCCATGCCCCCTTTCTCCGTGCTGTGATCCACATCTAGCCATTTTTCGTGTTAATATTGTGGGGAGCATGCTCAAAAGCGAATGGGAGGCAGCCTCCTCAGTTGGGAGAAAGAAATACAGGGCAAGAAATTAGAAGATCTAAAGACACTGGGACGTGCTAACTGTTTGTGGACAAAGAAACTCACACGTTACAAACATATTATGGTAAAGCCATCAGGGACAATGCACATAGTGAGAAAACAATGCAGCAAACAGTGTGGCCAATATTCTTTCTCGAACTTTGCACAGATGAGAATCCTTATTACTTCCTCTGTGATGTATCGTGGTACAAATATATTGAGGCAGAATCCATAAACATTGTTTCCCCCTTACTGTTTTAAATGTTATGAAACCAACTTTCAGATACCTAGCGAACCACAAACTGCTGAAGAAATATGTAAGTGGGAAAAAGCAAAATACGAATGAGAGCTAAAATGATGTTATATGGATGCTTTGTCCAAAAACAGTATTTGTGTTGTCAAATGTTGAGAAGATAGCTGCATCTGATGCCTATCGACTGTTTAATAAAGGAAATGTAGGTAGGATTAAATCCCTGCGGAGATTAGGCTTCCAGCCAGGTGCATTCACGCTGGGGATAATTAGAAGCATCTAAGCAGAAAGACTTGACAAAGCACAGGCAGCACAGGAAAATATGCAAAAGATCGCTAGGCAAAGCAGGCGGACGAAGAGAGTACTCCAGGAAGATATTAAATAGAATGAAGGTCGTGGATAGGGACATAGTACAGGTATGAGAACATGTTAAAAATTGAAATTAAAACTTTATATGAGATTTGCCGTCCAGTGATTTTTCTGGGATGTAATGTACCTTTTCCAGTATCAATAAAAGTTAACATCCAGAAATTTGGCACAATTCTTAAATACAATTTTGTGAATAATCAGATAAAGCACTTTCTCTTTATCTTGTACCTGAGGAAAGTTCTCCATTACTGTATTGTGAAATAGAGCAGGCTCGGTTAACATAAGACTGAAACATTAATCTGAAAATAACTATGAGTGTAAACGAACATCTGTTGCAAACATTTTACCAGCCTTGTATGCAGATGTAAGCTGTAAAGTTTTATCTACAATGCATGATTGTTTTATGAGAGAAGGTACATTATGTGTACAACGGTAATTAAAAATTCAAATCGTTATAAAATTACTGTCCATGTACATTATCGAACGAAACCTACACAGGTTGTCATGCAGAATGTTCTACATAATAACCTAAAGTTTTACCATTTTAATAGAAGTATTTTAGGAGATACCGATTTTTAAATGTCATTACGCATTTTGGCCCACATCTGCCCTCAACTGTAAACCACAGAATGATGCAGAAGCCATCTTTTGCAGCGTATATCACCAGAGTTGGCTGAGCATCTCCGTGACGTTTTTGCGTATACTAAGTGAACCTGTGCCTAAAAGCGCTGCTCTTCTTTGAATTTTCACTATTTCCTCTGTTAATATTATCTGGTACGGATCCCAAAATGACGAGCAGCCTTCAAGTATTGGTCGAACGAGGGTTCTGTAAGCTATCTCCTTTGTAGGTGGACTACAGTTCCTGAAGATTCTTCTAAGTATTCTTAGTCTGGCACAAAACCTACCTGCGAATTAGTTTTATCTGGTCGCTTAAATACTCTGTACGCGTACTCCTACGTATGTGATGGACATCACTGTTTCAATTGGCAAACGTCTAATCACACAATAACGGGTTTTTCTATCATGCACAATATGTTACATTTGTTTATGCTGGGGGTCAGTTGCCAGTCCCTGCACCAATTGTCGATCTTCTGCTGGTCTTCCAGAATTTCACTTCAGTTTTCCAGAATTTTGACTTCTCTGTGTTTAATAGCATTCTCCACGAAAACCCTCCCGGAACTTCGACGTTTCTCATTAGGTCGTCCATAATGGTCTTTCATAATTACCTCTGCGCTTTCAGAAGACGTTTCCGTGAAAACAGCAAGACATACAGAAAAATGATACATATCAGTGGCTGGAACATCTGCGCCTTCCTCTGCTTCAATCGATTGTGCGCACATGCCCTTCCACAAGTATTGATGTTTTACCACATGACAAACGGCGAGCACCTGTAATTTGAGTTAAAATCTTCATGAGATTCTCTATTTACTGATGTCTGTCATTTTTAGTAAGTCTTCTAGCTTTCACGCAGTCGTCTTCTGAAAGCACAGAGGTACTTGCGAATAACCGTATATATATTATGAAAATTAGTGGTCCTATAATACGCACAACACCATAATTTCTACATAACGTTTGTTGAGCGATGGATGGGAAGAAGAGGTCTATTAGCAAGGGCTCCCTGTTCGGCTGACCTTCATCCCTTAATGGTCTGGCTATCAGGGTGTTCGGAAATTCCCGTTACAAACTTCTAGGATTTGTAGAGGGACGTGGGTATGTAATATTTTGAACAGAAACTCATGTCGCGAAAAGTATCGTTTCGGTTCTACGACGGGTTCATTTCAGATGTGTAATGCGTCCACGTCTGCTGCCAGACGCATAAAAGTCTCAGAGTGGCTTGTCCTAGTATGCTATAGCTTCGTCAAGATGATGTGGACTGTGTTAGATGGTCACCTGATGTCACTTAACGACTGCCTTGTTGCGAGACCTATTCAATGCCTTTGCGACTCCGATACTGTAAATACGGCACGCTACACGTTTCCAGAATGCACAGACATGCTCGTCGTGTATGGCGAAGCTCGAGGTAACGGGAGAGCTGCAAGTCGGCTGTATCACGAACGTAGCATGCCACATCACAACCTTTTTGCCCAAGCTACGCAGCGACTCCGAGAGACAGTCACCTTCACAATGAGGATGCAGGACTGTGGTGCTCCACGGCAACACCGCTCTCCCGAATTTGAAGTAGATATACTGCATCGCGTTGAAGAGAACACGTCAGCAAGTACTCCGACAATTGAGCGTGCAATGGCTGTTAGTCACAGTATCGTCTGGGACGTTCTACCTGAGCAACAATTATACCCGTACCACTTACAGGGTACACGCTATGGGTCCAGCCGATTTTCCACTACGCGTCGCTTACTGCACATGGTTTCTGCACCGCTACATCGACACACCCCTTTTTCCACGTCGAGTTCTGTTCACAGATGAATGCGAGTCCACTAGGGACTGTATTCTGAATTCGCGAAACAGCCATGTCTGGGAAGACTAAAACCCTCTTGCCGATTTGGTATTAACTTGTGAGCACGTATTCTCTAAAGTTATGTGATTGGACTATACCACCTTCCACTCAGGCTAATTGGTCCTGCATACTTTATATTCATACAAAACGTATCGGAGCCGTTCTTGGAACTTGTTAAGTACGATGGTGAACCACATCACTTCTCCTATGCGGTTCGGAGACATCTCAACAGACGACATGGCGAAAGATGGATAGGCCGAGGTGGTCCAATCACGTGGCGCCGCGATCGCCGGATTTAACTCCTATGGACTACTTCTTGTGGGGTTGTATGCAAAGTTAAATTTACGAGACTTCTGTAGAGGCAGAAGAATATCTGCTGGCACGATTTCTGGCCACTGGTGTGACGTCATAAGCGAGTGACTGCGTGTGAGATCGCTCTCTAAGTTTTTATATATTTTTAGGTTTCAGATACATATTTTAACGGTTTTTGTGATAATATTTACTATATAAGCGACTTTTACTAGTTTCTTCATTCACCTCTGCCTTTCTTGTGTTGTGACCTGATATTTCTGAGTGTTTCGTATCGGGCAACTTAACCTCTTACCTGTGTTTACATTCCGCGCTGACCAGTTGCAGCTGTAGCGGCGCATCGAAAGCTAAATACTAATTAATTGTTTGTGTATAGTAGTTTATTTAGGAACTTTAGTAGTCTTCAACCGGTGTTCTTGGTGTTTTCTGGTGAAATAATTTCAGAAGAACTTTTTGGGAGCTGTTTTCAGTTTCGTTACTGTGTCATTAGACGTTTGATTTTCTTTCTGTGTTACTCTTTTGTTATATTCTCATTTGTTTTTGATTAATATTGTTAGTAATAGTAGTTACTTCCCTTGTAGAGTAAGTCTGTGATTATTGTAGTCAGTTTTTTAACATCTTCTTATTGTCGTAGCGGAACTTAGATAAAGTAGTTTTCTTGTTACAATAACTGTAAAATTTTACCATGAGTGAGAAGTGTGGGCTTTGCCGTAGGTTCGTGAGTAGTGGATTGCGGTGTGAAACTTGTACGAAGTATTTTCACTGGGGGGAATGCAGTGGGGAAGCCAGTGGGCATTCTGGTGAGATCCTCCCCTGGAACTGCAGGTTATGTAGCAAGAGTAAGCTGATAGAGGAGCAGGAGGGTAACATCTGTGCCCTTCAGGTGCAGTTGAAAAACGCACAGGAGGAGCTAGATAGGATGAGGAGGGAGAAGGGGATTGGGGAATGGGAACTGGCTGTTGGCAAGTGATCTGCTAGGAGAAGGAGATTTTCAGACAGTTTTACTGTTGGTGTTTGCAATAGATATGACCAGCTGTCAGAGTCTAGTGGAGAGGAATCTCTAGTAGCTGTAGATGTAGGAAGTATGCAGCAGACCTCAGCAGTTACGGTGGCTAGGACAGTTGCAAAGTCGAAGAGAAAGAAGAAGGTACTGCTGTTAGGTAGTTGCTTTCCGTTAGAACGTTCAAAACAGGGTACTAGCACAAACAGGCAGCCTGGGTGGCTGACTAGAGGGATAAGAATATCTTTTAGAACAAAGTGGCAATTATATCAAAACGTTAGAAACAGTCAAAATCTAAATGCAGCAGCCCATTGCAAACAGTATTGAAGGTGCTTAAAAATGTTATTAGGAAGGCAAAAAGTATGTGGTATGCAGATGGAATAGCTAAGTCTCAGGATAAAATTAAAACCATATGGTAAGTCGTAAAGGAAGTGGCTGGTCTGCGGAGACAGGTCGAGGATATAGAATCAGTACGTAGTGGGAATGTCTGTGTTACTGATAAGTCGCAATATGTACAGTATTTAATAATCACTTTCTGAATGTAGCAGGTGAACTAAATAGAAACCTAGTCCCAACAGGGAATCATATAGCGCTCTTAGAAAAAAGTGTTCCGAGACTGTTACCTGAAATGCTCCTCCATGATACTGACAAGAGGGAGATTGAGTTAATAATTAAATCACTTAAGACCAAGATCTCTCATGGATATGACGGGGTATCTAGCAGAATACTGAAGTATTGTTCTATGTATGTTAGCCCAGTACTTAGCCATATCTGTAACTTTCCCTTAGGAGTGGTCAGTTTCCTGACCGATTAAAGTACACGGTAGTGAAGCCACTTTATAAAAATGGAGACAGGGATAATGTTGACAATTTAGACCTATTTCTATGCCATCGGTGTTTGCTAAAGTTATCGAGAAGGTTGTATATACAAGGTTACTGGAGCATTTAAATTCACATAATTTGCTGTCGAATGTACAGTTTGGTTTTGGAAATGGTTTAACAACTGAAAATGCTATATTATCTTTTCTCTGTGAGGTTTTGGACGGATTAAATAAAAGGTTGCACACGCTAGGTGTTTTCTTTGATTTAACGAAGGCTTTTGACTGTGTTGACCACAAAATATTACTGCAGAAGTTGGACCATTATGGAATAAGGGGAGTAGCTTACAACTGGTTCGCCCTTTACTTTAAGAACAGAAAGCAGAAGGTAATTCTCCGAAATATTAAGAGTGGTAGTGATGTTCAGTCTCAATGGGGCACTGTTAAGTGGGGCGTTCCCCAAGGGTCGGTGCTGGGGCCACTGCTGTTTCTTATTTATATAAATGATATGCCTTCTAGTATTAAAGGTGATTCAAAAATATTTCTGTTTGCTGATGACACCAGCTTGGTAGTGAACGATCTTGTGTGTAATACTGAAACAGTATCAAGTAATGTAGTTCATGAAATAAGTTCGTGGGTTGTGGAAAATAATTTGATGCTAAATCACAGTAAGACTCAGTTTTTACAGTTTCTAACTCACAATTCAACAAGAACCGATATTTTGATCAGACAGAATGGGCATATTATAAGCGAGACGGAACAGTTCAAGTCCCTTGTCGTTCGGATAGATAGTAAGCTGTCGTGGAAAGCCCATGTTCAGGATCTTGTTCAGAAACTAAATGCTGCTTTATTTACCATTAGAACAGTATCTGAAATAAGTGACAGTTCAACACGAAAAGTAATCTACTTCGCATATTTTCATACGCTTATGTCGTATGGTATTATCTTTTGGGGTAATTCTTCTGATTCAAAAAGTGTATTTTTGGCTCAAAAACGGGCTGTTCGAGCTATATGTGGTGTAAGTTCGAGGACCTCTTGTCGACCCCTATTCAATAGTCTGGGAATTCTGACATTGCCCTCACAGCATATATTTTCTTTAATGTCGTTTGTTGTTAGCAATATTAGCTTATTTGCAAGAGTTAGCAGCTTTCACTCAGTTAATACTAGGCAGAAATCAAATCTGCATGTGGAATGCACTTCCTTGACTCTTGTGCAGAAAGGAGTGCAGTATTCTGCTGCATCCATTTTCAATAAGCAACCACAAGAGCTTAAAAATCTTATCAGTAGCCCAAACTCTTTTAAGTCCAAACTGAAGAGTTTCCTCATGGCTCACTCCTTCTATTCTGTCGAGGAGCTCCTGGAAGAGCTAAAAAAATTAAGCAAGTTCCAGTGTTACATTGTTGATTTTCTTTATTTAAACTTACGACTTGTCGCCTCAATATGTTTCTTATATTTCATTTTATCTGTTTCTACTATCGTGTTATAATTTCAAGTATTGACTCGTTCCATGACCATGGAGACTTCTCCTTAATTGGGTCCCACGGAACAATAAATAAATAAATAAAAAGACACTGAAGAGACAACATGTGGGATGGAGAGAGTGTACCAGAACATGCTTCGTAGGTACAATGTCCGTAACAACGTTGGTGTTCGCCACATCGAGTCGCTGTTGTAATGCATCAGTACTGTTAATTACCTACAGTATGCTGGGTTCTTTTTTGATTTTGAATAACGTAAGCACGTAATGTTTAAGTGTCAATACAAACAAACTTGCTTAAATGATAAATGGATGCTCCGTTAAGTTTCCGTTCGAATTATACTAAGTCACGCTTAACTCGGTTCCTCGAGCGGAAGTGAATGAGTTAAACCTCTGAACTGAAACCGTTGTGGAACGTATACGGTACGTTTCCGGACATGGGCTCCTATTCAATATATGATGTACTGACTCCCCTCTATAAGTCCTAGAAGTTTTTCGTAGTCGGTATCTCATGACTTTTGTGGCCTCAGTGTATGTGTATCTCAGTTGTCTGTATGTTGTGAAAGTGAAGGAATCGTGTAACTCGATGGAACTTGGTGTCAGTCCCGTATTCATTTAGGGGCATGTGGTAAACCGCCTGAAAGCTAAATCTATGGTGGGCGGCACAACAGCCCCCATTGTTAATCTGGCGGGTGGATTCCATCCGGGGCTGGCGCCTATCCCCGTTAAGGGAGCAGCATTTCAACAGGCACGGCTATTCAGGTGGATGCTGATCTATGGAAGTACATCGTACCTAAATAAATAACCAAAAGTGAGTATCACTTGAATGAATTTAAGATGAGGATGCGAGTTTTACACGGGTCTTTAACGGACAAACCCAAGTTTTAAATGTAATTGCTCACATTTAAATACTTGCTGTTTCTATGAAAGTGTGAAACAGTGTTAATGTAAGAATGGAAATAATCTTTCATGTGAGAATCACTAGCTTTTTTTTGTACGTTGTTATCCTACTTGCATATTTTTATGTTAATGTTCTTATAGTTCTATTAAAATTGTAATGTCTAAGTGACAAGTAAATTCAATTATAAAATTTTATGTACATGTATTTTAAATTGTAATGTTTATTGACAAGTCCTATGTCATTTTGCCCGCATCTCGTGGTCGTGCGGTAGCGTTCTCGCTTCCCACGCCCGGGTTCCCGGGTTCGATTCCCGGCGGGGTCAGGGATTTTCTCTGCCTCGTGATGGCTGGGTGTTGTGTGCTGTCCTTAGGTTAGTTAGGTTTAAGTAGTTCCAAGTTCTAGGGGACTGATGACCATAGATGTTAAATCCCATAGTGCTCAGAGCCATTTGAACCATTTTCCTATGTCATTTTGATGATGTACTACTACAAGGGCGCTATAAACTGAATTGAATTGAATTGAATGTCACCCCGCTTTAATCGATGGCTTTGCTTAGCACCGGCAACACCATCTGGTAGCCTACAACTGTGGCAAAACTGACGATTTGCCATAGGAACGTAAACGAATTCTTGTTACATGAATGGTCGTGTCAGGCGCGAGAAACAGTCATGAAAAGGCCGCACCAACTTTCATGGATCTTCTCTGAGTGAATACGCTGTGTTGAGAATGTATCTGACGCAGTGGAGCGAGACGCGCACATGCTGTACGTAGGTATGACTAATATCGCTGAGTTTGGGCGGCGTTTGAGCAGTTGTGGATAAAAATTGCTACCGGACACTTTCGATGGCTCGTGAGTTCATGGTGTGTAGCTGCTACTGTAGAGTCAGTCAAAATTGATTTTAGAACTTTGGAATGATACAGAAATTTATTGAGCTACCTTTCAGAAGTGGTAGATGTGACATTTTGTAGGAAACAAGCTTAAGTTTCACATGAAAGTTTCAAGTGTCATTTTGATCCGATGTGACTACCATTTGTGATGCGGCAAACATCCCACTTGTAATAAATTTCTTCCCATATTCGTTGCAGCAAATCGGGCGTAACTTGTGCAACAGCAGCGTAGATTCGATTTCTCTAGTCGGTTAAATTGTTTGGTAGGGAGGAACACACATACGGTCCTTAGCGAAACCCCAGAGAAAGAAATCCAGCGGTGTTAAGTCTGGAGATGGAGGTGACCTTGCGGTTAGCCCTTCACGGACAATGCACTAACCTGTGCAGCGAGTGCCCGGGAAACCTCGAACTTCCGTGAGGAAATGAGGTGGTGCACCGCCTTGTTGGTAGTAAACGGTTCCATCTCGGTCATGGTTCAAGTGGCTCTGAGCACTATGCGACTTAACTTCATCTCGGTCATCTTCATCGATCTGTGGAATAAAAAAAAATTTCAAGCATATCCAGATACACAATACCAGTGACAGCACGTTTTCAATTTGCTAAGGGCACAAAACACATTAACTCTGGGGCTGTCACGAACGAGTTCCAGGGTTGCATGTGAATTTTCGCAGGCACATATTCTGCAGTTAGAGGTGTTCACCACGCTACTGACATGAAACGTTGACTCATTGCTGTAGATTACTGTGTTCAGGAATTCTCGTCGTCCTCTGTCCGATGCAACTTTTCTTCACAGAAATCCACTCGAGCAACCTTACCTTCCTCACTAGTGTGCTGTGCCAATTTCAAGACTAAAGAAAAATCAACACATGTTCGTAGGATTTATCGACCTGGAAAAAGCGTTCGACAGTGTAAAATTGTGCAAGATGTTCGAAATTCTGAGAAAAATAAGGGTGAGCTATAGGAAAACACGGGTACAATATGTACAAAAGCCAAGAGGGAATAATAAGAGTGGACGACCAAGGACGAAGTGCTCGGATTAAAAAGGGTGTAAGACAGAGTTGTATTCTTTCCCCCCTACTGTTCAAACTGTACATCCAAGAAGCAATGATGGAAATAAAAGAAAGGTTCAGGAGTGAAATTAATATTCAAGGTGAAAGGATAGCAGTGATACGATTCGCTAACGACATTGCTATCCTGAGTGAAAATGAAGAAGAATTACGTGAGCTGCTAAATTAAATGAATCGAAGAAAGACGAAAGCAATGAGAAGTAGCAGAAATGAGAACAACGAGAAACTTAACATCAGGATTCAAGGTCAAGAAGTAGATGAAGTTAAGGAATTCTACTACCTAGGTATCAAAATAACCAACGACGGACGGAGCAAGGAGGAGATCAAAAGCAGACTAGCACTGGCAAAAAGGGCATTCCAGGCCAAGACAAGTCTACTAGTCAATCAGTGCCTTAATTTGAGGAAGAAATTGGTGTTCATAAATGGCAACACAACAGAATGTACGTTTGGAGCACAGCATTGTTCCGTAATGAAACATGGACTGTGGAAAAACCGGAACAGAAGAGAATCGAAGCCTTTGAGATGTTGTGCTACAGACGAATGTTGAAAATTAGGTGGGCAGTATTTTGTGGAATGCCAGTCTCGTGAGGCGCGCGTCGTGCTGATTTTTGTTGACTGCGGGCACAGCTCTCCGTAACCTGTTCGAAATAATCATCAACACGTGGGCGACCTGGCGATTTATCATATCGCAGTGAACAGTCCTTCTCAACAAAGTTATTGTGCCAAGAGTAAACTGTAGGCCTGCTTGCAGTTTCTTTAGTGTATTCGGAGCGAAATTTACGCCGAACAGTTGTTGCACAGTTCGTTTGATGAAAGCAAAACACACAGCAACAGTGAAAGTAGCCATTTTAACTGTGCACTATGCCCTGGCACTGACGATGGCGCAATGGGGTGCTGATGCACTTCGTGAATCAGACTTGAGGTTGTTTGCTAGAAAATGATACATCCACAGATTCTGTAAGTTATCGTAATAAATTGCTATGTCAATCCAAAGTTGTAAAGTCCTTTTTTTCTCATCCTGTATAGAGCAGACATTGCGTGGATCTCTTACATCAAATCTCTACACGAATATTTGAAAAATATCTTGGTAAATAAATAAAAAAACATATACGGCATTTATTGTAAATGGCAGTATACATATAACACGTAAACAATTAGTAGACAAAACTGATGTCGTTGTCAGTTTCACAGCACAAGGTATTGTCATCTGCAGATCGTGTTCACTGGGCAGTATAAATAAACTTGCACAGTCACTGTGTGACGTGCGCAGCTTGTGGTCTCGAGCACACTGTCTGTGGAAGTGATCAGCATGGAGAGTACGAATGGAAGATGCCGGCGTAGTTGACCAGGAAGAAGGTGACCACGGAAGCGACGGCCGACCCCATCTGCTGAGCGGCGCCGCACCAGAACAGGCTGCGACCGCCCTCCGTGCGGAAGATGGACGCTATCGCCAGCTTCATGTACGAAATGGCTCCCGTGAAGATCACCCACGAAATAACCTGGAAGCAAGCAAATACCGGCATTCGGTAGTTCTTCAAATACACTAACGGAAAAGAATCGCAAGGCAAAGAAATAATTAATGTAGAGTAATGAAATTTCGGGAATACATTTCTCTACGTAACATACTAAAATTTTTAACACTACAAGATCACAGGTTAATGTAAGAGCGAGACAAGCCACTGGAAATGTGAAAAACTGGTACATTAATAACCAGTGTAACCACTAGAATGATGAATACAAGCATGCAAACGTGCATGAATTGTGTCGTACAGGGGCCGGATGTCAGTTTGTGTGATGGTCATTCAGGCCTGGTGCACTTGGTCGCCGGCCGCTGTGATCGAGCGGTTCGAGGCGCTTCAGTCCGGAAGCACGCGGCTGCTACTACTTAAATCCAACTAACCTAAGGACATCACACACATCCATGCCCGAGGCAGGATTCGAACCTGACACCGCAGCAGCAGCGCGGTTCCTGACTGAAGCGCCTAGAACCCCTCGGTCACAGCGGCCGGCCTCGACACAATTCCTGAGTCCCTTTCCTTGACTATAACATACCACACATCTGTACAAAAAATGAACTTTTCCCCAAAGTTGGAAGAAAACACGGGTTACATTCGTCTCCAAGAAAGGCAAGAAAGGTGGTGAAAGTAATCCATAACACTGTTGTCCAATATATATATATATATATATATATATATATATATATATATATATATATATATATATATATATATGCACTATGGGACTCTCTCTCTCTCTCTCTCTCTATATATATATATATATATATACTCCTGGAAATGGAAAAAAGAACACATTGACACCGGTGTGTCAGACCCACCATACTTGCTCCGGACACTGCGAGAGGGCTGTACAAGCAATGATCACACGCACGGCACAGCGGACACACCAGGAACCGCGATGTTGGCCGTCGAATGGCGCTAGCTGCGCAGCATTTGTGCACCGCCGCCGTCAGTGTCAGCCAGTTTCCCGTGGCATACGGAGCTCCATCGCAGTCTTTAACACTGGTAGCATGCCGCGACAGCGTGGACGTGAACTGTATGTGCAGTTGACGGACTTTGAGCGAGGGCGTATAGTGGGCATGCGGGAGGCCGGGTGGACGTACCGCCGAATTGCTCAACACGTGGGGCGTGAGGTCTCCACAGTACATCGATGTTGTCGCCAGTGGTCGGCGGAAGGTGCACGTGCCCGTCGACCTGGGACCGGACCGCAGCGACGCACGGATGCACGCCAAGATCGTAGGATCCTACGCAGTGCCGTAGGGGACCGCACCGCCACTTCCCAGCAAATTAGGGACACTGTTGCTCCTGGGGTATCGGCGAGGACCATTCGCAACCGTCTCCATGAAGCTGGGCTACGGCCCCGCACACCGTTAGGCCGTCTTCCGCTCACGCCCCAACATCGTGCAGCCCGCCTCCAGTGGTGTCGCGACAGGCGTGAATGGAGGGACGAATGGAGACGTGTCGTCTTCAGCGATGAGAGTCACTTCTGCCTTGGTGCCAATGATGGTCGTATGCATGTTTGGCGCCGTGCAGGTGAGCGCCACAATGAGGACTGCATACGACCGAGGCACACAGGACCAACACCCGGCATCATGGTGTGGGGAGCGATCTCCTACACTGGCCGTACACCACTGGTGATCGTCGAGGGGACACTGAATAGTGCACGGTACATCCAAACCGTCATCGAACCCATCGTTCTACCATTCCTAGACCGGCAAGGGAACTTGCTGTTCCAACAGGACAATGCACGTCCGCATGTATCCCGTGCCACCCAACGTGCTCTAGAAGGTGTAAGTCAACTACCCTGGCCAGCAAGATCTCCGGATCTGTCCCTCATTGAGCATGTTTGGGACTGGATGAAGCGTCGTCTCACGCTGTCTGCACGTCCAGCACGAACGCTGGTCCAACTGAGGCGCCAGGTGGAAATGGCATGGCAAGCCGTTCCACAGGACTACATCCAGCATCTCTACGATCGTCTTCATGGGAGAATAGCAGCCTGCATTGCTGCGAAAGGTGGATATACACTGTACTAGTGCCGACATTGTGCATGCTCTGTTGCCTGTGTCTATGTGCCTGTGGGTCTGTCAGTGTGATCATGTGATGTATCTGACCCCAGGAATGTGTCAATAAAGTTTCCCCTTCCTGGGACAATGAATTCACGGTGTTCTTATTTCAATTTCCAGGAGTGTATATATATATATATATATATGCTCACCACGAAGGAATTAAACGAATGGGACGGAAATCGGTGGATCTGATACACATGTACAGACAAACAAATTATTACAGTTTGAGAAAAATTGAATAATTTATTCAAGAGAAAAAACTTGACAAATTGAGCAAGTTAATAAGTCGTTGGCCCACCTGTGGCCCTTGTGAAAGCAGTTATTCGACTTGGCGTTGACTGCCAGACCTCTCCTGAGGGATATTGTGCCAGATTCCGTCCAACTGACGCGCTATATCGCAAAAATCCCGATCTCGTAGTAGGGCCCTGCTCATAGTGCTCCGAACGTTCTCAAATGAGGAGAGATCAGATGACGTTGGTGGCCAAGGTAAGGTTTACCAAACACCAAGGAGAGCAGTACAAATTCTCGCCATGTGTGGGTGGGGAATTATCTTGCTGAAATTTAAGTCCAGCATGGCTTGCCATGAAGAGCAACATACAGGCTAAGGGGTCTTGCTACGAGAAGAAAACTCCTAGCTGTCAGACCAAATGTCAGGCAACAGACAGGTTGTTGTCCTACCGCTGTCCAGGGCGTTTCCAAACACGTCATTGGCCTGGAATCTCTTTGAATAGAGTAGAGTTGTCTTCAGTGATGAGTTAAACTTTGAATTGAGCCTCAATAAACATTCGGGTAAATTCTTCATGGTGCGTCGTTTTTTTGTGTTAGTGAGTGTGTGAGACGTCCATCGGTTGTGGAATTATAGGACATATTCTGAGCTCAGACATAATAAGGAATCGCTTATGTGAAACTCAATTAGAGCATTTCCCAGATGACATTCTAAAAGCTATAGTTGAAAGCAGTCAGGTAGCTGCAATATTTATTGAGTTCCAAAACTCATTTGACTGTGTACCACACCTACGCTTATTAATGAAAGTGCAATAATATGGGGCATCTAATTAAATCTATGACTGGGTTGAGGATTTCTTGGTAGGGACGAAGCAGCATGTTATCTTTTTTGCAGAGCCTCCGACAGATGTAGAAGCAAACTCGGTTGTGTTCCATACTAGTGCCTTACAAACCTTGCTGTTTGTTTTCTGTATTAGTGATCTAACAATAGTAGCCTTGCCTTCTTGCAGATGATGCAGTTTTCTGTAACGAAGTTCAGTCTAAAAAGAGAGGACAAATACTGTCAGACCTTGATAAGTCATCAAAGAAGTAAAATGATTGTCAGCTTGCTTTGAATGTTCATAAATGTAAAATTGTGAGATTCAGAAAACCCAAATAGTGAGAAAATACGATGAGTCTACAAAGCAGATTGCCTATAAAACGCGTGCACGAACCCATCACAGAATATTTCTGGAGTGTGTGGGACCCAAAGCAAATATGAATGAATGACTGACAGAGGATATTGACCGCATACAGAGAAGGGCAGCACGAATGGTGACAGATTTGTTTGACCTATGCGAGAACATCACGTAAATGCTGAAAACGCTGAACTGTCAGGCACTTGAAGACAGACGCGCATTCCTGAAAGCCTACTTGCAAACTTTCAGGAAACAGTAATCAGTGAGGGCACTATAATATACCACAACCCTCTGTACTTAGCTCCATGTGGATCATGAAGAGAGGATTACACAACTTACAGCATACACATAGACATTAAAGCAATCATTCTTCCCATTCTTCACATATGAATGGAACGGGAAGACACCTTAATAGTGGTACATTGGGAAGTTCCCTGTAAAATCTATTTACAGAGGTCTGAAGAATGGCAATATAGATGTAGACGCACTGTTGACCACTGACAACTACGTCATTTGGATACGTTATGGAGGGGTATGTCATCAGCATACAACTCTTGCAGACACTGTTAGCTTCCGAAACACGGGAGCTACTACTTCTTATTCAAGCAGAATTCGACAATGATTGCAAAGGGAAATCACTTGTGGCCTGTTTGGAGGAATTATTTTTGTGCTGGCGTAAACTGTCGCCAGCACACCGGCCAGCAAAGATGTAGCGCGAAGGTCGATAGCAGGCGCTGGATCAAGTGCGCATATCACGAGAGAGGCCAGAGGCAGACGCGCAAACAACACGCCGCCAACGCCCTCTCGACAGCAACTATTTAAATCGCAGCTGCTGACCAGAGGGTCTCACTCACTAGCACAGTCACTGACTCACTGACTCATTCTAGTTTGGCGTTTGTCATTCATTCACAGAGCGGATCACAGGCTATGACAGTACACAGTGACCAGATTTGGACTACAGTGAGTAAAGTTTGGAACAGTAAGATTTCCAATAGTGTCTGCAAGAGGACTATTATTACTGAGCTTGTACCACAACATGTGGACTCTGTTCAAGATACGCAGCTTCCTGTTCTTGTAAACAAAGAACTGCATTGGTCCACATGTGTACTTGTGTCGTAGAGAGAGGATACTGGCCACCCATACCAACATC
Source organism: Schistocerca americana (assembly GCF_021461395.2). Classification (NCBI taxonomy): domain Eukaryota; kingdom Metazoa; phylum Arthropoda; class Insecta; order Orthoptera; family Acrididae; genus Schistocerca; species Schistocerca americana. The sequence continues at coordinate 229,618,548 of NC_060123.1, forward strand.
CTCTCCCTTGCTCCATTGGTAGAACACTCTACAATTTTAAAGCTCATATTTAGTGATTTAGATGATCGACAGTTACACTTGGATTCTAACTCAGTTGCTCCCGAATGCGAGTCCAAAATCATGGGTGTTGCAGGATTTCCTTCAGTGGAACTTCCCAAAATATGTCTTGCTAACATAGCGACGTCACTTTTCCCTGGAATTTACGAGAATAACTGCAGTGGCAACGAGAGAGCAGGAAAGATTAGAAGTCCCAACACGGGACGAGGCAGCTAACTTTGGCGTGTACGCGGACGCGAAAGCTAGCCTCAAGAAAGACATCACTTGAGTCACATGCAACGTTCTAGTTCACGTGATTTGTGATTGTAGCGCATTCCAGCGGCAACTGTCGGCTGTATCTGGTTTGCAGACCACAGTTTCTTTATAAAAATGAACGCGCGTAAAATCCCTACGTCAGGCTTTTTTTTTGGTCAGACTTCTGGTTGGTTCGATGCAGCCTGCCACGAGGTCCTCTCTTGCGCCAGCCTCTTCATCTCCGAGGAGCACGTACACCCACATCCCCATAATGCACGTTTCCTCTCTTGCCATATCATAGTCATGTTGCGCTGTCTGTAGGATGCAGCAATAAAAACTTCAGTGTTCATGAACACGTCACAAAAGACCCATGTCCAGTCAGTAAGGATATAACCTTATGAAACTTTACAAAATCTGACAAAAGCATCTGCTGAGAGAGAGTGCACATATTTTTAAATAAAATCGAGTTTTACAAAAAATATTCCTATTAATTTGATAACAAAACCACACAACCTTTTGAAAATGTGGAGGGAACCAGGCTTCAGGCGCCTGTTATGAATTTTAAACATGAAGTGACTGGTTACCCCCCCTGCTGTAATTATGCCTGGAAGATACGCAAAATCGGGAAACAAGTGCTATGTATTCAATTTTTCTTACTAGGCAAAAGTCATTAATGAAGTATCCCAACATTCAGTCCTAGCTCGACCGTTGTTTCACATGATACATTTAAATGGTCTTCCTTTCAATACACAATAAGAATTGGGAAGCCAAGGCGAAATGGCCGCAGGCAATGCATGAAGAAATCTAAAAAGAGCTGGCCATCTGAAAGATAGATTCAAGAGATAGAAAAGTCAAAATAGCATTTGATAAATTAAAAGTAAAGCCGTCAACATAAATAGTGCACGGGGAATTCCGCTGTTAAACATAGTGAAGAGAGCGGATTGGTGGAAATAATACGCTGGAGGCCTCTGCGAGTGAGTTGAACTGTCTCCTGACGTGATAGAAGAAAGTCACACAACCTTTTAGAAAGTGTGAAGGGAACTAGGCGCCTGTAAAATGCGTGCAGTATTACATGTTCCCTAGGAGCGCAGACAGTGGCCAATCGTAGTGGTGGAGACTCCTGTGGGCATGAGACTGTGCGGTAGGGAAGGTATAGTTCTGCAGCTTAAGCCTTCACACATACGCCATCGCGCAGAACATGTAAGCTATAACTAGCAAGTCGGAAAACGAACGTATTAATGGGTTACGCCAATATGACAAATCGTTCAACAAATCAACCGTTTATTATGAGGAACACAATGGTTTGAGGATGGAGCTGAAATTGCAACAGAAGGAACGATTTATTTTCACCTGTCTTGTACACCATTTTTTTCTTTCCGTTGTTGCCATGTTAAAATTAGCTTTTCTTCCATCACACAGCAGCGTTTACCCAATTTCACATCAAAAACATGCTAATGCAGTTGCATAAAAGAGTCTGCTATTAATCAAACAATTGCGGACAAGTAAGGTCAATAGCTTATGAAAAGCACATGTTCAGAATAAAAATAAAAGTGTGAATCCAAACAATGTAAAATCCAGGATAGAATAATGACAATATTATGAAAAGGTTAGATTGCTACTCACTATATAGCAGAGATGTTGAGTCGCAGACATGCAGAACAAAAAGACTGTCAGACAAGTAAGCTTCCAGCCAAAAAGCCCTTATTCCGAGTTAGATAATGCTCTCTCTCTCTCTCTCTCTCTCTCTCACACACACACACAGGCAAATTCAACTCAATCGCACATGAGCACAGTCTCTGGCAGTTGAGGCCAGACTGTGAGCAGTGCATGATGAGAGAAGAAAGCTGGGTGGTGGGCGCATTGAGACTGGAGTGTGAGGGGGACGGATAGCAGAGTAGGGGTGGGAGGAAGTAAAGTGCTGTTTTTGATCATAGAGGGATGAAGTGGAGAGTGGGTAGGGGAGATAGGTGCAGTCGGGAGGTTAGACGCCGGGCAGGGGATGGATCGGGACAGCGGAAGAAGAGAGAAGACAGTAGGTCAGTTAGTGGAATAGAGGGTTGTGTAGTGCTAGGATGGGAATAGGTTAGGAGATAGGTGGGTGTAGCACAATAGCTAACGAAGTCTGATGCAGGCGGATTATAGGAACGTAGAATATACTGCAGGGAGAGTTTCCACCTGCGCAGTTCAGAAATGCAGGTGTTGGTAGGTACGATCCAGATCTCTCACGCTGTGAAGCAGTCACGAAATGAAGAACGTTATATTGAGCAGTGTGCTTAGCAACTGTGTGGTCCAGCTGTTTCTTGGACACAGTTTGTCAGTGGCCATTCATGCGGACAGGCAGCTTATAGTTTGTCATGCTAACGTAGAATGCAGCAGAGTGGTTGCAGCTTAACTTGTAGATTACAAGACTGGTTTAACAGGTAGCCCTGCCTTTGATGGAATAGGTGATGTTTGTGACTGGACTGGGGTAGGTGGTGGGAAGAATTATGGGACACGACTTGCATCTAGATCTATTACTGGGATATGGGCCATAAAGGCAAGGGGTTAAGGAGTTGGGAGCAGGAGTGGAGTAGGGGTGGACGAGGATATTGTGTACGTTCGGTTGGCGGCGGAGGACCATTGTGGGAGGGGTGGGAAGGATAGTGGGTAGGACATTCCTCATTTCAGGGCAGTTGTTGCCTAAACACATTAATACTTCTCGAATGTAGTTCAAGTCAATTCACTGGAACATTACTTGCTAAACTGTGTATCTCATCAGCAAAACAGAAGTTTAATATCAAAAGTCGACTCACATGGTTAACTTTCTTTACGAATCATACTATTACTGAGTACAGCTTTGCCTAATTAGGCTGGCGACCGTTTCTTTTTACGTAATTACAGTTCGCTTTATTACTTATAGAACACTGGTTCGATTGCCGTTTGTTTTGCTGTTGTTCCACGTCATTTCGGTAGAACTGCCGGACATCACCTGAAGATGGCCAGAAGACCCTGCGCCGAAGTATTGTGGCAGGAAGTTGCAGACATCTAGCAGTTCTCCCGAAATGTTGTGGAACAATATGTACATCGTGAAAGTTTTAATCTGTTCTGGTGTTGTTTCCTCTGAATTAAAAGTCTTTCTACAACAGAAAAAAGACCGATAGGTTTCCATTACCCACAGTCACGGTCACAACAGTCCTTTCACAGACATAACATGGTCGGTATGCTGGAAATTTAGTAGTAGCCGGTAGTGTTACACGTTGCGCTGCATGACAGGACATTCGTTGAGTTCTTACACGGTAAGATTTTTTTTTTTTTTTTTTTCCTTTATTGTATTTCAATTCCCCTATCGGGGCGGGCTGGCAGCAGCATATGCGCTGCTCTTCAGCCGAAAGACATAGAACAAAACAATAGAAGACATTTAAAAACAGCAAAGGAGAGAAGAAGGCGAACATAGATATAAAAAGGGAGAACATCATGGAAGGCAATATACAAAAAACGGGGTGACTGTAAAATGGAGATAAAAAACTGTTTAAAAGTAGCACACACAAAAAGCCACACACTGCGACGATTAAAAGAAACACAAGGCACAGTATGACTGGAGCATAAAGGTGTTGACGGCTGGCATAGCACACAGCGTAGCACTGACGGCGAACCTCAAGGCAGCACACAATTAAAATCACACCTCTTGACGCACACGAGAAAAGCACGAAACACAACACTGACGTGGCACACTGATGTTGATCAATACAGAGGATCTGCCAGGTTCAAGGAGATGAGGGAGACCTGAAGAAGGGAGGGAGGGGAAGAGATGGGGGAGGGGAAATGGGGGGCGCTCGGAAGAGGGCCAGGTAGGGAGGGATGTGGGAAGGAGAGAGGCAAGTATGGGGTGCAGGGTCTCAGGGGAGGGGGGGATGGAGGAAAATCCGCTCTGGGAGAAGGAGGAAAGAGGAGAAGGGGGCCCTGGGGAGGGGGGGGGGAACAAGGCCGGGTTATAGTTGGAAGGAAGGGTATATGTCACGGCGAAGTTCGTCATCCGGGAGGGGGAGGCGTTGGAAATTGCCCTGATGAAGGAGATGGAGGGTGTGGAGGTGGAGAGAGGGAGGGATACAGCGATAGAGGCGCGGCAACGGGCGGGGGGTGGAGAGGAAGGAGGAAACCAGAGGGTGGGGGGGATCAACCCTGCGAACAATGTAAAGGATGCGGAGATGTTGGAGGAACAAGAGGAGGTGGGGGAAGGGGATCAGTTCATACAGGAGCCGTGTGGGGGAAGGAAGGCGGATACGGAAGGCAAGGCGGAGCGCATGGCGTTCAAGGATTTGGAGAGCCTTGTAAAAGCGGGTGGGGGCGGAGATCCAGGCGACGCTGGCATAACAGAGGATAGGACGGATGAGGGATTTGTAGGTGTGGAGGATGGTAGAAGGATGCAATCCCCATGTCCGGCCGGACAGGAGTTTCAGCAGGCGGAGGCGGGAATGGGCTTTCTGCTGGATGGTCAGGAGATGAGGGGTCCAGGTGAGGTGTCGGTCAAGGGTGAGGCCAAGGTATTTCAGGGTGGGGGTGAGTTGGATTGGACGACCATAAAGGGTGAGGTAGAAATCTTGGAGGCGAAAGGAGCGAGTGGTACGGCCTATGATGATTGCCTGGGTTTTGGAGGGGTTGAGACGGAGGAGCCACTGGTTACACCAAGTGGTGAACTGGTTAAGGTGGGTTTGGAGGGTACGTTGAGACCTTTGAAGGGTAGGATAGAGAGCCAGGAAGGCGGTGTCATCAGCATATTGGAGAAGGTGAACTGGTGGGGGTGGCTTGGGCATATCAGCTGTATACAAGAGATAAAGGAGAGGGGAGAGGACAGAACCCTGGGGGACGCCAGCCGTGGGATAAAAGATACGGGAGTTGGTGTTGTGGAGGGCGACATAGGAAGGACGGTGCGAGAGGAAGGAAGCGACCAGACGGACAAAATTGATAGGCAGGGCGTAGGTTTGGAGTTTAAAGAGGAGACCGGGATGCCATACACGGTCATAGGCATTTTGGAGGTCAAGGGAAACAAAAATGGCGGAGCGACGGGAGTTGAGCTGGAGGGACAGAAGGTGAACAAGGTTGAGGAGTTGGTCATCAGCAGAGAAGGAGGGTCGGAAGCCACACTGGGTAAGGGGGAGGAGGTGGTGTTGAGCAAGGTGCCGATGGATACGGTGGGAGAGGATGGATTCAAGGACCTTACTGAAGACGGAGGTGAGGCAGATGGGACGATAGGAAGAGGCGGCAGAAGGGGGTTTGTTGGGTTTGAGGAAGAGGAGGACGCGGGAGGTCTTCCACAGGTCAGGGTAGAAGCCAGTAGAGAGGATGACATTATAGAGATGGGCGAGGACAGTTAGGAAGGAATAGGGGCTTTCTCGAAGGTGACGGTAGGTGACACAGTCGTGACCAGGGGCCGTGTTGCGTTTGGACTGGAGGAGAAGTTTAATGTCTTGTGCTGTGATGGGAGTGTTGACGTCCGAGGGGGGCAACTGCCCCAAGTACTGGAGACTAGGAGCAAGTGGAGCGACTGAGGTATCAGCACGTTCCATGACGGTGGGGAAAAGAGAATAATCAAAGTGGGGATCATCGGGGATGGAGAAGACCTCGGAAAGGTGGGAAGCGAAGTGGTTGGCCTTACTGAGGTTGTCTGGAAGGGGGCGATCGTTATGGAGAAGGGGGTAGTGGGGAGCGGAAAGGGAACCAGTAAGACGATGGAAGGCAGACCAGTACTTGGAGGAGTTGATAGGGAGGGTGGCATTGAGTCGTGTGCAGGTCTGGCGCCAGTCCCGGCGTTTCGTTGCTGTAATAAGGTTCCGTACGTGTCGCTGTATTTGCCGGTGGCGTTGGAGTGTATCCCTGTCACGAGTGCGGAGGAAGGAGCGATAGAGGCGGCGGGATTCACGGAGGAGGAGGACAGCCCGCGGAGGGAGAGTGGGACGGTGTGGGTGGATGGTTTTAGTAGGAACATGGGCCTCCACGGCGTCAGTAATTACCGTCTGAAGGAAGGACGAGGCGCGGATGATGTCGTCAGGATGGCGATAGGTAAGAGGGTGGCTTTCGACCTGGGTGGAGATGGAGTCCCGGTAGGCAGCCCAGTTGGCACGGCGATAGTCATGGACGACCTTGGGAGGGGGTGCAGGTTGCGGAGCTGGATGGGGGCGGTTTGCAGACGTTATGGTGAGAAGGACAGGGAGGTGATCGCTACCTGTGGGGTCAAGGACGGCGACAGTGATACGCCCAAGGAGGTTGGCGGAGGCAATGACAACATCGGGGGTGGTGTTACTTTCGGGTCGGGTGTGCTGGGGAATGGGAACAAGGTCACCCTGGATTGTGGAGAGGAACTGATGCCACCGCCGAAGGGCAGCAGGAGTGCGGCTATGGACGTTGAGGTCGGCGGCAATCACATAGGTGGAGAAGGTGTGATCAATGTGTGAGATGAAGTCATAAGGAAGAGGAGCAGTGGAGCGGACATAGATGGTGGCACAGGTAATGGTGAGGGAGGGGAAGAAGACGCTAAGGATAAGGTGTTCAGTGGGGTCATTGAGGAGAGGTTGTGGCCGGACGGGGATATGCTTAAGGTGGCCAATCGCGACTCCACCCTGCGCACGAGGACCAGGAGCATCAGTGCAGTGGAGGATATAGGGGGAGGAGCGGACAGAATGGTGGGGCTGGAGAAAGGTTTCATTCAGGAGGAAGGTGTCGACCTGGTGGTGGGAGAGGGTGTGCATGAGGAGGTATTTGTTGGAGCGGAAGGAGCGAATGTTCTGGAAGAGGATGCGAGACTCGTGCCGCGCCATGACGGGAAGGAGGGGGGGAAGAGAGGGAAGGGAAGAGACTTAAACTAGGGTGTCGAGGCGGGTGAAGGTGAAGTGGGCTTGGTTGTGGGAGTAAGTGGCGAAGGTGTTCAGGTGGAACACAGAGCGAGCAGCAAGGGATATTTGTTGGAAGGTGTGCGGGCGCTGAAAAGGGTGAATGTTTTGGAGTACAACGGTAATGAACCGGATGATGTCCTCGGTCGTGGGGGGTGGACGGAGGGAATTGTTAGGATGGACAGGAGGATCGACGGGACGAACTGGGACTGTAAGTTCAGGGGTGGCTGGAGGGGGTTTAGCTTTACACTTGTGGGAGTATGTGGGATGGGGGCCATTGCAGGTATTACAGGAAGGAGGAGCAGCGAGGTTGGGGCAGTTCTTGAAAAAGTGGGAGGCCTTGCAATGGGGACAGGTGGGGGGGTTTTTGCAGTTGGGAGTCAGGTGGTCATTGTACATCAGGCACCGTTGGCAACGGTAGGATTGGGGAGGGGATTTGGAGGATTCAACAGGGTGGCGACGGTGGTATATCAGGGCACCCTGGGTGAGGAGATGGTCTATGGACGGGGCGGACTCTGAGAATACCCGCATGAGGTAGGTGGGACCAGAGGCATTGTGGATACGGCGAGCAGAGCGGATTTCCAAGTCCGGGTGGGAGTTCAATTCTACCAACACTTCATCCTCTGTGATCACCGGGCTGAGCTTGGTGATCACAGCGGTGTAGGTGGGGGGGCGACGGGGAGGCTGGGGCTGACGAGGAGTGGAAGCGGAAAGGAAGGGTGTCAGAGAGGCGTGGGGGCCAAACATAACTCGTGGGAGTTTTCGCAGGAGGTCTGTGTGAAATGATGGGGATGGGGACTTGATAAGGACTGAGTCCCTGCGGGGAATGAGTTGGGAGATGGGAGCACCAGGTAAGTACTTTCGTATTTCCTTGGTGAGGGTACGAGCGTCGAGGAACTTAGGATCGGGAGTGGACAGGACAAAGGTGTGGAGGGTGGGGGCCAAGGTAGGGGTGGCAGGAGGAGGGGTGGTGTCCATGGTGACGGCAGGGGGAGGGGGAGGGGGAGGTGGCGTTGATTTTTTGTGGGAAGTGGCGGGAGCAGAGTCGGTAAGGACGCGCTTTTGGGGTTTTTGGAGACTGGAGGCTGGGAGGAGGGGAGAGGGACGGGGAGGAGAGGGAGGTGGCGGGTGGCAGATCCCTGTGGCGTAGTGGAGGCACCGGGAGAAGCAGCTGGTTCAGTGGTGGCGATGGTGGCTCGGCGCAACGTGATGCGTGCGGGAGATGCAGAAGACGAAGCGACGGGGTCGGTGAGAGAGGGGAAGCCAACCACCTGAGGGGCGGCAGCAGAGGCGGCAACAGAGGCGTACGTGAGGGCGGGGGTAGTAGTGGGAGCTGTTGAGGGTGTGGAGGTTGGAGGAAGGGTGTAGAGGTGTGGGTATACAGCAGGGGAGGAGATAGGGGGGTGGGTAAGTGGAGGAAGGGAAGGGGAGGTGGAAGGAGGGAGGCCAGAGGCGGCACTCCAGGAAGTGACTGTGGGAGAGGGGGAGGGGGAGGTGTAGATGACGGTGGAGGTGGGAGTACTCATTGCAGACGAACGGCGACGGACAGACGGACGTGCAGCAGGCGGCGTCGGCGTCGGCGTCGGCGATGGGCAGCGGCGAACAGCAGGCGGCGTCGGCGTCGGCGTCGGCGTCGGCGGCGAACAGGCGGACGAACAGCAGGCGGCGGCGGCGGCGGCGGCGGCAGCGGCAGCGGTTACGACGACGGCGATGGACAGCCAGCAGGCGGACGGACGGACGAACGAACGAACGAACGAACAGCGACAGCAGCGGGCAGACAGACAGACACACACACACAATCTTCGAAGACGGAGATTCCACCCTGAGAGTAGCCCAGGCTTTGCAATCTGACGCTTTCGAAGGAGGGGATCCAACCCTCTAGATGCACGGTAAGATACTGACCATAGCACATGTACCAAGCGCCAAACAAATGTATTACAAGCACTGAATATCCAGCGGCACGAACTTGCAGTAATTGAATAAAACAAATAACAGGAAATATTATGGGAGTTTAGAAAGTAAATTCTAATTCATATTCAATATTAAATGGATACAAAAACAGTAGTAGATCAAAGTGAGCAGAACGTGCAGTACAGGGCATACTGAGAAACATCATGGAGCCCGATAGCAGTTACCGAAATGTGTAGACAGGTAGCGCCACAGAACTGCGGTTGGCTTACGTAGCATACCATACGTATGTAAAGACCAGATTCAGATGATGAGTCTGTCGCAAATAAAACAGAAATCAAAGGACGGAACGAATATGGGGAACATAATGATTACGTAAAAGAATCGACTCATATGTTCAGTACTTCGCAAACAGAGAAAGAACCGATGTAGAATCAGAGCACGAGGTTGGAGTAGAGCAGGATAGCGAAAACCATTAAGCATGAACGACCTATTCAAACTTTTATCTACAAAAATTAATGATCAGAGTAAAGCACAAATTAGTAGCATTAAGAGTCAAATTAAAACACAGTTAGTGGTCTTGAGAATCAACTGAAAACACAGGCAAGTGATATTAGTAGCCTCAATAATCGAATGAAAGCACAGGGTGCAAAGATCGATATAAAGATCGAAAAAGTAGACGAGAAATAGGTGTTTTGAGTACTGCAATGAAAGACATTAAACTTGAAATCAATACCATAAATACCAATGTGGCCACTATGCAGGGACAGATCAATGATATCAACGGACGGTTCGATTTAGAAATCATAAAGATCCAAAAAACTGTAGAATATTTAGAAGTAACGAAAGTGAACGAAAAAGTTTTCGGTCTAAAAACCGAAATTGTTGAAGAATGTAGAACACAATGTCACGTTTCAGAGAGACAACGGTTGTTTCTGGGAAAGAAATAAGGAAACAAGTAAATATTTGCAAACAGAAGTGTAGCCAAAACAGTTCACAAATTCAAGGCATGATGTATGACCTCGAAAAGAATATAAGAGACGAGTCCAGTTGCGTAAATGACAGGATACCTCATAACAAACTATTAGAGGGTGAAGAACGCTTTGATCCTGCCAAAAGACCTACTGGCTGCCACCCGATGGATTTTTTGAAAAATTGAGAAAGGATTCTTCCTGAATATTTGACAGATCAGGAAAAGATTAATGTAGTTGTCAGTGCATTAGCAGGTGAAGCTCAACGATGGGGACTAAATTTGAACACTAATCAGGTTACATTTAACAAATTCAAACAAAAGTTTATCGAGGAATACTGGTCAGAACAAAAACAAGATTGTTTATGGTGGGAATTCATATTGACTAGATTATGACAGTAGGCGCAAAAACTGTATGAAAGATTTCCCTGAATCTTGGTACCAAAAACTGATGCCCTTAAGAAACAGACGAGCCGAATCCGAGATTATATGGGAGGTGCGGAAAAAGCCGCCGGAGAATTCGAAGAGACACGTAGGAAGCAATCATCAAACCTTTTCTCCGTTTTTAGAAAAAAGCAGAGGATGAAGACTATTGACGAAGTAATCGTGACCATCACCGTAATAACTACACTAGAACTAATCACAATGACAATGAACAAAATGACGGTGATAGGTGTCTCGTTAATATTGTTCACGGCGATAGGTGTCTCGTTAATATTGTTCAACAAGGTAGGGGCAGAGGTCGAGGTACTTAAGTCTGTCACAGAAGAGGATTTGCCCCGCGACTTTAGCACAACAACCACCATGCGAAGAACCAAGAACCGCATATGTTGTGTGCCAAACTAATGCGGGCAGACTTTCACTGTCGAAACGTAAGAAACAACACTGGCGTCAAACCAGTGAAACTAATACTTGAGACAGCAATTGCACAGGTCGCTGCAACTAAGGCGACAGGTGCGCTCAGGAATAAGTCACTACAGGCAGGTGATGAAACTAGTGCGCGGACAGAAGCCCTGCCAGTGAAGACTACATCAGTACGATCAGCTGTCTGTATGGAAGATACAAAAAAATGTTCAAATGTGTGTGAATTCCTAAGGGACCAAACTGCTGAGGACATCGGTCACTAGACTTACAGACTACTTGAACTACCTTAAACTAACTCATGCTAAGAACTACACACGCACCCATGCCTGAGGGAGGACTCGAATCTCCGGCGGGAGATGCTGTGCAAGTAAATGCGAACATGTTCGTAGGCGAGGAAAAAGGTGCTGACGACAGTTTGAATAACGACAAAAGTTGCGAAAATGAGTTGTCAGGGATTACCAGTTGCTGTGAACAGACGAATGATCTGTACCAAGGGCTAAAGCAGTACGAGTGGGAGGATTTCAATATGAACTGTGCGACCAAAAGGTTAGGTAATAGTGAAAAGACGAAAAAGGATGTCGAGAATAGGACATGGCCTGATAGTAAGAAAAGAAATACGGCCGCAGTGAGGAGGATGGAAGAAAATGAAATCCTCAGCGTCAGAACGAAGCATTCCTTACTAACGAATCGCCAGCGGAACAAACTATTGTCAGTCAGCCAGCAGAAGTAGATAAAGATGATAGTTTACGAATTACTGACGTTCACGAAGGCTACACAAAATACGAAGTAAAGGTAGACGACTCTAGAGCTGCTGTAAATGACTGTTCTGACGAAAAATCTGTAATGAAAGGGAAAGAACTAATAAGAGTAGGAGGAAACTGTGACCCTACATATTTAAGGGCCGACAAAAGGTCGGATGAAGAAATTAACATGTGTCTATGAAAGGCGTTTCTTTTAGAAGAAGGTCTCTAGAAGAGCGTAGAGTTCCAAAGGATTGGAAAAGGGCACAGGTCATTCCCGTTTTCAAGAACGGACGTCGAACAGATGTGCAGAACTCTAACATCGATCAGTTGTACAATTTTGGAACACGTATTATGTTCGAGTATAACGACTTTTCTGGAGACTAGAAATCTACTCTGTAGGAATCAGCATGGGTTTCGAAAAAGACGATCGTGTGAAACCCAGCTCGCGCTATTCGTCCACGAGATTCAGAGGGCCATAGACGCGGGTTCCCAGGTAGATGCCGTGTTTCTTGACTTCCGCAAGGCGTTCGATACAGTTCCCCACAGTCGTTTAATGAACAAAGTAAGAGTATATGTACCATCAGACCAATTGTGTAATTGGATTGAAGAGTTCCTAGATAACAGAACGCAGCATGTCATTCTCAATGGAGAGAAGTCTTCCGAAGTAAGAGTGATTTCAGGTGTGCCGCAGGGGAGTGTCGTAGGACCGTTACTATTCACAATATACATAAATGACCTTGTGGATGACATCGGAAGTTCACTGAGGCTTTTTGCGGATGATGCTGTGGTATATCGAGAGGTTGTAACAATGGAAAATTGTACTGAAATGCAGGAGGATCTGCAGCGAATTGACGCATGGTGCAGGGAATGGCAATTGAATCTCAATGTAGACAAGTGCAATGTGCTGCGAATACATAGATAGATAGATCCCTTACCATTTAGCTACAAAATAGGTCAGCAACTGGAAGCAGTTAATTCCATAAATTATCTGGGAGTACGCATTAGGTGTGATTTAAAATGGAATGATCATATAAAATTGATCGTCGGTAGAGCAGATGCCAGACTGAGATTCATTGGAAGAATCCTAAGGAAATGCAATCCGAAAACAAAGTAAGTAGGTTACAGTACGCTTGTTCGCCCACTGCTTGAATACTGCTCAACAGTGTGGGACCCGTACCAGATAGAAGAGATAGAGAAGATCCAACGGAGAGCAGCGCGCTTCGTTACAGGATCATTTAATAATCGCGAAAGCGTTACGGAGATGATAGATAAACTGCAGTGGAAGACACTGCAGGAGAGACGCTCAGTAGCCCGGTACGGGCTTTTGTTGAAGTTTCGAGAACATACCTTCACCGAAGAGTCAAGCAGTATATTGCTCCCTCCTACGTATATCTCGCGAAGAGAGCATGAGGATAAAATCAGAGAGATTATAGCCCACACAGAAGCATACCGACAATCCTTCTTTCCACGAACAATACGAGACTGGAATAGAAGGGAGAACCGATAGAGGTACTCAAGGTACCCTCCGCCACACACAGTCAGGTGTCTTACGGAGTATGGATGTAGATGTAGATGAACCGAACAGTGACCCAGAATGGTCAGCTACAGAGGTTAGTTCGGATGAAGAGCATATTGAAGTAACGGAAATGGAGAAAGATGTGACGAAATGTTGTTTTGTACTACCAGACGAAGCAACTTCAAAACAAGAACCGGAAGTAAACACAGAACCACGAAAGAAAGAACCTCCAGACTATATGATACTTAACCAACAACTAACTAATTCAAGTCACCAAAGACTTTGAAATCTGAAAATCGAAAACGTCTCCAGTCGTATGTAATTTGTAGGTAAATAACATGTCTTGGAATGATCTTAAGGTAGGTCAAGATTTGTTATAGGAGGAACAAAAGAACTCTGACAGTAAAACAATTAAAGAAACTATCATCCCTGATGAAATTTGCAACATTAGGCAGCAATTCCTCTTAGACAATAGGTCACAAGTCAGTGCCGTACATTAGTCATTTTTGAGTACATTTCAGATAAACATGGATTAATAATGACTAGAGACCGGGTTATGTGCATTTGCATGTTGCATATGCATTTGCATCTTTGGCTTCTTTTCACCGGTTATTGCATATTTTAACTAAAAAATAGTGACGACGCATATTTTCGCTCCATGTTTACAATATTTAAAAAATTTAGACGGTCTCTAGCTCGATCTAGTTTTGATGTCTCCCAGATTGACCGCGACCTACAACTAAGTGCAGTCGCTAACCGAGAGGCCACTGCCTAGCGAAATCATTGCAGAAGAGGAGCGCCCCCGGTTAATCCCCTCCGCTGTCATACCGTACGCGTCGGCAACAGTTAAATTAAACTACGCAAGCTTTTAGTAACACGTCCGTTGTTCCAGTTTAGCTTTCTATTTACTTGTAGACAGTTGAATGTGTTTACAATGTGTATTGTGTAACGTGTTGTGCGCCATGCGGCCCGAAAAAAGAAACGCCGTTTCGTGGATAGCTGACCAAACTGGAACATTTACATTTGATGGAATTGTTTTATATTGTCGAGTTTGCGAGAAAAACGTTTCGTGCAAAAAAAAAAGGTTTCAAATAGACCAGCATATCAAGACAGGTCTTGGAATGCAAAAGAAAAGACCACGACAACAACTTCTGACAACAGCAAATTGCAGTACCAGGGATTTGTTCAAAGTTAGCCAAAAAAGAAGGTTTTACATGGATCTATGTGAAGCATTCATTGCAAGCAATATTTCTCTTCACAAACTTACAAACCCCATTCTCAAAGGCTTTCTACGCAAATATTGCTTAAATCAAAATACACCAGATGAATAAACATTGCGAAAAGATTACATACCGACAATTTACGTAAGTGTTCTGGAAGAATTACGCAGTGAACTCAAGAACAGCGTTATCTGGATTTCAGTTGACGAAACTACAGACACTTGTGGCCATTACATTGCAAATTTAATTGTTGGTGCTTTAAAAGAAGAGCCTTCTTCTTCCTATTTAGCGGCCTGCAAATAACTTGAAAAAGTAAATCATTCTATGGTCGCCAGATTTGTGAATGAGGGTATTAGAAAAATATTTCCTGAATCTTCTGCATATGAAAGGGAGTTTGTGTTTATTTCAGATGCTGCTCTCTGTATGATCAAAGCAGAAAAAGCCCTCCGAGTATTTTACCCCAATTTGTGATTCATGTGACGTTGTTTGCTCATGGAGTAAATCGCCTTGCTGAAGAAGTACGTTCCACGTTTGTGAATGTAAATAAACTGATTTTATCCACAAAGGAACTGTTTCTAAAGGTTCCTGCTCGCATCGAGACCTACAAAGAAAAACTACTAAATGTGCCTTTCCCTCCCGAACCAGTAGTAATTCGTTGGGGTACGTGGGTCGAAGCTGTGTTTTACAATGAACATTTCGAGACCATTAGAGGGGTAGTAAACGACTTCGATGGTACAGAGGCTTTGGTAGTTTGCTAGTGCAAGGAAGCTTTTAATGATTCCGGTATTAAAAATACATTGCTGTGATAAGCACTCAGTTTTCCAAAATACTTGCAAATATTCAAAAGCAAGAAACTGGAGGTTTGGCGTTGAATAAATCTAGTCAGTTAATGAATAAAATTATTCTAGTGAACTCCTCATTGCCGGAGGTATTCCCAAGAAAACTTAAAGAAAAGTTTGAAAATATTTTAAACAATAACATCGGGTTTGAACCCTTGTGCCAAATTGACAGTTTTATTAATGGGACAGGGGAAGTTTTACCAGAAACAGTAAGTGCCAACATAGCATCCAAATTCAAATACTGCCCAGTTACCTCAGTTGAGGCAGAACGGTCCTTTTCTGCTTATAAAAATGTTTCGCCTGATCGAAGACACAATCTTGTTGTTGTTGTTGTGGTCTTCAGTCCTGAGACTGGTTTGATGCAGCTCTCCATGCTACTCTATCCTGTGCAAGCTTTTTCATCTCCCAGTACCTACTGCAACCTACATCCTTGTGAATCTGCTTAGTGTATTCATCTCTTGGTCTCCCTCTACGATTTTTACCCTCCACGCTGCCCTCCAATACTAAATTGGTGATCCCTTGATGCCTCAGAAGATGTCCTACCAACCGATCCCTTCTTCTGGTCAAGTTGTGCCACAAACTTCTCTTCTTCCCAATCCTATTCAATACTTCCTCATTAGTTATGTGATCTACCCATCTAATCTTCAGCATTCTTCTGTAGCACCACATTTCGAAAGCTTCTATTCTCTTCTTGTCCAAACTATTTATCGTCCATGTTTCACTTTCATACATGGCTACACTCCATACAAATACTTTCAGAAATGACTTCCTGACACTTAAATCTACACTCGATGTTAACAAATTTCTCTTCTTCAGAAACGCTTTCCTTGCCATTGCTAGTCTACATTTTATATCCTCTCTACTTCGACCATCATCAGTTATTTTGCTCCCCAAACAGCAAAACTCCTTTACTATTTTAAGTGTCTCATTTCCTAATCTAATTCCCTCAGCATCACCCGACTTAATTCGACTACATTCCATTATCCTTATTTTTCTTTTGTTGATGTTCATCTTATATCCTCCTTTCAAGACACTGTCCATTCCATTCAACTGCTCTTCGAAGTCCTTTGCTGTCTCTGACAGAATTACAATGTCATCGGCGAACCTCAAAGTTTTTATTTCTTCTCCATGAATTTTAATACCTACTCCGAATTTTTCTTTTGTTTCCTTTACTGCTTGCTCAATATACAGATTGAACAACATCGGGGAGAGACTACAACCCTGTCTTACTCCCTTCCCAACCTCTGCTTCCCTTTCATGTCCCTCGACTCTTATAACTGCCATCTGGTTTCTGTACAAATTGTAAATAGCCTTTCGCTCCCTGTATTTTACCACTGCCACCTTTAGAATTTGAAAGAGAGTATTCCAGTCAACATTGTCAAAAGCTTTCTCTAAGTCTACAAATGTTAGAAGCGTAGGTTTGCCTTTCCTTAATCTTTCTTCTAAGATAAGTCGTATGGTCAGTATTGCCTCACGTGTTCCAGTGTTTCTACGGAATCCAAACTGATCTTCCCCGAGGTTGGCTTCTACTAGTTTTTCCATTCGTCTGTAAAGAATTCGTGTTAGTATTTTGCAGCTGTGACTTATTAAACTGATAGTTCGGTAATTTTCACATCTGTCAACACCTGCTTCCTTTTCTTCTCGAAGTCTGAGGGTAATTCGCCTGTTTCATACATCTTGCTCACCAGATGGTAGAGTTTTGTCAGTACTGGCTCTCCCAAGCCCGTCAGTACTTCCAATGGAATGTTGTCTACTGCGGGGGCCTTGTTTCGACTCAGGTCTTTCAGTACTCTGTCAAACTCTTCACGCAGTATCATATCTCCCATTTCATCTTCATCTACATCCTCTACCATTTCCATAATATTGTCCTCAAGTACGTCGCCCTTGTATAGACCCTCTATATACTCCTTCCACCTTTCTGCTTCTTACTATCCAACATTTCGAACAGTACTTGATCGCTTGTGTCTAAAACAGTACAAAAATGTAAAATAAATTGTAAATGATGCGTTGGTCCAATATTATTAATTAGAAGTTAATGATGTTCAAAATAATTCATAATCGTGTGTTGTTTCTTAAATACAATATTATAGAGTTTTTGAGCGTGGCCCTCTGTGTAGGATATATCTCGAAGTTGGTCTTGTACATATCGATTGTTTCGCTGCGACTCACTCACGTCACAACTGCTTGTTACCGTCAACAATAGCAAAGAAGGAACAACTTCCGAAACACGGTTTGCAAATTTTTAGAAAATAACCCCAGAAAGGCTCCCTTCCTAACTTCTACCAGAAAGAATTCAGAAAATGATTTCAACATTCTAAATGTACCGATTTTTCGTGTGACCTGGGGCTCCCCTTCGTAACTGATATGCACAGATTCAACTTAGAGATGTAATGCACACAGTAACTACCACGTTTTTTTCATTTTTTTTTTACTATGTCTTCTGAGTGCCATTAAATCACGTGGACGTTGCGGGAAAATTTTTTCCTTTAGGTATCCCCAAAGAAAAAGGTCACATGAATTGAGGTCTGGACTATTGGGGGGCCAATTTTGTCCGTCATTGAAGCGACCTGGAAACCTAAGTGAAATGATCCGCATGTCGAAATGCTCGTGTAAAAACTCCAACACAGTGTTTGCAGTATGTGGCCTTGCTCCATCTTGCATGAACCACTGCGTGTTGAAGGGCAAGCCAGTAGCAAGAAGCTGTGGAATTTAATAGAGCTCAGAAGACTTTTTCTTCAAGCTTGCAGTGAAATTACGGAAGACATGTGCCGTAGGGTAATCACTAACTTCAGTGTTCGTTTGAAGGAAGTTAGGAAACGAAATGGTGGACATATTGAGCATGTGCTGAGTTATAACAAATCTCTATGGACGGCTCTTCATTTTAGTGTATGTTCCTTTCAGAATGTATTGACAATGAAGTTTATACTCAAAAACAAAATGGTAACACATTTCGTGCGCCACCCTGTAGCTTCAGTCAGTAATATGATCAAGAAAGTAACTTATCGTATAAAGTCGTGTGACATTTGCTAAATAGCGAAGGTAGCGAATCGAAATAATCAAGGTCCTGTGCAAAACAACACACTGGAAAATACGATGTATCTACTGTCCATGGATTTGTACAGCTACATTCCGAAATCTTCTGGAAATTGGACATATATTTTATTAATATTAGAAGTATTTTCAAAGTTTATAAAACTTTTCCCTGTTAAGAAGGCAGAAGTTAAAGCAACATTGAATAGGATGTTAGAATACTCCAATATCACAGGAAAACCTAAATCAGTGTTGTCAGACAATGCGCCACAGTTTATTTCAAAGCTTTGGAAACAGGGTATGGAGCAGTACAATTTCCATGTAAAATATATTTCAGCCTACCACCCAGCAAGTAGCCCTGTTGTAAGGTATATGCATGTACTAGGTGGATTATGTAGAACTTACTGCCACCACAGCCATAGGGCGTGGGGCAGATTTGTGTCAGAATGTGAAGTTGTCATGAATGCCCTACACCACGAGTCGAAGGGCTGAACTCCAGAAGAAATTTTGCTAAATAGTAAAAGTATAATAGAAGAGACCTTAGAATTTCCATCACGTGTAAACTCAGGACTTACCATAAAAAAGGAATTAGTGAGCGAAAGAAAGAAGCAAAAATTGGAAGCCAGATCTAAGTCGCATGATAAACACCTCAAAGTTACCAAGTTCAGAAATGAAGAGTTTGTTCTCGTTGAAACTCATGAGAAATCTAATGAATTGAATCATGACATTTCCAAATTTAAATATATTTACAATGGCCCATTTGAATTGCAAGGAACTCCTCACACTAACACATACTATCTGCTGTACCCAAAATAAAAGAACCCCTCAGGTGTTCGTAACATAGTGAACTTGAAACTTTATGTCCAGAGCACTGTTTGAGAATGTGTCCTGAATAATATGAAATGTATTATAACATTTTATTTTTTTACAATATATGTTTTATAACAGATATTATAATAGTGTGAAGACATGATGTTATAATTTTGCTAGTATATATTTATAAGTTCCAGATTCTTAACGATGTAACTGTGTGTAGATTGAAATGGACTTTCCAAAACAGTGAAATAACATGCTAAAAGGCTGTCTTGCGTAATGAATTGCAATTTGGCAAAATGGACTGCCAATATGTGAAAAAGGCATCAAAATTTCTTGTTAACTGAATAAAGCATGGAAATATGTTTCAAAAGGACTGCCAAATATCTCAGTGAGCAGCCAACTGATTCCTAGGTAAAGCAAGGTTTGCAAAGAAAGGCATTGGCGTGGATGGACTACCTGAAGTTATGGAGGGGCAGTGCGAAAATTTATGCTTATTGTGAACATAGTTATGCTGAACTGAATATAAATTAACGCAACCAAAAACACATACCTGGTGAAAGTAACAATTTTTCCTAATTGCTTTTCATGCACACAAACTGAAAGTATAATCTTCAATAGTATTTTTCAAAATGATAAAAAATTTGAAGAACAGCTGCCTATATTGCCTTGAAGGCAAAATAAATGAATTACTTAAAGTTCCTAGTAAACAACTATAAATACTGAAAAAATTTAAATAATGTTTATGAAAAAGCCTGTATCATATTTTCTCTCTTGTATTTATGTATTAAGTGTTATCTTATTCATGTGTCATTATAATGTTGGTGTAACCATTGCTGTTCAGTGCTCTATGTAACGAAGAATTTCTTCCTCACAGTGAAATATTATATCAAATGTAACTAATGTTGTTCTTATGTGAATGAGGTGAAATGATGCTTTTTGTTCTTCTGTAGCCATTTGTATGAAGTGAATACTGTTGTCTTTTGTTTGCAATTTTTTTCTTTCTCCCTACACTGTTTGAGGTGTTATAGATGTTTCATTGATGTATCCCTAATAGGAAACATCATTGGAACATGGGGCATGTGTAACATAATTATCTATATTACCTGTACTAGTTTTATCTAGATTATTTTTCTGTTTTTATCTAATGTGACTTCTGTATTACTATGCTCTTTGATACAACATCGATGTTAATGTTTTATTCTTTATTTATGATAATTTTATGTTATTGTAATTAGTCTATGAATACAAATCCAAAAGTAATGTGCTGTAAAAAAATGAAAAAGCTAAAAATTTAATTGTAATACTGGTTCATGTATAGCGAAAGGAAGTTTGTAATCAAGTAAAACTTGGAGGGGAGTCCTTCCGCAACGGAAATGGCTAGGTGGGAATAGAAAAGATGGATCTGGGTATCGAACTGCAAGGCTCATGTGTGGTATGAGTCAGTCGAGGGCTAGCAGGTAACGGATGCAACTTCTTGTGATCTGAAAGAGGCGAGAAGAACTGTAAGACAGTATAATATAGCCACGGATGTGGAAGTAATGCGGCTTATTATTCATGGCATACTTTGGTTAGCTCTGTACTATGAAAATCCGACGTTAAGAAGCGAATTTCCAGAGCTCGCCACACAGAAAGAGCCATGGATACTTTTGCCATCCTGTTTTGAATAGCACAGAAGATCGACGCTGCCACAACCTCTATCTCAAGTTAGCAGTTGAGTACTGTACGAGTATAACTGCGTGGGCAGTTATATGGTTTCGTTTTCAATAATAATTATTTTGTGTTGTGTAAATATCGTGTTGAGCCATCGTATTTGATCCTTGCTCATTTACCAAGACAGGGTCCTATCCCAAGTGCTACGATTAATCCGATAATCATGTTTTACTGAACTGGAAAGCAATTATTTTCCTTAACAAAAGTTAACAGACTTTGTGGAGTTGTAAAGTACATACTTATTTAGTGAGCATAAGTTTTAAAATACTCTATGTAGTCTTCATGAATGGACAGTTAAAGCACTCAGTTCAAAGATTCTTTTACTTTAAATAATAGTAAACACAGTTTCATGTGTAATTTAGTTAACAGTGTTTCCCGTTTTGTGTTGTGACTTAAGAGTACAGCCACGATCTGAATCTACCGATAAATTAGATTATGGGTTCCCATGCTGGTTGTTGAGACAAGTTTAAATGTCATATTGCAATAACAGAAACCAAAAATAAGTATCTGGCTACAATTATTCAAACTGTACTAGATACAGGTGCCGGCCGCTTTGGTCGAGCAGTTCTGGGCGCTTCAGTCCGGAACCACGCGGCTGCTACGGTCGTAGGTTCGAATCCTGCCTCGGGCATGGATGTGTGTGATGTCCTTAGGTTAGTTAGGTTTATGTAGTTCTAAGTCTAGGGGACTGATGACCCCAAATGTTAAGTCCCATAGTGCTTAGAGCCATTTGAACTAGATCCATTGAACAAAATAATATAAGGTAGTGAGTGTTCCTTGAAAATGCAAAACATAATCAGTACAAAAGATTAATTCATAGCTATTTCAATAGTAATAATTTTGTAGAATTAAACTGACAAAAGAACCCCTTTTCATGTCAATACTGCTCCTCCATAAGTAATTGTTTACTTATAATTATCATCATCCTTCTACTGTAATTTACAGATAGTTATGTTTTGTTGAGAGCCGGTTGTTGCCTAAACACATTAAACCTTCCCAAGTGTAGTTCAAGTCAATTCACTGGAATATTACTTGCTGAATTGTACTTCTGTCCTCTACCTTATCAGCAAATCAGAGGTTTAGTATCAAGTAAAGTCGCCTCACATAGTTAACTTTCGTTGCGAATCACACTAGTACTGATTACAACTTTGCCCAATTAGGCTCGTGATCATCCCTTTTACGTAATTACAGATTGATTGATTACTAATTGAACCTTGGCTCGATTCCCTCTTGTTTTGCTATCGTTTCCTCTTAATAAAAATCTTTGTAGAACCGAAAAATAGTCCGATACGTTTCCATTACACACGTTCACGGTCACAAAAGTCCTTTCACAGAAATAACTTTATAGGTAAACTGCAAATTTAGTAGCAGCCAGTAGTGTTACACACAACGTCTTCATCTCAGAGTGGCAGCTGCACCCCACATCCCTATAATGCCCGTTCCCTCTCTTGGCCATAGCCTAGTCATGTTGTTCTGTCTGTAGCATGCAAAAATAAACACTACAGTATTCAAGAACGTGTTACAACAGGAAAACAAAATCTCCATGTACCGTCAGTAAGGACATAAGCTTATAAAACTTCACAAAATCGGACTAAAGCACTGATGAGAGAGAACGTACATATTTTTGAATAAAATCGAGTGTTACAGATAATATTCCAATTACTCTGATAACAAAACCACACAACCTTTTGAAAACGTGAAGGGAACTAGGCTTCAGGGGCTTGTCATGGACTTTAAACATGATGAAGTGACTGGTTACCCCCACTGCTGTAATTATGTCTGGGAGAAACGCAAAAATCGGGAAACAGTGCTATGCATTCAAGAAACCACAAATTTTTCTTACTAGGCAAAAGTCATTAATGAAGTATCCCAACATTCTGTCCTAGCTCGATCGTTGTTTCGTATGGTACACGTAAATGGTCTTCCTTTCATTACATGACAAGAATAGGGAAGCTAAGGTGAAATTGCTGCAGGAAATGTGTAAACAAATCTAAAAAGAATTGGCCATCGGAAAGATAGATTCAAGAGATAGAAAAGTCAAAACAGAATTTGATAAATTGGAAGTAAATGTGTCAATATAAATAGTGCAGGAGGAATTCCACTGTTAAACATAGTGGAGAAGGGGGATTGATGGCAATAATACACTGGAGGCCTCTGCGAGTGAGTGGAACTGTCTCCTGACGTGACAGAAGAAAGGGACCTAGGCTTTTGTAGAGTGTGTGCAGTATTACATGTTCCCTAGGTGTGCAGACCGTACGGTAGGGGTGCGGACAATCGTAGTGGTGGGGCCTCCTCTGGGCATGAGACTGTGCGGTAGGGGAGGGGTAGTTCTGCAGCTTAAGCCTTCACACACACACCATCTCGCAGAACATGTAAGCTGTAGCTAGCAAGTCGGAAAACAAACGTATTAATGTGTTACGACAGTATGACAAATCGTTCAACAAGTCAACCGTTTATTATTAAAAACACAATGGTTTCAGGATGGTGCTGAAATTACAACAGAGGGAGCTATTTGTTTTCGCCTGTCTTGTACACCATTTTTTCTTTCAGTTGTTGCCATGTTAAAATCTGCTGCTTTCCCAAAACATAGCGGAGTTTTACACAACTTGACACCAATAACATGCTAATACAGTTGCAATTGCAGTAGAACTCTGAAAGAGTCTGTCGTTAATTACACAACTGAGGTCAAGTAATGTCAATAGCTTATGAAAATCTCATGCACGGAATAAAAATAAAAGGATGATTTCAAACAATGGAAAATTCAGACTGGAGTATGACAGTATTATGAATAGGATAGATTGCAACTCACAATACAGCAGAGATGTAGAGTCGCATATAGGCACAACAAAAAGACCGTCAAAAAAGTAAGCTTTCAGATAAAAAGGCCTTTACCCGAATTAGACAAAACACACACACACACACACACACACACACACACACACACACACATATGGCGCGCGCGCTCCCACGCACGCGCACATGTCTGCAAATGCAACTTACACGCAGATGACCACAGTCTTTGGCAGTTGAGGCCAGACTGTGAGCAGCGCATGATGGGAGAAGAAATCTGGGTGGTAGGGGTACAGAAGCTGGCGTATGACGGAGAGGTATAGTAGAATAGGGGTGGGGGAAAGTAATGTGATGCTTATGGGATCATAGAGGGATGAGATGGATTGTGGATAGGGCAGCTAGGTGTAATAGAGAGGTTAGATAGCTGGTAGGGAAGGGGGTGGGACAGAGAGAAGTAAAAAGACTGTGCGTCCACTAGCGGGATAGAGGACTGTGTAGTTCTGGGGTGGGAACAGATAAGGGGACAGGTAGGTGTAGACTGGTAACTAGTGAAGGTTGAGACCAGTTGGGTGTGGGAACGTAAGATATACTGCAGGGAGAGTTCACACCTGTGCAGTTCAGAAAAGCTGGTGTTGGTATCAAGGATCCAGATGGCACAGGTTGTGAAGCAGTCATTAAAATGAAGAACGATGTGTTGGGCAGTGCATTTAGCAACTGGGTGGTTCAGCTTTTTCTTGGCCACATTTCGTCAGTTGAAATTCATGTGGACAGATAGCTTGTTGGTTGTCATGCTAATGTAGAATGTAGCAGAGTGGTTGCAGCTTAGCTTGTAGATTACATGACTGATTTAACAGATAGACCTGCCTTTAATAGGGTATGTGATGTCTGCGACCGCACTGGAGAAGTGTGGGACAAGTTTTGAGTCTAGATCTATTACAGGGATATGAGCTATGAGGCAGGGAATAAGAGGTTGAGAGCAGGGTGAGGTAGGGATGGACGAGGATATTGTGTAGGTGGGAAGCGGAATACCATTGTTGGAGGGGTGGGAAGGATAGTGGGTAGGACATTCTTCATTTCAGGACACGACGAGTTGTAGCCGAAACATTGGAGGAGAATGTGATTCAGTTGCTCCAGTCCTGGGCAGTACAGAGTCACAAGCGGAATGCTCACCTGTGGCCGGACGCTGGGAGGTGAGGGGTGACTGGAGAGATAAGGTATGGAAGATGTGTTTCTGTACAACTGTGGGGTAAAAGTGATTTCTTCATTTACTTTTCTAGATACTAATTTTCGTATTTTCTTCATAAAATTACGTTATTTAATTGAAAAATTTGTAGTCACTTGTACACCACAGTATATTAGAAAGTTTCGCATGTAAGTTATGTCGGGAAATATTCTCTTCTTTTCACGCAACCATTTGCCAAAACTTCGTTTCGGTATCTCGAACTGTTTGTGAGATATGAGGACTATTGTGAATATTTCACTTCAGCTCTGTTGTTTATGCACAAGATGGGAAGTGAGTGCACGACATACAATTCATTTTCCCAAGGCAGGCGACAGATACTGATATTGTCTCAAGTTTAAATAAAAGTTCAATATGTTACCTCCATTTTGTATGCAGTAATATGGGATCCAACGTGCACCAAACGCAAACACTTAGCGACCCCATTTTTCATTGCAAACCATTCGAATCGCAGTGCTTACTAAATATAGAAATATCAAAGTAATTATGACCTTTAATAAAATGGTAGACAGTTCATCACAAAGCTCTCGAATGGAGTACGTGGCTCTCATTTTTTTATCAGAGTTTCTTTAATGTCGTTTGAGAAAGGTTGCAGTGCAACCGGCGTGCACACGCATCCATTCCCGCAGTGTAGTCGAGGCGGGCAGGGACCATTTCATTCGTAACGGACGAAGCTCGCACCTCAGTAGGCTACAGGCAGTTTAGGCGGTCGTTCCTTCGGAACAGAGGCCTAGACTCGCCCGGCGCTGAGAATTGGAATGCGCTCCTGCACGCTTGCCAAGTCACACTGTGCGAGCTGTACCGACTACACTACGCTGAACTCCTACAGCAAATAACTTCATATTTTATGTTACGATCTTGTGAAGGCTTTACTCACCGATATTTGGTTACTTAACATTTAATTATGTCAAATCCTATCAAGAGTGATGCATTTTTGATGAATCTTTAATGTGCATTACTATTAAAGCAGCTTACCTACATAACACGAAAATAACTAAATACGGAAATTCTTTGACCAGCAATATAACGTTTCCCGTCATTTTATTACAATAAATCCTTCTAAAACGATGCAGTTTCGAAAGATCCTCTAAGTACTGATGCTTAGAAACAGCGTATATCCATAAGATGGGCTTCAGATGAGAACGTCAAGTACAATATGGCGCATCGCAAGTTCTGTTTGTAGTGTAGAGAGTATTCTTGCTTCTTATTGATTCAGTCCTGCGTACCACGTTGCTGATATATCGCAGAACCTATTTCGTGTTTCATGCGAGTGAACGTAAAGTAACAGGAAGTGCCGTCACAAAATTTGTACAGTTGCACGTCAAGGTTAGCTAACCCGTCGTAAGCGTGGCTTTAATGACCTGCCACGGACTTCAGAAATGGCGAGGTGACTGGTTAACACGACTGCTATAATTACATCTGGCAGATACGCAAAAATTGGAAGACTGTGCTATGCAACTAAAGAAAATCAGAAAAATTTCATACTAGGGAAAAGTCATTAATGAAATATCCCAGCGTTCAATCTTAGCTCGACCGCTCTTTAGTGTGGCACATGTAAATGGTCTTCCTTTCAATACGCTATGAAGTCGAAATGGCTGCGGGAAAAGTGTGAACAAATCGAAAAAGAAATGATCGTTGGAAAGACAGGTTCAGCATACGGAAAAGTCAGAACAACGTTCGGTGAAATTAAAAGTAAAGGTGTCAACATAAATAGTGCAGGAGGAATTGCGCTGTTAGATGTAGAGGAGAGAGCGGATTGCTGGAGGGAATACAATGAATGCCTCTGTGAGAGGGAGGAACTGTCTCCTGACGCGACTGAAGAAGAAATGGAAGTCAATTTGGGAGACACAGGACATCCAGGATTACTATCACAGTTTGACAGAGCTTTGGAGGACTTACGATATAATAAGGTAGAAGGCAGAGATAACATTCTTTCGGGATTTCTAAAATCATTTGGGGAAATGGCAACCAAAAGACTATCTATGAGATAGGATACATACCATCAGCCTATCAGAAAAAGTTATCTATCAGTTCCGAAGACAACAACGGCAGAAAAGAACAGGAATTATTGCACAAGCAACTTAACGGCTAACACACCGAAGTTTCTGACAAGAGTAACATTCAGAAGTAATAAGAGGAAAATTGAGGACCTGCTAGATGACGATCAGTTTGCGTTTACAAAAGATAAAGCCGCCAAAGATGCACTTCCTAAGTTGCGATCAGAACCCTTCGAAATCAAAACTGGAGTCCGACAGGGGGACGGATTATCTCCAATGCTTTCCAATATTGCTCTGGAAAAAATCATCGGGGAATGGGAATCTCATGTAAAGGGCATCCAAATTGGTATAAAAAAAGACAACCGAATAAAAGTCAAGTTCCATGCTTACGCTGATGATATTGCAATTATCACCAATAACAGAACAGAAGCGATTCACGCAGTGGAAAAACTACATGAAATTTCAGGAAAAACCGGACTACAGATATCTTATAAAAAACCAAATATATGGAAAGACAACCAGAAAATAGATCCCCTTTAATCAGAAGACATGGTAAAACTGCACAAGTCTGCCATTTTAAATACCTCGGAGGAATTATTCAGTCCTCAGGATTAAACCGAATCGCCAATGAACAGAGAATCACCAAGCTCCAGAAGGCCTCCAAGATAACATGGAAGCATCACAACAAGAAGTGCATTTCGACTGACGCAAAATTAAGGCACTATAGAACAGTGATTCTTCCAGAAGAAATCTGCGCAGCTGAAACGATGGTGATTGATGGTCATTCAAAAATTAGGGAAATAGAAAAGCAGGAAAGAAAGATTCTCAGGAAGATTTACGGGGCAATCAACAAAAACGGCATTTGGATGAAGAGACCACAAAACGAGCTCTTTGTAAATACCAACTGAGTAACAGACGAAAACAGAAAACGCCGAGCCAAATTTAATACACATGTCTACACAGGATGGAAGACTTCAGAGAAGCAAGGAAACTTTTCAATATAACAACAAAGAGTGAATGCGGCACAGAATGGCTGAAAGGAGTCCAGAGGGATCTGCAGCAGATCAACATAAAAAATCTCGAAGACCGCACTGAGTGCTGGAATAAAATCACAAGCGTGAAGTTTGAGGAAAGAACATGGCGCTAGCCTGTTAAAAAATGGATAGAAGAACGGAAGAAGGAGCATTCTGGGGAGACGAAGAGTTTTTGGGAAGCAAGGAATAAAAACGTCCGGAGTTGAAATTATGAATTAAATTCAAACGCTCTCCTAAAGGAGAACAATCGTCACAATAGTAAATAATAATAATAATAATATATACACTTACTTAATTGTTGACAAGATGCTGTAGTTAACATTCCAAACTCCTTAATCAATTCTCTACTAGCCGATCGTGGACGATAACCGCAAATGTTTCCTACGGAAAGTTTTTGTGCAACGGAAGTATTCGGTGTTAGAGATAGATGGCCGTAAAATATAATATCATAGTATATTACTGAAAAAAGCAAAGTAAATTAATTTACCATTCTGTTTTTTCCAAAACATGCAGTGATACAAGTACGAAAGTGGTCAAATTCAGCTGCTTAGTAAGCTTCAGAAAGCGTTTTCGAGTACTTAATTTCCCATACTTTTTTTAAGATGTCGTCTTAGTTGTAACCTTTGATGTTCAAAGCTGAATATACTGTTATCGTGCGTTTTGTGGGTTTCTTTTATGTGGTTAACAGAGAGAGACATCTGTAGAAAATCAGAAAATAATTATTTTAGAGACATAATTCACAATTTCTTAATTTAGCGTACAAGTACGGGGATTGATTTTAATACTTGTGCTATCTTCAAAATGACCACTCGTGGTTGCTTCATC
Source organism: Schistocerca americana (assembly GCF_021461395.2). Classification (NCBI taxonomy): domain Eukaryota; kingdom Metazoa; phylum Arthropoda; class Insecta; order Orthoptera; family Acrididae; genus Schistocerca; species Schistocerca americana. The sequence goes on from NC_060123.1 coordinate 229,647,204, forward strand.
CCTATGAATTTGACCCCATTGCTGCACAATGGCCTCCTCCAGGTTTTTCACTGCATTCTGGTCTTCAGCAACTCGCACCCAAGCTCCTTCATGCTCTCTAATGGCATCTGCCCAGCTTTCTTTACGTTATAGTCTCAAGCTTTCCTCGTCCCTTGGAATTTAACAAAGAATTACCTTGGCCCATCTGCAATCTTGTCACATGGCTGTGTATCCTTCTTATCTCCAACCAAGTCATAACTATGTCTTCCACTGCACATCTTTCTTATCGTAGTCCACTTATTTGATTTCTTGTGTCTCGTGGTAATTCGCAACTTACTTCCCTTCCTTGTTCACTGAGCAACACTCAGTATGACTTCACAAATAATTCTTAGCACTTCATTCTAGCTGTTTAAACAAGCTGATGAGTCTTTGTATTTGTGGGAAATGAAGACGATGACTCGGTAAACAGGAAAGGAATTTGTTGAGTAAAAATGATCTGCAGTGCTTTTGGTAAACTAAATAGAATAAGCAAAACAAAGACTTCAATGTGTCAGAAATCTAGAGCTGACAAGCAATGTGTGAAACTAATTTTCATTTGTAGCAGTGAGAGATGGAATTCTAACTAACCATCTTGTCAACAATTAAGTAAGTGTATATATTATTATTATTAGTAGTATTATTATTATAACGATTGCTCCCCTTTAGGAGAGCATTTGAAGTTGAATTCATAATTTCAACTCCGGGCGTTTTTCTTCTTTGCTTCCCAAAAACTCTTCATCTTCCCAGAATGCTCCTTCTTCCGTTCTTCTATCCACTCCTTAACAGGCTGGCGCCATGTTCTTTCCTCAAACTTCACGCTTGTAATTTTATTCCAGCACTCAGTGCGGTCTTCGAGATTTTTTATGTTGATCTGCTGCAGATCCCTCTGGACTCCTTTCAGCCATTCTGTGCCGCATTCACTCTTTGTTGTTATATTGAAAAGTTTCCTTGCTGCTCTGAAGTCTTCCATCCTGTGTAGACATGTGTATAAAATTTGGCTCGGCGTTTTCTGTTTTCGTCTGTTACTCAGTTGGTATTTACAAAGAGCTCGTTTTGTGGTCTCTTCATCCAAATGCCGTTTTTGTTGATTGCCCCGTAAATCTTCCTGAGAATCTTTCTTTCCTGCTTTTCTATTTCCCTAATTTTTGAATGACCATCAATCACCATCGTTTCAGCTGCGCAGATTTCTTCTGGAAGAATCACTGTTCTATAGTGCCTTAATTTTGCGTCAGTCGAAATGCACTTCTTGTTGTGATGCTTCCATGTTATCTTGGAGGCCTTCTGGAGCTTGGTGATTCTCTGTTCATTGGCGATTCGGTTTAATCCTGAGGACTGAATAATTCCTCCGAGGTATTTAAAATGGCAGACTTGTGCGGTTTTACCATGTCTTCTGATTAAAGAGGATCTATTTTCTGGCTGTCTTTCCATATATTTGATTTTTTCATAAGATATCTGTAGTCCGGTTTTTCCTGAAATTTCATGTAGTTTTCCCACGGCGCGAATCGCTTCTGTTCTGTTATTGGTGATATTTGCAATGTCGTCAGCGAAAGCATGGAACTTGACTTTTATTCGGTTGTCTTTTTTGATACCAATTTGGATGACCTTTACATGAGATTCCAATTCCCTGATGATCTTTTCCAGAGCAATATTGGAAAGCATTGGAGATAAATTAACAATTTTTTGAAGCAATATTTGAACGCATTGGAGATAAATTAGCAATTTTTTGAACTGTTTTTCCTTTGCTTGCACTCTGAGTCCTTTCACCTTGCCAAATTTAATTATTCTAGACCAAAGAGAAGTACCCTATAGGTTTTAATGAGTGAACTGCGAGTCTCAAAATGTGTGACATAAATGGCTGCAGCTTTATATTGCTTTGACTCAGAAGTTAATTTTTTACACCACCAAAGAATTATAGACCTCAGTATCTGATATAAATTTCAGCTTGATGCGTCTACCCGTCACTGAGGAAAAGGGGTCTTAACAGGAGGACGGAGAGAAAGACAGTCGGATAATAAACGGAAAAAAATTCTTCATGTGATATAATGAAAAAATTAACAATTTAGGATTTTTCCCTTTACTTGTACTGCGGAACCTTTCTTCTTACCAAATTTCATGATTCTAACCCAGTGAGAAGAAACCTATAGGTTTTTATGAGTGAGTTCGCGAACGTCAAAATATGTGGCATTTTAACTGCATTGATTTAGAAGAAGCTAACGTTTGTTATACCGCGAAAGGCCATAGACCTTAGTATGTAACATAAATTTGAACTGATACGTCTACCCATTCCTGAGGAAAAAGAGTCGTAACACACATGCGGACAGAGAGACAGTCAACGAATGACAAAAGAAATTTCGTGTGTTATAATAAATTACACATTAACAATATTCGAATTTTTTTGTTTGGCTGTACTGTGAAACCTTGCTTCGTAACAAATTTCATGAAAATGGGTGAACGAGAAGTACCATGTAGGTTTTGATGATGAATTCGCGAGTATCAAACCATGTGAAACAAAAAGCCGTATGACTTAGTCGCATTGGCTTAGAACCTTACATTTATTACACCGCCAAGTTACTATAGATCTTAATATGTGACATAAATTTCAACTTTATACGTCTACCATTTCCTTAGAAAAATGGTTCTCAACAGTTGCTCGGAAAGACATTTGCCGACTGGGGTACGAAACCATAAAAACGAGCTCAAAGACTTTCTGCTGGAAAACTCCGTCGATTTTTACTTTTTTAAAACTGAAAGATTTTCTACTATTGTGTTAATTCAGTTGTAAATGGACAGTATTGAGCCATACAAGATTATTCGCAAGTATTTTCGGGGTCTCAGAAGACGACTGTACGAAAACTACAAGACTTATGGAAAAGCGACACTCATCAGTGGATAAAGCATGAGGTATAGTTGCACTGCGGGGCAGGCGTATCGTACGATCTGTATTGTCGCATAAAATTTGTGCACGCACGCTGATAGGCGACTCAATGAATGGATTTCCACAACGGGTTGCTGTCGCACCTTCCCAGCAAATTCGTGTCAGTAAACTGCACACACGCGTTGACGTTTGCCGCGTCACAAACGGTGCCCCCATTGATAACCTGTAATGTGAGTTAAGATCTTGGAGAGAGGCTCGATCCACTGATGTGTGTCTGCTTCCTGTACTTCTTGTAGTTTTCGTGCATTCGTCTTCTGAAAACCCAGAAGTACTTATGAGTAACCCTGCATACATAGCTTAAATGAGTTGAACACATAAAATCAGTTGTGCAGTGGTATGAAGTCTCGTACAAGAGTCTTGTAGGATGCTGAGATCCGCATCAGCCCAAAATAAGTGATGAAGTGGAAGGAATTCGAAGGGATAGTGCCATATTTGTGACTGGCCAGGTAGGCCAGTGAGAAAGTGTTATGTATAAGCTCAGCTATCTTACATGGGAATTTCTGCAAGAAATTATTTTTCGAAAATACGTTATGTAAGTGTGGACAATTGACAACAGAGGCAGAGCATGGAACGATTACAGTTCAAAAATGGTTCAAATGGCTCTGAGCACTATGGGACTCAACTGCTGAGGTCATTAGTCCCCTAGAACTTAGAACTAGTTAAACCTAACTAACCTAAGGACATCACAAACATCCATGCCCGAGGCAGGATTCGAACCTGCGACCGTAGCGGTCTTGCGGTTCCAGACTGCAGCGCCTTTAACCGCACGGCCACTTCGGCCGGCAACGATTACAGTACCTGTCGCATAGCTCACGCTTAGATTACGACAACTTAGGGTAATTAGGGACCTCAAGGAGATTTTCAACATTTTCAACATTTCGCGGCCCTGTCAGCAACTGTATAAATATTAATTTTAATTTTAAAAATCAACAGGCTCAGTTGCACAGATTAGCTAGATTTACCCAACCTTCTTCAGAATAAAAGTAACTACCGTTTGTCCATAATGGACATCGTCAAGCTAAAACTACAAATATATAAATTATCGTCAGACTGTAAAAACTTACCTGAAACTGCCTCGGCCCCATTTCGCGACCGCGATGCGGCAGCCACGACTGCTGTACTGGAACTAATTTATGGATTTGTAGTTTTAGCTTGACATTGTCCATCATGGACGTACGGTAGTTACTTTTATTCTGAAGAAGGTTGGGTAACTGAGGCTGTTGATTTTTAAAATTAAAATTAACCTTAAGGAGACATGCAGACAATAATACTTTACTCGCACCATACACAAAAGGAAGTAGGTAATAACGGGACAAACTACATTACAGTGTTGCATGTATTACAGAGTATGCATGTAGATGTAGATGAAAGTAGAATGTTCCAAGCACACTGGATTTAAACAATTCTTGTCTACTGGTGTGTCCCTGTGTAACTTTTATACCAGTTTGTAGGAAATACATCGTTTGGATATTTCTCATTGTATGACCAGTAAATTACAAGGTTCCTGTCAGAGATTTCTTTGCACAAAACTGTTATCGCCTCTAAATCAGTTTTCGGTGCACACATAGAACATACTCCCGGTAAATCACGAAATTACCTATATGCGCAGCGGCTTTAACGTTATAGTCACAACAAATTATCGTTTTGATATGTCCTTAGGATCAGGAGGCAGCAGCTATAAGAAGTATTCGTCTGTACAACGATGCGCTTCCGTTTTTCGTCATCTTGTCGTCGACGGCACGTTATACTCTTTTTCTGCCATATTAGATTAGACACAATGTTTCCGACATAAATTTACTGTATAGTGAGTGTATCCCATAGGATATAGAATATGTCAATAAACAAGACCACACGATATGTGTTTACAGAAAACGGTTATGCTAATGTTCTTTCCTCAGATCCTGTGTGAAATGGTCTTCACGGATGTAGACTAAACATGTATCATCAAACATAGCAGTTTCCAACACTTGTCTGCATTTGTCACATTACTGCACTGTAGTCGTGCAGAAGACTTCTTTTACGCAGCATACACGTTATTTGAAATTATTACACGGCCCAGTCACATTAATGTTCGACGTCAACGTGCAATAACGGCATAACGCCAGTGGACGCTACGTAAACCGTATGGCGTGAGGGGGGGGGGGGGGGGGGGCGGAAAACAGTGCTCTTGTTGACTGCAGAGACGGAGCGATTTAACTGCGTCGAATAGGGCATGTTCATTGGCTTTGGGACAAGGGTGGAAGCATTTCCGAAACGACTAAACTTGTAAACCGTTCGGGTGTCGCCTTGGTTAAAGTATATCGAGCATTGCAAAATGGCACTCTCAAAAACCAGCGGCAAGGCAACTATGGTGCACGACGGGCCATATATGACGTGAAATGATAATTAAATCAAGACCCTAAGCTGTCGACAGCCGTTCATATACATTAACGGGGGCAGTTAAAAATGTGTGCCCCGACCGGGACTCGAACCCGAGATCTCCTGCTTGCATGGCAGACGCTCTGGCAAATGGCACTGAGCACTATGGGACTTAACATCTGAGGTCATCAGTCCCCTAGAACTTAGAACTACTTGAACCTAGCTAACCAAAGGACATCACACACATCTATGCCCGAGGCAGGATTCGAACCTGCGACCGTAGCGGTCGCACGGTTCCAGAGTGAAGCGCCTAGAACCGCTAGGCAACACCGGCCGGCGGCAGATGCTGTATCCATCTGAGCCACCGACAGCATAGGCCATAGAGGATAGTGCGACTGTAGGGATTTATCCCTTTCACGCTCCCCGTGAGACCCACATTCCCAACTTAATTTCCAAACGCTACATTCGTTGTGCCCCTGCCCATTACATTCATTACTCGCGGCAGACAATCTTACCCAGCCTCGTAAGAGTTCGGGCAATGCGTGTGCATCCAGCACAGAAGAAGACGGTCAATGGCCGGTTAGCCTTAACTATATGACGATGGTATCTGTTCTTTCGGACATGTCCGAAAGAACAGATACCATCTTCATATATATGACGTGGGTGAACGATGGCTGCGAAGATGTGTACGGGCGAACAGACTTACGAGTGTTGAACAAATGGCCGCCCAGATGAATCAAGGTACTGACAACAGTGCGTCTTCATCGACCGTTCAGCAAACGTTGCTCTGCAGCAGCCACCTACTTCATGCACCCACGCTGACAGCTATTCATGGGTGAAGAAGATTGGAATTTGCACGCCTGTACCGCACCTGGACTTCCACTGATTGGCGACAGGTGGTCTTTTCACGTCACGTTTTATGCTCCATCGGACAGGCAGCCGTTCGCGTGTGCCGCGTGAAACGGTTGAAAGCGAAGGACCACGACGGACGGGGCCGCGTTATAGTTTGGGGAACGTTTCGTGTCATTCCCTGGGCGATCTCGTCATTCTGGAAGGCACAACGGATCAACACAAGTATTTATTTATCCTTAGAGACCGTTTCCACCCCGACATGCAACTCGTTTTTCCTCAGCACGATGTCATCTGCCAACAGGTGCCTCACAGCTCACGGTGTACGCGTGAGGCTTGAAGAGCAGCAGGATCAGTTTGCCATACTCCCCTGGCTATTTAAACTCCCCGGATTTAAACCCAATCTACAATCTGTGGGACCATGTCGGTCGTATTCTTCGCGTCATGAACCCTCAACCGAGAAACCTAGCGCAGCTAGCTGGCCGCGGCACTGGAGTCGGCATGGCTCCACACTCCGTCGATACCGTCCAGAATCTCACGGACTCTGTTCCTGCACGTCTCACAGTGGTCCATGCTGCAAAATGTGATTATTCAGGCTTTTAACAGGTGTTCACATTTATGTTACTGAACAGTGTGATAAAACACTACTAGCCATTAAAATTGCTACACCCCGAAGATGTCGTGCTACAGACGCGAAATTTAACCGACAGGAAGAAGATCCTGTGATATGCAAATGATTAGCTTTTCAGAGCATTCACACAAGGCTGGCGCCGGTGGCGACACCTACAACGTGCCGACATGAGGAAAGTTTCCAATCGATTTCTCATACACAAACAGCAGTTGACCGGCGTTGCCTGGTGGAGCGTTGTTGGGATGCCTCGTATAAGGAGGAGAAGTGCGTACCTTCACGTTTCTGACTTTGATAAAGGTCGGATTGTACTCTATCGTGGTTGCAGTTTATCGTATCGCGGCATTGCTGCTCGCGTTGGTCGAGATCCAATGACTGTCAGCAGAATATGGAATCGGTGGGTTCAGGGGGGTAATACGGAACGCCGTGCTGGATCCCAACGGCCTTGTATCACTAGCAATCGAGATGACAGGCATCTTATCCGCATGGCTGTAATGGATCGTGCAGCCACGTCTCGATCCCTGAGTCAACAGATGGCGACGTTTGCAAGACAACAACCACGTGGATGAACAGTTCGACGACGTTTGTAGCAGCATGGACTATCAGCTCGGAGACCATGGCTGCGGTTACCCTTGACGCTGCATCACAGACAGTAGCGCCTGCGATGGTGTACTCAACGACAAACCTGGGTACACGAATGGCAAAACGTCATTTTTTCGGATGAATCCAGGTTCTGTTTACAGCATCATGATGGTGGCATCCGTGTTCGGCGACATCGCGGTGAACGCACATTGGAAGCGCGTATTCGTCATCGCTATACTGGCGTATCACCCTGCGTGATGGTATGGGGTGCCATTGGTTACACGTCTTGGTCACCTCTTGTTCGCATTGACGGCACTTTGAACAGTGGACGTTACATTTCAGATGTGTTACGACCCGTGGCTCTACCCTTCGTTCGGACCCTGCGAAACCCTAAATTTCAGCTGGATAATGCACGACCGCATGTTGCAGGTTCTGTACGGGCCTTTCTGGATACAGAAAATGTTCGACTGCTGCCCTGGCCAGCACATTCTCCAGATCTCTCACCAACTGCAAACGTCTGGTCAATGGTGGCCGAGCAACTGGCTCGTCACAATACGCCAGTCACTATTGATGAACTGTGGTATCGTGTTGAAGCTACATGGACAGGTGTACCTGTACACACCATCCAAGCTCTGTTTGACTCAATGCCCAGGTGTATCAAGGCCGTTATTACGGCCGGAGGAGGTTGTTCTGGGTACTGATTTATCAGGATCTATGCACCGAAATTGCGTGAAAATGTAATCACATGTCAGTTCTAATATAATATATTTGTCCAATGAATACACGTTTATCATCTGCATTTCTTCTTAGTGTAGCAATTTTAATGGCCAGTAGTGTATGTACATCAAATGGTTCTACTAAGGAATTCGTCAATGTAATAGGAGGAGTTGGCCTTTAAGAAACCATTCAGGCTCCTCTTGAACTCAAATTTATTACCAGCGAAACTTTTAATGTTTGCTGGCAGATTACTGAAAATATGTTTCCCTGAATAATCAACATTTTTTTGGATAAAAATAAGTGACTTAAATCTTACTTCTAGTATTGATTCCATGAACTGAGCTCTTGGTTTAAGAAAGAGACACGTCATTTCTGATAAACTTAATCAAGAAGTAAATATATTGGCAAACATAGTTACTACCCCCAGTTTCTTGAACAGGCATCTGAAGGATGTCCTTGACTTCAAACAGCAAATAATTCGCATTACACGCGTTTTGACTCGGAGAAATTTTGCCTGAATTGATAGTTACCCCAAAAAATGATCCCGTGTGACGTTATGAAATGGAAGTACGCAAAGTCTGATTTTTTAAATTTTTTTACAGTAACTCTGTGTTACAACGTCCACAGTCGAAATGATAGGCATACACACCAACTCATGGCCTTTGCTGCCCTGCTGTTATCTGAAAATTCGCTGTAGTCGGTTCTTCCTCGATCGTAAATCTCGAGTAGGGATCATGAGACCATGATAAGATGGATTAACGTGCGTAATGAGGCAGACATATTTGCTCTGCTTCATATCTGAATACAACAGGACAGCAAGAAGTTAATATTCGTCTGATGCACCATTTACCAACCCTTGTATACTGGCTTGCAGAGTATGTATGTACTTGTATAGAGTAGAGATGGAATAATTCGTTCATGGTCGGGACTAGTTCACTAGTGGCCGGTCCCCTTTTCGACTCACTCCTGTTTACTTGTTCACCATAACTTTATTTATTTTTGTTGCTTTGTTCTGCGTTAACAAACTGATGTCCAACCACAGATCTGCAAACTCTATCACTGTGTAGCAGATCTTAGAGGGCAGGGCAGTCCGCAAGGTCTCCTTGTCATTTAAATATCTTATATACATCAAACGCAAGTAGTTTCAGATAGTTTCGAAATTCCAACTAAAATTGTTGGTGACACGAGCAAGGGAAACAGATTGGCATGGGCTCCAGGTTGTTCGCCTACTCTGACTCAAACGCTGCAATTTGAAAATGGTATCAGGAACTGTTCTGATAAATTCAGTTGATTCCATTTCAAAATTTAATTCTTTTAGCAACTCGTGGAAATTATAGATATAGTAACTGATATATTACCATTGCTAGATGTTATTTTTAAAGGCTAAACTTCGGTTACACGATAAATCGGTCTAATCTAAAATCCGTAAATTCAACTAAATACCTAGGTATTACAATGACGAACAACTTAAATTGGGAGGAACACGTAGAAAATGTTGTGGGGAAGGCTAACCAAAGACTGCGTTTTATTGACCGGACACTTGGAAAATGTAACAGACCTAATAAGGAGACTGCCTACACTACGCTTGTCCGTCCTCCTTTAGAATACTGCTAAGTGGTGTGGGATCCTTACCAGATAGGACTGACGGGGTACATCGAAAAAGTTCAAAGACAGGCAGCACGTTCTGTATTATCGCGAAATATGGGATAGAGTGTCACAGAAATGATGCAGTATTTGGGCTGGAAATCATTAAAAGAAAGGCGTTTTTCGTTGCGACGGAATCTTCTCACGAAATTCCAATCACCAACTTTCTCCTCTGAATGCGAAAATATTTTGCTGACACCGAACTACATAGAGAGGAACGCTCACCACGAGAAAAGAAGGGGAATCAGAGCTCGTACGGAAAGATATAGGTGTTCATTCTTTCCGCGCGCTATACGAGATTGGAATAATAGAGGATTGTGAGGGTGGTTCGATGAACCCTCTGCCAGGCACTTGAATGTGATTTGCAGAGTATCGATGTAGATGTAGAGTTTTATGGGCACTGTGTTTTCGAAATTGTACGCTAGTATATCTAGCAAACAATTTCTAGCAAATCGGAAATTCTTGTTAATTTTAACATACAATTACAACAGAGCTATAAATTACCGATCGTAGATGCTGGACAGCGTTCACGAAGAACTAAGTCTCGAAATTTATTGAAGGGTTTGAAACTGAACGAAAATGGGTGAACACAATGAACGAAAGGAACTATAACTGAAAGGAGAATGGTGGAAATGGAACGAGGAACAAGTGAGCACCCAAGGAGGACGAGACGGTCTGAACGAAACCGAGATGGGAAGGAGGAACGGCAAACTGGACCTAGGGAGGAGATGGAAGCTATCAGAATACACTGTCAGTTGGGAATGAGATCTGGTGGAAATTGAATGAGGAACGAGACCGAGACGGGAATAAGAAATGGCGGAATTGGTACTGGGAATAAGGCCACAGTAGGAATGTGGAGCAGCAGAACAGCAACTAGGAATGAAACTGAGGTTATTAGGATCAGCAATGGACTGGGAACGAGAAATGGCGGGATTGAAACGAGGGAAGAGACCAAGGTGGGAATGAGGAACGGTGGAATTGGAACTAGGAATGTGATCAAGGCTGCCAGAATCCGGAGGTGGTGTGCAACAAGGAACAGTGGAAGTGGAATGAGGAACGAGACTGAATGGGATCGAGGAATGGGGAAACTGGTATGAGGAACGACACTGAGGTGGGAACGAGGAACATCAGAAGTGGAACGAGGAACGGGACTGAGGCTGAGTGAGACTAACCTGAAGGGAATGGTGAACGACTGTTCCTCAGAAGTCGTTCCTCCGTCCTACCAAACAGTTTAGCGAACGGTTAATTTCGACCTGTTGCCATCTCGAGAAGGAAGCTCCACCTCTAGTACAGATGTACTGCTGCCCAGTTTCCTGTATTTCACTGTGCATGAATATGGGGCGTACAGCTGTAGAAGGCCGTAATAAAAGATTTAAAATTTACTTACAAACGTCTTTTTAAAACGAAACTCAACGCAATCACCCTTGGAAACAAACGAGTGCTGGCTTAGGGTATTTTATTTATAAAAGACCAATGTTAAATGCATAATTTGTAGCAATTTCTAACTGGTTTCGCCTGCGCTTTAACACTCACAGCTATCCAGGGCGGATAGACTAGCACTGGTACAGTATAAAATAAAGCATTTCTGAAAAAAGAGAAGCACGGTCTGTCTGAAAATATATGACTGGAGTGTAGCTTTATATGGAGCTTTTGAAATTTGATGTTACTTGATAATGCTGACGATCAGAAAGGATAACTAAAGAAGAGGTACTGAATTAAGCTGGAGAGAAATAAAATTTATGGTACAGATTAACTAAAAGAATGACTAGGTTGTTGGACACCTCCTGAAGTGTCAGGAAATAGTTAATTTAGTAATGGAGTGGCAGTGGCATCTGGGGGTTACAAAAGTAGAGTGATTTTGGTTGGTTGGGAGAGGAGATCAAACTGCGAGGTCATCGGTCTCATAGGATTAGGGAAGGAAGTCGGCCGTGCCCTTTTCAAAGGAACCATCCCGGCATTTGCCTGAAGAGATTTAGGGAAATCACGGAAAACCTAAATCAGGATGGCCGGAAGCGGGATTGAACCGTCGTCCTTCCGAATAAGTAGAGTGAGACTGAGTCTTGGTTACTGTAAGCAGATTCAAGTGAATGTACGTTAGAGTAGTTTTGCTGCGATGAAGAGACTTGCCAGTATAGATTAGCGTGCAGAGTGCATCTGATGTCTTTGGACTGAAGATGACAACAACAACAATAACTTCATCAGGCCGTAAGTACCGTGTAAGAAAGCATTTTGTACTCCAGACGTTGCTATATTTCACCAAATAATAAATACTCGAATTTTTAATGTAGTTGGTTATGAAGCAATGGCAAACAAAAGAGCCAAGGGAGGCAGAGTCAACCCCCTTAAAGAAGGAGCCCAATTACTCATGAGAAAAGTATTGCCGTGTGGCAGAAGTATAACAATACGTCTTCAAAATCACGTTTCCTACAACTGAGGTAGTCCTCTACGGCTGCGTTGCAGAAGCTGTATGTGAAGCTGCAGTTTAAAAAAAATGTGTCCTCCAGTTCGTAAGAGAGAAAGCCATTCACAGAATACCATTTCACTCGTTTACGTAATCTATACTGCAGATCCGATCAGCTAAAGCCTAATTATCAAAATTCAACGTTTCAAAGTAAAGTTACTATCTTAAAGCAGCCTGCCAGCCCTGCGTTATTCAAAATTTTGCGCTGGCCGTAGGGCTCCATTCAGTCCACTAAGCCGGAATCAACGACTTGCCCCGCGCAGCTTTCATGCTACGTAGCTGAGACCGCGGCCCATGCAACACTATCTGGAGATGGGTCCTCGTGGGGATGTTTCGTCCTCTTTCTTTCTGTACACAACGGCAGTATTACACTTATGAAACCACCATACATAACATTTGAAATAGGAAATTATAAAAGAAAAAGTCAACAGAAACGTAACTCAAGTCAATATTATATGAAAGTCAATGCCGAAGTCGAACGGCAACTTAATTTACAGCTGGACAGCTATTTAACGCCGGAATTCTTCCTGAAGACAATATAACTCTTTCTGAATTCAGTTATAATGGAAAATACTCGTATTACAAATTATACAAATTAGGAAAACAAAACTTCATTCAGAATGCTATTTTAAAATTAGTCCCCGGGTATCAATGAGCTCTCGATTCTGTTCTACGTTTCTCTTTCTGATCTAACTGGAGTTGAGCTCAGGAAGATATATGATAAATTATGGAAAAATAACAGATTTCCGCTGAGATTCGCAGAACTATTATTACTGTTCTGATTCTAAGAAATCAAATTCTCGAGGTTTACAGAACTGTATAAATATAACAATTGTAAATGCAGACTTCAAATCCCTGACGCGACTCATGAACAGCGTGAACATCAACGGACAGCTGTCGGTTCCAGAGCCACCCGAGAAGGCCGTTCGCCAGAGCTGTCCAGTGTCCACAACGCTGTGTGATCTTGTTGTACAAGCTCTTAATGTGTTGGCCGGAGAGAAACTCAAGCTGCATGGAACAGGACAGAGGCAATAAGAAAGCTGTCACACAATGACATTGGAACGAAAACTCCAAGCACCATTTTATGTCCGAGTGGGACGGATAGGCACACAGCGCATGTTTTCGTCTGAAGGTGTGCAACAGAGAGACATGATAAAATGAAGACTCGACAGAATTTGAAGTTCCCCGGATTTCAGCAAACGACACGTTTCTCAGTATTTTGCAAAAACGGCTTTAGAGAGGAACATTATTGGCAAATGTGTGTACTTCTTTCAGTGTAGGGAAAGAAGGTGTTAAACAACAGCAACGGAAGTTTCTAACAAACAATTAGATTGCAGAGCTAAGAATGTCAACTGGCGAATCAAATGTAAGGACGTACCCAGAGCAAATGTTGCAGAATGCTATGGAGGAATTGTAGTGTGAACACATCACTGCTAGGCCAGATGTAAGGTACTTCACCTACTTCTCAGAGCTTGCTTAGTACTTTCATTCTCATTGCAATAACTATCAGTTGGAGCCTTTGTCGGTAGGTACGTGCCCAGCCGGTCGGCGCAGTTCAACCACCACCTTCACGCAGGTTCCGCAGCGGCACTGCTCGAGTTACTCGACGCTTCCTACGGACCTGTCAGCACTTGATGACAACATGCGCTGCAGCAGTCCGGTAAAAGTCTGTCCCTCAATATTTCATTTCTCAATGAGCAACAAATAACAATAACATCTAGGAAAGTTACCGTAAGAATTTCATTTAAAGAGTAGAGATATTGCTGAGGTTGTGGTCTTCAGTCCAAAGACTGGTCTGATGGAGCTCTCCATCCTACTCTATCCTGTGCAAGTCTCTTCATCTCTGAGTAACTACTGCAGCCTACATCCTTCTGAATCTGCTCAGTATATTCATCTCTTGGTCTCCCTCTACGCATCCCTCCAATACTAAAATTGGTAACCCCTTGATGCCTCAGAACGTGTCCTACCAAACGATCCCCTCTTCTAGTCGAGCTGTGCCACAAATTCCTCTTCTTTCGAATTCTATTCAGTACCTCCTCATTAGTTACGTAATCTACCTATCTAATCTTCAGCATTCTTCTGTAGCACCACATTTCTAAAGCTTCTATTCTCTTCTTGTCTAAACTATTTATCGTCCATATTTCACTTCCATGCCGGGCTACACTCCCATACAAATACTTTCAGAAAAGACTTCGGGACACTTAAATCCATACTCGATGCTAACAAATTTCTCTTCTTCAGAAACGCTTTTCTTGCCATGGCCAGTCTACATTTTATATCCTCTCTACTTCGACCATCATCAGTTGTTTTGCTCCCCAAATAGCAAAACACATTTACTACTTTAAGTGTCTCAGTTTCTAATATAATTCCCTCAGCATCACTTGATTTAATTCGACTACATTCCATTATCCTTGTTTTGCTTCTGTTGTTGTTAATCTTATATCCTCCTTTAAAGACACTTTCCATTCTGTTCAACTGCTCTTCCAAGTCATTTGCGGCCTCTGACAGAATAACAATATCATTGGCAAACCTCAACTTTTTTATTTCTTCTACCTGGATTTTAATTCTTACTTCAAACTTTTCTTTTGTTTCCTTTATTGCTCGCTCAATATACAGATTGAAGGACATCGGGGATACACAACAACCCTGTCTCACTCCCTTTCCAACCACTGCTTCCCTCTCGAGCCCTTCGACTCTTATAACTGCCATCTGGTTTCTGTACAAAGTATAAATACCCTTTCGCTCCCTATATTTCACCACTGCCACCTTCAAAATTTGAAAGAAACATTCCCGTCAAAATTTGGTTATAGTGGGACACGGACCACCAACACTTCAAAACCTCACTATTAGTCTTTTACGCTATTCTCTGTGCTACCGCAGGTATTACTGTTATTAATTATGGGTGATGGATAAGCATTAATTGCGTCGGAATAGATTTATAAAGTTTTACTGCAATCAGCCTAGTTGTGGTCTAAATAATATTTTTTTGGAAATCAAATTATTTTAACGTGCCCTATTTACATTTTGCAATAATCGTTTCACTTCTTATTAATTTATTTGTATTAATTTGTTATTAATTTCTTATAATTAAAATTAATTAGCTTCATAATGTGCACACAACAACCTCTACACAGGAAGTTCTCTAAGACCTTAGAAGGACTACAGGAATTTAAATGTAGAAACAGTTTGCCATAGATAAACTGGTGACATCAGCCTTTTACTTCATAATGAGGAAGAGCAGAAAATCGCAAGCTTGTACGCAAATTTGGGAATAAAAGTGGGACCAGTCTTAAATTGTCTAAATCAGGAATGATATCTTAACGGACACAGAGAAGTGATTGCAACCAAGCTACCATCTTTAAGGTTTCCTTGGCACTCAACTCTAGCTTATGTTAAGAGATGCTAGTAGCAAGGTAAACATGCACAGACTATGAAGCTACTTTTCTCATGCATACCCGGAAGGTTATACAAAGCAACCTTCTCAGCATGACCAAACACCTGTTTCAATTTCTACAGCCAAGTGAAAGAAACCCAGCTATTAAATAATTGTCGTGTGACTAGGGCCTCGCGTCGGGTAGACCGTTCGCCGGGTGCAAATCTGTCGATTTGACGCCACTTCGGTGACTTGCGCGTCGAACCCAGCTATTAATGTGGCATCTATTAGCCCACACCACAGTTTGTCAGTATAATTTTTGTTCAGGCAAGTTACGTATAAGTCGATATCCTAACCGCAAATCTGACAAAGACACACAAAGCCCGAACGCATACAATATTCACAATAAGATTGATTAAACTATACTGTCAACAGATTGTCTAGAATATGGACAAAGAGAGACAATACTGTCCTATAATTAAGAATCTGGTTGGTATTTTATGACGTTATGAGTGAGATGATACCTACAGCAGAGTGTCTACATAAACTCCGACACAGCCCTTACTGCGAACACTACTTGCTTGTTCACACGTTCGTTTGTAAAAGTCAGTAGGAGATGTAGAACTGAACGAAAAACACAGTATTATCCAAAACATCATAGAGTTGGAATCCTTACCCACATCTGAAAAATCTGGCCCACCGAGTAATTAATGTGTTATGCAATTACTAAGAAAAGATCTTACTTAAGAAGATAGTCCTCTTTAAAAATACAAAAAATCAATTTTTTAGGCTTAAAATGTTCTCTTGGCTGTCTACGTTACTGTAGTGCTCATCCCTAGATCACCAGAAAATCCGTTATCAACTACAAGGCGATTTGCGTAAAAGTGTATCCCTAGAGCATTTACAGCGGGAAAAAGATAGTCCACATCGCGGCCAGTATGGCAGCATGTGATTTCAACGATTGCCTAACACGCATTATGGAAATTATGAACGTGCTTGCACTTGAGACTGGACCAGCCTGTTACAACTTCAGCACAAAAGCGGACAAAAAGCGTATCGAGCGAGCAGTGCAGCGGATGACATAGGCTGCCAAAGAGGCCCGCAGGACCACCATGGCCACGAAGAAGATTGAGAAGGACCTCGTCTTGGATCTGGAAGGACTGCTGAATGGTCCATGGACGCTGACTAGAGGTATGTTTAACCCAACTACAAAAAACGTAACCCAAAACTTTAAACGCGTTTTTCTAGAATCGGTATTTTTCAAATTGTCTGGAAACATAACCTGAGAACGGACACACGATTTTGATCGGAATTTGATGCTAGAATTCTAAATTAAATTCCCATCTTCAAAAGTCTATTTACAATTCACGCCATTATTTATTGCTTGCGAGAAGAAAATGAAACTGGTTTCAACACGTCACCGTTTCGTTGAAACTTACTATTTCTCAGTTATCCTATGTATGCTGATAGAAAGTATATCTACAAGACTTAGGAATAATTATTTTGTTACATGTACAACAGGGCTGCTACGGGAATTCCAGTCGAAGACCGATGTTCCGGCTGCAAGGGGTCCTTCCACTTCGTGCAGCTGCAACAGGGAGCGTCCGATGTGGACATAGAAATGATTTCTTGATGAAGTAAGTGCAAGGAATAAAACTATGACGACAAATTTGATATTACCTATTATTTTATTTGAAAAGAAATCACGGAAATCAACTATTTTTCCTGTGTTCAAAGACGGCTACCCCCCTAGGTGACTATAAACTGTATTTGGTGGAGGAGCGCTACTACCAATACAAGAACTAAGTCAGCACCAATTACAACAAATATTTGCAAATTTTGCTTAATACTGGACTTTCCCAAGACCATGACTATGCCCGTCCTTGGAAACCAAACTGATTCATCCATTTTCCCTAAAATGGGAGCAGGGTCCAGATTTTGCTTAATTTAATTTTGGTTTCACTTTCCCGTGTATGTACTACAAGGTTTAGTTACGTTTAGAGGATTGTCTCTTCCAAATCAGCTAGAAGCAGCTGTTTATGGTCGACGACTCATGCACTGGCGACAAGCAGTTGACTCTGGACACAAAGGAATCACAGACATTGGTTGGAAGCAGGCATTGATTGGAATCAATTGTGAAAGTTGAAAATTTGTGCCGGACCGGTAATCGAACCCGGGTTTCCTGCTTACTAGGCAGATGTTCTGACCACTTCTTTTAAATGTATTCGGTAGCGAGACATTTTTCCATTTTGTTCGTTATTGTTCGTTGCATTTCGTCGGAGCGGACATCACACGACATCCGTTCAAGTTCATCTTTGACCCTTCACTCGATTTTTTTTTTTTTTGTTACATGGGTATGCTGAGCTACTGTGCAGGTATCGAGTCCTCCGAACACAGTGGTTATTGGAACCACACAGACTACCCTAGTATGCCTCCCATTAGAACCAAACCTTCAACTTATTCACACACTGCTAATATAGTACTCCTTGCCGATTATCCTCATTACTAGCAGCATTTCGCTGATTCGCGTAATAGTTCGAGCCTGATGTGTATCGGCACTATTAGAGATTATTGGCCGTCTCATATATATATGGTGTCTGCTCATCCGAACCTGTCTGCAAGAGCAGACACCACATATACGAGGCTTGCCCAGAAAATAATGCACCGCATTTCTTTTCTTAGGTGAAATCAATGCTACGAATGCGAAACGTTACATATGTATTATCTGAATCCTCCAGAGTGAGCGCGCTAAGTTTCCGTCACTTCCGACAGATAGCGTACCTGCAGGACAGTTTCAAAATGGAGTCTGTAGGTGATGTACGTTCCAAGCAACGCGCCATCATTGAATTTCTCACTGCAGAAAAAGAAACTGTGGGGAATGTTCAAAAACGCTTCTGCAAAGTCTATGGGGCATCTGCTGTCGACAGAAGTACAGTTAGTCGCTGGGCAGGGAGGGTGAGGTCATCAGAAGGCGTTCGGCGGAGCTCCACAATTTGAAGCAGTCTGGGAGACCATCCACGGCTGTCACCCCTGACCTAGGCCCCTCGTACTTCCATTTGTTAGCGACATCAAGGGATGCCATTTGTGGAAGAGATTTTGAGGACGATGAGGAGGTAATTCACATAGTGAAGCACTGGCGGAGCCACCAGGACAAGTATTGGTACCGACAGGGGATACACGCCCTTGTTTAGCGCTGGAGAAAGGTCATAGAACGGGATGAGATTACGTGGAAAAATAGGGTGTGTAGATAAAACACCATTCTTTCGTGTGTGTAATTCTCATTACGTTCAATAAAGAATTGTTGAAGAAAAAAATGCGGTGCAGCACTTTCTGGGAAACTCTCGTATAAGCAGTTGACTGTTTCGTAGGGCGTTTTTTCCAGCGAAAGGAGCCACTTTTGGGGAGGATAGAGGCTCGATAACAGAAGAAAAATGTAGCTGAGGTCACTAACCTGCTCCTGCGGTAGTGGTCTGCTCGGTGGTAGAACAGAGAATATATTTGATGTTACGAGTAGAAGAATGATAAACATTAGATGGGTAGATAGAACAACTAATGAAGGAACACTAAACAGTATCTGGAAGTAGTGAATCATTAAGACACCTCTTGACTTACAGAAGGTATCAGTTGACAGTGCACAGCGTGAGGCATCAAGGAAGTGAGAGGGTCATGTAGTGTAGAAGAGTTGGTGGGGAATGGGAGGGATAAAACCGTACAGTAAGATCAAGGGTTCACTAGAGTATGTAGATTCATTTGCCAGAATGATATTTTCACTCTGCAGCGGAGTGTGCACTGATATGAAACTTCCCGGCAGATTAAAACCGTGTGCCGGACCGCGACTCGAACTCGGGACCTTTGCCTTTGGCGGGCAAGGGTCTACCAACTGAGCTACCCAAGCACGACTCACGCCCCGTCCTCACAGCTTTACTTCTGCCTGTACCTCGTCTCCAACCTTCCAAACTTTACAGAAGCTCTCCCGCGAACCTTGCAGAACTAGCACTCCTGGAAGAAAGGATATTGTGGAGACATGGCTTAGCCACAACCTGGGGGCTGTTTCCAGAATGAGATTTTCACTCTACAGCGGAGTGTGCGCTGATATGAAACTTCCTGGCAGATTAAAACTGTGTGCCGGACCGAGACTCGAACTCGGGACCATTGCCTTTGGCGGGCAAGGGCTCTACCAATTGAGCTACCCAAGCACGACTCACGCCCCGTCCTCACAGCTTTATTTCTGCCACTACCTCGTCTCCTACCTCCCAAACTTTACAAAAGCTCTTCTGCGAACCTTGCAGAACAGGTCCCGAGTTCGAGTCGCGGTCCGGCACACAGTTTTAATCTGCCAGGAAGTTTTAGATTCATATGGCTGTGCAAGAAGTGGAGAGGCTTGCACACGGCAGATGAACGTATAATGCTACAGCAAACAAGCCTTGGGACCCAAAACTACAACAATTCTAAATTATCTTACTGAATCCGGATATCAACTTACAATACGTCCGTTACAGCAAGTTCATTGTCATGGGCTGATTTTACGCCACACTCCCTGCTTGCCTGAAACGTTACATGTATTTTGTACTTTATGACGTGCTTTCAGTACAGTGCAAGATTATTAAACACTGAAACTTCCTGGCAGATTAAAGCTCAGTACCGGACCGAGACTCTAACTCGGGACCTTTACCTTTCGCGGGCAAGTGCTCTACCGACTGAGCAACCCAAGCACGACTCACGACCCGTCCTCACAGCTTCAGTTCTGCCAGTACCTCGTCTCCCACCTTCCAAACTCCACAGGTGTTATTGAACTCTGTTTATAGTGGTAGTGGCGCTGCGTTGTAGAGGCTAGTGCTTACCACGAGGAACTCTCCACCCGCGTGGCCGACCAAAGGCGGTGACGGGCTCATGAGCGCGGTGACGGCGATGTAGACGGTGAAGGCGGCGCTGACCACTGACAGCGCGGATATTGTCCTCACTGACGTCTTCGGCAGGAAGAACTGCAGGAAACATGCCAGAGGGTTCGCCATGGCGGAGAGGCTGACCGCCAGGTGGTAGGCGACGTTCCCGTACGGCAGGCACGAGTAGGACTGGATGCTGGGGAACGCGCCGTTCCCGAAAGCCGCCACCAGCGACACCAGCACCATCAAGTAGACGTACGTGCGGCGTGGAAGTCGAGTCACTTCTTGCAAGTCTGACCGCTGGCTAGCTGGCGGTCCAGCGCTGCCCTCTCCGCTGCCATCTTTAACGGACTTTTCCGCCTTCTGCTCTCTTTGCGATCTGACTCTCTCACCTTTGCACACTTTCAAATTATTTAGAAGCACGAAAGAAATTGTGCTAATGGCGAGGACTGCGAAAAGAATGAAGATAAAAACGGTAGTCGAGAAGTTCGGAGGAGGCGTGTAGGGGGCGACTACCGTATAAGACTCGTCTGGGTTGGTGGCATTCACGACAGTTTGGTTGACACAGGTCGGGTTGCCTCCGACACCTTGTATAAGTGCGAACACACTCGGCAAGAAACCACTGAGGCCCTCGCCGACGAAATAGGAGGTGAGGTACGTCTCTCTGTAGTTCCTCATGAAGGGCATGAAGAGCACAGAGCTGGTGCAGCCGACGAGCGCAATGAAGAACGTCAGCACCAGTAGAGACGTACTGCGCTTCTCACCTCCGATGTACGTCGTCTCCTGGTACAGCAGAGCCATGAGCAAGAGAGCGATGGTCCCCATTATCAGTAATCCGTAAATAATGAAACTGTCCCGCAGTTTGCCTGGGAGGAACTTCTGCGTCAAGCCGTACAGGATGGGCCCGATGTTGGCAATTTGTACGATGATGGAAATAAACGAGGGCAGGTTCCACCCTTCTGGCTGCGTCTGGACGAGCAGTGGTAACTGGACGTACATCCCGTTGATCGCCAACCATGTTCCGATCCCGAAGAGAACAGCCAGGACGTCCACCACTACTTTCCGGTCTGACAGTCCTTTGATGTGGAACTTCATGTTGATCTGGTGCCGAAAGGTACGTGGGACTGCAGGCAACAGAAGTGGAGTGCCTTCGTCGGTTTCAGGCAACCTGCGAAAGATTAAAAACTTCATTAAAATCTATAATCAGAGCCGGTTTAAGGCACAAGCGGCCTCCTGAGGCGTCAAACTGAGCTGAGAGGGGCGTCAGAGGCGCTCAAGTACAAAATCTGTACGCAGGCTGTATAATTATTAATGGCGAAAATGGACAAGCGTGGAAGCATACTATAATGTAAGCAAAAACATGTGGGTGTCCGCAAACCAGAAGTAATGTGTGGTTAAGAGCCGCCACTGACTTCAGTATCAAATATTGTCCTGAAACGTAAAATTTTCCTTTCCGTCCCGATTTGTTATCACAGCGCCCATTCTTTTTGATGGAAGTTTTCCACGAAGCTCATTATCTGATATTACACTGAAGCGCCAAAGAAACTGGTATAGGCTTGCGTATTGAAATAAGGAGATATGTAAACAGGCAGAATACGGCACTAGGGTCGGCAACACCTATACAAGACAGTGTCCGGTGCAGTTGTTAGATCGGTTACTGCTGCTACAGTGGCAGGTTGTCAGGGTTTAAGTGGGTTTGAAGGTGCTGTTATAGTCGGCGCACGAGCGATGGGACACAGCACCTCCTAGGTAGTGATGAAGTGGGGAATTTCCTGTACGACCGTTAACGAGTGTACCATGAAAATTAAGAACCCGGTAAATCATCAAATCTCCGATATCGCTGCAGCCGGAAAAAGATCCTGCAAGGACGGGACCAACGACGACTGAAGAGAATCGTTCAACGTGACAGAAGTACAAACCCTTCCGCAAATTTCTGCAGGTATCAATGCTGGGCCATCAAAAAGTGTCAGCGTGCGAACCTTTCAACGAATCATCATCGATGGGCTTTCGGAGCCGAAAGCCCACTCGTTTACCATTGCTGACTACACGACACAAAGCTTTACGCCTCGTCTGGGCCCGTCAGCACCGACATTTGACTCGATGACTGGAAACATGTTGCCTGGTCGGACGAGTCTCGTTTCACATTGTATCGGGTGGATGGCCGTGAACGGGTATGGAGACAATCTCATGAATCCATGGACCCATCAGGGGACTGTTCAAGCTGGTGAAGGCTCTGTAATGATGTGGGGCGTGTGCAATTGGAGTGATAAGGAACTCCTGATACGGTTAGATTATACTCTGACAGCTGACACGTACGTAAGCACCCTGTCTGATCACCTGCATCCATTCATGTCCAACGTGCATTCCGACAGACTTGGGCAATTCCAGCAGGAGAATGCGACACCTCACACGTCCAGAATTGCTACAGAGTAGTTCCAGGAACACTCTTTTGAGTTTAAACACTTCCGCTGGCCACCAAAGTCCCCAGATATGAACATTATTGAGCATATCTGCTATGCTTTGCAACGTGGTGTTCAAAATAGATCTCCACCCCCCCCCCCCTCCCCGTACTCTTATGGATTTATGATGGATAGCCCTGCAGGATTAATGGTGTCAATTCCCTCGAGCACTACTTCAGACAGTTTAGTCCATACCGCGTCGTGTTGCGGCACTTCTGTACGCTCGCGGGAGCCCTACACGGTATTGGTCAGGTGTACCAGTTTCTTTGGCTCTGCAGTTCACAAAGCCATCACTAACATATTTTCCTCTCCCACATCAAATGGCATGTAGATGACTAATGAGATTGCCCCACGCTGGGCGCCAAAATGTAATGAATCGAGAATTCTTAGCGAGCTCTTCTACGAGGGTAACCACAAAAATATGGTCTCCTATTTTTTTACAAGTACATAGATCTATTTATTTCTACAATGGCTTACATCATTTTACAGCTTGAACATTTAGCTATTTTTCGCCTTACCTCCATTTCTGTCGATGCATTTTTGTAGACGCTATGGCAGTTTTTGTATGCGCATGTCATACCAGCTCGCCGCGATGCTGTTCAGAAAGTTATGAACCTCTTCTTTCACCTCGTCGCCGGAGCTGAATCGCTTTCCGGCCATATGGTCTTTTAACCTGGGGAACAGGTGATAGTCACTGGGCGCCAAGTCAGAACTATAGGGTGGGTGGGTGGTTATGTTCCACTGAAACTCTTGCAGGAGAGCAACGGTTTGCTGAGCGATGTGTGGGCGAGCTTTGTCGTGCAGAATGTGTACGCCCTTGCTCAACGTTCCTCTTCTCCGGTTCTGAATTGACCGTTTGAGTTTTTCAAAGTCTCACAGTACCTGTCAGCGTTAATTGTGGTCCCAGCGATTCAGCTTCGACGACAAGGTGAAGGTTCATAACTTTCTGAACAGCAAGGCGGCGAGCTGGTATGACATGGGCATACAAAAAGTGCCGCAGCGTCTACAAAAATGCATCGACAGAAACGGTGATTATGTCGAAAAATAGCTAAATGTTCAAGCTATAAACTGATGTAAACCATTGTAGAAATAAACGGGTCTATGCACTTATAAAAAAAAAAGAGACCTTACTTTTGGGATTACCCTCGTATTAACTGACCTACAGATCAGTAATTACCTTGTCTCCTACTGGGTGGTGATGTGTGACTTCAATAAACAAGGAAACTCAAATAACAAAAGGTTATAAGATTAAGGGATTGATAAATAAATGGAAGCCATTGCTTGAATGAATAAAACATGAAATGACTGTACTTTCAGTAACTTTTACATACATTTAGAAAAATTACATATCTCAGGGCCGATTTGACTGGGCGTGGACACTACTGGCTATTAAAGGAAAGGAGGGGGAGGGGGATGAATCATCTAATCATTCTTCATGGGCGTTATTTTTTGGTGTCGACGGCGGCAGGCGCTCTGTCGGTACGGCGTGTCACCTCGTAGTTGTGTGGCGTGAGTCAGCCGCTCTCATCAGTGTGAAGCGAGGACCCTGAGGGTCTCAATTGCCAAGTCACCGTGTGTTGCCGTAGCCAAAGCAGCGTTATCGTGGGGTCAGAAGGCGGATGTTGGAGATCCAAGGAGTAGTCTTCGTGTCCTCTTGCTTCCGCGCTGTCTCACCGACTCTCCCTTTTCCAGCTTCACTCCTCATCCATCTCTAAGCTCAACGACTCCTCGAAATTTTCCTTCTTCCTCGACATTGTCATTGGCGGATTAAATTTGCAGTGCCGCCCAGTGAATGATGGCAGTTTCATGACTAGGTCTCCCAGCGCAGGATGGAAATCGTCTATCTTGGTTGGGCTGTAGTGTGACTCGAGAATTAGCGTCTTTCTCACGATTTCACAGTCAAGGCTGTTCCCAGCGTTGGTCGCTTGTTTCGATCTGTTTTGGCTTTCCTAAGTTGTTGTGAAAGCAACCACACAACACTTCTTTGTAACGGTTTCCTCTGCTCTGGCCAGTCTCATGTTTGTGTATCGTCTCAGAATCTGCTGGTGTTCGTGATTTATAAGGGACGTCCCTGCTGCCTAAAAAAAAAAACATTTTTTCAAGCTGACTGATTTTTTATCGCAGTTCTTTAGTTTCACACGACTCCCTGTGCGATTTCTTGGTGTTTTGTGTTTTTTCCTTCCCAGTGCCTGTGCGATGCTGGAATTCTCGACGTGTTCTTGCTTTCTAAGGCAGGAAAAAACAGCTGCTGCGAACCAGAAGATTCTGACGCCTCCGCTTGTGCATTCTTGACGCTTTATCTTCGCTCTGTCTTAGTGGCTGCAGGGGTCCATCAGTTTTCGGCACGCTTCTGTTTGTCCGCCAGCTCTTCGTGCGTTGTCCATTCTTCAGCGAGGCGAGGGTATCCTCCAGCCTAGCCCCTGTGTGGTTGCAGAATGGCTCTAGCGTCCAGTCTCGGGTTCTCGCTTCATGGAATCCGCCTCTCTCCTCGTCGTGGGCCGCTGGGGCTTCGAGTCGGCAAAAGTGGCCCTCAGTGGAGGTAGCATTGTAAGCTACAAATCATCTTGACTTTACATACAGGGTGTCCCAGGAGCAGGTCAGTACTCAGGGATATGACAGGAACAATCATTCGAAACAAAAAAATTAATAAACACGGGTTTAAAAACGCTGATGTTAAGAGCTATGAGCTCTTCTTTATCTTTGATACTACGAAACAAATTTCTGCTACTGCCAAGTCTTTGCTTTCCATATTTTCAAGAAGTGGCAGTATGAACTAAGATAAGAAAATAATGTACAGTAAACACCGGCTCTAAAGTGCATACCTTAAGACCTATGAGCCCTTTTCTCTTCCTACTGTGAAGCACGTCTCGTCTACTGAACAAATACTCATAGCTCTTAACGTAAGCATTTTAGAGTCCATGTTTACTAGACAATCTTTCATTGTTTTGATCCGTACTATCTCCTTTCAAAATATGTGAAACGAAGAGCTTGCAGTACCAGAGATTTGTTTCATACTATCGATATGAAGAGATGCTCATAACTCCTAAGGTAGGCACTTTAGCATCCATGTTTACTCGACGTTTTTTGCTTCGAATAATCGTTCCTATCGTATTCCTGCATATTGATCATTCATCCTGTGACGCACTGTGTAGCTGCAGTTAGTGGTCAAAGGAGCCTTTATCAACACAGAACGTATTTTAAGCCAACAGTTTCTCTAGTACCCTTGATTGGACAGCCAAATTTAATCACTGATTAGATTAGATTCAGTTTTCGTTCCGTAGACCCAAAAATGAAATGATTCTTGTGGGTGTGGAACATGTCAGAAATTATAACAAAAAAACAGAACATAGAACATTTGAATATAATACTCACTTTCCTGATAATTTGTCAGCAGCTTTTCAAGATATATGAATACATTGCAGTAAACTGGAACTGCTAATATTTACAGAATTAATACACTTTTAATAAATATATCGTACACAAAATACTTAATCTTGAGTGTTGTGACCAAGTGCAGTCAAAACTGAAAGCTAATAGACATTTTTACTTAAGCTGGACAACAGTTTCTCTTAAGACATTGATATATGGAGTAGGCGTTACCTACCAAAAAGTCTTTCAAATTCTGTTTAAACTGTGCTTTATCTGAAATCAAGTTTTCAATGGTCTCTGGCAATTTATTGGAAATAAGTGATCCTGAATATTGGACCCCTTTTTGGACTAAGGTATGCGGTTTTCATGTATTGTTCTTATTTCTAGTATTGATACTCTATATTGAGCTGTTGGCTAGAAATAGAGATGTATTAATTGCAACAAATTTCTATACGGAATAAAGATACTAAGAAACAGTGGTTAGAATACCCAGTTCCTTGGACAGGTTTCTACATGATGTTTTTGACTTAATTCCACAAATGAGTTTCATTACACGTTTTTGCCCTCTAAATAGTATTGCGCAGTGACGAGAGACCAAAGAATATGAACCCATGTGACATAACATAATGAAAGTAAGCAAAGTATGCAAGTTTTTTATATTTATATTTCCTACACCTGACATTAATCGCATTGCAAATACAGACTTGTTTAGGCGCTTCAGAAATTCTGTGGTATTCCCTTCCCAACTGAATTTATTATCGAGTTGTGATCCCAGAAATTTAACACTGACAGCCATTTCTATCAGCATGTCTTTATACGTTAGATACATGCTGGAAGAAAATCTCTTACAGGTTCTGAACTCCATGTAGTGGGTGCTTCAGAGCTTAATGACAGTGAATTAGCTTTAAACCATTTATTAATGTAAGTGCAAATTTGATTAGCAGCCATTTCTAAATCTGCACTTGACTTGCTATTTATTGCAATGTTTGTATTGCCCGTAATCAAAACAAACTTAGTATCTGGCAATGTAACAGACGAAAGGTCATTAAAGAACACAGTGAAAAGCAACGGACCCAAGATGAAATCTTGAGGAGCAACAAATGTAAATAATTTCCAGTCAAATGGAGGCTGATTTCTTACTCCATAGGTATTTCGCAACGACATCCTCTGCTTGCTGTTAGTTTTGTAAGACTCGAATCATTTTGCAGCACTGACAGTGACACCGTAATATTCTAATTTAGTTAAGAGAACGTGATTAGCACAGTCAAAGGCTTTTAACAGGTTACATAAAATGGCAGTAGCCCCTAATTTGTTATCTAGTGAATGAAGTATATTCACACTCTACATGTAATGACTTAGTCTCAATAGATTCTGTTCCTATTTTGAAAGATTTTTCTGAGTTAAAGAGTAGAAAAATGTGATCATGTTTCTTATCCTAGGGAAAATTATAAGTATGTGTACTGAAGAATAGGAATTATACGTGATATTATTAATATAATATTTCTCTTTTGTATCACACACAAATTTTTATTTTTCTTGTAAGTTGCATACATAAAAATTCTGAACACCTTTTTAGTTTTCAGCTACTTTCATGGAATATTTTCTAAAATGTATTTACTTACCGATAAGCTTTCTTTACGTATCACATACAATCTACCCAGTTAAGCAGTGTCTTATGTTTTGCACGTCAAAACAAAATTAGATGGTATTTTGGTATTCGTCCTGCTTTTCCCGACGAAAAGTGAATAATTGTTAAATTACAGAATTAAAAAAAGTTCCTTTAGTTAACTAAAAATGTCAGAACTTTTATATTTTCATTCTTCTATTCGATTTAATAAATAGCCTCTAAAGATCTCAGGAATTATCTTAAATGCTAATGAATTGCTTCTTCTTTTAATTTTTACCATGCTGTTAACATTCATAATTTTTTTCTACCACAAACGAATGTATATGTAGCACTTATTTGAAAAGAGAAAAAGGACATGTCAGAGAAGGACTCACGCTCTGAGTGTTCAATGCGAACACAGTAACGTATTATGTAATGTGTTCATCTACAGGTTTTGATGAGTTAATTCGCGAGTATCAAAATATATGGCATAAATGGCCGTACCTTTCTACTGTATTGACGGAGAAGCTTAAATTTTTTACTCCGCCAAGGGACGATAGACCTGCGTATTTGACACAAATTTCAACTTGATACCTCTTCCCATTACTGAGAAAAATGAGTATTAACAAACGGAGAGACGGACAACACAGTGATCCTATAACTGCTCCATTTTTACCGAGTGAGGTACGCAACCCTAAAAACAACCTATTTCCACGATCACTAGATTTAGATTTGTTTGTAAAGACCTTATCAAGAGCCCAAGAAAAGGCAGGTAATGACTGTGGATAGGGGAGGACATTGTTGAAAATTTTTATCGAATCGCCCCTGCAGGCTGGTTGCAGTACAAGTTATCTTATCCCTGATAACTTCACTGATCCAAAGAGTGTGTTATTCACGCAATCCAAGCTGACACTCGGCTATTGGGAGCGACTGTAAATGGTAAATGCCTTTATTATCGCTCCCATTAGCCACCGCGGTGAATGTCAGCTTGGACTGCGCGAATAGTATTCCTGTCAGCGTTGCCAATTACCTGCCATACGTCTAACGCACGACACTGGTAGATATTTAGAAAATACGTCAACCTCTTGTGAAGTAGCAGTAAGACGTAATCCGAACCACAGCATTCACACGATTCATCAACAGAGCTTACCTGACTGTTTTCTGGCTGTTATATTCCGAAACGGAGAGTTGATCGTCAGTGACGTGCCATGACAGAACACCGCCTGTGCACCAAATCGTTTGCAGCGAGCCGTATCGCCATTCCGCACTTGCCGGTTTTGCAACCGTCAGCAGATCGCTGCGATCTTTAGTGTCTCGGAATTAAAGGCGAGGATAAAGTAATCCTTGCGTTATCTTGCACTGCAGGAGAACAATGCTCGCTGACTTGAGAATACCACTGACACGCATTATCAGTCACGTAGGGGCCAGCTTAGCATTCGCTGAGACGGGTTCCATCTGTTCCCGTGATAAAAGCACCGCCAAGTTCACAACGAGCATACTCTGTCTTCTCAGGAAGCACCAGTTCTCAACCCGAGTTCAAAAGTTCAACCAATACGAGGTGCGACAATAAAGTAATGAGACTGATGTGAAAAAAACGTTGCTTACCGTTTTAGTCAAGTTTAGTGTTGTCTCCTTCAAATTAGCTCCCTTCTGAGTGCACACACTTTTTTCAGTGCTTCTGTCATTGATGGTAACATTTCTGGAACTCATCTTCTGTGATATCCACCAGGACCCTCGTCACCGCTTTTGCGACATCTTGTGTTGTATGAAAATGGTGTCCCTTGACCGCCGTTTTGACTCTCGGAAATAGAAAAAAGTCGCACGGAGCTATATCTGGTGAATAATGTGGCTGTGGTAGTACTGAAAGTTGTTTTGAGGTTAAAAATTGCTGATGCTGAATCCAATTATCAGCAGTGTTGGCACCGACACGAACTCTTTTACGAAGTCTTTCTAAAATTTCTTTACAGTAGTATTGGTTAACCGTTTGTCCACGAGGCACCCACTCTTTATGAACAGTTACCTTGGAATCAAAGAAGTACACAACCATGAATTTCACTTTTGACTTTGACATGCGAGCTTCTTTTGGTCTGGGTGATCCCTTTGAGCACCATTGCGAACTTTGGTGTTTTGTCTCTGGATCGTACTGAAAGAACCAACTTTCATCACCAGTCATAACACCGCTCAACAATTCTGGATTGATTTCCGTTTGCTCTAACAGATCGGCTGCCACATTTTTCCGTGTCTTCGCAGTTGTGGTGTAAGCCGGCCGGTGTGGCCGTGCGGTTCTAAGCGCGTCAGTTTGGAACCGCGTTACCGCTACGGTCGCAGGTTCGAATCCTGCCTCGGGCATGGATGTGTGTGATGTCCTTAGGTTAGTTAGGTTTAAGTAGTTCTAAGTTCTAGGGGACTGATGACCTCAGTAGTTAAGTCCCATAGTGCTCAGAGCCATTTGAACCATTTTTGTGGTGTAAGATTTTTGGGGACCATTTTTGCACAAATCTTTCTCATACCAAGATCTTCAGTTATTATTAGACGAACCGTTTTTCGACCGATGTTCAGTAATTCTGCAATCATTTTCACAGATAATCTTCGATCAGATCTCACGAGTTCACGTACCCTGGCCAAGTTGACATTTGTCTGTGAGGTTGATGTCCACTGTGGTCTTCATCTTCAACATTCGTTCTGCCTCCACTAAACATTTTATACCAACGAAAAACTTGAGCTCTTGACATAACCTCCTCTCCAAAAGCCTTCTGAAGCTTATCGTAAGTTGTCGTCGCGTTTCCACCCAATTTAACGCAAAAAGAAATGACATACCGTTGCGCAATATTATGCGGTCTGATTTCTGTGACGAGAGACACAAACATGTGTTAACTTATTATAGCACAACTCACGACTGAGCACTTGCATCGATGTGCCGCTTGGACTAGAAGCAGCTTATAGACCAAGGTCAAAGAAATTGTGCCTACGCAAGCCTGCAGGATTGCCACATCTTGCAAAGAAAATCAGTCTCATTACTTTATTGTCGCACCTCGTACACATGGAGAGACATCGATTTGCTGTTTTTATTTTTATTTTTTTAAATTTTATTTACTTTTTTTTTTGAATCGTCAGTCGTCTGACTGGTTTGATACAGCCCGCTTCTAATTTCTCTCCTGTGCCAACCTCTTCATATCAGAATAGCACTTGCAACCTACGTCCTCAATGTATTCCAGTCTCTGTCTATCACTAAAGTTTTTACCTTCTACAGTTTCCTTTAGTAGCATGGAAGTTATTCCCTGATGTCTTAACACATGTCCTATCACCCTGTCCCTTCATCTTGCCAGTGTATTTCTTATATTCCTTTCCTCTCAGATTCTGTCCGGATCTCCTCATTCCTTAACTTATCAGCCCACCTAATTTTCAACATTCTTGTGTACCATCACATCTCAAATGCTTCATTCTCTTCAGTTCTGGTTTTCTCACAGTCCATGTTTCACTACCATACACTGCTGTGCTTCAAACGTAGGGTCTCAGAAATTAATTCCTCAAATTAAGGCCTATATTTTCTACAGATGGACTTCTCTTGGCCAGGAATGTCCTTTTTGTCAGTGCTAGTATGCTTTTGATGTCCTTCTTGTTCCGTTCGTCATGGATTATTTTGCTGCTTAGTTAGCAGAATTCCTTAACTTCATCTACTTTGTGACCATTAATCATGACGTAAAGTTTCTTGCAGTTCTCATTTCTGCCACTGCTCACTACCTTCGTCTTTCTTCTATTTACTCCCAATACATATTCTGTACTCATTACATTGTTCGTTCCATTCAACAGATCCTGTGATTTTTCTTCACTTTTACTGAGGATAGCAATGTCATCAGCAAATCTTACCGCTGATATCCTTTCATCTTGAATTTTAATTCCAATCTTGAACCTTTCTTTTATTTCCACCATTGCTTCTTCGACGTATAGACCGAACAGCAGGGGCGACAGACTACATAGTTATCTTACATCTTTTTTAATCCGATATGTTTAAGACTCCCGTATTCCGAAAATAATCTGAGTTTAAACGTATTAAACTACCATTAAATGAAGGGCATTCTCATGGAAACTAGCATGGGTTCTGAAAACATTCTACGCCTACTAATGAAAGTTCTTTCGTATAAGATATGTGGCTTAGGCTATGCTGAGGATTTCCTGAGAGGCAGGATGCACCATTCGATTCCGGATGTAGAGTTGTTCCCAGAATCAGTGTTACTGTTAAAGGACATAAATTCCTTGACTGAGTCTGCGATACTTATGAAACTTCTATGGGAAGAATACCGTCTACATTTCTTAACGTATTTGTCTATTAGATAAACGACATATTTACCCCAATGCAAACATCTAATCCAAAAAGTGAAAGTTTCTTTCACAAATTAAATTACAAGAAAAGAACTTTAAGCTACGAGGGGCGTCCAATAAGTAATGCAGCACTTTTTTCTGTAAGAAGGTTGGTTTTATTCATGATTCCAATGTACCATATTGTTCCCCACTCTTTTCTACATCTACATCTATACTCCGCGAGCCACCTTACGGTGTGTGGCGGAGGGTACTTATTGTACCACTATCTGATCCCCCCTTCCCTGTTCCATTCACGAATTGTGCGTGGGAAGAACGACTGCTTGTAAGTCTCCGTATTTGCTCTAATTTCTCGGATCTTTTCGTTGTGATCATTACGCGAGATATATGTGGGCGGTAGTAATATGTTGCCCATCTCTTCCCGGAATGTGCTCTCTCGTAATTTCGATAATAAACCTCTCCGTATTGCGTAACGCCTTTCTTGAAGTGTCCGCCACTGGAGCTTGTTCAGCATCTCCGTAACGCTCTCGCGCTGACTAAATGTCCCCATGACGAATCGCGCTGCTTTTCGCTGGATCATGTCTATCTCTTCTATTAATCCAACCTGGTAAGGGTCCCATACTGATGAGCAATACTCAAGAATCGGACGAACAAGCGTTTTGTAAGCTACTTCTTTCGTCGATGAGTCACATTTTCTTAGAATTCTTCCTATGAATCTCAACCTGGCGCCTGCTTTTCCCACTATTTGTTTTATGTGATCATTCCACTTCAGATCGCTCCGGATAGTAACTCCTAAGTATTTTACGGTCGTTACCGCTTCCAATGATTTACCACCTATGGCATAATCGTACTGGAATGGATTTCTGCCCCTATGTATGCGCATTATATTACATTTATCTACGTTTAGGGAAAGCTGCCAGCTGTCGCACCATGCATTAATCCTCTGCAGGTCCTCCTGGAGTACGTACGAGTCTTCTGATGTTGCTACTTTCTTGTAGACAACCGTGTCATCTGCAAATAGCCTCACGGAGCTACCGATGTTGTCAACTAAGTCATTTATGTATATTGTAAACAATAAAGGTCCTATCACGCTTCCCTGCGGTACTCCCGAAATTACCTCTACATCTGCAGATTTTGAACCGTTAAGAATGACATGTTGTGTTCTTTCTTCTAGGAAATCCTGAATCCAATCACAAACCTGGTCCGATATTCCGTAAGCTCGTATTTTTTTCACTAAACGTAAGTGCGGAACCGTATCAAATGCCTTCCTGAAGTCCAGGAATACGGCATCAATCTGCTCGCCAGTGTCTACGGCACTGTGAATTTCTTGGGCAAATAGGGCGAGCTGAGTTTCACATGATCTCTGTTTGCGGAATCCATGTTGGTTATGATGAAGGAGATTTGTATTATCTAAGAACGTCATAATACGAGAACACAAAACATGTTCCATTATTCTACAACAGATTGACGTAAGCGAAATAGGCCTATAATTATTCGCATCTGATTTATGACCCTTCTTGAAAATGGGAACGACCTGCGCTTTCTTCCAGTCGCTAGGTACTTTACGTTCTTCCAGCGATCTACGATAAATTGCTGATAGAAAGGGGGCAAGTTCTTTAGCATAATCACTGTAGAATCTTAAGGGTATCTCGTCTGGTCCGGATGCTTTTCCGCTACTAAGTGATAGCAGTTGTTTTTCAATTCCGATATCGTTCATTTCAATATTTTCCATTTTGGCGTCCGTGCGACGGCTGAAGTCAGGGACCGTGTTACGATTTTCCGCAGTGAAACAGTTTCGGAACACTGAATTCAGTATTTCTGCCTTTCTTCGGTCGTCCTCTGTTTCGGTGCCATCGTGGTCAACGAGTGACTGAATTGGGGATTTAGATCCGCTTACCGATTTTACATATGACCAAAACTTTTTAGGGTTCTTGTTTAGATTGTTTGCCAATGTTTTATGTTCGAATTCGTTGAATGCTTCTCTCATTGCTCTCTTTACGCTCTTTTTCGCTTCGTTCAGCTTTTCCTTATCAGCTATGATTCGACTACTCTTAAACCTATGAAGCTTTCTTTGTTTCCGTAGTTCCTTTCGTACATGATTGTTATACCACGGTGGATCTTTCCCCTCGCTTTGGACCTTAGTCGGTACGAACTTATCTAAGGCGTACTGGACGATGTTTCTGAATTTTTTCCATTTTTGTTCCACATCCTCTTCCTCAGAAATGAACGTTTGATGGTGGTCACTCAGATATTCTGCGATTTGTGCCCTATCACTCTTGTTAAGCAAATATATTTTCCTTCCTTTCTTGGCATTTCATATTACACTTGTAGTCATTGATGCAACCACTGACTTATGATCACTGATACCCTCTTCTACATTCACGGAGTCGAAAAGTTCCGGTCTATTTGTTGCTATGAGGTCTAAAACGTTAGCTTCACGAGTTGGTTCTCTAACTATCTGCTCGAAGTAATTCTCGGACAAGGCAGTCAGGATAATGTCACAAGAGTCTCTGTCCCTGGCTCCAGTTCTGATTGTGTGACTATCCCATTCTATACCTGGTAGATTGAAGTCTCCCCCTATTACAATAGTATGATCACGAAACTTCTTCACGACGTTCTGCAGGTTCTCTCTGAGGCGCTCAACTACTACGGTTGCTGATGCAGGTGGTCTATAGAAGCATCCGACTATCATATCTGACCCACCTTTGATACTTAACTTAACCCAGATTATTTCACATTTGGTTCTAAACCCTATATTTCAACATAATTTCCTTTAAATGCGACGGCTTACGGCTACCTTACTAGGAGTGCTACACTATGTGATCAAAAGTATCCGGACACCTAGCTGAAAATGACTTACTAATTCGTGGTGCCCTCTATCGGTAATGCTGGAATTCAGTATGGTGTTGGTTCACCCTTAGCCTTGATGACAGCTTCCACTCTCGCAGGCATACGTTCAATTAGACGCTGGGAGGCAGCTTGGGGAATGGCAGCCCAGTCTTCACGGAGTGCTGCACTGAGGAGAGGTATCGATGTCTGTCGGTGAGGCCTGGCACGAAGGCTGCGTTCAAAACATCCTGAAGGTGTTCTGTGGGATTCAGGTCAGGACTCTGTGCAGGCCAGTCCATTACAGGGATGTTATTGTCGTGTAACCACTCCGTCACAGGCCGCGCTTTATGAACAGGCGTTAGATCGTGTAGAGAGATGCTGTCGCCATTCCCGAATTTCTCTTGAACAGTGGGAAACAAGAAGGTGCTTAAAAAAATCAATGTAGGTCTGTGCTGTGATAGTGCCACGCAAAACAACAAGGGGTGCAAGCCCCCTCCATGAGAAACACGTTCACACCGTAACACCACCGGCTCCGAATTTTACTGTTGGCACTGCACACTCTGGCAGGTGACGTTCACCGGGCATTCGCCATACCCACACCCTGCCATCGGATCGCCACCTTGTGTACCGTGATTCATCACTCCACCCAACGTTTTTCCACTGTTCAATCGTCCAATGTGTACGCTCCTTATACCAAGCGAGGCGTCGTTTGGCATTTACCGGCGTAATGTGTGGCTTATGAGCAGCCGCTCGATGATGAAATCCAAGTTTTCTCACCTCCCGCCCAAATGTCATAGTACCTGCAGTGAATCCTGATGCAGTCTGTAATTCCTGTGGGATGGTCTGGATAGTTGTCTGCCTATTACAGATTACGACCTCTTCAACTGTCGGCGGTCTCTGTCAGTCGACAGACGAGGTCGGCCTGTACGCTTTTGAGCTGTACGTGTCCCTTCACGTTTCCATTTCACTATGACATTGAAATAATGTACCTAGGGATGTTTAGGAGAGTGGAAATCTCGCGTACAGACGTATGACACAAGTGACAGCCAATTACCTGACCACGTTCGATGTCCGTGCATTGCGCGGAGCGCCCCATTCTGCTCTCTCTCTATGTCTAATGACTACTGAGGTCACTAATATGGAGTACCTGGCAGCAGGTGGCAGCACAATGCACCTAATTTGAAAAAGTATATTTTTTGGGGGCGTCCGGATACTTTTGATCACATAGTGTATATGGCCTCATGGTAGCATTCTACAGGTCGACGTCGGAGCCAACGTCTTGTTTCATCAATAACTCCCCCATCAACTACGTACTGTTTCCCGAAGAGTGCATTCTTCATTGGGCCTAATATATGGACCTCGAAAGGTACGCCCTGCAGGGTGTATGAGAAGGACAATCCAATAAAGTTTTGAGAGCTCTTCTCAGGTGCGCGGACTTGTGTGAGGCCGTACGTTATCATAGAGAGGGAGAAGTTCGTTTGCACGCTGAAGTTGTTTATTGTGTTTCCTGTGGGTAGCATAATACACCCGTATACTACTCCTGTAGACATGAAATACCGCATAAAACGGGCGTGTTCTACGACAAGTTCTAATGGAGTTCAACGCGGAGTATTATTGGAAGATGCCAAATCAAACACCTTTCAGCCGTCTAGTTTTCAAACTTATTTTATTTTTCCACCAGTTTTGGGGATTTACTACGCCATCTTCAGGCCCCTGACCGCCGTGTAGGAAGATTCCACATCGGTTTTGGTCAAAACAGGGGCCAGAAATACTGGTATTAGTAGATTTCTGCTTGCTATAGCGGTCACTTCCAATAAAATAAGTCTGAAAACTAGAGGGCTGAAAGGTGTTTGATTTGACATCCTGTATCGAACAGCTGAGTCCTGCAACCATCTCTGAAAAAGTGGGCATCAAGAGATGGGGTATTATTTGTCCGGAATCACATTATAGCATGCGTAAACACTCAGCGTCAAAATTCGAATTCTTGATATGATAGTCATAATAATAAACATACGAAACGTACCTGAATTGCGAGTTTGTTTACATTTAGTAAAGTAGGACAGACAAGTGTGGGGTGTCTTCTCCTAATGGTAGGACTGTTGTTTGCAGTGTTACTATCTTGTTTCTGCAATGGGGTGCAAAGCTTAAGGACGAAAGTAACTCTCGCATGATGCGTCACTGCTAACGAACAAAGCTCGACGAGATTTGGACCACGCAAGGGAAAAACTGCTACAGTAGAGCACAGAAAGTAACTGGAAGCAACACACAATGAGATGAAAAGAAATGATACTATATGAAACTTCCTGGCAGATTAAAACTGTGTGCCAGACCGAGACTCGAACTCGGGTCTCGTTCGAGTCTCCGTCCGGCACACAATTTTAATCTGACAGGAAGTTTCATATGAGCGCACACTCCGCTGCAGAGTGAAAATCTGATTCTGGAAACATCCCCCAGGATTTGGCTAATCCATGTCTGCGCAATATCCTTTCTTCCAGGAGTGCTAGTTCTGCGCCGGCCGGTGTGGCCGTGCGATTCTAGGCGCTTCAGCCTGGAACCGCATGACTGCTACGGTCGCAGGTTCGAATCCTGCCTCGGGCATGGATGTGTGTGCAGTCCTTAGGTTAGCTCACTTTAAGTAGTTCTAAGTTCTAGGGGACTGATGAACTCAGACGTTAAGTCCCATAGTGCTCGGAGCCACTTGAACTTGCTCGTTCTGCAAGGTATGCGGGAGAGCTTCTGCGAAATTTGGAAGGTAGGAGACGAGGTACTGGCGGAATTAAAGCTGTGAGAACGTGGCGTAAGTCGTGCTTGGGTAGCTCAGTTGGTAGAGCACTTGCCCGCGAAAGGCAAAGGTCCCGAGTTCGAGTCTCGGTCCGGCACACAGTTTTAATCTGACAGGAAGTTTCTTATCAGCGCATACTCCGCTGCAGAGTGAAAATCTCATTCTAAATGATACTTTGTTTCAAAGCAATAACTACACTGAAATCACCGCGATTCATGATAGTTCCGGACATTACAAACGGCAGGACAGGGCTCTTAATGTGGTGTCATCACCATGGACGACATTACATGGTCTGCAACGTGACACAAGATTGGATATGAGTTGTTGGGGTAGGCGATCCATTGCTACACCAGCGCCGTTGAAAACTGCTGGATGGTCCTTCCTGGATGTGGAGTTGGTACAATGCCTCGCTCCAATGGATCCCGCACGTGCTCAATGCCATTTAAGTGGGAGGAACTGACAGGCCAGTCCCTTCGCCGATTGTCCTCTCGTTCCATGAACTCCTCCACCCGCGCCGTTCGATGCGGTCGCGCATTGTCATCCATAAAAATGTCCCTGGGCGAGTGACGTGTTCCCACCTCTCTCGTTATGAGGGTGTGTACAAGCACTGGTGATGCGAATGTTATGATATGGTGACGCATAATGTTGCATGGGCGTACTGACGTCCACATCTTTGAACACGGTACACTCACCAATAACGCTATTGTTGACGGAATGAGATTTTCACTTTGCAGTAGAGTGTGCGCTGATATAAAACTTCCTGGCAGATTAAAACTGTGTGCCGGACCGAGACTCGAACTCGGGACCTTTGCGTTTCGCGGACGAATCCTCTACCATCTGAGCTACTCAAGGACGACTCACGCCCCATCCTCACAGCTTTACTTCTGCCAGCACCTCGCCTCCTACCTTCCAAACTTTGCAGAAGCTCTCCTGCGAACCTAGCAGAACTAGCACTCCTGAAAGAAAGGATATTGCGGAGACATGGCTTAACCACAGCCTGGGGGATGTTTCCAAAATCAAATTTCACTCTGCAGCGGAGTGTTAGCTGATATGAAACTTCCTGACAAATTAAAAACGTGTGCCGGGCCGAGACTCGAACTCGGGACCTTTGCCTTTCGCGGGCAAGTGCTCTACCAACGGAGCTACCCAAGCACGACTCACGCCCCGTCCTCAAAGCTTTAATTCCGCCAGTACCTCGCCTCCTACTATCCAAACTTCGCAGGAGCTCTCCTGAATGCCCTGCAGAACTAGCACTTCTGGAAGAAAGATATAATGCAGGAGAGCAACTGCGAAGTTTGGAAGGTAGGAGACGAGGTACTGGCGGAATTAAGGCTGTGCAGAGGGGGCGTGAGTCGTGCTTGTGTAGGTCAGTTGGTAGAGCTCTTGCCCGCGAAAGGCAAAGGTCCCGAGTACGAGTCTCGGTTCGGCACACAGTTTTAATCTGCCAGGAAGTTTCAACGCTATTGTTGCACTGTACTCTTTCCCCTTTGTGTCTTTTCAGGGGTGCAAGCGGCTCTGGCTTCTTTTTTATGCAAGACAATGCGTGACCGCTTCGAACAGCGCAAATGGAGTAGCTCTTGGAACGAGAGGATATTCGGCGAATGCACTGGCCTGCTTGTTCCCCCTACTTAAATCACATCCAACGCGTGTGGGATGCGTTGGATAGATGTATGGCAGCATGCCCACATACAGCAACGCCCATGCAGCTGTCGTCACCCGCGCTGGTGGAGGAACGAAACACCCTACCACCAGCACTCCTTACCAAACTTGTGCTCATACACCCTATTAAGCAGCATGTCCCGCCGTTTGTAATGTCTAGGGGACTATCATGTATCGCGCTGACTTTACGTAATTATTGTTTTTGAAGCAAGGTGTCATTTTTTTCGTCTCCTTGCGTATTTCTTTCAGTTACCTTCTGCACTACATTGTAGCAGATGTTTCAGTATATGGCCCAAGTTTCATCCAGCTATGTTAGTTGGTAGTGACAAATCATGCGAAAGTTACTTTTGCCTTTAAGTTTTACACACCAGTGCATTTAGTTTCACGCAAGGGAACTACACAGCGTCAAACCGCACTGCTTACACGAGCGGTTGACCTTGTATACGGCAGCCGTTCTGGAAAATAAGGTATGTAGCCTCGTGTCCTTGGAGTCTTTCGCGACGGCATACATGAGTAAAACGTTCTCGGTTTTCCAGCCGCGTCAATTCGAATAAAATCCTCAAGTTTTCGATGGCCATCTCCGCCATCGTCGTCAGGAGTTCACTGACTGCCGGGGCTTTCTTGCTTGCTTCACAATTCACGGAGTTTCATACTCCAGTGATATGTAGGGTGGGCGGATCACACATTTCCTATTTCTTCCTGGGGGGTGTCAGATGTTGTCTTCTCGTCTGAATCGTCCTTACGGTTGCGTTGCTGCTAGCAGTTCTTCTGGCTCATTTTGCGGCGTTTCTTTACACCAGCATCAGGTCTGGCCACCTTGTGGTCGGGCGCCAGTGCACTTGGTTGCCCAAGTTGCGTACGAGGTCGTCCTCCGACGTCCGGTGTTCGACCATGGGGCTGCTATATTTTTTTTTTAATTGTGATTTTGCACCTCATACAAGGTGGGCTGGCAGCGTAAAAATTTTACTGCGCTCTTCAGCCACAAGCAGTACAATAAAATAGAAAACCAATGAAGACAGAAAAGTAACATAATGGTGATTAAAAAACAGTAGATACAATAATTAAAAAAACACGAAGCCGTTCACACTCGACGAAAAACAAGAAAACTGTCGGCACTGTACACAAACACTGATGATTTAGACGACACATGTGAACGAAGGAGCGTGGGCGGGGAAAAACACTGAATCACAAACACGACGGCACATACACTAAGCCGATGGCGATGATCTCTGGCGCGCGAATGTCCACTTAACGTGTGCGAGACCAAGGCCCTGCCAAGAGGGGAAGAAGGTGGTGAGGGAGGGAGAGGGGAGAGCAGAGATGCCAATGGATGGGGAGATGGAGGGAGGAATGAAGGTATGGGGGGTAGGGGAAGCCCGGGGGAGGAAGGGAGGAGGGAGGGAAGGGAGAGAGAAGGGAGAGAGGGTGCCCTGAGAAAAAAACACAGGAAGTGGGAGGGGAGGATCAAAGTTGATAGGAGGGGTAGGTAGAGGGGAGGAGGGCATCATCAGGAGGGGGAGCTGGCGGAAGCCACCTTGGGAGATGGTATGGAGAGTGGATAGATGGAGAGCAGGTGGGATGTGGAAATACAGGCACGACAGCGGATGGGGGTGGGAGAGGATGTGAGAGACAAGCGGGTGAGGAGGATCTAGTTTACGGGAGGTGTAGAGGATCCGTATCCGCTCAAGGAAAAGGAGGAGATGGGGGAACGGAATAAGGTCGTACAGGATCCGCATGGGGGAAGGGAGATGGATGCGATAGGCTAGGCGAAGAGCATGGCATTCTAGGATTGAAGGGATTTGTAAAAGGTAGGAGGGGCGGAGATCCAGGCAGGGTGGGCGTAGCAGAGGATAGGGCAGATGAGGGATTCATAGGTGTGGAGGATGGTGGAGGGGTTCAGACCCATGTACAGCCAGAAAGGAGCTTGAGGAGACGGAGTTGGGAGCATGCCTTGGCTTGGATTGTCCAGAGATTGGGGGTCCAGGAGAGGCGGCGGTCAAGGGTGACGCCAAGGTACTTAAGGGTGGGGGTGAGGGCGATAGGACGGCCAAAGATGGTGACATTGAAGTCGAGGAGGTTGAAGGAAGGGGTGGTTTTGCCTACAATGATCGCCTGGGTTTTGGAAGGATTGACCTTGAGCAACCACTGGTTGCACCAAGTGGTGAACTGGTCAAGATGGGACTGGAGAAGGTGTTGGGAGCGCTGCAGGGTGGGGGTGAGGGCAAGGAAGGCGGTGTCATCGACGTACTGGAGAATGTGGATGGGGGATGAAAGCGGCGGCATGTCCGCCGTATACAGAAGGTACAGAAGAGGGAAGAGGACGGAACCTTGGGGCACACCGGCAGAGGGGAAAAAGGTGTAGGAATCCGTGTTATGGATGGTGACGTACATGGGGCTGCTACGGTTTCTTTCTTATATAGGCATGATGACATCATAAGGAGCCAATCAGATCGACCCAATGTGGCGCGCGTGCGTAAGTCGAGCCGGGCAGCTAGCGGAGCTATTGCCCGTGGCAGCACCGGCGACGTCAGGTGGCGCCAGGGGTAGGCGCCACGTTCGAAACTGCCGCTCCCGCGTCGCGCATCTGTCTTTGCTTTCTTTCGATGTCCAACGCCCGCTCCCATGCCCTGCTGAGTGTGTATTCCTGGTCTTTGTTGAAATTGTTGTTGTTTAAACGAATCTCGGCCGCTTCCCTTATAACGGAGTCCCAATATGTATACGCATGAGCCAACACTTTTGTATTTTCGAACTTTATTTTATGTCCGTTTTCTTGGCAATGCTCCGTTATGGCCGACTTGTCAAGCTCCCTTTGTTTTATATGGCGCTTGTGCTCAGTACAACGCTCTGCAACCGTGCAAATTGTTTGTCGAATATACATGGTGCCGCATTCACAGGGTACACCATACACTCCGGGCACTCGAAGAGCAAGTCGTCTTTAACAGGGCGCAACATATTTTGTATCTTGGGGGCGGGCCAGAACACTGGTCTTAGCCCATATTTCTGCAGCAGACGTCCTAAATCAGATTAAACGGCACTATGGGACTTAAAATCTGAGGTCCCCTAGAACTTAGAACTACTTAAACCTAACTAACCTAAGGACATCATCAACATCCATGCCTGTGGCTGCATTCGAACCTGCGACCGTAGAAGTCACGCGGTTCCGGACTGAAGCCCCTAGAACCGCTCTGCCACCGCGGCTGGCCAGACGTCCTAACTTGCTGCTAGTTGCTCCACAATATGGCGGGAATACAGTCCGTTTGGTCTCTTCTACTGATTCACAAGGTGTCTTTCGTCAGCGGGCCTTGAAAGCGTTTTCGATGTCTCTTTTGCTGTATCCATTTCCCCCGAAAACACGTTTTAAGTTCTGCAATTCAGACTGTAAGTGGTCGTCGTCAGAGATAATCTTGGCTCTATGAGCCAAGCTCGAGGATTTTATTCGAATTGACGCGGCTGGAAAACGGAGAACGTTTCATTCATGTATGTAGCCTCATTTAAAAAAATCCGTGTCGTAATTCAGCAGCTATGAACGTTGGCAATTACTGGCGTATGTTGGAAAATGCGTCGTAGGACCTGTAATCGTATCTTGATATACAATGACGGAAAAAAATTGCAACGTAAACGAAAGTTGGTTGTTTCTTCATCTGAAAGACGATGTCTATTCAAATTTCACTCCAGTTGCAAAAGAGTGGCGCTACTAGCGCCACTATGAGGACGCAAATCAGGTTTGCTTTAAATACACGCTGTAACGGTAATGAGCCTTAGTTACCATTGAGACTGGCGTGGTGAGTTGAAGTTAGTTAAGAATGCCTTTAAGGCGACGAAGACGCCACTATCAGCAACTCACTGAGGTACAAGGTCGTGTAAAGGATTGGCAGGAATGTAGCATCCGTACATGATTGCTGGCAGTGGTGGTCCCGAGAATGGACGGTCATTAGAAGCCTGGGCTCCGGACGGGCACGTAGCGCTATCGACAGGAGAGACCATTGTGTTCGGCGTATGGCTCTGGCGCATCATGCTGCCTCTGCGGCAGCAGTTTGGGTAGCAGTTGGCGCCACAGTGACACAATGAAGTCTTACAAATCACTTTCTTCAAAGACAGCTCCGAGCCAAACGCCCTGTAGCGTCCATTCCACTGACCTCAAACCACCTCCATTTCCGACTTTAGTGACGTCAGGCGAAAGCTCATTGGAGGGCAGCGTGGAGGTCTACTGCGTTTTCTGAT
This sequence comes from Schistocerca americana, assembly GCF_021461395.2. NCBI lineage: Eukaryota > Metazoa > Arthropoda > Insecta > Orthoptera > Acrididae > Schistocerca > Schistocerca americana. The sequence goes on from NC_060123.1 coordinate 229,690,894, forward strand.
GAAAGCTGGCTCTGCCTCTGTGCCAGTGATGGCCGTGTGTTGGTTAGGAGCAGGCCAGTTGAGTACCAGCAACCAACCTGTTTGTGTGCTAGACACACTGGTCCTAAACCTGGAGCTATGCTCGGGGGTGCGATTTCGTGTGACAGCAGGAGCACTGTCATCGTTATCCCACGCATCCTGACTGCAAATTTGTACTTTTGTCTGGTGAGTCGACCTCTTGTGCTGCCATTCATGAACAGCATTCCAGGGGGTGTTTTCCAACAGGATAACGCTCGCCCAGAGGGGTTGTTTTCCAACAGGATAACACTCGCCCAGATACCACTTTTGTAATCCAACTCGCTCTACAGAGTGTCAACATATTATCTTGGCCTGCTGTATCACCTGATTTGTCTCCGATTGAGCACACATGGAACATCAGCGGGCGACAACTCAAGCACCATCCACAAACAGCATTAACCGTCCCTGTATTGACCGACTTCGTCCCACAAACTGACATCCGGCACCTGTACAACGCAATGCATGCCCGTTTGCGTGCTTGCAGTCAACATTTCGGCGGTTACACCGGTCATTAATGTACCGGCATTTCACATTTACAATGTCTTATCTCGCTCTTAGTTAACCTGTGACCTTGTAATGTTAATCACTTATCTGTGTTATCTATACCAATGTATTCCCGAAATTTCATTATTCTACATTAATAACAGGCTGGCGCACGAAATGTGTTACCAATTGTTTCTTCCACAATTTACGACGCACATTAGATATCCGTCTGGAATCTCTACAGCAGTACCATCAGAGCTTGGAAAAAACAAATGAGTTACGAAATGATGTGTAATTCACGATACTGTGGCTAGGAGACTAGTAAGCAGCAATGGCTGACAATGGAAGACTGACGACACAGCAACGATCGGCAATTGTGTTACTTTTTCATGAAACGAAAAGCCTTGTTGTGACTCAGAGGCGTTTTCGACAACAGTTTGGCATACGATGGGTCCCTTGCAAGAAGACCATCCACAGGTTGTACGATAAATTTGTACGGGAAGGAACAGTATTGGAAGCGAAGCGACCTCGGCCTAAGCCTGTTTGTTCGCCGGAGAATATTGAAGCGGTACGAGTTACTGTACAGACAAGTCCCGAGAAATCGTGTAGAAAGGCAGCAGTGCAACTGGGAATATCCAAACGCTCCATTCAACGCATTCTTAAAAGTGACCTCCATATGTACCCAAACAAGATGGCCTATGCACAGAAGCTCACTGAAGAACACAAGCAGCAGAGACTACTGTTTGCTCAGTGGGCGGAGAATAGGGAAGAAACTCTCAACAACGTTTGGTTTTGAGACGAGGCGCATTTTCATTTAGACGGTGTGGTTAACAAACAAAATGTATGCTTTTCGGCCACTGAAAACCCACAAGTGCTTCATGAACGACAACATTATGCTCCGAGGATTACAGCGTGGGCAGCAATTTCCAGTCACAGACTTATTGGACCCTTTTTCTTTGAAGAAACTGTGGACATATTGAGCATGTGCTGAATTAGAACAAATCTCCATGGACGGGTCTTCATTGTAGTGTATTTTCCTTTCAGATTGTATTGACAATAAAGTTTATATTCAAAAACAATATGGTAACACATTTCGTGCGCCACTCTGTATATTTTGGTGCTACGAGTTTTTCCGTCAGTGTATTTCCTTATTTTGGATATGTTTGGAGTGACCTGTCTTAACAGTCTCGATATGCGCAGAATGATTTGGAAGCTAATGTAGAAATGGAGGCGTGTGTGTTCCCAAGGTATTCGCTTAGTCTGTAAGGAAACTACACAGCGCTGCAGAGACCAAACCGCACTGCTTACACGAGCGGTTGACCTTGTATACGGCAGCCGTGGCGGAACAGCTGCCAGGAATGGCCGCAAGGCTAGACCTGCCTGATAAACGCACCAGACCGGCAGGAGCCTCGCTAGTTTCTAGCGCACAACACGTTGCGGAATCGAGTGACGTAACGCACTGGTTGCGGCACTGGATTCACACAAGCAAAATCAGAGTCCAAACGCGCGTGTAACGAGCCTCACGTAAGCTCACTGCCGTTTCGGTAAAGGAGTCCAGGCGAATGCTGGTGTTGTCCTTTGAACATAGCCGATTTACTTTACTTTCCATGTCCAAATCAGCTAGCAGAAATAACGGAAGGAGGGAAGGAAGATTACTATTAACACCCCTCTGCCAATTAACTCGTTAGGAACGGAGCACAAGCTCGGATTATGGACGGAAATCGGACGAGTCATTCTGAAAGGAACCATTGCGGCATTTGCACAGGACCATTTAGGAAAATCACAGAAAACTGAAATCTGAATGGTCGGGCGGAGAACTGAACGTTTGTCGGGGGAACTGAACCGTTGTCCTCCCGAATGCGATTCCAGTGTGCTAACCACTGCCGTCACCTCACTCGGTAGGAAGAATGGGACGCATAATACAATCTGTTTTAAGAATAATGGTATATCGTGCAAGGTAGACTGCGTGGCGATGGCCAGCTCCCAATAACAAGTAAATTAAGTGAAACTATGGCAGCAAAACGAGGATAATGGAATGCAGACGAATTAAGTCGGGCGATGCTGAGGGAAGTAGATTAGGAAATGATACACTGAAAGCAGTAAAGGAATTTTGCTATTTGGGGAGCAAAATAACTGATGATGGTCGTAGTAGAGAGGATATAAAATGTAGAGTGGCAATGGCAAGGAAAGCGTTTCTGAAGAAGAGAAATTTGTTAACATCGAGTATAGATTGATGTGTCAGGAAGTCGTTTCTCAAAATATTTGTATGGAGTGTAGCCATGTATGGAAGTGAAACATGGACGATAAATAGTTTAGACAAGAAGAGAATAGAAGCTTTCCAAATGTGGTGCTACGGAAGAATGCTGAAGATTATATGGGTGGATCACATAACTAATGGGTGGATCATATAACTAATGAGGAGGTACTGAACAGAACTGGGGAGAACAGAAATTTGTGGTACAACTGGACTAGAAGAAGGGATCGGTTGATAGGATATGTTCTGAGGCATCAAGGGATCACTAGTTTAGTATTGGAGGGCAGCGTGGAGGGTAAAAATCGTAGAGGGAGACCAAGAGATGAATACACTAAGCAGATTGAGAAGGATGTAGGTTGCAGTAGGTACTGGGAGATGAAGAAGCTTGCACAGGATAGAGTAGCATGGAGAGCTGCATCAAACCGGTCTCAGGACTGAAGACCACACCAGCAAAGGCAGCAGAGCGAAGTCAGATTAAATCAGGCTTTGCCGAGGGAGTTACGTTAGCAAATGAAACACCAAAACTGTATGTGATTTTTGCTATTTGGGCGACAAAAGAACTAACGATGACCGAAGTAGAGGGGCAATAGGAAAAAAAGAGTTTCGGATGAGAGAAATGTACTGACACCGACTATAAACTGAAGTATAAGGGAATCCCTTCAGAAAGTACTTGTCAGCTGTGTAGCCTTATTACAGGTGTGAAACATGGAAGACAAATAGTAGAGGCAAGAAGAGAATACGAGCTTTTGAAATGCGTTACTACATAAGAATACTGAAGATTAGATGTTCAATATGGACAACTCATGAAGAGGTACTGAATCTAAACAACAGGGTCCAGAGGGAGGGGGGAAATTTTTGCACATCTTGACGAAAAAAGGGACAGGTACATAGAGCACATCCTGAGACATCAAAGAATAGTTAGTTTGACAACGGAGGGGAGACTGAAGAATAAAAATTAAACAGGAGGCTAAAGTTTAAATACAACAAGCAATTTCTAGTGGATGTAGGTTAGCTATATGAGTTATGCAGAGGTGAAAAGAGTTCCACTATATGGATTGACGTGGAGAGCTGAATCAACCCAGTATTCAGACTAGAGATCCAAACAACAAGGAAATACATCTAATTGAGAAATGAGGTGTTTGTTTGAGGTGAAGATATTCAACACAGGAATTACAACGTGTAGGCTTTCGCTCTTATTCAAAGCTGAGATGCCGTTTTCTTTGACTCACAAGGGGAAGCCCTCAGACACAGCCAACCGATTCCGTCATACCTGACAGGTCACTTGTGTACAACCTAAAACGAAAAACGCTTTGGCTCAGCTTTCCTCCGGTTTGAGAAAACCAACCCTAATTTCATGATGCGCAGTCGACTCGAAACTTGCAGGATCAAGAGATAATTGAAAAGTGAGCATTTTTCATCATCATATGGTGGGTCTACAAACATATATTTTCCTAGAAATCGATGAAAGAAACTGTTACCACTGTCGCTTATGTACTCTTAAGGACAGCGCCGCATAACGAAAGCGTCTCTGGTGTAGCGACCAAGGCATGTGACTGGGGAACAGGGAATCAGTGTTCGATTCTCAAAAGCATTCTGCAGTTATTTTTAATTTCTATTTTGTGCGTCTCGAAATAGGTAGGAACAGGAGGGTTAATAGAGTAATCAGTGGGGAATAATAACAAGTAGATAAATAAATTTCTCGAACGACTAGGATTGATAAATTAGTAAAATTTCAAGCTATGATTTCCTATGCGTGGTATGCACTAAAATTATTTTCCGAAAACGAAATATTTAAAAATGTAAATCAGGTCAGTTTTCTGCCAAATCTTCGAAGGAACGATGTAGTCGCGCGAGGATTGCCTTTCATTAGATTTTTAAAGATTTTTGAAGATCCGTATGCAAAGGCGAGAAAGTTGCACATATCACATAAGTATTCAAGAAAGATAGTGGGAGTAATGCACTTAATTACAGGCCCATATCATTAACGTCGATATGCAGAAGGATTTTGGAACATATATTGTGTTTGAACATTATGACTTTTTTTATTCCGAAGGGATCAAACTGCTTAGGTCATCAGTCCCTAGACTTACACACAGCTTAAACTAATTTAAACTAACTTATGCTAAGAACAACACACACACACACACACACACACACACACACACACACACACTTGCCCGAGGGAGGACTCGAACCTCCGGCGGGAGGGGCCGTATTATGAATTACCTCGAAGAAAACGGTCTATTGACACACAGTCAACATTGATTTAGAAAACAACAAGCATGAAGTGTTGAGTGCTATTGACAAGGGATTTCAGATTGATTCCGTATTTCTGAATTTCCGGAACGCTTTTTACACTGAACTACACACGCGGCTTGTAGTTAAGTTGCGTGCTTATGGAATATCGTCTCAGTTATGTGACTGGAATCGTGATTTCCTGTCAGAGAGGTCACAGTTCGTAGTAACTGACAGAAAGTCATCGAGTAAAACAGAAGTGATTTATGTTGTTCCCCGAGATAGTGTTATAGGTCCTTTGCTGTTCCTTATCTAAATAAACGGTTTGGGAGACAATCTGAGCAGCCGTCTTAGGTTGTTTGCAGTTGACGCTGTCGTTTATCAGTTATCAGTCATCAAAAGATCAAAACAAATTGCAAAACGATTTAAAAAAGATATAAACGGGGAGAGGCAAACAATCGCAGAATAACGTACTGCTAAAGGAGGGGAATAAGGTAATAAATGATCCACAACACTTAGCAAACTCTGTAAACAAGTATTTTTTGAGTATTGCAGAGAAGTTACAGCAAAAATTCCCCGAAACAAATATAACACCCGTAAATAATATTGCACTAAATAAAATGATGTTACTTCCAACCACAGAGAATGGAGTCAATAAAACTGTTAAAAAACTAAAAAATAAAAAGTCAATAGGCTTAGATGAAGTACCAATGTGTGTACTGAAATAATGCGTAGGGATTATACAAGGCCCCTTAACAAATATGATAAATGAATCCTTCACATCAGGGACATTTCCAGAGCAGTTAAAACAGGCAAGAGTTGTACCTTCGCTTAAGAAAGGTATTGCAGAAGACATAGAAAATTACCGACCAATTTCCTTGCTGTCAGCATTCTCAAAAATAATAGGAGCAATTATGAAAGACAGATTAATGAATTACCTGAATAAGTACAATCTTTTAAGCGAATCACAGTTTGGTTTCCAAAGTGGCAAGAATACGGAGTCAGCCATAGTAGAATTCACAAAGTTGTACTTAATGCTCTTGATAAAGATGAGTGTGTCACAGGCATTTTTTTGGATCTTTCTAAGGCGTTTGATACAGTCGACAACAAGATTCTATTAAATAAATTAGAAGCATTAGGAATAAGAGGGGTAGCTAATGACTGATTTCGATCATACCTAGCAGATAGGGTACAAAGAGTAGAGATAACACGTACTTCAAATAGATCCAAACATTTAGTAGAACAATTATCACAACCAAAATACATTAATATAGGGGTTCCGCAAGGTAGCATATTAGGACCAATACTGTTCCTGATATACATCAATGACGTTCCCACTAGTGTTATTCATGGTGAAAAAATTCTCTTCGCTGATGACAGCAATCTTATACTCACTGAGAAAACAAGGGAACTCCTTGCTGAGAAAGCAAATGAAACTCACAAGGAAGTTTATGATTGGTCAATAAGCAATTAAGTGACATTGAACACAAAGAAAACTAATGCCATGACTTTCAGTTTGAAGAGGAAATATGTTAATGTTAAATTAAATGTAGATGGCACCTCTATAAACTGTGTAACAAATACAAAATTTCTAGATATGAACATTGATTCTCAGTTGAAGTGGTGTGAACACACAAAGGTACTTGCAAACAGAATGTCATCAGCATGTTATGCCCTTAGAATCCTATCATCAGTGTGTAACATGCAGTGTCTTTTAGTTACATATTATTCATATGTACACTCAATTCTTAGCTATGGCATTCCTTTTTGGGGAACAAACGCCGAAAATATGAACACAATTTCCAAACTCCAGAAAACAGCCATAAGAATAATAGCCAAAAATACTAGTCGAGCTCATTGTAAAGATCTGTTCAAAACATTGGGGATTTTGACTGCGCCATGTGAATACATTTACCAGTCAGTTGTACACACCAATAATAACATTGGTAGTTACTGCACAAACAGCTCCGTCCATGACCATGCAACAAGAGATAGACTCAACTTACATTTACTAAGAAAAAAATAAGCATACAACTCAAAACAGCATTTTCTACCAAGGAATAAAACTGTACAATAAATTACCAAAAGAGATTAAAGAAATTGAAAAAATACACTTATTTATAGAGGCAGCTAAAAAGTACCTGTTATGCAATGCATTTTGTACATTGAAGGATTACTTAGATAAAACAGAGTAGGGGTTTGATAAAAAAAAGTGTTGTGCAAATAAATAATAATAATGATTATAAAAATTCTACATTCTACATAACACCTTCACTTCATGTTATTTTCCTTCTTTTTTCCTTCCTAGAAATACTTACCCTCAAGCTATGCATAGCACAATACTAACACCTTTTCCTGTTTCTGAGCTCAACATCTCACTCATTACGGGGGGTGGGGAGGGGTGCTGACTCTAATGATTATGTCTAACTAGAAGCCTGTAAATATATGTGTATACGAATTTGGTTATTTTAAATTGGTCTAAACTTGTAAATACTTTGACATTTCCTATATCCTTGTAAAAAGAGAACTACGGATGAATAAAGCTACTACCACTACTACTACTACTACTATATGTATGGTGCGAAAATTGGCAATTGACTCTAAATAACGAAAAGCGTTAGGTCATCCACATGAGTGCTAAAAGGAATCAGTTACTCGATAAATCAGTCAAATCTAAAGGCCATAAATTCAGCTAAATACTTAGGAATTACAATTACGAACAACTTAAATTGGAAGGAACTCATAGAGAATGTTGTGGGGGAAGGCTAATCAAAGACTGCGTTTTATTGGCAGGACACTTAGAAAATATAACAGATCTACTAAGGAGACTGCCTACACTATGCTTGTCAGTCCTGTTTTAGAATAGTGCTGCGCGGTGTGGGATCCTTACCAGATAGCAGTGACGGAGTACATCGAAAAAGTTCAAAGAAGGACAGCACGTTTTGTATTATCGTGAAATAAGGGAGAGAGTGCCACTGAAATGATACAGGATTTGGGTTGGACATCATTAAAACAAAGGCGTTTTTCGTTGCGGTGGAATCTTCTCACGAGATTTCAATCACCAACTTTCTCCTACGAATGCCAAAATATTTTGTTGACACGAAGCTACTTAGGGAGAAACGATCATCATGATAAAATAAGGGAAATCAGAGCTCCTACGGAAAAATGTGGGTGTTCGTTCTTTCCGCGCGCTGTACGAGATTGGAATAATAGACAAGTGTGAAGGCACTTAAATGTGATTTACAGAGCATTCATGTAGATGTAGATGCAGATGAGAGCTAGATCTGCAAATGATCTTCTATTTCACATCGATGTTCGGGATGACTCTCACCGTGGGATAATCTTTGACAGCTATTCGGGAGTATTGTTAGTAGTCTCACAGAGGACTGCTCATTGTCGGTGCTGCCACCACTGTAATACAGATAAGCTTCTGGTGCTAGAATAGTACGAGCTTCGACCTTTTTCTAGTAGGATTTCTTTACTTCCACGTTCTGTAATCCAGGAATTAATTCACGTCATGGTAATCAAATTGACATCCACGAAGCTGCATAACTCACAGAGGAGAAATATTACCTACAAGCAATCTTCACTACGGTTCATTTTATACACTTCGAATTAAAATTATGGTAAACCATTTGTATACAGAACTCACCTTTAATCGAGACTTCTAATGATTAACTGCAATATTCACCACTTAGCGTGGAGAACAGGGTTCGAAAGGAAGTATCAGATGCGCGTATTCACAGACATTCGACTAATGATGTACATACTCTTAACATATATCAATATCCTTTTTTGAACGAAATAGTATCGCTGGATCTGAGAGTTTATTTAATTTTTGTGTCCTCTTCCGTGTTTATAATTTAACCAAAATCGGAGAGAAGTTTTTGTCTGTGTATTTAGCAATAAAACAAATCAGGAAAATCTGTTATTAAGTATAATGTACGAATGTACGTACACACAGATGTTCTGCTTCTTCTTCAATGTTAAGGAGGTTATAATCTCTCAAATGGTATTAGTGTACCCGAGAAGAAGCACCCCACAGCAAAATAAATTTTGAACTTGTACTGTTAATTACAACGCACATACTGACATAAATTTTTTGAATGGTATTCTTTTTAATGCTACATTTAAATATCAGCCCTTCCATGTACCCATTTAAACGCGTTATACTCCAGGATTGGCTGTGTGCAACGAATACGTTTGAGAAAGTCATTATCTACCCAAGGACCAGAGATTAAATGTGCCAATGCAACAATCTGTGAGATTAAGCTTGCCAGAGAGAAAAACTGTCCATTGAAGAGAATAACTTGACACTGCTGGAAGGGAGATAACTAACAGATGCAAATCAGGTCACTTCTTTGCAATATATCGATTTTTTGGGATTTATTTTCGATTGGCGTCACACGTATAGCTTTTCATTTCTGTGATGCTTCTTACTGGCGCCTTTACACCGATCAGTGAGAACATTACGATCACCTACCTAATAGCCTGTATGTCCATCTTTGGCACGGATAACAGTGGCGACACGACATGGCATGCAAGCAATGAGGCCTTGGTAGGTGGCTTGAGGAAGCTGGAGCTGCATCTGCATACGCCAAGTGACCTAATTCCCGTAAATGATGAGCTCTGACGCCAAGTTCAATCACATCTTAGTTTGGTCGGGTTCAGATCTACCGAGTAGGGGAGGAGGAGGGGGGGGGGCAGGATGTCAATTGAAAGTCGCTGCTGTGTTCCTTGAACCACTCTATCACACCGCTGGCCTTGTGACGTGACTCATCATCTTGTTGCAAAATACTACTGTTGTCGGGAAACTTGGTCGTCAGGAAGGGGTGTACGTGGTCTGCTACCAGTGTGCGATACTCCTTGGCCGTCATGGGCGTTGCGCGAGCTCCACTGGACCCATCGACGCCCATCTGAAAATTCCCCAGAGCATAATGAAGCCGCCGCTAGCTTGCCCCCGATCCGCACCACGTGACTCCTGGTCATACTGTTCTGGCTGTTCACCTGGAAGATGACGGATTCGCGCCCTCCACCGGCCGCTGTGGTCTAGTGGTTCTAGGTGCTTCAGTCCGGCACCGCACTGCTGCTACGGTCGCAGGTTCGAATCCCACCTCGGGCAGGGATGTGTGTGATGTCCTTAGGTTAGTTAGGTTTAAGTAGTTCTGGGTCTAGGGGACTGATGACCTCAGATGTGAAGTCCCATAGTGCTTAGAGCCGCCCATCGACGTGATGAAGAAGGCATCGGGACTCATGAGACCATGCAATGCTCTGCCACTGCGCCAGCGTCCAGTGCCGACGGCCACTTGCCCATTTCAGCCGTAGTTGCTGATGTCCTGGTATTAACATTGGCACATGTATAGCCGTCGGCTGCGGAGACCCATCGTTAGGAATGTTCGGTGCGCTGTGTGTTCAGACATACTTGCACTCTACCCAGCATTAAAGTCTGATGTTAGTTCCGCCACAGTTCGCCTACTGTCCTGTTTTACCAGTCTGCCCGGCCTACGACGTTCGACATCTGTAGTGGGGGGTGATCGCACAGCCCCAAGACGTCTGAACTGTGGTTTCGCCACGTGTTGAAGACACTCACCACAGCAGTCCTCGAACACCCGACAAGTCGAGCAGTTCCCGAAATGCTCGTGCCGAGTCTCCGGGCCATCATAGTTTGCCCCCGGTCGAACTCTGACAGAACGCGCACCTTCCCCATTCTACACACTGATACTGCATGCATCGTGCGTATGTCTGACTAGCATTCATTCCTCGCCATGTGATGCTGCTATCGCCACGACGTGTCTATATCTATGGTAGGTCGGAGGTCTTAATGTTCAGGCTGAACAGTGTATAATGGTGGTGGTACGATTTCTAGAACCTGATACGATCTTGTTACATATGCAATCCTGTCATTTTACGAAATCGTAGCTTAGCGGTGGAAAAAATTGACTTCCAAGACGTGAATGGGATAACGATATAGCGAGATATTTACGCTACTGTCCATTGAAACTTAAAGACTATTAAGGATAACAAATAACGAAATCGGCCTGACTGTGTGGATACATGCCTTACTGAAAAATACCAGTTTATGACTCAAAATATGTGACTTAGCTGAGATATCCTAAACAGCTTAGCGAACAATGTCTGCCCTTCCAGGTAGTAATACGAGGGTCGTCCACGAAGTAACTTCCGTTTCTATTTCCATCCGCGGCAGCGCTACGATCGCAGTTCCGAGCATGCGCGGCAGTTACTCTGACCCAAGGAGAAGACACGTACGCCATTTTCAGATCCCTGCTGCAGACGCGTGCTTTGTAGTGCTTCCTTATAATGTCAGCCGTAATTGAAAATGCCGCCCCGTGTGAAATCAGATCTGTGATTCGTTTTCTAAATGCAAAGAAAGTTAAACCAAAGGAAATTCAACGGCAAATCTGCGAGGTTTACGGACAAAATGCTATGAGTGATACAATGGTTAGAAGATGGGTCAGACTGTTCAATGAAGGACGTGATCAAGCGCACGATGAAGAACGAAGTTACTGATGAACTTGTTCACACAAATGAAGAGAAGATTATGCACAACCGTAAATTTACACTTAGTGACCTTGCTATGGAAGTTTCGCAAATCTCACGATCACTAATTCATGAAACTGTTACTGAAAAACTGAAATTTCGAAAACTGCTCACGCGAATGTGACCAAACCTTACGGGAATTTCACTGGGACGTGTTTGATCATCCTCCGTACAGCCCGGACCTCGCTCCTAGCGACTTTTATGTCTTCTTACACCTAAATTCTGTCCTTGGTGGACAACACTTCAACGATGATGACGAGATGAAGGAACATGTTACCACATGGTTGAATACACAGGCGGCAACCTTCAATGAAGAAGGCATACAAAAACTTGTGCCACGCTATGACAAGTGCCTACAAAATTTCGGAAGCTATGTAGAAAAGTATTTTAACAGTTGTAGATTTTTGTACAATAAATATCTTTTCTATATCTGTACACGTTTGTTTCATGTAACCAAACGGAACTTACTTTGTGGACATACCTCGTATGTGAGACCATAGACATCAACTGAACGGTGTGCGTACTTATTAGGTTGGTGCATAATTTCGTGTCTTTATTCTATAAGTTGAATAAACTCAACAGATACGCATAACAAAGATTTTACTGATCAATAATACATTCTCCTTCACTGTTTACAACTTTCTGTCAATACTGGGGTAACTTTTCGGTTCTGCGAAGACTAGTTGAGCCATGTTCGGAGCCCATTTTCATCCGGAAAGGAAATTCTTTGAAGGCTATTCGATAGAGAGCGGAAAAAGTGAAAAACTGAGGGCGCAAGATCAGGTGACTTGGCAACCCATCTCCTGTATAGCGTTTTTTGTCAGTCTAGTGGAATGCGAGCGGGCGTTATCGTGGAGTAGCGTCACATCACGCTGTCTTCCTCGTTGTTGTTCTTGGATGATGTCTGCAAGACATCTCAGTTGTTGACAATAACTCTCAGCAGTGACGGTTACCTTGGAGATGCGTTTCGTATTATACCATACCGTCGCTGTTCCGCAGTCTTTTGTGGATACGTGCAGGTCGTTATAGAGGGCACTGTTGCTCTGTTAGGCTCAACCATTCCGTTCTTTTCCTTCTGATAGCATAAAGACACCGTTTCTCATCACCAGTAACGATACAGGATAGGAATGGTCGCTGTTATTCATGAGACAACTAATGACGAACAAGCAGAGATGCACATTTGCCCACTCACAGATTTTTGTGATTTTGGTTTAGACCATGCGATTTTTTAACCTTTTCCATTGCATGCAAATGTCGTACGATGGTGGAATGGTCACAGTTCATCACACTGACTAGTTATCCAGTACACCGACGTGGATCATTGTGGATTAATGCGTTTACACGATCTTCGTAAAACTCGGTAGGTCTTGCGGCGGCGCGGTTCCTTCCGACCCTTGACGACGAACCTGCACCTATCTGTGAACATTGTCTCAGCAGATCATCAGTAGGGATGCCGAGCGAAATCTACTGTACTTCGACGTGAACCAGGCTGCAATTAAAGTTACTAATCTACGTTTCGGGAGAAAGTTTTCACTCGAAATGAAAGGTTGGAAATTTTATCCTCTATCGAATAGCCTTCAAAGAATTTCCTTTCCGGATGAAAATGGGCTCCGAACATGGCTCAACTAGTTCTTCGCAGAACCGAAAAGTTACCCCAGTATTGACAGAAAGTTGTAAACAGTGAAGGAGAATGTATTATTGATCAGTAAAATCTTTGTTATGCGTATCCTTAATTAATATATTTTGAAACTTAGGTGAACAAGTATCACTGCCAAGCCCGTGCTAGTCTTAACACAGTCACTCACCATCCCTTTCACTCATGTTAGCAAGTTTGTGGTGCTGCATTTACCGAAAACGTAATGGCTACAAAAATACTGATTGTTTTTGATTGAGAAAGCTCGCCAAATCTCAAGTCCGTCGTTACCTAATGCAGTCACAATTTTTAGCCACCGACCTGCTCAATACGCCACGCGGAATTTATGTCTTTTCTCGTCACAAAATTCACTTAAAAATTCCGAAATTTCTACACACCCATCGGAATAATTACGCCGTCACTTTACAACACTTTTGATGTATGAAACACTGCTAGATCCGGCAACTTATCATTTACATCCGAACTACTACTACACACGTCCGAACTGTTTCATGGCTAGGCTCCGACTCCTCTCTAGAATACTCTGTCTTCTTTACCAGCAGAGAAAGGCGCGCGAAGAATATTGCTTTACTATTGGTCAGTTTACTCAACAGCCAATAACAAAACAACATTCTCCCGCGTCAGTCTGCGTTTTTCATCAATAACCAATCGCAAAATAGTAAACCTAACGACTGCACTTCTTACCGACGTAATTATCTAATATGCTGAAGTTTTGTTTACGCATAAAGTTATTTACTATTGTTATTTATACCTGAATTAACTTTCCCTTTACCATAAACTTACTTTACAAATCTATTCTACAAAAATCCCCTTTGTCCACATCCACACTTCTTCGAAATGTTCCCACACAAAATCCCATTAACTAACTCGTTTAACAATTATCTTCATATTAACCTTAAACCACACTCACACATCATACATACTGCTAAAACACATTTATAACATTTTACATACACAAAAAGGCGTAATAACACTTTGTGAAAATACTAGAACAGTTTATGAAAAATATTCTATCACTTTAGTGCACTCTAGTTGGCACAATCGAAACTAAATCACAGTCCCCTATCTAATACAATCCTCTATCGGCTGATACATAAACTACGTGCGTGTCCAGTCTCGAGTCCCCATCTGTCACTATCCAGCTCTGAGACGCATCTCCCACTTAACCGCCTCGGTATACGGCGGTACGCCTCAGTCTTCCTGATTGCTGTGGGTCACTGAAGTCAAAACGATCCTCCTTAAAACGAGAAAACCATTTTCTTGCCGCGCTCTGTCCGATGACATTATCCCCATACAAGGTGCAAATGGTTCTGGCTGCCTCCGCTGCTTCCAACCCTCTGTTGTCCACAGACAGAAGAAAGTGTAGGAAATGTTCCGATGTTGGGACGCCATTTTCTGGTGTCCATAGCTCCGCTCACTGTGTCTAGACAAAATGACAGAATGTAAACTCAAGTAACAACAGTGAACTACAAGTAAAAAAATAACAATCGATAAATAAACTCATAGCAATCGGAATGCGAATATACAAAACAAAAACGCTGCGAACTTATGCACCAACCTAATACTTCGAGGCTGAACATGAACAGGACGCGAGCAGTTCCGTATCACAGCTAGTAAAGAGAACTTTTTAATATCTCGGGATTTGGGAAAGTAGAGTGAAGCGAATTGTAGAGAAAAACGTCATGTCCCGTATCACAAAAAGGGTCTGGCAGGGACAGGATTTTGCACTGGACAAGTTTAGAAAGGGAGTCCTCAGGCGGAAAATCTATAGTTTCCAATAGTACGGGTGTATTTGGGAAGTTGAAGACTGAAGTGGAAGACTTTCCTAATATGAGTGAAACAACCCATTGGCGTGCTATTCGGAAATGGGGCTTCAAGTACAAAAAGTTCAACAAAAGAAACCAGTTCTGATGGAAAGTAACCGAGTGGTAGGAAAAAGAGACGAGGTCTTGCGTGAAATAAGACAAAAAATGGCTCTGAGCACTATGGGACTTAACATCGATGGTCATCAGTCCCCTAGAGCTTAGAACTACTTAAACCTAACTAACCTAAGGACATCACACAACGCCCAGCCATCACGAGGCAGAGAAAATCCCTGACCCCGCCGGGAATCGAACCCGGGAACCCAGGCGTGGAAATAAGACACTAGCGAAACACTGGATGAACTGTTTATTACAATGATGAGAGTTACTATGGTGTAAACCATTACAGAAAGTTTGTATGGCAGGGTAAAAAATACCTTATGCGTCAGAAAACTTATACGAGTACGGTTCTCGCAGATGAAGTGTTTCAAAAGTGGAGTGACTGGAAAGGGAGTATTAAAACACCGACCGGGTCTGGAAAAAGGATTATAATGCGCCACATTGGGAACGAAGACGGATTCATACAAAATGATGAGTTATGTTTCACTGGGCAAATAGGAGGTGCAGATTATCGTTCTGAGATGAATGCCAGACACTACGAAGGGTAGTTTAGGAGCATTCTTGAAACATTTCTAAACAGACCTACGATTATTATAGACCAGGGCAAATGCCACAAGCTGATAAAATCCCTCCGTCCAAACAGAACTCGGATGACCCAACAATACCAACCGATCGCCCTCTCATCCTCAGCCAACAGGCGTCACTGGATGCGGATATGGAGGGCCATGTGGTCAGCACACCGCTCTCCCCACCTTATGTCAGTTTCGTTACCGGAGCCGCTACTTCTCATTCAAGTAGCTTCTCAATTGGCCTCACAAGGGTTGAGTGCATTCCGCTTACAGCAGCATTCGGAACACCCAGACGGTCACCCATCCAAGTGGTGGCCAAGTCCAGCAGAGCTTAATTTCGGTGATCTGACGCGAATCGGTGCCCGGAGGAATTACGTGTCATGTGAACAAACGCCAGAACAGATACGCAAAAAAAAAAAAGTTCACCGTCTTGGCATTGCAATAAAACTACTGTTGATCCAAGTAGATGACTGCAGTAGTAGCAGCAAGACCTCAGACAGCAGCGAAAGCGATTAAGGTAGGTTTCATTTCATTCATCATTCTTCTCTGCAAAATTTTATTCGGGCTAATCGATTTTTATTTCACTGTTAAAATGTACAGTACTTTTCATTGTTCATTTAATGTCAGCCACAGAGTGTACTGGAATGCGAGTAAGATGTTGCTATTCTTCGCTGGTGAATAGGCGCTCATAATAATGGCAGCGCATCGGCATGATAACTAGCTCCATTACAGCCCCGCAGGCTTTACAGTCACTTAAGTGACAAACGTGAGGATTAATGATTAGTAATGACATGCGATGTAACCACCAGAAGTTCAGGCTTTACGTCCGTGCTTTCTCCGCTACGATAGCTACAACGGTACGCTCAATCGCAGCGTCTTGCGTTTGATATAGGGTTAATATCGGAAAATAACGAAAATACACTTGCAAACAGAAAAGGGTTGTATCTTCAAACTGTGCAAAGAAAATTTCTTCCCTAATTATTGTCTGCTTTCTATAACTCCTCGAATCTGACCTTCATCAAAACATGTTTGAAAAGTATGCATTCCCTTAAACATTACCACTTTTGTCGCCCTCTTTTCATCTAAAATGTAATGTTCATTCATCAAATAAAAGCAGATAGTCCCACAATTCCGACAAAGTACAACACATCGATGTTCCTCGTTCTGTGTAACCAAAATATGAGCTTGAAGGCAGGGGTCAATCACTATGAAATGAATAACAGGATAGGGCATAGTAGGTTGCGGCTGTTAAGGAGGGCATATGCCAGGGACGAAGTTCGTGGTTTAAGAACAGAAGGAAGAACGGAGGCGTATGGAGGGTAAATTTGGATGTAGTGGCGGACCAGGGGACCTAAATGGGTGATTAGTGGCTTGACTTAGGAAGCTGGGACTGGGTTTTTCGGCTGCTGTACTGGATTCGAAAGTATTATACAGACGGAAAGAGATGTGCAAAATGGATGACATGGTTAAGGATGCCAGTGGGTGAAGGTAGGCTAATGGGGAACGTGAGTTGGAGTACATGTCTTTCTGGTATATCAAGGGAATTTTATCATTTAGAAAGAATTTTCCTTGGCAATAAACGATCCACAGGATAGAGTTTCATGACACCGTGGTATACCGGTTTATTAATTTGAATGAAACAAACTCAATACGAGTAGTTTTGAGAAGCGCATATCGAGACTACTGCGTGATGAAGTTGACAATCGTGCAACATAAAACTAAATTTTTTTGTCACAACAAATGCGTAAAGATAGTCCAATTCTACAAACTTGTGGGTCCTGAAAAGGAACTTACTACTTGTTATATGACCTTTATATGTTCTTTTCAGCCAGTTCGGTCTCATCTTATCACCATCTGAGAATCACGTGTAGGATAATTAAAGGTTATTCCATGTCGCAAGCTTACGGACCTCCTTAACAACACGTTAAGCAATAGATACTAGTACTTTCAGAGATATTCTGACAGTGACAGAAGCAGAGTATTTAAACTAAATGATGGTTTGCCTCAAGGATCTGTTCCGGCTCGCTTTTCAGTTCGTACACACACGTCTTACCGAAAACATGTTCATGGAAATTCATTTATGCTGTGACTTTTTTTGGTGTCTCAGACCTCCAACACTTTATCCACAGATATGGAAGCCTTTGATGTTTGCTTTAAGATATGGTGTCTCTGTCTAAAACTTCAGAAAACAGGTACAACTGCATTTCACCTAGCCAACAGACAGGCAAATTACAAACCTAAGAAGCCATATCTTGTCGTACTGCAGTACACCAAAATACCTAGGGATAAAGTAGATAGAACTCTGACTTACAAGCTGATCTTGGAAATGTAACAAATTCTTCAAAAACTTGCTGGTACCTCATGGGGAGCTAATGCTCAAATTTTAAGATCCACAGTCTTAGCCCTGTCATTCTGTTGGTGAATACTCCTGTTCGATCTGGTTTAATAGTGCTCTCACTAAGAAGATCGACATGGAACTCAATATGGCAGTGCGAATAATTACGAGGTGTATTCAGAATACAAACACCCTATGGTTACCTGTTCTCAGCAGTATCACACCTCCTGCTCTAAGAAGATCAGAAGATTGTTCTGGAACAATATTCAGATGAATCCTCAGCTATCCATTCATCGAGATATTGCACAAGCAGAACGCCAGCACTTGAAATCAAGCAAACCGTAGCGGCGCAGAGCAATTTAAACGCGATCGGACAAACACTGACGACGAAGCGAGCTACAGACCTTTCAGCTCAGTTCATCAAAAAGTAAACCATTGATAAAATCCATGATATGATAACGCAGGGCCAACGAATTAAAATTCGTGAGACAGCTGACACTTTAGGCATCTCAACTGAGCGAGTGCATAGCATCTAGCACCGAGAATTGGCTATGAAGAAGCTGTGTGTAAGGTGGGTGCCACGATTACTCACAATCAACCAAAAGCGCATCCCGCACAACACTTCGATAGAATCGCTTGTGATGGTTAATCGCAATCCGCGAGACTTCTTGCGCCTTTATGTGACTTGATGAAACCTGGATCCATCATTACACACCAGAGTCTGATCGTGCAACGAAGAAGACAAATATCATTTTGTCAGCTGATAACGTGGTGACCACTATGTTTTTGGGATTCTCAAGGAATAATCCCCATAGATTACTCGAAAAAAGTCAGAACCATAACTGGATCCTGTTTAGCTTCATTGTTGGATCGTTTGAAACTTGAGTTGGCTCAAAAAAGACCAAGTTCGGCACACAAAAAAGTGCTCTTTCACCAGGATAATGCACCATCCCGCACATCAGTGGAAGTGCATGAATTGGGCTTTGAATTGGTTTCTCATCGACCCTATTCCCCAGACTTAGCACTATGTGACTTCTTACTGTTCTCTAACTCGAAACTCTGCCTTTCTGGGACGAAATTGTCATCAAATCAGGAAGTGATAATTGCAGTTAATGATTATTTCGCAGAGTCTGACAGAACCTTTTTTACGACGGAATGAAAAAGCTGGAGGATAGCTGGGCTAAGTGTATATCCCTCAAAGGAGGCTATTCAAGAAGTATGGTGAGTTGTTTACCCAACAAACATTATTTCTTGCTTTTTTACCAGATTTATCAAACAGCCCTCGTATATTGCCGGCGCATTGGTGGGGACACGACGACTATCATGCGAAATGGGAATCAATGGGTTCAGGAGGGCCATACTCAACCTATACAGGATCTCAACGTTCTCACGTGACTAACGTCTAAGAGGACACACGTATCGTTAACTCCTCTGTGCAGGATCATATAGATAATTCACGTACCTTGAGTTAGGAACTGGAATTGTTTGTTACAAGACAAGTACCAACATGGACAGAGCGACGACGTGTGGATCATCACGTGTTGCCACTATAGCAAACTTTGTTCCAGCTTCCTGTCACACGGCAGAAAACAAACACGCTGGTAGCGCTACACTCGATAAAACTGGCTCAAGAAGTGGCACCACGTCCTCTGTTCAGATGAGTACAGGTTATACTTACAGCATCGAGTTGGACGTGTCCGTGTGTGGAGACTCCTTGGTGAACGTACATTGCCAGTGCATTTGCCCTCGTCTTCCGGGACCAGCACTTGGTGTGATAGTATGGGGTGCCACTGGGTACACTTCTAGTTTGCATAGCCGTAAACTGAACAGCGGCTGTTAAATTTCTGACATGTTAAGTCCAATGGCTGTGGTCTGTTTTAGAGGTCTCCGTGACGCCATCTTTCAGCAACGTAGCCAAAGGTGACAATACTGTCCATGCTGTCCTAATCTGACTCGATACAGAGGGTGTTCGACTGTGACACTGGCCTGCACGTTCACCCATTGAAGCCACGCGGTCACGGGTTGATGAGCAACTGGCACACTACTCGCCAGCCATTACGACTGGTCAACTCTGCAGTTGAAGCAGCATGGAATGAAGTACTCGTATCTGTCATCCAAGCTCAATTCGACTCGATGCCCAGACGAATTGGAGCAATTGTTGCTGTCAGGGTATCAGCCCAACTAATGAACGCTGTACATTTCAGATACACATTTCATCGTGCATTCTTTCCACTTTACTGTTTTCACACTGTTGTGGTTGGCAGGAGAGCCAACACCGTGTTACTAGAGGAGGCCGAAAGGCACGCGTTTTAGCTCACGGAGGCTGGCGTGAGGTCTGGAACAGGACAAGGAAATTAGAATTTAGAAAAACGGACTTAGCTGGTGGAATACTTAACTTTCATCCATTGATGATGAACGTCGCTCTTGACGGTACATGATTCACACTATCAATAGTAACTGAATATGGCGCCTTGCTAGGTCGTAGCAAATGACGTAGCTGAAGGCTATGCTAAACTATCGTCTCGGCAAATGAGAGCGTATTTTGTCAGTGAACCATCGCTAGCAAAGTCGCTTGTACAACTGGGGCGAGTGCTAGGAAGTCTCTCTAGAGCTGCTGTGTGGTGGCGCTCGGTCTGCAATCACTGATAGTGGCGACACGCGGGTCCGACGTATACTAACGTACCACGGCCGATTTAAAGGCTACCACCTAGCAAGTGTGGTGTCTGGCGGTGACACCACACACACAATAACTAAAATTACTATGCTCTATGCTCCATAGTGTTGCCATTTTAATAGCCAGCAGTGCAAATGCCTCCTGTAATTCTCCACAATCTATTCTATCACTTGCGCCTTGTTCCTGCAGTGTGCACAGGGTTGGCGTGGTTAATTCGGATTTGGCATGTTAATGCGAAGGGGTGGCCGGATGCCCTTCCTGCCGCCACCCCGTACCCCCCGG
The DNA here is from genome assembly GCF_021461395.2 of Schistocerca americana. Classification (NCBI taxonomy): domain Eukaryota; kingdom Metazoa; phylum Arthropoda; class Insecta; order Orthoptera; family Acrididae; genus Schistocerca; species Schistocerca americana. The sequence continues at coordinate 229,711,917 of NC_060123.1, forward strand.
GATGGAATCAGAGTACCCCATCTGTCTGCGTCTAGTGTAAATCATCGAAAAGTGCAGATGTGTTTCAAATGTCTGAGAGTCGTTTAACTGATGCGGCACGTGGGGACCACCCCAGTATTCACCTAGAGGGATGTGGAAAACCGCCTAAAAACCACATCCAGGCTGGCCGGCACACCGGCCCTCGTCGTTGATTCGATCCGAGGCCAACGCGCCTACTCGAGTCCAGGAAGCAGCGCATTATCGCTCTCGGCTAAACTGACGGGTCTAATTCTCCGCAATCCCCTTGCTACAACAATCTTTTCATCTCCATTGCGAATTTGATCCTTCTTCTGACATCACCAACACCACCATTAAATCATAGCAGTATTAACAACATTATCGCTACGTACACTCTAATACAAACGAAACGACGCACCACGAAGGAGTTATGCAGATTGGTCACAAATTCATATTAGTACAGACATCAATGGAGAATCAAAATAGTGGATTTTGACGGCCGATGGATGAATGTGTGACGCTGCAGCGCAGTTTCACCGCACAGCTGGCTAGGATTGTAAACAGAGGACATGCTGATACCAAGACATAAAGTCTTTGCGAATTCGATTCTGTTGTTCAGTTGAGTTGGACGGCAACTATGCACTGCAGATTGGTGCGTTAACATTATAATCAAATTTCAGCGTTTGAGAGGGGACGGGTATTTGGGCCCAGAGACGCCGGCTGGAGTAACTGGCGAATCACTCGATATTTGAATAGGAGCGATGCCACAGTTCGACGATGTTGGCAGGAATAGGTGGAACATGGCCGAACACAACGCCGAGAAGAAAGCAACCAACCTAGGGAGAGCCCTAGGCAGAGCCCTTACAGCACAGCCCTTCATAGCAAGCCGTCTTGGTCTTACACTTCAGCAAGGTAATGCCCATCCCGCACACGGCAACAGTTACTACTGCTTGTCTTAGTGCTTACTAAACCTCACCTCGGCCAGCAAAGTCGCCGGATCTCCCACCAGTTGAGAACGTTTGAAGCATTATGGACACAGCCCTCCAAACAAATCGAGATTTTGATTATCTGAAGCGCCATTTGGATAAAACTTGGCACGACACCCCTCAGGAGCTACATCCAAAAAGTCTATCAACCGATGCCGAGCCGAATAACTGATTGCATAAAGGCCAGAGGTAGACCACAGCGTCATCGACTTGTTCGGTTTGTGGAAACCTTTCTCTGAATAAATAATCTAATTATTCTGAGACTGTAATCTATTGTTTGTCTGTACATGTGCAGCACTTCAGATTTTCGTCCCATTCGGATAATTCCTTCATGGTGCGTCTTTTTTTGTCTTAGAATTCTTAGAATGTATTTATAACTGGCATTTAAATTGCACGTCAGTGTTTAAAATTTGTAAAAGTGTCATTTGTGCTTAGTGTTAAAGCCAAAATTATAGCCTCATCTTATCTAATACAACATCTGTAAATCATGTTTGAGTAACTATACGGAATTTAAGACGAAAACGTTATTGTAGCGATTTTTTCACTGAATCAATAAGTAATGCTGCTGCACAAAAGGAAATCATGTAAAATAAATTATAGAGTAATCTCCTTAGCTATTACTTATGGGACTAAACTGCTAAATATACGACTACTTAAATAGTAACTTGGAGGCCAGAAAACATTCCACAGAAAATACTGGCAGCTATTATATTTTAATCATGAATTTGGAAAATGACTTAAGCCCGTAGAGGTAAATTTTCAGGAACAACAAAGAACGGTTTATTATCTTACTGAAGCGAAAACCGGTTTATATTGTCGTACAGTATGATACGTAAAAATAAATGACATAAAACTGTTATTAAAAGAATGAGATAAAACTGGTGCCATTATATTGTCGTACGGTATGATACGTAAAAATAAATGACATAAAAGTGTTATTAAAAGAATGAGATAAAACTGGTGCCATTTTCATGTTAAACTTCCTTTCTTCTATTTTCTTTCCTAAAAAAAAAAAAAAGGTGGAACTTATGTCGTTTTTCAAATGAACTTCTGTTGCGTTCCTCACGCAATTAAAGTCTGATATATAAACACATATGTATTTTGTTAATTGAAAATTCAGAATACAGAGAACAGTAAATCATCAAGGGGAATGAAACATATAGAAAAAACTTTCCAAAATGGAACTACGATTTTACTCATCTAACTTTGTTTCCCAAGCCACAATTTTTTTTTTTTTAAATGCTTTGGACTCATCACTGTCGGGTTGTACTTGAGGATTCTGCGTGTATCTTGAATTTTGATTTCACTGACTGGACACGCATCATTTGGATAAGCATGTCTAGTTGCTAGTCCCAGAAGATAATAGATATGTTGGACAGAGGATGAAAGAATGTTCAACTTTTCCGGCTCTGAATGGTATTGCCAAAATTATTCCGCTCCATTTCACAGAACAGCAGAACTCCATAAAGTTGGAATAGTAAACAATACATTTTTTTCTCTAGGAACGTCCTTAAAAGAAGTCACTATGGAATTGACATTTATTTTTTTAGTAATGTGGCCGCCAGTTGTTGACCTACGTTTCCACATGTCATCGTGTAGTGTGTTTTTATAACTTGAAGTCCCCTCCTGCTAGTAGAAATAATTGTCCTCAGATAGGGAAAAGGAGTCTGATGTTCAAAAAAATGCATCTGGGCACTTACAGGCATTAAAAACCTGGTGAGAGTATTGTTCTTATTCTGGCGGGTATTGAAATAATGGAGGAGGAAAGTGCATGCCTGATAAACGAAACATCTAATGTCCTAGAATAAGGCTGTTTTGCTGGCAAACACGAGTATTCTGTTACAGGAAATAATTAATGTACAAAAAATGCGGACTAAAGTCATTTTGGTCTAAGCTAGGCGAGTTAGACATCGGAACGTGGCTGTATTCATAACGCAAAACCATGAAAATGTGGACTTTAGTCGTTTTGCAACTTCACTATTCATTTGGATGAACTGTGTATTTATTTTCAACACGAATTCGGTCTGCAGTCCTAGATGAAACCGAATGAAGTACTGCCGTGAAGTGCACCCCTACCACCGAGAGGAGACGAGTTCACGTATCAGTGCGGTCATCCAGAATTTGTCGCGCTCAGTTTTGCCGTACTCCACTTCCGCCGAGTAAAACTTTCTCAGCTGATCTATCCCAAGTTCGTGACACTGCTTCTGTTGTGTCCACTCAATCCCGCTGTCACAACGCTGACGTAATATTCGTATACCACTCAGACCAACTTTGATAACACATTGCAACGCCAAGGAGCCCTGTTCCTGAACCGGAATCGACGAAATGTGTATTGGCCACTCGCAGCTAACGTAGAGAATGTTAATCGCAGGTTTTTGAAAACTGAACTTGTTTCATAGCAACGAAGGCGAACATAAGGTGAAACAATATTGAAAAGTTTCTCACCCGATCACCGTCGACTTGCTCGTACTGTCACGGACTACGCTTCCTGATGGGGTCGTGGCTAAGCGTGTTTAGGAGATGACGCGCTAGTGGGTGCGTCACTTAACCACAGCTTATTCGGGAAGTTACGGTGTGTTAGTGTGTAGTGCGACGATAGAACGGCACTTCAGCATGCGAGAAACGCTTTTTCTAATGGCTAAATCGATTAGTAAGTATTAGCAATAACATACATGGAGACGACTGCATCCAGAAGACTTGTTTACAGCGCTGATCTTCAAAGGTTGAAACACTTCTTGTAGAGCGAGTATGTAAACACAAACTCATTTAGTCCTGAGACATGTTTTCAGTTTCAGAGACTCCGAGCCGCTAGCAGCTACTGACTGGCAGGAAGGCAACCTTCGTGTAGTTAAACACGACGCCGCTAGATGTCGGGAACGTTCAGGAACCACGCGTGACCCCGCCTCACGCGATAAGGAAGTGACAGTTCTTCACAACAGCCCAGCTGTAGCGGAAGGGTCACGGCGGAAGTACGAATATGAGTTCCAATGAAAAGACAGCCGTAGAACAGTTAGACGAGTGTAGTTTTATGTGTTATAAAAATGCGACTATCAATTTTTAAGAAAACATTTTCTTTCTCAAAATGTTCCCGTTTGACAACTATACCAGGTTCACTAGACCTGCTGTATAAACGTCCAGGCTTTTCGACTGATACGCTTCCTGTGCAAACCTAAAAGGACGAATTTAATAGTGAGTAGCACATTGCGTACTATCTGCAGAAAACTGTGAGAAGTGAAATCGCAACGATTCGGTAACACCAAAAAATGATTCATGGCATTAGTGAACTGAAGGGCGTTTTAAAAAAACGACTACCGATATAAATAAACGTTGTAGCGAGGAAAATTGTTTGTTTCAGTGGCTCAGTCGTATGTTTTACCCGTTCGAACAACAATCATAGAAAGAATATTAGCGGCTGCTTGTTGGTTTATTTGGCGAAGGAATATTTTTGAAATTTCCTTTCAGACGTTAGCTTTGCATCCACTTCCAGGATGCTTAAATATTGAAGGTTTACAACAAAAATGCAGGGACATCATTTTACATCGTCTTTTTAAAATAATGAGGAGTCCTTTAAAAAACTTTTTCTTTACTGTTCTAGACCCAGGAGTCTTGAGAGTACCGATTAAATAAACCACATAAATAAAGACCTACATATGAAAGCAGATATTAATATTGAACTTAACTACATTCGCAATGATTCCCAAACCTGAACCGGGAGCAAATTATACGGACTGCATTTTTTCTTTCCCTTTGTGTTTATTTCTATGGATAACCCTTTCTCTATGTAAAATAAGCCAAATGGAATACCCATTCCTAAGGGTATGAAGACAGTTGCTCATCCCACCGATGTGCAACTATAGAACATAGCTTAAAGACATAAGCAACAGTTTCATTATAATTATTTTGTAACATAAATGTATCGTACAACGGGAAAGAAGAAACCAAGAAAATAATCAATTTTATGGGCACTTAAATAATTAATTTTCAGTTAAAGCTATACAAATGAGAGAACAAAAGTAATAAAAATAACAACACAGCAAAAGATAAAATGAAACGACAGCCGTGTGTTAACAGAAAAAAAATCATCCTTATTTGCAAGAAAAGAAAGAGTTTATATAAGCAATAAAAAATATCCACACATCTTACACGATGAACAGACATACGCAATGTTAATGTTTTGAACATGGCTGTGATCAGCAACCGTAATTAATTACATACAATGTCACAAATTTCCAGCCAACCGGTTGCAAACAGAATTTAAAATTCTTTAACTAGTTTCCAATGCCAACTAGGGGCGCCTTCTTCAGAAGAAAGTGTTACGTTATATCTGGTTAAAAGGAAATTTGAGCGACATTGCTCTAGTCAAAACATTAAAACCACAATTAAAACATTTTCCACCTGAATACATAACAGGTATAGTCAAAATTTTAAAACTCCGGAGTGGCTGTTACTCACTCGTGTCCTATACCACTATAGTGCCCTTAGTGGCACATTTATATATTGTTTTAAAATTTTGACTATACCTGTTATGTATTCAGGTGGAAAATGTTTTAATTGTGGTTTTAATGTTTTGACTAGAGCGATGTCGCTCAAATTTCCTTTTAATGACATGTTAGGTAACAGTTTCTTCTGAAATAATTAATTTTCAGTTAAAGCTATACAAATGAGAGAACAAAAGTAATAAAAATAACAACACAGCAAAAGATAAAATGAAACGACAGCCGTGTGTTAACAGAAAAAAAATCATCCTTATTTGCAAGAAAAGAAAGAGTTTATATAAGCAATAAAAAATATCCACACATCTTACACGATGAACAGACATACGCAATGTTAATGTTTTGAACATGGCTGTGATCAGCAACCGTAATTAATTACATACAATGTCACAAATTTCCAGCCAACCGGTTGGAAATAGAATTAAACATTCTTTAACTAGTTTTCAGCGCCAACTAGGGCGCCTTCTTCAGAAGAAACTGTTACCTAACATGTCATTAAAAGGAAATTTGAGAGACATCGCTCTAGTCAAAACATTAAAACCACAATTAAAACATTTTCCACCTGAATACATAACAGGTATAGTCAAAATTTTAAAACAATATATAAATGTGCCACTAAGGGCACTATAGTGGTATAGGACACGAGTGAGTAACAGCCACTCCGGAGTTTTAAAATTTTGACTATACCTGTTATGTATTCAGGTGGAAAATGTTTTAATTGTGGTTTTAATGTTTTGACTAGAGCAATGTCGCTCAAATTTCCTTTTAACCAGATATAACGTAACACTTTCTTCTGAAGAAGGCGCCCCTAGTTGGCATTGGAAACTAGTTAAAGAATTTTAAATTCTGTTTGCAACCGGTTGGCTGGAAATTTGTGACATTGCATACGCAATGTCATAGACGCCAGTCCGAAGACAGTGGGTGACAGATGAAATGCCGAAGCTACGATCTCCAGTCACCATTAGGAGTCTAATCTGTAACGTATAACCTCTTTCATCTCTGGCAGTGGTTGATAGCTGAAGAATGCCGAAATGCACAGTGGTTCCTTGTCCACATTAAACTGTAAGTCCCTTCAAGTAGTGGATACATCAGCTCAAAGTTCAGAGGAAGACAACAGCATTCTCTTTCCAATGGGACAATGCCTACTAAAGCGCTGTGCTGTTGAAACCATAAAGCATTGCAAACTATCATTCCTGGCTGTTAAGCCATATGGCGGGCGAGAGTCCTTGGCATCCCGACACTTCTTCATTGATGATAGGGCCTCGATATCAAGAGGAACTCAGCATGGAAGACAGTTCTACTCCAGTCAATGAGATTCCAGGTCGAAGATGTGTCTGGAGACGCCCCGGAGAGCGGTGTGATACCAAACCTGACAGTCTCCCGCCGTACGGCCCACAAGCAGAAATGACGATCTAGGGTGCCATGTCTTTTCATAACAGTACCCCTTTGCTTATCATCCGCGGCACCTTTACAGCAGAGCGGTAAGTCGATAATATTTTACGCCCTGCTTTGTTGCCCTTCATGGCAAGCTACCCAGGCTGACATTTCTGAAAAATTAAGCCTGCCTGCACACAGTGAGAGTTTGTGCTGTTTGTCTTCGTACTTGCCAAGCCCTGCCTTGGCCAGCGAAGTCACTGAATCACTCCGCAGCTGAGAAAGTTTGGAGCATTATGGGCAGCGCTCAACAATCGTCTCGGGCTTATGACGATCTAAATCGCGATAAGGACAGAATTTGGGACGATATCCCTCAGGAGACATTGTCACTCTCTGAATCAATGCCAAGCCGACTAACTGCTTGCATAAGGGCCAGAGGTGGGCCAACGCTTTATTGACTTGCTCAGCTGGTGAAGCTCTTACTATGAAATAAATGATCTAACTTTTCTGAAATTGTAATCATTTTATGAAGATAGTAACTGTTCTCGAAAGAACATTTACCTTTGATGACCGTGCAGTTTCTCTAGAATAAATGATAACTAATCGAAACCCTCAGCTGCCGACAGGTGTTGTTGATATACCTTAATAGAGACAGCTGAAATTGTGTGCCCCGACCGGGACTCGAACCCGGGATCTCCTGCTTACATGGCAGACGCTCTACCCATCTTTTTTTATCTCATTTTGTTTTATTTCGTTCGTTGTATATGTTCGGGGCGGACGTCTCATGACACCCGTTCAGGTTGATTGTTGATCCGTTCACTCAGTTTTTTTTATTTCAAAGGGTAGCTAACCCTCTGACCGAACGCGCTGAGCTACCGTGCCGGCAAACAGTGTACTGGACCGAGACTCGAACTCGGGACCTTTGCATTTCGCGTGATAGTGCTCTACCAACTGAGCTACCCAAGCACGACTCACGCCCCAATCTGAGCCACTGAGGACACAGCTAAATAGCGCGACTGCACGGACTTATCCCTTGCTCGCCTCCCGTGAGACCCACATTCCCAACTGTCCACAGTCTACATTCGTAATGTTCCTAACAGATTTTTACCCATCTACTCATTACTCACGCCAACTAAGGTGACGATTCCCGTAAGAGTTAGGCCAACCTGTGCGCATTCGCACACACGAAGGTCAGTGGAAGGGTAGCCTTTAACTATATATGAAGATAGTAACTGTTCTCGAAAGAACAGATACCTTTGATGGCCGTGCAGCTTCTCTAGAATAAATGATAATTAATCAGAACCCTCAGCTGCCAACAGGTGTTGTTGATATACCTCGATGGGGATAGCTGAAAATGTGTGCCCCGGTCGGGACTCGAACCCGGGATCTGCTGCTTATATGGCAGACGCTCTATCCATCAGTTACTATCTTCATATATAGTTAAAGGTTACACGGCCATTGACCTTTGTCTGTGCGAATGCGCACAGGTTGCCCAAACTCTTACAGAAATCGTCACCTTAGTTGGCGCGAGTAATGAGTAGATGGGCAACTATCTAATAGGAACATTACGAATGTAGATTGTGGACAGTTGGGAATGTGGGTGTCACGGGAGGCGAGCAAGGGATAAGTCCCAGCAGTCGCGCTATTCATCTGTGTCCTCGATGGCTCAGATGGATAGAGCGTCTGCCATGTGAGCAGCCGATCCGGGGTTCGAGTCCCGGTCGGGGCACACAGTTTCAGCTGTCCCCATTGAGGTATATTAACAATACCTGTCGGCAGCTGAGGGTTCCGATTAATTATCATGTAATCATTTTGTTTGTCTGCACATATACCTTACATCTATCGATTTCCAGCCTATTCAGATAATTCCTTCATGGTGCGTCGTTTTTCTTGTCTTATGCTGTACGTGTCCCATAGTTTTTGGTGTTTCAACCTATTGGATAAGAACAGGGTTATTCATAATCATCTACGTGATTTCAAAAGACAACTGCTCGGAAACTACGAGACATATCGGTGGATGAGGATCTCTGCAAATTTCGACTCGTCTTACGCCGTGGCGCAGTTGCAGAGCGCATCATTAGTGGACAAACGTGTCAGAACATGTAGATGAATTATTCACTCTGTGTTGTCACATCGAATCCGTTCGCACCTGCAGACAGGCAACGCAGTGAACGAATTTCCGAAGGAAGCTGCTGTCTTATCATTTTCCCGGGAAGCCTTAGCAGTGACTTGAATGAATTGCAAGTACCTACGACGCGAATTGCTCTGTCCACTCACATTTTTGTTAATTTATAGTCGTGTGATTCCAGTTGAAGGTTTGGAAACTGGGCCCTGTATCTGACATATGTTAACTGAACACCTTCCAAAATAATGAATTAGCAATTAAATGACTTTTAAAAGAAACCAGAATCACAACTCGATTTATTCCGTCAAAGAAAACATTTGATAAGCAATGATAATATTATTCTAGGTAAACCTTGGGCCGTCTAATAAAAGGGTCTGGGGCGAGATTCTAATAATCACATGACTGAAAAATTGGAACCGTTATCTTGTACCGTGATGTCTTGAAGTTAGTAGAAAAGGCACATAGTACTAAAGAAGGGCATGCATCGAACCTGTGGTCGGAGCTGAAAGATAGTTGAAATTGAGTCTGAATGGAAAACTTCAAAGTGAAGTTTGAAGTTATGAAATTATATGAAATGGCTTTAATGTCCCTAGGCATCGTCTCGTAGTTGCAGCTCAGTCTCACCATAGCACTAGTAAATTGTAGGTGGATTATGAAATGGCTGCAGCATCAGTCACTGGCACCACACCAGCGACCGACGCCAACGGCTAAATGCAAATCAGCCCGAAATTTCTCTAAGTGCCTCAATACATATGTTCAAAATTCTCTCCAAAGAAGTCCCTAGAACAAGCCTTGAGAAAAAGTAATCGTGTACCGAGTGGTTGTTAAAAGGAAAACTCTATTCGGATTGTTTGGGGTATAGATCGTCTGAGTGTCGACCGGTAAAAATGTTCCTCAGAAAACGCTGCTTCCCTTTCCTGGGCTCTTCCTTAGGCGGTTAACCAATAACGCGCGTCCTACCAATTAACACCAAAAAAGATATCCCACTTTCTTTCCATCTTTCACGTGGCCAGTGAGGTGGGTCCTCGTCGGCAAAGTCGAATTTCTCTGTGTAACTTCAACTTAAGCGGTTTCCAACCCTCGGGCCACAGCGCACTTGTGGCACTTGGTCGTGAACGCTGAACGAAAGTCAAAGACAGGATAAAATTATCAGGAGCTTCAGCGTTTCATTCGTCACTCGTCTAGGTAAGCGAGTATAGAATGAGAGTTGAAATAACCTATTGCTATCTTATATCACTCACAGCCGAATAATCCACTCTGTTACTTCGAAAGAAAGACTCGCCTGAATTTGCTCATTTAAAATACAGACACAACAAAAAGAAAGGGAGGAACTAAGAAGAGTACTGGAGACGGAGCTTTGCTCGGATTTCTTACCACTGGAGGGGGCGGAAGCGGCCATGGGCCTTTTAATGAACTATCACTGCATTTGCACTGAATGATCCGGGTGATCGCAGGAAATACACTCCTGGAAATGGTAAAAAGAACACATTGACACCGGTGTGTCAGACCCACCATACTTGCTCCGGACACTGCGAGAGGGCTGTACAAGCAATGATCACACGCACGTCACAGCGGACACACCAGGAACCGCGGTGTTGGCCGTCGAATGGCGCTAGCTGCGCAGCATTTGTGCACCGCCGCCGTCAGTGTCAGCCAGTTTGCCGTGGCATACGGAGCTCCATCGCAGTCTTTAACACTGGTAGCATGCCGCGACAGCGTGGACGTGAACCGTATGTGCAGTTGACGGACTTTGAGCGAGGGCGTATAGTGGGCATGCGGGAGGCCGGGTGGACGTACCGCCGAATTGCTCAACACGTGGGGCGTGAGGTCTCCACAGTACATCGATGTTGTCGCCAGTGGTCGGCGGAAGGTGCACGTGCCCGTCGACCTGGGACCGGACCGCAGCGACGCACGGATGCATGCCAAGATTGTAGGATCCTACGCAGTGCCGTAGGGGACCGCACCGCCACTTCCCAGCAAATTAGGGACACTGTTGCTCCTGGGGTATCGGCGAGGACCATTCGCAACCGTCTCCATGAAGCTGGGCTACGGTCCCGCACACCGTTAGGCCGTCTTCCGCTCACGCCCCAACATCGTGCAGCCCGCCTCCAGTGGTGTCGCGACAGGCGTGAATGGAGGGATGAATGGAGACGTGTCGTCTTCAGCGATGAGAGTCGCTTCTGCCTTGGTGCCAATGATGGTCGTATGCGTGTTTGGCGCCGTGCAGGTGAGCGCCACAATCAGGACTGCATACGACCGAGGCACAAAGGGCCAACACCCGGCATCATGGTGTGGGGAGCGATCTCCTACACTGGCCGTACACCACTGGTGATCGTCGAGGGGACATTGAATAGTGCACGGTACATCCAAACCGTCATCGAACCCATCGTTCTACCATTCCTAGACCGGCAAGGGAACTTGCTGTTCCAACAGGACAATGCATGTCCGCATGTATTCCGTGCCACCCAACGTGCTCTAGAAGGTGTAAGTCAACTACCCTGGTCAGCAAGATCTCCGGATCTGTCCCCCATTGAGCATGTTTGGGACTGGATGAAGCGTCGTCTCACGTGGTCTGCACGTCCAGCACGAACGCTGGTCCAACTGAGGCGCCAGGTGGAAATGGCATGGCAAGCTGTTCCACAGGACTACATCCAGCATCTCTACGATTTTCTCCATGGGAGAATAGCAGCCTGCATTGCTGCGAAAGGTGGATATACACTGTACTAGTGCCGACATTGTGCATGCTCTGTTGCCTGTGTCTATGTGCCTGTGGTTCTGTCAGTGTGATCATGTGATGTATCTGACCCCAGGAATGTGTCAATAAAGTTTCCCCTTCCTGGGACAATGAATTCACGGTGTTCTTATTTCAATTTCCAGGAGTGTAGATATCTAGATGGCTGACCCGAGTAATGAACCCGGATCTGTCGAATGCGAGTTGAGGGAGTTCGCCGGTACACCGCCTCGCTCAGTCACTGTGGAGATAATGCTGAATTAGTACTCACTGAGATTCCTTCATTTCTGGCTGATAACAGAGTTTTTATTTGTGTAGGCCTGTAGAACTGATACTGAGTGTCAGCATTTCAGCATATACAATAATTTTTATGAAACTGCAATGAAATGCAGACCTTTACATCTACATCTACATCCATACTCCGCAAGCCACCTGACGGTGTGTGGCGGAGGGTACCTTGAGTACCCCTTTCGGTTCTACCTTCTATTCCAGTCTCGTATTGTTCGTGGAAAGAAGGATTGTCGGTATGCCTCTGTGTGGGCTCTAATCTCTCTGATTTTATACTCATGGTCTCTTCGTGAGATATACGTAGAAGGGAGCAATATACTGCTTGACTCCTCGGTGAAGGTATGTTCTCGAAACTTCAACAAAAGCCCGTACCTAGCTACTGAGCGTCTCTCCTGCAGAGTCTTCCACTGGAGTTTATCTGTCATCTCCGTAACGCTTTCGCGATTACTAAATGATCCTGTAACGATGCGCGCTGCTCTCCGTTGGATCTTCTCTATCTCTTCTATCAACCCTATCTGGTATGGATCCCACACTGCTGAGAAGTATTCAAGCAGTGGGCCAACAAGTGTACTGTAACCTACTTCCTTTGTTTTCGGATTGCATTTCCTTAGGATTCTTCCAATGAATCTCAGTCTGGCATCTGCTTTACAAACGATCAACTTTATATGATCATTCCATTTTAAATCACTCCTAATGCCTACTCCCAGATAATTCACGGAATTAACTGCTTCCAGTTGCTGACCTGCTATGTTGTAGCTAAATGATAAGGGATCTTTCTTTCTATGTATTCGCAGCACATTACACTTGTCTATATTGAGATTCAATTGCCATTCCCTGCACCATGTGTCAATTCGCTGCAGATCCTCCTGCATTTCAGTACAATTTTCCGTTGTTACAACCTCTCGATATACCACAGCATCATCCGCAAAGAGCCTCAGTGAACTTCCGATGTCATCCACAAGGTCATTTATGTATATTGTGAATAGCAACGGTCCTACGACACTCCCCTGTTTACAGGCGTTGATAAATATGAACGGGTACAGTTGAAAATGTGTGCCCCGACCGGGACTCGAACCTGGGATCTCCTGGTTATGTGGCAGATGCTCTATCCATCTGAGCCACCGAAAACATAGAAGATAATGAGACTGCAGGGACTTACCTCTGGCACACCCCACATGAGATCCGTTAGGAATGTGGGTCCCACGGTGAGCATGCCAGAGACAAGTCCCTGCAGTCGCACTATCCTCTGTGTCGTCTGTGGCTCAGCCGGCTAGAGCGTCTGCCACGTAAGCAGGGGATCCCGGGTTCGAGTCCTGGTCAGGGCACACATTTTCAACTCTCCCCGTTGATATTTATCATAGCCTGTAAGCAGCTAAAGGTCTGGATTCCATTGTAATTTCATTCTTTGAGAGCTGCTAGATCGGACATGTCCGAAAGAACAGATACCATCTTCAAATAGGTAAGGCTAACCGTCCAGTGATCTTCTTCAGTGCGGATGCACTCATATTGCCCGAACTTTTATGGGACTCCATAGATTGACTGCCGCGAGTAATTAGTATAGTGGGCAGGGGCACTACAAATGTAGTGTGTGGACAGTAAATTGGAAATGTGGGTGTCACGGGGAGTGTGCCAGAGATAAGTTCCCGCAGTCGTACTATCCTCTGTGTTTTCGGTGGCTCAGATGGGGGCCGGCCCGGTAGCTCAGCGTGTTTGGTCAGACGGTTAGCTGCCCTCTGTAATAAAAAAAAATGTGTTAATGTATCAACGATGAACTTCAACAAGTGTTATAGGGCGTCCGCCCTGAACAAATACAATGATCAGTTACGAACAAAATGAGATTAACAAAAAAAGTGATAAAAAAAGAAAAAAAAAGACGGGTAGAGCATCTGCCATTAAAGCTGGAGCTCCTGGGTTCGAGTTCTGGTCGTGGCACACATTTTCAACTGTCCCTGTTGATATTCATAACGCCTGTAAGCAGCTAAAGGTCTGTATTCCATCGTAATTTCTTTCTTCGATAGCTGCAAGATCACCAATGGCATCTGTTCTTTCGGTCATGCACTTCATATCATTAATTTTTACAGCCGTCGTTTGAAAATAAAGACAGAGAGAGAGAAAAGAGGAAATTGTTAATGAATATTGCCTGTAATTTCACAGGTAAAATTCCAAAATGCATCTATAAGTTACTCTGTATATTACTTATGCACTAAGTCGATTGTTGACTGTCTTCGAGCGTTTTACACTAAACTGTAACAGAGGAAGCGCTAACTCCGGCATATTTCGAATTCATACACGGATTTGACAGGGTTCGTAAACTATAAAGACATAATAGGAAGTGTATGACTGCAATGACTGAAGTTGAAGTGATTTGTAAATACAATTTTCTCTCTTAATTTCGTCAAATAAGCTTAACTCCGACGGGTAAATCACTGACAATGGAAGCAGCAAAAAATCTCTATCACCTCAGACATATTTGTACAATTTTCCTTTAACATTACAGTTTCCCTTTGTGTCGAAATTCTCTTAACAATGACACAGAGTAACGAAAGTTATTAAAGATGGGGTGTGTTAAAATGAAAGCGACGATAGATACGGCGACGGCGAGAGTACGGTTTGCATTATCACGGTCATGCACCAGACGAGTATGAACAACAATACTTCCAACAATGTCAGTGGAGCCAAGGGCCAGTCACAGCACTGTTCCGTCACTTATGCATGTAAATTCACCTTTAGTCACTGATAGTGGGGGGGGGGGGGGTGTTTTTTAGTTGGGTTGCCTCTGCTGATAGATACTGCCAGTTCACGTCAGTATGGATGCTTGGTTTTGCACGGTGTCTTAATTTAAGATGAAGCACTCAAGTGACAAAGGAAAGTACACCTCGGATTCTGCAAGTAGTGAGACTGTCAGTAAGCCAATGTCAAGTCCACGTAGTCGCAAAAAGCAAAGTAGACTAAAAATATTCTCATAAGCATAAGCTCGTTTAAAATCGGGAAATGCACCCTATGCTTTGAGAAAATGATCTGGAGGATTAACATTCCACAGCGCCTGTGGAAAAATTTCGTTTCTTCCATTTTTCAAATACATATTCCGTAATTTAACTTGATCAAATAATGATGAATCAATTAACTGATTATTTTTACGATTCGTCTGAAATGTAACAACTGCGAAATATCCAGCACCTTCTATAGTTTGTAGTTCACAAAATGATATCGGAATTTTTGGATTTTTCAGAATATTTTCTCGTTGTTCTAATTCGTAATTTGGTTCATATTTAACAATTGACACACGAATTTCAATCCATTCTATAACAATTTTTTCATCTTTTGGAAGAGTGTTCTTTATTTCATTTCTAGTGTCATTATAATCAACCCATCAAAGAATTACATTTTCAGAACTTGAACTCCTAGTAAAATTTATAGTTAAGTCTCCTTCCCACATCATTTCCTTATCTTTAAGAAATCCACCAAGCATTGATAATAGATAAAGTACTTCATTTCTCTTACTCTTGAATTTTCTATTATTAGGAATATGCCCTTCTAAGCTTATTTCATCAGTAACATATGAAGTCAAATGCAGTGAAACTGATGAAGAAAATGTTCGATTCTAGATAAAATATTATTTCCTTTCTTTACAGTTATGAAGACAAACAGTTTTCCCATATCATTATCAATTACTTTTTATTGGATTTTATATCATATGTTGGATAATAATCGGTTCCATCAGTTCCAGTAACACTGAAATCCATGTCAAGTTGTGAATTATTCAGATGAAGCCATCTATTGCCAATATTTATTTCAATTTCTGTATCTGTATTTGGCATATTTACATTATTTTTAGTTTTCTCTTACACAGGGAATGAGTAGAAATTGATTTATTAAGGAAAAAATTTGTTATAGCTAAGACATTTCAAAAGTAACTGTCACAATAGCTCCATTAAAGTCAAGAAAATTATCACTTTCGTCAGTTATAGTAATTTCTAAATCATGAATTGGATCAAAAGTTGAAATATCAACAAGAAAATGTGTTTCATGAATTATTGATCCATCAAATTCTGCATTATGTTTCAATGAAGCAATAATAATAGTTTCTCTGAGAAAATGCCCATTATATTTCACAAACATTCCATAAGCCAAATTAAAATTTATATTTATTAATTCAAATGGAATAATTTTAGGAACATCTTTAGCAACAGTCTTTACATTAGCTTCAATAATCTGATTATTAAATCCTAGCATAATTGCAATATTATCTTCTTTTATATCTCTATATAATTTAACATCACTCTCAATAGAATCTCTGTTTAAGATTTCGTCTGCTCGAATCTGAATAAATTTTCCTGAATTTTCCAATGTGTATTGACCTTTTGGAATTTCTATCGTTTCTCCATCGGTGTATAATTTATTATGTTTAGCTGTTATATTGGGAGTAAAAAAAGTTGAATAAAAACCAACAAGTGAAACACTTTTATAATTTTCACGTATAGGTACAGTCAATCCTTTTTTAAGAACAGATGATTTACTACTCAATTGAAAAATTGAACCATTTATTAATAAATTTTTTAAGTAAATGAACAAAACTGACTGGGAAACAAAAATAAGAGTTCTGGAACAGAAATAAAAGAATAAACACGGTAAACGTTTACCAAATTCTATTCCACATGCAATTCCAGGATCAAGTGGTTGTGGAAAAACTACATTAATGATTGACAGTCATATTCTAGCTCTAGGATACTTAAATTGGAATAAAATTTATGACTTGTATTTATACTCCAAAGATTAGATGAGCCAAAATAATCTGAATTTATAAAAAGATGTAAAAAATTGAAAAGAAGAATAAGGAGAAAAATACAACATTTACTGAAAATAATGATGATGGTCGAAGTAGAGCAGATATAAAACGTAGACTGGCAATGGCAAGGAAAGCGTTTCTGAAGATGACAAATTTGTTAACATCAAGTATAGATTTAAGTGTCAGGAAGTCGTTTCTGAAAGTATTTGTATGGAGTGTAGCCATGTATGGAAGTGAAACATGGACGATAAATAGTTTGGACAAGAAGAGAATAGATTCTTTCGAAATGTGGTGCTACAGAAGAATGCTGAAGATTAGATGGGTTGATCATATAACTAATGAGGAGGTATTGAATAGAATTGGGGAGAAGAGGAGTTTGTGGCACAACTAGACAAGAAGAAGGGACCGGTTGATAGATGTAAATTTGTTGGATGCTTTGCTTTTGGTTTCAATGGTGATAAATTAACAATTGGAGGAAAAGAATATGAAGGCACAGATGGATTAATGAATCTTTTAATGAAAAAAACAAATTACTATAGGTGATTTGAATGATAAATATGACGCTGAAGATTTATCAAATTATGCATATATATTATATCATTCAGTGCATTATATCCTGAAAATAATCCAAATAAAATAAAATCAAGTAGAGGTAAAAAATACAGATACAAGAAATTGTTAATGTCTGTTTTCCAAAAGCTTCTATGTGGCAAAAATAACCAAAGTTAAATGAACTTAATGAAGATCAATTAAATGCCATTGAACCATTTTTGACTAATGTTTAAAAAAGAATGAAAGAGCAAAAACAGGCCAAAATTTGCTTCTTTCTTTAACTATTCCTGCTGTGAAAAAAGAAAGAAAGTGCTGGACTAATAAAACACTAAGGTGGATTTCTTCCTTTATTATTAGCATCTTTGCCATATCTCGCAACAGTTGGTTCACTTGCTGGTGGATCTGCAACAATCGCAAATGCAGGTATACATAATAAGAAAGCAGATAAGAACTTGGAAGAACAGAAAAGATGTAATTTAAAATATAAAAGAAAGCTGGCACCGGATGTCGAAAGAAAATTTCGAAAAATTATTAAAAAATATAACAATCCTTTATCTAATTTTGACACAGAAAATATAGTTAAAAATTAAACATTAAATGCTTTCGTGGTGTATTCACGATTGATGAATTGGCAAATGAGCGGAAAAATTTAGAATGTGGAATAGTGAATTTAGATACTTCTGATCATGTTGGTACTCATTGAACTTGCTATTGTTAGAATAGTGATAAAAAATTGGTTTTTGGGTCATTTGTGGAAATATTTCTGAAGAATTGGGTAAATATCTTGGTTCAAATAAGCTGTATTATAATGGATAACGAATTCAAAATTTTGATGAAATAATTTGTGGTCATTTCTGTCTCTTTGTTTTAAAACTATAGTGTGATAAGTATAATTTTCATTATATTTTGAATCTAATAAATTCACAAATTTGAAAATAAACTACTGTCAAAAGGTGGATTAAATAATGGGAAATTAAAGAATGGAGACCTAGAAAAAATCAAAAGTAAAATTGATCCAAAAATAGAACGTTTAATCAGACAGTTTCATAAAGAACTTCACACCATTTTTAGAACTTCTAAAAGTTATATTGATTTTAAAGGTACAAGAAACATAGATGTAGAAGGTCCGGTAAATGGTTATGATGGAGTTACTAAACAATAGATAGAAAAAGATTATGTTACAAAACCTAAATAGATATGTATTTTAACACAGTTCAATAACTTTGTCACTGCTGCCAAGCTTAATGAAAAAATTAATCATACACATAAATATAACTACAGCTCTATAACAAATTTCCTTAGCAAAAATGAAGTAGAAAAAGTTCTTACAGATTATTTTTCAAAATCAGATTTAACAACATATCTAATTTAAATAAGTGATTTTCAGAAAAAAATGTGTGACAAACATAAACTGAAATTTGATTTTATGCTGGTACAGAAATATTGAAATAGACATTTGCGTATGATGTAAAAATCAAGAAATTATTTTATTTGGAGCCAATGTAAATCGTGATCTGTCACCTACTGATTTTAAAATAGAGATAAAAAGATTCAATGTTAATGAAGTGCAAATTTTATATCCAACACAATTCAATAATCCATCACTTGAAGTGAAAAAGAAAGACAAAACATTTACATCTCACAAATGAATCTGTTAAAACTGTACCTTTTTTAGGAGAATTAATCATGTTTGGTGAATTACTTTTGGAATACAATGATGATGACAGAATAGAAGCATAATAAATTTTATTATAAAATTTTTAATCTATATAAATAAACAATCACAATCACATGTATTGTTTAAAGAGTAAAAATTTTTTTGAAACATATAATGCTCACAGAGTAACAACTGAAAATGGCAGACAAAAATTCAAAGGTCTTTGTTGAACTTGTAAAACTAAAATTAGTAAATTTGTTAAAAAATTTGTAGGCTAACGTAGTTCAAGACTGCTTGAGCAGTTGGTGAAGGTGTAAAAAATATTCGTGAACAAATTATTGATGAATTACATAAGCCAGTGAGGAATATTTGGTATAGAAGATCTATTGCAAGCTGACTTATTCAAAGTGGATTCAGGTAATCTGGAAGGATATAAATATCTATTAACTATTATAGATATTTTTTCAAAACTTTCATATGCTATTCCAGATAAAGATAAAACAGGCAAGACTGTAGTTGATACTTTTGAAAAAGTATTTGAGTCGAGAAGTCCAAAACATTTGCAAACAGATAATGGTAAAGAACTTTATAATGAAGGTTTTCAAGAATCAATGAAAATATAACATTAATCATAATTCATCTTTTATAGTACTAAAACCATCTGTTGTTTATAGGTTTAACAGAACCTTGAAAAAAAAAAGATCTGGAAAATATTTCCTCTTTAAAGAAAATACAAATGGGTTGACTTAGTTTCGTAATTAGTAAATGAATACAGTAACACAAGACATTCAACTATAAAAATGAAACCAATAGATGTTAATAAAAATAATTACAAGGTAGGCACCATTGTAGCTAGTCAAGAAGCAAAAGTTAAAAAAGGGTGATAAAGTTAGGATTAGTAAATTAAAGGAAATATTTGCAAAAGGATGTAAAGCCATTTGTTCAAAGACATTTCTGAAGCTGAATCTGTTGTTCATTCCAATCCAATCACATACAAATTTAAAGCTTTAGATGGTGAAGAAGTAAAAAGAAATTTTGATCAGTGTAAACTACAGAAGAAAAATATCCACATGTGTATCTCTTCAAAAAAGTATTGAGAAAGAAAGAAAATAGGGTCTTTGTTAAATGGTTGGGTTCCCATAATTCACACAACACTCGGATAAATGAAGATAATGTCGTCATAGACTAAAGTCTGGTACATCAGATGCTGATTTTATGAAAATCTTCATGGGAATAATCAGATATCCCTAGAGGGCAAAAAATTATCCTCTGGTATTCTATAATGAATGAAATATTTTGACCCAGATGGGGGTATAAAATTAATATATAATCCAGCGACAGCTGAAGCAGTCTTAGACTGTGTCAGTTTGATGATTGACAAGAGTATTAATGTCATTAATCAATTGTATTGTGTATAGTTATTTAAAATATTGCAGTAACTGGGCCGACAAATAATTCTTAAGGTTTATTTCATTCTTGTTATAGTTTTATTGAGTTAGGATTATAATTCAGTCTTAATATTTCTAACAAATTGGATGCCTTTCTTCGAGTCTATATAGCTGTTTCAACAAATTTTTTCGTTGTGTTCTAATGACATAGTAAGTATAATCACAGAGACAAATAACTTCAAAAGAATAAAAGCTGGTTTGAAATTGTCATAAATTATTTCTGGAAAGAGGTGAGTTAATAATATATTTAATTTCTTTTGCATAAAGGTTCTACAGATCTATCATGTATATCATCTGATTTTTTTATATAGTTACCCTTAATCTCATTCAGCTTATTTGTCCTTCATTAAGTTGTATTACAATAATTTTTATTTTGTATTCTCTATGTTTTCGAATGGATGGTGAAACTTCTTCGTAAACCTAATCTTGAAAATCTTCTGCAAAAGGCATTTTGGATTTCATAACTAAAGAATATAAACCAGGTTCATTGATAAATTCGGTTGAATTTTGTATATGTTTAGGTAGCACCAATTCAGTGCTACCAAAATTTTCTAAGGATTTACAGTATTTAAGATTATCATGGTCTTTAATCGCATTCCTAGGACATTCATATACTGAAAGATCAGTTACTGATTTGCATAAAACCACAGATTATAATTTTTATCAATAATCATTAATACTTGCTTATTATTATGTGTAAGCTTGTTGTTGATGAGGTCTACAATCGATTCCATAGAAGAGAAGTTTTTTTCATTAGTATTGTAAAAAATATTTAAAATATACAACTTGGAATTATTTAGCTTCTTTTTTACAGAGCTGATTCATTGATAAAATAAGGTGTTTGGGTGTATTTTCTCAAATGTAAGTGATAGATTACATTTAAGTTGTGGTATATTTTTGTGTCTTTATCTCGTATTTCAATATTGCAGACATTGCTCCGAACGACATCCAAAAATCGCTAAAATTTCGCTTACCTCCTGTATCGACATTTTTTAAATTGCATCTCAACATTATGTCCTTGTATTGAAGGTAATAATTATGTAAATGTTTAATTAAATCTCGTTTGATATTCTTTAATATTTCTGAAATTTTATAATGAATAAAGCATAAAATGCCATTTGTGATTTAACAATGGAATCCAAATGTCCTTAAACCATGTTCCCAAATTTAATTCATACTTCTTCTCTTGAATGAATTCAAAAATATTCAGCATGGATGTTTCTCAACTTACACCAACAGAAGATGATGTGTTTGCAATAGCTGCCATTTATTACAAATAATTTCTATTAGTTTTGTAAAAAATAAAAAATGAAAACTTGTTCATAGTTTATCTCATTCTCTTTTAAGAAGTCTACAAGTTGTTTCTTTCTCTTTGGAAATCCAGCAGCTGTAAAATCAGTCTGCTGACTTTCGTTAAGAAATCCTATAAAATTCTGTAATTATTCAGCAATATTTTCAGAGGACACGCTCAGATCCATAATGAACAAAATATTATGACCCATCTGTGGTCAAAAGATTATATAAATTCAGTCTGATGCATTCAAAGACTGCCTTATCTGTCGCTGATGAAGGGTAATTATATCATTAATCAATTGTTCTTGTGTATAGCTGTTCAAAGTATTGAAATAGTTGGGATGACAGACAATACTCAAATTTTCCGTCTTTCTTTGGTATAAATTTAGTGAGCTAGGGTCATATTCAGTGATAGCTAAAGCAGTCAATGGCTGCGTCAAGCCTCAATATTTCTTCACAATTTGGATGTCCATCTACAATTCCATATAACTGTAATTGTAAATTTCTATGTATTGCAATAAGATAATAATCATATTCACAATCATCATCAAATAATTTTAGAAGAATGAAGATACGCTTCAAATTAGTATCTTCAGTTGGTGTACATATGCTTGTATTTATCTAATTATTTCATCTTCCTCATTAATTTGTTGTCTTCAGTTTTGAATATCTTCTCTTTTTTCTTTAGAACATACTTAGCCATTTCTATCAATTTGTAAATCTTCAATTTGTTTTTGTAAATTTCCAATTGTTGATTGCAGTTTATGTTGATCTTGTTTTCTGACTGATGGTAGAACTTCTTTTGTTACTGAATCTATAAATTTCTCAGATGTGGGCACTTTAAGTCTGAATATAAGTTTGTATAAAGCAGATTCATTGATAAAAACACTGTCTGGATGCTTTTTTCATAACGTTGGTAAATGCCCAATGTCAAATTATTTATATTTTTTTGTATTTTTTTGTCTACAATATCATACATTGCTCCTCTAGGCCTTTTATATTCTAAAATTCTAGCGATGCCTGTTTCTTTAAACCATGCATTATTGTCTTTATCAATTATCACAGAAACGTCTTTACTGTCATATGTAAGCTTCTTGTTGATGAGATCTACAATCCACAGCAAATAAGATAAATAGTTTTTAATAGTTTTGTAAAAAATGAAAAAAGAAAAATTGTTCATAGTCTATCTCATTCTTTTTTAAAAATTCGACAAAGTTACCTTTTCTCTTTCTTATTTCTGCATCTGTAAAAGTCAGATATCGACTTTCGTCAATACGTCCGATAAAATTATTTAAACATTTAGTTATATCTGCAAATGGGAAATCTTTCCTGTCTCAAAATTCGAAAACAAGTAAAACACAAAATATCGTTCATGATATACACATTTTTTGATTTCCCTTTTATTTGTAAATCTATTAAAAGTTATTTCTAATAAATGGCAAGCCTAAACAATGTGAAAGTCAGTGAACTGCGAACTAGAGCAAAAAAACATTAGAAATTAGAAGTATTTCTAAAATGAGAAAACAAGGGCTTATTAAATTCAATATTAACAGTGAGATGAATATATTACAAGCTAGAGAAGAGCAACTAATATAAGTGATTCATTCTGTGTGTAAAAATTTACCTTTTGATAAATTATATGACTTGTATATAACAAATGAAATGCATGGAAAGATAGTTGTTGATTACACTAAAAAGGAAAATACATTTTGTGAATTTACATGGAAGCAAGTAATTTCGACATGTTTTAAACTACTAGAACAATTTATGGTAGAATATTATGAATAATTAGATTTTGTTTATATACTAAGAGAGTGTCAGATATTTGAAGATTTTTTAAAAGAAACTCAGGATAAATTAGATTTGAATGATATTTCAAAATATCAAGAAATGAGTCAAGGTTTTATTCAAGAATTTCAAGATAAATGGAATTTATATCTCCTTTCCAAAAAAAATTATCTCTAGATTTTGTAAGAGAGTTTCAGGATAATTAAATTGGAATGTTGTCAAGAACTGAGTGAAGATTTTATGAGTGAAATTATAGCTAAATTGAATTGGATTGCTATTGCACCTCTTCAAGAATTGTCTGAATATTTTATGAGAGAATTTCAAGATTAATTAGATTTGGAATGAATATCATATGATCAAACATTGTCTGAAGATCTTATAAAAGAATGTCAAGGTAAATTAGATTGGAATGATATTTTAAGGTATCAAGAAATGGGTGGAGTTTGTATGAGAGAATTTCAAGACAAATTTGATTGGGGAAGAATATCATACAGTCAGATATTATCTGAAGATTTTATAAGAGAATTTCAACATAAATTAGATTGGGAAGTTACATCATATGGACATAAATTGTCTGAAGATTTTATAGGATAAGTTCAAGCTAAATTGAATTGGGATCGAATATGAATTGCTCAAAAACTGACTGAGTATTTTTTAATAGACTTTAAATATAAAGAGAATTGGGGATTAATTTTAGAATATAAATATCCATCAAAAGCATTATTAGCCAAAGTATTTAAACCTTCAAAGTAATTGAACACTCTGTAGGTATGGTATGTGATATACACTTAACTAATAAAAATCACCAATTTGTGAAAACTAGCTGTAATAATATTTTGCATAAAGAGTTTTTTGATAAATGGCTGAAAGAACAAGAAACTTGTCCATATGGTAGAAAACGAATTAAAGTAAATGTTCCAAGTGAAACAGATGAAAATGAATTTGATTTTTATTTTGTGGATTAACCAATTCTTCTAGGGGATATTTTAATTATATATAAAGAAGATACTTCTCCTATTGTTATTTGCAAAAAGTGTGGTTGCTGATGAAGAGAGCAAAGCAGCTAAATATTTATCTGGTTTTGAATACCTGGATAGTCCCTCAAAAACAGAAAATACTCAAGTTAGTGAAGATCTACTAACACAATCATTAACGTTATTTCAACTAACATCTGATCTTGAAACAACTGGCGAGTTAAACGAAGATACTTTAAATTTTATGAATCGACCTAGATGTGGTGTAAAAGCTCCTTTTGGGAGTTACAGAACTAGTATGCACAAATGGAATAAAAAGAATCTGAAATGGATCTAAAAAGGAGCAACTAAGGAAGTATTAGAAATAGCAGAAAAAGCATTTCATTTATGGCAAAAATATACTGATAGTAAATTTCAACTCACCAACGATAATTCTATCATTTTAATTTCAAATAAAATAAGATTACATAAAAATGAAATATTTGATCATCAATGTCTAAAGGATCTAGATGGAAAAGGAAAGTGGTAGGTCATGCACTTTTTCATATAAGAATAATGATCCAATAGAGATACATATGGATGATGATGTCTTGGTACTTGACAAAAAACACCCAAACATCTGACAAATTTATTTGAAATTTTAGTTCTCGAAATTGGTCACTCATTAGGTTTATATCATTCAGATGTTTATGAATCAATAATGTATAATATAATGGTTCACATTTTGAATTGTTTCAAGATGATATTGATGCCATTTAGAGCTTGTATGGTAAAAAATAATAACACAACCAACTATACTGGTTCAGCCATCATCAACACAACCTTCTCTACCAAATGATCCAATTGAGTCATTATGTCAAATGAAAAACTTCGATCACTTAGTTTTTGTAAATGGCGTTCATACATTTTTCATTAGAATTGGGTTTCGATAGGTGATAATAAGTCACAATTGATAATGAATTGGTTAACAATGTGGCCTCCAAATTTCCAAAAAATAGATGGAATATATGAAAGACCATGCGCCAAAGTTGTATTATTTGTTGACAGTATGATGTATATGGTAAGTTTACAAGCATTCCGATTAGTTTCAGGACATCCAAAACCATGTTCTGCTACAGGATTACATGTGTTTGTGTTAAATGGTGTAGTCAACACTTATTGAGGAAGAACGTTTTTATTCTTTAATGAACTTTTGTATGTGGAATTAGATAGTGCAATTTTACATAAAAATCACGAAGAACTATAACAAGAGAATTTCCGCAATTGCCAACTAAAATGAATTCTCCATTTAGGTACACTAATGGATTGTATTTTTTCTAGGATGATACTTTTTACGAAAACAATGAATTCATAAAAAGTAGTAATAGCTGGTAAAAGTCATATATCTTTATTTGGTATTAATTGCACAACACTAGTGGTTGGACCAACAAATATATTAAAAGATACATCTAAAAAGAAAATAATTTACATTTCTGCAAAACTAAGAAATTTTTTCTAGGTAAATGGAGCAACCAATCCAATCCAAATTTTGTAAATATTGCAATTGTGAGAAGCCAATTGATCATTTTACTTTTCAGAAATATACAGAAGATGATTATAGAACGATGTATAGATAATGTGTAAATAAATATCATGTAAAAAATTATAATAAAAATAGAATTCCTTGTGCATCTGGAAAAAATATTGCTAAATATTATTATTAAGATTATTTGCATCGAATTCCGACTAAGGAACACTCGAAAATATTGTTATCAATGAATAATGATGAAGCTGTCGCTGATCCATCTACCAAAAAATGTAAGTACTGTCAAAAAATTAAGGATTTAACTTCTTTTTGTGTAAATCATTCACATGAAGATAAACATGACAGTAAATGTAATAATTGTACTTTAGAATATATGAAAAGTAAGAAATTAGAAAACTCTTGTACTAAACTTTTAAATATCTATTGAATAAGCAATCAGAATTCTTGAACTTTTGAGACCTTAATTTATAAAAATTAATATTCTTTTATTTTCTATAAATAGAAGAACTAAATGGAGCAGATGCAGTCTGAAGACTACTTTCACAGTTGTTCAACTTCGTGATTACTGTAAAAAAATAATCTGTGAGGGTATAGTTTATTAAATAAAGCTGATCTAATTAGATTTATTAAAAGACTTAAAATCACAGAATGGCTAAATCTTTGAAAACAGTTACCTTATCATAAAATTAAAAATGATGATGTTTTCGAAGGTAAAGAAGATAAGCATTGAAAAAAATATTTTCATTCTCTACCAAAGTGTTTGAGAAACAAAACACTTGAACCAATAATGAAGTATTATTTCCTTTTTACACTAATTTATTTCAGAAATTGGGAGACAGAAGAACAGTTAGAGATTATATAGTTGATACTGCATTTGCAAACAGTTGCAAAATATAAATTTTGAGAATAAAATAGATTCATTTGAACCTAATGACTTCTTGAGTGTAGTAAAACCGAAAATTATGTAAATTGTGAAAGATAATCTAAAAATATGTTCCAGATTCAATATACCTTTTAAACTTTTTTGTGAGTACCAAAAGCAGACAAGGGACTGCTTAAGCAGTCCACAGACTGTCTATGATATAAATATCATGGAATGTCAGGTCCAGACACAGACATATTTGATTACAAATGAAAGAGAAATAATTTGAAAAATTATGGTAGGAAAATGAAACATTTTACCAAGAATGGGTGGTTTTCAAGCTCGTGGTTCAGGATGGATATAAAACAGAATTTTTGGGCTTCAGTTAGGAATTAACAGATATGTTCCATTGGGGATGAAATTACATTGAATTACCAGAAAAGCCTGTATTAATGTAAAAAATAAAGATAAAAAATATTACGGTGGGCAGTAAAATCTGCATTGTATCCTGTAGAAAAATCTCAGAAAGAGTAACTAAATATAAAAATGTTGGTCTTGATCTTGATCAGATACTTGAAAATTTTGAATATCCTGTATTGGTTGATCATATTCCAAAAATTGAGAGTAGAATGAATATCTGTTAATATTTATTCATTTGATGAAAAATATCAAGTGTATCCAC
Source organism: Schistocerca americana (assembly GCF_021461395.2). Taxonomy (NCBI): domain Eukaryota; kingdom Metazoa; phylum Arthropoda; class Insecta; order Orthoptera; family Acrididae; genus Schistocerca; species Schistocerca americana. Next base: position 229,739,478 of record NC_060123.1, read on the forward strand.
TAACAATTACGAAATGTAAGAAAGAGAAATACGTAAATTTATTGTATTTTAAAAATGGTGTAAATTCACACTATTGTTGGCATAAGATTTATCTAGACGTGTTTCAACTCAAATTACGTAACAAATTTAGATAATCATATAAAAATTTCCTAATTAACACACCATTAAAAGTAGAGATGCCAAAAAACGTTTATATGTTCTTTTTAAAAAATTATCAACATAGACAGGAAGTATGTTTTGTTATTTATGCTGATTTTGAAAGTTTATCATTGGTGTTGGGCAACTATCAACCAAATCCAGAAAGTTCATATGTGAAGAAATATTAAACACATGAACCAAGTGGATTCTGTTACTATATTACATATATAAATAGACATCATAAAGATCCTGTTGTTTATAGAGGACCAAATTACCATAAAATTTATTGAATGTATAAAAAAGAAGTTGAAGAAATTTGAAGAATTTATTCTTAGATTGAAGAAATGAGTCCTCTAACTTCTGAAGAACAATAAAGACATACTAAATCTACAGTTTGTGCACTGTGTGGGTGTCATTATAGAATAAATAATTAAAAGGTTCGTCATTATGATTATTTGATTGGAAAATACATCAATCCATTGTATAACATTTTTAATTTACAGTTAAAACATCCTTGTACCAATTTATTTACTTAATTTATCTGGATATGATTCTCATTTGTTTGTGAAAGAAGTTGGTTATGATATAAAGATGTAGTTTGAATACCAAACAATGAAGGTAGATATATTAGTTTTAGAAAGAACACATAATAATTGAGATGAGATTTATTGGTACATTTAAATTTATGGCTTCTTCCCTTGAAATACTTTCGTGAAATCTGAAAAAGGATCAAATGAAAAACATCAGAAAAATATACTCTGATGAGTTATTCAAGCTAGTGATCAGAAAAGATGTTTATCCATATGATTACATGGATTCTTGGGAAAAATCTGAAGAAACACAATTACCATTAGAAAAAGAATTCTATGATAAACTGAGTGACTGTGAAATAAGTGATGAAGATTATAAACATCCAAAAAGAGTTGGGAAAAATTTAATTTGAAAGATGTTGGTGAATATCATGATTTATATCTTAAAAGTGATGTACTGTTTTTGTCTGATCTGTTTGAAAATGTTAAAAAAACGTGTATAAAAGCATATGATTTAGACCCATGTTGGTATGTTACTGCACCTGGTTTATCTTTTGATGCATTGTTGAAAATGACTATGGTTGAAAAAGAAATAAGAGGAGGAATATCCCAATGTTGTAAAAAAATATGTAAAAGCAAATAATCAATACTTGAAAGATTTTGATGATGATAGATATCGAATCATTTAGTATATTTAGATACAAACAATTTCTGTGGTTATGCTATGATCCAATATTTACCACATTCTGGATTTGACTGGGATGCACCAAATAATTTTGATTGGTCTGAAGACCTGCATACAATGTCTGATTGTAAAAAGTAATTGAAATATCTGATACTGCTAAAATTGGATGTGTTTATGAAGTACATTTAGAACATCCAAAAGAGTTACATGATTTACATTAAGATTTACCATTAGATTCTGAAAATAAAATTGTGCCGGGCACTAAAGAAATCATGTTGTTGACTACTCTGAAACACAAACATAAGTAAAATGTCTAGTTCACTACAGAAGTCTTAAACAGTACTATCTCTAGGAACAAAATTAACAAAAATACACTGAGTTTTAAAATTTAATCAATCAGATTGGTTTAAGAAATATACAGATTTAAATACTGAAATGAGCACCAAGGCTGGAAATGACTTTCAGAATGATTTCCATAAATTGATGAATAACTCGGTCTTTGGTAAGACAATAGAAAATATTAGAAACGGAGTTGAAATAAAATTATTATCACATGGAGAAAAATGTGATGAATTAACATCAAAGCCAAACTTTAAAGGAAGAACTATATTTAATGAAAATGTTTTTGCCATCCATATGAATAAGACAAAAATCACATTGAATAAGCCTATCTATGTTGGAATGGACGTACTCGATTTATCTAAAGAACTGATGTCTGATTTTCATTATAGAGTAATGAAAACGAAATATGGAAAAAATACTAAAATTACATATATAGATGCTGATGCATTCATATACAATATAGAAACTGAAGATATATATGAAGACATGAAACCAATGATTAATTACTTTGTATAATTGATTATCCAGCAAATAATATACATGGAGTCCACAAGTAAACAAGAAAGTTTTTGGATAAATAAAAGATGAATGCAATGGCAAAATAATGGACAGATTCTGTGGTATAGGAGTAAAAATGTATTCTTATAAAGTAGGTGGCAAAATAGAGAAAAAATCTAAAGGAATTGAGAAATGTATTGTTAAATGTAGAATAAGTTTAGAAAATAATGAAGATTGTTCATTTAACAATCGAGAACAGTACAGAAGAATTAACATGATTCGAAGTGAAAAGCATGAAATATACACAGTTGAAATAAATAAGAAAGCATTGAGCCCTCATGATAATAGAAGATATGTTTTCTGGAAATAAAATAGACACATTACCTTATGGACATTACTCATAATTGTAATCTTCATAATCATCTTCTTCTCCAAAAAGTAAAGAAATTAGTTCAGATGTATTGTGTATCATTTCTGCTATGTCCTCAATGGTATAAACCATCATAGGTTTATTGCTGTTGTTGTATGAGTCCATTTATAAAGTATCAAATTTAATAGTAAAAAATAAAAGTAATTATTTCTCTATTAAAATTTTTCCTAAATGGAGATTCGAATCAAGAAACTCATCAACGTAAGTGTCTCAAAAAGAATCAAAAAATAAGTTAGCTAGAGGTAAATGTTTTATATATTGTTACTGCATGCGAATATTTAAATACTAGATACAGAGAAAAACTTGTATGGAGCTTAATGATGAGTTTAAGATTATTTTACCAGATAAGTTGTCTAAATTAATTACTAGTTATGATTTAGAATTGATTGAAAAGGAACAGATGTAACTGAGATATAATGGGATGAAGATATTTAAAATTAAAATAATGAATTTCATGATATATTTTCTTCATGCTGTGAATTTTTAAATTTTTATTTAATTCATAATCTTTAAATGGACAATACCGCAATGTAGCCAATGTATGGATGAAAAAAATTACTGAATTAAATAAAGATATACATCGAAAAGATAGACATCGAAATATATGTAGAGAATGTATAACTTATTACCAAAAAATTAAAGTTACATGTGAAAGTGGTAAAACTGTAAACAGACCTTATTTAAAAAGACATTTACAAACTGCTCTTCATGAAAATCTCATTGCTGCTAGTAAATTATTTTGTTATGGTACCCTTGTAAGAAACTATATAAAATTTATTTTCTTATATTCACCTTTTATAAGATATTATATTAAATTTATTTTCTTACATTCGCCTTTTAAAAATATAGTGAATTTGAGCTGAAAAATATATATTTGGTAAATAGCAAACGAATTTGTGAGTGAGCCAATGAGCGAAAAATAAGGGAGAATATACAGAATGTAGCTACTGCTACATCAGATGCCACCAGGTGCCACTTATCATCTGCCTTACAAAGTTTAATTTACGAATTCACGAATTCGTGTAGAGACAGGGTAAGATCTGCTGGCACGAGTTCTGGGCGCTGCACTAGACATTAAAGAGACTCCAGGCGGGATGTAGAGTGTGTACCAGAACATATTATGTAGTACAATCTCTGTAACAACGTTAATGGTCGCCAGTTCGAACTGCTGTTGTAAAGCGTTATTACTGTTCTGTATGTACGACGTGTTGGCTTCCTTTTTGTTTTAGGATAACGTAAACACATAACGCTAATGTGTTAATACAAAAAATATTCTTAAGTGATAAATGGATGGTACGTTATGGTTCCTTTCGAATTGTTATCCATTAGTTTTACTATGTCATGCCTAATTCAGTTCCTCAAGCAAAAGTGGATGAGTTAAATATTTGAATTGAAACTGCTGTTCGTTCCCTGACGTGGGTTCCTAGTTTGTACTTGCTCCCCTTTACAAGTCCTAGAAGGTTGTAATGGTAGTGTCTGAACGCACTGTATCGTCTTAATCTTCCTCTTCTCATGAAATTCTTCCAAAACTTAGATCTGAACTGTGACCCATTGTCTGATAAATTTTTTTCACCTTTCTTACCATGTTTATGAATGGTCTTGTCACTGTCCTGCCTGTGGCGTTCCCTAATGATGTAAATGTCACAAATTTAGAGATCAGCTCCAGTGTTACTAGATGTATCAATATTCTCTGTGTGAGATCGGAATAGGTCAGAGAAGACCAGTAGCCATGATGTCTCTCAATCCTATCCAGGACTATTGGAAATATCGGGCTTCATCCATGACAGTTGTTAGTTTAGCTTTCTGACATGGTGCACATTCGCTCACTGCCTTCCTTAAGCATCTGTTGATGTTCCTGAAGGGTAACGACTCTCTCATCTTAGTATATTAGAGTAAAATTTAGAGGGTCCAAAGTGCTTGTCACTAAAGTGTGCATACCAAATAAGCTTGATTGTGAGTTTCTCTGAGGTATGCAGTAGTCAGTGACTTCTCACTAAGTTAGTGCGCCTAAACAAAACGCCGTTCCTGATCAAGTAAAACTGTATAATGTATACAGAAGATCGATATTGCCATTTATTCTTTACTGTGCGTCTCTGTCTGTGGGTTTCTATCTTGTTCCTTCAAACATTTTTCCCACAAAATTTTCAAACGTCGCATTTTTCAGCTATAGCACATTAAAACGCTTTCTTAGTCTGGATATCACTCTGACCTATCAGCTCCATGCTTTCCCAAGACGATGTATCTGCTGCTATGGTCTCTCTCCCAGAAATGTGCACTTCATAAAATCGAAAGTCCTGCAGATAAATTGTCCATCGCGAGAGTCGTCTGTACGTCTGTTTGGCTGTCATTAGAAATTCTAAATCTTTATCGTCGGTGCACACTTTCGTCACTCGTCTCGTTAAAATATCTTGGTTTACTAAAACATCAGCAACAGCTTGTGCTTCTAACTCAGTCACAGAGTAATTCATACCTGCTTTACTTAGGATGTGGCTTCCAAAACGATGGCTCTCTTTTCTGTCTCTCCATCATGTTTGATCTCCTGAAATAGATGCAAGCCGAGACTTGATCATGACACATCAGAGCACGTACAGCATGCCTTGCTCAGGTTGAGCTGATAGGAAATTGGCGATGTCAGTAACTCAGAAGTCAGGGAGAGAGTGTCACAGACATGGTACGTGAACTGGGGTGATAGTCATTAAAACAAATGCGGTTTTCGTTGTGGTAGGATCTTCTCATGAAATTTCTGTCATCAACTTTCTCCTCAGAGTGTGAAAATATTTTTTTGGCGCCGACCAACGTAGGAAGAAACGATCGTTACAATAAGATAAGAGAAATCAGAGCTCACACAGAGAGATTCGTTTTTCCCACACGCTGTTCGAGAATGGAACAGTAGACAAATAGTTTGAAGGTGGTTAGATGAACCCTCGTTCAGGCACTTAATTGTAAATTGCAGAGTAATCATGTAGATGTTGATGTAATCATTTGTTTGTGCTTTGGACATTACTTACTGCTTTAGTTATGGCGGTGGCTCTTCCTGCTAACTTTATGGCAGGATTAGAAATGGAATTATTCCACCATATATGTTAGGTATTTGGAGATCCATAGACATTTTAACACGTATTTTTCTTCCTCCTGAAAGTAATTTCAGCACCCAATTTAAGTTTGGCACGCATTGCAGGACTGATCTCAAATGCAGCATTAGATTGTCCTATACCAATGTCCTTTCTTCAATGTACCCTGACTAGTTTTATTGGCTAATATTCGTCCACAGTGTGACGAACTTTATTTCTGGCATAAGCAATATAGTACTCCTTACATGCGTTGTCTAGTATATGAATTCCCTTACTGCCATGACTAGGCCCTTTTTCAACTACATCCCAGGTCCATAAAAATTGTTCCAGGTATACGAAGGCAACTAGAAGATTATCAGCAATACCAACCTCACCTCTGCTGATGCATTTCCTAGAGCTCACGTCATTCTACTGCGTGATTTGAGGTTTGTGTGTCCTATTATATAGCAAGCTGCAAACATTCACTGAACTGTTGTGCTTCGATGGGAAGCCGAACCATTTCACTAGTGCCTTGCTCCCTCGATATCTTATGACTGACTCTAGGAGGAACACGTCTAGTTCCTAGCTTTTCTGTAATTTGTATGTGTAAAAACTCCCTGTAGTTTCATCACCGTCACTGTCCTTTAAAATGTAAGTTCTCGAGTTTGTGTACAGCAGTTTGTAAAACTGAAAACATCTTTGTTGACCATTTCAGTAAGTAGGGCTTCTCCACAATAGTTTTGTGTTTCGAAATATCTACCAAATCACTTACGTTGAACTTCTCCTTGCTTGGATCCACCTTCAAATACGATTTTATATTGTATTTAAAAACTCATTGTCATAAACATCACTAGGTCTCAACTGTGTGATGGGTAATGCGATTATGCCGAACAGTGATTCATGGTAGAATTTCCAGCCATTTTTATGACTCTTGAAGATTAAATTGCATCCACATCCGGATTTTGATCATCCATTTCAACCGTTCATAAATAATATCTTTCAAATGAGAGAATGTCGAATAGTGCTTTATTCCATATCATTCATTTACCATCTGAAACACGGATTGTAAAATTTTCTTCTGAGGTCAGTTTGAAGGATGAAAGGGTACTGATTCGTTCCAGTCTGGAGCAATGTCTGTGGCTATAAGAATGAACCTCCAACCATAAGTATTTTCGCATATCCGTAAGACCAGCCTGCTGTAAATCATCCAGTATTAGCACATATCTGCACAGGAATGTTTTGCATGTTGACATTTGGAGATCATGAACAACCATCTCGGTAATTACTCTATCATGCATTTTTCTCGAAGCTCTGGAATGATTGGTATGGTTGAAATGGCTCTGAGCACTAAGGGACTTAATTGCTGAGGTCATCAGTCCCCTAGAACTTAGAAATACTTAAACCTAACTAACCTAAGGACATCACACACATCCATGCCCGAGGCAGGATTCGAACCTGCGACTGTAGCGGTCGCGCGGTTCCAGGCTGTAGCGCCTAGAACCGCTCAGCCAAATGTTTAATATGATTTAGTTCATGTGACCTGTACCCCTGTGTCAGCAGAGGCTGTAAATAGTCATAACCGTTCTAAAATTTCGTTAGAATCTTCCTTATGTACACCAGAGATAGTGTTCAGTCTTTATGCTGAACTGCAACCCCTTTGTCTGTACTACGTGCTGCTTCTGATGTTGGCTTAATTATATTCTTGTGTTTGTTACTCTTTGAGGCTTTCATTCGTCCTTTTGAGGTGTATCCCTTCCCTTGTGCATTTTTCATTTGTAATATATCACACAAAGCTCTTATCTCTTTTGGGAAATACTAAAATGTACTGCATTTTCAGTTAAATGTATTGCGCATTTCCTAACGTATATGATTTCTTCCTGCTGGCCTCAAATGTTCTGTCTAACTCAGCATTACTGATAGTTAATAAAATCAATAATAGCATGTAATCTCTCTTCTTCTCCTTACTCTTCCTCTCCTTCTTCTTCTTCTTCTGTTGTGCTTCCATCCGTAGCGTGTGCCAAATTTTTCAGTTATTCTTCCACAATTCAATAACTTAACCCTTTGTCGACGAAGTGCTGCTGCATACTAAGCTTTTTTTAAGATAACATACAACTTTTGTATACTATGAGACTACTGGTGATGATCACAGTCAAGTGCCTTAACTGCTGCCTTAAAATATCGATGTATATCCATTAGTTTTGTGTTGACTTCACCAATTTTCTCATTGACTTATGGTTTACATTGCTGTTTTCTGGCGTTCAGCACCTTACCGTTTCCAGTCACCAACTAAATAAGATTTTCTAGTTCCATTATTTAGCACTGCTTTTCTTAATTTTCATATGAAGATATAGATGCATGGGCTTTGTGCCATCCAAACGAATGTGCTACACATGTGTAAATTTGTCCATAGTCAGCAGTATACTGATACAGATACGTTTTGGTAATTGCCTTTTATCCAGAATCTTATCTGAGTTTCATATATATCAACTTACATTCAATTTCCTAGTTTTATCTCTAACGAAAAAGCCATACTGGGAGCTATTGCAGTGATCTTCACATATGGTAACAGTTTCATTGAATGACATGTTGATTCCCACATGTGTTTGGTAAATATGCTTTAAAGTCAGACTGTGCTGTTTGAAAGTGATAATAATATTAGAGTTATTCTGGTCTGACTGCATTGGAAGCCTCCAGTATATCTGCCTCAAATAAAATATATTGACTGAATATGGCAGCTGAAACAAAAATACCTCCGGATTTCATCCTGATTTTCTCCTGTGATGTCAAGAAATATGAACATGCTGTTTGGTCTTACTTCTTTAGGTGGTGTAATGTCACTGTTTTCCCTGAATGTCTAGTATGTTACTCCCTCAGAGCTGTGCTGAATCTCCTGCAATATCTGATACTTTGTCTGAAACAAGGTATTTGAAAAAATATATACAAGCTCTAAGCAGAATCCCTCTGGACGTTTTACGAGCATTAGAATAGCATTAGTTTTCTCACAGCTTGAAGTGCTGATAATTAAAGCATATGTGTTATTCGGTAGTAATGGCCCATTCTTCGTTTTTTGGTTTTTAGCATCATTAGTGCAGGACCAGTTGTTTACTATGAGACCCTTGTGGTGAGATTGTTTCATCCACACAATCATGGTGGTAACTGTTTATTTACATCAGGATGCAGGGTATTTTTACAGGGAAATAAATAAAACAGGTGTGACTCTTAAGTGATTTTTTAATTTACAAAGACTTATGTGTAACTTGGCGTACAAAGAAACCTAAATAAGATTATAGTTTTTTGCCTACATCTGGTAAAGCTGAATCATACATCTCCTCCTCCATCGGTGGACAGCAAGCATCAAAGAGTTGTACTATGGTTTCTACTGATGGATGCAGCAATGAGCGAGCTAACTCCAGCAGATTATTCCACAATATCTCATAAAATCGGTGGACATACTGTTGCCACCTTAGATGACTCTCCAGCTCACGCCATATTGTGTAGCTGGCATACATTAAACTCTTTAAAAATCTGCTCCTGTACAAGTATGCACTCTCTGACTTTGGTGTTTTAACTGTTCCAGGTGAGTCACATACAGAGATTGTATGATACTCCTGTATCTCTGATGGAGAGTGAACAGGAAAGAGGGGTGAAACTTGCATTGACACTTGGGACAGTCCTAGCTATTTATCCATGGATATTATTACATTGAAGTCACTGAATCGAGGATTTTCAAAACTACCAGCCATAAAACTTCTGACTTGGTATTGTACTGCCACTGACATAGCTATGTGGGGGGGGGGGGGGGGCAGGGAAATGATAGTCCCTCTAGTATTATGGGCAACTCTAAAATATTTCTTTCTGCTCATGACATTAGCTTGTTAGTAAAGAATGTTGTACACAACATTGGCTTGGTTTCAAATAGTGCAGTTCAAGACCAAAGTACATGGCCGGTAGAAAAAAAACTAACCCTTAATCACAGTAAAACTAAGTTTTTACGGTTTCTAACACACAATTCAACAAAACCTGACGTTTTAATTACACTGAATGGGCATATGATTAGTGAAACTCTACAGTTCAAATTTATAGGTGTTCAGATAGATAGTAAGCTGTTGTGGAAAGTCCACATTCAGGATCTTGTTCAAAGACTTAATACTGCATTTTTACTATTCGAACAGTATCTGAAGTGAGTGATCGTTCGACACAAAAATTAGTTTACTTTGCTTATTTTCGTTCACTTATGTCGTATGGTATTATATTTTGGGGTAACTCTTCCCATTGTAAAATGATATTTTTGACTCATAAACAGGCGGTTCAGGCAATAAGTGGTGTAAGTTCACAAACCTGTTGTCGACCTCTGTTCACGAGTCGGGGTATTTTGACATTGGCCTCTCAATATATATATTCCTTACTGTCATTTCTTGTTAACAATGTTAGCTTATTCCCAAGAATAAGCAGTTTTCATTCAGTTAATGCTTGGCAGAAATCAAACCTGCATTTGGATCCGACTTCCTTAACTCTTGTGCAGAAAGGTGTGCAGTATACTGCTGCATCCATTTTCAATAAGCTACCACTCGAATTAAAATCTTAGCAGTAATCCACGTGCTTTCAAATCGATCCTGAAGATTTTCCTCATGGATCACTCCTTCTATTCTGTCGAGGAGTTCCTTGAAAAATAAACTTATGGACTGACATGTTTTGGTTTCATAAACTTTTATTTTATGTGTTATTACTTTTATGTTGTAATTTCATGTACTGACACGTTCCATGACCTTGGAGATTTGCTCCTAAATTTGGTCCTGCAGAACTGGATGTGTAAGTAAATAAATAAAAGTTGTACCTAATCCCTTATGCATCTTTTTTCCATTTTTTTTGCATTGTCATTTTTTATTGAGCAGTATTCGTCCAGTCATAAGTCATAAACTCCTTGACCATCATGCTTTTCCACTCTTGATGCAGAAACATGCATGTACATTCTCTGATAGATATTTACAGTAAATAGACTTGTCAAATTCTTCTTTTCTCAGTGCAATCATCTCATCAATAGAACTTATGAGACCTAGACGTGCATTCAGACAACAGAGAAACGATGGCACCTACTTGGTGTTAAGCATTTTATAGCTCAGGAGGGGGGGTGAGTCTCCAGGGACGCTCAGGGTGTGGGTGGATGAGTAAGGGGAGCTAGCAGTGATGATTTGAAACTGCTGATACAAATGTCAGGATTCCTGGAATGACCGCTATGTATATGGCTGGATGTGGTGATGGCATGACCTTGTAGATAAGGGAGTGCTGATGCTGATGTCAGTAAAATATAGAAAATACGTCTGAGAACTAAAAGCCATGACCTTGGAGATAAAAAAGTACCAGTGGTTGCTGAGTTTGCGAATTCTGCCAGAACTCTCCTTTACCCACTACTTGTAGCATTCTGTGCAAGGTGTTTTGTTTCTACATTGACAGAAGTATGCTATTGTAATATTATTTATGTAATAATTATTCATTCAATTCTATCTTTCCGAGAGAGGGAGGGAGAATGATGTGAATTCCTTTCTCCCAGCTGGCATTATCACCAAGAACGTCCAGAAAGGAAAAATATGTATTGATGTCAACAAGGTATGCTTGTACCAGAGAGAGAGAATAATGATGTATCCAACTGCATTCCCTACGAGTGTTTGAAATGCAGTTATTCTCAGGGAAAACAGAAGCATAAAGATGTCAGATGGAAGTGATGACGTTAAAGGCTTGCCATATACTGGGCGTCTTCTGTGTTTACTCTGAAGGTAGCGACAGTAAATTGTTACAACCAGGGATGACATAAAGAAACAATGAGACTAGAATTTCAAAACAGTGGAGTGTTATTCAAAAGTATAACCTGTGATATAGTGGGTGCAACATTCCATTTTCCCATCACCATTGCTGGAACAACCATAATAAAGGTGATCCAATCTTCGTTTTTATTTACCAGAAAGGCCATTAGAAGTATTGCTGATCCAGAACATGACCTTTTTTAAGCGATATGTTCAAACAAGATTTCCTTCACTCGTGGGATGATTTTATAGCTTCAAAGAAGAGACGTTTTAGTCTTGAGTAAATGTTTCAGCAAGTACAGACTCTGAGCACTATGGGACTTAACATCTGAGGTCATCAGTCACCTAGACTTAGAACTACTTAAACCCAACTAAACTAAGGACATCACACACATCCATGCCCGAGGCAGGATCGAACCTGCGACCGTAGCAGCAGTGCGGTTCCTGAATGAAGCGCCTAGAACCGCTCGGTCACGCAAGTACAGGAGTATCACGCTATACAGCACAGTAATATCACGACCTTGAGTGTCACAGTCTCTGCTTTCGTTTTGTGCAACCAGCATCACCTTCTGGCGGTAAAATGCCCACACTCATGAACTCACAGTTCATCAGCTGCCAGTGGACTGGGATACCTATAGCAAACACTGATTAATTTGATAAGAAGTAAATAAGATGCCACCTGGTAAAAAAAGGAGGAGTACCAAGCAAGAAGAACCGTTGAGTGGAACTATTCTCTGCTAAATGATTTGCTGGAGGAATTTGTTGAGAAAGAAGATTTTTAATAATTTTATTGTACTAATGAGTTACACAGAATATAGGTTAAACAATAGCCAGTGAAACTTATGGTTTATGCTTTGTTAGAGTAGGAATGATAGGAGAAAACCTGTATTCATTTTGTATTATTACTTGTAGAAAATGAGTTCAGATGTTTTTTTCCAGATATGTAAACAGTTACAAAACTAGAAAATGAATTTCTTCAGAGAAAGGAGGACTGTAGTGCCACGACCAGTTTGGGACACCGAACTGCCTGGTGCCAACGCAGCAAAACAACACTGTAGGACAGAGGTGCTGTGACTGTGCTGACCACCACTCACAGTAAAGTAAGAAGACGTATTCAGAATGTGAAGGTGCACATTCAGCAAGTGGAACAAGCTAGCCAGCACCGCATGAATTATGAACTGAAACTTAGAGAGAAGCTGCATCCACTGGCAGGTGTAATTATTTTCAATGTATTACAGTTTCCGCACAATGGTCTTCTGACCCTGCAGAGGCACTGAATATATTAAACTTGAACTTGGTAATAGTAAAATGTGTGCGCCGAAACCTCTCTCTAGCATTGTGAAAGCAAGTACTTTTAGATGTTGATTACAGTGTCAAACTTGTTTTCTGGTGTAGAATAACCTTAGCTACCCTACTTTTGAATACGAACATTAGCTGTGTAAATTATTTGCAGTGTGTGTGATGGCAATTCCATTAATGTGAATCCGATTATCTGTAAATGAAATTCAATACAACGAATAATGTGTAGAATGATGGGTTCAGATGGCTCTGAGCACTATGGGACTTAACATCTGAGGTCATCACTCCCCAAGAACTTAGAACTACTTAAACCGAACCAACCTAAGGACATCACTCACATCCATGCCCAAGGTAGGATTCAAACCTGCTACCGTAGCGGTCGCGCGGTTCCAGACTGAAGCACGTAGAACCACCCGGCAATGTGTAGAATGGCTTTCTCATGAAATAATTGCGTTCAATGGCTAACTGCTGCGTCCTTTTAGAAACATGGATCTATTGAATTTATTTGAAAATTTTGCAAATGTAAACAGTTCCCTATTTGCTCTCAAATACACTCCTGGAAATTGAAATAAGAACACCGTGAATTCATTGTCCCAGGAAGGGGAAACTTTATTGACACATTCCTGTGGTGAGATACATCACATGATCACACTGACAGAACCACAGGCACATAGACACAGGCAACAGAGCATGCACAATGTCGGCACTAGTACAGTGTATATCCACCTTTCGCAGCAATGCAGGCTGCTATTCTCCCATGGAGACGATCGTAGAGATGCTGGATGTAGTCCTGTGGAACGGCTTGCCATGTCATTTCCACCTGGCGCCTCAGTTGGACCAGCGTTCATGCTGGACGTGCAGACCGCGTGAGACGACGCTTCATCCAGTCCCAAACATGCTCAATGGGGGACAGATCCGGAGATCTTGCTGGCCAGGGTAGTTGACTTACACCTACTAGAGCACGTTGGGTGGCACGGGATACATGCGGACGTGCATTGTCCTGTTGGAACAGCAAGTTCCCTTGCCGGTCTAGGAATGGTAGAACGATGGGTTCGATGACGGTTTGGATGTACCGTGCACTATTCAGTGTCCCCTCGACGATCACCAGTGGTGTACAGCCAGTGTAGGAGATCGCTCCCCACACCATGATGCCGGGTGTTGGCCCTGTGTGCCTCGGTCGTATGCAGTCCTGATTGTGGCGCTCACCTGCACGGCGCCAAACACGCATACGACCATCATTGGCACCAAGGTAGAAGCGACTCTCATCGCTGAAGACGACACGTCTCCATTCGTCCCTCCATTCACGACTGTCGCGACACCACTGGAGGCGGGCTGTACGATGTTGGGGCGTGAGCGGAAGACGGCCTAACGGTGTGCGGGACCGTAGCCCAGCTTCATGGAGACGGTTGCGAATGGTCCTCGCCGATACCCCAGGAGCAACAGTGTCCCTAATTTGCTGGGAAGTGGCGGTGCTGTCCCCTACGGCACTGCGTAGGATCCTACGGTCTTGGCGTGCATCCGTGCGTCGCTGCGGTCCGGTCCCAGGTCGACGGGCACGTGCACCTTCCACCGACCACTGGCGACAACATCGATGTACTGTGGAGACCTCACGCCCCACGTGTTGAGCAATTCGGCGGTACGTCCACCCGACCTCCCGCATGCCCACTATACGCCCTCGCTCAAAGTCCGTCAACTGCACATACGGTTCACGTCCACGCTGTGGCGGCATGCTACCAGTGTTAAAGACTGCGATAGAGCTCCGTATGCCACGGCAAACTGGCTGACACTGACGGCGGCGGTGCACAAATGCTGCGCAGCTAGCGCCATTCGACGGCCAACACCGCGGTTCCTGGTGTGTCCGTTGTGCCGTGCGTGTGATCATTGCTTGTACAGCCCTCTCGCAGTGTCCGGAGCAAGTATGGTGGGTCTGACACACCGGTGTCAATGTGTTCTTTTTTCCATTTCCAGGAGTGTAGTTCTTTTAGGCTCTAAAATGTATCCTTAACTGTGAAATGGATAATTCAGCTCTGCTCTGCTCTGTCTGCATACTATAAGAATATGAAGTACTGAACTGCATAGCTCTGAAATCACTGCCCAGCTTTTTACCTTGTCTTACTTGAGGCTGCTGTTGCAAATGAGAATTTTACTGTCTTCCAAAAATGCAGCTAGATATCTACACAATAGCGCATGGCGTGATAGTGCAGTGATGACATACTTTTCACTGAAACAATGCATAAAACTTTATTGAAATGTTTGAAAATCAATAAAAGACATTTTGAAATTATATTAAATATCTTTCAATAGCACATAATGGCTCGTACTAACATAAAATGTGACTTTTTTCTAGCATCATCATACACCATAAAAATTAACTCATACTAGCAAAATTTAAATTTCCTAAAATTTACTCTTTGTTTTTCTGATGAAATACTTTTAACTGAAGGTGGAGGGTGAAGAATAACAATTAAGGTTCTGAACACATAACTGATAATTGGACCTGGACACCAAAACGTCGATGTTGTTAAACACAATTTAGTATTTGCACTAGAATTATCACTCGGCTAGTGCTTGCAGGAAGTAATAATCAATGCATACTATCTTTCTGCAAAAATGCCGTCTTTCTATAAAATTATCTCAATAGTCCATGTTCTATATTCAGTCTCATATCAGATAGCATCTCAAATAAAATTTAATTCTCTGTTCAGCACGTCCGCCATGAAAGCTCCTCATTCTCTCTCTCTCTCTCTCTCTCTCTTTCTCTCTGTCGCCAACTCACTCACTCGTTTGTGCTTTATTAATTATACAACCTCTGTTAGCTAAAGAATAGATATCACTCGTATGTTCAGCCATCCAAAGATGCTCATAGTGGCATACATTCGTAGAGGTAAAAATAAGGGAAGTAGTCGTGATGTCAAAAACATGAAGCCAACTCCACCGTATTAGCTACCTCAAAACATTAGTCAGGTGTTTTGGCTGTTTCGAGAGGCGAAAGTTGTAGTCGCGAAAGTTATTTAATTAAAAATGCCAGCGTGTGTCATTTATGGGTGACTGCTCGTTCTGATCGGAGATTGAAGTGTGAAGGAATTGTATTTCATCTGGTGCTTTGTTAGAAAGTGTTTCGTCATACATATAAAATACAGATTTCTCAGAAGAAAGAAAATGAATATTGAATGAATAAGATGAGAGCTACGGTAATATGCCGAATTGGCTGAAATACTAGGAAGCGGAGCATTTTTCTGCTAATCCATACAGATTGCTTTCTTAATCATAAATTTTCTGGACTCCAAACGTTCGGAAAGTTAATGTCGTAAATCTTGCCTGCTTTCTACTTATGCAATTAACTGTAAATCGCTTTTTCCGCTTACTTAAAGTTTGTATGTGAATTTCATCTTTCCCATTGTATATCTGTAAATGAAATTTAGAACAGTCGGTTCTAAGTCTGTCACACACTGAACATGTCTCAGTTCTGGGTTACCCAAAACTTATGTTGTAGTTAGTCACAAAAACCAGTCGATATTACTCGTATGACAAAAGGTTTAGAGGACTTTTCCCTTAATATATATAACAAGTGTAGCTTTCGAATGTTAAGTTCTTCCGGCAAATATAAACGTTTGCTGCCATAAATTTATGTTCTCCTCTGACTCCATATGTGCTTTCCTTGTAGAAGCAATGCAATTCTAATACCAAGAAGACACCTGTTGCTGATGTCATGCAACGCCAATAGTGCTGGTTGATGTACCTGAACATCCCGAATTCGTTCATCTCTATTACTACCCATCTTATAGAAACAGGAAAAATCATGATATGCAGCTTCATCTGGACTTTTCTTTGGTGTTCTTCACATCACAGAATTTACACTGATCAGTCCAGTCAGGTGAATTCTGTGTATCATAGGAAGCCATTTGATTGAATTTCTTCATTAGTCTACTCCTTTCTATATACAAAACTTTCTGAAAACGTCTCAGTTGTAAGCTGCGATGTAGCTCATGGTATGTAGTCTCTTTGAAGAATCCGAAATACGTCCCAACAATTTTATTTTCCTTGTATTCTGCACAGGACTGGAATGTTTATCTTCTTCTCCGACATTTATGATGCCTTCATTTAACTTATGAAGTAGCTTTAAGTACAATCTCCGTAATAGTAACACATGAGCGTTTCTGTTGAACTTACCGAGAAACACCGCTTTTCCAGCCTATTTTGGATTCACAATGTGGTGTAATTTTGTATCGATCTTTGCTTTATTACTAAACAATGTAACAGTCTGAACCTCGTTTGCAATGAGTGAGTGACTGGAAAGTATTTTTGGAAGGCCAGTAACATAAAGCTGCAGCCTTATAAGATGAAACATAAAAGAAGAAAACAGTCCCAAGCAGAAAATAGATCTTGATCGTTTATGATCGTATCTGGCAAGCACATTGTACCAAATCTGATCTTTTGTATGATGGATGGATGAATGTATAAACAAAATAGTAGTTACACGGCATCCTAGTGTTATTGTAGGTTAATCACAAAGCTTGATATCGACTTAAGTAATTCAAAAGCCTCAATATGAAATTAAAAAGTAAAATCAAGCAGGCTATTCCTGACAAACTTACACTAGGAAGTCCTAGTAAGAAATATTCTGAGAATTGAAGCAGATAGGCTACTGTTAAAAAGATACAATAATTTAGAGTGAAAACCAAGTGTGAAATGAAATGTTCTTAATTAAACAGTTATTAAAATATATGTGAAACATCTGATTAAAAAGCATGTTTATGTTACAGAGGTTAGGCTGTCATTACTAAAAGAGCGAGCTACATGGGTCTACATCTACATCTAAATTTACATCCATACTCCGCAAGCCACCTGACGGTGTGTAGCGGAGGGCACCTTGAGTGCCTCTACCGGTTCTCTCTTCTATTCCAGACACGTATTGTTCGTGGAAAGAAAGATTGTCGGTATGCCTCTGTGTGGGCTCTAATCTCTCTGATTTTATCTTCATGGTCTTTTCGCGAGACATACGTAGGAGGGAGCAATATACTGCTTGACTCCTCGGTGAAGTTATGTTCTCGAAACTTCAACAAAAGTCCGTACCGATCTACTGAGCGTCTCTCTTGCAGTCTTCCGCTGGAGTTTGTCTGTCATCTCCGTAACGCTTTCGCGATTACGAAATGATCCTGTAACGAAGCTCGCTACTCTCCGTGGGATCTTCTCTATCTCTTCTATCAACCCTAACTGGTACTGATCCCACACTAGTGAACGGTATTACAGCAGTGGGCGAACAAATGTGCTGTAACCTACTTCCTTTGTTTTCGGACTGCGTTTCCTTACGATTCTTCCGATGAATCTCAGTCTGGCATCAGCTTTACCGACGATTAATTTTATATGGCCATTCCATTTTAAATCAGTCCTAATGCCTACTCCCAGATAATTTATGCAATTAACTGCTTCCAGTTGCTGACCTGCTATATTGTAGGTAAATGATAAAGGACCCTTCTTTCTATGTATTCGCAGCACATTACACGTGTCTAGGGTGCGTCAATTCGCTGCAGATCCTCGTGCATTTCAGTACAATTTTCCATTGTTACGACCTCTCGATATACTCCAGCATCATCCGCAAAAAGCCTCAGTGAACTTCCGATGTTATCCACAAGGTCATTTATATATACTGTGAATAGCAACGGTCCTACGACACTCCCCTGCGGCACACCTGAAATCAGTCTTACTTCGGAAGACTTCTCTCCATTTTGAATGAGGTCTAATTGTGAAGAAAAATATCTGTTTACAGGGTCTAGGCTATTGAGGCCATTTCTTTATTCAGAAAGTGGTCTTTTGCACTAACTAATATAGCAGGTTTTGGTTTAAATGCTCATTAACAGCATCAGAACTGCCTACTGGTGGTACTGCTGGAACATGATGCAAAAATGAATTTAGCTTTTTTTAGTTATTATTGGACACACACTGTATGACACTTACATATAAGATTTCAGAACTAGAAGATGTGTAAACTACATTGACATTTACGCACTGACGGTCTAATAGAACAAGAGCTCAGCTCTGCAAGGAGGTATACCTCCATACTTCTCTTCTTGGTTATTTGAAATGTATAAACCAGAAGAAAGTTACATTTACAAAGGCAAATGCGTCGTATTACCGGATCAAATACACATTTAAGAAATGCCTTTCTGGTGTAAGCAATGTAACATCTACTATTTAAAACAAGTGCAGCGTCTACACCATGGCGGTGAAACTCATATAAGGACTTCTGGTAACAAGGCCTAAGTTCACTGCCAGGCCAGTAGGAGTGCTGCTAGTTTATCAGTCCTTCAACTCACTTTTTTAGTATTTCATGTTTGTTTTTGTTTCGTAGTTACAATGTGCTTCTGATTACGATCTCTCGTGTGTATTGCGCGCTTTCAGCTGCATTGTAAATATGTTGCTTGTATTCTGACTGAGTACTGCTCACATCCCTAATATTGGGGGGGGGGGGACGATTCCATATTTGGTTTTGTTTCATTCAAAACAGAAGCTGGTTTCCTCGACGTTCTATGGACTTTTGCGTATTTGCTAGCGCTAACAAAACTCTGTATGAACTGCTCGATTTAAATGCGTGTTAAGAAGAGTACTTATATTTTTGTTTGCATCTGTTTCCCGTACTTTCTCGCGTTTAATGGAGAGCTTTGTGTTAGCAGGTTTTGACAGTATTGGTATTCACCTTCACATCACGGAATGAGTGAGTAATTCTGGCTTGAGTGGTGTTGCTTCTTGCCACTGGATGCCAGGCATTTCACAGTGGCGTATAGAGTTTGAATGTAGCCGTAGATAAGTATGCCTTGTAGTCTTCAGTCTTCCTTGCAAATGCTAAAATGCGGCAGTAGTTACGCAGATGTTTTTAATGTTTTTAAAAGGTACTACTGTCATTACATTTTAGCAGAAGCCAATGAAAATTTCGGTCGCCTCCATTAAATGGGAGAGCCCGGAAAACGGATGGTAACAAAAATAACGTAGAATACGTGCCATATACTTACAGTGCAGTTAAATCGAGCCGTTCACACACGGATTCGTAACCAGTAACAGATTATCATGAGTCCACAGAACAGCGTGCTACAAAACCTGCTTCTGTTTCAAATGAAACAAAAATACATATGGAATCATTTATCTCATCTAATATTACAGCAAAAATTACGCAAAATATGCGGAACATATTTACAGTGCAGTTAAAAGAGTGCAATACACATATGAAGGTCGTAAGCAGGCACAGAATTTCTTCTCGATTACAGCCACACAATCGAAATGGCTATATTGGGTTTTACAAAAATATACCTTTTACCACCAGACTAGCAGACTCACCCATAAAAAATAAATGAAGAATATTATCATCTAATACTGGTATTTCGCAAAACAGGAATACAGATAATCGCGCCATAATGTCCCAAATACGTAGTTCACTGCCAGGCCACTCAGAGCGCTGCTGTCGGTCTCTGTTTCGGTGTGGTAACATCTGCCTTTTTTTTTAGGACTCTGTCTTCAGGCGACGAGTGGCCTACCGGGACCATCCGACCGCCGTGTCATCCTCAGAGGAGGATGCGGATAGGAGGGGCGTGGGGTCACCACACTGCTCTCCCAGTCGTTAAGACGGTATTCTTGACCGAAGCCGCTACTATTCGGTGGAGTAGCTCCTCAATTGGCATCACGAGGCTGAGTGCACCCCGAAAAATGGCAACATCGCATGGCGGCGGGATGGTCACCCATCCAAGTGCCGGCCACTCCCAACAGCGTTTAACCTCGGTGATCTCACGGGAACCGGTGTATCCACTGCGGCAAGGCCGTTGCTAACATGTGCCTTACGCTTCGGATATTTTGGTATTTTCTGGTGAACACGACAGAAGTTACAAACAAAAAACAATCATAAACAACCTCCATGTAAACAATAGTCTGCTAACGTGTTGGTGCATCTAACAAGAGCAGTATTAATCTGTAGCCCCATCTCCCCCTATTTTTATCTCCATGGAAACATTCCTAACAAACTGCTATTTCTCATGGAAGATAAACATTTCAGTACTTCCGAGTAACCCTGCATATTGTGAAAGAAAATTTGTTCATTATTTATCAATTAATAGTGTAGACAACACAGTTGAAAGTCTTTGGAGCGAAGTAAAACAACATATAAGACAGTAGAAAAGAGAACACAATCATATCACTTGTAGTGATACAAATAATTTGATCCAGCCACACAATAATGGATGTGGGATATAATTTTCAATGGTGTTAGCGAGGGCGATGGCACAGGAACAGCAAGATAAACAATTAGCAACACATGGCTCATGGCCTATAGTTGGGGAGGGCTAGGGAAAGTTGCTTAGCGGTCATTTCTTAGGACAGGAAACGAGAGAAAATTCAATGTTCAGACTCGGCGACGAAGACCCGGCGCTAATTGGGTTGGTAGCTTGTCAGGGACCAGTGCAACAGATTCCCTACAGGCAACCACCGAAGCAGGCTAAACGTTTTTGGTGAAGGAATAAGAGAGCACTTATAAACGGACAACGTTGCAGAGGAGATACGCCATGCAGCCGTTTCCATAAAGGACGGGCCTCTGCTTCTGACGTCATGTAGGCGGGCCACTAATGTCATTGTTGCTACACCAAATAACACAGCAGGATGCAAGAAGACTCCATGTCTAACAAAACCCTTGCACAGTTGTGTCCCTGATATTCCCCTACTCGATGGATTTCTTTATGTTCTTCTCTTCCTAACTTGTGCATGCTATTCTTACTAGAACTCTTGTGTTCATAAATTATTTTTGTGACTGGCCCATACAGTAGATTGTATGTTGGTAACTCCACCCATCTTGCAGCTCCGACACCGATACAGTGTCACGTTATCGAAACCTGAAAATAGTATCCAGCTTTTGCACTTAGATCTGGAGCATTTCTGTTTTGATTAATGCTGGCAGGTCCTCTTCTGTAGCAATCTTTCAATATCATTTATATGGCGATAGTATCATATTCGCTTATTACAGCTATATATACGGGCACTGTCAGTCGAAGTAATGACTCGTGGGCTATAACCTCAGGCAGAAATCGACAGTGGGGATGGGATGTATTACTGTACACTCTTGAATAGAATGAATGTAAATAATTCACAAGCAGCAGATATTAGTTATATCATTTATTAAATGTAGGAGAAAGAATGTCATATGATTTAATTGATAAAGATAAGTGGACAGAAATTTTCATAAAAATTTGGTCATAAGTTAACCTCTCATTTATTTTCTTGAAAGTAAGACAATTATTTGTGAAAATATTAAAAGATGCTGTAGTTCAAACCTTTGGACAGATGTCATTAATTAGTAACACATTTGATTGCTTCATAACAATATTCTTCTTTTTCTTTTTAAAGACTCTTATGTATTTCAGAACAGTATCCTACCTCGTCTGTGATAATATAAACAGTCCATCATAATTTGTGTTCTGCAGTGGTTGTTGAACAGAAAACTCTATCTACACGTTCACCTCTAATTTTCAGTAAGCAATAAGAAAGAAAATGTACCATCTGTTATTTTTCATAATCTATCCAAGGAGTAAAAATGTGTGCATCTCAACAACTGGGATTGTAGGAAATAAGATGTGGCTCATGCTGTATTTTATGAAAAGAATGTGGATAGTTGTATTGCATACTACAAAAAATGAAGGCAGAGGCTTGATGTCTGTGGGAAATCGCTAACAGATTGCCACAATTTTCCTGTTATATTCCACATTTATAGCAATAACTTTCCATCTAATCATTTACTGTATAAAAAGAAAAAAAATAAGTTTGGCACATTACACAAGTTTTACAAGCAATGGCATTTGAAATGCAGCAGTAGAAGAAATTGGACATAATACCTTTAAGAAAATTATTCCTTGGTTGTCTGCAGTTTGTCTCTATGCTAATTTAAAAAAAACGTAATTCATATTGAGTGAAGTACAAAAGCAATTAAGTTTAGCACACAGGCAAGAAATCTTCAAAGTTTTTGGGAATACTTATCATTTAGAATTAAACCGATAAAAACATTACAAGGCAAATAAAACAACTGAGATAATGTCACTGCAAATCCCAGAGAGAAAGTGATCAGTGTGTTAATATATTTTGCATATTTTCATTCATTAATGACATTTAAATTAAATTCCTTCATATTTAAGAAAGAAAGTTTTCATTTTTCACACAAAATGAAGTTGTAGACAAAAGTTGAAGAAGATAAACATTTTTATTACACAATATGTCTTTCATGAATTTACTGTGTGTATGATGTCCATACTTTCAGTACTTGGTAATAAAACGACTGTCAGTACTGGTGCTTAGAACTGACTAATTCAGGAGGAAGTGAATAACAATGCACGTAAATTCTTCGACAACTTACCCAGATATATAATCTTTAATAGGAAGTAAAACTAAATTTAATAGGAAGTAAAATAGTTTCTTCTTTACTCCTTCTCTTATTTCATTTCCATTTCACAGCTTGTGGTTTATGCAGTGTAAAATAAATACATGATTACTTCTTTTTGTAAATTAAGTGTTTTTGCCATCATACAGTCTCATCTGTAAATGATCAGCACCCAACCGTATTAAAATATACATTGTGTTAAATATCCCTAATTAGTTGTAGGTTATTGTAATATGTTGTAAAGCTGAACTACAGAAAACAAACAAAACAAACTTGGTCAATACTAGTGAAAACAGATAAGCTGCGGAGATTCTAATATGTGGAGCTGACAGCATTTAGGAGGCTAGGCATGCGAAATGAAGGCATGCGAAAGCGTTTCATATCCACAACCTTTTAGGTCACACTGTGCGCTACTTCTTGTTCGTTTTCTTACCCCAACGAATTTTATGCAGTAATATTGAGTCTTTTACAGCACTCTGCATATTATGTATTTTAAATGTCAGAATATATGTAGTATGGAGATTTATTTCTAGCTTTAACCATTATTTGCAGTTTCACAGCATTGTGACACGTTTATTCACTGGGCAAGACACTGCCCATACAGTAGTTCAGCATGGCGTGTATGAGTGGAAGATGTCAGCGTAGTTCACAACGCTGAAAGTGACCACAGAGGCTGTGGCAGAGCCGAGCTGCTGCACGGCGCCACACCAGAACAGACTGCGGCCTCCTTCTGACCGGAAAATGGACGCTATCGCCATCTTGATGTACGAAATTCCGCCGGTGAAGATTATCCACGATATGACCTGCAATCAAGCAAATGTAGGTACTTGTTAGTTTTAGGATGAAGTACTAAGTGAGGTAACGTTCGTTCACTTTTCTAGAAAGACACAACAGTATGCAACATCTTCAGAGATACAATATCTGATCAGAAGTATCCGGACAACCCTATGTAATGTGGAATTAACCGCTAAATGTCATGAGAGGCGGATCCGCCAGTATAAAAGGAGGTGAGGAGTAATGTATTGTCAGTAGAGGGGCAGCAAAATGGGTTGGTCAGGAGAATTCAGTGACTAAGAACGTGGACTGGTCGTTGGATGAGTGGTGTCTGTTCTGTCGGATGTGTCTAACAAAACAGACATCACTCATATGTATAATACATTGGTGCGACAGCTACGTGACGAAAAAGTTTCAGTGCAGATGCATTTCCAACAACCACACTGCTACGGTAATCAGAAATTTGTGAGTAGGGTGTTAGTGTTAGTGGGGCCGTTGCGGTGCTGCGATTGGAAAGGTAGGAACTTGGTCTGACAGAAAGCCTCTCCGGATGGCAGAGACAGTTATTACAACCATAGAGAAGTGCAGCATTCGTGCTCGAGACCCACTCCATCACAAATTTTCAACTCTCTCCATTGCATTGCCGCATTCCCCTGTGTGGCTGGAAGCCATTATTTCCTTCATACCTCTTTGCCACCCCGTTTCCTTTCTATTTCGTTCACACTAAATTATTCATGTAATCATTGGATGTCGCCTGAGAAACAAATCCATCAGGGGAACTTCAACTCTTCTGTACCACAGGAGATTGTTTAGCATCACCAAAATGTTCTCACATCAACTAAACGATCACGTGCCTGCTGCTCTTCATTGGACCTCATCTGTCTCTTCTATTAAAGTGATCTGTTAACGGTCCAAAGCTAACGAGCAATACTAAAAAGGTAAAAAAAAAAATCGGCCAATGCTTTGTTACTCACTTGTTTTATAAATGGATTACGTTTCCTTAAGATATCTCCAGTAAATCTGTGTCCTGCGCACGCTGTTCCGCCTATTTGCTTTATGTAGTTATTCCATTTTTGGTCGCTCCGAATGGTTGCTTCCAGGCATTTTACGGTAATTACTGTTTCTAGTGATTTGTCAACAATATTGGAATTGTACATTATGGATTTCTTGGCCTGTTTATGTGCAGTACTTGAATACATGTCCCTGTATGAATCTTCGATTCTCTGCAGTTCGCTACCGTCTCCAGGAGTTGCTTTCTTGTTGTAGGAAACCACATCATATGAGTCCAGCGTCAGCAGCCGGTTCATGGGCCAACCACAACTAATCAATCATGTAACATGATTTTTTCAGTAGTGGTATCAATATGTGATCCATGCGTATTTTGTTGTTGCTATAAAACAAATAGGATACGACAATAGTGTCACACGTGGTTTGTACTCGATATGTAACGCAGTTTTGATAAATAATAATAGAGACAATTTTTATTTTTACACAAACTCGATTCTTTTGGTCACAATCAGAGATCATTAATCACACTTGCATCTTATGGCAAGCAGCCTCCGTTTGTTTTGTTTAGAGACTTTTCTATTTAGGTAAATGTCTCACTGATCTTATAAAAAGACGCCCTCATACGCATCTTCCTGACTAAAGAACATGGTATTGAGATGCGATTTATGTATCTCTACGGTGATTCTAGGCAATATTCTTTGTGTACGTGTGTGTGTGTGTGTGTGTGTGTGTGTGTGTGTGTGTGTGTGTGTGTGTGTCTGGGCAACTGGGATCGGATGTTATATACACACATAAAAAGGAGTTTTGCATCATCTAGGATCCGAGAGTTCCGGAACCTGTACAGAAAATTAAACAGAGATCAACATAAACATCATTTCCGCCTTTTTTATTGCTCATGAATACCACACATTGCATGTTGTGGAACGATACAGCGAAACCTTCAGTTGCTGTACACTCCTGTACCTCTAATACCAGGTAGCATGTTCTCTTGCTCTGATGCGATTCGTCGAGGCATACTATCCACAAGTTCATCAAGGCATTGTTGGTCCACATTGTCTCACTCCTCAACGGTGATTCGGCGTAGATCCATCAGAGTGGTTGGTGAGTCACGTCGTCCTTAAACAGCCCTTTTCAATCCATCCCGGGCATGTTCGACAGCGTTCATGTCTGGAGAACATGCTAGTCACTCTAGTGGAGCGATGTCGTTTTCCTGAAGGAAGTCATTCACAAGATGTGCACGATGGGGGCGCGAATTGTCGTCCATGAAGACGTATGCGTCGCCCGTACGCTGCCGATATGGTTACACTATCGGTCGGAGGATGGCATTCACATATCGTACAGCCGTTATGGCGCCTTCCATGACCACCAGCGGCGTACATCGGCCCCCATAATGCCACCCCAAAATAGCAGGGAACCTCCACCTCGCTGCACTTGCTGGACAGTGTGTCTAAGGCGTTCAACCTGACTTGGTTGTTCGAAACACGTCTTCGACGATTATCTGGTTGAAGGCATATGCGACACTCATCGGTGAAGAGAACGTGATGCCAATCCTGAGCGGTCCATTCGGCATGTTGTTGGGCCCATCTGTACCGCTCTGCACAGTGGTTGCAAAAATGGACCTCGCCATGGACGTCGGGAGTGAAGTTGCGCATCATACAGCCTACTGTGCACAGTTTGAGTCGTAACACGACGTCCTGTGGCTGCACGAAAAGCATTATTCAACATGGTGGCGTTCCTGTCAGGATTCCTCCGAGCTATAATCTATAGGTAGAGGTCATCCACTGCAATAGTAGCCCTCAGGCGAACTGAGCGAGGCATGTCATCGACAGTTAATGTCTCTCTGTATCTCTTCCATGTCCGAACAACATCTGTTTGGTTCACTCCGAGACGCCTGAACACTTCCCTTGTTGAGCCCTTCCTGGCACAACACGAGCCGTGTACCTCCTTCCTGGTGGAATGACTGGAATTGATCGGCTGCCGGACCACCTCCGTCTAATAGGCGCTGCTCCTGCATGGTTGCTTACATCTTTGGGCGGGTTTAGTGACATCTCTGAACAGTCAACGGGACTGTATCTGTGATATAATATCAACAGTCAACGTCCATCTTCAGGAGTTCTGGGAACCAGGGTGACGGAAAACTTTTTTTGAAGTGTGTACATCGCTGATCTTTAGAGTATATAACAAACTGTGATAACTCCTAGATATTTTGTGGAAGTAGCTGACTGGTCTGCAATCGTATAATCATACAATAACGGGTCTTTCTGTCAATCTTTATACTGATGGACAATTTCCACTCTCCAAAACAAATGTCGTTTCTCTGCAGGACTTCCACTTCGCTACAATGTTCTAGGGTTGAGACTTTTCTGCATAATGCCCACGTCCATGTCCACATTCCCAGGTCATGTGGCTCGGTTGTGGGGTCAGATGGGGCCGTCAACGAAGCGAATTCCGCCGGACGGCAGTCCGCTACATCGTTTTCCATGTTTTGCACCCCTAAAAACAAAGGGCACTCTCACGACACTCCTGGCATTTTGGAACGACGTCCGCACTGGGGAGCAGTGAAGACTGGTCTATCATGGGCCATCCAAAAGCGTTGAAGGAGACGCAAGAAATCTGAGAAGAGAACTGAGACGGCAACACAAACCAGAAGTTATCAAATACAACCATAAGAAGATTATGGAAAAACAGCACCTGTGCTTAGTGTCCACCAGACGAGCGATGAGGGGCAGATTCTGATGCTCTGAGAGAGATAGGGAGAGACAAAGGGAAAGAGAGACAGATCCTCATACTTAATGTCAGAAGCAGTTGTAGCTCTGTATAACAACGTAAATGAAAATAAAAAGACACAAAAACAAAAAAAGCATGCGCTATGAAGGAATTATCCGAATGGGATGCATATCGATGGATGTGATGTATGTGTATGGACAAACAGATGATTAAAGTTTCTGAAAAATTGGATTATTTATTCAAGATAAAGGGCTTCACAAATTGAGCATGTGAATAATTAATTGGTCCACCTCTGGCCATTATGCAAGACAAGCACTTTCTTGGCTTACACTGACTGATAGAGATATTGTCTCTTCTCCTGAGGAATATCGTGCCAAATTCAGTCCAACTGGTGCATTAGATCTTCAAATACTGAGTTGGTCTGAGGCCCCTGCCTATAATTGTCCAAACTTCCTCAATTGGGGAGACATCCGACAACCTTATTGACTGAAGTAGGGTTTGGAAAGCACGAAGGCAAGCAGTAGAAACTCTCACTATGTGTGAGCAGTCATTACCTTGCTGATGGCTTGCCATGAAGGGTGAGAGGACAGAGTGTATAACGTCGTCAGTGTGCTGCTGGGCTGTAAGTATGCCGCAGATGTTAACGGAAGATATCCTGCTACGAAATGGAATGGTACCCCAGACCTTCACATCTGGTTGTAGAGCCATATGACATAGGACACTCAGGTTGATATTCGACTGCTGTCCAGGGCTGGTCATCGCCGGTCACTGGGGGTTAGTTCAAAGTGGGACTTATCACTGGAGACAATTCTACTCCAGTCAATGAGATTCCAACCCAAAGACATGTCTGGAGATTCCCCAGACAGCAGTAGGATACCAGCTTGGCTGTCGCCCACCATACAGTCCAACAACCAGGAATGATGGTTTGGGGTGCCATTTCGCTTCACAGCAAAATATATTTGGTTGACATATGCGGCTTCCTTGCAGCACATGGGAAGTCGACCACAATGTACGCCCCATTTTTTCTCCCTTCATGGCAAGCCATTCTGGGCTTACCCACAGCGAGAGTTTCTACTTCTAGTCTTCGTGCTTGCCAAACCCTACTTTAGACAGCAAAGTCGCCAGATCTCTCCCCAACTGAGGTATTTGGGGCATTAGGTGCAGGGCCCTCCAAACAACTCGCCTCTTTCTTTCTGTGGTTCTGTAAGTGGCAAAATAGATAGCGTCCCATGGTTACAGGTAGCGAAATGGTTAGAGTTCTGGGAAGGCCTATTTTCCGACCACCCAAGAAGGTAAGAGAGCCAACAGCTTTGCTGCAGTGGTAACACTGCTTTCCCTCAGATCACCAAAGTTAAGTGCTGTCGTACTTGGCTACCACTTGGATGGGTCTCCCGAGCACTGTTGGTGAGCGGGTTCCACTCAGCTCTCGTGTGACCAATTAAGGAGCTACCTGACTGAGAAATAGCGGCTCCAGTCACGAAAACTGAAACAGCCGGGAGCGCGGTGTGATGACCACATGCCCTTCTATATCCGCATCTAGTGAAGCCTATCGGCTTAGGATGACATAACGGTCGGTCGGTACCATTGGGCCTTTCAAGACTTGATCGGACAGAGAGAGTTTCGGTCAAGAAGGTAAGAGAGTTTTGCATCCTGTCCAGTACAGTCTCCACCTGACAGATCCTGATTTTTACGAGCGGTCTTATCACTGAGGAGTAACTATATCGATCAATCAATCTGTACAGTTTCCGAGCTTTGTGCAGAATGAAGATGGCATTTTAAAATCGTAATGTAGACATATCAGCTGTTTTAGAGCACACAGTCACGAATAAATGAAAAATTATGTTTGATGAAACAAAAATCTGATCTTAGGCGTGAAAATTACTGAGTCTCTTCGATCAACTGGGCCATAGAGATCAAACTGTGTAACTGTCTCTGACAGTATGGTGATAATCATTTGTTTCTGACAAAGAAAATGGATGTTATCAGCGTAAGCCTGAAATTTTATTCTAATCCAACGCAACGAGAATACTGAATGTTTTATACATTCCAGCATTTGTATTTTTTTTAAGTTCTTGTGGGATCAAACCGCTGAGGTCGTAGGTCCACAGGCTTACACACTACTTAATCTAACTTACTCTAAGGACAACACACACACCCATGCCCCAGGGAGGACTCGAACCTCCTACAGGAGGAGCCGCGTGGTCTGTGGCAGGGAGCCTCAGATAGTGCGGCTACTCCACGCGGCAGCATTTGTACGAATATTTAATTCTTTATGAAAGCCTGGAAAACCCATACTTGGATGCCTGGATCAGGACCTATGCCCTGGACCATGGTCCTCTCAAATATGGATCCAGTGCCTGGTTTCGCATTAGTGTGCAATAGGAGGAAGAGTCTGAAACACAGTGCCGGAACTCAACCTATTAAGTCAAATATACCAAAACGTAGAAAGAATTTAAGATCTGCTAGTCACTAATGTATCAACAACAATTTGGTACATGTTGCCACTCCGTGGGACGCTCAGGAGAGGTATTATCTTAATGTAGGGCAATCACACAAAATCTGGCTACCACAAACTTTATACAATTACAGTTTCTTCACTAACTGACCAAATACTGAAGAATGAAACGCCTTTAAAAATCAGCATTCGCACTGTGAAAAGCGATGTCGACTGGGCAGATAGGCAAATTTTAGCTACAAATGAAAATTCGACTTTTTCTACGTTACAGCAGCGCAGAACCGAAGCGTTGGAGGATGACCACTTCAGACTACAAAATGGCGTGCGCATGAAGCTGTAGGATGGGATCTCTAGTAGTGTTATGAGTGCAGAGTACAGAAAGTTTACCCGAAACCTATATTCTTTATTACTGGTTGGTTCCGCAAAGGAGGTCAATGGATGTGGCCCAGGAGACGACAAGCGACTTTAGGTAGTGGACAATGAGTAAATATCCTTATGCAGTGGGATGCTGTGGCAGGAAGGTACAGTTCTTATTGATACGATACGACACTCAGTGCTAAATGTTGCAATAAAGGTCGTGCAATGCGAAGGTTACCCTAGCGACACTAGTGTTCCCACAGGAGCGATATGACAAGTAATAAGACACAGTAGGCTCTAATAGCCTCGTGTGTGGTATGTCACTGCCAGTCTCGACATGGACAACTTCCAAATATGTCAGTTTTTTACTTGATAATGGAACGAGGAAATGCTCTCTTTGAGCTTTAAAAACAATTTTGCTATGTTAGCTACATTTAATACACAGAATTATATGGCCTAAAATACTCCAGCCACAAACTTGGAAGCAACTACATTTTACTGCAAACTTTTCAAAATATATGCCGTGTTTCGTTTAATTTCGAAACATCACAATAACTATGAGCAACAGGGAAAAGAAATCCAGTTCATTATCAAACTGTGATATAAGACTATAAGATGAAAAAAATCAATTTTTTTTTTACGAAATTGCTTCCTCAAAATCGAATGAGAGAGACTGCATAATGGACAATACCTGTGAGTACCGTTACAATGATTCTTAACTTTTTGTGAAATGCACCTGTACAGACAGACCCCGCGACCATAGTCCCAGACGCTATCGGGCAAGCTACACCGCTGCTCTTTCGTCGCTACACTGCTACTCTCACGCCTGATAATAGGCCGTGTGGGATCGGAGACTGTGAGAAGGATTGCCGGTCTGCAAGCCCCTAGGACGACGTCACGTATTCTGTCTGAAGAAGTGCATTATTAAAATTCTCAATAAAATTAGGCAGGTGCCACCGAGGGTTTTGAGGTCTTAGAGGGACTTTTTGCCATTTTATTCACGCAGTGTGTCAATGTTGTATACTCTATGAACACTCCACAGGAGGATACAAAGCCGGCTGCTGTGGCCGAGCGGTTCTAGGCGCTTCAGTCCGGAACCGCGCTGCTGCTACGGTCCCAGGTTCGAATCCTGCCTCGGGCATGGATGTGTGTGATGTCCTTAGGTTAATTAGGTTTAAGTAATTCTAAGTCTAGGGGACTGATGACCTCAGATGTTAAGTCCGATAGTGATTAGAGCCATTTGAGGATACAAAATAGGAGCGCTGAAGAAGCATAATCACTATTAGCTCCTTCGGCTCACCTTCAAATGCCGTCAAATGGTTTTGAACAGTTCCTATGGTTTCCAAGCTGTACGTGAGAACAAAAATTGCAATTGCGCTCTGCTCCAGATGGGTGCGAACACGTTCGATAGGAATGGAGCCCCACAATATCCTTGGGCTGAAACTCCAGAGCGTGCCAGCAATGTAAAAGGTCTCGAAAAACTTCTTCCTATTGCTCATTGCACAGCGAACCGTCGTTTTCGACAGCGAAATGCATGGGAATCAACGCCCCAGGGGAAGAGGTGGTTTCAGTGACGCCATTTATGCCACACACTGCGGTCTTTTCGTGCCGATTCTGGGCGATGTGCCTGGAATGTTGCCTTCGGCCGCTCATAAGAAAGCCGCGTGGTTTCAACTCTAGGTGTCACGGTTCTAACCTCCATTACAGGGGCGTCAAAAGAAGGGGTGAGGAGACATGACGACCTTCAGATCGTGTGACGCGTCCGCAGTGACACTGGGCAGAGTTGTGGTGAAATTAGGTGACAATGTGACATCATTAACCCACGTGATAGGTCACATGAACTTTTGAGCTGGGGTCTATTTTTCGCAGATGTCCACACCTTGCTGTTTTGAGGGCGGCGAACTTGAGGGTGACGTCACTGGGCGCCAGGCTTTTGCACCCTTACAGAGGAAGGTTATGACACCATTGAGCAAAATTCCAAACCTATACGTCACAGTGGATGGGTATTACGATGTTTAGAAAAAGTGATTCTTTAATTCTGTTGTGTAGTCCGCAGCTCGTGGTCTCGCGGTCGCGTTTTCGCTTCCCGAGCATGGGACCCCAGTGGGGTCAGGGATTTTCACCCACCTCGAGATGAATGGTTGTTGTGTTGTCCTCATTACTTCATCATCATTCATGAAAGTGGCGAGATTGGACTGCGCAAAGGTTGGGCATTTGTACGGGCGCTGATAACCGCGCAGTTGAGCGCCCCACAAACCAATCATCATCATCAATTCTGTTGTGCAGTGTATTATTATGTGTGATTGGACGTTGTCGGACCCTACAAAGCAATTATGTTGCAATCATCGGAGTTTACAAGCAGCTCTTATTCTTTCTCCTTGGATTCTTTTTCTTTCTTTAGCCCACTGTGCCCTTGCTCTGATGCTGACTTCATTCTCTGACAGTAGACCTACTTCCCATTTGCTAATGTTTTGTCTGTTTGAGTTTCTGTTGAAACCGTCTGATGGATTTACGTGAGATTTTTCTAACCTGATGTGTGTATGTGTGCGTGCGAGCCTGCATGCGAGTGTGTGTGTGTGTGTGTGTGTGTGTCTGTGTGTGTGTGTGTGTTTCTGTGTGATATGTAAACATACAAATCTGTGTGAATGTGTATGTAATGTGCATAAAACTCTTCGGAAGACTGCTGTAAATTTATTTTAATATTTAATATTTACTCAGAGGACGTCCATCAATTACCGTGACATACACACACTTTCGACTTGTTACCGAGTGTGCGACGAGAGTACGAGGAAACGAGACACGAGAATGAAGTGTGTGCTCTAAATTGTGATTAATTATTAAAATAAATTTACAGTAGTCTTCAGTCTTCTAAAAAGCTACAGAATTGAATGATCAGCTGCACAACTCCTTATTAGCACATAATCACTAGTTACCATGAGTAAATGAATACACAAATAATATGATCTTTTTGTCGCTGGGACAAAACAGTGACACTGCTGTGTAACCTATATTCGTTAGACAGAGCACATACGTTTTCTCACGGTGGAGGTGGAATGAACAATGATACAACCATTTTGTATGCAGTGGACTAGCTTTCTACGTTTTTCGTCTGAGCGCTACACTATCGAACTTTTTCCAGAGATTACTTTTTCTGTAATGGAGCACAAATACTATTTGTACAAACTGCATCATTTAATTTTTGTCTTGCACCCTGCACAGCCTGACAAAATACAGCTTCGATAGAGCATATCTGATTGCAACAGTCGGTCATTTCACCCTTTCTGCGCCACATTACAACAGCGAGTTCGTGCGCTCAAATTCCGTTTAGAGTCGCGACTTGCCTTACTTCTCTGCACAATTCAGTAAGGGAGAATGTGGGAAGCAAGAAGTTAATAGCTCAGACGTAACATGTCGCCTTGGTCCCTGAGGCATGCAACCCTCAACATTAGACTCGTACTCGCTTTGTTTCTGATGTCTGATGGTTAAGGTGGACTGTGGACGACTGGCACCGTACGAGTCAACGATGAGTAGTCTGCCGATTCTGATGTTGAAGTGTGAATGCAAGGTGTATGGTCACACTGAAGATGTGAAAGCGTTAACAGTTAACAGGGAACAGACAAAATATCACGAATGATTTATGCTGATTATATCTTATACTGATTACTGCAAATAATTGAAATAATTCAGTAATTAAAACTTCCGGGCTAAGAGGCCGTGGTCCAATAGTAGAAATACTTCTCCCTGACGTTTCGTTGCCAGCTGCGGGCAACATCATCTGAGGTGAGTATACGACTGGCTGCTAGGCCGTGGAGGTCCTGTTTATATAGAGCGCGTAGAGGGCGCCACCACTCGTCACGTGTTGTCAACAGTAAAACTATCTCTGGCTGGCGTCATTACTCTCGATCGATTGTCACATCTTTGGCACAGAGTCGATCGACTCTGTACCAAAGATGTGACAATCGATCGAGAGTAATGACGCCAGCCAGAAATAGTTTTACTGTTGACAACACGTGACGAGTGGTGGCGCCCTCTACGCGCTCTATATAAACAGGACCTCCACGGCCTAGCAGCCAGTCGTAGACTCACCTCAGATGATGTTGCCTGCAGCTGGCAACGAAACGTCAGGGAGAAGTATTTCTACTATTGGACCACGGCCTCTTAGCCCGGAAGTTTTAATTACTGAAGACGCCGGCCGTGAAAGCCTACACGCAATTGAAATAATTATTTCTAATTATGGACTCAGATGTATGAAAAGTAGAATTGTGATTTCAACAGAATGTGTGTAAAAGCTAGAAATCGTACAGACAGCTATTCTACAATAAATGCCAAAGTGTCGTCAGACGTGACTTGAACTATTACTATTCGATAATAGTCTAATAGTTAATACGTATTTGTGCTAATGGTTATAATTGTGGTTGTTCTAGTGAAGAGCCCGCAGTCATTCTAAGAAGCAAGTATGACCAATGGATGTGAGTTATGCTACTAACTAATCAGAACGATTGCCGAAAATTAAGAGTGATAATGAATTTTCCTCAGACTGCAATCAAACGATCTTCAGATTTTTTATTGTAACACGATCGATCTCGCTATAGACGCTGCTAAGAGATATCTGAAGATCATTCAATTGCAGCCTGAGGCAATTTCGATCTTAATCTCAGCTTACCATACGACTGCACTGACGTAATTGCGTCAGCATAGGAAAGTTGAAAGAAGAAAATTACGATATTTATTAGTCGAGAGCTCACAAACTCGTTCAGGTAAATTAACGATGGTAACTCAAAAGCATGATCGTTACAGAACCATAAGGTCATCCATGCTGCCGCCAAGTTAGAAATATAACCGAGTGACGTGGCCCTCTGGTTGGCACACTGTACTTGCATTTGGTAGGCCGGCGGTTCAGATCTCCGTCTGACCATCTATGTTTAGTTTCCTGTGATTGCCCTATATCGCTTCTGGTAAATACTGGGGTGATTCCTACGAAAAGGACACAACCAGTTTCCTTACCCATCCTTTCATATTCAGAGTTTGTGCTCCGTCTCTAATGACCGCGCTGTCGACGGCACATTTAACTCTTACCTTCGTTAGGTAGAACAAAATATTCAGTTGCCTTTGTGACACTGTCTGACGATATGTCTCTCACTCGTGTATCTAGTGTCTATACAGGGTGAGGTAAGTAAGACAGGCCACCCAAAATGCACACACAAAAGAAGGTTTTGCATCACCGCTGTTCCGGGAAATCCTAAAAATAGATGTTGACTCTGGATATTGTATCACAGACATAGTTTCTTTGAGTGATCAGAGATGTCACTAAAACCGCCCAAACATGTAAACAACCATGCATGAGCATCGCCTATTAGACGGAAGGGGTCCGACAGCCGATCAATTCCAGTCATTGCACCAGGAAGGAGGTACACGGTTCGCGTTGTCTGTAGTGCAACCATGCCTAGACGGTCAGTTCCACGGTTCGATCGCGTCCTCATTGTTACTTTGTGCCAGAAAGGGCTCTCAACAAGGGAAGTGTCCAGACGTCTTCGAGTGAACCAAAGCGATGTTTTTCGGACATAGAGGAGACACAGAGAGACAGAAACTGTCGATGACATGCCCAAGGACTAATGCTGCAGTGGATGACCGCTACCTACGGATTATGGCTCGGAGAAACCCTGACAGCAACGCCACCATGTTGAATAATGCTTTTCGTGCAGCCACAGCACGTCTTGTTACGACTCAAACTGTGCGCAATAGGCTGCATGATGCGCAACTTCACTCCGACGTCCAAGGCGAGGTTCACCTTTGCAACCACCACACTATGCAGCGCGGTACACATGGGCCCAACAACATGCCGAATGGACCGCTCAGGATTGGCATCACGTTCTTTTCATCGATGAGTGTCGCATATGCCTTCAACCAGACAATCGTCGGGGACGTGTTTGGAGGCAACCCGGTCAGGCTGAACGCCTTAGACTCACTGTCCAGCGTGTGCAGCAAGGTGGAGGTTCCCTGCTGTTTTGAGGTGGCATTTTGTGGGGCCGACGTACGCCGCTGGTGGTCGTGGAAGGCGTCGTAACGGCTGTACGATACGTGAATGTCATCCTTCGATCGATAGCGCAACAATATCGGCAGCATATTGGCGAGGCATTCGTCTTCATGGACGGCAATTCACGCTGCCATCGTGCACATCTTGTGAATGACTCCCTTCAGGATAGGGACATCGCTCGACTAGAGTGGCTAGCATGTTGTCCAGACAGGATCCCTATCGAACATACCTGGGATGGATTGAAAAGGACTCTTTATCGACGACGTGACCCACGAACCACTCTGAGGGATCAACGCCGAATCGCCGTTGAGAAGTGGGAGAATATGGACCAACAGTGCCTTGATGAACTTGTGGATAGTATGCCACGACGAATACAGGCATGTATAAACGTGAGAGGACGTATTATTGGGTATTAGAGGTACCGGAGTGTACAGCAATCTGGACCACCACATCTGAAAGTCTCGCTGTATGGTGGTACAATATGAGCAACAAAAAGGCCGGTATGATGTTTATGTTGACCTCTATTCCAATTTTCTCTACAGGTTGCGGAACTCTCGAAACCGAGGTGATGCAAAACTTTTTTTGATATGTGTGTATCCAGAATGAACAAATATATCAAGGTGCGGTTTTCGCGAAGTTATAGAGGACAATACTGGAAACTTCCTGACGTTCGCAAATAATATTTTTCGTTTATTGACGTCGAATTACGACACCGAAATTGTTTTTTTTCGAATATATTTGTCGTCTGAAAGAAGGTTCTAAAAGAACTCCAAAGACGTAATATGTGTGGTACTTGAACAAACGGTATCTAGTAACAGCGAAGTAAACCACTGTTTCACCGTCAGGAGAAGAGCTTCCACAAACGTCTGTCCTATTATATCAAATGTAAGCAAACACTTAGCTCAGGAAGTGGATAAGAGCAGAGCTCTTGGGCTATCAGCGTTTTGTGTGTTTGTTGAGTCCTGCATCACTGGTCGCTGTTGTATAGCTCGTGCTTCTATGATAGGCTGTTGCACAGCTGTTGGAAGACTTCCCACTGGACATGAGGCAATCATTATGGTGCCAAGTTGACGGATGTCCCTCCCATTATGCACAGGTACTGACAGACTCTCTTAAAAGAACATCCAGAGAGTAATAGAACGGTCGTTCAGGAAACGCTGCGAATGCATAGAAAGAAAGATCCCTTATCATTTAGCTACAATGTAGCAGGTCAGCAACTGGAAGCAGTTAATTCCAAAAATTATCTGGCAGTACGCATTAGGAGTGATTTAAAATGGAATGATTATATGAAGTTGATCGTCGGTAAAGCAGATGCCAGAGTGAGATTCATTGGAAGAATCCTAAGGAAATGCAACCCGAAAACGAAGGAAGTAGTTTACAGTACGCTTGTTCGCCCACTGCTTGAATACTGCTCAGCAGTGTGGGATCCGTACCAGATAGGGTTGATAGAAGTGATAGAGAAGATCCAATGGAGAACAGCGCGCTTCGTTACAGGATCATTTAGTAATCGCGAAAGCGTTACGGAGATGATAGATAAACTCCAGTGAAAGACTCTGCAGGAGAGACGCTCAGTAGTTCGGTACGGGCTTTTGTTGAAGTTTCGAGAACATACCTTGACAGAGTAGTCAAGCAGTATATTGCTCCCTCCTACGTATATCTCGCGAAGAAACCATGAGGATAAAATCAGAGAGATTAGAGCCCACACAGAGGCATACCGACAATCCTTCGTTCCACGAACAATACGAGACTGGAATAGAAGGGAGAACCGATAGAGGTACTCAAGGTACCCTCCGCCACACACCGTCAGGTGGCTTGTGGAGTATGGATGTAGATGTAGAGAACGCTAAATGGTCTGCACACTCAACAAACTTAACACTTATATACTTTTATCTGTGCCGAAGATTAAAACGAGAGCTCTATTAGGAAACAGCGACGACTCCATTAGGCAGGCAATACCTTATAACAGGATCTGTGCTGCCGTTAATTCCAGATAAAAAACGTGCCGTATTGTTTCTTCAGAATCAGAATCACTTTACAGCCTGTAGCAATGCTCAAGGTCAACATTTTGAGAACATGGTATGACAGCCGTGATGACACACGGACTGTACCTGGTTTACGTGTCCACTTGCATTTGGTATAATAGGGCAGATGTTCGTGTAGCCTCAACTCTTGACGGCGGGACAGAGGTTTGCGGCCGTGTTATCTTGTTGCTACTTGATCAAGTCCCTTAAATGTTATGTTATTGAAGTTCTCTTAGGAGTTTTTTCAAATGTGAGAGAAAAAGTATACAGTTACATTAGAAAACAAAGGCGTAATCGAAATTCGGCGACTGTAAGCGATGAAACTTACTTGCGACCGGCAGAAAATTCGCTGTATTGTCCGTTATAACTTGGCGTAAACCGCATCTCGATATATTTATTCATTTCAGCTGCCTCGCCCTGTGTATCTTGTGACTTACATTTTCCAGGTAACTGAGCGATAACTGTCTTATTTACTCTGTGTTCATGATGAGCAACAGTAAGCTTCTTCGTATATGTAATTGGAGATTCGAATAGTCTATTTATCGGAGTCTGAATTCGACTCTCATTTGAGTAGTGTTGTAAGCTCACCACCTACGTTTTATTTTTGATAGTAGTTTTAAACATTTTAATTATGATTAGCAAAAGGCGCAGGTTAATTACTCCGGCTAATAGGAAATTGAAGCTCATACCTAGTGCACTATCGCTTGGAAACGGAAGAAGTGCTAGACATTTCTTTGAGTGTGAAAAACCACAAAGTGACAAAAAGCACAAAATCCCGTAAACTAAGATAATAGTCGTATCTGCGAAATGACAAAATCAAAGAAAATACAACGCTCATTGTTAACATTAATTGTATAAAGACTGCGTACTATTAATCCTTACTTCTATTCGATTCCTTTGAAGAGAAAGACTGAAACTTGTGCGCAAACATTTTATTACGTGGATTATATCTGTTTCTTATCTTAGAATATATTTATTGTTCGTGAACATAAAATATCTGATTTTATGTTATATTCATATCTGTGTAAAGCACCTTTATTCCTAGCTATTGCCATTTTCATTGTAGCAGATGTACGTTAATTGTTGGCAGCCGTTGCTGCTGGATTCTCTAAATTCACCTAAAGCTGGGCGTGGTGCCCTAATATTAGCTAAAAGCTGGCTTCATTAATAAAGAGAAGTAAAATTTGCAAGCAATACAGGCACTTACGGTCAGAATTTTAAATTATTTAAGGTAAAGCAGGACGCAGCTCGTGGTCTTGCGGTAGTGTTCTCGCTTCCCGCACAAGGGGTTCCGGGTTCGATTCCCGGCGGGGTTCAAAATGGTTCAAATGGCTCCGAGCACTATGGGACTTAACAGATTCCCGGCAGGGTCAGAGATTTTTTCTGTCTCGAGATGACAGGGTGTTGTTGTGTCGTCTTCATCATCATCATTCATCCCCATTATGGTCGGAGGAAGGTAGTGGCAAACCACCTCCATTAGGACCTTGACTAGTACGGCGGTGCGTGTCTGGCGTATCCCGTACGCTTCTCGGAGTATGGGACCTCATCATCGTCACAAGAGGACGCAGCCAGCCGCATATGTTAAACAACGTCGCAGCTCATTTTCTTCTAGTATTTTGAGCTACCTGTAACGCCGGAAATGCATATACTCCTATTTCCATCTATTGTACTATTATTTTTTTTCCTTGTTTTGTTACCTCAAGATATGACATTTCTGTCTCTTTATATATTGTAATTGTTTTACTGTTTGTATATATATATTTATGCACTCATGTCGATGTATAATTGGTTTGTTTCGTAAATATTATTTGTATTTTTACGCTGGGTCTTGCCTAGGGAAAACTGCTATCGAACGATTACGTCGATAGGTCGTGTGACGAATCAAAGTGTGTAGGATCTTTGGTAGTGTTAACTCTGCCGCGTGGAGCGCGGGCAGAACAGTGAGAGTCTGGCGGGAGTAGCGAGTGGAGCAGGTGTTGTGTGACGCTCCCGCGAGTTGCCGCGCTTTCGGGGTTTGGCAGCATGTAATTGCGCTCGACTCGCGATGATAGTTTCTGACATGGTGTCGCGGACGGGAAGCATTAGCTGGCGCACATCAAGAGCCCGTTTCGCCTGGTGACCGTGTCGAGAAGAAGGCGCGCCAACATCCAGCTTCTGCAACAGCGACGGCCGACAATGAGTGACTGTCGCCACCTCCTCGATCGACGGCTTCAAACCTTCAATCAACCAACAAGGAAGACTAAAAGCACGTAAAGTTTCAGAACTGTATGGCAGACCTCAGCTTTTCAAATTGTTCCATTTGTCTCGCAAAATTACAGCAACTTAGCATGAACCTTTGTTGCTCATTGTCCCAATTTCATTGCCAAGCAGGGTCCCTTCCTTTTCCGAAATGAACCCGAGTGTCGTTGAAATTCAAACGCCAGCATAATTCCATTTCACTGCTTTAATTTCAAAGTTCAGTTAAAGTCTCAGAGCTGGCTACAATATTCAGATTACACAAGCACGAATTAAGAGTGCGAGCTTTGTTACCGTATTTTAGCTTACCTGTGACTGCAGCTCAGCTTGGTACGTACTACATTTTACTATTGTTAATTGTTCAGAATCATTTAATTCAAGATCAAAGTTAAATCTCTTATTTCTAAATTGCGTAGATTCAAGTAGCTTTTGAAACGATTGTTGAGGTAGTCCAAGACTAACTGTATTTTACTGAATTTCGATGTGCTTCAGAAAGAAAGCTCACTATTAACTTCAGTCACTAAATTAACTTTCGATTTTCCGGTTTTATTAATTCTTTTGCTAAATTAAGTCAGGGTGTAGCGAAATTTATTACTTCTGACAAACTTTCAGTTTTCACACTACACGTGTCAACCTTCAGTTGCCACGCTTCTAGTGCTAATTATATGTGTAATAACCTTTCTTTTTCAGTTACTATAGTAATTGTCCTTAGGACTGGCGACCGTGATTTCCCCCAAATCTCAAATACCTAATTACCGCTAGTTAATTGTTAACGTAACGGCTGCACATTTTACCTTCTTTATTAACTTTACCCCTTTTCAAAATTAATTTCCACCAGTTTCATTAGCACTTTTCCTTTCATTTAGATGTAACCCTTTCCTCCCTCTTTACCGTCAGGTTAACTTCGGTGACGATTGCTTTTCCAAAACTCCCATTAGGTACACGCGGTTTCATTTTTCACTGTCATTAAGGTCGGTAAGTGAGGGGGAGGTTACATACCTATAAATGATTTCTAGGTCATCAGTAGCCATTCATTCAGAAAACACATTTACGCTGAAAATAAGGTAGCTCATGTTTTCCCTCGCAATCTGCTGTTCAAGAGAATAGTCGTTGTCACCCTCTTTTGAAGCTAGCCACATATTTAAGCAAACAGTAATTATTGTGAGTTGTTCGACTTTAGCTACGTGTACTATTACGTCCAATGGAAATCATTCTCTTAACAGCGTTGTATAATCTAACTTATATGAAATTTTGTCTGAAACTTAAAGGACTTTCAACTCAAAGACTTAAAGAATAACACTTTCCATTCTCCTTTTATATTTTTCCTCGAGTTTAGGGAA
This sequence comes from Schistocerca americana, assembly GCF_021461395.2. Classification (NCBI taxonomy): domain Eukaryota; kingdom Metazoa; phylum Arthropoda; class Insecta; order Orthoptera; family Acrididae; genus Schistocerca; species Schistocerca americana. The sequence goes on from NC_060123.1 coordinate 229,781,601, forward strand.
ATTAAACTGCAACATTATTCTCCCTTTATTCATCACACACATTTTCATTGCACTACGTCACCGTCAGTATAGCTACAACGCATGTTATCAGTTTAGTAGGACCTGAATGCACATAGGAGAGAATGTGGGTTGGAACACTTTGGGGAGTGACGCTTCAGCGGAGCCTAGGACTCTTGTTGGGAACCCAGAGAATGTGGAAGCAGAAAATCTGATTGTGGTGACAAGGGCAATATGCAGCTTCACTCATGGTCTAGGTTAGGTTGGAATGCGACAGCTCCATTGTGAACTCGCAAACCCAGTGAATGCGAAAGCAAAATACGAGAGTTGTCCAGAAAGTAAGCTCCGATCGGTCGCGAAATGGAAACCACTGGGAAAATCCGGTAAAGCTTTGCACATGCGTGTTTGGCAGTGTCTCTAGTATGCTCGTCGATCGTGTCGCGTCGCTCTTTTCGGTTTTGAGTGAACAGTGAGCACGTAAAGATGCGTAGGGAATAGCGTCTCCCGCCAAGTATGAAGGCCTGGTTAGATATTTCGCTTGTATCATGCAGCCCACATAACAGAACTGTCGAGCAGTTCCTTCTTTATGCCAATTCTCGGCCGCACCCTGCAGGGGAAACGGAGACGCTCCTGCAGCGTTTCCGATGAGAAGTGTTTTATCAGCCGCAATACAGTCATTAATTGGCTCCCCCTGAGTCTCATCTCTGCTCACAAGAACCGCTGGCTATGAAGACAAAATCTTTGCACAGACAACGAGCTGCAGACCAGTGCAGGTAACTGGCCGAAAGCACAGGCGGCTGTTTTCTATGAGGAGGATATTGGAAAGTTGATACAACACTACGACAGAACTCGAAGTTGGAGTGGTGAACATGTAGAGAAGTAGTGGAAGGTGTACCTAACTGTTGGAAAATAAAAAAATTTCTGGTTTTCACTGTGGTTTCCATTTCGCGACCGATCGGAACTTACTTTCTGGACAACCCTCGTAAATAAATAAATAAAACCCAGTTGTGGGAACTAGATTGATATGTAGGTTAGCTACAGCTCTAGGTTAGGATGGAACGTGACAGCTGATTGTGAGTTGGTAAAGCCAACAAATGTGGAAGCAAAAAACTAACTGAGTGTCTTGGGTTCTGTAGAAACGTCAAGACATCCGATCTCCGCACAAGTGTCACTCAGTACCATTGTCACGAACTTGAAAGCACTGGTGTTCGGCTACCACAGCGGCATCGGCATTTTACACACAAACATTGTAAAAAGAAATCGCTGAGCTGCACACAGCAGAAAAGCAATATTCACAGCGTGCTAATAGTTTATACTCACCACGAGGAATTCACCAATCGTGTGGCCAACCAGAGGTGGTGCCGGACTCATGAGTGCTGTGACGACGACGTAGGCGGCGAAAACGGCGCTCACCGCTGCGATTCCAGATATCGCTCTCACTGAGGTCCTCGGCAGGAAGAACTGTACGAAGCACGCCAGTGGGTTCGCAATGGCGGACAGAGTTACCGCCAGATGGTAGGCGACATTGCCGTACGGTAGGCAGGAGTACGACTGGATGCTGGGAAACACTCCGTGTCCGAACGCAGCCACTATGGACACTAGCACCATCAAATAGCCGTAGGTACAGCGGGAAAGCGGCAGGCCGTGCCCCTCTGTCTGGTCGCTCGATGCTTCTGAAGCGTTGTCGTCCCTGGTGGAAACTTTACATGGCACCATTTGTGATTTAACTCTCTCAGCCTTACAGCTTTTCAGGTTGTTTAAAAGTGCGAAAGAGACGGTGCTGATGACGAGGATTGCGAACATGATTAGGACGAAGACAGTGGTTGAAAAATTAGGTGACAGTATGTGCGACACGAGTACGGTATAGGAATCGTCAGGATTAGTAGTATTTACGACGGTTTGGTTCACACACGTTGGGTTGCCTCCAACACCTTGTATAAGGGCGAGCACACTTGGCAAAAAACCACTGAGGCCCTCTCCGACGAAGTAAGATATAAGATATATTTCTTTGTAGTTCCTCATGAATGGCATGAAGAGCACGAGGCTGGTGCAGCCAACAAGAGCACAAAAAAACGTCAGTACCAAGAAGGGTGTGCTGTGTTCCTCAGCCCCAAAGTACGTCGTCTCCCTATACAGCAGTGCCATCAGCAAGAGTGCAATAGTACCCGTTGTTAGTGTACCGTAAATAATGAAGCTATCTCTCAACTTCCCTGGGAGAAATTTCTGCGACAGTCCGTACAGGATGGGCCCAATGTTTGCAATTTGTACGATGATAGAAATGTACGAGGGCAGGTTCCATCCTTCTGGCTGTGTCTGGACGAGCAGTGGCAACTGGACGTACATTCCATTTACCGGCAGCCACGTACCAATTCCAAATAACGTTGCCAAGATGTGCACCAGTATCTGATTGTTCGACAGCCGTTTCAGTAGGAACGCCATGACGATATCACGTTGACTGCTTCGTAGCGGTGGTAGGTCAGGAGTGAGTAGTGGTCTGCTTTCCTTCCTCGTTTACAGACAACCTGTAAAAGAAAAGAATTTCATAAACAACACTGGCAAAAGAGTCGTTGTTTAATTTATATTAGTTGACAGCTGATATTGCGACGTTGTCGCGACAAGTGCTCCACTCTCTGTGGCGATAGAAAATCACTTTAAACTTGTGGTGTCACCGCCAGACACTACACTTGCTAGGTGGTAGCCTTTAAATCGGCAGCGGTCCGTTAGTATACGTCGGACCCGCGTGTCGCCACTATCAGTGATTGCAGACCGAGCGCCGCCATACGGCAGGTCTAGTCAAGAGAGACTCCCTTGCACTCGCCCCAGTTGTACAGCCGACTTTACTAGCGATAGTTCACTGTCTACATACGCTCTCAGTTGCAGAGACGACAGTTTAGCATAGCCTTCAGCTACGTCATTTTCTACGACCTAGCAAGGTGCCATATTCAGTTACTATGTCTTCTGAACAGATAATATTGTGACTCATGTGCCATCAAGAGTGACGTTCATCATTAATGGATTAAAGTTAAGTATCAAACTAATTACGTCCGCTTTCTGAATTCTAATTCGTTGTCATGTTCCAGACCTCACGTCAGTATAGTTCTTCCCTCCTCACGCCAGCCTGCGTGAGCTAAAACGCGTGCATTTCGGCCTCCTCTAGTAACACGGTTTTGGCTCTTCTGCCAACACAACAAAAGTCTCTATCTCCTGCAAAAATTAAGTTTGAAATTCACTTCTCGTACAAGTCTATATTGACTAAGCACGTCAAAGAACTTTTCTTACTTATAATTAGCGCTCGAGTTTTTTTTTTTTTTTTTTTTTTTTTTGACTATATGAAGCTTGCTCGTTCGGGAGACTGTTCAGAACTTATCTTGTCATATCTTTAAAACTAACGAACTCAATGATTAAGGTTTTTTGGTAAATTACCAAAACACGTCGGTAGGAATGGGTCTTTCCCAAATTACTTGTGGCATAAGTTTGCTACGTACAGGGTGATTTTTTCCAAAGTGCACAAACTCTAACGGTTCATCGATGAAACGATATAGAACAAAAAAAGTCTAATGAACTTATGTGTGGAAATTCATGGTTTCCATGCTAGAGACCATTTATTGAATCATACTTTGTTACAGTGACTGCGGTCTAATACGCGCTGTACCATGAAGTCATAGTTACAGTATGCATCGTTTTCTCCTGTAGGGTGCTACTGTTCCCCACACGTCACGCTCCAGTGCCTTCTCCTACCATACCAATTCGTAATGTTGTGTCCGATTAACTTCTCTTGTTGAATCACCTTGTAGTGGACGTGATACAGCCTTGTACACAATGGTTATGTATTCGAATAGAGAGGTTGCCGTCATGGTGTTTCCTTACGGAAAAGCAAATGGCAACCGGCGGCGGGCAGCAAGGTTGTATCAGGAGACATATCCCCGCCGACAACAACCACAGCATTCAGTGTTTGCAGCAGTGTTTCGCTGTTTGTCTCAGACAGGGTCGTTACATGAAGCAGGAAATCATGAAGGACGTACCCGAAATGTTGGGACAACATACTTGGAGGAAAGTGTGATTAACACTACGGAAGGTGACCGCCGTGTCAGTACCAGGCCGTTGTTCCGCCAGTACGGGGTAAGCCAGACGACCGTGTGAAACATTCTCCACGACATTTGTTACTACACTTACAGCGTGTGCAGGGTTTACTAGCGACAGACTTTCAACGGCAGCAGTTTTGTCACTGGTTTCTTCACCAGGCAACCACGATTCCAGGATATGTGTCATCCATCCTATTCCCAGATGAGGCCACCTTTACGCGGAGTGGTATCTTCAACCTTCATAACAGTCATTTGTGGAACAGTATGCAGAACGTCCATGGTATGGTGACACCGAATCATCAGCATCTGTGCAACCGGAATTTGTGGGCCGGGATAAATGGCGACCGTATTTTGGGACCAGTCTTCCTTCCACGTTACCTAACAGGTCGGAACTATCGGCATTTCTTGCGGGTGACTTTGCCTCCCCTGCTGGAAGAAGTGCCACTGACGATTTGAAGGGTTATATGGATGCTGGGGTACCCCAGCGCACTTCGCCCTTAGCGTCCGGACGCATCTCAATCGTGTGTTCCCTGCTCGAAGGAGCGGATGAGGAGATCCTGTTGCATGGCTCGTTCGTTCACCGGACCTCAACCAGTGCGATTTCTAGTTATGGGGCCATCTCAAAAGTATCGTGTATGCAGAGCCCATTCCAGATGTGGAGACGCTGGAGCAGCGTGTTCACGCTGCCCTTGACACTGTTCGGATGCAGCCTGGTCTATACGAACATGTGAGACATGGTACGTACCACATGGGATGAGGCATATGGAAACCATTTTCAGCAGATACTGTAACTGTGGCTGCATGGTACAGGGCGTATCACACCGCAGTATCTGTGACAAGATAAGGTTGAGCAAATGGCCTCTGGCATGGAAAGCATGCATTTTCGGACATAAGTTTATTAGACCTTTTTTGTTCTGTATCCTCTCATGGATCAATCCCTAGAGTTTGCACACGGTGGAAAAAATCACACTGTATAAGTATCAGAAAATTTCTTATTTCCCTTTTTGCCAATTTAATCAATCTTAAATTCCAAACAAGTGAGAAGTTTAAATTCTATATCTCCTACAAGAATTATGTAAATATTCTGAAATTCGCTTATGTTACAGATCTCTATAACGCCTCTAAGGACGGCAAATATTCATTCTTTATTTTAATTAGGGCCGGCACTACTTTCCTGTTGAAATGGATTAAATTTTCACGTTTGGAAAAGGCCGAAATGCTGTAGATAGTCGACGCACCAACACAGTGAGAACCGACAGTGCTAGGCTCCGTATGGTGTATCGCTGATGGGAGCAGTACAGTCCGCTCGATATAAAATTAGAACTAACTTAAACAGGACTATAATTTAAAAGATGAAATATCACAGATTGTATACAAGTAAGCCCTTAATTCGCCCGCCCGGCTGGCCGTGCGGTCTAACGCACGGCTTTCCGGGCGGGAAGGAGCGCCTGGTCCCCGGCACGAATCCGCCCGGCGGATTTGTGTCGAGGTCCGGTGAACCGGCCAGTCTGTGGATGGTTTTTAGGCGGTTTTCCATCTGCCTCTGCGAATGCGGGCCGGTTCCCCTTATTCCGTCTCAGTTACACTATGTCGGCGATTGCTGCGCAAACAAGTTCTCCACGTACACATACACCACCATTACTCTACCACGCATACATAGAGGTTACACCCGTCTGGTGTGAGACGTTCCCTGGGGGGTCCATCGGGGGCCGAACCGCACAATAGCCCTGGGTTCTGTGTTAGGCGGCGGAGGGGTGAAGTGGACTGCGGTAGTCGTCGTGGGGTTGTGGACCACTGCGGCTGCGGCGGGGACGGAGCCTCTACGTCGTTTCTAGGTCCCCGGTTAAAATACAATACAAGCCCTTAATTCAAAGCATCAGACGAAGTCCGGTAAGAAAACACCAGACTGGCATAGCCATCTGGATGGGCTCGAGTCGGGGGATGGGGGAGGAAAGGTTGCAAGAGGTTATCTCACCCACTCCTGATACCTAGGTCAGATTTTTTAATTCATCGAACGTCTATACCGGACGCGCCGCGCCGCGCACAAATACGCAGTGCAGAGCAGCAATACGGTGCAGCAAAGGGTAGCACAGAGCAGAATGAAGCAGAGTGCTCATAGATGCGCAGAGTTGCTCCAGTGAGCGTTTGCGCGTCACTTAAAATGGAGAACGAGGTACGCCGTCCAAACAGAACATACAGCATAAATATCTACGGAGTGAGCATAGCCTACTGCGCATGTTTTCAACATCAAACCGGGCTAGTCACGTGGCAGTGGGACGTCGCTACTTGTCTGCAATTTGTGGCAACAACGAAACTTTAAAATTATACGTATTCACCTGTTTTTACGTACTTTTCTACACGTTTTAGTAGTAATAACAGCCATGCTGCAGTACTGTTGTTGCTAAGGATTTTAAGTGAAGTACGTTAAAGGAGGATCAGCTACTTTTCATAGGTACGTACAACAAATCTCTAATAGTGAATATTATATTGATATGAGACGCTTTATATGTTTAAAAATATCGAAACGCGCTATCAAATTTCTGCTAATTTTTTTCCCATGTATTTACGAGAGAAGTGCTAGATAAATTTGGAAGTGCGTTTAAGCTGCCAGTCAGTGTTTATGTATTCGTGCTATGTTCATCTGCAGATAAAATTTATTTAAGACAGTGTAATTAATTTCCTCCAGTTTATTCAGGTCCTCAAACCCTTGTGTGTATCTAAATACTTCTGCATGAGACAATGAGCCCATTAGGACTACGCGAAGTACTTAGTGGCGTGAATTTATCTCTCTTTGTGCACATACTTGTTTCATTCTTTTGCTGTGGACTTCTTTTCTTTCTCGAGACCACGTTGTTCCAGTCTTCTTCTTTGGTTTCTACTCTTGGTCACCTGCCACTTGTGAGTTTTGGATCTGAAGATTTCCCTGTTTTGGATGTCCTCCGGATGTAATTCTGCTAGTTTCAGATCTGTTTTGATTTCGCCAATCCATTTCATTGGCTCTGTTTTAGATTTACTCCCGTTTTCATAGAATTCAACTATTTGCTTTGTAAGTCTGTCCGGATTCATTCTTTTGATGAGTCCTAACTGCGTTTTCTAATATCACTGTGAATATTAAAGTATTGTTTGATTTTCTGTTTGCCTCTGAGCCGATACTGTTCATCTACAAGTTTTGGGCCTAAAATTTTTCTTATGATCTTCCGTTCTTTTTTCTGAATGTTTTCTGTGACTGTTTCCCTGTTTAAAATTAGTGTCTCTGATCCATATAGGCATTCTGGTTTTGTGACGGTATTGTAATGTCGTAGTTTTGTGTGCTTGGAGACACATTTTTTACTGTAGATAGTTTGAGTGAGTTGATAAGCAGTGACCATCTTTTCGCATCTGACTTCGTTGGTCTTCGCTTCTATTCCATTTTCCTGAATCGTTTCACAAGGATATTTAAATTGTGGGACTCGTTTAATTTTGCCATATTTTGTCTCCATGAATTTTGGTGCTTGTTTGTAGCAAGTCATATATTCTGTCTTTTCAAAAGATACTTGCAGGCCGACTTTTTCCGCAGTTTCTTTCAGGAGTTCAATCAGTTTTTTGGCTGTTGAAACATCGCTAGTTAAGATGGCTAGATCGTCTGAAAATGCTGAGCAATTTACTGTTAATTTTGCTCTGCCGAGAGTAATTGGTTGGTCAATCTTGAGGACTGATTTCAGTCTGCGCCATTCTTGTATCATATTTTCAAGGACGCAGTTGAACAGTAGTGGAGAGAGTCCATCTCCTTGTCTTACTCCTGTTTTGATCAGAAAACGTTCAGAGATTTCATCCATAAATTTGACTTTTGATTTTGTGTCTATCAATATCTGTTGTATCATTGCAAGTGTTTTCAGATCTAAAGTCTGTTCTTTTAATATTTGGAATAATGATTGACGATCAACTGAATCGTAGTCAACAAATGTGAAAACTACATCTTTGCCACTTATTCTCTGATTTCTTAAGATTAGTTTTAAGTTCAGAATTTGTTCTGGACATGAACGGCCTGGTCTGAATCCTGGCTGATATTCTTCAAATTTTGGTTCTAGTTGTTGTTGTGCTCTATCAAGAAGGCACAGAGATAGAATTTTGTAAGCTACTGATATCAATTAGATTCCACCTATAGTTTTTTACACCCGATCAATTTCCTTTCTTGTGTAGAGGATGAATTAATACATTTTTCCAGTCATCCGGAATTCGTTCTGTTTGCCAAATCTCTTGTATTATTTCAGTGATTTTTTAAAATAATTTCTGGGCCTGCTGATTTGAGGTTTTCCGCTACGATTCCATCTTCACCTGCAGCTTTGTTGTTTTTAAGACGTTTGGTCTGTTTGTGATTTCCTCTACATCCGGTGATAATGAGTTTGGATTTGTGGATTCACGTTCCTGAGGCGAAAACCTTTGTGTTGGTTCTGGGCAGTTCAGTAGTTTTTCAAAATGTCTTGCAAGTTCTTCGCAATTTTTTTGATTTTCAGTGCAAATTGCCCATTTCTTTTCTTGAAGCAAAGATTTTGCGGCTGATATCCTGTGAGCTTTGTTTTAAAATTCTTGTAAAAAATTCGCTAGTTGTTTCTATCAAAGTTTTTCTCGATTTCAGGTAGCTGATCCTTTTCGGATTTCAAATGGTTCAAATGGCTCTGAGCACTATGGGACTCAACTGCTGTGGTCATCAGTCCCCTACAACTTAGAACTACTTAAACCTAACTAACGTAAGGACATCACACACACCCGTGCCCGAGGCAGGATTCGAACCTGCGACCGCAGCAGCAGCGCGACTCCGGACTGGAGCGCCTAGAACCGCACGGCCACCGCGGCCGGCTTTTCGGATTTCCTGCGCATTGAAATCATCTAGTAGGATTTTGACGTGGTTTTGCGGAATTTTGGAAACTAGAAGAAATAGTATTCAAAATTCCACAAAACCACGTCAAAATCTTACTAGGTGATTTCATTGCGCAGCTAGGCAAAGAAAGAAAATAAAGGAAAACAATAAGAAACTTCCCAGCACATAAATGGACTAATCTAAATGTACGGAGATTGGTCGAATTCTGCAGGATATTCAACCTTAAACTCATGTCAACGTATTTCAAGAAGAAACCATCGAAACAAATGACATGGAGATCACCCAACTCACTCATTGGTGAATTCCAAATTGACCATGTAGCAATTTTCTGTCCAAAGCACAGAAAAGTCATGAATATCCAAGTACGAAAGGGTGAAAATATAGACTCAGACCATTACCTAACGAGAATTAAACTACAGTTAAAACCTCAGAGGTTCACAAAAGGGAAGCCAATAATCCCAAAATTTGACGCTAGCCGGATCAAATCATCTTTCACAAAAGAATGAGAGGAAAAGCCCTCCAACAATTGGAAGAAACTCAGAAGCAAACTAATCGAAACCGCACAAACACTGATGCCTGTGCAAAAAATAAAAAATAAAGCACCCTTGTTGGAACGAAGATTGTGAACAAGCAATCCAATCTCGACAGAAAGCATACAGTAATTGGGACAGCAGAAAGACTGAGAAGAATTACAAAACATTCTTGGCAGTGAGGAAAGAGACAGCCCAATTAATCAGAAATTTTCCTACATTATATAATTTTTGTATTCTAGTTCCCCGAAAGATACACAGAGAGTCAAAATATGGCTCCACAAAATAAAAAGAAACAATTTCGTCCCTACAAAAGATTCAGAGTTGCTCTAAACCCTTCACGCTGAAGAATGCTTATGTACTTTAGCAATTTCATTGCTACAAATGGGTCCCCCCACCTCCCGCCGACCCCCCCCCCGCCCCCTATTCCTGTGATGCATCGGTGCCCAATACAGTGTCACTGTGACGGAGATTCGGGAACATGAATAAGTGCAATAGAAAACCTAAAAATGTATTCTTGGCTGTAAATTCTTTTCCTGCACCCGAAAAAGCGTAAGTAAAGTGGAAATGAGCTATGATACTGTGGCGAAAAAGCACAATACCCTTGCTCTTCACAGCTTTAAAACTATTTCAGTTCCATGTACAAAGTTTCAGGATACTTCTGAAGGTAATCCATCTGTTCTAGCGAAGTAATAACACTCAAAATACGCTAAGCGCTATACGGACTAACAAGCGCCGTCCCAACACCACGTGACTTGAGCAGCAGGAGATTTTGCGGACAAATTTCTCGCTCTGCGCATCCGAATGCTCTCTCCATAGATTTTTATACTCTGTTTTTTATTGGCTTCTAGCATACAAACTTTTTAGCCATCGCAAAATTTACTCTCTATGAAACAGAACGTACACGAACGAACCACTTCCTTTGATGCACCGACACTGCGCGTAACATGTTGGCTTTTGCGCAGGGCGGCGCGGTTGACGCCCACGCTGGTCGCACCGAGCCGCTCTGTGCCCGACCTCTTTCTTTGGTTTAGCGAGGTACGGTTTTACATAATTCTCAAACACATCTTGCAAATATTACCGGTGATTATACTGCAATGCAATCACTATGTCTTTTGTTTCGTTGTCACGCTGTTGACATGAAATTATGTCGATTCCTAGAGGCCGCGGCATTTCGTCGCTGTTCTGTAGTCAACATGCATGCGAAACTTTACAGGACTGCTGAAACACTGCCCGCAGTCTTTTGTCTCTAATTTCTTCAAACAACTCTTACCGAACTGCAGCTTAGATGGCGCACGAATTCGGGAAACGGCAGACACAGGACAGCAATATGTGTGTCCACCCTCCGTTCTCCCAATTCCCATACGGCCGTCTGCTCCCCCTGCTGCACAACTAAATGACAACAGGTCTGTGGACCAATAATGGCTCCCTCAATGGACATTCAGTTTTTAACGGTAGAGCTGCTGAAATGCTCTATGAAGAACGCGCCATGCTATACGAGCGCTGTCTGCATTTATTAATCCTGGAAGCTAAATACATGAGTTGGAAAAAGGATAACAAGTGTGAAATTCCAAGGTCCGAAAGATGTCCTCTCCAATGATTTGGACCTTTTCAACGGCTTACAATAAAGAGCCAAATGCAGTCATAGAACTACGAATTCTGTAATCCGCAGTCCAACTGAAGCGGCAAGGACTGCTTTGGTTCAGTCCTAGTTTGTTAAAAGTCGCCTCTGTCAACTAGTTTATGGTTGGTTTTGGTATATTTCCCACATTCATTCACTCGAATGGGGACCCAAAAAACGTAGCGTTCAAAATATGAAGATTGGAAGTAATCCATAAATTCATTATCGCTATCAGATATGATGTTTCGTAAGCCAGCAGAATGTTTAGAAGTCCTCGAAGTTTAATGTCTTTGTTTGTAATTTTTCCCTGTGTCTAACGTAAAGCGGCATTTTCATAGTTATTATTATTGACATGCAACAGAGTATATTTTCAGTCGTCCTGAATTCTTATATACTCGATTTTTGATTTCGGTGTTAGCCTGGCTTTACACAATAATTTCTTTGTGACTAGTTTCTACCTGTATTTCACAACTCATTGGTTATCCTGGATGTACTCATGTAATGATATGATTTCAAACTGTTAAATAAAAAAGGTAGCTCCTTACTCACCCTAATAATATCAAAATATTGCATACACTGTCGAAATATGCATACCGTTTAGTTTTTAAAGTAATCTACCTTGAAAGTACTGAGCGGATGGTAATTATCAGTCATGTGAGACACAATTAGTTTTGTATCCTGCTTGTAAAAATTAGTGCTTGGGGCACGACCTGTTTTCAAACTAATCAAATTATTTATACCAGTTTTAAAGTTAAAAATTAAAACAGTGCAGCTCCGTTCACCACCTCCGCCTGCCACCGTTGGAGAATGGTCTACATATACGTGACTACTCTGCTATTCACAATAAAGTGCCTGGCAGAGGGTTCAATGAATCACCTTCAAGCTGTCTCTCTACCGTTCCACTCTCGAACGGCGTGCGGGAAAAACGAGCACTTAAATTTTTCTGTGTGAATCCTGATTTCTCTTATTTTATCGTGATGATCATTTCTACCTATGTAGGTGGGTGCCAACAGAATGTTTCCGCAATCGGAGGAGAAAACTGGTGATTGAAACCTCATGAGAAGATCCCGTCGCAACGAAAAACGCCTTTGTTTTAATGATTGCCACTCTAAGTCACGTATCATGTCTGTGGCACTATCTCTCCTACTTCGCGATAAAACAAAACGAGCTGCTGTTCTCTGTACTTTTTAGATGTCATCTGTCAGTCCCACGTGATGCGGATTCCACACCGCACAGCAATACTGCAGAATAGGGCGGACAAGTGTGGTGTAAGCAGTCCCAATGGTGGACCTGTTGCACCTTCTAAGTGTTCTGCCAATGTATCGCTGTCTTTGGTTGGCACTACCCACAACATTATCTATGCGATCGTTCCAATTTAGGGTATTTGTAATTGTAATCCCTAAGTATTTAGTTGAATTTACAGCCTTCAGATTTGGTCTGTGGATGCTTCGCATATAGACTGAAACTGGTCGCCATTGTAATAAATGTTTTTATGCGATCAAGACTGTTTTGACTTTTAACTTTAAAATTTTGCACAACGTTTACAAAAATCGTTAGGTGTATTAATAATATAAATTTTAAAATTTTTTCCACTCTTAGATAAATTTCTCCGGATGCTCATGGAGACTGATCGTACTGCTATTGCATAGCAATAGGACGTGAATGTTTTTGGCCTCACAATGTACACATACGCTGCGACAAGTTGTGAATTCCTTTTATCATCTCAGTGGTAGTGAACGAACACATTACTACAGCCAGTTTGGAGAAGGTGCGCCATGAGAGAGTCAAACGTACTATCAAGCCGTTTAGGACAAACGATATCTCCAGCCCCTGCGCGGACGTTGGTGAGCCGCCACGGAAAACCGGCTTTTTGCTTTTTATAGATGACAATGGCGTATTTCAAAGTTTTAGACCAAAGAGAAAACACATTACCACCTTGATACATTAAGAGCGTGAAAAACAAAGGACATGCAAACGCTCTCGCAAGAGATTGTGCCGCGTCTACTCGTCACCACCGATTTGTCCAAATTGATGGTATTGACCAGAAATGAAAGTAACAGAAGTGCGAGCGCCATATGGCCAAGCGTTTAGAAAAAACCTTTTTTTTTTGGCGCGGAATAGGGGAGATATGAGTTATTTATATGTTAACGTGATTTCCACTGAAACGTTGGCGCAGCGGAAAGAGTACAGAAGAGCAACCCGAAGGTTGTGGGGTCGAGTCCTTGTACGCAACTTCTTTTTATTTTCAATTTTTTACATTAGTTACTATGCAACGAAACCGAAATAATACTGAATATAGCGTATTAATAAGTATTTTTGCAAAAGGAATGAAAAAGATAGTCAAAGAAATATTTGGTATTGCAGCTAACTTTCTAAGAAGAAACTTTAATTCAAGCGTAAAGGACTTCGTTGTGCGTGGTTTGCTCCAAGACTGCCCAAGCAGAGGGAACCTTTTATGAATGTAAACCAACCAAGTAATTGTAAAAATGTGGCGTTTATAACGTGTGCAACATGGCACACTGTGTATAAACCATTCACTGTAAAATAATAGAGGTACCTAATTTCGTACAACATGTTCTCATGTATGCTCTACGATCCTTTCCGGGGAGTTTATTTCAAAATCTCAAAGTTTGCTTTGGCTTTCATTTCCATGGATTTTACGAAAATATGAATAAGTACAATGTAGTGAGCCTGTTTCTGTTCATTTGCAGTGCAAGTAACATAACAACTGAAAACAGAATAATTAGTGAGTAGGGTCTCGACCCTACTACCTTGGTATTGCCGCTCTGTAGTCTTTCCGCTGCGCCAGACACTGCCTGCAATACACTCCAACACACATGGCTCATGCTCCACCTGACCAGTGCCAAAAATGCTATTTGTAGGTTTCGGTACCTCAGCAGGTAAAAACGGAACCCTTGTAGGATAACTTTGTAGTCCGTCTGTCTGCCTGCCTGTCTGTGCCACAGTTAAGAACCTTTTTTCTCAACAAGTTGAAATTTATGTCACATACTAAGGTCGGCGGTCTCTTCACAATGTACAGGCTTCTAAGTCAATGTAATCAAACGATACGATCACTTATGTCACAAATTTGAATACTCCCAAACTCACTCGTCAAAACATATAGGTTGCTTTCCCTTGAGCTAGAATAATGAAATTTGGCAGGAAGCGAGGTTTTACAGGAGATGTAGAGGAAAAACATCAGTAAATTGTTACTTTTTGATTAGGTCATGTTGTTGTTGTTGTGGTCTTCAGTCCTGAGACTGGTTTGATGCAGCTCTCCATGCTACTCTATCCTGTGCAAGCTTCTTCATCTCCCAGTACCTACTGCAACCTACATCTTTCTGAATTTGCTTAGTGTATTGATCTCTTGGTCTCCCTCTACGATTTTTACCCTCCACGCTGCCCTCCAATGCTAAATTTGTGATCCCTTGATGCCTCGAAACATGTCCTACCAACCGATCCCTTCTTCTAGTCAAGTTGTGCCACAAACTTCTCTTCTCCACAATCCTATTCAATACCTCCTCATTAGTTACGTGATCTACCCACCTTATCTTCAGCATTCTTCTGTAGCACCACATTTCGAAAGCTTCTATTCTCTTCTTGTCCAAACTGGTTATCGTCCATGTTTCACTTCCATACATGGCTACACTCCATACAAATACTTTCAGAAACGACTTCCTAACACTTACAGCTATACTCGATGTTAACAAATTTCTCTTCTTCAGAAACGATTTCCTTGCCATTGCCAGTCTACATTTTATGTCCTCTCTACTTCGACCATCATCAGTTATTTTACTCCCTAAATAGCAAAACTCCTTTACTACTTTAAGTGTCTCATTTCCTAATCTAATACCCTCAGCATCACCCGATTTAATTTGACTAAATTCCATTATCCTCGTTTTGCTTTTGTTGATGTTCATCTTATATCCTCCTTTCAAGACACTGTCCATTCCGTTCAACTGCTCTTCCAAGTCCTTTGCTGTCTCTGACAGAATTACAATGTCATCGGCGAACCTCAAAGTTTTTATTTCTTCTCCATGGATTTTAATACCTACTCCGAATTTTTCTTTTGTTTCCTTTACTGCTTGCTCAATATACAGATTGAATAACGTCGGGGAGAGGCTACAACCCTGTCTCACTCCTTTCCCAACCACTGCTTCCCTTTCATGCCCCTCGACTCTTATAACTGCCATCTGGTTTCTGTACAAATTGTAAATAGCCTTTCGCTCCCTGTATTTAACCCCTGCCACCTTCAGAATTTGAAAGAGAGTATTCCAGTTAACGTTGACAAAAGCTTTCTCTAAGTCTACAAATGCTAGAAACGTAGGTTTGCCTTTTCTTAATCTTTCTTCTAAAATAAGTCCTAAGGTTAGTATTGCCTCACGTGTTCCAACATTTCTACGGAATCCAAACTGATCTTCCCCGAGGTCCGCTTCTACCAGTTTTTCCATTCGTCTGTAAAGAATTCGCGTTAGTATTTTGCAGCTGTGACTTATTAAACTGATAGTTCGGTAATTTTCACATCTGTCAACACCTGCTTTCTTTGGGATTGGAATTATTATATTCTTCTTGAAGTCTGTGGGTATTTCGCCTGTCTCATACATCTTGCTCACCAGATGGTAGAGTTTTGTCATGACTGGCTCTCCCACGGCCATCAGTAGTTCTAATGGAATGTTGTCTACTCCCGGGGCCTTGTTTCGACTCAGGTCTTTCAGTGCTCTGTCAAACTCTTCACGCAGTATCTTATCTCCCATTTCATCTTCATCTACATCCTCTTCCATTTCCATAATATTGTCCTCAAGTACATCGCCCTTGTATAAACCCTCTATATACTCCTTCCACCTTTCTGCCTTCCCTTCTTTGCTTAGAAATGGGTTGCCATCTGAGCTCTTGATATTCATACAAGTGGTTCTCCTCTCTCCAAAGGTCTCTTTAATTTTCCTGTAGGCAGTATCTATCTTACCCCTAGTGAGACAAGCCTCTACATCCTTACATTTGTCCTCTAGCCATCCCTGCTTAGCCATTTTGCACTTCCTGTCGATATCATTTTTGAGACGTTTGTATTCCTTTTTGCCTGCTTCATTTACTGCATTTTTATATTTTCTCCTTTCATCAATTAAATTCAATATTTCTTCTATTACCCAAGGATTTCTATTAGCCCTCGTCTTTTTACCTACTTGATCCTCTGCTGCCTTCACTACTTCATCCCTCAGAGCTACCCATTCTTCTTCTACTGTATTTCTTTCCCCCATTCCTGTCAATTGTTCCCTTACGCTCTCCGTGAAACTCTGTACAACCTCTGGTTCTTTCAGTTTATCCAGGTCCCATCTCCTTAAATTCCCGTATTTTTGCAGTTTCTTCAGTTTAAATCTGCAGTTCATAACCAATAGATTGTGGTCAGAATCCACATCTGCCCCTGGAAATGTCTTACAATTTAAAACCTGGTTCCTAAATCTCTGTCTTACCATTATGTAATCTATCTGATACCTTTTAGTATCTCCAGGATTCTTCTAGGTATACAACCTTCTTTCATGATTCTTGAACCAAGTGTTAGCTATGATTAAGTTATGTTCTGTGCAAAATTCTACAAGGCGGCTTCCTCTTTCATTTCTTCCCCCCAATCCATATTCACCTACTATGTTTCCTTCTCTCCCTTTTCCTACTGACGAATTCCAGTCACCCATGACTATTAAATTTTCGTCTCCCTTCAATACCTGAATAATTTCTTTTATCTCGTCATACATTTCATCTACTTCTTCATCATCTGCAGAGCTAGTTGGCATATAAACTTGTACTTCTGTAGTAGGCATGGGCTTTGAGTCTATCTTGGCCACAATAATGCGTTCACTATGCTGTTTGTAGTAGCTAACCCGCACTCCTATTTTTTTTTATTCATTATTAAACCTACTCCTGCATTACCCCTATTTGATTTTGTATTTATAACCCTGTAATCACCTGACCAAAAGTCTTGTTCCTCCTGCCACCGCCGGCCGCGGTGGTCTAGCGGTTCTGGCGCTGCAGTCCGGAACCGCGGGACTGCTACGGTCGCAGGTTCGAATCCTGCCTCGGGCATGGGTGTGTGTGACGTCCTTAGGTTAGTTAGGTTTAAGTAGTTCTAAGTTCTAGGGGACTTATGACCTAAGATGTTGAGTCCCATAGTGCTCCGAGCCATTTGAACCATTTGAACCTCCTGCCACCGAACTTCACTAATTCCCACTATATCTAACTTTAACCTATCCATTTCTCTTTTTAAATTTTCTAACCTACCTGCCCGTTTAAGTGATCTGACATTCCACGCTCCGATCCGTAGAACGCCAGTTTTCTTTCTCCTGATAACGACATCCTCTTGAGTAGTCCCCGCCCGGAGATCCGAATGGGGGACTATTTTACCTCCGGAATATTTTACCCAAGAGGACGCCATCATCATTTAATCATACAGTAAAGCTGCATATCCTCGGGAAAAATTACGGCTGTAGTTTCCCCTTGCTTTCAGCCGTTCGTAGTACCAGCACAGCAAGGCCGTTTTGGTTAATGTTACAAGGCCAGATCAGTCAATCATCCAGACTGTTGCCCCTGCAACTACTGAAAAGGCTGATGCCCCTCTTCAGGAACCACATGTTTGTCTGGCCTCTCAACAGATACCCCTCCGTTGTGGTTGCACCTACGGTACGGCCATCTGTATCGCTGAGGCACGCAAGCCTCCCCACCAACGGCAAGGTCCATCGTTCATGGGGGGGATTAGGTCATACGAAAAAAAAAATAAAAAATAAAAAAATATTCTTTTGTCATTTGTTATTCGGTCATACGAAAAAAATATTCTTTTGTCATTTGTTATTCGACTCTCTGTCTGTTAAGACTCATTTTTCTCAGAAACGAGTAGAGGTATCAAGTTGGATTTAGATCACTTACTAAGGTCTGTAGTCGCCTGATGGTGAAAAAGTTCTAACTTCCAAGTCCATGCAGTCAAAAGATACGGCCATTCACGTTACATATTTTGATACTCTCAAATTCACTCATCATAATGTATAGGGTATTTCCCATTGACCTAGAATCATGAAATTCGGCAAGAAGTAAGTTTTTTAAAGTGTAGGTAAAGGGAAGAACCTGACAGTTGTTAATTTGTAATTGTATCTCACGAAAATCTTGAAATACCCGGGACTGATATCTTTTCAGTATCGATATCGATTTCGGTAATAGGTAAAAATCGCCGAGATTCTAGATTCCCAGAATGGATGAATTATTTATATACACTAATAAGTTTTCACAGAACCGTCAGGGCGCGCGTCCAACTCGCACTTGGCCTTTTTTTTCCCACACGATCTGCCATCTGCAGTTCCCACTTTGTAACTTTTATGTCTAGCCAAGTTCTACATATATCATAAATCTGGACTAAATCGGTGGTGACGACTAGTTGCAGTCCCCTTTTTTGAGAGACTGTGAGTTCTTACCTAGCCATGAGAGTTGCATGGATTCGTTGCAAGTCGCCAGATAGACCATAGCGCTCACTAACGTTTCAGTAGCACATCACTGCATAAGTGGGCGACAAGAGTATTAGGACAAGGGGGCCATGAGTGCATTTTGTTAGTGTGGGCTGCCTACATTCAGGAGCAGGTATGCATTCAGGGACAAATCTATTGTTCTCTTTTGATTGAGAGGTCTTTAACCTATTGTTCCCCCACACCTCCCCTCCCCCTCCTCCTCCTCCCAACAACACGGGAAACCTCCAACCCTCCCCCCTCGAACAGCCCCCTCTCACTCTACAATTTGATTGGCTACTTAATTAAATTGATCAATTAGTTAACTCCTTCCCCTACCCTCTCCTCTCAACCCTCCCCTCTCCTGTTCCCCTCCCCTACCTGGAGATTGGCGGCTCTGTGCAGGAGAGGAAGGATCTTACGACAGGAAATTCAATTACATAGCAGAAGTTATATTGTTTATTTACAAAAAGATTCAGTTTCCACAGTTTAGATCTCTTGTTCATATTTCTCTGCTGTTTGGGAAAATGCAGGTCTTGTAAAATACGAGGTGTGTTTTTTAAGTAAGTACCATTTTGAAATTAAAAAAAGACGTGCCAAGGTAACTCAATAATTTTATTTTTACATGAAAGACTGTACCTTAATCTACTTTTCTACATAATTTCTGTCAATATTGAGGCACTCGTCACAAAGTTGTACCAGTTTTTGAATACCCTCCTCATAGAAGTCTGCCGCCTGACTTGTTCACCACTGCATCACCACTGTTTTGACTTTGTCATCGTCTTGAAGACGCTGACCGCCCAGGTGTTTCTTCAAGTGCAAGAACAGATGGTAGTCACTGGGCGCTAGATCGGGGCTGTACGGAGGATGACCTACAGTTTCCCATCGAAAAGATGGGTCTGATTCACCACATGCGGACGGGCATTGTCTTGCAGCAAAACGATGCCCTTGCTCAACTACCATGGACTGTTGCTTTGATTGTGGTGTGACGTAGGCCACCCATGTTTCATCACCCGTAACAATTTGGCTTAAGAAATCATCACGGTCGTTGTGATTCCGCTCAAGGAAAATCAATGCTCTGTCTAATGTTTGGTTTTGTGCACATCCGTCAACATTTTCGGTACCCAACATGCACACAATTTTCGGTAATTCAAGTGCTCGGTCACAACACCATACAAAACACTACGAGAAACATTAGGAAAGTCATCCCGCAAGGAGGAAATCGTAAAGCGTTTGTTTTCTCTCATCTTATTGTCCATTTCATGCACCAAACTTTCATTAACGACCGAAGGACGCCCACTCCGTTGTTCATCATGCACATTTGTGCGGCCATCTTTAAATGCTCTCACCCACTTTCTTACCATTCCATCACTCATAATGTTTTCTCTCTAAACTGCACAGATCTCACGATGAATATCGATCGCTTTTAGGCCTTTAGCAATAAGAAATTTATAACAGCTGGTACTTCACAGTCGGCAGGACTCAGTACACAACGTAAACAAGGAAGAATCAGACAGTAATGGCGTCACTGCGTAGATTAAGGTACAGGCTTTCATTTAAAAATAAAATAATTGAAATATCTTAGCACGTCTTATTTTAATTTCAAAACGGTACTTACTTAAAAAACAGGCCTCGTACATCGAAAACAATTAATTAAATCAATCACATTTTTATCCCAATCGTGCAAGGAAACATGTAATTACACTGTTAAAAATCTTTTGATCGTGAAGCACGTGCTATCAGCCGTCCCCTGTCCGCTGGCTCGCACCCAATGCCAGGTTACGCAACCACACACGCAGCTCTCTCGGGATCCTGCAAAGCGACGCGTCCGTCAGCGGCCGTGCCACGCACCTGTTCAAGCGTATTCGCTTGGGCCCTGCGACTGACAGACTGGGAATCACGCTAATCCCCGAACAAAAGCACCCAAGAAATACCTGTCGAAACACGGGCTTTCTGTCTTAGGTGACCACATCCTGCTGAGACTTGCACGTGCCGTCGGTCACTTCCAAGGCAAATTTCTGTCTGAGAATCGAGTCCGCCATGGACTCTAAACTCTCCCAGCTCTCCTGGCGCACTTCCTTCTGTTCCATTTCACTAACTGCCTCGGGAGTTATTGCATCTGGTGTTGCGGAATGTTGTCACATACATAACCTGAAGATATCACAGGAACAAACAGAGAACTTTGCAGATGATGTTAGAGTATTTAAACAGTTCCGAGGAATACCACCACCACCACACTTGATTACAGACTCTAAAAGGAAAGGTCGTGGCACACATGTGAAACTATCCCTGAGACATTTGGCGCTCTTTAGTGGGAAATAGCCTCGTCTTTGAACACGAGCTGCCTCAAGAGTTACTAAATCCAATTGATATGGCTTTAATCGCACTTTCAAAAAGATTCCTGCACAGTAGTTTGCTTCAATTTTGCGATGTATACAGCCACTGTCTCCAAAAAAAAAAAAAAAAAAAAAAAAAAAAACCTCGGGCTTCCCCCACTAATCTGAAACATTTGCGAGCATAAACAAATTAGGTAACGTGTTTAACGCGTCAATACGTTTGCAAATGTTGCTTTAAAAAATACATCGTTAAAATAAATGACCGCAAACACACTGCGACGAAACTCTGAAGATCCTGCTAAATATTGTTAAATACTCTATCACAGAAGTTTGCTACACAAGGCAAGGCAAGGCGCGTCTGTCAGAGGCCGCAGTTCACCACAGAGTAAGTCGAGACCATAAAGTAGGGCTTTTTTCAGATGAATATGTGAGCGCGCGAAAACCATAGCTGGATTTGTCATCTCACAACACGAAATTCAGATCAAAATCAATAATTTATTCATACATATTCTTTATTTAGTCGGTTTATGGGAGACGGGGTACTCCCACTTGGGTAGACATGGTGACTGCACCCGTCACTCTTGCTCCCCATTACATAATAACTATAGTCACAACGGAATGGAATGAAGTTCGGTATGGGAGCCACAGCTTGGAGCCTCCCGTGCCGCCACCAAGGTCAAAATAGCTTAATGTCCTAAATCCAGATCACGTTAGTAAATACCACCACAGACTGCATATCGGCCTCCTTTGATCTCGCGGACCCCAAACAAAGCATCAAGTGGCAGGTTTCTGTTGATAGGCGAATTTCAGGCTCGCTTCTTGTCTCTATCGCTCTCAAAAGGCCACTCCCTGCTTCTCTGTACGAACCAAAGTCTCCAAACACAAAGATCGAGGCTTTTATCTCTCCACAGAATACTGTACTATTGGCTAATGCGGGAGACAAAGACAAAGCAGGCGCAATCTCGGAATAAAAAATAGAGTGAAATAATCAATTTGTGCGCCGGCCTCTGTGGACGAGCGGCTTCAGGCGCTTCAGTCTGGATCCACACGACCGCTACGTCGCAGGTTCGAATGTCTTTAGGTTGGTTAGGTTTAAGTAGTTCTAAGTCTAGGGGACTGATGACCTCAGATGTTAAGTCCCATAGTGCTCAGAGCCATTTGAACCATTTGTACTACCCTGTGAATTCAATTGTCTAACAATTTATACACTACTGGCCATTAAAATTGCTACACCAAGAAGAAATGCAGATGATAAACAGGTATTCATTAGACAAATATATTATACTAGAACTGACATGTGATTACATTTTCACGCAGTTTCGGTGCATAGATCCTGAGAAATCAGTACCAAGAACAACCACCTATGGCCGTAATAACGGCCTTGATACGTCTGGGCATTGAGTCAAACAGAGCTTGGATGGCGTGTACAGGTACAGCTATCCATGCAGCTTCAACACGATACCACAGTTCATCAAGAGTAGTGACTGGCGTGTTGTGACGAGCCAGTTGCTCGGCCACCATTGACCAGACGCTTTCAATTGGTGAGAGAGCTGGAGAATGTGCTGGCCAGGCAGCAGTCGAACATTTTCTGTATCCAGAAAGGCCCGTACAGGACCTGCAACATGTGACCGTTCATTATCCTGCTGAAATGTAGGGTTTCGCAGGGATCAAATGAAGGGTAGAGCCACGGGTCATAACACATCTGAAATGTAACGTCCACTGTTCAAAGTGCCGTCAATACGAACAAGAGGTGATCGAGACGTGTAATCAATGGCACCCCATACCTACCCGCTTCCAACGTGCGTTCACCGCGATGTCGCCAAACACGGATGCGACCATCATGATGATGTAAACAGGACCTGGCTTCATCCGAAAAAATGACGCTTTGCCATTCGTGCACACAGGTTCGTCGTTGAGAACACCATCGCAGGTGCTCCTGTCTGTGATGCAGCGTCAAGGGTAACCGCAGCCACGGTCTCCGAGCTGATGGTCCATGCTGCTGCAAACGTCGTCGAACTGTCCGTGCAGATGGTTGTTGTCTTGCAAATGTCTCCATCTGTTGACTCAGGGATCGAGACGTGGCCGCACGATCCGTTACAGCCATGCGGATAAGATGCGTGTCATCTCGACTGCTAGTGATACGAGGCCGTGGGGATCCAGCACGGCTTTCCGTATTACCCTCCTGAACCCACCGATTCCATATTCTGCTAACAGTCATTGCGCCTCGACCAACGCGAGCAGCAATGTCGCGATACGATAAACCGCAATGGCGATAGGCTACAATCCGACCTTTATCAAAGTCGGAAACGTGACGGTAGGCATTTCTCCTCCTTTTCGAGGCATCACAGCAACGTTTCACCAAGCAACGCCGGTCAACTGCTGTATGTGTATGAGAAATCGGTTGGAAAGTTTCCTCATATCATCACGTTGTAGGTGTCGCCACCGGCGCCAACCTTGTGTGAATGCTCTGAAAAGCTAATCATTTGCGTATCACAGCATCTTCTTCCCGTCGGTTAAATTTCGCGTCTGTAGCGCTTCATCTTCGTGTAGCAATTTTAATGGCCAGTAGTGTAGGAGACAGTAAGACCGCCTGAAACACTCACTTCCACCTTACGATAATCCTTCATAATAAAACATATTTAAGTATCACACGCAAACTTTATGCAAATCAGATAATGAAATTTCCGTCACAAACAGATTGTAGGGTTAAATACATCCGAGATCTCGTACGCGCCCTCCTCCACTCCTGCACCACAATTTCACTAAACATATATGGTGAAAAAAAAAAAAAAAGAATCCTGACGATCACGCAAACTCGCCATCACGGGGTGCGCTGTGCGCCGACTGCAGGGTACTCCCGTCCAGCCGAGTGGGATTAGCCGAGCGGTCTAAGGCGCTGCAGTCATGGACTGTGCGGCTGGTCCCGGCGGAGTTTCGAGTCCTCGCTTGGGCATGGGTGTGTGTGTGTGTTTGTCCTTAGGATAATTTAGGTTAAGTAGTGTGTAAGCTTAGGGACTGATGATCTTAGCAGTTAAGTCCCATAAAATTTCACACACATTTGAACACACACTCCCGTCCATGCTGGCTGGGAGGGAGAGAGACCCACTTGTGCGCCGCCCATGCCCACATATAGCGAACGCATGTGAGCACGCAGTCCAGCTGTAGGAAACAATAAATTGATCAATTGAGAATTTGACTTCGCGATTGGGTTTTTAAAAGCACCGGTACTGTAGACTTCCTAAAGTGGTTCATTCCACTACATTCGGAAGGAGGGAGCAAGGCTCTACTGGGAGATAGAATGGAGACAACAGCAAAGAGTCCACTGCGATGTATTGAGAAGCACTAAACGTGACACACTTAAACCACAATCCAGACCGTAGGAATAAACTGTCATGGGATGTCGGAGACAGTTGAGAACACTCACACATCCCGCGCGCTCATGTCCAAAGGTCAACACGCAGGGCACCCGTCTGCCTTGTGCACTCCCAGCGCCGACATAAATAGGTCAGTGGGCCCGCGTATACGTCAGAGAGCACCACCCTTGGCCGTGGAGGGCATCCGGGGATAACTGGAATGGCAGGAACTCTAATTTTATCGATACGTCCAGTGCAAACATCCATTATTTTGCAGCTTATCTCATGCAACACACACACGTCCGCTTCTGTCGCGCTCACCCACCACGCTGGTCACATCGCCAGCAGACCTCGCTGCCGCAGTCAACATCAGTCAGGTAGGTGTATTCTTTATACACGTCACAGGCCGAGCAAATCCGTTACTTCCTGTCGCCAACTCCTCATGACCGCCCTTACAGGCAGCCGCGGTGTACTGGGAAAAAGCAGCTGCAGCTTAGGCCTATACAGTAGTTCTAAATAATTCCACCCCGACATAGATCTACCAGTTTAAAAAAATTGACTTTACCTAGTCCGAGGTAGCGATGTTGTTGACCATACACATTCAATTTCTCACGCGAAATGTAGATTCCTCCCGTTTATACGAGTCATTTTAGAAGGTAGAAGATGTCGGACAATACACGCGTTTTCTGTCGCTAAAATATCGGTACTTGTGAAAATCCTGTACAGGACTTTGGCATAGGGTATATTCCCTTTAAGCACTCTTTCATCAGATAGAAAAGTATCTTTTCTTTTCTGTTACGTCATGCATCACAGAACTAGAATATTAAACTCATTTTTGGCTCATGACGGAGTGCTAAGACCTACCACTATCCCAGGAAGCCTCCTCACTTTCGAAATCTCTCTCATGGTAACCAAATATCTCACCACACACGAAGTCTCTTAAGGTTCTAAATATAAGTTTTATACTACGTATCACTTTACAAATTCTGTAACAAATCTGATTTTATTACGATGGTTTTCTCTCCCTGTATAGGTGGACAATTGAAATATCGTTAAAAGATATCGCCACAACGAAAAAACACCAAGTGAAGAATTGTATCCGTGGTGCCCTAGCTGTTGCCTACACCTGCCAGGTGGTATATCACTGATAGCAAATTGATAGGCCAATTAATTAAACTGATCATGAGAGTCTCTTTACGTGGAGAGGAATTTTACTTTTTCAGTAGCCGGATTACACTCACCAGGCAGTTCAAATAGGAATCCCTGGAGGGAAGAAATGTTCTTTTCGAGGAACGCTATTGAGTACCGACATTTGAAGTTTGGCTGAGAAAGGATTCTAGCACCGTCAACATACATTACACGTAAGGACCTCGCTGTGGCTCTAAGCGCTATGGTACTTAACGTCTGAGGTCATCAGTCCCCTAGAATTAGAACCACTTAAACCTAACTAATCTAAGGACATCACACACATCCATGCTCTAGGCGGGATTCGAACCTGTGACCACAGCAGCAGCGCGGTTCCGGACTGAAGCGCCTAGAACCGCTCTGCCACAGCGGTCGGCTGACCTCGCTATCAAAACATGATTACAACGACTATGTTACCGTCATCTTGCATAAAAAGCGATCTTGGTTATACATGCCTGCGCAAAAGTCGCTGACAGTGTAACGCTTTCCGGTAAAAATGCTGTCTGCGATTTGGAGTCAAGTCTCCCCATTCAACCACATACTTGTATTGGATCCTATGGAGACGTCTTTTAATTATTACAGCCACTAGTGAATAATATTTGTGCCACTATCATATCTCGAAACGAGTCATCTTTTCCGAACCTATCTGCTACAGCAAAACTCCAAGGTGGTTTTAGACAGTCCCTCTGCATCTTTTAACTGTTCTTCAGTCTATGCCCCGGCCTTCCTGCAGCTTCGTCCATGTGATCGTCCCACTTTAGATCGGAGCTGAAGGGAAGTCGGAGAGCACCATATCCACAACCTTCCGTAACCCATGCAGAAATAGGTTGAGCTGAGTTAATGCAACAGGACCGTCTTTTGACCACTCGGTGGAAATGGGAACATGTTGTCATAATTCCACCAATGATGTGCGACGTGTAAGTTCAGCACCAAAACAAAGCTTTCTCCTGAAACATGAGGTAGTATAAAAGCCAGTATGAACAATTACAATTGTATTTCTTATTGGGAAAATGAGGAAGACTCCAAATCATACAGGAAGAGGATTTTTTACTCCACTGCAATGTGTTTCCAATCTACATATGGGTACTACAGTCCGAAGGAGATCTGCATCCCTCAGGGAGCATTCACATCTGTAACCCAAACACTCTATCATCGTTATTTTGTACCATCCAACAGAGAAAAACTACGAACTATAAAAGCTCCGGTAACTTCATCCAACACGGAACTAGATAAGATTTTTACCGCATCTCTCTCTTCCCATACATCGAAAACAAATACTGTCTGGATGCTGGCATCGAGTGTATGTGGCGATCCTATTAAATATACAGGTATCGATCCACTGGTGCAGGCGGCTAGTGATAGAAGTCGCTTGCACAGTTTCGTCGCCTGTACCATAGGAGGACCATAACCCAAGGCTATCAGTCGCAGGAGAGTGTCCCAGTGTTGTTGTTTTAAACATTGTTTTTTCTTCTGTAACACGCTTTGTCCACCACCATACATTCTGTTTTTTCCGACACTACTTAGAGGTCTGTGTCAGGTTCTAAACTGGCTTATGTGTGTATCAGTATATGACCTGTGTGGATTCATATATCCTAGTATTTTATGTATTAATTGGTTGTGATACTAAAATTACAGACTATACTGATACACACCTAAGCCATACCTCCGCTTTGGACACATCATTCCCACACAATGCCCTAACATATGCTACACTCCTGGAAATTGAAATAAGAACACCGTGAATTCATTGTCCCAGGAAGGGGAAACTTTATTGACACATTCCTGGGGTCAGATACATCACATGATCACACTGACAGAACCACAGGCACATAGACACAGGCAACAGAGCATGCACAATGTCGGCACTAGTACAGTGTATATCCACCTTTCGCAGCAATGCAGGCTGCTATTCTCCCATGGAGACGATCGTAGAGATGCTGGATGTAGTCCTGTGGAACGGCTTGCCATGCCATTTCCACCTGGCGCCTCAGTTGGACCAACGTTCGTGCTGGACGTGCAGACCGCGTGAGACGACGCTTCATCCAGTCCCAAACATGCTCATTGGGGGACAGATCCGGAGATCTTGCTGGCCAGGGTAGTTGACGTACACCTTCTAGAGCACATTGGGTGGCACGGGATACATGCGGACGTGCATTGTCCTGTTGGAACAGCAAGTTCCCTTGCCGGTCTAGGAATGGTAGAACGATGGGTTCGATGACGGTTTGGATGTACCGTGCACTATTCAGTGTCCCCTCGACGATCACCAGTGGTGTACGGCCAGTGTAGGAGATCGCTCCCCACACCATGATGCCGGGTGTTGGCCCTGTGTGCCTCGGTCGTATGCAGTCCTGATTGTGGCGCTCAC
This sequence comes from Schistocerca americana, assembly GCF_021461395.2. Classification (NCBI taxonomy): domain Eukaryota; kingdom Metazoa; phylum Arthropoda; class Insecta; order Orthoptera; family Acrididae; genus Schistocerca; species Schistocerca americana. The sequence goes on from NC_060123.1 coordinate 229,809,403, forward strand.
CTGCACGGCGCCAAACACGCATACGACCATCATTGGCACCAAGGCAGAAGCGACTCTCATCGCTGAAGACGACACGTCTCCATTCGTCCCTCCATTCACGCCTGTCGCGACACCACTGGAGGCGGGCTGCACGATGTTGGGGCGTGAGCGGAAGACGGCCTAACGGTGTGCGGGACCGCAGCCCAGCTTCATGGAGACGGTTGCGAATGGTCCTCGCCGATACCCCAGGAGCAACAGTGTCCCTAATTTGCTGGGAAGTGGCGGTGCGGTCCCCTACGGCACTGCGTAGGATCCTACGGTCTTGGCGTGCATCCGTGCGTCGCTGCGGTCCGGTCCCAGGTCGATGGGCACGTGCACCTTCCGCCGACCACTGGCGACAACATCGATGTACTGTGGAGACCTCACGCCCCACGTGTTGAGCAATTCGGCGGTACGTCCACCCGGCCTCCCGCATGCCCACTATACGCCCTCGCTCAAAGTCCGTCAACTGCACATACGGTTCACGTCCACGCTGTCGCGGCATGCTACCAGTGTTAAAGACTGCGATGGAGCTCCGTATGCCACGGCAAACTGGCTGACACTGACGGCAGCGGTGCACAAATCTGCGCAGCTAGCGCCATTCGACGGCCAACACTGCGGTTCCTGGTGTGTCCGCTGTGCCGTGCGTGTGATCATTGCTTGTACAGCCCTCTCGCAGTGTCCGGAGCAAGTATGGTGGGTCTGACCTACCGGTGTCAATGTGTTCTTTTTTCCGTTTCCAGGAGTGTATATTTGGTCCTAGCTTTAACATTTAAAAGTGCCCATTTACCATAGGTGTATAAAAAAAAGAGCATTCACTTCACATTTTCATACACACTCCACTATAATAGTTTCCTCTTCATTTCATTAGTCACTTTATAACCCCCCCCCCCCCCATCCATCCTTCTACACCCCCTCCATTACACTTCAATTCCACATGCCTACAGTCTTCAGTGAATGATTTATAGTATTCTAGACCTCCTGTGTCTTCTCAATTGTTTATTACCTCTCTAAGAAGTATTTATGATAAATAATGTTACATTCATCTTTGTTGTTAAGAAATAGGAATTAACCCAATTGGGGCTTTCATATGCGGTAGCTGATTAAGTTGTTAACATTACTATGTCATCTTTATGTCATATAAATAAGATGTAACTACTATATCATATGAATAAGATTTATAGCACTAAGATTACAGCAATATGTATCAATACCACAGTGCACTCACGTTTGTAATTGTATCTCATCAACCATTAACAAATACAAGGATATCCCCACTTTTTACATTATGTTAAATTTAAATGTGCTGTTTAACTTGAAATATTTTGATTCTTTTATTTGCTTTAATGCCTTTATGTACATGACATATTTCACACACCTGTGTTATTTGTACCTATTCCTAAGTTATGTTCCAACACACATAACATAATTTACATGCCTGATGATAAGTAAATCATAAATATCACTTCAAACCTCACTGGTTAATTTATGAGTGAGTAGAATAAGTAATTTGGGCGTGCAGTATCCACTGATAAATTTATTTAAGCGGCTAAGTAAAGCTCAACATGCAAAACCGTTTCTTAACTTAAATGTATGTAATTATTTTTGAGGTGCTTCTGTATGTGTATCAGTTATTTTCTGTTTTAGACCTCTAAAACTTAGCTGATTTTATTACACCTGTGTAGATGTAGTGGGACAACCTGTTGCATCCGGTGAGGAACGTAACTGCCAGCTTGTAAGGAAAATCAGGGCAAGTCCTTGGCGTTCTTCGTCGGCGTAAAATCTGGGTTGTAATTTATTCGGCGTCATTTGAAGTCTGTTTGTACTAAGTCTAAATCCATGGAACGGTACAGCGTTCGCCCTAATTATTAGCACCCGTAAAATACATTTTGATATTACATTGTTTACTTTTGTCTTCGGTGTTTTTAAAGTTCTTTTGATGCTACACCATCTTATTATTTGTGCCTTAAAAATAAATTTTTGATATTGCGTTGTTTAATTTGGTCCTTGTCGTTTTCAAAGGTATTTTGATTTTAAACTGACCTTTTATTCGAGCCCGTAAAGTATTTTGTTAATCCAATTATTGGCGCCCTTTTAAGTAATTTTTATGTTAAATTGTAAGCTTAAATCCTCTGGGTTTTAAATAAATTTTAATGTTAAGTTGATACTTCAGTTAGCAGCGCCTTAAATATTTGTTGGATATTACAGTATAAGATATGTTTTTATTGGCCCCTTTTTCATTTTAATGGCATTTGATATATTCTAACAGTTTGATAATAATTTACATTTGATTAACTAACTAACTAAATATGTTCAGTTTACCAGCGTGCGCCTTGCGTAAATGGTTTGTGGGTTATAAAGTTGTGAAATTTTTTTGTTACAAGTGGGCTCTTTCGCTTACAGTCCCGGATCCCAGGACTCTTAAATATTTCACAATTCACGGTTCAACACGTTTGTTGAGGGGCAAGACATATAAAGATAAAGTCAACAGAGCCCTGAACTTTGAATCGTTCATATTAGTACCACGTAAGTTAGATTTTAACAGATACAAATAAGATACAAATTTAAGCGTTTCGGCAGATAAGGTTGCTGTAAGTCACAGCTGTGACCCATTGACTGCTGCAAATTACTGTCAAACTACTAACCAAGACACTCTGAATTTCAAATGCCGCTGTGCTCCAAACACTTCTCGAGATAACCACCGAGTGCAAAGTTTCTCATATGGCATACAAGCGACTAAACGAGATTTATATGAAAATGACAATATAATAAATTTCCCATAGCGTAACTTACTGTGCGTGCTCTGAAAAAAATTGCAGACAATCAATATTTTTTTCACAAACAACCTCACGCGACACATACATTCATTAATTCATTCATTCATCCATTCAGTCATTCATTCACTTACCTTGTTCCTTAAATTCCATCGCGAATTAGGGCCTCAAAGGACACGAAACATGTTATACATTAACAGTAATATACTAAGTCTATTACGAATTCCGAATGTGAAATAATCTTGGTAAAGTAAGGCATCAAACGTGGGTCAAATATAGTAACGGTCTGCTACTATGGACCACCTGCATCAGAAGATGTAGTGCCAGAGCGCTTCAAAGAAAACTTGCAAGATATTGTGAGTAGGTTTCCTGATAATGCTATTGTTACAGGCGGAGACTTCCATATGCCAGCTATAGAATGAGAGAGCCATTAAAACTTGTGTCAGAGACTGGGATTAGAGCGAGATTGTTGTAACTGTGTTGTCTGAAAATTATGTTGAGCAGGTAGTTACAGAACCAACTCGCGAGGGTAACGTCTTAGACGTCGTGGTAGGTAATGGATCAGAATTTTTCTAATGATTTAACATAGGCGAGGGCATCAGTGATCTTAAGGCTGTGATAGCATCTATAAGAGTGCTACAATGGGGAGAAATATATTTTTGCTGGGCAAAAGTGACAGGATATAAATTGCAGAGTATTTGAGTAGTCTACATCAAATATTCTTCTCTGAGGTTGAAGACGTGAAACCGAAATGGAAATAAATGTACAATATGCGTCAGTAAAGTATGTGCAGAGCAAGTTCTTGAGGGATAGGGAAGACCAACCGAGGTTCAGCAGCCGGGTTAGGAAGTTGCAACGAAAGCTAGGAGAGTTTCATCACAGATTTAAGTGAAGTCAAAGCCTAGTTGAGAAACAAAACCTGAACGCAGCAAAAATGAGTGTAAATAGAGCGACGTGAGAATTATTCAATGAATTCGAAAGCAAAATTTTGCTAACCGATTTCGTTAAAAATTTTAAGAAAAAAATGGTTCAAATGGCTCTGAGCACTATGGGACTTAACATCTGTGGTCATCAGTCCCCTAGAACTTAGAACTACTTAAACCTAACTAACCTAAGGACATCACACACATCCATGCCCGAGGCAGGATTCGAACCTGCGGCCGTAGCAGTCGCGCGGTTCCGGACTGAGCGCTTTAACCGCGAGACCACCGCGGCCGGCAAAATTTTAAGAAATTTGGCCTATTTGTATAGTCAGTAAGTGGAGCGAAATGATTTATTCAGTCGCTAATTGACTACACTTACACCGAAGTAGAGAATGACACAGAGAAGGCCGAGATACTGAATTCGATCCTCCGAAATTCTTTAATAACGGATTTTAGGAATATGACTACTCGTTTCAGTCAGCACACGTACGTCGAAAGTGTAACTATTGAGATAGTGGGAACAGAAAACCGCCTACAGATACCCAACTGTGGAAAATAAACAGGACCGGATTCGATACCTCTGAAATTCTACAGACATTATGTAAAAGAACTTGTTCCCCTTGTAGTGGTAGTTCGAAGATGGTCGCTGGGGCAATGAAACGTATCTATCGAATGGAAACAAATGCAACTCAGACCTATTCTTAACAAAGACCTTCGGAGAGCAGTAAACTATTATAGGCTTATATCGCTGACGTCAAAGAGATGTAAAATTTTGCAACCTTATTTAATGCTCACGCACTATGATATTTCTGGAGAACGAAAATCTTCTATACACAGGGTGTCTCTCCCAAGAGTCATCAGGCGTATTATCTCCGGAGATTCAGCAGATATTTGCAATTTCGTTTATGCATTGTGTAGTTGGAGTAAGCCTAAACGAATAGTGCGACTCCCATTGTCGACGGGAAGTGTCAGTTTGTTTCTTGTTACAAACAAAACGATTTTTAAAACAGAATTTTACGTGGCCATTCGATGCAGCGGTTGTAGAGCAGTCTCATGCGATACTTCTTTTATTTTTCAACAAGGTGACATTGCTCTCAGGATTCCTCCGAGCCGTAATTCGTAGGTAGCGACAGTAAAACTCAAAGAATAACGAGTACTCTAGCAGCGACAGTAGCACCCTGGCCCGCACTGATTGCTACAGTGAGACACACCGTGCTTCTGAGTCGCTGTTGTATGACTTTTTATTCTTTGTGTTTTACTGTCCCTCTTAGCACATATGGTACCGATAAAACGAATATGGCACTAGAAAAATTTGGGAGCGCTATATCGAATGAGCACGTAAAATTCTGCATTATGTTACGACTTCTGCACCACTTGTTAGCAGCAGACACAGCAGTTGTACCAGACTGAGACGGGGTGGAGTTTTACAATTATCTACTGAACTTCCTGTACAATTACTCCCTCGTCGTCGCTGCCCAGCCCTGCGGATCCCTCCGCCTGGCTGCTGCTGTGTAGATTCTCTGACAATGCGCGCAACGCGCGCCGCTGATCGCATTCGGGAGCCTCAGGCCAGCAGTGTTCCGCTGAAGCCAGGATGCCCTGTGGCTGAGATGAACTCGTCGACGCTCGGCGCCCCAGCACGGGCACGTCCACGGAGCCGCGTCGCCGTGAGGTCAGCTGCCGACACCTGCTGCACCGGCAGCTGGGAAGCCGTCAGTCGCGATGTCCACGAGGTCCCGTCATGGACGGACCACGCGCCGTGGGGGCGGGTTGCCGTGAAGTCCGGGCGTCGGTCCCCGGCGGCGCCTGTGACCAAGACCGCGCTGCGGCCGGTCCTGTTGGAAGTTCTCGCTATAGTTAGTCAACCATGATGCCGACCGAACTCGGGCCGACCTCCAGAGCTGAAGATGACATCTGGCGGCGAACGGATGACTCCTGCGAGCTGGAACAGACTTCCATAATCGTCACCTACGAAGATTGAACATTCGGACACGGACCACGTCCGTCCTCAGATCCGAACTGCTTCCTAATGGCTTCTGTCTGTTGCTACCTGCGCTCCACTTTTTATATCCTGCAGGAGGACGTTTTTTACCCTCGGTGGTAGCTTTTTCTTATTACTCCCGCAATATATTGCAGCGTAACTTAGCGTGCTGGCCTCACTTCCACTTACTCAGCACTCTCCAAGCTTCGCTTGGCGCTCAGTCTGTGTGCATCCTTGCGTCAGCCTGCTGGTAGACTGTTGCTGTCAGCAAATCTATCTGTGCCTGCCTACTTCACAACGCCTGGGTCGCCGGTGTGCCTCTGTGTTGACATTCTCCACTGCGTGAAGCAACGCTTACTACATGTGGCCTCAACAATTAAAATAATTTTGGTCGTAATGAGAAACAAACCGACGCCTTCTATTGACACTGGGCGACGCATGGAAGATGTGACGGGCAGTGATCGTTTGGACTAGCTCCAGCTACACAATGGAAACATGATATTACAAACATCTACCAAAACACAGTACAATATGCGCCTGGCGACTCTTAGGAGACACACACGCTAGACATCAGTAAGGATTGCACTGACTGGGCAATCTGTTCGAGCATGAGGTCAAAAGCGCCGTAGACAACCGCATTCTGATTGATTTCAGGAATGTATTCGGTTCGTTTCAGAAGTGTCGTTCACTGAACAAAATGCGGGCATGGGGACTGGATTCGTACTTCGTCGTCCACAGTTCGCGATCTAACGGCTGGCGTCACTGTCTGTAGATCGCGAGGTTTCCAGATCATTTCATTTCAGAAGTTACTCGCAGACAGAGCTCATCAAGTCGTTCTTGCGAAACAAAATCTACAGATGTAAAATTAATTTCAGGGGTACGTCAGGGAAGTCTGACAGAACCGTTACTCCTTGCAAGATACGTAAATGACCTAGTGAGTAACGTTGAAAGCTCCGTGGGCCATTCGCGGACGATGCTATTGTCTGAAGCAAAGTTAAAACACAAGAAGACTTTAGTAAGGTAGGAAGACCTGCAAGCCTACGGCTGAAGAAAAGAATGGGAGGTTACATTGAACGTAAATAAATTTAATGTAATATTTTGCGCGTAATTTGGAAAGACATCCACTATTGTTTGATTACATTACTGGAGGAAATCCCTGGAAATGGTAACTACCATAAAATACCAAGGAGTTTTCTAAAGTGGAACGACCACATAAAATACGAGGGGTGGTCAATAAGTAATGCAACACATTCTTTTTCTCGGCCAGTGATAGTTGAAAAAATTCGGAAGTTGTTGTGGGACATCGTGAAATATTCTCGCTTCAGTCCCTATAGTTTCATGAAGTTACGATGACGATGATGATGATGATGTTTAGTTTGTGAGGCGCTACATTGCGCGGTGATCAGCTCCCTACTAAGTCACAATCTTTACACAGTCCGATCTAGCCACTTTCACGAATGATGATGAAATGATGAGGACGACACAACACCCAGACTCCAGTCAGAGAGAATCCCCAACCTGGCCGAGAATCGAACCCGGGACCCCGTGATCCAGAGGCAGCAATGCTACCCATGAAGTTAAAATGAGTGACGCTGCTATATTTAGTCTTCAAAATGGCATCTGTAACAGAGGTTCATTCCAAGCAGAGAGCTGTCACTGAGTTTCGTTTGGCGGAAAACCAGAGCACCGCCGATATTCGTAGGCGCTTGCAGAATGGCTACGGACACCTGGCAGTGACCAAAAGCACGCTGAGTCGTCGAGGGAGTCGTCTGTGATCATCTCAACAAGCAGTGTTGGAACGTGCGGATACTCTGTTCGAGGTGATCGACGGATGACAGTCAAACACTTCGGTGCTCAGATGGACGTCTTTGTTGGTAGTGGTGACACACTCGTCCACCAGCTTTGGTACTCAACGGCGTGTGCCCGATAGTTTCCTCGCCGTCTAACAGAAGCCCATAAAGAGCAATATAGAACCATCTGTGCTTGCGCATTACGAGGCTGATCGTGATAATTTTTGTCACCATAGCTACAGGCGATGGAACATAGTTCACTTCGGTCATGACGATCCGAACGACAACATCAAAAAAGAAAGCGAAAATAAGCTACAAAGTTTACGTGAATGGCCAAGAAAGCCCTTTAAGAACTTTTAGAGAAAACCCATCAATATATATACATGTTTAAAAATCGGTAATTCTACAAACGATGGAGGACTTTTACGTACATATGCTGGGAACAGCTTCTACGTCATATCCGTCAAATCATGTTTCGTCACACCCGTTTCAGTAGTTCTATATCGTTGTGTTAAGCCTATTCCGCAATCTATTTATCGGAAAATAAGTGCTGTCCTACCTGCTCACTGTATCGCCACAGATATAATCGCGCGCCGCAAAAGGGCCGGTACAACGTTGTGAAACAGCCTGCAGAAGCATCTTGTTATATTTTTAGGTTAGCAGAGCGGCGACTCTTTCTCTCGTTCATTGCTCTGTAACTTTTAAGTGAGTTCCTGAGTTAAAGTGTGGAATCAAAACGGCTGTTATCCCCACAAACGTGTTAATAACCTGAAAAAATTGTTACATATGTGGAGATGCGACATTTGGACAAAGGAAGAGAATTTGTCACAAAAACTGAAAAAGCTTTTTTCCTATATTTCGGGTGTCGTTTAGGATACAAATCAAAAGCATGGGCTCCTCATGTTTGTTGAATATGTTCATCAACTGTAAATCCATGGATGAAAGGAAAAAAAGTTTTCAAGCGTTTTGCAGTGCTGCCATTTGGTGTGAATCCGCAAACGACGAAACATATTGATTCTTCTGGACTTCTGGTTGATGCTTCCACTCGATAAAGGATTTAACTAAAAATAAGAGCATCATACAGTAGCCTAATATGCCAAGTGCGATGTGTTCAGTGCCTCATGGAGTGGGTCTTCCAGTTCCAGATCTTTCAGTAGCCACAACAATAAACTTTTCTAGTGACAAATAAAGACCAGTCAGGTAAATACCATCCTTCGACATCTAACAATCCCTCCCTTATACAGAGAAACGCACAAAATCACAAGAAGTGAACTCAGTGATTGTGTTAGAAACTTGGAGTTTCCAAGACATAAAGTCGAACTATTTCGTCTTGTTTCATGGAGTGGAATCTTTTGGAAGATGCACCTGGTGTACGTACCTTCCAACAAAGCCAAAAGCCAGTCGAAGTTTTTCAACACAGCAAATGAAATGACATACTCTGCGGATGTTGAAGGTTTGATGTAAGAACTCTTTATCTTATATAAACAGTACGACTTGAGACTTTTCATAGATGATTCGAAAACTATTTTGAAAGCTGTGCTATTAGAAAATGGCAACGTGCTTCCTTTTGGGCCAGTGTCATATGTAGCCCTGGCAAAGGAAAATTACATCATGATGACAGATATTTTACACAGTATCGACTATGATAAGTATCAGTGGCTCACATGGGCTGATTTAAAAGTCATTGATATGCTTATGGGCCTAAAAGATGGGTGCAGCGAGTAGTGTTGCTACATTTATAAGTGGGAAAGCCGTGCTAAGGAATTATATTACAAACAGAAGGACCGGCCACGGCGTAAAGCTTTATTGCCTGGCAATAAACTTGTTCCACGGGAGCCACTTGTGAACCACAGTAAAGTCCTGCCACCACCACTACATGCGAAGCCAAGATTGATTAATTCACTTGGAAAAACAGTGAATAAGACCAAAGAAGGCGCGTTGGAATATTTGTGTGGAAAAATAACTTTACTGAGTGCTGAGAAGATCAAGCAAGGAGTATTCATTGGTCCACAAATACGTAAGGCCCTTGGAGGGCAGCATTTAGAGTGTATTCTCAGTCTTGATAGGTTAAACGCGTGCCAACCGTTTCATAAAGTTACGGTATGCAGCAGGAGGGCTGAAAATTACAGTGAACTTGGGACTGAATTTATTTGCGCGTATGAGAAACTGAAATGCAAAATGTCACTTAAAATGCACTTAATTCACTCGCATTTCGAAATTTTCCTGCATATTGTGGGACGTTTAGTGATGAACGTTGTGAGAGAGTTCACCAACAAATATCTGTAACAGAACATCGATTCGGCGTTTCAATGTTGGCACATTTTTGCTGGACTTTGCAGAAAGAGTCGCGTCTTCCCCGTAAGCGGCAGGCGGAGAGCAAACGCGTGTTGTAAACAAGGTAACTGTTAAAAGCGTAAAGCACTTTGGTTTATTACTCCACATGTTTTATGAATAGGCTAGACTTAACGATTTTGCATTCCTCACACATAGCTTACTAAATATCTAAAAAACGAGAGGCTATCTGATAAAAATGATGTGATATATGTATTCAGCATCCTTTAAATTGTATAAATTCATCTAAATATTCTTGTAATTATTGAAAATTTTGAATGGAGTATGAAAAATATAGCTATCAGTTTTTCAGTAAAAGCACAAACTTCAATATTCTATATTTAAGAAACTGGAACCATTCTAAAAAAAACTGCGTCGAATGAAGCGCAAAAATACTGTCAAATGTTTGGTAGTTAAATGTGTGTTGGGCTGTGCTACGCTTGTTAGACTATTGCCTATTATGAAATGAGAAAAACATAACAATTTCAATGACTTCCAAACCTGAGTTAATATAGATTTTTGATTGTCATTTTCAGCTTCATCGCTCTCAGATCCATCTTAATAAACTATTTTGGCCCTTGTAAAAAACAAACAGTTAAAATTTGTTGGCTGGTATAATCAGATAGTCCCTCACTTGCAACAGGTACCTCATTACGTGACATTCGACCTCCAAAGCTACAACCAGCTGCAGAATGTAATTAAATGCGACCTTATGGTGTGCAGTGGATTATTGTTCTTATCTTCCCATCTGTCCAGGATAGTGCTCCCTCTATCCTGAGTTTCCTCAAAATGTGTCGTGGGCGCATGTCCTCTTGTATCAGAAGGACGTTCCCAAGAAGGAATTTGATGAGCCGTACCATTGGACGTACAGCTTCAAGAACGTTCCTCAGCTCCAATAGATGTTTTATCGCGCAAAGTTTCCAAAAGCTATCGGAGAGTTACTGTCTGAGCCACAGTTTTTAGACTATGTTCGTGTTCGACATAGGCTCTGGTTCGGTTGTAATTGTTACATCTGAATCGTCTCCTTGTGATCGGCCTTCGGTTCACAGCGGCATCAACAGTAATCAAGATGATGTTCAACTGTACCTCACTAAGTCTTTTGAGTCCCAATACACTCTGCAGGCAACGCTTAATAGTGCCCATTATTCCTCCCCACCATCCTCTCCTGATGTAATGAATTTCCATATACTACTGTGGTGGGGAAGGAATTGGTGTCTTTGTGGTTGTTAACGCCTTTCAGTGTCGTGATAGGTAAATTTTTGCAGTGTGGAATGTTTTCTCGTTGACTGTGTATATCGCATAAGGTAGTCCACATCTTCCAGCGAATGGAGTGCGATGAGAAACTTATCTGTTGACAAGTATGTACAATGTTCGAGGTAAGTTGGATATCCAAGCTCGCCAATGTGCTCCTAGGTCCCAGGGTACGAATTCATCCCAGCCAGTTCCCTGCACCATGCGTCCTGGAATATGAATTTCCCAACAAGAGAGCCAGGGAAGAACAGTTCAATTGAATCACAGGACCTAGCGGTACACTGCAAGAGCTATCGTCTGGTGAATAGTGGCAAGTGTTAAAAAAGTGTTCATACCAATGATGTTCAACCTATATTTTGGCTGGTCCTTCCACTCCCAGACAACCTTACGCCAGTAGTGCGTACCATTCTGATCTGATAGCTGGGGCGTGGTTGTTTCTGGAAGCTGAAGGACTGAATTAGATTGAACATTATCCATATGTATAAATTATCTCCCGAGCGATTGTGGAAGATGACGGTGGGGAGCAAAAGTAGGCCTTGGGTTCACAGCGATATCAACAATAATCAAGGTGATGTTAAATTGTTCCTCACTAAGTCTTTTGTGTCCCAATATACTCTCCAGCCAACGCTTTATAGTGCCCACTATTCCTCCTCATCATATATGGACGATGTCCGAGGTACAATTATATATATATATATATATATATATATATATATATATATATATATATATATACTCCTGGAAATGGAAAAAAGAACACATTGACACCGTTGTGTCAGACCCACCATACTTGCTCCGGTCACTGCGAGAGGGCTGTACAAGCAATGATCACACGCACGGCACAGCGGACACACCAGGAACCGCGGTGTTGGCCGTCGAATGGCGCTAGCTGCGCAGCATTTGTGCACCGCCGCCGTCAGTGTCAGCCAGTTTGCCGTGGCATACGGAGCTCCATCGCAGTCTTTAACAGTGGTAGCATGCCGCGACAGCGTGGACGTGAACCGTATGTGCAGTTGACGGACTTTGAGCGAGGGCGTATAGTCGGCATGCGGGAGGCCGGGTGGACGTACCGCCGAATTGCTCAACACGTGGGGCGTGAGGTGTCCACAGTACATCGATGTTGTCGCCAGTGGTCGGCGGAAGGTGCACGTGCCCGTCGACCTGGGACCGGACCGCAGCGACGCACGGATGCACGCCAAGACCGTAGGATCCTACGCAGTGCCGTAGGGGACCGCACCGCCACTTCCCAGCAAATTAGGGACACTGTTGCTCCTGGGGTATCGACGAGGACCATTCGCAACCGTCTCCATGAAGCTGGGCTACGGTCCCGCACACCGTTAGGCCGTCTTCCGCTCACGCCCCAACATCGTGCAGCCCGCTTCCAGTGGTGTCGCGACAGGCATGAATGGAGGGACGAATGGAGACGTGTCGTCTTCAGCGATGAGAGTCGCTTGTGCCTTGGTGCCAATGATGGTCGTATGCGTGTTTGGCGCCGTGCAGGTGAGCGCCACAATCAGGACTGCATACGACCGAGGCACACAGGGCCAACACCCGGCATCATGGTGTGGGGAGCGATCTCCTACACTGGCCGTAAACCATTGGTGATCGTCGAGGGGACACTGAATAGTGCACGGTACATCCAAACCGTCATCGAACCCATCGTTCTACCATTCCTAGACCGGCAAGGGAACTTGCTGTTCCAACAGGACAATGCACGTCCGCATGTATCCCGTGCCACCCAACGTGCTCTAGAAGGTGTAAGTCAACTACCCTGGCCAGCAAGATCTCCGGATCTGTCCCCCATTGAGCATGTTTGGGACTGGATGAAGCGTCGTCTCACGCGGTCTGCACGTCCAGCACGAACGCTGGTCCAACTGAGGCGCCAGGTGGAAATGGCATGGCAAGCCGTTCCAAAGGACTACATCCAGCATCTCTACGATCGTCTCCATGGGAGAATAGCAGCCTGCATTGCTGCGAAAGGTGGATATACACTGTGCTAGTGCCGACATTGTGCATGCTCTGTTGCCTGTGTCTATGTGCCTGTGGTTCTGTCAGTGTGATCATGTGATGTATCTGACCCCAGGAATGTGTCAATAAAGTTTCCCCTTCCTGGGACAATGAATTCACGGTGTTCTTATTTCAATTTCCAGGAGTATATATATATATATATATATATATATATATATATATATATATATATAGGGTGAGTCACCTAACGTTACCGCTGGATATATTTCGTAAACCACATCAAATACTGACGAACCGATTCCACAGACCGAACGTGAGGAGAGGGGCTAGTGTAACTGTTTAATACAAACCATACAAAAATGCAAGAAAGTATGTTTTTTAACACAAACCTACGTTTTTTTAAAAATGGAACCACGTTAGGTTTGTTGGCACATCTGAACACATAAACAAATACGTAATCAGTGCCGTTTGTTGCATTGTAAAATGTTAATTACATCCGGAGATATTGTAACCTAAAGTTGACGCTTGAAACCTCCGACGTTCAGTTGCGTGTTGTAACAAACACGGGCCACGGTCGGCGAGCAGCATCTGCAGGGACAAGTTTACGATGACGACCGTGTTTACGAGTGTGGCTGTAGTGCACTGTTGTGGTTTGGTCTAGCTGTCGCAAGGGTCCACATGTAGCGCTTGCTGCTATTGTTATTATGCATTCGTCTCCGCACGCAGACCAACTGTAGTACACCGTGTTACCAGACGTCTGTGATAGTGTAGTGTTGTAGGAACTGTGACCATGGTGTATTCGAACTCTGAAAAGGCGGAGTTGATACTCATCTATGGCGAGTGTCGACGAAATGCAGCTGAAGCCTGCAGGGTGTATGCAGAACGGTACCCGGACAGAGAGCATCCAACGTGCCGCACATTGCAAAACATCTACTGCCAACTGTATGCAACAGGTATGGTCGTAGCAAGCAAACGGGTCCGTAACAGGCCCGTCACAGGAGAAGCGCGTGCAGTTGGTGTGTTAGCTGCTGTTGCCATGAACCCACACATGAGTACACGGGACATTGCGAGAGCCGGTGGACTGAGTCAAAGTAGTGTCATGCGCATACTGCATCGTCACCGCTTTCACCCGTTTCATGTGTCGTTACATTGCATATACAATATGTACAACAACCAAGAGGGAATAATAAGAGTGGACGATCAAGAACGAAGTGCTCGTGTTAAGAAGGGTGTAAGACAAGGCTGTAGCCTTTCGCCCCTACTCTTCAATCTGTACATCGAGGAAGCAATGATGGAAATAAAAGAAAGGTTCAGGAGTGGAATTAAAATACAAGCTGAAAGGATATCAATGATACGATTCGCTGATGACATTGCTATCCTGAGTGAAAGTGAAGAAGAATTAAATGATCTGCTGAACGGAATGAACAGTCTAATGAGTACACAGTATGGCTTGAGAGTAAATCGGAGAAAGACGAAGGTAATGAGAACTAGTAGAAATGAGAACAGCGAGAAACTTAACATCAGGATTGATGGTCACGAAGTCAATGAAGTTAAGGAATTCTGCTACCTAGGCAGTAAAATAACCAATGACGGACGGAGCAAGGAGGACATCAAAACCAGACTCGCTATGGCAAAAAAGGCATTTATGGCCAAGAGAAGTCTACTAATATCAAATACCGGCCTTAATTTGAAGAAGAAATTTCTGAGGATGTACGTCTGGAGTACAGCATTGTATGGTAGCGAAACATGGACTGTGGAAAAACCGGAACAGAAGAGAATCGAAGCATTTGAGATGTGGTGCTACAGACGAATGTTGAAAATTAGGTGGACTGATAAAGTAAGGAATGAGGAGGTTCTACGCAGAATCGGAGAGGAAAGGAATATGTGGAAAACACTGATAAGGAGAAGGGACAGGATGATGGGACATCTGTTAAGACATGAGGGAATGACTTCCATGGTACTAGAGGGAGCTGTAGAGGGCAAAAACTGTAGAGGAAGACAGAGATTGGAATACGTCAAGCAAATAATTGAGGACGTAGGTTGCAAGTGCTACTCTGAGATGAAGAGGTTAGCACAGGAAAGGAATTCGTGGCGGGCCGCATCAAATCAGTCAGTAGACTGATGACAAAAAAAAAAAAAAAAAACATCAGTAATTACATGGTGATGACTTTAATCATCAAGTGCAATTCTGTCAATGGGCATTAACAGAGAATGCGTTGCAGTTCTACCTGTTTACCGATGAAGCGGGTTTCACAAACCACGGGGCAGTGAATCTACGGAACATGCATTGCTGGTCCGTGGACAATCCTCGCTGGCTCAGACAGGTAGAGCGACAGCGACCGTGGACTGTAAATGTATGGTGCGGAATCATTGGCGACCACCTCATTGGTCCTCACTTCATTGCAGGGGCCCAGACAGCTGCAACATACATCGCGTTTCTACAGAATGATCTGCCAACGTTGTTCGAAAATGTCCCACTGGAAACGCGTCGACGTATGTGGTATCAGCATGATGGTGCAACTGCACATTCCGCAATTAACACTAGGCTGACCCTTGACAGGATGTTCGACGGGCGTTTCGTAGGACGTGGAGGACGCATAAATTGGTCAGCCCGTTCTCCTGATCTTACACCTCTGGACTTCTTTCTGTGGGGTACGTTAAAGGAGAATGTGTACCGTGATGTGCCTACAATCCCAGAGGATATGAAACAACGTAATGTGGCAGCCTGCGGCGACATTACACCAGATGTACTGCGGCGTGTACGACATCCATTACGCCAGAGATTACAATTGTGTGCAGCAAATAATGGCCACCACATTGAACATCTATTAGCCTGACACGTCGGGACACACTCTATTCCACTCCGTAATTGAAAACGGAAACCACGTGTGTACGTGTACCTCACCCCTCATGGTAATGTACATGTGCGACAGTGAAAAATACCAATAAAAAGGTGTTAGCATGTGGACGTAATGTGCTGTTCCAGTCTCTTCTGTACCTAAGGTCCATCACCGTTTCCTTTGGACCCCTACGTAATTCGGTGCTCTACGATACACACGATCGAACAGCGGAGGAGTGGTACTCAAGCGTCAACTTTAGGTTACAATATCTCCGGATGTAATTAACATTTTACAATGCAACAAACGGCACTGATTACGTATTTGTTTATATGTTCAGATGTGCTAACAAAACTAACGGGGTTCCATTTAAAAAAACGTAGGTTTGTGTTAAAAAACATACTTCCTTGCATTTTTGTATGGTTTGTATCAACCAATTACACTAGCCTCTCTCCTCACGTTCGGTCTGTGGAATCGATTCGTCAGTATTTGATGTGGTTTACGAAATATATCCAGCGGTAATGTTAGGCGACTCACCCTGTATATATATACACCTTAATACTTGTATTGGGTCAGGCTATGCACAAGCTGTTGTTTTTTTGGCTTTGGGTTTCAGGTACATTGATCTGTTATGGAGTCTCGAGTCATGTCATGGAGGGAGTGGGCTTTCTTCGCAAGGACCAGGAGAGATACGAGAGTAAAATCCGAGAATTGATATAGGACGGGAACATCGCACAGCTACCGGCGTATCTTCGCGCAACTATGGGGACTCCGGTGCAGGCGATAACGGAGCATACTGGTCAGGCGAGCGTGACGATCGAGCACTGCGTCACTTCTTTGTCAGAGAAAGAGCAGACCTTAAATTTTCTTCGGTTTAGTGCCCCATCGCTCACTCAGCTGTACCGCATGCAGGCGCATATTGCTCACTGGTTGTGTACAGTTGAAGACCTGGCTTAAATAGCCACGGATATCCAGTCCAAACCTGACGTGGATCAACTACATAACACAGTGGTAAATTTGCAAATTAGTTTGAGTGCCTTGGAGTCAGAGAGTCATCAAGGGCTCAGTGAGTTGGAAAATCCAGTGGTTGCCGAAAGTGAAACCGTTTCTCTGGGACCCAGAAGTGGCGATATAGAGAATCCGCTGCCCAGTAATGTTAAATTATCTAATCCCTTCTTGAATGTGTTGCGCAGGGTAGAATGCCTTGCTATCGATACTCAAAAGGGGTTGGTTAAATTTTTGTGGTTTACTGTTACTTTAGAAGAACGCGTTAGCGTTTTTAAAATGCCGTGGAAACCGTTTTTCAGTTGCTGCATCCTTTGTTTCAAGGGTCCTTGGCCGAAATGTTCAGTGAGGATTCAGCGGGGAAGGGCTATTTAAGATAAATGCGCACCCTTGTGCTTCCAAGCCAAGCTTGTGTTTACGTGGGTGGGGTTTATCAGCCAACCGTTCGCGTTGCACTTACGTTTTCCATCCCGCGCGACCGTTAATTATTTAACTTTCCACCTCGTGGCGTGATTTGAAGCTGAGTCTTGGTTGGCCTCTTAACTTTCTTACTATCGGGTGTAAGTGTGGGTGGTTGTCTTGGCCAGTTACTTTATTACCTTTCAGCGGCTTTTAACGCTGCTAGCGTGTTATCTGATGACTTCAGTTTTATTCGTTTTACTTAAAAATTTCTTTTCTGTTCATGAGGCTATCATTGTATGTGTGTGCCTTGGGGCCTGTTTTCATTAGTTGCTTAGGAAAGGAGGAGCGTGGTGAGTAGTGTATCGGGCCTGTCCTAAGTCATTTCGAGTCCGTTCATCAGGACTGCATTGCCCAACGTGTGGTATTTCATATGGGGCAGCTGTAATTGTTTCTTCGTTCCTTTTAGTGGACTCTCTTTTAGGTAAACCTCAATTGTTTGCTGTGTTTTAGTGAAATACTTTCAGAAATGTTCGTGGACCACCTATTTGAAGACCGTTTTCTCAGAACCTTTGAAGAGATTGTTATGTAACTTCAATTGGTAAAATATTATCTTGCTTCCCATATTAAAATTTGGAGTAAATATTTCGATAATAGTAACCAGTGGTACGCAAGGTTTAGAAACCGGTGGCTCGCAAGATTTGTATATTTTTGGAAAGAGAATAACATTTCTTGTAAATTTAGATTTTCATACTTCATGTTCCCATGAATGACTTCGGAGGGTTGAGACCAAGGATTTGAATTAACATTATAACCTTTTGCTATTTAATCTCGCTGAAATATTTGATAAATTGTTATCGATTATTAGTAATTGTTTTCAAGTAATTTAATTTAAGAGTTTTGTCTTAATATGTCAAGGTCCTCTTACATTGGTCAGTCAGGCAGAGACATATCAACTAGGCTGGCTGAACATGAACGCAGCTGGAGGTTGCAGAATTCAGACTCTGAATTTGCTGAGCATGTACTAAGTGAGGGTCACAACTACCAGCCAATGTCCCATGTACTTCACTTAGCAAACAAAGGCCATAAACTCAACTTGCTGGAAGCCCTGGAAATTAACAAACATCTTGCTCACAGTCCAGATCTCATCGTAAATGACCAGACACAGGTCAACAGTTCCCCACTCCTAAACTTCATATAATCATCTCTGTTGTTCATTACTTCCCACACTGTCTCTTCCTACATATTCCCATTTTCCTGTATTCATAAAGTTGTTTTGTTTTGTTGAAGTTGTCTTTGTATTCCATATAGACTGTAGTTTCAATAGTTAAAGCTTTCTTTTGACTGATACTTGTACTAATGTCCATGTTTAACACCGCTTGTAGTTGTCTCATCAAATACTGTTCATATTTTACTTTGCTCATTTATTTAATGAAAACTGTTACACAGCCACTGCTTTGATTATAATGTTAATGTTAAAATGCAGTACCACCACACTCTCAAACTGTAGGTTCCCTCAAACTCCTCCATTTTCCTGCATTTATTTATTTCTGTTTGTCTTATTGATATTGCGTAAGTTCCTTATGTATTCTGTAGTTACATTGATAATTGTCTCTTCTTTTAATTGGTTTGTGTATCACTCTCCATTTTTCCTACCTCCTGATGTAGCCTTGTCTATTACTAATTTTATTTTATTTTATTAGTTTTGTTTATTAATAGAAACTGTTATGTAGGCATGCTATTCCTATTTTGTGCTAAAGGTTTTCCTGTCTACTCCATTGTTATTTATGCACTGTTCACTTTTTACTTTTTCATAGCAAAGATGTTACTTACTGTATGTTTCTACTTCAGTCTAGACGTGTTAGTTCTCTTCCAATGTTGTTTGCAAACATTTTAAGTTCTTTGGTGATAATACTCAGTAAATGTCTGAAGATGGCCTTGTAAGCCGAAAACCGGTTAACAATAAAAGTAATATTGTAGAACAAAAGCAAACTGGTGCTTTTCTTTTATTCCTCTTAGCCTAATTAGTAAATTTATCCTACTGGCAAGTGTTAATAAAAACCTTCATACGAATGATGTTCAACCCGTAATTGGCCTGGTCCTTCCACTCCCAGTCAACTTTACGTCCGTAGTGCGTACTTTTCAGATCTGGTAGCTGACGAACAGTAGAAAACATGGAGACGCCAGGAGACGTGTGGATGACGACCAGCCGTCCACCTCCAGACTTGGACGGCCAAAGCATTGTTGTGTCCTCTCCTGGTTCTAGCGCGCGTCCCTCGTGTCCAGAAAATGCCCAACCAGACTTGGAAGTCACAAAGGTAGTACAACAAACAGCCTGCCCGTTGCCCCGAAGACCTGTGCTGTCCGTTCTGCTTCATTGACTGCCTCTACCGGGAAAACGGTCTCAACGACACTCGCGGAAAACATGTCACGTCCCCTTCACGCTGAAGATTGTTTCAGGAACACAGTCGATCGCGCAACGGTTCCTCCGGCTCTTCTAATAACTTCTTGGTGTCACTTGGGTCGATACAGAGGTCGGTGTTCCAGTCCACATCTAAAACTTGACTCTGTGCATGGGGTTCTCGATTTTCGACATTCCAAATGGTTCTAAGTTGTTTGTAGTTGGTTGCCCGTTTCGATAAGGGGAAGCTGATCAGTTTCATTAGGGCTACAAGTTCACAGTATCTCTTTCCACTCCGATCGCAAATTCGTCCATGTATGTATTCCTGTTTATAAGGGGCGCCACGGTGGGAAATAATATTGTACACCTATTGTTGTGTTCTCTTAGAGTTGCCGAGAGTTTACGCGCTGTAGTTCAGACCGAATGGGATCCTGGTGATGAGGTATTGTATTATGTTGGCTCAAATGGCTCTGAGCACTATGGGACTTAACATCTGAGGTCATCAGTCCCCTGGAACTTAGAACTACTTAAACCTAACTAACCTAAGGACATCACACACATCCATGCCCGAGGCAGGATTCGAACCTGCGACCGTAGCGGTCGCGCGGTTCCAGACTGGAGCGCCTAGAACCGCTCGACCACAACGACCGGCTGTATTATGTCGTCCATCGTTTGAAGATCTCCCGTTTCGTTCCGGTTCGTTCTGAACCAGAAGAATCTGAGCAAATCTTTGTCTTCTTCTGTCAAGATCAGTTGAAGAAATGCCTGCGTGATGACCGTTACAACATCAGTTAAATGTAGTCAAAATCGCAGTACTATCCTTAAGATCTCAAGTGGTAGATTCGATCCTACTCTAGTATCTCGTTCAGAGAAGGGGAACTTCTTTCATGAACTGACGCCTCGAAGAGTATTCTCCATTTATTGTCATTTTTCTCTTCCTCACTGCATAATAAGGGAGATAAAACAGGGTCTTCCCTCTTTCCTGAGAGCTGAGTGGAAGCAACCTCTACTTGCCCCTTCGTAATACAGTCTAACATTAAGTCGTAGCACATTCGCTTAAAGGCTTCTTGATACTGAAGTCTTGTCGTCATGTGATTGAATCGTTTCTCTGCGTTCAGTCTTCGAAGGGTTTTATCGTGTCTTTTGGGAAGTGAAACCAATGGTTCAAATGGCTCTGAGCTCTATGGGACTTAACTACTCAGGTCATCAGTCCCCTAGAACTTAGAAATACTTAAACCTAACTAATCTAAGGACATCACACACATCCACGCCCGAGGTAGGATTCGAACCTGCGACCGTAGCGGTCGCGCGGTTCCAGACTGTAGCGTCTAGAACCGCTCGGCCACTCCGGCCGGCGAAACCAATGGTCATTGATACTTTATACAGAAGGAATGCTCTGTACTCCTCAAGAAGTCTTGTGTCCTTGTTGCTCATTGATCACTCTTGATTAGCAATAATCGCTAGATTCTGCAAGACCCAAAAGCGTCTGAAGTCGAAACCGAGGGCTATTACATGCAGACGTATGGACAATATCACAGGTCTGCACTTTTGAGTTCACTGTGCCAAAATAAACCTTTCATAGACGGCGCTGTTCTTAAAGTGAAGGAAACTGCGATTACACTGTCCACCCAAAACGTTCAGAGGTTGATTTTATTCCTGGCATATAAGTGACGCTAGTACAGTAGCAATAGTGGCAGCTTGTGTCAGTTTTATTGTCACACAAATCGAAATGGAACAGCATTTCTGAATATATTGTTTAAAATAGCCTTCAGAATGTTTTGAAGAAGGCAAAGTTCGTGCGAAGTTTATCCCGCACACCTTGACCCCCCGGATAAAAACAACGACGTATGGACCTCTGCCGCAATTTGACTGAAATGCGATACGCTGATAGTTTTTTCTGGAAAAATTCATCAGGTATGACGAGACTTCTACCACAAAACGATAAAGTGTAGAAATTCGTATGGAGGATCAACGCTTTGACGACATAACCGAGATAAAATCTAACGGAAGGCCCGAGTTGAACAGCGTCCTAAAGAAGGATTATTCTGATAGTTTAACGTATTTTTATGAACGTTCTGTGCATTGTGCTCAAGGTGGGGAGGGCGTGGGGAGAAGACTAAGTAGAACAGCTCAAGAATTAAAGCAACTACCTTTAAACTTTTCTCGGTTCGTTTATTAAAACAGTCTCGAAATATTTTGGACTGACGAAGTATAAATACTTGCAGACTGTAGCGTTGGGTTTTATGTGGTAATTTGTGCTGCAGTGCTGTGGAAGGAAATAAGATTAGGATTTAGCTCTCAGTCCACCACGAAATCACTAGAGACAGAGCACTATCTGGAATTGGACAAGGATAAGAAAGAGTGCTGGACGTGTCTTTTTCAGTGGAACCGTGCAGTTATTCGTCTTCGAAAATTTAAGAAAATCATGTAATCGGTTGATAGGGATTTAAACCCAGCTCCTTCCAAATGTGACTCCAGTCTCTTAAACCGTAACATCTCCTTGTCAAATGATGTAAGGTTTTTCCGACTTGTTTACCGAAACCAATGAAATAACTTCATGGAAAATCAATTATTCCCACGATATGCGATAGTGGTCTTCGTTTTCTTGCACAACAGATTGCGACATATGCCTTGCGGGCGAGAATCAAAACAGTGCACGAAGTCAGCGTGAGTTACAGCTATCACGTGGTCATCAAGTAGGCATTGCGACGACGGTTGCTGTGTGCTGGCAGTGCGCCGTGATAAAAATCTCACATTCATCGGTAATTATCTGCGATACTTCAGAGCAGTGACTCTGTTAACGTTAGCTCTTTATTTCTCAAGAGGGAGTTCACTAGAGTATACTGCTGTCGAAAGCAGTGTGAGTAAAACACTGAGTATAGGCCTCCTGAGAGTCCGCGTAAATGTAGTC
Organism: Schistocerca americana; assembly: GCF_021461395.2. Taxonomy (NCBI): domain Eukaryota; kingdom Metazoa; phylum Arthropoda; class Insecta; order Orthoptera; family Acrididae; genus Schistocerca; species Schistocerca americana. The sequence continues at coordinate 229,831,992 of NC_060123.1, forward strand.
AGCAATCTGGAATCCTATACTGTTCGGAGCTGGCCACTGTGCCACGCTGACAAAGTTTATGTGTTTACTCTGTGCGCAACAATTGTTTATAACCCACTATGTTCCTGGATTCACGGCTAATAAAACACTCATGCCTTACAATGATCTCTTTCTAGAAGCGTAAACGTACTTGTCTAAGTTGTAGTCTGTAAAAAAACAAATCTGAATTTCTTAGGGAAGATGTGTTTACAAGTGTCTTGCAACATCAGAGAATATGGAAAACTAAAATATAAAGGACCTGAACGTCCACAAGAGACGTTAAAACTTAAAAGGAACTTCCCTGAAGAGGAAGGAGAAGAGGTTTAAATGGTTCAAATGGCTCTGAGCACTATGGGACTTAACTGCCGTGGTCATCAGTCCCCTAGAAATTAGAACTACTTAAACCTAACTAACATAAAGACATTACACACATCCATGCCCGAGGCAGGATTCGAACCTGCGACCGTAGCGGTCTCGCGGTTCCAGACTGCAGCGCCTAGAACCGCACGGCCACTTCGGCCGGCGAAGGAGAAGAGGAAGAAAAATAAAGCGAGTGTTCCGTTAGGATGAGCTACAAAATTGCACTACATGTAAAAAAGTTCTTGCGCCCTTCACGGATGGTGGTTTAATGAAAGAATAGTTGGAAGGTGTATCTAAACATTTATGTCCACTTCAGGTAAAACAATTTCACTTCGTGCCATCATCAAAGGCGCGCGGATTATAGCAGACGAGATTCAGAGTCAGCTTGTAAAATGTTTGTAATGTGTTGCATATTGTTTGGATCAAAAACGGCTCTGAGCACTATGGGACTTAACATCTGAGGTCATCAGTCCCCTAGACTTAGAACTACTTAAACCTAACTAACCTAAGGAGAACACACACATCCATGCCCGAGGCAGGATTCGAACCTGCGACCATAGCAGCAGCGCAGTTCTGGACTGAAGCGCCTAGAACCGCTCGGCCACAACGACCGCCTATTGTTTGGCGCTCAATGAAAGTGTAGGTATCGCAGGAATACAGTTGTATGTGACAATCTCAGCAGCGATGAACAGACTCCAGAAAATGTAGGTTTACCGGGGAATTTTTTAGTTCATATGTCAACAGAAGGGGCGCCAATCATGTTAGGAAGTTAATCAGAATCTGCAGCCTAACTGAATGGGAAAATTAAAACTATTGCAGAACCAAATTGGCACTGATCTGCAGGCTGAAGTAACTGATCTGCAGGCTGAAGTAACCGATATGCAATGCGATAGGGATGATAAAGAGAGCTTAGTTCTCCAGGCACTTCCCGCAGGACCGATATCTTCGTTTACGAAAGTCTCCAGATGCCTTCCCACCCTCTTCTCAGTGACGATGTAGGGATTGCAGTACTCACTGCTCGCAGACCAGCGCGCACAATCTGCTCGCTCAACGCATCTGCTGTGATGTCCTGACGTGGCCAGATCCTAGAGACACATGTGGAGGAGCACTGTCTTGTTGAAAACTGACGTCACGATACTGCCGCGTTAAAAGAGAGGAAGAAGACTGTCCAGGGCGTAACGTTGTAACGTCAGAGTTTCCTCATTTCTATCAGCCGTGACCTGTGGTCATATCCCATGGCTCCCCACACTATGACGCCAGAGTAACACTGTTGCACCTCTCCAAACCACTGGAAGATTGGAACCTATCCCCAAGTGACAACCATACTCTCCGACGATGGTTATCCTGGGTAGTACAGAAATGTGATTCATCACTGAACAAAATGCGACGGCATTCATCAGCAGTCCATGCTTCACGATGACGGCACCATTCCAAACGCAGCCGTTTTTGTTATAGCGTTAACGGAAAACCAGACCTGTAACAGTAATGCTCTGGTTTGGCTGCTGATAGTCTCCGGGGGATAACAGAGAATGTAGCAGGGAGACGATTATTTATTCTCGGATGTCATGCGTAGACATAGACGGCTTCGAGATACTTGGTGGACATTCCTTCTGGCGGTCAGACATGATAAACAGAAACCTAGATGACGAGTGTGTTTGCCGTCACGTTCCCATGTAGTCACTGGGCTACTATCAGATCTGAATAGCCACAGCCGGCCGGTGTGGCCTAGCGGTTCTAGGCGCTACAGTCTGGAACCGCGCGACCGCTACTATCGCAGGTTCTAATCCTGCCTCGGGAATGGATGTGGGTGATGTCCTTAGGTTGGTTAGGTTTAAGTAGTTCTAAGTTCTAGGGGACTGATGACCTCAGATGTTAAGTCCCATAGTGCTCAGAGCCATTTGAATCATTTTCGACGTTCCTTGGCAATATGTGTCGTACCACTGAGCGAATTCTCTATCGTCGTAGCCAGAACAGCTTCTTCGTGTTCTCTGTGAGTTGCAGTCTTCTTTCTTGTCCTCATCTTGACGTTCAAGATGCCTGTCCGCACTAGCGTCTTAATAACTGGTGCAACTGCCTGGCGCATCGGTCATTGGCGATCCAGACAGATAGCCCTATACCGCTGTACTGTTTTTAGAGCATTTCTTTAACATTCATCATATAATTGTGGTAGATCCAAGTGCTCCTCATTGGTGTACAAGTCTGCACGCAACGAATGTTGAAGCAGAAATGAGCGGCCTGAGCCGCAGACAAGTAAACAGGCAAATTTGTTGACATTCTGACACAGCATAGCGCGAGAGCTCCGCTTGGCGGTGTTTGCACCGCTAATGCCGATTCCAGGTACCGTGCTCTCAAATTTAGGACATTTCTCGAATTTTTTTACGACGGGTTTCAAAGTCAACATTAACAAACGCTATATCACTGCAACTGTCTTCTCAGGAGCTATCGAATTCAGGTATAAAAATTATACGACTCCATGTTTAAAACAGTACTTGTTTCAATATTTTCGTTGTTACCAACGCCAAAAAGGTTAACAAACAAAAAAATATGTGCCCCTCGACGCTCTAAAATTTGCCGAAACCCGTCCGGGAATCGAAACCGGAGCGCCTTGACAGGGAGTCAGTAACGCTATCCACAAGACCACTAGCTGCTGACGACATTACTGATAAGTGAAATAAGTTTAATCTCTCAGTTTCATCTCCAGATCATTAAACGAAATAGTTTACGGAACAATCTAGCACAGACGACGGGTGAAAGTATATGATTAATCTATGTACAGAGTTATTACAAATGATTGAAGCGATTTCACAGCTCTACAATAACTTTATTATTTGAGATATTTTCACAATGCTTTGCACACACATACAAAAACTCAAAAAGTTTTTTTAGGCATTCACAAATGTTCGATATGTGCCCCTTTAGTGATTCGGCAGACATCAAGCCGATAATCAAGTTCCTCCCACACTCGGCGCAGCATGTCCCCATCAATGAGTTCGAAAGCATCGTTGATGCGAGCTCGCAGTTCTGGCACGTTTCTTGGTAGAGGAGGTTTAAACACTGAATCTTTCACATAACCCCACAGAAAGAAATCGCATGGAGTTAAGTCGGGAGAGCGTGGAGGCCATGACATGAATTGCTGATCATGATCTCCACCACGACCGATCCATCGGTTTTCCAATCTCCTGTTTAAGGAATGTCGAACATCATGATGGAAGTGCGGTGGAGCACCATCCTGTTGAAAGATTAAGTCGGCGCTGTCGGTCTCCAGTTGTGGCATGAGCCAATTTTCCGGCATGTCCAGATACACGTGTCCTGTAACGTTTTTTTCACAGAAGAAAAAGGGGCCATAAACTTTAAACCGTGAGATTGCACAAAACACGTTAACTTTTGGTGAATTGCGAATTTGCTGCACGAATGCGTGAGGATTCTCTACCGCCCAGATTCGCACACTGTGTCTGTTCACTTCACCATTAAGAAAAAATGTTGCTTCATCACTGAAAACAAGTTTCGCACTGAACACATCCTCTTCCATGAGCTGTTGCAACCGCGCCGAAAATTCAAAGCGTTTGGCTTTGTCATCGGGTGTCAGGGCTTGTAGCAATTGTAAACGGTAAGGCTTCTGCTTTAGCCTTTTCCGTAAGATTTTCCAAACCGTCGGCTGTGGTACGTTTAGCTCCCTGCTTGCATTATTCGTCGACTTCCGCGGGCTACGCGTGAAACTTGCCCGCACGCGTTCAACCGTTTCTTCGCTCACTGCAGGCCGACCGTTGATTTCCCCTTACAGAGGCATCCAGAAGCTTTAAACTGCGCATACCATCGCCGAATGGAGTTAGCAGTTGGTGGATCTTTGTTGACCTTCGTCCTGAAGTGTCGTTGCACTGTTATGACTGACTGAAGTGAGTGCATTTCAAGCATGACATACGCTTTCTCGGCTCCTGTCGCCATTTTGTCTCACTGCTCTCTCGAGCGCTCTGGCAGCAGAAACCTGAAGTGCGGCTTCAGCCGAACAAAACTTTATGAGTTTTTCTACGTATCTGTAGTGTGTCGTGACCATACGTCAATGAATGGAGCTACAGTGAATTTATGAAATCGCTTCAATCATTTGTAGTAGCCCTGTACTTTACTGAAGCAAACAAGGAGTTAACCTAAAAGTGCTGCCAGAACTCCACATACAGTATTCAAATGAAACTACACGAAACGAAACAATTGTAATAAACAATAATTATTTTGACGATGACAGAAGGAGCTTGAAACAATTACAAGAACAATATTTTGGTTACGAAACGAAATATAAGCTAGCTGCATAAGACGAGTGATACTTTTTTTCCTACAACAAACACAACATTCACTATTTAATTCGACAGAAAATACTGATATTTTTGTATTTTTCACCGCACGTGCATGTTCTGCTGTTTTCTTGATTAATACTGTGCACTGGGAGCTTTGTACATGCTGCGGGGTTGGGTAGGCCTGAACGAGTTACACCTGTGCTTGAATATGTAGTGCTGGAAACAGCCAAACAACCGCAGGGAATTTCGAGAAGGAGACTTGCCACACGTATTCCTGGAATGAGCTACAGGACGAATGGGAAATAATGCATCGGAATGGACTGTACCCTTGCTACCTCCAGCGAGTTCAGTGTCTTAGTGACACAGACTTTAGTCCTTGACTAACGTGCTGTTAATAAGAAGCTGCAGGCAACCACATGTTTAACAATAACATTTTATTTACAGTCGAAGGAGGGTTCACTTATGATGACACGTTTAATTATAACAGTTATCACATTTAGAGTCATCTAGGCTCCAACCCACATGCTGTGCGTGAGTCTCAGCATCAGCGACGTTTCTCATTGTGTGTGTGGCTAGCGGTAGTATGTGATCGTCTTATTGGGCTGTACACGTTACCAAACAAACTCAACGGGCAGGATTACCTTCGGTTTCTGCGCCATCACCTTGCAGGATTGCTTGAGGATGTTCCCTTAGAACCGCGGGACTGCTACGGTCGCAGGTTCGAATCCTGCCTCGGGCATGGATGTGTATGATGTCCTTAGGTTAGTTAGGTTTAAGTAGTTCTAAGTTCTAGGGGACTGATGACCACAAATGTTAAGTCCCATAGTGCTCAGAGCCATTTGAACCATTTTTTTGTTCCCTTAGAGCAGTGTTAGTCAACCTGGTCCCTACCGCCCACTAATGAGCGTTCTAGCTTTCGTAGGGAGGATAGGCGATATAACATTTCCAAAATATTTTCATTAGGTTTTCGTAAAATTTTGACAGAGTATTTGGTAAGGTATCATTATTATATGCTTTAATTTGCTGTAACTCTGTCTTACATGTTTTATAACATAAAATTAATTCCCAATTTTGTAAATCACGATTACTATGAAACCGGTGGGTGTTTAAAATTTTTTACTGCTAACAGAGATACAGATGTGGACGATAAGTGGAAAAAATTGACTGCCCCTGCCTTAGAGCAACGTCGGTGGATGTGGTACATGCATGATGAAGCACCGCATATTTTTCTGCTATAGCGAGACAACAGCTAACGCTCCGATATGGTCGAGGATGGATTGGGCGAGGAGTTCCTGCACCGTGGCCTTCAAGATCGTTGTATCCGAGCTCAGTCAGTTTCTATGTTTGGGGCCATAAACGTGTAGTGTACGCTACTCAAGTTCACGTGGTGGAAAAACCAGAACAGGGACTCGTCAACGCTTTTCAAAAATTTCCAAATAATCGAGGCATGTATGAAAGGATTGGAACCTCACTGCGGCGACGGGTACACGCCTGCATCCAGGTACAAGGAGGACACTTTGAACACCTGCTTTAACTACGAGTGTAGTCGTGTAATCGTAGTCACGTTCATCCGAAACACCTGAACTTCTACTGAAGTAACAGTATTGTTACCTTTTCCTAACTGGGATGAATACTACGCAGAATCAAATCAGTGGTGGCTGGTAACCACGAAGTCACAATTCTCCAGCAAACGGTTCGCTTTCGTGCCTATGTTTACTGAGACTTTTCTACTACTAGTGTCGTGCACTTTCAGCTGTATGCGTTCAAGTCATTAGTTATGACTCACCCTGGATATAAATGGAATATGACAGAAGATCACTAATACCAATATGAGATACCCTCTGCCGTGACTATGGAGTGACCTGCAGAGTCCTTACGTAGATGGAGATACGAACATATACAAAAGTAAAGGAAGGTTGGGGTTTAACGTCCTATTGACGATGAGTCGTTAGCAGTGGAGCACAAGTTCAGATTGGGGGAGGATGGGAAACGAATTCGGCTGTGTCTTTTTGAAAGGAGACATCACGGCATTTTCCTGGAGTGCTTTAGGGAATCCACGGGAAACCTACAGGTGTACGACAGGACGGCAATCTGACAAAATGATATTGTGAATGTTTGTCAAATGTGTTATTACTGCGCCACCTTGTTCACTTGATATGACTGCCTAGACTATATTACGCGCACTGTACGTTGAGATTTGTATTAAGGTCTTTGAATTACGATCGTTAAACAACACGCAACTAGATATTTCCAGACATAACAGGGATGGAAAAAAATACGGTAGTAAATTTTTCAAGCTTCCAGGACCGCCTGTTCCGCCTATAGTAACTCTTCCACATTACGAAATTAAGACTGTTGTCAGTATCAGCATCTGGAAAAGTATTGCAACCAAAATTAAAAGTTACGCATGCCGTTATCTGGAAACCTAACTTGTCCACTGGCCTTATCTCGCTAGTTTCAGAGTTCGAACTTCGTAATCGCGCTGTCGATTCACTCATATAAAGAATTATCAGAGTTTGCAATCGATTTGATTGTGTGCGGGCAGTATGAGCCATCATATAGTAATAAGAACTGCCTGCATCAAGAGAAAGTCTCGTGTGAAGTCGTAGAATGCCAACCCTACAGTCAGGACACTTAAGTACGAGTACTGTCAGCGTCGTGAAGTTCCCTCGGAACAGATGGCGAGATTCACTCTGTAATCTAAATCGCGGCTCAACTGCGATCAGAAAACAGCTGCAGTGTTGCTGGACCCCTCCGCAGTGTGCATGAAATCATATATAACAAGTCAAGTGTGATTTTTTATGAGAGGCATGCATATGACTGCTCGCTGAAGGCTCAGAACAACCTCTCGCCATCGATGATATGCGGTCTGGAAGGTGAATTGGTTCCAAAAGCTGCTGATGCGTCTCTGTACGGAACAGATATTAGGCTGATTCGAGAACTTACGGCAAGGTGAAAATAGTAGTCTACGGTCGTAGCAAGTGATCGACCTCGACATCAGTATCACAGAAAGTTTCTTCTTTCCTGGAATCTTCTTCGCGGTCATAGAATGACAATACGACCGACATGTAAGACTCGATATCTTAGCGCTTCTTATGGTAATGGCTAACATATGAAGGGCTTATTTCAATAGTGGTGCAAGTCCATTTTTGCTCATTCTGAGATACAGAGTCCTAAAGTTAAATGAGCACTGAAAAATCTGCAGTTGAGATACCAGAAATATTCAAGTATGTACACTTGAATATTTCTGGTATCAACGGCAGATTTTTCAGCGCTCATTTAACTTTAGGAATCTGTATCTCAGAATGAACAAAAATGGACTTGTGCCACTATTGAAATAAGCCCTTCATATAGCTTGACAACGATCAGATATTCATAGTATCTCCAGATGTGACGTTTTTTCCATACCTCTATCCTATGACACGAGTCTTGTGTGTAACAGAAGATAGCCTGCTGTCAGAATCACTATTAGCGTCGACCTCTGTCCGCACTGGTCGCGCACACACTAACAAGAGAAGTGTTCGAACTCGAACTGCTAAAACCAAATAACAATTATTTTAAAATACGCAGATGTGTCTGTTTATCAGCCATCAAGATCATTTGTCTGTGAAACTCTGCATCTGTTTACAATCAATGTTTGAAGGTTAACGAATCTAAAAGTTAACAGAAGCACTACACCACTGAGTGAGCCGTCCACAAATGGTCACCTTATTAACTACAGTGATCAACCGGAACATTACGATCATGTTCACAGTTAAGACACTCGTCCACTTTTGTCAAGTAAAATGGAGAAACGTATTTTTAGTATGGAATACAACTCCCTGTTATGTGGTCAAATATAGTGTAAGTAGGCTGTTTGCGTTTTTATGTTGGTAACGCCACGTAGTGCTCTGTATGAAAATCGCTGACTGCGCTATGTGCAGTCTGTGGCTGGTTGGACTCATTGTTGGAATATTCGCTTATGTAGTGCTGGGCAGTTGGATGTGAGCAGCCCGTAGCGTTGGGCAGTTGGAGGTGAGCCGCCAGCAGTGGTGGATGTGGAGAGAGAGATGCCAGAGTTTTTTAGAGGTTACTATGAGCGGACAATCTGGACGTGAGTCCGTCAGAAAAAGGAAATTTCGCGTCTCATTTGTCTCACATTTAGGCCTTTTTCGTCGACTACAGTTACACACATCCAGCCTCCTAGATACACGTCCGTGCAGGACCAAGGATTTCACAACCTACTATTGCTCCGTGTTCCTCGTAATGTGATGGAGGCCAAATATCCCTCCATCCGGTGGCCCGTTGTGTGGAGTACCATCCACCAGCTCTTCTTGCCTACAGATACCCGGGCAATGTGGTATCACATAGTCAACAGGAAATTTGCTACAAAACAGCGACTGCACAACATTGGATTTTCGGATTCCCCTCTTTGTTTCCTTTCGTGTAGCAAACGACTGCGTGCTATATCCAGTGCCAATAGATACGATCGAACCGCGAATGTTTCTATACCCGGTGGCCAAACACTTTCCCGCCACCAAACGTCTGCCATTACGAGGGTCAAGGGAAGGGCGATCGGTTACTTATTCCCGAGGGGCCTAAACCCCACCTCGACTTCTGGACCTATTTACAAACAGCCCATGCAGCGCTCGAACACACGCCACATTACCGAACGTTATATGCCAACTTTCTTTGAGGGGTCTTAGTTACATCTGCATTTATTAGGTGACTGCCTGGATTTGAGGGCTGTCTGATCGATTCTACCCTTGACCTCCGCCGGCCGCGGTGGCCGTGCGGTTCTAGGCGCTTCAGTCCGGAACTGCGCTGCTGCTACGGTCGCAGGTTCGAATTCTACCTCGGGTATGGATGTGTGTAATGTCCTTAGGTTAGTTAGGTTTAAGTAGTTCTAAGTCTAGGGGACTGATGACCTCAGATGTTAAGTCCCATAGTACTCAGAGCCATTTTTGAGCCAAACAATATGCAACACATTACAAACATTTTACAAGCTGACTCTGAATCTCGTTGTTCTAATCAGAATCGACAGCAGACCAACACCGGCAACGATAGTTCAGGTATACATGCCGACGTCGCAAGCTGAAGATGAACAGATAGAGAAAGGGTATGAGGATATTGAAAGGGTAATGCAGTATGTAAAGGGGGACGAAAATCTAATAGTCATGGGCGACTGGAATGCAGTTGTAGGGGAAGGAGTAGAAGAAAAGGTTACAGGAGAATATGGGCTTGGGACAAGGAATGAAAGAGGAGAAAGACTAATTGAGTTCTGTAACAAGTTTCAGCTAGTAATAGCGAATACCCTGTTCAAGAATCACAAGAGGAGGAGGTATACTAGGAAAAGGCCGGAAGATACGGGAAGATTTCAATTAGATTACATCATGGTCAGACAGAGAGTCCGAAATCAGATACTGGATTGTAAGGCGTACCCAGGAGCAGATATAGACTCAGATCACAATATAGTAGTGATGAAGAGTAGGCTGAAGTTCAAGACATTAGTCAGGAAGAATCAATACGCAAAGAAGTGGGATACGGAAGTACTAAGGAATGACGAGATACGTTTGCAGTTCTCTAACACTATAGATACAGCAATAAGGAATAGCGCAGTAGGCAGTACAGTTGAAGAGGAATGGACATCTCTAAAAAGGGCCATCACAGAAGTTGGGAAGGAAAACATTGGTACAAAGAAGGTAGCTGCGAAGAAACCATGGGTAACAGAAGAAATACTTCAGTTGATTGATGAAAGGAGGCAGTACAAACATGTTCCGGGAAAATCAGGAATACAGAAATACATGTCGCTGAGGAATGAAATAAATAGGAAGTGCAGGGAAGCTAAGGCGAAATGGCTGCAGGAAAAATGTGAAGACATCGAAAAAGATATGATTGTCGGAGGGACAGACTCAGCATACAGGAAAGTCAAAACAACCTTTGGTGACATTAAAAGCAACGGTGGTAACATTAAGAGTGCAACGGGAATTCCACTGTTAAATGCAGAGGAGAAGAGCAGATAGGTGGAAAGAATACATTTAAAGCCTCTATGACGGTGAAGATTTGTGTGATGTGATAGAAGAAGAAACAGGAGTCCATTTAGAAGAGATAGGGGATCCAGTATTAGAATCGGAATTTAAAAGAGCTTTGGAGGACTTACGGTCAAATAAGGCAGAAGGGGTAAATAAAATTTCATCAGAATTTCTAAAATCATTGGGGGAAGTGGCAACAAAACGACTATTCACGTTGGTGTGTAGAATATATGAGTCTGGCGATATACCATCTGACTTTCGGAAAAGCATCATCCACACAATTCCGAAGACAGCAAGAGCTGACAAGTGCGAGAATTGTCGCACAATCAGCTTAACAGCTCATGCATCGAAGCTGCTTACAAGAATAATATACAGAAGAATGGAAAAGAAAATTGAGAATGCGCTAGTTGACGATCAGTTTGGCTTTAGGAAAAGTAAGGGGACGAGAGAGGCAATTCTGGCGTTACAGCCAATAATGGAAGCAAGGCTAAAGAAAAATCAAGACACTTTCATAGGATTTGTCGACTTGTAAAAAGCGTTCGACAATATAAAATGGTGCAAGCTGTTCGAGATTCTGAAAAAAGTAGGGGTAAGCTATAGGGAGAGACGGGTCATATACAATACGTACAACAACCAAGAGGGAATAATAAGAGTGGACGGTCAAGAACGAAGTGCTCGTGTTAAGAGGGGTGTAAGACAAGGCTGTAGCCTTTCGCCCCTACTCTTCAATCTGTACATCGAGGAAGCAATGATGGAAATAAAAGAAAGGTTCAGGAGTGGAATTAAAATACAAGCTGAAAGGATATCAATGATACGATTCGCTGATGACATTGCTGTCATGAGTGAAAGTGAAGAAGAATTAAATGCTCTGCTGAACGGAATGAACAGTCAAATGAGTACACAGTATGGTTTGAGAGTAAATCGGAGAAAGACGAAGGTAATGAGAACTAGTAGAAATGAGAACAGCGAGAAACTTAACGTCAGGATTGATGGTCACGAAGTCAATGAAGTTAAGGAATTCTGCTACCTAGGCAGTAAAATAACCAATGACGGACGGAGCAAGGAGGACATCAAAAGCAGACTCGCTATGGCAAAAAAGGCATTTATGGCCAAGAGAAGTCTACTAATATCAAATACCGGCCTTAATTTGAGGAAGAAATTTCTGAGGATGTACGTCTGGAGTACAGCATTGTATGGTAGTGAAACATGGACTGTGGGAAAACCGGAACAGAAGAGAATCGAAGCATTAGAGATGTGGTGCTATAGACGAATGTTGAAAATTAGGTGGACTGATAAGGTAAGGAATGAGGAGGTTCTACGCAGAATCGGAGAGGAAAGGAATATGTGGAAAACACTGATAAGGAGAAGGGACAGGATGATAGGACATCTGCTAAGACATGAGGGAATGACTTCCATGGTACTAGAGGGAGCTGCAGAGGGCAAAAACTGTAGAGGAAGACAGAGATTGGAATACGTCAAGCAAATAATTGAGGACGTAGGTTGCAAGTGCTACTCTGAGATGAAGAGGTTAGCACAGGAAAGGAATTCGTGGCGGGCCGCATCAAACCAGTCAGTAGACTGATGACCAAAAAAAAAGTCTAGGGGACTGATGACCTCAGATGTTAAGTCCCATAGTGCTCAGAGCCATTTAAACCCTGACGTTGGCGGACGGGAGAGTGCACCGTAAATGTGCAGATTTTATTTATTTTTTCTTTCTTTTGCCCAGTCTTTTTTTTTCTGTGTGGGGGACGTCTGTTCCACATGATTTCATAATAATGGTAAACATTACGAAATAATACAAATAGATAAACAGAAACAAAGCCTTCCGTTTCTGCTGATTCCTGTAGCTGGCTGGTTCAACTGGCTCTGAGCACTATGGGACTCAACTGCTGTGGTCATAAGTCCCCTAGAACTTAGAACTACTTAAACCTAACTAACCTAAGGACAGCACACAACACCCAGCCATCACGAGGCAGAGAAAATCCCTGACCCCGCCGGGAATCGAACCCGGGAACCCGGGCGTGGGAAGCGAGAACGCTACCGCACGACCACGAGATGTGGGCATTCCTGTAGCTCCCACTTTCCTGAGCCCCATAGGCTCCATGGCAGTGAGGGGGGACACTGTGGCCAGGCCCCTGGATTCGACCCCTGCCCACTCTGCCCTCGGAGCCAAATGTTCAAATTGTTCAAATGTGTGTGAAATCTTATGGGACTTAACTTCTAAGGTCATCCGTCCCTAAGCTTACACACCACTTAACCTAAATTATCCTAAGGACAAACACACACACCCATGCCCGAGGGAGCACTCGAACCTCCGCCAGGACCAGCCGCACAGTCCATGACGGCAGCGCCGCAGACCGCTCGGCTAATCCCGCGCCACCCTGGGCCCCCACTGGCCCATTCCTTAAGGGAAAAAAAGTGGTCGGAGCGTCTGACTGCCACGCAGGTGGCCCGGCTAATTAACTTAAAAAAGAAGAAAAAAGTGGATAAGCTGATGGTAAAACGCACCTGCTTAGTAAGTAGGTGACCCAGGTTCGATTTCAACTCGCCGCTTTAGTCTTTATACATAAAATCGTATCTTTACGAGACCAGTAAAGCCTCTCAAACGGGTCTCGCACTGCTAGCGACACAATATTTGGCAGATGTACAAATGAATCCCTTCAGGTAATTTCCAAACAGGAAAGTAAGCGTAAAAAAATCAAATGGCTCTGAGCACTATGAGACTTAACATCTGAGGTTATCAGTCCCCTAGACCTTAAACCTAACTAATCTAAGGACATCACACACATCCATGCCCGAGGCACGATTCTAACCTACGGCCATCGCGGTCGTGCGGTTCCAGACTGAAGCGCGTAGAACCGCTCAGCCACAGAGGCCGGAAAGTAAACGTAAATGTATCGTAAATATTCATTGTGAATGTGTATGACTTGATAAAGCATATGTGATGGAAATTCGCGAAATACAGCAGGTAAATTCAATATAGCGTGAAGAAAGAGTGCCGCACTTGAAGGTCGACATGCGATTCCTCATCCAAATCCAAGACAAACGTTTATCTAACAAAATTAGATGGGGTACATTTTGAAAACATAGATATGAAACCGAGGAGCTGGCAACTCACGCACGTAGAGCAGTACATTGGAATGTACAACGAAAATGTACAGTCTGCAGCAACGGACGCGCCGTCGTGGCTCACCGAGACAGTCGCGAGTCAACCGCCGAACGGGACGGACGTGTGTTGGCCCCGCTGGACGCACGTTGTCAACAAGGCTGTTTATCTGCGTGCGAGGTTAGTCGTTTCTGCAAGTGCTCTTTCTGCTTTGCGATTGGTTTAGCAGGGAAACATGAGTCTATTTAATAACCTCCGAAAAGACACAATTAAATTTGCATTTGATCGTAATTTCGTTCACCCTAAAGCTGTGGAGATTAACTCTTGGTTTACTGAAAAAGTTAAGATTACTGAATCTGATGTTGTTGGTGTTCATTTGTCTTTTGTGACGAATGCTGCTTACGTAAAACTGGTTACTGCTGAGTTGTGTGCTTCCATTGTCGAGAAATGCGAAGGCATAATTAAGTTCAACCATTCAGACGGCACTGTCTGTGATGTTATTGTGACTCTTGCTGGGATCGGTATCCGGACGGTCAGGGTTGTAAGTAGGCTGTTTAGGTTTTTTTTATTGGTAACGCCACCTCTGTATAAAAAAATCACTGGCTGTGCTGTGTGCAGTCTGTGTCTAGTTTGCATTGTTGTCTGCCATTGTAGTGTTGGGCAGTGGCAGCCGGATGTGAACAGCGCAGCTGGATGTGAACAGCGCGTAGCGTTGCGCAGTTGGAGGTGAGCCGCCAGCAGTGGTGGATGTGGGGAGAGAGAAGGCGGAGTTTTGAAATTTGTCATGAACTGCTATATATATATATATATATATATATATATATATATATATATATATATATATATATGATATTAAGGTAAATACATTGTTTGTTCTCTATTAATATCTTTCATTTGCTAACTATCCCTATCAGTAGTTAGTGCCTTCCGTAGTTTGAATCTTTTATTTAGCTGGCAGTAGTGGTGCTCGCTGTATTGCAGTAGTTCGAGTTACCAAGATTTTTGTGAGGTAAGTGATTTGTGAAACGTATAGGTTAATGTTAGTCAGGGCCATTCTTTTGTAGGGATTTTTCAAAGTCAGATTGCGTTGCGCTAAAAATATTGTGTGTCAGGTTAAGGACAGTCGTGTATAATTTTTCTAAGGGGACGTTTCATAGGGTGTTTGAACTTTTAAAATGCCGGCTGATAAGATTAAAAATATTCTTAGACAGGACGGCAGGATTCTGTCCATTGTCGAGGAAAAATGGTCCGAAAACCACATGTTCCCCGTTCTTAATGGTATCCACCACATGGAAAATCGTACTTCGCAGGCACATTCCATCTTATGTTAGCGTATGCGGTTATCGAGTCCTGGTTATATATGACGGTCAACCAAGGACGTGTGCTTTGTGCAATACGACAGAGCACATTCGAGCTGAATGCAGCAGAAGGAGGGTCCTGCAATTATCGTGTGCTGAAGGTACAAGCGCAGGGCCTGTTGTTCAAATGAAGTTAACGTATGCGGGTGTCGTGACAAATACGCGACCGACGGAACAAATGGTTCAAATGGCTCTGAGCACTATGGGACTTAACAGCTGTGGTCATCAGTCCCCTAGAACTTAGAACTACTTAAACCTAACCTAAGGACATCACACACATCCATGCCCGAGGCAGGATTCGAACCTGCGACCGTAGCAGCCGCGCGGTTCCGGACTGCGCGCCTAGAACCGCGAGACCACCGCGGCCGGCCCGACGGAACAGATTTCGGAGGAGCAGGGGCAACTTACTTCGGTTCAGGGGAATGATACCAACACTACGGACATAAATAAAACTGTAGTTAGCCAAATCGCGTCTACAGGGTGAAAACTCTGGGAGGTTGTAGGGGACATCAAAACAAATATTTTTCCCTAATGTCATTTTTTCCTATAAGGAGTATTTAAACCGGTAGAGGAAGATTTATCTGGCGGCAAATTGATTAAACCAACAATCACTTTTCCATTTTTTTATGACCAAGAGACAACACATTAACACAACCGAATTTCAATTACAGTAGATTTTCAAAAATGCCCCCATTGACACGGAAACAAAGGTTACACCGTCGGATCATGTTCTGTCTGACACGAGCAAAAACCCCAGGAGTATCCTGAATTGTTCCAGCTGCTGCTACTATCCGGGCAAATAGATCCTCTTCTGATGAAACAGGAGTTGCGTAAACAAAGTTGCGTATCTCTGCCCACACAAAAAACCCAGAGGCGACATATCTGGGTATCGAGCAGTCCATGGTACAGGACTACCTCTGCCAATCCACGTTTCTGGGAACCGTCGGTCGAGAAATCGACACACACGATGACTGAAATGTGCCGGCGCCCCGTCATGTTGGAGCGACATACGTTGTCTTGTAGGGAGCAGGACGTCTTCCAGCAATTCTGGCAAACTCTGGCGAGAAAATTGTAATAGCGCCTGCCATTTAATGGTCTAGGTAGCAGATACGGCCGAATTAAACAGTCCCCAACAGCACCGACCCACACATTAACGAAGAACCGCCCTTGATGAGTGTTAGTAACTGTGGCATGTGGGTTACCCTCACTCCAAACATACGAATTGTGCATGTTGAAGACTCCATCACGCCTGAACGTTGTTTCATCGGTAAACAACACAGAAGATGGAAATGTAGGATGCATTTCACAATGTCCAGGTACCACTACAAAAATTGTGCTCTGGGTGGATAATCAACTGGTTCCAGGTTGTGGACACGCTGTAAGTGAAATGGAAGTAACAATTGCTCTCGAAGGACTGTTCTTACATTCGTCTGATTCGTTCCCATGTTACGTGCAATTGCACGAGTGCTGATTGAAGGATCCCGCTCCACATGCTGCGACACAGCTTCCTCAAATTGCAGCGTTCTTACCGTGCGACGGTGTCCCTGTCCAGGTAATCTGCTAAATGACCCGGTCTCGCGCAAACGTTGGTACACAGCAGCAAAGGTCGTATGATGCGGGACATGATGATTAGGATATTGTTGATAAATCCCCTGTGCAGCTCGTCTGTCGTGGTGCGCTACGTAGTAGCACCAACCATATCAGTGTACTCACTCCAGGTGTATCGCTCCATTAGTAAACAGAGACAATGCACTACTACACTGGTGGACAGCAGTTGCCTACAACTGAAGATCGTAATACCACCTCTAACAACTGAAGAGCGTAATACGGCCGCGACCGGTTTAAATAATCATCATAGGAAAAAATGACTGTAGGGAAAAATATTTGTTTTGATGTCCTCTAAAACCTCCCAGAGTTTGTCGGTTTAAATACTTTTCACCCTGTATAAATAATGCCAATGATGCCCTAAACAGTGTCACTTCTGGAGAGGACACGGTTGTTAGTGCAGGCTCCTCTAACATTTCGAATGTAAAACCACCTACATCTGATGTGCGGACCACACAGACCTCACCCGAGGTAGAACAACGCGACAATGCTCTAATAACACGACCAATGACGGGGTGCGAGACCAAGTAGGAGCTGGAAACGGGACAAATACTGATGGTACAGCCGTCCAGATGGATCAGGGGCCAAGGAAAACAGAACTGGGAGCGACACCACGACTGAGCGACTAGCTGAGAAAGAAAATAGTTTCAATGTATCAGATGTTCCCGAGCAGAGAGCAATCTTCCGGCAAGGAATGGCGAAAGATAGTCGCGAATCTGTTGGAAAAAAGAGGTTTCCTTTGACGACCCCATCATCGGAGTCCTCTGAGAAGTCCCCAGATTCGTCTCCAGAGCTGTCGAGGTCACCCAGGAAATCCCGGAAACGTAACATAAAGAGAAGGCTAGCAAATCCGACTGCCGAGAGCTTTGCACCAGCTGTAAGGGAGAAGTTACTAAGTGTGCAAGAAGTTTCACAGGCCAAAGATACAGCTGCTATGAAACGAGTTGACGAAAGATTGAAGACGAGTTTCAGCAAGACGATAGGCGCAGCAAAGGACAATCATAAATGACTCCTTTAGGGAACAAAGAAGACAATGGATCCCAAACAAGCCACTATCCTGTGCCAAGAAGTTGAGATTGGGCAGACGACAATTAGAACTATGGTATACCTCTGAGTAAGTCAAATGAAATGGAATATTAAGAAACCATAACGTGAATGTACGTCAGAATATCGAAACGAACGGTGTTATCGTACAAGAGGAATCCATAGACTACCAACTTATTGTCAGAATAGCTTGCTAAAGTGGATCAAACATATAACGTCACGACTACAAGTATAAACAAGATACAGAGCGATAGAAAACCGGCCGCTCTGAAAGACTTTATTCATCAGTCCGAAACAGGTGTTGCGCTGTTGAAGAAGTCAATTTTCAAAGATTTCCTATTGCAGGTCACAAAGAAATTTAAAATGTTGCCTCAGAAAGGGATGTGGCAGTGCAATCCTCGTTAAGGAAGGAATCGAAATCACAAATGTGTGTTTCTTTGACAACGTAACTGTTCCATTCGGAAACAATACTCGACATGACAGGCCAATTTTTTTAAACATGATATTGTGTATTTACTAAAAGAAAATCCTGCTAAAGTTACTATTGGCGGAGATTGGAACTGTGCCATACACAGGAAAGATCAACATGCCAATTTCAGTAACTCCAAAGAATTGGCGAGCCTAGTGCAACAGATGCAACGGAAGGACGTCTGGGAAATATAATACCCACTGTCCGTAAAATATACGTACTTCAGCAATAAGGCGCAAAGGAGGATAGACAGTGTATATGTCACATCAAATTAGGCACATAAAATCAGTGCTGTTGAACTGTACTTATCTCTTTCTCTGATCATCTTGCTGTGAGGTGTAGTATTGTACCAAAACAGTTAACATATTGGGGGCGTCCATTATGGAAATAAAATATTGATATACTGAACGATAATGCGCTCGTTGAGAAGGTCGAAGGAACGCGCCAGGCTTCTCTACGCCAGTGTCATACATAGAGGTCCACATTTGACTGGTGAACACTGTGTGCAAGAAAGAAACTTCGTTAAACTTTGATATCTTATGGACGGGAAAGAGCGATGTAGTTTAGAAACATGGTGGAATTTCATTACTGTTGTTTACGAGAACTTTATGACCAGCTGATGTCCAAGAAAGTTAGAGTAAATATCAACAAAACAAAGGCTCAAATATTTAATCTTAAAAGAAGACAACTAGAGGATTTGAAAATAAAATCCCGTATTCGAACAGCAATTGAAGAAGAAAATACGTCACTCTACCATCTAATACAAAATGAGAAAAACAGAAGAAGAACTTTTATAACGAGCCGGCCGAAGTGGCCGTGCGGTTAAAGGCGCTGCAGTCTAGAACCGCAAGACCGCTACGGTCGCAGGTTCGAATCCTGCCTCGGGCATGGATGTTTGTGATGTCCTTAGGTTAGTTAGGTTTAACTAGTTCTAAGTTCTAGGGGACTAATGACCTCAGCAGTTGAGTCCCATAGTGCTCAGAGCCATTTTTTTTTTTTTATAACGAAACTGCGAGCTCAAGACCGCCGCATTCTGACGTATCAAAAAGACATTTTAATCGAAGCTTATTGATTTTTTTGATATTTTATGCAGTTACAATCAGTATAAACATTCCCCTGCAACAGAACTGCTCCGTACCAGTGGTTTAGAAAATCACGTAACTGAGGAACAGAACAGGGATCTTAATAGTGCCATAATGTGCGAAGACGATTTAGATATCATTAAACGTGCACCTTCCAAAAAGTCACCAGGCCCTGATGGTTTACCATCAGAATTCTACTTAAAATACTGGCACATAATTGGTGATAAATTTATAGAGGTTATTAACGAAACACTGAAGCGAGTGCATATCCCTGGAGAATTAAAAGAGGGCGTTACCGTTCTAATCCCTAAAGGGAGAAATACAGAATTAAAACACATAACCAAAATGAAGCCAATTACTGAATGAACTCTGACTATAAAATAACTGCGAGGGTAGTGAAAGACAGACTTAGGGCAGTGTTGGATAAAGTAATTGTTTCCCATCAAACATTTCTTCCTGGCCGGAATATTTTTAAAACGATTTGTGGGATAGGGATACAATCGGAGTGTTTTCGACGACGTCTTAAAAGCCGGTCTTGCCTTCATTAATTTTTCGAAAGCCTTTGGCAGAGTCAACCACGAATATTTATTTAATACAATGACATAGATAGGTTTTACAGAAAGTTTTATTGTTGTTTTACGAAATCTCCTGCAGGGATTCAAAACAAGAATTTTAATCAACGGTCATTACACAAGATCCATAGAGGTTAAAAGTGGCGTCGCGCAAAGAAGTCCACTGTCAATTCTTTTATACGTCGTATCTTTAGAACCTTTATTGTGTCGACTGAATAATGAGCTAGAGAGCATAACGATACCAGGTGAAAGTCGAGTTACCAAAGCTTACGCCGATGATGATGTCGGAGTAATTGTTATGAGTTACGAGGATATCCAAAGACTGACAGCACTTGTTCGGCTCTACTGCAGCGCCACAGGAGCGAAAATAAATGATACTAAAAGCTCGTTTTTACAAGGTCTACAACTTTGCTTCCGCCGTTTTTTCTCGAAGTTCGGGGCTTTATTGTGAAAAACTTACAAAAAAATTATGATTCATAGCATTCCCCATCGCTGGCCACTACATTCTCCCATCTTTCGGATAGCATATGCATCCCGTGGCGGAAGAACTGGGCGTCTTTTGTAGAGATCCATGAATCGATTCAATTTTGCACTTGTTCATATGATCGGAAATGCTGGTCAGCCAGACTGTATGCCACTGATCGGAAAAGGTGGTAGTCAGAGCGAGCAACGTATGAAGAATACGGCGAGAGGGATAGGACTTCTCATTTCAACGTTTTCATGTATATTTTGACGGGTTTTGCGACATGAGGTCGAGCACTGACCTGTTGCAAAATTACCTTTACGTGTCTATCGCTGTATTGTGGCCGTTTGTGTTTCAGTGCTGAGCTCGAACGCATCAACTGCTTTCGATAATGATGTCCTGTGACTTCGTCTGTTTCAGTAGCTACGAAAACGTTCTGACGTCCACGGCCATGCCGGTCTTCGACATGAAAATCACCGTTCGTAAGGCGTTGAAAACATTCTCTGTACGTTCTTCCACTAATAGTTCCCTCACCATTGGTCTTACCAGCATTTTAAGAGCCTCAGCCGCAGGTTTCTTCATGTTAAAGCAGAAAATTAAAACTTCCCGCAAATATCGAGAAATGGGTACGTTTGTTGACGTACTTAATCGATAATAACTTTATGATGCAATCACAAATCGACTAATATTTTTATGGCATTATGTTTGCAGATGCCTAAGCTTATTGTATTACACCTATGACCGACCACCTGAACCCCACTTGCCGCTACTGCCGTCTATTGCAAAACGGCGGAAGCAAAGCTGTAGACCTAATAGTTGACCAACACACGGTGTTAGGGGTGACTTTTACAGACCTAATAAAGACATCAACCCTCAACTGGAGAAAGGTATTGGCGAATATGTGAGGGACTTTAATTCTGAATCACATCAGAGATTTAAACTTGATACAAAAGATCAGAGTAATTAACTGTGTTATACTCTCCAAAGCTGTATATGTGGGGCAAACATTTCCAATACCTAACGCAATATAAAAAAAAAAAATCATGAAAATTATTTGCCAATTCATCTGTCAGGGCGAGATTTTCGGAGTGGCTGTGGGTACGTTCACCCTCAAACCTGAATAAGGAGGCCTAGGGTTGATCGAGATACGCCCCAAGAACACGGCACTATTTGTTAACCGAGTACTTGAGCTGATTGCGAACTATCAAAATAGTGGCACATACAAGCTATTCAACATACTCAAACCGGGAAGTTTAAAACCACCTATACATATAGGTAGAATAAATGATAAGTTAAAGCATATCCGACAGTTTTACTTAGAGCTCAGTTACTTCGATGGAATCATCGAGGGCACACACAAAAGAACTTGCAGGTATATATTGGATCGTCTTTCAACTAACGTACAGTATCCGAACTTCAAAGAAGCTCTCCTGCGAAAGTTGCAGAACTACCACTCCTGGAAGAAAGGATATTGCGGAGACATGGCTTTGCCACAGCTTGGGGGATGTTTCCAGAATGATATTTTCACACGTGCTTGCGTAGCTCAGATGGTAGAGCACTTGCCCACGAAAGGCAAAGGTCCCGAGTTCGTGTCTCCGTCCGGCACACAGTTTTAATCTGTCAGGAAATTTCACGCTACACATGCTTTTCGAAAAGCAGGGAATCGGAAGACGCATTGTAGGAAATGGTGGATGCATGCTGCCGTAGGGGATTGCTGATGAGGGTGAAGTACGGTGGGGACTTCGTGGGCCCTGAGGCCACTACAGTAGCCGTGAACGCCTCAGCAGAACCTTGAAAAACTATTGCATGCAGTGCATGAACAGGCTAGTTAATTTGAGACACCAAAAGGACATACCTCCGAAATGTTACAAGATATTTATCTATTACTTTATTTTCTTTTTCGTTTATTGTTATTTTTTTCATAAAAAGTATTCCACTTAATATCTCAATGGTCTTTGTCGAACTTTTCGTTTATCGTTATTTATTTTCCTGCAAACGACTGCTCCTCAGCTGCGCTGATCTGAAAGAGGTGCCTTGAAGAAGAAGCTTGTTGCTTATTTAAGTGAAGAGAAGTACTACAGATAATACCTTACCACATTGTCAAACGTAGCCCATAAAATAAATAAATAAGTAAAAAGTAAAAGAATAAAAAAACAAAAAAACCAAAGAAAGTGAGTAGACAGCATGGACAGCAAACCCACATTCTCCATAGAGCTATGGTTCGAATCTTCGTGATTTTTATTTTTTTATTTTTTAGACATTCTTTCACTGGTTCTCGTCGGTTATGAGCGTTTTGATACATGACAATAGCCTATCACACGACAGTGGGATCTATTAAACCGCATTCATGTGTCCACTAGCTGCGCAGTGCACAACCGTAAATGTTCCTGCCAAATTCCTGTTCGGCGGCTTCCTGATGGAATACAAAAATGATGAATAGAGTACGTCTGTATGCTTTTGGTGCTGGGTGCATCCGAGACTCAAGCTGCTGCTGCCGCTCATGCGTGTGCTACACGGTAACCTCAAAGGCGCCATTCTGAAAAGAATATTTTCCGTCGCCTGGAGCGACTCGTTCGGGAAACCGATAATCTTCGGCAACAAGTAATTAACAGAATGTGAATTCGCCCTAGGTCTAGACATAGTCCACAAACCGAGGAAGCGATTCTAGAAACCGTTCAACAATCACCTCGGCGAAGTACTAGTGATGTAAGGCAGTTCCAGATATCTCAAAGATTGGTTCTTGAAGTTTTGCACGATGGAGAACTGCATCCATTTCATCACACGTTGACTCAACACCGGCGATCCGACCGCATTCGACGAGTACGGTTTTGCGAATGGCTTTTACACCAATGGAAAATAACGTACAGTTTATAAATAACGAAGTATGATTTAGCGAGAGTCGTAGGTTTGCAGATGTAAGGTGGTTGCTTTGAACACCTTCTCTAGTGTAAACGTTACTCGTACGGGTAATACTAGCTCTGTGAAGATAAAGCTGGACGACAGGCGAACAGAATGGAATTACTGTAGGTGGCTTAATGTGGAATCTAGTGTAGCAGCCTACCTATTGTGTGTGTGGAAGAAGTTCATGTTGTGTCTTAATGTTTACGTAAGATCAAAGTAACAGAAAGGAGTACACAAGGTACCGTATTTGGAGATGTAAATTGTATACAGTTTGATGTTGTATCCACCATCATTTTATGTTGGTGTGTCATGTGCGAAACAAAGTGGTCGTTTACGTCTGTCAGAAGTATATGTTACGTCTTAATTTTTACGTAAAAGGCAACAGCAAGAGAAAGTAATATTGTGATGGTGTAAATTGGATAAAGTTTCAAGCTTTAACTGAAAAAAAGGTAAGTGCGAACGCTATTAGAACATCGGCTAGTCAGCGTAGCTATTCCGCACGGCATTGCCTCGTCTCACTTAGCTAACAGGACAGCTCCCGTACAGCGCAGAGTTCATATTACCTTTACATCTATTGACGGGACTAGGTTTTGCTAGACACACTTCTGCCTTGAACTGGGATGAGGAATCGCATGCTGACCACTAAGAGCGAAATTTTTTCTTCACCCTGTATGATTCCGTCGAATGTCGGGAACCATCGGTCCCCGAAAAGTGAGTCTATTTAATCCCGAAAGGAAGAGGAGACGGTTTGCCTTCCATATACCTTAATGTGTGCTCTAAATCCAACGAAATGGAAAGTGTTAAATGAGCACATTTCACGATACACTATCTTTTACTTATGTGCAACTGCTTAATTTATTTCGTAATACAACAAAAACTACGTCAAATCATGAAATGACAGTCTGTTCACTATGAAGGTGCAGCATCAGACTCGTGAAAAGTGCAAGACTTTTTTTCAATAGTCATTTCCTGAAAGTCAACAGAGAAACTTCAAAGGGTGAAAAATAAATTACTCTGAATGAAAAATTGTGGTATAATTTTTACACGGGGAACTACATAAAACCTTTAGCAAAACATTATCCTTAGAAATGGATGTACTGATGATGCATTGACTTAAAATATTTTCCACAGGGTTTTCAGCAGACAAGTAATCGTTGGCATGTGTGGACGACACAAAGCCTGACATAGTTACTGGGATGCCTTCATACTGAATATATCACAGACAACAATACTTTCTTAGAAATTTTGCTTCTTTTCGATATGCAAATCCCTTGATTATCTCTGCGGTTTATCGGCTCAATACAAATGAATACAAGTACAGTCTCCTTCACATCGGCCACTCTGATTCGTTGCCCTCTTGTGGGAGAAAACGTACATACAGTAAAATTCATAAATATACATAAATGGGTGGCTGTCCACACTTTCGACTGCCACGATCATAACAAATTGTTCAGAGACGCTCCATGGACTGCATACACAATCGAAGTTAACAGGAGATATGAAAATTCGCACAGATTGCATCACATCTTAAGCACAGTCAAAGTTAGAAACAAAGCTCAACATAGGACTGAGCAGTATATGATTGATGTCTAAGGACAAAGAGACAAGGCGACATTTAATCGTCCTGTCAGTGGTAGGTAGGATGAAGTAGCGGAGACGTCTGTTTTACAACCACAGTTCACATTCTGTATTAACCCCACATACACTGACGTGCAGGTATTCGCATTATGATGGGGCACCGAAGGGTAATTGCGGATAATGAACCTGCCGCCGTTGGATAAGCAGCTGAGCAGCAAGTCGTATACTCCTAGCTCACTCGTTTGTTACATAGTTTAATTCTTAATTTCTTTGCGTGTTTTTGGTACTTGCATTGTTTAATTCATAAATTTCGGGCGTATTATAGTATTTGAGAGTGTAGCATCGCGTTTTAGTACCTGAATAGTGTAATTTCGCTTAGTCTCCTTCCGCCGCCGAGTAGTGTCAGCAGTGCGCAAGTAGCAGCATTACTGCATTTACTAGGCAATCTTGTGTTTTAATAACCGTTTAAATTTTGTCGATTTGTTTGCGCTCTCTGTAGATTAGTTCAGACGTTCTTTGCAAAACAGTTTTTAGCATGGATAGGGACTGCAACTGCTGTGTTCGGATGCAGGCTGAGTTGGCATCCCTTCGCTCCCAGCTTCAGGCAGTGTTGGCTTCGATCACACAGCTTGAGGCTGTTGCCAATGGGCATCACTGTGGGGGTCCGGATGGGGGTTTGTCGGGGACGGCCAGCTCGTCCCACGCATCCCCTGATCGGACTACGACTGTGGTTGCCCGGGATACTGCCCGCATTGAGGCTGATCCCTCACCTGTGGAATAGTGGGAGGTCGTTTCAAGGTGTGGCAGGGGGCGAAAAACATTCCGGAGGGCTGAACGGAAAGCCTCTCCAGTTTGTCTGACGAACCGGTTTCAGGCTCTGTCTCAGGCTGATACTGATCTTCGGCCTGACATGGCTGCTTGTCCTGTTCCAGAGGTTGCTCCTCAGTCTGCAAGATCCGGGCAGTTGCAGAGGGTGGGCTTACTGGTAGTTGGGAGCTCCAACGTCAGGCGCGTAATGGGGCCCCTGAAGGAAATGGCAGCAAGAGAGGGGAAGAAAACCAATGTGCACTCCGTGTGCATACCGGGGGGAGTCATTCCAGATGTGGAAAGGGTCCTTCCGGATGCCATGAAGGGTACAGGTTGCACCCATCTGCAGGTGGTCGCTCATGTCGGCACCAATAATGTGTGTCGCTATGGATCGGAGGAAATCCTCTCTGGCTTCCGGCGCCTATCTGATTTGGTGAAGACTGCCAGTCTCGCTAGCGGGATGAAAGCAGAGCTCACCATCTGCAGCATCGTCGACAGGACTGACTGCGGACCTTTGGTACAGAGCCGAGTGGAGGGTCTGAATCAGAGGCTGAGACGATTCTGCGACCGTGTGGGCTGCAGATTCCTCGAATTGCGCCATAGGGTGGTGGGGTTTCGGGTTCCGCTGGATAGGTCAGGAGTCCACTACACGCAACAAGCGGCTACACGGGTAGCAGGGGTTGTGTGGCGTGGGCTGGGCGGTTTTTTAGGTTAGATGGCCTTGGGCAAGTACAGAAAGGGCAACAGCCTCAACGGGTGCGGGGCAAAGTCAGGACATGCGGGGACCAAGCAGCAATCGGTATTGTAATTGTCAACTGTCGAAGCTGCGTTGGTAAAGTACCGGAACTTCAAGCGCTGATAGAAAGCACCGAAGCTGAAATCGTTATAGGTACAGAAAGCTGGCTTAAGCCAGAGATAAATTCTGCCGAAATTTTTACAAAGGTACAGACGGTGTTTAGAAAGGATAGATTGCATGCAACCGGTGGTGGAGTGTTCGTCGCTGTTAGTAGTAGTTTATCCTGTAGTGAAGTAGAAGTGGATAGTTCCTGTGAATTATTATGGGTGGAGGTTACACTAAACAACCGAACTAGGTTAATAATTGGCTCCTTTTACCGACCTCCCGACTCAGCAGCATTAGTGGCAGAACAACTGAGAGAAAATTTGGAATACATTTCACATAAATTTTCTCAGCATGTTATAGTCTTAGGTGGAGATTTCAATTTACCAGATATAGACTGGGACACTCAGATGTTTAGGACGGGTGGTAGGGACAGAGCATCGAGTGACATTATACTGAGTGCACTATCCGAAAATTACCTCGAGCAATTAAACAGAGAACCGACTCGTGGAGGTAACATCTTGGACCTACTGATAACAAACAGACCCGAACTTTTCGACTCTGTATGTACAGAACAGGGAATCAGTTATCATAAGGCCGTTGCAGCATCCCTGAATATGGAAGTTAATAGGAATATAAAAAAAGGGAGGAAGGTTTATCTGTTTAGCAAGAGTAATAGAAGGCAGATTTCAGACTACCTAACAGATCAAAACGAAAATTTCTGTTCCGACACTGACAGTGTTGAGTGTTTATGGAAAAAGTTCAAGGCAATCGTAAAATGCGTTTTAGACAGGTACGTGCCGAGTAAAACTGTGAGGAACGGGAAAAACCCACCGTGGTACAACAAAAAAGTTAGGAAACTACTGCGAAACCAAAGAGAGCTTCACTCCAAGTTTAAACGCAGCCAAAACCTCTCAGACAAACAGAAGCTAAACGATGTCAAAGTTAGCGTAAGGAGGGCTATGCGTGAAGCGTTCATTGAATTCGAAAGTAAAATTCTATGTACCGACTTGACAGAAAATCCTAGGAAGTTCTGGTCTTGCGTTAAATCAGTAAGTGGCTCGAAACAGCATATCCAGACACTACGGGATGATGATGGCATTGAAACAGAGGATGACACGCGTAAAGCTGAAATACTAAACACCTTTTTCCAAAGCTGTTTCACAGAGAAAGACCGCACTGCAGTTCCTTCTCTAAATCCTCGCACAAACGAAAAAATGGCTGACATCGAAATAAGTGTCCAAGGAATAGAAAAGCAACTGGAATCACTCAATAGAGGAAAGTCCACTGGATCTGACGGGATACCAATTCGATTCTACACAGAGTACGCGAAAGAACTTGCCCCCCTTCTAACAGCCGTGTACCGCAAGTCTCTAGAGGAACGGAGGGTTCCAAATGATTGGAAAAGAGCACAGATAGTCCCAGTCTTCAAGAAGGGTCGTCGAGCAGATGCGCAAAACTATAGACCTATATCTCTGACGTCGATATCTTGTAGAATTTTAGAACATGTTTTTTGCTCGCGTATCATGTCATTTCTGGAAACCCAGAATCTACTATGTAGGAATCAACATGGATTCCGGAAACAGCGATCGTGTGAGACCCAACTCGCTTTATTTGTTCATGAGACCCAGAAAATATTAGATACAGGCTCCCAGGTAGATGCTATTTTTCTTGACTTCCGGAAGGCGTTCGATACAGTTCCGCACTGTCGCCTGATAAACAAAGTAAGAGCCTACGGAATATCAGACCAGCTGTGTGGATGGATTGAAGAGTTTTTAGCAAACAGAACACAGCATGTTGTTATCAATGGAGAGACGTCTACAGATGTTAAAGTAACCTCTGGCGTGCCACAGGGGAGTGTTATGGGACCATTGCTTTTCACAATATATATAAATGACCTAGTAGATAGTGTCGGAAGTTCCATGCGGCTTTTCGCGGATGATGTTGTAGTATACAGAGAAGTTGCAGCATTAGAAAATTGTAGCGAAATGCAGGAAGATCTGCAGCGGATAGGCACTTGGTGCAGGGAGTGGCAACTGACCCTTAACATAGACAAATGTAATGTATTGCGAATACATAGAAAGAAGGATCCTTTATTGTATGATTATATGATAGCGGAACAAACACTGGTAGCAGTTACTTCTGTAAAATATCTGGGAGTATGCGTGCGGAACGATCTGAAGTGGAATGATCATATAAAATTAATTGTTGGTAAGGCGGGTACCAGGTTGAGATTCATTGGGAGAGTGCTTAGAAAATGTAGTCCATCAACAAAGGAGGTGGCTTACAAAACACTCGTTCGACCTATACTTGAGTATTGCTCATCAGTGTGGGATCCGTACCAGATCGGTCTGATGGAGGAGATAGAGAAGATCCAAAGAAGAGCGGCGCGTTTCGTCACAGGATTATTTGGTAACCGTGATAGCGTTACGGAGATGTTTAGCAAACTCAAGTGGCAGACTCTGCAAGAGAGGCGCTCTGCATCGCGATGTAGCTTGCTCGCCAGGTTTCGAGAGGGTGCGTTTCTGGATGAGGTATCGAATATATTGCTTCCCCCTACTTATACCTCCCGAGGAGATCACGAATGTAAAATTAGAGAGATTAGAGCGCGCACGGAGGCTTTCAGACAGTCGTTCTTCCCGCGAACCATACGCGACTGGAACAGGAAAGGGAGGTAATGACAGTGGCACGTAAAGTGCCCTCCGCCACACACCGTTGGGTGGCTTGCGGAGTATCGATGTAGATGTAGATGTAGAACACGTAATTTCGCTCTGTCAAAGCGCATGCAGCTCGTATGCTAGTCCTGTGACAACACAGCTTCATACGCTACGGTCCGGAAACGTCTCCCACAAACTGATTATTAGACGAAGGTATGGACATCCAACCATGTCATAACAATATTCTTTTCCTCCAGGTGACGAATACCGCCAGAACAAGTGACAAGCCATCGGCATTTCATTGATACTCAGGGCCGTCAAGATCCGTCATTTTTCAAACCAGACACGTCAGCGGCTTTCGCCATACTCTGCACACGTATTACTATCTTCTTGGCCGAACAGTGTGCATTGCCAGCAGTGAAAATTCCCTGTGACAACAGTGTGAGATACTAAAGAACCACGAATGGTATTACGGCGTTCTGAACCATTTAATTGAATAGAGTAAATTAGGAAGTAGACAAGAAAATCCCTTATAATAAGGTTAAAACAATGTATAACCAACATAAAAAAGAAAATAACACAACTAACAATGCAGTCAAATAATCTATTTGTAACTTCTTTCTTTTTATGGCAGTTGAATTGGAAATTTGTGGTAAGTTCCTATGTGACCAAACTGCTGAGGTCATCGGCCCCTAGGCTTACACACTACGTACTGTAACTTAAACTAACTTACCCTGAGGACAACACACACATCCATGCCCAAGGAAGGACTCGAACCTCCGACGGGGGCAGCCGCGCGAACCGTGGCAAGGCGCCTCAACCTTCACGGCTACCCCGCGCGGCTATGGCAGTTGACAAGTGTGGTTAGATGAAAATAAAATAAAATAAAGAACTTAAATGAGATGTAGCGTTTTTTTTAAACTAGATAGGATTTGCAAGATTAAGATTTCGTGTCTCAAGGCTTATAATCGGTAAGTATTAACAATTTGGACTTATGGCTGCTTGAGTTGGACTTTTAGTGTGAAACCATTTGAAAACTGAGGGTTAATCAGCGAGCAATGGGAACATGCATGTTGGAAATTAACGGTAGAGACGGGGACGCAATTATATCGACCAGAACAGACTAGAGTGAAAGACGTAATTATGACCGTAATGAAAGTGAACTGCAGGGGAGAGGTACATGTAGTCAAGGAAGTTGTTCCTTGTTTCAAATATACAGCACGAGGCTGAGACAACCAATGATAGCTTGGCTAAAAACCCCAAAGAAATCATGGATGCGTACGGCTAAAGGCTGTCGTTAATGGAAAAGTCTAGAGGAGATCTTGATCCAGCCTGGGATGTCAAACGGCTGATGTTAATTATTAAGAATAAAGAACCAATTTGTAGCGAAATTCATTCACCTGCATTCATTATCCAAATATGCACAAAGCACGAGATGGTACTGCTTGGTACGAGGGTTGGAGCTTTAATAGTGGTAACTATTTATTTACAGCTCATACAAGACAGATACGTCTTTCAGTTTTACTGACCTTCAGAGTAGTCACTAGCATTGTGTATAGCACGTTGCCAGAGATGTGGAAGTCGTAGGATACTCTTAGCAGTGCCAGTTGTGTTGACAGTTCGACCGGCGCGGTCTATTGCCCGACGAATTTGTAGCAGTTCTGAAGCGAATGCCGTGAAGTGTTTCCTTCAGTTTAGAAACCGTGTTGAACGCACGAAGGCTTAAGCACTTAGCTTCCCCATCAGTCAAACAAATCAGTAAGAGCTTGCACTGTACGTGCTTGAGCATTGTCCTGCAAAATGATGTTCAGGTCCTGCAGAAAGTGTAATCACTTCTGTCTCTATGCTGTTCATTTTTTGAAAATAACCTACTATCAGCTTAGAGACAGAAGTGATGACACTTTCTGCAGGACCTGACCATCATTTTGCAGGACAATGCTCAAGCACGTACAGGGTAAGCTGTTACTGATTTGTTTGACTGATGGGGCTGCTAAGTGTTATACCACCTACTGCACTCCCCTGACTTAAGCCTTCGTGTTCGACTTCTAAAATGAAGGAAACACTTCACGGCATTCGCTTCAGAACTGCTACAAATTCGTCGGGCAAGACCGCGCCGCTCGAAGTGTCAACACAACTGGCACTGCTAAGAGTATCCTACGACTTCCACGTCGCCGGCAACGGTTTATACTCAATGCTGGTGACTACTCTGAAGGTCAGTGAAACTTTGAAACACGTATCTATTTTGTACGAGCTGTGAATAAATAGTTTCCACTATTAAAGTTCCAACCCTCGTATATTCGCCACTGGTAGTTTCCAGTGGATCGATTTAGAAAAGTGGCGATATAAGCGACAAGATAAAACAATTATCACCCTTCATTTCTAAGATGTTCCCACAAAATGCAGACTGCACGTCGTTATGTATAATACACAGTTGCATCGGAAATGATACAAAGCTGCCGGCCGGTGTGGCCAAGCGGTTAAAGGCGCTACAGTCTGGAACCGCGTGGCCGCTACGGTCGCAGGTTCGAATCCTGCCTCGGGCATGGATGTGTGTGCTGTCCTTAGGTTAGTTAGGTTTAAGTAGTTCTAAGTTCTAGGGGACTGATGACCTTAGAAGTTAAGTCCCATAGTGCTCAGAGCCATTTGAACCATTTATGATACAAAGCTATACAACCGATTAGTAACATATCACCTGCAATGTGACTTTTGCTGAAGCTAATTCTAAATGGAGACAAGTCAGACAAATGGCTACATCTGGGAGAAGAAATATTCATGTAGTCCACTCATCTATCTGAAGATGAGGGTGCAAGCCCTCGAAACCTGTCGTGGAAGAAAATAAGACTGCCTGAGACATACAATCATTTTAAACTGTCTTTTACATCATAAACAGACGCAGTATCCAAACAACATTCCAACACGGACGAAATGAAGCTGACGGGCTGTGTAGGGTAGTGGAGTACTTACCTAATCTGAGTGGAACATTGACTATCCCTCGAAGATGAGCAACTGCGTACTGGCAACTCTCGCGGCTGAAGATATAGGTGGTGATAGAGGCAGTAACCATATCGAAGGCAATCAGCTGCTCGCGAATTCAGAATGTAAACAGCATCTGGAAAGTCTATTTTTAAATCGACGGAAAACGATTTCGATAACGGTCGATAAGAAACAACAACAGTAATATGTATCTCCTCGTGCAACTGCAGTGTGTTACGTCATACAAGATGACCTAACTCCAACTGGAAACAGACCAGCGTGGGATTCCACTACTTATTCGAGATGGTTCCGAAGCGACATGCAGGGTGGCCCAGGAAGAATGGGCCATAACATAATGGGCCCTGGCAATATCGGACAAAGAACCGAGGGAGCTCAGTCACTTTAAGGACGTATTCAAGAACGGATATGGCGGGAGACAAATACGACGTTGTTTCAGGCAGAAGTCAGCAAATAGAATAAGACGAGGAAGATAAAACAATGGCGTATCTGCCTTACGACGACCAAGTATCAAACAAAATCGGCAGAATCTTTATTCGATATACATTAAGTACCCTTTCCTTCCACCTCCGAAAACGCGTGCGCTGTTAGGTACGGTGAATGATGATTCTGGGCTCTGTAAACGAAGTGTTTACCGTATTACATTCAAATGCGGTAAGGCGCAGACTGTGAGGGCTGTCGAAGAAAGATGTAAGGAACGCTGCATACACAGCGAACTTCAGCGTTGAACAAAATCTGTGGTTGCAGAACACTGCATAACTGAGGAAGACTCAATGAAATATGAACAAACTGAAGTGCGAAAACCGGCCTAATTGTGCTGGGGCTGTGTTCTAAAGAAGGCTATTCAAATATGAGTTGCCGACAGTCTGATCAATAGAGACAGTAGCTTCACTCTCAGTAACCCAGCGCTCACTCAGCTGACGTCACAGCGTCGAATGAGAGCGACTTTCGCCCCCCGAAGAGGATGATAGAAGCACTGACTGACAGGAGTTCGCGCCCAGTATTCGACGATCGCGTCCCCCCACCTCTCCACGAGATGCGGCGTGCAACTGGGTAACGATGGAAATAATGGAGAACGGTAACGGTACGTATAAAGGAGGCGCGAAGTAGTGAGAACACTCGTTCTCCAGGTATCACCTGAAGACGGTAGCAAGGTATGTTGTCTAAATAGCACGTTACGTAAACGACTGCATCCGGATGAACACCTGGAAGCAAAATAAACGATCAGTGAGCTTTTTTTTTTTTTTATTTGTTGCTGCATGTCACGTCATGTCATGTCACTTGACCTGCTCTTGAAGGTTAATGTGCACTGTACTGCAAAGTAATCGTGTTGTATTTCACGCAGGTGGATAAACAGTCAAGAAATTCTCTGTTTTGGATGGCTTATCACCACTCATAATATTTCCTATGTTTGTGAAAGTTTATAAGGAGTCTGTGCTCATCTTTTCAACCCCCGAGAAGCGAATGACTGAATTATAAAAGGGCCATACTTCTTCAAAACATTGCCCATATGAAAGACGTCCCCAAATTGAAACCAAACGTTAAAACCACACAATGTGTACATCGTATTTGGAATGGCGAGGCGTGACTTTCAAAATGGGGGAAACTCCATGTAATATTTTTTATTAAAATAAGAGAGAATAATGAATGTTATATCTCTAATGCTTTCTTAATCTCACCACAAAATATTAATAAATAATCTTAAATTCTTATAAATAGAAACTGAATAATATATTATTATAAATAAGAGTAAATTATATATCGATCCTATTTTTGTACATCAGATCGATTCTTCTAGTTCTCTTCTCAAAGATATGATTCACATCATCGTAGAAGGATAGGTTTGGCGCAAAGTTTCCAGAAAGGACTTTCAGTGACGAGGAGAGCTAGTGAAGAAAGTGTCTCGTGATCTTGAGTATTTAGAAGATAGCATTTAATCCTCTTCATTCCTTAGAATGACCTCTCAGCAGACGAACTAGAGGTTGGGACGGTAATTACTAAAATCACAAGTTTATGTAGTTCTGGAAAAGCAGAAACTAATCCTGCTTCTATCAAGTACAGAAGTAATTCTAAGGTAGTGTCCTTATCCATTTCAACGTCTCTGAAAAACCCACAATTCAGTTCTCAAAATTGGAAAACCAAAGAATTTGCCACAGCTCTGCTTTAAACTCAAAAACCTTTCTCTTGAGAATTGTTTAGCAAATTCATTAAAGTTTTCTGAGTCTAAAATACTGAAGAATTTGTGTTTTTCGAAGTCAGCAAATATGGAATCAATATCGCTCTTCATTACGGCAATAGAATAAGCTCTTATAAGAAGTGTATATGTTTTCCACTTGTATGGTATCTACAGTACTCTAAGCATTTTATTAGGTCCAGGCATACCACAGAAATCAGATACTTTATGCCAGATGGATTGAAAATCATCTCTGAGTTTCATAATATGCAATGAAAATTCGTCACTTGTTTACATAAAAACTCAATATTATAATCCGCTTTTTTAGTACTTGAAACAATATGCCAGCCTGAGGAAATATACAAATTAACACTTGGAGAAAGTAGTTGAAATCAAATCCATGTATTGTTGAAAGGAGACTTGAGAACCTTATACTGTTGCCGGATCCCAAGTACTTGCATTTTTGACCATTCAATTTAATAAGTTTTCTATACATTGTTTGTATTCGTACACAGTTTGTAATGGCCTGTTACCATAATTCAGTCTTGTCATTAGTTCCGAAACAACATAAATAACACCATTCTGTACATCACTGACCAGTCCTTAAAGAGCAGTCAAATTTGACAAGTCATGAGGTAAGTTAACATCAGAATCTCCTAATTCCTTCAACATTTCATTATAATTTCTTCTGTTCACAAAGCTTTCCACCTCGTCGTGCCCTCAAAATACAAGTTCCTGTTTTCCAAAATGATACCACTGTTATCATTTGCGAGAGAATTTTCCTGTTCACCAGGATGCGTCCAGATGGAAAGTAGGTTCATTATAGACTATTTTCCCTTGTTAGGAATATGGTTTGTATTGTTACTGTGAATGATTATAATAAAAAAACAGTTTCGCTCAATATTCTCACAAAATACCTGCTTTTTACATAATTATAAGTTTACAAAACCATTAAATTTCGAAAGGTCCGCTCTGCTTACGTATATCAAATGAGTGTTAGCTGAAATTACCAGTGATTTCGCGTACTTTTTTCCGCAAATGGTTTACTTATTAACTATCGGAACGCGTTTAAAACTTTTAAGTAACAAGGCAAAGGAACTTTGTGAAGCCTGATAGAAGAATCCCTCCAAAATTTCATTCATTTACGGCTTACGCCCGCATCAGTCGACAACAAAGCTTGCGTCTCTCTCGACTGGAATTATGTGGAATAAAGAACATCTGCCTTGCGAGTAGTAGTAGTAAGGCAACGAACTGCCGTGTCGGATATTGTAGATTCGCATACTGCTCCGTACCAAAAAAAATTTCTTCCCTCTTCTTGTTTGCAACACATTCTGAGACTTCCTTAACCGTCAAAGTTAAGCATTTTTCTTATGTATTCGTTGTTATTTACATTTAAGAGCGAGCTTTCTCGGTGAGGAGTATATTCGATTTCGTGACTTCCATACGTTTCAGAAATGAAAGATGAAATTGCTGTTCTTGAAACAACTGACAGTGACATTTATACTTTTACTTATCACACATAATTCACCAATTTTTTCTGATTACGTAGCGATTTCAGAGTGTGTGGTCAGACAAGAATTTAAGAGCACAACTCAGATTACTGCGAATGGAACTAGCAGCAATTGTTTTTTTACTTTAGCTTGTCACATGTATTTATCTGTGATCGAATCCTTAACAACAGTAGACAGAGATGAAAGATTCCCGTCACAATATTTTTAGACTATACCACCATATATGGAACACTTTGATTCATCAGATGCATGTTATAAACTATAACGAACTTCTACAGCTGCACTCGCCACACGCTCGTGAAAAGGCGTTCCTTAAAATTTTGTTTTTATGAACCAAATCGTTGACGTATCATGTAGGGAAGTAGGCTACTTCATCATTTGGATCTCTAGGAGCGAGTTACAACCACATTCTATGCATGTTCTTATTCTTTGACACTCTAAACAATTTTTCGGGTTCATGGAGATGTGTTCCGTCTATGCAGTTAATAGAAGGCAGTTTGTTTACTGCTACATGCGTTTCGCTTCATTTATTAGTGAAGCATCTTCATGAACAAAAGAAGCGAAACGCGTATGGCAATAAACAAACTGCCTTCAATTAGGTCAAATATGGTTCAAATGGCTCTGAGCACTATGGGACTTAACATATGAGGTCATCAGTCCCCTAGAACTTAGAACTACTTAAACCTAACTAACCTAAAGACATCACACACATCCATGCCCAAGGCAGGATTCGAACCTGCGACCGTAACGGTCGCGTGGTTCCAGACTGAAGTCCCTAGAACCCCTCGGCCACTCCGGCCGGCTTCAATTAGCTGCATAGACGGAATGTATCTCCATGATTTTGAAGCAACTAAGGAAGGACGGAAAACAGAAAAAATG
Source organism: Schistocerca americana (assembly GCF_021461395.2). NCBI lineage: Eukaryota > Metazoa > Arthropoda > Insecta > Orthoptera > Acrididae > Schistocerca > Schistocerca americana. Next base: position 229,868,701 of record NC_060123.1, read on the forward strand.
AGAGTTTCCAGAACACAATCAATATTCTATCGTTATCAAGCATTCATGGAAGCATGTTATCAGCGAAATTTGAACAGTAATACATAATGTAACCACTTTTCGGTATTGTGAAAAATATTATGCCTGTGTCGGCTGCTAGCCGCTTCGGGTTTGTGCCGCTGTGGCGCTGCAGTGCACATGCGCGGATCTAAGGCAGATTGTTTTTGATTGGTTGGCGCAAGCAGAACTGACAACAGCGTTTCGGATCGCCAGGACCGTTTGGCATAGCTTCCGAAATGCTTACAGAATAATGTTGGGGCTCTCCTTCGAAAACAAGACCGTTCGGTGCGCTCGCGTACCGAAGCGATCGGCGAAATGGCGGAAAGATACAGAATAGGGCCCCAGCTGCCACTCACAAACCACACTCACAGCTCTACTTCCGCATGTGCCACTCTCTTACAGAGTGGTTTAAGAATTTCTCTGTGCATTCTTTTTCTGACCAGTGGTAATCCCACTAGGTGCGCGGGAAAGTTTCTGTTGTTCGGTAAATAAGAGAAATGTAGCTACAATGGGGAGTAAATATGGGAAGGTGGGTCGTGAAGTGAGTGCGTATACCTTAGTTGATAAGTTCGTTTCCACCTGAAGACAAGGCTTGGGGTCGAGTACCGATCCGGTACAACGTTTTAATCTCCAATGTAGGTCTGTCCAGTCTCATTAATGTGGCCACCTGTCAAAAACTTGAAAACCACCTTTTGCAGCGCGAAACAAGCAGAAAGTGACTTAGTGAGGTTCTGGAGGATACCAACAGGGGTGTGGAGTCATACAGATTCCAGTGCCATGGCCAGGGCGCTAGATTCTCAGGTGAGGCGTGTACAGCCCAACCGACGTGGTATCACACATTCTCTACTGAGTTTAAATACAGCGAGTTTCGTGCCCAAAGGGGTATGGTAAGCTCACCCTGTGCTTCTTCGAACCACATACGTATATTGGAAGATGTATGACATGTTACATAGACCTACTGGTAGAAGCCATAGTCCTGTGGAAAAACAAACTGCATGTATATGTGGAACTGTCCCCAAGGTTAGACACATACTTGCTCCATTGCGGTTTCCATAATGCTGAGATGATGCAGGGAATGACAGGAAAACATTCCCCAGACCATAGCGCTCTCTCCTGGTTGTAGGGTATGCGATGGAGCATAAAACGTGATTCATATGAAAAGGCCACCTGTCGCCACTCAGTGGGCGTCCGTCTGTGATACTAGTGCGCAAATTCCAACCTTCGTCGCCAATGAACAGCAGACAGCGCGGGTACATGACCCAGGTGCCTGCTGCGAAGGCCCATATGCAGATATGTTGTGCTGAACGTTCGTTGAGAACATACTGTTGGTAGCCCCTTTGTTCATCTGACCGGTCAATTCCACATCTATTCGCCCACACACATCTCCGGAGCCGTGGTTCACTGCAATTACCCGGGCGTCGGTCTGGATAGCGCCATTTTTCCCTGCATGGTATATTTTAAAATCCTTCTGTTTTCACATTACGACAACGACTGCACTGTTATCCGCGTACCCCCGACACGCTTCATATACTGCCCACTGCAACTGCTGCCACCTGTCACCTAGCCGGCCGCTGTGGCCGAGCGGTTCTAGGCGCTTCAGTCCGGAACCGCACTGCTGCTACGGTCGCAGGTTCGAATCCTGCTTTGGACATAGTTTTGTATGATGTCCTTAGGCTAGTTAGTTTTAAGTAGTTCTAAGTGGAGGGGACGATGACCTCAGCTGTTAAATCCCATAGTGCTTAGAGCCATTTGTACCATTTGAACCCGTCACCTGCGAGTGGTTAGTACAAGTTGACGTCGAACGTAGGTTGTGGACACATTAATGTTAGTGGATCGTGTAATTCCCACGACTTTCATACAGAAGGCGCACAGGAAGCTATCCAAACATCTTGCGAAACATTTCACATATTAAGAGCTATCAGATCAAAAGACGCGAGGACTACATCTATCGACGACTGAGTTTCGCCTGGTATTGGTGTTCGAGACAGAGAGATAGTGTGTGTGTGTGTGTGTGTTTGTGTGTGTGTGTGTGTGTGTGTGTGTGTGTGTGTGTGTGTGAGGGAGAGGGAGAGGGAGAGGGAGAGAGCAGTCTTTCAAATTTATCAGGCTGTTTTCGCGCATTGGGTAAAACAGTACAGTGTCTACCTAGTCTGTTATAGACCGTTCACACATCGTAGTGTGACATATAAAATCATCCAGTATAGCTGTGCAATTCAACAGTCAGTGGAAAGCATGTTTGTTGCTACAAGCGCTCAGTGCTCGATATACTACGAGAACGAATATCTCAGTGAATAGGATAATGACATGTTACTTCCCCATCCACAAGCATTTCCAAAGATAATATTAGGCTATCCTTAAGTAAAAGGAAAGCATAAATTATTGTATAATATGTTGTAAAATAAGTGGCAGGAAATTCGTAATTTATTAATGCAATCAGCGTGTAAATCCAAGTTTTAGTTTGATTGCTATGAAATTTCCAAGCGAGCAGAACGAGATAGCGGCGCTTCGCGCAGTCGTTATTGCAAGTCATATCAACAAAAACAATCACCTTCTTAGTAGCTAGGAAGCCAATGGAAGGATGCGAGGAACGGGCGTGGGTACATCTGGAAATTATCAGAGTAGGTGCCCTGTATAGGCGCTAGTGGCTGTCGTTGGGACAAGTGACATGCCTGAAGTCACATGCTGAGAAAAGCTTATTATGCGAGGAACGGGCGTGGGTACATCTGGAAATTATCAGAGTAGGTGCCCTGTATAGGCGCTAGTGGCTGTCGTTGGGACAAGTGACATGCCTGAAGTCACATGCTGAGAAAAGCTTACTAAGCTTGGCCACCGCGTGGAAGGATACGAGGAACGGCTGTGGGTAAAACTGAAAATTATCAGAATAGGTGCTCTATATAAGCATCAGTCTCTGTCGGGACTAATGAAGGTATTTTAACTACGGGCTTTTAGGAAAAGTGACATATCTGAAGTCACATGCTGACAGAAGTTTACAAAGAGGAGCAGTGTCCTTTTGTTTGGCTCTCTACTACATTGCTGTATGTATACTCAGTAGTGTTGTAGATAATTGCCGATTGCGTTATTGTCACGATTGAGTGGGTAAACGTAATAGCGGTGGAAAATCTTATTGTCAACGGTGCCAAGCAGTATCCCAATTTATTTTCCTGACGTTTAGTGAATAAAGTCCCGTGTGGCGGAATTTTTGTACAGGTGGTATTGAATGTGTGGGTATAATGCTCGCCCGTTGTTTTACCTTCCACTGGAGAGTAGGGTGGGGAGATAATTACTCGGAATTAGTGCGAAGTATGTTTGAGTTCTGGTGTGACACACATGTATGTCTAATTTTTTATTTTATACTCACGTACACAAACTTAACTGAAGGACACAGCGTCTCAACAGTATAGTCTGCTTTCTCCAGACGAGTTTAGTGTTTACTTTCTGGCGATCCAGCATCTACGCTGGCCTGTCATTTCATTCAAAGTGCACGTACATGATACTTGCGGGAGCGCAACGTCAGACCTTTTGCAGTGAAAGCGAGGCAGGCGAATGTTGCAGGCTGCAGCTTCGTTGAGTGTGCTGACTCGCCGAAGCAAACTGGCGGCTTCACTTCAGACCGTGATTGTGAGTGCCTTAGCTCAGTAACCACTAAGTGGAAAGTTCTTTTCCCTAGATATGTAGTGTTTTGTACATTTCATCTAACTTGTAGGAACAGATGCAAAAATGAAGAGACCTGTGAATAACTCACAAAGTGTTGCATTTTGGAGCTGGGGATGTTACAAATACTGCGTTAGGAGGAGCTAAAGGTAAAAGAGTTTTGTAGCATTCTCCACTTAACAGGGAGTTTTAAAGAGTCGCCAGGTCCAACTGGAGCCCCGGTTTGCTTTTATAAAGAGAACTCTACGACATTGGCCCCTTACTTAGCTTGCATTTATAGCGAATCTCTTGCCCAGCCAAAGTCCCAAGCGACTGGACGAAAGCGCAGATGATTATGTATATAAGAAAGGCAAAAGAAGGACCTACAAAATTAGAGACCAATATTCTCAATATTGTTTTGCTGCAGAATTCTTGAATATATTCTCATTTCGAATATAATAAATTTCTTTGTGGCCGAAAAGCTTGTTTCCACGAAACAGCACGGTTTGAGAAAGTATCGGTCGTATGAGACTAAGTTGCCCTTTTCTCACATGATGTCTGTGAACTATGGGTAAAGGGCAATGGGCAAATTCTATATTTCTCAATTTCCGAAAACCATTTGACACGGCGCCCCTCTGCAGACTTTTAACGAAAGCACGAGCATATGGAACAGGGGCCCAGATAATGTGAGTGGCTGGAACATCTCTTAAGTAACACATCGTATCATGTTGTTGTAAGGTGGCTATAATTTCGCTCCTTGCAAGACCCCATCCACATACTTTGCCGTGATCTACAAACACAATTAGGTATCATGTGATAGGTCGTACATCGTATATATAAACATATAAAGCAGACTGACATGTCGCATACGCCTTGTAAATACTTGTTAACGCTTATAATTCCAATCCCAAAGAAAGCAGGTGTTGACAGATGTGAAAATTACCGAACTATCAGTTTAATAAGTCATAGCTGCAAAATACTAACACGAATTCTTTACAGACGAATGGAAAAACTGGTAGAAGCCGACCTCGGGGAAGATCAGTTTGGTTTCCGTAGAAATGTTGGAACACGTGAGGCAATATTGACCCTACGACTTATCTTAGAAGGAAGATTAAGGAAAGGCAAACCTACATTCATAGCATTTGTACACTTAGAGAAAGCTTTTGGCAATGTTGACTGGAATACTCTCTTTCAAATTCTAAAGTTGGCAGGGGTAAAATACAGGGAGCGAAAGGCTATTTACAATTTGTACAGAAACCAGATGGCAGTTATACGAGTCGAGGGGTACGAAATGGAAGCAGTGGTTGGGAAGGGAGTGAGACAGGGTTGTAGTAAAGGAAACAAAAGAAAAATTCGGAGTAGGTATTAAAATCCATGGAGAAGAAATAAAAACTTTGAGGTTCTCCGATGACATTGTAATTCTGTCAGAGACAGCAAAGGACTTGGAAGAACAGTTGAACGGAATGGACAGTGTCTTGAAAGAAGGATATAAGATGAACATCAACAATAGAAAAACGAGGATAATGGAATGTAGTCGAGTTAACTCGGGTGATGTTGAGGGAATTAGATTAGGAAATGAGATACTTAAAGTAGTAAAGGAGTTTTGCTATTTGGGGAGCAAAATAACTGATGATGGACGAAGTAGAGAGGATATAAAATGCAGACTGGCAATGGAAAGGAAAGCGTTTCTGAAGAAGAGAAATTTGTTAACATCGAGTATAGGTTTAAGTCTCAGGAAGTCGTTTCTGAAAGTATTTGTATGGAGTATAGCCATGAATGGAAGTGAAACATGGACGATAAATAGTTTGGATAAGAAGAGAATAGAAGCTTTCGAAATGTGGTGCTACAGAAGAATGCTGAAGATTATATGGGTAGATCACATAACTAATGAGGAGGTAATGAATAGAATTGGGGAGAAGTGGAGTTTGTGGCACAACTCGACAAGAAGAAGGGATCGGTTGGTAGGACATGTTCTGAGGCATCAATGGATCACCAATTTAGTATTGGACGGCAGCGTGGAGGGTACAAATCGTAGAGGGAGACCAAGAGATGAATGCACTAAGCAGATTCAGAAGGATGTAGTAACTCAGAGATGAAGAAGCTTGCACAGGATAGAATAGCATGGAGAGTCTCAGGACTGAAGACCACAACAACAACATTGCATGAAAGGTGATGGAGTGTCTCTATTATCAGAACGGCGTAATGAATGATTGCCTATGCTAGTAGAGGTTGGAATGACAGTGGAAATGAAACGGCTGACGGATCTCAAGCCCTGGGTGGAAGGCCCACACAGGTGTGGTGTTTCAGCTCCACATAGTAAGTGCGACACGGACAGCCTGGACATCTGAGCGCGAAGACACAATACAGGGGCGACCGGCCGCTATCGGCAGCCATTGTAGTAGGGCCAGAAGGATAACCGGATAATACTTCCATACTCTGCACATCTTGGACGCAGATGAGAGGAACGAAGAAGCGGCACCTCGGAAACCACGTAGGCTGGGTTATTTCCAAGGATTTTTACTAAGAAGTGTACCATTGTACGAGTATAGGTTTTGTCTCGCATACTTTCCGCGCTGGCGACAAAAGATTAAAATATGGTTGGTCGGCGTTCGGAAGAATCTGCAGAGTGGGAGAGAAGTCCGTGGTTTCGGGAATATGATTTGTTTTCGGAATTACGAGGGTGGGGAGCCGAGCCTTGCTGGGAAGCCAGCGGTGGAGAGACGAGGTCTTCCGTTGTGAGCGCCTGTGTGTGACGGTAGCTCGATATCAGTTTTGTTGGTACAGACGGACTTGTTGTTTCTGATCTCAAGAGAGTTTACCGTTAGGTACTGCACCGTTGCGAACCTATACGATTCTGGACATCACATCCGGGTTGGAAGTCGTCGTTGAGTTCGCAGCATTCAGTGATTGAGGGCACTCCTTCTGCCTCTACTTACGTAGAGACGTTGTCTGAACTCCGTCCTTGTGGCTGGGAGTTCGGGTTTCTCGTCTGTAGAACACAGAGAGGAGAAGACAGTATTAGAGTATATTAGTCAGAGGACCGCGTTCTGCCGCCCTAGTGTTTGAAAGAGTTTTATTTTGCGGCTGGAGTTCTTCCATCAACGCAAGCGTGTACGAGAATCAGCACGCCGACGCACCACATGCAGTACTTAAGGTGATATCGCAAACTGCTTCTGGCTATTAGGTCTATAAAGCTAAACAGCTGTGATCACGTTAGTTTATTTACACTGTGGTTCCACACCACCGTAGATCATCTTTGGAAGTAGTGTCTTCTAGTGTTTGTTACATAGATGATGTCAGACATTTCGCTTTATTGATATTAGATCGCGCAGTCATAATAAGGGGCAGAGTTGGGCTATTGATTAGTAAAGTAGTAACTTTACTTAGGAAATGTAAGTTTTGTAATGTAAAGGTTTTTTTTAATGTACAATAAATATACGAGCAGGAACAACGTTTATCATTTAGTAGGATTAGTTGCCTTCATCATTCATTTATGTTTGAATTGTAATTTATAGAATTACGGGATCCTAAGCTCTGCTTCAGTGGGTGGTCAGACAGGGCCAAATCTTCATTTTCGCGTTTATTATTTTCCGTTGCGCACAATTATTTTACATCCGCCTGGAGTAGCATCTTGGATTGTCCTCGACGGCGAGTGTTCATCAGTGACAAGCTCATAGTCAGGACTGTCCCAGGGAAGTGCGACACAACCGCTATTATTCTCTATATACATAAATGATCTGGCAGACAGGGTGGGCAGCAGTCTGCAGTTGTTTGCTGATGATGCTGTGATGTACGGTAAGGTGTCAAAGTTGAGTGACTGTAGGAGGATACAAGCTGACTTAGACAAAATTTCTAGTTGGTGTGATGAATGGCAGGTAGCCATAAATGTGAAAACGTAAAGTTAATGCAAATGAGGAGGAAAACCAAACCCGTAATGTTCGGATACAGCATTATCATAATCCTGCTTGACACAGTTACGTCGTAGCGTTACAAAGCGATATCAAACGGGACGAGTATGTGAGGTTTATGGTATGGAAGACGAATGGTCGACTTCAGTTTATTGGAAGAATTTTTGAAAATGCGGTTCATCTGTTAAGGAGACCGCATATAGGACGCTAGTGCGACCTATTCTACACTGCTGCTCGAGTCTTTGGGATCAGAAACAGGCCGGATTAAAGGAAGACACCGGAGCAATTCACAGGTGGGCTGCTAGATTTGTTCCTGGTAGGTTCGAACAAACCACAATTGTTACAAAGTTGCTTCAGGAACTCAAATGGGAACATCTAGAGGGGAGGCGATGTTCTTTTCGAGGAACACTATTGAGAAAATTTAGAGAACCGACATTTGAAGCTGACTGCAGAACGATTATATGGCTGCCAACATACCTTAGCGTGATAACCATGAAGATAAGATGCGAAAAATTATGTTTCATAAGGAGGCATGCACAAAGCTTTTGTTCCCCCACTCTATTTGCAACTGGAACAGAACGGGAAAGAACTAGTGGTGGTACAAGGTATCCTATGCCATGCACCATACGGTGGTTTACGGAGTATAACTGTAGATGCAGAACAGAGAATAGCGCAGTAATGTGGCAGCTTGAGCCTTTGAAGTTAGGAGTGAGAGTTTTTACAACTGTCTGCTATCCCGTGACGGAAGGCAAACAACTAGGAATAAAGTGCAGGTAACAGGGAGACAGCTGGGAAAGGCCTACATTTGTATGTTGTAAATCTGTCGGCTGTGCGAGCGACACGCCGGTCGTTATGCGTGCGAGCAACTATGCCAAGATCTGGAACGTCAACAAGAGCACGCAACTTCACCACTCCGAGCGAGGCGGCGCAATGGTTGGCACACTGGACTCACATTTGGGAGGACGACGGTTCAAATCCGAATCCAGCCATCAAGATTTAGGTCTTCCAAGATTTTCCTAAATCGCTTAAGGAAAATGCGGGAATGGTTCTTCTGAAAGGGTACGGCCGATTTCCTTCCCTATTCCGCTCTAATCCGAATTTGTGCTCCGTCTCTAATGACCTAGTTGCCGACGGGACGTTAAACACTAATCTTGCTTCCTACCACTACTCTTCCAGCTCACGGTGTCTTACATCGCAAACACAAGTTGTCACGTCAACAACCTCCACATAAGCTTTCTCAAAAAATATTTTTGCAACTGCTGGGCGATCTTGTAAGATCCCAAAACAGAATGGCCGAGTGTAGGAACAAGTGGTTTCTACGTTACCTGGAGATTCTGAACATTATATTGATACTGATATAATTAAAGCTAAGGAAGCTCGGAAGTTTTCAGTCCTAATATGTATTAAGCAAGTGTTCAGTATGATAACAAAACCGATAAAGAATTTTCTAGTTCGAGATCAGTAGATCAACTAAAAATGGAAGGTACCGAAGGTGAGAAGTTCTGTACCTAGTGGCGCTGTGATACTTCCATAACGATGGAATCATTAGTGGAGAGACTGTCTCTGAAAGTCAAAAACAATGCACTAAATTTGTTGATATTGTCTTTAATAGACGCAGTCAGAATTGAAGCCATAATTAAAAAAGAGAAGTCCAGTTTTTTGTGCAAATGTAAAACCGACGTTAATAATTTACAAGACTTAGATTAATAAATGGAAACACCGCTAGAATTGCATGCTTGAACAAAAATGCGGCAGGTGGGACTGTTGTATTTGACAGTGGACTGCAGCTGTGCTAGTGTTAGTCATGGTCAGAACAATCTTCTGTGTAATTGTTTATGTCGGTTTATGTCGGTTTATGTCGGAGAGAAGTGAATTGGAATATGCGCGAATTGTGGTTGCTCGTATGGTGGGTGCTCCCGTAACCAAGGCAGTCAAAATGTTTGGTGCTTCAAGAGGCACTGTAGCCAAGATTTATACCGCATAAAGGGAAAGCGGAAAAACACCATGCGCTAAGTCACAACGCGGACCCAAATGTGAGTTGCATGATCGAGGTGGACAGTCACTAAAGAAGATTATGACTAAAAAATAAGAGGAAAACAGCTGAAAAAGTCACTACACAACTGAACGTCGCCCGCGCGAATCATGTCAGCAACAAAACGACAAGGGAGCTCCAGAAGCGAATTACTGGACGAGCTCAAATTCCAAAACAGTTCATAAGTGATGCAAATTTCCGTAACATGAAAACGTGGTGCCGAAGCTATAAAAACTGGACTGTGAAGCAATGAATGAACGTCATTTGGTCAGATGGGTATATTTTCAGACTGTTTTCAACTTCTGACCGAGTTTAAATCCCAAGAGCGAAACATGTCCGGGGTCGGTGGTAGTATGGGCACCCATATCGCGGAATTCCATGGGCCCATAGTTACTGTTCAAGGTCGCATTACTGACAAGGATTATGTGAACATTTTTGCTCAACAGGTCCATTCCGCGGTATAATGTCTGTTCCCTAATGTTGATACTGTGATCCAAGAGGATCGGGTCCTTGTTGACACAGTTAGTATCGTCCAGGACTGGATGAACTGACACGTCTTCCCTGCCCACCACAGCCGCCAGATCTCAACATTATTCGGCCTATGTTGTCTACTTTGGATAGAATAGTGCGTGATCGCTATCCAACTGCATAAATCGCTACCTGAACTTGCCACTATTATGCAGAAAGAATGGTATGAGATTCCCTTTAAAATCGTATTGAATCTGTATTTAACCATTCCGAGACAACTGGCAGCTGTTTTCAATGTCAACGGTTTTCTTACACCGTATGAGGCACGATAATGTGTTGTGTTTTTGGCGTTTCCATAGTTTCTGTCCATTCCCTGTATTTGCGAATGTGACAGCTGAAAATAATAATGTACAAGCACTTGTTTACTTGTTTCAGCTGAAATTTCCTACTTGAAATCGGAATTGAAACAGAGATTTGGAAAACAATTAGCCAACTACAGAATACAGTTGGGGATATATGTGAATTATTTAGTACACGTGCTGGCATGATCCAACAGAACAGTACAGCAAATCACACATCTGCCGTTGAGTGGAAAGCACAAGAGTCATTTCAAAGATCACAGCTACTGGATAATACGATGGTAAGTGAGAAATTGTGTAAAACTGACCAAGAAATTCAACAGTTGTCGCAATGAATGGTACAACATTTAGTGCTTGCCTCAGTGGACGCTGAATTTATTAGATGTTTTAAGTTTAACTGCTTTGATCCCTAAGGGACTGATCACCCGAAATTTTTTGTATTAGATTTTGTGATTGTTTTACCAGTGGTCAGTGCAGGACCAGATTTCTTCTGTTGTTGGGCATCTGAAAGGGGATGCTGCTCAGTGGGAGAACGAAATTTTGAATGACTGCATGGATCTTAAATAATTTCGTGACGGATTTCTGCAGTAATATTTATGCACTGAAATTCAGTGGGAATTATTAGTTGATTTTTGAATGGCGATGAAGTGGTAAGGATAGATGGATCCGGGAATGGTAACTGACTGATCCCACACTCAGCAGACAAATTTTACATGTTTCACTCCGAAAATTTCCAGGAGGCACACGCTGGTTAGCTGAGCACAATTGATTGGTAAGTGAAGCACTCGTAAGATAATTATTGAGTTGTTTAAAAGTGCGAATAAGAAGACCATATAATGTCAACATGAAAATAGTTTAAAGGTACAAATAAGTAAAACAGACAATATAAATATCCAAAAAGTTATTCAAAAGCGCCAATAAATAAATCAGACAGTGTAAATCTCAAAACAGTTTTAAAGTTGGCAATAAGTCAAATAGACAATATAAACATCCAAAACTGCACCTTAAACTTAGTATACTTAGTAACAATAGTTACATTACAGCGCACAACATATTTACAATTCCAAACAGTAGGCCAGTAAGCAATGAAGGACGACAAAACTCATCCTAAAATATTCCATTCAGAAGCCGGTATAAACATTTTTATATTCAGCACAGATCCCAATAGCCCGCCCACCACCCATAAACAGTTACAATAAAACGATTATGTTTTATAGCTCCAAAAAAGGAAAAAACAGTGTTACTCCATATTCCACAACATTTTAAAACAATTACACATGATTTAAGAGAAGGTACCAGAGTTGAACCCTTTACAGAAATTAACCTACGAATGCTCCAGTAACTTTGGCCCAGTTTAACAGCCAACTAATACCTAGAGCACCGCACCTGGGCAATTTATAGGGAAAATTAACTGAGGGGAGCACACAAATTACTATTGGTCCTCCTTCTAGAATCTTAAAATAAAAGATCCCATTAATCTAACATATTGTATCACAGAAATTGGCATCTAGTTTCCAAACATCGAAACAGAACCAACCTTCAGCAACACATAAAAGATGGGAGAGCTGATCTCACAGGAGCTCTGTCAAATTTTTTCCATGCAACTTGTATGTTCACTCGCTCAGGTAGAACTAAGCACCATTATGACGTAACTCAGCAAACAGAAGCTCAACATTAACTCCTGTCAAATCTGGTAATGACTGCTGGGGTCCTGACCAACAATAGAAGCCAACAAAGGAAACGAATAGTTTATATGTGGATACCAATTACATACCCAGCTTCAAAATGAAAATGCCATCACCTTTCCATGTTGTCGACCGTTACTAAGCGTGGGCAATAGCGACGTGCTCGCCGCTGCCAGAGACTCCGTGGCCAGTATGCCACGAGAAACACATGTCTGCCCTGCGCTTGTGAATCGTGCTGAAACCGGCGCGTGCAGAACTCACGTCCTCTCAAGACGCGCCAACAATAAATCCAGATTCCGAAGTTCAGGTACTGTCGCAAGTTTACAGAATATTAGTACGAACAATAACAGTCGAACTATAGCACAACGAGAGGTTTCTATGAGAATTGGTGGAAGCGTACTAATTACATTGATGCAGGCACAGAAACAGCCAATGGCCTTGCTGCAGTGGTAACACAGGTTCCCGTCAGATCACCGAAGGTAAGTACAGTCGGCCTTTGATTGCACATGGATTGGTGTCCGTCCGAATCTGTCGAGAGCTGTTGGCAAGCGGGGCGCACTCAGCCCTTCTGAGGCCAATTGAGGAATTACTTGACTGAGAAGTAGCGGCTTCTGTCACGAAAGCTGACATCGACTGGGAGAATGGTGTGCGATCACATGACCCTCCTCACCCGCATCAAGTGATGCCTTCAGCAGCCGACGACACGGTAGTCGGCTGGAAGCGTTGGGCCCTCCGAGGCCTGTTCGGTCAGACACAGGTAGGGACACAGAGGTTTTTACTGCAGACGTCGGATGGAGACTTATTACATCCATCAAGAAATAAGGAATAATTATGTCAGATTCTTGGAAGAGGTAGGAATGGACATGGTCGCAATTCGTCAATGAAGACATCCTAGACTGAATTGTGGGCTACATACTTACAGCAGTTTGATTTGGAGAAATGCTATGTGAAAAGGCGAGATAATGTTATTGTGGGCACTTTTTCTCAGTTGCCTGCTGAGGGACAGGCAATATTTCCATTGCCAACTTATGAGGGACAACCGTTTTTTTTTATATGAAGCAAACACAGACTGAAGCCACAATTCGGCTGATCCACAGGGGGATGCATAGGGTACAGCACAAGGAGGAGTGATTGAAGTATGTTAAACAAATCCTGAGTTCACAAAAACACCCTTGGATGCGGGTATACAATAAATTGCATCAGGGCATTGTCTTCCGTGCAAGGAAAGCCAATATGGAGAACTGAATATCATAACGAAAGGGCAAAGTTTAAGCTATTCAAGACAAGAGATTTAGCACTGATAAAAACAGAGATAGACCCAGTAAGATTCCTCAAGGAATTAAGAAACATCTGCTGGTTTGTCATGCACTGTTCGCCTTCTTAGCTGGGTGGTCAGCGTGGCTGACTGTCTTGTTGGGGATCTGGGTTCGATTTTCGGTACTGCTACGGATTTGTCCTCGGTAGGAGGATGGTATGGGTGCACTCAGCCTCGTGAGGCCAACTGAGGAGCTACTCGATCGGTTAGTAGCCGCTCCATAGCCAACAAACCCGACAAGACCGGGAGAGCGGTGTACTGACCACGAGACCTCCATACCTCATCCGATGACGCCACTGGCAAAGGACGACACCGGGGTCAGTCGGGCCCGATTGCCCAAATGCGGCCAGAGTGCGGGACTTTTAGTTTTATCATGGACCACTTTTATGGGAAAGTTCTCCTCATCGAATGCATGGCAGTTAGCGTAGAGGCTTTTGTGGTTAAGAAATGTACTGTACTTGAAGAGGTACATTAATTGGATGGCGTTGGTGTCATCCCTGGTTTTGGAAGCTTTGTCTTGTCCTAACATAGATGGGAGAGAGAAAAAAGGGGTTACTGGTCAGTCTGCGCTCCCAGGCGGTACAGAGCAGAAAGCAGAAGGACAATTCACAGTGAAGGCATTTGATTGTTTTCATCTATCTGAGCCAACACTGGTACAGGCATTTACTAGGAGTGCAGGTGGTGAGACTCGGTAGGGAACTCGTTGTGGAGACTCTTGGACAGTCAGGGTTTTGAAATGGTTGTTTATTCCAGACAGGACTAACTAGTACACTGGAGGCTAGTTCTAGGGTTAGAATAACACTGTTACAACAGAAGCCAGTGCAGAAGTCCCAGGAGTGGATGTTAACCATAGTAGCAGCATCTTAAGGCAACAACTTAGTTGCAAAACAAAACATACTGAATGTGACACTGTTCACTGAGGCACTCCAAGAGAGAGAGCAGACTCACGCGGAGCTGGACCGAGGCTGGAGTCGACGGACGCGGATTCGGGCCCAGATCGTCTGACTGAGAACTCTGCCAAAATGCGGAATCTAGGGGTTTTAAAGAGTCGCATGGGCGCACTGTTTTTCCCACTTAAAGTCACCCGGCCAATCCCGTAGGTCTCTTGCAGGTGCCTGCCAATCAGAGTTTAGTTAGGTACCCTCTACTGCTCCTAAGGCGGGGATGTTAATGCAGTTGCACTAACTAAGTCCATATTTGCTGCTGAAAGCTAAACGTAACTGCTCTGCCAAATAAGGATTGCAACATTATTGTTATTCGTCATGTAGCCCCGCCCCTCGGGCTCCCCGGAGTAGGGTCAGCTAGGTCAACAGTTTTTGGCGTTTTCGCTCTCTTTCTAACCCTTGTAAGTCTACTGACATTGCTGTTCTCAGGGCTGGTATCAAGCTGGCTTTATACACTAGTACGTGCCTGTTGATTACAAAGTTCTACAGTGACAACTTACTACATCTTCTAGACGACATATGAAGTTACATGTTAATTCCTTGAAGAGTAACTAACGAACGCCCTGGGACCGCGTCTGGGGGCGTCTGCATTTTTGCAAGGCTATCCCCTTACGGTTTACTTCATGTAACAATATCTCTCCTAGTTTCGTCTGCCGTCAGCATCGTCTCTGCTTCCACGCCTTGGAACGCCTGTCCTCCTTCCTCACAGCTTCAAGATAACGCTACAGTAGCAAGGAATAATCAATATATTACAGCTTCACAGTTGGACGATTTTGTGGTTAAAAGGAAACAAAGGATATTATCGAAGGATGCTGAATAGAATGAGTTGCAAGGAAGACACTAATGTTACTAGAGAGGGAAAAACACAGAACTAAGACTAATGGTATATCCAGCAAGTAGCTCTTGAAATATGAGCGTTCTCGGAAGTGCGCAGTTTAAAGAATTGGCTAAATATCTCAGACTGATTGGAGGAAATGCGGAGAGTAAATGTGTGTATTGAAATGGTAGTGAAATGTCAACTGTGCTGAGATGAAGGTAGAACTGTAACTTCGTGGTAAAATACGTCTTGTTTATAGTAATGTTATCCTTGTTTAGTAGTCTTGTCAACGTTGAATGAAAGAAACTTCTCATAAGTGATGGACCAACCTGCCACGAACCTAGTGACAGATATAGGGCATTAAACAATATGTAGGAAATCTCTGGAGAATGGATAGAGAGCTTAATAAGAAGTGAAAACCAAAAGACTGAAACGAAGCAAACACATGACAAGAAAAAAAGGGCCTGCCACTGAGAAATAGAAAAAAATTGTTCTTATGTGTTTATCAGTTTTTTCTTGCTTGTTTTTAAGTTCTCTATCCATTCCCCAGAGGTTCCTCACATACTGGTAAACACCCTGTATGCTAATTTTGTGGAACACCGCGAGTGATGCACGTCTGAATATAAATGCCGGTGCTAGTCGAGCCTGCAGGTGGCGCTGTTGTATATGATCATGATCGGCGCCCGTGCAATGCCCTCAGCACGTTGCAAGGGTCAGTCGTGATCAGAATAGTGTTGTATGTAGTTGCGAATGCATTATGTCGGAGCTAAGTGAATTAGAACGTAGGCAAATTGTTGGTGCTGGTATAGTCCGTGCTTCCGTAACCAAGCTAGCCGAAGTGTCTGGTGCTTCAAGAGGCACTGCAGTAATGGCCACCTTTTTTACTGTCTTAGTTATAGACACTTTTTTTTGTTGCATTTCTGCTTCGTTTCTGTCTTTCTATTTTTAAATTTCCAGCGTCGTTCTACTGGTTTTTTTTACTTTAAAATTATGTTTTATGTTGGCTAAATGACATCCTCAAATGTCGACCATTAGCTTTAACACAACTTGAGATGTCGGAGATTCTGCCAGATATTACAAGTAGCTTCGTTCGTGCGCAGTATTTACAACGTGACTCGTTAATTTCATCAAGTGCTGCCTGATGAAGATAACGAGTCACACCGTCGAAATATTGTGCATGAAGGACGCTGATATCCGGGGAATACTCGACGCCCCAAGATGTCATCGGATCGCTTGAGAAGCCTGAAGAACTAACTTTAAAACGAGCTTCTAAATGCTACGTCGTGGATTGTATTACTTACTCCCATATTCCAGGTGTCTGCTGTATCTGCTGAAATCCTTCTTGACCACACTGGTGAAGAGTTCAACATTAACTGTAGAGCTTGAATATGCTGCGTCTTTAAATGCCCCCAAAATAAATTCCAGTAGATTGAGATCAGGAGACCGAGCAGGACCAGATGTTGCTGTCCCACGACGTAGCCATTTATTTGGGAAAAGCTAATTTAAAATTGTTCTTGCTTACAGAGAAAAATGAGGTCTGCCCCATCGTTCACGAATCACATGTTCTGACGTAACTGTAATGGAACTCCTTCCAGAAAAATATTTAAATGTTCCATTAAAAACTGTCTGTATGATGCTCCAGTCAGTATTCCATGGAAAATGGAAGGTCCAATTAACCTGTCTCCAATTATTCCAACCCATACATTAATACTATCCTTCGTTTCCAGAACCTCAAAAGAATTCACATGCTTCCATTGACGAGGTGTTGAAAATTCCGCACTCCATTCCCAGTAAGTTTTACTTCACCAGAGAATAGTATGGTAGAAAGTGTTGGTCCTGGGAACACAGCCGCAGTAACTAAATACAGAAAGCTATACTGGATTGAAAATCTGTTTCAGTAACACCATGAGATGCCTGGAAATGGTATGGTTAGAGGATTGGCTTCGGTAACACTTTGCACACTGTCACGTGACTCACGTGCCCAGTGTCTGCTGTTTCTCTGGCACTGCTGCCATTATTGTCCTCACTATGTTGAAGTACTCGACCATCTAAATTATGTGCTTTACTGCTATTTGGTCTTCCATCATGAAATACCCTTTTCTCAAAACAGCCTGTCTCCACAAGACGTTCACGCATTCTCTGAAAGGTCGTATATATATATCGGTAAATGTCTCCGAGGAAATCTTTCAGCATAGAAACGTGTGGCTCCAGATGTATTGCAATTTGCAAGTCCATATATCCGGTGCACGTCTGCCATGTGTTGCTCTAAATATACACTACTGCCCATTCAATTTGCTACACCACGAAGATGACGTGCTACAGACGCGAAATTTAACCGACAGTAAGAAGATGCTGTGATATGCAAATTATTAGCTTTTCAGAGCATTCACACAAGGTTCGCGCCGGTGGCGACACCTACAACGTGCTGACATGAGGAAAGTTTCCAACCGATTTCTCATACACAAACAGCAGTTGACCGGCGTTGCCTGGTGAAACGTTGTTGTGATGCCTCGTGTAAGGAGGAGAAATGCGTATCATCACGTTTCCGACTTTGATAAAGGTCGGATTGTAGCCTATCGCGATTGCGGTTTATCGTATCGCAACATTTCTGCTCGCGTTGGTGGAGATCCAATGACTGTTAGCAGAATATGGCATCGGTGGGTTCAGGAGGGTAATACGGAACGCCGTGCTGAATCCCAACGGCCTCGTATCACTAGCAGTCGAGATGAAAGGCATCTTATCCGCATGGCTGTAACGGATCGTACAGCCACGTCTCGATCCCTGAGTCAACAGATGGGGACGTTTGCAAGACAACAACCATCTACACGAACAGTTCGACGACGTTTGCAGCAACATGGACTATCAGCTCGGAGACCATGGCTGCGGTTATCCTTGGCGCTGCATCACAGACAGGAGCGCCTTCGAGGGTGTACTCAACGACGAACCTGGGTGCACGAATGGCAAAACGTCATTTTTTTCGGATGGTTACAAGTTCTGTTTACTGCATCATGGTGGTCACATCCGTTTTTGGCGACATCGCGGTGAATGCACATTGGAAGCGTGTATTCGTCATCGCCATGCTGGCGTATCACCCGGCGTGATGGTATGGGGTGCCATTGGTTACACGTCTCGGTCACCTCTTGTTCGCATTGACGGCACTTTGAACAGTGGACGTTATATTTCAGATGTGTTACGACCAGTGGCTCTACTCTTCATTCGATCCCTGCGAAACCCTACATTTCAGCAGGATAATGCACGACTTTATGGTGCAGGTCCTGTACGGGCCTTTCTGGATACAGAAAATGTTCGACTGCTGCCCTGGCCAGCACATTGTCCAGATCTCTCACCAATTGAAAACGTCAGGTATGGTGGCCGTGGAACTGGCTCGCCTCAATACGCCAATCACTATTCTTGATGAACTGTGCTATCGTGTTGAAGCTGCATGGCCAGCTGTACGTGTACACGCCATCCAAGCTCTGTTTGACTCAATGCTCAGGCGTATCAAGGCCGTTATTACGGGCAGAGGTGGTTATTCTTGGTACTGATTTCTCAGGATATATGCACCAAATTGCGTGAAAATGTAATCACATGTCAGTTCTAGTATAATAAATTAGTCCAATGAATACCTGTTTATCATCTGCATTTCTTCTTGGTGTAGCAATTTTAATGGCCAGTAGTGTATTTCATCTATACATGTACAGTACACACTTGTTTTACAAGAATATGGCGGAGCAGGCGTGACGCCCGTGTGTGGAAGTCGCACACAACACCTCGCTCTCCAGCTGAAGACACTAAAGTACGTTCGTTCGGTGACTCCCGTCTCGGACATAGCACATTCGATTCCTGGTGGGGCAAGAATGTTCGGTACACACTGAACTCTAGTCCAGTAATAGCTGTAGAGTAAGCGTGTATTACTGGTTGTGCTCTCAACACTAAAAGGGTTTGTTTATTTACTAGTAACGTAGCAACTACGATAAACATAAAAAGACTTTGACTTAACACTCCCCAAAACTACGTTTGAAAAGAAAATATATCTTTAGAACCAAGCCGGAAAATTGAAAACCAAAAGACTGAAACGAAACAAACACAAGGCAACAAAAAAGGGTCTGTCACTGAAAAAAAAATTGAACATATGTATATATCAGCTTTTTTGCTTGTTTTTAAGTTTTTCTGTCGATTCCCGAGAGATACCCCACGTATTAGTTAACACCCTGTATGCTATTTTTATGAAACACCACGAGTAATGCATGTTCAAACATAAATGCAAGTGCTAGCCAAGCCTATAGGTCGCGCTGTTGTATTTGATCGCGAACGGCGCTCGTGCAATGTCCTCAGTACGTTGCAAGGATCAGTCGTGGTCACAATATGTTCTGTGCAGTTGTGAGTGCATTATGTTGTACCTAAGTGAATTTGAACGCGGACAAATTGTCGGTGCTTGTATGATGAGTGCTTCAGTAACCAAGGTAGCCGAAGTGTTGGGTGTTCCAAGAGACACCATATCCAGGTACGTACACAAGGAAAGCGGAAAGATATTATCCGTTGAGTCACAACGCAGACAAAAGCGTGTGTCGAGTAATCGTGACAGATGGTCATTGAGAAGGATTGTGACAGAAAATAAGAGGACAACAGCTGAAAAGTCACTGTAGAAATGTATGTCGCACTCGTGAACCCCGGCAGCACCAAAACAACAAGAAGCGAAGGGAGCTCCATATGTAGGGAACTGCACAGCGAGCCGAAATTCCGAAACCACTCATCAGTGATGCAAATGCTCTTAACAGGAAAAGGTGGTGTCGAAGCCATAAAACCTGGCCTATGATGCTATGGAAGGATTTCATTATGTCGGATGAGTGTAGTTTTATAGTGTTTCCAACTTCTGGGCGTGTTGACGTCCCAAGAGTGAAACACGGCGGGGGTCGGCGATGATATGGACAGCCACATCGCGCTATAAAAAATGGTTCAAATGGCTCTGAGCACTATGGGACTTAACATCTGTGGTCATCAGTCCCGTAGAACTTAGAACTACTTAAACCTAACTAACCTAAGGACATCACACACATCCATGCCCGAGGCAGGATTCGAACCTGCGACTGTAGCGGTCACGCGGTTCCAGACTGAAGCGCCTAGAACCGCACGGCCACACCGGCCGGCCATCGCGGTATACCATGTGCTCCATGGTTACTCTGCAAGGTCGCACTACTGTCGAGAATTATATGACTATTTTGTCTGATCAGGTACATCCAATGGTACCATATACTGATCATATACTGATCAGCCAGAACATTATGACCTCTTACCCAGTAACTGGTATGTCCACCTTTGGTACAGATAACAGTGGTGACGTGTCATGGCATGGAAGCAATGAGACCTCGGTGGGGCGCTGAAGGAAGATGGCACCACCTCTGCACATTCAAGTCACCTAATTCCCATGAATTCCATCAATCATATCCCAGATGTGTTCCATCGAGTTGAGATCTGGTGAGTTCGCAGGCCAGCACATCAATTGGAACTCGTCGGTACGTTCCTCAGTCCACTCCATCTCACTCCTTGCCTTGCGAAATAAAGCATTATATTGTTGAAACATGCCACTGCCCTGGAAAACCATGATCGTCAGGAAGGGATATATGTTGTCTGCATCCGGTGTACGATACTCCTTGGCCACCATAACGCCTCGCACGAGCTCCACTGCACCTATGGATGCCCACGTGCACGTTCCCCAGGGCATAATTGAGCTGCCACCAGCTTGTCTCGGCCCTGCAGTACAGGTGTCAAGGTGCTGTTCTCCTGGAAGACAACGGATTCGCTCCCTCCCACCGGCATGACAAAGAACATATCGTGATTCATCAGACCATGCAATACTCTTATCACTCTGCCAACGACTAGTACCGATGGTCATGTGCTCATTTCAGTCATAGTGGGTGATGTCATGGGGTAAACATCGGCATATGCTTGAGTCGCTGGCTGTGGAGTATCATCGTTAGGAGTGTTTGGTGCACTGTGTCTTCAAAACTGTACTCTGCCCAGCATTATAGTCTGATGTTAGTTCCACTACTGTCTGCCACTTATCCTGTTTTACAGTCTGCCAAGCCTGTGACATTTGAGATCTGTAATGATGGGTGGTTGCCCAAACCCATGACATCTGGAAATGTTTTCACCTTGGTTTTGTCACATGTTGAAGACGCTCACCACATCACTCCTCAAACACCTGACAAGTCATGCAATTCCCAAAGTGCTCATGCCGAGCCTCCAGGCCATCATAATCTGACCTCGGTCAGACTCAGATAGATCGCGCGCCTTCCCCATTCTACACATGGGCAGCGCCCTTACTGATACTACATGCATCGTGCATGTGCGTCAGTAGCAGTCATTCCTCGCCATGTGACGTTGCTATTGCCTGGACATGTTTATATTGATAGTCGGTCAGTTGTCATAATGTTCTGGCTGATCAGTGTATTTCTTTCCAAATGGTAATGCTGGTTTCCAAGAGGACAGTGTCCCTGTTCACACAGCCCACGTCGTCCAGGACTGGTTTTCTGAGTACGAGGATGAATTGTCGTATCTCCCCTGTCCACCACAGTCACGATATCGCAGTGTTATTGGGCCTTTGTGGTTTATTCTTGGGAGAAGAATGGGTGATGGCTAATCACCTCTATCATAGTTACCCGAATTTGCCATTATTTTGCTGGAATAATGGTAAAGATATCCTTGAAAACCAAACAGGGCCGGTATTAATTCACTCCGAGATAACTTAAAGCTGCTTTGAATGACAACCGTTTTTTCTACATCATATTAGACATTGTAACGTGTTATTTTTGTGGTTTTGCATATTTTTGTCCACCCACTGTACTTTCCTTTATGGGTTTAAATCAAAGTGTATGGGCAGCCATGAGCGCCTTTGTCAAACAGAAAGCAGTAAAAAGCTTTATATTAAATGCTGATGCAGGTGTAAGTCGTAAACTGGAAGGCGTGACACTCGTTGAAAAGGGGACTGAATCAAAATTCTGAAGTATACTTGAATAAACTCTATTAATAATAGTGATCCCCACAATGTTTTCAAGGGAATGCAACTTATAAGAAAGACGATTTCAGTTAAGAAGGACAAGGAAATGAAGTCCGTGGATACGCCGAACACTAATAGTGTTACGCTGACAGGCGACCGGTGGCCTCAGGACACCCTTCCAGGGTCAGTTCTGATTTGCTTTTTTCCGCTGTGGCATATGAGGTGGGGCTTGCGTGGACTCGTGTGCAGAGTGGGCAGTGGGGTGGGGGGGGGGGAGGCAGGGACGGGCGGTGGAGGGGATGGGGGTGGGCGGTGGGGAGGGCAGAATCGACAGCAGCCAGTTGCAGCGGACAGATATCCCAGATTCCCCCACGCCCCCTCCCATCCATCTCCTGTTGGTGGGTTGTACTACTGAAGGAAAGGGAACGCTGGTAAAGCTGTTGCCCTCTCCAACCATCCCTAATCCAACGATGATCGACATCGATGATATAACAAGATTTAAGAGTGTTTTTCAAGTGCGAGAGAGGGGGAGAAAGAGAGGAAAATAAAGCAGCAATGTTCGAGGTTGATGATAAGAATTTGGAATGTTTGTCTAATATAGCAGAAAAGGATGCAATGGATAATGTTATAGCGTCAATTGTAACATTAATATGAGAAATACTACTTAAATTAGTTCATCAGCACAGAAAAATGAAAAATTTAAAATCATTAACGGATTATAGAATTCGTTTGAAAGTGAGGAACTATGGTCGTCATACATTTGTGTAGAAAGTTCTTTCTGGTTTACTGACTATGAAAATTATATTGGTTGTAAAACTGATGTAGGTGGGGTGAGAAGTGGCAATGATATGTTATTATCCTATCCACATTCATTTCTGAATATAAAGAGTGTATTAGAAAGAATCATCCAGTCTGCCACATCTATATCTGAAACTAATAAATATGTACAATGATTTTTTTGATGAATGTGAAACTCAAAAAGTTTTTTTTTTCATATCTTTTCATAGGTGTTCAATATGCTCCCTTTGAGATGTGCGGCATATGTCAATGCTGTATTCAAATTGTTCCCGCACTGCAGCAAGCATATCTTGAGTTACAGCTTCCACAGCTGCTGTTATACGATGCCTCAATTCATTTATTGTTGTTGGTAACGGAGGCACATAAACAGTCATTTATAAACCTCACAAGAAATACTCCCATAGTCAGGTCCAGTGACGTTGGAGGCCGGTAATGTAAGGCTTAATCATTTGGTCCAGTGTGATCGATCTATCGTTCAGTAATCCTTTGATTTAAATAATCCCACACTTCCAGATGCCAGTGAGACGGTGTCCCATCCTGTGGTAAATGAATTCGTTCGAATCAGTCTCTAACTGTGAGAAAAGAAAGTTCTCAAGCATATCGCGATATGTGCTTCCTGTAACAATGTTCTCAGCAAAGAAGAAAGGACCATACACCTTTTTCCATAAAACTGCACAAAATACATTAAATTCTGGAGAGTCTCTCTCATGTTGTACAACTTCATGTGGTTGTTCCGTACCCCATATTCTCACATTGTGACGGTTCACCTTTCCATTTAAATAGCACGTAGAAATGCAGCAAGAGTAATTCACATAACATCAAGAGTACAGTGGGCTGCTGTTATTGGCTATGGTATAGCAAGAAGATCAACCTGCGCCTTATTTTACCGCTAAATGAAGCCGCTCGACAAATCAACGGCATCATAAAGTGAAGTGTAACTAGAAGTGTAATAGGCTGACCTGCATAGTTGCAATTTCATTGTTTAAATAACATTGTTTTCGAGCATATTGTCACGTAAAAATTTTCCGAAGTCGTTATCCACGTAGGATCCATCCTATCCCTTTGTACGAACCGAGATAATCAGAAAATGAACTGAAAATGAAGCGAACATTATTTTATTGGATTATCGAAACAAAATTTTTCCGACTTTTAGACAATTACGTAATAATGAAATCTTTGGCTGTAGTATGAATAATGTCAGAAATAGAATGATGCAAAAGCCAGTATTAATTCATTTACTAAAAAATAGAGTAATTTTCGTATTAAAAAATTGATAGTTAAACATTATGTAACATGGACACTGAATTTCATTGTCAAAGCACAGTTTCTAATTCATAGCTTGTGGCATAATTTATAACTTTTATTACAAAGAAATATCAGAGTAACTGCTAGGTAAAAGACAATCCTTACCAATGAGTGAATTCAAACAATCTTCCTGCTTGCTGCAATTACGACAGTCAATATTACGTGAGTAACGTAGCTAAAAGTTTCTGTCCACAGTCAGTAAACAATCTTACTTTAATTGATCTTTGAAAATAAAAATAATATGTTGTATGTGTTTGCTGTTTGATTATTATCTGACAACTGTGACGTGTAGTGTGAAGTACATGAAAGTGTGCGTTAGGTACTGTTCCTACATCATGTCGCTAATAACTACTCTTACGTAAGAATGCTTACGAGTATAAAGTTCAGTTTCAGTTTAATTGTTCCGGTGAGGAACCGGCGACCGACGGTTGTTTTCATTAATGATATACTTTGAAAACCTTTTTTTCCAAATTTTCCACTAAATACTGTTAATTAAAAATAAGTTTACATGATAAAAATATATAAAATTAACCGAACTTTGTTTCTAATCGTCATTGCTAAAGTACTGAACAGTGGCGATTCGGTTCTAACTTCATATACTTCTCTCGGTTTTGCATTATTCTTCGGAATAGATGCCTTTTCCCTACAGATTAGGGACCTTAGGTACACGGTAATATAGGAAATCCTAATTAGCCGGAGCAGTAGGAGGGTTATACGTTGTTCACGCATATATCTCAAATAAGATAACAGTTACGATTTTTTAAAAATCGGATGATTCTTTTTGATGCACCCTGAATTTCATAATCCTGTAAGTTGAAGCAATGCAAACTTATTGCTTTATAGGTTGCAAAACATGCGGCAGTAGATGTGAAATCTATTGATCCAACTTTTGACTTGATTGCTATGGAACTATCCACCGAATAGAGCAGCAGAATTCAGGGATGTGTAAGTACAGCCATATTTGTCCATTGTTACTCCAGGAGACGCGGAACGGCCGTGGGAGAACCGAAGCCACTAAAGTAAGTGGAAAACATGTCATGAAGTGGGGGAAAAGTGTCGTCACGAATGTTCTATAAGGTTAGCGTAGTGATACTTCCGCCAAAATTAAAAAGTAAGACGCAGTTTGAGAGGAGATAGACGTCTTGGTTCCAGCAGAGTGAACTCCTCCCTGCCCCTAAAGCGTGGCAGACACTAGATAGTCCGCCAGGAAAAATATTGTTTGAGAAAGAAATGTACATCCCAAAATTCTGCCTATGAGTATAAGCGTTAGTTGCCATAGGAGCTAATGAAAGTATTTTAATTACATGTGCTATGAAAAGTGGCATATCAGACGTCACAGATGGAGAAAAGTTCACAAGTAGGAGCAGCGTGTTTGATGCAAGTCGTGATAGGGGTTCGCTGAGAGCGCATCATGTTTCCGGAAGCGGTGGAACCTCAATGAGGCAAATAACTGAATTCCCAGTTTCTCTGATTTTGTAAAGTGAGACCACGTACAATCACGTAGAAAGTGACTTTTCTGGGTGCAAAAAAGTTTTATTTGGAACGAGGGCAACAACTACAGACTTAGACGCGGTTAGGTCAAGTGAACAAAACATGCGTTATGGCTCTGTACAGCACCGCTAACTACGACTGTGCTAAATGTCTTACTGTGTATATCCTCAGTATTATTGTAGATAGCTGTGGATGGCCTCATGGTCGCGACTGAGTGGCTAAACATAATAGTAGTGAAGAACCTTATTGTGAACCGCACCAAGCAGTATCTCAATTAACTATCCTGGCGTTTAGTGTATAAAGTCATGTGTAGCAATATATTTTGTAGAAGTGACGGTGGTCCCTAGGTCCGCCCCGATAGCTGAGTGGTCAGCGCGGCGGAATGTCACGTCAAGGGGCCCAGGTCAAAAAAAAAAAAAAAAAAAAAAAAAAAGCTCTGAGCACTATGGGACTTAACAGCTATGGTCATCAGTCCCCTATAACTTAGAACTACTTAGACCTAACTAACCTAAGGACATCACACAACACCCAGTCATCACAAGGCCCAGGTTCGATTCTCGGCTATGTCGGAGATTTTCTCCGCTCAGGGACTGGGTGTTGCGTTGTCCTCATTAACTTTTCATCATCATCCGTGGAAGGCAACGGGAAACCACCACTGGAATCACTTCCCTAGACGCTCATTCGGTGGACCTCTCTGGCGAGGCCTCCCCCCATGACACGACCTGCCGTAAGGCAGAACACAAAGTAAAAGGGGTCCCTAGGCCGTAGAGAATTCAGTGGGAGACGATTACTGGGATTTAATGGCTACCAGGAAGCCTCTTTGAGTTCTGGTGCGACTCAAATATCTCTCTGATTCTGAATTTTATGCTTATGTATATCAACTTAAATGAATATACGGTCTCAACAGTAAAGTCTACTTTTACCAGACGAATTTGGCGTTTATTTGCTGGCGATTCAACCTCTTCCCTGGACTTTCATTTCAGTCAAAGCGTTCGTATGTTCTATCAGTAAGAGGGCAACGTCAGACTTAATGCAGTGAAAGCGAGCAGGTGAATGTTGCAGATTGCAGCGTTGTTGCGTGTGCTGACTCGCCGAAGTAAACTGATGGGTTCACTTTAGAACGTGATTGTGTGTGCCCTTAACTCAGTCAGCCACCATTGTGGAGAGTTCTTTTTCCTAGAGGGGCAGTATTTTGTACTTCTCAGCTAACTTGTAGAAATCGTAGCAGAAAATTAAGATACGAGTGAATGAGTTACAAATGTTTCTTAGCCGTGTTTTAACACCAGAAACCATTAAGGAATCATTTCCAGTACGTAGGTAAGTACGAAGTTGACATTGCCAGTTGAGGTTAATACATTCTCTAAGTATGTGCTTCAACAGTTTTAAATGGTTCCCATTTTAGCAGAGACAGAGATAATTCATCTTGTTACTCAATAGAAAAACTATAAATGGTGTTATTGATTGACAATTATCACTATTTCGCCACGCGGAGTAGCCGCGTGGTCTTGGGCGCCTTACCACGGTTCGTGTGGGATTTGGGTTTAAGGACTTTCGGATCTGGGATGGAGAGGATGAAGGTGTCCAGGATAGGTGAAGATGTTGGAGGGAGAAGAGATGTGTCCATATGCTGGGTGTCGTCAGGTTCAGTTTGTAGTTCTTTCGTTGTGGGAATGGTACTAAGGACGGTATTTTGCCGTTGTGTTGGTTTTGTAACTGCTATTGGATGGAAGGATGGTTGCAGATTGAGAGATGGAGGAATGTGACGTTGTTCAGGGCTACCTGAGAGTAGTGCTGGTCCTTCATCAGCCAAAGATGGGGGGAACTGGGTACGGACAGAGACACACGCAAAGATTTCGCAGTTGTTACTCCTTCTTCCTAGGTTTTTAGGAGTTCCATGTGCACTTTTCACAACATTTCAGCAGAGAACCCCTGCAAAAACGTATCAAGCAGCAGTTGTTCTCCTTCCTGAAAAATTAGTCTTATTGGCATGATCATCATCCATCAGCTCATAGGCATTTATAATGATTTTCGTGATATGGCCTTCAAAACTTTCTACCAACTCACCCTATTCTGCATTAAACCATTATGTTGTTCATAATAATACCTAGGAGCATCCTTTCTTCTGTAATGATCTACTAACCCTTCTGGAAAGTCCACAAGGGCAGAGAATATCACAAATTCTCATTGCACTTTACATATGATCTAGCATCCCTTAGTAATTTGAAATGAGCCACACTTAACAACTGCTCACTACTGCATTTCCGTAACTTCGTGGCTGTGTGTAATCTATCAAGAAAGGCAAAAACACCTTCTCCAGCCCTCTCCAAAACTGGGGCCACCAATGGGGTAGTAATAGCATCAAAGATTGCTAGAGACACACTAGAAGTCGACCACTGCCTTCTTCCAACCGGTATACTATGTATTTCCTTATGCGAAGTAGCGTTATCAGTCCTGGCTCTAGCTATTTCATTCAGCAAATGTTGGATCGTCTCCTGTGTTGTCGATTTTGTACCGACAGACAGTTTGGTTACTTCTCCCACGATAAGTGTACAACATACCCCAACAGGAAAAGAAAGAAAAGGAGGAAACGGAACAAGACAGGCCCAAAAAACTTGAAGTCGACACTTGGTTGTATTCTGGCACTGATTGCCACTATTTTTGCATCCTTTCTTTCTTGTTCTCCGTTGGTCCACCACTGCAGCCTCCAGCAGTTCTTCTGACACCAAATGTAATGGATGTTCATAGGACGATGTGAGCGAGTGCCTCAATGGTGGAGGTGGGTGGAAGTACAGACAGTGTAGATAGCCATCTTGTTGCTGAAAACTTTTATTAACATATCAAGCGCGCCGTTAGTCCAGTAGGTCTGACATTGGACACTTCATTTGGGCCTCAGCGGTCCCCTTAGCCTGACAGTGCACTTTACCTTTGGACGACGTTAGGCATGGGGACAGTAGTATCAAGATTAAAAAATAAATATTGTAATTTTAACGAAGTTTATTGAAACATTCATTACAAAGTTGGAGATAAGATTTGCATGTATCATGAGAGGTAACCATCTGTTTAGATAATTTTCTACTTGCATTCTGCCCGAATATTTCTGTGTTTGTCTTGTGACATTCAGAACAACATGTACGCACTTTATGCTGCTTTGCTTCCTTTGTTTCGACCGGTATTTGCTTCGTCATGTATCTGCACTGACAGGAGCCCCTTCATGTGAATGTCATGTGAGCTCAACTGCCAACCGTTTCCGAAATATTGGGATTGACAGTTTCATCTCGTCACATCTTGGAATACACAAAACACATTAACAACAGCGGTGTTCAAAGAAAGGTAGAATGCTAACTTTTGTTGCCGTTTTACTATCTTTCTCAATGGACTGCTACATGCCAAATCTACACTATTACACATACCTGATGTATCGCTTTCATTGAATACATCTTGATACAAATTCGTCACAACACTTGTTGGTGTAATGTTTTTTTTTTTTTTATCAAGTACCTTTACAGTGTAAATTAGAAAAATGTAGCAGTATCTATCATCGCTTCACATATTAAACTTTTTTTACTTCAGATATTGCCGAAATATAATTCGTTCTCGGAATGAGGTAAGAGGTTCGATACACAATATTTCTGCAGCATCAAAATAATTTATTAAAATTTTTGTTCTGTTCGTCGATGATGGATTAAACTTTTCAGAGAGCTAGAGCATCAAATATTGTATTCTCTGCGAAATGCAGCATTCTCGGTCGAATTTGGAAACGATCTCTACTTACTTTCCTATGACTATCTGAATAAACAGTGGATCCTGGGATCAATATAGCTGTATGGATGTAAGTTTCACAAAATCAATCCGAACAACCGCTTTGTTTCTTCCCTGTTTGTTGGCACCCATTTATTTAAACGTTTGAGAACTGTTATAGTTTGTGTAGCTTAAATATTTGTTTGCTAAAATAAAGAACAATCGCCTTCAGTCAAAGTCGTCATTTTATTTCAATACACGATACGTTTCGAGTCCTGGGGGCTCATCTTCACGCGCTTTGACAGTCTATATTGATTTTTTCCCAGGCTTAGGTTAATTTTGGTCCTGGTATACATCCACTACTGGAAACAGGTAGGTTAATTTTCGATTTGTGTTAGTTTTGTTAACTTATATTCACAGTGTGCCTAGTTGTTACAAACTATTGTAAGTTTACTAGCACCAGAATTGAACTAAATCTGGAAAAACAAACAACTTGAAGATGAGTCCCCAGGGCTCGAAATGCATCGTGCATTGAAATAAAATAACGAACGTGATTGAAAGCTGTTCTTTGTTTTACGAATGTAATACAGTCACGGAAGAAACGGTGACAACAATGGATAAAATTAAGAAATATTTTTGTACTCACTAATGTGTTCAAATATTTGATAGGTAACAAAAATTCCACAAAAATCTTTGAGTTTGTTACACTTTTACAAATTTTCAGCACTCACTTTGGCACCAGAGGTACTCGTAAAATGCCCAGTGTTCGGCTGATATTCTCGAGAACCAGACCACATAAACGTATACCTTATTGAATCACCAGCCGAACTCTCCCTTTCCGATCATTCAATCGCATTAGACAGCGACATTTAGGTGGTACAAAGAATGCACTCGCTGATTCACTGTCTTCTCCTCGTGGCATTTTTGCTACTGAGGGTAACAAAACTTCTTGAAAATGACCGCAATGAAACTAGTCCCTCCTTACACAACTGTGGTTTTCTCTAACCAGTCGCCCCTTGGAGGATATCTCCTTAACATGCTACGTCCGTTTACACTCCAACTCAGCAGCCGTCAAATGGTGCATTTACATTATGTTTACTTACCCAGCTCGGCAGCAGTTGCTGAGCGAATTTTTCCCACGGTAACACCTGCGTGCTAGGTGACAAGCACGGTGCGGCCGTTGTATGGGTTGCAGGCCAGCAGGCGCACTGTTAGGCACCTGTTTATACTCTCCTTTGACTATCAATTTCATTCCAGAAACTTTAATGTATGGTTACTTTAATTAAAGTCATAGAAGTAACAATATGACAAGAATATATCCCGCCAATTCATTTTCAAAAGGGGTTGGGGTGAGGGAGGTAATACATACAATTTTATTCGTATGTACCTCAGTGTTTCAGAAGACGACGGCGCAGAAACTGCAAGACGTAGAGAAATCAGACACACATCAGTGGACAGGGCATATCTCCAATTTGAAACTCACACTACACGTGCACAGTATAGACTTCGTTTGTGATGTTCCAAATGTCAGTTCATGTGTGCAGTTCATTAACACGATGAGTCTGGGAAGACGAGAAGGTACCTGGTAACTGGGATGTCTATCTGCAGGCGCAAACTAATTCAATGCGACAATACAGAGACCAGGGTTAATAACGGAACTTGAAGACAGCATAACCTAAAGGTACAATATGTAATTATAAGAAACCTGCTAACCATAAGCAGGCTTCGCTTTTCCAGTGGGACATTGATACATAGCAAATTCCAACTAGTTCTCTAATGACCTATGGTGGGACATATACGTTCCGTTTTGGTAGTCAAAGGGTGAAAAGAGTCTGTTTCATCCAGCTTTCATGAAATTATTATTTGTAACGATTAACTTCTTTTCACCTAGTTCAGCAGCTTGCTTTTTTGCTATTTCTTTATAGTACAGCTATGCTCGAGAAAGTGATTGTGTCATGAACCAACTTGGTTGATTTTACTTCCTTTTAATTCATACCAGCATCCTATGTTACCCTTCAACCATATCCCAATCACGGTTAGCTCTGTGTTGTATGAATGTGTGGTTAACTGGGAATGCACATGTGATCGTAGGATCAGTATAGCGTTCTAGCTACTTGTTGTAGAAGTGTGGGAACATTCGCCGAATTTTAACCTTCAAAGCTGGTTTGTGGCGCGACCCAGCCGGAGATAACAGTTCGTCCCGTTCTTTGTAAGGGTTCATATTGCGATATTTCAGTCAGACCAAAGGCCAACTGTGAAATTTTCCACCAAACTCTTGGGCGAATTTTGTTTGTAAGCTGGTTGATTAATGGGCCCTGTCATTTATTTAGCATCCACTTGATTGGGCGAAGTGTTTGGTTCTGTGGGGTCGTTTCTAATGACGATTGGCCATTCACTGCCCCCACTCAGGAATGTTACACTATAACATAGTGTCAGGGAAGTTAAAGAAAGTTTTTTTTTTTTTTTTTTTTTTTTTGTAGCCAGTTAGTCTGACAAGGAATCCATTGTGTGTGAGGTCGGAAGTTCAGTCTTTAGTAAGGCTCATTTGAAGGTGTTGTTTTAACAATTACGACAGGAAAAATGTTAGCTGCTAATGGTTCAGTATGTACTGGTGTACCGGGATGATGAGAAGTGATGGAATGTAATGGCATGCAACCAAATGCGAATGTCGCGGAGTTTATCGTGAAACTGTCTATCCTTTAGGGCGCAGTTGCAGATAGTGCGATAGTGTGTTTTATAGGCATGGAAGAAAGAAACAGCCAGAGGGTGAATTTGTCCAGTGGTTCCAGGTGGTATGAACTGCAATGTCACACATGTTTCATGAGAGATTGTTTACGCTAAAGGAATATGATTTTTATACACAAACTATGAATCAAGCAAAAGGAAGTTATTTTCAGCTTTTGGCTAAAAGAGTGGTAGTATCACACCTGTGGTTCTCTTACGCTTATGTTCCCAATCTTGCTTGCTGCTACGTAAATTTTCGCTACTGCCCTTGCAAGATCACGCAGACAATAAAGAATAGTAGGTTACAGCGCACCTCGAACTTCTCGCAGCACAATAAATAATTTTTGAACCAATCTACCATCCAGATTCACGGTCGGCATAATTGTATAGGAATGCGTTAAGGCATTAGTGATACTTGATCTTTATACAGTTCTCTTGGTACCTCTAATTTCCAGAGATTCCTTACCAATCGAAGGGATAGGTTTGTTTATCTCATCTACAACTGCAATTTGCTGGCATCGTCAAGTTGACACTTTGTCTGAAACTTCGTTGTCTTACGTCTTCCATTTCTGTAGCCGGCCGCGGTGGTCTCGCGGTTCTAGGCGCGCAGTCCGGAACCGTGCGACTGCTACGGTCGCAGGTTCGAATCCTGCCTCGGGCATGGATGTGTGTGATGTCCTTAGGTTAGATAGGTTTAAGTAGTTCTAAGTTCTAGGGGACTGATGACCACGGCAGTTGAGTCCCATAGTGCTCAGAGCCATTTGAACCATTTGAACCATTTCAGTAGCCCCTTTTGAAGTTATGCAACAGTTACTGCTTGCCTTCAAATCACTGTAATCTATTTCGCGCGCGCCGGCCACGGTGGTCGAGCGAATCTCGGCGCTTCAGTCCGGAACCGCGCTGCTGCTACGGTCGCAGGTTCAAATCCTGCCTCGGGAGTGGCTGTGTGTGATGTCCTTAGGTTAGTTAGGTTTAAGTAGTTCTAAGTCTTGGGGACTGATACCCTCAGATGTTAAGTCTCATAGTGCTCTGAGCCATTTGAACAGTTTATGTCGCGCGCAATGTGATGTACGTAACGTAGTAGGTCATATCATGCACATCTTGTAAATTGTATGGAACACCATTGAAACGCGCAAAAACCAGTTTTTGTAACAAGTGTCGCCCGTTGTGGCCGAACCGTTCTAGGCGCTTCAGTCTGGAACCATGCGACCGCTACGGTCGCAGGTATGAATCGTGTCTCGGGTATGGATGTGTGTGATGACCTTAGGTTAGTTAGGTTTAAGTAGCGATCTGAAGTGGAATGATCACATAAAACAAATAGTGGGAAAAGCAGGCGCCAGGTTGAGATTCATAGGAAGAATTCTAAGAAAATGTGACTCATCGACGAAAGAAGTAGCTTACAAAACGCTTGTTCGTCCGATTCTTGAGTATTGCTCATCAGTATGGGACCCTTACCAGGTTGGATTAATAGAAGAGATAGACATGATCCAGCGAAAAGCAGCGCGATTCGTCATGGGGACATTTAGTCAGCGCGAGAGCGTTACGGAGATGCTGAACAAGCTCCAGTGGCGGACACTTCAAGAAAGGCGTTACGCAATACGGAGAGGTTTATTATCGAAATTACGAGAGAGCACATTCCGGGAAGAGATGGGCAACATATTACTACCGCCCACATATATCTCGCGTAATGATCACAACGAAAAGATCCGAGAAATTAGAGCAAATACGGAGACTTACAAGCAGTCGTTCTTCCCACGCACAATTCGTGAATGGAACAGGGAAGGGGGGATCAGATAGTGGTACAATAAGTACCCTCCGCCACACACCGTAAGGTGGCTCGCGGAGTATAGATGTAGATGTAGATGTAGTTCTAAGTTCTAGGGCAGTGGTTCCCGACAGGTGGTCCACGGACCCCCTAGGGGTCCGCAAGCTATGCCAGAGGGGTCCGCAAGCTATGCCAGAGGGGTCCGAAAGATGCTATTAGAATAAAAAATATTTTAAAAATATTTTTAGTACGTTAATAGATTTTTTTTGTTTTGGCCGCTTCCTGCATGAGCAGAACTTTAGCGAAAGCTAACTTCTGCGTCTAGCGTCTTCCTAGAGACAACTGAGACTAGCACACTCTAGCGCAAAACTAGAATTAGATAGAGGCAAATAGTTCTGCTGTATGCCCTTAGACTGCGCGCCCTGCCTCTTAAGCTCAACATTTTTTCAATAATAAATATGTCAATGTTTTTTCTAAGGACCATAAATAGAAAACGTATAAAAAGGCTCTTAATTTGGCTTTTTTAGGTACTTTATACTTTGATCTGACAAGGTACCAATCATGCTCGATGAGATGTTCCTCGAGTAAATTTTGTTGGGAACCCCTGTTCTAGGGGTCTGATGACCTCAGATGTTAAGTACCATAGTGCTCAGAGCCATTTCATTTGTAACAAGTGCACCTTGTCCCCTATTGAATATCGGTAGTTTTTCTTATGCAGTATACGGTCATATTGCTGCGGAATTACTCGAAATCATTTCATATTTTTTTTTTTTTTTTGTTATGCTGAGGAGGATCTTCCATGTACGGGATTATCTTTAGCACCCGCTCCTTGGCCAACGATTGTCCTTTACTACGTTTCACTGGAGATGTGATTTGTGGCTCCTTGCCCGAAAAAGATGATGAACTACGTAACTTGACACCTGTTTCAGTATCACTTTCACTTTTTAAGCACGTATTCTCATTACTGTACTCCTCATGTACATTGTCCGCATAGTCGAGCTCTACTACACCATGCATTCCACTGACTCATCTTGCAGAAATATTAATATTTTATCTGCCACTTCTCATTCTGCGAAATGCCTTGGGTTCCTTTCTGACAAAATGTCAACTTCGGCAACTGTTGTTGTAGATATAATGCAATGTTTGCACTGTTTATCGTTACCAACGCTCTGCTTTGTATAAAACTACTAGCGCCATAGTGGTGTTGTGAGGTACTCGACTAAACAGATCAACTACGCTTCATAGCCTCATGCTGTGCTCGTCATCGGATACCTCCAGTCCCATCCCGTTTCGTCATTAGTAGCCAATATCGTGTTTGCATCGTAGACAATCTGTGGGATGTCAAATGCTGTACATATCATTGGTATTTTGCGACCTCGCACTGAAGGTGTTTCTAGTGAGGGTGTGGTGAGTAACATGAACTACTTTTGAGCATACTTAGAAAAAAAAATTGGTTTAAATTCCATTCACACGTTTTGTTTTACGCAATCCATGGCGTAATTCAAATCAGTTTTCAAGGGAATTACGTATATAAAATTTTACAGGTGCAATTTTTTTCAGTTTTCAAATCAGTTTTTGAAAGGGCGACTTGTTTCCAACGTCCACCTAATTTAGGTTTTCTCTATTGTGCTCTATAGATTGTATTGAGCAACGCTAACAAGCGAAATTTCATAGCAGCCGCTCGCAATTCGTAGGGATTATTAGAATTTTTTTCGACTGATAAACTTATTTTCTAGTGGCTTCCTTTCCCAGCCGTGGCGTCTGAGTTTCAATGTGTTCACAAAAGCAACCATGTCCAATACTTTTGATGAAACGATCCTTTGCTGACAGAATAATTTCCAGAGGGTATGTTAAGAAACCAACAACTGCAACGAACCATAATATTAAGATGAATTTTGCTTCGTTAAATGAATACTAAAATTCGAGTGGAGAATACTCGTGTTAATAAATGTCAGTTTTCATGGAGTATAGTTTGCTAGTCTTCCGCCCCTCCCCCCCCCCCCCCCCCCTCACTTTCCACCCACGTACCCACGTGCCTTCCTCCACTCCTTTGCACCTCCTGTAATTAGTGAGAACAGCTACCCTGTTTCAAAAACATCTTTTTAAACAATTAATGAAATTAATTTCCTTATCAGTCGTGTTGCAGTGGTTCAGTCAGATGCCGTACCACATTATCGATAAATCATTGAACCTCTTATTGACTTCAGGTGACGTTGCACTCTGTGAAACTTACCAACAGAGAAGCATTGCCTGCTCTTGTTCCGAAGAATAGCAGCGGCTACATAATGCCCATTAGTTATAGCAAAAGACATACCCTGTATTTATATATTACCACTATTGAGAATTAGTCAGGCGAGAGTAGCATCAGTGCGTAAGGTCTATGAAACTGAGAGAACATTGGACATCTTTGATCTGGTGACCGTCTCAGAATTTCTTTTGATATCACAGAATTTTTGATTAGTCGTTTAATTTAGAGAGTTGTCAAATTTGTAAAATTTCTTTTGCAGTATTCATGCAATTCTCACTTGAGCGAAACAGCACTGTGATATAGCGTTCTTCTGCAGTCTTGTGATTGTGTGTCTCTTGTGTATTATGGGGTTTTGTCTTATATGTGTGTAAATTTTATGTGGCTTGCGTCTCAGTGGGTGCCGTAGAGAAGAGCCTTAGGTGTTGTTTCCATGAGAGTCAGTGTAGTTAGGTAAGGGAAACAATTTTATTTAACTTTTCATCTGAGTTTTAACATTTTTCTAATTTTCTGTTTGCATCTGTATAGGTACACTCTGTCTCAGACTAAGAGCATTTCCAAAATGCGTCATGAGGGAAAAGTGCACACAGAAGCGTTAGTGAGAGTAATGGGGACACCTTTACACAGAACGAGATAGTTCTGTCGTAGGACTCAAAGCATTTAGGTGGAACCAGGCTGGAAGATTCGGGCACAGCCTAAACGCTACACAAGAGACGAGACCCTTGTGGACCTCTACAGTAGGAGACAACCTGCATTCAGTAGTGGTGGCAGGCGGCCTGACAGGGGAGGTACAGGGTAATATCCATGAAAGCAGGAGATCGGATACTACACTACTGGCCATTAAAATTCCTACACCAAGAACAAATGCAGATGATAAACGGGTATTCATTAGACAAATATATTATACTAAAACTGACATGTGATTACATTTTCACACAATTTGGGTGCATAGATCCTGAGAAATCAGCACCCAGAACAACCACCTTTGGCCGTAATAACGGCCTTGATATTCCTGGGCATTGAGTGAAACAGAGCTTGGATGGCGTGTACAGGTAAAGCTGCCCATGCAGCTTCAACACGAAACCACAGTTCATCAAGAGTAGTGATTGGCGTATTGTGACGAGCCAGTTGCTCGGCCGCCATTGACCAGACGTTTTCAGTTGGTGAGAGATCTGGAGAATGTGATGGCCAGGGCAGCAGTCGAAAATTTTCTGTACCCAGAAAGGCCTGTACAGGACATGCAACATGCGGTCGTGCATTATCCTGCTGAAATGTAGGGTTTCGCGGGGGTCGAATGAAGGGTAGAGCCACGGGTCGTTACACATCTGAAATGTAACGTCCACTGTTCAAAGTGCCGTCAATGCTAACAAGAGGTGACCGAAAGGTGTAACCAATGGTACCCCATACCATCACGCCGGGTGGTATGCCAGTATGGCGATGACGAATACACGATTCCAACGTGCGTTCCCCGTGATGTCGCCTAACACAGATGCGACCATCATGATGCTGTATACAGAACATGGATTCATCCGAAAAAATGACGTTTTGCCATTCGTGCATCCAGGTTCGTCGCTGAGTACACCATCGCAGGCGCTCCTGTCTGTGATGCAGCGTCAAGGGTAACCGCAGCCATGGTCTCCGAGCTGATAGTCCATGCTGCTGCAAACGTCGTCGAACGGTTCATGCAGATGGTCGTTGTCTTGTAAACGTCCCCATCTGTTGACAGAGGGATCGAGACGTGGCTGCACGATCCGTTACAGCCATGCGGATAAGATGCCTTTCATCTCGACTGCTAGTGATGCGAGGCCATTGGGATTCAGCACGGCGTTCCACATTACCCTCCTGAACACACCGATTCCATATTCTGCTAACAGTCATTGGATCTCGACCAACGCGAGCATCAATGTCGCGAGACGATAAACCGCAATCGCGAAAGGCTGCAATCCGACCTTTATGGAAGTCGGAAACGTGATGGTACGCATTTCTTCTCCTTACACGAGGCATCACAACAACGTTTCACCAGGCAACGCCGGTCAACTCCAGTTTGTGTATGAGAAATCGATTGCAAACTTTCCTCATGTCAGCACGTTTTAGGTGTCGCCACCGGAGCCAACCTTGTGTGAATGCTCTGAAAAGCCAATCATTTGCATATCACAGCATCTTCTTCCTGTCGGTTAAATTTCGCATCTGTAGCTCGTCATCTTCGAGGTGTAGCAATTTTAATGGTCAGTAGTGTATGTTGAGAGCTGGCTCACGTGTAACGACCGTGTTTAAACGGAGCGCTCTTCAGAGTCTAATTATGCAGCAATTTTAAGCATAGAGGAAGGAATTTAAAGCGCATTTAGAACATATTGGGTCCATAGGAAAGAAAACTGAAGTGAAGAACTCTGATTTTGAGGGTATATTGGAAAATAACGGGAGTAGCATGAAGAATAAGAGAGAGGAAAAGACTGAGGCTCAAAACGCGAAATTAGCTGCGTAGATTATCGAAAGCAAAGTCACCGCAAAAGATATTAGGAGGAAGATAAGTGAAGTCAGATCAAAGTTAGAAAGAGTGAATAAGTGTGGTGAAGAAGTAAGCAAAAAGGTAGCAGAGGCGGTGTGATATAAAGTCAAGACAGCTGAAGGAAAAGAGAATCATGTGATAGTTTTGGAATAAGCGCTGGCTTTGTGA
The DNA here is from genome assembly GCF_021461395.2 of Schistocerca americana. Taxonomy (NCBI): domain Eukaryota; kingdom Metazoa; phylum Arthropoda; class Insecta; order Orthoptera; family Acrididae; genus Schistocerca; species Schistocerca americana. The sequence goes on from NC_060123.1 coordinate 229,907,635, forward strand.
AACGGAGTTGCACCGGGTGATCTAACACAAGTATGCGAAGTCGTAAGTGGCTGGATAATTATCAGAAAATCAGTTGCCTCCCTCGATGCGTACAGTGTCTCACAGTTTACAGCTGCGTCACTGAAATGTTGCTCTGTAGTGACGGTTCTCGACGACTCGGTTGCTGCCTGGCAATGACTGTGACTGCGATTGTGACTCCAGTAGCGACTGTGACTGTGACTGCGACTGCAACTGTGACTCCAATAGCGACTGTGATTCCAATAGCGACTGTGACTGTGACTGCGACTGCGACTGCAACTCCAATAGCGACTGTGGCTGTGACTGCGACTGTGACTGTGACTGTGACTGCGACTGCGACTGCGACTGCGACTGCGACTGTGATCCCAATAGCGACTGTGACTGTGACTGTGACTGTGACTGCGACCGCGACTGTGACTGTGATCCCAATAGCGACTGTGACTGTGACTGTGACTGCGACTGCGACTGTGACACCAATAGCGACTGTGACTGTGACTCCAATAGCGACTGTGAATGTGACTGCGACTGTGACTGTGACTGTGACTGCGACTGCGACTGCGACTGCGACTGTGATCCCAATAGCGACTGTGACTATGACTGTGACTGTGACTGCGACCACGACTGTGACTGTGATCCCAATAGCGACTGTGACTGTGACTGTGACTGCGACTGCGACTGTGACACCAATAGCGACTGTGACTGTGACTCCAATAGCGACTGTGAATGTGACTGCGACTGTGACTGTGACTGTGACTGCGACTGCGACTGTGATCCCAATAGCAACTGTGACTGTGACTGTGACTGTGACTGCGACCGCAACTGTGACTGTGATCCCAATAGCGACTGTGACTGTGACTGTGACTGTGACTGCGACTGTGACTCCAATAGGGACTGTGACTGTGACTCCAATAGCGACTGTGACTGTGACTGCGATTGCGACTGTGATTCCAATAGCGACTGTGACTGTGACTGCGATTGCGACTGTGATTCCAATAGCGACTGTGACTGTGACTGTGACTGCGACTGCGTCTGTGACTCCAATAGGGACTGTGACTGTGACTGTGACTACGAGTGTGACTGTGACTGTGACTACGATTCCAATAGCGACTGTATGGTCCTGCCTCCAACTGCCGTTTATACTCGTATAATGCTTATTCAGGTTCTTCGAAGAGTTTCACTAGCATTGTTGCTTTCTCCTGCTATTTATGAAGGTCTCCTCAAATGGTCTGGAAACAACTCACCTGGGCTAGCGCTTCCCTGTTTCGGCCGCTGTGCATACAGGTCTGTTGTTCTAGAGCAGTAGCTGAGGCCGGTCGGCACTGCTTTCGCTTCTGCGTTTGATTACACATGTGTTTGCCCCACTTCTTAGCCACGCTCATCGTGTCTTTCCAGCGGTATGTCTGTGAGTGATGTTTAAAATCACTACTAAATCATGTATCTTTTCTTTTCATAGCGTCGAAGACACTTCTCACATTAATAAAATTTGACACCCATGACATAGCTTCCAATAAAAACCTCTTCCAATAGAAAACTTCCTTGACAGCCACAACATTAGAGTTTGGTCGCGCACAATTTTTTTAAGCCCAAGTTGTTCTACAAAATAAGTCCAGAAGGCCTTTTTATTAGTAGCAACGACAGCGATATAAAACAAGAAATAATCACCAATAAATAATTAAATTGAAGAATGAGTTGCAACGACCTGACCTCTTCTGGGCTGCTACATGTCCGGATGGATGAGAAAAATCGTGAAGGAGACGGCAGTTTAACACCGGGGCGTGCAGTAAAACAGTGGTAGCATTGACGGATGTTTATTCAGGCAGCCTCATACATGCTACAACCAGCCTGAGGGCTGCACTATATGCGTGCAAACGCAGGGAATTGTGGAATTCACGGACGCCCCGACCTCATCCGTTGACGCCTGTAGTCTTGGGTCGCAGAGGCTACTGCCATGGCGCACTTGGGCCACCAGCCGCAAAGACGAGGGCGAACCGTCCAGACCCTCCAAAGTATTGTCGACTAAGCACCTCCACGCCATGTCGTGCGCGTGGATGAGTGTATCCGACGATACATGTCTTGATGCCGAACAGCATTGTCGCGGTCAACCCCAGGAGTAGACCAGGACGTTAGCGGAAGACATCTACGAGGCTAGGAGACCGCGAGGGCGTGCCTCCCACAGCTGGGTCGCAGACAGCTTGCAGTCCGTCGACCGAAGTCCCTCGGAGGGTGGATGCTGGCAGAATCCTAGCTCCATGTATCGGGAAAACTTCCACCCCAAAGTCCTGCAGCCGCCACGCCACAGGTATGGCGCGCCTCATGCCGGATCTCGCTGAGTAAATCAGCAGCAGGTTACCATCAGATTTCCATTTCCAAGAGCAGGTCGCGGTTCCTCTGAAACCTATCCTCAAGCGCTACTTGTAACTAATCGTAACCACTTTTGAGATCGACTGCAGTAAAGTAACGATACTAACCCAAATTATCGAAGGTTTCTGTAATATTAAGGATTGCATAAACCTTGTATCGGTCTGTACATTCAGAAATCTATAATCACAGCAAAACCTATATTTCTTCGTTCCATCCAATGATTTTCAGGAACAATAACAATATCTGCGCTCCAGGGACTGTCGCTATGTTCTATGATCCCCTTCCGTAGCTGCAGTTCAGTGAATTCCTCTGTTAGCACCTACAACCGTCTATCTATGCCATACGGTTTCCTTAAATCCGTGTAAACTTGAAATTCGATTTCATCGTACTCAACTGTCCAACACTACTATCGTCACCCTTACATAACTTATATCGTGGTGGCGCTAGTTTCCTTATGCTCACCAGATCCAGACTGAAAACGGACATGTGCACCCACAAGTCTATAACAAAACCTTTATTCCACACCATTCACTAACCCCACTAAGCAGCATTACGTCTGTGCACTAACTTGAGCGTTTAACGCTCTATTGGAACTGCTTTCCGACAGTCGGAGCAATCCCGTTGGAGTTTAATTGCAGCTTCTCCCGACGGAGATTCCCGTTCTTTCTGTTCCGACAATCAGACGCTTAGTGACCCACTTCCCTACAAAAGCAACACTCTGGTCGCTTACACTGTTTCTTCGTTTGTCCCTTACGTTCACACCTACAGCACTGATCTCCAAAGCAAATACACACTGATCTGCCTGTTGCCTTGTCGCAAAATGTACTTCGTCCAACAACACCGCAATTCTGGGAGCTGCTGTTAAATCACTTGGATTCTCAATGCGAACGCCTAGTGACATTTCTGCGACAGTTCTGCGCAAGAAAATGTCTCGTGCACTTTTTTTGCCTCCTGCAGTAACACCTTATTGAAGTTAAAATCTTCTGGGTTATTAGGCCGCGTCATATTTCTTCTAAAAAGATCGACGTTTCGACCCCACTGCTGGGGTCATCCTCAGGAAATTCTGGTGTCCACTTCTGCAAGAACACTGTCAGAGACGAGTGTCGCGTCCTCTTATAAAGGGGAGTTTTCTCGCGTTCGTGCTGGAGAAGTGATAGTATTGGTTAGAATTCATATGGCTACCACTGGTGGGGCTGAGTCATAGGCTAATATTCCCGCTCTGATGCAGAAGGAGGGGCGTTGTTGGCTTATCTCCAGTGGATACCATTGGCAGCCCATCGTCAATCATTTTAGAAGAAATATGACGCGGCCTAATAACCCAGAAGATTTTAACTTCAGTGACAACGGCCACGAAAGCCTGCAGACTTACATAACACCGTATTGACTCCAGCTTTCCGGGTAGGCACATAGGTCTCAGCGTTGACTTTGCTAATCCTGTCTGAAAATCCTTCTACTGACTCATTACGGCTGCTGTTGGATCAAAAGAAGAATAAGCTACCCCTGACTATGCCTTATTCTTCACACACACAGGCTGTGACTGAACCTGAACGCTTCCAAGCCCTCAAATCTACGAAGGAGGTTCTCATACTCGCGGAAATTCTCCTCTGTTAATACCTGCACTTGCTCTGTTACAGCAGCAACAGACTCTGTAGTATTAGCAACTCGCGTTTCTACCGTTCTACAAACTTTACTGCGATTAATATCGTAAACACAAATAACACAATATACTACAAAATAAACCTTATAAATGACCATTTCCTGCATATGAAAACCAATTACACTCTGAGCACTCGCGAGCCAATGACTAGCGCGACTGCACAAAAAACATGTGGCTGCTACAGCCTTAGCGCACGGCAGTTTGTGCCCTGTTGGTACTAGATCATCGGGCGTACCACTAAGTCTTAAACAATGAGTCCACGAGGCTTCGCAGACCTAACCTTAAGCAAACTCTTTCTAGTACTGCACAAGTTAGGTCTAAAAACTGAGAACAACTTCTGAGTTAAATACAAAGTGAGCCTCATTATATCCCACTGTGCTGAGCCGATACTGCCGAACTGAAGATACGTCAAGAACCACAGGTCGTACGTAACTTCCTAAAGTACCCAGTCTTACTGCTCAACACCAAACCATAGAATTGGGTGTCAAGAGTTACCCAACAATCGCTTCTCTAAACCGTTGCGTTTGGACGTTTGACGAGCACTTGCTAATACAACCTTTGTTGTGAAGTGTAACGACCACTCACTGATGCCAGTTGTTACGACGTGGCCTATTCCGGGTTGCTACGTGTCAGGATGGGTGAAGGACAGGGTGAGGGAGAGTGGAAATTAACTCCAGCGCGTGCATTGACAGTTGTTTATTTAAGCAGCCTGATAGAGCACTCCATCCCGGCTCAGAGTCGTACTGTGTGCAATCACAGCCGTTCGCGGAATGCACTGACGCCCCAATCACCCCCAGTGATGCCTCTTGTCCAGGGTCATGGAGGGTGCTGCCGCAACGCCCATGGGCCGCCAGCTGCAAAGATAAGCACAGGCCACCCAGGTCTTCCAGAGTCTTGTCGGCTACTGCGGCCTTTCAAGTTCATGAAATGGTGTGGTGTGGTGGCCCTCAACTACATAGCCTCAGAGTCAAAGTTGAAATATTAAACGTTTTGACTGGTTTCGTTGTCTAGGGCCTGGGATACGTAGTTGCCACATTACAAGCCAAATACTGCTAAGTCTACAGTATACACTATGAATATACACATGAATCGAATGGTTGAAGGTCGCTATCACTCGGCAATCGCGAATGTAACGTAGAAATTTACAAATACAAGATTACAATTGTTGTGTACATAGTTCCGTGTAGTCAGCGCGTACACAACTTTCCCACTAGAGCGCGCCACGCTAAGCAAAACAGCGCAGGCGCAGCGCTCGTCCGTCTCCGCACTACGAGATGGCGTTGCCTTAGAGACGGACCAAATTCTGCTTCCGCCGATCCGCGTATTAATACGTAACGCAGCCAATGAGATTGCTGGTAATGTAGAACCTTTTCTCCTCGTGGATCACACTCGCGCAGTGACACCTGAACGCGCGAGGTATTATAACGAGTGTACAGATCTCTGGTTAGTCAGTCTGCATTTGTCTGCACCAGTCTGTGCCAGTCTGCATTTGTCTGTACCAGTCTATAGTCAAGTTTCAGTTTGCACCTAAGAAGATTATCATATTCCTGTACATAGCCATGAAGATAAATGTATAGACACTTTGTCAAGTATCAGAGATATGTAAGAATAAGATTAACGTACCAAGACCAAAGGAACTTCAGATTGTCAATTGTAAATAGCATCCAGAATCAAGTTACATAAGGTTTATGCTTGTTACTATTTTAATAAATGTGTGTGAAAATTAATCAAGTTCTGTTTAAAGTTGGTCACCGTAAATCTGCTGCTCTAAGCGTGCAAATGGCTTTTCTATCGTCTGATCTAATGGCAGAAGATAAACACGCCACGATAAGACCACGAGACATATTGCTGACACTCGCCTACTTCGTTAGAGCGACAAGTCAAATAATCTGATGGTGTGTGTACGGTAGGTCTTACAGTACACACACCACAACAATAAATAAAATCTGCAGGTACTGTCTTAACGACTTTAAATGATGAGTACGATAGTAGAAGTATTTTTGAGAATGTGATATATTTCTGGAAATCACTTATTGGTGTCGATGGTCCAGCAATTAAATAAAATATAAGTTGAATAACAGGGAAACAATAGATTCCTACTGCACATAATTAGTTATGAACGACAACATAGCTCTTGAGATATTCACTTCTAAACGCATACTACGTCTTCACTGTAGAAACCTCGGAAATCTCACAAGTTCACAAGTCCGCACTCCGGAGTATTTCTATCTCTCGCGACCACGCGCAAACCGCTCCACCCTCCAAGTCCCTCTCGCGACCGTGCGCCCATATCCTCTCCTCTACTCTTCTCCCACTTCCACCCAGTCTCCCCATTCAGGAGCACTGTGATTCGCTAGAGCGCTCCCGCCATGTCTTCAAGTCAACGCACATTCACAAACTTAATGAAACACATTCGGAGTACTGGATTTACATTTAAATAACTTGAAATTATATCTACGGCTGGACCATAAACACGTTCTAACATACATTATTAAATACATAAACAAATTAAATAAACATATATCAAAGGAACAGCAAGCAAAAGTACGTCAGTAGCCTAATGTCTCCGTGCTTTCTAAAACACAGTAAATATGTGACCAATTTCTTCATGAATAGTATGTATCGGATATAAACAACGTGCTACGGTGTCCGCCCCAGTAGCTGAGTGGTCAGCGTGACGGATTGCCGTCCTCTGGGCCCGGGTTCGATTCCCGGCTGGGTCGGAGATTTTCTCCGCTCAGGGACTGGGTGTTGTGTTGTGTTCATCATCATTTCATCCCCATCCGGCGTGCAGGTCGCCCAATGTGGCGCCGAATGTAATAAGACCTGCGATATGGCGGCCGGACCTGCCCCGCGAGGGGCCTCCCGGCCAATGACGCCAAACGCTCATTTCCATTTTCCAACGTGCTACGGTCGCAGGTTCGAATCCTGCCTCAGGCATGGATGTGTGTGATGTTCTTAGGTTAGTTAGGTTTAAGTAGTTCTAAGTTCTAGGGGACTGATGACCTCAGATGTTAAGTCCCATAGTGCTCAGAGCCATAAACAACGACATAGATGAATAAATATCTTTATAAGCATGCTGCTACCGTTTCTTCGTGTAACTGTGGGGTACATATGGCCTGACGCGATCGAAAGTAATCGGCCACTTTGACCTCAAATGACTGATGTACTACTCAAGTTACATGGCTGTAATTTATACCCATTTAGGTTTACACTAATAGCTTTCTAAAGACACGTCGATCGACGCAATCGGATGAACCGTTTTGATTTTGGAAATTCGTTGCTGGGTGATACTTGTACAATTTACTGTCCGATACTAAATTTTAAGCTAATAATGATATTGAAAATCTGATTACACCATCAGAATAGTCGTGCAAATAATGGTAATGTATATGTTTCATTTTGAGATATCTTGATACATCTGGCTACTACTAATGTCTATACGAGCTGTGAAATCTCTGCCATTACGGTTTCACGAAGTCCGCCATCCTTGGCGTGTCTCCTTCATCGACACAATGTCACCATGGAATTCCCAGGCACGTGGCTGGACCACTCGCTGGGACTACCCCTCATGCTCAGCTAGCATTCGACACCACATGGTTGCTGCCGGGCCGCGGCCCGCCGAGAAGCCCCCTCATGGCTACACCAACTCCGACGTAGAATATTTCCAGGGCGCCACAACTCGCCCGTTACCTCACACTATGCACCTTCATGCGTACTTTTGTCCCCACACCGCGCACGTGGATGCGTGCACCCAAAGCTAGATGTCTTGACGCCGAGCAGCAATGTGCTGGGCACCCGTGGGGTAGACCAGAACTGTAGGCAAAGACGTCTATGTGGCTAGGAGGCCGCGAGGACGCGCCTTCTCTGGCCGGATCGTAGACAGCTTGCAGTCTGTTGGCCGAAGTTGCTCAGAGGGCAGAGACTGCCTGGCTTCCAGCTCACTGCATTTCTGGAACTGCCTTCAAGTCTCGCAGCCGCCACATCTCACGTTTGGCGCGCTTCGTTCCCGAACTCGACGAGTTAATCAACGGCAGGTTGCCAACCGATTTCCTCAACAAGGGTAGGTCTTTGTTATTCTGAAACTCAAAAGCACACCATTCCCTCCAGTTTAAGACGCAGAGAGAATGGCATCAGAATATATATAAATGACCTAGTAGATAGTGTCGGAAGTTCCACGCGGCTTTTCGCGGATGATGCTGTAGTATACAGAGAAGTTGCAGCGTTAGAAAATTGCAGCGAAATGCAGGAAGATCTGCAGCGGATAGGCACTTGGTGCAGGAAGTGGCAACTGACCCTTAACATAGACAAATGTAATGTATTGCGAATACATAGAAAGAAGGAAGGATCCTTTATTGCATGATTATATGATAGCGGAACAAACACTGGTAGCAGTTACTTCTGTAAAATATCTGGGAGTATGCGTACGGAACGATTTGAAGTGGAATGATCGTATAAAATTAATTGTCGGTAAGGCGGGTGCCAGGTTGAGATTCATTGGGAGAGTCCTTAGAAAATGTAGTCCATCAACAAAGGAGGTGGCTCACAAAACACTCGTTCGACCTATATTTGAGTAATGCTCATCAGTGTGGGATCCGAACCAGGTCGGGTTGACGGAGGAGATAGAGAAGATCCCAAGAAGAGCGGCGCGTTTCATCACAGGGTTATTTGGTAAGCGTAATAGCGTTACGGAGATGTTTAGCAAACTCAAGTGGAAGACTCTGCAAGAGAAGAGCTCTGCATCGCGGTGTAGCTTGCTGTCCAGGTTTCGAGAGCGTGCATTTCTGGATGAGGTATCGAATATATTGCTTCCCTCTACTTATACCTCCCGAGGAGATCACGAATGTAAAATTAGAGAGATTCGAGCACGCACGGAGGCTTTCCGGCAGTCGTTCTTCCCGCGAACCATACGCGACTGAACAAGAAAGGGAGGTAATGACAGTGGCACGTAAAGTGCCCTCCGCCACACACCGTTTGGTGGCTTGCGGAGTATAAATGTAGATGTAGACTGAATGCTTTGAGCCCCTAAGCTCGATTATTTATACCCTTACAGCTAAGCTTCTGACGGAGACCTACTGGAGAGGGATGAGTAAGTTTGCTTCAATGTACTTGGCCTGTCAGCTTTCCTAGCCTGCTCTGCCCCGAGAATGGGTTGCTAGACCCAGTTAAATTTGCAACGTGCAAGTTTCTCGGTAGCGCACAAGTGCCTCAGTTATCAAATATTCTTTCACTCTTGGTCACATTGTGTTAGCTGTTGCACTCGCTCGACCTTCCACAGGTATCGCAAACTATCGTCTACCAAAATTGTTTTATCATAACGTCAACAATACTGTCCAGTGGCTTACTCTATCAGCACCTCGGCTCTACTGCCGGGCCGCATGTAGGAATAAAACTTTCAAAAAATCGAAGATGGCGGACAGAACTTTATCAGGGCGCAGTAAAACATATGAAATGATCTTCTAGGATGTTGATTGTTTAGAATTTTAAACAAAAGTTTATTTTAATAAGGACACAAATGTAGGCGAACGGTGGGGGTTGTGTGTGTGTGGAGGGGGGGGGGGGTGGTATATGAGATTAACAGCTGCATACCTATGCTCTATGTTGCAATGGGCAACGCTAATGTGAGGCGTCAGCGACTGACCCTACTACCATGAAATTTTCTCTATCTAGGATAAACCATATGACTTAAGTATTTCCTTATTTTTGGCATACTTGAAGTTGTAAATGTTGATTATTATTACTGGAAAAGGGTTTCTGGGGCTTGTTTTTATAAAAGAACTCCTTAGAAACGTGTTTAAATGAATTATAAAAGTGATTTTTCATTTATTTATATTGATTTCACAGTTACAAGGGTTACTCCGGTTCACATTCAGAACACTTTACAATACGAACTACCTCTTCTTTCTCGGTGAGTGCAGGGCAGATAAACTTTTTGCAAGAAGTTCAAGCCTTCATGTACTTGCGGTCTCTACCTCTGGTGAATAAGTAACAACGGTCTTTCTTTGGCAGATTATCCACAGCTGCAGGTGCTACTTTCCGTCGCGGCTCTCCAATGATGTTTCCTCTGCCCACGGCACCCTGAAGTTGACTACACTCATACCCAAAAGTTGATTACGCTGTAGCGTATTTTCAGTGTAGGCCAACAGCGTTAGGAGGGCGTCTTTTCGTGTTGAGATCGCAAAGTTCCCGAGCAAAATCTTTCAGGTACTGGTTTCCTCCAGAACTCTTCGTCAGGTAATTCTTTACCCATTCCTTGTGTGTATCTTGAAATACAACATACGAATTATATGCTACAATGTCAATCAAGTTGAAAAACACCACCAATGGCCATGGACACGTTGCTCGACAGCAGCTGTACATCCTTACACACTTATCGAATGTATCCACTCCAGACTTCGTACAGTTGTAGAATAGGATGATGTCTGGCTTCTTTTCAGTCACATTCCTGTCGTGATGTTGAATCGACAGTACTGTAACAACCTTTCCTTACTTAGGCACGTAACTGACTGAATGACATCTTCACTAACGACAAACCGGACTGTACCCGGTGTAACTTTTTTTAGAGAAACGGGACGAACTTCTGTAAGAACATCGCGTTTGTCACTTTGAGTAGTACCAGCTCTAGTTATTTTCTCTTGGATGCTAGTGAAACGGTAGTGAACTTTCTGTCCATGGTAACATTTCTTCCTGATTGTTTCAAGTTAAACATTTCAATCAACTTTTTAACTATTTCAGGGCCACTGTAATGGTTCTTCTCGTTGTCGTGCTTCCCAACATAGGAATTCGCAGTGAACCAGTATTTTGTATTTAGTCACATAACAGGTTCATTTCTACCCCATATTTTCCTGTTTTTGTCGGAATATATAGCCTGAATTGGCATCACCCATGGAAGGTCATAAGTTCTTCACCCAACGTAACAAACTCACTAGGATTACAAAGTTCAGTTAATTTACTGTCATGTTCCATATATCCCTGATAGGAGCAAATTTGTCGGTCTGTTTTTTAGCTGCTCGAGTTAGAGCATCATCAAAGTTCAGGCACTTTAGTAAGAGCCCAATCGATGAAGCTCGGTACATCAGAAGATTTCCTTTAAGAACGTAAACTGACCTTGTTCTGTCTATGGACTCCACATTCAAAAAAATTACAATTGCTCACACAATTTCTTCTCATTCAAATGCTTTCGAATTTTTCACGAAAATATCTTCAGATGACTCCCTAAGATTGTCTAGATTTCGATTGGTATACATCAGAATGTTATCCAAGATTTTATCAACAAGGTACATGAGAAAAGTTTTTCGTGTTGTATCAGGTTTTGCCCCTGGCTTAGTTCCTTTTGGAATCCTCATTACGTTAGCAGCAGATCTCTTGCTTTGATTTACGTAAGGATCTCTCTTCCATATCATACCTGATGGGGCCACCATGTCTTTTTCAAGGTGATCAATTTGTGTCTTCGGCTTGGGTCGCCTTCTTGTTGCTTGAATGTCTATAAAAAGATCAAAGCAGAATCGAAAACTAGCACACTAAACACTCATCTATCGAGACAGACATTCTAATATACTCCAAAAAATCTGCAAAAAGTAATAAAAAACAATACTTCCACTGTTCATTCTCATCCAACTCGCTGCTGTCAGAAACTACTTGATGTGGAATTTCCACAACCACATCTTCAGTTTCACTACTTTAACTTTCTGATAGTTCCCCACTAAATTCATTGTCTGAATTCTCAAGCAACTTTCTTATTTCGTCACCTATCGGTTTCATCTTTCTGTAGATTCTGTCACTATGCCACAGAGATATTAGCTTCCATTCACCCCACTGTTTACCAGTTGACTGCAGGTGGTGATTGTTGAGCTGCTACACCTTCAGTTACAACAGTCACTATACCTCACAACGAATGTAAACGAAAAACTCGTCTTATTATCAATTGTAGCAATAATCATTATGATAAATGTCATGCATGTATTAAATAAAATACTGAACACAACGGGAGCTGTAGGTCAAACAATGCCCCCCCCCCCCGCCAGTTGGTACGCAACTGTTAATAAACCAACTGTACGATGTTCAAAGTATCAAAGTGAAGTTAAATTAAGTTGTGCAAAAAGAGCGTTTGCAAAGAGTAGCAAGTGTGGAATAAATACGTAAAGCCACTCATTAATTTGCAAAAATCCAGTAGCAGAATGTTAATAGTTACAGAGCACGAAATTCTATTAGCATACACAATTAAATCTGTAATTCGTTATCTTTAAGATTATTGCGTCTAATATACAAGATGTTCATCACTCAGTTAAATCAAAATCATTACGAAGTGAATGCACAAAAGTTCTTAGCTGTTTACCAACAGTTAAATAGCACTGAAGTTCGAGTGACCGTGAAGAAGCAGTCACTGAAAGTGACTTGAAATTTCTAAGTCCCAACTAAAAAAAAAAATCTAATTAACTCATTATCACGGAAGTATTCTCTCATTACTAACACAATCTGAAACCCCAGCGGTGCTCTGGCCACCTAACCGGACACAAGATGTCACCAAACTGAAGAAAGTTCGACAAAAAACTATCAGCTGTGCTCTGCATGCCTATTTAAAGACTTCGTCACGTGACCACTACTCAAAATAAGTATAAAATGAATGCCATTTTGTCTTTTTTACATAAAATTTCACATTATGCACATATATTAAAATACTGTATAAATCGTCATGTTCTGTTAGTGACCTCATAATAAAATTTTTAAATCTAAATTGTACTATAGTGAATCACTTTATGAGCTTCTTGCTGCATCCCTCAGTGCAGATATTTCTGCTGCAGCCTGACTTAAGTCAATACTTCACTTTACGTACATTATAATAACGAATCATAGTTAACTAAACACAGGAGGTAGTTAGATCACAGAATTCGTTTCTCATACTGGCTTTATAATCTGTGCTGGTATTGCTCCTCTCAAGAGTTTTAAAATAATACATCTTACTTGTACTTTGCATGACTGCTTCAGTTGTTATGTATTTTACAGAAAATAATAATTATAAACGTTAAAAACTTTATAAATAATATGTTTACAAGCATGGTTTAACATACAATGAGCTTGTCTCATTATCACGATACATAAATGTATGTAGTTTTTCCATAGCAGTGTCACCAATAAACAGCAGACATAAGGAGGATAAAAGCTTTTGAAATATGATGCTGCAGAAGAATGCAGAAGATTAGACAGGTGGATCGCGTTACTAATGAGGAATTACTGAAGAGAATTGGGATAAAAGAAATTTGTTGCTTAACTTGGCTAAAAGGAGAGATCAACTGATAGAACATATTCTCTGACATTAAGGAATTATCAGTATAGTAGAAGAGAGAAGTGTGGGGGAAGAAAATTGTACAGGGAGGACGAGAGACAAAAACAATAAACAGGTTCAAATGGATGTAGGTTGCAACAGTTATTTGGAGATGAAGAGGCATGCACAGGATAGAGTGGTGTGGAGAGTTGCGTCTGACCAATTTTGGAGAATAAAGACCACAATAACAACAGCATCTCAGTAAGATATTTACGTAATGTCAGTAAATATTGTGTTTCTGTTTACATATTCTAAGTTTCTAGACCCACCATCTCAACTCACTCCATGAGCAGACCTGCTGTCTTTTGGCGCTCTTGGGATTTTCCCTACCTCTGCCTTATTGCTATCAGTCAACAATCACTAAATGCCTCCTGTGGCTACTGCTTCTCACTGCCCAGACGCCTGTGCCCAGAACCAAGCCTGACCCATAAAGCCTAGGCACATGGAGGCCACAAACAAGACACAAGAATTTAATGCTCCCGAAAATGGTTTTGAGAACTAGTCGCTCATAATGTTACAGATGCCCATTTCATGTTGCACTTACCTGGCTAGTTGCAAACATGAAGTAGCACCAGAAATATTCGTTTAACTAATATAAATTTTTTTGCAGAAATATTTATTTGCGTCAAAACTTGTGTAACAGGTTACACACACACATACACATCTTTAATAAAAGAATACCTTTCTGGAATAGATAAACCACATTAAAGAGTTATGCCCATGTCAGTTCTTATCTCTGATATGCAAAATTTCTACTGTAAATACTATCGCTTGTAGTTGCTGCATGTTGTTCAGGGAATACAACTGATAGATGCAACCAGTTTCTTAATTATAGCTGTTCCTTACTAGCCTCTGTGTACAGCCAGCTGTGCTATGTACCTCTTACAAGCCTCAAACAGCAGGATGTACACATGACATTCAACACACTTCACTAAAAGCCATTAAATGCTTATTTGAATCTCACAGGATACTCTGACACCAGTTGACAATAATGAACTAAAGAAATTAATTCCGACTTTCCTATCTGAATAAATATCCACCAAAATAATTCCAGATCCATTTATAGCCTTTATTCTGAATTTTAACATTACATTTACATGCTAAATAAATAATAATGAATAAAGTGGTGTACATTTTTCTCTCAATAAATTATTTCACAATTAAATCCCACTACACATCACGTCCTCCTCCACGATATTTAACTTCCAGGTACCATTTTGCATACCATACTTGCTTAGTAGTACAAGTAAAGCTTTCCACATGTGTGCATCCATATATGCACACGAATAAAATCTTTCAAAACTCATCCATTACACCTGACAAATAAATGTAATTTTTAAGCAAGCTCAAACTTTCATATGTGTCTGCATGCATATCGATAACGAATTCCCTCAAATCTTCATTTATTCTTGACAACCATGCACTTGTTGCACAGTAATACTTTATCACCCTCACCTAGATGAAAGCTCTACCATCACTTGTAATTATTGCATCTGTGCAAATCATATCACACAGCATACATAAACCATTCTAATTACCTATTAAAATGAAAAACCCCAAATATTTATAGATACATGCAACATAATAAAGAAATAATAATTGAACGTTCATTGCATGAACTATTTCTCTCATTTCCTTTATATAGTAATCTTACTCAGCCTGTTGTAAGCCTGTATTTATTACATGCTCATTAGGCCCCTTTTGGGCCTTAAATGAAGCACCAGTTAGTTTCTCAGCTTCCTGCCCTGAACCTGATGGAACGCCTTGTCTTAGCCTCTGCCTTTCATCAACTCTTCTTTGTTCTAAATTATCGTTTCTTCCCGCATAGTCTCTATTTTCTCCCTGCTAGCTGTTTCTCCAGTCCCTTACTCTGATTAACGTGCCCATTACTCTCATCTCTCCATAAGCACGATTCCTTTTAAAATTGTAATTGTTTTAATTATTTCTGTGCTGCTTCCTATTGTTCCCTCTACATTTAACAAATTTTGGTCTATAGCATAGAGCACTTTCCATATTAAGTGAATTTTATCCATGGTGGACGCCGTTGAACTACGTGACTCTTCCTTTATAGGGTGTAGAAAAATTTCCGCAACCAGCCACAATAAAAGATTATTTATTCGTCACACGACTGGTTCTGGACTTGTGCTCGTCCTCAGGTGTTTACACATTCATGTACATGTTTATATTGCTGGAGATAATTATAATACTGATGCACCATCTCTACTGATCCCCAGCAATATAAACATGTACATAACGTATAAACACCTGAGGATAAGCACAAGCCCAAAACCGGTGGTATGACGAATAAATAATCTTTTATTGTGACTGGTAGCACACTATCCATATTTTCAATTAAGTTGAGAATTTCTTCCACACAATGAGTAGGACTGTGAATAAGTTTCCATTGCAGAGATTTTGGAAATCTTTTCTTAAGAGCTGAAATTTTTGTAGGAATATCCAATGGCCTGCCCAAATGTATTAATTTATTTAATTCCCTATCACAAAACTTCATGTTTTTCTTTCCTCTCTTACAAACAGGTCCATTTAGAAAGTCATTTTGCGATCTTAATTGCTTAGCCTGCCTCAATTTTTATTCAAGAATACAATTTCAAAAGTTTTGAAATCAACAAACTGCTTAACCTACTGATCAGTTCATGTCTGAGTTCCCATTGTAATTGCCTCTTTACAAATTTAATTTTAGTAGTCTAGCAACAAAATTATCGTTACATGCAGCCACGAGTTCCACTGCATAATATTTATTCTTTCTCTATCAATCCATCCCTTCTTTTGGTCAGGTTGTGGCACAAATTTCTTGTCTCCCTAGTTCTGTTTAGTACTCCCTCATTAGTTATGTGATCGACCAATCTAATCTTCAGCATTCTTCTGTAGCACCACATTTCGAATTCTTCTACTCTATTTTTATCTAAACTGCTTATCGTCCATATTTCACTTGCATACATGATTACACTCAAAATACCTTCAGAAAAGACTACATAAAAATTAAATCTATATTCTATGTTAACAAATTTCTATTTTCGGGAAATGCTTTTCTTGCCATTGCCAGTCTACATTTTATATTATCTCTACTCTGGCCATCATCAGTCATTTTGCTGTCCAAACAGCGCAACTCATCTACTACTTTAAGTATCTCGTTTCCTAGTCTGATTCCCTTAGCATCATCTGATTTAATTTGACTACATTCCATTACCTTTGTTTTGCTTTTGTCGATGTTCATCTTATATTCTCTTTTCAAAACACTGTCAATTCCGTTCAGCTGCTCTTCCAAGTACTTTGCTGTCTCTGCAGACTTACAATATCGTCGGCAAACATTAAAGTTTTTATTTCTTCTCCCTGAACTTTAATTCCTACTTCAAATTTTTCTATGGTTTCCTTTACCATCTGTTCACTGAACAGATTGAATAAAATCTGGGATAGCCTACAACCTTGTCTCACTCCATTCTTAATCACTAGTTCCCTTTCATGACCCTCCACTCATAACTGCCGTCTGGTTTCTGAACAAGTATTAAATTGCCTTTCACTCCCTGCATTTTACCCCTGCTGTCTTCAGGGTTTGAAAGAGAGTATTCCAGTCAAAATCGTGAAAAGCTTTCTCTAAGTCTACAAATGCTATACATGTAGGTTTGCCTTTCCTTATCCAATCTTCTAAGACAATTCGTAGGATCAGTTTTGCCCGGCGTGTTCATACATTTCTCCAGAATCCAAACTGTTCTTCTCTGTGGTCTGCTTCTATCATTTTTTGGACCTTGCGGTAAAGAATTCGTGTTAGTACCTTGCAACCATGATTTATTAAACTGATAATTCAATAATTTTCACACCTGTCAGAACTGTTTTCTTCGGAATTGCAATTATTACATTCTTCTTAAGTCTAAGGGTATCTAACCGCCTCAGACAGCTACACCCAGATGGAAGAGTTTTGTCATGGCTGGCTCTATCAAGCTTATGTCGTCAACTCCCAGGTCCTTGTTTCCACTTAGACCTTTCAGAGCTTTGTAATATTCTCCTCACAGCATCATATCTCCCATCTCATCTTCATCACTCATCTTTCTATAGTATTGTTTTCTAGTTCATCTCCCTTGTATAAACCCTCTATACACTCCTTCCACCTTTCAGCTTTTCCTTCTTTTCTTAGGACAGCTTTGCGACTCAAGCTCTTGATATTTGTACACCCGCTTTTCTTTTCCCCAAATGCCTCTTAACTTTGCTGCAGGTGGTATTTACCTTTCCCCTAGTGAAATATGCTTCTAAGTCGATTTTTCCTCTCGCCACTCCTGCTTAGAAATTTTTGCGCTTCCTGTCAATCTCATTTTTTAAGACGTTTATTTTCCCTTTAGCCTGCTTCATTTGCTGCATTTTTAAATTTTCTCCTTTCATCATTTAAATTCAATATCTCTTGTGTTATCCAAGGATTCCTACTAGGCCATGTCTTTTTACCTAAGTGATCTTTTGCTGCCTTCACTATTTCATCTCTTAAAGCTCCCCATTCGTCTTCTACTATATTCCTCTTCCGTGTTATAATGAACAGTTGCCTGTTGTTCCCTCTGGTAGCTCACAACCATCTCTCGTTCTTTCAACTTATCCAGGTCCCATCTTCGTAATTTCCCAACTGTTTCCAATTTCTTCAGTTCTAATCTACAGTTCATAACCAATAAATTGGGACAGAGTTCACATCTGCTAGAGTAAATGTCTTAAAATTAAAATCTGGTTCCGAAATCTCTGTCTTACCATTATGTAATCAATTTGAAACCTTCCGGTATCTCCAAGTCTCTTCCACGTATACAACCTTCTTTTATAGTTCTTAAACCAGGTGTCAGTGATGATTACATTATGCTCTGTGAGAAACTCTGCCAGGCGGCTTCCTCTTTCATTCCCTTCCCCCAGTCCATATTCACCTACTATTTTTCCTTCTATTCCTTTTTCTACTATCGAATTCCTATTCCCCCCCCCCCCCCCCATCACAATTAAATTTTCGTCTCTTTAAATATCTGAATAATTTATTTTACCTCATCATAAATTTCTTCAATCTCTTCATGATCTGCGGATCTAGTTGACAGGTAAATCTGCGGAGCTAGTTGGCAGGTAAACTTGTACTACTGTGGTAGGCGTGGCTTCGTGTTTATCTTGGGTACGATAATCCATTCAGAATGTTGTTCATAGTAGCTTAACCACATTCCATTTCTCGTATTCATTATTAAACCTACTCCTCCATTACCTATATTTGACTTTGTATTTGTCGGCTGATGTGGCCGAGCGATTCCAGGCGCTTCAGTCTGGAACCGCGCTGCTGCTACGGTCGCAGGTTCGAATCCTGCCTAGGGCATGGATGTATGTGATGTCATTAGGTTAATTAGGTTTAAGTAGTTCTAAGTTCTAGGGGACTGATGACCTCAGATGTTAAGTCCCACAGTGCTCAGAGCCATTTGAACCATTTGATTTTGACTTTGTATTTATAACTCTGTATTCCCGTGACCAGGTATTGTTCCTCTTGCCACCCAACTTCACTAATTCCCATTACATCTAACTTCAACCTATCCATTTCCGTTTTTAAATTTTCTACCCTACCTGTCTGATTAAGAGATCCAATGTTCCACGCTCCTATCTGTAGAATGCCAGTTTTGTTTCTCCTGTTGACGACATACTCCTGAGAAGTCGCCGCCCGGAGGTCCGAATGGGGGACTATTTTACCTCTGGAATATTTTGCCCAAAAGGACGCCATCATCATTTAACCAAATAGTAGAGCTGCATTTCTTTGGGAGAAATTATGGCTGGTTTGCCCTTGCTTTCAGCCGTTCGCAATACCAGCACAGCAAGGCCGTTTTGGTAGGTTTTACAAGGCCAGATAAGTCCATCATCCAGACCGTTGCTCCTGCAGCTACCCCTCCGTCGACGGCAAGGTGCATGGTTCATGAGGGAGAGGGAAGGGAATATTATACAGATAATTATTACTTTCGGTGCGTGTAATCACAACTGAATGAAACAAATATTTTCTTGTTTAAGGCGTTTCGCATTTATGATTTGCAAGGTATCTTTCATGACTTGGAATCTACACGTATACGTAAAAACAGTACATATAACGATATTAAAGCACGCACACGCACGCACACAAACACACACACACAAACACACACACACACACACACACACACACACACACACACGTCACAAAAGACCAAAACTAATAAAAGTAAATAAATAAAAAAGGACGAGATTTGCATAATCTCTCTCTCTCTCTCTCTCTCTCTCTCTCTCTCTCTCTCTCTCTCTCTCTCTCTCTCTAAAAATTTACGAAATTTTTGTGTAGAAGTTTATGCTGTCACTACATCATAGATAAGCAGAGGGTACCAGAACTGCTTATAACATCACTATAAAATGTTCATAATTTAAAGTAGGATAGTTTGAACACAAATGTGTATTTATTCCAGGTGAATGAAGATATCTTGCAAATAATAAAAGTGAAACGTGTACGCCACGAAAAACTTTTTTTCTTCTATTATGATTAGACAGATCTGACGTCATAATTATCAATAAAGTAGTGCATAAAACAGAGCAGTGTTATATCACCTATTATGATATGAATATTTTGATTTGTCACCACAAAACTGGGTTTGTGATACTGAGGCAATGTTAGGCATTTAACGATATACGTTTTAAAACTATCAATGACTACAGCGATCTAGGTGGCATGGGAACAGTGGGTGAATGCAGAGAGAGAGAGAGAGAGAGAGAGAGAGAGAGAGAGGAATCAGTTTGTTAATGTAATTTACATTCTTTCATTCATTAATGCTATTTAAATTTGCTCTTACATATTTAAAAAAGAAATTTTTCAGTGCTCTCATAAAATCATACATTAGACAAAAATTTGTGTAAATAAATATTTTAATTACACATCAGTACTTGTCAACACAACAGACTTTAATTCAGGAGAAAGTGAGTAACATTGCCTCTGCAACTTTTTGAATAATATAAAAAGTCAGACTGATAGCAAAACTAAATTTGAAAAAAGTACAAAATGTTTCTTCTTTACTCCTCTTCCAATTTAATTTTTATTTCACAGCTTGCGTTTAGAGTAAAGTAAGTATATACTCAATTCTTTTTAATTAAATTTTTCAGTGTTTCACAAACTCTTCTGTAAATGTTAAGTAGCCAGTCATGTTTAGATACAAATTATGTTAAATACTCTATAAACTGATTAGCTGGTCATTATTGTAATACGTTGTAAAGATGAGCCACGGAACACACAACAAATAAAATTTACTTATACTATTGAAACAGATGACTCGATGTTTTCCCAGAGGTAATCAGCCACCAAGCACTGAATTGTTTTTAGACTGGGTGCATCCTCTGTCAGGTTGTTGCATGTCTGTATTCCCTCGAGTCTAGTTACTCATAAAAGCTGCACACCTTCTGATGTGGAGCTGGCAGCATCTAACAGACAGGGCATGGAACAGCATTTCACGTCCTCATCATTTTAATTCACAGTATGATCTGTGTCTTGCTCGTTTTCTTTCGTCTATGAATTTTATCCAATAATGTTGCGACGTCTTATAGCAGCCCAAATAATATTTATCTTAAATATCAGGGTGCATATCTTACGGATAATTATCTGTAGCTTCAGACATTCTTTGCTGTTTCAGAGCACTAACGCATGCTGTGTTTTTCACTGGGCAGTACACTGCCTATTCTGCAGCTCAGCATGACGTGTACGAGTGGAAGATGTCAGCGTAGTTCACAAGCAAGAAAGTGGTCACAGAGGCTGTGGCAGCGCCGAGCTGCAACATGGCGCCGCACCAGAAAAGGCTGCGGCCTCCTTCCGTCCGGAAGATGGACGCTATCGCGAGCTTCACGTACGTAATTGCTCCCGTGAAAATTATCCATGATATGACCTGGAATCAAGCAAACGTAGGTACTTTTAGTATCAGGAAACAGTATTGAAGCGAGGAAAGTTTCTTCTTTCTTCACCAGGCATACCTCGTGCAGGATACGTACGGTGGACGATGCGCAGTGACCAGCTTTCGTCCAAAGCACTGGTCGAGTTCATTCGTTTGTTCTGAATGGAAGACCCAACAGCGTCTGAAATCTTTCGGCCGGTCAGCGATGACAGAACCGAGCCACACATCCATCAATCTTTCTCAAACGATCTTACAAAAACTATTAGATAAAAAAATCATTTTGGCTTCCTTTGTATGTCAGACTCATGATAGCGTGCCCATCGTTTCGTTAACGGTCATAGTTATTGCGATATTTACGTGGAAGTAAGACACTGCACGAAATTGGAAAAAGTTTGTAATGAAAAACAGAGGACACTAAGATTTTGCGTTTGGTGCATGTTACATAATATGTTGCAGCGTATGAAATTTAGCTGATATATTGAATTTTTCTTTAAACTTGGATGGAGGTCTGTCTGTCACCAATTTCGAGAAAATTGATCTGACGCAGCACACTAATTTGCGATCGCGCCGCGCCAGCGATAAAGCCAGAGTGAAAAATCCGCTACATTCCTCATATGTCAAACGATATGAGATACCGTAATCAGATTTTGGATGCAAAACTTCATTATCTACCGTGTTATTCCACTAACTACAGACTTTTTCGATGAAAGAATGCAATTTTTAAGGGCCATTAATAGCTGGTGAAACGAGAAATGCTGTGGGTTTTGGAACAACGTAAGTTAACACATTTTTTTTACCGAGAATGCGCTTTTTCATAAGCAACTGACCTTAATTTTCTTCAGTTTCTCGCTTAATAAACTTAGTAAAACGATTTTTCATTTTTTTTTTTTTTTTTTTTTTTTTTTTTTTTTTTTTTTTTTTTTTTTTTTTGCAGTTGCGTCTGCAGAACATGTTAGTGAGGTGAGACTGTGTAAATTCCACTGCGTTTTACAAAAGAAACAAATTTTGACATGGCAGCCAGAGAAATGTGTAGTTTTTACTCAAAATTCGCCACTCTAGATGCTTCTCAGAAAGCTACATATGGCTAAGAAGCCAGGCTAAAATAATCGGTGCATTTTCGCCAAAATTCTTTTTAGATACTAACCAAAGCAGAGGTGACAGTCTTTTTGAATGGCCACCATGTAAACGTGGGCGTGGAGGGCCCCATTTAATATTTACAGAAAATGTGAGCATAGGTTTCAGTTTAGAACGACACTTCCCCTGCATCGCTCAGCATAGCCCTGACAACGCCTGCCTGTAAACCCCCCCCCCCCCCCCCACCACCACCACCACCACCACCACCACCACTCTCCAGACGTGCCACGCCGTCTGTGCACGCAGCGGCCCCAGTCTTATGTGGGCACTATGTGTGATGCCTTGGAAGAATTTTTGCCAATATAATCCACGGCGAGTGTTCAACACAAACGAAAGGAGCATCAGTTTCCCAATATATCGCGACTGCAGATGCAGGTGTTTGGATACATTTTCCGGAAAAGTCGGCGATATTATTTATGTAGCAGATTGTTTCGCGTTCGGTTGCTGAACGAATCACTAAAACGAGTACGGTACAACTGGTGTTCAGCTGAAATCGTACGATTTGGTTGTGATAATAGACTCATCTGTAACTTGCCAAGATGTCTAGGTAAGACTGTAAGGTGACAATTTCATCGAGAGACAGCAAATCCAACGTATGCGAATTCCAAATAAAGCTTCTTGTAACAGACTGACCTGTAGCGTAGCCCAATGCGCCGTGTTTACGCGGTCGATTTCGGGAACTCTATATAGATATGCTGTTATTCTAGAGTGCACAAAGTTTCAATAGTTTTGCCGAATTTTATGAAGAAAAAAATAGTAGGGAAAATTTTATTACTTTTCTAAAAAATATTTCCCAGTTTGCGAAAAAATAAATATCGCATTTCTGAATAACTCCCCAAGGGTTCTACAGAAAATTCATTCCAAATTTTAGACAACATATCTAGTTTTGTACATCTTAAGGTACTACACCAATGATAACTGTAACACATGGTGAGAAAATAATGGACACGGTGGAAACTTTAAAATTTTTTGCTGTCCATACTGATGAGAATTTAAACAGCAAAAAACTACTTTTGGAACTCCTAATGAGGGTTTTTGTGCAGATAATAGTTTAAGACATAATTGTAATACTGTAGGACCCATTTTTATCACATAAGCACTACATAGAGCGACGACTGCAGAAGGGCACCGAGTGAACGAGCATAACGATGCTTTTCAAACCAACATGAGTAGTATTGTTGTGTCCGCTCCTTGCATCCTTTCTGTCTGACGTTTTATTCGTTGTATGATTGTTATCTACTTCATTAAGAATAACTTTTAAGCCTTCCACTGCTGGGGACGTGTATACACGTCATGCCACGCCGTTACCCAAGTGTTGTGAACGGGTGCACACACGCCACTTGGATTTTCCAATAGCGCTATGGACACTATGGAATGTGTCCTGAGTAATCTACTTCTCACTGCTACGGACGAAGTACTTCCATATGTCAGTAAATAAAAAAGTTTCGAGTGTTTACTATACAACATATGTGCCTCGTTGCGTGCTACCATTAGCAGTAAACCTCGTTTCGATATCGTGAATCATTTGAGATATGACGATGCGCAAGAACATGAATGGGCACGTCGAACGCGACCATCCCTTCGGATAACACGAGAACGAAATGAGATATCTTTCTGCTCTAAATTTTAACTAAGATTTCAATATCTTATCTACATTTCATTTAGTGCACTGTGTGAGCTAAAATCAACAACACGCAAAGTTTACGCAATGCGTTTGTATCCCTGCAAAATCATTAAAATTGCGTGTTATGTTTTATTTACTCTTTACACTTTCATTCGAGGCGATCAACGGATCACAATCAAACATCTCGCTGCACAGTTGGGCTCTCTGTTGATAGTGTTAACACATTGGTCCACCAGTTGGAGTACTCAAAGGTGTGCGCCCGCTGGATTCCTCGCCGCCTAATAGAAGACCGTGAAGAGCAACGGAGGACCATCTGCGCGGAATTGTTTGCGCATTACGAGGCTGATCGTGACTAGTTTTTGTCAAAAGTCGTCACAGACGATGAAACGTGGGCTCATCGGTTCGAAGCGGAAAAAGACGACTATCCATGGAGTGGCAATACAGTATCTTTCCCCCGAAGAAAAAGTTCAAAGCCGCACTCACAACCGGTAAAGTCATAGCGAAGGTCTTCTGGGACTCTGAAGAGATTATTCTGGTTGATGTCCTCCCTCATGGTGCAACGATCAACTTAGAGTGTGTTGTACTACCCTCAGGAAATTGAAGAAGCGACATCAGCTTGTTCGCCTCCACAAACGAACTCCTCCTTCTCAATGACAACGCAAGGCCTCACACAAGTCTACGCATCCGTGAGTAGCTCAGAAAATTTCAAAAAATAGTTCAAATGGCTCTTAGCACTATGGGACTTAACATCTGAGGTCACCAGTCCCCTAGAACTTAGAACTACTTATGCCTATCTAACCTAAGGACATCACACACATCCATGCCCGAGGCAGGATTCGAACCTGCGACCATAGCAGTCGCGCGGTTCCAGACTGAAGCGCCTAGAACCGCCCAGCCACAGCGGCCGGCCCCACGGTCAGTCCGAGAGCCATCAGTGTATACAAAGGTACTGTCGTTAATTTCCATGCGAAGGTCGTGAAACTGAAGGCGATAGACCGAGGCTGGAGTAGTGTCCTTAGGAAGCGAATGAAGGAGAAGCTTAACATGGGCCGCTTCACAAAGTCAAGGTGGTGAAAGGTTCACACCCACTGGGAAAGCTGCAGGTAGCATGAAGTGAAGCCGCCGAAACAAATGGCGAAAGCGGACTCAAGGAGGTAACAGAGAAGAGGGATGAGCCCCATACTGACGATCTAAGGAATCATCAAAGAAGGAGGCATAGGAGGGCATGGCAGACAAACGGCATGCATACCTGCTAATGAGAACGTCACGGTGGTAGGACAGTGGTAGTTCAGAACTTCAGCTGGGCTGGTGTAAAAGGCGCCCATGGCCAAACGGTTGGATAGTGTTGAGAAGACATGAAAGGATTGGACATGCAGATGTATAAACAAAGCACCCATAGTCGAGTTTCGAACGGACAAGGGACCGGTACAAACGGAGGAGGGTGGTTTAATCGTCACCCCTAGAAGTGCAATTGAGGACACATAGGACACTGAGGGACTGCGTACCTCGGGCTGCCAAGTAAGAGGCATGGGAGGACCAAGAGAATTTCCTATCGATCATAAGCCCCAGGAATTTTGTAATGTCAACGAACGGAAGGGCAACAGGCCCCAGATGTAGAGATTGTGGGAGAAACCACATGCGCCGCCAGAAATTCATACAGACGGTTTTGTCAGTGGAAAAGCGAAAGCCATTGGCGATGCTCCAGGAGTGAAGACGATCACGACAGCGCTGAAGACGCCGCTCAGTGAGACAGGTCGGCGGAGAACTGCATTAGATGGCAAAATCATCGACAAAAAGGAAGACGGAGACGCCCAGCGGGAGACCGGCCATTATAGGGTTAATGGCAATACCAAAGAGGATGGCGCTCAGGACGGAACCCTGAGGCACACCATTTCCCTCAATAAATGTGTCCGACAAGGCAGAGCCCACATGCACCTTGAAAATTAGGTATTGTAAAAATGCCCAAAGAAAACATGGCAGGCGCCCATGGAAGCTCCACGTGTAAAGAGTACAGAGGATACCAGTTCTCCAGGAGGTGTCGTAGGCCTTCTCCAAATCGAAAAACACGGCCACAGTCTGGGATTTCCGTAGAAAACCATTCATGACATGGGTGGACAAAGTAACGAGGTGGTCAACTGCAGAACTCCGTGCTCTAAATCCACACTGTGCATTCGAGAGTAAATGGCGAGACCCGAGCCACCACACCAGCCAGGCATGAATCATATGTCCCATCACCTTGAAAACGCAGCTGGTAAGAGAGATGTGGCAGTAACTAGAAGGACGGGCTTAAGCCGTCGACACACGGACCGTGCTGTCGAACGTCAACGTTGATCGTGCGAAGTTAAACGTGCTGCTGAACGCTCAGGAACGATGCGACTTGTGCATACGGTACGTGGGCCCCAACGTGGTATACGCGACCACAACGCACTCCAGCGGCAGTTGCGGGATGTTTCTAGTTCGTAAATCACACTGTTTACTAAACGGGCGCGCGTAAAATTCTCACGTTAGCTCTATTAAAACGCACATTTCCTCCATAGTCCACGAAAAGGAAAGTACCATGTCCTTATTGATTGGACACAGGCTTATAAAAGTTCCATTACGAACAGAGCGATACAAATTTGCAATACTTCTCCACATATGAACATTATTTCATCATTTCCACATTTTAGTAAAACCCCAAGGTCAGTCTTACTTGATCACTGTTCCTACCCAGTGGCAGAATCTTTGCAATATGTGAATTACGAAGCGTAAAAGAGAAAGTAGCAAAATACCTTTATAAAATTAGCGCAAGCTACACTGTAGATTAAGCCAATCGAACAAACTCACCCCCCGAAAAAAGGTGATATTTGCATATCATCAAATATTATAGTATATGCTTATATTAAAATACTAATAAAGTATCAGAACCTAAAAAACCCAAATACTAGGAAAAAAATTTAAAAGTTCCGAGACCAGAACCACTGCCCTCGCTTTTTTCTTGATAGAGATCGATGTTGCTACTCACTACGCTAAACCAGCAACACATTGGTAGTAACCAATCGTAGCATATTACCACTTGCTGAAAACTTTAATTGTAAACATGTTACTAATTGAAATTAATAATAACAAATTTTACCAAGAGCAATGGGTTTTGGGTGGAACATCAGTGTGTCGCTGCCTTCAAATAGCACACTCTCATAATACACAAGTTACAAAAATTATTTTGCCACGAATATGATTTTTCTCATTATTTTATGGGAATAAATCGCGCAACAGGTTTTCCAGTGATTCTCAATTTGCTGGTGCTCAGAAACGGCATTTATAGATATAGGCTTCAAATGAATGCCAATATGGCGCCTCACAAATCTGTGCTGAAGGCAGATGGCGTGCATGTGACGTAGGTGGCGTTGTGCCATCTCGTTGGTCAACGCTCAGACGCACGATCAGAATATCTGACTTGCTAGATATTGCTCTGCACGTTCGGAAAAACTCCCGAACGTGCTATTCCACGCTATGATGTCAGAAAATCGGCACGCTCAACGCTCAACGTTCTGATGCACGGTCCGTGTGCCGACCGCTTTAGGTATGGATATGACGGTGGCTTCACACCAGTGTCCAGGGTATGTGCCCTCAACCCAGATGCAGTTGTATGTGTTAAGCAGAAAGCGCTTGCCTGCAAGAGAGGTGCTGCAACATCTGAATGTGGATAGCGCCTGGCCCTGGGGCGGAGGACCTGGATGAACTGAGAGCATGATCAAGCTCCCTCATAGTGAAGGCAGCATTGTAGCACTCACGATTTGATGAAGAGAAGGGTATCGCCCGAGCCTCCTCCAATCGTTTCCGGTGGATGAATGCAGGGTGATAATGGGAAGAGCTCAAAACTTCCGCAAAATGGCGACCCAAGGAGTTGGAGATAGCAACAGGTTCCACGATGACATCGGCACCTACTGTCAGGCCGAAAATGGGGGAATGGATCTTGGTTGCAGAGAGCCGTCGGAGGTTGGCCCACACGACAGAGAAAGGTGTAGAACTGTTAGAAGAACTAGTGAATGAAATCCAACTAGCTCTTTTGCAATCCCGAAAAACTCGACGACACTTTTCACGCATATTTTTATAATGAATACAGTTTTCCAGTGTAGGGTGGCGGTTAAAAACGCGAAGAGCACGTCCCATGCGCGAATTGCGTCGCGGCATGCCTCAGTCCACCAAGGGACTGGGACACGACGTGGTAAAGAGGAAGTGCGAGTAAGAGAACGTTCTGCAGCAGTATGGATAACGTTGGTGAGATAGTCCACCTGGTCATCACAACTGAGAAAGTCTTGTCCGGCTAAGGTCGCCAGTGAGGAGAAAAGCTGCCAGTCAGCCTTAGTAAGCTGCCATTTGGGCATGCATGTACATGGGGTAGGAGTCAGCAGACAGAGCTTACAGGAACTGGTTGCTCGAGTAGGCATCAAAAAGAACGGACCACTCAAGACGATGGGCAAGCTGGGCAGTGCAAAGGGATAGTTCCAAATGGGAATAGATGTGCGAGGAGTCAGAAAGGAAAGTGGGTGCTCCAGGTTAAGGCAGAACAGGTTGAGTTGGGTAAGAAGGTCAGCCAAGAGGGCACCTTTCTGGCAGGTCCTGGGAGAACCCCAAATGGGTGATGCACATTAAAGTCACCGAGTAGCAAAAATGGGGGAGGTAGCTGCCCAATAAGCTGAATAAAGTCTGCCCTGTTGACGCTGAAGGATGGAGTTACATAAATGATACAGAGGGAGAAAGTCAGGTGGGGAAGGAAAAGGCGAATGGCAACAGCTTGAAGACAGGTCAGGGAGATGGGTTGACTATGAAGGTCATCCCGTATGAGCAGCATAACACCCCCATGAGATTGGATGCCGACCTCAGGGGGAAGGTCAAAACGAATCGGTAAGTAATGTGGAAGCTCAAAGCGGTCTTGAGGGCGCAATTTCGTTTCCTGAAGGCAGAGTACAAGGGGATGCTGCGTGCTAGAAGCAGCCATAAATTCTCTTTGTGGGACCGAAGGCCGCAAATGTTCCATTGGAGGACAATCATAAGGAAGAAGAGATGTAGGAGTGTGAACTCTGTGACTGCTGAGGGACAGCCGGTGGAGAGTCAGTACTACAGGGCACAGAAGCGGGAGGGTCCTGCTCCGTGGGGTCCACAGAAGCATTGGCGTGCTTGTGCGGTCGGTCTGTGGAGCCCAATGCTGAAAAACGGTTGGTGGTGCGCACTGGCGAGATAGAGGCTGGCCGGGCTAAATGACCACGTGGCGACACCATCGAGCAGGATCTTCGAGTTGGTGAAGGAGAAGACCATTAGTCTTTAGCCGAGTTCTTCGAGCCCTTCTGGTTACAAGAAGACTTGGGTGTTGTTAGCCTGGAGGGACTGAGGAAGTCTTTTTGGGAGTACTCCTCCTCTCCTGCCTGCTGGTTGTGTAGCAGGTAGCTTCACCCCTTTAGGCGACAGTTTGTTGCACAGCGGGGCGCGGGGACAGCGATGCCACCATGACACTGGGCGACTTCACAACTTCAGAGCCAAATTTGAGGTCGCATGTCTGCGTGGCCATGTCCTTCATGGAGCGAGGGGTAACAAGAACTGAACTATAGGTGGCAGACCAGTAACTTGCAAGCTACTGGGTAAGGCACTTTTACCTCTACCCAAATCTCTTTAACAGCCTGCTCATCCAGATACATGGGACAATTCCAGGAGGAGGTGGTCTGGCCGCCATTGCAGTTGATACAGCGGGGAGAAGGGGGCGGACATTCGCCCTCGAGTGCATACCTAGCACAGGTTACGCATTTGGCTGGGTGTTAACAATAAGTTCTAGTGTGAGTGGACCAATGACACTGATAACAGTGCATCGGATTCTAACTGTACAGCCGGACTGTGATGATTTCATAGCCTGCTTGGACGGCAGCACCACCCTATCAAAGGTGAGGAAAAGAGTGTGGGTGGGCACCAAGGAGGAATCGACCTTTTTCTTTACATGGTGGACGGCAATGACACCCTGATCAGAGAAGTAAGAGTGTATTTCAGCCTTGGTTAGACCATCAAGCAGCCTAGTGTAAATTACACCACCGGAAGAATTCAATGTTCTATGTGCCTCGACACGAACAGGGTAGCTGTGGACAAGTGAGGCAGCAAGTAGTAGTTGTGCTTGAGAATCAGAAGCCGTCTCCAAAAGCAAAGTGCCATTCCGTAAACAAGAGCAGGATTTCACAGGGCCAGCAATGGCATCAACACATATTTGAATAATAAACGGATTGACCATGGCAAAGGACTGACCATCTTTAGCACATGATACCACAAGGAACTGTAATGCAGTGGGATGGGTCTTCGAATCAGAAGGCTCATTACGTTTCTGTTTCGGCGACGTCGATGGAGAGAATGATTGACTCATCACAAGGGAATCCCCATGATTGCCAGCATCCCCGATGGTGCACTCCTTCCAACTGGGGGCCCCCTTCACAAGGGATCGCACCCACCTTAGGTGATTCTTAACATCTCAGGTCACACCTCCTGAACACCTGATGGAGGGACCACTTGGCAAGTTGGGAAGGTTACAGCTCAGGCAGTCACCCTTCCCTGGGCCTGGCCTGTGCCAGGGGGTACGTGTGAACCCTACCTGTCGACCTAGGGCTGGGAATTATGCGGTACCCAGTCACCTTTTATGCATCACACGCGTGGGCCAGCCTTCAGGATTGCACAGGGAGGAAGAAGAAAAAAAGAGGATCCTCAAACGCTGAAGCTGAGGAACCAAAGGGAAACAAAGAAAGGGAAAAGGAGCCAATAAGAAAGTTGAGACTGTTCGCAGGTAAGCGACAGAATGCAGAACAGTCCCAATAATACTCCTGACATGTTATCCAAGGGAGGGGAAAAAGAATAGCAAGAGGACAGACATACAGCATGGAAGGGAAAAAGTGGTGCAAAGGCTGGGGCCCCGTGGTAGCCAAGCACGAACCTACCAAAGAGTGGCGAGCCC
The DNA here is from genome assembly GCF_021461395.2 of Schistocerca americana. Classification (NCBI taxonomy): domain Eukaryota; kingdom Metazoa; phylum Arthropoda; class Insecta; order Orthoptera; family Acrididae; genus Schistocerca; species Schistocerca americana. The sequence continues at coordinate 229,938,622 of NC_060123.1, forward strand.
TCCCCCCCAGGGGGGGGGGGGAGCTGTACGAGGATAATGGAGAGTATATTGGCTCCGACATCGACCAGTGGAGTGGTACCATGTGGGCATATGGGCCCTCCCAGTAAAGTGCTTAAGGCCATCGCACTGAATGGAGATTCTGTTGAAACATAGGGTTTTCTAGCCAAAAGAGTGGGGGATAATATGGTGCATTGGAGTCCTGAATAAAACCAACCTCCTTTTAAAAGTGTGTTACATTACTTACTGAATGCCCCTCTTACGTAGATAACGACACAGGTATTTTTTTTTTACACATTGCAATAATAAATCGCTGAGCCACACAGAGGTAAGTTATATTAACAGTGACACCATGTGGCGATAATTTATACTTACCACGAGGAACTGACCAATCGTGTAGCCAACCAGAGGTGGTGTCGGACTCATGAGTGCTAAGACAATGATGTAGACAGCAAAAATGCCGCTCATCACTGAGATCCCGGATATAGCTGTCACTGACGTCCTTGGATGAAAGAACTGTACGAAACATGCCAGTGGTTTTGCCATGGCAGACAAAGTCACCACCAAGTGATAGGTGACATTACCGTATGGTAGGCAGGAGTAAGACTGGATGCTGGGAAGCACACCGTATCCAAACGCTGCCGCTGTGGAGACTAGCACCATCAGATAGATGTAGGTACAGCGGGAAAGTGGCAGCGTGCCTTCCACATCCGACTGCTCGCTAGATTCTTCTGGAGTGTTATCTTCTGCGGTTTTGACTACACCTCCTTTTTTCGTATATTGCACCATTTGTGACTTGACTCTCTCAGCTTTGCAGCTTTCCAGATTGTTCAAAAGTGCGAAAGAGACGGTGCTGATGATAAGTATTACGAACATAATTACAATGAAAACAGTGGTTGAGAAATTTGGTGACGGTGTGTCCGACACAAGAATTGTGTAGAAGTCGTCAGGATTACTAGCATTTACGATAGTTTGATTCACACAACTTGGATTACCACCTACACCTTGTATAAGAGCGAGTACGCTTGGTAAGAAACCGCTGAGGCCCTCTCCGACAAAGTAGGATATAAGATACGTTTCTTTGTAGTTCCTCATGAAGGGCATGAAGAGCACAAGGCTGGTGCAGCCAACTAGAGCACAGAAAAACGTCAGTACGAACAAAGATGTGCTATGTTCTTCAGCGCCAAAGTACGTCGTCTCCCTGTATAGCAGTGCCATCAGCAAGAGCGCAATAGCGCCCATTATTAATACGCCGTAAATGATGAAGCTGTCTCTCAGCTTCCCTGGGAGAAATTTCTGCGACAGTCCGTACAGGATGGGCCCAATGTTTGCAATTTGTACGATGATAGTAATGTACGAGGGCAGGTTCCATCCTTCTGGCTGCGTCTGGACGAGCAACGGCAACTGGACGTACATTCCATTTACCGGCAACCACGTACCAATTCCAAACAACGTCGCGAGGATGTGCACCAGTATTTGCCTGTTCGACAGTCGTTTCAAGAGGAATGCCATGTCGATTTCACGTAGACTACTTCGTGGTAGATCAGGCGAGAGTAGGTGTCTTGTCTCCTTTATCTGCTTGTTTACAGGCAACCTGTGAAAGAAAAGAGTTTCATAAGCTACACTGGCAAAAGAGCTGCGGACTATTTAAATTATTCGGCATGTGAGGTTCAACGTCCAAAGTTACGGCTTTGTTACAGGTACTGTCTACAGGCACCAATCACAGCGCTCTGCCAGTGGATCCACTCCGAACAATATCCTGTAAATAATGTTGGTGGTTCCACCTTCGGGCACTACTTCAGATTCACAAAGATGGATCCACCTTCGGACGACTTCCGAACCCTATCCCAATCCTACTTCGGACAGCAACCCATGCGTGCTTTTTAACATATTTGCTATAATGGCTGGTTTGGCCACAGTATTTACCATAAATCTACACTCACTGCTTTGTACCTGCAAGTCAGCAGATGTCACCATACAGTGCAGAATAACAGAGTTCCCAAGACATTGGTCCACACGACGTATACCATGTCAGTTAATCAGTAGAAATAGAGCATCTACGATCAGTGTTCTGCAGGAAAGGGTAGATGGCGTAACGGGTTCAGAAGTCCCTTGAACCACCCACTCCACCACATAGCCTACAAGAACAGCAAGATGAAGCAAAGTTTGTGGCGTACCTGCCCTATGAAGGATCGATTTCTGGCAAAATCAGCAGTATTATAATGAAGTATAATATCAAGTGTGTATTCTGTCCACTTACCAAAATAAGAAGGTTACTGCGAAATGGGACTTGGGACTACGAAAAACAGGAATTTGTAATAATCTATGCCAGTGTAGCATGTAGTACACTACAGCAAATAGGACAGTGGACATCAGATGCAACGAACATCAGAAGTACACATGACTAAGACAGGCAATTAAATTCGCCATTGCCGAGAACTGTCGAACTGAATCGTTAACTATGGTTAACCGAGGGTTCTGGCCCTAACTATCAGACACTGGGACAGTATTATAAAAGAGACTATACAAATAAAATTGAAGTAAAACCTCATCGCTCCTGACGCTGGGTACTAATCAAGGAGAGCCTGGATTCTGCACTTCTGAAAACGCAAAGGGGGCAGCAGCAGAACTCTAGATAAAGAAGAACTGAGCATGTGGTCATGTGAAACGAACCCCAGGCATAGGACCAGGCGCACCAGACAGAAGATGGAACGCCGGAGTGGGTTCTAGCTGCAGCGGACGGCAAAGAGAACTCCTGGAAACACAACGGACCGGAAACGGAAAGCCAGCCCACAATCCGGCTCTTTGAGCCAAAGCGGGAACGAAAGAAGTGGGAGCTGCCCGCAGATGGAACGTCTGGAACGTTACCTTGGAGGGGGCAGAGCGTAGGTATAAATACTGGACCCATTCCATTTGAACATCGAGTATAAGCTGCTCGTTAACAGGCTGCAGGGTATCATGCAGGCAAAAATACAGACATCGAAAAACGTACAATGGGACCAAAAACTTTTTGAGCTGGATACCAGACGACCAAGAATGTGGATACTAGCTCGGCACTTCACGAGGGAGCGACACAGTTCACCTACTCTACATGGACTAGACGGACCTGTTTACTCTGGGGAGAAGGCAGAACTAATGGCCAGAACAGTAGCAGCGTCTGTCACACCGCATGTGACTCCCTCAGACCCATGAATTTACACTTGCAACAGAGCAGGTGCCAGGCATGCTACCACACATGAAGTCACACGGGCTATTAAGCACAACTCATCTACGAAAGCTACTAGTCATGATGGCATTCAAATCCGTGTCCTGAAGTTCACGGAAAAAGCCGTAGAATACATAACACATGATGCGAATGCCATCCTACGACACCAACACTTCCCTATCTTCTGGAAGGCGGCCGAGGTCCTGATGTTCAGGAAGCCAGGAAAAGATCACTCTCTCCACAAAATTACCGATCTGTCAGTACGCTGATCTCGCTCAGAAAAATTGTTGCAAAGGTAATATTGAAACGATTCCTTAGGCACTGCATTAACAACGACAGTCTGAGGCTGTCTTCAGGAATTAACACTCGACAACACAATTCCGCATGGGTGAACACACAGCAGACGGATACAACACAAGCGAAGCAACGGGGGCGGTGTTCCTAGACATAAAAAAAGTCTTCGACCGTTTCTGACAACGGCCTCATCGTTAGAATCAGCTGCGCTGGTTTTCCCGATGGTCTCGTACGCCTCATACACTCATATCTCAAGAGCAGGAGTTTCGACGTTGACATTCAGGACAAACAATCAATACGACATGGTATTCAAGCTGGAGTACGCCAAGGCAGCATCCTGGGGCCCCTCTTACTTAACTTCTACGTTAATGACATCCCAACAACACAGAACACTGTGGTTGCCATATACGCAGATGACAGTATTATTCTGGCGCAAGATTGGAAACCTTCAAACATGAAGGTAAACAGATGCGAGGCAGTTCTGGTCACACGCAGACCGAAACAACTTCGTAAACACCAGCAATGAAGAGACTACACTGAAGAACTCTACACACATGCCCCATACGTTTCCGGGAGAAAGTCAGATACCTCAGTGTTTGGATGGATTGGAAACATACACAGGGGCGACCACATACAATACGTTGCTGAAAAAGTACACACGAGGCTCAAAAAACCATACCCAAGGCTTAACGGAGAAAGAACAGTAAATAGGAGGATGTCGATGTCCATATATAGACACTTATTAAATACCTGATGACATACGCAACTCTAGTTGTAACACCATGGCTATAATGCTGTACGGATTTATTTTGCCTTTTACTTTGGTTTAATGTTACATCGTTGAGCCTCTGTAAATGTGTTTGATTGAATAGATAACACAAAATTGTTTACTCTTTTCTTTGTTTAAAACTTTGATGTCGTGGCTTGATTCTATGCAATGTGCTATATCTGTCATTTAAATTCTTTGTCCCATTTGGTGGGAACAAAACTTACTGTACATAATTGTAATTTCCGTGTGAATGATTTTTTGTAGAAATGTCAATATGTGCAAATCTTCTGTTTTATTTCATGTGTTTGGTTGCTGTTATGTAAACTGCTGATCCTCACTTAGGGTTCTTAGTTATTCTGTATGTAAAAGTTATTGTGGTTCCCCTCGGGAACGGAACTGTGTAGCGCGCGCAAATTGTGGTTGGCCTAAGTAGGAAAGGTGGAATTGAGAGTCAGTCGGGGACGAGCTACCAAACTGTGAACTGCCATGTAAAAGTTGCATATTGTGCTGGTTCCGAGAGAGGCTTTTTCTGCCGCTTTCCAATGCCTCGGATGGATGGATAAATAGCTGGAATGATTCTGGAATTGGTATCCATCATCGCCACCAAGAAGGGACAGAGTCCAGCAATTCTGCCTGCAAATCCACCTACCAACATGCAGTTGCCACCACATTGCGCAATCACTGTAATGGAATACTGTAATGATGTACAGTGAAGGATCAGCTTATTGGATGTGTTAGTGTGCTCAAATATAAGGTAATTTATAACTGAATTTATGTACCTACCTTGATTTTGTCCCTATCACAACACCTTTCAGGTTCCTCTCCATTTAAACTATGATTACTGAGTGTCCTAGTTTGTGGAAAAAATTAAAGCCTCAGAACATTAATTAATGTTGTTTGATCCTTGCTAAGAACGGAGTGTTCAGATTTACTGAGAGTTTAGTGAAATTGGGGAGGTAGTAAATGTAGTCTTGTGAAAGCCTCCTAGGGATGGAAACAGTCTAAAGTTTTGTGGAGTTTCAAAGTCTCCTATTTAATCATTTACTTGAAAGTAGAAGATTGTGGTAATAAAGACAATTTTCAGTTTCTTTTAAAGATTAAAAGCTCTTAAAACTGAGGTTTATAAAGTGTTGCTTGGTTAATGATCATAGTGCTGCCTGTAGTAAATTTTAAAAGGTGAGTCAGTTTCTTGTAAATTTGTCAACATTGTGTCTCACTGTAGTAAAAGTCGTGAACTGCATTTATGGAAAGTTATATACACATGCTTGCTAAGCACTTGTTTCTTTTGGGTATTGAAAGTGCATACTAATAGTGTAATAAAATCCACAGGTTATCCTTTACCATTATTTATGAAAACAATAATTTCTTTATTCAAAAGACAGTGAGAAGTAACCTGTTAGTGAATTCCATTTAACATTCATTCTAAACAGAATAGCATTTAGTTGAGAGATACTTAACCTGTGACCAGTTCATAATTTTGCAGTGAACTACATTTATAATTTCATGCCAGCTAGGAAAATGTTTGAACAATAATACTGAACCTATGTCTAATTAATGATCCTTCAGTGAATGTTAATAGTAATGTTATAAAGACCATTCAGTTTGAACAAGCCCTGAAAGTAATAGTGCGTTTCGGTATCTGTTATATTTTTGCAAATAGTTTGTGCTGCTCTAGCTGTTAGCTTCAATCTTACCGTTAACATATGTATGTGTCAGAGTTCATTGCACTCGCGTGTGGCCAAGTATAGGTTGTGTTTGCCCGTTAAAGTTACTCATACCTGCTTTCTTAAACGAGAACGTTAATCTTTCTCTTGCCTAATTAGGCTGGCGACCGTTTCCCTTATTCTTTAAACAGTATAGCTAGGCAAAAAGAGTTTGTTACTGTTCGAATATTTACGTAATTCTGACTTATTTCCGATAAGCCATCCCCGTTAGGTACAACACGGTCAGCTTAACAAAATTCCTCTCAGACGGTAACACTGCTCTGTTGCTCTATACCATAATTGTTTTAACTAGATAGTTTTATTTCACGACCTGCCTCCTACTTTAAGGTTATGGTATAGCAGTAGCATACAGTAGTGTTATATAGTCTCAGGATACGCAGCTCCAACATGTCTGTGCCACCTGCATGTCATACAGAAAAAAAGAGCTACGATTCATAAGCAATGCTCGACGATACACATGTACTGGGGACTTACATAATGACTACCGTCTCGGTACTCTTCCGGAGGTGTTTAAGAAACTCACCGCATAAATGTGCAGGTACTCTAGACACTAACAACCCCTTCATCCTGAATCCGGGGACTACTATCAGAGCCATAGGTGGAAGCATAACCGTTCAAAAACACTTTTCCGTAGGGAAAATTAACCATCTAAAGAAGGCTTAAACTGAGCACACGAACAGCACTATATTGTGAACCCATGTTTTGCAGCAAACTTGACTGGCATTGCCAGCTGAACTTATAAAGCCAACCAGACGGCTTAAACGGCCAGACCGAACACACAAGATACATATAAACCCCACACAACTCCACGTAACGAGTGGCCAATTTTATAATCAAACAGACCACTCATATGACGACACGGTATGTTATAAGAACGCTGACACTGCAGCTGGACGAGGAGATATCATCGGAGACCAGCTACAACGGTAATACCTTTCCACTAACGTATCCTAAGACCCAAGTATGAAGTGCCAAGACCCAAGTATGAAGTGCCAAGACCCAAGTATGAAGTGCCAAGACCCAAGTATGAAGTGCCAAGACCCAAGTATGAAGTGCCAAGACCCAAGTATGAAGTTCCAAGACCCAAGTATGAAGTGCCAAGACCCAAGTATGAAGTGCCAAGACCCAAGTATGAAGTGCCGCTACCAGCTTATTCCCCATGACACTTGCCATGGCACTTTTTTCCCCCTCTGCCCTTAAAATCGCTAGTCGTCAGTCGCTTCCAGTAAACTTTCTCCTAGATGGGACCGTGTTAGTGGGTGATCTTGCCCAGACGTACGGTCAACATCACAGACCCGCAAAAAAGTTTGGATATTTGTGGTAAGATCTTATGGGTGCTAAACTGTGGAGGTCATCGGTCACTAAGCTTACACGCTACTTAACCTAACTTACACTAAGGACAACACACACACACACACACACACACACACACACACACACACACACACACACACACACACGCCCAAGGGAGGACTCTAACCTCCGACGGGAGGAGCCACGCGAACGGTGACAAGACACCCAAGACCGAGCGGCTACCCCGTGCGGCATAGACCCGCATCCTGTGAAGCCTATATTTCATTACTTCCAACATGCAGAGGTGACAACTTTTTGTGATGATGACTAAGCTACTGTAGGCATGGAGGTGCTCCACTTCTCTCTCTACGTGACAGGCACCATCAGCAGCATCTGATGAAGACAACGACTCACGTTGGCGAAATATCGTGCAAGAACGACGCTGATACCCGGCAGAGTACCCAACACCTCATGATGTCATCAGATCCCCTGGAAAGTCTGAATAGTCAAGTCAAAAGACTACGAGAAGAAGGTGTACCAAAAATATCAGGAAGCTGGACAACCTTCAACAGAAGAAAGGGGGGGATGCTGAGTTCTCCCAGTATTCTGATGAGATGTCGAGATGGAGATGCAGTAACAGTTTTCTCCAGGATTACGCATCACATGAACTTCAGAGCGGAAAACAAGATAAAGCGTTGGATGAGCATGGCATTTGTGTGATATTTCTCAAGTGTGAGATCTGTATAAAACATGACTAAGAAGGGATATTGGACGTACCAGTTTGTTTGACCAGTGGGAGAGTATAACAGGTGCTGACAAAAATGAACTGGCAGGCTCTTGACGATAGACGGAAACTATCCCGAGAAGCCTACTAACAAAGTTTCAAGATTTATCAATTGAAGACGAAGTCTGAAAATGACTCGGTGATCATATCTTTGACACTTTATTTTACTGGTACGTCTTGACCACAAAAACGTTTAGGCACGGTACTCTCACCATTAGGCCTACAATTCTCATGTGTTTTCAAAGGTATTAATAATGCAATGGACAATGAATAGAAAAAGATCGCAATGAGACGTAGGAAGGAAACCTCCAATTTACAGGCGAAGAATTATACAGGAATAGACAAAAAGCGGGAAGGCAAAAAAATTTGCGGACAGGGTAGTTAATCTCACGAACATAAAAATGACGGATAATGAAATGGATAGTCTGAATAAGGCTTTACATTTTAGTATTACTCCGAAATCGAGGCCAGGCGTAATTAAAAATACTATTGCGGAGATAAAAGCTGCTCGTGACGCGGCTAAACTCAATAAATTTGATCAAATGGACATAGCAGTAAAATCTAACAAATGTACAGGGTTTTTTTCAAAATGACCGGTATATTTGAAACGGCAATAAAAAATAAACGAGCAGCGATAGAAATACACTGTTTGTGGCAATATGCTTGGGACAACATTACATTTTCAAGCAGACAAACTTTCGAAATTACAGTAGTTACAATTTTCAACAACAGATGGCGCTGCGGTCTGGGAAACTCTATAGTACGATATTTTCCACATATCCACCATGCGTAGCAATAATATGGCGTAGTCTCTGAATGAAGTTACCCGAAACCTTTGACAACGTGTCTGGCGGAATGGCTTTACATGCAGATGAGATGTACTGCTTCAGCTGTTCAATTGTTTCTGGATTCTGGCGGTACACCTGGTCTTTCAAGTGTCCCCACAGAAAGAAGTCACAGGGGTTCATGTCTGGCGAATAGGGAGGCCAATCCACGCCGCCTCCTGTATGTTTCGGATAGCCCAAAGCAATCACACGATCATCGAAATATTCATTCAGGAAATTAAAGACGTCGGCCGTGCGATGTGGCCGGGCACCATCTTGCATAAACCACGAGGTGTTCGTAGTGTCGTCTAAGGCAGTTTGTACCGCCACAAATTCACGAAGTATGTCCAGATAGCGTGATGCAGTAATCGTTTCGGATCTGAAAAATGGGCCAATGATTCCTTTGGAAGAAATGGCGGCCCAGACCAGTACTTTTTGAGGATGCAGGGACGATGGGACTGCAACATGGGGCTTTTCGGTTCCCCATATGCGCCAGTTCTGTTTATTGACGAAGCCGTCCAGGTGAAAATAAGCTTCGTCAGTAAATCAAATGCTGCCCACATGCATATCGCCGTCATCAATCCTGTGCACTATATCGTTAGCGAATGTCTCTCGTGCAGCAATGGTAGCGGCGCTGAGGGGTTGCCGCGTTTGAATTTTGTATGGATAGAGGTGTAAACTCTGGCGCATGAGACGATACGTGGACGTTGGCGTCATTTGGACCGCAGCTGCAACACGGCGAACGGAAACCTGAGGCCGCTGTTGGATCACCTGCTGCACTAGCTGCGCGTTGCCCTCTGTGGTTGCCGTACGCGGTCGCCCTACCTTTCCAGCACGTTCATCCGTCACGTTCCCAGTCCGTTGAAATTTTTCAAACAGATCCTTTATTGTACCGCTTTTCGGTCCTTCGGTTACATTAAACCTCCGTTGAAAACTTCGTCTTGTTGCAACAACACTATGTTCTAGGCGGTGGAATTCCAACACCAGAAAAATCCTCTGTTCTAAGGAATAAATCATGTTGTCTACAGCACACTTACACGTTGTGAACAGCACACGCTTACAGCAGAAAGACGACGTATAGAATGGCGCACCCACAGACTGCGTTGTCTTCTATATCTTTCACATCACTTGCAGCGCCATCTGTTGTTGAAAATTGTAACTACTGTAATTTCGAAAGTTTGTCCGCCTGAAAATGTACTGTTGTCCCAAGCATACTGCAACAAACGGTGTATTTCTATCGCTGCTCCTTTAGTTTTTATTGCCGTTTCAAATATACCGGTCATTTTTGAAACACCCTGTATATGCAAAGTAGATCGTTACGACCGTAAAAGTGCGAAACATTTAGAAGCACTAAAAAGCCTAAATCAAAAATTGAACCTGACTGGCATTGCCAGCTGAACTTATGAAGCCAACCAGACGGCTTAAACGGCCAGGCCGAACACACTAGATACAAATAAAACCCACACAGCTCCACATAACGAGGGCTTTAGTTACGAGGGCTGACAAAGGAAATTCGGTTGTCGTGATTTATGATTGCGATTACATCCAAAAAACCAAAATGATTTCTTGCAGATAATACGAATAACATTGTTGAAGTTGCGAGAAATCCTGTGAACAAATTTCAGTCAGATATAAGGAAAACAATTGAGAACAGTATCTTTTTGTTTCCAGATGAAAAAGACAAACTAAGATTAAAAATGATGAATCCGTCCATTCCTGTACTTCGATCGCAGATTTAATTACACAAGAGGGAGGAACCGATTCGGGCCATTAATAATAAAATGTCGTGTCCCAATTAGAAATTGAACCGGGAATGCAACAAGAAACTAAGAGCAGCATGTACTTATAAAAAATCATTCAATGTCAAGAATAGTTAGGAATTTGCGAATGAGATTAAGGATGTACCAATCCCAGATGGAGCTACATTGGCTTCTTTTGACATCGTTAACATGTATACCAACGTCCCAGTAAACGATACGTTGGAGATAAGGAAGAACTTGCTAATGTATAAGAAGATTAGTCACGGCGAAATAGAACTTTTGGAAATTTTAGAACTTGTGTTGTCATTTAATTATTCCAAGTTTAACGACAAAAAAAAAAAAAAAATTATCGGAAGGACGGACTCGCAATGGGCGACAGTCTGTCTGGAACTTTAGCTGAGATTTTTGTAATTTAGGTAGAAAATACGTTTTTTGATCAAAATCCTGACGTCTGTGAAAAAACTGTTACAGACGTTACGTAGACGATATTATACTACTGTACAAAGGTGACGAGAGTGAAATATGCGAGGTAGCAGAAAGAATGGGTAGGATGCACGAAAAAATTAAATTACAGTGGAACAGGAAGAAGGAAGAAGTATCAGTTTCTTCGATCTTAGGTTAACTAAAAGGGATGGAAGGCATAAGATTAGCATATTTAGGAAGACGATGGCCACTGACACGATTATAAATGCGAAATCCTGTCACCCCAAGAAGCATAAATGGACATACTTCAGAGCAATGATCAACAGGATGCTAAAACTGCCTCTGACACCTAATGACGAGGTTGAAGAATTAAGTGTGATCAGACAAGTGGCCAAGGCAAACGGATTTAAGAATCTTGATGTAATGAAGCTTTATTACAAACTAAAATAAAAAATATGCGACAAGGAGACAACGGAACCAGTGGGCAAGAAGTTTGTTGCCATGGCCGGCCGGGGTGGCCGAGTGGTTCTAGGCGCTGCAGTCTGGAACCGCGCGACCGCTACGGTCGCAGGTTCAAATCCTGCCTCGGCCATGGCTGTGTGTGATGTCCTTAGGTTAATTAGGTTTAAGTAGGTTTAAGTAGTTCTAAGTTCTAGGGGACTGATGACCTCAGAAGTTAAGTCCCATAGTGCTCAGTCATTTGAATCATTTTTTGTCTTCGCGCGATACAAATTTGAATGGACCGAGGAAAAGCCCTAACAACTGGTAGAATTCGATGTACTCTCTGTCATGCACTTTGGATGGTGTAGATGTAGAAATGCTCTTACCTATAGGCTCTGTGTCACGTCACTCACAAACTGAAAATGGTGTTTGGCATTTTACACCTTGGGTACTGTAACACACTCCCCACGCCCACTTATTTCTTTGAATAACTGAATTATTCACTCAAGTTTTACGCCATTCGGACAAGTGAAAGTGGTTCATTAGATGAAATTGAACACTGTGCGTAAACCACAGCCCACACTGCATTTTTATGGACAGGAAACAATGGACCTAATATATGTTACTAAATAATAAGTCACTCAAATTAAATTGTCTATTCTTGTTGCAAAATTATGGACTCCGTTTAATCTTTCTCATTCCAACATCCTACGTAGCCACGTGAGTTGCTGTGAATCATTAAATAAAACTTCCTGGCTAAGAGGCCGTGGTCGAACAGTATAAATTCTTCCTCCTGACGTTTCGTTACCAACTGCGAGCCCCAGCTCCCGAGGTGGACCAACGACTGTCGTTGGTTCACCTCGGGAGATGTTGCCCGAATTTGGCAACGAAACGTCAGGAGGAACAATTTCTACTGTTCGACCACGGCCTCTTAGCCCGAAAGTTTTAATTCGTGAAGATGCCGGCCATGAAATCCTACACCTTACGAGTTTCTGTTAACTATTTCACTATATAAATTTTCCAGTTATTTAACTATTTCACCCAGAATTATTCAAGGCTTCTCTCGATATTCAACTTTCATGTACTGTCGCTTATGAAATTAGTTTACTGTGTGCTACTAATGGCTGCTCAGTAATCTTGAAACTGCTGAAAACACTCCATTCCACACACTTTGCTTCACAAATTACTTCCCAGAAATATTCGATCAGGAACATCTGAAATCTTCGATAAGCAACGACGTCACGGCTGTTAAGTTTCTAGACGTGCAGCTTTATCGACTTTAGGTCCACGAACTAATGCAACGGTGACCCAGCCATTACAGTGTTGATTGGCGTCATTGTTGCTAAGGGTAAAGTTCAAAACTCCACCACAGAAAACAGATGGGCCATGCAAGACGACTCGTGCGTAGTTCTCGGTATTAATAGCCACGTTACTATAGGAGGAGAAGGCGTACCCGCCCTACAGTGTATACAACAATAGACAATATTGCTATTAATACCGAGAACTATGTAGACGCACGAATCGTCTTGCATGGCCCATCTGTTTTCTGTGGTGGAGTTTTGAACTTTACCTTTAGCAACAATGACGCCAATCAACACGGTAATGGCTGGGTCACCGTTGCTTTAGTACGTGGACCTAAAATCGATAAAGTTGCAGGTCTAGAAACTTTTAACAAAAAAATGGCTCTGAGCACTATGGGACTTAACTTCTGAGGTCATCAGTCCCCTAGAACTTGGAACTTCTTAAACCTAACCTAACCTAAGGACATCACACACATCCATGCCCGAGGCAGGATTCGAACCTGTGACCGTAGCGGTCGCGCGGATCCAGACTGTAGCGCCTAGAACCGCTCGGCCACCCCGGCCGAAACTTTTAACAGCCATGGCGTCGTTGCTTATCGGACATTTCAGATCGCAGAGGTCTACGAAGAGATATGGGTATCTAATCTTCGACATTCATTCCTTATCACGTTTCTCGGCCGCAGCCTAACCGTCACCCTTGACCACTAGCAACTAAATGACTCACTCCAACGTCTCGGAAGCGCGCGCGGTCTACCTGGAATTCCCCGACCATCGGCGTGAAACCGTAACTGCCAGCAAACACGTAGTTGGTGGCTACGGTATACACCAAAGAAAAAGATTGACACTTTAGCATCATTTCACATATCTTTCCGTTGTTCCTGACTTGATCTGGCAAAACTGATCATAAACGAAAGTGCAAGCTATAAACGTACTATTCTTTTCTTAAACGACACACGCACCAACACCTCCTGTTCCTTTTCTCAACGATACACTTCTCACTCACCTCACACATCGCGCTCTCAATGATAATGTTCTTAAGAATCCTAGACTTTCTGTGAGTGGAAAATATCTATAAAGGATATTTACATATTGTTTTTAGGTATTGCTTCAAAGCATTTACGCAGATTTACGCAGACCACTATCAGCTGTCTACATGCTGGCTAAGTCAAGACATCTCTGATACAAACAGTAAAGTGAAATTTACATCTCTAAGTCCGAATATTCTACTAAATTCTAGTCGGAGTGGTTCATGAGGTAATCTTTGACTGTTTTGGGATATCTGCGCGATTTTCATTTTTCCATCTAATGCCTGCCAGCAATCTTTATAGACTTCTGCAGCACGTATGAAATAGTATTCTGAACCCCTAGATGGTGACTCACTGTCTGTACAGAAATGATTTTTGCTTTTATCATTGTGGTTGTGAATTGCACAGTTCATCCTAAATTTACTCTTGTTATTAAATACAGATAACATTATGGAGCGTACGGAATATGTGTCAGGAACTTTCGCATTTAGAATGAAATTTCATTCTAGAAACATCCCCCAGGCTGTGGCTAAGCCATGTCTCCACAGTATCCTTTCTTCCAGGAGTGCTAGTTTCGCATGGTTCGCAGGTGAGGTTCTGTGCAGTTTGAAAGGTAGGAGACGAGGAACTGGCGGAATTGAAGCTGTCCACAATCTACATACGTACTGGTAATGTTCCTAATAGATGTTTGCTCATCCACTCATTACTCGCGCACACTGGATTCGGATTCGGGAGGACGACGGTTCAATCCCGCGTCTGGCCATCCTGATTTAGGTTTTCCGTGATTTCCCTAAATCGCTTCAGGCAAATGCCGGGATGGTTCCTTTGAAAGGGCACGGCCAACTTCCTTCCCCATCCTCCCCTAATACTATGAGACCGATGACCTCGCAGTTTGGTCTCTTTCCCCAAATCAACCCAACCCATTACTCGCGCCCCGGTCGGCGCACACATTTTCAGCTGTCCCCATCGAGGTATGTCAACAACACCTGTCGGCAGCTGAGGATTTGAATTACTTATCATTCGTTAATAGTGTAAGTTTAATTGATATGAAAAGTACTAACGTTGTTAGAAGTTGGAAGATGGCAGGTCCTTTTGACCTCCCTTTCTTCCACTTTATTTACTCATTCGAAATGATAATCACATGCTCTGTGGTTAGACTATTACAAAGGGTTGATAGTGGTTGGAATGCTGAATTCAATAGTAGCTAGATGCATGAAGTTATCTGAAGTGGAGGAGACACTCATTTGTTTTGAGACTTTTTAGTGACAACTCTGAGAATATGGCAGGCTATAGGTACATATAAGGTGAAAGGAACCCAGGCTAGTGCTTTAGCACAGCGGAAGCAGTCGCATAGGTCTTTGCCTGAGCCACGGGGGGGGGGGGGGGGGGGGGGGGGGGCACTGGCCACAGGTAGGAGAGAGCCCAGCACAGGGCCATGGTGTATTATCCCTGAAGCCAGAGAAAAAAAAGTTTTTATAATTTCAATGAGTTTTATCAGTGTTCTTGGCTGAGGCAAAGCACATTCCGCGGTTTCACCAGTAGCTCTCATAATGTTGCCTGGGAAGCTTTCTGTAAGACGATATCAGGCAGGCTGGAAAGAACATTCTGTAGAAACACTGCTGGAGGCTGGAGAGAGTGGCCAAGAACGTTGTAGCCCTCTTTTATGTTACTTAGATTCACTGGACCGTGCGATTTCCCGTGCATGCAGAATAACATTTTGGTGATTGGAACTCGGTCAGTGATGTCAGAAATCGTCACAGTGGACGCCTGTTCCATGCCTCGACATGTGCTGGGATTGGAAGAGCGGTTTTTTCCCGTCTTATGGAGGGATGCCGTACAGTACACGAAGTGATGCGGCCATTGACATGGTAGTGTTTCCCGAGTTCTCAGTTGGTCGTTTTAGTTTCTTTGTGTAAACTTCACAAGGAGCTGTCTGCGGACTTTCGTATAGTGTGGGGAGCAGGGATTCGACCGTAAACGGCGGAGGGGTGCAGTTGAGTTTCCGTCGTGAACCAAGGAGGATTTGGACTTCGTGTCTGGGCACGAAGGTGGATCAGAACCAAAGGATCAGACGGATGTCCGGCATCCGATCAGACACCGAGGCGCGCTGGGCACTGCCCTTCGAGTTTTGTACATGCGTATGGTGAGCATTTCGTAGCAACGTCACTAGGAATCTTCAGAGCGAATTTCTCTTACTTTACTGCTGCCCAATGCAGCAGTAGTTGTCTGATCTAAACGCACTGTGGTACTTTTTTTTCCAGGGTTCAGTTCAAAGTCACTGTTATTCGAATTAATCACAGTCAGATCGTGTTTTTGTAAAGTCACAGTTAGTCAAGTCACCATCCACCGTTCAACTTTGACAAGCGTGTGTCAGGACACCTTGCTTTACGAACACGAGGTAGAATATAATATTTTTATGAATAAAGCTGTCGTGATACTGAATTCTATCTATCATTCAAATAGACAAGATCCCTCGATCACCTTGACGTACTTATGTGACAAATAATACGAGTAGTCTTAGAGTAAAAAAATACAATGTGTCGGCTTCGGTTTCACTATATAGAGCTACATTTTAGTCATTCACGTTTAAATCCACTGTATATAATTTTCATAGCAGTGTCACTGAAGATAAAGAACCACTGCTTCTGTGTCTTAGAGATACTGAGAGACAGAAGTTCGTTAGAGGTATCCACATTCCTGCCCACCAGGGAGACGTGTTGCAAATTTAGAGAAAGTAATGTAGAATTATCACCTCCAATATCTCGCGAACGTACAGCGTCTGAGTTAGCCGTAGTTCCAGAAAAAATTATATACACTGTACTGAATGTAATGCGTGTAGCAACATAGATGATGTTGATGTAGGTGTAGTAGCATCTAATCCTCTGGGTGATAATGGGCTTTTTGCAGGCCATGGAGCCTGGACCAGGGGTACATGTGCCATTGAATTTTGTGTCGTTCAGGGTGTAAATGCAGACGGTAATCTTATTGTTGATACTGCGAAGAATGCACGGGAAGCTATTTACGGCTTTAGTTATGTTGTGGATGACGAAGTAGTAAGGACGCATTTATTTCCGAAGGACGCAAATTCATCGCCACCTGTGGTAGCGACGCCTTCTTGGAAGGGGAAATGGAGGCAGAGAAGAAAGAGGAAAAATGCTTGTATGACTAAAGATAGTCAACAAGACTGAATCCTTAGGAATGTGTAGCTAAGGGTCATGTAGTTGATACGTTGGTGATACTTGCACTGTGGTGCTGATAGTAAGAAAAAACGTCGTGTAACTGTTCCTCGGCAATACGCTATCGAAATTGGGGAGACATTGTTTCAGCCAAAGGGGACCGCTGCAAATGGTACTCTGTTGCAAGCTTTTATGGTCAACTATACTGCGAACGAAACCGTTAACATTGAGTTCACACAATAAAGTGCCGAAGGACACAAAGTTGATTTTGATGAGAAAAGGTGCAAGAAGGTATGGCACTGCAAAACGCAGACAATCTGTAATCAGCGTTAAAGCAAAGGGAACAAATGGAACTACCGAGCAATATGTAGTGTGCGTGGTGAAGCCATATGTAGGTTTTGCGTGAACAAAAGAAATAAGGATGTGCTTTCTAAGGAAATGAAAGGCGAATGTTCAAAAAATGGCTCTGAGCACTATGGGACTTAAAATCTGAGGTCATCAGTCCCCTAGAACTTAGAACTACTTAAACCTAACTAACCTACGGACATCACACACATCCATGCCCGAGGCAGGAGTCGAACCTGCGACCGTAGCGGTCGCGCAGTTCCAGACTGAAGCGCCTAGAACCGCCCGGCCACTCCGGCCGGCGGCAAATATTCGTTTCAAAGACAAGCTTCTGGATGATAAGCCAAACCAGTGTGTTGAGACACCACTGCTAAACGAGTAGAGTTGCCAAACACGAGAAATTGAGTGGACCCATTTGTTATTACATAATTTGTTGAAGGAATTTGCTGAGAAGAAAGAGTTTAGGTGGTTTATTTTATTAGTTTTTTAAGTGACAATTCAATAGACTGATGCCTATGTGTGAAAACGAGAGAAGTTCGCGAGACTAGGCATAGAAAATAACGTTTAGAATTAAAGAACAGCCAATGAAACATGTGCTTTATGCTAAGAACTAGAGTAGGTGGAAGAGGAAAAATCTTGCAACTTTTTTATTTCGGCTTGTAAAATGTATGTTAAGATATTCGTTGTCCAGAGACATAGACGGGTACCAGTCCAGAGAGTGGATTTCTTCAAGGAGAAAGAAGCGTTACACCATAGCTCCGCCAGTTGCGATGAACCTCTCCTGCGAAACACAACAAAATGATGTAACGCAGAGGGAAGTGAGTGGTAACCTAATTGCTGACATCCTTTCGCAAGAAGGTGTATTTAGAACGAAAGAGTCCTTCAAAAAGCTAACAAAGTGGAAGAAGCTAATCATCAGATCTGTAGCGTGCAGTTGGGCAGTACTACCTCTGTGGCTGGGCTCCTGCAAAAGCTGGCTAAAGACGAAAAACTGAAGAAAAGCAGTAATCGCCATCCTGTGGTAACACCGAGCTGCTACAGTCTGTTGTCTCTTTGGGGTGGGGGTGCTGCCATTGGAGAAGTGCTGCCCAGCAAACATTTATAAACACCTCTCAAATCAAACCGTCATTCTTAGATGTTCTCAGATGCTCGCTGACGTTCTTTGTACACAGTTTTGGGCGATGTATGCTGAGCACCACTGTCTTCATCAGCTGTTAACTCGATGAAGACCACTGCCGTGCCAGATGAAGCATCCAGCCGCCTTCTAGGAGCTTTGTCTCCACTAGCAGCAGGTGACTGCCTGAATTGGGAACCTTATGTGAACAACTTTGCATCTTTGCACCACTAGGTCACCTTCTGGGTAACTGTCTTCTGCTGGTGACCACCTCCCACATGAATCACATATTTTAGCCTGAGCATGTTCGAGCGTGGTATAGGGGCTGCCCGATCTCTCTGTTGCTATACACCAGTTTCCGAGGGCATTCGTTGCCGCCGATCACTGCCCATTGTGGGCATACTCCTTCGACATCGCCCATGCTGGATGTTACAGTTTAAACATTGTCTGTCCTGGTGTGATACGCAGCGACCACGAGTCAGTCAGACTGCCAGAAGCGGCGTCCTGCACACATACTGTCACTGCTGTCACAAGACATCGTCCGAATCAGAAGGTGCTGACCTCAGCAAGCAGAGGACCGACAACCACTGGTATTATTGAGTGGCAATAGCCTCCCACCTGCTGCAACTCTGCCGCTACTGGAGTCAACTTTCAGCTCCATCAAATCTCATTTGAGAAGAGAGCTGCAGATGGTGGGAGTCGATGTCATGTATGAATGCCTGTGATTGAAGAACGGATTATTTGTACTGTGGATAAAACTCCACGAATTAGTACAATAATGCTGAGAATGGAGGGCGTTATCGCATGACGATCCGGAACATTCAGTATGAAAATCTTCTGTATCTGTATCACCTTCAACAGATTAAATGGGATACACTTTCAACCATTAATAACTTTCCATTAACGCATCTTAGGGCAGTGTGATGTATTTATGCTGTCCTTAGCATGTACCTTATTCACTGAAGCGGCTGATTTTTACTTGGTGGGATCTTCAATTAACTTAAAAACCAAGCCTCGGGTGATGAAAACCCTCATGAGCTGCGACGAGACAGACATCAACGAAGGTTTAACCTCAATGTGTGAAGCGAAATCATTTATAATCATCTCACTGGCACCTACTTTTTTCCGTAACATCTTACTGAACAAAGGTATCTGCAGTTTCTCAGACATGAGTTGCTTCAGTTACTTGATGATGTACCTATAGGCATCATCCAACGGAGGTAGTTTATGTATGATGGTGTTCCACCTCACTTTACATGGGTAGTTCGGCAATATCTCGATATCCAGTTTCCGAATGAGTGGATTGGTCGAAGTAGATCCATTCCATTGGCTGCTCGGTCACCAGATTTGAATCCAATTGATTTTTTCCTTTCGAGACATTTAAAATCCTCGGTGTATTCAACGGACACACCCAATATCGATGTTCTGAGGGCCCATAAGCAAAGTGATTTGAGCAAATACAGAACACACCATGTTTGCCGGAATGCACGTCAAAGTACGGAATTCAGGTTCAGGGGATGCATGGAAGAAGATGATAGTCAGTTCGAGGAATTTACGTAAACGTAAAAGTATTTGGAAAAAGTATCATTTTTGTGCCATGAATACCAAATTCAAGGGTTTCTGGACCCATGTTTTTGAACGTTTTATAGTGTTTTGATGTCCGCCGCTGGTAGCTGAGTGGTCAGCGTGACAGAATGTCAATCCTAAGGGCCCGAGTTCGATACCCGGCTGGGTCGGAGATTTTCTCCGCTAAGGGACTGGGTGTTGTGTTGTCCTAATCACCATCATTTCATCCCCATCGACGAGCAAGCCGCCGAAGTGGCGTCAAATCGAACGACTTGCACCCGGCGAACGGTCTACCCAACGCGAGGGCCTAGTCACACGACATTTTATTTATATTTTGATGTCAAGAATAAATCTCGAAAGGTTTTTGAAACATGTTTTTTTTGACGCGTAAGCATCGTTGCGCACGATTTTGCGCTGATAATGGCAGCGAAACTTCGTGACAAGAACTCCAGGTGACAAAGAGGATACATAGTGCTTACTTCCAAGTTTACACTTAGTTTCTCTGCCCCTCAGTAAATGAGCTTGCATAATAGTGATCTTTTCTGTTACAAAAGGAAGAATACGCTGTAAACAATGAGTAAAACTATGGGGGTTTCACCAACGACCCTAGCTCTGTGTCTGGTGTTGCACGTTATGAAGAATATACAAAGGCACACAATTCCAATTTTGGGAAATTTCACTCCGGAAATACTGCACCAAGTTAACATACACTGCCTAACAAAATATGTTAAGCACCCAAAAGACAGGGTCTGATGTCAATATAACTTCGTACATACACGTACAATTCACGTCAGGTATGTAAATGATCAGTGTGGTAATTCCCTGTGACAGGTAGAATGGCCACAAGAACGCATTAATGTTGTTTGCATTTAGTGCAGTTACCAGTCGTGGTAGGATATGTAAGGGGCTTGGACATCATCAGATGTTGAATGAGACAGTTTTATCAGTACCTGGCAGAGTATAGAAGGGGCCTCATTCTTGGTCTCTATTTGATCGGTTGGTCGAATCGCGCAGTATCCAAATTTCTGGGGTATTCGGGTGTGACAGTCGTCCGATGTTGGACTGCGTGAGATTGTGAGGGCAGTCATACTCGTCATCAAGATTTCGGTCTGCACCATCTGACCACCATAGGGGACTTGCCCGTCCACACCTACGGAGCGTATTGAGCTTTATCTGTGTTTCACTAGTAGCGTATTTCTTAAACTGCGTCCGAGTTTTTCTGTTTAAGAGGTTTAATCTCGTGTTTTTAACTGTAAGTGTAATTTCAGGAAGTCTGTAGGGTAGTTATCATTTCTTCTGAACAGCCAGCTCCACTGCTCATTAAGGCATCAGCGTCCATTGGTGGCACATCAGAAGGGTAGCAAGTTGCATTTCTAGGTTTCTGTCTGCTTTTAGAGTTTACTTCTTCAGTTAGTCTTGCTAGCAGGGATAAGATGTGTGCATATTCAGAAGGAGGTGGCTGCAGTTTGCAAACAGCTGAATTGCATGGCTATAGTCAGCTTTCTTCAGTTACTACCCTGGGGTGTAGCGGTGGTGGAGAATCTGGTGCATTGTATGGACACCTCAGGTCTCCCTCGTTTCACCCACAGGCTGTCTTGCCAAGATATCTCCTAGTTTATGCGATACAGTAGATCCGCCCTCACAGCAGGGTGAGTGGCGTATTATACTCCACATCACACGTGGTGGAGGACTAACATGGAGGCTGATCGCCCTGTGAATGAGCAGATAGCCGTTTCTTCAGCAAAGTCCGAGCAAGCACACATGGTTGGTTGGTTGGTTTGGGGAAGGAGACCAGACAGCGTGGTCATCGGTCTCATCGGATTAGGGAAGGAAGTCGGCCGTGCCCTTTCAGAGGAACCATCCCGGCATTTGCCTGGAGTGATTTAGGGAAATCACGGAAAACCTAAATCAGGATGGCCGGACGCGGGATTGAACCGTCGTCCTTCCGAATGCGAGTCCAGTGTCTAACCACTGCGCCACCTCGCTCGGTAAGCACACATGGGGAGGAGGTGGCTAATTATCAGGAACTCCAGCGTTAGGTGAATTATGGAGCTTCCTAAGAAGACAGCGTTTAGGGGTGGAAAGAAATCCAAAGTGCGCTAGGTACGTCTGCTGGGCGGCCTCATCCGAGATGTTGAGGTAGTCCTACCTGCAGGTATAGAGCGTGCAGGTTGCATTCTTCTGCAAGCTGTGGCTCATGTCGACACCGACGCCTGTTGCATAGATTCTCAGGCCATCCTCAGTACATACACACAAAGGCTTCTGGCCTCGTGTTTGGGGTGTAAGCCGAGCTCGCAATTTGCAGCATTGCTCCCACGGTTGATCGGGACCCTTTTTTTTTTGAGCTAAGTGGAGGGTCTCAACCAAAGGTGTAAGCGATTCTGTGACAGTGTCGGCTGCAGATTTTTATACCTATGTTATCAGGTGGGGATATGTAGGGCTCTACTTGATAAGTCAGGGGTTCACTACACAAAGGAATCAGATACATGGGTAGCAGAGGACATGTGGAGTGCACATGGAAGTTTTTTCGGCTAGGCGGTAGTTTGATTTGGTGGACAAGATAGGCACCAATCTTCGGTTGTCTGCTGATTATGCAGTGGTTTGTGTGAAGGTGTCGAAGTTGAGTGAGTGTAGCAGGACGCTAGATGATTTAAACAAAATGTCTACTTGGTGTAATGAATGGCAGCTAGCTATCAATGTAGAAAAATAAGATAATGCGGATAAGTAGGAAAATAAACCCATAATGTTGGGATACAGTATCAGTAGTGTCCTGCTTGGCAAAGTTACATATTTTAAATATCCGGGCACAACGTTGCAAAACTATATAAAATGGAACGAAAAATGTGAGGGTTGCGGTAGGGAAAGCGAGTGGTCGACTTCGGTTTATTGGAAGAATTTTGGAAAGGTAAGGAAGACAGCATATAAGACGCTAGTGCGACCTATTCTCGACTACTGTTAGAGTTTTTGAGATTCGTACCAGGTCAGATCAGGTCTGAACAACATGAAAGTATTACGGGGATGTTTTGGGAACTCAAATGGGAATCCCTGGAGGGAAGGCCACGTTCCTTTCGAGGAACACTGTTGAGAAAATTGAGAGCATCGGCATCTGAAGCTGTCAACAGAATGATTGTAACTGCCACCAACACAGACTTCGAGTAAAGGCCATGAAGATAAGATATGAGAAATTAGGCTTGTGCTGAGGCGAAATAGTCGTTTCGCCCTCGATCCATTTGCCAGTGGAACAGGAAAGAACACGACTGGTAGTGGTATGGGCTACCCTTCACCATGCACTGTAAAGTGGCTTGCCGACTATGTATGTAGATGTTGAATCGCCGTATTGTATATTAAGAAGCTTATCCAGCATTTTAGGCCATATAGCTGATGATGATTATGACATACGTAACATACGACCAAACAACCAATTCGTAGTCCAATTCACTAACCTGCATTCATTATCCACGTACACACAGCTCACGAGATGATACTGCTGAAAGTATTTCTCATGACCTATCGGCCGCTGGTATATCCAAGGGCGCCGACTTCAACAGCTGTCTGTGTAAGAAAGAAACTGAAACAATTACACTGAGGTGACAAAAGTCACGGGATAGCGATGTGAACATACACGGGTGGCGGTAGTATCGCTTACAAGAAGTGTAAAAAGGCAGTGCATTGGTGGAGCTGTCATTTGTACTCAAGTGATTCACGTGAAAAGCTTTCCGACATGGCTATGGCTGCACGCCGCGAGTTAATAGACCTTCAGAGCGAAATGGTAGTTGGAGCTAGACGATTGGGACATTCCATTTTGAAAATCGTTACGGAATGATATATTCCGAGATCCACAGTGTCAAGGGTGTGCCGACGACACCCAATTTCGGTGTTACCTGACTCCACGGACAACGAAATGGCTGACGGCCTTCACATAGCGACCGAGAACACCTGCTTGTGCATAGGTGTGTCAGTGCTAACAGACAAGCAACACCGCATGAAATAACCCCAGAAATCAATGTGGGACATACGACAAATGTATCCGTTAGCACAGTGCTGCGAAATATGGCATTAATGGACTATGGCAGCAGACGGCCGACGCGAGTCCCTTTGCTGACAGCACGATATCGCCTGCAGCGCCTCCCCTGGGCTCGTGACCATACAGGTTGGACCCAAACGATTGGAAAACTGCCGGCCGCGGTGGTCTAGCGGTTCTGGCGCTGCAGTCCGGAACCGCGGGACTGCTACGGTCACAGGTTCGAATCCTGCCTCGGGCATGGGTGTGTGTGATGTCCTTAGGTTAGTTAGGTTTAAGTAGTTCTAAGTTCTAGGGGACTTATGACCTAAGATGTTGAGTCCCATAGTGCTCAGAGCCATTTGAACCATTTTTGATTGGAAAACTGTGACTTGGTCAGATGAGTATCGGTTTCTGTTGGTAAGAGCTGATGATAAGGATCGAGTGTGGCGGAGACCCCACTAAGCCATGGACCAAAGTTGTCAACAAGGCACTCTGCAAGCTGGTGGCATGTGTTTCCACGGAACTGACTGGCTCCTCTGGTCCAACTCAACAACCTGGAGACCACATGCAGCCATTCATGAACTTCATGTTCCCAAACAATGATGGAATTTTTGTGGACGATAATGCGCCATGTCACCGGACCGCAATTGTTCGCTTTTGGTTTGAAGAACATTCTGGACGATTCGAGTGAATGATTTGGACACCCACATCGCCCGAATTAATCCCATCGAACATTTATGGGACATAATAGAGGCCTCGCGGCCTAGTGTTTCTTGCCACGGTTGGCGCGGCAGCCCCCCTCGGAGGCTCGAGTCATCCCTCGGGCATGGCTGTGTGTGTTGTCCTTAGCATAAGTTAGTTTAAATTAGATTAAATAGAGCGTAAGACTAGGGATCGATGACCTCAGCATCTTGGTCTCATAGGAACTTACCACAAATTTCCAAAGATAATAGAGAGGTCAGTTCGTGCACAAAATCCTACTCCAGTAACACTTTCTCAGTAATGGACAGCTATAGAGGCAGCATGGTTCAATGTTGGTGTAAGAGACTTCCAACGACTTGTTGAGCTCATGCCACCTCGAGCTGCTGTAGTATGCGGAGCAGAAGGAGGTCCGACACGATATTAGGAGCTATGCCTTAAATTTTGTCACCTCAGTGTGTTACGCTCCATGTCTACATCTACATCTACATCTACAACCACACTCCGCAAGCCACCTGACGGTGTGTGGCGGGGGGTACCTTGAGTACCTCTATCGGTTCTCCCTTTTGTTCCAGTCTCGTATTGTTCGTGGAAAGAAGGATTGTCGGTATGCTTCTGTGTGGGCTCTAATCGCTCTGATTTTATTCTCATGGTCTCTAATCTCTCTGATTTTATCCTCATGGTCTCTTCGCGAGATATACGTAGGACGGAGCAATACACTGTTTGACTCTTCGGTGAAGGTATGTTCTCGAAACTTTAACAAAAGCCCTTACCGATCTACTGAGGGTCTCTCCTGCAGAGTGTTCCAATGGAGTTTATCTATCATCTCCGTAATGCTTTCGCGATTACTAAATGATCCTGTAACGAAGCGCGCTGCTCTCCGTTTGACCTTCTCTATCTCTTCTATCAACCCTATCTGGTACGGAACCCACACTGCCCAGCAGTATTCAAGCAGTGGGCGAACAAGCATACTGTAACCTACTTCCTTTGTTTTCGGATTCTTCCAATGAATCTGTCTGGCATCTGCTTTACCAACGATCAACTTTATATGAGCATTCCATTTTAAATCACTCCTAATGCATACTCCCAGATAATTTATGGAATTAACTGCTTCCAGTTGCTGACCTGCTATTTTGTAGCTAAATGATAAGGGATCTATCTTTCTATGTATTCGCAGCACATTACACTTGTCTACATTGAGATTCAATTGCCATTCCCTGCACCATGCGTCAATTCGCTGCAGATCCTCCTGCATTTCAGTACAATTTTCCATTGTTACAACCTCTCGATACACCACAGCATCATCTGCAAAAAGCCTCAGTGAACTTCCGATGTCACCCACAAGGTCATTTATGTATACTGTGAATAGCAACGGTCCTATGACACTCCCCTGCGGCACGCCTGAAATCACTCTTACTTCGGAAGACTTCTCTCCATTGAGAATGACATGCTGCGTTCTGTTATCTAGGAACTCTTCAATCCAATCACACAATTGGTTTGATAGTCCATATGCTCTTACTTTGTTCATTAAACGACTGTGGGGAACTGTATCGAACGCCTTGCGGAAGTCAAGAAACACGGCATCTACCTGGGAACCCGTGTGTATGGCCCTCTGAGTCTCGTGGACGAATAGTGCGAGCTGGGTTTCACACGCCCGTCTTTTTCGAAACCCATGCTGATTCCTACAGAGTAGATTTCTAGTCTCCAGAAAAGTCATTATACTCGAACATAATAAGTGTTCCAAAATTCTACAGCTGGTCGACGTTAGAGATATAGGTCTATAGTTCTGCTCATCTGTTCGACGTCCCTTCTTGAAAATGGGGATGACCTGTGCCGTTTTCCAATCCTTTGGAACGCTACGCTCTTCTAGAGACCTACGGTACACCGCTGCAAGAAGGGGGGCAACTTCCTTCGCGTACTCTGTGTAAAATCGAACTGGTATCACATCAGGTCCAGCGGCCTTTCCTCTTTTGAGCGATTTTAATTGTTTCTCTATCCCTCTGTCGTCTATTTCGATATCTACCATTTTGTCATCTGTGCGACAATCTAGAGAAGGAACTACAGTGCAGACTTCCTCTGTGAAACAGCTTTGGAAAAAGACATTTAGTATTTCGGCCTTTAGTCTGTCATCCTCGGTTTCAGTACCATTTTGGTCATATAGTGTCTGGACATTTTGTTTTGATCCACCTACCGCTTTGACATAAGACCAAAATTTCTTAGGATTTTCTGCCAAGTCAGTACATAGAACTTTACTTTCGAATTCATTGAACGCCTCTCGTATAGCCCTCCTCACACTACATTTCGCTTCGCGTAATTTTTGTTCGTCTGCAAGGCTTTGGCTATGTTTATGTTTGCTGTGCAGTTCCCTTTGCTTCCGCAGCAGTTTTCTAACTCGGTTGTTGTACCACGGTGGCTCTTTTGCATCTCTTACGATCTTGCTTGGTACATACTCATCTAACGCATATTGTACGATGGTTTTGAACTTTGTCCACTGATCCTCAACACTATCTGTACTTGAGACAAAACTTTTGTGTTGAGCCGTCAGGTACTCTGTAATCTGCTTTTCGTCGCTTTTGCTAAACAGAAAATTCTTCCTACCTTTTTTAATATTTCTGTTTACGGCTGAAATCATCGATGCAATAACCGCTTTATGACCGCTGATTCCCTGTTCCGCGTTAACTGTTTCAAATAGTTCGGGTCTGTTTGTCACCAGAAGGGCTAATATTTTATCGCCACGAGTCGGTTCTCTGTTTAACTGCTCAAGGTAGTTTTCAGATAAAGCACTTAAAAAAATTTCACTGGTTTCTTTGTCCCTACCACCCGTTATGAACGTTTGAGTCTCCCAGTCTGTATCCGGCAAATTAAAATCTCCACCCAGAACTATAACATGGTGGGGAAATCTACTCGAAATATTTTCCAAATGATCTTTCAGCTGCTCAGCCACAACAGCTGCTGAGCCAGGGGGCCTAGAGAGACATCCAATTACCATGTCTGAGCCTGCTTTAACCGTGACCTTCACCCAAATTGTTTCACATTTCGAATCTCCGTCAATTTCCTTCGATACTATTGCACTTCTTATCGCTATAAACACGCCTCCCCCTTCACTGTCCAGCCTGTCTCTGCGGTATACATTCCAATCTGAGTTTATAATTTCATTAATGGTTACATCTGGTTTCAGCCAACTTTCTGTCCCTAGTACTATGTGGGCATTGTGACCGTTTATTAATGAGAGCAGTTCTGGGACCTTTCTATAGACGCTCCTGCAGTTTACTATTAGCACATTAATATTGTTATTCCCTGTTGCATTTTTCCTACTCCTACCTTGCCGCGTATCAGGAGGCGTCTTGTCGGAGGGAATTCTCTAACCTAAAAAACCAACATGTGCACTCCATACGTACTCCGCTACCAGTGTAGCCGCTTCCGGCGTGTATTGCACGCCTGACCTATTCAGGGGGATCCTACATTTCTCCACCCGATAGCAGAGGTCGAGAAATTTGCACCGCAGATCTCCGCAGAATCGTCTGAGCCTCTGGTTTAAGCCTTCTACTCGGCTCCAAACCAGAGGACCGCGATCGGTTCTGGGAACGAGGTACTCGTCGAAGTACTGGTCGAAGGTACTCCAGCAGAAAGCACACTGCCGGTCACCCTATAAATACTTTCCTAGCACAAATGATGAAGTTCTGAGGCTGACATTAGTCCTGGCGTATATGAGACGTCTGAGTAATAACTGCGGTGGTAGTGTGTACTGATTACTATAAATGGCAGATGTGCTTTCGACCAGTCATTAGTGCGCCGGCAGTGTTAATAAGTGGACGTACGACTATAGTGTGTTAGCGTTGTTGTTTCACTTATCGCAATGGACCAACGAACTGAACACTCTGAATCAAATGTTCAAGACGTTCTCCACAATGTTTTGAAGAAGCGTGTTCAAAGTTTGTCTCGCACACATAGACCTCGAACAAAAACAATACAGCTTCATCTACATGGTTACCCTGTAAATCACATTTACGTGCCTGGCAGAGGGTTCATCGAACCATTTTCATATTACTTCTCTCCAATTCCACTTTAGAATGGCTCGTGGGAAAAAGGAACACCTAAATCTTTCCATTCGAGCTCTGATTTCTCTTATTTTATTATGATTACCGTTTCTCCCTACGTAGGTGGGTGTCAACAAATTATTTTCGCCTTCGGAAGAGAAAGTTGGTGATTGAAATTTCGTAAATAGATCTCGCCGCAAAGAAAACCGCCTTTGTTGCAGTGACTGCCACCTCAACTCGCATATCATATCAGTGACACTCTCACCCCTATTGCGCGATAACACGAAACGAGCTGCCCTTCTTTGCTCTTTTTCGATGTCCTCCGTCAAAATACCTGGTAAGGATCCCACACCGCGCAGCAACATTCCAGCAGAGGACGGACAAGTGTAATGTAGGCTGTCTCTTTAGTGGGTTTGTCGCATCTTCTAAGTGTTCTGCCAACAAAGCGCACGCAGTCATTGTTTCGCCTTCCCCACAATATTATCTGTGTGGTCTTTCCAATTTAAGTTGCTCGTAATTGTAATTCCTAGGTATTTAGTGGAAATAACAGCCCTTAGATTTGTGCGATTTATCGCATACTCAAAATTTATCGGATTTCTATTAGTACCTGTGTGGATGACCTCTCAATTTTCTTTGTTTAGTGCTAATTTCCACTTTTCGCACCATACAGAAATTCTCGCTAGATCATTTTGTAATTGGAATTGATCGTCTTATGATTTTACTAGACGGTAAATTACAGCGTCATCTGCAAACAGTCTAAGGTGGCTGCTCATATTATCGCCTAGATCATTTATGTAAATCAGGAACAGCAGAAGGGCTATGACACTACCTTGCGGAACGCCAGATATCACTTCTGTTCTACTCGATGTTACCTCCACGCCTACCACGATTTGCTTGAAACGCAAAACGCGGTCAGTTCTTTTCTGAAAAAAAGTCACGGGTGACGAGAGTTTGTGCTGTCAATACGAACATACCACAAAACGACAAAGTGCAGAAATTCACGCGTAAGAGTCAACGCTTTGACGACATAACTGACCTTCAAGCCACTGTGAAGGGCGAGTTGCACAATATTCCAAGTAAGGGCTTTCTTGACAGTTCAAATGGTTGCATGAACGATCTGTGAGTTGTACTCTAGTGGGCGGACGCTATGTAGAACACCTAAGCATTAAAAGCACACTCTCAACGTTTCCCTGTTTTTTATTAATCCAGTCTCGAAAACTTTTTGGAGTGACGAGGTATAATAACCTCATTTTCGTTGGAACATCTTGGGAACATTTGTGAGGCACATAACTGATTACACCCCAGAAAACTAATATTTGCGTATACCTCTGATCCGCCTGCAGAGAAATAGACTACTTACTTTTACTGGCAAGTGTCGCAGCTGAAGATGTAGGTGGCGATAGAGGCAGTAACAATATCGAACAAAAGTAGCTGCATGTGAATTCAGAACGCAAGTAGCAACTGACTGATCTACGTTGAAATCAGCGAAAAACGATTTTGATAACCGCCGATAAAAAACATCAGCGGTAATATGAATCTCCTGGTGAAGAGGACGGCAAACGGCTACTCGCGAGCCACTTGCGGCTCTCTGGCCCTTCGAGTGTGGCTCTTCTACAACGCGCTCACGTAACGCTTCCAGAAAGATAACTTGTCAACGCGTATCGTGGAGTCCTATCTTTGCATCATGTTATACAATGTGTTACAATCGAGCGCGTGTCCCCGCAGGAAAGACCAGAACCGTAGTTAAGCCCTGCGGTTTGGCATTTCCACTTGTCTCTGTCCGAAGTTTTTTGCCTTCCCTCCAAGGTCACCTCACAAGCGGCACTTTTCGCCCCCACTCTCTGTCGTTCTGCGCAGTTGTGGACCGCTACCTTTCAGTCGACGTGTACTCTCGGGGGAAGTTGGCTCGATTCAAGCACGAGCTGAGTGAGACAGTGAGCCAGCAGTCTCACGGTGCAGTGTTCAGTGCTAGTCGGCAGATGAGAGAGCGGATAAGTCGAAAAAGGATAGACTGAGGGGAAGGAATTGCCTGCAAAAGTACCTGCTCGAAGGGTAAAGCTAAGTGTATTTTTTTAACCAACTGCAAATCCTCCAGGTACTTTTCTCATCAGTTTCAGAATTGTAAGTATTTTGTGTTGATGCCTTTATTGAAACACTTTCATGGGCCCTCTAGAATAAAGTTTTCACTCTGCAGCGAAGTGCGCACTGATATGAAACTTCCTGGCAGATTAAAACTGTGTGCCGGACGGAGACTCCAATTCGGGACCTTTGCCTTTCGCGCTAGTGCTCTACCAACTGAGCTACCCAAGCACGATTCACGCCCCGTCCGCACAGCTTTAATTCCGCCAGTTCCTCGTCTCCTACCTTCCATACTTCACAGAAGCTCTCCTCCGAATATCCTTTCTTCCAGGAGTGCTAGTTCTGCAAGGTTCGCAAGTGAGCTTCTGTAAAGTTTGGAAGGTAGGAGACGAGGTACTGGCGGAATTAAAGCTGTGAGGACGGGCCGTGGGTCGTGCTTCGGTAGCTCAGATGGTAGAGCACTTGCCCGCGAAAGGCAAAGGTGCCGAGTTCGAGTCTCGCTCGGGCACACAGTTTTAATTTGCCAGGAAGTTTCATATCAGCGCACACTCCGCTGCAGAGTGAAAATCTCATTCTGGAAACGTCCCCCAGGCTGTGGCTAAGCCATGTCTCCGCTATATCCTTTCTTTCAGGAGTGCTAGTTCTGCCAGGTTCGCAGGAGAGCTTCTGTAAAGTTTGGAAGGTAGGAGACGAGGTACTGGCGGAATTAAAGCTGTGAGGACGGGCCGTGGGTCTTTCTTGGATAGCTCAGTTGGTAGAGCACTTGCCTGGGAAGGTAAAGGTCCTGAGTTCGAGTCTCGGTCCGGAACACAGTTTTAATCTGCCAGGAAGTTTCATGAGCCCTGCTTGCCATGGTTATAAAGAAGAAGCAAAGAAAAACGGAAGACGAACACCATGTATTTAAAGCTGAGCTGACAGAGATCTTCTCGTTTATTCAGAATTTAAATGACCTGGCCCCCCCCTCCCAAACATATTTGTCAGGCAAAATAGGTTCACAATAAGAAATCAAATTTTACAGCTAAACACCTGTCATTTAGTCCTCATTATCCTGTCAGTGATGCATGGAAGAACGTATTTGAGGAAATTCAGAACAATCAAGTTCAGTGTTCAACTAATGGATCTGATCTTCCAAGAGAATAATAAGAGAGGAAATTTATATACAGATGGCGAACATAGTGAGTGATTGAAAAAGAAAGAACACATTTTAGTTGTTTATTACAGACATACTATAAAAGATTGAACCACATTGCGCATGTCACTGGATAGAGGAAGGTTCAAAGTTTCGACACAACTACGGTGTTGTTTGTTTGTACCAACGTGGCGACTATACCACAAGAGAAATCAGTTTGTGTGTTGGGCTCGAAGTCAGTCAGTTTTTCAAGTGCAACGTGCATTTCGCGTTCGATTCAGTAACAAGTCGCCTCTGCACAAGTAGATTTATGACTGGCATATAAAATGTTTGAAAGTCGGTAGTATATGCAAAGGGAAGAGTACTGGTCAGCCACGCATGTGTGATGAAAATATGGAGCGTATCCGAGACGCGTTCACACGGAGCCCTCGGAAGTCTATAAGATGGGCAGGCCAGGAACTTCATCTTTCTCAGACAATGGCGTGGCGTGTTCTCAATCGACAGCAGAATATAATGCCTCACAAGTTGCAGTTACCCGGCGTCCAGAACAAAAGGTACGAACTTCAGTTCTCCAGGATATGTCTCAGCCAACGGTCTTGCCGCAGTGGTGACACCGGATCCCGTCAGATCACCGAAGTTAAGCGCTGTCGGGCTGGGCTAGCACTTGGATGGGTATCCAACTGGTGTGCCGAGCGCTGTTGGCAAGCGGGGTGCACTCAGCCATTGTGAGGCAAACTGAGGAGCTACTTTATTGAGAAGTAGCGGCTCCGGTCTCGGAAACTGACATGCGACCGGGAGAACGGTGTGCTGACCACATGCCCCTCCATATCCACATCTAGTGACGTCTATGCTCTGAGGATGACACGGCGGCCGGTCGGTACCTGTTCGGCAGGAGTTTAGTTTTAGCATATGGCTCAGGACACTTTTCCGAACGACTCATCTTTTCATGAAATCCAGCAAACTGCCATAACGTAAGTATCTGGGGGTTACAAAATCCTGGCGTTCTCGTCGAACATGAAAGACATTCGCCGAAAACTGGAGTGTTTTGTGACGTTTCCGTCCACAAAGTTTGTGGAGCTTTCGTTTTTGCAGAGAAAACTCCGGCAAAAATGTCATACCTGAACTTACTGCAAAATTTGTTGTTTCCTCAAATTCTCGAAGATTCCAATGATTTCTTTTTTGTGCATCGCAGTGCACCACTTGACTTTTACTTTCGGAAGCGGCGGTATCGTAACACCACCATCTGACAATGCTGAATTGGAGGACGTTGAGAACAAGATTTTTCATTGTTCTTGCCCTCTCAGGTCACCAGAGATCACGTCTTGTTCTTTTTTTTCTGCGGGGTAACAACAAAGAAAGTCTTTGTCCCACTTTGTCCCACCGTTGAGAACTCAAATTGTTGATTCCATAGATACTGGCATACACTGTAGGGACATTAGCTGCATACAAAGTGGACTGTTGATAAAATATCAACGTACCGATATATCGATACTTCATCCAAGACACTGCAAGCTTCTGGTCTTTCATTTACAATCAAGACTTTAATAAAATGGCAAAGGTAATGTTAATCAGAACGCTAGGAGGAGTTGTGGTCTAAATAATAATAGATTTATTCGTTCTTAACATCACATGGCAAACAAAAAGAAAATGCCTAAAGAAGCGCCTCACAAACATTTTTATTTGATAAATGCTTTCAGTATTATAGGGTCTGTGGTGAACAAAGTGATCAGCTGGGATCAACACACCTCACTAACCAGAACTAATGGCTTTATCTAACTTCGTAATTGTGAATGTGTCGTATGCCCCAAAAACTACGCTACTGTAAAAGATCTATATTCTACTGTACCATAAAGAAAAATACGGTTCCAAAGAACAGGGCGCTGAGATGCATATGTTGGAGCCCTACGCCGTAGCAGCAAATACTTAACCCTTCTGCATGTCAGGCGGCACACCACGACGCGATCGCCGAGTGGACTCACGGACGGCGACAATCTGTTATTAACGGCGCGTGCGCGGAAAATATGCAAATACGCGGTCTTGCGTTCGACTGATTCGGAATGCAGATATCCCTATGAGCCTGTGAAACCCCAGTGGATTACAGTGTACAGGTGGACCCGTTTGCTGGTCTGCAAACCAATTTGTCTCCATCCCACGACCGAGCGAGGTGGCGCATTGGTTAGCACACTGGACTCGCATTCGGGAGGGCGACGGTTCAATCCCGCGTCCGGCCATCCTCAGTTCGGTTTTCCGTCATTTCCCTAAATCGCTCGAGGCAAAAGCCGGGATGGTTCCTTTGAAAGGGCACGGCCGACTTCCTTCTCCATACTTCTCTAATCCGATGAGACCGATGACCTCGCTGTCTGGTCTCCTCCCCCAAAACAACCAATCAATCTCCATCCCACGACTATGTGTAACAGAATATGTCAAATTTTTAGATGGCAGACTCAAAACAAATGAGTACATCCACGCACAACTCGCTGTGTGTGTGATGGTTCAGATGGTGACTGGCACAGGCTCTAAGTGGCATACTAGCAAAGGACACAAGTCCCACCGTCTGGGTATTGACCTGCCGCTCACTACTAGCAAACCGCCAGTACAAGAGAGAGTTCTCTTTCTCTCAGCTTTCCTCGTCAGCTCCTTAGCATAGTACATTTACATGATTAGACTACACCCATTTTAGCACGAGCCAATCACGAACTGGAGCTTGGAATTCGAAGCTGGGAGACTGCCCCCTGCTCTCCATACACGGATTTGAGCAACTAGCGACTTTAAAAATTAATTGGGAGAAAAGGAAAAAGATTCAGCTTTGTGGCCCCTTTCCCATGCTCTTATGCCGTGTCTTTGCTAAAAGTATGACTTGGATGCAATTGCATCCCTCCATAAAAAGATCGCTCTCTCTCCTGTTGCATCCATTTCGAACTTTCCAAAGAACGGCCATAAACTCGCTAAAAGATTCGTGCCTTCACAAATCTGTTTTGTAGCAGAGTCTGAACGCCTGGGTGCCACTGCCCCGTCCCACGGAAAACCGCAGAAGCTCACAGCAGTCTCATCGGCTTCCTACCTAACAAGGGTCCATCCTCTGCTTTATTGCCTGTCATCAGTTCATACAAAGCTCAGCTCACAGGTGCAGCGAATCCTCGGCACTCGTCAACCTACCTGGACGCGCATTCGGGAGGACGACGGTTCAATCCCGCGTCCGGCCATCCTGATTTAGGTTTTCCGTGATTTCCCTAAATCGCTTCAGGAAAATGCTGGGATGGTTCCTCTGAAAGGGCACGGCCGACTACCTTCCCTAATCCGATGAGACTGATGACCTAGCTGTTTGGTCTCTTTCCCCAAACAACCCAACCCTACCTGGACGCGGCCGCCGACTGACTGGCGCCACCTGATGTGTCTGCAGAATGAGACCAAGGGACTTGGCAGTCTGCAAACGTTTTCGCCCAGGCTCCGCTGACAAAGTGCTCTCCTCGGCCCTCAGTCTCCGTATGCTTTTACTTCAGTCAATTAACTCAACACCCTCTTCATTTGAATGCAGGTAAACTTTATCGCTATTCCTTCACTACGAGGTGTGGCTAGAAAAAAACCGGACTAGTACTGGTGAAACAATAAAACGAATGCAATAAGGCGTGGCCTGTCACTTGACTCTCGCTCCGCCCACTGCTCGAGTTTCATCTGCCTCCTGTGACGTTTTGTCTGTGCGTCGGAAAATGTTGAGTATACAGAAAGAACAGCGTGTTAACATCAAATTTTGTTTCAAACTAGGAAAATCTGCAAGTGAAACGTTTGTAATGTTACAACAAGTGTACGGCGACGATTGTTTATCGCGAACACAAGTGTTTGAGTGGTTTAAACGATTTAAAGATGGCCGCGAAGACACCAGTGATGACACTCGCACTGGCAGACCATTGTCAGCAAAAACTGATGCAAACATTGAAAAAATCGGTAAACTTGTTCGACAAGATCGCCGTTTAATAATCAGAGCAGTGTCTGAGTTAACAGGAGTTGACAAGGAAAGTGTTAGGCAGATTCTTCATGAAAGTTTCAACATGAACAAAGTGTGTTCAAAAATGGTTCCAAAGTGTCTCACAATTGAACAGAAGGAACGCCGAAGAATGATTTGTTCTGACATCCTGGAAAACATTGAAAGTGATCCCACCTTCTTACAAAATGTTATTACTTGCGATGAATCGTGGTTTTTTACTTACGATCCCGAAACTAAACGCCAATCGATGCATTGGAAAACTCCTGGTTCTCCACGACAAAAAAAAAGCACGAATGTCAAAATCGAAATTCAAGGCAATGATGATTGTTTTTTTTGACATCAAAGGGATTGTGCACATTGATTGGGAACCAGAGGGACAAACAGTGAATCAGCATTACTACATTAGCGTCCTGGCTACCCTACGTGAGCGAGTACGGAGAAAACGGAACGATTTGTGGAGAAAAAAGTCATGGATCCTTCACCAAGACAATGCCCAGCTCACAGTGCGTTGTCAGTGAAGACGTTTTTGGCAAAACACAATATTCCCATCTTAGATCATCCACCCTACTCACCTGATTTGGCCCCCTGTGACTTTTTTCTTTTCCCTAAAGTCAAGTTGGCAAAACACAACATTCCCATGTTAGATCATCCACCCTACTCACCTGATTTGGCCCCCTGTGACTTTTTTCTTTTCCCTAAAGTCAAGTCAGCTTTGAAAGGAACTGGATTTGAGACTGTTGAAGCAGTAAAAGAAAAAGCGACGGAAGTAATGTATGGACTTACCGAAAATGATCTGCAGCATTGCTATGAACAGTGGAAAATTCGTATGGAGCGGTGTAGAGACCGAGGAGGAGAGTACATTTAAGGAGATAACATGAAATTGTAAATAACTGTAAATAAATCTTTTTTCCAGCATCAGTCCGGTTTTTTTCTAGCCGCACCTCGTAGAGCACACAAGCAAGAGCGTTACCTACTGCCAACCATTTCATCGTATGAATTAAGTCAGATCGTATCAGATATAGCAACCAAGTCATAAAGATCATCTTCCCTAAGAACATTAAGCGCTGCATCAAAAGTGAGAGTACCCTGCAATCTCTCAAAATTCCGACACATATCGCCGATATTTTTAGCCTTCATATTGATATCAAAATGGCAATTTCGAGTGTCGATATTTTATATTATTATTTCGCAATTTTCGGCAAATGTTTAAAAAAGTTCTTTTGAAATTGTAGTAGAAAGTTATTCTGCTTTCACTGTGTGAAGGAGTCTAACTACTTTTTGAGCTTTCATCGTGTCCAGTCTTTCTCTTCGACTGTGTGAAGCAGGTATAGGTGGCACAAAAGATGTCCAATTGATGGAGGGGGGGGGGGGGGCAGGGAGGGTTGGTGGTGTGGATTTTAGATGCAACTAGTGTGCTGTTTCTTATCATCGGCATTCTTCAAAAAAGATTTGCTGGAAATTATGAAAAAAAATCTAAATGCCGAGACTGGTCTATGCGGTGGGCAAATACGTGTGAAGGGAAATGCTGACGTAATCAGAGCTTGGCACTATGAAACAGAAACTGCCACATTTAGCTTCACCACACAATTATGACACTACAACTGCTAGGTGACAATGAAGAAACAGGAAAGTCAACGTCAAGTGTTGTGGACAAATCCAATATATGACGAAACCGAACGATGGACCTATCGGGCACCTTTTATTGCGCCACTTATATTCAGTTAGTTGCCACTGTTAGCAAACTGGATATCACCAAAAGTGAATGTGCGTCCTTTTCCTTCCGTGTAATTTTGTTTGTGAAGTGTAATCTTGTGTACCAGAAAATGCACAATTATGCAGACAAGGTAGGGCTCAAAGTGAATCGAGACAAAACAGAGGTCATGCTATTAAGAAGATGACAAGAGCAGGCAAGAGGTTCAAGAGAGTACACCAGTTCAAGTACTTGGGACCTTGGTTTACCACGGACAACAACACAAAAATGGACATCAAGGAAAGAATAACAGTGGGAATGAAATACATGCATTCCCTCAGAGAGACGCTAGGCTCTAAATCTCTCAGTGAACACTAAGATGAAAATCTGCAACACGCTGATATGCACAGCTGTGATGTACGGTTCAGCAACATGGAGCATGACTAAGAGAGAAAGGGAAAAACTATTAATATTTGAAAGAAGAGTAATGAGGTAGATATGGGGACCAGTTTTAGATAATGGAGAACAGAGGAGGAGGAAAAACGAGGAAATCTATCTTCTGATTCGACAACCAACCACCTTACAGAAGATAAAGAGCAAAAGAGTACAATGGGTGGGCCATGTAGCTCGAATGCCAGATGGAAGACAGGCGAAGATGGCACTAGCGGGGAAACCAAACACCAAACGCCCCACTGGACGACTAAGGCAGCGCTGGATGGACGACCTGCAGAAGGACCTAGCAGCCCTGGGAATTGAAGACACCTAGAGGAACCGGGCACAAAACAGGAAGGAATGGAAGCAGTTTGTGGAAGCAGTGCGTGGTCTGCAGGGCCTGTGATCGCTGGATATCCATCTATCTATCATGTTGTCTGCAGTGCACTGGTCCGTTGTGTGGAAGTTTGTTAGGAAGCTGGATATGATAAGCGTTTCTTGTAATTTATGTGTAAAGAAAGGTAAAACTGGCGGAAACACAACAAATCCAGAGGCACATTTCAAGAGCAAACACCACTATGCGTACTTGCAACTACAAAGATCAAACAAAACTGATACCAAAGCTAGCAGTAGTGGCCCTGGTAGTATTGTCCTGGTGAAGATCTCAATTTATTCAGTCCAAATACCAACAACACCAAATCTTGCGATGAACATGGAGCTTTAACTGACAAGGTAATAATTGCAAGTTTTCGCTTTAGTTGGCGTTTGTATATTAATGCACTAACACTATTAATATGGTTCATTTCCGGATTAACGATGAAGAAGATACATTAAACAGCGTTTCTATTGAAGTATCACAAATCATACTTACGTTTTCTGCTGTGTTTTGTGACTGTGTTCAACTGTTACTTCTAAATAATTTGTGCATTATGATAACTCACATACAACTTGGGAAATTCAATGTAGAAGAGGGGGGTGTAAATGTGGAAGCATGTGGGTAATGTGGAACCGTCTAGTACCTGCCTGTAGAGTTAGCGAGAAATTGATAAAGTAGTTCCTGTTTATCATGGTAGATGGTTAGCAGTCAGTTGAGCAACAAACCCGTGGCTGTGATTCAGTTTACGTTCGCACATATTTTAAACCTTTTTCGAGAAATGTTTTTGCTATTGAATTTGCCTACCTATCTAGCAGTTATCTTTGTTTACATTAGGTAGCTTATAAAGTGAGGAACATGGAATATTTTGACAGTCGTCTATGAAATTTGAATGAATAGTTTCATAATGTAATTTACCGAAATTTGAAATGGTCAGTGTGCAGTTAAAGTGGAAGCATACATAACATGGCACAGTAGCCACATTAAATAAATTACTTGTAATAATTTATTTCCAAAGATGTTCAGGGAGAATTGCTGATTAAGTATGTAGTGTGTCATGAGTGAAGTCATTCGTTGTCTATAGGAAGTGAAGGTGACGTTTACATATGAGACTTTTGCAAGTGAACTTTGTTTATGAAACACTTTTCTATTAAAATTATGTTTAAAAACTTTTGTGCAGTTTACATTTAATTTAAAATAAAATAGTTTCCAACAGTTTTATTTATTTTCATTTGAGGTACTCAGTTTTCCACAGTTTTAGGGCATTTCTACATTACCAACACTTTTCGAAAAATTAAAGAGCTGTAGCACAAGAGGAAAATATTTTTTTAATTTCTTTGAAAACATAGTTTCTATGTTCAATGGGATTAGATTCACTTCTAAAATATTATTAATTATCTCCGTCTAATTTCTGAAGTTGAAAGAGCAGTAAAAATTTCTTTTACACTGCAAAAACAAACAAGGTTTCAACATTTACACCGCTTCTTCTACTGTACTGATTGGATATGTCTGTTTTCAAGAGTTATCTTGCCTTCTACTCAGGGAAATGAAAAATTCGAGATGAATGCAAATATAAATGTGAATTAAGGCTGAAAATGCGAAATTGCGTAGTAAATGTTATTTTGTCACAAATTGTAATAAAATTAAATTTTTCAGGTAGTTTCAAATAGTACTGTTTTCTGCATATAAATACTTATTAAGTAATGTTTCCAGTCACTGGCGTGGTACAATATCTGGCATAGCTTGAACTGGAAATAAAAGAAAGACAAATGCAGTAATCTGTCTTTGTAATCATAAGTTAAATAGTGAGTTATGCTACATCAACTACAGAATGGGAGAAATGTCATTTACAACAAAGACAAATGCCACATATGGCAATGTAGAACAAGGGCATTGGACCTGAAACCTAACAAAGAAAGTTGTACATGCAACAATTCAGGCCCACTCTTCCCTTATTGCTTCATCAGTTGTGCACAATGCACATCAGTAAACTATGTTTCACAAGCTATGTGTGACTCAGGATTTATTTGCAGTCACTAAGTTACATTTTGTAAATGTTTCTCTTGTCTTATTACAGTATCTCCTTAAATTTCAGATGGAGCAGTGTGGAATATTATGATTACTTAATCTTTAATGTATATGATTATTAAGGACAATTTACTCTTTGTCTTGTGTTGGTAAGGTAAGTATAAAAAAAAATATTCAAGCAGTATGTTCTCAAAATAAAGTACCATTAAGATTCAAGGTGAATCCTTTAAATCTCTATTTTTATTTTAAAAAATCGTTGGTTATTGTATACTTTTGAAATTCATGGCTAATTTCAAACAACTGATGGTTGTTATGTAAATGAATTAGAGGAAGATAAATAGATTGCTGAAAAAGCATTGTTATCAAGTGACTTGTCAGAAGTAAGTTCCCTTGCCCTAAGCAGTGATATTTTTACAGTGATACATTCCACCAGAAGTTTTTTAATTACGACTGTCCACTATGTGAATGTCATTGATGCAAGTTCGAGCAGCTGTTGCCTTACTACTCACAACATGACAGCTATTTCTGAATATTTTTGTCATTCACTCTAATAAGTTGGTAATATAATGTTAACTACGTTATGAATTATTGTTTTTCAGGAACACACAGGAGATTATATCAAAGAGAGTTTTGAAAAAATCGCAGAACAGTTCTCTATTGATAAAGAAAAAGTCGTAAATGTTTCCACTCACAATGATAGCAACACGGTAGCTGCTGTAAAGCTAATTTTGGGGAAAAGTAAAAGAATTTCCTGTATTACTCATATCATTAATTTGATAACTGATGGTGTTCTGGAAACATTGAATTTGACCAAATTAAAACAATTGTCAGACATTTTAAGCACTGTGTCGGCACTTCCAATGACCTTAGATCAGAGCAAGAATGAGAAGCTAAAGAAGGAGGCCAAGTACTAACGCTTATTCAAGCAGTAGTCAGTCGGTGGAATTCATGCCTGGGCATGATACAAAAGGTTTTTATAACCATCTTCAACTTCCAAAAAGCATTAGCAAGATGAAGCAATCATAATGTGCCAGACATGGTGGTAGCTTCACAATTAACTGGCCTAATGACTTAGATGCGCTTCTTTCTCCATTTAAAACGGCGATAGAAGAACTAAGTGGAGAAAAATACGTAACAGCCAGTCTGGTTATACCTCTTACCAATTTAGTGAGGCATGAAGCTGAACAAAGTACACCGTCCATAGCAGCCGGAATATCTGTGCAATATGACTTATTAAGAGGCATAAACAACCAATTGGTTGCTTTGGAACACAACATATTTTTAGCCAGAGCCACTGTAATGAATCCACATTTTAAAAGGCTTCAGTGCCACATCAGCTTTTTCTGAGGCAATTTCGGATCCAACCAATGAAATTACATTGGAACATAAAAGGAAAAGAAATGAATTACCTGCCATAGGAGCTGCTTCCTTTGGGATGGAAGAAGCCAGATCATCCGTTTGATGTAGATATGAGCAAATGCTCTTAAAAGTAAGTCAAATGAAGTGCCTAGCAAGAATTTTGGTAATATGCCAGCAGAACTGAAACAATATTTAGATCAGCCTAACATTTGAAGATTTTCTAATGCCCTTAAATTATGGACACAAAACAAGAATTTTATCTCTGTGCTGTCACCAGTAGCTTTAACACATTTGGTTCCTTCAGAAACATTAGTTGTTTCTGAGCATGTGCTTTGACACAATCTCAAAGTTCCAAATAACAGGAGCAACTAAACAGCTGAATACACTACACAAAGAATGTTTTAAGAATTCCTGAGAATAACTGGAAAGCGTAAGAACAGTTCTTTAATAAAAAATTATTCCAATAATCTTACATTTGCTTTTTTATTCCTACTTCCTTGTTAATCTAATAACTGCCATAGACAGATATCAGAGTAGGCTTACAATTTGTCTTACAGTGGTATTTATGACAGGATTAGTGGGAGCTTAACAAATAAAGTGTGGAGCTATATTTTTATTTTAACAAGAAAATTAAAAAAATGATTCACTTGCATCTGCAATCTGGTCAGTTAACAACATTTCGAATGTTCTGCAACAGAAATGTATTACATACAATTCAAATTACATCAGTGTAATTGCAGTATTGCTTCTGTGGACCTGAGTAGTTAAGTCCCATAGTGCTCAGAGCCATTTGAGCTTCTGTGCTTTGCTTACACAATATCCCGTTATGTACAAACGATGAGGGTTATGTTAGCAATGTAAAACAATTACATTTTGACACACTAAGAATACAAAAAAGAAGTGTCTGGAATAACACAGTTACCAGTGGTAAATGTGTTTCTGAAACCTGGTGTCCCTATGACGAAAAGTGAACTTAGCTGCCAGATTCCGGACATGAGGATACTTGATGGGGCCCTCGAAAGTTTCTTCTTGCAACGACTGCACTATGTAAAATATTTTGAATGTTCCTATATTAGCGTGAAAAAGGTTTATTTTGACATGTAGCCAATGAGAAATTTTAAAAAATAAGGTGTGAGAGGTTAACTGGAATGAAATATTGCAAGGCAATCTCGACCAAGAAAATATTTTAATACAAGCTAAAAGCTTTTCATCTGCGCAAAGTCCAATTATATACTTTTATATTAGGTGTTTTTCTTTCAGTTCTTGCTCTAAGGGGGATAGGCAGACTTTTAGTTCGTTGTTGTACAGAATATCTAATAATAAATTAATACATAAATATTCATCTCCAAAACCGGCAGTATGTTTTTTCTTCGATACATTGCTACTATTTTTCGATGTTTCGAGGGCCGATGAAGGTAGTTCTTTACATATTAATGTAACAGATTCCCGATTTTTTTTAAATATCCTAATGCGCAGAAGCAAGCCGCGCCACTGATGTCAAAGTGAACCCAATAAACGCTCAGTTGCCTGCAATTGCCATAACGTATTGTGTCGTAATTGCATTTACGAAGACAAACAAAGTTTTTTACGGTAGCATCAATTTTTTTAGTGTCTAGTGATTGAGTTCAGAGTTACCCCTTAATTATCAGCGTATAGATGGATTTGTATAGTAAGTTTTGAAGTGAAAAATAATGGCTTGCTGTGCGATCGCCAGTTGTACTAACCAAGCAGGCAAATAAGTAGGTTGGAAATGAAGTTTCATGTATTTCCTAAAAGTAGTCAGACGAAACGAAAACTGATAAGTGCTTGTAAACGTGCATATTCGTTTTCAGTTGAAAATTCCCGTATTTTCTCAATACATTTTACTGATTTGGATCATGAAAGGATTTGAAAAATGAATTGTTGAATATTCCTTCGAAACGCAAGTTGAAAACTGATTCTGTTCAACCTCTGAAGCTACCATCTCCCGGTGCCGAATTAGGGCGTTGTAATGTGCCTGATAATGAGAGAAATATTCGGGCACAGAATCGAAACTATCGTAAACAAGTTTTACATGTAAATATTATTACCAACTAATGAAGAAATTACTACCAGACAGAACATTAACCGTGGAAACAAACACTGCTGTAAATGCTACAATGTGTGCTTATGCCAATAATTAGAAACTGTGGAGACAGAAATAAAAGACCAGAATAAAGCTGATTTACAGATCGTCTCTCTCGATGTAGCGCTGAGTTACATGAAATTAAAATGCGTTCAAAAAATGATTCAGGGCTCTTTTACTAACTGTCAGCAACAAGTGGTTGTGAAAGGACGCTGTACTAATTGGTCATCTGAAGATACTGCGAAGGCTGCGACTTTACATTGCCCGTCTTATAGAGCGTTATGTTTTGTCAGAGACATACTGAAATATCGTCTTTGTAGTGAAGTTACTATAGAAAAGAAGACTCAAGCAGTTAGCTTTCCACCAGGTTTTACTGAGTTAAGACTTAGTGTTTTGAAAACACAAAGTAATTCACAAAATTTGAGAAAGACGTAGTTTTGAGGCTTCACACTAATATTTCACCGACCATAGAAAAAGATAGTCTAATAGATAGCTTAACAATAAAAACAATATAAATGATAATACACTAAAACATGGAAAATCTGTTACATTCATACTTACATATGAGTTAAGCATGTGTGCGCCGTGTTCCTTTAAGCTTCAGTGCAAGCAGCGTGGCGGGACGGTTCACTGTGAAATCACAGCTCACTGCCCACCTGCACGTGACCCCTACTGTGTTTTCTAGTATCCGTGGTTGAAGGTATCGATTCAGTAAACAGGGACGTGTTCATCTGTTTGTGTAACGAAATG
The DNA here is from genome assembly GCF_021461395.2 of Schistocerca americana. Classification (NCBI taxonomy): domain Eukaryota; kingdom Metazoa; phylum Arthropoda; class Insecta; order Orthoptera; family Acrididae; genus Schistocerca; species Schistocerca americana. Next base: position 229,983,328 of record NC_060123.1, read on the forward strand.
GATGTACTACCGTTTCGATCTTTCAAGAACCACATATTGTGCTCACGTTGACTGTATGGTTTAATGTCTGTGCGAACATAAAGCTTAGAACCTTCCTCTATCCAGTGACAGACGCAATGTGTTTCTAACTTACATAGCTGGTAACAAACAACTGAAGTCTGTTCTTTCTTTTTGAATCACCCTTTATTCTGACGGCACGCTGTAACTTGGTCCCTGAGCAGATGATGATGATGGGAGACGAAGCTTACAATTGGCTGATAGCACATTGGCTGCTGAGATAAGCCTCAACATAAAAGTTGATGGCCAGTCAGTAGTTCATTTTTTAAAATAATATTAACAGTCACTAGGCACGACACCACAGACGGATCAACACTATATTCGCAACAGCTACTTATTGTTACGGCGCATGATAATATTATATAGCTAACGTTGGCAAAGAGTGTGAACATTCCGCAGCGGCACCAAGTCAGCCGTCTTACATTGATGTAAGAGGGGGAAGGATAAAGTAAAAATTTTTTTATAAGTGCATCCCAAAAGCTATTTTGGTATTCCAAGAACAAAGAAGATATTCTAAAGAAATTTAGTTACCATTGTCTGCTAAAGCAATGAAAGATGAAACAGTAAAAAAGTCTTAGAATAAAACCAACCAAAAAGTCGAATTTTTTAAGTTGAATTCGGCTCTATCGATAGCAGTTGATGACACCTGTGACATAAATGATCCAATGCAAATTTCACCTATTGTACAGTTTATTTCATCCACATGTCCTAAAAAAGAACTTGCCACTCAAAGGTAAAAAAAGTGAGGAGGATGTGATGAAATCTGTAATAGAGTGCACTGTGAAACATTTTTCACTCGATAAAGTTGTTTCACTTTCAACAGATGTGGAGGACAGAAAGGCTGGCGTAAGGAATGGATTTATTGCTATTTTGAAAGAAAAAATTATCCAGGAGACAGTAACCATCGTATCATTCATCAAGACACACTTTGTAGCAGATATTTCCAGGGGAAATGTGCTACGTTATGCAATTCTTTGTTAAGATTATCAACTACATTATACCTAAAGATCTTTATTATCGCCAATTTATGGAATTTTTAGTTTAATATGAGAATGAGTTCTCAGATCGTTGGTTATAGAGAGAACATTTTGAAGCTCTTCACTTCCTTATTAACAGAAATTAAAACTTTTCTCTTTGAGAGGAGTGTTCACTATCCAGAATTAACGAATGATCAGTGAATCAAAAAAATTTGTTTCATCGTAGACGTTATGTCTCATCTAAATGAGTTTAATCGTAAACTACAGGAAAAATGAAACAATGTTTTCCATGTTAGAAGTTATAGAAGACGAATCTTGTTCACGATTTTGAAAGAGCAACTTTGATTCATTTTCCAAAGCCCTTTGAAACATTGCCAACAAAGTAATCTGATATTGACATTTCCTATTTAAAAACAACACTTTTAAAAATGAGGGAAATTTCTCTCAATGGGTTTCAAAAATTCACGAACAGGAAAGCGATGTTAACATTTGTTAAAAAGAAAAAGACTTCTTAATACCTCTATAACAGAACTAATTTTTTCTCCCTGACACTGGCAAATGCAGTTATTGCATTTAAAGAACAAAGTATTGTGGAGCTCAAAATTTGAATGTCTTTGTGCTGATATAGAAATATTGGAGAAAGGTAAATGTCAACTTAGTTTACGGTACAAGTCGTCTGCTTTGAAAGACATGGGAAAGGGAGGTGTGTTGATTTTAAAACCATATTCATGACACAAAAGTCATCATGGGCTTTCCAGTGGACAGATGGGAGAAGTCCTGGGCTGCTGAGGGATAAATCAATGGCCGAGTAAGTGCCATGAGCCACAATGAAATGTGTGGAGGCTCCAGTATTTAAGAGGCAGAGGTCGAGTTGAGACAGGAAAGTTTCGACATCTCTACCTCAGCCAGTAAGCACAGTTCCACCCCACAAGGGGCTATGGGCGCTAAAATCTCTCAAAAGAAGGAAATGTTTAAGAAGTTGATGAATCAGTGTAGCCAATGCGTTCAGGAGTACTGTACCATATGGAGGAAGATATACATTGCAGACAGTTATTTCCTGCCTCGCCCTTATCCTGACAGCCACTGCTTCAGGAGTGGTTTGAAGGGGGCACAGGTTCACTGCATACTGAGTTCAGGACAGACACAATCCACCTGACATCCACAGATGCACAATTGGTAGAGAGTGGTGGTGTGGGGCCACCAGAGGGTCCTTCTTCTTAGCAGACTTCTTTGTTTGCTTGCCCTCTCCCTTCTCTTTAGGGGCTCGCTGGGAGGACTTCTCTGAAGAACCTTCAGACATGGAGGAAGACTGTGAAGCTCATCATCCAGCAGCTTTTGGCTCCTTTAGTCGCTGGCGGGTGTCTGCTGTGGCATTAGTGGAGACCTTGGGAGAAAGGGTCCCAAGGGAACCCTTCCTCATGACAGGAGCTGGAGGAGGCTGTTGCTTCCCCAGCCCAGCTGGGGGGGAGAGGGGGAGGGGACCGATATCCCCTGCGTTTGGGGGCGCTTTGCTCCAAAAGTAGGTGCTTTGGGAGCAGTGGGAGGAGATCTTCCTCTTACACCAAGGTGGGCGATTTATTCTGGAGGCCTGGAGGGCCCATTGTTCATGGCAAAAAATTTGGTACGAATGATACGTGTGATGGCGATGGTAATGTGGCTGCAGCATATGTGGACGTCAACTGAACAGGATGTAATCGTTCAAATTTACGTTTAGCCTCTTGGTAAGTCAACTGATCCAGGGCCTTGTACTACATGATTTTCCGTTGCTTTTTGAGTGCTGTGCAGTCTGGCGCGCAGGGGGAGTGCTGCTCTCTGCAGTTGATGCAAGTGGCAGGAGGCACACATGGAGTATCTGTTTGCAGTGGCCGTCTGCAGTCTGGAATGTGGCGTTGGAAGTGCAGCAGGAAGACATGTGCCCGAATTTCCAGCACTTACAGCACTGCATAGGGGGGATGGACGTATGGTTTAACGTCACAACGGTAAACCATCACCTTGACCTTTTCAGGCAATGAATCACCCTCAAAGGCCAAATCAAGGTACCGGTAGCACCACTATTGTCTTTTGGTCCCCTGTAAACGCGCTGGATGAAATGAACACCCCGCCATTCTAGATGGGCGTGGAGCACGTCGTCGGACTGCAAGAGGAGGTCGCGATGGAAAATAATCCCCTGGACCATGTTGAGGCGTTTATGGGGAGTTACTGAGACAAGAATATCACCCAGCCGGTCACAAGCAAGAAACGCCCAGGATTGAGCTGGGTATGCTGTCTGAATCAAGACTGCACTGCTTCTCATCTTGAACAACGCTATCACTTCCCCAAACTCATCCTGAAGATGTCCAACAAAAAACTGAGGCCTCATAGGTAGAAAGGAGTCTCCATCCATTCTGCTATAGAATATGGGCCTCATCTTTCTGTAGCCCTGCGTTCCTCCCATGGTGTAGCGAGGGAGGGAAACGATTTAGGGTCATATCTGTCAGCATTGTACTCGATCTTGCCGTTCTTAGAGACTGCTGGCGCCGTACGGTCACCAGCAAGAGATGACTTAGTCCGCTTCATTGCGGGCCATCCGCCCTGATGCCACCCACTTTGATCAGGGGCAACCACTACGGCCGCCACCCAGTCACAGCAAAGACCACCAGGCATGATGGCCGTGGCCGGAAGTCCTGATGCCCCAGGAATACAGGCATCTACTCCTTAGCATACATGGGGAGTTTACAGCTCAGGCATCAGCAGTGCGATCCATGTGTTGTCAGGGAGCTACCCACGAAATGGGTACATGACGGCTCCAGCACAACCGACTGGCTACCATGCTGGATATTGGGCGCAGAGAAATCCTATATTGTCATGGGGGCGAAAGAGGACAGGAGACAACGGAAGAAGATGACATACGCTGGAAAGTGTCCTCTCCTAAGTAGTTGAATTCCAGGTGGAGATGCAAAGCCATTACAATAAGGTCAGGAGATCGACTCTAACGGCACTATGATGACTCATGCACCCCGTAAGGCGTACTTTCTCATATAGCCCGCACTTCTGTAGAATTTAGTAAGTGGCAGATCAAAACATAAAATGGTACCTGAACTCACAGGGCCGAAAAGTGTTAGCCTCCTTTTAGTTTCCTCTTACGACAGGCAGGAATACCCCGGGCCTATTCTAACCCCTGGACCCGCAGGGGGATCATGAGCTGACTTTCATAGTTCAGTTAGTGACGGAAAATGCTGAATTTTGCTTTCGAAACTTCGTGTGTGAGTTCTTACGTGTCCATGTTGCGCTCCCTTGGTCCACTCGCCCCATTGATGACAAATAATTGGTACGTTACTAATCTTTACTGGCATGAAAACATAGGGTTAGCGTTTTGATGCGCCTTACACGTAAATGCAACCTCAGGACTAAGCTCCATCTGTGAAATAGATAGTAATAACGCTGCTACTAAGTTCTTTAAATTTTTGTATGAAGTGCACGCCAGCGCGTCCTCTCACGTCCTGTAATCTTTAATGTCCTGTATCCTGTGAGAGACAATTAATATATTTAACAAAGTGTATCACTGATCTGTAGTTCACTATTTAAAATTCCGTTAAGAAAAATCCATTAAAATTCATTGAATTTCAGATGATCTGGCACTCAAGGCCGAATAAACAATGTTAAGCACATTGTTTGTGCACAGTTAGCACTCAGCTACCCACCAATCTTGTTACAAGGTGAAGTGAACCACTTGATCCGAAGTGCGTACCACTTTTAAGATATCTGATTCGATAGTTGGTAGATAGAGGCCCAAGCCAACTTTTAATCAAAGGTTAGACTGAGAAGTTTTAAAAAAAAGTATGGTTAGTATCTAACGATCCCTGAACGACAAGCTCATTACAGCCAGAGCACAGTCTCGGATGGAATAAGGATCTGTAAAGAAATCGGCCTTGTCCTTTCCAAAGGATAAGTCATCAGTATTTCCCTTAAGTGACTTAAGGAAAGCGTGGATAACATAAAATTGAATAGTCGGAAGAGTATTTGATTTGAACTGCCGTTCTCCCGAATGCTAAACGAGTGTGTTGCCACTGAGTCATCTTGCTCAATGTGTTTTGTTGCTTTAGTTAGGAGAACTGGACGTCTGTGCACTGTAAGGTAAACGTCTCTGAGTCGAGAAGCTCGAGTGCATTTCCTGTATTTCCTACGTTTTTGTAAGATTGATAAAAAGCTGCCGATGATTTCTCGTACATCTTGTAACTCTACAATTCAGCAATCAACACTTTGCATAGCACTTCTGTTTGCATTTTTCAGTGTTATCCTTGTATTATAAACATAAATATTTTCAATGTTTTCTTGTCAACGTTAATTTATTGTAATACTGTTAAATATCTTTTTTTTACAGACTATTGAAAGCAAAAGAAAAAAGTTGTTAAGACGGGTCGTGAGTCGCGACTGGATAGCTCAGTAGAACACTTGCCTGCGAAAGGCATTAGTCCGGGATTCATCCCTGCTCTATCAGGAAGTTTCATATCAGAACACACTCCTCTGCAGAATGAAACTTCATTCTGGATCTTGAAAACAGTTTTGCAAATGATGTAAGTAGACAAGCTGGCAATGTCATGGTCTTCGCACCGTGTAGTATCCAAAGATATCCTCTCCATGGTATTAGCACCTGTAGAACGTGTGAGAGCGAATTAGATGTGGGAAGTCAACAGTGAAAGAGGTCAGACGAGAAAGGAAAACGAGAGTGCGTTGAATTAAGCGCGTGTAGACGGCGTGGTGGGCATGAGACTGTTTATGTTTACTCAAGGAGGGTTTTCAAGAGAGTTAAGAAAACAAGAACACTGTGAAGCAAAATTCATTAAAATTTGCTTGTAACTGGAAGAAAAGCCTTTGCTTGGACAATCGTTGCTGCAAAAAACATTACATAGCGCCAACAGTAGCTCCATCTCAGAGTAAGACTGTAGCATTTCTGAAACTTTGAAATGTATAAGATTTACAACTGTCGCATAATCGTTTTATCGCACAATACAGAATGTGTGTAAAATTTGGATCCTTATCCTGTGTTAATGATTTTATCATGTCATTGTCAGCAGTACGATGCTTTCCCTAGCACTATAATAACCGGTGTCACATTATTATTAAAATAGAAAGAGACTCCCATTGAAAACTGCTAAATATGCCAGATAATATAAACTTAAATTTTTCCCTCCCAATGAACAGATTAGTCTTACTAGTTGATTATTACTTCAGCTTTATGGTTTAACTATATACACTGACTTTTTGAGAAGAAAATTCGTTTGTAACGAAGGCATTAATTACGACAAACTGTAGGAAAAATTTATACCCTGATTCAGAAGTGTTATTCATTTATATGTTTTTATGATTTCCTATGTCTCTCAAGGCTTTTGTATTTTCCGTATTGACTCATCCAGTTGTCCATAATTGTCACGCCTTTTGTGATTAACTGTTATATTTCCCGGTAATGAATTTCTATCATCAGAAAGAACTGGTTAGCTAAATATAGTGACAATCAACATTGTTATAGGGTCACGTTTCTCAGTCACTACTGCATCACGTGCTGCAACTGGTAAATCGGTTTTGGTTTTATATGATTCTGAAGTGTTTGGTGCAGTGGTAATCAAATGTCTAAAATCTTATCACTTTCAGATTCAATTGAGCTCCGACATGTGTAGTGACTTGTCGCCCACGTACAATTCAATAATTCACGTTAACCCATCACAATCAGATTCGTGACTGTCGCCGTTAGATGGACTGGCAACCGTAATATTTCGTGTAACAGCTACAGTTTCACTTAATTTCAGAGTCATACAGATAATGAATTCGGCAAACTAATCAAAATTAGTCAACATAATTGCAATTTAAAATGATAATTAAATCAATACCTTAAGCTGTCGACAGGCGTTGATATACATCAACGGGGACAGTTAAAAATGTGTGCCCCCACCGGGACTCGATCCCAGGATCTCCTGATTACATGGCAGACACTCTATCCATCTGAGCCACCGTAGCCAAAGACAACAGTGCGACTGCAGGGCTGTATCCCTTGCACGCTCCCGGTGAGACCTTCATTCCCAATTTAATGTCCACACACTACATTCGTAGTGCCCCTGCCCACTACACTCTGCACTCTCGGCAGACAATCTTACCGAGTCCCGTAACAGTTCGGGCAATGCGGGTGCATCCGCAAGGAAGAAGGAGGTCAATAGGCGGTTAGTCTTAACTGTGTGACATGTCCGTAAGAACAGATACCATCTTCATTAAGTTGTGAATGTGGGTCTCACGGGGAGCGTGCAGGGGATAAATCCCTGCAGTCGCACTGTCTTATGTGCCCTTGGTGGCTCAGATGGCTAGCTCAGCGTGTTCGGTCAGAGAGCTGGTGGGCCTCTGTAATAAAAAACTGAGTGGAAGAATCAATAAACGAGCTTGAACGGATGTCATGTGACGTCCGCAACCACCTCACACAATGATCAACAACGAACCAAATTAAAGAAAAAAAAGATGGATAGAGCATCTGCCGTGTAAGCAGGAGATCCCAGGTTCGAGTCCTGGTCGGAGCACACATTTTCATTGTCCCCGATGATATATACCAACGCCTGTAGACATCTTTAGGTATTGATTTAATTATCATTTCATTCTAGAGAGCTGCATGGTCACCGATGGTGTCTGTTCTTTTGGACATGTCCGTAAGAACAGATACCGTCTTCATAAAATTACAATTTGTTTTCCAATATTTATTACTGCAATATACAAGGGGGCATTCAATAAGTAATGCAACTCTTTTTTCTCTCGGGCAATTCAGGTTGAAAAACGCAGAATTTGTTGCGAGTGATTGTGGAATATTCCCGCTTCAGCCCCTATAGTTTCATATAGTGGCGGTGCTATACGTAAGCCTTCGAAATGGCGTCTGTAACGGAGGTGCGTTCCAAGCAGAGGGTTGCCACTGAGTTTCTGTTGGTGGAAAGCCAGAGCATCGCAGTTATTCATAGAAGCTTGCAGAATGTCCATGGAGACCTGGCAGTGAATAAAGCTGCATGAGTCGTTGGGCCAGGTGTCTGTCACCATTGCAATAAGGTCATATAGACCTGTCCGATCTCCCGCTTGCCGGTCGGTAGCATACAGCTGAGACTATTGCAATGTTGGAATGCGCAGACACTCATTCGAGGTGATCGACGGTTCACAAATAAACACCTCGCTGCATAACAAAGTCTCTGTTGGTGGTGCTAACAGTCCACCAGTTGGGATACCGAAAGGTGTCCGGCCGAAGTGGCCGTGCGGTTAAAGGCGCTGCAGTCTGGAACCGCAAGACCACTACGGTCGCAGGCTCGAATCCTGCCTAGGGCATGGATGTTTGTGATGTCCTTAGGTTAGTTAGGTTTAACTAGTTCTAAGTTCTAGGGGACTAATGACCTCAGCAGTTGAGTCCCATAGTGCTCAGAGCCATTTGAACCATTTTTAGAGCAACGAAGGGTTTTCTGTGCGGAATTCATTGCACATTACGAGGCTGGTCGTGACAATTCTTTGTCGAACATCGTCTCAGGCGATGAAACATGGGTCGTCACTTCGAATCGGAAACAATGCGGCACTCCAATGAAGTGACGCCACACCACCTATCCTCCGAAGAAAGAGTTCAAAACCGCAGCGTCATCCGATAGAATCATGGGGACGATCTTCTAGGTTTCTGAAGGGTTTATTCAGTTTGATGTCCTCCCTCGTGAAGCGACGACCAACTCTGAAGTGTATTGTTCTACCCTCAGGAAACTGAAGAAACGACTTCAACGTGTTCGTGGCCACACAAATGCAAATGAACTCCTCCTTCTCCATGACGTCGCAAGGCCTCAACAAATCTGCGAGCCCGAGAGGACCTCATAAAACTTAATTGACAATTCTTCATCATCCACCGTATATTCAGGTTCTCGCACCTTCCGACTTCCATCTGTCTGGCCCAATGAAGGACGCACTCTGCGGAAAGCAGTACATGGATGATGCGGAGGTTACTGATACAGCAAGACTTTGGCTCCGACGTTGACCTGTAGAGTGGTACCATGCGGTCATACGGGTCCTCCCAGTAACCTGGCATAACGTCGTCGCACTGAACGGAGATTATGTTGAAAAATAGTGTTTTTTAGCCAAATAATCGGGAATAACGTGGTGTATTGGAATCCTGAAAAAGACCAACCAGCTTTCAGAAAAAAATGTGTTGCATTACTTACTGAACACCGCTCGTATTTCTTTATCATTATAACGATCACTTGTCAGCGTTCTGTCGATTCACATTCATCGGAATTGATATCTTACACAAAAATTAGGCACATTTAAATCACCGTCGATTGCTAACATAGCAAAGAGTGCTGGCGGATTGTACGTGGCGCCAGTCGGTCGACAAGACATCGTGTAGAGTATTGGAGCATCGCAGTTTAAAATTCAGTTTTAGTTAGCGAATTTGTTATTTTTCAAACAATAATAAAGAATGTCAAACTTGAAAATAGTGACGGGCCATTCAACCTAAAGGTACACAATAAGCTCAAATATTTTCAGCAAATAGCAAGATAGTAACTGTGGGACAAATAATCTGCAGTTATGGAAGACATAAGTTACGTGACGACAAAACAAGAGCCCCCAGAATCCGACCTGGAAGATTCGGGAGAGCGAGTCACAGATTACACAGACGAGGGGAAACAAAAACAGCATTAGGATCGGATCTAGAATGCCATTGGTCACAATAATGAAGATGTTACAAACAGTGAACTGCAAATATTCTAACCAAACAGATGCGAAACGTGGGAAGTAGAACGAACAATCAATTTCTTGATTAAGTAGATGTTTTGGACAAACCAATCGCCAGTACACTGAATAATGAAACAAATTTGTTGAAATCAGCGACCAGTTAAATAGATTTTTAAAGAAATCAATGACCACTAAGCGAAATAGTAAAACATATTCTCTGAACCAATCAATATTAGTGAATTAAAAAATACAATAGTTTCTTTGAACGATCCAGTGAACAGTGAGCTACATAGCAAAGTAAGTCAATGCAAGATTAAAGAGACAAACGACAAACTGGAGTTGTATGCGAATGTTTTATATACCGTTTGTCGTTACCCTGAGGAAAAATTAGTTTCCGAAATCAACAGTTAACGAAAGGCAAGAAAATAATACAATGAGATTCGTTCTGAACTGAATCAATTTGTACACGTTCTGAACCGACAGACAGTGCAAATTCGAACGTAGAAACGTTTTTACAATATTTCGAGACAACACTTCATAACAACCTGCCCACTACAGTTGTTGTTGTTGTTGTTGTTGTGGTCTTCAGTCCTGAGACTGGATTGATGCAGCTCTCCATGCTACTCTTTCCTGTGCAAGCTTCTTCATCTCCCAGTACCTACTGCAGCCTACATCCTTCTGAATCTGCTTAGTGTATTCATCTCTTGGTCTCCCTCTACGATTTTTACCCTCCACGATGCCCTCCAGTACTAAATTGGTGATCCCTTGATGCCTCAGAACATGTCCTACCAACCGATCCCTTCTTCTAGTCAAGTTGTGCCACAAACTTCTCTTCTCCCCAATTCTATTTAATACCTCCTCATTAGTTATGTGATCTACCCATCTAAACTTAAGCATTCTTCTGTAGCACCACATTTCGAAAGCTTCTATTCTCTTCTTGTCTAAACTATTTATCGTCCATGTTTCACTTCCATACATGGCTACACTCCATACAAATACTTTCAGAAACGACTTCCTGACACTTAAACCTATACTCGATGTTAACAAATTTCTCTTCTTCAGAAACGCTTTCCTTGCCATTGCCAGTCTACATTGTACATCCTCTCTGCTTCGGCCATTATCAGTTATTTTACTCCCCAAATAGCAAAACTCCTTTACTACTTTAAGTGTCACATTTCCTAATCTAATTCCCTCGGCATCACCCGACTTAATTCGACTACATTCCATTACCCTCCTTTTGCTTTTGTTGATGTTCACCTTATACCCTCCTTTCAAGACACTGTCCATTCCGTTCAGCTGGTCTTCCAAGTCCTTCGCTGTCTCTGACAGAATTACAATGTCATCGGCGAACCTCCAAGTTTTTATTTCTTCTCCTTGGATTTTAATACCTACTTCAAACTTTTCTTGTGTTTCCTTTACTGCTTGCTCAATATACAGATTTAATAACATCGGGGAGAGGCTACAACCCTGTCTCACTCCCTTCCCAACCACTGCTTCCCTTTCATGTCCCTTGACTCTTATAACTGCCATCTGGTTGCTGTACAAATTGTAAATAGCCTTTCGCTCCCTGGAATTTACCTCTGCCACCTTCAGAATTTGAAAGAGAGTATTCCAGTCAATATTTTCAAAAGCTTTCTCTAAGTCTACAAATGCTAGAAACGTAGGTTTGCCTTTCCTTAATCTAGCTTCTAAGATAAGTCGCAGGGTCAGTATTGCCTCACGTGTTCCAATATTTCTACGGAATCCAAACTGATCTTCCCCGAGGTCGGCTTCTACTAGTTTATCCATTCGTCTGTAAAGAATTCGCGTTAGTATCTTGCAGCTGTGACTTATTAAACTGATAGTTCGGTAATTTTCACATCTGTCAACACCTGCTTTCTTTGGAACTGGAATTATTATATTCTTCTTCAAGTCTGAGGGAATTTCGCTTGTCTCATACATCTTGCTCACTAGATGGTAGAGTTTTGTCAGGATTGGCTCTCCCGTGGCTATCAGTAGTTCTAATGGAATGTTGTCTACTCCTGGGGCCTTGTTTCGACTCAGGTCTTTCAGCGCTCTGTCAAACTCTTCACGCAATATCGTATCTCCCATTTCATCTTCATCTACATCCTCTTCCATTTCCACAATATTGTCCTCAAGAACATCGCCCCTGTATAGACCCTCTATATACTCCTTCCAGCTTTCTGCTTTCCCTTCTTTGCTTAGAACTGGGTTTCCATATGAGCTCTTGATATTCATACAAGTGGTTCTCTTTTCTCCAAAGATCTCTTTAATTTTCCTGTAGGCAGTATCTATCTTACCCCTCGTGAGATAAGCCTCTACATCCTTACATTTGTCCTCTAGCCAGCCCTGCTTAGCCATTTTGCACTTCCTGTCGATCTCATTTTTGAGACGTTTGTATTCCTTTTTGCCTGCTTCATTTACTGCATTTTTTTCCTTTCATGAATTAAATTCAGTATCTCTTCTGTTACCCATGGATTTCTACTAGTCCTCGTCTTTTTACCTACTTGATCCTCTGCTGCCTTCACTATTTCATCCCTCAAAGCTACCCATTCTTCTTCTACTGTATTTCTTTCCCCCATTCCTGTCAATTGTTCCCTTATGCTGTTCCTGAAACTCTGTACAACCTCTGGTCCTTTCAGTTTATTCAGGTCCCATCTCCTTAAATTCCCACCTTTTTGCAGTTTCTTCAGTTTTAATCTACAGTTCATAACCAATAGATTGTGGTCAGAGTCCACATCTGCCCGTGGAAATCTTTTACAATTTAAAACCTAGTTCCTAAATCTCTGTCTTACCATTATATAATCTATCTTAAACGTTCCAGTATCTCCAGGCATCTTCCATGTATACAACCTTCTTTCATGATTCTTGAACCAATTGTTAGCTATGATTAAGTTATGCTCTGTGCAAAATTCTACAAGGTGGCTTTCATTTCTTAGCCCCAATCCATATTCACCTACTACGTTTCCTTCTCTTCCTTTTCCTACTGTCGAATTCCAGTCACCGATGACTATTACATTTTCGTCTCCCTTCACTACCTGAATAATTTCTTTTATCTCATCATAAATTCCATCAATTTCTTCATCATCTGCAGAGCTAGTTGGCATATAAACTTGTCCTAATGTAGTAGGCGTGGGCTTCGTGTCTATCTTGGCCACAATAATGCGTTCACTATGCTGTTTATAGTAGCTTACCCGCACTCCTATTTTCCTATTCATTATTAAAGGTACTCCTGCATTACCCCTATTTGATTGTATTTAAAACCCTGTATTCACCTAAACAAAAGTCTCGCTCCTCCTGCCACCGGACTTCACTAATTCCCACTATATCTAACTTTAACCTATCCATTTCCCTTTTTAAATTTTCTAACCTACCTGCCTGATTAAGGGATCTGACATTCCACGCTCCGATCCGTAGAACGCCAGTTTTCTTTCTCCTGATAACGACGTCCTCTTAAGTAGTCCCCGCCCGGAGATCCGAATGGGGGACTATTTTACCTCCGGAATATTTTACCCAAGAGGACGCCATCATCATTTAATCATACAGTAAAGCTGCATGCCCTCGGGAAAAATGACAGCTGTAGTTTCCCCTTGCTTTCAGCCGTTCGCAGTATCACAACAGCAAGGCCGTTTTGGTTAGTGTTACAAGACCAGATCAGTCAATAATCCAGACTGTTGCCCCCGCAACTACTGAAAAGGCTGCTGCCCCTCTTCAGGAACCACACGTTTGTGTGGCCTCTCAACAGATACCCCTCCGTTGTGGTTGCACCTACGGTACGGCTATCTGTATCGTTGAGGCACGCAAGCCTCTCCACCAACGGCAAGGTCCTTGGTTCATGGGGGGAGGCCCACTACAGTAACACGATTAATACAGATGTTCACAGTAATACCAAAAGCTTGGAATACAACGTAAACCAAAAGATCATAGAACTGAAAGAAGAGGAGGTAGAAAGTTTGATGTACATAACATCAAAAATTAACGGATGTATTGAAAGCATAGAAAGTATTAAAAGAGTGGTAGGTACTTTCACATAAGGAGGGGAATGCCATAATCAAGCGAGAATAGAGGTCAAAACTTTCACCTGAAAGGAAAGATCCATCCGGTTACACTGATGGACGCGTGTAGGCAATTGATTTCTCAAGAACTCCCTGAAAAGAAAGCCAAGTTAATTGCAGAAAACAAGTGGCGGAGACGCTCGGAATTGTGCAGTTGCGGAACCTTAGAAGGCTTTTCTAGTGGATATGAAGCCGAACCCTGGTCACACAAGAAACAGAGCGAAATATATCAGGAATTTCTGAATGCGCCTCCGTACCAGCCATGTATTGGCAGAGAAGTTTAACTAAATGGGCTGGTAATGAAAGAAAATGTGTTAGACGTGCTGCTCTAAAAATTACTTTGGAATGTTCGGGGTTACATCAGCTTAGCAGAATGCGATAGAACCACATTTTTGAGACAAGTACGCGAACTCAACATGTGGTATCGAAGCAACAGGAGTTGATATAATTATATCAGTGAAAACAGTTCCACCCATAACAACAATAACCATAGAAATATCGAGTATGCCATGAGATTTGCCAGAGTGAAGACCAAGTTGCCCGGCCATTATGGTTGGTAGGGGTGACGGGCAGCCGGCCGGAGTGGCTCGAGCGGTTCTAGGCGCTACAAAAAATGGTTCAAATGGTTCTGAGCACTATGCGACTTAACTTCTGAGGTCATCAGTCGCCTAGAACTTAGAACTAAGTAAACCTAACTAACCTAAGGACATCACACACATCCATGCCCGAGGCAGGATTCGAACCTGCGACCGTAGCGGTCGCTCGGTTCCAGACTGTAGAGCCTAGAACCGCACGGCCACTCCGGTCGAGGTCAGGATGCCATCGAACCACCACCACAAAGCATGAAGGAGCGGTGGTATGGTGAGAAGGTACCTTCTAGAGATCAGGCGAGGCGTCATTGAAACAGTATTGAGAATTCATATTTATTATTCATTGCACAGAGTAAGTGTGATTTCACTCCAGACTGCCGACACTCGCAGGGCGTCGGTAACACATCCCCACTGAGGTAAATGCTGACCAGACGTCACAGGCAGGCGGCATCTAGGGAAGCAGTGACGTCAGCACCAGTAACACCACAAGGCCACTGACGTCTCAGAGGTGGCAGTGGTCACTAGCAGTCTCAAAAGTAGGCGGCCGGAGCGTGCATTATCTCGATGTAGTCTGCACACAGAAGAAGCATCAGCCAGCAGTGGAGGCTGCCCAATGCCCATGCAGGTAGTTTGCCACCTAAGTGGTAGAGGACGAATGGCTGCAGATCCATCTACATCTACATCTACATGATTACTCTGCAATTCAAATTTAAGTGCTTGGCAGAGGGTTCATCGAACCACAATCATACTATCTCCCTGCCATTTCACTCCCGAACAGCGCGCGGGAAAAACGAATACTTAAACCTTTCTGTTCGAGCTCTGATTTCTCTTATTTTATTTTGATGATCATTCCTACCTATGTAGGTAGGGCTCAACAAAATATTTTCGCATTCGGAAGAGAAAGTTGGTGACTGAAATTTCGTAAATAGATCTCGCCGCGACGAAAAACGTCTTTGCTTTAATGACTTCCATCCCAACTCGCGTATCATATCTGCCACACTCTCTCCCCTATTACGTGATAATACAAAACGAGCTGCCCTTTTTTTGCACCCTTTCGATGTCCTCCGTCAATCCCACCTGGTAAGGATCCCACACCGCGCAGCAATGTTGTAACAGAGGACGAACGAGTGTAGTGTAAGCTGTCTCTTTAGTGGACTTGTTGCATCTTCTAAGTGTCCTGCCAATGAAACGCAACCTTTGGCTCGCATTCCCCATAATATTATCTATGTGGCCTTTCCAACTGAAGTTGTTCGTAATTTTAACACCCAGGTACTTAGTTGAATTGACAGCCTTGAGAATTGTACTATTTATCGAGTAATCGAATTCCAAAGGATTTCTTTTGGAACTCATGTGGATCACCTCACACTTTTCGTTATTTACCGTCAACTGCCACCTGCCACACCATACTACAATCTTTTCTAAATCGCTTTGCAACTGATACTGGTCTTCGGATGACCTTACTAGACGGTAAATTACAGCATCATCTGTGAACAACCTAAGAGAACTGCTCAGATTGTCACCCAGGTCATTTATATAGATCAGGAACAGCAGAGATCTCAGGACGCTTCCCTGGGGAACACCTGATATCACTTCAGATTCACTCACAGTCATGAACTAGTGGCCACCAGGAGGACCACTTTGCAGAGTCCATGGCATCAGATTCTATAGGGTGATTCAAAAAGAATACCACAACTTTAGGAATTTAAAACTCTGCAACGACAAAAGGCAGAGCTAAGCACTATCTGTCGGCGAATTAAGGGAGCTATAAAGTTTCATTTATTTGTACATTTGTTCGCTTGAGGCGCTGTTGACTAGGCGTCAGCGTCAGTTGATGCTAAAATGGCGACCGCTCAACAGAAAGCTTTTGTGTTATTGAGTACGGCAGAAGTGAATCGACGACAGTTGTTCAGCGTGCATTTCGAACGAAGTATGGTGTTAAACCTCCTGATAGGCGGTGTATTAAACGTTGGTATAAACAGTTTACAGAGAATGGGTGTTTGTGCAAAGGGAAAAGTTCTGGACGGCCGAGAACGAGTGATGAAAATGTAGCACGCATCCAGCAAGCATTTGTTCGCAGCCCAGGAAAATCGACTCGCAGAGCTAGCAGAGAGCTGCAAATTCCACAATCAACCACATTGGCACTTATCTGTCCGTAACTACCTGAACGTCAACTACCCGAGGCGATGGATCGGCCGCCAGGCAGCCCGTGACACAGCACTTCATCACTGGCCTCCAAGAAGCCCTGATCTTACCCCCTGCGATTTTTTCTTATGGGGGTATGTTAAGGATATGGTGTTTCGGCCATCTCTCCCAGCCACCATTGATGATTTGAGACGAGAAATAACAGCAGCTATCCAAACGGTTACGCCTGATATGCTACAGAGAGTGTGGAACGAGTTGGAGTATCGGGTTGATATTGCTCGAATGTCTGGAGGGGGCCATATTGAACATCTCTGAACTTGTTTTTGAGTGAAAAAAAACCTTTTTAAATACTCTTTGTAATGATGTATAACAGAAGGTTATATTATGTTTCTTTCATTAAATACACATTTTTAAAGTTGTGGTATTCTTTTTGAATCACCCTGTACGTAAGCTCAGTGCTGTGGTTAGCAGCATGTAAGTCCACGAGTGAAAGACTCATGGCTCTCAATCAGTAGATGTGAAAACTGTGTACTGTCATAGGTCCCTCTTCATAGCTGGATGCCAGCAGGCATATCTCTAATTGAAAATGAGAAATATTTTTACAGACCTGGCCTGTGGTTGTTTTATTACAGCACTGGTTTCTTCCACTCAGGTCATAACCGAATTGTGGCACCAACATGAGTTACTCGTGCCACCAGCACAGTGGCTGCTCAGTCTTTCTGCTGTGTCCGTACTTTGCTGCATCCTGCTTTATGACACGAAGTGACGGCCTTGGTTTCAGGACAACGACTCTCGCTACATTGGTATGTGGCACTGTCTAATTTGTTCAGTCGTCTTGAGCCACTTCTGCACGTCATTGTATTAGGCAACCGATATCTTAATTTTCTCAACCACACTAAGTACACCAATTTGTGGCACTATACAAGAGTAGACAGAATTAGTCGTGGAGGAAGTGGGTCTTCCTCTAGAAGGGGCAATTGTAATAGGTAGTTTCATGACGATAACTGTTTGGTTCAAATGGCTCTGAGCACCATGGGACTTAACATCTGAGGTCATCAGTCCCCTATAAATTAGAACTACTTAAACCTAACTAACCTAAGGACATCACACACATCCATGCCAGAGGCAGGATTCGAACCTGCGACCGTAGCAGTCACGCGGTTCCAGACTGAAGCGCCCAGAACTGCTCGGCCACCGCGGCCGGCTAACTGCTTGGGAAACGGAGCAGCAACAGTAGCGAGGCGGACTGGAAAGGACAGCAGTGAGCGGCCCCATCAGCAACAGCAGGATAATTAACAGCCAGAGACATAATCTACTTAATTGCTAGTAGTTTGTCGTAGAAAGAAATATGTGTAAAGATCAGTGCAGAGGCAATGAACCCTTTGCACCAGAAAAAAATTGGCTGTGATATTGAAGAAAAATTCTAGTGTTGTTGAAACAAAAAGAGTCTGGCCTGCCAATTTGGTGCAGATTTGTCAGTGATATTACAGTATCTGATAGTAGTAGAGCAAGCTGATGAAAATAACAAATTGGTATAAGTTAGGAAGTTCAAATGGAACTCGGTCAGGTACAGTATACGACAGGTTAGCACAATAGGAAAAGATTGATTGATTGGTTGATTTGGCAGAAAGGACCAAAAAGCGAGGTCATTGTTCCCGTGATATGGGATGGCAGAAACCAGGGGGGGAACGACACGAACAGTCCAGTCAGAGGAAAGGGATAATGTGCAAACAAAAAGAGGAAAGGGACGTCCTGACACCAGGAAGAGGAAAGAAAAGGGTGGGAGTGGGTGGAAATGGGGGGGGGGGGATAATTAACAACCTGAGACATAATGTACTTAATTGATAGTAGTTTGTTGTAGAGAGAAATATGTGTAAAGATGGTGCCATAGAAACACTTTGCACGGTGGAACTCTAGCACTGCCACCAAACCATCCTGACACCCTCACAACATCATTATCTCGATTCAACGGGAACAACACCAGAGGAAGAAGACACAGGAAACAGGGAAACAAAGCAGCCCAACAGATCTGAGAAATGTGGGGAAAGAGGCAGGAGAGCCTTACCAGTGTAGAGGAGACGTCAAGGCCTCCACAACCAACGCCTACGCTAACTGAGGGACTCAAATTCCGGAGGAAAATTCAACAACTTATATCTGAGAGTACAGACCACTTTCGCAAAGAAAACCGAGGACAGACGGAACTATGCGAGGGTCATCCACTAACAACCAAGACAAAGGTGGGAGGGAATATTTAGTGAAAATGGCCAAAAGGCGGGGACTGTCCAGCAAAATATAGTTTACGATGAGTGGAGTCCCACAATTACAAAGGGGGGAGGGCCGCTCATTGCAGAGTAAAAATCCTTGGGTCAGCCCAGTATGCCCAATGTGAAGATGGCAGAGGAATGTAGATTCTCACTGGAGAACTGGGGTTGGGCGGCTGTCACCTCAGTCAGATGACCAGCAATCATTACCTGGGATACCTACATGGCCATGAACCCAAAGGAAGTAGACCAAACAATCAGCGTCACTACGATTAGCGAGAAGGGTTGTGGATGGCAGAGAAAAAGGGATGGCAGGAATAACACCAAGCAATAGGATGAAGGCCACTTATTGAGTCCATACATAACAAAATTTGGATGAGGGAGGACCATTCAATAAAACAGAGGGCCCAATAGATCACCATCAGTTCTGCAATAAACACCACAAGCACGGCAGACAAGAGATGGTCTTCGGTGCCAACAGAAGACATAAAGGCATATCCGACACGAGCAGAGGATTTAGAGCCAGTGACTAAAAAGCAATGGCATCCTGAAACTATTGTAAGAGTGTTCAGAACAGACAACAGAGCACTATTGGAGTGACGGAGGCTTTTTGACTCTGAAGAGGTCCATCAGTGTTCGTGACTGCGGAAGTAACCAAGGGAATGGCGTGGGTGGTGTAGAGAACATGGGGAAGAGGACAAGGAGGGGAGATGGAGATCATGGCAGAGAGAAGCGAGGCTAAGCCCATCCGCTAAACCAATCAAGGGCCGAAAGCGGGCAGATGGCTGCCCAAAACCACAAAAAGAATAAAATAGGAGGGGTGAGCAGGGAAGAGTGGGGAGTTGGTTAGTTTACAACTGGGGGCTGGGGGGCGGGAGGATGGACCAAACTACAAGGTCATCGGTCCCATGTTCCCAATAAAATAGTTACACAAGGGAAAGATGAAAAGAAAGGAGATGTACAGCATTATAACAAGTGAAAGGAAGATCCAGAAGAACTATAGAAGGACAACAAACGCTACCACAGACAGAAGCAAGAAACAGATAGAAGTGGTAAAAGCAAGAGAGCAAATGACCGTGGCTGGCCGACGACGAAAAAAAAAAGGTAAAGCTAGCCACTCTGCGACACATTAAAACATCCACTCTAGGCCGGCCGGTGTGGCCGAGCGGTTCTATGCGCTTCAGTCCGGAACCGCGCGACTGCTACGGACCGACAGCTGCTGCTAGACTGTTAATGGCCACCAAAAATAGAGACACTCAATACCAAGCCCTGTGGGACTCCATTCTCCTTGATATGGATGGAACTATGGGCGGCACCAAATTGGACACGGAAAGCATGGGGCGACAGGACGTTTTGGATAAAAATCAGGAGCGGGCCCCGGAGACCCCACTCATACAATGTGGCAAGGATATGATGTCACCAGGTCATGTCGTTTGCTTTACATAAGTCAAAAGAGACAGCAACCAGGTGTTGGCATCTGGAAAAGGCTGCTCAGATGGCATACTCGAGGAACACAAGATTATCAGTGGTACAGCGACCCTGGCGGAAGCCGCCCTGACATGGAGCCAGTAGGCCACGTGACTCCAGGACCCAGCACAACCACCGACTTACGATACATTCTAAAAACTTACAAAGAACGCTGGTGAGGCTGATGGGCCGATAGCTATCCACATCAAGCGGGTTTTTAATGGATTTGAGCATCGGAATGATGGTACTCTGCCACCATTGCGATGAAAAGACGCCACCGCACGAGATCCGGTTGGAGATGACGAGGATATGTCGCTTGTAGTCAGATGAGAGACGTTTAATCATCTGGCTGTGGAACCGATCAGGCCCAGGAGCTGTGTCAGGGCAATGTGCAAGGACACTGAGGAGCTTCCACACTGTAAATGGGGTGTTATAGGATTCAATGTGGCGTGTAGTGATTGAGAGGACTTTCCCTTTCAACCGCCGTTGGAGAGGGTGAAAGGCCTGGGGGGGGGGGGGGGGGGCAATTCTCCGATGCAGAGGCTCGAGCAAAGTGCTCAGCAAAGTGCATGGCAATCGCGTTTGCGTCGGTAGATAATACGCCATTTATGGTAACACTGGGATCACCTGTTGGGGTCCGGTACCCGAAAATACGTTTGATCTTTGTCCAGACTTGGGAAAGTGACGTATAGTGCCCAATGGTCGAGATGCATCTCTCCCAACACTCCTGCTTCCGTCGTTTGATAAGTTCGCGAACACGGGCACAGAGCCGTTGCAAGGTTATAAGGCGCTCCAGGGAAGGGTGCCGATTATGCCACTGTAGAGCTCGCCAACGCTTCTAAACTGCTTCAGCAACTTCCGGCGACCACCAAGGGACTGCCCTAAGCCAGGGTACCCTAAAGAACGAGGGATCGCGTTTTCTGCCGCAGAAACAATTTTTGTAATCACCTGCTCAACCATCACATGGATGTTACCTAGTGGAGGAGATTCAGCAGTGACAGCAGAGATGAAAGTTTCCTAGTCCGCCTTGTTTAAAGCCCATCTGGGCAGGCGTCCATGTGCCTGGCGCTGGAGCAGTGACAGGAAGATAAGCAAGTGGCCACTACCACACATGTCGTCATGTGTTCTCCAGTGGATAGATGGGAGAAGTCCTGGGCTGCAGATTGGTAAATCAATGGCCGAGTAACTACCATGAGCCACACTGAAACGTGTGGTGCCCCCAGTATTTAAGAGGCAGAGTTCGAACTGGGACAGTAAAGTTTCGACATCTCTGCCTTAGCCAGTAAGCACAGTGCCACCCCACAAGGGGTTATGGTTGTTAAAATCTCCCAAAAGTAGAAAACGTTTAGGGAGTTGATCAATCAGTGCAGCTGATACATTCAGGGGTGCTGCACCATCTGGAGGAAGTTATATGTTGCAGACAGTTATTTCCTGTGTCGTCAGGAACACCTGCTGCCACCGACTTTTTGCCTGAGCAGTCTATATCCATTGTGTCTGATGGTCTGGCGAGATCTAGGTCCTCAGCGGACGCCAGAGTCTCCACCCCGTCCTCAGATGCAGAGCTTGTAGGTAGCGGTGGTGTAGATGCCACTGCAATTTCCTTGGTCTTAGGGGTCTTCTTTTTGGATTTCTCTACGTGTTCCGTGAGTTTCCCTGGCTGGGAGTACTTCACTGGCTCAGTCTCCAGGACTGAGGATGAGTGTGAAGCCCTAAGGCCAGCTGCTTTTGAGCTCTTCAGCCACTGGTGGGTGTCATCTTTCCCACTAGCAGAAACCTGGGAAGGGAGTGACTCAAGGGAACCCTTCCTAGAGAGAGAAGCCGAAGAAGTGCTTCTCCGGCTTAGAAGTGGGGAGGGACGTCTTTGATGGTTGGGGGGGGGAGGGGTGTTGCTCCCAAAGTAGGCAGTGTTGGAGCAACAGGGATGGAAGTGCCCTCCACCATCAAGTGGGCAGGTTTAGTATTCTGGCTCTGAGAGGTGACTGGGGTTGGCGGAGCTGATGGTGCCAGAACTGTTGTAGCAGTGGGATAAGACGATGTCATATATAAAGGGGGCAGTTGTTCAAATTTTCTCTTAGCCTCATTGTAGGTCAGTCCAGGGTCTTGTACTCCATGATTTTCCTTTCTTTCTGGAGAATCCTTCAGTCTGGTGAGCAAGGCGAATGGCGCTCTCTGCAGTTGACACAGATAGGAGGTGGGGCGCATGGAGTATAGGGATGTGATGGGCATCCACAACCTCGACATGTGATGCTGGAAGTACAATGGGAAGACATATGACCGAATTTCCGTCACTTAAAGCACCACATCAGGGGATGGATATAGGGCTTTCCATCACAGTGGTAGACCATCACCTTGACCTACTCGGGCAATGTATCACCCTCGAAGGCCAAGATGAAGGCACCAGTGTCAACTTGACTATCTCTCGGACCCTGGTGGACACGCCGGACGAAATGTACACTTCGCCGCTCTAAATTGGCGCGCAGCTCATCGTCAGACTGCCAAAGAAGGTCCCTGTGAAATATGATACCCTGGATCATATTTAAGCTCTTATGGGGCGTGATGGTTACAGAAACATCCCCAAGCTTGTCACAAGCGAGTAACATCTGTGACTGAGCAGAGGATGCTGTTTTGATCAAGACTGACCCAGATCTCATTGTGGACAGTTCCTCCACCTCCCAAAACTTGCCCTCTAAATGCTCAACAAACAACTGAGGCTTCATCGTCATGAAAGATTCCCCATCATCTCTCTAACATAAAGGTACTGGGGCGAATAAGATCTGCTGCCATCCTTAGCCTGACTTTCTTCCCATAGTGTGGCCAGGGAGGGGAATGATTTGATGTCGTACTTCTGTGCACTGAATTGAGCTCGAGAACGCTTAGACACTGCCAGTGTTTCATCACGAGCAAGAGATGATGGACTACATTTCATTGCGTCATCCGCCCTGGTGCCGCCCACTCCGACCAGGGCCCTTCCCCATGGACGCCACCCAGCCACAGCAACGGCCACCTGGCAGGATTGCCATTGCTGGGAGTTCTGATGCCCCAAGGTGACGGGCATATACTCCTTGGCATACGTGGGGAGTTAACAGGGCAGGCATCAGCAGATCAATCCCTGTGTTCCAAGGTGATCGTCGGCGCAGGAAACGACACTCCATAGTGGGTGGAGGAAAACGCACCTTGGAAGGTGTCCTCGCTCAAGAGATGGAGGCTGAGTGGGACTACAGTGCCACGACGAGAAAGTGGTCTAAAGATCTCAATGCACGATGGACACGGTGCATCATGTAAGGCGCTCTTCACCAACTGGCTCGCTCTTCGGGAAAATTGTGAAAATTGAGGTCAAGCACTACAGTGAACCATCACATAAGGGCCGAAAAGTGTGAGACTCCTTTTAGTCTCCTCTTACGACAGGTAGGAATACCTTGGGCCTATTCTAACCCCTGGGCCCGAAGGGTGTTTTTGAAGTTACTTCAGTTTAACAGTGTGATTGTTAATTGTTTTATGGTACTTGTCAATAAATGTGCCGCAATGTTATCCCAGAATTTACTTAAAGTAGTTCAGCTACCTGTATTTCCAATTGCAGTCACAGACTGACTGCAACTCCCAACGAACAAATAGCACTACAAGAACTGTTTCAAGGCACTACTTGACAAGAAAACATCACAGAACAAGCAGAGAGGAGTTATTAGCGTCAATTCACTAAGTTGCTTCGGGAAAAACTAACTTTTGCAGTGTCGAATGGGAAGGGATGATCAGTTGTACTTTATGTCGTCTATGTCACTTCCTACAGACTCGTGGCAGCATTTGTGGAGGTTTTGTACCCTGAATTAATCTTGGAGTATGGCTTCCCTTCTGGGGATAATTTATTGAAAGAGACGAGTGGTCATTCATGGCACCAAAAGAAAAATTTATAAACTATGTCGAGGATAAGAAATACTTTTTTTTTTGTAATAACCGTGCTGCAGATAAGGAATATGAACAGTGTCGCAACTTCTTGGAAAGTTAGAATTGTGCAGAAGAGAAGTGTGAATTAAAAGTGGTTGTAATGTGTGGCTTGCGCAAAGCAACGCCAAGTTCTAATACTGTGACTTTCCGAGTATGATAAGTGTGAGTCACGGGACGTAATAAGCTCGTATAGCGGAAAATTTGACTTCGTGGCCATGGTGGGACGAAGCCTCTCCGTTGTTTCTAGGTCCCCGCTTCAATACACAATACACACGTACACACACAATGCAAACAACGTTTCCAAAATCGAAAATGAGAGCTACAATAGCTGTTTTCCAAGAAAAGGAACTATTGGAAAACGAAGTAGTTCACATTTTCAGGAAAGTCGGCAAAACAATTACTGTGCCAGAGAACACATGAGTGAAAAATACTGTTCTCAGGATAATTGACTGTATTATGGTTGTAGCAGTTGAAGAGCTTGATGGGAGATCAAAATGTCACGATAAAAGATGATATAATGATCATGACAGACAACCTGGATAGGAGGGAAGAAATAAGGGCAGAGAATAGTGAGAAGAATTATCAGATTATTCTAAGTGTTAAAGTTATTGATGCTGAAACAGTAGCGATCATTAACACTAGTAGCACGTCGTACTCTATTGCAGAATGACTTCATGAACAGTTAATAAATGGAGAGAGAGTACCGGTTTCACCAGTGCAGAAGTTTTAGGTCGAAGATGCCGTTGTAGGTAACAATGAAGCAATAAAGAAACTAGTATTATCAGACATGAGAAATCAAGAGATAATGTTGAGAGCTATTGTCATGATGGTATCTGATCTATCTATCAGTTTTGTTACAAAAAAAGGATCTGTTGCAGACCATGCTTAGTTAACAGGTTTTGAGAAAGATAGTATAATTGAGGAGATAAATGGTAAAAAGAATAAGGCAAAGATTGCAAATATTATTCTTACTTCTTGTTATAGAGCACAAAACCGATGCTACATGAAATAATGAGTGAATTTTTTTTTTCAGAGTAAACCCAGTAAAAATGTAATTACCTCACAGAGAGAAAAGAATAGTCAGAGCTTCACTGAAATGGAAGTATCAAACAACGAAATAAGAGTTAAAGTAAAGGAAAATAAAATAATAAACAAAGGTGTAAGAGAAGAGTTTAAGACTTTGGTTTTGGAGTACAGGAAAGTGTTTTCAAACAAAGGACGTTTAATGCAAGATGTCGCGAAAGCATTCAATACTAATGACGAGATAGAGAGTTTTTACAACAATTTCAAAGAACAGTGTGTCGTGAGCAGAGTACCTCATCCAAATGCCTTAGAAGTGTCACAGAGTATGTACGAATCAGTTAACGGCGTGTATAATGTACCAAATATTTAAATATTTAAATAAATATTTAAGTCGTATTACTGTTCGTTTTTGGAGCATCACCTGCGACCAGTTTTGCGAAAGAAGCGGCGAAACTTTCTGTGAAACTCACCCATAATTTTGCACAACAATGCGCGGGCACATAGAGCGCAAGCTGTGGCTGCTCCGTTCGATAGCTGCGACTGGGAAATACTGTACCATTCACCATACTCCCTGGACTTCAGTCCTTGTGGCTTTGATTTGACTCCGAAGATGAAGAAACCATTTCGTGGCATTCGCTTCAGAACCGTTACAGAGATTCGACAGGCAGTAGTAGACCGCTCCATTCGCACCATCAACAGAGCAGGCTCTGCTAACGGTATACTACGCCTTTCACATCGCTGATAACGGGTTCTAACACACAGCTTGTGACTGCTTTGAAGGACAGTTACAGAAGCAAACATGTAACTCTTTTGTATCGGTTGTGAATAAATAATTGCCACTATTTAGGTTCCAAAGCTCGTAAATACCCAGACAACGCCAGGTTTGTCACCTACTATTACTGTTAATATAAGAAAAATAAATTCTGTAACTAATTATTCAGGAATTTTAATAATATTGATAAGCCTCTTGTGCAAGAAATGTTAATAATAATCCAAAAGTATTACAGAAAATATAAATAATTTTTTTTAAATTTTGTGTAAGCTATATTTATGTTGTTGCATGTAATTCTAATGCATCACAGAAAAAGTTGAAACTGTCGTGACTAAATGATCGGAGCTCATGTCAAAAATTAGAGCCCCAGTCAGTAAGAAAAAAGACATGGTTGGAGGCTATGTGATAATGATGGCCAACACAGTCACGATGGACCCACAGTACCAAGGATCACTGCATTCAACGAATGAGTGAAGAGTGGTTTAAAAGAAAAATTCTCCATGGAGTGTGTTCTAAGTTAAAGGCCATAGAGTCATAAGTGCTTCATGAAAGAGTTGTCATGGATGACAGTGAACCACAATAAAATGAAAATAAAAGTACATATCCTATGTAAAGCGTATTTATGTGCCATGAACAGTAATGAGTCACATTTAAAGGTACCATAATTCATATTTTATGTTTGTGTAATGATAGGGTACTAAAGTGTGCTCATTTGGACTGGACTCAGAAGGTATCTAGGCTGCAGAATATTTAAGCTGAAAGAGTTTTTTAAGTCTCAAAGGACTGAGTTAAAACATTGCATGTTCTGTATTAACCCCATTGTATTTCTTGTTTTTTAAAATAGAAATGGCAATGAATATTAATATTACAAGAGCATGACAGGTATGGTCTGAATCTTCTCATAATCCTAGGGTAAAGATAGTACACATGTTATGTATTTCTGTAATTTTGTAAAATTTGTTTGTTTTGTAGTAACAATCTAAGGAAATCAGTTAATTAAGAATCTGTGTTCAGGAAAGTCTGTAATGGCAATCCATTTCTTAATTACTAAAGTTAAATCAGCAGTCAACAGGCTTCTGTTATTGATGTGTGGGAAATTTGTAAGCTTACTGCATAGGGAAAAATGACAAAAGTAAAGACAGCTGCTAGATACTATAATACCATGACCCTACTTATTTCTGAATTTGGAATTTTGCTTAAAAACCAACTATGAAAATAAATTACAGAAGGGGATATCTGATGTTCCTCTTATCTTGCACAACATTTTATTTGCTAACTCTAATATTGTATTGGAATGCTGTAGTTAACAGGAGTAATTAGCTTTCTTAAGCAGCATGTTGAATGCTGTAGCAATGCATGAGAAGGCGTTCCCATGCTGCGGACATAGGCAGTATGCTGGCTTCTCCATATGGCGCTGATGCACTGCAGACACCAGTGACGAGATGAGCTATGAGTAAGCAGTGAGACTGAATCTAACTTGAAGATCATAAACGTCAGGGACTCACCAACAATTCGGAATGAAACTAACACTTTCTTTATCAAAGCCACCTTGAGCATGTTAAATGCTTGGAGAAGCCTAAATGTCATTAGAGATTTGCTACTACGGTATTACTGTGCAGTGAAGTACTGTATTTATGTAAGGAAACAAATGAAAATTAATATTCTGCTGACAAAGTTCAAATAGCTCCAAAGTTATATGAAGTGTAGTAAAGGTTTCTGTTACACCTCAGGTTATCTGTCAGTGCTAGGATGCAATACAGGTGTGATGTATACGCAGGACATTCTCTCAGTTTTACGCAATTTTGAAGTTCTTTGTGCTTAACAATGCGATTGTTTACTGTTTAATGGTGTTTGTCAATAAATGCAACATAATGGCATCCCACAATTTATTTAAAGTAGATTAGTTCCCCTCCACCTTTTCACTTATAGCTGCACAGGTTGGCTGTTGGGGTCTCCCAACATATCCAGTAGCACGAGAAGAAATGCTTCGTGGGACTGCATGATGAGAAAACTTCGCAGAATACGTAGAGAAGAGTTCTAAGCGTCGATTCTCTAAGTTGATCCGGCAAAGACTTAACTAAACTAAACTAAGTCTCGATTGGGAAGCAACGATCAGCTATACTCTGTGTCACCTATACCACTTCCTATGTGCTTCTGGCTAGACTGAGAAACATTTATGGGGGTTTAGTACAATGAGGCATCTTGCATCAGTCTCATACATAATGAAGTTAAAGAAATTGTGCAGACAGGCGGAAATTGTGATATAGGGCAAGAAGATTCAACTTTGATAATGATATCAGGTTAATAGCACAAAAACTAGATTACAGTGCTGTCCACCGTTTTCTGCAACAAGCTGAAATCGAAAAACAGCATGTGCCACAACTGATCGAAATATTTCCAGGATCACATTCAGAATGTGTGGCGCAACGCATGCCTTCAATGCAGCTAAATTTGCAATCAGAACACTGAACACAAAATCTTTCAGATAGCCCCACAGCCAGAAGGCATATGCATTAAGATCAGGTGATAAGGATGGCCAGGCTGGATTTGCAGTGTGTGGAGGTGCGCAATCTTGCATAAAAATGATCCCATTCATACATCCACACTGTTGGAGTGCTGGAATGACGTGGTTGCACAAAAGAAACTCATAGCACGTTCCACTAGCAGGTACAGGTAACAGGACCAGAAGAACCTGTCTCTTTGAAAAAATTGATGATAAGTGATGCCATGAACCTGCACCACACAGTGACCTTTTCAGGATGAAGTGGCATTGGTTAATTTGTGTGTGGAATTTCTGTTGCCCTTATTCGACAACTCTGTGTATTTACATATCCTGTCACATGGAAGTGGGCTTCGTTTGT
The DNA here is from genome assembly GCF_021461395.2 of Schistocerca americana. NCBI lineage: Eukaryota > Metazoa > Arthropoda > Insecta > Orthoptera > Acrididae > Schistocerca > Schistocerca americana. The sequence goes on from NC_060123.1 coordinate 230,012,178, forward strand.
CCACAAAATCTTCCATGGCCAATCATTGTCTACTTCTATGAAGACAAGAAATTCTAAAGCAAAGGTCTCTCTTACTGGTAGGTCAACAGGAAGCAACTCGTGCTTATGGGCCATTTTGAATGGATAGCAGAAAAGGATGTTTCATAGGATTTTACACACCATGCTCATGGGTATGTCCAATGTTCGGTCAATTCTCCATGCTTTACACGATTGCGCACAGTCACTTGTCTGCACCTGCATTGTTGTGACCACTGCTTCCACTGATGTCGGATCAATTCCTTTCCCCCCTCTATCAGGTTGCCCACTAAAAGAACCCATTTTTTCGGATTTCCGAATCATTTTCTCCAGACTCACCGCAGACCAACACCCTTCTTCAAACCTTTCAGTGTCTGGAACGTCTGCAGAGTGATGTGCGCACAGTCATCATTCTTGTAATTCAGCTTAACAAGCAGAGCGTGATCTTGCATTGAGACAGTCGTGGCGAATGTCGCAGACGCTAAAGTAGGAAACGTCATGTACCTGGCGTGTTTATACCAACTTTAGTGGGTTGGGCGCATGACAGGTGTCTTCATTTACGTATTCTGACACATACAGTGGCATCTATTGATCAATTTTCACACGTTTTTTGCTTCTGCCATACGTTTTCCCCTTCTCTGATAATATTCCGTTGCAATTTGACGTCTTTCTGGCCAATGGTTTTGAAAGCTTAACTTTAATTACAATCACCCTGTATATATCAGTTTTCATGCAAAGATTTTTGCTTTTGTGGTATCTTAGTTAGACTTAGAACCTGACACACTTTGCACGCTGTTGGCATATTTAGTGTAGCTAAATTTTTTAATTATACCTTTTGTAGCCAATATACATAACTCATCTCTTCAGGGAAGGCGTGAGCTGCAGAATAAATTGCATAAAGGTAGTCGAAACATTTGTATGCAGGTGACAGGCCACACCACTGCAAGCCAGAATCAAATTAGTTTTCCATCTTTGTTGTTTTATGAAATTGTTGAAACAGAACTGAATGAATTTGAAACACCTGTTGTTGGCATGAAGCTCATAGGTGATACAAGAGTTTGTAGTAAACCTATTAAGAAACAAGTTTTCATATATTCCTCAATCAGACATTTACATTTGAGCATGAATTTTTAGCAGTAGTTCATTTGAGTATAGAATTCAATGTAGAAATGGATTGGATGTTGAAACACAAAACTGTCATTGATTGTAATAGAAGAACAGTAACTTGAGTAAGAAATGAAAAAGATGAAGCAAATTTTGATGAAGTTAATGAAGTAGATGACAGCAACCACACAAAACTGAGACTGTTTAATGTGCCTAATGTATAACAGAGTGCTACCATGTTCAAAATCTAAATGCGATTTCTGTCCTTAGAACGAATTTGAAGACATAGTACACCAAGTTTCAGATGTATCATTAGAACAATGAGAGGATTTATACAGCATTTTGATTCAAAATAAAGAAGTATTTTCAGACAAACTAGGATTAGTCGTATGTATAAAATAAAGACTGCATCACATGAATATTTTATGTGCATCTATATCAAATACCTCTAAATAAAAAAGTGGAGCAAAAAGACATTGGCTGTATGATGGCGCACTGGTTAAGATGCTGGACTCACACTAGGTAAGATGTGAACTCAAACCCACATTTGCCCATCCAGATGTAGCTTTTCCATGGTTTTCCTGAATCACTCCAGGCAAATGCTGGGGTGGTTTCTTTGAAAGGGCATGACCAATTTTCTTCCCCATACTTGAAACATTCTGAACATGCCTTCTGTCTCAAACAAATTTAATGTTGACAGGAAATTAAACCTTAATCTTCCATCCTTCCTTTCATATGTGAAAGTAGGAAATTATCAAACATGTAATAGTCAGGACAATAATCCACTGATAGTTGTAGATAAAAGCCATGGTGGAATTAGAATTTTGGTAGATGAACATACTCTGAACAAAGTTGTTAAATGAGAGACATTATCCAGAATGTTTATATGAGATGTAGCAAAAATTTCAGAATGTGCAGTCAATGACAAATTTAGATTTAACTAGCACTTACTGGCAAATAAATACCTTTGGAACCAGAACCGAGAATTTTTACAGCTTTCCTCTTCACAGGGGGTTGTTATCAGGAAAAAGTTGTCCCGTTTGGGGCAAAAACATTAGCATCAGTATCCATCTGAACTCTTGATATGCTGGGAAAGGACTGAGTATTAGAAGTATGATCTATGTCAATGATTTGTTGATAGCAGTTCTTAGCGTGAAGTACATTGTGAATTAATGAAAAAAGTTTTTCATGCATTGAGAATTGGTGGAATGACATTACTGATGAAGAAATGCAAATTTATAAAAGGATAATTGCAATTTTAGGTCACATTGTAACAATATCACGAATAATTAAGGTCCCACAAAATATAGAAGTACTCAGAACCTGTCTTCCACAAAAAAAAGAAAACAGTTGGAAGTATATCTAGGACTATGCAATTTCCGTCACAAATTCATGCAAATGTAAGCTTTTAATGATGTGAAATTATCATTTACTAGAGTAGAATAGTGTTTTTGAGTAGAAAGTCAAAAGGAAGAGCTCATGAAAGATCAATCTCTGCATCCCTATGATTTGTCTTTACTATACATGTTGGGAAGTGCTTCATGCAGGTATGGTATAACTGTTCACATTTTCCAAGATGATGGAGAAGGGAGAAAGAAAGTACAGCTCTTTGTAAGTAGAAGAGGAGTTATACTATTTCCAATAAGAAAGCCATAGCTATTGTCTGTTTTTTTTTTTTTTGAAAAAACAAAAGATTTTAACAGGGCACAATGTCGTGCTTAATTAAAATTAGGATACCAGATTCAATATTACCTGATAACAATCTCAATTTACTTCCAAAGTCTGGATCGACGGGAGGAAAGGAACGAGGTAGAAATCAGACACACCTTAGCTTACCACTCTTCGAGCAATCCTGCTAAATGTTACTTGTATAAACTAGGTAGATACTTTCGAACATATTTCCACAACAGTCACATCTAATTCTTTATGACATGGAAGCACAAGGATCACACTGAGTGAAACTGTATTCTATGCCAAACTGAAAAGTGTAGTGGAAAAATTAGCTGACTTTCCAAGGTGACTAGAGCTAGCCATTTTCCAGGAGAACCAATTCTTGAGGGGGAAAGTACACAAACATCCAGAAATAAGATTTAAAAGAAATCATAAAGGATCCAAAACCAGCAAAGTTCAAAGTAAGAGATGTGGTACTTGTCAAAACACGTCAAAATCGAGTGTGATAATTTATAATGGGCCTTTCGGGATTGTCGGTGTTCCTCACACTAATGCTTTCTGTCTACTGTGCCAATTTTCAGGCAGATATTGAGTGCACATAATATTACAGACCAGAAACAGTACTGGAATAGAAATAAGCTACTTTTGTAAGAGGTAGTGTTATGTATCTGTGACCGAAATATTTAAAATATGTTCATGAGTATGTGGGAATAAATTCGCTGTATGATGTTTTCTAACAAGATGGTCCACGAAAAGATTTTAGTCGAAAGACAAACACTTCCTTGTTGTAATGCAACCAATGGAAGATACAAAGCCAAGATGTTTCCTAATTGTCGTCGTATTTTGTCAAAATAAGTTCAATTTTATGGAAATTAGGGATGAGAATTGATAAATTTAAGGAATTGGTGATGTATGTGAAGTATAAATTCTGATATGGTAAGACTTTTTATACAAGCTGCAGGTTATACAAAATAATGGAAGTTTAAAGGACAAAAACAAAGTGGTGAATGGTCCCACTAAGTGAATGAAATGGCTGAGAAAAATGTTAAAAGGGACTCGGCTATTATTCATCCAGAAATGTTGAAACAGTGGAGGAAGGGCATAAGAGAGTACTGAACTACTTACTTTCTCTCACAGAAAAGTTTAACTGTTAGAAATATTATGTATAAATGTGTAAACTATATTACTAGAAGATACATGATAGAAGACTGACTAATTCTTTGCAGAGGACAAAAATACTTTTCCTTGTACACTTGTGGACACTAAACTTTATGACTGGATAAATATGTACTTAATGTTGCTATGACATACACTAATAACTTCTGATTTATGAACTAATCAACTAATGAAAATTTAAGATGCTAATTAAAAATGGTAAATAATATTACATATTTGCTAAGATGAATATATCCCCACAATGTAATTAAGAAAACACTACACATGTAAATTTTTGTGACAGTAATATTTAGATATTTTGAAGTTATGATTTATGTATATGCCAGTTCATGTTAATAAACATACAACTACTATAACTCAAAATAAGATTTCATTAATAGCACATCATTATAGGTGTGCAATTATGTGATAGAATGTTACACACTTTCTGAAATAACCTTATTTCGGTTATGAATTTAACATGTGATATGTTCGTTTTCTGTCTTTGCAATGTTAAGCAATGATATGTGTGTGTTATTAGATTTATTACAGGTAAAAATGACACATTACACAGTCAGGTAACTGTTTTTCATGATCTAAACATTTCAGTGAGTTTGCTCTTATCAGTACAGATCAATGAAACGATAATCCACACTCAACACAGTACTTCTTTTCGCATTTTTCTATAGCATTCTGTTATCGTTAATGTATATACTTTCAGTTGAACTATAATGTGAAACAACTCTCTTCCAAACTGTTGATCATCTTTTTTGTGAATGATGTAAGTAGGCAGAGTGGAAATGTCAGGGTCCTTAAATTGTACTGTATCCAGAGATATAGTGTGAATAGTATTAGCTTCAGTGGTACATGAGATAGCAAGTTAAATGTGAGAAGCTAACAATGAAAGTGGTCAGATGCAAAGTGACTATGAGAACACACACAAATAAGTGTATGTAGATGATGTGGTGGAAAAATTTAGAGCAGCAGATTGTGGATGCAATAGGCAGGAAGTTGTGGAGGCTGCAGTACAATGATTATTCAAGTAGATATTTCTGGAGGGTTAAGAAAAGAAGAGTACTGCAGGGCAAACTATATTAAAATTGGCTCATAACTGGAAAAACAGTCTTTGCTTAAATACTTGTTGCCACAAAAGTATTAAGTTTCGCCAACAGTAGCTCCATTTCAAAATAGAACTACAACATTTCAGGTGCTAATGAGTGTTGTAGAATCATTTATCCTTTCCCTGTCACTATAATAACTGATTGGCACAATATTAAAAGAGAAAGAGGCTTTTATGTAAAATTCTTGAATTTGCCTGAAACAAAAAACAAAATTTTGCTCTTCTAGTGAAAAGGTCAATTTTACTAGTTGACTGAAAGTATTACTTCAGTTTTATATTTTGACTAGATTTGTTATTTGTTGATAATTAAGTTTGTTAAATAACAAAAGCGTTAATTCTGGCAAACTGTAATAAAAGTCTATACTCTGAGTCAAAAGTGTTACTAGTATTTAATCTTACCCACTTATTGATTTTACTCGCAAGTCATGAATTTTGTTTATCTGTGTTGGCTTGTCTCATTGCAGCTAATTGCAATGTATTTTGTGGTTAACAATTGTATTTCTTGGTAATGAATTTTGATCATTAGAAAGAATTGGTTAGGAAAATATAGTGATAGCAACATTACCGTAAGTTCACATTTCTCAATCATTACTGCATCATGTACTGTAGTTAGTAAGTCAGTTTTGCTTTCAGAAGATTCTAGTGTTCGATGTAATGATAATCAGTAAATCCAATTGCGTTTCCATCTGTCTAATGACCATTGTCGCCCACATATGTTTCATTAATTGTCACTTAAGTTCAGTTTCAGTCAGTTCATAACTATTATCCTTGAAAGGAATGATGCCCATAATATTTCATTTAACAATTACAGTTTCACTAAATGCCAGTTTCATAATTAGTAGCAAATTCGGTAAACTAATCAATATTAATGGAAATCAATACACAGTTTACCTTCTGGTCATTATTTGTGCAATGTTGTTTTCATCGTTACAATGATCAGTACTACACATGTTGGCATTCTGTCAGTCCATATTATTTGCACTTGGTACCTTATCCAAAAGTTAGGTACATTTGTGTCACAGTCGATTGTTAACATACTGAAGGGTGCAGGCTCGTTACTGCCTAAGCGCCCAGTGCAGTAGTTTGTGATACAGAGGGTGAACTAGACCTGAGCTGAATCTGCAGGGTGGATTAATGAACTTATTCTTTTACAATATCCAGGCTGAGTACAGTTTTTAGCCAGTTTTCCAGTATAAACCAAAACCTTTGTCTCAGAAAATATGACTTACAAACAGTTCATACACATTACAAACAGGATAGAATTTATATGATCACAGACAGATGACAAACATAACTCTCTTAGCGTAATTATTTGACCATTGTGGTTAGAGGAAGGGCATCCAACCATAAAGTTAAAAAATAATAATTCTGCAAAAAAAAAAAAAAAAAAAAACAATAAAACTGACCCCCTTCAATGGGATAATTACTGGAAAGAAAGTGAGTATAATGTGGAATTATGAAGGTTGAGTTGTAGGGATTACTGAGACAGCATGTGTGCATCACATGTACCATTTCCACTGTTAGAAACCATATAGTGGCGAGATGTCTTCCAGAAGATACCAGATAATTATAAGCCATCTACACCTCATGCACTTGGAGGAGGCCTTCTAGACAATGAATATCACTGTGTACAGACAGTTGCTATGCAAAAGTCCCAGAAGGCACATTCACTTGCCTCAGTAATCTTTATCACAGCTTGATTCTTGATCCTGATACTAGATTCTGACGTTTGTATTACCAGTGGTGTCTCATAAATTCACTACTAGGCTAAATGAACTAATGTCTTGCTGATGTTAAATCTGGTGCGAACACTAATGTGAAATCGCCTGATGAGTTGTTATGTTGACATCTAGTGTGAATCAGCCTTTAATGTTGTGTTCTGAGTTGTGTGGATGACACTTTTTTTATTCTTTGACTTCTTTGCAGTGTGGAAAATTTATCATACAACCTTTATCAAGAATTCACTTTATTAATTTACTATGGCCGTTGATCAGCTATAATGTTGCTACTTCTTTAATTCATATTCACATTCATTTATCAACTATTGACCACGATACGGGTTTTCTCAGTTACATATACATAACAAGTTAAAGGGGGCAGGATGTCAAACAGGCCAACTTGGAGCAGGAGAGGCACCACAGGACATTTCAATTTCCACTGTCTATACTTTTAGAAATAAATTCATAAAACTTTGTCAGTATGACCAGAGAGAATTTAAAGTTCACACTCATAGCAGTGAAAGTTCAAAAACATAACAAAATATTTTTTTTACATGTGAAATTTCATCATTTTTTCACTTAGTATTGGCTGCATTTGTTGCCATAGGTACAACTTTCTTCATAAGTAAGAGAGATTATTTGATGAATTTTGCACAGCATACAGACCATTCTTACAGGTGTATGACATTCTATAATTTTCCAAAGATATTAAAAACCATGGTAAAAATCTATATAATTAACTATAAAATTTGAGTTTTTTCTAAACATGAAGTTTAAAATGTAACATCTCATTCATTTTTTCATAAATTAAATAAATTCTCTCTCCTGCACTTATTCCTCCATTTTCATCTGCAACTGAAGTTTCTTTTGTGTCTGGTTGTCCTGCTACTGGTGTTCATTTGCTTTTGTGGATTTGTCCTTAGTTTCTGATGTGTCCATTTCCTTCCTTAAGTCCAACTGCACTTTAGGAGTAGGTCCCTCTATGCTGTTAACTGTGCTGCTGGTTCACCTACTGTTATGTCCTCTTCCATCAATGACATTACATTTCTTTCCACTGAAGATGCAGTTATCTACAGAGCAGTAGTTTCAGTTTCCTTGTCTGCTGATCTGGATGATCTTGTTTTTCTATTCTTGTTTGTTTTAACCTTCTGGTCATTTTCTACATTGTACATTCTCTACAACTACTGGTGCCACTGAGGCTGATTGCTGATTTTTCCTTAAATTCGTCTCACTTGCTGGTAATGAAATTAGTGCTGAGGATGGTATGCTGGCAGCTCTATGACTTGGGACTTTTTGATGGTGTTCTCACCGAATATTTTTAGGATATCTTCACACATGTAACAATACTCAATTATATAGTAATACTGACCCAATGAATCAGCGACATTTTGTTTAGCTGCTTTATTTCACACAGTCAGGAAAACACAATTTGACAAGAATGTGGGTAAACAAGAAATTGTCTGAACATAATGGAAAAGATTAGACATAACAACAATAAGAATAAGAATCTTTATTAGCCGTTCAGTATTTTCTTATACAATGGGCTTCGTCAATAAGTTCAATTACAGTATAGAGATGGTTATATTCTCATAACAATGTATATATAAATCATGTGAAATTTAGTGTAGTACAATAGCACACATTTGGAATTTTATATATCATTAATTTTACAATAAAAAGGAAAGCATTATACAGATTTATATTAAGCAGGGAGTATTCATGTTAATAACACTATGTCATTATCCTAAGCTATTGATACAAATTTAGGTCCTACTACAGGCAGAGGTACCTTTCTCTATGTTAAAACAGCAAATCTTCCATATTACAATCTTTAAATTCATCAACTTAGTAAAATGCTTTACCTTTGAGCCATTGACCCAATGTTGTCTTAAATTTACTTTTAGATACTGTTTGTACAATTTTAGGGAGCATATTAAACAGTTCGCCCGCATCTCGTGGTCGTGCGGTAGCGTTCTTGCTTCCCACGCCTGGGTTCCCGGGTTCGATTCCCGGCGGGGTCAGGGATTTTCTCTGCCTCGTGATGGCTGGGTGTTGTGTGCTGTCCTTAGGTTAGTTAGGTTTAAGTAGTTCTAAGTTCTAGGGGACTGATGACCATAGATGTTAAGTCCCATAGTGCTCAGAGCCATTTATTAAACAGTTCGAGGCCTACATATTTATAGCTATTATGTACCTTAGACAGTCTAGAGTATGGCAGATCAATTGTGTGGTTTCATCTTGTATTGTGGGTGTGGACAGATGACCTAAGGGGATATTGAGCTATGTTTTCTTTTACGTCTAGTAAGCAATAATAGATGTACAAACAAGGAACTGTCATGATGTTAAGTTTTTTGAAATGTTCCCTGCATGTATCCCTGGGAAATAAACCCACTACACATCGAAGAGCTTTTTTTTGCCATCTGAAAATTGATATTGAACTGGGAGAATTTCCCCAAAGCAGAATACCATAAGAAAGATGGGGGTGGATATAAGCAAAATATGAATGCAGCAGTAAGTTTTGGCTGACATTACTCCTAAGCTTATAAAGTAGGAACATAGCACGTGCAAGTTTAGAACAGACGTATGTGATATGTTTATCCCAGCTAAGTTTCTGGTCAATCATCATTCCTAGCAGTTTAACGGATTTATTTTCTTTGTTTGATACCTTCAAATTAAAGAATATTTCCTCAGTTTTTGTTTCATTTATGAATAGGGAGTTTGCACTAAACCAATGAACTGATTTTTCAAATATTTTTTTCTCGTACAGATTCAAGAGTCTGTCCTGATTTGATAAAAGTTGTATCGTCTGCATAGAGGACTGTTTTACAGGGTAAATAGTGTGGCATATCATTAACATACACTACAAACAGGAAGGGCCCAAGTATGGAGCCCTGTGGCACACCTCTTTTTATTGTTTGTGGGTTTGACAGCTGCCCATTTACACTAACAAATTGTACTCTGTTGCTTAAGTAGGATTCTAATAATTTCAGGGTGTCCTCTTCCATGCCGTAGTGTCTTAATTTCATGATCAAAGAACTATGAGATACAGTGTCAAATGCTTTACTCAGGTCTAGAAGAGTAGCACATGAGATTAATTTATTTTCAAAGCCATCATATACATCACTAACAATATTTTCAACTGCTTTAACTGTGGATAGTTTAGACCTGAATCCATACTGTGAGTTATTTAACAAATTATTCCTCTCAAAATAGTGATTCATTTGTTGGTGAACACAGTCTTCGATTATTTTAGATATTATTGGGATTAATGAGATAGGGCGATAGTTACTTGGATTTGATTTATCTCCTTTCTTAAATATGGGAATAGTTACTGCTATTTTCAGACAGTTGGGGAAAATCCCTTGCTGTAATATATGATTAATGAGAGTGGTTAGAGGGGGCAGAAGATCACTTGATATCTTCTTTATGACAAAGTTTGACAGACCATAGAAGTCCTCTGCTCTGGAACTACTTAGTTTGCCTATTGCTTTGCTAACATCATTTTCAGTTACTGTTGCCCAGCAGAATTTATGGACCACATTCTTATTTGAACCTAAAAGAGTTTTAGCATCAAGCATGGCGTTGAGGGGAGACAAATCTTGTTGTAAACTGAAGTTAACAAAGTGTGAGTTTAGGATATCTGGGGCTATGGGTATAGCTAGTTGAGTCGTTGGTCTATTTATTTCACTTTTAATTACTTCCCAGGCAGCTTTACAGCTGTTTCTGGATTTAAGAATATAGTTATCATTCGCCCTACGTTTTGCCAAACTTATTTCAGATCTATAAATTTTTCTTATTCTAACGTACATCTCTTTGTACTCGCTGTTATGAGATCTGTACTTAAACATAAGAAGCATAATCCTGATGCTGTTGAGGTATGGCGTAAACCAATTATTTAGTCTCTGTGGTTTATGAGCTCGGTTATTATTCTGTCTTTTTACTAATCTGGGACAACACTCATCAAATATTCTTGCAATTTCCTCTATAAATAATTTGCTTGTGTTATTCACACACATTTCTTTGTATAAGATGTCATTCCAGTTAACTGACCTTAATCTGGTTCTAAACTCTCTTATGTTGCATTCATTCATAGGTCTAACAGTTTTGTGTTGTTCATCTGGAATGCTGACTGGAACTGTAATCCATAAGCCATCATGGTCAGCTAGACCTAACTTCACTACTCCAATTTCAACATTATTTTCACGGATATTACTTATTATATTGTCTAAGCATGCATTATATATTGTAGGCTTATCATTTAGACAATAGCAATCAAACGCTCTTAGGCTATCCAAGAATTCCAATATGATATGACTCTGTACCCTGATATCCATATTAATATCACCAAAAATTAAGATTCTTTGGTATTTATATTTAGGCTTAGTTAGTAAGACTAACAGTTTTTTTAAATTTATCATAAATTCATATTCACTAGAAGATGGTGTGCGATATACAGATGCAACAGTAATATTATGTTTAGGTATATGTACAACTGCAGCCTCAAAGATGGTGTCTATACACAGGTCTGTGACATCAATAGTAAAGTATTGTAGATTTAGACTATTCTTAATATATATTGCAACACCCCCATGTCCAATTGTTGATCTGCAGTAACTACTAGCTAAGGAGTAACCAAATGGAATATTGAGATCAATTTCTGATGAATATAGCCAGTGCTCATTTACACTAAGTATACCACAGTTGGAAGTTTCTAACCAGTACTGCAATTCTTCCAACTTCTTTCTTAAAGACTGTATATTAATATGTAAGAGCAGAAGACTATTTTTGCTAACCCTGGGCAGTAAAGATGAGGGTTCAGATTGTCTTCTTAAGGGCACTTCTATACAGCTGATATCTTGAGTTGTTTGTAAGTCTACTGCTGGTAGCCAGGCCCCATTTTGACAACGTTTGGATGCATCTACTTTCCTGGACTCAGAGTGAATGGTTTGAAGGTTATTTTGATCCTGCTGGAGCATATCTGTTAATATTTTTCCAGACAGACCAGCAGGTTTTACAGGTTTCCCTGGTCCAGCGGTATTACTGTTAAGGTGGCCATTTCTTTACTCACAGTTTTGGTAATCAGTTTCAAGATTAGTCTTCTTCCTTGGTTGTTGAGGTGGAATCCTTGTCGTGTATAGCACTCCCTGTCAAACTCGCTAGCTTTAATGATTGTGGCATTTTTGAATTTCGAACACAGGTGATATAGCCGTTTGTTTACGTCCAATACCTCGCGATTTACGCAGGATCGTTTTGTAAGATCATATCTAAATGGAACATCGACAACAAACACTCTTTTTGATGTGATACTTGGTAATGTGCTTCTTAAACCTTTTATTAAGTTCGCGCTGTTGTTTTTCGCTATGTCATTTGTTCCAGTCATAATTACGACGACATCAGCTTCAGAAGCCTTTTTGTTAGTGTTTTGCAAGACATCCTTGGCTTCTGCTGAAGGATACACATACCCCAGACACTCGAGATCTACGTTTTCATTAAGGTAACTTGAAACATTACGACCTTGGCTATCACTCAATAAGGTAATTTTACAGGTTTTACGTACTAAACTTTGACCATCACACTGTTTCACTCCTGTTTGAATTTCTTTTTGATATTTATTAGCACTATTATGTTTCACTGCATATGTTTCCTGATCGCTACTTTGTTCATGAAACTTGCTAACATTCACACTGCGGCTACTTTTGCTGTTTTTGGTATTATGCCGTTTTGCTGCGAATGTTTCTTGTTCATTACTTCGTTGACAAAGCTTACTTACGTGCACCCTACAGGTTTTTGCACTGTCTTCTACTGGGCAGAGCTGCGAATATTTGTTTACGTCTGCAGTCCAAAGAACAATAAAATACTCTTTGAATCTTAAATCTAAGTCAATGATTCCCACATACCCCCCTGATGGTAGACTGGAACTCCCAGAACATATACGTACTCCTGGTAACCTACTTGTTGGACTGCTCTCGTCCAGACTGCAGGCATTGGCCAGTGTTTCTTGCAGGCTTGTGTGTTGTGGTGAGGATGACACTGTGGTCGTATGGCCAGCCCCTTCACCAGTTTGACTCAAATTCACTAACACAGAGTTCATCCTTTCTTGATGTTTTACAGGGGTGTTCGGTGATGCAATTTCATTTGTTCAAATGACACCATCAGTAACCAGTCATTACAAATTATCTGCACTGTATGCTCTTCACACTTTGAAACTCTGAACGGTCCAGATTATGATGATTGCAACGGTGGGCACACTGTATCAGTTCTTAATATTATGTGAGAGCACCACTTAATATCTTTGTGTACAAAAGCATCTGATGAAGATCGTATATCGGCTATCTGGACTTTGATTTGCTGCAGAAAACATGGCAATTCTATCTCCACAGGTAGCTGATGTGTTGGAAAAAAAAAACTCCAATCATAGGCATAATGTTTCTCCATAAATCATCTCTGCTGTTGATGCACCAATGTCTCAATGACACACTGTTCAGAGGCCCAGTAAAACCAGTGGGAACGTGTGCGTCCTAATGTGAAGCTTTTAATGTTGTATGCCAGCACTCTACCATCATGTTGCCTACCAAGTGGTAGCTGGTTGTATGAAGGTGTTGAAAACCACACAACTTAGACATGTCAAGGAACAGTGTCGACTTGAGCTGCTGTCATTGACACATAGTGAGGTGAGGTGGACAGCCAAAATGAGATATCCAGGGGTTAAAAAAGTCTGTAAATTGGTGGCTACCTTAATTTGGGTAGGCATGGCTACCATTGCGTTCCCATCCTGGCCAAGTGGCAGTGTGCTTACTTCAAACCCAAGTTGATCATACCAACGATTTCTTTTTTTGTCCCTTATATACAACCAGTGCAATAATATAAGCAAGCATGCTTGGTTCTTTGGTTGCTTGATAGAGCCATCTTTAATTACTAGGAAGTCTTGAACAGTGTGGCTTGATTAACTTTCCTTGAGAGTTTGATATCACTTGACTTGTGTCATTTCTTTTATTTTTAACTTGGCACTCTTGCAGAATTCTGCGTATTGTTGTACCTATTACCAGCATGCGAGGCCATTTAGGTTCGCACAGGGAGATGTGCATCTTGTGACCTGATCACCAATCTGCCAGTGATATCAGCACACTGTGCCATTTGCCAATCTTCTTGCTTCTTCTGAACAGATGAATGCCTTTCTTCTTCGTTTCATCTGGCGTGGGTCCACTTCTCAGTTGTCAGCACTGATAATTGTTTCTGTAGCTCATCTACTTGATATTGTAAGCTTCTAAGCGGTTCACTAATGTTTATTTGCTGCTGCTCCCCAATAGCACCTGCCTTCCCAGAGTTGATGTCATTGGCTATTTGCATTACTACCGAAGTGCTTGCTTGATCTAGTATTGTGTACTCTTTGTCTGCTAATGCAAGTATGGAATTGATGTCACTTCTCTCAAGCGCCGCCATGGATATTTTTGCCAGTAGTGGTAGCTACGTCAACTATATGTGACACAGCGTAACGTTGTATAAGGCCACTTCTCCAATTGTGCTCCTCAGTTGCCGCCAGAACTCCAATTGTGTTCTGTCGCCAATATGCTCACTATTTATTATCAGCTACATGTGTCGATCTAATAATTTGCACATTCTGCTGACCAGCGAATTTCTCTAATGTAAATATTCTTGTTCTGAGGGTGACTTCAATATAAGATCATAGCTACTGCACAGGCATATAAACTCTTGACTGTCCCAGCAAATCACAAGTGGTCACTGGTAACACTGTTTTGCAGAAATGCTAAGTCAATTATTGTGAACCACAACTTTAATTTGTCCTGCAGTAAATTAGGAATGTGCACTTTTATTTGTGGGTTAGAAACTGTGTTAGGCTCGTCGAGCAAATAGGTCGCCCATTTTGTCGTTTGAGGAGATAATTTCATGTCCTCTCATGTCCCAGCTTGAGACTGAAGATGGTCTACTTGCTTTTGCAGATCTCCTTGCAGCTGTAACAGCTGCATTGTTGTTAGAACCCTTCTGACATTCGTTTTGACATGAACTCACTGTTTGGCTTTTCAGGTTCCCTGTAGTCTCTGTGCTCTTCAGTATTCCAGGGCTCACCTAACTGTAGTAATGCTCCATTATTTAATAGTATTGATCTAATGAGTCAGTAATACTCGGTTTGACTGCTTTATTTCACACAGTTAGGAAAACGCACTTTGACAAAAATGTGAATAAACAATTAACTCTCAAAAAATAAAGACAAAGAGTAAATGTAACAATGATAAGATATAATGTAAATTGAAGGAAGAGGAGGGGAGAAAGGAAAGGAAAGGGAAGCAACTCATGATGTCAGGTGCACTGGGACTTAGTGCAGGATTGGCTATAGTAAAATGAAATGTGTGCTGCACTGGGATTTGAACACGCTATCTACTGCTTACCAGGCAGTTGGGTTAACCACTGTCACCCAAACACATTGTTTATTGCTATACTATCTCGGTATGTGCCTTGCCCAACCTACATTCCCATATAGTGCCACCTATCTGCAGTCCCCATCCATGTTCCCCGTGCTTGCTACTTTTATATTCCCACAGGAGGATGAACATGATTGTGCATTCGAACTGAAGATGGTGTATTTACAGCCTACTGAGGCGACTCAATTATACGACTGTGTGATGTCTCTTTTTTCAGACATGTCTGAAATAACAGACATCGCATACTCATACAAACGATGTGTCTGCAGTTCAAAGAACAATAAAATACACTTTGAATCTTATTCTGAAGTCAACGATTCCAATACACATATACCTTTTTCCTTCCCCATTCCTATGAAGCCCATGCTTTGTAAAATGATCCCACAGTGATAATGTTACTTGTATAATTCTTTCATTTGCCATGCTACTGCATACTTTCTTGAATCCCCTATTAATTGTAATTATCTCTGTGTTGATACATGACTTTTTCACTAGACCATTTGAGGCAATGAGAACCATAAGAGCCCTAAGCACAGAAACAAAGTTTTGAGAAAAACTGATGTTTGTGAGTATCAAATTTATAGACAGAACTCCAGCCTCATAGGTCGACCTTTTTTAACCAAGTCTCAACAGCCCATAATTCCTAAGAAAAAATTGATTTACCCATTTTATGTTATGAAATCATAATTAATATTTAAGATTATACTTATTATTGATGTTAATTTACAAAATTTATATTTGTAAGATAGTGACAATAGTTGTAAAATTTGTAATTATGTAATATGAAACTAAAATCAGGATTGAAAGAACAGATAACTGAACCACACATACAGTTGTGACCTGTTCCAAAAATTCGTGGTAATAGTTGTCATTATTTTCATTAAGAGCATTCTGTGGCTTGAAGTTCACCTCGAAATATGAAGTACCACTACTGCGTACATGATATAAACATTAAATTATATTGTCATTCTTAGATAACAATGGAGCAGTGCAAAGCAACAAAACTATGCCTTAGGCTCACATGGAAATATATAATGGAGAAATTGATGAGACAGCTTTTCATGAATGCTCTCATATACAATGTGGAGCTACAGATACAGATAAAGCTGGTTCGCCATAAGATCAACATATGTCAGGAGCATACATATGCACTACAAAATCAAAATCGATGACTGTGTGCTTTAGGCCCTTATGGAGCTCAGTGCCTCATATTTTCGTGGGTTGCTTACTAAAAACAAGTTCATTTCTGAGTTTCTCAGTGGGGTACATTTTAGAAATCTTGTCACAGCTTGTCCACTTTCATTGTGCTAAGCGTCATTCGGATCTAACAGCTACAGCTCCATATGCGTGAATCTGGTTTCGTTATTGGACTTACTTTCACTTTAACATTTTCATATTCATAGTTTCTGAATATGCGATTATTTCTGTCTCTTAGATCACGTTTAATGTCTGCAGTTAAGATTTCTTTCTTTATTAGTCACTAATATCTGTGAACACTAATTATCCCTTGCCCCTTCCTGACGCTCTTATGAATCTATTCAAAGTTTTGGGTTAAGGGCATAAGAAGAGTGTTTCACACGGCGAACTCTTTTGACCTAATAAACCTGTTATTTTTCACTTAAAAGTTCATTGCTCCAGATTTTATGAGGCTATCTATCGCTGTTTCGATCGTTTGCTCGTATTATATCGCTGAACACATTTTTGAAATGAGCTGTTTAAGACTGGTACTATATTTACCTGTTACAGGATCACATGGACTACAATAATTATTGCCACTGTCATAAACTGAGTTCACTGTGTCAGAGTTTTTATCCATTATAAGTACGCCCACTTACGCTTAAAAGAGCACGTATTTATACATTTTACCACTTTTCCACCCCACTTTACATAGGAAATTTAGACACAAGAAATCGGCATTATTTATGCAGCCGTTTATCAGGAAGTCTATACTCGCAACCATCTTACACACATATTTTAATACCATATTCTGTCTTTTTTGTATCATGGATGGTATAGCATAACTCACTATCACCATTAATCATCGAACTGAGCGAAGTGCTGCTATGTTGAGGTTGGCGTTTTTGTGTTACTTGACGTTGACGTTTCTTCCCTTCCGTTTCGTTGACGTCCAATATGAATCGAACGTGACGGAAGTGTATTTTAGTGGAGGCCTCTTTGGACAAACTCTGACATTGTTACGTTGGACAACCTGTAGGGAATCAATCAATGTTGTGGTGGCAAGTTTTGAATTGTGATTTGTGTGTTTGTGTTTGTACTTTGTAGTGGTTCACGAAAGTGAATGATATTTATTTGAGATATGAAACGGATCGTACATATTGAAATAAACCAACGCTTGGAGAGGTAAATTTATGTTAATTTTTATGTTATATGCGTAATAGACAAACTGTGAAGAATTATGTTGGCTCGAATTACTACACACGTCTTTCTGGGATCAGCCGTGTTTTTGAAAAGTGCATTAATATATGTGCATTATTGTGGTAATTTCCGAAAATATTCTGCAAGGGAATATATGAAACTATCACAGAAGTGCAGTTGCATGATCTGCAGCACACTTAGAAAGCTATTTACAGTAGGTATCTGCAGTGCAAACAGTTCGTGTAGATTTCACTTAATCGTTTATTTCGTAGCAATGTGATGAAAAGGATTTCGAGAGTGTACTGTAATAAAGTTTATATCGCAAAAGGAAGTTGGATGTCTTAGACTTAAGGAGAGTCAAAAACATTAGTTTATCTAGTGAGTTACTTAATGTAGAGACATTAACATTGTCAGCTGTCACATTTGTCCCAAAGAAAAACAACAGGCGTTTAGTGGTATGGGGGTTTCAAAATGAAAGTGCAGAAATAGAAATTAATTCCTTAGAGTGTGGTTTGTTAAAGAAACTAAAATGACTGTGGTTATTATCAACCTGGCCATTCTAATTGGATAGATTCTTATCCGAAGACTTCGACATATAAATACAATATATGATTCTCTGTGATTTCTCTTGTGACTTACGATTATGGCTGTAATGAATACCCGCACTGTGTTGTATTTGAAAAGCAGCAATGTTTTTTATAAGGTACGTCAAGATTGTCTTTAAGCTGAATGATGTTGGCAAATGTACTCAGGCTACAATGATCCTGAATGCGCTTTAGCTGTTCACATTATAGTAGAACTTAGTATTACATTTCTTCAGCAAAACTATGAATAGCTTTCTCACTACAGATGAATTTGCTTCATGTTAGGGACATTTTCGATTGAACTAGATGTTTTGTAACTGCCGCATCTAACCAGTATCTGGTAGGTAGATTGGTATATTGTCATGAAATAAAAGCCTTACCTGGCACCTATGCTGTAATTGAGTTTCTAGATCCAAATTTCACAGTATTTCTTTTAAAACTAATAACTCGTTTTATTACAGTAATGCACCAAGAGATGTGGTATTAGAATTTGTTTCTAAGTTTGCAAAAACTTGCAAACTGATACAGGGATCCATTATAAACAGTTTTGATGATCCTTTCCTTTCTGAACATGTACAGACAGTAAAGATATGTGAAATAAATGATGAAGCCCCACAGGTAACTGATTTCCAACTTTTCCAGTTGCATATGAAATATAAGGATTTTTTACATTGTATGTAAAGGAACTGTTGCTAATATCTGTATGAAAGATGGATATTTTATTTGGAATATGTGGAGTAAATTGATTCATGGTAATGTTTAGTTTACTTTCAGTGTCTAGAAGCAAATGATGTTGACCTCTGTTACCATGTCTATACTCTTGATCCATATGGCTCTCAGCTGGAAACCATGGACGGTGAGGGAGATAAAGAAGTGCCATTTGCCCTTCATTGTATTCTTCCTACAACTGAATTTGCAGGATTATGGGAAAGCCTTGTTTATGATTCTGCAATCAAAGAAAATGTAAGTAATGAGAAGTTCCTATTTTAATAATTTGCAACCTCTTTCATATTTCGATTTAGTAGCCTATTTCACTGCTCTCTTTTCACACGTTAGAATTTACACTGACCTTTTTTTAAAAATCCTTGGATGGGATATACATGGATCAATTTCAGGGAAAAAGATACAGAACAATTTTTTGTAATTAAGTAATGTAGTGCACAGTTGCGTTTTTTACAGCGGAAAATGTAAGTAAATAAACAATTATGTGTTGAGTATTTTCCCTATTATCCAGGGGTCCTACCAGGTTGAGGTGAGTTGCCTGCCTGCCTCCATGATACAGGTTGCTGCACCATAGATGCAATCACACGACAGGGGTAACAGTGGAGAGGCTCAATTAAAACATAGTTTCTGAAGACAACCAGCTGTACTAACAGGTGCTACAGTCCGTATGACAGCTGATCTGGCCATATAACATAAGTCAACATGACCATGCTTGGTGGGTATAGTGACATGACTGACAGCAAGGGGTCACTGCATCCGTTATATTTGCTGGGGACAGCTAAGTGTGTTCTAAGTTTCGCAAAACCGAAGTTTGCAGTACATACATTGGCTTTCACCCATGATGTCATCAAGATGGTGGGCCTATTTCAACCTTATAGACCTACAATATGGCACCCATGACATTGCTCATTACACACCTGTACAAAAGCAGATAATATTAAAAATATTTAACTGTAGAAATAATATGAAACTAATGGGACAGCCATGGGAATTAGGGGTTTTTGGGTAGGACAAACTAAATGGACATACCAGAGCAATTACTAATGCAAAAATCGAGCAAACATAATCCTCAGGAGTCAGTAAGACCACAATTTAAAAAAAAAAAAAAAAAAAAAAAAAAATATCAGAAATTTCACAGCTCATTTGAAGTCCACAATATTGTGAACTAGCACAAAAAAAAATATAGTTTCGGAAGGTTCACTTGACTATATGTTGAACACACACATAATTGTAACTCCACTACTGGATATTTCACTTGACCTATATTGCTGAAGCAAAATCTACGGCACACACTAAACTACGTACAACTTGACAAATCCAGTATGTAATATTTCACTTGACCTATATATCTAAAACAAAGTCTGGAGTACTACATAACTAAAACTTTCCCACATAACTAACACTGAGAATCTAACCTCACCAATGTAGGTAAAACAGACTCCATGATATCTGCTAATCACAATCCAAAATGATTACCAACATTTAGCAACACTACCCAAAATGTTGTAAATATCATTAATACCAATTTCTGTACACAAGAAACACACATGAACTCTCATATACACTACAATAAAAAAAATCATAAGAAACATACTTATAAACCAAATTCAGCTGACACACAAATTCAGCAATCTAGTGATAGCAAAAACTAAGATATAAAATTAAATTTCCTATGATAAACAACATAATGTGCTAATACTTCCAAACCCAAAAATAAGTCTGTTGCCCATAACTGCCATCATGAAAATAACTTACTAACAAACTGCCACAGACTCTTCCAATATTCTAACAAACACTATTCAAGAAGTCCAATACATCATTCACACCACTCACAGACAATTTAGAAACATAAGCATCCCACACTAGAGTGTGCCACTGCATACTCCTACACACCTTCTGCAAAGATGTTCCATTTGAGGTACAATGCACCACCATAAAATGACACAACACAGGTATGTCATGGGTTAAAACAGACGGGTTGTCCCATAAATTTTGATTGACTTATCTGTGTTGATGTTAATGGCATCTTCTTGGATAAATGATTCCAGAGGTAAAATAGCCCTCCATTTGGGTCTCTGGCCAGAGAGAACTCAGGAGGATATTGTCACCAGAAGAACCAAATCTGAAATTCTAAGGTCTGAATATGTAATATTGGATTCCTTAATTTGTGAGACAGATTGGAGAAAATGAAAACAAAAATAACAGTATGAAGAAGTGGCAAGAACAGTACGTCTGGTCAGAACCACGTAAATTTATCAGCACAAAATTGAATAAGTGTAATGTGGAAATAAGCATGTTAATGAACAACAAGAGCCGAATGAATGCGAAATATTAAGAACAGCTTGGTAAATGTCTTTACTGAACAAAGTAAGAGCATGTGGACTATCAGACCAATTGTGTGATTGGATTGAAGAGTTCGTAGTAACAGAACGCAGCATGTCATTCTCATTGGAGGGAAGTCTTCCGAAGTAAGAGTGATTTCAGGTCTGCTGCAGGAGAGTGTCGTAGGACTGTTGCTATTCACAATATACATAAATGACTTTGTGGATAACATCGGAAGTTCACTGAGGCTTTTTGCGGATGATGCTGTGGTATATCGAGAGGTTGTAACAATGGTAAATTGTACTGAAATGCAGGAGGATCTGCAGCGAATTGACGCATGGTGCAGGGAATGGCAATTGAATCTCAATGTAGACAAGTGTAATGTGCTTGCGGATACATAGAAAGAGAGACCCCTTATCATTTAGCTACAATATAGCAGGTCAGCAACTGGAAGCAGTTAATTCCATAAATTATCTGGGAGTACCGCATTAGGAGTGATTTAAAATGGAATGATCACATAAAGTTGATCGTCGGTAAAGCAGTTGCCAGACTGAGATTCATTGGAAGAATCCTAAGGAAATGCAATCTGAAAACAAAGGAAGTAGGTTACAGTACACTCGTTCGCCCACTGCTTGAATACTGCTCACCCGTGTGGGATCCGTACCAGATAGGGTTGATAGAAGAGATAGAGAAGATCCAATGGAGAGCAGCGCGCTTCGTTATAGGATCATTTAGGGAAATACGGAAGCGTCCGATCCCGCCCGTCTGGTTTGACCCATGACGTCACAACTATGGCGGAAACGACCATAAACCACGATTCCAATATGGTGCATATGAAGTCGGTACGTACACATTATGAGGGAGTCATTCCATGTCAAATCAACACACCTATTTTACATCACCCTCTTAGATTTTGCTGAAAGTTGGTATACTTATAGTGGGCACTGAGACTAAGAAAAATACCAAATTTCAATTTTTTATCTCAAACCATTCCTGAAATATGGCTATGTAAACTTTTCAAAACCAGCCAAAAATGTGTGAATGGACTTTTTTTAAATTTTCATACGACAAAAAAACATAGCTTCTAATTAATAACCTTTTTTAAAATGGTAATTAATATTTTGATTTAATTTTTTTTACAAAAAGTACATAATTGAAAATTTTCAAAATATTTACGTAACTACTTCACACTGTTGTAAATCACATGGCAAAATATTAATGTGGGATGATGATGGGTTCATTGTTAAAAAAAAAAAAATATTCCGGACTCTTGTTTCTCGCCCTAGCCCTAGTTTGACCAAACTGACCTTTAACAAACAGGAATTTCTTTAAAATATACTGAAAGGTAAGTAAAAAAAAGTATTAGAACTATCAAAACATCACCTTATTAAACCAAAACTAATCAGCATATTTTATAATTAAGTTGATTGCTTATTTTAATTTCATACAACTTCACTAACAGTATATTAACCGAGATAACAAAAACAAGGAATTGAGCATTTATCTACAAACTGAAATAAAGTATGAATAAGCACAAGTATTTACATAATAGTTCTGGTCCATGATGTTTGAAATAGAACTACTAAACAAATTAAACACGTAATGCTTGTTTTTGAGTAACAGGTATCTGTACATAGCTAAATTTAACACAATAGGTACTAACAATAATTTTGAAACAACTTTCTGTAAAATATACATTAACACTAATCTAAGACAAAAACTAAGTTTTGAGTTGAAAGCAGTTTCCCAATAAATTGTCTTGGAGCTTCACATATTACATTTTAATAAAGCTGACTGGGTTTGGTTTACATCACTTTCATTAAGAATGTATGTTCTCCCTGTTGGAGTAAATGGATTCACTTTTGTGAGAACATCCACAACTGGCACCCACAGGACATCTGCATGTGCAGGATAAGAGAATGACTTAGCTGGTCCACATGGATGAAGAAAAGTTATTTTCACTTCATCAAGTTCTTCGTTTTTTTCTAAAATGTACCCAAGCCACCAGTTTCTGCCATATACAGTGGTGACATAGCCTGATACATCTTGTAACTTCAGTTTGTCTGGTGATGTAGTTACTTTCCTCTCCCAACTCAGCATGTCACCTGAGAAGTATTTGACTATTAATTTTGATGTAGCGTTGGGAATGAAAGTGTGAAATTGCTGTGTTCCTTTGATTGTCAATGCCTCTTCAAGTCGGCTTTTTAAGAATATTTCTGAAGCAGTGTAGTCTTTTTGAGTGGAATATGCAAAATCAACATTTGTGATATTATCTACTGCCGACTCAAACTGATCTCGTGCGGTTTGGATCTGATTTTGGTATGGCCTTTGCAAACTTGCATGAGCTGCCAGTCTCTTTACTGATGAACCCCCTACTCCATCACAAGGCCCTTTCCCATGTGCTGTGGCTGAAAAGTGCCACTCAGCTTTTACGTTGAAGTCTTCCTCATGAAGGCAGAGGTTCAACAAGTTTTTCTTATTTTTATACTGAGCGGCAGAACTGTCAGAATAATAGTACATCTTTTTTGGAATCTTTTGAAATTTATTTGTTAGATATGAAGTTAGCTTCTTTTGAAAGGTGTAAACTGCAGTTGTATTGTGCTCCAGGCAATCGGAAACAATGACAAAGCTCATATGCTCAATTTTGTCTTCCTGTTTGTAATATATAACAAAAGGATGAATGGTAATCTGTTGTCTTGTCCAGTGGAAACTCTGAGCTTCATCCTGTACAACTATACTATAATTTTCTGAAAAATCACATATGACAACAAATTCAGATTCCATAAGGTTTTCTCTTGTGGAGTTAAGGAATGTTCGTTGTTGCTTGGCAATGAAGTCATGCCGAATCAAAGTCGACATCTTACTACAAAATAAATCTATGAATTCTTCAGAAGTTTTCTGAACAATTTCCAGATTACATCGGTCAACTGACATCCACTGTCGGAACTGAACTTGTTCAATTAAGTTTTCATGAAAAGAGTGTTTTAAAATTTTACGCATGACAGTTTCTCCTGGGCAGTATTCACAGTTTCCCATGTTGCAATCAACTGATGATGGGTTGAAAAGCATTTTTGCAATGCACTGCTTATAACTGTTTAAGCTGCTGTTTGTTACTGTGTTTAGTTTGGCATTTTCTATCATTAATTTTATGTTTTGGTGAGTTGTGCATACGCAGACAGTGTGTGTGCCACTCCGGCCAGCTAATACACAATGTTTTGGTCTCAACTCAGCAAATTTAGAGAAACCTATTTTTATGTTAGGAAACTTGTCTTTAAAATGCTTGTAAGCTTCTTTAAGGTTACCCCAAATTAGTCTTTTTGATATTTTTGTTTTATTTCTACTTGTTTCTGTAATTGTCACACAATCTTTAATACCTGGCATTGCCCTGCTAACTTCATCATTTTTCATAAAATGAATGTACAGTTTCGACAGTATCTGTTGGTAAACACTTCCGTGGTTTTGGGATTGGACCTTCCATGAATCCTTTCTCTTTCAAAATTTTTTTGGACTGCCGAACAATGAAATTAGGAGCATTAAATTCCCTCATTATTTTCCTGACACTCCACTTTTCAAGTGAACTTGTAAGAATCATTAGTTGTTTTTGATCTACTTGTAGAATTTTTAAAGTTTCTTTTAAGATTTTCAAGAACGGATTCATCAGTATCAGTATCTGACGAAGAAGTTTCAGGAGCAACAAAAAGTTTGCGTGTCATTGATGCGATTTTCTTCACTTTTGATTTGGCGTAATGCCTAGTTGTTAGTTTTCTCTTGTCAATTGGGGACTCGCCTAGTTCTTGAAGTGTTGCGTTAAATGTTTTAACAGCTACTGAAGTTGGAGTGAAGTCAGGGTCTTGGTCTCGGATGATTATCTCTGATCCAGAAGATTCTTTTTCAACACTTTCATCACTGATGGGCTCTGGTGTATTTTTCAATTTGGTTACATCTTTCCTACATTTATCACAAATCTTGGCACCACTTGGTATTTGAGGAAATAATTTGGGCATCCATGTTGTGACATTTCTCAGTTTTTTTTCCGTCTCTAATAAAATGATTTGACTTCTTCAATGGATTACAACACTGCTGCACTCTTACAGCACTGCACTTTTTACTTGGTTCCATATTTATACAAAAACCACTTATAAACTGTCCATCAATGTATAGATTTACTTGAAAATGAACTATTAAGTATAATAGATACAGACTGGTCAACACAGAGGTAACAATTGATTTGCACTCAAACCACAGTGCACAATAATGCTATAGGCACACAAAGCCTTAGAAGGTAACAATGCAGACTACATCATCTCAACAATGGCTCCAGTCTCTGAATTATTGTACAGACATCAAGCCCTATGTATACGATCCTCTACTGACATACTACCTTAAAGGTCAGTTTGGTCAAACTAGGGCCGTTAGTGAAAATCAAGAGTCCGGAATAATTTTTTTTTAACAATGAACCCATCATCATCCCACATTTATATTTTGCCATGTGATTTACAACAGTATGAAGTAGTTATGGAAATATTTTGAAAATTTTCAATTATGTACTTTTTGTAAAAAAATTAAATCAAAATATTAATTACCATTTTGAAAAAGGTTTTTAATTAGAAGCTATGTTTTTTGTCTATCACTGGAAAGAGCATGAAAAATGCTGCAAAATGACACCCTTCCCAGTTCTCTAGCTCAATTAGGGCAGCTCCTAGGGCAATTTAAAAAAAAAGTCCGTTCACACATTTTTGGCCAGTTTTTGAAAAGTTTACATGACCATATTTCAGGAATGGTTTGAGGTAAAGAATTGAAGTTTGGTATTTTTCGTAGTTTCAGCACTCACTATAAGTATACCAACTTTCAGCAAAATCTAAGAGGGTGAGGTAAAATTTTTATTTAAAGTGTGTTGATTTGGCGTGGAATGACTCGAGGACGAAAATACATCGAAAAACACACACACACACACACACACACACACACACTTTCCACAAAAAGCCTAATGACACGAATGGGACAAGCGCGGGAAATCGGGTGTTTTTAGGTGGGGGCAAACTAAATATAAACAAATTTAGACACCCACTCCCATACAAAACCACACAAAACAATGAAAGAAAACAGACATCAAAAAACTCCCGAAATACCACTAAACACAATATCATCTGGAATCGGACACATCCCTTGGCCTACATAGCTCAACGGCAGCTCCCGATCCCATAAATGAGGCTCAAACACTTCCCTTGGCCTACATAGCTCAAAAACATCTCCTGATACCAATATCAACATACACAGCTACACATTGGGATCGAACACTTCCCTTGACCTGCGCACTGTTAATTTTATCTGTCATATCCATTCCTGAACAAAAACAACAACTGATTAATTTTACTAAAATTACCACACGGTGTACAGCGAACAACACTAAATTAACCTTCACACAAAATCGTTAACTCACTGAAATGAATTACACTACAAACACAGCCGGCACTCGAACAGTTCTGGATAATGAGCAACAGCAAACTGAGCCCATTACACCACACAAACAAAAACCCTGAACATACCACCAGAGAGCACAACACACCACAACACGACGACATATACAAACACGCCACACTCACCAACCAAACTCCGCGCCGTCATGATGTCATACGTGACAACACCCTTAAGTCACGGGTCAAAGCCGACGTGTGGGATCGGACACTTCTATCGACCCTCGCGAAAGCATTACGGAGATGATAGATAAACTCCAGTGGAGCACCCTGCAGGAGAGATGCTCAGTAGCTCGGTACGGGCTTTTGTTGAAGTTTCGAGAACATGCCTTCACCGAGGAGTCAAGCAGTATATTGCTCCCTCCTACGTATATCTCACGAAGAGACCATGAGGATAAAATCAGAGATATTAGAGCCCACACAGAGGCATACCGACAATCTTTCTTTCCACGAACAATACGAGACTGGAATAGAAGGGAGAACCGATAGAGGTACTCAAGGTACCCTCCGCCACACGCCGTCAGGTGGCTTGCGGAGTATGGATGTAGATGTAGCGAAGATAGATACAAAGCCACAACCCACCACAATAGTACATGTATTGATGCCTACAACCTCTTCAGGTACAGGAGTGAAATGTGTGATGAGTTAAAATAAACTATTCATTATATTAAGGAAGATGAAAAATTAATTGTAATCAAGGACTGGAATAGAAAGTTTGTATAATGGTAAGAAGATCATATTGAAATAAGTTTTTAAACTGCAAAACATTTCCAGGAGCAGATTTGGACTCTGCTGATATTTTATTATGAAAGGCAGATTACAACTGGAAAAAAAGGTAGAAAGGTAGCAAACTAAGGAAATGAAATGTGGATAAATAGAAAGAACAAGAGGTTGCCGAGACTTTCGATGAGATACTAAGGGAACTACTGACTGAAATGATGAATGAATACAATAGGATAAGTCAGGGTAGCTTTGAAAACTGGCCTAGTTGATGGCAGCAGAAGTACAGTTGAATCGCTCCATGCAGAAGAGGTCTCAGTCCATTATACCTAGTTTCGAGAAAACTAAAAACAACACTAGATACTAGACTATGTGATCAAAGCTAAGAGAAAAAATATGTGCTGTTTATCGACCGTGTATCAAGGTCCTTATAAAGTTTACAGGCATTTAAAGTGTTTTAATTTAGGAAAACCAAAATAGATTTTTGCGCTTTTCGTAGTTTCTTGAGGAAAATATGATGATTCCTTTATTACTTTTAGGATATGCTTATAGTTTAGGAATGTGAAAGGATCATGAGCATTAGATAAAGCAAAACAACTGGTTTTCAATCAATATTTATTAAGAAAATAACTGAGAAGAAAAACAATTGAGTACATCATTTTGAGTTTCTTTAGTCATCTTGCACTTCACTGTTATCAACGTCACTTGTGGGCCAATGTGTCAGTTCGTGGTAGAATTCTTCATACTCATTCGGTATATAAGGTAGTAATCTAGTAATGTCCTTTATTTTTGCTACTTTTATTGGAACTTTCCGCGTGGGATATGCACAGTTGGGTGGAAAAGTAGAATGTGTCATATGGCCAGGTTGAGACAGGTGGAATGTGTGTTTCATGATACCATCAATACACTGGGATGTTGCTATAGATCCACAGAGTTGGCTACTGTATGAAAAGTGCATCAGTGTACTGATTCTGAAATGTACTTTCTGGTGTCATGGTACTGACTTCGGTATAGTTTCTTCTGATATGCAGTTTCTTTTATAAAGAGTTGGCCACCAGTTCTTGAAATCCAAGATATTCTCTGTTTTCACTTCGCATACTTCAAATTTCACAGATTTGCTACTTTCTATGATCATTTTGATTATTTCATGTACACAATATATTCGATCATGCCTTCTAGGGGTGCATTTGATTGCAGCAAAATCCCTGTCACAGGGCAGAAAAGAATGACCCCTGACTGGAAAGAATTGCTTGATTTGTTTAAATTGGCCAGTGTCTGTTGAAAATAGAAGCAGCCTTACTAAAGTATGGTTCTTGTTCTGCCCTGCACAGTTATAGAAATACAAATGTAGCTCTGTAATTTCTGCAGGAATGTCCTGCAGGTAATTATAGAAGAAAGAACCTACCTCATTACATCCTTTCCTCGCAATTCCCTCATGATAAATGTATATTTTAGCTTATTTTTCTCGATATCATGAATGCAAAACACATTAGTAGTCAGCTGGCGCATGTAAAAAGTTTCCTGGACAGGGATCACTGGTAACTGAATGTTCTGCATAAAATCTATTGCCAGAGATAATACACGGTGTTTATCTTTCATTTCAGTTTCCGATTCAAGTTTATTATAGAATTTTTTAGCCCAGCTCTTGTGCACCATCAACTCAACAACTGCACACCGTTTTGCCGCATCATTAATATGGGGATTTAGAATCTTAACTTTTAATTCTCCACACAAGCAGCATGCATCGACCTGAGGGTGCCCAAATGACAGGGAGTAGTTTTCATTGAAAAATAAAGCAAATGTCTGGTAGCTACATTTAACATCAGTATGTTTCTCCTTGAACATTTTATACATCAACTTAATATTGAGTCTTGCATCTAACAACTTAGTTGTTCTCCCACTGTAGTGGCTTTCTCTTACTGGGTAGCTATTAATGTGTTCTCTCATGAGTTGTCTGACTTCGGCTGACAAAGCGTTTACACTTGGAGTTTTCCCTCTTTTGTCATGTGAACTCTGATCTGATATAGGCAGCTATCTCAGTGATTTCACTCTCTTATCACTTAAAGCTAGAAGATCCAGAAATGCTTTGTAATGTACCTTCCTTTTGATGTTACCCACAATTTCATGGTAAGTAAATACTTTATTGACTTGTCGAATTGAATTGTCTTTTCTAGGTCGACATCGCTGGACGTTATGTATGTCTATAATTGACTGAATATAAACATCTTGTTCATCCTTAGAAGGCAAGTTATGAAGCCGTACTAAAACAGATTCCTTTTCATCTGCACTGATGTCTTGAAAGTACTTGAACCTCTTGCACCTGAAAACATAAAAGAATCCTGTATAGAAACATATTCTCAATTGACTGCCAAACTAGCAGAGGCGATACTAAACTGTGCGCTGTGAACAAAAGCAGCGCCATGGACGATCCATAATAAAGTTTACCCAAACACTAGTTACAGTGTTCAAAAAACTGTCGCTAACATCCAGTATAATTAAAAATTACCTGCAGTCACATCCTGTAATTGTAACTGGTATGCATTGTCTTTTTTAGTTAATATATTCTTGGCCTTTTAGCTTTGTGTTTTTGAAATATTCCTCTTATCGTCTTACTTCTTGTCGTGATACAGTGGCACCTTCCATTGCTTTCTGAAATAAAACTGGAAATATTGTCAACAAACGAATGTGTTGGTTAACAACGTACGCTTTCAGCTGTTTCCCTCCACTGAATAAGTCGTGCAGGTTAGCCAACATGCTCTGCACATTGAAGTTAACATTTCCTTGTGAAGTGTCAAACTTTTTGGCTGAAATGCAGTTGCTTAGCAAGAAGGGCTTCAGCCCTGGACTGAATTCCTTTCTGCATAGAACTCAAAACAAGAAGCTTCAGTTTGTGTATTTCCAAGCACTGGACGGAATACATTTTTGCTTAGAACGATGGGAACAGCCATAACGATACAATTTCCATCATAATCTCATTTTCACAATTTCATGACTGAAGCCCTTTCTGCATGGAGCGATTCAATTAGGCAAAGAGACAAGGCACAACAGAAATTATGAGAAACATATGAGCTACTAAAGTTAACTGACAAAAGAAGAAAACATAAAAATACAGCAAAAGGAGGCAAAAATAAAAACAGATGTCTAAAAAAATTAAGGGGACGTGAAGTGCAAAATAGCATAGCAGGAATGGTTAGAGAAATGGAAAACTGTTGAAGTATGCATGATTAGGGAAACACACATGCCATCTGTAGAAATGTTACAGAAACCTTGGAAGTAGGAGGAAGAGGACGTACGTGAGCATCAAGAATTGAAGTGGTACGTCAGTACTAAGGAAAGATTGGGAGAGGGAAGGAATGTATAGAGGGGTTAAGCCAGAAGATTCGAGACAATATTATAGAAGGGAGAAGAAGTAGATGAGAGGGATGATTAGATACTGTGAGAAGACTTCGCAAAGAGTGCTGAAAGACCTAAGTCGAAACGAGGCATGTGGGGCAGACAACATACCCTTTGATTTATTAAGAACTTTGGGGGAACAAACCATGTCCAGATTATTGGTACATAAGATGTATGGGGCATGAGAAATATCCTGATTCCAGGAAGAATGTATTACTGTCAGTTCCAAAGAAATTGGGTGCTAATTGGTGTTTTTATTTCTGAACTGTCGGTTTAATATGTCATGGTTTCCAGATTCTGACATGAATTATGTGCAGAAGAATTGAAAAACTACAGAATCAAACAGTGAGGAATAATAGTTTAGGTTTATGAGGAGTGTAGGAATACGCATGTCAATACTGGCTGTACGACTTACCTTAGGAGATAGAGTGAAGAACGGTGAAACAGCATTTATAGATTTCGAGAAACTTTTGACATTGTTAACTCAGATATACTCTCTGAAATTGTAAACATGGCAGGGATAAAATACCAGAGCACAAGATGAGAAACCAGATTGCAGTTACAGAAGTCAAAGTGCACAAAAGGGAAACAGTGACTAAGAAAGAAGTGAGACAGCATTGTAACCTGTCCCCTATATTACTCAATCTCTGTATAGTGTAAAGGTAACTGAGAAGAAATCAGGAAAAAGAATTTGAGTTGAGTGAGAAAAAATAAAAATTTGTGTTAACAATGGCAGTGTAATGGCAGACATGGCAAAGTACTTTGAAAATAAGTTGAATTGAATGTATAGTGTATTGATCAGCAGTATAAAGTGAATATCAACAGAAGCAAATAAACAGTAATGGAATCTGGCTGAATTAAATCACAAGTGTTGAATTTGTATATACTTCTATATACACTGGTATACTGGTGCACCATACAGAAGTGTAAGTCTGTTACATGGCGAATGCTATGTCGCATCAGGACCTGAGTGTACATAAACGTCTATGATACATGCACAGATCCAAAACAAATAGTTAAAAGATAACAAATAAAAGACAAGTTGTCGCATACAAAAATACTGTCTACACAAATACAATTATGATGAAGATAGAACTTTATAATGCTCATTCAAGTTGAAAACCTGAAACATGTCTTAGCATAAATACAGCATATAAAGGTGACTGGCTGCTGTATTTCTTCAAATAACTTATTTGTAATGATGTAAAATGAAAAGATTTGCTCTATTTGTTTTAGAGACTGCATATTATGTTTATTTCCCCCCAGATTTTCACCTATAGATACCCTGAATACTTCAAAAGTGTGTGCTCTACTTACCAGTAGATCCAGAACTAGATATATCTTTATCCAACTTGCACTTTTCTCATATGACATTCTGCATGTAGATGCAGTAATTCTTGATTTCCAAAAAGCATTTCACTTCTACGCATACAAATCACTTGTGTAATCTGTCCTAGAATATTGCTCAAGTGTGTGGGATACACACACCATATGGAACATAAAATGCTTAGAATTGTCTGGTCAATATTATTGAGAAAACCTGTGAGGACAACATCTTGCAGTGGCAGAAAATTATCATTGCAAAATGTCACACGCATCACTGTTTTTTGCACACACACTTATCACAGTTGCACCAGCATGGTAGCAAGAGCACATGGCTGGTACAGTCTCAGGGACCACAGTACTTCATCTTCAGTTTCTCCACTGGCAAACACAATGTTCGAAGTAATTATGTTATCCACGCAGACTCAAGGAGGCTGAAATCTCTTGCACAATCTCCATTGTCAACCCGGAATTGGAAGAGCTTGTCCAGGCACACTTAGGGAGGAGTAAGTGACTTGCACAACCTCCACTGAAACCTAGAATTTGAAGAGCTACAGTCATTGCTGTAGAACTGCCATAACGAACAATATTCCATTGGTATGTCTTTCATAAGCTGTGGTACTGAACCTAGTGCTACAGTAAATTGTATGAAGCTATCCAGCATACTCTGTCCACTGAGTTTTGCGTTTGCATGTTAACAAAGGTCATCTTGAATGTGTGTCCAGAATAAAGGAAACAAATTTGCAAGGGAAGTAGATACTGTAATGAATTGTCATGCAAAACTTATAATTCTATATAAAAACAAAGATGAGGTGACTTACCGAACAAAAGCGCTGGCAGGTCGATAGACACACAAACAAACACAAACACAAACACACACACAAAATTCAAGCTTTCGCAACAAACTGTTGCCTCATCAGGAAAGAGGGAAGGAGAGGGGAAGACGAAAGGAAGTGGGAGGAGTAAGTGACTTGCACAACCTCCACTGAAACCTAGAATTTGAAGAGCTACAGTCATTGCTGTAGAACTGCCATAACGAACAATATTCCATTGGTATGTCTTTCATAAGCTGTGGTACTGAACCTAGTGCTACAGTAAATTGTATGAAGCTATCCAGCATGCTCTTTGTCTTTAAATATGTCTGCTTGTGTCTGTATGTGTGGATGGATATGTGCGTGTGTGCGAGTGTATACCTGTCCTTTTTTCCCCCTAAGGTAAGTCTTTCCGCTCCCGGGATTGGAATGACTCCTTACCCTCTCCCTAAAACCCACTTCCTTTCGTCTTCCCCTCTCCTTCCCTCTTTCCTGATGAGGCAACAGTTTGTTGCGAAAGCTTGAATTTTGTGTGTGTGTTTGTGTTTGTGTTTGTGTTTGTTTGTGTGTCTATCGACCTGCCAGCGCTTTTGTTCGGTAAGTCACCTCATCTTTGTTTTTATATATAATTTTTCCCACGTGGAATGTTTCCTTCCATTATATTGAAAACTTATAATTCTGTGCACATGTGCTTTATTCAGAATCCTTATCTGATGTACATACAGTAAATATAGTTATCTCATAACATGTAAGGCCCATCACTAAAGTTCTGGTGTCATTTAGCCAGTTGCTTAAACAAGTAAACAGTTGATCACCAGTCTGGTATTGCATATCAGTCTTGAATATAGAGGTGTCAGAATTGGTCACAGGTTTGTTTGATCCATGGGAGAGTGACACAGAGGTGTTGAAGAAACTGAAATGATTGACTTGTGAAGATAAAGTTACACTACTCTGTGAAAGCATACTTATAAAAGATCAAAAAATGGTTTTAAATATAGTCTCTAGAAATATACTATAGCCCCCTCTTTATCGCACCTGTACGTATCATGAGAACCACATTACATTAATTCCAGTGTGCATAGAGGCATTTAAACAATCACCCTATCACTGGTGTTATTCATTCTACATGTTGAGCAAGTGTAGAGAAAACTAAGGAGAAATTTTGGAAGGGTATTAAAATTCAGGGGGAAGAAACAGGAGTTTACTTTTTGCCATTGGCTTTTTAATTCTGTCAGAGAAGGCAAAGAACATGAAAGATCAGTTGAACAGAGTGTAAAAGAGAGTTTAAGGTAAATGTAAAGGTAAAAAAGAGTGAGTTAGTGGAATGTAGTCAAATTAACTTAGGCCATATTGAATGAAGTGGTTTAGGAAATGAGCTGGAAGTAGTAGATAAGTTTTCCAATTTGAGCAACAAAGTACCTGATAATGCCAGAAGTAAAGAGACTATTAAGTGTTGACTGGCAATAGTAAGAAAAATGTTCGTGGAAAAGAGAAATATTTTAATGGCAAATAACTTACAGATTTAAGTGTTAGGAAATATTGGTTCGGAGCATGGTGCTGAACGGAAGTGGAACTTACACGTTGACACTGCAAACAAGAAGAGAAATGAAGCTTTCAAACTGTGATGCTGCAGAAGAAAGCTGAAGAGTAAATGGGTAAGTTGGATAAATAATGAAGAGGTCCTGAATTGTTCAGAGGAGAGAAGAAATTTGACAGACTTGACTACTTTTAGTAAAATGAAAACCTTGTGCCACACCACTGTAGTACATCATTTGAGGGGCATAAAATAAAACAGCACAGGCTAAAGATGAAGTGGAGTGCTATGTGGTTACGTGTATTTGGCAGTAGCTCAAATGATGCAGTTGTTTCAAGCCAGCCCAGATGACTTCTTTAGCCATCTGCATTCACTTTATACATGTGCAACATTTCCATAGCTGCCAGAAAAAAATATTGGTCAATACTCCAATTTATTAAAAGGCTGTGCTATTATGTTTTGGTTTATCTAGAGACATGATACAGTTCTGTGATTTGGGGATTTCACAGCATACCAGGGCAGTGAACATGTATCTGCAATTTGAAGCAAGTTTTTTGTATATACATGCTCAGTTTGAAATTGTTCCTTCAGTGTTTGTCCCAGAATATAGCTGCTTACTTGCCTGTTTTGCAATGCAACTTGTGTAGCATAATTTGGTTATTATTTGTGGTGTCTTGTGTCATTAACGTTGATTTCATGAGCTGCCCAGGTGAAAAGATACTGTCGCAGTTTCTCCGCACAGCCTTCTACCTTTTGGCTCTGTGTCTTTAGTGCGCACAAACTTGTGCTTGATGAAAGTGAAGACCCACTCTCTTGAAGTTTACATGGTGGGTGAATAGTCAACATTGCCTCAGTATACCAATAAGTTGCTTACCATTGACTTTCAGTGAAAACGCATATTTTGCGATTGTTTGTTGGTCTTCTCAAATTATGTGTCCTTACCACCATACACAGCTTTTCCCTGTGTTCTCGGTGATAAGTTTCACTCCTTACCACTTCTGAATTTTATTATTGGTTACATAATCATGATGTGTCAGACAAGGTATATTCTGAAGCATTTTGATTTCTGTTACAGCAAGTCGTTGCCGTGCTGCTTTTGTTGAGGTCCAACGTTCTGCTCCGTAAAGGTCAGTTGGGTGGATTGAAGATCAGTATATTTTCAACTTGAGTCAGTATGAGATAATCTTAGGACAAAGCGCAAAAATCATTGCCCACAATTTAACTCACATATTGCTAATGTGATTTGTGGTTTCAGGAATGAGTGAGCTGCTGGCTGTGATTTTTTGAGCTATGTTAGTTGAAGATCAAGCAGAGAGCAATCTTCGGCAGATATGTTTGCTGTTGATCTTGATGTTGTCAGTATTATTTGCATTCGTCAACAGGTGTTCACCGTTCATTATACTGAGGTGTGCTCCATACTGTTCAAGGCAGTTCTTCCATACTTGGACTTACCACTGAAGTTTGTTACTGACTTCAGCAGTCAGAACAATATTGTTAGCACACAGCAGTGTCAGAGATGCTAGTTTCTGAATATCTCTGGTGACTGTGTTCAGTATTATAGTGAAGAGACCATCTCAGAGGAAAAACTACATGAGAGCATATGGAATTAGGTAAAAAGCCTTTTTTAGGTGGAGACTTCTAACATTGATTCTCAATAAGCAAGTGATCTGAATGGATAATATTGATGATTCCACAGATTTTCACAAAACCACACTGATGGGTGGTAGCAGTGAGAACCATGTGTACTCCACTGTCTATGATGACCTCTAAGAAAATCATTGTATAGTGAGTGTACAAGAATATAGTTTGAGCATTCAGCTGTTTTCTCCTTTTGTTTCCAAATTGGGCCATTAATGCTGTATGTCCATTTGGCTGCTGTCTTCTTCTCTTCAGTGATGTTATTGAGGAAATGTGACAGCCATTCAGCTGCCTTCCAGTGTATTGTTCTCCACAGTTCTTCTGGCAGCCCAGTTGCCTGCAAAAATTTCATCTGCCCTTGGGCTTTTAGAATTTCAGGTTTGATGTTTGGCATGATATTGGGGCTTTCATAGATCTCCCTTTTATGGGCTTATTTGGCTGGTGCAACTGCCTTCTTTCCATCATGCCTGGCATTACAGTTGATGTTTCGGTTTCTGGTTGTAAACGATTTCAACAACAGTGCAATTTTATGCAAACTTTGATAGCTGCATCTGGATGCATCCAAGATCTGACTCGAGGAGCACAAGTGCGATGCTCATTATGAACCAAATCTTTGATAATGCAAGATGAGTGAGTGCAATGCTCATCATTTTCTCTGAATTCTTAATATAATTGATCACTGAGTTTTGCCACTGCACTCAACAAAAACACAGTCGCACTGAGAACAACAAATTAAGTGTACAAGAGGTTATATTAATTAGTAGTGGGTTGTCTAGCCATCAAAAAATATAACAGTGAGGGACATTGAGATCTAAGACAACAGTTACTTATTTTTTCTAATGGTTAATATAAATCACAGTGAAATGAACAGAAAGGTTCTCTAAAACTCAAACTACTAAATGAATATAACACTCTGGGGAGATACCCGTTTGGAGAAAAAAATGACAAACTCTGCTCGTCTGGGCAGCTCATGAAATCAAAATTAATGATGCAACAAGATCCCAGAAATTATAACCAAATTCAGCAACACAAGTTGTGTGGCAAAGTAGCAAGTAAAGAGCTGTTCAGAATGTGGATCACACTTCTGCAATTTGTGACACTTACATTTCTCCAAATTGGCTATTGTGTGCCAATCAGCATGATACAGTGGCTGGAGATTACTCCCTGTCATTGACAGCCAGTGTGTGTGTGTGTGTGTGTGTGTGTGTGTGTGTGTGTGTGTGTCATTTGATAATAAACATGTGCAAATGTTTCACATCACCCACTCTTTAGTGGTATGAAACACCACAGTACCTGTGCTTTGTATTGAAAGCATTATAGTATGGGGTATCATGTGAAATTTGTGACTAGAGGATTTCGTGGTCCAGAGAAAGTAGCATGTTGTATGGAGTGGAATTTACAGCTGCAGAAGTAACTTCTTAAGTTCTCCCCCCTGCGGGCCCGGGGATTAGAATAGGCCCGAGGTATTCCTGCCTGTTGTAAGAGGTGACTAAAAGGAGTCTCACACCTTTTGACCTTTATGTGATGTGAGGGTTTGACCTCCATTTTTCAAAATTTTCCCAAAAATGGAGCCAATTGGGGAAGTGTGCCTTACATGGGGCATCGTGTACATCGTCAATTAAGATCCTTAGCCCACTTTTTTGTCGTGGCATTGCGGTCCCACTCATCTTCCTTGGGCGAGGACACCTTCCTGGGTGTGTTTTCCTGCACCCACTATGCAGTGTCGTTTTCTGCGCCGACCATGACCGTGGAATTCTTTGCACCTCATATCCAGCACAGTAGCCAGTCCGTTGTGGTGGGGCCATCATGTACCTTGTTGATTGTAGCCCCCTGACTATGCAGGGATCGCTCTGCTGATGCCTGTGCCGTTAACTCCCCATGTATGCCAAGGAATAGATACCAGTCATCCTGGGGCATCGGGACTCCCTGCAATGGCCATACTGCCAGGTGGCCTTTGCTGCGGCTGGGTTTCGCCCGTGGGGAGTGCCACTGGTCAGAATGGGTGCCATCAGGGTAGATGACGCATACCATGTCATCACTTGCTGGTGAGCAAACGCCAGCAGTCTCTAAGCGTTCCAAGTCTCAGTACAATGCAAGGAAGTATTATCCTAAATTGTTCCCCTCCCTGGCCACACCATGGGAGTAATGCCAGGCTAAGTAAGGCAGCGAACCTTATTCACCCCAGTACCTCATATATTTGAGAGCTGATAGGGTCTCCTTTGTCTCGAAGTCTCAGTTTTTTGTAGAGCATTTAGAGGACAAGTTTGGGGAGGGGGAGGGCTTGTCCAAAATGTGGTCAGGGTCAGTCTTGATAAAAACGGCATCCTCTGTCCAGTCATGGGCATTACTCGCTTGTGACAATTGGGGATGTTTCCATTACCATCATCTCTCATAAGAGCTTAAATATGGTCCAGGGTATTATATTCCACAGGGACCTTCTTTTGCAGTCTGCCAACAAGCTGCGCGCCAACTTATTGGTACGAGGAGTTCATTTTGTCCGACGCGTCCATTGGGGTCCGAGGGATAATAAGGTTGCCACCAGTGCCCTCATCTTGGTCTTAGAGGGTGACACATTACCTGAGAAGGTCAAGGTGATGGTGTGCCACTGTGATGTCAAGCCATATATCCCTCCCCCAATGCGGTGCTTTGAGTGCTGGAAGTTTGGCCACATGTCTTCCTGCTGTACCTCCAGATTGTGGACGTCCATCCCATCCCAATATTCCATGTGCCCCACCTCCCATCCATGTCAACTGTGGAGAGCATCATTCCCCTTGCTCACCAGACTGCAGGATTTTATAGCAAGAAAGGAAAATTGTGGAATGCAAGACCTAGACTGAGGCTAAGAGGAAATTTGGGCACCTACATCCAGTGGCTATGACCTCCTATGCTGCTGCTATGAGAACAGGTGTAACCCCTTCAGTTCTGTGAATTGTGTCTGAGGATGAGGTGAAGATTCTGGGATCCACTGAGGACCTAGATCTCGCCCGACTCTCAGACACAATGGACATAGCCTATTCAGGAAATTAGTTGGTGGCAGCAGGTGACCCTGAGGCCTCATTGAGTGTTTCATGCCTTCCCAGTGTCACAATCACTTCATCCTCCAGTGGAATTGCGGAGGTTTTTTCCACCACCTGGCAGAGCTATGGCAACTGTTAAACTTTACACCTGCTTTCTGCATTGCCCTCCAGGAAACCTGGTTCCCGGCAATGCCAACCCCTGTCCTTCGCGGCTACAGGGGATATTACAAGAACCATAGCGAAAATAATAAAGTGTCAGGTGGAGTTTGCGTTTATATCCTGAACTCGGTATGTAGTGAACTTGTGGCCCTTCAGACTCCTATTGAAGCTGTGGATGTCTGGATACGGATGATACAGGAAATAACTGTCTGCAATGTATATCTCCCTCCAGATGGTGCGGTACCCCTGAACATATTGGCTGCACTGACTGATCAACTCCCTAAACCTTTTTCTACTTTCGGGAGATTTTAACACCCGTAACCCCTTGTGGGGTAGCACCATGCTTACTGACCGTGGCAGAGATGTCGAAAATTTACTGTCTCAACTCGACCTCTTCCTTTTAAATACATTTCAGTGTGACTCATGTTACTTGGCCTTTGATTTATCAATTTGTAGCCTAGGACTTATCCCATCTATCCACTGGAGAGCACGTGACGACCTGTGTGGTAGTGACCACTTCCCCATCTTCCTGTCACTCCCCTGGTGTCATGCCCTCGTTCACCTACCCAGATGGGTTTTAAACAAGGCAGGTTGGAAAGCCTTCACCCCTGCTGTCACTGTTGAATCTCCCTCACACGGTGCCATCGATGTTGTGATTGAGCAGGTCACTACAATGATCGCTTCTGACGTGGAAAACGGGATTCCTCGTTCTATAGGGTGCCACCAGCGAAAGATAGTCCCTTGGTGGTCACCGGAAGTCACTGAGGCACTGAAGGAGTGTCGGAGAGCTCTATGGCGGCATAAACGGCACCCTTCCCTAGGGCACCTAATAGCCTTTAAGCGCTCCATGCCGTCATTCACCTCCTTATAAAATGATGGAAACAGGAGTGTTGGGAGAGGTACATGTTGACCATTGGGTGCCATGCGTCACCTTCCCAAGTGTGGATGAAGATCAGGCATCTTTTTGGGTACCAGACATCGACAGGTGACCCTGGCGTTAACATCAATAGCATGCTCTCTACCGATGCAGACATGATTGGCAAGCACTTTGCTGAGCACTATGCTCGAGCCTCTGCGTCAGAGTTTCATATCCTCAAACTTCAGATGGAAAGGAAAGTCCTTTCGTTCACTACACGCCACAGTGAACCCTATAACACCCCATTTACAGTGTGGAAGCTCCTCAGTGCCCTTGCACATTGCCCCGATATAGCTCCTGGTATGGATCAGATCCACACACAGATGATTAAACATCTCTCATCTGCCTACAATCAATATCTCCTCGTCATCTTCATCCGATCTGGTGCGATGGCATCTTTCCACCACAATGGCAGGAGAGCACCATCATTCCGGTGCTAAAACCTGGTAAATATCCGCTTGATGTGGGTAGCTATTGGCTCATCAGCCTCACCAACATTCTCTGTAAGATGCTGGAATGTATGGTGTGTCGGCAGTTGGAATGGGTCCTGGAGTCACGTGTTCTACTGGCTCCATTTGAGGGTGGCTTCTGCCAGGGTCGCTCTGCCACTGATAATCTTGTCCCCTCAATTCTGCCATCCGAACAGTCTTTTCCAGATGCCAACACCAAGTTGCCATCTTTCTTGACTTTCCTAAAGCATATGACACTACCTGGCACCATCATATCCATGCCACATTGTATGAGTGGGGCCTCTGGGGCCTGAGTTCTGTATTGAGTGTATCTCTATTTTTAGTGGCCATTAACAGCCTAGCAGCAGCTGTAGGACTGTTGGTCTCCCCTTATCTGTATGCAGATGACATGTGCATTTCGTATTGCTCCTCCAGTACTGGTGTTGCTGAGCGGTGCCTGCAGGGAACCATTCACAAGGCGCAGTCATGGGCTCTAGCCCAGGCTTTCAATTTCCAGCCACGAAGTTGTGTTTCATGCATTTCTGTCAGTGTCGTTCATCCAGAGCCAGACATTATCTTAATGACGATCCACTCACTGTAGTGGAGA
Organism: Schistocerca americana; assembly: GCF_021461395.2. Lineage (NCBI taxonomy): Eukaryota > Metazoa > Arthropoda > Insecta > Orthoptera > Acrididae > Schistocerca > Schistocerca americana. The sequence goes on from NC_060123.1 coordinate 230,053,443, forward strand.
CATATCGATTCTTAGGACTGGTTTTTGATGCCCGATTGACTTGGCTACCTACCTTCATCAGCTTAAGCAGAAGTGCTGGCAGCACCTCAATGCCCTCCACTGCCTGAGCACCACTAACTGAGGTACAGATCGCTCTATGCTGCTGCAGCTCTACAGAGCCCTTGTTCAATCTCGCCTTGACTATTGGAGTCTGGTTTACAGTTTGGCAGAACCCTCAGCGGTGCATTTACTCAACCAGTGCACCACTGTGGCGTTCGCCAAGCGACGGGAGCTTTTGGAAAGAGTCCGGTGACCAGTGTCCTGGTGGAGGCCGGATTCCTTCCACTGAGGGTCCAACGTGCACAACTGCTTGTCAGTTATGTTGCACACGTTTGTAGTTCTCCTGAGCATCTGAATTACCGTCTCCTTTTCTCACCTGTGGCAGTTCATCTCTGCATCAGTGGCCCAGGTCAGGGCTCATGATCACGGTTCGCGTGCAATCCCTTCTGTCCAAACTGGAGTCCATCCCTTTACCATCTCTACTTCAGGTCCATTCCCGTATACCTCCATGGTGTACACTCTGGCAGAAGCTTCGTCTGGACCTTTTGCATGGCCCTAAGGACTCCGTTAACTCCGCTGTCACTTCCTCTCGATTCTTGACATGTTCCCATGTTCTGAAGTTGTTTACACCAACGGCTCAATGGCTGATGGTCGCATATGCTTTGCGTGTGTTCATGGAGGACATATTGAACAGCACTCCGTGCCAGATTGCTGCAGTGTTTTTGCTGCAGAGCTGGCGGCCATATCTCGTGCTCTTCAGCACAACCGCTCATGCCCTGGCGAGTCATTTCTCCAGTGTACTGACTCCTTGAGCAGCCTACAAGCTATCGACCAGTGCTACCCTCTCCATCCTTTGGTAGCATCCATTCAGGAGTCCGGCTATGCCCTGGAATGGTCCCGTTGTTCAGTGATGTTTATGTGGACCCCAGGACATGTCAGAATCCCATGCAACAAATTGCCGACACGCTGACCAAACAGGCTACATTGAAACTGCTCCTGGAGGTGGGTATCTCTGAAACTGACCTGCATTCTGTCTTAAACCGCAAGATTTTTCGGCTTTGGGGGACGGAGTGGCATAACAGTATGCACAACAAACTGCATGTCATTAAGGAGACTGCGAATGTGTGGAAGTCTTCCCTGTGATCTTCTCGCAGGAGTTCAGTTGTCTTTTGTTGGCTCCGCATTGACTGTGCGTGGCTCACACATTGTTAGCTCCTCTGTTGCAGGGACCCAGCTCAGTGTCGCTGTGGTTCCCAAATGACAGTCATCCACCTCTTGCTGGGCTGCCCACTTTTAGCTGCTTTGCAGTGGACTTTTAACTTTCTCAGGACTCTACCATCAGTGTTGGGCGACAATGCCTTAACAGCAGCTTTAGTTTTGCGTTTTATTCGTGAGGGTGGGTTTTATCATTTGATCTGAGTTTTAGTGCATGTCATTTGTCCCTCTGTGTCCTCCACCCTAAAAGTCACCCTAGGACTTTTAGGGTGGAGATTTTAATGTGGTGCAGAGTGGCTGGCTTCTCCTTTTTTATTCTCATGGTCAGCCAGCCATGGTAATCTGCTTTTTTGTTATTAATCTCTTCTCCTTGTTTCTTGCGTCTTTCTTGTCCTGTTTTGTGCATTATAATGTTTATTGTCCTTCTGGCGTTCTTCTGGTTCTTCCTTTCTCCTGTTACCGTGGCATACTTCTTCTTTGTTTTCTTCTTTTTCTTGGGTAATTGTTCTACTGCGAACAAGGGACCGACAACCTCACAGCTTGGTTCCTTTCTCCCCCTTTTATACCAACCAACCATCTTAACTTCTGGTGTGCTCCAGAGAAATGTGTTGGGACCCTTGCTGTTCTTGTTGAATATTAATAATCTCACAGACAGTATTAATAGTAACATCAGAAGTTTCCCAGATGACGCAGTTAATTATAATTAGGTATTGCCTGAAAAAAAGCTGCTCACACATTGCCACAAGTTGATAAGATTTCAGAACGCAGCAATGATTGGCAACATGCTGTAAATTTTCAGAAATATAAAATTGTCTCTTCACAAAACAAGAAACAGTAGTGTCCTGCAATAACAGTATCAATGAGTCACAGTCAGTTAACTCATACCAATACCTTTGTGTGAAAATGTGTAAGGATATGAAATGGAATATTCATATAGTCTCATTTTATAGGTAAAGCAGGTGTCAGTTAGATTCATTGGTAGATAGTAGGGAAAAAAAATCTGTCTACAAAGGAGATAGCTTATAAAAACATTTATGTGAATCATTCTGGAGTACTGCAAGGCGTGACCGACACCAAATAGGACTAACAAAGAGTATAGAAAGTATGGCAGCTTGAATAGTCACAAATGTGTTTGATCAGTAGGAGAGCACCACAGAGATATCGGGAAAACTGAACTGAACTGGCAGGAACTTGAAGATTGACACAGATTAACTGGTGAAAACATACTTTTAAAGTATCAAGAACCAAATTTGAGGAATCTGGAAATGTATACAACCACCTCTGTATAACTTGTACAGGAACCTTGAGACAGGATTAAACTACTTACAATGTGTACAGAGACATTTAAGCAATCATTCTTCCTGTCCTAATAATTGGCGCAATGGAAACCACCTTATGCTATACACTTCAGTGGTTCGCAGAGTATGGATGTAGGTTGTTAAGGCTTGATTGGTGTCAGGAGGGTGTAAACAATAATCTTGAATAGTTCATTTTGAAACATATATAGTCCTGTAGCAAGATCTGAGAGATGGTGAGAGCTCTTTTGGATGTTGCAATTCGGCATGATTGGTGTGTGAAACAGTTTGATGTAAATACTGCATTTGTCACCAGTATTTTGGAGGAAATGTACATCCATCGGCCATTGGGCTTTCTAATGGTGCAGGACATGTATGTAACTTGCTGAAAAATAATATGGTTTGAAGCAAGCTTCAAACTGATGTTACAAATGTTTCGTTGAATTTCTCAGTGAATTTAATTAGTTGGAGAGCTGTGCTGATCTGTTTCTGTTTGTTTTACAGTGTAAACATAGTACTGCTTTTTCATATTGATGACTTCTTATGGGCTGTGCTGATTCACTAGTAAATTTATTTGACAGTTGGCTAATTGTTTCCAGGTTACTGTAGATGCTGCTGCTGTTGATTTTGATTATTACTACATGAGATTATAATGAAGAAGTTTGACAAATTTATTCAGATACATCATTTTGTATAGATGAAGTGAATTTTATAGAAATATAACATGAAGGACGCAAAGTTGTTAGCTTGAACCAGGGTGGATAGTTTGCGAATCACCTCATTCCATTTATTGCTGAACTGTATTGAGAGTTTTCTTACATGTTGTTAATGTTGCTTAGAGAATCCAGTATTCAGTGATACTGATGCAGAATGTATTGCTGAAATGAATACTTAGATGTGTTATATTAACAATTGCAGATGAAGATAAGTGTGATGGTAGAGTAGATACAAATATCGAAATTTCAAGTGACACTAATCGTACTGAAGACAAGTACATGAGATAGTCAACACGTGGCGTTATTCTCAAGTCTAGGTGGTCAGCTTAGGTGGAAAATTAAGGCAGATTAATGTGTTGCTCTCTCGTCAATGGAAGTTGAGTATGTGACTACAGGCTTTACTTCCAGATCACTTAGCTTTTGAAAGAAGTTACTATTGTTTAAACGTTAGTTCCTAACTGAAAATACGTGAAGTGCCCAAGTTTATTAACGAATCAAGATTTTGTGAGAAATCTAAACACACAGACATACAGTATCATTATATTCATAGAAACTAAAGCAGTTTTTGATTGCCTGTTTCTTTATTTAATGCAGTCAGTTTAGTTAAATACAGAAATCTGTGATCAAAGACAGTTGTAGTTTCTATGAGTTATTAAACATTGGTTTCCTGAAATCTTACAGTTGATTATGTCATCCCTCATCATCATTGTATTCATTGACTGGTTGAGGATAACGAGATTAGAATGTGTTAAACACCAACCAGGATACAGACATCTGATGTTCTTACAAAAGGGTTAAAATTTTTGAAGTCACATTTGATGATGAAGCTTGTTGACATTGTGTCAGCTTCATGAGAGAAAACATTGCAGGAGAGTGTGAAAGTATTTGTTTGTTCATTAATAGTTTTTGAACATGTGGCAATTTTACTGTATCTTAATAACCTTTGAACATTTGAACTAGTGATACCGAAAGTCTTCGGTGCAGTTATAGCTATGTTGTTGGTGTCAAATGATCATTGTGCCAAATCACAGTGTGGATTACTGTCATGCTTTTAATGAGTAAAATTCCAGTTTAACTTCACATTCTATAAAACAGCAGCTAGAATGATCAAGTCATGCAAACACCTGTGAGTAGCAACCTGCAGAACTGTGAAGTGGAATAATCACATAATCTCAGTTTTAGGTAAATCAAATGAAAATCCTTTTTGTACCTTAATATGCTTTGCATGTCCATGTCCACATGCCTTTGCTTGGGTGCAGGTCTTCTTTTATCCTAGCAAAGATGCTTTGTGATGAATTATATAATTGCATGTACTTATTTTGCGTCACTAAATGCAGCTTAATGGAAAGTCAGTATTTTTATCCACCTAGAGCAGCTGACCTTTCTTTTCTTTTCCACTCTTCATTTTCATGCAAGAAGGGAGAAAATACTTTTATGATTTTCTGTACTTGAAGTGTACTATGGAACTGGAAACATTCCATAATGTCCAGGAAGCTGTAAACCGTGTTATCCATTTATTGGAAATCAACTTGTTATGAAAAGTGTTAAATTATTATGCGTTGTTGTTTTCCATTTTTGTGTTACAGTTACTGAATTTTGTGGAAACAACTTTACTGTTCTCTGACAGTGGAGTAGATATGAACATAATTAAATGGAATCGTGTAGTTTTACTACATGGCCCTCCTGGTACAGGAAAAACTTCATTGTGTAAAGCTCTTGCACAAAAGTTGGCCATTCGACTGGGGCATCGATATACGCATGGAGAATTTATTGAAATCAACAGCCACAGCTTATTTTCTAAGTGGTTTTCAGAGGTATTGATTTTATGTATATTCATGGACATTTGTTGGTTTTCATTAGCTTACTAAGAAAAAGAAGAAACTGTTCAATATTGTACATTTAGCGATCATTTACAGAGTGGTAAACTGGTGACCAAGATGTTCTCCAAGATTCAAGAATATATTGAAAATCCTAATGCCCTTGTTTGTGTGTTGATTGATGAGGTGGAAAGCTTAACACATGCTAGGAAATCTGCTCTTGCAGGTACTGAGCCTTCTGACTCTATTCGAGTAGTCAATGCCGTTCTAACACAGATTGATCAGATACAAAGGTAAATTGTCTCATTGATATCAGGTGTATGTTTATGGGTCTTCCTTAACATTCGTTTTCATGTACTATTTTTTTTTAATCACAACAGGTATCGCAATGTATTAGTTTTAGCAACATCCAATGTGACTGGGGCAATAGACACAGCATTTGTGGACCGTGCTGACATAAAACAGTACATTGGGCCGCCTTCACCATTTGCAATATATAAAATATTTTTATCTTGTATTGAAGAACTTCAAAGGGTAATTTATTTGAAGTATATCTGTCTGCTTTTTACATAAATTCATGTTCTTTTTTTTTATTGCCTTCTTGTTTTAGACTGGCATCATTACATCCAATGACAGCCTTATGAACCTGAAGTTGCTTCAGTTGTCCTCATCAGAATCTACAGAAGGCACAAAAAATAATCTCACTAAAAACAGTTTGTTCCTGCTTAACATAGCCAGGTTTGAAAATTAAAGCGTAACTGAATTTTGTTAATAGTACATCCTATGAAAACACCTCTGTAAAATTCTATTACAAACAAATTATTTCATATTAGAAACTGACATGTCTCTTTGTAATTCAACTATCTTACGTGCACTCCAGTAAATTGTGGATAATTGACATTTTGGCTTATTCATTTCTCCAGGAAAAGTGAAGGTCTAAGTGGAAGGTCACTCAGAAAAATTCCATTTTTAGCACATTCGTACTATATTCAGAAACAAACAACGTCATTGGAAGAATTCCTTGAAGCAATGGAAAAAACTGTATTGAAACAGTTACAGGACCAAAAATTTTCCTTTGGAGGAGTACCACATAAAAATAGTGGTTGCAACTGTGTTGGATGATGCAACCACACTGTTTCCCTTTTTTAGGTGAGCACTAACAAGACCTTTTTTACTTTTCTTTGTTGCGTTATTGCAATAAAGCACATTTGTCAAATATGCTAACAACTGCTGCTAATATTTTGATTATGAGGTAGACTGTAAATATATTAAAAGCAGGAGAAAATAAATTTAAAAAAAATGTTTCAAGAATTTGTACAAATAGTGTTTTGCTTGTTCATAATTTATCCACGGATAACTAATAAATTATCTTGGTTTCCTTGCAGGTACTTATGCACCATTTCTTGGTAGATAACATGTGAAATATAAGCTTGCAGTAAAATGAGATTTTTACTGTCTGCAGCATACGCATATGAGCTACAAATGGTGAAGTGTGTGTTAAATTGTGACAAAGTGTAATATTTTTACATGTAAGATCTAAATATTGTACATCTAGTGAAGTCTGTTGTATAAGTAAATTAAAGAGACAAACATTTTTTCTAAAAAAGGGAAGAAATTTTACTGGAGACCATTAGATAAGACATAGAATTTTGATGTCTTCATTTGAAATTGGTAAATTGCTTGAATGAGAGCTACTGAAAACTACTGAGTTGTGAAATATGAATATGTAATGTCTTTGACATTGCTAGAGAACTGTGCTAACTGTTTAATTGAGGCTACTATAATTTTTAACTTTGCTTCTTCACGCAGTGGGCTCTAAATATTTCTCAGTTACATGTTATAATAGAGGGAAACATTCCACATAGGAAATATATATCTAAAAACAAAGATGATGTGACTTACCAAATGAAAGTGCTGGCAGGTCGACAGACACAAACAAACACAAACATACACACAAAATTCAAGCTTTCGCAACAAACTGTTGCCTCATCAGGAAAGAGGGAAGGAGAGGGAAAGACGAAAGGAAGTGGGTTTTAAGGGAGAGAGTAAGGAGTCATTCCAATCCCGGGAGCGGAAAGACTTACCTTAGGGGGAAAAAAGGACGGGTATACACTCGCACACACACACATATCCATCCACACATATACAGACACAAGCAGACATACACAGTTGTCTGCTTGTGTCTGTATATGTGTGGATGGATATGTGTGTGTGTGCGAGTGTATACCCGTCCTTTTTTCCCCCTAAGGTAAGTCTTTCCGCTCCCGGGATTGGAATGACTCCTTACCCTCTCCCTTAAAACCCACTTCCTTTCGTCTTTCCCTCTCCTTCCCTCTTTCCTGATGAGGCAACAGTTTGTTGCGAAAGCTTGAATTTTGTGTGTATGTTTGTGTTTGTTTGTGTCTGTCGACCTGCCAGCACTTTCATTTGGTAAGTCACATCATCTTTGTTTTTAGATATCAGTTACATGTTACACGCAAATGTCATTTAACTATGGTGATGAGCTTCTTCTTCACAAAATTTTTTTCAAACTTCACACTAATGCATATCTCCCTTCCCTTCTCTGGTCTCTGACTGTGTATCTATCTAGCTTGCTAGCTGCCTATCTCCAACTGTGCTTATTTAAGTTATATGCACTTCGTCCAACTTGTCTACCTGTGCAGGAGACACAATGAACTCTGCCCTGGTTATGTACAATAAAACTTGCTAGAATGGAATTGTGTGGGACTAAAATAACTTTCCAAGTTGGGTAAGTTGCCAGAATACACAAAACTCACTAGGCTATATAAAATTTGGCACAGATCATGGACAAAAGCAAAAATTTGTAATTGTGCGCACATTTACTTAACTTCACTCCTGCACATTAGATGTTTATTCACTGTGTATTGTAGAATAAAACACTAGACTCGTACATTGGTTGATAAATGATATGGGATTTCTGTGGTTTTATTCATTGTTGTACATACATACATACATACATATTATTTCCATGTTTGTTTGTGTTATATTTCACATTTTTCGCTACATACTGTATTCTACAGTTTATAAGATGCACTTAAATTTCTAATTTTTTAAAAAGTAATTTCACCATTTTTATTACTATATAACAAAGCCAGACTAACAAAATTCCCCTGTTTATAAAACTGAACTAACCTTTAAAATCACTGAAAATCATAATCAGAAATTTCTTCTTCTTCTTCTTCTTCTTCTTCCTCTTCCTCCTCCTCCTCCTCCTCCTCCTCCTCCTCTTCCTCTTCCTCCTCTTCCTCTTCGTCAAAAATCATCATTGTCCTCTTCGTACATAGGATGGTCTTCACTACTATCAATAGCATTACTTATGCTGCACTTCTTGAAAGATTTAACAATAATGTTTTCTCTCACTCTAGATTGAGACATCAAGAGGTTGCAATTTTGAAGTAAGTCCTCCCACAATAACAGCAAGCTCTGTTTTCAATAAAGCATTTTGCTTCTCTTCCACACACTGTTAATCCATTATTTCATACCAGCGTCGTCCATCCAACTCTTGTCGTGTACGCGAACACCATGGTATTTCAGATGGTTTTGGCATTGTGTTGTACTTGAAGATGATCATTGGACTAAGTTTAATACTGTCAGCACAACATGAAAGGACAATAGTGTAGTTCTTTTTTTCTGTGCACTTGTGTTTATAGTTGCAGTATTTGTGCCTTTCATGATAACAGTTCTGTTACTCGCCACATCAATTGTCAGAGGAGTTTTACATCTACATCTTCATCTACATGTATACTCTGCAAATCACATTCAAGTGCCTGGCAGAGGGTTCATTGAACCACCTTCACAATTCTATATTATTCCAATCTATAGTGCGTGAAAAGAACGAACACATGTATCTTTCCGTACGAGCTCTGGATTCACTTATTTTATTGTGGTGGTCGTTTCTCCGTATGTAAGTCGGTCTCGACAAAATATTTTTGCATTTGGATGAGAAAGTTGGTGATTGGAATTTTGTGAGAAGATTCCAACGCAATGAAAAACGCCTTTCTTTTAATGATGTCCAGCCCAAATCCTGTATCATTTCAGTGACACTTTCTCCTATATTTCGCGATAATACAAAATGTGCTGCCCTTCTTTGAACATTTTTGATGTACTCAGTCAGTCCTATCTGGTTTGGACCCACACCACAGAGCAGTATTCTAAAAGACAACGACCAAGCGTAGTGTTGGCAGACTCCTTAGTAGATCTGTTACATTTTCTAAGTGTCGCTGGCTGCGGTGGCCGAGCAGTTCTAGGTGCTTCAGTCCAGAACCGCGCGACTGCTGTGATCGCAGGTTGGAATCCTGCCTCGGGCGTGGGTGTGTATGATGTCCTTAGGTTAGTTAGGTTTAAGTAGTTCTAAGTTCTAGGGGACTGATGACTTTCAGATGATAAGTCCCGTAGTGCTCAGACCATTTGAACCATTTTTTTAAGTGTCCTGCCAATAAAATGCAGTCTTTGGTTAGCCTTCCCCCACAACATTTTCTTTGTGTTCCTTCAAATTTAAGTTGTTCATAATTGTAATTCTTAGGTATTTTGTTAAATTTACGGCCTTTATATTTGACTGATTTATCGTATAACTGAAGTTTAACGGATTCCTTTTAGCACTGATGTGGATAATGTCACACTTTTCATTATTTAGGGTCAATTGCCAATATTCACACCCTACAGATCTCTCTTCTAAATCATTTTGCAGTTGTTCTGATCTTCTGATGACTTTATTAGTCGATAAACGACAATGTCATCTGCAGACAACCTTAGGCAGCTGCTCAGATTGTCTCCCAAATCGTTTATGTAGATAAGGAACAGCAAAGAGCATATAACACTACCTTGAGGAACACTAGAAATAACTTCTATTTTACTCGATGACTTTCCATCAATTACTTTGAACTGTGACCTCTCTGACAGGAAGTCTTTACTCCAGTCACATAACTGAGACAATATTCCATAAGCACACAGTTTCACTATAAGCCCCTTGTGTGGTACAGTGTCAATAGCCTTCTGGAGATCCAGAAATACAGAATCGATCTGAAATCCCTTGTCAATAGCACTCAACACTTCGTTTGGATAAATCACAAGAATGATGTTTTCTAAACCCATGTTGACTGTGTGTCAATAGACCATTTTCTTCTAGGTAATTCTTAATGTTTGAACACAGTATATGTTCCAGAATCCTGCTCCATATCGACATTAATGATACGAGCCTGTAATTTAGTAGATTACTCCTACTCCCTTGAGCCTGTAATTTAGTAGATTACTCCTACTCCCTTTCTTGAATATTGCTGTGACCTGTGCAACTTTCCATTCTTTGGGTACGGATCTTTCATTGAGCGAATGGTTGTGTATGATTGTTAAGTATGGAGCTAATGCATCAGCATACTCTGAAAGGAACCTAATTGGTATACAGTCTGAACCAGAAGACTTGCTTTTATTCAGTGATTTAGGTTGTTTCACTACTCCAAGGATATTTACTTCTGTGTTACTCATGTTGGCAGTCGTTCTTGGTTCAGATTCTGGAATATTTCCTTAGTCTTCTTTTGTGAAGGCATTTCGGAAGGCTGTGTTTAGTAACTCTGCTTTGGCAGCACTGTCTTCGATAGTATCTCCGTTACTATCGCACAGAGAAGGCATTGATTGTTTCTTGTTGATAACATACTTCACATACGACCAGAATCTCTCTGGGTTTTCTGCCAGGTTTCGAGATGAAGTTTTGTTGTAGAAATTATTATAAGCATCTTGCATTGAAGTGCGCGCTAAATTTCGAGCTTCTGTAGATCACCAATCTTGGGGATTTTGCGTCTGTTTAAATTTGGCATGTTTGTTTCATTGTTTCTGCAACAGTGTTCTGACCCGTTTTTTATATCAAGGAGGACCAGTTCTGCCGTTAATTTATTTGGTATAAATCCCTCAATTGCTGCTGATACTACTTCTCTGAATTCAAGCCACATCTGACCTACACTTATATCAGTACTTCGGAAGGAGTGTAGATCATATCTCAGCAGTGTCAAGTGGATTTTTGTCTGCTTTTTTGAATAGGTATATTTTTCCTTTACTTTGGAGGATTTGGGGGTTACATTATTTAAGCTTGCTATGACAACCCTGTGTTCACTAATCCCTGTATCCGTTTTGATACTCGTTATTAACTCAGGATTATTTGTTGCTAAGAGGTCAAGTGTGTTTTCACAACTGTTTACTATTCGCGTTGGCTCATGAAATAACTGCTTGAAATAAATTTCGTCCATATTTGCTATTCGGCTTAGTTCTTCGCTGGTTTGCCTTTGATATTGAATAATAAAGTGGTGGAGAGAGAATATTTTTCTCTTCATACTCGTGGCATTTTCTGAGATTTTGGTTTTATTTTGCATGACACTTACAAACCTGTAGCACCATCCAACTCCACCCTTGAAGTCCATTAAGCTCCACTGTAACGTTAGCTTACGAGCATTATTTGAATCATTTTTGTATTAATTCCAGTGCCATTTGGACAGTGTCCTTGAATCTATTTCAGTACGTCATCATGTAGTTTCGGCCATTTTGCAATCAGTTGTCTGTCCATTTAGTCATCGTCAGTTTTTTCAGTTCTTCTTTACTAGCCCACCAATCGCAAATGATTTTTTCTGTCAGTGGAGGACCGAAATGCTACTCAGCATCTCTGTTTCCATGTTCTTCTGCACATGTTTCAATTTATAGCCTGCATCGTATGAATGCCTTTTATTTTTTTCCATTATGAAACTAGCTACTAACAAAAATTCTGTACTGTTACCAATAACACAAATCACTTTCAATTCAAGTTCATTGGCACCATAGACTGCAGTGATGCATCGTAGGCTGGACAGCGTTCTGGGTTTGTGGTGGCAGAGCAAACTTGTGAATCCCTTGTTGAAACTTGTTAGCAAACTTGTGAATCCCTGCAAGTCATGTTCATCACATCGGTGCATTGCTGCTGCCAGTGATACGTGATATGTCATTTATTCATCTCATTATGTACAGTTTTCAAATCATTTGATTTGATGTATAGGAGACTTGTCAAGGTTTACAAAAGAAACTTTTTTCACTTTTTTAAGAGAAATACAAAAGTTTACATTATATTTTACATTTCTAAATTACAGCTACACATGTACATCAAATAATACATGTAATACAATACCTGTGTTCAGACTGTGAAGCTGTCCTCAATTAATTCATCGACAGAATAGTAACCCTTTTCCACCAAAAGAGCAAAGAGCAATCTTTTCAGTGAACCAAGCTCCATTTTAAATATATTACTGTCTTTTATTTTATTGAAAATTTTTTTAAACCCGTATACTCTGGCATTTAGGCATAAAGTTTTAAATGATGTGTTGGAAGTTTGAAGTTCTCTCTGTGGTGAGTGCTGTAGTTGTGGTCAAAATGGATTGATTTTTATATAGAAACACCACCATCTCATATATGTAAAGTGAGGAGACATATAGTATTTTTAAATTTTTTAACAGTGGGCGACAGGATTCCCCCTTTTTTTCCCCAACACATATTTCTAATCACTTTCTTTTGTAATATTAGTAGCCTAGTGACATTTGCTGAATTTCCCCAGAAGATTATGCCATAACAAGGAGTAACTGACTCAAAGTAGCAGTGATAAACTATCTTTCTGGTATCCATGTTTGTGGCACCTGACAAAATACACATTGCAAATGCTAAGTTGTTCAGTTTATTTGCTAAGTAATCTATGTGTACCTTCCAATTTAAATTTTTGTCAAGATTTAGGCCTAAGAACTTCATGTGGTTTGATCTGTGATATACTGGTCATTGCAAGTTATCTTTATTTCAGTCCTTTCTACTGATTTAGCTTCAAATTGCATCATTTTGGTTTTAGTTACATTTAGTTTTAGTCCATTTTGATAGAACCAAGATTCAAGTTTTTTAAAAATATTTTTGGCTTTTTCTGGAATATTTTCAGATACCTCATTTTCAATTGGAGCTGATGTATCATCAGCAAATAAGACTGAATGAACATCAATAGCAAGTGGTAGGTTATTTACGTAAAAAAGAAACAGATAGGGACCCAATATCGAACCTTGTGGGACTCCTTGGGGAACTGTTTTCCAGTCTGATGAATAATTGGTTCCATTTGAAGTTAAAATTACTCTTTGTTTCCTACCTGACAGGTAAGAGCTAAACCATTTTAAAGCAGTGTCCCTGATTACATACATCTGTAATTTGTGGAGGAATAATGCATGGTTCACGGAATCGAAAGCTTTAGTTAGATCACAGAATATTCCTGTGACCTTTCTACCTTTATCTAACGTGGAGCATATTTTTTGGATAAACTCATTTATAGCATTCACGGTGCTTTTACCCTGTTGGAATCCGAACTGGTTTTTAAAAATTTATATCATTTAGAGTAAGAAATTTATTAATTTGTTTTGCTGCAATCTTTTCAAACACTTTAGAGAAGATCGGCGGTAATTCCCCATATCTTCTGTCGATCCTTTCTTGAATAAAGGTTTGATCTCAGCATATTTCAATTCAGTTGATTCCAGTGTTGCCTGATAGAGATAGGTTTCCTGCAGCATTGAAAATATGGCCATTTTTAAGACTGTCAGGACTTTTAAATCAAACACTAGACATTTTTATATTAATTTCAAGTATAAGACGCACCTGAATTTTGGAGGCAATTTTTTGAAGAAAAAATGTGTCTTATAATCTGTTAATCTTATAACCTGTTTTTTTCTACTCAGTTTTTTGCGCAATACAGTAGTTCCAACAGCTTGGGAGAATTTTTGTGTGCTGGAAATTGCATAACATGGTTTGTGTGATCAACAGCTTCTTCAGACATATTAATTTTTGTAATGACATCATTTTGCTCCACCTCTTCCTTTGTTTCTTCCTGATCTTATTCTGTGTTGTGGATTTCTATTATATCTGTTGCTGAAGTAAAAGTGGACTGAGTTGACAGAAAGTCATCACCTTGAATGTAGTTGTCTGCACTAAATGAAATGTTTTGCATTTTAATAAATTCGGCTGTGGCTGCCAATATTTCTTGTGCTTCAATGACTGCAGAAATGTCTCATTTTTGACCTCCAAGCCTGCTTTGTTGAAGCACTTAGTAACAGCCAAGCCAATCCAATTTACTCCATCCAGGACGAAAACTGACCATGCAAGAGCAAACACACTTTCGGGTTCATCAACACTAAGAATAAGAGACTGCATGAATAATCGCCAGTAACGGACTTGAATGTGTAACTAACCTCTGGCACACGGGTTGTATAAGACTAGTAGAACCTGATGGGAACCAAGCCAGTTTCTCTTTCGATGACAAGACTTTCAGGTGGCAGGAATAGGAGAACTTGGTGATTTCTTTTTTTCCTTTTGGCAGTGAAAGAGCCCAGCCATTGTTCCACAAGACTACTCATCATCCATGCCATTTTAATGCTTCACCATGTTACTGAAAGCTTACTGATGTCTTTGTTTTTGAAACAATGCTGTTTTGCCACATCTCCACCAGTATCTTCTACATTTTACCTAATTAATGTGTTTCCACATAGCCATAGAGTTCTTGGGCATCTTTCCACCAGTGGACTTTTTATCTCAAACTGCTAGAGATTTTGAAGACAGTGCACAATAAAACAGTCTCATTTCATCGGCATTGAACATGCCTTCTGCATCATAATTCACAATTAGGTTGTACAGTATTGTCTTCCATTCTGTTGCTATATTTCCTGCACATCCTTCATTCCACATGATGATGTGCCTAGCTTTGAAACTGTCCAGCCATCCTGAGGATACCTTAAAATACATTTCCAAGCAAGTTAGTGACTTTCAGAGCTTGCTCTGCAACATAGGTCCAGACAAAGTAAGTTTTTTGCCCGTGCACTTTTGAACCATTCCCACACTATTTCGTTAATTTCTTGATGTCTCATCTTCATAGTCCTTTTTTTCATTCGCCTGTTACCTTTCATCTATTCATCCCATATCTTATCGTTTCACTAAGTGTTAGCGACTCATACTTTTTGTTCAACATAATTTTATCTCTTAAAGCGCTACTAGTCAACTGAAACTAGCTGAAAATAATGCAGATAGTGCATTTTGTAGGAATACTTGACTTTGCCATGTGAAACCATTGTAAATGGGACAACATCCTTGTAGAAAAATCTTTCCTGCATTATGCAATGAATTAGTAATAAAGTCTTGAGATTTACATTCTGCTTCTGTGTTTAGGCACATTCTGCTTTATACAAAAATATTGCATATGAAATTGTACTGAATTCATTGGAACTGAATTACTTTTACAGTTTAGGCTTATTTCCGAATTATACACGTTCTGATTGATCAAGTTTTACTCTGTTCGAAACTGTCTAAACATTAGAGATGTTTCTGATTATTCAGAACACTAGCCACAACTGTTCACAAGCAAAAGAACAGAAAGTATGTGGTATAAGTTGAGGGCTGTATGGAGTCTGAATGATACCTTCATGTATTTATAGTCAAACATTGGCTAGTTGTCAACTTGCACATGCTTGTTGTCCCAATGAAAGTATTGGGCAGAAGTTAAGAAACTGCACTTATAATTGAAGTTCCATTTTTTTCTAAAGTACTTTGTGTTATTACTAGGTTGGTTCCTCAATAAAACTATTTCAGATTTCTTCCACAGTACCGTACTTGTTCATCTTAGCAAGCACTCTGTTTCTACTGGTCTAAATGTTAACATTACATTCTGCTCTCTTCTTGCATAAATTGGCTAAAATGTATGCCATACATCACATTTTGATCCAAAAAGAGCATTTAAATAAACTAACAATAAAATGTTAAACTGCATGAAATGTTTGTTGAAGCTGCCACAAAATGAGGCCAGAGCAGTATCTGTATGTTGTGGAATTGAGTCAAATGAACTTCAAAAGTTTCAGCAAGTGAAGTTGGGCAGTTTTGAGACACTGGATTCAGATCTGGAAAGCGTGTGTTTCGATCCCCCATTCGTCATCCAACGGTTTACCTAAATCACTTAATGTGTGTTTGGCCCTGCTCTTGTAACACCATAAAGCCAACTCTCCCACCCTTATCAATAAAAAAATGGGCTTTATCTTTATTAATGTGAAACTTATTTTGATTTAATAGTTATAACAAACTTGTCGTGCACTTATTTACATTTATCACATTACTGCACTGAATATTTGTAGAGTTCAGACTAGATGCAACAAGTTATTTGATATTTGTAATAATATATATACATCATTCAATTCTACCTGGAAATTCATCAGTGGAGTATAAGGAGATGGTTACCAATAAATATTTTAAGCTCCTCTTAAAGTGAACTTTAACTAGTGTGGAGTAATGTTTTGACTGCTGGCAGGTTACTGAAAATGTGTGTCCCTGGATAATGGATACCTTTCTGGTCCAAAGAAAATTACTTTAAATCATAGTGAAGATTTCTAGTAATGATTCCTTAAATTGAGCTTTTGGTTTAAAAAAATAGGTGTTAGTCATGACAAATTCCATTAAGGAATAAATATATTGGGAGGCAGTAGTTAGTGTCCCAAGTTCTGTGAACAGACCTGTGCAGGAGATTTTTGAGATCACACCACAAATAATTGATATTCCACTCTGTTGGACAATAAAAACTGTAGCATGGCTAGATGAGTCGCCCAAAAAATTATCCTGTATGACATTGTGTAATGAAGGTACTGGTAATTGAACTATGGTAACAGTTTTATTTTTATATCACCTGTGTTGACAACATCTCCATTGCAAATAAAGATTTGTTTAGGTGCTGCAGCATTTCTGTAGTATGCTCCTCACAGTTGAATTTCTTATCAAGTTATAATCCCAAGAATGTATCATTGTCAGCCTCTTTTATCTACTTCTCATCGTATTTTAGAGGGATTCAACCTTTTACAAGTTCTGAAGTTTATATCGTGTGCTGCTACAAAATTTAGTGACAAATAATTGGCTAGAAATCATTTATCAGTGTCCACAGAAACTTCATCAACCAATCTTTCTAAAACCATAATTTATTAGTTATTTGTTGCAATGTCAGTATCGTTTGCAAACAAAACAAACTAGGCATCTGGTGGCAGTACTAATGAGAGGTCATTAATATTAACAAGATAAAGTAGGGCCATAAGACAGTACTTGATGCTATAATTATACTGATTAGTTTATTTTTCAAACTGAAGATTAGTTTGCCCTAATCTTTCTCAAAATTTGGTATCTTTCTGCCCCCCCTCCCCCCCCATGCACCTGCCCTCCCCAGAAAAAAGGTATTGCCCTGACACTTGTAAATACTGGTAATTTCAGCTATTGG
Source organism: Schistocerca americana (assembly GCF_021461395.2). NCBI lineage: Eukaryota > Metazoa > Arthropoda > Insecta > Orthoptera > Acrididae > Schistocerca > Schistocerca americana. The sequence goes on from NC_060123.1 coordinate 230,070,814, forward strand.
CCCAACCACTTTACCCTTATTCTTTCTGTTGGGATGAAGGCCATGATTAGTCTAATTCCATTACAGATATGACATCAATGCGTGACCATGCACTCAAATGTAAGCAGCTGTTCCAACTCAACCTTTACTGACAGAAGAGTCCAAGCAGGTTGGTCACGACATCTCAGAACAGATATACGTTCGACACTGGTATGTTAAAATGTTGATGCTATCATTACCAGGTCTTATTTTTGTCAACTAAATTTAGCTGAATTTTCATCACTACATTCACCAACTTGACATTAGTAGTGCACATATATTTCTCATTTGTGAATACTTGTGGAAAACGATAAATACCCTGCAGTGAGAAATGTGCAGCTACTCTGCCAATCTGTTGATGATCTTTCCCCTAAAATGGCAACTGTTGTATTAACTGATTCCCTGCAGTAGGCAGAACACCTGATACGTCAAAACATGTACGCTTAACTTGCTTAAACAACAAAACTCTGGTAGATTTGCACAAGAACGTACACCATACGTCAATGGTAATATTTTTTAGCTTTCATGGGAGGTTTCCTCCCCCCATGAACCACGGACCTTGCCGTTGGTGGGGAGGCTTGCGTGCCTCAGCGATACAGATAGCTGTACCGTAGGTACAACCACAACGGAGGGGTATCTGTTGAGAGGCCAGACAAACGTGTGGTTCCTGAAGAGGGGCAGCAGCCTTTTCAGTAGTTCCAAGGGCAACAGTCTGGATGATTGACTGATCTGGCCTTGTAACAATAACCAAAATGGCCTTGCTGTGCTGGTACTGCGAACGGCTGAAAGCAAGGGGAAACTACGGCCGTAATTTTTCCCGAGGGCATGCAGCTTTTACTGTATGATTAAATGATGATGGCGTCCTCTTGGGTAAAATATTACGGAGGTAAAATAGTCCCCCATTCGGATATCCGGGCGGGGACTACTCAAGAGGATGTCGTTATCAGGAGAAAGAAAACTGGCATTCTACGGATCGGAGCGTGGAATGTCAGATCCCTTAATCGGGCAGGTAGGTTAGAAAATTTAAAAAGGGAAATGGATAGGTTAAAGTTAGATATAGTGGGAATTAGTGAAGTTCGGTGGCAGGAGGAACAAGACTTCTGGTCAGGTGACTACAGGGTTATAAACACAAAGTCAAATAGGGGTAATGCAGGAGTAGGTTTAATAATGAATAGGAAAATAGGAATGCGGGTAAGCTACTACAAACAGCATAGCGAACGCATTATTGTGGCCAAGATAGACACGAAGCCCATGCCTACTACAGTAGTACAAGTTTATATGCCAACTAGCTCTGCAGATGACGAAGAAATTGAAGAAATGTATGATGAAATAAAAGAAATTATTCAGATAGTGAAGGGAGACGAAAATTTAATAGTCATGGGTGACTGGAATTCGAGTGTAGGAAAAGGGAGAGAAGGAAACGTAGTAGGTGAATATGGATTGGGGCTAAGAAATGAAAGAGGAAGCCACCTGGTAGAATTTTGCACAGAGCACAACTTAATCATAGCTGACACTTGGTTTAAGAATCATGATAGAAGGTTGTATACATGGAAGAACCCTGGAGATACTAAAAGGTATCAGATAGATTATATAATGGTAAGACAGAGATTTAGGAACCAGGTTTTAAATTGTAAGACATTTCCAGGGGCAGATGTGGACTCTGACCACAATCTATTGGTTATGACCTGTAGATTAAAACTGAAGAAACTGCAAAAAGGTGGGAATTTAAGGAGATGGGACCTGGATAAACTGAAAGAACCAGAGGTTGTACAGAGTTTCAGGGAGAGCATAAGGGAACAATTGACAGGAATGGGGGAAAGAAATACAGTAGAAGAAGAATGGGTAGCTTTGAGGGATGAAGTAGTGAAGGCGGCAGAGGATCAAGTAGGTAAAAAGACGAGGGCTAGTAGAAATCCTTGGGTAACAGAAGAAACATAGAATTTAATTGATGAAAGGAGAAAATATAAAAATGCAGTAAATGAAGCAGGCAAAAAGGAGTACAAACGTCTCAAAAATGAGATCGACAGGAAGTGCAAAATGCCTAAGCAGCGATGGCTAGAGGACAAATGTAAGGATGTAGAGGCTTATCTCACTAGGGGTAAGATAGATACTGCCTACAGGAAAATTAAAGAGACCTTTGGAGATAAGAGAACCACTTGTATGAATATCAAGAGCTCAGATGGAAACCCAGTTCTAAGCAAAGAAGGGAAAGCAGAAAGGTGGAAGGAGTATATAGAGGGTCTATACAAGGGCGATGCACTTGAGGTCAATATTATGGAAATGGAAGAGAATGTAGATGAAGATGAAATGGGAGATACGATACTGCGTGAAGAGTTTGACAGAGCACTGAAAGACCTGAGTCGAAACAAGGCCCCCGGAGTAGACAACATTCCATTGGAACTACTGACAGCCTTGGGAGAGCCAGTCCTGACAAAACTCTACCATCTGGTGAGCAAGATGTATGAAACAGGCGAAATACCTTCAGACTTCAAGAAGAATATAATAATTCCAATCCCAAAGAAAGCAGGTGTTGACAGATGTGAAAATTACCGAACAATCAATTTAATAAGTCACAGCTGCAAAATACTAACTCGAATTCTTTACAGACGAATGGAAAAACTAGTAGAAGCCGACCTTGGGGAAGATCAGTTTGGATTCCGTAGAAATACAGGAACACCTGAGGCAATACTGACGTTACGACTTATCTTAGAAGAAAGATTAAGGAAAGGCAAACCTACGTTTCTAGCATTTGTAGACTTAGAGAAAGCTTTTGACAATGTTGACTGGAATACTCTCTTTCAAATTGTAAAGGTGGCAGGTGTAAAATACAGGGAGCGAAAGGCTATTTACAATTTGTACAGAAACCAGATGGCAGTTATAAGAGTCGAGGGACAAGAAAGGGAAGCAGTGGTTGGGAAGGGAGTAAGACAGGGTTGTAGCCTCTCCCCGATGTTATTCAATCTGTATATTGAGCAAGCAGTAAAGGAAACAAAAGAAAAATTCGGAGTAGGTATTAAAATCCATGGAGAAGAAATAAAAATGTTGAGGTTCGTCGATGACATTGTAATTCTGTCAGAGACAGCAAAGGACTTGGAAGAGCAGTTGAACGGAATGGATGGTGTCTTGAAGGGAGGATATAAGATGAACATCAACAAAAGCAAAACGAGGATAATGGAATGTAGTCGAATTAAGTCGGGTGATGTTGAGGGTATTAGATTAGGAAATGAGACGCTTAAAGTAGTAAAGGAGTTTTGCTATTTGGGGAGCAAAATAACTGATGATGGTCGAAGTAGAGAGGATATAAAATGTAGACTGGCAATGGCAAGGAAAGCGTTTCTGAAGAAGAGAAATTTGTTAACATCGAGTATAGATTTAAGTGTCAGATTTCTGAAAGTATTTGTATGGAGTGTAGCCATGTATGGAAGTGAAACATGGATGGTAAATAGTTTGGACAAGAAGAGAATAGAAGCTTTCGAAATGTGGTGCTACAGAAGAATGCTGAAGATTAGATGGGTAGAGCACATAAGTAATGAGGAAGTATTGAATAGGATTGGGGAGAAGAGAAGTTTGTGGCACAACTTGACCAGAAGAAGGGATCGGTTGGTAGGACATGTTCTGAGACATCAAGGGATCACCAATTTAGTATTGGAGGGCAGCGTGGAGGGTAAAAATCGTAGGGGGAGACCAAGAGATGAATACACTAAGCAGATTCAGAAGGATTTAGGTTGCAGTAAGTACTGGGAGATGAAGAAGCTTGCACAGGATAGAGTAGCATGGAGAGCTGCATCAAACCAGTCTCAGGACTGAAGACCACAACAACAACAACATGGGAGGTTTATGAGGTCAGAAATAAAACTATCCCATGCCCTGTAATCTTACACTCACAGCTTTAATTCTGTCAGTACCACTCTTCTACTTTCCAAAATTCACAGGAGATTTGCTCTTAAGAAATTGGAAATGCATTATTGAAAAACTCTTGCGATGCCTTTGTAGTATGAGGGTTCAGTACAAACCACATGATAAGTAAGCATACCTGCGAATGAACTGTACTTAATTGTAGCACTTTTATTCCTTGCAGCGTGTTTATTTGATGGACTCAAGTTCTTTCAGGTGTTCAGAGTGACTTCCATGTGTGACTTTACATGTTTTTTCACTAGTGACGTTTGTGGTATATGCAGAAGATGCTTGGTAAGTCTTCTCTTCATGGTTGAATACTAGATGCAAGTTGTAGGAAAGCTGCAGCTGTAATACTGCAAAGCACTGTAAGCTGTAATTCTTGTGCAGATTTGTAAATGAGCACTCTACCATTTCAAAATTTACGTTGCCCATTGTGTTTAGACTTGAAGGGAATTGTTAGCCAAGTCCCTTTCCTAGCATGTTTGCCATACTTAACAAATTAGTGAAAAAATCCATACTTACTTGGATGCAAATAAAAAGTGAAGCAGCAGAGATGTGCAAATTTGTGTAAACAGAACAATGTAGGCTGTTGCCTCTTTGCTAAGGAAACGTGTTGGCTAAATTCACAGTGGCTTAAATTATTGCCCACTATTCTAATTTACTCATGAACTAAATTCTGAATAATGTACTGTTATGTGTATTAGTAAATAGCGGTGTTTTGCCTAAAGTGAGGAGCAAGTCTTCCTGTGATCTAAATTATTTTTAGATATATCTATTTTATGTTAATAAAACTCGTGGTGTTCATTTTTGGTGATATAACTTAAATGGCATGAAAAATCCACCTGTTTAGTAGTGAGGAAAATGAAGAATACAAACCCAGGAGAAACCTGGTTGTTCTGGGAACCAATGTAGTCACATTACTAAATAGAGTCATGCTCCAGTTAAAAAATAGCACACTGCATTACAGTGAGAGCACAAAAAGTTAAAATACCTTCACGTGGAGCCCTGACAGCTTACTGTTAAAGTAACTAATTCAGCTTACAGTGAGGGTGAGAAAGATGTCATTCATATTAAACTGCAGTTTCTGTGATTGAGCCTGAATGCAACCGCCTGGTGGGGATTTCTTTTTCCCCACTGGCAGCCGGGCGGAAAAATCGACCCTCATCTAACTTCCTTTTGGACAAATCGTAGTTCCACCTAAGTAGATACATTAATTCACAAAATAACTGTTACTGGAGTTCTGAAAAGCCTGACATAATACGCAAGGCATTCCTGAATGATCAAAAACTGGGAGTGTGGTGTACTATTAGCAGTGAAAGAATAATAGGTCCTTTTTTCTGAGGAAACAATTAACAGTGAATGGTATGTGATAAATATTTTGCAGCTTTTCCATTTTTGTCTTAGGTGGGAGATAATGTTCTTCCATGACCTTTCAGCAAGATTCTGGGATGGCAGATACAGTGAACTTCTCATTACAGAAAATTCAAGAAGTGTTTCAAGATAGTTATTGCTAACAACATAAGCCCCCCCCCCCCCCCCCCCCACTTTTCCTGATTTAACTCTGTGCAGTTTTTATTTCTTGGGGGTGCGGGGCACATTAAAAGAGAAAGCATAAAAATTGAATCTTCACACTTCAGATGAACTTACAACTAACATATGTCAAGGAATTGCTGTCATTTCTCTGAGGGAACTGCAGAGTGTAATGAGCAATTTCCTAAGCAAGTGTCAGAAATGCTTGAACAATGAGAGAAGGCAGTTCTGGTGTCTCCTTCCTTGATATAAGTGAGTAATTTACTTTTATTTTTAAGTGTTTGTTTTGTATGTGAGAAATACGTTACACGACAAACCGTGCTATATTGTCTGTGGGCCTCCTGTCACCGCACCATGGGCACGCTATGAAAGTGGTTGCATTAATGACTGATCACCCTGTACTATGAACAATAGAAGAAAATGCCACCATTCTTAAAAAAAAAAAACCTTTGCAGCTTTTGTTGCACAACACTGGACTTCCAGACTAAAAAAAATCTGAAAAGCTGTTCCATCTAAGGTATTTGATTTTAAAAGGTATCGTGAGTCCTTATATCAGACAAGAGAACATACTTTCAAAATGAGCATACTGAATTAAATTTATTACTAAAAATGACACATCAGCCAGTGATTTATCTAGGTAAACTGTGGATTCATATACACTGCAATGTGTATAAATGTTGTAAAGTGACAGTGTGCAAAGAGTATTGTCAAACAATAGTACCAGGCATTGTTTCATTGTTGTGAATGCAGAGTTTAGTTTTCGCTCACTTCACTTACGTATGGACTAGGAAAGCTGAAATCTGGCATTTGTTAAGGAGCACTGACCTTCTCTTGTTCTTTGCATTGACAAAATGCAAGAAAGTAGTTCCTTTCCTGCTGCCACCATACCTTCAAAACCTAAATCCCATAGAATCGGACAGGATCTTGCAAAGAATACAACCCATAGTGATAGTAAAGTAGATCAATCAATCAATCATGCTCTCTAACCTGAAAAATATAATTACTAAAACTTTTGCTGCTAATAAATGAACCTTGTGTGACACGTAGCCCAGTGCAGGCCTTTCGATGTAACTCGACTTTGGTGACTAGTGAGTCAGTTTCACTGCTTTTATATTCAAACAGCTTTTCAGTTGCCCCCCGCCCCCCTCCTTTTATGCAATGGTTTAACGAATGCATATCCAGAAAAATGCCCTGTTTCTGTGAGCTACAACATATGCAGCTGAGAATCTGTTTATCTCTTGGGAACAAGCTTTTAGTACTCTGTTGGAAATGCCATCAATTCCATGGGAGCTACTGCTTTTTAGTGAATTTATTATTTTCCTAATTTCAGTAGAAGAGGCAGGCTGAATTTCAGTTTTATCAAATTGAAAAGGTATTGCCCCTTCCACATACAGCCTTGCATTTTCTAATGGGCAGCTGGGTCCTATTTTTCTCTACAACGCCTAAAAAATGATTATTAAAAATATTTTCTGCTTCTGACTTTTTGTTAACAGACTTTTCATTGAGTTTGATAGAAATACAGTCTTCCTGTGCTCTTGGTTGTCCTGCTTCCCTTTTAACAATATTCCAAATTGTTCCAATCTTATCATCAGAGGTACTAATCTCAGACATAATGCCCATACTTCTAAACCATTTAATAACATTTGTTAGCACTTCCTGTAGTTTTTATTTTTTTTTTAATTTGACTGTTCCTGGATCATTACTCCTTCTAGCTATGACATGTCTCCCTTTTTGTTCACAAAATATTTTTATCCTTTTAGTAAGATATTGCAGTTTGGGTGGTTTTGTACAATTATGATTCCACTTTTTTTCTTAGGGAAAAAGTTTTCAAATATACTCACGAAGGTATTATAAAATAGATTAAATTTTAAATTGGCATCAGGTTCCCTGTACACCTCATCCAAGTTTGACTGTTGCAAGCTTTCCCAAAAATTTGCAGTTGTTGAATTATTAATTGAACACACTTTGTGGAGCTATGTCATACACTGTAACTAGCTGTGCATCATGATCAGAAAGACCATTTTTAACAGAAAACGTTTTTATTTGATTAAATTTATTCTGGTCTGTAAAAACATTATCAGTGTGCTGCTTTTCTGTACTATCTGAGGAGGAAAATCAGTAAGTGATGTCAAATTGAAAGAACCAAGTAATACTTCAAGATAATTCTACCCGGCTATTTCAGAAAATCTGCATTAAAATCCCGGCAAATAATAATTTGCTTCCTTCTGTGCGACAAATAGCAGAACAAAGAATCCAAGTTTTTCGGAAATAACTGAAAATTTCTTAGTGCGGACCTATAAACAGCTACAATTATAAAAGTGTCATTTTTAGCTTAAGCTTACGGGCACGTTTCTTTATGTTGCTCTATGCAAAATTTTTTAGTTTCTAAATTTTTCACTCTGCTGACCCCACACCCCTCCCAAGATGGAGAGCTTCTTTATTTCTTTCTTTCTTTTTTTTATGAATTTTAACATATTTGGCAACTCCTCCTCTCCGTAGTGTCTGTACTTACATGTGTTGAACGCTTACCTCCACCTACATTTACCTTTTCTACATCTGTGACTGTATGATGTTCAGATAGGTGTAGTACATCTGTTCCGCCCTTGGTTCCTAAACCTTCTGAACAAACAAGCGGCTCATCTACTTAGTTTGTTAATCCTCTGTGATATTCCGATGCAATATAGTAACATTATTTTTCACTGTTCTTTTATGAGAATTGTGCGATAATTTAACATGTCCAGTACTTGCCTGTCTGAGCTGATATTTAAAAATTCTGTTTTAATCTCTCCGCATGTACCTTCATTTCTTTGTTTCCGTTCAGTTTTATTATTACATTCGGAGTATTGACTTTGGCTACTTCATATGGCCCTTGCCATTGTGATTTCAGCTTCCTAGATCTACCACACCGTACTGTCTCACCATATAACAATACCCAATGACCCACCTTGAATTCTTTGGGATTTTGCTGTTTATCCAATTGTTCTTTGTTAGTCTTTTTGTTGTGTACTATTGACTTTATTGCTGACTTCAGCATAGCTGTTTAGCCTACTTGGCTTATAGATGACTTGATAATCGTATTCCTCAGTCTTCAATCTCCACTTCAGGAGTGTCAAACTAGGATCCTTTACACTGAATATCCATGTCATGGTTTGTGGTCTGTCACCACTGTAAGTCATACAAATATGGTGAGTTCTGTTTTACTGCATATACTATAGCACACAATTCTTTCTCTGTAGTACTGTAGCTCATTTCCACTGGGTTTAACGATCTGGAAGCATGAGCAACTGGTAGATCTTTGCCTACTTTCTTTCCTTGGTACAGAACTGCTACTAGAGTTACATTCCTAGTGTCCATTGTTACTAAGAACAGCTTTGCAAAATCTAGGTACCGAAGTAATAATGGATTCACTAGTTTCTCCTTCAGTTCCTCAAAAATGTTGGTTTATCTTTCACCCCACTCATATGCTATTCCCATCTTTGGTAATTTGTAGAGTGGCTTTGGGATTTTACTAAGCTTTGCAATCCATAGTATCCATATAACCCTTAAAAATCCTTTTAATTCTTTTGTAGTTCTTGGCTGTGGAAAGAACTTCACCTCCTCCATTTTCACCATATTCGGAGCAATCTCCTTGTCCGTAGTACTATGACCCAAGATAATTACTTTTTTTTGTAAGAACTCAAACTTGGCCAGTTGCAACTTTAGCTGTTGCTCCTGCAACCTATCAAAAACTAGGTGGAGCTTCTCATTATGCTCCTGTAAGTATCTTCCATAACATACTATACCATGTAAATAAATAAAACATTTGATCTTCAGCAAACATGCGGAACTTGTGTTCATTAGTTACTGAAAACAACTGGGTTCTCCCTTAAGTCCCAATGGCATACATCTGCACTTGTAATGTTGATAGTTACAGTTGAACATCATCGTATCTCTGTTGTTATCATCTGTCAATATTTTACGGTTTCTGCTTGCAAGGCCAACCATCGAGAAGTACTTTGCTTGCCCTAGTTGGTCTAACGTATTAGCGATATTTGGTAGTGGAAATGCATCTCCCACCATAATGTTATTTAACTATCTGTGGTCCACTGCAAGTCGCCACAGTGTCCCCATTTCTTTGGAACAAACAATAAAGATGCATTCCACCCACTTTTACTTTTGACAATTATGTCATCTTGCAGCACCTGGTCTATCAGTTCCTTTGAAACCTGCTTCTGTGCTTCGGGTATTCTGAATGGTCCAGCATTCACCCCCTTTCCTGCATACAAAAATACTATTGGTATTCAATGCGTTATTTTGGACGTATGGGACAATTAGTCACCTGGTGGACAGAATATATCTCCATACTTTGTGCAAACTTCTTCGAACCCTTTGTATAATTTTCTGTTTAGTGATAACCATTTCCTTTCACCTTCTCATGATATCTTTCCTTCCTCTTTTAATGCCTTACTGCTAACAGCTTACAGTTATGACTATTCCAATTGGCTTTTGGTATGTACCACTTCTTGCGATGCTGCTGGACTGGTTGGCTGCAGTACGCTGACATTGTTGCTCACACCGCTGGTGGTGGCGGTGGCTGCTGCTGCTGCTGCTATCAAGACTGTACCTTAGGCCTTGTATCTGGATTTCCAGCTTGTCAGGCACGTCCTTGTGCCTGCTGTCTGCTTCATGTCAGCTGTGGCTCTGCTAGACTGTACTGCCTTCACTGCCCTGGGTGCCACTCCTGCTCCTGATGGCGTCTGCCCACTGGGACCTTGAAACGGGATCCATTCAAACTGTTGTTATGGGACATGATTTCTATCCGGCTGCAAGTTGCGACTCACAACTTCACACTACATTCAACAATCACCGTAAAAAAAATCACTCTGGATGCCTCCCCAAACCCTTTCTGCATAACCCCACATTTAGGCATTGGGAAAAATCTTATTTCTCTCATGTCCCATATGTGTGTGTTTTCAGAGATTGAGCGACAGGGGCTTACTAATAGTGAATTAGCCAATTGGCCTGTGTGAGAGGAAGTCTTGACTACACTATTCCTCCTTGCAAAATAGCACGAGGACTGGAACACAGCTTGAAATGATCTCAACAAGAAGTGTGTTACAGTTCCTAGTGTATTTCCTAAATTGGCTTCTCTTCTGCTAATCTTACTGGTTGAGCTTCATACCCACAGAGAGACCAAAACTGTATACAGAGACAGTGATTTGATGGCACCATTCCATCTATACTGAATATCACTTTTAACTCATACTGTACCCACTCTATGACTAACAGAGTTCCTCAATTCTAGATCGTATTGGAGTTTCTGGCAGCTCTGACTCTAATTCTCTTGCACTCTCTCAAAGATCACCATGCTCCCTAGATTTGTTCAGCCTTTCACCGTCATCCCAATCTGTCTCTGACAGGATGTATGCTGAACGTGTGTGGCCTTCTTATTGGTTGTAATTTGTACTTGTCCTTAGTAACTTTCCATAGGCTGAGTAGAGGTGGGGAGTCTGTCTATATACTGTGTTTCTAGCCTGTTATTGGCTTCGCACGATGTATAGATTCCCTTCCCTGAACACCATTCCCTGTCCTCACCTAGCCCTATGCTTGCTGTTACTTCAGAAACTTTCAGTTCCCTTATTTTTATCTAGATGTGAACTGAGTGTACTTGGCAAGGATACAATGTACTGCTGCTGTGTTCCCATCCCATCCTGTGGTTGCAACCATCCTGGTACCGGCTGTTTACTCATTGTCAAGTGACATGTGGCACCATGCTGCTACTGCATTGAACCTGACTTATTTTTTCTTTGCAAGATTTGTCCTTTTTTTCTCTGTGGATACGACAGTATGGTGTGGTACGGAAAGTATAAGAGTGAAGCAGAGATGTGTGGGTAATTGTTTTAATGGTGAAAGGGATTGCACATGGGGAAATCCACTGACTTACAAACTTCGACTAGCGCTGACTGTTCTCGCCCTGCACCTGAGAATGAGCATATCTGCAATGGAGATGATGGTCTGCTGTTTGCTTGCTATAGTTGAATCTGTGGGATGTGGTTGAAGGATGGTGAAACCATGACTACATAACAAAGTACTGGACATCTACACCACATCACAGAAAGTGGATGTTGGAGGGCTGCTCACTCTACAAAGCCTGTGTTGCCCTGATCAGTGGCAGATCCAATGACAGATTACAATCCTAGCGAGGCCACAAGTCTTTCAAACCACACCGTTCAACCTACAGTGCTGAATATGGGGGTCCACAGTAATTACCCCTATGTGTTCCCATGGTTACTCAGTGACGTCAGTTATGATTGTTGTTGGAATGGGATTATTAGGATTTGAGTTGGATCAATGGAAATGTATCGCCTGGTCAGGTGAATCAGGTTTCTTGTACACCAGGTCAATGTTTGTGTCCAGATACACTGACATCAGATGAATAGCTGTTTGAAACATGTTTCTGTGAGACCTGCGGCAGTAATCAAAGGCACTTTGACAGCTTCGGACTACGTTAACATTATTGTGGATCTCCTGTGTCCTTCATCTTTGACGTCTTCCCTAATGTGATGGCATCTTCTAACAGTATAACTGTATGTCATGAGGTCAGATTTGTACTACAGTGGTGTGAGGAGCATAGTAGTGAATTCACATTGGTAGCTTGACCAAGAAATTCACCTGATCTGAACCCGATAGAACACATTTAGGGTGCTATCAGATTCCAGCTGCATGTCACAAACCATTGCCCCCCCCCCCCCCCCCCCCCCAATTTATGGGAATTACATGACCTGTGCAAAGACATCAGCTGCTGCATATGCCTGGAAACTTACCAGTCGATACCATGCAGAACTGGTGGTGTATTGTATTCTGAAGATGAACCAAATCACTATAAGCAGATGGTCATAATGGTTTGAGCCATCAGTGTATGGTTTTTCAGAAATGTGCTAAAATTGGTATTCCGCATCATGTCTCCTGACGACTGTTTGAAGTCAGACTTCAGTGTATTAAGGAAGTACATTGTATGCCTATTTAACACACTAATGTTACATGATCAAAATTATTAAAACTTAACTGTTGCAAACAGAATTAATTTGTGTAGTTCAAAGTAAGTAAGCTGTTAGTGACAGCACAGTCTTCAATTGTGTGTCAATTGAAGCCATATGATAAGTACTGATTTCTCAAATTTTGTCTGATTAACCCTGCTCATAATAAACTAAAGGAATAAACAATAGAATAGGTGGAAATATAACTGATTTTTAGTCAGAATTTGTGTTTTGAGCTGTTCAGTACTAGATCTTTATTACGAATAAGTTGCATTGGCAGAATTTTATTTTAGATCTTTCAGAAGTATCATATGTGAATTACTTTATTATAGCAAAACTTTTGTTCTTGAGTACTGCAAAAGTTCATTTTGTGATACCTTTGCAGTTGATTATGTTGTATAACTAGCACTTATTAGGTAAAGTTGCAGCGCTTTACCTTTTTTGTGTTATGTCATATGGTGGTCTTTTCATTGTTGCAGAAGTTACAGCTAAGCAGATGTAATTTATGATCAATTTTACATTCAGTGAAGTCCAACAAACAGAACAATTTCTCTGTAGAAAGATCTGGGACAAACAGCTAGTCTATTCAAATAGTTTGGCTTTATTGTGTGAGTTTGTCTGTCCCTGTAGCCAAGCAGTCAATGTAAATGACTGCGAAGTGGAGGACCCAGGTTCATGTCTTGGTACTGCCAGCAATTTTTCCTTGGTGGGAAAACTGGAATGAGACCCACTCAGCCTCATGATGTCAATGAGGAGCTGCTTGAATAAGAGGTAGCCGTAGTGAGGTCTGTAAAGCTGACAAGGGTTGGCAGATTAGTGTGCTAACCCCACACTCCTTCATGCCGCATGCAAATTATGCCATTTGCTGAGGATGACATTGCAATTGGTCAGGTCCGATTGACCTGTCTGGGCCCATAGAAGCAAAGCTTTGTTTCTCTTTTCTGTGAGCTTGGCTAGATTATGCATGCATTTGAGACTTTCATTACAGCTAGCACATTTGAAAATTTAAAGGTGCCATTTGCCATTTAGTGGCAATGCTAAGTCTTTCAACAGCTAGCAAGGATCTTTTCTTTTGCATTGTTGACTGCTTTTCATTTTGCTGTTTGTCAGCACACAAATCTTCATCATAATTGCCAACTGTGGAGATTTTTTGGAAGCATGGTGTAGTGAATTTGAATGCCAAACAAGTTGCTGCCTTTCCCAGCCAGATCCAAATTCCTTTTGATTGAACGAGGAAGTGGAAGTACATTTCTGTAAATGTGTTCTAATTATTTCTTATTTTACTATGTATCAGTTAGTTGATGGTCCATTCAATGACTTGTATACACTGTTAGAAACAGCTGCCGTTAGCTGGCAAAAGTTGCTCTGGCATGTTTGAAGCACAGCAGTACATTCTAGACGTGGTGTATAAACGCATCCCTCCTGACTGGTGCTAAAGTGTGTTGTACAGCAGGTTGTGTGTACCAACTGTTGCTAACATATTTGTTAATATTGTTCCACAGGCACTGATAATAAAAGTATTGCTATTACAAGACATTTCATGAAGTAAAAAATTGTGGAAATTAAGTTCATGCATATATAAACATCCATAGTATCAAATACCGTGATCCAACATTCCAATAACAATTCCGAGGAGGAGGAGTGACTAGAATAGTATTTGGTACCCATATATTCTCAATGCAAATTACATGATGTCTAGGATAAAGTTTATGGGGTTTTTGGCCTGCACTGCAGTGAACTTGTCAGGTACTGCCAGGAAGAACATCCAGTAAATGCAGGTCTCATTACATGAGCCTAGTCTGTCAGTCACTTATGCTCCCACATGATATCCACTGTACACAAGATTTTGTCCACACCACACTGATATCTCCATACAGCTTCTTCAACTATCAGAACATCCTGATGAAATCCTATGCTCCTCAAGATATTTCTCTGACACAAAGTTCTCACAACATTAATTAGAGTGCAACACACTATGTCTTACACAAGCTACCATTCACTTTTTAGGACGGTTGCTGGAGGATCACAAAGATGCTGACTAAAAATGTATGGGTACAGATGTGAAGTTTGTGTACAAAGTAAATACTTTGTTGCAGCAAGTTACTCATAATCTTGACATCTTTTTCACTTCAGTGAAAGTTCACACACTACTTTGCAGTAATAAGCTCTCAGAGTTTCACTGAAAGGAATGTAGCTGTATTTTCTACTTGCAGCCTTTATGTCTTTTCTTCCCTCTTCACCATCTTTTCCTCTCTCTTACCACTTTTTTTGGCACTGTTTTGCCATTTTTTGATCTCCGCTCTTCCTCTTCGACTTTTCTCTCATCTATTTCTTTCATCTGTCTTCCTTTTGTTGTGTTTGACATTCTTTTCCTCCTCACCACACCATTATTTCCGCATTTTTACCCTTACAACTTTGTATCTTGTTAAACTATATTTCTATAAGTCCTACTTTCCCAATGTTTCCTGTGTCTTTGACTTTACTGCAGTATATCTCTGCTGCATCTGCATAGGGTATGGGAAGTTCTGGCAGAGGTGATGAGTTGATGACAGGCATGTGAAAAAAGTATAAAACTTCGTTAACTTTTGGACAAATTATTTTTTAGGTGAGAACACACATACGTATGCTAGTATGCATGTACACAGGCTCACCTACGTACATCTGTACAGTCACAGTGGGCCACCTGGACACACAATGACAGGGCTGTGTGTGCATATATATGTGTACTCAATATAATAGAAGGAAACATTCCACGTGGGAAAAATTATATATAAAAACAAAGATGAGGTGACTTACCGAACGAAAGAGCTGGCAGGTCGATAGACACACAAACAAACACAAACATACACACAAAATTCAAGCTTTCGCAACAAACTGTTGCCTCATCAGGAAAGAGGGAAGGAGAGGGGAAGACGAAAGGAAGTGGGTTTTAAGGGAGAGGGTAAGGAGTCATTCCAATCCCGGGAGCGGAAAGACTTACCTTAGGGGGAAAAAAGGGACAGATACACTCGCACACACGCACATATCCATCCACACATACAGACACAAGCAGACATATTTAAAGACAAAGAGTTTGGGCAGAGATGTCAGTCGAGGCAGAAGTGTAGAGGCAAAGAAATTGTTGAAAGACAGGTGAGGTATGAGTGGCGGCAACTTGGAATTTAGCGGAGATTGAGGCCTGGTGGATGACGAGAAGAGAGGATATACTGAAGGGCAAGTTCCCATCTCCGGAGTTCGGATAGGTTGGTGTTGGTGGGAAGTATCCAGATAACCCGGACGGTGTAACACTGTGCCAAGATGTGCTGGCTGTGCACCAAGGCATGTTTAGCCACAGGGTGATCCTAATTACCAACAAACACTGTCTGCCTGTGTCCGTTCATGCGAATGGACAGTTTGTTGCTGGTCATTCCCACATAGAATGCATCACAGTGTAGGCAGGTCAGTTGGTAAATCACGTGGGTGCTTTCACACGTGGCTCTGCCTTTGATCGTGTACACCTTCCGGGTTACAGGACTGGAGTAGGTGGTGGTGGGAGGGTGCATGGGACAGGTTTTGCATCGGGGGCGGTTACAAGGATAGGAGCCAGAGGGTAGGGAAGGTGGTTTGGGTATTTCATAGGGATGAACTAACAGGTTACGAAGGTTAGGTGGACGGCGGAAAGACACTCTTGGCGGAGTGGGGAGGATTTCATGAAGGATGGATCTCATTTCAGGGCAGGATTGGAGGAAGTCGTATCCCTGCTGGAGAGCCACATTCAGAGTCTGGTCCAGTCCCGGAAAGTATCCTGTCACAAGTGGGGCACTTTTGTGGTTCTTCTGTGGGGGATTCTGGGTTTGAGGGGATGAGGAAGTGGCTCTGGTTATTTGCTTCTGTACCAGGTCGGGAGGGTAGTTGCGGGATGCGAAAGCTGTTGTCAGGTTGTTGGTGTAATGATTCAGGGATTCCGGACTGGAGCAGATTCGTTTGCCACAAAGACCTAGGCTGTAGGGAAGGGACCGTTTGATGTGGAATGGGTGGCAGCTGTCATAATGGAGGTACTGTTGCTTGTTGGTGGGTTTGATGTGGACGGACGTGTGAAGTTGGCCACTGGACAGGTGGAGGTCAACGTCAAGGAAAGTGGCATGGGATTTGGAGTAGGACCAGGTGAATCTGATGGAACCAAAGGAGTTGAGGTTGGAGAGGAAATTCTGGAGTTCTTCTTCACTGTGAGTCCAGATCATGAAGATGTCATCAATAAATCTGTACCAAACTTTGGGTTGGCAGACTTGGGTAACCAAGAAGGCTTCCTCTAAGCGACCCATGAATAGGTTGGCGTACGAGGGGGCCATCCTGGTACCCATGGCTGTTCCCTTTAATTGTTGGTATGTCTGGCCTTCAAAAGTGAAGAAGTTGTGGGTCAGGATGAAGCTGGCTAAGGTGATGAGGAAAGAGGTTTTAGGTAGAGTGGCAGGTGATTGACGTGAAAGGAAATGCTCCATCGCAGCGAGGCCCTGGATGTGCGGAATATTTGTGTATAAGGACGTGGCATCAATGGTTACAAGGATGGTTTCCGGGGGTAACAGATTGGGTAAGGATTCCAGGCGTTCAAGGAAGTGGTTGGTGTCTTTGATGAAGGATGGGAGACTGCATGTAATGGGTTGAAGGTGTTGATCTACGTAGGCAGAGATACGTTCTGTGGGGGCTTGGTAACCAGCTACAATGGGGCGGCCGGGATGATTGGGTTTGTGGATTTTAGGAAGAAGGTAGAAGGTGGGGGTGCGGGGTGTCGGTGGGGCCAGGAGGTTGATGGAGTCAGGTGAAAGGTTTTGCAGGGGGCCTAAGGTTCTGAGGATTCCTTGAAGCTCCGCCTGGACATCGGGAATGGGGTTACCTTGGCAAACTTTGTATGTGGTGTTGTCTGAAAGCTGACGCAGTCCCTCAGCCACATACTCCCGACGATCAAGTACCACGGTCGTGGAACCCTTGTCCGCCGGAAGAATGACGATGGATTGGTCAGCCTTCAGATCACGGATAGCCTGGGCTTCAGCAGTGGTGATGTTGGGTGTAGGATTAAGGTTTTTTAAGAAGGATTGAGATGCAAGGCTGGAAGTCAGAAATTCCTGGAAGGTTTGGAGAGGGTGATTTTGAGGAAGAGGAGGTGGGTCCCGCTGTGACGGAGGACGGAACTGTTCCAGGCAGGGTTCAATTTGGATGGTATCTTGGGGAGTCGGATCATTAGGAGTAGGATTAGGATCATTTTTCTTCGTGGCAAAGTGATACTTCCAGCAGAGAGTACGAGTGTAGGACAGTAAATCTTTGACGAGGGCTGTGTGGTTGAATCTGGGAGTGGGGCTGAAGGTGAGGCCTTTGGATAGGACAGAGTTTTCGGATTGGGAGAGAGGTTTGGAGGAAAGGTTAACTACTGAATTAGGGTGTTGTGGTTCCAGATTGTGTTGGTCGGAATTTTGAGGTTTTGGAGGGAGTGGAGCTGGAAGTGGGAGATTGAGTAGATGGGAGAGAGACCCAGTCATTCTTCCGGCGGACAAGGGTTCCACGACCGTGGTACTCGATCGTCGGGAGTATGTGGCTGAGGGACTGCGTCAGCTTTCAGACAACACCACATACAAAGTTTGCCAAGGTAACCCCATTCCCGATGTCCAGGCGGAGCTTCAAGGAATCCTCAGAACCTTAGGCCCCCTGCAAAACCTTTCACCTGACTCCATCAACCTCCTGGCCCCACCGACACCCCGCACCCCCACCTTCTACCTTCTTCCTAAAATCCACAAACCCAATCATCCCGGCCGCCCCATTGTAGCTGGTTACCAAGCCCCCACAGAACGTATCTCTGCCTACGTAGATCAACACCTTCAACCCATTACATGCAGTCTCCCATCCTTCATCAAAGACACCAACCACTTCCTTGAACGCCTGGAATCCTTACCCAATCTGTTACCCCCGGAAACCATCCTTGTAACCATTGATGCCACGTCCTTATACACAAATATTCCGCACGTCCAGGGCCTCGCTGCGATGGAGCATTTCCTTTCACGCCGATCACCTGCCACCCTACCTAAAACCTCTTTCCTCATCACCTTAGCCAGCTTCATCCTGACCCACAACTTCTTTACTTTTGAAGGCCAGACATACC
The DNA here is from genome assembly GCF_021461395.2 of Schistocerca americana. Lineage (NCBI taxonomy): Eukaryota > Metazoa > Arthropoda > Insecta > Orthoptera > Acrididae > Schistocerca > Schistocerca americana. The sequence goes on from NC_060123.1 coordinate 230,089,402, forward strand.
AACAATTAAAGGGAACAGCCATGGGCACCAGGATGGCCCCCTCGTACGCCAACCTATTCATGGGTCGCTTAGAGGAAGCCTTCTTGGTTACCCAAGTCTGCCAACCCAAAGTTTGGTACAGATTTATTGATGACATCTTCATGATCTGGACTCACAGTGAAGAAGAACTCCAGAATTTCCTCTCCAACCTCAACTCCTTTGGTTCCATCAGATTCACCTGGTCCTACTCCAAATCCCATGCCACTTTCCTTGACGTTGACCTCCACCTGTCCAGTGGCCAACTTCACACGTCCGTCCACATCAAACCCACCAACAAGCAACAGTACCTCCATTATGACAGCTGCCACCCATTCCACATCAAACGGTCCCTTCCCTACAGCCTAGGTCTTTGTGGCAAACGAATCTGCTCCAGTCCGGAATCCCTGAATCATTACACCAACAACCTGACAACAGCTTTCGCATCCCGCAACTACCCTCCCGACCTGGTACAGAAGCAAATAACCAGAGCCACTTCCTCATCCCCTCAAACCCAGAATCCCCCACAGAAGAACCACAAAAGTGCCCCACTTGTGACAGGATACTTTCCGGGACTGGACCAGACTCTGAATGTGGCTCTCCAGCAGGGATACGACTTCCTCCAATCCTGCCCTGAAATGAGATCCATCCTTCATGAAATCCTCCCCACTCCGCCAAGAGTGTCTTTCCGCCGTCCACCTAACCTTCGTAACCTGTTAGTTCATCCCTATGAAATACCCAAACCACCTTCCCTACCCTCTGGCTCCTATCCTTGTAACCGCCCCCGATGCAAAACCTGTCCCATGCTCCCTCCCACCACCACCTACTCCAGTCCTGTAACCCGGAAGGTGTACACGATCAAAGGCAGAGCCACGTGTGAAAGCACCCACGTGATTTACCAACTGACCTGCCTACACTGTGATGCATTCTATGTGGGAATGACCAGCAACAAACTGTCCATTCGCATGAACGGACACAGGCAGACAGTGTTTGTTGGTAATTAGGATCACCCTGTGGCTAAACATGCCTTGGTGCACAGCCAGCACATCTTGGCACAGTGTTACACCGTCCGGGTTATCTGGATACTTCCCACCAACACCAACCTATCCGAACTCCGGAGATGGGAACTTGCCCTTCAGTATATCCTCTCTTCTCGTCATCCGCCAGGCCTCAATCTCCGCTAAATTCCAAGTTGCCGCCACTCATACCTCACCTGTTTTTCAACAACTTCTTTGCCTCTACACTTCTGCCTCGACTGACATCTCTGCCCAAACTCTTTGTCTTTAAATATGTCTGCTTGTGTCTGTATGTGTGGATGGATATGTGCGTGTGTGCGAGTGTATACCTGTCCCTTTTTTCCCCCTAAGGTAAGTCTTTCCGCTCCCGGGATTGGAATGACTCCTTACCCTCTCCCTTAAAACCCACTTCCTTTCGTCTTCCCCTCTCCTTCCCTCTTTCCTGATGAGGCAACAGTTTGTTGCGAAAGCTTGAATTTTGTGTGTATGTTTGTGTTTGTTTGTGTGTCTATCGACCTGCCAGCGCTTTCGTTCGGTAAGTCACCTCATCTTTGTTTTTGTATATATATGTGTACTGTAGCTCAAAAAAAGATTCTTCTGAAAGCTAGCAAAGCTTTTTCTTTTTTGTGTGCATGTCAACAATTCCATAGTTCTACTATTCGGTCAGTGGTTTGTTTACTCATAAATTCTGATACATGTGAGTTACCTAGACCTCATATATTATCTGTAGCTTTTTTTAAATTTTCATTCTATTGCTTCACCCTTATGCGTGGGTCTTCAGTAGTTTCACTGTCTAATGCCATTTGTACATCTTTTGTAAAAAAAAAAAAAAATTATGATCTTAATTTGTGATTTATGTCACTTGTTAGTACTGATGATGACATATTAGTATCTTCATTTTCCAATCTTTATTAGGTTATGGCTATGAAGTCCTTTGCAAATGGAGTACTTGGATAAAAAGTTTTCAGTAACCTTGCTGCATCAAATTCAGATAAAATGCCAAGCTTTCAATGACTACCTCCTTCATCATCGATGGAGCTAAATCTGACTGTCATGAAATGGCAAGGCTCGCACTTCTGTGCTCAAACAACGGCATCTGATTAGCTGGAGTACATCATGATGACATAACAGAAATAAGGGGTACTGAGGTGGTGCCCACTACGTCCAAAGATGCATGCTTCCATGCATTGCTAAGTGCATAACTGCTGTCTCTACTGAATTTTTTTATCACAGAGTCTAATTTCCATTGTGTCTAATCATAGTCTAAATAGTTTGAAGCATGGACCAGAATCCTCATATGTTCAAACGTAATCTTGTGTCCATTTAAAAAGCTGTGCTCAGCCACCACTAATTTTTCAGTATTTCTGTACTTCAGGAGACAGTGATTTTGAACACATCAATTGGCGAAAGCCTATATAGACTGGCCCATGTAACTGCTGCCACACTAGCAAGGAATATTATAAATTCTTGGCTCTCCCATGCTGAGATTGTATTTAACAGCTCGCAGGATTTCTTTAATTTTCCTGCTTGAGTAAAACATGGGTCTAAGTCCTTTACTTAACCTCTGACAATGATGGGGGTAGTCTTAAAAGCTTGGGATTTAAACCGAATTATATGTGGCATGTTTACAGATAACTTTTTATTGGGTTATGGCTTCCAGTTTGATAAATATTTATGCTATACAAGAAGTGTTTTTCTAAAAGTTAGTTATACATAGTTTAGTAGTTTCCCATTGATTTAAATAAGCAAATAGGTTGAGAGAGTAGAAATGATCTAAAAATGGAGGAACAAGAAAGGAATGCAAAAATAGTTTGTTAAATAATGCCATTATATAATAAATACTGTATTAGTCTCACATATAGTTAGTAGATTTGATACAATGAAATACCCCATTGTGTGTGGCTAATATTCTGATTTGAATGTTATTAAGTCATGGAATGAAATAATTCATTTTGTGGATATCGAAAAAAAGTTGATATGGAAGAGTGGACAGATTTCAAAATACACTCCTGGAAATGGAAAAAAGAACACATTGACACCGGTGTGTCAGACCCACCATACTTGCTCCGGACACTGCGAGAGGGCTGTACAAGCAATGATCACACGCACGGCACAGCGGACACACCAGGAACCGCGGTGTCGGCCGTCGAATGGCGCTAGCTGCGCAGCATTTGTGCACCGCCGCCGTCAGTGTCAGCCAGTTTGCCGTGGCATACGGAGCTCCATCGCAGTCTTTAACACTGGTAGCATGCCGCGACAGCGTGGACGTGAACCGTATGTGCAGTTAACGGACTTTGAGCGAGGGCGTATAGTGGGCATGCGGGAGGCCGGGTGGACGTACCGCCGAATTGCTCAACACGTGGGGCGTGAGGTCTCCACAGTACATCGATGTTGTCGCCAGTGGTCGGCGGAAGGTGCACGTGCCCGTCGACCTGGGACCGGACCGCAGCGACGCACGGATGCACGCCAAGACCGTAGGATCCTACGCAGTGCCGTAGGGGACCGCACCGCCACTTCCCAGCAAATTAGGGACACTGTTGCTCCTGGGGTATCGGCGAGGACCATTCGCAACTGTCTCCATGAAGCTGGGCTACGGTCCCGCACACCGTTAGGCCGTCTTCCGCTCACGCCCCAACATCGTGCAGCCCGCCTCCAGTGGTGTTGAGACAGGCGTGAATGGAGGGACGAATGGAGACGTGTCGTCTTCAGCGATGAGAGTCGCTTCTGCCTTGGTGCCAATGATGGTCGTATGTGTGTTTGGCGCCGTGCAGGTGAACGCCACAATCAGGACTGCATACGACCAAGGCACACAGGCCAACACCCGGCATCATGGTGTTGGGAGCGATCTCCTACACTGGCCGTACACCACTGGTGATCGTCGAGGGGACACTGAATAGTGCACGGTACATCCAAACCGTCATCGAACCCATCGTTCTACCATTCCTAGACCGGCAAGGGAACTTGCTGTTCCAACAGGACAATGCACGTCCGCATGTATCCCGTGCCACCCAACGTGCTCTAGAAGGTGTAAGTCAACTACCCTGGCCAGCAAGATCTCCGGATCTGTCCCCCATCGAGCATGTTTGGGACTGGATGAAGCGTCGTCTCACGCGGTCTGCACGTCCAGCACGAACGCTGGTCCAACTGAGGCGCCAGGTGGAAATGGCATGGCAAGCCGTTCCACAGGACTACATCCAGCATCTCTACGATCGTCTCCATGGGAGAATAGCAGCCTGCATTGCTGCGAAAGGTGGATATAAACTGTACTAGTGGCGACATTGTGCATGCTCTGTTGTCTGTGTCTATGTGCCTGTGGTTCTGTCAGTGTGATCATGTGATGTATCTGACCCCAGGAATGTGTCAATAAAGTTTCCCCTTCCTGGGACAATGAATTCACGGTGTTCTTATTTCAATTTCCAGGAGTGTATGTTTTTTCCAATTTTTCAGTATTTGCTGGTTTGTCTCACTAGTGTGGGTTATTACAAAGAAATATCATTGGAAACAAATTTTGTAGTTTTGAAGAATTACCCATAAGAGGTCTTTTTGAAATGGTACATGTTATTGTTTCAGAGTTCTTTCTCCTTGTAAATCATTAACAACAAAGTTCATAAAAAAGAATAATTTATTTTACATGTAAAAAAAAATTTCATATACAACACACTACAAAAGTCATCGCATAACCAGTCATAATACTCATACAGGCAAATGTATAATACTGATCTTTGTACAGGAGTTTAAAACCTGAGACATAATTTCAACTTGGTGTCAGCATGGGCTGTAAGAGTGAAAAATGTCTGAATAATTAACTAAGATGAAAATAACAACAGATCCAACAGCAGAACCCATTTGTTGTGCTGCACCACACCAGACCAAAGCTCGACCTTCCTCTCGGCGAAACAGAGATGCTATTGACATCTTGATATAGGAAATGCCTCCCGTGAAAAGGATCCATGAAGTAACCTGAAAGAAACGAGAGGAAAAAGATCAGGCTTTGTTTTACTTATATTACTAACTCGATAAAGATATGTAACTTCCGTATTAAAGTGTTGCTATCTGAGTGCTGTGTGAATCAGTAAAAATTTATGCACTGCAAACCTGTCAAACACTAAGCTTTTTTTTTTTTTTTTTTTTTTTTTTTTTTTTTTTTTTTTTTTTTTTCATACACAGTAAGTGTAGAGCATTTGTGTAGCACTGAAAATGACACATCAGCAGTCTCATTGTTTCATTCTGTTTGTATTGTTGACCGATTATTGTTGTGCTTAATAGCTTAATTTCCCACTGTGGTTTTTTGCAACACAAATCAGTATTTTCTGGAAAGAATTACTTTCGTCTGAGAAAAGAAATAATTAGAAAAACAGTAGTTTTGCATGGGGCAAAATGGTTCCATCATATACTGATAGTTCATAGTTCCAAATCTGGATGAATCTTTGTAAATGCTGAATGTGAAAGTACTCTTTCCTTTATAACTGTTGTCAAAGATATGTAAAATAGTTATAATAAAATCTTAAAATAATGTAAACAATAACAGAGCCTGGAATTAGTGATCAATTCATTTACTATGACAATATAAATAGTCTTTATAATTACAAGGCTGAATAGGTCATAATTATATTGCTTGATAACATGTGTATTTGCTGTGACAATAGCTGCATTTAGTCTGCCAGTTTCATTCAGCATTTATACCAGAAATGTGCACCAAGTACATGGCTCAGCCTGAGCTATGAACAGTTAAAACAAAAGGATTTTGTTGGTTATACAGAAAAAAATAGAAATTGGAAATTTTTGAGTGCACCATCTTATCTAAGTAAGGTAGAAAGTTTTAATACCCTAGTAAGGGTTTAGTTGTGTTTTTTTATGTTCCACAGCTCATATTTGGCATGGCATGATTCTCTGAGATCTGTAATGTGTCAGTAGATTTACAAAGAAGATACATTTTCTCTATGAAAACATTGCTATATGCTGGCCATTTACATAATTGGATTTTTTAAAATCTTAATCTACATCAAAAATTTGATAAATGTAAGCTAACCACATACGCAGAAATTTGTCTATGTTTTTAAAAATTATCTGCCAGCACACAGGTGGTAAAATATTTTTATAACTGCAAACTTTGTTTCTGTCTGTGCAAGAGTACAGTTATGGGTTGTGGGTAGAGGAGGTCATTTTTATTCTTATGTTCTATCTATGAATGATGCTATTATTTTGAAACTGTGCCTGATCATTCCCATAAGAGAGTAAATGTACTGTGAGGGTGATGTGTTGTTATGTCTTTTTTTTACAGTAGGTAGTGGGTAGTAGGGGTTAGGCTGACAACCACTGCTGTATTACATGTTCCATGGAGAAGACCTTCTGGAATCCAAATTATGGCTGACTCAGAATCTTATATTAGCAGATATGCACCATTATTCTTGAATACATTAACTTTTCCAAAAGTTTTGAGAAAGAAATTAATAGTGAAACAGAGCAGCAGTTACCTGTCCTCCTACTTTCTCAAAGAAGGTTTAACAATGATGTACTTCAGCCTATTGTCAGACACGTCTAGTGAAAGCTACGCATGAAATATAAGACTGAGTACAGGAGCTAGATCAGAAAATTGTGCTTGTAATATTTTGCTTCAAATGTTACCGGCTCCATGATTTTTTAAAATTTTTTTAGGTTTAATTACCTTCCCAGTTTTCCTGGAACAAGTTTGATTGGCCTAAAGTTGATTGAATCCTAATGACACTGCTTGTCACATATACTGTGATTTTTTTTTTCTTTTAACCTGACCATACAAAGTTTATCAGTTATATTTAGAAAGTGATTGTGAAAATAGCTTGCTATGTGTTTGGTGTCCATGGACTATCTGGTCATTACTGTCTACAATGTAAAATTAGTTGCATATATTTGTTTATCTTGGCCATTTTGTATCATTCTCTCTCTGAACTGGTTGGTGTTTCAATGCATTTTTTTTACTTAGGGTTCCTTTCAAACGCCAGTGGCACTATTATTTCAGTTTCTGCTGGGAGACATATGTTAAAGGCAAAGAGAAATTTGCTTAGAAATGTGTTAAAACTACAATTTACAAAGGTAGATGTCTATCATAATATACTACAGACACAAAGATGGTGCCCAGTGGCTAGAAGGAAGCACAAATCAGACCGATAAAACTACCATCCAATACCCTCAATGTCGATTCATCTTAGAATCTTGCAACATATTCTGATTCAAACATAATGAGGTACTTCAAACAGAATGACATCCATACCAACCAGAATGAATTCGGCAAACATCTATCATTTGAATCTCAACTTGTGCTTGAGCATGACGACGTAAATGTCGTAGGTCATGGCAACCAAGTAAATAGTATTTCTCGACCTCTATAAAGCATTTGACTCAGTACCACTCCTCTGCTTATTATAGAAAGCATGATCACAATGGGTGTGAAGTGAAATTTGTGACTGCATTAAGCGTTTCTTGAAAGGAGAATGTGAAACATTATCGTGGATGGAGGGTAATCGATAGAAGTAAGTCCAAATATGAATCAAGAGTGTGTGTTGAGACCCTTACAGTTCATGTTGTGTATTAATGACGTACCAGACAATATTAAAAGTAACATCAGACTTTCACAGATTATGTTGTTATTTATATTGAAGATTGAAGTACTGCCTCAAAAAAAAAAAAAAAATAAATAAATAAATAAATAAAAACTGTTGAAATATTATCAGATTTCAAAATAGTGCAAAGAATAGTAACTTGCCTTAAACATTCATAAATATAAGATTATGCACCTTACAAAGAAAATCGTAGTATCCAATGACCACAGAATCAATGATTCACAATTCGAGTCCTATCAGTCTGCTCATGCAAATACTAGGGTGTAACAATTTGCAGGGATGTAAAAGAGGATTACGACATAGGCAGAGTCATAGCTAAGGCAGGTGGCAGATGTAAGTTCATTGGCAGGATACTAGAAAAATCCATTGTCTGCAAAGGAGAATGTCAAATCACTTGTATATCCCATCCTAAAATATTGTTAAGGTACGTGTGACCCATACCAAACAGGACTATCAGGGCATATTGAACACAGAAAAGGATGGGTGTCATGAATGACCATAGCTTTTTTTGCCTCATGGGACGGAATCACAGAAATGAAAAACCTGAATTGGCAGACTCATGATCAGTGAAAATTATCCCGCAAAATCCTACTTACAAAATTTCAAATTCAATATCAAGTGCAGAACCTACAGGCATTCTTCAGCTCCCTACATATCGCTCTCATAACCACTGAAGTCAAAATTAGACTAATTACAGCATGCACAGGGGTATTTAACCAGTCATTCTTTCCCCACTCCATATGTGAAGTGAACGGGAAGAACCCAAACATGTCGTACCATGCTGAGTACCATCTGCCATGCACTTTACAGTGGTTTGCAGAGTATGTACATAGATGTAGAGGAGGAGAGAGTGAGAATTACAAAATTTTCACTCCACTCATTCATATGTCACCCAAATGTGAGGGTAAGTTTCCAAATGCAAAGGTATCCTTTTGTTTACGTATCAAGCACAAGAAGTTAAAATGAGTTGCACTAAGACTGGTATACTGTAGTTTCTGTTCACTGATTTATCATCTCTCCAGAGGAGTTAAATTTGGATTACAGGGCGGTGCCCTGTCTTTAACCTTGTTAAATGTACATCTTTTCTTTTAATAGTCTGACATTTCATCCTCTAATGCCTGAAAATTGATTTTCAATCTTAACTTGTTATAATGTACTTTCAGACACTGTTGATAAATTTTTCATCCTCAACGATGGGATTGTATTTAACTGGGACTAGCTTACCAGGCTGAAATACATATACATTGTGAACCAGATCTAAGCCTATAAAATTTCAGAGGTTGTTTAGGGATATTTATGAAATACTTTGGTTTAAGGGACTTTGGTTTCTGGTTGCTCATTACAGAGTAAATCAATGTTGTTTGATTTATTATCCCTTGTATTGATATTTCATTTAAAATATCTGCACAAAGTGCAAATGCCAACAGTGTGTGCTGTGTCTTGTTTGCAAACCAGTTTGTTCTGTTCACTCATGATGCTTGCTGTCGAGAATAGTAAGACCTACTTTACTCTCAGTGCTCAATCTTGCATTCAGTACTGTCTCAACTTGTGTACAGTGATACAATGTATTATGGTAAGTATACTAATGCCAATGTGCGTCTCACCTATGGAGTCATTTAATGGATTGGGAAAGGAGCACAATGACACTCCTCTCAGCTGCACCTGCAGTGATGGCAGCCACATCACAGTGGTTTTTCATGTGTACATTGTTTCCCACGAATAACCAGATACTTTTGTGTTTTGACGATTCCATATTACCTGTGTTTTCACTGCTGTGGAAGTATTTTCACAGAAACAGTGATAATTCTGGTAGCAAATACAAATAAATCATTATTATTTTATTATTCTCTAATGAACATACCAGAGACCACAGGTCACCCAAAATATAATGCTTGTATCACTGAACACACTTCAAAATTTTGTCTGTGCAGTTCTGATTCACCCTGTATATCACCAATGCGTTGGTTTCTTCATTGCTTTGGATTCCTACAGCTCAAGGTACCCAGCAGAATATAAATTTGCCTTATTGCTATAAACAAGAGTGTTACTATGTGGTGTACCAGTATTATTTGCTGGATACACTTTTATAGTCTGTCATACCATTGGAGACTATAAACAGATGAGATACTTATTCTTTCAATCAATTATTCGTTCGTGTCTAGACTAGTTTGTTGAGGATCACATGTAGCTCTACACATAGTAAAGTGCAAGACAAATCCAAATGGTGCGACATCAAGTGGAAATAAAAAATAGAACATAGTATCATGATGGAGGCAAAAATGGTTGATAAATTTTCAAATATGTTTATTCACTGATACAATCATCAATTAATTAGTGACAGAAAGAATGTAAGAGTAATCTGCCGAATTACAGACCTATATTACTGAAGCTGATTTGCAGTATGATTTTGGAACATATACTGCATTCAAACATTATGAATTCTCAAAGAAAACGATTTATTGACAAACACATATTCAGAAATTATCATTCTTGTTGAACACAACTAGCTCTCTATTATTATGAAGTAAAGAGTGCTGTTGACAGGGAATATCAAATTGATTCCAAATGTTTTTGATTTCCAGAAGGTCTTTGACACTGTTCCTCAGAAGCAATTTCTAGTTAAATTGCTTGTCTGTGGAGTATCTTCTCAGTGGTGAGATTGGATTCATGATTTCATGTGAAGAAGTAACTAGCAGAAAGTGATGAAGTAAAATGAAAGTATAGTAATATCTGGCCCCAATGAAGTGTATACGCCTGCTGCTGTTCCTGTACTCCATTTTCAGGCCACAAGTGGCCCATCGGGACCATCCGACTGCTGTGTTATCCTTTGCTGAGGTTGTGGATAGGAGGCGCTTATGGTCAGCACACCGCTCTCCCGATCATTATGATGGTTTTCTTTGACCGGGGCCGCTACTATTCGGTCGAGTAGCTCCTCAATTGGCATCACGAGGCTGACTGCAACCCAGAAAATGGCAACAGCTCATGGCAGACCGGATGGTCACCCATCCAAGTGCAGGCCATGCCCGACAGCACTTAAGTTCAGTGATCTGACGAGAACCGGTGTATCCACTGTGGCAAGGCCATTGGCCACTGCTGTTCCTAATCTACATAAATGATTTAGGAGACAATCTGTGTACCCCTCTTAGATTGTTTGTAGGTGATGTTATTTACCATCTTATAAAGTCATCATATGCTCAAAACAAATTACAAAACAATTTAGACAAGACATTTGTATGGTGCGAAAGTGAAAATTGACTCTAAATAATTAAAAGTGTGAAGTCATCCACATGAACACTAAAAGGAATCTGCTAAATTTTGGTTACACAATAAGTCTCCCAGATCTGAAGGCTGTAAATTCAGCTAAGTGCTTAGGGATTACAATTATGAATAACTTCAATTGGAGCACTCAAATAGATCATGTTGTGGATAAAGCAAACTAAAGACTGGGATTCATTGGCAGAACACTTAAAAAATCCAACAGGACTACTATAGAGACTGCTTACACTACACTTGTCCCCCACACTTCTGGAGGATTGCTGTGCGGTGTGGGGTCTGCATCTGGTAGGATTGTTTGAGGGCATCAGAAAAGTTCAAAGATGGGCAGCTCATTTTGTACTAGCACAAAAGAGGGGAGTGTTAGCAATGGATATGGTACATGGATTGTGTTGGCAATAGTTAAAACAAAGGAGTTTGTCACTGCAGCAGGACTTTCTCCTCAGAGTGTGAAAATATTTTGTTGGTAGCTGCCTACATAGAAAGGAATCGTCGTCATAAAATATGAGAAATCAGAGTTCGTGTGGAAAGATTTAAGTGTTCAATTTTCCCACAGGCCATTCAAGAGTGGAAAAGTAGAGAAATAGCTTGAAGATGGTTCCAGGAGCCGTCTACCGGGCAATTAATTGAGAGTTGCAGAATAATCCTGTAGATGCAGGCAATGAATACATTAAATAATTGTTACAACATTTATTTTCTGGAGATGATCATTAAACTATGGGGTCGGTCGGATCAAAATTATTTGATGTGAAATTTTTTTTATGTTTTTATTTTATTTTATTTTTTTAAATTGGTCTTAATGGGTAGTTTCTCTACAAATTCTTACAGTAAAACTTTCAGAAGCCAGAAAAATATGGTAGCTATCTCATATGAAAAGTGAGATAGATAAGTGGCTAATAATAAACAATGTGTCCCACAACATATAACATTAAAAATTAGCAGTTTCCTTCCAGCATGATCATGTACAAAACTGAATCTGATGCAACCAATACTTGTCTAATGATAGCAAAGGGTGTGGTTGCACTCGACAAGTCTTCCACAATAGAGATGAACTCATAATGATTGACATTTCTTCATGCTAGTTTTTGTACTTTGTACACGACTACACATGAAAATTAAAACCAAGCAGAAACGTGGTGTCAAGCTAACCGAAGTATGAACAGTTCCACAACACCTGCAAAAGTTGGTGCAGCATGTACAGATCACAGGTACATGCATCATAAGTGGCAAGTGCCACAAAATGACCTTAGGGTTCTTTTTTTATTATTATTTTTTATCTAAATAATGAATCATATCTCCTGGGAAGCACACGACAAATGTATTGGTGATGGAATGTATGCTCCATTATTACTTTGGTATGTGATGACACTTTTCACATGTATACAAAGCTTATATATTTTAGAAAATCTTTACATATCACGTTGGCCAACAGCCTCACTGCAGTGGTAACACCAGTTCCCTCCAGGTCACTAAAGTTGGGCTTGGCTAGCAATTTGACAGGTCACTGTCTGGGTCTCCCGAGTGGTGTTGGCAAGCGACGTGCACTCTGCCCTTGCTACTTGATTGAGAAGTTGCAGCACCAGCCACGAAAACTGACAATGACTGGGAGAGTGGTGTGCTGACGACCAGCCCCTCTGTATCTGCATCTGGTGATGCCTAAGGGTTAAGAATGACATGGTGGCCATTCAGTACCACTGTGGGTCTTCTGGGGCTGTTCGCATGGTGGTGTTAAATATTACATGTGACCTATTTGGAGAAGTATGTTTTTGTTCATGTGGAAGATACTTTCTCACAGTCTGAGGGCACATTCCTTAGGACATGAGAATCAAATTTTATAGGTTTTGTGTAGATGATCTTGTCCACTGAATGCTTTCTTAAATTTTTTTTCAAACTGCACTTGATACAGCTAACGTTATCTTGTCTTTACATTTAATTTCTCAGGAAGTGTTTAGTGTGGTTCTTTTACCGGTCGGTTTTCTCCTTTATTTTCATTGCTACAAATGTGTACGTTGTTAACATTGCTTCTTCTCCGCACTCATTGATAGTCCTATATTAGAGAATATATCATTACATGCAACACAGTAGGATCAGTGTTTTGAAGATATCAATGTAAATATTTCCTAACTTTTCAAACTGTGGCACCTCCAATTCTTATTTGCACATTTACGTCAAGTAATCTAATATGAAAATAAGCTGCTTCAAGAATAAATGCAGACATGTGTTCGGATAGGGCAGATTGTTGACTGCAGGATGGATGCTGTTTAAGGGTATACTTCCAGATATTAAGCAGAGTTGTTGTTACCATTCTTGGACAATGTTTTGACAACACACTGTGACTAGTGAAGTAGTACACTAAGCATAAATGTTTATAACATCAGGTTTTGCCAGAAAAGAAATTTACTCAAACATTCTTTAAAGAATTAAAGAAGTTTAATTACACGTATTGAAAGAAGGGATAAAAACATAAAATTAGCTTACTTACCACAAGGAATTCTCCACTCGGATATCCGACTAGCGGAGGTGTAGGGCTCATGACTGCAGTAATACCTATGTATATTGCAAAAACAGTACTGAATGCTGTTAGGAATGATATTGCCCTGATTGAGGAGTATGGCAGGAAAAATCCGAGAAAGCATGCCACTGGATTAGCCATGCTTGACAATGTGACAGACAGATGGTATGCTATGTTGCCATACGGTAAGCAAGAATATGACTGAATGCTTGGGAATATTCCATTTCCAAAAGCACAAACCCATGCCATCAAGAACATCAAACAATAATAACTACAGGGTGATAATGTTGCTGTTACTGACATCATCTCTCTTGGTTGCTGGAACACTTCTGTTGTAGGTGTTGTACAGAGATCTTTCAATTCTTCACATGTACTTTGTTGACTTAATAGTCCATCATTAAGACCCGACTCTTCTTGTGTATCTGATGCTTTCTCTCTCTGTCGTGAGGTGTTTTTATCTGGAGAAGGAACTTTCTCATCTTTGCACGTCTGTAGATTATTCAGTAATGCAAAAGAAATAGTACTGATGAAAAGTGTTCCAAAAAGGAAGAAAAGAAAAGCTGTTGTCGAAAAATTTGGTGGTGGCGTGTATGGAACAAGAGTAACCTCTGAATTTCCATTTTGATTACTTGAATTTGTGAGAGTCTGATTCACGCAAATAGGATTTCCTCCTACCCCTTGTACTAGAGCCACAATGCTTGGTAGAAACCCACTAAGTCCTTCTCCAACAAAATAAGAAATCAAATACATTTCTTTATAGTTTCTCATAAAAGGCATAAAGAGTACTGAACTGGTACAGCCCACTAAAGCAATAAAAAATGAAAGTGCAAGCAGTGCTGTGCTGTGCTCTTCACCATCGATGTAAGTAGTCTCTTTGTAGAGGAATGGAAGTAACAAAAGAGCAACAGTTCCAATTAAGAGTATTGCATATATTATGATACTATCCCTTAATACTCCTGGAAAGGTTTTCTGCAGAATTGCATACAATAAAGGTCCAATGTTTGCAATTTGTATAATAATACATATGTATGATGGGAGATTCCATCCTTCAGGTTGTGTCTGCACAAGCAGAGGCAGCTGGACAAACAGTCCATTTACTGCAATCCAGGTTCCAATGCCAAAAAGAATGGCTAAAATATCCACCAATATCTTCCGCTCAGAAAGTTGTCTTGCACAGAACTTCATGTTGGGTTTCTGCAAGTCTGTATTATTAGGGCTGGATGGTAGAAGTGGTAGTCTCTTTCCACATTCGTTGTACCTGTGGGTTAAGAAAAAGAGCATACATTTAAATTAGTTCAAATGTTGTACAATAATACATGGTTTGCAAATAAGTAATATGGGGGTTCTATTATATCTCAAATCATACAATACATAATACTTGTTCAAGCAATGAATCATATGAAGTAAATTAACACTGAGGGAGTGTCTTCTGTTTGGAAATAATGATGCAGTGGATTCATTACGATGGGATAACATACCAGTAATTTAATAAATGAGTTGTCTGTCTGAGATACCTTGCACAATGGCACTGGGTAGTGTTATAATTTGGAATGAAGAGAGTTGTGAAATTCCACATATTTGACGTCTGTATGCTTTACCTCACTGTGAATGTATTAACTGCTGCTAAGCTGAATGGTACAGAAATCTTGCTGGAATACACTTCTGTTGCTTACATTAAAATGAACACTCAGTAACATGGTTCTTCACTACACAGTATTTCCTTAAATCTCAAGAAATGAATTTACTTACTGATAGCAACATCCGAGGCAAAAATTGTGCAAACATTTATAACCAGAAAATCAAGAAATAGTGCTTCACACGAATATTTGTGGTAATAACTAATTACAATGCTTCTAATGTTAGTGTGGCAAAAGCAATGTGCACAAGATAAATTATGTGTTACAGTTAAAACTGTTAATTCTATACCAAAGATTTCTAACATGTAGAAACAAAATGTTCATAATCCATAACCCGAATTTTCAGTGCCCACATTCTATACCGAAACCTGCCACCCTAAGTCTTAAGAATACGTTAATTTTTATTTCTCGCAACATCTAAAAACCTTGAAAAGTCCTTGCTAGTTAAACATGACGGAGACTGAAATGCATGCAAATATTCTATTAAGGTTATTGGCAGTTCGCGATCTTAATGGTTTACTCTGAAAATTTTGTCAATTACGTCAATGAACTGAATTTCAGTACCGATATTTAAAAAATGTGTTATTTCGGCACAACTCCGTTAAATAGGACACTTCGGCACAACATGTCGATCCCACATCGGTATTATCATAACTTATGAAATAGGGCCCAGTGGTTAATAGTACAATTGCTTGTTAATCAACGAAAATATATCTGTTACTTGACATGTGTAACAGGAATTTAATCTATTCAAAAAGGCGCATCACTAGCTTACGTTTGACCGATACCCGACGTGGCAGAATTGCAACTGCTTTCGTTCTGCCATTGAAATTCGGCATGGACGGGAATATTAATACTGGCTTCTTATACAGCATGACCTGAGTTTACATACGCTACGCAAACAGAAAGGCGTAGCCTAGGTTCAACATCTGGGCGACTCTTCCATCGTTTGCTGCTATCCCGCTGATACCAGCTGAGAGTGACGTCACTAGTTGGTGAAGGTTAACTACATCGATCGTGCCAAGTTCGCCGTTTAGATCACGATACGACAGCATTGCATAACAGTTGCTTAAACAATTTGGTGTTACTAAATTAGGCTACAGAATTACTAGTGCCGCCAGTTAGGTGATGGGATGTCTATGAAATATATGAATTACACGATAGTGAGAGTGGTCAGTACCGGTATTGGGTAGAAGCGTAAGCCTGTATTTAAACAGAATTATTCGGTGGGGAAAAAAATTAAAGTAAGTTAATGATCCTGGAGTAAGAAAAAGTTTTTTTTTTTTAGGTTTTCGGTAACTTTTGTCATTAACATTTACTCTAGCAGAACGAATACGTCAACATACTTGTAGTAGTAGTAGTAGTAGTAGTAGTAGTAGTAATTCGGTTTGATTTTGTAGTCTTTGGCTTGCCTGGGGGACCGACAGAGAACCATAAAGCGCATTAAGGTATACATGTACATACATTATCTGCAAACAACTACAAAGTGCATGGCGGAGGGTACTTACCATCAACACACACTGTTTCTACCCATTCCATTCACGCACGGAGCGCGGCGAGAATAACTACTTAAATGGGTCCCAGTGGGAGGAAATAAGTCTAAAACTTGTCTTCGCGATATGTACGAGACTTCTACGTATTCGTGGCTGGCTCGCATAGCATTGATTATTGAAGATTTGTACGTAGGATTTCGAGAGATAGTTATTGTTTATCCTCAATCGTTTGCCACTTCAGATTTTTTCAGTACTTTTATGACACTCGTCCTTGGTTCAACAAACCTGTGACATTCGTGCCGCCCTTCTGTATGTGTGTCCATGCCTTGTAAGACTGATAAGGGTCCCACGCACCTCAGCAATATTTTAGGGTGGCTCGCACGAATGTTTTGTAAGCCATCTCCTTTGTAGATTGACTGCATTTTTCCAGCATCCTACATCTGAACTGATGTGTGCCGAGTTAGTTACCAATGATGGAGCCTGTTTGATCATTCTGTTTAATATCTCTAAAATTGTTACACAGAACCCCTAGCGGTAGGAATTAGTGAACAGAGTCCGGTGTTGACTCACAGATATTACTGTCACAGGATGCTATGTTCCCGTTTTGTGAAGTGAAAAACTTTCCTTTCTTAAGTTTCCAGTCAATGCACCACTTTTAAATCTTAATAATTTGCATCCAGCGTCTTTGCATGTCACAACTCAGATGTACATCTACGTGACTGCTCTGTAGTTCTTACAAGTGGTTTGCAGAGAATTCTTTGAACCAACATCAGACTGTTTCTTTGGCGTCCCAATCTCGATGAACAGCGCGCGGGAAAAAGAACCACTTAGTCGCAATTTTTTCTTTCGTTATCGGGAAACAGAGATAGACAACGATAATCTTTAAGTTTTGTTATGCACTTGATCGTCTTCCCGGGTTTCTGCTTTAATCAGTTACGCTGCAGCAGCAGCAGTATTCCAAATTGCTTCCTAGTTACCCAAAGTGAAAGAATTACGGAAAACATCAAATTTGGAGCTGTGGAAAGTATCAAATTATTGATTTATAATTTTTTCTAATATTTTTAAGGACAAAATCCTTAATTACACGTCTAGTTTTGTAGGACCATACTGAGGACTCAATCTTGACGGTCATGGAACGAATCAGTACATGAAATTACAACAGAAAAGTTAATGATAAACAAAATAAGATGCATTCGAATCCTTTGCTAACGACTAGCTGCTGATTATATTATCATAATCAACAATGTAACACAGGCTTATGCTTAAATGTTTTCCAGGAACTTCCTGACAATAGGAGTGAGCCATGAATGAGGAACTGTACAGATGACGACTGACTTTTACTCTGAAATATATACCACAGTGCTGAGAAAATTATAGCTATGATTAAAATTATATATACGTAAGAAACAGTAGTGATCCCAGCACCGAGCGGGGTGGCGCAGTGGTTAGACACTGGACTCGCATTCGGGAGGACGACGGTTCAATCCCGCGTCTGGCCATCCTGATTTAGGTTTTCCGTGATTTCCCTAAATCACTCCAGGCAAATGCCGGGATGGTTCCTCTGAAAGGGCACGGCCGACTTCCTTCCCAATCCTTCCCTAATCCGATGAGACCGATGACCACGCTGTCTGGTCTCCTTCCCCAAAACCAACCCCAAATGATCCCAGCACTGACGTAAGGGGCACCTCCCTTCCCCGCCCCACTTAATCGTACTCCAGTCAGACGCCACATCATATCCTTACCATTACTGTGGAGAATGATATTTTGCTGCCTCTTCTTGAAGTACGAGAGGAACTAACTGTGACCTACTCGTATTCCATAATGGTACTAAATGTCTGATCTTCGTTCATCTTTAGGAAAGCGAAAACATTAATTGCTCATACTCATTCTCTCTTCGTAGGTGCTAATGCTAAGCTGTCATATCTTTCGTACTTAAAAATGAGGTAAATGGTTTGGTGATACAGATAATCTACATCTATACCTGCGAACACTGTAAGGTGCATGTCGGAAGGTACTTCCCTTTGTACCACATATTAGAGAGTATTTCCATTCCATTCATGTATGGAGAGCGGGAAGGACTCTTTAAATGCTTCTGTGCGTGCTGTAAACTGTTAAACTGTTTTCGCGGTCTCTACGGGAGCGGTATATACGGGTTTCTACTAGATTCGTCGCTTAATACTGTTTCTTGAAAACTGTTAAGTAGGCTTCCGCGGGAAGGTTGGCATCTATCTCCAGGCATCTGCCAATTCAGTGTTTCCAGCATCTCCGTTGCGCTATCCCGTGGATCAAACAAACTTACTACTATTCGTGCTGCCTTTCTTTGTATGCATTCAGTATCCCTTATTAGTCCTATTTGGTGTAGATATCCCACACTTGCGCAACATTCTATCAAGGAACCCATTGACTGCGAGATCGCAAGTTCAGTCTTTAGTAAGGCTGATTTGAAAGTGTTGTGTTAACAATTATGACAGGACAAATATTAGCTACTGACTCACCACGTGCGTCTGGAGGGCAACAGAAAATGAGTGTCCGGCGGGTACAAGATCAACCTTCTACGGGGTGTAATGTATTACACTTCACGAAACGGACGTTGTCGGCATTCAAGAACTATTTAAAAGAAACCATTAACTTGCACTACGAACACCGAATGAAAAATGGCGCGCCACAGAGATCACGAAGTTTCGCACTATCAAGATCGAAGGCAGACTCCTTGGGAGCTACAAACCGTGCAGGAAGTTCAGTTAGGTATCCACCTTGAAAAATAATAGAATTATACTCGTGTAATGGGGTGATGAGAACCGATAGAATGTGATGGTATGCAACCAAGTCCGAAACAATCTGTCGTGGAGTTTATCGTGAAACTGGCTATCTTTTAATGCGTAGCTGTAGATATCGAAATAATAGGTTTTATAGGCACGAAAAAAAAAATAATCTAGAGGCTGAATTTGTCCAGTGGTTCCAGGTGGTATGAACTCCAATGTCACACATTTTTTGGAATGGCTACTTTGCTCTAAAGCAATAGGCCTATAATTTTTATGCTTAGACCAGGAATCAAGCAAAAGCAAGTTTTGTTGACCAGATATTGCTCAAAAGCAGTGCTTATACCATAGTTGTAGTTCTGTTATGCCTATTATCCCACTCTTGCTTGCTGCCACCTAGGTATTTCGTACTGCCCTTGCAAGATTACACACATGAGAAAGAATTGTAGGGGGCAGAGCACCTCCAAATTCTCGCAACTTTCCAGCCAATTTACCATCCACATTAACAGTCGACATAATTGTACAAAAATGTCTTAAGGCACTGATGTTAGTTGATCTTGATACAACTCTCTTGGTACCTCTAATTTCCAGGGTTCCTTTCATATGAATTTTCTCTTCCAATCCCCACTGGTCGTAGTTGGGAAGTTCAAATTTCATCAGGACAATGCAGCACACCATGGCTACCTCTACTATCCTAAGAAAATAGTGGGAAAAAGGGCACTTGGGCTATCTACACTAACCTAAGTCATCCAACTGTCACCTCTTCCTAGGAACTGTAGGGAAAAGGACAGCCTGTGCTGGATAGGATGGACCTATATCTTTATTTAAACAGTCTTTACTTAAACAAGTTGAGGCAGTACCTCAACCTAGTGTGCCCACTATGAGGTCTGGAGTTCAACTGACATAGTACACAGTACTGCCACCAGAGGCCACTGTCGTACCTCCTGTGACTCAATCCAAGATGGCGGCCTGGAGGGGGGAATGATGGGAAAATGACTCAGCTTTTCTGGGTTGCTGGAGAGAGAAAGTTGTGTACTTTATTTATTTCGGAACAATTTATTTAGGGACAGATTTGACACAGTATATTTATTACACTGACATAAAACACTCAACCTGATGTGCTTGAGGTCGCAGTAAATAGTCTACAGACCTGAAAACTACTCGTAAATAATGCAGTACACTGATGTGCAGAGATGCAAACAACTCTGGGGCAAACATGTTGCATAACCCAATGTTCAGCAGTGTACTCTGGGTGTCTTAACGTAATCTTTGGCCCTTTGTCAGAACTTAACCTATTATTCTGTTAAGTGGTTTTCCATGTCACCCCCATTTCCTTTAATTATTGTGCTGCCTTTGATACCAAATTAGTAATGTCCTCCCACCATTTTCTGGTACACTTTTCGTATTCCAAATGCTTTTGAACGTCATTTCTGGCGTATTCTTCTTTGTCACCAACACCCTTAAACTACTGTAGTCCACTGTACATAAAAATTGTTCAAATTAACATAGTGTTCTCCACTTGACCTGCTGTTTTGCTCTATGTCACCCACCCACCCACCCACACCTTCCCCTTTAATATTGTACCACTAACACCACACTATTTATGCACATTAATTAAATTGATATTATTCACATATATGGGGTAGTCTTTTCTTAATTCATGGCATCCTATTGGTCTGTGAAATCGATTGAATATAGTTTAAACAAAAGATCACTAATACCAATGCCTGAGTCGGGGTGAAACGGCAGATGCCGCAAAGTGACAACATGGCCGTCAGCTGCCGAGCCACACACAGGTGTCAGTTCAGGTCCCACAAGGATGATGCGGCAGTATCCCTTTGATACATAACACCTGAGAAATACCTGTCGAAATACGTGTTCACGTAGGCACCATTGCTGGCGCGATGATGCATATCTGCGGTGCAGGTCCAGTGCCGAGAGAGATGTTGCAATGCTTCCCAGAATAGCACAGGGTGCATTCTTCCTAGCAATCCTAGCGGGACAGCCCATCTGTCACTGAATTTACCTGTCAAACTGCTGCTGCCGCCGGTGTGGGAGCACTGAGCGCCATTGTTTTCTGCAGACAAGGCATTCAGCAGCAAAAAACTATTTTGTACATATCGCCATATTGCACTGACGGTTAAACCCCTTAAAAGTTGTCTACAGATCATCAAATACATACAAGAATCACAAGAGTATTGGGAATCAGGAACATATTTACCTGTGTAACTACAATTAAATATTACGATTGCTGCTACAGTCTGACACTGATCGATGCACAGGTAATGTCTCCTCTTGACGGCTGTGGTTCTGGAATGAATCTCAGTATCTATAGTGCACATAATTTTCGACGTAAAAGAAATCTCCCATACCCTTGCCAGTTATTGATGCGCTGAATCTATACATCCCTCACGATAGGACACACACTCATTTTCTCTGATCATACCACAACATAAGCCACAGTAACATTACACTGCAATATATACAAATTTTACACAAACACTGCAGTTATCTTTTATATCTGTACAGCATCCGAAAAAGTTATGGTATACCTACACTCACACTGGCTATATGTCTCGATTCTCGTCAGTCCTAGGAAATTATCTGACAAGTGCTTCTGGAAGGTGCTTTATACTGCCAGGATTCTCTCAAACAAGTGTTATGAAGGACAAGCGTCTGACACTATGTGATAATAAATACTACACCAGTGAACGTAATGCTTGGAAAGACATCACCGACATGGGTTGGTGTACTGTAATCAACACCTCTATCGATAGAACAACAAGGAATATGCTAGGGTACGTTTGGGGGTGCCGATGAGGGGTGTATTGTTACAGACGTATTGCCCGTCCTCTTTGTACACTATAGCAGATCCAGTTGAACACTTGCATTGCTATATTGTGCAGATGTTTACAAAATGAATCTATCACCACTTACGTTCGGATATACTCCACAGTGCGTTGAAACTGCAATTCACAATGTCCAAACTATTCTTTCATTACGACTAGACATATTTTGTTTTTACGTGAATAGCAGTTTGATTACCTCCCACAAACATATGTCAGAATATAAACCACGGTACCTTTACGTTCAAGCAGCAGCATAACATTTCTGACTATCAATTATAGGTGTATATAACAAAAAAATTATGATACGTCCACACTTGCACCAGCTGGTTGTCGTTTACACACAGCAGAAAGGCCTGCCACCATTACGTATTTGTCGATGAATAAAGGATGTAATTACAATTCGAAAAGCCCTAGACTCCTTTCGGTGTATCGATTTTACACTTCCACGAAATCTTTTGATATTTCTGATACTTGTAAGTCCAGCCAACACACAGTGGCGTCTTTATATATATTTTCAGACTGCCAGGTTGGGGTTTGTGTCAGTGCATTCCATCCATAGATTCCACCACCCAGATCAAACAATTTTGCCCTGACTAAAAAATCATTGTGAGCCATTGAGTAGCTAGAAACTTATCCTGCCTGCTAAGACCTTTACGTGAAAACTCGAAAAAAAATAGAGGAAACTGATATTTCCACTCGTGGATACCAATGTCGGCGATATAGCAGGTTCCAAATCATCCTTATAATTTACAAAGTCAACTAAGATGTTTTTCATGTATAGAGAAGCAGCAAACATGTCCTCCACCTGTCTGTCACCTGATAGATGCACTCGACAAACACCACAATTGATCTTCTCTCAACCAAATAATGACAGGAAATGTGATGAAAGAGGCATTCAGACAATTTCCATAGGAGGAAATAATGGTCCAGTGTGAACCCATGTCCATATTGACTCTCCTCAAATTTCCACGTGATCACGAAAGCTGTACAACACATAATAAGTATTAGTACGCTATTCGGCCTTCTACAGGACGACATGGTTAAGTCAACTGCATTCCTGCATCCCAAAAGGCCTCTCCATTTGGACGGCTCCTGCCGTTAGTGGGAAACGTGAATCATTCCCGCCACAGGCCACCGCGCCAACCAAGCGCAGACAGAATCGTCCTACGAAATCGGCCACATACATATTTGATCGCTATACTTACAATTAAATGCTACGATTGTGGTCTTAGTTGAACGACATTCGACAATGAGCAAAGTATCGGAAATGCAACCTGCTTATGGCTGTGGCTCAGGAAATAGAAATATCTGTATCATTCTTATGACTTGACATACTCTTCCTTTTGCTATCACAGTATTCCACGTCAAATCCATACCTTGCTTACTTTAGAAGTCTGACGCTCAAGGTAAACCTATCACACATCCCATACTACTATGTATAATACTTCGTCAATAACGGATTGCTGGTGATACGAATTAATACCGACCGAAAATCAACGATGGATGGACGTGTCTCATAAGTTTCCTTGTGAGTGGTACCACTGTGTCTTAGAAAGAGAGGCGAAATCGTCTTACAAACCGCCTGATGTTAAAAAACACAACCATATTATCATCACAAGCAGTCTTGGTTCTACAGGTGCATACAAGTATCCATGTTAAAAACTGTACTGACTGTATAAATCTACATATGGCATTACCTCTGAATGAAATGGTTTTTTCCAGACAAATACCACGACACTGAATATACACGGTGATCGCCAGAGTGTACAGTATCAGACAAACAGTGCAGTTACACGTCGCCGACAGTATGGAGAAGTCCTTTAATGATTACAGCCACAAGTTAATCATATTTCTAGCCTGTCATATCTCGAAACGAGTCACCTTTCTCGAACCTATCTACCACAGTAAAATTCCAATGTGCTTTAAAGTAGTCCCTATGCATCTTGCAACTGCTGCCATTTCTGCAGATTTACGCACGTGATCATTCCAGTTTAAGTCGGAACTGAGTAGAAGCCAGAGAAAGCTATATCTACTACCTTCCGCAACCCATGTACAAACAGGCTAATCTGAGTTACTGTGACAGGACTGCCTCTGCCAACTGTGCATGATGTGTAAGGTAAGCGCTAAATGAAGCCTGCTCCTGCAACTCGAGGTAGTATAAAAGACACTATGGGAACTGGGGGAAGGACGTGGATTTTTCTACTGCGTTGTTATGCTTCTCCAAACTACAAACAGGTAGAGAACTCAATAAGATTTTTACCACATCTCTCTCCTCCCATATATAGCAAACAAATACCGCATGCATGTCGGCATCGAGCACATGTCACGATCCTGTTAAATATACAGGTATTGAACAACTGCAGAGACCAGTTTAAAGTTTCATCACCTGTACTGTGGGAGGATGATCGTATCCCACAGACTATACTGTAAGTCGCAAGAGACGCTCAATGTGACCGTGTCTCATTGTTTGAAACATTGTTTTTTTGCTGCAACACGCTTCATACACTACCATACATTTAGTTTCTCCGCCACGACTTCGAGGTGTGTATCAGGTTCTAAACTGACATTAACACGTTCTCATCCATTGCCTCTCACAGAAAACTAGACGTCGCACAGTGTAAATCGTGTTGTTACTGCTGCTACCATAACACACCACACACAGTGGATGATTTTAAATAAAAGACAGTTACAACATAAGGAAACTGGAAGAGTTTGGCGGCGTTGTGGAGAGTTTCCAAACTGCAGTCCGAAGGTGATTGGCGACCTCTACATTTAAACTCATCTGTCACAGTGATGGAATAGCTGATGGCTCTGCATTCCATTTCGACTGATTCCTCATACTGCAGTCACGTACGCGATCACTGTTTTGGTGCTAGTCATACCCAGAAGGTGTTGCCCCTCCACCAAAACTCTTTCTCCAACTCAAACAAGCAATGTCAGTCAAAGATTATGTGGTAACCAACAGTGTGCCAGTGGACGGGTGGGATGGAAAAAGGCACCGTCGATGTACTGTAATAATAAGCATCACAGTTGATAGTGCGAACAATTTTAGCAGTTTTACAGTAATTTCAACACCGACCAATTATGCGACAGCATGTTTCCCAATTTCAGTATCATAACTAAACCGCCTCTTCTCTACTTTGCGAGAATCATTGCGAATGTAGGTAGATGACTGTGCAGTATGTCCATTCATTGTTAATTCTCGAACACATACATCATCAAAATATACCAGGCAGCGCTCTACATACACTCCTGGAAATTGAAATAAGAACACCGTGAATTCATTGTCCCAGGAAGGGGAAACTTTATTGACACATTCCTGGGGTCAGATACATCACATGATCACATTGACAGAACCACAGGCACATAGACACAGGCAACAGAGCATGCACAATGTCGGCACTAGTACAGTGTATATCCACCTTTCGCAGCAATGCAGGCTGCTATTCTCCCATGGAGACGATCGTAGAGATGCTGGATGTAGTCCTGTGGAACGGCTTGCCATGCCATTTCCACCTGGCGCCTCAGTTGGACCAGCGTTCGTGCTGGACGTGCAGACCGCGTGAGACGACGCTTCATCCAGTCCCAAACATGCTCAATGGGGGACAGATCCGGAGATCTTGCTGGCCAGGGTAGTTGACTTACACCTTCTAGAGCACGTTGGGTGGCACGGGATACATGCGGACGTGCATTGTCCTGTTGGAACAGCAAGTTCCCTTGCCGGTCTAGGAATGGTAGAACGATGGGTTCGATGACGGTTTGGATGTACCGTGCACTATTCAGTGTCCCCTCGACGATCACCAGTGGTGTACGGCCAGTGTAGGAGATCGCTCCCCACACCATGATGCCGGGTGTTGGCCCTGTGTGCCTCGGTCGTATGCAGTCCTGATTGTGGCGCTCACCTGCACGGCGCCAAACACGCATACGACCATCATTGGCACCAAGGCAGAAGCGACTCTCATCGCTGAAGACGACACGTCTCCATTCGTCCCTCCATTCACGCCTGTCGCGACACCACTGGAGGCGGGCTGCACGATGTTGGGGCGTGAGCGGAAGACGGCCTAACGGTGTGCGGGACCGTAGCCCAGCTTCATGGAGACGGTTGCGAATGGTCCTCGCCGATACCCCAGGAGCAACAGTGTCCCTAATTTGCTGGGAAGTGGCGGTGCGGTCCCCTACGGCACTGCGTAGGATCCTACGGTCTTGGCGTGCATCCGTGCGTCGCTGCGGTCCGGTCCCAGGTCGACGGGCACGTGCACCTTCCGCCGACCACTGGCGACAACATCGATGTACTGTGGAGACCTCACGCCCCACGTGTTGAGCAATTCGGCGGTACGTCCACCCGGCCTCCCGCATGGCCACTATACGCCCTCGCTCAAAGTCCGTCAACTGCACATACGGTTCACGTCCACGCTGTCGCGGCATGCTACCAGTGTTAAAGACTGCGATGGAGCTCCGTATGCCACGGCAAACTGGCTGACACTGACGGCGGCGGTGCACGAATGCTGCGCAGCTAGCGCCATTCGACGGCCAACACCGCGGTTCCTGGTGTGTCCGCTGTGCCGTGCGTGTGATCATTGCTTGTACAGTCCTCTCGCAGTGTCCGGAGCAAGTATGGTGGGTCTGACACACCGGTGTCAATGTGTTCTTTTTTCCATTTCCAGGAGTGTATTTCTAACACCTCGAGCATAATGCTTAATTTACGATCTATCTCTGTGCGGATGGGAGTCGCAGAGCATCCCTGCAGTCTTAGGATAAAATTAGCGACTGAAAGACCCCCTCACACTGTCTTTAACCAGCGCGCCTTGCAGCACCATTACCGATTTAATCTGCAGCTGATCAGAATTAGACCACTATCCATGTCTCGTGAACGAATGGAGCTTCCCGAGTCCTCGCCCATCCAAGTGTACAAAATTTCTCCAGACGCGCCCATGACGAGGAGGTTAGCACCCCTTATTGGTGTATATTAACAGATTTGAAAGTGTTGTGATATAAGAGTAATAGTAGACGGTTAAGAAGAACAAGAAATGAATGGTTTTTATGCATGATGGAGCTCCAGGCAGATGGAGTTCAAAGCATTTTATGTAAATCAACTACGCTATCAATTTTAAAGTATTGTTCTAATGCCTGGGATCAGTACCAGGAGGGTATTGGCAAGAGAGATCATAAACACACGCAGTCCTAAGGCTATACAGTTCTACACCTAAAACAGGCTATAATGTTAGGTCACTTGAGTTCCCGACCTATCAGTCATCTGGAATGCAGCGCTTTTAATATTCTAATGTAAGAAATATATCTACAGTACATGACATCATCCTTCTTGCAGGTTTCTCTACGATAAACTATGGTAACAAACCGTAAAACGAAAAAAACTACTTCCTTAAAACATTTGCTCTGTGTGATACATGCACAGTGTATCTCTCCAAAGATCTGTAGCGACCATTGATCACATCCAATCACAGTTCCGAAACTATGCTCACATCAGTCCCATATAAAATTATTGTTAGTAACGGAGAATACCTCTCACAAGGAAACAAACAAACGCATAGCAGCAGCGTTCGACATGTGAAATTACATGTCATACCACCACTAACTCTGTATACAGGACATCTGTCAATCAGATGTACACATGGGGATTGCAGTGTCTCACAAACACCTATCGCTAACTTAGTTATGAAACTGAAGTATCGATTTCACATCCAAGATGCGTCAGGGGAATGGAGTACATCGCATAAACCTTCGTTCGTTTAGAGGAATGTGTCACGTTTCATCACACATAAGATGGAAGTCCTCTAATGGCCGAGAGGTTTACTGTTAACGATCGCAAGTAGACACTGCTCTAAATCAAATACAGAACACGCGGTTTTACACGAGTTGAACGCAGGCTACGTCACACAAATGATGCATCCTGACGAAACATCAGGAAGAAATGGTCAAATGACTGCAACAACGTCTCCCTCTCCCTCTCTCTCTCTAGAATGCATCACCAGTCTACTATTAAATCGTACCTCGTTACAACTCCATCTCAACCAACCACTCCATTCACTCTGTCATCTTTTAACGCAGATGGTTCTCTGTCTTCCTGAAAGGCGTCAAATACAGTAATCAACTCGCGTGTATCACTGTTACCTCAATAGACATACAGTAGAATGCTGCCTCGAAGGAAAAAAGTGACTGTTTCCCTGGTTTAAAAAAAAAAAAAAAAAAAAAAAAAAGGTTCAAATGGCTCAGAGCACTATGGGACTTAACATCTGAGGTCATCAGTCTCCTAGAACTTAGACTACTTAAAACTAACTAACCTAAGGACATCACACACATCCATGCCCGAGGCAAGATTCGAACCTGCGACCGTAGCGGTCGCGCAGTTCCAGACTGTAGCGCCTAGAACCGCTCGGCCACCCCGGCCGGCTTCCCTGGTTCCTTCGTTTCCATGTCGACGTTTTCCAGTATTGCTCTTGCTGTAGCATACTTGTCCTCATGTACAAATTGTTCTGCGCCAACACAGGACACGCAAGTAATTCGTCAATTTCCCCGCATTTCGGTGTATATTCCCTCAATTTACACGTATTTTTCGCAATTCTATCGATTTTTTAAGTCATTTCTACCCATGCGATCGCTACATAACCTCTCGTTCCGTGTTCTAAAATTAATTGTAAATGTATTTCAGCTGACAACACCTAGCGCAAATGCACTGTTCGGGAGGCACAGTATAGCACTATACTCGATTGTATCCAGTCGCTTCCACACAACATATGCCACATTTGCAGAGCGTCTGCTGTGTTTTCTGTATGTCAGTGTATGTGCATGTGTCGTGGAGGAGATACAGAGAGAAAGGAACTGTCGCTCAGGCCGCTGAAGGGCTACTACTGCAGTGGATGACCATTACCTACGGATTATGACTCGGAGGAACCCTGACAGCAACGTGACCATGTTGAATAATGCTTTTCGTGCAGCCACAGGATGTCGTGATACGACTCAAATTGTGCGCAATAGGCTACATGATAAGCAACTTCACTTCCGACGTCCATGGCGAGGTCCGTCTTTGCAACCACACCATGCAGTGCGGTACAGATGGGCCCAACAACATGCCGGATGGACTGGTCAGGATTGGCGTCATGTTCTCTTCACTGATAAGTGTCGCATATACCTTCAACCAGACAATCGCCAGAGACGTGTTTGGGGGCAATGCGGCCAGGCTGAACGCCTTAGAAACGCTGTCCAGCAAGTGTAGCAAGGTGAAGGTTCCCTGATGTTTCGGGGTGGCATTATGTGGGGCCGACGTATGCCGCTGGTGGTCATGGAAGGCGCCGTAACTGCTGTACGATACGTGAATGCCATTCTCCGACCGATAGTCCAACCATATCGGCAGCATATTGGCGAGGCATTCGTCTTCATGGACAATTCGCGCCCCCATCGTGCACATCTTGTGAATGACTTCCTTCAGGATAACGACATCGCTCGACTAGAGTGGCCAGCATGTTCTCCAGATATGAATCCTATCGAACATGCCCTGGATAGATTGAAAAGGGCTGTTTATGGACGACGTGACCCAGCAACCACTTTTAGGGATCTCGCCGTTGAGGAGTGGGGCAATGTGGACCAAAAGTGCCTTGATGGACTTGTGGATAGTATTTCACGACGAATACAGGCATGCATCAATCCAAGAGGACGTGCTACTGGGTATTAGAGGTTCCGGTGTGTATAGCAGTCTGGGCCACCATCTCTGAAGATCTCGCTTTATGGTGGTACAACATGCAATGTGTGATTTTCATGACCAATAAAAAGGGCGGAAATGACGTTTATGTTGATCTCTATTCCAATTTTCTATACAGTTTTCGGAACTCTCGGAAGCGAGGTGATGCAAAACTTTTTTTGATGTGTGTATATTTGAGCTCATAACATGTTCCATCATTCTACAACACATGACATCAGTGATAATTGAACGACAGTTTTGTGACCCAGTACTACTAATCTCAAGCCATGCTCTCACTGGACTCGAAAACGCACGTGGATGAGAAGCTGGTGACGTCACAACATGGAATTCTACGTTTCACTACACTGCTGAACATGAAACGAAGTTAGACTTTGCCACTCGGAGAGGAACTTGGCCAATGAGAAGTGATATGGTTTTACGTCACAAGCACAACTTAACGAGTCGCCATATTGTATTGAGTTAATCCACGCATTAGGCTGGTATGAATATAAGCTGCTTCAGAGCATCAGCAAATTGATGATCTCTGGAAAACGGTTCATTGTAGCTATGATCTGTTATAATAAAATGACAGGAAACTACATAACGGTAGATGGAGGTTTCGTATAATTGATGTTTTTACTGTTATGACTTGGGTGCTATATTACGGAACAATGATGATCTGTCAGAAGCGCATCGTTGTATTACAATTTGTCATAGTTAAATATCAAATAATGACATTTGTAGTCTTTAGACAGTGCACACCACATTCGCAGGCATGGTGGCCATGTTGAAGTCGTAGATAAGTTGATAGCTTCGAGAGTTGTGTAGCAAAAGGTAGCAGGTTCGAGCCGACCTGCTTCCAAAAATAATTATTTCGCTTTTTGTTTTCTAAAAGACTGTTGGGTGTTTCTTATTCATTTAAGAGAAGTATTAGAAGTGGTAGTCGGTGTTATTTATTATAAATAATGTATACGCTGCAATTCTTGATGCAAAGGCCAACGACTAGAAGGTTCCCCAGTGGCTAGAAATCATACATACGTACTTATCTTTTGGGTTTGTGGACTACCTCATGTTTTTATCTTGTTGGTAAATGTCTTTTTCAGTGATGGTGAGCAGCTTAGAAAAAGATCTCCTCTACCATTCAAATGAAAATTACGAAACGATTCTAGATCTTAAAATGTGTGTGATGACGTTCGTTATTTCAGAGTGACGGTAGTCAATGCAACATCAAGAATGTGGATACTGTGCATGCACAAACTGACGTTAGACACTGTAACTATATTCAGTTTAAGACCGAAAATGGGACGAAGATTCAATTGAGTTAACGAATAACTTCTGCTAGTACGTATGTTAGATCATTGTGCAGCATTATTCGCTGTTGAAGCCATCGACGAGTCCAAAATCTTCTTCTCGATTTCCTCCAGTCGAGGTAATCACACATTTAAGTTTCCGCTATTAATTGTATTGCGTATGGCAAGTATTTTATTAATTTTCATAAAAAAATAATAAATCTCGTATGGCTCACAACTTGCAGTACATATTTTCATCTGACACCTTGGCGTGTCAGTTTAAATTAGTGCTGTCACCAGTAATTGAACCTTTATAACCTTTATAACACGAGGAAAATGAGTGAAATCTCAGGGAAAGACAACTAACGTCTGAGGGAAGGGGCGGGGGGGGGGGGGGGGGGGGGAGAGAGGACACACAAAATGATACGTCACTTGTGTGGAAAAACGTTCTCGAACAGGCCATGTCCACAAAGCATTAACAACTGCAATTCGTGTAATAGCTGGTGTTAGCGCTGCAACATTTTTAGATTGAAGTCAGCTGATAGGTACACCTGCGTAAAGGAAGTTCCTGTAACTAAATGTTTACATTCAGAGGAAGTAATGTTTCCAAGTAGAGAAGGAATTTGCATATGTCAACAAAATATAAGAGGTATTAAAGATAAACTTAGTGAACTGCTTATAGATGTTGACTCTGAAATTACTGGTATATCGGAGCAGCACTTAAATAATTTTACAATTCAGTGGCTTCCTTTACCAGGATACAGATTAGCTGGCTGTTTTTCAAGAATTTCCTTGCAGGGTGGAGGAGTGGCTATGTACGTAAGAAGCAGTATTCCATTTGAGTCAATAGACGTATCACTGCACTGCACTGAACAGATATTTGAATGTTGAGCAGGGGCAGTTGAATTACGTGAACCTAAACTTCTAATTGTTGTTGTTTATAGATCCCCTAACTCTGACTCGAGTTGGAAGCGGCGCTATGGCAAAACAAGTCAGCAACAAACCAATATAGATTCTCGACATTTTTAGTCAAAGGAATCTCAGCCTGGCAGCCACCATCTGTGAGGAGGGTTCTACGCTGGTCGATGGAGCAACATGTTTCTATAAGCAACCATAATGAGTCTGGGCCTCCATCCACTGAAGACTGAGAGCTTTCCAGTCGGTGGATCATCTCCAGGCTCACTCCAGCAGCAGTCAGCTTTCTGTCCTGGGAAAGGGGTGGGGGGGGGGGTGCAGAAGGGCAGCCGTTCAGCCATTTACGTTTGTGCGGGCATACTGATGATGCTGTACACCTTCGCTCTCAAGGTGGACATCACTGCTGATGGCTGTCTCCCACCACGAGAATCACAGTGGTTTTCCGCACCTTCCGACGCACCCTGCCGTGTGCTGCAGAGCCTCACCAGTATGGTACAAGTGCTGCTGTGGACTCCGCACTTCAACATTCCTACCCAGCTCCTGGCATCACAGGAGGCCACTGGCCGCCTGCTTGCATCAGCGTCTCCACACTCGCTGTCTTCAGAACGCACACAGGGGGACAATGCCACCACAGAGCGACGTTAGAAGTGTTGTAGTGTGTTCTCCAAAAGTGGTTCAAATGGGACCTAACATCTGAGGTCATCAGTCCCCTATAACTTAGAACTACATAAACCTAACTAACCTAAGGACATCACACACATCCAAGCCCAAGGCAGGATTCGAACCTGCGACAGTAGCGGTCGCGCACGGTTCCAGGCTGAAGCGCCTAGAACCGTTCGGCCACACCGGCCGGGCAGAGTGTTCTCCAATAAAATTTATGACTAATAATGATATTTTCTTGAGAAACCGGTGATCATCATCCTGACAACAAGCCGCCGCCCCAACTCAACCCTGTCACTGTATAGGTCATCCGCCTTGAGCCTATATATTTTATTGTCAGGTACAGGATCGACATCTGTAGCTGGACTAGGAAACATGTCTCCAGCCGCAACGCGTAGCGCCAACATGCATTGCGGTGAGTGCAGTTTTTTGTGGTTTTGTTTGACTGCAAATAGCATGGCAAGTCAGTGGATCTTTTGCCAGATGTTTAATCGTATTTGTATATTAAGAATGTGACAAGTGACTTCAGACAGTGTCTGGTAAAGTGTAAATATAGATGTTGGTTTTTGCCTAGTTAATATGGGCAATATGTCTAATGAGAAAGGGTTGTGGCTCGTTATCAAGAAGTGTATCGGGTGTTAACCGTGTGTAGCGGTTCAGGAGGTGAAGCTGGATATTGTCGAGAAGTATTAACATCGTATTATGTTTAAGTATACTTGTCGTCATTCTGTTTTGTGCTCGTCGTTTGTTTTTGTTTGTATAATTGGTATAAGTTTAATCATGTCATTGTCAATACCACAGCCGGCCGTTGTAGCTGAGCGGTTCTAGGCGCTTCAGTACGGAATCACGCGGCTGCTACGGTCGCAGGTTCGAATCCTGCCTCGGGCATGTACGTGTGTGATGTCCTTTGGTTAGTTAGGTTTAAGTAGTTCTAAGTCTAGGGGACTGATGACCTCAGATGTTAAGTCCCATAGTGCTTAGAGCCGTTTCAATACCACAGGGGGCTGCCGTTGAGGAAGCACTGCAGACTCCGGCAGTTGAATTAGCTTGATCTGTTGAACAATGCACTTATATTGAAGCAAGAAAAGAGTGAGGAATGTAACATATCTTTACGCAGAAGAGTTACTTCAATGTGTGTGGAGAAGAGACAGAAAGCATTTTAAGAATGAGTGGCTAAGAATGAGCACTATTCTTTGGCAGTGAGGAATGTGAGGATTCTGTAGAAGCTTGGAAGAAGGGTGCAGAAAATAGGGTGAAAGAAGAGTGTCAGTTTGGTTGATGTATGGAGTAGTAATATTCTAAAAGTTAAGAGGATAATGTAGAACTATCTTCTGAGACTGGAGTCTAAAGTAGGTGCAGTGCCAGATGAAGTACGTGTGTGCTGTACTGGAGTAAATGAGTGTGTGGATAGCAATGTGGCTGGTTTAAGTGCAGTAGTGTGTATCCCACTGGGTGATAATGTGTGCTGTTTAGAGACAAAGGGCTCGATGTACAGGGAAGTGCATGTGCAGATGATTATTGTGTTGTGCAGAGTGGAACTGCAGGCAGCAATTTTACTGGAAATACTGTGGAGAATGGACAGGAAGTTATCGATAATATTGAGTGTCTCGCAGATGTGGTGGGTTTTGAAGTGGTACAGACGCATTTATTTCCGAAGGACGCAGATCTGTCGTCACCTGTGGCGGCATCGCCTGCTGAGAACAGGGTGGGGATAGGAGAAGGAAGACGAAAAATGTTTGTGGGACTCCTGGGGGGGACAAGACTAAATCCTCTCAAGATTGTGTGTCTGAGGTTGAGATGTTCACGAAAATGGAAAGTGATACTTGCAGTGTAATACATTGTGGAGATAAGCGGGAGGGGAAGGGGGGGGGGTTGTCATGGAAAAACTGACCTTTGGTGGGCTAATACCCCCTGGTTAAATACGCAGTTAATGAACCTTGTGGTTTAAACTGACTAGTCTTAAGGAAAACGTACTATACACAGTTCTCGGTTTGAGGATGTGAGACAAGATCTACAAGTGAGGGAAGGTTTGTAGCACTGCCACTATTTTACAACGCTGCTGAATAAAATAGCGACGCTGCCACGATTGTTGCAAAAGGCCATGAGCGTGGATGAGCTCGGAACTGATCAATACTGTTAACGTCAGACACAGGGGCCAAGGCCACAATAAAGATGGCACAACAAAAAGGCAGGGCGACTGTAGCACCGTTAGGGCGGTTACTACACTTCCAAACTATGGACTTCTTTTGGTGTACA
This sequence comes from Schistocerca americana, assembly GCF_021461395.2. NCBI lineage: Eukaryota > Metazoa > Arthropoda > Insecta > Orthoptera > Acrididae > Schistocerca > Schistocerca americana. The sequence goes on from NC_060123.1 coordinate 230,124,365, forward strand.
TGGTTGGAAGCGGTGCTTCATCAAAACAATACTGAGCGAGGTGGCGCAGTGGTCGTGTGACTAGGGCCTCCCGTCGGGTAGACCGTTCGACTGGTGCAAGTCTTTCGATTTTGACGCCACTTCAGCGACTTGCGCGTCGAAGGGGATGAAATGATGATGATTAGGACAACACGACACCCAGTCCCTGAGCGGAGAAAATCTCCGGCCCAGCCGGGTATCGAACCCGGGCCCTTAACATTAACATTCTGTCGCGCTGACCACTCAGCTACCGGGGGCGGACGGCGCAGTGGTTAGCACACTGGACTCGCATTCGGGAGGACGACGGTTCAATCCCGCGTCTAGCCATCCTTATTTAAGTTTTCCGTGATTTCCCTAAATCGTTTCAGGTAAATTCTGGATGGTTCATTTCAAAGGGCACGACCGACTTCCTTCCACATCCTTCCCTAATCCGATGAGACCAATGACCTCGCTGTCTGCTCTCCTCCCCCAAAACAACCCCAAACCCAAAACAAGTAGGCACTGAAACAGTATAAATACCCGTCATTTTTTTTAAAGGGATGTCAGTCTGTCAGCCACCATCTACGAAAATGGATTTATGCCCGTCGAAGGTGCGACATGGTTCTGCAACGAGCCACCACGAGATTTGGCCTACACCACCTGTGGGCCTACCACTGGCTGCAGGTCCACAGCTGACGACTTAGTGCCTTCCAGCCGGTGGCGCACTTCTGAGCTCACTTCAGCTGCAACCAGCCTTTTTCCCAGTAGCGCAGCGTTTCGAGACCAGGGCAGTGCAGCTACTGAACCAGCTATGCCTGGGTGGATATACTGACGTTGTATGCCACGGCTTACAAGGATGGACACAACTGCTGTGGGCTGTCTTTGTCCACAATAACCACAGAAGGTTTTTGCACCTTCTGGCACGTCCTGCCTTGAGCTACAGAGCTGTGCCCATATGGTACATGTGCTGCTTCAGACTCCACATGTCAGCATTCCTTCTCAGCCATTGGCATCACAGCAGGCCACTGACCGCATGCTTGCATCAGCGCCTCCACACTCCCTGTCTTCAGCACGCACCCAGGTGGGCGTTGCCACAGCAGAGCATAATTACGAGTGTTGTATTTTGTCCTCTAATGGTTCAAATGGCTCTGAGCACTATGGGACTTAACATCTGAGGTTATCAGTCACCTAGAACTTAGAATTACTTAAACCTAACTAACCTAAGTACATCACACACATCCATGCCCGAGGCAGGATTCGAACCTGCGACCGTAGCAGTCGCGCGGTTCCGGACTCAAGCGCCTAGAACCGCTCGGCCACCGCGGCCGGCTTTTGTTCTCTAATAAAACGTGTGACTAATAATGATATTCCCTAGAGCAATCATCGGTGATAGTCCTCAAAACAACCCGCTGCTTCACCTCAACCCTGCCACTGTAGAGGTCATCCACCCTAGGTCTCTACACTAATATCACTATTAATATTTTCTGCAAGGTCATTAATATGCAACATGATTATCAAGGGTCTCAACACACTCTCCTGAGGCACAACCAAAGTTGACTTCCACCTCTGTTAATGACGCTCCACCCAAGACAACAAGATGCGTCCTTACCGAGAAATTTTAAATCCAGACACAAATTTCGCTTGATACTCCATACGATCGTACTTTTGATAATAAACCGTATGTGTGGTACTGAGTCAGATGATTTTCGGAATCGAGAAACACGGCGTCTACCTGGCTACCCTGATCCATGGCTTTTAGGCTGAGATGTGAGAAAAGAGCGAGTTGGTTATCACGTGATTGACTTTTTCGGAATCCGTGCTGGTTGGCATGGTGGAGATCATTCTGTTGAAGATACTTCATTACGTTTGAGCTCGGAGAATCTTCCACGTTTCTACAACAGAAGGATGTAAGGGATATTGGGCAGCAAAATGGTTCAAATGGCTCTGAGCACTATGGGACTTAACTTCTGAGGTCATGAGTCCCCTAGAACTGAGAACTACTCGAACCTAACTAACCTAAGGACATCACACACATCCATGTCCGAGGCAGGATTCGAACCTGCGACTGGAGCGGTAGTGCGGTTCCAGACTGAAGCGCCTAGAACCGCTCGGCCACACCGGCTGGCTATTGGACACCAGCTTTGTGGATTGCTTCTCCTACCCTTCCTGTAGACGGGCGTGACCAGTGCTTTACCCAAGCGTTGGACACGGTTCCGTGTTCGTATGATCTACGGTAGATTGTGATCGAAAGAGGGGTTAATTAAGCCACAAATTTGGTACTGGTATAGTATCTAATAGGGATTCCATCAGCAGCTGGAGTTTTGTTCATTTTTAGCAATTTCGACTGTTTCTCGACACCACTGATAGTAATATCTACAGCTCTCATGTTTGCTGATGTGCAGGAATTAAATTGGGGCAATACCCCTGGATTTTCATTTGTAAATGAATGTTCGAAAACGAAGTTTAGTGTTTCTGCTTTTGCTTCGCTACCCTCAATTTTGGTCCCTATCTCTTCCGGGAGTGTCTGGACATTCACTTTGGTACCACTGACAGCCATTGCATATGAGCAGAATTTCTTTGAGTTTGTGAGTGATGTTTCCAAAATATTCTGCTGCGGTAGTTGTTGAAGGCTTCACGAATTGCGCTCTTGACAGCATCTCCTGATCTATAGCGCTATGTGTTGTTTTAGACGTGTTATGCACAGTATTTACAGTGACTGTATACCATAGAGAGTCCCCCCCATCGTGAACTGTTGTATATATCAAGTGGATGGTCAACTATTCTTCTAAACCTGAGTCACAATTGTTCTACATGGTCTTCTCCAGCGCAAAATGTTTCTCGTTCCTTACTGGGATACGAAACTACTGGCTGTTTATATAGTTTTCTGAACATATAAACCTTTATAATAGTTGTAATTGTCGTTTGTAGTTTGACAATCATTGTTGCTACAACTGCCTGATGGTTACTGACACCAGTTTATAAATGGACATCTTCAAAGAGGTCACGTCGATTTTTTTGTTATTAGATTCAGTATATTCCAATCTGCTCTAGACAGCTTTCAGAAAACGCATTTTGTAGAGTTTTCGCATGACGTCTTGTCACGATCACGACTTACAAAACTGTAACTTTCCCGACTCATGGTTGGATGTTTAAAGTCTCCTCCAATGATGACAATATATTTGGGGAAATTACATACTAGTGAATTTAAGTTTTCTCCAAAGTTTTTCCTTACATTTGGAGGTGAGTGCAATGGTCGATACCAGGTTCCAGTTATAAGTTTATAGCCATCCTTGATGCTAAGTGTTGCCTAGACAATCTATTATGCAAATTCCTATCTCAATGGATGTGAGTTTATTTTATACTGCGATAAATAAGTGACCTCTATTTACAATTAGCCTATCCTTTTGATATATGCTTAAATTTTCCCCAAATATATCATTGCTATCAGTTTCGTGTTTTAACATGTTTTCGGTACTTACTACACTATTACCTGAGACCCACAGATTTTTAGGAGCGCTTCAAAAACTGGCACTTTGTTTCGAATGCCTCGGCACTTAATCACTCGGATTTTATTTCTCTCGCCAAAGATCTTTGGACTTTACACCGATGCTTCCTGACCCCCTACAGCTATCATTATCTACACGGGATGGAGAGTAGCTTAATAGAGAAACCTTTGTGTGAATCCCAAACAGTCAGCTACTTGGGTAACAGTCTCTGAAGTATACACTGAGGTGATAAAAGTCATAGGATAGCGAGCTGCACATATACAGATGGCAGCAGTATCGCGTACACAAGGTATAAAAGAGCAGTGCATTGAGGAGCTATCAGTTACATTCAGGTGATTATGTGAAAAGGTTTCCGACGTGATTATGGCACCACAACGGAATAAACAGACTTTGAAAGCGGAATTGTAGTACGAGCTAGACGCATGGGACATTCCATTTCAGAAGTCGACCGAGTAATACGGGTGACATGTTATACTTTAACCGATATTGAGAACAGAATAAAAAATTCGGTATTCAGCACGCACTCGTACTAATGCCACTATTTTATGACAAGTACCTACTATGAACCATGGACCTTGCCGTTGGTGGGGAGGCTTGCGTGCCTCAGCGATACAGATAGCCGTACCGTAGGTGCAACCACAACGGAGGGGTATCTGTTGAGAGGCCAGACAAACGTGTGGTTCCTGAAGAGGGGCAGCAGCCTTTTCAGTAGTTGCAAGGGCAACAGTCTGGATGATTGACTGATCTGGTCTTGTAACAATAACCAAAACGGTCTTGCTGTGCTGGTACTGCGAACGGCTGAAAGCAAGGGGAAACTACAGCCGTAATTTTTCCCGAGGGCATGCAGCTTTACTGTATGATTACATGATGATGGCGTCCTCTTGGGTAAAATATTCCGGAGGTAAAATAGTCCCCCATTCGGATCTCCGGGCGGGGACTACTCAAGAGGATGTCGTTATCAGGAGAAAGAAAACTGGCGTTCTACGGATCGGAGCGTGGAATGTCAGATCCCTTAATCGGGCAGGTAGGTTAGAAAATTTAAAAAGGGAAATGGATAGGTTGAAGTTAGATATAGTGGGAATTAGTGAAGTTCGGTGGCAGGAGGAACAAGACTTCTGGTCAGGTGACTACAGGGTTATAAACACAAAATCAAATAGGGGTAATGCAGGAGTAGGTTTAATAATGAATAGGAAAATAGGAATGCGGGTAAGCTACTACAAACAGCATAGTGAACGCATTATTGTGTCCAAGATAGATACGAAGCCCACGCCTACTACAGTAGTACAAGTTTATATGCCAACTAGCTCTGCAGATGACGAAGAAATTGAAGAAATGTATGATGAAATAAAAGAAATTATTCAGATTGTGAAGGGAGACGAAAATTTAATAGTCATGGGTGACTGGAATTCGAGTGTAGGAAAAGGGAGAGAAGGAAACATAGTAGGTGAATATGGATTGGGGGACAGAAATGAAAGAGGAAGCCGCCTGGTCGAATTTTGCACAGAGCACAACATAATCATAACTAACACTTGGTTTAAGAATCATGAAAGAAGGTTGTATACATGGAAGAACCCTGGAGATACTAAAAGGTATCAGATAGATTATATAATGGTAAGACAGAGATTTAGGAACCAGGTTTTAAATTGTAAGACATTTCCAGGGGCAGATGTGGACTCTGACCACAATCTATTGGTTATGACCTGTAGATTAAAACTGAAGAAACTGCAAAAAGGTGGGAATTTAAGGAGATGGGACCTGGATAAACTAAAAGAACCAGAGGTTGTACAGAGATTCAGGGAGAGCATAAGGGAGCAATTGACAGGAATGGGGGAAATAAATACAGTAGAAGAAGAATGGGTAGCTTTGAGGGATGAAGTAGTGAAGGCAGCAGAGGATCAAGTAGGTAAAAAGACGAGGGCTAGTAGAAATCCTTGGGTAACAGAAGAAATATTGAATTTAATTGATGAAAGGAGAAAATATAAAAATGCAGTAACTGAAACAGGCAAAAAGGAATACAAACGTCTCAAAAATGAGATCGACAGGAAGTGCAAAATGGCTAAGCAGGGATGGCTAGAGGACAAATGTAAGGATGTAGAGGCCTATCTCACTAGGGGTAAGATAGATACCGCCTACAGGAAAATTAAAGAGACCTTTGGAGATAAGAGAACGACTTGTATGAATATCAAGAGCTCAGATGGAAACCCAGTTCTAAGCAAAGAAGGGAAAGCAGAAAGGTGGAAGGAGTATATAGAGGGTCTATACAAGGGCGATGTACTTGAGGACAATATTATGGAAATGGAAGAGGATGTAGATGAAGATGAAATGGGAGATATGATACTGCGTGATGAGTTTGACAGAGCACTGAAAGACCTGAGTCGAAACAAGGCCCCCGGAGTAGACAATATTCCATTGGAACTACTGACGGCCGTGGGAGAGCCAGTCCTGACAAAACTCTACCATCTGGTGAGCAAGATGTATGAGACAGGCGAAATACCCACAGACTTCAAGAAGAATATAATAATTCCAATCCCAAAGAAAGCAGGTGTTGACAGATGTGAAAATTACCGAACTATCAGCTTAATAAGTCACAGCTGCAAAATACTAACACGAATTCTTTACAGACGAATGGAAAAACTAGTAGAAGCCAACCTCGGGGAAGATCAGTTTGGATTCCGTAGAAACACTGGAACACGTGAGGCAATACTGACGTTACGACTTATCTTAGAAGAAAGATTAAGGAAAGGCAAACCTACGTTTCTAGCATTTGTAGACTTAGAGAAAGCTTTTGACAATGTTGACTGGAATACTCTCTTTCAAATTCTAAAGGTGGCAGGGGTAAAATACAGGGAGCGAAAGGCTATTTACAATTTGTACAGAAACCAGATGGCAGTTATAAGAGTCGAGGGACATGAAAGGGAAGCAGTGGTTGGGAAGGGAGTAAGACAGGGTTGTAGCCTCTCCCCGATGTTGTTCAATCTGTATATTGAGCAAGCAGTAAAGGAAACAAAAGAAAAATTCGGAGTAGGTATTAAAATTCATGGAGAAGAAATACAAACTTTGAGGTTCGCCGATGACATTGTAATTCTGTCAGAGACAGCAAAGGACTTGGAAGAGCAGTTGAATGGAATGGACAGTGTCTTGAAAGGAGGATATAAGATGAACATCAACAAAAGCAAAACAAGGATAATGGAATGTAGTCTAATTAAGTCGGGTGATGCTGAGGGAATTAGATTAGGAAATGAGGCACTTAAAATAGTAAAGGAGTTTTGCTATTTGGGGAGCAAAATAACTGATGATGGTCGAAGTAGAGAGGATATAAAATGTAGGCTGGCAATGGCAAGGAAAGCGTTTCTGAAGAAGAGAAATTTGTTAACATCCAGTATAGATTTAAGTGTCAGGAAGTCATTTCTGAAAGTATTCGTATGGAGTGTAGCCATGTATGGAAGTGAAACATGGACGATAAATAGTTTGGACAAGAAGAGAATAGAAGCTTTCGAAATGTGGTGCTACAGAAGAATGCTGAAGATTAGATGGGTAGATCACATAACTAATGAGGAAGTATTGAATAGGATTGGGGAGAAGAGAAGTTTGTGGCACAACTTGACCAGAAGAAGGGATCGGTTGGTAGGACATGTTCTGAGGCATCAAGGGATCACCAATTTAGTATTGGAGGGCAGCGTGGAGGGTAAAAATCGTAGAGGGAGACCAAGAGATGAATACACTAAGCAGATTCAGAAGGATGTAGGTTGCAGTAGGTACTGGGAGATGAAAAAGCTTGCACAGGATAGAGTAGCATGGAAAGCTGCATCAAACCAGTCTCAGGACTGAAGACCACAACAACAACAACAACCTACTATGTACAATGTAATTAACTTAGAGTGTAATTTGTATGAGGTTTATACATACCGCTTTTTTTTTGTCAGGGAGGTAACCTTCAGATACGAATATTTTCTGCATTCACAATTTTTAACATTGGTTACTAATATGACAAACGTTGCAGACTGAAGGCGTAACGCTACCGGAAGCTTCTGGTAAACCAGAGTCATCTGGAATTTACAGTTGCTAGGAGAACAGAGACAGGTTTGATATTTCGTCACAAATGGCTCAGGGCACATTTGCTATTGGTCCGTTTGTATGTACTGTCCTTTTCTTTCCAAACTGATACAGAATTGATAGTCTGAAGTTTAAACCACTGAAAACGCAAATATTCATTTGCTTTAGAAGATAATAGTATATACATACAAACGGGAAACCAACACTTAGAAGATAGCACATGTCGCCTCTTTTTTTTACTGTTGTCTAGTTTTTCCTCAAATTGTCAAACAGTGGAAAACAGCTGTGGTTTTTCCTCAGCGGGACTGCTTGTTTCACCGTTGCACCAGTTTTATTAATAAAATACTCACATGGAATTTAGTTTTTGTTCTTATTTACATACAATGTAGGCTTTTTCTTTGTCCATGTACAGTAAAATTTATTTTAATTTTTTTCCCTTTCAGATATTGGGATAATGTTCTTTCGAAAAATATCAAATCTCAGAGGACCTTAGCAGTGTGTTACAAAAGTAAAGAAACAACAGCATAAAATTTAAGAAGAGGTAAACCACAAAATCCACTACCACAAGACAAGTAAGCGCGGCGAGAAGTAAGGAGACAACGCCACCATCAAACCTTTCTTCCAGAGAATTCTTGACACTGACATTCGGTGCCGTTCTGTACAGTTTATTGTTGGTGTTACAGGCGCCATTTGAAATAAATAGCGGAAATGTTTCCACTTTGGGCTACGTTTGATGTGCATCTAGCCCAATACGCCAATATCGCGAGTGGTGCGCGAAGTGAAGTGAGAGCGTAATTATTTCTCAGAGCTGCATACAAGACTTCTCCTGAAGTCTTCAGAATTCAGTATCGCCCCTCCTGTCTGAAATTTCAGCTTGTGTGGTTTATGTTATTTGTACCGTAACGCTGGAAATAGTGCGAAACGGTTACAGAAAATATTCTTACACACATGCTGTTCCTGACGTGGTCTTGCATGGGCGTAACGAAACTGCAAAATAGGTATTGTTTAGCAGCTGATTCAGCTGTTTGGCAGTGTATTAGATACTGGATCGTTACTTTGCAAGCCGTGCATTATTCAAAACCTAACCACAGCGGAAAATGTTCAGCGCAGAAATGGATAAAGACCCTCAGTTTATTTTTGTTTTGTTGTAGTCCTAGATCTGGTAGTACACTGTAAATAAAGATGACAGTAATTGCGAAAGCTGTGCAGTGAGCAACAGTCGTCAGTTCCTCGAAATCGCCTTTTGTGCTAGACTGACGCACTAACAGCTGTGGCCAGATGTTCGGAAAGTAGAAGAAACGCTGATTAGCAGCTTACAGCGAACGCAACACGTGAAGTTTGTATTGACGGCTCGGCTTTCATTTTGTTTGCCTGAGATGACGCAAAGCAGAGCCATGTTTGAACAAGTCAGGTGCGCCCGCATACCGTAGCAGTAGGTGCTGCTCAGACGTGGTAGTGTCTCCTTCAAGAAGTCCCTGCTTCTACTGGCTATGTTTTCCCATACTCACGAGACGAAATTATAACTTTCAGTTACAATCCAACAAATGTAGGCGAGCTGTGGACAAAGCATGAAATACCACAAATCTCGCTCTAGATAAATTCGTATTAAGTGAAGTGCGGCATAAAAGATGGCAAAGACTTACCATGATTTAGTGGTACCATTTGGAGAATGTTGCAAATGCAGAGCATGCTAGATTCTGACTATAAAAGTGAATGTAGCGAAAACAATAAATTAAACTTAACCCTTTCGTGAGCCGTGGGAAACATGCTTCCCACTACAATGAACTCGCTCCTAGTCCCGTGGGATTCACAGTTCCCACCTCTGTACGGTGCTACCACCTAGTGAACAGTATAGGGTACTGCTTCCAATCGGAAGTTCCCGCCGTTTTTGCTGTACCTTCGCGCAGAGGCATTGTATAGCTCAGTGTTGCTCTGTAGAGGAGCCTTTCAGTGCTGTTTGTGTGACATTTTGTGACTTTTTCCTCAAAGCTATAGTATAAGGAAAATACTTTTGATTTGCCCAAATTTATGAAGGAAAACGTAAAATTGGAACGAGGAGAATTCCAGTTTGAAACAAAAGGAGCCATTTCTGCAGTAAAATGGATGGATAACCGTCCAGTCACTTTCCTGTCCTCAATTCATGACCCATGAGAAACAGCCACAGTGAAAACGAAAAACAAGGATGGTACTAGTACAGAGATTTCTTGTCCTGAAGTTGTGGCAGAATACAACAAAATAATGGGTGGTGTCGATACGTTTGATGAATTACGAGAAAGGTATGCTATTGGCAGACGTTCTGTAAAACGGTGGCAAAGAATATTTTATTTCCTGGTGGACGTTGCTGCAGTGAACAGTTTTATCCTGTGGAAAATAAGTAAAAGAGAAAGTGGACAGCATGATCAGCTCACATACAGGATCCATCTAGCCAGACAATTGATCGCTGGCTTCTCATACCAAAAAAGGCGTGGACAAAAACCTGTCTTTCTGGCAAAAAGGGGTAAAGTACCTGAAGATTTTCGTCATGTGGCTGTAGGGGAGCATCAACCCAGTTTAGGAGAAACCTACTGGACGTGCCGTCTTTGTAGTACCAAAGCTGCGGGAAAGAGCACTCGCTGTGTTTGTACATATTGTTAAATACCACTTTGCATAGACCCATGTTTCAGAAAATTTCATGGCAAGTAATTGTGAACAATCATTGTAACAAGGGAAGTAAATTTATCAAATAAATATGACATATATTGAAAAAGTTGTTTTTGTCATTTAACTCAAAGGAAGGACAGTGGGAAGAATACTTCCCACCTTGTTGCGTGACCTCACTTTCACAATTGGAGCAAATTTGATATTGTGTATGATAAATATACCTATCTGTTAACTACTATCTGCTCTCCATTCATTAAAAAAAGCTGCTCAATAATTTTGCCCACGAAAGGGTTAATGTCATGTGAACCTGTAAGAACACACAGAGGTGACACAATCCTAATATGGTGCCCGACCTCCTTTTTACCGGCGCAGTGCGGCAGCTCAACGTGGCGTGGACTCAGCAAGTTGTTGGAAGCTCCTATAGAAATATTGAGCCATGCTGCCTTTATAGCGGTCCATATTTATGAAAGTGTTGCCGGTGCAGGATTTTGTGCACGAACTGGCGTCTCAGTTATGTCCCATGTAGGGCAATTCGTTCGAATTGTCCAGTATGTTCTTCAAACCGATCGGGAACAAATGTCGCCCGGTGGTGTGGTGCACTGTTTTCCAGAAAAAATTCCATCGTCGTTTCAGAACATGAAGTCCGTGAATTTCTCGAAATGGTCTCCAAGTAGCCGAACATAATCATTTTCAGTCAATGAACGGTTTAGTTGGACCAGAGAGGCCAGACATTCCATGTAAACTCAGCCCACACAATTATGGAGCCACCCCCAGATTGCACAGTTGACATCTACATCTACATTTATACTCCGCAAGCCACCCAAAGGTGTGTGGCGGAGGGCATTCTACGTGCCACTGTCATTATCTCCCTTTCGTGTTCCAGTCGCGTATGGTTCGCGGGAAGAACGACTGTCTGAAAGCCTCCGTGCGCGCTCTAATCTCTCCAATTTTACATTCGTGATCTCCTCGGGAGGTATAAGTAGGGGGAAGCAATATATTCGATACCTCATCCAGAAACGCACCCTCTCGAAACCTGGCGAGCAAGCTACACCGCGATGCAGAGCGCCTCTCTCGCAGAGTCTGCCACTTGAGTTTATTAAACATCTCCGTAACGCTATCGCGGTTACCAAATAACCCTGTGACGAAACGCGCCGCTCTTCTTTGGATCTTCTCTATCTCCTCCGTCAAACCGATCTGGTACGGATCCCACACTGATGAGCAATACTCAAGTATAGGTCGAACGAGAGTTTTGTAAGCCACCTCCTTTGTTGATGGACTACATTTTCTAAGCACTCTCCCAATGAATCTCAACCTGGTACCCGCCTTACCAACAATTAATTTTATATGATCATTCCACTTCAAATCGTTCCGCACGCATACTCCCAGATATTTTACAGAAGTAACTGCTACCAGTGTTTGTTCCGCTATCATATAATCATACAATAAAGGATCCTTCTTTCTATGTATTCGCAATACATTACATTTGTCTATGTTAAGGGACAGTTGCCACTCCCTGCACCAAGTGCCTATCCGCTGCAGATCTTCCTGCATTTCGCTACAATTTTCTAATGCTGCAACTTCTCTGTATACTACAGCATCATCCGCGAAAAGCCGCATGGAACTTCCGACACTATCTACTAGGTCATTTATATATATTGTGAAAAGCAATGGTCCCATAACACTCCCCTGTGGCACGCCAGAGGTTACTTTAACGTCTGTAGACGTCTCTCCATTGATAACAACATGCTGTGTTCTGTTTGCTAAAAACTCTTCAATCCAGCCACACAGCTGGTCTGATATTCCGTAGGCTCTTACTTTGTTTATCAGGCGACAGTGCGGAACTGTATCGAACACCTTCCGGAAGTCAAGAAAAATAGCATCTACCTGGGAGGCTGTATCTAATATTTTCTGGGTCTCATGAACAAATAAAGCGAGTTGGGTCTCACACGATCGCTGTTTCCGGAATCCATGTTGATTCCTACATAGTAGATTCTAGGTTTCCAGAAACGACATGATACTCGAGCAAAAAACATGTTCTAAAATTCTACAACAGATCGACGTCAGAGATATAGGTCTATAGTTTTGCGCAACTGCTCGACGACCCTTCTTGAAGACTGGGACTACCTGTGCTCTTTTCCAATCATTTGGAACCCTCCGTTCCTCTAGAGACTTGCGGTACACGGCTGTTAGAAGGGGGGCAAGTTCTTTCGCGTACTCTGTGTAGAATCGAATTGGTATCCCGTCAGGTCCAGTGGACTTTCCTCTATTGAGTGATTCCAGCTGCTTTTCTATTCCTTGGACACTTATTTCGATGTCTGGACACTTATTTCGATGGGTCTGTGGCTTCTTGGGGTCTGCGCCGCACTCGAACCCTGTCATTAGTGATTACCAACTGAAATCGGGACTTATCTGACCAGGCCACAGTTTTCCAGTCGTATAGAGTCCAACAGATACGAACACGAGCCCAGGAGAGGCGCTTGGAGATGTGCTGTTAGCGAAGGCGCTCCCATCGGTCATCTGCCGCCACAGCCCATTAACGCCAAATTTCGCCGCACTGTTCAAAAAATGGTTCAAATGGCTCTGAACATTGTGGGACTTAACTTCCGAGGTCATCAGTCCTCTAGAACGTATAGCTACTTAAACCTAACTAACAAGGGGAGGCCGCCAATTGTGAAATTCAGATTCGATTCATACTGCGCATAATAAAAGCTCATGGCCAGAGGTGTAATGTGGCAAAGCACCAAGATGCACTTCTCAGCCGTTGTCGAGAAAATCGACAGTTAAAAGAAACCGTTCCGGTGAAATACTCTCTACGATTAATAATTTTCTTCAGCGTCGTGGCGCAGCGGTAAGCGCTCGGGTTTGTAATCCGAAGGTCCCCGGATCTAATCTCGCGGCATGCAAATTTTTTTATTTTGTTTTCTGTAACTCAAATGTATACACACACACACACACACACACACACACACACACACACACACACACACACACACACACACACACATATATATATATATATATATATATATATATATATATATATATATATATATATGATGATATGATAGTTATCATAGAAACATGGAAAGCAGAAAACAGCACGACATCGAGCACATCTGATAAACGATGCGTTTTTACAAGAACAATTGTTTTTTAAACTATCTGTTGGGAAAAAATTATTCTATCATTCGTCAGGTTTGATGCATACCACGCGTATCGTATCATATCGGCAAAAATCGGAGAAGACAATTGATGGTGGACGATGGATTGGATTGGATAATCCATCGATGGATTGGATTGGATAATCCATCGTCCACCATCAATTGTCTTCTCCGATTTTTGCCGATATGATACGATACGCGTGGTATGCATCAAACCTGACGAACGATAGAATAATTTTTTCAGAATGTCATTCAGGTGTGTTTCCCAACAGATCGTTTATCAGATGTGCTCGATGTCGTGCTGCTTTCTGCTTTCCATGTTTCTATGATAACTATCTCTCTGGTTCGTGCGATACTCCAGCTACTTCTGGTCACTAATTGTTAATTATGTGCGAGTGTATACCGAACTTTTCAATAAATCGTACCCACTTGAATACTATTTGTGATATTGTGTTTTATTTTTCCACGACAAACGACTTTCAACAACTTATTATATGCATAATTGTTGCAACTGATTGCCGGGAATTATATATATATATATATATATATATATATATATATATATATATATATTTGAATTACAAAAAAACAAATAATAAAAAAAAGTTGCCTGGCGCGAGATTCGATCCGACGACCTTCAGAGTATGAACCCGAGAGCTTACCGCTGCGCCACGACGCTGTAGGAAATTAATAATCGTAGAGAGTATTTCACCGCAACGGTTTCTTTTAACTGTCGATTTTCTCGACAACGGCTGAGAAGTGCATCTTGGTGCTTTGCCACATTACACCTCTGGCCATGAGCTTCTATTATGCGCAGTATGAATCGAATCTGAATTTCACAATTGGCGGCCTCCCCTTGTAAGCTAAGGACATCACACACATCCATGCCCGAGGCAGGATTCGAACCTGCGACCGTAGCGGTCGCGCGGTTCCAGACTTTAGCGCCTAGAACCGCTCGGCCACTCCGGCCGGCTCGCTGCACTGTCCTAACGGATATGTTACTCGTACGTCTCACATTGACTTCCGCTGTTATTTCATGCAATATTGCTTGTCTGTTGGCACCGCCAATTCTACGCGAACGGTCCGCAGCTCGTGGTCTCGCGATCGCGTTCTCGCTTCCCGAGCACAGGGTCCCGGGTTCGATTCCCGGCGGGTTCAGGGATTTTTCACCTACCTCGAGATGACTGGGTGTTTGTGTTGTCCTCGTCATTTCATCAGCATTCATGCACGTGACAAGATTGGACTGAGAAAAGGTTGGGAATTTGTACGGGCGCTGATAACAGCGGAGTTGAATGCCCACAATCCAATCATCATCATCATCATCATCTACGCAAACGCCGCTACTCTTGGTCGTTAAATAAAGGTCGTCGGCCTCTATGTTGTCCTTAGTGAGAGGTAATGCCTGGAATTTGGTATTTTCGGCATACTCCTGACACTGTGAATTTCAGAATACTGAATTCCCTAACGATTTCCGAAATGGAATGTACCATGCGTAATTTAATTTTGAAGAGAGATTAACTTTATTGAACATCGTTGGGTAACAGATCCCCAGGGTACTTGGGTACACATGAAAACAGTTTCCCTAGCATGTGGTTTTATCCCAAATCTCATGTTAAAATACTGAAACTCTTATGGAATTTAAAGCATTTTTTAACAGCAGCTGAGTTGTGTTTCGCATGTACGTTATATTATTAACAGCTGTGGCAGCTTGATCCACAACAAACATAAAACTGTTTCTTAAGACGGGCTATGCATGAAGCCTACTATGATTTATGCATAAGATCTATCAGAAAATCGGACAAAGATCTGGTCTGCGCAGTCAGTGAATGGGATCAATTCTTCCATCCAATCTCTCGTGGGTCAGAAAGTTCTTAAAACTAAAGCCAAAAGACAGGAAGCTGAACTAGTAAATTTCATATTAAATAATTTGTTCATACATGAGGCTGCTACCAAATTAGTTTGAGCAAAGTGTGCACTCGCAAATGAGACTTACTGAAATAAGAAGCCCTATCGTCGAAGGACAGTTAAGGCTACTCAATGCGAAAAAGGCAACAAGTGCTGACAGGATTCCCATTACACTGAACTCCTTTTCTAATCCATAATTAACAATAATGTTTCGCGCAGCGAATAGTCTCGTGTTACGAAAGGAGCCTGTTTGCAAAAAAAGGTTAAAGAACCGATACAGGGAGGCACAGACTAATACCGTCGGCGTTTGTCTGTTGCAGGGCCACACAGCATATTATAACCTCAAAAGTTATGATGTTTTTGGAGGAAGACAAGCTTCTCTCAATGAGACAGTGTAACTTGTCTTTATTGACGAAAGATATCTTGCAGATAGTAGATGTAGACGAACAGGCAGAATCGGTCTTCCTAGGTTTTCGAAAGGTTTCAGATCTGTACCACATTTTCGACCGACAACATATGAAATGCGACTAGCTCGAAAAAGTTTATGCTAACAGAACATAGTACGTTACATTGGACGGCGAACATTCAACAGAAACGAAAGTAACATCGGATGTGTCCCAGTCAAGAGTAATAGGAAAGATAATGTTTTCACCATAATATCCATGCTGACAATGCTGTTGTCTACAGGGAAAGTATCACGTTGGATCATCGTAACGAATGCAGTAGGATGTGGCGTAATGAATGGCCACTCTCGTTGAAGGTGCTGTTCACCTGAATGCGAAACGATGCTCAAAACGGTGTCGTTGTTGTTTTGTTGTTGTTGTGGTATTCAGACCGGAGACTGGTTTGTTGCAACCGTCCTTGCAAATCTATCCTGTGCAAGCCCCTTTATTTCAGTAACCTACAGAAAACTTGAACCTGTGCTGTAGTCAAGACTTGTTCTCACAGTACAATTTGTGGATCCACACTCCATTATGAAACTGGCTATTGCTTCCGATCTCTACTTTTAGTGATGTTGCGCCATAATTTTTTCACCCAATTCGATAAGTATCCCTTCATTAATTATCGGATCTACTCATCTAATCGTCTGTATTTTTTTGTGGCACCACGTTTCGAAAGTTTCATTCTGTCTTTGACTATACTCTTTATCGTCCGTGTTTCAGTTCTGTACAAGGCTACACTACTGAAAATACTTCCAGAAAATACTTCCTAACACGTAAATTTATTTTATATCTTAAATTACGTTTCTCCCTCAGCAGGCATTTATTGCTGTTGCCAGGACATATTCAGTTATTCTGTTGCTCAAATGCCAATACGCATTTACTACTTTTAATGTCTCATTTTTTAATTTAATTCACTCAGTATCGTTGATTTAACTCATTGCCCTTGTTTACTGTTGTCGATTTTCGTCTTCTAGCCTCTTTTCAAGACACTTTGCAGCTAATGTTAGAAGTCCTTTACCGCTGTTTGACAGAATTACAACATCGTCAGAAAACTTCTGTGTCGTTATTTCTTCTATCTAAACTTGCCTTCCAAACTTCTCTTTGACTTTCTTTATGGTTTGCTCAACGTGCAGACTGAGTAACATGTGCAACCAATTATAGAATACTCCTCTGGCGTTTGGAGTCCTTATCATGTGGGCATGGCAACTGACATCGAATTTAGAGACGCGCTGTTAGAGCCCATACAATAGTTCAAATGGTTAAAATGGCTCTAAGCACTATGGGACTTAACATCTGGGGTCATCAGTCCCCTAAACTTAGAACTAGTTAAATCTAGCTAACCTGAGGACATTACACACATCCATGCTCGAGGCAGGATCGCACCTGCGACCGTAGCAGCCGCGTGGTTCCGGACTGAAGCGCCTAGAACCGCTCGACCACAGCGGCCGGCATACAATAGTTAGCAGGGAATTCCCACCCTGTTAAAATCCTGCGTAATACAGTAATTTAAATCGCTTTCTTGGTCGCACTGATGTGCCTCTGCTTGCGAAGGACACCGAGGTTGGCATGCGCACAGGAACATGACTGTTAGAACCATGGAAAAACGTTGCTTAGAATAATGAGTCCTGAACGATACCGATGGCAGAATAAGAGTACGTCACAGCGGCAACGACAACCGTCACCAGAGGTCGCCCGATAACATCGGCTGACCGCTTAATCACAGTGCGTCCGCGCTCTTTCGCCAGTTTTAGGAGGGAACAAGGAGATTCT
The DNA here is from genome assembly GCF_021461395.2 of Schistocerca americana. Lineage (NCBI taxonomy): Eukaryota > Metazoa > Arthropoda > Insecta > Orthoptera > Acrididae > Schistocerca > Schistocerca americana. The sequence continues at coordinate 230,141,840 of NC_060123.1, forward strand.
CTCGAGGAAGTTGGAATTTGTTCTTATGTGGTGAGTACCATACACTCTTTCCTCAGTCACTGGAATATCCAGACAAGTTATACCAATATGCTGACCTGAAGGGAGAAACATTCTGTTACATACTCTAGATGATCCGCGGCGACTTTGAAAAGAAAGATTACAAACACACTTCAATGTTTCAAATAAATTCAGAATAACAGAAATGTGTTAATTAACCTTCAATGACTGTCATTCAGCATATGTGTGAAAGACAAATATAAATTTTAGAATAAGATACCCTTCACACCTGAAGCATCGACAAATGGAAACACGTACACCACTGCTGAAAACCACCCCACGTAACAGGATCACCACCCAAGTGTCAGGAAAACACCAGTCACCAGTAAGCAGTAACAATAAATTGTAGACATTTAAGGCCCGTGCAGCCCACCAAAAAAAAATTAGTGTTTAGTGTCCCGTCGACAACAAGGTCATTAGAAACTTGCCTGTGGCAATTTAGGGCAATCACGTAAAGCTTAAATGTGGATGGCCGGACGCGGATTTGAACCATCGTCCTCCCGAATGTGATACCAGTGAGCTAACCTCTGCGCCATCTTCGCTCGGTGACCAGAAAAAAATCCACTTCAGTGACTTCAAGCATCAGAGTTGACATACACCGCCTTTCTCACTTGAACACACAATTTTATGAGGTTATACGGTAGACCTAAAAGTTATGATGTTTTGTGCCTGTGCTGCAGACGACATGCTGCTTTTTAAGAGCAAATGTGCGGCTGAAATAGCTAGACAGCATATAATGTGTATAATGTAATACAAGTTAACTCTCAATTAATTATTATTCAATTTTTAAGTTTTCTAAACTTGGGATTTCATATACAGTAGCACTTTCATACCAAAGAAACCTGTTATATTTCTCAGTCTCAGGACCTCTGAAGACCCTTAATTCTTGTACCAAATTTAAAAGTTTCTCACGATCCGTGTTTTGCGTATGGGAACGTCGGCCACTTCGACCGAAGAAAACAACCTGATTTTAATTTCGCCGACCGTCGTCCGATGTCTGTACTTTTGGGCGTCGTGATCGGTTGCACTGAGACTGGTAATTCTGTACCCCCTTGTTAGAGGTTGTTCTGATTGGAGTGGTAGCACACCGTTTGTGACCTTCCAGCTCTGAACTGTGGAGTGATACCCTGTTCTGTGGCTTGTCTCTTCCGCGTTACAGCTGTCGTCGCAAGGAAAATGTCGCCTTTCTTCCAAGCATTCCATTTTAAGTTCCCTTAGCATCTCAGACTTCCGTATAGCTAAATTTAATGTATGTTTCCGTGTCAACCTGATAATGACTACAAACGCTATAGCAGTGCACTATAATTGATTGCACATATTAATCATTCTGCGCGCTGAGAAAACCATAAAGAAAATCAAAGAGAAATTTGGAAAGGAAAGTTCAGATATAAGAAATAAGGACTACGTAGTTTACTAATGACACTGTAATTCTGTCAAAGAATGGTAAAAGACTTGTAACATGAAGTGTCTTGAAAAGACGCTATAAGATGAAAATCAACAAAAGTACAACAAGGGTAATGAATTAATCAGCGATGCTGAGTGAATTAATTTAAAAAGTGAGGCACTTAAAGTAGCCAATGCTTATTTTTATCTGGGTCCAAATGGCTCTAAGCACTATGGGACTTAACATCTGAGGTTATCAGTCCCCTAGACTTAGAACTACTCAAACCTAACGAAGGACATCACACACATCCATGCACGAGGCAGGATTCGAACCTGCGACCGTAGCAGCAGCGCGGTTCCGGACTGAAGCGCTTAGAACCGCTCGGCCACAGCGGCCGGCTGGTATCTGGGCAGTAAGCACTGATTTAAAAACATCGACCTCAGTGTCTCGGTGACTGTAGCCTAGAAAGACGACGAGTCCAAATTGCTAACAGGCAGCTAGTAGTTAACTGGGGCCTTTGGTATGTCTGTCATCAACGCTCGCCCGAGGCCAATAGAACAACCAACTGTCAGATCATGTACATCTGTTTCTTATATAGCAGCACGCAGGAGACGATCTGCACCTTCCGCTGGTCATTGCACCGTCCCATCGTTCCGGATTTTTGTGAGGATAGTTTGTGGACCTCGTGGAATTTGTGCGGCATCCGGGATCACCTTGATCTCTACTCCAGTGAGCATATCCAGTACATCATCAAGCTAGATATGCGCGTCTTGGACCAATCTCCGTGAACTTTGGCCAGAGGTTGCAAGAATCACGACTGCCCTGTAATTTTTTTAGTGTTCCACGAACGTATCGACTGGTGTCCATGGCAGTCTTACAGTACATTCCTCTTCTTCCTAACTTCGGTTTATGGTTTATATTCTAAATGTGCAGTCATTTGTAATGTTTCGCGTTGAATTTTGAACATAGCTAGACACGTGTACACTACCGAATGACCTCGTCTGTTTCTAACAGGAAGAAAAGCGAACTGCACTGCTAACAAGTAAGCGCCGTGTGGTGGACATAAACAGCCTGGCAGTCGTGCGAGCTTGTTAGATAGCGGGCTTCGGCTATCCAGAACTACAGCGTTGCATTGTTTCCCGTTCTTACAGGAAAGTATGAGCTCTTGAACGTTTTAAAGATATGACGCGTATATTGCGGCAGTACGAAATGGAGTGTTCAAAACTTCGTTGGCATAAACCACTCATTACACTGGCAGTGCTATAGAATCTGGGTGCGTGATAACTAAATGTTTCTCAGTTTAAGACCCAAAGAAAAAGAGTTGCCATGTGTGAAAAGACAAAATTATATATTTTAAGCCTGTATTAATTTTTTACTTTATGACAGATGTATAACACAATACAGTAAATGATAAGAACTGGATCGTATTATTGATTTTGGTTCTTTACTCTGAAGACTAGTCTGATTCGGAAATACTGAACCTGACAACACCATTGGTCTTCTTTGACCTATGACATCATCAAAATGGAAGATACAAAATACCTATCGAAATCCAAGAGGCGCAAAGTACGTGCCATAAGGAAAATTGAAGTTATTCCCATGACATAGCATCCGTTGGCTTGGCCAACTGATAACCTGATGGTCACCTTTCAAACTAGCCTGGACCTAGGTTATGCTATAGATCCGTCTGTCACCCCAACCTACATTCCAAAAAATGATATGGAGGCGAAATAATCAATTTTCAGTGTTCCTTTCTATTTCTGTTGGTGCAAGTACGACATTACACGCCACATCATCATGTATGGTGTCGGTAGGTTCAGTACATCCTTTATTGCAGCTGTACACGCTAGTCTATCCTTTCCAAGCCTCTTCATCCCTGCATAAGTACTACACTCTACGTCAATTAGAATCTTCTTACTGTATTGAAGTCTTCATATCCCCATACAATTTTTAGCCCCTCATACTTTATTCCATTATCAAATTAACTATTCCTTAAAGTCTCACGATGTACCTATCGACCTATCTCTTCTTTTAATCAAGTCATGCCGTAAACATCTTGTAATTGCGACTCATGGTAAAAATCGTTTTAAAGTCAGAAAGGAGTATGTATTGACATAGATAATTCATTATTCCCGTCGACATAATTATCATTATGCTACCACCACCATTAGGTGTTTCAGTTGGACTCAAATCTTGACTGTTGCTTCTCTGTAATGAACGAAGGTATCCATGGTAGATAGTAGTTTCAAGATACCCTTCTTCCTGGCGATAATAGAGCTCCATTTACCATGCAACCGTCACAGACCTGAATTACTTCAGGTGTCCCTCCTCGTTTATTGTTTCAGCTCAAGTTTACTGGGAGTTTGGTAGTCAAAAACTTGTGGAACATGATATGTAGGTCGAACGCTCGTAGGGGATCCGATGAAAATGAAGACAGTCTGTTCTATTAAAGGCATTTCTAAGTTCCTTTGTTGATATAAAATCATCCTGTTCCATATCGCAAACACCAGATTCATTTCAGCTTGGATCCTGTCAAATTGTGTCGTAACAGCTGGAAAATACATGTAGAACCTCAGGGCACGTTTAAAACGTCCATCATATAAGTTATGCAGCAAGTACGAATTGCCAGAAGTAAAAAACTTTCGATCCACCATTTCTGCATGAAACCTACTCTAGCAAACCATCTACATCAATCTGAGAGAGACTGTTAAGGTTGTTTATTTTGTTCAGTGCATGACTCGCTATAAGCATGTCCTCTTGTCATGTACGAACTAAAAGAACTAGACGTGTACAGCAGATCTGTGTATTTACAAAGTACGTTCAGTCACTGGTCCTCCTCTACCAAGCAGGTCCCACTGGGGTCCAGACACATCTACATTCGTTGCTTCCACGGCCCACAGTATTCCGGCATGGCCTGTAAGTGATACCAATTGGAAGAGTGTAGCCAAATGCTGCTATGCCTCGCCGATATCACAGGGTGGAATATCGGCACATGAGTGCATTTAAAGAGGTCAAAACGATTGATCTAGAGGGTACAGGTCTGTCGTTCCGTGACATTATGGCTCGCACAGGGCGCGCTCCTTCAACAGGGAGACGTGTGTGGAACCAGTGGAGAGGAGAGGGCCGTACACATCGCCGACAGAGTACTGGACAGGGACTGATGACCTCGTAGTTTGGTCCATTTCCCCCTCTTCTAAACCAACCAAGCAGAGTACTGGACGAAATAACGTGACCACAGCGCGAGATAACCACTATCTCGTCCGCTTCGTCGTAAGGGGCAAACAGATTCGTCCACAGCGTTGACGCGACGTTAGAGCACTGCAACGGTTTTGGACATGCCCTGAGTTTTGTGTTAGCAGAAGAGCCAACACCGTGTTACGATTGGAGGCCGAAATGCACGCGTTTTAGCTCAAGCAGGCTAGCGTGAGGAGGGAACAACGTGAGGTCTGGAACATGACAAGGAATGAGAATTCAGAAAGCGGACGTAATTAGTTTGATACTTAACTTTAATCCATTAATGATGAACGTCGCTCTTGACGATAAAGGATTCACAATATTATTTGTTCACAATACATTCTTGAAGTAATTATAGTAACTGAATATGGCACCTTGCTAGGTCGTAGCAAATGACGTAGCTGAAGGCTATGCTAAACTGTTGTCTCTGCAAATCAGAGCGTATGTAGACAGTGAACCATCGCTAGCAAAGTCGGCTGTACAACTGGGGCGAGTGCTAGGGAGTCTCTCTAGACTAGACCTGCCCTGTGGTGGCGCTCGGTCTGCAATCACTGATAGTGGAGACACGCGGGTCCGATGTATACTAACGGACCGCGGCCGGTTTAAAGGCTACCACCTAGCCAAGTACAGGGTTAGCCAGTGAAACGGGAATATTTAAATAAGTAACTAATTCCTTAAGAACATGTATTTTTTTAATTTAATGGTTATAAATATAAAGTACAATAAGTGAAAAAATTATTTTTTGAATATAACATCTGCCAAATGTCCTCCATTGGAATCTGTGCCCTTCTGCAGCCGGGTCTGGAAGTTTCCCATGACATTTTGCAGCATATTGACTGGTATTCCTTCAGTTTCGTTCCAAATTCGTTGTTTTAGGGCTGGAATAGTTCTGGATGGATCGTTCTGAAAAACTCTTGTTTTTAAGTAACCCCATAGAAAATAGTCGCAGGTTGTCAAATCTGGAGAGCGAGGGGGCCAAAGGATATACCCGTTTCGGGAAATGACGCCGCCTGGAAACAAAGCATTCACAGCATTGGTGGCAACTCTTGCAGTGTGGCTCGTTGCCCCATCTTGTTGGAACATTGTGTGTTCATTAACTAGAAAACTGGCGAGTTCTGGCGTAAGAAAGTTCTGGATCATTGCAACGTAACGTACAGAGTTAACAGTCACAGCACTTCCATTGATATCCTCGAAGAAAAATGGGCCTATGATTCCTCTTGCCGACATTGGGCACCAAACCGTCACTTTTTGAGCATGAAGAGGCGTTTCATGAAGTGCGCCAGGGTTTTCCTCCGACCAGTATCTGAAGTTTTGTTTATTAACAAAGCCAGAGAGGTGGAAATGCGCCTCATTGCTCATCCACAAGTGGTTTACTTGGTCGTCATTTTCTTCAAGTGGCCATTTCCTCACAAAATTGTAATCGTTTCTGATAGTCACTTGGTTTGAGAGATTGCACAATCTGTATTTTGTATGGGGGAAATGTAAATCTTGACGAACACTCCTTCTCATCGAAATGTTACTTATTCCAAGACGAAGAGCATGTTATTTGGCAGATGGGCGTGGACTTCTGAGCATTGCCTGTTGAACAGCAGCAATGTTTTGAGGGGTTCCAACGGTTCTTGCACTCCCACCTCGTTTTTTAGACGTTGATCCAGTTTGTTCAAGGTTGTTTATCCACGAACGAATTGCGTTATCCGAGGGAACAGGCCTGTTGCGCGGTATGTTGAAATGGCGCCGAAAAACACGTTGCGTTTTCACCAAACTCTCACCTTTCGTATAATACGCTTTAACCGCGTAGCCGCGATGTTCACCCGTCCAACGATCCATCGCAACAAAATGGCGGGACATGCAGATAGAACGGAGCCGGCCACCATTACCCCCACCACTCACATTCCAGCTGTCAAGTCCATCTCCAATCTGCCCGTTTCACTGGCTAACCCTGTATTATGGTTTAAGGCATCTCTGTCTACAACACGCGATATCGCCTGCTATGCCTTGAGGGCAATCTACGCAGCCCCTTCTGCAGACCATTCCATGTGTCATATTTCAGCAGGACAACGCCCGGCCGCATGTGACGAGAAATATGCAAGCCTTCCTCGAAAAACGATGGGTACCACTGCCTCCCTGACCAGCCTGTTCACCTGACATGTCGCCCATCGATCATGTCTGTGTGATGGTCGATCGGCTACTTGTTCGTTCACGTCTTTCTGCAGCCACAGCTGATGCCTTATGGATGCGCTTACAAACCACGTGGCAAAGTATTCCCCAGAAGCATATTCAGGTGCTCTTTGACTCCATGTCACTACATCTAGAAGCTCTGACTGGAGCACGTTGTGCTAGTCCATACTGAATTTCCACAGTCACAGTGCATGAACTAGTCTCTAAATCTAATCATTTGTGTAGTCTCTTGCCCCTCATCGGAGGAATAAATTTCATTGTGATCACATCTCTCGGTCTTGATGTTTCATTTTTTGTAAGCAGTAGTGCAGATTGCATTTTTATCAGGCGAATCAACAGGATGGCTTCAGAAGTGGATGTAGTTCAATGGACAGTTTTCATGACGTGAACGAGATTGTAGAACGGATCAGTTAACATAATTTACTGTTTTCTCTCGGATCCTTGGATTTTGAGTTAGCTATTATGTTACTTTCGACAAAATCTGCGTTAAATGTCCTTCAGAAACAACGGATCGACACAGCCTCTGTCAGTATTCCGAAGAATATCTTACAGCTTGCACTAGGCTATCATCAAGTTGGCGAGAAATGTAGATCTGAAATAGGCGCCAGGCAAGGAACTTTTTGATACTTTGTGGGATCAAACTGCTGAGGTCATCGGTTCTTAGGTTTACTCACTACTTAATCTAACTTAAACTAACTTACGCTAAGGACAACACAAACACCCATGCCCAAGGGAGGACTCGAACCTCCGACGGGGGGCAGCCGCGCGAACCGTGTCAGAACGCCTAAGACCGCGTGGCTACCCCGCTCGGCCCAGGCAAGGAGATTATATATTATCAAAACTATTCTCAGCAATCCTTTAGGAAGTTATCAGTTTTCTAAATAACATACCAAATGGGCATCCGTGGAACAATGACGTCGTTCGTGTTGCATAAATTTAGAGAATCTGTATTCAAAGAAGTAGGTGCGACCACTATGCTGCCACCTTCCTGTATGCCGCGTAGGGATCATTGGAAAGAGACAAGAGAGATTAAGGTCCTCACAGAGACATTTAAACAGTCATTCCTCCCTCGCTCAAAACGCGAATGGAATAGCAAAGGAAATTATGATGTTGGTGCCATGTACCCTCCGCCGTGCACTGTATAGTGGCTTGCGGAACTCTGGGTGATGCAGCTAAGACAGTTTCAGAATCAATAAATATACCGAAGTGCGGTTTTCGCCAAGTTATAGCGGGAAATAAGGTGAATTTCGTGACTTCTGACGTTCGCTATTATTTTTATCGTTCATAGTCGGTGATTTAAAGTGATTTAAATGGCTCTGAGCACAATGGGACTTAACATCTATGGTCATCAGTCCCCTAGAACTTAGAACTACTTAAACCTAACTAACCTAAGGACAGCACACAACACCCAGCCATCACGAGGCAGAGAAAATCCCTGACCCCGCCGGGATCACGACAGCGATCTCGTATGAAGATAACAGCGCTGCAAACCACTGCCCCGCCGTCAGGTGAACAAGTTCCACAAACGTGTGCCGCATTACACCAAATGCATAAGCAAGCATGTGCCTCAGTTACTGTTCGTGTGTTTGTTATCACAGCTGTAGTACCAAGTGCTCAGAATGTTGACCTTGTGCTTTGCTACACGCCGTAAAGCGATTTCAGAAAAACAACGTACACGTACGAGGGGGGACCCAAAAATAACCGGAATTTCTTTCTAGAAAGCATATACTTTATTGTTTTCAAATACTACCTTAATCTCCTTCGAAGTACCAAATGGTCATTCCAGTGTCCGAAGCACCTTTTAAGGTGCTCCGGAAAGGCTCAAAATCATGAAAAGTTCAATTTTTACTTTTTTGCGTTTTCTGAATCTGCAGACTATTACCTTTTAATAGATATATAATTTATTCAATTCCGAACACTACAACTATTTTTAAATTTTTTTTGAAATGTGTTCTACATGGGCGTGACCCACTGTGGCGCTGTTAAACTGCTGTCAAATGGTGTTATTATTAACGTCCGTGTTCATCAGGTACATTTTAGTGATGTGAGATAAAGTATGTGTTGTGGCTAACCTGTGATGGTTCAATATATATCGCTGGTGTGATTGTCGATTGTTTTATGTTTATTTACTGTGTCGTTATCTCGAAAATATTCGTAATTAATTCTGTTTCTTGAGTCTCTGTTTTGTTGAAGTATAATAATGAGTAAAAGTAAAGTTATTAGAAATCCTCTGAAGGCTTTTAAGAAAAGGAGAAATGTTGGAAAGCCAAAGGTATGTGTTATTACTGTAAACAATAAAGACGATAACCAAGTGAGTGAACCTAACTTCTCAAGTACACCTGGCCATAGCAGTCAAAGTGGGAAAGAAAATACTTCACAGAAGAAGCTTGGTTCAATGAGTGAAAACTATGAATGTTTTATGGGCGAATCGGATGTGAATGAAATATTTGATATGTCGGTTCTCAAAGGAATTTTTTCAAACTGTGTAAGATGTATTCATTGTAGTGAAGTTGGTCTGGAACTCTCTATAATAAAGCACGTAGGACTTGCTAGTGAAATACAATTGAAATGTGATAAGTGTTCATACATGACCACCTTTTGGAACAGTGTTGCAGTAACTGCAACTGAAGAAAATGGTAGCAAAATCTACGAACACAACAACGAGCGATGCTTGCTTTTGCAGAGGATGAAGATAATCCATCCTATGGACCTGGAATGCACTAAAAAGTTAATCCAATCTTTGTCGCTCGATTCCCAAAACTTTTATTTTCTCATACTAATTACATGTTTTCTAATGATCTTCCAAACATATTTGTTTCAAACTTTCAGTAAATGTTACACAGTACCTTCTGCATAATTTAACACAGCCTTTTTCCAAAACAACTGTATATTTTTGAATATATAAATAAAAAATTGCAAAAAAATGTTGTGAATTTTCATCACAATTGAAAAAAAATCATCTTTAATAACTGAACTAAAATTTTGTAAAATCCCTGTGTTAAGTTGTAGCCCATATTCCAATAAATAATCTGTAAAAAGTTCAACTTCCTACCTCAAATACTTTGTGAGGAAAGATGTAATTTATAAGCGTTATTTTAACACTGCAAGTATAGGGCGTTCCGGAGCCCCTTAAATTCGTCCTCTTTGGCACCTGCTAGCACTTTCATGACATTACGTATTACGTCTTCTAGATCCGAAAAACGCTTCCCTCTCAAGTCTCTTTTCATCCTCGAGAATAGGAAGAAGTCCGAGGGTGCTAAATCCGGCGAATAGGGTGCGTGGGTCAGGGTTGTCGTCTTTGTTGAGGCCAAAAACTGGCGAACGCTGAGAGCCGTGAGCGAGGGACCGTTGTCGTGATGCTGGAACCACACTCCAGAATTCCACAAAGCCGGACGTTTTTGCGACAAAATTCTGCGAAGCCGTTTCATAACCTCCAAATAGAATTGTTGGTTTACATCCCTTTGATGTCAAAAAACAGATCAACATCGTACTTTGCACGCACCGGTTGGTCACTCAGTCTCACAATGTGCTAATGTAATGTAAAAACCACACCCGCCTTAGGTCTTAGGCCTATTCCGACTGCTGCGTACAATGCAATGCGAGAAACGACCTGTGATCCTGGGACATTTGATAGGCTTTCCGCCTATCCTTCCAGCTGATATTTCCAGTAAGTGAACCCTCATGATGCCACTGCTTCTTTATTCAATCAGCTCCTCATCTGGACTTACGAGGCTAATTTTGGATGTCGTTCGAGAGCTCCCTACCTCATAAAAATTCTAGAAGGTACCGGGAATCGAAACTGGAATGTTCCCCACTGAAGGTAGCCATGTTAACCATTCGGCTGCAAAACCGGTCCATCACGGTGTGGTTTATTGAGCGTGCTTTCTTAGAACATTCATCAAATACATTGATTCTTCTTAATTATAACTCGCGAAAAGTCGATAAAAATTGAAGATATTCAAGCTCATATGGAGGCTTTCTATCTGGGGACCATTTGCGGATGGCACAGGAAAGAGGGGAAATACCACTGTCGCAAAAAGTACCCACCACCAGTCAACATAATCAAGCTTGGGGAGCATAGATGTAGATGTTGCTGAAGGCAGTAATTAATAGCGAAGTCTAGAGGCGGTCTTAACTTCCTGTCAAGTGACACCAACTTCACATGTTTCTAAGAATGTGCTTGGGTCATCGTAAAAGCTACACAGAACGCTCTGTAGGGAGAGTCTGACTACAGTGAATGGAGACTGACGTAGAGTGGCATACTGGTCTTCCGCTATCAGCCACATCTATAGCGGGCGTAACGAGCGTCCAGAAACGGTGTTCAGGGCACATTACTGCTGATGCTAGGCTGATGCTTTTCTGTCTGACTACGCAGCGCAACTTCAGTCTCCATTGTTCTTTGCTTTTTCAGGGTCAGCAGACGCCAGCGATAAGCGAATTTTACGCGGACAGTACTGTGGTTTCCTGTTCTGAAATGGCTGGTTTCGTATGCCCTTAACAGGGACGCGGCCTATCCGTTTGCTTGCTGCCTTGAAGCACCAAAGGCATTCAGAGTTCTTAGTTTTATCACCAGCCGTAGACCGACTTGGTGTGACTGCAGAGGAAGGAAGGAAGGAAAGAAGGATAACGTCCAGGTGATCAAAGGCAATAAACAATCGAAATGGACTAGTAGGGAGCGGGAAACTGCACGGCCACGAATCTAAGGGGAGGGCGGTTGATGACTATCCCCCAAAAGCACATGTTATTAAAAGCGTTATACCACGAAAAAGACAAAGCATTCCAGAATTTTTAGAAGCTGTGTTTTACGCAAGATACTTTCCAGTTGTTTGTCTGAGACCTAGCCTTTGTGGCTGGACTTGCAGCTTGAGCGGCAGCAGAACTCGTTACAGTCAGCTGAAGGCGACCATTCACAAGTTGATCGCACCTGCTGTCAACAACAAACCAGACTCGGTTCGTGAGTCCAGAGGTGGAAAAAGAGAAATACCCTCCACTAAGAAAACAGTTACGAACAGATTACCCGGAACACAGGCGGAAAGAAACATCATTCCCCCCCATTTATATTCATATCCTGCATATTATAAAATATTTTTAAATCACCTCGTGCGTTGAGTGGCAAATCATTTATACGTAAAAGAAAGCAGTAGACTGAGAACAGAAACCTGTGGGATTCTCTCCCTGCTCTATGTGTGGTACCACAACAATATTCAGATTCTCCGCCAGTTTCTGACATTGGCGAACAACTTTCTCCTTCTTGTTTTTTGAAAATGTGAGGACCTTTGGTAAGATTTCTTTTGGTTCCAGAAAGTTCAGACTTCGGGGAGCATAAGGTGATCCACCTTAAAAAGTGCTTTAATGGCCCAACTCTAAGGGCATTCATAACATACCAACTATTCCATTCCTTGAGGCGAGAGGCTCTACTACTTGGCAGGTAATTCTTATTCACGTGGCCCTTATCGGGCGAGAGTTTACTTAATCGAACTGTGAATCATTATCCTTCAGTTTCGTTCAGCGTTTCTATACTTACTGATTACTGTGACAACCTTGGAAAAATTCCATGTTGGGTGGTTACAAACTGCTCACAAAGCATTTTTTACTATCCGTATTCCCAGCATAGTTTGCGTTTTTTATGTCGGAAACCTCTTTCGAGATACTCTTTTAACCATAGAAAATCGCTACGTACAGACAATTTGGTGTTGGAGGCGTAAGTAAACCTGCATTCTCCGTTCAGTTTAGCAACACGCAATGTTCACACTGGAGTAAGCGACAACTCTGTGTGTATACTCGTACACTAAACTTTTAATCACGACTCCAGGGATCATTTTAGGTTTAGATCGTGCTTGCATTGTCACTCTATGGCAGGTCCTATACAGTAATGTGATCAATGCAAACAAGTGTCGTAAACTGCTTTCTGTTTGACGATGCGTGGCTGCAGTAGCCTAAGAGTTATCTTATTCGTCTCAGTGTATATATATTTACATGTTCGTGACAAGTTTTGCTGTTACCTCTTAAATGAAAATACATTTCAGATTTTATACTTTTTCCAGCAGCTTTCGCATCTAAAACACCAGAGGTTTCTGTAGGATTCGGCAGGACTAATCCGAGGACATAGCTCTAAAAAATTATGTTTCAGAGAATCGGGCAGAAGGCTACCTTTCACCAGTCAAGAAAACTGTATTGGGAATAGCACGATATTTTCCTGAACACGTTAACTGCTCCGCAGCCCTTTTCACTTCCGCCCCCTACTGCTCAAGATTTCCAAAGGAAATCTCCACTTATACCCACACCGAATCCCTGTCACCCTCACAAGGAGAGATTAGCAGGCATGTCTTCAGTCTTTTTAAAAGATGGTATCACTGCAGAATTGCTGAAAAATCTTGGACGAAATTCCCTCGAAGAACTCACGCAAATCATGACAGTGATATGGCAGACGGAAAAACGGAAAAACTACCGAAGGACTGGAAATGTTCTCTCATTCACTGAACTCACAAAGAAAGGCAATCAAACGGAGTTAAATAACTGTAGAAGTATCTCGATTCTTTAAGTTATAAACAAAATTCTGTCAGAATACCTGCACACCGCCTCGTCCTTCAGGAGCCACTCGACCAAAAAAGTGTCGATCACCAAACGTGCTTGCCTAGTGATCGAAATTGTAGGGAACAAATATTCGATTTAAAAACAACGTTAAAATACAATGCAGTCAGGGACAGCCCTTCATATGCTCCTTGTTGCCTTCGAGTAGATGTGATTCAATCAATCGCCAGTCCTTCTTTCTCATTCTCGAAGAACAAGGATTCGACCCAAATACCCTACACATGATCAAAGAAACTCTCACCAGCACGACCTCCAAAGTAAAATTCATGGGTGAGGAGTCAGAATCATTTCTGATGAAAATCGGCGTTCGGCAGAGCGATTCTGTCTCCTATTCTCTTTAATCCGATTTTGGATAAAGTCATCTGAGAGTGGGAAAAATAACTTACAAATCAAAACTTTTGGAAACCTATTCGAGTTAGAACACCTAAGAATGACGCCCAAATTTCTTGCCTAGTTTTTGCAGACGATTTGGCACTACTAGCAGGCGACGAGGCGACGAGGCGACGGCAATCGAACAGACAGAAACTATCAGGGAATAGGCTGAAAGAGTTGGCCCCCAAATGTCCTTCCAAAAAACCAAGTACATTTTCTCAAATCATCCTGCTCGAAAACTGATCACAAAATGTGGACACTCCGAAAGAAATTCATTTCAATTATTTATCCTTAAAGCTACAGGGGTAGGGGAAATGGTACAGAAAATTAGCATGCAGAAAACTAAGCTGAGCTTACGGTAAAACTTTAAATATCTAAAACAAAAAATATATATTCATGCATATGAAACTCGGGCTCCACGACACATTTACCACGCTGAAGTCTTGTACGTGAGCGAAACGCTTACACTCCGCAAAAAAGGTGATCTGGAAGATATCCTGAGAGTGTTACTCGGCCCAAAAATAAGAGAAGGTGGATACATATTACAGTCCCTAAAAGCAACCTAAAGAGTACAGAACATCATGACAAGCATCAGACTAAGAAGACAGAAATTTTATGCGCATATCTAAAAACTCCCAACAACTAGATTCGCTCATTTAGAATCGTAATATGGCGGCGATTGCAAAGTGTGATGCTACATATTGGCTCTGGAACTGCCAATCTATTAGTAAGACTGAAACGTAAGAGCTTGATTTGAGCTAACGGGGTCCTATCGCATTTACTAATACTTTTCCTTGCAATCTCTCCACCTTAAGAAAGGGACGTTAGCATATCTCTTTTTTGTGAATGTACATTATGTAGTTATGTTTTATAGCATCTTCTACATCATTGAAGACCTTCTCACTATAGATCAATGGAGTAAAAGTATATCTAATCTAATATAAGAAGGGTTGTCAGTTCGAGACATTACTTGCTGAATTGGCGTATCCTACGGTGACGCCATTCGAACATTCAGCTGCTATCATGAGACGCAAAATATTGAAGAACTGCCTCATAGTGGTCGCACGCGTTGGAAGATAATCGCTACCTACAAATTATGACTCGTCAGTACCCCAGGACACCGAGACAGTGTGTGTCTGTAGGCAACAGGGAGGGGAACGTTGAACCAGAGTGTACGAAACGGTCTACATACGATCAGTTTGGTAGCAAATGGAACGTGGCTCAGTGGCGTTGGGTTCTCTTCACCGATGAGTGCAGGATATCTCCGACTCCTGGTTATCATCGCAGAAGACTGTGGAGGCAGACAGGTACCAATGCACGCCTCAGGCATGTAGTACCACCTGATCAGTCATAATCTGGACACCTCTCATCGTTTTCGAAGTTGATTTGAGCTTGTGCAGTATCTGGACAGCGTCCTCCAACCTACTGTACAGCCCTACACTCAAAATTACGACGATGGGTTCGTCTTTCAACAGATGATGTTCGAGAGCACTGGATCCCACTGGACCTCCCTTAAGGAGGCAGGAATCAACTGAACGCAGTTTGCTGCGATATCAGTTGACACGAACCGTTTGCGTGTGCTTGGGACCAAATGCAACTTACAGTGTGTCGTCACAGGAACTCTGCTTACACTCTGGGCATCCTCAGGAGGGTCGCCTACGAAGAAAGGGACAGGCTCTGACAGCAACGTCTCAACCTCCTTGCGGACAGTAGGCCTACGCCACGGACGACTGCGTTAATTTTGGTTATTGTCCTTATTTGACGATGAGGCTATTTTTACTAGTTTCATAAGGGTTATTGTGCCTCCTTCATCGCTTGAATCTCACTCACTTGACATTAGAGATGGTGCAAAATTGCTTTTGATTACAGAATGAGATTTTCACTCTGCAGCGGAGTGTGCGCTGATATGAAACTTCCTGGCAGATTAAAACTGTGTGCCCGACCGAGACTCGAACTCAGAACCTTTGCCTTTCGCGGGCAAGTGCTCTACCATCTGAGCTACCGAAGCACGACTCACGCTCGGTCCTCACAGCTTTACTTCTTCCAGTATCTCGTCTCCTACCTTCCAAACTTTACAGAAGCTCTCCTGCGAACCATGCAGAACTAGCACTCCTGAAAGAAAGGATATTGCGGAGACATGGCTTAGCCACAGCCTGGGGGATGTGGTAGAGCACTTGCCCACGAAAGGCAAAGGTCCTGAGTTCGAGTCTCGGTCGGGCACACAGTTTTAATCTGCCAGGAAGTTACATATCAGCGCACACTCCGCTGCAGAGTGAAAATCTCATTCTGGAAACATCCCCCAGGCTGTGGCTAAGCCATGTCTCCTCAATATCCTTTCTTTCAGGAGTGCTAGTTCTGCATGATTCGCAGGAGAGCTTCTGTAAAGTTTGGAAGGTAGGAGACGAGATACTGGCAGAAGTAAAGCTGTGAGGACCGGGCGTGAGTCGTGCTTCGGTAGCTCAGATGGTAGAGCACTTGCCCGCGAAAGGGAAAGGTCCTGAGTTCGAGTCTCGGTCGGGCACACAGTTTTAATCTGCCAGGAAGTTTCATTGCTTTTGATTAGTTTATATGGCTGACATTAATAATACTCTTGTATATATTTCTCTGTTTTACACAAGCTGAAGAGGATCATTATTGACTGAAACTGGCAATTGGAGTGTATTGCTGCGAACAAAGACTTAAACAACGAATCCTTTCAACTTTTCTGGATCGCTTTTGCTATTATAGTCATGATTTCTACATGTGAACTCCCTCGAACTGTTATAAAAAGATCCTTACTTTATAGACAAATGCATTATCACTTCTGATACCGCAGAGGTCCGTACCCAGTTGTTAACACTGTGGAACGCCTATTATTGTCTAGAGTCTGTCATAAACACCTGCATTCATTCCGCTCTTCAGCAAAGAAAATGGCCGGAAACAAAACCAGTGAAATCAGCTCAACCATATTTAGCTGTAAACTCTCAAGTAAAAGCTGTCCTCCTGTATTCTAACCAGAAGGTCTGGAACACCCTGTACTCCTTCTAACACTTTTTTCTGTTTTATTTACTGTGTACTCATCGCTGATAAGTGACCTAACTTCGTCCATTCACGTATATTACATGTTAGTTCTTGGAATAACAACTTCCCTTTCCCTTCCCTGTAGACAGATCCAACATCACTTGCAGCAGAAGTAACGAGTTTGCAGGTTCCTGGAAGCGGATTTTATTTCCTGGACCGGTAGTGACGACGGACTCCGTTTGTAGCTGCAGTGGAAGGCTGACACCACAAACAGCTGACAGCGTTGTCGTCAGTATCAATACTGTAGTTACGGATGCTAGTGCAACCAGATGGCACACGTATTTCGGGAACTTGCTGCTTGCATCATACTATCTGCGGCAACGATTATGATATCGGACTTCTTTTGTGGATGCGCGCTGTTAAAATCTCCGTCTAGTCATGCTGAATTAGACGGTTCTTCAAAACGATGAAAGGCAATTCTTTCTCCCACACCAGTACCACATCTCTAATTATTTCGATTGCGAAAGGACACTAAAATCTAAGAATATGAAAATGACAGGCTGGTTACTTAAACACTGAATTAATATTTGAAATTCGTTGCGATCAGTTACCAAACCAATCTTTTAAAACAATGGGCAGTTATCGTGGTCGACGTACTGGGCCCTTTGAGAAAATGTAGTCGTTGATGTCCTCTCACCATGGGTCGCTTCGTGTAACAATGTTCAACAAAATCAAAACAACGTAGTAGGATTAAATCAGGTGACGCTGAGGGAATTAGATTAGAAAATGAGGCACTAAAAGTAGTTATTTGTTATTTGGGATACAAAATGACTGGTGACCGTCGAAACAGATATAAAATTTATTATTTTATTTACAGGTATCTTGGTCTCCTCCGGTTTATTGCAAAGCACAGTACAACGAAAACTTACCGTTTTGCATCACAAAATAAACCAAATAAATGAATATAAGCTTCAGAATTGCATCATTAACAGTAAATGACCTACCTTTTCTCTACTAAGTAATGCCTGTAAACAAAAAACGAAGGGACAAAAGGAAAGAAACAGAAAATAAGACTAGCTGTTACTTGGTTACAGTTTGGTCAATAATTTTGCAACTTTCACGTTCACAATAGATCATATTTACAAAATGTACTCGAAATTTGCACCGTTTGCTCGAATGCGGGTATTAGATCGCTCAATCATCCCTTCACGACGAAGCCCAACTGCTACACGTGCGTTGAGGCACGTCATCTGGTGATGTGACGTGTTCAGCATTTCTCATCCGTTTCTGGGGTATTTCCCGACATTTGCGACCCCACTTACAATAAATTACTTGTCTCAGCGTCATTTACGTCGCTTAGGATTTTTTAAAACTTCAATATGAATCACCCTGTATAATGACGATTTTGTCTGTGATTTCATTTATTTTCTATCCTTTCTCTTTCTATAATCAAAACTACATGGATGGGAGCTGTTAGAACCACGGGTGTGTTTCGATAAAGCAAAGAATTTACTACAAACGTTGCAACTATACTTGTAACCACACAACATTATTTTCATTATTTGTTTTGCGGTCACTGCTTCTATTTTATTAATCTCACCATATTGATACACGTTTCAGACCTTACACATACAGGATGATTTTGCTAAAGATGACACACTACAGGAGGCGATCCCTGAAAGCATAAGAAGCAAAAAATCTCATATGGACATATGGCCGGAAATGTGTTCTACCACCATCTGAGGGTGGAGATAAAAGACTTTTTACAGTCTAGGTTTTAATTACTGAAGACACACGTGAGAACACACCAGGCAAGTAGGGGCGTTCTGCCCGTTCTAGTGTTTTAGGGTAGATGTTGTCGAGATGCCTCCACGCGGAAATGCGGAAGTAAGCTGCAGCACCATGATGTAGCAGCACATTATCCTTCGTATTGCAAAGGCACGTCTTTCAGCAGGGTAAGCATGGTCGCCTGCAAGAAGTATTCTCGAGCAAATGAAGTTGACACTCGGTGTTGTGGCTGATGGAAGCGACAGTAAAGGCATATCCAATTTATAGCCTATCTATAGTCGCTGCCATCAGCCACAGCGCCAAGTGTCAGCTTGCGCGATATGCCTCGCCTGTGAGGTGTAGTGGGAAGATGACTGGACCAGCGAGGCAGTCGCAAATAATCCCTGCCCACGCACTGAGCCTGAACCGGTGCTGACAGTTCACCGCCACCATACCACTAAAACACCTGTACAAACAGAAAATTTCCACTTGCCTGGGGTGTTCTCACGTCTGCTTTCATTCATTGAAACCTAAACAGTCAAAGGTATTTTATCTTCACCTTCAAGTGGGTGTACCTCCCGTGGAACTCATATCCTGCCACATGTTCATATGAGCTCTTTTGCTCCTCATCCTCTCAGGAATCTTTCCTGCAGTTTGTCCCCATTTAGAAAACTCGCCCTGTATATGACAGGGTTTGTACCACAGGTCTTATACCCCTTACCACAGACTACATTCGCGTTAATGTAATGTGACAATCTGTTAGAGAACGTTGTCCTAGTGCAATGAACATTAGGTTGCAAGATGTTCAAAGTGCCATTGATAAAAGCAGAGGAAAACGAAGGAATGGTTATAATTAGGGCTATAATATGTACCACGAAGGAATTATCCGAATGGGATGGAAATTGGTAGACGTTATGTACGCGTACAGACAAACAAATAATTACAATTTCAGACCAACTGGACGATTTATTCAAGCAAAAGGGCTTCACATTTTGGGCAAGTCAATAACGTGTTGGTCCACCTCTGGCCCTTATGCAGCAGTTATGCAGTTATTCGGTTTGACATTGTTTGGTAGAGCAGTTGGATGTCTTCTAGAGGGATATCGTGCCAAATTCTGTCCAACTGGCGCATTAGAGCATCAAAATTCCGAGTAGTTGTAAGGCACGGGCCATAAAGCTTCAAACGTTCTCTTTCGGGTAGAGATCCGGCGACCTTGCTGGGAGAGATAGGGTTTGGCAACCACGAAGACAAGTACTAGAAACTCTCGCCGTGTGCGGGCTGGCATTATCTTGCTGAAATGTAACATCAGGATGGATTGCCACGAAGGACAACAAGGCGGGCGCAAAATATCACTGACGCTGAAGGATGCCGCAGATGAAAACTAAAGAGGTCCTGCTATGAAAAGAAATGACACTCCAGAAAAAGTCAGGTTGTTATCCCACTGCTGTCTGGAGCGTCTCTAGTTACATATTCCCCTGTCATCGGGACTCATTTCGAAGTGGCACTCATCACTGAAGACAATTTTACTCCAGTCAGAGAGATTTCAGGCCACCGAAGACGTGTCTGCAGTCTCTCTAGACAGTGGTGGGTTATCAAACCGTCACCCTCCATACGACCCAACAACCAGGAGACGTGATCTGGGATGCCATTCTTTTCTTAGCAGGACCCCTTTGGTCGTCATCTGTGCCACCCTTACAGCTCAGTGGTACATCGACGATATTCTACGCCCCGTTTTGTTGCCAGTCTTGGTAAGCCGTCCTGGGCTTACATTTCAGCAAGATAATGCCCGCCCGCACACGGCGAGAGTTACTACTGCTTATCTTCTTGTTTGCCAAACCCTACCTTGGCCAGCAACGTCACCGGATCGCTCCCCAATTGAGAACGTTCCGAGTACTGTGGGCAGGGCCTGCAATTGGACACAATTTGGCACGATGTCCCTCAGGATGACATCCAAGAACTCTGTTAATCAATGCCAAGCCGAATAACTGCTTGCGTAAGGGCCAGAGATGGACCAACGCGTTGCTGACACGCTCAATTTGTGAAGCTCTTTTCTTGAATAAATCATCCAACTGTTCTGAAATTGTAATTATTTGTTTGTTTGTACACGTAGATAGCATCGATAAATTTCCGTCCTATTCGGATAATTCCTTCTTCGTGCCCTGCTTTTCTTTTGTCGTAGAGCATAATCATAACACGGTACGATTTACGGAACGGTAGAGAAATAGAGTGAAAGTGTCTCAATGAACCATCTGCCAGGCACTTAAGGTTGAACTGCCGAGTAATCAGGTAGACGTAGATAAACAAAAATAAGTATCATTTTGCGGCAATACGAGGTGAAACAGACGTTCTCGATGACAAAACACCTATAACAAAAACTCAAACAAAAATACGTGGAAAACCAGTCTCTCACAATCTGTAAAATAGCATTTATTCACTGGCCTGTACGGTATATAGGACAAATAATGTATGAATTCTACTAGAAAAGCGATGAACATATTCCAGACTAGGACAACAATGTGCGGATAAACGTAACTGTAATGAAAATATAAATGGAAGTACAACAAGAACCGTCAAAGGTTCAAAAATGGATGTATATGAATAATTAACTTTTATACTGTTTCCAGAGAAAAGATTACAAACTAGTAAATAACATTGTTACAATTAATCGATGATATTTTAGATGCTTTTCAAATATTTCAACGGAAGGTATGACAAATGAAGTATCTAAAAGTTGCACAGCTGCAATTAGCCATAATCTTTGCCAAAAACCGTAAGACCTGTGGAATAAACTTTTCAAACGAAGCAGCGTAAGTGTGATTTGATCTGTTTACACGACTACTGGACGCTTAGGACGGACAAAGAGAGATGAATGTGATTTCGAGAATGGCTTCGGGAAAGAGTGAGTAAATCAACTAAATTTCATACACGCTGTTTACTGTAATAACAAAAATAAGATGATGAAACGGCAGAAGTTTAAACAATAAGATCCTAGTTGGCCACTATGAAGATAAACATTGTTTCTAATAAAGTAAAAAGTGGGTGGTCACATTAACTAGAAAATATCTTTGTGAACGTGACGTGTGTGAGCAGCGAGTGCGAATGTAAGCGCATGTAAACAGCAAGGAAAACACAATAATATTCTGTTTCTGATGGGTGAGGTTAAGTTTTGTAGTTGTGATTTGGATTCCATATGAGAGGACCGTCGAGTCGTTTTACAAATAAGTTAAAATGTTGTTTCGTGTTACACTCGAAAGAGCGATCTGTGGACATCATGTTATAAATTTCGACAGTCGACCGCTCTAACAACCGAACTATCTAATAACTTGAGGCATAGTTGAATAAAACGACAATTTTCACTAGGAGTTTAATTTCGTTGAATTACGCTTTAAGTTAATGTTAACTTCACAGTGCAACACATTTTTATTTAAGGTAGTGAACTTGTGCGTCGACGTGGTGGCAACTTCCCAGTACAGTGCAACCACATTTTACGCATCTTCTCAATTTCTGGAACACTCAAAAACTACTTTTCAGGAGCTTTTATAGATGTATTTGTACAGTATGTTTCTACACACAATTTTAACCCATTTTCCGAAACGTAAATTCCAAAACAAGACATCGCTGTGAATTAGCATTATGACAGAAGAACCAGCGAGCTAGTCAGTGACGTCACAGGCATCATATGACTCGAATTGAGTGTTTTAGCGGGCTTTCAAATTATTTGACTATCATTCCTGTTTTTTTTTTTTTTTTTTTAGAATACCGCAATTCAAGAGGAAAAGGAGCATCTTAGGAGCATAAAATGATATATTTAATCGTTTAAGATAATTTCCAAAAAACAATCAAATATCCTATTATGTTGTGATGGTCCAGGCTATCTTTGTTTCTAGTGTCTCATTTATGAATGGTTTTATTAATTTCAAATGATTCTTGATTTTTCATAACAATCTTAACAAGAGAGTGAACTGTTGTCACGCTCTTATTAACATGCCCACTTTTTTTAAACCGTTAACTACCTATATGATATTCGAATGTAGGCTCCAGATGATATTCTGATAGCATATTACCATACACTGAATAAATTCTTTGAGTGTATGTCTCGGATTACCGCTGAAAATTTTTTCATAACATGAATGAATGAAATTTTGCAAAGTAAGCGCCCTTGAGAGATCTATAATATGTGATTTCCAATTAATGCTCTGATCAGTATACACAACCAAGAATGTTGAACAATCAGACTCACGTTATTTCCTTTCTCCTGTGCTATATTATTATTGACTATGGTACATCTTGCCTTTAACAGAATTACTGAACTGTGCTTTTTCTAAGTTCAGTGACAGACCATGTACTGAGAACGAATTAATAATACATTTGAGTATTTCATTTATTGTTCGTTCTGTTGTTGTCACTCTGTTGGGCTACTTCTGTTACATCAGCGTAAGATGGTAATTTATTTACATACTATATAGCAACCATACTAGTGGTCCTACAATTGTGGAACGCCGTTAGCATTCGTTCCCACTCAGTTAACTTCCTTTTTTTTTTCTTTTTTTTTTTAACAAGAAAAGGAGCTAGCTACAGACACTGGTTTCCGGTAACATCTTCTCCGGGAACCAAGCATGAAGTGAAATTTGCCAGCAGAATTGCGTTACGTAATGCTAGGTTGCGTATATTCTGTTGCAAGCGTCTGTAGAGAGACAAGCGCTATCTTCCATGTACTGCTCTCCTGGCCCCTAACTTTATCTGCTTGACTTCTGGGAAAGGTAGGAAGTTCTCCGCAGCGGAAGCGTGTGAAGAGAACGACGGTGCAGCGCTTTTGGCCTTCCCTGCGTCAGCTTTGATAAGCTGCGCGTGCTTATATCTGGGCAGTCAGCATTGACCGCTTATGAGTCAGTTTGTCGACTTTCGAGCAGCCGAGTTCTGCACTGGTCGTGGAGGAGGACATCAGTGTTTAACGTCAATAACGAGGTCATTAGAGACGAATCCATGGGTCATAATCCATGGGGCCCGCGGTCAGTGGTGCCTGGGACGTGGGAAGAAGTCAACGAAGTTAATTTAAATTGATTTAATCGCAATAAATGAAATTAATAAAAAAATACAAGAGACTATTTTATTAAGCTGCAATTATACTCATAAAATAGTGAACCATAAATTTAAGTTTTCCTGTGAAGGTACCCTTCAGTGGAGTAGCAGGAGTTGCAGAACAGAAAGTTCTTTCCTTGTCTTAAACTATACCACATTATCTACGTGACATTTAATATAATGTGCGCTGATATATTATTATATACATGTGTACCCATGTATCTCACTCTTTTCTGTGCTAGTGATAACACCTTGACGTCTTTGACGCTGGTTCAAAAATGGTTCAAATGGCTCTGAGCACTATGGGACTTAACTACTGAGGTCATCAGTCCCCTAGAACTTTGAACTACTTAAACCTAACCAACCTAAGGACATCACACACACCCATGCCCGAGGCAGGATTCGAACCTGCGACCGTAGCGATCGCGCGGTTCCAGACTGTAGCGCCTAGAACCGCTCGGCCACGCCGGCCGGCTAGACGCTGGTGGTTTTGGTCCTAATGTTATCTTCGTGCTGTTTTGAGAAAAAAGGTACGTTGATACTGACGAAGGTCATTATGTAGTGTATAACCTGACAAGATTCCCATGTCCGGAAATGTACCGTTTAGATGTAAAACAAGTTTGAAGATGGGATCACTTTTAAATCTCCCGGTTCACGGTAGGCACACAAAAAGACAAGGTGGCGACGTCGTCAGTTCCCGTAGTAATTATGACAATACATACCATTTTCGTCCGACTGCAAAATCGGCTAGGATAAACTGGTACATTCGTAACTAAGATGGTTGACTGTGGTGATCCATGGAGGAGGGCGTCTTTCGTCACGTAGAAAAAAACTGATCTACGAGAACTCGAAACATTGCCTGAGCCATGGGCTTTTGTTGAGCACATTAGATCAGAACTCATTCGTCTCCGCTGAGTGCGTGCCATGAACCTGACAAGATTCCCATGTCCGGAAATGTACCGTTTAGATGTAAAACAAGATCTGGAAGTGACCCGATCTCCAAACATATTTTACATCTAAACCGTACATTTCCGGACGTGGCTTCCTAATGAGAACCTTAGTTACTAAATCTCGTCTACAACCCCTAAATATTTCTAATAGGAATTGTGCAAGACAATGTATAATGAGTGGTTGTGAGAATATCAAGTTGTCTGAAGAGGTCTCCGCATGATGTATTATGATTAATATCTGATTCAGTTCTTATACACGCTACCGTTAAGTCTTATAAAACGCTTCGGTATTTTTAAAATACTGTCCTTTAATTTAAGGTCTTTCAAAAAAGATACGTTAGTCCAGCTTACAGGTAAAGTTATCTAAACAACGTCACTAGCTGCTAATGAGATCAGACTAACGAAATCACCCGGTGAACTGATGTTTCTTCTCTTTTCTTCAATTCGTGGAATAATCGACATTGTATCTTGTTCTCCAATCTTCCAGCCCTCCCCTCCCCTCCCCTTACTTTCTGCAACTATCTGCAGTTCACATCACGTTGTAGATTTTAGGTGCTGTGTTATCCGCTTGATACGCTGATGTCTTTGATTCTTAGTCTTCTTCGCGCATCCTATCCTGACATTTTTCATTCTTCTATTTACACCATGAAAAGACAAAGTGTGTACATGTGTTCAGTGCATCTGTCTTCCCGATTCTTGACAGTACTCCGTAACGGTCTTTTCTCCAGTATATTACTGAAGATTTCTTCGTTGGTCGTCTATCCGTGGGACCCCTAACGCACCTTTCCAATACTGTACCTCAAGACCTGTAGTCTTTTTATTGTTTGTTCTAGTTCTCCCATTGTTTATGTCTGCGACACACAGATGGCAACGATCTAAACAATACATTTTATACACCTTTTTTCAAGTGATCCCATCCCGCCCGCAACTGTCTGCCTTTGGTTTATTTTCTGTATTGTCGTACAGTTTCAGCGTTAGGCCATTTTTAAGTTCTTAACTGCATTTGTTGACAGTATGGTTATCAGCTTCTGTGATGTACAATATTGCCTGATACGTTTTGCATACAAATCAAGTTTTTATCGGAAGTACAAAACTACAGAGATGATCCATATTTGGTAAAGAAAAGATAGGGTTATCAAAACTAAGCTGCCGATGTATCTAAAAAGAAATATTGGCGTGTGTTGTCAGTCTGCCTTGGACAGTAGGACATGGACTTTAATCCGAAAACTATTCAAAAACTGATGGTTGTTCAGCGAGCAACTGAAAGGTATTGTATATATTGGCACTACTAGACAAATACCATAAGAAGTAAGTGGATCAGAAACAGAATATAGTGGAAAGTGTGATTATAATCGTAATAAAACGAAATGGGGACAGGCGGGAGATTTA
Source organism: Schistocerca americana (assembly GCF_021461395.2). Classification (NCBI taxonomy): domain Eukaryota; kingdom Metazoa; phylum Arthropoda; class Insecta; order Orthoptera; family Acrididae; genus Schistocerca; species Schistocerca americana. The sequence goes on from NC_060123.1 coordinate 230,167,841, forward strand.
GCCAAGATTGACCAAAGAAGCTCTTTGCTGGACTGCAAGAAATAAGAAAAGACACAGACGAAGTCCTGACGGAAAATGTGTAAACGACACTAGTACTCATTCAGGAGTAACACGGATGCGTACAGCTGAGAATCATAAAACACGGATAATTCGGGGGGGGGGGGGGGGGAGACCTTTATCCATTAGCGGGCGTCACTTGACCGAGCATATAAGCAAATAGTTGTGTTACGTCCTCTGCTAAGTCTGCTATATTACTAAACGGCTGCAATCACCGCATCTCAGTTGCAGACTGCCTATCTCAAGGCTTCAAAGGGAAACAAAAGCTTGACTTTCAGTATTTTTCATATAATTTTTGACCGAATTAAAAATTTAAAATGTCGTTATAAGCCGGCCGCTGTGGCCGAGCGGTTCTAGACGCTTGAGTCCAGAACCGCGCTGCTGCTACTGTCGCAGGTTCGAATCCTGCCTCGGGCATGGATGTGTGCGTGATGTCCTTAGGTTAGTTAGCTTTAAACAATTCTAAGTCTAGGGGACTGATGACCTCAGATGTTAAGTCCCTTAATGCTTTGAGCCATTTGAACCATTTTTTTTTGTTATAATCTGCTCATTAAGAGGAATAATCTTACGCTAAAGGTTTAATACAGAAAGTCAAATATTAAACTTAGAAACTGTTTATATGTCTTCAGGAAGCGTAACTCAAGGTGCGCAAATAATTATTAGCCGGTACGTATTTGAGAATGGGAGCACTATGCGACTTCCAACAGACTTTACAAATATTTTCAAATCTTTTCGAAACGATTTCTTCCTGACACACCCACAAAATAATGAAAGGGAAAAAGTTTATTGCTTACTACTTTTTTGTTGTTCATCCAGTAAAACTTCAGCCACCAGACACGACATTTTAATTCATTACTTCTTTACTGGCAGTTCTATTCGCAATCCATGTTGCGGACAGTACTCACGTAAACCAGTTAACGTACCTACAAAATAATTAATATATAAAAAATCCGCCTCAGTGCGAAATGTTACTGGTCTTTACTCAGGTTTCAGCTAGAGTAATCTAGCCTTCTTCAGAAGCATAAAATAAACTAATACATGCCAGAATAAGGCATGGTCAAACATGAAAAGCTAAAGTACCAAGGTACCATGTCAAGCGACGTTACTTAGCTGAGGAACAGCCCTGGCCCCACTTCGTGGAAAGTGGTCGGTTAGCAGCGGACGCAACGTTGGAACTTTCCACGAAGTGGGGCCAGGGCTCTTCCTCAGCTAAGTAACGTAGCTTGACATGGTACCTTGGTACTTCAGCTTTTTATGTTTGACCATGCCTTAATCTGACAGGTATTAGTTTATTTTATGCTTCTGAAGAAGGCTAGGTTACTCAAGCTGAAACCTGGGTAAGACCAGTAACATTTCGCAACTGAGGCGGATTTTTGATGTATGAATTTATCACAGTTGCTGACAGCGCTGCAACATGTTAAAAATTCTTACAAAATAATGGTACGACACATAGTCCAGGAGAAATGACGTCACAAACATCAAGACGGGTGAAAAAGTAACCAGGTGTTGGAAACTGTTTTGTACATGGGAGTTTGATTCTTTGAAGAACAGGGGTGGAGATGTTCCTGTTGCGGTATTAGCGATATCGAGCCTCTGTTTAGTATCTTTATTTCGGCAGAATCGTTAGTTTAAACTATCGCAGAGACCTGGAAGCTGACCATGATACAGGCCTTGTCATATTTCATGATTATAATTATGTTAGAGGATATTGAACCTGTAATCAGGTAAGAAGATTTCAAGCTGATGAAGTTCTGATTTCCGACACTGACTGCATGGAATATCAAAGGGTGTAAAGCCACTGGGAGCCGAAGTCGCTTGTAAAAACGTTTCTTGAAATCTTAGTATCATACAGTCAACCAATCAAGCAACTGAAAGCTAAATAACATTGAATTTTTACAAGTTGTGGTCAGTGTTGCTCCGTTCAAACGTAACAACAGACACGGCACTGACTGTGTGACAGTCACGCTCAGCGTGGGCAGCAGCAGCGAACATGCTGCCGTGATAGCTGAGTCACGCTTTAACCGCCGGCGGCTGCACAGTGATAATGCTTGTCACAAATTATTCTTCGAAGGTTCAGCTTAGTGTGCGAGAATGTTCACTGGTTCATAGTGCACGCTTCTAGAGAAAATTGTTAGAATAATGCGTACATTCCACTGTCGTCTGTAGCTGTCCGTCGAATAACGAATGCGTACCATTCGTCATCAACGAAGATGGAGAAGGAATATATCGTATTCTGCCTAATCTACATCTACGAACACTATCAGTAAGCCATTAGACAATGCACTGCGTAGGGCACATTGCACCACTGGTATCAATCGCAAATGGAGCAAAGGAAAAGTCAATGCCTGTATGCTTTTGTCGTTGCTGTTGTCGTTGCTGTTGTTGTGAAGTTCACTACGAAGACTGGTTCGATGCAGCTCTTCACGATAGTCTATTCTGTGATAGCCTATTCATCTGCACATAGCTACTGCAACCTACATCCATTTGATACTTCTTGCTGTATTCAAGCCTTCGTCTCTCTCTGCACACTTTTCCTCCCCACGCTGATAACCAAGCTGATGATACCTTGATGTCTCAGGATGTGTGGTATAAACCAATTACCCCTTATTAGTCAAGTTGCGCCATAAATTTATTTTCGTCTTTTTTCGATTCAGTATCTCGTAATTAGTTATAAGATCCACCTATTTAATCTCCAATATTCTTCTGTAGTATTACATTTCAAAACCTTCTTGTCTGAACAGTTTATCACCCATATTTCACTTCCGTATAAGACTGCACTGTGTATATCGTTTCTACTCAGGTCATGGATATGCGCCTCTGTATGAATCTAATAGCCCTTCAGCTGTCCTTAACGTCCGTACACCTGATGGTCCTTGGAGGTAATACAACCGTTGCATCGTCTGTCACAAATACTGGTTATTTACACTTCCTCGGTGCCATTTAGCGTAAGATTTCTACCTTATCTCACGAAGAACTTCCGAAATATTCTCATACTGATCGAAAAGATCTCTAACAAGTCTATCAGAATGAATCTCAATTCCTTTAATATCCTGATATGGTTCCCAAATATTCGAGCAGTACTAATGAATGGGTCGTGTAAGTGTTGGGTACGTGGCCTCCTGTATAAGAGCGCCACACTTTTCTACAACTCTTCCAAAAAGTCGACCATTTGCCTTCTCAATATGTGCTTCGCAACGTTGCACCTATATATTTAACCGACGTGACTCAGTCAAGCACCGTACCATTGACACTGTATTCGAACAATACAGGAATGTTTCGTCTATCCAATCGCATGAACTTACGTTTACGTTTAAAGTAAGCTGCCATTCATCGCAAAATACACATAATCGCCGCTCCGTCTTAGACATTTGTCGTAGCGTTGTACCAGCTTTCCAATACCCTCGTCACAGAAGGCGGACGAGTATGCTTTCCGTCAGTTCTCTACGATGGTCTATAGCTCGTTGTCTGTGCCAAAAGTTGACTTCGTAACTAGCGGTTCATGTGATCAGAGATGAAATTCAGGAGGAGTCAATTACTGACTGTACTGTGGGTGATCAAAGACTTCTCTCGGAAAACGCTGTAGGAGCATTCTCATTGCCCCTGCAGAGAGCGGCGGAGAAATGGCTTGAAGAAGGAAACGCTTGACAGTTATGTTATAAAAATAAAATGTCGTGTGATAGGGCCTCCCGTCGGGTAGACAATTCCCCGCGCGCAAGTCTTTCGATCTGACGCCACTTCGGCGGTTTGCGCGTCGATAGGGATGAAATTATGATGATTAGGACAACACAATACCCAATCCCTGAGCGGAGAAAATCTCCGACCCAGACGGGAATCGAACCCGGGACCTTAAGATTGACATTCTGTTGCGCTGACCACTCAGCTACCGGGGCGCACAGTTACATTATGAGGCTGCATAACATCAGGCGATATCTCTCACCAGGCCCTCATACCTGGCGGGAGACACTATTGTTCAAAGTACCTTTACGTGCTCACTGTGCGCTCAGAACTGAAAAGAGAGAAGTGACGCTATCAACGGGTATACTAGAGATACTGCCCAACACTTCTGTGTCAGGCTTCATCAGATTTTCACTGTGATTTCCATTTAGCCCCAGATCGAACCTTACTTTCCGAATAACACTCGTATCTTCGATGATGAGGTCATTAAAGTTCGGGTTGGGGAGCGATGGGGTAGGAAACTGATCGAGTTCTTCTCAAAGGAACCTTGTGTCTGTATTTATCGCAAATAATCTAAATCTGAATGGCCGGACGTGGCTTAGAACCACCATCGTCCGGAATGCGAGTACACTGTTTTATAAACGCGCCACCTCGCTTGTGTCCTAGCCCGCGGATTGTATCAGTGACACCAATGAATCGCGCCAGTCACATTCCTGGCGTAATATCCCGTAAATTTTTTTTATTTACTTAAATGCAGACCTCTTTTCATAACCTTGCTGGATAGCAAGAAACATGGCATTAGCTTGTGTCCCGCCATCTCGTACAGTGTGCTAGCTCACAGGAATGGTGTGGAGACCCTCGTAAAACAGCAATATGGTACCCACGGGTCTCGTAATGTATCTCCGTCCTGACAACGCTTACATTGGCTTCAAGGGCGCTACTGTTTATCTGAACGTTGTGACGTCACCATACGCACTGCGCTATCTTCTCGTAAGGCGACAAGCTTATCGCAGGGACTTCTTCGACAGGAGCTAAGATTGCTACGTTTACTTACTATTTCTGAGACGATAACCTTAGATTACGTCACGAAGAAGATACTGTATTGTAAGTAAATGTTGGTAGAAGTGACCGGAGATAATTACTTCTGCCAAGTCATGATTACAGCAACGAATGTTGCGACTCAGCCAGCAGTGATGCTCGTAATCACGAAAGTATACGCGCTCTACTGCAGCGAACAGGATTTGGCTAAGTAACCTGTACATCCTTTAATTTATATTATGACAGAGATACGGAAAATAGATCTCAACAAAATGTAGTTCAAAACATACGAGTATTTTTCTGTGTGGCAGCGACTGCAACCAAAATTACTGAAAACGGACGAGTATTTTGCAGGACTGGACGTTGTTGTTGTTGTTGTGGTCTTCAGTCCTGAGACTGGTTTGATGCAGCTCTCCATGCTACTCTATCCTGTGCAAGCTTCTTCATCTCCCAGTACTTACTGCAACCTACATCCTTCTGAATCTGCTTAGTGTATTCATCTCTTGGTCTCCCTCTACGATTTTTACCCTCCACGCTGCCCTCCAATACTAAATTGGTGATCCCTTGATGCCTCAGAACATGTCCTACCAACCAGTCCCTTCTTCTTGTCAAGTTATGCCACAAACTCCTCTTCTCTCCAATACTATACAATACCTCCACATTACTTATGTGATCTACCCATCTAATCTTCAGCATTCTTCTGTAGTACCACATTTCGAAAGCTTCTAATCTCTTCTCGTCCAAACTGTTTATCGTCCATGTTCCACTTTCGTACGTGGCTACACTCCATACAAATACTTTCAGAAACGACTTCCTAACACTTAAATCTATACTCGATGTTAACAAATTTCTCTTCTTCACAAACGCTTTCCTTGCCATTGCCAGTCTCCATTTTGTATCCTCTCTACTTCGACCATTAGCAGTTATTTTGCTCCCCAAATAGCAAAACTCCTTTACTACTTTAAGTGTCTCGTTTCCTAATCTAATTCCCTCTGCATCACCAGACTTAATTCGACTACATTCCATTATACTCGTTTTGCTTTTGTTGATATTCATCTTTTATCCTCCTTTCAAGACACTGTCCATTCCGTTCAACAGCTCTTCCAAGTCCTGTGCTGTCTCTTACAAAATTACGATGTCATCGGCGAACCTCAAAGTTTTTATTTCTTCTCCATGGATTTTAATACCTACTCCGAATTTTTCTTTTGTTTCTGTGGTGTCACCGCCAGACACCACACTTGCTCGGTGGTAGTTTTAAATCGGCCGTGGTCCATTAGTACATGTCAGACCTGCGTGTCGCCACTGTGTGATCGCAGACCGAGCGCCACCACGAGGCAGGTCTCGAGATACGGACGAGCACTCGCCCCAGTTGTACGGACGACATAGCTAGCGATGCACACTGACGAAGCCTCGCTTGTATCGCCACAATCTCCAGATGTACCAAAAGGATGGATTAAAGTTAAGTATTCCAGAAGCTACGTACTTTTCTTTATAGCATTCATTACGTATCCTGTTTCAGACCTCACGCCATCCTGCTTTAGCTTAGCGCGTGCCTTTCGGCTTCCTCTCATTGTGTCTAGGCTGTCTTGTCCAGACACAACATTTTTGGCGACGAGTCAACAAAGGGTCTTGTTCTTTCTAATTGCTTACATTTACTTGTGTCATGGCTTCGCCAGATGTACAGTCCGAATTTTATCGCTTGCAGAATCAGCAGACGCAGGCGTTATTGGATGCCCTTGGACAGCTTGTCCAGGGTCAACGTGCACTGCAAAACGATGCGGCCGCCGCCGCTTCACAGCTACTGCAGCCACAACATGCAGTTGCACCACCATTCCCTAATTTTCAAGCAGACGTGGAATCCTGGACGGAGTGGTCACGCCAGTTTGGATTTCATCTCGCCGCCTACAGAATTCAAGGTAACGAGCGGCAGCCTCATTTATTGGCGTGTGTAGGGGTGCAAACGTACCGTGTGATAGTGAAATTATTTCCCCGACGCGACTTAGCAACTCTGCCCTACGAAGAAATTTTGTCTGCTTTAGATGCCTATTTCAAGGAAACAGTTAATGTAGTTGCAAAAAGGTATACGTTCTTTCGTACAAAACGTACGGCCGGTCAAACTAATAGGGATTGGGTTGCAACATTGCAAGGCCTTACACAGGATTGTGCTTTTGAGTGTGAATGTGGACTCCCTTATTCAGATACTATGGTACGTGATGCAATAGCACAGAACGTTTCTGATGTTCGCATACGGGAACAGATTTTGAAACTCGTCAATCCCTCCCTTCAACAAGTGATAGACATATTGGATAGACAAGACACGCTTGACTTTGCTCAGGAATCATTTGCAACTTCGCCAGCGGTGTGTAACGTTAACCGGCCCGCCGGGCGCGCTGCACGGCCCGGTAAACTGCCCTCGCACACGTCCGTCCGCGCAGCTGCCGCCACGCTCTAAACCAGGTGTGCCGCGCCAGCATACAAATGCAGTGAAATCATGCCCGCCCTGTGCTACTAGACATTCGCGTGAAAATTGCCTGTCACGCCAAGCTATTTGCTTTTTCTGTAATAAGAAAGAACATGTTCAAAGAGTTTGCCAGAAAAAGCTCAAATCAGACACTCTTAATCATTCCAGGCCCTTTGCTTCGCGCCGGAATCGAACCAAGGACACTCAGGCTCGTGTACCTTCACCCATGGACATTCATGTAGTTAATTCCACTTCGTCCAGTGCCAATGTCTCTAACAGTGACTGTGTTCGTCCCACAAAAAGTGTGCGTCGACGTCGCCGGAAATCACGTCAATTAGCAAGTGATGCTGTACCTGTATCAGTTCAAATTGCACGAGACAGTCTCTCTTGTCGTCAGCAGGACAACAAACTTTTTGTAGATTTGGACTTTAATGGCAAGGTCATACCATTCCAGCTCGATACCGGAGCTGCAGTTTCATTGCTCAATCACGACACGTACAAACAACTGGGCAAACCTCCGTTGCGTGCCGCAAATGTTCAGTTACATAGTTATTCAGGTCAGAATATCCCTGTGTTAGGACAGTGCAGCCTTCTTGCAACATATAAGGGCCAAACAAAACTTATGTCATTTTATGTCCTTCGTTCTTCTTCTGCAGTGAACTTGTTTGGTTTAGATTTATTTCAGTTGTTTAACATGTCTATAGTAAATCGGGTCCTATCAGTGAATCAGACTGTGCCTTCAGACAGTGTTTCTCGTCTGTGTGAAGAATTTGCAGACATTTTTGCACCGGGCTTAGTTTGCGCTCAGAACTATGATGCACATTTGGAACTGAAAGTCAACGCGCAACTGAAATTTTTCAGAGCGCGCAATGTTCCTCACGCATTGCGTGATGAGGTCGCAAGAACATTACACGATTTAGAATCACAAGGCGTAATTGAACGTGTGCAAGCTTCTCTCTGGGCCTCACCCTTAGTAATTTTGCCAAAACCTTCCAGAAAACTGAGACTTTGTGTGGACTTCAAGGCAACAGTGAATCCACAACTTGTGATTGCAACTTTTCCCTTACCCCGCCCGGAAGATCTTTTTGATAAACTGTGCCCAGGTAAATACTTTTCGAAGTTGGACCTAGCAGATGCGTACTTGCAAATCCCAGTGGACGGCGAATCCCAGCGCGTCTTGGTGGTTAACACGCATCTTGTTTTGTACCGATTCAAAAGACTGCCATTCGGGTGTGCCTCCGCCCCTGCATTGTTTCAGCAATATTTACAAACTGTTTGTGCGTCGGTCCCTACTGCTGCGAACTATCTGGACGATATTGTGATCTCCGGAAAGACAGCAGACGAGCATTTAGCACACCTACGAACATTATTTCAGATATTGCGACAAAATGGTCTTCGCTTGCGGAAGGACAAATGTGTGTTTTTTGCTTGTGACTTACCATACCTGGGACATGTAATCAATGCCCAAGGCATACATCCGAGTCCAGAGCACCTCCGTGCCATACAAGACTTGCCTTCACCGCAGAATTTGAAGCAGCTACAGAGTGTGTTGGGTAAAATTAACTATTATCATCGCTTTCTGCGCAATGCCTCTTCCATTTCAGCTCAGCTTCATAGCTTACGCCGTAAGGGTGTTCCGTTCGTCTGGACGACGGAATGCGAACGCGCCTTTCGTCAGTTGAAATCGGCGTTGCTTTCTAATACTTGCCTTACGCCATTCGATCCCCAGAAACCCCTTTTGTTGATGGTAGATGCATCGGATTTCGGGATCGGTGCTGTGCTTGCGCACAAAGATGGGTAGCATGATCGCCCTATTGCCTTTGCGTCCAAATTGCTCTCGTCTGCGCAAAGAACTTATTCACAGATAGAGAAAGAAGCTTTGGATCTCGTGTTTGGTGTTACTAAGTTCCATGATTTCTTGTATGGTCGTCACTTTACCATCATCACAGACCACAATCCTTTGATGTCGCTTTTTCATCCGAACAAGCCTGTACCTCCGTGTACAGCGCAGAAATTCATTTGCTGGTCTATTTTCCTCTCGCAGTAACGCTACGATATCTTGTATCGGTCCACTGCTAAGCACGGAAACGCCGATGCGTTGTCCCGTTTGCCTATTGCTGAGGATAGAGCATTCGATTCTTCCGAACTTGCTTGCATGTTCATTGATTCAGAAACCGATGAAGTGGTCGAATCGTTTCCGATTGATTTTCGTCGTGTAGCTACAGCCACAGCTGCTGACCCGGTCCTTGCTACCGTTTTGCGTTTTGTTGCTATGCAATGGCCTTTGTCAAAGTCTCAGATAAAGGATCCGTTGGTTCGCCGATTTTTTGCTCACAAGGAGAGACTTTTTGTTCGACGTGGTGTTTTGTTGTTGCGTTCTGATAATGATCAGTCCAGAGTCGTCGTCCCACGTTCGTTACAGTCCTCTGTTTTACGGCTTCTTCACCAAGGACATTGGGGTATAGTGCGAACGAAACAACTTGCTCGTCAGCACTGTACTTGGTTCGGAATCGATGCTGCGATTACGAATATGTGTTCTACTTGCATGGCGTGTGCCGAACAACAATCCGCACCGCCGCGGAAAGTCTTTGCATGGCAAAAAGCCACTTCCCCTTGGCAACGCTTGCACATCGATTTTGCTGGTCCATTCTGGAATGCTCGATGGTTGGTTCTGGTAGATGCCTTCAGTAATTTTCCTTTTGTTGTCCGGATGTCTTCCACGACGTCCACTGCCACCATCCACGCGTTGTCTGCTATCTTTTGCATTGAAGGTCTTCCGCAGACTATTGTTTCCGACAATGGCCCACAATTCATGTCCGCAGAATTTCAGTCATTCTGCCAGGCCAATGGTATTCAACATCTGACATCCGCGCAGTTTTCGCCTCAGTCAAACGGTGCTGCTGAACGATTGGTCCGGACTTTCAAGTCACAGATGTTGAAGTTGAATGAGTCGCATTCTCGGGAGGACGCGTTGTTGCTCTTTTTGTCATCGTATCGCTCTCAGCCCCGAGATGGTCGCTCGCCGCTGAGTTGCTCCACGGTCGTCCTCATCGAACCTTGATGTCTTTGCTGTACCCGCCGCATCAGGTTCCTGTGCAGCGGCAGACTTCTGCTTTTGCTCCAGGCGACGTTGTATTCTCTCGCAACTATCGAGGTTCACGGCGTTGGCTCGCAGGGCGCATTCTTCGCTGCCTCGGCCGCGCGATGTATTTGGTTTTGGGGGCCTCTGGTGAGGTGCGTCGGCATCTCAATCAGCTGCGCCTCTGTCGTCGCACGGGTTCTGCCGCTCCCCGTCTGCTTTCAGCGACGGTGCCGTCCGGTCAGCGCCCTGGGGACCCATCTACTGGCTCGCCTCATCCCCAGATGTTACCGACGATGCCTTCCATTTTGCCCCATGGCGACGCGCCGCTGCCGCCTCCGTCGCCGCCGCCTGTCCTCCAGCCGGCGCCGCCCGCAGTGGACGCTTCGCTGCAGCCGCCAAGCGCCTCCCTGGGTCACGCGCCGCTGATCGCTTCCCGTGACCAGCCGTCCTCCGCCATGGAACTCTTGCCCGCTCCGGACCACATGGCGTCTTCGCGCGTCGGGTACCCCGACGCAATGGAGGTCGACCCTTCGGCCCCTCCTGTCTCTTTACGGGCGCATACACCGCATGTTTACGTGCACCCTGGACTAGGTTTTCAGGCGTTTCCTAGATCCCCTCGGACTGAATGGCCGGGTGCGGGTGGCACAGCCTCGCCTGTTGTTAGGCTCCCCACCTCATCGCATACGTCACCATGGGGTCCTCCCCACGGCGGGCGGAAGCCTTATAACACGACCGTTCGCCGATTTGCGGGGGAGGAATGTGGTGTCACTGCCAGACACCACACTTGCTAGGTGGTAGTTTTAAATCGGCCGCGGTCCATTAGTACATGTCGGACCCGCGTGTCGCCACTGTGTGATCGCAGACCGAGCGCCACCACAAGGCAGGTCTCGAGATACGGACGAGCACTCGCCCCAGTTGTACGGACGACATAGCTAGCGATGCACACTGACGAAGCCTCGCTCCTTTGCCGAGCAGATAGTTAGAATAGCCTTCAGCTAAGTCCATGGCTACGACCTAGCAATGCGCCATTAGTACCATTGCATGTATCTAAAGAGTCTCACTTGTATCGCCACAATCTCCAGATGTCCAAAAGGATGGATTAAAGTTAAGTATTCCAGAAGCTACGTACTTTTCTTTATAGCATTCATTACGTATCCTGTTTCAGACCTCACGCCATCCTGCTTTAGTTTAGCGCGTGCCTTTCGGCTTCCTCTCATTGTGTCTAGGCTGTCTTGTCTAGACACAACAGTTTCCTTTACTGCTTGCTCAATATACATATTGAATAACATCCGGGAGAGGCTGCAACCCCGTCTCACTCCCTTCCAAACCACTGCTTCCCTTTCATGTCCCTCAACTCTTATAACTGCCATCTGGTTTCTGTACAAATTGTAAATAGCCTTTCGCTCCCTGTATTTTAACCCTGCTACCTTTAGAATTTGAAAGAGAATATTCCAGTCAACATTGTCAAAAGCTTTCTCGCAGTCCACAAATGCTAGAAACTTAGGTTTGTCTTTCCTCAGTCTTTCTTCTATGATAAGTCGTAGGGTCAGTATTGCCTCACGTGTTCCAATATTTCTACGGAATCCAAACTGATCTTCCCCGAGGTCGGCTTCTACCAGTTTTTCCATTCGTCTGTAAAGAATTTGGGTTAGTATTTTGCAGCTGTGACTTATTAAACTGGTAGTTCGGTAATTTTCACATCTGTCAACACCTGCTTTCTTTGGGATTGGAATGATTATATTCTTCTTGAAGTCTGAGGGTATTTCGCCTGTCTCATACATTTTGCTCACCAGATGTTAGAGTTTTGTCAGGACTGGCCCTCCCAAGGCCGTCAGTAGTTCTAATGGAATGTTATTTACTCCCGGGGCCTTGTTTCGGCTCAGGTCTATCAGTGCTCTGTCAAACTCTTCCCGCAGTATCGTATCTTCCAATTCATCTTCATCTACATCCTCTTCCATTTCCCTAAAATTGTCCTCAAGTACGTCGCCCTTGTATGGACCCTCTATATACTCCTTCCACCTTTCTGCTTTCCCTTCTTTGCTTAGAACTGGGTTTCCATCTGAGCTCTTGATATTCATAGAAGTGGTTCTATTTCTCCAAAGGTCTCTTTAATTTTCCTGTAGGCAGTATCTATCTTACCCCTAGTGAGATAAGCCTCTACAGCTTTACATTTGTCCTCTAGCCATCCCTGCTTAGCCATTTCGCACTTCCTGTCGACTGCACGTTAACTTATTAAAAACCACATTTAAAAAAAAAAAAAAAAATATTGGATGGTCTACATTTCTCTAAAGGGATTTTGTAACTGTTGAAAGGAAGAGGCCTGGTTATAGTCCAATGTAGAGTACACATAGCAACACAACTTGCAGCACTTCAAGGAAACGACTTGGTTTTATCATCGAAATATACTGTGTATTAATTGGAATCCACAAGTTGATTGAATACCCGAAAGCACACCATTTGCCTCTTAAGAGACTTAAGGATATCAGAAGAACATAATTCCAGGTAATTGGACGGGGATTTTAATCGCCGTCAATCTGAATGGGAGACCAGTGCTTCAAACTGTCTCGAGTGCCATAGAATTGGAATTCATTACATCATGTTGTCTCGATACTGCTAATAACGCATGAAAATAAATGAACAGGATAGCATCGTTTTTCCACAATTCCTGTTGCACTTCTCTAGACATTGTAGGATGGTCTTTGTTTAAAATTTGCAACTCTGACGAATAGCCAGAGACAAGTGAATCAGATGGCCACGCCGTCCGAAAAACAGCCAATAACTACTCGACCGCGGCTCACCGATACCTTGATTTCTCCTCCACCGATATTTCACCACTCCCTCTCTAAATCTTCGCACGCTTTGTACTCTACCTCGCCTTCCATACCGTACCCCACTAGTATCCTGTATTAATTTACACTATTTGACCAAAAGTCCCCGGACGCATCTGTGCAATGCGAAATTGACTACTGAGGATGGTGCAGTTAGTAGAGAAGCGGTAACAGCAGAATAGCTTCGAAAGCGGACTAGACATTGGATGTCACCTGAGTAAGAGATCCACCAGGGATATTTTGACCCTCCTAAAACTGCGCCTGCCGCTGTGGCCGAGCGGTTCTAGGCGCTTTAGTCTGGAACCGCGCTACTGCTACGGTCGCAGGTTTGAATCCTGCCTCGGGCATTGATGTGTGTGATGTCCTTAGGTTAGTTAGGTTTAAGTAGTTCTAAGTTTAGGGAACTGATGACCTCAGATATTAAGTCCCATAGTGCTTAGAGCCATTTGAACCAATCCTAAAACTGCCCAAGTCGACTGTTGGTGGTGTGACTGTGAAGTGGAAACGCGAAGGAGCAACCACAGCTAAACCAACAGACAGACCTTATGTACTGATGTACTGATGGATAGGGACCATCGAGAATTCCGAAGGGTGATTCTAAAAAATCGCGTGAAATCTGCGGAAAGAATCATTCGTAAGTGCCAAATTGCTACCAGGAGTCTCGATAGTACAAGGTACGTAGTGAATTAAAAAGAAGGGGTACAGTTGTCGAATAGCGCCTTATAAGCTGAACGTTTGTGTAGACGATGCTGAACGACGCCCGAGGTGATGGACAGAGCCACACTACTGAACGGTGGAGTAATGTAACCGACTGATTTTGAGAACTATATTCAGTTTATGAGAGCACAACAGGGAACAATTAGACAAACATTGAAGTTATTCTAAAAAGTGAGTCCGGATAATTTTCTTCAATAGTTACAAAACCTGGGTGTTTCTTTCGCAGATAGGACTCTTATGGTGTGCTTCAGATACATTTGGAAATGGTGTCAGGTGTACAAAACAAGTTTTGTGTTACACTTATTGGCGAACTATACCATCACCGACGAAATATCATTGTATTTCTCAAAACATTGTGATCCTGGGCTCTTCAGAACAGAAGATTATGTTTCCACAGTATAATTCAAGTGTACTGCCCCGAGAGAGAAACTGTTGATAACTGGTAGAAAAAGACCTCACCGGCTGTGTAAGATTGTGAAAATAAAGATAGCAAAATAGTAAATGAGGCACACGACTTGAGAATATTACGACGACATGGTGAAGATAAAAATTTTGTTTTGCATCTAAATGCAAAAAGTTGATAAAAAGTCACAATGGGTGACAAATATTTTGTGTGATGAATTGCTGTAAAAACGGGAATGGTTTTTCTATACAGTTACAGAAAAAAGAACACTCACAAGGACAGGAAGATAACACTTTTCGAGTGGCTGGAAAAGTGTACGCAAAAGGACAAAGAAGATTTCGCATTTCGAACGGTTGGAAAAGTGTACGGTTAAGGATCAATGCTACCTGTTTCGTAAACACCTCAAAGAATCAGCTCTGGTTAAATTTGTGTTGCAAAAGAATTTTACATGCAGCAAAAAAAAAAAAAAAAAATGAGTACGATAACATGTACTGAATAAAAAAAATCTCGTCATGTGTGTGTGTGTATGTGCGTGGGTGTGTGCGCGGGCGCGTTTCTTTGTTAAGTGGCTGCTGTGACATAATGCGATGCCTGGATGCAATTCGTAGCTGTTAGTTCCCGCCTCCGTGACTGAATGGTCGGCGCGGCTGACTGCCATGCGGAGAGACCCGGCTTCGATTCCGGTACTGCCAGGAATTTTTCCTTAGTGAGACGACTGGAAAGGGGTGCACTCAGCCTCGAGGTGAGCTGCTCTACCGAACAGTAGCGGCTGCCTGTATATCACGAAAACTAACAACGACTGGGAGACCGGTGTGCTGTCCCCATCCCCCTCCATATCGTATCCAATGGCACCATTTACAGAGGATGACACGGTTGTTGGTCGGTACCGATGGTCCCACCACGGCGCGTGGACGGAGTTGAGGTAGCTGGATTAGTAAACTTCTGTCAAATGGTTCAAATGGCTCTGAGCACTATGGGACTCAACTTCTCAGGTCATCAGTCCCCTAGAACTTAGAACTACTTAAACCTAACTAACCTAAGGACATCACACACATCCATGCCCGAGGCAGGATTCGAACCTGCGACCGTAGTGGTCTCGCGGTTCCAGACTGTAGCGCCTAGAACCGCTCGGTCACTCTGGCCGGCCTAAACTTCTGTCATCAGACGGAATAATTGTGGGAGAAGGTAAAGCGAATGATTGGAATAGAAATAGCGAATGATTGCAATGTTGTTGTTGTTGTTGTGGTCTTCAGTCCTGAGACTGGTTTGATGCAGCTCTCCATGCTACTCAATCCTGTGCAAGCTGCTTTCATCTCCCAGTAACAACTGCAACCTAAATCCTTTTGAATCTGCTTAGTGTATTCATCTCTTGGTCTCCCTCTACGATTTTTACCCTCCACGCTGCCCTCCAATACTAAATTGGTGATCCCTTGATGCCTCAGAACATGTCCTACCAACCGATCCCTTCTTCTGGTCAAGTTGTGCCATAAACTTCTCTTCTCCCCAATCCTATTCAATACCTCCTCATTAGTTATGTGATCTACCCATCTAATCTTCAGCATTCTTCCGTAGCACCACATTTCGAAAGCTTCTATTCTCTTCTTGTCCAAACTATTTATCGTCCATGTTTCACTTCCATACATGGCTACACTCCATACAAATACTTTCAGAAACGACTTCCTGACATTTAAATCTATACTCGATGTTAACAAATTTCTCCTCTTCAGAAACGCTTTCCTTCCGATAGCCAGTCTAAATTTTATATCCTCTCTACTTCGACCGTCATCAGTTATTTTGCTCCCCAAATAGCAAAACTCCTTTACTACTTTAAGTGTCTCATTTCCTAATCTAATTCCCTCAGCATCACCCGACTTAATTCGACTACATTCTATTATCCTCGTTTTACTTTTGTTGATGTTCATCTTATATCCTCCTTTCAAGACACTATCCATTCCGTTCAACTGCTCTTCCAAGTCCTTTGCTGTCCCTGACAGAATTACAATGTCATCGGCAAACCTCAAAGTTTTTATTTCTTCTCCATGGATTTTAATATCTACTCCGAATTTTTCTTTTGTTTCCTTCACTGCTTGCTCAATATACAGATTGAATAACATTGGAGAGAGGCTGCAACCCTGTCTCACTCCCTTCCCAATCACTGCTTTCCTTTCATGTCCGTCGACTCTTACAACTGCCATCTGGTTTCTGTACAAGTTGTAAATAGCCTTTCGCTCCCTGTATTTTACCCCTGCCACCTTCAGAATTTGAAAGAGAGTGTTCCAGTCAACATTGTCAAAAGCTTTCTCTAAGTCTACAAATGCTAGAAACGTAGGTTTGCCTTTCCTTAATCTTTCTTCTAAGATAAGTCTTAGGGTCAATATTGCCTCACGCGTTCCTATATTTCTACGGAATCCAAGCTGATCTTCCCCGAGGTCGACTTCTACTAGTTTTTCCATTCCTCTGTAAAGAATTCGTGTTAGTATTTTGCAGCCGTGACTTACTAAACTGATAGTTCGGTAATTTTCACATCTGTCAACACCTGCTTTCTTTGGGATTGGAATTATTATATTCTTCTTGAAGTCTGAGGGTATTTCGCCTGTCTCATATATCTTGCTCAACAGATGGTAGAGTTTTGTCAGGACTGGCTCTCCCAAGGCTGTCAGTAGTTCTAATGGAATGTTGTCTACTCCCGGGGCCTTGTTTCGGCTCAGGTCTATCAGTGCTCTGTCAAACTCTTCCCGCAGTATCGTATCTTCCAATTCATCTTCATCTACATCCTCTTCCATTTCCCTAAAATTGTCCTCAAGTACGTCGCCCTTGTATGGACCCTCTATATACTCCTTCCACCTTTCTGCTTTCCCTTCTTTGCTTAGAACTGGGTTTCCATCTGAGCTCTTGATATTCATAGAAGTGGTTCTCTTATCTCCAAAGGTCTCTTTAATTTTCCTGTAGGCAGTGTCTATCTTACCCCTGGTGAGACAAGCCTCTACATCCTTACATTTGTCCTCTAGCCATGCCTGCTTAGCCATTTCGCACTTCCTGTCGACTGCACGTTAACTTATTAAAAACCACATTTAAAAAAAAAAAAAAATATTGGATGGTCTACATTTCTCTAAAGGGATTTTGTAACTGTTGAAAGGAAGAGGCCTGGTTATAGTCCAATGTAGAGTACACATAGCAACACAACTTGCAGCACTTCAAGGAAACGACTTGGTTTTATCATCGAAATATACTGTGTATTAATTGGAATCCACAAGTTGATTGAATACCCGAAAGCACACCATTTGCCTCTTAAGAGACTTAAGGATATCAGAAGAACATAATTCCAGGTAATTGGACGGGGATTTTAATCGCCGTCAATCTGAATGGGAGACCAGTGCTTCAAACTGTCTCGAGTGCCATAGAATTGGAATTCATTACATCATGTTGTCTCGATACTGCTAATAACGCATGAAAATAAATGAACAGGATAGCATCGTTTTTCCACAATTCCTGTTGCACTTCTCTAGACATTGTAGGATGGTCTTTGTTTAAAATTTGCAACTCTGACGAATAGCCAGAGACAAGTGAATCAGATGGCCACGCCGTCCGAAAAACAGCCAATAACTACTCGACCGCGGCTCACCGATACCTTGATTTCTCCTCCACCGATATTTCACCACTCCCTCTCTAAATCTTCGCACGCTTTGTACTCTACCTCGCCTTCCATACCGTACCCCACTAGTATCCTGTATTAATTTACACTATTTGACCAAAAGTCCCCGGACGCATCTGTGCAATGCGAAATTGACTACTGAGGATGGTGCAGTTAGTAGAGAAGCGGTAACAGCAGAATAGCTTCGAAAGCGGACTAGACATTGGATGTCACCTGAGTAAGAGATCCACCAGGGATATTTTGACCCTCCTAAAACTGCGCCTGCCGCTGTGGCCGAGCGGTTCTAGGCGCTTTAGTCTGGAACCGCGCTACTGCTACGGTCGCAGGTTTGAATCCTGCCTCGGGCATTGATGTGTGTGATGTCCTTAGGTTAGTTAGGTTTAAGTAGTTCTAAGTTTAGGGAACTGATGACCTCAGATATTAAGTCCCATAGTGCTTAGAGCCATTTGAACCAATCCTAAAACTGCCCAAGTCGACTGTTGGTGGTGTGACTGTGAAGTGGAAACGCGAAGGAGCAACCACAGCTAAACCAACAGACAGACCTTATGTACTGATGTACTGATGGATAGGGACCATCGAGAATTCCGAAGGGTGATTCTAAAAAATCGCGTGAAATCTGCGGAAAGAATCATTCGTAAGTGCCAAATTGCTACCAGGAGTCTCGATAGTACAAGGTACGTAGTGAATTAAAAAGAAGGGGTACAGTTGTCGAATAGCGCCTTATAAGCTGAACGTTTGTGTAGACGATGCTGAACGACGCCCGAGGTGATGGACAGAGCCACACTACTGAACGGTGGAGTAATGTAACCGACTGATTTTGAGAACTATATTCAGTTTATGAGAGCACAACAGGGAACAATTAGACAAACATTGAAGTTATTCTAAAAAGTGAGTCCGGATAATTTTCTTCAATAGTTACAAAACCTGGGTGTTTCTTTCGCAGATAGGACTCTTATGGTGTGCTTCAGATACATTTGGAAATGGTGTCAGGTGTACAAAACAAGTTTTGTGTTACACTTATTGGCGAACTATACCATCACCGACGAAATATCATTGTATTTCTCAAAACATTGTGATCCTGGGCTCTTCAGAACAGAAGATTATGTTTCCACAGTATAATTCAAGTGTACTGCCCCGAGAGAGAAACTGTTGATAACTGGTAGAAAAAGACCTCACCGGCTGTGTAAGATTGTGAAAATAAAGATAGCAAAATAGTAAATGAGGCACACGACTTGAGAATATTACGACGACATGGTGAAGATAAAAATTTTGTTTTGCATCTAAATGCAAAAAGTTGATAAAAAGTCACAATGGGTGACAAATATTTTGTGTGATGAATTGCTGTAAAAACGGGAATGGTTTTTCTATACAGTTACAGAAAAAAGAACACTCACAAGGACAGGAAGATAACACTTTTCGAGTGGCTGGAAAAGTGTACGCAAAAGGACAAAGAAGATTTCGCATTTCGAACGGTTGGAAAAGTGTACGGTTAAGGATCAATGCTACCTGTTTCGTAAACACCTCAAAGAATCAGCTCTGGTTAAATTTGTGTTGCAAAAGAATTTTACATGCAGCAAAAAAAAAAAAAAAAAAAAAATGAGTACGATAACATGTACTGAATAAAAAAAATCTCGTCATGTGTGTGTGTGTATGTGCGTGGGTGTGTGCGCGGGCGCGTTTCTTTGTTAAGTGGCTGCTGTGACATAATGCGATGCCTGGATGCAATTCGTAGCTGTTAGTTCCCGCCTCCGTGACTGAATGGTCGGCGCGGCTGACTGCCATGCGGAGAGACCCGGCTTCGATTCCGGTACTGCCAGGAATTTTTCCTTAGTGAGACGACTGGAAAGGGGTGCACTCAGCCTCGAGGTGAGCTGCTCTACCGAACAGTAGCGGCTGCCTGTATATCACGAAAACTAACAACGACTGGGAGACCGGTGTGCTGTCCCCATCCCCCTCCATATCGTATCCAATGGCACCATTTACAGAGGATGACACGGTTGTTGGTCGGTACCGATGGTCCCACCACGGCGCGTGGACGGAGTTGAGGTAGCTGGATTAGTAAACTTCTGTCAAATGGTTCAAATGGCTCTGAGCACTATGGGACTCAACTTCTCAGGTCATCAGTCCCCTAGAACTTAGAACTACTTAAACCTAACTAACCTAAGGACATCACACACATCCATGCCCGAGGCAGGATTCGAACCTGCGACCGTAGTGGTCTCGCGGTTCCAGACTGTAGCGCCTAGAACCGCTCGGTCACTCTGGCCGGCCTAAACTTCTGTCATCAGACGGAATAATTGTGGGAGAAGGTAAAGCGAATGATTGGAATAGAAATAGCGAATGATTGCAATGTTGTTGTTGTTGTTGTGGTCTTCAGTCCTGAGACTGGTTTGATGCAGCTCTCCATGCTACTCAATCCTGTGCAAGCTGCTTTCATCTCCCAGTAACAACTGCAACCTAAATCCTTTTGAATCTGCTTAGTGTATTCATCTCTTGGTCTCCCTCTACGATTTTTACCCTCCACGCTGCCCTCCAATACTAAATTGGTGATCCCTTGATGCCTCAGAACATGTCCTACCAACCGATCCCTTCTTCTGGTCAAGTTGTGCCATAAACTTCTCTTCTCCCCAATCCTATTCAATACCTCCTCATTAGTTATGTGATCTACCCATCTAATCTTCAGCATTCTTCCGTAGCACCACATTTCGAAAGCTTCTATTCTCTTCTTGTCCAAACTATTTATCGTCCATGTTTCACTTCCATACATGGCTACACTCCATACAAATACTTTCAGAAACGACTTCCTGACATTTAAATCTATACTCGATGTTAACAAATTTCTCCTCTTCAGAAACGCTTTCCTTCCGATAGCCAGTCTAAATTTTATATCCTCTCTACTTCGACCGTCATCAGTTATTTTGCTCCCCAAATAGCAAAACTCCTTTACTACTTTAAGTGTCTCATTTCCTAATCTAATTCCCTCAGCATCACCCGACTTAATTCGACTACATTCTATTATCCTCGTTTTACTTTTGTTGATGTTCATCTTATATCCTCCTTTCAAGACACTATCCATTCCGTTCAACTGCTCTTCCAAGTCCTTTGCTGTCCCTGACAGAATTACAATGTCATCGGCAAACCTCAAAGTTTTTATTTCTTCTCCATGGATTTTAATATCTACTCCGAATTTTTCTTTTGTTTCCTTCACTGCTTGCTCAATATACAGATTGAATAACATTGGAGAGAGGCTGCAACCCTGTCTCACTCCCTTCCCAATCACTGCTTTCCTTTCATGTCCGTCGACTCTTACAACTGCCATCTGGTTTCTGTACAAGTTGTAAATAGCCTTTCGCTCCCTGTATTTTATCCCTGCCACCTTCAGAATTTGAAAGAGAGTGTTCCAGTCAACATTGTCAAAAGCTTTCTCTAAGTCTACAAATGCTAGAAACGTAGGTTTGCCTTTCCTTAATCTTTCTTCTAAGATAAGTCTTAGGGTCAATATTGCCTCACGCGTTCCTATATTTCTACGGAATCCAAGCTGATCTTCCCCGAGGTCGACTTCTACTAGTTTTTCCATTCCTCTGTAAAGAATTCGTGTTAGTATTTTGCAGCCGTGACTTACTAAACTGATAGTTCGGTAATTTTCACATCTGTCAACACCTGCTTTCTTTGGGATTGGAATTATTATATTCTTCTTGAAGTTTGAGAGTATTTCGCCTGTCTCATACATTTTGCTCACCAGATGGTAGAGTTTTGTCAGGACTGGCTCTCCCAAGGCTGTCAGTAGTTCTAATGGAATGTTGTCTACTCCCGGGGCCTTGTTTCGACTCAGGTCTCTCAGTGCTCTGTCAAACTCTTCACGCAGTATCATATCTCCCATTTCATCTTCATCTACATCCTCTTCCATTTCCATAATATTGTCCTCAAGTACATCGCCCTTGTATAGACCCTCTATATACTCCTTCCACCTTTCTGCTTTCCCTTCTTTGCTTAGAACTGGGTTTCCATCTGAGCTCTTGATATTCATACAAGTCGTTCTCTTATCTCCAAAGGTCTCTTTAATTTTCCTGTAGGCAGTGTCTATCTTACCCCTGGTGAGACAAGCCTCTACATCCTTACATTTGTCCTCTAGCCATGCCTGCTTAGCCATTTTGCACTTCCTGTCGATCTCATTTTTGAGACGTTTGTATTCCTTTTTGCCTGCTTCATTTACTGCATTTTTATATTTTCTCCTTTGATGATTTAAGTTCAATATTTCTTCTGTTACCCAAGGATTTCTACTGGCCCTCGTCTTTTTACCTACTTTATCCTCTGCTGCCTTCGCTACTTCATCCCTCAAAGCTACCCATTCTTCTTCTACTGTATTTCTTTCCCCCATTCCTGTCATTTGTTCCCTTATGCTCTCCTTGAAACTCTGTACAACCTCTGGTTCTTTCAGTTTATCCAGGTCCCATCTCCTTAAATTCCCACCTTTTTGCAGTTTCTTCAGTTTTAATCTACAGTTCATAACCAGTCGATTGTGGTCAGCGCAATGATTGCAATAGCGCTCAAATTTTATGACCACAGTGCCTTCCTAACAGAAACTAGTAGGTATGGCCAGTTAAGGTTTCTGCGTGGCAATTTCACCAGCATGTAGCCCACAGTATCGCTAAATTTCGTGGTCTCCTCACAAAGAAGGTTATCTGCAGGTAATCACAGTGAACGCAAACATCATAAAAACTCTGCTAGCGGTACACAGTACGTTGCTATGCAAAATAATTGCAACACTATGAAAAAGCTGCCAGAAATTATGCCACCAGTCAATAATGGCAACACAAACGAACGCATCAAATTATATTACATCTAACTTCTCCAGAGCCGCATTCAGAAGTTCTTTACTTTGAGCCATTATATCAGGCGGGCTTTTGAATTGTTACTGAATTATTATAGCGGTCACGTTCTTTCAGTCCAAATCCACAGTTCAGAGGTGCTGTTACCGTCAAACCTGTAGCCCAACAATAACAAAGAAGCCTTTGCAGCTAAAGAGACGCTCACATCCTGGACAAAAAGTGGTCGTACATTCTCGTGATAAATGAAGAACAGGAGAGAATAGAACCGAGGTAATGATTTTGCACTCTGTAACTTCCCAAAGGAAGTAGCTGCTGAAATCCGTGATGATAACGAAGAAACTCTGCACCATACACCGCACCATAAAGTTCGCCATTCATTTGGAAAAGCGCTCCAAGGTTTGCGTAGGAACATTACTATCACTACCTTTGTCGCTACCGCTATAAGCACAGAAAGCGAGTCTTGTCCACCAACGCGGCTAGTCATTGAGTACTCACGGGCCCATTGTGTTTGAACAGTCGACGGTCAGGGCCATTCCATTACGTACATTTAGTACCGTCACTTTGGACTAACAACGGCGTTGATAGCACGGGTACTGTTGATTACACTGGGCAACAGTGTTTCACTGAAAGTTTGTAAATTACTTACGTTTAGAATTTGCACTTTTACTTAGATACAATATCATGAAAAATAACCATTAGAAGAAATACGTACTACCGACTTCAGAAACACGAATCCTCTCTTTGTAACGCCAATACATACGCAGTGTATTTACTGCAATAGCAGTTCATTTAGAAATATGTATTATATGAAATTTGTTAGTAATTCCGAATACCGGAGATGAATAATTACTCAAATAATATAAAACACTTGCAGGGACAAAATTCAATAAACAGGTCCAAAATTTACTTTTTTAAACTAAAAGAAACTAAGGAACTTTTCGTTTCTTTACATTTTCTTGTATAAAGTGGCGGATATACACAAACAATCCATTAATTTATAATAAATGAAGAAAACAATAGTGGATACTGGTAGAGTAATTAACATTTGGTACTATAAGCACTTTTTCTCCCATCAGTAACCCGGGTTCGATTCCCGGCGGGGTCAGGGATTTTCTCTGCCTCGTGATGGATGGGTGTTGTGTGATGTCCTTAGGTTAGTTAGGTTTAAGTAGTTCTAAGTTCTAGGGGACTGATGCCCTAAGATGTTAAGTCCCATAGTGCTCAGAGTCATTTGAACCATTTTTCTCCCATCAGTAAGGTACCGATGACCTTGTAGTTTGGTCCCTTTATACCCGAAACCAACCAACTACCATCAGTGTTCCGTACGGACGATTCGAAGAATTTTAGAAGAAACTATAAAAAGTGAGAATCTTTGCAGTTGGCTTACAGCTTGTAAGTTATATTTGGGGCATCCCTAGGAATTGTGCAGCAGTAGTTTACCAAAATAACAATTGGCCACTGCCCTACAAATTTCTTCTCAACTACTGCAATATCCTGATTAAACGATCCGGTATGTTCGTCGGAAACCGCAGTTTATAGGTAAAAAGGTTAGGATGTGAAGGAAGTATATTTTGAGACATATTACGGCTGAGGTTTTCGTAACATGACAACAGTTCACCCAGAGTCTCCTTATGATTTTGTGCTCTCTTTCTTCCTAAGAAATTGAAACAAACGTTTTACAAACTTTCCCAGGCTGCTTGGTCGTTGGCATGTAATATTTCATTAAACTTCTTGCATTTAAAAGCTCTGAAATTAATGGGACATCATGATACCGTCTTTGACTTTTAACTAGCTCAGACATAGGAATTTTTCCTCAAATGCTTATAGTTCACACCTGCGTGATTCGTTTTCTTTACACAACTGTTCGTGAGTTATAACAAAACTCTCTTTATTACGAAACATAAGGGCAAATTATGATCACTACGATCTACAAAACTAACTCAAGCAAGACTCTGAACTGGTAGGACCTGAACGCTGAATAATATCATTATTATGTTGTTTTATTCTTGTCATATGTAATAATTATTTACGCGTTGGCAATAAAGTTGTTCTATTTTTCCTTTGTTGATAAAAACCTTTGTAAAACAAAAGTCGAGCTAAGTTTCAGTTTTCTTTGCGATATTCGTTATCAGTACAATGGAACTGACAAGAATTAACTAGTTTCATGCAGTTGTCACGGGATTACTTCTGACTCGCACCACTGCTACGAACTGCAGATAGGCGACTGCCAGTGTGCAGTTTTCACGGGGTTACTTCTGACTCGCACCAATGCTACGAACTGCAGATAGGCGACTGCCAGTGTGCCTTGGATATTCTCACTAATATCGTTTGCTAGATTACTGGTCTTCCCAATTTTTCATTCGTACAGGACAGCTCACAGCTATGTCATTGTTAAACTCTCCATGCTTTTATTATGGTAAGGGAGGACATGATTTTTCTTGGTTTATCTGTGTACCAGGCAGAACGAAGAAAATTAATGATCAACGATTTCTTTTCTGCAACTGCTCCAGAAATTCTGCCTGACGGCAAGTACTAGCCATACGTTGACTTGAATTGAAGCAGCCCATCAAGCTATGCGTTCAGAATAGTGGTCTTGATGTTGCATGTATTTTAACAAAAAGTACGTGTTTTTTATTTATTTCCTGTAATAACGCTGTTGTTAACTGTGCTTTGGGAAGTGAATTAAATGGTGATGAATTGATTATGCTATACAGTTTGGGAAGCAGATGTACATTAATCTTAATTATTAACTTTTATTAATTATACACAATTCCACTTCAGAGCACCATTTAAAATATACGTAAAAAGGGAATTAGGTGTGCCAGTTGCAGAAATATAATTAAAACTACTTTTGTTTCCACAAAAAATTATCTAATTCTAATGTGTGTGTGTGTATGTGAATTCCTAAGAGACCAAAGTGCTGAGGTCATCGGTCCCTAGACTTACACACTACTTAAACTAACTTAAGCTAAGGATAACACACATACCCATGCCAGAGGGAGGACTCGAACCTCCGGCGGGAGGGGCTGCTCAAACCGTGAAATGGCGCTTCAAATCGCGCGGCCACTCCGCGCGGCGTCTAATACTAGATCACAGCTACACTGATTTACGAAACTTATGAAATAATTCATAGCTTCATATTAAAAAGGAAACAAAAATTTTTCCGTTGTATTAGTATTCTCTTCAGGATGGATGCTGGTCATTACTTCACAAAAACAGAGAATTGTCAGTGAACTTCATTGCCAAATAATGCGAGGATGATGAGTTAATGTTATGACGCTTGTGGTGCTATGCACGTACGACGGCAGCATTTCCAGGTGGTGAATGGGAATTCAGCGAGCGGTCTGGGCTCTGCAACTACCTGACATCACGTGGTCCACAGACGTCGCTTACACTCGGAACCAAAGTATTGACGGACCTCACAGCAGATGTTACAATCGCTTCATATCTGATGTAGCAGTCAGAAGTATTTTTCAATAAGAGTAATGCAAAATTTTCTAGGCATGTCCTTATATCTGACTGGAAGCATGAGATTCTTCAATTCGCCAATCGAATTATTTGTTAGTATCTTCCGATTGTTGCTTCATAAAGCCCTCAATTCTCACTCTAAAAACCTTTACTTGCCTGGAATTTTCTGTTCTAAAGCATTCCAGACTATTAGTCAAAATCTGCAAACCGAGTGTTCCCTTATCTCGTAGATCTTTTTGAGCTCTGGTACCCCTACCGTCCATCATCAGTCTGACTTAAGGAGGGTAGGACGTCAAACGGGCCGATTTGGAGTAGGAGAGGCACCACAGGACATTTTAATTTCCGCTGTCTATACTTTTACAAATAAAATCATGAAACTTTGTCAGCATGACCAGGAAAGATTCAGGATTCACACTAATAGCAGTGGAAGTTCAAAAACATAACAATATATATAATTTTTACATGTAAAATTTCATCACTTTTTCACTTCCTATTGGCTGCAAGAATTTTGCACAGTATACAAACCATACTTACAGGTGTATGAAACTCCAGGATTTTCCAATTCTATTAAAATTTGAGATAATTAACTACAAAATTCGAGTCTTTTCTAAACCTGAAGTTTAAAATGCAGGAGCTCATTCATTTTTTCATAAGTTAAATAAATTCTAGAGTTTCACACACCTGTAGGTATGCTTTGTATGCTGTGCAAAATTCATCGAAGAATCTCTCTCACTTATCAAGAAAAGTGTGTCTATAGCTAAAAATGTAGCCAATAGTAAGTGAAAAAAAATGATGAAATTTTACATGTAAAAAATATATATTGTTATGTTTTTGAACATCCACTGCTATGAGTGTGAATTCTGAATCCTTCCTGATCATGTCGGCAAGTTTTATAAATTTATTTGTAAAAGTATAGACAGTGGAAATTAAAATGTCCTGTGGTGCCTCTCCTGCTCCAAGTCGGCCCGTTAGGCCCCCCCCCCCCCCCCCTTAATGGCGAAAACAATGGTGGGTGCATACAAGAGCGCTCCCTGAGGTACTCTTAGAGCTCGCTGTCCGGTGTCCCACTTCCCTTCCCGTGCCTAAGCTCGTCCTTTAGGACTCTCGTACGGGCATATAACATGCTACAGTAGTAATATTATGTAAAGATTTCGGTGACAATTGCAATTGGTGAATCAATGCAGTTATACTACACTCCTGGAAATGGAAAAAAGAACACATTGACACCGGTGTGTCAGACCCACCATACTTGCTCCGGACACTGCGAGAGGGCTGTACAAGCAATGATCACACGCACGGCACAGCGGACACACCAGGAACCGCGGTGTTGGCCGTCGAATGGCGCTAGCTGCGCAGCATTTGTGCACCGCCGCCGTCAGTGTCAGCCAGTTTGTCGTGACATACGGAGCTCCATCGCAGTCTTTAACACTGGTAGCATGCCGCGACAGCGTGGACGTGAACCGTATGTGCAGTTGACGGACTTTGAGCGAGGGCGTATAGTGGGCATGCGGGAGGCCGGGTGGACGTACCGCCGAATTGCTCAACACGTGGGGCGTGAGGTCTCCACAGTACATCGATGTTGTCGCCAGTGGTCGGCGGAAGGTGCACGTGCCCGTCGACCTGGGACCGGACCGCAGCGACGCACGGATGCACGCCAAGACCGTAGGATCCTACGCAGTGCCGTAGGGGACCGCACCGCCACTTCCCAGCAAATTAGGGACACTGTTGCTCCTGGGGTATCGGCGAGGACCATTCGCAACCGTCTCCATGAAGCTGCGCTACGGTCCCGCACACCGTTAGGCCGTCTTCCGCTCACGCCCCAACATCGTGCAGCCCGCCTCCAGTGGTGTCGCGACAGGCGTGAATGGAGGGACGAATGGAGACGTGTCGTCTTCAGCGATGAGAGTCGCTTCTGCCTTGGTGCCAATGATGGTCGTATGCGTGTTTGGCGCCGTGCAGGTGAGCGCCACAATCAGGACTGCATAAGACCGAGGCACACAGGGCCAACACCCGGCTTCATGGTGTGGGGAGCGATCTCCTACACTGGCCGTACACCACTGGTGATCGTCGAGGGGACACTGAATAGTGCACGGTACATCCAAACCGTCATCGAACCCATCGTTCTACCATTCCTAGACCGGCAAGGGAACTTGCTGTTCCAACAGGACAATGCACGTCCGTATGTATCCCGTGCCACCCAACGTGCTCTAGAAGGTGTAAGTCAACTACCCTGGGCAGCAAGATCTCCGGATCTGTCCCCCATTGAGCATGTTTGGGACTGGATGAAGCGTCGTCTCACGCGGTCTGCACGTCCAGCACGAACGCTGGTCCAACTGAGGCGCCAGGTGGAAATGGCATGGCAAGCCGTTCCACAGGACTACATCCAGCATCTCTACGATCGTCTCCATGGGAGAATAGCAGCCTGCATTGCTGCGAAAGGTGGATATACGCTGTACTAGTGCCGACATTGTGCATGCTCTGTTGCCTGTGTCTATGTGCCTGTGGTTCTGTCAGTGTGATCATGTGATGTATCTGACCCCAGGAATGTGTCAATAAAGTTTCCCCTTCCTGGGACAATGAATTCACGGTGTTCTTATTTCAATTTCCAGGAGTGTAGTTTGAGAATAAACATTTCCTAAAAAGAATCAAATTACAGCAGACTTATGCATCAAAGAACACACACGTAGTGTTTTACAGTTTATCGATACTGCTCTCATTCATCACAGTCACATATATTCTGATGAACCAAAACATTATGACCTCTGCCAACCGCGAGGTTGTATGCATTGAGGGCACGTGACGCGCTAAGAGAAGTATATGAGCGGAGCAGAGACGAATAGGAAGTCATTCTAGCGACGATAAGTGGTGAGCATGCCGAAATCCTGCGACTTAAGCTAATCTGACAAAAGCCAGACTATTGTGGCCCCATGCCAGGCAGCGAGCATCTCGAGAACAGCGAAGTTGGTGGGCTGTTCGCGTGCTACTGTCGTGAGCATCTGTGGAAAGTGGCTGAAGGATGCTGAAATCACGAGTAGGCGACAAGAAGTTGGACGTTCGTACCTCATCACAGACCATAGGGATCGGAGGCTTGCCCGCTCTCCCACGTCCGGGTTCCCGGGTTCGATTCCCGGCGGGGTCAGGGATTTTCTCTGCCTCGTGATGGCTGGGTGTTGTGTGCTGTCCTTAGGTTAGTTAGGTTTAAGTAGTTCTAAGTTCTAGGGGACTGATGACCATAGCTGTTAAGTCCCATAGTGCTCAGAGCCTTGCCCGCTCCCTAAAGCAGGACAGGCGGCGATCTGTAGCATGTCTCACGGCAGGGTACAGTGCTGGCGCAGGCACGAGTGTTTTGGAGCACACCTGTCAGCGTACAGTGTTGAACATAGTGTTCCGCAGCAGAGGACCCCTACGTGTCCCCACGTTGGCTCAAAAACGTAGTCGATTATGAGGCACGTGATCATAGAGATTGGACCCCGGATCAATGGAATCGTGTCACCTGGTCGGATGAATCCCGTTTATTGTTAAGCCAGGTCGATGGTCATGTCCAGATACGCCGTCGTGCAGGGGAACAGCTGCCCGGAATATACAGCCCGCCACAGACGCAGGCCGGTGGAAGCAGTGTTATGATGTGGTGGACGTTCACCTGGGCTTCCATGGGACCTGTGGTAATAAATGAAGGCATCACGGCAGCTGTGGACTACGTGAACATTATTAGGGACCACCTGTAACTCCTTACGCTCGATGCCTTCCCCAACAGCGGTGGCATCTTCCTGCAGGATAACTGTCTGTGTCACAAGGCAAAAGTCGTGCTGCAATGGTTTGAGGAGCATGGTAGTGAACTCACGTTGATGCCTTGGCCATCAAATTCGGCTTATCTTACGATGAAACCTAACTGGGACGCTATAGAGCCTAGAAACCAACCGCTCGTAAATTACGGGAAGTCTGTGACCACCTGTACACAGGCATCTGGTGCCACAAACTTCTGGAAACATATCAAGTACTTGTCGAATCCATGGCACGCAGAATCACTGCTCAACGGCTTTCCAGAGGTGAACCATTACGCGTTCAAGGTGATTATAATGTTTTGGCTCATCAGTGTAGAAGACCGTTACAGTTAAGACAAATTATGTGCATAATGCCCAAGTGGCATCAACAAGAAATATTTCTTTGAACCAAACGATTAAACAAAGAAATCTCCTCCAACTACATTCACCGAGCAGGCTGGTGACGTGGTTCACACACCGGCCTGTAATCGAAAGGACCGTGCTGCAAACGTTTGGCCGGCCAGCTACCCGATATACGTTTTAATTGTTTCTTAAATCACGTCAAAAGCAATCAGGGAATTGTTCCTTTGAGAGGTCACAGTCTTTTTCAATTCCCATCGTTCTCTAACTTAGCTAGTGCTAAGCATTTAATGACGCTGTACCTTAAAACTTCCTTCTGTTAACCACAACCAGCTTAAATTCAGTACCCTTTGAAAATGGCATTGTTATGGTTGTTACTGCTCGGAAACAAGTAATTAACTATCTACTTATACATATTTCTCCGCTCTAAACAACTCCCTGCCCCAACTCACTCCCCCTCCTGCCCCCCACCGCGAGTTATGACAAGTTATTACGTATGCAGAGTTTATCTTTTCCCTGGAAGTTCAAATTTGTCTTTGGGTGCCTCTGAATTATGAAGGAACAATATCTCCACACGCACAGGATAGTGCCACCATCTACAAGTAGGCGCATTAGACGTCTTCCTCCACAACCATTTCTTACGAGAGAATTACCGAACTTGCAACGAACAAATCGACTGTCGGCTGTAAAATAAAAATGGCTCTGAGCACTATGGGACTTAACGTCTGAGGTCAACAGTTCCCTACAACTTAGAACTACTTAAACCTAACTAACCTAAGGACATGACACACATCCATGCCCGAGGCAGGATTCGAACCTGCGACCGTAGCGGTCGCGCGGTTCCAGACTGTAGCGCCTAGAACTCCTCGGCCATCCCGCCCGGCGCTGTAAAATATCTTACCTGCTATGTTCCATCGACGGGTTGCTCTTACTACCTTCTTTTGGCGAAAGAAAACAGTACTAGGGCATGTATTCTCAATACTTTTAAATCACTGAAACGAAACAGTTTTATCGGCGGACACCAACGGCACAAGTTTGGTATTTTGACCGTCTTCAGGTGATAGCGGGCAGTAGTTAAGACATGTATTCTCAGTCAGTAGTTAAAACATGTATTCTCAATATTTTCAACACTGTGAGAAGAAACTATTTTATCAGCAGTCACCAATGTCGCTAGTTTGGCGTTGTGGCCATATTCATGTGATAGCAAGTAGTAGTTAAGACCTGTATTTGCAATAGTTTCAGCACACCGAGGAAAAACAATTGTAACAGTTATGATCTTCCTGTCGCTAAGATACGAGTAGAAAAGATGTGGCATTAACATAACTCCTATAGCTTCAAAGTAACTGTATTTCGTAAACTTGTTGACAGCGTGCTAAATTTCTTTGTCATTACTCTGAATGTGAAGAGAACGCCTAAATATATGTAAGTTCCTCAACAAACTGGGCAAGGCATAGGACCGATCTAGGAAACAGTTATACTACTGACGGAGTCCCAACACCAGAATAGATCGAGAAGCCTGGTGTATTCAATAGAAATAATGGGAACTTTTTCTAAAGGGAGTGGCAGTTGTGAAACGTCTAGTCACAAGTTAGAAGGCCCACATGTCAACAAGTATAATTACGGGAACTTTTACTCTAGTTTTGCCTGCATTAAAATAAGGAACAACCATTCTGTAACCATGGCAACGGCCATGCCGCAGTGGATACATGGGTTCCCGTGGGATCACCGAAGTTAAGCGCTGTTGGACGTGGCCGGCACTTGGATGGGTGACCATCCAGCCACCATGCGCTGTTGCCATTGTTCGGGGTGCACTCAGCCTCGTGATGCCAATTGAGGAGCTACTCGACCGAATAGTAGCGGCTTCGGTCAAGAATACCATCATAACGACCGGGAGGGCGGTGTGCTGACCCCATGCCCCTCCTATCCGCATCCTCCCCTGAGGATGACACGGCGGTGGGATGGTCCCGCTAGGCCACTCGTAGCCTGACGAGGGAGTGCATTTTGTAAGCATCATTAAACGGAAGCTACATAACTTTACAAAATAGATACAGGCAACTAAGTAGTGGAGTGTCTTATTCTTACTAATTTTCCCTCCGGGGTGTCTGTTTTTCTGTACCACGTAAAATAAATTTTGTATTTTTGACGTTGCATTAAGATCCAAGACTGCATACTTCATACAAGCTGAAAGTGAAGCAAATAGTCACGTTGAAGGTAAGCTGTGATTAAAGTAGTATTGTTGATGACTGTTCATAGCTTCTTTTTGTCCTCCCTTCTCAGTTCATCTACAGCGTAATGTAATCATATACGTGACAGTTTATACGTTTATACATTTGCGCCCAAACGTCATAGTCGAAATCGCGACGTGAAATTGCTATCGACGTCGTATCTGTGCCACCACTTGAGGCAGTCTGTAGCCAACCATAAATACAGGCCTGAGCGCAAGTGTGCGAAGCCAGCAATGTAGTGTTACTGCCAGCCGAAACAAACGCATTAGTATGATGCCCGTATTACACTGTTAAACACGTTGACAAAGATATTTGTCAAAGATTTCGTCAAACTGCTTTGACTAAACTGCTCACGGGAGCTAAATTTTTCGTCAGAGTTATTTGGGAATGGATGCTGGATAGTAAATCGCCTGTACAACAGCGTACGTTGGCGGCGAGCACATTGCTTACTAGGAAAGAGAAATGGAAATAACTGTGGGTGAAACCGTGGATAGCGAGAAGTGTTCACCAGAATTTACTTGGTGAGGCACAGTGCGAGGACACAAAGAACAACGAAAATTATTTGCAGATGGGTGAAAAAACATTTCAGTTTGCCGCCATGAAAGTGGCCCATCATATTTGCATACACGATACTCATTTAAGGAATGCCATTTCTTAATTTAATTATCATAATCGATGTTTCTGAAAGGTTGCAACTGTGTCATTTATGATTTAAATAATGAAACAATGCCCTAGTTACATATTTTTTCATGCTTCACACGACGCGTTTCGAGATGTTATTCTCATTATCAAGAGGAAATATTTACATAGGTATTTAATGTGGCATTCTCTCACAATTCGGCTCTGAATTGAACTTTTGGGAACGGGCGCTGATAACCTCGCTGTTGTCCGCCCTAAAACACTAATAATCAATCAATCAATCAGTTTGTACGAGTGTTGTTCTGCCTCTCTTGCCTTGCAATTGTATTTTTATGGTTTGCTGCAATCGGACAGATTTCTTTTGTACGATTTTCCGAAACATCACATAAAATACATACGTAAATATTTGTACTTGATAACAATGACGAATTCTCGCAAAGCATTGTACAAACCGTGAAAAAATACGTAACCGGTTCAGTGTTCCATTGTTTAAGTACTGAATGCTGTTTCTTCTAAAGATGGTCTCATAGTTAGGTTAAGATTTTTAGCAACAGATGAAAATTATTTCAGGTTGCAATATAGAACTCGATTCCCACAGTGTACCATTTTATATATTATTCCAGAAACATGTGGACCAATATATGTCACCTAAGGAAGAATATATGAATGTTAAGTTATGTTATTCAGAGTACAAGTAAATACATTTGTTTCACTTATGTACGCTTCGAACACACTTCGCTTTCCACATCTCTATCTCCTTCCACATATTTTCTTTCCATACGTAAACTTAACATCATCCACAGTGCAGCCACTTCGAATGCAGCTGATTTGTGCAGTTATTACTTTATAAGATTCCAACAGCTTAATATCGTTTTTGTAGTCGGGGTGCTTTGTGTTATAAAGAATTTCGTATTCTTCATACTTTGTAATGATCAGTGTAGTGTTAGCCACGCATCAAATATACAGTCTGTACATAAAGTTCGGGAACGCTTTCAATTATTTATTGCACAAGAAAAATGGTTCAAATGGCTTTGAGCACTATGGGACTCAACTGCTGTGGTCATAAGTCCCCTAGAACTTAGAACTACTTAAACCTAACTAACCTAAGGACATCACACACATCCATGCCCGAGGCAGGATTCGAACCTGCGACCGTAGCGGTCGTGCGATTCCAGACTGTAGCGCCTTTAACCGCTCGGCCACTTCGGCCGGCTATTGCACAAGAACCAAACATTGTACAGATATCATACATTTGTCATTTTGAAGAGAAGCTCTGAAAGTTGTTTTTTTTTCATGTATACCGCCATAGCGCAGTTTGGTAATTTGGCGATGGTCAGCGCTAGTCGCAAACGTGGCGATGGACTGGCCGTGCTGCAGAAGGGGACAGCTGTTTCATGAAATGGCCTCCCCCATTACCAGATCTCACTCCGTGTAACTTTTTTCTGTGGGGACACATTAAAGATCTGGTGCATGTACCGCCTCTACCGTGTGATATAGCAGAGCTCCGGGATAGAATACGGGAAGCGACAGCTACAGTCGACGATGCCATGCTGGGACTGGTATGACAAGAGTTCGATTACCGTATTGACGTCTGCCGGGTCACTCATAGTTCGCATATCAAATGTTTGTAAAAAACAGAAAAAAACAAAAAAACTTACAGAGTTTCTCTTTAAAATGCAATATATATGACATCTGTAAAATGTTTAGTTCTTATGCAATAAATAATTGAAAGCGTTCCCGGACTTCATGTGCGCCTTGTACTTCTTCATTTTATAGCTTGAATGTACCAAAGCAAACGAAGCGTCATGTATACAATGGCGAACTTTTATCAAAGTTAGGGCCTCACCGTAACTTTTATCAAAGATCTTTGGTAAAAGCTGCCCTACCACACTGTCAAAGATTTGACCAACGGGATTTGATAGAAGATCTTTGAGCTCATGCAACAATGACTTCCAATGTCAGCAATAGACTGCTGAAATCTTTTCTTCCAAAAAGCATCACACCTTCATCAAACTTCGAACACGCCCTCAGCAGCTCAAAAGATCTGCCTTGGATATGCTCGTTGGCCATAGATCCACTTCGCTCACGACACATTCATAATGGCGTCCTGTATTTATCATTGGCCACGAACACCACACAAGGCCTACGAGAAAGACTGGCCGCGGCATGTCTTATGAGTGCCAGCAGCTGTCTTCGTCGTTGAGCGAGTAAATATTTCAGACGAGTTTAATAATTATTGACTGCATGTTTAAAAATGGTTCAAAGGCTCTCAGCACTATGGGACTTAACTTCTGTGGTCATCAGTCCCCTAGAACTTAGAACTACTTAAACCTAACTAACCTAAGGACAGCACACACATCCATGCCCGAGGCAGGATTCAAACCGGCGACCGTAGCGGTCGCGCGGTTCCAGACTGTAGCGCCTAGAACCGCTCGGCCACACTGGCCGGCCTGCGTGTTTAAATGCATGTAAGTTCTCGAGAGCACAGGACAAAATTAAGACCTTTAGTGGGTATCTTCGCAACTACATACTGATATCTCGTCGGCCCTGCACGCAGCCGAGCGTTCACGAAATATGGCGGACAATCCGACTAGTGTGACGTCACAACTTCGTTGCAGGGCCGTATATCTCGTTGGCGACGAACACTGCATTGCTGACGTCACAAATGCGTGTTCGGGCCCATATTTACCATTGGCCACGAAGCAGTCGTAGGGCCATTCTCATGAAGGCCTCTGGTAAATTCCTGGCAGTCGCAGTCCACTCCGAGACGCCTCAGTGAACAGTCGCATCACAGGAAGCTCACAGGCGGTATGAGGTATAACCTGGAATATTTCAGAGCAGCAGAGGAAGTGGAGTGAGTCGCTATGCACAGTGGTAACTATGAAGGCAGGCACAATTCATGAATGCACACAACCACTGTACCTTACACTCAAAAAACCTAGCGAGTAATTCCATGTGTCACCACTCTCGTCGACGCTGGATACGCGGGTTGTCCAGAAAGTAAGTTCCTATCGGTCGCGAAATGGAAACCAGTGGGAAAATCCGGTAAAGCTCTGCTCAGATGTGTTGGGCAGTGTCTCTAGTATGCCCGTCGATCGTGAGGCGTCACTCTATTTAGTTTTGAGTGAACAGTGAGCACGTAAAGATGCATAGGGAATAGCGTCTCCCGCCAAGGATGAGGTCCCGGTTAGAGATTTCGCCTGTGTCATGCGGGCTCCACATAACACAACTGTCGAGCAGTTCCTTTTTCATGCCAATTTCTGCCGCACACTGCAGGGACAACGAAGAGGCTCCTGCAGCGTTTCCAATGAGAAGTGTTCGGTCACCCACAGTACAGTCCGTAATTGGCTTCCCCTGAGTCTCATTCCTGTTCACAAGAACCGCAGGCTATGAAGACAAAATTTTTGCACAGACAACGAACTGCAGACCAGTGCAGATAACTGGCCGAAAGCACAGGCGGCTGCTTTCTGTGACGAGGATACTGGAAAGTTGATACAACACTACGACAAAATTCGAAGTTGGAGCGGCGACTACGTAGAGAAGTAGGTGGAAGGTTACCTAACTGTTGCAAACAAAACGTTTCTGGTTTCCATTTCGCATTCGATCGGAACTTACTTTCTGGACAACCCTCGTTTCACGAGTCAACTGCAGGTAATTCGAGTGCAGCCGGCGACAGCAGAATCACAACGGAGTCAAATTGTGATTTGATGGGAAATACTGTAGCAGAAGAGCCTGCAGAAACGATCTTTCACAACAGCCGAACAGGACAAGTACTTACCAAATGAACACAAAACAGACTACTGGAAAACAGTTATGAAAACCGTCTTAAGCTGCACTGGAACAATGTTTATTTATTGATGTCCGTTTTAGGACTCATTAGCCATTATCAAATCAGTCAAAAATATAAATCTTGCGTAACCAGTCATATAAGCAGAAAACTGGTCATAAATTAATAAGTGTGATTGTAGATAACGTGACCTCCACATGCGCTCATCGCTATCAGAGTGAATGAGTACATCTGGAGGCCACGTTATCCTCTCACTTATTGATTTCATGCTCAATTTTCCGCTTGTGTGACTGTTGCAACGCAAGACTCACGTTTGTGGCTGGTACGATAATGGAAAAGCAGTCCTAACTGGTCATCAATAAATAAATGTTCTTCCTGCGCAACTTAAGACGGTTTTTATAATGGTCAATGTAATCAGAAAGAGCCGGCCGGATGGCCGAGCGGTTCTAGGTGCTACAGTCTGGAACCGCGCGACCGCTACGGTCGCAGGTTCGAATCCTGCCTCGGGCATGGATGTGTGTGATGTCCTTAGGTTAGTTAGGTTTAAGTAGTTCTAGGGGACTGATGACCTTAGAAGTTAAGTCCCATAGTGCTCAGAGCCATTTGAACCAATTTTTGTAATCAGAAAGAAGTTGCGGATTCATTCCAACACCATCATGCTGGAGATACAGGACAGACTATTCGCTAAGACCCCAAATTCACGATTAAGTGGCATGTTTACAGGTTTTGTTGAAGAAACAATTTCCATCTCTAGCGGATTTATGTTAGGAAGTCCTCTGTCACCTTCCAGAATCTCAACTGTTTCTATGCATTGTATTCAAATGTCACAGCAGTACCATACATTCGTACACTTTGTCTTTCACCTGTGACCAAATCAGTGAAAAGATCCTGGCCAGAAACTTATCTCAGTGCTGCCTGCTAGATCGACTTACAGTAACGCTTCCATAAACTGCGGTGGAATAGGCAGTGTACTCTTCGACAGTATGATGCCACAGGGAAAACAAATTTACAATACCGACAGTAGCATCCACCCTTACAGCTGAACTCAGAAGAATCCTAAAGGTATTCAGCTAAACGAAAGGGTTCTCGGAGGATACAATATTGATGTCATCAGACTCATGATCGGCTCTGATGATGTTAAGGAACTACAACAACACAAACAATTATCTTGCGTAGGGCGTCGTAGAAGATGCACAGTAGCTTCCAAGCCAAAATGAAACCATCATCACATTCTGGGCAAAAGGTCACGGTGGAATTAGGGGCAATGAAGAAGTCAATGCCTCGGCTCACAAAGCCGTATAGTCTGGATCAATGAAATATGACGGACAGTATAACTTTCTCTGTATTGTCAGCACCCAAATTAAAAATCAGTGTAATGAAAAGCTACACGCATATTGCGTAAGTAAAGGAAAAGGTTCTGCAGCAGTATCCATGCTATGACAAAAGTGATTGCAACAGAAACTTCCAAGTGACAATATCACAGGTTACATTTATCGCTGGAGGTTCCGCCATTACTTTTATCGACTCAGAATGGTCCCATCTCCGTATTGTGACTGCTGCGTCGAAGAAGACCTTCACCTGGTTCTCTTTAGCTACCACCGAAGACAGCAAAATACGACAAAATTGCAAGAAATGGTATCTTCGGCATACTAACTCTCTCCAAATCAAGACGAAAACCTTGTCAGCGACAAAAGATATATGATGCACAGGCACCTATACAACTTCATAGCAAAGAGTCAAACAAAGATGTAGACAAAGTTTCAGCTACGTAAATCGGCTGATGATTAACATGTATCTAAATAATCATACTTGACTATGACATTGCATGTAATGACTGTTCTACTAATTGTACCATGTTAAATAAAAATAGTGAAACACAAGAATAAATACTATTGCAAGACAATATATAGAAGTAAATAATGATTCCGAGTATCAAGATAGATGCTCTCCGTACGAAAGCATACATACTCTCTGAAAGTCGTATAGCGTTATCTCTGTTGATTTCATTTAAAAACATCTATGTAGCTGTTTGTTCATGTGCTATTGCTATTTTCATAGCTTATTGTGCACAGAAATTTGTGTGTGATGTTTAGTATTTTTGAGTTTTTGCAAAAGTGCAGCACAAGAAAACCGTGAATAGAAGTTCTTTTAAAATTTCGCCACGTCTATATAAAGATCGATCATTAATTAAAGTACGCATGTTTTTATACACGATCTTAAAAACAGCAGAACACAGATACCTCACACATCAGAAACATCACGAGTAAATGGCGTAGCACTCAGAACACGCACTTGATAATGGGAATCATTTCACTAACGCGTCGTGCAAAATATAATTAAAAGAAAAGTTATTTCATAAACAAACCTACTCTTTATACAGACGTAGTCTTTCATCAACAATATGTAATGGATCAAATCAAATTATACACAATGTCCAGTTATCTTGACCACCCCAAATAATCTTTTGTTGAGAAGGAAAATAAAAAATTGTATCAAGCAAATTTTGTTAAACAGAAAGATATTTCCACCATTTGACTATATATAATGAGTGTATTTCACCATCTAGTTTTCGGCCTTAGGCCTTTTTCAAGTGTTACAACGTCAAAAATCGTCCGACTTGTGTGAAACACAAGTCATTGTCGAAATTTTTTCTTTATTGTTATTTTATCTGGGAGGGGGGAAGGTGCTGTCAATGGATACAATTTGCCGCTCTTCAGCCACGTGAGAATAAAAATTTTAAAAGACAGGATAAAAGTTGGACATGGTGATTGACAAAAGCAAAGGTTTTGCACAATAAAAAGACAGATGATCAGCTGCATAAATGAAAGTATAAAGGTCTGATTCGATGACTAATTAAAATATAGACACAGATGAATGGAAAATGCGTGTTGCACACAAATACGTAAAAACAGATGGCCAGTTGCGTAAGTTAAAGGTAAAAGGCCGATGTGTTGACTGATGAAAATAGATAAAATGATGAGTGGATGTAGACTGCCAGGGATAAGGGTATTGTGGGAACATAGCATCCAGGGTAGTACGTAGGAGGGTTTTGTGTGGTTGGATGTTTGGAGGAAGGATTTGAGAAGAGTGGAGAGGGGTGCAGTTGCGGACCAAGCCTAAGGATATGGGTAGGGAAGAGTGGAGAGGAAGGCTGTAGTGATCAGGAGAGATGAGGTGGTTTCCTTTAGATCATCAGGATGCAATTCGTTGGGAGAGGGCGTGGATAGTGTGGAGGTGTAGTGCTGGGGAAGCGTGGTGGAAGGGGCTCAGTTGCGTACCAGAATCAGTGAGCCGGTTAAAAAAAATGGGTGGGCAGTGTCGAGCTCACAGGTAACGTAGAGTACTCGCAGATGGAGCAGTAGGGCGGGAAATTTTATATGCTGATACAGGATTCGGGTGGGGGAGGGTAAGCAGACCCGAAAGGCTGGGCTGAGTGCATGGCGTTCGAGGACCTAGGGGGCGTGGTGAGGGAGGACCCGAAGTCTTAGCCATACTAACTTACCAGAGGATGGGGCGACTGATTGTCAAAAAATACGCATTAGATTATACAAACCAGTTGTGTCGTAAGTAAGTGTGAGAACATATTTACGATCCATAAAAAGCCTGAAAACGTATATGACTGGCAAGTGCAGTGAAGCTATGATGTAGATTAGACGTCAAAAATACAGGTGTAAGCTTCATTTCACTGTATCTGAACATCATATAACGTGAGCATAAATGAAACGATACTCAAAGATGATCGCAGTGTGCCATTCTCGTCAACATCCGTTATTGAACTCGTAACACAAAACTAACACCCCCATACTAGCACACAGCCCATGTAACCGGAGTAACGTAGCTCGTCCACTTTGCTAAAGTTGAAAGTAAACATATGGAAATATGTGGGAAATGCGCACCGGTCATTCGGTCAACTGTTTTCAGTTGAAGGTTTAAGTTCTCCTTTGGTGTACTCACATAAACGTTCAACTGAAGGGTTGACTGAGTAATTGGTGTGCGTTTTCCATACGTCGCCACATGCTTGCTGTCAACACTGGCAAGTTACCCCGGGTGCTAGAGCAGGAGAGTCAGTTTGGTGTTAAGTGTTTAATAAATTCATTTTTACGTGAATGGCAATCTGTTATATGGTTCTGAAAAGATCTTGAGGAGAGAAAGTGGATTACCGAATAAATTTTATAAGGTGCTATTTAACGAAGGTTTGCTGCTTTTCGCATCTTCGTAACAGAGTTACAGGAAAGACATTCGTGATCATGGTTAATGCTGTCCTGGTAGCTGCACAGCATTTGCTTGAACTTATTTTGCTTCTGAACAACAAGTTATATGGGATGGTCAAGCTGAATGGGACACTCCCCATGTCCTTCCAGAGACACACTAGGGTATACTCGAGTAAAGCACGTAAAGATGCCGAAAATATGCACACAACCACAGACATAATTCACTAACGTCAATTTCTCACGCTTGCATACAGTGAGACAAAAAATATGCTTTGCGGGTAACTCGGTTCGCACATTTTGTCAACGAGACGCATAGGATTATCCGTAGAAAACACCGACATGTTGACGTACTGCTCGTTGTCGTTCAGAAGGCGTCCGATACATTTTCACACTGTCGTTTAGGGAAAAACAGACAAACTTAAGCAATATCGGACCGTCTGCCTGGATTCAGAACACCCTATCACACAGACCTAAGCACGTTGCTCCTATAGGGGCGAAGTCATCAGTTATAAAAGTGCGATAACTTTCGGATTATCCCAAGGCAGAGTTATAGGAGCAGTACCATTCAGGATGTATTTAAATGAGGTGCTGAGAACCGTAAGGACCTAAACTACACCATCGTCGATTTTGAGACTGTAGCATGTATGCGTGGTCTCGACATCTGTTGACCTTACGATGAGCCAACTACTGTACTACTACTACACTGTATAAAC
Organism: Schistocerca americana; assembly: GCF_021461395.2. Classification (NCBI taxonomy): domain Eukaryota; kingdom Metazoa; phylum Arthropoda; class Insecta; order Orthoptera; family Acrididae; genus Schistocerca; species Schistocerca americana. Next base: position 230,209,747 of record NC_060123.1, read on the forward strand.
GAATATTTACGAAACGCTTGTTTCACTCGTTTCTCTGATATTCACTCCCATACTGACTCAAAGCACAGATTTTCATTGCTGAAGGGACGCTCCGTGGCTACACTGATGTCCATTTATTAATAAAAGCTGGAAGCTCTTGAAGGTACGCCTCATCATAACCCCACGTTCCATGGTTTCAGTATTGCAGTCTGTAAAATGGACAGGATTTCAGAAAATTTAGGAGTGTTACCGATCTCTCTATCAAACCAAAAGTTGAAGTTCGGGGAAAAATGTACATTTTAGAAATTTTACAATGCTGAAGTTTTCAATAGACTGCCGTGAACTGCTGTTTAAACGTACTACTGCGTGGAGCAGTTAAAAGTAGCCTGCCTTCCCTTTGAATGCGAATGCAACTTTTCGAGTTCCGATATAGAGTAAACAGCAACAACAACAGACAATTTCATGCAGTAATCGATTGCTAGCATTCTTCTATCAGCATTTCAGCTTGCCTTATCAGTGAGGTCTGTAAAATGACTTTTTCGATAGAAGAAAGAATTGCAATTGTGGAAGCATATGTGAAAACAGGTTCAATTAAGGAAACTCGCGAAGTTTTAGGGGTCAGACATCCGGATAGAGCACTATCTACCAACAAAGAGAGCAATAGAGTCTGTATAAAAAATTATGCACCTAACAATCTGTGAAAAATGTAAAACGAAAAAAATACCCTCAGTTCGCACACCAGAAATTACCGCAGACTTTCGCCGAAGAATTGTTCAGAGCCCAAAGACACACATAAACTGGCCCAACAGAAGCATTAAGTAGGAGTTGCCAGAGGATACTGAAAGGTCTTAACTTGAAGCCATATCGTATGACGATTGTGGAGCAATTATGGGAGGATTACAGTCAGAAGCGTGTAGATTACTGCACGCGGCTTTTGAATAACATCAACCATGGTTTGTTAGACCCTTTCCATTACATCGTGAGTGATGAAGCATGGTTTGATGTTTCCGGTCATGTGAATGCACAGAACACGAGGTACTGGACAACGGAGAATCCTAAGTTGTCAGCAATACTCTATAATGAAAAAATCGGCGTTTCGTGGGGTGTAGCTGGAACACACAAATACATCATTGGACAGATATTTTTTTATACTTCCCTCAACACGGTTGCATATATGAAGAGTTTTGATACATTTTGTGCTCAACTCACTGAATACGAAAGACAATTGCTTCTTGCAGCACGATGGGGCGACATGCCACACGTCTAAGGTACCCTGGAACAAGTCCATGATGTCCTCACTAAGGGTGGAACTCTCAGCTAACATTTATGGTCACCACGTTCGTCGCATCTAACAACATGTGATTTCTTCCTGTGTGGACAATTGAAGAACAAGGTCTATGAAAGAAATCCACACACAATACACGAACTAAAAGACATCAGCCGTGAAGTTGCCGCCATAGATATTCAAACTTTACACTAGGTGTATCTGAGTATGTTTAGACATGCACAGTTGTGTACTGATATTGCAACGGGTCACTTTCAGCATCTTCTATAAATGCTGTGAAAAATACTTCACAGAATTTTTCATTGTAAATAAGTGGTAAGTCCATTTCACATCTTTGTCTCTGTAATTTCACTCATTTCCTTTACACTTTAGGGGCTACTTTCAGCTTTTCCGCCCTGTATTTTCTTCATTCGAGTCGTGGGAGATGACCATTTTCATCAGGTCACACCGAGGGAAACTACAGTTTGTTATTTCTCTTCAGTTTGCAAAATCTAGTGCTCAAATACGTAGGCGGAAGGCAAATATCAATCTTGAAATACTACTGGATCAAATTTGAAACACATAGACTTAACAAAACTATTAGACTTGATACCTGAAGTGAAGAGACAGTTCTATCTGAACCGCAAACCAGAGAATGTTTTAATGAAGATGGTCATAGCGAGGACCATGAAGTGATGGGATATGTCACAATTGCGTGTGTGGTGCATTAAGTATCTGTTCTGCATGTTATAATTCTACCTTCATATTTTTTACAAACTATACAATAGTCAAAAATACGCTGTTGCCACAAGCCTTGTCCGCAGCTCGTGGTCGTGCGGTAGCGTTCTCACTTCCCACGCCCGGGTTCCCGGGTTCGATTCCCGACGGGGTCAGGGATTTTATCTGCCTCGTGATGACTGGGTGTTGTGTGATGTCCTTAGGTTATTTAGGTTTAAGTAGTTCTAAGTTCTAGGGGACTGATGACCATAGATGTTAAGTCCCATAGTGCTCAGGGCCATTTGAACCAAAAGCCTATATTTGAAAATTTCGTAGATTAACATTAATAATAATCAGAATTTCATAACACGAAGTGGGTACACGATTTTTGTAGGAAATACAGAGTGTTGGGACTTGGTTGAAAAACAGACCTATGAGACTGGAGGTTTGCTTGCGAATTTGACCTTCACAAATATCTATTTTTTCGTTTACAAATATCCATTTTTTTCAATTTCAAATATCTGTTTTTATCAAAACTTTGTGCTTTGGGCCCTTTTGGGTCCCAATGCCTCAAATGATGTGATTGACCCGGTGAGGATATTCGCGGATGATGCTGGTGTATATAGGAAAGCTGTGACGCCTGAAAACTCTAACAAAATGCAGGAAGACCTGCATTCCTGTGTATTGTGCATAAACAAGCGGAAAGGCCAAATAATGTTTGATTACACTGCTGGAGGTAAATCACAGGAAACAGTAACAAGCGTAAAATATCTATGAGTACCTGCCGGTGCGAAATTAAGTGGAACGTCCACGCAAAAGTGGTGCGTGGTAGGAGATGCCTGGCTGAGGTTCACTGGAGAAATCCTGATACTATTGCAGCGCGACAGCCTCATCAGTACAAGGGATTATCTTGTTCATCACATATTGGAAAAAACACAGAAATTGTCGAGGCCGAATAAAACCATCATCACGAATCGCAGTGGAATTAAAACCATGTAGGAAGTCGATTCTTGGGCTAGGGAAGGAGTGTAAAAACAGTCTGTAACAGTAAACTAGAAGTCTGTGAAATGACAAACTACACCCATCTTAGCCGCGCGGAGTGGCCGCGCGGTCTTGGGCGCCATGTCACGGACTGCGCGGCCCCTCCCGCCGGAGGTTCGAGTCCTCCCTCAGGCATGGGTGTGTCTGTTGTTGGCATAAGTTAGTTTAAGTAGTTTGTAAGTGTAGGGACCGATGACCTCAGCAGTTTGGTCCCTTAGGAATCCAAACACATTTTGAACATTTTGAACACCTACACTACTGGCCATTAAAATTGCTACACCAAGAACAATTGCAGATGATAAACGGGTATTCACTGGACAAATATATTATACTAGAATTGACATGTGATTCCATTTTCACGCTATTTGGGTGCATAGATCCTGAGAAATCAGTACCCAGAACAACCACCTCTGGCCGTAATAACGGCCTTGATATGGCTGGGCATTGAGTCAAAATCAGCTTGGATGGCGTGTACAGGTACAGGTGCCCATGCAGCTTCAACACGATACCACAGTTTATCAAGAGTAATAACTGGCGTATTGTGACGAGCCAGTTGCTCGGTCAGCATTGACCAGACGTTTTCAATTGGTGAGAGATCTGGAGAATGTGCTGGCCAGGGCAGCAGTCGAACATTTTCTGTATCTGGAAAGGCCCGTACATGACCTGCAACATGCAGTCATGCATTATCCTGCTGAAATGTAGGGTTTCGCAAGGATCGAATGAAGGGTAGGTGTCACCTTTGACAGAACCCTAACATTCAAGGAACACCTACGTAATACAGCCGCAAAACTTAAAACTCGAAATAATATCATACAGAAGCTATGTGGGACCACGTGGGGCTCTTCCGCGGCTGTACTGAGATCTTCGGCTCTGGGACTTGTTTACACAACAGCAGAATACGCCGCACCGGTATGGCTAAACAGTAAACACACAGGCTTGATCGATGCTCAATTAAACTACACAATGAGGATGATATCAGGAACAATAAAGCCAACGCCTTTACACTGGCTATCTGTACTGAGCAACATTCCCCCATCGGACCTGCGCAGAGAGAACGCTCTCTTACGCGAGTATGGAAAAGTGCTGAACAACGAGAAACTGCCAATCCATAAGGATGTTCCTGCCCTGGAGATGAACAGATTGCACTCAAGACACCCCTCTTTAAAAAAGGCAAAAAATACGCATCCTCTCAACCCGGATTATGGCAACCTCTGGAAAATGCGGTGGAGAGAATCTGTGCCCCAAAACCTGCAGAATATGCCATGCATCAATGTCCAACCACCAGGATTCAATTTGCCAAGGAAAACTTGGACGACCCTGAATCGAATTCGGACAAATAACGGCAGATGTGCAGACAGCCTCCACAAGTGGGGTAAAATCACCACCCCGAGATGTGACTGCGGTGCGGACCGGCAGACGATTCGTCACATCGTGGAAGATTGCCCTCTGAGACGTTTTGCAGGAGACCCCAATGAGTTTCTGACCGCGACTGAAAGTGCAATAGACTATGTCACAAATCTGGATGTTTGTTGGTGAACTTTTGTTTGTTATATACACTATTTTTAAACACTTTTATATCTACAACTATATGTTACACACTGCGACTACTCTTTATTTCTGTGTCTTATGATTTTTATGTCTTTTCTATATGATGTGTTATATGCCATAAGCTAAATAAATAAGTGCCACGGGTCGTAACACTTCTGAAATGTAACGTCCACTGTTCAAAGTGCCGTCAAACGAACAAGAGGTGACCGAGACGTGTAGCCGATGGCACCCCATACCATCACGCCGGATGATACGCCAGTACGGCGATGACGAATACACGCTTCCAATGTGCGTTCACCGTGATGTCGCCAGAGACGGATGCGACCATCGTGATGCTGTAAACACAACCTGGATTCATCCGAAAAAATGACGTTTTGCCATTCGTGCACCCAGGTTCGTCGTTGAGTACACCATCGCAGGCGCTCCTGTCTGTGATGCAGCGTCAAGGGTAACCGCAGCCATGGTCTCCGAGCTGATAGTCCATGCTGCTGCAAACGTCGTCGAACTGTTCGTGCTGATGGTTGTTGTCTTGCAAACGCCCCGGTCTGCTGACTCAGGTATCGAGACGTGACTGCACGATCCGTTACAGCCATGCGGAAGATGCCTGTCATCTCGACTGCTAGTGATAGGAGGCCGTTGGGATCCAGCACGGCGTTCCGTATTACACTCCTGAACCCACCGATTCCATATTCTGCTAACAGTCATTGCACCTCGACCAACGCGAGCAGCCACGTCGCGATACGATAAACCGCAATCGTGATAGGCTACAATCGGATCTTTATCAAAGTCGAAAACGTGATGGTACGCATTTCTCCTCCTTACACGAGGCATCACAACAACGTTTCACCAGGCAACGCCGGTCAACTGCTGTTTGTGTATGAGAAATCAGTTGGAAACTTTCCTCATGTCAGCACGTGGTAGGTGTCGCCACCGGCGCCAACCTTGTGTGAATGCTCTGAAAAGCTAATAATTTGCATATGACAGCATCTTCTTCCTGTCAGTTAAATTTCGCGTCTGTAGCACGTCATCTTCGTGGTGTAGCAATTTTAATGGCCAGTAGTGTATCATAACGAAAATAACGGGAGAGATTACATTTATTAGTTGTAGAAAAAGCAAATGCAAGACCGATTCTTTCGAAAAATCGACCCCCTTTTGCTCGGCGTAGTGCAGCATCTCGACGCGGCACGGACTGAAGTCCCTGGAAGTCCCCTGCATAAATACTGAGCCATACTGCCTCTATAGCCGTCGATAATTGTGAAAGTGTAGCCGCGGTAGGATTTTGTGCACGAACTGACCTCTCGATTATGTCCCATGGTCGATGCCATTCATGTCGGGGGACCTGAGTCGCCTGATCTTGCGCTCTAATTGTCCAGAATGTTCTTCAAACCGGCGCCATTGTGTACTGTCATAAATAAAAATTCCATCTTATTTTTGGAAGATGAAGTCCACAAATGACTGAAAATGGTCTCCAAGTAGCTGAACGTAACCATTTACGTGATCGGTTCAGTTGGATCAGAGGATGCAGTGCATTCCATGTAAACATAGCCCACAACAAAGTTGAAGCATTTCTAGCCGAAAGGAAAACAAAATTTGCGGCCAAATATAAAAGATGGGGTCCGTGGGCGGTAACAGGCAGTAAATGAACAAAGATGGGAACTGAAGAGCTCGTTCCCAGTGGTTGTCTCCTTTACCTGTGGTATAAAAATGAATTGCTTCTCAGTGTTTGCACACTGATGAAGTGAAAATTGCAGCGCTGGAGTGATGGAAAGATCAGGCTGTGCAAGTCAATACCGACAGTTTAAAAAGCTTGTTCCTCGCTATCAAAAATGATCGGAGACTAATAGTGAGCAAGTAGAAAAATGAGAAGAAAGTGGATGTGTGGTGGAGTGTTTTTCTACCCAACTAATGCGACTGAGACGGACTAGGTGGCGTGATCTTTAAGGCAATAGACTTGCTTTCGAAACGGGAGCAGTTCATCCTGATTCAGGTACTGTGTAGTTTCCCTGAATTACTTAGCGTTAATGCTGTGAAACGAACACAGCCAATTTCCTTCACCATGCCTCGTCCTGTGAAAACGTATGTTGTCTTTAATGACCTCCTCGTCTACATCTACATCTACATCCACACTCCGCAAACCACCTGACTGTGTGTGGCGGAGGGTACCTTGAATACCTCTATCGGCTCTCCCTTCTATTCCAGTCTCGTATTGTTCGTGGAAAGAAGGATTGTCGGTGTGCTTCTGTGTGGGCTCTAATCTCTCTGATTTTATCCTCATGGTCTCTTCGGGATACATACGTAGGATGGAGCAATATGCTTGACTCTTCGGTGAAGGTATGTTCTCGAAACTTTAACAAAAGCCCGTACCGAGCTACTGAGCGTCTCTCCTGCAGAGTCTTCCACTGGAGTTTGTCTATCATCTCCGTAACGCTTTCGCGATTACTAAATGATCCTGTAACGAAGCGCGCTGCTCTCCGTTGGATCTTCTCTATCTCTTCTATCAACCCTATCTGGTACGGATCCCACACTGTTGAGCAGTATTCAAGCAGTGGGCGAACAAGCGTACTGTAACCTACTTCCTTTGTTTTCGGATTGCATTTCCTTCCACCTACAGCTTCACTCACACTAAGCAAATTACAGTGAAGTGCATGGTAGGGGTACTTCGTGCACCACCAGGAATTAAGATTTCTTTCGTCCGTTCTATAATGTTACGTATCCCTTAGTATCAAAATGTTAGTAGATGTACAAAAAGTAAATATCCTAATTTGAACTAACTATTTAGTGATGTCAACGTTTATTTAATTTCGTTAGGGCAGAAACATTATACTAGCAGATAAATGTTTCGTATCTTGCTACGGCTGTCTCGTTGTCTAGGATGTCGGTTCCTGTTTATGTTTTACAATTAACGGGTCCAAGGTTTTTTTCTTTCAGTAGAAGTCGCTGGAATATTGTTGCTTTTTCACATCATCAGTATTTATTCATAAATTCTTGACAGTTCATACAACACCACTTGTTAAGTAAAGGCATTGTGCAACTTTTCAATACAACTAAACAATTTTGGACCGCACGAGAGTTTTGTGACCAAGTAAATTTGGATGCCCATTTCATATTCCCCATTATCTTACCAATGAATCAATGTCTGGCATCTGTATTACTTATGACTGAGCCTATGTGATCATTCCATTTTGTATCCTTTCACACTGTAACACCCAGGTATTTGTATCATTTGACTGATTTCTACTGTGATTCGATGACATTGCAGTCATAAGGTATTACGTTTTTTTCGTTTTGTGAAGTGTACAATTTTACATTTCCGAACATTTAAATCAGGTTGTAATTTTTGAACCACTCTGAAATCTTATCAATATTTGATTGAATATCTGTGCAGCTTTTTTGACACAGCATTTCATTGTACATAACTGCATCATCTGCAGTCTAAGGTTACTATTACGTCATTAACGTGCAAAAGCAAGGGTCCACACAAACTTAACTGGGACGTTCCTGAAATTACTTGGACACCTGTTGATGACTCGTCATCCAAGACAACATGTTGCGTCCTTTCTAGCAAGAAGTCTTCAGTCAAGTAACAAATTTCGATTGGTAATAGCGATGATCGTATTTTTGTTAATAAGTGTCGAAGTGGTACTAACTAAATCTTGTTCTGAACTTAAGAGCGAGAGAAGTCAGTGCGTCTTTTTCCGTCACACTTTTAGTTAGTGAGATATCTAGAACGCGGTGCGCTCAACCTTGTGACGAATAACTAAGGTGTTGCCTTCGGAAGTTCAGGGCCCGTATAGCAGTGTGCTAATCTGCCGGTACGATAGCTCAGCGTGTTCGGTCAGAGAGCTGGTTGGCCTCTGTAATAAAAAAAAAAACTGAGTGAAAGGATCAACAAAGAACTTGAACGGATGTCATAAAAAGAATCAGTTTTCTCCATAGTGACGCCCAATAAAGCCAATGGCAGAGCATGACACAGCAGTCAGCTACAATCACGGTTCACTTAAAGGGCTTAAAAAGTCCGCGCCAGTTTTCCAGACACGCCTCGTACTTGACATGACTTGCACATCTGATAACGTTTTCTTTACAGAGTGGCAACGTGTTCTGTCATTCGAGCTACACTTTAAACTACATTGGAACATTTAACATTGTACTGAAGAGACCAAATATTTATTTCAGCCGGCCTGTGTGGCCAAGCGGTTCTAGGCACTTCAGTCTGGAACCGCGCGACCGCTACGGTCGCAGGTTCGAATCCTGCCTCGGGCATGGATGTGTGTGATGTCCTTAGGTTAGTTAGGTTTAAGTAGTTCTAAGTTCTAGGGGACTGATGACCTCAGATGTTAAGTCCCACAGTGCTCAGAGCCATTTGAACCATTTATTTCATTTTAAACAATGCAAGCAAGAAAAATACAAATAACTGAGCACTGTATTTTCGATACCGTTAGATTATAGTTCAGTAGTTGGATTTCCTTCTGAAAGACATATACTGTGCGTTGAAAGTTCGATGCAGTATACAGTTGTTTCTAGGGCAAACCTGTTTTTTTTCCGTGTCTTCTTTAGCATTAAAATTTCAATAAACTGTTCGACATCGTCCATCGTTGCATTCAGTTCGCCATTCGAATGATCATATAAACAGGTGTCCATATTTTTCCCGATGTTCTGCATTTATAAGGTAGTGGAAGTGGGACTGCAGTGTTGATTTTATTGTCAAATTCGTTATCATCAAGTATATCGACGCGATCTTCTGACCTCTGAACGATCTCGAAATGTCTTCTGTCATAACCGACGCTACAACTCAACACCACCGTTTACGACGAAGTCGTAAAGTGATACTGTAGGACAGTTTAATAAAGTAGGAACTTCTTTGGTCTCTCAACCGTTGCACATAAAAACAGTTTCACAGTAGCTGTATTTAAAAATGGAAACACTAAACGATTTTGATAGTAAATTCACTGATTTTGACGAACGATTAACCGACTCCAGCACACCTATAACCAATTTCGAAAAGTGAGTGAACTGTTTTTTGACAATGCCTTTACCCATACGCAAGCGATGATATACCAACAGTGCCAGCCGTTGTTCAGTCTCTTCGGTTTAACGGAAAGACAGATAAGCCACTAAATCTTTGTGACTTCGGGAGTCCTGAAAGCAGGTACACATGTTCGTCGGAGAAGCGAAATTTTTCGTGACAAAAGATTTTTATTTCGTGTTAAATGATTTTCATTTCGTCTTAAAAGATAAAAAAGTTGTTAATTATATTAGTATTTTGTCAGGAATGAAGTATTATTTCGTGATAAACAATTTTTCGTGTGTAATTTTGGGTTGGCATAAATATCACCACATACAAATCGTGCGTAGTAAAGGCTCCGCGGTCTGAAACTAACCTTGTTGTTCACAGAGCATCCAAATTCTAGCTGTAGTGGGACTCGTAAATCAGCGTTAAGGAAAGGAACTTGCTGCCAAACGCGACGCAACCCGGCTGAGCTATTCGCGTGCAGTAGTGGCCAGCCGCGAGGGGAAAATTGCACTGAATGGCTGAAGCACGTGGTGCCGGCTAGCGTGCCGCTGACGCAACTTGGGTTGTTGGGAGGTGGTGACGTAGCGTGCCAAGGCCCGCGCATGCGCCGTGCGCGTACTCACCTCTGACGCGTGTGGTCGTCACGGCCGCCGCAACGCGACTGCGGCTGCCCGCTCGTCCCAGAAGGTCCCCGCTGCCACACAGTCACGCCGACGCTGCGAGCAAAAAGACTGGCGTGAGTTTCTCTCCCCTCCTTCGGTCACGCGACTTCGCTTCCCCCGTTCGCTCCAGTCGGCAGTCTGCCACCACCACGTGCCCGCACGGTCATTCTGCCGGCTTTCGCAAGAAGTGTGGCCCGTGCTGACAGGGGAATATTCACCGAGCAAGGTGGCGCACTGATTGAGACGCTAGGCATGTGCTCAGGGAGGAGTTGGATTGGAATGTAGGGTTACGGCAAAATCTCTGATCCATATTTATCTCGCAGACTATGTACTTGACGATACAGAAACTATTACAATGCCAGAATGATAAGTGGTCTCAGATTGTAAGGGTTCACAATGACGCATGATCTCTGATTTTTCCAGTTCACTGTGTAACAGTCAGAGCTTCTAAAACTCGAGGCATGGTGTAAAAACTTTCCGACAAATGGTATAACAGCGACAATCATGCGCAATATACGCAAGTACGGAATGACTGGTAGAAATCAATTTAGCAAAAGATCTTTTGAGGTTCAGGAGAAATGTAGGATCATGCGAGGCAGTACTGGCCCTTTGACTTAGCATAGGTCAGGGGTGTGCAGACTTCCTAGGACTGCGGGCCTCTGACCCCTGACTGTGGCTATACAAGGGCTGCGGTAAGCTTAAAAATAACATGCAGCGAGATAAGTTGTTATTCCGAGCTGGGATCCCCTTACCCTAATTCCAGTTTAACTGGACTCATAACAGCTAAATTCTACAATGGCCCTCTCTTTCATTTGCAGGAAGGAGTGAAAGATGAGTAAAGAAAAAAAAAAAAAAAAGTACAAGAACGATCGGTGACGGGCCGCGGTCTGTGCATCCCTGCTTTAGATCAGGGTTTCCCCAACTGTGTTCAGCGAAACACGAATGTTCCGGAGGAAGTGAACAAGTGCTCCGTGAAACACTGTTAATAACATGGCGGTTTCTTCACGGCATTTTTATGTGACTAACTATTTTTTAATAAATTGTTATTAATTTTTATGTTACTAGTTATGATTTCAAATTGAAGTAATCACTGAATAAAACACGTGTTTGCAATTTATTAAATTTTTTTAATCTTCAAATTAAAGTGTTCCATCAAAGTACCAGGACTCTCAAAGTGTTCCGCCAAAGGAAAAGTTTGAGAACCCCTGTCCTAGGTGATATCCTGAAGAAAGGCGGACCAACGTTTACAGCAGTTGCAGAGTTAGAGAAAGAGCTTTTGACTTTTTTGACTGCAATGACCTGTTTGGAAACCAGAATTGATTGTATTTAGTTGCTTTTAGGTTACACTATATGGCCGGCTCATACTTACATACACGTACTGATACTTAGTTACTGTTAGAATGTTTGTTTGTTTGTTTGCACGCACCCACACACGATGCAGAGAGAACATGCACAGGATGATTAGAAACAGTCTGAAAAACTTCTGAGGATGCTGGGCAGGGAAGGCTGTGCTGAGAAATGACTGTTAAGAAAAAAGTTCAATACCTTGCGCCGTTCCCGAGTTAATTAACACTGGGATTAACCAGCTGTTGTGCGCGCAAATTCAAGTGGCCCTCCAGAGATACTGTCGGTAAATGTGTCCTTCGTTTAATTTCCTAAAAGCGAACAAGAGAGCGATACACAAGCTGGGTATGGGAGAGTAGTAAGGATCGAACCCGAGCCAGAGTTTGAGCAGTCTCGTGCGTTGTCATCTACGCTATGAGAACGAGTGAATTTGGGCGCGCAACAGCCTGATTGGTTAACTTCATTCCTAATTAATTCGGAAACGATGTGACGTATCGAATATTTTTCTTAGTAGTCATTTCTCAGCACAGCCTACTCTGCAACACCCTTGTAAGCTTTTCAGACTATAGTTACAGATGGAGCTGTACCGTGCAACCTTTGTATAATAAAATGCTGTAGAACACTTTTGAGCACTCTGGTGTCAATGATATGTTAGACGAGGATGCCTGCAGCAACAGTGAATCTGTACATCGCGTGGAAAGTCTAGGATCCTGTGCTGCTAACAAAGCCCTCATACAGGTTGGCAATGGATGACCAAGCTTTGCAAGATCTTGTAAAAGGATTGGAGTACTTCCATGTAGCCTTGGGCACCCAAAGAAAATGTGATCTTTGTCCTTTTTCTACTCACAAGGTCAGGAACATGTCTATATGATGCACGGCCTATGAGGGTATTTATGGAATCTCCCGTGGTAAAATTTAAGTCTTGGTGTGAGAGAGGCTAGCTGCCTAGGCACTGAATTTGTATTAGATTTCATGGAATAGGGGACTTTCGGGTGAAATGTTAAATACTCGTAGCTTTTGTGTCTTCTTGTTTCCTTCTAGTCCCATTTCCACGGAGCGGTAGGTTATCTACAAGTTGTAAAGTGTCCAGACAGCAGTTCTAACATTCGAAGGACAAAGGTATACAGTAACTGAGAAGAGTGAGAGACGGGGTTGTAGCCTATCGCCGGTGTTGTACAGTCTGTACATAGAGCGATTACTAAGGAAAGTAAGGAGAAATTTGGAAAAGGAATTGAAGATCAGTAAGAAGACGTAAATTCTTTGAAGTTTGTCAGTGACACTGGAGTTTTGTTAGAGGTGATTTTAATTTACCCTCGATACGTTGGCGAAAATACATGTTTAATTCCGGAGGTACGCATAAAATATCATCCGAAATTGTGCTAAACGCATTCTCTGATAATTATTTCGAGCAGTTGGTTCATGAGCCCACGCGAACAGTAAATAGTTGTGAAAACGCACTTAACCTCTTAGCAACAAATAATCCTGAGTTAATAACGAGTATCAAAACGGATACAGGGATTAGTGAGTACAGGGTTGTCGTAGCGAGACTGAATATTGTAATCCCCAAATCTCTAAAAATAAGCAAAAATATACCTATTCAAAAAAGCAGATAAAAATTCACTTGAGCCTTCCTGAGAGAAAATCTCCTTTCATTCCAAATTAATAATGTAAGTGTAGACCAGATGTGGCTTAAATTCAAAGAAATAGTATCGGCGGCAATTGAGAGATTTATACCAAATAAATTAACAAACGACGGAGCTGATACTCCCTGGTACACAAAACGGGTTAGAACACTGTTTCAGAAACAACGAAACAGACATGCCAAATTTAAACAGACGCAAAATCCCCAAGATTGGCGAGATTTTACAGAAGCTCGAAATTTAGCACGCACGCGAGATGCTTATAACAGTTTCCACAACGAAACTTTGTCTCGAAACCTGGCAGAAAATCCCAAGAGATTCTGGTCACATGTGAAGTATGTTAGCGACAAGAAAGAATCAATGCCTTCTCTGCGCGATAGCAGTGGAGGTACTATCGAAGACAGTGCTGCCAAAACAGAGTGACTAAACACAGCCTTCCGAAACGCCTTCACAAAAGAAGACGAAGTAAATATTCCAGAATTAGAATCGAGAAACAGCTGCCAACATGAGTAACGTAGAAGTAAATATCCTCGGAGTAGTGAAGCAACTTAAATCACTAAATAAAAGCAAGTCTTCTGGTCCAGACTCTGTATACCAATTAGGTTCCTTTCAGAGTATGCTGATGCATTAGCTCCATACTTAACAATCATACGCAACCGTTCGCTCGACGAAAGATCCGTACCGAAAGAATGGAAAGTTACACAGGTCACACCAATATTCAAGAAAGGTAGTAGGAGTAATCCACTTAATTACAGGCCCATATCGTTAACGTCGATATGCAGCAGGATTTTGAAACCCATATTGTGTTCGAACATTATGAAATACCTAGAAGAAAACTGTCTATTGACACGGAGTCAACATGGGTTTAGAAAACATCGTTCTTGTGAAACACAACTAGCTCTTTATTCACATGAGGTGTTGAGTGCTATTGACAAGGGATTTCAGATTCCGTATTTCTGGATTTCCGGAAGACTTTTGACACTGTACCACACAAGGGGCTCCTAGTGAAATTGTGTGCTTGTGGAATATTGTCTCAGTTATGTGACTGGATCTGTGATTTCCTGTCAGAGAGGTCACAGTTTGTAGTAATTGACGGGAAGTCATCGAGTAAAACAGAAGTGATTTCAGGCGTTCCCCAAGGTAGTGTTATAGGCCCTTTGCTGTTCCTTATCTATATAAACGGTTTGGGAGACAATCTAAGCAGCAGTCTTCGGTTGTTTGCAGATGACGCTGTCGTGTATCGTCTAATAAAGTCGTCAGAAGATCAAAACAAACCGCAAAACGATTTAGAAAAGATATCTGAACGGTGCGAAAAGTGGCAGTTGACCCTAAATAACGAAAAGTGTGAGGCAATCCACATGAGTACTAAAGGGAACTCGTTAAACTTCGGTTACACGATAAATCAGTCTAATCTAAAAGCCGTAAATTCAACTAAATACCTAGGTATTACAATTACGAACAACTTAAATTGGAAGGAACGCATAGAAACTGTTGTGGAGAAGGCTAACCAAAGATTGTGTTTTACTGGCATGACACTAAGAATATGTAACAGACCTACTAAGGATACTGCCTACACTACGCTTGTCCGTCCTCTTAGAATACTGCTGCGTGGTGTGGGATCCTTACCAGATAGTACTGACGGCCTACATCGAAAAAGTTCAAAGAAAGTCAGCACGTTTTATATTGTTTCGAAATATGGGAGAGTCACAGAAATGATGCAGGATTTGGGCTGGACATCATTAAAAGAAAGGCGTTTTTCGTTGCGACGGAATCTTCTCACGAAGGATTTCCAATCACCAACTTCTCCTCCGAATGCGAAAATGTTTTGTTGACACCGACCTACATAGGGAGGAACGGTCACCAGGATAAAATAAGGGAAATCAGAGCTCATACGGAAAGATATAGGTGTTCATTCTTTCCGTGCGCTATACGAGATTGGAATAATAGAGAACTGAGAAAGGGGTTTCGATGAACCCTCTGCCATTCACTTAAGTGTGATTCGCAGAGTATCCATTTTGATGTAGATGTAGAACTTGTGAAATTAATTGAACAGAATGTACAGGGCGTTTCATAGTTCCTATAACACGCTTTTGCGGTTTGTAGAGGGGACCTGGTAGCTAAAGTTTCGAAAGGAAGCCATGTCTGAAAATGTACCGTTTGGGTGTAAAGTAAGTCTGAAGAGCGGATCACTTTTAAATCTCCAGTTTCACGGAATGCACACGACGGAAACAAACTCTGTCTGAGCTGTGTACTCGACAGGAGTGCATGGCACGGACAATGTTCCGAGCAGTTGTGGTCGGGTTCTCTTGTACGTGACGAAGGAGGACATTCTCATCAGAGTGGAGAGTGCGGGGCGTCCGTGGGGCACCACAGTCAACCCTCCTAGATGCGAACGTAACCACTTTCTCGCAGCTGTTGGTGTAGTGGGGAAAATTGTATGTGATGTCCTAATGAAAACAGCGAATGTCGACTGCGCCCTCTTCTCAGACTGTCGGAGTACCGTGAAGCGGGAGAATTGAAAGTGATCCGGTCTTCAAACTTAATTTATACCCAAACAAACTGGACATTTCCATACATGGATTCCTTATCAAAACATTATTTATTGAGTACTCTCTTCAACCCCTAGAAGCCTGTAGTTGAAATAATGAAATATTTTGTATAGTGCCCTGAAAAGATTTTATAAGATGGCTCAAATGGTTCAAAAGACTCTAAACACTATGGGACTTAACATCTGAGGTCATCAGTCCCATAGACTTAGAACTACTTAAACCTAACTAACCTAAGGACATCACACACATCCATGCCCGAGGCAGGATTCGAACCTGCGAGCGCAGCAGCAGCGCTATTCCGGACTGAAGCACCTAGAACCGCTCGGCCACAGCGGCCGGCGATTACAAGATGAACAAGAATAATGGCATGTAGTCGAATTATGTCAGGTGACGCTGAAGGATTTAGATTAACAAAGGAAACGCTAAAAATATTAGACGATTATTTTCTTGTGTGTAGACATCACACATCAATAAATTCTAAGTACAATATCTTATCCACCAGGCTCGTAGTTTAAACCAGCAAACCCTCCAACCTCGTTTCTTAAAGAATAGAACACTCACAAATGAAATAGTTTCAGACGTCTGATTATTTTACAAATAATTTAATGTGTTAGATATTTGATGTTGAGCGTGGAAGCGACAGTAAGTTAGAACAGGTATGATTTTATTTTTAAGGTTTGCTGGATGTCACTAAGTGCTCTCATTATGAAACACTGATTCAGTGTAATCTGGATAATTTGCGGTCTGTTACAGGCAAATCTAGTTTTTCAGGATTTCAAAGTTTATGACGTCATGTTTCCTGAACTATGCGTCATACAAAAATATAATTTTTCCGGTATACGCAGATGTATGTGGATACTGTCTGCAAAATTTGTGGCGAATAGATTTAGTAGTGAAGTAATAAACTGAAACGTCATAACTGATCCTGAACGTTGGCTGCATGGTCAGCGAAAATGTAGTAAGCGACAAACTTTTTCCCTTTCTTCGTTTTGTGTGTGTCTGTGGGTGGGGGGTGGAAAGGGGGTAAAAGTTTAAAATGCTGTGTAAAGTTCGTTGGAAGCCGGTAAGTGCTCTCAGTCTCAAGCGAGTGATGAACATAGTCTGGTTAACTTGCGCTACCTCAAAATGTATGATATATATATACAGTTTCTAGTTGCAGTAACAGTCTTGCTGTGTTAAACATTTGGTTTAATGACAACTTATGACAACATTTTAAATTCAGTCAGCAACTATATAAAATGTAACTATATGAAATATTGAAAATCAAATTTTTGTTGACACCAGACGTTATTAGATAGGTAACACGCAGATGTGAACATGCACCATGATTCGGGTTAGTCTTTATAGAGTTACAATCTACCAAAATTACGGTTCGGCAGTTTTGGTATACTCCATACATGTCGTAGTAAATGGCAGTATTGCTAGTAGTATGGTAGCACTAATTAGGAAGAAAGAAATTGGGGACCGATGGTTTCTCTATTTCTTTTTGTTTGCTCTGCACATAATTAATTATAACCGGACATCATTCAGTGTTGATCAAAATAAACTGCAGCAGAAACGTGTGTCAAAAACAATCATCCACCAAGGCAACTGTACTGGTGTAAGTTGTCGCCGTCACAACAAGAAGGCGCTGAATCAAGTGCATCTCTCAAGAGAGAGGCCAAAGACAGACTCGCAAGCAACGGGCCGACAACGCCCTCACGACCACAAGTACTGAGACTGCCGCCACAGACCGGAGGCCCCGGTCAGTCACATACAGTCAGCCCAATCAGGCACAGTTCCAGTCATTCAGTTAGCCAAGTCAGCCACTATTCCAGTTGGTATCTGTCAGTTTACATCACTGGCTACGAGAGTGTAGTGTTTATAGAAGAACTTGTACTTAACCAGCAGTGAGGTTAACGTGGACTATTAAGGAAGAGCTTGTACTACATAACATGGAAGCTTAAACATAAGTAGCTTCTTGTTCTTGTTAATAAAGAATCCTGTTAATACATGTGTGCAGTTGTGTTGTGGGAAGAGGATACTGACCACCCAACAACATCCTCCCCCTAGCTTCCCCGGGTGGCAACGACATGACACGAAAGCAACAGCACATTGCATCCCTAGGAGGGAAGGCCTATCTATGAACCAGCTAGCTCCATCTTGTCCAATGGCGAGCATGGCAATCAGTCGCATTCATTGAATAGCAAACAACATTTCGAGACCTTCCGCCTACGGTCCGTCAGCGTGCAAAGGTATGTTTGCTGCCGAATGGATGGCGTAGCAGCAGGCGCCGGTGCCTATAACTTTGACGCTCTGTAGCGTCATTGGATGACGTTTCCGGAAACGATTTCTTGTCCTTAATTTGTTCCTCAACACACCCTCTACAACTCCTCAAGTTTGTCGGTATCGTTTCGTAACATGCTGTACATGGCATGTTCGAGAAATTTCGGTATAAGCACCCAGGAGCACCACATTCAAAAGGTAGTTTCTTTTAATGGTAAATGAATGGAGGTATTTGGCAGCTGAACAACTGACTACGGTAGAAGTGAAGGGGCTGTAAAGTAATACAGACTGACAATAGTAGATTATGATAAAAAATAAATGTGTTACGTTAGAATATAGACGTGCTGGATGGTAGTTATTGAAAATGTTCGTTTGGAACTCAAAATATGCACAATAAATAGTGTAGACAAGATGAGAATAGAAACATTCGTAATGTAGCATTACAGTTCGATGTTTAGGATTAGATGGGTGTATCGAGTAGCTAATGGAGATACTATAAGGGGGCGATAAAAACTTTACGTTTGAGGGCGTCACTGCAGCATACATGCAACGCACCGCATCTACAGTGTGGGTGTATAAACACCGACATGTAGACAAGACATTAGTGTGACATTCGTGGTTTTATGACGTACATGCAGTACTTGCGGAAACGTGAACTATGGCGATGTTATTACCAAACGCGTCCAAACCGGATCAACGTGCTTTTATTCTTTTCTTGGCTGCCGAAAGGCAAACACAGGAAGAAATCCATGGAGAATGTAGAATGTGCAAGGATAGAAAATCTGTCAACAACTCCCGTTGTTTAATGGTGCTGCTGCTTCATGATAACGCACGTCCATATATCTCAAATCTGACGCCGAAGTTACGTCAACTCAAGTAGGAGACTTGAGCATCCGCCCAGTAGGCCTGACCTCTCCTCAAGCGATTATAACGTCTTGAGTCCTTTAAAAAGTTTTTTTTTTTTTGCACTGTCGACGGTTCCCGTCGGACGAGAATGTGCAGCAGGCAGTTACGGACTTCTGCATATACTCCCATGCTCATAAATTAAGGATAATTGCAGAATGTGGTGCAACACAACATGGCACTACACAAAACTGGCGCTAATAGCATAGGCACATAGGGAACACACGCGACACAGATCTGTAAGTCCATGGACTTGGTGATAAGTTGAGAAAACCATCCCGGAACACATGTGCTACTAAACGCCACTGTTTCCTGCGCATGTACCCTGACATCAATATGGGATATGATCACACAGGCCGCACAACGGGTTGACATACTCCGGATCAGGTAGTCGAGCAGCTGCTGGAGTATAGCCTCCCATTCTTGCACCAGTGTTTGTCGGAGCTCCTGAAGTGTTCTAGGGGTTTGACTACATGCAGCGATATGTCGACTGAGAGCATCCAAAACATGCTCGATGGGGTTTAGGTCTGGAGAACAGGCAGACCACTCCATTCGCCTGATATCTTCTGTTTCAAGGTACTCCTCCACAATGGCAGCTTGGTGGGGTTGTGCGTTATCATCCATCAGGAGGAAGGTGGGAACTACTGCAACCTAGAAAAGGTGGACATACTGGTGCAAAATAACGTCCCGATACACCTGACCTGTTACAGTTCCTCTGCCAAAAACATGCAGGGGTGTACGTGCACCAATCATAACCTCACCCTACAACATCAAACCACGACCTCCATACAGGTCCCTTTCAAGAACGTATCTGGTTCCTGGTTCACGCCAGATGAAAACCCAGCGACAATCACTGTTCAGACTATACCTGGACTCGTCCGTGAGCATAACCTAAGACCACTGTTCCAATGACCATGTGCTGTGTTCCTGACACCAGGCTTTACGGGCTCCCCTGTGACCAGGGGTCAATGGAATGCACCTCGCAGGTCTCTGGGCGAATAAACCATGTCTTTTCAGTCGTCTGTAGACTGTGTTTCTGGAGACAACTGCCGGCCGCGGTCTAGCGGTTCTAGGCGCTCAGTCCGGAACCGCGCGACTGCTATGGTCGCAGGTTCGAATCCTGCCTCGGGTATGGATGTGTGTGAAGTCCTTAGGTTGGTTAGGTTTAAGTAGTTCTAAGTTCTAGGGGACTGATGACCACAGATGTTTAGTCCCTTAGTGCTCAGAGCCATTTGAACCATCTGGAGACAATTGTTCCAGTGGCTGCGGCAAGGTCCCGAGCAAGGCTACCTGCAGTAATCCGTGCCCGTCTGCGGGCACTCATGGTGAGATATCGGTCTTCTTGTGGCGTTGTGCACTGTGGACGTCCCGTACTACAGCGCCTGGATACGTTTCCTGCCTGCTGGAATCGTGGCCATAATCTTGAGATCACACTTTGTGGCACACGGAGGGCCCATGCTACGACCTGGTGTATTTGACCAGCCTCCATTCACCCTAGTATCATACCCCTGATAACGTACTTAATATGTTTTCTTTGAGCCATTTTCAACACACAGTCACCATTAGCACGTCTGAAAACGTCTGCACACTTACACGCTGCACCGTACTCTGACATGCACCAACACACCTCTGCAGCCAGCGCCACCTTGCGACGAGCGCAGGTCAAATGCACCGCATTGTCTTACCCCGGTGTGATAAACCCGCAAACCGCCCACCAGAGCGTTATTTCACCATGAATCGGCATTATCCTTAATTTAGGAGCAAGAGTGTAGTTGGAAACGGTGTTTTACAAAACAAGTATCTTCAACTTGGTGCGTCGGTGGAATGATTACCTCATTGCTCACGGCGATTTTCCCTGATTCTGAACGGTACGGCCTTCGTACGGGAACTTTTTGACCCCCCCCCCCCCCTTTTACAAGAAAAGTCAAATGAAAACATATGGCCAAAATGTGAATTAACATTCATTATGTCAGAAGTAATCGCAGTAAATGTTAATTTACGGTCAAGACCTTCATGGAAAAATGTTTGCGGTTGCCTACGGAACAACGAGTGTATCTAGGCGTGCACCTTTTCGTACGAAGCAAATCGAAGATCATAAATATCTTTCTTGAGTGCTCCCAAAATGTTGATATCGCATGGGGGAAGATCTGAAGTGTATGCATGATGTGCAAGGGCTTCCCATCGAAACTTCTGCAGCTTAGTCCAAACGACATTGGCAACACGAGGACGGATCTGTTGCCGTTCATCCGTGGTTCACTGGACATCGTGCGAGAAAAGAGCAAGCTGAGTTTTGGCACGAGCGAAGCTTTCTAAATCCGTGCTGATTTATAGAAGGAAGCCTTCTCGTCTCAAGCAAATTTATCACTAGGCTGGTGCATATTTTGGTAACGTTTTTGTTTTGCATATTGCTAAGAGTTTATTTATCGATTGTTGTTTTTAATTTGTTGTTTGCTGTTGCTATTGGAGTTTAAATATTGTCTCATTTTGTCACTTGGAGGTAGTGAGTGGAGCTGCGGGCGCTAAAAAGTGCAGTGCTAAGTGGAGAAATTGGAAAAATTTCCGACATATTCTTCTGTTTGGTTTCAGTGGAGGGACGACGGCAGCAGAGGCAGCCAAGAACATTTGCGCTATGTATGGGGATAATACCACTGGATAGAGAACGGTAAGAAAATAGTTTTCTCGTTATAAGGAGGATCGTTTTGACGTTAGTGACACTTTCTACGTTCAGGATGATCTTCGGCGTTCGATGAAAATCGCTTAAACGCATTAATCCACAATGATCTAGATCAGTGTACTCGACAACTGACAAGTGTGATGAACTAAGATCATACCACCATCGTGCGACGTTTGCATGCAATGGGGAAGTTTCAAAAATCGGCTGTATAGGTACCTCATGCTCTAACCCAAAACCTCAAAAATCAGCGGTTGGCCGCCCAAGTGTGCATCTCTGCTGGTTCGTCATCAACTGGCTCATGAACAACACAGACCAATCCCATCCTGACGAGAGATGATGTCTTTTATGCTAACATAAGGAAGAGAAAGACAAAGGATAACTCCCCGTACAAAAACCTGTGCGCATCCTCAAATGATAATGTTAATTATCTCGTAGAACAGCGACGGTGTGGTGTGCTACCAACTGCTTCCCAAGGTTGCAACCATCACAGCTGACATATTGTCAATAACTGAGACGTCTTGCAGACGCAGTCCAAGAACAACGACCAGGAATACTGTGTGAAGTGATGCGGTTGGGTTGGGACGTCACTTATTCACATGATTTTACTCCCTGAGATTTTCATTTTTCCTGCTCTCTATGGAACAACGTTCAAAGAAACTCCGTTCCGGATGATAATATGCCCCGAATAAGGTACGACGAGTTCTTCGCCTCAAAACCACGCAATTTCTACATTCGCTGAATCGAAAAGTTTCCCCAGCGTTGCACTTTGTTGTAAATAATGAGGGAGAATATACTATTGATGATTAAAGTCTCTGTTAGATGTCACTTTTATGTTTATTAAATGTATACGACCTTATGTATCTACCCAATACATTCGAACTCAGAATATGTACAATAAATCTGCAAGAAACCAACATTAAGGAAACTGGTCTGTAAATCATGAAATTCTGCTAGACAAGCTCAAGTATTGTGGCATGAGTGGGACAGTGCACAAATGGTTTAATTCGTACCTAACTGGAAGAGTGCAGAAAGTTGAAATAAGCAGTTCTCATAATATGCAAAGATCAGCACATTCCTCAAACTGGGGAACTATCAAGAATGGGGTTCCACAAGGGTCAGTCTTGGGTCCTTTGTTGTTCTTAATATATATTAATGACTTGCCATTCTATATTCATGAAGAGGCAAAGTTAGTTCTCTTTACTGATGATACAAGTATAGTAATCACACCTGACAAACAAGAATTAACTGATGAAATTGTCAATACTGTCTTTCAGAAAATTACTAAGTGGTTCCTTGTAAACGGACTCTCACTGAATTTTGATAAGACACAGTACATACAGTTCCATACAGTGAATGGTATGACGCCATTAATAAATATAGACCTTAATCAGAAGCATATAGCTAAGGTAGAATATTCAAAATTTTTAGGTGTGTCCATTGATGAGAGATTAAATTGGAAGAAACACATTGATGATCTGCTGAAACGTTTGAGTTCAGCTACTTATGCAATAAGGGTCATTGCAAATTTTGGTGATAAACATCTTAGTAAATTATCTTACTACGCCTATTTTCACTCATTGCTTTCATATGGCATCACTGAGGAATAAAGTATTTATTGCACAAAAGCGTGTAATCAGAATAATAGCTGGAGTCCACCCAAGATCATCCTGCAGACATTTATTTAAGGATCTAGGGATATTCACAGTAGCTTCTCAGTATAAATAATGGTTCAAATGGCTCTGAGCACTATGGACTTAACTTCTGAGGTCATCAGTCCCCTAAAACTTAGAACTACTTAAACCTAACTAACCTAAGGACATCACACACATCCATGCCCGAGGCAGGATTCGAACCTGCGACAGTAGCGGTCGGGCGGCTCCAGGCTGTAGCGCCTAGAACCGCTCGGCCACTCTGGCCGGCTCAGTATATATACTCTCTTATGAAATTTGTTATTTGCAACCAAACCCAAATCAAAAGTAATAGCAGTGTGCATAACTACAATATTGGAGAAAGGATGATCTTCACTATTCAAGATTAAATCTAACTTTGGCACAGAAAGGGGTGAATTATACTGACACTAAAGTCTTTGGTCACTTACCAAATATTATCAAGAGTCTGACAGATAACCAACAAGTATTTAAGAAGAAATTAAAAGAATTTCTGAATGACAACTCCTTCTACTCTTTAGAGGAATTTTTAGACATAAATTAAGAAAAAAAAACACAAAAAAATAAAAAAGTTGTTATATTAACTTAAGTATGTTGTTAAATTAACTTAATTATGTCATGTATTGGAAAATTTGACTCGTTCCACATCATTACGAAATATCGTATTCATGATCCATGGAACTAGTGTTAATCTAATCTAATCTAATCTAATTGTGCGGGTCCGCTCTATTACTTTTCTAAAACATACGAGCCATCTGTCGCCTGAGACTTTGCGCTCAATCTTGCTGGTTAATCTGCGTTCTGCATCTGTGACAGCCCCTACACTGTTATAGACGTCCCCCAAGGCTGGATTCATCTGGGTAAATCTTTTTGAGTGTTGCAGTTCTCTCGGCATAATGTGATACTCTGCATATACTATCACTTTCAAATCTGGAAAGCAGTAAACGGCCCAGCATTGCTCCCTTACTATTACTATGCGTATCAAGCGGAAATTCACCTACGCATACAGAAAACGAAGCTGAAATGAACTGGCGAACACACATCCTAAACTGATGTTGTTAACGACGCCCCTAAGATGAAATTACAAAGACTGAGTAAAGTACTACTAGTAACAGAAGAAGAAAACTCATTAAAGATGAAAGCACTTCTCCAACAAATTGAAAACTCCAAACCAACAGGTGGGTGGGATTGCCACCTATGTTTTACAGCCAGGAGCTGGATTTACGCCAAACGAAACCCATTTACTGAATCATATGTTTTGTCCGTTGTTTTACCTTGCACGTCATGTAAAGTGTTTCTCGGCTGAAGCCGTCCCAGGAAGTGTCCTTCAGCGGTTAGTTTCTACGGAACAGTGCTTACGTCACCAGAAACCAACATTTCCGGGTTCCTGCTTCAAGGAGAATACCTTCAGAACTGTCTGCGGTACAGCCATAACTAATCGGAAATGCTGATCTTCGTTGCTTACTAATTCGATGAATCATTTAACAGAACCATGACATTAACTACTTCATCATTGAGTTCCAAAATCCAGTTCCTGATCAATCAGTAAAAAGATGCACTTCGATAACGTTTGCGAAATTCTGTTGTAGCTACCCGATTTCCTCGTCTACCATCGATTTTAAATCCCATGTAAATGTTCAAAAATTTTAGAAACGAGCTTGAATCGTCAGGTTCTGTCTTGCTTTTAAAAATGTCGGCTACTCTGGACGGAGTGAACTTTCCTCCAGTGAAGGAGAACTAGGAATATTAGACTAAACAAGAAGTTATCCACTTCCTACATTGAATGAAAAGAAACGGCCGTTGTACTGACTAAACCGGAGAACGAAATAGCTAGTTTCCAAAGTCTGTTTGTGTAAAAATAAGAAAAAAATGAAAAAATGGTCAAATGTTTTCAGAAATGATCTGTCTAAAAGTAAGAAATAACAGATTAGATTAACATTTGAATGACGCTCGAAATAAGGTGCGTCAAATGTTTCTCTAATCTATTTTTCTTACTTTTAGACAAATTATTTATCAAAACATTTGACCATTTTTTCAATCTTTTTAAATTTTCAGGTTTTGTTCAGAAAGCATGAAATATAATATATTTAAATATCAGTCGGTGTTCTATTATTATTAAGAGCAAATGGATCAAGAGAGGACAGAGAAGTTTCAATTTATGCTGTAATTTGATATTTCTTTTATTTCTTCAACATGAAAGAAAAAAATGCACAATTTCAACTCCAACGTAATTCTTTGTACGTGAAAGATGAAGGCCTCGAAGAGATGAACTTTTTGGCACTCTATTTACATAGTTCGCAGCAGCTGTTCGTAAAACACTCCACTTTCTCACGGTACACTAATTTAGTTGTTTATGTCTCCTGATTGCTTTCAAGAAATTAAATATTTTTTTGCAAAACTAGACCTCGCATTGGCCCACTTGTATCCCATTTTTCCATTTCTCACTCTTCGTTTGGCTATGGAAATTCGTAGAAATCCCGTTGTATAATTTTCCCGTAAATAAATAATTAAATATTTCTTAGTTACCCCGATTAAATTCAAGCAATCAAGCTCCTTTCCAAAAAAAAAAAAAAAATATCCAGTTTGATTATCCATTTGGCTATGAAATTTCTGACAATAATCTGTTGTGTGTTTTGTAGGGAGTCTTTTTTCCCTCGCCTTAAACATGTGACAAAAAAATTTAAAAAAAAAACTGGTATGGGAAAACCGATATTTTACCGGGCTAGTAAAACCTATTCAGGGCTTAACATGTAAACTCGTCAGCGAAAATTCGTTTCTGACATTCCATTTTCGTCCATCGGCAGTTGTGTGGCACATATACGTAGCACTTGTTTCTGTTCATGCTTGGGTTTTAGACTGACGATCGTGGACACCTGTGCCGTAACGTGCGGTCCTAATTCTAGCCGTTAACCTTTCCCCTGTGACGGATTCCACGGTACTGAGCAACCAACCTGGCCAGACGCCAGCGCCGGCCGAGAAACGCGTGAGCGATGGTTCCGATCGAAGTGCGAACGTGGCTCGTTGATCACAGGTTGTTCGACACTTACACAAGTGGCTGCATATGTTTCACAATGTGTTCGGATAACTTGTGTGCACTGAGAATACTATCTGTCCTAGAAAATAACTGCGTGATCGGACTCTTTTATTTATGAGTATTGCAATCGTGACGCCAAGGCGTTTGCTTTTCCAGAATTTTACCATTGTAACTGGTAGGTCCAGAGTTGTAAAACACATAGCGCTACTAATTCGCCTGCTTAAACAGTATATCACGCTGGTATCTCAGTTCATAATTCCCCTCGCGAAATGATGCGCTGGGCACAAGATTCCTTCACGCAACTAGCTCGATTACTAGTCTGATGACCTTTTGCGTTACTGCTGAATGAGAGGACAGAAGAATAGATGAAGGAAGTTACGCTTAGTATAGAGTATGATGTGAAAGGAAAAAGAACTGATAAAGCACGTAGTACGATAAAATCACTGCGGTATGAACCTAGTATAAGTGGTATTGTGATAAAGATAAGACTGGATAACTACTTACTGATAGTTGAGATATCACAGAACGCTGGAAGAAATATCTTGACAACTTGTCTTACTATGAACGGTTCGAGATTACAGACTGTTTTGAACCTAAGCAGTTAGCAAAAGAAGGTAATAAAGGACCGAGGTTCACACAGTAGAAGGATTTTATCGAGCACTTCAGCAGCTGAAGAACAAGAAAGCAACAATAGGCGACAGACCAGCAGAACGTCTGAAGGGAATATAAGAAAACAATCGAAACACGAACCGTATAACATCATTGTCAGAAGCCATTACAATGGCAGATTTGGGGAAGATTTACCAAAAGTAGGCCAGTCGCCTTACCGCGGAAACGATACGTCACTTAGCGTTAACTATAGAACACTATGACTCCTGTGACCTGCATCGAAAATATTGCTCATTGTCACTAAGAACTGGATTAAAAAGAAAACTGAACAACATACATCTCCAGACCAGTTTGAGCTGACATCAGCTAAGATAATTAGAGAAACTCTCCTAGCAGCAAGAAGTATTCTAGAAAGAAGACTGAGTGTTAACAGGAAGACATACATTGCAATCGCGGAGATAAAAAAAGCTTTCATTAATGTTAACA
Organism: Schistocerca americana; assembly: GCF_021461395.2. NCBI lineage: Eukaryota > Metazoa > Arthropoda > Insecta > Orthoptera > Acrididae > Schistocerca > Schistocerca americana. The sequence continues at coordinate 230,237,140 of NC_060123.1, forward strand.
GAAACCACGAAGAACATGGGATTGAATATGAGAAGCAGAAGACCCATTCCACACCTGTACGAAAACCAAAGTACAGGGGTAGATGTGAATGAAAATGTAAAGGCTGCATCCATTAGAAGTGGAGTAAGGTTAGGTTGCGCACTATTCCCGTACTTGTTCAACATGCTCATGGAGTAGGCGGTATCCAAATTTAAGAAAAAGGACCAAAGGCATCACAATGAACGGACGACAAATCAATCCATTCCGATAAGTGCACCACGGAAAGCCGCGCGGGATTAGCCGAGCGGTCTGGGGCGCTGCAGTCATGGACTGTGCGGCTGGTCCCGGCGGAGGTTCGAGTCCTCCCTCGGGCATGGGTGTGTGTGTGTTTGTCTTTAGGATAATTTAGGTTAAGTAGTGTGTAAGCTTAGGGACTGATGATCTTAGCCGTTAAGTCCCATCAGATTTCACACACATTTGAACATTTTTTTTGCACCACGGAATTCAGGAGAACTGCCCTCACTAAACAGGCATTCAGCAACAAGAAACAGTTCCGACAAGCAGGAATAAGTATAACAGGTACGTCTACATCTGCATCTACATGGATACTCTGCAAATCACTTTTAAGTGCCTGGCAGAGGGTTCTCTGAACCACCTTCACAATTCTCTATTATTCCAATCTCGTATAGGGCGCCGAAAGAATGAACACCTATATTTTTCCGTACGAGCTCTGATTTCCCTTATTTTATCGTGGTGATCTTTCCGCCCTATGTATGTCGGTCTCAACAATTATATTTTCGGATTCGGAGGAGAAAGTTGGTGATTGGAATTTTGTGAGAAGAATCCGTCGCAACGAAAAACGCCTTTCTTCTAATGTTTTCCAGCCCAAATCCCGTATCATTTCTGTGACACTCTCTCCCGTATTTCGCGATAATACAAAACGTGCTGCCTTTCTTTCAACTGTTTCGATGTACTCCGTCAGTACTACCTGGTAAGGATCCCACACCGCGCAGCAGCATTCTAAAAGAGGACGGACAAGCGTAGTGTAGACATTGTCCTTAGTAGGTCTGTTACATTTTCTAAGTGTCCTGCCAATAAAACGCAGCCTTTGGTTAGCCTTCCCCACAACATTTTCTATGTGTTCCTTCCAATTTGAGTTGTTCGTAATTGTAATACCTAGGTATTTAGTTGAATTTACGGCTTTTAGATTAGACTGATTTATCGTGTAACCGAAGTTTAACGAGTTCCTTTTAGTACTCATGCGGATGACCTCACACTTTTCGTTATTTAGGGTCAACTGCCATTTTTCGCACCATTCAGATATTTTTTCTAAATCGATTTCCAATTTTTTTATCTTCTGATGACTTTATTAGTCGATAAACGACAGCGTCATCTGGAAACAACCTATGACGGCTGCTCAGATTGTCTCCCAAATCGTTTATATAGATAAGGAACAGCAGAGGGCCTGTAACACTACCTTGGGGAATGCCTGAAATCACTTCTGTTTTACTCGATGACTTTCCGTCAATTACTATGAACTGTGACCTCTCTGACAGGAAATCACAAATCTAGTCACATAACTGAGACGACATTCCATAAGCACGCAATTCTACTACGAGCCACTTGTGTGGTGCAGTGTCAAAAGCCTTACGGAAATCCAGGAATACGGAATCGATCTGCAATCCCTTGTCAATAGCACTCAGCACTTCATGTGAATAAAGAGCTAGTTGTGCTTCACAAGAACGATGTTTTCTAAACCCATGTTGACTGTGGGTCAATAGACCGTTTCCTCCGAGGTAATTCATAATGTTCGAACACAATATATTAAAATTAAGAAATAATTCCTGAACAGAACATCTGGAGTACTTCGTTACAAGGATGTGAAACGGGGGGCGTAATGAAACGTGATTTTCGGGTACAAAGCTTGAAAGCAATGGAAAAGTGGAAGCATGCTGAAAGTAAGCTGGAAATAAAAATTCAAACGAGTATGTCTTCAAGGAAGTAGGTGAAAGAACGAAAGTGATCACTATCATAGAAAAGCGGATAACAAAATTCTTTGGTCACATTTTACGTCACAGTGAATTGTTGACCACCACATTGGGAGAAGGAAAAAGGAGCGTCGCAAAAAAATTATCTGGATTCTATGACGTACGGATTTAAAGTCAAACAGTATATGCACTGAAACGCTCAACAAAGGAGAGACTAATACGGTTGCAGCGAGGAAGCCTACCTTTTTTAAAAGGAGAAAAGAAAAGTAAAGGTATGATATGTAATTTGTTGCTCACAAGAGTGGATTCCATTTATGCAAGTTACAATCAAAATTCTGATTCTTCTAACAGAGCTGAAGCTGACCACTGTGTAAGTCACTGTTCATCTCATCGGCTAAAGCTTATATTTGACAAGATTTTTCTCACTTTTTAGACTGTTTTTGGGCGCTAAAGATCAAATTTTAAAAGAAAATTTTATCAAGTGGAAACCAGCATTGTTTACTTAACAGATTTCTTTACTAAATTTGAGGGTAACTTGCAGTTACAAAGTGACAGTTCAAATATGAGAAAACGAAGTCCAGCATTTCAGGTTTTCCTGTCAGAATTAAACCTGTGAAGCAAAACTTTGGACGGCGCGCATTTTCCCAGTTTCCCAATGATGACGTTTCAACCTATGTTCAACATTTAAATCTCCTTCACACAGACTGTGAAACTACGTTTGAGGATGTTTTGACTGTGAAAGTACGACAGTGGATTACCAGTCCACACAGAGACATTGAGGAAACGGATGTCTTATTACAAGAAGAAACGAGCAGATTAACCACTAACGAAGAACTTAAGGTGTAGTTTAGAGAGGGAATCGGCAATTTTGGCTTATACTTCAATATGGACTAACAGGAGAAAGTTTTTGATAGCGTTTTTCATCTCCATATCTCGTGGAAAGTGGTTTCAGTGCCGCTGACAATCACTTTTTTTTCTCTTTTTTTCTTTTTTTTTAAAGGAAAGAAGAGAGAGAGAAATTGTAAAGCATTGACCGTGGAGATTTAAGGTTAAACCTAGTTGAACTGAAGCCAAATATTGAAAATTCGCTAATAAAGCATCAGGTTTACCTCTCCGATTATATATTAATTCAACTAGATTTGCATTTTGTGTCGTTTAAATTAATAAATGTGTAAAATACACAGGAAGTTTCAACAAAAACGCTTTCAGTCATAATTTTTTTCGTAATTTTAGTAAATTACAAGGTGCATTTCGGGCCCTGTGGTTCCATCTTCAGGCCATTCTTTGAATAAACCCAATGTCGTATTTTAATCCGGCCCTATATGGATCGGACACGAAACAATATTCTAATATAGACCGTAAATATATTTCGTAAGCTATCTCTCCTGTAAACAAGCTGCATTTTGCCTGTTTCCTGCCAATGATTCTAAACCTCCAGTTCGCTTTACTTTGTAACTATGCCTACGTGACCTTTTCACGTCACAGCCACGTATGTTGTTACTTCTTGGCAAGTTGGCTCACAGTTCACATGGTCAAAACTCAGTGCACAAGCACCGGAGGTTGCCGACCGATCGCCGTGTCATCCACTGCCAATGGCGTCATTGGTTGCAGCACGGAGGGGCAAGGGATCAGCACACCGCTCTTCCAGGCATTGCCAGTTTTTATTATCTGAAGCCGCTACCGAACGATCAAGTAGCTACTCAGTTGGCCTTTCGAGGTTGAGTGCACCCAGTTCCAGCCCTTTCACAAAGGAAAAATCTCTGATAGTATAGGGGATGGAACCTGCATCCTCTACATGACAGTCAGCTGCGGTGATCACTCAGCTAGGGTGGCGCACGTGTGGTCAAATGCTGCTCCATATTTACTTTTTACAGGGTGCTCAAATTTACAATACGCTACGTTAAGCGTTAACTGGCAATATCTATACCGGCTTGCTAATTTATCAGATTTAACTGAATACACCACTGTCGATCAAAACTGCAACACCAGGAAGGACAGCAGAAAACGAAATTGTGCAGAATAGTAGACAGAATACGTGTTTAAATTTGAAAGTGATATGGGAGTGTACGAATTGCGAAGCTGCCACTCTAGTAGTAACAGCCGCTGTATCTTGGCTGCGCTTGGGTGACAGATGCAGGTCCGATATTCTATGCCCTTTCAATTCGGCCCCAGAATTATATGCTGTGAAGTCATAGTACAACTGTATCACGACATAGTACTGAGATTATGATGCACCAACTGTCAAAACTTGTGATTTTTTAATTTAAAAATACGACGTGTTTCTATGAGACGTAATTCTATTATTAAATTCGATAAGACAAGGAAAACAGAAATCAATACTTCGCATTACAATACTTACTTACAAAGACGTAACGGAAATCTGTACGTATTGCACTTGTATTATTACGCACCTGAAAATTATCATGCCATTGTTACAGTCAAAAATAATGAGCATACAGTAGACATACACTGAAGCGCCAAAGAAACAGGTATTGGCATGCGTATTCAAATACAGAGATATGTAAACAGGCAGAATACGGCGCTGCAGTCCTCAACGCCTATATAAGACAACACGTGTCTAGCGCAGTTATTAGATCGGTTACTGCTGCTACAATGGCAGGTTATCGAGGTTTAAACGAGTTTGAATATGGTGTTATAGTAATCGCACGAGCGATGGGAGACAGCACCTCCGACGTAGCGATGAAGTGGGGATTTTCCCGTACGACTATTTCACGAGTGTACCGTGAAAATCACGAATCCGGTAAAACATCGTATCTCCGACATCGCTCGGCCGGAAAAAGATCCTCAAAGAAGGGGATCATCGACGACTGAAGAGAATCGTTCAACGTGTCAGAAGTACAACTCTTCCGCAAATTGCTGCAGATTTCAATGCTGGGCCATCAACAAGTGTCAGCGTGCGAACCATTCAACGAAACATCATCGATATGGGCTTTTGCAGCCGAAGGCCCTCTCGTGTAACCTTGATGACTGCACGACACAAAGCTTTACGCCTAGCCTTGGCCCTACAACATCGGCATTGAACTGTTGATGACTGAAAATATCTACAAATACTTGTTTCCATTTACTACCAGCGCCTAATAGATGCAGACATGGCTGAGCATGAGCTTCAATTACGTCAGCACATGTTCCACATGCGAATGTAACGAGAAGAGACATTAATGCGTGTTTCAATGAAAGGTCCTGCCTACTACGCACTTCGTAGTGATTTCGAGACTGTAGATATAGATGAAGTCATCGATGTGTGGCTGCTTCGGCGGCCATATTGCAGCAGGAATGCAGTATACGTTACCCTCTTCTGTTTTCAGTAGCGTCACGCTCACAAACCATTCTGCTGAGCGTCGTAAAAATACTCGTAACTGCAGTTTTTACGATCCAGCAGCGAGAACATCAGTTAATGTGTGGATCATAATGTCTTATTGTAAGTGCAGACAAACTGTTACAGGCACCAAGGCCTTAGCGGACATTGTGAGATCTGGCACATAAATATTTTGCCACTGATTTCGCCATTGAATTCCTCTCCCATATTGTGTATGATCTACCAGTGGCTTGTTCTACCATTTCGCTAATAATTGTTTGTGCAGCTTTCTGTAAAATTTTCAAATGAAGTTCAAATGTGTGTGAATTTTTCAGGAACCATACTGCTGAGGTCATCGGTCCCTAGACTTACACACTACTTAAACTAACTTTTGCTAAGAACAACACTCGAACGTCCGGCGGGAGCGGCCGTGCAATCCGTGACAAGGCGCCTCTAACCGCGTGGTCGCACTGCGCGGCTCAAATGCAATTTGCAACCAAATTAGGATAAGCGATTTCCAATCAGAAAGGCAAGTAATTTCCAGTGAACATGTAACTAATAGTTTTAAATTATAACTCCAGATACCACCGTACCAGAAGCTCTTTGTACGTAAAGTGAGAAGTATACATTATTCTGTATTTGACCCTGGTAGTATCTTAGATATTAATTTTACAAACTTAAATGCTGCCAACAACTTCGTTAGACTAGACAGTGGATTAGTTACTTCTGCACCTGATCCGTGTGTCGAAGTTTTTGTATTTGACTCATGTAACTCTAAATTTGTTTCAAATTCAAATGAATATTATCCACATGTTGCATACCGTTTATGAAGAAGTAGCCTTATTCTAAACGCTTCTTTTACAGGGAATCTACAAAAAGAGACTGCATACGAAACCCACACGCAACCCATAATGCAATACTCCTCAAACGGGTGAGCCTCACGCCAGACAGGAATAAGTGGGTGCTAAGTCTTTCACCGATTGAGCCGCAATCAGAGCACAGCCCAGGCAAACAATGTAGAATAATTTTACTGAAAAGTACATAATGAAGAATATCCCTCCTTTGGAGAAAAGGGAATTAGTACAGTAGTCTGTGAAAGTTCGTGATTAGCACTGAATTTACACAAGTGCAGTGTTACGTGGCTTTATGCTTAATTACAGACTTATTATTTTATCAGTTGATTTGTTTTCACCACGTAACGCCCCCTGTTTACGTCCTTCTTCGTTGCTGAGCGATGTATCACTTTTCGTTCTAACGCCGCAACTCTTTCTTTCCTATATCTTTACTACCTTTTATCTACATAAATGATGAACTATTGGTCTTGCCGTTTAACACTCTTTAATAACTGTGGAAGTATTACAGACATCGGGTCCCACCTAATGTGTCACCTGCCTATACGTTTTACATGAACCTTTCAAGACTCGATCGATCTGTTTACAAAGAGAAAGCAGAATATCTCTTCCTTTGACGTTGTCCAACAACGACCTAGGAAGCTCGACGCCCTCGCGGCCCAGGCTCTTCCATGCCTCGCGGTAGTTTGCAGCATTCGTTTTATTCCTTGCCCACTTGCCGCTACGTCGAACTTTCGTGGTGATCGTTGGTCAACGTCTTCCACGTTATCTGCAACATAAATAAACTTCCTTCCCACAGTATTTCTGAAAACCCAAAAACAAACCTAAAGAACATAATAATAATAACTGTTCTTACAATTATTCGTATAAGTCTTGGTCGATTTAATGAGGGGTGGGACAGGCCTAAGCCTTGTGACACCACACAAGCCTGAACTTAAGCTAAGGCCGTAATGATAAAACGGTCAAAGTTTAACATTCATTCGAAAGTAGAACAAAATAACATAGGGAAGGTCGACGGCTGACACAACGTTCCTGGTTGTCTCCGATGCAGAAGCCAAGTCCTGGTGATGGGAAAGGCAGATGCTGGCGGCTATTTCGGACGACATTGGGTGGTCTGGCACGGTGTTGTAAGTGGACAAGGTTTTGATCGAGACTCTAAAGGACTGCGGGTGAGGTCGGCGTCTGGCCCAGAGATCGATGAAAGATTCCTCAGAGTAGCCTTAAACACCCAGATACTAGAGCAACTATTAGCGATCACATGGCCTGTGGAGGCAAAAGGTTCCACAGAGTCAGCAACTTGGCATAGGTAGCGTGCGTGATTGAAGCTTTTGTCGTCTGCTGACGTAACCCCTTCGGTGTTAGGCCGCTGGTACACCACTGCCGTGAGAAGGGTTGCCAGTACGTAGAACGTAGAGCCTCCATTGGAAATATTAAATGTAAACAAATAAGGGCAGCACGAATGGTGACATATTTGTTTAACAAATGGAAGAGCGTCATAGAAATGATGACAACCTGAACAGGCAGAAGCTTGAAAGTAGGCACCAAGTATGCCACTAAATCCTACTTACAGAGTTTTAAGAAAAAGTATTTAACGAGGAGCCTAGGAACGTGATAGAGTCCCAAACGCGTCTCTCATGTAAGGACCACGAAGACGAGATTAGACTAATCACAGCACGCACAGAGCCATAGTTATTCATCTACCGCTCCAAACGCAAGTAGAACGGAAACCGTATGGGAATGGGAAGTACACTCTCCCATACACTGCAATTGTTTTAAAAAATGGTTCAAATGGCTTTGAGCACTATGGGACTTAACATCTGAGGTCATCAGTCCCCTAGACTTAGAACTACTTAAACCTGACTAACCTAAGGACATCACACACATTCTTGCCCGAGGCAGGATTCGAACCTGCGACCACAGCAGCAGCGCGGCTCCGGACTGAAGCGCCAAGAAGCGCTCAGCCACAGCGGCCGGCCACTGTGTTTTAAAAATAGATTGATGTGTACATGTAAATGATGATGTACAAAATTCGGATTAGACACATTTGATACAGTTTCATGTATTGGATATGTCGTTTACCAGAACGGAAAATGTTCCATCGTAGCACAAAAAGGCGAATATGTCTTGGGCACGGTAAGTGAGGTAAAAGAAGTGAACTAGCTCTTCGACTTGTGTGGGGCTTCAAAGACATTTAAATCAAAAAATCTTGATGTATTCGCGTTTATTTACTAGTTTACCCTACTTCCCCAGCGCAGTGAGCTCTGTTAGACCCACTCCCCCTTAAAAGTGTTGTGAGGGGTGTAAGAACAAACAGACAGAAATTAATGTGCTTCTGGAGAGTGGGATTCATCTAAAATGGGAAATAACCGAGAATGACGGTGCTTCTATAAGAGGATGTATCCCAGAGTGGGGATGCATACATCCTAAACTTTTTGACGCGTTTTGTCATATTGCACGACATGACAAATATCCTGCTGGATGGCACAATGGCATGTGTCACATTATATGATATGACATCATGTATCATGTTACTTCATTCGATACGGTAAATTACATTACTCGATACGGATACTAACACTAACAAGTAAAAAAGCGCGAACTCACTGATCAGCCAGAACAGTATGACCACGTACCTAACAGTCACAACTCCACCTTTGGAACGGATAACAGTGGCGACATGTCGTGGCATAGAAGCAATGAGGTCTTGGTAGGCCGCTGGAGTGAGTTGGCACAACATCTGCACCTGTGAGTCACGTAATTTCTGTAAATTCTGAGGAGGGGTTCGGTGAACTCTGACGCCAAATTCAATCACATTCCAGATGCGTTCAATCGGGTTCAGATCAGGCTTGGTAGGTGGGGGCAACGGCCTTGCAGCAGTGGATACACTGGTTCCCGTGAGATCACCGAAGTTAAGCGCTGTCGGGCATGTTCGGCACTTGGGTGGGTGACCTCCCAGGCCGCCATGCGCTGTTCTATTTTTCAGGGTGCACTCAGCCTCGTGATGCCAATTGAGGAGCTACTCGACCTATTAGTAGCATCTTCGGTCAAGAATACCATCATAACGACCGGGAGAGCGGTGTGCTGAACCCACGCCTCTCCCATCCGTATCCTCCACTAAGGATGACATGGCGGTCGGATGGTCACGGCAGGCCACTCGTGGTCTGACGACGGAGTGCTTTTTGTTGGGCGGGGAGGAGTAGGGGGGTGGGGGGAGGGGCAGAACGTCAATTGTAACTCGCTGCTGTGTTCATCAAACCACGCCATCACACTCGTCGCCTTGTGACATGGCGCACTGTCTTGTTGAAAAATGCCACTCTGGTCGGGAAACATGACCATCATGATGGGGTGTATGTGGTTTGCAGCCAGTGTACGATGCTTCTTGGCCATCATGGTGCTTTGCACGAGCTCCATAGAACCCATGGATGTCCATGTGAATGTTCTCCAGAGCATAATGGGGAAGCCTGTCTCCGTCCCACAGTATAGGGGTGAAGGTACTGTGCCTGTGAAGACAACGGATTCGTGCCCTCCCTTCGGCATGATGAATAAGGTATCTGGATTCGTCAGACTCTGTCGCTGCGCCAACGTCCACTGCATATGGTCACGTGCTCATTTCAGTGGTAGTTGCCGATGTCCTAATGTCAACATTGCCACATGCACGTGTCGACCACTGGTGGGACCAATCGTTAGGAGTGTTCGGTGTACTGTGTGTTCAGACACACTTCTACTCTGCCCAGCATTAAAGTCTGATGTCAGTTCCGCCATAGTTTGTCGACTGTCGTGTTTTACCATTCTGCCCAGCCTACAAAGTCTGACACCTGTAATGAGGAGTGGCCGCCCAATCTCACGACGTGTAGACGTGGTTTTACCTTGGTTTCGCTACGTGTTGCAGACACTCACCACAGCACTCCTCTTACAAAGACTAACCGTGCAGTTTCCGAAATGCTCGTGCCGAGCCTCCGGGCCATAGCAATCTGCACCCGGTCAGACAGATCGCACGCCTTCCCCATTCTACACACGGACAGCGCGCTGACTGATACTACATGCACCGTGAGTATGTCTTACTAGCAGTCATTCCTCGCCAGGTAACGCTGCTATCGCCTGAAAGGATTTATATTGATGATAGGTCTGTGGTCATAATGTTCTGGATGGTCAGTGTACGTCAAGGTGTTTTGATTTAAATGTCTTTGAAACTGTGTGGTAACTCGAACAGCTTGTTCCCTTCTTTTACACCCCTAGTTCTACCCAGTGCATATTCACCTTTTCGTGTGCTGTTGTAGGAGCATTTTTCATTCTCGTTCCCAGCCTGTACTCTTCCATAATTTTGACATTAGACCGCCATAGCTTGGCAACCAGTGTTGATTTTTCTTGACTCATGCGACGACTGATGCGGTATAGAGGTTTTTATTGTCTTTCGAACCATGTTACTTATATTGCGGCAACGGATAAAGCTCTCACAAACAACTGGAGGACCATTAACTACATGTATATGTCTGCCTTCTTACAAAATTTGAACCGATTCGCCGAAGTTTGGAACATCGAAGTGGCGCGCATAATAAAACTCACAAAAATGTGTATTTTTTTATGTAAAATCCGAATGAAGCTAGATTTGTGAAAGCGAGTTTTCAATTTTGTCGCAAGAATCCATTTTTTATTTATGCGATTCAGTTTAAGCTGTTTCCGCACAGTCTTTTCCAGATGGTTAAAACTTATCTTAGACCAAGGTCCAGTATATCGATGGACAAAATTTGAACCCTCAGTCTTGTTCCTGTCCGGAGTTATTTAAGGGTGACTGCTTTTTACGTAAAATCGGAACGATGGTGACTGTTTTTGCACTTAAAATGCTAACGGTGGGCGAACAAATTGTGCCAATAGGTGACCATTAATTACAACCCAGTTAAAATGTTTTGCAAAAGCAATTAATCGATTCGCACTATTTACATGGGTGTCAGCTACGATTCGTCTTTCAAATCTTGCATATTATACAATACTACAGCTACAGTATGACGGATGCTCGAATGGTTATACAAATGATACAAAAACGTTTTATTCAATGTTCCTAGTTCAAATAGGCTGGCTCTGAGCACTATGGGACTTAACATCTGTGGTCATCAGTCCCCTAGAACTTAGAACTACTTAAACCTAACTAACCTAAGGACATCACACACATCCATGCCCGAGGCAGGATTCGAACCTGCGACCGTAGCAAACGCGCGGTTCCGGACTGAGCGCTTAGAACCGCTAGACCACCGCGGCCGGCCAGTTCAAATAGGAACCGAACGCCATGCCCCCCGTCCCCCCCCCCCCCTCCAAATCGTAGTTCTGCGCGTGGTCTTTTCATACGTATTTGTTACAGACTACCGCGCTCTTATGGTTTAAAAAACAGTGTACTATAACAAAGGAAAACTGTTCCTAAACAGAATTTTCCAGAGCACGTCTTTTCACCGTGAGTGTCACGAAACAAATCATCTGCGAATTCACCTTTTGTTTGTATATCTTATGGGCACCACTTTAAGACTATGTATTACACAGAAAATGTTGTGGGGAAGACAAATCAAATACTGCGTTTTATTGACAGAACAATTGCAAGGTGCAACAAATCTACTAAAGAGACTACCTACGCTACACTTATTCATCCTTTTCTGGAGTACTGCTGCGCGTTATGGGATCCTCTCCAGATAGAATTGACATAGGAGGTCGATAAAGTTCAAAGAAGGGCAGCTCGTTTCATGTTATCACGAAACAGGCGAGAGAGTGTCACGGACACGATAAGCGATTTGGGGAGGCAGTCATTAAATGAAAGGCTCTTTTCGTTTGCGGCGACGTATTTTCACGAACTTCCGATCACCAACTTTCTCCCCCGGATGCCAAAATATTTTGTTGACTTCCACCTACATAGGGAGTAGTGGCCATAGTAAAAAGGCAAGAGAAATCAGAGCGTGCACGGAAACATTTAGGTTTTCACTTTTGAACGTGCTATTCGAGAGTGGAACGTTAGAGGAATAGTCTGACAGTAGTTTTACGAAGCCTCTGGCAAACACTAAGAGTGAGTTGCATAGTAGTGATTTAGATGACGACGTAAATATGAAGTATTGGGCGGTCGCAGACTGGGATAATTTCATTTCTAAATGTAAACGGTGAACGTAACAGGGACATTTTACTAGTTACATTACATTTACCACTATCCTATTTTTACGGTAATAAAACAAGGCGGATGGATGTTCAATTTGATTCACTGTTGGTTAGTGTTGCCTCTGCATGGTATTCGACCTCTTGTTAGTTCATCGCGCGTTCAGAGGGTTTGCCGTGACGTCAGGGAAACTTTTGTGTTACTTCAGAAAACTAGGTTTTGAGTGGTACTGTTAGGGATTAGCCTTGGTTAGAGGGTAGGTTTTCGCTGAAGATTGAGCTGCACAGTGAAAACGCCCATGGGTGAGAAACAAGTCAGTATCGTCGTAGCCGCGGTGCTGATAGATGGGAAGGCCTCAAATGTCCAACAAATTTCAAAAGTTGCTCTGAACTCGGAAAATCGATTAGTCGTCGTGGACCCTACTGGACGGAGGAAGACAGGTCCGGCGTAACAAGAACGCCAAGTATTCTCGAAGTTCTGAATCGTGAGGACGAATGTTGGGCTCTTACTGCGCCCATATGTGGTTTTGTGGCTTCACATGTGCTGCACTGACTGCTGGTTGACAGTTACGAGTTTCTGAGCCAAGTATGACGTAATTTAGCTCAAGAGGGTGTTCTTATCCGATGACAGTCTTGTTTAGAGTGGAGAGCTGGCAGTCAGCTGGTGGATGTAGCTTCACATCCCCTGATTAGGTCACAAAACACTAATATAAAGTAATTCTACAGTAGCAGGCACTAGAGCGCACATAATTGTTCCCAACAGAGTCATTGCACTCAAAACAAGGTCGACGGAAGTTACTATAAACGATCTGAAAAAATAGAGTACACACTAAGACAAAAAAGGAAACAAGACGCCAGCCGGTGTGGCCGAGCGGTTCTAGTCTGGAACCGCGCGACCGCTACGGTCGCAAGTTCGAATCCTGCCTCGGGCATGGATGTGTGTGATGTCCTTAGGTTAGTTAGGTTTAAGTAGTTCTAAGTTATAGGAGACTGATGACCTCAAATGTTAAGTCCCATAGCGCTCAGAGCCATTTGAAACAAGACGCACCACGGGGGAATTAATGTGATGTACATGTACAGACAAATAAACTTTACAGTTTCATAAAAATTGGATATTTTATTCAAGAGAAAGAGGTTCACAACCCGTTAGTCCATCTCTGACCCTTATGCAAGCTGACATTTGGCTTGGCATTGATTAATAGAGTTGATGGATGTCCTTCTTAGGCATATCGTGCCAAATTCTCTCCAGTTGGTGCCTTGCATCGTCAAAATTCCGAGGGTGTTGGAGGGCCCTGCCCAAAGCGCTCCGTTTTTCTCAAATGGGGACAGATCCGGAGACCTAAGGTAGGGTTTGGAAAGCACGAAGACAAGCAGTAGAAACTCTTGCGTATGCGGGCGAGCATTATCTTGCTGAAATGTAACTCCTCTATGACTTGTTATGAGGGGCAGCAAAGAGAGGCGTATAATATCGGCGACGTAGCGCTGTACTGCAAAGGTGCCGCTGATGAGAACCAAATGGATCCTACTATGAAAAGAAATGACACCTCAGACTTCGGCGTGGAATCTCAATGACTGAAGTAGAATTGTTTTCAATGATACCACTTCCAACTGAGCCCCGATGACTTGCGAAGACGTGTCTGTAGACATCCTTGACAGCGGTGGGATGTCAATTAGACTGACGCCTGTCACATGTCCTGACAACCAGGAGTGTTAACCTCGGGGTGCTATTTCTTCGCATAGCAGGACCCATATGGTTGTCTTCTGGGGCACCGTTAGAAGCGCAGCGGTACGCCGACAGTATTGTATGCACCGGTTCGTATTCCTTCGTGGAAAACCATCCTGGGCTTACATTTCAGCAAGATAATGCCCACCCGCACAGCGCAAGAGTTTTTACTGTTTGTCTTCGCGCTTGCCAAACCCTGCCTTGACACCTTGGCCAGCAAGGTCGCCGGATTTCTCCGCAGTTGAGAAAGTTTGGAGCATTACGGGCAGGGCCCTGGAACCAGCTCGCAGTTTTGACGATCTGACACGGCAACTGGGAAGAATTTAGCACGATATCCCTCAGGAGCACATCCAAAGGGCCAGAGGTGGACCAATGCTTTGTTAACTTGCTCAGTTTGTGAAGCTGTTTCTCTTGAATAAATCATCCAGTGTTACTGAAATTGAAATAATTTGTTTGTTCGTATATGTTCATCAAATCTGTCGATTACCGATCAATTCGGATAATTCTTGCGTAGTGCGCCGTTTTCTCTGTCTTTGAGTGTATTTTTCGCATTTAACTCACTTGTCTAAAAAAAAAGAGCATTACTTAGCTTGTTTGTCATTAAGGATATTGACATCCTTAATTCCAAGAACTATTTTGGTTCTGGAGTCGGATTTTTAACTGCTGCAAAAGTCGTATTAAGATTCGTAGGTTGTATTACTTAAATAAGGATTTGACAACAAGAAGAAAATTGCACTGATAAATACACTCTTTTTACAGGCAGGTAGTTTTGACATGCCACCAGCTTTGCCGCAGTGGTAACACGGTTCCCGTCAGGTCACCGACGTTAAGCGCCGTCGGGCTGGGCTAATACTTGGATGGGTGACCATCCGGTCTGTCGAGCGCTGTTGGCAAACGGGGTGCTCTCAGCCCTTGTGAGGCAAACTGAGGAGCTACTTGACTGAGAAGTAGCGGCTCCGTTCTCGTAAACTGACATACGGCCGGGAGAGCGGCTTGCTGACTACATGTCCCTCCATATCCGCATCCAGTGATGCCTGTGGGCTGAGGATGACACGGCGGTCGGTCGGTACCGTTGGGCCTTCCAGGGCCTGTTTGGAGGGAGAGTTTTGCCATACATCATCTTCACCTGAAGTGTAGGCATAACTAATATTATCAGAGAGTAATTCATAATATCATAAGTGCCCTTGCCTGTAATTGACTCACAACCAACGTGCTCCTACCTTAGAAAAAAGCCTGCGCTTGAGTAAACGTGAAGTGTGTAGTGGCAAATGTAGATATTTTAGCCGGCCGATGTGGCCGAGCGGCTTTAGGCGTTTCAGTCTGGAACCGCGCGACCGCTATGGTCGCAGGTTCGAATCCTGCCTCTGGCATGGTTGTGTGTGATGTCCTTAGGTTAGCTAGGTTTAAGTAGTTCTAAGTTATAGGGGACTGATGACCTCAGCTGTTAAGTCCCATAGTGGCTGGCTCTGAGCACTATTGGACTTAACTTCCGAGGTCATCAGTCCCCTAGAACTTAGAACTACTTAAACCTAACTAACCTAAGGACGTCACATACATCCATGCCCGAGGCAGGATTCGAACCTGCGACCGTAGCGGTCACGTGGTTCCAGACAGTCCCATAGTGTTCAGAGCCATTTTGTGTGTATTTTAGATCCGTTAGTTTCTTTCTGTTAATGCATTTTATGTAATACAACGTCAGTCCAAAAAGATTCTAGACTGGATTAATAAAAAAAGAAAAAAACAGAGAAAGGATAAGGTAGATGTTTTAATGCTTCAGGTGTTCTATATAATCGCCGTCCCACCCTCTCAGTACAACGCACTAACGGTTTGTACAACCATGTGAAACGGTTAGAAAAGTGCTTCTTTGTGATCTTAGCTTGCGCGTCGCTACAGCTTGAACGGCGGTTATGTCGTCAAACCGTTGACCCTTCATGTGAATTTATGCCCATTCTCGTTTTGTTGTAGATTCGTAGTGATAACATCAAGGTATCGACACTCGATAAGATCTTCTGCAGACAAGAACTGTTCGCGTTTTTCATTACAATCACGTAGCGGCAGGCGTCGACTCGTCGTTGTTTTCGTTCTGGAGACATTCTGGAGAATGCCTTGAACTCTTGATTTAGAGGCGTTGCTCTATTGTGATTTGTGACACAACAACACTGACATGCTACGACCGCACGTCTGCTACTTGACACTGCCTGCTCACAACTGACTGGTCGAATGCACGACTATTGTTTACAGTGGTTAGTTCAAGCTGCCACCGAGAATACACTTCGTGTATTTCGTAACGGCTGTAGCCGCCGCAGTGCATTGCAGCGTTCTTCTTAACAACACAGGTACTGTAATATAGCACAATTCGAGAGTGTCTATTCTACGGTACGCCGTTCAGCTTTTCTTACTGCAATCTTTCTTATTGTCCTAGTCTCAATTCGTGCATCACGACAGGTAATACCATTGCCCTTATTATACAAACCTTCGTTGTTACAACTATACCTCTGGTCCTCACGGCATTGTCAACGTTGAACATTGCCTTTCCGCCAAGTAACAAGCGTTCCTAATCCTTTAAATCACCGTCTCTTACTGTTAACGAAGACCTATTAAGTTTCGTCTGAGAGAAAAAAAAAAGATGAAGGGCAGGAAGGGAGCGAAACCCAGGCGCATTAATCTACCCTTTCGAATAACACACTTAAGCGCCAAAGAATCTGGTATAGGCATGTGTTTTCAAATACAGTGATACGTAAACAGGCAGAATAAGGTTATCAAGCTTTAAGTGAGTTAGAATGTAGTGTTATAGTAGGAGCACGAGCGATGGAATACAGGATCTCCGAGGTGGCGACGAACTGAGGATTTTCCCTTACGACCATTTCACGAGTGTACCGTGAATATCAGGAATCCGGTAACACATCAAATCTCCGACATCACTGCGGCCGGAAAAAGATCCTGCAAGAACGGGACCAACGACGACTGAAGAGAATCGCTCAACGTAGCAGATTGCTGCAGACGCATTGATGCAGATTTCAATGTTGGGCCATCAACAACTGTCACTGTGCGAACCATTCAACGAAACATCATCAATACGGGCTTTCGGAGCCGAAGGCCCCTCGTGTACTCTTGATGACTGCACGATACAAAGCTTTACGCTTTGTCTGGGCCTGTCAACAGCGACAATGGACTGTTGATGACTGTAAACCTGTTGCCTGGTTGGACGAGTCTCGTCTTAAATTATATCGAGCGGATGGACGTGTACTGGTGTGGAGACAACTTCATGAATCGATGGACGCTGCATGTCAGCAGGGAACTGTTCAAGCTGGTGGAGGCTCTGTAATGGAGTGGGGCGTGTGGAGTTGGAGTGATATGGGACCTCTGATGCGTCTAGATATGACTCTGAGAGATGACACGTACATAAGTGTCCTTTCTGATCACCTGAAACCAGTCATGGGTATTCTGCATTCGGACAGACTTGGGCAATTCCAGCAGGACAATTCGACACCCCATACCTCCAGAATTGTTAGAGAGTGGCTTCTGAGTTTAAGCACTTCTACTGGCCAAGAAACTCCCCAGACACGATCATTATTGAACATATCTAGTATACCTTGCAACGTGCTGTTCAGAAGAGATCTCCATGCCCTCGTACTCTTAGGGATCTATGGACAGCCCTGCAGGATTCATGGTGTCAGTTCCCTCCAGCACTACTTCAGACATCATTCGAGTCCATGCCACGTCGTGTTGCGGCACTTCTGCTTGCTCGCTGGGGCCGTACACGATACTAGGCAGGTGTAGCAGTTATTTTGGCTCTTCTGTGTACCAACGGAGCTGCTAAGCTTAACGTGTAGTCGATGACTGACGCATTGTGTACACGACTGTGGTAGTCCATTTTGTTACTGTTGTATTCACCAAATGCTCTTGCTGTCAAACACTAATAAGCGGCAGAAAGTTACCGAAAGTAGTTACTAATATTAAGGTGGCTTTCTTGTCCGCATAACTATACAGACTTGTCACAGGGGCACAAAGGTTTAGGAAATAGCTAAGACAAAGTGATGGCAGTATGAATTAGCAACAATTTGCTAGACACGCTCAGTTTCGCGGTCCGCTGAAGGAGGGCCTGATGCGGCGAGGGCCGAAAATGGAATGTCTAGCACCATCCAGACATGAAAACTGTGCCCGATCCGCCTAGAGACCAGTCTCAGGGAGCACCTGAATAAGATAGCGAGTCACACCGTCGAAATATCGCGCGAGAACGACGGGAACAACCTGCAGAAAACCCGATTATTCAACGTGTCAACATATCGCCGGAAAAGCCTGAAGAATTTGTCGTGACTACGTGCCGTTCGAACGCCATTCCATCCACCATGATGACCTCTCTTACGCAAAGCTTTTCTTTCCACTGGATTCGTATTTGAAATGAGAAAGTTTCAAGATTACGTTTCCCGTGGTTCTCTGTTTTGAGTGAGACGATTGCTGGAACGATTGCTTTGGAAGGGAAAACGCTGGTTATTTCCCTGGCCTCGTGCGATGTGAGATTGTACTCTGTCTCTAATAACCTCCTCGTCGGCGTGACGTTAGCCCTTACTACACTTTATACTGATGCGTAAGGAAAAAAGGCCACGGTGCCAACAGAAATGAATACAGTTGCGAATATGAATTACATTCGCTTGTATATCAGAATGATGAGAACAAAAATTTGTGCCGGACCGGGACTCGAAACCGAATTTCCCGCTTTACGCTACCGGTCGCCTTAAAAGCTTCGCCTCTGCGTCCACGAATCACGGCTAGAGGCAAACTTGCAAATGTCGTCGTCCCTGTGTCACAAACTGCACTCTAGATTACATATACTCCCGTCCAGGAAGGACATATTTATTGAGAGTCAAGGGCCTTTTATTGGCAAATAAATACGAAATAGCAATGGCGGAAGGTGCACGTGCCGGTCGACCTGGGACCGGACCGCAGCGACGCACGGATGCACGCCAAGACTGTAGGATCCTACGCAGTGCCGTAGGGGACCGCACCGCCACTTTCCAGCGAATTAGGGACACTGTTGCTCCTGGGGTATCGGCGAGGACCATTCGCAACCGTCTCCATGAAGCTGGGCTACGGTCCCGCACACCGTTAGGCCGTCTTCCGCTCACGCCCCAACATCGTGCAGCCCGCCTCCAGTGGTGTCGCGACAGGCGTGAATGGAGGGACGAATGGAGACGTGTCGTCTTCAGCGATGAGAGTCGCTTCTGCCTTGGTGCCAATGATGGTCGTATGCGTGTTTGGCGCCGTGCAGGTGAGCGCCACAATCAGGACTGCTTACGACCGAGGCACACAGGGCCAACACCCGGCATCATGGTGTGGGGAGCGATCTCCTACACTGGCCGTACACCACTGGTGATCGTCGAGGGGACACTGAATAGTGCACGGTACATCCAAACCGTCATCGAACCCATCGTTCTACCATTCCTAGACCGGCAAGGGAACTTGCTGTTCCAACAGGACAATGCACGTCCGCATGTATCCCGTGCCACCCAACGTGCTCTAGAAGGTGTAAGTCAACTACCCTGGCCAGCAAGATCTCCGGATCTGTCCCCCATTGAGCATGTTTGGGACTGGATGAAGCGTCGTCTCACGCGGTCTGCACGTCCAGCACGAACGCTGGTCCAACTGAGGCGCCAGGTGGAAATGGCATGGCAAGCCGTTCCACAGGACTACATCCAGCATCTCTACGATCGTCTCCATGGGAGAATAGCAGCCTGCATTGCTGCGAAAAGTGGATATACACTGTACTAGTGCCGAAATTGTGCATGCTCTGTTGCCTGTGTCTATGTGCCTGTGGTTCTGTCAGTGTGATCATGTGATGTATCTGACCCCAGGAATGTGTCAATAAAGTTTCCCCTTCCTGGGACAATGAATTCACGGTGTTCTTATTTCAATTTCCAGGAGTGTAATATACGGCCGACTGCAGTTCGTATTCACAATTGCGAAAATATTTGCTGTATTTCTTGATGACTGTGGTCACTGCAGCGCCTGTCCCTTCGAACATGCATGCATGTCCATCGTACTTGTTAATAACACAGGCACTGCTATTTCATAGATGTAATGAAGACTAATGCACCGACAATAAGAAAAGTTAACCCTAGTGAACATAGTGCACCAGATGAAATCGTTGTTAGTAGCAGTGGCCAGCTTTAACAAGTAAGATTCAAAAAATGACTCTGAGCACTATGGGACTTAACATCTATGGTCATCAGTCCCCTAGAACTTAGAACTACTTAAACCTAACCAACCTAAGGACATCACACAACACCCAGTCATCACGAGGCAGAGAAAATCCCTGACCCCGCCGGGAATCGAACCCGGGAACCCGGGCGGGGAGAAGCAAGAACGCTACCGCACGACACGAGCTGCGGACGAAAAGTAAGAACTGGGCACCGGAAGTCGTTCGATATCGAGAAGAATGCACGCTCCCTAAATCACTCATCCTTTACTTAGACTACGCCGAGTAAACGACACATGTTTATAAACCACTCATCCTTTACCTTGACTATGCCGACTGAAAACCACGTCAGTGTAGAAGTGTCGTAGGGATAACCAGCAGAAAATATCAGTCGAAATCGAATTTTGTTGACCTTCATTTCGCCGTCAAGGAGTAAGTTGTTGCCGATAACAGTAGATAGCAGAACAGCGTTCACACGGACACTGCGTGACCCTCTATTCACTCAGTGTTAGGTAACATCTTATTGTGATTCCATATCGCACGTAATCTAATTCGGTGAATGAATGTTCCAGATTAAGAGTACAAACTCACTCTTTCGCCGAAATGCTCTGCTCTGCATTTCGCTCTTCCTGCCTCGTGATGGGGAATGCCGTCTCACGAGATAGGCAGAGAGTGATAAGAAGTGATGGAAATTAGCTTTTCAGAAGGCTGATCAGGACCAGCTGGACAGAAAATAATCAGTGAAGATGTTCTGAAGCAGAAAACCAGAAAAATCCAATAACAGTTGCACAGAAAAGAAAAAGAAAACGTCCTTGTCGTTTATTGAGAGACAATAAATTTGTAACAGACGTATTGGAAGGAATAATCCTGAGAAAGAAAACAACAAGAATGCAATATATATATATATATATATATATATATATTGAAGTTTTTTTGGCAGTAACAAAGACCCAAAATTAACAAGAAACGAAGAATATAGCACAAAATAGGGGAGAATAGTTACAGTGAATAACTTTAATAAATCCATCAAAAAGGCTAGGAGAGTATTTTTGCTAGACAGAGTATATACATAGTTATTAGCATCCCACTTAGCAATCAGTGGACGTAATTTAGTTCCAATACAATAGACATAGAGGAATTATGGACAAAATTTAAATGGGTTGTAAATCATGCTCGGGTGAAGCATGTCCTGAGTAAGTGGATTAAGGTCGGAAAAGACCAACTGTGGTTTGATGGCGAAATTTTGGAAAATACTGAAGAAGCAGAGACTGTTGCACTGTATGGTCAAAAAAGAACACGTAAATGACGACAGGCACAAGTTAATAGAAATTCGCGTCTGTAAGAAGATCGATGCTCGAAGCTTACAAGTACCCCCTCATCTCTTAGCAAGAGATATACCGAGAACCCGAGAAAATTCTAATCTTACGTAAAATCACAAAGTGAACCGAATACTTCTATCCAGTTACTCGCTGACCAGTCTCGTGTGGTAATGGAAGACAACAGAAGAAAAGCCGAAGTTATAAATTTGTGGTTTAAGAAATCATTCACCCAGGAGAATCGTACAAATGTGCCGTCGTCTCACAGACTCCCGTACGGAGAATACAGGAATAGGCATCTCTAGCACAGAGAAGCATCCGAAATAGTTGAAAACAAATAAGTCGCCATGTTCGGATGGAATTCCAATTCGGTTTTAGCTATAGCTGTATTGCATAAGCTTGCATTTATCACGCATTTCTCATCCAGCGCGAAGTAACAAGCGACTGGAAAAAATGATTATCTTTATAAAGTCTAAGAAGTGTAAAAGAACGGATCCGCAGAATTACAGACCAATATACTAAACATCAGTTTTCTGCAGAATTCTTCAACACACTGTCCGTTCGAATATAATAAATTTCACTGACAAGGGAACCTCCCCATCGCACCCCCCTCAGATTTAGTTATAAGTTGGCACAGTGGATAGGCCTTGAAGAACTGAACACAGATCAATCGAGAAAAGAGGAAGAAGTTGTGTGGTACTATGAAAAAAATAAGCAAAATATACAAACTGAGTAGTTCATGCGTATGATCGGCAACATCTAGGATAGTATGAGCTCAGGAGCTCCGTGCTCCCGTGGCTAGCGTGAGCAGCTGCGGAACGAGAGGCTCTTGGTTCAAGCCTTCCCTCGAGTGAAAACTGGAAGTTTTTATTTTCAGTTTATGTGACAAACTCTTGTGTTTTCATCACTTTTTTGGGAGTGATTATCACATCCACAAGAAAACCTAAATCGGGCAAGATAGAAGAATCCTTTTACCCATTCGCCAAGTGTACAAGTTAGGTGGGTCGACAACATATTCCTGTCATGTGACGCACATGCCGTCACCAGTGTCGTATAGAATATATCAGACGTGTTTTCCTGTGAGGAATCGGTTGACCTATGACCTTGCGATCAAATGTTTTCGGTTCCCGTTGGAGAGGCACGTCCTTTCGTCTACTAATCGCACGGTTTTGCGGTGCGGTCGCAAAACACAGACACTAAACTTATTACAGTGAACAGAGACATCAATGAACGAACGGACAGATCATAACTTTGCGAAAATAAAGAAGGTAAACTTTTGACTCGAGGGAAGACTTGGACCAAGGACTTCTCGTTCCGCAGCTGCTCACGGTAACCACGGGACCACGGCGCTTCTGAGCTCAGACTGTCTTTGATGTTGCCTATCTTGCGCATGGACTACTCATTTTGCATATTTTGCTTATTTTTTTCATAGTACCACACAACCTTTTCCTCTTTTCTCGATTGATCTGTGTTCAGTTTTTCAAGGCCTATCCACTGTGCCAACTTATAACTAAATCTGAGGGGGGTGCGATGGGGAGGTTCCCTTGTGAGATGAAAAAGCTTCTCTCCACAAATCAGGACGGCTTTAGAAAACATATCGTGCGCGAAACTGAGCTTCCCCTTTTCTTGCATGACATCCTGTGCACTATAGATGAAGGGCAACAAGCAGAGTCCATATCCCTGAATTTCCGGAAAGCGTTTGACGAGATACCCCATCGCAGACTGTCCACAAATTTCCTTGCGTAGGGAGTAGGTTCTCAGATATGTGAATGGGTAGAAGTCTTCGTAAGTCATAACACCAGTACGTTGTCTGTCCTTGGCGACGAGTGTTTATCAGAGAAAATGGTATCGTTAAAAGTACCCCAGGGAAGTGTGATAGTACCTCTGTTATTGTCTATGTACGTAAATTATCTGGCGGACAGGATGAGCAGCAGTCTGCGGGAGTTTGCTGATAACGCTGTGGTGTGCGGGAAGGTTTCATCGTTGACTGACTGTACGAGGATACAAGATGACTTAGACAAAATTTCTAGTTTGTGTGATGGGTGGCAGCTTGCTCTAAATATAGAAAAATGTAAGTTAATGCAGATGAGTAGGCAAAACAATTCCGTAATATTCAAATATAACATTAGTAGTGTACTGCTTGATACAAGCATATCGATTAAATATCTAGGCGCAACGTTGCAAAGCGATATGGATGAGAAATCGAGAAATTTAATTAATACGCATGATGAATTATTAATGAGAATTGATCTAATTTGTAGTCTATGCAGTCTTGGGAACACAGACCGTTTTTGATTATTGTGATTAGAAGTTTGCTGGGTTAAGGCAATGTATGGCTTACATCAGTTTGCATATGGTTCGTGTGTTGAGCACATAAGTGTGGTAGGCAGATACCACTCATCACTGCTGACCGCCAGCATGACACACACATGGCAATGGTCCACCGCTCGAGTGAACCATTTCAGTATAAACAGAATGATATAAATAAACTCATCAAAGAATAGTTTTAGAGTGTAGTGTGCGATGATTTGTAGCGCAGCTCCTAGCTCCAAACGTCTTTTATCGTAGTGGCGCAGTAAGACAAATGTACTTCTTGATTCATGGCCTCACGAAATTGAACGCTTGCTTCAGTAATATTTGATTTTATACTATACATTGTGCTTTATATGTTACTCCTGAAGTCTGATAAGTGGTTTTTAATAAGCCTCGTTGTGTCACATAATTGAATCTAGACCTGAAAAAAATAAGAAAGATAAAGCCATAGGTGGTGAATCATCAAACCAAGTGAGAGGAATCTCGCCAAAACGAGTTCCCTGGCAAAAGCACTGAGAAACGGCTGGCACTCTCAGAGGCCGGGGCTGTATAGAGTAGGTGTAAGGGCTTCCCAGCGAAACGTCTGCAGCGTAGTCGAAACAATCTTGGAAAGATGAGGGCTTACACTGGAAAGCCCTCACACGTTATCAGTACTGTACGGATCCCACCCCATGCGATTTCAGTATTTTTGGAGCCCTGAAGAGAGACGCCCATGGGCGTCGATTTACACTACTGGCCATTAAAATTGCTACACCAGAAGAAATCAGATGGTAAACCGGTATTCATTGCACAAATATATTATACTAGAACTGACATGTGATTACATTTTCACGCAATTTGGGTGCATAGATCCTGAGAAATCAGTAGCCAGAACAACCACCTCTGGCTGTAATAACGGCCTAGATACGCCTGGGCATTGAGTCAAACAGAGCTTGGATGGCGTGTACAGGTACAGCTGCCCATGCAGCTTCAACACGACACCGCAGTTCATCAAGAGTAGTGACTGGCGTACTGTGACGAGCCAGTTGCTCGGCCACCATTGACCAGACGTTTTCAGTTGGTGAGAGATCTGGAGAATGTGCTGGCCAGGGCAGCAGTCGAACATTTTCTGTATCGAGAAAGGCCCGTACAGAACCTGCAACATGCGGTCGTGCATTATCCTGCTGAAATGTAGGGTTTCGCAGCGATCGAATGAAGGGTAGAGCCACGGGTCGTGACACTTCTGAAATGTGACGTCCACTGTTCAAAATGACGTCAATGCGAACAAGAGGTGACCGACATGTGTAACCAATGGCACCCCATACCATCACGCCGGGTGATATGCTAGTATGGTAATGACTAATACACGCTTCCAATGTGCGTTCACCGCGATGTCGCCAAACACGGATGTTATCATCATGATGCGGTAAACAGAACCTGGATTCATCCGAAAAAATGACGTTTTGGCATTGGAGCACCCAGGTTCGTCATTGAGTACACCATCGCAGACACTCCTGTCTGTGATGCACCGTCAAGGGTAACCGCAGCCATGGTCTCCGATAATCCATGCTGCTGCAAACGTCGTCGAACTGTTCGTGCAGATGGTTGTTGTCTTGCAAACGTCCCCATCTGTTGACTCAGGGATCGAGACGTGGCTGCACGATCCGTTACAGTCATGCGGATAAGATGTCTGTCATCTCGACTGGTAGTGATACGAGGCCGTTGGGATCCAGCACGGCGTTCCGTATTACCCTCCTGAAAACACCGATTCCATATTTTGCTAACAGTCATTGGATCTCAAACAACGCGAGCAGCAGTGTCGCGATACGATAAACCGCAAACGCGATAGGCTACAATCCGACCTTTATCAAAGTCGGAAACGTGATGGTACGCATTTCTCCTCCTTACACGAGGCATCACAACAACGTTTCACCAGGCAACGCCGGTCAACCGATGCTTGTGTATGAGAAATCGGTGGGAAAATTTCCTCATGTCAGCACATTGTAGGTGTCGCCACCGGCACCAACCTTGTGTGAATCCTCTGAAAAGCTAATCATTTGCATATCACAGCATCTTCTTCCTGTCGGTTAAATTTCGCGTCTGTAGCGCGTCATCTTCGTGGTGTAGCAATTTTAATGGCCAGCAGTGTAGGAATATGGAATCGATCTGAGATCCATTGTCGACAGCACTCATTACTTCATGGGAATAAAGAGCTAGCTGTGTTGCACAATAACGATATCTTCTGAATCCGTGTTGGTTATGTATCAATAAGTTATTTTCTTCAAGGTATTCATAATATTCGAGTACTGTATATGCTCCAAAATGCTACTACAAATTGAGGTCAGTGATAGGGGTCTGTAATCCAACGGGTTACTTCTTTTTCCTTTCTTGAATATTGGTGTGACCTTTGCTACTACGCTCATTAATATAATTTTTTCTATAGCATAATTAGCTACGTGTCACCAGTTTCAGTAATAGCTGAATGTAGGCTCTTCCCGCGGAGACTGTTGATGGCAAGCACTCGGTTTTTCATCCGGGAGGCAGTATTAAAATATCGCAACGTTTCGACGAGAGTTATACTTGTCATCTTCTGGCGAAGTGTCGAGATATGCGGATGCTGTGATATCTGTACTTGGTGAGTGCCCTTCTCCACCTCGATACGGGCGGCCGTATACGGTCCGTCCGGTGGACAGAGTGGGGGTTGAGGCTGCGTGTGGTAATGGTAGCGGGTACCCCGTTCGCCTCTGTGTATGGGGTTTCCGGCCGCATCTTGCCAGTTGGGCGGTGGTGGTCGCGCTCTCGTCGTATTGCCGTTAACACCTCATTCCATGCAGCACTTAGTGGGTATCCTTCGTCTCTGCTGGCAAGATTGTCGTGAACCCGTATTTCAGTGAATTCCTTTATGACCGTGTCCCAGTAGCCAGATGCTCGGCGAAGCACCTGTGTTCTGGTAGTCAACAAGTCGCACATGCCCCGTAGCGTTACGAAATACAACGCTGCGTTTTTCCATTGTGCTGTTGGCCACATTCTTAAGCGATGCTGTATATTGCTGGTATGTTCATTTTTAGTGGCCCTTACTCAGTGCTAAGTCACTCTTTCGTCTTCGGCAGCTATCGGATGACGGTTTTTATGTTGGATTTTTCGATTAGGATTGCAGTTTTGGCTAAGAGCTGTCCCAGGGACGAAAGGAAAGCGAGTTTCTTGTCTTCCTCTTCCTCTTCCCGATTTCCAGCGTCTTGTCTCTTCTTGAAGGCCCTACTAATCGCTTATCACTGTACCCATTTTTGCGGAAAACGTTCTTCAAGTGTTGTAGTTCGTCCAGGAAGCTTTCTATCACAGACGACGTGCGCCTTATCTACCGGGGTGTCAGCACTGTCTCCCATTGCACTGGATGATTCAATCTTATTCCTGTATACTGAATGGCCTATGGTACCTTTCGCCTTCTTCTTGTTGGTGCGTCCAGGAAAAGGAGACAGCCTTTCTCTCTACTGCCGTAGTGAAAGCAATGTTATGATGGATGCTGTTAAAGTGGTCCAGAAACTCGTCCTTTGCTTCTCTGCCATGGTCCGATACCACAAAAGTATCGTCGACGTAGCGGAAGAAGTACTTTCGTTTCTGGTGAGCGGTTTGAAGAGCCACCTTCTCAAAGCGTTTCATGTAGAGGTCTGAGATTCCTGGAACCAGTGGGGATTCCATGGCCGCTCCATCCATCTGCTCATAAAACTCTCTGTTGAACATGAAGTAGGTAGTCGTCAGTGCATGTTGCTTAAGTATTTTCACGTAATCGACTGATTTCTTAACATGACGGCTACAGTGTTCCACAAAGGGTCTTAGAATTGTCGCCAGATGTTTGGTTCAAATGGTTCAAATGTCTCTGCTGTATGGCACTTAACATCTGAAGTCATCAGTCCCCTAGAACTTAGAACTACTTGAACCTAACTAACCTAAGGACATCACTCACATCCATGACCGAGGCAGAATTCGAACCTGCGGCCGTAGCGGTCGTGTGGTTCAAGACTGAAGCGCCTAGAACCACTCGGCCACACCGGCCGGCTCAGATGTTTGGCCAGACCGTAATTGAGTGAATTGGTAGTACCCCTTCCTTGTGTATTTTCGGCAGTCCGCACAGGCATGGTGTCGCTGGTGCCCTGACTACAGGCGCCTCTGGTTGTGACAGAGTCATAAAAGAATCCACGACGGCGAAGAAGGGTACCAACTAAGGGGGGTGTGGGATCTCGCGTTAGTGGCAATACGACGAGAACGCGACCAGCAGCGTCCAGCTCGCAAGACGAGCTCCGAATGCCCACACAGAAATGCGAACGCAGCTCCTGCTACACCCACTACTGGAGCCTCACCCAGTCCCCCTCCCCCCCCCCCCCCTCCACCATCCGGACAGTATATTGCTGCCCGTAGCCAGGTGGAGGGAGGCACTCCACTAGTATAAATATCACAGCATCCGCGTATCTCGACACTTCGCCAGAAGACAATGAGTATGACACTCGTCTAAACGTCACGGTATTTTGACGCTGCCACCCAGGTGGGAACCTGAGAGTTTTTCACCAATTCAGTAATGTTTCACTAATGCCACACCTTTTTCTGAACCTTCTTGCGAGCTTGGAAATCTACTTCTGTATAGTTCCACTTTGTGATCTACCATCCTCTCAAGTGTTTTAATGGTAGCGTTACAGATTTGTACAACTTCATCTTATAGAGTTTTTCTTGTTTCCCTATTGGGATAACGCATACTGATTTCACTTCTTCCTGTGATGTTCTCTTCCCCCAAATTTCATTTAATATTGTGCACAGTAATTCCCTACCTTTAGCGACTATGTGATAAAGGACTGGGCAATGAATATTATCCTGTCCTGGGAACGCATTTAACGAAGACGACAGTGCTCTATTTAATTCATCGATCGGGAATTAGGTATTCAATAGCGATCTCATTCGTCTTCTGTGTCGCTTAATAATATTTCCGTTGAGTCCAGGGCAGTTCATTTAACAAATTCTTCGGCGATGTCTTCAAAACGAGAAGGTGAATTATGATGAGCATATTGTGATCACTAAATCATCTTAGCTTCTTCCCGTACCAATGATGACGGTGTTTGACCACCGAGACCCTCACAAAATTTATCCACTCATCTCTCTTTTCTTGTTTGAATATCCTCTTTGTTTTCGTTTGCACTCGTCCAGGATTCCTTCCATGGCTCTCCTTGAATGATATCCATTCAAGCTAAGCTACACATCGCCTTAGAATGGTCAGATGGAAAGCAAGCCCAATGCTCGTTTGAATGGAGTAAGCCACAATCAATTAATTTGTGGACTGAATAATAGTTAAATCAACTATGTTTGCTCGGAATCACTGGGATGTTACCTCCGTGAGTAGTATTACGTTGGATTCAAGCTAAAACTTTCGTATGAATATCAAATGAAATATCAAAAAGAACCAGTTAGTAAAAGGAGATGACTCTGAGGGAGCCAGACTAAATGTTGGACGGGTTTCATAAGTAACGTTACGAACACAATTTAATGGCCAGTTAACATTTATTTCACGGATGAGTTCATGTATGAACATCAATTACACACAGTGGAAATCACTGTAGGAATGCCTAACCTTGTACGTATGACACAGTAACTGCTTCAATAACTATTTCTTGACCTGTGGAAAAAGTCTCTGGTGCCCACTCACATTCATTCACAATACACACACATAAGGAAAAGAACGTAAAAATTTGTAAACCAGTTAGAAACACGAAGAACCAGAGAAACGTTAACTTCACTGATCGTCCATGTGATCGGTTGCCTGTATAGGAATTCTTCATCTCGGAGGTACGCAACATAGAGAAATATATAGGATAAAAGCAAATCCTGATTCGATTAGGAATTCAATTTAAACAGCACGCTTGAATAAATAGGAGAGCTGAGTTGAAAGCTCTCCACATGGCAGGAAAGGACGTGTTCTAGTTTAGCTAGCCAACACAAAGAAACACCGAACTCACGAATTGAATTTAAAATTAAGACACAGAAAAAGAATTCTAAACTAACAACGGATAACACTCACACACGCACATTCACACTTTCAGATTCACATTAACAGAAACAAGGCAGGGGTTGAACAAAGCGCTCTCCCATCACTAAGCACTGCTAAGACAAAGAATTGCGTTAAATGACTGAAATGTTAATAATCATCGTCGCACTCCAGAACTGACATAGATACTCCTCTATTATTTACCACAGTTATACGTCTAAGGAACATATTAGCACTTCAACAAAATCCTTACACATTGCAAGTACCTAACTTAAATTATAAGAGATGACCAGCACAGAAATCTTCACCTTACAATGACCCAGCGAACAGTGTTGTTCCATGCTACAGGACAGAGACCCCCAGGTAGTAGACGAAAGGGACAGAGAAATTACGTTCCGGCTATCTATTACAACTTAAACAGTAGCTGCTGACCAACCTCCCCTAATGTCTCTTTGGCCCAGCAGAACACTACTTCGTCTCTAAACAAATTTTGCCTAAACTGCCACTACCACTCAAAGAATCCATGCCCAAGAACCAAAGTGTATGGGAGCACCACACACAGACATTCACACAGACTCTCTCTAGCAGACGAATACGGAATGGAAAATGGAAGCACAGAAATATCACACAGAAACGTAATAAACAGTAAGGAAAAGGAAACGCAGGATTATATATACACTTAATATTTCAATAGATGTATGAAATGTAAAGGGTAAAGTGAGAAATGACAGTATTTTTCTATAAGGTGCCACTGTGGCTGTCTCACGAAGCACTCTGATGCTCATCCTTCTCCGCAGAACCGAAGGCACAGATGTACCGATCAGAAGAGATGAAAATAAATATATAAAGGCTGAAGGCAGCTCAATAGAGCCAACTGTATGGCGCACATTGAGACATTTCATCCTTTTGTACTATTTCAATGTTTCGCGATTCTTTTCTTCTAGCAACCAACTTTCCAACAATGCAGGCGAGGTTTAACTCCTTGATGTGAAAGGCTTATTCTGAGAGATCCCCTTTGTTGCTGCTCTTCCGTTGTATGAAGCATAGTTCTTATATGGATCAGCAGCATTTCCAAGTTTTTTTGCATTTCTACTGCCAGTTTTTTTTACCGGTAGATTTCTGCCAGTCACCTCTCTTAACTTTCCCTTTGTATCAGGGGAAAGCCGCTACATTTGATACTTTAGGCATCTGATTTTTCATTTACCTATAAAGAAGAGAGAACCTGAGGCCAGTGTTTCTTGTATGACGTTCCATGTAAATTGTGTGGCAAGGTTAGATGATCTTCGTGGGTGATCCACTATTTGGTGGGTCTAAACTTCCTTTTTTAAAGAATTCTGCTGTGATTCTCCCGAAACCGTCTTCTTTCCAACTTAAGTGGTGCGTTGCCGGCCGGTGTGGCCTTGCGGTTCTAGGCGCTTCAGTCTGGAACCGCGTGACCGCTACGGTCGCAGGTTCGAATCCTGCCTCGGGCATGGATGTGTGTGATGTCCTTAGGTTAGTTAGGTTTAAGTAGTTCTAAGTTCTAGGGGACTGATGACCACAGATGTTAAGTCCCATAGTGCTCAGAGCCATTTGAACCATTTTTTTAAGTGGTGGGTGTTAAAATCTCCCATTATCAATTTAGGGTTACGTACCGCAATCGCTAATCTGTAGAGTTGTTTTTTTGTCATCCGGTTATTTAGTGATCTATGTATATTATTTCACCATTTTGTGTCGTGCTATTGATCGCTGTCGCTTGAAAGTAGACATTTTGAACATCCAGGTAAATTGGCTTGAAGTCTATACCTTCCTTTACCATTAGTGCCTCACATTCTTTCCATCTTCCGCCCAAGTGCCGTCGTATCGCAGGCTGTCTCCTTATACAGACGTCTTTTCGAAACCAAATACGTACTTTTTCGTAAGCTGTGCCTTTGGGTCGCTTGAAAAGTATCATCGTACTTTGTTCACACCAGTTCTGTGTGAATGTGGAATATTTTACGTCGAAGAAACAGTACTGCGTCTCCCTATGTTACACTGATCTTATATGCGATGCAAGATTAGGACAAGGAAGTAAATCTCTACTGACCGAGCTCAGGCTAGCAGACAAGCAATGTTCTGTTTCGAAATGACGCCTGACAACTGCTCAGTTAAAAATTGCTGTGACAGCATCCTTAGCGGGCAACTGAGATACGAGTGTCGATGAATCTTGCTAACCGAGATAAGAGTTTTGCCCTCGACGCAGCTGTCAACAAACTTTAGAAACAATGATACGGAAGACGCAGCAGTCTACATGGCGCAGGGCACTGGTGCACGGAGTACGCGAGCTGTCAGCTGTGTAAATAATCGGCATGGTCGTTGTTAATCTATTGTGGAGCGACCGTTGCCAGATTTCAATGTCCGCCACCGGTACTT
This sequence comes from Schistocerca americana, assembly GCF_021461395.2. Taxonomy (NCBI): domain Eukaryota; kingdom Metazoa; phylum Arthropoda; class Insecta; order Orthoptera; family Acrididae; genus Schistocerca; species Schistocerca americana. Next base: position 230,269,343 of record NC_060123.1, read on the forward strand.
TTATGAGAAGATGAAATGAGATACGTCCGCGCTTTACCAGCAAGAGACAGATTTTAGGGGAAGTCCACTATAGTGTTTTTGTAGCGTTGAAAAAATTAACAAAAGAAACGAAGAGATGGAGGACGACGCGATGACTTTTACACGGAGAAAATGAAAGTTACTTACCTGTTGCTCGTCTTTTCAGCCATGGTGTTACCCTACTAATCAGCACCGACAGACTGGGCGAAGCGTGCAAGGTGCCTTGCCCTAAATACTTGTGTATTTCCCATGTTATCTGTAGGTTGAGTAGTCCAGGTTTTCAGAGGACAGATATTAGCCAATTTGGAGAGCGACAGTTCAAGTGTCAGAGATGCCAGTGAAGTGTACTCGAAATGCCCATCACCGCTTACATAAAAAGCGCGTAACTCCCCAGTTCTCAGAGTTAATTCTTTTTCAGAAACTTTCCAGTCACACTTCAAGGTAGTCCATGGAGGCAGACAAGTGTAGTCTCTGCCATACGCCCCTCTTTCAGATGGAGATTATGCGTTTAAGACGCGTGCCGATTTCATAAAGCCGATAAACAGGAGTCGCACTCTCGAGGTTAGCAACGTCTTCAGATTACAAAGATTCTGGCGTCATTAGCAAAAAAAGGTGCAGAATTCTTTCCTGACGACTTTAAAGAAACAGTTGACTTTCTGGCCCTGTACTAGACCCCCTGAACTTACGAGGTGCGACAATAAAGTAATTGATTTTCTTTGCAAGATATGGCAACCCTGTAGGCTTGCATAGGCGCAATGTCTTTGACCTTGGTCTATAAGCTGCTTCTAGTCCAAGAGGCACATCGATGCAACTGTTCAGTCGTGAGTTGTGCTGTAATAAGTTAACACATGTTTGTGTCTCTCGTCACGGAAATGGAACCGCATAATACTGCGCAACGGTATGCCACCAGACTGCTGATCATCTACAATCACTGCAGGTTGGAGACCATTCCTACAAGGGAGTGCAAGAATTCAAATACCTAGGGGCACTTTTCACTGAGAACTCGTCATGTGAAGCAGAGATCAATGCCAGAATACAAGCGGGAAACCGACCTTACCACAGCCTAGCACAACTGCTTCGGTCCAAATATCTCTCCAGACTGTTCAAGATTCGACTGTACAAAACCCTGATCCAGCCTGTTGTTCTATATGGCCGTGAGACATGGAGTATCCGGAAACAGGACTTCCATAAGCTCCTTGTTTTTGAGAGAAAAGTGCTTCGGAAGATCTTCAGCTCAGTTCTGGATGCAGATACAGGGGAATGGAGGATCAGATACAACCAAGAGCTTGAGGAACTATACCAGCAGCCCAACATAGCAGGAACTGTCAAAGCCAAACGAATGCAGTGGGCTGGCCATGTGGCCCGGATGGAGGATCACAGATGGCCTCGGAAGCTCCTGGATTTCACACCTACAGGAAAGAGACCGCCAGGGAGACCCAAGAAGCGTTGGAGGGATGGACTCCATGAAGATTTAAACCAAGTGTCAATAGATATGGACGAATGGCGGATAGCAGCATTGGACAGAATACAGTGGAGGAGGAAACTTGTAGATGCGTGCTGTCCACTGGGCCTGATCACGTAGTAGTAGTAGTTGTAGTAGTAGTAGGTATGCCATTTCTTTTTGCGTTAAATTGGGTGAAAACGCGACGACAACTTACGGTAAGCTTCAGAAGGCTTTTGCAGAGGAGGTTATGTCAAGAGCTCAAGTTTTTCGTTGGCATGAAATGTTTAGTGAAGGCAGAACGAATGTTGAAGATGAAGACCGCAGTGGACGTCCATCAACCTCACGGACGGATGACAACTTGTCCAGGGAACTCGTACGATCTGATCGAAGATTATCCGTGAAAATGATTGCAGAAGAACTGAACATCAGTCGAGAAACAGTTCGTCTAATAATAACTGAAGATCTTGGTATGAGAAAGATTTGTGCAAAAATGGTCCCCAAAAATCTCACATGACAACAGCGAGAAACACGGAAAAATGTGGCAGCCGGACTGTTAGAGCAAACGGAAATCAATCCAAAATTGTTGAGCCGTGTTATCACAGGTGATGAAAGTTGGTTTTTTCGGTACGATCCAGAGACAAAACGTCAAAGTTCTCAGTGGTGCTCAAAGGGATCAGCCAGAGCAAGAAAAGCTCGCATGTCAAAGTCAAAAGTGAAATGCATGCTTGTGTGCTTCTTTGATTCCAAGGGAATTGTTTATAAAGAGTGGGTGCCTCCTGGACAAACAGTTAACCAATATTACTACAAATAACTTTTAAAAAGACTTTGTAAAAGAGTTCTTCGTGTCCGTGCTAACATTGCTGATAATTGGATTCTGCATCACGATAATGCGCCATCCCATACTGCTCTGTCAGTACAGCAATTTTTAACCTCAAAACAAATTTCAGTACTACCACAGCCACCTTATTCACCAGATATCGCTCCGTGCGACTTTTTTCTATTTCCAAGACTCAAAACGGCGGTAAGGGACACCATTTTCAAACAACGCAATATGTCCAAAAGGCTGTGACGAAGGTCTTGGAGGATATTACAGAAGATGAGTTACAGAAATGTTACCATCAGTGGCAGAAGCGCTGGAAGAAGTGTGTGCAATCAGAAGGGAACTACTTTGAAGGAGACAACACTAAACCTGACTAAAACGGTGAGCAACCACATCAGTCTCATTGCTTTATTGTCGCACCTCGTAATTGTGGTGAGACTGCTTCATTTCCTATGAGCATAGAGCGTGAACTATACCTCATTATAAGTACAGAAATAAGCAGCCCAAGTACTGAAAGTCAATGAAAAACGCTCAAAGGAAAAAAATCTGTCCATGACGAAATTCAAAGTACAAGTATCCGTTTCAAACAGCTCATATTTCAAAGGCTTATGAAAAAAAAGATCCTACAGTGTATATGATAATGAAATTGCACCATATGGCAGAGCATCTCAAGGAATTAATATTGCCGCTTCACACGTGCCAACCGTTGTCACCTCTGTGCAGCGTGATCTCACGAAGTGAAAATGGTGACTCCACAGAAGCGCGCTCACGCAGTACAGTGGTTTTCAGAACCACATCGCGGATTACTGCGCAAAGAAATTGTCGTAGGCTGTATGGATGCAACTCACCTGATGTGAAACAATTAAGGGATGGTATCGTAAGTTTCTGGCAACCGAAAGTGTTCGGAAACGTCCAGACGGTGTACGTCATTTCAAATAAAATCATTTATCGCTGTCAGTCACTTTTTGTTTTACCCGGCGAAACGTTTCAAGAGTTTATACTCTCATCTTCAGGTGGAAAACAGCGATATCTTGTTACATCTGTACCAGTTGGATGCAGATAATTATTTATTTTGGTTTCATTTTGCTACAAAAATGTACAACTGTTTTATTTGAACATTTATTGTCGAAACAGTCGCAGTTTCTTCAAAACTAGTCCAACATGGACAATATAAGTTACTTCTTAGAAGTCCATGTAAGTCAATTCGCCAGGTAGCTACGCAACTTCATGTACCCCGAGCAGTATTGCATCGTTTAGTACACCTACACCTTCTTTTGTACGCTTACGAACTGCATATTCTACAACATCTGATGCTGAGCGACAAACATGAGGACAACAATTTGCTGTGGATATGATGCAGCGTACTGACAGGGATTTCAGACTCTTGGAAAGGCGTTTACTCTCCGATGAGGCAACCTTTTAGTCGACCTAATGTTCGGCTTTGGAACTCACAGCATCCGCACACTATCCTTGAACATGTCTGTGACAGCCCTAAACTGAACGTCTGGTGCGGGCCAATAAGTGGCGGGATTCTACCACAGTTCTTTACAAAGTCAATGCCTCAGTGTATCTTGAAAATTGTTTAATTCTATGTTTGTAATTATTATTGTTTGGTGAAACTCGTACGGAAACGTGTGAAGCTCTATCTCTGATAATATTAGTATTCTGATTGATAAAAAATGATAAATTTGTAACTATTCCCATAAATCATGAGGAATCAAATTCTCTTGCATCCGACCGCAATTATAAAATTATTTCTTAACATCTCCTAATAATTAATAAAATAACGCTCCTGCACGCAACAGACAACTTATCCTGTCTTGCCGCTGCGCGAATATTCTGCATCCAACAATACGCTAAAATACTTCAAGGGAAATACTGCGATCCATGCAGAGTACAATGCATGGTCGCAACTACTGATACAGCTACTGCCATTTTTTTTGTACAGAAATTGAATGATCAGTACCAGTAGTGTAAAAAAATGAAAGAAACAATTAAAAACTTGTAATTTACTATATTCCTAAAATTGACAATTTATACACTGACTAACTTTACTTGGACCTCTCCTTTTCTTCGGTAGGTAGATTGGCAACAATTTTAATTATTCCGCAATGCCTATAATCAATAGTCACGACCTGTACTCAACAAAGATGCAATGTATGCAAACAGAAATCTGACATAATCCCTCCGGTGCACAAGCAAGCAGTAGCTATGTGCGGCAAAAAGGTAAATTACCAGAACTCCTCAATTAATACCAAAGTCTCCTCCGGCACTACTAGCGGGTCACGGCAGGCTGCGACCTCATCTGTCGTGGGCCTTTCTGTACTGCAGGCTGCGTCCGACTACTTCCAGTTTCTCTCAACGACTGTTTGCTCGGTACTTCTTGCGATAATATCATCTCAGACTCAGAGTTTGTGTATGCGCACCACAGCAGAATCAGTGGCCAACTTTCCAAGGAAATATTGACGTCCAATTTTCAATCTGGGCGTTTTTTGGCAGTTTGCATATCAACAGTTACAAGACTTGCAGCCCAGAATCATCTTTCAAAAAGATAGAGCTCCGCTGAATTGGTCAACGGTTGTTCGCAAGATCCTAGATACGAAATTTCCCAATCACTGGATCGGACGTGGAGGACCCACTGCTTAGTCACTACGTTCTCCCCGACTTTAATCCGCAGGATTTCTTCTTCTGGGGACTCGTGAAGGACCATGTTTATGATACCAAAGCGGATGATATTCTAGAGTTAAGTCGTCTCTTCAATGATGCAATTAAAACAGTGACAGAGGACATGTGACGAAGAACATGGCAATAAATTGAATACAGACTCGATATTATTCGTGCTACAAAGGTTAACATGTAGAGGGTGTGTTGATGATTATTAACTAAATTCTTTGAGACACTTTAATATATGGTGCAACTTCACTACCATATCCACTCTAGCTTTTTTTCCTGGACCTTTGAGCTGGCCGCTGTGGCCGGGCGGTTCTAGGCGCTTCAGTCCGGAGCCGCGCTGCTGCTATGGTCGCAGGTTCGAATCCTGCCTCGGGCATGGATGTGTGTGATGTCCTTAGGGTAGTTAGTTTTAAGTACTAAGTCTAGGGGCTGATGACCTCAGATGTTAAGTCCCATAGTGCTAGGAGCCTGCACCTTTGAAATGTGGAAAGTTTGAAAGGGTAGATGTGCACTGAATACGATGCAGTATTAGCTCCTTCCCGAGTTCATTTGTATGGAAAGTCTCTCGTGCAGCTTCCAGTCCCCTATAAATGGAGAAGAGCACAAAGACAGTCTCGTGGGCAAAAAGTCTAAAATAACGAATGCACAGAAGAGGTGACTTATCATTGAAGTCTGTTGGTGGTTCCTAGAGCACACTATTTTCCCATCATGATGACGCTTAGAGGCTTTTGTAGGAAAATAAGCTTCTCTCAGACAACTAGAACGAACTTAAGAAAAATTACTCACATGAAAAGAAATTCTGCAGAAAGTAGATGTAGGTGAATTGGCAGAACCGTTTTCCTAGATTTGTGTTGGCGTCGGATACAGTAGCGCATTATCGGATATAAACGAAGGTACGATCATACAGAGCTATTTCACAGGTATTCAACTGGCTCAAAGACGTATTTTACTAATTGAAACAAGTATGTAATTGTATGAATTATGACAGATAAAGACTGAAGTTATTAAAATGTTAGAATTACGCTTCCTGACAAAAAATTCAAGCATCCAGAGGACTGGGTTGGATGTCAATGCAATTTTGTACACTTAGACACCATGGGGGGCTATGTAAATGATGTAGAGTTGCAATTAGGGGTGACAGGTAACATGGCCACCCGTCTGCATTAGTGTTGTTACCAGGCCTGCTACGGTGTACGAAGGGCGTGAACAGGGTTAGATGTTGAGTGACCCACTGTGGCTACTGGAAAGGACACGGAGATGATGTACATTCATGTGAGACAGAGTTATCAGCACCTGACAGAGTTTCAAAATGGCCTCATGCTGGCCTGCCTTTGGTCTGTTGGTCGAATCATGCAACATCCAGACTTGAGGGGCACTCAGATGTGACAGTGGACTGATGCTGGACTGACTGACAGAACACAATATCAGGAATACTCATCATCAAGATTACAGTCGATTATGTCGACCATACATAAGGAGGATCGCTATTAATGGGATAAGGGTGGCACAGGTGCAACTTTGAAATCAAACTAATATGAAAGTTAATTAAACTGATCAATTAATTACCCCCCATCCCAACCCCCCCCCCCCCCCAACCCCCACCCACAAATTACGTCATATGTAAAACTTTGAACATAGATGCTAAGGTTCAGTGACCGTGTCAGAATTATATTAGAACAAATAAGCCCTCGGTCACAAATAATAAGTCGAAATTGACCAGGTTTCGACACTACTATGAGCGTCGTCTTCAGAATTAGACTAACTGTTCTAAAACATGTTAGTTATACAATACATTAATAATTCTGAAGACGACGCTCATAGTAACTTCGAAGCCTGGTCAATTTTGACTTAATATTTGTGACTGAGGGCTTATTTGTTCTAATATACGTCATATGTTTTTCCCGGACAGCACATGGGTCTCTGACCCATCTGCAACTCTCTCCTCCCCCTCCCCCCACCCACCCTGTTGGCGGAAATTTCGAATTTTTGCAGAAATTTCTTTGTCCCAGGGCTCTGATGACGTCCCCCCCCCCCCCCCCCCCCAAGGAATTGGCGGTAAATTAAAAATGGAGATGCCATTTCCAGGACCAGAACCCTGGTTCTTCTGAACAGAGAGCCCAAATGCCCCACCAAATACATGGAATGTGTTGAGATGCAGGACAGGACGGTTAGGTAAGCGTACTGTATTTATTTTGGTTAGGAAACTGAAGTAAACATCGGTCCTAATTACGTAATTAATCATACAGATCTGTCCTAATTACACAGCTATATGCACAGCGCTACACAAGGAGCGCATAATATCACTATACAGCTGAAAAATTAACGATGCCATTTAGCTGGTGTTATCCTTCTCAATACCACTCGAAACTAGTGGCAGACATACTCAACTCTACCCTTCACCTACAAGCTGGCAGCAAAATGGCGAGAGTTTTGTTCAACTGACGAGATGCTGGTGTTGGACAGAGAGGAGTTCAATAATAAGTGTACTACCTGTAAACATTCAGATGACCTGTATCTATCATTCCAGAATGAGATTTTCACTCTGCAGCGGAGTGTGCGCTGATATGAAACTTCCTGGCAGATTAAAACTGTGTGCCCGACCGAGACTCGAACTCGGGACCTTTGCCTTTCGCGGGCAAGTGCTCTACCAACTGAGCTACCGAAGCACGACTCACGCCCGGTACTCACAGCTTTACTTCTGCCAGTACCTCGCCTCCTACCTTCCAAACTTTACAGTTCGCAGGAGAGCTTCTGTAAAGTTTGGAAGGTAGGAGGCGAGGTACTGGCAGAAGTAAAGCTGTGAGTACCGGGCGTGAGTCGTGCTTCGGTAGCTCAGTTGGTAGAGCACTTGCCCGCGAAAGGCAAAGGTCCCGAGTTCGAGTCTCGGTCGGGCACACAGTTTTAATCTGCCAGGAAGTTTTGTATCTATCATTGTTTGACACCAGAGTTCGCTACAGATGCCTCCCCCTGTATTGCTCGACAATCACCATGCAGCCCAGATAATCGAATCCAATAGATGCAACCACAACTGATGGAAAATGCTTCACACTTCTAATGACATTTCGAAATTGTGTTGAAAAAAAAACAGCAGTCACTATCAATGGTAACTAGGGAAAATCGTCATCCCAAAAGAGTGCAGTGGGGAAGAGGGGTGAATGTTGAGTGTGCATTCTCCTTGATGTGCAGTAGGAACCAGCGAAATTAGATCTACTCTCACCTCAATGTCAACGCACCTCCTAAAAACGAGCATCTATTAAGAAAAAGAAAGCAGTTGCGAAAATAATAAATATCCTCCTTCCATGAAAAAAGGTGCAGTCGCTTTTCTTTAAGTTATATGAGAAAAATCAGTATAGGTTTTACGTTTGGCTGCATGATACAATTTGCATCTCTCTCTCCCCCATCTCCTGTTATTTTGTGATATCCAATAAAACGAAAAAAAACCTACCACACCACCGCCGTTTACAGATGACCAAACTGCAAATGTCAGGCTACACATCTCCTATACATCTCCACCCTGCGTAAAATAAAAAAACTTATAGTATTTTGCTGCGAACACTACCAATCACTGCAGAATGTCCTCGTTATTTCGAAACCATCGTCGGACTAAAGAAGAAGCGGGAATTTAAAACCCGAGGAAAAAACATTTATGTTAAGCAATTTCTTTCAGCTTGGTGGACAAATTACACGGCCTGAGAACATCCCTCACGCTCAAATCAGTGTCTGTAAGACTATTGTCATGCACGTGTGTGTTACAAACATTTCATACATGTGAAATAACATTACTGAATGAAGCCTTTCACACCATTTGCTTACATGTCGGACAAACAGCTGTAAGGTGGCGGTATAATTCTGCCCTTAATATACAGAGTGATTCAAAAAGAATACCACAACTTAAGGAATTTAAAACTCTGCAACGACAAAAGGCAGAGCTAAGCACTATCTGTCGGCGAATTAAGGGAGCTATAAAGTTTCATTTAGTTGTACATTTGTTCGCCATTTCAGCCAATAAAGTTTTTGGTCCCTTTTTCTTCGAAGGTGTTACTGTAACTGGACTACAGTATCTGGAGATGTTAGAGAATTGGCTGTTCCCTCAGCTCGAACAAGAAGCACAACAATTCATATTTCAGCAGGATGGAGCGCCGCCACATTGGCACTTATCTGTCCGTAACTACCTGAACGTCAACTACTCGAGGCGATGGATCGGCCGCCAGGCAGCCCGTGACAGAGCACTTCATCACTGCCCTCCAAGAAGCCCTGATCTTACCCCCTGCGATTTTTTCTTATGGGGGTATGTTAAGGATATGGTGTTTCGGCCACCTCTCCCAGCCGCCATTGATGATTTGAAACGAGAAATAACAGCAGCTATCCAAACTGTTACGCCTGATATGCTACAGAGAGTGTGGAACGAGATGGAGTATCGGGTTGATATTGCTCGTGTGTCTGGAGGGGGCCATATTGAACATCTCTGAACTTGTTTTTGAGTGAAAAAAAACCTTTTTAAATACTCTTTGTAATGATGTATAACAGAAGGTTATATTATGTTTCTTTCATTAAATACACATTTTTAAAGTTGTGGTATTCTTTTTGAATCACCCTGTACTATTTTCAATTTAGAAACGTAATCTGCTCATCAAACTGAGGAGTTTGGTACCACACTTGCCCTACTTCAGGTAAAGTGATACTAATTTGCATAGTACAGAGAGTAATATTTCATACGTAGCCAACATGAACTCGATACTAACAAGCATTCCCAACTTTGCCTGTTAGTAATCACGTAGTAACGCAATCATTTTGAACTGAAGTGGACGCACGGAGTTCCCAGCCGCCAAGAGAAGTAGAACACGGAACGCATTTCAAGAGGGGTCATAAACCTTCGACCCTTTGCAGTGGGGAGGCAGGTACCATTAGTTAACAATAAGCCAGTAAACGAGCTTCTCTGAATCATACCTGGATGCAACAGAAAAAGAATCTTACAAAGCAGGGGTCCACGTGGAAAGGGATGCTTTCAGAATCACAACTAGAGGTCTTTGAAAAGCATGAAAAACATTTTCGCTATGTTTCCTTTCTAAAAAGCAAAAAAGAGGCCAGAAGGAAAATAGTTTCCACTCCCAATACGCTTCTCAAGCTTCATTGGGCCAAGAAACGACGCAAGTCATACCACAATCACCATTGGCCGCTACGACTTGTGGTAGGGGATGAACACCAGGTACAGTGGGGGGACAAAAAAGATATACAGACCAGGGCCATGGGAAGAAGGAGACGTCTCTTCATGGCCGTGTGTAGACGGAACACGTGCTCTTCTGCCAGCCTAGAAGAGCTTCTTTGTGAACACTTACATTCACAGGGTTCGAAAATGTCGTAATCTCTGGAGTAGAGGTTATGGACTTGGAAATGAGTTAGTTACGTTCTGCAGAAAAATTAAAGAGGACAGCGGTGTACACGTCGTTAAGCCAGAGCGAGTGGACACTGCTAATAGTTTAGCTAGAGAAAAACACAGATTTTCGCCTCACAAAAACTCAGGGCAGTTTCCGACTCTGATACAGTCAAGGCCAGAATAGTGTCGGGGTTTACAGGACCGCGCAGCTTCGACGCCGCCGCCATCATACGCCATTGCCGACCACAGCAGCTGACTACAAAGCATGGTAAATATTGCATTTGCTCAGGCGTTCAGTAAGGGAGTCACTAGCCTGTCAGTGCACTTCAGTTCTATTGGAGATTGGAGTTGTGTTATGTATTCTCTTCTCATTCCCGCGTGTCCATGCTATCACGTATTGCATGTTTGTTCATAGGAATTAAAAGTCGAGAAATGTATTGGTAAATATACATCACTGTCCAGATAAAATAGCATAGACAATAGGGCATATTGAAGTGTTCTGAGTGTAATATTTTGGAAGGTACATTATTTTGTGATCATTGTATAATAACTTACGCTAGGGCTTCTTTTCTTATGTAGGAACGCTTTTGAAAGGCTGTTATGTGTTCATGTTTATCACGATTAATTTCATTTAGTTTGTGAATTCATTGTCAGACTCTTCATAATTATAAAGGGTGTTCCAATGTCACCAACTGCAAAGTTAAACCCAATGTGTATGGTGATTCTGTAATAAAAAGATTTAGTACAGGTAACAGTTGTTTGTGTGTCCTAGAGTAGAGACTAACCCTTCCTCACTGAAATATTTTAGGGCATGTATGACAGGTGTTACTCTGATGTCTAATCATGACTTCATCTGGTATCTCCTTACCTTGCGGGGTCTAGGTTCACAGGCACTTACTTCTGGCAGATATCTCCATGCATGGCAAGTGGTAAGGACGGGTCATAACGACTGGGGGAGTATGTTAGAAAACAATCATTTTATGTTCAAAAACAACAAGCTCTAATTCTAGAGGACGTTGTTGCTTCATACATTACGACAGGTCCTGTTTTACCAATGCAATGCTATATCACAATGGCATTTGTGAAACAAATGGTGAGAGCATGTCTTGTAACTCAACCTCCTAATGTCACCTAGTAGAGAACCCTGTAGGATTCCTGTAAGACATTGAAAACAAATACTGTATGTGTGATGACATTTGACACTTTTTCGCTCCATAACTCGCCTCTAGCAACCTCTATCTAAAATTTCTGTCATCCAGCACATAATCATTCACAACAGCAGTTGTGTTCTAGTGTCATATGCAATTTGATCATGACAGCATAGCATGTTTACCGCAATCTACTCACATGTCAAGAAAAACACTATCATTTCTAAGTTGCACAATGGCCTATAATTCACTTGGTATCTACTTTATAATTAGAAGCTATGAAGTATGAAATAACACAGGAATTGTGGTAACACCTATTTTTAATATATGCAGTCGTGAAGGTAATAATAAATACAGTCATGATTCCATGAGAATAGACACAGCCGATTTCTATTAGTTTTATGAGGAAAATTGGTGTCGTTTGTGAGCATGGCACATGGGCATTACATCATTTCAGACATATGAAATACCGATACAGATCAGCATCTATACAATCAATTATTACCTTTGAGAGCACTCCTCATCTTTATTTTGTAATATCCAGAGTAGGTAAGAAACTGTCAAGAAACTATCTGCATTCAAACTTTAACAGCCATACTACTCCTTGTAATATAGCTTCCTTTAACGTTTTACTGTGATATATCGAAAAGCAAATACCCTCTGTGTGTTGACATCAATCATGTTACTTATATATGTATCACTCCATTGGAGCAGGTGCCCAGTGGTCGAAGTCGCTTGCACAGACCTGTGTAAAGTTTTGTCTCCAGTACTGGAGAAAGACCACATCCCACAGACTATCAGTCACAAGAGAGGGGTTCCTGTGTTGTTCTTTCATAAGCAGTTTAATACATTGTTTTCCAGCTATAACACACCCAAACAGTGTATTACTACAGCATTGTACACTGCCATCGCTTTGTTTTCTCACACCATGACTTCGATGTCTATACTGACATAACATGCTTCGATCCATTGGCTCTCACAGAAAGCTGAACACTGCTTGGTGCAGACTATGCAGCTCCTACGACACACGGGATGGTAGATGATGTTTCTCATTGACAAAAACGTGGAAGACATTGCAACATATGGAAACTGGAAGAGTTTGTGGCATTGTAGAGTGTTTCCAAACAACCATCTGAAGGCTTTGATCTATACAGTTTATCTCATCTTCGACAGTGACTGGGTAGCAGATGTGTCGCTGTTCTATTTCGAAGAACATTGCTTCCTCATTTTGCAGTCATGCACATTGAGAGGCACCCACATGCCTTGCTCATACTGTGGCATTAAGCAGTCAGGCCTGCAAGATGAGTGATCTGCCAAGCGAGTGGATTTATTCTTATTTCTCGAGTAACGTCAATGACTGATTATGAGCTCTAGTAACCACAATTAAGGTGCAAATTATTCTCCTGTTTGAATATTATGCAAAGGAAACGGATAACGCATGCCTGACTATTAGTAATTTACACAACTCTGATTGGTCACTACGCTCTGGCAATACCACATTTTCTTTCTCACCTAACGGCTTTGACCAACACGTGGCCATCGCACTGAATATGAGTGGCGCACAAATTAAAAATTCTGGATATCATGACTACACACTATTCGAAGAACAAGGCCACCAATCTTTTTCTTTGCACTATCTTTTTTATTCCGATAAATTCTATTATGATTCAAAGATAACCTAAACACACCATTACATTTTATACAACAATTACACATGAGAAACTCCGCCCAGTGGGCATGGCTTTACATTGGTGATTCTCTATCTTATGGTCTCGAAATTATCTAACGCTACAGTGCACTTTCTGGATGGGATGGTGGATCTTTTGCTATATCTCACACTTCGACGCTCACACCCATCATCACGAAAATTTACTCCAGACCGAGCGGGACAAAAAGGAACATGCATAACCCACTGCCTCTGAACCTATCTTGCTACTCTCCCATGCAAACCACACATACTTAAATTACATGAAATACACCACACTGGCAACATAGAATACATCACAAAGAATAGTCACAACGTTAGAATCACTTCACTTTCAGCTTTCCCACTTCAAATTAGTATTCATCCCAGTTTCACACGACATTGCCCCACTTCGTAACTTTTCTTTCCTATTACGAACTCTGGAGGATATATGCACGTCTTCCCGTGCAATGCAAGCCAAGTGGCGTTGCTAGATTGACGGCTGACTCACCTTGCTTCTCTCTCAGAGTATTAGAGTTTGAATCTAGCGTCACTCGGAAACATAACACGCAAAGGTAATATTAAGATCATATTCGTCAAACACGCGAGTCCTCAACTGATACCTTGGACGAGTACTTCTCTTTATCAATTTGTCTCATACACAGATTGAGACTCACACAGTACTCACCATGTGGAAGTGCTCGTCTCTAATTTCAAGTCCTGCACACGTCATTTCTTAAGTATTTCCAACTTATAGTACACACGCCAGTAATTCAGCTTAACTTTAGCACTCGGAAGTATTTCAACTTAGTACTAGCACTCGCAAGTATTTCAACTCAGTGCTACACATGGTTTCATTGTGACCGTTGGTCACTTCCGAAGGTTATTACGATCCCCTTAATATTACCTGCCTGTCATTTAATTGTCCCCCCAAAAGTTCCTGAAATAGAAAAATAATTGATGACTAACTGGAACTCTCAGCTGCCGACAGGTGTTGTTGATATACCTCGATGTGGACAGCTGAAAATGTGTGCCCCGACCGGGACTCGAACCCGGGATCTCCTGCTTACATGGCAGACGCTCTATCCATCTGAGCCACCGAGGACACAGATGAATAGCGCGACTGCAGGGACTTATCCCATGCACGCTTCCCGTGAGACTCGCATCCCCAACTGTCCACAATTCTACATATGTAAAGTACCTTATAGACATTTGCCCATCCAGGAGATCCCGGGTTTGAGTCCCGGTCGGGGCACACATTTTCAGCTGTCCACATCGAGGTATATCAACAACACCTGTCGGCAGCTGAGGGTTTCAGTTATCATTTATTCCAGGGAAAACCTGCACGGTCATCAACAGTATCTGTTCTTTCAAGAACAGTTACTGTCTTGATGTATAGAGAAATAATTATTCCAAACTGCTCTTAAGTATTTCACATGCATACCATTCTCTCCACTCTTTTGTCTTTACGGAGCACACCTAAGACAGGTCTTACCAACGCAAGATCCAGCGCCAGAATGCTGAAACATAGCCGTTCTTTAGGTCATCTCGCCCCTCCGCCGAGGTGGGGGAGCACCATGCTACCGCAATGGTCAGCCACATTTCAGGCGCTCAAAGCTCAGGTAAATTTCATCTCTTTGGTTCTACCAAAGGTGACCAAAGACCGTCTCAGAGATGATCATATATTGCACATTCACTATCTGCGGTTAGCAGACGACCATACATTCATTCATTTAACCGGTCTCACCAAATTGGATGTAGGGATTTATTTTGTGGGAGTGCACATGTGATCAACTAAATAAATAAATTGTCCTTCTTTCCTACACTGGCATTTGGCTTCGGTGTATTAAGTGAAATTGAGTAATTATTACAAAAAATATGTTGTTCTGACAAGAATAACGAAGAATTTTGTACCTATATTCAATGTCGGGCAGTACTGTACCCTTTCAACATGATAACTGTTCTAGTGTTGACTATCGCTGGAAGCTCCTATTTGCAAAACATGCAAGGTAGTAGAAATAGAAAGAGGTACCATTAAGCTATTGGTGGAAAAATTGTGGAGGGCATTGCAACACATGGAAAAAGGACAGGTCTGCAGCATTGAGGAACACTTCCAAACAACTGTCTACATCTAATCCCATGCTCCACAGTAACAAATAGCTGATATCCACTGTCCCGCAAAGGCTCTCTCCATCTCAGCCAAGTGGTGTCAGTCAATCATTATGTGGTGATCAACACCATACCAGCAGATGGATGGAATGGGAAAGACACAATCAATTTTAGCAATTTTACCAATTGCTCCGTAATTTCAATGCCAGCCAATGATACAGCAGAATCCTTCCTAATTTCTCTATCATCCCCAAAACCACCCCTACCCTGCTTTGCAAGTATGCTATACTTGATTATGAATGAAGATAGATGACTGTGCAGTATGTTCATTCGGTCATATACATCAAAGTATCCCAGCCAGCGTCCTATACTGGTGCAGTTAGGTTATCTACATATTTCCAGCACATCGATCATAGTGCAGAATTTGCGATTACGACTGGCAACCTTTGCCTGGGTGGATTGACATCACAGAGAATTCTCGCATTTATAGCATAAAGTCAGAGATTGATAGATCCCCACACATTGTGCTTGACCAATCCCCCCTGCAACATGGTCACCAGTTTAATCTGCAACTGGCCAGAAGTATGAGGGTCCTATACCCACTACATTCCACATCTCATGAAGAAACAGAGTGAGCTGTGCCCTTAACTGCTATTCAGTGAAGACAGTTCTGCACCAATCTCACCCACGGCACTCAGTCAAGTGCACAAGATCTCCACAGATGCATACATGTCGATGAGGACAACACCCCATATTAATGTATTGTACACATGAGAGCGTTGCGGTAATATATAACAGGTGCTTAAGAAGAAATGTGTGGTTTACACGTGATGGAATTACAGATGGATGGAGTTTGAAACATTTCATGTAAATCAACCGTGCTATCAATTCTGAAGCATTATTCCACTGTCTGGAGTCAGTACCAGGAAGATACTGGCATGAGAGATATAATCGTAGAGCATAAACACACACTCCTATGGCTACACAGTTCTTCACCTGAAAATGTTATATTGTTAAAGCCATATGGTTTCCAAAGTGTTAGTCCTGCAGAATGCAACGCTCTTCATACTCTAATGCGGAATATATTTGTCCAACATCAGACATACAACCACTCTGCAAGTTTCCTGCTTCAGTCACTACAGTGACAAACATTAAAACGATCAAAAACTACTTCCTTCTACACTATTATGGTATCCTAGGAAGGCTCCATTGGTGTATGTCTGCCACTCTACATGCTTGTAAACCAACTGGAATGAAGTCAGGAGACTGCTGTTCTGTCTCTTAGGAAATTAATGGATTTTATACAACATTTTAAGTCTAAATTGTAGTACCCTCAATCACACTTCCCACATCAGTGGTGCTTATTATTAGTAGTAGTGGTTTTGATGTTTGCAGCTGGGCCTCACTAAATAATAGAGGGAGGAAGAAAAAAACTGCATGAATATTTACGATAGCTGATTCACTAAGTTATCACCCATGCCCTGCTGCACTAAAATGTGCATGAAGAAGCATCAGCTTCTTATCAGGGATTAAGCACCAAAGGAGATGCAATAGTCTTATTGCTGTTTACAGTAGCATCACCACTGTTCAGGTAGCATTCCTCTTGCACCCAGAAATCCTGGTCTGATGTTAGGTAGTTTCTGCTCGTGTGTAGGATAATGTAGCAGTTTTGTCCTAACACCACATCTCCAAAGTACATCTTCTTCAAATGATTAAAGCTGATATATGTGTTCATACAGAACACTCTAGGGAAGGGCATAAGTCTGATAAATGCATTGATTCTTCTCCTAAGTATCCAAAGAATAACATTGTTTCTGAGAACCAACCATAATTCGATAATATCTATATTCGACTGCATGTGCGATAACACAGTTCTGGATTGGGTTACATATGTTTCACCTGCTTTAATATAGCGACTCAGTATAATAGAAGGGTTGGCCAGAGAGTAACGCACCGCCTTTTTTTTTCTTCAACAATTCTTTATTGAATATAATGAGAATTAGACACACGAAAGACTGCGGTTTTATCTACACACCCTATTTTTCAACACAATCTCCATCCCACTCCACGGCCTTCTTTCAGTACAAACCAAGGGCGTGTATGCCCTGTCAATACCAATCCTTCGCCTGGTGTTGGAGCCAGTGCTTCTCTGTGTGAATCATCTCCTCATCGTCCGCACAACGCCTTCTACGAATGGCATCATCTAATGGCCCAAACATGTGGAAGTCTGAGGGGGCTAGGTCAGGGCTGTCAGGTGTGACATCCGTGGACGGTCTCCCCGACCGCTGTAAATCGTGGAGCTCCGCCAAACCGCCTTCTGATGACCATACCCTCTGCGGCCAGTGACTAACTGTACTGCTGTCGGCAGCAGATGCTCCATAGACTTTTCAAAAGCGTTTGTGAATGTTGCCCACAGTTTCTTTCCTGCAGTGAGAAATTCAACGATGGCACATTGCTTGTAACGTACATCACCTACAGACGCCAATTTGAAACTCTTGTGCAGCTATACTATCCATCAGAAATGATGGAAACTTGGCACGTTCGCTCAGGAGACTTCAAATAATACGTACGTGAAGTTTTGTTTACATAGAATTGTTTCTGACTGAGAAAAAAAATCGGTGCATTACTTTCTGGGCAATGCTCGTACTTATATCGCCTTTGTTGAAGTATGTGTTACGCAAAAGCACATATTTTACAGGAGGAGGGGGAGTGAAAAAACTGAATGCAGATGAAACATAATTTTTAAGCTTTTCTCGGTCTTGAGTGTCTAGCTACCCTCAGCCCACCTTATTTCCCCCATTTCATGGTAATTTTCCTCTAATCTTATGTACTCTCAGTCAATTTACGTAATCTCGCATGTTTTTCGCCATTTTACATATTTCGTCGATTTCCCTCAATTTTGCGTATTTCCTCTACTTCTAACGATTTTGTGTCATTATTTCATATTTTTCGATAGTTTTCTGTATGTGTATGGTCATATTGTTGGCGTACCCATGCGTTGTTTGATTTTATACGAGTATATTTGAGTGTCCTATACACCAGCCTACTAAAAAAACCTAAGAATTTCTTTCTTCCCAATGCTCTACAGGCATGCATTTTGGATAGGAAATCAAGAAAAGTATAGCAACACTCGCCTTGTACCTAGATGAGGCTCAACGAGTAGTGCAGGTTGGAAGCTCGAAGTCAGGAAACAAATGCGTGTACTGCTGCCACACATCAGAGAGCTTGTCTGCAGACGCGTGTAGCGATGCACTTAATGGAAACTCAGAGTCTGGCACAGTTCTACATGATCATTTGACTTCCAGTCTACCGTGTAGGGATCTGCAACAGGGAGTTGACATGTGTACAGAGTTGATTTCAGCTGCTGCTCTGGTGTTTTTCCCATAAGAATATTGCTTACCAGATGGGCTTCTCTACTTTTGTTTACACTTTCCAATGCTTATATGTTCCCACAAACCTGTCAAGACATCTACGAACTATAGATTTCAAGTATTTTTTATCCTAGTAATAAATTATTCATTAGTTGACAGTGTGTCAGCTGCACTTAATGTCCTGGAACATGAGAGTTTCCATTCTCCATACCTACAGAGAACACAACCCCGGCAGCGTAATTCATAGTTGAGCAGTTAGTAAGTTATGCATTCGAACCACCGTCACCCACCACTGACAGGTCTACATACACACATGGAGAGACTATGCATGCGCATTAACAATCGTGAAGCCTCGATTTGAACCACTTTTATGTTATTTTCGACAGCGCTACAGCCCTGCAGAGCGAAAACTCTTCGCAAAACTATTCTATGGGAAATGTATGCTCATTTAAATTCATCCTACTAAAGAGCATAACATCTTCGATGCAAGTTACATTACCGATAATTCGTAACAATATTATCAAGATTTTCCAGTAATAAGAACAAACCCTAACTAATAGAGATCGCCTGTATGTATTCTCATGGAATCATGATTGTTTTTATCATTATCGCCACAACTGCATGTTTAAAAATAGGAGTTACCGCAAGTCGTGTGTTATTTCTTACTTCATAACCTCTAATTATAAATTACACAACACTTGAATTACAGCTCCTAGAAATGTGTAGTGTTTTTCCCGACATTTGAGTAGATTTAATGAAACATGCTGTTCTGTGACGATAAAATTGCTTATGACAGTAGAAAGGAAGAATCTGTTGCTGTTGCTGCTGGATAACAGAAACTTTACATACATGTTGCTAGAGGCGACTTATGGAGCAATAAAATGTCAGATGTCATCATGCATATGGTATTTGTTTTCGATGTATTGGAGGAGTCTTATAGTTTTCTCTACCAGGTGACATTACGAGGTTGTATTGCAAGACATGTTCTCACGCTTTGTTACACAAACGCCAGTGCGATATAGCACCGCATTGGTAAAACAGGACCTTTCATAATTTGTGAGCCAACAGCGTCCTCTCGAATTATACCATATCGTTGTCGAACGTAAAATGATTGTTTTTCCCCGACTTGTAAGCAAATGGCGTGAAAGGCTGCAATCAGTAATGTTATTTCACATGTGAAATGTTTTTAATACACACGTTGTAAGTAGGCTGTTTAGGTTTTCTTATTGGTAACGCCACGTGGCGCTCTGTATGAAAATCACTAGCTGTGCTGTGTGCAGTCTGTGGCTAGTTTGCATTGTTGTCTGCCATTGTAGTGTTGGGCAGCTGGATGTGAACAGCGCGTAGCGTTGCGCAGTTGGAGGTGAGCCGCCGGCAGTGGTGGATGTGGGGAGTGAGATGGCGGAGTTTTGAGAGCGGATGATCTGGACAGAGACAGTAAATTTGTAAGACTGGATGTCATGAACTTATATATATATATATATATATATATATATATATATATATATATATATATATATATATATATAATGACTTTTGAAGACTATTAAGGTAAATACATTGTTTGTTCTTTATCAAAATCTTTCTTTTGCTAATTATGCCTATCAGTAGTTAGTGCCTTCAGTAGTTTGAATCTTTTATTTAGCTGGCAGTAGCGGCGCTCGCTGTATTGCAGTAGTTCGAGTAACGAAGATTTTTGTGAGGTAAGTGATTCATGAAAGGTATAGGTTATTGTTAGTCGGGGCCATTCTTTTGCAGGGATTATTAAAAGTCAGATTGCGTTGCGCTAAAAATATTGTGTGTCAGTTTAGTGTTGATCAGAATAAGTAAAGAGAGTAATGTCTGAGTACGTTCAGTTTTGCTCAGCTGTTTGAAAAGCAAATAATGTAAGACGTTTATCAGCACAGTAATTCATTAATTTTTCTAAGGGGACGTTTCATATGTCGACCCTTAGCCGAGGATACCTCACTGGAATCTTCTGATTTTTTCTTGTGGTTTGTGTAATTAGTGTAGCTATTGTTTATTGCTAGCGCCAAATTATAGAGAGAATTTCCTTTGTAGTTGTAATTTCTCATTGTTGTACAGTAAAACAGTTGTGACATGTATGTAGATTTGCACCTAGTATTTTGCAGCTGCGCTTGCAATTAACTAGATATTATTTTCAGTGCTATGTTAATGTGTTTTCTTATTTTCCTCTTCCAATTGTGCTTTTCTGTGTTATCGTGTGAAACATTGTGTCAGTTATGGCGTGTGAAAAACGAAATACTAGGCTCCAAAGTAAACTGAGAAATTACAGTGAAGACGAAAGCAGTGTGTTAGCGCCAGCGAGTAATGAATTAACTAATGTTCAAAGTAGTAATTTGGTAATTGTGCATAGGGAAATGGAGCGGGCGGCAAATAATGGTGTAGACAGTGAAACAATTAGTGAACAGGGAAGCATTATCGATCGATCGGTCGGCAACAGTTCGCCTGAGGAATCCGAAATGACAGGACACAATCTTGCAAATAGTATAGATTCAGGTTTTGCGTCCTCACCTTTTTCTCAAATAACTCAACACACATTTTCTGCTCGTCAAAATGTGAATGTTGCTGGTGCAAATGCACTGCCGAAAAGCATAGAGGAACAGATTCCAGACACTAATACATTATTATTGCAATTAATGCAACAAATGAAACAAAATCAGAGACAAACACAGCAACAGCTTCAAAAGTTAGACACCACGGTTGAACAAACACGTGAAGGTTTAACTGCTGAGTTACATAACATCGAATCTAAATGTCAAAAAGTCTGTAATGACGTAAAAACACAAATTTTTGAGCATTTCCAACCTATTTTTTCGCGTCATGAAAATGCATTACAGAATCACGAAGCAGCCATAAATGAACTGCAAACTATCGTTCATGAAAATCACGACACCTTGCAAGCTAAAATTGACTCAGTGCATCTACCGATTCGGTTACGCAACTTGCAAAAACTCAGGAAAACTTAAAGGACGCAGTAGATACGATTTCAACACAAATGGACACTCTGAAACTTGGTTCAGAAAAACACACTGAGGAAATCAGTTCACTATTGGAGAAAGTAGCCGAACTTTCTGATCAGTTCACCAACTTATCCACAAAGGTAGATGATGATATGAATGACACAAGACCCATAGCCTTCACTAGCACAGAAGAGTATGAACAAATTAGAAAATTCAAACAAAATCAGAATCAAATCAATACACAGTACAAAAGAGAAATCCGTGAAGTACAAGGATGCTGACACAGGTAATACAAGAATTACGTATTTCAGAGGAGACTCGCGCTTCAACATGGGAAGAGGGACTTAGAAATACGGAAAAGTCACAAAATAATAAGACAGGGCATTTCGAAAATTATGAAAGAAGTTGGCAAGGCGCACTGAATTTTGAGATTGAACCGCAGAAACGGAGTAACAATGACCGATATACGACTCGCCGACATGATGATTTTAACTATAAGTTGTTCATTACTGGACGTAAATTCAAAACATTTAAGAATTCTGGCAACGAGATTCATCCACAAGCATGGCTTCATCAGTTCTCTCATTGTTTTCCTCCCAACTGGTCATTGGAGCACAGGTTAGAATTTATGTATGGCTACTTAGAGAATGAACCAGCTGTAAGAATGCGATCGGTCATTCACGATTGTCACAGTGCAGAAGAATTTTATCATGCCTTTCTCTCAGCATATTGGTCTCAAGCTACACAAGACCGAGTAAAACATAGCATCACAATGATGAAACATTTCGAACAATCGGAATTTTCTAGTCTTGTCAAATATTTCGAAGACATGTTACATAAGAATCAGTATCTTTCAAACCCATACAGCCCCTCAGAACTCATCCCCATTTGCTTACTCAAATTACCTGAACATTTACGACATATTATTTTGGCAGGACGTTGCAAAGACGACATTAAAGCTTTTCAGGGACTCTTACAAGAATTAGAACTTGACACTGACAATCGCGGAACGCGAAAACAGGAACACAACAATTACAGGTCACATCTGTCACAATTCCGCGATGATAGAAATAATACACGACAAGGCTATTCTTACAACGTAAATCGTGACCATAACAGACACCACCAGTATGACAACCGTTGGCAGAGTAGTAATAATTACAGGGAAAGATCGCCACTCCGCAGTAGTGACTATCACAGAGACAATCAGAGAAACAGACAATGTGGGAACCAAAATAAAAATTTTCAAGGGAGACAGAATAACTTTAGGCGCAATGGTCCAGCGCACAGTTACGATTCATGGAGAAATTCTCCACCAAGTGACCGACAAGAAAGGAACTATGGAATCTACCGACATGACGACAGACGATATGGTCGTAACGACAGACCTGAATTGCATCAGAACTGGTGGGATTCAAACAGGGCAGGACCCTCTCCACGACGTGAATTTGTAGAAGTTAGATCTCCAAATTCCAATAACGATGCGCGCCAACAAAGAGACAATAGGCAATGACTCACACCGCTGGCAGCCACAAAACGTACTTATGAAGCTGACGACATAGCTGCCGTGGCTAGTAATTACGTAAAAATGGAAGACATTAGGGGCATCTTACTCCAGGAACACGACGTAAAACATAACAACATTGCATATCCTGTAATCCACATTACAGTAAATGACGTAAAATCTACGGCGGTACTTGACTCTGGCAGTCCCATTTCAGTAATTAGTGAAACAGCCTTTAGCAAATGCAACAAATCGAACGATTGCCCCACACTTCCGTTACGTAAGATTAAATTACAAGGTGCAATTTTTGGAAAAAGTGTAGATCTACGCTAACAAACCAACTTAGAATTCTTTTGTCAAAGGCGCAGCTTCTCTATGAAGTTTCTTATTGTTCCATTACTGTCGACGGAAATTATATTGGGAGTAGACTGTTTGAATGAATACAAAGCAATCTTAAACTTTCACGGTGCTGAAATAAGTTTAGAGAAAGAGGGTAAGTCAATAGCTTTGAAATTTGAAGATTGGCTCTCAAACCATGACGAGGAAATTAATCGGCTTTACCTCCTGTTAGACAACAGTTCGGAATTTTCGACGAAACTTGACACTAACAATCACTCTGCAAGTACTGACAGGGATGATATCGACGGCGTATTTGATACTAATGAGTTAATTCAGAATAAAATTCAAACAATTGAGAATTGTAATGACACTGATAGGCAGGACCTTTTTGAGATTTTACAAGCACATTCCACAGTTTTTACTCACAAAACTGGAACAATCAAGGGATTTCAATACCAATATCGTGTTCGTGAGCATACTAAATTTTGCATTAGACCATACGTAATTCCAGCACATTATAGGGACCGTGTTAGAACAGAAATACAATCTATGCTTGACGAGGGCATTATTGAGCCTGCAGTAAGCTCATACAACAATCCATTACATGTTGTTGAGAAGAAAAATGGATCGATCAGACTTGTCTTAGATTCGAGACAAATCAATACTATCATCATTCCTGAAACAGACAGGCTGCAAACGATGGAAGAACTTCTTCAAAATTTTAATGGTGTAAAAGTGTTGTCTTCCATTGATCTCAGATCCAGCTTTTATCAGATCGAACTTCATCCAGAATGTAGAAAACACACAGCTTTCCTTTGTTTCGGCGTTTGTTATCAGTTTCGGAAACTTCCTTTTGGTTTGAACATTTCTTCGGTAGCATTCATTCGCGGGCTAAATTCCATATTACCTGAGCTCTTAAAACGTCACATCACCTTATATGTGGACAATATTCTGATAGCAGAAGCTTCATGGGAACAACACAATCGCATCCTCAACAGCGTGTTACGTATTTTTACAGAATCTGGAATTACAGTTAACTTGGAAAAGTCTGAATTCGGTAGGTCAAAGGTGAGGTTTTTGGGACATATTATTTCTTCTGAAGGCATTCAGCCGAATCCTGAAAAGTTAGAAGCAATCAGAGCCATTCCAGTTCCTTCCACAAAAAAACAAGTCCGCAATTTTCTAGGTCTCGTAAATTTTTACCGTCATTTTCTGAATATGCAAATTCTAGTTACACCAAAACTTTGTTCTCTCACTGGAAAAAATACTGTTTGGAACTGGGACGAACAAGCACAGTTGGAATTCAATTCTTTGAATGAATCGCTACTTAACGCGCCAATACTAGCTCATCCAGATCTGTCACAAGATTTCTGCCTTAGCACGGATTCTTCTAAAGTCGGTCTTGGTGCCCATTTATTTTAAGAAGCCAAAGAAAATGACACTACTGTTCAGAAAACCATTGCTTTTGGTAGCCGAGTGCTAACAAAATCTGAAAAAAATTATTCCGTTACTGAATTAGAAGCTTTAGCTATCGTTTGGGCATTTAACAAATTCAGTTTCTCTCTTTCTCGGTAAGCACGTAAAAGTATACAGTGATCATCGTGCATTACAATTTCTTATGTCTTCAAAATTAAATCATGACAGGTTAAAACGTTGGGCATTGTTTCTGTAAGAATTCCACTTCACAATAGTCTACATTCCCGGCAAGGAGAACATTATTGCGGACACATTGTCACGCGCACCGGCTGGGCTTGAGAAAAGTAACACAGAAGGCAACCTCGAGAAAATTTTCAATATTCTTTACATTCAGAAAGTCGCCTTTTAAAACTTCATCACCACATCTTTAAAGGACATTGCTCATGAACAAGATAAAGATCCGATTTGGAAAGACATCAAAAGTAAATGGCATGAAAAGACACACACTCAGATTCGGCATTATTATCTGGTTAGAAACAACATACTGTTCAAACGCTGCACTGTTGATGACAAGCTATGGATACTTTGCATTCCAGACGATTTTGTTAATAAGCTCATTTGATACATTCATTTCAGGTACGCACATTTTGGTCCACGAAAATGTTATCATATTCCTCGAACGACTTGTTATTTTAACAATATGGAAAAGAGAATTCGAAGAGTCTTGTCTATTTGTAAACTTTGTTAAAAGGCGAAACCATCTACTATCCCACATCGTGTTCCGTTGTTTGCTATCATTCCTTCTAAATTAAAAGAATTTGCTGCTGTTCATCTCTTAGGACCCCTTGTCAGAACATTGAATGGATTTTCGTACGTTCTAGTCGCTGTTGAACTTTAAAATTTGTTTCTTTCACACCGTTATGTAAAGCCACTGGACGGTATCCAACGCCTTTGTTAAAAATTTCTTACGTGAAGTTGGACACGTTAGTAAAGTCATTTCAGATAACGGACCGCAATTCAAATCCACTGTTTGGTCACGCATGCTTCGGAATCATAAAATTAAACCTGTTTTTATTTCATTGTACTCACCACATTGCAACCCATCTGAACGGATTATGAAAGAAATCAATAAGCTTTGCAGATTTTATTGTCACAGAAAGCATCAGTGTTGGGTCAGATATTTACACTTATTTCAAAATGTGCTGAATGAAATGCCTCATGACTCCACTGCTTTACCACCTGTTCTTGTACTGAAGAATAAAGAACCACCGAACAGAATCAGAGAGCTTGTACCTTTTCCGAATACATGTAAACTTCGACACAAAGACATAATTGATTTGGCTATTAAAAATATAAATTGTGCTGCAGATAAAAGAAGAAAACTACACGCTAAAGCAAATGCAAAGAAACTATATATTGGTCAGAAATTTCTCGTTAAAGCTCATTCATTGTCACATAAGAAGAAACACTTGAGTCACAAATTCTTTCTGGTTTACAATGGACCTTGCAGAATCCGACGTATACCACATGATAATTGCGTTGAAACTCTGCGTACTAAGAAGAGTAAAGGATTGCACCACATTTCACATGTAAAATCGTTTATTGAGAGATAATCTGTTTTTTTAACTTAGTCTTTGCAATAAAATTTTTCACTTCACGTTACTAGTACGCTTCATCAGACTTAGAAACTGTTAACATGCAACTATGTTTTAAAATTAAATATCCAGTCTAGAACCTAGGGAATATATTTAGACAGTAATTGCGAATGCATTGTACAGTGAACGGACGACACAGTGTTGTTGTGTGTGTACATTCTTGATTGTTAGTTGCACGATTACGTAACGACTATAAGGCTTACATACTTAGAACATATACAGTTGCTGCTAATGAGATTTTAATGCAACGTTTTGGTTTACTTGAAATTACATCCTGGATTTGAAGTACATTCTGTGAGATTAAAGATGACTTAGGATTAGGTTTCTTTGACAGCTACATGATTATATCATGACTCTACTAATATGTGACACAATTTACATTATTGCTTTTGCGCTGTATCTGTTTTATATCTGCACAGTTTTTCTGTATCATTCTGGTAAGTAAAACATGTTTTAGTAGTAACTTTTGTGGTATAGCTACAATGTGACAGCATTTTTCGTAGCACAACAATACATTACAGTATAGTACTTTCTTGATCACAGTAATGTACGTAATAACTACGATATCTATATGCATGGCATTTCACTTTTGTTTATCATGAGGCAAGTACATTGACTTCTGCAGAACTTAGTTTTCGAAGGACGATAACTACGACACTTCCACAGAATTATCTTATAGCAAGACGCACATTTAGCGCTAAAGGACACGTATTTGAGTGATTAATTTTGTACTTAAAACATTTATTTTTAAAGATATTTGAATTACAATGATACAAAGGTTTTCCGTGATACATTTCATTCGATTGCTGTAATCTGTAACACCCGAGGGTATAATTACATTAATCCTCAGAGGGGTACATGCTTACTTTGTGTACCATGTGTCTGGCAAACACAAGGAGCCGTAGTTAATATGGTATTTGCTTATACAACTTTACACATCGGTACCATATTTCTCTAACACAGAATTACACAGCTATCTGATTATTTGACAGAGAAACAAACATTCTTTTTTACTACGTCAGTGACACATGTTTACGTAATTACACAGTTGGATAACTTCACACTTATGAAATTGTATTTTGTCTGTACTTTGTGAACTGTTCGTATTTTTCTGGAACCATTGCGATACTATGAGAGCTTTGAATGATATATTTGGTATGGGATCATGATTTTTACAGTATGTTTAATGTAGATGACTCTATTGAAATGAACAGAGAATTTTTTTTGGATTTTGAGACTATTGCAAAAAGCTACAACGTTTCTGAGATTTGACTGAGGTGTTACAACGTTATTATTACGATGACGATGTGTATTATGCTTTTGAGGGATGTTTATGATCAAGGAGATGATGCTATATGAGGAATCTGATTATGCTGTGTATTTATTATGATGAAATATTGAAGACATGTTGATGAATATGAATATTTACATGTGTAATAAGGTAAGGAATAAGGAGTAGTGGTTAGAGGCTCTGATTTATGAAAAGGATGTTCGAAACCAAGAGTCGTACTTTAAGAGTTACAAAATGTGTGTACATACGTGAATGTTAGTTACCACAATGCTGACAAAACTTTTTGGACACTGTTCTATATGAGATTTTGTTTCTACACACTTCTAATGTAAACTTCTATCCTTTGAATTTTTTTAATTTATATGAGACTGTCACTGTAGCGGAAACTGATGTCGTAAATATTTCGGTAAGGAAGGTAGGTCACCTTGACGTAATGCGCTGTAAGCACCCAGCTGCGCGACAGTCTCCTGGAAAAAAGCCATTAGTGTGTGCCTTTCAGAGGCACAGGTGGAGAAAAAAAGAGGCCATTATCCTCGCTATTGACATTTCCTTGTAGAAAGCATCGCAAATAGGACATGCTCAAACTTGAAAACATATGATTATACTGTGGAGCTCTTAATTTATGAATTGAATGGTTCAAATGGCTCTGAGCACTATGGGACTCAACATCTTAGGTCATAAGTCCCCTAGAACTTAGAACTACTTAAACCTAACTAACCTAAGGACATCACACACACCCATGCCCGAGGCAGGATTCGAACCTGCGACCGTAGCAGCCCCGCGGTTCCGGACTGCAGCGCCAGAACCGCTAGACCACCGCAGCCGGCCTTAATTTATGATATTTACTAAAATGCCTAATGAAATGATGAGAAACATTTTACATCTATTGTCTTTCTAGTTGAGAGATTGCTCATTTTGTTTAATATCTAGTTTCTAGCTGCACTGCAGCATTGGTTAAAATAAAATTTAATAGATGTACTAATATACTTATTTTATGCCTACAGATCCAGTAAATAATAATTTTATGATCTACTTCCAAAAAAAACGAGGGATCACAAAAAGACATTTCCCTTCACAGGAATTGCATACATAATTTTTGTCAATGACTGGGTAACTTTTTAGTAGTGTAAGTTAAGGTGATGCATCACTCTAGTGTTAAGATCTGACTTAGGTATTAGACATTTTATATCTTAACTGTAGTAATTTTTCTGCTTGAGCTTTGTCATGTTTAGATATAAGTTATTACATTTGCTGCTGCTGTTTGCCAGGCATAGTGCTACTGAATTTCACTTTGTATTACTCTGTTAAGCCACTTTTACTACTGATTTATTTTTCTTATTTGCTGCACATTGCCTTATATTAGTTGTAATGTTGCATTTGCTTTGCTAATTTAGATATACTGCTGCTTGCTTTGCCAATTTCCATTTTTTTGTCATTGCTGTTTGTGTTAATTGTTTTGTGCTGCTGCATTGCCTCGTCCCTTAGTTTAGCATCTGAGCTCAGTAGATTTAGGTTAGCTTAAGATGGAGTATGCTATACAAGAGAACGAGTTGTGATGAATTGGAATAAATGCATTGAGAAGTTATACAAAAAAAGTACAGAAAGAAGGTATAGATAGGACTTTTTGGGAATAATGATGAACGAAGGGAGATCTCCAAGAAAAAAAAAGGTTTTTTTTGCAAAATACTGCAGTACCAAATGTTACACTGAATCCTTTTGTGTTATCCCCCTATGTGTTTGTGTACCCTGTGTATTTGTGTTTTTCCTGTCTTGATGTGTTTAGCTAATAAGATTTATGTTGTAGAATTTTTCTCGTACTAAGCTACATTCACTATCATGAGGAATACTGTTATCCTCAAATATAATTTGCATTAATAATCTTATTTACTTTGTAAAGATGTTTAGACATTATTAATTCTGTTCTGTTTCAATGCTCATGTGTGAAATTAATGTTTCGAAAACTATTCTCATTATTTTATATATTTACTTATGTCATAATTCCTGTAACACTGATGTATATGTTTATTTCTCTTCTTTTGTAAAGCCTGTGTTACTTGAAATGTTTTCTGTACTGTTATGTACTTTAATGATGAATTTTGTATCTTTGTAATTGTATTCTTATGTTGTAAATTTACAATTGTATAGACACCAGTTCTTCAAATTAAATATCATTGCACTGCACACGTTTCTGTTGGTCATAATATATGCACAGTATGTGAGAAGTTGGGACTGTTAGTGTTTGCACGTGTGTTAATAATTCAGCAAGGGACTGATTAACAGCACCGCTGTTTCTAAGGACAATTCCAAAAACTTTGTGCGTGCACAAGTGGTGGTCTATGGACTTGCTATATTCTCTGCAAGACTCTTCGATGGTGATTGTGCACCTGCACAGTCGCAACAGATGGCTGCTGTCCGTCTCTACAAGGACTGAAGTGGGTCTGCACCTTTGATGACCCACCAATACCATAACTACTACTAGGACTGCAGTGGGTCTGCACCTTTGGTGGCCCACCACTACCGTAATCTCTATCAGGACTACCGTGGGTCTGCTCTGTGACGACCTACCTACCAATATTCTTCAAAACTTCGACTGACCCTGCGGTGGGTTTGCTCTGTTGTAACCCATTACCTGTCTGTATGTCAAGAGTCAGCACTGTCTTTCCGTTGGAAGGACAACACTACTTCTTCAAGACTGCATGGAAATCCACTACTTCTGTGTGCATTTTCTTTTACTGCTCAGACTTTGAGAAAAACACTGCTATTTTACTGTGATGAACGATCAGGACTGTCTTTGTGGACTGTGAGAAAATTTTAGCTTTTGACCAACATTGTATTAATAAGTGTGTGCATTTGATTTCTTTGTTATTGTAATTGTGAAAAAATTTTAACAAATATGTATTGGCCAGTGCCCAAACAATTTGTAAAATTTTTTTTGGGGAGCATGGGGGCTATGTAAGTAGGCTGTTTAAGTTTTCTTATTGGTAACGCCACATAGCGCTCTGTATGTAAATCACTGACTGTGCTGTGTGCAGTCTGTGGCTAGTTTGCATTGTTGTCTGCCATTGTAGTGTTGGGCAGCTGGATGTGAACAGCGCGTAGCGTTGCGCAGTTGGAGGTGAGCCGCCGGCAGTGGTGGATGTGGGGAGTGAGATGGCGGAGTTTTGAGAGCGGATGATCTGGACAGAGACAGTAAATTTGTAAGACTGGATGTCATGAACTTATATATATATATATATGGTAAATACATTGTTTGTTCTCTATCAAAATCTTTCTTTTGCTAACTATGCCTATCAGTAGTTAGTGCCTTCAGTAGTTTGAATCTTTTATTTAGCTGGCAGTAGCGGCGCTCGCTGTATTGCAGTAGTTCGAGTAACGAAGATTTTTGTGAGGTAAGTGATTCATGAAAGGTATAGGTTATTGTTAGTCGGGGCCATTCTTTTGTAGGGATTATTAAAAGTCAGATTGCGTTGCGCTAAAAATATTGTGTGTCAGTTTAGTGTTGATCAGAATAAGTAAAAAGAGTAATGTCTGAGTACGTTCAGTTTTGCTCAGCTGTTTGAAAAGCAAATAATGTAAGACGTTTATCAGCACAGTAATTCATTAATTTTTCTAAGGGGACATTTCAATGTGCATGACAATATGCTTACAGACACTGATTTGAACTTGAGGGATGATCTCAGGCCGTGTAATTTGTCCACCAAGCTGAAAGAATTTGCTTAACGTAGATGTTTTGTCTCTGGATTTTAAATTCCCACTTTTTCTTTAGTCCGATGATAGTTTCGAAATAAAGAGAACATTCTGCAGTGATTGGTAGTGTTCGCAGCAAAATAGTGGAATTTTTTATTTTATTTTACGCAGTGTGGAGATGTATAGGAGATGTGTAGCCTGACATCTGCAGCTTGGTCATCAGTAAATGGTGGTGGTGTGGTAGTTCTTTTTGGATATCGCAAAATATCAGGAGGTGGCAGAGAGAGATAGAAATTGTATCCTGCAGCCAAACGTAAAAACTGTACCGATTTTGACCACAAAACTAAAAGAAAAAGAACTGTACCTTTTTTCATGGAAAGAGAATATTTATTATTTTCGCGACTGTTTGCTTTTTTCTAATAGATGCTCCTTTGATGGACAAGCAAGTTGTGCCCATCATTTGTCTCCCTTTGATTAGTGAGCTTTAAGGTCTTTTGTGTTAGTGAAGAGTTGTCACTTCGACCACCCGGTCATGTGCTCCACTTGGGGTGGCTACTCTGACCGCATCTGGCCAAGACTCTGCTCCCAGATACAGCAGGGGTTGTGTCGAGCAGGAGCAGTGGCAGCTTGTCATTTGAAAATCCTGTATCTCCATTGTCGGTGGAGGGAGGGACAGAGAGAGACGGATGAGGGAAGGTAAGAGTAGCTCCAGTTTCGATATTTCCTCCCTGTGGATTGAGGAGAATGCATGTTCAACTGCTTCCCCTCTCTCCCCCTGCACTCTTTTTGGACGATGATTTTCCCTGGTCCCCATTATATGTGTTGCATTATGGCCCCTTGATTATGAGTGATGGTCTTTTTCATGACAATTCCGATGTATAATTAGAAGACTGCAGCATTTTCCATCAGTTGTGACAGAGTGTATTGGCTTCGATTACCTGGGCTGCAGGGTGATTGTTGAACAATACAGTGGGAGGCATCTGTAGTAAACTCCGATGTCAAACAGCGATAGATACAGTTCTCAGCTCTATACAGTTAGTACACTTATTAAACTCCTCTCTGTCCAATACCGGCATCTCTTCCACTGAGCACAATTCATGCCAAAAAATACAGGTATTACCTTCCACTCCTGCCTTTTCCTCACCACCTTATAGGTCAAGTGTGAGTATGTCCGCCACTGGTATCGTGAATTTTTTTCCGAGCAGGAAAACACCATTTCTATGGCATTGTGAATTTAAGAGCTGTTTTCCGATTTTAGGAGCTCCTTGTATAGTGCTATGCATTTAGTTGTGTAATTAGGACAGATTTTGTGATTAATTGCGTAATTAGGTCCGGTCTTTACTTCAGTTTCCCAACCACTATCAATAAAGTACCCTAATCTATCCAGAAAGACCAGGGTTCTGGTCCCAGAAAGGGAACCACAATTTTTAATTTCCCGCCAATTCTCTGGTAGGGGGTGGAACAAAGAAATTTTCGCCAAAATTCGAAATTTCCGCCAACGTTCCAATTTCCTGCAAAAATTCGAAATTCCCACCAGTAGGGTAGGTGGTGGAAGGAGATGGGCAGGGGTGGTGGGAGGTGGAGGTGTCAGGGACCCATGCGCCATTTGGAGAAACACATGACAGCATCCGTGGGTGTTGGTGGGAATTGGTGGTGAGGTAAGGTGGAGGGTAATTAATTGTTCAATGTAATTTATTTGCATAACACCTTGGTGTCAAAATTGTACCCATGCCGCCATTCCCCCACTACTATCTGCATATTGTGAACCGAGCACATCATAACCCATTCATGTTTGTCTCTACCATCTGAGAACAAGTAATGGACTTCCTGCAACATTATGTGGCGTCCTACAGCATTGGTCGGAGACTAACAGAACTCGGCTTAGGGAATTAGAGTCCCACGTGTAGATTACCATTAACACCACAGCACAAACCACTTAGTTTGGAGAGGTGCCATCATCGGGAAGCATGGACTACTGATCAGTGGCGTCATACTGTGTTAGTGATGTATGGCTGGGCTGTACTACTCAGGATGACCATTGTCAACGAGTCTGACTGCTACCTGAGGAGAGATCCCATGCTTCCACTGTTTTGGAGAAGTGCAGTAGTGTTCTTCCTGGTCTTCTGGTGTGGGCAACAATCGAGTATGAATTCTGGTTGGGGAAGGTAGTAAACTGAGGGGACTCTGGTGGAACAACTACATGTCACAGACATTCTACTCCCTCGTATACATTGAAGGAAAAAAAATCTGGCCGAGTGGTTCTAGGCGCTTCAGTCTAGAACCGCGCGACTGCTACGGTCGCAGGCTCGAATCCTGCCTCGGGCATGGATTTGTGTGATGTCCTTAGGTTAGTTAGGTTTAAGTAGTTCTAAGTCCTAGGGGACTGATGACCTCAGCAGTTAAGTCCCATAGTGCTCAGAGCCACGTGAACGATTTGAAGAAAAATCGCAAACCCAAGCAGTAGTTGTGCGATATAAACGAAAGTTGGTAGGCGTGTTTTTCTATATATGAAAGATGATGTCCATTCAGATTTCATGCCAGTCTCATAAGAGTGACGGTAGTAGAGCCACCATGAAGATGCAATTTAGGTTTGCTTTAAATAAACGTTGTAACGATAATGAGCGTTAGTTTAGATATCTTTGAGTGGTGAGTTGATGTTAATCAAGAATGCCTTCAAGGAGACAAAGATACTATTATTATCAGCACCTCACTGCATTCAAACGAGGTCGTGTAATAGGACTACGAGAAGCTGAATGTTGGTTTTGCAATACTGCAGAAAGACTTGGCACGAATGCAGCCACTCTACATGATTACCATCAGCGGTGGTCACGGGAATGGGCTCTGGACGATCACAAGGCACTACTGGAGAGAAGACCATCGGGTACGGGACAGCATAATGAGGTAACGAAATGTTACAAATAGATCACTTCAAGAACAAATCCGAGCCAGACCCCCCAGTAGCAAATACTGTACCGACCCCAAACCACCGCCATTTGCGACTTCAGTGGTGTCAAAGGAGAGCTCATTGAAGTGGAGGATGCAGGTGTGTTGCGTTTTCTGATGAAAACTGTTTCGGCCTCAGTGCTAGTGATAACGGTGTGTTGGTTAGAAGGAAGCCAGTTGAGGGCCAGCAACCAACCTGTCTGCTTGCTGGACGCATTACACCTACACCAGGAGTTATGGTCTGGGCTGTGATTTCGTATGACAGCAGGAGCACTCTCGTGGTTATCCTACGCAGCCTGACTGCAAGTTTGTACGTCAGTCTGGTGGTTCGACTTGTTGGGCTGCCAATCATGAACAATATTCCAGGACGTGTTTTCCAATAGTATACCACGTACTCATTTACTGCTGTTGTAGCCCAACATAATCTACAGAGTGTTAATATGTCTCTTGACCTGCTCAGTCAACAGATCGGTCTCCAATCAAGCACATACGGGACATCATCGGACGAAAACTCCACCGTCATCCACAACCAGCGTTAACCGACCCTGTATTGACTGACAAAGTGCAGCAGGCATGGAGCCCCATCACACAAACTGACATCTGGCACCTGTACAACAGAGCCCATCCACGTTCGCGTGCTTGCAAGCAACATTCTGACGTATACCCCGAGTGTTAATGTGTCAGCGTTTCACTTTTGCTATGGCTTATTTCGCGCTTACATTTACCTGTGATCTTGCAGTGTTAATCACTTAAATATGTTACACAGAAATTTCATTACTCAACACTAATAACTTTTCGGTGTTGCAATATTTTTGCGTCAGTGTTTTAACTATAATGCAACAGCACTGTGGTGCCATTTTTCAACAGGCCACTACTCAGCAGCACATTTCACTTGTGTCTATTGAAATAGGCCTACTGGGATTTGTGATTTGCATTTCTTGGATTTGTACATACTTTGGATGTCTCCAGCGCAAAGCGAAAATTTTAAATTTCCTATTATTCGCGCGCAGTCTTTGCTCAGAGTAATTGTGTGGCTGGAAGATGCGCTTGTTTTGACATTGCTGCTTGGCAGCGAGGAGCGCGGGGGTTCTATCGTTAGAGGAGTAGTAAGACAGATGTCGAGCGCGCGACTCGTGGTAATGTAGAAGTAAAGTTGTGTGCACCTGTTTTTAAGTAAAATGATTTGAGAACTACGAAACGGAGGAGAAAATTCGATTAGTGATTTAGAATGAAATAAGATGTCACGAGATTAGCAAAGCATGTGAAGAGAAATGAAGGAAATATTTTTTATTTAGTTGCATTGCACTCATGCATGGTTTGGAACGATTGTTGAATGAGGCATCCATATCAGGGAACTTTAGATGTTTCATTTAAGGGTGTATAATTTTCACTGTACAGTATTTTTCATCTTTATTAAGTGTCTAATATTTGTGCGTATGAGAGTTTGGTATCAACGTTGCACTCGGTCAATGTTAATGAATGTTGTAACATGAATATCATATAAGTAATAATGAAGCACATATTTTAAAACAGTTTGTCCACATCTTCGATCCAAAACATTTTTATTTAAAGAGCGTCTCAGTCAATGATACGTAGATAATAATTTGCTTGCTGTCCGGAGCATTGCACTAAGCTCTCAGCAACTGTGGTTAGAAATTTACAGCTGCCGCACAGAGAGCAGCAAGCATCGCATTTCCTCGCAATTACGTTCCTAGGTAAGATATTATCATATCAGGATGAGTTTTATACGAAAATTATTAACGCACAGGGGCCATTTGATGAACAGCATTATTAGGCAAACCGTTAACTCTTGGGGATTACTTTTTAATTAAAGAGATTAACAGGATTTAATCAGTTTGTACATTATTTTTGGAATGAATACAAAACGGGGTAAAATTCGTGTTATTTTCTCGTAGGCAGATATATTGGGTTTCTCTCGCAGTCGGAAATGCAAAAAGTCATGCAAAGCTAAACAACAGCAAAGTTACAACCAATCAGCCAAGCCAGTACGAGTTCATGATCAAAAGAAGACTGCTGAGAAAACTTTCACTATGAATTGTATGCATGATCTTGAAGTACTCCCAAGGCCAGCAAGATCCCCCGACCTGTCCCCGATAAAACGCGTGAGGGATCCGCAAAAATGCCAATTCTGTCCTTAGCGTCTGTATCCAGGATGTCATGGACCATTTACAGCAGATGAAGGAGAGACTGCCTCTGGAGAAGGTGCAACGGCTTTATGACTACAACGTCTTACTGATAAGTGGACTCGTACTGCCAGTTGTTTGGGCATTTTGCTAGATATTGCGGCCACGGAAACAGCATCAGATGCCCTCTCAATCCGTAAAGTTCCTTTTCGTTTCCTTCTCCCCTCCTGGCCGCTTCAATTTTTTTTGTCAGGCAGTGATAACAGTCACTGTGAAATGACGTAGACAGAGATGAAGTTTGTTACTTCTTATAGACTGTCTGTTAGAGAGTTTTTACCAGTGTAGTATCTAGTTAACTCACGTAATAACTGATTAGGCATTCTATATCTTCGAACATATGAAGGGAGTTTGTTTTTGCGTTGTCTGCAGGCGATGACGCTGGATGTATTTTATGTTAAATCATCAATATCTGATAAAATCCTGTGCAATAATTAAGACCTGATTTACAATAGTATTTCAGAGAATACCTACGCATACTCCAACCGCAGTGCATCAACCAGTGTAAGTCGTGTTTGAACCACATTAGTTTTCTGCAGTTTGATGAACTGACTACAAGAGCTCTGAAAGCTCTTGGTGGAACTTCGCCATTCCGGTTTTCTGTTACATCCTCGCTGTATGATCAGTCTCTTACCACAAAGTTCTTGTGACTGTTGTTTCATCCACTTCACCACGACTTTAAATGCAGAAACACTTGGAAACAAACTAGTAGGTTTATAAGATTTGTTCTCATGCATCGTTTCCAGATTACCGGCACTGCAGGATACATTAACAAATAGTCGTAATTCCGTGCCGACTTCAGGCCTAGTTCTTGTACTGCCGCTTAGCAGCACAAAATGCTCACCTACGAAGATTTCTATGGGTAAG
Organism: Schistocerca americana; assembly: GCF_021461395.2. Classification (NCBI taxonomy): domain Eukaryota; kingdom Metazoa; phylum Arthropoda; class Insecta; order Orthoptera; family Acrididae; genus Schistocerca; species Schistocerca americana. The sequence continues at coordinate 230,306,871 of NC_060123.1, forward strand.
GAAGTCTCCTGTTGAGCCTTATCGGCTGGGTTTCTCCAAACTTACGCATACTCTTAGAATCTGTACAAGTGCGCCTGTCACTCAGTTCATTTATCTAGAATGTGTTTCATTGTGTAGCTTGCACGCATCAAGTTCTTGAATATGGAATTTTGTAAACACTTGTACTCATAAACTCCATAGTGTTGTAAATTCATATTGTCACTAGTATGTTGTAGAAACTACAGATAACCGAAAAAAAATTGTTCAAATGGCTCTGAGCACTATGGGACTTAACATCTGAGGTCATCAATCCCCAGGACTTAGAACTACTTAAACCTAACTAACCTAAGGACATCACACACATCCATTCCCGAGGCAGGATTCGTACCTGCGACCGCAGCGGTCGCGAGGTTGCAGACTGAAGTGCCTAGAACCGCTCGGCCTCTCCCACCAGCACAGGTAACTGAGTACAACGTCGAGTGACTGAGCAGCAGCACTGAACATTACGACAATTTGCAACGACTTGTCACATAACAAACACAGTTCAACATCGAGTAACACAGCTTTCTTGTCGTTGTACCGAGGAATTTTGAAAACTGCGAGTGGTGCCTTTTGGAACTTCGATGATATTGCCATCATAAGGCGCTTAATTTCGCTGGCATTCAGCTGGTACGCAGATACGATAATCACTGTCTCACACGGAATGCACACTGAGGTACTGAGGTAAAACATATCATGTTACAAGGTATGAAAGTACTGTCTCAGATAATTTTCCTCGTTATCTACTTGTTAACGGGGACCTGTTGACACTGGTGCGCTGCTGGGAGAAGTAATCAGGAGATATCTGCAAAGTGGTGGCATACCGTTGGTGGAACAGTTGAACATTGATCGCAACGTACAGGTGAACGATATGAAATTTGGCGCAGCAATGACGTGTATAAATACCACCTCAGGGACTCTAGAATCTTCACTGTAAAGACAGCAAGGCAGTCTCGCAAAGTCTGTTGAAGAAAATAAACAAATTTATTTGCCACGCAAAATTATCGTGTTCTGCATTTATATCCGTTATTCAATAGGCGAGTTTTCCGGACAGCCGGAAATAGGGAAGTTAGCTAGGGTACTGGCGAGCCAGGGCCCCGTTCATGTCGGATCAGTCCGCGTTTGCAGAACAGGGCAAAGAATAATCCGCGAGTAGAATCAAACAGACATAGCACTTCAGCTTATGCTAATATGACAAAGAAACCAGACACGCAAAATCTAAAACGCAAACACAAGTTAGTCGAAAATGAGACAACTAATGTAGAAATACTAACACAACAGCCAACTGAATATATACAGCAAGATCTAACAGTTACTGCCCAAAATGGAGAGCAACACTTAAATGCTACAGACACCATTCAAGAGGACAATCAACACACATATAATATAGTCATTCAAGGTAACGAAGAACAGGGCTACACTACCCAAATGAAACTGAAGAAAAAAGCCACTTACCAGACTTTGTCTCGAAGTCTCAGTTTTTTGTAGAGCATTTAGAGGACAGGTTTGGGGAGGTTTAGTAGTAAAAGGAATTAATGGAGTAGAAATGATTATGACAAAGGAATTGGCTAAATGTGTGGAATATGTAGACTATGCAAATGACCGGGTTATTGGTGTAAGGCTGAAAGGAGCACAAAAAGATTTACTGATTGTCCAGGTGTATATGCCAACTTCAGAACATGATGACCAAATTGTAGAGGAAACATACAATGTAATAGAGAGAATAATGGACGAAAATAAAAAATGCTGCAAAATAGTAATGGGAGACTGGAACGCCATTGTGGGAGAAGGGAAAGAGGGAAACATAGTAGGCAGTCATGGTCTTGGAAAGAGAAATGACAGAGGTGAATGGTTAAATGACTTCTGCAGGGAAAGGCAGCTGATAGTGGCAAACACATGGTTCAAGAACCATAAGAGGAGGCTCTACACTTGGAAATCACCAGGGGATAAATATAGAAACCAAATCGATTTTATACTGGTAGAAGAAAGATACAGGAATGGAATCAAGAAGGTGCACACATTACCAGGTGCAGATATTAATAGTGACCACAACTTACTTATGGCAGAAATAGAAATAAGAATGAAAAAACTGAAAAAGGCGACAATGGTGAAGAAATGGGATCTAGAGAAGATAAGGTCCAACAAAGAACAAATTACAGAAATGATGTCTCGGGACTTTCTAAACACATTACGAGACAAAGAAGCACCTGATAATGCCAACGAGTACTGGAATATGCTGAAAGAAGGAATCATTAAAGCAGGACAGCAAAATATAGGATATGTAAAAGGGAAAAGGTCAAAAAAACCATGGGTCACACAAGAAATGATTTCCAAGATGGAGGAGAGAAGAAAATTGAAAAACAAGAACACTGAAGATGCAAGAAAGATATACCGAAGGTTAAATAACGAACTGCGAAGAGAAACAGAGCAGGCTAGGAAAAAATGGCTAAAAGAGGAATGTGATGAAATTGAAGAACTGGACAGGAAAGGAAGATACGACTTACTATACAACAGAGTAAAGACTATGACATGGGAACAAAACAGAGCAGGAAGTGCTACTATGGAAATTTTGAGTAAAGACGAAGAGGTAGTGTATAAAGATCGTGACGATGTCCTCCAGAGATGGGAAGAATATATAAAAGAGCTATATGACACAAATAGCAAACCAGAAACTCTGGAACTTGAATCACACAACAGTGTAAGTGATGAAGAGAAAGGACCGACCATCATAATGGAAGAAGTAAAGTCTGCTATTGCTGCAATGAAAAATGGCAAAGCAGTAGGTACAGATACAATACCGGGAGAAATACTAAAATGCTTGAACCACAATGGAATAAGAGAAATATTGTGGTTATGTAATAAAATATATGACAGTGGTGAATGGCCTGAGGACTTTTTGACAACAGTAATGATTCCATTGCCGAAAAAACAAGGAACCAAGAAATGCAGAGAGCACAGGACAATCAGCCTCATTTCACATGCAGCCAAAGTGATGTTAAGAATAATTAATAAAAGACTTGAAAAAGTAATAGAGGAGAATCTCGGCGAGGAGCAGTTTGGCTTTAGACAGAATACGGGCACCAGAGATGCAATAGGGCTCCTACGAATCTTAGGAGAAAGGTTTATTGAAAGAGGAAGAGACCTATGTATGTGCTTCATCGATTTAGAAAAGGCATTTGACAATGTGGTTTGGGACAAGCTGGCGACTATTATGAGGGAAAAGAGAGTGTACTGGAAAACCAGAAGACTTATAAACTCATTGTACCTTAATCAAAAAGTTTCAGTTAAAGTGAGAGGAGAAAGTACAAACTGGATCAGACTAGGGAAAGGAGTAAGACAAGGATGCTGTTTATCACCTACTCTTTTCAACCTGTACTTGGAAAATATGATTGACCAATGCTCATTAGATGACAAAGGAGTAGAAATTGGAGGAAGAAGAGTAGGGTGCTTGAGATTTGCTGATGACATGGTCCTTCTAGCCACAGGGGAAAAAGAATTACAGGATTTGGTGGACACCATTGCAACTAACGGAAAAAAATATGGAATGAAAATTAACACAAATAAAACAAAAGTATTGGCAATAGGAGGAAATAAGTAACTATAAATTGTGCTGAATGGAGAAAAACTAGAACAGGTGCAAAATTTTAAGTATCTTGGAAGCAGGATAGACACCGACTGGAAGTGCACCACAGAAATTAAAACAAGGATAGCAATGGCAAAAGAGGCGTTTTATAAGAAAAGGAGAATCTTCTGCAGCGGTATGGACAGAGAACTCAGAAAGAGACTCATAAAATGTCTTGTATGGAGTGTTCTTCTATATGGCGCTGAAACATGGACTATGAGGAAAAAAGACAGAGAAAGGCTGGAGGCTTTTGAGATCTGGACATGGCGGAAGATGGAAGGAATAAGTTGGATGGACAGAGTAAAAAATGAAGAGGTACTGAGAAGAGTGGGAGAGAAAAGGCGGTTACTAGATGTAATAAAGAGAAGAAAAAGAAATTGGATTGGGCATATATTAAGAAAGAATGACGGACTGATAAAAACAGTTTTAGAAGGTTATGTAGAAGGGAAAAGGAAGCGAGGAAGGAAGAGATTCCAGATACTGGATGACATGATGGACGGTACAACATACAGCAGCCTTAAAAAGGAAGCAATGGATCGCAGAAAATGGAGAGGCAAAGGACCTGCTAATATAGCAGATAACTGATGATGATGAGTAGTTGCTGTTGTGGTCTTCAGTCCTGAGACTGGTTTGATGCAGATCTCCATGCTACTCTATCCTGTGCAAGCTGCTTCATCTTCCAATACGTACTGCAGCCTACATCCCTCTGAATCTGCTTAGTGTATTCATCTCTATGTCTCCCTCTACGATTTTTACCCTCCACGCTGCCCTCCAATACTAAATTGGTGATCCCTTGATGCCTCAGAACATGTCCTACCAACCGATCCCTTCTTCTAGTCAAGTTGTGCCACAAACTCCTCTTCTCCCCAATTCTATTCAATACCTCCTCATTAGTTGTGTGATCTACCCGTCTAATCTTCAGCATTCTTCTGTAGCACCACATTTCGAAAGCTTCTATTATCTTCTTGTCCAAACTATTTATCGTCCATGTTTCACTTCCATACATGGCTACACTCCATACAATTACTTTCAGAAACGACTTCCTGACACTTAAATCTATACTCGATGTTAACAAATTTCTCTTCTTCAGAAACGCTTTCCTTGCCATTGCCAGTCTACATTTTATATCCTCTCTACTTCGACCATCATCGGCTATTTTGCTCCCCAAATAGCAAAGCTCCTTTACTACTTTAAGTGTCTCATTTCTTAATCTAAGTCCCGCAGCATCACCCGACTTAATTCGACTACACTCCATTATCCTCGTTTTGCTTTTGTTGATGTTCATCTTATATCCTCCTTTCAAGACACTGTCCATTCCGTTCAACTGCTCTTCCAATTCCTTTGCTGTCCCTGGCAGAATTGCAATGTCATCGGTCAACCTCAAAACTTTTATTTCTTCTCCATGGACTTTAATACCTACTTTGAATTTTTCTTTTGTTTCCTTTACTGCTTGCTCAATATACAGATTGAATAACATCAGGGATAGGCTACAACCCTGTCTCACTCCCTTCCCAACCACTGCTTCCCTTTCATGCCCCTCGACTCTTATAACTGCCATCTGGTTTCTGTACAAATTGTAAATAGCATTTCGCTCCCTTTATTTTACCTCTGCCACCTTTAGAATTTGGAAGAGAGTAATCCAGACAACATTGTCAAAGGCTTTCTCTAAGTCTGTGCTAGAAACGTAGGTTCGCCTTTCCTTAATCTTTCTTCTAAGATAAGTCGTAGGGTCAGTATTGCCTCACGTGTTCCAACATTTCTACGGAATCCAAACTGATCTTCCCCGAGGTCGGCTTCTACCAGTTTTTCCATTCGCCCGTAAAGAATTCGCGTTAGTATTTTGCAGCTGTGACTTATTAAACTGATAGTTCGGTAATTTTCACATCTGTCAAAATCTGCTTTCTTTGGGATTGGAATTATTATATTATTCTTGAAGTCTGAGGGTATTTCGCCTGCCTCATACATCTTGCTCACCAGATGGTAGAGTTTTGTCAGGACTGGCTCTCCCAAGGCCGTCAGTAGTTCTAGTGGAATGTTGTCTACTCCCGGGGCCTTGTTTCGACACTCAATTAAAATAAGTAAATCTGGCACCATACATAAAGGACATAAAATTTAGTCGAATGGTAGAATAATTCTTGTCAGTAAAAACCCAAATACAGAGGAACTAACTGTCATAAAACTACGACCAGAAATAAAAGCTGAAGCAATGCGACCCAATTACAATCCTAGACCACAACAGCAAAGAAATTTCTGGAATTTTGTTCCAAGTTTGAGTGTAGTCGTAACAAAGGTTGACTTTCATGTTACAATTAATGACGTTGAAGAATTTCTCAAGGAAGTAGACGTAAATTTTGTCAGAGTAGTTAGAATGAAACCCAAAGAAACAGGAAAGGAAATTGCAAAACTGAGCGTGATTATGCGTGATCAACGTACATTAGATTATCTTCTAAAAAATAATTTGAAGATGTTTTGCAAGGTACATACAGTAGAAACTTCAAAACTTCCTCCTCCACAACCAGCACAATGTTTAAAATGCTATAGCTTCAAACAATCTACTAACAACTGCACAAAGCCACCAAAATATGGAAAATGTGCAGGTCAACATTTTACAAGTAGCTGCACAGCTAAAAATGTAAAACCAAAATGTCAGACATGTGGAGAAGACCACCTAGCAACCGATGTTACATGTCCTAAGAGACCAAAAGAGGCCGCATCCATATATGATTTAAAAAACATGGATCAAGAAAAATATCAAACATTGCTTGATGAAAATATACCAGAAGTGATCGATATAACAACAATTGAGGAATTAAACGAATATAAAGATGCCACTTAGCAGCTATAAAACAAGCGGAATATGGAAGTGCCTCAGAAAAAAGAATAAAAGAGAATTTAGAAAGGATACCTGAAAATATTTTGGCAACTATAGAACAAAAAAGTAGGATATATCGACAGTTAAGATGATTTCAGTCCGAAGAATTGAGAATAGAATGGAACAGGTTGAATATGCTTGTTAAAAGACAATTAGCATATTTTCGCTCACAAAGATGGACAAAAACGTGTGTATTGTTAGATCACAAACAATCAAACAAGTTCTGGAAGACTTTTAAACGTATTAGAGGAGATGAAATAAAAACTGATACTCCACTACAACATAATGGGAATATAATAACAGATAGTCAAGAAACAGCATAAATTTTTAGGGAGGTTTTAATAGAAACTCATAAAATACCTAAGGATTCACTATTTAATAATAAACACTAACAAAAAGCTGAAGAAGAAATGTCAATCCCCAGAAGTTTTAAATGAAGAGCAATTAGCACTGATTCAAGAAATTACAGAAGAGGAAATAGATAAAGCAATAAATAATGGCTAAAATACTTCACCTGGAATGGATGGAATTAGCAGACTACATCTTAGAGCAGCACCAAGAGAGAAAATAATTTGAACATTACACTGTGTGTACAACAATGTCTTAAAACTAAAACAAATACTACAACAATGGAAAACAGCAAAAGTAATTATGATACGAAAACCTGGAAAACCATTAAATAATCCAACATCCTATTTCCCTATAACACTTTCATCAACTATTGGAAAATCTTTTGAGTCCATATTAAACAGATGATTACATAAATTTGCAGAAGACCAAAGGCTTACACCTGACATACAAGCAGGCTATGGGCAACAGCATTCAACTATAGATCCGATTATTAGAATATGAACTAGTATTACTGAGACCTTAAATATTACAGATTGTGCATCAGCCTTATATTTGGATATAGAAAGAGCTTTTGACAGAGTGTGGCGACTAGGATTATATTATAAGCTTAATCGGTATCCCAATTCAATTCATCTTACTTCTTAGCTCTATTATTGACAATAGACATACATATGTATCTATCAATAACAAACTCTCTAGTCCATTCATTCTAGAAGCCGGGGTGCCACAGGGTGCTATTCTGTCACCTTTGCTCTACCTTATATATATCTGATATTCTGCAGCCTACCCATTGGAATGAAGGCCTCGCACTTTATGCAGATGATACAGTATGTTGGTGTCATGAGAGAACATCCGAAGAATTGAATAATACAAATATACAATACCTCACAAAATTAGAAAAAATAGCTCAGCACCTGGCACATTAAACCTAATACACAGAAGAGTCAATTGGTGATATTGAGACACAGAAATTTTACTGCTAATAAATTACAAAGACCAGATAAAGTAAAGTTAAAACTCTGTGGAGAAGAATTTTACCAAAACCAAAAGCAAATTATCTAGGTTTTATAATGGACACAACACTGTCATGGAAGCCTCACATAGATAACATCCTAGTAAAGGCAAGGAGAAGAATCGGACTTCCAAAGTTAATTAGAGGATGTATTAGAGTAGCACCCAATAGTACATTAATTTCTACTTATAAAACGTTTATAAGACCAGTCTTGGAATATGGGGCACCAGTATGGATTACAAGTAAACAGCAAACAGAAAGAGTTCTAAGTGCAGAAAGAAGAATCTTACGAATGACTACTAGATCAAGTATCTATTCTACAAACAAGATATATATAGTTCAGTAAATATATTACCGTTACAGCGCCGACTTATTGTGCTTGTCAGCAATTTAGCAATGGATAGACTTCACTCTGATACTCTAACAATTAAAACACTAAAAGAAGAATTTATGCATTTCAATTTTCCACACTATCAGTATAAATTTCCATCCCATACTATAGCACAATGCATTAGGTAGACTAATGAAGAATTTGATAGAACAATTCCACTTGGATCTTCTAATGATATTAGTCATTTAGTTAATGAAAGCTGAAGTGTAAATGTCAGTCATACAATAAAAATTAAATAAATTAAGTGAGATTCTAGAGAAAAATACCATATAAAGTAAAACATCATATAAGATACATTATCCCAGGTGGGGTTTTAGAGGGGTTTTTCCTACCTGTAAGGCGAATGCTGTGATATAATATTATTTCCCCTCTGGAACAAGAATAAACGAGAAATAAATAGATTAAGCTGGGAAAAGAAAGGAACTATCGACAGATAGGAATAGAAGAAATATATTGTATTATTGAAGAATTATTGTTATTCAATTGGGTAATCAATATTTTAAGTAAAACAGGCAATATCAATTTTTCCCAAATAATATAAATAAATGGAGTCCCAATAGTATTAAAACAGCTATGGCTGAAAAGAGCTAAGCTCTAGATACAGCCCAGCCTCGTAAGAGGGGATGAAAGATGGGAAAAAACTGTTGAGTAATCATTCTAGTCACTATACGAGCCGAAAATGGGGAAATCTATTGATATCAGCGACATTGATAAAGGACAACCTGTTGTGACCCGGCGTCTGGGAATGAGCACCTCTAAAACGGCGAAGCTAGTTCAATTGTTGGTGCTAGTCTTCTGCTAAAGAAGGCTCAAAAAATGATACAAAGAATAGGACTTCTGATGCAATAAATAAAATCATTCCTCGTCGTAATCCGATTAATACAAATCCTGTTGTAATCCCTAGTTTATTATTTAAATTTCACAGATTCGTAAAAAGAGCTACAAATAAATTTTAACATTTCACCTTACAAATTTATGTTTTAACTCTTGACCCAGCGACGTCATCAGTTACGATTACAGAGGGCTCGGGATCACCGAGATTGTAAATATGTTGTCTAGTGAGATGAATCGCATTTTTTGTCACGCCAGGGGACGGTCGTGTCCGGGTGCGCTATTATCCAGACGAATGGCTGATCGAAATGTGCACCGTGCCATGAATGAAGGCCGATGGAGGGCAGTTTTATGCTATGAGAGACAACCACTTGGGTTTCCATGGTACCTGTGGTAATAATCTAAGGCTTAATGAAAGCTGCGGTCTATGTGAGCATTATTACGGGCCACCCCAATAGCTTCACCCTTGAAGTCTGCCCAGAAGGCGATGACATCTTCCAGCGGGATAACTCGTTGTGTCATAAGGCCAGAATGATGCTACATCGGTTTGAAAAGCGTGATAATGAATTCCCTTTGATGTCTTGGACACCTTCTTCACGTGCTTTGAGCTCGATAGAACCATTTGGAATTCCTTCGGGCACCACTGCAGCGCTGACAAACCACCGACCCTTAATTTACAGGAATCACGTGTCCAGTCTGATCCGGTGCAACGTACCTGCTAAGACCGACCAAACAATGGTGGAATGATCACAGTTCATTACATTTGCCAGTTCTTGAATACACTGAATCGTTGTGGATTAATGAGTTTAAACGACTTTCACCAAACCCTGAAAATCTTCCTGGGCGTGGAGAGTCACTGATATGAAAACGATTCTTCTTAAAACGAGAAAACCATTTTCTTACCGTGCTCTGTCCAGTGGCATTATCCCCACACACGATCCAAATGTTTCTGGCTGCCTCTGCTGCTAGCAACCCTCTACTGAACTGAAACAGAAGAATATGTCGAAAATGTTCCGATTTCTCCACTTAACAAATTGCTCTTCTTCAGAAACGCTTTTCTTGCTATTTCCAGTCTGCACATTACATCCTCTCTATTTAGGCCATAGCTATTTTACTATCGGCAGGATAATACTCGTCGACTATTTTTAACGTCTCATTTCCTAATCTAATTCTATCCTTATCACTTAATTTAACTCGGTGACATACCATCACCTTTGATATTCACCTTATAATCTCGTCTCAAGATACTATACATCCATTAAACTGCTCTTGCAAGACCTTTACCATCACTCACGGCAAAGAGCAGTGTTTTTATTTCTTGTCCCTGGACTCTAATTCGCTTTCCAACTTTCTCCTTCGTTAATTTTACTGCGTCCTGGTTGTACAGATTGAATAACTTCGGGGAGAGGTTACAACTCTGTCTCACTTCCTGCTCTTTCTACTTCCGTGACTGAATTACGGTTTCTGTATAAGTTACAGATAATTTTTCATAGCTTGTATTTTATCTCTACTACCTTCAAACTTACAGAGAGTATTCCAGTCAACATTGTCAAAAGCATCCTTATTCAGTCTTGGCAATGAGAATGTTACGGCGCCAGTTGTTAAGTGTTTTATTTTTGGCATATGTTTCGGGACTACCCTATCCCATTATCAAATGCTATAAAATAAGGAACCCAATAAATGTATCGCAATACTATAAGTACTAACAACCATATAAAAATAATTATATCGTGATTTAGCGTAATATATCATAAAACTCCTATGCCATCAGGCACCGTAAAAAGTAAAAAGCCGGTAGCAAACATGCTTCGTCACACATAAAATTCAGTTGAGAACATCTAATATTGGTGTGTTATTCTCTCAAGGCACACCTGTAAGCTAAAGGTGGCCGCTTTCACCTGCCAAAGATAGCGTTTTCCTGCAATGCATATGTCGCAGCCCCGAACGATGCTGCTATCATAAAATTTATGAAAATTATATGTCAAGTACTAGAAAATCTTATAAACGACTACTACCTCTATAGTACGAAGTATGCATCCATAAAGAATGGTCAACAGAAAACATAAAACCTATCGGTCTACCTTCTAAGGTAAGTCGTAGGCTCCGTACGACATCACGTGTTCCTACATTTCTCCGGTACCCAACCCGATCTTCTGTAAATATGTCACAGTATGTTGCAAATGTGACTTATTAAACTGATGATTCGGTAATAGTCACACCCGTAAACACCTGCCTACTTTGGAATAACGATCATTACAGTCTTCCTGAAGTCTAGGGTATTTCCCTTGTCTGATGTAACTTGCGCTCTTAGTGATATTGTTTTTTCTCCCTGAAATCTTAATAATTCTGGGAGAGTTTTGTCTACTCCAGCGAACGTGTTTCTTCGTAGGTGTTGCAGATCGCTTTCAAATTTTTCTCCTAAGTATCGTGTCTCCCACCTCGTCTTCATCAGTTTCTCTTCCTTTTCGATAATATTGCTCTTTCTTTCATAGTCGTTCTACACATTCCCTCCATATTTTCAGTTTTCCTCTCTTTGCTTAATTTGGACATGCCATCTCAGCTCTTAACATTCTTTCAGATGCTTTCGTTCGTTGAGAGGTCTCTTTAATTTTCGTGTATGTTACTTCTGTCTTTCCCACTGTCGTGCCTGTTGGTCTAGCGGTAAGGCCGAGAGGGCTCGTAATCGATCCCTGGCCGGATCCCGGAAATCTCAACGATGTGGGGAGTAGCCGGGAACGATACATGTTCCATTTCAACATTGAACTGTAGGTCCTCTTTCCTCTGTTGACTAATTGGGCTAGGTTGGGGACGCACAAGTCTCCCAAGTGGCATCCAGTAAAGGCTTGCACTTGGCCATTGAGCCACTGAAAATTAATGTTATTATCTTTCTCATTGCCATGCATGCTTCTGCAGTGTTACATTTACCGTCTAAATATACTGCTTTGCCGAACTGCACTTCCTGTCAGTGTCATTTTTAGACTTTCCATTTGGTCTGCTTCATTTACTACACTCCTGGAAATTGAAATAAGAACACCGTGAATTCATTGTCCCAGGAAGGGGAAACTTTATTGACACATTCCTGGGGTCAGATACATCACATGATCACACTGACAGAACCACAGGCACATAGACACAGGCAACAGAGCATGCACAATGTCGGCACTAGTACAGTGTATATCCACCTTTCGCAGCAATGCAGGCTGCTATTCTCCCATGGAGACGATCGTAGAGATGCTGGATGTAGTCCTGTGGAACGGCTTGCCGTGCCATTTCCACCTGGCGCCTCAGTTGGACCAGCGTTCGTGCTGGACGTGCAGACCGCGTGAGACGACGCTTCATCCGGTCCCAAACATGCTCAATGGGGGACAGATCCGGAGATCTTGCTGGCCAGGGTTGTTGACTTACACCTTCTAGAGCACACGGCACGGGATACATGCGGACGTGCATTGTCCTGTTGGAACAGCAAGTTCCCTTGCCGGTCTAGGAATGGTAGAATGATGGGTTCGATGACGGTTTGGATGTACCGTGCACTATTCAGTGTCCCCTCGACGATCACCAGTGGTGTACGGCCAGTGTAGGAGATCGCTCCCCACACCATGATGCCGGGTGTTGGCCCTGTGTGCCTCGGTCGTATGCAGTCCTGATTGTGGCGCTCACCTGCACGGCGCCAAACACGCATACGACCATCATTGGCACCAAGGCAGAAGCGACTCTCATCGCTGAAGACGACACGTCTCCATTCGTCCCTCCATTCACGCCTGTCGCGACACCACTGGAGGCGGGCTGCACGATGTTGGGGCGTGAGCGGAAGACGGCCTAACGGTGTGCGGGACCGTAGCCCAGCTTCACGGAGACGGTTGCGAATGGTCCTCGCCGATACCCCAGGAGCAACAGTGTCCCTAATTTGCTGGGAAGTGGCGGTGCGGTCCCCTACGGCACTGCGTAGGATCCTACGGTCTTGGCGTGCATCCGTGCGTCGCTGCGGTCCGGTCCCAGGTCGACGGGCACGTGCCGACCACTGGCGACAACATCGATGTACTGTGGAGACCTCACGCCCCACGTGTTGAGCAATTCGGCGGTACGTCCACCCGGCCTCCCGTATGCCCACTATACGCCCTCGCTCAAAGTCCGTCAACTGCACATACGGTTCACTTCCACGCTGTCGCGGCATGCTACCAGTGTTAAAGACTGCGATGGAGCTCCGTATGCCACGGCAAACTGGCTGACACTGACGGCGGCGGTACGCAAATGCTGCGCAGCTAGCGCCATTCGACGGCCAACACCGCGGTTCCTGGTGTGTCCGCTGTGCCGTGCGTGTGATCATTGCTTGTACAGCCCTCTCGCAGTGTCCGGAGCAAGTATGGTGGGTCTGACACACCGGTGTCAATGTGTTCTTTTTTCCATTTCCAGGAGTGTATAAAGCCCCACCCTCAGTTCTTCAAAGAATCCAACTCCCGTGTATAAAAGATCATCAAAAGTCTGCTTACCTTACAAATGGGTCAATATATCACAAAATGTGTTACTTGCAAAATGATTTCGATGAGATATTTGTATGGTGCGAAAAGTGGCATTTGACCCTGAATAAGGAAAAGTGTGAAGTTATTCACATGAGTACTAAAAGAAATCAGCTAAATTTCGATTACGCGATAAGTCACACAAATCTGAAGGCTGTAAATTCAACTAAATACTTAGGGATTACAATTACAAATAACCTAAATTGGAACGATCACATAGATAATATTGTTGGTAGAGCAAACCAAAGACTGCTATTCATTGGCAGAACACTTAGAAGGTGCAACAGGTCTACTAAAGAGACTGCTTACACCACGCTTGTCCGTCCTACTCTGGAGTATTGCTGTGCGGTGTGGGATCCGCATCAGGTGGGACTGACGGATGACATCGAAAAAGTACAAAGAAGGGCAGCTCGTTTTGTATTATCGCGAAATATGGGAGATAGTGTCACAGACATGATACGTGAATTGAAGTAGCAATCATTAAAAGAAAGGCGTTTTACGTTGCGACGGGATCTTCTCATGAAATTACAATCAATTCTCCTCCGGTTGCAAAAACATTTTGTTGGCACCCACCTACATAGGGAGAAATGATCGTCATGATAAAATAAGAGAAATCAGGGCTCGCAGGGAAAAATTTAAGTGCTCGTTTTTCCCGCGTGCCGTTCGAGAGTGGAATGGTAGAGAGACAGCTTGAAGGTGGTTCATTGAACCCTCTGCCAGGCCCTTTATTGTGAATAGCAGGGTAATCACGTAGACGTAGATTTGATGTTATGTAAGCGAGAAAATGCTTAGAAAAGGTTTGCAATTGTGTTTGAAGCATATTGGAAGTCGGTATATGCTGTCATTATACTGATTGAGTATCGTATTGGTAATTTGCTCTCCGTATTAAGCAGAAACTAGTTTTTCACGCATCGCAATCTTTATGACACAATGTAGTCGCCTTCGGGAGGACAATGGTTCAAATCCCCGTCCGGCCATCCAGATTTAGCTTTTCTGTTCTTTCCCTGATTCACTCCAGGCAAGCTTCAATAGCTGAGTGGCCAGCACGTCCAAATTTCATGCGAGGGGCCTGGGTTTGAATTCTAGCTTGGTCGGAGATTTTCTCCACTTAGGGACTGGATGTCGTGTTGTCTGCATCATCGCTTAATGCTCATCGACACGCAAATTGCCAAAACAGCGTCAGCTAAAAAGACTTTTCTACTCGACGGGATGCCCCAGCCACGGTCATGCACCTAAGGCAAATGCTGGAATCATTCCTTTTAAAGAACACGCTGGTTTTTCTACCTATTCAGCCCTAACCCGAGGTTTCGCGGTATCTCTAACAACCTTGTTGTCCATGGGATATTAAACATTAACATTCCTTGATTCCCTAAAAATTTGTGATGTCAAATCTCCTGAACCATTTGTCATAATATAATTTTGCAAATAAATGGCTCTGAAGACTATGGGAGTTAACATCTGACGTCATCAGTCCCCTAGAAGTTAGAACTACTTAAACCTAACTAACCTAAGGGCATCACACACATCTATGCCCTAGGCAAGATTCGAAACTACGGCCGTAGCGGTCGCTCGGTTCAAGACTGAAGCGCCTAGAACCGCTAGGCCACACCGGCCGGCTATAATTTTGCATGTTCATTCAGTAGTGCGAGTGGATATTGCTTGTAAAATGTGTTGTGAATAAAGTTGGTGGTAAAAAAGAAGTAATAAATTAAAATCTCATGCCTGGTGCTGAAATTTTACTGCATGGACAATGAAAATGTACAATGATAAACTTTTTGCTTTCATCTTTCTTCAAGAGTGGGGAGGGGGGGGGGGGGGGAGGGCGAGGGGTCGTCAGTGGTTTGAAATTATGTCCAAAGTTTGTTAGAAGTCACTAAGTGATCTCATTCTCTGATACTGCTTATACGGTAAATATTCCTGCCATCTCTTGCAAAATATATCCACGCTGGCAGCGAGAAATATTATGAGTCTGAAATGTGATGGTACTAGACAGATTCCAGATCTAAAAAACTGAAATATCTGCTTGCCATGTCTGGTAATACTTGAGAAATTTCAGACAGCAAGTTTGCATGCCTCATAGTGTGCGAATTACCCGTTCTATATACAGGGTGAGTCACTCACTATTGCCACCAAGAATAAATCCGCAAGTGTGATAGGAGCTGAAACGTTTGTGGGGCAAAAGTTGCATGGGACAACGGGGGCCGTAATTTGACGTTGGTTTTTTGTTGCTAGGTGGAGTTGCATCAGAGATATGAAGGTAATTTCTTTTATGGGATGCTATAGCGTGGTATTTATTTTCTGATAGCGGCTATTGAGATAAATCCAGTCATGTGTAGCGGTAAGGTCTTTGAAGGTCTCAGAGGTGGCATGAACGTCCGGTTACAGAAGGAGTCCGAAGTGATAACCATTGGTATCAATGTAGTGCTGCTATCTTCTTCTCATGGATTGAATGGTATTCCTTATCACATCAGCACTTATCGAAGCACATGCTCTGACAATTCTCTCTCGCATTCAGGTGTAGTTTGAACGTCTTTATAAAAGATGTCTTTGATGTATCCCCATAAGTAAAAATCCAGAGGCGTCGAGTCTGGCGAACGAGCCGGCCACGACACATCTCCGCGTCCAATCCAACTATTTGGGAATTGTCTCTGCAACTGATTTCCACCCACCAGTGTAAAATGTGTCGGAGACCCATCTCGTATTGATACCACATTCTGTTCCTTGTTCCAAAAGGTATTTCTTCCAATTACAGATCTAATGTCCTTATAACAGACCTAATGTTTCAAGCAGGAATGTGGTGTACTTCCTCCCATTAAGATTTCCTTTGATGAAATAGGGCCTATAATTCGGTCCTCCAGAATCCCACGCCATACATTCACCGACCATGATTTTTGGTGCGCAACTTGCCACAGCCAACATGGATTTTCAGTTGCCCAATAATGCATGTTACGCAAATTAACATTTCCATGGTTCGTGAATGTAGCCTCGTCCGTAAATAAAATCAAATTAATAAATGTGTCATCCCTCTGAATCTGAAGTTGAGCCCATCGGCAGAACTGAATGCGACTCATACAATCCTTACCAGTTAATTCTTGGTAGAGACTGATGTGGTAAGGATGATATTTGTGGCGATGCAGAACACGAACAACACTACTTTCGCTCATGCCAGATTCCCTTGCGATTTGAGGCGAATTAACACAAGGATTTCGAACCACAGTGGGAAGAGTACCAATTTCCGTTTCCTCGTTAGTAACTTTCCTTTGCCGGATATGTTTCCGACGCGTTAAAGATCCAATTGTTCTCAATTTATCACACACATATTTAAATGTACGACTTGTAGGGTGAGTACGTTGAGGATATCTTTTAGCAGATAAGTCTCTAGCTCTCACTGAATTTCGTTGGCATTCTCCGTAAATGAGAAGCATATCGACTTGTTCTTTGAAGGAAAACATAATTCACATTCGCTTGATTCGACGATACAACTCTTACCCTGTTGCATTGCGAAACCGTCGAATGGTGTTTACATGTCGATGGCAGGTTAGATGGATACGCCATATTCGGCGAAAATGTACTATTTGCACGATATACGAGAGAGAACTGTCGGGGCATGTGGTTCGAAAAGGTGACAAAGTGATGAAGAATACCACTGAATCCATGACGAGAAGATTGCAATACTGCATTGATACAATGGTCATCACTTCAAACGCCTTCTGTGAACGGGCGTTGGTGCCACCTTCACGACCTTTGCTGACCTTCAAAGACCTTACTGTTACACATCATAGGTTTCGTCTCGATAGCTGCTATCAGAAAATGAGTATCAAACCATAGCATCCCACTTAAAAAAACAAAGTTGACCTTCATATCTCTTTAGCGACATCACATTATGCCCCCCATTCTCCCATGCAACTTTTGTCCCCTCATACTTTTCAGCTCCTATTATTCCTTTGAAGTTATTTCTGATGGCAATAGTTAGTGATGCACCCTGTATATACAACCTGTTACTGTATGTATACTCTGCAACTGACACTGTGCACTATGTGTCATGGAGCATACACTCAGTTAGCCACATGGTAATATGCGTATAAATATATTGTGAGTAATCCAAGAAGGATTTCAGTAAGGGAACAAAGCAGTTTCTGGCATAGTCTGCATTGTTGCCAGATCTCTCCCCTCCTTCCTCCCTCTTCCCTCCACTTCACTTCTAGGACAGTTTCAAAATGGTTCAAATGGCTCTGAGCACTATGGGACTCAACTGCTGAGGTCATTAGTCCCCTAGAACTTAGAGCTAGTTAAACCTAACTAACCGAAGGACATCACAAACATCCATGCCCGAGGCAGGATTCGAACCTGCGACCGTAGCGGTCTTGCGGTTCCAGACTGCAGCGCCTTTAACCGCACGGCCACTTCGGCCGGCTAGGACAGTTTCCTTATGTATAAGTGCCTTATGTATAAGTGCCTTTGCCAGTTTTCCTGTGGTTATTATCATCATGATTTATTACTCAAGATGTCCACTGCTATGCTGATGATAGCTTTACCTTATCAGTATTATCCAATTAGCTTACCCTAGGTTCCTTATCACTATAATTTATTTTTCGATATGGCCACCAGATGTAACTCCATGATAGCCATATTTTAATTATTATAATTTGTGAATCAGTATGCCACCACAACCAAAACATGGTTGCCTGACATGTAAAAAAACACACTAATCGATTCACGAGCACTATGCTAAGTGTAAAATGGCACGAAGGGCAAGGTACTTAAGAACGGCTGTCATATTATAACTTTTAGTACATGCATCAGCAAATTAAAAAAAAACATAGTCACTTTAATGAGCTTGTGCATGCATTATCAGTACTACTTGCCTGCTTTATTTAATGTTTTAAAACATTAAGCAAACATCAGGCACTTCACACCACAGAGAGCTGGCATGGAGCACCAGGTGGTCCACAGGTGTTCGACACAGCCAATAGACACAGTGTGCCACATGTGGCCTGCTGTCTTATGTGGCCCCCATTTTACAGTGTGTTGCACACTGCTGTTCACCCTACAAGTACATGAAGGGAATACGAACTACACCAGGCATATAGACACCCACTGCATTTTTCTGTCAGTTATTGCTTCCCTCTAACACATAACATGTGCACTTACCAAATGAAGCCAAGGTGTGCAGCAACCGGGCAGTGAATTAATTACGCATCTCCTATGAATCCATGCTATTCAGTGAAATCTCATTCTTCATGCTGGCTGCCAGACAGCGGTGTGCATCTGATCTTATCTCAAATTACGTGCATAAGTATTTGGCTATGCATTATAAATACCCAATGCAGCAATTTCAGCCCGAACAATAACATATGGTAGTGAAATAAAGCACTTTCAGTTTGCTGCTTCAGTATACAGAGAGACCCCCTCAAATTAGTGTGCACCTGGATAAATACACAGTACAACGCCGCCAAACGGAGGGCGCATTCTGTATATTAATAGTGCCCTGGCAGACACACTGAAGACATTGGTAAATTTATAATATCTGAAGGCACATTTACAGAGCATGTGACCACTATAGAATGCCTCCAGACAGTTATCACATTCAGCACACTAGGAAACCATTTTACAATCTGCTGGCAGTCATATTGAAAATGTAGGTAAATTTATAATGCCTGTTGCCACACACTACATGTTATGAGGACAGTACCTGTATGTATATAAACCACTTTATGTGTGTGTGTGTGTGTGTGTGTGTGTGTGTGTGAATAACGAATTCTTTATATTATACATGACAGCATGTTCTCACCACTTATAGGGAACAATATTTTAAACCTATATATAAATTTACTATGGTTATGTGAGATTTTGTTTTTTTCCCCAGGATTGTAGAATGACGACAGTCACTTAGAGAGACTTAACCCATTATGGCCAATCCCAGACCACCGACTTGTGGCGGTTCCACATGCTTTTATTTATCGTCATTTGTTGATTGTTGTCCACACTGTCATCGTACTGCATCGCTACACTGGCTGAAAATGGGATGTGGATTCTGACACAGACTACTGTAAATCATGTAGCCGACAGGTGCACAGTTATATTTTATAGTACTTTAATTTTCACTTTGCAGAAGCCCCAATGTTACGCAGTTATACGACCAGTGCACTATTATGTAACCTTCGATAAGCCTCATTAATAATTGGCAGGCGAAACTCCACATTCTGCTACAATAGTTCCTTGTTGAACATTTATGAGCAGGAAAACCTAACCACAAAGTTCACAGTTCTTGAAGAATAATCAGGAACGTATGGAGCAGACACTATCACTGTTTTTTCACACGACCTAATGGTTTAACACTTATTTCACAGTTAAATTGAAGCATTATTGTTGTTCTAACCAGCAAGGTTACTAGTCTGAAACTAGTCCGTGAACTGACTGTCTCATGACCAAAA
The DNA here is from genome assembly GCF_021461395.2 of Schistocerca americana. Taxonomy (NCBI): domain Eukaryota; kingdom Metazoa; phylum Arthropoda; class Insecta; order Orthoptera; family Acrididae; genus Schistocerca; species Schistocerca americana. Next base: position 230,326,916 of record NC_060123.1, read on the forward strand.
ATCGGCCCTTATATACCCGCACAATAATCGGAACTAATACTACACACTGTTGGAAGTTAAATTTACAGAAATTACAATTAAAACTCAACTCATTAAATTAACTGAATACATAAAAAATTGGTTCTTTGTAATAGTTTCTTCTACTACAGGGGTAAAGCCAAATTATTTGTTTAAATCATGTAATTGACAAATATAGTTAAACAAACAATACTTTTGACAAAACTGTTAATTACTTTGGAATTAATAAGGGCTGTCTTTGCTAGAATTAATAAGGGCTGTCTTTGCTAACATATTTTTGAACAGATCTAAATACATACTTGTTTTGTCTCCCAAATGTTTATAATTAGTACAGAATTAAATTTGCCTATATGTCAACAATAGAATTTAAGTTATGGAACAATTACTGATTTCGCCCTATAATGAAAGATACTAACTACGAATAACAAAATAAAATTAGAAAATCAACGACATACATAAAATTAAGCATAAAATCAGACCTGGTGTTATGTTCTTTAAAACGAAGGGCCAATCTTTCTCTCTTATGAAAATGCAGATCATATTCACGTATGCCAATGGTAAATAGTTAAAAGTAACAAAACGAATTTAAGGAGGCAGATGACAAAACAAGAGGGGAATTAAAATTATCCCAGATTGCTTTGCCACATCACCCCTCCTTGGATTGACCAGATAGATATTGCTAACAGCTAAATGGGCAAGTCATTGAACACAAGTGATGCCAGAAATTGGGTTTAAACACATAAAAAATATACCATAAGAAATACTATCAAAACTACAGTACATATGTCTTTTCAAATTCATACTTATATACACTGGCCATACGAAAATCCCCATACTCAATATTTACATACAGGTCACACAATATCTACAAGTTATACTTTTAACAAAATTTATGCATCTTCGTCATAAGAGATGTCCTTTTTGTGTTAAACAAGGATTGCATTTTAGAACACATTCCACTTTGTACAAGTCCTGTCCTGCTGAACAAAATAAATCCTCATGAGTTGAAAAAAAACTTAAATTGCACTGTGCATTGCAGTTCATGTTCAGACAAAAATTTTCATTTGCTCAGTGTTTAGTATTTTTACCAATCACTTTCACTTTTTCAACAAGCTTTAACATATTTTCTCACCCAGCTGTCCACACCTTCAACAGGTCCAAGTGGCAGTTAGTTAGGAAAGGCACTCCAATCAGTCCCCTTGGAGGTACATGAACAAACGAGATAAAATGCCATACTTTAGTACACTTATACTTCTAACTTAAGTCTAAGAGTATGTTTCACTAATGGCAAATGATAGTCATTACTTCATAAATACATATATTATATAGTTCTTATAACATTACAATAATTAGCACTAAAATTGACTGTAATACGAAAAGTGTGCACCAATAAAAATTTAAAATCAAGTGCACATTACACTACAAAACAATACTCTTAAGTCATAACTGTCTGAATCTGTTTAAACTGGAAACACTTTTGTTTCTTTCCCACTTGCAAAATATCATCTAAAATATGTACATTACCTCTAGTAAACACTCAAGATGTGCAGTAGCATAGATTTACTAATCATTGTCACAAAAAAATTGTCAATATTAAAAACGTAATTAATATTCAAATCAAAATTAAGGGGATGGAAGTAGTATGAAATCATTGCCATATTTCTTTACTTTGAGTACACTCGCATTCAAGCAGAAAATTAAATCCTCCCAAAGTCACAGAGTGTTACCAAATAGTTGAGTTGTCAGAAATATTTACACCACTCTAGCACCATATTTATCAGTTAATTAGCAAAATTACTGCTCTTCGTTCCAGTATTACGATTTTAAGCTTATAATAGAAGTTTTCACATAGCCTATAGGTCCAATGATGCAGCATTATTTTACTTCTAAATATTGCTCAAGAGGATGTCGTTATCAGGAGAAAGAAAACTGGCGTTCTACGGATCGGAGCGTGGAATGTCAGATCCCTTAATCAGGTAGGTAGGTTAGAAAATTTAAAAAGGGAAATGGAGAGGTTAAAGTTAAATATAGTGGGAATTAGTGAAGTTCGGTGGCAGGAGGAACAAGACTTCTGGTCAGGTGACTAAAGGGTTATAAACACCAAATCAAATAGGGGTAATGCAGGAGTAGGTTTAATAATGAATAGGAAAATAGGAATGCGGATAAGCTACTACAAAAAGCATAGTGAACGCATTATTGTGGCCAAGATAGATACGAAGCCCACACCTACTACAGTAGTACAAGTTTATATGCCAACTAGCTCTGCAGATGACGAAGAAATTGAAGAAATGTATGATGAAATAAAAGAAATTATTCAGATAGTGAAGGGAGACGAAAATTTAATAGTCATGGGTGACTGGAATTCGAGTGTAGGAAAAGGGAGAGAAGGAAACGTAGTAGGTGAATATGGATTGGGGCTAAGAAATGAAAGAGGAAGCCGCCTTGTAGAATTTTGCACAGAGCACAACATAATCATAGCTAACACTTGGTTTAAGAATCATGAAAGAAGGTTGTATACATGGAAGAACCCTGGAGATACTAAAAGGTATAAGATAGATTATGTAATGGTAAGACAGAGATTTAGGAACCAGGTTTTAAGTTGTGAGGCATTTCCAGGGGCAGATGTGGACTCTGACCACAATCTATTGGTTATGACCAGTAGATTAAAACTGAAGAAACTGCAAAAAGGTGGGAATTTAAGGAGATGGGACCTGGATAAACTGAAAGAACAGAGGTTGTACAGAGTTTCAGGGTGAGCATAAGGGATCAATTGACAAGAATGGGGGAAAGAAATACAGTAGAAGAAGAATGGGTAGCTTTGAGGGATGAAGTAGTAAAGGCAGCAGAGGATCAAGTAGGTAAAAAGACGAGGGCTAGTAGAAATCCGTGGGTAACAGAAGAAATATTTACTTTAATTGATGAAAGGAGAAAATATAAAAACACAGTAAATGAAACAGGCAAAAAGGAATACAAACGTCTCAAAAATGAGATCGACAGGAAGTGCAAAATGGCTAAGCAGGGATGGCTAGAGGACAAATGTAAGGATGTAGAGGCTTATCTCACTAGGGGTAAGATAGATACTGTCTACAGAAAAATTAAAGAGACCTTTGGAGATAAGAGAACCACTTGTATGAATATCAAGAGCTCAGATGGAAACCCAGTTCTAAGCAAAGAAAGGAAAGCAGAAAGGTGGAAGGAGTATATAGAGGGTCTATACAAGGGCGATGTACTTGAGGACAATATTATGGAAATGGAAGAGGATTTAGATGAAGATGAAATGGGAGATACGATACTGCGTGAAGAGTTTGACAGAGCACTGAAAGATCTGAGTCGAAACAAGGCCCCCGGAGTAGACAACATTCCATTGGAACTACTGACGGCCTTGGGAGAGCCAGTCCTGACAAAACTCTACCATCTGGTGAACATGATGTATGAAACAGGCGAAATACCCTCAGACTTCAAGAAGAATATAATAATTCCAATCCCAAAGAAAGCAGGTCTTGACAGATGTGAAAATTACCGAACAATCAGTTTAATACGCCACAGCTGCAAAATACTAACACGAATTCTTTACAGACGAATGGAAAAACTGGTAGAAGCCGACCTCGGGGAAGATCAGTTTGGATTCCGTAGAAACACTGGAACACGTGAGGAAATACTGACCTTACGACTTATCTTAGAAGAAAGATTAAGGAAAGGCAAACCTACGTTTCTAGCATTTGTAGACTTAGAGAAAGCGTTTGACAATGTTGACTGGAATACTCTCTTTCAAATTATAAAGGTGGCAGGGCTAAAATATAGGGAGCGAAAGGCTGTTTACAATTTGTACAGAAATCAGATGGCAGTTATAAGAGTCGAGGGACATGAAAGGGAAGCAGTGGTTGGGAGGGGAGTAAGACATGGTTGTAGCCTCTCCTCGATGTTATTCAATCTGTATATTGAGCAAGCAGTAAAGGAAACAAAAGAAAAATTCGGAGTAGGTATTAAAATCCATGGAGAAGAAATAACTTTGAGGTTCGCCGATGACATTGTAATTCTGTCAGAGACAGCAAAGGACTTGGAAGAGCTGTTGAATGGAATGGACAGTGTCTTGAAAGGAGGATATAAGATGAACATCAACAAAAGCAGAACGAGGATAATGGAATGTAGTCGAATTAAGTCGGGTGATGCTGAGGGAATTAGATTAGGAAATGAGACACTTAAAGTAGTAAAGGAGTTTTGCTATTTGGGGAGCAAAGTAACTGATGATGGTCGAAGTAGAGAGGATATAAAATGTAGACTGGCAATGGCAAGGAAAGCGTTTCTGAGGAAGAGAAATTTGTTAACATCGAGTATAGATGTAAGTGTCAGGAAGTCATTTCTGAAAGTATTTGTATGGAGTGTAGCCATGTATGGAAGTGGAATGTGGATGATAAATAGTTTAGACAAGAAGAGAATAGAAGCTTTCGAAATGTGGTGCTACAGAAGAATGCTGAAGATTTGATGGTTAGATCACATAACTAATGAGGAAGTATTGAATAGGATTGGGGAGAAGAGGAGTTTGTGGCACAACTTGACAAGAAGAAGGGATCGGTTGGTAGGACATGTTCTGAGGCATCAAGGGATCACCAATTTAGTATTGGAGGGCAGCGTGGAGGGTAAAAATCGTAGGGGGAGACGAAGAGATGAATACACTAAGCAGATTCAGAAGGAAGTAGGTTGCAGCAGGTACTGGGAGATGAAGAGGCTTGCACAGGATAGAGTAGCATGGAGAGCTGCATCAAACCAGTCTCAGGACTGAAGACCTACAACAACAACAACACAAATATTGCTCTTTTTGTTAATCTCTCACTCCAGCTGCAGTGTCATCAATTGCATAATATAAACTGTATTCAATGTTGCCTAGCTCATAATTTTTTCTCCCGATACCGTTACACCACAATTGCCTGTACACAGTTACCTTTTTCATTAATCATGTCTGTCAGCTCCATTATTTTACTTATACATCTTACCTTGTTAGCAAATGGCGTGCATTCTGATAAAAAGTGTCCCTACTACAGAGACAGGCTCCCTACCCATTAAGACCCTAACATTATTGCTTGTTTTATTATTTCATTATTGTTTCATTATCCAATAAATAAACACCTGCTCTGCTTAAATAATGCAAAATTGACTCTACTGAAAAACACTCCACTGTAACAGATCTTTATGTTACGGTAGACTTAACTCTCTGTACTGATCATACCAACTATTATTTCACTGTATTCCATCAAATTGCTTAATATTTTAGCCTGAAGCGCGATATGCATACAAATCTTGCTAATACATTCCACGCACATTACTCTAGGCAACTATGTTTAAAGTTATAGTTCCTTAACGTTAGAAAAGGCTGTACTGTGACGCAGAAATAAAGTTATCTTCATACAGTGATTGCACTGAACACAAAAACTTCTGTTATACCTCAATTAGTATTAATACTTGGTATCCAAGAGGAGTTATAATGCGTATTTTCTCTGCTGCTTTACCAAATTATACTAATTTCACACATGACTCATTACTTCAGATGTTCATTATCCTCTACATTTGCTGAAACCTTTCATTTTCAGTTTACCTTAACCTCTTTTATTTACAAAAATTATTTAATCAAGGTAGCAATTTATTTTCTTCCATCCTCTTACGATTCTATTACTTATAGCTAACTCAAAATAATCTATATATACACATGGATAACACTAGAGAAACCTTTTCTATCATATTTATATACTAAAGTGCCCTACTGTACAAAATTACATGAAAGTCGAATATAGTGTTCCTGATTTACTTATAACCTACAGGTAAGGTAGGAGAAGAATTTGACTGTCGCAGGAAACATGAAAAATGAGACAGACAACTGGGGTAAGCATTACTGCCACATAATGAATTTAACACAGAATGTTGAACCCCTACTTGCTAACTGCACAAGAAATCAGTCCTGAATGTTACATCACTACTGAGATTTTGAATTACCAAGGGACTGCACTCGAACAGCTGTCCTGCTAGTTTCAAAGTTAATATTACCACTTGTTTCTCACTCTTTAATAACTTACCAGCAGCACCAACTATTTTTATTCCCAAAACATGCATCACTTCTACACCTTCTGTGAATTTAATTGACTCAAAAAAATGCCTGGGAAATGCCATTCAGATCACTACCACAGCCCAGTAAGCACTTAATATGCATACCTTGTACAGTTACTGTTATTACAGGGTAGAACACTTCCTTTTTACTTAGCACATGATCTTGTTCATACAACAAATCCTCATTAATCCTTTCCCTGGAAAAACTATCATCTTGTTTACCAAAATGATTATCAGACACAGTCAAATAAAAAGATAGCAGGGTCCTCTTCCTCATTACCCCTCTCAAACTCTAACTCTTCCTTAGGCCTAATATTATCCGCCTTTAGTCCCTCTTTACTTAAAGCATTGCCATCATATCACTACTGAATTGGTCATTGCTACGAATGTTACATCTACAGTCAGGCTCAGACACACTTTAACTTTTGCTATGCTCTAAATTTGGTACCTCTTCCACTTTTTTCTCTATTTCAGTCAATTTTGAATCTACATTTTCATTTAATTTTTCCAGTTTTACCTCTACCACTACTGCACACTTGGTATCTACCTCCGTTTCTGAATCATTTTTAAGTGATCTATTTGGTTCTCAAGTTTAACCCTGTTTTCATCCTGTTTTTCAGAAGCCTCCACCTTCCTACTATTGTCATCACAACGTTTATCTCTCTCTCTTCTAACATTTACTCCTTGAAGTTAATTTCTCATTTGTACTAGGTACTAATTTCTTTGTACTATTTTGAAACTTCCTAATGATTTCTTTCCAACTATCTTCAAACATTCATGTCTTGTTTCAAACTATTAATGGCTTCTTCCATACTCATTTTACTCCACATACTCATAATTTTCACTAACATTGATCCAAAAATTTCGTTTGCACTATTGTCCTGCGACTCGGTCCCCATTAAGTCTTTCTGTTAATTTAGCAACTTAACCTCTACTACTTTGTCCTCAGTCACACTGGCTTGTTCGTTGAGGTCACTCATTATGTAGCACTTAATACAAAACAGCGATAGCAAAGAATAACATTGTTTTTAATCACTCGTCTGCTGCTGCTGCTCTATTGCTGTGGTTGTACTGGTCTGACCAGAGGTCCTGTTTTTCGTGCCATGACACTTCACTGCTTGCCACTATATCTTACTTCAACCTATTCATTTCCATTTTTAAATTCTCTGACCCACCTACGTGGTTAAGAGACAGAACATTCCACATTCTTACCCACAAAATATCAGTTTTTTCCCTCCTTTCTATTACATCCTCCTGAGTAATCCTCATATGGATATCCAAATTGGGGAATATTTACCTCTAGAACATTTAATCCAAGAATACGGCATCAACAACAATTAATACAGTATATCTGCCCTTCGAAAGTATAATGTCTATCGTTCTCTCTTGTTTTCAGCTATTCACAGTAAGACCATGTTGGCTAAAGTAATAAAGTGAGATTAGTCAGTTACTGACTGTTGCCTCTGAAAAGGCTGTGAGTTAACGCCAGTTTGTTGAGCTTTCAGCAGGTATGTTCTGTGATGTGTGGGGTGATCTGGCTGGTGGCAGGGCAGACACTGAGCTGGTGAGTGTGCCAGAAGCTACATGTCTGTTGGATTTCTTCGAGTACTGGTGTAGGGTGTTAGATGGTTGGAGAGACGCCAAAGGGTGAGTACTTCGAAAGTCACTGATTTCACAATATGCCACATAATGACAAGAACAGAATACTATGCAGTTACTTTATCACTCGTAGAAACCTCACATCAGAACTCCAAGTGCACAATGGTGATTACAGCAGTGAGGCTCATGCATTGCACTTTAATGATAATTATATTGTTAAAGTTATGTTTGCTCAGTATATGCACAATATCATTTAAACCCTTGAAAATTAATAACTCATAAACACTTTGGTGATTATAATGACAGATAAGAGATGAAGATGCCAGCTATAATCGCTGTCACTGAATGTCATACATCACTGATTTTTATACATCTTCAATTGTATCATATTTTAATTATTGTAAATTACGTAAATATGTTAGAAAGACAATTCATGCATACACACACTCATGATAGCAGCAAGTTGTACCTAGAATGACACCCTATTTTTCAGTTTATTACATGTGTAGGTTTTCGATTGATTTATTGCTTAAAATATATATTTATTTTGCTGTTAATGTAGTAAGACATATGAAAGTGATACTACTTGTGTAAATTCTAATACCACCACTAAATAGACCTTCAAAAGACACTTCTTACGAATAGTCTGGACTTATAATTGTCTATTTGGGAGAGTTTCTTTGTTATAAATGTTAAGCACTTTTAGCATAATTTATGTTAAATAAGCTCTGAGGAAATTATTATACTTAAAACATAATGTATAATTTAAGAAGGACTGGCAGAGAAAGGCACTCCTCCAAACATGTAAATATTATTTGATTTGAATATATTTAGAGTGGTAGTCCGATTATTTGTGAAATTTGACGAACTTTAAAAAAACGACGAAAGAGGTCGCTGGGCCAAGCTGTTGCTCAATCTCTTCTGAGCCAGGGAGGAGGTAACTTGTGCACGAGTATCTGTTTGGGTTGATTAGAGGTAGTGAACTGATAGAAACTGGTCGGTAAGGGGCAGCTTGGTAGTTCATCTTTTGTGGGGACTTAGAATTTGACAGCCAGTCCAACCGCTAACATATGTCTGTGATAATATGGAGTAAAAAACTTAAAATTATCATTTCAGCTGTTTTTGAGTACTGGTTAGCCGGAACGACCATATAAATGTTTGCAGGAATTTAAAGGTACTTAACATACTACTGAACTCTAAAGATGTGTGTGGGTTAGCTTTTTATTGATTTATGAACAGCTAATGCACAATGGAACTTTATAATATTCGCATTTGAGATGATTAGTTGACTTGAGTGCATATACTTGTACTTGTATTGAATTAATGCAAACTTAAATGTACATTTTCTGCCATTTTTTTATTTTCTGTACTATTTGCAAACTTTTGTAGTGTCACCATTCCATTTTATCTTATGTTTATTGGATAACTAAATTCTAAATTCCTCAAATCTCAAATCTTTGGTGTAACCCACCAGTATTCATCCTATTCATCATTTATTTAAAAACAATCCTGTCTTATTTATGTTTAATTCACAAGTCTTGCCCATCTAAGAATAATTTCGACTGCAGGATCGCTTGTGAAATCAATTTATTTCATCGAGTTTAGTGCTGGGTTTAGTTTGATGGTATGCATCCCGTTCCTACGACATGTAACGGGCTACTCTTAGAAACGAGTCTTGTATTTGCTATCCCTCTGCATGCTGCAATTCAGTCCCTTTATCGGCCATAGGGCCGAGGTAAAGCATTAGCTGATATGTACGTCTACGTGACTACTCAACAGTTAAGAGCCTGGAAGAGCACAGTTTTACACAATTTCTCTACTGTTCCAGTCTCTAACAGCGCATGGGAGAAATGAACATTTAAATCTTTATGTACGAGCTCTGATTTATCTTTATTTTATTAAGATGATCAATTCTCTCTATGTAGGTGTGTGACAATAAAATATTTTCATATTCAGAGGAGAAGTTTGATGACCGAAAATTCGTGAAAAGATCTCACCGAAACGAAAAACGCTTTTGTTTTAATGATTATCACTCCAATTCTTGTATCATATTCGTGACACTGTCTCCCCTATTTCGCGATACTACGAAATGAGCAGCTCTTCTTTGGACTTTTTCGATGTCCTCTGTCTATCCTATCTGATAAAGATTGTGTCTTGTCGCTGGTGTACTTTATATTCCACCAGGATCTCTTTGAATTTTCTGTCAGATTTCGAGAAATAGTTTCGTTGTGGAAGCTAAGTTCGCGCTAACTTCCTAGCCTCAGTAAAACATTACCGATCTTGGAGATTTTGTGTTCTCGTAAAGTCGGCATGCTTTTTTCGTTGCTGCTGTAACAATGTAGTGACATTTTTTGTGTACCATAGCGATCAGTACCATCTTCTATTAACTTATTCAGTGTACATCTCTCAATTCCTTCAGAAACTATTTCTTTGAATCGAAGCCACATCTAGTCTACACTCACGTACTTAACTGAGAAGGGGTAGAGATTGTCTCTTAGGAAGGTGTCAGCCGGATTTTTATTTCCTTTTTTTTAAATAGATATATTTTTGGGCTTATTTTTGGTGGATCTGGACGGTTTGGTCGTCAGTCTCTCTATAACGACCTTTTGGTCACTAATCCCTGTATCCGTCATGCTGGAAAAAATTTGGAGATTTGTGGTAAGGTCTTACGGGACCAAACTGTTAAGGTCAACGGTCCCTAAACTTACGCACCACTTAACCTAACTTAAAATAAACTACGCTAAGGACGACACTCACACCCATGCCCGAGAGAGGAGGGAGGACTCGAACCCCCGACGGGGGGAGCCGCGCGGACTGTGAGAAGACCCCTAGGCCGCGCGGCTACCCCGCGCGACTTCGTCATGCTGAACGTGCTTGCCTTGGCACAGGCTACGCTCACAAGGATAATGCCCTTCTTCACAAACAACATGTTTTTCTGACCTCTCCTCTTACATCCCTCCGCTGCGATTGCACGAACTGTACGTCTGCCTGTGCCATAGAAGCAGGCAACCCCATCCACCTCAGTAACGTCCACGGTTCGCAGAGTTAGTTATGGACCATAAGATAGCAACTAGAAGAAGAATTCTTACATTCCAGAAAACACAAGCCATAACTTTCCCTGCAAATGATATCAAATTTGTTTTATTTGGCTCTGAGGCACCATGTTTTCATGTCAAGTGGTGGGCTCACATCCCATTGGCAATAACAATTCAGCACCTACCTACAGGATTCGTCCAATTACAGCCGCCGGAGTGGCCGAACGGTTCTAGGCGCTACAGTCTGCAACCGCGTGATCGCTACGGTCGCAGGTTCGTATCCTGCCTCGGGCATGAATGTGTGTGATGTCCTTAAGTTAGTTAGGTTTAAGTAGTTCTAAGTTCTAGGGGACTGACGACCTCAGCAGTTAACTCCCATAGTGCTCAGAGCCATTTGAACCATTTGAACAATCACACACACCCATGCCCGAGGGAGGACTCGAACCTCCGCCGGCACCAGCCACACAGTCCATGACTAGCCTCTTATAAAGAGTGTGTAAAAATCTCAGTTTCTTACAACATTTTCAGGAAGTGTCCGTTAGGTTCATCATGCATTACTTCCAATTGAGTATCAGTGCTTCCAACAGTGTGCGCCACTGTTAGAAGACCGCCAAAACGTTCTGCCTGTTTGACCTTACGGGCAGTTTCTTCACTTTATTTTATATACACCCGCTGCCGTGAGTTTTGAGGCTTTTTTTTCCCACAGTGCCTCAGTCTGAAGCGAATGATGTCACTAGCTTTTAAACCCTACACGCGTATTGGTACTGCGAAATTGTCAAGCAAATATTTTTGAAACTCGTCCTTTGGAAATCAGGAGCACGTACACGATTTCTTGTCTTCCTATTCACGTCTTAGCATACTGTCATGGACTTTATTTTGTCTTTGACTTTCAGTTGTCTGCAATAGTTTTGTTACTGTTGAAACGGCTCACTGAAACTTGTTTAATGATAACAATTTCTTTGTTCCTCTCTTGCTAGATTAATAGCAGTTTTACTAATCTATTAATCACAGATCAGAAGTACGTCATCATTATTTTAACAGGGTGCCAAGACTTTGAAGTAATAATGTAAGCACAGTTAGGTTTTCTGTACAGTCTTTGCCCACCTCTCTTGTAACCGTAACATCGAGATAATTCATGGCTCCATTATTTTCGTGCTCAACTGCAAACCTAATGTTTGGATGAAAGCACTCATTCTCTCCACTGTATCATTAACATCGCTTTGATCTCGTACAACTAACGAAATGGCATCACCGACGTAGCGGTAATAGTAGAGAACTTAACTGGCTGCTGCAGCGCTGTTAGTAAAAAACCGGAATTCCAAATGATTGGGGAAAATCGCAGCCACAATGCCAGTCAGAGAATTTACCGCGGCTGCCCTTCAGGTTGGAGGGATAGCTTTTCGGTAACGGTGAAATATTATAGCGAAAGGTCACTTCCACAAGTTACATTAATTCAATTACATATTTCTCCCGTAGCCATTTTTTATGTTTTATAAAGTTTTTCTCAATAATTTCTAATGCCTCATGGACAGGGAATTTATTGCACAAATTTACCGCATCTAAGGTTGCAAAGATAGAATGAACTGGTACAACAGTGTTCCTGTCTTTGTCTGGAAAGCCATAGTATTTTTTAAACTATACTACTCGTGAAAAGTGTATAGAGTTTCTAACCTTCCTGCTAGTGTAGTATTTATCGGAGCGTTAGTCTCATGGATTTTTCTTTATTATGAAGCTTTACCCGTATGCACGAGCCTGGCATTTGTAGACCCAGAGAGATCGAAACACGTTGCGTATTAAAAAATTTGCAACTGAGAGTGAGAAATAAACGATAATTGTATTAATAAATACATTGGAAGCAATAAATTTATGGGTTAATCAGCTTTTTATGAATACCTTTTTAAGGTGAATAATATTTTATTTAGCCATGGGGTTCCAAAACCACTAATCAGTGACGCAAATGCACGTAACAAGAAAACTCAGTGATGAGGTAGTTAAACCTGGACAGTGAAGCAATGGAAGGAAGTCGTTTGCCACAGATGCCACAAAGGATGGAGCAAGATGTCCTGAGACAGAGAACACCAATGAAACCTCTGAAGACTGTTTGTTTCTCAACGTATACACTACAAAGTTGCCAGACAGTACTGGAAACCCAAAGAGACCAGTGATGATCTTCCTGCATCCTGGTGCCTTCTATCTATTTAGAGGAACAAGTGACCTTTTTGGTCCTCAGTACCTCTTGGATGAGTATATAGTTCTTGTGACTCTCAACTACAGGCTTGGGGCTTTAGGTTTCTTAAGCACTGGAGATTCAGTTCTTCCTGGGAACAATGGATTTAAGGATCAGGTGATGGCTCTCAAATGGGTACAGCAGAATATTGCTTCGTTTGGAGGTGACCCAGACAATGTGACAGTCAGTGGTTACAGTGCAGGGTCCGCCAGTGTATATCTACACATGCTGTCTCCAATGTCTAGAGGCTTGTTTCACACTGTTTCCAGCTTCTGGCCGATATTACGTCCCAGGCGTGAAACGTGGCCCAAGAGTGAAACATGGCTGGGGGTGCGCCCAAGAGTGAAACATGACGGGGATGCTCATGAATATGCTCATGAATATTCGGGATTTCTACGTCACTCCTTTGGAACTGTTCAACTTATGGATTCTGCGATAGTGCAGTTTCGGCGTTGTCAGTTGTACACAGTTTAACAAACAGGAGATAACACCATTCACTTGAGTATTCAGACAAGTGTTGCCGATAGCATCATGTGCCTCATACTGTCTTATCGCACGATCGTGGCCTCGTGTGTCGTAAACACTTACTGCTCAGTGCTTTACAAGTATCAATTGAGATACCCACAGAGTGCTTATGTCTAAATATGTGGTGAATATTTTCTTTCTTTATGCTGAAATCATTTCTATACTAAACTTTCTCTGTTCCCTCCGTCTACGGTTCGTTCTTATTACACACGTGTGCAAAACATCAACGTATTCATCTGGATTCGTATTTTTCTTCTGACAAAGGAAACGGCTGAACAGATACCTCTTAGCGAATGATGCTGTAGTGTCTAGGAAGCCTGCATACCCGGTTCGCTAGACAAACAATCAAACAAGTCGTATTAATGAGTTTCTTGCAATAAGAAAATTACAGTACTCAACTTTGGCAACTACACAGATTTGTCGCAAGCAAACGGTGGCATACGAAATAATCAGTGTTCTTCAGAATAAACAACCCGAAGTCTGTGCTGCATACAGAGGACAGGCAAAGTGACTAGCGTTGGCGCTGCTATCGATTTCGCTAATCTTGAAGCTGCTATTGAGCTGGGCCGTCACATAGGGGCCCCTGCTGTCGCGTTGTCGTCCTGGAAGGGAGGTCCAGCCAGCGTGCCATTGGCTGACCTCTTCTCTCAGCCTTCTCTTCCCTGTCGTTCCCGACTGGCGTGCCGACGCTTGACTTTACGCCGTAACAGATGCAATATTTTTTTCATTTACAGTGGGATTTATTCTGCAAATGACAGTCTAATTCTTCAAGAGTTCTACTGACCACGAAGTACTGACCAGATGGTGTTTCAAATATTCTGCCCATAGGTTTCTCCACATGTTAAGTGTATGGACTGATCTTCAAACTTCCTTGGCATAAAGTATAAGGTACTGCAAAACATTCATCGCGATTCACAACACTATACCTCCTACAATTATGAAGATGTAAACTAGAGGTAAAATTTTTACACACGTGTCGACTTTCACCGTTTACCTTGGCGCTTAATGAAATTGCTTACAATACTTTATTTCGTACGGTCTTACTGTTCGTCTGTATGGGACACTTACCAGTTGGGTCTGATTCAAGAGACTGAGAAGGTCCAAAGAAGAGCGGCAATATTCGTAACTGGTACATTTAGCCATCGCGAGAGCGATACAAATCTCATAGAAAGTTTGAAGTGGGACACACTTGGAGATAGACGATGCGCTAAACGGAAGGGGCTGCTCACTAAATTCCAAAATCCGATGTTCGCCGAGAATGTAGTGCATCTATTATTACCACCAACTTTTATATCGCGCAATGATCACCATTCAAAGATAAGGGAAATTAGAGCGCGTACAGGCTCAGACAGTCGTTTTCCCTCTCGCGATCCGCGAATGGAACGTTGGCGGGGGGGGGGGGGGGGGGGGGGGTGTTATGACTTTGGCGCGAATAGTGCCCTTCGCCACACACCGCTTGGTGGCTAGCGGAGTATATATGTAGATCTAGATGTGTGTCTGGCGTATTTTGCGGCGACGTTTGCGTTTCAGACCCTACAGATTCAGCTGCTGCAAGCCCTCATAATAACGATAAACAGCAAGGTCTAGGGTTTTTTATTATTGCGTAGGCTTCCTCAGCCAGAGTCAGAAAAGTTTTCTTGGTATGGTGCCAGGTCATACCGATAAGAATCAACACTGGTGAAACCATGATTTTGGCCACTGTTACAATTGCCTTCTTCTGAGTCTTCCGGTGCTTTTTTTTATCCAGAGTCCATCACATCTTTCCAAGACTGGTGTACTCAGCATGACATTACGTCACAAATTTAACGGTGAACTTGTGAGGTACTTACACTGGGACATAGATTGTGAGACGAGGTCTAACAGACTAGTTTGCGGTATTTTTTCCTCAGATTTGTAGAAACCTCAAATCTTGTATTCTCACTGTACAGAATAGTGTTTAGTGACTAACTACAGCTAATAAAACAAACGTTTACGAGACTCTGTATGTATGCTTTATACAACTAGGTTTAATTCAACTTAAAAAATTAAGAGAAATTTACTCATGTTGATTCCAACCTCTGCATTAAGTGTATTAGTAAAAATATTTAGTAACTAATTACGTAGACTATTTAGAAATGGATGGGTGCAACTGAACCATTAAAAACTGGGTATATGATAAGGTATTCTGTTTTTTTTTCTTTTTCCATTTTTGTAATATTGGTAAACATCAGTGTTTTGCAAAGGAGTGTACGTGCTCGACCCCTTACACCTAGCAGTTGAAGAGCAACATTGTGTTTTTGCGACCTGCCTCTTGTGATGAAGTGTTCACTAGCCCACTTGAACCATACTATTAATAAAACTTTATTATGAATAAACCTTACAATGAATATTGCTTACTGCAGCGTCTTCCCTTTCATCGCAAGAAATTTCAGCATCTGAATTATCATCACGCTCATAAAAATCACTTGCGTCATTTAGACATGATTGTATTGCAGAACAGAAGTCTGATATCACCTGGACGAACGCCGCTACACGTGGGCTTACTTCCACCCGACATAACGTAGCTTGTGAGGTGCGTCGCTCAGACCGCACGTGCAATAATAACGCTGTAGTTCTCCCTCGGTAACAGCGGGGGATACACTGAAACCTCAACAACGTTCAAAGGCGTTAGTGCAAATGTTAGACAGAAGCGGGGTGCAGCAAACGCAAAACAAGGTACCAACACAAGACTTTACAACCATCGATCGGAATGGAAGACTGCACCTCAGAAGTTAAGCACTAAAAACATTGATGTTATTAGTATCCTCTGGCGGAAGGAGAGAGAAACTTTGTTGTAATTGGTTTCTCGTAATGGGAATCTATTGTCTCTTACAATGTGTGCCGTGAACGGGTAGTCGCTGGGGAATGACGTATGATCCTTGATTCCCTCATGCTGGGTGAAGACCTCACGGTGGCAGTTACTATTGTTCGGTGAATTTATTTCTGTTCACGTTTAGTGTTCACCGACGAAGCCGCGTACCATTTAGGTGGAAAATGAACTGCCTCAATATAAAAATGTGGAGAACACAGCAACCACATGCAATAGTCGAGCACGAGATATGCGATGTCATCTCACTCTTATATTTTAGCATAATCTTATTTGTCAGCTTGAGGTTACATCATTTATTCGACTCATGTACTATGTAATTTGATGTATGTTTAAGTTAGAATGTTTCTCTTTCTACACGTCCCTCTACGAACTTCTAGGACTTGTAGAGTGGAGTGAGTAGATAATGTTTTGAATTGGAACCCATGTCCGAAAACGTACCGTTTCCGTACTACAACCATTTGAAAACATGTTGGTAACGCGACCACTTGTACAAGTAACTGATTACGCATCACTCAGTACATCACTAGTTTTTCAGTTCCGCTCGTTAATAGTATAACATCCACGATATATATAATTTTTTACTTATAATGTGACGAGTGGAATATGAACGTGTGGAAAATTACATAACTCAATAATATTCATTCAATTATGTAATAATTTCTTAAAAAGATGATAATTATGTAAAACAGAGACAATATTTGTCTCACATTCTTTGTTAATCTATGTCATTCTTTTCCCTTTTGTCGTCTTCTTCTGATGTACGTCGCCGACGCAAGACGCGAATCGATTTGAGCTGCAAGAAGCGCAGCCACTGTCAGTTGCGATTATATAGCAACCTCGTCTGTACTTCTGGTCGAAATATCAAGTGTATGTGTTAAACTGATTTGCAAAACAGTAGTAATATTTTTTTTGGTGGCATCAATTTAAATGATTAATTATTTATTGAGCAAAGGAAAATCTTAATTAAAAAGGAAATCCTCTAGCTTTTGTTTGGACCCCCATCTTAATTTTTATCTCAGCGGCAAATTTACATTACTTGAAACTGCAAACAGTATTCCGATGTGTAAGAAATAAATGTGCATCGGTGGTACTGAACTCTATTTATATATTAAAAAAAAATTAATCGAATCAGACTGCATCTTCTAAGAACAGTACTGATGGTATTTATTGTTGAACAAGATTTCATTGCTGATGTATGAGGCCAAAATTAAACTACGCACGAATCACGGAGAAAAATATTTCTGGTGGCATACGTCAGTGTTGTGTGCGGGTGGTATTCTGTGGTTCCTTTTCATGATCAATTTGCTAAGAATAACTAAGTCCATCGAAGACAAAAATTATAAATCTCTGATGTACGATCTGTAATCTTAGTGATATGAACACAACTTACCGTCAACATTATTACACTACGTCAGGTGGAATTCTTGTGCAATTTGAACAAAATAATTATCTGGGAGAAGTTGTAGTATGAATATTGCATTATACATCTGTATAATATTGTCAGTATAATTTAAAAAATCAAATAAATGCAACTGCTAAATATCAGAGTGAATTCAAACCGCAGGATACCATATAGTACCATATCATCCATATTCATTGCATTTGTCCATGTTGATGATACGAAAAACCGCCACAATAGCCAAACAAATTGCTCGTTGACGGGTTCTGTTCAACGTGATGCAGTACTGTCTCTTCCAATTCGGCTCTGTGTCATCGCCTTGGAGCACCACAGTCACACTTGCCGACGCCAGAGGCACCCTTTCTCGAAGCCGTTGCACAACTGTGCGAAAAAAGGTATACAGGGAAGTCGGACATTGACAAAGGCGAGGAGCAGTTCTTCCATTACCATCAGCTTCTCCGTACAGAACGATCATATAGGTGTATTCTGCAAACGTGTACTCAAACATACTGCTCTAACACCCACAGACACGTGAATGAGGCTCGAACCATGTCAGAGAGGTAGGACTGATGTCAAATGACATAAGCCAATCAGACATAACCACCCCTCACCATGACTACCCTGTAGCACACTTACCTAGAAAATTTGTTTTCAAACTGCTGTAGCATGGAAAGAGTATGTTCCCATTCAAAATATTATGTTACGTTGTAAGATGGCAAGAACTATGCCCCTTACATAAAGTCATTAAAGATCACCGAACTCACGTTGAGCGAACAGCAGAGCTGAACAAAAATGACTGACAAGGCACAATGCATCTTGTAGAAGTTATAGTATGGACGTATTGGAATAATTAATGTTGGCTGATGGTTTTAAAGTAATTCACGCGACATGTGAAAATGCGTCGATTTACTGGAGGCTAGTTTATCCCAGGGAAGTATTCAGAGTTGACCGCGGCCGGGTGGCAGCATGCGGCTGGGGAGTGGCGAAGGGAAGTGACAATAGGCAGCTTAGGGCAGCTCAAACTCTGAGAAAGCGGTAACGGGGCGCGGCCTCCAGTGATGGGTGGGGTGTTACAATGTACTCACTTCCCTCTACAAGTACTAGAAGTTTTAACGGGAATTTCCAAACACCCTGTATATAGCACTTCCTCTAAAGCGAGAACTGTAAACGATTCTCCCACATGGTTGTAGACAATGATTTGTACAATCGTTACATCATGCAGGGTTTTTATGGTGACTGAAACATATATTCACCGGTCTGTACATCCTGCTGCTGTGTCAAGTCATTACTGGTCGGCCCTTTCCGATATGCTTCAGTTGGATGTGAATGGTGTACTATTCTCATGTCACAAAGCATTCATTAACAGACGATACCGAACTGCACAGTACGGGCCTAAATGTCTTATCAGTAATACTCTGTAAGGAATAAAATAGTGTTTCTCAACCCTGTGGAAAACTGGTTACATTAACAAGTGGTAGTATTACGGAGACTTTTGTCTGACGCTTCTACGTTTAGACACTCAAATCATGATTGTTTTATATCGGCCAATTTGTTTGAAGGAAGCATTAAGTTCATGACGTACTAATATAAAGAGACGACCTAGGTACTACCTGTCTCGATGTAGAACGTTTAGAATGTTGATGTGCGCTGCCTTACTTTAACAAGATAAAATAAAAAATATAAAAGTCACATAATACAGGTTTTTTGCTTACTCCATCATAGAGCCTGAGAGTGTATATCTCAAATGCAATGTGAACTATCCGGAATTTCGAAAACATCTACTTATCGTCTATGTCTGTAATAGACTCTCTGTTTGCAGTGGGCTTAAGACAGAGAGAATCTAAAAAAAACAAAAGAGGATCACCAAGCTCAGTGAAGGGCAGACCTAATCCTCATTTACTTCTTAATAGTTTCAAACTAGCGACTTCTTTAGACTATTAGAAAATTCGTATGAGAATTATAAAATTGTAATTATTAGAACACTCTACTACTTCAAGTAGCACTCCATTACGAGTTAAGTGTGACCTGAAAAGCGCCTGCCTTGTGTATATTGTCAAGTGCTGGGCCAGTTTGCAATCAGTGCTGAATGAAAACATGCACAAAGCCCTTAACTGTTATCGGGAATAGCTGTTCTTAACTGCATGTTCCCCTTTCAATAAACAATAAAACAACATAGGGCTGATTCTGCTAAATACTCAGCGTCAGCGATTCCTTAAACAAGAATATGTGACTGTTAGCTACACATGAATGGAAACGGGGTGTTGGGCAGAAGCATGGAGAGCACCACGCTTTTTATGACCTTTCTGACAGGGCCTACGACAACAAACTGATGTCGATAAATTCCGCAGAATTCTAAAATGTTTAGGTTATGAAAACCAATGGCCAGCTGGTGCAGGATTTGGATACCAAAAGGAATGTATAGCATTTAGAGACCGACTCAGACATTTTTCTTTCTTCTAGAATGGCTCTGAGCACTATGCGACTTAACTTCTGAGGTCATCAATCGTCTAGAACTTAGAATTAATTAAACCTAACTAACCTAAGGACATCACACACATCCATGCCCGAGGCAGGATTCGAACCTGCGACCGTAGCGGTCGCTCGGTACCAGACTGCAGCGCCTAGAACCGCACAGCCACTTTTCTGCACGCATGCACAGAATACAGACATCTGGGGTTCGCAAATACTACAAGAACTCCATTTTCTGTGCGTGAATGTGGAGTTATATCAGCAGTTTTCTACCTAGTGATGCGAGTTTTGTTTTGTAATTAGGCATAAATCAGCATGATTTTACGATGGCATCTACTGATATCAATAGCTGATCAGTACCTGTGGTTCGCAAAGGAGACTGCCGACATTTGGAAGAAGATGGTGCTAATATTCGAAGACAAAGTGGTCGAGAAAACAGGTAGTGTTGCAAGGTATTGCTCAAATAAGTGGACTTGGCGAGACTTGTTAAAGTGAGATCAAACCATATTGCTTCTACGAAAACTGGCATGTTTCATTTCCTGTGATTTGTGTACTACTCTTTTCACTCTTTTTCGCAGTCTTTCTAACCCATATCTTTGCTGAAATATCTGATGAAACTCCAGGGTACTAGCTGGGGGTCATGTGGTGACTAGCAGCGCTACATGGTTCTGTTTCAATAGCACGAACTCAGAACTTATCTGAAGGCAATCCGTCTGCTACACAGTAGATGTCACTATAGAACTGAAGGCTTATTTATGCTCGCCCCGTAGGTCAAGGCAAGGCTGGGAGCCTTATCTAAACTATTTCGTTAATACCAGAGCGAAAGTGTCTATTAATAACTATTCCCAAAATGGCATAATTGAGTCGCATAGTGACATCTGATGCCGCATCATCTCGGGATTGTGGTGAAGGTAGTAACTGATGGTCAACATTCACACCAAAATTTTGAATTGCCGAAGTAAGTGTCTGGAACTAGTGAAAATGAACTTAAATGCCACGTGTTTCACGTTTATTCGCCGTATAGTGGTGATTTCAACACGAAGAGACTTACGGATGCAATGGATTAGATTTGACCCTGAAGTATTTGACATTCAGAAACTAAACTACGAGCAATATGTCCCAACTGCGATGAACTGCACAGAAATTTTGTACCAAGCTCACCTCTATGAACTACTTACTGTTACCTTGGTTTCCCCGTGTCTCTAGCGTTCTGGAAACTTGAATGTTCTTTCATCAGGCACTTTTCGCTTTTTGTTGACGAAGCATCACCAGTAGCTATATTGTTGTCATTACGAATACATTATACTTTTCTTATTTGTGGTTTTTATGGACTCAGTGACAGTTTTGTTTCAGTATATCATAATCGAGGCATTTCTGCCAGTGTTTTGTGTTCCTTTTCCCACATTCTGACCAAAAGTGCTTCTCCTTTTATGTTATCAGAAGCTGGAATGGAACCTGCACTGCGCTCATTCACTTGTTTAGTTTTCTTCACGGATTCTTGTGTCCGATTTAAAGACTGCTGCATAAGATGGTATTGCTCAGTTTACCTTGTTCCATTCTAGATTTTGTGTTATTCACAGTTTATGAAATTTGTTTATGGATGTTTACGTTTTGCTGTCAGTGTTGTTCAAAATGGTTCAAATGGCTCTGAGCACTATGGGACTTAACAGCTGAGGTCAACTACTTAAACCTAATTAACCTAAGGACATCACACACATTCATGCCCGAGGCAGGATTCGAACCTGCGACCGTAGCGGTCGCGCGGTTTCAGACTGAAGCGCCTAGAACCGCTCGGCCACACCGGCTGGCCCTGTCAGTGTTGTACTGTCTTTTCATTTGTGTCATAATGTCTAAGAGGTGGGCCAATGAAAGCATATATAAAGAAACCTGCTTCAAGTGTACATTATTTTTAAAAAATTATTGACTCGCAATGTTAGTGGCGTTTCGTGATATAAAAAAGTGAACTGCTTCTGGCGAATGAGGTTCTTAATCTGCAGCACGCTTGAAAGAGAAAAACAAAAACTACTGCAACAGATACTGAAGAGGAGGTCAGCTCAAATAATTATTTATTTACGATTCTCAGTGTCTAATCGGTGCATCTGGATATTATTCGCAGCAACGCTTTGGATACAATTCATAGTTACAGAAATGGGGATAAAACTCGTTGGCGTACACTTTAGGTACTCGTATTTTAGCCCCCAGGCAATGCTGTGGCAACCAGCGGTGCTACATCATCAAAGCGTCCGGGACACATCAAGAAACATATCGGCTGTGGAAAGATGTTCTTCCTGAAACGTCTAATGAAGAATTGCCAACACTGCAGATCATGTTTGGCAACTACGTGGCCGTCGTTTTACGTCCTGGAGTGGTCCAGAATTATCTTTCTAAATTCACTTGATATTTCGTCTTCTTCTTCTGCCAATCCAGGATTAGCCTTATGACCTGTCCCTGCCTATATCCTCCTTGCCCTTCCCACACTCCTTCTTTCAATAGGGTTGTACTGCATTGCTTGTCGAGGGGTTCTCTGAGGTGATATACGCAATACGTGCTTTTTACAATCCTGATTTCGTTGGATTACTTTTTCAGTTAATGGGTGTACCATTAGTTTCCTTATGTCTCATTCTGTCTTATCTTGCCCAGCCTCTCACTGATCTACGCAACTTAATTTCTGATTTTTCAAGTTGTCTTAGGTCTTTTTATATGAATGTCCAACTTTCTGCTCCCTATGATACTATGGGTACTGCCATGACTTTACAAAATTTCATTTGGGTTGCTCTTCTGGTTTTACCCTTCAGTGGTCTCCTTATTGTGCCACATATGTGTCGATAGGGGCTGATTTTCTTATTTTCGTCTCTCTCGCATTCAAACGTTATGTCACATGCTATGTGCAGGAAATTGGAAACCTGCTCTATTATTATGTTGCTGATGACTGTCTTAGCCTTTACGGAGTATTTTCCTGAAGACATCGTGGTTTTTGTTTTTGTTGTTGATATCTTTAGGCTGCAATTTTTTATATTGTTTAATCTATGTACGGCCACTTACAATTTCTTTTCACTGTTTTGCATGTTTATCTACTGTTCGGCAAAAGGCATTGTGTTTAGAAATTTGCTTGGTCCAATTGTGCCCATCATCCGTTCCCTAACGAGGTTGTCGATGTAGATGTTGAACAGTGTTGGTGACATACTACAGCCTTGCCTCAGTCCTTGTTTTGTCTCCACTTCTTGTATCAGCTCTTTGCCAGTATCTATTCATATTCTGGTGTTTTTGTGTAAACCTTAACATAATATTGCCAGAGTTCTGGGGAACACTCTTTTCTCCGTTATCGACAAGAATTTTTTTTCTGTGGGTATGGTCATATGCCTTCTCATAGTTGATAGACGATGGATGTGTTTCCAAAGTGAATTCTCGTCTTTATTGCATATTTCATTTTGGATTGAAAACATTGTCGGCAGATCTTCATATACGGAAGCCTGCTTGCTGTTCTAATAAAAATGAATCAGAGATGTATCTTAGCCTTTCATTAATTATTTTGCAGCAGATTTTATAAGAATCTTTCAAAAGACTGATTCACCTGTAATTAGCTGTGTTACTAAGTTTCCTATTTTAAACAGTGAAATAACTTTCTCGCGCTTCCACTCGTCTGGTATTTCACATATCTCTAAGAATTCCCCGTACGCTTTATTTTTATTATCTATGGCTACTATCTCTTCGGTCCAAATCTTACGTCATGTTTTTCCATTTGTTTCGGGTTTTTCGCCTAGTACTTCTTTACCTTACTGTATTACAGTACTTTTTATGTTTGACCTGTCTTCAGTTATATGTTCGCCTGAAGGCATTTTTGGAGTAGCTTAATTAGCCTGCACTGATATAGATTCCTTAAACTCTCACTTGACTGCTACGGTTGCAGGTTCGAATCCTGCCTTGGGCATGGATGTGTGTGATGTCCTTTGGTTAGTTAGGTTTAAGTAGTTCTAAGTTCTAGGGGACTGATGACCAAAGCTGTTAAGTCCGATAGTGCTCAGAGCCATTTGAACCATTTGAAACTCTCACTTGAAGCAGGGGCACGTTAAAAGTTTTGTTAGGATTTCTTTCCGTTTTCCTCTTGTTCAGTTTCTTCCATCTTTCCCACAGCTGAATGTTTGATTTAATAAGATAGTGGTCCGTACTCATGTTTCTCCCCCTATATACTTGTACACTATGCGATCAAAAGTATCTGGACACCCTCAGAAACATCAGTACTTCATATTAGGTGCATTGTGCTGCCACCTACTGCCAGGTACTCCATATCAGCGACCTCAGTAGTCATTAGACATCGTTAGAGAGCAGAATGGGACGCTCCGCGGAACTCACGGACTTCGAACGCGATCAGGTGATTGGGTGTCACTTGTGTCATACGTCTGTATGCGAGATTTCCACACTCCTAAACATCCCTAGGTCCACTGTTTCCGATGTGATAGTGAAGTGGAAACGTGAACGGACACATACAGCACAAAAGCGTACAGGCCGACCTCGTCTGTTGACTGACAGAGACCGCCGACAGTTGAAGAGGGTCGTAATGTGTAATAGGCAGACATCTATCCAGACCATCACACAGAAATTCCAAACGGCATCAGGATCCACTGCAAGTACAATGACAGTTAGGCGCGAGGTGAGAAAACTTGGATTTTATGGTCGAGCGGCTGCTCATAACCCACACATCATGCCGGTGAATACCAAACGACGCCCCGCTTGCAGCAAGGAGCGTAAACATTGGACGATTGAACAGTGGAAAAACGTTGTGTGGAGTGACGAATCACGGTACACAATGTGGCGATCCTATGGCAAGGTGTGGGTATGGCGAATGCCCGGTGAACGTCATCTACCATAGTGTGTAGTAAAATTCGGAGGCGGTGGTCTTAGGGTGTGGTCGTGTTCTCATAAAGGGGCCTTGCACCCACTGTTGTTTTGCGTGGTACTATCACAGAACAGGCCTACATTGATGTTTTAAGCACCTTCTTGCTTCCCACTGTTAAAGAGCAATTCGGGGAGGGCGACTGCACCTTTCATCACGATCGAGCACCTGTTCATAGTGCACGGCCTGTGGCAGGGTGGTTACACGACAATAACATCCCTATATTGGACTGGCCTGCACAGAGTCCTAATCTGAATCCTATAGAACGCCTTTGCCGTGTTTTGGAACGCCGACTTCGTGCCAGGCCTCAGCGACCGACATCGATACCACTCCTCAGTGCAGCACTCCGTGAAAAATGGGCTGCCATTCCCCAAGAAGGCTTCCAGCACCTGGTTGAACGTATGCCTGCGAGAGTGGAAGCTGAGTGGGCCAACACCATATTGAATTTCAGCATAACCGATGGAGGGCTCGACGAACTTATAAGTCATTTTCAGTCAGGTGTCCGGATACTTTTGATCGCATAGTGTATGTCCGTCATCCTACAGGCTTGATTTTTATTTAATATTATGTGATAAAAAAGAGATATATGGCCTCATGCAGACCGTGTGCATTTATATATGTCTCTCGTCTTAAAAAATTGTTGTTTACTTTCAGTTCATTAAAGGCGGCAAACTGTCTCAATTCTATTCCGTTGTTGTTAATGGTATCTGCTCCATTGTTGTCTTTCATTCGGTGAATGGGTTGTTTACCTGTTCTTGTATTTAGTCTCCCGCCAAGATGACATCGTCAGTGTTTATTTCATTTAGGTGTTTCTGTAATCTTCGTAGTACAGATCCGTGTATTCTACCTTTCCTTCCGCTGGTGCATAGGTTCCTATAACTGTTAGATGTCCTATATCAAATTTCACTCTAAGTGTGGTAATAGATGCATTTACTAGTGCCTACTGCCGTATATTATCTTCGCACATTCTGTCTATCAGTCTCTGGCGCTCCACTACATGCCGTTTGCTCAATGCTACTCTACCGTATAAGATAAGGTAATCTTCTAAACACTTGTTACATTTCAGCTTCTTTTTCGTTTCTATAATGACTGCTACACTGATATTATAATCTTTGAGTAGTTTGCTAAGCTCGGTCTCAAGTGTGCCCAGACTCTATACGTCCCAGGTGGCAACAATGAGCAATTCTTTTATTCCATAATCCTTGACCTTTTCCTTGCCTGTCCGTCATCCATGATTTCCGGTTTTTATCCGAGGTTTACTTGGAGCCTTGTGAGTGTGGAAATTTTTACAGGAATAGGTTACCAGCCTTACGGTATTACATGTAACTTGGAGGACCAGGGTTTGCCTTAAGGGTTTGATCCCCTAGGAAAGCGGGCTTCACCAACCCTGGGGAGGCCTTCCTTCACCGTGTATGATGAGATTAGACAATGAAAATGGGCGTGGGAAAAATATGAACAAGAACTGGTCAAGACAGGTAGTCAGAAAAGAAGACAGAAGTCTGACACAAGTAAGTAGAAGCCACGTCAGACTTATCTAACGGGCCATGCTGTTCCCGGCTAAATATTCCCAAGAAGGGAGTCCCTAGGGCGACTACACTTTGCCTGATGTTTCTTCCAATTTCCATTAATTAGAATGAATGATTCTCACTTAAAGTGAATCTACAACTAAACTGATATTTTACGTTTCGAATCAACTGCTTTAACAGTCACTACGGCAAGGCAGCACTAGCCCGCTGGCGATGTTGTGACATGGCCACATTGTCAATTGGAAGATGCATTAACTCTTTATTCCAATCTCGCTGGAGATCTAGACTCTTTGTTAGCTTTGTGCCACTTCTCCTACCGAGCTACAAGCTTCCAGATAGAAAATCGATAAGGAAATCTTAACTTTGCCATCTTAAGTCGCCTTGCAATCTTGAATTAGTGCCCCATTGATCTAACGCTGTAAAAACTAAGAAATTTCGACAATTCGTCCTTGTGAAAACTTATTTTATCCTCACACCGATTGAATATATGTGGTATTAAACAATGTGTTAAATGGGTTTCTTTTAGAGTTTACTCTCACTGCAAAATTTATGTACTTTCGTGATAGTCCTCAAATACTTATTGGGTATGAAACAGTAATACGCACGGACATAGATCAATGTCGAAAAAGCGCAGTATCTTACTAAAGAGTAAAGTTGGGCAGGCTCGTATTATGGATACTTCTGTTTCATTGTAAGGTTACCATGGCGAGTGGTAATTCGTTTGTAACAGAACTGTGTACGTGTCTATAGCTTTGCCGCTGGTTTATCGAATGACACAGGGAAACATGAGATAAATCGTCAAAAATCTTGTCTGTCACACTTTACACACACTGACAAAGCTCGGGAAATTGTTGGATACCACAGAAGTCTATAGGTTGGAGGTAAATACGCATGCAGTTCAAGATGAAGCGCATTTTCGTCTAGAAAGAAACTTTCTTCATTGTCATCCGAGAAGGAGTGAAAAAAGTAATTTTTTTTTGCGAGCGCAAGGCCAAAATGAAAGGTGTAGTGACGAGTTTCCTCCAAACCAAACTGCTGGAGAGTTATTTTTATCATATGAGCCGTGCAGCGCTTAATGCTTTTCTCTTGGTCATTTTTCTTACCTAAGGCTTTTTCGGATGTTGGTAAAAGTACCGATTTAAAATATTATCTTTTGTTTTCGCACACTACCCTTTGCTTTAGGAGATGTTTGGCATTAGGACTCACTCATTAATATCTTTGTATGCATTTGACATAAAGGTACCCATCACGTTAGCTATAGCTGTACTGGATAGGAATCCTTGGCGAACAACTGAGGACATTGAAACAAAAATGTAGACCTGGCCACCCCCTTTAATTTCTGTTCCTTTGAATTACAGCATGTAGTATCCATACACCCAACTTTCTGGCCACCCCTTTCATTTCGTTGCTTTAAATTAGAGTATGTAGTATCCCCACATCCAACTTTCAAACCTTGTTCGTTGAATGAAAATTCTGCATAATAGTTACATGTTCGTAGTCCACATATTTCGGAATTATCTATTTCTCTGACGTGGATCATGGTACTAACGACAAGTACATTCTTTATTAAAGCCCAAAGCCCTTCGTCTTCCTAAACGTTGAATACTTCACGTCAAAATGATCCTATCTCAAACGAGAAAACCATTTGGTGAGATGATTTCGCCGATGGCGAGTGCTCCATAAACGGAACAGATGTTCCGAGCTGTTCCACTGCCTTCTCGTACGCTACAGATTGTAGGTGCAAAATGCGATGCATTGTAGGCGCCCGGCCTGCTCCTGGCCAGTGTCAGGAGTTCCGGTGTTTGCTACCACGCATCTGCCGCGCCGATTTGAAATTGACCTGCTTTGACCTTGAGATCTTTCATGGAAATATTTTTGGATGTTTTGCTATTACTGACGCGCTAGAACGTGAAATGAATTTTCTTTGAGCTTCCATCAGAGTGATAGTTTTAGTAGACGGAAGAAATGTGGTTTAAAAGATCTAGGAATTAGTGATATCGAGCTGTCATCCCTGCATTTACATTGTACGATGTATACCATTAGTCCTGAACACGTGCAGCACCGGAACAGTCCAGATGGATGGCAACACTTCCTGTATAAATTTCCACATACTATAGTGTTGCCAATTTGTGTAGATGGCCGTTTTGTGAATTTATTTCTGTGTTTCATAATCGAGTCTAAAGTGCGCACTGCGTAGCCGAAGCAGCTGGTGAATTGCAATGTGGTCGAACAAGGAAATTAATGCATTGAACAGGTTGTAATCCACGTCTACGTACTCGGAATTTGCATTCGGTGTAGCTCATCTCCTTTTACAACAAAATCATGGTTTAGCAATTTATTGGAGGTAGGTGATATGCTGGAATGATTCTACCTTAGGATGCTTAACCCTAGCAATACCAACGCGTTTTCTAGGACGTGCGGTTGACTCATATAACAACATATTTTTAAAGAGGTACTGATGCGTAAATAGGTGCCAGAACCTGAAAATAACATTTAGCATACGCTTAGCAGTATTAGAGCACTTTCAAAGCGTGTGCTACCAACTGTACTATGTCCATCAAAACAAAATTTTAAAACGAAAATTCCGTTAATTATGGGTAACTTTTACTCAAAGTATACATTTTAAAGAAATACTAATGTGTACGTAATGTCCTGAAACTGAACATTTCTGGAATCTGGTAGAAGAAATCATTAAAAGCAATAAACATTTTTTTCAAAATTTGAAAATGTAAAGAAACTAGCACTTAGCAGCGATCTTACGCCGATATACGTCCTCGTAAAAGTAGGAAACCTTCAGCGTCCGTGGACCACGGTTGCGGTATGTGAGCTGTCCGGGGAGTGTGACCGAGCAGACGTATGCTAAATGGTCAGTGAAAGCAGTCGGCCACAGTTCCACGTCCCCTGTCGCGGGAGACGTATATCCGGTCGAGGCGACTGGCAGAGTTGCCGGTGAAATATGTGTAGCCACTGCGGTCCCTGTGTAGGAGACGCCACGTGTCATGTAGCGCCAGATCTCGCACGAGTGCCCGTAGTGTCGGGTATGTGGTGTAGTGCGGTGTCTGGTCTGCTGGATCCAAGACGCTATTAAAATCGCCGCCTACGATGTAGTGTTCCGTATTCCCATTCATGAGTGGAGCAATTTCGTCGGAATAAAAGGTGACCCTCTCACTGCGACCAGATGACCCGGAGGGCTCGTAAACATTGACAATGCGGACTGCTCACACCTTGATGGCAGATACGTGACTTCCGATGCCTCGATGACGTCAGGTAATAGGATGGCGGTTGAGCCACCACCGTCACTTAATCGGATGCTGTGGACCGTGTATCCATAAATGTTCAACCGCAACTCTGGATGGCTTCTTGGAGGAGGATGATATCTAGCTCTGCCGCTCGAAGCATATCATGGAACATGCGCGTTTTTATGAGAAAGCGTCTGCCATTAACGTTGACTGTGCTCACACAGTAGGATTGAGACATCTTAATGCGGAGTGTGTAGATGCAAATGGCGGTGATAATGGGGCTGCTTGGCTACTGTGACGTCCCCTCTCCGCCGCGCGCTAGTGTTGTCGACGCCGTGGAGCTGTTACTGCTACAGCCCGGTCGGTGGAGTCGCGACGCGATGCGCAATGATGGATGTCTCCGTACGTTAACGAGAGACAAGATCTGAAAAAGGTCTTAAGAAATCGTTCCTCGCGTAATTATTAAAGTCTGATTGCGATCCCGCACAGTTTCCTTATTAATGCGAACTGCGCACTCTGATTATCTCTTATGGTTTGAAGTTGAATTATTATGCGCCCAGTTAACACTTTAGTGCAGTGATTCATGAATCTTCCCTCATGGGCATCATCCACATCACAAAAATCGAGGAAGAAGTTCAATTGCAGATCGTATTGGTCGTTGTTTGTTCGTTGCTAACTAAAATTGTTCGCTCTATATGATGCGAGATCCAAAGATACTCTTTAACAATGTCTCAGTTTTCTTGCGTCTCAATATTATGTATGTGGTTTCACCGCCAGACACCACACTTGCTAGGTGGTAGCCTTTAAATCGGCCGCGGTCCGTAAGTATACGCCGGACCCGCGTGTCGCCACTATCAGTGATTGCAGACCGAGCGCCGCCACACGGCAGGTCTAGAGAGACTTCCTAGCACTCGCCCCAGTTGTACAGCCGACTTTGCTAGCGATGGTTCACTGACAAAATACGCTCTCATTTGCCGAGACGATAGTTAGCATAGCCTTCAGCTACGTCATTTGCTACGACCTAGCAAGGCGCCATTACCAGTTACTATTGATGCTGTAAAACATGTACCGTCAAGAGCGATGTTCACCAATTATGGATTAAAGTTAAGTATTCCAGCAGCTACGTACGTTTTTTGTTAGTCTCATTTCCTTGATCTGTTCCAGACCTCACGCCAGCCTGCGTGAGCTAAAACGAGTGCCTTTCGGCTTCCTCTATTCATACGGGTTGGCTCTCCTGCCAATCCACAACAATGTATGTCCAAACCTTCCTTGTCACAACTAACAGTCCACGAATTTACTTCCAAGTTAAATAGTCACTGTTCATTAACTTTTGATGAGCAATTACCAAATATTCATAGAATGATGGAGGCGACACGTTTAATTTCCACTTTTGATGAACAATTTTATTGTTTCTTTTCCCTAAATACTTTATAAACATCACGCCACACACACACACACACGGTTAATTAGCACTGGCAGTTCTGTTAGTTTCAAGTATCGTGACAATTACGACAGCTTTAACCATCGGCGTAATTGTATCTTCTTCATGTATTCGTGTCAATGTCTCCTACTCGAGACTAAACGTGTATTATAGTCTTTTGAAACTTTGTCCATTCCTTTCTATAAGTTCACATATATAAATGTTGAGTCCAATATTGTCTACTTCCGTTAATAATGTCCAACAACTCGGTATACACAGTCAGCATACTATCTCGGTTCAAGTCTCCAGTTTGAAGATCAGTTCACAAAATCCACGCGTCTACGTCACGCAACAACGACTCTTCAAAATAAAACAATCTCGTCGCGCTCCTTTCGCTCAACTATGGCAAGAGATGCTCTCGTATGACTTGATAGCACGATAGCTAGCAAGCGACTTACTTTTTCCGTGAATGAGTATTGCAGGCGCATTAAATTTGTTCGTTGCGTTTACAACTCTCTTCCACATAAGTTATCTCTGACCGACATTTCTTTGGACTTAACTTTCATCGTATTAATTTGCAATTATTACTTAGATGTTTGGCAAATAACTAACGATGACCTTTCTTTCTTCTTCCTTTCTACCAAAACACTCTCTGTAATGCTTAATGTTGGTGTTTATCAAGACTTTATGGTGTTGCATCATCGGCTAGGTTGTCCTACCTGTCAGGATAACTTTTCCTTACTTTACATCATGATGGTCTTTCCTAATTGGGTTTTGGGTTCAATAGGGTGTTACACTACCCATCCTTGTGGCAGGTATCTTTAACGCGACCCTTCTGCGGGTGCTAGGCTCTCCCAATGTGGGGTGCCGGTCCCCTGTGGTGAAGGAGCGTCAAGACTGTCTGGTGCATCTTCTGCTCTATATCAGCTGCCCAGTCACTGAGCGGGGAAGGGGTTGGTGACGGCACGTTGTCATGGGCATTGGACTCCATCACCTGGTCTTTGTCCTGGGACGCTTCAGTCATGGGAACATCTGGGCTGGGTGAGGCCACCTTCCTGTCGGTAGGGTTGGGCGCCTGCCTTGGGGTGGTTTAACCAGTCCGATGGCAACGACGCGTCAGTGATGGTGTCGGCAGTTTGCTCCCCGTCTCCGCCCCGTTGGTCGCCTTCCGTCGAGAGGCGGCGTTGCTTATGACGCTTCGGCGACCGTTGTTTCCGCGTCCTTGTGTCCGCTCCCGTCCAAGGACTGGGGTCAATATCTACGGCCATGAGTCCGGTATCCGGAACCGACACCTCTGGTACGACGACAGTGGTGATGGTGGCGGCAGGCGTTGTGTCCTTCAAGGGCCTCTCGTCTTGCGGCGCCGCCGTCACGGCGTCTTCGGTGGCGGAGCTCGCGGTCGCGTGGGACTGCAGCATGGTCAGAACCGGCATCTGTGTACACCGATCATAAATATGGTTTAAATTGCAAATGGCAAAGTGTGTGCATGTTTAAAATAGAAATTATGTCACATGAAGATTGTTTTGACGCGGAAGAACGAACACTTACATCTTTCCGTACGAGCTCTGATTTCCCTTATTTTATCGTGGTGATCGTTTCTCACTATGTAGGTCGGTGCCGACAAAATATTTTCGCATCCGTACGAGAAAGTTGATGATTGGAATTTCGTGAGAAGATTCCGTAGAAACCAAAAACGCCTTTCTTTAAATGATGTCCAGCCTAAATCCTGTATCATTTCTGTGACACTCTCTCCCATGTTCCGCGATAATACAAAACGTGCTGCTCTTCTTTGAATTTTTTCGATGGACTCCGTCAGTCCTATCTGGTAAGGATCCCACACCGCGCAGCAGTATTCTAAAAGAGGACGGACAAGCGTAATGTAGGCAGTCTCTGTTACATTTTCTAAGTGTCCTGCCAATAAAACGTAGTCTTTGGTCGGCCTTCCCCACAACATTTTCTATGAGTTCCTTCCAATGTAAGTTGTTCCTAATTGTAATACCTAGATATTTAGTTGAATTTACGGCTTTTAGATTAGGCTGATTTATCGTGTAGCCGAAGTTTAACGAATCCCTTTTAGCACTCATGTGGATGACCTCACACTTTTCGTTATTCACGGTCAACTGCCAATTTTCGCTCGATTCAGATATCTTTTCTAAATCGCTTTGCAATTTCTTTTGATCTTCTGATGACTTTATTAGTCGATAGACGAGAGCGTAATTTGCAAAGACGGCTGTCCAGATTGTCTCCCAAGTCTTTTATAGAGATAAGCAACAGCAAAGGGCCTATAACACTACCTTGGGGAACGCCAGAAATCACTTCTGTTTTACTCGACGACTTTCCATCAGTTACTACCAACTGTGACCTCTCTGACAGGAAATCACAAATCCAGTTACATAA
Source organism: Schistocerca americana (assembly GCF_021461395.2). Classification (NCBI taxonomy): domain Eukaryota; kingdom Metazoa; phylum Arthropoda; class Insecta; order Orthoptera; family Acrididae; genus Schistocerca; species Schistocerca americana. The sequence goes on from NC_060123.1 coordinate 230,360,605, forward strand.
CTGAACATAACTGAGACGATATTCCATAAGCACGCAATTTCACTAGAAGCCGCTTGTGTGGTACAGTGTCAAAAGCCTTTCGCAAATCCAGAAATACGGAATCGATCTGAAATCCCTTGTCAATAGCATTCAACACTTCATGTAAATAAAGAACTAATTGTGTTTGACAGGAACGATGTTTTCTAAACCCATGTTGAGTATGTGTCAATAGACAGTTTTCTTCGAGGTAATTCATAAGGTTTGAACACAATATGTGTTCCAAAATCCTGCTGCATATCGACGTTGACTGAGAGAACTAATTACACAGCCGCCATCACGTGAACGGCAGACAGCAGTTAATCGTCTCAAAGCTCGCCTACTCCGTCTCACCGCGGAACAGCTTGACGGCCGCGTCCGGGCGAGGGTGAAGGATACAATCCCCACCGAAATGCCATCCGTATATCACGTTATCAGAGAGAGACGCCACCGCAAGCCTCACCTTCTAATATCAGTAGAGACAGCAGAGGGTGGAAGCGTCGACTCGCAGTGTGCCATCGCTGCGGCATTCGTCCAGCATTAAAGGACGTTTTATACCGAGGGCCCACAGACTGTTCGTGGGTACTAAGACATCTCGTGCGATCTACCTGACCCCAGACTACTGGCCCAGGACGACGCCGATCTGGCTCCGATAACTGCAGAAGACTTAACAACGGCCTTGGTAAGCGGTGCCCTGAACAAGTCACCGGGCCCAGACAGCTTATCGAAAGAATTCTACCACCCGTTCTATCCCCTGATAGGCGCTCAGTGGATTCAGATGTTTCAAGACCTCCTCTGCAACGTTTTTACCGTTCCCACAAATTTCCTCGTTTCCAACCGAGCGGTTCTCACCGTTGTCACGTCTATCGTCCCCTTACGCTCCTGAACGCGGATTATAAACTTTTCGCCCATTTCCTCCACACACGTCTTCAGACGGACACATGGTTCACTCTGACCAGACATGTTTAGGCGGTGACAACAACATCCACAGGGCACATGACACCTACCGTGACGTCATGGCGCTAGCAGCGACCTGCCGCCTCCGAGGCGCCCTTGTCGCCGTCTGCTTTGAGCACGCCTTTGATCGTGTAGACCAAGGTGTTCTTCGCGCGGTGCTCGAACGCTTCGGCGTCTCACAAAAAATGGTTCAAATGGCTCTGAGCACTATGGGACTTAACATCTGAGGTCATCAGTCCCCTAGAACTTAGAACTACTTAAACCTAACTAATCTAAGGACATCACACATAGCCATGCCCGAGTCAGGATTCGAACTTGCGATCGTAGGTACCAGACTGAAGCGCCTAGAGCCTCTCGGCCACACCGGCCGGCTTGGGCCTCTCACAGGCGTCAGCAAGGGTGATCTTACGTTTAAACCACAGGGCGCGCTCCCGGATTATGGTCAACGGCTACCAGACTAAACACGTCACCCTCGGATGGGCAGCGCGACAGGGATGTCCTTTATCAAGGAGTCTTATTCGCTCCGACCCTCGAACCTGCGCTGCACGGCCTTCGCCAGCGACTAGAAGGCATCTGCATTCGGGACGTGACCTTCCGATGTGCTGCTTCGCAGACGACGTGGTGCTCTTGGTGCGCTCGGGCGACGAACTCCAAGCGACGCTTCAGTGGTGGTGTTGCTATTGCGTGATATAAGGCAGCGTCGTCAACATGGGCAAGACGATGTATATGGATGTCGGGAGAGACCTTCTCCACCCGACAGCGATTCCCTTCCAGAAGGTTCCCTCACTGAACGCATTTGGGGTGCATTTCTCCAGTGCAGGTCGCCGAACTGCGACAGGCATATATTGCCAGCTACGACAAAAGACATGGGCTCTGCTCTGTGATAGAACATTCCGCAATATGGATACGATTCTTCGAACGCGTTACGCTAGCGTCCAGTCTTAATTGTTTTGCGGACGTTCTTCAGCTAACAGTCACCATGGCCCACAGTTTCCAGGCGGCGTACGGACAATTTGTGAGTGCAGGTGATATTTTCAAAGTCCGCTACACTACTTTAACGAGGCCTTCACTTGCAGGTGGACGGAGGTTGACTAACATCCACAAGCGCGCGCGAGCATTATACCTACGGACGATGCGGCTCGCACAGAACGTGGCCAACACCAGCTTGATGGGGACGCTACTACAGATTGTCGCGTCGCGAGATATTCGTCCACCGGTCGCCGTAGGCCACATAGTCCCGTCTCTCGCCCACATCCGAGATTTCCTGATCGAACTGAGCTACATGACCGAGGATCTACCGGCGACGAGGGCGCCGAGCACGAGAGACTACTACCGCATCTATGAGGCACGACAACCTCGTAACAACGTCGAACAACAACACCCAACCTTCCGCTGGACCAGGGTGTGGCGAGCCGTCCACACCCCATACCTGCCCACGTGGTATGTGGTGGTTCAAAAGTGGTTCAAATGGCTCTGAGCACTATGGGACTTAACATCTGAGGTCATAAGTCCCCTAGAAATTAGAATTACTTAAACCTACCTAACTTAAGGACATGACACACATCCATGTTCGAGGCAGGATTTGAACCTGCGACCGTAGTGGTCGCGCGGATCCAGACTGAAGTGCCTAGAACCGCTCGGCGACACCGGCCGGCTATGTGGTGGTGAACAGCAAATTAGCTACACACCAGCGCCTCCATTCCATCCATCCCAAGGTGCCCGCACTGCACAGTCGTCGATTCGGACGCGCAACGCTTGACATGTACTGTGATGGGCAGCTGCTGGGATCTTGTGAAGCGTATGCTGGCGTTCCTGTTGCGACGACGGCCAGAGTCTATCACACCAGACGAACTCCTACATCCAGATACCGTTTACTTTCCCACTACCAGAACGAACGCCGTCAATTGGCTGTATTGTGCTCTATTAAGTTTTACAAGCTGCGCCCGAAATCGCTCTGGACTTATGGGTCCACCTGACGACGACTCATGAGGCGTTCCGCCACCATGCAATGTACCGAACCCCAACTATTGAATTATTTAGGTGCATTATTCGAGGATCATCCTGCTCATTGGGGTGTTCCGAGTACTAGGAGGCACACTTGAAAATGATTCACGGCACACGATTGATCCTCTGAGAAAACGGTTTAGAGGGAGTTCACATTACATTTATTATGCGAAGACAATTCGGAAGCTTCTGGTGGAGGTTGTAGGATTTAGGGCCCTCTGGGAGGGCGGGAGTAGGACATCGAGGCCAGGCCTTGGAAGACGACCACTGCCCTCTTTGCCCCCTACCCTTCTCTCAGGCCAGGCAAAAAAAGAAAAAAAAAGTGGTAAAGTGCTTGCCTCTCATGCAGCGGGACCAGGTTCGAATCCCAGCCGGGTTGGAGTTTACTCCACTCGTGGACTGAGTGTTGTGTTGTCCTCATCATCATTTCATTCTCATCACCAGCACACAAGTCGTCCAATGTGTCGTCGACTGAAATAAGACCTCCACTCTGGGGCCTCCAAGCCAATTATTTCGTTTTTTTTTATTACGTTCTCAGTGCACCAAAAATAATTACATAATAATGAAAAATGCATTATGTGACCAATGGTGTTGAGAAATGCGAAAAGCCACACCCAAGCAGTGCAACTGCACTGCCATTTAAATGCGGCGCATTTGCAGTTTTCCTTACTTCTCCCTCTTGGCGCTCAGACAACATGGAGTGGCGGTAGGGGAAATATGAAGCGAGGCTAAGCGCTTTGGCACTCACACCCAATCATGGCCCACGAACCGCAATCTTGGACGCCCCTGTCTTACAGTAACCATTTTACACAGGGTGAAAAGTGCTTAAACCGACAAACTCTGGGAGGTTGTAGGGGACATCAAAACTAATATTTTTCCTTGATGTCATCTTTTCCTATTAGGATTATTTAAACCGATGGAGGCCGTATTACGCTCTTCAGTTGTTAGAGTCCGTATTACGGTCTTCAGTTCTTAGAGAGCGTATTACGCTCTTCAGTTGTAGGCAATTGCTGTCCACCAGTGTAGGAGTGCACTGTCTCTGTTTACTAATGGAGCGATACACCTGGAGTGAGTACAATGATATGGTTGGTGCGTACTACGAAGCGCATCACAACGGACGAGCTGCACAGCGGGTTTATCAACAACAATATCCTAATCGCCGTATCCCGCATCATACGACCTTTGCTTTTGTGTACCAATGTCTGCGTGAGACCGGGTCATTTAGCAGATTACCTGGACTGGGACGCCGTCGCACGGTAATTGAGGAAGCTGTCTTGCAGCATATGGAGCGGGATGCTTCAGTCAGCACTCGTGCAATTATACGTAACATTTGGACGAATCAGACGAATGTAAGAACAGTCCTTCGAGAGCAATTGTTACGCCCATTTCACTTACAGCGTGTCCACAACCTGGAACCAGTTGATTATCCACCCAGTGCACAGTTTTCGCAGTGGTACCTGGAACAGCGTGAAATGCATCCTACATTTCCATCCTCCGTGTTGTTCACCGATGAAGCAACGTTCGGGAGTGATGGAGTCTTCAACATGCACAATTCGCATGTTTGGGGTGGGGATAACCCACATTCCACAGTTACTAGCGCTCATCAAGTGCGGTTCTTCGTTAATGTGTGGGTCAGTGTTGTTGGGGACTGTTTAATTGGACAGCATCTGCTACCTAGGCCATTAAATGACAGGCACTATTACAATTTTCTCGCCAGAGCATTGCCAGAATTGCTGGAAGACGTTTCGCTCCCTACAAGACAAGGCATGTGGTTCCAACATGACGTGGCGCGGGCATATTTCAGTCGTCGTGTGCGTCAGTTCCTGGACCAACGGTTCCCAGAAACGTGGATAGGCATAGGTGGTCCTGTACCATGGCCAGCTCGATCCCCAGATATGTCGCCTCTGGACTTTTTTGTGTGGGGAGAGATGCGCAACCTTGTGTTACGCAACTCCTGTTACATCAGAAGAGGATCTGGTTGCCCGGATAGTAGCAGCAGCAGGAACAATTCAGGATACTACTGGGGTTTTTGCCCGTGTCGGACAGAGCATGATCCGACGGTGTAACCTTTGTTTACGTGTCAACGGAGGCATTTTTGAAAATCTACTGTAACTGAAATTGCATTGTGTTGATTTGTTGTCTCTTGGTCATAAAAAATGGAAAAGTGTTTGTTAGTTTGATTAATTTGCCGTCAGAGAAATCTTCCTCTACCGATTTAAATACTCCTCATAGGAAAAAATGACATTAGGGAAAATTATTTGTTTTGATGACCCCTACAACCTCCAAGAGTTTGTCGGTTTAAATACTTTTCACCCTGTATAGTCAGGCGACGGTATCGAAATGAGATTAGAGGACCTGCAAAAAAAGTTACGTTATGTTGATTGCCTGCAAATCAGGCGGAACCTAATTCGGGTCCTTCGGGTACTTCTAAGCATGAGAGTACAAGTTGTAAATAACCTTTCGCACCATGTATTTTATTTTGTTGCCTTCAGAATTTCAAATTCAAAGTCCAGTCATTGCCAAATGCTTTTTCCGAATCTACAAGTGCTGTGAGTGTTGTTAGGATTTTTATGACCTAAAAATCACCATAATATGAACAAAAAATGATGTTATGACAAAAATTTACAAAAATATACAGAATAACAAAAATGATCCAACAATACAAAACAAGGTAAAGTTTCTGTTGTGAAATAAACTGGTAAGTCAGTTTGTTATGAAGAACTGCCAATAAATGCAGGTGAAAACGAAGCTAAGCTATGGAAATGGATGCAATATAGTTTTCCTAACATCATCAGAACATATTTAATCTATGATTTGTTTTTTTGTGCATTCTTATATACAGTTCAGCTTATGAACTCTGAGTTGTGACATACAATGAACGCCTTGTGGAAAATTCAAATGAAGAAGGTTTCCTATTGTCGGCCAACAAAGCCTTGTACGTCGTAAAACATCTTTCTAGTTCAGCTGACATAAGAGAGGCGTATTTAAAATGGACAATATGATATGAATCTAAATGATTACTAGAGAACTTTTCCGACAGTAAAATCACTGAAAAGAACCACAGTCTACGATAACCACAAATTTTTCTGACACCGTTTCCATTTTCTTTGACACCTTCTTTTCTCACTTCAACACAAAAAGTTTTTAGTTTATTCACAGCTTTTTCACCTGTTCTATCTGCTTAACTAATGGCAACCATGGTTGCTGCAAAGCCGTTATGCCAGTTGAAATAAATTCATAATTTGATTCTATGTAAGGAAATTTGCCTGAAATCTCAGTATCAGACATTAATTATGGCCTTGTATGATTGAAGCACCTTCTCTCCTGTCACAAAATCAATGATGCTTTTCAGAGCGTTGAAGCTTTGGCAGTAATAGTTGCAGTCATCAGTCCAGTACCATCATCTTATCAAAATTGGTGATGACGGTTGAAAGGCGTGCACTGGGGCACACTTGTATGTGGCACCAGAATAAGGTAAGAATATTAATAAATTAAAATGAAACTAATACACTATAAACGATGAATGTCTCTAATAGGCTCGATAATGCGGATCGCTGACTGCGCGCGACCGCAGAGCCAAAGATACTGCTTTATTGGAGTAAGGGAGGGCTGGGCGCACAGTTGTTGGTAGCTGTCTGTGAGGGAAAGACGATGGAGTAGGCAGTTTTTGTGGTGTGGAGCCACCAAGAGTTAGATTAATATAGGTATGTCAATATTGTTGAACATGGAAGCAGAAGTCTTCAGGAAAATAAGGTAAAGATGTTCAATAATTATGATTTCTGTTTTTTTTGTCAGTGCATTAGTACATATGAGTTGCCTGATAATTTATATTTGTTGAGTAGCCCCAGAATGTACGTAAACGATTTTGATAAAGAGGCTAGTTAAATATTTCATTTTTGTAGTGCTTTTAAGCTTTGTTAACAGAGCTATGTGTGATTGAATGGTTTGCATTGATGTTGGATTAATGAAGTTAGATAATACTTGCTGTTTAAATCTCATTGTTTGTGAATCAATTGTGAGTAATGTAACTTCAATTGTCAGATGTTTCTGAAAAGCCAAACTTAATTTGCAATATAATTTTGCTAAAACATCTGATTGTTAGTAATTCAGCATAATCAGTACCACCTCCCAGTCTAGGTCATATATTTTTCAAAAAAGTTGGCTTTTCTTAAATGTTCTATTTTATCAGCCAAATGAATTTCACATGAATTTCAAGTATTACGTCCAGCATTGCACAATGCTGAGCCTATTTTTTGTGAGAGACCAGAATATATTGCGTTCTACCGTTTCTGCTCTAGAGGCAAGACAATTTAATTTATTTGTTATGTGCACAGGGACCAAACTTACACGTTTTGAACAGGGCCTTAGGATTCAGTGCTTAAGGGGCTGAATGTATTTTGGAGTGACCGTATTTCGTTACTGGTACTGTGCTAACAATAACACAGGGTAAGCACACCACTTGCAGTTACAACACGAAACACTACAATTCGAGTTCTGTATGTATTTCACAGTTCAGACTTCACTTAACATAGTCATAAAGTTTCTCATTACATTTTTTAAAAGATCATTACACTTGACGACAGCTATGCCAGTGGTTCGCTTTGTGAAATACTTGATATTTAATCAGGTATACATATTCTGTTCTCTCAAAACCTCTGTAGCTATGATAGTTGGTAGATTTTTTAGGTCAGTTCAGTTTACTAACTTGTATAAAATTTTTCCACGGTTCATCGGCATTCTTATGCTCCGTCTTGTTTTTTTCATTGAGTTGATTATTGAATTTTTGTCTTTGGATTTGTGCTCTGTATCTGATTTACGATGCCGTGCAAAAGTGTCAAGATTCCGGCACGTAATCTCACAATTAGAGACACCGAAATAGACGATTTTATTTTTATTGGCAACAATGTTGAGAATGATAGTGACCACTCTGCGGCGCAACAGCTGCAAAGCACCACAGAAAACTTGCTTTCCGGTTCTCCAAATAATGAACAAATTTCTGACACTAATTTCGCCCACTAAATTGACTAGTAACCAGACGGTAGGTTCCGGTATTGCAGACACCGCTGATCTGCACGTGGCTGACGTGCATAGTTCATAACTTGAGGTCAGTGATTTACTTACTTTGCACACAATTAATCAGATTGCCAGAAGTATGTCAGAGGAAACAATAGTGGAAAATACTAAATCTATTTTTAAAAATCCGTCAGATTTCATTAACGGCAATTGTTCAAATAATGTAACAAACGAGACGTCAATGGATGTAGTTTAGTTTAGTTATGTCATGTTCCGTAGATAATTTTCACGATTATTCTATTTATATGATATGGAACAAGTCATATTATATATATATATATATATATATATATATATATATATATATATACACTAAACTAAATATATACTATAATATATATAAACTATATATATACTAAACTAAAAATTTCAGTAATATTAATATTAGCACTATTCATATATATATATATATATATATATATATATATATATATATATATATATTCAAATCATATATATATATATATGAATAGTGCTAATATTAATATTACTGAAATTTTTAGTTCTACACATGCAACTACATTAAGAGGTACAAATTTTTTCTTACCAGTTCTGAAAAAGAATCTCGTCCATGGATTGGAAGGAGTTGTCCAGAAGAGATGATTTTAAGCTAGATTTAAAACTTGATGTGGTACCTGCCAGACACTGTGCTGTTGGGGAAATGATCAAAGATTTTTTTTGCTGAATAATGTACTCCTATCTGAGCAACTGGCAGCTTGAATAACGGATAGGAAAGGTCGTTTTTCCCTCTACTGTTGTACGTATGAACATCACTGTTCTTCGCGAATTGAGATGGATCTTTTATAACGTATTTCATTAGCGAATATACAGGGTGTTAAAAAAAGGTACGGCCAAACTTTCAGGAAACATTCCTCACACACAAATAAAGAAAAGATGTTATGTGGACATGTGTCCGGAAACGCTTAATTTCCATTTCAGAGCTCATTTTAGTTTCGTCAGTATGTACTGTACTTCCTCGATTCACCGCCATGATTTTATACGGGGTACTCTACCTGTGCTGCTAGAACATGTGCCTTTACAACTATGACACAACATGTGGTTCATGCACGATGGAGCTCCTGCACATTTCAGTCAAAGTGTTCGTACGCTTCTCAACAACAGATTAAGTGACGGATGGATTGGTAGAAGCGGTCCAATTCCATGGCCTCCACGCTCTCCTCACCTCAGCCCTCTTGACTTTCATTTATGGGGGCATTTGAAAGCTCTTGTCTACGCAACCCCGGTACCAAATGTAGAGACTGTTCGTGGTCGTATTGTGGACGGCTGTGATACAATACGCCATTCGCCAGGGCTGCATCAGTGCATCAGGGATTCCATGAGACAGAGGGTGGATGCATGTATCCTCGCTAACGGAGGACATTTTGAACATTTCCTGTAACAAAGTGTTTGAAGTCACGCTGGTACGTTCTGTTGCTGTGTGTTTGCATTCCATGATTAATGTGATTCGAAGAGAAGTAATAAAATGAGCTCTAACATGGAAAGTAAGCGTTTCCGGACACATGTCGACGTAATATATTTTCTTTCTTTGTGTGTGAGGAATGTTTCCTGAAAGTTTGGCCGTACCTTTTTGTAACATCCTGTATGTACTCTGATGGTGCAGTTAAAATACCTATCTCCTTTAATAGGTGCCTAGATGACGTCCTTGGATGAACACCACTAATTATTCTCACTTCTCTCTTTTGTGCAATCAATACTTCATGTCTAAGTGGTGAGTTACCCCCAGAGATCATGTCTCCACACCAGAAAACACAACACAGGTGACACCCGATGCTGAAAAGAATACTGAAGCGATGCTTCAAATTCTCATACAAATGATGATTAAACTGAATAACAAAACTGATCAGTTCAATGAACGATTTAATGAAAATTATTAACAATTTTCCATCATACGAGAGGTACAATCTGACACCACCACTCAATTCAAGGAACGATCTAATAGAAATGATGAACAATTTCACATCATACAAGAAATATAAATTGACTCCACCAATCAGTTCAATGAACGATTTAATAAAAATTATGAACAACTTTCCATCATACGTGACGAGCTTAAATCGTACACAGAAAAGGCTAATAATGGTTTCAAACAGGTAGATACAGACATTAAGGCCAGCGAAAACTGTCTTTGCGATAAAACTGAAGCCATAGCCAGACAATGTGCAGACAGCACCAAACCTTTGAGAGATAGCATTAATGCTATAAGACATCAGTGTAGTGAAACCTATCAAAATCTGTACTGAGAAATTAACCATGACCTCTATCAAGCGGCATGACATTGTCAGATTTTCCCCCGACGCTAGCGTCAGCGACAGCAGTTTGATAATTTCGCAGAACATTAATGAACCCATTATGCCTACCAAATCTGATAAGAAAGCTAAGTTTCTCACGTCAGAAATATCATTAAATTCCATTGATGCTAATGGTAATACCATCTGGAGTGACGCATATGACCGCTCTGTTGAGCCACCCACGCGTTCTGAAACAGTTAATAGTGAAGTTATCAAGCCGCACATTAAGCATGATGATACTAACAGTAAAGAATTTTTCTGTCAACCGAAAAATGGTACACACAACTCCGCCTTTTTTCAAGAAAACCTTCTGTTCACATCACAGCTGCCGGCCGAAATGGCCGTGCGGTTAAAGGCGCTGCAGTTTGGAACCGCAAGACCGCTACGGTCGCAGGTTCGAATCCTGCCTCGGGCATGGATGTTTGTGATGTCCTTAGGTTAGTTAGGTTTAACTAGTTCTAAGTTCTAGGGTACTAATGACCTCAGCAGTTGAGTCCCATAGTGCTCAGAGCCATTTGAACCATTTTGAACATCACAGCTTTCCTCTTCGTCGTATGTAAACACTTCTGTTTCAGTCAACCTTTACACTGAATTTGTCTATTTTTTATGTTTTTGTAGCTATGCAACACCTGAATATCTACTGATTTTCAATTTTCATCGTATAGCAATAATGAAAATTACTTAAATACCAATAAGGTAAGTTTTAGCGGCAAGAGCACGGCTGCGATTATGAATGAAATTGTACGCTCGCTTATTTCAACAGCAAGAATTTCAGAAGAAACTTTTACAGCATTTATTCTACGAAATTTCCATGTAACCAGCTACTTTATTTATGCTGCTGATATGCACCAATCTTCACGACATAAATATTATTTCTTCAATTCGATGTCTTGTATTTTTTCGTCGTTCAGCTTTGTGTAAAGTTTTTTGCTATTTCCAGGAACTTTGCTAATTGCCAATTTTTTCAAATGTGCGTACTTGTATTACCAGCTTTCATATATGCTTATTGTGATTCACATATGAGTGTACATAATAATATAACACAACACAGATCTTTTTACCTGTTGCATTTCCCACGCTTATACAAATTCTATTGGTACCTTGTTTTCACGATTCTTCGATTATTCAACATTTCATTAGGTGGCGACGTGCCCAGTAGGGACAATCCTGCAGGTTGGTTATCATACCGTAAGCTAAGGCCGTCCACATTTTTCTGTTTTCATGCGGCTGTACACAAAAACAATAATTGAAATAGACAGCATTCATTTTGACATGTGTCCAGCGGATCACATCCCTTGGGTGGTCTCACCGCTGCAAACTGTAACTCAAACATGTTCTCTTTTCTTTTTCTTTTATAGTAAGAATTTGTGTCCTTTGGTATATAGACTCTATATATCTTATGTTCATTTATTTCTGAAGCTCTCTTTACTGATACATGCAACGTGCTATTTTTTATGATGCTATGCTGACATTCATCAATTTGTCTGATGAAGTATTATTACATTTTTGTTAGGTTAGTCACTCTTTGCACTTTATAATGTTGCCAGGTATCATTTATCCCAAGTCTTGTCCTATTATTTTCTATATTTCTTGTATTTGATGATGTCACTTTTTTACTTGCTTTCAACTATGTAGATTTAAGAAATCAATGTATCCAGTAACTCACGTCCACAACATGTACTTATCAATTTAGTACATTTTGCAGAACCAATGTACCGAAGTTCCATTGTATTAAAACGAGACATTATGCTCATAAATAGAAGCACATGGGAGTGCAGGAAATGCAGTACATAGAAAGCACGACATAAGCACCTTATAGGGAATTAAACTCCATTGACACTTCTCACACTGTTTCCTGGCAGGCCTTTTATAAACACTTTCCTCTTAGTGTACTAGGTAAATTAGGCAGATTGCCTATTAAGATTTAGGATTAAGGATTTTTTTCTCTGCATTTTGTGTTAAATATAAGAGTATTGTTAGATGAGTGTTCATGCCCTGAACTGCACTAATAGTTTTGAGTAATGATGGAATGTTGATGTTTAATGAGCGTTCACGCCATGACCTGCACTCCAATAATGAGGATTATATTGATATTGATGATTTTTCTATAATGATAGTCTATGATGTTAATATGTATTTTGTGTATGCTGTGTCCTCTCTAGAAAAATCTGTCTTGCCTTGTGCCACATAATTGGAGGTATTTCTGGGAGACTGTCACAGAAGCTTTGCACCTAAAAACATTTTTTCTCACCATTCCTTATGAGATTGGTTACGATACTGCTTTCTTATGTTAGCATGCATGACTACCTTTTTTTCCAGGTTTATAACCACTTTTACAGGTTCCACTATTTCTGCAGTTCACCCTCATCTTTGTATATTTATCTCTTTATTTACTGCGAAGTGTTAAATGTACCTAGTCACTAAGGTATACTGGGCTTAGTACTCTTGTCTTTATGCTTGCACATACTACAATCACATTTTTCTTTGCTTTGGCCATAGCAGTTCTTGATTTAAGACGAATGACTGTTAATCATTTTCTTTACAGATAAAGTGCACTGCCCTTATCAAACATTGCCATTTCCTTCCCTGTAGTTATGCACATTATTAGAGATACAAGTCATTTAATAGATAGTTTTATGACGCCCCGAGGGTGCTACACAACCTACAAATATTGTGTCTTTACGCACATGGTGCCATACTTTGATTCTGCGATTCTATTTGTGTAACAGGTATTCATACAGGCCATACAGAACCGTACTCTTATATAATACTGATATTTATGCACTTTTTTCTTGTGAAAGTCATCTCGAGTTACGTATTCTTGTTATGAATTATGCTTCGGCCTCTGACTGCGATATAAAGATATAGGTAAATGATGTTTTATGATAATTTCTCAGCTTTGATGTTTATGCTACGTAAAACTAGGCCACCTTGAGCCACAAAGATTTTTTCTGTCAGATATTTACTATTAAGGTCAACATTTATTTCATGTAAAACCAGGCCACTGTGAGCCTCAAACAAAATTTCTGTCACCTCTTAGTTATTAAGGTGAGCTATTACGCAATGTAAAACTAGGCCACTTGGAGCCCCAATCATTTTTATAGCCACTAAGATCAGCATTTATGTACACTGCACCATTATAAGACAGAATCACATTGTATGTGGACGACTTATTAATTGCCACCCAAACTTGGAAGGAACTTGTTGAATTACTAACAAAAGTTTAGACAAATTTCACCATTGTGATGTGACTGTTAATTTACAAAAGTTCAAAGAGAGAGAAGTAAATTCTTGGGACGTACTATTACAGCCCAAGGAATCTTACCTAATGAAAACAAAATACAAGCCATAAAAAACTTTCCTGTGGAGTGAATAAAAAAAAGCTGAATGCGTTTCTGGTTTCACTATAGTCTGTCGTCGTTTTGCACCAGATCAGATTCTTAAGTTTCGAACCACTTCTGAATTTGGTAGAAAGCAAAGAACTTGCATTTGGTCAGCAGAGTGTCGGTCAGCGTTTTGAAAAAAATTAAGGATGCTCTGGTCAATTCACAATTGTTGTACCATCTAGACATATTACAAGACTTTTGCTTGGCTACGGTGAAGACTTATCCTTTTTCAGACTAGATAAATTGATAAGAAACTTACTGTTTGTACTCTCAAAGGCTGTTTGAAGAAAGCAAACGGATCTTTCAAGTGAGATAAGGCAATTAAAACTAATTAAAGTAGAATGTATGTTATTCTTGTTTTTATTCAGTACTTATACATTAGATCACATTAGCCATAAAAACTGTACATTAACAATTTACACAAATAAGTTTAAATAATATTATACCTAAATCAATACTGTTTAAGGTTTACAATATGCTGATTATGTGATATGTGGCTCAGAAAACGTCGTTTTATTTGAGGAGGAAGAAAGCAGTACAGAACAAAGCAGTTCTTGCTTAATTCCAGAGCGCTGTTAATGAAAAACTTGGTTACTTGTTATATATACAATGTGTTGTCTAAACTCTGCTAAAATGTGAATGACAGAGTTTTGAGTGTGGGTAGAGGATGTGGGCAATTTTTCCTGAGCTACACTTCCAGCTTTCGGAATGTACGTTTCTCCCCTGTGGCGATATTCAGTTTTACACCTCTTGTTTCTCCCGACCATTACGTCTCCCCGCACGTATGACCAATTAAGAAAGTCTTTACAGTTTCAAAGTTCTCTCCTTATTTTCAAGGAGGCTCATACTTGATCTCCGGGTATGCATATGTAACATGACGCTGAAATAGTGTGTGCCCATAATTAACTGTTAGCCATTAGTTGAAAATAAATTTAAGATTAATGCTACGTAGGTAGTGTCTCATAAGACGGCGCATATTTATTCTAGCGAAGCTCAAGATCACGACTGTACGACAGGAAACTATGTGTTACTTCTCTTGATGATTCTGTGGACAGTGGGTGAAACTTGGACTATATGTGCATGCGACCCTGTTACGAATACGAGAAGGTACCAAAAATGAAGCAATATTGTCGGATAAGGTGGCATGGGCCATGCAGACCTCGACGAATAGGACGTTTACTAGTCGATTATGTATACTCATGAGGAGGCGGTAGTTAATTATTGCAGTCAACCCAAACAAGGTGACAAAGAGGAGCTACAGCCAAAACTCGACGCTACGACGCAGATAGTTGGGCTACGGCCTGAAGTGCCTGTTATTGCATGTTTTCAAAATATTGATGGTTAAAGTTAGGAAATCTACAGGTCGCATTATCATTTACGAGATACGAGTCATTCGATGTTTCTGAAGTTTCTCAGTCTTTTATCTAATTAATGTGTAAGCTGGCACACACAGTTCTTGTGCAGTGGTTTTGGTTTACCGTTTGCAATGTTCCTCACTATTGGTTAGGTTAGTGGTGTTTAACGTCCCGTCGACAACGAGGTCATTAAAGACGGAGCGCAAGCTCGGGGTAGGGAAGGATGGGGAAGGAAATCGGCCGTGCCCTTTCAAAGGAACCATCCCGGCATTTGCCTGAAACGATTTAGGGAAATCACGGAAAGCCTAAATCAGGATGGCCGGAGACGGGATTGAACCGTCGTCCTCCCGAATGCGAGTCCAGTGTGCTAACCACTGCGCCACTTCGATCGGTCCTCACTATTGCTGTTGATATTTCCACAGCTGCAATTTTCTACCTGCGACATATCTTGGTTCCCTACATCTTACTCTTCCGTTCATTGCTGTATGACAGTGCGGAATGAGGACCAGCGTGCGTTCTGTTCATATTGGATTGTACTGCCATCTCGAGAAAGCATTTCTGTGAAGTAATGCTTGTTATCTCTATGCTGATGTGATAGGGAAATTAATTTAAAAATACAACATGAACAACTTTGCAGCCATTAACAATATTCTTTATTTTTATGAAGTTATTCTCAGGAAACTCTACCTTTAGCAACATGCTCATCTGGTAAAGACCGAACCACTAATGGCACCATAACAATGTGGTAATGGACAGTCCTTTTTCATGGAAATGTCGTAGTTATGGATGCAAAGAAAAAGACTTAATAATGCAATGAAGCAAATAATTATGGGAGCACACATTTCGTATCTGAAAATACAAAAAGAGGTAACACACATTGTAACTTCCAATTTTTAATATCGGGAGGTGAACAGTGTCGTTTTGTTACCCATATAGAGTTAATATTGTGTTCAAGCTTACAAAATTTAAGGAGTCGGACGTAAGCTTTCGTTGATTAGTGCATGGGAACAGAGGTGGTTTGCCCAAGGCCAAGAGACACTTTGTCAGATGCGCCGCAGTCAACCTGCTATTCTTTTTCCAGGGAAGATTAACCTTTAGCAATCTTGAAAAGAAAATATTAACGCTATTTAGGTATATGTACAAATGATTTTGCAATGGTTCTAAAGCACTGTAAATAATAGACACGTCCATGGTGATCTGGCAGATAAAACACTAGACACGAAGGTCCTGTTTTTATCCTGGATAGGGGCAGGCATTTTTCGAATCCCTTCAGGACAGTTCCAGATCTACAGGGTCTCCTTTCAAGGAGTAAAAGTGGCTGTGGCGATGGGCCTGCCACCCTTCCCTTCTTAGTAATGTAGTGAAGAAAGGCAGTGCTCTACCTGCAGTCACGCCTATAGCCCTATCACAGGCTCGCAACACAGACTTTCTTTGTTAGGAACAGATCACTGGCGTGAGACTGTGTCCTTTTACGAATGTCTGATGAATGTATTTTAGGTAATTCTATTTTATTAAGCCATCAAAGCTCAGCTAACATGGTTTTTTAATATATATACTCGTAAAAATCAACCTGGACCACTCAGCGAAATCGTTGCAAACCAGAATATTCCCAATCCGTGACTGCTGCTCATCTGAATTGAAGTTCTGATAATCTAGTTCATTTAGTACCGTTTTTGTCGTCTTGTTACATCTTCCTTTCACTTGTTTGAGTTCAGGTACAGTCTGTGTTAGCAGTATGTTTCTGTTAAATTTTCGTGCATACTTTAATGAGTAAGATATTCTGATGCGCCCATGTGCCTTCAGAATCTCGTAGTATTAGGCTTCCAGCTTCCACTGCTAAGTAGGAGTCCATTAGGCTTTCCCATCTGGTATGCTGTGACATTTAACTGTGTGAGGCACAGAAAAGTGGTGTGAGTCGTGGAATTTTATACCACATAGAGGTGTAAGCTTTGTGTTACCTGTTACAGACAGTATAAATGTGTGTACGTCCAGATTCTCCTCCAACATCCCTGTATTAATTTGAACCAAATTTGGCATAGAAACAACACGCCTCATGAGTGTCACTAGTATGCATTTAAAACATCCTACACGCAACAGGAGTGAAGATATAGGCAAAAACGTGCTTTTTCCAGCCCCAGGGATAGTAAGTTGCCATGTACGACAGACATTTTGTTTGGGAACGGTATCAGCCTGCCGAATCAGCGTGCTTTGCAGGGTAACCTACACATCAGGGGCAAGAAACAGTTTTACAGGCCCTGACATGCTGGCTGCCCTGTATGACAGGCATGTTGTGGGAATAGTATTGGCCTACTTCATTGAACTATTTTGCAGGGGCTACATTTGCCAATGAGCATAGCCGGGGACAGGCTGACATGAATAGAGGAGGAGATGGGTGACAGGGAGTAGGATACGGACAGAGAGAGGGGAGAAGGGCGAGGTGTATGAGGCAAATGGAAGATGTAGAAGAGTAGTGGGAAGGTGCAAAAGCAAGACTGGGAGGCAGACATAGAAGAGAAAGGGAGATATGGTAAAAGAAGAGAGGGAGGAGGAAGATATAGACAGATAGGGAGGGTGGGGAAAATGGAGGAAGAGACAGGAAGAGGAGATGAAGATGCAGAGAATGGGGAGCAGAAAATAGATAAAGATGGATGAGGTAGACAGACAGAGGGATGAGGAAGATGAAGCGTCTTATTCTTAACGCGAACGACAATAATATATAATCATTTTCGAGACTGTTTGCATAACTGAAAGGACCCAATGGCGGGTGACTGTCAGTTCTGCATGCCGATAATTCGAGTGATGGTAAAAACCTGTAGGAACACTCTGGTCATTTGCTCAGATTCTATGTTACAGGAACTGAGTACGTAATGGTCCAAAAGTTTTATTTCAGTTTCATGATGGCGAAACAACACTTTTCCTCGCTATGTGGACGGACCTAAGAAGAGTCAACTGCCATGGGTAATCCTAATGTAATGTTAACTGTATTGCCAAGACAGTGGTTCAAATACAAAGGTGCACAGCATGTGTTCAAGCTTAATTTAGGTGTATAAAAGGTTATTGCATGTTAACTCCACGTATTACGTGGAAGTAAAATAGTACATTAAGAGCAAACGTATTCAAATCGGTGAACAGGTTCCCCGGACTTTATCAGTGCAACATGGGCCCTGTGTGTGCTTGCGTGAGTCAAACATGCAGTCAGCTCTGAAGCGATGGGGAGGTAGGCCGATGGGAGAGTGGTTGGAATGTCGTGAATTTTTGATGACGTAGCTGCAAAGACAGCTTGTGAATTGTGGTGATCGACCAGTTGACGGGTTGAAGAGGCCTAGGCGGCGAACAGGGACAACAGCAAGAGCGAAAGCAGCAGCGTCGCGGCAGAACCCGTGGCAACTACTGGTGTGGCGCCACTGCCGGGGTCAGCGGTGGTGGTGGGCGTTTCCACGCGGGCCGCCAGCCACGCACCGACGACCGCCTCGTAGCGCTGGTTCCACTGCACGTGCTCGGCCGTCGACTGCTCCAGGCTCGCGATGGCTGATTCGCTGAGTTCCGCTGCCGTCGCCACCTCCACCAGCTGCAAACACCACAGGAACGTTCATCATACCATACAACGGCAAATGGAAGTGCATAAAACGTGTTTGCTTTTGTTATTGAGTCATTAGAATACAGCCTGATTTGAAGTGTTTATCATTCTTTTCCCGTTACGAAGCAAACTCTTCTCCCATCCTGTCCCCTCTCTTGTCACGGCTTTATCAACGATATGGTTACATCTCAGGGTGTGCCTGATTAAGACTAGTTAATGTTTTACCTTAACCTGTGTTTTCCACAGACATTTAAAACTTACGCATTCTCGACTGAGAATGCTCTTTATACACTACTGGCCATTAAAATTGCTACACGAAGAAGAAATGCAGATGATAAACGGGTATTCATTGAACAAATATATTATACTACAACTGACATGTGATTACATTTTCACGCAATTTGGGTGCATAGATCCTGTGAAACCAGTACCCAGAACAACCACCTCTGGTCGTAAATACCGGCCTTGATACGCCTGGGCATTGAGTTAAACAGAGCTTGGATGGCGGTGTCCAGGTACAGCTGCCCATGCAGCTTCAACACGGTACCACAGTTACATCAAGAGTAGTGACTGGCGTACTGTGACGAGCCAGTTGCTCAGCCACCATTGAGAAGACGTTTTCAGTTGGTGAGAGATCTGGAGAATGTGCTGGCCAGGGCAGCAGTCGAACATTTTCTGTATCCTGAAAGGCCCGTACAGGACCTGCAACATGCGGTCATGCACTATCCTGCTGAAATGTAGGGTTTCGTAGGGATCGAATGAAGGGTAGAGCTACGGGTCGTAACATATCTGAAACGTAACGTCCACTGTTCAAAGTGCCGTCAATGCGAACAATAGGTGACCGACAGGTATGACCAATGGCACCCCATACCGTCACGCCGGGTGATACGCCAGTTCGGCGATGACGAATACACGCTTCCAATGTGCGTTCACCACGATGTCGCCAAACACGGATGCGACCATGATGATGCTGTAAACAGAACCTGGATTCATCTGAAAAAATGACGTTTTGCCACTCGTGCACACAGGTTCGTCGTTGAGTAAACCGTCGCAGGAGCTCCTGTCTGTGATGCAGCGTCAAGGATAACCGCAGCCATGGTCTCCGAGCTTACAGTCCATGCTGCTGCAAACTTAGTCGAACTGTTCGTGCAGATGGTTGTTGTCTTGCAAACGTCCCCATCTGTTGACTCAGGGATCGAGACGTGGCTGCACGATCCGTTACAGCCATGCGGATAAGATGCCTGTCATCTCGACTGCTAGTGATACGAGGCCGTTGGGATCCAGCTCGGCGTTCCGTATTACCCTCCTGAACCCACCGACTCTAAATTTTGCTAACAGTCATTGGATCTCGACCAACGCGAGCACAATGTCGCCATAAGATAAACCGTAATCGCTATAGGCTACAATCCGACCTTTATCACAATCGGAAACGTGATGGTACGCATTTCTCTTCCTTACACGAGGCATCACAACAACGTTTTACCAGGCAACACCGGTCAACTGCTATTTGTGTAAGAGAAATCGGTTGGAAACTTTCCTCATGTCAGCACTTTATAGGTGTCTCCACCGGCGCCAACCTTGTGTGAATGCTCTGAAAAGCTAATCATTTGCATATCACAGCATCTTCTTCCTGTCGGTTAAATTTCGCGTCTGTAGAGTACATTCCCTCATCAAGGAGCACAAGCCTTAAATAATGATTTATCGCCAGTTCGTATTTCTGTGAATTTTCCGTCCTTTGATTGTGCAAATTATGTTATTCTCTTAGAAAAGCTTACGTTTTATGGAATTGATGGCTTTACAGGCAGCTGGTTTGAATTACACTTAACAAAAAGAATACAAAAGGTTGTGCAAAATAATCAGATAACGTCGGGAGGGTAGAAAATTTCTGTGACTGGTGAAGGGAAAAAAAAAAGAAAAAAAGAAAATCACGTACGGAGTCCAGAAGGGGTCCATTTTGGGTCCATTCCTATTCCTTATGTACGTAAATGATCTTCTACTTAACACTGAACTAGCAAAACAGCTACTTTTTGCAGATGATACTAGTACTACAATAAATCCCATTAGAGAGAAAGCAACAGCGAAGTTAGTAAATGATATTCTTCAAAGAATTATTAAGTGATTCTCTGAAGACAAACTCTCAATAAAGTTTGGAGAAACACACTACGTACATTTCTGTACAGGGAATTCAGTCATACTAGCAATTGATGTAGCATATGAGCAAAAGTCAGTGAATTTGGAAGAATGCTCCAAATTTTTGGGTGTATGTGTTGAAAACTTGAACAGGATGAAGCTATTCAAACAATTAAGTTCACCTAGTTTTGCTCTTCGTATAATTGCTAATCGTGGAACATAATCGTATCATCCTCCTAACCTTCTGACATATTTTGTTTGTTGTTGTTCTGGTCTTCAGTCCTGAGACTGGTTTGGTGCATCTCTCCATTCTACTCTATCCTCTGCAAGCTTATTCATCTCCCAGTACCTACTGCAACCTACATCCTTCTGAATCTGCTTAGTGTATTCATCTCTTGGTCTCCCTCTACGATTTTTACCCTTCACGCTGCCTTCCAATACTAAATTGGTGATCCCTTGATGCCTCAGAACATGTCCTACCAACCTATCCCTTCTTCCAGTCAAGTTGTGCCACAAACTCCTCCCCAATTCTATTCAATACCTCCTCATTAGTTATGTGATCTACCCATCTAATCTTCAGCATTCTTCTATAGCACCACATTTCGAAAGCTTATATTCTCTTCTTGTCCACACTATTTATCGTCCATGTTCCACTTCCATACATGGCTTCACTCCATACAAATACTTTTAGAAACGACTTCCTGACACTTAAATCTGTACTCTATGTTCACAAATTTCTCTTCTTCAGAAACAATTTCCTTGCCATTGCCAGTCTACATTTTACATCCCCTCTACTTCGACCATCATCAGTTATTTGGCCCCTCCAAATAGCAAAACTCCTTTACTACTTTAAGTGTCTCATTTCCTAATCTAATAACCTCAGCGTCACCCGACTTATTTCGACTACATTCCATTATCCTCGTTTTGCTTTTGTTGATGTTCATCTTATATCCTGCTTTCAAGACACTATCAATTCCGTTCAACTGCTCTTCCAAGTCCTTTGCTGTCTCTGACAGAATATTTTGCTTATTGCCACCGAATAATGTTTTACGGAATAATTTTATGGGGTAACCAATCATTTAGCAAGAAAGTAATAATTTCATAAAATCGAGCAATAATAATAATATTTGGAGTTCACACACAGATGTCATGTAGGTACCGCTTCAAGAAGCTAGGCATTTTAGTTACGCCATCACAATACATATGTTTGCTAACGAAATTCTTCATAAATAACTCATTACAATTTGAGAAGAACTGTGATATCCATACCTACAACACTAGAGGGAAGAATGACCGTTATTACCCAATGTTAAGACTGTCAGTGCTTCAGAAATGAGTTCAATATGCAGCAACAAAAATTCTTGATCGTTTGCTCAATAACATAAAATGTCTGACAGGGAGCGAAGCACGTTTTAAGTCTAATGTAAAATCATTTCTCCTGGACAACTTCTTCTATTCCATGGACAAATTTCTGCTTGAAAACTGGTAACCAGTGAAAAATAAGTGTAGCTGCATGAGTAGGACTAAAAACAATGATGTGTTTGCTAATTTTAACACTAATCATGAATACACATGCTGTAAAGTGACTCGTTCCACATCATTACGATAAAAGATTCTCTCAAATTATCTATGGAACATATAAATAAATAACTTTACCCCTCACTCGTGCCAACAGCCTTGTCTGTGGAAACATCCTACTGCCATTTCAGTAGGAAAACTTAAAAGCTATTAACTCTACCGGTATCATTTCTTTTCCTACCTTCACTCAACAGCTTCAATAACTGGCGCCAGGTGAAAATGTCATTCTGTTTTTGTCCGTTCGACTAACACAGTTGACATGAAGATGAGCACGCACTTGCTGGAGCCCCGACTATTTTCTATAGTACACTTACGACGCCGCCTTCCTTTCCCCTCCCTCTGACCAACTCAACGGTCCATCCAGATCCATTTCAAAGGGCTTAACTCCTAGGGCAACTTCTGATACCTCAAAACCAGTCTTGTGAAAAACCCAGGCAATAGTGTTAGTATGTACTTCTTTCCCAAGGTTCCACCTCGCCATCCATCAGCTTGTCATCTGTCTAGTCAGCAAACAAAAATACACTGCCTGAGAGAAAAGTGAAGCACCCAGCTCACAGGATAAGGAACTGAAATGAAGCTTCACGATTTGAGAAGGCGTGTGAGTCAAATTCAGAAAGAACTTAGTAGTAAAACTCCATCTATCAGTATGTCGTTGCACCTATTCTGGTCTGCATGCATGTACTCATAGGTTCGGGAAAGTGCCTCCCGAGTGGGAGGGCGTGCCGGTCGCCGGCACGAATCCGCCCGGCGGATTAGTGTCGAGGTCCGGTGTGACGGCCAGTCTGTGGATGGTTTTTAAGGCGGTTTTCCATCTGCCTCGGCGAATGCGGGCTTGTTCTCCTTACTCTCCCTCCGCTATACTATGTCGGCGATTGGGGCGCAAATACTGTCTCCATGTACTGGGTGATCAAAAAGTCAGTATAAATTTGAAAACTTAATAAACCACGGAATAATGTAGATAGAGAGGTAAAAATTGACACACATGCTTGGAATGACATGGGGTTTTTATTAGAACAAAAAAAAACAAAGTTCACAAAATGTCCGACAGATGGCGCTGGACACTGCTACTGTGACGGGTGAGAGGTACGCTGATATGTTACAGAATCGCATCGTCCCCAGGCTGGCTGATAAACACCTGCTGGAACGTACGATGTTTATGCAGGATGGCGCTCCACCCCATATGGCTAAACGCATGAAAGATCTCTTGCGCGCGTCGTTTGGTGATGATCCTGTGCTTAGCCGCCGCTTGCGTCATGCTTGGCCTCCCAGGTCCCCAGACCTCAGTCCGTGCAATTATTGGCTTTGGGGTTACCTGAAGTCGCAAGTGTATCGTGATCGAGCGACATCTCTAGGGATGCTGAAAGACAACATCCGACGCCAATGCCTCACCATAACTCCGGACATGCTTTACAGTGCTGTTCACAGCATTATTCCTCGACAACAGCTATTGTTGAGGAATGATGGAGGACATATTGAGCATTTCCTATAAAGAACATCATCTTTGCTTTGTCTTACTTTGTTATGCTAATTATTGCTATTCTGATGAGATGAAGCGCTATCTGTCGGACATTTTTTGAACGACTTTTTGGTTCTAATAAAACCCCATGTCATTCCAAGCATGTGTGTCAATTTGTACCTCTCTATCTACATTATTCCGTTTTCAAATTTATACTGACCTTTTGATCACCCGGTACTTGTATACCATAATTACTCTACCACGCAAAAATTCAGGGTTACACCCGTCTGGTATGAGACGTTCCTGGGGGGGGGGGGGGAGGGGGGGGTCGAACCGCACAACAACCTTGGGCTCGGTGTGGTGTGACGATGGGGCAGGTGGACTGCTGTGGTCTGTTGTGGGGTTGTGAACCACTTGAGGGCTACGGCGGGACGAAGCCTTTTCGTCGTTTCTAGGTCCCCAGTTCAATACACAATACACACACTGTATGCTCTCCTGAGACAAAGCGGCTCACAAGTGGTCCTTCATGTCATGGACACTGGCACTGTGATGGGGTTGACATCAGAGATGGTATCACACTTTCTATCTGGGACTGATTTGGGATACTTCCTGGTCACGGTAGTACCTCAGCATCACGGAGACAGTTGATATACACGTTCCGTGTGTGTCTGAGCATTGTCCTGCCAAATGCCGGCCGGGGTGGCCGAGCGGTTCTAGGCGCTACAGTCTGGAACCGTGCGACCGCTACGGTCGCAGGTTCGAATCCTGCCTCGGGCATGGATGTGTGTGATGTCCTTAGGTTAGTTAGGTTTAAGTAGTTCTAAGTTCTGGGGGACTGATGACCTCAGAAGTTAAGTCCCATAGTGCTCAGAGCCATTTGAACCATTTTTTTTGTCTTGCCAATAATGGTACCATGATAATGTAGCATGAGAGGTAATACATCGGGAAGACAGATGTCTGTCACGTGTCGTTCTGCCATGTCCCTACTACCCGTAACCTGAAGTCATACCCGATAGCTCTAACCACCATGACGTCATGAGTAACACCGCTGTGCCTCTCCAAAACACTGAAAGGATGGGACCTCTTCCCAGATCACCGTCATACTCGGCGACTGTGGACATCAAGGGTAGTGCAGAAATGTGCTTCATCGCTGCACTTCATCAAAGCTGAGGAATTTACAGGTCTTAGTATTTTCAGCGGTGTTTCCTGCTTGGTTCAGCTTTCATTACGGCGTTAAGTATCAATTTTCATGTGTTTTCAAGTCAGTAATGGCATATATTTTCTTGGTTAAGTAGTATCAATGCCGTGTGAAGCTGTTACAGTAGATGCACTGATCAGCCAAAACGTTTATGTCCACTGCCCACCGCGACCTTGGATACCGCTTGGTGGCGCTGCGGGCACGTGACGCGGTAATAAAAGTATATAAGCGGAACAGACACGGACGGGGGATCAACCTAGCAAAGGCACGAGCCGCAAAAGGGGGAAATTCATTAAGACAGCGTTTTTGACGAAGGGTAAGTTATTGTTACGTAGAGCCTGGGAACTAGTATCTCTAAAACGGCAAAAGTGGTAGGACGTTGACGTGCATCTACGGAAAGAGGTAGAAGGATAGTGAAACTACCAAAAGGCGCTAAGTTGTTGGAGGTCCATGAATCTTCACAGAACGTGGCGTTAGCAGTCTTCTTTGCTCTATAAAATAGGATAGAGGGCCACCTGTGGTATCTCTGCAGAAAGAACACAATGCGGGTGCATACACAAGCGTTTCGGAACACACCGTTCGTAGTACAATGTTGAGCATGGAGCTCCGCAGCAGACTACCCAACGTTGACCCAACGGCATCGTCAATTACGATTTCAGTGGGCACGGGACCACCGGGAGTATGCGTGCGGAACGATTTGAAGTGGAATGATCATATAAAATTAATTGTTGGTAATGCGGGTACCAGGTTGAGATTCATTGGGAGAGTGCTTAGAAAATGTAGTCCATCAACAAAGGAGGTGGCTTACAAAACACTCGTTCGACCTATACTTGAGTATTGCTCATCAGTGTGGGATCCGTATCAGATCGGTCTGACGGAGGAGATAGAGAAGATCCAAAGAAGAGCGGCGCGTTTCGTCACAGGGTTATTTGGTAACCGTGATAGCGTTACGGAGATGTTTAATAAACTCAATGGCAGACTCTGCAAGAGAGGCGCTCTGCATCGCGGTGTAGATTGCTCGCCAGGTTTCGAGAGGGTGCGTTTCTGGATGAGGTATCGAATATATTGCTTCCCCCTACTTATACCTCCCGAGGAGATCACGAATGTAAAATTAGAGAGATTAGAGCGCGCACGGAGGCTTTCAGACAGTCGTTCTTCCCGCGAACCATACGCGACTGGAACAGGAAAGGGAGGTAATGACAGTGGCACGTAAAGTGCCCTCCGCCACACACCGTTGGGTGGCTTGCGGAGTATAAATGTAGATGTAGATGTAGATTCGACCGTCGATCAATGGAAACTTGTCGGCAATTTAGGTGAAACCCATTTTTGCTCCACAAACATCGAGGTGAACGGCGGCTCTAAACGTGCTGCGCGCCACGGAAGCAAGCTGGTGGGAGCAGTATTATGATATGGGATAAATTCTCCTGCGTTTTCGTGGGACCTGTGACAGTAATCGAAGACATGCTGACAGCTGCGAACCACCTACATCACTTCACGCTTGATGTCTTCCTCAACCCCGATGTCATCTTTCAGCATTATAATTGTCCGTGTCTCTGAGCCAGAACCGTGCTACAGTGTTTAGTGAACTAACGTTGGTGTGTGGGCGAACAAATTCGTCTGATGTAAACCCTATGGCACCCATCTGTGTCGCTATTGATCGCCATCACCGCGTACGTAAATCAGTGGCCAGTTATTTCCGCGAGTTTCATGTCCTGTGCGTACACATCTAATGCCACATACCTCCACAAAGCTACCAACAAACTCTCGGATCCATGATACGCAGAATCACTGATGTATTTCGTTCCAAAGACAAATAAAAAAAATATTAAGCAGGTGGTTATAATGTTTTGGCTCATAAGTGTATTTTTCCACTGTGTAGATGGTCCAAGATCGCAAACAGTAGTGAATAAATGTAAGACAGCACAGTGTGTATCACGCATTTCTCCAAGTATATCTATGAAGTCGACAGTTGGCTGAAACTTTTTTGGAAAGTCAGAGTGACATTTTAATGGAATAAGTTGAAGCATTTTGCCTAGAAGGTAAAATTACGCAGGCTGGTTGAAGCAATGACGATATTAGATAATAGCACACGTGAAGACGGCATTCTTCAATAGAGACAGAGGTACTGGTATCAGATATTGACATGAAACTGAGGAAGACGTGCTTAAAAGTGTAAGTCTGGAGCTCATCACTGTGAGGAAATGATATGTGAATTCTCGAAAGTTTGAGGAAACATCTGAATAGTGTTGCTGTTCAAGAATATTAAAAGTTAACTGGACAAGTAAGATATGAAATGAAGTACTGAAAGAATAGGCGAGGAAATGACTCTATGGAAGATGCTTATCAGAAAAAGGGTCAGACTAGTGAGACATCCGGTACGGTATCCGGGAATAGCTAATTCCATACTGCAATGAACAGTAGAAGGAAAGGTAGTAGGAACAAAACAAGACTATAATAAACGAAACAGGCGGAAAAAGGTGTTGGGTATAGATGCAGATTAGTTTCTGTAACTAAAGATTGAGGACAGGCTCTAACCACTATTGTTGTGTTACCTGTTGTCAGCTTGTTGAGTGAGGACCTCACCAGATGGCCCCTAAGAGAGCCAATTAAAAATTTCTGGATTTCTTTCACGCCTCAAGGTGGCCATGTGACGTTTTTAAATAGAAAATGTCTTACTAATGCTGATTGAAATTTGCAGAAATGTGCATTAACCGAAATGCAGAACCATTTGATGGGTGGACCTGTATCGATTCCCAGAAGACATAAAGTGTTATATTTTTAAATGAAGGTGCTCTCCTTTTCTCTGAAAACATTTCTACACGTCGATTGCTGTTTGTTACCCTCACTTACGGAATCGGCAGTCGAAAAATACAAATCACCTGCAATCATTGAACTACTACAAGTTGCACAGGCTTTTCAATGTCCGTCTGCTGCCTCTGGTTAACGACGGCGCCCTTTGTGTATCAGAAGTCTTGGACTAGAGCCGCTATCTTAATTAACTCATTAAAGAACTGACCTCCTCAATATAAAGAGTTGAGCGCGCAAACATCAACGCACCACAACTTCATTGTTCGTCCACATGGCCAGTGTCATGTTCTATGTAGCCACTCTTCATGATTATACGGTCTAGGTGCTGACGGGAGACGCCAGCGGATTTTTGTGAATGAACTAAAACGATACAAAAGGTCTTTGTTCTGTGAGACATGAGCAAAAATTCATATTCAGAATAATTGACTAAAGAGAAGAAGTATTGGTAAACATTTGTGACGTTATACCTGGCGGCACACTTTTTGATACTGTATCTGAAATCTGATTTCTGACGAGATGCGAATGTGATATATAAATGCACATTTTTATCAAATATAATTGTGCAGTGGAACTCTAGCACACTGACAATACCTTACGAATAGCAGTTCGTTCTGTGCTTTTGACCAAAGTTTTTCTAATGATTTAATACAAAGAAAAATGATGTTGCAGTTGTGAATGAGCTGCACGCAGTACACACTACTTACCTTTTGCACGTGGTCTTGGGAAGTCACCTTTGACGCGAGCCCAGCCAGGATTGTAGACGCACCACTGAAAAATAGATTCTGACATCAACGCCATTGAATGCATCATTACAGATTTAATTAAAATAACCTTGATATATCTTCCAATCGGTTTCATCTACTGTAGTCTTTGTTATTTCACGCAGCTAGGAGAGATGGAATACCAAATGAACGATTTCTCAGAGAATACTTCGTTACAAGCGGAAGGATGAAGAAATTTATTGATGAATCTGTAGAAAGGGGTCCATCTCCGTGAGATGGGAGAAGGCAGATGCAGCTCGCTAAACAGTAACGCTATGTTTTGCACAAGGCAGGTGTAGGTGCAGGTCTGAAAGATTTAATTCAAAGTTTCTTGTTTTTCACGCAGACGGTGGTAGGTGGTCTAGGGGTAGCGCCCATCATAATCAAAACATCTTGGGTTCTAGGTTAGAATCCGGGTCCTGCTTAAATTTTGAATTCAAAAATCATCATCAGTGGTGGCCGAAAGTTATAGCATAAGAAGTCAGCCTCTCTCTGCCTTCTCAAAGAGGGAGGAGAAGCGAATAGCGGTTCAGGGCATTTTCTTTGCCCTTGGTGTGAAAAACTGCCCCAAAAAGGCGGAAGGATCAGGAAAGATCAAGCCCTAAGGATGCAGAAGGCAATGGAAACCACTACGTTAGAGACACGTAATCTATATCCACAGGAAATGCGGCCTGTATTTGAAGTGTGTCGTCATGAGCTTTCCATTGGCAAAATATTCCGGATTATTGATGAAGATTTCTCGGGTCTCCAGCCGGGTGACCACCCGGATGGAGACCCGAGAAATCTTCATCAATAGTTTACGCCGGGAAAGCCTACAGCCACATATATTCCGGATTAGTCCCTCATTCGGGTATCCGGGAGATAACTGCCAATGGGGAGGCGAATATGAAAAAATGTTGGATGAACAAACGAAGGGATAACATTCTACTAGTCGGAGTATGCAATGTCAGAAGATTAAACGTAGTAGGAAAGCTAGGAAACCTGAAATCGGAAATGCAGAAACTCATTCATAGTGGGGGCCAATGAAGTGACATGGAAATATGACACGGATTTCTGGTTAGACGCACATTCAGTAGAGTACTATCATTAGCAGCAAAAAATGGTATAACAGGGGTAGGATTCGTTATGAATATGAAGGTAAGGCGTAGAGTGTGCTACTGTCAACAATTCAGTGATAGGCTTGTTCTTATCAGATTTGACATCACACCAGCACTGACGGTAGTTCAGGAATACATACCGACTTCACAAGCCGAAGATGAAGAGATAGAGACAGTATATGAGGATACTGAACGAGTAATTAAGTATGTAAAGGGAGATGATAATCTTATAACGACGGAGGACTGGAATGCTGTTGTTGGGGAAGGAATAGAACAAATGGTTACGGAAGAATATGGGATAAGCCGTATGAATGAGAGAGGAGACACAATGAGTTCTGCAATAAATATCAGATGGTGATAGGGAATTCTCTGTTCAAGAATCACAAGAGGAGGAGCTGTACCTGGAAAACAGTCGGAAATATATGAATGTTCTACCTGCGTTACATCACGGTCAGACAGTGTTTCCGAAATCTGATATTGGATTGTAAGGCGTACCCAGGAGCGGGTATAAACTCAGATCATAATTTAGTGATGATGAAGAGGAGACTGAAGTTTAAGAGAATAGTACGGAAGAATCAGTGTGGAAGGAAGTGGCACACTGAAGTACTGAGGAAGGATGAAACACGTTTGAAATTCGCTAAGGATGTGGATACTGCGATAAGGAATATCACAGTAGGCAGTTCAGTTGAACAAGAGTTGACATCAACAAGAAAGGGAATCACAAATGATGGGCAGTCAGACATAGGTACAAGGAATGTAACTCTGAAGAAACCTTGGGTACCAAGAAATACTTCAGTTGATCGACGAAAGGAAGAAGTACAAAACTTTTCAGGGGAAGACCAGAATACAGTGATATAAACCAATTAGGAATGAAATAAAGAGGAAGTGCAGGGCAGTCAAGGCAAAATAGGTGCAGCAAAATTTGAAGAAGTCGATAAAGAATGGATTTTGGGAAAGATTGACTCAGAATATAGAAAATTTAAGATAACCTTCGGTGAAATTGACCGGTAGTTTGGTAACAGTAAGAGTGCAATGGGAAGTCCACTGTTACACGCAGAGGACAGAGCGGATAGGTGGAAAGAGACACAGAAGGCCTCTATGACAGGGAAGACTTGTTTGATGATGTAATAGAAGAAGAAAGTGGAGTTGACATGAAGCTATTTCGGACTCAGTATTAGAGTCAGAATTTAAAAGAGCTCTGCAAGGCCTGAGGTCAAATAAAGCGGAAGGGATGTATAGCAATACACTGGAATTTCTAAAATCATTGGAGGAAATGGGAACCAAGAGACTGTTCAAATTGATGTGTAAAATCTATGAGACTAACGTCGTACCATCAGACTTTAGAAAAAACATCATCCACACATTTCCGAGGATAGCAAGTGCAAAAAGGTCCGAAAACTTATCCACAATCAGCTTAACATGTAATGCATCCAGGGGGCTAACAAGGATAGTATACAGATGAACAGAAAAGAAAATTCAGGATGTATTATATGATGTTTAGTTTGACTTTAGCAAAGTTAAAGGCACCATAGAGACAGTTCGGATGTTGCGATTGATAGTGGAAGCAAGAGTCAAAAAAAAAAATCAAGATATGCTCATAGGATTCGTCGATCTAGAAAAAGCGCTTCACAATGTGAAATGGTGCAGGATGTTCTAAGTTCTGCGAAAAATAGGAATAAGCTACAGAGAAAGACGGGCGATATACTATACGATTATAAAGGGTGTAAGACAGGGTTGCAGTCTTTTGCCCCTACTGTTCAATCTACACATCGAAGAAGCGATGACGGAAACAAAATTAAGATTCAAGAGAGAAATTAGAATTTGGGGTGGAAGGATATCAATGATACGATTTACCGATGATGTAGAAATCCTCAGTGGAATTGAAGAAGACATACGGGATCCGTTGAATAGAATGAACATTCTAATGAGTACAGAATATGGATTGAGAATAAACTGGAAAAAGGATGAAAGTGATAAGCAGTATCAGAAACGAAAATGGCGACAAACTTAACATCAAAATTATTGGTTAAGAAGTAGACGAAATTAAGGAATTCTGCTACGTTGGGAGCAAAATAACTCATGACGGACGAAGTAAGGACATCAAAAGAAGACTAGCGTATGCAAAGATAACATTTCTGGCCAAGAAAAGTCTACTGGTATCAAACATAGACCTTAATTTGAGGAAGAAATTTCTGAGAATGTTCGTTTGGAGCACAGCATTGTAAAGCAGTGAATCATGGACAGTGGAAGAACCTGTGCAGAAGAGAATGGAAGAATTTGAGATGTGGCGCTACAGAAGAATGTTGACAGTCAGGTGACATAACAGGGTAAGAAATGAGGAGACAAAAAAGAAAAAAAAATGTAGGAGATAATGCACTACAGAGGAGCCTAAGAACACAATGATTTAAGATATAACTGGACCCGGAGTTCTCTAGATATCAACAAACTATACATTATTGTTTATCCATCTTTGGACAGTACTACAGCACTGCTGCTCCGCAATGGTTTACTGATTCTATGATTAACAGCTTCATTTGCTAAGAAGTTTTTAACAACATGTGTGAGATATATAATCTTAATTTTGTTGCAGGAGCGGTTTCGGATTTTATATCGAAGTCATTTTCTAGTGGAATGTGAAAAATCTGCTGGGCTGAAGCGAAGTCAGTATTCACTCGGAAACTGGCGGAAACGGACCTGCATTCACAGACAGCAGCAATTCTTGTCGGCTCTGTATTTATCTTTGGCAAAGCGTGACACTCGTCTCCAGTTCCAGCTAGTTAGGATATCTTCACGACTTCTGTTCTCAGGCATGTTGAAAGGCAGAGACATTCATATAGCTCCACTAGAATACGCTAAAAGTAAGGCACTGTGCGTCACAGTATAGTTTACTCTTAAAATTCCGAGAGTGTATGTTCTTAGATAAGTCAGTCTATATATTGCTCCCTCCAACAAATATCTCATGAAAAGCCCGCGAAAGTAAAAACAGAGAAATTCGACCTCACATCGCAGCTTACCAACATCAGTTCTTCCCGTTCACTATTCACGACAGGAATATGAAGTGACAGAAGTACACGAGGTATCTTCCGTCACACACCTTGAAGTGGTTGCGGAATACAGATGTAGATATACACTCATGCTCATAAATTAAGGATAATGCTGATACATGGTGAAACAACACTCTGGTGGGCGGTTTGCGGGTTTAAATCACCTCGGGGTATGACCATGAGGTGCATTTGACCTGTGGCCGTCACACGGTGGTGCTGGCAGCAGTCCACATACGCAGAGGTGTGTTGGTGCATGTCAGAGTACGGTGCAGCGAATAAGTGCGCAGACGCTTTCAGACGTTCTAATGGTGAATGTGTGTTGAAAATGGCTCAAAGAACACATATTGATGACATTATGAAGAGTAGAATACTAGGCCGACTAGAGGCTGGTCAAACACAGCAGGTCGTAGTACGGGCCCTCCATGTGCCACAAAGTGTGATCTCAAGATTATGGCAACGATTCCAACAGACAGGAAACGTGTCCAGGCGCTACAGTACGGGACGTCCACAGTATAAAACACTACAAGAAGACCGATATCTCACCATCAGTGCCCGCAGACGGCCACGGCGTACTGCAGGTAGCCTTGCTTGGGACCTTACCGCCCAACCACTGGAACAGTTGTCTCCAGACACACAGTCTACAGACGACTGAACAGACATGGTGTATTCGCCCGGAGACCTGCAAGGTGCATCCCACTGACCACTGGTCACAGGAGAGCCCGTAAAGCCTGGTGTCAAGAACACAGCACATGGTCATTGGAACAGTGGTCCCTGGTTATGCTCACAGACGAGTCCAGGAATAGTATGAACAGTGACTGTCGCCGGGTTTTCATCTGGCGTGAACCAGGAACCAGATACCACCCCTGATGTCCTTGAAAGGGACCTGTATGGAGGTCGTGGTTTGCTGATGTGGGGTGGGATAATGATTGGTGCACGTACACCCATGCATGTCCTTGGCAGAGGAACTGTAACAGGTCAGGTGTATCGGGGCGTCATTTTGCACCAGTATGTCCGCCTTTTCAGGAGTGCGGTAGTTCCCACCTTCCTTCTGATGGATGATAACGCTTGCCCCCACCAAGCTGCCATTGTGGAGGAGTACCTTGAAACAGAAGACATCAGGCGAATGGAGTGGCCTGCCTGTTCTTCCGACCTAAACCCCATCGAACATGTCTGGGATGCTCTCAGTCGACGTATCGCTGCACGTCGTCAAACCCCTAGGACACTTCAGGAGCTCCGACAGGCACTGGTGCAAGAATGGGGGGCTATACCCCAGCAGCTGCTCGACCACCTGATACAGAGTATGCTAACCCGTTGTGCGGCGTTTGTACGTGTGCATGGTGATCATATACCAGTCCGCAGCTCGTGGTCGTGCGGTAGCGTTCTCGATTCCCAAGCCCGGGATCCCAGGTTCGATTCCCGGCGGGGTCAGGGATTTTCTCTGCCTCGTGATGACTGGGTGTTGTGTGATGTCCTTAGATTAGTTAGGTTTAAGTAGTTCTAAGTTCTAGGGGACTGATGACCATAGATGTTAAGTCCCATAGTGCTCAGAGCAATTTTGATCATATCCCATATTGATGTCAGGGTACATGCGCAGGAAACAGTGGCGTTTTGTAGCACATGTGTTCTGGGACGGTTTTCTCGCTTATCACCAGTACCGTTGACATACAGATCCGTGTCGTGTGTGTTCCCTATGTGCCTATGCTATTAGCGCCAGTTTTACGTAGTGCCACGTTGTGTGGCACCACATTCTGCAGTTATCCTTAGTTTATGAGCATGAGTGTAGATGAAGATTGTCTGGCTCTGTTTATCCACCATGTACATTGTTAAAATGGCTCTGAGCAGTATGGGACTTAACTTCTGAGGTCATCAGTCCACTAGAACTTAGAACTACTTAAACCTAACTAACCTAAGGACATCACACACATCCATGCCCGAGGCAGGATTCGAACTTGCGACCGTAGCGGTGGCGCGGTTCCAGACTGTAGCGCCTAGAACCGCTCGGCCAACTCGGTCGGGCCGTGTACATGGTATGGACAGCATGAAGGTTATTTCGAGTGTTGGAACAGATACGGGATTTCACATCTACAAACAAGTGAGATCGCAAGCTTTCTGTTAGCAAATGAAGATTATAAAAGTTGATGTCTGTGCGCACCTGACTCCTTTGTTGTTGGTGACGTAGTTGATGGCGGCCTGGTAGCCGGTGGGGTTGCTGTACACGGCTGAGTACACCGCCGAGAAGTCTTGGCTCCTGATGTCCATGCTGCCATCAGACGTCGTCGCCAGGTACCTGCAGAGTCAAATACCATGACACTGAAAGCTCTAATTAAAGTGTGTGTTAAAAGCTACATGTAACGTTTAATTTTTTTCGATATTGGTACTTCATTCACTCTCCCGCGTAGCAAATCATTTCATTTCGAGCAGCTACCCTGACGGAATATGTTAGAAAACAACAGCGAAATTAAGACTTAATTTCTGATGATAACTGTCATCTCCGTATACAGTTTGTCTGTGAAATTCATTCTGATTGGTTTTTGTTAA
Source organism: Schistocerca americana (assembly GCF_021461395.2). Taxonomy (NCBI): domain Eukaryota; kingdom Metazoa; phylum Arthropoda; class Insecta; order Orthoptera; family Acrididae; genus Schistocerca; species Schistocerca americana. The sequence goes on from NC_060123.1 coordinate 230,395,891, forward strand.
AATACTAGAATACAGTGCTTTCTTTCTTTCTTGCTGAGCCTCGCTACTAGATGACTGTGTTATTACTGTATCTTTAATCCTGTTGTTAAATTATAATGCTATGTGAATCACTTCATCTATATTTTGTAGTCTAGGTCGTAACCCTGCCTTCCTGTAATAGTGAAGATTTTTCATACTTTTTTGGGCCATTTACTTAATTGGAAATAGGGAGTTTGGTGACGTGACAACCGCGCGCTCCAAGCCCTCTAACGTCGACTCATTTCTACATTTGTAAGTCGAATCTGCAATTTATGTTTTTAAACGAAGTCCGTTTATTATTATGCAAACGATTTATTTACATTCACAATTAACAACAACACGGTTTCTAGCCACTAGTCTCGGTGCATTCCAATGAAGACTTCCTGGCCTGCAGCTAATTGTTCCATGACAAGTCAAACACTCATAAAGTAAAATGTGATAACTGTTGTGTCGGTAGCTGGCTGAAAATGCACGCTATACTAACGCAGACGGTCGTGAAGTCTGGAACATGAGAACTTATAAATGAATAAGAAGAAAAGTATGTAGATGCTTATTACTTATCTTTTAATTAGTCCTTGGAATACATCTCTCTTGAATACTCGTAAGCTATAGGCACTGATACAAATGGCGCCTTGCTAGTTCGTAGCCATTAACTTAGCTGATGGCTATTCTGTCTCTCGGCTAATGAGAGAGAAAAGGCTTCGTACATCTGGTCGGTAGCTAGGTTCTCGTACATCTGGGCGGTAGCTAGGTTCTCGTACAACTGGGGCCGAGTGCTCTCTCGTATCACGAGACCTGCCTTGGTGGTGGCGCTAGGTCTGCGATCACAGTGGCGACACGCGGGTCCGACATGTACTACATGGACCGCGGCCGATTTAAGCTACCACCTAGCAAGTGTGGTGTCTGGCGGTGACACCACAATAACATATTTTCTTTTCTTGCTGGCATTGTAGTGGACCATTTCTTTCGATAACGTTTAACTATCACAAGTAAATTTAAAATAGGTTCCCATACTGCAGAGACAAACGGTACATGACATTGGCGATTGTGTCAGGACGATTTTATAAATATTCTATGGATGAAATTTTATTGTCGTTACGTCATTACAAATTGTTTTTCTCTATTTCACGTACTGAACGGAAAGTGTAAAATACTGAAAACAATGGACTGAAGAAAAGTGAGCCATATCGAGGGAAGCAATACTAGGAAAAGGAATTTAAAGCCGCTAGTGAAACGAAGAGAAGAAACAGTCAGAATAACTTTTCTTGGAAATTAATATTAATGATTTCCACTATCAAGCAAAATGTAAGGTAAGGACAACATTACTTATTTATCTTGCCTATGGATATCATAATGTTGTCGGCCAAGGTGATCTTTCATGGCCCTACTTTCTTTCACTTACGCCATAGTCCCGCAGCGATCGCAGGGCCGGCGCGGTTACAACGGATTTGGCAGTGTTAGTGTCAGGGATGGCCGGATGCCCTACCTGCCGCCACCCCGTACCCCCCCCCCCCCCCCCAGGACGGAATCAGTGTACCCCAACTGTCTGCGTCTAGTGTAAATCGTGAAATAGTGAGAACGTGTCTCAAATGTCTGCGACGCATGTAACTGAGGCGGAACGTTGGGACCAGCCCAGTATTCACCTAGCGGGATGTGGAAAACTGCCTAAAAATCACATCCAGGCTGGCCGGCACATCCGCCCGTCGTCGTTAATCCGCCGGACGGATTCGATCCAGCTCCGTCGCGTCTACCAGAGTCCACGAAGCAGCGCGTTAGTGCGCCCGGGTACCCTGGCGGGTTCGTTCATGGCCCTTCTATTATTCATAATCTGATAACTTAAATTTTTGGTGATTAATTGCAATAATCACGAACAAATTTAAAATAACCACCTATACTGGGGAGAAAATGAGCACACTACACTCGACCAGACAAGGAGTGGCTGACAGAAATATATTGTCTCTCTGCAGCCGAGAGCATACATAAAGACAGGGTCTGAACAAATAAAAATATGTATGATTTTAAAATTATTGTTGATACCTTGAGGAATTTAAGAAAAACATGGCTGCATTTTTAAAAATACGGTCAACTGATGACAGTCTTTACAAAAACGGACTAAACTGGAACCTCGTTTGTCCAGAAGTAAGTAATCCGACAACAAAGACATCATGCCACCACCTACCTCTAACATTGCCAGATCCAGATTAATATGTCGACCCTGTGGAAGCAGCATGCACCAGTATGTTAATTTGAACATTATCGGTGTTGCCTTTTCTTCTACATTTTCGTGAGGAATATCCAGTGGAAACTCTTGCCATCCAAGATGTTAACAGCCATGTTCACAGGGTTGCACCCATACATCGCTGGTTTCACAAACAGTTAGGCACCCTGTCGCATCTAGCCCAGTCTGCTAATTCACCCGATTTTAATCGCAAATAAAATGTCTGTCACTATTTGTGTGGTATCACACATCGTTACCCTCCTACCAACATATCACAGTTGCCAACGGAGTTGCAAGTCTCCGTCCATTGCCGACAATAGTCGTGTGGGATCCGGCCGACCTACTGGAGCACTCCCGCTGCGGCCTCTAACGCCATGTCTGGCGGCAACGACATAGCCCACTCGCGCTTGGAACTACTTCGATACAGGACACGCTACATAGCAGCCACCTAGTCACTGCTCCGACTCGACTGCTGTTATTGTTGTGATAGCTGGACTCTGTTTCTTCCTACTTCATTGTAATAAGTCTTCCTACACTTCTGCCGTTCACTTATCACTTCTGCTCCTGTCCATCTTTCCTAAAACAACAGTTGCTGCTCTACCCTGTAGCCCACCACTCCTTACTGTTGTGTACGAAGTAGTACAGAACAGTCTGAAGCAACTGTTGAAACTTAACAATCGACATCTCCACAGTTAAGTAGCTTATGGGATCTAACCACCAATGAGAGGCTTCAGCTGGATATGACATAACTGTAGAATATTGTGCAATGTCTAGTTCACCAGATTCGAGGTGAAAGGCTGTGCTGCATGGCATTAGAACGATTTCTGCTGGAGATGACCTTGAAAGGTCTCCACATGAGCCTCTTCATGTTTTGCTTCACATTTAACTTAAAGTCCCCACCTCTGGCACCTCAATTCTGAGCGAAAACTGTAAAGTATCTTAAAAAAAAAGACTGAACAGCTGAGTGTGTCTGTAGAGGCCACAATGTATGCTATTTTTATTTCACTTTCCACTAAGATTTTCGGTGATTATCGGAGCCCCAAATGTATATTCAGTACATTTATGGGCAGTGTATCAGTATGTACATCCTTTCCTCCTCTCACCTGATTAATGAAGAGTATGGATGAGAGTGTACAAGATAAAATTCAGTACGTAGATCTGTGAGAGTAAAAGTAGCCTGCTATTGCGGCAGAATAGCCAACCCTATAAAGCACGCACCAAGTACCAAAGAGGTTTCTCTTCGCCTTACACGAAAATCTTGTATACTTGCACCACACAACAGAGAGCTCTCTAGACACTTCAGGAGGAACGAGACCCGTGGGTTCCACAAGAGTTCGCTCAGCAGAGTGACGGGCGACACCGACTAAGTGTGAGTGTGCCTTTTCATAGTCAATTCAATATCTTATTTTTGTAGATTTCAGCTCCAGTCAAAATTAACGTCTTGCTTTCATCGCTCATTCCTCGTTGAGCGGTATACGGAATTTTTCTTGCTAATTTCGGAACATTATAAACAGTTGCACTTAGCCACACATGCAAGCTATTGTTCTGTTCCACATTTGTTCAAATATGTGGACGCTTGATGTATCTTCTCAGTTCAATGTGATTTAGTTCATTGGTGATCTCACGAGTATAGTATAATTGAAAAGATTTCTGAAACTTCTCTAATTTCGATTTCAGTTCATAACCTAATTTCCACATATCTTTGTTATCTCAGCACATGCTAAGACGGATCTGAGAGCCTTAAGTTCGCAGATCGTACCTCATAGTAAAGTATTTTGTCCAATTAGTTTAGTTATTCTGAATTGAACCACTTATTTTATGCACAATTTTTGCTTGTCACGACCACGTGTTCGTGGATTGTGAGGATCCTTACATGTCACAGTTAGTGATTCTCGGGGTAGAACTTCCAAATTAGTTTTAGAGTTTCGTCTATGGTGCAATTATTAACGGTTTACTTTTATCGATGACTCGTTGTTCAGTTGCTCCGTATACTCAAGACAAGGGAACGGCCATTTGTTAACCACGTACATACTGGTGAACTTTTCCTTTATTCATTTATCTCTCCTGAATCCCTATAACATGTTTATATGTGCGTGAATGTCGCCACTGAAAGATTCCCCTGACCATTCCATGACTAATGATCAGTCCTGCTGCGGTCTCCAAGACGCAGATGTAAATGTAATTTTGTAACTCAGACGAGAGTGTTACAAAGAATAACAACGATCAGCCATTTGTTAGTTGTTTAGTTTATTAGTTTGATCACTTATGTCTTGAATAAATATGATATTTTTACCGGAGCACGTGCTTACGTATTCCCTCGCAAATTTCCATTTTTTACGTCCTACTGGTATCCGTTGTGCAACAGATGAATATGGCCAAGTTATTTATTTAATACGACGGTTGCCCAGAAAGTAATGCACTGCATTGTTTTCTTCAACAATTCTGTATTGAACATAAAGAGAATTACACGCACGAAAGAATCGTATTTAATCTAGGAACCCTATTTTTCCACGTAATCTCCATCCCGTTATATGGCCTTCTTCCAGAGCGAAACAGGGGCTTGCACGCCCTGTCGGTACCTATCCTTGTCCTGGTGGCGGAGCCAGTGCATCACTGCGTGAATCACCTCCACATCGTTTTCAAAATGTCTTCCACGAATGACATCCTCTAATGGCCCGAACACACGGAAGTCCGAGGGGGGTAGGTCACGGCTGTAGGGTAGATGGGGTAACACTGTCCAACCGTGTTTTGCGATGTGTTCAGCAGTCCTCAGATTCGTGTAGGGCCGGTTTGCTGTGGCACCGATGTCGCCGGAAGCGCGTCGTGAGTTTTGTTAATGTGTTGACATATGCTTCTGAATTAATGGTACCGCCTCTTGGCATCACATCAATGAGAATCACACCCTCACGGTCGCAGAACATGGTGATCATGACCTTACCGGTGGAAGCAGTTGCTTTTGATTTTTTCTTCTGTGGGGAGTGGGAGTGGCTCCATTCCAACGGCTGTTCTTGTTTCGGGCTCAAAATAGTGAAACCACGTTTTATCACCTGTCAGAATCCGGGACAAGGCCTCCCCCTCATCTTCAAAACGTTGCGCAACAAATCAAGCCAAAGTTTTTTCTGTGCGATTTGTGATCCACCGTTAGACACTGCGGGACCCATCTTTCACACACTTTTGAATATCCAAGAACGAGGATAATTGCAACCCCACTTCCTTCGCTTATTGACAGATCCAGCGCCAACTGCTGAGTCGCACTGCGTCTGTCCTCGCGAATGACAACATAAGCTCGCTGCGACATGTCAGGTGTGGCAGCCGTGGGTGATCTAGCCGACCGCTGCAAATCGTGGAGCTCCGCCGGACGCATTCTGATGACCTCACCCTCTGTGCTCAGCGACTAACTTTGCTTCTGTTGACAGCAAATGGTATATAAACTATGCACAAACATTTGTGAATATTTCCCACAGTTTCTTTCCCTGCAGTGAGAAATGAAATGACGGCACGTTGCTTGTAAGGTACATCATCTACAGACGCCATTTTGAAACTGTCCTGCAGATACGCTACCTATCGGAAGTGACGGAAACTTGGCGCGCTCGCTCAGCAGACGTAGCGTTTCGCACTCGTAACATTGAGCATTGTTTTCGGCTGAGGAAAAAAAAAATGCGCTGCATTACTTTGTGGGCAGCCCTCGTATGTACTCAACGATCATAAAATGTGCAGATCCAGCGACTCAGTTCATTTAAACATCAAAGGTTTTTCTTTCATGTACATGCACATGTCATCTTCCCACTTTCCATGTTAACAGATACAGCATTTTTCACCTTCACCACGAGCACTGATGCCTATCTTTTACCCCACTGCTGGCATCCTCCAGGGCTCTGTCCTCTCCCCTCTTCTTTATCTCTTGTATACGGCTGATATGCCGAAGCCACCCCCACCTGCCCACCTCCTCCAGTATGCTGATGACACCGCCTTCCTGGCTCTCTATCCTACTCTTCAATGATCCCAACACTCCCTCCAAAGCCACCTTAACCAGTTCACCACTTGGTGTAACCAGTGGTTCCTCTGTCTCAACCCCTCCAAGACCCAGGCAATCGTCATAGGCCGCACCACCCGCTCCTTCCGTCTCCATGATTTCTACCTCACTCTTTATGGTTGTCCCATCCAGCTCACCCCACCCTGAGATACCTTGGCCTCACCCTCGATCGTCACCTCACCTGGACCCCTCACCTCCTGACCATCCAGCAGAAAGCCCATTTCCGCCTCCACCTCCTGAAACTCCTGTCTGGCCGGACATGGGGATTGCATCCTTCCACCATTCTCCACAATTACAAATCCCTCATCCGTCTTATCCTCTGTTATGACAGCCTTGCCTGGATCTCTGCCCCACCTGCTTTTATGAGGCCCTCCAAATCCTCGAACACCATGTGCTCCACCTTGCCTTCCGTATCCGCCTTCCTTCCCCCACATGGCTCCTGTATGAACTCATCACCTTCCCCCACTTCCTCTTGTTCCTCCAACATCTCCACATCCTTTATTGTCCGCAGGCTTGATCTCCCCCACCCCCTGATTTCCTCCTTCCTCTCCACCCCCTGCCCATTGCCGCGCATCTATCGCTGTAACCCTCCCTCTCTCCACCTCCACACCCTCCATCTCCTTCATCAGGGCACTTTCCAGCGCCTCCCCCTCCCGGATGATGAACTTTGCCGTGACATATACCCTTCCTTCCAACTATAATCTGGCCTTGTTCCCCACCTCCCCAGGGTCCCCGTTTCCTCTCCCCTCCTTCTGCCACAGCTGATTTTCCTCCCCCCCCCCCCCAGAGACCCTACACTCCATCCTCACCTCTTTCCCTCCCACATCCCTCCCTTCCTGGCCCTCTTTGGCGCGCCCCCTGCCCATCTCCCCCCTTCTTCCCGTCTGTCCCTTCTTCCATTCTCCCTCATCTCCTTGCGCTGGCAGATCCTCCATTTTGATCATCGTCAGTATGCCACGTCAGTGTTGTGTTTAGTGCTGTTCTCCTGCGCATCGAGAGGTGTGATTTTAATTGTGTGTTGCCCTTGTACTTAGTGTTACTGTCAGTGATTGTTATGTCCTACGCCATCCGTCGATACCTTTATGCTCCAGTCATATTGCGCCTTGTGTTCTTTTAATTTTCCCAGTGTGTGGTTTTTTGTGTGTGCTAATTTTTTGCAGTTTTTATCTCCCTTTTACAGTCGCCCCTTTTTTGTCTATTGTCTTCCATGATGTTCCCCCTTTTTTTTATATCTATGTACACCATGTTTTCTCCTTTATGTTATTGCTTGTTCTATGTCTTTCGGCTGAAGAGCAGCGCATATGCTGCTGCCAGCCCACCCCGATGGGGAACTGAAATATAATAAAGAAAAAAAAAGCACTGATGCCCAACCAGATCCTTTACATATAGATACCCTTCAACACTTTTTATTGTGCGGTGTGCTCATCCGAGCAAGGCGAATCGCTGCCAATACTCTGCACTATGCTACTCACTCCTCGAGGACCGTGACGTTGCTGGAGCAGCCGAGTGCGGCGATGACTACGGTCTTCTCGGAGGCGACGTTGGTGGCGAGGTAGTGCTCCCACAGCCTCTGCCAGTCGTCTGCGCTGCCGCGCCGTACGCCGTTGCAGTAGACCACGCTGCGCACGTCGGCAGCGACGCTGCAACATCGACAAGGAACGCTCCACTACACTACACTGCCAGTAGACCGTCAGGTGTGGCATTTACAAAAAAATGATTCAAATGGCTCTAAGCGCTGTTGGACTTAACATCTGAGGTCATCAGTCCCCTAGACTTAGAACTACTTAAACCTAACTAATCTAAGGACATCACACACGTCCATGCCCGAGGCAGGATTCGAACCTGCGACCGTAGCAGCAGCGCGGTGCCGAACTGAAACGTCTAGAACCGTTCGAACACAGCGGCCGGCGTGGCATTTACACTGAAGCGCCAAAGGAACTGGCATAGGCATCCGTATTCAAATACAGAGATATGTAAACAGAGAGAATACGGCACTGCGGTCGGCAACGCCTATATAAGACAACAAGTGTCTGGTGCAGTTGTTATATCAGTTAGTGCTGCTACAATGGCAGGTTATCATGATTTAAGTGACTTTGAACGTGGTGTTACTGCTAGAAGGGGACCACTGACGACTGAAGAGAATCGTTGAACGTGACACAAATGCATCCCTTCCGAAAATTGCTGCAGATTTCAATGCTGGGCTATTAACAAGTGTCAGCGTGCGATCAATTTAACGAAACATCAACGATATGCGCTTTCGGAGCCGAAGGTCCACTCGTGTACCCTTGATGACTGTACGCCGGCCGGAGTGGCTGTGCGGTTCTAGGCGCTACAGTCTGGAGCCGAGCGAACGCTACGGTCGCAGGTTCGACTCCTGCCTCGGGCATGGATGTGTCTGATGTCCTAAAGTTAGTTAGGTTTAATTAGTTCTAAGTTCTAGGGGACTGATGACCTCAGAAGTTAAGTCGCATACTGCTCAGAGCGATTTTTGATGACTGTACGAAACAAAGCTTTTCGACTGGCTTGGGCCCGTCAACACCGACATTGGATGCTTGATGACTGAAAAAATGTTGCCTGGACGGACGAGTCTCGTTTCAAATTGTATCGAGCGAATGGACGTGTACAGGTATGGAGACGACCTCATGAATCCATGGACCCTGCAGGTCACCAGGAGACTGTTCAAATTGGTGGAGGCTCTGTAATGTTGTGAGGTGTTTGCAATTGGAGTAATGTGGGACACCTGATACGTCTAGATACGACTCTGACAGGTGACACGTATGTAAGCATCCTGTCTCATCACCTGCATCCATTTATGTCCATTGTGCGTTCCGACACTTGGGCAATTCCAGCAGGACAATGCGACACCCCACGTCCAGAACTGCTGCGGAGTGGCTCAAGGAACACTCTTCTGAGTTTAAACACTTCCGCTGCCCACCAATCTCCCCGGACATGAAGAATATTGAGCATATGTGGGATGCCTTGCAACGTGCTGTTCAGAAAGATCTCCATCGCCACATACTCTTATGGATTTATGGAAGCTCTGGAGGATTCATGCTGTAAATTCTCTCCATCACTACTTCAGATATTAGTCGAGTTCATGCCACGTCGTGTTGCGGCACTTCTGTGGGATCGCGGGTGCCCTACACGATATTAGGCAGGTGAACCGGTTTTTTTTATCTCTTCAATGTAAAATACTTAGACAGAATGCGAAATTTACATATTCGTGAGGTAGGCCGTTTCATTATTTTATGACCTCTGCGGCAAGGAAGGAACAACACAAGGCCTTAACCCCCAATCTACCATAAGGTCATTAGAGGTTGTAATGGAATTGAGCTGTAAAAATATCACATTTTTAAACGTGTCCGACAGAAGAAACCGTAAATAAATCTTCAATATATAAAGTATGCAGCCAACTGGTTGCATATGTTCTTTGTGGAAAACTTGCCCACGTTTCAATACCATCGAGGGTATCTTAGAAGAAGAGACTCTCTCCCCATTTACAAGGGGCTTCCAAAACTGGATTTCGTAAACCGATTTTCCAATACCGGTTGTGACTGGTCATGTAAACACTTCAAAATCGATTCTGTAAATCCGCTTCTAGTTACTGTTTTACCAGTTCCGCAATCGATTTTCGCTCCCATGTAATTGCAGCCTGTTTTAACACGTGCTTGGGTGTTTAAAGATTTAATGCTAATATGGACGGAGTGGTTTCTTGTACACCGAAGGATAAGTAGAAATATTAGACTGAAGCTGTTTACACGTCGTCTACCTGAAGAGAAACAGCGATTGTGCTGACTAAATCATGAACTGTAACACCTGTCTCTTTACCGTACCACCCTCGTATGGCGCACGGGAAAAACGAGCACTTAAATTTTTCTGCGGCTGCCCTGATTTGTCTTATTTTATCGTGATGATCATTTCTCCCTATGTAGATGGATGCCAACAGAATGTTTTCCCAGTCGGAGAAGAAAATTGGTAATTAAAATTTCATGAGAAGATCCCGTCGCAGCCAAAAACGTCTTTGTTTTAATGATTGCCATTCCAATTCACATATAATGTCTGTGGCACTATCTCCCCTGTTTCACGATAATACAGAATTAGTTGTCCTTCTTCGAACTTTTTCGATGTCATCCGTCAGTCCCACTTGATGCGCATCCCACACCGCACAGCATTAGTCCAGAATAGGGCGGACAAGCGTGGTGTAAGCAGTCTCTTTAATAGACCTGTTGCACCTTCTAAGTGTTCTGCCAATGAATCGCAGTCCTTGATTTGTTCTACGCACAACATTATCTATGTGATAGTTCCAATTTAGGTTATTTGTAATTGTTATTACTAATATTTAGTTGAATTTACAGCCTTCAGATCTCTGTGGCTTATCGCGTAATCGAAATTTAGGGGATTTCTTTTACTACCCATGTGAATAACTTCGCACTTTTCTTAATTCATTGTCAATTGTCACTTTTTGCACCATGCAAATACCGTATCTAAATCGTTTTGCACCTCGTTTTGGTCAGCTGATGACTTTACAAGACGGTAAATATTAGCATCATCTGCAAACAATCTAAGAAAGCAGCTCAGATTGTCACCTGTGTCGTTAATATACAACAGGAACAATAGAAGGCCTATAACGCTTCCTTGGGGAACGCCACTCGACGACTTCCTGTCTATTACTACGAACTGTGACCTTTCTGACAGGAAATCACGATCCTGTCGCACAACTGAGGCGATATTCAATAGGCATGTAGTTTGGTTAGGAGGCGCTTGTGAATAACGGTGTCGAAAGTCTTCTGGAAATCTAAAAATATGGAATCAATTTTACATCCCCTGCCGATAGCATCCATAACTTCATGAGTATAAAGAGCTACTTGTGTTTCACAAGAACGATATTTTCTGAATCCGTGCTGACTATGTGCCAATAAATCGTTTTCTTTGAGGTAATTTATAATGTTCGAACACAGTATATGTTCCAAAACCCTACTGCAAATCGACGTTAGTGATATGGGCCTGTAATTCAGCAGAATGCTCGTATTTCCCTTTTCGGGTACTGGTGTGACATGAGCAATTTTCCAGTCCTTAGGTACTGATCTTCCTATGAGCAAGCGGTTGTATATAATTGCTAAATACGGAGCTATTGTATCAGCATACTCTGATAGGAACATGACTGGTATACAATCTGGACAGGAGCCCTTGCCTTAATTAAGTGAGGATATCTACTTCTATGTTTCTCATCTTGGCAATTGTTCTTGATTGGAATTCAGGAATATTTACTTCATCTTCTTTGGTGAAGGAGTTTCAGAAAACCGTGTTACTTTAACTAACTTATGCTAAGAACAACATACACACAACCATGCCCAAAGGAGGACTCGAACTTCTGCGGGAGGGGCCGCGCAGTCCGTGACGCGACGCCTCAATCCGCGCGGCCACTCCGCGCGACCGTGAAGGTATTGATTGCGTCTTGGCACTCATTGCTTTATGTATGACCAGAATCACTTTGGGTTTTCTGCGAGATTCCAAGATAGTTTCGTTGTGTGAAATTATTAAAAACGATCTCGCACTGAAGTACGCGCTATATTTCGAACTTCTGCAAAACTTTGCCAATCTTGGGGATTTTGCGTTTTTTTAAATTTGGCATGCTTGAAAGCATGTAGTTTGTAAATGAGTCCGCGATGGTCACAATTACCGGTTCGGTTTAGTGGTAAACGGTAACTGTCAGTTGTAAAATTTGTGTGATGAGAACGGACCTTTACAAATAAAGGGAGCGGTCTAAGGCGCTGCAGTCATGGACTGTGCGGATGGTCCCGGCGGAGGTTCGAGTCCTCCCTCGGGCATGGGTGTGTTTGTTTGTCCTTAGGATAATTTAGGTTAAGTAGTGTGTAAGCTTAGGGACTGATGTCCTTAGCACTTAAGTCCCATACGATTTCACACAAATTTGAACATTTGTACAAATAAAGCAACTATCTAAACTGAAATCACCAGAACTTGTGATACAAGTTTATTTGTAAATGGCGGTGTGTATTCAAGACGCGCTTGCTATTCTAAAATGATCAACCTTGGGCAACAATGTTTCCAGTCTAATTGAAATAACTTTACTGTTGTTGTTGTTGTGGTCTTCAGTCCTGAGACTGGATTGATGCAGCTCTCCATGCTACTCTATCCTGTGCAAGCTTCTTCATCTCCCAGTACCTACTGCAGCCTACATCCTTCTGAATCTGCTTAGTGTATTGATCTCTTGGTCTCCCTCTACGATTTTTACCCTCCACACTGCCCTCCAGTACCAAATTGGTGATCCCTTGATGCCTCAGAACATGTCCTACCAACCGATCCCTTCTTCTAGTCAAGTTGTGTCACAAACTCCTCTTCTCCCCAATTCTGTTCAGTACCTCCTCATTAGTTATGTGACCTACCCATCTAATCTTCAGCATTCTTCCGTAGCACCACATTTCTAAAGCTTCTATTCTCTTCTTGTCTAAGCTATTTATCGTCCACGTTTCACTTCCATACATGGCTACACTCCATACAAATACTTTCAGAAACGACTTACTGACACTTAAATCAATACTCGATGTTAACAAATTTCTCTTCTTCAGAAACGCTTTCCTTGCCATTGCCACTCTACATTTGATATCCTCTCTACTTCGACCATCATCAGTTATTTTGCTCCTCAAATAGCAAAACTCCTTTACTACTTTAAGTGTCTCATTTCCTAATCTAATTCCCTCAGCATCACCCGACTTAATTCGACTACATTCCATTATCCTCGTTTTGCTTTTGTTGATGTTCATCTTATACCCTCCTTTCAAGACACTGTCCATTACGTTCAACTGCTGTTCCAAGTCGTTTGCTGTCTCTGACAGAATTACAATGTCATCGGCAAACCTCAAAGTTTTTATTATCTCATCAAAAGAATCCGGTCACCTACTAGAACATTCAAATGTGGTGTGTCAACCCTTCGCCTTTATGACGGTTTGAAATATTCTGGGGACACTTTCAATGAGGTGACTAAATGTGGAGGAATGGCAGCCCGTTCTTTCTCAAGACCCAAACCCAGAGAAGTTAGTGAAGTTGGACGCTGGGGTCTGGAAAAAAGTCGACATTCTAACCCATCCCAAGGGGTTGCGCTTGGTTAGCGCTGCACCCTCGGCAGGAGAACCCACTTTAGAAATTTTATTGTCCACAATGCATTGCCTCTCAGATGTTGCTGTACGAACGGTACATTGTCTTGTCTCCCAACTGCTCCTCTACTGTACGCAGACCACAGTACTATAAAATGTGTTCAGGTCCTCCAGGATTTAGCTTTTTGTCAAACACCCTAACCAGGAAAAATACTCCCACATCGCAACACCTCTTCTTCTGTACTTAACTGTTAGCACTACACACGTATGTTCTCCAGGCATTCGACAAACCCAAATCCTTCCACCGGATGGTCACAGGCTATAGCGTGATACATCACTCCAAATCACTCGTTTCCAGTCATCCACAGTCCAACTGCGTCTTCTTTATACCACCTCAAGCGTAGTGATTACAGAAATGAGTGTCTTATGAAGAGATGCTCAGCCGTTGCACTCCATTATTTTTAACCCTCTATGCACAGTCATTGTGCTGGATGGACTGCTGGTAGCACTTTGGACTTCTCGTGGGATTCCTTACGCTTACTTAATGCAAGTTTTTATAACCACCATCCGGAATGCTCGACGATCTTCGTCTGTGCGTACGTTGGGTTTGTCTGGTCTTGGTTTATCTGCGGTTGTTACTTCTGTAACTGTCACGCCATTAACAGTCGAGCGGCTTTAGAAGGTTGAAATGTCTCTAAGGGATTTGTTACTCAGATGGCATCCAATTACTAGTCAGCAGATACAGGCTCCCAGGTAGATGCTATTTTTCTTGACTTCCGGAAGGCGTTCGATACAGTTCGGCACTGTCGCCTGATAAACAAAGTAAGAACCTACGGAATATCAGACCAGCTGTGTGGCTGGCTTGAAGAGTTTTTAGCAAACAGAACACAGCATGTTGTTATCAGTGGAGAGACGTCTACAGACGTTAAAGTAACCTCTGGCGTGCCACAGGGGAGTGTTATGGGACCATTGCTTTTCACAATATATATAAATGACCTAGTAGATAGTGTCGGAAGTTCCATGCGGCTTTTCGCGGATGATGCTGTAGTATACAGAGAAGTTGCAGCATTAGAAAATTGTAGCGAAATGCAGGAAGATCTGCAGCGGATAGGCACTTGGTGCAGGGAGTGGCAACTGACCCTTAACATAGACAAATGTAATGTATTGCGAATACATAGAAAGAAGGATCCTTTATTGTATGATTATATGATAGCGGAACAAACACTGGTAGCAGTTACTTCTGTAAAATATCTGGGAGTATGCGTGCGGAACGATTTGAAGTGGAATGATCATATAAAATTAATTGTTGGTAAGGCGGGTACCAGTTTGAGATTCATTGGGAGAGTCCTTAGAAAATGTAGTCCATCAACAAAGGAGGTGGCTTACAAAACACTCGTTCGACCTATACTTGAGTATTGCTCATCAGTGTGGGATCCGTACCAGATCGGGTTGACGGAGGAGATAGAGAAGATCCAAAGAAGAGCGGCGCGTTTCGTCACAGGGTTATTTGGTAACCATGATAGCGTTACGGAGATGTTTAACAAACCCAAGTGGCAGACTCTGCAAGAGATGCGCTCTGCATCGTGGTGTAGCTTGCTCGCCAGGTTTCGAGAGGGTGCGTTTCTGGATGAGGTATCGAATATATTGCTTCCCCCTACTTATACCTCCCGTGGAGATCACGAATATAAAATTAGAGAGATTCGAGCGCGCACGGAGGCTTTCAGACAGTCGTTCTTCCCGCGAACCATACGCGACTGGAACAGGAAAGGGAGGTAATGACAGTGGCACGTAAAGTGCCCTCCGCCACACACCGTTGGGTGGCTTGCGGAGTATCAATGTAGATGTAGATGTAGATGTAGCATTCGAAGTCACTAATGTCTCCTGACGGGTCTATTCTGCTGTTTCAGGTTCTCTACGGACAACGCAATACTCGACTTTTTGCTGGCGGATCTGTCTCTTTTGACATCTAGTGCTCGATTCCGCATTTCGCAGGGTGTCCGGATACTTAGGCTCAGGTGGTGTAGGGTAAGTCAGGGTGATATGGTGAATCGGGTGGAATGGTGAATTGCTTTAGTTCTTTACTGGTTAAACAAATGTCTCTGTATGTCTGCATGCCAACAGTCTCTGATCATCTGTGCATTGTGCACATGTTGAAAACCGGCTCCGTTTTAAAAACCGTAAATACTTTGTACAAATATGTTTTCCATGCTAAATAATTTTTATATGCTGCATGCATTTGTAGATTTTACTTCAAGTAGCGTAGTCAGCGGGGTATTTTTTGATATATTCTGCCTTCTTATACTGCTTATGTATTACATAACTGAGAAATCGTTGCGTCAAGTGTTTTGAACTTCTTGCCGCACTATTCACTGTTTCACCCATAGCAAATGGGAGAAATGGTGAACGCGGACAGGGGTGATACCGTGAAGGACTTTTCTTATGTGTAAAGTGTAAAGCTTTTATTTAGGTACATCCCAACCAGGGTTTTTTACAAGTCATGAAATGTTAGCGTTTCCTATCCCATGCGAGAGTTATATTCATTTTTATCCAACGTCTCAATACAACCGTTAATTTAAAAATTAGTTTTATATATATTTTTTTGCGAGTACAGTTTGGTTGGTCAGTGATTAAAAAAGTAAATGCTACAACTACCGCCATTGTTCCAGGCAAAGATGCTTACATTTTACAAAATACAAAAAGGATCCAGCCGTGCTGATTAGACAGAGGAGAAACTTAACGATGCCGTAAAAGCGGTGCAAAATGGAATGAGCCTGAATAAAGCCTCAAAGGAGTTTCACGTTCCATGGTCAACGCTGAAGAGACGATTAGCAAAAGGGTGCTTTACGAAAAAACCTTTGGGTGGGCCACCTGTACTAACACAAGAATGCGAGAAAAAGTTGGTGAGACATATCATAAAATTACAAAACTTCGGATTTGCACCGACAAAGACAGAAGTACGTACCATGGCGTATAAACTAGCTGAGAAATATAACCAACATCACAAATTTAACCTAGAAAAGGAAACTGCTGGAATGGACTGACTACATTTTTTTCTTAAAGAGAAATCCGGAACTCTCAATCCGCAAATCGGTAGGAGTTTCACAAGCACGGTCAAGGGGTTTAAATACGAAAAACCTTTCAGACTATTTTTCATTGCTGCAGAACATCTTGGCAGAGCATAACCTCCTTGATAAGCCGGGAAATACATTCAACGTAGATGAGTCCGGACTTCAGCTGAATAATAGACCAGGTTACGTGTTGGCAGCAAAAGGGTCTAAGAGCGTTACAGCAATAACATACTGTGAAAAGGGTGACACCATATCTGTAATCGCTTGCTGCAATGGATAGGGCATGTTTTTACCCCCAGCTTTGTGTTTTGAAGGGAAAAAAATGAAAAGGCCGAATACAAGGACGGTACGCCGCCGGGTTCCACGATTTACGTGTCACAAAAGGCGGCGTACGTAACAACTGATATTTTTCTTCTGTGGCTAAGGAACCATTTTGCACCGAGAAAGCCTGAGGGAACAGTCGTGCTTATTTTGGATGGACATAGCTCTCATTGCAGCAGCGTGGATACATTAGAATTTGCAGAAGAAAAAAAACACAATTTTGCTCTGTCTACCCAGCCACACAACACACTATTTGCAGCCGCTAGACAGAGCATTTTTAAAGCTCTGAAATCCTATTATTACAATGCTTCCAATTCGTAAATTAAAATGAATCCAAATAGAAAAATTTCCTGACTAGTGTTCGGAGGACTGCTTACAATGGCATGGGTACAAGCAGCTACGACAGAGAATGCAATATCGGGGTTCAGAAGCACAGGAATCATCCCATTTAATCCTGATGTCATCCTCGAATACGCGTTTTTAACATCAGCTTCAGATCAACATCAGGAAAACAACGAACGACATGAAAACAGACCTACTCCAGTTGTTCGCACTGGTAGGAGATACCTAATCCCTCGGAAGAAGCAACTGCAGACGTAGATAACGATCAGGAACTTGAACACACACAAGCCTCACCTCAACGGGGCTGTTCGCAACGGGATGAAAATCCACAGGAAAACATGCAGTCTTCATCAGAAGGATCAGATATGACCTCGACATTGGCAACTGAAGAATCTCAAATAACCTATGGCACACTCTTGAACCATATTTCGCCTTGATAAAGTTACATCTGCAAGGAAGAAGTCCAGAGCATTAGTTGAGGTTCTGACTTCTCCAGAAAACATCGACAACCTGCGAAACAGAAAACGACAAATCAGCGAAGAGTAGAGCAAATGCTAAAAAGAGGACCAAAGGGGAAACCGTAACCAAAGGAATAACCGTAACCAAAGAGACTACCAAAGAAATTATCAAAAAGAAGCAGCCTAAGAAACGAAAAGTGTCTACCACTGACACCGAATCCGACTCGTCGCTGGATATCTAATTGCAAGACGATGATGACGCCGCGGATGATGAAGATTGTTGTTATGTAGGGTGCGGTGAACTGTACGGTTGCACTAAACAGGATGTGGATTTGATCAAATGTATTTGCTGCCAACGTTGGCTACATGAAGACTGTTCAAAATATGAACCTGTGTGTGATGTATGTGGCAAAAAGCAGGGGAAATAAGTTCACCATTTCACCCAAAGAGCATTCTCCATTTCACCCATATACATGGGTGAAATGGTGAAATTGATAAAAATAGGTATTTTTTTAAAACTTTTGTAGTGCCTTAACGAGGATGTGGTACTGTTAATGTGTTACTTATGTATTTCGTGAAAGGAGAGTGTTTTTATTTTGTTTGAACAAACAATTTCGTGTCTTCTACGAGGCCCAAATTTTTTGTTCACCGTATCACCCTGATTTACCCTATATAGACTGACGCGCCAAAGATACTGGTATAGGCAAATACAGAGATATGTAAACAGGTACGGCGGGGTCAGGAATTTTCTCTGCCTCGTGATGACTGGGTGTTATGTGATGTCTTTAGGTTAGTTAGGTTTAAGTAGTTCTAAGTTCTAGGGGACTGATGACCATAGATGTTAAGTCCCATAGTGCTCAGAGCCATTTGAACCATTTTTTTTTGTAAACAGGTAGAATACCGCGCTGCGGTCTTCAACGCCTGTATTAGACAACAAGTGTCTAGCGCAGTTGTTAGATCGGTTACTGCTGCTACAGTGGCTTGGTATCAAGACTGAGTTTGAACGTTGTGTTATAGTCAGCTCACGATCGATGAGACTCAGCATTTCCGAGGTAGCGATGAAGTGCGGATTTTCCCCGTACGACCATTTCACGAGTGTACCGTGAATATCAGGGGTCTGGAGGAAAAAAAGAAAACCTCCGACATCGCTGCGTCCGGAAAAAGATCCTGCAAGAACGGGACCAACGACGGCCGAAGAGTATCGTTTCGTTCAACGTGACAGATGTGCAACCCTTCCGCAAATTGCTGCAGTTTTCAATGCTGCGCTATCAAAAAGTGTCAGCGTGCGAACTATTCAACGAAACGTCGTCGATATGGGCGCCGAAGGCCCACTGGTGTACCCTTGATGACTGCACGACACAGAGCTTTACGCCTTGCCTTGGCCCGTCAACAAGGACATTGGACTGTCGATGCCTGGTCAGACGAGTCTCGTTCCAAATTACGTATATCGAGCGGATGTACGTATATGAATATGGAGACAACCTCATGAATCCATGGACGCTGCATGTCAGCAGGGGACTGTTCAAGCTGGTGGAGGATCTGTAGGGCGTTTGCGGTTGGAGTGATACGGGACCCCTGATACGTCTATATACGACTGTGACAGGTGACACGTACGTAAGCGTCCTGCCTTGTCACCTGGATCCATTCATGTCCGTTGTGCATTCCGTCGGACTTGGGCAATTGCAGCAGGTTAACGCGATACCTCACATGCCCAGAATTGCTATAGAGTGGCTCCAGGAACACTCTTCTGAGTTTAAACACTTCGGCTGGCCACCAAACTCCACAGACGTGATCAGTGTTGAGCATATCTGGAATGCCTTGCAACGTGCTGTGTCAGGTGAGACGTCCACCACATAGTTCTCTTACGGATTTATGGACAACTCTGCAGGATTCATAGTGTCAGTTCCCTGCAGCACTACTTCAGACATTAGTCGAGTTCATATCACGTCGCGCTGCGGCACCTCTGCGTGCTCGCGGGGATCCTACACTATATTAGGCAGGTTTACCAGTTTCTTTGGCTCTTCAGTACATAATTTAGAAATATAACTGAAACTTAAATCTGTTGGTGGTATGGAATAGAATTTCACAACATTATTAAGAGCACGATAATAGTTTTCGTCGTGAGATGACAGTTTGAATTTTATCTGCGAAGAGTGCTGTGGAACAGTGGACAGAAGACTTTGTGTACATCGAAAGCTTTTCATGTCCCTATGCTCGACAGTGGCGACGGTCGCTGCGACCCAATACAAAGAGTTCAGGTAGCTCATTGCTATGGTAACAAATCTGCGTTCCTAGAGCTGGGCGCGAATCCTGATGGAGGGGGCCTGCATTAGTGGCAGAAACATTGGTTTATCATTTCTCTGTGCGACGCGATCTGCAAGACAGAAGAATTTAATGGGAACTCACTAAGGCAGCGAAAGCCTACTGCATAAATATGTATGCTATATTCTGATTGATGTTGTCAATGACCTCTTTTATACAGTCGAATTTACGAAAGCTGCTGGTTCATTTATACACTGTCTGATCAGGAATATCTGGGCACAAGAGGTGGACCCATCATACTATCTGATACGAAATATGTGGACAAACGAGGCAGACCCAGAAATGTAGATGGAGGTGGGGAGTAAATTGCTGTCAGCAGAGATGCTGTAACAGCAGAATGGGTCTGTCAGGAGAACTTACTGACTTCCAACCTGGACAATAGTGCGATTAAAATTACTTGACAGGCGACGTCGGTCACTAGCCGCTACGGTTTTGCCACATCGGCTGCCGGCTACCACTCGGTTATAGGTTACACACAAACAGGGCGAGTCACATCACAAATTCTGTTAATGTCTAAAGCGCTGCAATGGAGTACCCGCTGCGAGGTATATTAGAAATGCGAGACGCTCTGTCGACGGTTGATTTCAAGTGACCAACGACTGAACTGCGGCAGACGACCCGTTTTATAGCCAGGATTTAAATTCACGTCCTAACCTAACCACAGCCTCACGAAGTGCAATTTATCCGATGAAACGGCTGTCAACAGTCTGCGGCAGAAGTACTTTACTTGCCATTAAAATTGCTACACCAAGAAGAAATGTAGATGATAAACGGGTATTCATTGGACAAATATATTATACTAGAACTGATATGTGATTACATTTTCACGCATTTTGGGTGCATAGATCCTGAGAAACCAGTACCCAGAACAACCACCTACGGCCGTAATACCTACCTTGATACGCCTGGGCATTGAGTCGAACAGAGCTTTGATGACGTGTACAGGTACAGCTGCCCATGCAGCTTGAACACGATACCACAGTTCATCAAGAGTAGTGAATGGCGTACTGTGACGAGCCAGTTGCTCGGCCACCATTGACCAGACGTTATCAGTTGGTGAGAGATCTGGAGAATGTGCTGGCCAGGGCAGCATTCGAACATTTTCTGTATCCAGAAAGGCCCGTACAGGACCTGCAACATGCGGTCGTGCTTTATCCTGCTGAAATGTAGGGTTTCGCAGGGATCGAATGAAGGGTAGAGCTACGGATCGTAACACATCTGAAATGTAACGTCCACTGCTCAAAGTGCCGTCAATGCGAACAAGAGGTGACCGAGACCTGAAACCAATGGCACCCCATAATATCACGCTGGGTGATACGCCAGTATGGCGATGACGAATACACGCTTCCAATGTGCGTTCACCGCGGTGTCGCCAAACACGGATGCGACCATGATGATGCTGTAAACAGAACCTGGATTCATCTGAAAAAATGACGTTTCGCCACTCGTGCACACAGGTTCGTCGTTGAGTAAACCGTCGCAGGCGCTCCTGTCTGTGATGCAGCGTCAAGGGTAACCGCAGCCATGGTCTCCGAGCTGATACCCCATGCTGCTGGAAACGTCGTCGAACTGTTCGTGCCGGCCGGTGTGGCTGTGCGGTTCTAAGCGCGTCAGTTTATAACCGCGCGACCGCTACGGTCGCAGGTTCGAATCCTGCCTCGGGCATGGATGTGTGTGATGTCCTTAGGTTAGTTAGGTTTAAGTAGTTCTACGTTCTAGGGGACTGATGACCTCAGTAGTTAAGTCCCATAGTGCTCAGAGCCATTTTTTGAACTGTTCGTGCAGATGGTTGTTGTCTTGCAAACGTCCCCATCTGTTGACTCAGGGATCGAGACGTTACAGCCATGCGGATAAGATGCCTGTCATCTCGAGTGCTAGTGATACGAGGCCGTTGGGATCCAGCACGGTGTTCCGTATTACTCTCCTGGAATCACCGTTTCCATATTCTGCTAACAGTCATTGGATCTCGACCAACGCGAACAGCAATGTCGCGATACGATAAACCGCAATCGCGATAGGCTACAATCCGACCTTTATCAAAGTCGGAAACGTGATGGTACGTATTTCTCCTCCTTATACGAGGCATCACAACATCGTTTCACCGGGCAACGCCGGTTAACTGCTGTTTGTGTATGAGAAATCGGTTAGAAACTTTCCTCATGTCAGCATGTTGTAGGTGTCGCCACCGGCGCCAACCTTGTGTGAATGCTCTGAAAAGCTAATCATTTGCATATCACAGCATCTTCTTCCAGTCGGTTAAATATCGCGTCTGTAGCACGTCATCTTCGTGGTGTAGCAATTTTAATGGCCAGTAGTGTAAAATCACGATCGCTTTGTTCACGGAGATTAATGCTAAGGTCAAAGAGCAAAGTCAAGACAGAAAAAATTCAATTTCAGCGCTAAAGGCGGACCGTAATTTCTCATTGGTTACTTGAAATTATCACTGAGCGAGGTCGCGCAGTCGTAAGCACACTGCACTCACATTCGAGAGGACGGCGGCCATGCGGCCGTCCTGATTTAGGTTTTCCGAGATTTCCCTAAATCGCTTCAGGCAAATGCCAGGTTGTTTTCTCTGAAAGAGCGCGGCCGACTTCCTTCCCTGTCCTTCCCTAATTCGATGAGACCAACTAGCCAACGTTAAATTATCTTCACATTGACTTCAGGAGCTGCAGTATTACCACCCGATGAGCTGCCCTGATTGACACTTTGTTGCAGATTATGGGTAACTGAGGCCGGCTCCAAACGCAAAAAGCATGACAGGAAAAAAAGGGCAAATAAAAAAGCCAATACGATGATGCAATGACGCGGTAAAGTATTAGAAATAAGTTATTACGTTTGAGCCAATAAATGAATAATAATAAAATTCAAAAGCTTTTAGAAATCAAGCTCTTTTGGAAATTAAAAATAAAATCGCACTGTATTTGCTGAGTTACGAACCTAACCCCTTTGCACTTCAGGTTTATAGATTGCTCATTGCGCTATGCTACAATGTTAGATTAAGCGCTTATGTTTATAACTGTGGTCCCAGTCACGACGGTGAATTACAGCCTTCAAAAATTCTGTTTCATCCAATATTGTGGGAAGTTAATCTAATGTAAGCCGATCTCTCTGATTACGATAACTGTATCTGTGACGCTGAACCGTATCTTGTGCGGAACTATCCGGTAGTGTCTGGTTAGTGCTGCTTATGAAGCGTGTTTATTGCATTGGCGTCGTTGTGTATGTGTTCTTGTTTGTGTGTGTGTGTGTTTTGTTTGATGTGATTATCATGTGTGTTGAAATATGAAAAAAAACAGACCTGTGATTCGAGATACACACACCTCAGGAAAGAATGCTGATAAGGAACTGGAAGTGAAATGACCAATTGCTGTGCCAGTCTGGCAACTTGGTAACAGCGACCAGTTCGGGCGTGACACTGAGCGCTCTATTTTGAGGGAGGAAACCAGCTCCAACGCGCGAAGTGTCAACTATCAAGTAGTTTTAATCGGACCATAGTCACTGGATGTCACATGAGTGACAAATCTATCAGGTACATTTCAACCTTCTAAGGCTGCACAAGTGAAATGGAAACGCGAAGGAACAACGACAGCTAAATAAGTACCACGCAGGGATCGTCGAGGTTTGCAGAATGTGATTGTAAAAAGTCGCATGAAAAGAGCGGAAGGACTCACGTGGGAGTTCCGAAGTGCTGCGAGCAGTCCGGCTAGCATAATGACTATGCGTAGAGTGTTAAAAAGAATGTGTTTCAACGATCGAGCAGCTCCTCATACGGCGCATGTTTCTGTAGTCAGTGCTTGTGGACGCATGAGGTGGTCAAAACACGAGGCCATTCGACAGTGGACGACTACAAACGATTGAAACATCTGTACCCAGTGGCAATCCGGTGGAAGTGTTTGGGTTGGGCGAATGCCTGGGGAATGCTACCTGCCATCATATGTAATGCCGACAGTTAAGTACAGAGTAGGTGGTGTTACTGTACTGGCATGTTCTACGTGGTTAGGATGCGGTTCCCTAGTTGTGGTTAAGAAAGGATGTGAACACATTCTGTAGTATCATGAACAGCAAAAGAACAGTTCAGTGACGTTGGCTGTTTGTATCAGCATGATACGCCGTTATGGAACACCATCTTTGAGACATTGGTTTGTCGTTAACAACATTCCTGAAATGGACTTCCCGCCCAGAGTCCCAACCCGAACCCAACAGAACACCTTCGGCATGAGTTTACAACGTCGACTTGGCTGCTCACGCCAGCGTGTAACATCAATAGCTTGTCTGATTTCGTAACGAGGAAGAATGGGCTGCCGTTTCTCAAAAGATGCTTATACCCTGTAAGTAGGCTGTTTAGGTTTTTATGTTGGTAACGTCACGTAGGGCTCTGTATGAAAATCACTGACTGTGCTGTGTGCAGTCTGTGGCTGGTTTGCATTGCTGGAATATTCTAGTGTTGGGCAGTTGGATGTGAACAGCGCGTAGCGTTGCGCAGCTGGAGGTGAGCCGCCAGCAGTGTTGGATGTGGGGAGAGAGATGGCGGAGTTTTGAGAGCGGATGATCTGGACGTGTGTCCATCAAAAAGAGTAAATTTGTAAGACTGGATGTCATGAACTGATATATACATATTGACTTTTGAACACTATTAAGGTAAATACATTGTTTGTTCTCTATCAAAATCTTTCATTTGCTAAGTATGCCTATCAGTAGTTAGTGCCTTCAGCAGTTAGAATCTTTTATTTAGCTGGCAGTATTGGCGCTCGCTATATTGCAGTAGTTAGAGTAACGAAGATTTTTGTGAGGTAAGTGATTCATGAAAAGTATAGGTTATTGTTAGTCAGGGCCATTCTTTTGTAGCGATTATTGAAAGTCAGATTGCGTTCCGCTAAAAATATTGTGTGTCAGTTTAGTGAATGTCTGAGTACGTTCAGTTTTGCTCAGCTG
Organism: Schistocerca americana; assembly: GCF_021461395.2. Classification (NCBI taxonomy): domain Eukaryota; kingdom Metazoa; phylum Arthropoda; class Insecta; order Orthoptera; family Acrididae; genus Schistocerca; species Schistocerca americana. Next base: position 230,420,715 of record NC_060123.1, read on the forward strand.
TTTGAAAATCAAATAACGTAGAGGTTTTCCAGCACTGTCATTTATAAAATTTTTCTAAGGGGGATGTTTCAACACCTCACAGTTAAGTAGAGAGTAGGTGGTGTTATGGTACTGGGATGTTCTTCATGGTTAGGAGTTCAAGCTCCACAAAGGCGACAGAGATAGGGCAAAGCCACTTAACTGCCACACGACAGCCAACAGAATAGCTATCACTTTATCTATCGTCTGAGAATATACCATCTTTCGCTTATGGATCACGCAGCAAATATATGATTGCCTTATTCCTCAAGATAAAAAGTTGCATGCCACTTTTTTATCGTGGGGAGCTACCCCGAGGAAAACTTCTGCGCATGTGACTTGAAATCAACTCACCTGCTGCTCCCGTCTCCTGTGATGTCGCCAAAGAGCTCGGCAGCCTTTTCCTGGCATGAGGTGTCCCCTAGTTCGCAGACCCACGTAAGCACTTTCTCCATTAGCAGACGATCAGTGTGAGACAGTTCTGAGCTTACTTTGAAATTCTTGAACTTCTCGTACAGCGGGCTCAACAACTCCAACATGTAAGTCTGAAACAGTAAAAGCGTCAAGTAATTACAAATAACTTTATTTACTATAGCTGCTGCTAGCCGATATTCCCACATCATGTAAGAGTAAGTTAACTTTGTAAGTGCCTCATTCATGCACTACTATTAGCTTTTGTGACGTGAGGCGGCTGCACAATTACTGAGCTGACGAGTTAGTTCCGTATGAGGAGAAGTATCTTTGTTTTTGGAAAATTGTGTGTACAGATTCGTATTACTTCGATGTCTTAAACAGATCAAAGAATGGATTTTTATCAATCCAGAACCGGTCATAATTTTCTTAAAAAAGGGTTCTTAGGCTGTGACGTAAAAAACTTTTTGATCCGAGAGATTTTGTTGCACATAGTCTGTAAAGAAAAATTTGTTGCAGACGTTACGTTAAGATTGAATACTTCTCAAATCTTTCAAAGCTTTTTTTCTGTACAATGCTAGCGTGGGAATCAATAAGGTTAAAGAACAGGATGATCAATCCACTAAGCAATCTAAGTAAGAATTAATGGTAAGGCCGTCCGCACACGGATCAACTAAAATGGGACGCAACTGTCAGGGAACCTACATCAGCAACTGGTTGCCGACCAGCTGGCAACGCAGTTCCGCAGAGAAGGCAACTCATAAATGAGTAACCGCAATTTCTGTGTGCGATCGTGAAGGAGCTGTCACAACTCCATTTAGAAATTTATGAACTCTCGTTGCCTTGATCCATCTAAAGCAACAGTTAAATCTCTGCAATTCCCATTATCTGTCACAGCTTCTTCAGCTGCTTTCTTCATGCATTATAAAATCCAAACTTGGTTGGTGGTTTTGGAAAGTTCGTAATTCCACATAACATTGTCCCTACAGCACAGCCCTTGCCAATGCAATGCAAGCCATACACTAGCCTAACATTTATATCATACACCTTCTTACCACTATTACCACTATGAGGAATACTGTTAGAATTAGAAAACGAAACTTCTGCAGCACATTTGTTACACTTCAATAACATTTTACATGCCAAACCAATGTATGAAGTTATTTTCAATTCCAGTCCTCTTTCTTTGCAAACTTGGCATAATACGTTATGTTTCAAAATATTAGAGAGCAAGGAAATGTTAATTATTTCATTCACATCATTACTGTCGCTTTCATAGTTTTCAAATTTTTCTTTCCTGCCACAAAGTTTCTTGCTGGACGTAGTTCTATCACATTCATTTGGAGTAGTCTGTGAAGCAGTCTGAGCAGCATCTCCCTTCGAAACAACAAAAGATTTCTTCTTCCACTCATTGTGCCTTTTTTTAAACACTCGATTGCTGAAACGGGGCATATTGATATCCACAAACCAAATACGTAAAACAGGTACGAGCAAAATTCGTCAAATACGCAAAATTGAACAGCTAAACAATGCAAAGCAAACTCGACAAGTCAACACACACGGCATAGCGTTTATGTTCACCGATATGAACAATCACTTGTCAAAGAGATAAAGCCATACAACGTTGGAAAATAAAACACTGTCTAATTCTCCAAAGATACCCTGCTTGCAGCCAGTGAGCGGCGCCGTTGCATTCCAGTTTTATTCGTAAAGTGAATGTGGCAGTGTGATGATAAACAGATAACAGTTATGCACATGTTTAGAGATATTTACCTATGATTTTCGCTAGCCCATAACGCTATTGCATTAAAGTGGTGCTAATAATCGCCAAGATGGCTAATTCTGTTGAAACCAAGACTCTGCAGGAATTCTAACGCTTACACATGCCTGGATAGTGGGCCGTGTGCGGCTCGCGTTGATGCCGTTCATAGCTTGTCATCTTGTAATAGCGATTGTGGCGTCTCGTTTTCTTAGTGTGTTCAGTGGCGCCACTACGTTTGCTCGCCTTGTCTGTCCGTGAGTAGCAGCACCAGCGCTTATTGATAGCACGTACTGTGGTACCATCATTGAAGCGGCCTCTACTATTTCCGCGTCGTCGTGAGTCGAAGGAGTGGAGTTGGAACGGAGCAGCAGTGAGGTCCTGGCAGCCAGTACTCGCCCGACCGCTGGCGAAACACATGCACTGTCCGACGGAAGGACGTGGTCGCGAGAGTGCACGACCATGTCAAGGACTGAATTCAGCGAGTTTTGGTTGAATGGGCCGTGATATACGAGCACTGCAATATTCACAGGTGTGTGTGTGTGTCCACCTGTCCAAGTGACCTCATGACAATAAGTTGTCAGTCGACGATTTATACTGGGATCTTTCCCGTGCCTGACTTGAGTGGGGACGACCGTTGGTTGGTCGTTCGGTCCGTCATCGCAGCGGGCGACGTGCATTTGGTCTTCCGACCGCTTCTGGCTTCTCTGTGTTTGTGACGACTAATAATTCGTCCGTGTTGTTTCACAGTGACTGGTTTTAGTATTGTGAGTTGTTGGTGGAACTGTTTTCCCGGATCCGTGTGTATCTTCTGGTTTTGAATGAGCAGTTATTTTAATGCTGTCTGTGTACTGGATTTGGTGAGTTGCGAACGGACATCAGGTCGGTTGGGGGCGCAGCAGGTTTTCTGAAGACGTAGTGCTACCTCTCTCTTCGCCCTTGCCTAAAAATATTCCATCGTTGTGCCGGTGATCGGACCTTAGGCGGATTGGTTAGTCGGTCTGTCGGCGCTTAAGCTGCTCCTAGTTTGAGTTGCCATCTTGTTACGTGAGTACAACTGTTGGCTGCCCGTCTCTCCTTACCTTATGTTTGAGTTACCTTCTCAGGCCGATCCTAGGAACACTTGCTGAGAACCGCTTGAATTTATTCCTTAGATTGTGATATTTGTTTCAAGGATATTTGCAACTTTCTAATTATTGTTGGTGTGCCCTTCAGCCGAGCAGTAATTTCACTTCCTTGGTAATAAGGCCTTCAGCCGTGTTACTGTTCGTTTTAAAACGAAATATTTATCTTAATGTGTGCTATTTGAAAGTGTTGTTCTGACTTCTAATTCAGGTCTTCAGCCGTTTGCTGTTCGAGGTTATTGTTGGTGGAATTGTGGAATTTTTCCTGTGATAAGACCTTTAGCCATCACACAGTCAAATGTGTTTCTTTAAGAGATTGTTTGAAAATTTTAATTTCTTGAAATAAAGTTTACGTATTTATTGTGCAACCGAGGGAAACTGATTACGGCACCATCCACAATCGTAACATTATCCTGTCCCATCCAGAGAAATCAGCTCTCAGATACACCTGCGAGACATGGTTGGCTGTTAGGTGTGCCGACTTAGCTACTACATACGGTGGTCCTTCCAGAACTGCTGCGGAATACACATTGATGTTAGCCGTTAAAGGTAGAGCTACTATTGTCTGTTGCCTATTTTCTTTGCGATATGAGATTTTAAATAGCACCCAGCGCAAGCAGTGAGTCTGTTTCACGACCACTGTGAGGAAGTCAACATGCATTTTTCGCGATAGATACACTGCCGAGTAGCATAAAATGTCTGACAAGTATGAAAACAAATTCAAAACTTGTAAATGAAAAGCACAATGTTTTAGATGTTCTACAGAACAATTTTTTCAGCTAACCAGTTTTTAGCATACAAGCCCATCATCAAATGATCCGAAATACAGTTAACCAAATAAATTAATCCTGTATAACACCCACATTACATGTTCTATCGAGAAGTAACGGAAGAATCAGTTAACTAGTTTAAATCTGATCTTAAATGATTTTTTTCTGGACAATGCCTTTTATGCTATGGACGAATTTTGAATTTAAAAACCCTTAGCCCATAAAAAACTGTTTTTGAATGTAATTCCATGAGTATGCTTGAAAAATAATATGTTCATTAATGTTAAATATAGGCTAGTGTGCCATTTAGGAACTTGTAAGGGGACATCATGTAGCCATCTCCTAAAAGTAATCATATAGGGTGCTCCATTGTTTGTGACCGGGCCAAAAATCTCACGAAATAAGCGTCAAACGAAAAAACTACAAAGAACGAAACTCGTCTAGCTTGAAGGGGGAAACCAGATGGCGCTATGGTTGGCCCGCTAGATGGCGCTGCTATAGGTCAAACTGATATCAACTGCGTTTTTCTAAATAGGAACCCCCATTTTTGTTACATATTCGTGTAGTACGCAAAGAAATATGAATGTTTTAGTTGGATCACTTTTTTCGCTTTGTGATAGATGGCGCTGTAATAGTCACAAACGTATAAGTACGTGGTATCACGTAACATTCCGCCAGTGCGGACGGTATTTGCTTCGTGATACATTACCCGTGTTAAAATGGACCGTTTACCAATTTTGGAAAAGGTCGATATCGTGTTGATGTATGGCTATTGTGATCAAAATGTCCAACGGGCGTGTGCTATGTATGCTGCTCGGTATCCTGGACGACATCACCCAAGTGTCCGGATCGTTCGCCGGATAGTTACGTTATTTAAGGAAACAGGAAGTGTTCAGCCACATATGGAACGTCAACCACGACCTGATGCCCAAGTAGGTGTTTTAGCTGCTGTCGCGGGTAATCGGCACATCAGAAGCAGACAAACTGCGCGAGAATCGGGAATCTCAAAAACGTCGGTGTTGAGGATGCTACATCAACATCGATTGCACCGCTAACATATTTCTATTCACCAGGAATTGCATGGCGACGACTTTGAACGTCGTGTACAGTTCTGCCATTGGGCGCAAGAGAAATTACGGGACGATGACAGATTTTTTGCACGCGTTTTATTTAGCGACGAAGCGTCATTCACCAACAGCGGTAGCGTAAACCGCCATGATATGCACTACTGGGTAACGGAAAATCCACGATGGCTGCGACAAGCTGAACATCAGCGACCTTGGCAGGTTAATGTACGGTGTGGCATTATGGGAGGAAGGATAAGTTGCCCCCATTTTATCGATGGCAATCTAAATGGTGCAATGTATGCTGATTTCCTACGTAATGTTCTTCCGATGTTACTACAAGATGTTTCACTGCATGACAGACTTGCGACGCACTTCCAAAATGATCGATGTCCGGCACATAGCTGGCGTGCGGTTGAAGCGGTATTGAATAGCATATTTCATAACAGGTGCATTGGTGATCGAAGCACCATACTATGGCCCGCACGTTCACTGGATCTGACGTCCCCGGATTTCTTTTTGTGGGGGAAGTTGAAGGATATTAGCTATCGTGATCCACCGACAACGCCTGACAACATGCGTCAGCGCATTGTCAATGCATGTGCGAACATTACGGATGGAGAACTACACGCCGTCGAGAGCACTGTCGTTACACGTATTGCCAAATGCATTGAGGTTGACGGACATCATTTTGAGCATTTATTGCATTAATGTGGTATTCACAGGTAATCACGCTGTAACAGCATGCGTTATCAGAAATGATAATATCACAAAGGTACATGTATCACACTGTAACAATGTTCAAACGTACCTACGTTCTGTATTTTAATTTAAAAAACTACCTGTTTCCAACTGTTCGTCTAAAATTGTGAGCCATATGTTTGTGACTATTACAACGCCATCTATAACAAAGCGAAAAAAGTGGTCCAACTAAAACATTCATATTTCTTTACGTACTATACGAATGTGTTATTAAAAATGGAGGTTCCTATTTAAAAAACGCAGTTGACATCCGATTGACCCATGGCAGCGCCATCTAAGGGGCCAACCATAGCACCATCTGGTTTCCCCCTTCAAGCTAGACGAGTTAAGTTCTTTGTAGCTTTTTCGTTTAATGTTTATTTGGTGAGATATTTGGCCCGGTCACGATCAATGGACCACCCTGTATATTTGCTTCACACAGTCAAAGAGAAAGACTGGACGTGATAAAAGCTCAAAAAGTAGTAACACTCTTTCACACAGTGAAAGTAAAATTATGTTCTCTACAATTTCAAAATAACAACTTCAAATATTTATCGAAAATTGCGTAAAAATATAATATGAAGTAAATATATCAGCACTCTATATTGTCATTTGAGGATCGATTTATCGATTTCGAGGAGGGAAAGGTATCTCCGAATATAGCAATACTTTTGGAAAAAACGTCGACGTATCGATTTATCGACATTTATCATCAGTCCAAATACTGAGCTGCCTCTGGCGCTTACCTTGAAGTTGCCGTAGTGGTCCCCGCCGTAGAGGCGGTCCTTCAGGTAGGAAAGCACGCCCAGCGCGGCCGACCACGGCACGTAGTCGTCCACCTGGGCGAGGTGCAGCGTCGTGTCCAGCGCGACGCCGTAGTCGAGCAGGCCGGCGCGCGCCAGCCAGAGGGCGTCGTCCACCAGCTGCGCCTGCGTCAGCACGGGCAGCGCCGACGCGTTCTGCTGCAGTGCCGACGACACCTGCGCCCACGCGTCCGCCTCGTACAGCACGCGGTAGAAACCTGCGGGCGAGCGTCGCGTCGGCTTCACAAGACTAACATCACATACACTGAGGTAACAAGAGTCACGGTATAGCGATATGCACAAACAGAGAAGGCGATAGTATCGCGTAAACAAGATATAAGAGGGCGATGCGTAGGCGGAGCTGTCATTTGTAATCAGGTGATTCATTTGGAACGCGGAATCGTAGTTGGAGTTAGACGCATAGTTCATTCCATTTCGCAAATCGTCAAGGAATTCAATATTGAGTCAAAATTGACCTGGTTTCGACGCTACTGTGAGCGTCGTCTTCAGAATTAGACTAACTGTTCTAAAACATATTAGGTACATAGTACATTAATAAAAGTAAAGTTTGTACTGACTGGAAATTTATTAATGTACTATATACCTAATATGTTTTAGAACAATTAGTCTAATTCTGAAGACGACGCTCATAGCAGCGTCGAAACCAGGTCAATTTTGACTTAATATTTGTGACCGAAGGCTTATTTGTTCCAATATAATTCTGACACGGTCACTGAACCTTAGCAGCTATGTTCAAAGTTTTCAATATTGAGAGATCTACAGTGTCAAGAGTGTGCGGAGAATACCTCATTTCTGGCAGTGCCTCCACTCCAGACAACGCAGTGACCGACGGCCTTCACTTAAGGACCGAGACCAGCGGCGTTTGCGCCGAGTTGTCAGTGTTAACATGAAACGGTACAGTAGTTTCTGCTCCATAAGCACCAGGTTTCGCTGCTCGCTCGCACTGGGAAATACAAACGGAGGCGGCTCCGCCGCCAATTGTTTTGCACGATGCGGGTGCAACAGAACCCACGTGGACTTGTGGAAAGAAATGTGTCAGGCTTATATGAGTCGTGTATTATGCATTTCTTGTACGTGAATGTGAATTTGCGCATGAAGTTTCCTAATCCTCCTCACACCTTTCCATAAAGCGTGGCCAAATCTTAGTTGGGATCAAATGGTTCAAATGGCACTGAGCACTATGGTACTTGACTTCTGAGGTCATCAGTCCCCTAGAACTTAGAACTACTTAAACCTAACTAACCTAAGGACATCACACACGTCCATGCCCGAGGCAGGATTCCAACCTGCGACCGTAGCGGTCGTGCGGTTCCAGACTGTAGCACTTAGAACCGCTCGGCCACCCGGGCCGGCTCTTAGCTGGGAAGTAGTTCTGTAGTATAGTAGTGCCAACCGCACTCCTGGGTAGGGGATCAGAGAGACAGCACAGGCAGGTAAAAGTCAAAGACGTCCTAGTGTCACAAGATTTGGGGTGGAGAGGTTGGTCACGGCCAAGTGGTTTCACCATCCCCTCCACCGGGGCTCAGGAAGACCTCTGGGTGGCCGCCATATTCGGGGAGTGTTACAGAAGACGGGTAAGTGAGCAGACATGCCCTCAGTGCGTCTGCCTCGATCTTCACGCGTTGAAGAGAGGTATTTGAAAATTTTCACTAATTCTTTTATTTCCAGCTTCGGATTGTGTAAGGAAATGAATGTTCTCGTTTAATTTCGTAAATTTGACCCCCCTGTGTTAATGTATCTTGTCCCCAGTTTGCCCGTTATCCTCCTCACATAGTGGATGCCTCATGAAAATATTGGGAGACTTTGGTGGTATACATTTGGCCAACGCAATTCCGTCTTGCCCGTAGAAATGTGCGTGCAGATTAGTATATAATATACCCGAGCTATAAGTTGTAAAATTGTAACATCTGTAAACTGGAACTATTGCTGCAATCGCTGTAAAGTCGAGTGATAATGTTTAAAATAAATAGATAATCAATTGTCATCAATCTTTAACATACCCTAAAAATCACAAAGGAGTCAAGTTAAAGGAATTCATTTAAAATAAAAGATATAGAATGCAGGGACCCACACATCGCAGTGTGAGCCCTCCAGCCCGTTGCCTAGTATCGTACAGAACAGGGCACGCTCTCTAGGTAGCGCTCTCAAGCTCCCCTCCCCAGTTACCCGTTGCGCAATTTTCATTCAGGACTTGACGACATCAACTTTCATCTGGCGTCTCTTGGCAAGGAGCTTTGACGGTAATCTTTCAAACAGACAAGCAACATTGCGCGAAATAACCGCAGAAATTAATATGAGACGCACGACGAACGTATCCGTTAGGTCACTGCGGCGATATTTGGCGTTACTGGGCTGTGACAGCAGACGACCGACGCGAGTGCCTTTGTTAACACTACGATATGGCCTGCAGCGGCTCTCCTGAGTTCATGACAGTATCGGTTGGACCCTAGAGAACTTGAATGCGGTGGCCTGGACAGATCAGTCCCGACTGAAGTTATGTTACGTTATGGTATGTTAACCGGGGACCTAGAAACGACGGAGAGGCTCCGTCCCCGCCGCAACCGCACTGGTCAGCAACCCCACGACGACTGCCGCAGCCCACTTCACCCCTCCGCCGCCGAACCCAGGGTTATTGTGCGGTTCGGACCCCGGTGGACCCCCCAGGGAACGTCTCACACCAGACGAGTGTAACCCCTATGTTTAATCGTGGTGTACGCGTACGTGTAGAACTTGTTTTCGCAGCAATCGCCGACATAGTGTAGCTGAGGCGGAATAAGGGGAACCAGCCCGCATTTGCCGAGGCAGATGGAAAACCGCCTAAAAACCATCCACAGACTGGTCGCCTCACCGGACCTCGACACAAATCCGCCGGGGACCAGGCGCTCCTTCCCGCCCGGAAAGCCGTGCGTTAGACCGCACGGCCAACCAGGCGGGCTCCCGACTGAAGTTGGTAAAAGCTGATGGTAGGATTCGAGTGTGTCGCAGACCCCACGAAGCCATGGACCCAAGTTGTTAACAAACCACCGTGCAGGCTGGCGGTGGCTCGAAAATGGTATGGGGTATGTTTACATGGAATGGACTGGGTCGCCTGGTCCAACTAAGCGATAGTTGACTGGAAATGGTTATTTTCGGCTGCTTAGGGACCATTTGCAGCAATTCATGGACTTCATGGTTCCAAGCAATGGTGGAATTTCTACGGACGACAATGCGCTATGTCACTGGGCCACAACTGTTCACGATTGGTTTGAACAACATTCTGGACAATTCGAGCGAAGGATTCAGTCACTCAGATTGTCGAACATGAATCCCATCGAACATGTATGGAACCTAATAGAGAGGTCAGTTCGTGCACCGCCAATACTTTCGGAAATTGACAGCTATAGTGATAGCACAGCTCAATATTTCTGTAGGGGATTTCCAATGACTTGCTGAGTCCATGCCACGTCGAGTTACTACGCTACCCCAGGCAAAAGGAGGTCAGACACGTTGTTAGGAGGCATCCCTTGACTTCTTTCACCTCAGTGTTAACAATGTACAGTTAAGTGAAGAGTTGGCGTGTGGCAGAGCTGCGCAGAAGCTGCTAACCAATCCGCATAGGTTTACTACTGAAATTTCTAGAGCATTCTTTCGTCGAACGTATTGCTTCCTCCCACGTCTCTTGAGGTGATCAAGATGGAAAAATTCGAGAAATTCGAGATGAAACAGGGGCTTAGTGACAATCATTCTTCCCACGTGCCATTCGCGAGTGGAGCAGGTAAGGGGGGATCAGTTAGTGGTACCAGAAGTACCCTCTGCCACACACCGTCAGGGGGCTTGCGGAGAATTGATACAGGCGTAGAAATAACGTGCAGTGAGGCCTCAGACAAAGGAAGGGCCCTGTTAGCACTGCCTACAAGCGTGGCGTTGTATGGCTACTGGGTACATGCACTCAGGCCAGCATGTGAAGCATTGTAATATTTCTGGTTCTCGCTACCACGATTACAGCATTGTCTTTCGAGGCATCTGACGTGTTGTAGAAAGGAGCTGCTGTCACAAGAAGATACTAATCGGTGTACGCGACCAAGTGATGTTGCGAAGTGTCGGTTTGCACCCCCAGCACGGTTTGGTGGACTCCTTCATTTAGATGGCGTGAAATTGCCGAGGAAAGCCTACGCCTTGATTGCCTAAAGTCAGGGTAGTGCTTCTGAAAAGTAGAATATTTTTGTAAAAAAAGCCTGACATTTTATTTTAGAATGAATAATTTCTTTATATTTTACAACCTGCCAGGACAGCCGAGAGCGCTAACGCGCTGCTTCCTGGACTCGGGTAGGCGCCCCAGCCCCGGATCGAATCCGCCCGGCAGATTAACGACGACGGCCGATGTGCCGGCCAGCCTGGATGTGGTTTTTAGGCGGTTTTCCACATCCTGCTAGGTGAATACCGGGCTGGTCCCCACGTCCCGCCTCAGTTACACGACTCACAGACATTTGAAACACATTCCCACTATATCACGATTTACACTAGACACAGACAACTGGGGTACACTATTTCCGTCCTGGGGGGTACGGGATGGCGGCATGAAGGACATCCGGCCACCCCTTAACATTAACATGTCAAATCCGGTTAACCATGGCCGACCCTGCGTAACCGCTGTACAAGGCGCAAGTGATAGAATAAATTTCTTTATATTTTAGACAGGGGGGTAATAAACATGCTCTAATCTCAATATGAGCAGAAAATAATAGATTGAAAATCTGCTATGGTTTTAAATAATGATATTCAGTTGTTACAGATGCAATTCAACTACCGCAAAGTAATTTTAGTGTTTTCCATTAGTGTTTCCTTTGAAAGTGTATTTTGTCTGAGACCATGCATTGCCTTTTCCGGCTGTCAGTACTGTTTCCATGAGAAGACATACTTCTACTTCTAAGTAGTAGGGAGTAATCGTATGCAACGACAGTTATTCACTAAAGATTTCAATGAATCAGCACTTTTAAACACTATGATATACGAAAACGTCAGCTTCAGATGATTAACTAACAAGCTTTCGTTTAAGAGTTTTAAAATATCGAGACAATGATACACAAACTGCAATACCTCTCATCGAGATTTCGTATAAGCCAGCTACGAACGCAACGCTTCTCCAAACAAATACAGCACAAGTAGCGAACATCATAAAAGTATATAGCCAAGTGCGTGCATTATAATCCAGTCGCATTGTGCTGCAGGAATTTCGCTAGACGGTGAAATGCAACTTCCCTACAAAAAGCCTTGAGCTTTCCTTAAAAAACTGGGGTACGACATGTGCTCCAAAACTTGTTACTTCCATATTTTTCCAGTTAGATAATAAGTCAGGTTTCAGTTTTCATAGCGGTAAAGAACCTGTCATCTATGCAGACATTAAAACGTACTTGTAAAAATAATCTGGCTATACCACTTGAAAAATTAGAATTTATGGTAGCCCGAATCACTGCGTACATTCTCAAGTTTCGTGCACAAGGCCACCAGTAGATGATCTGCGTTGGTGGAATTACAATGCTCGATTTGCCAGCAGCCAGTGACGTTGTGTGTTGGTGAGATACGTGTTAAATTTCGAGACTTGCCAGCAGCTAGTACAGATGTATTTAGTGACGCGATACTGCGATTAATTCTGACCAATTACATATTAGGAAGGTTATTTGCTGGTCATCAATTCAACAAAACAGTGAAGTAATGTAACATGGGAACCTTATCTGAAAAATCGAAGAGTGTGGTAATATCAAAAACTTCCGTAAGATGTAAAATAGAAGATGAAGGTGTGTCATTTGAATGACGCCTCGCTTTATGAAATAGGCAATAGAAACTAGGACGGAAAAAATAAAAGAGAAGTTAACTGCAGTGAAAATGAAGGTGCTCAGGCAGATGCAATTAGTAATAATGTGGGAAAAAGGAAGAAACTTGTGGATAAGGGATCCCTGTGGAACGCAAGACATAAATAAATCGACGAAGTCAAGAAAAAGAAGTTGGAAGGATTATATGGAAAGAACAGACCCAAAAGAACTAAATAAAATTCGTAAGTACCGACGACAACAACAACGGAAACGACTGCCCGGACTACCAACCAAGATATGGGACAACGGCTGGTCCGGAACATACACGAATGAGACCAACGAACAGGGGAAACCATAGTCAGCAGCAGAAGAAGAAGAGGCAGGAAGAGAAGGAGAAGGAGGAGGAGGAGGAGGAGAAAAAGCAGGTTGGTTGGATTGGTGAGAAAGGGGCCAAACTACAGGGTTGAAGAAGAGGAATAACAATATTTATTATTCATTGTTCTTTTATGCATGAAAAGTATATTTGTAACACACTCGTACGTGGATTACCTTGCTTGTAGATTGAAGATCAAATATTAACGTGAGAACATGAGTTTGTGATGCCTGTGCAGTTCTTATTTTAACCTGCGGTAACGTCGTAAGTAAAATAGCTGGCTTCACTTGTGAAATTTCAACTGCATCATTTAGTAGTCCGCCAAACACGAATATCCGAGTGACGTATGGTAGCAGTATTTCAGCCAAAAATACCTTGATCACGATCTAAGGCCTGGTCTCACAATGCATTGGGACAGCTACTTGGAGTGAAGACGCCACGTCAGCAGAGTTTACAGAACTTCGTTATCTCTTCCGATACCATAACATGCAACTGTGACCTCGGCTGTCCATAAAAATATCTATGCGTAAGGCATACAACTTCCACCGACATACATTAGCAAAGTATCTATGCGAGATACCGAGAAAATTGTGGGCGTTGTAGAATCGCAAAGCCATTTCAGTCACTCGTCGACCAAGCTGGTGTGACAATGTGGCAATACAAGGCAACAAAACGAAAGCTGATGTTATAAACCCCGCGTTTGAAAAAGACATTCACGCAGGAGGATCGCACAGACGTACGTTTATTTGACAGTTTCATAGACATATATATGGAACACACAGAAATAGGCATTCTTTGGCGCTGAGAAACATATGAAAGATCTGAAAACAAGTAAATCACTAGGCCCAAATCGAATCAAAATTTAGTTTTTGGCGCTTTACATAGAATATCTCGCTCAGTGCAAAGTCTCATGTGACTGAAAATAATAAAAAAACCGTTGTTATCTCCTTCATATGTGGAGGGAAACATAACGGACCCGAAAAATTACAGACCAATATCCTTAACACAGATTTGCTGTCTAATTCTTGAACATATTGTGAGTTCGAATATAATAAATTTCCTTGAGAAGAAAAGCTTGTGTCCACTAGAAGCCTTCTTAAATAACAGAATCCGGTACGTTGTTCTGGATGGAGAACGTTCGAGACATGAACATCATCATGAGCGCCCTAGCGAAGCGTGACAGGACCGCTGTATACATAAAGAATCCGACGGACTGAGAGGGCAGTAGTTTGCAACAGTCTGCCGATGACGCTCAGTATTTGATAAAGTGTTGTCGTAGAGAGACTGGAAGAAGATACAAGACCACAGTGATGAAATTTCTGGTTGGACAAACAGTCCCTTAATCTTCGAATGTCGTATTAGTGGTGCGCTGCTTGACATATGTCAATTAAACATCTAGAAGTAACTTTGAAGTACACGCCAGGTTAGCCGAGAGCGCTAATGTGCTGCTTGATGGACTCGGGTAGGCGCGCCGGCCCCGGATCGAATCCGCCTGGCGAATTAACGACGTCTGCCGGTGTGTCGGCGAGCCTGTATGTGGTGTTTAGGCGTTTATACATATGCCCCTACGTGAATACCGGTCTGGTCCCCACGTTCCACCTCAGTTACACGAATCGCAGACACCTGAACACATTCACACTATTCCATGGATTACACTAGACGCAGACAGCTGGGGTACACTTAATTCGTCCCAAAGGGTACAGGGCGGCGATAGGAAGGGCATCCTGCCACCCCTTGAAATTAACCTTGCCAAATCTGTCCCAACCATGCCGACCCTGCGAAACTACGGGACCGAGCACCAGCAAAAGAAGAAGTAACTCTATGAAAAGATGTGAAATGGAACGAGCACATTAGATCGGTTGTACGAAAAGCGAATAGTAAACTCCGGGGTATTGGGACGATTCTGTGAAAGTTTAATTCGTCTATAATGGATAGCGCATATAGAACGCTTATGGGTCCCATTTTTGAATACTGCTGGAGTGTTTGGGATCCCCACCAGGTCAGTGAACTAAGACATCGAAGCAGTTCAGAGGCGTCCTGCTAGATTTGTCAGTGGTAGGTTTTATCAACACGCGAGTATTACAGAGATGTTCGAAAAATTAGGGCTCTTACCGAAGTATATACGAGTCGTTTTCCCCTGGCTCCATTTGCGAGTCAAACAGGAAAAGGAAAGATCCCCTTCACCAAGCACCATACGTTGGTCATAGAATGAAGGCTTTCACGGCCGGATGACATAGCTGCTGGTAAACCTTTCGGAATATGAGGTCGTGGTCCAAGAAACTCTTCTGTCCCTGACGTTTCGTACAGGATTGCAAGACTCAGCGGAGGAGCGCCTCTGAAGATGTCCAGCGCAGTCCAGGACGAAACGTCAGGGACAGAAGACTTTCTTGGACCACGACCTACCATCCCGAAAGGTTTACCAGCAGCTATGCCATACGTTGGCTTGCGAATTATGTACGTATATGTAGATAGATGTTCTGTATTTTCACAGGTTTAACAACTCCACTGTTAAAGAAACGTATCACAGATCGCTGTTCCAATGCGGTGAAAGTCCCAAATGGTGTCGCCATCTATGTACTGACACAGCTTCATTTTCTGTGATGCAACAGGCTGCCAACTATACGCTATTCGTCGAACAAAGAGATAATAACTCTTGACAACTGCAAAATCGATGGTACAACTTTCAGGAATTTTATAGGACTTTTAAGTATTTCATTTGAATTATCCTAGTGCTATAGCTGTTACTACTTTCCATTATTTATGTAGTATTTATTTCAAAGCGTTGTACCATTGTTAAATCTAAGTCTTAGTATAACATGTGTCGTTATGTGAACATAACTTAAAACTTGTAGAAGGCCCGGTAAAACATACGAGAGGGAGTGGAATGAAAACCTTAAAAATGTATCGCGCCATTGCTCTGTAGGTTCGCAGTACTATTACCAATGATGTAATGAACGCCATACAGGCGGCAGAATACTAAATACAAACGAAACACGTCCACAATACCAGTTCAAAGAGCTATCCCAAGAAAGAACAGCGTTCTGTCATACGCTTTCTGAACAGTAAAGGTACGAAAATCGGCGAATAAGGGTCCAGTATGGTACTACATGTCTGTCACTGCAGCAAGTGTATGAGTGGAGTAGAAAGTTCGGAAATGGGGAGACTACTGTGAAAGATGCTCAGTGCCCAGGTCAGGCACACCGCGTTGTGAAACGTGTCTACTGCAGCAGTTCAGGACACTGTGATGGAAAATTGCTGGGTAATAGTGGACGAAATAGTCGTAAATGGTTTGAGAACATATGGTGCAGGTGCTACTGTGATACGAAAAGAGTTGCACTCGATAGAGCCGCATAAAACCAGCTACAAAACATACACGCGGCACACAGTGAGACAGCTGGCTCACCTGTGCGCTGGTTGTTGAGCAGCAGCCAGCCGTCACCCGGGACGTCTTGCAGGGTAACGGTGGCCCCCGCCGCCAGCCACTGCTGCGGGCTAGTGTTCTCCAGCTGATCCACCGTCATCGCCCAGGTCAGCGGCACGATCCACTGCGGGGTGTCCGTCGTCTCCTCAGTCAGCAGGAAGCGGGACTGCAACGGCAAACACACACTCACTTGTGATGTTTATATGCAGACTGGAGTGAGCAATCAAAATTCGTACCGAGGCCCGGATTCGAACTCAGGTCTCCTGTTCACAAAGCAGATGCGCCAACCACTATGCCACGCTGACACAGTGGCTTTGCACAACGGCACGGTTTCCTCTAGCACCCTTGCCTAGTCGAACCAAATTCCCATTCACACCTCAGCCCACTTGATATGTCCCCTCAGAGTCTTTTGTGGCTGCATAACTGGATAAAAATCTTCTCGGTTTTCAAGCCCTGTCAATTCTCGAGCTTCCAATGGCTAGCTCCACTATTGTCGTCAGAAGTAAAATCACTACCTGCCAGGACTCCTTGGGAGAGCCAGTCCTGACAAAACTCTACCATCTGGTGAGCAAGATGTATGAAACAGGCCAAATACCCTCAGATTTCAAGAAGAATATAATAATTCAAATCCCAAACAAAGCGGGTGTTGACAGGTGTGAAAATTACCGAACTATCAGTTTAATAAGTCACGGCTGCAGAATACTAATGCTAATTCTTTACAGATGTATGGAAAAACTGGTAGAAGCCGACCTCGGGGAAGATCAGTTTGGATTCCATAAAAATGATGGAACACGTGAGGCAATACTGACCCTACGACTTATCTTAGAAGCTAGATTAAGGAAAGGCAAACCTACGTTTCTAGCATTTGTAGACTTAGAGAAAGCTTTTGACAATGTTGACTGTAATAATCTCTTTCAAATTCTGAGGGTGGCAGGGATAAAATACAGGGAGCGAAAGGCTATTTACAATTTGTACAGAAACCAGATGGCAGTTATAAGAATCGAGCGACATGAAAGGGAAGCAGTGGTTGGGAAGGGGGTGAGACAGGGTTGTAGCCTCTCCCCGATGTTATTCAGTCTGTATATTGAGCAAGCAGTAAAGGAAACAAAAGAAAAATTCGGAGTAGGTACTAAAATCCATGGAGAAGAAATAAAAACTTTGAGGTTCGTCGATGACATTGTAATTCTGTCAGAGACAGCAAAGGATCTGGAAGAGCAGCTGAACGGAATGGACAGTGTCTTGAAAGGAGGATATAAGATGAACATGAACAACAGCAAAACGAGGATAATAGAATGTAGTCGAATTAAACCGTTTGGAACTGCCGCTCCCGCCTCCCTACAAGCTTCAAGCGTCCACCGTTGCTTGCTTTCGACATCCTTTCGGCACTGGAATTGATGCGGCTTGAGAACCGAGAAGAGTTCATCCTCAAACAGCATTGCCGAGGCTTTCCAGCGGTATTGGACTTGTAACTCGGCATCGAACGAAACGAGGGATTCTGCCTGAAACGCAGTCGTAGATGCTTCAATCAAATGAAACTATAAACCGTACAGTTTCGTATGATTAAAGCCTTAGAGGACTTCACTTTATCACTGATGAAGCAGTGGAAGCAGAGATGAGATTGTGGCTCCGTAAACGAAGTCAGAGATTCTGCAGTGACGGTATCGACAAACTGTTCTCTCGTTGGGAGAAATATCTTCGTCGCCAGGGTGATTGTAATCAGAAACAAATATGTAGACATCATGAATAAAGATGTAGAATGTAAATAAAGCATTTTTACTTAATAAGCTTTAAGAGTTTTAACTTAAAAAATTTCGGAGACGTTAGTTTTCAGGACTCCCTCAGATATTATTACTCTTTATCGACCACAGTGGGATACCCGTCATTTATACCAAACTACATATAAAATACCCCTGAAGAGAGTAAAAAAAACTTTACACAAGCTCTCCTGCGATCCTTGCAGAACTAGCACTCCTGAAAGAAAGGATATTGCGGAGACATGGCTTAGCCACAGCCTGGGGGATGTTTCCATCATTCTGGAAACATCCCCCAGGCTGTGGCTAAGCCATGTCTCCGCAATATCCTTTCTTTCAGGAGTGCTAGTTCTGCAAGGTTCGCAGGAGAGCTTCTGTAAAGTTTGGAAGGTAGGAGACGAGATACTGGCAGAAGTACAGCTGTGGGTACCGGGCCTGAGTTGTGCTCCGGTAGCTCAGTGGTCACAGTCCGGCTTTCGCCGCCGTGCAGTGCGGACGTGTTGTTATTTCCGCCTGCGGAGCGCGCGCGCTCGCTGTTGTTTACATTTCAGCGGCCGTCACTTACGTGTCGCTTACGTGCACTAGAATCATGGCCAACCGTTTTCGAAAATCAACTTTACGTTTCAACTTCTGCAACGACTACGCACGACCAAAGGCCTTGGAAGTGGAACGCTTCCTACGCGACGTTGCTAAGATCCCAGCTTCTGACATCTTGGGCATCCATTTGTCCATATTAAGCAGTACTGTGTACGTCAAAGTCGTCAATGACGCGGTATGTGAAAGAATACTTCGTGACACCAACCATGGATTACGCTTTTGCCACGCCGACGGCAATGTCGGAGCGGTCACTGTCGACCATGCCGGCTTAGGAATGCGCACCATACGAGTTTTCGAACTCCCGTTCGAGCTTCCAGCGGAAGACGTTATCGCGGCTTTCCGCCCCTATGGCACTGTACATGGCCACACTGCCGAACGCTGGGCGCAATTCCAAACGTACCCTGTTCTTAACGGTGTACGGCAGATCACCATCGATCTACATCGCCACGTGCCATCTTACCTGCAAATTAGCGGGTGCCGCGCGGTTGTCATATACGACGGCCAACCCAAGACCTGTTCCGGGTGCGGCAAAGAAGGCCACCTCAGATCTGAGTGTCTTCAGCGACGAATCACCCAATTGCCAGCCGCTACTGTGGCACCTCCGGCTCCGACGACGGTTTTACCGATCACCTACGCATCGGCGCTCTGTTCTCCTCCCACCGGCCGCCGCCCATCGGACCATGAACCGGTGACCCTTCCAGCTGCTACGGATACCGCTGGGGCCGACGCGTCGCGCTCAAAGCCTGACGCTACTCCGGCGCCACTACCAACAGCGACGACTTCCGACACCCATCCGCCTGAACATATGGACGCCCCTTCATTTGACGTTCCCGCGACGACCTTCCTCTCAGAGCGACGCGACTCCCTCCCGTCTTCCGACACGGAGGGACGAACCCGCAAACAACGTTCACCTAAGAGGCGCAAGAGGAGGCGCCGTACGGTCTCGGAACGAGACGGATCACCACCCCCCGATGCTCCAGAGGCCGTCCGACCCGACGAGGCCTCGGAGAACCTACACGACGATACGAATGACGACAACATGACGCCAACTGTGGTTACGTCGATGCCTACTCTACTGGCTCGCTCAGGTGCTCCTGAACCAATGGACTCCACAGATGCGACTGCCGCCGAGACGTCCTCAGCCCCTACGACCGAAGTGGAACGTACGACCATCACAACGACAACGCCTTCAATGGTGTGGAGTGAGGACGTCGATGAGGACCCGGACCACACGCTGGGGACAGAGTTACCCCAGACGGAAGCATCGTTACGCCGCTGACAATGCCGTCAGGTGGCGTACGGCACGACTCACCGTTGCCTCGTCCCTCTTCATCCTCCGCCGGTGGAGTTCCCCTCCACGGCGGGTTACGGCTCCAAACCTACCGAATAGCGACGATCAACACTAACACCATTAGCTCACCCGTGAAACTTCAACTGCTGCGAGAGATGATATGGGCGTCGGACGTCGATATCGCACTACTACAGGAAGTACACCTGGCCACACTACCAGACGTCGCGGGATATAACACTTATCCTTCTCCTGGTGACCACCTGGGACGCGGCGTAGCCATCTACGCCAGAGAAGGCATTCCAGTGGCCGATATCACATACCTTCCATCTGCCAGAGGCATGGCCGTCACCGTCATGGGGACGCGTATCATCAACATTTACGCTCCGTCAGGCTCCACCCGCAGACGCGACAGGGCCCTCTTCTATTCAGAAGAAATCGCTCCTTTGTTTCTTGGACGCTGCGACCATTACTTGCTTGGGGGTGATTTTAATTGTGTCTTGCACCCTAAAGATCAAGTGCCCCACTACAACACCTGTCAAGAACTGCGTCTTGTCGTCCGAGATCTGTTGCTCCGCGACACTTGGGAAGTTCGGCACGGCGACGCGCCTGGACATACTTACCAGACGAGTCACTCCGCGAGCCGCCTTGATAGAATTTACGTCTCTCGGGAACTCACACCTGCAGTCCAAGGTGCAGAACTTTGGCCCCTGGCCTTTTCGGACCACTGTGCCTACATCTGCAACATTCTCTTCCCCAAGCAAGTGGTCTGGCGTAGTCGTGCACCGTGGAAGCTAAACACCTCCCATCTTCATGATCCCGAATGTCTTCAACGTGTTACCGAGACATGGGCCACCTGTGAACGTCGCTTACCTAAATACTGCACGACCTTGACCTGGTGGCTAGAATGTGCCAAACCTGCCATTCGACGTACTGTGATTCAGTATGGAAAGGAAGTTGCTATGTGGCGCCGGCACACTACCGACTATTTCTACGCCGTTCTCCGCGACCTGGACGCCCAACCGCCCACCCCCGACACCCAGAGGGAACGCAGCAGGATTAAGGCGCAAATTGTAACTTTGACACGCCGTAGACTGCAGGGGGCTATGGTGCGAACCCGACGTCAAGATTCGGCGGAACAAGAACATCCGACCATGCATCATATCGCCTCCGATAGGAAACATCGACGACGACAACTTATCACCGAGATCACCACCTGTCGCGGCCAGCACGTCACTTGCCAGGCCGAAATCGTCAGTGCCTTTGTCGACCACTACCGCACAATGTACCAGGAGGAGACTACCAACAACCACGCTGAGGAGTCTGTGTTACCACACGTAACTCGCACCCTCACCAGCGACGAAGCGGACGAGCTGCTGGAGCCCATTACGCGTGACGAAATCCACGATGCAATCAAAAAAGGTGCTCTGAATAAGTCACCTGGTGTCGACGGATTGCCGATAGAATTTTATCGCGCTTTCTTCACACTAATGGCATCACGGTGGACAACAATGTTTAATGAACTGCTGACGATAGGGAACGCCGTACCGCCGTCCTTCGTCACGGGAATTATTATACCCATCCACAAACCGACACCAGGTGTGACGACAGCACATTACCGTCCCCTGACTCTGCTTAACGCAGACTGTAAAATTTTTACACGCCTACTGGCAACGCGATGCCGCAAGATCCTGCCTAGCATTCTATCCCCGGAACAGACAACTCCGGGCGGCTCAGTTAATATACAAACGGCCACAGGAGAATGTCGCGATTTAATTGCACTGGCAGCGGCGTGCAGACTCCGCGCCGCAGTGGTTGCCATTGATTTTGACAGCGCATTCGACAAATTGCGGCATCCTTTTCTGTTCTCAGTGATGAACCGCATGGGTTTTCCACCAGCCTTCATCGACGTGATCCGGCGCCTGTACGGCACCGCCGAATCTCTGATTCAGGTTAACGGCCGTGTGGCGGGACCAGTGGCGATCCGGCGTTCCGTACGGCAAGGCTGCCCACTTTCGACCCTACTGTATGCCATAAGCCTGGAGCCACTCATCGGCAGTCTGACGAGCCACCTTTCTGGTCTCACTTTGCGACAGCACAGTTTTCGATGTCGTGCGTATGCGGACGACCTCCTCCTCTTGATCCGCTCACGGAGTGAAACACACACGGTACTTGATTTGATATCAACGTACGGCACTGCAGCGGGCAGTAACATGAATGTGGCTAAATCCGCGGCGATGCCCATTGGACGCGGCCTCTCACACGAAGACTTAGCACCTCTCCCGTGTGTACAACAACTACGATATCTTGGTATCATTTTCACCTCCACCGTGCGCCGCTCCGCTGCCATCAATTTTCGGCGTGCACTCCAAACTATCCGCACGACGGTGCGACAAAATCTTCTCCGACGACTCGATTCTTTACAACGTGTCCAATACCTCAATCAACATGTGGCGGCCAGAATGGTCCACATCGCACAGGTCCTCCCGCTGCCATCAACTATTGGACGCAGCCTCCAGGCTGCCCTCGGATACTTCCTTACGGCCGGTACGATCTTTAAGGTCCGCTGCGACACGCTCACCCTTTCCCCGCGAGCAGGAGGCCTCGGCCTTGTCAATGTGCGACTCCGAGCGGCGTCCTTGTACATGTCCACCATGCACAAGCAGTGGCACGGGGGCACCTCCCTTACGCGCAGCTTGCTGGAAATTCTTGTGCCCGCGACCATAACACCACCAGTACCAGTCGGACACATCAAGCACCATTTGATGCACATTTCTGATTTCATCGTCGACTTCAGTTATGCTCACACACACTTACCGACCACGCGTTCTCCTCGACCTAAAGATTTTTACACCCCTCTCCTTCGTTCCATATCCAGCAACAATATCGAACTGAGACATCCGTCCACGCGGTGGCCAACGGTTTGGCGTCACATCCACCAGCCTTTTCTTCCCTCCAACGTCCGGGCAACATGGTACCAAGTCGCAAATGAAAAATTCGCCACAAATCATCGCCTTCACGCCATCGGACTACAGGACTCTCCACTTTGTTCCATTTGCCACCTCGTGGATGACGATGTCCATCAACTGACTTGTACTGCCACCAGTGACGTCTGGAAACTTGCCCGACAGTTCGTTGCCTGTTACCTCCGCGTTCCGCCGGACTCGATTGACCCACGGACTTTTATCCATCCTGAGAATACTTATTTCCCCGCCTCCAAAAATCATGCGATTGTATGGGTCAAGGGATGGACGATCACCTACATGTATAATGGTGGCGACAAATCACGCCTTGATTTCTGGCAGTACTTACAAACCGCCCACAGTGAAGTCGAACAGCGACCACGCTACCGCGCCTTCTTCGCCAATTACCTACACGCGATCTTTACTTCACCCCCGCTCAGTTGGATGGTGCCACACGCCGACAGCACTCCCGCCCCCCCTGCTGACATCTGAGATTCCCCGCGCTACTTTCTACATTGTAACCCACAGTGGAATAGGCGCATGGACACGCGCCTCCTTTCTTTAATGCACTACCCCAGACAACACTGGTCTTTCCCTCACTCCACTGTATATTGCTTCACGCCTCTTAGATTACATCAGACTTATTATTCTTTTTTTCCCTACACCATGCTCATAAAAAAAAAAAATAAAAATAAAAATTTCCTCGCCTTGTACGAGTATATTGTCTTGTGTTATTTTCGCCGGAAGGATGGCATTTCTGTTGTATTTAAGTTTGTACCAATAAAGATCTTTTTTTCATTTACCCTTTTCCTGGTGAAAAAAAATATAAATTAAAAAAAAAATCAAAAAGCTACTTTGAGGGAGTGAATCAGGGACGGGAGGGGGGAGACATCGCGGCCAGGCCTCGTGTTTCGACCCCTGCCCGCCTTGTCTCCACCTACCCATATCTGAACACTCTTTCGTTATTATTAAAAAAAAAAGGGTAGCGTCTTTAAAAAAAAAAAAAAAAAGTGGTCAGCGTGACAGACTGTCAATCCAAAAAAAAAAAAAAAAAAAAAAAAAAAAAAAAAAAAAAAAAGTGGTAGAGCACTTGCCCGCGAAAGGCAAAGGTCCCGAGTTCGAGTCTCGGTCGGGCACACAGTTTTAATCTGCCAGGAAGTTTCAATTACTTTGATGTTTGCCAATGGCACTATATGACCCTAATTCTGTCTGCGATATCGAAGTACTTGGAAGATCAGCTCAGAGGTACGGACAGTGTCTTAGAAACAAGATATAAGAAAAAATCAGTAAAAGTAGAAAAAATTATGTTACTTAAATAAACACGTATGGTACTGCGGGAATTAGATAAGAAAATTAGATATTGACAGTAGTAGAAAAATTTTATTGTTTGGAAAGCTAAATAATTGACGATGGTCAAAGTAAAGGGAAAATAAAATTATGAACACTAAACTAAAAATAAAATATATATATATATACTAAGACCATGCAGCTCGTTAGAATGAAATTATAATGAAATGAACACCCTTAGCTCCTTAAAGGCGTGACATACGTCAACGGGGCTAGATGAAAATGTCCGAAAGAACAGATACCATCTTAGTATATATATAGTTAAGGCTTACCGGCCACTTGACCACCTTCTTCTTCACTGCGAATGCACAAACAGTGGCCGAACTCTTACGGGAATCGGCAACGCACCGCGAGTAATGAGTATAATGGGCGGGGGCACTACGAACGTACTGCGGGACAATAGCTTGAGAATGTGGGTTTCGCGGGAGGCGTGCCAGAGATAAATCCCTGCAGTCGCGCTATCCTCTGTGTCCTCGGTGGCTCAGCTGGGTAGAGCGTCTGCCATGTAAGCAGGAGATCCCGGGTTCGAGTCCCGGTCGGGGCACACATTTTGATCTGTCCACGTTGACGTATGTCAACGCCTGTAAGCAGCTAAGGGTGTTCATTTCATCGTAGTTAAAAATAATATTCTTAAATCCAGTGTTTGTTTCGAGTACCCTCTGTGGTGCGTTTACCTTTAGATACATTACGGAGCTATAACCAGAGAGTTAGCCACACACCAGGCAATCTCCAGTATTGTGCCACAAAGTAATAATCCGTCGCCACACAGATCGCGCATGTAACAGCAACTGCCTTATGCTTCTTCCCTACGACTTCAAAATTTTCTATCAATGCGTCGATAGTGTCGTCTGACGTCACAGATAGTGCGGACAGCAGCGCTGCCTCCTGCTTCTTCCTGACACCAGACAAATAGTTCGCAGATGAAAATATTTCGTGGGTCGCAGATTTAAGTTGCCGCACATGTTCACTCGGTCGTTTGTCGCAGATCGAGCCGTCTCATTTCCGGTCATTGCACCAGTTAAGCAGCAGTCGCTAAACATCTGTTAACGGGTGATCGTCAACTATTCAATGACGTATGTCGAGGTGTTTATTCACTGAGAGGCTGAACTTATAGCTGTCGTCGACGGTAGTCCATACTGAGTTAGATTACTTAGTCATCTCTGTCAGGCTAGACCAGCGTTCAGAACTTTTACTTCAACGGGACGCCTTTATCGTCGTACTAAAACAGAGTTACATTGCCCTGTCACGAGGCAGTCGCAGCGTGTCAGCAGGCCACCTTATCACAGTAACTGATTCTGTGGTAGCTGGTTCGCTTCTGCTACTTTGGTGAATACAGCACTCTGTCACATCCAATGCAAACTTCTAGGCTAAAATCAGACTGATGAGGAGGGAACTGAATAGGGAGTCCATTGTGGCTTCTTTATAGATTCGCACTCGTAGAGAATTTGGTGGTACCTGTGTGACGGTGGCGGTGTTGGCCTCGCGGTCCCGCGTGACTCTGAGCACAGGGTAGCCGGCGTTGTTGGTCCATGAGTGGAGAATGTCGAGAAGGTTGTTGCCCCCGAAGCTGAGATTCGCCTCAGTCGCTGCCTCCACTAGAGAGGTGAGCAGGTCGTCCTGCATGGCCGCTTCGAACTTCCTGCAAAATAGAAACAGACCACATCAACTAAAACTGTGTACTGTGAACATAAACAGATAGTGGTTGACTTGTGACAGTACTTACTTGTACCCCGTACTGATGCCTCTGACAAAGAAAAAAAAAGTTATATGCTCACTGTTAAAATGCTCACAAAAGCGTTAACACAAAGTTTTAAGGAGCCTAAACCTCAAAAACATTCCCCGCAAGATGACAGTACTGGAATCTCTTCCTTTTTTACAAATCAAGCACTGCAACTAAAATAACGTCTGATTATCTACTTAAAATGTGAACTGTTTCCTTTTCACTCAAAGCTTTTACACTGAAGCACCAAAGAAACTGGTATAGGAATGGGTATTGAAATACAGAAATATGTAAATCGGCAGAATACGGCAGTGCGATCGGCAACGCCTATATGACACAAGTGTCTGGCGCAGTTGTTATATCGGTTACTGCTGCTACAATGGCAGGTTATCATGATATAAGTGAGACTGAACGTGGTGTTATAGTCGGGGCACGAGCGATGGGACAGCGTCTTCGAAGTAGTGATGCAGTGGGGATTTTCCTGTACGACAATTTCACGAGTGTACCGTGAATATCAGGAATTCGGTAAGACATCAAATCTCCGACATCGCTGCGGCCTGGAAAAGATCCTGCAAGAACGGAACGAACGACGATTGAAGAGAATCGTTCAACGTGACAGTAGTGCAACCCTTCCGCAGATTGCTGCAGATTTCAGTGCTGCGTCGTCAACAAGTGTCAGCAACGAAACTACATCGATTTGGGCTTTCGGAGCTGTAGGTCCACTCGTCGTGTTAAGGTTATTGTGTGATACACACCTGGATTAATTCATACAAGCACAATGGTCCTTTTAGTCACATCAAAATTTATTTAAATGCAATGCTGAATATGTCATTGCCCATTTCATTAGTCAGCATTAGCTTTAAGCTCCTTGTTGTGACCATCAGACACTTTGAGTGCTGACTGTGAATTAGGCTACGTAGTTGAGCCACGGGCACTCTTAATTTTCAGTATATCTATGAAATGATAACAAAGAAAATTTTAAATCTAAAGTGCCACACTTAGTGTTTCAGAAGGATCTGCTATGGAATCAATATCTCTCCTCTCAGCACATCTCCTATGATTTTGAGTTTTAGTATTTCCCAGATTTGGCATACAGGGTTTGTAGCATATAGTAAGTTATTTCATAGTGTGGCAGCATCACTGTGGGCACGCGAGAAGCATAGAAAAGCAAGACTGTTTCTCAAGTATGTGCTTTCCTTTCCCTTTGCGCAGACTGGCTTACAGTCGCAAGGAGCCACTCTGAAACCTAGGTGACCGGCTTTCAGTGTCTTTTGTTAGTCTTTGTATCTTATCGTATCTATTGAAACTGAATTTCTCCGCAATCAATGTAACATTCTATATATTTATATTGGTATGGTGTCTGTTCTTTCGGACCTGCAGCGGTCTAGAACGCAATTAGAATTATATTAATACCTTCCGCTGCTGATGGGCTTTAATGTATATAAACAGGGACAGATGAAAATGTGTGCCCCTCTGGGTCTCGAACCCAGGATCTCCTGCTTACATGGCAGATGCTCTATACATCTGAGCCACCTAGGGCACAGTCGCACTATCCTCATTTTTCCCAGTCATTAATTAATTTTTTTGATAGTGCTGTTGTGATGATTATAATGATTATTGGAATAATAGATCTAATGAAGACTCTTGTAGATAGGACTAGGATAGTTTTTCTTGATTTATTCCAGTCTTTCTGATTGGAAGTAAAATGTACTATTTATACTAGAAAAACAATTATCTATGTCATCAAAAAGTTGAGATATATAGGAAGAGTCATACTACATCTACGAAGTGTCAATATCATGTTGCTGCTTCAAATCCAAAGTGATGTCATGGTGAGAATTGATTTATTGAGTGTCGAAGTAAGTATGTTGTCAAAAAGATTGTCCCAATAATTACATGGAGTCCATGGAATCCTGTTGCAACAAAGAATGTTGATCCATGTACTGTGTCTGCGAAAGTAAAAGGTGCTTCTCAATACTCATATGTTTGAAGTATTGTGAAATACAATCTTAACAGCACTATGAAGAATAAGCATTGTAGTGCTTGAGTGTGGTGAGATTCTATAAGACTGTGGTGTGCTCAGGTTACAGTTGGCCCCAAGGCTAAAAGAATAGCTATATTAAGTAATGAACTTTGTATAGGGTTAATAGGGTTAAAAGGTTGAATTCCTATTGGAGGCCATAGATTCCTAGTTCAATTGTTGGTGCTAGTCTTCTACCAAAGAAGGCTCAGAAGAATGATACAAAGAATAAGGCTTCTGACACAAGAAATAAAATTATTCCTCATTGTAATCCAATTGATACAAATCATGTATGCAATCCTTGATATGTTCCTTCCTGGACTACATCTCATCATCTTTGAATTATAGCAAATAAATTAATTCAAAATCCATAATATTAAATAGGTGGAATCATTTTGCTTATCCTGATACTAGAACTAATGCTCAAACTCCTCCTTTTAATGGTCAAGGCTCTTGTTACCACTCGTACTTCTGTATTTATAGGTAGAATTGTCGAATTATCTACATCTAGAAATCGAAGTCCATCGTTTTGTAGATCCTGCTATGGTGTTATATAAGTGTCAAATTCTACATCTAGTTAGTCTGAATATTCATATCTTCAGTATCATTGTTGACCAATTGTTTTAATTGTGATTATTGCATCTACTGAATCATAAAGTAAATTTAACAGTCATAGTGAGGGATGTGCAACAAAAATTAGGGTGATTGCTGGTATTGCTGTTCAGATAGTTTCAATTAGATGTCCATGAGGTATATTTCGGTTTGTATAAGCAATAAATTGTATGTATGTAAGGCTGTAGCCTACAATTACTGTAATTCGTAATAATAAAACCATAGTATGGTCGTGGAAGAACGATAATTGCTCCATTAATGGTGAGGCTCCATCTTGAAGTGATAAATTTGATCATGTTGACCTTATGATTTCTAATATAAAGTCAAACCTTTATTTGTAGATCTTAAATCTGCTGCACTAATTGGCCATATTAGGCTCTAGAAATTAATGATAATTCTGAGTAACTATGTTCTGCAGACAGATTATTTTGTAACCATTCTGTTGATCTACTTATATTAGCTCTAAATATGATTGTTCTGTTTGTAGCTATTCTTTCTCATATGATTACAATAAATATAATGACTCTTGCAATAGAAATTGTAGTCCTAATTCTTGAAACTACATTTCATGATGCGTATGCATCCAGGTAGTCTGAGTGTTGCCGTGGTATTCCTGCTAATACTAAGAAGTGTTATGGGAAGAATGTCAATTTTACTCCAATGAATATAACTGTGAACTGAATTTTTAACTATGTATTGTTTATGGTTAGCCCTGTAAACAGTGATTATCATTGAATAACACCCCCTATAATTGCAAATACTGCTCCTATAGATAATACATGGTG
Source organism: Schistocerca americana (assembly GCF_021461395.2). Lineage (NCBI taxonomy): Eukaryota > Metazoa > Arthropoda > Insecta > Orthoptera > Acrididae > Schistocerca > Schistocerca americana. Next base: position 230,450,092 of record NC_060123.1, read on the forward strand.
GAAGTGGGCTACTACATTATATGTATCATGCAATACAATGTGAAGGGGTGAATCTGCTAATACTAATCCTGTTAATCCACCAATTGTAAATAGGAAAATAAGCCCTAGAGCTCATAATAATTGTGGGTTAAACTTGAATTTAGTTCCATACAATGTAGCTAATCATCTGAATACCTGAATTCCTGTAGATACAGTAATAATTATTGTTGCTGATGTGAAGTATGCTCATGTATGAACATCCATTCCTACTGTAAATATATGATAAATCGTATTAATCCACTTGATAGTGTACCATAAATTATACTTAGTGTTCTGAATGATTAAATTTTCCCCCTTTCTTGGCATACAATGTGTGAAGTAATACCAAATCCTGATGAAATAAAAATGTAATCTTATGGGTGTCCAAAGAAACAAAATAAATGTTGATATAGTATTGGATCTCTCCCTCCAGCAGGGTCAAAGACTGATGTGTTTAAGTTTCCATCTGTTAGTATTATGGTAATACCCCTGCTAAAACAGGAAGTGAAAGAAGAAGCAGAAGGGCTGTGAGCTGAAAATGTAATTCATATATAATAATAAAGTATAATTATGGTTAGTACAACTATGATTGCTATGTTGTTTACTCTAAGTGATTGTATAACAATCCATTTTGGCAGGAACCCCAGGAATGGTGGTAAACCTCCTATGGATAAGAGTGATAAGAATATTATAAATTTAATTTCAGTTTTTATGTTTCTGGCTGAGTAAATTTGGTTTATAAAGAATAAATTTATTTGCTTAAATAGTAAAACTATAATTAGTCTTAGTAAAAAATAAATATTAAAATATAATTCCCAGGTGTTTTCTCTAATGGTCAGAGATCTGATTATTCAGCCTAAATGTCTAATTGAGGAGTACGCTAGAAGTTGTCATAGAGATGTTTGATTTAAGCCTCCTATTGCTCCAATGATAATTCTTAAAATGATAATGGTTCAAATAAATGTTCTTAGTTGAGTACAATACGATAGTACTATTATTAGGGCAATTTTTGTCGTGTTATTAATGTCAAGCAGTTTTTTTCAGCTTGAACCACCTATGACTTCTGGGAATCAAGAATGGAAAGGCTCAGCCCCAATCTCTAATACTAATCTGGATCTGATTATTATTGAGATAATAAATTCTCTTTCTCATCCTATTGGATATTTTATTTGAATCAGCAGAATTGAAAATAATAGTATTGTTGATGTTATTGCTTGGACAATAAAATATTTAATTGATGATTCACTTATCATTATGTTCTTATTTCTTGTTAAAAGTGGAATAAATGAAAATAAGTTGATCTCGAGTCCTGTTCAAATCCCAAACCAGGAATTTGATGAAATGGACAGGATTGTTCCTATAATTTATGTTGATAGGAAGAGAAGTTTTGTAAAGTTGTCAGTCATTAAAAGGAAGGGGAATGGTACCTCTATAAATGGGATATGAACCGATTAGCTTGAATAGCTTACCTTTTTGCATTAAGATGTGTGATGCACATTAGTTTTTGATATTAAGGAGAGTAGTTTAATTCCATCTTATGTTATATGTCTAATGAAGGTAATTTTATATACTTGATTGATCCTATCAAGGTAAGCCTTTAATCACACACATCATTTGTTTTTGTATTTAACAAATAAATTAAAAGTTTCTTAAAAATTAATTTGTGTGTAATTTTGTTTATCTTGTATTAAACTGTTGTGGATTTTAGCAATTTTCGTTTTATTTATATACATATACAATAAATAATTTATATTAAAATAACACATTTAATTACATACATACTTATAAGATTCTTATTAATATTAAATGATTATTTTAATACATACATGAGGGCTATCCAAAAAGTACATTACGTTTTGGAATTAAAAATAAATAAAATATTGGACATTTTTTTTATTATATACAGATGAAAGCCACACTTAAATACTACTTTTCTACATAGTTGCCATCTAAATTATGGCACTTATCATAGCGATGGACGAGCTTGGAAATTCTTTCGTCGTAAAATTCGTCCACCTCTGCCTTCAACCACGTGGTTACCTCTTCTTGAAGCTGTGCGTCGTCATCAAAATGCTGCATAGCCAACCACTTCTTCATTGCTGGAAATAAGTGGAAGTCGTTTGGTGCCAGGTCAGGACTGTACGGCGGATGAGGAAACAACTCCCACTTAAAAGATGCGAGAACTTCACGAGTGGCATTTGCTGTGTGGGCCCAGGTTTTGTCATGAATCAGCAAGATCTTTGAGCCCAACTTTCCGCTGTGCTTGTTTTGTATTGCTCTTCTGAGGTTGTGCAGAGTTTGGCAATACCTTTGAGAGTTTATTGTAGTGCCTCTTTCCATGAAATCCACAAATGTCGTATTTCTACCGGGTTACTTATTAACCACGTGGTTGAAGGCACAGGTGGCCGAATTTTACAACGAAGGAATTTCCAAGCTCGTCCATCGTTGCGATAAGTGCCTTAATTTAAATGGCAACTATGTAGAAAAGTAGTATTTAAGTCTGGCTTTCATCTGTGTATAATAAAAAATTTTCCAATACTTTATTTATTTTTTATTCCAAAACGTAATGTACTTTGTGGATAGCCCTCGTATTTACCTAGGACTATTGCTACTAATGTTTTTAACTTAAAATAGGTTTTAGTATTATAAATTACATAACCAATTGTAATTAATACTTTATATTATTATAACTGGATATAATAAATAACATTAATTTTATTTAATGTAAATTATTGTTTTAATAATAACCAATTGTTTAAATTATAATATTATTATTATTTAATTATCAGTGAATAGATTATTAAATTTAAGTTAATTTAATATAAAGGTAATTTTTTGTGAATAACTTATTGTAATAAATTACATATTTGTATCAGATATATTTATTATATTATTTAATCTTTCTTTATTATTAGTAAAAAGAAAGATGAAATAGAGAGATGTAATATAAAAATTTATTGGTATACAGGTTCCATATTTATCTTTCCTTATATATAAAGGACAAGTTGTTATGGTCATGAATGGGGTGTGGTTTTGTTCTTATTTTTCCCTTTTTTATATTCTTTAAATATTAGTATTTCTTCTTTTCTCTCATGTTGTTTAATTTTTTTATTTCTCTTGTTTATTCCTAAAAGTTTTATTCTTTCTTGTTTATTCACTTTTCACTTGTATTATAGATAAGTTTCATTAAACTAAATTTTCGTTTTGCAGTAATTTGATTTAATTATCAAGTGATCTTAGATTCAGTATTGGAATAATTTCTGCCAGCAGCCATGGTTATACGATTGATACAAGTAAATATTATTTGTTAAATCAGTTGTTTATATTATTTGGGCTAAAATATAAATTTTTAAGATGAAATCTTAAAATTTATTTATAGCTCTTTTTATGAATCGGTGAAATTTAAACAATAAACTGGGATTAGGTACTCTGTTATTTTCAATGTTAACTATACTTACCAGGGTAATATTAGTTAAGGTCTTTAAACCCAAAGAATTTGGCAGTAACTCATTCCATTAAGAGGAAACACACCTGTGATTGATAATACACGATTTACTCTACTTAATTTACTTGTTTGTATCTCTCCTTTATGAGAAAATCTTTTTAAAGCTATAATTCTCAGGATTTATAATTATAAAATATTTCAGATCAAGGTACAGCTTATAGATAAAAGGAGGAGGGTTACTATAGATTTTTGTTTATAATGGCTTTGATGGTGGAATACTGTTGATGAAGGTAGATTTTGTAGTAATTTGATTTATTTAATTGAACTGATATTGGCTCTGAGGTGTGTACACTTTGTCTGTCACTCTCATTATTGATTACTCTATTTGAATTATTTTAAGGTACCTTCAATTTAGATGAGATAAGTTGTAACATAGCAGATGTAGTGGGAAGTGTATCTAGGAAGAAGTTCAAGATATAACTTATGATTAAAGTATTTCACTTATACTGAAATTTTTTCTGTGCAAATCAGGATGTTTTGATTATTTATTTTATTATATTGATTTTTCGTTTATTTAATTATATAATATAAATAATTTTGTTGTTTTATTTCTTCATTTATTTTACAGAACTGATTTTTTAAGTTATAGTATATTGGTAGTGTAAGTGTTTTATGAAATTTATTAGAGTAGATTTTATTTGTTGTACCTTTTGTGTCAGGCTTTATCAAAATTTTAGTATTTATATTACTTGTTTCAATTCATGTTGATTTATAAATAATTTATAGTTAATGTGTCATAAATATTGTTAAATTATTTATGGAAATGAGATGTTAATCATTTCCTAAGGTATCTAGTTTCTTAAGAAAAAATTTAATTTTTTAAAGCTGATTGTGTTTATTTAATTTTTCAAATATAAATAGTAACTTATTTATTCTTTAAGGGATAAGCTTTAAAGTTATTAACCTATAATTTGCTTTTTTAAACATAATAGTAGGCTTTAAACCAGCTACCTTTAAGATTACATTTTAGTTGATTATTTTAAGTTTTGATTTTATAATTACATTAGATTTTGTATTAAGATTCTTACTTTAATTTATTAATCTTTATAGTAATGATAGAATGAGTATATTTACTTATATAAGAATTTTACCCTTTAAAGCCACACCGGATTAACCAAGTGGTCTCAGGTGCTGCAGTCATAGACTGTGTGGCTAGTCCTGGCAGAGGTTAGAGTCATCCCTTGGGCATGGTTGTGTGTGTTTATCTTTAGGATAATTTCGGTTAAGTAGTGTGTAAGCTTAGAGACTGATGACCTTAGCAGTTAAGTCCCATAAGATGCCACACACATTTGAAAATTTTTTTTCCCTTTAAACTTATTGTAAGGAACTAGGCAAAATTGATTTTCGCTTGTTTATCAAAAACATATCCTCCTGAAAATATTTTGAGGCCTGGCCTTCTCACTGAGCGAATTTTTAAAGAGCCACAGTATTTTGGTCATGCAAAGGTAGCATAATCATTAGTATCTTAATTAGTAGCTGGAATGAATGGCTTGGCGAGAAATCAACTGTCTCCTAATAAATTTTTGAATTTATTTATTAAATCAAAAGGCTTAAATATATCTTTAGGATGAGAAGACCCTATAGAGCTTAACATTTTACTTTTATATAGTTTTTTTATTGGTCTTTCTATATTTAATAATAATGTTTTGTTGGAGTGACATAAAGAATAAATAAACTCTGCATTATTGTACCATTGATTTATGTTTGTTGTTTTGATCAATAATTTATGATCATAAGATTAAGTTACCTTATGGATAACAGTGTAATTGTTTTTGAGAACTCATATTGACAAAACAGAATGCAACCTCGATCTTGGATTAGGAAAAATTTTCGGTGCAGGAGCCCAATCATTAGGTCTGTTTGACCTTTAAATTGTTACAAGTTCTGAGTTCAGACTGGCGTGAGCCGGTCGATTTCTATCCTAAGATTATTAACCCATATTACTACAAAAGGACCATATGGTTAAAAAATTTTAATGTTATTAATTAATATCAACTGGGTTACTATTTTGACAGATTAATGTGTTGAATTTAGTATTCATTTATGTAGAGTTTTTCTACAAATAGTACTGATACTTTATGATTTGTTTATCTTTATTCTGAAATTTATTTTGCTGGTTATTTGTGATATATACTCTGTCGTAGTGTTGAAGTATAGTTCTACGCACAAAATTTTTGTAAATATCGTCAAGTGCCATAATTTCAGTTTTCATTTATATCTCTCTTTTGAAGAATCGAAACATGTGCTCAAACCTAGAGATTCTGCAAATGTTATTGCACTACTACTATGGAATGCAGGCAATTCAGAAATGCAAGGTTTTGTCGTCATTTTATGAACTTACACAAAATTTATATTGTCCTTGGCTTCATTGCTGTTGGCCATATCAGTATAAACATCTTCAGTACGTTCGAAATGGCAGTTTTTGATTATTTTTGTATGTCTTTCCAACCTTCATGCAGTTCGACTGAAGTAGTACTGCACGTAGGCTCTTGCTCCTGCATTTCGCTCACTACCAAGCACACATCATTGCACTGTTCCATGGAAAACTGACATGACAGGTCAATGCATGATATAGCACAGAAATACAGGACATTCAGCTGGCGGTGACCAATGTACATGAGGCAACAAAGCTATGAGGCAGGTGAATCACAGCACTTAAAAGGTAGCATATGTGACCTCAAAGTGTCTGCTTTTATGACGGCCACTGTTCTAACAGACTGGATCCTACCGTGTAACTTTACCCAACTCTGATTTTAAAAATATCCATGTTACAACCAAGAAGACATGTATTTTTGTTCTTTGATTATGCAACAGTGAACAATGAGAATGTCGATTGTGAAGAAAAAATCCAGAATAGATATCTTTTCAATTAACTCATCTCTCACAGCATATTTATTGTTATACTACATCACCTAGATGTTATGACAAAAATATTCAGTTGTTTTCGATCTTATTTTATTTTCATGGCGACATACTTACATTTTCGTCAGGTACTTGTTGAGGCCTTTCTTCCACACTTCAGTTCCAAGAATGTGTTCTATCATCCTTAGTACTGAGCCAGCTGTGGAATAAAAGATTTTGAGCGAGATTTTGGAATTAGTAATCGAGTACAACTATTTGTAAGTACTATTAGCTTCAACACAGAATCATCTACACAATTAAGTTCAAAATAATATTTTTCTATGTTTCTCTCTGGTAAATCATTTCATGCATATGCACAGACACATAACCTCCATGATTACATAGGTAGCTACTGATTGTGCTATCACATTAAATGAGAAATAAGATGACAGGGGTCGTACTACGCAGCTGTTAATAGCTTTCAGTGTTCCCATCTCAATGGGACATGTCAGAACAATACTTGAGTTCTATACCTGAGGTGTTATTTAAGTTGAGAATGATTTAGAAAATAGTAGATTATGCAGTCTTGTTTCTGTACAAAAGGAAAGGTACAATAATGTCAAGAAAAGAATTATCCTTACATCATAACAAACTTAAAATCAGTTTGTGGAATGGGGAGAGGAACTAAATAACACCAAATTGGGAATGGTAGGGTTATTACAAGTACTATGGAATATTGAAGAAATAGAGTTTTATTACATAGGAAAAGAAGAACAGAAAATTTTAACGTGAATGTATGACAAAAGCTGAAGAACGATTTTTCATTGCAAAGTTTCAATTAATAATGTATCAGACACCTCAAAAATTAATGGATTTTTCCATAAAGAACATGCTAGTCTCGAAATTGTCTTAATTATATAATTTGTATAATAACGTATAAATGTATAACATGGATTTGATGTGGACTGAATCCAACTAAAATGAAAGTAATTGCATTGTATAAAAAAAGAAACTTTAATAATAATTTCAATAATTTAATAATAATTTCAGTTAATTATAGAATATTAAATATAAAGCAAGAAATAAACAACTTACAAGAGAAATCAAGAGTTTCATGCCAATGGTAACAAGAATATTACAGAACACACTGAATCAAATAGAACTATTTGCTTATGATCTTGATAGGATGACAGAAAGTAGAAAGGAAATTTGATTAGGGATACATCTGAAACCAGTAAGACTGGGAAGAAAACAAAATAGTATCTTACTTTGAAGAGACATATCATTTAATAAGTTCAGAGGGTTAGAGGCACAATGAAGAACAACAGAGAGACAACTGTATAGCCAATTGAAGCTATACTTAAAAGGTGGCATAGTTGAAGAGATGGATAAGAAATTTATATATTTAATAATGAAAATCATGACAATATATGTATTAATTCCTACAACAAAACTACTTATTTAAAAATGTTAAAATAAAGTACTATCACATAATAGTGAAAGTACGATGTATAAATCGCAAAAATGTTTAGCATTGAATTACAAAAATGAAAAATTAGAACTATAACAAAAAGGATAAATAAGGAAAACGTTAGGTCTACTAAAATGTCGTAATTTTGGAATTAAGAAGTAACTATCAAAAAATGAAAAAAATTGCTATTCTATGGACAGATTTACGTAATGGATGACAAGGATCTTCAAATATCTTTGATAAAAAGTGAACAACTGTCTGGATTCATGATGTCAAAAAAAAATGTTTTGGTAAGAAACAGCATTAGACAAGAAGAAGTGAAGGAAAGAGAAATGTTTAGGAGGAGTGTTTTCAAGGGATGGAACATTTCCAAGGGGGTAAGGGAAAGAGAACACACTGTAAGCGGCCTGAAGAAAGGAAGGAAACCACAGTATAACAGCCAAGGAATACTAAAAGAAAAGGAAGGAGCAATGAAAGATGAATTACAATTTGCAATGCATTCCCTAGAAGGCTGTAACGTTGAGAGCAAAGATTGTCATTCTGGAAGTTATGACATGTGAGGTACGCAAAACTGTTCAAGATATATGAAAAGGAAAGGAGGCAAAAGATATTAAATTGTTAATGATGAAGAGTTGTAAAATTATTTACAAATATCTGAGGATGAAGAGAATTTATTGAAATGGGAACAACTGTGTAATTCGTATAATACACAGGAGAAAACAGAAAGCTGTAGACGTAACAGCCACTCACCGTTACGTACAAGATATTCACAAAAATATCACATACCACATAAAACAATACCATGTTGGGAACGCAAAGGAACAAGCTCTCTTTAGAAGCGTATACAACACCCTAATCTGCAAGTCTTGAAACAAATTAAGTGATGGAACAATGAATATGTATTTGAGATTTATAGCCATAATCTTCATGTCTTGAAACAAATCATGTGATGGAACAATGAGTATGTATTTGAGATTTATAGATTCTGAGAATGTTTTCCACTCGGCTTCAACGAGATCTGTAGTGACAGCCCTTAAGAAATGAAACACTGACGCAAATTATGTTAATGTACTGAAGAGCATATACATGTCAGTTCTGATTATGTGTCAGACTTCATCTAGACAACGAGGAATTCTCATCCGGAATGTGAAAACATAAAGACATCTCATATCATAAGAAAAGTTCTCAGAAGTTCTAGATACATTTTTCAGATATTTAAAAGGGGGGAAACAAATATGGAATACGCATTAATGGAACACTACTTCTTCTTCTTCTTCCTCCCATTTCTCTAGAGATTATATGCAGGATTTCCCAGAAATATTTCAATAAACATCGAGAGATAACGTTATAGGAAGGGCAACCAGTGTCTTGTAGTCATCTTGGGTACTAATGAAATGCTTCAAATGTATTTAGTCGTTTGATGTTGGACCACTACCGGTTTTGTAGCACTAAAAGCCGCATCTTCAGGTGAACATCTGCGTAACGATGGAGCCACAAGGAATAACAGCCCTGAGATATACAATGGCATGGTAAATTATTTTAAGATTTAATTTTTTTTAAATATTAAAAACTTTTACACGAGGATATCGAAATGTTAGTACTCACATAAATAAGACATTAAAGCGGAACAGCTCGGAACCTTTTTACCCAAGATTCGTTGTCCGTCAGAACGAAATACCGCTAAAAGACGGTATGTCATAGAATAAAACAGCCAAATTCCAATATAACGGATGGGCCTAAACAAATCATACAATGGTGATCCATTACTAAGGAGAAAATAAGTGAAACTATTAAGACTTAATTTTGGGCCAGAGTGAAAAACCAGTAAGTGGTTGCTACAAAATGGATTGGTGTTCTACCTGTACCAAATCCGTCAAGTACATAGCTATTGACGGAAAAACGGAACTTGAAAACCGCACTTACAACTTTTCCGATCTTTACGAAACCGCGAACAGCGTATGCGGCCACGTGCTCTGTCATACTGAAAGCAGCAAAATAACACTTTGTCTGTGGACGGCTCGCTCATGCGCTGATGATGCGCGGGCTCGACCGAGGGATACACGAATGGTGAATGAGAACAAGGAATATTGGGATAAATAGTTTTTATGTTTTGTTGTTGTTTTGGGGAGGAGACCAGACAGCGAGGTCATCAGTCTCATCAGATTAGGGAAGGACGGGGAAGGAAGTCGGCCGTGCCCTTTCAGAGGAACGTCCTGGCATTTACCTGGAGCGATTTAGGGAAATCACGGAAAACTTAAATCAGGATGGCTGGACGCTTGATTGAACCATCGTCCTCCCGAATGCGAGTCCAGTATGCTAGCCGCTGCGCCACCTCACTCGGTGGATAAATAGTACAAAAACTTTTTTTCGAAAAACAGTCTGTGGAATAACAATGTAATAGTGACAGCTGACATACTTTTCGTTAATAACGCCAGTAAGTTTTGCTAAAGCTAGAGCGTGAAAGAGGAACATCATATGCATATTTTACGGCAACGAAACAGGTCTGCCAGCAGTGTCCACTGAACAAGCTTTTAAAAAAACTGTAAGAAATTTAAAATTCTAAAAAATATTGTTTCATAAAAATGTTTAGAAGAGTTTTTGTACTTTTTATCCCAATATTCCATGTCCTAAGCGGCCGGGGTGGCCGAGTGGTTCTAGGCGCTACAGTCTGGAACCGCGCGACTGCTGCGGTCGCAGGTTCGAATCTTGCCTCGGGCGTGGATGTGTGTGATGTCCTTAGGTCAGTACGGTTTAAGTAGTTCTAAGTTCTAGGGGACTGATGACCTCAGAAGTTAAGTCCCATAGTGCTCAGAGACATTTGAAACATTTGAACCTTGTTCTAATTCACCATTCGTGTATCCACCAAAAGACCGCCTATCATCGCGCATCATCAGTACATGAACGAGCGTTCCACAGGCAAGCTGTTTACTTTCCTGCCGTCAGTAAGACAGAACACACGGGTGCGTCCCCTTTTCGCGATTCCGTATAAATCAGAGAAGCAGTAAGTGCGGTTTTCAGGTTCTGCTTTTCCGTCAGTAGCTATTTACTTGACAGATTTGGTCCAGGTAGAACATCCCTCTAATTCGTGGCAACCACTTATTGGTTTTTCACTGTGGCTCAAAATTAGTTCGTAACAGTTTCATTTATTTTCTTCTTAATTGTGGATCACTGTGGTATGATTTGCTTAGGCCCATCCACTATATTGGAATCCGGCTGTTTTATTCAATTACATACAGTCATTTTTAGCGGTGTTTTGTTCTGACAGACAACGAATGTTGGGTAAAAAGATTCCGAATTTCTCCGCTCTAATTTCTTAGTTATGTGAGTAATAATATTTTGATGTTCTCGATTACAAGTTTTTGATATTTAAAAAAATTTTAATCTAAAATAATATGCCATACCAGTGGAAATCTTAGGGTTATTATTCCTTCCGCATTTATTGTTATATAGACGTTCACTTGAAGACGTGGCTTTTAGTGCCACGAAACCGGTAGTGATCCAACGATAAAGGACTAAATACAGCTGAAGTGGTTTGTTAATACCCAAGATGTAAACTTCGAGAGGTTGTAGAGAGTGTTTTGAGACACAATCGAGGGTAGAAACCCGTGTCCGGAGACGTCACCCAAGCAGTTATAGCGACTGACTGTCACGATTGCCAGAGGAGAAGATGGAGCTAGCTACTGCACAAGAAGACTTTGTCTCCTACGAATGCAATGCTCTACGAGGGCTATTCGGAAAGTAAGGAACGATAGGTCGCGAAATGGAAACCACAGTGAATATCAAAACTGTTTTATTTGCAACAGTTAGCTACAATACCCAGCTGCTTATCTCCATAGTCGGCGATCGGACTTACAGGTTTGTCGTAGCGTTGTACCAAATTTCCAATACCCTCGATATAGAAGGCAGCTGACAGTGCTTTCCGCCAATTGTCTGCGCTGGCCTACAGCTCGTTGTCTGTGACAAAATGTTGTCTTCATAGCCAGTGGCTCATGTGAGCAGAGATGAAACTCAGAGGGAGACAATTACAGGCTGTATTGTGGGTAATCAAACGTTTCCAATTGAAAACGTTGCAGGAGCATCTTCATTGCCCCTGCAGAATGCGGCTGGGAATTGTCTTGAAGAAGAAAACGCACGACAGTTATGTAATGTTGGCTGCATAGCTTCAGGGGAAATTTCTTACCAGGCCCTCGTACTTGGCGGGAGACACTATTGTTCTATGTATCTTTATGTGTTCCCAGAACTAAAATAAACGACGTAACGCGATCGACGGGCGTACTAGAGACACTGCCGAATATACCTGTGCAAAACTTCATCGGATTTTCACTGTGCTTTCCATTTCGTGACCGATCGTTCCTTACTTTCCGAATAACCACAGTATTACCTCGGTGGACGACGGTATCGGACACGGATTCACATCTGCAATTTATTGTTCTCCTGGAACTCTCTAAAATCTACAAGGTTTTCCGGTATACCCCGATGTGAGTTACGAGAATTGCTGATACGTCTCGTGTGAAAGTGTCTTCATCAGTAAACAGTATTAACGGGATTACTTGGCGGTTTGCAATTAGCCAGCGAGAAAATTACAATCGTCTACCTTTGTCGCCTTTTGGAAGTATTGATTCTGCGGTGGATAATAAGGATAGAGGCCCTGAACACCTAATGTCCGAGACAGTCTTGTATGTGGACCATCGGCACATTTTGAAATTCTTTGTGTGTGTTTGTTGAAGAATAATGTCTTTTGATTCGTCCAAACTGTGTTCATTTGCACGTTGGGATGACGCATGTCTGTTGGGGACTGCAACCGTCTCGCGCTGTTCAGTGAAAACACGAGTACTTACTCTTGAGTCTGGTATTCTGGGGTTAGGATATCGGCTGCTGTATTTCCTACAAGCAGCAGCGTTTCCATTGCAAAATTTGCACAATAACATCACATTGCCACACTCATCGTTTGTAAACACGAGCAGAATGCTGTAACGATACAGTAGAATTTGGAAACAAGTCACATTCACCGTTGAAAAATTCAGTTACGTAAACTCAAGAAGAACTTCACAGCTTGATCTTCAGAACAAAAATGACAGTCGGTATATGCGAGGGTGGGTCAATAATAAGTCCAAACTGGGATAGAGAGACCAAAGTCGCGTGTACAATATATCCTCTTCGTAAATTTAAACACTTATCCATCTTTCGTCAAGGTGTTGAATGCCTGTAGCACAGAACTCTTAGGCCAGCGTTCGCATGGAACGAATGATCTCTTGGGGATATAACAAGTTTACTCGGTTTCTTACATTTCTGCAACCCACAAGACCGATATGTCATGGGGGTAGCAAAATACCCCTAGAAAGGGAAACAATATGCCAAGATACACAAGAATTAAAGACAATAGCTGTCTGTGGCATTGATTTACATCAATGGGGCTAACTTAAAATCTGTGCGAGGTAGGGATTCGAAGCAGGATCTCTGGCTTACTAGGCAGAAGCCCTGACTGCTACGCTATTCGGACACAGTGATCACCACAATCGCACCACATATATAATTAAGGCGATCGCGGCCAATGATGCATATGCACACCAAGTTCGAAATGTTACGGGACTCGGCCAGATGCCGCGTGTAATGAGGCTAATGAGCAGGGGCACTACATCAGTAGTGTGTGGTATATGAGGGGCGTTTGAAATGTTCGTGCAAATATAAAAACTACTTACGTGTCTGGGGAAAACCTTATTTATTTTTCGACATAGTCTCCTTTCAGACTTATACACTTCCTCCAACGCTGTTCTAATTTTTTGATCCCTTCCGAATCATAGTAATTGTCCAACTTTGCAAATTAGCTATTAGTTGTTGCAATCACCTCATCGTTTGAGTAAAATCTTTGTCCCGCCAGCCATTTCTTCAAATTGGGGAGCAAATAGTAGTACAAGGGAGCCAAGTCTGGAGGCCACAACTGCTGAGGTGTGTGCTGGTGCATTGTCGTGATGGAAAAGGACTTTTTCGCGGCCAAATCGGCGGCGTTTTTCTTGCAGCTCGGATTTAAAACGCTCCAATAACAATGAATAATATGCACCTGTAATAGTTTTGCCATTTTCCAGATAGTCGATGAGGATTATCCCTTGCGAATCCCAAAATACAGTCACCACAACCCTTCCTGCCGAAGGAATGGTATTCGCCTTTTTTGGTACAGATTCTCCCTTGGTAACCCATTCTTTAGATTGTTCTTTGGTCTCAGGAGTATAGCAATGTATCCATGTCTCATCCACAGTGACCAAACGACGCTTAAAGTCCTGCGGATTCTTCCTGAATAGCTGCAAACCATCCTTGCAACACTTCACACGATTCCGTTTTTGGTCATGCGTGAGCAATCGCGGAACCCATCTTGCGGATAGTTTTCTCATGTCCAAATGTTTATGCAAAATATTACGTACCCGTTAATTCGAGATGCCCACAGCAATAGCAATCTGACGCACCTTAACTCTTCTGTCATCCATCACCATATCATAGATTTTATCGATGATTTCTGGAGTCGTAACCTCCACAGGGCGTCCAGAACGTTCAGCATCACTTGTGCCCATATGGCCACTCCGAAAATTTTGAAACCACTTATAAACTGTTCTAATCGAAGGTGCAGTGTCACCGTAATGTTTATCAAGCTTCTCTTTAATCTCCTGAGGCGTTTTGCCTTTCATAAAGTAATGTTTAATCACCACACGAAATTCTATTTCGTCCATTTTTTGACAATCACTCGACTTCCTTGATTCACACGAATGCCAAACATAAAGGAATAGACCAATATGGCTGAAACGTGGTGTGCGTTCTTTCCAAAGATGCTACTAACCAAACATGACCTCGATACACGCCGGTGCTGCCATCTCTTGGACTTTGCACGGACTTTTCAAACGCCCCTCGTAAGTTGATAATTCGACTCTGACAGGAGAAATACTAGGGTAGCCCGTGCAGGTGCAGGGACCACTGTGTCCGAATGGTGTAGTGGTCAGTACATCTTCCTGGTAAGCAGCAGATACGGTTCCAGAACCCAGTCTGCCACACATTTTCAATTTACCCCATTGATATAAATCAGTGCCCAGTGGCAGCTAATGTCATTAACTCTTTTTGTGTCTTGATACATAGTGACTGCAGGATCAAAACTGTCTCTGTTCTTTCGGACTTACCGAAAGAACGGACACCACATATCAAAATAATGTGCCCTGTTTTGTGTTTTGTTGAATTCATGTATCCAGCCTATACAAATACTTCCATGAAACATAATTTTAACCATATATAGGATGAATTTCGCTATGGACATGCTTTATGACACTCTTTCGGCTGAAGTCGGGTACACACACTTGCCATCTTGGTCTGACAGCATATCATTAATCATTGGCCGCCGAATACTGACTATCGGCTACCTTCCACGCAACATGTGCTGCCACCTTTTAGAAACTTGTAGCCGAGAAATTTAAAAAGATGTCGGTATTCCGGAATTTTATTTATTGACCCACAATTGTACTCAAAAATGGTTCAAATGGCTCTGAGCACTATGGGACTTAACATCTGAGGTCATCAGTGCCCTAGAACTTAGAACTACTCAAACCTAACTAACCTAAGGACATCACACACATCCATGCCCGAGGCAGGATTCGAACCTGCGACCGTAGCGGTCGCACGGTTCCAGACTGTAGCGCCTAGAACCGCTCGGCCACACCGGCCGGCACAATTTTACTATTGGTCCTCAAACAGCGTTACTGAAGCTGTTGGAGCAGCACATCATGTGACCACGGTACAGGAGAGCGCGGAGGCGTTACCTTTGGCGTAAGCGATGTTGTCGAACTGGTCCGAGATCTGGGCCTGCGTGAGCACGTCGTCCTCTTGCGGCGTCATGGCGCGAGTGCTGAGGCGGCAGTCAGCAGACAGGCCCAGCTGCAACTCATCCAGCACAAATTGCTCGTCCAGACGCCACTCCGTCTCCACCTGTCAAAACACAAAGTGGAACATACCGAAACAGCACCAAAGTAGAAGCGCTGTGATCGTCAACCATAAGGTTTGATACAATTGCGTAAGCTCCCACGATCTGCTTCAGTTCGAATAAAATCCTTTTGGGCCTGAGATGACGTCAGTTTGAAACCAAAAACAGATTTTAAACCGATCTTTCGCCCCTCTTTGAAGTGGTACTCTTCACAGCCACTAAACTGTTGGTTTCGAGAAATGGTCTATCGTTCTATTTCGGCTGCCGGCTGTCTTAGTCCAATGGGCTTCGTGTGTTCGCCAGTCAGAAGCTCCTCAAGGTACGACTTTATTTTGTTTTCTGGGTCATCAGTCTTCTGACTGTTTTGATGCAGTCCTTTGTGAGTTCCTCTTCTGTGGCAAGCTTTCCATGTCAAGGTAGGACTTGTAGCCTACGTCCTCACTTATCTACTGGATGTATTCCAACCTCTGTTTTCCTCTACAGTTTTTACCCTCTACAGCTCCCTCTAGTTCCATGGAAGTTATTCCCTAACGTTCTATCGGATGTCCCTCCATCCTGTCACTTCTTCTTGCCGGTATTTTCCATATATTCCTTTCCTCGCCCATTCTACAAAGAACTCCCTCATTCCCTATCTTACAAGTCCCCTTAATTTTCAACGTTCTTCTGTAGCACCACATCTCAAAAGCTTCGATTCTCTTCTGTTTCGGTTTTCTCTACTACATATTGATGTGCTCCAAACGTACATTCTCAGAAATTTCTTTCTCAAATTAAGACCTATGTTTGATAATAGTAGACTTCTCGTGGCCAGGATTGCCCTTTTTTACCAGCGCTAACTTGCTTTTTATATCCTCCTTGCTTCGTTCGCCATGAGTTACTTTGTTGCTTAGATAGCAGAATTCCTTAACTTCATGTATATCGTGAACACCAGTTCTGATGTAAAGTTTCTTGCTGTTCTCATTTCATCTACTTCTTATTACTTTCGTATTTATTTGGTTTACTCCTGTTCCATATTCTGTACTCATTACCATTCACACCACTCAGCAGATCATGTAATTCTTCTTCACTTTCACTGACTACAGCTATGTAATCAGCGAATCTTATCATTAATATCCTTTCACCCTGAATTTTAATCCCTCTCTTGAAGCTTTCTTTTATTTCCGTCACTGCTTCTCCGTCCGCCCCAATAGCTGAGTGGTCAGCGTGACGGATTGCCGTCCTCTGGGCCCGGGTTCGATTCCCGGCTGGGTCGGAGATTTTCTCCGCTCAGGGACTGGGTGTTGTGTTGTGTTCATCATCATTTCATCCCCATCCGGCGTGCAGGTCGCCCAATGTGGCGCCGACTGTAATAAGACCTGCGATATGGCGGCCGGACCTGCCCCGCGAGGGGCCTCCCGGCCAATGACGCCAAACGCTCATTTCCATTTCCACTGCTTCTCCGATGTGTAGGTCGAACACCAGAGGAGAAAGACTACATCCCTGTCTTACACCCTTTCTAATTCTACCACTTCGTTCTTGGTCTTTCACTCGTATTGTTCCCTCTTCGTTCTTGTCCATCCTGTATACTGCCGTCTTTCCCTACATTTTATCCTTATTTTTCTCAAAATTTCGAGCATCTTGCACCGTTTTTCACTGTCGAAAGCTTTTTCCAGATTGACAGATCGTATGAACGTCTCATGATTTTTCCTGGGTCTTGCTTCCATTATCAACCGCATCGTGAGAACTGTCTCCCTGGTGCCTTTACCTTTCCTAAAGCCAAACTGATCGTCATCTAACAGATCCTCAATTTTCTTTTCCATTCTTCTTTATATTATTCTTGTCAGCAACTTGGGTTGATGAGCTGTTAAGCTGATTGTGTATTCTCACACTTGTCTCTCTGCGCTATCTCTGAGATTTTTTGGATGAGCTTTTTCTGAAAGTCTGCTGTACATCGGCAGTCTTATACACTCCACTCACCATCATGGATGGTCATTTTGTCGCTACTTACTCCAATTACTTTACAAATTCCAGTGGAATTGACTACCCCTTCTGCCTTATCTGATCTTAAGCTGGCATTTAAATTCTCATTCTAATGCTGGATCCCCTTCCTCTTCCCTGTAAAACGGTATAAACAAGCGGCGACAGAAAAATTGTCTTGCAGTATCGATGTCTTGCTACAGGTAAACGCAAGCCCGCGTAGAAGGCAACGATTCGTTGTTGCGAGAGTAGAAGAGACCCTCTGTGTAACTAGCAATGACGTCAGGTTGTTAGCTTGTTAAAAAAAACTTAACTGACGCTTTTTAGACATGCTCTTAGGCAGAAAAATAGAAAAAATGGTATAAACTTTCGTGTGAACTGGTAGTGCTACAGACTTCGGTACTACAGTTACCACTTGACACGATACTTTTTATGAGGTTTGTTTGCACCATACCCGAAAAGCACCAATGAGGTATTCACACTCCCTGACAAAAGAAGCAAACCATCTAGAAGGAAAGTATACTTGACAGGTCAGAGGGTATGTGATGTTATATTATTGATTACAAAGTAGAGTCAAATTTTCAAAAATCTTCGTACTACAGGCTCTCTTCTCAGTATGACGTTATACCATCTCCGACGTGCATGCATGCACTGATTTGATTGGGCAGGGTGTCATAAAGTCTTTGTATCTTGCCACGAGTCCGACTGTCCCAAACTTGATACATTATCTGATCGAAAGTATCCAGACACCTGGCTGAGCCGGCCGGAGTGGCCGTGCGGTTCTAGCCGCTACAGTCTGGAGCCGAGCGACCGATACGGTCGCAGGTTCGAATCCTGCCTCGGGCATGGATGTGTGTGATGTACTTAGGTTAGTTAGGTTTAATTAGTTCTAAGTTCTAGGCGACTGATGACCCCAGAAGTTAAGTCGCATAGTGCTCAGAGCCATTTGAACACCTGGCTGAAAATGACTTACAAGTTCGTGTCGCCCTCCATCGCTAATGCTGGAATTCAGTATGGTGTTGGCCCACCCATAACTTTGATGACAGTTTCGACTCTCGCAAGCATACGTACAATCAGATGCTGGAAAGTTTCTTTGAGAATGGCAGCCCATTCTTCACGGATTGCTGCACTGAGGAGAGGTGTCGATGTCGGTCGGTGAGGCAGGCACGAAGTTGGCGTTCCAAAACATCCCAAATGTGTTCTATAGGATTCAGGTGAGGACTCTATGCAGGCCACTCCATTACAGGGATGTAATCCTCATGTAACCATTCCGTCACAGGCCGTGCATTATGAACAGGTGCTCGATCGTGTTGAAAGATGCAATCGCCATCCTCGAATTCCTCTTCAACAGTGGGAAGCAAGAAGGTGCTTAAAACATCAATGTAGGCATGTGCTATGAAAGTGACACGCAAAACAACAAGGGGTGCAAGCCCCCTCCATGAAAAACACGACCATACCATAATACCACCACCTCCGAATTTTACTGCTGGTGCTACACACGCTGGCAGATGACGTTCACTGGGCATTCGCCATACCCACACCCTGGGATCGGATCTCCACATTGTGTACCGTGATTCTTCACTCCACACAACGTTTTTCCATTGTTCAATCGTCCAATGTTTACGCTCCTTACACCAAGCGAGGCGTCGTTTTAGATTTACCAGCGTGATGTGTGGCTCATGAGCAGCGCTCGATCATGAAATCCAAGTTTTCTCACCTCCCGCCTACCTGTCATAGTACTTGCAGCGGATACTGATGCAGTTTGGAATTCCTGTGTGATGGTCTGTATGGATGTCTGTCTATTACAGATTACGACCCTCTTCAAGTGTCGGTGGTCCCTGTCAGTCAACAGACGAGATCCGCCGGTAGGCTTTTGTTCTCTATTTGCCCATTAACGTTTCCTCTTCACTATCACAGCGGAAGCAGTGGACCAAAGGAAATTTAGGAGTGTGGGAATCTCGCCTGCAGACTTGTGACACAAATGAAACCGAATCACCTGACAACATTCGAAGTCCGTGAATTCCACAGAGCGACCCATTGTGCTCTCTCACGATGTCTAGTGACTAATGAAGTCGCTGATACGGAGTATCTGGCAGCAGGTGGCAGCTCAATGCACCTAATCTGAAAAACATATGCTTTTGGAGGTGTCGGATAGTTTTGTTCACATAGTGTATCTTGTATACTCGTTCTGGGATAGAATTGACGTCCGATCTAGTACCACACATGTTCTATTTGGGACAGATCTAGGGGTTCTTGCTGACCACAGAAGCACATGAACATCACGCATGCGGCTCATACAGTCGCTTTCCATATCTGTATGGGCATTATCCTGTTGGAAGATGGCGCCACGATACTGCCGCGCGAGAGATAAGTCAAAGTTTCCTCAATCATTACCATTCGGGACCTGAAATGATACCCAATGGCTATCCACTCCATGACGGCAGGAGTAACACTACTGCGCCTCTCCAAAACATTTGGTGAATGGGACCCCCTGCAGGTCGCCGCCATACTCACAAGTGCTGGTCCTCCACTATAGTGCAGAACCGCGATTCTGAGCACAACGGGAAGCCATTCATCAGCAGTCTATGTCTCCCGACCAAACGCAGGTGCTTGTGGTGTTAACGGCAGCCCACAGATGGGACGTTGGCCTCCTGATCCAGCTACTGCTGGTCTCTGACCGATGGTGGAAGATGACACATTATGTTGCAGAGGGTTCAGTACTCGTTGCCAGCTGGCAGGACCAAACGATATGGGTCAGTGGTTAGCAGACTGGACACTCATGCGGTTGACTGCAGTGCAAACCCCTGCCTGGCCATCCAGATTTGCATCTTCCGTGATTTCTCTAAATATTTGCTACCATCTGCCTGGGAGCTTCCTTTGATAAGGGCACAGCTGATTTCTCTTCCCCATCCTTTCTTAGTCTGAGCTTGTGCTCCGTCTCTAATGACCGCGCTGCCGACGGGGCGTTACACTCTAATCTTCCTTCCTTCTTTCCTTCCTTCCTGTGGCAGGTGCAGATGTGAAAGAGGTACGATGTACTTGGTGCTCAATGGGGCGACACGCCCTTGTGGTGATCAGACGTGGTCGACCGGAACCTTGACGAGGAGTATGCCTGCCCTCTCGTGCAGACCAACATCGGACTATTGTCACATCCGAATACCCCAAAAGTTTGTACGTTTTGACCAGCCTGCCGAATGGAGACCCGTAATGAGCCCCTCTCAGACTCTTTCACTTGCTGATAGTGCTGTCTCAGACGAGTACACTGCATGTCCGTGCCCCCTACAGTGATCACACAACATATGACGTAGTTCACGCATCTTACACGGTCCAGTCACTTAATGCGACCACCGCCTAAGTTCTACGTCAACATGCAACAGCCATTCACAGACGGCAGGTAGCAGCATTACATAAAGCGTGTCTGGGGGACGCGGGAGACAGTGTAGTCGTCGTCGTAATGTGGAAATGGGGCGATTTATCTCACCTCCTAAAGGGCACAAACATTGGGATTCGGAGCAAGTTTGGAAGCATTTTCGAAACGGCTAAGTTTGTAAACTGTTCGCATGCCGGCGGCCGAAGTGGCTGAGCGGTTCTAGGTGATACAGTCTGGAGCCGCGCGACCGCTATGGTCGCAGGTTCGAATCCTGCTTCGGGCAGGATGTCCTTAGGTTAGTTAGGTCTAAGTAGTTCTCAGTTCTAGGGGACTAATGACCTCAGAAGTTAAGTCCCATAGTGCTCAGAGCCATTTGAACCATTTGTTCGCATACCACCGAGATTAGAGTACTCTGAGATGACAAAAATCCCGGCGTAGTGCAGCAATCGGCGTGACATGGGCTCAACAAGTAGTTGGAAGTGTCCTCCAGGTGCCATGCTGCCTCTATAGCCGTCCACAGTTGCAAAAGTGTTTCGGTGCAGGATTCTGTGCACGAACTGACCTCTCCCATACACTGATACGCCAAAATACTATAACCACTGCCCACCGCAACGTTGAATGAAACTTGGTGACGTTGCGGGCATGTGACACGCTAACAGAAGTATGTAAGAGGAGCAGACGGCGACGGGGTTCACCTTAGTTTAGATACGGGCTGCAAAAGGTGAAATCCATTGAGAAAATCGACGCTGACAAACGGTAAGTTATTATTAAGCAGGGACTGTGAATGAATATCTCGAAAATAGCAAAGTTGGTCGAATGTTCACGTGCTACTCTCTCGAGCGTCTACTGGAAGAGGTAGAAAGAGGTAGAAGGACAGTGACACTACTACTAGGCGCTAAATGGTTGGACGTCCACGACTCTTCACAGAACTTGGGGTTCGGAGGCTTGTCTGCTCTATGGCATATCCCCCGAAAGAGCAAAAAAAAAAAAAAAAAAAAAAAAAAAAAAAAAAAAAAAAAAAAAAAAAAAAAAAA
Organism: Schistocerca americana; assembly: GCF_021461395.2. Classification (NCBI taxonomy): domain Eukaryota; kingdom Metazoa; phylum Arthropoda; class Insecta; order Orthoptera; family Acrididae; genus Schistocerca; species Schistocerca americana. The sequence goes on from NC_060123.1 coordinate 230,472,238, forward strand.
AAAAAAAAAGGCTCTGAGCACTATGGCACTCAACTGCTTAGGTCATCAGTCCCCTAGAACATAGAACTACTTAAACCTAGCTAACCTAAGGACATCACGCACATTCATGCCCGAGGCAGGATTATATCCTGCGACCGTAGCGGTCTCGCGGTTCCAGACTGTAGCGCCTAGAACCGCATGGCCACTCCGGCCGGCCGCCGAAAGAGCACAGTGATGGTGCACGAACGAGTGTTTTTCGGAACACATCGCCCATCGTTCAGTTTTGAACGTCGAGATCCTCAGCAGACCACCCCTATGTGTTCACAAGTTGACCTAACGACATCGTCAATTACCACTATTAGCCATAAAAATTGCTACACCTTAAGATGACGTGCTACAGACGCGAAATTTAATCGTGTAAGGGGGAGAAATGCGTAACATCACGTTTCCGACTTTGATAAAGGTCGGATTGTAGCCTATCGCGATTGCGGTTTATCGTATCGCGACATTGCTGCTCGTGTTGGTCGAGATCCAATGACTGTTAGCAGAATATGGAATCTGTGGGTTAAGGAGAGTAATACGGAACGCTGTGCTGGATGCCTATGGCTTCGTATCCCTAGCAGTCAAGATGACAGGCATCTTATCCACATGGCTGTAACGGATCGTGCTGCCACGTATTCGTCATCGCCATACTGGCGTATCACCCGGCGTGATGGTATGGGGTGCCATTGGTTACACGTCTCGGTCACGTCTTGTTCGCACTGACGGCACTTTGAACAGTGGACGATACATTTCAGATGTGTTACGACCCGTAGCTCTACCCTTCATTCGATTCCTGCTAAACCCTACATTTCAGCAGGCTCGTCACAATACGCCAGTCACTACTGTTGATGAACTGTGGTATCGTATTGAACCTGCATGGGCAGCTCTACCTGTACACGCCATCAAACCTCTGTTTGACTCAATGCCAAGGCGTATCAAGTCCGTTTTTATGGGTACTGATTGCTCAGGATCTATGCACCCAATTTGCCTGTAGCAATTTTAATGGGCAGTAGTGTACGATTGCAGTAGATACGGGCTATCGGGATTCGACCCTCGATCAATGGAAACGTGTCGGCTCTTCGGGTGAATCTCATTTTTGCTACACTAGGTCGATGGTCGTCCCCACAAACGCCGTCGTCGAGGTGAACGGCAACTCGAAATGTGCAGCGCGCCACGGATGCACGCTGGTGAGAGCAGTCTTATGCTATGGGAGACATTCTCCTACGTCTGCATGGGAATGTGGAGTTCATAAATAGCTGCAAATAGTCTCCAAGCTGCCGAACATAATTATTCACAGCCAATGGTTGGTTTAGAGGATCCAGTCCACTTCATGTAAACACAGTCCACGCCATTATGGAGCCACCACCAACTCGCACAGCGTCCATGGCTTCGTGGTGTCGGCGCGACGCTGTAACCCTACCGTGAGCTCTTAGGAACTGAAATCGTGACATACCATACCAGCCCATGGTCTTCCAGTCGTCTAGGGTCCACGCTACTGCTCTCGATCGTTAACTGAATTCGCCGGCTACGGCACTGATCGTGGTGATAGGTAATGCCTGCAATTGTGGTATTCTCAGCATACTCTTGACATCTGCGAAATGGAATGTACGTCTCGTGATTCTAGTTCCAACTACCATTCTGTGTTCAAAATTCGTTGATTCCCATCGTGCGGCCACAATCACGTCGGGGAGCTTTTCACATGAATCACCTGAGTACAAATGACATCTTCGCCAGTGAGCTACGCTTTTATACCTTGTGTACCCGATACTACCGCCATCTGTACACGTGCATATCGCTGTCCCAAGAATTTTGTCACCTGAGTGTATCCTTTCCTTACAACTAAACTTTTTAATGGTGAGTCGGATTTGTTTTCGTGTCAAATTTCCGTCTGGATGGGATTTATCAACGACTTATGGTCCCGTCGAATTAGTTCACGTCTGCAGGCAGCCAACCCAATGAATAATTTGCAAAGCAGACTACTATCGCTTCGCAGCAGCAGCTTCAATGAACTGCACGCACGTACTTTTACGCCCATATTTACGTTCGTTGCGTCAGAAACGGTGCACATGTAGAGCATGTTCTCTAACCAGTGACTGGTGTCTATTTTCTGTAGTTCTTGTAGGTTTCGCACAGCCGTGTTTTGAAGCCTCGGAGGTACTGAAGAATAAAAATAAAGCAGTCATTAATGTTTAGACTGTTTTAAACATCACAGTGCTTTCCTAGGCACGGTCCGGCTGAAGGTGGTGTGCCGTTGTCTTCCTCAAGCCTTTGAACACCGAGCAAGTTACAGGGGGAGCAACAGTTTAAACTGGATTCCGAACTACTGCGCAACTCGCCGTTTTTCACATCAGACATAGACAGAGGCGAAAGAAGTGATACATGACAGATCAAAATCATAGGACTAACCAGGGACTGAATACGAGATCTTTTGATTAGCAGTCTAGCACCTCACCAATGAACCAGCGAGTCACATTACTAGTGAATATCCCTGTACAATATGTGTTCGTTCAGAATACTTTCAGCCTCTATGAAATAGGTATTGGTGGGAGCGTGAAACTTGTTGGAATATCAGACGAGAGGAACTCACGGCGTGCGTGTTGAAGTACTCGAAGAAGGTGGCGAAGCCCTCGTTGAGCCAGAGTACGCTCCACCAGGAAGGCCCCACCAGGTCGCCGAACCACTGGTGCGCGTACTCGTGAGAGATGACGTTCGCCACACTCTTCCGGTACGACGTGGGCGTCTCTCGCTCATCCACCAGAATGCGGCGCTCCCTGCAATACACAAGTCAAGTTCTGGTTTTTACAGTACGAAGCCAGGAGAGCACTAGACCCCTTCGGGCTCTCGCGAGGCGCTAAAGTGGATATACTCCAAAAGAAATGCACACTATTTTTTTAAAAAACCCATTTTTTATTCTACATGTTTGAAAGTTTTACGGTGTGTAGATACATCTTTTAGGAACAATATTTTCATTTCTCCACATAATTTCCATCCCTCTCAACTGCCTTACGCCATCTTGGAACCAGCGCCTGTATACCCACATGGTAAAATTCTGGACCAACCCGTTGGAGCCACTGTTTGGCAGCATGCACAAGGGAGTCATCATCTTCAAACCTTGTTCCACGAAGAGAGTCTTTCAGTTTACCAAGGAGATGATAGTCACATGGAGCCAGGTCAGGACTGTAAGGCGGGTGTTTCAGTGTTGTCCATCCAAGTTTTGCGATCGCTTCCGTGGTTTATGACTGACATGTGTCCGTGCATTGTCGTGAAACAGCAAAACATCCTGCTTTTGCCGATGTGGTCGAACACGACTCAGTCGAGATTGAAGTTTCTTCAGTGTCGCCACTTACGCATCAGAATTTAGGGTAGTTCCACTTGGCATGATGTCCACAAGCAAGAGTCCTTCGGAATCGAAAAACACCGTAGCGATAACTTTTCCAGCAGAAGGTGTGGTTTTGAATTTTTTTTTCTTGGGTGAATTTGCATGATGCCACTCCATTGATTGCCTCTTCGTCTCTGGTGAATGATGGAGCCATGTTTCATCACCTATCACAATTCTTCCAAGAAATTCATCTCTACCATTCTCGTACTGTTCCAAAATTTCGCTGTATACAGTTTCACTTGTTTCTTTGTGAGGCACTGTCAACATCCTGGGAACCCACCTGGCACAAACGTTTTTTAACGCCAACACTTTCAGTATTCTGCAAACACTTCCTTCCCCTATCCCAACGCAGCGTAACAATTCGTTCACTGTGATGCGTCTGTCAGCAATTCGTAGCCACTCGGGATTATCCGAGCGGTCTAGGGCGCTGCAGTCATGAACTGTGCGGCTGGTCCCGGCGAAGGTTGGAGTCCTCCCTCGGGCATGTGTGTGTGTGTTTGTCCGTAGGATAATTTAGGTTAAGTAGCTTAGGGACTGATGACCTTAGCAGTTATGTCTCATAAGATTTCACACACATTTGAACCAATTCGTTAACTCTCTGCACATCGTCTGGAGCGTGTGCAGTGCGAGGCCTGCCGCTGAGAGGACAAATGGTTCAAATGGCTCTGAGCACTATGGGACATAACTTCTAAGGTCATTAGTCCCCTAGAACTGAGAACTTGCATTTCTTTTGGAGTGACCCTCGTATTATTGTTAAAAGTCATGATGAAACCTTCAGCTGTCATTTACAGGGTTATTCTAAATGATGGATCCATTTTCAAAAATACGTATTTATTCAAGTACAAACCCAAAATGAACAAGGTTTATACCAATGAAAAGAGGTCGTTTCAAAGTTTTTGGCGGTCGGCGGCGGAGGGGCGGTGATGGTTTCAGAAGCGGCCGATAGAGTTCGTGCGGCAATACGACCGTCATTCCGCTTGACCGTCAGTTGTGAGTGAGATGTCAGCTGTGGAGCACAAGGTTTTCTGCGTTCTTGAGTTCGCGAAACATGAGTCGCAAATTGCAGTACAGGGGCATTTCGTACCAAATTCGGTATTCAACCACCAACTCGCAAAAGCGTTAGCCGTTGGTTTAAGCAATTTAAACACACTGGGAGTGTGTGCAAAGGAGAAAGTACAGGCCGATCGCGTGTGTCAGAGGATGATGTCCGACGGATTCAAGAAAGTTTTGTGTCCAGTCCCAGTAAGTCTACCAATAGAGCCAGTCGAGAACTTGGAATACTCCAACCAACTGTATGAAAAGTTCTGAGACGGTTTTTGCTGTACAAGCCCTTCCGATTACAAACTGTGTTGGCTCTCAACCCCAATGACAAAGAGAAGCGTCTCGCATTTTGTGTTTATATGCTAGCAAAGATGGGGATGACGCATTTCTACAGTGTGTAATTTTTAGCGATGAAGCGTCGTTCCACCTTAGTGGAAAAGTCAATAGAAACAATGTTCGCATAAGGGATTTGAAAAATCCACATTCACCATTGCAACACGAAAGAGACTCATCGAAGATCTACGTGTTCTGTGTCGTATCCTGTACAAAGGTTTATGGACCATTTCTCTTTGGGAAAGAACTACACTGCTGGCCACCGTAAATGCAACACCCTGAAGGAAGCATCCGAATCAAGTGAAATTTACACCATGGGTTTGCAGCGATGAGATATGCAACTGATTAGAATTTCAGCGCAGACGCACATCACGCGCGCCTGTGGCGCCACCTCATAGCGCCATTTAAGTCTTGGCGATTTCGACGAGTGTACGTTCGGCACGTGTGTTTACCTTGTGGTTGTTTCACAAGACGATCAGTTATGCCTCGTAGACAACAGCGAACATCGTTTGATCCAGTATCCGAGTTCGACACAGGAAGGATAGTGGCTTACCGAGATTGTGGATTATCATACAGAGAAATCGCTAGTCGTGTTGGACGAAACCAAACAACTGTAATGCGGATATGTGACCGTTGGATGCAGGAGGGTACGACGGACCGACGTGGTCTATCGCATTCACCTCGGTGCACCACTGCACGTGCTGATAGGCAAATTGTGCGCATGGCAGTGACGGATCGCTCAGTGACATCCCGAACCATAGCACAGCACATTGCGTCTGTAACGCATCATCCAGTGTCTGCGCGTACCATTCGACGCCGTTTACAGCAGAGTGGTCTCTCCGCAAGACGTCCATTGCTTCGTCTACCATTGACGCAGAACCACAGACGTCTCCGTCGCCAATGGTGTGATGACAGACGGATGTGGACGGCAGAATGGAATGACGTTGTCTTTACTGACGAGGCACGCTTCTGTCTGCAGCACCACGATGGTCGGATTCGAGTGTGGAGACACCGTGGAGAGAGGATGCTGGACAGCTGCATTATGCACCGCCACACTGGTCTTGCACCGGGTATTATGGTATGGGGCGGTATTGGATATTACTCTCGCACGTCTCTAGTACGCATTGCCGGTACTTTAAATAGCCGGCGCTACATATCCGAGGTGCTGGAGCCAGTTGTCCTTCCTTACCTTCAGGGCTCGGCCTCAGCCATATTTCAACAGGATAATGCGCGACCACATGTGGCACGCATTGTCCAAAGGTTCTTAGTCAATAACCAGATTGAAGTGCTTCCCTGGCCGGCTCGCTCTCCGGATCTTTCGCCAATAGAAAACATGTGGTCCATGGTTGCTCAACGAGTGACCCAGATTACATCCCCAGCTGCCACACCAGATGATCTTTGGCAACGTGTGGAAGCTGCTTGGGCTGCTGTACCCCAGGAACACATCCAACGCCTCTTTGACTCAATGCCGAGACGTGTGGCAGCGGCGATCTCCAACAATGGCGGCTACTCTGGCTACTGATTCTGGCAGGAACCACATGTCACAGACGTCTGTAAACGTAATCATTTGATACTTGGTCAACACGTTATCTATAAAATAAATTTTGTGGTGCTACCTCTTGTCTTTCTTGGTGTTGCATTTATGGTGGCCAGCAGTGTATGATGGGAATCACGCACCTGGACGTGTTGGAACAATGGCTGTTGCCTCAAGTTATGGAAGTTTCCCAGGACTTCATTTTCCAACAGGATGGAGCTCCGCCCCATTGGCACCGGGATGTACTTTTGAATGACTTCCTTTCTCAGCGCTGGATCGATGGCAGGGGACTTGAGGAACTGACTTCGCACTTCTGGCCACCGAGATCTCCTGATCTCACACCCTGTGACTATTTCTTATGGGGCTATGTGAAGGAAGCTGCTTACGTCCGGCTTCTACCAACCACTCTGAACGATCTGCAGAACCGGATCACTGCTGCCGTGCAGTCAGTAGCAGCAGATACGCTTTCGCGTGTGTGGGACGAGTTTGGCTACCGCGTCGATGTTTACCGTGCAGCCCACGGTGGCTACATTGAACATTTATAGCATTTATGACATTTCTAATTATTAAATAATTACTAAAAATTAATTATTTACAAATTATTAAATTTATTAAATTGATATTAAAAAATAAAAAAAGTCTTCGAAACTTCCTCTTTTCGTTGGTATAAAGCTTGTTGGTTTTGGATTTGTACTAGAACAAATACGAAGTTTTGAAAATGGGTTCATCATTTAGAATAACCTTGCGTTTTTCACAGTTCGCTATTAGTTTCGGTCAATGACCATTATCAAGCTTAGCTGGCATAAACGGCAGAAAAGTTCTACCACAATTTGAACAAAAATAATTACGTCCTTTAAGCCCGCCATAATACGTAAAATATTTCTCGCAATAATAACTGTGTACGAGGATTTTCGTCAAGAAGTAAGTCCACATTGACATCTAGTAACACACTGACTTAAGAAAAGCCTATATCACATACATACTATACTGGGATGGAAAGAAACCGGCGACTGGGATGTGAATGTCAGCTCTTGCACCCCTCACTCATCTTCCAGTGAAAGACCTTCTGGTCAGACCGACTTGGTTTGTAACACCAAGCGTACGCTGTAACCACAGTATAATTTCTGCGACACTGCCTTCCATATAGCATCATAACAACGACTATCATGTTTATAAACACAACGCAGCAAAACTACAAATGGCCTGCAGTAATAGAGAAGTTAAGACTAACCCCTAGTATCTAAAAAAATTATTTTCTTTGGCAAATACACTACTGGCCATTAAAATTGCTACACCACGAAGATGACGTGCTACAGACGCGAAATTTAACCGACTGGAAGGAGATGCTGTGATATGCAAATGATTAGCTTTTCAGAGCGTTCACACAAGGCTGACGCCGCTGGCAACACCTACAGCGTGCTGACATGAGGAAAGTTTCCAACCGATTTATCATACACAAACAGCAGTTGACCGGCGTTGCCTGGTGAAACGTTGTTGTCATGCCTCCTGTAAGGAGGAGAAATGCGTACCATTACGCTTCCGACTTTGATAAAGGTCGTATTGTAGCCTATCGCGATTGCGGTTTATCGTACCGCGACATTGCTGTTCGCGTTGGTCGAGATCCAATGACTGTTAGCAGAATATGGAATCGGTGGGTTAAGGAGGGTAATATGGAACGCCGTGCTGGATCCCGACGGCCTCGTATGAGTAGCAGTCGAGATGACAGGCATCTTATCAGCATGGCTGTAACGGATCGTGCAGCCACGTCTCGATCCCTGAGTCAACAGATGGGGACGTTTGCAAGACAACAACCATCTGTACGAACAGTTCGACGACGCTTGCAGCAGCATGGAATATCAGCTCGGAGACAATGGCTGCAGTTACCCTTGACGCTGCATGACAGACAGGAGCGCCTGCGATGGTGTACTCAACGCCGAACCTGGGTGCACGAATGGCAAAACGTCATTTTTTCGGATGAATCCAGGTTCTGTTTACAGCATCATGACGGCCGCATCCGTATTTGTCGACATCGCCGTGACGCACTAATCACCGGAGTCAACGGATCGTTTATACTGAAATAATCAGAAAATATTCCTGAAAAACTTCGGGAACTTTGTCGGGGTTTTGATTCAGCTTGTGCTAGCGGAAAAATATTCCTTTCGGAGCACAAAAAAGGTGAATCTGCTCCTTTTTGAGAGACTGAGACTGAGAAGTCGGGTATCAGCTGCCTCATTAGACCTTCTTCAGCACATGTGAACATATAAGCACTCTTTGTAACATTCAGCTAACCTCTCGCTGCCGCAAGCTCCCCTAACTGTAACTCACTCACACACACCCGTCCATCGCTGTAAGTCGCTCATTGCCCTCCACTCCCAGTTGCCCATACTTCCTCATTCATTATCCCTTTGTGACTGTCTGTCACTGTCCCCTGTCTCATAGCCACAGTCTTCTTCGTTCTGTTCTACTCTACAGCCTCCTATAGCTACAGTCTTCTTCGTTCTGTTCTACTCCTACAGCCTCCTCTCAATGTCACTAGTTCCCTCTTTCTCTTTCTTACTGCTGTCCCTTTCATTTCTTCCCAATGCTGCCCCCTCTTCTAACTCTCTTCCTCACTGTCATTGTCATTGTCATAGACTCTGACTATATTTATCATTGGCTCTCACCCACTTGCACTTTCTCCTCCTTATTCTTCTCCCAGTTGCACTGTCTCCTTCACTCTCCTCCTAGCACTGTTCTGTCATTCTCAACTATAATGCCACTGTGTCCTCTCTTTCTCTCACACTGTCTCTGTCTGTTCCACAATTTCCGTACGACAACCACAGTCTACTATCTCTCAGTATTTATTAATTTTCCGTCTCTTTCCCGCTGCTACTGTCTCCTTGTTTCTCAGCATCAAAAAGCGTGAAAATGTTCTCATGCCAAAATATTTGCGAAAACTTTAAATGTGTTGAAGGATGTAGAATGAGGCAGTAGGCACCCCACTTTTCAGTCAGCCTTTCAAATAAAAGGTATTCATCCTGTGCTCCGATAGGTGCATTTTCCCATTGGTTCTCTTATTTTCCTGAAACAGCGAAGCAAGTCACTCGTATGAAAAGAACTTTATGGGTCAGTCAAATTTTGATGCTCTACATACGTAAAATCGAAATAAGGCAAAGCTAATTTTAAACCTCAGACCGGATTTTACATGCACAAAAATTTTGCATTTGGTTCAGTACTACAACCTGGGATTCACAGCACCCTTCTAATTATCATGGAAGCACTTTACAATATAATTCTCCGTACTACGTTAGTTTATGAACTACGTTTCCACCTCACACAGGATTTTACGTCCATATTTTACATGAATAGGTAGCATAATTTTTAACATTTGTATCTCGTAAACGGATAAAGATATCAAGCAATTTTTCAAAGTTATTCGCGTGTGAGATCTTAGGAACGTATCGTAAAAAATTCTGCTATTTGCTGTGGGCAGCCGTCTTGGAATCCGCTGATCGGTTTTGGCACCAAAAAATTAAGTTCTTTGGGTGTTTCTCGATAATGGATAAATATTTTTGAAAACGAAAAGATGATACTTCTAGATAAATTTCAAGAGAACATACCGTTAAAATATAGGCAATTTCCTGCGTTTAGGTATTTAGGTACCCGCTGCTGACTGCGAAAAAAATGGTGAAAAATGGTTTTCTCGCGTTTTCTCAGGAACTGCCGAAGAGATAAATGGTGCTCCCTTAAGCACATTATGGCACAGCGTAGACCACATTTAAAGCATAAAGAATAACCGATTTGCTTCATTTGCCTAAGCTGAGAGAAGTGTGTAATATTCGAACTTTGACCCTGTATTGCAGGATAATTCCAATAAGGTGGACCTTACTCTGCGTATACATATGGCCCCTAGCCCATGGGCTGTCGAAAACACTTAGTCCTCCTTTCTATTACCAATAGGTATGAGCTCCGAAAAATGTCTGGTTTTATATGTGGCGTTTGCTGTCGCATGCCTATCTAAAAATCAAATAAGATATCTGATGATGAGCGTAAGCTCGTGGCGAAAGCCTTTGGAACAGATCTGGACAATATGATTATCGCGGCTTTTGATACTGGATATCAGTCAGGCTTTCGAAAGCACCATAGTACAGCAACTGCATTAATCAAAGTAACTGATGACATTAAACATGCTATGGACAGACGTGAAGCTACCATCCTAACACTGCTTGACTTTAGCAAGGCTTTTGATACAGTTGACTTTGATATATTACTAATTAAAATGAAGCAGCTGAATTTCTCAAACAGCGCAATACACTGGTTCGACAGCTACCTCAAAAACAGAAGTCAACAAGTCATTTGTGAGTCGGAAAAGTCATCATGGAAAAACGTGCGCTCTGGAGTTCCCCAAGGCTCCGTCCTTGGTCCATTACTCTTCTCACTGTACATTAATGATATTTCTTCAGTGATTCACTCCTGCAACTACCATCTATATGCCGACAACATCCAACTGTACATAAGTGCAAGCCCCAAGAACATTGCTGACGCAGTAGCGAGTATGAACGCAGATCTTTGCTCTGTTTCTCGATGGGCACAGAACCTAGATCTGAAACTAAACCCCAAGAAATCCCAGGTCATGCTTATATCTCATCCAAAGTTAATCAGTCGGTACTTTCGCGAAACAGTCCCTCAAATACTCCTCAATGGTACCCAACTACCATACCAAAAAACAGTAAAGGACCTTGGAATAATCTTGGATGAACACCTAAACTGGGAAGAACAAACAGTCATAGCTTGCCGGAAATCGCTCTCCTCCCTACATGCAATTCAAAAATTTAGAAAAATATTTCCAACCCATGTTAAACAAAAATTAGTCCAAACACTAGTCTTGCCTAATCTTTACTACTGTGATGTAGTTCAACACGGCACAAACAGTGAAAATTCGAGATGCCTCGAGCTAGTGATGAACGCTTGCGTCAGATACGTATGCAATATACGGTTGTATGATCGTATCAGTCCTTCATACTCCCAGCTAGGTTGGATACGCCCACATAAGGCACGCGATCTTCACACGATGTGCTTACTTCATCGATTTCTTAGCCACTGGTGCCGTCAATACTTATCTTCTCACATTAAACACCTATCATCATTCCACAACCGCAATACCAGATCGGATATGTCTAGCATCTTGGCTGTACCTTTACATAACACAAAATCTTTCACCATGTCATTCTCCATCTCAGCCATACGACTATGGAACGCGCTCCCCTGTGATCTGCGTCTTATCCAGAACCACTCAACATTCAAGACGGAACTCAAGACTTGCATATTAGGAACGGTATAGCCATTACTGTTGTGCCCCTCTCATCTTTTTCTTTCTCCTCTCCATCATAGCTTCGAATTTTACCATTCTATTTCTCTTCCTCTAACCTATCTACCTCTTCTATATCTCTTTCACCCCATTTCATCGTCTTTTGTCTCTGCTTGATGAGAATAACTCACAAGCTGCAAGAATATAACGAGAAAATTCCCAACTAGCAATAGGACTGACATTCATAAAAGAAAAATATGTTTACTTTCATATACATAGTCATTATTATTATTATTATTATTATTATTATTATTATTATTCTTGATTGTTATAATTATTTTCTGATTGTTATAATTATCATTGTACTACTTTTATAATCTCTATTTTTTTCTTTAACATTAATACTGTATAACATGTTATATGTCCTTAATGTTCTGTAGAAACTGAAATTTGTTGAATCTGAGTATGCCTGGTTAGGTGTAAGAGAGGGCCTGAAGGCCCTAATCTTGCCAGGTAAAATAAATGCATAAATAAATAAATAAATTATTGCAGAAAGGATCCACCGTACGAGGGCCATTCAATAAGTAATGCCCCACCTTTTTTTTTAAAAAAAGCCATTCATATACATAGACACGTCCTTGTTGGTGCTTCACATTTGTGTTTGTTCTTTGCGCCGGTGAAGTTTCGAACCGTTCTGGCAGATGGCAGAGCCGTAGTACAGCGTACAAATGGCGTCTACATACGACTCACGTCACAAGCAGCGTGCTGCTATCGAAAGAAACGTCGGCGAACATCCATAACCGTTTGCGTGCAGTGTGTGTCGATGCTGTAGTTGAAAGGAGTACAGTTGGGCGAATGGTAAAAGGAAGTTACAGCCTCAGCAGATGCAGAAACAGAGTTACATGATCAGCTACGCTCGGTACGTCCTGTCACAGCCACTGGTCCAAACATGCTGAATCGTGCGGATGCCATTATTCGTGCCGACCAAAGCATCACAACTCGACAATTGGCTCACAGTTGTCGGTCAGCATTGAAAGTGCCTATGCAATGACAGAGCCTCTCGGAGACTCAAAGAGCTGCTCACGATGGGTTCCACGAATGCTCACAGTAGACCACAAGAGTCAAAGAAAGACCATTTCATCTGAATTGTTGGAGAGTTTTGAGACACACTTTGAAGATGAGGAGAGTGTCAGTCATCCAGTGAAAATATGGCTACGCCTACAGGACAACAGCTTTTACCAGCTGGGAATACATTGTAAGTAGGCCGTATAGGTTTTTTTTATTGGTAACGCCACGTAGCGCTCTGTATGAAAATCACTGGCTGTGCTGTGTGCAGTCGGTGGCTGGTTTGCATTATTGTTGGCTATTGTAGTGTTGGGCAGTTGGCTGTTAACAGCGCGTAGCGTTGCGCAGTTGGAGGTGAGCCGTCAGTAGTGGTGGATGTGGGGAGAGAAATGGCGGAGTTTTGAGAGCGGATGATCTGGACGTGTGTCCATCATAGACGGTAAATTTGTAAGCCTGGATGTCAGGAACTGATATATATATTATGACTTTTGAACACTATTAAGGTAAATACATTGTTTGTTCTCTATCAAAATGTTTCATTTGCTAACTATGCCTATCAGTAGTTAGTGCCTTCAGCAGTTTGAATCTTTTATTTTGCTGGCAGTAGTGGCGCTCGCTGTATTGCAGTAGTTCGAGTAACGAAGATTTTTGTGAGGTAAGCGATTCATGAAAGGTATAGGTTATTGTTAGTCAGGGCCATTCTCTTGTAGGGATTATTGAAAGTCAGATTGCGTTGCGCTAAAAAATATTGTGTGTCACTTTAGTGAATGTCTGAGTACGTTCAGTTTTACTTGGCTGTTTGAAAATCAAATAACATAAGATGTTTATCAGAGCAATCATTCATTAATTTTTCTAAGGGGACGTTTCAACATGCTCTTCCACAACGTTGGCGTACGGCTGTAGAGCGTGATGGCGACTACATAGAAAAATAGGACGTGGACAAGACATGTTGATGTACATTGTCACCAAATTCTGACTCTTAACAATAAATATTTTTTGAGAAAAAAAAGTGGTGCATTACTTACTGTACGACCCTCATTGCAAGTCTGCATGGTGCCCTTGTTCGGCGTGTATAACTTTCCAGTCTGCTGTTTTTTGTACTTCAAAGAATCTCCACATTTGCACGTCGTGACCAATAAGAGAAGAACACATGACAACACAGCAACTTGTTTCGGGAAATACAGTTCGGTAACAGATATGTTAACATATATTATTTGAAGAAAATGTTTAGTTTTTCGCCAAATAGTGCCTCATTTATAACTCTTGTGATCTGCCGGTCGTAACAATCCGTTACACAGTACTGCTCAGTGGCTTGTGCATATGCAGCCTTCAAAAACTGATAGTACATAAATACAGAGTTTTACAGATTTCGTTAGATAGTAGATGAGACACACCTCCCTACTTTAAAATCAGTTTTACTCTCGTTAGAACTAGAGCAACTTTCCTAGAAGCAGTTGTCAAACAGAGCATTTAGCTGTTGTTTTGCGGGATATCTTGTCACGGTTACCTGTTACAAAACTGTAATAATTCCAATCTACTGTTGGTAAGTAGTCCCCGTGTAGGAAATCGACGGTCTAGTTGAAATTCTTTAAAAATGGATAAAAAACAGTCTCGATAGCAATAAAATGTTAAGTTGACATGGTAACCGGTTTCGACCAGAATGTGACCATCTTCAGGACATTTACACCACGGTGGTAGGCGGTGGCGGTGAACGAACCAGTTGTCGTGGCTCCACGAACGTCAACTACTGGAGCAGTTTCAATTTCCATTTACGACAGAGTATTTCCGCAAACCCTGTGACAGAACAACTGGTTGTAGTGTTCGGAGCAATGAGAGGGAAGTTTTAGTGATATTGGAAATTTGGGGCAGACCTGCTTTGATGGTCTACAATAACTCGCGATAAGCAGTATGCCCTCGTTTGGACCCCTGTACGGCACTTATTTACATTTTTCACGATATATTCAGAGATGTATGCAGCTGCAGCGCAGTTACCTGTAGGTGACGAGGCCCCAGTTCTCCATGGCGCCGGCAGAGAAGTCAGGGATGGACAGCTGGTCCATCTTGGTAATAGTAGACTCGTTGTAATTGATGCCAGTGTAGTTTTCCATAGCCTGTGGAAACACACACAGAGACATCAATCTCTGACACTGACAACTGCAGAAAAGCCTTTGCTGAGACTAAGCAGTGAGCTCACCGTTCAAATTGATCACAGGATATGTCGAAGTCGATAGTAATTTCAGATGGCTCCAGATCACGTGAAACGATCTGTAGTAGAGGAAGCTGCCTGGACTGATCACCTGTTTCCCGTATCCTGATATTTGTGGTCTGATACATCCTCATTTATTCAATGTAATTCCATGTAGTTTTAGTAGATATACAAAGCGCGTTCAACAAGTAATGCAACGCAATGATTTTTGAAAGCAGGTTACCTTAGGGTTGGGATGTTTTGGGGAAGGAGAAGAGACAGCGAGGTCATCGGTCTCATCGGTTTAGGGAAGGACGGGGAAGAAAGTCGGCCGTGCCCTTTGAAAGGAACCATCCCGGCATTTGCCTGGAGCGATTTAGGGAAATCACGGAAAACCTAAATCAGGATGGCCGGACGCGGCAGGTTGTCTTATCCAGTATTCCAGCGCACCATACTATTCCCCACTCTTTTGGCTGCAAAACACTATTTTCCGATATAACCACTGTTCATTGCAATGGCCTTACTCCATCTTACTGGGAGGGCCTGAATGCATGCATGGTACCAGTCTGATGGCGATGAACCTATGTTTCGTCTTCTCTGACGTTGTTCGGCATAAAATTGTCACGATCATCTTCGTAACGTGGCAAGCAATTCGGCAGAGATGGTTCTTCGTTACTTTTCACGGTCTTCTGTTGGCGATGAGGAACCCAGCGGGTACATACATTAAGAGTTCCCCAGTTGTTTGGCCAGTGTGTCAGCACTACTAGCAGAGACGCCCAGTTGTGCAGCGAGGTATTTAACTGAAAACCGTCGATCACCTCGAGTGAGAGTGTCCGCACGTTCCAGCACTGCAGGCGTCACAGCTGTCTGCTACCGACCAGCACGCGGGAGACCGGACAGGTTTGCGGGTCCTTGTTGGGATAATCACAGACGCCTTGCCCAGCTGCGCACCTTGCTTTTATTCAGTGCCAGGTCTACGCAGACATTATGCAAGTGCCTTTGAATACCTGCGCTGCTCTGGTTTTCCGCCAAAAGAAACACAACGACCCCTCTATGCTTGGAACGCACGTACGTTACAGATGCTACACTACTGGCCATTAAAATTGCTACACCACCAAGATGACGTGCTACTGACGCGAAATTTAATCGACAGGAAGAAGATACTGTGATATGCAAATGATTAGCTTTTCAGAGCATTCACACAAGGTTGGCGCCGGTGGCGACACATACAACGTGCTGACATGAAGAAAGTTTCCAACCGATTTCTCATACACAAACAGCAGTTGACCGACGTTGCCTGGTGAAACGTTGTTGTCATGCCTCGTGTAAGGAGGAAAAATTCGTACCATCACGTTTCCGACTTTGATAAAGGTCGGATTGTAGCCTATCGCGATTGCGGTTTATCGTATCGCGACATTGCTGCTCGCGTTGGTCGAGATCCAATGACTGTTAGCAGAAAATGGAATCGGTGGGTTCAGGAGGGTAATACGGAACGCCGTGCTGGATCCCAACGGCCTCGTATCACTAGCAGTCGAGATGACAGGCACCTTATCCGCATGGCTGTAACGGATCGTGCAGCCACGTCTCGATACGTGAGTCAACAGATGAGGACGTTTGCAAGACAACAACCATCTGCACGAACAGTTGGACGACGTTTGCAGCAGCATGGACTATCAGCTCAGAGACCATGGCTGCGGTTACCCTTGATGCTGCGTCACAGACAGGAGCGCCTGCGATGGTGTACTCAACGCCGAACCTGGGTGCACGAATGGCATAACCTCATATTTTCGGATGAATCCAGGTTCTGCTTACAGCATCCTGATGGTCGCATCCGTATTTGGCGACATCGTGGTGAACGCACATTGGAAGCGTGTATTCGTCATCGCCATACTGGCGTTTCTCCCGCCGTGATGGTATGAGGTGCCATTGGTTACACGTCTCGGTCACCTATTGTTCGCATTGACGGCAGTTTGAACAGTGGACGTTACATATCAGATATGTTACGACCCTTGTTCTACCCTTCATTCGATCCCTGTGAAACCCTACATTTCAGCAGGATAATGGACGACCGCATGTTGCAGGTTCTTTACGGGCCTTTCTGGATATAGAAAATGTTCGACTGCTGCCCTGGCCAGCACATTCTCCAGATCTCTCACCAACTGAAAACGTCTGCTCAATGGTGGCCGAGCAGCTGGCTCGTCACAATACGCCAGTCACTACTCTTGATGAACTGTGATATCGTGTTGAAGCTGCATGGGCAGCTGTACCTGTACACGCCATCCAAGCTCTGTTTGACTCAATGCCCAGGCGCATCAAGGTCGTTATTACGGCCAGAGGTGGTTGTTCTGGGTACAGATTTCTCAGGATCTATGCACCTAAATTGCGTGAAAATGTAATCACATGTCAGTTCTAGTACAATCTATTTGTCCAATGAATACCCGTTTATCATCTGCATTTCTTCTTGGTGTAGCAAGTTTAATGGCCAGTAGTGTATTTTGCACGACTCCTTCATGGTGTAGCGTTTTGATGAGCAGCAGTTAGTATCGAGCAGCAGTGTATTTCTTGAGAGAGAGAGAGATTGGGGACCAGCCCAACATTTGCCTAAACGATTGTGAAACACAACTTAGAAAACACACTCAGAGTGACCGTTTCACGAGGTCAGCAGTCATTCAACAAGCGGAAACTGACTCACTTATTTGTCTCACAAGTTAGCTCGCTGCGCTTCAGGCTATAGGGTCATCTCTTAGTGCGTTTGAGCTGTGATGTAATAAAAAGAAAATTCCAGTGTCTGGGGTCTGTCACGTGGAGAACTGCTGGGAGTACCTGGAGTAGGGCGGGGCTGATGGACGCGGCGTACTTGCGTTGCTCCGTGGCGCTGGGCCGCGACCACAAGTTGTGCGAGTCGTCGTCCTCCGACGTCGTCGCGTCGAACTTGGACACAAGCACGGCGAACAGGTAGGTCGACATCTTCGGCGTCTGCGCGAACGTGTACTGCGTGCTGCCGTCCGACCTGTGGGAAAACGCGTGTCAGCTAGGCCGCAGAACTATGGCGCACACTCCCTGGGATCCTTGAGTTGCCGTGGCCAAATACACGAAAATAAAATATACAAGCTATACAGAAGCAGACTTCAACAAGAATATAATAATTCCAATCCCAAAGAAAGCAGGTGTTGACAGATGTGAAAATTACCGAACTATGAGTTTAATAAGTCACGGCTGCAAAATACTACCGCGAATTCTTTACAGACGAATGGAAGAACAGGTAGAAGTCGACCTTGGGGAAGATCAGTTTGGATTCCGTAGAAATGTTGGAACACGTGAGGCAATTCTGACATTACGACGTATCTTAAAAGAAAGATTAAGGAAAGGCTAACCTACGTTTCTAGCATTTGTAGACTTAGAGAAAGCTTTTGACAATGTTGACTGGAATACTCTCTTTCAAATTCTAAAGGTGGCAGGGGTTAAATACAGGGAGCGAAAGGCTATTTACAATTTGTACAGAAACCAGATGGCAGTTATAAGAGTCGAAGGGCATGAAAGGGAAGCAGTGGTTGGGAAGGGAGTGAGACAGGGTTGTAGCCTCTCCCTGATGTTATTAAATCTGTATATTAAGCAAGCAGTAAAGGAAACAAAAGACAAATTCGGAGTTTGTATTAAAATCCATGGTGAAGAAATAAAAACTTTGAGGTTCGCCGATGACGTAAATCTGTCAGAGACAGCAAAGGACGTGGAAGAGCAGTTGAACGGAATGGACCGTGTCTTGAAAGGAGAATATAAGATGAACATCAACAAAACCAAAACGAGGATAATGGATGTAGTCGAATTAAATCGGGTGGTGCTGAGGGAATAAGATTTGGAAATGAGACACTTAAAGTAGTAAAGGAGTTTCGTTATTTGGGGAGCAAAATAACTGATGATGGTCGAAGTAGAGAGGATATAAAATGTAGACTGGCAATGGCAAGAAAGCGTTTCTGGAAAAGAGAAATTTGTTAACATCGAGTATAGATTTAAGTGTCAGGAAGTCATTTCTGAAAGTATTTGTATGGAGTGTAGCCATGAATGGAAGTGAAACATGGACGATAAATAGTTTGGACAGGAAGAGAATAGAAGCTTTCGAAATGTGGTGCTACAGAAGAATGCTGAAGATTAGTTGGGTAGATCACATAACTAATGAGGAGGTATTGAATAGAATTGGGGAGAAGAGAAGTTTGTGGCACAACTTGACCAGAAGAAGGGACTGGTTGGTAGGAGATGTTCTGAGGCATCAAGGGATCAGCAATTTAATATTGGAGGGCAGCGTGGAGGGTAAAAATCGTAGAGGGAGACCAAGAGATGAATACACTAGGCAGATTCAGAAGGATGTAGGCTGCAGTAGGTACTGGGAGATGAAGAAGGATAGAGTAGCACGGAGAGCTGCATCAAACCAGTCTCAGGACTGAAGACCACAACAACAACAACAACATCGTTGAGGTCGATTGTGGTGGAGCTAAGCTTGCTTCGCTTTTCGCGTGTTTTATCTCCCGGGTTGGCTGGCGAAGCGCGTTGGTTGTTAGCCTTCGACGGGTAACCCTCGAGATATCGTCACATTCTCTGGGAGACGAGTGTCTACGGCTGCCGAACGAGCGTGATGACCGTTATATGTGGTGGAATGAAGTTGATCGGGCGTTTTGGCGACATGGGCAGCTTGGAGATGCAAGTTCTATGACTTTGATGGGAACAAAATCTGAAGTGAATCGATGAACCTGTGGAACCCGCTCCTTCGTATTGTGTGCGTGATATGAGTAAGTGCTCGTAATTGTGTTTTGTTGACCGACGCACAGAGGGGCATTTAAATTTTATTATTATTGTCAGACTTTCATAGTCGAACTTTAAGATGGTGTAGAGGAGTTCATTTGGCCTAGTTAAATGGTGGTCATTATTTGATGGCTTTCTCAGAAGTTTTACTAGTGCTCTGTGTTTCTTGTGTAACGTCCCCGTAGAAAAATTTCAAAATGACAGTGCTGGAAAACCTCTTACGTTATTTGATTATCAAACAGCTGAGCAAAATTGAACGTACTCAGACATTTCTCTCTTTTCTTATTCTGATCATCGCTAAACTGACACACAATATTTTTAGCGCAACGCAATCTGACTTCCAATAATCCCTACAAAAGAATGGCCCTGACTAACAATAACCTATACCTTTCATTAATCACTCACCTCACAAAAATCTTCGTTACTCGAACTACTGCAATACAGCGTGCGCCAATACTGCCAGCTAAATAAAAGATTCTAACTACTGAAATCACCGACTACTGATAGGCATAGTTAGCAAATGAAGGATTTTGATAGAGAACAAACAACGTAATTACCTTAATAATGTTCAAAAGTCGTGATATATATATAAAACCTATCAATTCATGACATCCATCTTTACAAATTTCCTATATATATATATATATATATATATATATATATATATATATATATATATATATATATAACCTATCAATTTATGACATCCATCTTTACAAATTTCCTTTTTCTGGCGGACACACGTCCAGATCGTCAGTTCTCAAAACTCTGGTATCTGTCTCCCCACATCCACCACTGTTGGCGGCTCACCTCCAACTGCGCAACGCTACGCGCTGTTCACATCCAACTGCCCAACAGTACACAAGCGAATATTGCAACAATGAGTCCAACCAGCCACAGACTGCACACAGCACAGTCAGTGATTTTCATACAGAGCGCTACGTGGCGTTGCCGACATAAATACCTGAACAGCCTACTTACACTTGTAATCAAATGATTTCATCTTGAAGTTTTCGAAGCCTGCACTCTATTAATACTGTTGTCCATGCCTAAAATGCTTAAGGTCGCAGTTGCGAATTGGTCAGTAGCGTAACGTGTTCATTTACACGTTTACCCATATATCGAGTCAAAAGTTCTGCCGAGTGTTTCTATGTTTCAGAGTTTTTGGAAAGACTTTGCCAGCGCCTTGACGGGGAGTGAAATGCCATCCGAGGTCGAGGACTGGCAGTGTTTAAGAAACTGGCCACTACTGGGAATTGTTCACATAGCGCCTTCCCAAGTTTAGTATTTATCTCTCTTCCGCCAAGGCGGGTTAAGCTGGTAGATACATTTATATATATTGTATGTAACCTGTTCTTATACGAACCTGTTTTCTTAAATATTAGCGACTGGTAACTGGCTAACTTTTAAATTGCATAACATCTGCTGAGTTACTTGCGCAGCTCTTTCTAGTAGTCTTTTATTAAAAAGGTCTGAGCGCGTGAACATTCATTTTTAAACATCAGTGTTTCTGTTGTAGTTTTTTATGTAAGTGGTTGTGTCATGTTATGTAATTGGATCTTAGCTTCGGATTAGTGTTGAAATGTCATTAAGTCGCCCTTTATTGGTAGCTGTTTTCATTATATGTAATTTGAGGGAAATCCTGTATGGGAGTTTGACTTTCTGAAGTTTGTCAGTAATTCTGTTTTCTTAACAAGGGAAAATGAAACGGGGGGTATTAGTGCCTGGCAACGTTAAATTTGTAATCGACCTTTTAACAAGTGCTTCTTTAACGGATTGAAATAGTAAGTTTATACGGGTATTTTAGTGTAGAATATTTTAAGAGTAGCCATCTTAATGTAATAACTGGTTTTAACGAGTTTATGAAGTCGCTGTGTGAAGTAATTGATAATTGCTATACTTAAGGTTTTTATAAATGCCTGGCACATTAAGTTTTTCTTAACTTTCTCTTAAGGGACTGTTTATTTGAGTACTGAGTACGTTGGGTTTCTAACTGTATTCTCAAAGCTTTATCTAGTGGCTCGTCCACAATTTGTAATTGTCAAATTCCTTAAAAGGCATAATGTCAATAAACTGTCTTAATTATAAAACGTGACTACCAACCATGATTCCATCCCGCTTCCTCTCTTATGGACTTTTAACATTGCAGCGCGTCAGCATAAGTGAATAATTTAATGATTATAAAGAATCCGCCTCGATCGCAAATAGAAACCGGATGTTGACCTAGGTTTCGGCGCGGATAACCATGCCTTCTTCGGAACACACTAGAACTACAAACTGCCTAAGGAGGCATGGTCCATCATTAACACAGAAATCCCAGAAGAGCAAAAGACTCGCATAAGCTGTAAAGTAAACGGTACGTGTGTAACATGTCAATAGCTGTACTTAACACAAACGTCAGAAGCGTGCCTCCTCAGCCCAGCCAAAGTTTACCTGAGAGCCCGCGGCCCACCGAACGTTGGCTGGGGTGATAAAGCACGCTTCTGACGTTTGAGCTAAGTACAGCTGTTGACACGTTACACACGTACCGTTTACTTTACATTTCATGCGAGTCTTTTGCCCTTCTGGGCTTTCTGTATTAATGTTGGGCCATGCCTATTTAGGCAGTTTGTAGTTTTAGTGTGTTCCGAAGAAGAAATGGTTACCCGCGCCGAAACCTAGGTCAACATCCGGTTTCTATTTTCAATCGAGGCGGATTCTTTATAATAATTATATAGGATATGTTGGGTAAGTGTGGTACGAACAAGGGAATCCACGTACCACTGAGAAGGCAGTCAGACAGGGCTGTAGCATGCCCCGTATGGCATTCAGTTTCTAGCGGCGAGTGCTGTGCTTGGAGGGTGGTGCACCTGGGAACCAATAGCCGATAACAGGATCCACTGAACGGACAAGTGGTACACAGCGCCATTAGCAGTTTTTTGGCATTTTCTACTGTCTTTGTTAATGTGGACACGATGTTGTGTTTTGTGCTGCGTTTATAAATATTACAAGTCCACATATTTAAATGCTGTATTATAAAAAAGAAAGTGACGAACCACGAAGAAATTATACGAAGGGTCAGAAATTGGTAGATGTAATGTACATGTACAGACAAACAAATGATTACACTTCCAGAAAAATTGGATAATCTATTCAACAGGAAGGGATTCACAAATTGAGCAAGTCAATAACTTATTGGCCTGACTCAGGCCCTTATTTCTTTCTGTCTTTTTTTCTTTTGCTTACACGATAGTCCGGCAGCGATCGCAGGGTCGGTGTGGTTACAACGGATTTGGCAAGGTTAGTTTTAGGGGTGGCCGGATGCCCTTCCTGCCGCCACTCCGTAACCCCGGGGATGGAATCAGTTTACCCCAGATGTATGCATCTAGTGTAAATCGTGAAACAGTGAGAACATGTTTTCAAATGTCTGCAACACGTGTAACTTAGGCGGAACGTGGGGAGCAGCCCAGTATTCTCCTAGCGGGATGTGGAAAACCGCCTAAAAACCGCACAAGGCTGGCCAGCACACCGGTCCTCGTCGTTAATCCGCCGGGCGGATTCGATCCGCGTCCGGCGCGTACCCGAGTCCAGGAAGCAGCGCGTTGGCGCGCTCAGCTACCCTGACGGGTCGACTCAGGCCCTTATGCTGTTATTCAGCTTGGCATTGATTGGTAGAGCTGTTGGACGTCATTCTGGGGGATATCGTGCCAAATTCTGTGCAACTGACGCGATGTATCGTCAAAATATGAAGATGGTTGGAGAGCCCTGCCCTTAATTGGGGAGAGATCCGGCGACCATGCTGGCCAAGGTAGGATCTGGCAAGCACAAGTAGTAGAACGTCTCGTCGTTTGCAGACTGGCATCCTCTTACTGAAGTACATGCCCAGTATGGATTGCCGTCGAGAATAACAAAACCGGGCATAGAATACTGTCGACAACCAAAGGGTTCCTGTTACGAAAAAGACTGGTACCCCGGACCATCAAGCGTGGTTGTTGGGCCATATGGCGGGCGACACGCAGGTTGCCACTCCAGTGCTGTCAAGGTTATTTCCAGACAAGTTTTCGGCCAGGAATCACATTGGCTGGAGTGTAATTGACTTCCGTTATGATATCCGCTTCGACGTGACCCATGATAACCAGCGAAGACCTGTGTGGAGACGCCCCACACGGCGGTGGGGTATCAATCTGACTGTCGCCCGTTATGGAGCCGACAACCAAGAGTGACGATCTTTGGTGCCATTTCTTTTCGTGGCGGGATCCATTTGGTTGCATCTGCGAAAAACTTATAGAGTGATACTCTATGCCCCGTTTCGTTACGCTTCATGGCAAGCTATCCCGGGATTACATTTCAGCAAGATAATGCCCACCCACACGCGGCAAGAATTTCCACTGCTTGTCTTCGTGCTTGCCAAACCCTACCTTGACCAGCAAAGACGTCGGATTTCTCCCCAGCGGAGAACGTTTCTATTACTGTAGGTACGACTCTCAGGCCGTCTCGGGATTCACACGATCTAACGCGCCAAGTGGACAGAATTTGGCACGATACCACTGAAAAGCAGTCAAACAACTCTATCAATGCCAAGCCGAATAACTGCTTGCATAAGGGCCTGAGCTAGACCAATGCGCTATTGACTTGCCCAATTTGTGAACCCCTTTCCCTTGAATAAATTACAAGTTATTCTGAAATTTTATTTGTTAGTCTCTACATATACATCACATCTACTGATTTTTGTCCGATTCTAATGATTACTACGTGGTGCGTTTATTCTCCTAGGGTGTATGTTGAAGTTCTTTTGAACTACTGTTAATTCTTCAGTTACATCTTCTTATGGTGAATAAAATTCTATATATTTTTAAAACGAATTATACAACGTATGGTCGATCAATCAATAGTTCGTCAGTCGTGCAGCATCTTGAAATGGAAGGTCTTCTACCATGGAACTCGTAATAGTTGCAAATTAACTCTCTTTTATTGTCTTAACAAACCTTTGGGTTAGTTGTCAATAGCTTCAGTTTCAAAATGTTTTTAACTTGTAACTAATTTTTTGTAACAAAAAATGGTTCAAATGGCTCTGAGCACTATGGGACTCAACTTCTGAGGTCATTAGTCCCCTAGAACTTAGAACTAGTTAAACCTAACTAACCTAAGGACATCACACACATCCATGCTCGAGGCAGGATTCGAATCTGCGACCGTAGCGGTCGCGCGGTTCCAGACGGAAGCGCCTAGAACTGCTCGGCCACACCGGCCGGCACACGACTCACAGACATTTGAAAACATTCGCACTATTTCATGACTTGCACCAGACGCAGACAGCTGGGGTACACTACTTCCGTCCCAGGGGGTTTGGGGTGGCGTCAGGAAGGGCATCCGGTCACCCTCTGCAATTAACACTGCCAAATCCGTACTAACAAAGCCAACCCCGCGTTGGAGCGGGACAAAGGCCCGAGAAAGGAAGAAAGAACTAACAGCGAACATTTGCTACTTTCTTCTTCGTTTTACAGGAAATTCTCTGCTTGCAGCTGCTGTGTATGATGAAAATATTTGTAAGGACCTTTCAATGTATAAACTTGTATGATGCTTTACAGGCTCTTTGTTTCAATTGCTGTCACAGATAGCGTGGTACGTTCAACTAACCAGTCTTTCTTCTACATAATTATTTCTTATTTGTTTGCTGTTATATAACACATTGGCTCTTGCATTCGTTTTAGTATGTACATAACAGATTTCATTTGAAGATTTAAAAATAAGAATGCTATGGATGATGCAACGGTGTTGTGTACTGCTAGTACATTTATAATATTACGTGTGGGTGGTTAATTCCCTGCAAGTTTTTGAAAGTAAGCCAATAGCAATATTTACATAACTTTGTTACTTAAGGCAGTTCTTCTTTTGATTTGTCTGTCCTCAGACCTGAAGATGGTTGATACTGGCAGCCATTTGCAAAAAGAAGTCTTTTTGCCTTTTTATGATACGACTGAGACCGTATATGATATAATTTTTACAATTTTACATTTGATTATAATCTAATACATTCTTCGTCCTTCACTTTTCAGCTTCCATAAACAATCAATTCAAATACGGCGTGGTATCACCACGCGGCGAAGGGCAAATAGATATAAATTAGATCTCGTAGAAACATTTTTCAAAGCAGTATCACATAGTTCATTACACAAATTTGTGAAATGGAGGCTTCATCTTCCATTGTTTGAAGATGAAATTTTTTTCCTGGAATTCGAGTACAGCTTTCCCTGCTTTAAATGCAACAGCAGGCGATCAATTCAGGTGAGGCAATTTTACGAAATATGCATGTTTATCTCCATCTTCTGAACCGTTATGTAATCAGGGAGTTCAGACCACGGCATTCTCACGGGCCAAGTACCACGAACACAGTTAATAAATGTTGAAGGAATCTGAAGACTATGAAAACAACGCAGTTAGCGAACGCGCCTCACTCATTCGTTTTGACGCGAAGACATCTATCTCTGATTCCTGATCGCATATCAGAGGAGATTAGAAGCGAAGATTAAAAGTGATATAGGTAGGAGTTTTGTAACGCATGGGACCGTCTTATCTCTTTGTGGAGAGGGGATTAGAGATCGGGCCAAGAACATCGTTTCAAATCCGTAAGACTCGGCTTAATAACATTCTATATTTGGGTAATCGATCATTAAACAGTCCTATTAACACTGACATACAAATCCTCTTATCACTCTCTGTTAAGAAATTGTCCCTGCGGTCGCGTTCTTGCCTCAAGAAATCATGCTTGGCCGAGAAGTTAAGTACTTCAGACTCCGACTCTTGTGCTGCGCACCACGATTCATCAGTCTAAATATTAAAGATTATTGAAATTTAATATTTACGTATTTACAGTGTGATTCTGTAATGATGCTACAAACTATCAGGGATGCTAGACAAAAGTAAATGTATCAATTTGAGGTAAGGGACCCTGATCCGGAAACGACCAAGTTATAAGCGAAAATCTTTCTGAGAGTGGGCCTCTTTTACTGCAATCACTTTGCTTTCCCTATTTTTGGAGGAGGTCGTGTCGATCAAAACAAGAATTAAATGTTCAGTAAACATGGGCTCTAAAGTGCACACCTAGAGACTATGAGACTTGTTCGTCTTTTTTTACAGTGAAACACACCTCTTCTACGGAACAAGTGCTCGTAACTCTTAAGATATGCACTTTAGAGTCGTTGTTTACAAGACATTTTTGTTTGTTTGAGTCGGTATTACCTCCTCCCAACATAAAGGAAGCATAGAGCTTGCAGTAGAACAGATCCACTGTCTGAGTCATTAGTACGATTTCCGCTCGCAGCATTAGATTGGTCGTTTCTGGACCAGGGCTCCTTAATTAAAATTGATTCGTTAACCCTTTTCCATCATTCCTGAAAGCTTTTAATACCATCACGGGATCACCTTAGATGCTGTACCACTGTACAGTGCACGGCGGAGAGTAATTCGCAGCAGTTTTAGCTATTTTCTAACTTATTCGAATTCAGTATTAAAAATAAGGAAGGATGGATGATTAGAATTTAATGTCCCACTGACAATGAGGCCATTAGAGACGGAGCACAAGTTGATAAAGGATGAGGAAGTAAATCGGCAGTTTTCTTTCATAAAAATCATCACCTTAAACGATTTAGGGAAATCGCGATAATTATAAATCTGGATGGCGAGACGTGCATTTTAATCGCCGTCTTTCCGGATGCGAGTCCAGTAGGCTAACCATGGCGTCACATCGCTCTGTTTGCGTGGTGAGTGAAAGAAAAGCGACTGATGCCTCAGTAATCACCCTTTTCTCTTAGTGTGAGGCATACTATGGTGCCAGAACGGCTTCCGTGTACTCTTCCTTCAATACCGGTCATTATAATTATCCTACAGAGTATCGACAGAAACTCATCGTCTCTTTCCTCCGGATATTTCTATTACGTATGCCGAGCGTCTTGCATCTTCTTAACGGCAAAAGTCGTGCATGTACACTACTGGCCATTAAAATTGCTACACCACGAATATGACGTGCTACAGAGACGTAATTTAACCGACAGCAAGAAGATGCTGTGATATACAAATGATTAGCTTCTCAGAGCATCCACACAAGGTTGGCGCCGGTGGTGTCACCTACAACGTGCTGACATGAGGTAAACTTCCAACCGATTTCTCATACACAAACAGCAGTTGACCGGCGTTGCCTGGTCAGACGTTATTGTCATGCCTCGTGTAGGGAGGAGAAATGCGTACCATCACGTTTACGACTTTAATAGAGGTCGAATTGTAGCCTATCGCGATTGCGGTTTATCGTATCGCGGCATTGCTGCTCGCGTTGGTCGAGATCCAACGACTGTTAGTAGTATATGGAATCGGTGGGTTCAGGAGGGTAATACGGAACACCGTGCTGGATCCCAACACCTCGTATCACTGCCAGTCGAGATGACAGGCATCTAAATCCGCATGGATGTAACGGATCGTGCAGCCACGTCTCGATCCCTGAGTCAACAGATGGGGAAGTCTGCATGGCAACAACCATCTGCACGAACAGTTGGACGACGTTTGCAGCAGCATGGACTATCAGCTCGGAGACCATGGCTGCGGCTACCCTTGACGCTGCATCACAGACAGGAGCGCCTGCGATGGTGTACTCTACGACGAACCTGGGAGCACGAATTGCAAAACTTCAGTTTTTCAGATGAATCCAGGTTCTGTTTACAGCATCCTGATGGTCGCCTCCGTGTTTGGCGACATCGCGGTGAACGCACATTGGAAGCGTGTATTCGTCATCGCCATTCCGGCGTTCACCCGGCGTGATGGTATGGGGTGCCATTGGTTACACGTCTCGGTCACCTCTTGTTCGCATTGACGGCACTCTGAACAGTGGACGCTACATTTCAGATGTGTTACGACCCGTGACTCTACCCTTCATTCGATCCCCGCGAAATCCTACATTTCAGCAGGGTAATGCACGACCGCATGTTGCAGTTCCTGTACGGGCCTTTCTGGATACAGAAAATGTTCGACTGCTACCTTGGCCAGCACATTCTCCAGATCTCTCACCAATTGAAAACGTCTGGTCAATGGTGGCCGAGCGACTGGCTCGTCACAATACGCCAGTCACTACTCTTGATGAACTGTGGTATCGTGTTGAAGTTGCATAGGCAGCTGCACCTGTACACGCCATCCAAGATCTGTTTGTCTCAATGCCCAGGCGTATCAAGGCCGTTATTACGGCCAGAGGTGGTTGTTCTGGGTAGTGATCTCTCAGTTTCAATGCACCTAAATTGCGTGAAAATGTAATCACATGTCAGTTCTAGTATATTTGTCCAATGAATACCCGTTTATTATCTGCATTTCTTGTCGGTGTAGCAATTTTAATGGCCAGTAGTGTAGTAAGACGCTACACACAATTCGAAACGTTTACGATGAAAATAGGGGCCGCTATGATTTTGCGTTTGGTGCTCATTATACCATATGTTGCTGGGTATGAAATTTAGCTAACATGTTGAATTTTTATTTAGACTTGGGACGAGATCCCTATCTGTCACTGACCTCGAGAAAGTGGATCCAATGTAGTGCGCTCACTCCCGATCTCACGCCCGCGAAAATGAAATATTCACAATATCCTTCATATGTCCTAAACCTCTCGAGACATCGAAATGAGATTATGGGAAGTGATAGCACACAGGGAGGAGAGTATTTTGCCAATTCGTAAACGCATGGAACTTTCTTATCTTTTTTTATATTTTTCACTCCAAGGACCGTAAATTTTTAGAGTTAGCGACAGCCAGTGAAACATAGGTTTCCTAGTATGAAAATATACATGAAATATATTCTATTACGTTACTACAAACCGAAGCAATTATGTTTCTCCTAAGCAGTTCAGCTTTCTGGTTGCCAATTACTTGTTTAATCAGGCACTATTATGAGTGGAGTGTTGGGTTTAGGGATTCGATTGATTTGCGAAGATATTGTGGGTGTTTGAGGAGATAGGATACTTTATTAACTGGAATAGACTACGTTTGGGGGAGTGGGACGGGGAAGAGGGAAGATATGTACGGAAAGGGACTTACGGGATTTGGAGGGAGTGGCCAAGGGAGGAGGACTTAAGAGACGGGTAGGACTGCTGTTACACGGGGTAAGGAGGATTTGAGGCATTCATTTGGAATGGAAGAAGTAGGGTAGGTCGCGTTGAAAGGATTTCAGGAATGATTTGATGGTTCGGGAGGGTAAAGTAGTTGAAAATATCCTGCGGTGTGTAGAAGTGTAAGGAAGGTGAGATGTGTTGATAGAGGTGTGGCAGCAGGTAAGCGATCTCAAGGATGGGGAATAATGGTGGGGTCTTGTAGGATTGGTGAAGGTATTTCATGTGAATTCGGCAGTGTGCCCGGCCGGTGTGGCCGAGCGGTTCTAGGCGCTTAAGTCTGGAACCGCGCGATCGCTACGGTCGCAAGTTCGATTCCTGCATCGGGCATGGACGTGTGTGATGTCCTTAGGTTAGTTAGGTTTAAGTAGTTCTAAGTTCTAGGGCACTGATGACCTCAGATGTTAAGATCCATAGTGCTCAGAGCCATTTGAACCATTTTTTTTTCGGAAGTGTGGGGAACTTATTAAGTGGTTCAGGAAACAGGTTGTGTGTGGAAGACGGATACCAGAAGCATTGCTGCGAGCATGACACTCCAGCACGTACTTTGCTAACTGTCTAACCCGGTGCACGGTGCACGGTGCGCGGTCCTAGTTGTACGTCGCCTAAGTAACGACTTACTGGGACAACAAAAAATTTATTTTCAGTACTTCATGCAATTATTGACCGAATTTAAAAATTTAAAATGCTTTTATGTTCTACTCATTAACAGACAAAATTTTATGACAAAAGTTTAACACAGGAAGGCAAGTAATACAGTTAGAAACTGTATGTATATCTTGAGGCAGCTTGTAACACCTCCGATTTTTATCCCGACCTGATCTGATCGAATAGCAGCCTAATATTTATTATTAACATGGCTCTGAGCACTATGGGACTTAACATCTATGGTCATCAGTCCCCTAGAACTTAGAACTACTTAAGCCTAACTAACCTAAGGACAGCACACAACACCCAGCCATCACGAGGCAGAGAAAATCCCTGACCCCCGCGGGAATCGAACCCGGGAACCCGGGCGTGGAAAGCGAGAACGTTACCGCACGACCACGAGATGCGGGCTATTATTAACATGACCGTGAACCTAATGAGGCTGGTAATCGGAATTGACTGCTACGGAAGTTGTTACTTTCCAGTTCGTTCTTTTCAATACTATAATCCTGAATGTCTGGTAAAAAGGAACATCAACACAGTTTTACTAATTACGAACTTATATTCTTCTCAAAACACAAAAAAGGAGATAGCTACTGCCTTCGTCATACATATCTAACTACGGATAATCTCAGCACAGGCTTTCTTCATTTTCCATTATCGTCACACGCTAATCCATCACTGCATCCAACACTGCAATCCAAGGTTAGGCCGGCGCGGTAGACGCGAAACCAAATATCGGCGCTAGTAACGTCACTGATCACTTTTGTAATGATACTTCTTCACTTTCCCGGTTTTAATCTATTACATAGGGGTCTAACCACGGCGATGGCGACACCCTTCTCCGTTAAAGACCTTATTTCAACAACGGTCTTCACATACATACTACTCCCGCCAACCACACTGGCGCATCTCCACACTCCATCTCGCAACGCGTCACAATCGATTGTTCGCCCTATCGACCTGTGCCGAGTGCAAAGTTATAGTAAGGGCCTACGGACCCCTTACAAGCTTAAATCACGGCGCACGAATTACCGGGATCATATTCGTCCACTATTTGAGAAGGAGAGCACTTGGCCTCTTCCAACAAGCCTTACACACTGTCTCATACTTTAAAGTAACTTTTTCTCGCTGACACTCTCCACAAAATGACAAAAGGAGGAAGAAATATTGCTTACTACGTTTTCCCTATTGGTGTGGTAAAACTTTAGCATCAGGTGCAATGTTTTAATTTATTGCTTGTTTACAACTAAATCTATTTGCAGCACATTTTGCATTCAGTATCCACGTATATCACTGAGTGTGTTAATCCTGCATTTTATTTTCATTGTCACAGCTTCCCAATCTCGAAGGCAACAAGAATTTTATATAAGTATGTCCTTCGACTGTATTTCATTAGCTGCTTGTTTTAAATACAAATGCTGGTGCCTCAGCATCGTCTTCTACTCCCTTGCTTGTCAGCGTTGCTCTTGATCTAATGCACTATGAAAGGTTGTCATTTTATGATGTAATAATTGACTTAAAGTAAAACGTTACGAATGTTTAATTATTTTTCATTTGGTTCATTTAATGTCCTAATCTGATTTTTAAATACTTTTCAGGAAATTATTCGGAGCAATTTTCTGCATCGGTCACCTTTATACAATGATGCAATTGATCGGCTGCCACTGTAGCGACTTGAAGTGGACATTGCAAGATCGGTGCTAGAACCCATCTCCACCCAGAAGTTCCACACGAAGTCCGATTCCTTTTTAGGGCATTATTTTATTACAAGCCGAATACAAAAAAGCTTTAACTATGTTTTCACGGTCACTCATCAACGTGTTAACGAGTTCACCGATTTTAATTGCTCCCATCAAAATTATAATTACCCTTTCTCACCTTCGGTTTATTTTAGAACGAATGTTGTTGTTGTTGTTCTGGTCTTCAGTCCAGAGACTGGTTTCATGCAGCTCTCTATGCTACTCTATCCTGTGCAAGCTTCTTCATCTCCCAGTACCTACTGCAACATACATCCTTCTGAATCTGTTTAGTGTATTTCTCTCTTGGTCTCCCTCTACGGTTTTTACCCTCCACGCTGCCCTCCAGTACTAAATCGATGATCCCTTGATGCCTCAGAATATGTCCTACAACTGATCCCTTCTTCTAGTCAAGTTGTGCCACAAACTCCTCTTCTCCCCAATTCTATTCAATACCTCCTCATAAGTTATGTGATCTACCCATCTAATCTTCAGCGTTCTTCTGTAGCACCACATTTCGAAAGCTTCTATTCTCTTCTTGTCTAAACTATTTATCGTCCATTTTTCGTTTCCATACATGGCTACACTCCATACAAATACTTTCAGAAACGACTTCCGGACACTGTACTCGATGTTAACAAATTTATTTTCTTCAGAAACGCTTTCCTTGCCATTGCCAGTCTACATTTTATATCCTCTCTACTTCGACCATCATCAGTTATTTTGCTCCCCGAATAGCAAAACTCATTTACTACTTTAAGCATCTTGTTTACTAATCTAATTCCCGCAGCATCATCCGATTTAATTCGGCTACATTCCAATATTCTCGTTTTTATTTTGTTGATGTTCATCTTATATCCTTCTTTCAAGACCCTGTCTATTTCCTTTACTGCTTGCTCAATATACATCGGCGATAGGCTACAACCCTGTCTCACTCCCTTCTCAACCACTGCTTCCATTTCGTGCCCCTTGACTATTATAACTGCCACTTGGTTTCTGTACAAATTGTAAATAGTCTTTCGCTCCCTGTATTTTACCCCTGCCACCTTCAGAATTTGAAAGAGAGTATTTTTTTTAGAACGAATATTTAAAAAAATAAATGCAGAGGAAGAGCGATTATAGTGTACCTGCAAAATTATATCACTGTACGATGCATAGTTCGGGAGATATGACGTTTTATACATGGGAGTTCGATTTATTAAAGTCAGGAATGGGCGTTTTAGTAGTTTGGAACAATCGGAAAAACGTGGCAGGGCTTTATGCAGTGAAGGGCCTAATTTATATTATCAGTATTGAGTAGTTGTCATGTAGTAGGGCAGTGGAAAACGATAAAGTATCAACTTAACAGATAATTCTTTACAGTGAAGTGCACTGGGATGTGGATGTTGTGGCTACATTACAACCTGAAAGGCGACTCAGAGCGCCGATAAGAGAGTGAGATACTTACATGGGGGCTGTGCTCGTCGCTTCGGTGTTGGCGCGCGCCGTGTAGCCCTGAGGAGCGATCACCGTCGCCTGGAAGGTGGCCCGCATTCCAGGCTCGTCGAAGCAGGGGAAGGCGCGCCTAGCTGCCGTGGGCTCCATGTGCGTCGTCGCCAGCCACCTGCAGGCATTAACAGCGTCACTGCTAGTTGCCAGGTTCCATATGTCATCAACTATGTACATCAGGACTCGTTGAAAACTTACATCAGATTGGTTGTTGCCGAAAATATCAAATATTCTGAATGGACAAAATATTAGTAACCGCCTTAAAACAGAAAATTGGTCGGTTTGGTTCAGCGCAGATAGTTTCTAAATGGTTCCAGGTGATCATGTGAACGTCTACCACTGACATAAATATTGGAGTTTGTGTTAGTTGTGCACTACATAGAGGCATTCGCCCTCACTACCAGCAACCCTTCCCACTCCCGCGTCATGCGTGTGGCCTGAAGCTGTGAAGCCACAGGGGTCATAACGACAGACTGTAGACAGAAGACCACGCACGTTCAGCGGGCTGGCAGGTGGCGGCTTGAGTGCCACCAACGGTCTCTGGCCCTACGAACCTGCTTCGTTCTGCGTGTTATGTGGCCGCAAATTCATCCAGCTGTATCACTGGCGCCGCTCGTGTACACTGCTGGCCATTAAAATTGCTACACCACGAAGATGACGTGCTGCAGACGCGAAATTTAACCGACAGGAAGAAGATGCTGCGATATACAAATGATTAGCTTTTCAGAGCATTTACACAAGAGTGGCGCCGGTAGTGACACCTACAACGTGCTGACATGATGAAAGTTTCCAACCGATTTCTCATACACAAACAGCAGTTGACCGGCGTTGCCTGGTGAAACGTCACAACAACGTGTAAGGAGGAGAAATGCGTACCATCACGTTTCCGACTTTGATAAAGGTCGGATTGTAGCTTATCGCGATTGCGGTTTACCGTATCGCGACATTGCTGCTCGCGTTGGTCGATATCCAATGACTGTTAGCAGTATATGGAATCGGTGGGTTCAGGAGAGTAATACGGAACGCCGTGCTGGATCCCAACGGCCTCGTATCACTAGCAGTCGAGATGACAGGCATCTTATCCTCATGGCTGTAACGGATCGTGCAGCCACGTCTCGATCCCTGAGTCAACAGATGGGGACGATTGCAAGACAACAACCATCTACACGAACAGTTCGACGACGTTTCCAGCAGCATGGACTATCAACTCGGAGACCATGGCTGCGGTTACCCTTGACGCTGCATCACAGACAGGAGTGCCTGCGATGGTGTACTCTACGACGAACCTGGGTGCACGAATGGCAAAACGTCATTTTTTCGGATGAATCCAGGTTCTGTTTACAGCATCATGATGGTCGCATCTGTGTTTGGCGACATCGCGGTGAACGCACATTGGAAGCGTGTATTCGTCATCGCCATACTGGCGTATCACCCGGCGTGATGATACGGGGTGCCACTGGTTACACGTCTCGGTCACCTCTTGTTCGCATTGACGGCACTTTGAACAGTGGACGTTACATTTCGGATGTGTTACGACACGTGGCTCTACCTTCCATTCGATGTCTGCATTTCAATAGGATAATACACGACCGCATTTTTCAGGTCCTGTACGGGCCTTTCTGGATACAGAAAATGTTCGGCTGCTGCCCTGGCCAGCACATTCTCCAGATCTCTCTCACCAATGGAAAAAGTCTGGTCAATGGTGGCCGAGGAACTGGCTCGTCACAATACGCCAGTCACTTCTCTTGATGAACTGTGGTATCGTGTTGAAGCTGCATGGGTAACTGTACCTGTACACGTCATCCAAGCCTTGTTTGACTCAATGTCCAGGCATATCAAGGCCGTTATTACGGCCAGGGGTACTGATTTCTCAGGATCTATACACCCAAATTGCATGAAAATGTAATGACATGTCAGTTCTAGTATAAGATATTTGTCCAATGAATAGCCATTTATCATCTACGTTTCGTCTTGGTGCAGCAATTTTAATGGCCAGTATCGTATTTAGGCTTTCGCCGAGCCTCTCTAGGCTAGTCTTTTCCTTCAAGCCCACTGGTCAAGGTGTCGATCACATGAGCGGTTTATTAATCAGAACTCACGCTAAGGGAACATAGGAACCAGGGACACCGTACCGCATCTAGTCACCGCTTCCTGTGGAATCGCCAGAAAGTAACCAATACGGCGGGAACTGCTAAAGGACTTTGGTATTGAAACTTAATTTCATTCTGACTTTGGTATTGGCTGTTGCCATTATCTCACATTGTTACTGTTCTGCTAAAGAGTGGACTGTGACATTGAATTCATCCATTATTGCAGCACTCTGCCAATTTACGTAATTGTGTAAATTCAGTGATTACCACGAACTAATGCAAACAGTTCCTGTTATCAGCTTACTACAGGAAGGAGATATTGTTTACGTGCTTGTTCAACATTGTTTACCTGGACTGCGCTCTGACTGTGCTTAAACCAGTGCAGGACATATCAAGTTTGTTGTATGGAATCAATGGAGTGATGGATCTACACAGAGACATGAAGAATTTCAGAAATGAGTTATCGTATTTGGAAGTAACCATTACAACACCATGAATGAAGTTCCCCGATTTGTTGGTGTATCAGTGCAGACTCCCCAATGCGTCTACGACACGGGTGGCCAACATTTCGGCTTTTGGGCCATGCCCGCTCATAAGTGCTAAAGGGCTCAGCCTCGGTGTACATTTCGTCCATCGCCACGTCGCGCTGTCTGAGCGTCAGGAGGGAGAAGAAGGGAAAACTGCGGATGTACCGCATTTAAATGACAGTGCAGTCGTCTTGGTTTTATTTTTCACATTTCTCAGTAGCATACACCACAAACAAAAGAAATTTTTGGTTTTATTTATTTTGTAGCGCACTGAAAACACACTTTTCGTGTGGTACAATCCGTCGGCTTGCACACAGACGCAGACAGTTTCACAGAGTTTCACATTCAAGTTGCCACGTAATCGTGACTTACTTAGTTTCATAATCGAATAAAGGTCATTCACAAAAACAAGTCGATCAAAATATTGTAACACTTACGCAACCTCATTATGGAGAGCTGGAAGCGTAACCTGAGGAAAGCATTTTAGATGTCCTGGGCGCTTTAATGTAAAACGATTTGTCATTAAAACTGGAATTATCTTGCAGGAAAGTCAGTTAAATATGTACACGTACAGGAACGCATGCAACTAAAACGACAAAGATCTCGAGAACACCTCGAAAATGGATGTAACCTTTAGAAAACTATGCTCTTAATCCTTTCAAGGCCACAATGAATTTCTCAAAGCTCACGTTTTCTTGAACGACAGTGAGCTTAGAGAAATGGATTGTATTTTGTCAGAACGTGTCCCTTCTACAACGCAATATTCTTTTTAAACACTTCCCCATCAAATCAGAAGAAGTTACTTTTTAGTGTCTTACTGTGGGAAGTGTGCAGTCAAGTCTACTTAAAATGCGAAGTCTGCATTCTGGATGTTCTAATTTTCGTTCCTGCACTCATTTCTCTTTCATAAATTTGTCGCAGACTTCAGAAATTTTACTATTCGTACTACCAATTTCTTCAGTGTTCCAAGCCTGCAAATTTAGCCCAGAGGTTGAAAATACCGCTACAGTTGTAAAGTTCTCTTATTATCACACGACCGGTTTCTGGTTCTAATACGCCCATCTTCAGGTGTCTTAACTTCGTGCAGTGACCCCCGAGCGCCGCAGTGGACGTGTACGAGGCGCGGTTTGCTACCTACGAGCTCAGTAACTGTTCCTCCTCGACCTTCGGTTCAGAACACGACGTGCACGCAAAGCGTTATGTGCTGGACATCCATCGTGTTGATCTCACATAAGTATTCTGGTTCTTAACGGCACTTCATGCAGAAGAGGAGGAAGAATTCGTCTGAGGAAGTTGGCATACTCTGTATCGTTTAGACTACCATTGATGAAATAAGGGCCAATAATTGTAGTACCAAGCATTCCACACCAGACGTTAACTCTCCATTGACGCTGAAGTTCCACCTGTCTAAGCCATGGTGGGTTGTCACTGGACCAATAATACATGTTCCTTGTATTTACCTGTCATTTGTTTGAGAAGGAACATTCATGGCGAACAAGTTCGGGTTGGCGAGGATTTGCTGCTGTACCCACTGACAGAACTGTATACGATTCTGGAAATCATTCCCATGCAATTCTTTATATAGGTGTACATGGTAAGGATAAAACCGGTGACGTGCAGGAATACAATGTACACTGGTTTTAGGAATGCTAATCTCGTGTTCAAGCTGTCGTGTGCTCACATGTGGATTCATAGCAACGCAAGCGAGAACAGTAACTTCGGCAGCTTCGTCTGTGCAAGTGCTACGACGATTGCGTTGTCGTTCGTTGAAACTTTCCGTTTCCTGAAGCGTCGCAACAAGACGAGAAAACATCCTTCGGGAAGGTGGGTTCATGTCAGGATATCGCTCTCTGTACTTCGCCTACCTTCAACAACAACAACAATAAAAGAAACGTTATGTCGATACAGTTTGTAGGAAGTACAGCCTTTACTGTATGCCTACTCTACACAACAGTATTTTAAAGGACTAAACTACTGTACTAAATGTACCTGTACATAAGAAAACAGTATTGCAATTACTGTTCTGCTAACTTACATTCCCTGTAGATGAGTAGCATTTCTACCTTCTCTTCGTTGGTGTACATTCTACTCAGACAACTCTTTAACTGACGATGGTTGACGGAATGATGGGCGTGCATTCTACTTATGTTATGTCCTCTGTCAACGACAGCACGTGGATGTGTTCCGTTACCCCGAGTACCTGCACTAAGCGCTGGGAGCGTCAACGTCAAAGTTGTGTTGTGTTATTAATAACGTTGTGTTTCAGTGAATGGTACACCGTGATACATTTTTGAATAGGTCTTTAGGAGAGGAAATAAATTACCTAATAAAAAATACAGGGTACTATTTAAAAAAGTCAAACCAATGTTTATATCTTTGTAAAAAAAAAAAACAAAGATACAACGAAAGCAGTCATGCTGATGATGTCCCCCCGACGGCTAAAGAACATTTTCTTAAAACATTTTGTGATTTGTATCTGGACAAATAGTTATTTAGGGTGGTCAAGATAAATGGGACACCCACTATATATTCAGGGTGGTCCATTGATAATGACCGGGCCAAATAACTCACGAAATAAGCGTCAAACGTAAAAACTACAAAGACCGAAACTTGTCTAGCTTGAAGGACGAAACCAGATGGCGCTATGGTTGGCACGCTAGAGGGCGCTGCCATAGGTCAAACGGATATCAACTGAGTTTTTTAAAATAGGAACCCCATTTTTATTACGTATTCGTGTAGTACGTAAAGAAATATGGATGTTTTAGTTGGACCACTTTATTCGCTTTGATAGATAGCGCTGTAATAGTCACAAACATATGGCTCACAATTTTAGACGAACAGTTGGTAACAGATATTTTTTTTTAAATGAAAATACAAAACGTAGTTACGTTTGAAAGTTTAAATTCGGTTGTTCCAATGCGATACATGTACCTTTGTGGACTTATAATTTCTGAGAACGCAAGCTGTTACAGTGGGATTACCTGTAACTACCACTTTAATGCAATAAATGCTCAAAATGATGTCCGTCAACCCCAACGCATTTGGCAATACGTGTAACAGAGAGTGAGCAGCAATTTACGGATGTTCGTCGATGATACTGTGGTGTACGCGAAGGTGTCATCGTTGAGTGACTGTAGAAACATACAAAATGACGTGGACAAAATTTCTAATTGGTGTGATGAATGGCAGCTTGCTCTAAATGTGGAAAAATGTAAGTTAATGAGTAGGAAAAACAGGGCTGCAGTGTTCGGATATAGTATTAGTGGGGTGCTGCTTCTCACTTCGATTAAATATATAGGCGTGACGTTGCATAAAGACATGATGCGGAATGATCACGTCAATTTGATGGTAGGGAAGGCGAATACTCGACTTCGTTTTATTGGGAGAATTTTGGGAAAGTGTAGCTCATCCATAAGAGGAAACGGCGAATAAAACGCTAGTGCTTTCCATTCTTCGGTATTGTTCGAGTGTTTCGGATCTGCGCTAGGTCGGATTAAAGGAAAACTTTGAAGCAATTCAGAGGCGTGCTCCTAGATTTGTTACCGGTAGGTTCCATCAGCACACAAGTATCACGTAGATGCTTCCTGAACTCAAGTCAGAACCCCGGGGACTGGGGGGGGGGGGGGGGGGGGGGGGAGAATGCTCTTTTTTTCGTAAGGCAGTATTGTGCAAATGTAGAGAACCGGCATCTGAGGCCGACAGCAGAACGATTCTACTTCCGCCAACATACATTTCGCTTAAGGATCATGAGGATTGTGGAATATATATGCAGATGTACAAGTACACTCATGCTCATAAATTAAGGATAATGGTGATACATGGTGAAACAACGCTCTGGTGGACGGTTTGGGGGTTTAAAGCACCTCGGGGTATGACCATGCTGTGCATTTTTACTGCGGTCGTCGCACGGTGGCGCTGGCAGCAGTCCACATACGCAGAGGTGTGTTGGTGCATGTCAGAGTACGGTGCAGCGATTACGTGTGCAGACGTTTTCAGGCGTGATAACTGTGACTGTGTGCTGAAAATGGCTCAAAGAACACATATTGATGACGTTATGAGGAGTAGAATACTATAGCGACTGGAGGCTTGTCAAACACAGTAGGTCGTAGCACGGGCCTTCCGTCTGCCACAAATTGTGATCTCAAGATTATGGCATCGATTCCAGCAGGCAGGAAACGTGTCCAGGCGCTTCAGTACGGGACGTCCACAGTGTACAACACCACAAGATGACCGATATCTCACCATCAGTGCCAGCGGACGGCCACGGAGTACTGCAGGTAGTCTTGCTCGGGGCCTTACTGCAGCCACTGGAACAGTTGTCTCCAGACGCACAGTCTACCCGTTTTCACCCGAACCCACACGATCGTGCGGGTTCGGTTTTTATTTTTTACGACAAACTGAATCTCTTGCCTTGCTTCCAACCGACCTGCAACGATCGTGCAGGTTGCGCGCTAGGCGTTTCTCATGTTTATGTTGCCATTCGGCGCCAACAGATTGCAGCACATGTTGTTTAAGTTGATCGAGAAGTGAGCATTATGCCGGCGCCTGGTTAGTAGCTCATAATTAAGTTAAATGGAATTGTTTCGGCGATTAGCTGGATCTGGTTATTTGTTATAGTGTGTACAACGTTGTGATATTGATAATTACTGGTAACTTCATATCTTTGCACAGTAATTGTGCGTTAAATTTGTACTAGCATGATTGTGCGGGTTAGGTGTTGACTGTGTAACTTCATCTTCGAACGGGTGTTGTTGATTGTGTCATTGGCCACGCTATAGTACTGCTTTTCATACAGTTTTGAATGGGAAAGTTTTTATGCACATTCCCGTTATTGTATGCAGGTTTATCAGACAGTTAAATCCGTTCTCTATTAGAGGATTCGGATTTGAGTGGCATTTCGTCAGATGAAGAAGACGAGTTTGTTCCTTCTCCTTCAAATATTCAGCAGGCAGACGACTTGTCTGATGATGATTTGAGTGCCGAAGAAGTTCCTGAAGAGCGCAGGAGTTCACACAGTGTCACAGAAGGTGTCAGACCACTGCTTTTTCGGAGATCAAATTTTGTTCAGATGTTTCATCCACCAAACATTAATTACAGTGCTGCTGAGGTCAGTGACAAAGAGGTGCGATCTGAGTTACCTATTTCGTGTATCATTCCCACTTTCGTACTAAAATATCTTCTTTTTAATTCTAGAGTCCTTCACCAATTGGAACTCCTGCTGAATATTTCTGTGAATATTTCAATGAAAAGTTTTTTGAAAAGGCAGCGAAATATACAAATATGAATAGTGTTGCAAAGACAGGGAAATTGCAAAGACAGGGAAATCCCTAGGGACTACAGCTCATAAACTGAAGGTGTTTTTGGGATAAATTTAATGATAGGGTGCATAAGGTATCCTAGGCTACCCATGTACTGGAAGAAATCTATTTCTTTATCAGCTATTGGTGACACTATGTCTAGAGACCGGTTCCTTGCACTCAGGAATAATGTGCACTTTGTTGATAGTATAAAACCACCTGAAGAGGCTAAAACTAATAGACTGTGGAAAGTTCAGCCAGTGATCGACACAGCAAGAACATGTCACAGTTTGACTTGCAGCTTTAAAGACTACAGTATTGATGAGCAAATGATCCCTTTTACTGGGCGTTGCAAACTGAAGCAATATGTTAAAGGAAAACCAAGGCCTGTAGGTCTTAAAAACTTTATCATGGCCTCAGCATCAGGTATAGTGTTGGATTTTGAAATTTATCAGGGGCTACTACACCTTTGGGTGGTAAGTCACTAGGATTAGGCCCTTCTGTTATTTTACGACTAACACAGACTCTCCCACAATGAAGTTTTGTTTATTTTGATAGGTACTTTACCACAATTCCTCTCTTAGCAAAGCCTAAGGAGAAAGGAATTGAGGCTAATGGCACAATGATGGTAAACAAAATTAAGAATGTTAATTTGAAAGAGGGAAGAATGAAAAGAGGAGAGTGTCATTCTTATGTTAGAGCAAATGACGCTGTAGTAATTACTGAGTGGCAGGACAGTCAGAGGGTCGTGATAGCATCCACTTGTGCTGGCACTGAGCCAAAATGTAAAGTTCAAAGGTGGTGTAAGCAGGAGGTCACTATCTTGATGTCGATTGCCCTTTTGTAATTCAGCAGTACAATGCCAATATGGGTGGCGTAGACATTCATGACCAGCAGGTTGAGTGTTACCGAACGTGGTTCAGAACCAGAAAATGGACGCTCAAGTGCTTGCTGCATTTCATAGACCTTTCAGAGGTCAACTGCTGGTTTCTCTACAGAGAGCACTGTCGTGAAAATCAGACTGCCAAAAAGAACATTATGGATCTGTTGAAATTTAGAATGTCTCTAGCTGAGGCTCTTCTGTCATGTCCATACAGAAAGAGGGGAGCTGAAGACTTTAAAACACCGTTAGATGATACATTAAGTATCTCCACAAAGGCAAAAGTTTACAAACCCCATCCGAAACCAGGTTTGGCCGACAGTGGATGACATTTTGTCATCAACGAACATGTCAGTATGAGCGCTGCAGTTCCAGAACAAAGACAAAGTGCATAAAATGCAATCAGTACTTACGTTTGCAAAAGGAAAGGGTTGTTTCAAATTATTTCACGAAAAGTGAAGCAGTCTGAACCATGACTTTGTGTTACAAAATAAATAACTAAAATTTTATTTTTAATTTTTTTGCCACAGAATATGATTTGCAATCTACGTAACATTTTTTATAATAACTAATAGGCGGCCGGTGTGGTCGAGCGGTTCTAGGCGCCTCAGTCTGGAACCGCGCGACCGCTACGATCGCAGGTTCGAATCCTGCCTCGGGCATGGATGTGTGTGATGTCCTTAGGTTAGTTAGGTTTAAGTAGTTCTAAGTTCTAGGGGACGGATGACCTCAGATGTTAAGTCCCATAGTGCTCAGGGCCATTTGAACCAATAACTAATAAATAAAAATAATAAAAGAATATTTTTTTATTCATAACTGTTCCTCAGGTAACTTATAATATCAAACAAATAGCAGGAAGTCAGAGAATAATTTTGGTGAAATAAAACCTGACCCTCACGATTGTGCTAGTTGTTTTCCCGCGACGTTTTTTATGGAAGAGTTTTTTTCTTATTTTTCCCAGTGTCTACTATGCCCAAGTATACAGAGAATTCAACTTTATTCACCATTTTCCAAAAAAAGGTGTTCAGGGTGGAAAGGCTACAGACGACTGAACAGACATGGTTTTAATCGCCCCGAGATCTGCAAGGTGCGTTCCACTGTCTCCTGATTACAGGAGAGCCCGTAAAGCCTGGTGTCAAGAACACAGTACATGGTCATTGGAACAGAGGTCCCAGGTTATGCTCACGAATGAGTCCAAGTATAGTCTGAACAGTGATTCTCGCCGGGTTTTATATGGCGTGAACCAGGAACCAGATACCAACCGCCGGCCGGAGTAGCCGAGCGTTTCTAGGCGCTACAGTCTGAAACTGCGCGACCGCTACGATAGCAGGCTCGAATCCTGCCTCGGGCATGAATGTGTGTGATGTCCTTAGGTCGGTTAGGTTTAAATAGTTCTCAGTTCTAGGGGAGTGATAACCTCAGTAGTTAAGTCCCATAGTGCTCAGAGCCAGCCAGATACCAACCACTTAATGTCATTGAAAGGGACATGTATGGAGGTCATGGTTTGATGGTGTTAGGCGGGATTATGATTGGTGCACGTACACCCCTGCATGCCTTTGGCAAAGGAAGTGTAACAGGTCAGGTGTATCGGGACGTCATTTTACACCAGTATGTTCGCCTTTTCATGGGTGCAGCGAGTCCCATCTTCCTCCTGATGGATGATAACGCACGGCCCCATCGAGCTGCCATCGTGGAGGGATACCTTGAAACAGAATATATCAGGCGAATGGAGTGGCCTGCCTGTTCTCCAGACCTAAACCCCATCGAGTGCGTCTGGGATGCTCTCGGTGGACGTATAGCTGCTCGTCTTCAAACACCTAGGACACTTCAGGAGCTCCGACAGGCACTGGTGCAAGAATGGGAGGCTATACCCCAGCAGCTGCTCGACCACCTGATCCAGAGTATACCAACCCGTTATGCGGCCTGTGTACGTGTGTATGGTGATCATATCCCATATTGATGTCGGGGTACATACGCAGGAAACAGTGGCGTTTTGTAGCACATGTGTTTCGGGACGGTTTTCTCAACTTATCACCAATACCGAGGACTTGCAGATCTGTATAATGTGTGTTACCTATGTGCCTATGCTATTAGGGCCAGTTTTCTGTAGTGCCACATTGTATGGCACCACATTCTGCAGTTATCCTTAATTCATGAGCATGAGATTGGGAGACTAATTTGTTAATTGTTGATGGAAATGTGAATGCTAGCAAGAATGGTACACCTTGTTGTCATATCCTTCATGAGCAGGGTACCAAACATTATATCCCATAAGGATAATGACAGACCACACACAGTAGTTCACAGTTCTAACGACTTGAGTAGTATATGGATCCCTGACTGGCTTGTGTGGGCCCGTAAAATCCCATCTGTAAACCACGTACAGGATGCGATGGCAATCATATACTGTCATACTAGCCTCCAGTCAGCAA
The DNA here is from genome assembly GCF_021461395.2 of Schistocerca americana. Taxonomy (NCBI): domain Eukaryota; kingdom Metazoa; phylum Arthropoda; class Insecta; order Orthoptera; family Acrididae; genus Schistocerca; species Schistocerca americana. Next base: position 230,517,095 of record NC_060123.1, read on the forward strand.
TCTAAAGAACTGACACTTCGCGTGTTTTTGGTACGGCGAGAAGTTCCTCAAGATGACATTCGGAACCAGCTGGCTTCCATAACACATCGAATACAAAATACCTTCGTACCCGTGACGATCAGACATCATACTGATGCTGTTGGTAGGTTTCAGTTCAGAATGGACTGACAGTTTAATTATTTAATGCTTTTTATGTGATGAACGTCTCCTCAAAATTTGGCACGTAACTGTGATACTCACTTTGATTTATCCATTGTGTTGTCCTCTAATGCGTTCATTGCTATTCACTATCACAAAACATTGATGTAGAAAAAATGGAGAAACTATGTAGTGTATACTTACGTCACGACGCCACTTTCGTTGTACCAACTCCTGTAGAAACCACGCATATCATCATTGAGAATACCGGTGTAGTCAATATCGATGACTAATAGGTTAGTGGGGTCCACCCCTTCTTGGGGTGTGATGGCAGTGCCCAGCGTAATGGTGTAGATCTCACTGTCACCCACGGCTTCTGTCTGAGGAGTTGCTGCGAGGCTGCCTATGCCGTACTTAACTGTGACGCCTGTCACTGTGATGTCTTTGTGAAGGTGTAACTTCAGCTCCTTTATTTCCGCATTGACAGTGAAATTAGGAGTTGCTGTGATAACGACTTCGCCATCGAAGGTAAATGCATTATCACCCTGAAATGAAAGAGAAAGTACTGAATTAGTGGATAACCATTGAAGAATAAAACACAAAATAAAGATTCGATTGATTCTTGAAAATCGCTCATTGCGCAAATTGAGGATTTCTTTCTGTTCTTTACTTTTCTTTCCTTACATGAGAACCTAAAAGTTTTACTGTAGGCGGTTTGATATTTGAGTCTGCCACAGAGCTCGGATCGTTTCAAACAATTTGGGGGTGGGTTCCATTTTTCCATTTGGGAATGTAGCAAGCTCCTTTATGCGGACCTGAGACTGCTACTCACTGTAGTCACAAAACTTGCTACGTGTCACATTTTAAAGCCCACAGCATTAATTACCAGTGGGTACGACTGGCTGCGCATGTATGCAGATAACCACATCCCGTGACGCGCTCACAACGTGTACACCTAGCACACGATCCACACCGGTTGAGCGCGTAGTGGGGACTGTCAGTGTGAGTGAAGCTGAGCAAAGGGGACGATGGTACTCACAAGGGGGTAGCGAGTGTTCGTTGTAGAAAGTCACGTGACAACTAAGTCGTGGAAATAATGTCATCAGTTTGCTGAAATTTTTAATGGTGTCGAAGTGCCAGCAAATAGTGCAATGTAAAGCTAAGTCGGAGAACGGTATCAGACCGGATCTGTTTTGAACAAGTCAGAAAACTTTCCGAAATGTGGCCGCAAATCAGAAAATGTGGCTGCAGTTCACCAGAAAATGCTTCAGAGTCCTACCAAATCAACCCGATGCCTGTCGCAAGAGTCCGGTATATTACGTCGATCATGCGGACGAATGCTCCACCTGGACCTGTAGTTTGGTTGCGGTGCTAGCTTGCCACTCAGGTCACTTGAATTGTCAGTGTGCGATTACATTGTGTGGGGAGCCCTGATGTTAATGTGTATCGAGACACCCCTCACAGTCTTTAAGAACTGCAACAGAACATTTCAGATGAGACTGCAGCAGTTCCAATAGTCCAGCTTCGATCTGCCTCCAGCACCTTGCTGACCAGGCACCAAAATTGCCAAGAATGATGGTCACTTTCAGCATCTGCTATACTTCGGTAAGTAAGTAGTCACAATCAAGCTACAGTAGCCCATTACAAACAGTATTGAAAGGTGCTTAAAAATGTTATTAGCATGGCAAAGAGTATGTGGTATGCAAATAGAATAGATAATTCACAGGATAAAATTAAAACCATATGGCCAGTTGTGAAGGAAGTGTCTGGTCAGCAGCACAAGGTGGACAATATAAAGTCAGTTCGCAATTAAAATATTTCTGTTACTGATAAATCAGATATGTGTACAGTATTTAACAATCATTTTCTGAACATTGCTGGTGAATTAAATAAAAGTTTAGTTTCTACAGGAAATCATATAACTTTCTTGCTAAATGCCTTTCCGAGATTGATGTCTGAAATACTCCTCTGTGATACAGACAAGAGGGAGATTGAGTCAATAATTAAATCACTGAAGACTAAGGACTCTCATGGCTATGATGGAGTGTCTAGCAGAATATTAAAGTAGTGTGCTGCACATGTTAGCCCTGTATTTAGCCATATTTGTAATTTTTCCTTTAGGAATGGTCGGTTTCATGAGCGATTAAAGTACTCAGTAGTAAAGAAGCTTTATAAAAAGGGAGAAAGGGATAATGTAGATAATTTTAGACCTATTTCTATGCCATCAGTGTTTGCTAAAGGTATTGAAAAGGCCGTGTATGTAAGGATATTGATCATTTTATATCATACGATTTGCTATCAAATGTACAGTTCGGCTTTAGAAGTCGTTTAACAACTGAAAATGCTATATTCTCTTTTCTCTGTGAGGTACTGGATGGGCTAAACAAAAAGTTTCTAACGCTTGGCGTATTTTTTGATTTAACTACGGCATTTGATTGTGTTGATCACAAAATATTGCTCCAGAAGTTGGGCCATTACGGAATATGGGGAGTAGCTCACACTGGTTCACCTCTTACTTTAGCAACAGGCAGCAAAAGGTCATTATTCACAATGTTGATAACAGCGGTGATGTGGGATCTGAGTGGGGTACTGTGAAGTGGGGGGTGCCCCAGGGATCAGTGTTGGGGCCACTCCTGTTCCGTATTTATATAAATGATGTGCCCTCTAGTATTATGGGTAACTCTAAAATATTTCTGTTTGCTGATGACACTAGCTTGGTAGTAAAGGGTGTTGTGTGCAACATTGACTCGGTTTCAAATAGTGCAGTACTTGACCTCAGTTCATGGCTTGTCGAAAATGAACTAACATTAAATCACAGTAAGACTCAGTTTTTACAGTTTCTAACACAGAATTCAACAAAACCTGACGTTTTAATTTCACAGAACGGGCATATGATTAATGAAACTGAACAGTTCAAATTTCTAGGTGTTCAGACAGATAGTAAGCTGTCGTGGAAAGCCCACTTTCAGGATCTTGTTCAAAGACTTAATACTGCCATTTTTACTACACGACCGGTATTAGAAGTGAGTGATATTTCGACACGAAAATTAGTCTACTTTGCTTATTTTCATTCGATTATGTCGTATGGTATTATATTTTGGGGTAACTCTTCCCATTCTAGAAGGATATTTATGGCTCAGAAACGGGCCGTTCGGACAATAAGTGGTTTGAGTTTACGAACCTCTGCCGGCCGCGGTGGCCGAGCGGTTCTAGGCGCTTCAGTCCGGAACCGCGCGACTGCTACGGTCGCAGGTTCAAATCCTGCCTCGGGCATGGATGTGTGTGATGTCGTTAGGTTAGTTAGGTTTAAGTAGTTCTAAGTTCTAGGGGACTGATGACCTCCGATGTTAAGTCCCATAGTGCTCAGAGCCATTTCAACCATTTGACTTTACGAACCTCTTGTCGACCTCTGTTCACGAGTCTGGGTATTTTGGCATTGGCCTCTCAATATGTATATTCCTCATTGTCGTTTCTTGTTACCAATATTAGTTTATTTCCAAGAATAAGCAGCTTTCACTCGGTTAATACTCGGCAGAAATCAAACTTGCATTTGGATCGGACTTCCTTAACTCTTGTGCAAAAAGGTGTGCAGTATACTGGTGCATCCATTTTCAATAAGCTGCCACTCGAATTCAAAAATCTTAGCAGTAATCCACACGCCTTCAAATCGAAACCAAAGAGTTTCCTCATGGGTCTCTCCTTCTATTCTGTCGAGGAGTTCCTTGAAAAATTAAGCTGATTCTTATTGTATTGCTGATAGCGTTTACTTAAACTTGTGGACTGACTTTTTTCAGGTTCATGAACATTTATTTTTATCTGTTATTACTTTTATGTTGTAATTTCATGTACTGACACGTTCCATGACCTTGGAGATTTGCTCCTCAATTTGGTCCAACGTAACTTGTCGTGTAAATAAAATAAATAAATCGGTATATTTCCTTTCCTCTGCTGTGTTTCTTTGTACCCTGGAACACTGATCTCTAGGCCACCTTTATTTGCCCCACCCTGTATAATGCACTTGAGCGTGCGTGTACTTTTCTCCTTACATACAGGGTGACCCATAAGTGTGCAACCACACTACGAGACTAAAAACAGGTCCAAACAAAAATTTTAATTAAAGTAGTATGAGATGGAACTGTGAGGCTATGTTACCAAAGCGACGGCCATTTTGGAAGGTGTCATCCTGAATGCAACAAGTAATTTTCGAACGGAAAGGGTCATGTGACGTATCAAACAGATAGATAGTGCCTTTCATTTGAGTAGAGGTTTATCAATCTCGAGTTAAGTCGCATTTTCTACAGAACAAGGCAAATACTGGAGATAACACATGAAGTCTACAGTACGCGCTCAAACTGTTGTCCAGCACTTTGTAAGGTTGTTGTTATCCGCTTCACTCATTCATCATGGACGTTAACCAACACGTGAACAGGCATCACAGACCGCTCCCTGAGCTATGCAGGGTTTCTTATCTTCAGCGCCATTGCTTTCACATGTGTCGGTAGATTGAAATGTAATGGGCTTAAATCGGGGTAGTTGTATATCCAGGTAATACCGAACACCTAATCCGTAATGATCTGGGACATCATTGTCCTGAAAGGAAATTCCGAACGTTCTGTCTTCTTCTAACAACTGCGGTTACTGTTACTCCAACCTGAATGAAGAAGAACCGAACAATACTAGAACAACATATTTGCCACCAAACATTCACTTCTGACCACCACTTAACTTCGTTAGATCCATCCAGTGGGGGTTGACATCAGTATCTCTGACTCTGTTTATTTACCTCTCCGTTCACACGCAAATGGCTTCATCCGCAAGCGGTGATTCACAGGGGAAACGGCGGTTTTTGTCTGGCTTGTGTGCTCCCGATTCTGATGTTTTAGCATTTAGATTCTGTAAGGGTGCGGCTTACGGGTGTCTAAATGCTCATTATTGATGTAAGGCTGACCCCGGTTCCATTCTAAATGTGGCGAATACTGCGCTTTGGACCCTTACTGAACGATGCGATGCCAGAACGGCTCTTGATGTCGCTTCATCTGTAGCCGTTTTTCCAGCTTTCGATTTTTCTGTAACGTAGCTAGTTCCACGGAATTTCATGAGAAGGTTCACCACAGTACTGTAGGTAATGGACGGTCTGCCCAGGAACCGTTGGTTAAAAGCTTTAGCGATCACGCAGATGCTTCACTCTCCCCGTACCAGGATGATCTAAATGCGTTCCTGGTGTGTAACGTCATCGTCTTTGGTGCCACATATAAGGACACAACACTAGTCATAGCTCTAGACTGAAAGACATAATTGTTTTTCTGGTTTAATTCTCAGAAATAAAACAAGATAATTCCAAGTTTATTGTTTTTCACTCATGTTCTTGTTGTTGTGGTCTTCAGGCCAGAGACTGGTTTGATGCAGCTCTCCAACCTACCCTATCCTGTGCAAGCTTCTTCAAATCCCAGGAGCTACTGCAACCTACATCCTTCTGATTCTGTTTAGTGTATTCATCTCTAGGTCTCCCTCTACGACTTTTACCCTCCACGCTGCCCTCCAATACTAAATTGGTGATCCCTTGATGCCTCAGAATTTGCTCTACCAACCGATCGCTTTTTCTAGTCAAGTTGTTCCACAAATTTCTCTTCTCTCCAATTCTATTCAATACCTCCTCATTAGTTATGTAATCTACCCATCTAATCTTCAGCGTTCTTCTGTAGCACCACATTTCGAAAGCTTCTATTCTCTTCTTGTCCAAACTATTTATCGTCCATGTTTCACTTCCATACATGGCTACACTCCATACGAATACTTTCAGAAATGACTTCCTGACACTTAAATCTATACTCGATGTTAACAAATTTCTCTTCTTCAGAAACGCTTTCCTTGCCATTGCCAGCCTACATTTTATATCCTCTCTACTTCGACCATCATCAGTTATTTTGCTCCCCAAATAGCAAAACTCCTTTACTACTTTAAGTGCCTCATTTCCTAATCTAATTCCCTCAGCATCACCCGACTTAATTAGATTACATTCCATTATCCTTGTTTTGCTTTTGTTGATGTTCATCTTATATCCTCCTTTCAAGACACTGTCCATTCCATTCTACTGCTCTTCCAAGTCCTTTGCTGTCTCTGACAGAATTACAATGTCATAGGCGAACCTCAAAGTTTTTATTTCTTCTCCATGGATTTTAATTCCCACTCCGAATTTTTCTTTTGTTTCCTTTACTGCTTGATCATTGTGCAGACTGAATAACATCGGGGACAGGCTACAACCTTGTCTCACTCCCTTCCCAACCACTGCTTCCCTATCATGTCCCTCGACTCTTATAACTGCCATCTGGTTTTCGTACAAATTGTAAATAGCTTTTCACTCCTTGTATTTTACCTCTGCCACCTGCAGGATTTGAAAGAGAGTATTCCAGTCAATTTTCACTTGTAACGCTTGCAAATAAACCCAAACATACGAGAAGCGTTCAATAAGTAATGCACCATTCTTTTCTCAAAGTGGATCGGTTTTATTCGCGATTCAAATACACCATACTATTGCCCACCCTTCTGACTACAAAACCCTATATTCCTTTTAATAAGACTGACTTACGCCATCTTATGGTAGTACTCTATCGGCCGACGTAGGAGCTAACTACTTGCTCCCTCTATAAACTCCCCATCATCCACGTACTGTTTCCCACGGGGTGCCAGACAGATGGAAGTAAAAAAGTGCGAGATCCAGGCTGCAGAGGGGATGAGCAAGATCAGTTTGTGAGCTCCTTGTGGGGATGCGGGCTTGTATGAGGCCTAGCATTGTCATAGGGAGGTCAGAGATGATAGCTGCACCATGAAGGGGAACATAAAACAAAATAACCTGTTCAAAGTCCCAGAAGACCGGCACCATGACTTCGCCATCTGAGGTCGCAGCTTTGAACTTTATCCTCAGAGGAGAAGTGGTGAGACACCGCTTCATGAATTTCCGTTTTGTTCCCAGTTCGAACTGACGAACCCATGTTTCATAGCCTGTGACGATGATCGACAAAAAATGACGTAATCAACCTCGAAACGCGCAAACACTGATGAGCCAAAACATTACGACCACCCGCTTAATAGCTACACTACTGGGCATTAAAATTGCTACACCAAGAGGAAATGCAGATGATAAACGGGTTTCATTGGACAAATATATTATACTAGAACTGAACACGCAATTTGGGTGCAGAGATTCTGAGAAATCAGTACCCAGAACAACCACATCTGGCCGTAATAACGGCCTTGATACGTCTGGGCATTGTGTCAAACAGTGCTTGGATGGCGTGTACAGGTACAGCTGTCCATGCAGCTTCAACACGATACCACAGTTCATCAAGAGTAGTGACTGGCGTACTGCGACGGGCCAGTTGCTCGGCCACCAATGAGAGATCTGGAGAATGTGTTGGCCAGGGCAGCAGTCGAACATTTTCTGTATCCAGAAAGGCCCGTACAGGACCTGCAACATGCGGTCGTGCATTATCCAGCTGAAATGTAGGGTTTCGCAGGGATCGAATGAAGGGTAGAGTCACGGGTCTAACACATCTGAAATGTAACGTCCACTGTTCAAAGTGTCGTCAATGCGAACAAGAGGTATCCGAGATGTGTAACCAATGGCACCCCATACCATCACGCCGGGTGATACGCCAGTGTGGCGACGGCAAATACACACTTCCAATGTGCGTTCACCGCCATGTCGCCAAACACGGATGCGACCATCATGATGCTGTAAACAAAACCTGGATTCATCCGAAAAAATGACGTTTTGCCATTCGAGCACCCAGGTTCGTCGCTGAGTGCACCATCGCAGGTGCTCCTGTCTATGATGCAGCGTCAAGGGTAACCGCAGCCATGGTCTCCGAGCTGATTGTCCATGCTGCTGCAAACGTCTTCGAACTGTTCGTGCAGATGGTTGTTCTCTTGCAAACGTCCCCATCTGTTGACTCAGAGATCGAGACGTAGCTGCACGATCCGTTACAGCCATGCGGATAAGATGCCTGTCATCTCGACTGCTAGTGATACGAGGCCGTTGGGATCCAGCACGGCGTTCCGTATTACGCTCCTGAACCCACCGATTCCATTTTCTGCGAACAGTCTCTGGCTCTCGACCAACGCGAGCAGCAGTGTCGCGATACGATAAACAAGAATCACCTTTATCAAAGTCGGAAACGTGATGATAGACATTTCTCCTCCTTACACGAGGCATCACAAAAACGTTTCACCAGGCAACGCCGGTCAACTGTTGTTTGTGTATGAGAAATCGGTTGGAAACTTTCCTCATGTCAGCACGTTGTAGGTGTTGCCAACGTTGCCAACCTCGCGTGAGTGCTTTAAAAAGCTAATCATTTGCATATCACAGCATCTTCTTCCTGTCGGTTATATTTCGCGTCTGTAGCACGTCATCTTCGTGGTGTGGCAATTTTAATGGCCAGAAGTGTACATCACTGATCCTTCGTATCAGGCATCCGACAGTCTGTTGTAGAGGTATGTGGCATTAGATGTCTACGCACAGGTCACGTAATTCGTGTAAATAACGGGCCGCTGATTTGCATACTCGATGATGGCGCCCGATATGGCACTTCTTGAAGCATCAAGGAAAAGGTAATACGGTTATAGCTGGGATTTTGAAAAGGTGACCTGCATTGTACAAGGAAGCCAAGGCTTCAGTACCACAAGCAGGTTGAAATGACTGTGGAGCGCAGTACTTTTGCAGATGTGAGAATACTTGCACATGACAGCATAGAGATGGGCATCAAAACAGTCTTCGGAGTAAGGACTGCAATAACGATAATTGGAATCCCGTATCGATTGTTCGATCTGGAAGGTTGTTGTTAGGTTACTGGACACATAACAGAATCTGAGGTAGAGCCGGAAACGGCTTGCTACGCGGCAGACTTACCTCGAAGTAGGGCTGAAGCGTGACCTTGTAGTTGCTGGGGATGACGTCACCGGGCAGCCGGTAATCGGCCCTCTCTGCCCTTACTGCGGCATCCGACCGAAGCTCCGTCTGCTGGGTGAATGGGATGCCCACCACCAAGCACGGCGCCGCCAGCAACCTGTCGCAAAATATCCAAGTGCTCATTGCAGCGTAGTCGTTGAACAGTGGGGGAGATATTCAGCTTGAGGTGATTTTTCTGAGTAATGTATTCCGGATTACAACTTTATTATGTTTTCGATGACCGGTTCGGATCAGTATAGTTCATCTGCAGACCTAAAACTTAGTTGTAGCATCTGTTGCACAGTTGCAGCGGCGAGTTTTTGAAACTGAAGATGGACTATACTGGCCGAAACCGCTCATGGAAAATATAATAAAAATTTTAATTTATACCATATTCTTCATAAAATTATATTATACTGATTAATGTGGTGTGTCTACGACTGCGTAATATCGTATTTTAGTTGTGGTGATTTTCTTCAGGAAATCTCACTACTTGTTTCCATATTTGCTTCACCAATAAATAAAAAGCGATATACTGCTGGGCAAAACTTAAGAATGAAAGTAACTTTCGCATGATGTGTCACTGGCACGTAACATAGCTTGATGAAACTTGGACCATGCACAGAAAGAACTTCTACAGAATGATACAAAAGGTAACTAGATAAATACATAATGTTACTCACAGAAATGATCTTTTACTCAAAGACAATAATTACACTGTAGTTGTGACGTCGTCTAGAGATGGCAATGCCACATCAAAACACTGGCAACGTGAATCTATCGCTACAATTCGCAACGATGCATGGGTGGTGACGGGGGCTCCAGAAAACTACATCTTCCTCTTCCTCTCAGCACAACAGCGCCCTCACACTGAGGTCAATACAGTATCGAGCATGCAAGTGCTCAGTACATTTCGAGACCTCACCAACAGCAATCATTGTCTAGGATCACTGAGTAGTTAAAGTTTCAGATAAGCTAGTAGTGTTGTTAATGTTGAATACTGTAGCCCAAGAGAACAGTATGTTACTGCATCAAGTGATGCTTTGCTAGTCCATGGCAGTTATAAATTATCTGGTGTTCCTGTGGCAAAGACGTTTGTTAAATTTAAGTAAATATTTTATTCATTGAAGTAATAAATGGAGCTAATATTTCCTGTGTTCTAGTTTGATGATCCTTCTCCCAGGCCAATCAAAGAATCCACAGTTGTGGACAAAGTAGTCGGACACCTAGCTACAAAAGTAGTCACCACGGGTCATTATGGATCCCTTGGGAAACGGCGGGACATGGTTCTTAATAGGGATTATGGTAACCATGGACGGCAAGCTCTGAAACGTGCTCCGATGCGGCTAGAGAGTTTTTGTGGTAGCTCCACCAGCGCGATTGACAAATGCTGTATGTCCACTGGTGCATGTGGTCGTGTGCTACAACACGTCTCCCCAACGCATCTCACATGTGTTCGACGTTATTTAAGTCGGGAACAGGGGCAGGTCAGTCCATTCGCCGAATATCCTCCCATTCCAAGAGCCCCTCAACCTTCAGTGTCCGATGCGATAGCGCATTGTCAACCGTAAAAACAAATAATCAAAATGGGAACGCTCACATAGATACTGTTGTGGCTAGAGCAAACCAAAGACTGCTATTCATTGGCAGAGCGCTAAGAAGGTGCAACAGGTCTACTAAATAAACTGCTTACACCACGCGTGTCCGCCATATTCTGGAGTATTGTTGTGCGGTGTGGTATCCACGTCAGCTGGGAGGGATACATGACATAGAAAAAGTTCAAAGAAGAGCAGCTCGTTTTGTACTATCGCAAAATAGGGGACATAGTCCCACAGACATGATAATTGGAGTGGCAATCATTAAAACAAAGGCGTTTTTGATAATATCCTTCTCGGGTGTGCAGCCGGATCATAACGTGATCTTGACAAAATATTTCGGCGGTCCAACTGGCCGCCATCTTCAGGTGAGAGTGCTGGTACACGAACTGTTCTCAGCGCAAGCGGCGGCCCCTAAATAGGCCGCAGAAGGCCCACAACGCGTGCGCGAGAAGGTGCCGTAACTGCCCTCTAGCAGAAGTAAACATACCGAGCCACCAGTGGTGGAAACCAGTGGAATGAATGCAAAGGAGATGATAGTATCATTGTCTCCCACCCCCGTTTTCTGTGTTTCTTCTTGCTGTAGTTAAATTGTGCTCTGTTACATTCTCACCAAATTCTTACTTAAATATTTCTAGTCAGGCACCAGTTACGTGTAGTTAGGATGTGCAACCAAATACTTAGATACAATAAATAACCTACGTGAAAGATAAAATCTGTGGTGTTGATCTCATGCACTTACTCCGATATCCAATCCTGAATTAATCAAGTTGCTTCATGCACGACAGGGAGTACTATTTATCTGGATACTTAAAGAAATTTGCATACTTGTAATTAAATTGTTAAAGTAATGAAACTAATAATTTCCTAGCTCCGTTATTTTCTAAATGGTTAGGAAGGGTTTGGGCTAGAAATGCGAGATAACGTATATGGCTAGATGAGAAACGTCGTAAAGATAGCAATACGTTACACTGTCTTTCAATAAGTGTCATTTCTGTTCGGCTCATTGTGTATTTCTTTCAGTTACCTTCTGTACTACGCTATAGCGGGTCTTTGTATGTTCCAAGTTTCATCGAGCTATTTAATTGGAAGTGATATATCAAGCGAAAGAACTTGCTACCCTCCTAGCGGAAGCTGATCGCAGAACGCTGGAGCAACGAAGTGTACGTAAAGACTGGTCATTCCCGTTTTCAAGAAGGGCTCTAGTGCAGATGCTCAGAATTATAGAGCTATATCGCTAACGTCAGTCCGTTGTAGAATTATCGAACATGTTTTATGCTAAAGAATAATGGTGTTTTAAGAGAAAATCACGGATTACACAAACAGAGATCTTGAGAGCATCGGACCATATCTGCGACTGGATTCGAGACTTCCCTGCATATAGAACTCAACACATTGCTCTTAACGGAACAAAATCGACAAATGTAAAGGCAATTTTCGGTGTACCCCCCAACGAAGTGTGATAGGACCGTTAATGTTTATAATATACAGATAAATGATGTAAAAGAGAGCGTCGGATGCTCTCTAAGGCTATTCACAGATGATGCGGTTGGCTATAACAAAGTAGCAACGCCAGAAGACAATGCAGAGTTTTGGAATGACCTGCAGAAGATTGATGGATGGTGCAGACTTTGGCAGTTGACCCCGAACATAAGTAGATGTAACATATTGCGCATACACAGGAAAAGAAATCCACTATTGTGTAGCTACATTACTGATGACAAACCGCTGGAAACAGTATCTGCCGTAAAACATCTAGGAGTAACTACCCAGAGCCACCTTAAGTGGAATAACCACACAACACAAATAGTGCGAAAAGCGAATGCCAGGCTCAGATTCATAGGAAGAATCTTGAGGGAATGTAACTCATCCACGAAGGAAGAGGCTTACAAGGCGCTTGTTCCACTGACTCTTGAGTAAAGTTTATCAAGATGGAATCGTTACTAGGAAGGACTGACAGAAAAGATAGAGAGATCCAACGAAGGGCGCGTTTCGTTACGGGATCGTTTAGTCAGCGAGAGATGCTCAGCAGACTGTATTGGCAGATGTTATAAGACAGATGTGGTGCGTCACGGAGACGTTTACTATTGAAATTTCGAGAGAGCACACCGAGGGAAGAGTCGGAGAACATTTTACCTCTTCCCATATACATCTCGCGTAGTGACCACGACGAGAAAGTTCGAGAAATTCGAACAACTACAGAGGCTTACCGGCTTTCATTCGTCCCACGCGCCATTCGCGAGCGGAGAAGGGTAGGAGGGATCAGTTACTGGTATCAGAAATACCCTTCCCCACACGCCATTAAGTGGCTTGCGGAATGTGATGTAGATGCAGATATAGTTACTTTTGTCCTTAAATTTTGCACTTCATTGTATGTTCTTGCACCACCATGATGATTTGATTACTTTGTTCTTTCTCTTTACGTGGAATATTTTCTCTCAATACTGCGCTGACCATAGACATCGCTATCCAGCCACCTGGAGGTGAAGGAATACCTGCGGTGCTGTTGGGCAGAGCGCTCTGTGCATCGAATCGCGAACAGGGCAACGAGGGTTGTGTACAGTGTACCGTCTGCCAAATTACGGGTACTCTCATTTCTAGATTAGACCGTGGGTGCATTGTCACTTTACGACAACAAGCCATGACACAGGAACTGGTGGAAATCAATCTGTTCGGGGTGTTTGGAAAAAAAGATGGTTCAAATGGCTCTAAGCACTATGGGACTTAACATCTGAGGTCATCAGTCGCCTACACTTAGAACTATTTAAATCTAGCTAACCTAAGGACATCACACACATCCATGCCTGAGGCAGGATTCAAACCTGAGACCGTAGCAGTAGCGCGGTTCCGAACTGAAGCGCCTAGAACCGCACGGCCACAACGGCTGGCCGCGGTCTGAAAAGCTCTGTCGATTGACGAGGTCCCATGGTGGAATACCAGACAGGCACACTGTTTTAGTCAACCAGAAATTTTAAAATCAGCGCAACTCCACTGCGGCGTGAAAAATTTATCCACTGCAGAATGAAAATTTATCCACTGCACAGTGAAAATTTATTCTGTACATAGATCGCGAATTTCTGTTTTCAATAAGCGTCATATAAAGCATGTGCAGGAAATAGTTTTTGTTTCATTTATTTATTTATCACTTCATCCATGTCGTAAACTAGCTGTGTATGAGAACTGCGCCTCATTTTTACAGACGAAAGATCGATTGGTTGAATTAAGTTTTAATGAAGGAGCTTATAGTGCCTACATAAATAAGAGATACGGCGACTTATTATACTGTTATCAGTAGCTCCGTCAATTGTCGATGATTAATGGCGGTTTACGCTATAATCCTGTGGCAGAAGTGACAGCGATAAGAGCTGGATATTGAGACGCAATTTCATATCGTTTAGTGGAATATAAGAGGTCTGATAAAAAGGCAACTATATTCATGCTGCTAGGCAGCTATTTGTCGCGATGCAATAGTACAAATTTCTCCTGTCTAGGAATCAACGTAGATTTCTCAAGCAATGAATGTGTGAAATCCAGCCCAGTCTGTCGCCCGCGAGACACAGAAAGCAATATAGACACCCGCGCTCAGCTTCATGCCGTGTTCCTTGACTCGCGGATGGCGTCCCATGCAACTCCGAACTACTGCTTAATGTATAAAACACGGGCGCACGGAATATCAGACCAGCTGTGTGATTAGATTGGAGAGTTTATGAAAAGTAGGACACACCGTGTCATTCTTAAAGGAGAGAACAGGGATGGGACTGAAATATGGGTTGAAAAGTAATTTGAAAATATGTCTCTGTTAAGGCAATTTTCAAGCTAGAAATACGAAAATTGATATTTGGTTTCTCGGTCAAAAATGAAAAAGTAAAACCTTCAGAATTTTTGGAAATTCTATCGTTAAGGGTGTGAAATAGTGCGCGAAAATTTATTTTCATTGGTTGGTTCGTTGATGGGTGGAAGAGACCAAACAGCGAGGTCATCGGTCCCATCGGTTTAGGGAAGGAAGTCGGCCGTGCCCTTTCATAGGAACCATCCAGGTATTTGTCTGAAGCGATTTTGGGAAATCACGGAAAACCTAAATCAGGATGGCCGGACGCGGGTTTGAACCGTCGACCTTCCGAACGCGAGTCCAGTGTGTTAACCACTGCACCACCTCGCTCAGTGTCTTGGAGATAAATCGTTATTATAATACTATCAACGCATTTTTCAAGTTACACTTATCAAAATGGGTGATTTCTCGATTGGAAACAAAAAGAAATACTAGTTCCATTGTTTTTGGGAACTCAACTCCTAATGGTTAAAATAGGGGATGACAGTTTTACGGAAATATTTTTACGAAAGCATTTTTGAAATTAAATCTCTAAAAACTTCCTGTTGGCTTTTCGGTTAGAAATAAAAAAGTGCTTCAGAGTTTTTGGAAATTCAACCCCTAAGGGGATGAAGAAGGGGATGATAACTTTTATGATAATATTTTTTATATTAAAACACGTTTAAAGTTAAATATAAGAAAATCGGTATTTGACTTCAGGAGAAATATGTCTTAGAGGATAAAAGTTTTTTTGGTAATATGACCACAAGAACTCCAAAGGCATGATTAACAAAAACCTCAGACTCCAGCTACCATAATCGTTTTATGGTCAGAGGTAAATTGGGAAAAGACCATGCTTCTATGGCCTTAACTAGCGTGAAAAGTGTATAAGATGTTGCAATTCGTGAACAACATGCAAATTCGATTAAAGAAGAAAAGGAAACCAAAAACAAAAACAAAAAAAAGTCTGTGCAGGCTAACCGTCCATGCGAGCGAATCAGCGGGCGCTCTAAACTAGCGTGTAACTAAATGACTTAAGTGCGTAACTTCGGAAGCTTTTCGCAGGTGATATTGTACACTGAGAAGTTGCAACTCCAGAAAACTGTAGCAAAATGCAGGAGGACCAGCAGAAGGTAAATTAGTAGAAAGACCCGTTACTGTAACACTAGACTATTGTAGAACAATCACTGGAAGCAGTAAGACCTATAAATTATTTAAAAAAATGTAAGCAAAGAGCGATCTTAAGTAGAATGACAAGCCGGCCGAAGTGGCCGTGCGGTTAAAGGCGCTGCAGTCTGGAACCGCAAGACCGCTACGGTCGCAGGTTCGAATCCTGCCTCGGGCATGGATGTTTGTGATGTCCTTAGGTTAGTTAGGTTTAACTAGTTCTAAGTTCTAGGGGACTAATGACCTCAGCAGTTGAGTCCCATAGTGCTCAGAGCCATTTTTTTAGAATGACAACATAAAACTAATCGCAGATGCGGCAGATGCCTGACTGTGGTTCATTGAAAAAATCCACAGGAATAGTCAGTCTACGAGCAAGGCAGCTCCCGAAACCCTCGTCCGAGCAATAGCTTAATATTGTTCGTCAGTCTGGGTCTCTTACCAGATATGACTGATAACTGAAATAGAGAAGATTTAAAGAGGAGGAGCGCATATCTTCACAACAGGTTTACTTAGTAAAGACGAAAGCGAAGCGGATATACAGATCCAAATCCAGCAGCAGATCCTACAACAGAGCCGCCGTGCAGCGCGGTGAGATTTACTGCTGAAGTTCCGAAAGCTTACATTCTCAGAAGATTCATCCGATTTATTGATTCGCCCTAAGTATGCACAGTGAGAAGTTCATGCATGCAAAATTAGGGAGATTCCAACACACATGGAGGATTACCAACAATAATTCTTTCCGCGGATTGTTTGTCTCTGGAACCCGCGCACTATAAAGCCTCCTGAGGAGTGTAGATGTTGACACAGAAAATCGACTGACACAGTGCCAATGTGGAGCAGTTTACTACAGATTCTGCACTAGAAAATGTAGTGTACCAGACTTGCCACAAATGAAACGATGCCGTTGCTACAGATTTGTGCACATGCCAAATACGATCAGTTTGTGGCGGTCGTCTTGAAGATACGAACTACCATACATGAATTCACACACGCCTTCATATGCTCCATGCGCTATCCAAAACACTTCTGAGCGTCGTTTTGCCGAAGCTACCCTGGAGTTCCCAGGTTTTTGCTTTCCGAGCCAGCACAAGTAATGGCAAGAAGCCCATCACGCAACGTCTACATCTATACTCCGCAACCCAGCTTGCGATGTGCTGTGGAGGGCACTTTGAGTAGCATATCACTGCGCCCCTTTCCTGTTTCAGTCGCTTAGGGTTTGCGGGAAGATGCGAGGGTCACTTCAAAAGAAATGCACACTATTTTTGTAAAAATACAGTTTTCATTCTGCAAGTGTGAAAGTTTTACAGTGTGTAGATACATCCTTCCCGCTTGTTTTCAAACTTAGTTCAACCTGTTACCGAGAGTGGTGCCGTCACAGCATGTCTTCAAGATGGCTGCTACACTTGACGTTCTTCAGAAGCAACGTGCTGTCATAGAATTCCTGTGCTGTGAAAACGAGACAGTGGCAAACATCCACAAGAGGTTGAAAAGGTGTATGGAGATGCTGTTGTCGATCGCAGTACAGTTAGTCGGTGAGCAAGCAGTTAACATGATTAAAGCGGACACGGCAATATTGAGGGTTGCCCTCGCAGTGGCAGGCCTCTTACTGTACACACTCCAGACAATGCGCAGAGAGTTAGCGAACTGGTAACTGCTGACAGACGCATTATAGTGAACGAATTGTCACGCTACGTTGGGATAGGGGAAGGAAGTGTTTGCAGAATACTGAAAGTGTTGGCGTTAAAAAAGGTTTGTGCCACGTGGAGTCCCAGGATGTTGACAGTGGCTCACAAAGAAACAAGAAAAACGGTATGCAGCGAACTTTTGGAACAGTACGAGAATGGTTCAAATGGTTCAAATGGCTCTGAGCACTATGGGACTTAACATCTGAGGTCATCAGTCCCCTAGAACTTAGAATTACTTAAACCTAACTAACCTAAGGACATCACACACATCCATTCCCGAGGCAGGATTCGAACCTACGACCGTAGCGTTCGCGCGGTTCCAAACTGAAGCGCCTAGAACCGCTCGGCCACACCGACCGGCGAGAATGATGTAGATGAATTTCTTGGAAGAATTGTGACAGGTGATGAAACATGGCTCCATCATTTTTCAGCAGAGACGAAGAGGTTCAAATGGTTCAAATGGCTCTGAGCACTATGGGACTCAACTGCTGAGGTCATTAGTCCCCTAGAACTTAGAACTAGTTAAACCTAACTAACCTAAGGACATCACACACATCCATGCCCGAGGCAGGATTCGAACCTGCGACCGTAGCGGTCTCGCGGTTCCAGACTGCAGCGCCAGAACCGCGCGGCCACTTCGGCCGGCAGAGACGAAGAGGCAATCAATGGAGTGGCATCATGCAAATTCACCCAAGAAAAAAAAATTCAAATCACACCTTCTGCTGGAAGAGTTTTTCGACGCTTGATTCCGAAGGACTCTTGCTTGTGAACATCATATCAAGTGGAACCACCATAAATACTGGTGCATATGTGATGACACTGAAGAAACTTCAAGCTCGACTGAGTCGTGTTCGACCACATCGGCAAAAGCAGGATGTTTTGCTGTTGCACGACAATGCACGGCCACATGTCAGTCAAAAAACCATGGAAGCGATCACAAAACTCTGATGGACAACACTGAAATACCCGCCTTACAGTCCTGACCTGGCTCCATGTGACTCTCTTCGTGGAACAAGGTTTGAAGATGATGACTCCCTTGTGCACGCCGCCAAACAGTGGCTTCAACAGGTTGGTCCAGAATTTTACCGTGCGGGTATACAGGCGCTGGTTCCAAGGTGGCGTAAGGCAGTTGAGATGGATGAAAATTATGTGGAGAAATGAAAATATTGTTCCTAAAGGATGTATCTACGCACTGTAAAACTTTCAAACATGTAGAATAAAAGATGGATTTAAAAAAAATAGTGTGAATTTCTTTTTGAGTGACCCTCGTAGATTGCCGATAAGCCTCCGTGTGGCCTCTAATCTCTCCAATTTTACCTTCATTGTCTTTTCGCGAGATATACGTAACTGGGAGCAATATATTTGTTGACTGTTCTTGGAATGTACCCTCTAGGAACCCAACAGAAAACCACACCGTGATGAAAACGCCATTCTTGTGACACCTATCACTGGAGTTGGTTTAATTATCAGCGTGACGCTTTCGTGCTTACTGAATAAACTTATAACTGCTGTTCTTCGTATCTTCTCTACTTCCTTTATCAATCCTATCTGGTACGGATCCAATGAATCTTAGTCCGGCATCTGCCTTTCCTGCGATTAGTTTCACGTAGTCCTTCCACTCTATCCCAGACATTTTATGGAAGAAGCTGGTTCCAGTGATTGCTCTGCAATCTCGTAATCATACAACAATGGGTATTTCTACCTATTTATGCGTAATACGATTCGTTTGTTTATGTTGAGGGTCAACTGTCACTCCATGCATCAAGCGTCGATCCTCAACAGGTCTTCCTGTATTTGGATACAATTTTCTAGCGTTGTAATTTCCTTGTTAAAAAAAAAAATCGCGAAAAGCCTCGCGGAGCTTCGAATATTGTCTACTGTACTTATTTATATTGTGAAAAGTAATATGCCTGTAATACTCCCTTGGGGTACGCCCGAAATTATTATTACTCTTGAAGACTCCTCTCCATTGAGAATGACATGATATGTTCTGTTTATTAGAAACTCTCCAATCCAACCAAACAGTTGGGCTGATATTCCGCTCTCTCGTATTTTGTTCATTAGGAGCCAGTGTGGAACTTATCGAGTGTCTGCTGGAATCCAGAAACACAGCACGTACCTGGGCTCCGGTGTCTACCGCCTTCTGGGTCTCGTGGACGAACAGGCGAGCTGGGTTACACGGGGCAGTTGTTTTTTGAACCCATGTTGAATCCTACAGAGCAGACTTTCGTTTTCTACAAACGTCATGATGCGCGAGCACAAAAAAGGAGCCAAAATTCTGCGACACATCTCCAACAGAGATATAGGCCTGTACTTCTGTGCGTCTGTTCAACGACCGTTCTTGAAAAAGGGAATGACCTGTGCTTTTTTCCAGTCGTCTGGAACGTTTTGCTCCTCCAGAGACCTACGACAGATTGCTACTAGAAGAGGAGCTGGTTCTTTCGCCTGCTCTATGTAGAATCGTTTTAGTATCGCGGCAGGTCCAGTGGCCTTTCCTCTTTTGAGCGACTTCCGTTGCTTTTCGATTCCACGGTAGCTTATTTTGTCGATCTTGCGATGACTTAAAGGAGGAACTGCAGAGTGACCTTTCTCTATAAAACAGCTTTGGAAAAATACGTTTACTATTTCGGCCTTTTCTGTGTCAACCTCCGTTTCACTGCCATTATGGTCATAGAGTATCTAGACATATCTGAACAGATAGCTATGACCCGTACATTAATTTAGCATAAGACTAAAACTTCCTAGGATTTTCTATTAAATCGGTTGACAAAAATTTATTTTCGAACTTGTTGAAGCATCACGCATGGCGCTTTGCAAGCTAATTCTGATTCTGGCTAATTTTTGTCTGTCCATCAGGCTTTGACAAAGTTTAATCTTGCTGTGAAGCTCTCTTTGCTTTCGTAATAGTTAACACAGGTGTCCAAACATAACCAGTCTTTTCCATTCAGCACAGCTTTGTTCGGGATGTACTGTCTAAAGCGTATGGTACAATCGTCTTGATCTTTGCCTACTCATGCTCAACGTTGTTAACGCTGGAGGTGAAATTTTCTTGCTGACCTTTCAGGTAAACTGAAATCTGTTTCTAGTCGCTCTTGCTAAGCAGAAAAATCTTCCTGTTTCTTTGTACTCAGTGATGCTGCAGCGGCATTATGATACCTCATTCCTTATTCTACGCTGAGTCGAAAACTTCGGGTCAGTTTGAAACCAGTAGATCTAAGATTTTACCTTCACGAGTCGATTCTCTGATTAACAGTTGAAGGCAATTTTTGGATAAGGCATTTAGGAAAAATTCATAGGATTCTCTTTCGCCACTAACTGCCCTAATCACTTGAGCCTCCCACTCTATGGCTAATGTTACAGTACCTAATACTCCTACGACTACAAAATGACCGAGGAATTTACGCGAGATACTCTCCAACAGTCACCTCGAATGTTCCAGACAACTGCTCCTGAAGCAGGTCACCTGACCATGTTTGATTCATGTTTAACACTTGTCGTCGCCAAAATTATTTTGCATTCGGAATTTGTACTTATCTCACTAGATATTATCATATTTTTATTGCTATAAACACGCTTCCACCACCAGCTTTTAACGCATTTTTGCGATACACATTTCAGTCGGAATTAAGAATTTCATTGCGTCATGATTGCCACAAGATTCAAAATGGTACACTTTACTAACATGGCATCAAGATTTAAGTCACTGCTTTTTGGAGTTACGTATCTTAGTATGGACTGAGAGAATATCAAAGAAAGACGAAAGTCCTGATAAGTAGCAGAAATGAGAACAGCAAAAAACTTGGCATCAGTCCAGGTTATCATGAAGCAGACTAAATGAAGGAGTTCTGCTAGGTAGCAAAATAACCCATGACGGACGGAGCAAGGAGGACATGAAAAGCAATCATTGTCAATAAGGGTATTCATGGTGAAGTGAAGTCTGTCAGTATCAAACATAGACCTTAATTTAAGGAAGAAATTTCTTAGAACGTACGTCTGGGGTAGAGCATTGTATGGCAGTGAAACACGGAGTGTGGGAAAACCAGAAGAGAAGAGAATCGAAGCATTTGACATGTAGTGCTACAAAAGAATGTTGAAAATTAGATGGACTTATAAGGTAAGGGATGAGGAAATTCTCCACTGAAATATATGGAATGTATGGAAAGCACTGTCAAAAAGGTACAGAATGTTAAGACAACAGGGAATAACTTCCATGGTACTGGAGGGAGCAGTAGAGAGAAAAAACTATAGAGAAAAGGCAGAGATTGAAATACAGTCAGCAAATAACTGAGGGCGTAGGTTGCTATTGCTACTCTCAGATGAAAAGTTTGGCACAGGAGAGGAATTCGTGGCGGGCTGCATCAAACCAGTCAGAAGACTGATGACTCAATTAAAAAAAATTAAAAAGACCTCAATCGGTAAAAATGGAAACCTTATATAATCAGTTTCTTGTCCGTCTCTCTGTCTATCTGCCTTTCTGTTCGACTGTTCGGAACACTTTTTCTCACGAACGGGTAAGCTTATCCAGTTGTAATTTACGCCACATACCAAGGTCTATGGTTCTTTGGTGATGTAAAAAATATAGGCTTGAACGTCAATGCAGCCAAAAGATATGGTCATTCATGTCACATGTTTTGATACTCGCAAACTCACTCATCAATACCTATAGGGCACTTCCCGTTGATGTAGGATCACAAAATTTGGCAGGGAGCTAGGTTCAACGGTACAAGGAAAAATACCGAAAATTCTTAATTTGTAATTACAGATACGAAAAAAGTATTTTTTGTCATTTATTATTGCTCTGTCTATTGTTCTCCTGTTAAGACCCCTAGACGTTACGTATTGAAATTTGTCACGTACTTAAGTGCACGTTCCCTTCGTGGTGTAAAAAATATGAGATTCTACGTCAATACGACCGAAATAAATGGCCATTTATGCCACCTAATTTTTGATATCTTGCCAGTATCGATAGCGCTAAAGGGGAAAATCCTTCGACATTCTCTATTCCCGTAATGGATGAAGTGTCTATATACATAATAAAGTTTGTACGGAACCCTCTGTGCGTGAATCCTATTCGCACTTACCCGGAATTAATTTACTTTGTTCAACGTTATTCAGTCTGTGCACCGAACACACTAAGAAAGACGTCAAGAAAAAACTGGGAAAGGAAATTAAAGTTCAATGAGAAGAAATAAAACCTTGAAGATCTCCTGGTTACACTGTAATTTTTATCAGAGACATCAAATAAATTGGAAAAGCAGTTGGAAGGAATATGTAGTGTCTTGAAAAGCTGTTATAAGATTAACTTCAATAAAAATTAAAAGAGCATAATGAAATGTAGTCGAATAAAATCAGGTGAAACTAAATGTAGTAGATGAGTTTTATTATTTACACAACAAGCTAACCAAAGACGGCTGAAGTAGAGAGAATATAAGCCGCAGATTGGCAGCAAAGAGAAAACTATTAACGGTAGGAGGAATTTGTAACACAGAATTTAAAATTAAATATTGTGAAGTCTATTGCGAAAGTGATTGCAAAGTAGCCATTCACGGAAGTGAAACGTGCTAAATAAGCAGTTCAGACAAGAAGAGATTAGACGCTATTGAAGTGAGTTGCCAGAAAATAAAGCAGAAGCTTAGATTCGTAGGTCGAACAACTAAATTTATTGCGCAACTTTACAGAAAGAAGATATTGGTTGATAGGCCACATTTTGAGAATTCAAGCAATAGTCAGTATGGTAATGGGGAGATACGTTGGGGAAAAAATTTTAGGGGGTGAGCAAGACTCGAATACAATAGTCAGTTTCGACATCAAACTGTGTCATCTTTAGGCCTCAAGCGTTACCTACCATCCACAACAACAATGGGAAAGACCAACGAAGTCTTCGAATGAGAACAGTTATCAAGCATGTACGCCACCATTCGCAACGAACAGAGTCGTAATGTAGCAGGGTCAAAATTAGCTGGATTCCATGCCTGCATAGCAGTAACAAGCCCAGCATGGTCAGAGGTCAGAATGGATGGGCTTTTTACTGATACGAAAGTACGCAATTGTGCCAGTAAACCGAAGTCGACCGTTCGCTTTCCCCACTTTCTTACGTGCTCGTTCCATTTCATATAGCTTTGCAATATTACGCCTGGGTATTTAATCGATATTACTGTGTCAAGTAGCACACTGCTAATACTGTGTTAGAACACTAAGGGAAGTTTTTAGCACTCATTTGAATTAACTGACACCATTTTTTTTACATTTATAACAAGCTGAAATTCATCACACCAATTAGAAAATTTGTCTAATTGATCTTGTGCCTTCCTACATTCACTCAACGATGGCTCCTTCCAGTATACCACGGCATTATCAGCATCCCGCCGCGTGTTGCTGCTCACCCTGTCAGTCGAATCATTTACGAATATAGATAATAATAGCAGCCCTGTCACACTTTCCTGGGGCAGTCCTGACGATACTCTTGTCACTGATGAACACTCCCTGACGACGAGAACGTACTGGATCCTATTACTTATAAACGTCTTCGAGCAACGGGCATGTCTGGGAACCTAGTACGTATGCTCATATCTTCGTTAACAGTCTTCAGTGGAGCACCGTGTCAAACGCTTTCGGAAATCTAGAAATAAGCAATCAGCCTGTTGCCCTTCATCCGTAGTTCGCAGTATATCATGTGACAAAAGGGCAACATGAGTATATCAGGAGCGATGCATGTCTGGTACTATCAGGAGCTTTTGGCTTTTCTATTTAGAACGGCTATTTGGTTTCTTATTAGTCAAATTATTTAAGTTTGAAATTACTTCGACAGGAATCGTCACGCATATGAACATAGTTTTCTCCCCACATCCAGTATCGATTCCAAAAAGAATTTCATGTCAACATGAAATACATATCGAAATGAAATACATATTTCAAAATTATATCTGGATGTGTTAAATTATTCCTCACACTACTTTTCCACAACAAATCAAATAAAAGTGTTTAGGAGACATAGTAATCAAATTAATAAAACACGTTCGCATTTGTAGAAAAAGCCGAAGTACCTACCATAAGAGGGGTAACCAAGCCATTGGAGCACTGTGGCGCTGGCCACCGGAACTTCATTATAAGTAAGCGGCACCCGGTCAGATAACGGGTTATCAGGGTGCGTCTGGCAGACTGAGTGACGTAACTGTGGACCACTCTGTCAAGTTTGGAAGGACTCGCGTTATCTCCCGATCTTGGCAGATACTCTCCGACAGAAATCCCAGCCGCCCTGTGGCGTGTTGTATCGAACAGGGCACGGATAATCAATTAGAAGGCGTCACGCGTGCGGCGATGTTCTCGGTGCGCGTTAATTTAGCAGTTACGGAACTGCACGACGCAAAACCTACAGGCAACGGAGTCCTTCCGAACCTGATAACTGTGAGCATTATAAGAAACACATATTCATTATCACATATATGTTAAAAATTTTGCTTATTTTGTATGCCAACTTGCTGGACCTATGGATTCAGTAATTCTGGTTCAAAATGTCTCTGAGCACAATGGGACTTAACTTCTGAGGTCATCAGTCCCCTTGAAAAGTAGCGGTCGCGCGGTTCCAGACTGTAGCGCCTACAACCGCTCGGCCACTCCTTCCGAACAGTAATTCTGATTAAACTATAAACATGCCGTTGAATATAGAAAGTCGCGTAGAATACGTTGGACACTGAGGTGACAACAATCATGGGACACACTCTAATGTCGTGTCGGACCTCATTCTGCCTGGCGTAGTACAACTCGACGTAACATGAACTCAGCAAGTCGCTGCAAATCACCTGCAGAAATATTGAACCATGCTGCCTCTATAACTTTAACTTTAATTCCTCCCGAACAGCTCACGAAGGCCCAACGGTATCGACCGGTCGCCGTGTCATCCGCAGCCTATAGGCGTCAATGGATGCGGATATGGAGGTGCATGCGGTCAGTACACCGCTCTCCCGGCCGTATGTCAGTTTCCGAGACAGGAGCCGCTACTTCCCAATCAAGTAGATCTTCAATTTGCCTCATAAGAGCTGAGTGCACCCCGCTAGCCAACAGTGCTCAGCAGACCTGATGGTCACCCATCCAAGTGCTAGCCCAGCCCGACAGCGCTTAGCTTCGGTGATCTGACGGGAACCGGTATTACCACTGCGGCAAGGCCGTTGACATGCTGCCTCTATAACCGTCCATAAATGTGAAACTGTTGCCGGTGCAGGATTTTGTGCACGACCTGACCTCTCGATTATGTCCCATAAATGTTGGATGGAATTCATGTCGGGCGATCTGGGTAGCTAAATAGTTTGCTCGATCTGTCCAGAATAGTTTTCAAATCGGTGACACAACGCATTGTCGTCCATAAAAATTCCATCGTTATTTTGGGGACATGAAGTCCATGAATGGTCTCCAAGTAGCCAAACACTACCATTTCCAGTCAGTGATCGGTTCAGTTGGCCAGAAGACCCAATCCACTCCATGAAAATACAGCCCACATCATTCTTCAGTTACCACCAGCTTGCATAGTGCTTTGTTAACAACTTGGTTCCATGGCTAGCTGGCGTCTGCGCAACACTCGAACCATATCATCAAATCTTACCAACTGAAATTGGGGCTCATCTGACTAGAGCACGATTTCCAGTTGTCTAGCGTCCAAACGATATGCTCAGAAGCCCCGGAAAGGCGCTGCAGATGGTGTCGTCCTCTTCGAAAAGCCACTATCGTCGGTCGTCTGCCATACCCCATTAACACCAAATTTCGGCGCACTGTCCTAAAGGATATGTTTCTGGTACGTTCAACATTGGTTTCTGCGGTTATTTCATGCAGTGTATTTTGTCTGTTAGCACTGACTGATTTACGCAAATTCCGCTGCTCTTCGACCTTAAGTGAAAGCTGTCGGCCACTGCATCGTCCGTGGTGAGAGGTAATGCGCGAAATTTGCTATTCTCAGAACAGTCTTGACACTGTTTATCTTGGAATATTGAATTCCCTAACGATTTCCGAAATACACTCCTGGAAATGGAAAAAAGAACACATTGACACCGGTGTGTCAGACCCACCATACTTGCTCCGGACACTGCGAGAGGGCTGTACAAGCAATGATCACACGCACGGCACAGCGGACACACCAGCAACCGCGGTGTTGGCCGTCGAATGGCGCTAGCTGCGCAGCATTTGTGCACCGCCGCCGTCAGTGTCAGCCAGTTTGCCGTGGCATACGGAGCTCCATCGCAGTCTTTAACACTGGTAGCATGCCGCGACAGCGTGGACGTGAACCGTATGTGCAGTTGACGGACTTTGAGCGAGGGCGTATAGTGGGCATGCGGGAGGCCGGGTGGACGTACCGCCGAATTGCTCAACACGTGGGGCGTGAGGTCTCCACAGTACATCGATGTTGTCGCCAGTGGTCGGCGGAAGGTGCACGTGCCCGTCGACCAGGGACCGAACCGCAGCGACGCACGGATGCACGCCAAGACCGTAGGATCCTACGCAGTGCCGTAGGGGACCGCACCGCCACGTCCCAGCAAATTAGGGACACTGTTGCTCCTGGGGTATCGGCGAGGACCATTCGCAACCGTCTCCATGAAGCTGGGCTACGGTCACGCGCACCGTTAAGCCGTCTTCCGCTCACGCCCCAACATCGTGCAGCCCGCCTCCAGTGGTGTCGCGACAGGCGTGAATGGAAGGACGAATGGAGACGTGTCGTCTTCAGCGATGAGAGTCGCTTCTGCCTTGGTGCCAATGATGGTCGTATGCGTGTTTGGCGCCGTGCAGGTGAGCGCCACAATCAGGACTGCATACGACCGAGGCACACAGGGCCAACACCCGGCATCATGGTGTGGGGAGCGATCTCCTACACTGGCCGTACACCACTGGTGATCGTCGAGGGGACACTGAATAGTGCACGGTACATTCAAACCGTCATCGAACCCATCGTTCTACCATTCCTAGACCGGCAAGGGAACTTGCTGTTCCAACAGGACAATGCACGTCCGCATGTATCCCTTGCCACCCAACGTGCTCTAGAAGGTGTAAGTCAACTACCCTGGCCAGCAAGATCTCCGGATCTGTCCCCCATTGAGCATGTTTGGGACTGGATGAAGCGTCGTCTCACGCGGTCTGCACGTCCAGCACGGACGCTGGTCCAACTGAGGCGCCAGGTGGAAATGGCATGGCAAGCCGTTCCACAGGACTACATCCAGCATCTCTACGATCGTCTCCATGGGAGAATAGCAGCCTGCATTGCTGCGAAAGGTGGATATACACTGTACTCGTGCTGACATTGTGCATGCTCTGTTGCCTGTGTCTATGTGCCTGTGGTCCTGTCAGTGTGATCATGTGATGTATCTGACCCCAGGAATGTGTCAATAAAGTTTCCCCTTCCTGGGACAATGAATTCACGGTGTTCTTATTTCAATTTCCAGGAGTGTAGAATGTCCCATGCGTCAACTACCATTCCGCATTCAAAGTCTCTTAATTCCCGTAGTGTGGCCACAACCACGTCGTAAATCTTTTCACATACACTACTGGCCATTAAAATTGCTACACCAAGAAGAAATGCAGATGATAAACGGGTATTCATTGGACAAATATATTATACTAGAACTGACATGTGATTACATTTTCTCGCAGTTTGGGTGCATAGATCCTGAGAAATTAGTACCCAGAACAACCTTCTATGGCCGTAATAACGGTCTTGATACGCCTGGGCATTGAGTCAAACAGAGCTTGGATGACGTGTACAGGTACAGCTTCCCATGCAGCTTCAACACGATACCACAGTTCATCAAGAGTAGTGACTGGCGTTTTGTGACGAGCCAGCTGCTCGGCCACCATTGACCAGACGTTTTCAGTTGGTGAGAGATCTGGAGAATGTGCTGGCCAGGGCCTTCTGTATCCAGAAAGGCCGTATCCTGCTGAAATGTAGGTTTTCGCAGGGATCGAATGAAAGGTAGAGCCATGGGTCGTAATACATCTGAAATGTAACGTCCACTGTTCAAAGTGCCATCAACGCGAACAAGAGGTGACCGAGACGTGGAACCAATGGCACCCCGTACTATCACGCCGGGTGATACGCCAGTATGGCGATGACGAATACACGCTTCCAACGTGCGTCCACCGCGATGTCGCCAAACACGGATGCGACCATCGTGATGCTGTAAACAGAACCTGGATTCATCCGAAAAAATGACGTTTTGCCATTCGTGCACCCAGGTTCGTTGTCGAGGTCACCATCGGAGGCGCTCTTGTCTGTGATGCAGCGTCAAGGGTAACCGCAGCCACGGTCTCCGAGCTGATACTCCATGCTGCTGCAAGCGTCGTCGAACTCTTCGTGCAGATGGTTGTTGTCTTGCAAACGTCCCCATCTGTTGACTCAGGGATCGAGACGTGGCTGCACGATCCGTTACAGGCAAGCGGAAAAGATGCCTGTCATCTCGACTGCTAGTGATACGAGGCCGTTGGTATCCAGCACGGCGTTCCGTATTACCCTCCTGAACCCACCGAGTCCATAATATACTAATAGTCATTGGATCTCGATCAACGCGAGCAGCAATGTCGCGGTACGATAAACCGCAATCGCGATAGGCTACAATCCGACCTTTATCAAAGTCCGGCCGGCCGCGGTGGTCTAGCGGTTCTAGGCGCGCAGTCCGGAATCGCGCGACTGCTACGACCGCAGGTTCGAATCCTGCCTCGGGCATGGATGTGTGTGATGTCCTTAGGTTAGTTAGGTTTAAGTAGTTCTAAGTTCTAGCGGACTGATGACCTGAGATGTTAAGTCCCATAGTGCTCAGAGCCATCAAAGTCGGAAACGTGATGGTACGCATTTCTCCTCCTTACACGAGACATCACAATAACGTTTCACCAGGCAACGCCGGTCAACTGCTGTTTGTGTATGAGAAATCGGTTGGAAACTTTCCTCATGTCAGTACGTTGTAGGTGTTGCCGCCGGCGCCAACCTTGTGTGAATGCTCTGAAAAGCTAATCATTTGCATATCACAGCATCTTCTTCCTGTCGGTTAAATTTCGCGTCTGTAGCACGTCATCTTCGTGGTGTAGCAATTTTAATGGCCAGTCGTGTATAAACACCAGAGTACGAATGACAGCTTCACCAATGAACTGCACCTTTATACTTCGGGTATCCGATACTACTTCCATCTGTATATGTACATATCATTGTCCCATGACTTTTGTCACCTCAGTATACTATTGAATAAATTTTGTAAGCGACGAACACGCCGCGCCGAATACGTACACAGCTGGACTTTCAAATGGGAACACTAGGACGTGAAGTAAAAGGGGCAGTCAAATGAAAACGGAACAGATGGAGAAAAAGTACGTAAACTGCTCAGTATTTCAAAAGTAATCGCCATAACTGTTAATACACTTCTCCTGATGTGAGATGATACGATCAATGCCTTCTTAGAAGGATGTTTGCGGAAGAGGTGTACATATTTCGGTTTTAACCTGCCCACGTTTACCTCCTGTTAGCACGATAGGCAAGCTTCCTCACGTTGTAGCAAACGGTCGGCCTACTTTACTTCCAACCAAGCCAAGCTATGACCAATGCAAGCAGGCTGAAGGAACATTGCATGCCTGTCCGGCTTGCCTTCGCCCTTTCACTGTAGTGATACGAGTAGAGTTCTGAAGGTGACTAAAAGTCTTTTTTTTTTTTTTTTTTTTTCAAGAAACACAAGGCGAGGCTCAGTGAAAGATATATTGAGTTGGGTCACTGTAGGCCATAAAATGTTGAAAATTTTTATTTCGATGTGAACGGTTTTCTGTGCAATTTCACCCTCTTTCGACTAGTATTGGCTGCTTTCAATTCGAACCATGATCAGGTTATGTACAGTACATGTTTTATGTAGTAAGCAGGACCATTTCTGAACGTCGCGATCCTTTTCACTTGAAAATATAAGTTCTACTGTTGTATTGTGTTGTATTTTATGGAACTGGTGACCTAAAAATAACGGAGAGGCTACGTTGCCCGCATTGGTACACAACCCTACAACAGGCTACAGCAGTCCACTCACCCCATCGCCGCCCAACGACGAACCCAGGGTTATTGTACGGTTCGACCCCCAGTGTACCCGCCCGGGAACGTCTCACACCAGGCGAGTGTAACCCCATTGTTTGCGTCGTAGAGTATTCGTGGTGTACGCGTACGTGGAGAAAGTGTTTGCGCAGCAATCGCCAACATAGTGTAACTGAGGTGGAATAAGGGGAACCAGCCCGCATTCGTCGAGGCAGATGGAAAACCGCATGAAAAACCATCCACAAACTGGCCAGCACACCGGACCGTGACACCAATCCGCCGGGGACCGGCGCGCCTTCCCGCCCGGGAAGCAGTGCGTTAGACCGCATTTCTAACCGAGCGGGCTAAGTTCTACTACACTGCAATAGCAAGTAAAACATTGTCAGTCTAGTTTCTGTACTCTTCGCGTGTTTCGACCAAATATGATCCAAGTTATACTAATATTAATTAATTTTTCCATGATGTGTGTCGTAGGGTCGCTGAGTTCGTTCTAAACGGCCAAAATAATTCATTCTAAGTTCTCCAAATGCATTGTAGCAAACTCGAAGTTCGTTTTTCATATTATGTTAATCTACAAAGAACAAGTATGAAAGAAGAAGCTTTTCTTTCATACTAATCTTTCTTCACGCTACGTTACATACAACCAGAATATGATTTTTTAATAACCACTGAAACATGTATTTGCCTACTTCAATTAATGTTTGTCCTGAATTTAGAAAGCCTATATACTGCTGTATCGTCTCAAATCCTTATCACGTATTCCCAAACACGTGTCAACCACTAAGTCGTCCTCGTACAAAATATTTATGGAGTGAGGACACTGTTGGTCAAATTTCCAACCTTGATGGTACCCAGGCGTGCAACTCTTCGCCCGAAACAAATCGGCGGTCATAAATATCTTTCTTCGGAGCTCAAAATGTGTGGAAATTACAAGAGGAGGGGTCGGGTCCGTAGGGAGGATGTGTAAGGGCTTCGCAGCCTTGAGGCGGACATTGTTCTGCAACAGGACGATACCGTCCGTTAATATTCCTGGGCGTTTGGACTTGGCGCGCTTCAGTTTTTGCCAAGTGTCCACGTACCGCTGTTCTTTAGTTGCGGCGCTGTGTTCCAGAAAGTCAGTGAGCAGCGAGTCCTTGAAGTCGATGAAACAGGTCATCACGACTGAAATCCCTGGGCTAGCAGAACAGAGCGGATGCGGTTATATTTGTGGAAAGGGGTCCAAAATAAGTTACTGTCAGTTGCACTCAACATATTAACTTTATTTCTTAAAACACACAATCACACAAGCAAAAATCAGAACTCCCAAGGTTTTAACGAAAGACTTCTTTTGATTTAATTTAAATCGGCTGAAGGCCACATCGAAAATCCAAGGCATAAGCAAGGAATAGAGGTACAGGAGTTCTTCTCGAGGTTTCACTTCTTTAGAAAAAAATAAAAGTCTGAAAGCCTTAGCTTAAATTTTTCCCGTGGAACTCGGCTGAAGGGCTCACATTAATCAAGAACAGTGTTACGGCTTAAGTCTGAGACAAAGATTTTCAAATTGTAATCTAAATAGGCAGAAAAGTCGGCTAAAGGCCTAGGAAGAAGAGCTTTCAATTTGAAAAGGCTGAATGCCTTCGTGTAAAACTCGGATAGAGCCACATACCAACTTGAAACAAATTTATGGCTTAAGGCCTAGGCACAAGGAATGCTCAATATTAATTTTAAACGGCTGAAACTTGGCTGAAGACCACAAACCAAACAAGAAACTTTTTTTTACTGCTTAAGGCCTAAGAAGAAAAGCCTTGCAATTTTAATAAGCTAAACTCGGCTGAAGGCCACACAGAGTACTTAAGATTAAAAAGGAAATCAGTATGTAAAACACAAGGAGCGGAGGTCTGAAGATTCCAAGGGTCGGCCTGGAAAGGTAACTCTAACGCACGTTTAGGTGAGACAGGTAGCCAGACCAACAACCTCTTAATCGGAAGGCAACCCAACCGAAAGCCAGCCGACAAACCAACCAACAAAATCAGTTCTGCCCCACCCGACCAGCAAAACGACAACAAGATGTCAATAGCACAACGTTCTGGATACTGGTGCCCATCCAGCCAAGTCATAAATAAACGCCCAAAACTACCAACAACACCTCACCTGCCGAACTACACGCCGTGCTGGACAGCATCAACACGACGAGGAAAATACACTGCCGAAAACTACGTCAACGACCAGAGCAGGTCACCGGAACGTCAACGGCCACAAGGCAGAAGATATCGCCGGTACATTTAATTAACGAAGGAATGAATTAAATTAAGTTAAACACGACACAGGAAGACGGCTGCAATTCTAGCCGACTTCAATGCACACACATTGTTGCTCGCGGGAACCTCACAGAAAGCGACAACGAGGATCAAACGAACAGATGTGATAGCAGTTGAGGCTTGATAGTAGGTTAAGTAAGCACTCAATTTTAGTGTCCAGGATCGGTGGACGACGAACTTCGTAACCCTCGCAAGAAGCGCCTCACAACAACAACCGCGCGTGAACGCCGCCAGCGGATCCGGCCTGAGAATGCGCCATGGAGACTTCTTCGCTGCTCTGCCCCAACCGACAGACTGCCACATCCCAGAAAGGGTCAAAGAACCAAATACACGTTGACCGATGAGACAACCGACCGAATGACGAACCAACGGTCGTGCCGTTCCAATCTCCTTCCATCGGACAGTTCATGTGTGTCGCCAGCGGTCGGCGAGCACTTGCTGTCCGCGCCTCACTCGCGCTCTGTCCCCGACTTCACTGCCGCTGCGTCCCGACTGAGCTCCCGGCTGAACTCCGGACACACGACGACCCGGGAATCCCATAGGTCGCTCCAGAGATGGTACGACAGTGCACTTACCGATAAGCGCTGTTGCTGCTACTCACAGGCAGGTAGGGTAGGAAGTTAGTGACGCCAGTAAATGGTATAAGGAAACGAGGCGGCAGTACGGTAAGAGGATATGACAAATAATAAATGGCATGAACACGAGCCGTGCATGGCTGAACAACATTCCCAGAGCTGGCGTGCCTGATCCTTCGCCTAGGCTGCAGAAGTTTCTCTGGGAAGCCCTTACACACTTCCCCTTGTCTCCTCAAGCCACTTCGATATTTTTGGATCGATGAAGAAAGACATGCGTGGTCGTCGGTTTGCTTATGCCGAAGGGGTGCATGCCTGGGTACAATCATAGTTCCTTAGACAACCGCAGACATTTTTCCATGAAGGCATTGATCGTCTTGTCTCTCAGAGGGATACTAGTATTAACAGTTACGGTGATTACTTTTGAAATGATAATTTTTTTTTTTTCCACCTGTCTCGTTTTCATTTTACTGCCCCGTATACATAACAAATATTTACTTATTGTACACATGTATTGTAGTGATTGAATACATAATTATGTTTGTGGGCGATTTTTGGAGTAAAAGGGGTGCAGAATTATATACTCAAGGCTGGTACACCTGACGAAAAAAAATATTCTGTCCTGGCAGGGTATCGAGTCGAACTGAGCTTCGATGACACACAGTGTTGGTTCAAATGGCTCTGAATACTATGAGGTCACCAGTCCCCTAGAACGTAGAACTACTAACTAACCCAAGGACATCACACACATCCATGCCCGAGGCAGGATTGGAACCTGCGACCGTAGCGGTATCGCGGTTCCAAACTGAAGCACCTAGAACCGCTCGGCCACACCGGCCGCCGACACACTGTGTACGTAATACGAAGCTATTACGGTTCTGTGACAGAAATTGTCACTCGCAGTGCCTGGAGAGCGGTGATGTGCCAGTCTCTGGGTAATCTGTGACCAGATGGTTTCAGTGGATGAGAGATCTGGAGAATATGCTGGCCAGATGAACAGTCGAACTTCCTCTGTATCGAGGGGCATGCCAAGTGTAGGGAAAATGCGCTCTGAGACAAAAAAAGACTTATCACGAATGAATTATCCAAATAGGACGGAAAGCGATAGATGTGAAGTACGTGAAGAGAAAATAATTACAATTCCATAAAAATTGGCTGATTTCTTCGAGAGACAGAGCTTCTTAAATTGAGCAAGTCAATAACAAGCTGTATTGCTTCTACCGTTATGCAAGCAGTTATTCGGTTTGGCATTGATTGACATGGTTCTTGACTGTCCTCTTGAGGGATATCTTCCCTAACTGTGTCCAATGCGGAAATTCGATAGATTTTGGCACGATATTCCTCAGGAGGGCGTCCAACAGCTTTATGAATCAGTGTCAAGCCGAATAACTACACTACTGGCCATTAACATTGTGGTGTCGCCGCCAGACACCACACTTGCTAGGTGGTAGCCTTTAAATCGGCCGCGGTCCATTAGTATACGTCGGACCCGCGTGTCGCGACTATCAGTGATTGCAGACCGAGCGCCGCCACACGTTAAGTCTAGTCTAGAGACACACCCTAGCACTCGCCCAGTTGTACAGCCGACTTTGCTACCGATGGTTCACTGACTACATACGCTCTCATTTGCAGAGACGACAGTTTAGCATAGCCTTCAGCTACGTCATTTGCTACGACCCAGCAAGGCGCCAAATTCAGTTACTATAACCTGAACAGATAATATTGTGAATCATGTACCTTCAAGAGCAACGTTCATCATTAATGGATTAAAGTTAAGTATCAAACTAATTACGTCCGCTTTCTGAATTCTAATTCCTTGTCGTGTTCCAGACCTCACGTCAGTATAGTCCTTCCCTCCTCACGCCTGCCTGCGTGAGCTCAAACACGTGCGTTTCGGCCTCCTCTAGTAACTCGGTGTTGGCTCTTCTGTCAACACAACAAAAATTGCTACACCACGAAGATGACGTGCTATAGACGCGAAATTTAACCGACAGGAAGAAGATGCTGTGATATGCAAATGATGAGCTCTTCAGAGCA
Organism: Schistocerca americana; assembly: GCF_021461395.2. Lineage (NCBI taxonomy): Eukaryota > Metazoa > Arthropoda > Insecta > Orthoptera > Acrididae > Schistocerca > Schistocerca americana. Next base: position 230,552,371 of record NC_060123.1, read on the forward strand.
TTCACACAAAATTGGCGCCGGTGGCAACACCTACAACGTGCTGACATGAGGGAAAAAAATGGCTCTGAGCAGTATGGGACTTAACATCTATGGTCTACAGTCCCCTAGAACTTAGAACTACTTAAACCTAACTAACCTAAGGACATCACACAACACCCAGTCATCACGAGGCAGAAAAATGACATGAGGAAAGTTTCCAACCGATTTCTCATACACAAATAGCAGTTGACCGGCGTTGCCTGGTTGCCTGGTGAAACGTTGTTGTGATACCTCGTGTAAGCAGGAGAAATGCGTACCATCACGTTTCCGACTTTGATAAAAGTCGGATGGTAGCCTGTCGCGATTGCGGTTCGTCGTATCGTGTCATAGCTGCTCGCGTTGATCGAGAGCCAATGACTGTTAGCAGAATATGGAATAGGTGAGTTCAGGAGGGTAATACGGAACGCCGTGCTGGATCCCAAAGGCCTCGTATCACTAGCAGTCGAGATGACAGGCATCTTATCCGCATGGCTGTAACAGATGGTGCAGCCACGTCTCGATCCCTGAGTCAACAAATGGGGACGTTTGCAAGACAATAATCATCTGCACGTACAGTTCGACGAAGTTTGGAGCAGCATGGAGTATCAGCTCGGAGACCATGTCTGCGGTTACCCTTAACGATGCATCACAGACAGGAGCGCTTGTTATGGTGTACGCAACAACGAACCTGGGTGCACGAATGGCAAATCGTCATTTTTTCGGATGAATTCAGCTTCTGTTTACAGCATCATGATGGTCGCATCCGTGTTTGGGACATCGCGGTGAACGCACATTGGAAGCGTGTATTCGTCATCGCCATACTGGTGTATCACCCGGCGTAATGGTATGGTGTGCCATTGGTTACATGTCTCGGTCACCTCTTGTTCTCATTGAGGCACTTTGAACCGTGGACGTTACATTTCAGATGTGTTACGACCCGTGGCTCTACCCTTCATTCGATCCCTGCGAAACCCTACATTTCAGGTCCTTTCTAGATACAGAAAACGTTCGACTGCTGCCCTGTCCAGCACATTCTCCAGATCTCTCACCAATGAAAACGTCTGGTCAATGGTGGCCGAGCAACTGGCTCGTCACAATCACTCCAGTCACTACTCTTGATGAACTGTGGTATCGTGTTGAAGCTGCATGGGCAGCTGTACCTGTACACGCTATCGAAGCTCTGTTTGACTGAATGCCCAGGCGTATGAAGGCCGTTATTACGGCCAGAAGTGGGTGTTCTGGGTACTGATTTCTCAGGATCTATGCACCCAAATTAGGTGAAAATGTAATCACATGTTAGTTCTAGTATATTATATTTGTGCAATGAATACCCGTTTATCATCTGCATTTCTTCTTGGTGTAGCAGTTTTAATGGCAAGTAATGTACTTGCATAAGGAGCACAGCTTGACCATTGCATTAATGACTGGCTCAGTTTGTGACGCTCTTTCTCTCTAATAAATCATCATATTTTTCCAAATTTTTATTCACTTGTTTCTCTGTAGTTGTACAGTCGTGGGCAAAACGAGCGAGACCCCTCGCCTTTTCGTTGTACTGATCCGCACACCTTTAAAGTCTGCTACACAGTATAACAGGCAAGGCGACGAAGTGATACCAACAAACTACACACAGGAGTGAAATTGACACACTATCCGCACTTTGTCAGATTGTTTTCAATCATGTGTAAGACAATACGAGGGTTGGATTTTAAATAGTGGCAACTATTTATTCACAACCGATACAAAAGAGTTACGTATTTGCACCGGTTACTGTCCTTCAAAGTAGTCACCAGCGTTGTGTAGAACCCCGTTGCCATCGATGTGGAAGGCGTAGTATACCGTTAGCCGATCCTGGTCTGATGATGGCGCGAATGGAGCGGTCTACTGCCTGTCGAATCTCTGGATCAGTTCTGAAGCCAAAGCCACGAAGTGGTTCCTTCATCTTCGCAGTCAAATCAAAGTCACAAGGACTCTGGATGGTACATTTCTTCCCAGACCCATCGACCGAACAGAGCAGCCACAGCTTGTGCTGTATGCGCCCGCTATGTCGTGGAAAATGATGGGTGGGTTGTGCAGAAAGTGTCACCGCATCTTTCGCAAAGCTGGTCTCAGGTGATGCTCCAAAAATGAACAGTAATACTGTGCATTGACTGTCTGGCGTGGAAGAACGTAATGCTTTAGGATTACACCATCACAGTTCTACACGAGAATCACCGTCACTTCAGACCGCTCCATTCGCACCATCAGCAGAACAGGCTCTGCTAACGGCATACTATGCCTTTCACATCGAGGGCAACGGGTTCTACACAACGCTGGTGACTACTTTGAAGGACAGTAACAGGTGCAAACATGTAACTCTTTTGTAACGGTTGTGTATAAATAGGGGCCACTATTTAAGTTCCAATCCTCGTGTTAATGCTGATTGGAGTGTTAAACACAACACGTAAACATAAGATATAAATGAAAGAAGAAACACTAATTAGTATGAACTGTACTAATAAAAATGAATTTCAGCTTATCGAGATAACGCAACTGTTCTAGTAAGACAAAGTACGAATTAGCAAAATATTATGCGCATTCGGCCGCGAAACTAATTGTGTCAAAGTTCAGACCAGTCATTGTGGATTGCGGTTGCCGACCTACCATGAAAGTGTCCAAATTTAACAATGCGTAAAGATTCATAACTAAATTCAGTTAAAAATTATTCAGTGCCACACGTAAGTCAATTCAATTATTGACAGAAGCAGAAAACGGAAGGCGGTAACAAGTATGAAATTCTACAAGAGTTTCTTATTGAAATCCACAGGGCGCCAGTACAGAATAAAGGTAGTAATAAAAGGTATTGGGGGCGCGATAATTTCTTAAAATTGCTTTACTGATAGTCTATCTGCTTCCATCGAGATTAGAACTGAAAAACAAACCAGACCTCCCTTGCAGTAGCAATCACCTTTCACTACGCTAGCAGACAACCCAGGCAAACAGCCCTCCATTATTACCCCAGACATGAAAAAGCCGGCAATTTCGCAATGAAAATGGCAAAATGATCTGCAGTTTTTGTTGCATAGAGCTTTCTGTGGCTGTGATTTGACCTCGTTTTCATTGCAATCTATTTGTGCTGCAGGCCATTCGTTAAGACTGCCGGCCGAAGCATTACTGCTTCCAAACACTGCTATGGGCCTTAACGCTGTTCTCTAAAGTTAAGTGCAATTCGGGAATCATTCTGAGTCATTATGTCCGTTAATTCAGTGAGGCCACCTTGGCGTTTCTGTAAGTCATTTTATTGGTTTAGTTATTACTAGCCCTCCTTATTTAACACATGTTAATCATTCGTGTATTTTTAATGAACGTGCAACTTATTCCTGTGTGCAAGTTTTGCAACCTTGGTTGGCCCACTTTGTATTTTTAGTATAAGCATGTTTCAAAAAATGGTTCAAATGGCTCTGATCACCATGGGACTTAACTTCTGAGGTCATCAGTCCCCTAGAACTTAGAACTACATAAACCTAACCAAGTTAAGGACATCACACACATCCATGCCCTAGGCAGGATTCGAACCTGCGACCGTTGCCGTCGCACGATTCCAGGCTGTAGCGCCTAGAACCGCTCGGCCATACTGGCCGGCAGCGCGTGTCACTGTGGATCTTTATGTGGGCAGTTCAGTTTTATTAAGCTTTAAGATCTCTTTGTTCTTTATGAAGTTGTGGTATTATGTGGCTGTGTAACTTTGGTTGGAAGTGTATAGCGTTATTAGTCTCTTGAGATATGGTTAAACAAGAACGATTGTTGGTGATTGATTATTCACTGTGCCTAATATCAATGATTTTGGTCGCGGGCACAAAATAATGATTCTTATTCGGGTTTATGTAATTCAGTCGAAGTGAAAATTTGTATATTGCATCAGTAAGAGGGAAAATGCCCGAATTGAAGTTTATAATTGTCTGTTTTGAGTCAAATTAAAATTATAAAACAGTCACAAGCTTGTCCATCCCCAGTGATCCAGGGCTTCCCATTTCTTTTAAACAACTGTGGTGAGATTGAAGTTTTGATTTTCTAAAGAATTGGGTAGCAGGTGACATAAATTTCAAATTTATACGTCTACTCGTTCCTGAGAAAAACTGTTCTTGACGGTCTGCAATATAGACGGATAACAAGGCGATCCTACTGCTTCGTTTTTACCGGCTGAGGTTCGGAATCCTAAGAACTAACTCCAGAAATTTATACAGCTCTTCTTCATTGACATACACTTTTATTTACAGCAAGAAAATCAGAAAACTCATTTTTGTCATGTATTGATAATCAGCCGCTGCGATGCGTATGTAGGACAGAGTAAATGCGTCGCACCAACTCGCGTGAAAGGGTCGCGTTCCCAAGTCAGGTGTCAGCTTCTCGGGTACCTAACAAGTAGACAGTTTGTGAAATTGAAGTACGATCGCGCACAGCGATGTATGCTGTGCCCTCACTGAGGTTAAGGGTTGCTGCTATGTCAGCCATGGTTACTCTGTGGTTTTCCAACATGATGGCTGCAACGACCGCACGTTTTTCCGCAGTCACAGTGCGATGTTCTTGACTCTAGGAAGGGAAACCGGACATGGACGTAGTACCGTCTCCCAATTTACTACTCAGTTCTGTGACGTCACTGCCCTAACAATGCTCGTCGCTCGTCTGGAAGCACACGTGTGCTTTCGCGACAGGTCATTAATAAAGAAAACTAAAATAATTAAAAATCAGTACATTTTATCGCAGGTTCCGAACGCATTTAACGACTGACTCACTGCTGAACTTGTTATCACGTTATCAATTTTATTTCGAATTTCCCCAAACATTAAATGCTCATTTACCCCAGATTAAAATGTCTGTAAGAGGACAGGCCGCATCTGGTACATTTCTGACATACTGAAGAAAAGTATGCCCGAATGTACACTGTAATGCGATGATGATGAGACGTTTTGATTATTACATACAAAAAGAAAAAAGAACACTGTGTTTCAATGGTTGCAGATAATGCAGGATTGGGAATCTCTGAGAACGAAAGACTGTAGCATACAAGAAGAATAAAGAAACGGACCCGCAAAATTACAGAACAGTACCCCTAACTTCCGTGTATTGCAGAGTCCTTGAACATATTCACAGACAGAATATAATATATTTTTTGAGACTCAGAAGTTTGTGTCCACCAAGCAGCATCGTTTTAGAAAGCATCGTTCGTGCGAAACTCAGCTTGCCCTTTTCTCACACGATATATTGTGACCTATGGATGAAGGGCAACAGGCAGATCACGTATTTCTAGATTTCCGGGAACCATTTGACACGGTGTCCCATTGCACGCTGTTCGCGAAGGTACGAGCATATGGAACAATTTGGCAGATATGTTAGTGGCTCGAAGACCTCTTAAATAATGTAACCCAGTATGTTATCCTCGACGGTGAGTGTTCATCAGAGGCAAGGGTATCGCCAGGAGTGCCCGAGGGAAGTGTGACGGGACCGCTGTTGTCCTCTATACACGTAAATGTGTAACGTCCCCTTTGGAAAATTATAAATTACTGAGCTGGTAAACCTCTTACGTTATTTGATTTTCAAACAGCTGAGCAAAACTGAACGTGCTCAGACATTTCTCTCTTTACTTATTCTGATCATCACTAAACTGACACGCAATATTTTAAGCGCAACGCAATCTGACTTTCAATAGTCCCTACAAAAGAATGGCCCTGACTAAAAATAACCTATACCTTTCATTAATCACTTACCCCACAAAAGTCTTCGTTACTCGAACTACTGCAATACAGCGAGCGCCGATACTGCCAGCTAAATAAAAGATTCTAACTACTGAAGGCACTAACTACTGATAGGCATAGTTAGCAAAGGAAAGATTTTGATAGAAAACAAACGATGTATTTATCTTAATAGTGTTCAAAAGTCATAATATATATATCAGTTCATGACATCCAGTCTTACAAATTTCCTTTTTCTGACGGACACACATCCAGATCGTCCGCTCTCAAAATTCTGCCATCTCTCTCCCCACATCCACCACCGCTGGCGGCTCACCTCCAACTGCCCAACTCTACAATAGTAAATATTCCAACAATGCAAACCAGCCACAGACTGCACACAGCACAGTCAGTGATTTTCATACAGAGCGCTACGTGGCGTTGCCCACATAAAAACCTAAACCGCCTACTTACAAATGATATGGCGAACAGAGTGGGCAGCAACCTGCTTTTGTTTACTGATGATGTGTGGTGTACGATAAGGTGCAGAAGTTAAGTGACTGTAGAAAGATACAAGATGAAAAAATGGCTCTGAGCACTATGGGACTTCACATCTGAGGTCATCAGTCCCCTAGAACTTAGAACTAATCAAACCTAACTAACCTAAGGACATCACACACATCCATGCCCGAGGCAGGATTCGAACCTGCCACCGTAGCGGTCGCGCGGTTTTAGACTACAGCGCCTAGAATCGCTCGGCCACCCCGGCCGGCGACAACCAATCACCTGACCACGTTCGAAGTCCATGAGTTCCGCGCAGCGCCCGATTCTGCTCTCTCACGATGTCTAATGACTACTGAGGTCGCTGATATGGAGTACCTGGCAGTAGGTGGCAGCACAATGCACATAATATTAAAAAGTTATGTTTTTTGGGTGTGTCCGGATACTTTTGATCACATTGTGTATCAAGACAATCTGTGGGTATCCATCAAAGAGACAGAGCCGGCTGCAGTGGCCTGAGACCTCGTTTGGAGCTATTTACGACCGGCTGCCTGGTGCTTAGGCTTCTTAGGCATACAGCAGATTCTTTGCAGCGGGAGGGGGGGTGGGGGGGGGCCTGATCACATCTTCACAACACAGAAGTCGACATGGCCGTATACGTACCGTTTCCGTTCTGCGATAGTTTCAATTCAGATACGTAACGCGTCTACGTCTGCTGAGGGAAAGATAAAAGTCTCGGAGCTGCTCGTCCTGGTATGCGATAGAGTAGACAGGATGAGGTGTGATTCGTCAGAAGATCGCCTAGTATTCCTTCAACGTAATGCAGTACGCCCTCTTCAAATTCGGGTGTGCGGCGTCTCCTTGGTGCACCACAGCCGCGCCTTATGACAGTGAAACTACCACTTTCTCAAAACCATTACGTAATTGTGGCGCAAGGGTATGCAATCTTGATAAAGGCGACAAGCATTCGCGTGTGCTTCGCAATACAGAAGGATCATGTCGGCGTTTTCTGCAAACTTGTACTCAGCCATGTTGGTCTGATTCTCATAGACACATGAATGAGGCTCGAACCAGGTCAGAGAGGTAATGTAGATGACAAATGACATCAGCCGATCGGAAGTAAGCATCCCCTACCATTACTACCCTGTTGCATACCTCGGCTAACTAGAAAATATGTTTTCAAACGGCTGTAGAACGGAAGCGGTGCGTTCCTGACATGGAATCCTATTCAAAATATTATACACTCACTCTCCTCTGCAAGATCTACAAGTTTGTAACGGGAATTTCCTGTATAACAGGAATGTGAAGTTGCAGTCAATACTGTACAATTCCATATTATCGATTTGCGCAACATTTATTTTTAAATTGCGTTCATTTTGACATTCAATAATGTTAAATATTTACCTCACATGGAAACACCTACAAAAATTATGTACTTCATGAGAAAGCAACGCAAATATTAATTCTTAACTGGTATTGTGGTATCATTGACATACATATTTTTGTATACATCACTCAGTTTTTTTCTTGTACTCATAATTTGACACAGGAATAATACTGTCTTATAGTTACTTGTTATCGTGTGCGCCAGTCAATTTTTGAAATAAAACAAAGATTTCAAAATCAGATACCAACGCAAATTTATACAGATATTATTAAATGATAGGGACTGGACTGGCAGATAGAGTACATGTGTGTGTTAGATTTTCTTTTAAAAAAAGTCTTTAAATTTCTGCATAAAGGTTTTGTTCCGTATATCTGTTTCTTCATTCAGTTACTGGATGACTGATTACGTGTGTAGATTTGAATATACTTCAGCACCTCTTTCTTTCAGCATTTGTTGTCAACGTACAGTACTTCCATGTTTTTTTAAATTCATGTGGCTGTATTTTTACATTACTAAGTGGCAAATAAAAGATAAACGGCTTAAATTTTTTGGTGAAACTGACACTACATGTTTTTGTGCTGTTGTTTTAATCTTCAGCCAAAAGACTGGCTTGACGCAGGTCTCCATGCTGTGGAAATCCCCTCATCTGTGCATAACTGGTGCTATCTGCATCAATTTGAACCCGCTTCTACATTCAAACTTTGGTATATCTGTACAATTCTCCTCTCCCCCGCCCACACACACACACACACACGACACAGGTCTCTCCTTTACCAATTCAGTTATTCCTGGATACGTCCAGATGAGCACCCCTTCTTTTAGTCATTTTATGGTATAAATCCCTTTTCTCCCGAACTATATCCTGTACCTTTTCATTAATTATTTTGTCCACCCAAACAATTTAGAACGTTCTTCTGCATAACCACTTTTCAAAAGTTTATATCCTGTTCGTGTCTGTATTGTTTACCGTCCAGTTTTCTCTTCCACATAACGCTACACCCTAATCAAATAATTTCAAAAACGACTTCTTAACACTTAAATTTGTATTCAATATCAACAAATTAATTTTTTCTAAAAATTCTGATCTTGCTATTGCCTCTTACTTCAGCCATTGTCAATTATTTTGCTGCCCTAATAGACCAATTTTTTATACGACGGTAACGTATTGTTGTTTGAACGTGTAACTAAAATCTCCCCCTGTTTCCAATATTTTTGCTGGAACAAAGAACATAGTTAAGTTTGTAAACTCCTAACTTACTTTTGGCAACGTTATTAACAGTATGCAATTATTTTTTAAGTATCCCGAAGTTTGTCGAGAACATTAATTTCACATTGGTAATACGAAATATGTTTGCAACTTTAAATGCTAGGAAGCTTATGAAAGGCGTGCTGAAATAGTTAGATTTAATTTTGTGGGGAATGCTAGGGAAAAGCAGTTATAACCATGGTTGTATAGTTATTTTTGAGTTTATATGCTTTCACTTTAATGGAATTGTGTGGGGTTATCTATTAACGCAGATCGGTGGTCATTATTTTGTGCAATAGTTTTTATAAGGTGTATCTCCTGCTGTTGTTCATTTTGAACTAGTGGTAGTTCACAGCCTTTTTTAAGCATTGTTCAGAAGTACGTTATTTTGTGTTACCTTGGTTAAGACAGAGAGGAACTCCTTGTCTCTGTCAGGTACATATTATTACTGCACATACACGAAATCTTGCAAACAATAGATGCAGGTGAACTGGCCGATTCAATCTAACTACTGCTCGACAATTGCTGCGTCGTCGACCACTAATCAAGACGACGATCAATCGATCTTTGCAAATATGTTATTGGTTCATCAATTTTAGGATTAACAGTACCCAGTGCGTTATACTGAATAGCGAACGTTCCGCAGAAACAAATGTAAGATCGCATGTGCAACGTAATAGAATCTCTGATATGCTCAATATAGAGAGATGACTTATCAGATATGATGAGCAGTACTACAGGACTATTCGTTGACAGTGCAGTTGTTGTAAAGGAAGTGTCGTCATCTGACGATCGTAACGTATTGCAGAAAGACAGGGGCAAAATTTCCAGTGAATGTAATGAATGGCAGCTTTCTTTAAATACGGATAAATGTGAGCTAACGCTCCTAACAAAGAGAAAAACCCTCTATTGTATCTGATGACAAGATTAGTGGTCAATATCTTGATCGTGATGCATTGTAAAAGTGGTGAAACAATATGAAATGGGCCGATCTCGCTGAACAGCATTAGGTAAGGGGAATGGATGTTCTAGATTTGTTGGAACAGCTGTGGGGGAATGCAATTTACCTGTTAAGGAACTAGCTAGTGCAACAAATTCTAAAGTGCTCTTCCAGTGCTCGGAGTTCTTATCAATCACGCAGCAAAACGGACATCGGACGAACTGAGAGATGTACTGCTACGATTGTAACAGGGCGTTAAGTACAACAAAAATTCTCGGGTAGTTGAAATGGAAATGCTTGGAAGAAGGAGGCACTGCTGGGCGAATTTAGAGAACATGTGTTGGAAGAAGGCAGCGTGACCACAACGGACGTATAAGAAAATCGCTTGTTCCTCTCTCGGCACGTAGATGGAAAAGGATAGAAAATCTGTCATAGTGATACCATTTACCCCCGGCACGCACTTCACTATGTATTTCGGAGTAAATATATAGATGAAAACGCGTATAAGAAACAAATTGCGTTTAGGATACAATCATCTTGATTTCGGTACTCACGCTTATGACAAGAATAAGGAACACGCAAGGGGAAGCCGCTGCTTATATCATGAAATTAAATGCACATCTTCCGTGTAACTAAACTTTTAGTTACCCTTCCACATACAACTCTGATATGTTATGCTATTTATTTTAGAATTGCACTAAATAACTTAACATTTTAATAGAAATGTCTTTTAAGTTTCAGAAATTTGTGCAAAAACACTAAGTGAAAAGTTCGAAGATTGTGCAGACCCACGTAGAACAAGCAGCTGAAAGTTCAGTCACCACTTAACCAAAAGTCTACTTCTTTCCTGAACTGATTTTAAGACAGTGCGACTATTACTGGACAAACGCAACGAGCACATGCAGCAGTGTATTAAGATGGAAGTACCGTACTTACAGTATGTTGACACTGGCAGCACTGGTTGCAACTTTCTTCGCCGTCTTTCCTTTTACCTGTTGTTCTTTCCCGAATAAATATTTCGTTTAGTTAGTAGAAGAGCACTTGTATGTCAAACACATTCATGCAAAATGTAGAGAACTCATGCACCGTTCATGTTTCTTGGACAGTTGCTTACTACAGGACAACATTAATAAATCTAATTAAAGAAACAGCGCTGACATAGTAAATCAAAGAGATTGCTTATGAAGGGAAAGCTCGAAACATTCAATCAAAAAAGGGCAGGTTAATATGCATATACTTAGCTTGGAGTCTGCACGTGGACCTAATGTCAGTGGCGTATTACACTCTTTAGCCGTTAGGAGGTGCATTCGGTAACAGCCAACTCCATTCCTTTCTTTTTTTGTTAACATAGTCAATTTCTCGCGATTGATACACCAGTTACTCAGTGCAAATATTATCTTCCCCTCGTAGCCGCTGTCAACTAATTTCGCTATACTTTCGTCCCAGGAGCCACCATTGGCGGCACTGCGTCCCCTACGTACCACAACATCTGCCTTGGACTGCCTCACTGGCTTACGGCCATTCCTCAACTGCTAACATCCACCTTGAACTGCCTTGCAGTTTGCCCGCCACTGGCTGACTGCCATTCCGCAACTGTCGACACCCACCTCACACTCACGCTCGCGCTCTTTCCACAGCTAACTCCAAAGTGCAGTTTCATTGGATGTAGTCACCATTGCTCTCTTAACGGTTTACGATATTTAGAGAAAAATGGGACAAGATTGCCTGCTTAAGGTGTAAATAGCTAGGCATGGAAGGAAACTTGACGAATTACAGCAATATTTTAACTGGTACGAGGCATGTTCAGAGAATAAGTGTACTGTAACCATAAGAGGCTGTGATTTTTTTGTTTTTTGGCGTTTGGCAACGCTGAGAGAGATCCCTTGAGCACAGAGAGCAGCTCAGGAACGCGGCAGTACGCAAACTGACGTTACAGTGTGCAGTTTCTTGAAAGATGTCGGTAAGAAATCCCGCTAAGAGCGAGTCGCTTGCTGTGAACCGCTTCCTACACGCGGAAGGAATAACACCTACCGGAAGTTTTTCGCGAATCAAAACGGTTGACGGCAAAGGTGTTATGAACAGAAGGAGTGTGTTTAAGTGGTGTAGGAAGTTAAGTGGCGGCGGAACAAATGTTAATGACGAGCAGGAAGACCTTCGATATTCAGTGATGAGTTGGTGCAAACAATCGAGGAAACTGTTCGTGAAGAAAGCCGATTCACAGTGGATAAAATGTCTGCGATGTTTCCACAACTCTCTAGAATACTCTCAAACGAGGCACTCACAGAAACCCTGGGATACTGCGAAATATGTGCAAGATGCGTCCCAGAGCAGAGAAAGAAAAATCAAGTCAGTAGCGGCCGCGAGTTTCTTGAACGACTTGAATTGTAAGGTGAGGATTTTCTGAGTGCTGTTGTGACTGGAGATGAAATTTAGGTGACTCATCACACGCCTGAGGCTTAAAAACAGTCTTCACAGTGACCTGGCACCAATTCACAAAGTGTCAAAAAATTCAAACACACAATTTTGGGCAAAAAAGCCGTGGGACAATTTTGGTCGAATTTTTGTCTCAGAAAGAGATCAACAACGAACAACGAATTGTGAAGCCCTAAAAAACTCAAAAGGAGTTTTCAGTACAATAGAAGGGAAATGCTGACTAGAGGAATGTGCTTGTTGCGCGACATCGGCCGTACCCACACCGCCTTGGCCACCGAGGCACTCTTGGACTCATTTGTCTGGGATATTCTGAATCACCTCTCATATTCCGCTGACTTGGCGCCCTCAGACTATCATCTGTTCACTTCCATGAAGGCAAACATGAGTGGGATTAAATTTTCAACCGACGACGAGATGCGGAAAGGGATTCTGAAGCGGAGGAAGGAGCTGGCGAGAAACGTTTCGAAGAGGGCTTGAAGAAACTTGTATCACGGCTCATCACATGCATTGAACAGGTTGGCGAACATGCGGAATATCAGTCAAAAATGTATCAACAATATCCTATAATTTTGTTTCAAATGCATTTTTCTGAAAGAATACAGAAATCTGCTCTGAAGAGCCAAAGAAACTGGTACATCTGTAGAGGCCCGCCAGAAAGCAGAAGTGCCGCAACACGACGTGGCATGGACTCGACTAGTGTCTGAAGTAGTGCTGGAGTGAATCCTGCGGGGCCGTCCATAAATCCGTAAGAGTACGAGGTGGTGGAGATCGCTTCTGAATAGACGTTGCGAGGGATCCCAGATATGCTAAATAATGTTAATGTCTGGGGAGTTTGGTGGCCAGCGGAAGTGTTTAAACTCAGAAGAGTGTTCCTAGAGTCACTCTGTAGCAATTCTGGATGTGTAGGGTGTCGCATTGCCCTGCTGGAGTTGCCCAAGTCCGTCGGAATGCACAAAGGGCAAGAATGAATGCAGGTGATCTGACAGGATGCTTACGTGCGTGTCACCTGTCAGAGTCGTATCAAGACGTATCAGGGGGCCCAGATCACTCCAGCTGCACACGCCCCACACCATTACAGAGTGTCCACCAGCTTGAACAGTCCCCTGCTGACATGGAGGGTCCATGGATTCATGAGGTTGTCTCCATACTCGTATACGTCCACCCTCTAGATATAATTTCAAACGAGACTCGTCCGAGCAGGCAACATGTTTCCAGTCATCAACAGTCTAGCATCGGTGTTGACGGGCCCAGACGAGGTGTAAAGCTTTGTGTCGTGTAGTCATCAAGGGTACACGAGTGGGCCTTCAACTCCGAAAGCCCATATAGACGATGTCTTGCTGAATGGTTCGCACGCCGACACTTGTTGATGGCGCAGCACGGAAATCTGCAGCAATTTACGGAAGGGTTGAACGATTCTCTTCAGTCGTCGTGGACCCCGTTATTGCAGGGGGGGGGGTCTTCTAAACGATGCGATAATACAATAGGCCCAATCAGCTCATTGTCATTCTACACCACACAAAACTTTTACAAGGAAGCGATCTCGAAAATATTTTTAGAGAAAAGTGGAAATTTGTGGTAAGGACTATGGGACCAAACTGCTGAGGTCATCGTCCCTAGGCTTACACACTACTTAATCTAACTTAAACTAACTTACGCTAAGGACAACAGATACACCCATGCCCGAGGGAGGACTCGAACTTCCGACGGAAGGAGCCGCGTGAACCGTGACAAGACGGCTTAAACCTCACTGCTACCCCGCGCGGCAGAGAAAAGTCATGAGGGCTTTTGTCGCATCACTGACGTGAGCTACGTGTGACACTGATATCCTCTCAAGCGAAAGTGGCTACACCAGTAAACAGTATTACCTGGATTACTCGACGGTTTGCAATAGCCAGCGATATAATTCCAATCGCCTACCTTCGTCTCCTTATCGAAGATATTGGATCTGCTGTAGATGATAAGGATAGAGGCCGCGCATATCCGCCATGTTCTTGAATTTCCAACGCCGATACTTGCAGAAATTCTGCGTATGCTTGTTCTTACCAACTGAGTAATGTCTCTTGTTTCATCTATTTGCACGTTCGGATGAGATACGACTGCTTGGCACTGCGCCAGTCTCACGCAGTTTAGTGAAAACACGTGTAAACACTCTTCAGTCTTGATGTATATATGCAGACTGAAACGAATAACGAAAATTTGTACCAATGCAAGGATTCCAACCTGGGTGGGCCTTTTGCTGACGAGTCAGATGCGGTAACCGCTGCACCACCATGGAAGAGTGGCTTTGATCTACTGCACGAAGTACTGTAGCATGCCTCCCTCTTCAGTCCAAATTCCCATTGACTCTTTAACCTTTTACTCTGCCGTTAGGAAATCGTATAATTCTCTACAAGCAGTAGCAGCGTTCCCATTCAAAACATGAACACAAATATCACATCAATATGCTCAGCGTTTGTAAATACGTGCTGCATTCTTAAACAATACGATTCAATTGGCCAACAAATGAAAAGTCACAGTTGAAAAATACAATTATGTAGACTAAGGCACAACTTCAGAACTTGAACTTCAAAACAAAAATTACAATCGATAAATAAACTGAAGCAACTGGAGTACCTATGCACATAATGGAAACTTACGTGTGTAACCGGCTGTATTTCTGTAAGCAATAAAAACTGGAAACATGTTATGTGGAAGGTTTTACTCGAATTAATCTACAGTGTCACTTCCTAAAATTCTTACCCCTCAGACATCGTGTACAACCGTATTCAGTAGCGATATGTAAGAATGAAACTGTAACGCACTGTAGCAGGGGCGTATTTTCCATGAATTCACTGCATGGATTGCATGCTCTATTGAACATATGAGTCGTTAAGACACAAATATTCGTTATAAGTCCGTTAGTAATAATTAAATCGTAATATAATATTTCACAGTAAGTACTTTCTTTCCATTGAACAGACGACCAGTTCCTATGCAGCAAGCGAGATAGTTCACCTACATGGACGCTTCCTTGTAATAGTTCTTGAAACGTATAGGCAAGGCGCTAAGGTAGTCCGACTCCCGTTTGGGCATTAGTGAGGTCACACCAAGCTCGCGTGAAACATGGGTGGATGCATGCAACAGGAAGATTGCATTCAGCATGTTTTCTTTTCTGCTACTCTGAATTCAGCGTGCATTAATGAGTTTAGTGACGTATGAATGAATTGCGTCTAAGTGCCTGAATGATATTTTATCCAGCAGTTTCTCAAAATGAATGATTGTAATAGTGATCTTTTAGTGAGTGTTTTTAATGAATCTTTCCATTCACGGCCATTCAGTGAAAAGTTGGAACTTGTAAAGAATGGTCGACAAACCTTCTGCCTCAGCCATTTAAAGACAGAGAACAAATCCAGAAATTACTACTGATGTTTACAATAAAACAGTTTTGTTATGCTGCAGTGAAACACAGTGTAAACTCTTCTGTTCGCCACATTTGTTTCTCGGCAAGGACAAATTGCCTTCGAACAGTATATACCGTGGTTATTCGGACCTTAACAACCTGCACATTGGAATTTCACTGTGTGAAAAATCAGAATCTCATATCCGCGCATGGATAGCACTGGCCACATTTGGTACAAGTAGGATTTGCAGTTAGGTGAACAGAAACGTGCAAACATTTTAAAAGCATAATGAACGAGTGAAACAGAGCCGGGCAATACTTAAAGAGACTGACAACAGCCACCTGGTTTTTAGGACAACAAGAATTATCTCACTGATACACAAAGGCTGCGGGTCTAAAAATCGAGACCATCACTTTGCAAAATCAACAAAACTGGGACAAATCAAGGAATCACTGTAATATCTAATTGTGTTACGAGATATTCAGTTTAATTTTTTTTTTTTGTGCTCCTTTGAAGAACTGTTTTCACTGACAGATGGCTCAAATGGCTCTGAGCACTATGGGACGTAACTTCTAAGGTCATCAGTTCCCTAGAAACTAGAACTACTTAAACCTAACTAACCTAAGGACATCACACACATCCATGCCCGAGGCAGGATTCGAACCTGCGACCGTAGCGGTCACGCGGTTCCAGACTGTTGCGCCTAGAACCGCTCGGCCACCCTGGCCGGCTCACTGACAGACAACATGTAACATTGTGGATTCGAAATCCTTAGAATTACATTTTGCGTCAAAGAAGTGGAAGACTTGAAAGCTGTACATTAAGAGATACAATGGCTTTGAGGAAATATGGTGCAAGGCTGAGAGCGTACCTGATACTTCAAGGAGGACGAGAAGGCAAAATATGCAAATGATCGCTATAAGACGATGTACCTTGAGATATTAGATACTATAATCATTCAGTTAAACGTCAGATTTCATTCGTTGCTGACTTAAAGTTTACTGAAATGTTTGATTGAAACAAGTACTCTAGTTTTGTAGATATGCTTCTCAGGTAGTTGGTTGAAAAACTAAGGGCAGTATATGCGATATTTGATATTTTTGGGTTAATTCTGAAGTGACTACTACGTTCACGTCATAACATCTCGAAGCCAAGTCTGTGAAGGAAATACAAAATTCCCTGTAACAAAATGAACTTGATATAGGCCTTGCAGATCTCTATGAACACTGCGAGCTGATTTTAATGATACCGCCTACATCGTCGTCAGTTGAACGATCCTCTGCCGCACAGACAAGAGTACAGAACTTCATTAGGAACGCGCTCATCATCATATCTACAGAAAAGGAGCTGCTGGTGCAGATGAAAGTTCAAAATACGTTTTTCGACGACGTTAGTGAGGAGTTTTGCAAGAACAACTGCAGAGCGGTGTTCCACGTTCAGATAAAACCATGGTGAGTGGGCAATCACGCATAAACATACAACTGATAAGTTTCATGTTGCGGGCCTGACCGTTATTTTCAGGATACGCCACCGTTGTTAGCAAAAAAAGTGATGCTAATGCGCGGTTATGCCTGACACGTGGTTAAGAGGGCGTTCCTAGTGGGGCAAGTTCATGTACTATTATAGAAATGAAAAAGACATACGCGCTGTTGATATCTTATCGAAAATCTGTGCAGACTAATAGCATTCGAAATCAGCACACAGGAATGAATGATATTAACAGTAAGACCCTTCTTTCGACTATTGTCCGGTGGCTTT
The DNA here is from genome assembly GCF_021461395.2 of Schistocerca americana. Taxonomy (NCBI): domain Eukaryota; kingdom Metazoa; phylum Arthropoda; class Insecta; order Orthoptera; family Acrididae; genus Schistocerca; species Schistocerca americana. The sequence continues at coordinate 230,569,739 of NC_060123.1, forward strand.
GAACAACATACCGGGACGTGACGCAGCTCGCAACAATACAGGGGTCTCTGAAGCGGCCATGCCGTTGCCTAGCAACAGTTTGAAACGAGACAAATGACGAGTAACGTGAATGTTGTCTCCAGTCAGAAAAATCTTGAGAAAATCGTGAAATGCAGTGAAACCACGGAGCAACGATAGCAGTCATAAGGTAAGCCATCGACAAAAATCTTAGTGATGACAATCAGTGGCACCAGTGGCGGCTCGCAGATATGCATTCCGGGTGTTCACAAATTTTTAAATTCAGATAAATATGAGATTGCGAAATTAGCAGCATCTGCTGTGTAACAGTTATGCTCATCAACATATTTATACAACTTCAGCTGCTGTCAATAATAATAATAATAGGCATAACTTGTCTGAAAAAGGGAAGAATTGATTTTGTTGAATTTTGTTGTTTTGACATAATTAAGTACGGTTAATGGCAAGAACGAAATAATGTCTAAGCTTTCGGTATTCTCCATTTCGCATTTTTGTGTACCTGGCAGTTTTCGTGGTTATCCACTTCTTCGGACAAATGTAAAAGATCTCTAATTCGTGTATTAGTTAGCTAATTAACTTCTGGGCTGAAAATCAGGCATTCTTACGTTGCTCGCACATAACGACTTACGCTTATGTTACACTTCTTTGTTAAATGGCTCTGAGCACTATGGGACTTAACATCTGAGGTCATCAGTCCCCTAGAACTTAGAACTACTTAAACCTAACTAACCTAAAGACATCACACACATCCATACCCGAGGCAGGATTCGAACCTGCGACCGTAGGGGCCGCGCGGTTCCAGACTGAAGCGCAGCTGTAGCGGTTATAAGCTAAGTACTGACAAACGTATTTGTGCTCTGTGATACAGTAATCAAATTTAATGGATTTCAGCGGTGTTGCGTGCCGTTTGTGGCGAAATAACGACTTAATAAACTTTTTGTAATCGTTCGCTCGCTGTGTTTTTAGAGTTTTCAGTGTGTTGAAGTCGTTTAGTAAATTTCGTGCTTTAGTTTTCAACTGACGTTTATTATTCTTTCTAATGAAATATTTCAGTAAAATTTTCATTCAGTGTTTTAACTTTGCTTAGTGTTACAGTGGTCGGTTTAATTTTTTGGTTTTAGCTAATAATTTTGTGAAGTTTTGCGGGTATTGATATTGGCTGTGTTGTAGTAGTATTAATACAAGTAGCTGCTTTCTTAGTAGGCAGAGAATTTGGAGACTATTATTGTTAGTTCTTAAATAGTTCTACTGGTGTAACTGAACTTTAGTAACGTAGATGTATAGTTTTTTTCAGTAACTGTAAAATTTTACCATGAGTGAAAAGTGAGGGCTCTGTCGTAGGTTTGTGAGTAGTGGATTATGGTGTGGGATTTGTTGAAAGTATTTTCATTGGGGGCAATGCAGTGGGGTAGCCAGTGGTCATTTTATGGAGATCCTCTCCTGGGAATGTAGAATCTGTAGTAGAAACAAGTTAATAGAGGAGCAGGAGCGTAAGATCTGTGCCCTTCAGGTGCAGTTACAATGCGCAAAGGAGGAACTAGATAGGTTGAGGAGGGTGAAGGGTGGTGGGGAATGGGAACTGGCAGTTGGCAAGAAGGTAGCTAGGAAGAGGAGGTATTAAGACAGTTTTTCTTTGCATACATGCAATAGATACGACCAACTGTCAGATTTGAGTGGAGAGGAGCCTCGTGTAGCCGTAGATGTAGGAAAATTGCAGCAGTCCTCAGCAATTAGGAGGCCTAGGTTAGTTGCAAAGTCTAGCAGAAAGAAGGTTCTGCTGCTAGGTAGTTCCCACGGTAGAGTGTGGGCCACAGTTGCAGGAAGTGTTGGGGAGTGAGTACCAGGTCACCAGCATTGTGAAGCCTAGTGCAGGGTTGGCTCAGGTGACTGACAGCATAGGGGCGTTAGGTAAGAGTTTTACAAAGGATGATCATGTAGTCATAGTGGGTGGAGCACGGAATGGTCTCGATAGGGATGGGACATATGATGTGGGTAGTGACCTGGTAAAGATAGCTACTCAAACTGGTTGCACAAATGTGCACTTCATGCAACTGTCTGTGTCATGATCGACTTCACCTTAATGCGGCTGTTAGGCGCCTTAACGTGGGGCTGGGGAGGGCGCTGATGGCGGATGGCATGGTGTAGTTGGTGTTAAAGCTGCACCTTCTTTAGATTGAAGTCAGTTGATAGGTACACCTGCTTAAAGGAAGTCCCTCTAACTAAGGGTTCACCTTCAGAGGATGTAATGTTTCCAAGTAGAGAAGGAATTAGCATATTTCATCAAAATATAATAGGTATTAGAGATAAAGTTAGTGAACTGCTAATAGAGGTTAGCTCTGAAATTATTGGTATATCAGAGCACCACTTAAATAATTTTATAATTCAGAGGCTTCCTTCACCAGGCTACAGATTAGCTGGCTGTTTCCCAAGGAGTTCCTTGCGGGGTGGGGGAGTGGCTCTGTACTTAAAAAACAGTATTTCATTTGAGTCCATAGACGTATCACGACATCTACATCTACATCTACATGACTACTCTGCAATTCACATTTAAGTGCTTGGCAGAGGGTTCATCGAACCACAATCATACTATCTCTCTACCATTCCACTCCCGAACAGCGCGCGGGAAAAACGAACACCTAAACCTTTCTGTTCGAGCTCTGATTTCTCTTATTTTATTTTGATGATCATTCCTACCTATGTAGGAAATATTTTCGCATTCGGAAGAGAAAGTTGGTGACTGAAATTTCGTAAATAGATCTCGCCGCGATGAAAAACGTCTGCTTTAATGACTTCCACCCTAATTCGGGTATCATATCTGCCACACTCTCTCCCCTATTACGTGATAATACAAAACGAGCTGCCCTTTTTTGCACCCTTTCGATGTCCTCCGTCAATCCCACCTGGTAAGGATCCCACACCGCGCAGCAATATTCTAACAGTGGACGAACGAGTGTACTGTAAGCTGTCTCTTTAGTGGACTTGTTGCATCTTCTAAGTGTCCTGCCAATGAAACGCAACCTTTGGCTCGCCTTCCCCATAATATTATCTATGTGGTCTTTCCAACTGAAGTTGTTCGTAATTTTAACACCCAGGTACTTAGTTGAATTCGCAGCCTTGAGAATTGTACTATTTATCGAGTAATCGAATTCCAACGGATTTCTTTTGGAACTCATGTGGATCACCTCACACTTTTCGTTATTTAGCGTCAACTGCCACCTGCCACACCATACAGCAACCTTTTCTAAATCGCTTTGCAACTGACACTGGTCTTCGGATGACCTTACTAGACGGTAAATTACAGTATCATCTGCGAACAACCTATGAGAACTGCTCAGATTGTCACCCAGGTCATTTATATAGATCAGGAACAGCAAAGGTCCCAGGACGCTTCCCTGGGGAACACCTGATATCACTTCAGTTTTACTCGATGATTTGCCGTCTATTACTACGAACTGCGACCTTCCTGACAGGAAATCACGAATCCAGTTGGACAACTGAGGCCCGTAGCTTGATTAGAAGTCGCTTGTGAGGAACGGTGTCAAAAGCTTTCCGGAAATCTAGAAATACGGAATCAACCTGAGATTCCCTGTCGATAGCGGCCATTACTTCGTGCGAATAAAGAGCTAGCTGCGTTGCACAAGAACGAGGTTTTCTGAATCCATGCCGATTACGTATCAATAGATCGTTCCCTTCGAGGTGATTCATAATGTTTGAATACAGTATATGCTCCTAAACCCTACTGCAAACCGACGTCAATGATATAGGTCTGTAGTTCGATGGATTACTCCTACTACCCTTCTTAAACACTGGTGCGACCTGCGCAATTTTAAAATCTGTAGGTACAGATCTATCGGTGAGCGAGCGGTTGTATATGATTGTTAAGTAAGGAGCTATTGTATTAGCGTAATCTGAAAAGAACCTAATCGGTATACAATCTGGACTTGAAGACTTGCCCGTATCAAGCGATTTGAGTTGCTTCGCAACCCCTAAGGTATCTACTTCTAAGAAACTCATGCTAGCAGCTGTTAGTCTTTCAAATTCTGGAATATTCCATTCGTCTTCCATGGTGAAGGAATTTCGGAAAACTGCGTTCAATAACTCCGCTTTAGCGGCACAGTCGCCGATAACAGTACCATCGGCACCGCGCAATGAAGGTATTGACTGCGTCTTGCCGCTTGTGTACTTTACATACGACCAGAATTTCTTCGGATTTTCTACCAAATTTCGAGACAATGTTTCGTTGTGGAACCTATTAAAGGCATCTCGCATTGACGTCCGTGCCGAATTTCGCGCGTCTGTAGATTTTAACCAGTCTTCGGGATTTCGTGTTCTTCTTAACTTCGCATGCTTTTTCCGTTGCCTCTGCAACAGCGTTCGGACCTGTTTTGTGTACCATGGGGGATCAGTTCCATCTCTTACCAATTTATGAGGTATGAATCTCTCAATTGCTGTTGCTACTATATCTTTGAATTTGAGCCACATCTCGTCTACATTTGCATAGTCAGTTCGGAAGGAATGGAGATTGTCTCTTAGGAAGGCTTCTAGTGATAATTTATCCGCTTTTTTAAATAAAATTATTTTGCGGTTGTTTCTGGTGGATTTGGAAGAAACGGTATTGAGCCTAGCTACAACGACCTTGTGATCACTAATCCCCGTGTCAGGCATGATGCTCTCTATTAGCTCTGGATTGTTTGTGGCTAAGCGGTCAAGTGTGTTTTCGCAACCATTTACAATTCGCGTGGGTTCGTGGACTAACTGCTCGAAATAATTTTCGGAAAGCATTTAGGACAATCTCGGAAGATGTTTTCTGCCTACCACCGGTTTTGAACAAGTATTTTTGCCAACATATCGAGGGAAGGTTGAAGTCCCCACCAACTATAACCGTATGAGTGGGGTATTTATTTGTTACGAGACTCAAATTTTCTCTGAACTGTTCAGCAACTATATCATCGGAGTCTGGGGGTCGGTAGAAGGAGCCAATTATTAACTTAGTTCGGGTGTTAACTATAACCTCCACCCATACCAATTCGCACGGAGTATCTACTTCGACTTCACTACAAGATAAACCACTACTGACAGACACAAACACTCCACCATCAATTTTGCCTAATCTGTCTTTCCTGAACACCGTCTGGTACTTCGTAAAAATTTCTGCAGAACTTATTTCAGGCTTTAGCCAGCTTTCTGTACCTATAACGATTTCGGCTTCTGTGCTTTCTATTAGCGCTTGTAGCTCAGGGACTTTCCCAGTACAACTACAACAATTTACAACTACAATTCCGACTATTCCTTGATCCAGGCACGTCCTGTATTTGCCATGCACCCTTTGAGATTGCAGCCCACCCCGTACTTTCCCGAGGCCTTCTAACCTAAAAAACTGCCCAGTCCACGCCACACAGCCTCCGCTACGCGTGTAGCCGCCAGCTGAGTGTAGTGAACTCCTGACCTATTCAGCGGATCCCGAAACCCCACCACCCTATGGCGCAAGTCAAGGCATCTGCAGGCCAACACGTTCGCAAAACCGTCTGAGCCTCTGATTCAGACCCTCCACCCGACTCTGCACCAAAGGTCCGCAGTCGGTTCTGTCAACGATGCTGCAGATGGTGAGGTCTGCCTTCATCTCGTAAGCAAGACTGGCAGCCTTCACCAAATCAGATAGCCGCTGGAATCCAGAGAGAATTTCCTCAGATCCAAAGCGACACACGTCATTAGTGCCGACATGTGCCACCACCTGCAGCTGGCTGCACCCTGTGCTCTTCACGGCATCCGGAAGGACCATTTCCACATCAGTAATGACTCCACCCGGAATGCACACGGAGTGCACACTGGATTTCTCCCCTCCTAAGCCGCCATATCCCTAAGGGGCCCCATTACACCGCCTAACACTGGAGCTCCCAATGCTCCCAGTGCTCTGCACTGAACAGATATTTGAATGTTGTGCAGCATTAGTTGAATTTAGTGAAACTAAACTTCTAATTGTTGTTTTTTATAGGTCCCTTAACTCCGACTTCAAGCATTTTTGTTTAAGCTAGAGAGGGTTCTTGATTCACTTTGTAGGGAGTACCAGAAAGTAGTTATATGGGGTGATTTCAATATTAATTTTGTATATGATTGTGCAAGAAAAAGGATGTTGGTAGATCTCCTAAATTCCTATGATCTGATGCAAACTGTGTTTTTTTTCCAGCTGGGGTGCGGGGGAACAGTAGCACAGTCATGGACAGTATTTTTATTCATTCTTCATTACTAGATAGGCATTCTGTTAGTAAAAGGGTGAATGGCCTTTCACACCATGCTGCATAAATTTTAACACTAGAAGGCTTTTGTACTCAAACCAATGTCCTATTTAATTACAAACTATGTAGAAAAGTTAATCCAACAGCAATAGAGAGTTTTTAAAAACTTGTCAAGGAACAAGAGTGGCAAGATGTTTATAGTGCTGGTAATATAGATGATAAATGCAATGCTTTCCATAACATATTTCTCATGCACTTTGAAAGTTGCTTTCCGTTACAACATTCTAAACGGGGTACTAGCAGTAAGGGACAGCCCGGGTGGCTGACTAGAGGGATAAGGATATCATGTAGAACAAAGCGGGAATTATACCAAAATGTTAGAAGTAGTCACAATCAAGCTACAGTATCCCATTACAAACAGTATTGTAAGGTGCTTAAAAATGTTATTAGCAAGGCAAAGAGTATGTGTTATGCAAATCGAATAGCTAATTCACAGGATAAAATTAAAGCCATATGGTCAGTTGTGAAGGAAGTGTCTGGTCAGCAGCACAAGGTCGATGATATAAAGTCACTGCGCAGTAATAATATTTCTGTTACTGATAAATCAGATGTATGTACAGTATTTAACAATCATTTTCTGAGCATTGCTGGTGAATTGAATAAAAATTTAGTTTCTACAGGAAATCATATAAATTTCTTACCAAATGCCTTTCCGAGATTGATGTCTGAAATACTCCTCTGTGATACAGACAAGAGGGAGATTGAGTCAGTAATTAAATCACTGAAGACTAAGGACTCTCATGGTTATGATGGAGTGTCTAGCAGAATATTAAAGTACTGTGCTGCACATGTTTGCCCTGTATTAGCCATATTTGTAATTTTTTGTTTAGGAATTGTCAGTTTCCCGAGCGATTAAAGTACTCAGTAGTAAAGCCGCTTCATAAAAAGGGAGAAAAGGATAATGGAGATAATTTTAGACCTATTTCTATGCCATCAGTGTTTGCAAAAGTTATCGAAGAGGCTGTGTATGTAAGGTTAATTGATCATTATATATCACACGATTTGCTATCAAATGTACAGTTCGGCTTTAGAAGTCGTTTAACAACTGAAAATGCTATATTCTCTTTTCTCTGTGAGGTACTAGATGGGCTAAACAAAAAGTTTCGAACGCCTGGCGTATTTTTTGATTTAACTAAGGCATCTGACTGTGTTGATCACAAAATATTGCTCCAGCAGTTGAACCGTTACGGAATGAGGGGAATAGCTCACAATTGGTTCACCTCTTACTTTAGCAACAAGCAGCAAAAGGTAATTATTCACAATGTTAACAGCTGTGATGTGGGATCTGAGTGGGGTACTGTAAGGTGGGGGGTGCCCCAGGGATCTGTGTTGGGGCCTCTCCCGTTCCTTATTTATATAAATGATATGCCCTCTAGTATTACTGGTAACTCTAAAATATTTCTGTTTGCTGATGACACTAGCTTGGTAGTAAAGGGTGTTGTGTGCAACATTGACTCGGTTTCAAAAATGGCTCTGAGCACTATGGGACTTAACATCTATGGTCATCAGTCCCCTAGAACTTAGAACTACTTAAACCTAACTAACCTAAGGACATCACACAACACCCAGTCATCACGAGGCAGAGAAAATCCCTGACCCCGCCGGGAATCGAACCCGGGAACCCGGGCGCGGGAAGCGAGAACGCTACCGCACGACCATGAGTTGCGGACGACTCGGTTTCAAATAGTGCAGTACATGATCTCAGTTCATGGCTTGTAGAAAATAAACTAACGTTAAATCACAGTAAGACTCAGTTTTTACAGTTTCTAACACAAAATTCAACAAAACCTGACGTTTTAATCTCACAGAACGGGCATATGATTAGTGAAACTGAACAGTTCAAATTTCTAGGTGTTCAGATAGATAGTAAGCTGTCGTGGAAAGCTCACGTTCAGGATCTTGGTCAGACTTAATACTACCATTTTTACTATTCGAACGGTATCAAAAGTGAGTGATACTTCGACACGTAAATTACTCTACTTTGCTTATTTTCATTCACTTATGTCGTATGGTATTATGTTTTGGGGTAACTCTTCCCATTCTAGAAGGATATTTTTGGCTCAGAAACGGGCGGTTCGGGCAATAAGTGGTGTGATTTCACGAACCTCTTGTCGAACTCTGTTCACGAGCCTGGGTATTTTGACATTGGCCTTTCAATGTGTATACTCCTTATTGTCGTTTCTTGTTACCAATATTAGTTTATTCGCAAGAATAAGCAGCTTTCACTCGGTTAATACTCGGCAGAAATCAAACCTCCATTTGGATCGGACTTCCTTAACTCTTGTGCAGAAAGGTGTGCAGTATACTGCTGCATCCATTTTCAATAAGCTGCCACTCGAATTCAAAAATCTTAGCAGTAATCCACGCGCTTTCAAATTGAAACTGAAGCATTTCCTCATGGGTCACTCCTTCTATTCTGTCGAGGAGATCCTTGAAAATTTAAGCTGATTCTTATTGTATTATTTACTTAAACTTATAGACTGCCTTTTTTCAAGTTCATGAACATTTTTTTATCTGTTTATTACTTTTACGTTGTAAGTTCATGTACTGACACGTTCCATGACTGGAGATTTGCTCCTCAATTTGGCCCTACGGAACTTGACGTGTAAATAAATAAACTACACAGGAAAGCCAATTCCTGCACAGTAGACAACCAACTTCAAACACAAACTGACGTTTGCGGAAATGATTAAATTCAAGTAGTACTATATACAAACAAGGTCACTCCACTGGAATACAAATGAGGCTCTGAGAGCCATAAGGGCCAAACTCACACCGTCCTCGAGCCCCCCCCCCCCCCCATTATTTAAGTAAATATTAGAGAAACAAGAGAGACAGTTTTTCGTGACTGTTCAAATATATATAATTTCGGCCTACAGTAGAGAGAAACCATAAGATCAATAGATGTCTTTAGAAGCACGAATAAATGCTACAGTCTCACAGTCGACGATGATGTGCTTTATGGTCCGCAGCGCCTGAAAAGGATTAGTCTATGACAAAATCCAAAACTTAATGTACCATATCTCATTTAGCATCCCACAAAATAGGTTTTCCTCTCAGCATAACTATAACATGTACTGATGTACGATCTAATTTTAGTATACAGTGTGTGAATTCGCCTATTTGTGAGTGTGCTACCGCCTGGCAGGATAAATAGTGAATGTAGATAAAAGTCTGCTGTAGTATGCTACCACCTGGTGGAACTGACATAAACCAGTAGTTGAGTGGTAAGGGTTAACAGTGCACGCCATGAACCGTGCACGTTGTTTACCAAATCCGTATGTATTTGGCCCATAAGGCAATTACGGTATGACACTAGCGCATGCGAACAAGCTCCTTAAAACGTGCTCAGGTGAAGGTGTTCTCACGACCCTGATGCCAAGTTCACCGAGTCTAGTGGAGCAAGATGTAGCACAGCACGGTAGATTTAGTGTCTTGTATTTCAGATTACCGCATCTACATTACGTTTAACAGCATTCAAAGTAAAACAGCCAATAAATCCGGAAGGCGTCAAAAGTTAGGGTGTTCACCTGTTCTTGTGCTCTAACACAGTAGCCGCCACTGAATAGCACTCGAAACGCAGGCGTTAGACGGATTACACCTTTCTGCGGACGCGCAGCATAAGTCCTCACATGCATATACAGACTGATTCGAAAGTAACTGTACACACTTCGTGGGTGTAATATATGGATCAAAATAAGAGCGAAGTGTTAAATTAAGTTTTGTCTGAAACTGCTTTGTTTCCGAGTTATGACCCATATTGTCATTTGTGCTGCGCACTGCATCATGGGCCAGTACGGCTTTGGAGTGTCATGTTGGCCAACATATCGACTGCTGTTGCTTTATCGACGGTACCCCTGCACGTCTCAGTCGGTAGGCAAGAGAGCATCTCAGTGTTGATTACCCCGTTACGTTGAAAAGTTGTGCAAGACCGGTTTCTAGGGCCACCAGATCTCCGGCTCTTATAAACCCTTGGGCTTCCACCTTTAGAACCATCTCAAGGACCTCGTGTATGTAGTTGCAATTGAGAATGTAACACAGCTGCTGCAGCGAATTGAAAATACACACATCAAAAAAAAGTTTTGCATCACCTCGGTTCCGAGAGTTGCGGAACTCTACAGAAAACAGGAATAGAGAGCAACATAAACATCATTTCCGCCCTTTTTATTGCTCATGAAAACCACACATTACATGTTGTGCCACCATACAGCGAGATCTTCAGAGGTGGTGGTCCAGGCAGACCAAGAAGAACGTCCTCTTGCATTGATGTATGCCTGTATTCGTCGTGGCATACTATCCACAAGTTCATCAAATCATCGTTGGTCCAGATTGTTCCACTCCTCAACGGCTATTCGGCGCAGATCCCTCAGAGTGGTTTGTGGATCATGTTGTCCATGAACAGCCCTTTTCAATCTAACCCAGGCATATTCGATAGGCTTCATGTCTGGAGAACATGCTGGACACACTAGTCGAGCGATGTAGTTATCCTGAAGGAAGTCATTCACAAGATGTGCACGATGCGGGCGCGAATTGTCGTTCCTGAAGACGAATGCCTCGCCAATATGCTACCGATATGGTTGCACTATCGGTCGGACGATGGCATTCACGTATCGTACAGCCGTTACCGCGCCTTTCATGACCACCAGTGGCATACGTCCGACCTGCATAATGCCACCCCAAAACAGCAGGGAGCCTCCACCTTGCTGCACTCGCTGGACAGTGTGTCTAAGGCTTTCAGCCTAACCGGTTGCCTCCAAACACGTCTCCGATGATTGTCTGGTTGAAGGCATATGCGACACTCATCGGTGCAGAGAAAGTGATGTCAATCCTGAGCGGTCCATTCGGCATGTTGTTGGGCCCATCTGTACGGCGCTGCATGGCGTCGTGGTTGCAAAGATGGATATTGCCATTGACGTCGGGAGTGAAATTGCGCATCATGCAGCCTATTGCATACAGTTTGAGTCGCAACACGACGTCCTGTAGCTGCACGAAAAGCATTATTCAACATGGTGGCGTTGCTGTCGGGTTTGCTCCGAGCCACAATCCTTAGCTAGCGGTCATCCACTGTTGAGCGGCCTGAGCGAGGCATGTCATCGACAGTTCCTGTCTCTGTGTGTCTCCTCCATGTCCGAACTACTTCGCTTTGGTTCACTCTGAGACGCGTGGACACTTAGCTTGTTGAGAGCCCCTCCTGCGGACGCGATCGAATCGTGCTACTGGCCGTCTAGGGAGCGTTGAACTACAGACAACACAAGCCGTGTGCCTCCTTCCTCGTGGAATTACTGGAACTGGTCGGCTGTCGGACCCCCCTCCGTCGAATAGGTGCTGCTCATGCATTGTTGTTTACATCTTTGGGCGGGTTTACTGACATCTCTGAACAGTCAAAGGGATTATGTCTGTGGTACAGTATTCAGTCAACGACTATCTTCACACGTTCAGGGAACGGGAGTGATGCGAAATTTTTTTGATATGTGTAGGTAAGCAACTGTGCAGAGTGAGGTGAACAGAGCTTGCAGCATTCCTAGAGAGGTAAGAATTCGTGCACGTCGTAGGCTTCGTCTGCATGGATATCATATTGAACACGTCCTGGGGTATACGCACAGTGCATAGTTGAGTTGAATTTCGGGTCCCTTGTTGTCCTTGCTTTCTGAGAAGAATTAATTTTCTGTTGTTTGTGCTACACTTGTGATTCCTACTCCACTGTATAACTCTGCAATAAAGCAGTTACAGACAAAACTGTATTTAACATTTTACTCTTATTTTTATGCATATATTACACCCACAAAGTGTTTACAGTTTCTCTGGAACTACCCTGTGTGCTTAATCAACGTGGAGATCTTAGCCGCTGCAGTTATATTCAAGGTAATTTCATTTGATCACCTGGACTGTTAATCAAGGTTGGTGCGAGGCAGTTTGTTTTGGACAAGTACGAATTTTATAAACCGTGTGATCACAGAAATATCCTACCTCCGCAAATTTTGCTTTCCCATGCAAACTTTGAATACTAGGTGATGTCCGTATTCATTTCTACAGACATCTTGCGACAAGTCGAGTGTGTAACAGTGGTGCTTTGAAACATGTTTCGCGTACACATTTCATAAAAAATAGTACTAGTAAATTTTTAAAACAGTATCTTAACAATTATATCGAATTTCAATTATTAAGCTGTGTTTTTGTCTGAAAATAAATTTGCCTTTTAAATTGTGTCTTATAAACGGAATTAAATGGGATTTTTAACAGTTTGTATTTACGTATAATTACAAACGTCAGCTTTTTTCCTTGTTCCAGTGTAGCTCATATCCCCAGTCTCAGTAAAATGCTTCCACATTTTCTAGGCTTCTCTTCTTCGTAAAACTGAATCGATAGTTTATGTTGTCAGCTATCTTAGTGGCAAATACACATTATCGTGCCGGCTTTTGGTAAATTTGACCGGCTGCATACGCTTCTTCCTTTTGGTCATTGGTGGCCCCCCAATAACAGTTAAAATAATTTTCCGTAAATTTCAATGCAACAAATTTACTACTTTTCATCACTAACTTAATTGTATTCTTCAGTCACTACAGGGCCCAGTACTTCCTTGAATATCATCTATGGGGGTTATTTTGTTACTCGACATAGGCCGACAGTAGCATATTTTAATTGGAAAGCGAACAGTTCACGACTGAACACAGGTCACTACCGTTTTTGACAGCTGATCCACGTTGCATGGGGATGGTCCCCACCTATTTTTCAAATGGTTCAAATGTCTCTAAGCACCACGGGACTTAACATCTGAGGTCATCAGTCCCCTAGACTTAAAACTACTGAAACCTAACTAACCTAAGGACATCACACACATCCGGGCCCTAGGCAGGATTCGAACCTGCGACCATAGCAGTCCCGCGGTCCCGGACTGAAGCACCTAGAACCGCTAGGCCACCACAGCCGGCTATGTCTTGAAGAGGAGGAGTTTGACGTAAAACTGCAGCACTGCGCAGCTAGCAATAATTATTATCAGATTGTTAATTTGCTCAGACCTGAGAGAAACGCAACACCATTTCCTGAGTCATAAATTAACATATGAACTGATTAAGCTGTTTTATTTTTATAGAAATTCTCTGTTAACACTGTACCCTTTTTAAATCGTTGTTCACTTTGTTAAGCATATCATTGTTCAAACCTGTGTTATGTGTGAACATCACGCGAAGTATTACTGTGTCTTTTTGTATATAAACTTCATTCTAAAATCGTTGTCTTGGAATATCATTTCATAGGAATAGTTATTCTCCCCATCCCATTACCACATGCAACAATTCCAATATGTATTTAGAGAAGGAAATCTAGCTTATCAGCTGCGTACTTGCTGTTTGATTTTTGTGCTTTCGAAAAATCTGCAGCAATGTTGTCAAGACGCAGGGTAAGTGGAAATTTTGATTAGGGACAGATAACTGTTTTACTTCAGTTGCTCATTTAACATAAAGACAAGGTGCATTCAGATCAGTTACAGTTCAGTTCATATTAAGTTCTGTTTATTCAAAGATTAGTATACGAGTTTATGTTGGATAACAGTTTGTGGGTACATAGTTTATGGTAATACGTAGATTTTATAGAGTGGGAGATAAAGCTTGGCTAGATTCCATACAGAAACAAAATATAGTGGAGAGGTTACATATGTCGACTTGTCTGGCAAGACAGTTCGTTGGTTATTTTGGTAATACGTAGTCAGTGATGGATTACTCGAAAACAAAAAAACCACTACGCAAATTTTACTAATGTTGTACTTTTTCAGGCAATTCATTCAAAATTCTGTGTTCAGTTTGTGAAATTTTGTGTCGTGTGAAAATTATCGATTACATTGTTGCATAAGCAATGGCATAATGCTACAGGTTCAGTGTGGATTTCTTTCATTGTTGAGTATTTGCGTGCACGATAGTATAATTTTGTTTCTTGTTGACTGTAACAATTTTGTTTCTCCAAGAAATAGTGTCATCATGTTTGGTACAACAGAAAAAAATTATAATTCGACTCAGCACAAGACAACAGAGGGTGTTACAAAATAACGAGTCGGTACAGGATGAAATAAACTAGCTTGAGTGATTAGCAAATACCAATTGGTTACATGAGACAGCAGGAAATTGCGCGCGTCCACAATTATTAACCAGTTTAGCGAACAATAATGAAACAGATCGAAGGGTGGGTAATGAACACGTGAATTCTGAAGTTGAGTCGGTCGGCGATAAGTCGTCACAGTGTAGCGAAAGCGTAGTTACGCCACCACAGTCGTGCTAAACTTCACAACTTGTAACAGGCAAATCAGAATCACGTCCTGCACCAGTGTCTTCTGAACGAACACAACACACATCACCTTCAGTGAACAATTATATAGAATCACACTGCACAAATCCGACCAATTTCCTAGAAACCATTCGCCGGATGCTTAAAGAAACACAAGATGAAATGCGTAAGAAAATCGACGAAATACAGGAAGAGAATAGAAAAACACGAGATGAGAATATGCCACAGGAAGAGAACAGAAAAGCACAGGAAGAAATGAAATTGAAAATACCAAATTTATCAGTTAAGATTAGGGAAGAAATTAAAAATGATCGTCAACCAATAATCAACAGTTTTGCAAGTAGATTGCATGACCTTGAAACTGACCGCGAAAACTTGAAGACAAGTCAGCGTAATGACAAGGACGAATTGTTAGCTAAAATCAAGACTGTAGTTCCAAGTACGATAGTTACAAAGATAAAAGAAGAGAGCGAACATCATAACTTAATAGTAAAAGAAATTAGCGAACAAGTGGAAACTATAACACTAAATTCTGAAGAACAAAAAGAACAATTTTCTACATTAACTAACAACACAACGATGGCCGACACGATCATAAACAGTGAAACAAATCGTCGCAATGACAAAGTGGGAAAACTATCCAAAGAAAATAATGTAATACCCTGTATCATTGCAGCTCATGGAGAACAAGAAATCGGACACCTGGCTATCCCAGCCTGTGAAGAACAGGTGAAGCTTTGAAGCAGCATACAGACCGCCATGTAAGACTTACGGAACAACTGCTTACACATACTGAAAGAGAATGCAAGTGTGATGATCTTTGTCATTCTTATCCATATTTTGGCGTTTTAGGTATCTGTACGTATTCATGGCATTTGGGTGACTTTTCTCGGGAACACAGTTTCTCTCGCATTCGAAACAGTGAACACCTTGGAGCCATACCAGCGAGATTTTGTGGATACAGAAAGCTCACAGTTACTTTTACATACAGTTTCATACAGACAACTTAGGCGATTATTTTCTTATACAAAAACCGACTTACACACAAGACAGCGCACAGTCCGCGCGCAATTATACTGATCATGGACCAAAATAATTACGAAAAGAAGTGAAAGTCTGAATTACATGCACTTCATTACGTTCAGATGTAGTTAGGGGATCGATCATACTGTCTTGGATACATCAACAGGGGGACGAAGCCTCCCCGAGCTGAGTGTTAACTTTTTTTAGTTTCTTGCTACACTGGTCTTCTCTTACTATCCTTATCGTCGATAAGTACAAGGAACTTTCTTCTATTATCCTAATATAAATATTTTGAAATTAATGTTAGTGACTTGAGAGCTGTGATTAAGAATGTGTCATATTGACGACAAAGTACATTCCGATACCGACAAACTGAAAACTGATTACAAATATTTCAAGACAGTAACAAAATTTGACCTGGTTAAAAAAAATATTAAAATGAAAAATCACTTGCATTTAATAGATATTTCATCCAGTTAGCAAAAGGTGTAGAGAAAATCAAACGGCAGTTTAATTGATGTTCGACTGAGGCACACAGGTAACAACACGCGACAGGAATGTGCTACAGAGCAGCGACTTGCAATTCCCGCAGTTAATAGTCACACCACACAAAATATCCCGATGCCACAGCACTAAACTTTGATGACTTCTAGAAATATCTGGGACATATTACTGACCGTCCCAGAAATTGTGTTCTCAGTAAACATTTTCGGAAGTGAAATACAGATTGGTGAAAGAAGTAAACAGCTTCGAACAGCATCACTTTTACGGACTGCAGTAGTAGTCATGAGCTATAAAATGAAAGATTTATATCAGTTCCGATGAGATAAGCAGACTGAGATAGTAGTTGTGTTCTCCAAATGGGACGTCTGATTTGCATGTTACGGGGTAAAGTCAGCTTCGGCACGCCACTCGGGAACGACAGGGAAGAGAAGGCAGTGAGAAGAAGTCAGCTAATCGCACACTGACCGACCTCCCTTACAGGAAAACAACACGACAGCAGCGGCCCCTACGTGAAGAGGAAATATGCGCCGTGCCCGACTGGTAACGGCTACTGCGACACCAGCTTCAGTGTTAGCCACTTCGTTAGTAATCTCTATGTAGCACAGACTTGTGTTGTCTATTCTGAAGATGACTGATTATCTGTATGTCGCTTGCGACTCATCTGTGTACTCAAAGTTAAGTACTGTAATTGACTTTGTAATGTTGTTAAGTGTAATGTTGTTGCATTAATTTATTCTGCAAGCGGTGCTGATATTCAAGACCATAAAAGTTGGTTAAAAGCTGTGAGCTATCTGAGGAAGTTAATCTTGCATTACTGCGCAACTGTTTCACCAGGTATCCAGTCTAGCTTACCAAATTCTCAACCAGACTAACATTAATTATAATCTTTTAGTACTCATCTTACGATAACCGGTGATATATATATAAAGACAATTTAAATAAAAAGAAATAAATCAGTTTATATTTGGACATTTATTTTAACATTGATCATTATTCCGTTAAAATTTCAGCATATGAAACTTGATTCATAACTAAACAGGTGCCTTATTTAGGATTGTGAAAATGTGAGTTTGTAATCTTACGGAACACATCAAATAGGGAGCTAAGATTGGGAGACTACATACAACACTGCATTCATAAAATAACACACGAAGAAAATTGAAACATATCCAAGAGGAAATTAACCACAACCAACCGATTCAATTTTCACCTAAAGAAGTTACGTTCGTAGCGCAATCCTGTCTGTCATGAAATTACCACACACTGGTATACTAAATTCATACTAACTCTCTGTGAAATCTTCCCGAAAAGAATAGCCGAGGGCTACTTTGATGCTTACACCACATGCTTCACGTGGTCAACTTGGTTTAGACAAAGAGTGTAACTCCACAATAATTTTGATAATTAAAATAAATTACATCGAAACGCAATTTACAAAACAAAAACCTCGAACTGGTTACTATCGTCTTACTATTAACCTGATGGGTCAAACAATTGTATAAGCACGTGGTGCTGGTCTCACAAAGTACACCCCACGTGGGTTGAACATAAAGAAAAGTTGCTATATTGAAAACTATTGTCAAGACGAGACTTTATAATCTCACGCACATTCGCATTTAAGATTGATGATCTTAGTTAGAGTTACTGATCAACACATGGTTCCACTTTACTCACAATGTAGTGACAAAGCAACTACCGGAAGATATTTTGAACTTCGCACGCGAATTACACTGCGTTGCAATTTAAGATAACATTAGATATTTTAGAGCTAAAAATGAAATAAAGGTGATTAAATTTTCAGTTAGGCTGAACTTAAGAAATCCATTGTCCTGCGGACTTAGCAGACACGCGCTTAGCCGGAGATCTTACCACTTCAGACGCTCGCCGCGGACAGACTGCCGTGGGTCCCTCCTGAGGGGTGCCTCCCAAATACAAACGGAAGTGACCAGAGAGGCAGCTTCCTATACCAACATGACAAGGGACGGACAGGACCATACTAAGAACAGAAACCTCTCTGCTTCTAGAAAGCGTAGTTACCTGTTCCGACGTTGGTCCTACTGTTCTCTAGCAGACAGGCTTGTCTGCTACCCTCAAGCATGCAACTAGAAATACATTTGCTCATTCATCCTCTCACACAGAAGGAAAGGGGATGACAGTATCTTATCATATACAGTATATAAAAGAAAGCGGATGTAGGTTCCGTATGAGACTGTGTGACATGAATTACATATAAACTGTGTTTTAAAGTGTAGTAGTGTGACAGATCGTTCTTGTTTATGTGTAAAAGTAACACGTTTCACTGCTCAGTCTCCTCCCAGATAGTCAGAAACACCACAGTAAATTTAGAAGAGGAATTTATGCCGTAAATGACAACAGATTTAAGAAATTAACATGAAAGTAATCCAACAGAGACCTTTCATAACCCCAACGCTCCGGGAAAAGACTGTGCAGGGAATTTTCTGGCCATGCTAGGACATTCCCAAGCAGGCTTCTCACACCCAACTTAAACCAAAAATGTAAAGAAAAGGCAAAAGGTCACCATCTACTTGCTAAAACACAATAATTTCAACATATCTTTAGAATCCACCAATTTCAAAGAGAAAAAAACAATCTGTTACACCTATTTAAAAGATAGTGTAGACCTAATTCGGTTAGCAAGTAAAAACAACAGTTCCTGTGTCATTAATATGAAAAAAATTCTGGTTGTTACCCTTATGGAGTTCACCAGTATTTCTTCATTGCAAGAGCCAACTGATCACAGGAAAATTTATGACTGTTTCTTAACAAGTAAAATTTATGAAAATAGCAAAGGTGCCACAGCAATTAAAAAAAACATGAAAATAACATCAGTATTATAAAGCAGAACATTACAATGCACAATCCGCAAAAGCAAAAAAAAAGAGAAAAAACATGTTTTACAAAGTGGTTATCGCAAAAAAATTCTATATCTTATAAAACTAATAATTTATAGAATTAAAATAACTTTGTGGCACTAATTTAATCACTCTACTATATTTCAGTTAGTTAGCAAACAATGATCACTGTGTCATTATACTGAAACTACAATTAATTATGTGATTGTTATCCTTAAGGGGTTCCTCAGTATAAACATGCCCCATGCAAAGGCAATCGATCACAGCCCAATGAGCATGAATAGCTATTTGACTGATAAATGAAGCAATGCCACAGGAATGAATTTACGAAACAAAATATCACAAATCTAGTACAACACAGAAAAACAAACATTGAGAAATAAAACAGCTCTGAAAGTACAGTAGTCAACATCTAAAAAAAACACCAATAAATAAAACTCCTGCAAACTACAAGAGTCAGCCTAATAGAAAAACACCAATAAATCGAACCCCTGCAAAATACACGATCAAAGTTTCTCTAAAAGGACACACGTATATGCATTGGACTAAGAACCGTATAATCACTGTTCACTGGCACACTCAGTAGTTCCACTGTTCCGAGGCACAATATGGGGGGGGGGGGGGGGCGGCTCGTCGCTGCAGCTGTCAGTAGGGATTTTTGTCCATCTGTTGCGTGCAATCCCGCCGTCTCTGCCCTCTCATGAAGTTTTTCTTAGTGGCCCATGTCACGTACATCCCGATTTGGTTCCATGTTTGTGTTGTCAAATTCGTGCAGTATCCTCGTTTGACTCGCCAGGTTGATATTCCTGGGCAAGGATGACACTTAATGGCTCTTCTTTGTGCCACCCTTAGCGACCAGAGAACATCGAACCATGATTTACTGTCGCTTGACAGTGGGCATCCGTCAGGAAATGTTGATAGGCGTCGTTGAAGTCTGCCAATTACTCTGGACAGTACGTGTCAAAAGGCTACACGCCCCTTTATCCCCTGTCTTCTGTCGTTTCACCGCGGCCGTCTCGTCACGGTCGCGTGCGTGTGGTGCTTTGCCAGCAGATTGATTTCCGCGCGGTGGACCGCTCGCCCATCTCAGGTCATCGCCCCCACGAAGGGTCGCACTGTTGCGGCCGGCCATTAGCTCCGGGTGCAAGGGAAAGTGTTAGCCGCGTACCCT
The DNA here is from genome assembly GCF_021461395.2 of Schistocerca americana. Lineage (NCBI taxonomy): Eukaryota > Metazoa > Arthropoda > Insecta > Orthoptera > Acrididae > Schistocerca > Schistocerca americana. The sequence continues at coordinate 230,589,895 of NC_060123.1, forward strand.
TCTTTTGTGGTCGACCGCACTCCCGAAGTGGCCCGGCTGACAGTGTGTCCTGCTGAGAAATCCGCCTGTTTACAACGAGTCCTCCTCCTCGCTGCTCCCGCTGTCTCGTAAGAGTTTAGCCGGTTCGCTTTCACGTTCTCAACTGCATTTACATAAATTGTTCATCATAGTTATGTGATTACAAAATGTCATATATAATACCACTTAGTAAGGGTCTTTCACAATTTTTAAGAACAAAAGTGAGACTTAATTTTTTTTTTCTTTTTTTTTTTTTGAAAATAAAAAAGTTAGATGAATCGACAATATAAAAATAAAAGTTAAATGACTTGACAATATAAAAAAAATAAAAGTGAAATGAATTGACAGTATAAAAATAAAAATGAAATGAACTGACAATATAATACCTAAATCCACATCACTAACGTGGTTCACTTGCGTTTTAATAAATCAAATACTACTTATTAATTCACTAAAATGAATAGGATTATGCCGTGTGCAAGTATAGGTCAGGGCAGCATAGGGGTCACATGTTATTTACACACACACACACACACACACACACACACACACACACACACACACACACACACACACACGCACGCACACCTGTTGTCTATACTACAAACTAACTACCCATAAACATGTATTACTCAAAATTCTACTTCAATCCACTACTAGTTAATCCAACAAGCTACTTCAACACTGTGTTTATACCACTACAACATTGTTCTAATTCGTCCTCTTCCTGACACTCGCGGCATATGTCTTGTCACATGATAAATATGGAGAAACTTTCCTTAAACATGCATAATAAAAAGAACAATGGTTATTTACACGCCAAAACATTTATACCAGTTGACACACATGATACGAGACTCGCAATTATACATTTATCATACTCATATGTTTAGACATAAAACAGTAAGACAATTTCATCTAAAATTACGTTATCACAAGAATTAATCACGCAGATGACTGAGAAGGGTAAAAATATTTTCATCCTGCAGGTTATATTACATTTTCTTACCCATTTTGCTCCAATTTCGTTCCTTCTTTAAGTTACCTTTCGCTTCCAAATCAGTTATTTCGCCTGTGGTGGTTATTCTGGATTCATTTCTCATGAATGGCAAAATTGTGGTCTCCTCTATTCTGTAAAATAGTTTCATCTTAAAATATTGAACTTACAACAGACACAAAAGATCCGTATCCTCCTGTAGTTTAAATGACAAATGTTTTGATTCATCCTTATTACATTAAACCAAGCTTTCCTTCGGTCCCATAATCAAAATTATTTAATCTTCCTCTACCTTCAAGAGGGAAATTTCTTCAGTTCATCTCATATAGGCTGCAGTGCATCCCACACCAACGAAAACAGTAAGCTATAATGCTCACAGCATCAGCAAAACACATAAACGTCACTTTTCTAGGACAAGTATTAAAGCAGAATAATTTTTGAGGCTCTGGCTCAACATCAGTCAAGACTACTAAAAGGATCCATATTTCCGTTTCGTTCTCCATTTGCTGGAAAACTGCTCGTCATTTGACTGCCATAATACTATTTCAGGGCCACGTAAATTACACAAACCACAACTCTTCTTTCACCTTGAAGGGAATCAATCAACTTACGAAATCCACAGACAGCAATTTACGTACTCAGCTATAAAGAACAGAAAGGATATATCATCAATATTAACATATTAGCGCATATTGGGAAGCCATTGGTTAAACATCTTATTATCGCATCCTGTTTTCAAGATTCCAAACTTACTCATTACTTTCTCAGAGTTCTCCTATCTTAAAATATTCATACAGCACGCATACTACAGTAAGAGATCCTCATTTATACTGACAGATATAGAATTGTAATAGATAGATACTAGCACTGAAAGCAGAAAATCGGAAACAAGGCTACTAACAGCTGGGGACCTGGGTTTGCCAGACCCATAATACCCACAGATCGGATATTCCCCTGAGTTTTGCATTAATTCAACACAGATCTTGCTTCTCTCAGGAGCGACTCTTTTCAATTTGCACAAAAAACCATAAACAGCATTTCACTCGTTCACAAAGAAACCTTTTATGTTCACATTTGAACCAACCTAAATCCTAATTGCACAAGGAAGAAAAAAAAAAAAACTAAAAACATCACTTCAATCAATCACATAGAAACATCTTTATCATTATTTTAACCAACATATTATTCAAAACGCATTTATCACAAATGTAAACTATTCAATTGTTTCTCTTCACCGTCCTCTCTACTCCTGACTGTCCTTTCTACTCAATGTATGGTTTTACGTTTGACACATGGTGTAGCCCTTTCGATTTCTTCGATCGAACAGTTTCCACTTCGATGGCATTTTCATGGGGAATCTTCCTTATCCGATACGGGCCGTTATAGAGATTAAAAAATTTCTTGCAGACACCTGGCCGTTTGTTAGACAGCTTGTGTGATCTGATAAGAACTTTTTGTCCTACGTGAAACACTGTTTTTCTCACGTTTTTCTTATATGCCTTGACTCTGGCTTCTGCTGCACGCTTGATGTTGCGTAAAGCTAAGTCAACAATTGCGTTCAGGCGTAGTCTCGGCTCTAGTGGCCAAGGCACCACCTCTTTGATTTTGCTCGGGGGCTCCTTGTATTTTAGCACAGTGATTGGCGGAAGCTTTGTTGACGTATTACGCAACTCATTAATTATTTTCTGAAATCCTTTTAGGTGTATGTCCTACGAACGGTGATCACGACTGCAGTATAACCTACATAATTTTCCTAATTCACGCATAATACGCTCACTGGGGTTCGAGCTGGGGTGAAATAAGATTATATATATATATTAGGTTTAATTCTTCTCCTTCGAAGCATCCGCTGCCAGTATTGCGATCTAAATTGTGGTCCATTATCCGAGATAACCCTTTTCACACGCCCAACTTCTTGCAGAAACTGCTTTGCAAATGCACTTGCCACTGCCCTTCCTGTGGCTCGCCTCAACGGAGTCAGTCAGACACACAAACTTGGAGGTTAGCTCCACCCCTACGAAAACATATGCAAAACCTGCTTTAGATCGTATTAATGGCCCAAATACACTCCTGGAAATTGAAATAAGAACACCGTGAATTCATTGTCCCAGGAAGGGGAAACTTTATTGACACATTCCTGGGGTCAGATACATCACATGATCACACTGACAGAACCACAGGCACATAGACACAGGCAACAGAGCATGCACAATGTCGGCACTAGTACAGTGTATATCCACCTTTCGCAGCAATGTAGGCTGCTGTTCTCCCATGGAGACGATCGTAGAGATGCTGGATGTAGTCCTGTGGAACGGCTTGCCATGCCATTTCCACCTGGCGCCTCAGTTGGACCAGCGTTCGTGCTGGACGTGCAGACCGCGTGAGACGACGCTTCATCCAGTCCCAAACATGCTCAATGGGGGACAGATCCGGGGATCTTGCTGGCCAGGGTAGTTGACTTACACCTTCTAGAGCACGTTGGGTGGCACGGGATACATGCGGACGTGCATTGTCCTGTTGGAACAGCAAGTTCCCTTGCCGGTCTAGGAATGGTAGAACGATGGGTTCGATGACGGTTTGGATGTACCGTGCACTATTCAGTGTCCCCTCGACGATCACCAGTGGTGTACGGCCAGTGTAGGAGATCGCTCCCCACACCATGATGCCGGATGTTGGCCCTGTGTGCCTCGGTCGTATGCAGTCCTGATTGTGGCGCTCACCTGCACGGCGCCTAACACGCATACGACCATCATTGGCACCAAGGCAGAAGCGACTCTCATCGCTGAAGACGACACGTCTCCATTCGTCCCTCCATTCACGCCTGTCGCGACACCACTGGAGGCGGGCTGCACGATGTTGGGGCGTGAGCGGAAGACGGCCTAACGGTGTGCGGGACCGTAGCCCAGCTTCATGGAGACGGTTGCGAATGGTCCTCGCCGATACCCCAGGAGCAACAGTGTCCCTAATTTGCTGGGAAGTGGCGGTGCGGTCCCCTACGGCACTGCGAAGGATCCTACGGTCTTGGCGTGCATCCGTGCGTCGCTGCGGTCCGGTCCCAGGTCGACGGGCACGTGCACTTTCCGCCGACCACTGGCGACAACATCGATGTACTGTGGAGACCTCACGCCCCACGTGTTGAGCAATTCGGCGGTACGTCCACCCGGCCTCCCGCATGCCCACTATACGCCCTCGCTCAAAGTCCGTCAACTGCACATACGGTTCACGTCCACGCTGTCGCGGCATGCTACCAGTGTTAAAGACTGCGATGGAGCTCCGTATGCCACGGCAAACTGGCTGACACTGACGGCGGCGGTGCACAAATGCTGCGCAGCTAGCGCCCTTCGACGGCCAACACCGCGGTTCCTGGTGTGTCCGCTGTGCCGTGCGTGTGATCATTGCTTGTACAGCCCTCTCGCAATGTCCGGAGCAAGTATGGTGGGTCTGACACACCGGTGTCAATGTGTTCTTTTTTCCATTTCCAGGAGTGTAGATCCACGGCCGCGAGGTCACAAAGTTTGCTTGGTATTATCGGATGCAATTATGCAGCATACGTCGCTGTGGCCGCCTTTGCTCGCTGACAAGGTCCGCACACTCGTTAAGTACACAACGAATACGTCGTAGCATGTTATTAAACTAGCATATCTCCTTCAGTTTTTCACAACATTTCTGTGCTCCGAAGTGACCATAGCTCAAATGTATATACAATATAATTTTGTTTACGAGCTCCTCCGTAATCACCAACACCCATCTGGAGTCGTCCGGAGCTCGTTTCTTGAATAGTATTCTGTTGCGCACTAAGTAGTACTGGCGTATTCCTACATTCTCCTTGTCCTCCCACTACTTCTTTATACACTCCTGGAAATGGAAAAAAGAACACATTGACACCGGTGTGTCAGACCCACCATACTTGCTCCGGACACTGCGAGAGGGCTGTACAAGCAATGATCACACGCACGGCACAGCGGACACACCAGGAACCGCGGTGTTGGCCGTCGAATGGCGCTAGCTGCGCAGCATTTGTGCACCGCCGCCGTCAGTGTCAGCCAGTTTGCCGTGGCATACGGAGCTCCATCGCAGTCTTTAACACTGGTAGCATGCCGCGACAGCGTGGACGTGAACCGTATGTGCAGTTGACGGACTTTGAGCGAGGGCGTATAGTGGGCATGCGGGAGGCCGGGTGGACGTACCGCCGAATTGCTCAACACGTGGGGCGTGAGGTCTCCACAGTACATCGATGTTGTCGCCAGTGGTCGGCGGAAGGTGCACGTGCCCGTCGACCTGGGACCGGACCGCAGCGACGCACGGATGCACGCCAAGACCGTAGGATCCTACGCAGTGCCGTAGGGGACCGCACCGCCACTTCCCAGCAAATTAGGGACACTGTTGCTCCTGGGGTATCGGCGAGGACCATTCGCAACCGTCTCCATGAAGCTGGGCTACGGTCCCGCACACCGTTAGGCCGTCTTCCGCTCACGCCCCAACATCGTGCAGCCCGCCTCCAGTGGTGTCGCGACAGGCGTGAATGGAGGGACGAATGGAGACGTGTCGTCTTCAGCGATGAGAGTCGCTTCTGCCTTGGTGCCAATGACGGTCGTATGCGTGTTTGGCGCCGTGCAGGTGAGCGCCACAATCAGGACTGCATACGACCGAGGCACACAGGGCCAACACCCGGCATCATGGTGTGGGGAGCGATCTCCTACACTGGCCGTACACCACTGGTGATCGTCGAGGGGACACTGAATAGTGCACGGTACATCCAAACCGTCATCGAACCCATCGTTCTACCATTCCTAGACCGGCAAGGGAACTTGCTGTTCCAACAGGACAATGCACGTCCGCATGTATCCCGTGCCACCCAACGTGCTCTAGAAGGTGTAAGTCAACTACCCTGGCCAGCAAGATCTCCGGATCTGTCCCCCATTGAGCATGTTTGGGACTGGATGAAGCGTCGTCTCACGCGGTCTGCACGTCCAGCACGAACGCTGGTCCAACTGAGGCGCCAGGTGGAAATGGCATGGCAAGCCGTTCCACAGGACTACATCCAGCATCTCTACGATCGTCTCCATGGGAAAATAGCAGCCTGCATTGCTGCGAAAGGTGGATATACACTGTACTAGTGCCGACATTGTGCATGCTCTGTTGCCTGTGTCTATGTGCCTGTGGTTCTGTCAGTGTGATCATGTGATGTATCTGACCCCAAGAATGTGTCAATAAAGTTTCCCCTTCCTGGGACAATGAATTCACGGTGTTCTTATTTCAATTTCCAGGAGTGTATCTTTCAATACTGCGTCCTTATCCTGTTCGTCCGCTATGCTCCCTAAAGAGGTGGTAACAAAGTTCTCGAACGCTACATTCTTTAAGTATAGGATGCTAAAATTATTTTCACCGAGTTCCCCTTCTTCTGTGTGAACCAAACCTATAGCAATGCACGATAAAGCGTCAGCAATTATATTTTTCTGTCCCGGAATGTATTCTACAGTGAAATTATATTCCTGTAGGTATAGTGCCCAGCGTCCTAGTCTCCCATGCGTGATTTTTGAGCTCATAAGAAATTGGAGTGCACGATAGTCAGTGTACACCCTGGTGCTCCTCCCAAATAAGAAATACCTAAATTTTGAGAATGCCCAAACTATCGCGAGTGCTTCGAGTTCTGTCACGGAATAATTTTTTTCACATCGAGAGAGCACCATGCTCCCAAACGAGATTGTTTTCCAAGTTGTAATATCATCATTTCCTTCCGTTTGGAACAGTACCGCACCTAATCCTGACAAGGAACTGTCCGTCATTAAACAGAATTCTTGTGTCAGGTCGGGATGCACGAGGATGGGAGCCTCTACAAGTGCCTTTTTCGATCTATATAATTCATCCTGTGCGTCTTGATCCCAGACCCACAAAGTGTTCTTCCCTGTTAGTCCACATAGACGGGGTGTATCAAGTACACTAAAAATGATAAATCGCTTATAAAAATTACACAGGCCTAAGAATGCTCGCAACTATTTTTTATTTGTCGGCATTGCACACTCCGCTATCGCCGCAATTTTCTCCGGGTCAGGTTGTATTCCATTTGCTGAGACAATATGGCCTAGGAATTTTATGTTCTCTCGTCCGAACTGTGACTTATCTAAGTTGACTGTTACACCTGCCTTCTCAAAAACACCCAGTAGTCTGTTCAGAACGTCATTATGATCCTCCCACGACTTCTCCGCAATTAATATGTCATCCACGTAAATTTTCACTCGCTGTTTCAAATCATCAGGCAAAATGCTATTTAATCCCCTTATAAAAGAGCTGATGAGACGTTTAGTCCGAACGGGAGACGCCGAAATTGGAAGCAGTTTCCATAGCACAGGAACGCTGTATATAATCTGCAAGATGGGTTTAGCACGATTTGCCAAAAACTCGAACGAAGGTCGACAGATGATAGTGCCTTTACCCCGTGGAAACGTTGTACGAGTTCCTCAAGGCTCTCAGGCCTGTCCGTTTCCGACATAATAATTGTGTTTATCTGCCTCGAGTCTAGTACCAAACGAACCGAGTTGTCGCGTTTTGGTACGACAAGCAAGGGTGAGTTGTACGAGCTTACTGCCCTCTCAATTAATCCTTGTTCCAACATCTTGTTTATTTCCTTCTCCACCTGGGCTTATTACGCCACGGGAATAGGGTATGGTCTAACAGAAAACTTCTGATGGTCACGTACTCTGAATTGGTAAGTAAAACCCTTAATCGCCCCCGCAGTCTCAGAAAATACCCGTTCATGATTCCTGAGTAGGCAATACAATTTCTCCTTTTCCTTGTCCGTGGTTCTGACACCCGCGATGCTCTTTCTCAGTGCATCAGCAAAAACAACATCTTTCCCGTGCTCACCAGACGTAGAGCACGACTCACTTACATAGTTCACGAGTAGCTCCAGTCTGGGTTGCGACTGGGTTTGAGCTTGAAATTTTAGGCAACTAATTTCTGACTCGGCACGTAATATGCATTCATCAAATACTAAATTAATTGGCTGATCCCCAACTTGAACTGTCATTACTCCTCCACCCATGTCAATTACTGCATGGTAGGCATTCATGAAGTCATTTCCTAAAATCATTGCCACATTCAGCATTGGGAGCACAAAGAAGTTGTACTCAAACTCTCTTCCCTGGTAGGTAAAATTAAGCCGAGTCTGCTACGCTCTTACCGTAGATTGCTCCCTTCACCTTTATTCCTCGCACTTGAAAAACGGGCCAAGTCCCAGTCCCTTCACATTTTTGAAATGCTGCCTCGCTCACTATCGAGAAAGGGCTTCCAGTGTCAGTGACAAACTTAAAACATATTTCGTTTACTGCAACTGTCACGACTGGATTTATTCCCGAAATTTTAGCACTCGTAGTTTCTTGCAACAAATCCTCTCTAATATCTTCCCTCTCTATATACCCTATGCACTCACTTGCCATGTCGCTCATTTGTTCCGATTGGGCGCCTTCTGCGCTGATCGTTTGTCATTGCCGGTTTCGTTCATTTCCATTTGCTGGATTATGTCTAGGGTTAGCCGGCCGAATTTCAACGTCATGAGGTGCTCCGCCTACAGTCCTATTCCCACCGTGTTCACCGTAGTATCGATTCTGGTTGCCGTACCTGTTGCGTTCACGATCTTGTCCACGTCCTCGATCATTTCCGTTGTTCCACCTGTGTTCGCGACTGTTACCCCAGTTTCTATACGGCCGGTCCCGATTATTGTTCCGTTCGCGTCGCGGCGACCAGTCACGCCGTTGATTAGTACTACGGCCACGACTGCGATCGCGCTGCGGTGCCCCGTGATAACTTTGTGCCTGATTAGGCGGGCATTCTCCTGTATTATATTCCAACTCTTGGAGAAGTGTCTTAAACGTTTCCACGTCCTCTTTGCATCGTCCCGCAAGAATGACGTGGCGCAAGTCCATCGGCAATTTGGTGATGCATATCCTAATTAGTTCCGCAGGCTCGTATGGGTCGTATAAAAATTGATTTGCCTGAAGCATGTGGTCGAATAGGCATGCTGAGCTGCCGAAACCAGACTGGTTCAAATTTGGCAGCATAATTCTGCCATGCTTGACCCTATCTTGTGCCGCTTCCGACCAATAGGCGGACAGAAAGGCTTGTCGAAACTCCCGAGTGGAGTTGCAGTGACGCGCTGCCGACCTCATGCGAATCGCCGGTTCGCCTTCCAAATAGCCACACATATATTCTATCTTATGTGAACCTGCCCATTCGGGGGGAAGACAGAATTCAAATTGCTCGAGCCATGCTCGTGCATGTATTTCTTTTTGCGAATTTCGAAATATCTCAAACTTTCTCACCGTAAGGAAATGTTTGAAATCAAATCCCCGCATTTCCTCCCGGCGAGGCCCTTGAATGTTTCTATTTTTCTCATGTCTGCCCCTCAAAATACATTCTTCCCTGTCGTCAAAATCTCCCTCGTGGCCGAAGTCCCTCTCTACACTGTGCGTACAGCCATTTTTAGTGCTATTGGCGAGTTCGGAATCACACCCAATGCAGCTTTCCAGATGCGCCACGCGTTCTTGTAATTCGCCTGTTACAGCTTTGTTTTGCCTGTTCACTTCGAACTGTCCCTTCTGAAATCTAAGAAGCGAACGCACTTCTTCGGTCTCTGTGACCGCTACCTTTGTAGTATTGTTATTGCTCTCTGTCACCTTCATCGTGCCTACGATGTCCACCAATGCCACAATCGTATCATGTATTTGTCTGTTGTCCTCCGCCCCAGTCTGCTTCAATTGTTCTACTTGCTGTTCGAGTGCGTGAATCGCATGACTGTTGTCCGCTACTGTGTTGCTAATGGACGCAGGACAATGCGTTTCTGCCTCCTGGATCCTCGAGAGTACCTGCTGGTGTTCCCTTTGGCATTCTTCTCTCAGCGTTTGGAAATTCCTAAGTAGCTGTTCTTCGCTCTCTTTCGATTCCGCATCGCGACTCCGCTTGCCCTGTTCCAAGGCTTGCAGACGGTCATCAATTTGTTCAAAAGTACGGCCCAATTCATTCATAATATCACTTTTTATTTCACCTGCCAGATTGTTTATTCTTTGTGAGATATCATCGGACACTCTCTGCATCGACTTGTCGACTTTGTCTGCTGGATTAGTTTTTTGTCTAATTGTTCGCCTAGCTCACGGATCGATTTTTCAGATTTCTGCGTAATTTTTTCGCCTAGATGTTGAATCGATTATTCAGATTTCTGCGTCATTTGTTCGCCTAGCTCTCGGATCGATTTTTCAGATGATTCTTTTTGTTCTCGCAACGATTTTTTTGATTTCTCTGGGTTTTCTTTATTTTGTTGCAATAAGGCTTTCATGAGTTCTGCCAAATCAATTTGGTTAGTCGGAGTCAAATTAATTTCTGGCTCTGCTGAGAGCCCGTTCGTCCTGTTTTGCATATCGTCTGAAGTATTCCCCATTGCATTTTCGGAACCGTCCGACGCGTTAATATTCGAAATCAAATTATCCTGTTGGTCCATGTTGCTTAAGTTGTTGGACCGCCTACTTTTAGCTTGGTTACGTGTCTGCATTAGTTCAATTTATACCCGGTATGCAACACACTAATCACAATAAATGTATTCCCCAAAAATGACGACAGTTGCACGAAAGGTGCCCAACCTAGTACACACTTTTTCACATGCAAAACAAATTTTTATCTTTGATCGAAGCAGTGCAATTTACAAGCGAGAAAAAACACACACGCACATGTAAAAGAAACAAATATAGAAAACAAGACAAACAACACAACGCCGCTCAACAACGCCGTGAATCATTTGAAAGTCTGCTCAGAAACAACGCAGAAGTTGTTTGAGCGCTGCAGGGGAAAAAAAATAAGATTATACAACGCTCGCAATCTAACGTTTCAGAGGTTCCAGAATCCAGCGGAAGCACAGAACAGGGTCGCCATGTGTAATGCTGTTAAGTGTAATGCTGTTGCATTAATGTATTCTGCAAGCGGTGCTGATATTCAAGACCATAAAAGTGGGTTAAAAGCTGTGAGCTATCTGAGGAAGTTAACCTTGCATTGCTGTGCAACTGTTTCACCAGGTATCCAGTCTAGCTTACCAAATTCCCAACCAGACTAACATTAATTATAATCTTTTAGTACTCATCTTACGATAACCGGTGATATATATATAAAAAGACAATTTAAATAAAAAGAAATAAATCAGTTTATATTTGGACATTTATTTTAACATTGATCATTGTTCCATTAAAATTTCAGCATATGAAACTTGATTCATAACTAAACGGGTGCCTTATTTAGGATTGTGGAAACGTGAGTGTGTAATCTTACGGAACACATCAAATAGGGAGCTAAGATTGGGAGACTACATACAACACTGCATTCATAAAATAACACACGAAGAACATTGAAACATATCCAAGAGGAAATTAACCACAACCAACCGATTCAATTTTCACCTAAAGAAGTTACGTTCGTAACGCAATCCTGTCCGTCACGAAATTACCACACACTGGTACACTAAATTCATACTAACTCTCTGTGAAATCTTCCCGAAAAGAATAGCTGAGGGCTACTTTGATGCTTACACCACATGCTTCACGTGGTCAACTTGGTTTAGACAAAGTGTAACTCCACAATAATTTTGATAATTAAAATAAATTACATCGAAACGCAATTTACAAAACAAAAACCTCGAACTGGTTACTATCGTCTTACTATTAACCTGATGGGTCAAACAATTGTATAAGCACGTGGTGCTGGTCTCACAAAGTACACACCACGTGGGTTGTACATAAAGAAAAGTTGCTATATTGAAAACTATTGTCAAGACGAGACGTTATAATCTCACGCACATTCGCATTTAAGATTGATGATCTTAGTTAGAGTTACTGATCAACACATGGTTCCACTTTACTCACAAAGTAGTGACAAAGCAACTACCGGAAGATATTCTGAACTTCACACTCGAATTGCAATTTAAGATAACATTAGATATTTTAGAGCTAAACCTGAAATATAGGTGATTAAATTTTCAGTTAGGCTGAACTTAAGAAATCCATTGTCCTACGGACTTAGCAGACACGCGCTTAGCTGGAGATCTTACCACTTCAGACGCTCGCCGCGGACAGACTGCCGTGGGTCCCTCCTGAGGGGTGCCTCCCAAATACAAACGGAAGTGACCAGAGAGGCAGCTTCCTATACCAACATGAGAAGGGACGGACAGGACCATACTAAGAATAGAAACCTCTCTGCTTCTAGAAAGCGTAGTTACCTGTTCCGACGTTGGTCCAACCGTTCTCTAGCAGACAGGCTTGTCTGCTACCCTCAAGCATGCAACTAGAAATACATTTGCTCATTCATCCTCTCACACAGAAGGAAAGGGGATGACAGTATCTTATCATATACAGCATATAAAAGAAAGCGGATGTAGGTTCCGTATGAGACTGTGAGACATGAATTACATATAAACTGTGTTTTAAAGTGTAGTAGTGTGACAGATCGTTCTTGTTTATGTGTAAAAGTAACACGTTTCACTGCTCAGTCTCCTCCCAGATAGTCAGAAACACCACAGTAAATTTAGAAGAGGAATTTATGCCGTAAATGACAACATATTTAAGAAATTAACATGAAGGGAATCCAACAGAGACCTTTCAACTTATTGTAATAAAACTCATGAACACGAGTTGATTGACTGTTTGTCTAGCGAACCGAGTAAGCAGGATTCCTAGACAACAGTAAAAGAAGGCTTGTTTGCTCAGAAGTTTTATGTATGAAGTGTGACTACGGACTGTTCCACGTGTAAGGACTGATTAATGAAAAGGAACAGGGAGTATTTACTATTCATTTTTACAAGATTTGAAGGTATTATGTGAGGGTATTGTGATTATGATACCGAGGAAGTAAACACACACATTAAAAAGAGATTTGCACCTCCCCAGTACCCAGAACTCCTGAAGATAGACGTTGACTGTGAATATTGTGTCCGGTACCCAGAACTCCTGAAGATAGACGTTGACTGTGAATATTGTGTCACAGACTATTCAGAGATGTCACTAAACCCGCCCAAAGATGTAAACAACCGTGCATAAGCAGCGTCTGTTAGACGGAAGGGGTCCGACAGCCGATCAGTTTCAGTCATTCCACCGGGAAGGAGGTGCACAGCTCGTGTTGTCGGTTGTTCAACCATGCCTAGACGGTCAATAATGCGGTTCGATCGCGTCCGCATTGTTACTTTGTGCCAGGAAGGGCTCTCAACAAGGGACGTGTCCAGGCGTCTCGGAGATATCCAAACCGATGTTGTTCGGTCATGGAGGAGATACAGAGAGACAGGAACTGTCGATGACATGCCTCGCTCAGGCCGCCCAAGGGCTACTATTGCAGTGGATGACCGCTACCTACGGATTATGGCTCGGAGGAACACTGACAGCATCGCCACCATGTTGAATAATGCTTTTCGTGCAGCCGCAGGACGTCGTGTTACGACTCAAACTGTGCGCAATAGGCTGCTTGATGCGCAACTTCACTCCCGAAGTCCATGGCGATGTCCATCTTTGCAACCATGACACCATGCAGTGAGGTATAGAAGGGCCGAACAACATGCCGAATGGACCGCTCAAGATTGACATCAGCTTCTCTTCACCGATGAGCGTCGCATATGCCTTCAACCAGACAATCGTCGGCGACGTGTTTGGAGGCAACCCGGTCTGGGTGAACGCCTTAGACACACTGTCCAGCGAGTGCAGCAAGGTGGAGGTTCCCTGCTGTTTTGCGGTGGCATTATGCGGGCTGACGTACGCCACTGGTGGTCATGGAAGGCACCATAACGGCCGTATGATGTGGAAACATATCGGCACCATATTGGCGAGGCATTCGTCTTCATGGACAACAATTCGTGCCCCATCGTGCACGTCTTGTGAATGACTTCCTTCAGGATAACGACATCGCTAGACTAGAGTGGCCAGTATATTCTCCAGACATGAATCCTATCGAACATGCCTGGGATAGACTGAGAAGGGCTGTTTATGGAGAACATGACCCACCAACCACTCTGAGGGATCTACGCCGAATCGCCGTTGAGAGGTGGGACAAAAAAATGTGTGAAATCTTATGGGCCGTAACTGCTAAGGTCATCAGTCCTTAAGCTTACACACTACTTAACCTAAATTATCCTAAGGACAAACACACACACCCATGCCCGAGGGAGGACTCGAACCTCCGCCGGGACCAGCCGCACAGTCCATGACTGCAGCGCCTCAGACCGCTCAGCTAATCCTGCGCGGCAGGAGTGGGACAATGTGGCCAACGGTGCCTTGATGAACTTGTGGATAGTATGCCATGACGAATAATAAAGGCATGCAGCAATGTAAGAGAACGTGCTACTGGGTATTAGGGGTACCGGTGTGTACATCAATTTGGACCACCACCTCTGAAGGTCTCGCTGTATGGTGGTACAAAATACAATGTGTGGTTTTCATGAGCAATAAAAAGGGCTGAAATTATGTTTCTGTTGATGTCTATTCCAATTTTTGTACAGGTTCCGGAACTATCGGAACCGAGGTGATTCAGTCTTTATCTTGTAAAAGCAAGCATCTTAGTCACAAATTGTTTTTTGTATTTCGTAGAATTGTACATGAAAATGGTGTGGAAATTGAAATTATTCGGACACACAAGAGCAAGGGACATCGTCATGTTTCACATAGCAGTCCATATACAGAATGATTATAACTACTCAAGTTATACCCTGATGATAGAACTACATGCCACCTTTTCGAAAATACGTATTGCATTACAGCGCACATGAACCGTCAGCAGTAAACAGTGCTATTGCACCGCATGCCAGAGCGACTACCGTCGCGAAACTTTTGACTAGAATCGGGCGACTATTGTCGAGCAACAAACTTCATTTATCGCGCAACAATTTGAGCGATTTGCTGCCACGATGGGTATTCTAAACAAACTGTTACGAACTTCGAAATTTCAACAAGAAACCAAATAAGAATAAATAATTTGTAATAAAATGAACACTGAGAGTATATTCTTATACCAGTTCTGAGAGGATACACAAATTACCAGCAATGTGTTGTTAAATAGAGAAATATTTTTGCTGTATGCAGTGATGATAATATTGAGACATTTTACACTTTCTGCCTCTTTTGACGAGATATAGACTGTTGGGATCGTAATTGCGTTGTTTGGAAAGATGAGGGATAGATATTTTGAAGTAAGACGTTTTTCAGGGTCTATTGTGAGGTAGTGACGTTATATTTACTGAACAGTAATATTTATGATTATAGCTACGAGGTGTTGTTTAT
The DNA here is from genome assembly GCF_021461395.2 of Schistocerca americana. Classification (NCBI taxonomy): domain Eukaryota; kingdom Metazoa; phylum Arthropoda; class Insecta; order Orthoptera; family Acrididae; genus Schistocerca; species Schistocerca americana. The sequence continues at coordinate 230,605,201 of NC_060123.1, forward strand.
GTGGAAATAAGTGGATGACAACAGAGGAGGGAATTCTTATTTGAAATGTATATTGATACAAAGACAGCGAATATGATTAATGTTGTAATAGGATAATGAGATTTATATTGGTGAAGTACATGATTTGATAATTATGACATTTGTGATGCCTACTGTCATAGAATAAGGCAATTACTATGATGATTAATGTAGAGAAAGAGTGAGTTAGTAATAGTTATGTCATAGCGACCCCACTTCTATTTATAGTTCATTTTTATGCCATGTGAATGCATTTCATGTTTATAAGCGCAAATGGTAAGTTTCTGAAATGATGTGGCTGGCTGACAGTAAGAAATGAAGGTAATGTGATTTGAGTTTGATGTGGAGTTTATAATTATCTGATACAAATTATTCAACCTTTTTACAAAACATATACTGTTATTTTTTCATCGGAACGGCACAACATGTAACAGTTACTCTTTACAATAATTCGAGAAGTGTATATTTTTGTCTCAATTTGTGCACAGAAAATATTTTACAAAGATATGGCTCAGCATTGATAGCTAATCTGTACTGTGACACACACTTTTACTGTAGGTTACTTCACTGAACTTTTTGTGATTTGTCTTTGTGGTAGAATCTATTGCCTTGTTTTTACTGATGAATGACATTGTTTTTTTTTCTGTATTGTATGTATCTGCATGCATTCAAATTTTAACTTCTACTGAATTCTTTAGAACTAATCCACCTTCTCATTGTCTAACACATAAACTTTAAATATGTATGAAACGATATTACCACAATGTTGCCCATCATTCTAGGTGTTTGGGAAATTTAAATTCTTGGGAAGTGAAGATGAAATTCATCGCTCACGAGGTGTGACATGAACAGACAGTTTGCAGAAGTATAAGGAATATTAATGATGGTTTTTTTCACTTTTCAGCTTCACTCTTTTTGCCATGGCATGAGGTTAATATTCTCTTATATAATTTTTTTTCTATGAACGTGTGTGACATTGCAGTCTGTCTTCTTGTATTTACTGTTAAGTGTTACTTAAGTAAATAAATTAGTGAAATCAAAGTGAACTAGAAATTAGAATATAAATGGAAAACTTGGTTTAGTTTAGAGAGTTACATACTGGCATTCAGCGGGCAGAACAGAAGAGACAATGACCATATGAAGTCAGCAAGTTCCACATAAGCGGGCGCTGTCGATTCAGCCGTCAGGGCATCGCCCGACCGGCTCACGTGTTTCTCAGTTGTCGCATGTGAGCAAAGGCCCTCGCCTACATTCCAAGAGCCAATGACCGACGTTAAGAAGATTCTTCGAGAAGCTTTTCAACGTGACGGAAGAGGCAATGACCGGCTCACGTGTTTCTCAGTCGTCACATGCGATCAGAGGCCCCCGCCTACATTCCAAGAGCCAATGACCAAGGTCAAGAAGATTCTTCGAGAAGCTTTTCAACGTGACAGAAGAGGCAATGGCCGTGAAGTCGTTCACCTCCAGTGAACTGAAGTGAATAAATACGCGAGACGCGGTGGGCCCGACAGAGGAAGACAGATGAAGACAGAGGAAGACAGAGGAAGACAGAGGAAGACAGAGGAAGACAGAGGAAGACAGAGGAAGACAGAGGAAGACAGAGGAAGACAGAGGAAGACAGAGGAAGACAGAGGAAGACAGAGGAAGACAGAGGAAGACAGAGGAAGACAGAGGAAGACAGAGGAAGACAGAGGAAGACAGAGGAAGACAGAGGAAGACAGAGGAAGACAGAGGAAGACAGAGGAAGACAGAGGAAGACAGAGGAAGACAGAGGAAGACAGAGGAAGACAGAGGAAGACGAAGACGAAGACGGAGACGGGAACGGAGACGAAGACGAGAGACTAAGGAAGAAAAGAAGAGTAGCAGTAGTGTTCAGTCAGTTTCGCTGCTGAAGACCGTCATGCAAGAAGAGACTGCATCATGCACAGACGCACCAAGTCCGCTGCTGTAATGGAATAGCAAGCAGCAGCCGCGGCGCCAGAAGACAGAAGTTAAAAGGTATTGGAAGTCTGATTTTTTACATACCCGGGTGACTCGTGAGGACGGGAAGGAGACGGCCTCACATCAGTAGTCACCTGTGAGCTGGGATAAAGACCTGACAGCCGAAGACTGGCAAGCGGGAGTCCGTGGTTCGAGTTCGGGACACTGGCCTTCCCCCGCCGCGCCGCTCCGCTGGTCGACGCAGAACACACGCGGCCGCTTAGAGACGAGAAACACTGGGACGCCGCACCCAAGGTATCATCCGATGCACGATTTCGCTCGCAATAATTAAACGGGCCACCTCGCGCTGCGCGTCTCCCGTCAGCTGGGCGAGACGGCGACACGAGATTCACACCGCTACGCGTAATCAGACGCCGCCGCCGCCGCCGCCGCTGCCGCAGCAGCAGAAGATTCACAAACGACACAGCTGCCGCTCTCCGAACCAGAACATCCCGTAAGATACAGTTGTACAAATCTTCAATAAAAGTTATCTTATGTAAAAATGATGTTTCATTCGACCTCATACCCGAGCCAAGGAAGAACCCACCCTGCCCACATGTTGTTAAGAGAGAAAAGTTAATTTATTTAATATTTTCACCCTGACAGAATGCTTTAGAATGCTCATCCTGACAATTGACAGCATCCAAAGAGAAAACCCAGTTACATTGAGTGACAGAAGTGTCACATTTAGTAACACAACTGTTACATTACATATGATGTAACATAGTAAGATGCACTACTTTAACTTAAGGAATTTTTGGGTTGTATTTGCCTTTTATACTTACGTCATTTATTGAGTTTCTTTGTAATGTATATTCTCTGCATAAATTGTTACGATGTGATGCAGCGCCATTAATAAAATGATTGTGTTAAGTATAGTACTGTAGATGTATAAGAAATCACGAAAGTTGTGTAAGGAGGAAACAAAGAGAAAAAGACAAGAAAGAGCAAAGAAATGGTTACAAAAATGAATGTGAGATGAAATGATTAGGAAGGGCAAATATGAAAAATGCTGATGTAGGGCAAATATGAGAAATGATTTGGTAGGGCAAAGGTGAGAAACGGCTAAGAAGAGCAAAGATGACAAATGTTAGGCAGGGCAGTGAAGCTAAATAATATGAACTTATGGGCATGTATGATACATGACTTAAAGAAGCAAATAGTACTGTAAACAATGCAATTTACTTAAAGTTTGATGAAATTATTGGTAAAAGGATTAAAAGGAGCACAAACTAAAGGATGAAATATAACTAGATAGATACTGACCATATTAGGTATAACTATAGACTGATGTTTGATTGACTGCATAAGGTATTCTTTGATGTGAACCTTGGTTACTCCCTAGTCCATGTTTTTCCTAATTATTTGTTTGTGTTCTTCTTCCCTGTGTGTGTGACCACAATCCTTACGTGTTTATTTCTTGTGTGTGATCACTAACCTTATATATCTCTGTGTATTTCACTGATGTTCGCACAAACATTTATTTGAGTAGATTTAGAACCTTCTGTAGAGTCTTCCTGTACATTTACTATAATTATTTACTATCACACCTATTATTGTATATTGTTTCATAAGATTTACTTGTCTGACGTTTCTGTAATCTATTCTTGTAAAACCAGCATGCTACTTCTTTCTTAGTTTTTTATAGACACACAAATCTGTTGTTACCATTACACTACATGTGCATTCGATATATACAACGATGTAAAATCTTATTACTCCTATCTTAATATAGGAAATTATATATTTTTCTTATGTAACAAATTGTAATTGATTGACCATTCAACACAAATGACTGAGTCTTGGCGCGACAGAAGAAATATCTCTACTGATTACACACCGAAATATTCTGTCAGATGTTGGCATATTTTACTGATACAAACTGCAACTGACTTTCATAAGAAATTCTTCCATACTACAAAATGGCTTTGGACTTATCAATGCACCGACAGTCTGCTTCAAGCAGATACTACGACATTTTACTGTTTGCATGCATATGGGTTGTCAGTTGAGGACTGTGTTTAGTCTCACTGAGTCACTTTACACATAACTTCTCACAACAATTTGGTCATTTGTGACAAGGACAATCTTCTACCTACTTTCATCGTGCAAATTACTACTGCCATATGTGACTGCTTCAGAAATGTAGGCCTTGTGTGATATAACACCCTGACCTACTTCCTGTGTGCTACAAAAACAGTGTAGTTATTTCAGTACAAAATGTCAAAGATAAATTTTCAAAATAGCCCTGTTCACAACGTTCTCATAGACATAATAAAAATTAATAACCTACTATTGGTGAATTCTATTGATTAATCATTCACATATTCCTGTAAAACTATTTGTAACATGTTTTGTATGTTAAATCCATGATTTTTAGAAATTTGTACTCGCCCCATTCCTGTCCGAAATAACCCTTGTACACAATTGTACTGGGAGTAGGAGGAGGATATATAGGGTGGTCACGTTATTTTGCTTTTTGTATATTATCGATGTGCACGCCAAAGAGAGAGCCAGTTACGTTACTGTTAAACAATCTTTGATGTTGTCATGGCACAGTCTTTGCCTCTCTGAAGTCTAAAACATTCTTAGTTGAAGTGTGGTAGGTGATGGACGTATTCAGTAGTCCTGCGTTGACTTGTGATTGCATCTGTTAGGTGAAGAATATTGTAAAGGACAGCAGGGATGAATAAGATGGGTAAACTAGAAAGTTAAGAGAATATATATTTCGAATAATATTGTTTTGAAGAGAAGGAGTTTGAGGTAAGACTGCAGCACTGCGCAGCTAGCAATGATTATTGTCAGATTCTTAACTTGCTCAGAGCTTAGAGAAAGATCATCCCATTCCCTGAGTCATAAATTAACATATTAACTAATTAAGTTGTTTAGTTGTTATAGAAGTTTTCTGTTAACACTGTACCCTTTTAAACCATTGTTCACTTTGTTAAGCATAGTATTGTTCAGACCCATGTTATATGTGAAGATCACGCGAAGTATTACTGTGTCGTTTAGAATATATACTTCATTCTAAAATCTTTGTCTTGGCATATCTTTTCATAGATACAGTTGTTCTCTTCATCCTACTGTTTGTCATTACGCATTAACACATGCGACAGTTCGAGTATGTATTTAGAAATAGAAGTCTGGCTCAGCCGCGGCATACTTGCTGTTTGATTTTGTGCTTTCGAGTAATCTGCAACAATTTTGTTAAGACTCGAGGTAAGTGGAAATTTTGATTAGGGACAGATAACTGTTTTACTTCAGTTGCTCATTTAAGATAGGCAAGGTGCATTCAGATCAGTTACAGTTCAGTTCATATTAGGTTCTGTTCAGTCAAAGTTTAGCATACGAGTTTATGTTGGATAACACTTTTTTGGTACATAGTTTTTGGTAATACGTAGATTTTATAGAGTGGGAGATAAAGTTTGGCTAGACTTCATACGGAAACATTTTTAGGTCTTACATTTGACAGGAAACGTAGCTGGTCTCCACATGTGTCATATTTGGCTGCACGTTGTACTCGTTCTCTAAATGTCCTCCGTGTTCTCAGCGGTATATCTTGGGGTGCGGATCGAACCGTCCTACTTCGCCTATATCGGTCGATCGTCCGCTCAAAGCTGGATTATGGGAGCTTTGTATACTCCTCTGCACGGCCGTCCATCTTACGCCGCCTCAACTCTATACATCATCTCGTCGAGAGTCTTCATGCTGAAGCTGGTGAATTGCCACTAACCTACTGGCGCGATATACTGCTTTGTCGGTATGCCTGTCGGCTATTGTCAATGCCCGACCACCCGTCTTATCGTTCCTTTTTTTACGACTGTCTCGACCGTCAATACGGGTTGTATGTATCTGCCCTGCTACCCCCTGGAGTTCGCTTTCGTCGCCTCCTTCAGCACCTTGATTTTTCACTCCCTGCAACCTTTCGAGTGGGCGAGAGCCAAACGCCACCTTGGCTCCAGGCTCAGGTTCGCGTTCACCTTGACCTCAGCTCGCTGCCAAAGGAGGTTACCCCAGCTTCGGTATACCACTCCCGGTTTGTTGAACTTCGTTCGAAGGTCATTAATGTGATCTTCATTTATACAGATGGCTCTAAGACCAATGACGGCGTCGGGTGTTCTTTTATTGTCGGAGCACACAGTTTCAAATACCGGCTCCATGGCCATTGTTCGGTCTTCACAGCTGAGCTATTCGCCCTCTACCAGGCTGTTCTTTACATCCGCCGTCACCGACATTCTGCTTATGTCATCTGCTCTGATTCCCTGAGCGCCGTCCAGAGCCTCAGTGATCCGTATCCGGTTCACCATTTCGTGCACCGGATCCAACGCTCTCTTCAGCAGCTGGCGAACGACGGTTCTCCGGTTACCTTTATGTGGGTTCCTGGCCATGTCGGTATCCCTGGGAACGAAGCTGCAGGTGCCGCGGCCAAGGCTGCGGTCCTCCAGCCTCGGACAGCTTCCTGTTGTGTGCCTTCATCTGATTTTAGCAGGGTCATTTGTCAGCGCATTTTATCGCTGTGGCATGCCGATTGGGCTACACTTGCGGACAACAAGCTTCGGGCCTTGAAACCTCTTCCCACGGCTTGGACGACCTCTTCACGCCCTTCTCGGCGGGAGGAGGTCGTTTTGGCCCGGTTACGAATTGGACACTGCCGGTTCAGCCATCGCCATCTGCTGACGGCTGCGCCGACGCCGTTCCGCCCATGTGGGCAATTGCTGACGGTGCGCCCTATTTTAACGTCCTGTCCGAATTTTAATAGACTGCGCGTTGATCTTGGCCTGCCATGTACTCTGGATGCCATTTTAACGGATGACCCAGGAACAGCTGCTCGCGTTCTTCGTTTTATCTACTTGACAAATCTGTCTAAGGACATTTGATTATGCTGTTTTCTTTAATCCCTTGCCTGTTAATATGTCTTTTATAGTGATGTCCCTTTCAGTTGCTGTTTTAACCTTGTGCCTCGCAGTGCATTCCTAACTTAGTCTGGGCGCTAAGACCATTGTAATTGTGCGCTCTAAAACCACAAAAAAAACAAGAACAAAATATAATGAGGAGGTTAGAATGCTTAATATATGCAGAAAGAAGAAGAAGAAGAAGAAGTTGAAATTTTACTGTAACCTTTGTTTTGATTTTGATCCTCAGAAAAAAATAGAAGCATAAGAAAGTATGGCACAGCACTTAGTTGATGGTGTGACTGATATAGGTCGCAGAGAGTTGCTTGGACATTTCATTGGTGCAAGTGTCAGTCCACTAGGTTCTGTCATAAAAATATATCCTCATTTTTCCATGAATGGAACATTTCTAATTTGTTGGCTTTGCTACCTGATACAATTACATTGTGAGAAAGACAAACAGAAAACGTAGCTTTATCGTTGCATATCGGCTGATGCGATCATGTAGTTAGGCCTGCTGCTTTCATGACGAAGAGGCAATCAAAGGCTGCGGAACATCTTGTTAGTGACTGACAGGTTGCCGGCACATTGTGAAATGCACTTACGTAAACTGTTAAAGAACGTTGTCAAGTCCGTTAACTTTATCCGATGACTGACAAGGATTACCGTTTGAGAATAATCGATCTTTACCTGTTACTGTCCAGCAAGGCCCAAGGAACACTGAGATTAATGATAAGCAATGTTTGTACTCAACGGGAAACGAACAGCATTTCAGTGGGACTAATTCATCTTCCGTGACGTACCAGTCTCCTTTCCGTGTCATTGTCTCTACTTCTGAATAACAGGGGAATTACTCCTTCGCCTCAGTGGCGAAAATAAAAACTCTTAATCTCTGGCTCGCTCCATCGCTGTAAGGAAACCTTGTGCACCACACACTGCGTTTTCAGCTGCGACCTTTTCTAAATCTACATATACGTCTACATGGCTACTGTGCAAATCACACTTACGTGCCTGGCGGAGGTTCCATCGAACAACCTTCACACCAATTCTGTTATTCCACTCTCGAAAAGCGAGTGGAAGAAAAGAACACCTACATCTTTCCAAGCGAGCTTTGATTTCCCTTATTATGATGATCGTTCCTCTTTATGTACGTCGGCGTCAACAAAATATTTTCGCATTTGGAGGGGAAAGTTGATGATTGAAATTTAGTGAAAAGATATCGCCGCAACAGAAGACGGCTTTGTTTTAATGTTTTCCATCGCAAATCCTGTATCATGTCCGTGACACTCTCTCTCCCCTATTTCTCGATAATACAAAACATGCTTCTTTAAACTTTCTCGATGTACTCCGATAATCCTATCTGGTCCAGATCCCAGACCGCGCAGCAGTACTCAAAAGAGGATGGAAAAGCGTAGTGTAAGCAGTCTCTTTATTAGATCTGTTGAATCTTCAAAAATGAAGTGATCGGATGGCATTGTTGGCCGGAATGTCCCAGTCGGGTTCGGCTGCCAAGTGCAAGCCTTGTACCCAGTTCCCCAAGTGGAGAAAATCTCCAGCTCGGCCAGGAATCGAACCGGGGCCCATTGCATGGGACGCAAGCACGTTACCACCCAGCTGTGCAGGCGGACTGCATCTTCTAAGCGTTCTGACAATAAAACGCAGTTTTTGGTTCGCCTTCTCCACAAAATTTTCTATGTGTTCTTTCAATTTACGTTGTTCGTAATTGTAATTCCCAGGTATTTAGTTGAATTTACGGCCTTTAGATTTGATTGACTTATTGTGTAACCGAAGTTTAACGGATTCCTTTTAGCACTCATGTGGATCACCTCACACTTTTAATTATTTAGGGTCAATTGCCAATTTTCGCACCATTCACATATGTTTTATCTAAATCGTTTTGCAGTTGGTTTTGATCTTATGATGAATTTACTAGACGATCATCTGAAAACAACCTAAGACGACTGCTCAGATTTCTGTTTCTTAACTTCATAAACAATTTAAGATACAGAGGGTCTATAATACTACCTTGGGGAGCGCCAGAAATCACTTCTGTTTTACTCGATGACTTTCCGTCAATTACTACGAACTGTGACCCCTCTGACAGGAAATCACGTATCCAGTCGAATAACTGAAATGATATTCCATAAGCACGCAATTTGATTTCAAAGAGTTTTTGAGGTATGGTCTGAAAAGTCTTCTGAAAAGCTAGAAATACGGAGTCAGTTTGAAATCTCTTGTCGACAGCATTCAGCACTCCGTTTAAATTAAGAGCTAGTTGTGTTTGAAGTACTACCGTTTTCCAGAGCTTAAAGAACATATTTTTCTACAACGACATTAAGAGGAGAATAAAGCGGCTCCTCCTGCCGGAGGTTTGAGTCCTCCCTCGGGCATGGGTGTGTGTGTTGTTCTTAGCATAAGTTAGTTTAAGTAGTGTGTAAGTCTAGGGACCGATGACCTCAGCAGTTTGGTACCTTAGAAATTCACATACATTTGAACATTTGAGGCGCATAAAGGAGATGAAGAAAACACGAGCAAGGGTGGAAAAAAGCAAATTTCGGGCAACTAAATTATCTACCTTGTTCAATAATCTCCCAATGACTGTCCATGTTAAGTGACTGTTCGGCCTAGAATTCGCCCGAGAGTTACTTTTCATGTACCGTTACGTCTATCATGCAATGTGTAATCTTCGACGATATGAAACTTATTTGAAATGTGAGGAATATTCAGATGAATGAACTGGAAGAAAATTGTCTGCGGAAGGCAGGCGTGAAGGAGCAAAATTCAGCATTCACTTTCAATCGAACAGTAATAATCACCCTGGATGCGGTTCTCCATATGATTGTCAACGGAGGGAGTAAGCGTATATCAGATAGAAGCGAGGCGGTTGTCAATTACAACGGCAGCCCGATCTGAGACTTCACTTTCGTTGCTCCGTTTTTCGTTCTTGTCTTGTTGTGACACCTTAACTACCTATGCCGGCCGGAGTGGCCGTGCGGTTCTAGGCGCTACAGTGTGGAACCGAGCGACCGCTACGGTCGCAGGTTCGAATCCTGCCTCGGGCATGGATGTGTGTGATGTCCTTAGGTTAGTTCGGTTTCATTAGTTCTAAGTTCTAGGCGACTGGCGACCTCAGAAATTAAGTCGCATAGTGCTCAGAGCCATTTGAACCATTTAACTACCTATGTAACCTAGTCGCAGGAGAATCTTAAAACCCTGGGATGACAAGTCATGAGATGCCACATAATACTTGCAGGTCTCCTTTTTCCCGGTGTAGTGCAGCGACTCGACGTAGCAAGAATCAAAAAGTCGTTGGAAGTCCCCTGCAGGAATATTGAGCCATGATGCGTCCATAGCCGTCCATAACGGCGAAAGTGTTGCCGGTGCAGGATTTTGTGCACGAACTGACTTTTAGATTACGTCCCATAGATGTTCGATGGGATTCATGTCGGGCAATCTGGGTGGCCAAAGCTTTCGCTCGAATTGCCCAGAATTTTCATCAAACCAAACGCGAACAATTGCGGCTCAGTGACATTGTGCATCGTTGTTTGGGAACGTGAAAGCCATGAATGGCTACAAACAGCCTTCAAGTAACCAGAAAATCGCCGTTTCCAGTCAGTGATCAGTTCAGCTGGGCCAGAGGACCCAGTCCATTCGATGGAACACAGCCCCCACCACTATGGAGCCTTGTTGACAATTGGGTCCATGGCTTCGTGGAGCCAGCGCCGCACTCATATCCTACCATCAGTACTTATAAACTTAAATCGGAACTCGTCTGTGCAGGTCACGGTTTTCCAGTGGTCTTGGGTCCAACCGATATGGTCACGAGCCCAGCAGAGGCTCGGGAGGCGATGCCCTGGTGTTATCAAAAGCACTTGCGTCGGTCGTCTGCTGCAGCAGTCTATTAACGCCAAATTTCACTCCACTGTCGTAACGGATACGTTCGTTATACGTCCCAGATTTATTTCTACGGTTATTTCATGCAGTGTTGCTTGTCTGTTAGCACAGATAACCCTACGCAAAACTCTGCTGCTCTCGGTCGTTAAATGAAGGCAGCCGGCCACTGCGTTGTCCATGGTGAGAGGTAATGCCCTGAATTTGTTACTCTAGGCGCGCTCTTGACGCTGTGGATCTCGGAATTTTGAATTCATCTATGATTTCCGAAATCAAATGTCTTAGGCGTCCAGCTCCGACTACCATTTCGCGTTCAGAGTCTTATTAATTCCGGTCGTGCGGCCATAATCACTTTGGAAGCCATTTCACATGAATCACCTGAGTGCAAAAGACAGCCCCGTCAATGCACTGTCCACTAATAGCTTGTGTATGCGATAATACTACCATCTGTACATGTGTATCTCTCTATTCGATGACTTTTGTCTCCTCAGCGTATAAATCAGAACTTTAACATATTTTTCAAATTTCAATCCTGTAATGTGTTTCAGTATATTTGAAAAAATTCCTCACTTTCACAAAGAGTATCCATTGGACGAAAGAAAGTAACTGAAATTATACGCTGGGATTACATATGCCACGACCTGAAATCATCTGTTATAATACTTCAAAGTATGGCGTCATAATACAATGATTCTCTTCAGGAAATTTTTTCAAGATCAATTTTAGTTAATGGATACATACACAAAAAATAGATGAAAAGTCTGACACTTACTGAATCTGACCTTAGGGCAGAAAAGAAACTCTTTGATAATACGCCCAGCGTAAAAACAGGTCAACACCAGTAGTGTTTCCCAATGCAGAATACAGAGGTTCTTCTTAAAAACTAAACCTTGGTCTCCCTCTAAGTTTTAAGCCATACTTATCTCAGTTACCTTTCCTTGCTTCCGGATGTGTCATACCAGGCGATCCCTTACTTCTGTCAGCATGTACCGCCCACTTCTCTTCACCCAGTTAGAGTACTCGATCAACCCATCTTACCTCCTACATTCTTTAGTAGCACCGCATTTAAAATGCTTCTACTGTCTTCTTGTCTGCGCTGTATATTGTCCGCGTTTCATTCCTTTCAGAAAACATTTTCTAACGCTTAAGTTTATACAGACGTGAACAATTTCTCGTTTACACAAACGTTTCTCTTGCTATGGCCACTATGCATAAAATATTCTCTTCTTTCGGCTAGCGACTGTTACTTTACTGCCCAAATAATAAAACTCATCTGCTATCTTTAGTGGCCCCCTTTAAAATCTAATTGTCTCAGCATCGCCTGATTTAATTCGACTACTTTTCCATTGAGCTTACCTTCAAACGCCGTTGTAGTCTCTGTCAGAACTACAAAATCGTCGGAAAACTTCAAAATTTTTATTTTTTCTCTTTGAACTGCTGTTCCCTTTTCAGAGTTCGCCTCTATTTCCTTTAATGTTTTCTTGATGTTCATTTTGAACAACGGGAATAAGCTACAACGCTGTCTCACTTCTTTCTCAGTTATTGCTTCCTTTTCAAGTCTTTCGACACTCAGAACATCAATATACTTTCAGTCCAAGTTGTGATAAGTGTCCTGTGTTACTAAATCTACGTCTACATCTACATGATTACTCTGCGACTGACGCCTAACGGTTCGTCAGTGTTTTCACAGAACCACTATCAGCCAATTTTTCAACCGATCCAGTCACGTACAGCACGTGAGACAAATGAACTAAAACTATATTTTATTGCGATGGAAGTTTCTTCCTATTTTGGTGTGTGAGAGCTAAGTATTTTGGCACTGAAAGGAGAAAGCTGGTAACTGAAAAGTCGTGGAAAAGTCACGCCGTAACAAAAACGACTTTGTTTCAGTGGTTGCTACCGCAACTTGTATGTCATATTCGTGACATTCTCTCCCCTATTTCACCAAAATACGAAACGATCTCCCCTTCTTTGAACATTTTTAATGTCATCCATTAATCTGATCAAGTAAGCATCTCATACCGCGCATCAGTACTTCGGAAAAGAATGGATACTCTTCAGTAAATTAGTTGCATCGTGTAGGTATTCCGCAAATGAAACGTATTCTTGGTTCGCCTTCCCTACAACGTTTTCTATGATTCCAATTTAAGTTGTACGTAATTATAATCTCTAGAAATTTAGCTAAGTTAACAAACTTTAAATTTGTGAGATGTGTCATGTAACCGAATCTAAATGGTTTTTTTTCAGTACTCATGTGGAGGACCTCCCACTTTTTATTGTTCAAGATCAATTGCCACTATCGCACCATGCAGGTATCTTGTCTAAACAATTTCGCAACAAGTTTTGATCTTCTTATCACTTTAATAGACAGTAAACGACAGAATCATCTGCCACATCTTTGTGACTTGTGCAGGACACAACGAATCTACTCGCACGACTGAGGCGATAGTCTATTGGTGCGCAACATGATTAGAAGTCGGTTGTGAGGAACGGTGTCATTCTCATTGTCATTTTGTAAAATGATCGTGCTCGATCTCAATCGTCTAACACTTCTGCAGAGGAGTAACGATCTTCTTTGACTTTCAGGGAATTTAGGAAAAAGCCTGGAACGCGGCAGATAGTAATATATCGTCGCAGACCACATTTCAAGGAAGTAAAACAAAACTAGAAACACATGACAAAGAGTTGACGGGTAACGTATTGTAATGCATTGCTCAAATGAAAAAAAAAAACATCGAATTCCACGTGCTTGTCTCTGAAAATGAAGCGATGTCCGGGAAACGACAGTTACTTGTAAATTTTTTGAGGCAGTCCTTTTGAATCGTTAATGGCAGCCGCTAGTAATCATAATACACTTCTAAGTAAATTTGCGCGTTTTAAACGGCAGCAATATTTTATATGAAATATGTGTACCACGTGTTGTAAAAAATGCCAATAAATATCACTGCGAAAATTGCACTTATTTTTATCGGTAGATTCCGCCTTTCCGTCATAATGAATTCTCGTTTGTGAGCGCTGGAGCTGAACACAATAGCAGCTCCCCCGGTGTAGCATTAAAACGAGAATTCCCCCTTTACAGCCCGCCCTTTCCGCGCGTTGCTGGAAATCGGCCCGCTCTCGTGATCCACGCCCCAGCCATTCAGTGTTCATACCCCTGATGCATATATCATACATTTTTTCTTTTTTACACACAATGTTCTAGAAAGTTGGGGTTCCCGATTTAAAATCCGACCGCACGTGTGTGAGACCTCTGTACAAATCAAATAATCCATTACATTGGATGTTTGGCAGAGCGAAATAGCAAAATCTACTTCTACATCTTCTTCTATACACCGCAAGGCCCCGTACAGTTTGTGGTGTGGGGTAGATGCTCTTTTTTTGGGTCATCAGTTTTCTGACTGGTTTGATGCGGCCCACCACGAATTCCTCTCCTGTCCCAACCTCTTAATCTCAGAGTAGCACTTGCATCCTACGTCCTCGATTCTTTGCAGGATCTACTTCTACATCTTCTTCTATACACCGCAAGGCCCCGTACAGTTTGTGGTGTGGGGTAGATGCTCTTTTTTTGGGTCATCAGTTTTCTGACTGGTTTGATGCGGCCCACCACGAATTCCTCTCCTGTCCCAACCTCTTAATCTCAGAGTAGCACTTGCATCCTACGTCCTCGATTCTTTGCAGGATGTATTCCAATCTCTGTCTTCTTCTACAGTTTTTGTTCTCTACAGTTTCCTCTTGTATCATGGAACTCATTCCCACATGTCTTAACAGATGTCCTATCCTCCTGTCCCATCTCCTTATCAATGTTTTCCACATATTCCGTTCCTCTCCGATTCTGCGCAGAACCCCCTCATTCCTTACCTTAACAGTCCACCTAATTTTCAACATTCGTCTGTAGCACCACATCTCAAATGCCTCGATTCTCTTATGTTACGGTTTTCCCACAGTTTATGTTTCACTACCGTACAATGCTGTACTCCAGACGTACGTTATCAGAAATTTCTCTCTCAAATTAAGGCCTATGTCTGATACTAGTAGACTTCTCTTGGACAGGAATGCCTTTTTTGCCATTGATAGTCTGCTTTTGATGTCCTCCTTGCTCTTTCCGTCTTTGGTTATTTTATTGCCTAGGTAGCTGAATTCCTTAACTATATCTACTTCGTGACCATCAATCCTGATGTTAAGTTTCTCGCTGCTCTCATTTCTGCTACTTCTCAATACTTTCGTCTTTCTTAGGTTTACTCTCAATCCGTATTCTGTACTCTTTAGATTGTTCATTCCGTCCAGCATATCGAGTAATTCTCCTTCACTTGCAATCAGGACAGCAATTTCATCAGCGAATCGTACTATTGATGTCCTTTCACCTTCAATTTTAATCCCACTCCTGAACCTTCCTTTTATTTCCATCACTGCTTCTTTGATGTACCGATTGCCCAGTATAGTAGAAAGACCACATCCCTGTCTTGCACTCATTTTAATCCAAGCGCTTCGTTTTTGGTCGTCCACTTTTATAATTCCCTCTTGGCTTTTGTACATATTGTATATTACCCATCTCTCACTACAGCTATTTTTCTCCGATTTTCAAACATCTTGCACCATTTTATATTGTCAAACGCCTTTTCCAGGTCGATAAACCCTATGAACGTGTCTTGATTTTTCTTTAGTATTGCCTCCGTTATCAACCGCAACGTCAGAATTGCCACTCTCGTGCCTTTACCTTTTCTAAAGCCAAACTGATCGTCATCTAGCACATCCTTAATTTTCTTTTCCATTGTTTTGTATATTATTCGTGTCAGCAACACGGATACATGAGCTGTTAAGCTGATTGTGCGATAATTCTGGCATTTGTCAACTCTTGCAGTCTTCGGAATTATGTGGATGATATTTTTCCGAAAGTCAGATGGTACGTCGCCAGACTCATACATTCTACACACCAACGTGAATAGTCGTTTTGTTGAAGCTTCCCCCAATGATTTTAACAATTCTGAGGGAATGTTATCCATCCTTTCTGTCTTATTTGAGTTTAAATCCTTCAAAGCTTTTTTAAATACTTATTTTATCACTGGATCCCATATCACTTTTAAATCGACTTCTGTTTACTCTTTCCTCTTCTATCACATCATATAAATCTTCCCCTTCATAGAGGGTTTCAATGTATTCTTTCCACTTATCCGCTCTCTCGTCTGCTTTTAGCAGTGAAATTCCCGTTGCAGTCTTAATGTTACCACCTTTGCTTTTAATGGCACCAAAGGTTCTTTTGACTTTCCTGTATGCCGAGTCTGTCATTCCGACAATCATTTCTTTTTCGATTTCTTCACATTTTTCATGCAGTAACTTCGTCTTAGCTTCCCTGCACTTCCTATTTATTTCATTCCTCATCGACGTGTATTTCTGTATTCCTGTATTCCTGTATTCCTGAGTTTCCTGTATTTTTGTACTTCAGCAGCGCATGTCGGGTGTTTCAAGCGTCAACTTCGCGTCTCAATATCTCGGGATGTAATGGGAATATTGCGATGTAATCAACGTCATTGTGTATGTGCTTTGTCATGCTATGGATTGCTGAAGAAACAATATAGGAGGTCCATTTAAAAAAACATAAGTTTGTGTTAAAAAGCACATATGCTTTCGTTTTAGAATGTTTCCAAATATGTACATTCATGGGACCCAGCCCTACATTGATACCGGTGAAAGTCGTTTTCCAATAGCTGTTATTGTTCCAGAGATATTTTGGGTGGACAAGATAGCTGGGACAAAAGGTACGGCCCAACTTTCAGGAAACATTCCTCACACACAAAGAAAAGATGTTATGTGGACACGTGTCCGGAACGCTTAATTTCCATGTTAGAGCTCATTTTAGTTTCGTCAGTATGTACTGTACTTCCTCGATTCACCACCAGTTGGCCCAATTGAAGGAAGGTAATGTTGACTTCGGTGCTTGTGTTGACATGCGACTCATTGCTCCACAGTACTATCATCAAGCACATCAGTACGTAGCATCAACAGGTTAGTGTTCATCGCGAACGTGGTTTTGCAATCAGTGCAATGTTTACAAATGCGGAGTTGGCAAATGCCCTTGCCCATTTGATGTATGGATTAGCACGGGGCAATAGCAGTGGCGCGGTACGTTTGTATCGAGACAGATTTCCAGAACGAAGGTGTCCCGACAGGAAGACGTTCGAAGTAATTGATCGGCGTCTTAGGGAGCACGGAACATTCCAGGCTATGACTCGCGACTGGGGAGGACCTAGAACGACGAGGACACCTGCAATGGACGAGGCAATTCTTCGTGCAGTTGACGATAACCCTAATGCCAGCGTCAGAGAAGTTGCTGCTGTACAAGGTAACGTTGACCACGTCAGTGTATGGAGAGTGCTACGGGAGAACCAGTTGTTTCCGTACCATGTACAGCGAGTGCAGGCACTATCAGCAGCTGATTGGCCTCCACGGGTACACTTCTGCGAATGGTTCATCCAACAATGTGTCGATCCTCCTTTCAGTGCAATTGTAAATTTTCACAATCAACATGTGTGGGCTGACGAGAATCCGCACGCAATTGTGCAATCACGTCATCAACACAGATTTTCTGTGAACGTTTGGGCAGGCATTGTTGGTGATGTCTTGATTGGGCCCCATGATCTTCCACCTACGCTCAATGAAGCACGTTATCATGATCTCATACGGGATACTCTACCTGTGCTGCTAGAACTTGTGCCTTTACAATTACGACACAACATGTGGTTCATGCAGGATGGAGCTCCTGCACATTTACGTCGAAGTATTCGTACGCTTCTCAACAACAGATTCGGTGACCGATGGATTGGAAGAGGCGGACCAATTCCATGGCCTCCACGCTCTCCTGACCTCGGCCCTCTTGACTTTCATTTATGGGGGCATTTGAAAGCTCTTGTCTACGCAACCCCGGTACCAAATGTGGAGACTCTTCGTGCTCGTATTGTGGACGGCTGTGATACAATACGCCATTCTCCAGGGCTGCATCAGCGCATCAGGGTTTCCATGCGACGGAGGGTGGATGCATGCATCCTCGCTAACGGAGGATATTTTGAACATTTCCTGTAACAAAGTGTTTGAAGTCACCCTGGTACGTTCTGTTGCTGTGTGTTTCCATTTCATGATAAATGTGATTTGAAGAGAAGTAATAAAATGAACTCTAACATAGAAAGTAAGCGTTTCCGGACACATGTCTGCATAACATATTTTCTTTCTTTGTGTGTGAGGAATGTTTCCTGAAAGTTTGGCCGTACCTTTTTGTAACACCCTATATATATATATATATATATATATATATATATATATATATATATATATATATGTAGTTGTGGTTTTCAGTTCAGAGACTGGTCTGATGCAGCTCTCCATGCTACTCCTTACCCTCCACGCTGCCCTCCAATGCTAAATTGGTGATCCCTTGATGCCTCACAATATGCCCTACCAACCTATCCCTTCTTCTAGTCAAGTTGTGCCAAAAATTTCTCTTCTCTCCAATTCTATGCAATACCTCCTCATTAGTGATGTGAGCTACCCATCTAATCTTCAGCATTCTTCTGTAGCACCACATTTCGAAAGCTTCTATTCTCTTCTTGTCTAAACTATTTATCGTCCATGTTTCACTTCCATATATGGCTACACTCCATACAAATACTTTCAGAAACGACTTCCTGACACTTAAATCTATGCTCGATGTTAACAAATTTCTCTTCTTCAGAAACGCTTTCCTAGCCGCTGCCAATCTACATTTTATATCCTCTGTACTTCGACCATCATCAGTTATTTTGCTCCCCAAATAGCAAAACTCCTTTACTGATTTAAGTGTCTCATTGCCTAATCTAATTCCCGCAGCATCACCCGATTGAATTCGTTTACATTCCCTTATCCTAGTTTTGCTTTTGTTGATGTTCATCTTACATCCTTTCGAGACACTGTCTATTAATTTCAGCTGCTCTTCCAGGTCCTTTGCCGTCTCTGACAGAATTACAATGTCATCGGCGAACCTCAAAGTTTTTTTTCTTCTCCATGGATTTTAATTCCTACTCCAAATTTTTATTTTGTTTCCTTTACTGCTTGCTCAATATACAGATTGAATAACATAAGGGATAGACTACAACCCTGTCTCACTCCCTCCCCAACCACTGCTTCCCTTTCATGCCCCTCGACTTTTATAACAGCCATCTAGTTTCTGTACAAATTGTGAATAGCCTTTCGCTCCCTGTATTTTACCCCTGCCACCTTCAGAATTTGAAAGAGAATATTCCATTTAACATTGTCAAAAGCTGTCTCTAAGTCTACAAATGCTATAAACGTAGGTTTGCCTTTCCTCAATCTATTTTCTAAGAAAAGTCGTGGGGTCAGTATTGCCTCACGTGTTCCAACATTTCTACGGAATCCAAACTGATGTTCCCCGAGATCGGCTTCTACCAGTTTTTCCATTCGTCTGTAAAGAATTCGTGTTAGTACTTTGCAGCCGTGACGTATTAAACTGATAGTTCGGTAATTTTCATATCTGTCAACACCTGCTTTCTTTGGGATTGGAATTATTATATTCTTCTTGAAGTCTGAGGATATTTCGCCTGTCTTATACATCTTGCTCACTAGATGGTAGAGTTTTGTTAAGCCTGGCTCTCCGAAGGCTGCCAGTAATTCTAATGGGATGTTGTCTACTCCCGGGGCCTTGTTTCGACTCAGGTCTTTCAGTGCTCTGTCAAACTCTTCACGCAGTATCATATCTCCTATTTCATATGCGTCTACATTCTCTTCCATTTCTATAATACTGTGCACAAGCACATCGCTCTTGTATAGGCCCTCTGTATACTCCTTCCACCTTTGTGCTTTCCCTTCTTTGTTTAGGACTGGGCTCCCATCTGAGCTCTTGATATTCATGCAAGTGGTTCTCTTTTCTCGAAAGGTCTCTTTAATTTTCCTTTAGGCAGTATCTATCTTACATAAAATTGTAATTGCATAGTTATGAAGCATGTTTTACCAGGAAACGTTGTAGAGTGTACATAATTTTGTACAGAACCCTCAGAGCGCGAGATCTAATCGCACTTGTCCAGTTTGTCCAGTTTTTATTTTATGATAGCTAAACTATGCACGGACAACCCTCAAAGCGAATGAACTGTTCCCTCACAATCGAGATTGGAGAGCATGTTTTAACTGCTGAGTTCTAGACTGAAACGTGTTTATCACGTGCGAAAGCGGGATATGAGACCAGTTCAGAGGAAACAGAATGAGCGTATTCCACGACAAGTGTACGCCGCTGTGAGAGCGACTGCTTGTTGCGGCTATGGCTGGGAAGTGTCGGGGCATACGGTGGCCGCTGACAGAAACCTATGGGAGGGGCGCGACCCGGTGTGGACGGCTGGCGGGGTGTGGCGTGCAGCCAGTTATACGCGGCGCGTGCGGTCGGGAATCAATTTGCAGGCGCGTGCCGCGGCTCGCTTATCGCGAGGCGGCAGGCGTTTGTCAGGTGGCCTGAGCCCTGCCCTGGCCTGTTCTATTATAGCCTCACACTCCTCCAGTACGCTGCCCAGCTGGTCCTCTAACACCACTGACTCTTACTGGTCGAGCGAAATGTCATCCCCCACTGTACCCCCAGTCGGCAGTGTCCAAACAGAACCATTGTAGCGACTTTTAGAACACGACTGTTTCTGTTTTTGTTGTGGCCTTCAGTCCGAAGAACGGTTTCACGCACCTCTCCGTGCTACTCCACCAGTGCAACCCTCTTCGTCTCTGCGTAACTATCGCAACCTACATCCATCTAAACCAACTTGTTATATTCAAACTGTGGCTTCCTTCTACAGTTGTTAAACCCCACCGCCACACAGTTCCTTCACTTAAGGACGGAAAAGATCGAGCATAGTTTAACAAGAACATTCGGAAAATGTTAACGAAGCAAAGGCTGTTGCACTCTTGGTTCAAAAGAAAACGCTCGAATGACGGCGGGCAAAGCTTAGTCGAAATGCGTGCGTCTGTGAAAAGATCCATGCGCGAAGAATAAAACAACTACTAACGTCATAGAGTAGCAGAAGATCTGACAGAGAACCCGAGAAACTTCTGGCCCTATGTAAAGTCGCTAAGCCTGTTTAAAGCTTCCATCAAGTCATTCGTTGACCAGTCTGGTGTGGCAGCTGAAGACAGAAAAACTAATGCCAAACTTTTAAATAACGCATTTAACAAAATCGTCCACACAGGAGAATCGAACAGACCTGTATGGATGACATAGTAATAAGCATCTCTGGCGTAGAGAAACAACTGAAAGAGTTAAAATAAATAAGTTGCCACGTCCGGATGGAACCCCAATTCGGTTTTAGAAAGACTACTCTACACCAATGGCCCCTTACTTAGCTTGCTTTTGATCGCGAATCTCTCGCCTAATGCAAAGTCCCAAGCGACTGGAAGAATGCGCGAATGACTCTTGTATATAAGAATGGTAAAAGAACGAACCCGCAAAATTACAAAAATGGTTCAAATGGCTCTGAGCACTATGGGACTTAACATCTGAGGTCATCAGTCCCCTAGAACTTAGTACTACTTAAACCTAACTAACCTAAGGACATCACACACATCCATGCCCGAGGCAGGATTCGAACCTGCGACCGTAGCAGTCGCGCGGTTCCGAACTGAAGTGCCTAGAACTGCTCGGCCAACAAAATTACAAACCAGTATCCCTAACATCGATTTGCCGCAGAATGCTTGAACATATTCTGATTTCGAATGTAATACATTTTCTTCAGACAGAGAAGTTTATGTCCACAAACCAGCACTGTGGTGGAAACCATCACTTGTGTGAAATTAGCCTTCCCCCTTTCTCATATGATATAATGTGAACTATGGATAGAGGGCAACAGGTAGATTCCACAATCCTAGATTCCCGGAAAGCAATTGACACGGTCCCCACTACAGATTGTTAACGAAGTTGCGAGCATATGGGATATATTCCTAGATATATGAGTTGCTCGAAGACTTCTTGAGTAATAGCACCCAGTATTTTGTCTTCGGCGGCGAGTGTTCATCAGAGACAACGGTGTCGACAGGAGTGCCCCAGGGAAATGTGAGAGGACCGCTCTTGTTATCTATATACATAAACGACCTGGCAGACAGGGTGAGCAGCAATCTGGGGCTGTTCGCTGATGATGGTGTGGTGTGCGGGAAGATCCAAGATGACTTAGACAAAATTTCTAGCAGGTGTGATGAATGGCAGCCAGTTCTAAATGTATAATAATTTCAGTTAATGTGGATGTTTAGGGCAAACAAACCTTTAATGTTCGGACACAGTAGTGTCCTGCTTGACACCGTCACGTCATTTAAATATCTGGGCATAACGCTGCAAAACAATATGGAATGAAACAAGCATGTGAGGATTTTGGAAGGAAAGGCGAATGGTCGACTTCGGTTTACTGAGAGAAGTTTGGGAAAGTGTGATTCATCTATAAAGGAAACCGAATAAAGGGCGCTAGTGCGACCTGTTCAGGAGTACTGTTCGAATATTTGGGATCCCCGCTAGATCGGATTAAAGGAAGATATCAAAGCAGTTCAGAGGCGGGTTGCTGTATTTGTTACTGGTAGGTTCGAACAACACTCAAGTCTTATGGAGATGTTTCGGAAACTCAAATGGAAATTCCTGGAGGGATGATGATGTTCTTTTCGAGAAACACTACTGAGAAAATTCTGGGAGCCGGAATTTGAAGCTGACTGCCAGCAACTGCCAACCATTTACATTTCGAGCAAGGACCATGAATTTAGGGTTCATACGGTGGCATATATGCAATCGTATTTCCGTCGTTCTAGCTGCGAGTGGAACAGGACAGTAAACAACAAGTTGTGGTACAGTTTTCCTTCCACTACGCACCGTACGGTACCTTGCGGAGTATGTATGTAGATGTAGATGTTAGCAAACTGACAATTCCTTGAAGTCTCAGAATGAGTCCTACCAGCCGATCCCTTCCTTTAATCAAGTCATGCAATCAGTTTCTTTTTGAAACTTCCTGGCAGATTAAAACTATGTGCCCGACCGAGACTCGAACTCGGGACCATTGCCTTTCGCGGGCAAGTGCTCTACTAGCTGAGCTACCGAAGCACGACTCAGGCCCGATACTCACAGCTTTACTTCTGCCAGTACCTCGTCTCCTACCTTCCAAACTTTACAGAAGCTCTCCTGCGAACCTTGCAGAACTAGCACTCCTGAAAGAAGGGATATTGCGGAGACATGGCTTAGCCACAAGCTACCGAAGCACGACTCACGCCCGGTACTCACAGCTTTACTTCTGCCAGTACCTCGTCTCCTACCTTCCAAACTTTACAGAAGCTCTCCTGCGAACCTTGCAGAACTAGCACTCCTGAAAGAAAGGATATTGCGGAGACATGGCTTTCTTTCAAGAGCTCAGTTGGTAGAGCACTTGCCTGCGAAAGGCAAAGGTCCCGAGTTCGAGTCTCGGTCGGGCACACAGTTTTAATCTGCCAGGAAGTTTCATATCAGCGCACACTCCGCTGCAGAGTGAAAATCTCATTCTGAATTTCTTTTTGGTTCAAAAATGGTTCAAATGGCTCTGAGCACTATGCGACTTAACTTCTGAGGTCATCCGCCGCTTAGAACTTAGAGCTAATTAAACCGAACTAACCTAAGGACATCACACACATCCATGCCCGAGGCAGGATTCGAACCTGCGACCGTAGCGGTCGCTCGGTTCCAGACTGTAACGCCTAGAACCGCACAGCCACTCTGGCCGGCTAATTTCTTTTTCGCTCATACGATTCATTACCTTCTTATTTGTTATTAGAGCTATACCAAACACGGAATCGAATTTGCAGACAAGACTAGAGAAATGGAAGATGAAGTAGACGAAAATGAGATGGCGCCTGCGATATTACGAGAAGAATTTACCAAAGCACTGAAAGACTGAAGTCGAAACTGGACTAGATGACATTCCCATAGAATTACTAAGATCTCTGGAAGACTCAACCTGTCATGAAAAATCTATATTTGTGGGACATACAAAATACCCTCATATTTCAAGGAGAATGTAGTAATTACAATTCCAAAGAAGGTGAAAGATATGAATGTTACCGAACTATAAGTGTAATAAGTCATGATTTGCAAGATATTGACACTAATGGTTAAGTAAGACATATGAAGATTCGTAGAAGCCGATCTTGGGGAAGCTTTGTTTCAGCAACCCATGGGGCACTGCCCAGCATACACATTATCTTAAACATAGAGGGAGGAAAGGTAAACCTACATTCATAAAGCTGCTCAAGTTGTACAAATCATTTAATAATGGTGATTGAAAAGCACTTTTTCGTACTCTAAAGGCAGCAGGGGAAGAATGCGGGGACTGAAGGGTTACCTATATGTCATACAGAAACCAGACTGCCTTCATCAGAGTTGAAGAACACGAAAGAGAGTTAGTTAAGAATGGATTGACACAGTGTTGTAGCTCATCCCTGATGTCATCCAATCTGTGCGCTGACAAGGCTATGAAGGAAATCGAGGCAAAATTAGGAAAAAGTGAAAAACAGGTGTCAAACAAATAACACACCTTACACTGAATTCCTGTAACAATTCTAGTTAAATCGATATGCACACGACATAGTTACATGAAACTGTACAAATTTTATTAATACACAGATCGAATAACCAAGCCAGCATTTCGTGAATATAAGCCACTAACACTCACACGAGTAATCTCATTTAAGTAATATCCCAGACACGAGCTACGAGATGCAGCTCCGTTTGGCTGAAACATTCACAGTGGGACATCTAGCAGACTCAATGAGACACAAGAGCCACTGTGCAGACCGCCAGTAAAAGCCGCTGCCCTTGTCCCTGCTTTTTAGGCAAACTTTTCGGAAAGCCTTTCTACAGGAACATGGCAGGAGATGACAAACGTCCGGAGAAATCCAACTCAGAACTTTGGTGACTCACTGTAGCCACCTGTGTTGACACTCGCATACTGTTTATCTCAGTATTATGCAGCAGAAGTTAAACTCCGGCCTACAAAAGAAACGATGCCTTTGATAGGCTACAAAAAATTCTAGTGGGTGGAGTTACAACAAGTATGAACACTTTGATTGGCCAGAAAGAAAACACGTGGCTACCAGATTTGATATAGGCAAACTGTAAAGAGAAAAAATGGTTTTTTCTCTTGCAGCAAATCATGGAGTATTTAAGTAAGGCGACTCGTGCCGCGCTGAGAAGATTGCTAGAGTCATCATGTAAACACTTGTTCTTAGGTTCATCTGAACTCGTAAGGAGTTAAACTGAAGTCTCCTCCTACAGAGAATCACACCGAACACTGAAAATTAATGCTTGCGAGTGATTTGAGGGCAACGATTCCAGCCAAAAAGCGTGTACAATGCCAATTAACATAGTTAGGGAATAACTAGGAGTGTCAGCTTCACCTAAGACATCAGACTGGAGTTTAACACTCGAGAGAGATTTAGAATGGATTCTCAGGTTCACAGCTCATGCCGACAGCAGCTACTGCCGCCGCCAACAAAAGGTAAACACGCGAGCTCATGCTACACCAGTCAGTGATAGTCAGTTGACACCCAGGACTGTAGTCATCTCCGTCTCTCTTTTTTTTTTTTTGTACATTCAACCATGACCTGCTGTTGTTGAGGCCTTCAGTCCTGAGACTGGTTTGATGCAGCTCTCCACGCTACTCTACCATGTGCAAGCTTCTTCATCTCCCAGTATCTACTGCAACCTACATCCTTCTGAATCTGCTTAGTGTATTCATCTCTTCGTCTCCCTCTACGATTTTTACCCTCCACGCTACCCTTCAATACTAAATTGGTGATCCCTCGATGCCTCAGAACTTGTCCCACCAAACGATCCCTTCTCCTAATCAAGTTGTACCACAAACTCCTTTACTTCTCAATTCTATTAAATATCTCCTCATTAGTTATGTGACCTACCCATCTAATCTTCAGCATTCTTCTGAGGCACCACATTTTGAATGCTTCTATTCTCTTCTTGTCCGAATTATTTATCGTCTATGTTTCACTTCCATACATGGCTACTCTCCATACGAATACTTTCAGAAACGACTTCCTGACACTTAAATCTATACTCGATGTTAACAAATTTCTCTTCTTCAGAAACGCTTTCCTTGCCATTGCCAGTCTACATTTTATATTCTCTCTACTTCGACCATCATCAGTTATTTTGCTCCCCAAATAGCGAAACCCCTTTACTACTTTAAGTGTTTCATTACCTAATCAGATTCCCTCAGCATCACCCGACTTAATTAGACTACATTCCATTATCCTCGTTTTGCTTTTGTTGATGTTCATCTTATATTCTCCTTTCAAGACACAGTCCCTTCCGTTCAACTGCTCTTCCAAGTCCTTTGCTGTCTCTGATAGTCGCTTTTCTTTCATGTTTCTCGACTCTTATAACTGCCGTCTGGTTTCTGTACAAATTGTAAATAGCCTTTCGCTCCCTGTATTTTACCTCTGCCACCATTAAAATTTGAAAGAGAGTATTACAGTCAACATTGTCAAAAGCTTTCTCTAAGTCTACAAATGCTAGAAACGTAGGTTTGCCTTTCCTTAATCTTTCTTCTAAGATAAGTCGTAGGGTCAGTTTTGCCTCACCTGTTCCAACATTTCTACGGAATCCAAACTGATCTTCCCCGAGGTCGCCTTCTACCAGTTTTTCCATTCGTTTGTAAAGAATTCGCGTTAGTTCTTTGCAGCTGTGATTTATTAAACTGACAGTTCGGTAATTTTCACATCTGTCAACACCTGCTTCCTTTGGGATTGGGATTATTATATTCTTTTGAAGTCTGAGGGTATTTCTCCTGTCTCGTACATCTTGCTCACCAGATGGTAGAGTTTTGTCAGAACTGGGTCTCCCAAGGCTGTCAGTAGATCTAATGGAATGTTGTCTACTCCCGGGGCCTTGTTTCGACTCAGGTCTTTCAGTGCTCTGTCAAACTCTTCACGCAGTATCGTATCTCCCATTTCATCTACATCCTCTTCCATTTCCACAATATTGTCCTCAAGTACATCGCCCTTGTATAGATACTCTATATGCTCCTTCCACCTTCTTTGCTTAGAACTGGGTTTCCATCTGAGTTCTTGATATACATAGAAGTGGTTCTCTTTTCTCCTAAGGTCTCTTTAATTTTCCCGTAGGCAGTATCTATCATACCGCTAGTGAGATAAGCCTGTACATCTTTACATTTGTCCTCTAGGCATCCCTGCTTAGCCATTTTGCACTGCCTGTCGATTTTATTTTTGAGACGTTTGTATTCCTTTTTGCCTGCTTCATTTACTGCGTTTTTATATTTTCTCCTTTCATCAATTAAATTCAATATTTCTTCTGTTACCCAAGGATTTCTACTAGCCCTCGTCTTTTTACCTACTTGGTCCTCTACTGCTTTCACTACTTCATCCCTCAAAGCTACCCATTCTTCTTCTACTGTATTTCTATCACCCATTCCTGTCAATTGTTCCTTTATGCTCTTCCTGAAACTCTGTGCAACCTCTGGTTTAGTCAGTTTATCAAGGTCCCATCTCCTTAAATTCCCACCTGTAGTTAAACATATTCACGATTGTTGGACATAATTGAAGCAGAAACATGAGATATCCCATTTAACGAAAAGAATTGATCAGCCACTGTAGAGTGCTTTATAACCTAAACCTATTGATTTGTTTTAAATCTGCACTTCTTTCTAGTGGCTGTTTACCAACTCCTATTCATTAACTGGTTATTTTAATTATGCATTTTTTCTTAATATCTATGGCCCCAACTTTTTTAAATTTGTTTGAATTTCATTGACCCCAGACATGGTCATCAAACATCTTACTACTAAAGAACCTTAGAATACTTAGGAATTTCATTTCACAGTTGTGAACACGCCATATCAATATTTTACCATCCTGTACGTATTATTATGTGTCATGAAGTCATGCTTAGAGTAAAAATAAAACTTAATAACGAAAATCTAATATTTTAGTTTTTTGATAACATACGAGAACAGTTACTCCTGAACCCAAGCACTAATTTCTGTTAGCGATAATATTTCCTTTACAGGGAGTGCCGTGGAACTGACATTGAGCTCATTGTCTGATTACATCACAGCCCACACTGCTGCACTCTTATGAACTCTGCATGCGTGAGATGGTATCTTTCTACCTTGCAGGCCGTAGGTTCAACACTAAACTCCTAAAACGCTCATAGAGCGTCCTCGCGCAACTGTGATAGGTAGACAGATCAGAACCAGTCTCACACATGTTGGAAGAGGATTAAAGTTATGGTTGGAAAAAATCAAAACTTTGTGGTTTACCAAAGACATTCTGTCACAGACGTCGCAGGACTTGGAAGATCATAAGAGAGAGGAAAGCATATTAAGTTTTAACGATCGGTCTATGATGTCATCATTAGAGACAGAGCACAAGCTCTGATATGACGAGGCTGGGGAAGGACTCTGACGCTTTCCTCTCGAAAAAACCGTTACGGAATTCGACTAAATAGAACTATGGAACCTGTAAGAGTCGTATTTCTGGTTGTCCAAATAGGGAGTGGAATCCTTCTCCTCGAAAATGCAAGCGGCTTCATCAATGACCTGCGTCAGTCAGTGTATTTGAACTGGTCTGTGATGCGTCTTTTTTTCTTTAATATACTTCTCGATACATTCAAATAAATATATAATCCAACCCTTTGATAATCTTCAGAGATCATAATTTTGATATTTGTATACCATTAAGTAAACAGTAAACAATTATTTTATTTAGGTTCAATTATAAAAATGTGCAACAAGCATTTATTTCAAACTGTGATAATGATATTTTTTCAAATGTTCAGAAGACGCCCATAATAATAACAATAAAATAACAGCAATTATTCCTATCATTATTGCAATTTTTTGATGATCATTTAGAAACATTTGTAAAGTCAATGTTCTAATGCATTAATCACATGTGACTATCTCTGCATGCGTAAATCTACGTATCTTAACACCTTTGAAGCGCAAGATATACATCGGCAGACTTCTCTGTCTAATTTTATGCCGCGTTTTATCATCTGTTGTGTATTAACGGTTGTAAGTTACTGTTTACAAGGGATATTAGCTGCCAGAGTGTGTAAAGACAGATAACTGTATAGAAATATTATACCAAGTTATTTATGTCATTTATTGTGTTCATCTTACTAAAGAAATAAACAGTGGAAAACATGAACAAAGGCTCTGTACCTATTTATTCGGATGTTAATTCATGAAATGGAAAACCCGAATCTGTCCTCTTAAAACAAGAATCAACAAATTAGATGTTGAGCAAATAAAAGGGAACTTCGGGAGAACTACAGTGAAGGAACAATATGAGTAAATTAAATATTTACAAAAAATGCTTTTCTGCTATATAATAATAATTCGCTACTCCTTTGTAAGTTGTGTTAAGCAGAAAAAACCAATGCTCCCTATGGATATCTGCTAAACAGTTTCAGACATTGATTTTTTTTAACGAATCACAAAACACAGGTGCGGTTACATTCTGGGCCAAGCACAGCTATCGGTCGCCCCAGTGGGTGGCTAGGTAATTAGAGTATTACAACGATAATTAATACTGTCAGATGGAAGAGAGAAACAACAGCATGCAATAGACACAAGTCTGACTGAGACAAGAAAGCCAGAATTCAATATAAGCAAACATTAAAAAGCAGTAGCAAAATTAGGAAGAGCGTGAGGGCGGGGGGGGGGGGGGGGGGAGGGGGGACGGTGGGGGATGACCACCCTGTGAATGTTCGGCGCTGGAATGACCTAGCAGAACAAGGCATCTGCCGAGGGAAACGTAATAAAGTTCACTTCTAACGGAGACCTGGCTGCTTTGGCTTCTCATGTAGACTAGGAAGCCTATAAACAAAGAGATAGAGCGGCCAGCGTCACTGTTGCTACAAATACGGAAAAAATGTGTCCACAACTGCTTCGTGTCATTTGGAATGCCGAAACCGAAGTAAAGCGTGTTGTTCAAGACCGTAATGAAAATAAGAAATTCGGAGGAATTACTTTTCAGCACATCCTCGTGTTTTGAAACAGTAAAGCTGTTTTCTCGTTATACAGCACTTGGTTTTGCTGTCAGTTCTTATAGCCGTCCACACTAAGTAAGTTACAGAAAACAAAAATAAAAAATAGACACAGCAAGTTAATTTAACAAACACGAGAGGAAATGTGCCTGCAGCCTTTATTAACGTGGTTGTATTTTATTAAGACGACGTTCTGGCGTCAAGGATGGCCCCTCACCAAGAATCAAGTACCTGTGCAATGTCTTCGAAGTGGGAAAATGGTGTGTGAAAGGGGGGGGGGGGGGAGAGGAGTAGAATAAGGTAGTATTTGGAACTTGACTCTCCTACGTTGGATTGGAGCCGCCCGTTCCTCATTTTACCACTTAAGAAGAGATTCACGAAAGCATCTGTTTCGGTAAGTACTTGGTTTATATCGTAAATGGGTGGTTGTAATCAAAGTGTAGCTACTCTTAAAGGTGCAGTGTAGGCTTTATTTATCGTTGTTGTTGTTGTTGTTGTTGTTGTGGTCTTCAGTCCTGAGACTGGTTTGATGCAGCTCTCCATACTACTCTATCCTGTGCAAGCTTCTTCATCTCCCAGTACCTACTGCAACCTACATCCTTCTGAATATGCTTAGTGTATTCATCTCTTGGTCTCCCCCTGTGATTTTTACCCTCCACGCTGCCCTCCAATACTAAATTGGTGATCTCTTGATGCCTCAGAACATGTCCTACCAACCGATCCCTTCTTCTGGTCAAGTTGTGCCACAAACTTCTCTTCTCCCCAATCCTATTAAATACTTGATCATTAGTTATGTGATCTACCCATCTAATCTTCAGCATTCTTCTGTAGCACCACATTTCAAAAGCTTCTATTCTCTTCTTGTCTAAACTATTTACCGTCCATGTTTCGCTTCCATATATGGCTACACTCCATACAAATACTTTCAGAAATAACTTCCTGACACTTAAATCTATACTCGATGTTAACAAATTTCTCTTCTTCAGAAACGCTTTCCTTGCCATTGCCAGTCTACATTTTATATCCTCTCTACTTCGTCCATCATCAGTTATTTTGCTCCCCAAATAGCAAAACTCCTTTACTACTTTAAGTGTCTCATTTCCTAATCTAATACCCTCAGCATCACCCGACTTAACTCGACTACATTCCATTATCCTCGTTTTGCTTTTGTTGATGTTCATCTTATATCCTCCCTTCAAGACACCATCCATTCCGTTCAACTCCTCTTCCAAGTCCTTTGCTGTCTCTGACAGAATTACAATGTCATCGGCGAACCTCAAAGTTTTTATTTCTTCTCCATGGATTTTAATACCTACTTCAAATTTTTCTTTTGTTTCCTTTACTGCTTGCTCAATATAGAGATTGAATAACATCGGGGAGAGGCTACAACCCTGTCTTACTCCCTTCCCAACCACTGCTTCCCTTTCATGTCCCTCAACTCTTATAACTGCCATCTGGTTATTTATCGTATGACACCGAAATTTGGTATATATGCTAACTCGTTAATGCAGAACCGATTTACTCTAGGAAAAAATTTAGTTCCAATATTGGCCACCAGTGGAAATCTGGCGCTGTACACTGTTTGTACAACTGTACAAAATCCACGCAGTCATTTGACAAGCCATAACGTGAGAACAGTACGGTTATCGAGAACAAATACTGCGCCGTTAGCGAAACTGCCTTATGTGAACGTCAGCAGTTACAGTACTACATTGAGAGAGTACCGTCGACTCAAAGATCTGAGGAGAAGCTCTAAATCATTGAAAGTTTTTAAGAAGGTGATGATGATGAAATTCGAAAACATGGGTGGGCTTGATGTGGCACTTTAGAGGAGGAAGGCGTCCTATCCCTGTGGAAGTCATCGACGAGATTCGTGTAGGTGCAACTGAGCATGCACGCTGGCAGTGCTTACGCTAAGGCGAGAATTGTCCATCTGATGGTAAACATATGGAAAGTTTTGCGGTCCATTTTACACTGGTATCAGTAAAAGACCCAGACGGAGCAGCAAGAAACCTCACGATTAGCAGCAACGTTCTGCATTTTCTCTTAGGTTTCTGGCACGAATCGAAGTTGCTAATATGTGGCCGGGAAATATTCTGTGTAGTGGCGGGGCACATTTTACACAGAACTGCTGGATTTGGGGCATTGTTAAACTGCGTGTTCTACCCAAAGAGCCACTGCGCTCGCCGAATATGACTGTGCGGTGTGGATTTACCCAGAGGGCCTGTCAGGTAAACCTTGACGTCTGCACGTTATCGAGACCTCCTTGAACACCATGGGATTCCTGCTTTAGTAGAGTTCAGCTGTGTAGAAACCATTGTTTCCATGCAAGATGGAGCAACACATCACATCGCTCGCCCAGTGAAAGATCTGCTGTACGCAAACTTCGACGAAGGTGTTATCTCCAGAGGTTTTCAAAATGCATGGCCTGCAAAATCACTTGATATGAATCCCCTCATTTTCGGCTTTAAGGATATCTAACAGAATGCGTTTCTTAGGGGCACATTCTGTTTCTACCTGATGTGAAGGCCAGTATAAAGGAACACGTGGCCCAGATTCCTCTGGAATTTCTGCGAGCAACTGCTGATAAATTCGTTTTATAGGTGCAGCATCACGTAGACGTCTCCGGTGCTGATATTGAACATATTGTGTAAGCGATGGTTAATAATAAAATCAACATCATGCCTTTCTCGCTTGTTTGCCCTTTTATGCGCACGTCCTGTTCCTAATTCATTACATATGCAGATACTTTTATACGTGTTTCTTCCATTCACAGCGCCAGATTTGCAAATGGTCGCCGAAATTGGAACGATTTTTTTCCAACCTAAATCGGTTCCTCATTAACGCATCAGAATAACTAGTAAGTTTCACTGCCATACGATAAGTATAGCCCACACCGGATCTCTGTGTGTAGCTGCGCTATATTACAACCACCCGTTTCAAGTGAGATATCTTTGCAGTGACTATTAACGTTAAAAAAGCTTCACATCTGATTTACTGCACTCCTATTCATAATACGTGATATGTGATGAAAACTATTTTATTTTTGGAACCACTTAGAGTTCTAGCGAGTGAAGAGATTGAAGGGGACCGGCCAGTGTGGCCGTGCGGTTAAAGGCGCTTCAGTCTGGAACCGCGTGACCGCTACGGTCGCAGGTTCGAATCCTGCCTCGGGCATGGATGTGTGTGATGTCCTTAGGTTAGTTAGGTTTAATTAGTTCTAAGTTCTAGGGGACTAGTGACCTCAGCAGTTGAGTCCCATAGTGCTCAGAGCCATTTTTTTTTTTTTTTTTTTTGTGATTACATTTTCACGCAATTTGGGTGCGTAGATCCTGAGAAATCAGTACCCACAGCAACCAGCTCTGGCCGTAATAACGGCCTTGATAAGCCTGTGCATCGAGTCAAACAGAGCTTGGATGGCGTGTACAGGTACAGCTGCCCATGCAGCTTCAACACGATACCGCAGTTCATGAAAAGTAATCACTGGCGTATTGTGACGAGCCAGTTGCTCGGCCACCATTGACCAGACGTTTTCAATTGCTGAGAGATCTGGAGAATGTGCTGGCCAGGGCAGCAGTCGAATATTTTCTGTATCCAAAAAGCCCGTTCAGGACCTGCAACATGCGGTCGTGCATTATCCTGTTGAAATGTAGGGTTTCGCAGGGATCGAATGAAGGATAGGGCCACGGGTCATAACACATCTGAAATATAACGT
Organism: Schistocerca americana; assembly: GCF_021461395.2. Classification (NCBI taxonomy): domain Eukaryota; kingdom Metazoa; phylum Arthropoda; class Insecta; order Orthoptera; family Acrididae; genus Schistocerca; species Schistocerca americana. The sequence continues at coordinate 230,638,736 of NC_060123.1, forward strand.
CTACTGTTCAAAGTGCCCTCAATCCGAACAACAGGTGACGAGACGTGTAACCAATGGCACCCCGTACCATCACGCCGGGTGATACGCCAGTTTGGCGATGACGAAATCACGCTTCCAATGTGCATTCCCGGCGATGTCGCCAAACACGGATGCGACCATCATGATGCTCTAAACAGAACCTGGATTCATCCGAAAAAATGACGTTTTGCCATTCGTGCACCCAGGTTCGTCGTTGAGTACACCATCGCAGGCGCTCCTGTCTGTGATGCAGCGTCGAGGGTAACCGCAGCCATGGTCTCCAAGCTGATAGTCCATGCTGCTTCAAACGTCGTCGAATTGTTCGTGCAGATGGTTGTTGCCTTGCAAACGTCCCCATCTGTTGACTCAGGGATCCAGACGTGGCTGCACGATCCGTTACAGCCATGCGGATAAGATGCCTGTCATCTCGACTGCTAGTGATACGAGGCCGTTGGGATCCAACACGGCATTCCGTATTACCCTCCTGAACCCATCGATTCCATATTCTGCTGACAGTCATTGGATCTCGACCAACGCGAGTAACAATGTCGCGATACGATAAACCGCAATCGCGATAGGCTACAATCCGACCTTTATCAAAGTCGGAAACGTGATGGTACACATTTCTCCTCCTTACACCAGGCAACGCCGGTCAACTGCTGTTTGTGTATGAGAAATCGGTTGGAAACTTCCCTAACGTCAGCACGTTGTAGCTGTCGCCACCGGCGCCACCCTTGTGTGAATGCTCTGAAAAGCTAATCATTTGCATATCACAGCATCTCCTTCCTGTCGGTTAAATTTGGCGTCTGTAGCACGTCATCTTCGTGGTGTAGCAATTTTAATGGCCAGTAGTGTATGTATCGCGCTATCTTCGTCTCGGTGGGCGTAATCGTGTGTAATTGATGTTCTGAAATAGAAAGGATGTGAAATAAATTTGATTTTCGAAGTCTGTTACTTGATGTTGAAACCATGTAAATAAGCCGGAATATTTTCCTCCTAAGTTTCCAGCAGACGTATCATTTCTTTCATATGTAGAACAGCTTTAATTTTATTCGCGTGACTATGAATGAGACGACGTTACTTGACATGACTTACCGGTGTTGGAATTTTTTCAGATTTATTACTTTTCGAACTAAACGCAATTTTACGAATATTTATCGACATTTAAATAAACACCCGATGTTACAAGAGATTTTCAAAGTTTTGGTATTGACTCTACCAAAATTATATGTGTAATATCTTAGCTTCCCCATGAACCATGGACTTTGCCGTTGGTGGGGAGGGTTGCGTGCCTCAGCGATACAGATTGCCGTACCGTAGGTGCAACCACAACGGAGGGGTATCTCTTGAGAGGCCAGACAAACGTGTGGTTCCAGAAGAGGGGCAGCAGCCTTTTCAGTAGTTGCAGGGGCAACAGTCTGGATGATTGACTGACATGGCCTTGCAACATTAACCAAAACGACCTTGCTGTGCTGGTACTGCGAACGGCTGAAAGCAAGGGGAAACTACGGCCGTAATTTTTCCCGAGGGCATGCAGCTTTACTGTATGGTTAAATGATGATGGCGTCCTCTTGGATAAAATATTCCGGAGGTAAGATAGTCCCCCATTCGGATCTCCGGGCGGGGACTACTCAAGAGGACGTCGTTATCAGGAAAAAGAAAACTGGCGTTCTACGGATCGGAGTGTGGAACGTCAGATCCCTTAACCGGGCAGGTAGATTAGAAAATTTAAAAAAGGAAATGGATAGGTTAAAGTTAGATACAGTGGCAATTAGCGAAGTTCGGTGGCAGGAGGAACAAGACTTTTGGTCAGGTGAATACAGGGTTATAAACACACAATAAAATAGGGGTAATGCAGGAGTAGGTTTATTAATGAATAAAAAAATAGGTTTGCGGGTAAGCTACTACAAACAGCATAGTGACCGCATTATTATGGCCAAGGTCGACACGAAGCCCACTTCTACTACAGTAGTAGTTTATATGCCAACTAGCTCTGCAGATGATGAAGAAATTGAAGAACTGTATGATGATATAAAAAAAATTATTCAGGTAGTGAAGGGAGGCGAAAATTTAATAGTCATGGGTGACGGGAATTCGAGAGTAGGAAAAGGGAGAGAAGGAAACGTAGTAGGTGAATATGGATTGGGGGACAGAAATGAAAGAGGAAGCCGCCTGCTGGAGTTTTGCACAGAGCATAACTTAATCATAACTAACACTTGGTTCAAGATTCATGAAAGAAGGTTGTATACATGGAAGAATCCTGGAGATACTAGAATGTATCAGATAGATTATATAATGGTAAGACAGAGATTTAGAAACCAGGTTTTAAATTGTAAGACATTTCCAGGGGCAGATGTGGACTATCTATTGGTTATGAACTGTAGATTAAAACTGAGGAAACTGCAAAAAGGTGGGAATTTAAGGAGATGGGACCTGGATAAACTGAAAGAACCAGAGGTTTTACAGAGTTTCAGGGAGAGCATAAGGGTACAATTGACAGGAATGGGGGTAAGGAGTATAGTGGAAGAAGAATGGGTAGCCCTGAGGGATGAAGTAGTGGAGGCAGCAGAGGATCAAGTAGGTAAAAAGACGAGGGCTAGTAGAGCTCCTTGGGTAACAGAAGAAATATTGAACTTAATTGATGAAAGGAGAAAATATAAAATGCCGTAAATGAAACAGGCAAAAAGGAATACAGACGTCTCAAAAATGAGATCGACAGGAAGTACAAAATGGCTAAGTAGGGATGGCTAGAGGACAAAAGTAAGGGTGTACAGGCTTATCTCACTAGGGGTAAGATAGATACTGCCTACAGGAAAATTAGAGAGACCTTTGGAGAAAAGAGAACCACTTGTATGAATATCAAGATCTCAGATGGAAACCCAGTTCTAAGCAAAGAAGGGAAAGCAGAAAGGTGGAAGGATTATATAGAGGGTCTATACAAGGGCGATGTACTTGAGGACAATATTATGGAAATGGAAGAGGATGTAGATGAAGATGAAATGAGAGATACGATACTGAGTGAAGAGTTTGACAGAGCACTGAAAGACCCGAGTCGAAACAAGGCCCCGGGAGTAGACCACATTCCATTAGAACTACTGATGGCCTTGGGAGAGCCAGTCATGACAAAACTCTACCATCTGGTGAGCAAGATGTATGAGACAGGCGAAATACCCACAGACTTCAAGAAGAATATAATAATTCCAATCCCAAAGAAAGCAGGTGTTGACAGATGTGAAAATTACCGAACTATCAGTTTAATAAGTCACAGCTGCAAAATACTAACACGAATTCTTTACAGACGAATGGATAAACTAGTAGAAGTCACCCTCGGGGAAGATCAGTTTGGATTGCGTAGAAATTTTGGAACAGGTGAGGCAATACTGACCTTACAACGTATCTTAGAAGAAAGATTAAGGAAAGGCAAACCTACGTTTCTAGCATTTGTAGACTTAGAGAAAGCTTTTGACAATGTTGACTGGAATACTCTCTTTCAAATTCTAAAGGTGCCAGGGGTAAAATACAGGGAGCGAAAGGCTATTTACAATTTGTACAGAAACCAGATGGCAGTTATAAGAGTCGAGGGACAGAAAGGGTTGGGAAGGGAGTGGGACAGGGTTGTAGCCTCTCCCCGATGTTATTCAATCTGTATATTGAGCAAGCAGTAAAGGAAACAAAAAAATTCGGAGTAGGTATTAAAATCCATGGAGCAGAAGTAAAAACTTTGAGGTTCGCCGATGACATTGTAATTCTATCAGAGACAGCAAAGGACTTGGAAGAGCAGTTGAACGGAATGGACAGTGTCTTGAAAGGAGAATATAAGATGAACATTAACAAAAGCAATACGAGGATAATGGAATGTGGTCGAATTAAGTCGGGTGATGCCGAGGGAATTAGATTAGGAAACGAGACACTTAAAGTAGTGACGGAATTTTGCTATTTGGGGAGCAAAATAACTGATGATGGTCGAAGTAGAGAAGATATAAAATGTAGACTGGCAATGGCAAGGAAAGCGTTTCTGAAGAAGAGAAATTTGTTAACATCGAGTATAGATTTAAGTGTCAGGAAGTCGTCTCTGAAAGTATTTGTATGGAGTGTAGCCATGTATGGAAGTGAAACATGGACGATAAACAGTTCGAACGGGAAGAAAATAGAAGCTTTCGAAATGTGGTGCTACAGAAGAATGCTGAAGATTAGATGGGTAGATCACATAACTAATGATGAAGTATTGAATAGAATTGGGAAGAAGAGTAGTATGTGGCACAACTTGACAAAAAGAAGGGACCGGTTAGTTGGACATGTTCTGAGGCATCAAGGGATCACAAATTTAGCATTTGAGGGCAGGGTGGAGGGTAAAAATCGTAGAGGGAGACCAAGAGATGAATACACTAGGCAGATTCAGAAGGATGTGGGTTGCAGTAAGTAATGGGAGATGTAGAAGCTTGCACAGGATAGGGTAGCATGGAGAGCTGCATCAAACCAGTCTCAGGACTGAAGAAAACAACGTCTCAGCTTAAAATAAGACTGTTCAGAACATCAGAGCCTCATGCAACTCAGGTACAGATGATCGAATGTTTGTTAAGATGGTAAAAAACACAGAATAATATACATGGATAAGAAAAGTATGTTGGAATGAAAATAAACTGATTATACTGCTGAATTTTCATATTTTCTATGAACACATTGCTAGAAAATCATATAGTTAGTTAACCGTTGTGAAAGAAACAAAGTACTTATTCGCAATCGCGTAGGCGGAACATGCGAGAAATGCTAGTTATCGGTTGTGATAAATACAGTAGAGGAAATCTACAGCCTGTGTGTGATTCGAACCTTTGCTTATTTCTCATTTGTAAGTTCCTTACTTTCCACTTACGTGACAATCATTTCTAGTAACGCCCTCACATTATCTCTTTGAACAGGCATCGCTCTGAACGTTCTGAAAACGGCTCTATTGTGGTCCATTGTCGGACTTCACCTATATGTACATTTACGTGGATACTCCGCAAATCACACGTAAGTGCCTGGCAGTTGGTTCATCGTACTACCTTCACAATAATTCTCTATTATTCCAATCCCGAACAGCGTGCGCATAAAACGAACACCTATATCTCTCCATGCGAGCTCTTATTTCCCTTATTTTATTATGATGATCGTTTCTCTCTGCGTAGGTCGGCGTCAACAAAATATTTTCGCTTTCGGAGCAGAAAGTTAATGATTGAGACTTCGTGAGAAGATACCGCCGCAACGAAAAACGCCTTTGTTTTAGTGTTCTCCACCCCACATCCTGTTTCATGTCCGTGACCCATGACCTCTCTCCCATATTTCGGCATAATGCAAAACTTGCTGCTTTTGTTTGATCTTGTTCGATGTACTCCGCTAATCCTATCTAGTAAGGATCCCAGACCGCGTTGCAGTACTGCGAAAGAGGACGGACAAGCGCAGTATAGGAAGAATTTAGTAGATCTGTCACATTTACTAAGTGTTCAGTCAATAAAACGCAGTTTCCTTCCCCACAATAGTTTTCATGTATTCTTTCCAATTTAAATTATTCGTAATTGTAATTCCTAGGTGTTTAGTTGCATTTACGGTCATTAGATTTGACTCATTTACCGTGCAACCGGAGTTGAACGGATTCCTTTAAGCACTCCTATGGATGACCTCACACTTTTCATTATTTAGGGTCAATCTCCAGTTTACGCACCATTAGATGTCTTTCCTGGGCATCGCCATTGCCGCAGTGGATACACCGGTTCCCGTGAGATCACCGAAGTTAAGCGCTGTTGGTTTCACAGCACACTGCCATCGATTGTATTTCCATTACTAGGGGGCAGAGAAGGCATTGACTGCGTCTTGCCGTTAGCGTACATCACATACGACCAGAATCTTTTTGGATTCTCCACCAGGTTTCGACACGAAGTTTCATTGTGGAAACTATTGTGAGCATCTCGCATTGACGTCCGCATTAAATTTCGAGCTTCTCTAAAAGATCGTCAGTCCTGGAGATTTGTGTTCGTTTGAATCTGGCATGATTTTTCATTGTTTCTGCAACAGTGTTCTGGGCTATTTTGTGTACTAAGGGATATCAGATACGTCGTTTGTTAATTTATTTGGTATAAATCTCTCAATCGCTGTCGATACTATTTCTTTGAATTCAAGCCACGACTAGTCTATACTTACATTGTTAAATTCGAAGGAATGGAGATCGCTTCTCAACAAGTCACCAAGTGAATTTTTATCTTTTTTTAGTTTTTTTTTCGTTCAATTTTGGAGGATTTGGGGGTTACAATATTCGGTCCCTCTACAACAAGGCTATGTTCACTAAACCTTGCGTCCGTTTTGATGCTCATTACTAGCTCAAGATTATTTGTTGCTAAGAGGTCAAGTGCATTTTCAGAATGGTTTACTATTCGCGTCGGCTCATAAACTAATTGTTCGAAATAATTACCAGAGAATGTCTTTAGCACAATTTCGGATGTTGTTTTATGAGTATCTCCGGAATTGAATATGTATTTTCGCCAACATATCGAGGGTAAATTAAAGTAACAATCAAGTATAATTGAATGAGTCAGTTACGTGTTTGAAATTAAACTCAAGTTTCTTTGAACATATTAGTAATTATGTCATCTGCGTCGGGAGGTCGGTAAAAGGATCATATCATTATTTTATTCTGGTTGCCAAAAATGACCTCCGTCCACACTAACTCACAGGAACTATCTGCTTCAATTTCGCTACAAGATAAACTACTTCTAACGCCACCGCCAACAGCGTTTAGCCTATCTTTTCGGAACACAGGTTAGGTTCTTCGGAAAAATATCGGCAAAACTTACCTCCAGCTTTAGACAATTTTCCTGTCGAATGTGCTGCAAATGGTGAAATCTACTTTTATCTCGCAAACAAGACTGGTAGCATGTTAACAGAATCTTCCTTCTGTTCTTGGTAGAACAACTACATAACTTCTTTTAGCTGCTCGAAACCATAGAGAATCTCTTCTGATCCTAAACGACGAACATTGTTTGTACCAACGTGACCCATCACCTGCGGTTAGCATCCGCAAGGACCCTTTCCATATATGGAATGACTCCTTGCGGTATGCCCACGGAGTACACATTGGCTTTCGTCCCCTCCTTGGCAGCCATGTCCCTAAGGGGCACCATAACGCGCCTAACGTTGGAGCTCCCACTACCAACAACCCCATCCACTATGATTGCTTGGACCTTGCAGGGACTGCATCTGGCTGAGGGACAGTGTCAGCTACAGACAGTACATGGAACTTCTTTGTCTGAATAACCAGGCAGGCCTTACGTTCAGCTCCCTGGGAAGTCTTTCACCGCCTGCCACGTCGAGGCGACCTTCCACTCGACCACGGTCGATTGGTCAACTGCAGTGCGAGCAGTAATTGCGCTGGTCGCCTGTGCGGACCGATAGGGGGACTCAGACGTGATGGACGTCCGTTGGATTTTCACGGTCGGCCACTCAACAGAGCTGCCCATCCACTGCAGTTTCAAGCTGTGTAACTGAAACCATCACAGTCTGGAGCTGAGAGCGAAATGACACCGACTCCGCTGGCATCCACACACAGCAAACACAATCCCTATACATACTAAAGGCCATGGAAAATTACAGTACACTGACAAACAAGGACAATCGACACGCAGTATAGACCTCTGCTGTGGACACAAGGGAAAAACCAGGAACTGTGTACAATAAATTAGATTAATACTCAAAGATTCAAAAACTGAACTAACAAAGCACTCAGGTCAGGCTAAATAATTCCCTCCTGATTAGGAACTTGTAGTATATCACAAAATAGGTTTACTTTCTGAAGCGAAAACGCGAGAACTGTGTCTATTAAAAGTTAATTTAACGCGCAGAAACTCAAGAAACAAGAAACTGAACTACCAAAGCACACAGATGAAACTATACAATTCGCTCCTGGTTAGTGAACGTGAATTTACTTCCAAAATCTTTTCTTAAAGAATTTAATTTACTTACTAGCGATTCATCAAGAACATTAACACATTTAATCACACTAGGTGAGCGTGGAAGTAGTTGCCAGGGAGTAACTGATGAAAATGAAATTACCTTTAACAAATGGGAATTTTATTCATAAAAGCCTTTGCAAAAACAGATTTAAAATTTATAAGCAGAAAAGCATCCTCGAAATATCAAGGTACAATTTTATTTAGAAGCAGAAGAACAATATTGACAGTATGAGCCTTCGGGCTGAGAAGCTTGCCGCTCCCTTTCAACACGGCCGTAGTCACGACCGCTTACAACAACCTCTGAAAGACTACACGGGTGCAAATCTACAACACACCAGATTACTTTAAACTAAAAATTTTAACAACTCACACTAACACATTGACTATGCACCCCGTAAAAGGGATGGAAATGGTACAAACACTCACACTAAGAAATTATTTGCCACCGAAAGTGCAATTTGTTTTTGAAAGGACTCTTACGGTGGAAGGGTGGCAACTTTATAAAAAAATGACTATCTAAATAAAACCTCGCAAGATGATAGGCAAGATAAAAACATATTCCAGGAATTCGGCCTTTATACCTTAATTCTACAAACCCGTTAACACCGAATCCGACAAACATGACAGAGGCACCTATTAAATTATGGCAGATTGACAAGGGGATTACTGAACAATCCGAACCGCAGATTGCTCTAACCCTCCCTAACTCCACAAGGGAAAAACGGACACCCAATTCACAAATAACCACCTTCCTGCGGGTGGGCAAACGGAGAAGAATAGTGGGACGACCCCAAAACAAAGCGGCTGGTGACCTCACCAAGAAAACAAGTAAAATTTAAGAAGTAAATTAAACAACATATCTCCAATCACTTAACTTGTAATAAACTGCAATTTCTGGCGAAGACCTGGCGCAGCACCCCCAACGCTCTCCCGAACCGTCCACTGCCAGTCGCTTCAACGGACGCAGGAAGGCGCGCCGATCTCCCGTCTCACGGCGTCTCAGCTCGCCCCGGCCAGCCCGATGTCGTGGTTTCACTCCTGTTGCTCTCGTGTCAACCGCGAAGCCACTACCTCTTTCTATACGGCGCTGTCCACTGGACTCACGTGGGGACCTCACATGCGCCGACGCTCAAGACGGACAAATCATCTCGTGTCTCAGTGCGCGACCGACCAACCGAACGATCCAACCGCTAACGACCGTTGCCCGAGCAATTCGAGCAGACTGGTGGCCCAACGCACAGACTCAGATGCAGGAACTCAGCCCCGACAGGGCGACCACTCGCTGAGTTCTGTTACTGGCAGAGTTGCAAGACTCTCATTTTCTGACTTAAGGTTTGATCCAAACGACAGACATACTCGCACTCCGACGACAGACAGACACTAACTGCCGCACAAATGAGAACGAGAGACAGACCAGCAACTGGTGACGCGAGACTGACCTAGCCTCACGCCGACTGACTGACTCCTTGCGGAGTTTTTTTTTTTTTTCTTTATTGTAATTTTCATCACCTGATACAGGCGGACTGTCAGCAGCATAGTACGCTGCTCTTCAGCCTTAAGCGGAACAATAACAAGACATATGGGTGAGACAGACACTACAGTAAAAACAGCGGGCAAAAAAAGGAGATTGAAAAAACAATAAACATGAAGCCGTTCACGCTGGACTCGAAAAAACAGGAAACACTTGGTGACATGGCGCACAGAACACGGATGACGGCGACGGCACACGTGAACAGTTGATGCGTGACGGTCACAGAACACTAAACACAAATCGAGGCACACACACGACACACAGATGGCGATGATCTCCAGCGCGCGAATGTTCACTGAGCGTGTACGAGTCCCGGGACCGGCCAAGAGAGGAGGTGGAGGAGGAGGAAGGGGAGTGGGAGAGCGAGAGGGGAGAGCAGAGATGCCACGGGCAGGGGAGATAGGGGTGAGGGGGAAAGGGGGAGGGGAAGCCCGGGGGAAGAGGGGTGGAGGGTGGGGATGGGGGAAAAGGAAAGAGAAGGGATGGGAAGAGAAGGGAGGGAGGGTGCCTAAAGGAAAGGACACCAGAAGTGGGGGGTGGGGCAGGGTCAAAGCTGATAGGAGGGGTAGATGGAGGGGAGGAGGACATCATCAGGGAGGGGGAGCTGGCGGAAGCCACCTTGGGAGAGGGTAAGGAGGGTGGAGAGATGGAGACCGGGTGGGACGTGCGAATACAGGCGCGGCAGCGGGCGGGGGTGGGAGAGGATCGGGGAGACGAGCGGGTGAGGAGGATCGAGTTTGCGGGAGGTGTACAGGATCCGTATCCTTTCAAGGAAAAGGAGGAGGTGGGGGAAGGGGATGAGATCGTACAGGATCCGCGTGGGGGAAGGGAGGCGGATGTGATAGGCGAGGCGGAGAGCATGACGTTCAAGGATTTGGAGGGATTTATAAAAGGAAGGGGGGGCGGAGATCCAAGCCGGATGGGCATAACAAAGGATAGGGCGGATGAGGGACTTATAGGTGTGGAGGATGGTGGAGGGGTCCAGACCCCACGTACGGCCAGAGAGGAGCTTGAGGAGACGGAGTCGGGAGTGTGCCTTGGCTTGGATTGTCCGGAGGTGGGGAGTCCAGGAGAGGCGACGGTCGAGGATGACGCCAAGGTACTTAAGGGTGGGAGTGAGGGCGATAGGACGGCCATAGACGGTGAGATAGAAATCAAGGAGGCGGAAGGAAGGGGTGGTTTTGCCTACAATGATCGCCTGGGTTTTGGAGGGATTGACCTTGAGCAACCACTGGTTGCACCAAGCAGTGCACCGGTCAAGACAGGATTGGAGAAGGTGTTGGGAGCGCTGCAGGGTGGGGGCAAGTGCAAGGAACGCGGTGTCATCGGCAAACTGGAGGAGGTGGACGGGGGGGTGACGGCGGCGGCATGTCCGCCGTGTACAAAAGGTACAGAAGGGGGGAGAGGACGGAGCCTTGGGGCACACCGGCAGAGGGGAAAAAGGTGTAGGAATCTGTGTTATGGATGGTGACATAGGAAGGACGGCGGGAGAGAAAGGAGCCGATCAGACGGACGTAGTTAATGGGAAGGGCGAAGGTTTGGAGCTTGAAGAGGAGACCGGAATGCCATACGCGGTCATATGCACGTTCGAGGTCCAGGGAGAGGAAGATTGCGGAGCGACGGGAACTAAGCTGTTCTCCTTGCGGAGCTCATCGCGCCCCTTAAATGCGGGTGATCAGGCAACCTTTCCCCTTTCACACCAGAGTGAGACACCAAAGCTGCGATTGCCACAGCGACGCCACCGCCAGAAACGGAGGGCGACTGCTTTACACTACGAGCTGCGGCGCGCTCTTAAATACAGCAAATTTTACCACCGCTCAGTTAGGAACTCTTAAAATGTCACAAAATTGGTTACTTCCTTATGGCTAATTGTGTCTCGGCTGTTCGCTGCTACCTGGCTGGTTTACTAACGCCAACATCTTGCATAAAACATCTGTGACAACAGCATTCACTCTGATTATACAGCTCAGGTGGTTTACATTAATCATTAACTAACCTATAGTTTCAGTTGTAGCAATGACTTTTGATTTAAAATGTTGAGACGACATCGATTATCATGCCCCTCTCAATATCGAGTATCTGTTGCTCATGTAGGTGACGTAAGAGCATTTATTTCCTTGTAATCTGTTATTATTCATAATATAAGCCATGCGTATGGCTGCATACCTACTCTGTAAGAAATCAGATCAGGTAATAAAGTTACAAGGTCACAACGTCTGAAGAATCTGGCAAAGGACTTATCTCAGCGAAATGAATCGTTTTCATACACATTGGAATAAACGACAAAAACTAAGGCTTTATCTTCTGTGTACTGGTACTTGTGTCAAACCATCATCCTGTGAATAAAACAAGAACGTCTAACAAATGAAGAATGTGTCACGTATGTCCATGTTCAAGTTACAGGAAACATTCCACGCTTATTTAACGTGTTTCAGAAACATGCGGGAAACCACACTAAGGCGATTTATGCATTCTGTCAAGGAGACCACAAGGAATTGATATTTTATTCAGTATAAAATAGAAAATACTTCGCTCCTTTCTCTCAAAGTGTTCAAGAAACTTTATGTTTAAAAGAACTGTTGTCTGAAAACAATTCTTCAAATTCCGTTAAAATCACCGAACAAGGTGGCGCAGTGGTTAGCACTCTGGATTCGCATTAGCGAGGACAACGGTTCAAATCCGCTTCTGGCCATCCTGATTAAGGTTTTCATGATTTTCCTAGATCATTTCGGACAAATACCGGGATGGTTCCTTGGTGAGGGCACGTCCTATTTCCTTCTCCATCCGTCTCTAATACGAGCTTGTGCATCGTCTCTAATGACACACATCAAAAAAAGTTCTGCATCACCTCGATTCCGAGAGTTCCGGATCCTGTACAGAAAATTGGAACAGAGATCAGTATAATAATCATTTCTGCCCTTTTTATTGCTCAAAAAATGGTTCAAATGGTGTTGAGCACTATGGGACTTAACATCTATGGTCATCAGTCCCCTAGAACTTAGAACTACTTAAAGCTAACTAACCTAAGGACATCACACAACACCCAGTCATCACGAGGCAGAGAAAATCCCTGACCCCGCCGGGAATCGAACCCGGGAACCCGGGCGTGGAAAGCGAGAACGCTACCGCACGATCACGAGCTGCGGACAGGCTTTTTATTGCTCATTGTACCACATTCTTCAGAGGTGGTGGTCGAGATTTCTTTACACACCGGTACCTCTAATACCCAGTAGCACGTCCTCTTGCATTGCCGCATGCTTGTATTTGCCGTGGTATATTACCCACAAGTTCATCAAGCTATATTGGTCGAAACTGTCCCAGTCGTCAACTGCGATTTGACGTAGATCCCTCAGAGTGGTTGGTGGGTCATATCGCCCATAAACAGCCCTTTTCAATCTATCCCAGGCATGTTGAATAGAATTATCACACAATCAGCTTAACAACTTGTAACCTCCCCCTCACTTATCGACCTTAATGACAGTGAAAAATTAAACCGCGTGTACCTAATGGAAATTTGGGAAAAAGCAATCGTCACCGAAGTTAATCTGTCGGTAAAGAGGGAGGAAAGGGTTACATCTTTATGAAAGGAAAAATGCAAATGAAACTGGTGGAAATTAATTTTGAAAAGGGGTAAAGTTAATGAAGAAAGTAAATGTGCGGCCGTTACGTTAACAATTAACTAACGGTAATTAGATATTTGAGATTTGGGGGAAATTACGGTCGCCAGTCCTAAGGACAATTACTATAGTAACTGAAAAAGTAAGATTATTATACATATAATTAGCGCTAGAAGCGTGGCAACTGAAGGTTGACAAGTGTAGTGTGAAAACTGAAAGTTTGTCAGAAGTAATAAATTTCGCTACACTTAATTTAGCAAAAGAATTAATAAAACCGGAAAATCGAAAGTTAATTTAGTGACTGAAATTAATAATAAGCTTTCTTTCTTAAGCACATCGAAATTCAGTAAAATACGGTTAGTCTTGGACTACCTCAACAATCATTTCAAAAGCAACTTGAATCTACGCAATTTAGAAATAAGAGATTTAGCTTTGAACTTGAATTAAATGATTCTGAACAATTAACAATAGTAAAATTTAGTACGTACCAAGCTGAGCTGCAGTCACAGGTAACAAAACTAGCACTCTTAATTTGTGCTTGTGTAATCTAAGTATTGTAGCCAGCTATGAATACTTTAACTGAACTTTGAAATTAAAGCAGTGAAATGGAATTATGCTGGCGTTTGAATTTCAACGACACTCGGGTTCATTTCGGAAAACGAAGGGACCCTGCTTGGTAATGCAATTGGGACAATAAGCAACAAAGATTCATGCTAAGTAGCTGTAATTTTGTGATGCAACAATTTTAAAAGTTTGAAAAGCTGAGGTCTGCCATACAGTTCTAAAACTTTACGTGCTTCCAGTCTTCCTTGTTGGTTGATTGAAGGTTTGAAGCCGTCGATCGAGGATGTGGCGACAGTCACTCATTGTCGGCCGTCGCTGTTGCAGAAGCTGGATGTTGGCGCGCCTTCTTCTCGACACGGTCACCAGACGAAACGGGCTCTTGATGTGCGCCAGCTAATGCTTCCCGTCCGCGACACCATGTCAGAAACTATCATCGCAAGTCGAGCGCAATTACATGCTGCCAAACCCCGAAAGCGCGGCAACTCGCGGGAGCTTCACACCACACACCTGCTCCACTCGCTACTCCAGCCAGACTCCCCCTTGCTCTGCCCGCGCTCCACGCGGCAGAGTTAACACTACCAAAGATCCTACACACTTTTATTCTTCACACGACCTATCGATGTAATCGTTCGATAGCAGTTTTCCCTAGGCAAGACCCAGCGCAAAAATACAAATAATCTTTACACAACAAACCAATTATACATCGACATAAAAGCATAAATATATATATACAAACAGTAAAACAATTACAATATATAAAGAGACAGAAATGTCATATCTTGAGGTAACAAAACAAGGAAAAAAAATAATAGTACAATAGATGGAAATAGGAGGATATGCATTTCCGGCGTTACAAACTCATGCATCCAAGTTTCTGACAAGAATAATATACAGAAGAATGAAAAAGAAAATTGAGGATGTGCTAGATGACGATCAGTTTGGCTTTAGAAAAGGTAAAGGAACAAGAGAGGTAACTTTGACATTGCGGTTGATAATGGAAGCAAGACTAAAGAAAAATCAAGACACGTTCAGAGTATTTGTGATTTGTCGACCTCGAAAAAGCGTTCGACAATGTAAAATGGTGCAATATGTTCGAAATTCTGAGAAAAATAAGGGTGAGCTATAGGAAGACACGGGTAATTAACAATATGTACAAAAGCCAAGAGTTAACAATAAGAGTGGACGACCAAGAACGAAGCGCTCGGATTGAAAAGTGTGTAAGACTAGGATTTAGCCTTTCACCCCTGCTGTTCAATCTGTGCATCGAGGAAGCAATGATGGAAATTAAAAAAGGCTCAGGAGTCGAACTAAAATTCAAGATAAAAGGATATCAATTATACGATTCGCTGATGACATTGCTATCCTCAGTGAAAATGAAGGAGAATTGCATGATATTCTGAATGGAATGAGCAATCTCATGAGGACAGAATATGTACAGAAACTGGATTGAAGAAAGACGAAAGTAATGAGAAGCAGCGAAATGAGAACAGTGAAAAAATTAACATTAGGGTTGATGGTCACGAAGCTGATGACGTTCAGGAATTCTGCTACCTAGGCTGCAAAATAACCAATGACGGACGGAGCAAGGAAGTCATCAAAAGCAGACCAGCATTGGCAAAAAGGGCATTCCTGGCCAAGAGAAGTCTACTAGTATTAAATATAGCCTTAATTTGAGGAAGAAATTTCTGAGAATGTACAGATGGAGCACAGCATTATACGATAAATAACATGGATTGTGCGAAAACCGGAACAGAAGAGAATCGAGGCATTTGAGATGTCGTGCTACAGGCGAATGTTGAAAATTAGGTGAACCGACGTGATGCACCTTTTGCATTTCTTTCTTTTATGTTTTCGTTTTCTTCAAAGGAAAAGAGGAAAGGTGATTCCGTAGCCCAGCGTAGAGCCTGCGCATACCGTCATGTATTTTTGATTTTCAAGTGTTAAAAAACATAAGATGTTTCCCTGTTCCTCGGTAAGAGGAAAGAGTCGCTCTCTGTTAATGAACGAAGGTAGACGCACGTTATTTTAGAGCGAAATCGGCGGTAGCCAATTTGGTTTTGAGGATAAGTAGAGTGTCTGTATTTTTGATGTGTGTAGAAGGAATAATATAGTGGTATTTCAGCTGTGTAAAACTGAGATATTACTCCAAGTAGTACTGTAATATATAAAAATCCAAGAAGCCCACCTGTGTACTTCGGAGTTATTACGAAGATCCGATTACAAAAGAAATGATGGACACGGTCAAGATTTTGTAGGTGGATACGGCGATCGGACGTAGTGTTATTAATTGGTAACCATAATTCTACAAGACAAATACTATTTCGTTTATGTGGAACTAATATGACAAGATTCTTTACCCATTTACAGGCATAGCTCAGTTTATTGTATTTGTACGACACGCCGAAAAATTAATCTAATTATTTCCGTACACCAAAACATTTATTATTTTTTATTAGGTTATATCGAGAAGGTAAGGAATGAGGAGATTCTGTACAGAATCGGAGAGGAAAGGTATATGTGGAAAACACTGACAAGGAGAAAGGACAGGTTGTAGGACATCTGTTAAGACATCAGGCTATTATTTCCATGGTACTAGAGGGAGCTGCAGAGGGCAAAAACTGTAGAGGAGAGCAGAGGGTGGAATACATCCAGCAAACAACTGAGGACGCATGTTGCAAGTGCTTCTCTGAGATGAAGAGGATCGCACAGTCGCACGAGAGAGGAATTCGTGGTGGGCCGCATTAAGCCAGTCAGAATACTCACATAAAAAAAACTAGATAATATCTAGCCGTTTACTAATATAGGTCGTTAATTCTTCTTCTTTCTCTATTGTGCAGGTAATTTACGGTAAAACTAATTTCATTATTTCATTGTGTAAATAAATATCCTGCCTGTTTTACAGAGTCTTGTTGTAAGTCACAAATGATAATAACGTAAATACCACCTCCGGCTCGCAGTTTCTACTTCGACAAAATAACTACGCTCATTCTTATCAATTGTATCTATACCCTACCCGTTGCAGGCCAAATGGGTATACAAGCAAATGAACAAGCTGAGACGGTAGCAAGGGACACTTACAACAAAAATAATGAACAGTGTCCTACTGAACCCTTGAATGCTGTTACCTCGTTATTGAGTTGGAGCGCCAGTGGGAGAAGGAGAGGCTTCAACACGACTGTGCTTAGGTCCCTGTCCCCTGACACTGCGACGCTACCTAATAGTTTCAGCTCAGTGTAGCTGCCCTTCCTAAACAGCATCCCATACGAGCAAACCATTTGCGTCTTTACTTGTGATTACTCGTAATATAGGGACTTGGGCTACTCACGGCTCTGTTTAAACAGAATAGCTCGATGTAGTCATAGGGTCAAGTTTTCATGCCCTGCAGCTAACTCGCTGTAAATAATAACCTGTAGTTTTGATCTTGCAGTCAATTAGTCTATGCATTGGTTAGAATTGCCAGTTGATAAAATACACATAAATACAAAATAAAAGTTAAATTAATAACTGACTTTTTATTCTAACGTCGCTAATTGATGTAGAGGACAGAGAATTACGTCGAATAATGTTTATTCAAGAAAGGACATCTCAAATAAACGGGAAGTGGTCCTACGATGTTAAGTTAACATACAGACAGAAAATACATTTATCAAATGCAGTAAAGTTACGTAGACAGGTAGCAAACTCCAAAATTAAATACTCATCAAAGACTCGCAAAAACTAATTCCAATACATGAAAGATTCGCCAGCTGAAAACAGTTCAGAGTTCAAGATGATGATTCACAAATGAACACAGACGATACATAGAACAGTCACCCTTGCTCTGTCTGTTAGAGTTCTACTCTGAAACACATTCACAACTCTCGAATTATCAAGTTGCTAGGTACTGACTGCCAGTCTTGTGGCGCCCTATTAGGCATGATGTGTGATTAAATGGATGCACTGTTGTGGCGACTTGTGTAAACATTCATTTTAACTTTTACTTTAAACAGGCCAACACATCATTCATGTCATATGTTGTGCATCTGGAGATATAATGAAAAGATTTTGTGTGCATCTGGCACAAGATGTCTATAATAACATGTACGAAGATCTGATGATGGTAACATAGTTTACCGAATCTGGTAACCACAATATAGTGTTTTATTGCGATCTTGGCTAAGAAGTTTTTCTTCTCCTAAGACAGTTTAAATTCGAAAATATGGTTATTTTTCCGATCAACTTCGATTTGAGCCACGCGTATTTAATCATTTCTGTGAAAGCAGACGCACAAAATTGACGCAGAATTAAGCACTGTATTTTTATGCAAACTTCCCTCGAAGCTATTACCCTATTAGGCTTCAGCAATTTTGAATCTTATCTTGAAATTTTAACCTTCCTGTAAAAAAAAATATCACAGGAATGACAAAGTGCAGAAGGTGGGATAATTTTTACGATGCAGGTGAATGCTTTTCATTCATCTACAAAGATTTAATTGTATAGTGTCTGACTAGTCACCTTCTGGCCATTAAAATTGCTACACCCCGAAGATGAGATGCTACAGACGCGAAATTTAACCGACAGGAAGAAGATGTTGTGATATGCAAATTATTAGCTTCTCAGAGCATTCACACAAGATTGGTGTCGATGGCGACACCTACAACGCGCTGACATTAGGGAAGTTTCCAACCGATTTCTCATACACAAACAGCAGTTGACCGGCGTTGCCAGGTGAAACGTTGTTGTGATGCCTCGTGTAAGGAGGAGAAATGCGTACCATCACGTTTCCGACTTTGATAAAGGTCGGATTGTAGCCTATCGCGATTGCGGTTTATCGTATGGCGACATTGTTACTCGCGTTGGTCGAGATCCAATGACTGTCAGCAGAATATGGAATCGATGGGTTCAGCAGGGTAATACGGAACGCCGTGTTGGATCCCAACGGCCTCGTATCACTAGCAGTCGAGATGACAGGCATCTTATCCGCATGGTTGTAACGGATCGTGCAGCCACGTCTGGATCCCTGAGTCAACAGATGGGGACGTTTGCAAGACAACAACCATCTGCACGAACAATTCGACGACGTTTTCAGCAGCATGGACTATCAGCTTGGAGACCATGGCTGTGGTTACCCTCGACGCTGCATCACAGACAGGAACGCCTGCGATGGTGTACTCAACGACGAACCTGGGTGCACGAATGGCAAAACGTCATTTTTTCGGATGAATCCAGGTTCTGTTTAGAGCATCATGATGGTCGCATCCGTGTTTGGCGACATCGCCGGGAATGCACATTGGAAGCGTGATTTCGTCATCGCCATACTGGCGAAGAAGGGATCGGTTGGTAGGACATGTTCTGAGACATCAAGGGATCACCAATTTAGTATTGGAGGGCAGCGTGGAGGGTAAAAATCGTAGGGGGAGACCAAGAGATGAATACACTAAGCAGATTCAGAAGGATGTAGGTTGCAGTAGGTACTGGGAGATGAAGAAGCTTGCACAGGATAGAGTAGCATGGAGAGCTGCATCAAACCAGTCTCAGGACTGAAGACCACAACAACAACAACTCACTGGCGTATCACCCGGCGTGTTGGTACGGGGTGCCATTGGTTACACGTCTCGGTCACCTGTTGTTCGCATTGAAGGCACTTTGAACAGTAGACGTTACATTTCAGATGTGTTATGACCCGTGGCTCTACCCTTCATTCGATCCCTGCAAAACCCAACATTGCAGGTCCGGTACGGGTCTTTCTGGATACAGAAAATGTTCGACTGCTGCCCTGGCCAGCACATTCTCCAGATCTCTCACCAATTGAAAAAGTCTGGTCAATTGTGGCCGAGCAACTGGCTCGTCACAATACGCCAGTCACTACTCTTGATGAACTGTGGTATCTTGTTGAAGCTGCATGGACACCTGTACCTGTACACGCCATCCAAGTTCTGTTTGACTCAATATCCAGGCGTATCAAGGCCGTTATTACGGCCAGAGGCGGTTGTTCTGGGTACTGACTTCTCAGGATCTATGCACCCAAATTGCGTGAAAATTTAATCACGTATCAGTTGTAGTATAATTTAATTGTCCAATGAATACCCGTTTATCATCTGCATTTCTTCTTAGTGTAGCAAAAGAAATTTTTCTTGGCCCACGTACGGAAGGAAGACAGATTCTAAAACCCCTTCGTATAGCACTGTCGCGAACTTCCCTGATTTCATAAGGTCACTATTAAATTTTATTAATTTATGAATCAACTCGTCAACTCTTTTTTGAACAATCCGACCAGTATTTCAAGAAGATTCTTGCGTAGGTGCTGAGAAGGGATGTCTAATCTTGTTCAAATCATTTTTCTACAAACTAACGGTTATCATTCCTTGTTCCGCAAGGGACCTATTGTACGTCGATTGGTACCGACAGCAGGATTGGTCGGAATTAATTGCTTATCCCGCAGCTGCATATAGTATTCAGTGATATTCTGAACTATGAAATTGAAAAAGAAAGGGAAGTACAAAGACAGGATTGGAACCCATACCATTAGCGTGGCATCAGTGCACATTAGCCGCTGCGCTACACGCGTTTGGTTGAAATATGTGTAACTTTACAGGTACACTCCAACCTCGATTTTCTCCGAACTGGGGACCGTCGTCGGCCGGAGTGGCCGAGTGGTTCTAGGCGCTACAGTCTGGAAGCGCTCGACGCTACGGGGTAGCAGGTTCGAATACTGCCTCGGGCATGGATGTGTGTGATGGCCTTAGGTTAGTTAGGTTTAAGTAGTTCTAAGTGTAGGAGACTGATGGCCTCAGATGTTTAGTCCCATAGTGCTCAGAGGCATTTGAGCCATTTTTTGAACTGTATCATGAGAAATCAGCGTCAGTAGAACACAGTGCGGAAAAAACTGACCCCGATCTGCATTGTACGAGATATCTATTATGAAACGGGCAAATAATTTCTGGGATAGCGTTGTAAAGGACGGAGCTCGAGATTTATAACAGCACCCTCAATACAGATGGCAGTCTGCCGCTAAGTACACTTTGGGTCATCGCCATCGGAAGGTTGAAGCCGCGCGGTGCTTGCGTAACAAAAATGGTTCAAATGGCTCTGAGCACTATGGGACTCAACTTCTGAGGTCATCAGTTCCCTAGAACTTAGAATTACTTAAACCTAACTAACCTAAGGACATCACACACATCCATGCCCGAGGCAGGATTCGAGCCTGCGACCGTAGCGGTCGCGCGGTTCCAGACTGTAGCGCCTAGAACCGCTCGGCCACACCGGCCGGCGCTTGCGTGGAAAAAAAAAAAAACGTTACCAAACCACTACACGGAAGTCAACACCGCTGTATAATGATAGCAGCAGAAACAACACGCCAGTCACCGCTTGGCAACACCCGATGAGAACTTGACCGAAAGCTCATGGGCTTTAAACCACTAAAATCGGATGGATGATCGAGATGATTTTATCAGCGTATATCATCGTGAACTATGAATTCGTACATGATAGTCATGATCCAAGCATTGCGATTCGAATCTAGAAGCGCACCAGTGCAGGCAAAACCAACGGGTCTACTCAGGTAGGGGCCTACGGCACCGCGTTTCCTCTCAGCCAGACTTTGAACAGAGAACTGCCATTTGAATTTTTGATCCAGGACCCACAAGGAAACAGTAACAATCTCCCTTCCACATACAAGCACCCCATTACCCCTCACGCCATCCCCTCGCATCTGCTTAGCCGCACTAGGCCACCCCTCTGTGTCGCCGGCATTGTCTGACGCCGGCCCGGCCACGTGACCTCTCAGCGGGGCGCGACGGCCCCAACCAAGCGAGTTCTGAACGGCCACGAGGGCAGCCGCCGCCGTCACTGTCAACAATACTTCCGGCCACTGGAGGCGGTAGCGGGATCGCAGCACGCAACAGCGCTCTGCAAAGCTTTCGACGTGTGCTGCTGTGACAGCCGTCACGTCACGTGACTTAAAGCTTCTCACAAACTTCAAATTCGCTCCACTGAAGTTCTGTTGCTTGCTAATTCTCTTTCTCTCTCCCTCTCCCGCTCTCCGTGTGCGTGCGTGTTTGTGTGTGTTTACGGGAATGCGCACTGATGTGTGTACGTGCCGGCTGTGGTGCTCAGAGGCAAATAAATGTAAATGTAGTGTGACAAGGGCCTCCCGTAGGGCAGACCGTTCGCCGGGTGCAAGTCTTTCGATTTGACGCCACTTCGGCGACTTGCGTGTCGATGGGGATGAAATGATGATGATTAGGACTACACAACACCCAGGCCCCGAGCGGAGAAAATCTCCGACCCAGCCGGGAATCGAACCCGCGCTCTTAGGATTGACATTCTGTCGAGCTGACCACTTTCTTTGTGCAATAATCCTTACTGAACAAACTAACAGTATATATATACAATGTAACAGTTCTTCAAGGTACCATTTAAACATATAAAAATGATTGTTAGTTAAACAAAATATATTAGAAAAAGATGGTCTTCGGGTGAGGGTGCTATGCGCGGACACAACTTTGTACCCGAAGTCTGTCCTCGAAACCAGATGAGTGTATGGTGCTTAGCAAGAGGGTAGTGAAATGTTCGGGGCAACAACAAGAAATCTGGGGTTACCGTCGTTGGCGGGGCACGGAGGTAAAAGCCCACGATTTGTTGGATGAGGAGCAATACGTTTCGTTTGGGGGGGGGGGGGGGGGGCACGTAAGACGGTGCTCGTCGGTGTCTTCGAGCTGACAGCCAGGGCAGAGTGGGAGGTGGCCAGTCCTATGCGATAAAGTCGACTATTAGTCGGAAATTTGCCATAGACTAAAATATACCAGAGTGCAGACACAGAGGACGGTAAAAAGGGTGCATGCACACACCTCCAAACCATTCGCCAGTTAATGTCAGGGTGCTGTAGCATCATGGGGTCGCAAGGGTTGGACAGCATAAACAAACGATAATAATCTTTTGTACGGGACCACTCAGCTACCGGGGGCGGACTGCTCAGAGGCGTGATGGACGAACTGCCTCCATTATCCAGGCACTGAGGCAGTGACTCAGACGAGAATCGCTTCCCTTGTTGTCAGTGCCTAGCAAAGAAGGTAGGTCCTGACACGTATGAATCCATACAAATTGCAAGAAATGAGTGTATTTATATACACGGATGAGCCAAAACATTATGAACACCTGCTTATAGCTTGTTCGTCCGTTATTGGACCGGCGCGGGGTAGCCCCGCGGTCTCAGGCGTCTTGCCACGGTTCGCGCTGCTGCCCCGTCGGAGGTTCGAGTCCTCCCTCAGGCATGGATGTGTGTGTTGTCCTAGCGTCAGTTGTTTAAGTTAGATTAAGCAGTGTGTAAGCCTAAGGACCGATGACCTCAGCAGTTTGGTCCCATATTTCCGTCTTTGGAACGAAATACATCACTGATTCTGCGTATCGCTGATCCTACAGTTCGTTAGTAGGTATATGGTATTGGATGTCTATGCACGGGTCATGTACTTCGTGTAAAAGCTGGGCTGCTGATTTGCGAATGCGGTGATGGCGCCCGATAGCGACACAGATAGGTTCCATATGAAACTTTTATACATGGCTGCACATTCAGTGACCGTGAATAGTTACAACTGAAAGAAAACAGCCCTCGGTCACTATTTTTAACGAATTAACCGGGTTTCAACACTGCTAGGACTGTCTTCCTCAGAATTTAAATCAAAGAATGGTCAACAACATGGTCACAGAATTATGACTAAAAACGTATGATGCAGAGTATAAGTGCAGAATATTGTAAAGACTGACAGTACTCATATGTCATTTATAAAATAATAAATATGCCAAAGGGGCATTAGTCACAAAGATATTTAAGATAAAACCTTATATTCAGTGTCACATACAGTCAGGATATGCGAAAATGTTGATGGTAATTAGTCCGTCACTGAGGCTATTTATTTTTGAATAGTCCACATTTGAGCTACTTGAGAGGAGTACGTTATGTAATAGCATCAGAATTCACACTCTACCTTTGTTTCGTTTGATGCACAATCCAAGCATATTAAAAATCGACGTCATGAAGACATCAAAGGTTTTTAAGCGCTAACTGCAGATCGTAAGTTCGTTGTTACATTTTTAATCTGTTTTATGTAAACCATCCCCAAACTAAAGTTTTATAAATTGAATCATTACAAAGAGTTAAAAATTTATGTTCATTCATTTTCAGAATGATCAGTTTATCGCAGTCAGTATCGTATTACGAACCCAGTAACCACAAGATTTAACTTTTGTTGAGTTTCCTCACTTTTTTTTGTTTTATAATGACATTGAATTTTGCACCAATAACTTCAATTTTAAAAATTAAATTAATAGCGAGCACAGTTTTAGGTCACATATTTGCAATCGTAGTAAATGAATGCCAACCCAAATAATTATCAACAATAGATCAGTGTGAGTATATTCAGACATGCAGTCAGATGACGTTATCCAGAGGCGACCCAGTAAAATAAAAGGTAAGGAAAATATATATGTATGTTTTCAGGTTCACTGCATAGACGACCAGTACTAAGGACCACGGCGTAAGCTTATGTGTTCACAAAATTGTTGAGGCTTTCGTGGCCACTTGTTGACAAACTGCCTACTGGCTTCTGTCTCGGGTTCTTCGGCCGACGTTCATCTAATGATTTTTCCGACGTTTCGCCAGCACGAGTGGCTGGCATTGTCAAAGCTTCACCCTCCATTGCAGTTCACCACCGGCCCCTCGAGCGAATGGTTTGGCCAATTTATGGAATGTAATGGAGACGTTACTTGGTTCACAAAATCCTTTACTGGCTATACTTTCGCAATTTTGGGTTGCTATAGAGGCAGGGAATTTCCACCGACTTGTTGAGCCCCTGCCATGTCGAGTTGCTACACAACGCCGGGCAAAAGGGGGTACGTATCCCATGACTTTTGCCACCTCAACGTACACTATGTGATCAGAAGTATCCGGAAACATGGCTGAAAATGACTTACAAGTCTTGATGATAGCTTCCACTCCCGCAGGTATACGTTCAATCAGGTGCTGGAAGGTTTCTTGGGGAATGGCAGCCCATTCTTCACGGAGCGCTGCACTGAGGAGAGGTATCGATGTCGGTCGGTGAGGCCTGGCACAAAGTCGGCGTTCCAAAACATCCTCAAGGAGTTCTATGGGATTCAGGTCATGACTTTGCGCAGGCCAGTCCATTACAGCGATGTTATTGTTGTGTAACTACTCCGCCACAGGCCGTGCATTACAAACAGGTGCTCGATCGTTTTGAAAGATGCAATCGCCATCCCCGAATTGCTCTTCAACAGTGGGAAGTAACAAGGTGCTTAAAACATCAGTGTAGGCCTTTGTTGTGATAGTGATACGCAAAACAACAAGGAGTGCAGGCCCCCTCCATGAAAAGCACGACCACACCATAACACCACCACCTCAGAAATTTACTGTTGGCACTACACACGCTGGCAGATGATGTTCATCGGGCATTTGCCATACCCACACCCTGTCATCCGATCGCCACATTGTGTACCGTGATTCGTCACTCCACACAACGTTTTTCCACTGGTTAATCGTCCAATGTTTGCGCTCCTTACTCCAAGCGAGGCGTCGTTTGGCATTTACTGGCGTGATGTGTGGGTTATGAGCAGTCGCTCGACCGTGAAATTCAAGTTTCCTCACCTCGCGCCTAACTGTCACAGTACTTGCAGTGGATCCTGATGCAGTTTGGAATTCCTGTGTGATGGTCTGAATAGATGTCTGTCTCTTACACACTACGACCCTCTTCAACTGTCGGCGGTGTCTGTCAGCCAACAGACGAGATCGGCCTGTACGCTTTTGTGCTGTACGTGTCCCTTCGCGTTTCCACTTCACTATCACATCGTCACATCGAAAACAGTGGGGTGTTTTGGAGCATGGAAATCTCGCGTGCAGACGTATGACTGTAGTGACACCCAATCACCCGACCACGTTAGAAGTCCGCGAGTTCCACGGAGCGCCCCATTCTGCCCTCTCACGAAGTCTAATGACTACTAAGGCCGCTGATGTGGAGTACCTGGCAGTAGGTGACAGCACAATGCACCTAACAGAGAAACGTATGATTTTGGGCGTGTCCGGATACTTTTCACCACATAGTGTATGTTTACTGGGAATGAGTGAACTTTAGAGTCAACAGCATGTCTGTTACTGCTCTTGAGTAAATCACCCAGTTGTTGCTACAAAGTGTTTTATTCCAGCTCAACAAATTTTTTTTTATTTTAATAGCCGAATAGCGATTTTTCGAAAGAGGGCACATGATGATACTTGCAGGCGCTGGCGTAAAATAATCCAATGATGTCTGACTTCTGTCTCTTATCACATACTCTCCACAAACGTCCGATCAGCAAAATCGAACCTCAACCAAAAGTTCAGGTAGTAGAGGATAAAATTCCCCATTAACAGCGGGAAGATGTTATGCACTAAAAGAAGCCAATAATAAACTACCTCCAGTAGAAAGTTGCCTGTGATAGACTGCGGGACTGAATTCACTGACAGCTTTATTGCTGACTTTAACTACATTTTAAAGTTCACTTAAGAGCGTTTCCAGCTTTGTCAAAGCATTGGGAAAGCAGTGGTGGTGATCTCGTCGAAGCAAGTACTCCAAATATTTACCTGTTGCCTTTTAATTAAATCTCGTGAAACTAAAGCTGGATGAAGTGGCCGAGAGCTAAACCCAAACGAACTACAATACTCGCTAAAAAAAAGCTGCACTGGCGAAACGTAAGTTTTGTATTCAGTATATAATTTTATCTCCCCGATGTTATTCAATCTGTATATTGAGCAAGCAGTAAAGGAAACAAAAGAAAAATTCAGAGTAGGTATTAAAATTCATGGAGAAGAAATAAAAACTTTGAGGTTCACCGATGACATTGTAATTCTGTCAGAGACAGCAAAGGACTTGGAAGAGCAGTTGAATGGAATGGACAGTGTCTTGAAAGGAGGATATAAGATGAACATCAACAAAAGCAAAACGAGTATAATGGAATGTAGTCAAATTAAATCGGGTGATGCTGAGGGGATTAGATTAGGAAATGAGACACTTAAAGTAGTAAAGGAGTTTTGCTATTTAGGGAGTAAAATAACTGATGATGGTCGAAGTAGGATATAAAATGTAGACTGGCAATGGCAAGGAAAGCGTTTCTGAAGAAGAGAAATTTGTTAACATCGAGTATAGATTTAAGTGTCAGGAAGTCGTTTCTGAAAGTATTTGTATGGAGTGTAGCCATGTATGGAAGTGAAACATGGACGATAAATAGTTTGGACAAGAAGAGAATAGAAGCTTTCGAAATGTGGTGCTACAGAAGAATGATGAAGATTAGATGGGTAGATCACATAACTAATGAGGAAGTATTGAATAGGATTGGGGAGAAGAGAAGTTTGTGGCACAACTTGACCAGAAGAAGGAATCGGTTGGTAGGACATGTTCTGAGGCATCAAGGGATCACCAATTTAGTATTGGAGGGCAGCGTGGAGGGTAAAAATCGTAGAGGGAGACCAAGAGATGAATACACTAAGCAGATTCAGAAGGTACTGGAAGATGAAGAAGCTTGCACAGGATAGAGTTGCATGGAGAGCTGCATCAAACCAGTCTCAGGACTGAAGACCACAACAACAACAACATAATTTTATCTCTTAGAGCATGTAATTAACGGTTTGGTGAGTAAATACAACAAATCACATTTATTATAGCTGTTACTAATTTCGAATGACAAAGTCCTGTATACTTAGAAATACAGCCAAATTTTGGGATTTTAGGTCAAGATTTTGAAATGTCTACCGAGCGAGGTAACGCAAATATAAGACGCTAGACTGGCATTGCTTCAAACCCTACACCGGCCATCCCGCTGTAAGTTTCCCTAAATTGCTTAAGGCAGATGCGAGGATTATTCCCTTGAAATGGTCTTCCTTCCCCACCCCTCCTGTAAAGAGAACCTGTGCTCCGTCTCTAATGATCATGTCTTCTAAGGGAAGCATAATTATGACTTCACTCTAACGAACGTACAGTCACCTACCGATACGAGCAACTATACACATGAAAGTAAATTTTCAGAAAAAATAGTCTCAACATTGCTAACAGGATCTTTCCAAACGTTTTGTTCAACAAATAACTCCTGGTGTCAAACATAAATAAATAGCAGGAAGAGAACCACTAAACATCAGGCTCAGTTGGTGCTATGAGTTGCACACGGCAACTGTTACGGCCTCGTCGTAGAGTCAGGTAGCCTTAGGCAAATTTACGACAAAAACATAATGGCAATACAGATTAACAACAGTCTATGTTAACAAGCGACATTTCCGGAACCCAGAACCCACTACCAGTTGCAGATTGCATATCCAGTGGCTTTCAGGGACAACAAAATTTTGATTTTTAATATTGTACGTAATTATTAGCTTAACTGAAAATTTTGAAATGCTGTCGTAATCTACTCATTAAGAGGTATAATCTTATGTTAAACGTTTAGCACAATAAGACTGGTATTACTGTTGGACATCTCACAAATTCCCGGACTTTATTCATCCATTATTTGAGAATGGGAGCAGTTAGCGACTTTCAACAAACTGTGCACCTAATTTCAAACTTCTGCGAGTTTTTTCCTCATTGAAACCCCCACAAAATGATAAAATGAAAAAGTTTATCCCTTACTACATTTTCCTGTTCCTGTAGTCACTCTCCAGCGTAAATCATGACGTTTTAATTTATTATACTTTTCCTACCGTCTCCATTCTCAACGCAGTTCGCAGACCGTATCCACATACGCCACTGAATGTATTGGCAAAATTATATCATTTTACGACACACAATTCAGGAGATATTACACCATAAACATGCATGAAAAACAAACTTTTGCTTAAAATGGAGTGCAAATTGCTCAGACCATATTCATCCAACTTTTCATAATGAGAACACTTAGCGATATCCAATAAACTTCAAGCATAATTTCAAACCATTTACAAAGTTTTTCTCGCTTATATTCTTAAGGGGGAACGTTCATGAAAAACACTTTCTATTTAAAAGACCAAATCTACAATTTTGAAGATACGCCAATGAAATTTTGTACCAAGCTTTACATGAAATTAACACATTTACTGTTAAGTTTCTTTGATTATGTATATTTAACATTTTTTATAGAATTCAAAAATTTTATTTTCAAAAGATCATATATGCACCTTTTTCTCAGAAACAGATTTCTACAAAATTTTCTCTATTTAATCTCTTTGCATATAGTAAGCTTCTCTCATGAGGTTCTTGAGTATATCGAATAGAAGAATTTTAACAATTTTTAAATATAAATGTGTGAGTATAATACGAAAGCCATGCAAAATTCCAAGCACCTTGCACCATATCTCAGCTTACGCTCAGAATTTCAAAATTTCCTCTTGAAACAACATTTACTGAACTTGTTGAAGTAAGTGTACAAAATTGTGTAATTTTAACCTTCATAGATTCTGAGGAAAAGGTATATAAATTAAAAAAACATAATGTTCAGGAAATGGAAAACAGGCCCTATATTTCTTCTCGTGGTCCTCTTTCGCTCGAAGGCTTCTCAACTGATCTCTTGTTTTCTGCCTTCTTTCCTTTACCAGATCTTCAACTGACTTTTCAGCTGCCGAGAGGGGCTATAAATCTATTTTTCTTATGATGTCTTAAGTGGAATTTCCTATATTAAAGGCCAATCTCCAATACCTTCGTTCTCCCTACATTATCATCATTAACTACAAGAACTGCATCACAAGCTGCAATTCTGACAACTGTAGCAGATGAAAATATAGTTTTAGGGCATTGTTTACAAACGAGTGAATTTAGAGACTCATTTGGATTCTGCTTTTTGCAATGAACACACCTTTTTTAAACTATCATTATCGGCCAGAAACATGTAAGAGGGTTTGACAAGATCCAGCATATAATTCGGAAGCCTCTCCTTGTGAAACAGGGCTTGTTATCCCTCTGAAACTCAAGGTATTTACACCAGATAATGTGACACAGATGATGAATGGGATGTTGATATGCTGTCACCATGTGGAAATATGTAGCCCATACTGTGCTTTTCACGTCACTTACACTGGATAGGTTGTGTCTGATAGCCTTGCCATATTACACGTGAAGAATGTCTACCATCTTCTTGCGAAAATCTCTGTGAGAAGCTCAGTGCAAAACAAGAATTGCTTCTTTGTAAACAAAGCAGCCGGCTTGGTATTGTTTCTAAGATACGGAACAGAATCACAGATGATCTGTGAAAGCAAAGAGTATTTATTACAGCCTTCTAGGTGTATCCAGTGCAAGTTTGCTTGGAAGTAATCCAAGGATTCGTTTTCACCGAACTGATATTGAAGTATTGCTTTAAAAAGTAGACGTGGGAGGAGGGCCGTGTCACACATTTAATTATTTGTCAGGCATTTCGGATGTGAACGTATTGTCAATGAGATCTACTAACAAAAACTAAATTGAAATTTGACATTTTCGATCAGTTTCATGAAAGTCCCTCTTAAGGCCAGATTTTTAGCGCGTTAACGCACTTGTAATCAGACGTTTGAAGCTGTTTTATACATGGGAGCTCGATTTTTTAAAGAATCTGTTGTTTAATGATTCACAATAATTTATTAACAGAAACTACACAGGATATAACTTTAGTATGATGATGGTATGTGGCAAAGATTCATTGTTTACTGGCACTGATCGGCCTTTAATTCTGGTCTAACGCTGAATATCGTGAACAATAGCTGCAGTCACTCCAGTCTGTCCCTTCGTGGCGGCGACTGTAGACACGGCTGTGATGTTGTCCTGAGGTACTGTTGAAATTTTCCGAATGCTTATAATCCTTGTAGGCGCCCTCTGTTGGCAACTAGCCTTAACTCAACTGCTCCAGAGTACTGGGCAACTCGGCGCTCTCCTGTGTACGGCTGTGTGCCTTGTCTTCCGGAGAACACAGCGCTATGAAAGGAAGACCAGACACCAAATTTTAAAGTATTGCTAATATTTAAAACTTTTGGCGAAAGGCCTCAATGGGATAGACACTTGAACTTACTTCATCCCATCGACCCCAGAGTTCGACACGCGGCTTCGGCAAGCCGATTACAAGATTTTACTGTGCCTAAGAAGTAATGTAGTTGGTAACCAATCGCAAAGTACAGAAACTTAATTTTACTGGTCATTGCACGTATCACATTCGGACAAAAAATATATGGCAGCGAACCATCCTATGACGTCGATTATGCCAACTGGACACACTTGTCATAAGTGAAATAGATCTAAAGTGGGGATTTGCGGAAATTCGGAATATGTGTTTACAAAAACTACTGAGATACAGACGAATACTTCTGTGAGCAGAAATGAAAGATTCCAATACAGAAGGGCCGAGCAGAGATAACTCCACATGAACTCAGAATAGCAGTTGGTTACCCGTGAAGCATCTCTGATGCTAGTAAAACATTGAAAAAGTTCAACTATTTATTAACCTCGTTTACAGTCGTCTTGTTCCACACCGAGTAGGTGGATGAGCTTTAATAAAATTTTCTAATTTTCTACTCCTTACTATTCTGTGCCGTAACACCACATTAAGAAGATGATAATACAATACACAAATGAATCTGATTCCTGGAACAAATGAATGGCAGAATATTAGTTTGCGTGCTTCAGAGAAAGACGCAAAAACAGAGTAAACTGACACAAAATATAACTAAAATGGAAACTGTGAAAATGAAAATTGTGTTTTTAAAACGATGGTCACCACAAGGCAGGCACGTACATACCTGAAACACCAATATTATGATAGAGGAAAACGATTTCGTTTCTCGTTTTATAAAATAAAGAAAAAGAGAAAAAAATAAAACATTAAAATACTTGAAAGGTGCACCTGGGAATGAGAACGTCCCACAAACTACCAACACGAATTACTTTAGCAGTCTTTTAGGAATATCCAGAGGTAAATACCGAAGAAAGAAACGAATTTCTTTCAATCATCCTTACAGAACTACACAAATAAATCTGTTAGAGAAAATCACCAACTTAGGAATTCAAGCAACAGTGAAAAGCACATGAAAAATGATGGATTACCAGTTGAATTCTGAATGTCTATGGGATATAATACGAACAACAGTGACCTGTATGTGTTGTTTAGCTTGCATCTTGTGTGAGTCATATTTGCGTTAACTTTTCATGATGTGGAACGTGTCAGTAGGGTCAAAAATAAGACACGTTTCTTCTGCGAACGCATAACAACAAGATAGTCATTTTATAAAACGGGATTTTGTTGTTTAACTCTTAAGAAAACTATATGAAAGTAACCCAATCACACTGACTACGACATGTGGCTAACAACATTCTACTAAACGTTACACCGAGGAATTAGTGGTTATCATACCAAAAACCTCCCATGAGACCACGGTAAGGAAATATTGAAAATAACACTGTTCAATGCGCACTTTAAAATCTATGTGTGATTCATTAAAATCAGAATTAAGTCATTTCTTCACAAAGTCTTAGAACAACATCGAGCGACTGTTGCAGCAAGGACAGTGACTAACGTACATCCTAATTTTGGATACTTTTTTCTTCTAACGTCGATTTTGAGAAAGCCTGAGACAGAATTAGTAGTCATATCCTACTAAACACGATGCATAAAATATGATTCTGGGAGCAATTAACAGTAATTACATAAACATATAAGATCCGCGTTCGAATCCCGATTTGGTACAAATTTACAATTATAAGTAATTTTCATCTCATTGCAGTTCATCAGTTCAAAAGAGATTTCACTGATATTATTTCATCTCACTGTATTTCACAGATGTCAACCTTACTGGTTCCACACATTTCGTTAACGTGAAAAAAAAAAAAAGTTCAGATGTGTGTGAAATCTTATGGGACTTAACTGCTAAGGTCATCAGTCCCTAAGCTTACACACTACTTAACCTAAATTATCCTAAGGACAAACACACACACCCATGCCCGAGGGAGGACTCGAACCTCCGCCGCGACCAGCCGCACAGTCCATGACTGCAGCGCCTTACACCGCTCGGCTAGTCCCGCGCGGCATTAAAGTGATTTTAAGGCATTTGATATAAGGATATAACGAAACGAGAAAAGCTTTCTGGTATCAAATGAGTCAATTTTAATAAGATTTTTGTCACGTTACAGTACGTTATTATTTACTAGAAGACCTGTGTAAGGAGGTACTGTGCAGGGGAAAGAAGAATACTAGGTATATGCCCTCGAAGTAGAACACATTTTTTCTTAGCAGTGTGCGAGCTAACATTCCAAAGATGTTCGGGCTCACATGCGGTTCCTCTTCGTCGAAATGTCTTGGCTCAAACTCGTCTAGGGGTTGAACAGCAAGTGCCGCATTACCTGCCCTAAATTAGACACTTGTGACCCTTTGGTTAAATTGTCTGGTTGGTGGCAAGATTGCGAAATACAAACTTAATATAACATACAGGGTGATTCAAAAAGAATACCACAACTTTAGGAATTTAAAACTCTGCAACGACAAAAGGCAGAGCTAAGCACTATCTGTCGGCGAATTAAGGGAGCTATAAAGTTTCATTTAGCTGTACATTTGTTCGCCATTTCAGCCAATAAAGTTTTTGGTCCCTTTTTCTTCGAAGGTGCTACTGTAACTGGACTACAGTATCTGGAGATGTTAGAGAATTGGCTGTTCCCTCAGCTCGAACAAGAAGCACAACAATTCATGTTTCAGTAGCATGGAGCGCCACCACATTGGCACTTATCTGTCCGTAACTACCTGAACGTCAACTACCCGAGGCGATGGATCGGCCGCCAGGCAGCCCGTGACAGAGCACTTCATCACTGGCCTCCAAGAAGCCCTGATCTTACCCCCTGCGATTTTTTCTTATGGGGGTATGTTAAGGATATGGTGTTTCGGCCACCTCTCCCAGCCACCATTGATGATTTGAATCGAGAAATAACAGCAGCTATCCAAACTGTTACGCCTGATATGCTACAGAGAGTGTGGAACGAGTTGGAGTATCGGGTTGATATTGCTCGTGTGTCTGGAGGGGGCCATATTGAACATCTCTGAACTTGTTTTTGAGTGAAAAAAAAACCTTTTTAAATACTCTTTGTAATGATGTATAACAGAAGGTTATATTATGTTTCTTTCATTAAATACACATTTTTAAAGTTGTGGTATTCTTTTTGAATCACCCTGTATAATAATAGTCATAATAATATCGGGAACTAAAAAAAACGACCCGTAAATGATGTAGGCCACACAGTTGCGATCTGGTTAGAATAATGTTTATTCAGAAAGCAAACTAATAGCGAAAGTGGTCGTATTTAGAGTTACTGTTACACTCGAGCTCATATCCATTTGACACAGTTCGATCTTCCACAATCTCATAGCGAATTACAAGTTCGGTACTCCACCTCGTTAGAGTTCACGGCAGGCGCGCGGCTGCTCAACGCTCAGAGGCTAACTCCCGCGATACCACACAACGCGAAATTTTCAAAATCGTTTCACTTCCTAGCTGGCTAGAGACCGACTGTCCGCTTTCGCGTCTCAATCCGAACTTTACCCTTTGGTGTCTCCAGCTGAACTGTCCGCTTTCGCGTCTCCTCCAGCACTGTCCCTCTGCCCGTCCCCGGCCGCGTTTCCTCGCTCAACTGACTAGGGCAGTTCCCTTTCCTGAAACCGGTCATCTGATGGGCTACAGCTTATTCTACATTATTTTACATTTTAACATATTTAAATAATCAGAGCTTGACCACTTTCACGTTCTAAATAAAGTAACAATAATATCTGTTACATAATAAATGTTAAATTCTTTTACACAAAACCAATACAATTTCCTTCTGAGCTTTTAATGCCACCGCCAGTAGCCATGCACCAATGTACTTTCTGATAAATAAATAAAGAACGAAAGTAACTCTTATGCACTAAACTTTACAACAAATATTCTGTTACCTAACCATTCAATAAGGTGTCATTCATTAGGTGTATTAAATAGCTTCCGTAAACGGTTCCCTTTATAGCCGATCTTAGGTCAGCCATATTTAACACTGCTACGTCTCCTCGGCCACAAACGGCTTCTACTGGGCTTCCCTATGACGTAGGTTCTCGTTCAATGTGTCTTGTGTGTACGAAATGATGATCTGATGTTTAACTGTAAATACTGATAATTTAAATTTCCTGTGTCTTTTAAACAAATAAAGTTGCAGAGTTGATATTTACAACGATTGTCATTTTAATGATGCGATCGTTAAGATCGACCAAAGCGCTCAGATTTTAGCATTCAGGTCTTTGTTACTAAACTCGTTAATTTCATTTTAACAGTAAATCCTAAATTATATATATATATATATATATATATATATATATATATATATATATATGTGTGTGTGTGTGTGTGTGTGTGTGTGTGTGTTTAAGTAGGCGGTTGGCATTGTTGTTGGAATATTCGCCATTGTAGTGTTGGGCCGTTGCCTGTTAACAGCGCGTAGCGTTGCGCAGTTGGTGAGCCGCCAGCAGTGGTGGATGTGGGGAGTGAGATGGCGGAGTTTTGACAGTGGATGATTTGGACAGAGACAGTAAATTTGTAATTTGGATATCATGGACTGATATAGATATTATGACTTTTGAACACTATTAAGGTAAATACATTGTTTGTTCTCTATCAAAATCATTCATTTGCTAACTATGCCTATCAGTAGTTAGTGCCTTCGGTAGTTTGAATCTCTTATTTAGCTGGTGGCATTGGCGCTCGCTTTATTGCAGTAGTTTGAGTAACGAAGATTTTTGTGAGGTTAGTGATTTGTGAAAGGTATAGGTTATTGTTAGTCAGGGCCATTCTTTTGTAGGGATTATTAAAAGTCAGACTGCGTTGCGCTATAAATATTGTGTGTCAGTTTAGTGTTTATCAGAATAGGGAAAGAGCGAAATGTCTGAGTACGTTCAGTTCTGCTCAGCTGTTTGAAAATCAAATAATGTAAGAGGTTTATCAGCACAGTAATTCATTAAAATTTCTAAGGGGACGTTTCATTATATATATGATCAATATTCAAGTTTTATTGGGACAATGTCAGTGGCACAAGAGAAGTTTCTGAGAAGATGGCAGAGGAAAATGTTGAGAAAGATCTCTGGAACAGTGAATGAGGCAGGACAATGGAGAATATTGAAAAACAAGGAATTTGAAGAACTATACGTTTATGCTGACCTGAGTCGTATATCATGGCCAACAGATTGAGATGGTTGGTCCGTGTAGAGCTTAGGATAGATCTACCAAGATCTGCGGAGGACATCCAAGTGGCAAAAGGTGCGAAGGGAGACCTCAGAAAAGACGAGTGGATGATGTGCAGAATGACTTGAGAAGGATGGGAACAAGGAGATGGAGGAAACAAGCAGAAGATCATCAAGATTACGTTGCAATTGTCAGAGGCTGCAGCGTCAAGGAGTAAGTAAGTGTGTGGCATTTATTTGTGGTAAGTGAGTTGATCTGTTCCATTCTAGGGAGACGTCCACTAAAGAAGGCAAGTAGTCACAATCACAAAAATTTATTGATGAACACGTTTCTAACACTTCTACAGTTCCTGTGAGTCAGAACAAAATATAAATCTGCAAAAACAAAACAAATGAAAACCCTTCACCAATTAAATTAGTTTAAAGTTCCAAGTTCATAAAATAAATCATTAAGGTCCACAATGCGTGAAATAGTTAATCACTTTAAGAATTGAAATAAAGCAATATTCAGAACTCTAAATTGGACAGAAAAAAGCTTTCCTTGGCTCAGTTGTAGTAAACTTCCGTTTATGGAAAGAACAAACACCTGACAAAATCTCATATAAGTACTTCATTTGCTGAAGTATCAAGAGTCTAGCAGTAATGAAAATGTGTAAGTCCAACAAGGATAGAAAACTTGTCGGTCAGCGGAACAAAGGTACAAATGATCCCAAGACCCAGGTGGTACACAGCCAGGTCTGTTGAGGCGGCATACCGTCCAGGGCGACAGCTGAGTCCTTGGTCTGGTGTAGGAAAAAGGTTTCTGGTTGCTGGCTGTGACGAAACTGCTGTTCGGAGCTCGTCCACTGGGCTAAATATCTGCCTCACAGATGGATACTTGCGGCTCGTTTTCGGCTAGTGACATGGTGGATGCATGGAGAGATGCCGCCTGTAAACTACAGCTATCACTGACGTGTATGATGCTTTGTGGCCTTGCCAGAGCACTGTGGATGCCCTTTGCTGGCCTGTCTAGTGAGTTTCGGGGTTTCGAAGTCCCACGGCGTCTGAACTGCAGGGGCTGAGCTTGCTGCAACTCGCACGATGTGTATGTTGCACATGGTGTCGTCAGGGCTTGATGTCTATGGCGCCATGGCAGTAGTAGTGTCATTTTGGACCCTGTTTATCGTGTCAAAGAGAGATTGACTGTTGTTATTTAAACTGATTTAATAGCATAGCTGTCCACCAATAAACGTAACAAAGTAAATCTGTATACCGATACGTCACATAATTTGTCTCACGTGGAGCATAGCGCTAAGAATGTGTAGACTCTTCCCACGGCCGGGAGTGGGGATTTGCATGACACCAAGGAAGCAGCGTGGAGGAGGCACAAGGAACCATTCGGATGCACCAAGGAAATTCTTTGTTGGCTTTCAACAGGTAACAAAAGACTGAACGACTACCTGATCGAAAGTGGGTAAGTGACATTAGGAAACATCCAGGAACAACCTGGATGCATGTAACTGAAGAATGTAATTCCGAAGGAAGAATTTGTCCTGAAATCAATCAGATGGCTGATTCGTGATGATGATGATGATGATGATGATAATGACGATCATGAGGGTGATGACTGGGGGGCGTGAATCATGGATACTTATGATCTGTACCAATCCCTCACTTAAATATGCGTGTTTCAGTTTGATTCCTTACTTAGTGCCTAGAAATAGACTATGACCTCTGCTCGCTTTGTTCAGAGTTTTCTCCACGTATCAGCTCGTTTTACTACACTGTTATACGTTGCCTTTATGTAGAACCATCTTCCTATGGTTAAACAAACGTCAGCTTATTTTTGACCCTGCATCCTTTAAAACGTAACTGTGTGTGTATTGTGATAATATCGTCTGTGTATACCAACGATCATTAACAGGACTTAAGCTGGTGATGAATTAGAGAGGTTCAGAAAACCAAAAACTGGATCAATGAATGCTGGTTTTTAAACTCTCTCCCAGTACCTTAACTACTACACTACTTAGCTCAGAGCATAGTAGTGTTTTAGGCAGGTAAGTCTAATGATGGTAAGCAAGACGAACAGCAGCTGGAAGACTCGCTAAATATAAAACCCTGATCATTATCGAAATGCCAATGAAGTGAGGAATGTATTATCTAGACGTACAAATTTGTGTCGGACATTTACAGCGTCAAAATGTGAATCATTGTTCCGACAGGTTTATCGTAATTTATGATTCTCTATCTCAAGTCGTTCGCTTGCTAAGACTGATAAATTTCAAGAAACATTGCGCAACCAATATCCGATACCTCACGCTTCTCTAGAAGGTTTCCATGAATTTAGTTGTCGATATTGCTTTGCGTGCGTTTTAGAGATCCTTTAAGTTCTATGCACTTGTGATATAATGAGCATTGCGTTCTCATTTATGTATATGGCCGAAAGAGTCTGCCTACAGGAATTGTGGTTCAAATGGCTCTGAGCACTATGGGACTTAACATCTGTGGTCATCAGTCCCCTAGAACTTAGTACTACTTAAACCTAACTAACCTAAGGACATCACACACATCCATGCCCGAGGCAGGATTCGAACCTACGACCGTAGCAGTCGCGCGGTTCCGGACTGAGCGCCTAGAACCACTAACAGGAATTGTGAAACGAACCCTGTCGAGGACCGTGTGCCACAAAGGGCGCAGATTCACCACGAGATGGGGAAATCCACAGGCGTCTATTGTATACTGAAGCCTAAGCGCTGTAGTGTGTGAGTGAGACAGACGAGAGCCTATGTCATAGGGAAACACAGTAGAAGCCGTTTGTGGCCGAGGAGACGTACCAGTGTTAAATATGGCGGACCTAAGATCGGTTATAAAGGGAACCATTTATGGAAGCTATTTAATACTACAGTAATGCTGGGAATGAAGCCACAGTTATTTTAATCTACCATTCTTCAGAAACTTCCATGGTGATCCCAATAAAACTTGAATATATATATATATATATATATATATATATATATATATATATATATATATATATATATATATATATATATATATATATATATATTATGAAACGTCCCCTTAGAAATTTTAATGAATTACTGTGCTGATGTTTTTTGAGCTACACGTCGCCACAGGCTTTATAACCGTTCGATAGACAGCCACCTTCGATTTTCAACTCGAGCTATCTTGATCAGGCCCAGTAAGTTCCATTTCCGGCGGCAACCTTTGCTTTTATTTCTTCACTTATGCTGTTATCATCGGTTACCAGAGCACCCAGGTTCTTACACCTCTTATAGCTGGCTCCATGGAACATGATTTATTTCTCTTTCACAGCAGCGTTCCTCCTGGAAACGAACAAATATTGCATTTTGGTGCCGCTCACTCGAAGCCCTGACCCCTCTGCGTCATTTTCTAATGTGTCAAATCCTTCTTCCAGTTCTTTTAATCTTCTCAATAGCATACAAATATCATCGACGTATGTTAGGTATTGGTTCATTTGGTTAAGCAGAGTGCCGCCTGAGTTATTGGTCTCCACAATTCTTATTCAGTGTTTGAGAATGAGAGCACTTAGCGACTTCCAAAAAACTTTGAACATAATTTCAAATTTTTCTAAAATTTTCTGTCTTTCCCCCCTCTCCAACTAATACAAGGAGAAAAGTTTGTAGCTAACTAAACAGTTAATACATTAACTCATGTGTTAAGTAATCAGACGTCTGAAGCTGTTTTATACTTGGGAGTTGGATTTCTTTAAAAAAATTGTAACTGATATTCTGACATACTTTCTACCTTGTTCTGTTAAGCTTCTTCGTCCATTGTTGGAGTTTCTCTGCACCAGAGACGATCAGTACAACGTCAACAACAAAATAATAATGTTCACACATGTGCCATTAGCACCTACTCCTCTTTACTTTTTCTAGTTTAATGACCTGAAAACTTCGTCTAGAAGTGCGGAGAATTTTTTTTTCTTACTGTGGAATCTCCTTCCCTGTCTCCTCTTGCAATTCTAAATTTCTCACAACCAAGATCAAGTTTACTGAAAGCTGTAGCGTTGACGTATATTACGCTTTTCGGTGTATTAGGACAAGCTGAATCGAAGACTTTCATTAGACATTAGGTTAAAACTTAGTCGAAAGCTTTCTCAAAATCTATGAGCTGCTGGTGAAACTGTAATTCATAATATTTACTTCATTTAAAATTTCATACACGACTAGCAAACTATTCTGAGTTGTTCAAAGATATAGTTGACAAACACTCTCACTTATTCATGCACTGAAATTAGGCTAACAGTGCAACAACCTCTGCTTACAGCAGAGCCCAAAACATTACACAATACGAGGTGCATTCAAGTTCTAAGGCCTCCGATTTTTTTTCTAATTAACCACTCACCCGAAATCGATGAAACTGGCGTTACTTCTCGATGTAATCGCCCTGCAGACGTACACATTTTTTACAACGCTGACGCCATGATTCCATGGCAGCGGTGAAGGCTTCTTTAGGAGTCTGTTTCGGCCACTGGAAAATCGCTGAGGCAATAGCAGCACGGCTGATGAATGTGCGGCCACGGAGAGTGTCTTTCATTGTTGGAAAAAGCCAAGTCAGTAGGAGCCAGGTCAGTTGAGTAGGGAGCATGAGGAATCACTTCAAAGTTGTTATCACGAAGAAACTGTTGCGTAGCGTTAGCTCGATGTGCGGGTGCGTTGTCTTGGTGAAACAGCACACGTGCAGCCCTTCCCGGACTTTTTGTTGCAGTGCAGGAAGGAATTTGTTCTTCAAAACATTTTCGTAGGATGCACCTGTTACCGTAGTGCCCTTTGGAACGCAATGGATAAGGATTACGCCCTCGCTGTCCCAGAACATGGACACCATCATTTTTTCAGCACTGGCGGTTACCCGAAATTTTTTTGGTGGCGGTGAATCTGTGTGCTTCCATTCAGCCGACTGGCGCTTTGTTTCTGGATTGAAAAATGGCATCCACGTCTCATCCATTGTCACAACCGACGAAAAGAAAGTCCCACTCATGCTGTCGTTGCACGTCAACATTGCTTGGCAACATGCCACACGGGCAGCCATGTGGTCGTCCGTCAGCATTCGTGGCACCCACCTGGATGACACTTTTCGCATTTTCAGGTCGTCATGCAGGATTGTGTGCACAGAACCCAGAGAAATGCCAACTCTGGAGGCGATCTGTTCAACAGTCATTCGGCGATCCCCCATAACAATTCTCTCCACTTTCTCGATCATGTCGTCAGACCGGCTTGTGCGAGCCCGAGGTTGTTTCGGTTTGTTGTCACACGATGTTCTGCCTTCATTAAACTGTCGCACCCACGAACGCACTTTCGACACATCCATAACTCCATCACCACATGTCTCCTTCAACTGTCGGTGAATTTCAATTGGTTTCACACCACGCAAAATTCAGAAAAAGGATGATTGCACGCTGTTCAAGTAAGGAAAACGTCGCCATTTTAAGTATTTAAAACAGTTATCATTCTCGCCGCTGGTGGTAAAATTCCATCTGCCGTACGGTGCTGCAATCTCTGGGACGTATTGACAATGAATGCGGCCTCATTTTGAAACAATGCGCATGTTTCTATCTCTTTACAGTCCGGAGAAAAAAAAAATCGGAAGCCTTAGAACTTGAATGCACCTCGTAGTTTAACTGTGTGCCAACTCGTCATACGCAGTGGCAAAGTACTCCGAAGTAATAATCTAGTGGGCGTGCGAGTTCACAGGCAACAGTAGGTTTCCACGATCAGTTCTGGTGATATCACTAGCTGCTTGATGATATGAAGTGAAGTTTGATACTTGACGCAAGGTCCTTTACAATGCCTTTACGCCGTAATTGACGGTACCATTTGACATGTCACGAGTACCTCCTGGCAGAGACCGCGGTGTCTTGGGAGTCACCCTTATTGCGAGCCTTAGTATCTGTCAGCGATAGTGCCGTGTCGATACTGATGTCTAAGTCGGAGCAAGACCACGAAAGGGACGTTCCATGTGATATATTCACCCTACAGTTCCCATATTTCACCAACATTTTAAAAACTCCTGCCTTAGAAATTATATTAATAGTTTCCTCAGTTAACATTATCTCCCTAATCTACTTTCGCTGAAATGTATAGCTTTCCAGCAAGTATTAAATGAATCATTTGTTAGCTACAAATGGCTCAAATGGCTCTGAGCACTATGGGACTTAACTTCTGAGGTCATCAGTCCCCTAGAACGTAGAACTACTTGAACCTAACTAACCTAAGGACATCACATACATCCATGCCCGAGGCAGGATTCGAACCTGCGACCATAGCGGGCGCGGTTCCAGACTGTAGCGCCTAGAACCGTTCGGCCACTACGGCCGGCTGTTAGCTACACCTCCAGTACTATGACCTTCTACAGTATCATCTTGGGCTTTTAACCATTTTGCCTATGCTTGTAGATAACGTGATTAACTTTGCTTCTTGCAATACAACGTGTTATGTTCCTAATAGTAGCGTAGACCAAGAGATTACCTGGCGCGCTTCGCACTTAAACGACCTTGAAAAGTGTAACATCATCGCATGTTGTCTAGACGCAGGGGCAATGATGTAACAGTCTAAGACAATGCTGCCAGCAAATTTAAAAATGCAAGATGGCAGTGGCGAGAAATTAAAAAAGTGCGAGTTGTGTTTGTACAAAGAAATCAATTCCATAAATAATTTAAAAAATTGAAACAGTAACCCAATGTGGTGGATCTAGTCCAGTTATGCTTTGCAAGCATAATAAATACTATATATATATATATATATATATATATATATATATATATATATATATGTGTGTGTGTGTGTGTGTGTGTGTGTGTGTGTGTGTGTGTGTGTGTGTGTGTGTGTGTGCGCGTGTGTGCGTCTCCATGCTGCTCATGACAAAGCCTGGGTATTTTTGATGTAGAAATACTTCATGTTACATCCTTTACGTAATTGCTGGTAAATAATCGTTTGGATACTTTTGAAAACGGCGCAGACATTTAGATAATTTGGATGCTTTTGAACATGTCGGCAGTTAACGCAATTTTTGTGAAGATGACTTATTTCCATGAATAATAGAAGTCAATCAGATATTTTCAAACTTTCACTATCGTCTCGGTTGTGCGACTGGATTCGTTATTTCCTGTCAGGATGGTCGCAGTTCGTAGCAATAGACGGCAAATCATCGGGTAAAACTGAAGTGATACCAGGTGCTCCCCAGGGAAGCGTCCTGGGACCTCTGCTGTTCATGATCTATATAAATGACCTGGGTGACAATCTGAGCAGTTCTCTTAGGTTGTTCGCAGATGATGCTGTAATTTTCCGTCTAGTAAGGTCATCCGAAGACCAGTATCAGTTGCAAAGCGATTTAGAAAAGATTGCTGTATGGTGTGGCAGGTGGCAGTTGACGCTAAATAACGAAAAGTGTGAGGTGATCCACATGAGTTCCAAAAGAAATCCGTTGGAATTCGATTACTCGATAAATAGTACAATTCTCAAGGCTGTCAATTCAACTAAGTACCTGGGTGTTAAAATTACGAACAACTTCAGTTGGAAAGACCACATAGATAATATTGTGGGGATGGCGAGCCAAAGGTTGCGTTTCATTGGCAGGACACTTAGAAGATGCAACAAGTCCACTAAAGAGACAGCTTACACTACACTCGTTCGTCCTCTGTTAGACTATTGCGGCGCGGTGTGGGATCCTTACGAGGTGGGATTGACGGAGGACATCGAAAGGGTGC
This sequence comes from Schistocerca americana, assembly GCF_021461395.2. NCBI lineage: Eukaryota > Metazoa > Arthropoda > Insecta > Orthoptera > Acrididae > Schistocerca > Schistocerca americana. The sequence goes on from NC_060123.1 coordinate 230,682,356, forward strand.
AAAAAAGGGGAGCTCGTTTTGTATTATCACGTAATAGGGGAGAGAGTGTGGCAGATATGATACGCGAGTTAGGATGGAAGTCATTAAAGCAAAGACGTTTTTCGTCGCGGCGAGATCTATTTACGAAATTTCAGTCACCAACTTTCTCTTCCGAATGCGAAAATATTTTGTTGAGCCCAACCTACATAGATAGGAATGATCATCAAAATAAAATAAGAGAAATCAGAGCTCGAACAGAAAGGTTAAGGTGTTCGTTTTTCCCGCGCGCTGTTCGGGAGTGGATTGATAGAGAGATAGTATGATTGTGGTTCGATGAACCCTCTGCCAAGCACTTAAATGTGAATTGCAGAGTAATCATGTAGATGTAGATGTAGATGTAGATGTAGATCTTCGACTGTAGTATCAGTAGGTTCGGAAAGCGTAACTAAGCTAGTTCCCCAATTCCGGACGTTTTTTATTTGTTTTTAATTTGCTGCTTGCCCAGCAGGGTTAGTTCGGCCATCTTGCATTTTTGCATTTCCAACCAGTGCCATCGCGCATTTTTAGATGTCCTTGCAGTGCCACTTCGGATTGTGACGTCATTGTCTCCGCATCTAAGCAACAAGCAAACTCTTTGCACTTTTCATGGTGGTTTAAATGCAAAGTGCGTCATGTAGTGCATTACTACACTATATTTTATCTTCACGCTGATACAATGTGCAATCGAGGAAACACTCCCAGAGCGCATAAAATACGAAAGGAGTAATAAGCGTATCGAGAGTCCAATAATCATCTCACAAGGCGCACAGCACGCCTGCTACAACTGTAAGTATGAAATCAGTCATACGCAAACTTTTTATTGCGTAAATATACGTATCGCAGATGTTACAACTTAGACAAAATTTAACAACAGAGATGTTGGCTGAGCATAGCTATGTTGTAGATGGCTTGCAGTCCTTACTATAGATAAGCTGCTGAAATCTATAAGCGGAAAAAGGAGAAACCAATCTTTAATCTAACGGTCTGATACGATGGACGTAAAGAAAATATAAACAGTAGCAATAACCAAATGTTCACATGTTTCATAAATTTTTCCTGCTATTCTTGTTGTGAAAATAAATAACTGGCCATTGAAGATGTCACAACTCGGGTGAAACATGGACGAAGACAAAAATTAGACAGCGATTTGTTAGGAGGCAGACATTGTCGCACATTTTTGATTTCTATTAATACAATTTGCAAACATTTCACAAGCAATATTTATTTTACAATAAAAACCCTGGCCGTCTAAATATATTGTTCTACATATTGTGAATCTTCATTGCATTTTCTTAAACTTTATCTAACTGTGCAATCATCCGCTATCCGTCGCCTGGGTTTTGCGAGAATGCGACGTGAATCCACCAAGCCCGTGTATTTGTATTTGTGTTAGATTTAACGAACGTAAAAATGAATCGACTGGACTTTTGTGAGAAATCATAACCTACATCTAAACCTACATCAATATACATACTCAGAAAGCCACAATACGGTACGTGGCGGACGGTACCTTGTAGCACTAGTAATAATTACCGTTCCTGTTCCACTAGCGAATAAAGCGAGAGAAAAACGACACGATCCCTAATTCCGCTTACACTGTGTGATCAAAAGCATCCGGACACCTGGCTGAAAATGACTTACAAGTTCGTGGCGCCCTCCATCGGTAATGCTGGAATTCAATATGGTATTGACCCACTCTTTTCCTTGATGACAGCTTCCACTCTCGCAGGCATACGTTCAATAAGGTACTGGAAGGTATCTTGGGGAATGCCAGCCCATTCTTCACGGAGTGCTGCACTGAGGATAAGTATCGATATCAGCCGGTGAGGCCTGGCACGAAGCCAGCTTTCCAAAACATCCCAAATGTGTTCTGTAGGATTCAGGTCAGGACTCTGTGCAGACCAGTCCATTACTGGGATGTTATTGTCGTGTAACAATTCCCCCACAGGCCGTGCATTATGAACAGGTGCTCGATCGTGTTAAAAGATGCAACCGTCATCCCCGAATTTCTCTTCAACAGTGGGAAGCAAAAAGGTGCTTAAAACATAAATGTAGGCCTGTGCTGTGATAGTACCACGCAAAACCAAGTGGTGCAAGCCTCCTCCATGAAAAACACGACCACACCAGAACACCACGGCCTCCGTATTTTACTGTTGTCACTGCACACGCTGGCAGATGACGTTCACCGGGCATTCGACATACCCAAACCCTCCCTTCTGATCGCCACATTGTGTACCGTAATTCGTCACCCATCACAACGTTTTTCCACTGTTCAATCGTCCAATGTTTACGCTCCTTACACCAAGCGAGGCGTCGTTTGGCATTTATCGGCGTGATTTGTGGCTTATGAGTAGCTGATCGACCATGAAATCGAAGTTTTCTCACCTCACACCTAACTGCCATAGTACTTGCAGTGGATCGTGATGCAGTTTGGAATTCCTGTATGATCGTCTGGATAGATGTCTGCCTGTTATACATTACGACCTTCTTCAACTGTCGGCGGTCTCTTTCAGTCAACAGACTAGATCAGCCTGTACGCCTTTGTGCTGTACGTGTCCATTCATGTTTTCACTTCAGTATTGCATTGGAAACAGTGAACCTAGGGATGTTTAGGGAGTGTGGAAATCTCGCGTACAGACGTATGACTGAAGTGACACCCAATCACCTGACCACGTTCGAATTCCGCGGAGCGCTCCATTCTGCTCTCTCACGATGTCTAATGACTACTGAGGTCGCTGATATGGAGTACCTGGCAGTAACTGACAGGACAATGCACCTAATATGAAAACGTATGTTTTTTAGGGTCCAAATACTTTTGATCACATAGTGTATCTTATGATCATGGTTCCTGCGCAAAATGTACGTTGCCGGCAGTAGAATCGTTCTGCATTCAGCTTCAAAAGCCGGTTCTCCAAATGTTCTCTGCATAGGGTTCCTCGAAAAGAACGTCGCCTTCTCTCCAGTGATCCCTATTTGAGTTCCAGAAGCAGATCCATAATACTTGCTCGTTGATCGAACCTACCAGTAACGAATCTAGCTGCCCGCCTCTGAATTGCTTCGATGTCTTCCTTTAATCCGACATGGTGCGGATCCCAAACACTCGAGCAGCACTCACGGTGAACAGGTGAATCATACTTTCCTAAAACTCTCCCAGTAAACCGAGATCGACCATTCGCCTTCCCCACTACAATCTCGTTCCATTTAATATTGCTTTGCAGCGTTACGCCTTGATAATTAACCGACCTGACGGTGTCAAGAAGCGCAATACTAATGTTCTAATCGAACATTACGGGATTATTTTTCCTACTCGTCTACTTTATCTGACATTTTTCTACATTAAGAGCTAGCTGTCATTCATGACACCATATATAAATATTGCCTAAATCATCCTGCAGTTTCCTGCAGTCACTCATCAACGATACCTTCCCATACACCATAGCGTTTTCAGCAAAGAGCAGCAGGTTGCTACTCAACTTGTCAGCCAGATCATTTACATACAAAGAGATTACCAGCGACCCTGTCACACTTCTATGGGGCACACCTGACGATACTCTCTTCTCTGATAAACTCTAGCCATCGTGGACAACGTACTGTATCCTATTACTTAAGACGACTGTGGCCCACACATATATCTGGTAATCTATTCAGTATGCTCGCACCTTCGTAACAGTCTGCAGTGGAGCACCGAGTCAAACGCGTTTCGTATAGATCTAGGAATATGGAATCTGCCTGTTGCCACTCATGCACAGTTCGAAAAATATCAAGTGAGAACAGAGAAAGATGAGTTTTACACGAGTGACGCTTTCTAAAACCAAATGATTTGTGGACTTTAGCTTTGGGGTCTCACGGGAATTAATTATATTCTAACTTAGAATAAGTTTAAGAACTCTGCAGCAAAGTGATATTAAGGATTTCTTTCTTTCTTTGGGCCTTGTCCCGCCTCACACGGGGTCGTCCGTGTTCTTACGGGTTTAGTGTTAGTGGCAGAGGGTGGCCGGATGCCCTTCCTGCTACCACTCCGAAACCCCTGGGACGCAAATAGTATACCCCACTTGTGTGCGTGTAGTGTAAGCCATGAACGTTTTCAAATGTCCGTGAGTCGTGTAACTGAGGCGGAACGTGGAGACCAGGCCGGTATTGACCTAGAGGGATGTGGAAAACCGCCTAAAAACCACATCCAGACTGGCCGCCATACCGGACGTCATCGTTAATCCTTCGGGCGGAGTCGACCCGAGGCTGGCACGCATACTCGATTCCAGGAAGCGGCTCGTTAGCGCTCTCGGCTACCCTGGCGTGTAAGGTGATGGTAAGGATATTGGTCTGTTATTCTGTGGGTCAGTTCTTTTTCCCTTCTTATATACTGAAGTCGTCTTTTTGTTTGTCCAGTCGCTTGGGACTTTGCGCTGGGCGAGAGAGTCGCGATAAATGCAGTCTAAGTAAGGGGTCAATAGCATAGCGTACTCTTTGTAAAACCGGATTGGGGTGCCATCCGGACCAGCCTATTTATTTCTTTTCAGATCTTTCAGTTGATTCTCAACGCCAGGGATACCTATTACTATGTCCTCCATACGGGAGTCCGCGCTACTGTCAAATAGCAGTATGTTTGAACGATTCTCGCGCTTGAACGTTTTCTTAAACGCGAAAGTTAAAACTCCAGTTTTCTTTTTGCTATCTTCTCTTGCCACACGATATTGGTCAACGAGAGAGATAATGAAGCCATCCACCTGCTTAGCGATTTTACGTTGGACCAGATTTTTCGGGTTCTGGGCTGGATCCTTTGCTAACTTATTCCAGTGGAGACCTCATTGGTCTTTACTGACTTGGAGAAAAACGCGAAGAGTCATATATGACAGATGTCCTTGTGAGTAGTGATCTACCGCGCAACCATGATGGATTTCGCCACAGCATATTTGGTGAGAAGAATAATATAATGGTCTCTTTGATTGCCTAGATTCTTCGATGGTAAATGTGTGTCAACAGAGCGTAACCACATACCAGCAATAGATTAAAATGTAGAATTACAATCAGCTGACTTGCATGAACAAAGGATCTAGTATAATCGTAAATTAAGATTAATTGCTTTAATTTCACCGAAATGCTTATATAAGCTTTGACAAGCGAATGCGCGATGTAACGTCTTCGCCTCATAAAGCTGTGCGTCAAATAGGCATGATTGAGCTCTCGCTATCAGATAATATGGATTGGGCTTGCGAAAGAGGCTAATCGCCCGAAACGGAAAGACACTTCACCACTTCAAGAAATTAAAGTCTCTGATAAGCCATCGAGCTGTGAAACATTAAGGGAAAGACTACCATATGTTAAGCATGTAATTAGTTTGCAAGGCTATTTTTAAAATGTATTAATATTTCGATTGTTTGTATGCCACACTTAGTCTTTTCGGATATTGTGCTAAACTGTTCATTACCACGTATCTACTGCATCTAAGAGCCTTGATAACTTTTTCGCAGATATTAATCTTTGAATTTCATTCTTTGTCCCCTTCCCTTTTCTCTTCTGCTCATTACGGGACGCCTTAGCAAACCCTTTGTTCCCTTCGATAAATTGGTTTCTTAGACTCTTTCCGTACTTTTTTCCTCGTGTGCCTCTCGATTTCCTACTTGACTCAACCACTTAACTTTTGACATCTTTCTTCTTCTATTTTTGTATGGCCCACTTTTCCAGAAGTACTACGTCCACAGTGTTCATTTCTCTAAGGTGTATTACAATACTATCGCCGCGTGGGATTAGCCGAGCGGTCTAGGGCGATGTAGTCGTGGACTGTGTGCGGTTGGTCCCGGCGGAGGTTCGAGTCTTCCCTCGGGCATGGGTGTGTGTGTGTGTGTGTGTGTTTGTCCTTAGGATAATTTAGGTTAAGTAGTGTGTAAGCTTAGGGACTGATGACCTTAGCAGTTAAGTCCCATAAGAGTTCGCACACATTTGAACATTACAATACTATCAACATTACAATTTACGACTGAAACCCATGAGGATTGATCACGGTCACCTAAGTGAACAGCTGCAATTAAAACTATTGGTCGTCATCGTTTGGTTTTTGATGGCTTAACAGCAGCCGTGTTTGCAGGATAAATAATGAGAATCAGGTTCTGACACAGAAAAGGCGCTGAATATAGGACGCATTGACTGATAAATGCAACAGATTTAACACTTACCAATATAAGTGTGCCTCTCTTTAATCAGTACAAACTGGAGAAATATGCAGAAACGGTAAAATAAGGTATTTTGTATATCTCAGAGCCCGAAAAATCTAGCTCAAATTCCGTCTTTTCAGAGCACTTAATAGTACACAAGAACTGATTTAAAAATACTAAAGTTCAGCCACAATTTATACCAAAAACTGGCAACTGAGAAAAACTTTCACCTAGAAGTAAACAGCACCGTGATAAGAGAATAAAATGATTACACAATATTGTGCAATGGTACGCTGTTCGGGACATGAAAGAACCATACAGAAAAAGTAACACATGGAGATAATACGAACTGAGCGCGCGCACTAGCGTACAATCACACATACACACACACACACACACACACACACACACACACATTCAGCGAGACAGACAGAGAGAGAGAGAGAGAGAGAGAGAGAGAGAGAGAGAGATGGTGAAGCAATTGACGAAATAAAAGTAAAAAACAAAGAACAATGAAGCGACAGAACGAGCAGGAAAACACTCTAATATTAATTAGGTAGAAGGACACCGGAGGCCGAATATAAATATTTTGTTTCTAAAGTTCAGTGTTTTAACTTCTGAATTCTGTTCACTAAACTAAATTTCGCCTTGTTTCTGTGCCTCTATTTGGAAGAGAAGAATTTCCATATGAGGACAAGGATAACAACAACAAAACTGCAAGTAATCACGAAGTTTTGGCGCAAAATATTTTTCCTTCCGAAAAAATCATACTGACCCAAATACTAAGCTATATGACAGGCTAATTGTGGTCTTACAAAGCCTAACGTTTTAGAGACTCATGGAAAGATTATAATCATAGGGCGATTTACAGGTCATGTTCCATAGAACAAAGTCTGCATTTGTAATTCCATCTTTTTGTCCCATAAGACAAAGATGTACTCAGTAATACGACAGGAACGATCATTCCAAGCAAAAAAGTCTAGTACTGTGAAACGAATCTGTTCTATTGCAAGCTCTTGTCTTTCCATATCCGGACGATGTAGGTTGGACCAAAACAAAAAAAAATGTCCAATAAACATGAGGCCTAAAATGCACACCTTAAGAGCTATGAGTACTTGTTCGATAGAAGAGATGTGTTTCACAGTGGCAAAGATGAAAAATGCTCCTAGCTCTTAAAATACAGGCTTTAGAGCCCATGTTTAGTGGTCATTTATTTCTTGTTTTGATCCATTCTAGCACTTCTCACGATATGGAAAGCAAAGAGCTTGCAGTTGAAGAGATTTGTTTCACAGGATCGAAGATGAACAAGTGCTAATAACTCTTAAGGTATGCATTTTAGAGACCATGTTACTAGACTTTTATGCTTCGAGTCATCGTTGGTATCATATCGCTGAATACAACTTTGTCCTTTCGGTCAGAACTATTGAATCAACAATGTAGACTTTGTCGTAAGGGACGTGACCTTGGAGGCTCCGAGCACTATGGGAGACGTGACTTTGGAATCATCCTGTATGTATATAGAGGGTGAACATTAATAAAAACGACGAACAACAGGGATGGATTCCTGACTGGAAATGAAGGAAAAAAGGTCCTATGAACATGTGTCCAGAAATGGACGGTGTGCGTGCAACGACAACACAGATGTTCAAAGTGGCCTTCATTGGATTGCAAGTGGGAGGGATAGTAGCGGCTGTCAAACAGGATGTATACAGGGTGTTACAAAAAGGTACGGCCAAACTTTCAGGAAACATTCCTCACACACAAAGAAAGAAAATATGTTATGTGGACATGTGTCCGGAAACGCTTACTTTCCATGTTAGAGCTCATTTTATTGCTTCTCTTCAAATCACATTAATCATGGAATGGAAACACACAGCAACAGAACGTACCAGCATGACTTCAAACACTTTGTTACAGGAAATGTTCAAAATGTCCTCCGTTAGCGAGGATACATGCATCCACCCTCCGTCGCATGGAATCCCTGATGCGCTGATGCAGCCCTGGAGAATCGCGTATTGTATCACAGCCGTCCACAATACGTGCACGAAGAGTCTCTCCATTTGGTACCGGGGTTGCGTAGACAAGAGCTTCCAAATGCCCCCATAAATGAAAGTCAAGAGGGTTGAGGTCAGGAGAGCGTGGAGGCCATGGAATTGGTCCGCCTCTACCAATCCATCGGTCACCGAATCTGTTGTTGAGAAGCGTACGAACACTTCGACTGAAATGTGCAGGAGCTCCATCGTGCATGAACCACATGTTGTGTCGTACTTGTAAAGGCACATGTTCTAGCAGCACAGGTAGAGTATCCCGTATGAAATCATGAGCACGTGCTCCATTGAGCGTAGGTGGAAGAACATGGGGCCCAATCAAGACATCACCAACAATGCCTGCCCGAACGTTCACAGAAAATCTGTGTTGATGACGTGATTGCACAATTGCGTGCGGATTCTCGTCAGCCCACACATGTTGATTGTGAAAATTTACAATTTGATCACGTTGGAATGAAACCTCATCCGTAAAGAGAACATTTGCACTGAAATGAGGATTGACACATTGTTGGATGAACCATTCGCAGAAGTGTACCCGTGGAGGCCAATCAGGTGCTGATAGTGCCTGCGCACGCTGTACATGGTACGAAAGAACTGGTTATCCCCTAGCACTCTCCATACAGTGACGTGGTCAACGTTACCTTGTACAGCAGCAACGTCTCTGGCGCTGACATTAGGGTTATCGTCAACTGCACGAAGAATTTCCTCGTCCATTGCAGGTGTCCTCGTCGTTCTAGGTCTTCCCCAATCGCGAGGCATAGGCTGGAATGTTCCGTGCTCCCTAAGACGCCGATCAATTGCTTCGAACGTCTTCCTGTAGGGACACCTTCGTTCTGGAAATCTGTCCCGATACAAACGTACCGCGCCACTGCTATTGCCCCGTGCTAATCCATACATCAAATGGGCATCTGCCAACTCCGCATTTGTAAACATTGCACTGACTGCAAAACCACGTTCGTGGTGAACACTAACCTGTTGATGCTACGTACTGATGTGCTTGATGCTAGTACTGTAGACAATGAGTCGCATGTCAACACAAGCACCGAAGTCAACATTACCTTCCTTCAACTGGGCCAACTGGCGATGAATCGAGGAAGTACAGTACATACTGACGAAACTAAAATGAGCTCTAACATGGGAATTAAGCGTTTCCGGACAAATGTCCACATAACATCTTTTCTTTATTTGTGTGTGAGGAATGTTTCCTGAAAGTTTGGCAGTACATTTTTGTAACACCCTGTATAATCGCACATTGGCTTACACCATGTTGGCGGACCATTTGCCTGGTGCTTGTTATAGACTTGCCTAAATATCCTCTAGTACTGGAACCTCCAGATCTGGTGTACACACCGTCCACCGCCTCCCTGCAGGTTCATCTGTCTGAAGGGACCCACGATAACACAGACGCCCAACAAACGTCTTGAAATGTTGTGTGATTTGGCTGGTGTTGGTGAGGGTACGAATTTTGGTGCAGCCGTGCTACCTCTCGACCATTTCCATTTGCTTGGTTGGCCGTACACAAACACCATTTCGGCTTGTTCCCGATATGAATACCGGACCATTCTGCTGCTTGCAGTACGCTGCGTCAGTCACACAGCCTGTAACACACAAGGAACACACGGCACGTGGTGAGAGGACTTGTCATTCGTCGTTGCCGTCTGCTGTGGCAACGATGCATTTACGGACACATGTCACAGGATATTTTTTCCTCCATTTCCAGTCAGGAACCTTGCAGTTTGTCGGTTTTATTCATGTTCACCCAGGATAAAGTGTTTCGGCTACTAAAGGTTAAGTAAAACATTTATTTTCCACACCTGCATAAAACATAGCATAGAGTAAATGCATCGAAACATGTGTGGGGAGGAAAATGTTTTTTTTTTTTCTTTGCGTACTCAAGTGAAATCCAGTTCCCAGAATTTAAAGCTCTTCACACGCCGGCCGTTGTAATTCGTCGGCAAAAATATCTTGAACAACGACATGAGCCACACGAATAAAGAAGAGCATTGTTATCTGTTTACCGTGCTTCACAGATAAGGTCATAAGCGATCTTATTTACTTTTGTCTGCCCAACATGTACAAAACTGTCTCTACAAATATGGAATAGTTATTTTACCAAAAACTACTACTTTCACTAACTTAACATGTTATTACTGGAATCTTTCATTTCATTCCACTTCCTTAGCTCTTTGGTCAACGTATCTGGCTGCTATACAGAGGACCCGGCTTCGATTTCCAGTCTGCTAGGGATTTTTCATTGGTGGGACAGCTGTAGCGGGGTGCGCTCAGCCTGGTGATTCCAATTTAGGAGTTATTTAACTGAGAAGAAGTTACTCCAAAGCTCAGAATGCCGACTGCCTAGAGAGCAGTGTGCTAACAACGCGTCCCTCCATGCCGCATTCAATGATGCTATTTTGGTTCAAATGGTTCAAATGGCTCTGAGCACTATGCGACTTAACTTCGGAGGTCATCAGTCGCCTAAATCTTAGAACTAATTAAACCTAACTAACCTAAGGACATCACACACAACCACGCCCGAGGCAGGATTCGAACCTGCGACCGTAGCGGTCACGCGGTTCCAGACTGATGCGCCTTTAACAGCACGGCCACACCGGCCGGCGATGCTATTTTCTGAGGATGACACGACGGTCGGTCGATTTAGATTTGCCCGTCTGGGCAAGGACGCGGAGATTTTTTTTCAGTCAGTAGAATCTATAGCATGTCTCTCGGTTTCCTTACAGACGTTTCATACTACTCCGGTGTAAAAAAAAGGAGACAAGTAAAACTTCCATGGTACTACATAAAAGTTGGGGGAAGAAAGGAAGTCAAGCTGGTTTTATTAGCAGCAACTGCTATTTCCACATACAAAATGACGATCTATGTTTGTGGTAGCGCATAATCGTTTACATTTAATCCAACTCCTTATCCTCGTAGGGGAACTTTTCGAAGAATGAGATATGTGATACTGCACACAAATGTTCATATTTTCAAAATACGTCTTCGACAGAAAAACAGTACTACAGACAGTCCGCTTGCTGTAGCCCTTACGGGTCTAAATTACGGAAATCCTACGTTGAAACGACTTGTCTAAGGAAAGAATGATACACCGAAAGAAAATACGTTATTCATTTGCGTCCCAAATCGGGAATTATCGATCACAGAAGAAATAGCTCTGATACATGCGTGTGCTACGTAAACACCAAGAAAACACATTCCCTTGCAGAAGTACTCCTCGGGGTACATTGTGAGGTGTATATACACCTGTCACATCTCCCAAGAGTGGTCAGGAACAAATACAGTGGTGTTTTGTCATGCATTTTGCAATTTCGTTTATACAGTACGTAGGTGGAGTTACTCAAAACGACAACTTCTCATAGCGAGTTTTATGCGACGCCCGCTGTCTTGTAAAGTGTCGTTGACATGGAATGAGAATCGAATCAGGAGCTATTACGAGGGCGTCGTTTTGATAGCCACAGTATACACCAATTTGTTAGTAATATGCACAGAAGACAAACCCATTACGTTTGATACCGAGAGACCATATGTTAGCTATGTCAGCACGTATTACGGAACATCAGTACGCCAACCTGACGTTTTTTACCTAGTTACGAAACAGCAATCTATCAACTTGACATCTTTTACCTAGGAGTCAGTATGAGTCAGCAGATAAGCATTGATAGCAGTAGTAGTCATAAAATTTAATTATTACCTCTGACAGATAATTTTTATCACGTTGAGCACCACTGCTGACGAATTTCAATGATTAATGAAAACCACCGCAGCTGTATAATCACACATTTATTGTGCTATGACTGGTTTCGTTCTTAGAACATCTTTAGGTTGCTCAATTATGCTTAAGTCAAGATATACTTGATCTGGTTCTACCATACAACAGCCCATGTCTATCGTTAATGCAGCACAACTTGGCAATCTGAAGATGTTCTAAGAATGAAACTGGTCGTAGCATAACAAATGTGTAATTATATAGCTGGAGTGGTTTTGATTAAACACCTATAAGATAAATTTACGTAATTAATTTTGTTTGTTTGGTTGATTGCAGGTAGATGTCTGCAGCTATGGTACAATGGAAATCCCCGCACCATATTATCTAGCACGCCGTTAGAAGAGCCAAACCAAGATGGCACCCACCTCCAGTTTGTCAGTGGACAGTGCCATTTTCTTTTGGATCCTGCAGCGCAAAGATGAGGTATTATGGCAGAAAGATTTTTGTTTGTACTCGTACCAGTGCTGCAGAGGCGTACTTGCAAACGAACAAAAAACTACGTAACTCTATTTTTCGAGTTATTAATTAAAATTTTATTTAATTGTGCAGCGAATAACCTGTAAAGCAGATGATCAGATTCCCAGCATATACATAATGACGGATGTAAACCGTTCGGGGGAACTGGTTGTGCGTACTATTTCCCTGCGCTGCAGATAGCAAAACAGTTTTCAGTACCTCGGGTAAGTAGTATCTGTGCTACAGGATAACCTCCATTAAAGAAGCACTTACGTTTTGCATCCAAAAACGGAGTAAAACTAATCCTTACACGTTCTTAGAAACGCTGTGGAGAAATTAGAGCTTCAGAAGTGGAAATATTGTAATAATTGAGGATACTTGTGCAGCAGAAAAAGTTTTTCTTACCACAAACGCGTCCAGTTCTCTCACGTGATTTAGTTCCGTCAGATAACACACGCAGGAAATGATTATTCATTGCACCTTTATTAAAGCTGACATGTTGGCTCATACTGACTGGTAGCGAAAAGAGGTCAGGTTGCCAGGTGGTTGTCTATTAATCGCTGCTGACATAGGCGACATTCGTTGCTTCTGTATCAAAGCAAACGGTTTTGTCTGTTGTACACTTTACTAAGAAATTAAGGTATACTTCGGCTATCAACAGTAACACCTCCATAATGGAACCTGATTTTGATTTTCTTTCCATGTCGACGACATTTTACTACAGGCTTTCCCGGCGGATATGTTGTAAATAGTCTTCACAGGTGTGCCGCCGGATGACGTTGTGCAAATCCCACAATATTTCTTCGGAGCAACTGTCCGACATCATCAGGTGGTTGAACCTCGCTGGTGGCTAGGTACGACTGACAAGATCCGCATGTCGACGCCGCTGTATATAAAGCACGCGCGTGAAGATTGCGCAGAGAGGTCCCAATAGTGACGTCAGATATTTGGCAAGTGCGACCATGATATTCGCAACTCTGAGGATTTCATAGGTCGGTTGAAAACTCTTAGACTGCAATCATCGGATCTCTTAGTAAGTTTCGATGTTGTGTCTTTATTTACAAAGGTGCCCTTTCAGGACTCTTTAGAGCTCATTAGTAACAAGTTTGAGGAGGACATAGTAGCACTTTTTAAACATGTACTTACTTCAACATACTTCTTATTTCAAGACCAATATTTTGAACAAGTAGACGGTGTCGCCATGGGGAGCCCTCTTTCTCCTGTGGTGGCCAATTATTTTATGGAGGGCTTTGAAGATAAAGCACTACAGTCAGCCACTCTCAAACCCTCTTGTTTTCTGCGGTACGTTGACGATACGCTTGTGGTGTGGCCACACGGACTGGATACTCTACCTACGTTTCTTCAACATTTAAATTCGCTCCATCCGAATATTAACTTTACTATGGAAGTGGAAAAAGATGGCACTTTACCTTTTCTTGATGTTATGGTACGAAGGAAAGCAGATGAAACCTTGGGACACAGCGTATACCGCAAGCCAACGCATACAGGTCTATATTTGCAGGCCACAAGCTGCCATCATCCAGCACAATGCAGTAGTGCATTACGTACGCTAGTTCATAGAGCGCGTGTGGTATCTGACTCTGAAAGCCTGCCGAGTGAGATGCAACAGTCTTCCGTCAAAACGGTTATTCTGAGAGACAGATACGTAATGCATTCAGGCCCAAGCAAGTTCAATCTATGGGGTAGAATGAAGATACGAAGACACCCACCACCTTGGACTTCTTGCCGTACTTTGGTGCCATGTCGTCAAGAATCGGAAGAGTCCTCGAAAGATATGACATCAAGTGTGTTTTCCGATCATCTGCAAAACTGAGGAACCTGTTAGGTTCGGATAAGGATGATCTCGGTCTGAGGAAACGTGATGTGTACAAGATTCCTTGTCAGTGTGGGGCGGCATATATAGGTCAGACATGTCGCACAGTACAAGAACGTTACGATGAACATCAGCGTCATACACGCCTACGCCAACCGGAGAAGTCGGCAATTGCACATGATTTACGAAATGACGGAAGTTTTATCCCCAGCATCGTCTTTCTGGAATTGCGTCATTAAGGAAGCAATACATATCCCTACAGCTGATAACCTTATCAACAGGGATGCGGGATTTCAATTGAGTATAGCCTGGAACCCTGCATTGGCTGCTGTTAAATCACGACGAGAAAGCAAAGAGCTTACGATAATAGACCCGTCATAACTTTGGCAGCATGTTAGTAAACACAGCGTCAGCGCACGCGCAGAACGGCCGCTCTGCGTTTCCCGGCAGAGGGCGTTTAAGTCTGGCGCCATCTATCTGCAAATTTTTGCGCATGCGTGGTTCCCGCGCCTGCGCAATCTTCTCGCGCATGCTCTATATACAGCGGCGTCGACATGCAGATCTTGTCAGTCGTACCTAGCCACCAGCGAGGTTCAACCACCTGATGATGTCGGACAGTTGCTCCAAAGAAATATTGTGGGATTTGCACAACGTCATCAGGCGGCACACCAGTGAAGACTATTTACGACACTTTACTAGTTTAAAGCAATGTATTCGATGCTGGGTCTTGTTCTTGCAACGTTCTTATCTATATCACGACGTGGTGGGATTAATAATGAGAGCCATGAAAAAAACTGTTCATTAAATGTTGTTAACGGTGAACTCAGGTATTCGCCCGGTCTTGCAAAATATAAAATCAAAAGATAGATACCGCTAGTTTTACAGCTTCCGTATTCAGATTTTATCCCATTTTAAAGAAGAGAGGCATAATGGAAATAGGAACAGCAGAGGCAAACATCGCAATAACGTTTAGGATACGCTTCAGTCGGTGTAGCTTACCAACAAAACCGTGGTACATCCAAAAGAATCTTCCGAGGAAACATGTGATATCAGTTACCCGACTGTTTGGGGGATACGTGCGTCACTGCGCATGTCGACAGGATCGGCGCTGTAGACCAACCACATCTAATTAATGAAATTACAATGAAATCCAGACCATTAGTTGCTTACAGGTGTTTATAAACGACAACGGGGACAGTTGAAAATGTGTGCCCCGACCGGGACTCGAACCCGGGATCTCTTACTTGCATGGCAGACACTCTATCCGACTTTTTTTATTGTTGTCTTACCATTTTTTTTTTACTAGGCAAATGTTGTAATTTTTTTTTAAGGAGGATAGAAGAAACCACACTACATTATAACTGTCCTGGAAGGAACCTCGCTGCCGTCCCACCATACAGCATGAAATAACAACAAAGTCAAAGTGGGGTCACCTCCGGCACCCTTAAAAAAAGTATTTATTGACCCTAAAACAAAATTCGAAGAAACATCCGTTGCTAACTGTGCAAGTGTTAGTTCTTTCTGGGTCGCATACTCGCGTAGTTTTCCTTAGCTGATCACTTTACTTGGTCGGTTTCACAACGACAGCACAGTCGCTCATCTAAGCGCACCCGTCACACCCCAAGTATATGACGGGTCCACAAAAACCGTTCCTAGGAAATTGGCATACCAGTCATTGTACTTTCGTAGCCATAACAGTTTTGTGTGTCCATCTTACAAGTGTTGCCAGTAATCCAGTATGTTCAGTACGTTCAGACGTGTGTCCGGTATAGCTGTAATAGACCGTCACATCTGTGATGCACGCCACTGCGTTCGTCTTACGACGCGGAAAATACGTTTCCTCGGGAAAGAATACCATGCTGGAAGATATTGCTGTATATACAGTGCACAGAATGAGCGCCATTATCTCCCTTGCTAGAATCCAGACAGCCATCGCCTCGCCGCAGACCAGCCGGTGGTCGTCCGTATCCAGCATACCGCGCTGCTGACACATGGCGAATCCGCCAAATGTATTGCGTACTTTTTATCATTCGTTGTGTATTTCTGGTTCACTACAATGTACGATGTTGACATGAGTGTTGTACGCAGGTGGGGGTGGTGTACCGTGTGCCACACTACATGCCAATTAACGGTTGGATATTTCCGTTCCACCCTGTTCCGGGCGATCTCTCGAAAAAGCAGATGGTACACGTCCTTGAGTGACGACTGTCGGGAGGTCGGTAAACGCTCTCGAACGTAATTGTGTTCAATGATGAATTTGCGCACAAACGTTAACGGGGGTGATATATGGCCGACACTGACAAGAGGAGGCTGCAATGTTGGTATTAGTTCTCAGATGATCGTAAGCGAGTGAGTCCCATTGCGCCACCGTTTTAGCATAGTATTAACATACATAGCACGCGCCTTTTCGTGCACGTTCGCTAAACCAACGGCCCCTTCTCGCTCTGGGAGGGTAAGCGTGTTGCACTGTACCTTAAAGAGTTGTCCCAGGCTTACATAGTACCCAAAAGGCGCCAGACTCCTCATAGCCATCGTGCGCTTCAAGGGGAGAAGGTGTGTCAGGCGGCGAGATAAGGGTTGACGAGTGACACTCGCTGCAGCATATCCATCGACCGTAGGGCGTTTAGACGTACTGACGTGCGGACTCTGAGCAACAGCTGTCTGTAGTTGTTCGCAGC
Source organism: Schistocerca americana (assembly GCF_021461395.2). Classification (NCBI taxonomy): domain Eukaryota; kingdom Metazoa; phylum Arthropoda; class Insecta; order Orthoptera; family Acrididae; genus Schistocerca; species Schistocerca americana. The sequence continues at coordinate 230,699,320 of NC_060123.1, forward strand.
CGTTCCCCCGTCTCCTTATGAAAGGTGATACCCGAACCTCAGAAGGTTTGCACCACAGGTAAGGGTCCTTCTGTTCCTAGTTCTAGTCCACACCCGACATGCATGAATTGCGATTTTCGAAAGTTGACCTCTCTGCCAGCTGCGATCCCATACGTCTGTAGCCAATCCAGTGCTGATTGAGTCTTCTCCTCATCCCGGACGAGGAGCACAATGTGATCCGCGTATGCTCTACATTTGAATGATAAATGCCGCAGGGAGATCCTGGTAAGATGACGGCAAAGGCCTACGGGGCATGGTTCTAAGGCGATAGCGTCTAGGAGGATCGACAAGGGGTAACCCTGTCTGACCGATCTTAAGATCTCAAAATACCTGTTCTCCCTCCGTTGACCACCATCGCTGACCTGGCGCGGTGCAACAGCCGCACCACTGCAGTGATCAATAATGGCGAGGCACCCATCCTAGTCTCCGCTCCGACAGCTGAGTGGTCAGCGTGACGGATAGCCGTCCTACGGGCCCGGGTTCGATTCTCCTCTGGGTCGGAGCTTTTCTCCGGTCAGGGACTGGGTGTTATGTTGTCTTCAACATCACTTCATCCCCATCCGGCGCGCAGGTCGCCCAATGTGGGGCCGAATGTAATAAGACCTGCACCAAGGCGGCCGGACCTGCCCCGTAAGGGGCCTCCCGGCCAATAACGCCAAACGTTCATTTCACCCCTCCTAGTCATCACCGCCGCGAGGTACACATGATCCACGCTATCAAAAGCATGATCGAAATATACAGCAACCAGTGCGCCTCGGAGACGGCATGCAGCGGCGATTGCGACGACGTCACCATAGTCTCCCAATGCTGTGTGGATATTACTGATGCCGCCAAGACAAGTCTGATAGGCGTTTATTCGATCCGCCAGCGACGGTTTGATACGGCTGCCCAGTATGCGCATAAAGATTTTGTAGTCAATATTAAGGAGAGTCAAGGGGCGATAATCACAAGGCCGTTTGCCACCACGGGGCTTGGGTATCGGTATCATTCCAACGGGAGTCCGTTTGGACCTGGGGACTTGGAGGCACCTCGTGTAATCACTTCCTCCAGCTCTTCACACGTAATTTCAGATAACCCGTCCGCTTCCCCGTTCACACTCGTCGCATCTGGGATCTCTTCCAGAACGTTCCCCAGCTCCCTCTGTCCCTCCCCGTCGCTCGCATAGAATCTGCTAAAATGATCCGTGAACGTATGTGCTATGCCCCTTTGTGTTGAAAAACGACGGCCATTGCCGAGATCGATCTCATGAATTAACGTCCTTCGTCTTCTTCTTCTTTCCTTTATCACGTAATGAATTGAGGGAACCTCGTTGGGCAGGCAATCCTGCGACCTCGCGCGTATCTTTGTACCCGCCATGTTTAGCGTCGCAAGTTGTACCAGCTTCGCCTTGACTCGGTGGACAGCCGTCTGGGGTTCTAGTGTAGGTTGTTGGGCGAACAGTTCCCGGAGGGCCGTAAAGTAAAAGTCGGTGTTCGTGCGCTGCCATTGAGAAACTTCCTTCCAATAACCTATTAACGTCCTCCGTCAAGCTGGCTTCGCGCACTCGATCCACCGTTTCCGTGGCTGCGATGTTCTCCATATTTCTCATTAGTTTAAACAACTGGTGATGGGTTGCTCAGAGACTGGCACGCCACCACTCGCCAGGCATTGCTACTGATAAAGTTAAAGGAGCATGCTGTATCCTTATCTGTCATCCAAGCTCAGTTCGATTCGATACGCAGCCGGCTTAAAGCTGCTGTTGCTGGCAGAGACGGCAGCTCTGTGCTCTAAATTTCACCTCCATTATACGCACAAATCTAGTTCAAATTTAATCATGTATCGTTGCTACAATACTATAAACACCAAATAAAAGTATTCGTTGTTTTCTATCCTTCCTGGTGTTGCAATTGCTAAGGCGGCTAATGTATAAAATAAGTGCAGAGACTACTTGAAATGTTTGTCAGTTAAACTTAAGGATAACTTGAAAAAGGCTGTATTTTGTTCCAGCAAAAGTCCAATAAAATTGAGGAAAAAGAAAACCTGAACTATGAAATGGCTATAACAAACCCTCCCGGACAGCCGTGGGTGTTAGCGCGTCACGTCTGGGAATTAGGGAGGTGCTCTGGCCCCGCATCGTAGCCGCCTGGCGCATTAACGACGAGGGCCGATGTGCAGGACAGCCTGAGTGTGGTTTTTAGGTAGTTTTCCACACCCCATTAGATGAATACCGGTCCAGTGTCTACACGTCTTCTTAGTTACACGATTCGTAAACATTTAGAAATCTTTCTCAGATTTTCGTATCCACAAGGTTGCCTCAAACAATTCTGAGACAATTCTGGAGAGATGATGTGAAGCATTATCTTGATGGCATTCTTCCCGACATTTGGAAAGAAGCAGTATGTTCCCCTTTCAGTGACAGGGGAATCCCATTTATCTGCGGGACAAATTGTTGGGATGGGGTGAGGGGAAGGCCAAGAGATCGTGATCCCTCCTCCAAAAAACATTTTAGTAAAATAGTTGATATTTTAACATATATTATTTCCCAAATTTCTCAGTTAGCTTTCAGAGATTAAAACAGCATGATAACTAAGAGTTTCGAAAATGGCAAGGTATTCTAGAAATTACAAGATTTGTCTAACACAGGTTTCTTACCTGACGGCTTAGCCCACGTGGAGAGGCTTACCCGCTTGACGCCCTGTATAGAACATTTCAGCCAGGAAAAGCGATCTGTCACAGGCTGGCCATGCCTGTCGTCAACAACAAGTCAGACACATTCCGTAAGTCCACAGATAGAACCGGGAAATCACACTGACAAGGAGACGGCACGACCGTGGGGTCTGGGATTTGTCCGCAATTTTGTGTGGTGAAAGAGGACCCCTAACACCTCACGTGGTTAAAATATTTGGACACACTAGTAGGAAAATAACGGGAAAATCGATCCAAAGTTTGTTAGGTGACTTATGAGCATAAAATGTTAGTCCACTGTCGTGCCGCCGTCTGGCCTACATGGTTAGCGCTCGAACCCTTAGGCCAGAGGTCTTGGGTTCGATTCCTCCTCCGGCACTTTTTTCTTCTTCTGTTGCTTGCAAAATTGCAGCGCATTGTTACAGGAGAATCGTGACATTAATTCCCGGGAAGATTGTATAAAAATTCATTCTATAATTCACCATCAATTATCGTCACCAATATTCCTAGACATGATTTAATGTGCCTGGTTTGCCTCAAAATTGTCAGAAACTCGAAACATTTTCGTAAATGTTAATGGGGCGTGTTTTGTACAGATTTATTGCAACCGCCCTGTGACTGTAAAAAATCCGCTTTTATATGTTGCGCAAGATGTCGCAAAAATTATTGCTTTGTTTGTTTTTACGATAATTACCACTGAAATTCTTGTTGATAATTATTATATGTATAAAAATTGAATGTTTCCCAATCGACTTTGTTATTCTGATTGAAAAGGCAATGTTTCTCCTCATATACTTTACAATGAAAAATGGAAAACCCACGGCCATGAATAGTGTTGTTGGACAAAAGAAAATAATTTTTATTCAATAATGTAACTAATTTGTTAAAGATAATGTAGGATTGGGAAACTTTCTGAATAATTGGTGGAATAACCAAAGAAAATGAAACAGAAGAAAAAAAAAGTGCCACAGGAGGAATAGAATCCGAGCCCTAAACACCGAGGCCAGACGGCGGCTCGGCAGTGTTGTAACATTTTATACTCATAAGGCACCTAAGAAACTTCGGATCGATTTTTCCCGGGATTTTCCGAGTAGTGCGTCCTAATATTTTAACCACGTGAGGTGTTAGGGGTCCTCTTTCACCACACAAAATTGCGGAGAAATCCCAGACCACACGGTCGTGCCGTCTCCTTGTGAGTTGAATAAACTTAGGAAAGGGATGAGTGTCCACTAAGAAAACAAAATAGTGTGGAGATTGACTTCCAGAACATAGACGGAAGCGACTGAAAATAAGAACATTCCTCTCATTTACAAGCTGGAAAGGTCATAGTCTGCAGACATGTATTCCTAACGTAGTGCTTAGTGAACTGCTGATAACGGGGTAATGGGGCGTGCACACTTCGACTGTGCACGGTGTTAATTATGACGATGTCAAAATAGTGACAATTTGTTGCTCATATCTTTCTTTAATGAAATCCAGAACACTGGCTGTTCTGAAATAATCTGACAAACGCCTTTTACACGGTTCGTTTCTCTTAATTCCAGTGTTTTGGTAGTTAAGTTGAAGCGATATACTAAGCACTATATAGCAGTTATTATTATATTAAAACATCTTGTATATTGTACTGTAATTAAATTATAGTTATTATTATAACATTAAAACATAGTCAAGTCAAACAGGTCCCATATTCCGAAAATGTAGAGAGTAGAGAACCAGATGCAGCAATCCATCACCATTCTAGGCAAGGTCCTAGTGAAAGAGGGTTCCCGTTGCCTTGCTCCGACCTTTTATGAAGTGTTAATTGTGGATCTGTGCGGTACGGATGACTGGCATTAGACCATACTCGTGTATGGTTAGTGTTAGATTTGTATTGGTGTGTATCAAGAGAAGGGAGACGGTGAAAGCCAGTGCCAGCACACAGCCTGCTCCTCTCGAATAACACCAATGGTGCCGCAGAGGTTGACGTCCCCATCCGATATACATCTGCATCTACATAGATACTCTGAAAATCACATTTAAGTGTCTGCCAAAGGTTTCATCAAACCACCTTCACAATTCTCCATTATTTCAATCTAGTACAGCGCGCGGACAAAACGAACACCTATTTCTTTCCGCAAGAGCTCAGATTTCCCTTATTTTATGGTGGTGATCGTTTCACCCTATGTAGGTAGACGTCAACAAAATATTTTCCCATTCGGAGAAGAAAGTTGGTGATTGGAATTTCGTGAGAAGATTGCTCCGTAACAAAAAACTTCTTTGTTTTAATGATGTCCACCCCAGATCCTGTATCAATTCAGTGACACTCTCTCCCCTATTTCGCGATAATACAAAGCGTGCTGCTCTTCTTTGAACTTTCTCGATGTACTGCGTCAATCGTATTTGGGAAGGATCCCACACCACGCAGCAGTATTCTAAAAGAGAACGGACAAGCGTAGTGTAGGCAGTCTCCTTAGTAGACCTGTTACATTTTCTAAGTTTCCTGCCTTTGGTTAGCATTCCCCACAGCATTTACTATGTGTTCCTTCCAATTTAAGTTGTTCTTAATTGTAATTCCTAGGTATTTAGTTTAATTTACGGTCTTTAGTTTCGACTAATTTATCGTGTAACCGAAGTTTAACGGTTTCCTTTTAGTAATCATGTGGAAAACCTCACACCTTTCGTTAATTAGGGTCAATTTCCAATTTTCACATCATAGTGATATCTTTTCTAAATCGTTTTGCAATTTGTTTTGATCTTCTGATGACTTTACTAGTCGATATACGACAGCGTCATCTGCAAACAACCTAAGACGGCTGCTCAAATTGTCTCCCAAATCGTTATATAGATTAGGAATAGCAAAGAGCCTGCAACACTATCTTGGAAAACGCCAGAAATCACTTCTGTTTTACTCGAAGACTTTCCGTCAGTTACTACGAACTGTGACCTCTCTGAGAGGAAATAACGAATCCAGTCACATAACTGAGACGATATTTCATAAGCAGGCAATTTCACTACGAGCCACTTGTGTCGTACAGTCTCAAAAGCCTTCCGGAAATCCAAAAATACGGAATCAATTTGGAATCCCATGTCAATAGCACTCAACCGTTCGTGCGAGTGAAGTAACGATGTTTTTTAAATCCGTGGTGACTGTGTGTCAGTAGACCTTTTCCTTCCTGGTATTTCATAATGTTTTAACACAATATATGTTCCAAAATCCTGCTTCATATCGTCGTTAATGATATCGGCCTGTAATTTAGTGGATTACTCCTGCTACCTTTCTTGAATATTGGTGTGACCGGTTCAACTTTCCAGTCTTTGGGTACGGATCTTTAGTCGAGCGAACGGTTGTACATGAATATTAAGTATGGTGCTAACGCATCAGTATACTCTGAAAGGAACCTAACTGGTATACAGTCTGGAGCAGAAGACTTGCTTTTATTAATTGATTTAAGTTGCTTCACTACTCCGAGGATATTTACTTCTACGTTAGTCATGTTGGCAGTTGTTATTGATTCGATTCCTGGAATATTTACTTCGTCTTTTTTTGTGAAGGCATTTCGGAAGGCTCTGTTTAGTAACTCTGCTTTGGCAGCACTGTCTTCGATAGTATCTCCATTGATATCGCGCAGAGAAGGCGTTGATTGTGACATGCTGCTGGCATAGTTCACATATGAGCAGAATCTCTTTGTATTTTCTGCCAGGTTTCGAGACAAAGTTTCGCTGTGGAAACTATTATAAGCATTGAAGTCCGTGTTAAATTTCGAGCTTCGGTAAAATATCGTCAATCTTGGAGATTTTACGTCTGTTTAAATTTGGCATATTTTGTTGTTGTTTCTGCAACAGTGTTCTGACCTGTTTTGTGTACCAAGGAGGATTAGCTCCGTCTTTTGTTAACTTATTTGGTATAAATCTCTTAAATGGTGCCGATACTATTTCTTTGATTTCAAGCCACATCTGGTCTACACTTATATTGTTAATCCGGAAGGAGTGGAGATTCTCTCTCAGCAAGGTGTCAAGTGAATTTTTATCTGCTTTTTTGAATAGGTATATTTTTCGTTTATTTGTGGAGGATTTGGGGGTTACAACATTCAGTCTTGCTATGACAACCTTGTGTTCAGTAATCCCTATATCCGTTTTGATGCTCGTTATTAACTCATGATTGTTTGTTGCTAAGAGGTCAAGTGAGTTTTCACAACCGTTTACTATTCGCATGGACTCATGAACTGACTGCTCGAAACAATTTTCAGAGAATGCGTTTACCACAACGTAGGATGATGTTTTATGCGCACCTCCGGAATTAAACATGTATTTTCGCCAACATATCGAGAGAAAATTAGTCTGGTACATGTTTGAAAGCAAACTCAAGTTTTCTTTGAAACTTTCAGCAATTGCATCATATGAATTAGGAAGTCGGAAAAAGGATCCAATTATTTTATTCCTATTGCCAAGATTGAGCTCTGCCCATACTAACAGGAACTATCTACTTCAATTTAGCCATAAGCTAAAGTAGTTCTAACAGCGACAAACACGCCACCGCCAACCGTGTTTAGCCTACCCTTCCGGAACAGCGTTAGGTTCTTCGCAAAAATTTCGGCTGAGATTATCTCCGGCTTTAGTCAGATTTCAGTGCCTATAACGATTTGAGCATCAGTGCTTTCTGTTATCCTCTGGAATGACTCCACCCGGTGTGCACATGGAGCGCAAATTGGTTTTCTTCCACTTCTTGGCAACCGTGTCTCTAAGGGACCGCATAAAGCGCCTAACGTATTAGCTCCCAACTATCAGTAACCCCACTCTGTGGGATTTTCCGGATCTTGCAGGCTGAGAAGTTTCCTCTGAAACAGGACAGGCGTCGGCATCTGGCTCAGCAACAGCGTCAGTCAGAGACAACACCTGAAACCTGTTTGTCAGACTAAGAGCAGAAGCCTTACGTGCGACCCCTGAGCTGTCTTTCGCCGCCTGTTACACCCCGGGGCGACCTCCCACTCGACCACAGGTGAGGGGGTGAACCTCAGTGCGAGCAGTAACTGGGCCGGGCACCGATGAGGACCGATCGGAGGACTCGGACGTACTGGACAGATCATCATAGTGTCACGTGTCCTCACTTCACGAGACACTACGGAGAGGTCTGGAATTTAATACAAGACATTGGTGATGACTAGGAACTTCAGGCCACCACTTCACTTTCAATTGCTGGCCAGATACTGGCTCTGCATATTTTCCACCATCAGGATTCAAACCAGCATACCGCCAAGTTAAGCACCACTGCATAAGCGCCTGTTAGCGACATCGATTGAGGAAGCGAATGTTGCTACTGTTATTAAAACGCTTCGAGAGTTGGCATGTCACTCTCTCACTTTAACAACATTGTCAGTCAGATTAACAATTATATTTTAGGTCATGGTCTTGGTGTTTCCAAGCACTACATTTGCTATGACTGGTTTATGACATATTACATGAGGAAATTTTGGGGAGAATGTTCTTATAACTGCACGTGTAATCTGTAGAGAACTTGTACCCAAGGAGCCGTACTGGAGGCGATGGAGAACAGGGAAATGATTGGAGGCCATAAATGCTGAGTGCAGCCACCGAGCTATGCGAGTAATTCTGGGAAGCAGCGCTCATTTGATTGTACCTGCAGAGGGATTTCTGGCCAAAGCACTCTCCTCCTTCCACTTAGGAGCGGAAAGAAGGACGCCAGTTCGCAAAACATTTTACCTGGGCCAGCCAACAGTCCATTATGAAGGCGGCTATTTGGCGGAAAGTGGTGGAGGACGCCATTTAAGAGAACTTCTCTAAACTAGTCATTTGTGCAAAAAGTGGAAAGGTCATAAAAATCCGTGCGTTGTCATGTTAGAAACTGGGACGATATGGACAGAGTGGCTGGGGTACGTGTTTAGTGGACGCAGGATTGTAAAGCTCTTGACGCCAGGAAGTCGCCAGCGTCATCCAGAGAGCGACAGAAACATATATTTCATGGGCACGACAGTTTCTCTCAGGAACTGGAAATAATCGGCCTGGAAAGATTAGATCCCTCCATAAATGGGGGACGTGGTCCTGTCCAGGTAGGTGTTTTGTGCCAAAACATGACCATGCTTACCATAGGAACGACTCCTCCGTAGTCTAAAACCTTCTTTTTTCAGTCAAGAGAGATTTGGAGTCGCTGATGGGCTCCTCTCAGGATACGCAAAGTGGAGGCTTGCTCCCCCAGCGTGGGAGCCCCGCTACTGTATCTGGATTGGCTTCCAGGCCAACTGAACAGTCAAGAGGGGTGATTCAATGAGTAGAGAATAGTCTGATTGGCTTATGCAGTGTGGGTACGGTTTCGTGTTTCCTAATTTGGCTCCCGTACCGAGGCTTGGTGGGAAGTGGTTGTGCTTCTTTGCCTTCTTCTTCTTCCTCTTCTGGTCCTCCCCTGGTGGACAACTTCGGGTCACCCTAGAGAGTGACACTTGTGATCTGTACCTTGTGATGGACTAAGCGCCAGTGGCAGTTTCCAACTACACCGACTGTTGAATTGTATCATGTCGGACATATCGTGTGTCAGAGAGTGAACTTCTCCGTCCTAAGTCGGCCGTCTGACGTCTGACAATACCAGGACGCACCATCCTGCCTGTGAATCAAATTAGTTTGGCCAGACCAGCGAACAGGCGCATCTCGCACTGAAGTCTGCCGAAATTTCAGGGCTCTAATAGGGAAGTTTTCCCCATTCTGATAATCAGAACGCCAGGCCGCGTAGTTTGCAAATTTTCGTGGATGTGTTAGAACATTAGAGCTGTCGCAGCGCACTGCTCCTCGATCGCTGCGAGCCTTTTTCTGCTGCCGCCTGAATCAAGGTGAAAGGGTGAAATCTGCACGGGCGTAGCGTTGTTAAATGATAGTCACAGTTCCCTGTTCTCAGGCGAACCGTAATTTGTACTATACCTGGTCGTAGTTGATTTCATTTCAACAGAGTTGGGCCCATAGTGGATTCACATAAGCAAAGTCAGATCGCGTTGGAAAAGGCATTAACTTATGGACGAATTTGTATAGTTTCCATCTCAAGGTATGTCTTGCCAAACGAACACGCTTCCCTGTCTGCTTTTTGTTTGACATTTTGTGTAAGATTCATCAGCTAGTTGTGGCTACATAAGTATTAATGACACTCGTCATTCTTCGTAAACTTAAATACTCCACTGTTCTCATTCATGCTCTCTCTATTATTCACTGTTTTTATTTTATTGTGCTGATAGATGGGTACACCAGCAATTTAAAGTTCTATCTCATTAAATTAACTAATGTGATTATTAATTAGAGTTATGAAAGAGATCATACGCATAGGCAGCAAAAGTGTCACGAGTAAATTCACTAAGTCATACCTAAAATTTAACAGTGTAACCACGATTTGAAGATTATTGAGAACATTAAATCTTTGTTTAGGTAAAATTAAAGTAGACAGATGTGAAAACTACCGAACTATCAGTTTAATAAGTCACAGCTGCAAAATACTAACACGAATTCCTTACAGACGAACGGAAAAACTGGTAGAAGCCGGCCTCGGAGAAGTTCAGTTTAGATTCCGTAGAAATATTGGAACACGGGAGGCAATACTGACCTTACAACTTATCTTAGAAGAAAGATTAAGGAAAGGCAAACATACGTTTCTAGCATTTGTAGACTTAGAGAAAGCTTTTGACAATGTTGACTGGAATACTCTCTTTCGAATTGTAAAGGTGGCAGGGGTAAAATACAGGGAGCGAAAGGCTATTTACAATTTGTACAGAAACCAGATAGCAATTATAAGAGTCGAGGGGCATGAAAGGGAAGCAGTGGTTGGGAAGGGAGTGAGACAGGGTTGTAGCCTCTCCCCAATGTTATACAATCTGTGTATTGAGCAAGCAGTAAAGGAAACAAAAGAAAAATTCGGAGTAGGTATTAAAGTCCATGGAGAAGAAATAAAAACTTTGAGGTTCGCCGATGACTTTGTAATTCTGTCACAGGCAGCAAAGGACTTGGAAGAGCAATTGAACGGAATGGACAGTGTCTTGAAAGGAGGATATAAGATGAACATTACAAAAGCAAAACGAGGATAATGGAATGTAGTCGAATGATGCTGAGGGAATTAGATTATGAAATGAGACACTTAAAGTAGTAAAGGAGTTTTGCTATTTGGGGAGCAAAATAACTGATGATAGTCAAAGTAGAGAGGATATAATATGCAGAAGAGAAATTTGTTAACATCGAGTATAGATTTAAGTGTCAAGAAGTCATTTCTGAAAGTATTTGTATCGAGTGTAGCCATGTATGGAAGTGAAACATGGACGATAAATAGTGTAATGTTGTTGCTTTAATTTGTTCTGATTGCGGTGCTGATATTCAAGACCATAAAAGTGGATTAAAAGCTGTGAGATATTTGAGGAAGTTAACCTTGCATTACTGCGCAACTGTTTCACCAGGTATCCAGTCTAGCTTACCAAATTCCCAACCAGACTAACATTAATTATAATCTTTTAGTACTCATCTTACGATAACCGGTGATATATATATAAAGACAATTTAAATAAAAAGAAATAAATCAGTTTATATTTGGACATTTATTTTAACATTGATCATTGTTCCATTAAAATTTCAGCATATCAATCTTGATTCATAACATAACTGGTGCTTTATTTAGGATTGTGAAAATGTCAGTTTGTAATCTTACGGAACACATCAAATAGGGAGCCAAGATTGGGAGGTTACATACAACACTACATTCATAAAATAACACACGAAGAACGTTGAAACATATCCAAGAGGAAATTAACCACAACCAACCGATTCAATTTTCATCCAAAGAAGTTACGTTCGCAGTGCAATCCTGTCCTTCATGAAATTACCACACACTGGTATACTAAATTCATACTAACTCTCTGTGAAATTTTCCCGAAAAGAATAGCTGAGGGCTACTTTGATGCTTACACTACATGCTTCGCATGGTCAACTTGGTTTACACAAAGAGTGTAACTCCACAATAATTTTGATAATTAAAATAAATTACATCGAAACGCAATTTACAAAAGAAAAAACTCGAACTGGTTACTATCGTCTTACTATTAACCTGTTGGGTCAAACAATTATATAAGCACATGGTACTGGTCTCACAAAGTACACCCCACGTGGGTTGAACATAAAGAAAAGTTGCTATATTGAAAAATATTGTCAAGACAAGACGTTATGATCTCGCGCTCATTGGCATTCAAGATTGATGATCTTAGAGTTACCGATCAACACGTGGTCCCACTGTAGTCACAAAGTAGTGACAAAGCAACTACCAGAAGATATTCTGAATTTCACACTCGAATTACACTGCGTTGCAATTTAAGATAACATTAGATATTTTAGAGCTAAACCTGAAATAAAGGTGATTAAATTTTCAGTTAGGCTGAACTTAAGAAATCCATTGTCCTACGGACTTAGCAGACACGCGCTTAGCCGGATATCTTACCACTTCAGACGCTCGCCGCGGACCGACTGCCGTGGGTCCCTCCTGAGGGGTGTCTCACAAATACAAACGGAAGTGACCAGAGAGGCAGCTTCCTATACCAACATGACAAGGGATGGACAGGACCATAATACGAATAGAAACCTCTCTGCTTTTAGAAAGTTTAGCTACCTGTTCTGACGTTGGTCCTACTGTTCTCTAGCAGACAGGCTTGTCTGCTACCATCAAGCATGCAACATCCTCTCACACAGAAGGGAAGGGGGATGACAGTATCTTATCATATACAGCATATAAAGGAAAGCGGATGTAGGTTCTGTATGAGACTGTGCGACATGAATTACATGTAAACTGTGTTTTAAAGTGTAGTAGTGTGACAGATCGTTCTTGTTTATGTGTAATAGTAACACGTTTCACTGCTCAGTCTCCTCCTCGATAGTCAGAAACACCACAGTAAATTTAGAAGAGGAATTTATGCCATAAATGACAACATATTTAAGAAATTAACATGAATGGAATCCAACAGAGACCTTTCATAACCCCAACGCTCCGGGAAAAGACTGTGTGGGGAATTTTCTGGCCATGCTAGGACATTCCCAAGCAGGCTTCTCACACCCAACTTAAACCAAAAATGTTAAGAAAAGGCAATAGGTCACCATCTACTTGCTAAAAAAACAATAATTTCAACCCATCTTTAGAATCTACCAATTTCAAGGAGAAAAAATAAACTGTGACACCTATTTAAATGATAGTGTAAACCTAATTTGGTCAGCAAGTAAACACAATGGTTCCTGTGTCATTCTTATGAAAACAATTTCTGGTTTTTACCCTCATGGAGTTCACCAGTATTTGCTCATTGCAAGAGTCAACTGATCACAGGAAAATTTATGACTGTTTATTAACATTTAAAATTTATGAAAATAGCAAAGGTGCCACAGCAATTAAAAAAATGAAAATAACATCAGTATTATAAAGCAGAACATTACAATGCACAATCCGCAAAAGCAAAAAAGAAGATAAGAGGAAAAACATATTTCACAAAGTGGTTATCGCAAAAAAATTCTGTATCTTATAAAACTAATAATTTGTAGAATTAAAATAACTTAGTGGCACTAATTTAATCACTTTACTATATTTCAGTTAGTTAGCAAACAATGATCACTGTGTCATCATACTGAAACTACAATGAATTATGTGATTGTTACCCTTATGGGGTTCCTCACTATAAATATGCCACATGCAAAGGCTAATCGATCACAGTCCAATGAGAATGAATAACTATCTGACTGATAAACGAAGCAATGCCACAGGAATGAATTTACGAAACAAAATATCACAAATCTAATACAACACACAAAAACAAACACTGAGAAGCAAAACAGCTCTGAAAGTACAGTAGTCAACGTCTAAAAAAAAACAATAAATAAAACACCTGCAAGATACAAGAGTCAGTCTAATAAACAAAACACCAATAAATCGAACCCCTGCAAAATACACGATCAAAGTTTCTCTGAAAGAACACACGTATATGCATTGGACTAAGAACCGTATAATCACTGTTCACTGGCACACTAAGTAGTTCCACTGTTCCAAGAAGGCACAATATACGAGGGGGGGGGGGGGGGTTCGTCGCCACAGCTGTCAGTACTCGATTTGGTTCCATGTTTGTGTTGTCAAATTCGTGCAGTAACCTCATTTGACACGGCAGGTTGATATTCCTGGGCAAGGATGACACTTAATGGCTCTTCTTTGTGCCATCCTTAGCGACCAGAGAACATCGAACCATGATTTACTGTCGCTTGACAATGGGCTTCCGCCAAGTAATGTTGGTAGTCATCGTTGACGCCTGCAAGTTTCTCTGGACAGTACCTGTCAAAAGGCTCCACGCCCCTTTATCCCCTGTCTTCTGTCATTTCACCACGGCCGTCTCGTCACAGTCGCATGTGTGTGGTGCGGTGCCAGCAGATGGATTTACGCGCAGTGGACCACTCGGCCATCTCAGGTCATTGCCTCCACGAAGGGTCACACTGGTGTTTCCAGCCATTAGCTCCGGGTGCAAGGGAAAGTGTACCCTTCTTTTGTTGTCGACGGCGCTCCCGAAGTGGCCCGGTTGACAGTGTGTCGTGCTGGGAAACCCACCTGTTTACAACTAGTCGTCCTCTCCGCTGCTCCCGCTGTCATGTAAGAGTTTAGCCGGTTCACTTTCACGTTCTCAACTGCATTCAAAGAAATTGTTCATCATAGTTATGTGATTATAAGATGTCATACATAATACCACTTACTATTGTCTTTCACAATTTTTAAAAACAAAAGTGAGACTTCATTTTTTTAAATAAAAAAGTTAGATGAATCGACAATATAAAAATAAAAGTTAAATGACTTGACAAAATAAAAAATAAAAGTGAAATGACTTGACAGTATAAAAATAAAAATTAAATGAACTGACAATATAATATCTAAATTCACATCACTAATGTGGTTCACTTGCATTTTAATAAATCAAGTGCTACTTATTAATTCACTAAAATGAATAGGATTATGCCTTGTGCAAGTATAGGTCAGAGCAACATAGGGTTCACATGTTATTTACACACACACATGCACACCTGTTGTCTATACTACAAACTAACTACCCATAAACATGTATTACTCAAAATTCTACTTCAATCCACTACTAGTTAATCCAACAACCTACTTCAATACTACTTCAACGCAGTGTTTATACCACTACAACATTGTTCTAATTCGTCCTCTTCTTAACGCTCGTGGCATATGTCTTGTCACATGATAAATATGGAGAAACTTTCCTTAAACATACATAGTAAAAAGAACAATGGTTATTTGCACACCAAAACATTTATACCAGTTGACACACCTGATGAGAGACTCCCAATTATACATTTATCACACTCATATGTTCATACATAAAACAATAAGACAATTTCATCCAAAATTACGTTATCACAAGAATTAATCACGCAGATGACTCTGAGAAGGGTAAAAAAATTTTCATCCTACAGTTAATATTACATTTTCTTACCCATTTTGCTCCAATTTCGTTCCTTCTTTAAGTTACCTTTCGCTTCCAAATCAGTTATTTCGCCTGTGGTGGTTATTCTGGATTCATTTCTCATGAATGGCAAAATTGTGGTCTCCTCTATTCTGTAAAACAGTTTCATCTTAACATATTGAACTTACAACAGGCACAAAACATCCGAATCCTCCTACAGTTTAAATGACAAATGTTTTGCTTCAACCTTATTACATTAAACCAAGCTTTCCTTCGGTCCCATAATCAAAATTATTTAATCTTCCTCTACCTTCAAGAGGGACATTTCTTCAGTTCAACTCATATAGGTTGAAGTGCATCCCGCACCAGCGAAAACAGTAAGCTGTAATGCTCACAGTATCAGCAAAACGCATAAACGTCACTTTTCTAGGACAAGTATTAAAGCAGAATAATTTTTCAGGCTCTGGCTCAACATCAGTCAAGACTACAAAAAGGATCCATATTTCCGTTCCATTCTCCATTTGCTGGAAAACTGCTTGTCATTTGACTGCCATAATACTATTTCAGGGCTATGTAAATTACACAAACCACAACTCTTCTTTCACCTTGAAGGGAATCAATCTACTTACGAAATCCACAGACAGCACTTTACGTATTCAGCTATAAAGAACAAAAAAGACATATATCATCAATATTAACATAGCGTATATTGAAAAGCCATTGGTTAAACAATCGTATTATCGCATCCTGTTTTCAAGATTCCAAACTTACTCATTCCTTTCTCAGAGTTCTCCTATCTTAAAATGTTCATACAGCACGCATACTATAGTAAGAGATCCTCATTTATACTGACAGATATAGAATAGTAATAGATAGATAGTAGCACTGAAAGCAGAAAATCGGAAACAAGGCTACAAACAGCTGGGGACCTGGGTTTGTCAGACACATAATACCCACAGATCGGATATTCCCATGAGTTTTGCATTAATTCAACACACATCTTGCTTCCCTCAGGAGTGACTCTTTTCAATTTACCCAAAAAAACCATAAACAGCATTTCACTCGTTGACAAAGAAACCTTTTACCTTCACATTTGAACCAACCTAAATCCTAATTGCACAAGGAAAGAAAAAAAAACCACAAACATCACTTCAATCAATCATATAGAAACACCTTCATCATTATTTTTACCAAGCTTTGAGTGAGCAAGGAGTGGGAGCAGCATACACTGAAGTGCTCAGGAAAATCTACGAGAATTCTTCAGCTTATGTTAACATCGGCGAATCAACTAAAGAATTCCGCATCATGAGGGGTGTCAAGCAAGGCGATCCCATCTCCCCAAAACTGTTCTCTGCTGTATTGGAAATGGCTATGTCAAAGCTGAGCTGGGAAGGTAAGGGAATTAGAGTTAATGGAAGAAGGCTTACCAACTTGAGATTTGCTGATGATATTGCCTTACTGGCCAAAGACTTCTCAGAGCTCCAAAACTTAGTTACAGATCTTGCATCGGAATGTCAGCTGGTTGGCTTGAACATGAACCTTTCCAAAACAAAAGTAATGTCCAAAAATGGGTCCCAGCTGGAGATGTGAAAGTCAAGGACAGTCTACTAGAAGAGGTCAGTGAATATGTCTACCTTGTCCAGATTTATAATACGAAGGGGGACATAAGGCCAGAAATCTATCGACGCATCAAGCTTGGCTGGCAAGCATTTAGGAAGAATTCGAAAGTGTTCAGATCAAAAATGCCAGTAAATTTGAAGAAAGCAGTATTTGATCAATGCATTCTTCCTGTGATGACGTATGGCTGCGAGACATGGACACTGAACTCATTTACGAAAGAGATACTTAGGACAGGCCAGAGAGCCATGGAGAGATCAATGCTGGGCTATACAAGAAAGGACAGGAAAAGGGCAGATGACATCTGGTCTGTGACGAAGGTTAATGACATCTTAGAGACAGTAGGTTCCTTGAAATGGCAGTGGGCTGGCCACGTCACAAGAAGAAAAGACAACAGATGGACGAAGCTAGTACTGGAGTGGAGTCCGAGAGAGCACCGGAGGCCTAGAGGAAGACCACCAGACAGATGGGACAAAGACATCAAGAAGATCGCTGGTAACACCTGGCAGAGAACTGCCCAAGACCATCCCACTTGAAGAAGACTGCTGAAAGCCTACCTGAATCCACGACTCAAAGAGGCCACATCATTTAATGATTGAATTGGCTGATGATAATGATGGTTATTCAAAATGCATTTATCACAAATGTAAACTAATCAATTGTTTCTCTTCATCGTCCTCTCTACTCCTCACTGTCCTTTCTACTCAATGCACGGTTTTATGTTTGACACATGGTGTAGCCCTTTTGATTTCTTTGATCAAAGATTTTCAACTTCTATGGCGTTTTCATGGGGAATCTTCATTATCCGATACGGGCCGTTAAAGAGATTAAAAAATTTCTTGCAAACACCTGACTGTTTGTTAGTCGGCTTGTGTGATCTGATAAGAACTTTTTGTCTTACATGAAACACTGTTTTTCTCACGTTTTTCTTATACGCCTCGACTCTGGCTTCTGCTGCACGCTTGATGTTGCGTAAAGCTAAGTCAACAATTGCATTCTGGCATAGTCTCAGCTCTAGTGGCCAAGGCACCACCTCTTTGATTTTGCTTGGGGGCTCCTTGTGTTTTAGCACAGTGATTGGCGGAAGCTTTGTTGATGTATTAGGCAACTCATTAATTATGTTATGAAATCCTTTTAGGTGTATGTCCCACGATCGGTAATCACGACTGCAGTATAACCTACATAATATTCCTAATTCACACATAATATGCCCACTGGGGTTCGACCTGGGGTGAAATATATATATATGTTTAATTCTTCTCCTTCGAAGCATCCGCTGCCAGTATTGCGATCTAAATTGAGGTCCATTATCCGAGATAACCCTTTCATACGCCCAACTTCATGCATCCTTGCAGGGTCGCCAAGTGTAATGTTGTTGCTTTAATTTGTTCTGACTGCGGTGCTGATATTCAAGACCATAAAAGTGGATTAAAAGCTGTGAGATATTTGAAGAAGTTAACCTTGCATTACTGCGCAACTGTTTCACCAGGTATCCAGTATAGCTTACCAAATTCCCAACCTGACTAACATTAATTATAATCTTTTAGTACTCATCTTACGATAACCGGTGATATATATATAAAGACAATTTAAATAAAAAGAAATAAATCAGTTTATATTTGGACATTTATTTTAACATTGATCATTGTTCCGTTAAAATTTCAGCATATCAATCTTGATTCATAACTAAACTGGTGCTTTATTTTGAATTGTGAAAATGTCAGTTTGTAATCTTACGGAACACATCAAATAGCGAGCCAAGATTGGGAGACTACATAAAACACTGCATTCATAAAATAACACATGAAGAACGTTGAAACATATCCAAAAGGAAATTAACCACAACCAACCGATTCAATTTTCGTCCAAAGAAGTTACGTTCGTAGCGCAATCCTGTCCTTCATGAAATTACCACAAACTGGTATACTAAATTCATACTAACTCTCTGTGAAATCTTCCCGAAAAGAATAGCTGAGGGCTACTTTGATGCTTACACCACTTGCTTCGTGTGGTCAACTTTGTTTACACAAAGAGTGTAACTCCACAATAATTTTGATAATTAAAACAAATTACATCGAAACGCAATTTACAAAAGAAAAACCTCGAACTGGTTACTATCGTCTTACTATTAACCTGATGGGTTAAACAATTGTATAAGCACGTGGTACTGGTCTCACAAAGTACACCCCACGTGGGTTGAACATAAAGAAAAGTTGCTATATTGAAAAATATTGTCAAGACAAGACGTTATAATCTCACGCACATTCGCATTTAAGACTGATGATCTTAGATAGAGTTACTGATCAACACGTGGTTCCACTGTACTCACAAAGTAGTGACAAAGCAACTACCAGAAGATATTCTGAATTTCACACTCGAATTACACTGTGTTGCAATTTAAGATAACATTAGATATTTTAGAGCAAAACCTGGAATAAAGGTGATTAAATTTTCAGTTAGGCTGAACTTAAGACATCCATTGTCCTATGGACTTAGCAGGCACGCGCTTAGCCGGAGATCTTACCACTTCAGACGCTCGCCGCGGACCGACTGCCATGGGTCCCTCCTGAGGGGTGCCTCACAAATACAAACGGAAGAGACCAGAGAGGCAGCTTCCTATACCAACATGACAAGGGATGGACAGGACCATACTAAGAATAGAAACCTCTCTGCTTTTAGAAAGTGTAGCTACCTATTCCGACGTTGGTCCTACTGTTCTCTAGCAGACAGGCTTGTCTGCTACCATGAAGCATGCAAATAGAAATACATTTGCTCATTCATCCTCTCACACATAAGGGAAGGGGGATGACAGTATCTTATCATATACAGTATATAAAGGAAAGCGGATGTAGGTTCCATATTAGACTGTGTGACATGAATTACATATAAACTGTGTTTTAAAGTGTAGTAGTGTGACAGATCGTTCTTGTTTTTGTGTAATAGTAACACGTTTCACTGCTCAGTCTCCTCCTCGATAGTCAGAAACACCACAGTAAATTTAGAAGAGGAATTTATGCCGTAAATGACAACATATTTAAGAAATTAACATGTAAGGAATCCAACAGAGACCTTTCAATAGTTTGGACAAGAAGGGAATAGAAGCTTTCGAAATGTGGTGCTACAGAAGAATGCTAAAGATTAGATGGGTAGATCACTTAACTAATGATGAAGTATTGAACAGAATTGGGAAGAAGAGGAGGTTGTGGCAAAACTTGACAAAAATAGGGAACCGGTTAGTAGGACATGTTCTGAGGCATCAAGGGATCACAAATTTAGCATTGGGCGGCAGCGTGGAGGGCAAAAATCGTAGAGGGAGACCAAGAGATGAATACACTAAGCAGATTCAGAAGGATGTAGGTCGCAGTAAGTACTGGGAGATGAAGAAGCTTGCACAGGATAGCGTAGCATGGAGAGCTGCATCAAACTAGTCTCAGGACTGAAGACCACAACAACAACAGCATCACTCAGACATGTATTTGTGATTAAGGAAGGGACAGCTTGCAGATTTTCGTCTACTGCAAGTTAATAGTAGTGATGAGAGGAGGTTATGTTTAGGGTGGGAGAGGTGGCGGGGGGAAGGCAGAAGGGAGAGGTAGTAATAAATTGCGATTCCATCCCCTCTGCCTCCCAGAACCGAGCCCTAAATTCATAAATCCATAATGCGCTCTCTAAAGCAGACATGATTGTCTACTCGAGTCCCAGGTATTTCGTTTCCTTTTAGCGGAGTACTTCACTTCACGCAGCGGATGCCTGGCCATTCTCTAACAAGTAGATCAAGAGACAGGACTTTGAACATGTGCAGTGTCTCAGCTGATGTTCCAGCAGAAGCATCTCAGCAACGCGGCGGAACTGTACGCCGGAGCCACTCGGCAGATAGATCCCCTCCCCCCCCCCCCCCCCGGTCTTAATTTGTGCGCCCATACGCTCACTGATAAACCCGTTATGATCCCTAGTACCACGTATCGTTTTATGACAGAGATGCATAAGTTTCAGTAGTAGGTCGAACCAACAGGACACAATCAGCGAAAGGTAGTAAGTCACCTACACTCTTCGACACATTCCTACATTACATATGGTGATTTTATCCACTTGTACAAACTCTACAGGCTGTCAGACGGATGGATACGGAACACCAAAGGTCTAATGAACTTAGGTCCGTAAATGCATGGCTTCCATGCTAGGGGCCATTTATTCAGTCATACATTGTTACAGAGGCTACAGTCTAAAACGTGCTGTACCACGCACCCACAGTTACAGTATGTGTTGAAAATGGTTTACATGTGCTTCAACGCATGCATGTACGCGTCGTAGAATGTCCTGTCTCACATATTCACATTGGCCAGGCTGTATCCAAACAGTGACAAATACAGTATGAATATGCCGCTCCAGTGCCCCCACATCTGGAATGGGTTCTGTGTACATGATACTTTTGTGATGGTTTGATAACCGGAACTCCTACGGGTTGAGACCCGGTGAACGAGCAAGCCATGCAACTGGACCCGCTTGTCGGATCCATCGACTGGGGAAGACACGACTGAGATGGGTCCGGAACTTATCGGCGAAGTGGGCTGGAGCACAATCATGTAGCAACCAAATAACCCTTCGAATCATCATTGGCACTTCTTCAAGCAGGGGAGGCAATGTCACTCGCAAGAAACGCCGATAGTTCCGGCCTGTTAGGCGTCATGGAAAGGAGACTGGTCCCAAAATATGGTCGCCAATTATCCCTGCCCACACATGCCAGCTGCACCGATGCTGATGATTCGCTATCGCAATACTATGGGGGATCTGAATACTATCCTGCAGATGGCTGTTTTGAAAGTTGAAGACAGCACTTCTCGGAAAGGTGGCCTCAGCTGTGGATAGGATGGATGACACAAATCCCGGAATCATGGTTGCCTGGTGAAGAAATAAATGACAAAATTGCTCCTCATGTCGAAAGTCTGTAGCTAGTAAATCCTGCACACGCTGTACGTGATAAGGATAGTAACAATTGTCATGGTGAATGTTCCACACGGTCATCTGTCTTACCCTTTACTGGCGGACCAACTACCAGGTACTGACACCTGACACGGTGGTCGCCTTCCACAGTGTTAATCACATTTTCCTCCAAGGCTGGTGTCTGAACATGTCGGGTATGTCCTTCATGGTTTCCTACTTCCTCAAACGACACTGTCTCAGACAAACGGCGAAACACTGTTGCAAACATTGAATGCTGTGGTTGTTGTCGGCGAGGATGGGTGTCCTCATACAAACTTGCTGCCTGCCGCCCGTTGCCATTTGCCTTTCCGTAAGTAAGCACGATGTCGGCAAGCTCTCGATTCGAATACGGAACCATTGTGTACAAGGCTGTATCACTACGACCACGAGATGAGTCAGCAAAAGAAGTGAATAGGACACAACGTTACCTATTACTGTGGCAGGAGAGGACGCTAAGACATGACGTATGAGGAACAGTACCACCCTCAATCAGGAAACCACGGATACGGTCGCTGTGGTTCCATCATACAGCGCGTATTAGTCTGCAGTCTTTCTAACAAAGTATGATCGAATATATGGTCTCTACCATAGAAACCATGCATTTCTGGACATAAGTCATCACAAGTTTTTTGGTCCATATCCTCTCATCGATCAATCCCTAGAGTTTGTACACGGTAGAAAAAATCACCCTGTATGATTGACTATTGTTTACTTATCAGCACAGAGATAAAAATTGGGGTCCGAAGGCTATGACGTTTGAAATTTGCAGACGATATGGTTCTTTTACTCAGGCATAGCACAGAGCCGCAAAAATGAATTTAAACGTCAAGGAAACGAAGATATGTACTGACAGTAGTGGGAGACGAAACGATGCATATAATGAGATATTGAGAGAAATTTTTAGGAAGTAGAATGGAAAGCAATTTGAAGTGCTTCACAGCCATCGAATGGACAATCGCAACCGTGAAATTTGCATTCTCTAAGAAAAGTTGAATTTTTGCTGTGGTATGGAAATTTGATTAAATTAAAGGTTAATACAGTGTTTTGTCTCGTGCGTTCTTCTGTACAGTACAGTGAGAAGCGACAATAAGAAGGGCAGACATGAAGAGGTTGGAGGTATTTGAAATGTTGACATGGGTAGACAGAGAGACAAGCGAAGAGGTTCCCATGGAACTGGGAAGAGAGCGTTTATGACTGCAGGTACTTAAATACAGAAAAAGAACCTAGATTGGACATGAAGTAAGAAATTGTGAAAATTTTATAAGCCGTTTAAAAAGGATGTTTGAAGATGAGAGGAGACAAAGAAGAGAGAGGACTTAGGCCCTGGATCTTGTGTTTTAGGATGTAAGTACAACAACCTTATGAACGAAACAGTCTATTGCAAAAAGTGACGATTACGAAGATATACTCACAGAGTAGGCATCTAATCATGATGAACGATGATGATGATGCTACACCACATGCCTTGTGTCAACAGTTTCTTTACTTTTTTTTCGTAGTAGCCAGTCCCTTAGAGCATGCTGCGCCAATGTGGAAATCAAAGTATGGGACTCCTTGTTTGTTAAGTCCCCCCTTCCTGAACGCAATAATAATATAACAAACCAGGAAAAATTACGCGACTAATTTGTTGTATAAACTGCTGTCAGTGCACTGTCGCTTTAATTCTCCATGAGAACCCGACATTTCAACAATGATGACCATTTCCCTCGGTATACAAGCAAGTGACTGGAAAAAGTAACGGAACCACACAGATGCACAGATATAGTAGAGATGGCATTGACGCCATCGATGAAATGTCGCTCTCATAGTCTTTGATTTCATCTCAGAGATTAATATGGGACATAATCCTTGATTCTCTGCCGAATTTCCAGCCTGCTGGGACATTGGACTGAAAAGGGCGGAGCTCTAAAGCAGTCTGCCCTGCTCTCTTTAAAAGGTCATTACTTAAACAGCCCAGTCTAAAACGAGAATGAAAATTAATAAAAGACAACGTTTGTGGACCCGCCGTATCAAGTGAACCCTTCACGCGCTGCTAAGTACTAATCACGTACCTGTATTCAGGTTACTGAAGCACATTCGAATTTCAACGGCCTCTTTCAAAGATAATCATAGACTCCGAATCCCAGATGTTTATAATATTCCCTAGAATGTGACTGTACCTGAGTGGAACAGTATGCTTTGACCGCTCCACAGCGCTGTATCGAACATCAGAGGCACATCAAACACATAAGCCTTGAAAAATTTGTTGCTGCCGAACACAGCCTTGTGAATAAGTAAAAACTCTTGTTCAAGCAGACACAGATGCCAGCCCAAACTTCAAATTACTGGAACTCCATTATTAAAGCGGCTGTGGAAATTAGAACGCGTGTCAGCAGCTTTAATAGAGGTAAGGGGTTCGCTGTAAGCAGCGCGTGGAAGCTGGCACTTGACATCGAAAAATTCTTTCAAGCATGTCCCGTGTTCTATGCATAGATTAGGAATATGTATGGAGTGAGCACTCACGAGCGCAGAACATAAAATTTGAGCCATCATACATTGCTTCGAAAAGTTGAAGTATCATGACCACGATACAGCGCAGGGTTTGACAGTAAGCACTCTGCCGCTTACGAATGTCGTCGCATCGCTAGTATCGACTGATACCGTTAAAAAATGCTGTGCATTTTGTGCACGCGTTAAACAGTCATTTCAAAAATTTGCATTCGATATCTGGAACTCTAGCTTGAAGCTTTGAAGTGTTAAATACTGGGACACTTTGCTTGTTTTTTTTCTTTCAATTGTCACAATCCAGACGCCACTAATTTTTATGCAGTAGGAGAATAAGAGGGAACTACCTCTAATTTTTTTCGTATTGTACTTATCGTATTGCGGAGACTGCGTTTTAATTAATTTTGCTACGGCAGCACTGCAGTATGTAGACGGTTAGGGATTTTTTCGGACATTGAAAGAATTTAGGGACGACATTCTTCCGTTTTATTTTCTGGCCCCATACGTTTAATCTTCGTTTATACTTAGGCGGCCTAACCCGCATGCCACATCCCGGCCAAAATGCCATAGGATCATTTCATTTAATTTCGTCCTTACGTAAACTGAAATGTTAATTACACTCTCTCATTCTTCTCGTCATAGGTATTAGTAATACACTCCTGGAAATGGAAAAAAGAACACATTGACACCGGTGTGTCAGACCCACCATACTTGCTCCGGACATTGCGAGAGGGCTGTACAAGCAATGATCACACGCACGGCACAGCGGACACACCAGGAACCGCGGTGTTGGCCGTCGAATGGCGCTAGCTGCGCAGCATTTGTGCACCGCCGCCGTCAGTGTCAGCCAGTTTGCCGTGGCATACGGAGCTCCATCGCAGTCTTTAACACTGGTAGCATGCCGCGACAGCGTGGACGTGAACCGTATGTGCAGTTGACGGACTTTGAGCGAGGGCGTATAGTGGGCATGCGGGAGGCCGGGTGGACGTACCGCCGAATTGCTCAACACGTGGGGCGTGAGGTCTCCACAGTACATCGATGTTGTCGCCAGTGGTCGGCGGAAGGTGCACGTGCCCGTCGACCTGGGACCGGACCGCAGCGACACACGGATGCACGCCAAGACCGTAGGATCCTACGCAGTGCCGTAGGGGACCGCACCGCCACTTCCCAGCAAATTAGGGACACTGTTGCTCCTGGGGTATCGGCGAGGACCATTCGCAACCGTCTCCATGAAGCTGGGCTACGGTCCCGCACACCGTTAGGCCGTCTTCCGCTCACGCCCCAACATCGTGCAGCCCGCCCCCAGTGGTGTCGCGACAGGCGTGAATGGAGGGACTGCATACGACCGAGGCACACAGGGCCAACACCCGGCATCATGGTGTGGGGAGCGATCTCCTACACTGGCCGTACACCACTGGTGATCGTCGAGGGGACACTGAATAGTGCACGGTACATCCAAACCGTCATCGAACCCATCGTTCTACCATTCCTAGACCGGCAAGGGAACTTGCTGTTCCAACAGGACAATGCACGTCCGCATGTATCCCGTGCCACCCAACGTGCTCTAGAAGGTGTAAGTCAACTACCCTGGCCAGCAAGATCTCCGGATCTGTCCCCCATTGAGCATGTTTGGGACTGGATGAAGCGTCGTCTCACGCGGTCTGCACGTCCAGCACGAACGCTGGTCCAACTGAGGCGCCAGGTGGAAATGGCATGGCAAGCCGTTCCACAGGACTACATCCAGCATCTCTACGATCGTCTCCATGGGAGAATAGCAGCCTGCATTGCTGCGAAAGGTGGATATACACTGTACTAGTGCCGACATTGTGCATGCTCTGTTGCCTGTGTCTATGTGCCTGTGGTTCTGTCAGTGTGATCATGTGATGTATCTGACCCCAGGAATGTGTCAATAAAGTTTCCCCTTCCTGGGACAATGAATTCACGGTGTTCTTATTTCAATTTCCAGGAGTGTATTATTTCCTAGCATCCTGAATTTAATATAACAATAATGGCTTTGAGATCTGTGTACTCTGGGGACAATGACTGACGCCGTCATAATAAATCTTATCGCCTGGTGAAAACTGATCGAAATGTGTATACAATCAGTAGATTGTCTAGAAGCACACTCCCACATTTCAGAATTTATCTGGTACCAGTCTCTGAAATATGTGGCAGTATATGTACCTGCGATAAGAAATTCTTCCTCGTTCGATCAATTTCCATTTTCTTCTGTAGTATGTAAAAGCTCCGCAATGTATTTAGTTTTTTTTGTTGTTTTTTTTTAACTTTAGCGCCTATCGGAATCGAGGATGGGGACTTTACAGAAAGAACGCACTTCGTTACTAAATAAACCTGACCATGAAGCGAAGCTAATACGAATATACACTGAGGTGTCAAAAGCCATGGGATACTTTCTAATATCGTGTCGGACATCTTTTTGCCGGTCGTAGTGCAGCAACTCGACGTGACATGGACTCAACAAGTCGTTGGAAGTCCCCTGCAGAAATATTGAGCCATGTCTCTCTGTACCGTACATAACTGAGAAAGCGTTGCCGTTGAAGAATTTTGAGTACGAACTAACCTCTAGATTATAAGATGCGACAATAAAGTAATGAGACTGATGTGGAAAGAAATGTTGTTTACCGTTTTAGTCAAGCTTAGTGTTTTCTCCTTCAAAGTAGTTCCCTTCTGATTGCACACACTTTTTCCAGGGCTTCTGCCATTGACGGTAACATTTCCGGAACTCATCTTCTATAATATCCTCCAAGACCCGCGTCACAGCTTTTTGGACATTTTGTGATGTTTGAAAATGGTGTCCCTTGACCGCCCTTTTGACTCTTGGAAACAGAAAAAAGTCGCATGGAGCGATATCTGGTGAACAAGGTGGCTGTGGTAGTACTGAAATTTGTTTTGAGGTTAAAAATTGCTGTACTGACAGAGCAGTATGGGATTGCGCATTATCGTGATGCAGAATCCAATTATCAGCAGTGTTGGCACAGACACGAAGAACTCTTTTAGGAAGTGTTTCTAAAATTTCTTTGTACTAATATTGGTTAACTGTTTGTCCAGGAGGCACCCACTCTTTATGAACAATTCCCTTGGAATCAAAAAAGCACACAAGCATACATTTCACTTTTGACTTTGACATGCGAGCTATTTTTGATCGGGGTGATCCCTTTGAGCACCACTGCGAACTTCGGCGTTTTGTCTCTGGATCGTACTGAAAAAACAACTTTCATCACCAGTGATAACGCGGCTCAACAATTCTGGATTGATTTCCGTTTGCTCTAACAGATCGGCTGCCACATTTTTGCGTGTTTCTGTTGTGATGTGAGATTTTTGGGGACCATTTTTGCACAAATCTTTCTCATACCAAGATCTTCAGTTATTATCAGATGAACAGTTTCTCGATTGATGTTCAGTTCTTCTGCAATCATTTTCACGGATAATCTTTGATCAGATCGTACGAGTTTATGCACCTGGCCAAGATGATATCCGTCCGTGAGGTTGATGGTCGTCAACTATGGTCTTCATCTTCATCATTCATTCTGCCTTCACTAAATATTTTATGCCAACGAAAAACTTCAGCTCTTGACATAATCTCCCCTCCAAAAGCCTTCTGAAGCTTACCGTAAGTTGTCGTCGCGTTTTCACCCAATTTAATGCAAAAAGAAATGGCATACCGTAGCGCAATATTATGCGGTTCCATTTCCGTGACGAGAGACACAAACACGTGTTAACTTATTACAGCACAACTCATGACTGAGCAGTTGCATCGATGTGCCACTTGGACTAGAAGCAGCTTATAGACCAAGGTCAAAGATATTGTGCCTACGCAAGCCTGGAGGGTTGCCACATCTTGGAAAGAAAATCAATCTCATTACTTTATGTCTCATAAATGTCTGATGGAATGCGATTCATGTCAGTCGAATTGTCCACATTGATCTACACAATGATCTAACATGGCGCATTGTCATTGACAAAAAAATTCCATCGTTGTTTGGGAACATGAAGTACATGAACGGCTGCAAATGGTCTCCAGGTAGTTGAACATAAGCATTTACAGTAAATGACCGATTCAGTTGGACCATGTAAACACAGCCCACACCATTATGGAGCAACAATCAGCTTGCACAGTGCCTTGTTGACAACTTGAGTCTATGGCTTCCTGGGGTCTGCGCCACACTCGAACACTACCATCAACGCTTACCAACTGAAATATGGATTCATTTGAGCAAGCCACGGTTTTTCAGTCGTCTAGGGTCCAGCCATTGTGGTCACGTGCCAAGAAGAGACGCTGCAGGCGATGTCGGGCTGTTAACAAAGGCATTCACGTCGTTCGTCTTCTGTCATAGCGCATTCACGCCATATTTCGCAGCACTGTCCTTACGGATACGTACGTCGTACACAGCACACTGATTTCTGCAGTTATTTCACGCAGTGTTGCTTGTCTGTTAGCACTGACAACTACACGCAAACGTCGCTGCCCCCGGAAGTCTAGTGGAGGCTCTCGGCCACTGCATTGTTGTTGGTGAGAAGTAGTGACTGAAATTTGGTATTCTCGGCACACTCTTGACATTGTGGGTCTTGGAACATTGAATCCCTAACGATTTCCGAAATGGAATGTTCCATGCGTGTAGCTCTAACTACTATTCTGCGTTAGAAGTCTGTAATGCCCCTTAGACAGGCAATAATCATGTCCAAAACCTTTTTACGTGATTCACCTGAGTACAACTGACAGCTCAGCCAATGCAATGCCCTTTTATATATTGTGTGCGTGCTACTTCCGCGATATGTATATTTGGCTGTCGCTATCCCATGAGTTTTGTCATCTCAGTCTGGGTCTCTTCAGCCTTTCAAATATTAAAGTTTGTCAGTTACAATGCAAAAAATTCTTTTTTTGACATAATAACACTACAGATCACGATACTTCGGCTCTATTGTCTTCTAAGCAGGTTACACCTACTCAACAATATCCGAACTCATCCACGCATTGGTCAAGCTATGAATAAAGGACAACAGTGGGTGGCAATTATACACTCATGCTCATAAATTAAGGATAACTGCAGAATGTGGTGCCACACAACGTGGCACTACACAAACCTGTCTCTAATAGCATAGGCACATAGGGAACACACACGACACAGATCTGTAAGTCCACTGTATTGGTGATACGTTGAGAAAGCCGTCCCGAAACACACGTGCTACAAAACGCCACTGTTTCCTGCACATGTACCCCGACATCAGCATGGGATATGATCACCATGCGCACGTACACAGGCTGCAAAACGTGTTGGCATACTCTGGAAAAGGTGGTCGAAAAGCTGCTGAGATATAGCCTCCCATTCTTGCACCAGTGCCAGTTGGAGCTCCTGAAGTGTCCTAGGTGTTTGAAGACGTGCAGTGATGCGTCGACCGAGAGCATCCCAGACGTGCTCGATGGGATTTAGGTCTGGAGAACAGGCAGGCCATTCCATTCGCCCAATATATTCTGTTTCAAGGTACTCCTCCACGATGGCAGCTCGGTGGGGCCGTGCGTTATCATCCATCAGGAGGTGGTGGGACCCCCTGCACCCCTGAAAAGGCGGACATACTGGTGTAACATGACGTCCCTACACACCTGACCTGTTACAGTTCCTCTGTCAAAGACATGCAGGGGTGTATGTTCACCAATAATAATACCACTCCACGCCAACAAACCATGACCTCCATACAGGTCCCTTTCAAGGACATTAAGGGGTTGGTAGCTGGTTCCTGGTTCAAGCCAGATGATAACGCGGCGAGAATCACTGTTGAGACTATACCTGGACTCATCCGCGAACATAAACTGGGACCACTGTTCCAATGACCCTGTACTGTGTTCTTGACACCAGGCTTTACGGGCTCTCCTGTGGCCAGGGGTCAGTGGAATGCCCCTTGCAGGTCTTCGGGTGAATAAACCATGTCTGTTCAGTCGTCTGTGCGTCTGGAGACAACTGTTCCAGTGTCTGCGGTAAGGTCCCGAGCAACGTTACCTGCTGTACTCCGTGGCAGTCTGCGGGCACTGATGGTGAGATATCGGTGTCCTTGTGGTGTTGTACACTGTGGATGTCCCGTACTGCAGCACCTGGATACGTTTCCTGTCTGCTGGAATCGTTGCCGTAATCTTGAGATCACACTTTGTGGCAGATGGAAGGCCCGTACTACGACCTGCTGTGTTTGACCAGCCTCCAGTCGCCCTAGTATTCTACCCCTCATATTGTCATCAATATGTGTTCTTTGAGCCATTTTCAAAGCACAATCACCATTAGCACGTCTGAAAACGTCTGCACACTTACTCGCTGCACCGTACTCTGACATGCACCAACACACCTCTGCGTATGTGGACTGCTCCCAGCACCACCGTGCGACAACCGCAGGTCAAATGCACCACATGGCCATACCCCGAAGTGATTTAAACCCGCAAACCGCCCACCAGAGCGTTGTTTCACCATGTATCAGCATTATCCTTAATTTATGAGCATGAGTGCACATATAACTCTAACTATATACATTGAAGCAATCAAAATAATTACATACGACCCCAAACTAGAACGTAATGATGTTCCAACTGTTGGGCTGATGTGGTGACACGTAAAGACTACACATAAAATGAAGCATTATTTTCCTAAGAAAAAATCAAATTATTTGACTCTATTGTGTCCATAGGATAAGCTATGAAAACGGAGCATACGAATATTTTATTATCAATTTCGGCATGTATTTCTAATCAAGCAAATGAAAACTTTTGTGTTATATTTCTACGTCTATTGACATAGAGCAGAACTGAAAATATAAACGATGTGACAGATATTTGTAGTGAGATCAGAGCTCAAGTATATTGTCTTGTGTGACATTAATATATTGCTAAAAGTTCATTTTTTGTCTAAGTAATGTAAAATAGACAAAAAATGTGATATTTGTAGTTGAAAATCATTTAAAAAGACAAGTATTACAAGTTGCGATTAGCCTGTTGAAACGAAAACGGTTGCAAACACTCGCATAATTGAGTTGCTACATTGCCACACAACACTTTAAACAACATACACGCTTGCTGAAGTATGGTTGCTATAGCTGATGCTTACGTGTCGAAGCACCGATCATCACGTCACGGCAGCAGGCGGTGGATTGGTATCGCGGTCCGGTGTGCCGGCCAGTCTGTGGATGGTTTTTAAGGCGGTTTTCCATCTGCCTCGGCGAATGCGGGCTGGTTCCCCTTATTCGCCTCAGTTACACTAAGTCAGCAATTGCGGCTGAAACACTGTCTCCACGTACCCGTACACCATAATTACTCTACCACGCAAACATTTCTGGTTACACTCGTCTGGAGGGCTACGGCGGAGACGAAGCCTCTCCATCTTTTCTAGGTCCCTAGTTCCATACAATGCAATACATGTTATGATATAAACAAATTGAGAGTGACCAATATTAAAAGAAAATGTGAGACAATATTAGCAGAAAACCTCAGTAAACGCAAGGAAAAGATAGGCGACTCTGATATCAACCACGACTGGTCTCAAATTAAGGAAACAGTTAACAGGGTAGTATCCAAAATTCTAGGTAAGCGAAAGAGGTCAGCTAAGGTGTGGTAAGCTTACGTGTGTCAGAAAGAGAGAAGCTTGGTAAGGAAGAGGTGGTTAAAAATATGAGGGAGCAGGAGTTAAAAGAAAGGTATATCAAAATAAGGAAGGGAACGGCAACTATACTAAAGCAGGAGAAACAGAAATATTACAAGGAGCTAATAGAAGAAACCAAAGAGGTCTGTATCCATCACAGGAGAAGACAAATATACCAATAAGTAAAGTAAGACAGAAATATAAGAAAAAAGAAACACGGGGGTTGATCCTCACAAATGGCACTGAAATAGAACGGTGATAGGCAGAGTACTTCGTAGAATTATTAACCTATAGTGACTCCACTGGGTCTCTTTCATATGAGGTAACAGACATATACGTATTAGACGCCCATAATAAAGAATAAATACGACAAATAATCAAAAACCTAAAAAGCTTCCGGCAAAGATCAAATTGCAGGAGAGCTAATAAGGAATAGAGAATCGGCACTGTTTGCAGTAATCACGAAACTGTTAAAGAATGTTTGAGAATATCAGAGGTTGCCTGACGATCGAAAAATGGACGTAATCTCAACAATACTAAAGCAGAACGACTCCATGGTGTGGGAGGATTATAGAGGGATCGCACTCCTTAATGTAAGCCACAACAATCTATCTCAGTGTTTACTGAAAAGACTGATTCCACTTGCAGAAGGTATTACAGCGAACTATGAAAGTGGTTTCAGAAGAAACAGATCAACTGTAGATCAGCTTTTCACGCTCAGACAGGTGACCGAGAAAGTCTAGGAATGTAATGCTGATATTCATATGGTTTTTGGTGATATCAAAAGAAAATCTTATGACAGCATACACAGGGGCATAATCACCAATGCCTTTAAAGATTTTGTTTCCACACTAGTTTATACATCTAGTACACATGTGTTCAGAGAAAAACTACTGCGGAGTAATGTTAACTACAAGAATGTCTGGGCATTTTGAAGTCACAACTGGTATTAGACAAGGAGACGTACTATTTTTTAAACTTAATTTTAGAAACGATTGACAGAGAACACCAAAAATTAAACCAAGCTGGAGTAAAGCTGGGCAAAAACACAATAAATAGGATGGCATTTGCGGACGATCTTGTTCTAATAAACGATACCAAAGATGACTTGGAGCTCATGACAAGTTCTTACAGAAGTATTGCAAGGAATGCAGGTTTACGGATTAATGAGACGAAAACTGAGTACATGGGCCAGTGAGGGTACCCAACTGACAGTTGATGAGGTAGCTTTTAAAGGAATAGACACATTTAAATGTTTGCTAAGCATTTTTAGCGAGCAGAATAGAATGGAAATTGAGATTAAGGCAAGAATCACAAGGGAAAGTAAAGCATATTTGGGAGTATGGAATGCGCTGTACAGGAGAATAGTTTCGAGAAGTTTTCAAATAGGACTATGACAGAGTGTAATTCTCCCGGTAGCTCTATATTGCTCTGAAACATATACATTAAGGAAAACAGATGAACGAAGACTCCTAGTCTCCGAGGAAAGACATTAAGATAACTACTCGGTCTCGAAAAGGAGTCCCTGTCACAGGAATGGAGGATATTAAAAAGCCCGGAACTGCCAAATCTGTACTCACAAGCTGATATTGTCCGAAAGATGAAGAAAAAAAAGTTTGATGTGGGCAAGACACCTTATTGGGATGGAAGAGGGAAGACAGCTGCGAACAGCATTCCCTGGATCCGTGGAAGGCATAACGAGGCGAGGAAGGCCATGGTGGAAAGATGGTTTCAACAGATATACGGAGGCCATGGACCTGAGTAAAAGAGAATGGTTAACGAAAGCCAGGAACAGAAATGATTGATGGAGGCATGTAGAGAAAGCATATGGTTTCCCAGGCCAAAGTGACAATTAAGAAGAAAAATTTATTTTGTGGGTACCACTCAGTCTTCTTGCTGGACAATATCGTGCCCAAAAACATCGTTGTCGTCCTCCTCGCCGTCATCTGCCTCTTCTTCCGCAGCATAATTTTTACGTCTTCATAAGCGTTCAGGCGCGGACATGCCCCTTTGACTCTGCCTGTTCTGTTTAGCGGAAGTCGGCATACGAACAATTGCTCTTGCGCTAGGGATGGCGGTTATCGCTGAAACAACCGGTTTTTAGTAATATTGATTTGCCTTTTTTTCAACTGGAGTAAAACCGCTCAAAATAACATTTTATGAAATAACGAGTTTTAGGTTTTTTTTATTCCTATGGTTCCCGAAGAGGAGCAGCAGCCTTTTCAGTAGTTGCAGGGGCAACAGTCTGGATGATTGACTGATCTGGCCTTGTAACACTAACCAGAACGGCCTTGCTGTGCTGATACTGCGAACGGCTGATAGCAAGGGCAAACTACAGCAATAATTTTTCCCGAGGGTATGTAGCTTTACTGTGTGGTTAAATTATGATGGCGTCCTTTTGGATAAAATATTCAGGAGGTAAAATAGTTTCAGATAGGTTATATAATGGTAAGACAAAGATTTAGGAACCAGGTTTTAAATTGTAAGACATTTCCAGGGGCAGATGTGGACTCTGACCACAATCTATTGGTTATGAACTGTAGATTAAAACTGAAGAAACCGCAAAAAAGTGGGAATTTAAGGAGATGGGACCTGTATAAACTGACTCAACCAGAGGTTGTACAGAGTTTCAGCGAGAGCATAAGGGAACAATTGACAGGAATGGGGGAAAGAAATACAGCACAAGAAGAATGGGTAGCTCTGAGGGATAAAGTAGTGAAGGCAGCAGAGGATCACGTAGGTAAAATGATGAGGGATAGTAGAAATCCTTGGATAACAGAAGAAATATTGAATTTAATTGATGAAAGGAGAAAATATAACAACGCATTAAATGAAGCAGGCAGAAAGGAATACAAACGTCTCAAAAATGAGATCGACAGGAAGTGCAAAATGGCTAAGCAGGGATGGCTAGAGGACAAATGTAGGGATGTAGAGGCTTATCTCACTAGGGGTAAGACAGATACTGTCTACAGGAAAATTAAAGAGACCTTTGGAGAGAAGAGATGGACTTGTATGAATATCAAGAGCTCAGATGGAAACCCAGTTCTTAGCAAAGAAGGGAAAGCAGAAAGGTTGGAGAAGTATATAAAGCGTCTATACAAGGGTGATGTACTTGAGGACAATATTATGGAAATAGAAGAGGATGTAGATGAAGATGAAATGAGAGATACGCTACTGCGTGAAGAGTTTGACATAGCACTGAAAGACCTGAGTCGAAACAAGGGCCCCGGAGTAGAAAACATTCCATCAGAACTACTGACAACCTTGGGAGAGCCAGTCCTGACAAAACTCTCCCTTATGGTGAGCAAGATGTATGAGACAGGCGAAATACCTTCAGACTTCAAGCAGAATATAATAATTCCAATCCCAAAGAAAGCAGGTGTTGACAGATGTGAAAATTACTGAACTATCAGTTTAATAGGTCACAGCTGCAAAATACTAACGCGAATACTTTACAGACGAATGGAAAAACTGGTAGAAGCCGACCTCGGGGAAGATCAGTTTGGATTCCGTAGAAATGTTGGAACACGTGAGGCAATACTGACCCTACGACTTATCTTAGAAAATAGATCAAGGAAAGACAAACCTACGTTTCTAGCATTTGTAGACGTAGAGAAAGCTTTTGACAATGTTAACTGGAATACTCTCTTTCAAATTCTAAAAGCGGCAGGGGTAAAATACAGGAAGCGAAAGGCTATTTACAATTTATACAGAAACCAAGTGCAGTTATAAGAGTCGAGGGGCATGAAAGGGAAGCAGCGGTTGGGAAGGGAGTGAGACAGGGTTGTAGCCTCTCCCCGATGTTATTCAATCTGTATTTTAAGCAAGCAGTAAAGGAAACAAAAGAAAAATTCGGAGTAGGTTTTAAAATCCATGGAAAATAAATAAAAACTTTGAGGTTCGCCGATGACATAGTAATTCTGTCAGAGACAGCAAAGGACTTGGAAGAGCAGTTGAACGGAATGGACAGTGTCTTGAAAGGAGGATATAAGATGAACATTACAAAAGCAAAACGAGGATAATGGAATGCAGTCGAATTAAGTCGGGTAATGCTGAGGGAATTAGATTAGGAAATGAGACACTTAAAGTAGTAAAGGAGTTTTGCTATTTGGGGAGCAAAATAACTGATGATGGTCGAAGTAGAGAGGATATAAAATGTAGACTGGCAGTGGCAAGGAAAGCGTTTGTGAAGAAGAGAAATTTGTTAACATCGAGTATAGATTTAAGTGTCAGGAAGTCGTTTCTGAAAGTATTTGTATGGAGTGTAGCCATGTATGGAAGTGAAACATGGACGATAAATAGTTTAGACAAAAAGAGAATAGAAGCTTTCGAAATGTGGTGCTATAGAAGAATGCTGAAGATTAGATGGGTAGATCACATAACTAATGAGGAGGTATTGAATAGAATTGGGGAGAAGAGGAGTTTGTGGCACAACTTGACAAGAAGAAGGGATCGGTTGGTAGGACATGTTCTGAGGCATCAAGGGATCACAAATTTAGCTTTGGACGGCAGCGTGGAGGGTAAAAATCGTAGAGGGAGACCAAGAGATGAATACACTAAAGAGATTCAGAAGGATGTAGGTTGCAGTAAGTACTTGAAGATGAAGAAGCTTGCACAGGATAGAGTAGCATGGAGAGCTGCATCAAACCAGTCTTAGGACTGAAGACTACAACAACAACAACAACAACAACAACACAATGACACTGTAGACGGCGCCCAACAATCAGGAAAAAACAGCATTTCGAACTGTGAAATTGTAATCAAATTGCGTGCTTATTGAATATCGTTTCAGTTATGTGACTGGATTCCTGATTTCCTCTCAGGAAGGTCACAGGTCCTAGTAATTGGCGGAAAGTCATCGAGTAAAACAGAAGTGACTTCTGTCGTTAACGAAGGTAGTTTTATAGGCCCTCTGTTGTTCCTTATCTATACAAACGATTTAGGAGACAATATGAGCAGACATCTTTGGTTGCTTGCAGATGATGCTGTCGTTTATCGTCTTGTAAACTCATGAGAAGATCGAAACCAATTGATAAACGATTTAGATAAGATATCTATATGGTGCGAAAATTGGCATCTGATTCTAAATAACGAGAAGTGTGACGTTATCCACATGAGTGAGAAAAGGAATCCGTCAAACTTCGGTTACACGATTAATCAGTCAAGTCTAAAGGCCGTAAAATCAGCTAAATACCTAGGAATTACAGTTGCCAGCAACTTAAATTGGAAAGGTAACCCAAAGATTGCGATGTATTGACAGAATACTTAGAAGATGCAACAGATCTACTAAAGAGACTACTTTCACTACGCTTGTCCTTCGTCTATTGGAGTACTGCTGCGCAGTGTGTGATCCTTACCAGACAGGATTAGCAGAGTACATCGACAAAGTTCAAACAAGAGCAGCATGGAGAAACAGACGATAGAGGTTCACGGACATGATACAGAATTTGTGGTGGACATCATTAAAACAAAGAAATTTGATGGTTCAAATGGCTCTGAGCACTATGGGACTTAACTGCTGTGGTCATCAGTCCCCTAGAACTTAGAACTACTTAAACCTAACTAACCTAAGGACATCACACATCCATGCCCGAGGCAGAATTCGAACCCGCGACCGTAGTGGTCTAGCCGTTCCAGACTGTAGCGCCTAGAACCGCTCGGGCACTCTGGCCGGCACGAAATTTGAGTCACGAGTTTCTCCTCATGTGCAAATATTTTGTCGACGCCGACCTACGTAGGCATAAACGATCATTATAATAAAATAAGGGAAATCGGAGCTCGCACGGAAAGATATGTCTTAGTTTCTTCCGCGACCTGTTAGAAAATGGAATAATAGAGAATTATTGTGAAGGTAGTTCAATAGACCCTCTGCCAGGCACTTAAGTGTGATTGGCAGAGCATCCATAGCTGCAGATGTAGATGCTACAGTAAGTACGGTAAACAACTTGCACACCTGCTTGTCTGTTATCATTTTCAATTTTTTTTTATTTGCCTTTCTGCGTTTTATACACAAGTAAGACATATATAACATTTTTCCCCTTATCAGAAAAGTAAAGCAATACGATGTAAAAATAAATAAAAAAAATAAAAAATAAAAACTAGAAGATCGATGCTCGAATTTTGGATTAATAAAATAAGAGACAGCTAACAATATATATATTTCATATAGTCGAATCTGATCTAGTTATTACGTTACAGTTGGAAACTGTCTCATGCATAACTACTTGGATAGACACAAGGTTTTGAGAACCTCCATAAACCGGAGGAAATTAATCAGACTCTCATGTACAAATGTAACATGCACATGAACGAAGCACGAATATGTGTACACTGACTAGTGGTTTCCTCAAACACACTTGTAAATTTATCTAGCACTACAAGACTGTATCTCGATATTTTTGAACACGCAAAGTGTCTCATATCAATATGACGTTTACAGTTATACATTTGTCGCACGTACCTATGAAATGTAACTGCTCCTTTCACGTACTTCTCGTTACATCCATAGCAGAGAGAGAGAGAGAGAGAGAGAGAGAGAGAGAGAGAGAGAGAGAGAGAGTACTGCTCCAAAACCGTTACGAAAGCAGTATATAAAACAACGCGAATACGTGTAATATTCAAGTTTCGCTATTACCACAATTTTTAGACAAGCACCGTCGTCCCATAATCACGTGACTAACCCAGTTTAATGTAGAGAACATGCGCAGTAGTTTTCACGTTTTTTATTATCGCATATACGAAAAGAGCCGCGAAATATCTGTTAATAATGCTGTGCTTTGCTTTTCTTTATCATCATTACCCTTTAGCGGAACAAAATGTATATATGGAAGTCTTATTGTTCTGTATCTGGCCTACAATTTAAGGAACGATTTTTCGAAACTGCAACTCATGCTAAGAATCAATATATCTTCCCTACTTCATAGTGATTAAAAGTTGAAATTACTTTGTTATGAGCACTGATGTTACAGTCCGTGTGATCGTTCAAAAACACAAGTTCGCAGTGGATTTTATTTCTCGTTAAAATGCTATTTCATACCACGACTAGCCCAAGAACATGAGACTCTCATTAAAAAATACGTTGTCACTATAAAGTTTGCCAAATCAGAACGGAGCACAGCAAGATTCCTATCAGATTCTGAAGGTACATTAAATTATTTGCACTGTAAATAATTTCCTATCAGCAGCCCGCGTCAATCTGCAACACATCATAAAATCTGCTGATCTTCACTGCCAGTCTGGGAGCTAAAAGAAATAATATTATTTTACTATTATTTTACCGCTTCCTTGCGGTATGCTCGACTATATTGTAAGTCGTTTAAATACGCCGCGGCAGCGGCTCTTCGTTCTCCACGCAGCTCAGCACCACAGATAATATTTATATAACTGAAAAATGTCTCAACAGGATGGGATAATATGCAAGCAAGCTTAACAATAAATAATACAACTTATCATTTAAACAACTCTATTAAAACCTTTAAATATCTCAGTGATTACAGACCTTTGTGAATTCACACGTAATGGCGTACATTGCTTAGTCTCGACAAAAGAATGCTACACTAGCGTTCGCTACTACGACACAGGATATCTTACTCGTTCGACTCCCAGATGAAGAAGACAAAGAAATTGCTATTCGTCACGTATTATATACTAGTTACTTATTTTAATCTTTGTTGGACATTTATCGTCTGTGGCGGTTTCATTACTCATCGACGCAGATATTCTCAAAAATAAATAATAAAAAAAAATACATAATTTTATACAATAACACAATATGATACATATAATTTTCTCGTTACTACATAATATGTTGTTTTTGTTTCTTACTAGACGTTACATAGTCTATAGTCATTCCATGGATATACATACTCCGTGAATGGAAACAAAGAGGCTGCGATTGATGTTTCGTTTTCTGTTCTATTGTAATCTCTGGCCACCATGGACACTATCACATCAGTTACATCTGTGTGATTCTGTTAGTTCTTCGATAGACACTTAATTCCTGACTAAACAATTGTGGTTGTTGTCTAGAGCTCAGATTACCATAGCGAGTTAACGTGACAAGTGGACCGAGAAATGATTACACACGCGATACTAAGGCGGTACTCGTCTACGTACTCCATCAGAAAGGGCCCAAAACGGGCCCTAGCATCTACAGCGTAATGTCAGTCCTAGACATAACGCACCAAAGACACAGCAGAACTGAACTAGACCATGAACTTAGAGAATAACTAGCGGTTTCAGGAAAGGAATATCCTATCCAGAACAAATCCTAAACCTCAAAAACCTCGTGGCCTACCAAAAATCAAGAGCAAAATCATATCATTACCACTGACTTCCAAAAAGCATGCGATTCAACAGACCGCAAACCCTCATCTCTATACTAAAGTTCTCTGTCTCATGATGACTGGGTGTTGTGTGCTGTCCTTAGGTTAGTTAGGTTTAAGTAGTTCTAAGTTCTAGGGGACTGATGACCATAGATGTTAAGTCCCATAGTGCTCAGAGCCATTTGAACCTATACTAAAAGAGCAAAACCTGACAACAAAATCACAAACCCAACCAGAGAAATTTCTACTGAAACATACTGTAAAGTTAAATTCATAGAAGAACTCTCCAACTCTTTTAAGACAAAACCTGATGTACAGCAAAGAGACATACTCTCTACATTATTATTCTATTGCGTCCTAGAAGACGTGGAACACGAAGATCTATTTTGTAATTGATTAGAAACAAAAATAAAGGAATCGAAGTCAACCGCCTAGTTTTTGCAGATGATGCGGCCCAAGTAGCCGAAAGCTGGGAAGGAGCCAAGTAACAGACGCTCGAACCAAAAAAAGAGTAGAAAAAATATGTTCCAAAATCTTCTTCGAGAAGACCAGAATAATGACAAACATAAAAAACACCGAAATATTATGAAGTAGGAGAACAAAAAGCAGGAATCGTCAAAAAATTTAAATATCTTGGAGAATGGATCAGCTGGAATGTTGTCGAGGAAAAGACAATGGAATCTAGAACCAATCAGTTGAACTGGTCTTGCAACTCACCAGAAACCCATATAACACTAAGTACCTATCATGTAATGAAGAAATAAGACGCTACAACACGGCACCAAACCAGAATCCATATACACTACCAAGACACTGTCCACCACCAACTATTTCCCAATTGAAACGATGGAGATCAAAGGAAGGAGGATAATAAGAAAAATCCTAGGACCGAAATTCCATAACAACACACTAATCCACATCGAAAACGAAAAACTCTTTGCCAAGTAACCGGAAAATTGTCAGAGAAATTGAGGACAAGAGGATCTGATATTATGGTCACGAATAACTAACCAAAAATAATTTTGACCACTTCCACAACCAAAAGTCCAAACGAAACTGTTTTAATGAAACCTAAAATGTTTCAAAGGAACCGCAACACACAGAAAATATGCTCACAGATAAAACTACAAAAAGAGAAGAAAGAGAAGTTCCAAGTCAATGATTCAAATCTCCGACGGAGGAAGGAAAGCAAGATCAGGGAGAATTAAACAATACTGGGCTAAAAGAAAGACGCAGCAAATTAAAAAGCGACTGATGTAACGTACTCCAAAGCCAGGTGAAACGAAAGAAGAAGAATAAGAAGAAAGCGGTGAAAAATTCTTCGTTATTTTATGACCTTTCTTCGTTGCTGTCGGAAATAAATCTGGAGCGTGAGGGGCAACAAAAGCAGTATCAGGGAGCAGAGCGGAAACGTCAGTCTCGTCCGCGACAGGCATCACGTGACAGGCTGCGACGGTGGCCAGAGGCCTCTGGGAATAGGGGAGCTCGTGCTGCGGAAAGCAGTCCTCAGGGTCCAGATAAGACGGTCGTCAGCCCAGCACACTGCAAAACACAAACAGTTCCACCTGTGACCTCAAGAGTCACCCACTGCAACAGCGAACTAGTTCTCCTCCTGCAGTTCTGCACCGCCCACTTATTGGTGCCGTCAGTTCAAGTTACTGGGACGTTTATGTTCACGTATGATACAGAAACAGAAGATCATCTGATAAACACAAGGCAAGGAAGGAAGGAAGATTAGGATTTGACGTTTTTCTGGTTCAAATGGCTCTGAGCACTATGCGACTTAACTTCTGAGGTCATCAGTCGCCTAGAACTTAGAACTAATTAAACCTAACTAACCTAAGGACATCACACACATTCATGCCCGAGGCAGGATTCGAACCTGCGACCGTAGCGGTCGCTCGGTTCCAGACTGTAGGGCCTAGAACCGCACGGCCACTTCGGCCGGCGACGTTTTTCTGGCTCTCGCAGGACTTGAGTCTACTATCACCCAATTTCTAGACATTAGAAACTCCGTTCGGTTCTGAACATAACGAGTTCCAAGGTGGTAACTACCCTGATGCGAATGCCTACAGACATTGATCTAAATTTTACCACCTACATCGGGCAGGCAGCAAAGACAACATTTAGTGCGTGCGTATGAATGAGGAACGACACGTGTACCACTTGCTGTTTTCCTGCAGTTTCTTCGAGGCACAGAAAAACCGCTTACTGCAAAACTAAGGTGCCCCCTCCGACAAAGGCTCTGGTTGGGCATGTCACGAAGATAGTGAAATATACACAGCCCTTTTTGATTTTATACGATATAGTGACGTGTTTTATGATATTTGAGCCGGCCGCTGTGGCCGAGAGATTCTAGACGCTTCAGTCCGGAGCCGCGCTGCTGCTACGTTCGCAGGTTCGAATCCTGCCTCGGTCATGGACGTATGTGATGTCCTTAGTTTACTTATGTTTAAGTAGTTCTAAGTCTAGGGGACTGATGCCCTTAGATGTGAAGTCTCAAGTGCGTAGAGCCATTTGAACCATTTTATGGTATTTTGTTTGCTGTCAATAGTTACACCAACACTTTAATCTCCAGGTGAATGCTTCCCAGTCTATACTGAGTTACTTTTTCATATTCCATTTCGTTTATAGTTGGTACCATGTCATGATTCTGTATATATATAAGCAGTAAGTCATTGTTCAAAATCTTTATCTGCTTATTTCTCTGTGTAGATGTTTTTGTAGTTGGATCATGATACTGCCAGTTTGTTTCCATAAACCAAAGCCAAAACGGAAAAAGGTGGGAACTTGGGATGAATTTTAACGTACATATGGATAGAAAAAGCTTACCTTGATGGCAGTTGTAGGTGGCTGGTTGATGTGGTTGCCGTAGGGACGTGCCTGATGCAGCTACTTCGCTCGCTCGGTCATTCATTACACAACTTGCGTCGAGTCAAGGTAGTGATAACACAGCAACAAAAAGCGTTTTGCGTTATCCGTTTCAACTGGTGCAATTCATTTACACCGTCATGTAAGGTCTTAGTTCGAATAAACTAAATTTCTTGACACGGAAAAGCTTCTTTCCACATGTTAGCACGATTTCAAAAAGC
Source organism: Schistocerca americana (assembly GCF_021461395.2). Lineage (NCBI taxonomy): Eukaryota > Metazoa > Arthropoda > Insecta > Orthoptera > Acrididae > Schistocerca > Schistocerca americana. Next base: position 230,742,603 of record NC_060123.1, read on the forward strand.
ATCACTCGTGTGAAATTCGGCTTACCCTTCTCTCATTTGAGATCCTGAGAGCCGTCATGAAGAGAAACAGGCAGGTTCCATATTCCTAGATTTCCGGAAAGCGTTCGACTCAGTATCCAACTGCAGACTGTTAACGAAGGTACGAGCATACGCAATAGTTTCCTTATTTGTGAGTGGATTGAAAAATTCTTAAGTAATAGAATCCAGTACGTTGTCCTCGACGGCGATTGTTCACCAGAGAGAAGGGTGTCGTCAACTGAGCTCCAGGCAAGTGTGACAGGACCGCTCTTTTTCTCTACCCACATAAATAATGTTACGGACAGGGTGAATGGGAATCTGTAACTGTTTGCAGAGGATGCTGCGGTGTACAGCAAGGTGTCGCCGTTGACTGAATGCAGGAGGGCACAAGAAGAATTAACACAATTTTTAGTTCTTGTGATGAGTGGCAGCTTCCTCTGATTGTAAAAAAAAAAATGTTAATTAATGCAGATGAGTAGGAAAAACAATACCGTAATGTTCGAATACAGCATTAGAGGTCTATTAAATATCTAGGCGTAACGTTGTAAATCGATGTGAAATGGAACGAGACCGTAAGGACTGTAGTAGGGAAGACTAGTAAATGACTTTGGTTTGCTGGAAGAATTTAAGGAAACCATATGTAAAGAATACCATGCATATAACACTAACGCGATTCATTCTTGAGTACTGTTCCAGTGTTTGGGATCCCCACCAGGTCGTACTGAAGGAAAACATCGAAGTAGTTCAGAGGCGTGATGCTAGATTTGTCGCCGGTGGGTTCGATTAACACTCGAGTATTACGGAGATGTTTCGTGAACTCAGATGTGATTCGCTGGAGGGGATTGAGGAAATTTAGAGAACCGACATGAGAAGCTGATCGTGGAACGATTCCACTGCAGCCAGTGTACATTACGCAGAAAGCCCACGACTATAAAATAGCAGTAATTCGGGTTCGTACGGATATATTTAGATAGTTGCTTTTCCCTCGATCTATTTGCGAGTGGAACAGGAAAGGAAGTAACTAGAACTCGTACAAGGAACCCTCCGCTAGGCACCATACTGTGGCTTTCGGAGTATGTATATAGATGTAGATGTAGAAGGTCCCCTGATCTCACAGTAAGTGATTTTTAAACGGAGGAGTGTGGGCTGCTGATTATATTTGTGAAAGATTCTGTCTTCATGTCTCACCTTCCAATAAGTTTGGGTGAACCCAAACATAGCAACAGTAGTGGAAGCAGGAGCCCCCAGGGGCTCAGTATTCATTTGCTGAGTACGGGCTTGGCTACCCCGGGGTTCCTGAGCTGGGGACTGGTAAGTCCCGCCAGTCCCCTGTCACTATAAGCTCTGGTCATACTTCAGCGACCACCGTGCGGCGCGGCGGGGAACGTTGTGTGTCTCAGGGAATGGGGATCTTGGCTTAACCGCCTGGATCGCGAGGATGGAATAAACCTCTATAAACAACCCCTCAATCTTTAGGTGTGCTGCGCGCTGATGAGATGCATGGCTGTTGAGGTGGAACAGTCGTTAACGGAACCTCTGGGGAACCTGTCGCATCTCAGCTGTATAAGGCTTACCTAGGCACGCGGGGCTCTGTCTAGGTGGACTTCTAGTTCCCTAGCTGCTCGTGGGACCGAGATGGAACCCTCGAACTTTTCTTCTTCTCCTCCCAGCGGAAAGGGTGGGCCGCTGGTAGGCTCTAACACCCAATCTAACAAGAGGGCTCGTGTAGCCAGTCCTCCTGATTCCGTTAATAGTAACAGAACGCATGCTGCTTCGCAGAATGTGTTTTTTATAATTAAAAGGAAAGATGGGAGTTTTGATAAAGTTTCACCATTTTATATACAGAAGGGCTTAGAAGGTATTGCTGGCACATTAAAATCTGTAAAGCGCTTCCGAAATGGCACCTTGTTGGTTGAAACATCTAACTTCCAGAAAGTCCAGAATCTTCAGAAGGCAAAATTTCTTGGGGAGTTTGCGATAGAGACTGAATTTCACAACACCTTGGACTACAGCAAAGATGTTGTGACTTGCAGAGATCTCATTGACATTCCCCAAGACGAACTGAAGACTCAATGGTCCCGGGAAGGAATTGTCGACACGCAACACGTTATGAAATGGGTGGATGGTGCTCTCATGAAATCTGACTCTTTTATCCTTACGTTTAACAGCACCAAATTGCCAGAGCATGTGAAGGCAGGTTTCCTACGTCTCAGTGTACGGCCTTATTACGCCAACCTCATGTGGTGTTTTAAATGCCAACACTTTGGACACACTACTCTTGGCTGTAAAGGGGAAGCCACTTGCGGGAAATGTGGTAAAGCCACCCATGAGGGAGTTGGTTGCTCCTCTCCTCCCAAGTGTGTCAACTGCTCTGGGGATCACCCTGTGTGGAGTAGGGAATGCAGAGTTTTCCTTGAGGAACGGATGATCCAAGAACTTAAAACCATCAAACGCATCCCGCATGGTGAGGCAAAGAAAATCTACAAGTCCATGCAGCCTCCCACGTTCGCTGCCTCCTTTTCTTCCGTTCTGAAACAGCCAGTCTTGAAAACCGATGCTGCTACACAAACGGAGGTTGCTACTGTCAGTACTAGCACCTGCGTTTGTCAATGTACGTGTGCTGCTGCCATTCCTGTGAAGCCTACTGCCCCCCCCCCCCCCGTCTTCTGACCAGGCCGTGGTAGCTGACATCATGGAACTTCCTGCCTCTTCCCGGATCCAGTCTTGTGCACTGCCCAGCGCTGCTACACCCCCTACTGCTTCTGAGGTTTTGTCTCCAATGCCACCTCAGGCCAGAAAATCTAAACCAAAGCCAAAGGTAAAGACTCGCCCACTGAAGGAGACTGAAGTTGTACAGTCTGCTGATGTTGATGTCATTCTCTATGACGTCTCTCTCAACTCCTCTTCCGAGGCGATGAAGGTTGATGTCAGACTGGGGCAATCATCTCGACCCAAAACTGAGCATCCATCTGTTGTGGCCTCTCCTCCCCGACAGAAAGTGAGAATGAAGGTGCTCCCACCCTGATAGATGGCTCCCACTATACAGTGGAACATGAATGGATTCCGGGCACATGTGGAGGAACTGAACCATCCTAGCACGGCAACGCCCCCTGTGCTTGTGTTTACAGGAAACGCATTTCAAACCATCTGATACTCCTGTACTAAGGGGCTATACGTTAGATCGCAAAGATGACGTGACTGGAGAAAGGGCCAAAGGCGGAGTTGCCGTGTTTGCCAATAATGACCACCACTCCTCTGCTCTCCCCCTGGATACTGACCTGCAAGCAGTTACAGTTGAAATTCATTCATGTCGGCAGCTTACCGTTTGCTCCCTTTATTTACCTCCTCTGGATGCACTGAACTTAGAGGCTCTCGCAGATCTTATCGCACAACTCCCCCGTCCATTTCTCCTCCTGGGCGACTTCAATGCCCATCATGTCCTGCGGGGCTCCACTTCTCTTTGCGCTCGCGGACGAGTTTTGGAGAGCCTCCTAACGTCTCAAGTGTTGTGCATCCTCAACACTGGTACTACGACTCATTTCTCTGCTGGTTCTGGGTCATTCTCAGCCATTGACTTGTCTTTCTGCTCTCCAACACTCACTGACTCTGTTCACTGGGAGGTCATTGACGACCTTCATTCCAGCGATCACTTCCCCATCCGCATTCATCTCCTGGATGGTGTAATGCTGGAGCAGAGGCCGCCATCGTGGATGATTGGCAGGGCTAACTGGCCACTGTTGAGTCGGTTGGCTGAGTTTGAACGCCACGACAGCGTACAGGAATGGGTGGATCACATCAGAATTGTGATCCATCATGCTGCTGACCTGTCCATACCACAGTCTTCTGGCCCTCTTAAGCGGCGCCTTGTGCCTTGGTGGACAGAAGAGTGCCATTCAGCCATCCTGGACAGGCGTGCGGCTCTTCGACGATTTAAATGCCGCCCGACAGTTGTCAATCTTAGCGCCTTTCGAATCGCGAGAGCCAGGGCACGCCGTGTCATTAAGAAGAGCAAGAATAGGTCATGGCAGGAGTTCCTGGACTCCATCAACCGTTCCACTTGTTCCACAAAAGTATGGGAAGCCATCCAGAGGATTTCCGGTCAACGCAGTCGTTTACCAATAGCTGCAGTCCTGAACCAGGGATGCCTCCAAACGACACCCAGAGCCATTGCTCAGACGCTGGCAGAGCATTTTGCACAAAGTACTGCCGCTACAAATCAGGATCCAGCGTTTCGTCGCTATCGTGCGACTGTCGAGAGAGCAAACTTGGACTTTCGGTCGAACAGGTCTGAGCCTACAACTCCCCTTTCTCCCTGTGGGAACTTGAATCGGCACTTATTGAGACTTCTGATACTGCACCAGGTCACGACCGCATCCGGTACTCCATGCTTCGTCATCTGCCAGCGGCGTCAAAGGAAATCCTCCTGGAATGTTTTAATCTCATATGGCAGACAGGAGTGTTCCCCACCTCATGGAGGGAGGCAATCTTCATTCCTCTCCTCAAACCAGGAAAGGACCGCATATGTCCCAGTAGTTATCGTAGTATCGCCTTGACGACCTGTGTCGGAAAGACCCTGGAACGGATGGTTAACCGTCGTCTGGTCTGGCTGTTAGAAACCAGACAGCTCCTTAGCCGCTCTCAGTGTGGAATCCGAAAATTTCGGTCCACGGTTGACAACCTGACCCTCCTAGAGGCGGCTATTCAGCAGGCTTTCCTCCGTCAGCATCACTGTATCGGTATCTTCTTTGATATCAGACACTACTTGGAGACACTGTATTCTTGCACAACTGCATCAATGGGGCTTTCGTGGCTGTCTCCCCATTTTCATTCGGTCTTTCCTCTCTCAGCGTTTTTTTCGGACCCGAGTTGGTAACACTATCTGATCGCTTTGAGCAAGAGAACGGTGTCCCCCAGGGCAGTGTTTTAAGCGTTACCCTCTTTGCCATAGCCATCAACAGTATAAAGGTGCGTTTACACTGCGATTTGTATCGGCACATGTATGAGATACATGTATATGCGACTTTGCGACATGTATCGCGACTTGTATGAGCTGACAAGTATCAACTTCATACATGTATGAGCGTGCGTTTACACTGATTTGTATCACTGTGCGATGGCTTCCGACGACGATTTGGAAGATTTCACATTTTTATGTGCTGGTACACTTGCTCTTTTGGAAGATGATAGGAAGAAAAGGCGGAGGAAGCGTAGATGGTGGCAGAGAGAGTTTCTTCGCAAACGCGCTACTCACGGAGCTTACGCAATGCTCGTTCAGGAATTAACGCTAGAGGATGGCGCAATTTTAGAAATTATGTTAGGATGAGTATGGAGGATTTCCGCGGTTTGCTATCTCTTGTTGCTCCTCTTGTGTCCAAAACCAACACAAACTTTCGGGAAGCGATTCCACCAGAGGATCAGTTGGCAGTAACACTCCGTTTTTTGGCCACTGGGGATTCCTTTTCGACGTTAATGTATCTGCATAGGATATCAAAAAGTGCCATATGCAACATTATTCTTCGTGTTTGCGAGGCCATTGTGCAAGTTTTATCCCAAGAAGTGAAGGTAAAAGTTTTATATATATATATATATATATATATATCAGAGTATGTAATACATTATATAATTTTTTCATGCACCTGGCGCGTATATCAGTTTTTTGCTATTATTCCGGCGGCCTCGCGTGATAATGTTGGCAACGGATGCTAATGCCGACAATCGTGTGTGAGTCGTTGGCATTAGCAATCGCGCGACAATGCAAATGTTTTGTCATGAAATCTTCGTTTTACGAGGGCAATTACTTTTAACGAGCGGACGAGGGTACATACAAGTAACTGTCAACCAGGAACAGCAGCACAAATTTTCTACCGCGCCGTTGATGTTGCCAACATAACCACGTGAGGATGCTGGAATAGGAACTAAAATTTTAACGGCACATACCTTTTTCAGCATAAATTTCTCAAATTTTGCTGAAATGGGTTAGCTTTTAGTTCTTTGGATCGACTGACATGCTTCACTCAGTAATACAATATCACAATTTCTGAGGACACTTTCTTCACAGTAAAGATATCCAACAACATTAATTTGTATTTAGTTTTATTAAATAGTACTTGACAGCACATTACATGCATATTTCAACGTTTATACATGTTTTTAAAGAATACATAAATTATGTTGCACTTGCATTTATTAGTTCATCGTTTGCCTCCTGCAAACATCTGTAGATTCCGTTCTCAAGTCTTGCCATAATTGTAGTATGGCCATTTTCATCCAGAAATCTGAGCTTATTGGCGACCAAGTCACCCAAGTGGGTAAACTGGTCCCTTTTCCTGCCAGCTAAATTGTCGCCAACTTTTCTTAAGGTCTGTAAAAGACCTTCTCGGTCTTCATCCAGGTCTCTCCTGGCTCTCTTCAGTGCACTTGATCTACCACTTCCACTCGGACTTGGAGTGGTACAGGGTGCCACGGTTGCACATCCACTTTCATGTGGAGGCACAGAGATGAGTGGAGTGGTTTCCACTTCCACAATGTCTTCTGGGGGCGTGGCAAATGTCACCTCCTCCATTTCTGTGACATCGAAAGGGAAACTAATGCTTCCTTCTCCTTCTCCTTCTCCTTCACCATCTCCTTCTCTGGCTGGGGCTTCCATGACCTTTAAAATACATAACACATTTCTAAGGCAAAGTGAGCTATATGTTATACATACATTATAATCAAAGTATCTTAATGTATTTAGAATTTCTTTGAGTGTCCATGCGTAAATTAAATTAAAAGAGTAACAATTTTCTTTCCAGCTTCCTGCTACTGCAGAGGAATGGCTGAAAATTGCCAAAGAATATGAAGAAAAATGGAATTTCCCCAGGTGTTTGGGAGCTATAGATGGGAGGCACATTGACATTGTGGCACCACCCAACAGTGGAACAGTTTATTTTAATTATAAAGAGCGCTTCAGCATTGTTTTGCTAGCAATTGCTGATGCTAATTATAGAATAATTTACGCTGATGTTGGCACGCAGGGGAGGATTTCAGATGGTGGTGTCCTTAAAGACACCACATTTTACAAAATGTTAGAAACAAAAACTCTAAATATACCACCACCAACTCCTCTTCCTGGTGGGAGCAAGCCTGTTCCATATGTTTTCGTCGCTGACGAAGCCTTTGGCCTAGAGGAAAATATTGTGAAACCATTTCCAGGTCTGCATGAAAAAAATAGTTGGCAACGTATTTTTAACTATAGAGCATGCAGGGCAAGAAGAGTAATAGAAAATGTATTTGGGATTATAAGTGCTGTTTACAGAGTGCTGAGGAAGCAAATGCTTCTCAGTCCGGGGAAAGCTACAGTGGTGGCACTAGCCTGTGTTTATTTACATAATTTTCTTCAAAACAGAAAATCTCAAAGTTATTGTCCAGCAGGAACATACGACAGAGAGGGAGATGATGGCAACGTAATACCTGGGTCCTGGAGGGAAACCCCTACTGTGCTGGAGCCACTGCCCAGAACTGGCCGAAGAACTTCATTGCTGAATGACAACAGAAGAGAATATGCTGAATACCTCTGCAGTATTCAGGGCTCCATCCCATGGCAGTATGGAAAATAAGTTGCACATCATTGTTAAATGATGACATAAAGTAATATGCTCTATTCTTCTGCAGTATTCAGGACTTCAAACCATAGCAGTATGGAGAATCATGTTTTTCAGTGAAATTGTAAATATTCACATTATGTAAAGCATTAGCACGAAAAAATGTTGCCAAATATATGATTAATAAAATAATATAACAAATTTACTTACTGGTACTACTTCATGTGTGCTCCTATGAGAGAGTGGTTTGTAATTGTCTCTTATGAACTGCATACTTTCAAAAGCATACCATGAAGTGTGGTACACATTGCTCGTAGCACTTCCACTTCCTTTGCTGCTCTTCCGTTTCGCTAACTCGCGACTATATTGGCTTTTCAAATTATGCCACTTGTCCTCACATTCCTTCCTTGACACGTTAAATGCCTTGGCAATTTCCTCCCACTCGTCGTACCTTTTGTGAGTGTTCTTATAGTCTCGTATTTTCACATCCCATATACAGGGATGCCTGCGCACTGCCTCTATAAAATGCAGTGTATTTTGTTTGGACCAAGAAGTCATCGCAAATTTTAAAACACGCGGGCACAACACACGACAAAATACACAAATAACTACACAACAAACGACAGTCGGCAGCTCCAAAACTCAAAACAGCCGCCAAAGAGCCTGGTACTACGCATGCGCTAAACTTCAAAATAAGCGGCAGGCGACAAGACGACAGGAAATGATAGTACTGCGCATGCGCGAGTTCTTAAAATGTCGCTCATACATGTCGCGTATATGGCCAAAAAGCGATATACAAAATGTATACGTGACATGTATGAGCTCGAGGGTCCGCATACAAGTTCCGTGAATTTTTGTATGAGGTGATGTATCGCGACATGTCAAATTGACATGTCGCTCATACATGTCGCGATACATGTATCCCAGTGTAAACGTACCTTAACGTCTACAGTGAGGAGTCCAGTACAGTGCTCCTTATTTGTGGACGACTTTGCTGTTTTCTGTTCCTCCTCCAGTGTTGCAACCGTGAGCTGTCAGTTGCAGCTAACAGTGCGGCGGTTAGAGGAGTGGGCTGCAAAGACGGGTTTTCGGTTTTCTGCCAATAAGTGTGTTTGTGTTCAGTTTAATCGTTCTCATCGTCTTTTTACTTTGCCTGCTTTGCATATGGGGGATACTGTCCTACATTTTAGGGGACACAGTGCGGATTCTGGGCCTAATTTTTGACGCCAGGTTGTCATGGCTGCCACGCCTACGCGACTTGAAAGCCAGAACCCTGAAGGCACTGAACATCCTCAAGTGCCTCAGCCACAGGTCTTGGGGAGCGGACAGGGCGTGTCTCCTTCAGTTTTATCGAGCTTTTGTGCGTTCACGGCTGGACTATGGGTGCATAGTGTATCGGTCAGGGAGGCCGTCTTATTTGCAGATCCTTGACACTGTCCACCATGCTGGGATTCGACTGGCCATGGGTGCTTATCGGACCAGTCCCATACCCAGCCTCTGTGCTGAGGCCGGGGAACCGCCACTTACCATCCGGCGGCAGCTCCTGCTAGTGCGCCAGGCTTGTAAGTTTCTTGCAGCTCCCACCTCGCCTGCTCACCATCTTGTTGCTCATCCACCTCTGGAGCGCCTTTTTTCTCACCGTCCCCGGGCTACGTTGCCGTTTGGGATCCGAGTGCAACGTGTGCTAGAGTCCCTCGGTGTGGAGTCTGTACAACCCCAAATCCTGGGTTTTAACCGCCTGCCAGCCTGGTTACTGAAGAGGCCCGGAGTGATTTTAGATTTATTGCAGTACAAGAGAGATTGCACTCCTGCCACCGTTTTTAATGCAGCATTTTTTGCCATTTTATCTGAGCACCACGACTATGTAACCGTTTTTACGGATGGGTCGAAACAAGGAGGTTCCGTTGGTTGCTCTGTTGTTTTTCCGGATCGTGTCCTCAAGGTCCGACTGCCTAAGACTTTTACTGTCTTTGATGCAGAATTGTCTGCGATCTTGCGGGCACTGGAGCAGATGAGACATTCTTCCTGTCCTAAATTTCTTGTCTGTTCCGATTCACTAAGTGCCCTTCACTCGTTGCAACGTTTGTATCCAGCAGATAAAATAGTCCAGACCATCCAGGATGCCCTCCTTCAACTACAGCGATTGGGGAAGGTGGTGGCTTTCTGCTGGGTCCCGGGGCATGTCGGCATTGCTGGGAATGAAAGGGCAGATCTCGCAGCCAAGGAGACGTGTCTCGATCCACAAGTATCTCAGTGTGCTATACCCCTGCACGCACTCACCTCGCTGTTGAGCTCACGAGTCATGCGTCGGTGGGAGGATGAGTGGCTGGAAGTGACTGACAATAAGCTCCGTATAGTCAAGCCCACAACGCGTGTGTGTAGCCCCGTCGACGGGACTAGGTTCCCCTAACTCGGCTTCGGATAGGCCACAGCCCTATGACGCACGGCTTCCTACTCCGGCGAGAGGACCCTCCAATGTGTGTTGCTTGTGGAGTTCAGGTCACTGTGCTCCACGTTTTATTGGATTGTGTTTTATTTTCTGACCAGAGGGCCGCGGCTGACTTGCCAGCGGACCTGCCATCTCTTTTAGGCAACACTCGGCCGAATGTGGTTAAAGTTTTAAAGTTATGTGCCATGTCAAATGTATTTACAAAGATTTTAGGGAGAGGATCTTAATTCGCTCACTGTGTGACAAGCTCGGCCATATTTTATGTAAGTGGCCAGCCAATGACAATTTCCTGTGGCATTATTCTTGCTATGTTTTCCCTTTCCTTACGTTTTACTTCCTTATGTAGCATTTACCTTCTTTTCTTGCTTTCTTTGCATGTGTGCTTCAGTTTTATTAGGTCTGTCCACATTCGTTCCTTTTAATGTGTGTCAGGGCGCTGATGACCTCGACTTTGAGCGCCCATAAACTCCAACACACACACACACACACACACACACACACACACACACACACACACACACTGGAAGCAGGATCTCCGGAGATGGTTGAGCATGTAGCAATAGAGAACACCCTCCCACCCTTTCAGTGTAGGCACGGTCTGTGTGACCTGATGACGCGCTTCAGGAACAAAACTTTCATAGGAAGGTGAAGATGAATATAAGCCTTGAACCAATATCGTACATTTACAATCAGATAGTTCGCACACAGATTCAAACGCTAGTGATAATGGTATTACGATTTAGACTTTGGAAGCAACTACAGAAATAATACTGCTTGATTTTAAAGGCTCGTGGTTCACGTATGCGTTTGTCAATGTATCAATTGAATACAGAGTATATGAGAATTTCCTAGCCTTTATTGATCAGGAATTTGTATCGTACGAGGCATGCACACTATAATTTTCTTTATATTGCCCAAGATGTTAATCTTTTCACAGCTTCTTGTATGCTCTACTATTTCGTGAGAATGCGGCCGTATAAATTTATCAAAAACTCCTATATTTCCACAGGTGAACCCCTTTCATTTTCGAGGCACTAACTGGAAAATACCTTAAAATGACCTGTCGAGATATCGGTGGTTTTCGGCGTTATCGATCAGCACTCCCTCGAGTTATTCGCAGAAGGTGGTCATTTGTTTGCTTGTTCAAAGTATTATAATAGCGGTTTCTCATTGTAATATAGAACGAGTTAGTTTACACTCGTAATGCCCATTGGCAGCGAAAAATACGACTACATACTGACCATTTTACAACGATCTTTGCCATTTCTCTTTTCTGCCAGTAATTCTTTTCTACTACAGTAAAGATACCCATGTACATGCATTATACACATTTTTAAAAATTATGTGGAGTGGAAGCACCAGTTAAGCAAATAAAACGGTTTCGGTTTGTGTTTGAAGTAAATTTTGTTGTGTATTACAGTTTTACTTATAATGCAGTCCAAATCGCAGACAAATGACAGTTATTGAAAGCAGTTTTGATGTCCTCGTCGTTAGACATTATTATTATAAGAAAATTGTACTTGACGTCTTCACATAGTTGTGTCAGCCGTTCTCGCCTTCCGATGTCATGCGGACTAAAGTTCTGTAGTGGTGGACGCAAAGCTATCAAGGCCTAAAGTAAAATATCCTTCAGGACGTTTGATCCAACCATATACGCGAAAGAATGAAATATTCATAATACACCTGACATCTCCTAAGCCGTTCGAGACATCGAAACGAGATTTTCGGAAATGATAACGCACAGTGAGGAGAGTACTTTACCATATGGTTGAGATACGGAACTTATCTACGATATTGCAGCGGCCTGTGTTATTCCAAAGGAATATTGCATCGGATTCGGAATAACAGGGGCACTGCAATATCGCATTTATCCGCCCACACCGGGCAAGCGACTTTCAAGTAAAAAAATATCTCGCCTATAAGAGAATGTATATAATGGGTGTACGAGTGCAGGTTGTAGGCCGGCCAGTGTGGCCGTGCGGTTCTAAGCGCTTCAGTTTGGAACCGCGTGACCGATACGGTCGCAGGTTCGAATCCTGCTTCGGGCATGGATGTGTGTGATGTCCCTAGGTTAGTTAGGTTTAAGTAGTTCTAAGTTCTAGGGGACTGATGACCACAGATGTTAAGTCCCATAGTGCTCAGAGCCATTTGAACCATTTTTTGCAGGTTGTAGACACATGGCTGACGACATACGGAAGTTTGAGGCCGCGCGGGATTAGCCGAGTGGTCTTAGGCGCTGCAGTCATGGACTGAGCGGCTGGTGCCGGCGGAGGTTCGAGTCCTCCCTCGGGCATGGGTCTCTGTGTTTGTCCTTAGGATAATTTAGGTTAAGTAGTGTGTAAGCTTAGGGACTGATGACCTTAGCAGTTAAGTCCCATAAGATTTCACACACATATGAACACGTTTTTTTTCTTTTTCATTTTTTTTTTTAAAGTTTGGGTCTGGCCGTGACTCACGCTCAGATAGCCTAGTGGTAAGGCGACCATTCGCGATAAGCTGCAAGATCAGGTTAGGGTCCCAGTCCAGCACAAATTTTTATTGTCGTTATTCCATTATGCAGCTCATGGTTATTCATATGGGTTACTGCGAACACATTTCGTGAAACATATCTACGTCGACATAGCCGCAGCTACAGCTTTTATCTAATTTTTTTCAACCTAACATCGCAATTTTTAAAAAGTCATTTATGGCTGGTGAAAAGAAAATTTGCTAGTAGGAAAGTAAATGTGAAATTTCTCCTCTCATGTTACAGCAAATCTACACAATGAGGTTTTCCATAAGGTGTTGACCTCTCTGGTAGGCTGTGTCTTGTTAAGTAACGCCCTCTGTTTCAAGATTTTGTTGGAAAGTGAGTTTGCGCAATTTGTAACGTGTTTTGGCAAAAAATCTAAAATAAACGTGAAAAATTAGATAAATGTATGCGTTACTCAAAACTCGTCACTGATTACATTTCTCTGAAGAAAACATGTTTAACAACCCACATGAAAATAAACCGTATATTCTGTTGCAGTTTCAAGGGAATCCCGTAACCCAGCGTACCTTTAATAATGAACAGCTGGAGCTGAAACTACGTCTCAGTTGTATTTGACACATGAAAAACTACAGCAAATAGTACACCATCTGTCCATTCCTATCCCTGTACAGTGTGAGAGAGTGAAACTTCTCAACAAAAATATCTTTTAATTCATCAGTGAAATTGACTGACTAATAGTAGGCGAGGTTCTACATGTCGACAGTGTGTTCACAGCTACGGAGTTACGAAAGAGTTTTATTGGGTCAGTTCTGCTCTGCAATAAATATTCAGCATTATTCTGTTAGAAATAACGTATCTGATGCCTGTTTAACTGGGAAGAACAAGATTACAAAAACATGATAGTCTCTACTTTATGAACCGCTTGCGATTATTCATTAAGATTGTAATAGATTACAAATATATGTAATTTTTAACGCATCAAAAAAAAATTAAAGTGAAGAAAATTAGCACTTCTCTCTGAATGTCGATAGGGAAAAAACGGTAGTGCACTATTTCCTGCTAATTAATTTCATATTTCTCAGAAGTCCTTTGGTAAGTTTCCATTCCAGTCGTTCACTATTAAAAATACGATGGGTTGTGGGACTGTGTCAAAATGACAGAAGAATTGGCAATTTACTTTTGTCTAAAAAGATTACCGTTTCTTATTTTAAAAAGCATCTTCTGTTATCAGCAATGGCTACATTTCTCCTGTTGTCAGGTTTAATTTGGCTTCTTTTTCCAAAATGCAGTATAATTTAGACAAAGTCGTCTTACAGTAACTGTTGCGACATAATTCCTAAATACGAGTAGTTCTGGCGACCACAGAGGTCAGTAGCTTACAGAATACCTCACTGTTGCAGTCTGCAGTGGAATAAGAGAAGAAATTTAATGTTTATTTTCATTATAGCAAATTCTCTTTGCCATATCTGAAGAAGACTCTCAGAAAATTACAGTACTGGATTAGAAAAAAAAAGAAAGAAAAGAAACAAGACATAGGTTCTGCTGTGTCGTCGTAGATAAGAAAGTTCCTTGTGTTAATAATATAGAGGGTTCATATGCCAATCAGTGTAAGTCAGTCCACAATACAACTGAAGATAATTAGATGTTTTCAAAATGTAATACACAAAAATACAGATGATTCATACAACGATAAGACTATTTTTTATTGAAAACTAATACAAGAACTCACCTATTGTGAGGATACAGAAGGACGTAACATAAATAATTTACAACATAGCTACAATTTAACACAAAAACTGTCGCTCACTGCACTTTTTAATGAATTTAATCTATATATTCATCGTTATCGCTGCCATACTCGCAGGATTCTTGATTTCTTTTGTTTTTGAGGATGATGCACGTGTGCTTGGGTTATTGAAGAAAACCATCGATAAAATGAGTGGTAATGTGGAGGAATATATTGCAAAAGTTCCGACATCGACGATCTGGATACAGGGGATCTGGAACAATACTGATCAAATGAGGACGCCTTCCTTTTGAATTAGATGTAATGTTAATCTCATAAAACGCAATACCTTCGAGCAATATTTATTTGTAGAAAATAGAATTTTCTTGGTCTTTGCAGCATCTTAGCCATTTCATTTTCAACCAGTTTACTTTACACTTGTTTTTCCTATTGGAAATTGAAACTTCCAAGTTTTTCGTTGAAAGAAACTCTTCTCGCTTCATCTCTGTTAGCAGAAACGGATTTTTGCGTTTGGCTATCGTTACCCAATCAATCCAATCTCTTGGACCAAAAATAAATTCTTTCTTTTTTGCTTTGGATTTGGTAACGCCAAAATCTGCATCATCTGGGAGGTAACTGTGTCCTGATACCATACATTTGACATTTGTGGTCAAAGTAATCAGCTGCCATCCCTGGATCTTGTAAAAGTTTTTGCAACGATAAGCTTATTTGATATTCCTGTTTTGACCTGTGCAAAAATTTGAATACATGATAATATAGCGATGAGATGAGGTATGTTGTTTAAGATGTTTAACAAGACATTCTCCAATTTCCTGTGATCCTCGAGATCCTTCTGTCTCATCCCACATGTACATGTAACCTTTATAGCCATTAAACCTGTGCACTCCTTGATTATATACATAGATATTTAGTTTCTAATAGGCAACAGATGTGGGAAGTTTTGGTAAAGGTAAAGCTTTTTCCAGAACAAAATTAAAAACGTAAACATCTTCTCCTGAAAGCAACTTTTCTGAATTCAAAGAATCTCTTGCTTCTTGTTCTCGCCGAAGATGAAGTTCTTTTGTAATCTTTGCCTCGTCCTTTTTTGCATCATCATTCTCAAAAGTAAGAATGTTCTGCAGGGAATCGCACAGCTGGCTTGTATCTTTGGAAAGGGGTCTAAAATGTAAATTGGAATTAGTAGAAAACACGTGATAATACGACTTTGACAGATTCGGTAACACCCTGTGCACATTTCTCCACGTAAAGGTTGTACATCTTTCTGATATTCAGATCAGACTGCAAATATCTCCGATTTGGTGCATCAGAGAGGGTATAATGACTTATGTGAGGGAACCGATTCGATGTGTTGTTTCACTTTTACTCACATTGATTTTACTTCTTGGTGGCCGATGGCCTCTTTTATCAACACATACGGATGATTCCGTACTACCCGATATTTTATAAAGACGAGCATCACTAACTTGAAGTGTGTCCATAAAAAACTTTTTACACACACTAACTTACATCTGTGTTGTTGTCAAATAATATGTCGAACTTTTCGATTTTGGTGCCTTCGATGAGTTTCTTGGACGACGTTGCTTCATCTTCGTGTTGTGGATCAGTCCGAAGATAGACATTCTGCTTTGCATTATAGCTCAATTTATAAAAGGATTTGAAGAATGATCGCCGTTCTGCAGGATTTACTGAATCAAAACACTTTCGTTTACATTTACAGATCACATTTTTAAAGGATTTGGTAGGCATATTTTTCCCACTTCTGTTCACATAAGCTTTCCCAGAACATCTTTTGGCAGAACTGACTACCCTTGTCGATGAATATTGCTTCCTCTTACGTTTTCTTCCTTTCTGTATCATCATGTCTTCGTCAGTGACATCTACAAATAAGTAAAATATTTAGGAAGTCATTCAACATAACCCACTAAACAGTTCACAGTTAAAAAAAAAAAAAAATCCAAAACACGTGTTCAGCAATGCTTGTAATGTAACATTCCGGTTGGAAGGTTACAATATCAGTGAAAAGATAAACAATAGACTAATTTTGAGAAAGAAGCCTTTTCTGAGTGGTCACATGAAATTATGACACATTTTAGAGGTTAGAATGTACATACGTGAATCGGACGAATTATTATCATTGTCTGATACATATTCAGAACCGCTATCTGAAAACAGCGTATTTCCAACGAGTGGAGAAGACATCCTGATCTAAAAATTACGTATTGTGTAACAGTAGCAGATTATTATGTCTAACAGTACGCCAAGACAAACAAACCAGTGTTGCAAACTTACTTACACTAAATTACTTCGGAACATTTAGGCTCATCTACTGTGTGGTCAGTACATGTACTGCCATCTAGCGTAAGAAATGTCAAATTGTGACTCGGCAACTGAACGATTGAATGTTCAGGAATCTTTTACAACGTATAAGTCACTTGCAGAAAAACGATGACTTAAACATTGGCTTCTGAGCTCTCCATATAACAAAATATTATTCTCTTTGCGTGCTATCACTTGCCAAAATCTCATGTCGATATCTCGAACAATTTTGGACATATGAGGGATGTAATGAATATTTTACTCTCGTGTACGTGCGATAAAAAGTGAACATGCCTCAAACTCCATTTTCTCAGGATTAGAGACACGTAGAGAACGCCTCCCAAGTCTAAAGAAAAATTTAATATCTTAGCTAAATTTCATTTGCAGCAACATTGATGTAATATGCACGAAATACAAAATCATAGCGACCTCTATATTTTATTGCAAACTTTTCGAATTTCACCCCGTGTTGTACATTGATGCAAATATTACATTAAGTATGACCATTATCGATATTTTAGACACTTCACCATGAAGCTGAGATATAATGCCTTAACTAATGTGAAAATCAGTTTTTTTACCGATTAATTTTTGTAAAATCGTTTGAAAAAGATTGAAGGGCGTGCGTCTAGATTTTGTCACCAGAGTGCGTCTCCTACAGGTTCACCAAAAATGGGCAAAGAATGTCCCGTTCATTGTAGCTCCCCCCGTGGCGCGGGGCCTCGCCTATCGGCACTGCCAACTGGCTGTCATTGTGTGCTGCGTCAGGTGATAAAAAGGGGGATATTTTATGCAAAGGTAGCTCACTTTCTTCCTGCGCACACCCGAAGGGTTGCGTGGCTGATCTTCACAATAAAAAAAATCCATTTGTGCTGACAAAGTTTGCAGTGCCTGCCCACTGTTTCCGCTAACCTCCTCCAAGGCAGAGAAAAATTCTTCACATAGTACATTCTTATCAACGAAAGTGGCAATAAGTACACTGGCACAAGGCTACTGTTTATCATAATTAAACAAATTGCAGTACTGTGGAAACGTACATTGGATGGCGCTTAAGTGAACTTAAATTTCTAACCATTCAGGTATGGGTTCAGATGAGATGCTAGTGAAAGTTCTGACAAGGGATGTTGTTCCATCACATCCTACTGCATAGTGCAGTTTATAAAAACTTTCTGTTTAAGAAGGAAGAACCCAGGATACTCCTGTCTGCAAGGTGTGCTCTGTTTGTAGGAGATGAGATGTGGACTTTGTACGAGGCTTGAGACTTTTGAGATATGACAGGATGATGTTCACCACAAAATGAAAAAAAAAGAAAAGAGAAAGAAGCTCCAAACAAAGTAAAATACAGAAAAGTACTATATCTCGCCCTTGCAATTAGGAATGGAAACCGATGTAAATTGCTGTAGAACATACTTTAGTTAATGATATCTGGTAAAAGAAGAGATTTTGGGTTGGAAATTCACGGACATGGACTTCACTCATGAGGCAGGAACTTTAATGAACAAGCTAGTCAGTTTATTAATTAGTTAGTTTCATGTATGATTAATAATATTGATGTCGAACACCATTATTCACATTTACATTACATGTTCATATTCCAATATGGCTACATGTTGATCTCTACAGTCTTTTTCAGTAATGCTATGAGTTACGAACTTCTACCCATCACATTTTAATCATTACAAAATAAAAAATTCTTCTACGTAGTACAAGAATTGTTCAAGGAGAAACTTTCAGTTTTTTTTCAAATTATACTTTCCTAACTTTCAGTTTTTGTACATCAATGTGTAACTGATCAAAATTTCTGGTACACCCCTTTTTGTGCTAAAGACTGCATTTGAACTGCAGTATATTATTTACAAATAACTTCATGAGGGAGTAAGTATAATTTGAAACAGTAGTCAGAATGCCTAACTCCTTAAACAGATGCGTACAAGATGATTGCGTATGAGCGCTGCATATTATTCTTACAGCATTTTCTTGAGCAATAAACATTTTCTTACCTGAACTTGAATTACCCCAGTAAACTACTGCAGAAAATTACTCCCCATGATATTACTGAATAAAAATACACGAAATACGTCAGATTGCTGATTTTTCTTTCCTCAAGATCAGCAGTTATTATAAATGAAAATTTGGCTGCACAAAGTTGATATAGGAATTCCGAAATGTGGTATTTCCATTTTAAATTCTCATTAAAAAGGACACTTAAACATTTGATTTTTCTACTTTAGTTATTATTTGCTAAACGTTTGTAACATTTAGCATTGGTGTAATACTTCTAAGCCTTCAGAACTTTCCTAAGGTGAGAGTGAGACCATTAGCGGTTTACAAATTCTTCTGTTGCTCTATACAAGTTTGAATTTATTACAATGCCAGTGCCACCCGCAAACCGAAATAATTCTACTTGTTGTATGTTAGACAGAAAGTCGTTTACATATATCAGAAACAATACTGGACCTAAGACTGAGCCTTGTGAAACCTAGTAAGTGATACCTCTCCAGTCAGGAGAATCTCCCCCGCTTACATTGGCTGAACTATTAATTACACACCGAGCGAGGTGGCGCATTGGTTAGCACACTGGACCCGCATTCCGGAGGACGACGGTTCAATCCCGCTTCCGGCCATCCTGATTTAGGTTTTCCGTGATTTCCCTAATTCGCTCCAGACAAATGCCGGGATGGTTCCTTTGAAAGGGCACGGCCGACTTCCTTCCCTGTCCTTCCCTACTCCGATGAGACCGATGACCTCGATGTTTGGTCTCTTCCCCCAAAAAACAACTACAACAACATTAATTACACCTCCATTCCTTTGGTTAGGTATGATATTAACGTTTGGTGTGCTTTACCATCAGTTCCACTAAACCTCAGTTTATTGAGGAAAATATTGCGATTCACTCAGCAAATGCCTTAGACAGGCCACAGAAAATACCAGCTGGCACTGTTTTGTTATTTAATGCTTGTAAAATTTGGTGAGTGAATACGTAAATGGCATTCTTAATTGAGCAACTCTTATGAAATCTGAACTGTGATTTACTAAGATACTATTACGATAAAATCAACAGTAGAGGGTGCAATAACATTTGTTTATTGACCAGTTTCGGCTTACGCTGAATTTTTGGGCCCCATATGGCGGGTTCTGGCGGCTCCTCGGTTTCTCACGTGATACAGTTTACGATCGTGGTATCACGTGGGAAATATACGAGCCTCCAGCAGCAGCCAAGTCGAAAAGCTCTTTCAATTATTTTACATTCCTAGCTCTGCCCAGGAGATACTATTTCTGTGTCTTGATACGAGGATTTTTTCATTCTCAATATAATTTTCTTAGTTTGAGAAGAAGTGGGTGAGACATCCTTACGTAAACAAACGTGATATTGGTAGGATGGTCACCATATAAAATGGCTTCTATAATAATAACATGAATGTTTATATATGTGTTTGGAGAGAGAGAGATTTTTGATTGACATTTTTACTTTAAGTCGTAACTGGTGCCTGAATTTTGAGTACTGCCTCCTTGAATGATCAGCTTCAGCACCAGTTGGTATCGTATTATAATTTGGAGGAAGTTATTGTTCTTTAAGGTTTAAAATACGACTCTGTTAGTTACTTGGCCGTATTGCGGATAGCTTTGAGCCCAAGTTTTCGTAGCTTTTCATACCTAAGGGACCACTATTCTAAGTAAATAAGATCAAACAGCAATCTGCTTTTCGTGAGAAAAGGAGATCGCTTAGCACACAAACTTCCTTCAAACTACACGTCCTGCTGCATCAAAATTGGTCAGTGGAGTTCGGCACCATACTATTATACAAGAACATAATCCAATTATTGCAATTAAGAAATTATGAAAGGTTGTTACTTATTGAATGAAAACTATGGAAAATGCATTTTCTTTCCTGTGTTTTAGTGACCTCTGTACACTTACAGTTCTGTCGATTGGTAGCCGGCGACGACACTAAAGTTCACCTCCTTTTCCAAAAAACAAGAGTTTTTATTCTTCACTTCCAGAAAATTTGTATACATAAATGTTTCGCAACTATTACAAATACTTTACACGGTTTTATCACTGAAATAGCAATTTTCATTAAATGTAACAATACGTTCTGAGCGACTTCCTACCAACACGTCCTCTTTCTACACGATACAGATTAACAGTCTTGTCTTTTTTTTAATAAATCAATTGTCTTTTTTTTAGTCCATACTCAAAGATTCACAACCACTATGGTTGCGGGGATTGCGCGCTAAAGAGTTTGTTGCTGTCCAGCTACGCTTCACTTTAAAAAAAACGGTTCAAATGGCTCAGAGCACTATGGAACTTAACGTCAGAGGTCAGAGGTCATCAGTCCCCTAGAACTACTAAACTACTTAACCCTAACTAACCTAAGGACGTCACACACATCCATGCCCGAGGCCGGATTCGAACCTGCGACCGTAGCAGCAGCACGGTTCCGGACTGAAGCGCCTAGAACCGCTCAGCCACACTTCAAGTACTTTTTGAATCAAATTTACATTTACGGTATTTACATACATTACTGAGCTTCTCAGAATAAAATCAGCCACAAATTAGTTAAAAAAAGGGCGGTGAGGCTAACATAACATTACAACGAGCATCCGAAATGGATAGCCACTACAAGAAGAAGAAGAAGAAGAAGATGATGATGATGAAGAGGGAGAGGAAGGAGAGTAGCCCTCGTTCTGGCGCCGCTAGTGACCCTGACATAGCAGTTGCGCAGCCTGTGACTCGGATTGTGGTTCCGATAAGACCAGCTCCGCTACGTCCCCGTACAGTAGGTGGGCAGCAGCTGCGGCCGACCGCAGCCCTGCGTGGCCGCGTGCCGCTAATCCAGCCGCGCGGTCCTGGAGCACGCCCCGCTGCGCGTTCTCACGCCAGCTACCGGCTCTGCCACGGGCCGGCCGGCTGCCTCCGCTCTTCAGGAGGCGCCCGTTCGCACGCGCCGTCGGCGCCTCTCAATTACTCGTTTCTTTACTAATCGCTGACCCCGTAAAAAACAGCTGCGGGGGGGGGGGGGGGGGGGTAGCGCCACCCTAGACACGTGCCCCGCGTCCCGTCTGAAATATTCATAAGGGCGCGGGCGCAACGCGAGGCGCTATGCGGATGCGCACAATCTATTTACTGACGCGACGTGAAACAAACACCAAGGGAGAAAATTGGTCAGGTGCGAGTAGGACACGCGCATTGAGCGTTTCGTACTAACTTAATTATGTATATACAGGGTGAAAAGTATTTAAACCGACAAACTCTGGGAAGTTTTAGGGGACATCAAAACAAATATTTTTCCCTAATGTCATTTTTTCCTATGAGGATTATTTAAACCGGTGGAGGCCGTATTACCCTCTTCAGTTGTTAGAGGCCGTATTACGATCTTCAGTTGTAGTAGTGCATTGTCTCTGTTTACTAATGGAGCGATACACCTGGAGTGAGTACACTGATATGGTTGGTACGTACTACATAGCGCACCACAACGGACTAGCTGCACAGCGGGTTTATCAACAACAATATCATAATCGCCGTATCCTGCATCATACGACCTTTGCTGCTGTGTACCAACGTCGGCGTGAGACCGGGTCATTTAGCAGATTTTCTGGACAGGGACGCCGTCACACGGTAAGGACGCTGCAATTTGAGGAAGCTGTCTTACAGCGTGTGGAGCAGGATCCTTCAATCAGCACTCGTGCAATTGCACGTAACATACCGACGAATCAGACGAATGTAAGAACAGTCCTTCGAGAGCAATTGTTACCTCCATCTCCCTTACAGTGTGTCCACAACCTGGAACCAGTTGATTATCCACCCAGAGCACAGTTTTCGCAGTGGTACCTGGAATAGTGTGAAATGCATCCGACATTTCCATCCTCCGCGTTGTTTACCGATGAAGCAACATTCGGGCGTGATGGAGTCTTCAACATGGACAATTCGCATGTTTGGAGTGAGGATAACCCACACGCCACAGTTACTAGCGCTCATCAAGTGCGGTTTTTCGTTAATGTGCGGGTCGGTGTTGTTGGGGACTGTTTAATTGTGCCGTATCTGCTACCTATGCCATTAAATGGCAGGCACTATTACAATTTCCTCGCCAGAGCATTGCCAGAATTCCTGGATGACGTCCCGCTCCCTACAAGACAACGCATGTGGTTCCAACATGACGGGGCGCCGGCACATTTCAGTCGTCGTGTGCGTCGATTCCTGGACCGACGGTTCCCAGAAACGTGGATAGGCATAGGTGGTCCTCTACCATGGCCTGCTCGATCCCCAGATATGTCCCCTCTGGACTTTTTGTGTGGGGAGAGATGCGCAACCTTGTTTACGCAACTCCTGTTGTGTCAGAAAAGGATCTGGTTGCCCAGATAGTAGCAGCAGCAGGAACAATTCAGGATACTCCGGGGGTTTTTGCCCATGTCAGACAGAACATGATCCGACGGCGTAACCTTTGTTTACGTGTCAATGGAGGTAGTTTTGAAAATCTACTGTAATTGAAATTGGCTTGTGTTAATGTGCTGTCTTTTGGTCATAAAAAATGGAAAAGTGTTTGTTGGTTTAATTAATTTGCCGCCAGAGAAATCTTCCTCTACCGGTTTAAATACTCCTCATAGGAAAAAATGACAGTGGGGAAAAATATTTGTTTTGATGTCCCCTACAACCTCCCAGAGTTTGTCGGTTTAAATACTTTTCACCCTGTAGACAGCACATCCATTTCGAGAATCGAGGCGTTGACGTTTTTGCCTTATCGATATTGGTACTGGCAGGAATTCCAAAACTTCCCAGAATATTTAAGTTTCAAGTCTGAAGTCGGATAACAAATGACAAAAGAAATAGTTTTTCGTATGATGTAGTTACATATTAACAATTTCGGATTTTTTCCTTTGCTTGTACTGTGAAACCTTACTTCCCGTCAAAGTTCATTATTCTAGTAGGTCAGCTCGAAGAACCCTATAGGGTTTGAGTATCAATGTATACAAACATAAGTGGTCGTATCTCTTGACTGGATTGCCTTAGAAGCTTAAAATTTCTCCGCCGCCAGGGGACTACAAACCTTCGTATCTGTCACAAATTTGGACTTGATACGTTCACTCATTCCAGACAAAAAGGTTCTTAACAGTCGGACAGGCAGACAGACAGGCAGAAGGACGACATAGCGATCATATTGGTGATTTGTTTTTACAGATTGAGGTACGGAACCCTCACAAGAAAGAGAAAGTAAGCATTTCACATTCAGGTAGGAGAGCGTGAAACACGACCAGACTTTTGTTCACACTCAATCTTCTGCAAATGATTCTTTGGGTTTTGACGTCGTACAGTTTCAGATATACAGGGTGATTATAATTAAACTTCCAAACCGCTGTAGAAGTAACACCAAATAACACCACTGGTCAGACTGACGTCAAATTGCAATGCAATATTATCGGAGAAGGGGCAGAATGTATTGTAGAACGAAAATAACTTGTTACAAATGTAGCAATAGATGGTGCTATAAGCATCAAAATTTAATAGTGGTCTACTACAAATGACAAATGCCTAAGATGTACGCTTGACGTTAAACATACTATACTACTCATGTGCCTATGCGTGTACAGGTGTGATACTGTTAGTTACGTAAGCCCACTCACCACGGCATATCACATAGGATAGGAAAAATCCGTTTCTAACTGTCCTGAGGCCACAAACCGCATGAAAAGCGATACTCACATCGGTTTTTAATTGCCCGGAGGCCAAAAACCGCATAAGAAGCATCAGTCACATCGGTTTTTAATTGCCCTGAGGCCAAGAACCGCATAAAAAGCATCAATCAAAATCATGTCAGATTATCAATTTCTGTGTGACTGGCGCAAAACATGTTCAATATGCTGTCCACTTTTTTGTGCAACGAGTTGAAATCGAGAAACATCATGTTCAACAACTTATCGTAGTGTTTCCGGGGTGAGGTTCAGAATGTATTGAGCAATACGTGCCTTGCATGCAGCTAAGTTTGCAATCGGAACACTGAACACAACATCTTTTAGATAGTCTCACAGCCAGAAGTCACACGGATTAAGATCAGGTGACCGGGACGGCCAGGCTGTAGGGACATAACGACTGATAATTCTAGAATTTTTGAAATGGCGTTTCAGGAGCTGCTTAACTGGATTTGCAATGTGCGGAGGTGCGCCATCTTGCATAAAAGTGATCCCATCCACATATCCATGCTGATGGAGAGCTGAAATGACGTGGTTGCACAAAAGACACTCACAGCGCTTACCAGCGACGGTACAGTACCGGAAGCACCTGTCTCTTCGAAAAAATATGGCCGTATGATAAATGATGCCGTAAACCCGTACCACACAGTGGCCTTTTCCGTTGCCCATATGGGTAATTTTGAATGGATAGCAAAGAAGGGTGTTTCGTAGTATTTTGGGCACCGTACTCATGAGTATGTTCAATGTTCGGGCAATTCTCCGTGCACTACACGTTTGTACACCACCACTCGTCTCCTCCTGCATTGATGTGGCCACTGCTTCCAATGACGTCGAATCAATTCGCTTCCTCCCTCTACCAATTTGCACACCAAAAGAACCCGTCTTTTTGAATTTCCGATTCATTTTCTGTAGACCCACGGCAGTCATCGGACAAACGCCTTTTTTCAAATCTTTCAATGTCCGAAACTTCTGATAGAGCGATGTGTGCACAGTCATCATCCTTGTAATACTCCTTTGCCATCGACTCTGTTCGCAACACGGTTTGCAGACAATATCCACATATGCCACTGAATGTATCTGCAGAATTGTATTACTGTACGACATAAAGTTTAGATGATATTACGTCACACACACTTAGATCCGTGAAAATTATGCTTAAAATGGACCGCGTTGAAACTCCAGCAGCAGGCATCATGTTTTAATTTATTACTTCTTTACTAAAACTCTATTCGCGACACACTTTGCAGACAGTATCTATACGAGGTGAATTGCCTAAAACTAGCACAGCAAATATTGTGTGAATGAAAAGTATTATTGATATATGTTTTTCACAGTATGAATTAGTAGTCAGAGGCTCGTATTGTTAACCAGTAAATGGATTGTAGTTACATTTACAAAGCGTATTTTTTTGCAAACATACGCTTTTTCAATGTAATAATGCTTATTGACATTAACAAACTGAAAGTGGGGCAAATTAGAATGCCAGTGGTGTTTGTTGCGGGATTCTTGTGTGAGTCGTTTACGAGGTGTGTAATGTTGAAAAGTTCCCACACCGACGCGTATACAATACTTGTGGTAGCACACAGTAAAGAACAACAAGAACAACACAAGTGTATACAATACGTTTGTGGATTCTGACAAGTAACGAGACGACTAACCATCACAGGTTGTGTTAAAACTGAGCACCGACAGTGGTAATACATGCTTCCAATTAGGTAGAGGTGTGGAACGTCTGCTGCAATAGTGTTAGCTTTTCAGCGGAGTTGTCCGATCAGGCTGCAGTAATACATAGTTGCATATCATTGGATGTAGTTGGTATGTCTTTGAAGACAGCATGTTTCAGCCTTCGCCACAGAAAAAAATGTCTATACGCATCAAACCCGGGGAAAGGGCTTGACAAGGTATGTCCATTCCAACGATTTAGAAACAACTCGTGGAGATTTGCAGTAGTACTTCGCGCTCTATCAGCTGGACAGTCATCATGTTGACACTGTTGGTTCCCCTTGTCTGCAGAGGAACCCCCGCCCCCCCCCTCCCTCCACCCCAATATGTTAGGAGGCTGCTACACTTGTACGCGTTCAGTGTTACGTCTATGAAAAATTAGCCTATGACCTGGTGGTTCACTATCCCACACTACACGTTTATACTTAATAGATGCTGGCGTTCCACCTGACGAAGCCAACGGGGATTGTCTACAGACCAATAGTATACATTTCAACTGTTCACCTGGCCATGATTGGTAAATGTGGCTTCATCACTACACAAGATACATGATATATCTGGAATACCCTGCCTTAGCGCCCATGTACAGAGGTTAACACGATTCTCGTAATCGTTTCCACGCAGCTCTTGATGGAAAGACATGAGACAGCAATGGAGGACGGAGAATACGTAGGACACTTGCCTGATTCATGTCACTTCCTCGTGTGATTGCGTGGGAGCTAACGTGCGGATCAACTGTAACACCAGCAAGAACATTAATTTCCCCCTATTCTGCCTTCGCGTGTTTCCTTCTGTTACGTTGTTTAGCTGATACACTACCACTTTCACGTGACTGATTCAAGAAATTTATAAATAATTACCGAGATGTTGTAAGTAGGCTGTTTAGGTTTTTATGTTGGTAACGCCATGTAGTGCTCTTTATGAAAATCGCTGACTGCGCTGTGTGCAGTCTGTGGATGGTTGGCATTGTTGGTATATTCGCCATTGTAGTGTTGGGCAGTTGGATGTGAACAGCGCGTAGCGTTGTGCAGTTGGAGGTGAGCCACCAGCAGTGGTGGATATGGGGAGAGAGATGCTAGAGCTTTCAGAGCGGACGATCTGGACGTGTGTCCGTCAGAAAAAGGAAATTTGTAAGACTAGATGTCATGAACTGATATATATATATATATTATGACTTTTGAACACTATTAAGGTAAATACATTGTTTCTTCTCTATCAAAATCTTTCATTTGCTAACTATGCCTATTAGTAGTTAGAATCATTTATTTAGTTGGCAGTATTGGCGCTCGCTGTATTGCAGTAGTTCGAGTAACGAAGATTTTTGTGAGGTAAATGATTCATGAAAGGTATAGGTTATTGTTAGTCGGGGCCACTCTTTTGTAGGGATTATTAAAAGTCAGATTGCGTTGTGTTAAAAAAAATATTGTGTGTCAGTTTAGTGATGATCAGAATGAGTAAAGGGAGAAATGTCTGACTATGTTCAGTTTTGCTCAGCTGTTTGAAAATCAAATAACTAAAGAGTTTTTCCTGCACTGCCATTCTTAATTTTCAAAAGGGAGGTTTCAATATTTGATGTTTATTGGGAATCCTTGCCTCATACAACGTACAAAAACGAACTGCATTATTCCTACATTCTCCATGAATATGTCGGCTTATTCTGCTTTGGTAAATCTCATCGTCAACTGACGATCTACTGCTGGACTGTCTCGCACTTATTGACTAGCAAGTCGCAATGCACTCCAGGAACAGACAAGAACACTGTAAGGAAACATTACAAAATCGTACCTAGCAACTACGTAGGTTGAATGGCACGAACAAGCTTCGGTGTGGAAACTTCCCACAGTACGATATGTCGTGAATGACTCGCGCTAGAAACCTGCTAAAAACACCACTGACATTGTAATTTACCCTAATTTTAGTTTGTTAACGTCAGTAGCCATTATTTAGTTTGAAAAAGTTGATGTTTGCACAAAAATACACTTTCTAGGCCGGCCGGAGTAGCCGAGCGGTTCTAGGCGCTTCAGTCTGGAACTGTGTGACCGCTACGGTCGCAGGTTCGAATCCTGCCTCGGGCATGGATGTGTGTGATGTCCTTAGTTCGGTCAGGTTTAAGTAGTTCTAAGTTCTAGGGGACTGATGACCTCAGATGTTAAGTCCCATAGTGCTCAGAGCCATTTTTTACACTTTCTATTTACTGTTACAATAACAATACGAGGCACTGACTACCAGTCCATTCTGTGAGAATCGCCCATCAATATTACTTCCCATTTCCGCAATATTTGCGGTGCATGTTTTAAACGATTCCCCCTGTATAATGCCCACACACGTACCAGGCGCGTTCAACAAGTAATGCAACATGTTTTATCTTAACAATTTTCTGTCGAAATAATGCGGAATTTGTTATACGACAAGGTGGAGTATTGCAGCTTCTGCCACTGCAGTTTCATGAAATTCCGATTTGTGGAGGCGCTATACGTTGCCTTCAAAACGGCGTCTGGAACGGAGGTGCATTCCAAGCAGAGAGCTGTCACTCACAAGGGGAGGCCGCCAGTTGTGAAATTCATATTCGATTCATACTGTGCATAATAAAAGCTCATGGCCAGAGGCGTAATGTGGCAAAGCACCAAGATGCACTTCTCAGCCGTTGTCGAGAAAACCGACAGTTAAAAAAAGCGTTGCGGTGAAATACTCTCTACGATTGGTAATTTTCTACAACGTCGTGGCGCAGCGGTAAGCGCTCGGGTTTGTAATCCGAAGGTCGCCGGATCGAATCTCGCGCCATGTAACCTTTTTTTTTTTTTTTAGTAATTCAAATGTGTATATATTTTTTAGTATTTGTTTTTTGTAATTCAAATATATATATATATATATATATATATATATATATATATATATATATAATTCCCGGCAATCAGTTGCAACAATTATGCATATAATAAGTTGTTGAAAGTCGTTTGTCGTGGAAAAACTGGCGACTTCGAACATCATTATGTTTTCCGCAAACAAAGTTGTATTTCACAAATGTTATTAATTGTCTTCATAATGTTAACCACGTATAGTTAACGGAAGACGTAGAGACGATATTCCGAAACGAATACGTATAGCGTAAGTCAAACGTTCGAATTAGAACAGAGACCCCACGAACACAAATTTCCCGTGGCGGGTATGAAATATAAACTCCGTTACTCGCTCGTTACACTCGAAGGACAGATGTTGAATGGGCCGAAACGAGCCGCCGCGTAACAGCGTACTTACCTGCTAGCTTCGAAAGAAGGTAGATGCGGTCCCTAGCGCAACTTATAACATCGTCGAAAATCAGTGCGGACGGGAGAGCTTTGGTACAACCTGTTAAAAAAACGTAAAACTGGAGGCGGTACAATTGGAGAGCGATCCGCCTTCACCAACATGCATAAGCAATTCATTAATAGTATATATATATATATATATATATATATATATATATATATATATATTACAAAAAACTAATAATAAAAAAATTGCATGGCGTGAGACTCGATCCGGCGACCTGCGGATTACGAACCCGAGCGCTTACCACTGCGCCACGACGCTGTAGATGATTTTTAATAGTAGAGAGTATTTCACCGCAACGGTTTCTTTTAACCGTCGATTTTCTCGACATCGGCTGAGAAGTGCATTTTGGTGCTTTGCCACATTACACCTCTGGCCATGAGCTTTTATTATGCGCAGTATGAATCGGACCTAAATTTCACAATTGGCGGCCTCCCCTTGTAAGTTTCTTTTGAAGGAAAACGAGAGCATCGCAAATATTCATAGGCGCTTGCAGAACGTCCGCGGAGACTTGGCAGTGTACAAAAGCAGCGTGAGCTGGTTGTCGAGGCGTCTTTCATCATCACAACAAAGTTTCGCAAACCAGTCCGGTCTCCCTCGCGCCGGTCGGCTGCACACAGCTGTGGCTCTTGCAGTGCTGGAACGTGCGGACACTCTCATTCGTGGTGATTGATGGATCGTAGCCCAACACCTCGCTGCCCAACAGGGCATCTTTATTACTGGTTTTGACGCAATCGTCCATCAGCTGGGCTACTGAAAGGTCTGTGCCTTCTAGGTTCATCGCCGCGGAGCAGAAGATCATGAAGATCAACGAAGGTCATCTGTGTGGAACTGCCGGCCGCGGTGGTCTCGCGGTTCTAGGCGCGCAGTCCGGAACCGTGAGACTGCTACGGTCGCAGGTTCGAATCCTGCCTCGGGCATGGATGTGTGTGATGTCCTTAGGTTAGTTAGGTTTACGTAGTTCTAAGTTCTAGGGGACTGATGACCACAGCAGTTGAGTCCCATAGTGCTCAGAGCCATTTTTTTGTGTGGAACTGCGTGCACGTTACGAGAGTGATCGTGACAATTTTGTGTCGAATGTTGTCACTGGCTATGAGACATGAGTTCATCAGTTCGAACTGGAAACAAAACGGCAATCCATGAAGTGGTGTCACACCATCTCTCCTCCCAAGACGAAGGTCAAAACTGCACCCTCATCCGGTAAAGTCATGACGACGGTCTTCTTGAACTCTGTAGGAGTTATTCTACTTGATGTTGTTCCTCGCTATGGAACGATCAAATCTGAAGTGTACTGTGTTACCCTCAGGAAACTGGAGAAACGATTTCAGCGTGTTCGTAGCCACAAAAATGCAAACGAACTTCTGCTTCTCGATGATAACACAGGGCCTCACACGAGCCTGTGCACTCGAGAGAAGTTCACAAAACTTCATGCCACTGTTCTTCCTCGTCCACCCTGCGGCCCGGATCTCGCACCTTCCAACTATCATCTGTTTTGGCCCAATGAAGGATAGGTGTACTCTGCGTGCAGCAATGCGATGGATGATGAGGAGGTTATTCATGCCTGACGTCGACCAGAGGAGTGGTTCCATGCGGCATACATACCATTCCAATAAGGTGACGCAAGGCCGTCGCATTGAACGAGAATATGTTGAAAAATAGAGTTTTGTAGCCAAACGAGTGTGGCGTAATATTGCGTATTATAACGCCGAATAAATCCAGCCTGCTTTCAGAAAAAAAAATGTGTTGCATTACTTACTGAATGCCCCTCGTATATTAGTAAGCTACTAAACCAGACCCAATACCAGTTCCCTATCTAACGGCTTACAAGGCCAACAAAAACTTGACTGTATTTTGTGTAGATACTGGCCGAATTTAAAATTTTTAAATGTAGTCATAATTTACTCATTAAGCGATACAATCTTACATTAAAAGACAAGTATTACAGTTATAAACCGTGCTTGTCTTGCGGCGCCGTTAATTGATGGCGCGCAAGTACCTGGACATTATGCATCCGGTACTTGAGAAAGAGCGGCTTAGCTCGCCCGGTTATAGGTTTGGTCTAATGCGCTGCTTTCCGGAGAGGGAAGGAGCGCCTGGTCCCCGGCACGAATCCACCCGGCGGACTTGGGACGAGGTCCGGTGAGCCGGCCAGTCTGTGGATGGTTTTTAGGCGGTTTTCCATCTGCCTCGGCGAATGCGAGCTGGTTTCCCTTATTCCGCCTCAGCTGCACTATGTTGAAAACTGCTGTGCAAACAAGTTCTCCACGTACTCGTACATCACCATTACTCTACCACACAAACATAGGGATTACACTCGTCTGGTGTGAGACGTTCCCTGGGGAGGTTCTCCGGGAGCCGAACCGCACAATAATCCTGAAAGAGTGGTTCGGTGTGAGGCGGCGGAGGGTTGAAGTGGACTGCGGTACTCGTCGTGGGGTTGCGGACCACTGCGGCTGCGGCGGGGCGGAGCCTCTCCGTCGTTTCTAGGTCCCCAGTAAACATACAATACAATACAAGAGCGGTTCCAACAATCTTAACACACAGTTTCAAACCTTTACGAAACTTCTTCTCGCTGACAACCCACACAAATGATGAAAACAAAAAAGTTTATCACTTACTACAGTTTCGCCGTTCATTCAGCAAAGCTTCATCATCAGACATGACGCTTTAATTTATTGTGCCTTTACTGCCAACTCTATTCGAAACAGAGTTTGCTGACCGTATCGACATATACCGCTGAAGCTACCTGCAAAGTATATCATTTTACGACACATAGTTAAAGAAATATGACGTCATAAAACATTGATATGCGTAAAAACTTGCTTTTGCTGAAAATAGACGCAAATTACCCAAACTGTATTGATCCATTATTTCGTAATTACAAATTTAGTGACTTGAAGCATAATTTCAAACAAGCCATGAAAACAGGAAATATCAAAAATTTCTTATGCCATTTCCGGTTTCTAATCAATAGAAAGCATTGTATGTGTTGCGTTATGAGAAGAGTAAATCCGCCAAAACCACGCAGTTTGCGTCCCAAAGACAATACAGCATACAGCCACCAGCTCACCAAAGAACTCTGCGACGGTATAGATAGTTCAAGAGCACAGATTTCCTCCGCAAATAAGAACGTTTCTGTCCGGGAACCGGTCTTTCGCAGCTCAGAAAAATCAAAAAGTCGTTTAAGTAGCGAACTGTGTGGAAGATAGTCCGAAAGATAGTCAGAAACCATACCGCACATAACTGCTGTAACGTTTACGTCCAAGCGACTGTTCCATGGGACGCGCATCCTCTTCCTCCCTTCTCAGCGCCTCCCACAACCATCCTGACTCGTGTTTGAAACGCCCGCTAAATCACGCAGGGCTAACAGGTAATTAGGACTGTAGAATGGGCCAAGGGAGTTACGGTCGGATTCATTTCACAATTGTAATTTATTATCATTCAGTTCACAAATAAACTTTTAAAAGAATTAAATTTGCTTCGCGGCTGAAGGCCTCCAAATAGATGCTTTAGTATAAGTTCAATTTTGAAAAGACATGACACACAGTTAAATCCACGAATAAGATAAATCGTATACATATATGAGGTCAAAATGCGTAGCGGCTTGTGATGTTACAAAATAGAAGTGATGCTGCTATTCAATGGAAAGTTGGAAATTGAGATTTAACTAACTGTTTTATCAATCACAATTGGCGTAAGAATCATGGATTGACCATTGTCATAAAATATTGCATTATGAGATGTGAATAGTTTTTACTTGCGGTTTCGCGTGGCTTGAGGCAGTCACAACTAGCGTGCTATTGATTAAGAAGTTGCGTTATCGTCTTTCTAATTACTTCATGATCGTAGATACGATCATACCCGGTTGTGAAGTTATTGTTATGACAAAAAAATTTCCTAAGGGACCAGAAAGTTCTTAAGGGCGCAAAAACAACTGTAACATCACACAAAAAAAGAGAAATTCAATATTAAAGCTGATGCAAGAAGACGATAAAACAGTTTTCTTTTTATCAAGGTAACACGCACATTGGACTGCTGATCTTGGAGTCTGTAATATTAGCAAAATGCATAATTAAAATGAAAATAATACTGAGGAGATAATAGAAATGAGCGCTGCTAAATGATTCAGTATTCCCAGAACAAATATTTATTATAACTAAAACATATATCGTACCTTAAGCTTAATACTACAATGACGGTAGATTTTTATGTCCATATCATGTCCATTGAGCGCTCTTTTATATAGCCATTGTCCTCTTGAGTCGCTCGTGCTTCGTCACGGTAAGTTACAACAGTTCTTCTTCCTACACTTCACTCAAAACTTAGACGGAACACGTTTTTATTTATTTAGTAAAAATAATTAGATCAGACCGCCACAAATCTGCGTCCGTCTTACTCGAGAAAAACAGTAAAAGTCTTTTTAGCGCTCAAGGCTTCATTTGTTCTCCAGCGAACAAAATAGTGAAGTATCGTATATTTTTCTGTTTTTATTGCCGCCCAAAGACGACAAATTACATCATTAGAAAATTCCACCGTCGCTATGTGACGCCTCATTATACATTAATCATTATTTACAAACAAGTATTTGCCTTCTGGCTGAATTTGCTGTTTTAATTAAGCCAAAAATAGCGAATATCACATTGCCTCCCATGAGGAGAGAGGGAATGCCGAAGGATTACCTCGATCCTCATGTCCTCATGAGATATTCGTGATTTTTGGTGTGACATTTACATAACGTTACTGGCGTACAAAGTACATAAATTGAAATCACATTTATAAACATATATCAGATATTTATCATTTTTCAAAATAAAGTTTTTCATTCTTTGTTCATCAGTCACTTCATTCCATAATACCAAGATTAACATTTATGTGCATATTTAAGTTTGGTCCATATTTGCTTATAACAATAAGTGAACGTTCATTTCGCACTTCAGGGGATAGAATTCAGGAATTACTTTCTCTTGAGCTTAACAACTAATACATGAGTACAGTGAGTGCTTATTTTCACTAAACTAGAGTGGACAATGTTCGAGCATCTGTTGACTCCTTGTGGTTCAATTACAGTTTAATAACGTAGCACTACACTTCGTGATGCTTTCACTTTCTGTGTTAGCTGTCTACGGCGTTCATCATGCAGTACATCTGTCCTTTCCACTGTGGTGCCAGGAATTCAAGTGGCTTCCCGGGTTTTTATTTACAATATGAAACAGAAGAAGTGGAAAATTATTAGTATGACTTACAAGCTACTGGATACATTTGTTAAGGATCGGGACTGGTCTGGAGTTTAGGGTCTTCCTATAGTGCACATTCATTTTCTTTGTCCATCAAGAGACAGGGTTATAATTCATTTTAGCAGTGTTCAGGAGTGCCGGTATTAATGGCTTTAAGGCCTGAGTAATCTATCAATCTACTTCTCACTCATCTTAACTTCAACTCAAGAAAATTGCTTAATTTACATATGAAAATGTAGTCACACAAGTGTACAAATGTCTTTCCTCCAGTATGTACGATTGAAGTCATGGCGGTTAGCAATTTAAAGTTTGGATTGTTTCGTCACCCACACGTCAGCCACTCACAGCGGCTGCACAGTGTTGCGTGAGCTCCAATACTTAGTATCCGTTCGCGCTCAGGCTGTAACAGAGCTGCTGGTCGTCGATTGCTCCCTTTTTTTTTGTGAACTTCGTATCACACGAGTGCATCGATACAAACACCTCGCGCGCGTTTCCCATCGGAGGAGCCGGACACTGAAGTTGCCTCCATACTTCTCTGTCAACTGCCTCCCATGAGGCTCACAGGTAAGTGACGACGAATGTTTTAGCTGTCGCTGCACTTAGAACAACACTGAACTTTGCGTTGCACCTGTTGTCGTAGCCTTGACTTCTTTTTTTACACTTGCAGTACAACACTACCACTAGTATACAGTGAACAGTTATTTTTATTATGCACGTCGCACTTTAGTGTGCATCTTCACACAGCATTCGTGCTTAGTTCCTTCGCCGATGGAGTTCATTTACAAAACAATTAATTTTGCAGGTTTCCTCCATTGGTACAGAAAGACTTATATTCTACTATTTACAAAAGATCACTTACGAGCTAATATTTACAATTAATGGTCACTCCTTTTGTTAAGTCCAGTGAACAACTGCTTTATGAATGGACTCTTTATATCTCAAGGTTTACTTTCACTAGTGAACCTAAAAGTATTCTTTCAAACTTTCTTTTAAGGGCTCATCTCCTCATTATGAGAACTACAGGCTTCGCAACACTCGTTGCATTTATTCTTTAGTGCACCCAAGATCATTTTCTACTGCCACGCAGCATATCTACTACATAACGAGTACGCATTTAACGCTGAATCTTTTTTTTTTTTTTTTTGTGCTTGCCAATTTTTTTTTTTTTTTTTTTTTTTATAAATTTGAGGGCAGACTGGATAACAATAGGTCTCCCTCTTCGCTTCATGTACTCAGCAATCGTTCTCTGTTAAAAAAAATAGGGTAACGCGTGTCTACTATTTTTTTTGCATGAATGGAATTACCGACAGTTCACTGGGTTTACGCAACCGGTCCATAACAAACATTACCAAAGCTAGCGAAGTTCATCACGCTACGTGTCTCATTTCTCATAAGCACTGCTTTGCTTCGAAGCACACGTGCCTTTTACAAGTCGACCCTTGGTCTGGGTTAATGAACCAGGATCAAAAGGAACAGGCACAAGGAAAATGGATTTCATAAGAGGAGTGTCTTAGGAGACATTTTTGCAATAAAATCTGCATGTAAATAAAATTATCTTAATAAACATAGGCACATATATAAACTTCAACCTCCTTCCTTACAGCATGCTTTGCTACTTCTACGTCTTACTCAGGTTATAGTGAATATTAAGTTTAAATATCACTGCATTGCTTGTTCTTTAGATTAGCCTTCAATTAGGGTATTGAATGGTCGCTAGATTACACTACAGATCTTCTGAAGATCTTTACTTGGACTTATTTATGATACAGGTGGCTTGCTGTGTGGTTATTTAGTACCTCGATTCTACTGAAATCAATTCGTCAGCTAACATTCCTCATATACTCTTTACATTGGGCTCAGATCACAGGGAAATAGTTTACTTTCATAGCAATTAATGGCGTCGTGGAGTACTTACGCTACATTATTGATGCTTCATGGTTTGCCTCTATTTGTACTGTATTTCACCTAACTTAGTTTACTACAGCTTATTGTCTCCTTGCGTGAACACATGTGGGTTACCACTTGTTTTTCCATTTAACAGCACGCTTTAACTGAACTTTAAGCTATTTCTTCTACTCCTGTCCACTGTCTGGACTGTTTGAACATGTACCCTTTTTTTTAAGCAGGTAATTTGGGTTTTTACTACAAAACTTCAAGTACTTACATTACTAAAAAT
The DNA here is from genome assembly GCF_021461395.2 of Schistocerca americana. Lineage (NCBI taxonomy): Eukaryota > Metazoa > Arthropoda > Insecta > Orthoptera > Acrididae > Schistocerca > Schistocerca americana. The sequence goes on from NC_060123.1 coordinate 230,779,312, forward strand.
AAATCTATAAATATTCTTGTACCTTGAGAGAAGTGCTTATTTACGCATCCTCCTCCATTTCTCACCTTTACATATTTTATTTAGCTCCGGGCAATCACCTCGCAAGCACTTTTTTTCTTATTACTAACTTAAAATTAAATTGAAATTCTTGGTGCAACCCCAGTTTCCTGCTTCAGCTTGTTGAAGAAATATCGGTTCATGTCCATCACTATAAACAATTTTTTCATACATAGCATTTAATACTTAAAGTTTACATGTAATAGCCGTTACCATGTAGTCAGTGCGCTGTTCAACACAATACTTACCATTAACAGTTCACACAAGGAAATTTCCAGTAAGCAAGAATTCATTTCCACGACAGTATTTAACCACTACCATTATAAAATTTCTTTAAGTCTTGATGGTGAAATAAGCCTTTTACTCTCCCCGTAGCCGGGTCAGTTAACAAATAACTCCCTATGTGCGGTTTCCTTAAAATAAGGTAAGGACCTTGGTACATATGTTGCCACTTGCGATTTTTCTTACATATTAATGATGGCTTGAAATGAGTCTTAAGTAATACCTTTTCACCTACATGGTAATTTACAACTTTGTTTACTTTTTTATCATAGCCTTTCTTCCTTAATTGAGCATTGGTGGTAATGGAACTTAAAGCTTCTCGAATTTTGACATCTAGATCTACCTCAGGGCTAGGTATCTTGGGAAGAGAATCAACCCACTCATTCTGTTCCTTCTTTCGAGATATCAACTCGTGTGGAGTAAAACCTGTGGAAGTGTGTGGCAAATTATTAACTATCTCCTCAAAAGGTGTCACAAAATCAACCCAACGAGTTTGCTTGTCTGGAATGTACGTCCGAACAAATCTGTTAAACTCCTTGAAGATCCGCTCAGTCAAATTCGACTGAGGCCTAAAACGTGATATTAAGATCTGCTTGACATTGTGACGGGCCAAAAACTCACGCCATTTGCGGCAAGTAAAGTTGGATGCATTATCTGAAAGTATAGATTCGGGGACTCCGAATCGAGGGAAATAGTCATTTTCAAGACAGCGTATAATAGGCGGAGCACAAGATGTCTTCATAACATACATTCGAACGTATTTAGTGAAGTTGTCGAGAACAGCAACGAGGTATTTGACACCTCCCCTACCCATCGGTAGAGGGCCAGCCAGGTCAATGCTAACGAGCTGATTAGGTCTTTCTGCGATGATCGGATTCAATGGAATTAAAGTAGGAATATTCAGAGCTTTCGCCTTTTGGCAGATGACACAGAATTTTAGCAACTTGTGTATCCGACGATGTAGGTTGGGCACATAACAGTAAGTAGCAATCTTCTTTTTACACTTCTCTGGACCATAGTGGCCCCAAGAAATGTGGGTATACCACAAAAGATGTTCGACAAAACTGCTAGGTATACAAACAGGCCAGTTGTCTGATGACACAGAGGTACGATGAAATAATACCTGATTATGAATCTTGAAGAATTTGGACAACTTATGGTTTGGATTTTCTTGAAGAAGTCTGATTACTTTTCCCCACTTAGGATCTGTGGTCTGTAGTGTCTGGATTTGCTTGCACAGTTCCAAGAAATATTTTCTATGAATGGGATCCTGCATAAGAAGAACTTTGTAATTCGACATCTGTTCTACCAACTCACTTGTCTCAGGCAGACCTTCTGGTGAACGAGAAAGTGCGTCTGCAATAATGTTATCCTTGCCCTTTATATACACAATATCAAAATCGTGTTCTTGCAGAAATAAACACCACCTGGTCAGACGCGGATGTTGTAATTTACAGGTCAAAAGATACGAAAGTGCTTGATGATCCGTAAACACTTTTATCTTTCTGCCAAAAATGTAATAATTAAACCTCTTGAAGGACCAAATAACTGCAAGTGCCTCCAGCTCAGTAACTGAATAGGACTTTTCACCTGTTTCTGCATTTTCTGAATTTGATCACTGATCTTAGTTTGCACCTCACCCAAATGGGTATTTAATTCAGCCGTAATTTCTTTATGCAGATCTGTTTTGATTGTGCCTAGCTGTGTTTTTAATGATTCGCTTACAGCATCTAATCGGGCGTTAACAGTCTCATTTTGTGTTTTTATAGTCTCATTTTGTGTTTTTACTGATTCGCTTACAGCATCTAATCGGGCGTTAACAGTCTCATTTTGTGTTTTTATAGTCTCATTTACTGCGTCAAACTGTTGTTTCAGCATTTCCATTAACGCACCGAGGTCATTTGTAGCTGCAGCGGGAAGAATTTGGACTTTAGGGTCACTTTCCCCTGTTACAGACATGGTTAGTTCGGTTTCCACACGGGAACCTACCGTTCGCGATCGTAAAGGGTATGGAATACTATTAACGTCTTCACTCCCGTCTCCTGTTGTCACCTGTCTCTGTTTACTATCTGCCATTTTCGTTAGTAAATCACGTGCTACGCAAGGCTTTCGTCGTTTGTCAGTGACGTGGTGAGTCCGCTAAGAGCACCGCTCTCGCGTGAGCAACAAATGAAATTCTATCTTGCGAGAAGACAAGATGGAACCTAAACGTTTCAGACAAATGAATGAAGATGCTCTTCACTGCAAATTGCACACACTATCCTCCATGTTGAAAATGTAATACAGCTATACTAACAATGGGGAGAAATAATTTCTATTATCAGACTACGAATAATTTTACTTTGAAAGATAAAATAAAGCAGATTTTCTATAGCGGGAAGGAGATAGAAAGGATGTGGATCGACTTGGAAAAGCAACGTTGCTACTGAAGCACTACACTGCGTATGCAAAATTCTGACTTACTTTTTGATGGCTTGATTACCGCTATGTTGTCTCAGCAAATTCACGTCTGTTTTCTTTTCTTTTCTCTCGGTAATTAAACTGCGTTATTGACCGTTATTCTCACAGAGAGACGATGTGTACATGAAACGACAGAACATTTATTAACACAAGCACATAGAAAATTTTCCAAGAATTTGAACTAATTTTTGGTCAAGTCCCTGTTCGGGCGCCAAGTGTGATGTTACAAAATAGAAGTGATGTTGCTATTCAATGGAAAGTTGGAAATTGAGATTTAACTAACTGTTTTATCAATCACAATTGGCGTAAGAATCATGGATTGACCATTGTCATAAAATATTGCATTATGAGATGTGAACAGTTTTTACTTGCGGTTTCGCGTGGCTTGAGGCAGTCACAACTAGCGTGCTATTGATTAAGAAGTTGCGTTATCGTCTTTCTAATTACTTCATGATCGTAGATACGATCATACCCGGTTGTGAAGTTATTGTTATGACAAAAAAATTTCCTAAGGGACCAGAAAGTTCTTAAGGGCGCAAAAACAACTGTAACATCACACAAAAAAAGAGAAATTCAATATTAAAGCTGATGCAAGAAGACGATAAAACAGTTTTCTTTTTATCAAGGTAACACACACATTGGACTGCTGATCTTGGGCCCGCATCTCGTGGTCGTGTGGTAGCGTTCTCGCTTCCCACGCCCGGGTTCCCGGGTTCGATTCCCGGCGGGGTCAGGGATTTTTCCTGCCTCGTGATGGCTGGTTGTTGTGTGCTGTCCTTAGGTTAGTTAGGTTTAAGTAGTTCTAAGTTCTAGGGGACTGATGACCATAGATGTTAAGTCCCATAGTGCTCAGAGCCATTTGAACCATTTTTTTGCTGATCTTGGAGTCTGTAATATTAGCAAAATGCATAATTAAAATGAAAATAATACTGAGGAGATAATAGAAATGAGCACTGCTAAATGATTCAGTATTCCCAGAACAAATATTTATTATAACTAAAACATATATCGTACCTTAAGCTTAATACTACAATGACGGTAGATTTTTATGTCCATATCATGTCCATTGAGCGCTCTTTTATATAGCCATTGTCCTCTTGAGTCGCTCGTGCTTCGTCACGGTAAGTTACAACAGTTCTTCTTCCTACACTTCACTCAAAACTTAGACGGAACACGTTTTTATTTATTTAGTAAAAATAATTAGATCAGACCGCCACAAATCTGCGTCCGTCTTACTCGAGAAAAACAGTAAAAGTCTTTTTAGCGCTCAAGGCTTCATTTGTTCTCCAGCGAACAAAATAGTGAAGTATCGTATATTTTTCTGTTTTTATTGCCGCCCAAAGACGACAAATTACATCATTAGAAAATTCCACCGTCGCTATGCGACGCCTCATTATACATTAATCATTATTTACAAACAAGTATTTGCCTTCTGGCTGAATTTGCTGTTTTAATTAAGCCAAAAATAGCGAATATCACAGGCTGAAGGCCGCCGGATTAAATCTTCAAAATTCCAAATATACTATGATGATTACTGAAAGCAGAAGGCCACAATGTTTTAAGATGCTAACAGGGCTGATGGCCCACAAGGTGCACAGAAAGAGATAAACAAACGCAATAAGATGGCTGAAGGCCGCAAGGTTAAATTCTGCAAATTAAGGACATATACAGGGTGAGTCACCTAACATTACCGCTGGATATATTTCGTAAACCACATCAAATACTGACGAATCGATTCCACAGACCGAACGTGAGCAGAGGGGCTAGTGTAATTGGTTAATACAAACCATAAAAAATGCACGGAAGTATGTTTTTTTAACACAAACCTACGTTTTTTAAAATGGAACCCCGTTAGTTTTGTTAGCACATCTGAACATATAAACTAATACATAATCAGTGCCGTTTGTTGCATTGTAAAATGTTAATTACATCCGGAGATATTGTAACCTAAAGTTGACGCTTGAGTACCACTCCTCCGCTGTTCGATCGTGTGTATCGGAGAGCACCGAATTACGTAGGTATCCAAAGGGAACGGTGATGGACCTTAGGTACAGAAGAGACTGGAACAGCACGTTACGTCCACATGCTAACACCTTTTTATTGGTCGTTTTCACTGACGCACATGTACCTTACCATGAGGGGTGAGATATACGTACACACGTGGTTTCCGTTTTCAATTACGGAGTGGCTCAAATGGTTCAAATGACTGAGCACTATGGGACTTACCATCTGTGGTCATCAGTCCCCTAGAACTTAGAACTAATTAAACCTATCTAACCTAAGGACATCACACACATCCATGCCCGAGGCAGGATTCGAACCTGCGACCGTAGCAGTCGCGCGGTTCCGGACTGAGCGCCTAGAACCGCTAGACCACCGCGGCCGGCTACGGAATGGAATAGAGTGTGTCCCGACATGTCAGGCCAACAGACGTTCAATGTGGTGGCCATCATTTGCTGCACACGAGTGCAATCTCTGGCGTAATGAATGTCGTACACGCCGCAGTACATCTGGTGTAATGTCGCCGCAGGCTGCCACAGTACGTTGTTTCATATCCTCTGGGGTTGTAGGCACATCACGGTACAAAAAATGGTTCAAATGGCTCTGAGCACTATGGGACTCAACTGCTGTGGTCATAAGTCCCCTAGAACTTAGAACTACTTAAACCTAACTAACCTAAGGACATCACACACATCCATGCCCGAGGCAGGATTCGAACCTGCGACCGTAGCGGTCGTGCGGTTCCAGACTGAAGCGCCTTTAACCGCGCGGCCACTCCGGCCGGCCATCACGGTACACATTCTCCTTTAACGTACCCCACAGACAGAAGTCTAGAGGTGTAAGATCAGGAGGGCTCGCCGAACGTGGCCCGTGTTTGTTACAACACGCAACTGAACGTCGGAGGTTTCAAGCGTCAACTTTAGGTTACAATACCTCCGGATGTAATTAACATTTTATAATGCAACAAACGGCACAGATTACGTATTTGTTTATATGTTCAGATGTGCTAACAAAACTAACGTGGTTCCATTTAAAAAAAGTAGGTTTGTGTTAAGAAACATACTTCCGTGCATTTCTGTATGGTTTGTATTAAACAATTACACTAGCCCCTCTCCTCACGTTCGGTCTGTGGAATCGGTTCGTCAGTATTTGATGTGGTTTACGAAATATATCCAGCGGTAACGTTAGGTGACTCACCCTGTATATTGCAACAATCGGTAAAACAATACGTTAAGTTTAAAAATTTCCTTTTTGCAACACCAACGGCGGAAGGCCCACAACAACACAAAAATCTTTCAGAGGAAATTACAATAACCTTTCAAGAGCAGAAGGCGATAATGTTTGGACTTGCAGGAAACTCTGAGAACATGTTTCCAGTGCAGAAGGCCGACAACTAACCTTGCAAACATTAAAAATATAAAATATAGTTAAATTACAACAACATTAACACTGCCGAATGGATAATTAAGAGAACGGCATTCAAGAGTCTCCAGTGGATCGGTCTGCCCTCGTTCACTTAGGCGAGACAGGCGGTGAGTCCATCTACACTTAATTCGTGAGAACCCAACCAAGGGACAGTCACAGACCGACCGACCAACCGCTTGCTTGCCACGACGGAGTACACAATAATTCAAGGCCCCAAAAAAATCACTATCCCCAAACAAACGCGTATGTGAACTGAGCTGCCAAAACTACACACCATGTTGGGCAGCAACAACAGGTGAGGAAAAAAATTGCCTAAAAACTACGTTAGCGGCCAGGGCAGGTAACCAGGACACTAACGACTACAAGGCAGAACATTCCGCTGGTGCTCTTGACTATGGATAAATTAATTTAATCAGTTCCACCTGACGGCGGCTATCTCGAACACTTCACTCGTTTTTGCTCACCAGGAAAACCTTCACAACAGCAGCGCCGGAACCAACAACGTACTGCTCAAAACCACTCAACCTTAACGTTCGGGGTCGGCGAGCGACGATGCTTGTACCGATCGGACAGCTCCAGACAGATTCTGACACTGCGCAGAGACCGCCAGAGGGCCCAGTCGACAGCGCCGCACGGAGATGTCCTCGGACCAACCGACCGACCAACAATCCACCAAAAGTCAGGTCCGGGTTACGTGATGCGTGGCGGCAACGGTCGGGCGGACGATGTCCACGCAGGGCTCACTGCTGCTGCAAGCCGGCGACTGTCTGGCCCGGGCTGCGCTCCAGACGCGTTGCAACTGACTGCCAGGGCCCCTTTCTCAAGAGCCGAACTGCCGTCGTGAACTCTCCTCCTCGTATGTTCCGACTGACTTGCCGACAGATGACAGCCGGGAAGTAATAGCAGCCCAGCAAAGGTCCTATCAGAGGGGATGTATCGATACGCGCTACTAGCGCCCATAACTGTCAGGCAAAACAGCAACTCTATAGCGCCAATAATTTAAATCAACGTGGTGAGATGTGAATGCGTTAAAACAGGGTGTAAAATACCAAATGGTGGGACGGCGAGCCATGCACGTCTCAGTGTTCACTGATGAGACCACATTCCACTTAAACGGCCAAGTAAAGCTATATAGGATGGGGCCCCTCCACGCCCACACCAACGTGGTGACCAAACCAAAAGTTCTACTGTCACCTCCGTATAACATGTTAGTTTTTGAATCAGGAGTCACAGGATGCGGGCTGTGATGTTATCCATGCGTCTGGGTAAGATTACTCATTAAAATGGTCCATCAGGAGATAGAAAGTGGACGAAAGCGATCGAAGGGTAGCGGTTGTAAGGGCAGAGGAAAAAAAGTGCCAAGGCAAGCGCCAAGGGAAAAAGACCTCTGCGACAGTAGGACGGGTAGTAAGGGTAGTAGCGGCTTGCTATCTGCGACAGTGCATGCAAGGTGTGGTTATGTTAGTTCGAGGTATCGTGCATCGTTACCTTTGTCGTTGCTGGAGCTCGTTGCGGAGTTTGCTGCAGTTGCTGCGTCCCTGCAACAGTTCAAGGTCGTTGTACATTAGCGGGCGATCGACCATAGATCGGCTCACAGACGGTGTAGGGGGTGTGTGTGGCTGGTTTGCGTGCTGTGTACAGTACGGTTTCCCTGCGGTTGCCTGTTTTTCGGCTGGTCGAACATCTGGGGTTGCCAGTAATCGCTGTGTTGCAGGGGATCGGCAGTACTGTCGTGTTAGCGTTCTATGCACCATAGATGTTTAGTTCCTAGCCAGTAGTGTCTTTGGTCTGTTATGCTTCCATCTATGGTTGTGGTCGTAGTTACCCAGAGAAAGGATAAACGGGTTGAGCGAGTGTCTCGTGTTATTGTACAGTCGTGTGGAGAGTTTTTGGAATACCTAGCCGGTATTCCCGGTGAAGGTCCGCGATGCGTGTGTAGCGCGGAGCGTTGCTTATGATTTTGACCACTTTGTTCTGTATGAGCTGCAGACGGAGCAGGCGAGTTGGCGCAGCGTATCCCCAGACAGGAGCTGCGTACGTCATCAGGGGTCGAATAAGTGTCATGTACATGGACCTATACACCCTCCTGTTCAGTGTGCTACGCCTGTTAAGCATAGGGTAGAGTTGTTTGAGCCTCGCGTTAGCTTTGTTGGTCACGTGTTGAATGTGGTCCCCCCAGAGTAGTTTCCTGTCCAGCCAGACACCGAGGTATTTGACCTTCTCGCGGAAACGTATTGGGCGTGTGTGTAGTGTTATTGGGTTGCAGTGCTGATGTTTGCGCAGTTACTTCGGTCTTCTAGTGAACAGAACGGCCTCGCACTTGTCGACGTTTACTCTAACACGCCATTTCACCAGCCAAGTCTCCGCCGTTCTGAGTGCAGTCTGTAGTCGTGAATTAATGTTAGACGGTTTCCAATCCTTTGCAAGGATGGCGGTGTCATCCGCGTAGATTGCTACCGTCATGTTGTGTGTAGCTGGGAGGTCATTAATGTAGAGGTTAAACAGTAAGGGCGCTAGGATGCTTCCTTGAGGTACTCCTGCCTGGATACCATGTCGTGTCGATTGTTTGCCCTGCACGTCGGTGTTGAAACTGCTGTCCGTGAGATATGAGTGTATGAGACGTACGAGCCCGTCGGGGAACCCTGCGTCGCTAATGGCCGTTGTGCCATAGACGATCTAAAGCCTTTTCGATGTCCAGGAACACCACCCCAGTTGCTTTGTTTCTGTTGTATCCGTGTGTTATGTATTCAACGACGCGGAGGAGTTGTTGTGTTGTTGAGTGGTGATTCCTGAAACCGAACTGCTCCGGTCTCAGGGTGACGTTTGTGATACAGTGTCTGGTGAGTCGTTTTAATATTACCTTCTCAACGATCTTGCTGAGCGCGCTCAGCGGACTGATGGGTCGGTAATTTTGTGGGAGGGAGTGGTCTTTCCCTGGCTTCCTCAACATCAGGACCTTGGCCGTCTTCCAAAAGGCGGGGAAGTGTTGGTGCTTGAGTATGGCATTCGTGATGTGTGTTAGGTAGTCTACTGCTTTGTCCGTGAACTTCTGGAGGACACGGTTTTGAATGCCATCGTGACCTAGCGGTGGTATGCATGATGGCCCATTTGACTTCTGCTGTACTAGCTTGTCGGAAGATGTTGCGCGCTGGCTGGGCCAAGATGCGTGTGACCTCCTGTTCCTTAGCAAGTGTGAACGCTGGGTCTGAGGGATCCAGGTTCGGTGTGAATGACGCTGCGAGTGTGAGGGCCATAAGTTCCGCTTTTTCTTCCGCAGAATATGCTGGTCCTTCGGGCCCTTGTAACGTGGGGGTGTACAGTTTCTCCCTGGTGAAGTGTCGGGCCAGTTGCCACACGCCAGGTCGCGTGGTGTCCAGCCCTTCGAGTTTCTGGTCCCACTGTTGTGTCTTAAATGTTTGTATTTTTTCCCGGATTATACCCTGAAGCCTGTTAATGTGCTGTTTGAAGTGCTGGCGCCTGGTACGCTGCCAATGTCTCCTGAGGCGGTTCCTCATTGAGATAAGGCCCAGGATCTCCTGGGGCAGGGCAGCACTGTGTTGTTGTGGTGTGCGGATTGATATGGTGTCGGCTATTGCGTCCTGGACGGCGCCGGTGAGGGTTTCAACTGCCTCATCAATTTGGGCTGTCTCGTTAATCGCGTGGGTGGGTGGGATGCGACTGTCAAGCGTTTCCTTGAACTGGGTCCAACTCGCGCGCCTGTAGTCTAACATCCTGCGTTGTTCCATGTGCTGCAGTGTTTCTTCAATGTACAGTATTACAGGTTGGTGATTTGAGGGCAGATCGTTTTCAACGGCAACGTTGAGAGTCGTTGTTATGCCCTTGATGAGGGCCATGTCTAACACGTCTGGCCTGTGTCCCCTCAGGTAGGGAATGTGCGTCGGTTCGGTCGGCGCTAGTGTGATGTAGTTTCGTCCTAGTGCGTGTTCGTATAGTTTCTTGCCGTTGAAGTTTCGTATTCGTGAGTTCCAGTCCGGCTGTTTTGCGTTAAGATCTCCAGCGGCGATTACGCGCGGTGGTATGTTGAGTATTGTGCTGATGTCGCGTGTTTTGATGTTTTTAGGGCTGTTGTATACTGACACCAGTGTAGTGTAGGCTCCGTTGAACATGACCCTGACGGCGGTTGCCTCTAGTTTTTCAAGTTCAGGGAGCACTATGTTTGTGTGTTCTATGTCTTTGTGTACGATGATGGCTGTTCCGCCATGACCGGAGCCGTCCGGTCGGTCGGTACGATAGACGCAGTAGCCGGTGAAGTTTAGTTGGTTGCGTGGTTTGAACTTAGTTTTGCTCAGTAGTGCGATAAGGATACCCTTACGCTCCATGAGCGCGGTAAATTCCGCCCTTTTGTTGTTGATCCCGTCTGCATTCCAGAACAGGATCTGTGTCAGTGTCTGGTTGTTTGCGATGGGGGCCGGATGTGGCGTGTTATCCATGTATGGGTGTAAACAGTGTGGTGAGCGCTGTTTGTATGGCGGCCCAGTACTGCCCAGGTTGAGCAGTCATGAGCCGTGTGACGAGTGTGGTGACGGCCGCCGCGAACTTGTTAAAGATCTGAGCGGTCGTGTGATGAGGGAATATTGTTGCCAATAAACCCTCAAGTGTTGTGTTGGTGTTGAGTGTGTCGGCCTGTGGCTCGGTTGTGGTGTAGGCGGCCGCTGGCGCGGGTGTTGGCGTTATGTGTGGTCTGGCGCTTGTGTTGTTATGTGGAACATTTTCAGGTGCCTGTGTCTCAGATGTGGTGAGGGGTGGAGTAGTGTTGGATTCCTTTCATGTTTAATTTCTTAAATCTGTTGTCATTTACGGCATAAATTCCTCTTCTAAATTTACTGTGGCGTTTCTGACTATCTGGGAGGAGACTGAGTAGTGGAACGTGTTACTTTTACACATAAACAAGAACGATCTGTCACACTACTACACTTTAAAACACAGTTTATATGTAATTCATGTCACACAGTCTCATACGGAACCTACATCCGCTTTCTTTTATATACTGTATATGATAAGATACTGTCATCCCCCTTCCCTTCTGTGTGAGAGGATGAATGAGCAAATGTATTTCTAGTTGCATGCTTGAGGGTAGCAGACAAGCCTGTCTGCTAGAGAACAGTAGGACCAACGTCGGAACAGGTAGCTACGCTTTCTAAAAGCAAAGAGGTTTCTATCCTTAGTATGGTCCTGTCCGTCCTTTGTCATGTTGGTATAGGAAGCTGCCCCTCTGGCCACTTCCGTTTGTATTTGTGAGCCACCCCTCAGGAACGGACCACGTCAGTCTGTCCGTGGCGAGCGTCTGAAGTGGTAAGATCTCCGGCTAAGCGCGTGTCTGCTAAGTCCGTAGGACAATGGATTTCTTAAGTTCAGACTAACTGAAAACTTAATCACCTTTATTTCAAGTTTAGCTCTAAAATATCTAATGTTATCTTAAATTGCAGCGCAGTGTAATTCTCGTGTGAAGTTCAGAATATATTCCGGTAGTTGCTTTGTCACTACTTTGTGAGTAAAGTGGAACCACGTGTTGATCAGTAACTCTAACTAAGTTCGTCAATCTTAAATGCGAATGTGCGTGAGATTATAACGTCTCGTCTTGACAATATTTTTCAATATAGCAACTTTATGTTCAACCCACGTGGGGTGTACTTTGTGAAACCAGTACCACGTGCTTATACAATTGTTTGACCCATCAGGTTAATAGTAAGACGATAGTAACCAGTTCGAGGTTTTTCTTTTGTAAATTGCTTTTCGATCTAATTTATTTTAATTATCAAAATTATTGTGGAGTTACACTCTTTGTGTAAACCAAGTTGACCACTTGAAGCATGTGGTGTAATCATCAAAGTAGCCCTCAGTTATTCTTTTCGGGAAGATTTCACAAAGAGTTAATATGAATTTAGTATACCAGTGTGTGGTAATTACATGACGGACAGGATTGTGCTACGAACGTAACTTCTTTGGGTGAAAATTGAATCAATTGGTAGTGGTTAATTTTCTCTTGCATATGTTTCAACGTTCTTTGTGTGTTGTTTTATGAATGCAGTGTTGTATGTAGTCTCCCAATCTTGGCTCCATATTTGATGTGTTCCGTAAGATTACAATCTCACATTTTCACAATCCTAAATAAGGCACCAGTTTAGTTAGGATTCAAGTTTAATATGCTGAAATTTCAATGATCAATGTTAAAATAAATTTCCAAATATAAACTGATTTATTTCTTTTTACTTAAATTCTCTTTTATATATATATATCACCGGTTGTCGTATGACTATTAAAAGATTATAAATAATGTTAGTCTGGTTAGGAATTTGGTAAGCTAGACTGGATACCTGGTGAAACATTTGCTCAGTAATGCAAGGTTAAGTTCCCGAGACAGCTCACAGCTTTTAACCCGCTTTTATTGTCTATCTGCACCGCTTTCATAGCAAATTAAAGCAACAACGTTACACATGGCTGTTCTGTGATTCCGCTAGACTCTGGAATCTCTGAAACGATAGATTGTGAATGTGTTATAATCTTAATTTTTTTTTCCCTGCAGCGCTCAAACAACTGCTGCGTTGTTTCTGAGCAGACTTTCAAATGATTCACTTCGCTGTTGAGCGGCGTTGTGTTGTTTGTCTTGTTGTTTTGTTTTCTATATTTGTGTGTTTTATATGTGTGTGTGTGTGCCTTTTTTTTCTCGCTTGTAAATTGCACTGACTTCGATCAAAGATATAAATTTTATGTGCGTGTGGAAAAAGTGCATACTAAGTTGGGTACCTTTCGTGTGACTGTAGTAATTTTTGCGGGATACATTTATTCTGATTAGTGTGTTGCATACCGGGCATAAATTGAACTAATGCAGACTCGTAACCAAGCTAAAAGTAGGCGGTCCAACAACTTAAGCAACATGGACCAAGGGGGTAATTTGATTTCGAATATTAATGCGTCAGACGGTTCCGAAAATGCATTGGGGAATACTTCAGAGGAAATGCAAAACAGCACGAACGGGCTCACATCAGAGCCAGAAATTAATTTGCCTCCAACTAACCAAATTGATTTGGCAGAACTCATGAAAGCCTTATTGCAACAAAATAAAGAAAACGCAGAGAAATCTGAAAAATCGATCCGAGAGCTAGGCGAACAAATGGCGCAGAAATCTGAAAAATCTATCCTGAGCTAGGTGAACAAATGACGCAGAAATCAGAAAAATCGTTCCGAGAACAAAAAGAATCATCCGAAAAATCGATCCGCGAACTAGGCGAACCATAGACGCAGAAATCAGAAAAATCTATCCGAGAGCTAGGCGAACAGATAGACGAAAAACTAATCCAGCAGACAAATAAAGTTGACAAGTCGATGCAGAGAGTGTCCGATGATATCTCACAAAGAATAAACAATATGGCAAGTGAAATAAAAAGTGATATTATGAAAGAATTAGGCCATACATTTGAACAAATCGATGATCATCTGTAAGCCTTAGAACAGGGCAAGCGGAGTCGTGATGCGGAATCTAAAGAGAGCGAAGAACAGCTACTTAGGAATTTCCAAGCGCTGAGAGAATAATGCCAAAGGGAACACCAGCAGGTACTCTCGAGGGTCCAGGAGGCGGAAACGCATTGTCCAGCGTCCGTTAGCAACACAGTAGCGGACAAGAGTCAAGCGATTCACGCCCTCGAACAGCAAGTAGAACAATTGAAGCAGACTGGGGCGGAGGACAATAGACAAATACATGATAAGATTGCGGCATTAGCGGACATTGTAGGCAAGATGAAGGTGACAGAGAGCGATAACAATATTACACAGGTAGCGGCCGCAGAGACCGAAGAAGTGCGTTCGCTTCTTAGATTCCAGAAGGGACAGTTCGAAATGAACAGGTGGCACAAAGCTGCAACAGGCGAATTACAAAAACGCGTGGCGCATCTGGAAAGTCGCATTGGGTGTGATTCCGAACTCGCCAATAGCACTAAAAATAGCCGTACGGACAGTGCAGAGAGGGATTCCGGCCACGAGGGAGATTTTGACGACAGGGAAGAATGTATTTTGAGGGGCAGACATGAGAAAAATAGAAACATTCAAGGGCCTCGCTGGGAGGAAATGCGGGGATTTGATTTCAAACATTTCCTTACGGTGAGAAAGTTTGAGATCTATCGAAATTCGCAAAAAGGAATACATCCACGAGCATGGCTCGAGCAATTTGAGTTTTGTCTTCCCCCCGACTGGGCAAGTTCACATGAGATAGAATATATGTGTGGCTATTTGAAAGGCGAACCGGCGATTCGCATGAGGTCGGCAGCGCGTCACTGCAACTCCACTCGGGAGTTTCGACAAGCCTTTCTGTCCGCCTATTGGTCGGAAGCGGCACAAGATAGGGTCAAACATGGCATAATTATGCTGCCAAATTTGAACCAGTCTGGTTTCGGCAGCCCAGCACGCCTATTCGACCACATGCTGCAGGCAAATCAATTTTTATACGACCCATACGGGCCTGCGGAACTAATTAGGATATGCATCACCAAATTGCCGATGCACTTGCGCCACGTCATTCTTGCGGGACGATGCAAAGAGGACGTGGAAACGTTTAAGACACTTCTCAAAGAGTTGGAATACAATACAGGAGAATGCCCGCCTAATCAGGCACAAAGTTATTACGGGGCACAGCAGCGCGATCGCAGTCAAGGCCGTAGTACTAATCAACGGCGTGACTGGTCGTCGCGACGCGAACGGAACAATAATCGGGACCGGCCGTGTAGAAACTGGGGTAACAGTCGCGAACACAGGTGGAACAACGGAAATGATCGAGGACGTGGACAAGATCGTGAACGCTACAGTTACGGCAACCAGAATCGATACTACGGTGAACACGGTGGGAATAGGACTATAGGCAGAGCACCTCATGATGTTGAAATTCGGCCAGCTAACCCTAGACATAATCCAGCAAATGGAAATGAACAAAACCGGCAATGACAAACGATCAGCGCAGAAGGCGCCCATTCGGAACAAATGAGCGACATGGCAAATTAGTAGAAAGGACAGTGAGAAGTAGAGAGGACGGTGAGGAGAAAGGATTGATTAGTTTAAATTTGTGACGTATGCATTTTGAATCATATGCTGGTAAAAAATAATGATAAAGATGTTTCTATATGATTGATTGAAGTGATGTTTTTAAATTTTTTTTCTTTCCTTGTGCAATTAGGATTTAGGTTCGTTCAAATGTGAACATAAAAGGTTTCTTTGTGAACGAGTGAAATGCTGTTTATGTTTTTTTTGTGTAAATTGAAACGAGTCGGTCCTGAGGGAAGCAAGATCTGTGTTGAATGAATGCAAAACTCAGGGGAATATCCGATCTGTGGGTATTATGGGTCTGGCAAACCCAGGTCCCCAGCTGTTAGTAGCCTTGTTTCCGATTTTCTGCTTTCAGTGCTACTATCTATCTATTACTATTCTATATCTGTCAGTATAAATGAGGATCTCTTACTATAGTGTGCGTGCTGTATGAATATTTTAAGATAGGAGAACTCTGAGAAAGGAATGAGTAAGTTTAGAATCTTGAAAACAGGATGCGATAATACGATTGTTTAACCATTGGCTTCCCAATATGCGATGATATGTTAATATTGATGATATATGTCTTTTTTGTTCTTTATAGCTGAGTACGTAAAGTGCTGTCTGTGGATTTCGTAAGTAGATTGATTCCCTTCAAGGTGAAAGAAGAGTTGTGGTTTGTGTAATTTGCGTGGCCTGAAATAGTATTATGGTAGTCAAATACGAGCAGTTTTTCAGCAAATGGAGAATGGTACAGAAATATGGATCCTTTCTGTAGTCTTCATTGATGTTGAGACAAAGCCTGGAAAACTTATTCTGCGTTAATACTTGTCCCAGAAAAGCGACGTTTATGTGTTTTGCTGATGCTGTGAGCATTACAGCTTACTGTTTTCGCTGGTGCGGGATGCACTGCAGCCTATATGATTTGTACTGAGGAAATTTCCCTCTTGAAGGTAGAGGAAGATTAAATAATTTTGATTATAGGATCGAAGGAAAGCTTGGTTTAAGGTAATAAGGATGAAGCAAAACATTTGTCATTTAAACTACATGAGGATTCGGATCTTTTGTGTCTGTTGTAAGTTCAATATGTTAAGATGAAACTGTTTTACAGAATAGAGGAGACCACAATTTTGCCATTGATGAAACATGAATCCAGAATAACCACCACAGGCGAAATAACTGATTTAGAAGCGAAAGGTAACTTAAAGAAGGAACGAAATTGGAGCAAAATGGGGGAGAAAATGTAATGTAACCTGTAGGATAAAATAAAAAAAATTACCCTTCTCAGAGTCATCTGCGTGATTAATTCTTGTGATAACGTAATTTTAGATGAAATTTTCTTACTGTTTTATGTGTGAATATATAAGTATGATAAATGTATAATTGCGAGTCTCTTATCAGGTGTGTGAACTGGTATAAATGTTTTGATTTGCAAATAACCTTTGTTCTTTTTACTATGTATGTTTAAGGAAAGTTTCTCCATATTTATCATGTGACAAGACGTAGGCGGCGAGCGTCAAGAAGAGGACGAATTAGAACAATGTTGTAGTGGTATATACACGGTGTTGAAATAGCATTGAAGTAGCTTGTTGGCTAAACTAGTAGTGGATTGAAGTAAAATTTTGAGTAATGCATGTTTATGGGTAGATAGTTTGTAGAATAGACAACAGGTGTGCATGTGTGTGTGTGTGTAAATAACATGTGAACCCTATGCTGTCCTGACCTATACTTGCACAAGGCATAATCCTATTCATTTTAGTGAATTAATTAGCATTTGATTTATTAAAACGTAAGTGAACCACATTAGTGATGTGGATTTAAATATTATATTGTCAGATCATTTAAATTTAATTTTTATACTGACAAGTCATTTCACTTTTATTTTTTGGTATTGTCAAGTCATTTAACTTTTATTTTTTATATTGTCGATTCATGTAATTTTTTTATTTAAAAAAAAAGAATAAGTCTCACTTTTGTTCTTAACAAATTGTGAAAGACAATACTAAGGGGTATTATGTATGACATTTGGTAATGACATAAGTATGATGAACAATTTCTGTGAATGCAGTTAAGAACGTGAAAGCGAACCGGCTAAACTCTTACGAGACAGCGGGAGCAGCGAGGAGGAGGGCTAGTTGTAAACTAGCGGGTTTCCCAGCAGGACACGCTGTCAACCGGGCCACTTCGGGAGCGCGGCCGACAACAAAAGAAGGGTACGCGGCAAACACTTTCCCTTGCACCTGGAGCTAATGGGCGGCCGCCCCGTGCGACCCTTCCTGGAGGCGTTGACCTGAGATGGGCGAGCGGTCCACCGCGCGGAAATCCATCTGCTGGCAACGCACCACACACACGCGACCGTGACGGGACGGCCGCGGTGAAACGACAGAAGACAGGGGAGAAAGGGGCGTGGAGCCTTTTTGATATGTACTGTCCAGAGAAATTGGCAGACTTCAACGACGCCTATCAACATTTCCTGACGGATGCCCACTGTCAAGCGACAGTAAATCATGGTTCGATGTTCTCTGGTCGCTAAGGGTGGCACAAAGAAGAGCCATTAAGTGTCATCCTTGCCCAGGAATATCAAACCGGCGAGCCAATTGAGGATAACTCAAGAATGTAACAACACAAGGGGCGTGGAGCCTTTTGACATATACTGTCCAGAGAAATTGGCAGACTTCAACGACGCCTATCAACATTTCCTGTCGGATGCCCACTGTCAAGCGACAGTAAATCATAGTTCGATGTTCTCTGGTACCTAAGGGTGGCACAAAGAAGAGCCACTAAGTGTCATCCTTGCCCAGGAATATCAAGCTGGCGCGTCAAACGAGGATACTACACGAATTTGACAACACAAACATGGAACCAAATCGAGATGTACGTGACACAGGCCACCAAGAGAAACTTCATGAGAGGGCAGAGACGGCGGGATTGCACGCAACAGATGGACAAAAATCCCTACTGACAGCTGCGGCGACGAACCCCCCCGCCCCCTCCCCCGGTCCTTATATTGTGCCTTGGAACAGTGGAAGTACTGAGTGCACCAGTGAACAGTGATTATACGGTTCTTAGTCCAGTGCATATACGTGTGTTTCTGTCACAGAAACTTTGACTCGTGTGTTTTGCAGGGGTTCGATTTAATGGTGTTTATTAGACTGACTCTTGTATTTTGCAGGTGTTCTATTTATTGTTTTTTTTTAGACTTTGACTCTTGTATTTTGCAGGTGTTTTATTTATTGGTGGTTTTTTTAGATGTTGACTATTGTACTTTCAGAGCTGTATTATTGATCAATGTTTGTTCTTGTGTGATGTATTAGATTTGTGATATTTTGTTTCGTAAATTCATTCCTGTGGCATTGCTTCGTTTATCAGATAGCTATTCATTCTCATTGGACTGTGATCGATTAGCTTTTGCATGGGGCATATTTATAGTGAGGAACCCCATAAGGATAACAATCACTTAATTAATTGTAGTTTCAGTATAAGGTCACAGTGGTCATTGTTTGCTAACTAACTGAAATATAGTAGAGTTATTAAATTAGTACCACAAAGTTATTTTAATTCTACAAATTATTAGTTTTATAAGATATAGAATTTTTTGCGATAACCACTTTGTAAAACATGTTTCTTCTCTTATCTTTTTTTGCTTTTGCGGGTTGTGCATTGTAATTTTCTGCTTTATAATACTGATGTTATTTCATGTTCTTTTTTAATTGCTGTGGCACCTTTGCTATTTTCATAAATTTTGCTTGTTAATAAACAGTCATAAATTTTCGTGTGATCAGTTGGCTCTTGCAATGAGCAAATACTGGTGAACTCCATAAGGGTAACAACCAGAAATTGTTTTCATATTAATTGTTTTTACTTGCTGACCGAATTAGGTCTACACTATCTTTTAAATAGGTGTCACAGATTGTGTTCTTTTTTTCTGTTTGAAATTAGTAGATTTTAAAGATTTGTTGAAATTATTGTGTTTTAGCAAGTAGCTGGTGACCTCTTGCCTTTTCTTTACACTTTTGGTTTAAGTTGGGTGTGAGAAGCCTGCTTGGGAATGTCCTAGCATGGCCAGAAAATTCCCTGCACAGTCTTTTCCCAGAGCGTTGGGGTTATGAAAGGTCTCTGTTGGATTCCTTTCATGTTAATTTCTTAAATCTGTTGTCATTTACGGCATAAATTCCTCTTCTAAATTTACTGTGGCGTTTCTGACTATCTGGGAGGAGACTGAGTAGTGGAACGTGTTACTTTTACACATAAACAAGAACGATCTGTCACACTACTACACTTTAAAACACAGTTTATATGTCATTCATGTCACACAGTCTCATACGGAACCTACATCCGCTTTCTTTTATATACTGTACATGATAAGATACTGTCATCCCCCTTCCCTTCTGTGTGAGAGGATGAATGAGCAAATGTATTTCTAGTTGCATGCTTGAGGGTAGCTTTCTAAAACCAAAGAGGTTTCTATCCTTAGTATGGTCCTGTCCGTCCTTTGTCATGTTGGTATAGGAAGCTGCCCCTCTGGCCACTTCCGTTTGTATTTGTGAGCCACCCCTCAGGAACGGACCACGTCAGTCTGTCCGTGGCGAGCGTCTGAAGTGGTAAGATCTCCGGCTAAGCGCGTGTCTGCTAAGTCCGTAGGACAATGGATTTCTTAAGTTCAGACTAACTGAAAACTTAATCACCTTTATTTCAAGTTTAGCTCTAAAATATCTAATGTTATCTTAAATTGCAGCGCATTGTAATTCTCGTGTGAAGTTCAGAATATATTCCGGTAGTTGCTTTGTCACTACTTTGTGAGTAAAGTGGAACCACGTGTTGATCAGTAACTCTAACTAAGTTCATCAATCTTAAATGCGAATGTGCGTGAGATTATAACGTCTCGTCTTGACAATATTTTTCAATATAGCAACTTTATGTTCAACCCACGTGGGGTGTACTTTGTGAAACCAGTACCACGTGCTTATACAATTGTTTGACCCATCAGGTTAATAGTAAGACGATAGTAACCAGTTCGAGGTTTTTCTTTTGTAAATTGCTTTTCGATCTAATTTATTTTAATTATCAAAATTATTGTGGAGTTACACTCTTTGTGTAAACCAAGTTGACCACTTGAAGCATGTGGTGTAATCATCAAAGTAGCCCTCAGTTATTCTTTTCGGGAAGATTTCACAAAGAGTTAATATGAATTTAGTATACCAGTGTGTGGTAATTACATGACGGACAGGATTGTGCTACGAACGTAACTTCTTTGGGTGAAAATTGAATCAATTGGTAGTGGTTAATTTTCTCTTGCATATGTTTCAACGTTCTTTGTGTGTTGTTTTATGAATGCAGTGTTGTATGTAGTCTCCCAATCTTGGCTCCATATTTGATGTGTTCCATAAGATTACAATCTCACATTTTCACAATCCTAAATAAGGCACCAGTTTAGTTAGGATTCAAGTTTAATATGCTGAAATTTCAATCATCAATGTTAAAATAAATTTCCAAATATAAACTGATTTATTTCTTTTTACTTAAATTCTCTTTTATATATATATATATCACCGGTTGTCGTATGACTATTAAAAGATTATAATTAATGTTAGGTTCAAATGGCTCTGAGCACTATGTGACTTAACTTCTGAGGTCATCAGTCGCCTAGAACTTAGAACTAATTAAACCTAACTAACCTAAGGACATCACACACATCCATGCCCGAGGCAGGATTCGAACCTGCGACCATAGCGGTCGCCCGGTTCCAGACTGTAGCGCCTAGAACCGCACAGCCACTTCGGCCGGCAATTAATGTTAGTCTGGTTAGGAATTTGGTAAGCTAGACTGGATACCTGGTGAAACAGTTGCTCAGTAATGCAAGGTTAACTTCCCCAGACAGCTCACAGCTTTTAACCCGCTTTTATTGTCTATCTGCACCGCTTTCATAGCAAATTAAAGCAACAACGTTACAGTGTGTGTGTGCTGGTATCACTGGATTGCTGGCTGTGTGCCTGCGTGTCAGTGTTTTGTTGTTGTTGGGTACTTTGTTGTGGTGCACCTGTGTTCCCACTCCTGTTACCTCGTGGTCGCTTACGCCTTCTCTGGGTTTTTGGTTCTGGGGGTCCTTGTGTAAGTGTGTCTTCCTGTGTGTCGTGTGTAGGTTCGCAGGCAGTGGCTTCAGGGGTTGGGGTTGTGTTGTTTTTGGGGACGAGTGTTGGTACCGGTGTGGCTGTAGTGTTGCGTGTTGGCTGAGACGACTGTGTTGTCGCAGCGGTTGTGTTAGGTGCGTGTGCTGGGCGCAGAGGTTCCGCGGCCTGCTCCGCTCCTCCAGGCCGTGTAGCCATGGCGAACGATACTCCGTTCCTTACAGGGTTTGGTGCGGGCCTCGGACGTGTTATGACGTTGGGTGGCTTCGATTTTTGATTTTTGCGCCTCTGCGCCTCTTTGTACGCGTCGCAGCCCCTGTAGTTGGCCGCATGGCCTTGGCCACAGTTGGCGCAACGGCGCATGTTTTCGTGGATTAGTGTGCACGCGTTGGATGCGTGTTTGCCAGCGCATCCGCGGCAGCGGGGTGCCAGGCCGCAGCGGAGGGCCGAATGACCGAACCGCTGGCGGTTGTTGCATTGTTGGGGGACTTGTGGCGGTTCGTATATCTCTACCCTTACGTCCATCCGCAGAAGGCTTTTCATCTGCAGAAGGCCGCGGGAGGCGGCCGTGTCGGCCATCTCGACCAGGTAGTGTGGTAGACTATGGTGGGAGCGGAAGCCCGTCACCCTGGAAGCACTTTTGTAGTCGAATCCTAGGAAGTTGAGCGCCGCTTGTACTGTAGTGTTTGGGGTACTGGGGTCCACTCCATTTACCAAATACTGCTGTGTTCGTTCATCAGCAGTCCTGTACGTATAATGTTCGATCCCCTTTTCTTTGAGGAAGATAAGGAGATCTTTATATTCGTTGTTAGTTGACACGTACAGTGAGGCCAAGTAAAGCGTGGCAATATTCGCATATGGGCCACAAAAAATCCTTGTGTTACACTGGATATGAAAGAGATTCTTCAAAGATGCTTGTCTTCTATGCGGTTTCACTTACTAAAGGGTACGGGCTCTACTTTTTTCCTCGGAAAACTGACGTATAAAATGTACCTACCCACATTGCAAGATTGTTTGTTTGCTAATCATATAGCCGACATATCAGACTTCATGTTGCAATAAGACGCAGCTCCGCCTCATTGGCGTTCAATAGTGCGTCGCCATCAGACAGAAGATGCAATGTGTCAGTTTTGAATGCAAGGTGGAGTACGGATTTAGTTCGCATCAGCTCATTATCGTGTGACAAAGCAGCTTTTATAATGTTTCATTACTAAGTGGTAATTCTTAATGTGAGTATATGTTTGTTGTATTTACGATAGTGTAGAAAGAATAAGTTGTGAGATACTACGTCACGGTAGTGGGCGAGACCAAGGATGATCACACGCCGCGCTGCCGTGTGGGAAAGACGCAGAGGAGCAGTCGACGAGCTGGCCGCTATCCGACGACGAAATGGCCACGAGCGAAAATATATTAATTGTTGAAAGTGTCGTTAACGCAGCTCATTTACTAGTGTTAAAGGTTCCAAATGGTGTCATACGAGGGTTGTTTTTTAAGTAAGGGCCGTTCGCGCACATAGTCCCGTAGTTCGCGCGGACGCCGCAACAAGCCACCGCACCACTTTCCGGCATCCTTCCCGTTCACACTGATCCAAGTTGCAGCTCTGTAGCTGACGTGTACGCATCGCTGTGCTACTTTATAATGTTTACGATTATTGAATCGCCCGCCGCGTGTGAGATACGGTCAGTGATACGTTTTTTGACCGCGAGAAGCCTATCAGCTGCAGAAATTCATCGTCAGTTAACAGAAGTTTATGGCTTGAATGCAATGAGTGAAGGTAAAGTGCGTCAATGGGTTAGAGAGTTTAAAAATGGCCGTCAAAACGTCCATGACGAAGAACGCTCAGGCCGGCCCTCTGTGATCACTGATGATTTGGTGGCTGCAGTCGAAACAAAGATTCGTGAGGACAGAAGATTCACAATTTCCACTCTTTCTTTGGAATTTCCACAAGTTTCAAGATAGGTTTTGTACAAAATTGTGTCTGAAAACCTAAACTTTAAGAAACTGTGTTCTCGGTGGGTACCTAGACTCCTCACAGAGGACCACAAAGGGAAGAGATTTGCCACTTCATTGGACTTTTTGATTCGTTACGAGGAAGAAGGGGATGACATGTTGAGTCAAATTGTCACTGGAGATGAAACATGGGTATCTCATATCACTCCCGAAAGCATCACCCGTCAAGGTCAAAGCCAAACAGACGCTTTCAAAGCGCAAGATTATGGCAACTGTGTTCTGGGACCGGCGCGGTGTTTTGCTAGTGGACTTTATGCCACGAGGAACGACAATCAACTCAGATGCCTACTGTACAACTCTAAAGAAGCTCCGCAGAGCAATTCAAAACAAAAGGCGCGGCATGCTGACAAAAGGAGTTTTGCTCCTGCACGATAACGCTAGGCCTCACACATCTCAAAAGACTCGGGATTTGATTGATTCTTTTGGCTGGGAAGTTTTGGACCATGCACCATACATCCCCGACCTTGCTCCTAGCGATTTTCACCTTTTCCAGTACCTGAAACACCATCTTGGCGGGCAGCGCTTCAATGACGACGATGAAGTGAAAGCGGCCGTGAACTCTTGGCTGTCGGAGCAGAGGGAATTAAAAACTTTGTTGTACGGTATGACAAGTGCTTAAATAAACAAGGCAACTATGTAGAAAAATAGGTAAAAGTGTGTAGAATCAGAAAATAAAAGTTTTTTTACAAAAGTATTTGTATCTTTTTTTAAAAATAAAAACGGCCCTTACTTAAAAAACAACCCTCGTATGTATTACATATACTCTGGTTTTTTAATTACGGCAAGAATAGGAGCCACTGCTACCGTAAGTAAGGTTAAGGCTGTGGTGGGAAGGAGATTAGGGTTTAACATCCCGTAGACAACGAGGTCATTAGAGACAGAGCGCAAGCTCGGATTAGGTAAGGATGGGGAAGGAAATCGGCCGTGCCATTTCAACGGAACCGTCCCGGCATTTGCCTGAAGCGATTTAGGGAAATCACGGGAATCCTAAATCAGGATGACCGGACGTGTGTTTGAACCGTCGTCCCTCCGAATGCGAGTCCAGTGTGCTAACCACTGCGCTACCTCACTCGGTACAGCTGTGGTGTAGAATCCTTAGGTAGGCTAATTTGAAGCAGATTTGCGGGAGGAAATTATTGGATGCTCATGTTTGGAGAGAATTTGGATTTTCGGTCGTCACAATTTGGATTGATAACTGACATTGACGCCGGACGCTGTGTCTGAGCGGTTCTAAGCGCTTCAGTCCGGAACCAAAGCGCTGCTGCGGTCGCAGGATCGATTCCTGCCACGGGCATGGATGTGTTTGATGTCCTTAGGTTAGTTAGGTGTAAGTAGTTCTAAGTCTAGCGGACTGATGACCTCAGATGTTCCATAGTGCTTAGCGCCATTTGAACCATTTTTTGAACTGATATAGACAGTTTGGATTACTGACTTAACTAGTCGTAAAGTCGAATGTTACGGAAGTTGTTTAGCATTGGTTGTAAGCTGCTGAGCAATTGAGCTCATTAAGCTTATAGAAGAAGAAATTGGCATTTTGTACAAAGAGCATGGGTAATTATGAATGGCTTTAAGTGAAGCATATTGTAGAGAAACATTGATGCATAGTTGGTGAGATGTCTGGCCGGTCCAGGTTTGCAGTTGACTTGTGTTCGACGCACTAGTTAGGTTAGAGGTGTCGTTTGGTATTAGAGTGAGATGCTGTCTGGGGCACGATGTCACTCACAGAGTTTTCGGTTTGGTATAACAGAGTCGAGGTGAATGATATCGGACTTCCGATTAATTATCCGAATTGTGACACAGATCCCCTTTGTGATTAGATTGTCACTTCTTACGGGGGAAATGCTGAGCGACCTTGTTCGAAGTATTCTATGTGCCGGAAGGATAAACTCAGGAGCGGAGGAACAGATTTTAATAATTCAAACATGTAAGGTTACTCTCCACTTGTAACTCAATGACAACTCACTTGAAACATTAGCCTCCTTACAGAATTACAAAAATTTTTTATCAGAAAATACGCTGGAAAACTTCGTGGCACGGTGTCAGGGAGTAGTCGGATAGAACAACAACAGAAAATAGATTTAAATCCAAGAGTAAACGTGCACAAGGAGAAACTAGTCTCACATGAAACGCAGCGCTCCTAGTGGCCACGCGCTGAACGACTCGATAGCGATTCACTTGCTATGCATGTCTCTGGACAACTTTGCTCGGAACAGAATATGGGGCTTGAAGCGGAGGCTTAACGCCCTCTGCGCGGAGAAACAAGCGTAACTTCCGGTATGCCCCAGGGCAGTGTAATAGGTCCGCTGCTTTTTACGATTTACATAAACGCTCTGGTTGATGGTATTGACAGCGGCCTGAGACTGTTTGCCGATGATGCTGTAGTCTACAGGAAAGTAGTATCACACGAAAGTTGTGAACAAATCAATGAGGATTTGCAGAAAATAAATGCGTGTTGTAATGACTGGCAGTTATCTCTCAATATTAGTAAGTGTAACCTACTGCTTATGACAAGGTGAAAATACCCATTAATGTACGAGTACAAAATAAATGCCCAGTCTTTGGAAGCGGTAACGTCCGTCAAGTATCTGGGTGTGACTATTCGAAATGAACTCAAATGGAATGATCAGATCACACAAGTAACGGGTAAGGCGAACTCTGATTGCGGTTTATTGGTAGAATTCTGAAGCGACTGCAGTCCTTCAACAAAGGAAATAGCTTACAATATGTTAGTTCGTCCAGTCTTGGAGTATTGTTCGTCTGCATGGGACCCTTACCAGTTGCGTCTGATTCAAGAGATTGAGAAGGTCCAAAGAAGAGCGGCAAGATTCATGACTGGTACATTTAGCCATCATGAGAGCGTTACAAATCACATAGAAAGTTTGAAGTGGGACACACTTGGAGATAGACGGCGCGCTAAACAGAAGGGGCTGCTCACTAAATTCCGAAATCCGATCTTCACCGAGGATGTAGAGCATACATTATTACCACCAACTTTCAAATCGCGCAATGATCACCATTCAAAGATAAGGGAAATAAGAGCTCGTACTGATGCGTTCAGACAGTCGTTTTTCCCTCGCGCGATCCGCAAGTGGAACAGAGGGAGGAAATATGATTTTGGCGCGAATTGTGCCCTCAGCCACACACCGCTTGGTGGCTAGCGGAGTATATATGTAGATATTAGATGTAGAGCATCACATGAGTACAATGCTCGAGGTCTTCGTTCATAAAGTATTGCGCTGTACGGTGTCGCACACGCTGTCATAAAGTATTGCAATGTACGATGTCGCACACGCTGTCTTAAATGCCGTAAAAAATTTGGTTGATATTGAACCGACCGTTCACGGTTATTTCCGTGTCAACAAAGTCACCAGGCAGGTTCAATGTTCCGCCGTATACTAATTCTGCTGCTGATACGTTGACGTCCAACTTGAAAGCTGTCCGTAAACCGGGTAATACCACGGGGAGTGCCGACGTCCAAGATTCGTCATGGCATATTAACACTGCTTTCAGACAATGGTGCTAACACTCTATCATCCCGTTGCAGGCGGTGTTGGCTCGTGGTCCTGTGAAGTGTATTTCCACATAACTTGGCCAGCTGGGTGAACAAGACTGATTCAAACTGGCGCCTGTGGTCGGTAGTGATATGCAGTGGGCACACAAATCTTGCGAAAGTAGAAGCTAACGTCTCGGCTGTGATTTTGTCCGTCGATACTGCTTCAGGCGACTAGGTATCACGATGAATCATGGTCAGTAAATACAACTAAATGCCTGAGGTGGGAACCGGGCCAACCACGTCCAAAAGCACATAGGCGAAACTTGTGGTGGTATCCGTAAAATTGCCAGTTGGGGCACATACTTGTGGAGAAATCCTGCAGCACTGTCACTTGAGACCTGTTCCACTCACAGCAGTCTTTCTGCACGCTGGGAACACGTAGCGCTGAGAGACCCGACTGAAGGTTGTCGCATACCTGGATAGGACAACTCATGTATTATGTTAAAAGCTTGCCTTCTGAACGCTAGCAGCAGGAAAGGACGAGGTTGACCACACGAGACATCACAGAACAGACGTGTATCTTCTCCTGGGCCATTCATGAGCTGTAATTTCAGTGCTGATGCAAGGTCGTTGACAAACGCAGTGATCTGCTTGTCTTCCTACTGCGCTTGTGTAAGTTCGAAAAAATCTATTGGACTCGAGACACTGCTGACCCGCGACAGACAGTCCGCAACGACATTGTTGATTCTGGATATGTGTCTAATGTCTGTCACGAACTGGGCCTCAAATTCGAGTTGATTAAATTGCCTGGGTAAGTAGTTGGCACTATTCTGCTTGAATGCAAATGTCAAGGGCTTGTGGTGTGTATAGATTGTAGAAACTCGCACTTCGACTTGCGGAAGAAAATATCTGACTGCCTGGCACGCGGTCGTATGTACTACATGTCCTTTGTGAAGGCGACATTTTGTGGGAGTAATAGGCCATTGGCTGTCAGGCTTTCCCCACCAACTGTTGGAGTGCCACACCGATGGCTGTCTGGCTCGCATCCACGACAATAGTTAGAGGTACATCAGACTAAAAGGGCTGAGTAAGCCGTGCTCTTCTTTGCAGCCTGGAATGCAGAGCACATCTCATCTGCCCAATGAACAAAGGATTTGCTATTTACATTAGTAGCCGTAAATGTTGCCGTCAAAAGTTCCTGTAACTCTGCCGCACGAGAATGTGCAGCCTGCAGAAATTAAGCATACCCAAGAAACATCGTAATTCCTTGACTGTAGCTGGTCTGTGTAGGTGTAGTATTGCCTCTACCTTCTCAGTTAGAGGAAGGGACCCCCAGCTGAGATATTATGACTAAGAGACGCCACTTCTAGGTGCTCATAAACACACTTGGGTACGTTCAGTACGAATCCGTATTGTTCTAGTCATCTGAAGACCTTAAACAGGTGCTGTTGATGTTCTGAATTGGCGGAGAGCACCAAGACATCGTCGAGGTATGGAAGCAGAACGGTAGTCCCTGGAGAAGGAAATCTATAAATTTCTGCCTCGTCTGAGTTGGGTTGCGTAAGCCGAAGGTCATAAATATGCTTTCGTATAAACCAAAAGGCGTGATTACGGTGGTCATCGGAATGTCTTCTGCAGCTACAGGTATTTTGTGTGAGCTTTTGTGCAGTCCAAGACGGTAATAATGGTGGGAGCAGGTAGCGTGTAAGTAAAGTCCCTTAACAGCAGTACAGGATATCTGTCAGGAACTGTTCGAGTGGTAAGTGCGCCGCATGGACGCCAGGCTCCAACTTTCTTTGACACGATGTGCAATGCCGATGACAAGGGGCTTTTAGATGGCCCTATTATGCCTTCCCGTAATGTTGAATCAAATTCGGCCTTCGCAATTGCTGAACGATTTGGAGCCTGCACGCCACAGGGTGTCTGCAGCGTCTGTCTCATCGGCCTGCGACATCGGCATCCCGCATGACAGAACAGAGATGCGGGGTGCCTTCATCACGGCGAGTGAAACCAAAGAAAGTTTTTTTATGGTACGACCGAGACCGCTGCTGGAGACGAATACACAGCCTCGTGTCTCAGCCAACGATCGTCAGGGCACGCTACGCGAGCACCGCGGATCGACAGCAGCGCCAGAGATCGCGATCAACAAGCGAACTGTTTTCCTACGCCACTCACGCGATCGAAAATAGTCCGAGAAGATCCATCCGCCAACCGGCCTTATAAGCCCGCGCACCTCTACCCAAAAGGCAGTTCGACACTCCGCCCGAGTTTGTAGGGATCTGACACCCTGGCCGCAACATCCACGCAACATCCACGTACCACACAAGCGGCTCGTAGTGAAATTGCGTGCTTATGGAATATCGTCTCAGTTATGTGACTGGATTTGTGATTTCCTGTCAGAGAGCTCACAGTTCGTTGTAATTGACGGAAAGTCATTGAGTAAAACAGAAGTCATTTCTGGCGCTCCCCGAGATAGTGTTATAGGCTCTTTGTTGTTCTTTATCTACACTCCTGGAAATTGAAATAAGAACACCGTGAATTCATTGTCCCAGGAAGGGGAAACTTTATTGACACATTCCTGGGGTCAGATACATCACATGATCACACTGACAGAACCACAAGCACATAGACACAGGCAACAGAGCATGCACAATGTCGGCACTAGTACAGTGTATATCCACCTTTCGCAGCAATGCAGGCTGCTATTCTCCCATGGAGACGATCGTAGAGATGCTGGATATAGTCCTGTGGAACGGCTTGCCATGCCATTTCCACCTGGCGCCTCAGTTGGACCAGCGTTCGTGCTGGACGTGCAGACCGCGTAAGACGACGCTTCATCCAGTCCCAAACATGCTCAATGGGGGACAGACCCGGAGATCTTGCTGGCCAGGGTAGTTGACTTACACCTTCTAGAGCACGTTGGGTGTCACGGGATACATGCGGACGTGCATTGTCCTGTTGGAACAGCAAGTTCCCTTGCCGGTCTAGGAATGGTAGAACGATGGGTTCGATGACGGTTTGGATGTACCGTGCACTATTCAGTGTCCCCTCGACGATCACCAGTGGTGTACGGCCAGTGTAGGAGATCGCTCCCCACACCATGATGCCGGGTGTTGGCCCTGTGTGCCTCGGTCGTATGCAGTCCTGATTGTGGCGCTCACCTGCACGGCGCCTAACACGCATACGACCATCATTGGCACCAAGGCAGAAGCGACTCTCATCGCTGAAGACGACACGTCTCCATTCGTCCCTCCATTCACGCCTGTCGCGGCACCACTGGAGGCGGGCTGCACGATGTTGGGGCGTGAGCGGAAGACGGCCTAACGGTGTGCGGGACCGTAGCCCAACTTCATGGAGACGGTTGCGAATGGTCCTCGCCGATACCCCAGGAGCAACAGTGTCCCTAATTTGCTGGGAAGTGGCGGTGCGGTCCCCTACGGCACTGCGTACGATCCTACGGTCTTGGCGTGCATCCGTGCGTCGCTGCGGTCCGGTCCCGGGTCGACGGGCACGTGCACCTTCCGCCGACCACTGGCGACAACATCGATGTACTGTGGAGACCTCACGCCCCACGTGTTGAGCAATTCGGCGGTACGTCCACCCGGCCTCCCGCATGCCCACTATACGCCCTCGCTCAAAGTCCGTCAACTGCACATACGGTTCACGTCCACGCTGTCGCGGCATGCTACCAGTGTTAAAGACTGCGATGGAGCTCCGTATGCCACGGCAAACTGGCTGACACTGACGGCGGCGGTGCACAAATGCTGCGCAGCTAGCGCCATTCGACGGCCAACACCGCGGTTCCTGGTGTGTCCGCTGTGCCGTGCGTGTGATCATTGCTTGTACAGCCCTCTCGCAGTGTCCGGAGCAAGTATGGTGGGTCTGACACACCGGTGTCAATGTGTTCTTTTTTCCATTTCCAGGAGTGTATATAAACGATTTGGGAGACAATCTGAGCAGCCGTCTTCGGTTGTTTGCAAATGACGCTGTCTTTTATCGACTAATAAAGTCACCAGTAGATCAAAACAAACTGCAAAACGATTTAGAAAAGATATCTGAATGGTGCGAAAAGTGGCAGTTGACCCTGAATAACAAAAAGTGTGAGGTCGTCGACAAGAGTATTAAAAGGAACTCGTTAAACCTCGGTTACACGATAAATCAGTCTAATTTAAATGCCGTAAATTCAGCTAAATACCTAGGTATTACAATTACGAACAACTTAAATTGGAAGGAACACATAGAAAATGTTGTGGGGTAGACTAACCAAAGACTGCGTTTTATCGTTTTATTGGCAGGACACGTAGAAAATGTAACAGACCTACTAAGGAGACTGCCTACACTACGCTTGTCCGTTCTCTTTTAGAATACTGCTGCGCGGTGTGGGATCCTTACCAGATAGGACTGACGGAGTACATCGAAAAAGTTCAAAGAAAGGCAGTACGTTTTGTACTATCGCGAAATCTGGGAGAGAGTGTCACAGAAATGATACAGGATTTGGGATGGATATCATTAAAAGAAAGGCGGTTTTCGTTGCGACGGAATCTTCTCACGAAATTCCAATCACCAACTTTCTCCTCCGAATGCGAAAATATTTTGTTGACACCGACCTACATAGGGCGGAACGATCACCACGATAAAATAAGGGAAATCAGAGCTCGTACAGAAAGATATAGGTGTTCATTCTTTCCGCGCGCGATACGAGATTGGAATAATAGAGAATTGTGAAGGTGGTTCGATTAACCCTCTGCCAGGCACTTGAATGTGATTTGCAGAGTATCCATGTAGATGTAGATATAGATGCAGACACCCTGTCTGCCGGTAGTCCCGGATCGTCAGTAGTGGCAGATACGGGATGCAACGTTGGTCTGGTCTCACTGGACAGATTTGTGGTAATGCTATGCCAACCACTCTCTAGTAGCTTTGTTTCCGTTTGTTGTTCGGTGGACTTTCTCGAGAGAGAAAACTGTGAGTAAAACATTTTATTTTGTATTCATCTATTATAAGATCCGAAGTGAGATCCATACTTGGTTTATTGCTTAAATTGTGTGTGTGTTTTTTTTTACTATTTTGTCGACATCAGCAATGTTCTGGTTTATTTGATTTTTTCCAATAAAAACAAATTGAGGAATATCGTCAGCGTTTTGTCTCTGCTACCGCAGATACAGCTGGGTCCGTCCGCTGTTCTAATATGGTGCACTGTATCGCGTGGTATACGTCTCGGGGCACCGGGTAACCTGGTCAAATTCGGGTAGTGACTCAGCAATGTAGCGTCTTCACCGCCGGAAGCCTGTGAACTGCTGCACTGCGGTGGAATACGGTGACGGCGAGGCAGACGACGATGTCCACCAAGCGTGCATTCCCAACCTCGGGCAGTAAGCGATAGTGCGCCAGGACATCTCCTCCACCGATGGCATCTGTGACCTCCGCGACGGTGAAATGCCACGTGTAAGGACGGCGCAGTCCAAGGTTAAGCTTCAACCACAAGTGCCATACGTTGCTATTCAAGAGTTGTTAGCAGGTGTCAGAAGAAAATCGGTTAGCCGCCGACGACGATGCATAGACGTTCGACGCAATATACACTACTGGCCATCAAAATTGCTACACCAAGAAGAAATGCAGATGATAGACAGGTATTCATTGGACAAATTTGTTATACTAGAACTGACATGTGATTACATTTTCACGCAATTTGGGTGCATAGATCCTGAGAAATCAGTACCCAGAACAACCACCTCTGGCCGTAATAACGGCCTTGATACGCCTGGCCATTGAGTCAAACAGAGCTTGCATGGCGTGTACAGGTACAGCCGCCCATGCAGCTTCAACACGATACCACAGTTCATCAAGAGTAGTGACTGGCATATTGCGACGAGCCAGTTGCTCGGCCACCATTGACCAGATGTTTTCAATTGGAGAGAGATCTGGAGAATGTGCTGGCCAGGCCAGCAGTCGAACATTTTCTGTATCCAGAAAGGACCTGCAACATGCGGTCGTGCATTATCCTGCTGAAATGTAGGGTTTTGCAGGGATCGAATGAAGGGTAGAGCCACGGGTCGTAACACATCTGAAATGTAACTTCCACTATTCAAAGTGCCGTCAATGTGAACAAGAGGTGACCGAGACGTGTAACCAATGGCACCCAATACCATCACGCCGGATGATACGCCAGTATGGCGATGACGAATACACGCTTCCAATGTCGCCGAACATGGATGCTACCATCATGATGCTGTAAACAGAACCTGGATTCATCCGAAAAAATGACGTTTTGCCATTCGTGCACCCAGGTTCGTCGTTGAGTACACCACCGCAGGCGCTCCTGTCTGTGATGCAGCGTCGAGGGTAACCGCAGCCATGGTCTCCAAGCTGATAGTCCATGCTGCTGCAAACGTCGTCGAATTGTTCGTGCAGATGGTTGTTGTCTTGCAAACGTCCCCATCTGTTGACTCAGGGATCGAGACGTGGCTGCACGATCCGTTACAGCCATGCGGATAAGATGCCTTTCATCTCGACTGCTAGTGATACGCGGCCGTTGGGAACCAGCACGGCGTTCTGTATTACCCTCCTGAACCCACCGATTCCATATTATGCTAACAGTCATTGGATCTCGATCAACGCGAGTAGCAATGTCGCGATACGATAAACCACAATCGCGATAGGCTACAATCCGACCTTTATCAAAGTCTGAAACGTGATGGTACGCATTTCTCCTCCTTACACGAGGCATCACAACAGCGTTTCACCAGGCAACGCCGGTCAATTGCTGTTTGTGTATGAGAAATCGGTTGGAAACTTTCCTCGTGTCAGCACGTTGTAGGTGTCGCCACCGGCGCCAACCTTGTGTGAATGCTCTGAAAAGCTGATCATTTGCATGTCACAGCATCTTCTTCCTGTCGGTTAAATTTCGCGCCTGTAGCACCTCATCTTCGTGGTGTAGAAATTTTAATGGCCAGTAGTGTACTAAGGTCTCCTGGTAATTTTCTGCCGGACCCTTGATCGGTTACAAACAGGCGCTTAGAGGATGTTTGGCAGTCAGCTGCGCCTACTACAGACTTCCAGCAGCATTTGGGAACGAACAAGGTACTGAATTCTTCGTCACCTGATCATCAAACCAGTGGTGGTTCTAACATATCTGTGTGTCGTTCGATTGAGTCGTGGGGCGACCAGCGGACCCACTCGAACGTCGTCGGTATCCTCTACTGTTTTCGGCGCCGTCGCGTGATAACTGTGCGCCGTCTTGGACGCAGAACATTTCGACTTTCGCTACAATCGAGTTAAGCTCTTGCCGTGCTACCATTGACGCGGTTGTTGTCCATCTTGAATGCGGTCAGCTAACCCTGCAAACGGCGTCCAGCAGCATATCAGTCTGCGAGGCGACGATTTCCTTGATCTGTGGTGGCAAGCGGCTACTCCATAATATGGGTAGCAACGTACTGTTCCTGTGTAAACTTTACTGCGCAGATGACGCAACTACTGCGATGGCTTCCTATCGCCGATCTCTTCCTGTGTTAACACTTGCCTAATGCGATCTTCGTGGGAGGCAGCAAAAGTCGTATCAATTCTGTCTTGAGTTTAGTGTACGATTTCGCCTCGGTTGGCGCGGTAATGATGTCTCGTACCTCGGCTGCAGATCTGTGGTCCAGCTGACATACGATAAGGGCGGATTTAGTCTCGTCGGCCGTTATTCCCGCGCAGCAGAAACTTGCCTCTGCTTGCGCAAACCAAAGGACAGGGCTGTCTGGCCAGAAAGGCGTTAGATGAACTGCTAAAATTGAAACGGCGTACTCTTCGACCATTGCGCGATTCACTGAGAGTGTGACTCAGTACTGTTCGTCCCGATTACATCGGGGTCACCACTCGTCGGTTCTTGAAGGGGAAATGCTGTCCTAGTCTTGTTGGAGGTGTTCTATAAGTAGAGGAAATACACTGAGGAAAGGAAGAACGAATTTTATTAATTCAAACACGTAAGGCTACTCTCCACGTGTAATTCCAAGATAACTCAGCTGCAGTGTTAGTGTCTTTGCAGAATTACAGTTTTTTATCACAAAAAAACTATGGAAAACTTTGCTGAACGATGTCAGAGAATAGTCGAAAAGAAAAACAGCAGAAAATAAATGTCCGCAGCTCGTGGTCGTGCGGTAACGTTTTCGCTTCCCGCACCCGGGTTCCCGGGTTCGATTCCCGGCGGGGTAAGGGATTTTCTCTGCTTCGTGATGACTGGGTGTTGTGTGATGACCTTAGGTTAGTTAGGTGTAAGTAGTTCTAAGTTCTATGGGACTGATGACCATAGATGTTAAGTCCCGTAGTGCTCAGAGCCATTTGAACAGAAAATAAATTTAAATCAAAGAGTAAACGTGGACAAGGAGAAACGAATCGCACGTGTAACGCAATGCTGATGGTGGCTACGCGCCGAACTACTCGATAGCGATTAACTAGGCACGCACGTGCGACACTGCGCAGCACTGCACTTCGCGCGAGCGCGTGTAGGCTGACGCATAGGGCGCTACAAGCTCATTTGCTGTGTAGCGATTGATAATTTTATTTAGAACCATTGTGACGATAAGTGAACAGAGTTAGCCACTGATTAAAGTAATTGTTCAACGAGTGACCATCGGAATTAATTTGGGCAAAAGAGTCGTGGTACTTAGAAGCCAACGCCTGAAGAGGTCTAGCTGTGTGAATCACGGATTAAGGTTAAGGCATAAAGTGTCAGTGGTGACGTAGTGATTTCTTTTACGTCAATTTTTAATTGAATTTGGTTAGACTTCTGTGTACTGCTTTTTGGGGTGTGAGTCACTCGTTGTTAGCTGCATACCATTGTCTGTAATCTTGATGATTCGATAGACCACGTGTGACAAACTTAGTAGAAAATGTTTTAGGGAAGCCACTGCTATTAATTAATGTTGGCGTGACGTATTGAACCGTAGGTCTTGCTAGTGTTGATTACTTAGTGGTATCTTAAAAGTATATAGTAATTCCGTAAACAATAACCCCAAGCAATTGTAGTAAGGATTTTTCCCCTTATGAGTAAATAATGGGTAATTTCAGTACCTTATCCGAACCTTGTCTTCTCAGAAAGAATGACCTCATCGTAGCCACGTTACGTTTAATGATGCTGCTGTAGGTCTATATCGTTTGTAGTGTGTAGTGTAGAGTGATCAAGGTGCGCTTTACTGCAGGGTACGAATATTTATTTGATGTCTGTTGTCAATTGGGTATCTATTTTGACGACTGACATTCAGCATTTCCGGCTCTTGCATCAGTGTAACCTGTGGGCTGTCAGCAACAACAACATACCAGTCGTATATTCGATGGTACGGGCTTTCAAATATAGAAGTGAAATGAGTGGCCCTCCACTACGTACCCTCCGACTCAGAGCTGAAATATTAAAAGTGGTTTCGTTGTCTAGGCGCTGAGGATACGTAGTTGCCGCATTAAAAACCAAATACTGCTGAGTCTACAGTATACAGTATGAATATACACATGAATCGAATGGTTCCCATCACTCGGCAATTGCGAATTTTCAACGTAACATAGACATTTATAAATGAAAGATTGCAATTAGATAAATTCTGCAGGTACTATTTTAACGACTTTTCATTACGAGTACGATAGCATAAGTACCTTTAAGAATGCCCTTTATTACTGTAAAACACTTATTTAAATCGATGGTCCAGCAATTAAATAAAATATAAGTTGAATAACAGGGAAACAATAGATTCCTACTTCACGTAATTAGTTATGAACAACAACATAGCTCGCGAGATACTCACTGCAATGGAGACATAGTACGCTTTTAGAAAGCGTACTATGTCTCCATTGCAGAAGTCGCGAAAGTCTCGCAAGTGCACAAGTCGGCACTACGAAATATTTCTATCTCTCGCGACCACGCGCAAACTGCTCCTCTCTCCAAGTCTTTCCCGCGACTCGCCGTCCGTCGCGCCGTACTATCCAGGACTCTCCCGCGTCCTCTCCCGTACTGTCCTGAACTCCGCTGTCCTTTCTCGAAACGATGCCCCTCCCCGACTTCCATACAGTCTCTCCACATGTCCATTTTGGAACGATCGCTGTGATTGGCTTGAGCGCTCCCGCCCTGTCTCCAAGCCAACGCACACTCACAAACATATCGAAACACATTCGAAATGCTGGATTTACATTTAAATAACGTTAAATTAAATAAATATTCTTACGGCTGCACCATAAACAAGCTCCAACACACATTATTAAATACATAAACAAATTAAATAAACATATATGAAAGGAATAGAACAGAAGTAAGCCAGCAGCCTAATGTCTTTGTGATTTCCAAAACACAGCAAATAATAGACCAATTTCTTCGTGAATAGTATATATCGGATGTAAACAAAGACATAGATGAATAAATATATTTATAAGCATGCTGCTACCGTTTTTTCGTGTAACTGTAGGGTACTTATGGCCCTTCGCGATCGATAATAATCGCCCACTTTGACTTCCAATGACTCATGTACTATTCAAGTCACATGCCTGTACTTTATACCAATTTAGTTTTCTAAAGACACGTCGATCGACAAAATCGGGTGAACCGTTTATACGAGGTGCATTCAAGTTCTAAGGCCTCCGATTTTTTTTTTCTCCGGACTGGAAAGAGAGAGAAACATGCGCATTGTTTTAAAATGAGGCCGCGTTCATTGTCAATACGTCCCAGAGATGGCAGCACCGTACGGCAGATGGAATTTTACCGCCAGCGGCGAGAATGTCAACTGTTTTAAATACTTAAAATGGCGACGTTTTCCTTACTTGAACAGCATGCAATCATTTGTTTTCTGAATTTGCATGGTGTGAAACCAATTGAAATTCATCGACAGTTGAAGGAGACATGTGGTGATGGAGTTATAGATGTGTCGAAAGTGCGTTCGTGGGTGCGACAGTTTAATGAAGGCAGAACATCGTGTGACAACAAACCGAAACAACCTCGGGCTCGCACAAGCCGGTCTGACGACATGATCGAGAAAGTGGAGAGAATTGTTTTGGGGGATCGCCGAATGACTGTTGAACAGATCGCCTCCAGAGTTGGCATTTCTGTGGGTTCTGTGCACACAGTCCTGCATGACGACCTGAAAATGCGAAAAGTGTCATCCAGGTGCGTGCCACGAATGCTGACGGACGACCACATGGCTGCCCGTGTGGCATGCTGCCACGCAACGACAGCATGAATGGGACTTTCTTTTCGTCGGTTGTGACAATGGATGAGACGTGGATGCCATTTTTCAATCCAGAAACAAAGCGCCAGTCAGCTCAATCGAAGCACACAGATTCACCGCCACCAAAAAAATTTCGGGTAACCACCAGTGCTGAAAAAATGATGGTGTCCATGTTCTGGGACAGCGAGGGCGCAATCCTTACCCATTGCGTTCCAACGGGCACTACGGTAACAGATGCATCCTACGAAAATGTTTTGAAAAACAAATTCCTTCGTGCACTGCAACAAAAACGTCCAGAAAGGGCTGCACGTGTGCTGTTTCACCAAGACAACGCACCCGCACATCGAGCTAACGTTACGCAACAGTTTCTTCGTGATAACAACTTCGAAGTGATTCCTCATGCTCCCTACTCACTTGACCTGGCTCCTAGTGACTTTTGGCTTTTTCCGACAATGAAAGACACTCCCCGTGGCCGCACATTCACCAGCCGTGCTGCTATTGCCTCAGCGATTTTCCAGTGGTCAAAAGAGACTCCTAAAGAAGCCTTCGCCGCTGCCATGGAATCATGGCGTCAGCGTTGTGAAAAATGTGTACGTCTGCAGGGCGATTACGTCGAGAAGTAACGCCAGTTTCATCGATTTCGGGTGAGTAGTTAATTAGAAAAAAAATCGGAGGCCTTAGAACTTGAATGCACCTCGTTTTTTGGAAATTCGTTGCTGGGTGTTACTTGTATAATTTATCGTCAGATACTAAACTTTAAACTAATACAGATATTGAAAAACTGATTACACCATCAGAATCGTAGTGCAAATAATGGTAATGTATACGTTTCTTTTTGAGGTATCATGATTCCTCTGGCTATCATTAATTTCTATATGAACTGTTATATGTCTGCCATTAAGGTTTCACAAAGTCCGCCATCTTTGGCACTCCCGGCATGTCCCCTTCATCGACACAGCGTCACCATGGAATTCCCTGCAACGCGGCCCCTGGACCACGTGGTCCGGCCGTAGTGCGGCATCACGCGGTTGCTAACGAGCCGCAGCTTGCCGAGCGGCCCGAGAGGTGAGCGTCAACTCTGAACTTAGAATATTTTCAAGGCGCCACTACTCGCCCGCTACCTCACAAGGGGAAGTAATAACGCCTAGCTACCTAATCCAACCTGAAGTCTAGTGAAACCTCGAACAAAAAACTTGATGAACGGTGAGAGATATCAGTTGATGTTAATCTGGGCGAGACGTCGTACATATGATACCTAATTTGGTTTGGATTCTCAAGTGATATCGGTTACATTAATCCTCAAATCTTTGGTATTGGTACCGATTGCAGTACGTACGTGGCTTGCTTGATAAAACAGTCACGACTTAAACAGTGGTTTGGTTAGTTGACGTACCATGTGTCACTCGCCAAGTTCGTGTCACCCACACGGGCACAGTACAAGGAACTTCCAAATCAGTAGATTGGGTGCTGCGCTCAGGATGAGGTGCCACTCTTTCGGTGGCCCCCACCGTCTCCTGACCTTACAGCTTGAGATTTTTGCTTTGGGTATACATGAAAGACGATGTTTACGACCACCTTCGCCGACAACATTGACTGAATTCTAAATTCTCATATCTGCACCGCTGGTGAATATTGATAGGAACATACTCCAACGTGTGTGGATCGATGTTGCCTTCCGCACAGATGTTTGTGCTGTAACACGAGGAGAGTTCAAGGAACATTGGTAATGACGTCGAAGAAACTTTAAAAGTGGTTTTTCAGACAATGTGCCATTCACAACATTTTATGTAATGTTTTGTGATATCATTCATCCAAAAACCTATGAATCGCGTGTAATCGCCTAGTATATGAAAATGTAAAAGATGGAGCCGGTTGAGGCAGTGTTGTTCTGTGGGGGACTTTAACCTGAACTTCCACGGGACCTGTGGCGGTAATCGAAGGCACCAAGGCACCTATAGAAGGCGTGAACATTACTGCCGACCACCTACAATCCTTCACACTTTATATCTCATACGACGCTGATGCCATCAAAACAGGATAACTGTCCGTGACACAAGGCCATAATAGTGGTACAGATGTTTGAGGACCATGATGCTGAACTCACGTGACTGTCTTGACCACCAAATTCGTCTGATATGAACCCGATGGAACACGTCTGGCAAGCTATCTGTGCCCACGAACCACCGAATGGACCGTAAGTAACAGAAGCCGCATGACCTGTGCCTAGGCATCTGGTGCCACAAACCTCCGGAAACCAAGCTACTACTTCTAGTGTCCCCACTACGTGTAATCGCTGTTGTATTGTGTTTATAATATGAGAGAACATAAAAATCTAAACGGAAAGGTGAACGTCGTGTTTGACCATCTTCATACACACTATATGCAGCGCACATTCTTAAATTTGATGTCAGGTTGGTATTATTAGAAATATACTGTCCTTTAATGAAATGACTGCACTAAATATTGGTAATACAAACAATTTATATTCTAGTTGTTTTTCTGTAATAATTTCAACCAGACTTCGAGTTTAGGAGTGTGTGCTCTGTAATTTACGTATTAACGTGGTCAAATGCTACTTTTCTGTATTTATAAACCTTTTAACTTGTGCCGGGTAGTAAGAATGTATGCTAGAAGCCAATAATAAATACGTTCCGACACAGTGCGCATGGACTGACCAGCACAAGAGTTGCTGCACTCACAGAGAAATGTTATAAATAATTTATTGAGTGCAATACAACCTTTGTCTTCTTGAGTGGCGGGAGTGTAGGTTGACTACACTGTTTCCCCAGAACCCCGCCTATATGCCGACCACGTAACGCGGTCTGAAACAGCACCACATCACTATTTAAGGCAGTCACTTGGTGACGACGACAACGCAGGATGTCATCGAAAAAGTTATCAATTCAACCAAACGTGGCAACAGAACCAAGAAAAGTTTATCCAAGCCTTTTTCTTGTGAGTAAATATGTTCACATACGCAGAGGTAGTACTACAGTACGTGTTATGAAAACTATTTTCTTGTTCCAGGTACATTCGCCTTCCTTTTCATTGCACTTCATCTGCTAGTTTTACAAGTCAGCGTGCCACACTTATCTACAATGGTGACTTACATGTTTGATAGACGCCATTTTTTGCTTGCTACCAATGTGCTACAGCCTGTGACAGCGAAAAGACCCCCGGGCGGCTGATCAATACGTGTGCCCTGCCCTCTAGCATTCAAAAGGCTCGCCGAAGGCTCTGCTGCTCTCACAGTGCCATATTCAGGAAACTGAGAGGCCAAAAATCTTTGAAATAAACTGATATTCACTCTAAGGCGTATATGTATCATAAGAGCGAGATAATGTTCCCTCTGCCCCTCTTCCCCCCCCCCCCCCCCCACCTCCCCCGTACAGTTTGTTACGACGAAGAATGGAATTAGAAACTGTTACAAAACGATGTGCACCGAAAGTGAAGTTTCGTTTTTAGTTGACATATGTCTTACAAATAAAAGTATCTGTTTAGACCCTGTTTACACACTAATACTTGACAGCACAAAATGTTTCGTAATGACGTCGCAGTATAGAGATCAGTGGTGTTATTATTGCACAGTGAATGAGACTGGACTTAGGATTTGGTTAATCACTGCCATGATTCCACCCAAAAATAAAAAAAATAAAAAAAAATAAAAATAAAAAGATCAAACTGCTAAAAACTTAGATCCGTAGCTAAGCTATAACGTCTCTCATTCTGTCACGATGGGAAACATCGACGCTCCATGCGTAACTGTGGTTGGTTTAGCTTTCTAACACTATGCGCATTTGCTCAATATGTTTCTTATGCATCTGTCCATTCTCTTGAAGCGTACAGACTCTCTCAGCTTAGTAAAGCATTTGCGGGGTCCAGGGTGTGCATGACTAGGGCGGGAATACCAAATCAGCTTCTTAATGGATTTCTCCAGGATAGACACTAGCCATTCTACCTTCCATTACGTTAGTGCACCTAAACAAAATATCATTCCTGATCAAGTAAAACTGTTAAATGTTTGCGGAGAATCGATCTTGTCGTTCCTCGTTTACTGTTCGTAAGGCTGGATGTCTGTCTCGTTCTTTTCCGTTGTTGATAAACATCGTCCCCACAAATTTTTTTGATGTCACATTCTCAGGTTGTTGTTGTTGTTGTGGTCTTCAGTCCTGAGACTGGTTTGATGCAGCTCTCCATGCTACTCTATCCTGTGCAAGCTTCTTTATCTCCCAGTACCTACTGCAGCCTACATCCTTTTGAATCTGCTTAGTGTATTCATCTCTTGGTCTCCCTCTACGATTTTTACCCTCCACGCTGCCCTCCAATACTAAATTGGTGATCCCTCTATGTCTCAGAACATGTCCTACCAACCGATCACTTCTTCTAGTCTAGTTGTGCCACAAGTTCCTCTTCTCCCCAATTCTATTCAATACCTCCTCATTAGTTATGTGATCTACCCATCTAATCTTCAGCATTCTTCTGTAGCACCACATTTCGAAAGCTTCTATTCTCTTCTTGTCCAAACTATTTACCGTCCAGGTAAACTACTTTAAAATTTGCATCCTTAATCTTGTTTACACTCTCTCATGTCATTCCCGTGGGTGCTCGTGGCAATGCACTCGCTTCGACCTTCTCTTGCCCGGAAATACGGACTGCATAAAATCGAAACTCTCCCAAATAAGTTGCCCATCGCGAGAGCAGGTCAGATGTCATTAAAATTTCTAAAACCTGATGTTCGGTATGCACTTCCGTCATTTCTACTGTCGGAAAGTATCTAAATTTGTATTGCATTGTATGTTAACCGGGGACCTAGAAACGACGGAGAGGCTCCATCCCGCCGCAGCCGCAGTGGTCCACAACCCGACGACGACTACCGCAGTCCACTTCACCCCTCCGCCGCCCCACACCGAACCCAGGGTTATTGTGCGGTTCGGCCCCCGGTGGACCCCCCAGGGAACGTCTCACACCAGACGAGTGTAGCCCCTATGTATGTAGAGTAATGCTGGTGTACTCGTAGCCGGCCAGAGTGGCCGAGCGGTTCTAGGCGTTACAGTCTGGAACCGCGCGACCGCTACGGTCGCAGGTTCGAATCCTGCCTCGGGCATGGATGTGTGTGATGTTCTTAGGTTAGTTAGGTTTAAGTAGTTCTAAGTTCTAGGGCACTGATGACCTCAGCAGTTAAGTCCCATAGTGCTCAGAGCCATTTGAACCATT
Source organism: Schistocerca americana (assembly GCF_021461395.2). Taxonomy (NCBI): domain Eukaryota; kingdom Metazoa; phylum Arthropoda; class Insecta; order Orthoptera; family Acrididae; genus Schistocerca; species Schistocerca americana. The sequence continues at coordinate 230,822,592 of NC_060123.1, forward strand.
TTTTTGTACGCGTACATGGAGAACTTGTTTGCGCAACAATCACCGACATAGTGTAATTGAGGCGGAATAAGGGGAACCAGCCTGCATTCGCCGAGGCACATGGAAAACCACCTAAAAACCATCCACTGACTGGCCGGTTCACCGGACCTCGACACAAATCCGCCGGGCGGATTCGTGCCGGGGACCAGGCGCACCTTCCCGCCCGGGAAGACGTGCGTCAGACCGCACGGCCGTCCGGGCAGGCAAGTATCTAGATTTACTATGTCCCCAAACAACGGTTAGGCTTCTCAGTCACGGACTAATTCTTCTCCGCTTAACTCAGAACGTGGCTTCCAAATGAGATGGTTCTCTTTACTGTCGTTCCATTCTGTTCTGTCTCCTGGAATAGATGCTCGCTGAGACCTCATCTTGACACATCAGTGCTCATACAGAATGCCTTGCTCACACCGGGATGAAACAAAATCGGCGACCTCAGTAATGGTCCCATCAAATCTTCAAATTCCCATTTTTCTATTTCAGTCCACTTCCAGGTGATTGCCATTCCTGCCAAGGGGTACAAATTCGGTGTGATTACAGTGTACATTATGACTCAGTTGTAGGTATCTGTTAACCTTAAAAAGCACATACTTGACGATTCATCTAAGGTACTGACTAATTGTCGAAGGCCTCTAATTTCTTTGGGTGTGAGTGGATTCCATAAACGGATATTACATGACCTAAGGAGTCTACTTCCTTGTATCCAAATTCCGACATTTGCAGGCTAATGGTAACTCCGTATTTCTCAACGGCTACGAGTAACTGAAGCAAAATTTCATGGTGTTCTTCTTACGTCCTCCCTGCAATGAGTATGTCAGCAACATATAACATGATCTTGTTCTTCATTGGCTCCAGGGCTATGGATCCTATTCCTCTAATATAAGTAGACAATAAAATGTTCAACCCAAACGGTAATATCTTAAAGTGGAAACAATGTCCGTAACACAAAAATCCTGTATGCTGGCTACAGTGCGGGTCATGTTCTATTTGCCAGTAGCTAGCGTGCAAATCAATCTACATCAAGACAACAATCGAATCGCTGCAATAATTCTTCCAACGTCTCTCGCCTATCTGTCTCTGGGTTTGTTGTGTGTATTTGCCGGGAATCAAGTGCAAGTCTAATAGATCCGTCATCTTTCCTGACATACCACAGTGTGTTGTATGAGCTGACTTCCTCTTCTGCGACTCCTTTCTTCAACATAGTCTTGATTTCGTTCTGTACCTTTTCCTTATAAATGAATGGCAGTTGGTGAGGCTCAAACTAAAAAAAAGATTGATGTTCCTTACTTTGAATTAATATATAAAGGTCCGGACTGTCCCTGGTGCATGTCAGTACTCTGATGATTTTAAAAGATGTTCTCGTACTCCTCTTGCGTCTTCAGATTCAATGCGTCTTAGTTTTGACTCTGTTTTTCTTAAATTGCATACATTTGGTCTTCATGGGTTTCTGCTAATCTTAATACCACAACTCCTTATTCTTCATCTTTTTTCACATATTGATTGAAATGCAGAATCACAATTTTATCTACTATTATTGCAGCAACGAAATTCTCTCTAAGTGCAGAACCATGTCGTACTTTTTTAAGAAATCAATTCCCAAGATTGCCTCTACTGTCAAGCCCTGTATGTACATGAAAAAATCATGAGTTTGACACTTGAAATCAATACGCACATGCTCCTTTGCTTCTGCACTCTTGGCATTTACGACTCCTCTAACCTTTACTTTTGATATATTCAACAATGGCCCTCTCTTTTCCTTATCAATAACTTCATACACTCTTTTATCTAAAATCGAAATCTGCTTAGCTGAATGAAGTACACACTGTACTAATTTGCCATTAAAATCTACATATGCAACAGAGTACTTAAAAACTTCAGCCTCATCCTCTTCTCCGAATAGTATATTTCTAAGTTCTTCAAAATCTATGTACAATCCTACAGCTGTCCGTTCTCGAGCGGGTATTTCCGTCAATTTCGTGAATCGTTCCTCTGCTCCCCACTCCCGGGGTGTTGCCAGTATTCAAGTCCTCTAACTTCAGTAGTCTTTACTCTTCCTTCTTGCTGTCATCTCGTCTACCATTATTTGGTTTGTCGCCACATCTCTAATTACTTCTCGTATCAGTCGTTCGATAGTGAGGTCCCCAATGACGGTTATGTTTCCTCTATTCCATCCATTTCCGTTTCTTATTGGTAGATGTTTCATTCCCCACTTCCGATTCTTTACTTGCTGTTTTTTTTTTTTTTTTTTTTTTTTTTTTTTTTTTTTTTTGGTGGAAATTTAGTTTGAGTGAAATGCAGTGGAGTACTTCGATTTTCGCCTTCTCCGTATTTTTTGAGTTTATGTACTCCTTCTTCCATGATTTTCTTCACTATCTTTAGTACTGCTGTCAGTATTTTTTGCGTAGGTCTCATTATTCTTTGTATTAGTCTTATTCGTACTGATATCGACTCCCGTCCTTAATGCATTTGTCCTGCTTTTAGTGCTCTGCGTTTTCAATTTACGTCTTGCGTCTTGTCTTCAATTTTCTTGTTTAAAGTTTTCCCAGCTCTCCGCATTTCTTTCTGTGGTCTTCTAGTTTCCGGTTAATGAAAACTATTTGCTCATATAACTTCCCGTTTAAGTTTTTCAGTTGTTGCTTGTTTTCCTAAAATTATGGGTTCCTGGTTTCTTCGCTGTTCTCTGATAGGCTTTCGCTTTTTTCGAGTCGTGCCCCTACTTTTTGGAATTTTACTTCATTTTTTTTTAGCTTTTGTTTAGTAGTTCCGTGTGGGGATGGCGTTGGGTGTCAGTCTGTGCAGCATTTTTGTGATTCTGAGTTTGCCGCTGCATGTGAAGTTTCACGTTCCTCTTCTCTCCTAATTTCTTCCTCACATTTCGCCACTACTTTGTTCCTCAACTTGTTCGTTACTTATGTTAGTTTCATTCAGAGATCTTGTTCGTTAATTATGTTAGTTTCATTCAGAGATACTGCTTCACACTGCTCACTCGTATCTTCTTCCCGATCATTTTCTGGTGCCACCCCCACATTTGAACCACGGTTTAGTACTTTTAAGCTACTTGAAATTTCCTTCTCTGCATTGTTCATTCGTGCTAAACTTCTTGCCTCGCCCCAGTAAACCCTGACATTAACTAACAAAATTGTTAAGATTTAAAGACACCTGACATTCAAGACAAAACTAACTAACCTACAGCAAAATTTCTCAGTATTTGCCTGCACAGTGAGATTCTATCCCTACCTAAAACATTGACAAAATGAATAAAATCTCCTCCAAAAGTTCAATGATGGTTTGCAGCTAAACAATGACGGATAATACCAACTTTTCCTCACGGAAAATAATACACAAATGGTTATGTGCCAACACTTAAAAATATATTTTAAGTCCAGTAAATTTACCAGTGTTTGAAGTATGTACCCAATTCCTTTTGTCAAATTTTAAGTTTCACAGGTCTTAACTGCGGCATCAGTAAATCACAGATTAACGAATACTGGGCAGGAGTCATCAAAAGGCTTACAGTCGTGTGATTCAAAGTTGCAGGTGTGGAAATTTGGCACAATAATAAATTAGGGATTAAATGGCTATCGCGCACAGTTTGAGTAGTAACATGACGTCCTGTGGCTGCATGAAAAGCATTATTCAACGTGGTGGCGTTGCTTTCAGAGTTCCTCCGAGCTATAATCCGTAGTTAGTGGTCATCCACTGCAGTAGTAGCCCTTGGGAGGCCTGAGCGAGGCATGTCATCGACAGTTCCTGTCTCTGTATCGCCTCCATGTCCGAACAACATCGCTTTCGTTCACTCCAAGACGCCTGAACACTTCGCTTGTTGAAAGCCGTTCCTGGCACAAAGTAACAATGCGGACGCGATCGAACCGCAGTACTGACCGTCTAGGCATGGTTGAAATCCAGACAACACGAGCCGTGTACCTCGTTCCTGGTGGAATGACTAGAACTGACAGACTGTCAGACCCCCTCCGTGTAATAGGCGCTGCTCATTAATGGTTGTTTACATCGTTGAGCAGGTTTAGTGACGTCTCTGAACAGTCAAAGGGACCGTGTCAGTGATACAATATCCACAGTCAACATGTTTCAGGAGTTCTGAGAACCGGAATGATGCAATTTGTGTGTGTGTGTGTGTGTGTGTGTGTGTGTGTGTGTGTGTGTGTGCGTGTGTACAAACATACGTCCTGAAATCCACAGTCAACATGTCTTCAGGAGTTCTGGGAACCGGGATGATGCAAATTTTTTTTTATGTGTGTACAAACATACATCCTAAAATCCTTCGTTTTTGAGTTATTAATGACATTTTACAATGTAGTGATGGAGCTCGTCAATACTCTTAATAAATGCTCTAAATTTACTCCTTTTGTTTCTAAACATGTATGAGCTCGTAGAATCATGGACTGTCGCACCCTTTCAAATACTCACTGACCATTTCGAATGGTTTCGGAGGCCTCCACGACACGCCGATGTAGAGCTTCTGCATCCGGGTTGACTGCCGTGTAGACTATCTGTTCAAGATGTCACCGTAGATAAAAATCCAAATGATTGCGATAGGGGGAACGTGCAGGCCATGAAACTAGTCCTTTTGTCCTACCCATCTGTAATGGTAGAAACGAGCCAGCGTATCTCGAACACTGACACTGAAATGTGCTGGAGTTGCTTGATACGTAAACCACGTGTTTCTTCGAATTTACAGGACCACATCTACTACTCAAACTTGGATGTTCTGTAGACTGCACCTTTAAGACGTGCTGGGTGAACGTATGGTCCTACCAGACGGTCATCTACAACTCCTGTCCACACATTAACCGTAAACTGAAGCTGATGTGTAGCCTGTACAGTAGCATGAGGACTGGGATCAGGTCGTACGTGTCATTCCAACTCTTCCAAACGTTGCATCGTCTGTAAAGAAAACTGCAGAGACAAACAACGGACGGGTATGAAACTTGCTGGCAGATTGAAACTGTGTGCCGGGCCGAGACTCGAACTCGGGACCTTTGCCTTTCGCGTGCAAGTGCTCAACTAGCGGTAATAAAGTTGTGACTCGTGCTTGGGTAGCTCAGAAGGTTGAGCACTTGCCCGCGAAATTCAAAGGTCCCGAGTTCGAGTCTCGGTCCGGCTCACAGTTTTAGTCTGCCAGGAAGTTTCATATCAGCGCACACTCCACTGCAGAGTGAAAATTTCGTTCTGGGAACTGACGGGTAATTTGTGCAACAAACTATCGCCAAAATTTCTCCTGTGGTGGGAGGCACTGCACATATTGAAGATGATAGGGACGAATGAGTTGCTCGTGAAGTACAGAGTGTGTGAGATAAGTAATGACACTGAATTTTTATGTACGGAAGTTTTTATTTCTTCAAACAACAATATTTTCCCCCTCAAGATAGTTCCATGCAGTAGCTAAACACCAACGTAGTCGTTGTTCCCAGTCTTGGTATCAGCGCTGAAAGGCTTCATCTGGTGGGGCCTTTAATGTGTTGATCACGATCTTTTGCATGCACTCCACAGTCCCAAAATTACGTCCTTTTAAGACATGTTTCAGTTTAGGAAAATAAAGTCACAAAGACTCAGTTCAATTGAATAGGAAGTAACTGGAACAGCAGGAATGCATCTCGGTTTCATAAATTCCGTTATGGAAGTGGCTGTGTAACACGGGGCGTTGTCGTGATGCAGCATCCGCTTGTCTGCAATGTGCAAATCTTCAGTCAAAATTTCATGTACGGTGAAAGTGCTTAAGTTTAACAGATCACCCATCATCCATATTGTTAAACGTCGACCTGATCTCACAAGAGCACGCACAAGTTCGACCTTTTCGTCGGTTTTTGAAGTTGAAGGTCTCCCTGAGCAGGGCTCATCTTCAACGTGTTCCCGGTCTTCCAAAAATGATTTTTACCAGCGCAGAACTTGTGCTCTTGATGAGAAATGTTTCCCATAGGCTTGTTTCAACTTTTCAAAGGTCACACTCGCAGATTCACGAGGATCAACGCAAAACTTGATGCCAAAAGGTTGCTCTAAATATCGCTTTCCATTTTCGTACCACACAACAAAAACACGGTTTCATTGACGGCGTTCTCAAAAATCACCTGACCGTCGTACAGATCTGAAACTCGGATTGAGCATCTGGAAGGAATGAAGACACCGGTACACACAAGTAGAACAACACAGCGATGCCAGATCGCATGTCATTCTCATTACTTTTCTCACACACCTCGTATCCTTCGTGGTGAACTTGGCAATGTACCTCATGGCAGGGCCATTTGTCTTGCTCTTATACATGGCTCTTTTCAACACCACGTAGAACGTGCTCTTCTTAATCAGGCGTACGAGCAACACTTGGTTTTCCTGCGCCAACAGTCTGCTGTCTTCCATATGGCAGTGCCGCCTGATACAGCCGTACAGCGTTCTGGCCATTACTATTCCCGCAGTCGTATATAGAAAAATCATGTCTGTCTGCTCACGAAATGACTATCCTGCCACGTTTGAACGGAACACTTTCAGCTAACTCACTAGCTGTATAACATGTACACAATGGACACATTGAAGACAGGCGAATAACAAATGTAAACAAATTTCCCTGGCAACACAATGCTATCAACGATAGAACAAGCTAAGCTGGTGCACAGATAAGTGAAGTTTTTGGGTTGTAAAGGGAAAGCCGTTGAATGTCAACTACATTAATAACTCGAATACGAAGAGTTTTCGGACATATCTTTATATTGACTTTTTTCTTGTTTTGGTGTAATGAACCTGTCATCTGTAAAAGTATTTCTGAAACACACTCTATATGCCGGTTGGACTGTGTCCTACATGGTCCTTCCTTGGACGTTATAACTGTCACGCCATCGCCTGGTAGCCTGGAGTCTCATTGCGCATCACGATTAACGGCGCATTATTTGATGTGGACGTCCATCGACACAAGCAGGGGTCTCAAATCGCGAATAACGGCGAGGAGCGGTGAGTAGCGCGACGGAAGGGGATTATATAGTGCAAGTGGGCGCGGTGTGTTGGTGGGGGGGGGGGGGGGGAGGGGGGAGGCGCCGCGCTGTGGAATCAATTTGCGGGGGTGGTCGGCCCGCTTATCGCACGCCGCCAGCCAGGTGGCCACTGCGCATGCGCTGGCCAGCGACACCCCAGCGGGGCAGACGGAACCAGCCACGGCTCTCCAGCGGCAATCGGCGCTTTCTCACACCCTCGAAAACGGCGCAGTTAATTCGAAAACTTAAATGTTTTTCCAGTAGACAGTATTCTGCTCCACCTCGTAAGTTTACAAGGCGAATCGCTCAACTTGTTAAATATTTCATAACATCGCGCAAGTGTTCTGACAAATGGTGTATCACTGTGTGGTCAACACTCGTAACGTATTTATCCATCGAGAGCCTGAAGCAACCTCAGAACGAAAGTTTCAACGAAAACGGAAGAGTTCCAAAGATGCACATCAGGTTGTTGTTGTTGTGGTCTTCAGTCCTGAGACTGGTTTGATGCAGCTCTCCATGCTACTCTATCCTGTGCAAGCTTCTTCATCTCCCAGTACTTACTCCAACCTACATCCTTCTGAATCTGCTTAGTGTATTCATCTCTTGGTCTCCCTCTACAATTTTTACCCTTCACGCTGCCCTACTAAATTGGTGATCCCTTGATGCCTCAGAACATGTCCTACCAATCGATCCCTTCTTCTACTCAAGTTGTGCCAGAAACTTCTCTTCTCCCCAGTCCTATTCAATACCTCCTCATTAGTTATGTGATCTACCCAACCAATCTTCAGCATTCTTCTGTAGCACCACATTTCGAAAGCTTCTATTCTCTTCGTGTCCAAACTATTTATCGTCTATGTTTCACTTCCATACATGGCTACACTCCATACAAATACTTTCAGAAACAACTTCCTGACACTTAAATCTATACTCGATGTTAACAAATTTCTCTTCTTCAGAAACGTTTTCCTTGCCATTCCTAGTCTTCATTTTATATCCTCTCTGCTTCGACCATTATCATTTAATTTGCTCCCCAAATAGCAAAACTCCTTTACTACTTAAAGTGCCTCATTTCCTAATCTAATTCCCTCAGCATCACCTGATTCAATTCGACTAAATTCCATTATCCTCGTTTTGCTTTTGTTGATGTTCGTCTTATATGCTCCTTTCAAGACACTGTCCATTCCGTTCAGCTGCTCTTCCATGTCCTTTTCTGTCTCTAGCAGAATTACCCTCGTACAATGTCATCGGCGAACCTCAAAGTTTTTATTTCTTCTCCATGGATTTTAATACCTACTCCGAACTTTTCTTTTGTTTCCTTTACTCCTTGCTCAATATAAAGATTGAATAACATCGGCGAGAGGCTAAAACCCTGTCTCACTCCCTTCCCAACCACTGCTTCCCTTTCATGTCCCTCGGCTCTTATAACTGTCGTCTCGTTTCTGTACAAATTGTATATAGCCTTTCGCTCCCTATATTTTACACCTGCCACCTTCAGAATTTGAAAGAGAGTATTCTAGTCAACATTGTCAAAACCTTCTTCTAAGTCTACAAATGCTAGAAACGTAGGTTTGCCTTTCCTTAATCTAGCTTCTAAGATAAGTCGTAGGGTCAGTATTGCCTCATGTGTTCCAATATTTCTACGGAATCCAGACTGATCTCCCCGCGGTCGGCTTCTACCAGTTTTTCCATTCGTTTGCACAGAATTCGCGTTAGTATTTTGCAGCCGTGACTTATTAAACAGATAGTTCGGTAATTTTCACATCTGTTAACACCTGCTTTCTTTGGGATTGGAATTATTATATTCTTCTTGAAGTCTGAGGGTATTTCGCCTGTCTCATACATCTTGCTCACCAGATGGTAAAGTTTTGTCAGGACTGGCTCTCCCAAGGCTGTCGGTAGTTCTAATGAAATGTTGTCTACTCCCGGGGCTTTGTTTCGAATTAGATCTTTCAGTGCTGTGTCAAACTCTTCACGCAGTATCGTATCTCCCATTTCATCTTCATCTACATCCTCTTCCATTTCCATAATATTGTCCTCAAGTACATTGCCCTTGTATAGACCTTATATATACTCCTTCCACCTTTCTGCTTTCCCTTCTTTGCTTAGAACCGGGTTTCCATCTGAGCTCTTGATATTCATACAAGTGGCTCTCTTTTATCCAAAGGTCTCTTTAATTTTCCTGTAGGCAGTATCTATCTTGTCCCAAGTGAGATAAGCCTCTACATCCTTACATTTGTCCTCTAGCCATCCCTGCTTAGCCATTTTGCACAACAGGACTCCTTACGTTTTAATACGTGAACAGGTCGTATCACGAGGAATGGTCAGTATTCAGGGATACGACAGGAAACCATTCAAAGCAAGAAAGTCTAGTAAACATGGGCTCTAAAATGCGTAACTTAAGAACTATCAGCACTTCTTTGTCTTCGATACTGTGACACAAATCTCTTCTGCTATTTCTTAGGTTTTCATGTTTTAAGAGGTGGCAGTATGGAAAAAGCAAAAAATGTGTAATGGACATAAGCTCTAAACTGCATACTTTAAGAGCCATGGGCAGATTTTCGGTAGGAAAGACGTTAGACAATAGTGAAGATAAAAGAGTGTTCGTAACTCTTGTGGTGCGAAATTTAGGGCCCATGTTACGGGACTTTTATTAAAAAAAGTTCTATACCGCCACCTCTTAAAACATGGTAACCAAAGAGCTTGCAACCGTGCGAAGTGGCCGCGCGATTAGAGGCGCCATGTCACGGATTGCGCGGCCCCTCTCGCCGGAGGTTCGAGTCCTCCCCCGGGCATGGGTGTGTGTGTTGTTGTTAGCATAAGTTAGTGCAACCTGGTTTAAGTAGTGTGTAACTCTAGGGGACAGATGACCTAAGCAGTTGGGTCCCTTAGGAATTCACACACATTTGAACATTTGAGAACTTGCATAGAAGAGATATGTTTCACGGTATCGAAGACAATGAAGTCCTCGTAGCTCTTAGAGTATGCATTTTAGAGCTCAAATTTACTAGAATTTTTTGCTTCAAATGACCATCTCTGTCATACTTCTAAATATTGACCAAGTGTCCTGGTACACCCCTTGTATAATTTGTCAGACAAGTTCACCACCATTCTTGGATTTCCGACTACACAACTCTCTATTTTATGGAACATAGTGATGCGAATAACGACATCAGTATGGCGAAGATAAAACACTCATCAAAATACAAAATATTGTACGTAAAATAGCAGCCGTGACGATAATCATAGATATTTTCATGATTTGGCATTGTTGTATTCACTAAGTCAACCAAATCAGCATATGCGAACCTGAACTATACCTTGGGCTACGCTACAGATCAGTCTCTCGCCACAGTTTATATAGCGAAAGGCAAAATAATTATTATCAGTGTTCTGTTCTATTTGTGTTAGCGCGCGTATGCTGTCATACTCCACAACGTCATTACTCCACCGGTCAAAGCAGTCGCCTAATATATGTTGGTTCAACTAACCCCACGAAGTATCATCACTGGAGGATTTTCAGTACCCACAAGTTTATTCAGAGTTATTTTACACTTTGCATCAGGAGATTGTTGAAAATCCTGACCTAGATACCGTTTCCAGCAAGTCCACTGAACAGAAGTTCACTTTAAATATGGACAACAGGCAAGATGATTCGTACGAACAAGAAAAATATAATAAATTTTACCGCATGCGATCAAATTTTGCAGCTTGTAATACTATTTAAATAGCTCAGAAAAAAATGTAGTGCGATCTGTTCCATAGTATTGCTTCAGTGATTACTGCTTTAGTGATTAGAGTTCTTGTCAACCATTCACGATAACAGACATGGAACTTGTTCAGACATATGCCGCTGTAATCTAAGAGATCTGCATAGCCCTAACAAATTTTTGTTCGGGCTATGCAGGCCTGTTAGATGCTCGAGGAACATAAGCGGGAATCGAGGGAAGAATGGTGACATCGTTCTCGAGTAACCCTGTTAGTACAATTACCGTTGGGTAAACTAAAATTCACGGAAGGCTGTATAACGATTCCGCTGTCCCTATTTTTATATATCCCACATAATATAACTGACACCAGAGTGCGAATGGAAGAATACGGGTAATCACCATATCCCTTTATTTCTGATGTGAATGGAACACGATATGGACTGCCTTAGTACGAACTATCCTACACCATTCGTTATAGAGGGGTATAAACAGAGTACTTTATCTGGGACTTTGTGGTATTCCCCAAATGAGTTCTAAAGACTGTCATATCAGATACTTTTATTATGTGGAGATACACCAATGGGCTAAGATACTGTGCCATCTGCTGATATCGTTTGTTCCACGTCTGGAAAGCAGAATGGTTCAAATGGCTCTAAGGGCATCACACACATCCATGCCCGAGGCAGGATTCGAACCTGTGACCGTAGCATTGGAAAGCAGTATAGCAGCGATTCTACGTAGAATGGTTCAGAGGAGTTGTAGGTAAGTTTCCGAAGGTATGAAACACCAGTTATGTACAACAGTTTGAATTAACAAAAGCGTTCCATGCCGCTTCGTCAACACACACCTGAACTGTCAACTTCCAAAGAAACCTAGAACTCGGGCTGTGCTACAGATTACTCTGCCACCACAACGGAAATTCAAAAAGCTAATACAGAATAAAACTAAATATCGTTCGTGTTCTGTTCTCTTTGTATTTGTGCACATTTGAAGACAAGCCATATCATCGCTACATTACGGAATGAAGCCAATATACACCATGTGATCAAAAGTATTCGGACACCTGACTGAAAATGATTTACCAGTTCGGGGCGCCCTCCATCGGTAATGGCTGAATTCAATATGGTGCTGGCCTACCCTTAGCCGTGATGACAGCTTCCACCTTCGCACTCATACGTCCAATCAGGTTCTGGAAGGTTTCTTGAGGAATGACGGCCGATTCTTCATGGAGTGCTGCACTGAGGAGAGGTATCGATGTTGTTCGGTGAGGCCTGGCACAAAGTCTGCGTTCCTAAACATCCCAAAGGTGTTCTGTAGGATTCAGGTCAGGACTCTGTGCAGGCCAGTCCATTACAGGGATGTTATTGTCGTGTATCCACTCCACCACTGTCCTTGCATTATGAACAGATGATGGTCGATCGTGTTGAAAGATGCAATCGCCATCCCCGAATTGCTCTTCAACAGTGGGAAGCAAGAAGGTGCTTAAAACATCAATGTAGGCCTGTGCTGTGATAGTGTCACGCAAAACAACAAGGGGTGCAAGCGCCCTCCAAGAAAAACATGACCACACCATAACACCATCGCCTCCGAATTTTACTGTTGTTACTACACACGCTGGCAGATGACGTTCACCGGGCATTCGCCATACCCACACACTGCCATCGGATCGCCACATTGTGTACCGTGATTCGTCACTCCACACAACGTTTTTCCACAGTTCAATCGTCCAATTTTTACGCTCCTTACAACAAGCGAGGCGTCGTTTGGCATTTACCGGCGTGATGTGTAGCTTATGAGCAGCCGCTCGACCCAGATTCAAGTTTTCTCACCGCCCGCCTAACTGTCATAGTACTTGCAGTGTATCCTGATGCAGTCTGGAATTCCTGTGTAATGGTCTGGATAGATGTCTGCCTATTACATATTACCACCCTCTTCAACTGTCAGTGGTCTCTGTCAGTCAACAGACGAGGTCGGCTAGTAGACTTTTGTGCTGTACTTGTTCCTTCACGTTTCCACTTCACTATCACATCGGAAACAGTGGACCTAGGAATGTTTAGGAGTGTGGAAGTCTTGCGTACAGACGTATGACACAAGTGACACCCAATCACCTGACCACGTTCGAAGTCCGTGAGTTCCGTGGAACACCCTATTCTGCTCTCTCACGATGTCTAATGACTACTGAGGTCGCTAATATGGAGTAGCTGACAGTAGGTGGTAGCACAACGCACCTAATATGAAAAACGTATGTTTTTGGGGGTGTCCGGATACTTTTGACAAAACAGTGTACGGTATCGGTTTAGATCAGGTAAATTAGGTAACAAAGACATGAACCTCAGTTCACTGTTAAGCTCCTCAGACCGCTGTAGCACTATTTGAGCCTTACGACGTGGAAATTAACCTGCTGTGAAATGCCATTGCCGTCTGGGTAGACGTCAAATATGAAGGCATGCTTGTAGCCCGCATTAATGTTCGCACAGCCGACAGCTATCACGGTGCCTTCTATCACTACCATAGGTCACATGAAAGCCCACGGAATGTCTGTCATTGGACCCACACGGTGGTGCAGTCATGTTTCGAGCAGCCACTCGCTTGGTAGACGGCGTATTCGGATGCGATCATTGGCTTGGCGTATCAAGAAACGTGCTTCATTGAACAAGAAGACCCTTTTCCATTGATCGACCGTCCGAACTCGATGATTCTGTGCCCACTGCAACCGTGACTAACCATGTCGTTGGGCCAACATGGGAACACGTAGAGTCATCAGCTGTGGAGCCTCGTGCTCAACGCCGGCCGAAGTGGACGTGCGGTTCTAGGCGCTGCAGTCTGGAACCGCGAGACCGCTACGGTCGCAGGTTCGAATCCTGCCTCGGGCATGGATGTGTGTGATTTCCTTAGGTTAGTTGGGTTTAACTAGTTCTAAGTTCTAGGGGACTAATGACCTGAGAAGTTGAGTCCCATAGTGTTCAGAGCCATTTGAGCCTCGTGCTCAACAGTGGGCACTGAATGGTCTGCTCCGAAACACTTCTGCCCGCACCAGTATTATACTTTCTCAACAGATCTGCCACACTCCGCGGCATATACTTCTTTACAGAGCTGGGAAGCCTGCGACTTCCACGTTCTGTGATGAAGCGTGGACGCCCAACACATTGTCGCTTACTCGTGGTTTCACTGCCCGTCAACCACTTTCTATGGATGCTCACGACAGTAGCATACGAATAGCCAAACAACTTCGCAATTTCTGAGATGCTTGTTCCCAGGTGCTGGACCTTATCAATCTGACATTTGTCAAAGTCACTTATGTCATTTGATTTTCCCATTTGCGGTCCGTATCGTAGATAGGATGACCTTTCAGTGTCACAAGCCGCCACGTGGCGGCACTAATTCTTGTGCTAGACAGTGGCTCTTCATTGTGCCCTCACGTTCAGAAAAAAAAAACAGAACATCTTGAACGACTAGAGATAAGACGTTCATATTCACAGCACGTGTACATTAGTATCTTCTGCAGAAATGATTAGCATTTCAGTCACCTCGGTTCAGCATAATGGCGTCCTGTGGTATAGCCATCCATACTGCATTCACCTGGTTTCAAGGTTCATCTGTATTGGTTGGCACTGGGTCACAGTGTTGCATCTGTCGTTTCACCATACACCACACATTTTCGACTGGTGACAAGTCTGGTGATCTGGCGGGACAGGCTAAAAGGCTGGCATCCTGTGACACCAAGAAGGCACGTGTTTTTACCGCAGCATGTGTTCATGCATTGTCTTGATAAAAAATGGAGTCTGGGGTGCAGAAAGGGTATGGTTACGGGTCGCAGAATGTCATTCACGTTGGTCACACTGTTCACAGTACGCTGGAGACGCACCAACTCTGATTTGTGGTTGTATCGGATAGTATCCCGCACCCTAAGGCTTTGAGTTGGCTCTGTATGTATTGTGCGAATGCAGTCACCTTAGTTCCGCTCCCCCTGTCAGCGACGAACCGAAATGAAGCCAACATTTCCAAACAAACAGAACCTGGATTCGTCCGGAAACACTGTCTGATGCCATTCCTATCCACAGTGACGTCGTTCCATACACCATTGCCAACTAGAGCGTTTCTGCACATTTGTCAAAGGTTGGCGGAGAAGAGGAAGACGCGCACGTAACCCATGCCGTAATAAACGGTGGACGACTGTCAGCCCAGATAGTGTACGATGTGTTACACTGTTGCATTACTGTGCCAGAGCAGACGAGGACGAAGATCTCTCCTGCAATGCCATTCGGACGATGTGTCGATCTTCTTGCGGGGTGGTCTGGTTCGTGTGACCTGACCCATCTCGTCGTATTGTACTACCTTCCGTGAACCATTCGGCACACTCCCCTTGCACTGCCGAAACGCTTCGTCCCATACGAGTAGCAATTTTCCGGATGGATACATCACATTATCTCGTGCCAATAATGCACCCTCTTTCAAACTCAATGATTTGACAGTACGGTTCGCACATACCTCTGCGAGGCATCCTGCAGGTCTGCTCAAGTCACTGCCTCGTGATGACTGGGTGTTGTGTGATGTCCTTAGGTTAGTTAGGTTTAAATAGTTTTAAGTTCTAGGGGACTGATGACCATAGAAGTTTAGTCCCATAGTGCTCAGAGCCATTTGAACCATTTTGCTCAAGTCACTCTGGTCAGTTCCGTGCGGTTTACAGCGACAACGAGAAACGCAAGCCATTTTACCAGTAGATGATGTTGCGCTGCGATATCGATGTTGACCTTGAACCCGAGAATCGACGAAGTTCAAACGCTAATCATTTCTGCAGAACATACTAATGTACATGTCCTGTGAATATGAATGTCCTATGTCTAGTCATTCAAAGTGTTTTGTTTTCTTTTTTTTCTCTTGAGCATGAGTGCATACACGTTCACGTTCTTGAGGACATAATGTATTAATACTATACAATTCTAGATCTGTTCTATCTTCCTAAGTGTCTTTCAGTCTACACAGCGCTTGTAAGCAGCCGACTTTCTAGGACTTACTTATCCGCCTACAGAAACCGAGCGGGGATATGTCATTCTCCCAGGTACCACAACACTTGGAAATTCAAGGAAATGAGTTCACATATGAAGCAGTTAAGTGTCACTCCCTAATACGATTACCTCGATGCTGAGGCAAAGGAGTCACATTTCAGTAGGAGGAACAGTGGCTGAGGTGAAAGCCACGTAAGGAGCAACAACCAATGCTCGATTAAGCCGATATTTTTTTTTTAATTTTGAGTAAAAGTTTTAAATTTCAACATACCCGTAGTGAGTCCAGGAACCTCAGAAAAGAAAACGACTAATTTAGCACTCAGAAGGAATTGCGGCAGTCTTCTTTCGCACACATCATTCGGAGCTGGAATAGTAAGGTAAAAGATGAGACGAGACCTCGATAACGTACTCTCTGCCACAAACTATACTGTGGCTCAAGGAGTACCGACGTGGCTATGGGTGTAAATTTTTACCTCGAATGTAGACCTTCTCTTATTGACTGAACTGTCTTAAAATCGAGCTTCTAAGAGGTGGAGAAATTTTTTTTTCTTGATTGTAATTTTAATCACCTCATACAGGCGGGCTGGCAGCAGCATATTATGCTGCTCTTCAGCCTTAAGTGGTACAATAATATGACATATAGGTGACACAGACAATACAATAAAAACGGCGGGCAAAAAATGTAGATACAAAAAACAATAAACATGAAGCCGTTCACGCTGGTCGAGAAAAAAAAACAAAAACAAAAACACTAACACTTGTTGACACGGCGCACATAACATGGATGACTGCGACGGCACACGTGAACAGTGGAGGCGTGGCGGCGAAAGAACACTAAACACAACGAAGGCACACACACGAGATACTGATGGCGATGATATCCGGTGCGCGAAAGTCCACTGAGCGTGTACAAGTCCGGGGACCTGCCAAGAGAGGAGGAAGGGGGGGAGGGAGAGGGGAGATCAGAGATGCCATGGGCAGGGGAGATAGGGAGAAGGGAGGAAGGGGGAGGGGAAGCCCAGGGGAAGAGGGGTGGAGGGAGGGGGATCGGGGAAAAGGAAAGAGAAGGGAGGGGAAGGGAGGGAAGGTGACTAAAGGAATGGACACAGGAAGTGGGGGGGGGGAGGATCAAAGTTGATAGGAGGGGTAGATGGAGGGGAGGAAAACATGATCAAGTAGGGGAAACTGGCGGAAGCCACCTTGGGAGAGGGTAAGGAGGGTGGAGAGATGGAGACCAGGTGGGACGTGGGAATACAGGCGTGGCAGCGGGCGGGGGCAGGAGAGGATGGGCGAGACAAGCGGGTGAGGAGGATCGAGCTTGCGGGAGGTGTACAGGATCCGTATCCTTTAAAGGTAAAGAAGGAGGTGGGGGAATGGAATGAGATCGTACAGGATCTGTGTGGGGGAGGGGAGACGGATGCGATAGGCGAGGCAGAGAGCATGGCGTTCAAGGATTTGAAGGGGTTTATAAAAGGAAGGGGAGGGGGGGCGGAGATCCAGGTCGGATGGGCGTGACAAAGGATAGGGCGGATGAGGGATTTATAGGTGTGGAGGATGGTGGAGGGGTCCAGACCCCACGTACGGCCGGAAAGGAGCTTGAGGAGACGGCGTCGGGAGCGTGCCTTGGCTTGGATTGTCCGGAGATGGGGAGTCCAGGAGAGGCGACGGTCGAGGGTGACGCCAAGGTACTTAAGAATGGGGGTGAGGTCGATAGGATGGCCATAGATGTTGAGATAGAAATCAAGGAGGCGGAAGGAAGGGGTGGTTTTGCCTACAATGATCGCCTGGGTTTTGGAGGGATTGACCTTGAGCAACCACTGGTTGCACCAAGCGGTGAACCGGTCAAGATGGGATTGGAGAAGGTGTTGGGAGCGCTGCAGGGTGGGGGCAAGGGCAAGGAAGGCGGTGTCATCGGCAAACTAGAGAAGATAGAGGGGGGGGGGTGACGGCGGCAGGTGGAGAAAATGGAAGATTAGGCTTTAACGTCATGCCGTCGACAATGACAACGACGGGCTCGTTCTTAAGAAGGTTGAGGTAGATGGCTGGGCGGAGACTTGGATTGCCATAATTGTGAATACGAGTCCTGTGTCACAACATCGGATATACAGGGTGATTATAATTAAATTTAAACTTTAAAAATGCTTTAGAAATAACACCACTGGTCAGAATGACGTGAAACTGCAACAGAATATTGTCGGTGAAGGGAGAAACGTATGGCAGAAGAAAAAAATAGTGCGAAAATTGGTCAATAGATGGCGCTGTATGCGTCAGATTACGTAAATAAAATCACCTGTCATGCGCATGACTCATTGAAGTTACCATAAACACGCCGAGTACATGGCTTTTCCTCCTTTCGTGCCTGCGACGTTCGCCATGACTGTCAAAATGCAGGATCGCGCTCTGCTTGTAAAGCTGAATTACAAGAATGATGACCTTGCACACGTTGCTCTGCAGAAGTTCCCGACACTGGAGGGTTTGAGAAAAAGACGTTGGTCCGATGACTGCCGTGAGTCTGGAGAAAATGTTTCGGAAATTCGAAAAGGCGGGTTCTTTTGGTGTGCAACCTGGTAAAGGGGAGAAACGAGTTGATTCGACGTCAGAGGAAGCAGTGGCCACAGCAATGCAGGAGAAGACGAGTGGTGGTGCGCAAACCTGTAGAGCACGGAGAACTGCTCGAACATTAGAAATACTTTGCTATACATTCAAAATTACCCACGTGCACGTGTTGATTCCTGTTGACCTGCCAGTAAGACAGACCTTTGCTTTATAACTTCTTGCACGCATGGAAGTGGATAATGATTGACCGTGGAAGATTTTGTGGACAGACGAAGCCCACTTCCATCCGACAGGATATGTCAATAAACAGAATTGTCGAATACGGGCAACGGAAAATCCACACGCAAATCAACCAGTACCAGTTCATCCTGAAAAGGTCGCTGTGTGGTGCGGGTTTACGGCATCATTTACCATAAGGCCATATTTTTTCCCAAGAGACAGGTGCTTCCGGTCCTGTTACCTGTACCGCCGCTGGTAAGCGCTATGAGTGACTTTTTGGCAACCACCTCATTCCAGCTCTCCAACAGCGTGGATGTGTGGATGGAATCATTTTTATGCAAGATGGCGCACCTCCGCACATTGCAAATCAAGTTAAGCAGTCGCTGAAGCGCCATTTAGGAAATGCTAGGTTTATCAGCCGCTGTTTCCCCACAGCCTGGCAGCACGGAGTGGCCGCGTGGTTTGAGGCGTCCTGTCACGGACTGCGCAGCCCCTCCCGCGGGAGGTTCGAGTCCTTCCTCGGGCATGGGTGTTGTGTTGTTCTTAGCATAAGTTAGTTGAAGTAGTGTGTAAGTCTAGGGACCGATGACCTTAGCGGTTTGATCCTCTGGAAGTCACACACATTTGAACATCCTACAGCCTGGCTGTTCCGATCACCTGATCGTAATCCGTGTGACTGCTGGCTGTGGGGCTATCTGAAAGATGCTGGATGTGTTCCGATTGCAAACTTAGCTGCATTCAAGGCATGCATTGCGAAACACATTCTGAACGTTATCCCGGAAACACTTCGATCAGAGGTGGAACATGCTGTTTCTCGATTTCAACTTGTTGCAGAAAAAGGAGGACTGCATATTGAACATATTTTTCGTAAGTCACTCGGAAACTGATAATCCGATTTGTTTTTCATTGTTGCTTTTTATGCAGTTTTTGGCCTCAGGATAATTAAAACCGATTTAATTGATGCTTTTTGTGCGGCTTTAGGGCTCAAAACATTAAAACCCCATTTGAATTATGCTTTTTATGCCGTTTTTGGCCTCAAGACAATCAAAAACCGATGTTAGTTATGCTTTTTATGCGATTTTTGGCCTTAGGACAAATAAAACTGATTTTTCTCATCGGATGTGATATGACCTTGCCATGATGGATGTGCTTACGTAACTAACAGTATCACACCTGTACACTCATGCACACTGAGTAGTACAGTTTGTTTAACGTCGAACATACAGCTTAGGCATTGTTGTATGATTTATTTGTCATTTTTAGTCGACCTCTACTAAACTGTGATGCTTACAGCGCCACGTATTGCTACGTTTTGTAACTATTTATTTTTCTTCTGCCATACGTTTTCCTCCTTTTCCGATAATATTGTGTTCCAATTTGACGTCATTGCGACCAGTGGTGTTATTTCTACGACGGTTTGAAAGTTTAACTTTAGTTATAATCACCTTATATAACCACTGCGCTACCTCAATCAGCGATAAGAGTTCTGTCTCAGTTGGAAATCACATTTACATCGACATCCATACTCTGTAAACCATTGTGAGGCTCATGACAGAGGGTACTTGCCACTCTACTATGTATTTATGCTTATATCCGTCCCTTTTACATATAGAAGCAGTGAAGAATGAACTGTTTGAATACCTGTGCACGCTCAGTAATCAGTATAATCCGATCTCAGCAGCTGGAAGCCCAACATAGGGGACTATGGTGTACTCCTAGATTCCTTGCTGAATACTGGTTCTTGCAGTATTATAAGAAGTACTATTTTCTGTAGACAGTGCTGTAGACAACCAAAAACTATTGCAACGAATATTTATTCACGGATAACTAGTTTCAGTGAAGTCACCAATTCACGGGTTAACATTACATCAAGATTAAGGGAGGTTACTTGGCGTGAAATACACCTACACACTTATTTATTGTTGGAGTGTGTACGTGGGTTGGAAGACATGAATAGGGTGTGGGAGAAGGAGAAGGTGGACAGAGACACAGGAGAAGAGCAAATGGACAGAGAGAGTGGGAAGAGGAGATGGACATAGAGAGGAGGACGGAGGAGATGGAAAGACAGAGGGGGAGGATGAGATAGACAGATGAAATGGGGAGAGCAGATCGACAGACGGAAGGGAGTGGAGCAGATGGACAAACAGAGGGGGAGGATCGAACAAATCAGTCACAACTTGCATCTTGTGCACCCTACTACTGCCCTGAGAATGGATGGGCAGATCCTGTCGAGCGAGTCGCCTTTTCTCAATCTAAGTGGGACACAGGTTGTGTTTCAAAAATGAACAGCTCAGAGAAAGAGGTGACGAAACTTTCTGCAGGAGTCGCCAATCATCTTGAAGGAGACTGCTCGCGCGCATATGGCGCAAGTTGTAAATAAATGATTTAGTCGCTCGATGGGGCTAGGAAGCGCTGTACCATCCTCCAAACTATCCACACTTACGCCCTTGTGACTTCAAATTGATACCTAAATTCAAGGAAGCACTTCATGGCAATCGCTTCAGAAATGTTACAGAAATTTGTTGGCAATAGACTGCTCCACTAGAACTACCAAAACAGCTGGCGTTGCTGACGATATACTACGACTTCTACATCGCTGTCTGTGCGTTATACACATTCCTGGTCATTACTTTAAAGGACTGTAAATCTTTGAAAGATGCCGGCCGTTGTGGTCGAGCGGTTCTAGGCGCTTCAGTCCGGAACCACGCGGCTACTTCGTTCGCAGGTTCGAATCCTGCCCCAGGGAAGGATGTGTGTGATGTCCTTAGGTTAGTTAGGTTTAATTATTTCTAAGTCTAGGGGACTGATGACTTAAGATGTTAAGTCCCATAGTGCTTAGAGCCATTTTGAACTTTGAAAGATGTGTCTATTTTGTGTAAGTTGTAAATAAATAGGTGCCACTAAAAATAGCTCCCACAACCCTCGTATATGTGCACAGATGCTGTGTCTAAAATTAGTTATGTATTCAACGCACTGGATCGTTAATTCATCTTACGTCGTGTTAATCCATGATTTGAAGGTGATTGCTTGACCGAAAGTGGTTGTCTGCGAATAAATATTCATCAGCTTTTGGTGTTTCCATAATTTGTAATTCGTATCAGAGGGTGGTGAACGTCTTTATTCACACTGTTCTGCATTTCGGTGATGCTCTTCCACGACTAAACAAATCTCTGACCATTTGTGATGCCTTTTTCTGCAAACCGATTTAGCATAGGTCCCACGCACTTGAGCAATATTCCTCGGCGGGTTGCCCGAGTGTTTTGTGAGCTACCTCTTGTAAATTAGCAACCAAGCGAAGCCTGTCACATGCTTTATCTACGACTGAACTTACGTGATAACTCTGTTTCGTATCCCCAGAAACGTCACACTCGAGTTTTTATATGAGTTGACTGTTTCCAGTTGTGAATCATTGATATCGTAATCATACCTCAATTTTGGGTTTTCCGAAATGCACTGTTTTACATTTCTGGACTGCAAAGCAACTCCTAGTATTTTCACCAATTTTAAATCTTGTTGTTGTTGTGGGGTCTTCAGTCCTGAGACTGGTTTGATGCAGCTCTCGATGCTAATCTATCCTGTGCAAGCCGCTTCATCTCCCAGTACCTACTGCAACCTACATCCTTGTAAATCTGCTTAGTGTATTCACCTCTTTGTCTCCCTCTACGATTTCTACCCTACACGCTGCCCTCCAATGCTAAATTTGTGATCCCTTGATGCCTCAGGACATGTCCTACCAACCGATCCCTTCTTCTAGTCAAGTTGTGCCACAAACGTCTCTTCTCCCCAATCCTATTCAACACCTCCTCATTAGTTATGTGATCTACCCAACTAATCTTCAGCATTCTTCTGTAGCACCACATTTGGAAAGCTTCTATTCTCTTCTTGTCCAAACTATTTATCGTCCATGTTTCACTTCCATACATGGCTACACACCATACAAATACTTGCAGAAACGACTTCCTGACACTTAAATCTATACTCGATGTTAACAAATTTCTCTTCTTCAGAAACGCTTTCCTTGCCATTGCCAGTCTACATTTTATATCCTCTCTACTTCGACCATCATCAGTTATTTTGCTCCCCAAATAGCAAAACTCCTTTACTACTTTAAGTGTCTCAATTCCTAATCTAATTCCCTCAGCATCACCCGACTTAATTCGACTACATTCCATTATCCTCGTTTTGCTTTTTTTGATGTTCATCTTCTATCCTCCTTTCAAGACACTGTCCATTCCATTCAACTGCTCTTCCAAGTCTTTTGCTGGTGAAGATCTAATTGGATGTCTGTAATTTTTTTTATACAAATAGTATTTCGTTGTACAAAGTGAGGCACATAAAACCGGCCCGAACCGGAATGCGAACGCGCGTGAGTAGCATTGCTACCTTGTCAGTTTCTTTGCCACCCTTCAACGGCAGTAGCGTGTGAGTAGTTCATACGGAAAGAGTCGTTATAAACCGTGTACTTCATTGTCATGCCTTACTCCATTGGAGAACGTGTGTTCATTGTTGAAGAATATGCGCGATCTGAATCCATTAAAGTTGTTCGTGACACTTTTCATGAAAAGTTTCCAAAAATAGTATTCCTAGAAAACCAGCGATTCAGAATCTAGTGAGAAAGTGGCGTTCGACAGGCAGTGTTGTTAATTCAAAGAGAAATAAGGCACCGACTGTACGTACACCTGAAGTTGTGGCAAACGTGACGGCGCACACGGAAAGAAGTCCCTACAAGTCAACACGACAATTATCACAGCAATGTAGAATATCTCGCAGGTCATGTCAACGCATCCTTCGTGGCTTAAAAATGAAACCTTACCGTGTGAGTGTTGCTCAGCAAATAAAAGAAGCGGACAAGGGTAAGCGTACACATTACTGTAATTGGTTGCTGGAAAACGTCGCTGGGGGACATCTTGATCAGTTTCTCCTTTTTTCGACGGATTAAGCTTGGTTTCATCTGTGGGGTAACGTTAGTTCACAAAACACAAGACACTGGGCTACAGAGAATCCCCATGGCATACTGCAAAAGCCGTTACACGATTTAAAAATTGGTGTATGGTGTGCTGTGTCTGGTAACAGAATTATCGAGCCATTGTTCTTCAACGAAACTGTCAACACACATGTTTACTTGCAACTCTACAATGAATTTTCGGCTGTGTTAACTCCAAACTAAAAATGTTGTGCGTATTTCCAGCAATATGGGGCAACTTCTCATACGTCGGATTTGTCCTTAGCTTGTATAAATACTGGTTTTACAGAGGAGATGACTATTAGTAAGGGCTTATGGCCATCTCGCTCTTCCGACTTGTCACCATGTGACTTTTACCTCTGGGGATTCTAAAAGCTAGAGTCTACCACAATAATCCCAGAACACTTGACACCTTAGAAAACAACATATGTCAAGAAATTTCGAACATCCCTCAAAGAGTACTGAAAAGTGTTTTCCTTGACATGCTTCGACGTGCACAACTTTGCTTGGATGTTGGCGGAGAACATTTTGAACGCAGACTTAAAATTCCTTCCTAAAATATGCTTATTAAACTAATAAAAGTAAATCTGTTGCTTAAACTGTTAATTACATAGTTAATAATGAAACTGTACAATGAAAATGTAAGAAAGCGATGATGTGCGTTGATTTTCTTCATTCATATTCCTTCCAGCGCAGGGGCCGGTTTTATGTGTGCTATTCTGTAGATCACATCAGGAGAAAAATGATTGGGATTACTGTTAATCCGAGACGGAATGAAATTTTGAGGTGGAGCCACTGACACTGACACCATCGTCATCTAACTCGTGAAAGTTTGTATCTGGTTTTTGGCGTTACTTGTGGAGATAATGACTGATTCTTTAAAAATTGTGCACATAGAATTTTCTTTGGCACAAGCACAGGAAATGATTTATACCGTTAACCGCTGTCGGCCACCATTAGATGTCATCCAAACAGTTGAGAGCAGCATCAGACGCGCACCAAGGAACCCTTTGTCCGGCTGATACTGTCTGTAACTAATTTTTGACCGTTGGAGCACTGTAATTGAGGAAATTGAAGTTGCTTTGTAATGAACTTGGTTTTTTTGTCTTAATTCAATTTTTTATGTTGTTCACAAATTACAACACCTTCTAAACTTTTCAAGCTACTTAAGGCCATGGTCTTTTCCGAATGTACTTCTGAGCAAAAAAGGGTCTGGTGGCTGAGTCCAAGGTTTTTGTTAATCATGACTTTTGCGTTCTTGTGGTGATCTTTCCATAAGAACATTTTCAGCCCATGACACATATTTCTTTACATATAACCGAGAAGTGAAATACCAATTATCGTAAACTTACAAATTTTTTTAACTTAACGAAATATTTCTTTAGTAATTTTTACCCTCAATTTCTCCCTCTAAGGGACTGAATTTCCAAAAGCAGCAAAACACGTATTTTTTTAAATTTCTAACAGAGAAGCCAAACATAAATTTCCATAGATTTAGATAGAAAATGTTTCTTCAAAATAAAATAATTTCATAAAACATTTCATCCCATATTTCAGTGCCTTAGGGGGCTGAATTTCCAAAAGCACTTAAACACGTTTTTTTTTTATTTCTAAGTCAAATAGCAATTTTTCATACATGTAGCTTTAAAAATGCTTTAGTAGATCTTTAGTAATGAATTGTTTCCAAAAAACTTTAATGTAATAATGTACAACCCCAATGGTTGAATTTCTAAAAAATGCTGAAACACGCGTTTTTTAATTTCTGTCTGAGAAAGCCAATACCAATTTTCGTAGGCTTTCATCCTCTGCTTTACCCCCTTTAAGAATGGGATTTCGAACAATCCCAAAATGATATCTACGGTGTAAGATCCACATCCTCTCCAAATTTCAAGTTTCTATCCTTAGCTGTTTGGGTTGGACAATAATGAGTCAGCGAATGTGTCAGCCAGTCAGGACATTGCGTTTTATGTATAAAGATTAGCTGCAACCAGTTACTTTTACTAGTAAATCTGTTTATTTTCCCATGTTTACATTTATTTACGTGTTGTAAACATCGTTTTCTTACTAACAGCGTTGCAGAATTTTGCAACGTAATTTTTTAAGACAGCTACTGTAAAACGTTCTTAGTAAAGAAACAATGTTTATAATGCATAAGTACATGTAAACATATGAAGGTCGTGAGAACATAAATTGAATGTACTCTCAAATACGTATGTTTTGAGACATAATTTGTCGGCGATGCATGCTGGTAAATGGTACCATTCGTTTCGGTACGTTAGCTTGTAAACACTAGTGTCACAGACGCAACAGTTTTGACTTTGTGCACCACGAGAGCTCCTGTCGCGTCACGTGACAAGGCAGCCCGCGAGCTTAAGCATGTGGATCAGGTCCTGCGGGTCACTAAATGTTGCCCATGCCTCGTATAGACGAGCAAGTGAAGTGTTTCATAGAAACAACAGAAAACCTACATCAAGACGATTGGATGGGATTTCGAATGCAGCGCTTGCGGCACACGACTCTAGTCCCTGGTCTGCTGGTTCCACTGCAAGAGCCAGGGGGCGCCCGACCCCAGGACACTTTGCATAATCCCCTCCACACGACCTCTCAGCGGGCGGCGCAGCTTCACATTGTGCTGTGTTGACTTTAAAGCCGCGAGGGCGTGTGTAATGAGGGACGCTTTAGCCGACTCACTGTCAACAGAGCATGGGGTGTAGTCGAGTCGGTTCTTTCTCAACGATCCTCTCTATTTGTCCTTCTCTTCTCGGAGCTATTGCTGCTGCTATATATAATAACAACGCTTATAAGAACATCAGGTTCCTATCAGTGACTCGAGAGAAATCACAAATTAAGTCCCACAGGGTTCAATATTGGGTCCACTCCTTTTTCTTGTATGTGTCAATGACACTTAACATTCATCAAGCGGAATTGATACCTTTTGTAGACGATATTATTGTTATAACAAATATCATTGGGGAAGAGGCAACAGAAGATGTTTTTAGTGATTTTTTCAAAGGATTGTTAAGCTGTTTCTGAAAAGCGGCTGTCCCTAAATTCTGAGAAAGCACAGTATATGTGAAGCTGTGTAAGTCAGTCGTGAGTCATATATGGATAGCTCAGTCCGTAGAGCACTTCAGGACGCAAGTCAAAGGTCTGTGGTTCGAGTCCCAGTTGAGCATATAGTTCTGTCTGCCAAAAGGTTTCAAATGAGCGCGCACAGTGAAAAGTCACTCTGGTATTGAGTTCTGTAAAACAGTCGTACTAACAACTGATGCAGAACGTGAACTGGAACCAGTAAATGGTGTACGAAGTTCAAAATGTTTGAGTATGCATATTGATGAAAACTGTAAGAAAGATACTACTGAGCTAGTGATACAGTTACTTTCAGCTGCTTTTGCTCTTCGTATGATTGCTAGCTTTGGAAGAAAAGGTATCAGCGTCCTAATATATTTTACACATCTCCACTCCTCAGTGTCAAATGGAAAAATTTTCTGAGATAACTCGTACTCAGAAAGCACTGGTTGTACAAAATCAAGCAGCAAATAAGAAATGTGGTGTTCACTCAGAGTCATTTAGCAGGTACTTTTTCGAGGCTTTAAACATTTTAACTCCACCTTCACAACGTCGACGTGTCGTGTTAGTTGCTGCTACTACAACGGCAGGGGAAGGTGTGGCTGCAGCAACCAATTAGGGAACGGGAGCCGAGTCTGTAACTCGTGCCGACTCCTCCTTGTGGCCCGGTATTTTCCTTGCGACCACCCCAGAACGACAGCCGAAAAACGAGGCGGAAGGCACACTCCTGCATCCGACAATGGAGCGCAATCTTGATGGTGCTGACCCACAGCGACATTGTGATGTGGAATGGCAGCCCCTTGGTAGGCCGCGGGTGGACCATCCACAGAATGCGTCTGCTGTTCACTCAGTGCTGGCTGAGGCGTTTTTGGGACAGGTGCATGGGTTCGGGGCCTGGTAGCAGTGATGCGGGACTCCAGGCCGCCAGATGAAGTGCAGGCTGCATCATCGGGGAAGGAACCCATCTGCAAGCAAAGACTCGGCAGCACGATCACGCAAATTACATTGGTTCCAGGGCCGCCGCTGCAGACCTCCTGAACCCTGTACAAGAAACATGGATCTTCCTGACGATTTTACAATACTGCCTCGCTCCCAGGTCTGCCGTACGACCTGGGAAAAAAATGGTTGATTAGCTTCATACATTGCCTGAGTGAGTGAAGCAGTCGCAAGGCGCCGTGACCGCTGCAGTGGCTTAAACAGTGTGTGGTGGCGCCATTCATGGGGCAACTCAGCCAGTGAATGGCCGTTGCGGGCCTGGGAGCGGTAAGATGACTTTGTGCATCTGCTGTTTGAAAGAGCGCACGAAGCACTCCGCTTCCTCGTTTGATTGTTGGTGAAGAGGAGTACTGGTGATGTGACGAATACCGTTGGCTGCACAAAACTTCTGAAATTCTGCTGACACAAATTGAGGTTCATTGTCACTCACTAACAACTCTGACAGACCTTCAATGCAAAATATGGACTGCAAAGACTGGAGTGTGCAAAGTGCGAAAGTTGAATTCATGGGGACGACAGAAGGGAACTTTGACTATTACCCAGCGAATGTTCCAGTAAGGCCCAGCAAAGTCCAAAAGAATGCACTGCCAAGGTGCTTCTGGTTTTGGCCAGTCAAAGAAATGTTGAGGAAGGGCTGTCTGGTGTTCCGCACAAGCATTACGCTGTGTCATCATCTGTTCTATTCGAGCATCCATGCTGAACCGAGTGCAGTGTCTGCGAGCTAATTGTTTCGTGCGAATCATGTCCGAGCGTCCATGTCTCTAGAGAGCCTTTGGGAGAACCACACACGAGTGTTCTGATTCAGTGCGTAGCAAAATAGCACCTTGAAGCACTGAGAAGTCGTGCCAACATGCAAAGTATTGGCGCATCACCAGGCTAATGATTTGTTTCACTGAGCGAGGCCAACCCAAGTAGATGAAGTGCAACAAAATCTTGAAGTACAGGCCTGCTACCATTGCCTGGGCAACCTTCCGATGATCTAAGGGGAATTGGTCTACTAACTCCTGTGCGACGATGTGGCAACATGATGCTTCTGATGTATCAAAGTCTGCATCCGGTCATACGGGAAGGTCGAGAGCGTGTCTGCATTAGCATGCTTGGATGTGGGCCTGAAAATTATCTCGTACTGATTATACAAGAGAATAAGAGCCCATTGTCGCTATTTTTGTGCAGTGTGGTTTGGAAAAGACTTGGTTGGGTTGAAAAGTGACTGCAGTGATTTGTGATCAGTAGCTAAGTAGCATTTCCTGTCATACAAGGACCGGTGAAAATTAGTCACTCCATAAATGACTGCAAAAGCCTCGTTCTCTTTCTGTGAATAATTGGTCTGCGCCCTGTAGAGAAGTTCGGAGGCGAAAGCTACAGGTCCACCGGTAGAACCAATTCTGTGTGAAAGTACTGCGCCTCTGCGGTATGATGATGCATCTGTGGCCTGTTTTTCCAGGATCGAAATGGACCAGACAAAGATATCTCAGCAAAGCGTCTTTAATTTCTGCAATGCCATGTCACATTCGTGGGACCACTTCGAAAATGATGTAAGGATGCCGTGATTTGAGATGCGTGAGGAATGAAGCAGATGCAGGAGGTCAGATTCGCTAGTACTGATAGCAACTCAGAGAGATTTCTTGGAAGTTTGAGGTCACGATTAGACAGAAAGAGGAAAGTCCACTGGACCTGACGGGATACCAATTCGATTCTACACAGAGTACGCGAAAGAATTTGCCCCCCTTCTAACAGCCGTATACCGCAAGTCTCTAGAGGAACGGAGGGTTCCAAATGATTGGAAAAGAGCACAGATAGTCCCAGTCTTCAAGAAGGGTCGTCGAGCAGATGCGCAAAGCTATAGACCTATATCTCTGACGTCGATCTGTTGTAGAATTCTAGAACATGTTTTTTGCTCGAGTATCATGTCGTTTTTGGAAACCCAGAATCTACTATGTAGGAATCAACATGGATTCCGGAAACAGCGATCGTGTGAGACCCAACTCGCTTTATTTGTTCATGAGACCCAGAAAATATTAGATACAGGCTCCCAGGTAGATGCTATTTTTCTTGACTTCCGGAAGGCGTTCGATACAGTTCCGCACTGTCGCCTGATAAACAAAGTAAGAGCCTACGGAACAGACCAGCTGTGTGGCTGGATTGAAGAGTTTTTAGCAAACAGAACACAGCATGTTGTTATCAATGGAGAGACGTCTACAGACGTTAAAGTAACCTCTGGCGTGCCACAGGGGAGTGTTATGGGACCATTGCTTTTCACAATATATATAAATGACCTAGTAGATAGTGTCGGAAGTTCCATGCGGCTTTTCGCGGATGATGCTGTAGTATACAGAGAAGTTGCAGCATTAGAAAATTGTAGCGAAATGCAGGAAGATCTGCAGCGGATAGGCACTTGGTGCAGGGAGTGGCAACTGACCCTTAACATAGACAAATGTAATGTATTGCGAATACGTAGAAAGAAGGATCCTTTATTGTATGATTATATGATAGCGGAACAAACACTGGTAGCAGTTACTTCTGTAAAATATCTGGGAGTATGCGTGCGGAACGGTTTGAAGTGGAATGATCATGTAAAATTAATTGTTGGTAAGGCGGGTACCAGGTTGAGATTCATTGGGAGAGTGCTTAGAAAATGTAGTCCATCAACAAAGGAGGTGGCTTACAAAACACTCGTTCGACCTATACTTGAGTATTGCTCATCAGTGTGGGATCCATACCAGATCGGGTTGACGGAGGAAATAGAGAAGATCCAAAGAAGAGCGGCGCGTTTCGTCACAGGGTTATTTGGTAACCGTGATAGCGTTACGGAGATGTTTAGCAAACTCAAGTGGCAGACTCTGCAAGAGAGGCGCTCTGCATCGCGGTGTAGCTTGCTCGCCAGGTTTCGAGAGTGTGCGTTTCTGGA
The DNA here is from genome assembly GCF_021461395.2 of Schistocerca americana. Classification (NCBI taxonomy): domain Eukaryota; kingdom Metazoa; phylum Arthropoda; class Insecta; order Orthoptera; family Acrididae; genus Schistocerca; species Schistocerca americana. Next base: position 230,853,026 of record NC_060123.1, read on the forward strand.
TGAGGTATCGAATATATTGCTTCCCCCTACTTATACCTCCCGAGGAGATCACGAATGTAAAACTAGAGAGATTAGAGCGCGCACGGAGGCTTTCAGACAGTCGTTCTTCCAGCGAACCATACGCGACTGGAACAGGAAAGGGAGGTAATGACAGTGGCACGTAAAGTACCCTCCGCCACACACCGTTGGGTGGCTTGCGGAGTATAAATGTAGATGTAGATATAGATGTAGATGTAGAAAGTGCAACTGCTTCGGATGAACACCATAAGAATTGATCACATGACTTAAGTACTCAATTTCAGTCCGGAAGAACACACACTTACATTTGAGGCCTGCCACTGACAATACTTCGAATAGAGTGCGAAATTTACTGTGGTGCTCTTCTGCTGTGCGGCCTGATACCACAATGTCATCCAAGTAATTCGTACATGAAGGCATAGATGCAGTTAATTGTTCCAGCTATCTTTGAAAGATCGCTGGTGCGAATGCGAAGCCGAAAGAGAAGCGAAGAAACTTGTTGAGTCCCATGGGTGTATTAATCACAAACACTTCCTGTGACTGTTCATCTAATGGAATCTGTAAGCAGACATCGCGCAAATCAATCTTGAAGAAGTAGCGACCCGCTCCTAAGCAGTCTATAAGCTTATCAGATCGCGGCAGTGGGAATGAATCAACTACTGCCTGAGGATTCACTGTCGCCTTAAAGTCCGCGCAGATTCTCAGTTTCCCTGACGGTTTATTCACGAAAACTGACGGGGATGCCGACAAACCGGCTGTTATGGGAGCAATAACGCCTATTTCCTGCCACTGTGCAGGTTCTTTTGCAGCAAAATCAACGAGCGCGTATGGTACAGCGGGGGCTCTGCAAAAGCGGAGCTGCGCATTTTCTTTCGAGGTCACATGAGCAACAGAATTTGTAGTTTTACCCAAGCCCTCAGCAACAAGTCTTTGAATCTGTCACGTAGTTGAGCAACACTGTCTCTAGAGTCAAACGAAGTAACTGCTAGCCCATTGTCTACAATACGCAATCCAACCAAGCCAAACAAATCAAGGTAAAAAAATATATTAGCACTGTACCGTGAACGCAAAACCTTGAACGACACAGTCTTTTGCAAATTTTGATGGACAACAGGAAGGCTACAAGATCCTAATGCTGAAATATCCTGCCCATTACACGGTGTCAGCGTAGCTATTGACATCTGTAACTTATGTTTGCCAACCAGATAATAAGTATTACGTCTAAGCTATGACACTGAAGCACCCGCGTCTAGCTGAATCTGAACACTTTGGCCAACAATAACAAGGCCCACAAAAAGTTTGTTGGAATGTTGTTGTACTGAAGAAACTACTGATTCTTTGTATTGCACGGTTTTACTGTTACGATCTACACTAGTCTCACAGCTCGACTCAGAATGAATAACATGCACTTGAAAGTTCAAGTTATGTGTGCATCTTTGGCACCTACAGACAACAGCTTAAATGTGCTCGTTCTTAGCACATGCAAAACAAGTCGCGTAACACAAAGGGCACCGTTCATGTTTGTGAGATTTGTAACAGCGCAGGTAAGACTTCACGCCACTATATTTCCGGTCAGGTTGTTTACGTGGCCAGCTGTGGCCTACCCGACTGGGTCGCTGTGTATTTGCCGTCGAAGTGGGCTGCTTGCGTTGGCCGGCCGGAGTGGCCGAGCGGTTCTAGGCGTTACAGTCTGGAACCACGCAAATGCTGCGGTCGCAGGTTCGAATTCTGCCTCGGGCATGAATGTGTATGTTGTCCTTAGGTTAGTTAGGTTTAAGTAGTTCTAAGTTCTAGGGGACTGATGACCTCAGAAGTTAAGTCCCATAGTGCTCAGAGCCATTTGAACCATATTTTGCTTACGTTGCTGTGCAATGTTATCTCTTGGGGCTACGGCACAAATGTTCCCTGCTTGAAAATCATCATCTGCACTGTCACACTAATCTTGAAAGTCAATAATCTGCTAAACCTGTTGCAATGTAGGGTCAGGGTATTTTAAGATTTGTTCACGGATTCTACTGTCTGACACGATTTGAATAACAGAGTCACGAATCATCAAATCATTATAATGTTTCCCACATTCACACTTAAATTTGCACTGTCTTGCGAGCCGCTGCGGATGCATCATCTGTACGTTTGAACTGGTTGTTTCTTGAGCCTAAATAATTTAAATCTGGCAGCCACCACATTGACCTTATCGTCGTAATATTTGTTCAATGCTTGAATAAGCGCCCCTAATCACTAACTAGTGCTGGCCTTGTGGTAGAAAATAACTTCGCACAATTTGTACAGAAACCAGATGGCAGTTATAAGAGTCGAGGGACATGAAAGGGAAGCAGTGGTTGGGAAGGGAGTAAGACAGGGTTGTAGCCTCTCCCCGATGTTGTTCAATCTGTATATTGAGCAAGCAGTAAAGGAAACAAAAGAAAAATTCGGAGTAGGTATTAAAATTCATGGAGAAGAAATAAAAACATTGAGGTTCGCCGATGACATTGTAATTCTGTCAGAGACAGCAAAGGACTTGGAAGAGCAGTTGAATGGAATGGACAGTGTCTTGAAAGGAGGATATAAGATGAACATCAACAAAAGCAAAACAAGGATAATGGAATGTAGTCTAATTAAGTCGGGTGATGCTGAGGGAATTAGATTAGGAAATGAGGCACTTAAAGTAGTAAAGGAGTTTTGCTATTTGGGGAGCAAAATAACTGATGATGGTCGAAGTAGAGAGGATATAAAATGTAGGCTGGCAATGGCAAGGAAAGCGTTTCTGAAGAAGAGAAATTTGTTAACATCCAGTATTGATTTAAGTGTCAGGAAGTCATTTCTGAAAGTATTCGTATGGAGTGTAGCCATGTATGGAAGTGAAACATGGACGATAAATAGTTTGGACAAGAAGAGAATAGAAGCTTTCGAAATGTGGTGCTACAGATGAATGCTGAAGATTAGATGGGTAGATCACATAACTAATGAGGAAGTATTGAATAGGATTGGGGAGAAGAGAAGTTTGTGGCACAACTTGACCAGAAGAAGGGATCGGTTGGTAGGACATGTTCTGAGGCATCAAGGGATCACCAATTTAGTATTGGAGGGCAGCGTGGAGGCTAAAAATCGTAGAGGGAGACCAAGAGATGAATACACTAAGCAGATTCAGAAGGATGTAGGTTGCAGTAGGTACTGGGAGATGAAAAAGCTTGCACAGGATAGAGTAGCATGGAGAGCTGCATCAAACCAGTCTCAGGACTGAAGACCACAACAACAACAAATGCGATAAACGGTGACACCAACGGTGGACAGAAAAAAAGACTGCTTCACAGTACGATGGATTTGATGAGCGACCAGGAGCGCTTCAGATAGTGGCAAATTACGTTACAAACTTCCAGCCAACTGGTTGCAAACAGAATTTAAAATTCTTTAACTAGTTTTCAACGCCAACTAGGGGCGCCTTCTTCAGAAGAAACTGTTACCTTACTTAACAATATCGCAGAAATGTACATTAATATCAGGTAGGCATAGAACAAATAGTTAATTTTTACAAGTAAAATTGCATAAAAATACTCACATATGGTAATAAGGAAAATTTGAGCGACATCGCTCTAGTCAAGACGTTAAAACCACAACTAAAACGTTTTGCTCCTCGATTCATAACAGATATAGTCAAAATTTTAAAACAATGGGTAAACTTGCCTAAACAGATAAGCAGTGGCTTTAAGCCATTGAAAAAAATTTGTTACGCGACTGCAGTTGTTGATTTAATATGAGGCCATCCTTCAGAGAAAAATGTTTGAAGATCTGTAACTCTTCCAAAATGTTTAGTCTAAAACATTTTCTTTCACAGTGCAAAATTCCGATGTCATGAATTTCCATAGGTTTGTATCCTGTGATCAACAGTTGGTTGGCCAAGGTTAAGCCATGAATATTAGATCCATTTTTCCCTAAAAGACGCTCTTTGTATCTGACAGAAAGCACGACCTGTTTGGCCTATGTAATAGGCTTTACACGTGTCACAACTGATTTTATAGATTCCTGAGTTCTGGACGGGAGACCATTCTGATTTTAAATTACATATAAGGTTTCTCTAGAACTGGAGGGGAGACCATTGTGATTTTAAATCACATATAAGGTTGCTCCAGAAATCCGCACTAGAACTGTCGCAAGCCAATGCCGAAAATAATGCGTCTGTCGCTGCCTGCGGCCGCTGCTTATCACAACGCGGAAATCCATGTCATTGGTGGCAGCGCGGAGTTTGCTGATTGGGCCACGCTTATGGTTGGCGGCGAACTTCAAAGCGTCGCCTGAGGCGCCAGACCGAAACTGCCTCAGCCAGCCAGCTCTGGTTTCATCCACTGGCGAGGGCACAACAGTCTCCTTCATTGCTCGCTCACTGTACAGATTGGATAACTACAACCATGTCTCACCCCTTTTTAGCAGCGGCTTCACTTCGACTCTTACTCGCTGATCAGCCAAAACATTATAACCACTTACCTAATAGCCGGTAGGTTCACTTTTGGCACAGATAACAACGGCGATGCATCGTGGCATGGAAGCAATGGGGCCTTGGTAGATCGCTTGGGGGGGAGTTGGCACCACATCTGCACACACAAGTCACCTAATTCCCATAAATTCTGATGACAGGGGCGATGAACTTCCATCACATCCCAGATGTGTTCAGGCAAGTTGGGGGGTCAGCACGTCAATTGGAACTCGCCACTGTGTTCTTCGAACTTATCTTTCTGAAAATGCCACTGTAACACGATCGTCATGAAGGGGTGTAGTGGTCTACAACCATATACTATACTCCCTGGCCGTCATGGTGCCTTGGAGGAGCTGCACTCGACCCATGGGTGCCCGCGTGAATGCTACCCAGAGCATAATGGAGCCGCCGCCAGCTTGTGTCTGCCCCGCAGTACAGGTGTCAAGAAGCTGTTCCTCTGGAAGACGACGGATTCGCTCCCTCCTACTGGCATCATCAAGAAAGTATTGGGATTCGTCGGACCAGGCAACGCTAGGCCACTGCGCGAACGTCCAGTCCCGATGGTCGAGTGATCATTTAAGCGGTAGTTGCCGATGTCGTGGTGTTAACATTGGCACACGTATGGGTCTTTGACTGTGGAGGCCCATTGCCAGGAGTGTTCGGTGCACTGTGTGTTCACAAGCACTTGTGCCCTGCCCAGCATTAAAGTCTGATGTTAGTTCCGCCACAGTTTGCCGCCTATCCTGTTTTACCAGTCTGCCCAGCATGCGACGTCCGACATCTGTAATGAGGGATGGCCGCCCAACCCCAGGACCTCTGGACTTGGTTTCACCTTGGTTCACCACTTGTTGAAGAGACTCACCACAGTACTCCTCGAACACCCGACCAGTCCGGCAGCTTCAGAAATGCTTGTGCTAGCCTTCAGGCCATCACAATCTGCCCTCGGTCAGACTCCCCATTCTACACACGGACAGCACACTCCCTCATACAACATGCACTGTGCGTGTGTCTAGCAGTCATTCCTCACCAGGTGACGCTACTATTGCGTGGACGGCTTAGTGTCGATAGCAGGTCGGTGGTCATAATGTTCTGGCTGATCAGTGTGACTCCAGTCTGTTTTCTGTATGAATTGTAAATAACCGTCAGATCCATGTATTTTATCCGTGATACCTACAAAATTTCAGAGTGTACTCCAGTCAACATTACCAAAACCCTTTTCTAAATTTCCTGATGCTTTAAACGTAGGTTTGCTTTTCTTCGGCCTATCTTATAGGGACAACTAGTCTGTTTTCCAGCATTTCTCCGGAATCCAATCTGACCTTCCGTGATGTCGCTTCTACCATGTTTTCCATTCTCTTGTTGCTTGCAACTTCTAGAGTTCCTTGTCTTCTACGAGACTCTCAAACTATTTTATTTTCATAAAATTAGCAGTGAAATTAGGAGACTGATATATTTTAATATATAAATACTCCTGCTAATTACTTTTTTTGGGCTGGGTGCGTCATGACCCCCATTGCCTCCCTCCCCCCTTAGTTCCGCCCCCTGAATCGAGCATGGGACTTGCTTTAGCCATCTGCTACCCTTCGTACACCTACATGTCCAGTCCAACTCCATTTCATATTAATTATAGTCGTAATTACGTGCTCCTTTTCAGTCTGTGTTCTTATCCATTTGCTCGTTTCCTTTTCTCTCCGAGCAATTCCCACCCCATATTTCTTCACTGCTGGTTGAACAACTCCTGGGCTTTTAATTTTTTCCCTTTAGAAGTCAGAATCTCTTTGTAGAAAATTAGCCATGTCGGTAGACAGTTTCGGAAACGTTATTTAGTTTAGAGAAATGCGTTAGAAGCTATTTTCATTTCCCCGTTTGAATATTTCGTCCACAAGGTTATGAGGATTGCGACTGCTGATTAATACAGATAAAACACTTGCAGTGAACACATAGTGCGTAGCGGGGCGATCACACTGTTGTAGAAATAATTCAACAGCCAAGATCGCTTAAATACTGTTTACTGGATAACCGGTTTCAACAAACTAAAGGTGCCAGCATCGGATTTGAATGTAGATTAACATTTATAAACGATTTGGATTTGTGACAATGATCTTATATCAGCTGGTCTGCCTCATGTATCGTTATATCCAAATGGTTTATAAATGCTAATCTACATTCAGATTCGATGATGGCGCCTTTAGTGCGTTGAAACCGGTTATCCAGTAAACAGTATCTAAGCGATCTTGCCTTTTGAATTATTTCTACAACAGATAAAACAGTTTCTGTATCAGTCACTTGTTTATTTGCCACAACGCGTTTCGATGGTTCACACCATCACCTTCAGCACCCTTTTCAGCAACGGCTTCACTTCGACTCTTACTCGCTGATAGCCAAAACATTATAACCACTTACCTAATAGCCGGTAGATTCACTTGAGAATTGTTTATTTACATGGCTGGTGTTTGTGAAGAGTACAGACGTCTTTTCACAGTCGCAGACCAAGGGCAGTTTAGTATGCCACAGACTTCATCAAAACTTAAAAAGCAGTCGAAATAAATTTTCATCCTCTGCCATACACACTGAAGAGCCAAAGAAACTGGTATATCTGCTTAATACCGTGTAAGGCCCCCACGAACACGCAGAAGGACTCGACTAACGTATAAAGTAGTGCAGGAGGAAATTAAGACCATGAATCCTGCAGGGCTGCGCATAAATACGTAAGAGTACGAGGAGGCGGAGAGCTCTTCTGAACAGCACGTTGCAAGCAATCCCATATATGGTCAATAATGTTCATGTCTGGGGAGTTTGGTAGCCAGCGGAAGTGTTTAAACTCAGAAGAGTGTTCCTGGACTCACTCTGTAGCAATTCTGGACGCGTGGCGTGTCGCATTGTCGTGCTGGAATCGCCCAAGTCCGTCGGACATGAATGGATGCAGGTGACCAGAAAGGATGCGTAAGTACGTGTCATCTGTCTGAGTCGTATTTAGGACATTAAAGAGCCTCCACCATCTTGGAGAGCCCCTGCTAACATGCAGGGTCTATGGATTAATGAGGTTGTCTCCATACTCGTGCGCGTCTATCCACTCGATACAATTTGAAACGATATTCGTCCGACCGGGCAACATGTTTCCAGTCATTAATATCCCATTGTTGGTGTTGACGGGCGCAGGCGAGGCGTAAAGCTTCGTGTCGTGCAGTCATCAAGGGTACACGAGTGGGCCTTCGGCTCCGAAAGTGCATATCGATGTTTCGTTGAGAGATTCGCACGCTGCCACTTGTTGATGGCCCATCATTGAAATCTGCAGCAATTTGCGGAAGGGTTGGACTTCTGTCACGCTAAACGACTCACTTCAGTCGTCGTTGGTCCCGTTCTTGCAAGATCTATTTTCGGCAGAGGCTACGTTGGAGATTTGATGTGTCACCGGTTTCCTGATATTCACGGTACAGTTGTGAAATGGGCGTGCGGGAAAATCCCCACTTCATCACTGCCTCGGAGTTGCTGTGTCCCATCACTCGTGCGCCGACAATAACACCACGTTTAATCTCACTTGAGTCTTGATAACCTGTCATTGTAGCAGCAGTAACAGATCTAACAACTGCGCTAGAAAATTATTGTCTTATATAGGCGTTGTGACCGCAGCGTCGTATTTCCCCTGTTTACATATCTCTGTGTTTAAATGCGCGTGCCTATACCAGTTTCTTTGACGCTTAAGTGTATGAAATCATATGTTGTAAATGCGGGATCAATACGTAAGTGAAACAGGCCGCAACTTCCACACCAGATTCAAATAACACATCATCGCCTTCCGATACAACGCTCCACACAAATCTGCAATAGCCTCCCATATAAAAATACAGGACATCCATCTGATAATATAAAAAGCAACCTTCCTTAAAATACTACGTACACTGAACAAAGGACACAGAATGACTATATGAAGAACCAGAAATCTGCAAAGAGGGAAAGAAACTTGGGGAACATCTACTCAATGACAATAGTGAAACAGACACAACCAACTTTTTCAAAAGCTTTGACAAAGTACTTAAAACAGTTTAAATGCACATAAATTAATGTAATCACTCCCATTCATACCTCAATAAGTTCAACTTACAACGCATATGCATGATCTTCTTATATGTAAGAAAGTAACATAATAATGGAAGTGTGCATTTATCTATATTGAAGAGCAGTCCATTAACATTTTTAAAAAGGAAAACATATTTATTTGCATAACCATTTAATAATTATTTTTGTATCCAGGGCTGCAGCAAGCCCACATTACATAAAAATATATATTAACAAATGTATATATAGCTACCTAATATAATAACTGAGTGTGCACATGTCAGTATTCTGGAGCAGTCCATTCATGTATTAAAAAAGAAAAACATACTTTTGTAGAAGTCATTTGATTTTGTATCTCTGTATCCAATGTAAGCAAACATATCTGTTACATGTACATCATCTCTGAAACGACAGTGTAATTGTAATGTGCAATGACGAGGACATACATCAGACAACTGTACGCAGACGTTTTACAGCTCTACCGTCTATGTAAGTACAATTCACTGTCAGAAATTCATTTTTTTAACCTCTAAAGTGCCTTTCTAGGTAAACAATTTTTATCATTAGCACAAGACGCGAAATAACCTACACTGTCCTTGATCTGCGACTCTTCGCCAACACCAGCCACGTAACTAAACAATTCTCCACCTGAAGATGATGCTGTGAGCCATCGAAAAGCGTAGTCGCAAAATAAAGGTTGTTTGGTTGATTCGGGGAGGGGGCCAAACAGCGAGGTCATCGGTCCCATCGAATTAGGGAAGGATGGGGAAGGAAGTCGGCCGTTCCCTTTCAAAGGAACCATCCCGGCATTTGCCTGAAGTGACTTACAGAAAACCTAAATCAGGATGGCCGGATGCGGGTTTGAAGTGGTCCTCCCGAATGCGAGTCCAGTGTGCTAACCACTGCGCCACCTCGCTCGGGAGCAAAATAAACAAGTGACTGGCACAGAAACTGTTTTATTTTTCTGTTTACTTCTTTGGCTGTTCATCCAGTCATATTGCTGAACTTACCTACATACAAAAACCCATCAATTGGTTCCATAACTTAGTGTTAATGTGTACAAACTTCTTTCCAGTTTACACACAGTACATTAATCTACTAGCCTTCTAATATATTTCCTGGCATATTTTCAACTATGATTTCTGAATTTGTTCTATTCATTGCTAAATTTTAGCTCCACTCGAGGGGAAATATACAACGTCATCAGCGAAATGATAATATTTCCGGTAAGTTCCATTAACTTGTTTCCCATCTTCATTTTCGGCGTTTCATCATCTAGGAACATTTCTAGGGCTGCTGAAAGTAGTTTGGTGATATGGAACTTCTTATCCTGACTCCTCTTTCACTTCTGATCTTCTCACAATCGTCATGAAGTGTAATGAAAACTGTAGCACTGACATTTACATTCTTCAATGAAGAAGAATTTTGTAAATTTTTTTTATAGGGTTTCTACATTGGGCAACGGCCTTGCCGCAGTGGATACACCGGTTCCCGTGAGATCACCGAAGTTAAGCGCTGTTGGGCGTGGCCGGCTCTTGGATGGGTGACCATCCAGCCGCCATGCGCTGTTGCCATTTTTCGGGGTGCACTCAGCCTCGTGATGCCAATTGAGGAGCTACTCGACCGCTTAGTAGCGGCTTCGGTCAAGAAAACCATCTTAACGACCGGGAGAGCGGTGTGCTGACCCCACGCCCCTCCTATCCGCATCCTCCTCGGAGGATGACACGGCGGTCGGATGGTCCCGGTAGGCCATTCGTGGCCTGACGACGGAGTTAGTTTTTAGTTTTAGGGTTTCTACATTGGAAGACCATTTCCCATAACAGGAGCAGGACTGTACCTATTATATTTGGCAAGAAAGAAGACAAATTAGCTATTAATATGTATGATTCTTTCCTGAAGGTGCAAGGTATTCAAGAAAATTATCCTCAGTCCCGTAGAAAAAGTATTAGACTGCAGTTAGGCAAAGCAACGAGGCGGATTTAGAAGTAGATATAGCACGACAGAGCATTTGCAAGTTTTGATCGAAATTATACAATAGGGAAATCAGAAAGAGTAGTTGCTTATTGGTGATTTTGTGGTAAACCATGAGCCTGGAAACGGAAATGTCGCTGGATCGAATACCAGTCGGACCACAGGCTCCCTGTGTGTTTTTATTCCAACCTTCACCTCTCAATGGTGCAAGGATTCCCAATTCCTGGAATGACTACTGCGGTGGGTTAGGGACACGTAAGTGGCCGAAGTAGTCTCCAACTGAAAAACTTGCACCAGTCCGTTGAGCTAATATACATCGTTTATTTTTAAAATATCTTTTGACCCAGTCTCCAATAAATTTATATTAGTGTCTCTTGAGAAACACTTAGTTGATTTAATCTAACAGTAATAATAATAATAAAATATAAACATGACATACACAACCGTATTTAGCCGCTTAAGTTTCTCAGTTAAACAACTCAAGAAAAAAAGGAATCCGGAGAAAAGATAATTTAAAGTTAAACGAATAGATTAAATACCAACATACAGAAAATCTCTACAATGAGAAATGCATCTCTAAACACACAACTGAAACGTTACAAGTCCATCACTAAGTAAGTAAAAATTTGCATGGGGAATACTCATTTTGAACAGAATAGCGGATATCGAGAACATTGAGAAGAGAAAACGTAAAACTACACAGAAACTCCTGGAGCGTAATGTACAGGTGAACAGTTCTGATCAAGATGCAACAGGGATATCAGACGGTACACAGAGATGCACAGCGACTTTATAAATCGCAGACTAAAATGTTATTGTGATATAAAGAGATTGGATCCTGGTTAACTGACAAAGGAAACTCTTGAATATTACAGAAACAGGAATGGTCAGAACCAGATCTCACTGAATGTATGTGGGAACAAAATTGGCGGAGATCACAAAAGAAGGTAACAGAATAAATCGTCTCTTTATCTTCAGTTCAGAAAAAGCAGGTGAATCAGAATAAAAACACCTGGAGCAACTTGGCATTAATCAATATATAAATCACCTTTCCAGAAAATGAAAATAATGACAGGAAAAGAGACCAACCGTCGTCTCTAAGTAGTTTAAATAATCCTACGCGGGTTTATTCGCAATAACAAAAATAAAGCACGAATGAAAAAATTGGTGAAGATATAGTTCCCAGGAACTTGGCTGCTGTAAAATACGGTAAAAAGTAACTTTAGTTACAACCAGTGGAAAATTTAAAAATAGTGTGTAACAGAGGTACTTAGTAGGAATAACCCGTCATACCATTCCTGTGCCTACAGCAAAGAGAGTCTACTTAACTTTGCGTCCACACTTGTTCATTGAATGAAATGTTTATAGATAGTTTCCTCGAGCAAATTGTGTAGACCCCTAAAGATAATGTATTGCTTGTAATAAATGTGTTATTTACACGAGAGCCTTCCAGGTAATTCTTGTGTAAGTTTTAGGAACATTGTTTATCCCCACGTTCAGCATTGCTCGATGGTCCACCCCATAAATGTGATCCACAATTTTCGATAATGGTGGTTCAACAGCCCTGTGCCTATTAGAATTTATTGTAGCGTATAAATGAGCTTATTAAATCCACCTTTATCTGTCTGTGAAACAACTGTGCTTGCTTCCCTGTTAAACTTTACATCACTCTTGCATCTTGATCGGGACTGTTTTCTCTTCTCAATGTTCTTGATATCTGCTATTCTGCTCAAAATGAGTATTCCCCATGCAAATTTTTTCCTGCGTCGAAACCAGACAAAGGTGTACCGTATCCTTTAGGGCCCATAGCACCCGACTGAACCTCCTGGATCGTTACTGTGTTACCATTTCTCTGCGAAAGGTGTTTCCTTTGTTTCCTTTACATTTCTTTTTTTTTAACAGAGTGATCTCTTGCCATTTTACAAGGCAGTTAAGCTGCTTTAATTTCTTCTTTAGACGAGCGAGTGCTGCGATTAATCGGGAAAATCTTTTCCGCTACTTACTGCATTAAATCCCTGAGGAAAGGGCAGTGATTCTGGAACTTCTTGATGAAGTTACTCCTCTTACTTAATGTCTCTGTTGCCCCTAGTTCTCAAATATTGTTCGATCTTTCTCTGGCTCAGCGAGAAGCATTTAATCCCACTGGACTTGAGAATTAAACGCCGAAGCGGAGGAACCCTTCTGCAACTTTATAATCCTGACGATTAACAGTCTTAACTCGGCTCCGAGTCCAACGTAAAGAAATGAGGTTTAAGATAGTAGCCGTTTTCGAGACAGCCACGCAGTTCCCTATGCACGCAGCTCGGTGGGGAATGTTATTTGGATCTGTTATGGAAAACACTAGGGAAAGTAGCGTTCAATAGTTTGCGTCGTAGCGAGGAAGTCGACAGACTCGAGTATAACACACACAGGTGTCGTTAAGTACTAAAGGCGTTAGCTTTGGCGGAAAGCCGTCTTCTCAGGGGCACTTTGTTCGCTACGAAAGGTCCTTACTAGCGAATGTCTTATAGGACTGTTATTGTATCATTAGCGCTAATCGCAGCTGTATGACAGTGGGCCGACTCGCTCTCAAATTACACTCGCTGTGATGGGATTAAGCAGTTCTAAAGCGGAGTTTCGTAAGCCAGTTTCGTCTTAGACAGAATGGCTCCTCTGGAGAAGCGAATCTCCACGTTATTCATAGCATATTTCGGCATTTACTCAACGAGATTACATGTTGGTCCAAGCTTATGGATCAAAACTGGTATACATTTTCAGAAATATCTGCACGTTATTCATATGATATTTCGGCATTTAGTAAACGATATTACATGCTGATTCAAGCTAATGGATGAAAACTGGTACACAGTTTCAGAAATACAAATATGTCACAAATTATTTCTGTTTGAGCCACTAACGTGAATCTTAAAAATTATACTATGGGACCCTTTCGTCACTGCTGGTAGAACATATTGACATTTGAAACTAATACAGTAGGATATTCTTAAAACTAAAAAAGAAAGCAGATAGGTCTGAAGAAGCACTTTACGTCCTCCAGGTGCACGCAACAAATAGCAGGAACATTATTAAATACTTAAATACACAGTATGATTTTCCCCAATTACATTTATTTTATAGTTCATTATGAACCAGTTTTTCGCTTTCTAGGCCATTCTCAGACAACTTAAGGCTAAAAAACACAGTCCATACAGAATCAACGACAGTTTATAGCCGTACAAAGATTGTTTTTATACAGATATGTGACACTTAACAACTATACATTTACATAAAGACACAAGCGTAATAAAGATTAAGAAGACGCTATACACAAATAAATCTTATATTCCTTCATATTCAAAGATTAAAAGTATAAGAATGTATAGGCCAAAAGCGGTACTTTAGTACTGGTACGGACTATTATGTCTTAGGAAAAGGGCGGCAGAGGGGACGAAGAGTCGATCCTATGTGGGTTGAAAATAACTATAGTATTAAGAGCAAGCATACATCTTATGGTGAAAACAATATTAACTGGCTGCTGCTACTTTAATAAGGGCGAATAATGGAACAGTATTTGATCACTGAAGATTAATAAAACTTCTCAGATCCGTAAACTTCATTTTCTTTTCGTCAAAATATCACGAAAGAAATTGGACATGTCTACAGAGTCAGCTTAGGGTGTTCAACTGCCAATTTTATTCGTGTGTTCAACATGGCCGTATGCAGGATCTACGAACTCCTAGGCTAAATCTGCGTTGCGGGTCGCACTAGGAGTAATTCTGTAAAAAATACCCCACAAAAATAGCATTTTGCGAATAAAAACCCTGTAACGCAGCATTTAAGGTTTATTATTTAACTGTATAAAAATTTGCTGTTCACTTTACGATTTAACGGACCCATGAGATTACAAAAACTGAAATAACTGAAATCTGTAAGGATTTCAAACCGATGTACTAACTTCATAGTAACAACCATTATCTAAAAAATATGAAATTTTGATTTTAATAATTGGCCAGTTTGCGAGTAAGACGCACACACTATGGGTTCCGCAAAAACTTTTTTATGTATATGTATAGTTCTTCCTCAATGGAAATCGAGAATCTCCACAATTTTTGCCTGTTATCGATATTGACACTGGCAAGATATTGGTTCTGGTAATTCCAAGGCCGTATCAAAATATCTACAATAATTCCTCAGACTAGCCCGGACATGCAAAAAGAAACCATCAGGGAACTTCAGTTTCTATTTGTAGAGAGAGAATGTATGGTAAAACATTTTTTATTTACTTCTTAAAACATGACTACAACTTATGTTTTATGTTTATATGTGTTAATCTTCGTCTATTATGGATATGATGGATGATGAATGCAATGTATGTTCACATGGTAAAAGGTATTTTTATGTGATGTAGTTTAGCAAATTCCTGATTTTTTTACTTTACTTGTACTGTGAAATCTAGCTTCTTGCCGAATTTCTTGATTCTAGGTCAATTGGAAATACGCACTAGGTTTTGATGAGTGAGTTTGCAAGTATCAAAATACGTTAAATAAATGACCAAGTCTTTTGTTTGCATTGAGTTAAAACCTTATGATTTTTACTCCGCCAAAGCACTACAGACATTATTATGTGACATAACTTTGAACTTGGTTCGTCAACCCATTCCATAGGAAAAGTATCCTTAACAGTCGGGCAGACAACAGACGAACAACAGGACTGTCCGATAATGCTTCCGTTATTACGGATTTGATCCACTGCTGCTTGTGAGTGCGAGGGACAGGTGTCGGCTGGTTAGAATTAAACTGACGGTGTTCCGGGTGTTGCAGTGTGAGCTGTATACGGCGCAGAATGCTGAAACATCTTAAGTTAGTTCATTAAACAGTGTGCTCGCAGAGTAAACTGGTACCAGGTGAAAATGTGATGCTGTAAGCTGTCAGAATGTAATTTGGGTGCAAGAAAGGGAAGAACGATCAAACACATGATAGCGGTGGTTGTGGCACGTT
The DNA here is from genome assembly GCF_021461395.2 of Schistocerca americana. Taxonomy (NCBI): domain Eukaryota; kingdom Metazoa; phylum Arthropoda; class Insecta; order Orthoptera; family Acrididae; genus Schistocerca; species Schistocerca americana. The sequence goes on from NC_060123.1 coordinate 230,868,515, forward strand.
TATTAGGATATATTCACAAGTTACAACATATGTTGAGTATGGTCTCCCGCCTCAACAACACGCTGCATCCGTATCACGGCATGGTCGACAGGTGCTCGTAGCATATCCATTATAATCAGAGCGATGTGTCGTCGCAGGCTATCTTTCAGATCACGAATTGCCGCATACATCCCTGATAAACACAACCAGGAGTCACATGGATTTAGTCTGGAGGATGTGGAATGGAGCACATCATGAAATTGCCTAGAGATGATGCGGTCATCACCGAAGGTTTATCGAAGCAAATCTTCCACCTGGAAAGCGACCCATCTTGCTTGAAAATAGTAGCTTGGACACAGTTGCGTTCTTGCAAAGATGGAATCACGTGTTGCACAAGGAGGTCTTTATAACGTGCAGATGTCACTCTACACCTAACAGGCCCGCGAGGTGCCTCCTCCTCGAAGAAAAACGGATCCAGAATGAAGGAGCTTATATAACCACACCACACGGTCACACAAGCTGAGTGCAGTGGAAGTTCCTGCACAACATGGGGCAGACTAGAACCCAATATGCGACAGTTGTATCCATTCACGGCACCGTGCAGAATAAAATGTGACTCGTCCGTCCAAAGAATATTCCCCGGCCACATGCCATTCGTTTCCATGCGTGCCAAAGAACTAAGGGCAAAGTCACAGCATTGTAGCCTATCTTCGGGCTACATTTGGTAGATATTCTGGATCTTGTAGGGATACCAGCGTAAAATGCACCGCAATATCTTTTGGACTGTTAACCAGGGGAGAGAGCAATCCCGTGACACACTTCAAGCACTAGCTGCAGATTTTGAGGCGTATCCTGCACGGTATACGGTTTCTTCAAATTCCTCAGTCTCTGTCATATCTTCCAAATCATAACGAATCCTATTCTCATTATTCCCCTTTTGCTTCTTTTGATATTACCTTGTATTCATCTGATTTTGTATCCTTGTCTTCCTTCTATTTTACTTCGTAACACAAACTGTATCTAGATTAAGCCTTTGTATTTGCCTTGTCAGTCTTTCTAGCTACGTCGAACATTATAATCTCCATTACGTAGAATATGACCCCTTCGTTGGCTTTTCAATCTCTTTCTCATGATCACGCCACCCTTGGTAGTCCCCTCCAAGAAATACGAATGGAAGCCAATACATAATATTTTGCCAACGGACAGGCCTACACGACATTTTTTTCAGTTACAGGCAGCATTTCCTGTGAATAAACATACTATTTCTTTAATACATTGGTTTCCATTAACTTCCGTATTTTCATGTCATTGATCAGTGCTGATTCTTCTAACTTACCGGACAATTTCTCACCGCAAGGACAAGAGTGGAGTGTAGATAGATCCTTATTCCGGGAGTTTTAATGATGAATTTTATCCAGAATGTAGACAGTCGCCGGTCGCTGTGGCCGAGCGGTTCTAAGCGATTCAGTCCGGAAGCGCGTGACCGCTACGGTCGCAGGTTCGAATCCTGCCGCTGGCATGGAAGTGTGTGATGTCCCTATGTTAGTTAGGTTTAAGTAGTTCTAAGTTCTAGGGGGCTGATGACCTCAGATGTTAAGTCCCATAGTGCTCAGAGTCATTTCTTGTAGACAGTCAATTTAGTAAGTAGTAGCAGTAAAATATTAAATCGAATTATAAACAGAACAATACAAGACTGTCGGAAGAACCCATAGATCAGTTTGGATTACGGAGAAACGCAGTAACACGGAAGGCAATCCTAATCCTATGACTTGTCTCAGTTCTACATGACATTAATGGACATTAAAGGGAAACAGTAGTTGAGAAGCGCTTCTATTGGGAACAAGCCTGTTTATTAACACTGAATATAAATTTAAGTGTTAGGACGTCTTTTCTGAAGGTACGATGTTACAGTGCCTGTGTCGTTCGGAAGTACGATGCAGAGTTCCGTCGGATATGCCCATAATTCCAAAGGAGCAGGCAACGTGGAGACGACATCCGTTGTGAAGTACATGGAACATACTCGCAGCTGTAAATAATGGCAACAATTAGCTGTATAATGGAAGGACGAACAACACAGGCACTGCAATATCGCATTTATCCGCCAACACTGGGCAAACGACTTTCAATTAAAATGTGTCCTCTGTATCTGAATATACAGGGTTATTACAAATGACTGAAGCGATTTCACAGCTCTACAGTAACTTTATTATTTGAGATATTTTCACAATGCTTTGCACACACATACAAAAACTCAAAAAGTTTTTTTTAGGCATTCACAAATGTTCGATATGTGCCCCTTTAGTGATTCGGCAGACATCAAGCCGATAATCAAGTTCCTCCCACACTCGGCGCAGCGTTGATGCGAGCTCGCAGTTCTGGCACGTTTCTTGGTAGAGGAGGTTTAAACATTGAATCTTTCACATAACCCCACAGAAAGAAATCGCATGGGGTTAAGTCGGGAGAGCGTGGAGGCCATGACATGAATTGCTGATCATGATCTTCACCACGACCGATCCATCGGTTTCCCAATCTCCTGTTTAAGAAATGCCGAACATCATGATGGAAGTGCGGTGGAGCACCATCCTGTTGAAAGATGAAGTCGGCGCTGTCGGTCTCCAGTTGTGGCATGAGCCAATTTTCCAGCATGTCCAGATACGCGTTTTTTTCGCAGAAGAAAAAGGGGCCGTAAACTTTAAACCGTGAGATTGCACAAAACACGTTAACTTTTGGTGAATTGCGAATTTGCTGCACGAATGCGTAAGGATTCTCTACTGCCCAGATTCGCACATTGTGTCTGTTCACTTCACCATTAAGAAAAAATGTTGCTTCATCACTGAAAACAAGTTTCGCACTGAACGCATCCTCTTCCATGAGCTGTTGCAACCGCGCCGAAAATTCAAAGCGTTTGACTTTGTCATCGGGTGTCAGGGCTTGTAGCAATTGTAAACCGTAAGGCTTCTGCTTTAGCCTTTTCCGTAAGATTTTCCAAACCGTCGGCTGCGGTACGTTTAGCTCCCTGCTTGCTTTATTCGTCGACTTCCGCGGGCTACGCGTGAAACTTGCCCGCAAGCGTTCAACCGTTTCTTCCCTCACTGCAGGCCGACCCGTTGATTTCCCCTTACAGAGGCATCCAGAAGCTTTAAACTGCGCATACCATCGCCGAATGGAGTTAGCAGTTGGTGGATCTTTGTTGAACTTCGTCCTGAAGTGTCGTTGCACTGTTATGACTGCCTGATGTGAGTGCATTTCAAGCACGACATACGCTTTCTCGGCTCCTGTCGCCATTTTGTCTCACTGCACACTCGAGCGCTCTGGCGGCAGAAACCTGAAATGTGTCTTCAGCCGAACAAAACTTTATGAGTTTTTCTACGTATCTGTAGTGTGTCGTGACCATATGTCAATGAATGGAGCTACAGTGAATTTATGAAACCGCTTCAATCATTTGTAATAGCCCTGTACATAATGAATGTACGAGCGCAAGCTGCAGACACATGGTTGACGACATATGGAAGTTTGGGTCTGTCCGTGAGTCATGCTCGCATAGCCTAATGGTAAGGCGAGCGATCGCTCGACTTCCCGTCCGGCACACATTTCCATTTTAGTAGTTACGTTATACAGTTGATGATCCTCCGTATTCACAAATGCGAATATATTTCATGTATTTTCTGGAAGTACACTCATCGAAATTGAAATAAGAACACCGTGAATTCATTGTCCCAGGAAGGGGAAACTTTATTGACACATTCCTGGGGTCAGATACATCACATGATCACACTGACAGAACCACAGGCACATAGACACAGGCAACAGAGCATGCACAATGTCGGCACTAGTACAGTGTATATCCACCTTTCGCAGCAATGCAGGCTGCTATTCTCCCATGGAGACGATCGTAGAGATGCTGGATATAGTCCTGTGGAACGGCTTGCCATGCCATTTCCACCTGGCGCCTCAGTTGGACCAGCGTTCGTGCTGGACGTGCAGACCGCGTGAGACGACGCTTCATCCAGTCCCAAACATGCTCAATGGGGGACAGATCCGGAGATCTTGCTGGCCAGGGTAGTTGACTTACACCTTCTAGAGCACGTTGGGTGGCACGGGATACATGCGGACGTGCATTGTCCTGTTGGAACAGCAAGTTCCCTTGCCGGTCTAGGAATGGTAGAACGATGGGTTCGATGACGGTTTGGATGTACCGTGCACTATTCAGTGTCCCCTCGACGATCACCAGTGGTGTACGGCCAGTGTAGGAGATCGCTCCCCACACCATGATGCCGGGTGTTGGCCCTGTGTGCCTCGGTCGTATGCAGTCCTGATTGTGGCGCTCACCTGCACGGCGCCAAACACGCATACGACCATCATTGGCACCAAGGCAGAAGCGACTCTCATCGCCGAAGACGACACGTCTCCATTCGTCCCTCCATTCACGCCTGTCGCGACACCACTGGAGGCGGGCTGCACGATGTTGGGGCGTGAGCGGAAGACGGCCTAACGGTGTGCGGGACCGTAGCCCAGCTTCATGGAGACGGTTGCGAATGGTCCTCGCCGATACCCCAGGAGCAACAGTGTCCCTAATTTGCTGGGAAGTGGCGGTGCGGTCCCCTACGGCACTGCGTAGGATCCTACGGTCTTGGCGTGCATCCGTGCGTCGCTGCGGTCTGGTCCCAGGTCGACGGGCACGTGCACCTTCCGCCGACCACTGGCGACAACATCGATGTACTGTGGAGACCTCACGCCCCACGTGTTGAGCAATTCGGCGGTACGTCCACCCGGCCTCCCGCATGCCCACTATACGCCCTCGCTCAAAGTCCGTCAACTGCACATACGGTTCACGTCCACGCTGTCGCGGCATGCTACCAGTGTTAAAGACTGCGATGGAGCTCCGTATGCCACGGCAAACTGGCTGACACTGACGGCGGCAGTGCACAAATGCTGCGCAGCTAGCGCCATTCGACGGCCAACATCGCGGTTCCTGGTGTGTCCGCTGTGCCGTGCGTGTGATCATTGCTTGTACAGCCCTCTCGCAGTGTCCGGAGCAAGTATGGTGGGTCTGACACACCGGTGTCAATGTGTTCTTTTTTCCATTTCCAGGAGTGTATTTGTCTGAAGTGTAGCGCTGTACGAAACTGAAATGTGGATGATAAATGATCCAGAAAAGAGCGTCTGAAGTGTTGGGTTAGAGAAGTAGATTACATTGTTGGGTCGGATAATTAAAGAAGAGGTACTGAGTGGGGTAGGGGTGAAAAGAAAGTTATGGCACAACTTGAATAAAAGAAGGGATATTATGATAGGCCCCACCCTGAGAGATCAAGGAATAGTTAATTTGGTAATAGTTAATTTGGTAAATGTGGGGGGGGGGGATAAAATGGTAGAGAGGTACCAAGGTTTCATTACAGTAGCCAGGTTCAAATGGATGTGATCTGAAGTAGTCAAAATGTCTCTGAGCACTATGGGACTTAACATCTGTGGTCATCAGTCCCCTAGAACTTAGAACTACTTAAACCTAACTAACCTAAGGACATCACACACATCCATGCCCGAGGCAGGATTCGAACCAGCGACCGTAGCAGTCGCGCGGTTCCGCGCTGAGCGCCTGAGCCGCTAGACCACCGCGGCCGGCTGAAGTAGTCATGCAGACTTGAAGAGACATGCACAGAATTGGCTATCTTGGAGAGATGAATCATATCAGTCGTTAGACCGAAGAAAACAACACAACAGCAACGGCTACTACTACTACTACTACTACTACTACAAGCAACTGCTAAGATGGAATGCATTGATTAGAGGTCAGAGACATTATTCAGTACGGTGTCGTGCCGGCCGGTTCCCTATGATAATAACGATGCTAATTTCAGTTTGTAAAAGTGAAAGGTATTTTCTAGGCTGCAGTGTGACGAACATACATATTAAGAACAAATTAATTCTGCGCAAAAGGGATAATATAGCCATAGATAAAATGTGATTTTGACTACGAGATCGTAATACCGGGCGATCAAAAAGTCAATATAAATTTGAAAACTGAATAAATCACGGAACAAGGTAGATAGAGAGGTACAAATTGACACACATGTTTGGAATGACATGGGGTTTTATTAGAACCAAAGAAATACAAACGCTCAAAAAGTGTCCGACAGATGGCGCTTCATATGATCAGAATAGTAATAATTAGCATAACAAAGTAAGACAAAGAAAAGATGGTGTTCTTTACAGGAAATGATCAATATGTGCACCATCATTCCTCAACAATAGCTGTAGTCGAGGAATAATGTTGTGAACAACACTGTAAAGCATGTCCGGAGTTATGCTGAGGAATTGGCGTCGGTTGTTGTCTTTCAGCATCCCTAGAGATGTCGGTCGATCACGATACACTTGCGACTTCAGGTAACCCCAAAGCCAATAATCGCACGAACTGAGGTCTGGGGACCTGGTAGGCCAAGCATGACGAAAGTGGCGGCTGAGCACACTATTATCACCAAACGACGCGCGCAAGAGATCTTTCACGCGTCTAGCAATATGGGGTGTTTTTTTGGTTCTAATAAAACCCCATGTCATTCCAAGCATGTGTGTCAATTTTTACCTCTCTATCTACATTATTCCGTGGTTTATTAAGTTTTCAAATTTATACTGTCTTTTTGATCACTCAGTTCATAGAGATAACAAAGTGAAAAAAAAGTATGATCTGCAATTTGCAATGTAGAGAACTTACTGAACAATGGCAGAGCAGGTGGGTGCAGCGGAGATGTGACAGTTTAAATGCGAAATAGCAATGCCACTTTGGCACGAAAATGCAAGTTAGTGTTTCGAGCTCTCGGTTACGGAGTACGATAAGTCATTTTAGCTGACTTGACAGCTTTTTCTTGGTATAACATTGTGAATAAAAACACAAGAAAACACTTTTTCTCACACTTATTAGTCGAAAATCATGTTGCGGACCGTAAGCCGCTATGAAACTCTTCGTTATTGCTGTTAATTTCGATTTTTACTAATCATCATCAGGCAAAAGCAGATTTCAAATTACAGCGTACATTTGGATGTATACACCGCCCTTCCAAAATGTTTCGAGACTGACTTTACTTCTGCGTGAGCACAGTAACTACGGTGGCACCTTGAAATGACAACAGTAAACAACAGGTGTGCATGTGAGCAGGCAGGCTTAAGTTGGGAACAGGCGGTAGTAGTGCGTCAAGTTATCACAAATCGCAACGGGTCAAAATCTCTAAATCAAGTCTTAAAGACATTATTTCGTATGTGTAGAAGCAGAGAAAACTGCCTGCAAAGTTTATCCCGCATGCCCACACTCCCGATCAAAAAACAATGACGACTGGGTGCCTGTCACGACTCAATTGAAATGAAATACGCGGACAGTTCTTTCTTGGAAAAACTCATCACGGGTCACAATACTTGATGCTATCAATTCGAATCTACCACGAAACAGTTAAGTGCCGAACCTCTGACGGTTCGCCAAGGCCGAAAAAGATGCGAATGAGACGAGCGAGTTGAGCTACTTCCCAAAGTAGAACTTCACTGACACTTTCACAAGGTTGCTTGAACTCAAGTGGAGGAGGACCTTTGAAAATCTAAAACCATCATCATAATTTTTGTCTTTTTTTATTTATCTAGTCTCGATGGTTTCTGGATGGATTAGGCCCTAAATGAAATGCTATCTCCCTCTACACAATGTTAATAACACGAAGTCCACAATAACACTCAATATGTTGTTGAGTTCTGTTGTCGAAATAGTTCGTTTGACACTATGATCGAATAAGACTAGAAAAATTTGCCTTGCAACCCGAAACAACATTTTGACACTATTGGCAAAAAACTGTCGTTGGTACGATATAATTAATCCGTTCAGAGTCTTAACTGATATTCCTATGCATTACACAAAAGTCTCGGACGGGACAGTCGTGTAAGGCCAACGGAATCCTGTCATTTTTATATGCGTTGGACGACAGCTATCGACAAAGTAGAATTTCACGTTACAGTCAAGATAGAATTTTGGAAGGCCACTGAGGATAGCAAAAGCCGAGAGCTGAAACACATCCGGCGTTGTTTTCTCCACATTGTCAGCTACTGTCAAAACGTCAGTCAGTCAGTATGATAGCAAGAGTCCCTCGACGGCTGTCGTCTGTCAGGCATGGAAACCAGGCGGTCCCCAGGGAAGTCTGCCGCGATCCCCAAGGGACGCCCTGGTCACCACCCCAGACGCTGCAGACCGGGACGACGGAAAGGCTGATCAAAGCTGCAGCTAAGACCTCCAGTTCACGTTCACTGGGCTTCTTTACTTTGTTTATGTTTTACTGCGTGAGCATTCTGTGTTGTCCGGTTTCTTATTTACCCCAGTCTTATATTACGATATTTCTGTGCCTGTGTTTTTAAGGGGCTCCGGAACGCCATATACTTGCAATGTTAAAATAACGCTTATAAATTACATCTTTCCTCACAAAGTATTTGAGGTAGGAAGTTGAACTTTTTACAGATTATTTATTGGAATATGGGCTACAACTTAACACAGGTATTTTACAAAATTTTACTTCAGTTGTTAAAGATGATTTTTTTCAATTGTAATGAAAATTCACAACATTTTTTTGCAATTTTTTATTTATATATTCAAAAATATACAGTTTTTTGGAAAAAGGCTGTGTTAAATTATGCAGAAGGTACTGTGTAACATTTACTGAAAGTTTGAAACAAATATGTTTGGAAGATCCTTAGAAAACATGTAATTAGTATGAGAAAATAAAAGTTTTGGGAATCGAGCGACAAAGATTGGAGTAACTTTTTAGTGCATTCCAGGTCCTTAGGATGGATTATCTTCATCCTCTGCAAACTCCTCCTCCAGCTTCCTCTTGTTCCTCCTCCTGCTTACTCTTGCTTGAATTTCTAGACTCTTTACAGCCCTGTCTGCAGCCCGAAGGCGTTCCTTGTCTAAAGCAAGCATCGCTCGTTGTTGTGTTCGTAGATTTTGCTACCATTTTCTTCAGTTGCAGTTACTGCAACACTGTTCCAAAAGGTGGTCATGTATGAACACTTATCACATTTCAGTTGTATTTCACTAGCAAGTCCTACGTGCTTTATTATGGAGAGTTCCAGACCAACTTCACTACAATGAATACATCTTACACAGTTTGAAAAAATTCCTTTGAGAACCGACATATCAAATATTTCATTCACATCCGATTCGCCCATAAAACATTCATAGTTTTCACTCATTGAACCAAGCTTCTTCTGTGAAGTATTTTCTTTCCCACTTTGACTGCTATGGGCAGGTGGACTTGAGAGGTTAGGTTCACTCACTTGGTTATCGTCTTTATTGTTTACAGTAATAACACATACCTTTGGCTTTCCAACATTTCTCCTTTTCTTAAAAGCCTTCAGAGGATTTCTAATAACTTTACTTTTACTCATTATTATACTTCAACAAAACAGAGACTCAAGAAACAGAATTAATTACGAATATTTTCGAGATAACGACAGAGTAAATAAACATGAAACAATCGACAATCACACCAGCGATATATGTTGAACCATCACAGGTTAGCCACAACACATACTTTATCTCACATCACTAAAATGTACCTGATGATCACGGACGTTAATAATAACACCATTTGACAGCAGTTTAACAGCGCCACAGTGGGTCACGCCCATGTAGAACACATTTCAAAAAAAATTTAAAAATAGTTGTAGTCTTCGGAATTGAATAAATTATATATCTATTAAAAGGTAATAGTCTGCAGATTCAGAAAACGCAAAAAAGTAAAAATTGAACTTTTCATGATTTTGAGCCTTTCCGGAGCCCCTTAAGAAGAACGAGCACTGCATCGTTCTTCTTAACAGCAGAGGCACTGCAATATCGTAATACACTGAGATGACGAAAGTCATGGGCTACCTCTTAGTATCGTGTCGGACCTGGTGTAGTGCAGCAACTCGATGTGGGATGGACTCAACAAGTCTTTGGAAGTCTCCTGCAGAAATACTGAGCTCTGCTGCCCCTACAGCCGTTCATAATTGTGAAAGTGTTGCCGGTGCACAGTTTGGTGCGCTAATTGACCTCTCGATTATGTCCCATAAATGTTCGATGGGATTCATGTTGGGCCATCTGGATGGCCACCTCATTGTCCAGAATGTTCTTCAAACCAATCGTGAACAGTTGTGGCGCCGTGACATGGCGAATCGTTATCCATGAAAAATACCATCGTTGTTTGCTGCAAATGGTATCCAAGTATCCGAAAATAACCATTACCGGTCAATGTTCGGTGCATACTGACCACAGTGCCCTGTCCAATCCATCGAAACACAGCTCACACCATTATGTAGCCACCATTAGCTTGTACTGTGCCTTGTCCACAATTTCGGTCCATGGCTTCGTGGGGTCTTGGCTCTGAGCACTATGGTACTTAACATCTGAGGTCATCAGTCCCCTAGAACTTAGAACTACTTAAACCTAACTAACCTAAGGGCATCACACACATCCATGCCCGAGGCATCGTGGAGTCTGCATCACACTCGAAACCTACTGTCAGCTCCTACAACTAAAATCGGGACTCATCTGAGCAGGTTACGGTTTTTCAGTCGTCTAGGGTCTAACCGAAGTCAAGAGCCCAGGAGAGGTGCTGCAGGCTCTGCCATAGCCCATTAACGTCAAATTTCGCAGCACTGTCCTAGTGGATACGTTCACACATTGATATCTGTAGCTATTTCCAGCAGTATTGCTTGTCTGTTAGCACTGACAACTCTACACAAACGCTGCTGCCCTGGGTCGTTGAGTGAAGGTCATCGGCCACTGCGTTGTCCTTGGTAACAGATAATTCGGCACACTCTTGACACTGTGGGCTAGGAATATTAAATTCGATAACTATTTCCGAAATGGAATATTCCACGTGTCTAGCTCCAGCTGTCATTCCGAGTTCAAAGTCTGGTAAGTCCCGTCTTACGGCTGTAATCACGTCGTAAACATTTGCACATGAAACACCTGAGTGCAAATGACGTCAAATCTCATTTGGCAAAGGCGCTACGCGAAGGTGCACCTTACCATACCGACCGAGACCTGGTTTAAACATCGCAGTTTGTGAAAACGAACCATCACCGCTATTTGTAGTCAAGATTTACACATGGACGTCTTCAGTCTCATGTGTTTAGAATAAGCATAAATGCGGCAGATTATGTGCAGAATTTCGTGACTGTCAGAAAGAATCGGTCGAAAATGTAAAGCATCTGTTGTTCTCTTCAGGCAAGTATAAAGTCGCAAACAGAACTTTATGCAGCAGTTGAGTTCATTACACGTCCAGTTTCAACAACAAAATTATTACTACTGCATGGTGAGCATTCTAAATCTACATACATACTGCGCAAACCACCGAATGTTGCGTGGCAGAGGATACCTTTACCACTACTAGTCATTTTCTTTCCTGTTCCACTTGCAAATAGAGCGAGGGAAAAACAATTATCTGTATGTCTTTGTACGAGTCCTGATTTCTCTCATCGTATCTTCGTGGTCATTTCGTGAAATGGACGTTGACGCTGTAGAATCATTCTGCAGTTAGCTTCAGATGCCAATTCTCTAAATTTTCTTAATATTTCTCCTGGAAAAGAACATTGCATTCCCTCCAGGGATTCCCATGTCATTTCACGAAGAGTCTCCGTAATACTTCCGTGTTGTTCAAACCAACCAGTCAGCGTCTAAATTGCTTTGATATCTTCCTTTAATCCGGTCTGATGAGGGTCCGAAACACTCGAACAGCAATCAAGAATTGGTCGCACTAGTGTCCCATACGTGGTCTCCTTTGCAGATCCCAATAAACTGAAGGTGCTCGTTACGTATCATAGCGCTTTGCAGTGCAACGTTATTTGGCATGACTGTGTCAAGCAGCAGTAATGCTGTATTCGAACATTACTGAACTGATTTTCTATTCATCTGCATTAATTTACATTTTTCTACATTTAGAGCTAGCCGCCATTCATCACACCAACTAGAAAGTTATCGACGACATCACTTTCCCGCACACCACAGCATCATCAGTGAAGAGCCGCAGATTGCTCCTTAACCTGTCCACCAGATCATTTGCGTATACAGAAAATAACAGATGCCTGTCCTATTACGCCTCCTGAGCGATCCTGGCGATACCCTTGTCTCTGATGAACACTCGCCACCGCGGGCAATTTGCTGAGTTCTATTACTTAATAAGTCTTTGAGTCACATATCTGGGATCTATTCCATATGCTTGTACCTTCAAGTAAGCAAGCATTACTCCAAATGTTCCACAATCTCTCTCTCTCTCTCTCTCTCTCTCACGCACACACACACACACACACACACACACACACACACACACACACTGAAAGGTGGCTACTCTGAGCCACAGCGCCAGAGAGTTTTGTTTCGCCGCCTCCACTGGCAGTGATTATTGAGAAGTAGCGGAGGGCAGTGCTTGTTGAGAACTCGTAGTGGTGAGTGCTTACTGAGATGTAGTAGTGAAGAGTTCTTGTCGAGAGGTCGTAGTAGGGAGTTCTTGTTGAGATGTGGAAGTAGCGAGTCGGTGTGGAGATCTTGTAATGATTAGAGTGCTTTTCATCAATATAAATGAAGGTAACAAACTCCTTTTCTTTTTTTTCTCATTATTTCAATGTCCTGAATAATGCGTCATTACAGGTTCAGTCAACAAAGCATCTGGCTTGTGTTCTTGTATTAGAGTGTAATTCTGGTTTTCTTGCGCAATTATAGTATTTCTAATTTTTTTTATCACGTCAGTATAAATGGTATTTGAAATTTCTTGTCTTATTGAAGAAGAACCGTGCCAGATGTGTACGTTGAGTCATACTTCCACACACAGAACAGTTATACTTGTGCTTTGGTTTCGTAGGTTTTATAGTTGCTGGGGACTTAATTAATTAATTGTGTTAACGAAAATTTTCATTTCATTCTTTGTTGTTGTTCTATGCAGTCAGATTGCGTAATAATACTAGTCAGGGCATACCGTTTACGAGACACAGCGTAATCGGATATACAGCTACTAAAAAAATAAAAATGATTTTCAAATTTAATAATTAAGCCCCCATGCAACACACACACACGCACGCACACGCACACATACATACACACCAACTCCAATTCGCTAACCTTCACATGATTAGCACTAAGTATCTACTGCCAGATAATTTGTCTGGCGTTAACACTAATTTTGTTTATGGGCCACGGAGTAGCGTTATGGTTAAAATTCAGCGAATAATGTTGGGTAAGTGAATATCATCGCTTTCACGAACTTAGATGAGATAAGCAGCACAAGCCAGGAAAATTCGCAGGAGGCACGGTGTTACCTGTTCCATATTTAAGTGTTGTGTGGAGTGACATCTGATGGCAATGATGGGCGCCGCAAGCTACGGCACCGCCCAGTCCGCCTGCTCCGTCCGACTACAGCACTAGTTCGGCACGAGCAGCAGCCACTTACTGTAATTCCTGTATAATCCTTCCCCTCTTTGTTCAACGTAACGTCACTACAAAACACCTTCTGGCACGCAACATCGGTGGTATGTGCCCTTGCCGTAATAAACTGATATAAAGAGACGATCAGTTTCGTATCCCACCTCTGTCGAGGGAATTAGAATTACATCAATACCTTCAGCTGCTGATGGGCGTTGATATATATCAACGGGGACAGGTGAAAATGTGTGCCCCGACCGGGGCTCGAAGCCGGGATCTCCTGCTTACATGGCAGACGCTCTATGCATCTGAGCCACCGAGGGCACAAAGGGTAGTGCGACTGCAGAGTCTATCTCGCGCACGCCTCCCGCGAGACCCACATTCTCACCTTGTATGTACACACACTACATATCGTTGTGTCCCACCCCAACACACTCTTTACTCGTGGAAGACATCCTTACCAAGTCCCGTAAGAGTTCGGGGGATATGTGTTTATCCGCACAGAAGAAGGTCATGGCCGGTATTGCCAGAACTGTATACTTATATGGATATGGTGTCTGTACTTTCGGACATGTCCGAAAGAACGGACACCATATCCATATAAGTATATCTGACGAGGGAGTCTCCAGGTACCACTTCGCTGGCCATTGGGGCTCAGTTCGAAGTGGGGCTCATCTCTGAAGGCATTTCTACTCCAGCCAATCAGATTCCAGGTCGAAGACGTGTCTAGGCACTCCCAGGACAGCGGTGGGATAGCAACCTGACTGCCGCTAGCCATACGACCTGATATCCAAGAATCATCGTCTCAAGCTGTATAACTGCTTGCAGTTATACAGGGCCAGAGGTGGACCAACTCGTTGTTGGCCTGTGCAAACTGTGAAGCTCTTTCTCTTGAATAAATGGTCCAATTTTTCTGGAACTGTAATCATTTGTTTGTCTGTGATTGTAAGTCACATCTACCGACTTACGTTCCACTCCCATAATTGCTTCATGGTGCGTCGTTTTCTTCATCCTTGCTGATTCATACAAAGGAGATTTTTAGGTCTCAAAAATGTTCATGACAGAGGAGCATAACCGGCCGGTGTGGCCGAGCGGTCCTAGGTGCTTCAGTCTGGAACCGCGCGACCGCTACGGTCGCAGGTTCGAATCCTGCCTCGGGCATGGATGTGTGTGATGTCCTTAGGTTAGTTAGGTTTAAGTAGTTCTAAGTTCTAGGGGACTGATTACCTCAGATATTAAGTCCCACAGTGCTCAGAGACATTTTTAGAGGAGCATAAATCGTTTTCCATAAACTTATGTCAGACTGACGTCGTCGATATAGGCTTATTTCTGTGCGATGATCGTGATTCAAAACGAAGATGAGCTTCGTATCTTTTTTCAGTCACTTCGTTGCTACAGCGGTACTCTAAAGCATAAATCAAACATGGAATGAATAGACAAAGTCACTGTAAAACACATACATTGTGAATATTCAGCTGAAACCTTGAAGATCTACATGTGGTGCAGCACAAAGTCCTTGCCTACAGATAGCGTTAACAGACACAATTGAAAATCTCTGTACAATAGTTCTGTTGCGCCTGATTGAAAGTTCCACGAAACTAACTGTCCTGTCCTTGAGCTGATGTCTCGAGGCGAGTAGACACTGAACAGCGATGTACGTTACTACAAGCCCTGGCGACGCTGCCGCATAGGCGGCGTGGGCCGGGCGCCGCTCGGGGTTGGACGGCGCCCCTTGCAGCAGCGACAGCCGGTGGACGGCCGCTGCACCTGTGCTGCCGATTTCGGAGTCTTTGATGACGGTGGTCTCCTGTGTGGTATCGACTGTGCAACAATACCACAATTTTCACCATAACAGATCCGGATGCCAGGACTATCGTCAAAACAGTGGCGTCAAACGTAATTTTAAAAAAATGAAATGAGCGTTTGGCGTCATTGGCCAGGAGGCCCCTTGCGGGTCAGGTCTGGCCGCCTTGGTGCAGATCTCATTACATTCGACGCCACATTGGGCGTCCTGCGCGCCGGATGGGGATGAAATGATGACGAAGACAGCACAACACCCAGGCCCTGAGAGGAGAAAATCCCCAACCCAGCCGGGAATCGAACCCGGGCTCGTAGGACGGCAATCCGTCACGCTGACCACTCAGCTACCGGGGCGCACAAACGTCATTAAAAGTCCCATAGAGCTGGGAGTTAACAACCAGGTGGCCACAGTCGATGCTTCATGACATCGCCATTTTAAATCACCGTTAAAATTCTTCCTACTCGTATCCGAGGAGCCAAACGTGACTTAAAGTCCCTCGAAGGAAACAGCCAGATAGCCACTGTTAGTGCTTCTTTATATCACCCGCGAAGAAATCGCCCCATGAACACAAATATATTCCGTTTGCACTACTGAGTACGCGCCGTCATGCCGGCAAGTAGACTAGTTGTTGCCAGACATTCGATACATTTACGCACAGTCGTTTAGTGATCAATAAACGAGTTTACGGAATATTGTATAATAAACGATTAACTTGCTAATGTACCTGCGTGTACAAATTATTTGGCTTTTATACTGGTATCGGAATACTCTTAACGCTGCGTCGTGCAATAAGCCAAAACCGGTCATTGTGATATCTCTAGCAATGTGCGATCAAGACGGGAATTTATCGATAAAATACCAAACATGATCACGGACTCGTTCAAAGTTTTTACATCTTCAGCTGATCAAAACTCACATCTGTCGAATGTCAGAGTGGCATGGAAAAATATATTTTGTCTTCTATGTGCTGTACCCGCAGAAACATAAAATTAGACTAGCAGTAGAAACCACTGAAGGGAATATACAGCTGGGTACATTCTACATCTACATCTACGTCTACATATATACTTCGTATTTACATCTTCACAGATACTCCGCAAGCCTCAGTACGGTGCGTGGCGTAGGGCACCCTGTATTACTACCAGTCATTCCCTTTCCTGTTTCACTCGCAAACAGAGCGAGGGAAGACTGACTGTATGCCTCCATATCAGCCCTAATTTCTCGAATCTTCTCTTCATGGGCCTTACGAGCAATGTATGTTGGCGGCAGTCAAATCTTCGGCATTCAGCTTCAAATGTCAGATCTCCAAATTGCCTCAATTGTGTTTCTCGGAAAGAGCGTCAGCTTCCCACCAGGGATTCCCATTTGAGTTCTCGGAGCATCTCGGTAACTCTAACTTGTTCGAACATAACCGGTAACAAATCTAGCAGCCCACTCAGAATTGCTTCGATCTCTTCCTTCAATCCGACCTGGAACGGGTCCCAAACAGTCGAGCAGTTCTGAAGAGTAGGTCGCACCAGCGTCTAATATGCTGTCTTCTTTACAGGTGAACGACTCTTTCCTAAAGTTCTCCAAATAAACCGAAGTTCTGCCACAGCTTTCACATGCTCGTTCCATTTCATATCGCTTTGCAGCGTTACGCGCAGATATTTAAATGACTTGATTGTGTCAAACAGGACACTACTAATACTGTAACCGAACATTACAAGTTTGTTCTTCCCACTCTTCCACAGTAAGTTACACTTTCTCCACATTTAGAGCTAGCTGCCATGCCATACATCACACGATCTACAAATTTTGTCTAAGTCGTCTTGTATCTTCCTACAGTCATACCTTACAGCACACCACAGCATAATCAGGAAACAAATGCAGATTGCTGCTCACCCTGCCCGGAAAATCGTTTATGTATATACAGAACAACAGTGGTCCTTGTAATCTCCCCACGGAAAATTACCTTCTACCGCGCAATAATTAATAATGGTCAATCAAATCATCCACATTTATTCGCTTTTGAAAAGCATCTGATCGGATTTTCTAGTAATATATGCGCCGACAGCTCGTCGACGCCAAGGTATTTTCCAGTACGTTTATTCTTTGGAATAACAGAGAGACATACATGTATTCTCCATGGT
Organism: Schistocerca americana; assembly: GCF_021461395.2. Taxonomy (NCBI): domain Eukaryota; kingdom Metazoa; phylum Arthropoda; class Insecta; order Orthoptera; family Acrididae; genus Schistocerca; species Schistocerca americana. The sequence goes on from NC_060123.1 coordinate 230,885,847, forward strand.
TATTATAGAGGGGTAAGAAGAATAGCTTCGGGAGTATCTGTTGGAAGATTGTCGGGTTGCTAAAAGAGACATATTTGCTCTTCTTCTTGCTAAAGCGAGCTATTATCGTTTGTGCCACTAGCGGGTTATTTGAAGAGAGAGAAAAACTGTAAATGCAAATTAAGTAAGACTTGGAATCAACAGAAAACGGAACATGTAGTGGAGATGGATTGAATATACAATTTTCCTCAGAAATAAGGTTTGTGACCCTTTTATTCTAGAGTGAATGACGAATGAGTTCTTTGTCTGAATCATTGACGATCGCCTTGGCCCTGTAATTAGTGGGGAAGTTTCAGCTGTGACGAAGAGAGCCTGCAATCGACAAGTCTTTATAAAATCGTCCAAAAAGGCTTCGGACACATCTGAAATTCAAAATCTGTCGTAAAAGGAACGAATTGTTCAAACGATCGATTTTCCCAACTGAATGCAGCGCTTAACAATAATAATAGATATAAAGATCTTTTACAGCAAGCCAGCCGCTGAATGTTAAGACGAAGGGCTCCACCAGAGATTCTATTGGGCTGATTTCACGTAATGAAATATTATATTTAAAATTGTACATAGATAAAGGAGAGAGAGAGAGAGAGAGTGAATGAAATTAGAGAAAATACTCAGAATCCTCCATTAGTATAATTGTTTGCCTGTCTTATCACGGATCAGCCTAAAGACAAAACAGGAGGCCCTTACTTTACTGTGAAGATCTATGTGTGAGAGTGAAGGAATCATAAAGGCAACAAATACACGTCTTTACAGACAAAACATTACACCAAGTTAGCGGCAAGCTGCATTCCCAATAACATTATATAATTCATTATATCCTGTCACACTTCCTTGAGGCATACCTGACGATATCCTTGTATCTGATGAACATACGCCATCGAGGAAAACATACTTGGTGCTGTTACTTAAGAAGTTTTCGAGCCCGTCAATACGTGTGAACTTATTCCATATGTTCGTACATCCACTATCAGCCCGCAATGGGGCACCATGACAAATACTTTCAGGAAACCTAGAAATATGGAATATGCTTGTTGCACTTCAACCATAGTTCGTAGTGTATCATGTGAGAAAAGGGCAAGCTGAGTCTCGCACGAGCTGGACTGTACGGAGAAAATTGGGAATGTTAATGCGAATGAAAGTATTACAGTTTCTACGTTTTACGATAAGCTTTTTATTTTAATCACTGCCGTTAAGAAGGTGGGAGGCCCCTTTTATATAAATGTACATTATTATTTACACTGAAGCGCCAAAGAAACTGGTATAGGCACGCGTATTCAAGTACAGAGATATGTAAACAGGCAGAATATGACGCTGCGGTCGGCAACGCCTATATAAGAAAACAAGCGTGTGGCGCAGTTGTCAGATCGGTTAATGCTGCTACAATGGCAGATTATCAAGATTTAAGTGGTGTTATTGTCGGCGCACGAGCAATGGGGCACAGCATCTCCCAGGTACCGATGAAAAGGGGGATTTTCCCGTACGACTATTTCACGAGTGTACCGTGAATATCATGAATCCGGTAAAACATCAGATCTCCGACGTCCCTGCGGCCGGAAAAAGATTCTGCAAGAACGGGACCAACGGCGACTGAAGAGAATCGTTCAGCGTGACAGATGTGTCTTCCGCAAATCGCTGCACATTTGAATGGTGGGCCATCAACAAGTGTCAGCGTGCGAACCATTCAACGAAACATCTTCGATATGGGCTTTCGGAGCCGAATGCCCAAGCGTGTACCCTTTTATGACTGCACGACTCAAAGCTTTACACCTCGCCTGGGCCCATCAATACCAACATTGCAATGTTGACGACTGGAAACATGTTGCTTAGTCTGACGAGTGTCGTTTGAAATTGTATCGAGCGGCTGGACGTGTATGGGTATGGAGACAGCCTCATGAATCCATGGACCGTGCATGTCAACAGGAGACTGTTCAAGATAGTGGAGGCTCTGTAATGGTGTGGGTCATGTTCAGTTGGAGTGATATGGGGCCCCTGATACATCTAGATACGACTCTGACAGGTGACACATATGTAAGTATCCTGGTCACTTACATCCATTAATGTCCATTGTCAATTACAGTAAACTTAGGCAGTTCCAGTAGAACAATGCGACACTCCACACGTCCAGAATTGCTGCAGAGTGGTTCCAGGAACACTCTTCTGAGTTTAAAAACTTCCGCTGGCCGCCAGACTCCCCAGATACGAACATTATTGAGCATATCTGGGATGCCTTGCAAAATGCTGTTCAGAAGAGATTACCAGCCCCTCGTCCTCACGGATTTATGGATAGCCCTGCAGGATTCATAGTGCCAATTCCCTCCAGCAATACTTTAGACACAGTCGAGTTCATGCCACGTTGTGTAGCGGCACTTCTTCGTGCTTGCAGGGGCCCTAGACGATATTAGGAAGGTGTACCAGTTTCTTTGGCTCTTCAGTGTAATATATAGTGAAAAGCATAAGCGATTTTTATATCCGAAAGCACCACATATCCTGAACTTTTGGTACAAAAATTTCTTTTTATACCTGTAAAACTATTTACAATGTGATATCGATAACTGTTATAGCTAATTTAGGCCAGTATTGCCTGTGCACGTCTTATCGTAACGATATTGCCGAGACGCTTTCTGCTTCAAGAAATCAGCAATGCTTTCCTCCAAGAATAGTTAAATGATGATGAATTGATGATAGCGTAACCGTCAAAATGAGAAGCGTATAAGACATCAAAAAATATGCCTCTGAGTAAAGTAAAAGTAAATCATTCTTCGTCAGTGCATGGAAGTACATTTTTCCACGCAGTGTCCACTGAGTTGCGGGGTATTAATGCAAATGCAGAAAGCGTTACCAAAGAAGAATACTTTGCAGGTGCATGATTAAACGTCTATAACATGCGATAGTAACTAAGTGCCATGCTACTTAACACAAAAAAATAATATTCAGCACTTGCAAGAGAAACAATTTGCTGCGTAGTAGGCCTAAAGGCGTTCTGAGTCAGTCCATTAACTATTAGAATGCGTTTGTTACTCTGTAGTCTATGCTAGAAACATTTTCCGTTTGCTTCCTCTAATAGAACGCTTACTTTACTCGCATGAAACAGGCGTGCGCCTGCGACAGTACCTCATTCGGCGGAATGGAAGCGTATGTTTCGACCGATATTTCAAGTCTTTGCAGTTAATCTACTTTTGACCTTACGTGATCGAATAATTTTTGTATGTGGCCGAATAGGCTGCATGTGCACCAGCGGTGTAAGCTTGTATATAAATTTAGTTTGTTGTAATTCATATTTTATTTACAGTTTTTTAGGGTTCGTGAAATATCGAATCCGTACTTCCTTTCGTCGACGTGCAGTTTTAAATAAAGTAGACAATGCTTTGCACCTGAACTGAAAGCATAACATTAGAAGACAAGGTACGATGTTTTTGTAAAGTAGCCAACAAGCTCCGAACATAGTGTACTTGATAAGAAAGTTGTTTCTTTTTCCGCGACGATCTCAAGTCTGCACGTTACACGTGTACGTGCCATTATCAGAAGCGGAGATGCTCACTAAAAAAAGGCGCAAAAGACGAAAAAAATGTGTCGATTTAAAAATAAAGCATGTCTGAAAAGCGGATGGATGTGCGACTATTAAGTAAAGCACAGAAAGAGAGCTTTCGAAACTCAAGAGACCTAGTAAATGTTGCAGAGCTATTACATTCTTATTACGGATTATTGGACAAAAGGCCACGGAAGTTGACGCTGCTAGTAAACGAATGTTGCACAGCTTTAAATCACTACCTACGGGATCTTCGAGTATTTTAATAAACGACTAACATGGGGCACAATTACAGTTGCTGGTTGCCTATGTAACTGCTACCAGCGGCAACATATTAATTCACAGTACTTCATATAGCTATTGACCGAATTTAAAATATTAGAATTCTGGCATACGAATAATCTGCCCATTAAGAGCTATAATTTCATTTTAAATCTTTTACGCAGTAAGTCTAGTATTACAACTACGACCTCTGTTTATGTCTCGAGAAATAAATTACCAAGCTATCTATATTCATGAAGACTTTGAGAATAAGAGCGCGTGATACCTTCCAGCAAAGTTTGTGTCTAATTTCAAAACTTTACTAAACTTTGTCTCGTTGACATACCCACAAAACGAAGAAAGGAAAAAAAGTTTATCGCTCACTGATTTTCGTTGTTCATGCAGTAAAACTGCACCTCTTACTTCTTTACCACTAACTCTTTTCACATATTGCAGACGCTGTCCACATATATTTCTGAATGCACCTGCTATATTATTGTACGAAATGTATTTCGAGAGCAATGACGTTTAGTGCACGGGAGTTAGATTCTTTAAAAAATCTGTTGTGGGATTGTGCTAGCTGTATACTAGTTGTGCGTTGCAGAAATGTCAGTTGCAAAGCGATACTCCACGCTCAGATTTGGTGTTGTTCACCGAAAATCCAACAAGTTCGTAGCGAATGTTTCGTCGCTCTAGGCATGACGCGATCCATGTTTACAGCTCGGTTGCAATTTTTCGGGGGTTGGGTGCTGCAGCGCTATTGATCGCAAATTCGTGCGCTGCTCGACACTACACTCGGTATCGGCGGAAGCAGTTGTATGCAACAGGAAATAGAGGGGGCGGGACCAGCCGTGGCCCCGCCTACAACCGCGCGGAACCTGGTGCCGGATTGGTCGTCGCGCGGCTGGCGCATGCGCGTACCCCTCCCCCAACGAGGCTGGAAGCAACACACAGTGTCGTGTGCAGCGGGGGTCGCCGGAGTTTGCGCGTGGGTCAGCCGGTAAGAGCAGCGGCCAGAGGACATCGGACCAGTACCACAGCTGCGGCGAACCCTGCACCAAATGGTGAGCCAGGCAACCGCCAGCGCAACTTTCCTGCCCATACTTTTCCCCCTGTAACTTCTTACTCCTGCAGCCTCTAAAACAAATCTTGAAGTGTGTAGCTTATTTCGCTGCAGCTGTTTTTATATGCTAGCTATCTTCCCCAAAATCGACACGGTGAGTGCGTGAATGTGTTACAGTAGTGGTAGTTCTTAAGAAAAAAGTAAAAACATGGACCAGTCACTCTTAACAATGCTGTTCATTAAGAACAAGTAGCATTTTTACCGGTTTTATTTAATCAATACTTCTCTTAACAGTGAAAGAAAGTTGTTATTTGCTCTTTATTGGGTCCAAATCCCTGTCCAGCGCCTAGATTAAGACTGTAATCTCCTTCTGTTGCTTTCTTGACAAACGTTTCGTATTTGAGTGGGCCATTTTTACTTATTTTATCTTACTTATTTAAGTTGAAATAACATGTATTGCGTCACGATTAAAAACCGTCACAATTAAAACGTTTGACTGATCATAACTGTACCGAAAAACATCCATGAATAATTAACAGTGGTAAACTTCACCCTGGATACATTTAAGACGATTGTGCATTGCTTTGTAAGGTAGCGATGACAATGCCAATGTGGCATGCAGTTGCTTGTATTGCAACACAAGCACTTCAGAAATACACATTGGCGCAAAGACTGGTGATAAGAAAATTTACGCCATCACCACCCGGAGTAGTTATCACCTGCTAAGAGTGACAGCGTCTATATTGTCCTTCCCCAGAGTCTACCAAGCAACCACTGAGGCGAATTTTGTCGCTAAGAGTTTAGGATTCTTATCTGTGGGACGTAGCACAGTGGTGGAGCAAAATGAGCTCTGCAACGAGATATTAACATCGACATTTCTGCAAAAGATACAGAAGAAACAGTGCTGTAACACGAGTAAAGAAAGGTTTTTATTCAGTCTTGACTTATTCCATTTATGACTGAACTTCAGAGCTTTGCTGGAGTGATAAACTACTCTGAATTTTTACGATCACAGCGAACCGATGTAGCAACATAATTTATATTAACCAGTTATTAATAAAGGTACTAAAAGCAAATAAAATTCTGACCACGACCATAATATCTATAAATAATTCCATTGTTACGAATTTTTTAATCATATTATCCCACGTTGCCAATTTTCATGTTTTGGTCTTTGCCATCTTGGTAAAGTTTTACTTTTTCTAGCTAATAATGTATATATAAAACTTCTCATTCTTATGTTACTTTTATTCATAACTAGCGAACACGGCAGAGCTTCGCAACTGCTATAAATGTTTCAACACAGGATTATACAGCCCATTGGTTGCAAATAACTGTTACGTACATTGACCTAGGTATCGACACATATTAAGGGTGTCTACATCAGAATAAAATTTTGATAAATCGTAAAATTACGTTGCTAAAAAGCAATTGTCAGAATTTAGAGCAGCTATGCTCAAGTCAGATTTCACTTTTTGCAACCGGTTGGCTGTATAATCCTACGTTGAAACTAGTGTACGGTTGCTGAGTAACAGCTATGTTGAAAACTGCTAAATATGTATTGGATCGCTCCGCCGCCTACCACCTCCTCTCTCTCTCTCTCTCTCTCTCTCTCGCGCGCGCACCCGCTATCCATGTCCTCCTTACCCCTCTCCATGCCCACCATGCCCATATCTCCTCCCGCCCCCCTCTCTGTTCACCTCCTCTTCCCCAGTCTCTCTGACCTTGAGCCTTGTTTACTGTTTTTGCAAACAAAAACCTTGATTGACAATCGAAGTCTCTTAAAATGAGTGAGTAAATTGGCTGTGATCGTTGGTATACGGGATATGAAAGAGACTTCAGCGGCTGGATCTGTGAGGATAGTAGCTCCAATGAAAGTACTTCGCGTAGTTTTAGTCTGCGAAAAGGATAACATTACAAAGTTTCATACGATTCAGATTCCGTAGTAGTATTCAAAGTGTAAACTGATAATCCATAAAGACAACTTTTCTGTTTTCAATTAAAACAGACAACGAGAAAGAAAACAAAACAACGCATTGCTGTGTATCCACTTTTTTTAAAACTTGTATGTCAGCAGAACAAATATACAGTATATGGGACAATCAGTTTGTCCTGTGGTTTAAAAGCTCTGCTACCATATTCAAAACTGACTGTGAGATAGGAACTAAACCGCACATATTCACAGTGCAACACAGCATTTTATTTTTCGCTGTTAGCTTTAACAGAAAACTTGTACATTGTTATTTAAAAAACGTAGGCTAAGTCCTATTAGCGCACAGTGTAAAAATTTTAAGTATATCGAACAAGAGCTTTTCATGATTTTTGGTAAAAACATTAAACAATATCCTGTCTTTATGTAGTTAGTTGTATCCGAAGATGCCGACACATGTCATGTGAAATCATTATTTTTCTAGTCCCATTAAGCTTTACTTTATTGCCACTGATTATTTAGTTATTAGCAGTCGTTCCACCGTCTCGTTCCCACTTTCCTGTCCTTTCCCAATTACCTTTTTATCCTATAATCCTTTCACGTGACGTTAAACTGCTTTGATGCGTCGTGTTCTTTCCTTAACTTTTCGTCACCCTGTACCCCTGCAACACCAGACTCATAATCTGATGTCTGCTACTACGTTATTTTTTGTGTAATTCTCCCGTTACTGAGCGGATAGTTTGACTTCGAAGCCTTACTATACATGATGTTACCAAATGAAAATGCCTGTTTTAAAGCTTTGTAGCATTTATTACATATAATTTACAGTTATAAATAATATATCAAATGAAGGGGCAACTCAAACGGTTCGGTTTGGATACCTGCTCTGAAAGAAAAGAGTATGGAACGACCAAGAATGACTAAAGAACGTGTTGAACGAATGAGTGTCTTTCACGCGTAGCCCCAAGAAATCAGTTCGGAAGGCTAGTAGTGAATAAGCAATTCCAGTGACGTCTGTGTGGAGACAGTTAAGGACACGCGTGCAACCACGTCCTTATCGTTTGCAGTTGTTACAAGCTCTAAGGCCTACAGATTAGGTTTACATGACAACTTTGCAAACGAAATGTTGCTGCGTGACGATGATTTTCTAAACGGTCGTCTTCAATGATGAAATGATTTCACCTAAGTGGAAATGTTAACACACCTAAAGTGCACATCTGACGGTCAGAAAATCCCCAAGAGATGGTACAGATGTATCGGGACTCCACTATCCTGAATTTTTTTGTGCCAAATACCGGCGGAATGTATATGGACCTTTATTTTTCAGTGAAGCGACTGTAACTAATGTTTCTTATCTTGATGCGCTAGAACAATGGCTCCTTCCTCATCTGGAAGAAGCTGAACCACAGAACTTTATTTGACAGCAAGATGGTGCGGCGCCTCACTGATATAACTCAGTACGCGATTGGTTAAACGATGTTGTACCCGACCGCTTGATTGGCCGCAAGGGGCCGGATGAGAGAGTTTGTTTTGTATGGCCTCCACGTTCGCACAAGATCTGACGCTATACGAGTCTTACCTTCGTGGGTTGATAAAGGATCATGTATATGTGCCTCCGCTACCAGCTGAGTTACTCGACTTTAGAAACAGCATTATTGCAACAATTACTCCGGACACATTGAACAGGATTTGGGAAGAAATAGCCTATCCACTCGATGTGTGACGAATGCTACTCACATTGAACCTTGTTCGAAAAACCGTTTCAGTTGCTCTTTCATTTGATGTATTATTAGTGATCGTAAGTTAAATGTAATAAGTGCTACAAAGCCTTAAAACACGTATATTCATTTTAAAACACCCTATACATTCTATCAGTTTTTTTCCGTTCACAAACATTGTTTCCCACTGAGTTGTTCCTTGAGCTTTCTTACGTATTCTGTATCTTAATTTGATACTTCGTCTATTAAGTTTCTTTACAGATTTTACACTACTGTTTAGTCTGATATTCCAAGGAGCATCCTACTTCCAAACTGCTTTCCCCACCTTTTCTTTCGAACTCCTTTATTCTTACTTCTGGACGTTAGAATACTGCTTCATGTGCTTAGACTGTATTCTTTTACTTCTTGCTCAGGTCGACGACATACTAGAAGGGTAACTCCTTCATTTTGGCAATGAAATCAATTCCAGCAATTCGCTTGAAACTACCAATAGCTTCCTGACGGTTCAGAACAACCGCTTATGTCGAAAATAGTTTGGTGTGTGTCGACTTCTCATGTAACTTCACACTCACAATCCTCACAAATTAATGCGTCGAATTCTGATTTTGTCTGGATTTATAACTTAATGCTTGTAGCCGAGCTGCTGTATCATTAGACATTTGCATAGATGATTCTGAAACAAAATGCAAAATTCCAGCAGTCTTTTGAATATTCAAATACTGTGCGAAATGCTAACAACGAATAGCGACTGGGGATGCTTTTCGCTGCAGATGACGAATTTGAAAAGTATGTACTTCTTACAGAATTGTTTACAATTATTCCCGCCTTAAATAACATTCTGTTATTAATAGTCCTGAGACTGACGTATTTGTAATATAAACAAAGTATACAAGGGCTCACAGAATACACGCACTCCCTCCTCCATAACGTTGGAAGGATACAGTGCTCTCGTAATGTGTAGCGCGCAGCCGAAAACTGATGCGCCGTGCAACTCGTTTGGACGTTTTAAGGTGGAATGTTTCCATAAGAAAATCACCGTACTGCCATTAAATTAGCTCGGCCGTAATTATCACTCTCGGCTAAGCATGAAGAAGGAGACTATGGAAATTTCGCGCTAACCATCCCAGCTCGCGACTTTTCTCCGAAAGCAATACTAGAAAATAATGGGAAATTCATAAGAAAGGAGGAAGGCATGGTGGTGTTTGTAGCCGGCTGGTGTGGCCGAGCGGTTCTAGGCGCTACAGTCTGGAACCGCGCGACCGCTACGGTCGCAGGTTCGAATCCTGCCTCGGGCATGGATGTGTGTGTGATGTCCTTAGGTTAGTTAGGTTTAATTAGTTCTAAGTTCTAGGGGACTGATGACCTCAGAAGTTAAGTCCCATAGTGCTCAGAGCCATTTGAACCTTTTTTTTCATTTTATTTTATTTTTATTATTTTTTTTGTGTTTGAAACATAATTTCCATCTACTTTTTGTGGGCGTTGTGGTCCGGACAACACAAAGACCATGAAATCAACACTGTGATTGGCACCACGGAGCACACTAACTTCATCGCAAGATACAGTAGTAGTTATTGCGGTTCAATAGCCACGTTCAAGTCTTTCAGTTGGAATTTCGGTGAATTGCCTGTCCCTGACCTATCTCCTTTAACTAACGGGCGAAAGGAGAACTACACTTTAACGTGGTATCGTTACATCGGTGACAGATGAAGGCTAGATTAGAGACAGAAAATTTTCGTGGTCCGACCAGGGTTCTGTCTCCAGGCACACGCGCCACCGTTAGATCACCAGGCCCGACATGCTAGCAGTGAAAACTACTTACAGAAACAAACCATCCAAATGACGATAGAGAAAATACACCCTATTTTGCGAGCTGTGAGACGCTATCGACTATAAGACGCTCCTTAATTTTGAGGCAGTTTTATTATTAGACTGCAAAGCCAGACTGAAAAAGGGTGCCAACTTTGTAAAACCGAACCGATCTTTAAAATCCCTGAAAATCGTTGCTTGGACTTTCTTCTTCTTCGTCGTCGTCGTCATCGTTGTCCTCTTCATAAATAAGATGGTCTTCACTGCCATCGAGAGCGCTACGTATGCCGCACTTCGTGGAAGATTTAACAATAATATCTTCTCTCACTATAGACCACGTCTGTTTTATCCATCGACACACATGTTTGACTGTAGGTCGTATTAAAGCTTTCTCTGGCGTGAATTCATGTTGGGTTTCAACCATCCATTTGTTCCAGTCCTCTCTCATATACATTTTAAATAGTTTATTTATCGATACATCAAGAGGTTGCCATTGTGAAGTAAGTCCACCAGCAATCACAGCAATCTCTGTATTTCCCTGTCTCAGTTTCTCTTGAACAGAATTTTTCAAATGGCTACTAAACTCATCTAGAACAAGAAGAGAACTTCTTCAATAAAGCACCTTTTTCGTTCTCTCCCACACCCTGCTAATCCATAATTTCATACCAACCTCGTCCATCCAACTCCTGTCATGTACGTGAACTACAACACCCGGTGGTATTTCAGAAGGTTTGTCATTGTTTTGAATTTGAAAGTGATAATTGGATTAAGCGTAGCAGCGGCAGCACGTCGTGCAAGGACATCAATGTAGTGCATTTTCTCATGTCCACTTGTTTTTCTAGTCACAGATTTGTCACCTTTCATGGCAAGTTCTGTTACTCGGCACATAAGATGTCAAGAGGAGTTTCGTCGACATTCGCTATTTGGCTTAGTGACACACTGCTTCTTTCGATGTTGCCTAATAAAGTGATGGAGAGATAATATTTTCTCTTCATACTCTTGTGGCATTTTTCGAGATATTTTGGTTTTGGTCCGCAAGCTAAGTCCATGACGCTTAATAAACCTGCAGCACCAACTAATTCCATCCTTAAAGTAGGCCTATGTTAAGCTCCACTGTAGCGCTAGCTTACGAGCGCGTATTTGAATCATTTTTGTATTAATTCCAGTGTCATTTTGAGGGTTCTTGCATCCACTTCAATACGTTATCTTCTAGCTTTGGAAATTATGTTGATGGAGGGCTGAAATGCCGGCCAGCTGCTCTGTTTTCATGTTCTTCTGCTTGTGCTATTACTTTCAATTTGTAGACTGCATCATACGAATATCTTTCATTTTTATCCATTACGAAACTAGCTACTAACACAAATATTGTGCTGTTACCGATAACACAAATCACTATCAGTTCAAGTTCCCTTGCACTGCAGACTGCAATGACGCATCATAGGCTATACAGTGTTATGGGTTTGTGATGGTGGGGCGGCAGGGAGACGGTGATAGCAGCCTTGTTAATCACTGCAATTCATGTTCGTCGCGTCGGTGCATTGCTGCTGCCAGTTGAATCCAGTGCTTCCAGATAGAGATAGGTTTCCTGCGGCATCGAATATATGGTCATTTTTAAGACTGGTGAGAATTTTAAATCAAACACTGCACATTTTATAGTAGTTTCGAGTATAAGAAGCACCTGAATTTTCGAATCAATTTTTCGAAGAAAAAAGTGCGACTCATAGTCCGCAAAATACGGTAAATGAAATGTAGTATGCCACCTTCACGTCAGAATAATCAGCTGTTGGGTGGGAGCGCAGGCCACAACAAGTAATCTGAGATTACATTTCAAACATCATTTGCAGTTGAATAACAAAGTTCAACAAATATTTATTTTAAATAATTAGTTTACACATCGCTGATGATGAAATTACTTAAACCTTGATTGTGAACCGTTTAAAGAAAATAAAACTTGAACTTCGGCGACAGAATATCCGGCGGTCCAGTCACCGTAACAGGATCACACACAGGCCTCCACAGATAGAGATAGAAAGGTTTTTGCAATAACTACAACAGACTAAAAATAAGGACTACACTTTAAATATACACAGAGCCGCAATAATATTCCCTTCTTTCTTCTTTGACGAAAACTACCTTAAAATCTTAAATCATGGCACAGCAGCAATACAATGTGCACTTAAAAAACATTTGGATGCTGAACTTAGCCGAGCATAAACAGCCAGAAATAATTTAATCCTTGACATCTTTAAGAAAATTCCAAAATGCATCCAGGAGGCCTCATGTTTCAATATCACTGATCATAAGAAATGTATTAGAAATAGTCAAAAACGGCTAACTTATGGGCAGATTCGTGCTTGAGGTTAGTTTTCCCTTTTAATTCAGAACGGCCACAGCTAGTTACGGTGTGGAATTTATATTTACTTGATTAACCTGAATGAAAATAAAAGAAAACGGGCGTAGAACAGCCCCTGAGCGGCAACCGTCGTTTGTGAAATAAACTACGGAATGACACAGGAGGTCACGCCTCTGCACGAGGCGCTATAGTGACTCCACTGTGTGATTCCGACTGCGCAGCAGCTTTACAACTTAAGTAACATAAATTCTCTAACCAACAAAGAGTTATAAGCAGTTTGCTCAATACGAGAAGTTGCATAATACCTGAGACTACGGTTATCAAGACCGAAGGCGCTTTGGTCTCAGTCGTACAAGAGAATATGTTTTACTAATTGTTACGAAGCGCAACGAAACCTGAATAGAAACACTAAAAAGGTTGCTCAACAGTTTTAGCTGGTTTGACGTTCAAAGATTAAATACGAAGTACCAAATACTCAAAGATTACTATGCGTATACCTCCTGTTGCCTTCACCCGAACAAACAATTTCCCCCTGAACACGGATTGTACCGGAACCAACCACCAAGTATATTGTGCTGTCTCCTATGATACAACAGAACGACCTCTGTTGCGGATTTTACAGTGAATCCAAACTTGAGTCACAACCCGGCAAGCACATAAAAACTACAGCGCCATGACACAGGCAACAAGATTGTTCACTACATAATATTTAGCCTTGACAAATAACCATGTGGATTAATACGTTCATATTCCTGGTAAAGGCATTTGACATCAAGGTGAATGAAACTCAGAGCAAAGCGTTCACCGACTAGAGCCACACGGTAAGTCCCAATAACCTAGGGCTGTTGATAAAATATCGATAGCTTTTTAAAACATATCCGCTTATATCGGCTGCATTTTACCCAATATATCGATATCTAAATGGCAATATCAAATGCCGATATTTTTATTTCATATCAAATTTTTTTCGCAATTTTCGTTTAATGTTTGAACCTTTCTAGTGGTATTGTAGTAGAACATAATTTTACTTTCACTGTATGAAGGAGTCTTACTAGTTTTTGAACGTTCATCACGTCCAAGCTTCCCCTTTGACCGTGAGAAGCAAGTATAGGTGGCACAAAGAGGCAGTTCGATTGCACGGAGGGGTGGCGGTTTGAACGAAATAACAAGATTTCCGAGGTGAAGAAGTAGCACATCAGTTGCGTTAAAAAACTTTTAATGCAGTTTGTTTATTTCTTTACATCGGCATTCTTCAAAAACAGTTGCTAAAAATGATGAACAAAAATCTAAATGACAAGACTGGTCTCTGCGGTGGGCTCAGACGCGTCAGGAAATCTGACGTAATCCGCGCTCGGCGGTACCAACAGAAACCGTAACGCTCAACTCTACCACGCAGTTCTGACACTACAACCGCTAGGTCGCTGGCGTTTGGAGATACGAAAAAAAGGGAAATCGACTTGAAATCTTTCGGAGAATTCTGATATGTGTCGAAACTGAAGGACGGACCCGACATCTTTTGCTGTGCCAGTTGCAAATCGTTGCCATTGTTAGAAAGTGGTTATCACCAAGTGTGAAGGTGTATCGCTTACCTTTCAATTCTTGCTCTAAGGGTGATAAGCAGGCTGCTACCATGTTGATGTACAGAATATCTAATAATAAATCAGTACTCAAATATAAAGACCTGAAACCGGCATTATACTTACAATGTGCGTCCGATATTTTTATAGGCCTGCACTTCGATATACTTCCGACGATGCATCGATACCTTTACCGATATGTCGAAGTCTATAATGATTCTTTTATTAATATCGATATCTCCGATTCCCTATGTTTTAAAAATATAAAAAGTCTTATAGTAAGCATGCAGGTGATTCTATCTACGATCCAGGGCGGCCAACCGCCCAAAATTCGCGATCGCAGCCACGCCACAACAGCTGGTGCCGGCTCGCCGCGTTTCCACTTCGTATTGGTGTTTACTTCCTGGCGTCTAGCCGAGCCCTTCCTCCGATCGGTGGTTCGGACATACGCTAATCACGCTAGCGCCTCCGCGCATGCCCGTGTGGCTTACAGGCGAAGATTAAGGGCCATACTCTCGCACCAACCGACCTAAAAATTGGACGTGTGTTGAAGTTTTGACCGGCCGATCGACGAACATTCCTTATGGGGATGTCGGACGGATAGGACCGCCCAACAGCCGACCCTCACACCGCTCCATCCAACAAACTCTACCTTGTGTAGCACTGTCGTGTCAGCCTCCGAGAAAAGTTCGTCTTTTGTCATTGCGTGCGGGATTAAATGCTGTTCTAATATACATGACAGGGCGCGAGGCGGGCGAAACCTTAAAGCCAGTGTTTCTGACGAAATATGAAGAATGCAGATGTTTGTGGGATATGTCGTTTGAGTAGTGTAGCAATACAGATGCAAGAAATGAAACATTTTGTTCATTTTATTAGCGAATCCATAGCGGTTTCGTATGGCACTTAGGGAGAATAAAAGTCGGTTTATCTTCTGTATTTCTGAGTTAGATTTTATTTCCAGTACTTATCGGAAATGAAACAGAAAAACCGAAATATTGATATTCAATGGACGTTAATTCGTAAAATATACTTGCTTCACTGTTATAAGTCTTGAACAGCCTATATCCAAGTCCTCTGCTATGAAGAGCAAAGTGTGGAATTTTTTTTCAGGTCTAACAGTTGTTGTATGCTTCATTTCTTTCTTGCTCGAATTATAATTGAGTTTATTGTTAAAGACTTCCAGGAAATTAGAAAGGTAAAATCAAAAATACGGGAAGATACACTAAAATCTCCCTGCATGAAAATGTATCCACTATAATGAAAGTGCGGGATACTAATAATGTTTCCAAATACCCTGGAAAAACGAGCATCGAAAAATTAGCCTGCTTAGCTGTCGAGCTGTATCCTGCTAAACGGCTAAAATGGTGCACGGGCCCAGCAAAGTGTTGCCTATCTAACGGCTTCTAGGGGCAACAAAAATTTGAGTTTTACACAATTATTGACACATTTTAAAAACCTAAAATGGCGTCATAATCTATCCATTAACAGGTACAATCTTACGTTAAAGGATTAACACAATAAGGCAAGTTTTAAAGTTATAATCTGTGCATATATCTCAAGCGAGCAAATTGCTAATTACCCTGACTATATTCGGACAGTATTTGAAAATGAGAACACCAGACGACTTCCAACAAACTTTACACTTTAATTTGGAACATTTTCCAACATTTTTCTCGCCGACACAATCAGCAAAATACTAAAAAGAAAAAAATTTATCGCTTACTACGTTTTCACTGTTTATTGACTGAAAATTCAGCATCAGGAACGATGTTTTCTTATGTCTTCACTACTAGCTGATTTCGCAACACGTTTTGCCAATAGTATCCACACATACCACCAAATATATCTGCAAAATTCTATCATTATGTAACACGTAGTTCAAAAAATATGACGCCATATGCACTCAGATGCGTGAAAAACAAACTTTTCTTATAAAATAGCGCAAATTACCTTGATTATACTCATCTAGTGGATAATCCTAAACTAATAAAAGGCAAATAATTAGGGTTTTACCTCTTCAGCCATAAGGATTTTACATGATTTACACCAAATATTAAACCCGTTAACTCATTCGCAAAGTAAGCATGCGTTTGATGCTTCTTTATACATGGAAATTCGATTTGTAACGAGAAAACTCATACATAGTGTCCACAAGTTTAGGGGAAACTAACAGACATTTATCGCAACATTACCTGGACATTCGAGACGCGATCGTAGTCAGTGACGCAGCGGAAGTGCAAATATAGTTCCTTATTTTACACGTCCACCCGCAAAAAGTGTTTGACTGTGTTGCCATCTGAGTTTCTACATAGTATTGTTGAAGACAGAAATACGTCGCGATTTCTTTGGTTTGATTTATGAGACTACATCATGAAGCCTAATCAAAGGAAAACTGAGCAGAACAATCCAGATAACTTGATTCCTCAGACAAAATTGCCCAAATACACGTTCGTGGGCTTCCACAGCCGGCGTCATTTTGGATAAAGTAGTATTTGCTACTGGTCCGCATCGTAGTAAACTAATAAATAACTAAATTGCTGATGTTTCGAACAACTTGCTGCGGTCCTCTTCAGAGTGAAAATCTAGTTATGTTAGTAGTTTACAATGACGTGGCCCAATAGCTAAAATTATTTTCTCTAAAATTGTCCTGAGTTAATGAAATGCGTTGTCGAACTACGGCTATCGGAAGTCCATAAAGAAGTCAGGGGAATACCATTTTGCGGAGAGAAACTAATAGTGCGCTCATACACTGACGACGAAAACATAATAACCACCAGAAACAACGGCGTAAGAAAAATCTGACAGCGAGTCAGTACTTGTTCAAATGCATCCAAGGCCATGGTAGCAACAGTTAATTCTCGAAAGTCGAAAATTAAATATTTGAGCCCTACAACAGGACGCAGCACTGCTGAATAGGATACAGTCATGTGACGAAAGCCTTTGGCAATGAATTCACAGACAATTTAGAAAATGCCTCCTGTATAATGTGGAGAGCAAGTTTAAAAGAAGTGCAAGTTAAAGTGAAAATTAATAAATCAGTATGCACGTAGAGATCTGCTTATTGTGAAAAAGTACTATGCAAAACTAGCACAGCTTTTCCAAAAATATGGTCCTTATTCCCACATCC
This sequence comes from Schistocerca americana, assembly GCF_021461395.2. Taxonomy (NCBI): domain Eukaryota; kingdom Metazoa; phylum Arthropoda; class Insecta; order Orthoptera; family Acrididae; genus Schistocerca; species Schistocerca americana. The sequence goes on from NC_060123.1 coordinate 230,903,247, forward strand.
CGCCTAAAAAAATCCGAATAAGTACGAGTGGGATTAGCGCACCGAGGATTCCGTATAAACTTAATAAATATGTCTTGTAGATAGTTCATCCATCCCGGTATCGAGAATTTCGGCCATTTTCGCCTGTTATTGGTATCGTTACTGTCAAGATATCAAAAATATTACCCAAATGGCCGTAGTTTCTGATTGCATTGACGTAGAAGTTTAAATTTCTTACACCGCCAAGGAACTTAACAGATGGACAGACAGACAGATGAGACGACAAAAATTTTTTTCGTGTGACATAATGACAAATTAACCATTTTCGGATTTTTTCCTCGCTGCCTGTCAAATAAATGACAGTCAGTTTCGATTGCACTAACTTTGACGCTTCGATCTTTTACACGACCAAGGGGTCGGACAGACAGACAGATAACAGAGTGATTCTATAATGGTTTCGTTCTTACCGATGGAGGTACGGAATCCTAAAAAGTCACAATGCAATACAACGACAGATCCCATATAAATGTATCATGTTCTGAGAAATTCTGAAGGTAGCAGGGAAAATACGCAGGGAGCGAACGGTTATACACAGCTTGCACGGAAACCGGACTGTAGATATGAGTCGAAGGGAATGACAGAAAAGCAGAATTTGAGAAGGAAGTGAGATAGGGCTCTAACCTATGTCCAGACTTATTCAATATGTACAAAAGCAAGTCGTGAGGGAAATCTAAAGTAACCTAGAAAGTGAATTAAAGTTCAGGGAGAAGAAATAAAAACCTTTTAGTTTGTTGAAGACATTGTAGTTCTGTTAGAGACGGCAAAGGAATTTCAAGATCAGTTGAAGGGGATGGGTAGCCTCTTGAATTATGAAATGAACGTCAGTAAATGTCAAAAAAGGCTAATGGAGGGTAGTCAAACTAAATCAGGCGATGATGAAGGAATTAGAGAAGTACATGAATTTTGTTCTTCGGGTAGCAAAATAACTGATGACGTATGAAGCAGAGAAAATCTAAAATGCACATCAGAAACGGGAAGAAAAGCACTTCTGAAATAGAGAAATTTGTTAACATAGAATATAAATGCAAGTATAAAGACTTTTTTCTGAAGATAATTGTTTGGGATGTTGCCTTGCACAGAATTGAGAAGTGATTAAAAGAAGGGATCAGTTGATAGGACACATCTTGAGGGATCAACGAATTGTCAGCAGCTCGTGGTCTAGAGGCTAAATTCGATGCCTCTATATCGTGGCACCAAGCGAGGTGGCGCAGTGGCTATCACATATAGTAGGCTGAATCGTCCGCGATGTTTCCCCGAATCTGAGAATTGAGCAATGTTTACCTTGTGGGTGGTTAACCTATTCACGCAACTTTTTACGGTATTTCTTATAAAATATTTGATACTGCGTGTATGAAGTGTACCGAATAGTAATTAATGTGTACCAAATAGTAATCAATTAGTAATTAATGTGCACTTTTTATTGACAGAAAAATGAAATGTGATATAACAAAGCTATAGAAATGTAAGCTCGGAATTTGCATGGTAGTTTGTAAATATTAGATGTAATGAGTTAAGAAGTCGGAAACAATGTCTCCAAATGTGGGTGTTAGGCAGTAACAACCTGTGCCTATTTATCAGTTTTCGTCAGTATATAGGCAAATGTAGAAGTGGTGGTGTTTATTTTTAATCGTAAATAGGTACTTCAAGAAATGCAGGAGGTGGGGGGGGGGGGGGGGGCAAGGATTATAGTTTCATGTTACAGTATTACAGTGAAACAATTTTCTTCATCAGATTAAAGTAGCACCTGCCCAGCAGGGCGGTCTGAGTAGCCACTCCCCCGCCCCTGTCCCATCCCTTTTTGATTTGTCAATATTTTATTACGTTGAATGTGCAGGTTTCCTCATGATGACCAATCCGCTATAAAAAATACCCTGCAGTACCAATATAAGAAATGGTGTTAAGTATTATTCAGTTTGTGCACATATGTTTATGATAAGGGCGTATAAATGTATGACAACAAATATTCATCTCTACTCTGCCAATTGTGAAAATGGCTCAGGAACTGAAAAATTTTGAGACCAATTGTTTCAGTGTAGTTTCCAACTGCGGGAAGAAACGCAATTGCATACAAGTGATTTCATCTTTATGACTACTTTTATTAACATGTATTTACGATAAGGTATATAGAGCAAGCAGTAAAGGAAACAAAAGAAAAATTTGGAGCAGAATTAAAATCCATGCAGAAGAAATAAAAACTTTGAGGTTTGCCGATGACATTGTAATTCTGTCGGAGACAGCAAAGGACCTGGAAGAGCAATTGAACGCAATGGACAGTGTCTTGAAAGGAGGATATAAGTTGAACATCAACAAAAACAGAACAAGGATAATGGTATGTAGTCGAATTAAATCAGGTGAAGCTGAAGGAGTTAGATTAGGAAATGAGACACTTAAAGTAGTAGATGAGTTTTACTATTTGGGTAGCAAAATAACTGATGATGGTCGAAGTAGAGAGGATATAAAATGTAGACTGGCAATGGCAAGGAAAGCGTTTCTGAAGAAGAGAAATTTGTTAACATCGAGTATAGATTTAAGTGTCACGAAGTCGTTTCTGAAAGTATTTGTAAGGAGAATAGCCATGTATGGAGTGAAACATGGACGATAACTAGTTTAGACAAAAAGAGAATAGAAGCTTTCGAAATGTGGTATTACAGAAGAATGCTGGAGATTAGATAGGTAGACCGCATAACTAATGAGGAGGTACTGAATAGAATTGGGGAGAAGAGGAATTTGTGGCACGACTAGAAGAAGGGATCGGTTGGTAGGGCATATTCTGAGGCATCAAGGGATCACAAATTTAGCATTGGAGGGCAGCATGGAGGGTAAATATCATAGAGGGAGATCAAGAGATTCAGAAGGCTGTAGGTTGCAGCAGTTACTTGAAGAAGCTTGCACAGGATAGAATAACACGGAGCGCTGCATCAAACCAGTCTCTGGACTAAAGACCACAACAACAACAACATTTACAGTACACAATTGAGCGCCAGGTCCTGGTTCCCTGTTGACTCTGCGGCAATTTAAGGCCTATCTTTTTTTTTTTTTTTTTATTCGGGCTCACTTGGAAATCTGCATGTGCGAAAAACATTTTTGCAATGGTTATTGTAATTACAGCTGAGCAGCCAAAATTGACAGAAAATGTTTCAATACATTTAATTAGAAATCTCCTCTCGCATCTCGACTCATATGTAAGTGTGAATATCCTGTACTTTGAATAAAACATGACGAACAATTTAGCTCAGGTCATAGGAATCTTAGTTAACACACTGGATTCGCATTCAGGAGGACTACGGTTCAAATTCCTGTCCGAACATCTAGATTTAGCTTTTCCGTGAGCCCTCTAAATCGCACCAGGCAAATAACGGAGTAGTTTCTTTGCAAGGACACAGCCGATATCCTTCCTCACCCTTAGCTAATCCGACTTGCGCTCAGCCTTCAATGGCCTCATTCTTGACGGGACCTGCATTTTCCTTCCGTCCTTCTGGAATGCGGGTCCCTAGTTAGATTCCCCGCCGGATCTGGGATTTTCTTAGGCCTCGGTGTTTTCGTTTCTCTAATCATTTATCTCATCTTCATCAGACGTAGGGCATACACGTCCTCAAAGTTCTCGCCAAACAGAAAGACTGGCACTGGCGGCCGAACAACCTCAGACGGGGTCTTCCGGCCAGTAATGTCACATGGTGATTACAGATAATAGTTTGGAGGGAAGAGTGAGCGAGAGAGAGAGAGAAAAAGAGAGTAAAGGAGGGACTGTAAGTTGTAGAGGAAGATAAAGGCTCGCAATACAGTAAGCAATTCCGTATGGGCGTTAAGTTGGATAGTCACTCATAAATGAAGGATCTTGCACAGGATAGACTAACGTGAAGAACTGCATCTTCTGACTGCAGGTAACAGTAACATAAAAAACTGGAAATAAATCGGACTCAATATATACAAGCCACTCGTCAGTTGGAAACCACGAGCCGTGTGTTACAAAGCTGTAAATACACTCCTGGAAATGGAAAAAAGAACACATTGACGCCGGTGTGTCAGACCCACCATACTTGCTCCGGATACTGCGAGAGGGCTGTACAAGCAATGATCACACGCACGGCACAGCGGACACACCAGGAACCGCGATGTTGGCCGTCGAATGGCGCTAGCTGCGCAGCATTTGTGCACTGCCGCCGTCAGTGTCAGCCAGTTTGCCGTGGCATACGGAGCTCTACATCTACATCTACATCTACATTGATACTCCGCAAGCCACCCAACGGTGTGTGGCGGAGGGCACTTTACGTGCCACTGTCATTACCTCCCTTTCCTGTTCCAGTCGCGTATGGTTCGCGGGAAGAACGACTGTCTGAAAGCCTCCGTGCGCGCTCTAATCTCTCTAATTTTGCATTCGTGATCTCCTCGGGAAGTATAAGTAGGGGGAAGCAATATATTCGATACCTCATCCAGAAACGCACCCTCTCGAAACCTGGCGAGCAAGCTACACCGCGATGCAGAGCGCCTCTCTTGCAGAGTCTGCCACTTGAGTTTATTAAACATCTCCGTAACGCTATCACGGTTACCAAATAACCCAGTGACGAAACGCGCCGCTCTTCTTTGGATCTTCTCTATCTCCTCCGTCAACCCGACCTGGTACGGATCCCACACTGATGAGCAATACTCAAGTATAGGTCGAACGAGTGTTTTGTAAGCCACCTCCTTTGTTGATGGACTACATTTTCTAAGCACTCTCCCAATGAATCTCAACCTGGTACCCGCCTTACCAACAATTAGTTTTATATGATCATTCCACTTCAAATCGTTCCGTACGCATACTCCCAGATATTTTACAGAAGTAACTGCTACCAGTGTTTGTTCCGCTATCATATAATCATACAATAAAGGATCCTTCTTTCTATGTATTCGCAATACATTACATTTGTCTATGTTAAGGGTCAGTTGCCACTCTCTGCACCAAGTGCCTATCCGCTGCAGATCTTCCTGTATTTCGCTACAATTTTCTAATGCAGCAACTTCTCTGTATACTACAGCATCATCCGCGAAAAGCCGCATGGAACTTCCGACACTATCTACTAAGTCATTTATATATAGTGTGAAAAGCAATGGTCCCATAACACTCCCCTGTGGCACGCCAGAGGTTACTTTAACGTCTGCAGACGTCTCTCCATTGATAACATCATGCTGTGTTCTGTTTGCCAAAAACTCCTCAATCCAGCCACACAGCTGGTCTGATATTCCGTAGGCTCTTACTTTGCTTATCAGGCGACAGTGCGGAACTGTATCGAACGCCTTCCGGAAGTCAAGAAAAATAGCATCTACCTGGGAGCCTGTATCTAATATTTTCTGGGTCTCATGAACAAATAAGGCGAGTTGGGTCTCACACGATCGCTGTTTCCGGAATCCATGTTGATTCCTACATAGTAGATTCTGGGTTTCCAGAAATGACATGATACGCGAGCAAAAAACATGTTCTAAAATTCTACAAGAGATCGACGTAAGAGATATAGGTCTATAGTTTTGCGCATCTGCTCGACGACCCTTCTTGAAGACTGGGACTATCTGTGCTCTTTTCCAATCATTTGGAACCCTCCGTTCCTCTAGAGACTTGCGGTACACGGCTGTTAGAAGGGGGGCAAGTTCTTTCGCGAACTCTGTGTAGAATCGAATTGGTATCCCGTCAGGTCCAGTGGACTTTCCTCTATTGAGTGATTCCAGTTGCTTTTCTATTCCTTGGACACTTATTTCGATGTCAGCCACTTACTGATTTAACGTAAGACCAGAACTTCCTAGGATTTTCTGTCAAGTCGGTACATAGAATTTTACTTTCGAATTCAATGAACGCTTCACGCATAGCCCTCCTTACGCTAACTTTGACATCGTTTAGCTTCTGTTTGTCTGAGAGGTTTTGGCTGCGTTTAAACTTGGAGTGGAGCTCTCTTTGCTTTCGCAGTAGTTTCCTAACTTTGTTGTTGTACCACGGTGGGTTTTTCCCGTCCCTCACAGTTTTACTCGGCACGTACCTGTCTAAAACGCATTTTACGATTGCCTTGAACTTTTTCCATAAACACTCAACATTGTCAGTGTCGGAACAGAAATTTTCGTTTCGATCTGTTAGGTAGTCTGAAATCTGCCTTCTATTACTCTTGCTAAACAGATAAACCTTCCTCCCTTTTTTTATATTCCTATTAACTTCCATATTTAGGGATGCTGCAACGGCCTTATGATCACTGATTCCCTGTTCTGTACATACAGATTCGAAAAGTTCGGGTCTGTTTGTTATCAGTAGGTCCAATATGTTATCTCCACGAGTCGGTTCTCTGTTTAATTGCTCGAGGTAATTTTCGGATAGTGCACTCAGTATAATGTCACTCGATGCTCTGTCCCTACCACCCGTCCTAAACATCTGAGTGTCCCAGTCTATATCTGGTAAATTGAAATCTCCACCTAAGACTATAACATGCTGAGAAAATTTATGTGAAATGTATTCCAAATTTTCTCTCAGTTGTTCTGCCACTAATGCTGCTGAGTCGGGAGGTCGGTAAAAGGAGCCAATTATTAACCTAGTTCGGTTGTTTAGTGTAACCTCCACCCATAATAATTCACAGGAACTATCCACTTCTACTTCACTACAGGATAAACTACTACTAACAGCGATGAACACTCCACCACCGGTTGCATGCAATCTATCCTTTCTAAACACCGTCTGTACCTTTGTAAAAATTTCGGCAGAATTTATCTCTGGCTTAAGCCAGCTTTCTGTACCTATAACGATTTCAGCTTCGGTGCTTTCTATCAGCGCTTGAAGTTCCGGTACTTTACCAACGCAGCTTCGACAGTTGACAATTACAATACCGATTGCTGCTTGGTCCCCGCATGTCCTGACTTTGCCCCGCACCCGTTGAGGCTGTTGCCCTTTCTGTACTTGCCCAAGGCCATCTAACCTAAAAAACCGCCCAGTCCACGCCACACAACCCCTGCTACCCGTGTAGCCGCTTGTTGCGTGTAGTGGCTCCATCGCAGTCTTTAACACTGGTAGCATGCCGCGACAGCGTGGACGTGAACCGTATGTGCAGTTGACGGACTTTGAGCGAGGGCGTATAGTGGGCATGCGGGAGGCCGGGTGGACGTACCGCCGAATTGCTCAACACGTGGGGCGTGAGGTCTCCACAGTACATCGATGTTGTCGCCAGTGGTCGGCGGAAGGTGCACGTGCCCGTCGACCTGGGACCGGACCGCAGCGACGCACGGATGCACGCCAAGACCGTAGGATCCTACGCAGTGCCGTAGGGGACCGCACCGCCACTTCCCAGCAAATTAGGGACACTGTTGCTCCTGGGGTATCGGCGAGAACCATACGCAACCGTCTCCATGAAGCTGGGCTACGGTCCCGCACACCGTTAGGCCGTCTTCCGCTCACGCCCCAACATCGTGCAGCCCGCCTCCAGTGGTGTCGCGACAGGCGTGAATGGAGGGACGAATGGAGACGTGTCGTCTTCAGCGATGAGAGTCGCTTCTGCCTTGGTGCCAATGATGGTCGTATGCGTGTTTGGCGCCGTGCAGGTGAGCGCCACAATCAGGACTGCTTACGACCGAGGCACACAGGGCCAACACCCGGCATCATGGTGTGGGGAGCGATCTCCTACACTGGCCGTACACCACTGGTGATCGTCGAGGGGACACTGAATAGTGCACGGTACATCCAAACCGTCATCGAACCCATCGTTCTACCATTCCTAGACCGGCAAGGGAACTTGCTGTTCCAACAGGACAATGCACGTCCGCATGTATCCCGTGCCACCCAACGTGCTCTAGAAGGTGTAAGTCAACTACCCTGGCCAGCAAGATCTCCGGATCTGTCCCCCATTGAGCATGTTTGGGACTGGATGAAGCGTCGTCTCACGCGGTCTGCACGTCCAGCACGAACGCTGGTCCAACTGAGGCGCCAGGTGGAAATGGCATGGCAAGCCGTTCCACAGGACTACATCCAGCATCTCTACGATCGTCTCCATGGGAGAATAGCAGCCTGCATTGCTGCGAAAGGTGGATATACACTGTACTAGTGCCGACATTGTGCATGCTCTGTTGCCTGTGTCTATGTGCCTGTGGTTCTGTCAGTGTGATCATGTGATGTATCTGACCCCAGGAATGTGTCAATAAAGTTTCCCCTTCCTGGGACAATGAATTCACGGTGTTCTTATTTCAATTTCCAGGAGTGTAGACAGATTGCAACAAACAGCTCTTCGAAATATGTCGGTCTTTCACCTTCGTGTCATACGTGCATCTTGCAAGATACAGCAGAGGACAAGCTGCGACAATAGCAATGCGGAAACGGACGAGGGAAGAACTGGCTTGATGATGACATCGCCTCTCTCAGTAACCACAGGTGATACACTGGTCCTGTACAGGACACCGTATCCGAAAGTGAAAAAAGAAAAATAACTGCGCACTACTCATTAGCATACATAGTATGGGAGAAGCCTGAAGGATTTTTAGTACTACATTACAGGTCGAATAAATAAAATACAGGCACAACAGAAATACAGTGAAAACCTCGCTGTATTCTTAATGACAAATTAAGCGCATCGGAATTCTCTCCTCTGCAGTTTGCACAAATGCAGAATCGGAAGTACCCCTTATTGGTACATATTGAAGCTGCATCTTTACTAGTTTTCTTTTGCACCAGATACCTACGTTCTTCGTTTCTGATAATTAGCGAAGATCTGTCCCCTCATGTTCCTCTGAGAATGTCTACCTTGACGTTGTATTTGAAAACATTTTTGTAGAAAGGCAGCGATCACAATGTAATATTTTAAATTAATTATAAAACAGCCTATCGCAAGACACGTTTATTAAAAGGTGGCCGATTTTGATCATCAAATGATCGTCTTCAGACCTCCAACCGTACTGATGGACAGTGGCTGTGCGCGGAGCAAGGACCGCTGAATGACGATAGTCAACTGCTCAACCTTAACACCTTCGGAGTGGAATTCATCTTATGTTCCATACTGACGCTACTGGAAAAATGTGTCACAAGATACTTCTACTAACTTAGACTTTTCCGTACGCACCAACCACGCTTTATGGAAAAGGTTCTGACGTTACGAGTTGCCGGAGGCCTACATCACTGTTATCGAATAGAATTGTTAGATCTACTGTCTCCTTCCACATCTAAATTATTCAAACCAACATTTTAAAGGACGTCACACATTCCGATTTTCTTTGCTGTTGTACTGTAGGATTATCTGTACAGTTTTTCTGTATTTCTTTACAGTTTCTGCAGCTGGTTCTAGACTAAATATTCGTCTCGTTTCAATATTGTTGTTGTAGCTCAGGAGTGATTATCGTGCTGTCTAACGAAGGAATTTCACACCAAAGGATCCAGTTTATTTTGGTTGACCAGACGGAAGACTTCAGTTTTTGCACCTATTTAGCATTAAGAATCGACCATAACCCTACACAATTTAGGCAAAGTTATTTCTTTTGAACTTTTCGTTTCAGTGTTTGCTGCATCATACCACAGAAATGCTGAAATCCCTGGAACTTCATTTCCACATACTCGTACTTTGTATGGCCAAAACTTACGTCGTTGGTCATTAATATGTGAATCCACTTTTAATGATCTTAGTTTTAATAGAAAAAAATCCTCGAAACCACTTTATTTTTAACTGCTAAAATTATCGTGCCTTATTATCGGCAACCTTATTTACTGACCACTATCTTGACTGCGACTTCATCCTTGTCGGCGTTGATCTGATCATCTTCAAATAATAAAGTTGTGAACTTAACGCTCTTACTGATCAAGTACTTTTCTGACATTGTTTATAATCTTCTCATTGCAAAGATTCAAAAGTGTGGTTTATTGTGGTCTTCCTTGCTTAATATTTGCAGGGAGTACACCACTTTTCGAAAATCAGATTATTCCTTGTATTATTAACGTACAGAGATTATATTTCTGAGATCAGGCGCGCTGGTACTTCAATATTTTTCTATACTTCCTACAATTTTCACGTCAAATAAAAATGGTTCAAATGGCTCTGAGCACTATGGGACTTAACATCTGAGGTCATCAGTCCCCTAGAACTTAGAACTACTTAAACCTAACTAACCTAAGGACATCACACACATGCATGCCTGAGGCAGGATTCGAACCTGCGACCGTAGCGGTCGCGCGGTTCCGGACTGAAGCGCCTAGAACCGCTCGTATACCGCGGCCGGCGTAATATTATAATAATATAACTACATGTGTAATAATAATTATACATATTTACTTTACTTCTCCCGTATCTGTAACCTATACAGCCGCGTTTCTTACAAGTGTAATACTTCTTGCACGAAAGAACGGCTGGGAACTGCGCATGTGTAATGGAAGCACATATCGTCATCCTGCTAAAGTCAGTGGCTCCGTGGCAATTTCAGCGTGACGTACAACCAGAAGAGTTTTACTGAAACTATACGCCTGCAAGTTTGAAACCTGTCGTGACGCGGCTCGCGATACATTAAGCAGTACTATTGTACCACTACGCATATTGATCCTACGCTTTTTATGTTGGTGGTACGCCTTCTTAATGAGGCATCCAGTAGGTAGTAACTTCAGCACGCCGCTCTGTTATTTGAGTATCCAATGATGATCGGTTTGCATTGGACACTTCCTCTGTTTACAAATACTACTCGCAAAAAACTGGAATAACAAAAATTGCGTAACTAGTGTTATGAAATTATTCCATTTTTATTTTGAAACCACACGAAATTTAGTGCAATTTTCTTGTCACCTTGCTGCCATTTACGCTACATTTTCCAGCGTAATGATGGGCAGAATTGAGAGTTTCCAATAAATGATAACTCTTTTCACATTCGGCAACCGAGAAATTCTGCTAGTTCAGTTAGACGCGTCCTTCGTGAATAATTTTTCAATTACTAGACGTGTTTTTACTAATATATTTATGCACAGTAAATTATTTAAGAAATACGCTATATGTAAAGCGCCACTTATTTTTTAAAGTAGTCTAATTAAATATTATAAGAACCACTTTGAGTCCATCAGTGATTTAAGTCAAGCTATTTTTAAGAAATGTCGACAAATTCACGATATCATACTGAACTTTTGGAAAAATGCATTACCGTAATGTTTACAGTCTCGAGATACCGTCTTTCCTCTCAAAAAATTATTTCCGTATACTTATTTCAGACAAAAGCGCATGTTCAGTATTAATAACTGTTTCTAGTGGCAGTTATTTTAAACTTGATTTCTTGTTTGTAAGTGGCTGCATAGACTCTGAAGTGGGCTACTCTTTCTGGAATTCCTGGTACTAGCTATTGTTTACTCAGGACTCCAAAAGCTGCGCATTCCGAAAACAAGACGCCCAGCGACATTAAACTGGGCCGCAAGGAACGAATCTTCTTTTGCACCTCTGCTGGACATTTTCTTTTTTTTTGGGGGGGGGGGGGGGGTATTAAATGTTGCGTGCACCGTTTTAGAAATAGCAGATCTCTACGAGGCATATCGATTCTTTAATTCGTGTGATCATCGAATTGTTATTTTATCCGAGATATTTTTTCGGGTACACGGCAACCGCAACTGCCTGTAATAATTTTCATCGAACCGCAGCACTAGTTACACCAGATTTTCTCCACGACCGGTTTCGATCCTTAGGCCATTTTAAGTTTCCACGATTGAGCAACGGGAACATCGAGCGAGGTGGCGCAGTGGTTAGACACTGGACTCGCATTCGGGAGGACGACGGTTCCATCCCGCGTCCGGCCATCCTGATTTAGGTTTTCCGTGATTTCCCTAAATCACTCCAGGCAAATGCCGGGATGGTTCCTCTGAAAGGGCACGGCCGACTTCCTTCCCCATCCTTCCCTAATGCGATGAGACCGATGACCTCGCTGTCTGGTCTCCTTCCCCAAACAACCCAATCCATGAGCAACGGGAACGATCGTGCGAGGTGGAGGCCGCCGGACACGTTAGGAACACACCCCGTCTCACACTGTGCTCAGTTGAAACAAATCGTAGAAAAGTTTTGGTGCAACCTGTGCTGCGATTCGATAAAAGATTCTTGCTCTGACTTCTCGATAATAATTGGTGTTACAATTGTTATTTGAAATGGTGAGACATTGGAGACACTATAATGTTTTAATAAGGTATCGTGACGTCACGTTTCAGCGAAGTCTCCCCTCTCCCCTTATCACGGCATACCAAATTTGTCGTTATATAACCTCTTCAACCATCCCCCCCCCCTCCCCAGCCCAATTATCTCTTAGCCTGACTGCAGTTCAAGTTAATTTCAAATTTACAATTTTATTCACGTTTTTATGTACGAAGAGTATAATTTTTATATCACATTAAAGAGAAAGGAATTTTGGAGAACCTCAGAACTGTCCAGGTAATCGGAAAACTTCTGCTTTTTAACGAGAAGTGTTTTCTAAAATTTTTTGCCCTCTATTGATTTTCATAATAATTTTTTAAATGTTGGTAGAATAATTCGCAGCGAAATTCTATGTTTTGTGGATGTTTGCCACCTTTCTGGTGGAGAGCAGCTGCGAGAAACGATTTTAATACTTAAATTTATTCGAGTCAAATAGTCGCATATAGCAGTGGCAAAATAGTTTTCGATGTATCAGCTATTTTCACTAGCCCATGAATGAGTAGTCTACACGCTACGTGAAAATATGGTAGGAGCGTCATGGTGCACACAGGAGGCAAAGTCACGGGACACCTCCCAATGTCGCGTCGAACCTCCTTGTGCCCAGTGTAGGGCACCAGCTCTACGTGACATAGACTAAACAATTCGATGAAAGTCCCCTTCAAAAATGCGAAGCCATGCTACCTCTATGAGCCACTCCAGGCAGGGGGTCCCGGGTTCGATTCCCGGCCGCGTCAGGGATTTTCAACTGCGTCGAGATGACTGGGTGTTTGTGTTGTCCTCATCATTTCATCATCATTCATGAAAGGGGCGAGATTGGACTGAGCAACGGTTGGGAATTTGTACGGGAGCTGATAACCACGCAATTGAGCGCCCCACAAACCAAAGATCATCATCGTCATCTATGGGCCATCCATGATTGCGGAAGTGTTGCCGCTGCAGGAGTCTGAGCGCGAACTGACCTTTCAATTATTTCCCACAAATTATCGATGGGATCCGTGTCGGGCGATCTGGGTGGTCAAATCATTCGTTCGGATTGTCCGGAACGTTCTTCAAACCAGTCGCAAACGACAGTGGCCCGGTCCACAAAAATTCCATCGTTGCTTGCGAACATGAAGTCCATGAACGGCTCCAAATGGCATCCAAATAGTCGAAAATAACCATTTACAGCGAATGACCGTTTCACTTGGACCAGGGGACCCAGTTCATTCCATGTAACGACAGCCCACCTCATTATGGAGCCACCAGCAACTTGCACAGTGCCTTGTTGACAACTTGAATTCGTGGGGTCTGCGACACACTCGAACCCTACCATCAGCTCTCACCCACTGAAATCGGGATTTATCTGACCAAGCCACGGTTTTCCATGCTTGTAGTGTCCAACCGATATGGGAGCCCAGGAGAGCCGCTGCAGGCGATGTCGTGCTGTTAGCAAAGGCACTCGTGTCGGTCGTCTGCTACCACAGCCCATCAACGACAAATTTCGTCGTACCTAACGAATACGATCGTCGTACGTTCACCATTGATTTCTGTGGCTAATTCACGCAGTGTTGCTCGTCTGTTAGCACAGAAAACTCAACGCAAACGCCGCTGCTCTTCGTCGTTAAGTGAAGGCCGTCGGCCACTGCGTTGTTCGTGGTGAGAGGTAATGGCTGAAATGTGGTACTCTCGGCACACTCTTGACACTGTGGCTCGCAGAATGTGGAATTACCAAAAATTTTCAATTTGGAATGTCCCATGCGTCTACTTCAACGACCATTCCACGTTCAAAGTCTGGTAATTCCCGTCGTGCGGCCATAATCACTTCGGAAACCTATTAACAAGAATCACCTGAGACCAAACGACAGCTCCGCCAATGCACTGCCCTCTTATACCTTGTGTTCGCGATACTACGACCACCTCTATATGTCCAGATCACTGTCCCATGACTTTGTCACCACTGGGTATTTTGATGTAGCCTCTGAATCATTCATGGATTCTTGAAAATGGCTGGTAAGTCGTAAATGGATCAAACAATGAAATATTTTATGCGAGTATTTGCCTTCAATTGTTTTTTCTTCTTGTTCTTCTTTCCCTAGCGGTTTTCCCATCTAGTACGGGGCCCGCTTTTTGCGATTTGTCAAATTTAATTTTGTTGATTGCAGTGACTGGATGCCCTTCCTGCATCCAGTGCTATGAAGGTAACCTATGGTAGGAAAGTTGTGTGCGCCATCTGTCGTGAATCGAGTAAAGTTCATTCTGTATGTTATCGTAATTTAACTTCTTGTGTAGAGTTTTGATTCTAAATGAAATTATACGGGAAATTTCAAGATTATTAAAACGAGACTAGCTACGCGTGTTTGGCAAGGTTTCTTCTAACAGAAAACCGATTTATATGAGAAAATCATTTTATTTATTTATTTATTTTTTACAGATTGAACGACTAGGTATCTCACTCTTAAGATCGGGGTAATGTGGCAAAATAAATTTGATAACACCACGAATTTTACTAAAATTTTACTGTGAAGTAGTATAAAATCAAAGTATGTACCGACCGTTCTATGGCTGATATTTACTGTTTTCAGCATACCCGTTACAAATGTCCGATATGGAATGCCATACGCCTGAGAAGTTCGAAAACACTTCATACCATCGGTTTTACGTCCTCCGTTACTTACTGGAGACTGTTTTCATTCCACTGGCCTCTATTTTTGCCACTATTTTACGTAATTTCCAAGCATTGTCTGTAAATAAATAAATGAAAAACGTTGTTACGAGTGTACATCTAACCCCAAAGAAAATTTGGTGTCTTTCTCTGGTATCTGAGTGAGATGCAAATGTTTCTGAGCACTATGGGACTCAACTTCTGAGGTCATTAGTCCCCTAGAACTTAGAACTAGTTAAACCTAACTAACCTAAGGACGTCACAAACATCCATGCCCGAGGCAGGATTCGAACCTGCGACCGTAGCGGTCTTGCGGTTCCAGACTGCAGCGCCTTTAACCGCACGGCCACGTCGGCCGGCAGTGAGATGCAAGTTGTAATATTTGTTTCAACTGGAAGTAACTGGACACATACGCACTTTAAGATATAGAGTAAATGACAAACACACAGACAGAACTGGCGTAAATGTATAGAAACCACTATAATTGTTTTAAAAAAAAGTCTGTAATAATTTTACAGCGTAAATTTTAGTGTATATCACAGCTTTTGGATCCCAAAAGATGAAAAATATCCGTTACACCTGCACTTATCGCTTACTGCTCGAGACTTGTACTCAAGAAAGCAGTGGGCCACTGAGTCTTGTGACACAGTGAAATAACACGAGCTGAGAGGCATCACACCCCATTTAGCATCTTCCCCCGAGGCACTCTGTCATATTCCCTGAGGCGAAATTTGGGACCAGCCGAGTATTTGCCTAAACGAGCGTGGGAAACCGCCTAAAAACTGCACTATGGCTGGCTGGTGTACCAGGCCATGGTCGTTAATCCGCCGCTCCTTCTCGCAAGCTAGCGCGCCTTACGCTATACAAGCAGGTCAGAACTTCAAAAAATTTCATTATTAAAATAAATTCTACGTTTCTGCGTTCACGCGTATTTAAAGTATAGATAATGCCTGTTTTACACTTTTTTTTTTTTTGAAACGTTATTCTCGGAGAACTGAGAAATTTAGTAAATTTCCTGAGCTTGCCAACACGAGTCCTCAGTGCAGAATGGGAAATATTTTATTCGGTCGTGGTTTTGCGAATACTTGGCTGCGTTTTCCAAGAACATCTAGAATTAGTTGAAAAAAAAGAAAACTACTCCATGCTCAACTGCCGACTGACATTCTAAAGCTCCCCTTACATGCCGTGAGCAGTGAGAGGCATTTCGTTTTTATGTATTATTAAACACCGCTAATACTCAAAAGATATGACATTTAATTATATACATCGCTTGCATTTTTGTATTTAGGAACTTGTGACTGTCCTGCTCACTTTGGCAGAGGGAGCCACAACCGCAGTTAAATAAGAACTGCTAAAGTAATCAGCCGAGATCTTCACGGAGGAGACCTCTCGTTAGAGATGACTCAAGAAATCTCCAGCGAGATAGTAGAACGTGAAATTTATCTCTCATTTTCTGAATGTGGGTCCACAGTCTTAACCATTCGTTGTTATCCTTTTAATTTTCCGTGATTTCCTATTTGGGAACACTTTCTTCAGCGATATTTGAAGCCAGTTCTTCCCCCCGATCTTCTCAAACTAAACAGAAACTCTCTTTCCAACGTTGTCGCTGTTGAATCTTATACGAGGGAAGATTTTAATATTCGGATCAGATACATCCGTGCTTTAAAATTGATCATGACGTGAGTGTGTAAGATTTTCCGCAGTCACATTAGGAAACACGATAACACAGCGCAGATAATGGCTAAGTTGGAAATATGTATGGATATTTCTCTCAGTATTTGATTGTTGTAGTGCTTTCGTAGTGAAGTGGCAGTCTAATGACAAAGTGGGGTGCTGCAGATAACTTCATTTCCTGCAACAAGTTTCCTTCCTGCCAGTGTCTCCAAGTTGTCCCATTTCCTGAACTGTTGCTTGACACTGCGCGTTCTAATTGGGTTTTTGCGCCAAGTCACTGTTAGTTTACTAACCTGTAATAATAATACTACCACCTATGTATCCCGCACAGTCAGAAGATTTCGGGGATGATTTCGGCCTCACTGGTCGTTCTCAAGTGATCATTACTTATTGGTAAATCAGAAATGTGCACATTATGCCCAAATTACATCTGCATCTCCGCACAAATCTATGAATTGTCCTGACATACTCTGATGTTGGTTTGCTGTAAGCAGTAAATTTTTATATAATCACTTACACACGAGCGATGGTGACGCCGCATTCTAATGCATTACACTACATTTTCTCCTGTGTGTATGAAACATAATTCACGTGAACAACAAAGTTTATCAGAAAATACCGGTACAACCCTCGTCCTAAGAGTCAACAAAGGATGAGATGAACGTAGACGACAAACAGGTTGATAATTTGTACGCGAGTAGTACGAGGGTGGAATGTTTATTAAAAGAAGAACAGAGGCTTCAGGAATGGAAGATAGACAACAGAAGCAATGTTTGAAATGAAACAGATCACCATAAAAACAAAATTAGTGGTGAACATTACGGCCGCAGAAAAGTTCAGTCATTATTAATTATCTGGGACATGATATCACATACTCGTATGGTGTAGCAAAGACAGAGACAAGAAAGGAACAAAATGTGGAAACATATGTAGAACAATAAACAGGTACGTTAGAAACAAGACACAAAAAAATAATGTGAATAAAGTTTCATAAAGTAACGGCCGTCCCACACTAATCTATGGAAGTGATCCGTGAGTCATTTACAAACAGCAAGAACGTGAAATGCAGGCAGTTGAAATGAGACTCCTTTGGGCTGTTGAAAGGCTGTATCGCAGTAGACAGATTAAGTGACAGCATCATTACGAACGAATTAAATACATAACGTGAGCAACAAACTTGAAGACAACGGAAGAGAATGGAGCGAATATCTCGACAGAATGAAATGAGCCAGACTATCTTTCAGAGTATGAATTTATAATTCGTTGAGCCGAAGAAGTCGGGGAACGCCAAGTAAGAGATGGGCACCGTAACAAGCAAACGCTAATCCTTGAAGTGGAGGTCAGTATGTTCCACAAACAGGTTTCATAAAGACTGCCACCAGTCACAGTTCTTTGTTCTCCTGCTTAAATTATTTATTTCTGTACGGCGTTTCGAGACCTGATCAGGCCAAAACCGCTACGCAAAAATTTAAATATGCATAGTTTTTTACTGTAGTGACTTCTGGTCTCGGCTTACGCAGGTCACAGCCGGCGGAGAGAGAGAATTTTGAAACAATGGTTACTTCGTTTGTTGCTCTATAGTCAACATGAAAATATAAATACTCAATCATTGTGTTCATCGTTTAGTCATTAATTTTTATTCAGTGCTGTTAGATTAGAAAATCCGTAATAATCATTAAATGTATGAATTTCAAAATGTGTCTTCGCGATTCCAGTGCAATTAGATGTTCATCTTTGGAAGTAATATTGCCTCACAATTCACCTACTAACATCAAAGAAGCTTCAAGTGTGCAGAAGACATTACAAATATCAACGTGAACACATCGACAGTGAAGTCGAACCAAGCGTCGTTTTAATCGCTTCCTTGGTCTAGTGAATGGTAATGTTATACACAGTAAATAGCGTGTTGTTAGTTTTACTCTCGAGATTATATACTATGGACAACATAGTCCAGACCCCACAGGGACGGATGCAAGACAATATGTCGCAAGATGACAGCCGATTCTGATGAATAAAGTGAGTTATTATTTACATTTTTATGTCAATAACGGACCAAGAAACTAAGTAAGCGCCTTTCCAAGCGTATTAAACTTCCTTTTGTTCGCAGGGGCGGTGCACAGCATATGCCGAGGCTGACGGACACTACAATAAAATTAATTTACATTAAGATTTTTTTTTAAATCGTGTTAGCCTAGTGGTGACATATTCATAAACATTTTGCAGAAATAAAACAATTTATGCAGGATAACAAAGAATTGCGATTAGCTGCAGTCGCTGTAAATCAGTTAATAAATTGAGAAGTGCGGTCAAGTAACAGGCGATATGGATATAAACAGTACGAGCTCATTATGTTACCAAGGTTTTTCGACTGCGCTGCAGACGTTTCGCTGGGAAGCCCTTACAGATCCTCTCCCCATTCGATTTCCATATTTTTGGAACCCTGAAGAAAGACATTAGTGGCTGTGGATTCGCTTCGGACGAAGAGGTGCACAGCTGGACACCATCATGTTTCCATATCAACTGCAAACAGTTTTCCATGAAGCCACTGACCGTCCTGTCTCATCGTGGGGTAAATGTATTAACAGTTGCGGCGACTGCTTTTGAAGTAATAAACAGTTTACTCACTTTTTTTCCATGTGTCGTTTCCATTTGATTGTCCCTTATATATCTGTGAATTGACTGAGGAGCTATAAGTCAAATACTGACTCTCCCACAAAGAATATTAGTGTGGTCCGTCCACCTTAAATTTTAATCAACGTACACGCACAGAAATTTACAGTTGGCAGTTTCTGTTTCCGAAATGTTACATTCATATTACACCACTGGCAGCAAAAGATGCCAGCACCTTACATTCTCTACCATAGAATAAGTTTAAGGTATCACCTGCATAGCTTATTGTATGAGATTTAATGGTCCGTGGAGTGTCGTTAATATACAGTATATGAGGAAGAGACCAAAGATTGAACCCTGAATTTCAGTTGTATTACTGTTTCAGTGGTGTATTGAAAGTTTATAATTTTATCATCTAATCTATATGTCAGTTTGGTGCATTGCTTACGATTCAACAGATATATGCCGCGTGGACGGATCCTCACTACGATATGACTTCACTTCCTTTTAGAAGTAACTTACGGTTTACCGTGTCGAAATCTTTTGTCAGATCTAAAAATATAGATTCTGTCGGAATCCTCTGCTCCAACAGATAATACACTTCATACAAGAACTGTGTAGTTGCTGTGCTCGTGCTTAAATCGGTACTAACACATGCTGAAAATCTGAAAGCAGTTTGTGTGTAGCGGAGAAGGCGATAAGCTGGGACAGGACAATACTTTCGAACATCTTACTAGAGGTGGGAGTTAATTTTATTTGTCTATAGCTGGAGATATTTTCCTTACTTCCATTTTTATGCACTGGTTTCACAATACTCATTTTTAGAACTGTTGGATACATGTTTTCTCTAATACTGCAGTTAATAAGGTAGGTGAGAGGTTTTAATATTCCTGTTAAGCGCACGTTAGTAACTGTACTGGGTAGGCCATCCCACACAGATCAAATTGTTTTCTTAGATGTTCGTATTACGTAGCATTCTTCTTGCTCAGTCGTTTACGTAAATTAGAACTCGGTACACTGAGTGTGGGAATATGGAATCTCGATCTGTGCATCTATAATAAGGACTGATTGATCAATGGTAGAAATGAAAGAGTTTTTAAAAATTCTACATGTCGTAAATGGGTTATCACAATGTTACCATCATGTTTTGTATACTTACTGAATGGTTCCGTGTTCATCTTCTTCAGACTTTTACGGTATATGTCAATCAGCTCCCAGGTCCCTGGATGATGTACTTAATTATCGAACTGCAGTGCTACTTTGCGGTTAGTCTGCTTCCTGAGGCTAGCAATTTCAGTTTTAAAGTTTTCTTTGCCTGATCTGCGTAGTAACTTTGTATAGATTTTGATCTTGATTGCATACTCTTTCTGAGCGTAATCAGACTTGGTGGGAGTTTCAGTCTAGGATTACTTCCATCTTGCCAATTTTAAGAAACTTCTGAATTTCTCTGAAAGCGCAGCAGTGGTAATGACAACTCAACAGATTCGGATATAACTCATTCAATTTGTCGGCAGACCCTTTCATCTGGTACACAGAGTCCCATTTTTCCTCTGCTGGTCTGTACTTACTGGCGGTGCAGTCTAATTCATTCAGAGTTCATTTCTGCAGAACAACATTTTGTTATTTTTAGTACAAAGGAATTTATATACTCAGTCACAGGACAAGTTCCGCCTCAGTAGTTGAGTAGTCAGCGCGGCTAACTGCCATATGGAGGACCGAGGTCGATTCCCGGTACTGTCAGGGATTTTTCCTTGGTAGAAGGACTGGAGCACGGTTCAATCAGCCCCGTGAGGCTGACTGAGGAGCTACTCGACCGATTAGAAGCTGATCCAAGGTCAACAAAACCCTACAACGAATGGGAGAACGATGTACTGAGCCCCCGCCGCTCCATACTGCATCCGATGACGGCATAGGCAGAGGACGACACGGTCGTCTAGGACCAGAATAATGACAATCTAGGCTACTGTAATTTACCTTTTCTGTGATTATTTTTGTTGATTACAACATAATCAGTTCTAGTGGAGTACGTATCCGTTAATCTGGTGTTTGAGATTACTATGTTTAAAAGATTGTGCGACCTTAATGCAGCAGTAAGTTTCAAGTTCACTACACAATTTGAATTTGCATATATGTTTGTGTGCCGGCCGCCGTGGCCGAGCGGTTCCAGGCGCTCAGTTCGGAACCGCGCGACTGCTACGGTCGCAGGTTCGAATCCTGCCTCGGGCATGGATGTGTGTGATGTCCTTAGGTTAGTTAGGTTTAAGTAGTTCTCAGTTCTAGGGGACTGATGATCACAGATGTTAAGTCCCATAGTGCTCAGAGCCATTTTTGAACCATATATGTTTGTCGCCAAATATAGTAAGGCTACTAGAAACGGTCTGACCAACTACACTGCTAAGTCTATGCGTAAGCCGCACTACGTCAGCATTTGGCGGGCAACATACTCCAATCATTTTATGCTGTACTAAATTAAGATAATTACTGTAAAGCACAACACCTGACATTCCGATAGATCCTTCATTGGCGAGGAGTTCGAGAAAGGAAATTTGTTTAACTGATATATCGTTACTAACATAAATTGCCATACCACCATCTTTCCAGTATTATCTGCAGTAACGGTCTGTTAGTAGTTACCTTCCAGTGTACAACATAAAATATGTGATCAAAAGTATCCGGACACCCCCAAAAACGTATGTTTTTCATATTAGGTGCATTGTGCTGCCACCTACTGCCAGGTAATCCATATCAACGACCTCAGTACCGGCAGTCATTAGACATCGTGAGGGAGAAGAATAGAGCGCTCCGCGAAACTCACGGACTTCGAACGTGGTCTGGTGACTGGGTGTCACTTGCGTCATACGTCTGTATGCGAGAATTTCACACTCCTAAACATCGATAGGTCCACTGTTTCCGATGCGATAGTGAAGTGGAAACTTGATGGGAGACATACAGCACAAAAGCATACAGGCAGACCTCGTCTGTTGACTGACAGAGACCGCCGACGGCTGAAGAGGGTCGTAATGTCTAATAGGCAGACATCTATCCAGACCATCACACAGGAATTGCAAACTACATCAGGATTTACTGCAAGTGCTATGACATTTCGGCGGGAGGTGAGAAAACTTTGATTTCATGGCCGAGCGGCTGCTCAAAAGCCACACATCACGCCGGTAAATGCCAAACGACGCCTCGCTTGATGTAATGAGCGTAAACATTGGTCGACTGAACAGTTGAAAAACGTTGTGTGGAGCGACGAATCACGGTACACAGTGTTGCGATCCAATGGCAGGGTGTGGGTATGGCGAATGCCCGGTGAACTTCATCTACCAGCGTATGTAGTGCCAACAGTAAAATTCGGAGGCGGTGGTGTTATGGTGTGGTCGTGTTTTTCATGGAGGGGGCTTGCACCCCTTATTATTGTGCTTGGCACTATCACAGGGCAGGCCTACATTGATGTTTCAAGAACCTTCTTGCTTCCCACTGTTGAGGTGCAATTCGGGGATGGCAATTGCATCTTTCAACACGATCGAGAGCCTGTACATAATGCACGGCCTGTAGCGGAGTGGTTACACGACAATAACGTGCCTGTAATGGACTGGCCTGCACAGAGTCCTGACCTGAATCCTACAGAACACCTTTGGCATGTTTTTGAACGCCGACATTGTGCCAGGCCTCACCGACCGACATCGATACCTCTCCTCAGTGCAGCACTCCGTGAAGAATGGGCTACTATTCCCCGAGAAACCCTCCAGCATCTAACTGAACGTGTGCCTGCGAGACTGAAAGCTGTCATGAAGGCTAAGGGTGGGCCAACACCATACTGAATTCCAGCATTACCGATGGAAGGCGCCACGAACTTCAAAGTCATTTTCAGCCAGGTGTCCGGACACTTTTGATCACATAGTGTATTATTTCACCGGATTTTAGTAAATGCTCAGTTGTTACTAACACATGTGTCCAGTGCTCCTCCACGAATGTTAGCAATAAGTCTATTTTGTTTATCAGATACTGAACATTTAAGTGAACCTTCTATAAGAATGTTATCCCTTCTTCCTGATTTACCACTTCTCATCCATTACATTTATTTAATTTTTTTAAAGATAAACTGTGGCAATAACTGGGTCTTTATTATTGTTTCGCAGTGGCTGGTCATTTATTTCACAGCCTGGTTTTTCTTCAAGTGAACAGCGATCAGGCACGTCTGAACTACATCCCTGCACACGAGGAGGCCTATGATGGATTTTATCCTAAAAAAAAGATTCCTGCTTGTAGCGTAGAGCTGTTGGTTCTTCCTCCTCACTAGTTTTTCCGCACTCATCTTGGAAACCAGTTTGGCCTTTCCCTTTCTATTTATATGCAGTCCATGGCTTATGTGTTCACCACGGATCATTTTACAACCGTCTAGCAAATGTACTTATTTAAACATATTATCATACAATTTTCTTAGCTCAGAATTCTATTACCCAACTTTTTGTCGAACTGGCGAGCTTGTGATGCTGATTTCACATGAAACGGTTTCAGCAGTAAGTTTTGAGAACATTGCAGGCTGGCTTGCTTTCGGTTTTATACACCTCATTCCCGCCGCTTATAATAAGAAGTCATCGTCTGTTTTTAGTTGACTTGTCTCTGGTGCAGTATTTTCCAACATTGTATTTAACGAGGCTCCAGGCTTATCCTTCACGAAAACGAAGTGCTTGGTACGTGTATTTTACGAATGCAAGATTTTGATATTTAAAAGTGGTTATCAATAGACCATCTGTTAGCACAGATATTATTTAATTTCTTTTGACTTTGACAAGTTCATTGTTTTATTTTTCGCGGTGCTTACAGAGCACTGACGGCATGTCCACTCATGTTGGTCTTGTCTAATATATTTCAGATTTACTTTTACACTTTTGTCGCGGCACAAGCACTTGCCACTGACGCACAGGTTACCCTTTTTTACCTGTGTTGCGTGGATCTCATTTTTTAGACAGAAGAAAGCGCAGTCATTGTGTTTTTTCCGTATACATTGTTGATCCGCCTGTACATATTTGAGTATAAGCTGGTACTTTTCTTCCAGGTACGACATAGGTGAAAACTACCTCTTTCTTCCGCGGAGACAATCTACATATTTTAAAAAATATTTTAATAGGTGCTGTGATAGTCATATAGAAGCGTTTGAAAGTGTTTACTTCGGTGTATTTTATTTTCTAGATATTTTCAACGATCGAAGCCTATCTTTTGTGGACAAGAAACTGTCTTTTAATCGCATTCCTGTGATTCCTGATTTTTAATCAGTGAGTGACCAGTATCCGCCATTATTTCTAAAGTGTAACGATCACATAACATCGGTCTGCGAACATGTAGCGGCATTTATGTTGCTTCCAGTAGAAGGGTGTGTCTGGGGAAGAAAGTAGAGCTCCGATGCACATGCATAGGCGTTTGTAATGCAGTGTGTCCTGCGGTGCAATGTATTTGTTATTGGCGTTGTGGTAGACCAGAATGAGAAACTCTGAAAACTGGAGCAACACATTTACCTTTCCTTTGATACTGGTTTATTACAATATCTTCAATGATTTGTAAGTAAATTGGTTGGTTCGTGAACTTCCTGAAAGTGACATCAACTTAATCGGGCAACTTACGACGTCCACTTGCGGCATAGCGAACATAACGGCATTGTCAGCGACATGCATCGAGAGCAGTAGATCCACAGGCAGAAGAGTTTTCGTATGGAACGTGTCAAACTCATCACACCTTCATTAGTACTATGAGGAGAAAAAACACGTTCGAAATCGGAAAGTTACCATTGATGTAGCAGAAACTAAAATACCTGTAACTGCTGCAATATAAATCTGTTTGATGATTCAGTTGTTTTAACGACAGCAGACTGTGTTTTAGAAGACTTCAGCACATATTTGATCTGCGTGAACGCTTGTTCTGTTCCTATGTTCCAGTCGTTCGAAATGTAAGAGACAGTTTACCAAATATCTCCTACCGCACTACTGAGAGAAGTATAAACTTCGTGGTGGTGCCTTTAGAAAATCACCCTTCTAAATTCCATTTATCGCGAAATTTCTTACTAGAGTTACGAAATAATTATATCAATGAGTTTGTGTCACTGAGAAGTCTATGAGGGTTAATAAGTGGTTATGTATTTATGGAAGAGATTATGAAAACGAGTTAGCCATTTTTCTTTCCCATTTGTTTGCCTATTCACCCAAGGAAAAACAAATCACTAATATCGTTAACATCCCAAAAACATTACAGGCTGTGTTTCTCCCGGAGGGTGTGAGTACGTCTGCATAAGATATAATAAATTAAAATTCTTCCTCTTTTTTGACGAGCAAACGATTAGCGTGTTCGAATCACAGAAAGAGCTATTACGCATGGTTTTTATCTGTCTTATGGCTCCTCTGCCGTTCGATTTATAAGATTAAACTTCTTTTGGTACACTTCCTTCTCATTCTCAGCTCATATTTGACAGTCATCCCTTTTTTATTATTGGACGTCCTCTCCACACACTACTCTTAAGATTAAAATAAGTTTACAATATCATTTTATAGATTGTTGTTCCATCACACCTGTCAGGTCTTCAGTTAACCGCAACCTGTCGCACGCGGAGCAATTACATCCAAATTCGTCAAAAAGTTTTCACCCGCGATTTCATTTCTTCTCCATTTTTGCTTCTTGTTTATCGCCAATATATTTTCATTTTATTTCAGATTGTGCGTGTTTCCTTTGTTCATGTTATTCAATTTGAAATCGATTTCGCTTCGCCGGCCGGGGTGGCCGAGCGGTTCTGGGGGCTACAGTCTGGAACCACGCGACCGCTACGGTCGCAGGTTCGAATCCTGCCTCGGGCATGGGTGTGTGTGATGTCCTTAGGTTAGTTAGGTTTAAGTGATTCTGAGTTCTAGGGGACTGATGACCTTAGAAGTTGTCCCATAGTGCTCGGAGCGATTTGATTTGATTTCGCTTCGTTTATATTTGACACTATAAGCACGGACTGTTCAACGTACTTCTTCTTTTGAGGATTCGTCTCTCCGTTGTCGTCAATGCCTTTGCGTGACTGTGATTAGTATTGATTAACTAGTAAAATTATCGTCGTAGAAGATTGCCTTGAATATAAGTCGCATTATATTACTTTATACCACAATACCAAAAGTCACAAACTGATTAAAGCGTTAATTTTTTGACACATATAAGTAAACTAATCACGATTTTTTGTGTCAATTCGCACGGTTTCAGTTTGACTCTTCTCACCGACGATATCACGACATTCCGACGAACGCACATAAAAAATGTCGTTTACCTTAACCCTTTCACTGCGCATTTAGTCTGTGCGGCCACTTGCGCGAGTAGCTTTCAAGTGGTGTATATAGATACAACTGTTGCAGGCTATCGTCATTACTGAGAAAATCTCTTGACGCAAAATGCAGTATTATCGTGTTAAATTGTTTCTTTTTTCAATCATTATAGAGGCAATCCTATTTTATTTTATTTTTTTGAAAAGGTATTTTATTAGAAGGAAAAGAAACGTAATTTATTCACTAGTGCACTAGTGTGGTATCTTTCGAAACAAAACTTCAAACATAAAGGTGCATTACATTTGTATAAAATGCATGTAGTATCGTTTCGTTTATCATTTTTTGCACATCCAATTCACCTTCTCTGGCCGGTTTTCATCTTTGATGTTCCTGGGATTAGCGAGATAAGGTGGCTCCCGGTTAGGCGTAAGTGATTGTCACCATTAATCGACCTCCTTCCAGGACGACCTCTGCTTTGCGATCGGTGGTGAATCTTTAGGATCTCCTAGGTGAGTTTCGACTGAATATCAGTTTTTTTAATATTCTCTCCCGTTTGAGTTTTCTACAACATGTGCGTCTTCAGCAGAGAGAGATCCAGCAAATGAACCATACCATTTTATAGTTTTTCGTAAACATTCTACATCATGTAGCTTCTGTCGACGGCTCCTATATTTTCGATGTAGCTGACGACGCAAGCTGGTTTTCGTTTTGCTTGATCTGTGCTTCTGTCAGTTTTGCCAGTAGCTATAATTACGCTTGTACGAGTATGAAGAAATGAAAGTATCCTCACTTCCCGCTTGTCCTGCCACTTGAAAGCAAGAAGTTTATCTGTTGATATAAACTCGATCGCTTCCGTTTTAGGTCTTTTAATAAAGCAGACATGCCTTTACGGTTTACCTTACAGCTTCCACAAGCATTAGCATTAACGACGGGTTAGTGTACCAACTGTCAACATGCGGTGTATGATCTGTACCAAAGTGGCTTTCTAGTAAAGTAAGAACAATGCTTCTAGGTACTCCAACATTTACACCAAAATCAGTTTCTTTTTTACATATGTTGCAGTACCCACATAAATAATCAAGTCATGAATATATCCAATTTCGCAGTCATACAATATGAAATGCCTTAGGCCTACGCCAAATCTATGGCGTTTGGATGGAATGTACTGTTTGAAGGAGACATGTCTTTTGTAGAGAACTAAATTTTCGTCATTGCACAATTTTTTATGGAAAGCATTTAGAAATGCTTTACTTAGATGATCCACAATTCGCCTAAGTTTCCATATCTTTTTACCTCCAGGGTCTGTGTGACGTCACAGGTTTGTTGCGTGGTCCGTATTTCTCACGGGCCCCGTGATTCGATCTAACTGGTGTAACAAGAAACGACCAGTGGACGCGTTTCCATTTATTCACGGCCCAGTCTCGGTGACCCTGTGCCCACTGCCGTCGTAATTAACGACGTCGTTGGATGAACTTAGGAAGACGTAGGGGTCGTGTGCTGCAATGTCCCATGTTCAACAATGCCCACTCAACTGTGTGTTCCGAAATACTGGTAACTATATGGAACAGTGTTGTACGCTGTCGCGAGATACGCCACCGATCGCAGCCTTTCGTAATGAAACGTGGGCTTCGGGCGTCTTACCGCCTACTGGTGGTTTCACCGTTCTCCGGCCACTTACCATAGATGCTCACGACTGTAGTACGTGAACAGCCAACCAGCTTCGCCGTTTTCGAGATGCTCTTTCCCAGTCGGAGGGCCAAAAGAGTCTGTCCTTTGTCAGAATCATTTATGGGTGGATTTCTCCATTTTAAAGCCGTATTGCTGCCAGAATGATTTCCACTCGTCTCTGCTCCGCTTATACACAGGGCATGGACAGGAACATAAAAAACACAACAAATTACCATGGCTAATACGGTATAGGAAATCCGTTCGCATTCAAAGCAGGTTCCTTCCGTATCGGAATGGACAAATATAGATTTTGCAAGATTTTTAAAGGATTCTTATACCATCTTCCTGCAAAAGTTCAGGCAACGATGACAGAGGTCGATAGCGATCCCGTACCCTTATCTCCAAAACAGACCTAAAAAGCTCAGTAATACTGAAGTCTGTTGACAGTGGTAGCCAAGGGAGACGCCACAATTCATCTTCACGCTCACAAAACAATCCTGGACGACGGAAGCTCTGTGAGCACGGGCGCCGGCCAGGGTGACCGAGCGGTTCTAGGCGCTACAGTCTGGAACTGCGCGACCGCTCCGGTTGCAGGTTCGAATCTTGCCTCGGGCATGGATGTGTGTGCTGTCCTTAGGTTAGTTAGGTTTAATTTGTTCTAAATTCTAGGGGACTGATGACCTTAGAAGTTAAGTCCCATAGTGCTCAGAGCCATTTGAACCATTTGAGCACGGGCACTGTTGTTCGTGTACACACCATCAGCATTGGGGAGCAAACATTGTATCATAGGATGGACCTGATCAACCAGAATGGGCACATAATACTTGTCAGTTATGCGACGTCTCAGGGTAACCATTGGGCCCATGGAATTCCACGATATGCTGCCCAAATCGTCAGCTAAGCCCCGCCATGTTCCACTCTTGGGACGTAAAATCGGCCAGAAGTTGGAAACTGTTTCAAACAAGACTCATCCGACCAAATGACTTCATTCCCATGCTCCACAGTCCAGATTTTATGGCTTCGGCAGCACGTTTTCCTGTTACATTTATTCGCATCACTGGTGTGTGGTTTTCGAATTCCACCTCGTCCTCCAATGTCCTGCCTCTGGAGCTCCCTTCGTGGTGTTCTGGTGCCGACGATGTTCGCAAGTGCGACATTCAGATTTTTCCATCTGCCGTCCTCTTACTTTTCGTCACAATACGCTTCGATGGCCGACCATCAAGATGACTTGGGAAGCACATGGAGCCCACCATTCATACCTTTCGTTTGTGTTATGACTTGACAGGCCCGGTTTTTCCGCTTTTCTGTATGAATGTAAATCTTAGATACGGTGCCTCTCGAAACACCGAGCACTTCAGCTACCGTGATTACAGAAGCACCCACCATACGACGGCCAACAACACTACCACGTTCGAAATCACTTAGCTCCGATATAGTGCACTCTCAGCTAGACAGAACACTATACTGAGGACGACTGGCACTTGCAAGGTGTTGAGGATATTCTACTGCTACAGTTAGTGGTTGAAAAAAAAAAAAAACAGGAAGGAAGACTGGGTTTAACGTCCCGACGACACCCGACGACATCAAGGTCATTAGAGACAAAGCACAAGATCGGATTGTGTCAAGGATGGGGATGGAAGTTGGCCGAGTCTTATCAGAGGAAGCACCCGGCATTTGCCTGGAGAGATTTAGGAGAATCACGGAAAACCTAAATCGAGATGGCAGGATGCGGGTTCGTACTGTCGTCCTCCATAACGCAAGTTCAGTGTGCTAACCACTGCGCCACCTCGCTCGGTGTGGTAAAATACAACAGCGCAACCTTCGGCTTGGCTGGCGTCTACACTTACGTTCGAGCATGCATTTCTGGAGGTGTTCCATGTTTTTGTCCAACCCCTCTACTTTCCTTACCGCCTCTCGCGTCCCAACACCACCTGACGGTGTTCTGTCTCGTTGAAGGACTGTGGTCATAATGCTCTGGCTCATCTGTGCATGTTTAAACGAAATATTTTCTAATTTCAACAGTATTATGTCTTGTAAGAACAGTGGACACTTTTTGAAAGATTTGTAAGGTATAAAATTCGAAAACAGCTCTAGTTATAGCTAAGATCTGAAAATTCCGACTGAGGTGGTACGGCCACTTCTTACGCAGACCAATCCTATACATCGAGAAGAAAATCTTTTCATAAGTGGGGCAGAGAGACGCTTCTGACCACCTGGCTGCCAGCTCGTCGAACGAGAAGCATGCGAAAAGAATCAGGTGATTATAATCGGAATGCAGCTACTCGCTACTTGTAATTATCGTATGGTAGCTAAACGTGACAAATGTTCTAATGCGTTAATGCGGAACCGATTTACCACGAAAAAAATTAGTTCTAACGTTGGCCACCAGACGGAAACTTGTCTCTGTAATGGTAAGAAAGACATATAGAGATATTTTCAAACATTATGCGTTAGAAACGGGCCGTGGGCAGAAAAGACGAAACAAATGATTCAAATGGCTCTGAGCACTTCATCAGGCCCCTAGAACTTAGAACTACTTAAACCTAACTAACCTAAGGACATCACACACATCCATGCCCGAGGCAGGATTCGAACCTGCGACCGTAGCAGTCGCGTGGTCGTGCGGTTCCAGACTTTAGCGCCTAGAACTGCTCGGTCACCCCGGCCAGCAAAGACGAAACAAGTGATTTTATTACGAGGGCCGTTCAGAAAGTAACCTCCGGTTGATTTAAAAAAATACACCAAGTTAAATAAAAATATTTTAATATATACATCTTACAACTACATCTTTGCACTATTTTTCTACATAGTCTCCATAGCGATTGAGGAACTTATCGTATCTCTTCACAAGCTTTGAAATTCCTTCTGCATAAAAATCACCCGCTTGTGCCTGGAGCCAGCCTGTGACCGCATCTTTGAGCTCTTCGTCGTCATCAAACCGCTGTGACCCGAGCCATTTCTTCAAATGCATGAAGAGGTGATAATCGCTTGGCGCCAGGTCTGGGCTGTAAGGTGGATGGTTGATAACGTCCCACTTGAAGGACTCAAGAAGGGCCGTTGTTCTGCGAGCAGAGTGAGGACGGGCGTTATCGTGCAAAAAAACGATACCGGAAGTCAGCATACCACGGCGTTTGTTCTGTATAGCCCGTCGTAACTTTTTTATTGTTTCACAGTACACGTCTTGACTAATGGTCGTACCACGTTCCATGAATTCAACCAACAACACCCCTTTGGCATCCCAAAACACCGTTGCCATCAGTTTTCTGGCAGAAAAATCTTGCGAGGCTTTTCTTGGTTTGGTAGGCGAATTTGAATGTGCCCACATCTTTGATTGTTCTTTTGTCTCAGGGTTCACGTACTTAATCCAGGTTTCGTCACCGGTCACGATTCTGTTTAACAATGGTTCTCCTTCGTCCTCATAACGTGACAGAAAGTCTAATGCAGAGGCCATTCTTTGAGTTTTGTGGTGGTCGGTAAGAATTTTGGGCACCCATCGTGCACAGAACTTACGGTAACCCAATCTTGCTGTCACTATCTCGTACAAGAGAGTCTTAGAAATCTGTGGAAAACCAGTAGACAACTCCGACATTGAGAAACGTCGATTTTCACGAACTTCTGCATCAACTCTCTGAACGAGTTCGTCAGTCACCAATGATGGTCTACCACTCCTCTCTTCATCATGAACGTTTTCTCGTCCACTTTTAAATAAACGTACCCATTCACGGACAACTCCTTCACTCATAACTCTTGGTCCGTACACGGCACAAAGCTCACGACGAATAGCTGCTGCAGAATATCCTTTGGCTGTAAAAAACCTTATGACAGCACGCACTTCACATTTGGCGGGGTTTTCTATTGCAGCACACATTTCAAACTGCCACAAAAACTAAACTAGCGCAGGTACGACGTTCACTCGACCACGGCTTGATGCTGACTGACCTGTTGAGTGCGTGAACGCACAGATGAGTCGCTACTCCCCCCACAACCCGCACTGTGACCAATCGGAGGTTACTTTCTGAACCGCCCTCGTATTAACTGCTGCATAAACAATTTGTTCAGTATGAGTAGTGGAGATGTGGGGGAGATGCTGTCCAGCGCCAGATTTACACCTGGTGATCAAAACTGGAAATAATTTTTTCCAGCAGGTATGCTAATGCGGTAAAGATGCATTAGCATATTTGCCAGGTTTCGCTGCCGTACGATGATTGCAGTCCACACTGGACCTCCGCGAGTGGTTGCACTTTAATTATAACCAGCAGGTATCTCAGATTTGAAAAGCCGGCCCCGTGTAACGGGAGTAGACACTGAAGAGGTACAAACCACAAACAGCTTCAAAAGCACTCCGTCTTCAAGCCACGAGTGGCCTACCGGAACCATCCGACCGCCGTGTCATCCTCATGGACGATGCGGATAGGAGGGTCGTGGGGTCAGCACACCGCTCTCCCGGTCGTTATGATGGTATTCTTGACCAAAGCCGCTACTATTCGGTCGAGTAGCTCCGCAATTGGCATCACGAGGCTGAGTGCACCCCGAAAAATGGCAACAGTGCATGGCAGCCTGGTTGGTCACCCATCCAAGTGCCGACCACGCCCAACAGTGCTTAACTTCGGTGATATTTACCAGATATAGACTGGGACACTCAGACGTTTAGGACGGGTGGTAGGGACAGAGCATCGAGTGACATTATTCTGAGTGCACTATCCGAAAATTACCTCGAGCAATTAAACAGAGAACCGACTCGTGGAGATAACATCTTGGACCTACTGATAACAAACAGACCCGAACTTTTCGACTCTGTAAGTGCAGAACAAGGAATCAGTGATCATAAGGCCGTTGCAGCATCCCTGAATATGGAAGTTAATAGGAATATAAAAAAAGGAGGAAGGTTTATCTGTTTAGCAAGAGTAATAGATGGCAGATTTCAGACTACCTAACAGATCAAAACGAAAATTTCTGTTCCGACACTGACAATGTTGAGTGTTTATGGAAAAAGTTCAAGGCAATCGTAAAATGCGTTTTAGACAGGTACGTGCCGAGTAAAACTGTGAGGGACGGGAAAAACCCACCGTGGTTCAACAACAAATTAGGAAACTACTGCGAAAGCAAAGAGAGCTTCACTCCAAGTTTAAACACAGCCAAAACCTCTCAGACAAACAGAAGCTAAACGATGTCAAAGTTAGCGTAACGAGGGCTATGCGTGAAACGTTCAGTGAATTCGAAAGTAAAATTCTATGTACCGACTCGACAGAAAATCCTCGGAAGTTCTGGTCTTACGTTAAATCAGTAAGTGGCTCGAAACAGCATATTCAGACACTCCGGGATGATGATGGCATTGAAACAGAGGATGACACGCGTAAAGCTGAAATACTAAACACCTTTTTCCAAAGCTGTTTCACAGAGGAAGACCGCACTGCATTTCCTTCTCTAAATCCTCGCACAAACGAAAAAATGGCTGACATCGAAATAAGTGTCCAAGGAATAGAAAAGCAACTGGAATCACTCAACAGAGGAAAGTCCACTGGACCTGACGGGATACCAATTCGATTCTACACAGAGTACGCGAAGGAACTTGCCCCCCTTCTAACAGCCGTGTACCGCAAGTCTCTAGAGGAACGGAAGGTTCCAGATGATTTGAAAAGAGCACAGGTAGTCCCAGTCTCCAAGAAGGGCCGTCGAGCAGATGGGCAAAACTATAGACCTATATCTCTGACGTCGATCTGTTGTAGAATTTTAGAACATGTTTTTTGCTCACGTTTCATGTCGCTTTTGGAAACCCCGAATCTACTCTGTAGGAATGAACACGGATTCCGGGAACAGCGATCGTGTGAGACCCAACTCGCTTTATTTGTTCATGAGATCCAGAAAATATTAGATACAGGCTCCCAAGTAGATGCTATTTTTCTTGACTTCCGGAAGGCGTTCGATACAGTTCCGCACTGTCGCCTGATAAACAAAGTAAGAGCCTACGGAATATCAGACCAGCTGTGTGGCTGGATTGAAGAGTTTTTAGCAAACAGAACACAGCATGTTGTTATTAACGGAGAGACGTCTACAGACGTTAAAGTAACCTTTGGCGTGCCACAGGGGAGTGTTATGGGACCATTGCTTTTCACAATATATATAAATGACCTAGTAGATAGTGTCGGAAGTCCCATGCGGCTTTTCGCGGATGATGCTGTAGTATACAGAGAAGTTGCAGCATTAGAAAATTGTAGCCACATGCAGGAAGATCTGCAGCGGATAGGCACTTGGTGCAGGGAGTGGCAACTGACCCTTAACATAGACAAATGTAATGTATTGCGAATACATAGAAAGAAGGATCCTTTATTATATGATTATACGATAGCGGAACAAACACTGGTAGCAGTTACTTCTGTAAGATATCTGTGAGTATGCGTGCGGTACGATTTGAAGTGGAATGATCATATAAAATTAATTGTTGGTAAGGCGGGTACCAGGTTGAGATTCATTGGGAGAGTGCTTAGAAAATGTAGTCCATCAACAAAGGAGGTGGCTTACAAAACCCTCGTTCAACCTATACTTGAGTATTGCTCATGAGTGTGGGATCCGTACCAGATCGGGTTGACGGAAGTGATAGAGAAGATTCAAAGAAGAGCGGTGCGTTTCGTCACAGGGTTATTTGGTAACCGTGATAGCGTTACGGAGATGTTTAGCAAACTCAAGTGGCAGACTCTGCAAGAGAGGGGCTCTGCATCGCGGTGTAGCTTGCTCGCCAGGTTTCGAGAGGGTGCGTTTCTGGGTGGGGTATCGAATATATTGCTTCCCCCTGCTTATACCTCCCGAGGAGATCACGAATGTAAAATTAGAGGGATTCGAGCGCGCACGGAGGGTTTCAGACAGTCGTCCTTCCCGCGAACCATACGCGACTGGAACAGAAAAGGGAGGTAATGACAGTGGCACGTAAAGTGCCCTCCGCCACACACCGTTGGGTGGGTTGCGGAATATAAATGTAGAAATGTAGATGTAGATGAACCGGTGTATCCACTGCGGCAAGGCCGTTGCCTTACGTACACATATTCCAGTTTTCTTTAGTTTTTTGGATGGCCGCCCAAATTTCAGTACCGCAGGTGACTGCCCAGTTTGGTTATTCGGTGCGGCCGGCAGTGGATGCAGTGGGAAGACGAACCTTTGGCAGCGGTGGACGGCGGCCGCAGCTGCGGTAGGTGGTGGTAGGTGCGCAGGTCGCGCGCCCGCACCGGCAGCTCGTCGCGCGCCGGCGCGCCTATCTGGCACGTGGTCCGCGGCTGGGCACGCAGCCCCGCGGCCGCGCCTTGCTTATCCTATCTGCGCCTTCCGCCAGATGCCGGCCGCCAGGCCCGCTTCCGCCGGACATCGCAGCCAGGTCGCCCGCCCGCGCGCGCGCGCCCACAGAGGCAAGGTCGCCCCCCTCCACCCCCGCTGGCTCCTATCTGCCCACAAATAGACGCGGCGCTTTGGCAGAGTTTTCCCCTTTTGTTTGTGAGTCTCCAGCATTGCTTTCGCTGTCCGATGGATGCCGCAGACGCTGCGGTGAAACGATTTCTTCAGGCACGGGGCGGTGCTGGTTAGAACGTAAAAAAATGAAAGTGGCGATTTTTATAACTTGACAACTGTAAAAGACTGTGATACGAGAGCTGCCTTCCGACACTTTTCTTTAATTCACTGAAAATTTTGTGCTGTTGAAATAGAGAAATATTTACGCTTATAAGAAAAGCTGGTTTTTCACGCTATCCAACATTTATCACGCCGTATCTCCTAAACTGCAGGATCGTCCATTGATAGCGTCGGGGCCAAATATCTCACGAAATAAGCGTCAAACGAAAAAACTACAAAGTACGAAACTTGTCTAGCTTGAAGGGGGGAAACCAGATGGCGCTATGGTTGACCCGCTAGATGGCGCTGCCATAGGTCAAACGGATATCAACTGTGCTTTTCTAAATAGCAACCCCCATTTTTTATTACACATTCGTGTAGTACGTAAAGAGATA
The DNA here is from genome assembly GCF_021461395.2 of Schistocerca americana. NCBI lineage: Eukaryota > Metazoa > Arthropoda > Insecta > Orthoptera > Acrididae > Schistocerca > Schistocerca americana. The sequence continues at coordinate 230,939,287 of NC_060123.1, forward strand.
TGAAAGTTTTAGTTGGAACATTTTTTCGCTTTGTGATAGATGGTGCTGTAATAGTCACAAACGTATAACTACGTGGTATCACGTAACATTCCGCCAGTGGGGACGGTATTTGCTTCGTGATACATTACCCGTGTTAAAATGGACCGTTTACCAATTGCGTAAAAGGTCCATATCGTGTTGATGTGTGACTGTTGTGATCAAAATGCCCAACGGGAGTGTGCTGTGTATGCTGCTCGGTATCCTGGACGACATCTGCATCTACATCCATACTCCGCAAGCCACTTGACGGTGTGTGGTGGAGAGTACCTTGAGTACCTCTATCGGTTCTCCCTTCTATTCCAGTCTCGTGTTGTTCGTGGAAATAAGGATTGTCGGTATGCTTCTGTGTGGGCTATAATCTCTCTGCTTCTATCCTCATGGTCTCTTCGCGAGATATACGTAGGAGGGAGCAATATACTGCTTGACTCTTCGGTGAAGATATGTTCTCGAAACTTCAACAAAAGCCCGTACCGAGCTACTGAGCGTCTCCCCTGCAGAGTCTTCCACTGGAGTTTATCTATCATCTCCGTAACGCTTTCGTGATAACTAAATGATCCTGTAACGAAGCGCGCTGCTCTCCGTTGGATCTTCTCTATCTCTTCTATCAACCAAGTGACCGGACCGTTCGCCGGATAGTTACGCTATTTAAGGAAACAGGAAATGTTCAGCCACATGTGAAACGTCAACCACGACCTGCAACAAATGATGATGCCCAAGTAGGTGTTTAAGCTGCTGTCACGGCTAATCCGTACAACAGTAGCAGACAAATTGCTCGAGAATCGGGAATCTCAAAAACGTCGGTGTTGCGAATGCTACATCAACATCGATTGCGCCCGTACCATATTTCTATGCACCAGGAATTGCATGGCGACGACAGTGAACGTCGTGTACAGTTCTTTCACTGGGCACAAGAGAGAAATCACCGGACGATGACAGATTTTTTGCACGCGTTCTATTTAGCGACGAAGCGTCATTCACCAACAGCGGTAACATAAACCGGCATAATATGCACTATTGAGCAACGGAAAATCCACGATGGCTGCTACAAGTGGAACATCAGCGACCTTTGCTGGTTAATGTATGGTGCGGCAGTATGGGAGCAATGATAATTGGCCCCCATTTTATCGATGGCAATCTAAATGGTGCAATGTTTATTTCCTACGTAACGTTCTACCGATGTTACTACAAGATGTTTCACAGCATGACAGAATGGCGATGTACTTCCAACATTGTGGATGGCCGGCATATAGCTCGCGTGCGGTTGAAGCGGTATTTAATAACATATTTCATGACAGGTGGATTGGTTGTCGAAGCACCATACCATGGCGCGCACGTTCACCGGATCTGACGTCTCCGGATTTCTTTCTGTGGGGAAAATTGAAGGATATTTGCCATCGTGATCCACCGACAACGCCTGACAACATGCGTCAGCGCTTTGTCAAGTATGTGCGAACATTACGGAAGGCTAACTACTCGCTGTTGAGAGGGATGTCGTTACACGTATTGCCAAATGCATTGAGGTTGACGGACATCATTTTGAGCATTTATTGCATTAGTGTGGTATTTACAGGTAATCACGCTCAGAAATGATAAGTTCACAAAGGTACATGTATCACACTCTAACAATCGAAACAAAATGTTCAAACGTACCTACGTTCTAATTTAAAAAACCTACCTGTTACCAACTTTTCGTCTAAAATTGTGAGCCATATGTTTGTGACTATTACAGCGCCATCTATCACAAAGCGAAAAAAGTGGTCCAACTAAAACATTCAAATTTCTTTACGTACTACACGAATATGTAATAAAAAATTGGGGTTACTGTTTAAAAAAACGCAGTTTATATCTGTTTGCCCTATGGCAGCGCCATCTAGCGGTCCAACCATTGCGCCATCTGGTTTCCCCCTTCAAGCTAGACAAGTTTCGTTCTTTGTAGTTTTTTCGTTTGACGCTTATTTCGTGAGATATTTGACCCGGTCACAATCAATGGACCACCCTGTATATGTCGTACATCAGCATAATTTTCTGGTTGGCTGCAGTAATATATGCCGATATCGTGTGCAAACTTTCTGGCCAATAGAGTCAGAAACAGTGAAGTAATAAACTAAAATGTCACTTATTACGTGGAACTTTTAGCAAAGCAACATTCGAGATGTAGTAAGTGACAAACTTCATCCCTTTACACTTTTTGTAGGATGTCAAAGCGAGAAAGTGTTTCGGAAAGGTTCGAATTTATTTTTAGAGTCTGTTGGAAGTCTGTGGGTCCTACAGCAGTATCGTGTGACATCCCTTGGCACGATTCGAGTTTGAGCACACTACGACGCACATTTTGTTATTATTAGCGCGGTACAGTGCGACGCGACAGTAGCAGCGGAGGCAGCAAAGGTAAAACATGAAGCGCTATGTTCGGTCTAAAAAGCTTGTTAATTTTGGGGCTCCGAAGAAAGTTGGGAAAGAGGAAGAAGACTGTATAATACTGGGAAGAGTACTCAGGAAGCGCAAAGCAATCAGGCAAATGTTCTTACATCGTGAAGAAGAACAAGCATACGACATTTTAGTAACAAAAGCAGTTGCTTGGCGATGTGGAGGAATACTACAGCCCTTCAGTATGGACATATTATGCCCTGGTGGCCCTGACCACATCCGACTGCCTGATAACGCAGACTATCAGAAATTAATGAACTGACCGAGGACAAAATGATACCTTTGGTAGGTGCCGGCGGTTACGCCAAAGTGGAGGGATTCACTGTGAGGAGCGGATTCACCGATTACCTAAACGGTCGGAATTTTAATCGTCGTTCGCATTACTGATCGCAATAACCACAACAACATCCAACTCATTATAACTGTGGTTAAAGGCACAGCACAAGCAAAGACATTTCTTTTTACATGTTTCATTCTTTTTTCTTCAGACTTCTGTCGAATTAACTCCTTTCGCATTTGGTTTCTCAACTCGGCATCAGACATGTTCCACAAAATACGCTCTTCGGATCCTACTCGATATGCTGCTCAACCTCTGAGGCAGAGAAGCGATCAGCCGACACTTTTGGTGACTGTTTCAGTAATTACGAGGTGTGTTTTTTTAAAGTAAGTACGTTTTGAAATTTAAAAAAGACGTGCTAAGATATCTCAATAATTTTATTTTTACATCAAAGCCTGTACCTTAATCTACTTTTCTACATAATTTCCGTCAATATTGTGGCACTTGTCATAACGCTGTACCAGTTTTTGAATACCCTCCCCATAGAAGTCTGCTACCTGACTTGTTAACCACTGCATCACTTTTATTTTGACTTCGTCATCGTCTTAAGACGCTGACCGCCCAGATGTTTCTTCAAGTGCGGGAACAGATGGTAGTCACTGGTCGCAAGATCGGGGCTGTACGGAGGATGATCTAGAGTTTCCCATCGAAAAGATGTTATGAGATCTTTGGTCTGATTCGCCACATGCGGACGGGCATTGTCTTGTAGCAAAACAATGTCCTTGCTCAACCTGTCATGTATTTTGTTCTGAATTGGACGGCGAAGATTGTGCAATGTCTTACAGTATGCTGCTGTATTGATTGTTTCATTACGAGCCGGCCGAAGTGGCCGTGCGGTTAAAGGCGCTGCAGTCTGGAACCGCAAGACCGCTACGGTCGCAGGTTCGAATCCTGCCTCGGGCATGGATGTTTGTGATGTCCTTAGGTTAGTTAGGTTTAACTAGTTCTAAGTTCTAGGGGACTAATGACCTCAGCAGTTGAGTCCCATAGTGCTCAGAGGCATTTGAACCATTTGTTTCATTACGAGACAGAAAATCCAGAAGCAATACTCCTTTTCTGTCCCAAAAAACTGTGCACATGAATTTCCGGGCAGAAATTGTTTTCTTAATCTTCGCTTTTCTGGGTGAATCTGAATGCCGCCATTCCATGGACTGTTGCTTTGATTCCGGTGTGACGTAGGCCACCCATGTTTCATCGCCCGTAACAATTTGGCTTAAGAAATCATCACTGCCGTTGTGGTACCACTCAAGGAAAGTCAATGCACTGTCTAAACATTTGGTTTTGGGCACATCCGTCAACATTTTCGGTACCCAACGTGCGCACAATTTTCGGTAATTCAAGTGCTCGGTCACAATGCCATACAAAACACTACGAGAAACATTAGGAAAGTCATCCCGCAAGGAGGAAATTATAAAGCGTCTGTTTTCTCTCACCTTATTGTCCACTTCCTGCACCAAAACTTTCATTAACGGCTGAAGGAGGCCCACTCCGTTGTTCATCATGCACATTTGTGCTGCCATTTTTAAATGCTCTCACCCACTTTCTTACCATTCCATCACTTATCATGTTTTCTCCGTAGACTGCACAGATGTCACGATGAATATCGATCGCTTTTCGGCCTTTAGTACTAAGAAATCTTATAACAGCCCGTACTTCAGAATCGGAGGGACTCACGATTATCGGAGGCATCTTAAACACTCAGTACACAACGTAAACAAGGAATAATCAGACTGTAATGGCATCAGTGCGTAGACAACAGATGTAGGTACCCAGTGCGCTGCGGCCGCGGTGTGGCAAAACGGTACTTAATTTAAAAAACACCCCTCATACATCGGAAGACTGACCTACCCTCTTGCTGCCCGTGGGCGCGATTCAATTACTGCAGCTGTCGCCTAGCTACTCAATTCGACCTCCCCCACTTGTCCAACCAAACAAATCTCTGCAACGTGTGGGTCAGACTCCTCGCGAAGCATGCAAGCGTTTCCCGTAGGCAGCGCCCGCAACGGCACTGCGTTTTCCGCACCCTAGGAAAACGGTCTAGCATATTTCCATTGTGCGAGTGGGGAGCGCGATCTCGCACGAGTTTTATGCAGCACGTTGCGGGAAATTCGAGCTGTTAGGGAAACGTAGCTTAATTTGCCAGTATATGCACCCCGCCCACTACCTCCTCCATCCTCTTACCGTCATCACGGGCCATATTATCGACTTCTAAGCATTGAGACCGTGTAATGGTTGTACACAATGGGCTGAAAATACTGTTGTTGTATAGTGCTTGTGCGTGTCGATTCTGCAACCTATGGAGTCCGAGCCCTTCCACGCCCACTTACATGGTGATCATCACAAGCATTCTGTCACCTTTGGGAAAGGACTACTTTGCTATTTTGGAATTCATAAGACGCCGATTTTTACTGTTGTTCACAGGTATGAGTGTGATCACCCATTATATGGTCCCATCTGGGATACATACTGCTCGGAAAAAATGCGACACCGTCAAGGACTGTGGTCAGGGCCACCAGGGTATAACATGTCCATACTAAAGGGATGTGGTATTAGCTATTCATTTCTCACGGTGATCGCCGATCAGATGATGCTCAGGAGACCTGTCTATGCATCCTCTGTTCTGACTTTGCAAGCAGTAACTGTGCTCAGTTTAGTGGTGGACAGTGTATGCATCATTCATCCTAGGGTACAGCCATGCTCCACTGACAACCATGTACTACTGTTGAACAGCTTGAGCCAGTTGAACGAGATCCTATTGTGGGTCTGCGAGCAGCTGGGTGGACGATCGAGATGCTGCACACGTTGGGCACAATGTATCTGTGGTGTGCCATTGCTTTCAACATTCGTTTGTGGGACATTCCTAACCTTTACATCAGTTTCTGTACAAAATGGGTCAAATGGCTCTGAGCACTATGGGACTTAACATCTGAGGTCATCAGTCCCCTAGAACTTAGAACTACTTAAACCTAACTAACGTAAGGACATCACATACATCCATGCCCGAGGCAGGATTCGAACCTGCAACCATAGCGGTCGCGCGGTTCCAGACTGTAGCGCCTAGAACCGCTCGGCCATCCCGGCCGGCAGTTTCTGTACAAGTGCACAAGATCGACACATTGTTAGAATAGCGGTGACTGACTGAACGTCACCCAGGGACGAAATCTGGACAAATGTAGCACCTGTTGTGGCAGGAACCGTTGGAAACCGTCTGCTTGCAGCAGGATTGAGACTACCTGCGCCTCTGGCCAGCTAACGGCCTTACCTTAGTGATAATACCGGTTCCTGTCAGATCACCTAAGTTAAGTAGTCGGGTTTGGCTAGCTCTTGGATGCGTCACCGTCAAGGTCTGCCGAGTGCTATTGGCCAGTGATGTGCACTCAGCCCTTGCGAGGCCAGCTGAGGTGCTACTTGACTGAGAATTACTGTCACTGGTCACAAAAACTGACAACGGTCAGGAGACCAGTGTACTGTCTGCATGCCCCTCACTATGTGAATCTGGTGACACCTAAGGGCTGAGGAAGACACGGCGGCCGGTCGGTGCCGCTGGGCCTTCAAGATCTGTTCGGATGGTTTTTTTATTTGTTTGTGCCTCTGGCCAGGCTACCACTGACACCATGACAGGACCAACCGCAGCTACAATGATGTCGTGAAAGTGTCGACAGGGGACTAGAGTGGTGCCCTGTTGTCTTCACTGATGCCCATAGGTTCTGCCCTTATGTGAGTGCATTCATCCATGATACACCGGTCCCATCCCAGGCTTCATGGTGTGGTGGTGATGGTGGTGGTGGTGGGAGAGGGGGCATTAGTCACACCTCCCAGTCACGTTTAATGTTACTGCATGGTAAAGCAACCAGTGCCTGCTACATTGCATGGGGTTTTATCCCAGTGCTACAATCATTTCTTACGCAGGAAGGTGATGTGCTTTTTCAGCAGGATAGTGTAGGTCCACATACAGCTCCTGCAACGCAACATGCTCTTCATAGCGTACAACAACTGCCCTGGTCAGCGAGATCACCAGATCTCTCGCCAGTTGAATACGTATGGGGCATGATAGAGCGGGAACTTACTCGTTGTCCTGGGCCTACAAGAGACATTGTCCAGTTGCGACAAAAGACGCGAGATGCTTGGGTCAGTCTGTTGCAGGATGCCATTCGGCACCATTATGATCGTCTGCATGCGAGAACACACGCCTGCGTTGCCGCCAGAATGGGTTACACTACCAGTCACCTCCTTGTCAATGAAACGACCTTGTCCTTGAGGGCGTCGCATTTTTTTTCCGCCAGTATGGTGTACAGAAATGTTTCAAGGGTAGCTGTACAGGGCAGAAGGAAAACGTTCCAAGCTAACACAAGCTGCGACATTGTCGCGAATAAAACAGTGACCCGTATATACAATAAGTTTCCTTTAATTTACGTCAATGGTCACAAACGTTTTGTTAACAGATTACCGGTTGTAATGTTCATGCATTAAGTTGTTCTGAAGGCGGTGCTGATATTCAAGACAATAAAAGCGTGCTAAAAGCTGTGAGCTATCTGGGGAAGCTAACCTTGCATTACTGAGCAACTGTTTCACCAGGTATCCAGTCTAGCTTATCAAATTCCCAACCAGACTAACATTAATTATAATCTTTTAATATTCATCTTACGACAACCGGTGATATATAAACATAAAAAAAGAATTTAAATAAATAGGAATAAATCAGTTTATATTTGGACATTTATTTTAATATTGATCATTGTTCCGTTAAAATTTCAGCATATTAAACTTGATTCATAACTAAACTGGTGCCTTATTTAGGATTGTGAAAATGTGAGTTTGTAATCTTACGGAACACATAAAATATGGAGCCCAGATTGGGAGACTGCATACAACACTGCATTCATAAAATAACACGCGAAGAACGTTGAAACATATGCAAGAGGAAATTAACCACAACCAACCAATTCAATTTTCACCCAAAGAAGTTACCTTCATAGCGCAGTCCTGTCCGTCATGAAATTATCACACGCTGATATACTAAATTCATACTAACTCTCTGTGAAATCTTCCCGAAAAGAATAGCTGAGGGCTACTCTGATGATTACAGCACATGCTTGGTTTACACAAAGAGTGTAACTCCACAACAATTTTGATAATTAAAATAAATTACATCGAAACGCAATTTACAAAGGAAAAACCTCAAACTGGTTACTGTCATCTTAGTATTAACCCGATGGGTCAAACAATTGTATAGGCACGTGGTACGGGTCTCACAAAGTACACCCCATGTGGGTTGAACATAAAGAAAGGTTGCTACATTGAAAAATATTGTCAAGACAAGACGTTATAATCTCACGCACATTCGCATTTAAGACTGGTGATCTTAGTTAGAGTTATGGATCATCAACACGTGGTTCCACTTTACTCACAAAGTAGTGACAAAGCAACTACTGGAAGATATTCTGAACTTCACAGTCGAATCACACTGCTTTGCAATTTAAGATAACATAAGATATTTTAGATCTAAACATGAAATGAAGGTGATTAAATTTTGAGTTAGGCTGAACTTAAGAAATCCATTGTCCTACGGACTTAGCAGAGACGCGCTTAGCCGGAGATCTTACCACTTCAGACGCTCGCCGCGGACAGACTGGCGTGGGCCCCTACCGAGGGTGCTTCAAAAATACGTACGGAAGTGACCAGAGAGGTAGCTTCCTATACCAACATGACAGGGGATGGACAGGACCATACTAAGAATAGAAACCTCTTTGCTTTTAGAAAGCGTAGCTACCTGTTCCGACGTTGGCCCTACTGTTCTCACACAGAAGGGAAGGGGGATGACAGTATCTTATCGTATACACTATATACAAGAAAGCGCATGTATGTTCCATATGAGACTGTGTGACATGAATTACATATAAACTGTGTTTTAAAGTGTAGTAGTGTGACAGATCGTTCTTCTTTATGTGTAAAAGTAACACGTTCCACTGCTCTGTCTCCTCCCAGATAGAGTCAGAAACACCGCAGTAAATTTAGAAGTGGAATTTATGCTGTAAATGACAACAGATTTAAGAAATTAACACGAAAGGAATCCAACAGAGACCTTTCACGGTTTCGGTCTATAATGACCTTCACGAGATCTGTTTTATAAAAACAAAGTCCTAATGTACTAATGCCACTATGGCTGCTGTACATTAGGACTTTGTTTTTATAAAACAGATCTGATGATGGTCATTATAGACCGAAACCGGTAATCTGTTAACAAAAAGTTTGTGACCATTGAAGTAAATTAAAGGAAACTTTTTGTTCGAAGATAAGCCTTGAGAAAAAATCTATGCAACGTTCTAGACGGATGGTAGGCTTGTTGGCGGATTTTCCCTCGGAGAGGTGCTGAAGTGGGACATGTGGACGTAAAACAATTAATCTATACTGACAGTGGTAGCCTCTTTAATGTTGCAGTTATGACCGTGCAGAGAATATGAGGTAGTAAATTATGTGAAGTCTTTGTGAGAAGACCGTTAGACGCAGAGAAAAACCAACCAACACACTGATGTGTCTACATAATACGGACGATAATTAAAAATATTTACATTTATACTCGTTACAACCTGTATAATACAAAACGCAGACAACATGGCCTCGGAAAATCCATGTCTATCAGCAATAGATACTGGCTTCGTCATCTACAATTACACAGCCCAACATCAGGCAGTCACAAAACGCTGACAAAAAGTAAATCACAAACAAAACGCACATGAGAATCGACACTGAGTGGCCGATTTTGTAATGAAATAGACCTCTTTGATGACTTGAGTAACTTAACTTTGATGATTTGATTAAATTACAGAACCGAGACCACTGTGATTGGCTCTGCACACAACGCCCTTGCAAACAGTAACTTCTCCACTACTGACATAACCTGCCACCCTGGCCTAAACTGTCGCTCCCGCATCGCCTGGGAGATTTCGTAGTGGTGGTAGTTTGCCGTTGCTTTCCGTCAACCTAGCATGAGATGTTAAATGTGTGTTACTGTCGTGCGGATGACCGAGATGGGTGTTTCTGCAATGCGGTGGTCTATTCGTGACGTTATGGATGAAGAGAAGCGAGAGGGTGGAACCCAGTACCAGCATATAGCCTGCTCCTCTCGAATACCAATAACAGAGCCGCCGAGCTGAACGTCTCTCTATGACAGCTGGAGACCTATCAGCAGTGTCACATGCCCCCACTCTATGAGGCACTTTGAAGAAGATTAGAATTTAATTCAGAACACTGACCCTAAGTCTGATGACCAGGATTCTGACGCCACTACCTCGCCTTCTCTTGCACCGAAATGCTTGAGTTGAACACTTGTTCCTCCACTAGGATTCGAACCGGTTACCTCTGTCTTACTGAGGAATCTTTGTGGCTAACCTGCTTCGTGCTGCTTTCTAGTTTGCCTAAATGGTAGGACAGACACCTTACATCTGAACGCCTTCTCAAGTGCGAAAAGGTTCGCATCATGACGATCGCGCGATATTCTGCGGTTTATGCTGGACTATCTGGGTAACCGACATTGCTCGGGCATGTATTTATTCCAAACTTCTATTAGTCCATCTCCTTCATCCCCCTCTGTCCATCTGCACCCCCCTCCCCTCTCGCTACCTCCTCCACTCCTCAGACCCCATTCTCTCGGCTACGTGGAGTTTCCTATCGTGGGGTTTCCTAGAAGGGTGCAGCAGGTAGCGAAGCTGTCCAGAGCAACCTATTCCCTAACGAGATGTTTGTGAACTGAGCCTCCCCACTGCTTGTCTACCCCAGTCGCTCACCCTCAGTGCAGGTGCTGTCACCGTTTCTCAGACAGTGTCGTCGTCGATCAGCATCAATAATTTCGCAAAATTAACTTGCCGATTCTAGAGTTTGGTCATATATGTCATATGAAACTAATTATTTGTATTTGGCGGATCTCATTCACAAAAGTACTCTTTTAACGGTATTTCTAAAGTTCTAATACACAATCTGCTATTTATTGAATTTTTATCTCAACAAAACAACTTTTATTTGGTAAATTTCTTACATATCATGGTCACTCGTCCTGTGAAGCTTCCAGAATTTTTGATGTGGAAGGCGGAATGAGGACTCAGATAGCTGGTTGCCCACTTTTCTGTCAGAGACTATTAAACTCGATCATATTTGCCTTTATTGTGCTCCAACAGGAGCATTTTTCAGCTGATTATTACGTAGTTCATTTTATAAAGATGAAATTCCAACTAGATGAACTTTGGTGGAGTCATCTATATTAAGCAACGAATTTTATCATCTGTAGACATCAAGAACAACACTCTAGTTATCGATACTTATACTCCGCATCTAACCATAGGGAAATATTCTGTAATTTCTTTCAGATGAACACGCCCATTGTCGCGTAAATCTTTATCTAATTACTAACTGTCAACCCGGCGTTGCCCGGATATTTATTCATCCCAATTTTATGTCAGTTCACCCCCTCTTCCCTCATCTCTCTTGTCCATCTAGTCCTATCTCGTCTCTCTATCCACCTCTTCCTTCCGCCCATTCGTCTCTCGTTCCATCTCCTCCATCTGCCCCCCTCTCTCACAACACTTCCTCCTCCTGTCCATCCTCTTCTCCTTCTCCATCCATCTTCCCGTCTCTGTCCACCTCCTCCTCCGCTTTTCCTAATAGTACATCAAATTCACAATAACACCCCTAATTTATGTAGTTATTACAGTGTTCCATTAGTCATTCATCACCTTCCCCCTTTCTCTGTTTACCTGCTGCACCCTCTCTCTTTTAATCCGCTTCTCTCACTTCTCTGGATGCACCTCTTCCCCCCTCCCCGGCCCCCATCACGTTCTCCTCTTACCGTATATCTCCTCCTCCGCCTCCGTCATGCCATCTCCTCTTTCCCCGTCTATGAAAAAATACGTAACTCTGCCAACTTTCATGCTGATTGACGAGACGATGTTGAATTTATTTAAAAGTAGGCCAACCATCCGCCATCGAGCATACGTTGGCTTGTGTAAGTGCCTTCACCACGAAAACATACATACATGAGCCAGCTCCCAAGCTGACCGGTCAAAGGGTGTGTAATTCTGTTGCAAGGCACCCTCCGCCATACACAGTATGAAATTTCACGTAGACGGTGAGGTTCCAAATGTTTTGAAGATCAAATGTACAAAATTTCATCAGGATCGCAGAAACCCTGTGGCTTTTGTTGAAATCCGTAAGTAAAGTACCCTCCACCATGCACTGAACGAAGTTTTATGTACACAGTGACCTTCCTCTTGGTTTGGGAGTAGGAATTCATTTTTATACACCAAGCTCGCTCTATGCCGACTTAGTTGCGAAACATAAATAATAGATTCGAACAGCAGAAATCATGTAATGATTTCTGTCGTATAAGGGGCAACATAGCTATTAAATAATATTAACGAGATTACGAAAGCAGTAACTTTCAGTGTTACGTGAAATAACGTTATACCTTGTAAACTATCACGACACAAAATGAAGATGATAGGCAATGTGGGACTTCCTTCCGTTTGAAACTCTCGGAGAAATCCTGGGTGGTGAGGAACGGTGGGAGGGAGCAGCAAGGTGAGCCTCGATTTGTTTTGCCGGCCCGGGCCTCTGACAGGTTGAGTGTGCCACTGCTCGTAGGAAACCACACGGTAGGAAACCCCACGGTAGGAAACCCCACGACACCATTTTCTCAGCTACCCTTCTCTCTGTCCATTTTCTCCCCCCCCCCCCCTTACTTCATATCTCCTGAACTAAGTTCTGTACAATGATACAGTGGTATACGTTCCTTCTGTCTGCGAAATGTGTTGTGAACAGTTAATAGTAAACAAGTAGTAAATTAAAACGTCATGCATGATGCGGTAGCATCTCACGCATCTCAGTGTTTATGATGTCATATCTACTGAACTATGTGTCGGACAATGATAATTTTGCTTTGTACATTCCGTGGCATATGTGGATACTGTCGGCGAAACGTATTACGAAAAGAGTTAGTAGCAATTAAGTAATAAATTTCATGTGTCGTGCATGATGCGGTAGTTTTTCATGCTTTCACTGTCTGACGTCGTCACCTGAACCAAGGGTTATACAATGATATACTTTCGCTGGTACATTCAGTGCCGTATGCGAATACTGTCTGCAAAATGTATCGCAACTACAGTTAACTATATAGATGTAACAAATTTGAAACGTCATGCTTCATGCTGCAGTTTCACTGTATGAACAGCGAAAGCGTAGTAAGTGACAATTCATTTTGTGGGGTTCATCGTCGAGAAAAAATTTCTTAAAGCTTTGAAATTGCGTGTAAAGTTTGTTGTAAGTCTCTAAGGGCTCTCATTCTCAAATACTGGATGGCTGAAGTACGTGTATCCTCGTGTCGTGGTATATATCGCTTTTTACCCCCACCCCACCCCTCACAGTGATTTTACCAAACTGCAAATGATATGCGAACCATGTTTGGTTGAAATCGGTCCAGAGGAGATAGGGAACCTACATACATACATACATACGTCTTACGTACATTTCTATGGATTAATTGCAAGTGAGGTTGCATAGACTTCAGATAAGAGAGCTGCCAGTCCCACAGTCTTCTTTTCTTCCAATGACAACCATATTAGTTAGCATCTGCCACATCATATGTTGGAAGGCCAGAATTACCGTAGAAGAATTGCCATTGCCACAATACAGGTCATACTCACGTCAGCTAGTCTCAAGAAATGGATATTTTACTTTCACTTACTTGAGTATAGGACACCGAGCTACGCACCTATCTGTAACTTAAACTACAGTGTGGTTCGATTTCAGATTGTTTTCCCTCTATCGCAGCAAAAATTAGCAGGCCACAATTTGGATGATGAAGAGACAGAATGTCAAGTAATTTACACTGTACTGCCGTCTAGAACGAAATGCATTTACATTATCTTGAAACCTTTTTCAGTTCTCAATGGGCCGGCCGGAGTGGCTGAGCGGTTTTAGGCGCTTCAGTCTGGATCCGCGCGAACGCTACGGTCGCAGGTTCGAATCCTGCCTCGGGCATGGATGTGTGCGATGTCCTTAGGTTAGTTAGGTTTAAGTAGTTCTAAGTTCTAGGGGACTGATGACCTCAGATGTTATGTCCCATAGTGCTCAGAGCCATTTGAACCATTTTTTTCAGTTCTCAATGCTACTTCCTTTTATAATCTCAGAACTAAATACTTTTCCATAAGCTCACACACCTCTTTTCTCGTTTTTCCAGAAAAAAACGCAACATTTTCTCCGCCATTAAACCACAGAAAATTAGGAGAATCCTTTGCCATTTATTAAAAAGATGAGAACAATTATATATTTTATAATTAAAATATGCTCCTTCACATTTGAACCCCACTGGCCCCGTATTTTCTACATAATTTTTAAAAATTACCTAAATTACATTTCATTTGGGTGCTGCGAAAAATCATCTCTATTTGTAGGTGACAAAAACACGCTGCTTGCGAACGAAATTCGCGCGAAAAATATACACGAAAATATGTTACCGTAGATGCTGACCTGTCAGCACTGTGTGGATTTACCAGCAGGCAGGTCACCACCCTAAATTTTCAGAGTACCTTGACTGTCGGGTGCAAACAAGCTTCATTGATACAGTATCATGCCAACGTATCAGTGCTGTGTTGGTAGCTTGGCTAACATGTTAGGACTCTGTGGTTAGCACGTTAATTAAGAAGGAAACTTAGGCTTTAACATATCGTCGACGAGGGGAGCACAGACATGGATCATAGAAAGGAGAGAGAAGGAATCGACCACGTCTCGAAGGAAGCATCCTGACATTTGCCTTAATCTATTTCGGGCAACAGTAGATAAGCAAAACTTGTAAGGCTGGACAGGGATTTGAACTGCCGTCTTCCTGAGTGCCACTTCGCTCGGTGTGCAATTTATGGGCAGACACCTCACATAACATTTCACCTACGTTCAGGTGCCTAACATATCAGCACTCGGTGTGTGCCCCAACTAAGGGGTAAACTCTTTAGGTGCACCTCAGCTAACATGCCAGCAATATGTGAGTATGTCAATTAACGTAATACTCTGCAGTTAGCTCAGCTAACATATCAGAAATATGCAATTGTAATGGTTAATATGTCAGTACCTCGGTTAACAGGCCATACTCTTTGGGTATTTAGGCCAACATGTCTGCAATATGCAGATGCTTCAGTTAACATGTTAGAAATATGCAGATAATTATACTTAAAAATTCAGTAATGCACACGTACCGAAGCTGACATATTAATTTTCAGTGAATATAGAAATATCCCAGGCAAAACAGCAGCAATCTGAAGAAATGTATAATGGCTAATATGTCAGCCATATGCAGGTATCTCAGCTAATACGGCAACATTCTGTATATATCCCAGCTAACTTACCAGCACTTGCCGGCCGTGGTGGCCAAGCGGTTAAAGGCGCTACAGCCTGGAACCGCGCGGCCGCTACGTCGCAGGTTCGAATCCTGCCTCGGGCATGGATGTGTGTGATGTCGTTAGGTTAGTTAGGTTTAAGTAGTTCTAAGTTCTAGGGGACTGATGACCTTAGAAGTTAAGTCCCATAGTGCTCAGAGCCATCTGAACCATCTTACCAACACTGTGAGAATACTCCAGTTGTCAGCTTCTATCTGCATCCAAGTTAACATGTCGGCAATACGCAGATACGATGGTTAACTTGTCAACAATGTGCAGATAGACATTTACCATGTCACGATTTGCTTGCATCTTTGTTAACACGTCGGAAATAAGGACATTGTGAAGCCTCCACCTCTGTTGCTGTTTAGAAGTATTTACTTTCTTTAATTTCACACGGTTGGCCAATTTCGCTCTTACAAGCTATTCTTAAGTGCTATAAGTGCACAGCCTATCTCGCGTGGATCTTCACGGAGATAACTTGTCCTCCGATGTGTGATGGAGTTCGCAGCAGCTATTGCTTTGCCTCCCATGCATGCTGATGTAATGCTTCCTCACGTATTGATTGTCTTCGGGGGTGTTTCCCCAGCACAGTTCTGCAGTGCTAGCTAGGCAGCTAGCAGGTCACAACCTATCGCAATACATCTGGTTATTTAGCAGTGGATATGGCAACTCTGAAAGCGAGCACATATTCGTACAAGCGCCAAATTTAAGGCAGCATGTTTACTGAACACAGTAAGCCATCAAAGAAACTATTGTCACGTTGCTAGACGTTATAAATACTCACTGTCGTTCTTAAAAACTACCGTCTTGTCCGCCGCTAAATAATCGGATACGTTTACATATTAAGACGTGTTGACACCTACAGCACTTGAGAATGACATGTTTCGCATATTCTTCCACGTTTTTGCTGCAATTGACACTTCACTTAATCAGATTTAGACCACTACGAGCTCATTTCGGTAATTTTTTTCATTTTCAGGTAGATCTACAATGGTAGTACAATTTTTTGTAATATTAGGCGATAAAGGTATATTGTTTACGTCTATGTTAGTAATTCTTTGTTCTACAATGTATACGACAATATGTTCAGCTATGAGAGTATATGGTTTATGTCTATGTTAGCCGGCACAGTGGCCGTGCGGTTCTAGGCGCTACAGTCTGGAGCCGAGCGACCGCTACGGTCGCAGGTTCGAATTCTGCCTCGGGCATGGATGTGTGTGATGTCCTTAGGTTAGTTAGGTTTAATTAGTTCTAAGTCCTAGGCGACTGATGACCTCAGAAGTTAAGTCGCATAGTGCTCAGAACCATTTGAACCATTTTTTTGTCTATGTTAATCGTTGTTAAGTTTATGTTTCAATATAATTTGAAAGCGTATGGTTTACGTATACGTTAGTAGCTGTCTGCTTTACATCTCAGGAGTTAGGATGTGTATTACAATATTGCGTCTTAGAGTCTCTTTTTAATTGTGTGTCAGTTTTTGTGCTATTTGCGTGTAATCAGCTTTAACACAACAGCACGTATAACTGTTTGTGATCACATTTACAATAGCAATTGCTTATGTTTGTAGACTTTGTCCAGTGGGGCTGATATCTTGAGAATGAATTTTACTGGTGGGAAATTAGTGATAAGAAGTCCATTACAAAGACAGTATATCTGTAATTTTTTGTTCCTCGTGCAAAGATAATAGAGGTGAGTATCCTATTGTTTTTTATGTCATGAACTGTTGAAAATTTATCCTTTTCATTTTAGGATATTAACAAGTTTTCTAGATTTTTTACGTGTTAATTCTGCCTTCTCTCTCTCTCTCTCTCTCTCTCTCTCTCTCCGTGTGTGTGTGTGTGTGTGTGTGTGTGTGTGTGTGTGTGTGTGTGTGTAAATTTCAATTTCTTCCAGGATATTCACTGTATGTCCTTTGGGTATCCCATGTAGAATTTTTCTGTATTTTTTATTTTTGTCTGCTTTTTTCTGCAGACGCTCCAGAATGCAATATTGAATTACGTCATAACATTTGAGGCATAAAGCAAACAACTACTAACATACACGTAAGCCACTTACTTCTAAATTACATTATATTGAAATATAAAGGAAACAACCATTAACAAAGACATAAGCCGTATACTCTTCTAGCACAACGTATTGTGGCACATATTGTAGACAAACGACTACTAACACATACGTTTCAGTAAAATTTTATCGTATAATAATAAAAAAGTACTATTATTGCGGCCCCTCCCCCCACAGGTTCGAGTCCTCCCTCGGGCATGGGTGTGTGTGTTGCTCTTAGCATAAGTTAGTTTAAGTAGTGTATAAGACGAGGTACCAATGACCTCAGCAGTTTGGTCCCTTAGGAATTCACACACATTTGAACTTTTTTGTTTAACTGTTATTGCAGGACCACTTGAAAATGACAGAAATTGTCCAATGGAGCTCGTCGTGATGTAAATATCAGGAGTTAATGAAGTGTCGATGGAAACAAAACGTTGGAAAAATATATGTAATACGTCGTTCTTAGACATAATAGGCGCTGTAAGCAGTTGTGAATTGCCTGAATGGCTGAAATCGGTCAATCGTGTGAGGTTAAATCAGGTAAATAAAGCTAAACAACAGGTGAGATGGAATATTTGCAATGTCCTTCAGCTAGTATACGGCTGCGGTGACCAAATAAAGAGAATGTCCGAAATACAAAGTGTGTCCCAGTTCCGTTAGGACTGCTTGTATGAAATTCCGAACTGCAATGCCATCTCGGGGTGAGTTTCGGCGTTACGATCTACGAAGTTTTAACAACCATGTAGAGGGTCACAGCAGTAGGCGTCCTGACCGTGAATGTAGCAGTACGTGTCTGACACGTCGGAGAACGGCGGTGGAGCAGTGAGGCAATATCCACTTCTTGAGTCTTCTTTCTGGGCGAGAATTCATCGAATTCGACCCGAGTACCGAGAGATAGATTCCTGGTCGCTCCTCCACGACAATGACCCAGCCCGCAAAGTGAAGACTGTGTAGGAGTTTTTGGCCAGCAAATGGATCACAGTCCAGGATCATCCGTTTTATTCGCTGTAGTGGCTCCCAGCCGACTTCTGGTCGTTCCCCGAACTGAATGTGGCAATAAGGGACAGAATTACGATGCAGTTGAGTACATCCAAGAAAACTGTACTGCAACACTAAATGCAACTCCAAAAAGTGCTATGGTCTTCATTTGTGTGGCCATATTGTCTGTAGTTGCTTTACAACTCCTGAGGATTTTTCTTCCGTCGTTACAACTATAACAAAATATGTTTTTTTTTCTCCAGACGCGCTTCACTTTAGTGAAGTAAACCATCATCAGCGGTCTGCAATTAAAGATACTTACAATCTGGTTTGTTTTTTAGGTCGAAAAATAATTCGTTAACACTTTGTTCGATTTTACTTACGGTAATTTGTCCTTGGCTTTTCGCCTACATGAGGGAATGCTATCTGCTCTTTGGCTTGTTTCTTCATTAGGCAATGATACTTGTGGTCTAATTTTTCGCTGCCTTGCAGAACTATGCATATTTTACGTTCACACAGCACAGTTTTCGGTACACCACTGTTCACTGTATACTTGTATACTTCTAAGAGAGTATTGTGTTTTGTAGTGCTGCCAACGTCGCCACTAGTCTGTCTTTGACCTATACTTCTTTCTTTTTCTCTATAATTAATTATACAAGTGTTATTCTATTTAATTATGTTGCTGTGTTTTTATACACTTAATAATGGTGATGGTCGGTGAATAGGTGGAGGAGTGAGAAGCAAAGATGATTGGATATAAGTGCATGGTAGTGTGATGGTGAATGAATTGGATTAAAAGGTAAGGAGCTAGAAGTGAAATGAAATATGAAATGTGGGGAGCGGGGGGGGGGGGGGGGGGGGGAGGGAGGGTTGAATGGGAGATGGTGAATGGCAGAAAGACCCAAAGGAGGACGTGTCTGTCTTCACTGCTTCTTATGATGTTCATATCTTTTTCCACAGTACTTGGTCTATGGTATTTCTGTTTTAGATTTTCTGCAAATATTTAATGGTTTATATTGTATTTCAATGCTCTGACGTGTTTTTCATATCTTGTCAAATGTTCTGCCAGTCTTCTCAATGCATATTTTTTTCATAATCTCGGCAATTGAGCTAATACATACCAGATTGTTGGTATCTGTCTGGTTTTGGTTTCAGTTCTGTGATGTGCTTTGAAGTGTGACAACACTGCAAAACACAGTACATACTTAAAAGTACACAGAGAAACAGTGAACAATGGTGTACGAAAAAGTGTGCTGAGTAAAGCGTAAAAAATGCATAGTTTCTCAAAGCAGTGAAAAATTGTATCACAAGCATCAGAGTCTAATGAAGAAAGAAACCAAACACGTGTGGCATTTCCTGATGCAGGCGAAGAACCAAACAGAAGTCACTGTAAGTAAAAACAAACAAATTGCTAACGAACTGTTTTTTCGATCTAAGAAAACAAATCAAATTGTGACTATCATTAATTACAGACCACTGATGATGCTTTACTTCGATAAACTAAACGTATCTGGTGAGAAAAACACATATTTTCTTGTACTTGTAACGACGGTACAAAAAAAAAAACCAGGAATGGCTATAGCGCCTGTTTCGAAACGCTTTTAAAACAATTTTAGGTGCGTATAGTTTAAAGGGGAAACTGTTTTAAATAAATACAGTTATTTTGTTAACGTATACTGATGAGCCAAAACATTATGACCACCTGTCTAATAGCGTGTTGTTGACATCTCAAACACAGTACAACAGAAATTCTTCTTGGCATGGGTTCTACAAGTCCTCGAAAGGATACCAGAAGTATGTGACACGAGATGTCGACGCACAGTTGAAGCAATTCCATCAAATTACGGGATGGTGGTTTACGTGCATACAGCTGGAGCCCGATATGTGTTCCAATTGGTACAGATCAGGCACATTTGCTGGCCAAGAAATCAATGTGAGTTCACTATAATGCCCCTCAAACCACTGTACCACGGTTCTGACCTTGGAACACTGACAGCTAGCCTGCTGGAAGATGCCATCGCAATAGGGGAGACTTCAAGAATGAAGCGATGCAGATGACCCGCACTAATGTTAGCGTGGTTCACTGCTGTCTTCTTAGATTACCACCACACGTCCCATGTAAGCCCAACTCAATGTACCCCATAGCGTATGTCTGCCCTCCCTACCTGCATCTGTGGCGCTGTGCGCGTTTCGTGCAGCCATTCGCCCTGGAAGACAGTGTGTAAGGACCCAGTCATCGACGTGGTGCAACAAGAAACGAGATTCATTCGACAGGCGACACCTTTCTATTGATCCACGGTGAAAACTCAGTGATGGTGTGCCCACTGCAATCATAACTGACGATGTCGTTGGCTCAACACAGGGACACTTAAGGGTCGACTGCTGAGGAGCTCAATGTTCAACAGTGGCCTTTGAACAGTGTACTGCAAAACACTAGTGTTTGCACCAGCATTGTACTCTGTCGTCAGATCCGCCACGGATCAGAACCTATCCTGAATTACACAGTGTGGGATCCTCTGACTTCTACGTTTTGTGATGAGACGAGGTAGTCGAATACCGTACGGCTTACTCGTTATTTCATCATCCTGAAACCACTTTCCACAGGTGCTCACGACAGTAGTACACCAACAGTCGACCAGCCTCGCCATTAGATTTTCGTTTCCAGCCATAGGCTCATACGAGGGTAATCCCAAAAGTAAGGTTTCCTATTTTTTTATAAGTACATAGACCTGTTTATTTCTACAATGGTTTACATCAATTTACAGCTTGCACATTCAGCTATTTTTTTGACACAATCACAATTTCTGTCGATGCATTGGCAATTTTTGTATGCCCATGTCATACCAGCTCGCCGCCATGCTGTTCAGAAAGCTATGAACCTCTTCTTTCAGAATGAGATTTTCACTCTGCAGCGGAGTGTGCGTTGACATGAAACTTCCTGGCAGACCAAAACTGTGCGCCGGACCGAGACTCGAACCCGGGACCCCCACTATTCGCGGGCAAGCGCTCCACCATCCGAGCCACCCAAGCACGACCCACGCCCCGCGCCACAGCTCTTCTTTCATCTCGTCGTCCGAGCTGAATCGCTTTCCAGCCAAATGTTCTTTTAACCTAGGGAAAAGGTGATGGTCACTGGGCGCCAAGCCAGGACTATAGGGTGGGTGGGTGATTATGTTCCACTGAAACTGTTGCAGGAGAACAACGGTTTGCCGGGAGATGTGTGTTCGAGCGTTGTCATGGAGAATGTGTACGGCCTAGCTCAACATTCCTCTTCTCCGGTTCTGAATTTCCCGTTTGAGTTTTTTCAGAGACTCACAGTACCTGTCAGCGATAATCGTGGTCCCAGCGATTCAGCTCCGACGACGAGGTGAAAGAAGAGGTTCATAACTTTCTGAACAGCATGGCGGCGAGCTGGAATGACATGGGCGTACAAGAACTGCCACAGCGTCTACAAGTTGAATCGACAGAAATGGTGATTATATCGAAAAATAGCTAAGTGATCGAGCTGTAAACTGATGTAAACCATTGCAGAATTAAACAGGTCTATGTACTTACAATAATTCCAACCCCAAAGCAAGCAGGTGTGGAAAGATGTGAAATCATCGAACTATCAGTTTAAAAAGCCACGGCTGCAAAATACCAACACGAATTCTTTACAGACGACTGGAAAAACTGGAAGAAGCCGACCTTGGGGAAGATCAGTTTGGATTCCGAAGAAAAGTTGGAACACGTGAGGCAATACTGACCCTACGACATATCTTAGAAAATAGGTTAAGGAAAGGCAAACCTACGTTTCTAGCATTTGTAGACTTAGAGAAAGCTTTTGACAATGTTGACTGGAATACTCTTTCAAATTCTGAAGGTCGCAGGGGTAACATACATGGAGCGAGAGGCTATTTCCAAATTGTACAGAAACCAGACGGCACTTATAAGAGTTGAGGGGTATGGAAGGGAAGCAGTGGTTGGGAAGCGAGTGAGACAGAGTTGTAGCCTCCGCCCGATGTTATTCAATCTGTATATGGAGCAAGCAGTAAAGGAAACAAAATAAAAATTCTGTGTTGGAATTAAAATCCATGGAGACGAGATAAAAACTTTGAGGTTCGCCGATGACATTGTAATTTTGTCAGAGACAGCAAAGGACCTGGTAGAGCAGCTGAACGCAATGGACGGGCCTTGAAAGGAGGATATAAGATGAACATCAACAAAAGCAAAACGAGGATAATGGAATGTAGACGAATTAAATCGGGTGATGCTGCGGGAATTAGATTAGGGAATGAGACGCTTAAAGTAGTAAACGGGTTTTGCTATTTGGGGAGCAAAATAACTGATTACGGTCGAAGTAGAGAGGATATAAAGTGTAGACTGGCAATGGCAAGGAAAGCGTTTCTGAAGAAGAGAAATTTGTTAACATCGAGTTTAGATTTAAGTGTCAGGAAGTCGTTTCTGAAAGTATTTGTATGGAGTGTAGCCATGTATGGAAGTGAAACGTGGACGATAAATAGTTTGGACAAGAAGAGAATAGAAGGTTTAGAAATGTAGTGCTACAGAAGAATGCTGAAGATTAGATACGTAGATCACATAACTAATGAGGTGGTACTGAATAGAATTGGAGAGAAGAGAAATACGTGGCACAACTTGACTAGAAGAAGGGCTCGGTTGGTAGGACATGTTCTGAGACATCAAGGGATCACCAATTTAGTATTGGAGGGCAGCGTGGAGGGTAAAAATCGTAGAGGGAGACCAAGAGATGAATACACTAAACAGATTCAGAAGGTTGTTGGTTGCAGAAGGTACTGGGAGATGAAGAACCTTTACAGGATAGAGTAGCATGGACAGCTGCATCAGACCAGTGTCTGGACTGAAGACCACAACAACAACAACATGTACTTATAAAATAATAGGAGACCTTACTTTTGGGATTACCCTCGTAATAATGTCCCCTTTGTCAAAACCGGTTGTATCAGTGGATTTCCGCATTTTTGGCCCTTATCTTCACGATAATGATTGCCCATTCGTCTCTCTTCCGCTGACATTCTTTCGTTAATGCGTTACGTGCCCGCAACAACACCAGAAGGCATTCAACCTCGCAGTGGGGAGTGGTCATAATATTTCTGGCTCGTCAGTGTAATTCACGACTTTTATTTTTCATAGCTAAAGTCCTAACGGAAGTGGGACACACTGTTTATACAGGTGTCCTTTAGTCAAATGTCACCTTTTTGTGGGTGCCTCAAGCATGTCTGCACTCTGTGGGTACCTCAGTGAATACGAAGAACAGCAGTGTGCAATACCTCGGCTGACATGTCAGCAACATACGGGCGCCGCGACCGGCAAGTCAGAGGACTGCGGTGGCGGCGCCGGCTGACATGCGAGCGCGCCAGCCTGCGCCGGGCGACGTGTCGGCGGTTGTTGCAGCCGCCCATCACCTTGCCGCGTGCCTGCCTGTTCGAGGTGGAGTGGGACGGCGACGGCGACGGCGACGCCACAGACCACAGCACGACGTCGTCGCCGGGCGGCGAGGCGTCGGCGTCCGCCTCGGCGTCGGGGTCGCGCCGCTGCCCGTCCGAGGACGACGCCCTGTCCGACGAGTTGTCGCTGGCCGACTCGGAGGACGCGTCCGAGGAGGCGGCGGTGGGCGGCGCCGGGCTGGCCGCGCTCGGGGGCGGCGTGGGCGGCTGCGGGCCGGCGCGCGGCGGCGGCGGCGGCGTCGCCGTGCGCAAGATGTTCACCAACAGCCGCGAGCGCTGGCGCCAGCAGAACGTCAGCGGCGCCTTCGCGGAGCTGCGCAAGCTCGTGCCCACGCACCCGCCCGACAAGAAGCTCTCCAAGAACGAGATCCTCCGCATGGCCATTCGGTAAGCGCACAAAACAAAACACAGTAGTTACAGGTTATTACAAATGATTGAAGCGATTTCACAGCTCTACAATAACTTTATTATTTGAGATATTTTCACAATGCTTTGCACACACATACAAAAGCTCAAAAAGTTTTTTTAGGCATTCACAAATGTTCGATATGTGCCCCTTTAGTGATTCGGCAGACATCAAGCCGATAATCAAGTTCCTCCCACACTCGGCGCAGCATGTCCCCATCAACGAGTTCGAAAGCATCGTTGATGCGAGCTAGCAGTTCTGGCACGTTTCTTGGTAGAGGAGGTTTAAACACTGAATCTTTCACATAACCCCACAGAAAGAAATCACATGGGGTTAAGTCGGGAAAGCGTGGAGGCCATGACATGAATTGCTGATCATGATCTCCACCACAACCGATCCATCGGTTTTCAAATCTCCTGTTTAAGAAATGCCGAACATCATGATGGAAGTGCGGTGGAGCACCATCCTGTTGAAAGATGAAGTCGGCGCTGTCGGTCTCCAGTTGTGGCATGAGCCAATTTTCCAGCATGTCCAGATACACGTGTCCTGTAACGTTTTTTTCGCAGAAAAAAAGGGGCCGTAAACTTTAATCCGTGAGATTGCACAAAACACGTTAACTTTTGGTGAATTGCGAATTTGCTGCACGAATGCGTGAGGATTCTCTACCGCCCAGATTCGCACATTGTGTCTGTTCACTTCACCGTTAACAAAAAATGTTGCTTCATCACTGAAAACAAGTTTCGCACTGAACGCATCCTCTTCCATGAGCTGTTGCAACCGCGCCGAAAATTCAAAGCGTTTGACTTTGTCATCGGGTGTCAGGGCTTGTAGCAATTGTAAACGATAAGGCTTCTGCTTTAGCCTTTTCCGTAAGATTTTCCAAACCGTCGGCTGTGGTACGTTTAGCTCCCTGCTTGCTTTATTCGTCGACTTCCGCGGGCTACGCGTGAAACTTGCCCGCACGCGTTCAACCGTTTCTTCGCTCACTGCAGGCCGACCCGTTGATTTCCCCTTACAGAGGCATCCAGAAGCTTTAAACTGCGCATACCATCGCCGAATGGAGTTAGCAGTTGGTGGATCTTTGTTGAACTTCGTCCTGAAGTGTCGTTGCACTGTTATGACTGACTGATGTGAGTGCATTTCAAACACGACATACGCTTTCTCGGCTCCTGTCGCCATTTTGTCTCACTGCGCTCTCGAGCGCTCTGGCGGCAGAAACCTGAAGTGCGGCTTCAGCCGAACAAAACTTCATGAGTTTTTCAACGTATCTGTAGTGTGTAGTGACCATATGTCAATGAATGGAGGTACAGTGAATTTATGAAATCGCTTCAATCATTTGTAATAGCCCTGTACCTCAGAATGAGATTTTCACTCTGCAGCGGAGTGTGCGCTGATATGAAACTTCCTGGCAGATTAAAACTGTGTGCCGGACCGAGACTCGAACTCGGGACCTTTGCCTTTCACAGGCAAGTGCTCTTCCAACTGAGCTACCCAAGCACGACACACAACCGCCCTCACAGCTTCACTTCCGCCAGTACCTCGTCTCCTACCTTCCAAACTTTACAGAATCTCTCCTGCGAACCATGCAGGCAATGGTCCCGAGTTCGTGTCTCGGTCCAGCACACAGTTTTAATCTGCCAGGAAGTTTCATATCAGTGCACACTCCGCTGCAGAGTGAAAATCTCATTCTGGAAACATCCCCTAGGCTGTGGCTAAGCCATGTCTCCGCAATAGCCTTTCTTTCAGGAGTGCCAGTCCTGCATGGTTCGCAGGAGAGCTTCTGTAAAGTTTGGAAGGTAGGAGAGGAGGTCCTGGCGAAAGTGAAGCTGTGAGGACGGGGCGTGAGTCGTGCTTGGGTAGCACAGTTGGTAGAGAGTACTTGCCCGCGAAAGGCAAAGGTCCCGAGTTCGAGTCTCGGTCCGGCACACAGTTTTAATCTGCCAGGAAGTTTCACAGTAGTTACTTATTTCCCCTAATGATGAGCCAAAACATTATGACCTCTGCACAACGCGAGATTGAATACCGCCTGTAGTCCGATTAAAATTACTTGATAGTTGACAAGCCGGCCGTTGTGGCCGAGAGGTTCTGGGCCCTTCAGTCCGGAACCGCGCTGCTGCTACGGTCGCAGGTTCGAATCCTGCCTCGGGCATGGATGTGTGTGATGTCCTTAGGTTAGTTCGGTACAAGTAGTTCTAAGTCTAGGGGACTGCTGACCACGTATGTTAAGTCGCATAGTTATCAGAGTCATTTGAACCATTTGGTAGTTGACACTTCACGCGTTATACCTAGTTTCCTTCACCGCACGCCCAAACCGCTCGCCGTTGCCAAATTGCCGCAACAACTGTTCACTTCCAATTTCTTGCCTGCCATTCCTTCATGGCGTGCTTCGATTCCAAATCATGGGTTGATTGATTTGGGGGAAGGGGATCAAACAGCGAGGTCATCGGTCCCACCGGATTAGGGAAGGATGGGGAATGAAGTCGGCTGTGCCCTTTCAAAGGAACTGTTATGCATGAGGCGGAACTATGGGGCTAATGGAAAAAGGGTGACCCGGCTGAGTCACGCAATTTGACTCTTAGTCTTATCACGAGTTGTGGTCATTAATTGCACACGTTGATCACGTAGGATGGCGTGAGGATCAATGAACTATACTTGACGGAATGTATCTGGAACATCTTAGGTGATTAGAAAGTAATAGACAGGAATACAATTAAATACTTAGCTTTAATTCAGCATCAGAGGCGAACGTCGATCTTGACTTGGTACAATAATATTTACAAGTGCAGTTATAGACTGAACTGCGATTGCTTCTTTACAGTTCTGATTGCTTCACTGATGTAGATCAATTGTCAATGCATAAACTGTATGTGCCACCTGGCTAGGTCGTAGCTACTAACTTAGCTGAAGGCTATGCTAACTAGCGTCTCTGCAAATAAGATATCTGAAGCTATGACAAGTAAACCATTCCTATTAAAGTCGCCTGTAGAGCTGGCCAGTGCGCTAGCTTGTCGCGTAAGACCAGCCGAGTGGCGGCGCTCGGTCTGCTAGCGTCGACAGTGGCGACTCGCGGGTCCGAGGTGTACTGACAGACCGCCGATTTGAAGCCTACAACCCAGCAAGTGTGGTGCCTTGCGGTGACACCACAGGAACTATCACGGCATTTGCCCAAAGCGATTTAGGGAAATCACGGAAAACCTAAATCAGGATGCCCGGAGGCGGAATTGAACCGTCGTCCTCCCGAATGCGGGTCCAATGTACTAGCCACTGCGCCACGTCGCTTGGTCCGAATCATGGGTCTGGTACTTTTATTTCGTATTTCATCACGCATAAAAACCACAGCAAAAACACACACAGACACACACACACACACAGCAACACAATGCTGCTAATGAATGACACACGTTTCATACACAGCACTAACCTAACAGTACTGGGTATTTCCACACAAGATTCGATTCAGCGTCATATATACTGTTATCATAATTACAGAGATCGACCTGCAATAGGTAAGCTTCGACCAACATTCCATGAAGCCGAATGTTGAAGACTGCAATTCATTATTGCAACAGTCACAACAGTCATACAGTGTTGTTACGTAGTGCAGTACTTAGTGTATAATCCTGTCGGGTAGAAGACCGTAGGTTCGAATCTCGTCAAATGTATGGTATTTTTTAAAGTTCTAAATATATTCAAAAAAGTTTATTATTTTTGTTCGGTTAATTGATTTAAATGTAATTCTTCTGATTTTTAATTCTTTACCACGTCATTTTCATAATCGTTTTGACCTTATTTGCTCTTACTTTTCTTCCTATCACTCTTTTTTCGTTCGGAATGTGCCTGTAGTCTGCCTATAGTCTGCAACCAAGTGACGATGAGGACTGCTCATCGGGTTGGTAACGTGGCAGCTACCGTAGCCAGTGTGAGGATAGTTTCAGGTAACCAATGATAGTAAAAATTAGCTTGCTTTTAAGGTTGAAATTTATTTTCAATTTTTTTTAATTTTTTTTAGTTTGCTCGTTAAGGTTAGCTTTAATCGCCGTAACATAGCGATCGCGAATTTTTTCTGCCGCAGATTGTTGAGCGCCGTTTCTTCGGATATATTGCACGTCACGAGGTTGTGGTTACCTCAGGACATGAGTTTAAATTCATGTCTGGAAAACGCGTTCAGTCATTAGGCACTTAAATTCAGGTGTTGACAAAACATTTCGCGTTTCCGATACACCTCGCAGTGGCCAGTTCCAACATGGCTCCGCGTTACACATTAACAGTATTTGTGAAGCGACCCGCCGTGTTAGTGTGTCGCCTATAATCGAGATGTAGCCCACAGCCAAAGTGGCAACGCTGTAGCGGCAAGTTACAGGCGTCAGCTATCAAGTAATTTTAATCGGATTACAGTGTCCTTGCAATTGATTGTTATTCAATCTGAGACAAAATTAAAGGAATGTGGTATTGTCGCCAGTATGAAGATTGTGGTCACGATATGTGTGAAATGGGTACAAGTTTTTCGCCATACACGTGTTCGACGGGTCAAAAAATGGCTCTGAGCACTATGGGACTCAACATCTTAGGTCATAAGTCCCCTAGAACTTAGAACTACTTAAACCTAACTAACCTAAGGACATCACACACACCCATGCCCGAGGCAGGATTCGAACCTGCGACCGTAGCAGTCCCGCGGTTCCGGACTGCAGCGCCAGAACCGCTAGACCACCGCGGCCGGCGTGCTCGATGGACCACGATAAAATTACTGTCGGAAGTAGCCGTGTGCTGGTGGCAGGGCTACGCTGCAGCACTTCTACAATATGTCGCTGTTCCTGCACTCGTTGTTGAACTATATGTTCAGAAGCAAAATGGGAACTTGGAAGAATACCTGTCTTACACGATGTTCTTAAAACTGTGATAAACGCTCCGGGATCAGGAATTCGAAATGTCGGAAAGCGCCGATGGCATTTTTCTGCAGCAGCTGCATATCTGCATTTTCTTCATTAGTGTAGATGTATGACACGTGTACAGACATATCATAGCTAATCTATGCTTGTCTCTGATACATTGTCAATCCGTCGCACAACTTCCAACTTCATTCACGACACACCATCGACAACTGACGCGTTCAGCGAGGCAGTTTAATGGCAGAAGGACATCCTGAGCAAAGAGGTAGAAAGCAACGAGGCACAGAAACAAAAATACGTCAAATGCTTTGCACGTCAGAAATCATATGGAATAAGACATGAGTCCATATGGACTTTCTTACTTCAAATGAGCGTTCCTGTCAAATACCTGAATATAGTAACCATTTTGTTCCAATAAGTAACTATGAACATTACAAGAACATGCATACAAATCGCTGGGTACGTGTCAGCATACCGACATTATTTTTGCCACTGAAACAAGCTCATTTGCATTGTTGCTTTACTGAACTGAAAGTGTCTTATCAGTCGGATAAGGAGGAGTAACTGTTCGTTATACGGAAAGTGTCCTTAACAGTGAAGGTCAGAACATCGGAAGATTCATAGAGGCCCAAAAAATCTGAGGGTGGCTTTAACATAAGCCGAAACCGTTCATAATAAATAAATGTTATTGTGATCTCGACTGTTGTTTTAACCAATATACCGAAATATTTATCATTCCTCCTGGGACACCCTGTATGTGACTTCGAACTCACATTCTGATCATCAAGAACACCCAGAAATTTTGAACATTCGGTTTTAGATATTCACTTTTCTGTATGGTCTGTTGCTATTGAACGTGATTTATCCTGCCTTGTGTGGAACAGAATCACCTGTGTTTTATTCTAAATTAAGTGATAGATGATTTACACCGATAGTCGATCAACAAGTTTTCTGAGAATCTTTTTGTCCCAACTGTTATTGCACCTTTATACGGCTTCGCGCATCATCAGCTTAGGTCTACTCTATCAGCAAGAGCAACATCTATACAGACGTTGAACCCTGAGCAGCAGTTTGCAACTGTTCATAAAAAGATTAATTACGAAAACTGTGTGAGCATTCTATCATGACTCGCGTTTTCCTACGAGTTAAATGTGAAGCGATCGATTTACTCATTGTTCCTTGAAAGCTGTAAACGCACTTTCTCCCGAAGAATGTGATTTTCACGATAGAAAACTCTTGTATCATAAAAAAATCTCAGTAGATGATATAATTCGAACATTTCATTACATGGTCGGTGAAACGGTAGACGGCATATTCAGTGGACAAGCCCTTCGGCAATCCTGCCGTGGAATCCTAATTGTGACTGATTCAGACTGTCATTTCCTCAGATATGCTCAATCTTTCTTAAGTACATTATCTTTTCCAAATCTTTTTGGAAGGACGCAATAACGTAACTGGCCGATAGTTGCAGTAACTTCATTGTAAGGGTTATAAAAATCGTATAACGTACTTTCTATGGTGAGACGCCCTGTGAAATTATTGGATCACAGAGTTGATTATATTAGCTATATCAGTACAAGCATTTAATATTTTGCAGGGGGCTCAAATCCCCGTCCGGGGATTCGGGTTTGATTTTTCCGTGGTGTTACTGAATCACTTCAGGCAAATACCGGAATACTTTCTTTGAAAAGAACTTGTCTCATTTCCTCCCTCATCCTTGCTCCATCGGGGGCCGCCGCGTCTAAGAACCTGGTCATCGATGGTATGTCTAATTCTAATCTTCCTTCTAGTCAACACTCAAGAAATCAACGACTGAATTAAAATAATGCCACTCTTTCTTAAATGTGACCAATTTGAAAGAGGATCTAAAACTGTAGTCACAAGTGAAATCGAGAAAGTGCACTCCACATTACTGAGCAAACGGCTGTTAAAAGCATTTGAAACATTTGATACCAGAAGCATGTCGGATAAAAGATAACGTTACATTTTACATAAAAAACAGAGAAGTGCTAATAGGACTCGCGCACTGAGGTTCCGTACAAACTTTATTATCTATAGATAGTTCATCCATCCAAGAAATCGAGAATATCGACAATTTTTGCCTGTCATCGTTATCGATAATGCCAAGATATTCGACCTGGACATTCCAAGACTTTCGAGAATGACGAAAGAAACATGTCGCTTTAAGTAATCGAATGAAACAAGTTTACTAAACTTCCTGACAGATTAAAACTGTGTGCCGGACCGAGACTTGAATTCACGACCTTTGCCTTTTGCGAGCAAGTGCTCTACTATCTGAACTACCCAAGCACGACTCACATTCCGCCTTCACAGTTTCAATTCTGCCAGTATCTCGTCTCTTACCTTCCAAACTTCACATAAGCTCTTCTGCGAACTTTGGAGAACTAGCACTCCTGGAAGAAAGGATACTGGCAGAATTGAAGCTGCGAGGGTGGGTCTTATGTCATGCTTGGGTAGGGAAAAAAAAGTGGTAGAGCACTTGCACGCGAAAGACAAAGGTCCCGAGTTCGACAGTTTTTATCTGTCAGGAAGTTTCATAGTTTCTGGGAACAAGTTTACTTTTACCAGTCACTGTCTATTTATAGCCGCAACGCGTTTCGATGGTTTGTACCTCCATCATCAGGTGGACATTCAGGCCTTAGTACGACGTATATGTGTTGTGTTACGAGTTTGGGTTAATCTGTGGCAGTGTCCGGTGCAGAAACAAACGCGCTACTTCAGCACATGAAGCCGGTCGGTGTGGCCGTGCGGTTCTAGGCGCTTCAGTCTGGAGCCGCGTGACCGCTACGGTCGCAGGTTCGAATCCTTTCTCGGGCATGGATGTGTGTGATGTCCTTAGGTTAGTTAGGTTTAAGTAGTTCTAAGCTCTAGGGGACTGATGACCACATATCTTAAGTCCCATCGTGCTCAGAGCCATTTGAACCTTTTTTTTTTAGCACATGATACTCGGGAGGTTTTTGACCAAAAAATTAACGTATCTCTAAATCTGAGAATAAAACAACTAAAATAGAATATCTCCATTGGCACCAAGAACTGATAAACCCTGCAGTGCAGACGCCACCTGCCTTTATTGACGGCATCCTTACATCGGTCTCCAAGCCATCTGCAAGAAGGGGACTTGACCATTACGCTGCCAAACAGCGATTTCAAGATCCTTACGAGAATTCTGGCTGGCCAGATTTAGAGTATCCTCCACCAAGTCGTCCCTACAGACCAGACATGTCTTGGTGGTAACAGCATCATCCAGACAGCGCTCAGTGATTACCATGATATCATCACACTGACGGAAGTACGTCGTGTCAATGGACTTGGACCACACTTTCGATAGGGTGTGTCACTATCTTGAGAAGGTGCTGTGGCAGCTGACCTTCCGTCAGTCCTTCTTAAGCATCATCATGCGCCTTCTGTATGACTCGACTGCGCAGGTTATGGTCAAGATCACTACTGTCCACTCTTTGAGAAAATATTGCCCCTCGTCGATGGTTATGTATGCCATTGCCATGGAGCCTTTGTTATGCAGACTACTATGTTGGCTACAGGGACTTACAGTGAGAGACCATACCTTCGTCTGCCGTACGTAAGTGGACGATCTGGTGTTTTTAGTGCACTGGGCTAGATTTGGTCCCATACCCTCTCTGGAAGATAATAAATTGTTTGGGGGTTACTTTTATACCTGACAGTCGATGGATGGCACACCTTACCTTTACTCAACTCCTATATAAGGAATACGTATGGCTGTAGCAACTTGCCATAATCTTTGAACATGGTCCAGTAGGTTACTTATATTAACATCAACCTGGCATCCAGGATACCCCACCTGGTTATGCTCCTCAATATGCCAAAGACGGCAGCAAGCAGTTTACGGTCAGTCTTTGGTTACTTCGCCATTATGGGAATGATTATCAAAGTGCGATACGATACGCTCATCCTCCCTATCACAAAGGACGGTCTCGGACTGTCCATGTGCAGTTTATAACAGCTGCTTTGTATGTTTCACGATGATAAGATGCGGAATCATCGCCAGCACAACTTCACGAACCACCAATTGCAGGGGCACATATTTCAATGACACTTCTCACCTTAAGGAGTTTTTTGTAGACTTCAGTTATGTCAAGGCTAACCTACCTAGTGAGTGGCTGCAGAGGGCCCTTGATGTTTATTTATCCAATACCGGTGTGGTATGGTCTACCACAAATATATGAATCACCAGAGACTCAATTCCATATGGCTGTCAGAGTATCCGTTATGTCCCCAGTGGCATCTACCTCAGAGATGAACTCCACCTGCATTGTGGGTCTGCTGTGGAGGTGTGGAGGTTGATGAGACTGGCGTTAGCCCTCATTCAGTGAACGACCCTCCCTTTTATCCACCTGCTAAGGTGAATGCAGTGATATAGATCAAGGTTGACCCTACTGTATCTTTACTGGGATGGCGACAAACACTTTCTCGATTTCTGGACCTAGAACATCACTCGTTTGCGATGCTACCCACACTACCGCCAATACTTTGCTAATTATCTGGGTAGTGCCTTCCTGGACCTTCCCTGCAATTGGGGTGTGCTCGGTATGAGAAGCTAACCTTATGCATGTCAGTTTTACGTAATGGACCAAAACAAGTGGAGGGAGCATATGAACCCTTTCTTTGTAAAGATGTGCCCAGCCCTAATGGTGGGTTAGAAGGATCCATGGACTTGTTAATTAACAGTAGCAGCGGATGTAGTGTCTAATGGCGGTACCACCGGAAGGGCGGTCTTTATGTTCTATTTATACTTTAATATTTTTGTTGTTGTTGTTGTTGTTTTTGTTTAGTTAGTTTCAACTCTCGCCATTGCACTGCCACAATGCGCTGTGCGGCGGGAAGCCGTTATTTCCTTCCTACCTTTTTGCCGTTCCATTTCCTTTACGTTCCTTTCACACAGTCAAAAAGAATTCGTTCTCCTGCCAGATTTTCAAAGAGTGAAAATGAACTGGCGAATACTATGACAAACATTATTGTTGCTTTAATACGGCAGAGCACCAATGTACAATTACAGTTTAGGTAATATCGAAAACAAGTTCAATCCGAATTATTTAATACAGAAACAGTTCATAAATTAATATACATTAAAAAATGTAATGTTGCAGTTTAGGTCTAGCATTCATACATAAACAACTTTTTTAATGCTGCTGTTTTGAGCGTTAAATTTATATAACTATGTCTTGGTTGTTTACTGTTTTCGTGCGATACATCCTAGGATAGATTGTTTGCAGGTAGTTGAGGAGTACCCAGTTTCGTTTTCTGAGCAGAGAATTTCGTACATCCTCAGAATTATTTGGTTTATGTTTTTTCTGTTCCTAAACGATATGGACAGTTATGGCAAGTACCTGTCTTTCAGCAATGATCTCTTGCCTTTGGGTCGCGCCGTTACAGCATCCTTTGGGAGCTAGTCAGCATTCTGAATATCGGTTGTATCACTGTGGTTTTTAATGCAGGTCACTTTCGTTGTCTCAATGGCTTTTCTACATTATAAAAGCTTCTGTATTATTTTAATAACGACTAATTTTGTATTACTAGATATATTGTGCTCTCCTAACAAAAGTGTCCTCTATTATGCCAGACATTAATAATTCAGATGATAAAATAAAAGGAGTATGGGTGATTGTTGAAAGAGAAACAA
Source organism: Schistocerca americana (assembly GCF_021461395.2). Lineage (NCBI taxonomy): Eukaryota > Metazoa > Arthropoda > Insecta > Orthoptera > Acrididae > Schistocerca > Schistocerca americana. Next base: position 230,973,967 of record NC_060123.1, read on the forward strand.
GGAAATCTGTTAAGGAACGGATGGATTTAATTATTAAAGGGAAATAGCAAAATAATAAGTGACGGCAGTCAGGTAGCCAACATTCTTAATAATCACATCTTGGATGTAGCTCACAAGATTGGCTTGGGGAGTACAAGGACTAAGGCAACAGAATACAGTTGGTAAAGTGCTACAAATATACAGCCAAATCACAATTACTCCATGGTCTGGCTAAGTAATTAAGAATGTGAGTAACCTTCTCAAGAAAGAAAGATGCCACGACGTTGTTGATAACCGAAATCAGTTACTGAAGGAAAGTGAGCGTCATATATGCAGTGCATCATCAGAGCGAACATTTCGAGATAGGCTGAACTATGTTGTCATCAGACCACTTTCCAAGAAAGTTCCTAAGACAAATATTAATAATTGCAGACCAGTCTTGCTACTTACGTCTTTCTCAAAGGTACTGGAAAGGTTCCACTTGGAAGTACAATAACTCACCAACCTCAAAAGAAGATGCTTAGTAAGATTTTGAAAAGGTCTCTCCACATAACGTACTATTTTTCAGTTCCGATCAGATAATAATAAATTAAAATGACAAAATGGCAATCGGTATCTCAAAAAATGGTTCAAATGGCTCCGAGTACTATGTGACTTTACTTCTGAGGTCATCAGTCACTTAGAACTAATTAAACCTTACTAACCTAAGGACATCACACACATCCATGCCCGAGGCAGGATTCGAACCTGCGACCGTAGCGGACGCTCGGCTCCAGACTGTAGCGCCTAGAACCGCACGGCCACTCCGGCCGGCAATTGGTATCTCCTGTGAGTTGTCAAAAGTATGTTATTCAGCAATGGGGGGCTCAAATATTAAAGTATCAGTAACTTGCTGGTAAGTGGTTTTCATCTTATGGAGCTCAAGAGCTTCAGTGTCGTATTAAGAAACCGTTGGTGTCCACACAACCAAGAGATATACTGTATTCATTGTATAACCTGAATAATACGGGAGTAGCACAAGGATCAGTATCAGATCAACACTTTTTCTTCGGTATAAATGAGCTACTAGTGTATATTAAAAGAAGCTGAAGTATTTCTTTTTGCTGGTGATGCAAGTATTATAATGGATTCTAATGGAAAAACATCATTTGAAAAGCTAAACAAAAGTTTCTTGGAAAGTGTACCTGGTTCCCTTTAAATGAACTGCCGCTGAGCTTACAGAAATCTTAACAGCAACAGTTCCGTGCCGTAGCGTGCACGGCGAATACCGTGGCCGCTAGATGCACTATCGGCAGGGCATGCATGAGGAGAGCGGTAGTCGTGGTGGTTGCGATGATGATGATGTGATGATGTTTGGTTTGTGGGGCGCTCAACTGCGTGGTTATCAGCGCCCGTACAATTATCCAATCTTTGCTCAGTCCAATTTCGCCACTTTCCTGGATGATGATGATATGATGAGGACAACACAAACACCCAGTCATCTCGAGGCAGGTGAAAATCCCTGACCCCGCCGGGAATCGAACCCGGGACCCCGGGCTCGGGAAGCGAGAACGCTACCGCGAGACCACGAGCGGCGGACTTGTGGTGGTTGCGGGCAGACGCTGTAGGCGAAATGCCGAGCGCTAGAGGAGAAGTGGCATGCTAAACTGAAGCCTACGTCACATTTTTTGTAAATACTAAGGGGGGCCCGCCACACCCATACTTGCATGCTGACCATCCAAAAATATCTACTGTCACCTTTGCTTTGGTTGGCGCCTAGAATGAATTCCGCTGAAAATTCAATAAAAGTAGTTATCTATTTTAGCGTGGCTTGTTAACCATTTGTGACTTTCAGAAGCGTCTTGAGTGGCGAATTTTGCATAAAATACGCATTTCTCTTGTTGCCATGTTAAAATTTGCTTCTTTTGCCAAAATATAGCGCAGTTTCCACAATGTCACCTGATTAACGTTCTGTGAAGAAGCAATTTTGAGTGTTTTCTGAAACTGTGGTCTGTTAAGTGAGGAAATGAGGAAAGCTAAAGAAAACAGCTTATGAAAAAGCACAACCTTGATACAAAAACAAACTGTAATGTCTTCACTTACGCTATTCCAAAACCCACAACATTTCTCGTTTCAGTAGCTATTGATGGTCCTTAGAAACTGCATTCTTTCATCGAAAAAGTCTGTATTTAGTGGAGGTTTTGCATGCTAATCATGTGGTAAATAATCTCCTTTTGGTGTGCTATCATTTTCCAAAATCAAATTTTGATATCTCAAACCGCTTATCAAACATGAGGAATGTCCTATATATTTTCATTCTGGCTTTATCGTGGCGCGCGATCGCAGATGAGTGTGCTACAAGTACATCAGATCGATTTTCTCGAGATTAGTGACAGGTGCAGAATACCACCTAACTCTAAAGAAAAATGAGATATGTTAGATCAGTTTCATACACAGCAACACATTATGCAATATGCACCCAACGCAGAATCATAGCGAACCATATTTTCCATTGCAAACTTTTTTGAATCTCGCACGGTATCTCATCGAAATGCAGACATCACAATAACTATGATCCTTAACGAAGTGATGGGCACTTTATCATGGAGCTGACATACACTATGTGATCAAAAATATCCGGACACCTCGCTGAAAATGACTTACAAGTTCGTGCCGCCCTCCATTGCTAATGCAGGAATTCAATATGGTGTTGGCCCAACCTTGGCCTTGGTGACAGCTTCTACTATCGCAGGCATACGTTCAGTCAGGTGCTGGAAGGTTTCTTGCGGAATGGCAGTCCATTTTTCACAGAGTGCTGCACTGAGTTGGCCGGAATGGCCGAGCGGTTCTAGGCGCTTCAGTCTGGAACCGCGTGACCGCTACGGTCGCAGGTTCTAATCCTGCCTCGGGCATGGATGTGTGTGATGTTCTTAGGTTAGTTAGGTTTAAGTAGTTCTAAGTTCTAGGGGACTGATGACCTCAGCTATTATCGTATAATGCTCAGAGCCATTTGGACCATTTGCTGCACTGAGGAGAGGCATCGATGTCGGTCGGTGAGGTCTGGCACGAAGTCGGCGTTCCAAAACATCCCAGAGGTGTTCTATAGAATTCAGGTCAGCACTCTGTGCAGCCCAGTCCACTACAGGGATGTTATTGTCATGTAACCACTCCGCCACAGACCGTGCGTTATGAACAGGTGCTCAATCGTGTTGAAAGATGCAATCGCCATTCCCGAATTGCTCAATCTGTGATAGTGCCACACAAAACACCAAAGGATGCAAGCCCCCTCCACGAAAAACACGACCACACCATAACACCCACGTCTCCGAATTTTACTGTTGGCACTACACACGATGGCAGATGACGTTCACCGGGAATTCGCCATACCCACACCCTGCCATCGCATCGCCACGTTGTGTACCGTGATTCGTCACTCCACACAACGTTTTTTCACCGTTCAATCGTCCAATGTTTACGCTCCTTGTACCAAGCGAGGCGTTGTTTGGCATTTACCGGCGTGAAGTGTGGCTTTTGAGCAGCCGCTCGACCATGAAATCCAAGTTTTCTCACCTCCCGCCTGTCATAGTACTTGCAGTGGGTCCTGATGCAGTTTGGAATTCCTGTGTGGTGGTCGGATAAATGTCTGCCTATTACACATTACGACCCTCTTCAACTGTTGGCGGTCTCTGTCGGTCAACAGACGAGGTCGGCCTGCACGCTTTTGTGCTGTACGCGTCTCTTCACGTTTCCACTTCACTATCACATCGGAAACAAGGGACCTAAGGAAGGTTAGGAGTGTGGAAATCTCTCGTACAGCCGTATGACACAGGTGACACCCAATCACCTGACCACGTTCGAAGTCCGTAAGTTCCGCGGTGTGAACTGAAAGCATAGAATAACACACAGCCCAATGTCGTGTTGCTTGCAACAATAACACGATTTCTTTTTCACTGATTCAGAGCAAATAGGACAACAAACGTAATATGTACGCTTTAGCGTTCCTTGCATTTACTCACGTGGTTCCAATCATGGGCGTCTGCAGAAATTTATCCAGAGATGGAGAGAGGGGCCCGAGACTCTAAAATTGCCATTTTTTGTGCATACGAGTTGACCATTTTGGAGACGTGTCGTGACACAAGAAGTAAATTTTATATGTGACACATACAATCTTATATCTCAGGGAACTGACATGTATCCGCTCAATATTGGTTATAGATTCTCTGTATTCTGGTATCCAGGCCGAAGGGGAGGGAGCAGGCTAGGTGCCCCCTCTCCTCCGCTTCACTTTCTCTCCCCCCCCCCCCCCCCCCCCCCCCTCTTTAGCCTCGTGGCCGCCTATGAACTCTATCAAGTAGCGGAAAACTAGAAACAAGCGTTTCTGTGCAAGTAGAGATATGTCACAGTAAACTGTTGGTCAACGCCGTTAATTTCGAATCTCCCGATAATTTTGTTTCATACGTCCTCGTCTCTATCCCCTCTTTGCTTTTTCTAATTTTTTCACCTGTCACAAAACTGCCCCTCCCTCCCTCCCGGAAACGAGGCTCCTTACGCTACTCAAGAAGGTTTGAGTTAAAAATAAAAGAGATGCGTGCTACCCTGTGTTTCACGGGAGGAAAGCAATACATGTGCAAATTAACGGAAACTTTATACCTTATTGCGAGAGATCACAATTATTATCTGTAAAACATGCAAATAAGTAAAAAGTATTAGGTCGGTGCATAAGTCCGCAGCGTTTCTGTTTTGCATGTTCGTACACCGGTTGCTATGGGTTTATTTATCGACTGTCACGTTTTATTTGTAGCCCATTGTTGCTATCTGAGTTTACGTATTCCGACTTGGAGATAGTGAGTGGAGCTATGGTCGCTAGAAAATGGACTACCAAGTGGATGAATCGGAACATTTCCGACATATTCTCGGATTGAGTTCAGTAGCACGGTGACAGCAGCAAGGGCAGTCGGAAACATCTGCGCCGTGAATGGAAATAGTCCCACTGGACAGAGAACGGCAAGAAAATGGCTGTCTCCTTTAAGAAAGGTCGTTTTGATTTTAGTGAGCCTCCAAATTCAGGAAGATCTTCGGAGTTTGATGAAGCTCCTTTAAACGCAGTAATCCTCAGTAATCCACGTCACCGGCCGTTGTGGCCGAGCGGTTCTAGGCGCTTCAGTCCGGAACTGCGCTCCTGCTACGGTCGCAGGTTCGAATCCTCCCTCGGTCATGGGGGTGTGTGATGTCCTTAGGTTAGTTAGATTTAAGTAGTTCTAAGTCTAGAGGACTGATGACCTCAGATGTTAAGTCCCATAGTGCTTAGAGTCATTTGCATCAATTAATCCACATCAGTGTTCTGGAGAACTGGCAAATATGATAAACTGTGGTCATTCCAGCATCGTGCGACGTTTGCATTTAATGGGGAAGGTTCAAAAATCAAGTGATGTCCTTAGGTTAGTTAGATTTAAGTAGTTCTAAGTCTAGAGGACTGATGACCTCAGATGTTAAGTCCCATAGTGCTTAGAGTCATTTGCATCAATTAATCCACGTCAGTGTTCTGGAGAACTGGCAAATATGATAAACCGTGGTCATTCCAGCATCGTGCGACGTTTGCATTTAATGGGGAAGGTTCAAAAATCAAGTGTATGGGTACCGCACGCTCTAAACAAAAATCTCAAAAATATCTCGCATCAACGAAAGATAACGGTATGCATCTGGTGGAACAGCGACGGCGTGGTGTCCTACGATTTGCTTTCCCGAGGTGTAACCATTACTGCTGACATTTGGTATCAACAACTGAGACGTCTCGCAGACGTAATCCAAGAACAACGACCAAGAAGATTTCGTGAAGTGACGCCATTCCACGATATCGATCGCCAGCATTCTGCTAGATTGACAAAAAACACTATTCAGGAGTTGGGTTGGGAAGTCATTTCGCACCCGTCTTATTCACCTGATCCTGTGCCCACAGATTGTCACCTTTTCCACTTTTTATTGAACAACCTTGAAGGAACTTCCTTACCGGATGAAAATGCGCTTCGCACATGGCCCTACGAGTTCTTCGCCTCAAAGCCACGTGATTTCTACAATAGCCGTATCGAAAAGTTGGCAGACTGTTGTAAATAGTGAAGGAGAATATACATGGTGATTTTTCCACCGTGTTCAAAAGCTACGGATTGATCGATGAGAGGATCGGAACAAGAAAGATCTAATGAACGTATGTCCGACTTCTTCTTGTCTTCCCTTCTCATTGTCCCTTCTCACTGCACTCTGCAGAAGAATACACGAGAGAAAACACTGTAGTAACCTTTAATTTTGTCACATTTCCATTCCAAAGTATAAATTGTACTTTTCTTAGAGAATGCAAATTTCGCCATTGTGATTGTCCATTCGACGATTGTGAAGCACTTCCAATTGCTTTCCATTCTACTTCCTGGAAATTTCTCTCAATATCTCATTATATGCATCCTTTCATCTCCCACTATTGTCAATACATATCTTCGTTTCCTTGGCGTTTAAATTCATTTTTGCGGCTCTGTGCTATGCCTATCTAAAAGAACCATATCGCCTGTAAATCTCAAACCTCATAGCCTTCGGACACCAATTTTTATCTCTGTACTGATAGGTAAACAATACTCAGTCAAACAGGGTGATTTTTTACACCGCGTAGAAACTCTAGGGATTGATCGATGAGGACCGAAAAACCTCTGATGACTTATGTCCCGAAATGCACGCTTTCCATGCTAAAGACTATTCCATCATACTTTGTTAGAAAGACTGCGGTCTAATAGGCGCTGTACCATGCAGCCACAGTGACGGTATGCGTGGTTTCGTCCTAGAGGGTGGTACTGTTCCTCATACATCATGTCTTAGCGCCGTCTCCTGCCGTAATAATCGGTAATGTTGTGTCCAATTCACTTCTCTTCTCTTGCTGACTCACCTTGCAGTGGATGTGGTATAGCGTTGTGCACAATGATTCAGTATTCGAATCGAGAGTTTGCTGACATCTTGTTTACTTATGGTAAGGCAAATGGCAACGGGCGGCGGATAGCAAGATTGTATCAGGAGACCTGTCCCCGCCGACAACAACCTCAGAATTCAATGTTTGCAATAGTGGTTCGCCGTTTATCTGAGACAGGGTCGTTTCAGGAAGCAGGAAGTCGTCAAGGACGTACCCGAAATGTGAAGTCACCAGACTTGGAGGTAAATTTGATTAACACTGTGGATGGCGGGCGCCGTGTCAGTACCAGGCAGTTGACCCGCCAGAACAGCATAAGCCAGACGACCGTGTGGAACAGTCTCCACGACAATGGGTATTGCCCTTATCACTTAGAGCGTGCGCAGGGCTTACTAGCGACAGATTTTCCACACAGGGAGCAGTTTTGTCACTGGTTACTTCAATGGGAAACCACGATCCCGGGATTTGTGTCATCCATCCGATTCACAGATGAGACCACCTTTACGCAAAAGTGGTATCTTCAGTTTTCATAACAGTCATCGGTGGGATAGTATGCAGAACCCCCACGGTATGATGACAGCGAATCATCACCATCGATGCAGCCGGAATGTGTGAATCGGGATAATTGGCGACCGTATTTTGGGACCAGTCTTCCTTCCACGTCGCCTAACAGGCCGGAACTATCGACGTTTCTTGCGGATAAATTTGCCTGCCCCGCTGGAAGTTAGTGCCATTGATGATTCGAATGGTTATTTGGCTACTACATGATTCTGCTCCAGCCCACTTCGCCATTAACGTCCGGACTCATCTCAATCGTATCATCCCTGGTCGATGGATCGGACGAAGGGGTCCAATTGCTTGGCCTGCTCGTTTACCAGATCTCAATCCGTGCGATTTCTGGTTATGGTGCCCTCCCAAAAGTATAGTGTATGCAGAGCACATTCCTGATGTGGAGACACTGGAGCCGTGATTCATGCTGCCTTTGATACTGTTCGGATGCAGCCTGGCCGATGTGAAAGTGTGAGACAGAACATGCTACGGCGGGTTCATGTGTGCGTTGAGGCACATGTAAATCATTTTCAACACGTACTATAACTGTGGCTGCATGGTGCAGCGTGTATTAGACCGCAGTCTCTGTACCAAATTATGATAGAATGAATGGTCTCTAGCATGGATACAATACATTTCCGGACAGAAGTTTATTAGACCTTTTTTGTTCCGTATCCTCTCATCGATCAGTCCCTAGAGTTTGTACACGGTGGAAGAAATCACCCTGTATTACTGACTGCTAAAGGCTACGTTGTGTGTTTTGCTTAATAATCTTAAGGAAAAACGCAACGATCTTATGCACCCTCCCAGTAAGATGCAATACATCAGCTGAAGTGATTCCAAATGCTTCAGCACTTTGAAGGATAATATTTCTTTGCATTCTGACATGGGAAGTTTCACGATACGGCGTATAGTGTCCTATCCAGAACACAAGTATGTAGATGTGTGAAATGTGTGGGCGTATTGCACGTAATCATATTTTATGTCCGACTTGCAGGTATATCAGACTGCTGACTAACGTCCTCGACTGGCAGAAACAGCAACAGCTGCAACAACAGCAGCAGCCCCAAAAGTTCTTCCACAACAACAACCACAACAACAGCAGCAACGGGCTGCAACACCACATGCACAACGGGGGCAGGCATCGCGACGTGGGGGTGCAGCCGCTGGTGAAGCGGGAAGTGGGGACCGCAGCGAGTGTCCTCAAGAGGGAGCACAACCACGGCCACGGCACCAACGGCCTGCTCGTCCTCACCACGCCCGCCATCAAGGTCGAGAGGGACGAGGACGACGAGGATGACAACAGGTAACTATAAAAAATTGCGCACTCTTTCCAGTTTCCTTCATGGTGCTCAGCAGTCTTAAAGAGGCGTGAGACAGAAAGGTCAATGTGAACAGATTCCCACTTACGAGGTGAACATGGCAAGCATCAGCACCCCATTTGCCAGGAACCTTGCTCAGTGTAAGGGGAGTCAAACTAAGTGGAGATTTGCCTCGGCTAGGACTGTTGAAACACGTGAGGACTGCTGGAACACGCGAGGCAATACTGACCTTACGACTTATCTTAGACGAAAGATTAAAGAAAGGCAAACCTACGTTTCTAGCATTTGTAGACTTAGAGAAAGCTTTTGACAATGTTGACTGGAATACTCTTTCAAATTCTGAAGGTCGCAGGGGTAAAATACAGGGAGCGAAAGGCTATTTACAATTTGTACAGAAAGCGGATGGCAGTTATAAGAGTTGAGGGGCATGAAAGGGAAGCAGTGGTTGGGAAGGGAGTGAGACAGGATTGTAGCCTCTCCCCGATGTTATTCAATCTGTATATTGAGCAAGCAGTAAAGGAAACAAAAGAAAAATTAGGAGTAGGTATTAAAATCCATGGAGAAGAAATAAAAACTTTGAGGTTCGACGATGACATTGTAATTCTGTCAGAGACAGCAAGGGACTTGGAAGAGCAGTTGCACGGAATGGACAGTGTCTTGAAAGGAGGATTTAAGATGAACATCAACAAAAGCAAAACGAGGATAATGGAATGTAGTCGAATTAAGTCGGGTGATGCTGAGGGAATTAGATTAGGAAATGAGACACCTAAAGTAGTAAAGGAGTTTTGCTATTTGGGGAGCAAAATAACTGATGATGGTCGAAGTAGAGAGAATATAAAATGTAGACTGGCAATGGCAAGGAAAACGTTTCTGAAGAAGAGAAATTAGTTAACATCGAGTATAGACTTAAGTGTCAGGAAGTCTTTTCTGAAAGTATTTGGAGTGTAGCCATGTATGGAAGTGAAACATGGACGATAAATAGTTTGGACAAGAAGAGAATAGAAGCTTTCGCAATGTGGTGCTACAGAAGAATGCTGAAGATTAGATGGGTAGATCACATAACTAACGAGGAGGTATTGAATAGAATTGGGGAGAAGTTTGTGGCACAACTTGACAAGAAGAAGGGACCGGTTCGTAGGACATGTTCTGAGGCATCAAGGGATCACAAATTTAGCATTGGAGGGCAACGTGGAAGGTAAAAATCGTAGAGGGAGACATAGAGATGAATACACTAAGCAGATTCAGAAGGATGTAGGTAGTAGTAAGTACTGGGAGATGAAGAAGCTTGCACAGGATAGAGTAGCATGGAGAGCTGCATCAAACCAGTCTCAGGACTGAAGACAACAACAACAACAGGATAGAGTAGCATGGAGAGCTGCATCAAACCAGTCTCAGGACTGAAGACAACAACAACAATAGGACTGTTGATATTTTTAATAACATCGGGAACCCGGTATATCGATATTTAAAACGTATCATTATTGGCTCTCAATACATCGAAAAGTATCGATATGTCGACGGAACAAGTATTGAAGTAGCTGCCTATAAAAATATCAGCTGCACGTTGTAAATACATTGCTGGTTTTAGAGCTGTTTATTTTAGTACTGATTAATTAAAAGATATTCTGCACATCAACAAGCTAGCAGTCTGCCTATCCCCCTTAAAGCAACAATTGAAAGGCAAACGATGCACGTTCACAATTGGCGATAACTACTGTGCTAATAGTGGTAACTGCATGTAAGTGACACAATAAAAGGTGTCAGATGGGTCCGTCATTCGGTTTCGTCACATAACGAATTAGTCCGGAACACTTCATGCCGACTCCCCTGTTTTTTTTTTTTTTTTTGTTTTGTTTCTTTTTTTCATTTCTGCCAACGCCAGCGACCCAGCAGTTTTAGTGTTAAAATTGCGTGGTGAAGCTAAACGTTTCAGATACTGTCGGTATTTCTTCTACTACAATTTCGAAACAACAACTTCAAATATTTAACGAAAATTGTGAAAAAATAATACAAAATAAAAATACTTGATATTGCCATTTTGATATCGATATATGGGGAGACAAAATATCGCCGGTATATGTCTATACTTTCTGGATAAAGTATCAGTGTAGTAATATATCGATATTATATCAACGGCTGTAGCCTCGGCTTATCCACAGATATTCAACCGTTTCTGGAGAAACGATAGTCAAAGATTTCAAGGTATTTTAGAGACATTTTATGTGCCTTTTAGTGCGCGATCTAGTCAGACGACATGGTGGCTTAGTGGTTAGCGTCGCGGTCTTTTTAATTTTTCACCCCGTCTTCGAAACGCGATTATTGTTTTTATTTATTATGTTTAATGCTATAATTTATTGTTTTCACGTACCTACCCATGTCCGTAGAAGGTTACTACACGAATGTTTCTCATCAAATCAGGGGATGCAAGAGCGTTAAGGGCTAGATTAATTGTAAAATTACAACTGGATTGCACAGTAAATGCACACATTTATTATATACTACGAGGGTTGGAACTTAAATAGCGGTAACTATTTATTCACAACCGATAAAAAAGAGTTACATGTTTGCACCTGTTACTGTCCTTCAAAGTAGTCACCAGCGTTGTGTAAAACCCGTTGCCAGCGATGTGGAAGGCGTAGTATACCGTCTGCAGAGCCTGTTCTGTTGATGGTGCGAATGGAGCGGTCTACTGTCTGTCGAACATCTGGAACAGTACTGAAACAAATGCCACGAAGTGGTTTCTTCATCTTCGGAATCAAATCAAAGTCACAGGGACTTAGGTCCAGGGAGTATGGTCGATGCTACAGTACTTCCCAGTCCCATCGACCGAACGGAGCAGCCACAGCTTGCACTGTATGTACCCGAGCATTGTCGTGCAAAATGATGGCTTGGTTGCGCAGAAAGTGTCGCCAATACTTTCGCAAAGCTGGTCGCAGATGATGCTCCAAAAATGAACAGTAATACGACTTAAGTCCTTGTGACTTTGATTTGATTCCGAACATGAAGGAACCACCTCGTAGCACTCGCTTCAGAACTGTTCCAGAGATCCGACAGGCAGTAGACCGCTTCACTCGCACCGTCAACAGAACAGGCTCTACTAACGGTATACTACGCCGTCCACATCGCTGGCAACGGGTTCTACACAACGCTGGTGACTACTCTGAAGGATAGTAACAGGTGCAAACATGTAACTCTTTTGTATTGGTTGTGAATAAATAGTTGCCACTATTTAAGTTCCAACCCTCGTATATGTGTGTATGGTATGTTGAGGGGTTACAATCTTTTTTAAATTCTCATATTCTGCTATTTCATTCTCAAGTCAATTCTTATATTAATTCTTGTATTTTATTCATACGTTTATTCTTCAGGAAGATATGGTGCATTCCCTTGGATGGTACCGATCGTAGAAACATTCGAAACACTTATACTCCGAACACCAGAAGCACAGCGCGAAGACAGGTTTGCCACAGTGACATTTCTTCGTATGTGTCCCACTCTGGAAAGAAACACCGTCAACATTAGTGAAGATTTAGCGCGTTGGCAATCGTTTCGCGATGAACCAAGCATAAGGAATCCCTTTTCCGGAAACTGGCGCTTGCAACTGATTAAGAATCAAATGGCTCTGAGCACTATGGGACTTAAGATCTGTTGTCATCAGTCCCCTAGAACTTAGAACTACTTAAACCTAACTAACCTAAGGACATCACACACATCCATGCCCGAGGCAGGATTCGAACCTGCGACGGTAGCATTCGCGCGGTTCCAGTCTAAAGAGCCTATGAACCGCTCGGTCACCGCGGCCATCTATTAACAATCAAGATAAACTACAGTAATTTTACCGACGACAGTTTCATTTTTTTTTTTTTTAGTCATTCATCAGACGCACAATTAGTAGATGAATAAGGACAACGTTATATCGGTATTCACTGGAAAACATTTGCGTGGTAATCTTCTACCGGAAAAACAAAAGGTAGTGATTGGGTTTCGATCACGGGGCGCAAAATTGAAAACCCGCGACGCCGACCGCGGTCGCACCGGTTCGCCAGGAGATCTCGTGCGGTAAAAGACATATAAAGTGCATGGAAAATACCTCGAAAACTTTGACAGATGTTTTTTCAGAAACGGTCGACTATCTACTGATAAGTGGAGACATGCGTTCGTTTATTTCGACCACTCTTCTATTGAGCAGTTTATGGTACTTGCCGTGTTTTCCTCGTTAGTCACAATTAAAGCAACTTTTAATACATTGTGACATTTGAAAATGCTACGACACACCGGAAATGGACAACGGATGTCCCGCAGTAGTTTAATATTCGTCCCTCCCCCCTTTTTTTAACTCCTACCTTAGGCACGAAAATTGTGCCTCTTTGGACAGGTTTCTGTCATATGTGCTGATCAGCCAAAATACTACTGCCACTGCCCATCGCGAGACTAGATTGGCGCCTCGTGGCACTGCACTCTAGCGACTATACGTATCGTAAATAGCGAAATCCACCTACATAAATAATGAAAACAGGTTATATACCTGGAAGAGGCCTGGACACAAAGGAGAAGTTTTAAGTAAATTATATAATTGTTAGAGAGATATTTCAAAACCAGATTTTAAACTGCAAAACGTTTCTAGGGGCGGAAGTGAACTGTGACCATAATTTATTGGTTATAAACTACAAACTGAAATTAAAGAAATTGCAAAAAGGTAGAAAATTTGGAAAAGAGATCTGGGTAAGCTGAAAGAACTAGAAGTTGTTGAGAATTTCAAAGAGATGATTAGGCAACGATTGACTGAAATAAAGGTAAGATACACAACAAAAGACGATTGGGTAGCCTTGGGAGAGTAAATAGTGAAGGCAGCAGAGGCTCAAATGAGGGAAAGGACAAATCCCAGTAGAAATACTTGGATAACGCACGACATACTGAATCTAATTGACGAAAAGAGAAAATATAAAAATGCAACAAATGAAGAAGGCGGAAGAGAATACGTACAAACGCCTAAAAACTGAGATTGGCAGGAAGTGTAAGATGGCAAATCAGGAATTCCTAGACGAGTAATGCGTGAATGTAGAAGCATGCTTAACTAGGGGAAAGACACTAGAGCTAAATTAGAGAGACCTTTGGAAAGTGTAAAAGAAGCTACATCATTACCACGATCTCAGACATCAAGCTTTTACTATGGAAAGAACGGAAAGCTGAAAGCGGGAAGGAATGTACAAAAGGGCTATATGAGAGAAACAGACTTGAGGGCAATACTAAAGAAAGCGAAGAGGAAATAGATTAGGAGCAGACTGAACACATGGTACAGCGAGAATAATTTCACAGAGCAGTGGACCTAGGTCGAAACAAGGTCGCTGGAATAGACGAAGTTCCCTCAGAACTGTTTGGATTACTGGGAGAGCCATATGTCACAGAAAAATTCTACGTTGTGAGCAAGATGCATGTGACTGGTGAGATACCCTCTGACATCAAGGAGAATGTAATGAACACAGTTACAATGAAGGTATGTGCTGACGGGTGTAAATATTACCGAACTACCAGTTTAACAGCTTATCCTAGCGAAATACTAAGGCGAATTATTTGCAGAAGAATGGAAAAACTGGTAGAAACCGACCTAGAAGAACATCACTTTGGGTTCCAGAGAAATGTAGGAACAAACAAAGCAAAAGTGACTCTTCGACTTATCTTAGGAGATAGGTTAAGTAAAGGCAAACAACTATTTCCAGCATTTGTAGGTTTAGAGAAATCTTTTGTCAATGTTGACTGGAATACATGTTATCTCTCGGGTTTTCAAGGCGTGATTGATTAATGGTGTAACACAGGTCGAGCAGGATAGTGTTTTTTTTTCCACAATAATTTCATGACCCAGCCAATCGGCTCCTTCAACGTGGCTCGAACCGGACTGAACTGTTCCTGGTCTCGCGACGCTATTTATAGGTGATTGTGAGTTCGACTCCCGGCGCCCACTATGCCCTTTAATTTTCTTTTGCCTTTCAGACCCTCAATTAAAAAAAAAAGTGGTATTTTACGGACTATAAGACGCACTTTTTTCTTCGAAAAACTGCCTCCAAAATTCAGGTGCGTCTTATATTCGAAGTTAATATAAAAATGTCTAGTGTTTGATTTAAAGCTCCCGCCAGTCTTAAAAATGACCATGCCGCGGGAAACCTGTGTGTATCTGGCAACATTGGATACAACTGGCAGCAGCAGTGCACCGATGCGTCGACACGAGTTGTGTGGATTCACCAGCTTGCTAACACTGTCGCCCTCCCTCCCTGCCATCACAAACCCGTAGCGCTGTATAGCCTATAATGCGTCATTGCAGTCCACGGTATTAGTAAACTAGAACGGAAAGTGATTTGTGTTACCGGTAACAGTACAATATTTTTGTTAGTAGCTAGTTTCGTAATGGAAAAACATAAAAGACGTACATAAGATGCGGGCTATAAATTGAAAGTAATAGCACATGCCGAAGGACATGAACACAGAACAGCTGAGCGGCATTTCGGCCCTCCACCAACGATTGGCCGGCTAGTAAAGAACTGGAAAAAAATACTGAGGAAGACTAAATGTGCAAATAGAGAACTGACTACAAAACTAGAAGATGACGCTGTAGAATGGTTTTAAGGACACCGTCAAAAAGGCACAGGAATTAATACATAAATGATTCAAATACACGCTCATAAGCTAGTGCTACAGTGGAACTTAAGACTTTAATGGTGGAGTTGGTTGGTTCTAAGGTTTATGAAGCATCATGGACTTGGCGTGCGAACACAAACCAAAATATCTCAGAGGATCCCACAAGAGAAAGAAGAGAAAATATTATCTTTTCATCGCTTTAATTTTCAGCATCGAAAGAAAACCAGTGTAGAACTTAGCCCAACAGCAGATATGGACGGAACTCCTCTGACTTTTGATGTGCCGAATAACGTAACTGTAACTATAAAAACAAGTGGACATGAAAAAGTACACTACATTGCTGTCCTTGCGGGTTGTGCTATCGGTACTAAACTTACCCCAATGATCATTTTCAAGCGCAAAAACAACGCCTAAACCTTCTGAAATACTTACAGGTGCTGTTGTTCACGTACACGAAAAGTGTTGGATGGACGAAGCGGGTATGAAATTATGGATTAATATAGTGTGGGGCAGAAGGAAACGTGCTTTATTGAAGAATATTTCTTGTGCTAGATTAATTTAGTAGTCATTTGAAAAACTCTGTGAAATAGAAACTGAGATAGGGACACAGCAGAGTTTGCTGTTATTCCGGGAGGACTTACTTCACAGTTTCAACCTCCTGATGTCTCGACAAATAAACCATTTAAAGTGTATATGACATGATGGATGAAACCCAACATGAATTCACGCCGAAGAGAGCCTTAAAACGGCCTGCAATCAAACGAGTATGTCAGTGGATAAAAACAGTCGTGGTCTAAAGTGAGAGAAGATATTGTTAAATCTTTCAAGAAGGGCGGCATAAGTAACGCTCTCGATGGCACTGAATACCATCTTACACCTGTGTATGAAGAAGACAACAATGGTGACTAAGAGGAAGAAGAAGGAGAAGAAGAAAGTTCAGATGACGATTTTCAAGGATTTTAGAGGCCAGTTCGGTTTTATAAACTAAGAACTTCTTCAGTCTGGCTTTGCAGCCTGATAATAAAAATGGTAAAAACGTTAAATTTTTAAAAAAATTGATTGAAAATTAAGGTGTGTCTTATAATCGCAAAACACGATAAATATTCATTTGTTCAAAATCGTGTGTCACCAAAAGTTCTTAAAAGACAGCTTTGAAATTTGGACACAACGTTGCATTCTGACACACCTGTGTTTTTAGACACCTATTTTTGTAATACATGTATATTCGTATATTTTTAAAACACACACACACACACACACACAGATATATACATAAGATGAGTCAGTAGGAAAGGCACATGCTTTGAGGGGTGATAGTATATAAGTGATTCTGAACAAAAAGCTTCATATGGACGTATGCCCAATTCCGAATGGTTTCCGAGATAGACCACATTTAATATCACTTTTCTACGTTTTTATTGAATAACTCGAAAACCGCACCCTCCAGCGAAAACGTGTCACAGTACAAAATTAAACTATATTAAATTTCCTACAAAAAAGGTCCTATTCATTTTTTTTCTCTAGAACTAATGGTTTAGCGGAGAGAGCACGAGAATGTTGAAAACTCGCTCAACGCGCATGCGCTGTAGCTTACGTAATATTTGTAGGCCAATTTGAGGTAGCATATTGAGTTAGCAAGTTGAGAGGAACAGTTTGATACGGGACACTTGTGGTCTATCAATTCCGAAAACAACCTCAAATTGGCCTACAAAAACTAAGTAAGCTACAGCGCATCCGCATCGAGCGAGTTTTTCAACATTCTCACGCTCTCTTTGCACAAAGCATTTGGAATAGGACACAAGCCCATATGAAGTTTTTTTTGAGCATCACTAATACTATCACCCATCAAAGCATGTGCCTTTCCTCCTGACTCACCCTACATATATATAGGGCTGCAATCATACGTCCTTGGTTCGACGAACACTCAGATAGCGAACAGGCGTATAATGGACAGGGACAGCGGATAGGTGACATTCGGTGGGAATGTGGATTGGCCATGAGGCATGCCAAGATAGTTTGTGCAGTTGTGATAGTGCTGTGTCCTAGACGGCACAGTGGTTACTGTGAATGTTCATTTCAACATTTTCGGTGACCAAAGATTGCTATTTCTTTTGCATCTTCATGTTGAGTATACAATGACCACTCCCATCTTCCATGATGACAACATCTGTGTAGACACGGCTGCAATCATATGTTCCTCATTTGACAAACGCTCAGATACTCCATTGCACATCAAACGGTCTGTTAAATCACCCAATCTTAATCATGTAGTAAATGTGTAGGACTATTTGGAACAGCTGGTGAAATGTACAAGGGGCTGTCAAATGAAAACCGAACACCCACCACAACAAGACAGTGGAATGGTTCCATTCAAAAGTAATCATCACATGTTCAAAAAAATGGTTCAAATGGCTCTGAGCACTATGGGACTTAACTACTGAGGTCATCAGTCCCCTAGAACTTAGAACTACTTAAACCTAACTAACCTAAGGACATCACACACATCCATGCCCGAGGCAGGATTCCAACCTGCGACCGTAGCGGTCACGCGGTTCCAAACTGACGCGCTTAGAACCGCACGGCCACACCGGCCGGCAATCATCACATGTATTAAGACTTTATCCCACTGGGAGATGTGATGATCAATTCCAGTTTTGTAGAACAGAGTTACCCACTGGCGGATCCACAACAGCATCTGTTCTTGCACCTCTTTGTCGTACAGACACCATGTATGGTTTTCTTCAGGTTGGCAACAATATGAGAGTCACACAGAAGATCCAAGCTGTACACGGGATGCTACAGTGCTTCTCAACCAAATCGCTGTAGCGTAGCCTTCATCTGATTGCCAATGTGGGGGCAGGCATTATCGTGCAATGGGATGATTCCGTCTGACAGAATACCTCAGCAGTTTGAATTTATGGCATGTCGGAGTTCATGCAAAGTGTCTTCTCAGTGCGGTGATTGTGGTTTGCATGGACATCGGTGTCAATCAGGTGAGAAAATGCAAGAGTGGGTGTGGTTGTGTGTGTATATATATATATATATATATATATATATATATATATATAAGTGCGTCTGTGTGTATTATATAAAGGGAATAGATTGTTACCAAATATCTCAAAATGTCCCCTCCCAATTTACGTCAAATTTTTAAACGTAAATGTAATAAATATTAAACATTGTTAGCAAACAGGAAGGTTGTATTTATGGCTTTTTGGTTTATGATTAGAACACAACTACAGAATTGGAATTTGCAGTACAGGTGCAAAATAAGGCTCAAGGCTAGAGAGAGTGGGGAAGAGGAGATGGACAGAAGGGTGAGAGGAAATGACCATAGAAAATGGGAATGGGGAGAGAGGGATAGAGAGGGTGCAGAAGGAGGTGGAGAGAGAGGGGGGGGGGAGAGATGATTGGCAGAGAGAGGGAGAAGCAGAGGAGATGGACAAGGAAAGGGGGATTGGAAGATGGACAGAGATAGGGGACACAAGGAGATTAGGACGTATAACCAGTTCGCATCTATATCAGAAACGTGTGCTTCTTCATAATTGTTACCTAACCACAGTGGGCAAAAAATTAGTCATTCTCATGAGACCTCACTCTAACAGGGTGTAATATCGCCTCTAGTCTTTATAACTCGCTCAGCTGACAAAGAAGGGAGCCCACAAATTTCTTCAGGTATGTCATATCCATCTGGAGATGCTCATGGATGATTTTATTCCATACATCCAGCATATTGCAAGTTTGTTGGTAGCTACTAGGAGCAGTCAAACGAAAACCCAAAATCTGCCACAAAGGGACCATGGAATGTCTCCATTCAGTGGTAATCACCACATATGTTAATACATCTATCTCACTTGGAGATGAGACGATCAATTCCTGTTTTGTAGAATGTTGTCAGGCACTGACAAATCCACAACCACACCCACTCTTGCATTTTATCAGCTGATTGAAACTGATGTCCATGTAAACCACAATCAGTGTGTAGCGCTAAGAAGACACTTTGCATAAATTGTGACTTGCCATAAATTCAAACTGCTGAGTAATTCTGTCAGACGGAATCATACCATTGCACAACAATGCCTGCCCCCCACACTGGCAATCAGATGAAGGCTACGCAACAGCGATTTGTTTGGGAAGCACTGTAGCATCCTGTGTACAGCTTGGATCTTTCCCTATGTGACCCTCACATTGTTGCCGACCTGAAGAAAAACAAGCATGGTGTCTGTCTGACAAGGAGGTACAAGGATAGGTACTGTTGTGGATCCATCAGTGGGTAACTGTGTTCTACAAAACTGGAATTGATCATCACGTACCCCAGTGGGATAAAGTCTTAACACATGTGGTGACTACTTTTGAATGGAACCATTCCACTGTCTTGTTGTGGTGGGTGTTCGGTTTTCATTTGACAGCCCCTTGTTCATTTCACCAGCTGTTCCAAATAGTCCTACACATTTATTACATGATTAAGATTGGGTGATTTAACAGACCATTTGAATTGCAATGGAGTATCTGAGTGTTTGTCAAATGAGGGACGTATGATTGCAGCCCTGTAGACACAGATGTTGTCATCATGGAAGATGGGAGTGGTCATTGTATACTCAACATGAAGATTCAAAAGAAAGAGCAACCTTTGGTCACCAAAAATGTTGAAATGAACATTCACAGTAATGTAAACTGAAGGGGATCACTGCTGTCAGCTGCAGCAGGACTTTATGGGGAATCAGTAGCGACAAGTGAAAATGTGTACCCGACTGGAATTCAAATCCAGGATCTCCTGTTTACTTGGCAAGTGTGTTAACCACTGTGCCATCTAGGACACAGCACTATCACAACTGCACAAACCATCATGGCATGCCTCATGGTCAATCCACATTCCCATCGAGTGTCACTTATCTGCTGACCCTGTCCACTATACTCCTGTTCGCTACGCTGAGATTGCCACAGAAGGTCGGATGCATTTGTGCATCCACTCTGAAGAAGGGGGATCCATTAACTAGCTAGTCATCTGATGAACAGACACCACACATTTGTATAACATCCACAGTAAGCTGTGTTGTTGGTCCCTTGTCATGTCATGTCATGAAAGAATACTCCCAAAATATCACAGAACAGCCTCCAGCTTGAGCTACACCCTCTACACACTGTGGTTTAAACACACCATTGGGCCATTTGTGCAGTCAACACCTAGCATCCAAATCCAAATACGATAGCTACTTTCCGCCATTGTCTCATTGTTCCAGCCGGGCCCATCCTACTCTACTACTTTCATAGAACTGAAACAAATACATACCACTTCATAACCATGAGTAAATCAGCAGAAGAGGGTCACATCACTATGTGTTCCACGTTCTGTGCCATCTACAGCACTCCAGAGTGACTAGTGTGCTCTTTTAATGGAGTATCTAATATTTTGTCTTGTGGGTTTATAAAAAGAAACAATGTTATCGAAAACAAAATCTGCTTGGACATCTTGCTGCATTAAACCATAACACTCAATGGTTGGTGGAAGAGGGAGTAGGGGCAGGGGGAAGGGGGGGCATGTATAATGTCATTTGAGCAACTCCACGACCAACTCAAATGTTCAGTGCCACCTGTGTTTTCCCCCGATTTTTCAAACAACAAGAGACTCTTCCTCTGTTGTGTAACATTGTTGCATTCTGTTGGTTCCATCCCTATTGATTCCTTTCGTTTCATATCTGTGAACTTAATTCTATTGACGCATATTGTTAAGGCAGGTCATATCCATTCTACTGGTGGTGCTATTCCCGAAGCGATGACATCTGGTTGGCTGATCATAAAACTGTGAAGAAAGTGTTAGTGCCACTGAATATCTCGTTCCAGTCTGGAAGTGGTATCATATGGACTAATAGTTTGTGTCTTTTGATTATATTTTGAAATCAGAGTGGTCATGGTTTGCTACTCGCTCAAATAGCTATGGGACTTAACAGCTGAGGTCATCAGTCCCCTAGAACTTAGAACTACTTAAACCTAACTAATTTAAGGACATCACACACATCCATGCTTGAGGCAGGATTCGAACCTGCGACCGTAGCAGTCACACGGTTCCAGACTGAAGCGCCTAGAACTGCTCGGCCACAACAGCCGGCAGTTTGCTACTGCAAAGAGTAAAAGTTTCACATGGATTTTAGGTCATTATAAATAACACATTTTGCAAAGAAAAGTTCTGTTTCTATTACGTTTCAAATAAATGCAATGCTGTAGCCTTTTTTCACAGTAAGCTCACGTACTAAATAAAAGGATGCATGCAGAATTTTCTAATGCAGGGAAAAAAGCAGTTTCACATTATATAAATTCAATCAACAATGTCTAATAATTTTTGTAATTAATTTGGTGGGGTTTCATAAAATTTGATTGCCAACTAATGATATTGTTTTCTGTTGAAGTCTCTTTAACGTCTACATCTACATCTACTTACAGACTCAAAAAGTCACTGTACGGTGCATGGCAGATAGTATCTTATACCACTACTAGTCATTTCCTTTCCTGTACCACTCACAAACAGAGCAAAGGAAAAGTGATTGTCTATATGCTTACATATGGGCCCTAATTTCTCATATCTTATCTTGGTGGTCCTTATGAGAAATGTATGTTGGTGGCAGTAGAATCACTCTGCAGTCAGCTTAAAATGTCGGTTCTGTAAGTTTTCTCAATAGTGCTCCTCAAAAAGAATGTTGTCTTCCCTGTATGGATTCCCATTTGAGATCTCAAAGCATCTCCATAACACTTGCTTGTTGTTTGAACCTACCAATAACAAAGGTAGCAGACTGCCTTTGAACTGCTCCAATGTCTTCTTTCAATCCAATCTGGTGCAGATCCCAAAAATTTGAAAAGCACTCAAGAATAGGTCATACTAGTATCCTATGTGTGGTCTCCTTTATGGATGAACCACACTTTCCTAAAATTCTCCCAATAAACTGAAGTTTACCATATGCCTTCCCTACCACAATCCTAACATACTTGTTCCATTTCATATCGCTTTGCAGCATTACACCCATATAATTCAACAATGTGACTGTGTCAAGCAGGACATCACTAATGCTGTATCCAAACATTACAGGTTTGTTTTCCTACTCATCCAAATTAATTACAATTTTCTATATTTAGACCTAGGTACCATTCGTCGAACCAACTAGAACATTTGTCTAAGCCATCTTGTTTCCTCCTACAGTCACTCGACTTCAACACATTCTCATACACCACAGCATCATCAGCAAACAACTACAGATTACTGCCCACCCTGTCAGACACATCATTTGCTTGTATAGAGAATAACAGTGGTCCTAACACACTTCCCTGGGACACTCCTGACATTACCCTTGTCTCCGATGAACACATACTGTTAACTGTTAAGGACAACATACTGGGTTGTTTCACTTGAGAAGTATTTGAGCCACTCACATATCTGGAAATCTATTCCATATGCTTGTACCTTCATTAATAGTCTGCAGTGGGACACTGTGTCAAATGCTTTTCAGAAATCTTGAAATATGGAATCTGCAGTATATCAAGTGAGAAAAGGGCAAGCTGAATTTTGCATGAGTGATGCTTTCTGAAACCATAATGATTTGGGGACATAAGGAATTTAGTCTCTAGGAAATTTATTACAGTCAGAATAAGTTCCAGAATTCTGCAGCAAACGATGTTAAGGATACTAGTCTGTAATTCTGTATCTTTTTTTTAAGACAAGGAGTCTAAATAAGTCATTTTTAGTTGGCTCTTTTGTAGGAAATATCATTTCAAAGTGTACAAAGATTTTATTTTAACTCAAGAAGTGATATGCTCTAGAGTGTAAATTTCAAAAGAAATACAATAAAATAAGATAAAATAATTAAAAAGGCTGTTTTACATAGAAGAGACCATATTTACTGGCAAGTGATTAATTTAGAGAAGAATTATCTGTACATTAAGAACAAGTTATCATTCCTTGAGAAAAGGTATTTTGTCTTGTTGTGGCTAAAATAGCCATGCTTTAGATGACAATGCAGTTGAAAAACTAATGCCAACACCAAAGAAGATGATTATGTTGTGTGCAACTATGGGCTGAAGCGCAAGGATGAGGTGAAAGTAATGTGGTTGGGAAAAAAGATGACTGGTCAATTAAACTAGGAGATCTATATTTGAATCTTACTCTGCCATACATTTTTATTTTTCATTGTTCATTAAACTGCAGGTTCAGCATTCCTGAACATATTTTACTATTTAGTTGATTACACTCCCTTTTGATTTGTTTCAGAGAATTTAATTCAACTGATAAAATAACATTTTCTAGGCTACCTGTATCTGATCAATGATCTGATCTTTATGCCAAAATATAAAACTAAATAAGACATGCAGTAGCACATCAATAAATATGAGAATTACTTGATATTTTGTTGCATAGATTATTAAGCTTGCTAGTTAGTATTCTGATCACATTATGTCCCCATATCTTATAGCCTACCAGATTGTTATTTTGCTAGTGACTGAGTAGATTTTTGTCCACATAGTCTCCCCCAGTCTGTTTTCAGGCAGTATCTAAAATATTGTGATCTGATAGTTAAATACTGGCACTGATAACTTAAAAAGGACACTACTAAATATTTTTGTACATTTGATATAGATATTTTACATTGCACACTGATATTTTTCTGGACGAAATAAGCCATTGACTATTGAATGTACCAATCCCTTTGGAGAACCACTTCATACTTATTTTTGGCACTTTTCACTCTCTACTCCAAGGGATAGTCTAGGCTGATAAGGAACTGGCATATTATAGAGCCTCACTTCTTTTATTCAAGTATGAAGCAATATGTTAATGAGGCAGAGAGGTTTTCAGATTGAGAGTAAATGGGAGGCAACTGTCAGTTCCAACATTTGCCTTTCAACTAAGAGGAACCTTCCTAAAACCTTGATCAGAACCAGGGAAGGGGATTGGAACTATTTTATAAAGTTTTGGTTCTTTTCATCCAAGTAACAGGTGAGCTGGTAGTGGAGTGAAGGACAGTGAGTCTCAATTACAGATATATGAAAGCTGGATGACTAGTTCCAGCATTCACTTTGACAACCCACGAAAAACCACATCAAAATCTTGTTTGGAACTGGGGGATTAGAATTATTTTCTGGGACAATGATGGGCATTGCCCCCAAACAAAAGTAAAATATTCAAGTGTGTGTGTGTGTGTGTGTGTGTGTGTGTGTGTGTGTGTGTGTGTGTGGACTTCTCCATCAACCCTGATGGCTCTCCTTCACTATGCCATTTTAGTAAAACAATGTGTGTATGTATGAATGAATGAATAGGCAAATGGACTATATCACTGAGACAACACAGATGCAAGTGCTGGAATTATCTTAGTGGCACCTGAATAGCAAAGTGTGCTGGAGTTCCATCCTGCTGTAACTGCATGAGTCATGGTTCCCTCATCTTTGAACACAGGTATTAATCACGTTTACAATGTGCCCAAATAAAATTTTGCATTCACATATCCTTAAAAAATATGGTATTTTCATTCACATACTCTTGTGATTATATGCTATTCCAAATTACCATCTCATAACAGCTCATACATATTTTTTCTTAGGCACAAAAACCACATCCCTCCTTTGTCAGCCATGATATATTGCACATTCATCATAAAAAAAACACTGTTGAGCAAGACTTAGATTAGAAAACAGTGCCAACAAAGTATGGCAGTCTGCAACTCATTGATACATGTTGTTTTCAGCTAATTCATCCAACAATATTTGCTAATACTGACTGGCTGCTACATCGTCCTTTGCCAATCGATTAATTTGGATACAGCATGGAAGGTCGTTGCTAGGTCAGCATACTGCTCTCCCGGTCAGTATCAGTTTTTCAGACATTGTAGCAACTACTCACCAGGTGAATCCACAATAGGCATCACAAGGCTGGGATTATCCCACGTCACGCCTTCCACGAAAGAAAAATTCCTTGACAACACTGGATATTGAATCAGGGTTCTCCACATAGTCCAACATGCTGACCACTTAGCTGTGGAGGAGAACAGGTCAGACTTTTTTTAAGCATTGCAAATATTAATTCCTGCAACATGTCAAGGAGGACATGAAGATGCACAGATCTCTGTGTGTAACACACAATGGTGCGAATACATATACACTGGATGTGTAGTTTTTATATGTAAGTATTCCAATATAAAACACACTGTTTTATCCTTGAATACCAGAATTTAGCCAGGACTGGAATTATATAGATAAGCCTGTAGCCTGAGACTTCGTTGGGGTCCTGTTTTATGAACAAGTAATGCAAATATTAGTTGTAAGGCATCTGAGAATTGATTAGTAGATAGGAATTTGTTGCTTACTTCAGTTCTTAGGTGATCTGCTTCCCATTTTTTCAGAAAAGTACAAAACATACCAAAATTATATGAGCTCACTGATAGCTCATACTTTTTTCTGGCTTGTAGAATTCCACTTGATACTTTAAAGTTTAGATTTGTCTCAAGCAGTGACAACTAAAGTATTATTCTGGTATATGACATTTGCTTCATAGACCATGGCTAACTCAGTCTTCTTCACTTGATTCTGCAATATATGCATGAAGACAATGATAGAAGACAATTTATAATTTTCTTGAAATAATTATAACAACACTTCTCTATATATGTTCCATGTATTCCTCAAATTCAATGGAATATTGTTCTCATAAGAAATATTTTCATCGTCATAATGGAATTGCAAATATTATTGACAAACTCAGAGTTCAGAATGTGAATTGACAGTTCCAAATGACAGATTGGAATATTAATTACAACACAGTATTCGTTTGTCTTTCAAAGCATATACAGTCATTGCTCCATTTCAGCATTTGTTTCAGTTATGACCAAATCCTCCAACAAAGACTGGTGGTACACTCAGTATCAATATCTGTCCACACAGGTATTTTCTCCCATAAAATTACTGTAATCACCTTCCCACATTGACAACATGCATTGTCCCTTGATACAGTGTGCTACATGAAATATGCAAAGTAGTTATTTTATTTTACCTATATTTTGCATTTAATATTATTTCTTCTCCATGTATTTTCCTCACAAGGCAACTGTAGCACATTTTTGATAATGTCCTTCAAAAACCTATTTATAAGATATATCTGTTCAAAAATATGCAGCCTTTGTGATAACACATTAGATTCTGCTTGCTGTAACCACCTAAAATAATTTTACCATTTTATCTCTGTAACCATATAGGTAATGTTACATTTTGAGGAGCACTTAGTAGTCTTAGAATTTCTTACAGTTTGAATATTGTGACTGTTGCTTCCCAAACTTTCTGTATTCAAGCCAAGCAAACTGACACTTTCTTCCATTTCCAGTAATTTTTTAATTATTATACTCAGAAACCCACTACAACTCAGGCAAGATTCTTCTGTACAAAGTTGGAGTTAGCCTGAAAACATTAAGTATTCCATCTTTACAGAAACCATCAATGGCATCTCTTCCCTCAGAATTATTTCACATATTTAATGATGTATTGCACTCTCTTTTCATAGTGATGGTCCCTCTGCGTACACCATCCTGTCATATTAATGTCTGAATAACCACATTTTGCAGTGCTGACATGCAGGGAGAGAGTCAGCAATTTTCATTGAGGTTCTGGACCGTATTGATCTGAATGTGGAGCCACTCTGACTCCAGTGTCATGGCCAGCTGTGCCAGGTTTGTCAGTGTGGACAGCCCAATTGAGGTGGTCTGACAGATTCTCGAGTGGTTGTAGTCCAGGGAATTTGGTGGCCAGGGGAGTACAGTAAATGCTTCCTGGTGCTCTTCAAACCATGCATGTACACAGTGAGTCATGTGACTTGTTGCATTATCCTGCTGGCAGATGCCATCATGCTGAGGAAAAAACAAACTGCATGTAGGGGTGGACACAGCATCAAGGATAGATGCACAGTTATGTTGATCCATTCTTCCTTCCAGAGTGATGAAATTGCAAATAGAATGCCATGAAAACATTTCCATACCATACCATAATGTTCTGTCCTCTGTCCTGGACCCATCTGAAGATTGCTGCAGAGTATTTGCCTTCAGACATTTTTCTCTCTATGGAGCATAAATTGTGATCCATCTGTCATCCCTCAGAGGAGATCCAGTTTATAGGCATGCAAATTCCAGCCTTCATTGCCAATGAACAGCAGTCAGCATGGGTGCTTGAATTAGAGACCCATATTCAGCAACATTTGCTGAACAATCATTGAGGAGACATGGTTGGTAACCCCTTGGTTCATTTGGGTGGTCAGTTGCACAACATGTGCATGTCTATTCACCCATACCCATCTCTGCACCCATCATTCATCTTTGTCATCTATGGCTCATGGGGCACCACAGTTGCCTTGGTGCTGGATCTGGACAGCACCGTTTTGCCATGCATGGTGTACTTTAACCACAGTAGCATGTGAACAGTTTACAGAGTTAGTCATTTCAGAAATGCTTCCATCCTTGTCCCAAAATCCTATGATCATGCTGTTTTGGATGCCAGATAAATTTCTCTGTTTCCATAATATAACAACAGTTGCATTGTTTTCTGTGTTCTCTTGACATACTTCACATTTCCTCCATTGCTACTGTTACCGCCTGCCATCTGTGAGTGGTTATTGCACAAAGAGATCAAACATAGGTGGTGGTCACATTAAAGTGACTGGACCATGTATACCAGTATTTATCTCCCTTTCCTCAAACCAGGTGTTCGTCCTCCTTCCTTGGTGCACTTACTCTGTTTCCTTCCATTTTGTTTAAAAATTATTCTTACTACTATCTCTCCTACAACTTCAAACTTCTTATCACTATACAAATGGAGTTAATGTGTCAAATATTAGACAATAAGCATGCAGGTGAGAAAAAGTTTAGAATGTTTAATGTTTAAAATTTGTTGGAAGTAGTTAAGTGCTCTAATTCTCAAAAACTGGATGAGTGTAGTCCTGGTATTTGTATGCCCTGAGTTATGCTACCTCACAACATATATACAATTTAGAACTTAAATACTTGTCTTATTGTGTTAAACCTGTGACATAAGATTAAACTCTTAATGAGCAGATTATGAAACTTTTTTTAATTCGATCAATAATTACATAAAATACTGACAGTTAAATTTTTGTTGCTTCTGGAAGTTGTTAAATAGGCAACTTACAACTTGAACTGGATTACCATGCACCTAATTAGTCCATTAGTAATATAAATACCATTCATTTAGTCTTTGTAAAAAATGTATATTAGGTTATCAAGCTGTTGCTAACTTTGCTGCTATGTAGTCACATAATTACCTTTTATTACAGCATTGATTTTAGCAAATAATAAATCATGTTCTTCATCCAGTGATGTTTTGCTTACCCTTCATCTCTGCTACTGCTAAGATTCTTCTACCAAAATCATGCTCCAGTGTATAGTCAAATAATACCAACTATTCTTTTTTTAAAAAATAATGTTTACTAGTATAGTGTGTTATGTCTGGGGAAACATTATTCTTTTACATTTCCATTATATGTACTTTGTGTTACTTAATTACCGAAACCATATCTCTCTTGTAAATGAACTCAAGGTCATAGCTAGAGATAGAAGAAGAAAATGCTTTTAAAGTACATAGGATTGTAGAAGCGAGGGATTGTTGTACAGAAAATAAATCATGAAGGAGTACAGTGATAAACTAAGTAATCTTATCCTTCAACACCAATACTAAGTTAGGATCACAAAATTTTATGCATTTCAGATAAATTGACATTAAATACTAATTAATGACCAAATTCATTGCAATTACATCTACATTGTCCAAAAAATTCAGTTCTATACTTACCCTATCAATCCAGCTGTAATTGTGTTCTACATTTAAATTTTTTCTCTCAGATACATTGTTTACAGACAGTATCAACAAAAAAGGTGCATTGACAAATAACCTAATCATTTGCTGAGTGTTTCATTCAACTGAACCATCAACACATTCCTCCAACATTGCAAGAGTGGAACCTAAGATTGTAGCTTCATCTGAATCTTTACTTTTGTTGTAATCTTTGGTAGCTGGAGGCGGGTAGAATGTAGTACTGACACTCTGGCAAAGAATTCCACACTTCATTAACAATATTATACATCAATCAGGTACAGAACATGTTATCACAAAACTCACAACTCAAGAAGCCATGGGAAGTGTTGTAACAAAGATGATGACTTGAGGTAACGTATCAAAAATGTTTGTAGTTGCTTCAGTCTGTATGTTGGGTGGAGTCTGTTCTGATGATCAGTGCTACTGTAGAGCCACCTCCCCATCCCCCCATCTCAAAACACTGCATAGAAAAGGGAGGTGGAAGTGTATTCCAGCATATAGTCTCATAGAATAATGGATTGGAGAGGTCTGCCATAGCAGGAGTGACGAGGTTCATCATTGGCAATTTTTTGGATGTGCCTATAATCCTAACATCAAAGCTGATATATCAGTGCAAAGGACCACATTGGGAGGACTGGAGATGGGGGATGTTGGGAACAGAGGGAGGGAGAGATTGTCATTCTTCTGTACTGTGAGCACCTAAGCAAGTCTGAGTCAATGGACCAACCCTGTTGTAGGTTTTTCCTTCACAAGAGGCAAAAATGTTCATTCCCCCATCAGAGTGCTTTGTATGGATTATTGTGTGATTGCTGAAGTGTGGTGAGGGCCGTATCATCTTAAAACATGACATGGGAGCACTTGCTTAGCCTCTTGTGGATGAAAATTGCTTGTAAACCCTGAGCATGAGGTGGGGGTATGATAATGTTGCTAATGTGGCATTGGACATTCTGTAGTAATGAAGGTAGTTCTGCAGGTGTCAGAGGTGAGGAAGGTGAAAGAAAGTGGGCTGGTAGTGTGAGCATTCACTGTACAGCATTTACAATAGTGATGACCTCATTTGTATTGGTCAGTTGTGATAGATTAGGGGCAACTTAAAAGGGAAATCCAAGTGTTTGTGAAAGCTCATGTCACTGATTAGGTTGTTATGTCTTGTAAAGAGATTGCTTTCACCCAATGGGACATGTGGTCAATGGCTGATAGAATGTATTTGTAAGCTTTGGACTCAGGTAAAGGCTGACCAAGTCCAGGTGTACATGTTGGAAATGTCCTTCTGGTACACTGAAAGTGCCTTGTGGTAGGGATGAGTGCCATACATTATCACTAAGCTGGCAAAGAATGCAGGCTTGTGTCCATTTCATGCAGTCTACTACAGTGCTCAGCCAACAAAATGTTCTCTAAGGAGACATGAGGTGCAGTAAACAGTGGGGTATGACAGATTGTGAAGGCTATCAAATATCAATTTCCTAAATGGCAACAGAATCAGTGGGAGTGATCTCCCCTGTGATGTATCACATCATAGTTCAACAAGAGTTGAGTATCTTTATTAGCTCAAGCTGTCACACAAATGACCCTCTTGTTCTTGTACATTTGCCATGTCCTAGTAGTTAATTAATGTACTGGGGGAATAGATGTGGGTTATGTAGTCTGCTATCATGTTTCCCTCTTGTCCACATACTGGATGTCTGCTGAGAAGTAGGCAATGAAGTCTAGGTGTCAGAAGCAGAGGGACGATCATGACATGCAGCTTCTTATGTTATATGTTGAAACTTGTCAGAATATAAAATCTATTAACTCTGACTGCAGGAGGGTAATAAACCAGCCAAAACTTGAGAATTTTAGGAGATTGTTCAGACACATGAACTTGATAGGTGTTTACAATAATTCTGACTCAAATAGAAAATACAAAGCATTTATTAATAAAGTTACTTCCACTTCTGAAACTTGTTTTCTCCTAAAGGTAATGCAGATCAAATAGAAGTCTAAAAATAAACCATTGGTTACACAAAGAATAAAGGTAGCATGTGGGACAAAAAGGAGGTTGTATCTGTTATCTAGGAAAACCTCTGATGTTCACATTGTAATGCAATACAGAGAATACTGGAAAAATTGAAGCAAATAATCCAAAAATCTAAGCAACTTTATTATGAGAAAAAGATAATTACATTGGGCAACAAAATAAAATCTATGTGGGATATAGTGAAGACAGAGACAGGTGGGACCAAACAGGAAGAGAAACAGATAGCTCTAAAAATAAATGAGACATTGGTAACAAGTACAGGTAGTAAACTTGTTGTAGCTCGGATTCACAGTCATAAGAATTTTTTCGAAGGACATCATCTTTCCGCCAGTGACTGTTATATGTTTGTAATGTAAGTTTGTACGTAATGTACAAATGTGTCAGCTTACATTATGTTGACATGGCTTAAAGCCATAATATCACTTGATAATGGCCTAAAGCCAAAATTTGAATAGTGCAATAAAAACTTATAATAGTAACTGGTGGAAAGATGATTTCTTTCAAAAAGGTACATGTAGTGTTGCAAATTACTTAAACAAGTACTATATTTCTTTTACTAACAGCTTGGAATTACTAGGTTCAGTAAAAATTGCAATGGAATATCTGAGACCAGTCTTTACAAATAACTCCAGTAAAAAAGGTACTATATTTCTTTTACTGACATGTTGGAATTACTAGGTTCAGTAAATAGTGCAATGGAATACTTGAGACAAATAACTCAAGTAAAATGGAAACAGCACTCTCCCAAAGAAGTAGCACCCATCACAAAATTCTTAAAATCAAAGAATTCTAATGGTTATGATAACATATCAATGAAGTTACTCAAAGAGTGCTTATGCGACTTGAGTTCTGTCTTAGGTTATTTGTGTAATCAATGTCTTATCAGCAGAACATTTCCAGAGTGGCTAAAATATGCTGAAGTGAAGCCTCTTTACAAGAAAGGGGTGAAGTGACCCCATCAAACTATTGACCAATTTCACTTTTGCCAGCTTTTTTAAAATGATTTGAAAAGGTTGCGTTCAAGTGCCTTCTTAAGCATCTGACTACAAATAATACATTGTCCAAGTCACAGTTTGGGTTCCTTAAGGATTCTGATGTAGAGAAGGCTGTTTACATATATAGTGACAATGTATTTAATTTATTAGATAACAAATTACAGGCTACTGGCATATTCTGTGAGCTGTCAAAAGCCTTTGATTATGTGAATTACAGCATTCTCTTAAGTAAAATAGAGTATTATGGTGTCACCAGAACTGCTGTGAAATGGTTTGAGTCTTACTTAATTAACAGGAAACAAAGGGTGTTGTTGTGAAATACCTGTGGAATAAGCAATCTTTCTTCACGTCATTGGGAATTAATTACATGTGGCATTTCTCAAGGTTCCACCTTGGGTCTGTTGCTTTTTCTTGTATACATTAATGACCTCTCATCTGTTCATTTCCAGATGTTAAGTTTGTTTTGTTTGCAGATGACGCAACCATTGCAATAAATAGAAAGTCAAATACAGATTTAGAAATGGCTGCTAATCAAATTTTCTCTGATATTAATAAATGGTTGAAAGCTGATTCACTGGTAGGCAGACATATAAATAGATCAGGGGCACAACCATGGGAACCAGGATGGCTGCTTCCCATGCAAACCTTTTCATGGGTCACTTGGAGGGGGCTTTCCTGAGGTTCATAAGCCTTCAGCCTCTGGTTTGGTTTAGGTACATTGATACGTTTGTCATATGGACTCATGGTGAGACTGACCTGTTAAAATTCCTGGTACCTCTAAGTACTTTCTCCCACTTAAATTTCACATGGTCCAATTCAGAATCCCATGCCACTTTTCTTGATGTTTATCTCATCCTCACAGAAGTCCAGCTACACACTTCTGTCCATGTTAAATCTACTAAAAACAACTGTCCTTACATTTTGACAGTTGACATCCTTTCCATGTCGAACATTCCCTCCCATACAGCCTTGCCATTTGAGGCAAATGTATTTGTTTGGATGCAGGCTCTTTACAACAATACATCACCGTTCTTACCTCAGCCTTCACTGGATGTAATTACCCCACCAGCCTAGTTCAAAAGCAGATTTCCCAAGGCATATCCAATACTGATACTGCTGATCCCTCCAAAAAACAAATTCAGAGCACACCACTTATCACTCAGCTTTATCCTAGTCTAGAACGTATTAATCAGTTATTTTGACAAGACCATGACTTCGCAAAATTGTGCCCTGAAATGTGATAAATTCTGTCTGAGATTTTGCCCACCACACCTAGAATGACTTTCCATCACTCTCCCAATCTCCACAATATCCTAGTCAGACACTATGCTCCTTCTGCACCCATCTCCATACTCTATGGCTCCTACCCCTGTAACCATCGCCACTGCAAGACATGTCCTATGCACCTTCCTATCACCACCTATACCAGCCCTGCAATTGGCAAAACATATACTATGAAAGGGAGAGCCACCTGTGAAATGACTCATGTCATATACCAGCTTTTATGTAAACACTGCTGGCCTTTTACATTGCCATGACTACCACCAGGTTATTCATTAGGATGAATGGGCATAGACAGAGGGTGTATACCAGCAAAAAACAATATCATGTTGCAGAGCATACTCTATAGCAAGACAGTTGTGACCTCGGTGCCTGTTTCACGACACGTGCCATCTGGATGCTTCCTGAAGACACCAGTTTCTGAGGACTCCACAGCTAGGACCTAGCACTGCAACACATCCTTGGTTTTGACACCTACTGGGCCTTAATTTATGTTAATTTCTACTATCGCAGCATTTCTTCACTCTGTTTTAGTTTTCTACACCTTTCATTTTCTGACGTCTCTACGTTTTGCCACCCCCCCCCCCCCCCCCCCCCCCCCCCCACCACCTCTGTCACATACAACCCACTTAGCCTTTCACTCTTATTAACTCATCTCATGCACTATGTTTCAGTAGTATCTCTGTCTTGCGTATTACCCTTTCTACCACCTCTCTCAGGTTTTTGAATCTCATCCAGTGCAGTCCACACTAATCAGTCTTTTCTTCTAATCCCATCCAGTAAATCTCCCATAATACAGAGTACTAGGCGACTTTTCCAAACTCTGCCCCTTTTCCTAAATGTCTCCAGTTCCTTTTCCTTCATTCCTTCTGCTGGAAGAAGAAGTCACTGGTCCCAAAAGCTTTCATAAGTAAAATCTTTTTTATATGAGTGATGTCTTGCTGCCACTTGGTCAAAAGGTTTTCTTATCAATCCAATTAGTCAGAAATTGATTACCTTTACAGTTTAAACAGAGTTTGGAAGACTTTTTGGTTGGGAACTCCTTCTGCTCTGTAGATGAATATCTTAGCTGGGACTGTTAGATCAGCTTAAGTAAGAACGTCTGTTAGATTTCAGTTTTGGCAGCACTTGGCCACAACAGTCAAAATTAGGTATTTTGTGTATGATAAACTTATGAAAAGTACACAACTATGTTTCAGTCTGACAGTGCATTAATTCTGTAAATTTTAGCAGTTCCAGTTTACTGTAATGTATTCACATATCTTGACAGTCTCCAGACAAATGACCAGGGAAGTGAGTATTATACTGAAATGTATTGTTTTTTTGTGTTATACATTCTGACTTGTTCCCCATCCATAAGAATCTTTCTCATTTTTGAGGTTATGGAACAAAAAGTAATCTAATCTAATTTATTGTAATAAATCCTGACTAGGGTTGCAAATGGTTCGTACCAAGAGGGGGTGGTCAGTGAAAAGTGTGAAGGGGCAACCCTCCATGTCGTCCCTCAAATATTTAAGTGCCTTGCAGAGTGCAAATAGTTCAGTTGTATGCTGACCACAGCCTCTGTGCTCCATTTAATTTAAATGAGAAATGCAGATATTGGTGTATACCATTCACTACTTGCTGTTAGACCACACTGATGGTGGTGTCACTAGTATTGGCAGTGAGTAACAGGTGGACCATTATCGAGGGGTGAGTCAAGGTCACAGCCCTCTGTAATG
This sequence comes from Schistocerca americana, assembly GCF_021461395.2. Classification (NCBI taxonomy): domain Eukaryota; kingdom Metazoa; phylum Arthropoda; class Insecta; order Orthoptera; family Acrididae; genus Schistocerca; species Schistocerca americana. The sequence continues at coordinate 231,009,231 of NC_060123.1, forward strand.
ACTGTTTGACATCACAGCTTGTGACATTTCTTCTGACGATGGAACAGCTTGGTTGCCTCTGGTGTTATTTCCGGGAAGGGCATTGGTGAGGGATGCTTGGATTTCAGCTACTGGCACTATGTGATGCCAGTAAAAATTGATCATTCCTAAGAATCTGCACAGCTCCTTGTAGATGGTGTGCTTGGGAGTGAGCTGAATGATTTCCATCCTCTCTTCTGTTGGCCTGATTCCTACTGATGAAATGGATTGGACTAGAAATTTTTTGTTCTGTTGATGTACTGTAAGTGGCATTTTTAGTATTTACAATAATAGCTAGCTGTTCTCATACATAGAAAACCTGTCAGATGTGGTCTTCATGTTCTTTGGGTACAGGAGAAAGTATTAGCATGTTGTTCAGGTAGGGGAAACAAAATGGGAATGATCATTGCTGCATCTGAGCCATGTTTTTTAATTTGAATGGCATGAACAGATATTCCAATAACCCAAAGGAGATGATAATGGGGGCAGGATCCTTACACCCAATAATGAGTGTGTAAAGTCCTGAATATTAGGTACTAGGTAATGGTCAGGGATTTTCTGAGCATTGAGTGCCCTATAGTTCCCAACACCTGCAGGCTAAATGTATTGGTGAAACACAAGGATAATTTGCTTGCTAAGTAACACATTTATTATGGCTCTGGTGATTTGTAATTTGTCCAGGGAGAGGGGTGTTATTTGTGAGGGATTGGTGGTCACTCAGTTGTTTCGCTTCTGTGTACCATGTCACCTATTTTGTCATAACAGGGTGGAGGATGGTCGATATTGGGGATGGAGGTGGGAAACATGGATATTGTAGTTGCTTGTTGCACAGATACTGCTTGCACTGTCACTTGTTTCATTGGTACTAAATTGTTTGTGCATAGTGGTTGTCAAAGGGAAGTGTTTGCTGATGGCAAGGGTTGATGCCCACAAAGACTTGAGCAGGTCAGTGCAGTGGTGGTGATATGTATGTGTGTTGCCATTAGTGTCCATGGAGTCCAAGGTGAGCAATGTCTAGTTCACTAACTCACTGAGGTGATGATATTCATTGTCATCAGCTGGCAGTGAATCTCTGCACTCTAGTACATAGGTCCTCCACCATATGCCATATGTCTGCTGGTTATGTGTGCCATGGCAGTAGTTATTCCAGAGTAGCAATAGGACAAGCTTGAAGGCACCCAAGTTGTGGTTTTGCCTCCAGTAACTGGTTTTGTCATTCATCCAATAACCTCTGAAGAGACGAATTTTCCTCTTGTGATGTGAGGTGTTACAGTTTATGGCTTACTGACAATTGATTATTGGTCAGGGAATGTTTCAGTGTGAGCCTGCATAGCAATGAAAGGTAGATGGGTTCTTGTTGTGGTTTACCTGGCATTGATAGTCATCTGATCGTACACCTGTTGGTGACATTATTTGATCTGTAGCATAGTACACCTTTCCATAAATGAGGGTAAGGTGGAAGTGACACATAAAATTGATTCTAATCAAGGGTTCATTCATATCAGCATGTAGGAATGTTGATGTGAAATTTTGGTCACCGTAGAGGTCACTGTTGTAGATGATGGTTCTGTAAGTTACTATAATTGGTCCATTTGTAACCTTGGTTGTAGTTGCAGTATCATGTCTATGAAGGAGGAAAGTGATGTTCAGAACCAGGCTGATTTTGAAGTCTGAGTCCACAAAAAAGTGCCTTTTGGTGTGGCAATCATGCACATAGAGCCAGGCGTTGTAGTTTATTGATGGGTGAAACAAACTAATTTGGTTCTCCAGTTGCAGTGAGTAGTGAACTTTGATAACACCATGGCTTCTGATGATCAGTAAATGTTGCAGGGTGGAGAGCAATTGTGAGTGGTGCTGCTGAAATGAGAGTGGAACCAGTGCCACCACATGCTGAGTTGCCTGTTGTCTGTATCCTGTATTGCAGGTAGTGTCACGCAGTCTGTTCTCATCAGCTGGGTGTTGTGGAGAGTGTTTGACTAGTGTTGGTGACATGCTGTGGTGCCATCAGGCATCATCAGGTAATTCCAGTAGTATTTGAACGTGGCCTGGTGGATATGAAAAACAGTGAAACATCGGTTATTAATTAGGGATCCACAATGGTCCATTAAAGTCTCCATGACTGCAATGGTGGTCATCCATTTAATAATTCTGAGTGAATAGCTTGAAGTATTTGTTAACCAGGGTCTTGCATAGTCTCAGAAGCAAAGTTATTTTGGCTGTCTCCACCTTGTTGAATTTAGATGGAGATAATATGATGTCACTGGTTGTGCTAGTATACTTGCCTAAATGGCACAGCAAAGCTGAGTACTTCAGTGCATCATCAAATGCATTGTGTGCAGTGAGTATTGATTTGGTGAGGATGGACCAGGCATAGGGCTGATCTGCAAAGAATAAAGGCAGTTTCAGAGGCATGCATGACACTGTCAGACTGTCATAAAGAAAGTGTCCATCGGGCACCAATGATTGATCTGGGGGTATCGACACCTAGAAACCCACTGATAATCTGTGATGTGGTAGAAAGACTGGAAATGTTCTGGTGTGGATCAGGCAACCAAGCTCTGCTGATAAGTAAAAATGGATTCATCACCTGAGAGCCTGACTTAATAGAACAAGTCCCAGTATGCAGGTTGAATAAGTGTTGCTGTGTGTGAACACTGGGACATAATGGGAGAGCGAGGCCACTTATAGTTGACAAATCCAGTTGCTCCATAGGAGGTGAGTTGATCAGGTCTGTTGTGGGATGTAGTGAAGGGTGCCTTACTGGGGGGAGAGTTTTGTGGACACATGTGGGAGAGTGAAAAAATTCAGTTTTGCTCACACTTTTGGGTTTGACATGTTCTGTATCATTTGTTGCGCTGTATATCCATGCTGAACACCGTCAAGGATACACTGTGGTCTGGGGTCACCAATGTGGGAATCCTTGGTAGGCAGCTGTGGATAAAATGACATACTGACTTTCTGGCTAAGAATCCCACATTTTATTTTCACTATTATACATCTGCCAGATACAGAGCATGTTACTGTGAAACACACAACTCAAGGAGCCAGTGGGAACTGTTGGAATTAAGACCATAAGTTTAGGTTACAGATTAAAATAATCAGTATCTTGGTCAGAGTTGATCCTGATCACTGATGTTGCCACACTTTGCTTTAAAACATTAAATCGTACTCTACCATCTGAAATTTGTTTGAATACCTCAGTAAATTCCTTAATCTGCTTTATATCCATATTCACTTCCCTAAGCTGTTCATTTACCTCATTTCTCAATAAATGTCTGTGCTTAATTAAGAATCATTCATGAGCATTGTTTGGCAGAAAGACAAACGTAGTGTTACACATAACTTCACTCACCTAGGAGCAGTGATTTAGTTGTTATGAACTGCAAAGCTTTTGCTGCTATACTGGATTTCTTCTTCTTCTTCTTGCGTTATGGTCTCTGTAGGACCATGGGTAGCCCCTTCGTGGACTATATTTTCCTCTTCTTCTCCCAGAACCTCTTCATTCTTTATCTTCTTCTCTCCCGCTCTTCTTCCAAGATCTTCAGTTTCCATTTCTCCTGGCGGCTCCACTGGTGAACAATTAATTTTATGGTTTAGAGTTTACCCCGTTTATTTAAAGTCAGTTCTGATTACCTCTATCCCAACTTCTCATCAGTTAAGTCCAACTAAGGACCAGCTCTTACAGCATGATACATAGTGTGCTAGCATACAAAAGAGGAAACTGAGGCAGACTCAGATAGAATCTGCACACCTGTTTTGTTGGCCAGCATGACTGTAATTTTTAGATGATTTCTCATGCTCATTTGGATAAATGCCATATCAATCTCCAATTCACTTCTCAGAAATCACAGTACATTATCAATTAAAATATGTTAACACATAAATAGAGTTCCTACGATGAGCAGACAGACATAAATTTCTTCCCTTATATTAAGTTAAAACTGTGGTGACAAGGGAGACATTCAGAAACTAAGTTAAATAACTGCCAAATAATGAAATGAAAGGTGACCAACGCTAGAAAGTAGTAGACTGAGCATAGATAAAAGTGTTTTGACATCTCTTACATTTGTATATTACTTTCACATGGTCTGTAGTCAAAGGTATTCAGTCAGTTGCTCCATTCTTTGTTGAAGTTCTTCTGGATCTTAAGCAAAACACCAGTATCACCTGAAAATCAAAAAGAGGTCAGACAAAACCAATTTATCCTCTTATTTTCATCTGTCAGTTTAGTTCTCTGAAGACCTCTTACAAGGCTTCAGAAAATAATTCTGATGAAATGGAGTTCCCTTCACTAATTTCTTTTTCAATTCTGAAGTTTAGATGCTCTTGTAATCAAATTTTGTATAGTCTGTTGTACTATACTCACTTATAAAGAGACATTGGTCTAGTAAAAAGTCTAAAGCTTTTCTAAACAATTAGTAAGGATTTTTCTAAAAACTCTGTATACCCCTAATAAAAGACTAATAGGCCTATAGTTCTTCACATCTTCACTACTCTCTTTCTTGTCAATTATAAAAATGAAAGCATTGTTTGAACTATAAAGCTTCATCCTTGTATGCTGAAATTCTGTGAACAACTATGAAAGGTTTGCTTTTGCCTCATCTGTCCTTGCTTTTTTCATTTCAACTGTTTTCAGTCATATCCAGGGCTCTTTCCTCATTCCTTTCATCAGCTGCCTGCCCTACTTCTTGTAATGCTTTCAGAGTGTATCTACTATCACTGTCTATTCTCTCAATGTCCATTTCTTTAGGTACTCTATACATACTTCAGAAAAAATTTCAAATGCCTGTGGTATTGTCTACCAGTTTGTGTACATACACCACACTAATCACAAAAGGAGTAAATAGTCTCAAATTTACTTGGAAGTTTCACTGATGTTCAGGCTAGTGAATGTTCCTGATGTACAGAATGGTTCTACTGTCTTAAGGGAGCATTATACAATGCTATGCATAAGCCTTAATAATAGCATCAGCTGTTTAAGACAGGGTTTTACCAGGCAAGCACCAATTACACACAGGGAGTCAGCATGTATTCCAAAAATAAATGAATAAACAAGTTAAACAAAAAATTGTAGAAATAAATAAATAACTTTAGTTGACAAAGTAGGAAGGATATTTTTGGATTCTACATACTGTTCAAACTAAATCATAAAAAGATGCGTGGATTTGTTTCAAATTATTAATAAAAGTATATGAGCTCTGACAATGGAAAGTCCAGTATGAAAAAATGATAATATTATGAAAAGGATAGATTGCTACTCATCATACAGTGGAGATACTGAGTTGCAGACAGGCACAACAAAAAGCATAAGCTTTCAGTCAGAAGGCCTTCTTGTGAAATAGACAACATACACATACATGTTCACACAAATGCAGCTCACACACACAACTACTGTTTCTGGCTGCTGAGTTCAGTCTCTTCAGGCACCAAGCCTCAGCAGCCAGAGACGGTTATATGTGTGTGAGCTGCATTTGCATGTGTGTGTGTGTGTGTGTGTGTGTGTGTGTGTGTGTGTGTGTGTGTGTGTTGCCTATTTCAGAAGAAGGCCTTCTGTCTGAAAGCTTACATGTTTAGTGGACTTTTTCTTGTGCTAGTTTGCAATTTAACATTTGAACTACATAGTGGGTATCAATCTATCCATTTCATACTAGTGTATGAGTCCCCATGCTTAAAGTCAGGAAATGAAATAATAGCTGTGTGCAGTGAAGTTTTCATAAAGAGCTTACATAGATTCTCTGGTTAGATCATCTACAGTGAAAACAGAACAAGAAACTAAGCCATGGCTTTGCTGTAATGTTAAAGTCCATCAATGATGCTGCTTTACCACCTGCAAAAGTTCATCATGAACAAAGCTACCAGTCATGTAACTTTACACCACATGAAATCAGTATGAAAATGTATTATTCCCAACATACTGCTCAAAATTCTATCATGCATAAAATTTCAAAATACCAGAACTGTGTGGTTAACTTGTTGCCTAGAAACTAAGTTCAACAACAACCACAGGTAGGTATAGACTCAGTGTTTCCCACCAACTGCTTCAGAATCTCACATGACACATGTGCCATGGAGTGTTTTTTTTATAATTTTTTATTACTTTTCATCCCATCCTCTTATGGAGGGAGATGGACTGTTTGAAGGCTTTCAATCAGTGTGTTACATTATTCTCTTCATACCTTTATAGCTATTTCTGTGAAGCTGAGTGGGTTCTTATGTATCCCAATTGGGATTTTTTTTGTTGAGGGTATTATTAAGGAAAATTATTTATTCACCTTACAGCCATGAAAAACCTCATAAAACCCTAAGCAGAGGTCGCCACAAAATGTTTGAAAGCCACCTATTTATAACCTTGTGGATCTGTACTATGTTAATACTAGAATGGTGGAGTTTCTGACATTCCTAAAATGGTGGTGAGGGGTCATTTTGACCCCACATGAAATATTTTCATATTTGGCTTAAACAATTATTTTTTTAGTGTTTGTCAATCTATATTTCATTTCTAGTAATCACAGAAATTATTCACAATTATAAATAATAATTACTAACTTATTTGAACAACAATGTATCATACAAATTTATTGTTGCTACTGCTAAACAGTTTCTTAACTATAGATTTTAATTTATTAACTATTCATACAACCTTCTAGATACATTTACTATATTTTGTCCATTTTACTCTCACATTTTTCACTGGTCTTGTTGGCTTTGCAGAGGTTAATTTGGCACTTCCTCTGCGTTCTACATGATTTCAGCCCCATATCCTCTTCCTTTGCCTGCTGTTCTTGTTCTTTTGTTCCCTTGAGTTCATTTACCAGTTCAAGTATGAACTTCTTCCTTTCCATTTTCTTGTTCATTACTATGTTATAGATGACCCATGCATTTATTGCCACCATGTCCAGTACGTGTAGAAGACACACATTGGCCATCTCCTACATGCAACTTTTGTTGTATATTTACAGGCCATTTGATCAACTACACCCATCCTGTACTTTGTTGCATTGTAGAACGTTGCAGTTTTAGGTTTTTTCTTTCCTTCCTTGCTTATTGCTACTTCGGCTTCCAGGGTACTCAAACAATGACATTTTTATTCTTCATTATTTGGTATACAGTCAAGGTGCAGTCTGTGTTGCCACTATTGTGCAGTATTGAGGTGGAGTGTATTTCAGCATTCGGCTTCCTTACTTCATCGGGAATTCCATGGTGGATCTTGTTCACTCTACCAACTAATGAAGTTTTCTTTTCTTTGAGTTTTTTTAGCAAGTTGAAGAGGTGAAAAGAAGTTGTCTGTGGTCACATTTCTTTCCTGATTTACAAATGGCTTCATGGACCCAGAACGACGTACTCTCCAAGTGGTTGTTTCTCTCTATGCATGTTCTCTTTGCTAAAGTACGGGAAAGCACTACATATACTTTTCCATTACATCAACAGCCAACCAGAATTTGAGGCCATGTTTGTCTGGTTTGTTGGATATGAATTGAGTAAACCTGCATCTTGCTTTACTTCAAACAGTTGCTCATCAATGGTTATATTTTCTCCAGGGTAGTAAGCAAAAATACTGTTTTCAATGAATTTTCCCCAAATTTCAGATACAAGAGTGGCTGCCAGGCATTCAGTGCAGTTTGATTTTTCATCAAAATGGAGAAATCTGAGAAGCTCCTGAAATCTACCCCATGGCATAATGTCCTTGATAAAAGCAGGCCCCCAAGAGAGTGACCAGAGAACCAAGTGAGACAGTGCAGTCACTGCTTTTTAGTACTTTTTGAGAAATTGGTTCTGAGTATTTCTTCATGAGATGTAGCATTGCTTGATCAAAAATAAGATGGAAGACACTGATGACAGAGCTGTCTACTCACTGGCAAGCATAAGCAGTGGGGCTTTCTCTCTCCTTCAGAGCATTACAGCTGACCACCTTCCAGAAGATGAATAATTTCCAATGTCCCACGAGGTTCCATCCCTTGAAATAATCTTTGTAGATGCTTCCAACTGTGCCTGCTTGGGTGGAAGAGGTGGCGGTTGACATATGTCAGCATCTGAATCCCCTTCCACTAATCACTCCTCCTTCACAATGTCTTCATCTTCACCTGTGTCAGGTACATAATCATCATCTTCATCAGTGAAGTCAATTTCTGATTCAGCTTCAGAATTCTCTAAGAGGTTTAACACTTCTTCATCAGAAACTCCACACTTGACAATACATGGCTGAAAACATGTTTCATGGTCAAAGACTGCCTGAGTGACACAACATAAGCTGTGGCAGACTGGAATAAAATGGTTCAAATGGCTCTGAGCACTATGGGACTTAACTTCTGAGGTCATCAGTCCCCTAGAACTTAGAACTACTTAAACCTAACTAACCTAAGGACATCACACATACCCATGCCCGAGGCAGGATTCGAACCTGCGACCGTAGCGGTCGCGCAGTTCCAGACTGTAGCGCCTAGAACTGCTCAGCCACCACGGCCGGCAGACTGGAATATATATGTGCCAAGTTGCAACAATGAGCAGCAACTGCTCTGCATTACTGCTCACTGTTGACACTGTATTGTTGGATAACTTACTTATATTTAGAAGCCAAATTACAGTTGGGTCAAACTGACCCCTTCTGCCGTTCTAGGTATACTGGATGAAATGTCAAAGAAAATTAAAATATTTTGTAAACACTAAAACATCTTCAGAAAGAGCAGAAAAAATTAGAAAAAGTCATATAAATTCATTAACAAAGAAAATGAGCTTTTTATTTTTTTTATTTATTTGTCCCATAGATTAAATCAGTACAATGGCTTGTACAACTGATATGGGATAAGTCAGTACAAATATACAGTTTACAGGAGTCTAAAACAGTAAACAAGAACACAGAAGAATGATTATTTTACATTACCTACAAATTATGTTACTTAAAGTTACAGCTTTACAGAGAATTGTTACATGATGTGGCAAAATTGACTTAATAACATTCAGCTTTGGTACATTATCATGCACTAAGACAATTTTGATTCCAAATATTCCTGGATGATATAAAAGCAGTCTTTTATTAAAAGAGATTTCACCATCTGTTTGAATTTATTTATTTCTTGGATTTCTTGTACAAAAGTTGGAAGATGGTTATATAATTTTATTCCCACGCACTTGACACCATCACTGTACAGTCTTGTTGAGTGGGGAAGTATTCTTAGAGAGGTTTCTGATCTTGTGTCATAATCATGGTAATCCATATTTTTACTAATTTTTTGGTAAAGAATAATAGTTCTAGTATGTATTGGCATGGGAGGGGCAAAATATTTAGTTTCTTAAATAATGGTTTACAAGTGTCTCTTTGTTTTTTGAACATAATTGTTCGTGGTAATCCATATTTTTGCTAATTTTGTTGATACTTTTTTTGGTAAAGAACAATAATTCTACACTCCTGGAAATGGAAAAAAGAACACATTGACACCGGTGTGTCAGACCCACCATACTTGCTCCGGACACTGCGAGAGGGCTGTACAAGCAATGATCACACGCACGGCACAGCGGACACACCAGGAACCGCAGTGTTGGCCGTCGAATGGCGCTAGCTGCGCAGCATTTGTGCACCGCCGCCGTCAGTGTCAGCCAGTTTGCCGTGGCATACGGAGCTCCATTGCAGTCTTTAACACTGGTAGCATGCCGCGACAGCGTGGACGTGAACCGTATGTGCAGTTGACGGACTTTGAGCGAGGGCGTATAGTGGGCATGCGGGAGGCCGGGTGGACGTACCGCCGAATTGCTCAACACGTGGGGCGTGAGGTCTCCACAGTACATCGATGTTGTCGCCAGTGGTCGCCGGAAGGTGCACGTGCCCGTCGACCTGGGACAGGACCGCAGCGACGCACGGATGCACGCCAAGACCGTAGGATCCTACGCAGTGCCGTAGGGGACCGCACCGCCACTTCCCAGCAAATTAGGGACACTGTTGCTCCTGGGGTATCGGCGAGGACCATTCGCAACTGTCTCCATGAAGCTGGGCTACGGTCCCGCACACCGTTAGGCCGTCTTCCGCTCACGCCCCAACATCGTGCAGCCCGCCTCCAGTGGTGTCGCGACAGGCGTGAATGGAGGGACGAATGGAGACGTGTCGTCTTCAGCGATGAGAGTCGCTTCTGCCTTGGTGCCAATGATGGTCGTATGCGTGTTTGGCGCCGTGCAGGTGAGCGCCACAATCAGGACTGCATACGACCGAGGCACACAGGGCCAACACCCGGCATCATGGTGTGGGGAGCGATCTCCTACACTGGCCGTACACCACTGGTGATCTTCGAGCGGACACTGAATAGTGCATGGTACATCCAAACCGTCATCGAACCCATCGTTCTACCATTCCTAGACCGGCAAGGGAACTTGCTGTTCCAACAGGACAATGCACGTCCGCATGTATCCCGTGCCACCCAACGTGCTCTAGAAGGTGTAAGTCAACTACCCTGGCCAGCAAGATCTCCGGATCTGTCCCCCATTGAGCATGTTTGGGACTGGATGAAGCGTCGTCTCACGCGGTCTGCACGTCCAGCACGAACGCTGGTCCAACTGAGGCGCCAGGTGGAAATGGCATGACAAGCCGTTCCACAGGACTACATCCAGCATCTCTACGATCGTCTCCATGGGAGAATAGCAGCCTGCATTGCTGCGAAAGGTGGATATATACTGTACTAGTGCCGACATTGTGCATGCTCTGTTGCCTGTGTCTATGTGCCTGTGGTTCTGTCAGTGTGATCATGTGATGTATCTGACCCCAGGAATGTGTCAATAAAGTTTCCCCTTCCTGGGACAATGAATTCACGGTGTTCTTATTTCAATTTCCAGGAGTGTAGTATGTATTGGCATGGGAGGGGCAAAATATTTAGTTGCTTAAATAATGGTTTACAAGTTTCTCTTGTTTTTTGAACATAATTGCTCTGACTGTCTTCTTTTACAGTTTGAATATCTTAATTGATTCAGAATGTTGGCCCCAGAAGATGATTCCGTAGTTAAGTACAGAGTGAAAGAGTGCATGATACACTGTGGTTAGGGTACTTGTGTTAGTGACATTCCTTATTGATCTAATCATGAAGCATACTTTACTAAGTTTTGTGTTGGTAACGTCAATGTGCCTTTTCCATGTGAGCGTATCAGTAATAGTGACCCCCAAAAATTTTATTTCATTTTCAAGTTTAACATTATTTTTTTCCAGTGATATAGTTGGTAGTAATGGACTTATGTTTTGGGCAGTGTGGAAGGTTATTCCAATTGTCTTTTTTGCATTAAGAAGCAGCCTGTTACTTAGAAGCCATCAACTTATTTGATCTGTGGTCCTATCTATATTAGATTGGAGAATTTGTTCAGGTGCAGATATGAGTACAGAGGTGTCATCAGCAAAACAAAAGGGCTTTTGTGTCTGGTAGGCTGTGAGGAAGGTCATTTTCATTTATGTAAAGTAAGAACAGCAAGGGGCCCAGGACGGAGCCTTGGGGAACGCCTTGCTTTATGGTATGTATGGAGGAAAGTACAGTGCTTAGTTTCATTTAATTCGACATACTGCTGTCAATCTTCCAGATAGCTTTTAAACCAGTCATAGCCATTTCCTCTTATTCCATAGGAATGCATCTTTTGCAAAAGTATACTATGATTAACCATGTCAGACGCCTTTGTTAGATCTAGGAAGATACCTATGGCTGGGAGTTTTTTGTCCACAAGCTCCAGTGCATGATCTAGAAATTCTTGTATTGCATCAGTTGTAGCTTATTACAGTGGCCATCATTTAAATTCTGTTTTGTTAATTTGATACATACTAAAAGGAGTGCCACTCCACACAGCTCTTTTTCCGATGTTACAAACCATTTTCACATAAATATTACATCAAGTATAAAACTATGATATGGTACCATAGTGCACAATTGATTTAAATAATAAATACGAGAAAATATTACTACACAAAGAAATATTATATTTCTGATCAGAGCACGCTTCCCTACTCTTTTACATGGCATTATTGGCATACATATAAAACTCACCAAATTCAATACATGAGCGGTCAACATAAAAATTTTCTGGGTTGATATCGTGTCATTTTGTATAAAACTACTGCTTGAGGAAACCAACATTTTGGCTAAGGTTACAGCGGCCTTCTTCTGGGTCTACTGGTGCGTTCTAACTATGCATTGTCCCTTATATTTTGTTATTGCTGTACACTGCACATGCCATTGCACTGTCTATCAGCTCTTATATTATGTGCTATTATTGGTGGTCACCAGCAAATGAGAAGTTGGTTCCTGTTTACCAAATGCTGGACATAGGCCCCATGGCGACAGTTACTCACTGGTAGTGCCCACGCCTCATTTTTTTAATATAGAGGTGGAGCCCCTCCACGCCCACACTGGCATGATGGCCAACACAAAAGGTCTACTGCCATCTCTGCGTATGGCCTCATGTTGACAGTGCAGTCTTTAGGGCCCTGATTGCTGGCAGCTAAGATGTGACAACCCTGAGTCCATCCACTCTATTCATGTTCTTAGGGTGTTTAAGTATTTCAATGGCCTCTCTAATTTATACATTCCATCATGACTGGCTGCTTGGCCAACAAACAGGCTCCACTGAATTTTATTTGTTTTCCGCAATCTTGCCGATGTTCTACCACTGCAGATTTGTTGTGTTGCCTTAGACAAATATGGCGCCCATGTTCCCAAATGCGCATTGCTATTGGCTACTTATTCCTAGTAGAGCCTAGCACATCTGCAATCCTGCAACCACTATACAAGACAGGTTGCACCCCAACCCAGCGAAGGTGTTTGCCTATTCGGTCAGTGACATTTTTCACATAATATAAGTACACTGCTGGCTGCACTTTGTCTATTTCTTCCTTATCTTGCTTACTTATATTCTTTGACAAGGCTATGCGGATCGACTTATGGCTGTAGATATTGGCTAGAAATATTTTGCATAGCGTTTTAAGCTCAGGTGTTATGTTTTGAGCATCACTTAGGCATTGCACACAGATGGGTTTTCTCCAGCAATAGTTTTGTAGAATATGACTTGGTACCATACCCACAAAACTTTTATGTCAACTGACTCTGCTCGTGGAAGCCTACGCAATTAAGACATGCCCAGTTTAACTCAAGACTTGCTTAAATAAAACTGAATTATACTTAATTTAACACTGAAGCAGCCTACCTATCTAAACTTATATTCATGATGGTTAAGACAAAGGACATTTCTGTTATCTTCATAATCTTCATAATATGTATAATTGTAGAGAGCAATCAATTTTGCTCAATTTAATTAAAGTTTTAATTAAAGGCTTAATGTTATGGATTCATTTAAGCTACAAACAATTGGCATTATTATGTATTCACTGTATGGGTCCAGCTTCCATCCAACATATTGTTTGTGATTGTAGCAGTTTTGGTTTACCAGTAGTGTAATTTAAAGTATTTTTGCAATCATTGCTCACAAAAAAATCACTCAGTTAAAAAGTAGATTTTGTTCAGTGTCATGCACTGTACTTATGACTTCAAGGCACACAATTTGATATCATCATTTATTGTGTAGTTCCAGAAGACTATTTTTAATATTTTTCTGTGTAAAACCTTCAGTTATATTTCGTCAGTGGCAGAAGGCGAATCTGCAGTAATTAATTTTCCCATTGCTGACTTGGTCATTAGATCCCTCTCTAGGATTTTCAAGGCCATTATCTCTACTGAATGCTCATTATTTCCTTGCTACTGAATGCTCATTATTTCCTCACATTCTGTTCATGCTGAGCTCCATTGAGCCAATAATGCAAAATTACATACTTCAATTGCTAAGACCTCCTTCACCCCCAAGCCAGGAGCCATCCAGGCTTGTAAATTCACAGTTCATTCTAACCTAGCCTTCTATCATCATAACTCCTGTGATTTGATGCCTCATTCTACTTTCTGACATTTCCTTGTAAACAATTCTACATAATTTTATTTAGTTCAGTTAATTTTCAACATCTGTTACCATTTCTTAATCATCGACTGCCTTGCATACTCAGATTCATTTTGTTTGCTCCTCAATGCTCCTGCAACATTTTTTGTTGTTTCCAGTACAATACTGGACAAAACACCATTTATCATATTTAAGCTAATGGTTTCTTCATTCTCTAGATGCTTAACCTATTTGCTAATTTTAATTTTATTTGGTTTTCCAGCTCATTTACACCTAAATTTATTAAGCCCAATTAAATGGGAGTTTAGCTTAGTGAGTTTAGTTCTTTCTGACTTTGTGTCTAATTTTATTTTGCATCTTACTAGTCCATGGTCACTTGAAAACCTGAACTCGTTCAAAACTAACACATCCTGCATAATTCATTTGTTGTTTGGCAATACACAATCAGCCTCAATTTTAATTCTGTGTGACCCTTCCATGTCCATTTTCTGTCTGGGGTCTTCTTGAAGAATATGTTAAGATTTGACATTCAGTTTTTCTCAATGAATTCCATTACCATGTTCCCTGTACCATTTCTTGTATAGAATCTGAAGTTTCCTACTGAAGAATGTTTGGCATTGCAGTCAACCATTACTGTTATATAGTGTGAATCACTTTTCTTTTGGTAAACATAAGTATCCTCAACTGCCTAAAAGATTTGTGGCAAGAGGTTCATCACCTCAACATAAGATACTAACCCTTCTTCTCTAGGTCATGAAGATCTTTTGCTAAGGGAAGCATTCTACCTAAATAGCTCCATAACACATAGTAGAGTATAGCTAAATAAGATGCCTTCACTCTTTTCTGGTCACCAGTATAAGAAAATATTCTTAAAGTATAATCAAATGAGTTCAGTATCTTTGGAATTATGTGACATTCCCAGTTCAGTTTGCAGTATAAATGCAAAGTTATGAACTTAGTGCTGTCTGCTCTTATTAAATATGTTTCTATAATACACCATAAATTCCTCTCTTTTCTTATGGCTTGCACGAAACTGAATGAAGTGGATTGACAGTAAACCTCTTAAGTGCTGTTTGAAAGAGGTTATCTGTGTGTGCAGTTGCCAAATATTCATTCACCATGCTGGTGTCATCTGTATGCATCAATAAGTTGCTCTTATAATTCATAATTACAGCTCATTAACATACATTGATGTGTCAAAACATTATGGCTGTTGTCCACTGAGAGACTGAATGTTGCCTGGTTGCATTACTGGCATGTGTTGCATTAAGGAAAGTGTACAGCAGAGATGAAATGAATGGTGAATCATTCTAGTGATGATACTGTCTGCAAATAGAGAAATCCACTAGCATAAGTGACTCTGACAAAGAGAAGTTTGTTCTGGCAAGGCACTTCAACAAGAACATTTCAGAAACAGTGAAGCTTGTTGACTGTTGTCTTGTTACTGCAGCAAACATCTGTGGAAAATAGTTGAAGGATGGTGAAATCAAAAGCAGGCAATGAGGCACTGGGGTCCAGGCCTCACAACTGAACATGGAGTTTGGAGGCTAGAGTGCCCTATAAAGCAGACTAAGTGGGGATTTGTGGTAGATTTGATAACAGAGTACAGTGCTGGTGGAGGCAAAAGTGTTTCAGAGCACACCAATCAGTGCACATTGAAGAACATCGAGTTCTGCAGCACATGACATAACTACATTGTCAGTTTCAGTTGTGTCAAGATTGGACTGTGGATCAATGGAAAAATGTTGCTTGTTCAGGCGAATCACTGTTATTGTAACATTGTGTGGCTGGTCATATCTGTACACACCATTGGCAATGTGAATGGCTGACTGAATGATGTACTGCACCATGGAAATAGATTAATGGTAGCAGTACTGTTATGGTTGCATTTGGCTGAGATTCCGTGGGAGCTGTAGAAGTAATATAAGACACCATAACAGCTATGGACTACATGAACATTATTATACAGTACCTGCTTTCCCTTCATGCTGGACACCTTGACAATGGCAATGATATCTTCCATCAGGATAACTATTAAAATCACTAGGCCAGAATCATCTACAGAGGTTTGAGGAGCATAATAGTGAACTCACATTGATATCTTGGTCAACACGGGTACAAACGCAGCCTATTTTGCTTATGCACACACCATTATGTGTTATGGAACTGTTTACGTAGAACTCTTCTCTTTTGCAAAGAGTCTTATCAGCTAGAGAAGAGGGGTTAGAATCTTATGTTAAGTTGAAGAACATCTTGCAACTTCTTTTTAATAAAAAAAAAATTATTTTAAGTTGAGAATAGTTATGTCTGCTAGAATAAAAGTGATCAACATCTACCACACATAGGGCTGGGGGTGAAAGAGGGTGACACAGAAGCTTAAACAGAAACATTTGGAGAAATTTCAATAAAATTTTGTGTATACATTATGCATTATTTGTATAATTATTTGTATAAAAATATTTTAGTGGTAATATATTCGTACCACCCCAAGTGCTGGGGAGGGGAGGAGGAATGAGAAAATGTGACATGTAAAAATATTCGATACCAACCAGCATTTGTGTCAAAGCCATTGTTTTCATGGTCACTAGACTTACTGGTGCATGTAGTACTGGAGTGTCATATGCAAATGTATCTTGCACTTAGCCACTCACAAGCATTGTGGTCAATGTACACACATTATGATATGATGGTAGGACTCATATGGATGGATTGATAATAGGCAAAAGTCCAAATCTGGTCACCACTCAAATAAAAACAAACTTCTGTGCAACTTTGACAATTTAGTAATTTCGCTGAATCATCTTAAGTTGCTGCCCACTGCCATCCTGCATACTGGAAGGGAGCTATTATTGATGACAGTTACAATGATATTTCACCACTGGAATTAGGGGATAGTTGCA
The DNA here is from genome assembly GCF_021461395.2 of Schistocerca americana. NCBI lineage: Eukaryota > Metazoa > Arthropoda > Insecta > Orthoptera > Acrididae > Schistocerca > Schistocerca americana. Next base: position 231,026,048 of record NC_060123.1, read on the forward strand.
CTTAGTGGAATTGCGGAGACAAGAAATCTGTGACACAGTTTGACTAAGAGAAGGGATCGGTTGAAAGCATACAATCTGAGACATCAAGACCATTTAATATTGGTAGCAAGTGCAAAGGGTAGAAGTCACAGAGGGAGACTGAGAGGTGAATACCATAAGCAGATTTGGATGGATGCAGCTTACAATACTTATCAGGAGATGAAGAGGCTTGCCAAAGTTAGAGTACCATAGAGCTGCCTGAAACCATTCTTCGGACAGAAGACCACAACAACAACAGCAACAACAATGGAATATGTGTGAAATATGTCAATTGCTTGTGAAAAAATATGTGTATTATCTCTCTCTCTCTCTCTCTCTCTTTCTCTTTGTGTGTGTGTGTGTGTGTGTGTGTGTGTGTGTGTGTGTGTGTGTGTGTCACATTGCACAGATGAAGCTATAGGCAAAGAGTGATTCCAAATTTAATTTAATGTATAAAAAAATCATCATCTTTCATTTATTTTGAAAATGTAAATGGGTCTGCTTGGTGTATGTGTATCTATTTGGAAATAAAAAGAGATATTGCAATACATGCAGGCTACAACACTGTAGTGTGCACAGAAAGTCACACACGGACAAGATTACAGCTTGCGTTTTACTTTTATATGTCCAAGTGAATGCTTAAAATAGCAGAATGAATGAAAGAACACATTTTTTATCTCAATGTCACAAATAAATAATGAAATTTACATTTTGTCATTATGCTTCAAATTAAAATACAAAATTTTTATCTGCATCAGATAAGTTCAAGTGAATACTTAATAGTGTAGAATAAATGGTAGTATACATTTTAACCTATCATATAAATGAATTTACATTTTATCATATAATTGATGTCAGGAGTGTACAATTTTGCCTTCATGGAGTAAAAAAACATTTTCTTTCCTCTATTTTTACTCAAAAAGATGCCTTATTACTGTAGGAGCTCATTCATTTTAGAATACGTTTGTTCTCTGAGGGATGTTTCCAGTTTCCTTTTGAATACCTACAAGTTATTAATTTCCTTTTTTTATACTGCTGGGAAGCTTGTTATACACTTTTATCCCTGACTCAGTTACTCCCCTATGGACTTTTGTGGGAGCTGCAGAGGCTTGGTCAAAATTTTTTGTCTGCTTTGTGTTATGCTTGTGAATGTGACAGTTTTTCTGCAATAATTCCCTGTTGCTGGCTACAGACATCATCAGTGAGTACATATATTGCTCTGTAAAATAAATATCCTGAGTATCTTAAAGAGACCTATGCGTGATGCTCTGTTAGAGATGTCACATATTAACCTCACTGCTAATTTTTGTAGTTTGAAGTCTCTTTCAACTCCTGTAATGTGTTGCTGTACTTCCTAAGTAGCAGAACTCATTCATTTTCATTAGCATTTTATTTTCTATCTTAATGATCGCCCATATGTCTCTGTTCAGTGTATCTCTCACCATTGTTTTAGTCTTGGCATTTATTTTCATTCTGTTGCTATCCAAGGCATCACTAATTACTTTTACATATAGTTCAGATCCTTTTCAGAAAGTACTAAGACTACTATATCAAGAGCAAATGGAATGCACTATATTTGTTTAACATAAATTTTGAGCTCTTTGGTGCCACTTTTTACTGTTCGTTCTGCACTTTTTGTAAATAAATTAAGGAGAGAGAGTCAGCCTTTTCAGACACCTTTTCTTGTCCTAGCCTTTTTCTTATTGTCATTGATATCTATTACTGTAGGTATCAACAGAATTAAGAAAGAGACAACAATGAGACAAGGTGTCCAACAAAGTTATCCTTGCTCTCCTTTTTCATTTAATTTATATATGTAGTAAAAGTTTCTTTATTCTGTACCATAAATTGAGTGTTCTCATTTTTTTCCATTACTGGGAAGTAAGTTTTCTTGCGCCTCTATGCTTGAGTTGTACCTAACATTATTTTATGTTCAGTCAGTGTGGAAGTGATATGTAGGGGGTGCAGGATATTCCTAGATTCCTCAGTGAAAAATGGTTCTTGAAATGAAATTTTGTAAGTAGGTTTTTGATATTAGTTGGTGCCAATCATTTTACCCATGGCTGACCCTAGGTCAGAGCCACATTTCACATACTCATTTATTTTTGATCCTAGGTATTTCCATAACATGACTGACTTGCAAGAAATAATTGCTATTCATGAAATAGTAGAAACTGTGTATTATACACTTATAAGTCAAAAGTAAAAATTATGTATTTCTTTTGTACAGACACACAACACTTGTGAATGAGAGTCAGCTAAGGAAGGTGCCAACTTGTTGGCATCATCACAGCCTTGGATTGTCACTTGGCAAACCACCTCCTTCGCATTCATCATCCTCTAGTGGAAACAAGTGACTATAAAAGTGATCTTGTTTATCTGTGTTCTGACTCAGGGGAATAAGTCAGCTGCCACCATTTCATTACCCTGGTGTCTTTCTACTGAGTTAACACAAGAGACTGAAAAAGTTAACTGTGATTTAAAGTCAAATGTTGTAGCTTTACATTAGTGTTTAATACAATTTCTTGTGTATAGTTTCACATAAATTACATTTTAAAATGAATGACAGTGCATATATATGTTTATTGTGATATGTGTTTTCCAAATATAGAAGAAAATCTGTTTTAAATGCAGTATCTAACATATGGGAATCAAATGAACCCAGTCACAGATATTTCATACCTTCATTTTTTGGAAGATGTTTCAGACAGTATGGAGAAGGATCAACACTGTCTCACAACAACTGCAAACAAAACACAAGAAAAATCAAATAGTTACACTGCTAAACTCTTTAGAAAAGTTTCCTCCAGCACAGAAGATACATGAAGCTTAAGATACATATTGTCAAAACTGATTATGCAATTGTCTGCAATTTTAGACTAGCTATATGGGAAAAGTGGATGATGATGACAACAACAACAACAACAACAACAACAATAATAACAATACTAAATTCACAGTTAAAGGAAGCCCTGTACAGAACTGATGCATGTTTCATAATAGTGATATTTTACTGGTTCCTCATTCTCAACAATGTCTAGTTAACTTTCCTCATAAGTCAACATGAGCAAGGAAAGACAGTGAAACAAAATAATCATATGGTACTGATGGCCAGAGTCCAGACCTGGCAAGTTCCACCACTGAGATGCAAGTCTCTTCAGTTGATGCCACATTGGACGACTTGTGTGTCTAAGTTGATGAAGTGATGAGGGCAACACAATATGCAGTCCCTGAGTGTAAAAAATCTGTGACCCAGCCAATCCAATCGAATCAAATCCAGACCCACTGCATGGCAGTCAGTTGTGCTGACCACTCAGCTAAGGGGGCAGACAGGAAAGACGGTTGCTTCTGGTGACAGTTATGATGAAACTGACAGCAACCTAGAAATTCACTGGTAACTGCTTCTGCTGCTACTCCACTGATGTAAGATGGCCCTAATACCTGAAAAAAATAGTGACAGTAATGAATGAATTTGGTCACCCTCAAGTAAAATGTTGATGATTATCAAATGTTGATGCAATACTAGCAGTATTAACGCAGAGCTTTTCTCATGATTTTATCACTGAATTTTGTCTTGGCGATTTCCAACTGTCTTTTTCTTTCTTTAAAAAAAGAAAGAAAAAGAAAAGAAACAAAAGGTGTCTAACTTAAATTATTATGGCCCTACAGTGAGAGCTAAACTCTTACAGTAGCACAGTACTCCAACTGTAAACTACTCCCTCATTGCTCTGTTGTTTAATGCAGACATCCCACACTATGGATGATATAAGTAATTGCAACAAATACATGAAACAACCTCCCTGAAGTTGAAAAATTAAATTTACATATTCATCTTACATGTGAATCATTCAGATTATTTAATAGATCAATAAAACAGTTAAATTGTTTAGTGGAATATTGAGTAAACTTAACCAGGTAATGAAACAAGGCACCTGTAAATCAGTGGATGATAAAAGTTTTTGTGACATTTCCCACATTTTGCCAACTCAAAATTACACTATCAAAAGGAAGGTAATCCATTTCTTGAGTTGATCCAAACTTATTCCATTGTTAAGCACAGCCCAAATTGAACTGACTTCAGAGATGAGGCGTGGTGGGGTGCCAAGCTGAAGCAACACCAAAATAACAAGAGGATCTCCCTTTCAGCCTCATTTGCATTTATGTGCATGATGTAAGAACTAAGAATTGTATTCAGATGTGCTGATGGCAGTCTAGGTTATAATTAAAATGACATGGCTCAGTGAGCTGAAACATTCATGTGGTGCTACAAAGTGCACCACAGTTCATGCAGCTTGTTCTAAATTAATTTACTTATAGTTTAAAACTGACAATGTCTTTTAGGCTATCAGAATACTTACAATTATTGAGGTACATTGGAGCATATTGTTACCATATTAGTGCTCCATTGGTATCTGAATATGACTCTGTGGGCAACACAAACATTAATTTCAGCCCAGTCACTGATGACATACTGGGTAAATCCCTAGATACTCTGAATGTAGGTTTTTCATAAATTTCATTAAATGTTGTGTCAGCTAACTGTTGAAACTGATTGCAGACAAATGCAAAGCTCTTTATTGTTATAGTTCAGCAAGTCATCTCTATTTAGTTGCATGTTACTGGGTACAATAACTGGCAAACAACATTAGAATAGTTACATAATCAATGGACAGGTTGAGTAGTATAAATTTCTGCTGCAAATATGTCACTAAAAGGAGGCTCAAAGTTAAGACACCTGTATTTTTGTTTATGCATCAGGCTCTAAAATTTTCTTGTTTTGCTGTGTAAATAAGCTATTTGATTTAGTTCTGCATGACATCAGATAAGTTTTTATTTAGTTTTTTTGTACATCTCAAACACTGACACATTCTATTTTGAGCTCACATGTATATGGTGAGTTACTACTTTTTTGTGACAATTCAGATAAGTACAGTTTGCTGTTACTTGCAGTGTAAGCTAATATTGTTAAATAAGTGAAGCATCAGACTTCCCAATTTAATATTAATCATGAAAGCAGACTGTATATTTCAGATTTGCTGCTGATGTACACTGCATAAGGAATATTGGTAACTTTATTAAGTGTGTGTTGAAATTTGTTGACCATGGCAGTGTAAGCTGGCACCAAGTTCTTGCATGCTAGGCAGCTCCCTAAACAGACAGCGCTAGGTAAAATATAGTTTCCTATCTATTGCATCACATCAAATCTTCACAAGCAAATGGTTTATCTGAGTCTCTACCAAACATGTTCCAAACAATATTCATCCTGTTTACAGTAGAGACTTTCCATTCAAAATTGAATTTGGAAGTCAGGAACTTCAAACTCACTTAACTGATAAACAGAAGCAAGCAATTGATATCAGAGATATTCATTGCCATGTGGAGGGAATGGCAACATCAATGGATGTCCTAAAGAGCTCTGGAGCATAATCTGTTCAGAGGTGAGCAGCCAGTCAAGACATTAGTTACACTATTATTTTTTGGAAAAAATTGTTAAGATATTAGAGAATGAATAATCTTGACCGATGTAATTGTTAGTTTAATACTGCATTCACCACTATACGCTGGCACACACTGTTTGAGTGACAAAGCATTCCTTCTACACTTTGCCTCTGCCTACAGTACTGACAGCTTGTGCATATTCATTGTCTTAAGAATTATAATATTTTGTTGTTGAGTTAGGGTATCTCTCTCTGATTAGTCACCCCCAACAACCAGCCAGCTGTCTGCCAAAAAATTATTTCGGAGGATAGGTGAAATGATGTGATAGATACAAATAGAAGAGAGGTCACATGTGGTGACAGTGGTAACCTTTTCTGCCACTAATCCACTGAAGTGCGATAGCTGTATTGCAGTGATCTCACTTTCTGGAAAATAGAAGATGAATAAGTTATTACTGGTGACCCAAGAACTATTAATTTTGAATTCCAAACTACAAAAGCAACAACAACAACAACAATAATCAAGAAGAACAGTATCAACACAAGCTCCAAACAACACCGGACACCAGTGAAGTAAACGAAAAAAGTACAGCAGCCACAAGCACAAAACTTGGACATATCAAAGTAACTGCTTCAAACAAAACTCCAAACGAGTCTGGAAACAGTGTAGCTGAAAAACAAGTGTGTCCAGAAACTATTAAAAAACAGAAGGAGTCACATTCCGTGAAATCTACTAGTGTATCAAAACATGACCAACGCAAAAAAGACAAAAAAGTACTAATTTTTGCCAATAGTCACGGTCGTCAACTGGCGGAAAAAGTGACAGACACACAGACAAACCTAAGCGTACAAGCCTTTATAAAGCCAGGGGCAGGAATGGAAGAAGTTACGAAGTCTCTTGCAAAATCATGTGAAAACCTTGACTTTAATGACTGTGTCGTAATTTGTGCAGACGCAAATGACGTTGGTAGAGATAAAGGTAAAATACTCATCACAGTTCTCGACAGTGTGCTGCCCAAATTAAACAAAACAAATGTAACTGTGGTAAATCAACCCCATAGGTATGACTTACCGCCCTGGTCACGTGTAAACAAACTGATAGAAAGACTGAACATTGAGATAAATGAACTGTGCAAAAAATATCCTTATGTGAATCTAATAGATGTCAGTACATTAAACAGACATGCGTACCAGTCATGGCCTACATTTGAATTACTATGGTAAACAGTTCTTGGGTGAAGAAATCTGCTGTCTTGTAAGCAAGAGTGACAAGAAGCACAAAAAGATTGCAGGTCAGAGTATCTTGGAGAAATGGATCACTAGGGAAGACTCATCTTGCCCAACTAGAAGAAATATCAGGCAGTCTCGTCATCTGAATGATTTTTTACTGCCAAAAGCAGTAGCTACAAATTGCACAAACAAGAAACATTTAAACTGAAGGTGGGCGGTACTGTAGATTTTCCCACAAATTCTGTAATAAAGATCTTTCACCAAAATGTTCAGTCCCTAAGCAATAAAGTAGAAGAACTAAATATTTTATTAATGCATGAACTAGAGGATATTTCTGTAATGTGTCTTTCAGAACACTGGCTTGACAAGAACTTAATTAAATCTGTCTGCCTACACAATTTCACTCTGGCTGAGTACTATTGTAGACCTAGTGGTCACTATGGAGGTGTAACCATATATGTAAAAGCAAAGATGAGATGACTTACCGAACGAAAGCGCTGGCAGGTCAATAGACACACAAACAAACACAAACATACACACAAAATTCAAGCTTTCGCAACAAACTGTTGCCTCATCAGGAAAGAGGGAAGGAGAGGGGAAGACGAAAGGAAGTGGGTTTTAAGGGAGAGGGTAAGGAGTCATTCCAATCCCGGGAGCGGAAAGACTTACCTTAGGGGGAAAAAAGGACAGGTATACACTCGCACTCACGCACATATCCATCCACACATACAGACACAAGCAGACATTTTCTGCTTGTGTCTGTATGTGTGGATGGATATGTGCGTGAGTGCGAGTGTATACCTGTCCTTTTTTCCCCCTAAGGTAAGTCTTTCCGCTCCCGGGATTGGAATGACTCCTTACCCTCTCCCTTAAAACCCACTTCCTTTCATCTTCCCCTCTCCTTCCCTCTTTCCTGATGAGGCAACAGTTTGTTGCGAAAGCTTGAATTTTGTGTGTATGTCTGTGTTTGTTTGTGTGTCTATCGACCTGCCAGCGCTTTCGTTCGGTAAGTCACCTCATCTTTGTTTTTATATATAATTTTTCCCACGTGGAATGTTTCCCTCTATTATATTCATATATGTAAAAGATAATATAGAGGTTACTAAAATAGATAATGTCACCTCCCTAAGTTGTGAAAAAGACTTTGAGATGACAGTGATAAAAATTCCAAAATTAGGTTTGATAATAGCTACAGTGTACCGCTCTCCAAGAGGAAAGTTTGAGGTATTTTTAGAAAAAATGGAAATTTTCTTAAACAAGCTGCATAAAACAAGGTGTGATATTGTAGTATGTGGTTACTTTAACATAGATTTTCTCAGTAAATGTAAACAGAAAACCACCCTTGGCAATCTCATTAAAACACACAACCTTACAGCCACAGTTATAGTTGCAACGAAAATAACACCAACCAGTCAGATAGGTTTAGATCAAATCCTGATTGATAAAGGGAAATTGGAGTGGTCAGTAAAAGTGTTTAACACAGGATACAGTGACCACAGAGCTCAAATACTTACCACCACAAAGGATGGAAGACCGGTTAAGAATAACTTACTAAAGGTCAAGAGAAGGATCTACAGGCAGAAAAGCATTGACCACTGTAACTCACAATTTCATACTGAAGACTGGTCTGATGCCTATGAAAAGCAAAATCTGAATTTGAAATTCAATATTTTTCTAGAAAAAATGGTAAAGCATTTTGATACTGCCTTCCCTCAAAAAATGGTAAATATAAGAGAGAAGACAAGAGGAAATGGTTGGATTACTAAGGGAATCAGAACTTCTTGCCAGAAAAAAAGGGAGCTTCACAGAATCTGCTAAGAAAATAATGCCACTGAGGAAATGCATACTCACTACAAAACATACACTAAAATCTTACAAAAGGTCATAAAACAGGCAAAAAGAATGTACAATGATTACTACATAAATAATTCTACAAATAAAGTGAAAGCTATGTGGGACATCATTAAAAAAGAAACTGGCAAAAATAAGAGAACTGAGGAGAACATTGTCTTGATACACAACAATAAAAAGATTTTACAGCCTACAGAAACAGCAAACATATTCAACAAATACTTCCCTAGGATAGCTGAAAATTTAATAAAATCTAATTTTAGTTCAACTCAGCATCAAGTGGTAAACAAGTGCAACAGTAATAAATTTTCAATGTTTGTGGACCAAGTAAGCAGGGAGGAGACATTGAAGGATGTCAGAGAACTAAAGACAACATACTCAGCAGGAATTGATGGTATACTGAACAGAATCCTAAAACTCTGTATCCAAAATATAATTGACCCCCTTACTCACTTATGCAACTGTTCCCTAGAGTCAGGCATCTTTCCAGATCAACTGAAAACATCCAAAGTCATCCCTATTTTCAAAGCTGGTGACAAAGATGAAGTAATAAACTATCGTTCCATTACATTAACATCCTGTTTCTCAAAAGAAATAGAAAAAAATTATGTGTAGTAAGTTGTTAAAGTTTATAAACAAAAATAGTGTGCTATCTAACACTCAACATGGCTTTAGAAGCAATAAATCAACGGAGACAGCAATCTATGAATGCATATCTAAAGTATTAAAAACAATAGATGAAAAACAACAAACAACAGGTATATTTTGGGACCTAACCAAAGCCTTTGATATGGTAAACCACAAAACCCTATTGAAGAAGCTAGAGCACTATGGAATTAGGGGGTTGGCAAATGATTGGATTTGTTCATTTCTCAGCGACCATAAACAAAAAGTATCCATCAGACATATAGATGATAAAGCACGAATAATCACAGAATATGTATCATCAGAAAGCCCAATCACTTATGGGGTACCGCAAGGCTCGGTAATGGGACCCCTAATTTTCTTGTTATATATCAATGATTTGGATATACATATTGATTCCCACAAAGTAATACTGTTTGCTGATGACACAACAATACTGGTAAAAGCAGCAAAAAATGAAGATATACAAGAAGAAGTAAACACTGTTACAAAACATCTAAGTAATTGGACAGCAGAAAATCAGTTGATAATAAACTACAACAAAACAGTAGCCTTAAATTTCCATAACCACCAAAACATCACATTGATATATCCAGAAATAAAAATCAATCAACACCCTATTGCAAATGATGAGGCTACAAAATTTCTCGGTGTCTGGATACAAAGAGACTTAAAATGGGACAAACACATAGAACAAATTAATGCCAAGCTGAGCACGGGCTGTTATCTTCTTAGGGTTCTCAAACGATGCATAAATGAACAGGCACTATTGTGTGCCTATTATGCGTACTTCAATGCCCATCTCAAGTATGGACTCATATTCTGGGGAAATTCCCCAGCAACTCAAGGGACTTTCAGAATACAAAAAAGAGCCGTTAGGATTACGTCAGGGAGTGGTGCTTGACAATCCTGCAAACAAATATTTAAAGCGCTGAATGCACTACCTCTACCGTGTATGTTTATTATTGACAAACTAATGTATGTAAAAAAGTATATGATTGGAAATGATGATAATACATTTAAAAACAAAGATATACATGATTGCAATACTCGAGTGAAATATAACTTGCATGTACCCCCAGCCAGTACCAGTTTATATGAGAAAGGTACATGCTATCTGGGTATTAAACTCTATAATAGACTATCAAATAGTATAAAATGCTTACAAAATATTAGTGCTTTTGAAAGATCTGTCAGAGAATATCTACAGTACCACTGTTTCTACTCAGTAAAGGAATACTTGGACCAGAACAACTGTTAAGAACTAAAGCTACTGTAATTTGTAACATTGTATCATTGTAAGAACTACAACTATTGAAATTGGTAGCATGTTGAAAAATGATTATTTAAATATGTATCATTTTGAACTTAGTAATAAGTCCAATATCATCCTGTACACTGTATTACATATGATCAAAGGACTCAATAAATAAATAAATAACAACAACTTCTGCTTCTACAACTACCTGCTGCTGCTACTACTACTACTGACAATAATAATAATAATAATACCCTAGAAGGAAAACAAAGACAGAGGATGAGATGGTCAGATGAAGTTAATCGACACCTGATGTTCTCTTATTACCAAGCAACAAACCTAGGAACCAACACAACTGGATACAGATCACAAGTATATACAACATTTATTACCAGATACCCGGAATTAAAATTTTTAACAGAACAACGACTAGCTGATCAGATCCGTGTAATAATAAAAAATAACAGGATACCCCAGTCAGAATTAGAAAACATCAAACAACAAGTACAACAAATGCTGGAACAAAATAATGTGCAATCAGAAGAAGAAGAAAATAGAGTAATGGACTCAAACATCCCAGAGCAAACAAACAAAGACCAACACGCATCAATTAAACAATCAGAGGAAAACGAAATCTCAAGACAGCCACCAGAACAAGCACAAATAGAACACGAAGAGACACACATGTTAGATATAGAAGAGAAATTTCAGCTGACATATATAGAATACAAAGACACAAATACAGACATCAGACCATTCTAGCATAGACCGCCAAATAACCCACAAGTCGAAACAACAATAAAAACTATCAACACAATCATACACAACAAAATAAATGAAAATACAACTATGGAAGAGTTACAACTACTGGTTTATATAGGAGCACTCACTACACTAAATATACACACTAGGCAGAGATCAGAACAAACCAACACACAGAAGAAACCCACAAAACCAGCATGGCAACACAGGCTACAGATAAGAATAGAAAAACTGAGAAAAGACATCAGACAGCTAACACAATTTATAAGAAATGAAATACCAGACAAAAAACGAAAAAGGTTAGGTAAAATCTCACAACAAGAAGCAATAGAGCAATTAGATGAAAAGAAACAGAAATCACAAGCATTGGCCAAACGACTTAGAAGATACAAAAAAAGTGAAAATAGAAGGAAACAAAACCAAACATTCAACACAAACCAAAAGAGATTTTACCAAACAATAGATAACACACACATTAAAATAGACAATCCACCAAACATAATAGACATGGAACACTTATGGAGCAACATATGGTCAAACCTGGTACAACATAACAGGCATGCACGGTGGATACAAGCAGAAACAGACACATACAAGATGATACCACAAATGCCTGAAGTGATAATTTTGCAACATGAAGTCACCCGAGCAATTAATTCTACACACAATTGGAAAGCCCCTGGAAATGATAAAATAGCAAATTACTGGCTAAAGAAGTTCACCTCAACGCACTCACATCTAACTAAATTATTTAACAGTTACATTGCAGACCCATACACATTCCCTGATACACTTGCACATGGAATAACCTATCTGAAACCTAAAGATCAAGCAGACACAGCAAACCCAGCTAAATATCGCCCCATAACATGCCTACCAACAATCTACAAAATATTAACTTCAGTCATTACACAGAAATTAATGACACATACAACACAGAACAAAATTATAAATGAAGACCAAAAAGGCTGCTGCAAAGGAGCACGAGGATGTAAAGAGCAACTGATAATAGATACAGAGGTGACATATCAAGCTAAAACTAAACAAAGGTCGCTACACTACGCATACATTGATTACCAAAAAGCCTTTGATAGTGTACCCCATAGTAATGAAAAACTGGAAAACCACACTTAATATCCAAACAAAGTCAGATAACATCACATCACAGCCAATACAGATTAAGCGTGGAATATACCAAGGAGACTCATTAAGTCCTTTCTGGTTCTGTCTTGCTCTGAACCCACTATCCAACATGCTAAATAATACAAATTATGGATACAATATTACTGGAACATACCCACACAAAATCACACATTTGCTATACATGGATGATCTAAAACTACTGGCAGCAACCAATCAACAACTCAACCAATTACTAAAGATAACAGAAGTATTCAGCAATGATATAAATATGGCTTTTGGAACAGACACATGTAAGAAAAATAGCATAGTCAAGGGAAAACACACTAAACAAGAAGATTACATATTGAATAACCACAGTGACTCCATAGAACCGATGGAAAAAACAGATGCCTATAAATATCTAGGATACAGACAAAAAATAGGAATAGATAATACAAATATTAAAGAAGAGCTAAAAGAAAAATATAGACAAAGGCTAACAAAAACACTGAAAACAGAATTGACAGCAAGAAACAAGACAAAAGCTATAAATACTTATGCTATACCAATATTGACCTACTCATTTGGAGTAGTGAAATGGAGTAACACAGACCTAGAAGCACTCAATACACTTACACGTTCACAATGCCACAAATATAGAATACATAACATACATTCAGCAACAGAAAGATTTACATTAAGCAGAAAGGAAGGAGGAAGGGGATTCATCGACATAAAAAACCTACATTATGGACAGGTAGACAATTTAAGAAAATTCTTTCTAGAACGAGCAGAAACTAGCAAAATACACAAAGCAATCACTCATATAAATACATCGGCTACACCACTGCAATTTCATAACCACCTCTACAACCCTTTAGATCACGTAACATCAACAGATACGAAGAAAGTAAATTGGAAAAAGAAAACACTACATGGCAAGCACCCGTATCATCTAACACAGCCACACATCGATCAAGACGCATCCAACACATGGCTAAGAAAAGGCAATATATACAGTGAGATGGAAGGATTCATGATTGCAATACAGGATCAAACAATAAACACCAGATATTACAGCAAGCATATTATTAAAGATCCCAATACCACAACAGATAAATGCAGACTTTGCAAACAACAAATAGAAACAGTAGATCACATCACAAGTGGATGTACAATACTAGCAAATACAGAATACCCCAGAAGACATGAGAATGTAGCAAAAATAATACATCAACAGCTTGCCTTACAACATAAACTTATAAAACAACACGTTCCCACATACAAGTATGCACCACAAAATGTACTGGAGAATGATGAATACCAATTATACTGGAACAGAACCATTATAACAGATAAAACAACACCACATAACAAACCTGACATCGTACTCACCAATAAAAAGAAGAAATTAACACAACTAATCGAAATATCCATACCCAATACAACAAATATACAAAAGAAAACAGGAGAAAAAATTGAAAAATACATCCAACTGGCTGAGGAAGTCAAGGACATGTGGCATCAGGATAAAGTTGACATTATACCAATTATACTATCAACTACAGGAGTCATACCACACAATATCCACCAGTACATCAAAACAATACAGCTACATCCAAACTTATATATACAATTACAGAAATCCGTAATTATTGATACATGTTCAATTACCCGAAAGTTCCTAAATGCAATATAACATATACCGTACAGTTAAAAGGAAGTGACGCTTGATCAAGGTCCGCATCACTTCCCATTTTTAACCAGACTTAACGTCTGAGAAAGTAAAGAAATAATAATACTGTATTTGTCATGAAATATCATATAAATCTGTTCACTGTGCTCTTTTTTCTGTTTTCATTTGTAGAAAAGAATCATAGTTTTATCCAGTTGAGTTCTACATCACAACATACTTTCATTTTTAGAAACCAGACACAATGTCTGTGAGAGAATCAGAACTGAAGGTAACTTGGTTGAAAACAGTCATCAACAAACAATTTATAAAATTATAAAATGCTATCTTCATAACAGAATGCAATGTATGAGGACAAAATGACTGCAACAGACACCATTATAATGTTCAAAATGCTACCAGCTTTGTTACACAGCTCCGTCACTGTAGAGCATGAGATGCAGAGTATGTCAGGATCCTGCTTTCAGAAATTTTGTTCTTACACAAGAGAAAGTCCCAGTTTGAATAACAACAATACCATGAAAAAGACGGATTTGCTACTCACCATAAAGATAACACATTGAGTCACAGACAGGGATGATTGAAAGACTGTTACACATAAGCTTTCAGGCAGAGCCTCCACAGAAAAACAAAAATGTATACACATGGTCACAAGCAAGCACACCTCATACACACATGGCTGCTATCTCTTGTCACTCTGCACAGAGTGCAATGATTTGCTTTGAATAAGAGCAAAAGGGTGGAGTGGGGCAGGGAAGGGGGCAGGATAGCAGGGGACTGGTGAGCAAAGATGAATCAGTAGTGCCTGGTGCAACATCGGCATCCTACCATATAAGAGGTTGGGCCACCTGTGAAAGCAGCCATGTCATATACCAGCTCTGCAGCAATCATTGCACCGCCTTTTAAGTGGGTGTGACTACCAACAAGCTGTCTACCAGGATGAATGGCCACTGACAAACTGTTGCCAAGAGGAAACTGGATCATCCAGTGGCACAACATGCAGCTGAGTCATTCTTGATTTCAATGGCTGCTTCACAACCTAGGTCATCTGGGTCCTCCCTTCCATCACCAATTTTTCTGAACTGCATAGATGATAGTTACCCTTACAACACATTCTCCACTTTACCACTTTGGAAATCATCTCGGCGTCAACCTATAGTAATTTAGTGTCCCCACACACTCCATCCAGCTGTTTCTGATTCCCCACTGCCCCATTCTGTCACCTCATCGCATTTCATGCCCCTCATCCACATTGTGCTGTCCTCTGCTGGTGCATCAACTGCTCTCTTCCCCTCTGCTTCTCTCCTTTCTGCTTCCCATTTTCTCCACTCTCTCTTGCCAGCAGCCTCCTGTTTCTGCACCTGGCAGCCCTGTACTGCCACCTCTAACCCCTGTGTGTTCCACCAGGGCTGATTCCTCTCCATCCAACCGTACCATGCTAACCCTCCCCATTCCCTGCCCCACTCCAGAATGTCTCTCCCATTCAAAGCATTTCAGTTGCGTTCTTTCTGAAGCAGCTGCAGATATTAGTCATGTGAGTGTGGGAAGAGTTTTCTTGTGTGAATGTGTGTGCATTTTTCTTTTCTGAAGAATGTTTTGGTTGGAAGCTTGTATGAACAGTCTTTTCACTTTACCTGTCAGCAGCACAATGTGTCATCTTTATGGTGAATAGCAATTTATCCTTTTCATAATATTGTTCTTTCACAAGAAGTAAATATGAACCCATCTGAAGAAACAAAAGTGCTTAACTTCTTTGTAAAGTCACTTCTTCCAAATTGGGGTGTCATTCTGGGCTGGCATTCACTTACAATAGCATTGCATGTTAGATTATCCTGGATGTGCAAGCAGTATTCTGAGATTTTGATGCATTTCTGTATATATGTAAGACTTTGATTCATTCTAAGGTAGTCAATGATATAGTACATGATATAGGGTAATATACTGTGCTTAAAATATCTTGCCAGCCATTTTATTCATGAGCCATGCTCCTTTGTCAACAGACTATATGCAGTAGTGTCATTAGTTTTCTGGAAGAAGAGAATTTGTCACTGTCAAAAGCCAGGGCATAGCATGTTGTTCCTGTGTGTACATTGTGACAATAGATTCACTGGTGTCTGGAAACTGGAGACTAATGAATTGGATAATGAAGTTGTGAGCATACCTTGGCAACATCCCTGAGAGAAAATGAGAAGATGTGAAAATAGGTGCTTGACCTTATTGTGAATACAACAATAATGTTGGCATCCAGTAATATAGCTTTTTGGGGACAGGGAGAAAAAAGCAAACATCAAACTTCTCACAAAGTACAATCCTGTAATACGCCATATCATAAATAAACCAGAATAGGCCTATACACAAAAATACGTTAGTCCTTCAACTCAGAATGTCTTATTTCATGCAGTTGAAAAAGAAATTATAAATGCCATCAATGAGGTCTCATTATTTTCTATTATTACACAAGCAACATAGAACACTACATAAAGATATCAGTTAACTCAGATATTTAGATATGTTGCAGTGGAAAGCCTTGTGACTTGAAGATACATGAAATCTTTTTAAGTGTTCATGAAATAAAAGATCAAAGTGCTTTAGAAACAGAAAAGGGATGTGCAAGAGATGAAAAGGGACTTATTAACCAAATTCTGTGGTCAAGGTTATGATGGTTATGACAATATGTCAGGGATACACAAAGCTGTCAGTATGAGAATTCAACAAAGACAAAGAGAGCAAAATATGTTCGTTGGTTGACCTGGGGGAGGGTACCAAACAGCAAGGTCACTGATGCCATTTGATCAGAGAAGGATGGGGAAGGAAGTCAGCTAAGCTCTATTAAAGGGACCATCCCAACTTTTGCCTGAAGCAATTTAGGTAAATCGCAGAAAACTTAAATCAAGATGGCTGGACAAGGGTTTGAACCATCATCATCCTGAAAACATATGTGCATTGTGCAGTGCACACATTAAGTCTAGCACTTAATGACGCTACATGTGTAATTCAAGAAATGAGGTGCTTTTACAACATAGTAGAAATGTATTTTTTTGTCAGTCATAGAATTAAAAGATGGCACCTTAGAAATACTTGGCCCAACAGGTTCAGTTTCGAGATACCAGTCTTTAAAAGCCCTTCATAATACTTGTACCTATTAGGCTGCTTAAGGCTCTGTAAAAAAGTTAATATTGGCATCTAAGTAAAGGGAAGAAAGAAACAAGCAGTTGTTTTGAAAAACCAATTAGAGAAATGTAGATTCATATTTCAGATAGTGCTGCAATTAAAGCTTTGCAATTTAGCATCTTAAATTATGCTGTTGAAAAATGTAGAGCTTGATAAAACATGTTCTCTTATTCAGATACAGCTGATAATTTATCTTGCTATTGACACAATTTTTAAGAAGTAATGTTAGTGACTACATGTTTGGCAAAGAAATGGGACATTTTAATGGCTGTTTGGACGTCATTGTAGCCAAGTGAAAGAGTAAATCTGAGGGTATACATAATGTTAACTATTTCTTCAAAATTATTTTCCCAAAATTTATAAATTCAGCTTCAAACAATGAGATTCACAATGTCATAGTAATGCTTCAAAATCATTATGAGGAGAATTTATTCAGTTAATCCCCAGACCAAAAAAGCTCTGAAAAAAGAAATGGCCTCATTAACCTCCATAGTTGATTAACTACATCATTAGTAACAGAGAATTCAATCATAGCTGCAGCATTCCAGATTAATGCACAAAATTTTATCTGTTTTCAACTATTCCTGGTGATTATTCTTCAATTGATACCTTATTTTTGAAGCTCATACTAATAAAAAAACTATCTGTGGTATTCTATGACCCAAGACAGAGTTAGTGAACTCAGCTTCCACAGTATCCAAAGTGATCGACTGATGCCAGTGAAATAATCAATACCTTCCCTCACAAAAAGTACACCACATAGTCCAGTTTCACTAGAGGTTGGTTGGTTGGTTGGTTGGTTTGGGGAAGGAGACCAGACAGCGTGGTCATCGGTCTCATCGGTTAGTGAAGGATGGGGAAGGAAGGCGGTCGTGCCCTTTCAGAGGAACCATCCCGGCATTTGCCTGGAGTGATTTAGGGAAATCACGGAAAACCTAAATCAGGATGGCCGGACGCGGGATTGAACCGTCGTCCTTCCGAATGCGAGTCCAGTGTCTAACCACTGCGCCACCTCGCTCGGTCACTAGAGGTCAAACTGTGTACAGTGAGGTTCTATAAGTACAAATCAATCAAACAATAGCTAGAACTATAAGCCTGTGATTATTGATATTGACTGTCAATCACTATAATGTGTTTAATTTTTAATAACATTTATCAGTATTAATAATTCTTATTTAATACTTCAAATATAGTAAACAAATGATCTCTTTGTTTATATTTCATGGAATTTTACAACACACTCCATGAAATTTCTATATCTACCTGCTGTAATGAAAGTTATGTTTGTTAATGATAGGTTATATATTTTTTGTCAGGGGGTCAGAATTTTTATTTTTGCAATCGGGCCCTTATCACGTACATTTTGTCTCTGGGTCTGTCAAAGTGCATTTGAACCTTTGTTTGATCTAATTTATGTTGCTTTTAAGGAAGCTGTGTTACTGATTGAGCTACATTCCACCATTGATATGCATCCACAGAAATTCTGGAAAGTCAGTTCCCCTGAATGACAACATGGTCAACAGAAAACATAGGCACTTTTCAAATGTGATCAAACTATCCATGGATGAACTGCAGTTTCATAGTGTCCAACAGGCTCAATATTTTGGTGATCAGACATGCTGACATCATGAAGTGTGCTGATGAACTGAGCTCCTGAGTGTTTGCAGCTGACTTATATCCCCTCCTGCTATGAGCCACCCCTTAAGCAGTCTGCACATTAGGCTGTGTGTTGTTGGCTGCAGATGAGATGGTATCAGTAATGTGGTAGTATAGCTGTTGTTACTCTGTCCACAGCAGCCACTAGATCATTGTGTTTGCTGAGTGTCTTCTTGATTAGATCCAGTGGTGGCTCCCAAGCCTTTCTGAGATTGCAGTATCAGTCTCAGTTGATGAGACTGGCCTGGTGTGAATTCCAATGGCCTGTCTAATGACACTGCCCCAATATTTTGAAGTTAGTGCTAAAATCTTGGTACATTTGCATTTCATCAAATGATGCTGAGGGAAATAGTGTTATGCAACTACTGCCTTTTTTGGGATACACTACTCATGTGCACTGCTGGATTTCTTGGGTTCATTCCTTGATGATGCACACTATTTGTCCAATGCATGTCTTGCCACACTGGAACAGCATCATTTGATGGAATACAAATGTACCAAGATTTTAGAACAAACTTCAAAATATTGGGACAGTGTAATTAGACAGGCCATTGTAATTCGCACCAGGCCAATCTCATCAACTGAGACTGATGCTACAATCTCAGTAAGGCTTGGGAACCACTGCCATTATGAATAAAAATTTTTTTTGGAACACTCTTCGGAGGTGATCCAGCTCCTGGAGAAGACTCTCTGTGTCTGAGATGGTATTGTGCTATGTACTAGTGTTTTAATTATCCCATTCATCTGTACAGGGTGGTTTCCAGCTGTCTGTATTCAAATACCAGTCAGTGTGCATTTTCTTCCAAGACATACCATAGTCCAGGGTGCCACTAACTCTTTTCTTGACCATGACATCCAAGAATGGTAGTCCAGTACACATAGTGAACTTGATGTTGGGATGTATGGAGATCATATACTATCACTTAAGAAAAAGCTCTGCCTGTGTGATACTTCTGAAAGTTTTCAGGAGAGACAAAAAAACAGCATAAAACTTGTTAAAATTTTAGTAGACCTCCATTTTCATATATTTATACTCTTTGTTGTTGGTTTTAATGTATTTTATCACAAATTTAAAGTCACTTGGTAAAACTATAATTTTAAGTGATGTAGGTAGTACTGTCATTGTTTTCTTTACACTGTAGGGGAGATATGCAGTGTGTACTATGAATTTCCAGCCTTATGGTATGGAGAGGTGGAAATTCCGGCATCACTTGAACAGTGTTGCCAATAATAGCTTAGTTTCATTAAAAAAAAGAAAATTGTAACATAGACAGTGTTACTTCTTAAGTGATGATGAGCAAGTCAACATGTTTGTCTCTTCAGTGGAGAAGATGACAAACATGTCATCTGCATACTGGGAAAAGAAAGAGAGTTTCCATTTGGATGATGTTAGGGCCTCTTCCTCAAACTATCCGTATACAAATTCACAAACACAGATATGTCAGCTGCCCATTCCTCTGTTTTTAAATGTCATTCTCGATTAAACAGAAAATATGTGGAGGCCAAAAAGTTCGGTGCAAATCCTGTCAAATTTCTGACCAGTGAGTTCCAATGAAACAACGTCAAATCTCGTCAGGATATATGAGTTCTTTAGCCTGAAGTTGCTGAGGTGTTTCACAAATACAAACAGATGTGGATGTGGTGTGGGCATTTACCCATATAAGACCAATATTTAGGAGCCCTGGTGTTGCTGACAATGGAACACAGTGTCACCCCATCTCTGGGGATCTTAGAGAATCAAAGTCTTTGTGGTACAGGTCCCTGTGCTAACAATTTCTTGATGTTCTCTTCTATTAAATCTGAGTCCTTGAGAAGTGCCTCAGTATTGTTCTCTACCTTCTTGTTGGGGTCAGTGATGATATTCCTTTAGGAGTCATCATTTAGCAAGGTCTGCCCCCTTCTCAGTGTAGTCCTTGTGGGAGGAAACAATAGAAGCATTGAATTTGTCACCAGATAAGACAACAAGCTCAGGGCATGTTCTCAGGCCCCAAATGGCTGCCCTATCTCTGCTGGTAATGTTTGGATTCATAGGTTTAGTACTCATCAGAGCACAACATGCTATTTCAGCTGCTTCAGGCAGTGGTGGGAACAGAACTGAAACTACATCTCCACTCAGTCTTACATGCAGTCTCCAGTACTGGTTTGTCAAAGAGAAATAAGAATCTGGATGTTCGACATCCTGTGGCCATCCTATGTACAGAAGTGGTTGCCCCTCAGGTAATGCCATCAATCCAATCCCATGTATAGAGGTAAAAATGATTTGCCAGCTGTAAATGTGGTTTAAATAGTTCCTGGGAGTTGAACTCAATGCTCTGGTGAGTAAATTGTGCCCTGTCACATACCAAGACAGGGCTTCTTCATTCTCCTCTTTTCCACTGAAATGATGTGATGCATAGCATTAGTAAAGTTTGGCACAACATGCTCGTCACAACATCTCTACAAAAATGCCCAACACTCAGCTAACAGCATCTCTGATTGTGCAGCCTGTCAAGTTTTGTTATGCTGCATGATACATCTCCTCCTTGTAAAGGGAGTGTTATGCCAGTTCATAGTTCCACGCAGGTACCATAGTTACATGAAAAAGATATGCCAGAAAAAAGTGTTGTTAGGTGTGCTGATGAACTGAGCTTCTGGGGGCACTCAGCACACTTACATCCCTTCCCCCCAGCGATCTGTTTTCCACATGGTCCATGCCAAAGGGTGTGCATCATTTAGCAGCATCTGTGGTGGGATAGGCATAGTTACCCTGCCCATCTTGGCCATCGGATTGTTGTATTTGCTCTCTTTTTGATTAGATCCGTTGCTGGTTTTCAAGCCTTGCTAGTATTGTAGTCTCAGCCCAGGTTGATGGTGCTAAAATTCTCGTATATTTGTGTCCCATCACATGATTTTCAGACAAATATTGTTCTGTGTCTGCTGACATTTTGGGATACACAAGTCAAATGTACCACTGGTGTTCTTGACATTGCTCTTTGATGGTGCACACTGTTTGTCCAATATATATCGTGTCACATTTGTGTAGAATCTGAGATAATCTGGCCTTCTGCAAACCAAGGTCATCTGTGAAGCTCTTCAATAAGGCCAATGTTTTGTTGAGTGGACAAAAGACAGTTCTTATGTGGTGATTTTTCAGTATGTGTCCAGTTTTTCCCAATAGATTTCACGTTAATGTAACAAGACATATGTTGGGTAACAGTGCACACCATCAAAGAGCTGTGGTGAGCACACCTGTGGCACACTAGAGTAATGCTTCCTGAAAAGTCAGTGCTCACAGAGCACTATCTGTCTGAGAATCACACAATGAAATACAAATTATAATGACCCTGTCAGTATTCCTCCAGGCGCACTATATTAGGTCACAGTTTCTCCTTACTTTTCCAACAAATAATTCCTCCATGGGTACTATGACGACTGTTTCAATTGAGAACATTGATTGTTAAGGGGTCATGAAATATAATTTATTCAAACACTCAGTAAACATTTCCGTCTACTTGCTACAATTTGCTAAAGATCACTTCAACACTGAAACTTAAACAGTGACCAGTCATGACACAGACACACTAAAAAAACACTAAGACAGCTACTGAGCAGTGCCAATGAATGCGCTATCCAAGATCAGCTCACTCCATCCTGGGTGAAAGCCCTACTGCAACTATCTCGCACCATGGCATTAATTGGTCTCCAGCACATTGTCAACAAACAAAGACTGCCATACTGGTAGCCATGGCTACAACATTCTCTATGAAGAATGTCATCTATAACAATGTATATATCTAAACTATTATCATATGGCAAATATATTGCCATGTGAGGACACTGTACTCTCACATATCCCTGGATCTCAAAAATTAATTTTGCTTGGAAATTTATGACAACAAAGTTTCATTGTGACATTGATCATGTAAGAAGGGCCCCAGTAAACAGGAAAGAGGAGAAGAGAATAAAATATAACCTTAACTAAAGAAATATTGACATTCTTGACATTAAAAGAGTGTTACTACCTCACAACATTACCAAAAGAAAATATTTTTAACATCATCAAAACAGTCCACTTTGTGTCCACGAAACATCACTAAAGAAAGATAGAAACATTTAGTTACAAACCGTCAGTTTCTGTAATGCCAATATACATTAATTTATTTGCCACAGTGTGCAAATTAAAATTTTTCTCAATTCATCAACTTTAAAGTTCATCATTAAAGTAACTGATGAAGTAATCAACTTTTTAATTAGTCAATGAAGCAATCAATGTCATAAGATCAGTCAATAAAGCACTGATAAACTGGACACAAAAATCATTAATAAAATATAATATCCTTGGGATCATCATAACCAAAGGTAAAATATTGCCATAACACAACAAAAAAAAAAAAAAAAAAGAAGTGATCACAGGCTTTACAAAGCACACACACAGATAAATAAGTAATCAAAGTGACATCCGCTATCATTGGTAATTAATAGATTCAAAAGGAAAGAAAAGGAAGAAGGGGGCAAATATTATTTCAGTAACATGCAGTGCATGGAACAAATTAACAAATACATAAATACCTTGCATCTTTGTAATATCCAAAAATATTTTTTCATTGCACTTTTGTAACACATTTAATCATTAACCCATGGTTACTATGCTCTTTTGATAAATACCTAACCATCACAGTATATACTTACACATGATTCACAATTCTGTCTCCACTCCACACCACATGATTTGTTGATAAATGCCCCATTGCCCGTGGCCTGCTGGGTCTCTACCCAGGCAGCACACAGAGATGCCCTGGTGGAGTGCGGGAAAGGGGGGGGGGGGGGTTATTATGATTGCACTGCCCATCGGGACACGGCAGTGACGGTAATGTAGCATGGCTTGTTGTCACCATATGCCATCAGAGGAGAATTCGTAAACTGTTGGATGTGATGTGTTGTGACATTGATTATTTCCCATGAGCTAGCAGTTTGCGTGCTCTGATATATTGGTGGTATAGTGTCATCAGGTTAGGGTAGCTCATAAAAACAGAAAGAAAACATGCAGTAGGATCACTTCACTTTAACAGATCATGCTGCAACAAAAATAAATGTAATCATCACATGCACACAGTACAATTCAAAATGGTGCAAGACAAATTACATTCATATTGTAATAATTCATAAACAAATTAACTCTGAAAACCATCACATGAGATATCACGTCGTAGAACTTGCAAAACATCAAACTATTCATAAATTCATTGTAACTAACAACTTACTAACAGATTACAGGGAGAAACTTCAACCAGTTTCTTATCCTAACTTACTGGGAAAAATCCTCAACTAGTCTCACTCCAGGGTGGGTATCATCTGAAACTACTTCTAGTTTACCACACTTGTTGTCAATGTCCGTCATTTGTACCTTTTAGTGGTGAATGATCCAAAACTCTTTCATCAACTACTGTCTGCTGGTTACCATTACCAAAGTCATTTTCCTCTTCTCATTGTTTTGAATTTGGTTATCATTGCACTGGTAACTTCTTGAACATTCATCTTCTCACATGTCATTGTGTTGCTGTCGATTGTTATGTTGTTGGGCCCTCTGACTGACGTACATAATTATCTCGACTCAGTGCATCATTTCATTGAAACTGTTTGTCATGATCAGTCAAATTTCACTCTGATCCCCTCAGTGTTCCTTCATTATCTATTTCTTCTAAACAACCAGCTACTCATAAGAACTCATCAAAATCATCAAATGTTCATGACATTGTTCCCTAACATTCCATCATAAATGCTTTATCATAATTATGATCAAATCACCATCACTAATAGGATCATCCAGGGAACTATTGTGCTCCCGGTGTTTTTGAAGAAAGTCAACTCATCAACCTCTTGTGCCAATCATAATTATCCACAGCAAATAATTTCTCTTTTATATTTCATTGTTCCTGATAAAACCAGCATTTGTGAAGAAATGCACTTTCAGAGTCTGCAAATGTAGCATACTGATCAGTTTCCCCATGTCCTAGCACCTGCATTCACATATCTCACACAGATATTGGTTTTTTCTGATTCATTTTGAATTTGTACAAATACAACTTTAAATTGTTTCATGAAATCCATGGGATGTAATTGTTTATATGGACAAATTCTTTAAACGGTGCTTGACCAAGGACACTGTTAACAAGGTTCTTACAACAACCTGTATCACGTTTTCTTGCATTAACATTTCTATTTCTTGTCAGATAATGTTTCTATCTACTGGGGTATGGGATATTCTTACATTCTCCATTGTGTCTTCCATTTCTTATATTTTTGATCCTAGATTGGAACATTGTTGTCACACACCAGATACTACTTTAATGGCCAACTTCTTATTTTCCTCAGATGCAATCTGAGCTCAAACTGCCTCATTATTTATAACTTGCACTGCTCGGTAAAGCTTGTTTTACTACTTCCATTTGTGAATTGACTTGTTTTTGTATCTCATTTACATTTGCTTTAATCCTCTGACACTGTGTTGTAAACTTGTGCTAGAACTCCAACTGTTTCTCAGATTCCCAAGCAAAATTATTAAACTGACTCTGAAACTCATTACGAAAATTCACTGTTTTTTGATCTAACACTTTGTCCCAGTTTTTTATTTTGTTGTTCAAATTTTTTGTTCACATTTCACTCATGATCATCGAGTTTTTTGTTCAAATCATCGTTCATTTTCTGTGAAAACTGCATCAGTACATTCTCTCTTCCTACAACCTCAACCCTATTGTTATCTGTTATTGCCTCATGTGATTCAACATTTACATTCAAGTTTGTATTTCAATTTCTAGGGCATCTACATTTTTGATTCTACCACATAGTTCTGATTCATTAACAAGATCCACATCACCACTGTCCTGATTAACACTGCCGTCTCTGTCGATTATGTTACCATTCTCTATTTTATTAGACATTATTGTTCAGTTTTATACTGCAAGTGCAAATAATAATTAAAATGGGATTATTCACAGCGTATCATTCTTTCCCTGTCCAACATTGCTTGAAAGTTGAGGTGTTGCTAAAAATGTCTAACTCACTCTCCATATGAAGGCACTGGCATTCTGCATCCGGATAGATTTTTGCAGTCTGTGATGTTATGCCGAGGTCACCATGTACAGTGACCCTGTCGGTATTTCTCCAGGCCTGTTATACTAAGTCACAGTCTCTCCTTACTTTTCCATGAAGCTTTCTGTACAGATAATCTCACTAAATGTTTCATCCAGGAATACTGTGATGACTGTTTCAAGTGAGAATATCAATTGTTAAGGGCTCATGAATTATAATTTATTCAAACACTCAGTAAATATTAACACTTTTAATAATATTCAGCCTTTGACTCTACATGCCACAATTTGCTACCAATTGCTTCCACACTGAAACTTAATCAATGACTGATTGTGACACAGATATGCTATAAAAGCATTAAGGTGACTACCCAGTGCCGATGAATGCCCTATCCAAGCTTGGCTCACTCTGTCCTGGCAAAGACCCTAACTGCAATCAACTCTCACCACAACAATAACTGGTCTCCAGCATATTGTCAACAAGTAAAGATTAACTTATATTGGTAGCCATGGCTACAACATGATGAATGGAGAAAGATATATATAAAAATTAGTAACATACGGCAAATGTACCCTCACAAAATGTACCAGGATTTTTGGATGGACATTAAAACGAGGGACAGTGACATTATAGATGACCTTGAAATTAGTACCAGAGACAATCTCATCAACAAGGGCTGTGGCTACAATCTCAGGAAGGCTTGGGAACCACCACTGGGTTTAATCAAGAAGATATTCAGCAAACACAACAATCTGGCAGGTAGGGTTGACAGAGTAATTACACCTATGCTAACAGACATACACATCATCACCTCCAAGGCCAACAATGTGCGACCTCCATTTGTGGACCACATATAGGTCAATCACAGTTCATGTTGGGAGGGGATAAATGTAGGTCATGTATCTTCAAGAGCTCAGTTCATCAACACATTTGACAATGGTGACATGTCTGGTTGCCAAACTATTGTTCCTAAATTGGCAACACACTCATGGGCTGTTCAGTCAACAAATATACTGGGAAAGACTGAAGAACCACATATTTAAAAAAAAGTTATTTCAAATATTCCACAGGGTCAATTCTGTAAACATTCCTGGACTAACACACCTTCGAGGAAGAATACTGTAAAATTTTAGAATATATTCTGAGCACAAATATAATGAGGTATTTCAATCAGAGTAAACACCTCCACACCACTCTGCATTGATTCTGGAAATATTGGTCATGTGCTGCCCAACTTGCATGCAACTCACATGACATCCTTAAAGCCATGGATCAAAATAATCAGGTGGATGCAGATTTTCTTTCATTTCTAAAAGCATTAGCCTCAGCATTACAACACTTACTACAAAAGTACAATCATACAGTGTGCTGAATGAAATTTAAACGGGACTGATCATTACTTGGTAGGGTTGTATCATGTTATCTGGGACTGAGTGTCACCAAGTGATATGAAAGTATAAGTAACAGTAGTTGTTGTAGCAACAGAACTAGTAGCAGCATAAATGTAAATTTCATGTGGCATTGGTGACTGGGAAATTTCATGGAATGGGTCCAGTCACCTCTTGGAAAAGGTGTTCTAACACAGTACCAGCATATAACTTATTCCTCTCGAATAGCTCAAGGGGGGCCACTGAGCTTAACATCTTCACCCAATGGGAGGATTACCATCAACAGTGTAATATGGCCTCAGTTCATGAGAACCTGCAGAGAGGTTTGGAATTTAATCCATGATACTGGTGCATGAACCATGGACCTTGCCGTTGGTGGGGAGGCTTGTGTGCCTCAACGATACAGACAGCTACACCGTAGGTGCAACCACAACGGAGGGTTATCTGTTGAGAGGCCAGACAAACATGTGGTTCCTGAAGAGGAGCAGCAGCCTTTTCGGTAGTTGCAGGGGCAACAGTCTGGATGATTGACTGATCTGGCCTTGCAACACTAACCAAAACGGCCTTGCTGTGCTGCTACTATGAATGGCTGAAAGCAAGAGGAAACTAGAGCCGTAATTTTTACGGAGGGCATGCAGCTTTACTGTATGATTAAATGATGATGGCATCCTCTTGGGTAAAATATTCCAAAGTAAAATAGTCCCCCATTCGGATCTCCGGGTGGCGACTACTACAAAAGGATGTCGTTATCAGGAGAAAGAAAACTGACGTTCTATGGATCAGAGCGTGGAATGTCAGATCCCTTAATCAGGCAGGTAGGTTGGAAAATTTAAACAGGGAAACAGGTAGGTTAAAGTTAGATATAGTGGGAATTAGTGAAGTTCAGTGGCAGGAGGAACAAGACTTTTGGTCAGGTGAATACAAGGTTATAAATACAAAATCAAATAGGGGTAATGAAGGAGTAGGTTTAATAATGAATAAAAAAAATACAAGTGCGAGTAAGCTACTACAAACAGCATAGTGAACGCATTATTGTGGCCAAGATCGACATGAAGCCCATGCCTACTACAGTAGTACAAGTTTATATGCCAACTAGCTCTGCAGATGATGAAGAAATTGATGAAATGTATGATGACATAAAAGAAATTATTCGGGTAGTGAATGGAGACGAAAACTTAATAGTCATGGGTGACTGGAATTCGATAGTAGGAAAAAGAAGATGAGGAAACATAGTAGATGAATATGGATTGGGGCTAATAAATGAAAGAGGAAGCTGCCTGGTAGAATTTTGCACAGAATATATCTTAATCATAGCTAACACTTGGTTCAAGAATCATAAAAGAAGTTTGTATACATGGAAGAAGCCTGGAGATACTAGAATGTATCAGATAGATTATATAATGGTAAGACAGAGAATTAGGAATCAGGTTTTAAATTGTAAGACATTTCCAGGGGCAGATGTGGACTCTGACCACAATCTATTGGTTATGAACTGTAGATTAAAACTGAAGAAACTGCAAAAAAGTGGGAATTTAAGGAGATGAGACCTGGATAAACTAACTAAACCAGAGGTTGTACAGAGTTTCAGGGAGAGCATAAGGGAACAACTGACAGGAATGGGGAAAAGAAATACAGTAGAAGAATAATGGGTAGCTTTGAGGGATGAAATAGTGAAGGCAGCAGAGGATCAAGTAGATAAAAAGAAGAGGGCTAGTAGAAATCCTTGGGTAAGAGAAGAAATATTGAATTTAATTGATGAAAGGAGAAAATATAAAAATGCAGTAAATGAAGCAGGCAAAAAGGAATACAAACGTCTCAAAAATGAGATCGACAAGAAGTAGAAAATGGCTAAGCAGGGATGGCTAGAGAACAAATGTAAGGATGTAGAGGCTTATCTTACTAGCAGTAAGACAGATACTGCCTACAGGTAAATTAAAGAGACCTTTTGGGAATAGAGAACCACTTGTATGAATATCAAGAACTCAGATGGAAACCCAGTTCTAAGCAAAAAATGGAAAGCAGAAAGGTGAAAGGAGTATATAGAGTGTCTATACAAGGGTGATGTACTTGAGGACAATATTATGGAAATGGAAGAGGATATAGATGAAATGGGAGATATGATACTTTGTGAAGAGTTTGACAGAGCACTGAAAGACCTAAGTCAAAACAGTGCCCCAGGAGTAGACGACATTCCATTAGAACTACTGACAGCCTTGGGAGAGCCAGTCCTGACAAAACTCTACCATCTGGCGATGTATGAGACAGGCAAAATACCCTCATATTTCATGAAGAATATAATAATTCCAATCCCAAAGAAAGCAAGTGTTGACAGATGTGAAAATTACCAAACTATCAGTTTAATAAGTCACAGCTGCAAAATACTAATGCGAATTGTTTACAGACGAATGGAAAAACTGGTAGAAGCCAACCTCAGGGAAGATCATTTTGGATTCCGTAAAAATATTGGAACATGTGAGGCAATACTGACCCTACGACTTATCTTAGAAGAAATATTAAGGAGAGGCAAACCTATGTATCCAGCATTTGTAGACTTAGAGAAAGCTTTTGATAATGTTGACTGGAATACTCTCTTTCAAATTCTAAAGGTGGCAGGGGTAAAACACAGGGTGCAAAAGGCTATTTACAATTTGTACAGAAACCAGATGGCAGTTATAAGAGTTGAGGGACATGAATGGGAAGCAGTGGTTGGGAAAGGAGTGAGACAAGGTTGCAGCCTATCCATGATGTTATTCAATCTGTATATTGAGCAAGCAGTAAAGGCAACAAAAGAAAATTGGGAGTAGGAACTTTGAGGTTTACCAATGACATTGTAATTCTGACAGACAGCAAAGGACTTGAAAAAGCAGTTGAACGGAATGGACAGTGTCTTGAAAAAAGGGTATAAGGTGAACTTCTACAAAAGCAAAATGAGGATAATGGAATGTAGTCGAATTAAGTCGGGTGATCCTGAGGGAATTAGATTAGAAATGAGACACTTAAAGTAGTAAAGGAGTTTTGTTATTTGGGGAGCAACATAACTGATGATGGTCGAAGTAGAGAAGATATAAAATGTAGACTGGCAATGGCAAGGAAAGCATTTCTGAAGAAGAAAAATTTGTTAACATCGAGTGTAGATTTAAGTGTCAAGAAGTCCTTTGTGAAAGTATTTGTGTGGAGTGTGGCCATGTATGGAAGTGAAACGTGGACGATAAATAGTTTGGACATGAAGAGAACAGAAGCTTTCAAAATGTGGTGCTACATAAGAATGCTGAAGATTAGATGGGTAGATCACATAACTAATGAGGAGGTATTGGATAGAATTGGGGAGAAGAGGAGTTGGTGGCACAACTTGACTAGAAGAAGAGATTGGTTGGTAGGACATGTTCTGAGGCATCAAGGAATCACCAATTTAGTATTGGAGGGCTGCGTGGAGGGTAAAAATCATAGAGGGAGACCAAGAGATGAATACACTAAGCAGATTCAGAAGGATGTTTGTTTATTTATTTATTCCATGTGATCTGATGGTACACAGTGTGTTGCAGATGTCGGAAAATTATTTATTTATTTATTTATTCCATGTGATCTGATGGTACACAGTGTGTTGCAGATGTCGGAAAATATCATTTAACATTATTAACATGTATCAACGTAAGCCTATAGTATCCTAATGTATTATATTGCTCAATGTTTTCAATTTAACACAAACAGCAAGATTACTGTTCTAAGTATTCATTTACAGACTAAAAACAGTGACACAACAAATATGACTTCACGGCTTTGCTAAATTTTATGTTGTCTTCGATGGACTTAATACTAGTGGGAAGATTGTTGAACAGTTGGAGGCCCATGTGGAAAACTCCCTTTTTACACAGTTGAGTATTTGTACGTATAACATGCAGGTTTGCATTTTTCCTGGTGTTGTGTTCATGTATTTCACTATTTTTTACGACTCTGGGGTCAGTTGGCACTATATGTTTTCTGAAGAATTTTAGAGTCTCAAGAATGTAGAGGCAAGGCAGTGTAAGGATTTCCAGCTCTCTGAAGATGGGTTTGCAGGAGTCTCTGTGTTTGATCCCAGTAATAATCCTCATTGCTCTCTTCTGGCTTCTGAATGTGCTCAGAGCAGTTGGAGCATTTCCCCAGAATATTACACCATATTTTAGGTGGGCTTGTATGTAAGTGTAGTATGCACTGGTTAATGTTTTCAGGCTAGCACATGTTTTCAGTACACTCAATGCATAACAGCCAGTACAAATCCTGGCATTTACCTTTCCTGTATGTGTATTCCATTTCAGGTTATCTTGAACCCACAGACATAGGAATTTGAAAACAGTGTCGGTATCTATTGACTGGTTATTTATAGTGACAGATGGCTGAGAGGAATTTGCATTTTGTGTTGTGTGGAAGTTCATGGAAGCTGTCGTTTTGGTGTTGATAGTTAATCTGTTGATTTTTGCCCAGTTGCTGAGTTGATCAGTAGCCAAGTTCACAGCTTTTTGCACAGCCTCTGTATTCTCCCCTTTCAGGAGTACAGTTGTGTCATCAGCAAATATTATTGTTCTGTGTGCATCAACATTCAGGCTCAAGTCACTAATATACAGGAGGAAAAGTAGGGGTCCCAATACTATGGAACACCTTGCTTTACAGTTTTATTACTTAATAGTATTTCGGTTATTGAGTTGGTTTGTCTATTAGTATATTTCATGCTGACTCTCTGCATCTGATTGGTTAGGAATGTAGCAATCCAGTTGTTTGCAATTCCTCTGATACCGTAGTGTTCTAATTTTTCCAGTAATATTTTGTGGTTTTTCCCATATGCTGCAGCACTTTTACCCTACCAATGTTGCCATCATTAAAAGCGATAACAGCATCACTGACCTCACACTTCAGTGTCTTGATTCCAACAAAAACATTTTTTGGTAAGCTAGTCCATACAAGATCATTGGGATTTTGAGTCTGACCATGCGGACACTTCTTCAGTAATTCAGGTCTCTGAAAATAGGTTTTATGATATCCATGACTGCCACTAGAATGGAATGTTTATCGCTGTATGAACTGTTTGAGTATTGGGCATTGCAGTAATTGCACCATGAATCATGTCCAGGAGGGCAAAGGCAATGTACGGGTTTTTCATCAGTTGACAGTCTGTGAAAGAAGGTAGCCCATACTGCCTACTTCATTTTCATCAAATCCTCAGTATTATTTCTAATGGCTATCCCATAATACTGCTGTAGTCCATCAATCATTACGTCTGTCACTTTTCCTTGGAAAAAAGTTAGCACTTCGACATACAACGTGTGTTTATACTATGAAACGATATGATACTATTTTTGACAATGTTTTATTTGGAAAATTGTAAATTTTATAATGAGATAAAAATCCGAAAATGTGATATTTTTTTCTGTTCTAACTCCCCTTAAATACAAACCAGACACAAAATCTGTAATGATTAATGAACTAGATGGAAAATTGCTGATGATTAACAGTATAATGGATGCTCAGTGGAACAAGTGCATAGAAGACAATTCTAGACTCCACATATCAGGCTCTGACGCAGCTTTCCAAACTAGTCACAGAAGTTTTTTTATTTTTGCACAACTATTGCAGCCCACATTCACTTAAAACTGCTTGCTGCATTCAAGTCTTTGTTTCCCTCTATGATTTACACTGCATACTTTCCTCCATTACCAAATTAACTACTTCCTTAAGCCTCAGGTTGTGCCATAAATTTCTTTTCTTCTCCATTTGATTCAGTACTTCTCATTAGCTATGAACTTATCACCATAGAGGAGTTAATGGAAGTGTACAAATATGAAATGGGGGTTGAAAAAACACACTTTATTCCTAATAACACTACTCAAGTTAAAAGCATACGTTAAGTATTCAATAGTCCGGGCCAGACTGCTGAAAGCAAAGAATATCTATCTTAACTGACTTCAGGTGGATGTCTGAGAGGTTACTTTTTTCAGTGGAATATTTGAAATATTTCCTAACTACTTCACACTCTGCAGCCCCTATAGCTATACAAACTACCACCCACCCCCTTAATCTTCAGCACTGATCTGTAGCATAAGATTTCAAAAGCTTCTGTGCTCTTCTTGTCTGTACTCCTTACTGCCACTGTTTCATTTCTGTACCAAGCTACACTCTGGGCAAACTGGTGGTTTGGCTAGCCAGCATCTGCTTTCTATAAAGTTATGATTATTAAAGGCTTCTTTAAGTCTGAGCATATTTCGCCTGTGTCATTTATCCTAAAAGGCAGATGGAATAGTTTTGTTATAGTTACTTTTTATGAAGATCTGAATACTCCTCAGAGAATTTAGTCTGCTCCTGGTACTTTCTTTCTTGATGCAGTCATTGAAGTATTCTGACCTCTTCATCTGTATCAAATCTCGGAGATGGTGGGATTCCATGCATTATCCAGTTGGTAGCCACTGTCACAGTCTATTAGATTTTCCACACTGTGTATTTCAATGGATTCTTGTATAATGGAGTCCAAAAAAGGGTGTTGCTATGGCCAAAATTATTTTTTTTGTCATACTCAATTGGATGTAGTTTCGAGACACAATGTTTTGCAATCACAGACTTACTGGGTTGCAAAAGGCAACTGCAACATTTATGTTCTGTGCAACATTCTTTCACTCTGGATGTTGTTTGTCCTATATAGGTCGTACCACACTGGCAAGGTATTATGTAAATTCTCAGCTTTCACAATAACAAATTATCCTTCACTGGTCCTAGCAGGTTCAAAATCTTAGTTGGTGGGCAGAAAATAACTTTCACCTGAAAATCACTAAGGATGCTTGGTATTTTGAAGGAAATATGTCCAATGAAAGGAAGAAAAGCAGGGAATTTTGTTGGTGTATTCTTCTCTTTATCCACTGCCCAGTTCTTGGTTTTAGCTGAGAATGCTCTGTTCATTTGCCGAGTTGAATATCCATTGTCACTCATCCAACCCCATATGGGCCCTGTGTACAAGGGTTTTAAGCACACTCACCATTTAGCATGGATGATGGCAACTTGAAGAGTGCAATTAGAAATCAGTGTGGGTGGCTTACAATAAGCAGAATGTCCCAGAGAACTGTCACTCACTAAAAGATCTGAACTACTTAGGTGCCTTCAAGATTGTATGATCTTTCTAAAGTGCACAAATATGGTATTCCCTTACAGTCTTTAGAGAGTAATATTGACACCCCACGTATGATTTAGCCAAACATCTTGCTTTCTTGTAGAGGCCAGTGGTTGGCAAATGTCCGCATCATATACAGAACTTGGATATTTCTATTAACAGACTGGGGCTTTCCACCTAAGTACCTGAGATCTTATAGAAAGTTTTGATGTAGTATCTCTTTTTGTAGGGGTACCTCTTGCTGATTCCTTGGCACTGATTGGTAAACAGTTTCAGTCAGATATCACTGCTTTGTTTTGGAATGCTCTTTCTTCAACCTATTTTATGTTTAACCAAGAATATTTTAAACAGACTGATGATGTTGCCATGGGCAGACCTTTGTCTCCCCTGGTGGCTAACTATTTTATGGAGGTTTTGAGGGAAGACAACTTGGATCAGCAGTTCTTAAACCAACTGTTTTTTGGAGGTACATGAATGATACTTTCACAGTGTGGCCCCATGGGGAAGATAACTTCATTCATGTGAACTATCAGTTTATTATGGAATTAGTGAAAGATGGTTGTCTCCCATTCCTGGATGTTTTGGTTTGACAGAAGAGTGACAGCTCTCGGGCACATTCTGTTTAACGTAAGTCCACTCACACCGATTTGTACCTGCACTCTTCAAGTTGCCATCACCCTTCTCAAACCATGAGTGTGCTTAAAACCCTTGTACACAAGGCACATACAGAGTTGGAATCAGATAGTTTGGCTAAAGAACTTGTACGTTTAAGGACAGTGTCCAGGGAGTATGGATACTCGACCTGGCAAATTAACAGGACATTCTCAGCTAAAACCAAGAACTGGGAGGTGGATAAAGAGGAGAATACACCAGCAAAATCTCTGCTTTTCTTCCTTCCATTGGAAATATTTCCTTCTAAATAGCAAGAATCCTTAGTAATTTTTAGGTGAAAATGATTTTCTGCCCACCATCTAAGGTTTTGGACATGCTGGGTCAGTGAAGGATAGTTTGTTATTGTGAAAGTTCAGAACTTACATAACACCTTGCCAGTGTGGTATAGCCTATATAGGACAAACAACACACAGAGTGGAAGAATGTTGCACAGAACATAAATGTTGCATTCGCCTTCTGCAACCCAGCAAGTCTGCAATTGCAGAACATTGTATCTCCAATAGATGTTCAATGGAGTATGGTAAAACATTAATTTTGGCTACAGCAACTTCTTTGTGGGACTCCATTATGAAGGAATCGATTGAAATACACATCACAGAAAATATAATGAACCATGACAGCAGCTGCCAGCTAGATAATGCATGGAATCCAATCGTCTCCATGATTTTCTTCAGACAAAGATGCTAGAATGTTCGAATGGCTGTGGCAAGTGGCAGTGCTGAAGACAGCTGATCTTTGCAGTTCTGCCAGCAAGGGCACTTCCTTCGAGCATTGTGGTCCTTCTGGTAATGTGACTCTGATGCATGCATGACAATACTCTCAGCACACTATGTAAGGCAGAGTGGAGAACATTTTCATCAGTCTTTGATGGCTCACCTGAAGCTGACTGGCAGGTGTCTAGTCAAAACACCTAGGAGTGAAATTTACAACAACTGGCTGCAACCCCTAAATCTCTTCAAACATTTATTTCATGTGGAAGAAAAAAACTGACATGTATAATTTAGATATAGTGGAAACCAAAGAACTGTGGTGGCAGAAAGAATTGCATTTCTGATAATGTGAGTGTATGATTATCATCACAAAATCAAATAGAGATAACCCAAGGGTGGAGGTAATAAAGAATAAGGAAATAGGAATCTGGATGAACTACTTGGACTAGCATAGTGATCAAACTACCCTAGTAAGATAGACACTGTACGTTTACTTCCCAAATTAACTATGGTACATAAAATATTCAAAATCTCCACATGCAATTGACTATTGTTAAATAGAACATGCAGTATTATTTGTTGTATTTGAATTTATGGTTTGATAAACGTCCACTATTGCACAATATAATTGTCATTGAGAAGCAATATTTACAAACTCTAATAAAGTTGCTTATCCTTATCTCACAGTATGACTGTTGTGGATAAACAGTGGCATTGACATACTTGTGAGACGGTTTTCATATTTATTATTAAAACAATGCTTTGCACATTCCTTTGCTATTCATTTTACTCCATAGTTATTTCTTTACAACCACAGATTGAGAAAATAAATTGTAATCAACATCTTTTTTGTACATAAGCTCATAAAATTTGAAAAGCTGACCTCATGTTTACAGTTTGACAACGAGTGACTAACTAAAACTGAAGTTGGGATGATTCTCATTTATTCATAGGTTTAGTGCCAAAATATTCTTGAAAACTGAACTTTTCTAGTAACAATACTTGTCAATTACAGCTTCAGTTATAAGCAAATACTACAGATTTATAGTCTACAGTTTTATGATTTCAACACAAAAGTTATTACTATTTAAATTAATGACATACTTAGACTAAACTTGATAGATTTTACAAGTTTTTTTTACATTATGATGTACCCATAATTTTTATTTAATGACATTTTTTCCATGAAACTAATTATATTTTTGCTACCATATATCAGAAATCTACACTCAGAAAAAAAATAAAACTTTAAATTATTCCTACAAAATTCTTGAAAATGGTCTGCTTGTTGCTCATAAGAAATGCAATGTCAAACATAAAACAGAAGTACAGACTCAGCAAATACTTATTTCCAAGAGTACACCTTTGTTTATGTTCTTTATTTCGAAATTAGCAGTAGGATACTGAATCTTTATCAGAAAGTATTATACTTTCATATTGCACTTGACAAAAACCAAACAGAATGTTTTTATTAATGAGTCTAAACACTGACTTTGCTTGACAATCTATGCTGTATTATGCTGGTACAAGACATGACCCATCTCAGTAGTATAAGTTTATATGTCTACTGGCGTTGCAGAAGCTGAATAGTTGAAAGTATATTTGGTGAAATAAAAGAAATTATACACTTTGTTATTGGAGATGAATATTCAATTGTGAAGAAGCCATCAAAGATTGGTGAAGATGTTCTCTGCACTGCCTTACATAACGTGCTGAGAGTATTGCCATGCATGCATCAGAGTCATTCTAACAGAAGGACCACACCATCCGGTGGCAGCACCATCACTGGCGGAACTGCAAAGATCGGGTGTCTTCAGCATTGCTGCTCACTACAGCCAGCAAAGTATTCTTGTATCTTTGTCTGGAGCAAATCTTGGAGATGATGGAATTCCACATAATATTCAGCTGGTAGCCAATTTCACAGTTCATTAGATTTTCGATGATGTGTATTTCAATTGATTCTTTCATGATGGAGTCCAAAAAAGATGTTGCTGTGGCCAAAATTAATGTTTTGTCATACTCAGTCAAATGTCCATTGATGATACAATATTCTGTAATTGCAGACTTGCTACGTTGCAGAAGGTGACTGCAACATTTATGTTCAATGCAAAGTTCTTCCACTGCGCATTGTAATCTTACCCTCCCTCACATCACAATTAAAATTCTCATTCTTTGCACAAATTTTGAAAATTTTGAGAGGAGTAAGATCAAAAAAGAAGAACTTTTTTACTTATCTTGATTATCTCATTGTTGCCGTTGGTGGCTCAAAATCTTGTTGTGTCTAGGAATACATTCTTGCTACTGAAAATTTTGATTTAACATTTGTGTTCTTGAAGACAAAATAACTGATGAAGAGTTGCCTGTTGCTATGAATATCTTTTTATTTTATCCCATTCTTCTAAATCACATTGACTTTATAATTTCCACATTCAAAAAACCAATACTTACACTGTTGGTGACAAACTTGTGGAAACGTCTACTTCCATTTGAGGCATGCCCACTACTACTTACATTCTGCAGTACTCACAATTTTCCAAAGAGTTTACAAAGTGAAAGAGTTTACAAACTTTCACGACAGGAGAAGAATCTTTATCAAATTATATCATTATTTCACAAATAAATCCAGAAACAAATTTAATGATTAACATTTGATTTTGCAATTAATAATATGAATTTTAAGTATGCCAGAAATTTTGTAATTTCAGTTATTCTTAAAAGAAGAGTAATTTTAACTGTTAGTACATATCAATTGTAACACATTAATTTTTTTATACATTTTAGTCTGAAATATAATACATCATATACAAAAACATATGAATTCTTTTAATGAAACAGCTGAGATAATTTTAACCTATGCAAGAATCAATAGTATACAGGTTATTTGTATACAAAGAAAGAGTAATGTTAGAGGGTGATTCATGATAGCATATTGTTTGTCCTGCATAGTCTATACCACACTGGCAAGGTATTTTGTAAATTCCCACCTTCTGCAATAACAAATTATTCTTCACTGATCCCAGCAGGTCCAAAATATTAGATGATGGGCAGAGAATCACTTTATCTGAAAATTACTAAGGATTCTTGCTGTTTTGAAGGAAATATTTCCAATGAAAGGAAGAAAAGCAGGGGATTTTGCTGGGCTCTTTATCCATTAGCCAGTTCTTGGCTTCAGCTGAAAATACCCTGTTAATTTGCCAAGTCCAATATCCATTGCCTCTAAACACGTCCTTAAACATGCAAGCTCTTTAGCCAAACTATCTGGATCTGACTCTGTATGGTCCCTGTGTACAAGGGTTTTAAGCACACTCATCGTTTGGGAAGGGTAATGGCAACTTGAAGAGTGCACGTACAAATCAATGCGAGTGGACTTACGGTAAGCAGAATGTCCCAGATAACTGTCACTCTTCTGTCTAACCACAACATCCAAGAATGGGAGACAACCATCTTTCACTAATTCCATAATAAACTGAAAGTTCTCATGAATGAAGTTATAATGTAAAAACTCCGTTAACTTATCTCCTCCATGGGGCACACATGAAAGTATCATCCATGTGCCTCCAAAACATAGTTGGTTTAGGAACTGCTGATTCATGTCGTCTTTCCTCAAAATCCTCCATAAATAAGTTAGCCTCCAGGGGAGACTAAGGGCTGCCCATGGCAATGTTGCCAGTATGTTCAAAATATTCTTGGTTAAACATAAAATAAGATGAGGAAGACAAAACAAGGCAGTGATGTCTGACTGAAACTGTTTACCATTTAGTGTCACAGAATCAGCAAGAGATACCTTTGTAAAAAGAGGTACTACGTAAAAACTCACTAAAAGATATGAACTACTGAAGTGCCTCCAAGACTGTATGATCTTCCTAAAGTGCACAAAGATGGTCTTCCTTTATGTTCTGTAGTGATAATATTGATGCCCCAATATTCGATTTAGCCAGACATCTTGCTTTATTGCTGAGACCACTGGTTGGAAAACATCCACATCATACACAGAACTCAGACAATTTTATCAACAAACTGAGGGCTTGTCACCTAAGTAGTTTAGATCTTACAGTGAGTTTTGATGTATCTCTTTTTATAAAGGTACCTATCTCTTCCTGATTCCTTGGCACCAGTTGATAAATGGTTTCAGCTGGACATCACTGCTTTGTTCTGGCATGCTCTTTGCTCAACCTAATTTATTTTTAACCAAGAATACCTTGAACAGATTGACTGTGGTAGAATGGGCAGCCCCTTTGTCTCCCATAGTTGCTAGCTTTTTTGTGGAGGACTTTGAGGAAAGAGCCTTTGAATCAGCAGTTCCTAAACCAATTGTTTTTTTGTAGGCATGTGGATCATACTTTCATAGTGTGGCCCCATGGAGAAGATAGGTTAATATAGTTTTTACATCTTCTCAATTCCACTGATGAGAATATTGAATTTATTGTGGAATTAGAGGAAGATGGTTGTCTCCCATTCCTGGATATTTTGTTTAGACAGAAGAGTGACATTCTGTGTATCATAAGCCCACTCACGTGGATTTGTAATTGCACTCTTCAAGTTGCCATCACTCATCCCAAACCATGAGTGTGCTTCAAACCATTGTACACAGGGCCTATAGAGTGTGTGATGTGTACAGTATGCCTAAAGAGCTTGCACATTTAAGGAAAGTGTTGTGGGACAATGAATACTCAACTTGGCAAATTAGCAGGGCATTATTAACTAAAACCAAGAACTGGGAAGCGAATAAAGAGGAAATGGCACCAGCAAAATCTCCAGCTTTTCTTCTCTTTAATGGAAATACCATATTTCCCTCAAAATAGCAAGAATGCTTAGGAATTTTCATATGAAAGTGATTTTCCACTCATGATCTAATATTTTGGACATGTGGGGACCAGTAAAGAATAATTTTTTATTACGTAAAGCCGGAATTTACAAAATACCTTGCCCATGTTGTATGGCCTATATAGGACAAACAATGTGCACAGTGGAAGAACGTTGCATAGAACATAAATGTTGCAGTCATCTTCTGCAACCCAGAAAGTATGCAATTATGGAACATTGCATCTCCAATCGACATGCAATGGAGCATGACAAAACATTAATTTTGACCAATGCAACATCTTTTTGGGATTCCATTACAAAAGAATCCATTGAAATACACATCGTGGAAAATCTAATGAACCATGACAGTGACTACCGGCTGGATAATGCATGGAATCCCATTATCTCCAAGATTTGCTCCAGTTGAAGATATCAAACTACTCCAATAACTGCGGAAGGCAATGCCGAAGACAGCTGATCTTTGCAGTTCCAGCAGTGAGGGCACTGCCACAGGCAGTGCGGTCCTTCTGCCACCGTGACTCTGATGCACGTGCAGCAATAGTCTCACTGCTCTATGTAATGAGGAGTGGAGAACATCTTGATCAGTCTTCGATGGCTCACCTGAAGATGATGGCAGGTGTCCAATTGAAATAGCATGCAACGAAGTTTACAGTGACCAGCTGCAATCCTGAAATCTCTTCAAACATTGTTTTTCTTTCCAGGTTCTCTTACCTTCCTAACATTCCGTGGATTAATGCAGTTTTGTTCTTTTTGTTTTACTGGAAATTAAAAATTTCATTATATATAAAAATGATAAACTGCTACTGAATTTTATGGTCAGAAACCATATAAATTTTTGTAGTTGCAGAAACAGCCACATAGTGTTTTGCTTTGAAATGTGAAATTAATAGCTCTCATATGGATATTGACATTTGGTTTCCAACTATCAAAGTGTTGTGGCCAATGTTACCGCTGCGAAACCTGCATTGTGCATTATCACATTTTGTGAAATACCAATACCTTGCAATAACATCTGATGTGAACCAAAAGAACACCATGGCAACATTTGGACAATGCAAAGCATTTGCATTCATTCAATACATTAAGATCTTAGTGAGCTCAAAGCCGGATAAGGCTGTTACTGGAGGGGATTAAGTGGGAGGGAATTTCCACTCCTGGTCATTGCTTACAACCAGGGAGGACAGCTACAATTGATTGAAGTGGTGGGAAAGGGGGGCTAGTTTGCACAATATTCTCACAGTCAAGATATATAAAATCCTAGTGCACGTATCCACGTTTTTTTTCCTCATCAAAAGATAATGTCAGTGGCATTTAAAGTTCATAGTTTCTTCAACATGAACTGAAGTACACATGATTAATAAATATTTTGAACATAAGAGTGAGGGAGGGAAGAGGGTAGAAGTGTTGAGGAGAATTTACACTAACATTTCAGTTATGTCTACAGTATAGAATACATTTACACGTGCGTCAGTTCATGACATTTAGTTACATCGTGAAGCTTCTATCATCATTACGCTCAGAGAATTAAATAACCTTATAAGTCAACCAACAAATATATATCAGTTTTTTATAATTTTTTTTATTTTGAATTTATTTTCCATGCTACACATGGTTCAATGAAATTTTTCTTAGTGTATGTCCACATATTGTGATACTGACTAACATTTCAGCTGTTGCTGTAAGTGTTCTAGGGCAATATCATGTGATGATGTAGTCACATATCCACAAAAATTCTTATCAAAGCTGGGAATGGTCATGGAAACTTTTCTGTTTTCTAGCTGCACTTGTAGGAATAGCCTTAAAGTATTATTTGAAATAATTAGAACCAACTGGAATGGGAACACACATTTATTCTCAATTGAACTAGACCTCATAAAACAAACAGTTGGGAGCCTATATAAGGGAGAGGGGGCACATTTAAACTATTCACACCTTTCAACAGTTAGAATTTCTCACTACTGGATCCACTGTCTAATTAGCCAAATGAAAAAC
The DNA here is from genome assembly GCF_021461395.2 of Schistocerca americana. Classification (NCBI taxonomy): domain Eukaryota; kingdom Metazoa; phylum Arthropoda; class Insecta; order Orthoptera; family Acrididae; genus Schistocerca; species Schistocerca americana. The sequence continues at coordinate 231,068,675 of NC_060123.1, forward strand.
AATTGAGCTACACAGCAGGATGTAGCTACCAATGGTTGCCTCACCATTGTTACACATAATTACTATTCAATAAAAGCTGTTTTAGGATTAGAAAAGCAAAAGATCAGTCCTGTTTGCAATAATACATTTTTGTTGCTTGATATCAACTGAGACAAAAGTGATTCATTCATCCAGTTAGCTCACAGATTCTGCATCTAAATGTTCTATAAACTGCTTGAAACACTTTTTCTGAAAGATCTGGTAGTGCTTTCACTTTAATGCATGTACGTGAGGCAGATTTCAATTAACCTTGTGGGGTGGATTTCACACTGTTTACTATAGCAATAATATATCATTACATGTAATTATGAAACCTGGACCTTGCCAAGGTGAGGTGTCTTGAATGCTTTAATGATACACATAGTAGGACCTTAAGTACAACCACAACAGTAGTATATCCATGAAGGGCTCACATAAATGCTGTGCTGGTGCTGTGAACTGCTGAAATCAAAAGGAAACTACACCTGTTGTTGTTCCTAATGGCATGAAGCTCTACTGTATGGTTAAATGATGATGGCATTCTCTTAGGTAAAATATTCAGGCTGTAAAATAGCCCCCTATTCAGATCTCTGGGGAGGGCCTACTCAGGAGTATGTCATCATCAGGAGAAGCAAACCTGGCATTCTACAGGCCACAGCATGGAATATTAGATCCCTTAAGTGGGCAGGTAGGTTAGAAAACTTAAAGGAGGGAAACGGATAGATGGAAGTTAAATATAGTAGGACTTCCTTCAGTCAGTATAGAAGAGCCCACATGCTGTGGTGAGACAATCTACTAAGTTTTCCTTGAACACGCGGTATAGGCAAGTATAGATTCCCTGAGAACTACTTAGAACAGATAGTACATATCCACACCCATGATGGAAATATATTAGAGCTAATGGCAACATGACATCTTTGAAGACGTCTACATAAAAACTGGTATCAGTGATAACGAGGCTGATGTGTCAACAATGATTACCAAAGTACAAAGAACCACTATATATACATATAAAATCTCTCTGTGTGGGTGTTCAGTGAACAAGTTAAAAAAGCAGTCAAAAGAGCAATGTGTGAAGCCTTCAGTGACTACAATAGCAGAATATTGTCAAATGATCTTTCACAAAACCCAAAGAAATTATGGTCTTGTGTAAAGACTGTTAGTGGCACCAGAATGAGTGTCTGGTGGACTGAAACTTAGAATAGCAAAGCAAAAGCAGAAATGCATAACTCTCTTTTTAAATGTTCATTTACAAATGAAAACCTAGCAGTATTGCCAACATTTAATTCTCATACCACTGAAAAGATGAGTGAAATTAGTATTAGAGTCAGTGGTGTTGAGAAATAACTAAAATAATTAATACTCAACAAAGCTCCATGGCCCAATGGAATTCATATCAGATTCTGTACTGAATTGGGGCTGAGTTAGTCTCTCTTTTAGTATGATCTGTCATAGATCCCTAGAACAAAGAACTGTGCCCAGTCGTGGAAAGAGAGCACAGGTCACACCTGTTTACAAGAAGTGTAGAAGAAGTGATCCACAAAACAACTGTCAGGCATCCTTGACATCAATTTGTTGTAAAATCTTAGAACATACTCTGAGCTCAAACATAATAAAACATTTCAAATAGAATGACCTCTTCCATGCCAACCAGCACAAATTCCCAAAACTTCAGTCATGTAAAACCCATTTTTCTTGCACGACTTTGGATCAAGGCAGTCAGGTAGACGCAGAATTTTTGTTTTCCAAAAAACATTTGACTCGGTATCACATCAACACTTACTATCAAAGGAGTCACAATATGAAGCAAAATTTGTTGCTGGATTGAGGGTTTTTTGGTAGGTAGGCCACAGTAAGTTACCCTGGCTGGAGAGTCACGGACAGATGTAGAAGTAACTTGGGATATATGCATAGTGTTCATGCGAAAAAAAGTGAAAATTACACCGATAAAAACAGCGTGTGCACGAATTGTAGTGATGAAATCAGAAAGTTAAATGATCGTGAAAGTAGTCTGCAACTAACCATTAATACTCTGATGAGCGAACTAAAAAAACTTACGTCCGGAAAGTGTGAACCTACATCAAACTTGCCTCACAGTAACCACGAAATTCCAGGCAAAGTGAAAAACAAAGTGCCTCATTCTCAACGAAGCTTATTGTATGAGCCTAATATCGCGTTTACAAGCAGGTTCAGTGTGCAATCAACTGTGCAAGATAAGAAACATTGTGCATGTGATAATACTAACTTACGAGCTGAATACGAAACTACAAATACGCGGAGTGATACATCCAAAAGAATGCCTAACTCAACTACTGTCATGAAAGGAAATGAAACTGAAAGACCTGAACACTTGCGTGACCTAAATATCAAGAATTTTTCCAGCGCTGATACTAAATTGTTTGGCCATAACGTCGGTGGGTCTTCTAAACATGCAGAGAAACCTAAACGAAGAAAAATAGTTGTCATGGCAGACAGTCATGGTCGTAGATTTGCTCGCCTTCTGAACGGTCAGTCCAGTGTACAAACAATCGCTTACATAAAGCCTGGTCCATCTATGTCGAAAGTTTGCAATCATGTACGATCCACAGACGTTGCTGACTTATCCTCTGAAGACTTTGTTGTGCTAATTGGTGGGTCAAATGACGTATACAAAAACGAAACACACAAAGCAAAACAAGAACTAAAAAGGTGCTTAGGACAGTTGACACACACAAATGTTTTAGTGCTGAACATCCCACATCGGCATGACTTACCGTCTTGGTCATGTGTAAATAAAGAAATAATCAATGCCAACCAACAAATTTCATTACTTTGCAAACATTTCAGAAATGTAGAACTCGTAAATGTTAACAATATTGGGCGCAGATTCCACACATTACATGGATTGCACGTTAACAACAAGGGGAAAAAAACCGCTCATCGGAAAAATTGAAGAAATTATCATCAAGAGGCATCAAACACTCAAAGTAAAATCATCCTGGATTGGCCCCCCAAATATTCGAAGGAAACAACGCCAGCAAGACCTCACTCACCAACATCAACAACAAAAGAAGGAACAAGGTGCGTCCAATATTCAGGCACAGTAACAACAATGAATGCAGTAACAGCTGTACCAATTGCAGACCCAGCCCTAACACCAACAGCAATACTATCAACAGTAGGATCAGCGGCTGAAAATAGAAGATTAGGCGCAGTCGGGAAAAGAAAAGCAGTAGTTCCAGCACACCTGAATGATTTTTTATTGACAAGGCAAAGGTAAGTGATCAATTAAATATGCCAAAGCCTAACAAATCCTTTAATTTCATGCTGATTCATCAAAATGTCCAATCATTGCTAAACAAATTAAGTGAAGTTGAAATTTTATGTACTGATGAGCTAAAAAACTCTTCTGTAATGTGTATAACTGAACACTGGCTGCCTAAAGATGCAATGTCAGTCACAAAACTTGCAGACTTCAATCTTTCATCATCATTTTCTAGAATTACATCCAGTCATGGATGAGTCAGTAATGTATATTTGTTAAAAGTGGCATTGATTATTGTAACATAAAACCCATTGAACTGTTAGCTGAAGAGAAAGTTTTTGAAGTATCTGCAGTTGAACTCTCTGAATTAAAATTAATAATCATCTGTGTATATAGGAGCCCTGATGGGAACTTAAATGATTTCTGTCATCAACTAGAAACAGCTTTAAATACTATAAAAAACTTCAACAAAACAGTGATCATATGTGGAGATTTTAATATTGATTTTCAAGAAATCTCAAAAGACCAGCAAAGCTTGATGACCCTACTGGAAACATATAACATAAAAGCCACCATAGACTCTCCCAAGAGTTACACCAACAACTAGCTCAACAATTGATCAGATATTAATGAACACAAATGTAAATCACACTTTCTGTGCCGGAAATCTTAATACTGGCTTCAGTGATCACTATGCACAGTTTATTGCTTTGCACACCCCAAGTGAAACAACTGAGAAAGAGGAACTTGTAAAAGAAGCAAGGAAATTCACTAACATACAAATAAACCTTTTTATACAGAGACTAAGTGAAGAAACTTGGTATGAAGTGTATACTTGTGAAAATACTAACAAAAAGTTTGAAAAATTCATGGAAATCGTCATGTCATACTTTGAAGCTGCACTTCCATTAAAAAAACAAAAATGTCAACCTAACTTCAAAAAGAAGAAATGGATTACGACAGGTATTAGAATCTCTTGTGCAGAGAAAAGAAGATTACACGATATAGCAAAGACACAGAACATGCCTCCTGAATTTCATTTGTACCTGAAGAATTACAAGAGGATCCTCAAAAATGTTGTAAGGAAAGCTAAAACAATGGCAAATGACAAATACATTGAAAATTCAAAAAACAAATCTAAAGCTATATGGGAAGTTATAAAAAATCAAACAACATGTGAAATTAAACAATATAAAAATATGAACTCATGTTATGAAGGACAAATGATTTCTTGCCCAACAGAAATTGCAGGGACCTTCAACAAATATTTTGCAAATGTAAGTGAACAGTTGGTGAGTGGTCTGGAAGAACACAACAAAATATCACCTCCATCATGCAATAGTGTGAGAAATGTGTCTATATCTTTGTTCCTTTCACCCACAAATACTGAAGAAATTTTATCAGTTATAGAAACCTTGAAAACAGGGTACTCATGTGGAATTGATGGAATAGCAGATGCAATTATTAAAAATGCTGTCTTGCCTTAGCTGAACCCTTGATACACTTGTGCAACAGCTCACTGGCATCAGGAACCTTCCTTTCATGCTTAAAAACACCGAAACTGAAACCACTGTTCAAAAAAGGAAATCCAGAATGTGTTTCAAATTATAGACCAATAGCCCTACTGCCTGTATTTTCAAAAAATTTTAGAAAAAGTTTTTTTTTTATAAGAGATTGTCTGATTTCCTAAATAAAAATAAAATTCTCTCTCCTTCACAGCATGGCTTCAGGAAAGGCTATTCAACTGAAAGTGCAATATTTGAATTTCTTAATGAAATCTATACTAAACTGGATGCAAGTGAGTTTGTGACAGGCATATGTCTTGATTTATCTAAAGCTTTTGACATCATTGACCATAATACCCTACTGCAGAAGCTTGACCAATTAGGAATTACAGGTATATCTAATGAGTGGCTCAAGACATACCTATGTGGTCGCAAACAGGTGGTTGAAGTGCAATATACTGACCATAACAAAATCAGCTACTTCTATTCAGGATATGAAAATGTGAAATATGGCGTCCCTCAAGGATCAGTATTAGGACCCATTCTGTTTCTCCTCTTATGTCAATGATCTTATGTACAACAAGTATTGCCAAACTACCCTCCAATTTGTAGATGATACAAGCTTCCTTATTAGTGGTAAAACAGAAGAAAAACTTAAAGACTCCGCTATCCAAACAATGAACAGTGTAGAACAGTGGTTCAGCTACAACAAGCTAATTATATACAAAGAAAAGACAGTAGCACTGAACTTCTATAATGTGAAAGGAAGACACCACCCAAACATAGAAATAGGACTTACGGACAGAGTTCTTGAAAGTGTCGACAGCACTAAATTTCTGGGACTCTGGCTCCAGAACAACACAAAATGGGAGGTACATATTGAATATTTGCAAAGAAAACTAAGCAAAACCTGTTACATGTTATGGATCTTAAAAACTTGTTGCAGCAAAGCTAGCCTGTTAAATGTATACTACTCCAATGTGCATTCTGTAATTAAATATGACATAATCTTCTGGGGCAATACAACAACAAATATTAAACTTTTCAGGATGCAAAAGAGAATACTAAGAATTATTGAAGGGGTAAACAATATGAAGTCATGCAGACCCATTTTCAAAAAACTGTCAGTTCTTCCTCTTCCTTGCATTTTTATCTATGAAACATCAGTTTTCATCAAACAATATATCAATAGACACCCAGATATATTGTTAAAAAATGAAGATATAAGTGCACACAATACAAGGCAAAAATCTGATCTTCATATGAAACAGGTGAGAACAACATTGTGCCAAAAAGGCACACTACATACTGGGATAAAGATTTTCAATAATCTACCTAACCATATTAAATCAATAGGTAAACTCTGTTGTTTTAAGGCTGAAGTAAAGGCATATTTAATTGATCATTGCTTTTACAGTCTGACAGATTATATAAAAGCCAAACAACAAAAATAAAGATGCATTATTAATATTCTACTTTGTATGTTGCCTGTAATGTTTGTTGTATGTATGAATCTAGGCTAAATTACTTAAGTATCTAGTCCTTAGGATTGCAATACGAACTGTATTTTATCTTGTAAATACCTAACCATGTCCAATATCCTTGTATATATTCAATACATATAGGATTTGAAGGACTAAATAAATAAAAATAAAATAGATATGTCCTGCAGAATTGTGTTGGGACCCTTGCTGTCCCTGATATATATTAATGACCTTGCAGACAATATTAATAGCAACCACAGATTATTTGCAGATGATGCAGTTATTTATAATGAAGTACTGTCTGAAAGAAGCTGCACAAATATTCAGTCAGATTTTGGTAAGATTTCAAATTGGTGCAAAGACTAGCAACTTGCTATAAACGTTTAGAAATGTCAAACTGTGCAGTTAAAAAAAAAAAAAAAAAAAAAAAAAAAAAGGAATGCGCCAACTCATACAAATACCTGGATGTAACACTTTCTATGAATATGAAGTGGGATAATCACATAGGTTCAGTCATGGGTAAAATGGGTGGCAGACTTTGGTTTATCTGTAGAATACTGGGGAAGTGCAGTCAGTCTACAAAAGGGATTGCTTACAAATCACTCGTCCTAGAATATTGTATAGATGTGTGGGACCCATGCCAGATAGGTCTAACATCGGATATTGAACATATACAGAGAAGGACAGCATGAATAGTCACAGATTTGTTTGATCCATGACAGAGTGTCACAGAGATACTGAAGGAACTGAAATGCCAGTCTCTTTAAGACAGATGTAAACTATCCTGATAAAGTCTGTTGACAAAGTTTCAAGAAGCAGCTTTAAGTGATTACTCTACAGATATCCTACACCCCCTACATATTGCTCACACAGGGATCATAGGGATAAGTTTAGAATAATTACTGCATGCACAGATGCATTCAAACAATCATTGTTCCTGCACTCCATACATGAATGGAACAGGAAGAAACCATAATAACTGGTACAATGGAGCATACCCTCTGCCATGGTCCTCATGATGGCTTGCAGAATATAGATGTAGATACCCATACACTGTTCTCATAAGCATTGAGTCCAGTTTTCAAGTGACCATGGCCCAACCCATTCTCAGGCAAGGTCTTTTCAACGCAAATGAGCATGAGATATGCTCGAGCTTGGTCTACAAAGTGATAAACTGTTAACTGCGAACTCTTTATGCCTGTTCAGCTAGTATTTGAACTGTGTCTGCCAGGAATGAGTTTGAAATCACTGTGGCAATCCACACGTTATGTTTCCCCATTCTATGGTTATTTTCAAGTGTTAGACAGAGTCTGTTAATGAGACCCTCTGTTTTCTGCCATGGAAGGCCATCCATGCAAGAGGGATGACACTAACTCTCAAGTGAGGGTTCCTATGTATAAAGTGTACCAAATACAAATAAAGTTGTTATATATCATTCTATTGTTGTTTCACAATGGTGACCCCATAGCCATTCCTTCATTGCTGCTTCAGCTAACACAGTGATATATTGTGTTGTCACATGACCAATTGAGCAGCAGTAATATAAAATAAACAGCAAGTTAGGTAAGTAAAAAAAATTATCCCTGCAAGAAAATGACCCATATTACAATCCAACAGCACAATGCCACAGTGAGGCAGTTGTCTATGAGATAATGAGTAACTGAATAAGTTGCTGATTGGGATCTGATGCAACTGCAATGTTTAATGCTTCAAGTGGGTCATTACTGTGGGGTGACACCTGTCCTTGGGAACAGAGCGATATAATGAAAACTTATTTCATTATTGTTCAATGAAACAGTGCTTTAGTGCATTTTGTGCAAGTTTATTTTGCCATTGTTTGATTACACTAAGATTAAACTGTGATTCTGGTCTTGCATGTTTACTTTGGTAACATTAAGATAGCTATTCTTTACAGGTGTACAAAGTATGCCATGCTCCTGCTTGAATTATGGAAATTGGTGCACCCACTTGAGGGTTAATGTCACAAGACTTTAGTTTGTTAAATAGAGTTTTGCGATGCACATAATCAAAGGTTTTTTTAATGTCACAAATTATATCAACAGGATAATTTTTCTTGTTTAACTCTACTAGCTCTTAATTTGTGAGCTCATGTTTTACTTTCTGTGAGAACAAATCTGAGTCAGTATTCTGTCATAAGCCACTTTCTCAAATACTTTTGAAAAGACTGGGTGATGTAAATCTGTAACTAGAGGGAGTTTGCTTATCCCCAGTTTTGTAGATAGGTGTTACAACATGACATATCCCCAGTTTTGTGGATAGGTGTTATGACATCACATGTAAATCTGTTGGGAAATATACGATGACTCATTGATTGGTTGCAAAGATAGCTTAACAATAATCCTATCATATGATATTGCAGTGCCTGTGTTATTCAGAAATACAGTGCAATGTTGCTTTGGATATGCACACATGCACTGCAATATTGTATCTATCCATGGATGCATGAGTGTGGGTTGTAGAAACATGGTTGATGACTTATGGAAATTAAGGCTCGCCATGAAGCATACATGGATGGCCTAATTGTAATGCAGTCAAATGTGATAGGAGGGAAATTCAGGTTCAAGTCCTGGCCTGGCATAAATTTTCATAACTGTTATTCCATTTTATAGCTGATGGTCTTCCTTATTTGCAATTGCGAATGCATTTAAAGTATTTTATAGTAGCTGTAATCACCACAGTGTATTTTCCATTGGACATGTACATGTGTCCATGGGAACACTGCATCGTATTTTTGAATAATGCAGGCACTGAAATATTGTATCTATCCACGAACAATGGGCAAGTGACTTTCAATTAAATTGTCTCCCCTGTACAGGTATATGCACATGAATGTAGTAGTGTAGGCTGTACGCACATGGTTGATGGTATATACACTCCTGGAAATGGAAAAAAGAACACATTGACACCGGTGTGTCAGACCCACCATACTTGCTCCGGACACTGCGAGAGGGCTGTACAAGCAATGATCACACGCACGGCACAGCGGACACACCAGGAACCGCGGTGTTGGCCGTCGAATGGCGCTAGCTGCGCAGCATTTGTGCACCGCCGCCGTCAGTGTCAGCCAGTTTGCCGTGGCATACGGAGCTCCATCGCAGTCTTTAACACTGATAGCATGCCGCGACAGTGTGGACGTGAACCGTATGTGCAGTTGACGGACTTTGAGCGAGGGCGTACAGTGGGCATGCGGGAGGCCGGGTGGACGTACCGCCGAATTGCTCAACACGTGGGGCGTGAGGTCTCCACAGTACATCGATGTTGTCGCCAGTGGTCAGCGGAAGGTGCACGTGCCCGTCGACCTGGGACGGGACCGCAGCGACGCACGGATGCACGCCAAGACCGTAGGATCCTACGCAGTGCCGTAGGGGACCGCACCGCCACTTCCCAGCAAATTAGGGACACTATTGCTCCTGGGGTATCGGCGAGGACCATTCGCAACCGTCTCCATGAAGCTGGGCTACGGTCGCGCACACCGTTAGGCCGTCTTCCGCTCACGCCCCAACATCGTGCAGCCCGCCTCCAGTGGTGTCGCGACAGGCGTGAATGGAGGGACGAATGGAGACGTGTCGTCTTCAGCGATGAGAGTCGCTTCTGCCTTGGTGCCAATGATGGTCGTATGCGTGTTTGGCGCCGTGCAGGTGAGCGCCACAATCAGGACTGCATACGACCGAGGCACACAGGGCCAACACCCGGCATCATGGTGTGGGGAGCGATCTCCTACACTGGCCGTACACCACTGGTGATCGTCGAGGGGACACTGAATAGTGCACGGTACATCCAAACCGTCATCGAACCCATCGTTCTACCATTCCTAGACCGGCAAGGGAACTTGCTGTTCCAACAGGACAATGCACGTCCGCATGTATCCCGTGCCACCGAACGTGCTCTAGAAGGTGTAAGTCAACTACCCTGGCCAGCAAGATCTCCGGATCTGTCCCCCATTGAGCATGTTTGGGACTGGATGAAGCGTCGTCTCACGCGGTCTGCACGTCCAGCACGAACGCTGGTCCAACTGAGGCGCCAGGTGGAAATGGCATGGCAAGCCGTTCCACAGGACTACATCCAGCATCTGTACGATCGTCTCCATGGGAGAATAGCAGCCTGCATTGCTGCGAAAGGTGGATATACACTGTACTAGTGCCGACATTGTGCATGCTCTGTTGCCTGTGTCTACGTGCCTGTGGTTCTGTCAGTGTGATCATGTGACGTATCTGACCCCAGGAATGTGTCAATAAAGTTTCCCCTTCCTGGGACAATGAATTCATGGTGTTCTTATTTCAATTTCCAGGAGTGTAGAAGTTTGGGTCTGGCCAAGAGTTGTGCTCAGAGAGTCTAATGGTAAGACAACTGCCCACAATCAGTGGGAAATCCGTGTTTTCAAGCCCTGATGCAGCACAAATTTTCAGTGTCGTCATTCCATTGTACAGCTGATCATTGCCCATATTCACAATTATGAGTAGGTACATTTAATGTAATCCTATCAAGTCAGTGCAATATTTTAATATTCCGTTTGAAATAGGATCATCCCAGCAGAACTATCTCTTCTTAGTGACATGATGAGTTCTGTAACCTACTTCGTTGTTCCAGAATGAGATTTTCACTCTGCAGTGGAGTGTGCGCTGATATGAAACTTCCTGGCAGATTAAAACTGTGTGCCAGACTGAGACTCAAACTTAGGATGTTTGCCATTTGCAGGCAAGTGCTATACCAACTGAGCTACCCAAGCATGACTCACTCCCTGTCCTAACAGCTTTACTTCCGCCAGTACCTCATCTCCTACCTTCCAAACTTTACAGAAGCTTTCCTGTGACCTTGCAGGATTAGCACTCCTGAAAGAAAGGATATTGTGGAGACATGGCTTAGCCACAGCCTGGGGGATGTTTTCAGAATGAGATTTTCACTCTGCAGCAGAGTATGTGCTGATATGAAACTTTTTAGTAGATTAAAACTGTGTGCCGGACCGAGACTCGAACTCGGCACATTTGCCTTTCGTGAGAAAGTGCTCTACCAGCTGAGCTACCCAACCATGACTCATGCCCCGTCCTCACAGCTTTACTTTCACCAGTACCTCGTCTCCTACCTTCCAAACTTTACAGAAGCTATCCTGCGAACCTTGCACGACTAGAACATCCCGAGTTCAAGTCTCGGTCTGGCACACAGTTTTTATCTGCCAGGAAGTTTCATATCAGCACACACTGCGCTGCAGAGTGAAAATCTCATTATGGAAACATCCCCCAGGCTGTGGTTAAGCCATGTCTCCGGAATATCCATTCTTTCAGACATCCTGAGTTCGAGTCTCAGTCCGGCACACAGTTTTAATCTTCCAGGAAGTTTTGTACTTGGGGTTGTATTTTTGAAAGCAATATCTGTTGGTGGTGCATGTGGTATTTGCACAAGTATATTAAATACAACTGTATTTGCTTCTGTATTGCTGGGTGTATTGTTTGTTGCCACTGTCAGAAAGAAGTCATTGGACTTGGAGGCTTGTGAATTGGAAGTGTTACCATTCCATCAGAGCTATTTTCTGGAGGCTCCATTTCATTTGGACCAATTGTTTCTAGTTTGATAATGATCCAAATAGTTTTTTATTCTTGGAGTGTTTTATTTTTTGAGCACAGCAGACGAGTTTTCTATTTTTAACGACCAAGTAAAGGACTTCACATCGCTGATGGCAAAACGAGGTTCAGATTTTGACTATTGCTTGTTATTTGAATTATGTAGAGCTCTCTCTTCCTAGCACAAGGTGATTTAGTCCAAGGAGTTATCCACGACCTTTCCTTGCATCTGTTCAATGATGCCCTAATATGTTTTAGAAATATACACTCCTGGAAATGGAAAAAAGAACACATTGACACCGGTGTGTCAGACCCACCATTCTTGCTCCGGACACTGCGAGAGGGCTGTACAAGCAATGATCACACGCACGGCACAGCGGACACACCAGGAACCGCGGTGTTGGCCGTCGAATGGCGCTAGCTGCGCAGCATTTGTGCACCGCCGCCGTCAGTGTCAGCCAGTTTGCCGTGGCATACGGAGCTCCATCGCAATCTTTAACACTGGTAGCATGCCGCGACAGCGTGGACGTGAACCGTATGTGCAGTTGACGGAATTTGAGCGAGGGCGTATAGTGGGCATGCGGGAGGCCGGGTGGACGTACCGCCGAATTGCTCAACGCGTGGGGCGTGAGATCTCCACAGTACATCGATGTTGTCGCCAGTGGTCGGCGGAAGGTGCACGTGCCCGTCGACCTGGGACCGGACCGCAGCGACGCACGGATGCACGCCAAGACCGTAGGATCCTACGCAGTGCCGTAGGGGACCGCACCGCCACTTCCCAGCAAATTAGGGACACTGTTGCTCCTGGGGTATCGGCGAGGACCATTCGCAACCGTCTCCATGAAGCTGGGCTACGGTCCCGCACACCGTTAGGCCGTCTTCCGCTCACGCCCCAACATCGTGCAGCCCGCCTCCAGTGGTGTCGCGACAGGCGTGAATGGAGGGACGAATGGAGACGTGTCGTCTTCAGCGATGAGAGTCGCTTCTGCCTGGGTGCCAATGATGGTCGTATGCGTGTTTGGCGCCGTGCAGGTGAGCGCCACAATCAGGACTGCATACGACCGAGGCACACAGGGCCAACACCCGGCATCATGGTGTTGGGAGCGATCTCCTACACTGGCCGTACACCACTGGTGATCGTCGAGGGGACACTGAATAGTGCACGGTACATCCAAACCGTCATCGAACCCATCGATCTACCATTCCTAGACCGGCAAGGGAACTTGCTGTTCCAACAGGACAATGCACGTCCGCATGTATCCCGTGCCACCCAACGTGCTCTAGAAGGTGTAAGTCAACTACCCTGGCCAGCAAGATCTCCGGATCTGTCCCCCATTGAGCATGTTTGGGACTGGATGAAGCGTCGTCTCACGCGGTCTGCACGTCCAGCACGAACGCTGGTCCAACTGAGGCGCCAGGTGGAAATGGCATGGCAAGCCGTTCCACAGGACTACATCCAGCATCTCTACGATCGTCTCCATGGGAGAATAGCAGCCTGCATTGCTGCGAAAGGTGGATATACACTGTACTAGTGCCGACATTGTGCATACTCTGTTGCCTGTGTCTATGTGCCTGTGGTTCTGTCAGTGTGATCATGTGATGTATCTGACCCCAGGAATGTGTCAATAAAGTTTCCCCTTCCTGGGACAATGAATTCACGGTGTTCTTATTTCAATTTCCAGGAGTGTATTTAAGAAAGAGTTAAATTTTCCATCAACACTCTCTGCTTTACAAATTTCTCCCAATCATTTTCCCCATAATTTCTTTCTGAACTCTATGACAGATCGTTGTTTATCAACCTGTGGTACAACATTTTTCTTGTACAATCTGTACCTAACTGATAAGTACGTCATAGTTAACATTTCTCTGACAAAAAAATTGAAGTACCAAGAAGACATGGGTGGATGTGAATGTAACTTCGTATCCATACATATAACTGACAAGTATGAAAATGACTAGAATTGCAGTTCTCTGTAACAGATTGAGTGGCCGCCAGGGTGCATTAGTGTTGTTCATGTTTAATTGTTGTTGTAATCCAGAGTGTCTTTAACAGAGAATAGCTGATGCTGAAACCTACGAAATTATACTATTTTCTACACTCCAACGATCTGAGAAATACGAAAAAAATCATACCAAACAGCACACCATCTTTTCGATCCCATCAGTGAAGGACTAAACTTATTCGTCTTAAATATCTTTCAGTTTATCAAAGATATTAATAATATATATTTCTCTTGACGAGTAGTCGACAGAATTTTACATGTTTTTAGAGAGCTCAGAACGTCAGAGGTACGGTTGTATTGTCCCAACAAGAACTAATATTCTGCAGCCGGATAGGAGCAGAGTGTTGTTAGTAAAAACACTGTTAATTCCATTAATGAGCAGCTTGCAGCTACTCGTCTAGAAGAAAACATATAAACGTATCGAAAGATATTTACAAATGTCCTGGTCGAGTGCACAGTTTTGCTGCAGAATAGCACTGACAGGGCGAAAATGACCTATTGTTAGTATCAGATGGCCTCTTAAGATGCTGTGTATTGTGAGACTATGGAGGACTTAAGACAAAAATAATGCGATGCACTGTATATTACTGCAAATGTGCTGCAGAAGAGGCAGTGTGATGCCTGGAAATAAGTTCGACATAAAGTCGTCGCTTCAGACGAAAAACACATTGTTCGTTCGTGAAAGGCTACAAAATGGTTGTATTCTTGTTTTTTTTACCTGCACCATGCGAAAACACACTGTATGTGACGCGTTAAACGGTAACAGGCCACAGAACAACGTCCCTGTTATCAAAACGCGCTGTTTGTATATTCTTTTAGCCATGGCAACTGCAATGTATGGACTAATAGTGAGTTGTGAGACTTTCATTTATTTATGCAACTTTTTCGAAGACTTCTGTAAATTTAGTTTAATAGTTAATCATCGTTTAAAGCAGTAGTCGCAAATTTAAGAAGCTTCTGAGCTACTGTACCGATTTTAGTTCCTGCTGTACATAAAAAAAGCACCTAGGGCAGGATTAAAAAAAATCTTTTTAAAACTCTTACATCTGTTTATTGCCTATAAACTCATGTGTCTAGTAAATATGGGATGAATTTTAATTATAATGTGTGTAAGAAAAAGAAATTGAAATGTGCATAAGAAGGAAAGCGAAGTGTACAGGTAATTTTTAATAAATTACAAATGCAAGAAGAGATTTTTTTATCGGACTTTAGTGAGACGGATTTTTAATGCTGAGATAGTGTGTAGTGGTTGCCATTCGAATACAGTTGTCCGGATGTTCATCACTCAGTCTGTTTTTTTTTCTTTTTTTTTTTAGTTTCGTACTGCTAAAAGAAACCACACACATATATGTAGAGCTGAATATTACCTCCACTTTCAGACCAACAAGGGCGAAAATAGGATTATTTTGTTTTTGAACAAAAGGCCAAATACTTTCTTAGCTTGAAGAAATCGATTTTAAAGATAAATCATTTTGAAAATCAGTCAGTTTGTGCTATCCCTGTTTTAAGTCTTACATATGCCAGGGTGATACAATAGAAGACAGTGTAGTGTTGAAAAAATACGGTGAAGTGTGAAATAAAACTCAATACAGTGCGTCCACAACATTAAATGTATAAAGAACAGCAGATAAAATGTTTGGTCTGAATAAACTTATCAGCCTCTCTGGCGTAATACACATATGAAACGCAGCCAGAGAGAAAATTGACAAACTCTCTTTTGTCTCGCTGTACAAGAAGGGATTTGTTTTGTTATAGCACCTCTAACGTTTACTGCTTGTAAAACGAAAACGTATGTATTGTAAATGTATTACTCTGTGTATAATTTCGTAGTATAACTCAATAGTTAAAATATTAACCTACTTTGTTCCTTTCTGAGAAGCTCATCTCCTTGAATTGTTAAGTAAATACGTTACAGTTTTCTAACGGCCACAAGCCACTACAGATTATTGCTGGATCGCGGCCGTATTTTAATAGTTTTAATTTTATGCAATAACTTGCGGCCGTCTTCTTCCATAATATTATAGGAATAAAAGTCTGCCGAACATTTAGTCTTTTAATGATACCATAAAACTTGAATGCTCGGGCTGTAATTTGTTTACTTACATAATAAAGTACTCTGACTTGATCGAGTTCGCTCCACGAAATCTGACAACAGTGAATGGTTTATTAAAGAACTGACTTGAAGACAAATATTGAACAGATAACCGAAATTGAGTTTTTTTTTTCATTCTGGATGCTCAATTATTAAGAGTTACTTCATTACAATACTTTTTCGTTACGTGAGTGTTTGTATTGGCAGTCCCTCTCGATAATGTACTTTGTATGTCGGGCAAATCTAAACAATTTCACGCTATTGACGTCATATACGCGAAGCTTTTCAGACATATTGGTTCGCAAAATTTTAACAACATTTCAAAACTTTTTGCTCATGTAATGTGAAATCATTAATAGCGGCAAACGTAAGGCAATTTTTTGTGCTTGGTTGCTGTATTCATTTGTTTTCACACTCCGAGCAGCTGCGGCGCTTGCGTATGTAAACCATTACAGGCAATTCCGGTCGCGTAATCACTGACCAAGTAAGATCAATACGATCAGTCATTCTTAAACATTATATATAAAATAAAATCAAATAAAAATGAACACTAAGAGAGGCAAGGTCACTACAAGTTCCAGCTCCACTACTGCTTTACCTTCTTGAAAATCAAAATGCTCAGAAGTAGAGAACTCTTTAGGTATTGGTATCAATCTACAAAGTCAACGAACTTCAGTATGAAGCAGTACATCACCAGACTGTCGTTCTAGTTCATCATCAGTGCTCTGAATAGCATGTGGTCTAAGTTGGTTCACTACTTTTATGACTGTTTTGATTACTTTAAAGCTTTCCACTCAGTGACTGCTGATGTAGTGCAGAATGGTAAGACAGGAATTTAGGAAAGCTGTTGTCTTTACGAAACACGACTATGAACCTCTTGCCCGCGCCCGTCATCTTAGGAGCTCCATCAATTGCTAAGCCAACCAACTCCTTCTCCTACAGGAATGTTTCCGGAGTTCGTAAGATCTTTAACCGTAAAAACTATGTATTGTCCTACAGTGCGTCCAGTTAGTCGTGTAAACTCTACCACCCCTCTTTTATTTCCAAATTATCAAAACCCATTACTGCAAGAACGGCCAACAGAGAAGCATCAACACATCTACGTATATTCTCCGTAAGCCACAGTAGGGTGCGTGGCGGTGGGTACCTTGTACCACAACTAATCATTTTCTTCCGTTTTCCACTCGCAAGGAGAACGAGGGAAACGCTGTTGTCTATATGCCTCTGTACGAGCCCCAACTATACCAGTTGATCAGCCAGTTGTGGGAAAAACAGCTGCAGCGATCAGTCAGTGTTAAATTGTGAAACAACTTCAGAACTCATGACCAAACCCTCCTCATTACTGTAATTGCAGAAAGCTGTACAGATTTGATAGCAGAAGTTATCTTAGTTTTATTTATAAAACTATCAAATAATGAATCCGCAGCTCCTAAAAATATAGTATCGATTAGTTCACTATAGTCGTACAGTTTGTTATTCCGTACAATAATTTTCGAAACTCGGAATAACGCCTAGTTGATGCTTTATCCTTGTCCAATGGTTTAAAGAAAGTTGACTTGAGCATTAATCTTGGTTTTTAGTTGCCTTACATTCTCTTTCCAAAGAGCAGAATCAAATGGGGGAAAAACTATTCAGTTCTTGAGTGAACGGTTTTGAAGTGAAATTCTACGTTCCCTTGTTTTCCAACTGATGAACTTGCATAGCTCAATGAACACGAGCATTTGTACTTTACCTGATTATAGAAGTAATCGGTTTCCGAGTGACAGGGACAATTTTTTTGCTTTTCGCTTGAATACGCCCTCATTAGAACAAACCTAGCTTATTATCAGTAGGTACGTAAATCTATCTATCCACGTTAACAGATGTCTGATATGCACATTTCTACATACTCTGCATATCACACTTCAGTGCCTGGCAGAAGGTTCATCGAACCACCTTCGCAATAATTCTCTATTATTCCACTCTCGAACAGATCGCCCGGTATTACTTATATTTTTCCGCGGGAGTTCTAATTTCCCTTATTTTATTACGATGATCGTTTTTCCATATGTAGGTCGGCATCAACAAAATATTTTCGCATTCGGAGGAGAAAGATGGTGATTGAAATTTCGTGAGAAGTGTCCGCCCAACGAAAAACGCCTTTGTTTTAATGATGTCCACCCCAAATCCTGTATCATGCCAGTGACACTATCTGTTCTATTTCGCGATAATACAAAACATTGCTGCTCTTCTTTGAATTTTCTCGATGTACACCGTTAATCCTATTTGGTAAGGATACCACACCGCGCAGCAGTACTGTAAAAGAAGACGGACAAGCGTAGTGTAGGCAGTCTCCTTAGTAGATCTGTTACATTTGCGAAGTGTACTGCCAATGACGCGCAATCTTTGGTTTGCCTTCCCCACAGCATTTTCTATGCGTTCTTTCCAATTTAAGTTGTTCGTAATTATAATTCCTAAGTATTTAGTTGAATTTACTGCCTTTTAATTTGACTGATTTATCGTGTAATCGAAATTTAAGGGATTCCTTTTAGCACTCATGTGGATGACCTCACACTTTTCGTTGTGTAGGGTCAATTTCCAATTTTTGCACAATATAGATATTTTTTCTAGACGGTTTTACTATTTGTTTTGATCTTATGGTGACTTTACTAGTCGATCAACGGCAGCATCGTATGCAAACAATCTAAGACGGCTGGTCAGACTGTCTCCTAAATATAGATAAAAACAGCAGAGGGCCTATAACACTACCTTGGGGAGGCCAGAAACCTCTTTGTTTTACTTTGGCAGGAACTGGCGAGTCCAATCACATAACTGAGACGATAGTCCGTAAGCACGGAATTTAACCACAAGTGGCTTGTGTGGTGCAGTGCCAAAAGCCTTCTGGAAATCTAGAAATACGGAATCAATTTGAAACTCTTGTCAATAGCACTCATCACTTCGTGTGAGTAAAGAGCTAACTGTGTTTCACAAGAACGATGTTTTCTAAACCCGTGTTGACTGCGTGTCAATAGACCATATCAGACATGTGCACAATCTCATGCATATACTATCAACAATGAGACTAACAGTTTAGTGCTCTTTAATATTGACTAACAATGGCAGCTATACGGGAGAAACAAGCAGTTGTATGAGTGCAGTCTGAGGCTGAGCTGACAAAGGGACTGCACCTACTCGCCATTACCGTTCGTCCATATTTGTGTTATATGCAGAGCCAGGCCAGAAATTAAAATGACGGAAATGGGAGCTCCAGAGAGCCAAGCGTTCAGAAAAAAATAGTATTTTTGGCTTGGGTCCTGCGAGACGTAGTTTACAGGCAGCAACTGGCGCTACGGGGAGTGTACAGAACGAAGATCCGAGGCTTGTGGGACCTAGACCCTATGTGGAAAGAATTTTCAATTTTTATGTTACTTATAGCACAAATAAACCGAACAAGTGCTCAGTATAGGGTATTTATTAATATTTTGAAAAATGGAGTTTAAAGGAAAGACAAATGAAAATTTGGGACAGTAAACAAATTTCCGTAAATGGATTGTGAGGCATACCCGAGAACTTTTAGTATAAAATTATGTTTTTTTCATATAATTTTTCCAGTTGATGACTTACATGTGCTGGAGTGGTATTCATCGTAAAAATCGGTGAATCTATGGCTCGTATGCATGTGCCGAAGATTGCTCGAAGATGAGAATGAAATTAACGGAAGTCCTGTACGATTTAATGACAATCCCCTGTTAGAAAGTTATTTTCAGAGTCCTTGTGGACGTTGTAAGTACAACACTTTCTTGGTAGTTACGAACAATCCCAAATTTTCTTTTGCATTTCCTTTTTGTGACTTTTATGAAAATGTTAATAGCTACAATATAATATGAGCATTACTTCGGTTTATATTGTAATAACGTAAAAATTAAAACGAGAAAAACGTTTCCGCATAGGGACTGGACCGCACGGCCGACGCATTTCCATTCTGTAGTCTTTCCGCTGCCGCAGCCTAACATAAATGGCTTATGTCTCACATGACCCGCGACAAAAACGCTATATTTTCTAAACCTTTCGCCATCTAGAGCGCTTGCTTACATCACTTTCATTTCAGGGCAAACCCTGCATGTACCATAAATTTGGGCGAAATCAATGATGACGAGTACCCCTTTTCACTGGAGCAATCCATGATACCCAACCTCAATAGTGAGTTACTGCCGCCTACCAAAAATGTCGTCGCCAACTACTAGCAGCTTGCGATCGACTGTTTCGCCATCAGCAATTTAGAGAATAAACTTCATTCTCATGTCATGTTTTATTTTACAGTCGTCACACGCACGGCAACGTGTCGAAAGTGTGTGGCTGTCACGAAATTGTAGTACATTATCTGAACCGAGACTAAATATTAAAATAAATAAAATTACAGTTGTCTTTGCAAACGTTTTAGCACACACGCGCAAAGCATGCTGAAAACAATAATAGTTTCATTTTCTGCCACCAAATCAACTATGGCGTTGTAAGCAGTCAGACTGTAAATGTTCCCCTATTCCGCCGTCAGTTTGCTATTTGTCGCTTGGCGACTCTTGTTGATTTCTTTTGTGAATTGACGGTAGGTGTAAAGGTTTAGGAAGGTTGAAGTTTTCCATATGAAACGCAATGACTGTTGAGAAGGACTGTGCACAGCTGGTAAAATTGTTTCAACAGAACGAAAGCAACAGCAGCGCTGCTTTGTGTGAATATCACCGATAGAAGCAGCTGTAAAGAAGCCCCATGTAAATAAATGGGCCAAAGAATGTGATCAAGGAATCTGAAGAAACAAGTGAATTCGTTTGCACAACACAGAGAGTGTGGCGGCCCATTCCCATGGTAGTTGTTGATGAAGTTGCTATACCTATAGCCGACCGTGCAGCTCATGCCTCAAATTCTTGAGCCAACACTCGAGCTGTGTCATGGGAATTGTCTCTCCACTGATCAACAGTTCAAAAGATTTTGCGGTGTATGTTACACTGGCATCCCTACAAGATGCAAGGTGAGCATCAAATGAAGCCCGACGTTAAGCTACAATGCCATGACTTTGCCCCTTAATTTTCGGCACACATGGAAATGTGTGACATGTGACCAGGGAATATTCTTTGTATGGAATAGGAACATTTCAGACTGCACGATGCTATGAATGCTCAGAACTGTCCCATATTATGTGGGAACATCCATTGCACTCAGCTTATGTGACTCCGTGGTGTGGTTTTACAAGATGCTTCATTCACTGTCTTCTTCAAGATGACGCCTTGTGGGCCTGTTAGGTGTGCAGTGGCATTTACGCGTTATAAGGACCTTGTTGTGCAACAAGTGATTCCGGCTTTGCAAGAATGCAGCAGTGCCCACACCACTATTTTCATGCAAGATGGGGCGACACCACATAACACTTGCCATATGAATGGTTTGCCTCGAGAAACCTTTAGTAACGACTACGTCATTTCTAGGCAATTTCAGGAATGTGTGGCCCTCCAGGTCCCTCGACCTAAATCCACTTAACTTTTAGTTTTGGGTTTCTGAAAGCTCTGTCATGCAGGGCTGTATCCGGACTTTTCGTGATCTGAAGGACAGCATATATCGACATATCATTCTGGTTACCCTAGTCTAGATTTACTGTGAGCAACTGTCGAAAATGCTGTGTTGAGATGCTGCGTGTTGCTGAATTGGGAGACGATATGGAATAGATGATGTAACTTGTGATGATAGCCTAATAAACGCGCCAGACCCATTGGTACCAATGTGTTTGATCGTTCCTTTCCTTTCCCTGCACCCACACCACATTATGACTGCTTACAGCGCCATATTTTCAACTGGTGACAGAAAGTGGAACTATTATTTTCTTCAGCATACTTCTCGAGCGCCCCGATTAATGAACGTATGTACGATGTTTCAGCGTCCTGCGATGAATACAGTGCACACTGCAGCACTCGGAACACCGTCAGTGTAATTATAACCACCGAGTACACTGCAGAGAATCTCTCTTCGTGTTTCGTCGTTCGCCTCGTGACTTGCATCCTGCTCCTTAAAATGGTATGTTGTTTTTCCAGGAGAATGTATATCAATTTACAGACATTTGATATTGAATTTTAATTTAAACCATTGTAGGTATGTGGAATACGGTTTATGTCATGTTTTCTTCCGAGAAATCATCGAGTGGTTAAGAATAAATCATGTCAGTCCTTGTCGACTCATAATGCGCCTGTTTACGGGACACAGCTTTCGTCTAATGCTTTCAGTTACAGGACAATGATGAGGCAAAATTTTATAACCACTGCCCATCGCGAGGCTGAATACTGCTTGGTGCCGTGTAGGTAGCTGACTCGGTAAAGGGAGTGCACAATAGGAGCAGAAACGATTTGTGAATCGTTATAATGAAGATACAGACGCAGATGTGGAAATCCACTGACATTAGTGAGTTTGACAAGGGGCAGATTGGTGTGTGCCGTCGCCTGGGAAAGAGCTTCAAGCAGACGGCGAAACTGGTCGACTGTTCGCGCCTACTGCCGTGTTTCTTCAGAAACTGCCTGAAAGATGTTGAACTGTGAGTATGCGAAAAGGTGCTGGACGTCCACAACTACATCTACATCTACATTTATACTCCGCAAGCCACCCAACGGTGTGTGGCGGAGGGCACTTCACGTGCCATTGTCATTACCTCCCTTACCTGTTCCAGTTGCGTATGGTTCGCGGGAAGAACGACTGCCGGAAAGCCTCCGTGCGCGCTCGCATCTCTCTAATTTTACATTAATGATCTCCTCGGGAGGTATAAGTAGGGGGAAGCAATATATTAGATTACCTCATTCAGAAACGCACCCTCTCGAAACCTGGACAGCAAGCTACACCGCGATACAGAGCGCCTCTCTTGCAGAGTCTGCCACTTGAGTTTGCTAAACATCTCCGTAACGCCACCACGCTTACCAAATAACCCTGTGACGAAACGCGCCGCTCTTCTTTGGATCTTCTATATCTCCTCTGTCAACCCGACCTGGTACGGATCCCACACTGATGAGCAATACTCAAGTATAGGTCGATGTTGATGGACTACATTTTCTAAGGACTCTTCCAATGAATCTCAACCTGGCACCCGCCTTACTAACAATTAATTTTATATGATCATTCCACTTCAAATCGTTCCGTACGCATACTCCCAGATATTTTACAGAAGTAATTGCTACTAGCGTTTGTTCCGCTATCATATAATCATACAATAAAGGATCCTTCTTTCTATGTATTCGCAATACATTACATTTGTCAATGTTAAGAGTCAGTTGCCACTCCCTGCACCAAGTGCCTATCCGCTGCAGATCTTACTGCATTTCGCTGCAATTTTCTAATGCCGCAACTTCTCTGTATACTACAGCATCATCCGCGAAAAGCCGCATGGAACTTCCGACACTATCTACTAGGTCATTTATATATATTATTAAAAGCAAAGGTCCCATAACACTCCCCTGGGGCACGCCAGAGTTTACTTTAACGTCTGTAGACGTCTCTGCATTGAGAACAACATGCTGTGTTCTGTTTGCTAAAAACTCTTCAATCCGGCCACACAGCTGGTCTGATATTCCGTAGGCTCTTACTTTGTTTATCAGGCGACTAATCACAGAACGTGGAGGCAGGAGGTTTGCTCGTTCTGTAAAGCAAAATAGGCAGCGTCTAGCGGCAGATCTAATGACAGAGTACAATGCTAGTTGAGCCAGAAGTGTTTTCGAACACACATTGTAGTACACATTGCTGAACTTTAGGCCCCATAGCTGGCAACTCCTATGCCTTCCCTTGCTGACGAAGCGACATCGTAAATTACGATTTCTGTAGGCGTGGCTACTCGAAACATGTACTGCACCACGGACGCAGGCTGTTGGCGACAGTATTACGTCGTAGTGGATACTCACCGCAACATCCATGGGACCTGTGGTAGTAAAAGAAGGCACTGAGGCACTGTAGCGGCTGTGGACTACGTGAACAAAATTGCAGTCCATCTGAATCATTGCTTGACCTCTACCCAGAAGACGATGGCATTTTCCAGCAGGATAACTTACCTGTGCGTAGATATGTGGTGCGACATACCTCCAGATACCTAGGAAAGACGTGTGGATTCCATGGCGTCTAGAATCGCTGCTGTATCGGATTTCACATCTTTCATTGATATAAGGAACAGACAAAGAAAGGGATGCGAGTGGAAGAAAAGTAAGTAAACTGTTTATTATTTCAAGAGTAGTCGCAATAACTGTTAATTCATTTATTCCACTGTGAGACGAGATGATCACTGCCTTCATAGAAAATGTTTGGGGTTACCTATTTTACCATGTTCATACCCAGGCGTGCGCCTCTTCGTCTGGAGCAAATCGACAGCTACGAATGTCTTTCTTCAGGGCTCTAAGAATATGGAAAACGCATGTGTGTATGTGTGTGGGGGGAATCGGTACTACAGAGGATGTGTGAGGGCTTCCCAACGAAATTTCTGCTGCGTAGTCGAAACAACCTAGGCAGCATGTGGGTGGGCCACATGCGATTTCCATATTTTTTGTGCCATGAAGCCGCTCGGGATTAGCCGAGCGGTCTCAGGCGCTGCAGTCATGGACTGTGCGGCTGGTCCCGGCAGAGGTTCGAATCCTCGCTCGGGCATGGGTGTGTGTGTTTGTCCTTAGGATGATTTAGGTTAAGCTGTGTGTAAGCTTAGAGACTGATGACCTTAGCTGTTAAGTCACATAAGATTTCACGCAAATTTAAAAATTTGTGCCATGAAGAAAGATATCCGTGACCGTCGATTTGCTTCGGACGATCAGGTGCACGCCTAGGAACAATCATAGTTTCATAGGCAACCACAAACATTCTTCCATGAGGACACTGACCATCTTGTCTCACAGTGTTAACGATTATGGCGACTTCTTTTAAAATTATAAACAGTTTACGTAATATTTTTTCTATCTGTCCCGTTTTAATTTGACTGCCCCTTATACTATTTTTTATGTATAATTTCATTTCATTAGGGGAAACACAATCATGGTCATTTCCGACTAAAACGCCGCAATGCTACGTTAGTTGTTGAGTGTCAGAAGAAGGTGAGGACATAGCAAGGGGTTGCGGCATCCGGATTTGATTTTTCAGTCAGTTCCCTTAATCGCTTCACGAAAATACCAGAATAAATCCTAAAGAAATGGCCACAGCCAGTTTCCTTACACATTCATATCTTTTACGGGATTGTGCTCTGTCCCTAATAACCTTTATGTGGATTTAAAGTTAACCCTTAATCTCGTTAGAGTACATATTGTACTTTTCATTTTGTAGATCCAATGTTAAGATATAGTCAAGTGTGTGAGACATATCATAACACAAAACCAGTAATATACTGAAACACTTTGCAGCCTGACGGCTGCAGCTTAACAACAAGTCCGTTGGTTCATAACAGGAAAGCTTTTAAGCCCCCGCTCAAGTGCTTTAGGTTATCGTAACTCAGCGGAGTCTCTCAGTTGTCAGTTCGTCTGTAAATGGAACATGATCACACATCACATGTGTGTCTTTGTGTGTGTGTGTGTGTGTGTGTGTGTGTGTGTGTGTGTACAGCTCTAACAGTTTCGATGAAAATGATGGATTGAGGTTTCTTTGAACCTATGTACAAATGGTTCAAATGGCTCTGAGCACTATGGGACTTAACATCTGTGGTCATCAGTCCCCTAGAACTTAGAACTACTTAAACCTAACTAACCTAAGGACATCACACACATCCATGCCCGAGGCAGGATTCGAACCTGCGACCTTAGCGGTCACGCGGTTCCAGACTGTAGCGCCTAGAACCGCACGGCCACACCGGCCGGCTGAACCTATGTACAAACGGGCCAGCAGTTTGTTAAGGACTAGTTTACCCACGATTTCGCAAGGGCTTAAGACTTGTCGGTAAAAACACATTGTAATTCAGTAATTACTTACATGGAGTGTCACGTGTTACGCTCAAGTTTTAGAAATACCAGACAGTGTAAATCTCATAATATTTCCCATTTTTATGTAAACGCGATGGTGCTGTCGCCTAGCTGAAACGCCAATTGGTTTCGCCCTGTTTTACACTATGTGATCAAAAGTATCCGGACACCTGGCTGAAAACGACGGAAGTTCGTGGCGTCCTTCATCGGTAATGCTGGAATTCAATATGGTGTTGGCCCACCCTCAGCTTTGAAGACAGCTTCCATTCTCGCAGGCATACGTTCAATCAGGTGCTGGACGGTTTCATGGGGAATGGCAGCCCATTCTTCACGGAGTGCTGCACTGAGGAGAGGTATCGATGTCGGTCGGTGAGGCCTGGCACGAAGTCGGCGTTCCAAAACATCTCTAAGGTGTTCTATAGGATTCAGGTTAGGACTCTGTGCAGGCCAGGATGTTACTGTCGTGTAACCACTCCGACATAGGCCTTCCATTATGAAGAGGTGCTCGATCGTGTTGAAAGATGCAATCGCCATATCCGAACTGCTCTTCAACAGTGGGAAGCAAGAAGGTGCTTAAAACATCAGTGTACGCCTGTGGTGTGATAGCTCCACGCAAAACAATAAGGGGTGCAAGCCCTCTCCATGAAAAACACGACCGCACCATAACATCACCGCCTCCGAATTTTACTGTTGGCACTACACACGCTGGCAGATGACGTTCACCGTGCATTCTCTATACTCACACACTACCATCGTATCGCCACATTGTGTACCGTGATTCGTCACTCCACACAACGTTTCTCCACTGTTCAGTCGTCCAATGTTTACGCTCCTTACACCAAACGAGGCGTAGTTTGGCATTTACCGGCGTGATGTGTGGCTTATGAGCAGCCGCTCGACCATGAAATCCAAGTTTTCTCACCTCCCACCTAACTGTCACTGTATTTGCAGTGGATCCTGATGCAGTTTAGAATTCCTATGTGATGGTCTGGATAGATGTCTGCCTATTACACATTACGACCCTCTTCAACTGTCGCTGGTCTCTGTCAGTCAACAGACGAGGTCGGCCTGTACGCTTTTGTGCTTCACGTGTTCCTTCACATTTCCACTTCACTATCACATCGGAAACAGTGGACCCAGGGATGTTCAGGAGTGTGGAAATCTCGGGTACAGACGCATGACACAAGTGATACCTTATCACCTGACCACGTTCTAAGTCCTTGAGTACCGCGGAGCGCCCCATTCAGCTCTCTCACTATATCTATCTGACTGCTGAGGTCGCTGATATGGAGTACCTGGTAGTAGGTGGCAGCACAATGCACCTAATATGAAAAGTGTATATCTTTGGGGGCGTCCGGATACTTTTGATCACATAGTGAATGTATGCATTAAAATGTGCACAAACGTACCGGAAATTTTTACTAAAACAAGGAAAATTTGCGCCAAAAATATACGATTATTCATTTAAAATGAACAAATCTCTATTTAAAACCAACACAAAATAGAACTGTAGAAACAGGAATCTAACACTTTATTAGGCGTTTCTAACTTTGCTAAACAAATTCTGAATTGATTTTATTCGTATCTATATAGTAAGTACCTAAATATTATTTTCCTAAATTTTTCAGAAAGACTTTCCTACACCTGTCAAAATAGTTTTCGCATATGGAGAAGTCCCCTTTGCATCACATTACGATACGTAGTAGGATTTCACTGTTGCAATGTCGCTTGCAAAATAATCATCGAATAGTACGTCTGGAATCATAATGTCTGATATAATGTTTGTTTTTTAACTCCCAAATTTAACAACAAGCTTGCGTATGTCTATTTTGTAATGTATTAAACAAATTTACCCATAGTACTATATACAAACTGAGGGAACCACAGATTACTACTGGAGTGGCAACAGCCGTAATGACTGAGCGTTTCATTGTAAATTTTATTTTTTAAGAAGCAGGAAGTGTTTGGTTCAGCGCTGGGTTTCTTGATTATACAGGGTGAGCACAAAGTCTTGCCCTGATTATAACAATTTATTACAGAATAACCGTTTGACATAATAATTTAAATTTACATTTGATGGCGTTACATAGGTTAGTGTTACTAGTTTTTTTTTTTTTTTTTTTTTTTTTAAGACCACTTACGTTAGTAAACCTCAAGGTGTGCGCCCTTGGTAGCTCGGAGAATGTCGAGGCGGTATTCCAGTTCCCGCCAGGTGTTCAGCAACATGTGTTCTGTCACAGTACCCACAGCACCTTGTATCCTAGCCTTCAGATCGTCGACGTCAGCAACTGGTGTGACGAAGACTCTGTCCTTGATATAGCCCCAGAAAAAAGTCAAGGGGCGTAATGCCTGGAAGGCGGGGTGGCCAGGGTGTTGGACTGTTCCTTCCGATCCACCGATAAGCAAATGTTTCATCCAGGAAATCACGCGCTATCAAAGCCCCGTGGGGAGTGGGAGGGGGGGGGGGGGTGCTCCATCTTGCTGGAAATGTATCGATGGTTGGTATTCTTCTACCTGTAGGGAAATGAACTGTTGCAAAACGTCTAAGTAAATGTTAGCGGTAATAGTTTTTTCCGCGAAGAAAAACAATCCAAAAACCTTGTTACGCATGAGGCAGCACCAAACATGCACTTTTTCGCTGTCTCGCTGTAACTGTACAGTAGCATGTGGAGGCTATGAACCCCATATACGGACATTATTCCTATTTACCATTCCACTGACATGAAAGGTGGATTCATCGGTAAAGCATATGCGATTTAAATAATCCTTAGCGCCATCAATCTTGTTGAGAATCTCAGTTGCAAATTCAGCACACGTCAGCAAATCATTCGGTTGCAAGGCCTACACAATTTGCACTTTCTGAGCATGCAACCTAAACCTTTCATGAAGAATCTTCACCACACTTGCTTGCGGTATTTGACGTTCACGTGATGCTTGACGAGTTGATTTAGACGGACTCCTTTGAAACGATTGCCGAACACGATCAACAGTTGCATCACTCACACGAGGCCTATGAACTTCGAGGACAATCTTCAACGCCGCCTGTTACGTTAAAATTGGCCTACCATCGCTTTATTGATTTAACGTCAGGAGGGTTGCGTCCATAAGAAGCCCGAAATTTACGCTGAACACTGATGGGCGATTTCGTTTCGTGAAACCAAAGTACACATTGCGCTTTCTCCTCCTTCGACGCCATTTCGCCAGTGACTAGCGTGACCTAACAGTCCGCGTCGGTGTTGTGTAGCACTAACGCCATCTATTGGTCACAACAACTCGTAACAATAACCTGTGTAACGGCATCAAATCTAACTTATTATGTCAAATGTTTATTCTGTTACAAATTTTTGTAAACAGGGCAAGACTTTGTGCTCACCCTGTATTATTTGTTGATCAGTTCTTACAACCAAGACAAGCCTAGGGCGAGAACTGTGGTAGAAATAAATTCCATTTATATGTATTGTTAAATTTTGTTTTCGTGAGCCATTTGCCACTGTCGACTACGCGTTAGTAGAAGTTCATAACCAAGTGAAGGTCGACTGACCAGATAGTAACAACTTTTACATGCCCCGCTACAACAATGCAAGATTGGTCAAATTGCCAAAGAAAGTGTTCTTCAGTAGCAAATGGTTTGGAAAAAACATTTAATACCCTTAAAACCACCTTAATTGCTCCTTTTGGCTTAATATGTTACTGAGTACGGCCTTTTTCGTGACAGATACCATCTCATCAGAAATTATGGTAATGATTTCATTTTGTATGCCCTTACTTAAGTAAGTAACCAACTTTCCAGGTTTAGCCACACGATTAACGTGATTATTTAATACGGGGCGAACTTGGCTGTTAAGTCTACTTGCCTTAAGAAATTTCTATTACCAGGATCTCCCAACAGTTTTTGGTCGCCTCTTAATGAACGATTTCGACAAGGAAACATACTATGGAAAATAACCTTAACAAAAAGAATCTTCACCGCTTTTCCTTGACCTATTGTTTATGAGTTTTTAATTTTCTCCGAAAGCTCTTTGCACATTTTAGTAATATGGTTGCGGGATAGTTCATGGCTGGAGAGAATTTTTGATCACCTTTGCCAGTCTCTTAAACCTCTTCCTGTGACAGAGCCAGCACTAGAATTGAATAACTTAACAAAAAAAGCAGTACACAGCAGTTTTTGTTCGAGAATATACAAATGGCATTCGCCTAACTTTTTCGTCATTTGAAAGATGAACGAAACAATGAAAAACTGTTAAACATGTTCTTGTCTCGCTATCCACAAAAATTTTTACATCTTTTTCACTAATGCTCCTATCCTAAAATTGTCATTTATAATAAATCCGCCCAGGTTTCCCGATCGCAGAGACTATCGCCAAGCTGAACGCTGTTTCCTTCCATAGATGATTTTTTCTTTCTTGGTGATGTTGGTCTGCTCCAGTTTCTTCCGCAGTAACACTATCTCGTATTTCCGCTACTGGAATACTTTCGTGAGCAACTAGTTGTTGCTTGCACGAAACATGCGATTCTTCAGCACGATCTTATGATGAAACTTTAGTAATACTACGTTCTTTCAACATCACTGTACATTCACAGAGGTACTCTCATTCCGCTTTAAAAATGTATTTAATGAACCCCGTTGCCGCAACTCCGACTACAACATTGACTGCGTTCATTCTTCACATCGGACTGGGTAGCTGAACCAAGATATCGAAACAGTGAAGTACCTTTACTCCAACGCGCCAATCTCTCAGATTTGCAGAGGAAATTCCAACCTGTCGATTTCGGCCTTGTAGGGAATAAGGAATACCGCGCTAGTCGACGATATCAAACATTTCTGCTATTTCCGCACAAGCCAGCGACCAACTGGAAGAGAAACGGAAATTTACGTTGTAGCGCAGCGCTATTCATTGAAGAATTTTTTGCCAGGAAACCAGACTGTTCAATAAGTAAGGACAAATTATAACAGGGAACATGGCGCCCCACTCCCAAAATTACTGAGACCTTCCGCGACTGCAGTTCTTGCAGCAGCCCTGAACATTCTTTTAAGAGCAAAACACAACACACTTCAGTTAAACCGTTCCTATTCGTCGTTTATGGCTTTTCGGGAAAAGCTCAGGATAATCGAGAGCGGCTGAGCTGGAACACCTCTGTCCTGAGCGTCGGGCTGCGAAGTATTACAATATTTACCAAAGAACGAGTCATGAAAGAAGGTTGTATACGTGGAAGAGGCCTGGAGGCACTGGAAGGTTTCAGATAGACTATGTAATGATAAGACAGTGATTTAGGAACCAGGTTTTAAATTGTAAGACATTTCCAGGGGAAGATGTGGACCCTGACCACAAATTATTGGTTACGAACTGCAGACTAAAACTGAAGAAATTGCAAAAAGGTAGGAAATTAAGGAGATGGGACCTAGATAAACTGAAAGAATCAGAGGTCGTAGATTTTCAGATAGACCATTAAGGAACGTTTGACAAGGACTGGGGGAAGAAAGCAGAAGAAGAATGGGTAGGTTAGAGAGATGAAATAGTGAAGGCATCAGAGGATTAAGTAAGTAAAAAGGCGAGGGCTACTAGAAATCCTTGGGTAACAGAAGAGATACTGAATTTAATTGATGAAAAGGAGAAAATATAAATATGCGGTAAATGAAGCAGACAAAAAGGAATACAAGCGTCTCAAAAATGAGATCGACAGGAAATGCAAAAGGCTAAGTAGGAATGGCTAAAGGACAAAGGTAAGGATGTAGAGGCATATATCACTAAGGGTAAGATAGATACTGCCTGCAGGAAAATTAAAGAGACCTTTGGAGAAAAGAGCCCTACTTGTATGATTATCAAGAACTCAGATGGAAACCCAGGTCTAAGCAAAGAAGGGAAAGCAGATAGGTGGAAGGAGTACATAGAGGGTCTACACGAGGGCGATGTACTGGAGGGAAATGTTATGGAAATGGAAGAGGACGTAGATGAAGATGAAATGGGAAGTACGATAGTGCGAGACTAGTTTGACAGAGCACTGAAAGACCTAAGTCGAAACTGTGCCCCGGGAGTAGACAACATTCCATTAGAACTACTGACAGCCTTGGGAGAGCCAGCCCTGACAAACCTCTACCATCTGGTGAGGAAGATGTATGAGACGGGCGATATACCCTCAGACTTCAAGATGAATATAATAATTCCAATCCCAAAGAAAGCAGGTGTTGACAGTTGTGAAATTTTGAGAAATATCAGTTTAAAAAGGCACTGCTGCAAAGTTCTAATACGAATTCTTTACAGACAAATGGAAAAACTGGTAGAAGCCGACCTTGGGGAAAATAGGTCTGGATTCCGTAGAAATGATGGAACACGTGAGGCAATACTGATACTACGACTTAAGGCAAACCTACTTTTCTAGCATTTGAAGACTCAGAGAAAGCTTTTGACAATGCTGACTGGAATATCCTTTTTCAAATTCTGATGGTGGCATGGGTCAAATACAGGGAATGAAAGGACCATTTACAATTTGTACAGAAACCAGATGGTAGTTACAAGAGTCGAGGGGCATGAAAGGGAGGCAGTGGTTGGGAAGTAAGTGAGACAGGTTTGTAGCCTGTCCCCGATTTTATTCAATCTGTATGTTGAGCAAACAGTAAAGGAAACAAAAGAAAAATTCGGAGTAGGAATTAAAATCCATGGAGAAGAAATTAAAACTTTGAGGTTTGCCGATGACATGTAATTCTGTCAGAGACAGCAAAGGACCTGGAAGAGAAGCTGAACGGAATGGAGAGTGTCTTGAATGGAGAATACAAGATGAACATCAACTAAAGCAAAACGAGGATAATGGAATGTAGTCAAAATAAATTAGGTGATGCTGAGGAGACACTTAAAGTAGTGGATGAGTTTTGCTATTTGAGGAGCAAAATAACTGATGGTGGTCGAGGTAGAGAGGATATGAAATGTAGACTGGCAATGGCAAGAAAAGCGTTTCTGAGGAAGAGAAATTTGTTAACATCGAGTATAGATTTGGGTGTCATGAAGTCTTTTCTGAAAGTATTTGTATGGAGTGTAGCCAGGTACGGAAGTGAAACATGGACAATAAATAGTTTAGACAAGAAGAGAAATGTGGTGCTACAGAAGAATACTGAGGATTAGATGGATATATCACGTAACTAATGAGGAGGTACTGACTAGAATTGGGGACAAGAGGAATTTGTGGCACAACTTGAATAGAAGAAGGGATCGGTTGGTAGGACATGTTCTTAGGCATCAAGGGATCACCAATTTAGTATTGGAGGGCAGCGTGGAGGGTAAAAATCGTAGAGGGAGACCAAGAGATGAATACACTAAACAGATTCAGAAGGATGTATGTTGCAGTTAAGTCCTGGGAGGTGAAGAAGCTTGCACAGGATAGAGTAGCATGGAGAGCTGCATCAAACCAGTCTCTGGACTCAAGACCACGACAACGACACCAACAACAACAACCAAGGAGCTAACACATTAATATGTATTTCGAGGCCATAAGGGGAAAGATGCTGAAGAATCAGGATCACGGAAAAAACTTGGATCTTCTTCACTGAAAAGGTAGCAAAAACATTATCTTAAATATGCGATTTTATACATGTTGAAGAGCGTCAGATAATTCCTGAGCTACTGTAGCAAGCGCCATAAAAGGCTTACTTACTCTGATTGTATTAATGCTCCGAAGAGGTGGAGAAGTCAATTATTACACGTAACGCTACATATGTCAGCTGGTTCTACTAAGTAATTTGTCAGTGAAGATGAAGTCATATTCCTGTACTTAATCCCTTAGGCTCCCTCTTAAACTATATTTTATTAGAAACAAAATTTTGTTATGGCTGCCAGAAAACTGTTAAAATGTACGAGGGCAGTTCAATAAGTAATGCAACACATTTTTTTCTGAAACAGGGGTTGTTTTATTCAGCATTGAAATACACCAGGTTTTTCACCAATCTTTTAGCTACACAACACTATTTTTCAACGTAATCTCCATTCAATGCTACGGCCTTACGCCACCTTGAAATGAGGGCCTGTATGCCTGCACGGTACCATTCCACTGGTCGATGTCGGAGCCAACGTCGTACTGCATCAATAACTTCATCATCCGCGTAGTGCCTCCCACGGATTGCGTCCTTCATTGGGCCAAACATATGGAAATCCGACGGTGCGAGATCGGGGCTGTAGGGTGCATGAGGAAGAACAGTCCACTGAAGTTTTGTGAGCTCCTCTCGGGTGCGAAGACTTGTGTGTGGTCTTGCGTTGTCATGAAGAAGAAGTTCGTTCAGATTTTTGTGCCTACGAACACGCTGAAGTCGTTTGTTCAATTTCTCAAGAGTAGCACAATACACTTCAGAGTTGATCGTTTGACCATGGGGAAGGACATCGAACAGAATAACCCCTTCAACGTCCCGGAAGACTGTAACCATGACTTTACCGGCTGAGGGTATGGCTTTAAACTTTTTCTTGGTGGGTGTGGCGCCACTCCATTGATTGCCGTTTTGTTTCAGGTTCGAAGTGATGAACCCATGTTTCATCGCCTGTAACAATCTTTGACAAGAAATTGTCACCCTCAGCCACATGACGAGCAAGCAATTCCGCACAGATGGTTCTCCTTTGCTCTTTATGGTGTTCGGTTAGACAACGAGGGACCCAGCGGGAACAAACCTTTGAATATCACAACTGGTGAACAATTGTGACAGCACTACCAACAGAGATGTCAAGTTGAGCACTGAGTTGTTTGATGGTGATCCGTCGATCATCTCGAACGAGTGTGTTCGCACGCTCCGCCATTGCAGGAGTCACAGCTGTGCACGGCCGGCCCGCACGCGAGAGATCAGACAGTCTTGCTTGACCTTGCGGCGATGATGACACACGCTTTGCCCAACGACTCACCGTGCTTTTGTCCACTGCCAGATCACCGTAGACATTCTGCAAGCGCCTATGAATATCTGAGATGCCCTGGTTTTCCGCCAAAAGAAACTCGATCACTGCCCGTTGTTTGCAACGCACATCCGTTACAGACGCCATTTTAACAGCTCTGTACAGCGCTGCCACCTGTCGCAAGTCAATGAAACTATACGAGACGAAGCGGGAATGTTTGAAAATATTCCACAAGAAATTTACGGTTTTTTCAACCAAAATTGGCCGAGAAAAAAAATGTGTTGCATTACTTATTGAACTGCCCTCGTATATTGCCCGAAAAATGATAACACTTGTGATTTCAGTCATAGTAGTTCTAAACGCGTTTGAGCTGCAGGGGTTGGACAAAAACATGAAACACCGCGAGAAATGCATGCATGGACATACAACCAGATGGTAGCCAAGCCTGCACGTTGCGCAACTGTATTTGAGCACGAACGGCACCTGTGCGATGTCTTCAATACGTTGCACTTGTCGGTCGTGGTCAGAACACTGTTCTGTGTAGTTCTGAGTGCATGATGTCGGAGCTAAGTGGATTCGAACGCGGGCAAATTGTTTGTAGACGTTTAGTGGGTGCTTCGATAAACAAGGCAGCCGAAGTGTTTGGCGTTTCAAGAAGCACTGAACTGTAAATTTATACTGCAACCAGGAAAGCGGAAAAACACCATCCGCCAAGTCACAAGGCGGACGAAAGTTTGTTGGGTGAACGAGGCGGACGGTCATTGAAGAGGGTTGTCATGGAAAATGAGACGGCAGCAGCACAAGTCGCTGGAGGAATGAATGTCGCACTCGCGAACCTTTTCAGTACCAAAAGAATACGGAGGAGGCTCCAGAAGCAGGGAATTACAGGGCGAACTGGAAATCCGAAAACACACATCAGTGAGGTAAATGCCCTTCACAGGAAAACGTGGTACTGACGCCATAAAATGGGAACTGTGGAACAATGGAAGGAAGTTATTCGATCAGTCTCATTCTCACTTTTTCCAATTTCTAGTCTAGTTTACGTCCAAAGAATGAAACGGTGATGACTGGGCAAGCCATGTCGTGGTGTTCCATGGGTCCCATGGTTACTCTGCAAGGTCGCATTACTGTCAAGGATTAGGCATGGAAATGTGTGGTGTTTTTGGTGTTTCCGTGTTTTTTCCCACCCCCTGCACGTTGTATGTATCACTATAAAATTAATAACAAAGCAAAACTTTGTGTAACGTGTTAATAGCGTTATATTAAAGTGCCTCTAAAGCAAGAGAGTTACTGTTTCCCTCTGTGAATGACAGTTGTTTTAATTTACAATCACATATTCCATGCAGAGTGATTAATGGAAGTACAAACATACTCCTAAAAGCAGTTGGCAGCGTCGCACACAGGTATGATTGATAGATACTGTATCATGACGTGCGAAGGTAGGATCCTGTATGGATGTGCATTATTTTGAAAACAAAGAGCCGCCTTATACTTCACTCTCTTAGTAAAATAGTGTATTTTGTCATAATGTAATTTAATCTTAACATATTGCAACAATGTAGAGCTAAAAGAGCAACTTCATAAGCTCTGAAACAATCTACAGCGTTACTTTTGATATGATATCTTGGATCCATTCAATGTGATCATCGTTAGAATCTCTTTTCAAGTCGTAGCTGGATGCCACTTTTAGGCATCAGTATAATGGACATAGAGCTGTACTCGAGGTTCGTCACCGTTTTTTCCGTGGTCCGAACGTTGTACCTCGACAACAGGTAAGCGAGTCCCACCTTGACTTGCAACAGACCGAGCCTCATACCTGAAATAGAAAGACAAGTAACGTAAGGAGGCTGTGTATTAGGCAAGGCAACAGAGTGGTTAACTAAATCTCTATGTTATTGAAAATTAAACAATATTACGAGAGAATTCTATTTTTGTTCCAATGCACCTGTGTATTTATAATACTGCGTATTTACAAATGTTTACAAAGACAGTTGGACAAATATCAAACACTTGAAAGTAAAACTGATAAAATGGAAACTACAAAGTCGATGACATCAATAATAACAAAAAAATTCACCATATACAGTTACTTCATTTTAAAAGGCTTCGTAATTTCTCAAATAATGGGGAAAGTGGAGCTTGAGCTTTTTCCATCTATCATATATCGTACAGGAATGCAGCAGGGTAACGTTCTCGACAGACGGTGGTATTTCTAGGGGTGAACACTTGGTCGTTTTCAAGGTACGAATCCTACGAGAGATCACCGTTTACTGCATATGTGCTGTGAAAACGATGCCGTGCTCAGCTATCGAAATTTGGCAGTCTCGAAGACGTTATTTGGCTGCAGTCCCCCAGGGTTACTTTAATAATGAAGGAAATGTAGGCCTTGGTGATCACCGGAAACTGCAGCCTATGGAATAGTTTGAGGAATACAGGCTGTTTCAGAGAGAACAATAAATATTTTACAAAGTGGTTCTACAGACTAATTCGAATGAAACATGTGTCCAGGTTTTATTGGTAGCAGAGGTACAGCTGTTGGAATATAACCCACACAAATACGCACAGAAGGCACTGGACCAAGTAAAGGCAAGTGATATAGTACACATCTGATTTTCATAAGCCCATCTGCAATTTCATTGTACTTTCTAATCCTCTTGACAACAGCACGCGCTGTTTTTCTGAGTTCGTCTTGGCGTTTATTTGTAAAGGGAGCACTATTCGTAATCCGAACAGTTAGTTAGTCTAATGTGTTTACTTTGTATCTGCAGTCTTTGCATTCCAACTATTGCCATAGGCATAAAGCGCTGGAACATTGTTGGTCAAGGAACTTGGTCATTTCTATCGATCTATCTTCCACTGAATATTAGGTTTAGATTATCTGTTACTTGACGTCTATAATGGTAGGATCCCCGTCATGCTGGAAGAGCATACCCATGCTTGCAGTCAAAAAGGATCTCCTCCAATAATGAAGGAAGCTCTCTTTCAGGGAATTCTAGCTAATGGGGCCTGTACGAGGATGTGTTAGGCAAGAGGCCCAATTAGCTGATTGTCTCTCATGCCACAACACACATATACAGTGAAGCCTTGTTGAAAATATGTCTTCAAGACGGCATGTCGGCTTTCGTCGGACCACCGATGTTACTGAGGAGTGTTATTGACAGCATCACGAATAAAAATGGCTTTAGCAGCAAACAATACTGATGGCAGTACTCGGAGATTTGCAATTAGCCAACCACAAAATTCCAATCGTCTACCTTCATCTGTTTCTCCAAGTGGTCGAATTTGCTACAAATGATAAGGACTGAGGCCGTGAATACGCAGTGTTCGCCGTATGTTTGAATGTGAAACATCGATGTGTATAGAAATTCTGCGTAGGCTTGTTTGAAGGATTACGTTCTACGAGCTGAATAATTCATGAAATGTATTCGCAGTTGCCAATATAGACAACCATAAGTTCTATAATGGAATGAAGACAGTGAAAATTTGTCCCGGATCGGAATTCGAACCCGGATTTCCCACTTATCGCGAGAGGCCGCTTATCCGAGCACGACTCACAGCCGACCCGAACTTCCATAGTTATGTCGTCAACTGAATAATGTCTTCTACTTAATTTCCTCTCTGTTCATTTATATATTCAGATGAAAAATGAGTGCCGCGCGCTGCATCTGTCTGACACAGTTTAGTGAAAAGACGAGTAAACACTCATGAATGAAGTTAGGAAATCGTCTACCGTATTTCTTACAAGCAGCAGCAGTGTTTCCGTTACAAAACAATACATAAATACTACATCGGCATCCATCACATTCGTGAATACGTGCATTGTCAATCGCACAACAAATCACAATCACGAAACAATTCAAAAATTCAATTGTCTAAGCTCAAGCACAACTTTACGTAACTTCAAAATTGAAATGAAAATCGAAAAAGGAAGTCGCAGCTACTTGAATACCGACCCGCGAAATGAAAACTTATCTCCGTAGGCATTTGTATCTCAGTAACCACTAACATTACACACGTGTTACATGGAATAACGTATTAGAATTAGTCTATGTTACCAGCGTCTAAAATGTTTACTGTTCCTCATGAAACTCCCTGTATAGCAAACCGCGCTGGCTAGAGCAAGTAAACCAAATAGGTTCGTCTTTTTCTCATATTAAATTAGAGCACTTTCCAGCGAAAGGCAAAGGTCCCG
The DNA here is from genome assembly GCF_021461395.2 of Schistocerca americana. Lineage (NCBI taxonomy): Eukaryota > Metazoa > Arthropoda > Insecta > Orthoptera > Acrididae > Schistocerca > Schistocerca americana. Next base: position 231,107,573 of record NC_060123.1, read on the forward strand.
AGTTCGAGTCTCGGTCCGGCACACAGTTTTAATCTGCCAGGAAGTTTCATATCAGCGCACACTCCGCTGTAGAGTGAAAATTTCATTCTAGATACATTTTAATTAGTTACAGTTAACGTAAGACATCAAACTTTTCAATTTATTCTAGTGTTACGTAATTCTCATAATACCGATACGTGTACCTTAAGTAGTAATTTTCATACATAATGAACATTATATTCTTACTTTTCGTATTGCTGACTTACAATTCACTAACATCATCATCATCATTATCATCATCATCATTATCATTAGCTGCAGCACCAAACTGGCACACAGTGCTGCATACAGGCCCTCTCTGCACTTCTTCGTGTCTTACAGTCTTCACTCACAGGCCTCTACACATTTGTATCAATGCAGTCTGCCCACCTTACATCAGGTCGCGATCCCTACCTTCTGACATGTCCTGCAATCCAACTAAACCGTCCGTGGTCCCTGCCAGCCGGCAGCCGTATTACTGGCACTATTTCCTACCGATCGCTATTTTGTTTCCTTTACATCCTGTTCCCTGATCATTTTCTTCACTTTGCTGTCTCTCCAAGCAATCTGGACAGGAATCAATCCGTTCCGAGCTGAGAGGCACTCGGCTTTCGAATGGTTTCCGCATCTAAGCTCCATCTCTCAGTGCCACAAGACAAAACTGCTAACACATGCTGATTGCTAACTTTGTATTCAGATAAACTGGAAGTTTTATTTTCAGAATTTTATTTAGTTTACAGGAAGCGCTTCAGGTCAATTTTTAGTCTTCTGCTCTTTCTTGGTTGTGCATCCAGTCGTCTTCCTCAACAGTGATAGATACACTAACACAAAAACTGAATTATTAAACTGTACCATCTTCTTTTAGATATGCCGTTTATGCGTTATTTATGTCTTATTACAGCTGATTTTACGAACATTTTTATACTTGCTTAATTAAGGTATTTCATTAATTAAATTCACTAGAAACAAACATTGCAATTTCATTAGAAAAATTAACAGTGGTTCAGTTACGTTCCATTTATCCATACTCCTTGTTTTGCCAATTTAAGGTTCAAAAAAGGGTTCAAATGGATCTGAGCGCTATGGGACTAAACTTCTTAGGTCATCAGTCCCCTAGAACTTAGAACTACTTAAACCTAACTAACCTAAGGACATCACATACATCCATGCCCGAGGCAGGATTAGAGCCTGCGACCGTAGCGGCTGTGCGGTTCCGGACTGTAGCGCCTAGAACCGCTCGGCCACACCGGCCGGTGCCAATTTAAGGATAAAACAAGTTACTCTAGCGCCGTGTCCTCGGCGTCTTTAGCGGCTACATGACTGACTAAACTGTTCACGGTTTAAAAGCCTCGTCATTTCGAAACGAATGGCTTGTAAGTCGAGAAGAGTTTGTTTACCCTAGCACTGCTGATAATTTTGGTGATATTGCATCTCCCTGTTAGACTTCTCTTTTAGTTTTGCACTTCACACTATTCTAATGAAGTCTAATAGAAACTGTTGCCTTAATGTGTATATTCTTCAGGAAGATAACTTTGTGTGAATCAACGCCTTGTTTCTCAAGGGCTCTTAGTAGAAGTTTTATTGAAAGAGAGTCAAAGGCTTACTCAAAATGTACGAATCCCAAGCGGAATGCTACCGTAACTCATACTTAGTGCCCTTTCTACAATTTCATTCACAATTTCTGAATAGTCCATTGCATTATACTGATTTCTACAACCAACTTTTTCCTTTGACAGATTAAAATTCCGTATTCTTTACTATATGGTTGGCTATAATTTTAACGAATACTTCGATGTGGAGACTGCTAGGTCTCTTCCTCTGCATCCCTACTCCGCAAGCCACATTACGGTGTGTGGCGGAGGGTACTCTATATCGCTGCCACTTCCCCCTTTTTTTTGTTCCACTTGCGAATGATTCGCAGGTAGAATGATTGCTCGTAATCCTCTGTGTCAGCTCGAATCACTCTAATCTGGTCTTCGCAGTCTTTTCGTGAGATACACGCCGCAGGAAGTAATGTAGTGGTTGACTCTTCTAGGAACGCACTCTTTCAGAACGTTAACAGCAAACCGCACCATGATACAGGGCGTCTATCTCTCAGCGTCCCCACCGGAGTTCACTGTGCATTTCCGTCACGCTTTCACACTTACTAAATGGATATGTAACGAAGCGTGCTACTCTTCTTTGGATCTTCTCCATTTCATCTATTAATCCTATCTGGTGCGGATCCCCCATTGACAAGTACTATCCAAGAAACGGTCGAATGAGTGTTTTGTTATTATTTCCTTGGCTGATAGACTATACTTCTCGAGGATTCTTCCAATGACTCTGTGTGACAGCTGCCTTACTCGCGATTAATTTTATGTGATTGTTCGACTTTAAATCACTCCCTACTCATTCTGTTAAATATATTATGGAAGATACTGCTTCTAGTGACTGTTCTGCAATCGTGTAGTCATACAATAAAGGATATTTCTTTCTCGGTATGCGCAATACGTTACGTTTGTGTATTTTGAAATCAGTAACCTCTCCCTGCACCGAGTGTCGGTCCTCTGCAGGTCTGCCTGCATTTCGCTACAATTTTATACGCTGCGACTACTCTATACAACAGCATCAGCAGCGAAAAGTTTCATGGAACTTCCTATGTTGTCCTCTAGGTCATTTATATGTACCGTGAAAAGTAATTGTGCTATAATGCTCCCTTGGGGCATGCATGAAGTTATCTGAAGACTTCTATGAGTCCAGAATGACATGCTGCGTTCTTTTTTAGGTTAGGTTAGATTTACTTTCATTCCAATTGATACTAAGTGAGGAGGCCCTCCAGGATGGAGAACACGTCAGAAAAACGATAATATGTGACAAATATTTACAACTGAAACAAATAAGCTAATGTACCTTCCACAGGTCCCAAGTGGAATGATCGTCATTTTTTTTAATGAACAATATATGAAAGGATCGTTTTACAACACTTGTTTACTAAGATCGCATTAATGCACTGAATTTAAAATTAAAAAAAAAACTTGTTTTTTGTTTATAAGGTAATAAACATATGATAGAAATACTACAATACTTATTTACAATGAACACATTAATGCACTGACATAGTGCAGAAGTTATGATTGTACTTTACACACACACACACACACACATACACACACACACACAGACACACACACACACAAAATCTGGAAACTCTTCAACTCAGTTAGCTGGATTCCGCTTGCTTGTGTTTCGTTCATTAGGCGGCAGTGCGGAACTGTATCGAATTCCTTCCAGAAGTCAAGGAAGACCCTGTATATACTGCTTTGTCGTGGACGATCAGACCGAGCTGGGTTTTACACGATCGTTATTTTTGGAATTCATGTTGAATGAATCTAAGTACTGTGGGACGTACCATCGGAGGTCATCAGGACATCACACGCATCCATGTCCGAGGCAGGATTCGAACCTGCGACCGTAGCAGCAGCGCGGTTCCGAACTGAAGCGTCTAGAACCGCTCGGCCACAGTGGCCGGCGGAATCTATGTTCACCTCTACAGAAGAGGTTCTAGGTCTCTGGTATTTCATGTCTTGTCTGCGTCCCTTCTCAATACGTAATGACTGTTACAGCATAGTTAAGTAGACAAAGTATTCCTAGAGTGAATAGAAGAACTTTCTCACAGTGAAAGCCTTCAGCTTGCGTTTGGAAATGTGCAGTTTGTCAGGAACAGCCCTCATCTCTTGTGGGAACCTGTTGGAAATTATCGTATATGGAGCATCCAGAAAATTTCCGTTCGAACCTAACCTCTTGCTTACAAGTCAGGCTGATATACCGACGTCGGAGTCGGGCGGGTTTGCACATACGCTGCAGGAAAAGCTCCGAATGGAAAGTTTTTGATGGATCCTTACAGCAGGCCGCTCGCCGGCCACTTAACGTTTCCGGCACAGGGCCCGCATGCAGAAAGTAGTCTGAATCACTGCTGGCGGCGCTTCTCCTCCGAAGACAGTCATTTGCTGACATTATAAATACATGAGCTGTCAAAGATCGTCGTCCTGGTGGAAAAGTTACTTGAAATCTCGGACTTTCAATATGGCGGTTTTTGTGAAAGATATTCGTATCTGTATTTGGAACGTCAGTGTCGTGCATAACAAAAAAAATTTGAATTACAGAATTTAATGACTGATGACCTCCGCTGTTAAGTCCCATAGCGCTCAGAGCCATTTTTTTGATACCAGGCGCTGTGAATTATATTTCCTTGATGGCCGGATTGGAACGGATTTTACTCAGCTTCATGAACTCAGGTGGGTAGATAATTGAAGGATAAGTAGCGGCTTTGATTCCTGAAGTTTACAGCGACATTCGCGTCCAAGGGTGAGGTCACAATCACATGCTAGCGTTATGGGCGTCGACCTGGCCGTAGCCAGTCTGAACTCTTGTGGTGTAAGAATTTTTCAACGATAGTGTTTGGCCAGAAAGGGAAGGAATTTGGTGGTGTACAGTTTTTGAGTACTATATCACGCGCCAGTACTTTGAGTTAAATCCAAAATCTCTCCACAGTCTCTCAAGGTGTGAGGTCATGTGATCGTTTTGACTGTAATCAGGTCTTTGGATGGGGACGTTACGTTTGGAGGCTAATTCGTTCTTGTCGAGAGTAATAGATCCCTTTATTCATAGAAACAGACTGCTGCACTACAAAGGAACTCAACTGTGTCATACATATGATACAGAAACATACTTCATCCAGTCAACAATACGAAGAGAGATAACGATAAGAATCTTGTCAAGAGTGTACCGCAAGTACCTCGTTTCAAGGTAAACCACAATCGTAAGGAGTGGTGTCACCGACGAGTTTAATGGTAGGTAGACAGAATACAGTACAAGAAGTCTCTCGCCAAATCAGTAACGGACAACAGACGTATAATTCAGAGCTATTACCTTGATACAGTGCAGAGAAGCCAGCGCCAAACACATGTACTCCTGCTCAAGGTAGACCACAGGGCACAGAAGCTAACAGGGAATTCACGATTGTACACTTGAAACGTTGAGACAGGTCATCTTTAATGCTGAGCCGCGGTACACAGCACACCGAAGATGATCCGTACATTCAGTAAGACAATGTAACATCTCCTTAATCCCGAACTGTGTTATGGGGCTTTACTGGACACACCGTGGGCATGAGAGCACTCGTGACTCCCTCCCATCCCATCCCTTTATCACCGGATGATCTAATTTCAGTCTGACGACATTAAGCGAGATGGCCGTGCCTTTGACTATCTTCTGACCATTTTCCATACTTAGCATTATTGGTGATTCAGCGGTGATATAACTGGAAGGCCCTCCAATGCCATCGCTGTCTCTTGGAATAGAGCAGAGTGTTATACCTAGAGGATAGAGTACCTCGGAACGCATGATGTTTACCGGTCGGTGTTTCACAGAATCACATGATGGAGCGCACACTAGAGACCACAATAAGCAGTTTCCGGTATTTACTACTGTATTTGTTGTTAAAATGCATTAGATGGTGTTTTGTGCACTTTTGTAACTATAACATATTCTACATATATAAGCTCCATGTAACATACACTGACGGAAGAAAATTCACAAATCAAAATGTAATTAATGTAGAGTAATGAATTTCGCGACCTCATTTATCGAGATTAACATTTTTAAGTGGTCAACATTGAAAGATCACAGGTTAATAATGTAAGTGCGAGGTAAGCCATTGCAAAAGATAAATTCTGGTACATTAATGACCGGTGTAACCGCCAGAATATTGAATGCAAGCATGCAAATTTGCGTGCATTGTGTTGCACGGGCGCCGGATGTCAGTTTGTTGTATGGAGTTCCATGCTTGTTGCACTTAGTCGTTCAATACAGGGACGGTTAACGACGGTTGTGGTTGACGCTGGAGCTGCCATCCGATGATGTTGCATATGTGCCCAATTGGAGGTAGATCTGGTGATGGAGCAGGCACTTTGTAGAGCTTGCTGTGTTACAACAGCGGTATGTGGACAAGCATTGTCCTGTTGGAAAACACCCCCTAGAATGCTGTTCATGGTTAGCAGCACAACAGGTCGAATCACCAGATTGTCGTACAGATTTGCAGACAGAGTGCATGGTATTAACACGAGAGTGCTCCTGCTGTGATACGAAATGGCACCTTCACCGTAACTCCAGATGTAGGTCCAGTGTGTCTAGCATGCAAACAGGTTGGTTGCAAGCCCTCAACTAGCCTCCTTCTAACCCAAACACGGCCGTCACTGGCACCAAGGCAAACCCAGCTTTCATCAGAAGACACAACAGACTTCCACCCTGCCCTTCAGTGAGCAACTAGCCTCCTTCTAACCCACACACGGCCGTCACTGGCACCAAGGAAAACCCAGCTTTCATCCGAAAACACAACAGACTTCCACCCTGCCCTTCAATGAGCACTAAAGTCGTATATGGCGGTGGTTTCGGACCAGTGGAATGCATGGTACAAGGCGTCTGGCTCGTAGCTGTCCTTGAAGTAATTGATTTGTAACAGTTGTGTCACTGTGGTGCCAGCTGCTGCTCAAATTGCTGTTGCAGATGCAGTACGGTGCACCAGAGCCATAGGTCGAACACGATGGTCTTCCCTCTCGGTAGTGCCAAGTGGCAATCCAAAGCCCAGTCTTCTTGCGACCGTACATTCCCGTGACCATCGCTGCCAGCAATCATGTACTGTGGCTACATTCCAGCCAAGTCTTTCTGCAGTACTACAGAAAGGGCATCGTGCTTCTCGCAGCCCTATTACACGTCCTCTTCCAAACCCAGTGAGGTGTTGATAATGGCGTCTTTGTTGCCTTAAAGGCAGTCTTGACTAACATCAACTCCCTCTTCCAATCTCAAAGATGACTAAGGTTCACGACCGTTACAGCGCGTATTTAAAGCAAAACTCATAGTCCTGCTGCATCATCTTTCAGATGTAGAAACATGCCTACCAACTTTCGTTTATGTCGCACAACTTCTTCTAGGTGTTGCGATTTTTTCCCGTCAGTTTACTATAACTAGTTAGAAGATCTTCATAATTCTTCAGTTACAGAAGCTTACGGTGAGCAAAATGCTGCATATTTTTAAAACTCGTTACATAATATATATGAAAATAGTAATGTTTTCGAAAGAACAGATACCATTGATGACCGTGCACCTTCTCTAGAATAAATGATAATTAATTGAAACCCTCAGCTGCCGACAGGTGCTGTTGATATACCTAGATCTGGACAGCTGAAATTGTGTGCCCCGACCGGGACTCGAACCCGGGATCTCCTAACATGGCAGGCGCTCTATCCATCTGAGCCACCGAGGACACAGACGAAAAACACGATTGCAAGGACGTATCCCTTGCGCGCTTCCCGTGGGACCCACATTCCCAACTGTCCACAATCTACATACGTAATGTTCCTAATGCATATTTGCCCATCCACTCATTACCCGCGCCAACTAAGGTGACGATTCCCGTAAGAGTTCTGGCAACCTGTGTGCATTCGCACAGACGAAGGTCAATGGCCGGGTAGCCTTTTAACTATACATGAAGATAGTAACTGTTCTCGAAAGAACAGATATTATTGATTACCGTGCAGCTTCTCTAGAATAAACGACGATTAATTGAAACCCTCAGCTGCAGACAGGTGTCGTTGATATATCCCGATGTGGACAGCTGAAAATGTGTGCCCCGACCGGGACTCGAACCCGGGTCCTCCTGCTTACATGGCAGACGCTCTATCCATCTGAGCCAATTTCAGTTAATTATCGTTTACTCTAGAGAAGCTATACGGTCATCAATGGTATCTGTTCTCTCGAGAACAGTTACTATCTTCATATATAGTTAAAAGGCTACCCGGCCATTGACGTTCATCTGTGAGAATGCGCATAGGGCGCCCGAACTTTTACGGGAATCGTCACCTTAGTTTGCGCGAGTAATGAGTGGATGGGCAAATATCTATTAGAAACATTACGTATGTAGATTGTGGACATTTGGGAATTTGGGTTTCACGGGAAGCGTGCAAGGGACAAGTCCCTTCAGTCGCGCTATTCATCTGTGTCCTCGATGGCTCAAATGAATAGAGCGTCTGTCACGTATGCAGGAGATCCTGGGTCCGAGTCCCGGTCGGGGCACACATTTTCAGCTGTCCCCATCGAGGTATATCAACAACACCTGTCAGCAGCTGAGGGTTTAAATTAATTATCATTTACTCGTTACATAATGTTTGGCCGTATTTCGTCCATCATGCACCATCTTGTAGGTTGAAAGGGAAGACCTTCTACCATGGAACAAATGATATTTACAAATGAACTGACAACGGAATGGTCCAATCTGACATGTCGAAACTTTCCCTGAAATATTTTATGCAGGAAGATCCTCTCAAAATTTGAGCTTCTCAGACGAACTAGGAGTACCAAAAAAAAAAAAAAAAAAAAAAAAAAAAAAAAAAAAAAAAAAAAAAAAAAAAAATAAATAAATAAATTTGAAGGTTGCCAAATTCAGTAGCTCGGCAGATGGCTGGAGAAATGTACAGCTGTACTGTAGCTGCAGTAGACTGCGCATGCGCAACATGACAGCGGCATATCCTTAGTTGACAGTACTTCGGTAAGCAGGTAACACGACTCGGCGCGATCGCAATTCGTGAAGCTAATTTTAGTTTTTGTTGATAGTTTCTCTGAAATATTTGTCCGCAGTTACTGCCCAATCAAATCTGCAGTTACTTCTGCGGTGGCGTAAGTGTTAAAAATGGAGTTTAAACTTATTCATTGTGTTTAACACTTAATGTTAAGCAGCGTGAAAACCCGGTTTTACTTCGTAAAATCTGACTGTGAAATGTATAAATGGATGAAAGACTTACACAAAGTAATAAATAAGCGTCATAAAGAAACTCGCAAAACTGTGAAATCAAAACTATTATAAAAATTTATTGCACAGATTGGTCCCACAAAGCTCCGACACCCGCATTAATAAACATACTGAACCACGAAACTTGAATAAATAACATGAACAACAGCTTCTTAGATGAGTTTTCTTGAGTTATGAACCATGTAGGGCTGCTCCTGCTCTTGAGAGGCAATGCACTATTACCGATGGAAGCCTTTGAGAGTGAACCTTCGAATTGGAACTGAAATGAACAATGCTGAGCTCACGTCTTTTTCCATCTGGTTGAGCAGATTCAAGACACCATACAATATAGGAAGTCACAAAACAACGAAGTTTACGTCAAGTAAACGTCTAGAGAAGGTGCCATTAATTCATAGTTGTCGTGAAGACAAAGCTGGATGTTATCCCTACATCTGATGTATCTATCGGCAATCGGCCAAGCTTCGTGAAAGAACTGCGAGCAAACCACACTTTAATATTTCGAGGCGAAGAAAGACAGTTTTTTGTGTAACTGATTAATGCTATGGCATTCAAATAGAACAGTGGTAGTGATAAGTGTGGGTGGATTATTGTTTCCACAGCTTCAGGGACCTCAAGGCATATTACGACCAAACCTTAAAGGAAAGGATCGTTCAGAAGCAAAAATCTTGCAACAGGCCTATCAAAATCTGGAAAAATAGGAAAGAATAATTTTTAACATCTCATTCAAAATGGTTTCTAATCAGTTGCAGAAATTAATTCATAGCTCTTGTTGCACTCTTGGCCTGGAAATAACGATACCCGCCTTTCAGGAGGATGACGAAAGGACTGTTGATACAATTGAGATTCCACCAAGAACGACAAGTGTGAGTCTCGAAAAAAACATTTTTTCGACTGTGGAAAGTATTTTTAAGGAAATTGTCGGACAGTATAATTGCCGATATCTCCATGTCATTTGAGAATTACCAGGAGAGCAGTATTCTTAAATTTCAGTCATTTGTACACTGCCAGTCTGTTTCGGAACGTTTTTACGGACTGTGCACTGTCAGTTTGTATCGGCACAGTTTTATGAACTGCTTGAAGTATGCTCGGCATGCAGCACAATAAGCAGGCAATGGCGAGGACCATTTCTATGTCTTACTCCATCGCAATTCTGTCTAAATAAAACTAGTAATTGCTATGACGTTTCCCAAAGCATTAATTTTTCTTTCGCCGGGTGTGCCTGATGTATGGAAAATGTTAGTTTTCGTCATTCGAATGATACTTCGCTTTATTGTGACGACTATGTGAAATGAACAAGGAACTGTTTCGGTGTTACTAAAATATACATTATTCAAAAATTACAAGAACTGTGCTACACGAATTGTAACAAAATGATGTATGTGGAAGAATTATTTCGTTTCAAAAAGTTGAAGTCACGATTGATGGAAGTTGTCTTAAGGTAACAGCAAACACTGCCTTGATTTATTATCCTCTACTAGTCACCTTGAAAGAACTACATACGCAACAGTTCAGCTGTCAATATGAACCGCCTCTTATTCAAAATATTAATGACACGTGACATTTTTTTTAATGTTTCACGTGTTACATATTCGTTTGTCACTCCGCAGCGCTATGCTCTCTTCTCACAGCCGATCGTGCGCTAGGCAAGCGGTTCTTCGTGCGACATAAACGAATAACTTCAACAGTTTTGGAAAAAAATATTTGGGTGTGTCTCAGCAACTAAATGATGACAGGTCATTTCTTTCATTGCGTTCTTCCTGCATAAAAATTTTCAGGGTGGATTTTGACATGTCGGATTGGACCATTTCCTTGAGTGTTTCTTTAATGTCTTAACAGTCTTCCCTGACTTGAAACGGAAATTTATGTTAGCTGGCAATAGCTTCGTGGAGTAATGATGTAGGTCATAAAGATGAAGGTAGGCACATCCATATTGATGATGATGATGATTACTGTCCGATAATAGATGTTCTAATACTTTTGCTCAGATAATGCAAATGCTCCGAAAGTTATTGAAAAGTGCATGGCACAGTGTGATCCGTACCAACATAATCCATTTTCATTCATATTCTTTTCACGTATTCAGCGAGGGAAAGCTGGCTATATATATGTCACTGTTACATTCCCTAAACTCTGTTATCTTATTCTAAAGATCCATACGCGATATACAGGGTGTTACAAAAAGGTACGGCCAAACTTTCAGGAAACATTCCTCACACACAAAGAAAGAAAATATGTTATGTGGACTGTGTCCGGAAACGCTTACTTTCCATGTTAGAGCTCATTTTATTACTTCTGTTCAAATCACATTAATCATGGAATGGAAACACACAGCAACAGGACGTACCAGCGTGACTTCAGCACTTTGTTACAGGAAATGTTCAAAATATCCTCCGTTAGCGAGGATACATGCATCCACCCGCCGTCGCATGGAATCCCTGATGCGCTGATTCAGCCCTGGAGAATGGCGTATTGTATCACAGCCGTCCACAATACGAGCACGAAGAGTCTCTACATTTGGTACCGGGGTTGTGTAGACAAGAGCTTTCAAATGCCCCCATAAATGAAAGTCAAGAGGGTTGAGGTCAGGAGAGCGTGGAGGCGTTCGATACAGTTCCGCACTGTCGCCTGATAAACAAAGTAAGAGCCTACGGAATATCAGACCAGCTGTGTGGCTGGATTGAAGAGTTTTTAGCAAACAGAACACAGCATGTTGTTATCAATGGAGAGACGTCTACAGACGTTAAAGTAACCTCTGGCGTGCCACAGGGGAGTGTTATGGGAGCATTGCTTTTCACAATATATATAAATGACCTAGTAGATAGTGTCGGAAGTTCCATGCGGCTTTTCGCGGATGATGCTGTAGTATACAGAGAAGTTGCGGCATTAGAAAATTGTAGCGAAATGCAGGAAGATCTGCAGCGGATAGGAACTTGGTGCAGGGAGTGGCAACTGTCCCTTAACATAGAGAAATGTAATGTATTGCGAATACATAGAAAGAAGGATCCTTTATTGTATGATTATATGATAGCGGAACAAACACTGGTAGCAGTTACTTCTGTAAAATATCTGGGAGTATGCGTGCGGAACGATTTGAAGTGGAATGATCATATAAAATTAATTGTTGGTAAGGCGGGTACCAGGTTGAGATTCATTGGGAGAGTCCTTAGAAAATGTAGTCCATCAACAAAGGAGGTGGCTTACAAAACACTCATTCGACCTATACATGAGTATTGCTCATCAGTGTGGGATCCGTACCAGGTCGGGTTGACAGAGGAGATAGAGAAGATCCAAAGAAGAGCGGCGCGTTTCGTCACAGGGTTATTTGGTAAGCGTGATAGCGTTACGGAGATGTTTAATAAACTCAAGTGGTAGACTCTGCAAGAGAGGCGCTCTGCATCGCGGTGTAGCTTGCTCGCCAGGTTTCGAGAGGGTGCGTTTCTGGATGAGGTATCGAATATATTGCTTCCCCCTACTTATACCTCCCGAGGAGATCACGAATGTAAAATCAGAGAGATTAGAGCGCACACGGAGGCTTTCAGACAGTCGTTCTTCCCGCGAACCACACGCGACTGGAACAGGAAAGGGAGGTAATGACAGTGGCACGTGAAGTGCCCTCCGCCACACACCGTTGGGTGGCTTGCGGAGTATAAATGTAGATGTAGATGTAGATGTACAAACCAAACTTAAGTGCCTGGAAGATTGTTCTTCGAACGGCCTTCAGACTATTTCTCCTCTGTTCGAATCACTAACAGCGCAGTAGGAAAAATGAACACTTAAATCTTTCCGTACAAGCTCTGACTTCTCTTATTATGGTCCGATGATCATTCCTCTCTGTATCGATCTCTGAGAACAAAATATTTTGCATTCAGAGAATAGAGTTGGTGATTAAAATTTCGTGGAAAGATCTTGATTTCCACCCCAACTCGCTTATCACATCCGTGACACTCTCGAGAATTTTGCGACAGTAGGAAATGTGCTGCCCTTATTTGGACTTTTCCATATTCTCTGTCAATGCTATCTGGTAAGGATCCCATACCGCACAGCAATGCTCTAGCAGAGGATGGAAAAGCGTAGTGTAAACAGACTATTTAGTAGATCTGTTGCATCTTCTAAGCGTCCTGCCAATAAAACATTGTCTTCGGTTTGCCTTTCTCAGAACATTATATGTGATCGTTCAAATTTAAGTTGTTCGTAATTGTAATACCTAGGTATTTAACTGAATTGACAGCTTTTAGATTTATATGATTTATCGTGCAACCGAAATTTAACGAATTTCTATTAGTGCTTAGGTGGATGCTCTCATACTTTTAGTTATCCAGAGGCAATTGCCACTTTTCGCATCTTACAGGTATCGTGTCTAAGTCATTTTGCAACGAGTTTTTATCTTCTGATCATTTTACAAGGCTGTAAATGACGGCATCATCTGCAGACAATCGAAGGGGGCTATTCAGATTGTCTCCTAATCGTGTATATAGATTAGAAACTGCAGAGTGACTATGAAACTTTCTTGGAGGTTGCCAAATATCGCTTCTATTTTACCTTCCGTCTAATACTATGTACTTTCTGACAGGAAACCACAAATGTAGTTGCACAACTGAGACTATAGTCCACAGGCACGCAATTTGATTAGAATTCTTTTGTGAGGAACGGTGCTAAAAGCCTTTTGGGGATCTAGAAATATGGAATCAATCTGAGATCCCTAAATCTTCCATTCACCTTCGGCAACACTGATTTTGCGTGATGGTGCCATTTCATGTTGCTTCTTAGTGGTACGCAGTAACCATAGCATGCCATTAAAAAAAATTACTGCCATCCAAATGTTTTTCAAGAGGTTCTAAAATAAGGATATATGGATCTATAATCAGATCGGTATTAATATATTGGGCACAAATATGGAGAACAGATGAGTACACAGAGAGAAAGACAAAGTTTTTTGAAACGAAAATTCTGAGGAAAATATTTGGACCAATATGTGAGGGAAGAGGATGTTGAAGAAAAAATAACAGGGGGATATATAAAGAACCAGATGTTGTTGCAGAAGGCAAGACAAGGAGGCTGAGAATGGGCAGCCATATCTATAGAGGAGATGAGGAGTCGAGATTGAGGGGAGTGTCAGAGAAAAAACCCAAAGAACGAAGACATTCAGGAAGGTCGAAAAATAAAATGGAGAGACATGGTGGCCAACGATCGTCAGATATTTGCTGCAGGGAAAAAAGACGCCAATAACAGGAGAAGCGTACTTGACGAGGCCAAACACCGACGGCTATTTACTGTAACCGAAAAATGCAACTACATTTTAGAACTCACAATTTGAGGACTTTATTGTTCTTCACATCGAGACACAAATTGGAACTGAAAGATATGACGCGAGATTACTCACCTATACAGATGCGGGGGCCCTCCCCGAACGGCAGGTAAACATAGGGGTGCCTCTTGGCTTTCTCCTCCTCCGAGAACCTCTCAGGGTCGAAGCGCTCTGGATCCGGGAAGTACTTGGGGTCGTGCTGGAGGCCCAGGACGGAAATGGCGACAGCCGTTCCTTTCTCCAGGACGAGTTCGCTGTCAGGAATCCTGTACTCTTTGTTACACTCCCTGTTCAGGATGGGCAGGGGTGGGTACTTCCGCAGTGTCTCTAAAAGAATTACACAATCGATGGATTAAGGATATGCTGTGTAATCTACCAGACTAGTTTACAATACAATTCTTTAGAATGCTGAAGAATTTGAGCCGTAATTCACAGGAATGATAATGTTTGTAACCCCTTTTAATAACTTCGTCATTCTTAATTCCCATGTAACACGAGTGTACAAATGTTGTTATACTTAAAAAGCATACTGTTGAACGTAATTTTATTATTTTGTGTATAATTGCTTTGAAGAATAATCTGAAGATAATGTGATAACTTGAAATTAACTTAAAGAATGTACGAAATATTTACCAAGTAACGAAATAAACCTCGGGTGAACAGCCTGGTATGAGTGTGCATAGGCCACAATATTTCGGAAATTGACCACGTTGCCATCATCAGGTGCCGCAGGTCAGTACGTCAGCGCACCTGATGATGGCAACGTGGTCAATTGCCGAAATATTGTGGCCTATGCACACTCATACCAGGCTGTTCACCCGAGATTTATTTCGTCATAAAATACGCCTGGAGAAATTGAAGAATCACTTTACCAAGTATCTAACTGATATAAATTTTTCAACATTTGTACGAGAACGTGCTAGAAATTTAGCATCAAAATTGAAAAAAAAAATGAAAAAGTATTTATCTTCGGAGACTAATTATGTGCACAAACAAATGTTATTAATTTTCATTTTGAGAATGTACGAGGGGCGTTCAATAAGTAATTCAACACTCTTTTTCCTCGGCCAATTTCGGCTGAAAAATGCGGAATCTGTTTTGGGACTTCGTGGTATATTCCGCCCTCAGCCCTTACAGGTTCATGAAGTTCAGACATGTGATGGCGCTTTACGTAGCTTTCAGAATGGCGTCTGTAACACGGACGTGCATTCCAAGCAGAGAGCTCATTGAGTTTCTGTTGGTGGAAAACCAGAGCATCGCAGTTATTCATAGTAGCTTGCAGGATGTCTAGGGAGACCTGGTAGTGAGTCGCTGGGCGAGGTGTCTGTCACCGTAGCAACGAGGTCGGACGGACCTGTCCTATCTTCTGCGTGCCGGCCGGCCGCGCACTGTGACACTTGCAGTAGTGGAACGTGCGGACACTCTCATTCGAGTGATCGACGGATCACAATCAAACACCTCGCTCCTCAGCTGGACATCTCTATTGATAGTGCTGACACACGCCTACCAGTTGGGGTACTCAAAGGTTTGTGCACTCAGGGCTCCTCGCCACCTAACGGAGGACCAAACGAGCAACGAAGGACCACCTGTGCGGAACTGAATGCGCGTTACGAGGCTGATCGTGACAATTTTTTGTTGAACATTGTCAGAGACGGTGAAATATGGGCTTATCAATTCAAAATGGAATCAAAACGGCAATCCATGTAGTGGTGTCGCACCATCCCTCCTCTGAAGAAAAAGTTCAAAGCCGTATCCTCAGCTGATAACGACAAGGCGATGGTCTTCTGGGACTCTGAAGGGTTATTCTGTCTGATGTTCTCCCTTTTCGTGTAACAATCAACTTGAAAGTGTATTGTGCTTGCCTCAGGAAATTGAAGAAACGACTTATGTTCGTGCCAAAAAGAAAAAAAAAAATGCAAACGAACTTCTCCTTCTCCATGACTACGCGAGGAGTCACAGAAGTCAGCGCACCAGAGAGGAGCTCACAAAACTTCACTGGACTTTTCTTCCTCAAGCACCCTACAGCCCGGATCTCACACCTTCTGAATTCCTTTTATTTGGTCCAAAGAAGGATACACTCCACTGGAAGCAGTTCGTGGATGATGGGGATGTTATTGATAGAGCAAGACGTTGGCTCCGACGTCGACCAGCTGATTGGTACCATGGGGGCATAAACGCCCTGCCAGTCAGGTGGCGTAAGGCCGTCGCATTGAACGGAGATTCTATTGAAAAATAGGTTTTTGTAGTCAGAAGAGTGGGAAATAATATAGGATATTGGAATCCTGAATAAAACCGAACCACTTTCAGAAAAAAATGTGTTGCCTTACTTATTGAGTGTCTCTCGTATTTGTATCAAAACTGTGGTAAACATGTTACTATACTCTGTAAAATCTTATCTCTGCACTCGAACTTTTGTAGACATTTTAATTTTGAACACATTCCAGTAATACTTTGAAATATTTCAATCGTTTTAACTCATTTATAGGCCAGCGGCGGGGGCGCAAAGTGATTTATTTGAGAGTTCTGGAGAGCTATAAACTGTATATGCACTCATCTCATTTCAAAATCCATTTTGAGTTTAGTAAATATGAAGCGATGTTATAATCTCGTACTCTTCGAAGTAATAAACAGAAAAGATGGCGCAAAAAGTTGTCTGATAATTATCTTACACATAAAATTCCAGGAAATATTTAAGCTACACTTCCACAGACAAGAATATTTTCAAAATTTATTTCATTGTACGTTACCACTCACTGTTATTTCTACACTGTGGTACATTGGCATTATGTTCCAATTGAATCACTTACTGTTTTTAAAGCCGATTTATGTGAATGATAACGATTATTAAGAAATATCGGACGATTACATTACAACAGCAAAATATAAAGGGCATGGAAGGTAGTTGTTTAAAGAAGAGAAACGGAACAAGATTTCGTAAATGATGAAGGTGAGGGAAAAATGTCCGACGTTGTAGTATGACATCCAATATAATTTATATGAACGAAAGTGAAGCATATTTAGTTAATTTGAAGCGTGATATTATGTACTGCAACAAGTTAACGCAGTGGCTTCGAATTCGAGAGGACGGCTGTTGAAATCCCTGTCCGACCATCTAGATTTAAATTTTTTTGGCTTCCCAAAGGGAAAGGACGGAATGACTCGTTTTAGAACAACGCAGCCGATATCCTATCCATCATCCCCGAACCCGATCCTGTATTCCGTCTCTAATGATCTCTTCATCAAACTGACGCTAACTCCAATCTTCTTTCTCATTTTTCGAAGGAAATACCGAATAAGGCCTAAAAGCCGGTGGACGCCAGCTGACATGACCAGTACACCGAGTATCTCCAACACGTCGACAACAAAACGCTGCTGTCAACGACGCTGGCTTCGTAACAGTGCTAGAAAACCGTCTTATCATACAGAGTAAGGCATTTAATAAGTGTCCTGGCTATAGGGAGTCTGGATTCATAGTGAAGGTTAAATTGACTTACCGCACACAACTTTGTCGAGGTAGGACATTTTTGAAATGGAGTCGTAGGTGATGTCCGTTCCATATTCTTTGAACACCGAGTCAATCTCCTCTTGCAGCTTGGTCTGCAACGAAGGATTGAGAGCCAGTTCGTGCAAGGCGAAGCTCATTGTCGTCGAAGAGGTTTCAAAGCCGGCTGCGAAGAAGACGAATGCCTGGGCAGCCAGCTCGTTGAGAGTCAGCTCTGCAGAAAAGTGAATACGGCTAAGAAAACAATTTAAATCTACTTCTGCATCTATATTCCGCAATGCACCTTACGCTATGTGACGGAGGGTGAATGTCGCACCACTATCATGTTCTCCCTTCTCTGCTCCACTTGTGAACGACCCGTGAGAATAACGAGAGTGTACAAACTAGTTTCTCTGATTTTTTAGTCCTGATATGTAGAGGGACATACATGAGTGGAAGTAACAAATTGCCCGCCACTTTTTCGAAACACATTCTGCAAGTTTCCTCTCCGTGATATAAAACGCCTCTCTTGTAGTTACTGCCAATGAAGTTTTCTGAGGATCTTCGTATCGCTGTCGGGCTTATTAAACCACCCCGTGACGAAATGTGTCACTCTTCTTTGGAGCTTCACTATCTCTTTTGTTAATCTTATTTACAAGGGAACTTTCCCAAATGTCAACAAACGTTTTTGATGGAACTTGGCGGGCATATGGAAGAAGTAAAATAATCCAATACTTTTTTTTTGTTTGTGTCCCATTACACTTTTATTGGGTAAAACATGCCCCAACAGGTAATTTGACGTATTAGGTTTGGAGAGAATATCTTCGAAACGATTATATATAAAAGTGTTTCCCATACGGAAGCTGATACGTAATTCATGTTCTTGAAAACTGTATAAACGAATTTCACAATAATTTGAAATTTTGTAAAATACTCCACCACCACTAATTAATTTTGAAAAATGAAAATTTTTGCAATATAAATGGAAGCTACATACATCCATGTGCAATAAAGCTAGTCTCTGAAACACCATTTTTGTAAAATACGCTCTTCACAATGTGCTGTCAGCGTACTTTCGACATACTAATTAAAATATCTAAACGCTCACTGTTAGTCTGATTTTTAATTTACTTGTGTTTATCTGAAAGGGAAGCAGTGGTTGGGAAGGGAGTGAGACAGGGTTGTAGCCTATCCCCGATGTTATTCAATCTGTATATTGAGCAAGCAATAAAGGAAACAAAAGAAAAGTTCGGAGTAGGTATTAAAATGCACGGAGAAGAAATAAAAACTTTGAGGTTCGCCGATGACATTGTAATTCTGTCAGAGACAGCAAAAGACTTGGAAGAGCAGCTGAACGGAATGGACAGTGTCTTGAAAGGAGGGTATAAGATGAACATCAACAAAAGCAAAACGAGGATAATGGAATATAGACGAATTAAATCGGGTGATGCTGCGGGAATTAGATTAGGAAATGAGACACTTAAAGTAGTAAAGAGTTTTGCTATTTGGTGAGCAAAATAACTGATGATGGTCGAAGTAGAGAGGATATAAAATGTAGAATGGCAATGGCAAGGAAAGCGTTTCTGAAGAAGAAAAATTTTTTAACATCGAATATAGATTTAAATGTCAGGAAGTTGTTTCTGAAAGTATTTGTATGGAGTGTAGCCATATATGGAAGTGAAACGTGGACAATAAATAGTTTAGCCAAGAAGAGAATAGAAGCTTTCGAAATGTGGTACTACAGAAGAATGCTGAAGATTAGATGGGAAGATCACATAACTAATGATGAGTCATTGAATAGAATTGGGTAGAAGATGAGTATGTGGCACAACTTGACTAGAAGAAGGGATCGGTTGGTAGGACATGTTCTGAGACAGCGAGGGATCACCAATTTAGTATTGGAGGGTACAAATCGTAGAGGGAGACCAAAAGATAAATACACTAAGCAGGTTCAGAAGGATGTAGGCTGCAGTAGGTACTGGGAGATGAAGAAGCTTGCACAGGATAGAGTAGCATGGAGAGCTGTATCAAACCAGTCTCAGGACTGAAGACCACAACAACAACATATTTATTTTATGTTTCACACTGTTGTTTTACATTTTACATTGATTTTCTTCTTCTTGTTTCTAAGTTTACCGTTTCACTTAAGGATACAGGATTCTTTTGTGGCTCAATATTATGAAAAAATCAACACACATTTCCTTCAGGCACTACATTTAACGTGTATGTTTTTCAGATTTTTATGTTTATATCAGGTAATGCAGCACACTTTCTAAACAAATTAGAAGCATTCTGAATATTTTTGAACCTGCTTAGGGTTATTAAAATAATTACCAAGAAATTGATGCATTTTTTTCCAAAATGCTTCCTCAAATTGCGGTAGCATTTAATCCAACGCTATACATTTGAAAGAGACCAAATTTTTATCAGATATATATGACATGATGGCTGAGTTACTAGACCTATTTAATTCCACCTATTACGTATATTACAAGGATAAAAAGTATCACATCTTACATTTTAATTTTTATAACTTTTTCCTAGTAAAAATTTTATTTTTCCTATAATTTAGTTGATTCTACAATAAAGCTTAGGTCTACTACATAAGTATGGACTATTGCAAGTTACAGAAAAACATTAGAGCAAAGCTTTATAAACTTTAGGAAATATTTATACCTCAATTCTGAAAAATACAACTTGTCGCAAATTGCGAATGAAGATATGAGTCCTATTAGACTGTGCCTCAGTACATTGGTGAAGCATAGTTTTCATCCTGCAGCATTTCTTTATCTTCAAGCTTGCTCTTGGCATTCCTTTTAGCACTTCTTGCTTCTCTGGTAATTTGAATGCACCTGTTGTCTGTCACACACAAGCAATTGAACTTCCATATTAGAGCCACATTTTATGCCTAAATTTCTCAGGACTTCCAACCTTCCTATCACTCCATCATTGAAACATATCACTGCGTCTAGAACACCAACATTTAATCTATTTATTCCTACAAAAACATTCCTCGGTCATCTTTCCCATATGCAATGGTTGAAACTTTTATTTGTATTCTGCATACCCCCATGAAAACAGGGTCACTCAGGTCTCTAAAAAGTAGTTTTATTTCATTCATAACAGGCTCAGGAAGAGAATGCTTGTGATGGTGTGTTTGACCACTTTCTGTTGCGTTTTGGTCACCACACCAAGAATCTGCTCCTTTAGAGCAAAGATCGTGAACAGGGTGGTCATCTGCGGACAACTTACGAAAGTAGTTGGCCCATACAGCTTTTGTCATAGCTGTAACATCATTCAGCGGTGCAGTTTGTCTAATCGCCAGTCCATAATAACTCTGAAGAAGGTCTATTTCAGTTTCTGTCAATCTGCCTCGGCCAGCCAGATTTTCTATCAGATAGCAACTTTCCTTTCATTTCTCTTCGTAGCTTCGTCAATATAGCAGCCATCCTCTTTTGCTTATGTCCACAACACTTCAGTTTTGTTAGCAAGGTGTCACCATAAACATTGAACTTATTAATTTTATTGAAAAGTTTAGAGTCCCAATAGCCTAGGTACTTCGTATATCTAACTTTATAAACGGGCACCGACCACTGAAATATTTTTAGAGCTCCATCACACTCCATACCTCCACTGTAACCATCATAATTCTTAAAATACTGATGTTCACTATGTCCTTCAGTGTTACCATGGTATGTGTGGCAGTACTTAGATATGCACTCAACATCAACAACTTTTCCATTCTCCAGACAAGAAGCACTTACAACACCATTCAAGGAACGATGTGCTCGACGTCCCATCAAGTGCAACAGCAATGTCCCTGGTTCCACTATATTTACAGTTTCTTCTACTGCACGTTTCATAGATGCTTTAGACATAACCGTCAAGGCACCTAAAAGTATTTTTATGTCCTTCCTGAACCTACTGGGAGGAGGAGGAAGGTCCATCAAATCGCAAAACGTTTAAGCAGCCTTTTTTCCTTTTCCTATTGCACACATTGCATATACTTATTTCAAATTCATATGAGTTATGCACAATGTTCGAAGTCATTTTTGAGGTAGATTTATTGCAGGATCTACAAAGAACAACTGATTTTGGCGCTAAACCCTTCCTGCTACTTTGTTCTTCGGTTATTTCCAGACAGAATACACCATCACCATCACATTGTTTTCATTTCGCCACTTCCTTTATCAAAGAAGATAAGATTCCCACATCAGCAACAATAAATCCACTACAAACAGCGTCACTGTTAACACAAAAATTTGAATCACAAGGAGGCATGCCATGTGGGAGTTTCTTCCCTGAATAACTATACATGGGTTACTTTCAAGAGTGTGGCTTGCTTTGTTTGTGAACTGGTTGCCACGGAATTTCCTTTTATTGAATTTCTTGATGCGTGGCGTAGTTCGTATTTATTGCACACTAAAGGATATGTACTTCCACAAACATATGTAGCACTTGGGCAACAAACATGCAGCGAAACGAAAGTAAATACAAGCAAAGATAATAATTTACAGACACTAGAAACCTGCACTGTTCCCAAAATATACAATGTATCATACATATAATCGGTGGAAACGAAAGTTCACAGTTCTTTTCGAAATAATACCGGCTTCTGTAATAGAAATAAAGGGGGCGCGGCGGCATACATGACTGTAACTTTAAAATTTAATATATGTAGGACATTTTTCATTTGAAACCCTATAATGTATATATCAATGGAATCAAGAAAGCTTATAGAATTTAATAAACTCAAAACATTCAATTTTTCCACCATTTATAAGTACCCTGTATCCTTAAGTGTATTTTGTTAATTTAAAATAATAAGTAACTCATTATTATGATATAAAATCATTACAATAATGATAATTTGTAAATAAATGTTTGAAACATAACGTTTTATTACACCGAGTGCATAAAATTAGCAACTTTTCTCACGCAATATACACGACAAAGAACACAATACAGAACAAAATTTGTCAGGACTTGAAATTGTCTCAAGCAATTTTCTAAATATCCTGATTTGTATCAGGCATATTTCAGTATACTGGTAAGCTATGGAGAAAAGAATTGATCATGTGCTAGTGACTACAGCTTTATTATATTTATAGCGAAATCATTTAACAGAACTAGATCTGGAAATATTCTC
Source organism: Schistocerca americana (assembly GCF_021461395.2). Classification (NCBI taxonomy): domain Eukaryota; kingdom Metazoa; phylum Arthropoda; class Insecta; order Orthoptera; family Acrididae; genus Schistocerca; species Schistocerca americana. Next base: position 231,130,371 of record NC_060123.1, read on the forward strand.
ACAAGGTGCTTCCAACATCGAAAGCCTTATACGTACCACGACTATACCTGTGCCATCGTGTCCTTTGGTATCACAAGATGAATAAGTGCCTTGTCCTCGGATATGATAGTGAGAATTGTTTCTTTACGCTGACCACCTGCCTTTTCATAGTTTTAAAAGAAACCAAGAATTCGAGAACCTCTTTTTGAAGTCCCAAATGTCCTTGTGACAGCATAGAAATATCATAAACAAATGTCTGAGCAGGTCAAAAGATATTTGAAGGAGGTTTTCTTTCCCAGCAAGGGAGAAAAATCTGTATGATTGTTAGATTCTCAGGGTTGTCAGTGTGAAAGAACAGTATAGACCATCGTACCTCAGGACAAGGAGCTTGTTCAGCTGATGATCGCAAAGGGCTTGACAAGAGATACCGTATACCGTTTTAGATGTTGAAAGAACTGCGTTAGAAGACTTTAAGATCTACTTCTGCTGAATGATTTATATGTCAATCTCCACTTCAGAAACAATATAAATAATCTGCAGTCACATCCTACCAATATACTGAAATAAGCCTGACACAAATCAGGATACTTAGAGGATCACCTTTGAGAATTTGAAATGCTGCTGAATTTTATTTTGTTTTGTGTGCTCTGTTGTGTATATTATGTGAAGAAATATTATTAATTTTATGTGCATGCTGCAAGAAAACGTTATGTTTTAGGCATTACCATTATTGTAATGTTCTGTATCATAACAATGAGTTACTTATTATTTTCAATTAACAAAATACACATATGTGAAAGAATAAATTTAAAAAAAGAAAAGAGGTAAAATGAATGTAAAACGTAAAATCACAATTTCGAACATAAAACAAATATAATTCAAATAAATAACTAGACTAATAATGCATGTTTAGATATTTTAATTAGGTATGTTGAAAATACTGTGACAGTATATTGTGTACTGTGTAGTTTCCATAAAATGTATTTCAGAAACCGGCTCTGGTACACATGAAGCTTAATTACACATGATTGTATGTAGCCTGAAAGCTTCTTTAATTTGTGTCGCAACAAAAGTTTTCATTTTTCAAAATGGTGGTTGGATGTTTTGCAAAATTTGAGATTTTGCAAGTTTTCAGATTACTACAAAACTGTAGTATACAGTTTTCAAGAACATTAATTCCACATGAACTTCTATATGAGAAGCATCTTTTATATATCATCGTTTCGAAGATATTCGTTCCAAATCTAATATGCTAAATTACATTTCGTGGTGTGTTTTACCCCTTAAAAGTGAAATTGCGCACAAAGAAAAAACATACGTACTGGATTATTTCTCTTCTGCATACCTATCAAGTTTCATCAAGAACGTTTTTTGAGAGTTGGGAAAGTTTCCTCGTTTGTGAGGGTCCGAGAATGACAAAAAAATCACAGATATCTATTAAGTAAGTGTTTTGTAATCCATTTCTTTCTTGGATGAGCTATATTTCCTTAACACCCGCCTCTTATATCTCAGCCTGGGACCTGCTCTTCCTATAGTAGTTTTACTTAGCCATTCGACTATGTGACGTTATTGACGGTTATTCCTTGGTATTTTACGGTTGTTACTATTTTCAGTGTGTTTTCACCAGCTGTAAAATCGACCAGTATTGTATGACTTCGCCTAGAAAACAACAATTAATACTTACGTACAACACAGCCGCGTGAAGCCCCGTGTGCGTGTTAAAAATAAGGATAATAATTTTCTTCAGTGTGAGAGAGAAGTTGTTATTTGGTTACTCGCAGCAAGCAGACCAAAGTACTCAACCAAAACGTTGGTTTTACACCGCAGTGCTTTTATGGGCACGGTACTACTGGAGATGGTATGTCGTTGCTTTCCTCTCATCTTTGAGCTGACGTTATCTAGATGTAGCTGGTGTTCTATTTCCGAGTTACTGAAAAATATCTGAACGTTCGATCAGAGGAACTGGAAGCAAACATAAATGCTGCAGGACACGCGCTGTCACAGGTCCTGTGGCTGCGCTGACCATTCTTAAGGGAAAATCACCCGTTGCCAGATTTCAACTCTTAATAAGAATATTTTTCAAATTCATATCCGCATGACACCGCAATATTTTTAAAGCTCTTGGAAGTAAGATATCATTGACTTAAAACTGTGCACATTTCGAACTGTTATGGTTTATTAAACCGCAGTTTATGAGTTTCAAATAAATGAAAGAGTTTCATTTCTGGTTTATTCACTACGTCGTAAACATGGACTCCCTAGTTCCCCATCGTCTGAAGCCGAGAGAACTATGCCGCCTTCGAGCCACTTAAGATTTGTGTCCGGTCGCTGCTAGTATTGCAGAGGAGTACACACGTTCCCCCCCATGAACCATGGACTTGTCGTTGGTGGGGAGGCTTGCGTGCCTCGGAAATATAGATGGCCGTACCGTGGGTGCAACCACAATGGAGGGGTATCTGTTGAGAGGCCAGAAAACGTGTAGTTCCTGAAAAGGGGCAGCAGTCTTTTCAGTAGTTGCAGGGGCAACAGTCTGGATGACTGACTGATCTGGCCTTCTAACACTAACCAAAACGGCCTTGCTGTGCTGGTACTGCGAACGGCTGAAAGCAAGGGGAAACTAAAGCCGTAATTTTTCCCGAGGGCATGCAGCTTTACTGTATGGTTAAATGATGATGGCATCCTCTTGGGTAAAATATTCCGGAGGTAAAATAGTCCCCCATTCGGATCTCCGGGCGGGGACTACTCAAGAGGATGTCGTTATCAGGAGAAAGAAAACTGGCGTTCTACGGATCGGAGCGGGGAATGTCAGAGCCCTTAATCGGGCAGGTAGGTTAGAAAATTTAAAAAGGGAAATGGATAGGTTAAAGTTAGGTATAGTGGGAATTAGAGAAGTTCGGTGGCAGGAGGAAAAAGACTTTTGGTCAGGTGAATACAGGGTTATAAATACAAATCAAACAGGAGTAATGCAGGAGTAGGTTGAATAATGAATAAAAAAATAGGAGTGCGGGTAAGCTACTACAAACAGCATAGTGAACGCATTATTGTGGCCAAGATAGACACGAAGCCCACGTCTACTACAGTAGTACAAGTTTATATGCCAACTAGCTCTGCAGATGATGAAGAAATCGATGAAATGTATGATGAGATAAAAGAAGTTATTCAGGTAGTGAAGGGAGACGAAAATTTAATAGTCATGGGTGACTGGAATTCGAGAGTAGGAAAAGGTAGAGAAGGAAACATAGTAGGTGAATATGGATTGGGGCTAAGAAATGAAATAGGAAGCCACATGGTAGAATTTTGCGCAGAGCACAACTTAATCATAGCTAACACTTGGTTAAAGAATCATGAAAGAAGGTTGTATACATGAAAGAACCCTGGGGATACTAAAAGGTATCAGACAGATTAAATAATGGTAAGACAGAGATTTAGGAACCAGGTTTTAAATTGCAAGACATTTCCAGGGGCAGATGTGGATTCTGACCACAATCTATTGGTTATGAACTGTAGATTAAAACTGAAGAAACTGCAAAAAGGTGGGAATTTAAGGAGATGGATAAACTGACTAAATCAGTGGTTGTACAGATTTTCAGGCAGAGCATAAGGGAACAATTCACAGGAATGGGGGAAAGAAATACAGTAGAAGAAGAATGGGTAGCTCTGAGGCATGAAGTAGTGAAGGCAGCAGAGGGTCAAGTAGGTAAAAAGACGAGGGCTAGTAGAAATCCTAGGGTAACAGAAGAAATATGGAATTTAATTAATGAAAGGAGAAAATATAAAAATGCAGTAAATGAAGCAGGAAAAAAGGAATACAAACGTCTCAAAAATGAGATCAACAGGAAGTGCAAAATAGCTAAGCAGGGATGGCTAGAGGACAAATGTAAGGGTGTAGAGGCTTATCTCACTAGGGTAAGATAGATACTGCCTACAGGAAAATTAAAGAGACCTTTGGAAGAAAGAGAACCACTTGTATGAATATCAAGAGCTAAGATGGAAACCCAGTTCTAAGCAAAGAAGGGAAAGCAGAAAGGTGGAAGGAGTATATAGAGAGTCTATACAAGGGCGATGTACTTGAGGACATTATTATGGAAATTGAAGTGAATGTAGATGAAGATGGCTCCGAGCACTATAGGACTCAACATCTTAGGTCATAAGTCCCCTAGAACTTAGAACTACTTAAACCTAACTAACCTAAGGACATCACACACACCCATGCCCGAGGCAGGATTCGAACCTGCGACCGTGATGAAGATGAAATGGGAGATACGATACTGCGTGAAGAGTTTGACAGAGCACTGAAAGATCTGAGTCGAAACAAGGCCCTGGGAGTAGACGACATTCCATCAGAATTACTGACGGCCTTGGGAGAACCATCCTGACAAAACTATACAATCTGGTGAGCAAGATGTATGAGACAGACGGAATACCCTCAGACTTCAAGAAGAATATAGTAATTCCTATCACAAAGATAGCAGGTGTTGACAGATGTGAAAATTACCGAACTATCAGTTTAATAAGTTGCAGCTGCAAAATACTATCACGAATTCTTTACAGACGAATGGAATAACTGGTAGAAGCCGACCTCGGGGAAGATCAATTTGAATTTCGTAGAAACATTTGAACACGTGAGGTAATACTGACCTTAAGACGTATCTTAGAAGAAAGACTAAGGAAAGACAAACCTGCCGGCCGCGGTGGTCTAGCGGTTCTAGGCGCTCAGTCCGGAGCCGCGCGACTGCTACGGTCGCAGGTTCGAATCCTGCCTCGGGCATGGACGTGTGTTTGACAATGTTGACTGGAATACTCTCTTTCAAATTCTAAAGGTGGCAGGGGTAAAATGCAGGGAGCGAAAGGCTATTTACAATTTGTACAGAAACCAGATGGCAGTTATAAGGGTCGAGGGGCATGAAAGGGAAGCAGTGGTTGGGGAGGGAGTGAGACAGGGTTGTAGCCTCTCCCCGATGTTATTCAATCTGTATATTGAACATGCAGTAAAGGAAACAAAAGAAAAATTCGAAGTAGGTCTTAAAACCCATGGAGAAGAAATAAAAGCTTTGAGGTTCGCCGATGACATTGTAATTCTGTCAGAGACAGTAAAAGGACTTGGAAGAGCAGTTGAACGGAATGGACAGTGTCTTGAAAGGAGGATACAAGATGAACATCAACAAAAGCAAAACGAGGATAATGGAATGTAGTCGAATTAAATCGGGTGATGCTGAGGGACGTAGATTGGGAAATGAGACACTTAAAGTAGTAAAGGATTTTTGCTATTTGGGGAGCAAAATAGCTGATGATGGTCGAAGTAGAGAAGATATAAAATGTAAACTGGCGATGACAAGGAAAGCGTTTCTGAAGAAGAGAAATTTGATAAATCGAGTATAGATTTAAGTGTCAGAAAGTCGTTTCTGAAAGTATTTGTGTGGAGTGTAATCATGTGTGGAAGTGAAACATGGACGATAAATAGTTTGGACAAGAAGAGAATAGAAGCTTTCGAAATGTGGTGCTACAGAAAAATGCTGAAGATTAGATGGGTAGATCACATAACTAATGAGAGGTATTGAATAGTATTGGGGAGAAGAGGAGTTTGTGGCACAACTTGACAAGGAGAAGGGACGGGTTGTTAGGACATGTTCAGAGGCATCATGGGACCACTAATTTAGCATTGGAGTGCAGCGTGGAGGATAAAAATCGTAGAGGGAGACCAAGAGATGAATACACTAAGCAGATTCAGAAGGATGTAGGCTGCAGTAATTACTGGGAGATGAAGAAGCTTGCACAGGACAGGGTAGCATGGAAAGCTGCATTAAACCAGTCTCAGAACTGGAGACCGCAACAACATTAACACATGTTCCGCTTTCATCCTGCCCATGCTTGCCTGTTAGTCAAGCAGACCAGCTGCCTCACGCTATCAGCAGAATGGACACGCCAAAGCCAAGCTACGCCCAGCCCATGCAGGCTATAGGAAACATGCCCATCCATCTTCCCGCTGTGTTACGCTGCGCAGCATTTTATTCTCTACGCTTACACTGCAGTGACACGAGTAGAGGTCGGAAGTTGATGAAAAATCTTTTTATACCCTTGTACTATAAAATGGGGCTCAATTACATGTATATTCATTTTGGATCATTGTAGGCCAAAAAATAGTGTATTTCATTTGTCTTTTATTTCGTTTTCGGCGTATTTCGGGCTTATTTATTTATTTCGATATGAACGTTTTTCTCTGCAACTTCACCCTTTTTCTGCCAGTCCAGGGTACTCTAAATTCGGGCAGTCATCCGGTCACCTCCAATACATGTTACCTGTAGTAAGCAGAACCGCCTCTAAAGGAGATATCCTTTGCACCCAAGAACTGAAGATCTCTATTACACTGTAACCTTTGTCTGAAGTAAGGTTTGGGATTCTAATTTCTGTAACCTTAGTATGTTTCAGCCCAAAAATGAGCCCAGTTATACCAATTTTAATTACTTTTTACAGGATGCGCTTTGCGGGTTCACTGAAAAACTCATGCTTCTAAATTTCCGAATGAATTTTGGCAAACATGAATTTAGTTTTTCATTTTATGTTCGTCTAAAAACTACATATCTGAAAGAAGAAGCTCCTTTTTCATACTAAGCTTTCTTTGCACTATATTGCATACCACCAAAATGTGGTTTTTAATGTCCATAGAACCATCTTTTTTCCTATTGCAATCAGTGTTTGCCCTAAATTTAGAAAGCCAGTATACTGCTGAATGGCCTCAAGTCCTTAGGATGAATTCCAACAAACTAGTCAGCCATTAAGTCTTTGTCCTCTTTCAAAATATTTATTGAGTGAGGAGACTGCTGGTCAAATTTAAAACTATGTCTTGACACACTCGACGTTCTCGAATGAGTGTTCGGTAACTTCTTAAACAACTTGTTTCCCGAGACGCCTATCGATTTATTAGAAGTTGCGACATAAACACAATAAAGCTTTTAAGAGCTCTGTTTCGTGATTGGTGTATATTCGTCAATTCTTAATTTCTCATGAGTCTTCTTTAAGTTAAGTTTGTTCAGTTTGTTGCTCCCACCGTTATGATAAAAAAGCTGCAGTGAAACTACCCACGGAAACATATACAGTAATGTTAATATTCGGATACTATGAGATTTTTCCTCTATAAAATCATAACATTATGATAAACAAAATAAAAAAATAATAATCAAGTATTGTAGTAAGATCGATGTCCAGCACATAACAGTATGAACTTTTTATATAACTTTTAACAGTTGTTAAATAATACCGTTTAAATAAAACACTGTTCGATTTTCATGTTACTTTAATATTCGGACAGTTGAAAGTGTAGCACTTGTTTAGATCGTTCACGCCAAGTTATGGACTCTGGGTTAGAAGGTAGCGTTTGTTTATGAGCGCGGTCGACTGTGCAGATGGTACGGTGTCACGCAAAACTAATACCAGTTTTGATATGCTACTTGTGATTTTTCATAACGCAAAAGGTAAATTATATAGACAAAGTTATGACATTCTCAGTATGCGTAAGAGCACTGTGACTTATGTCGTCAAACGATTAAAAAACGAGGACTGTATAATCTTTACACATCAGTAGTGCCAACGAGAGAAGTTGGATTCATGTGACAAGAGGAATCTAATACGCATAGTAAAGAAGGATTCTACATTCAGTACACCCAAATTAGCATGTCGGCCTCTGAACGAGACTGGAAAGAACGTATATCCACAAGCCATTCACAGACCATTGAAATGTAGTGGCTACAATGGAAGAGTGGTTAGTAAGAAGCATTATGTGAATGAACGTCGAAAGGAAATTTAGAATTTTTAGGTTGGAAAGACGAAGAATGGTGTGGCGGAAGAAGAATAAATTTTAAGCTGACTGTAATGCATGGAAATGACAGTGTTCTTGTATGAGGCTGTATATCCACATTTTGACCTGTCTAATTAGTGTTCGTCGACATTATTACGGACAAATATGTCTATCTGAAAATAATAAAAAACAGCATACGCGAAAGTGCTGAAAAAGTGGGAATATCAAACACGTCCAAGTTCTACTAAGACAATGACCAAAGCATAAGGCTCGCATTGTGCAGGAATATTTGGTGTACAGTTCCCCGAAAATCTTACAACCATCACCTCTGTCACCAGACCTCAAACGTATAGAGAATGTTGAGGAGAACTAGAGCGACTTGTTAGAAAAAAAAAACCAAAATCATCCAAAGAAACTTTGGACTGTCGATTAAAAGAAGAATGGGATGATCTATGTACTGACTAATTAAAAAAAATCATTAGCAGTATATCACTGCTTTTGAAAGAAGTGATACAACAGTGTGACTACTCGACAGAATATTGAAACACATATTTTCAGAACAATTTGTCGTGAAGTAATTGGTTCTGAAAAGTGTCCGAATACTAAAGTTGGATTTTTAGTGCGACCTACTGTCAGATGCAGCAGACTGAAAGGGTCCCGCGAAGAACTGCTACAGTATACCACAGAAGCTAGCTGAAGGACATGCGCATTGAGACGAACAGAAATAACACGTTAGTTTACAGACAATAATTACGCGAATGTCACCACGATTTTTGATGGTCCTCTGGTTATTACAAAATGTGGGACATGGTCTTCAATATTGTCTGTGATCACCACGGACAGCAATGCATGCTATGCGACCCAAACGCAAAAGGACTCAGTTAACTCTATCAGACACTGAGGACATGCGTGTCGAAATCATTCCCGAACCCCAAAGCTCAGTACCCTCCTCTTCCTTTTTAACAAAAGCATATGCGACTCCAAATTCTTAAGCCGCAACATACTCCTCAGACACATTCAGAGATAAGTCTTTGGCAAAGTTATTCTTATTTCTAGCACTGATTCCGTTAACTGAGCAGTTGGTTTAAAAAGAAATATGCGGGGTGTTTGTTTTAACTTGATAGAACTAAATATCTCAAAAACGACGCATCGTACGAAAATATGATGTAAGTGAAAAGTTAATATTAGTAAAACGGGCATCTGCCTGTGCTACAACTGGCCACCTCCTAACCACACCTCTACCAGGGTGGGGTCATTTTGTATTTTCAAGTAGGAGCCTCCCATTTTTACTGGCTATTCGGATTCTACACCAAAAAATACGTACTGTTTACTCAAACCATTATTTCCCATTCGTGGTAGACGGTGCTGTAACCGACAATTATCAGGTATACCTGGTTTTGCAACAAAGAAACGACGCATTTGATTGTACATTTCATTTACGATGCAAATATAAACATTTGTGTTCTAGCAGTTGATACTGATGTACAAACGTTACCTGAGTGTTGCAAATAAGACTGTACAGTACAAATAAAATGGCTAGACATGAACGTTTCTGGCAAATAAGCTATTTGTATGGTAACGTCATTTTCTGTTCTCTGCGGCGTTGAATGTGGTGAGTCCCCAAACCATCGGAACGCTTGATTTCGGTGCCTATACTCGAACTCCGCATCAGCGTGACTGATTTCGTCCTGGCTACTACGCGGCTACCGGCGGAATACAAACGACAACCGTTGTAATAAGGTAAAATGATCATGAAGTAATAGTGACAGGCGTACCTGCCATGGATGCGCACCGAAATGATGCACCCTAATGGTGAGAGGCAAGAGGACTTACGGAAAACAAGAATGAGGCTGACTCACCGATGTCTAGCATCCCGATGGAAGTGGAAGACTATTACACCGACGTCGTTGTTCCTGGATCACGTTACAGGTAGTTTTTAACGAGACATTGAACATCCGAATATATTGCAATTGTACAGTCAAATATGCGACACTGAAATAAATATCAGACATAAATATTAACCGTTAGAACACAAACGTTTACATTTACATCATAAATGGAATGTAGAATCAAACGCGTCGGCTCTTAATTGCAAAAACACGCGCACACAATATTTGTGGATTATGGCGCCATCTACGACAACGAAAGACAGCGGTTTGAGTAAACGCTACATATTTTTTGGGGTAGAATCCGAATGCGCAGTAAAAATTGAAGATTCCCATTTGAAAATACAAAGTTGGCTCCACCCACCCAGTGGTGTCGGAGGTGACCAGTTGCGGCAGAGACAGGTGTCCCCTTTTCTGATATTAACTTTTCACCTAGAATATTTTTTTTTCGTACGTTACGTCGTTTCCAAATGATTCAAATGGCTCTGAGCACTATGGGACTTAATATCTGAAGTCATCAGTCCCCTAGAACTTAGAACTACTTAAACTTAACTAACCTAAGGACGTCACACACATCCATGCGCGAGGCAGGATTCGAACCTGCGACCGTAGCAGTCACGCGGTTCCAGGCTATAGCGCGTAGAACCGCTCGGCCACCACGGCCGGCCACGTCGTTTTCGATATATTTAGTTGTATAAAGTTAAAACAAACACCCTGCATGTTTAATCACACATTTCATTAAGAAATAAATGTTTTGGGAAGCAGTAGCTACCTCATTTCCTTAAACAGGCCTCTGCAGGACGCTCTTGAGTTCTCACTACTTGGGAAAACATTAGCCTGGCTTCATGAGTTACCCCAAAAATCCAGCTTGATATTATGGAATAAAAGTGGTCTTTTTTTATTTTTGTATCACGTATTTCAGAGAACATCCGCACTACACACCCAGACCCGTTTAGGTGGTGGTGGTGGTGGTGGTTAGTGTTTAACGTCCCGTCGACAACGAGGTCATTAGAGACGGAGCGCAAGCTCGGGAAGGATTGGGAAGGAAATCGGCCGTGCCCTTTCAAAGGAACCATCCCGGCATTTGCCTGAAACGATTTAGGGAAATCACGGAAAACCTAAATCAGGATGGCCGGAGACGGGATTGAACCGTCGTCCTCCCGAATGCGAGTCCAGTGTGCTAACCACTGCGCCACCTCGCTCGGTCAGACCCGTTTAGGCACTCCAGCAGAACCGGGCATGCCCCTCATAGTCGAATCTGTCATCAAGCTGAAAAGTTCAGGAGACTATACTTGATTTACTATAACTGCAATGTTTTTATCACCTGCAAACAAAACGAAGTTGGCATCTGGGAATGTTACTGACGAAAAGTCATTGATGTACTCAAGAAACAGGAAGGGCACTAAGATCGAACCTTAGGGGACACCACATGTGTAGTTCCCAACTGAATGAAGCCTTGTACCTTAACAGACATTTCTTTCCTAATGGCCGGCCGGAGTGACCGAGTGGTTCTAGGCGCCTCAGTCTGGAGCCGCGCGACCGCTACGGTCGCAGGTTCGAATCCTGCCTCGGGCATGGATGTGTGTGATGTCCTTAGGTTAGTTAGGTTTAAGTAGTTCTAAGTTCTAGGGGACAGGTGACCTCAGCTGTTAAGTCCCATAGTGCTCAGAGCCATTTGAACCATTTTTTTTTCCCTAATGACACCTTTTGTTTACTGTCAGAGACATACGATATAATCCCTTTTGCTGCAGTTACTGTTACAACTTACTATTCTATTTTACTTAAGAGGATTCTGTAATGCCGGCCGCTGTGACCGAGTGGTTGTAGGCGCTTCAGTCCGGAACCGCGCTGCTGTTACGGTCGCAGGTTCGAATCCTCCTTCGGACATGGATGTGTGTGATGTCCTTGGGTTAGTTAAGTTTAAGTGGCTCTAAGTCTAGGGGACTGATGACTTTAGATGTTAAGTCCCATAATGTTTAGAGCCATTTGAACCATTTGATTATGCAATCTACACAGTCAAATAACTTCGACAGATCACAAAATATGCGAGTAACCTGTAAGTTCTCATCTATTAATTGAGTGCATTCTCGCTGTATGTGTAAATAGCCTCCTCAATTGCGGAACCCTTTATAAATCCGAATAATGACTTCGACAACGTATAAGGGGCGGCCAACAAGTTCTTGTCTGAAGGCCGTACAGTCCAGAATCGGTATGCCAGTCAGGCAAAATCACCGCGATTATTGAGGAAATCATCCCAAGTTGTAGATATCTGTTTATTAAAACACCATGTCTTGCTGCGTTAAGAAGTCCGTAACTGCCTGCTGCACATTCTCGCCCGGCAGGAATTGTCGACCCTTCAAGCCCTTATTACTACCAAAGGTGGGAAAATTGCATGGGGAGAGATCAGGAAAGTAGGGCGGTTGCTCGAGTATCTCCCACTTGAGTTGCCGTAACTTATGCTTTACGACATTTTCTAAATTGGGACGTGCATTATCACGAACTTGTCGCACCATTCCACAGCGATGGTTTTCGACAGACATGCTGCCCCATGAACATTCTTCATTTTCCATTGGATGTCTCTTACCGTTTATCTTCCGGGAATCGGGAAAAGAATGTCAACACGTTGGTCCAGTTGGGACACATTTGGTAATAACGTCGGAATAACTCATGTTTCCGCATTTACCCCACGCTATTCGGAAAGACGCCAATGTCACATTAGGCTCTTGCCCACATGCCGGTGCTTATATAGCGGGGTCGGATTCGAGCTACGTTGTCTATACGCTGCAGCTGCCACCCGTTATATAATTTCTTATCAGATAGCTAAGAAGCCCACTGTGTATTAACTTTTCTAAAAATTTTCGGAAATGCTGCCAAAAGTGAAACTGGACGGAAATTTGATGTTATTTCTTTATTTCCTTTCTTACCAAAGAAAGCACATTTCAGCCATCAGGAAATGTTCCACTGACAAATGACTGGCTATACTAATAACTTAATTTGTTACTAGACTCAGTACAACTCTCTTTAGTTAACTTCATCGATATTTTATCAGAACCTCTAGAACTTTTTGATTTTAAAGATATTGTGGTGGACATTACTTCTACTGATGTAGTTAGGTTCACATTCATATTACTGAAGTTATTTGTAACGACTGGTGTGAGATATTCCATGGTGGAATTTGATGAACCGGACAACTCCAGCCAGTAACTCTACGGTACTTCGCGTCTCATGAAATACACGTTCCTCAGAAAAGAATTCATACGATATGCAGATGTATCGCACAAGACAAATTACTTCATTTCCCTTCCGCAAGAGCTCGGCTGTAGCCAAGTTAGTTTGCACAGCTCCTTCTAGCAACGACTCTCGACGACTTGCACGCGGCAGTCGGAATACAGTTTTATGTCTTTGCTCGGAAATGTTGTTACCACACAAATTGCATTAATTCATAGACTAAAGACTATGCCAAATTCAGAAGACAGCACGTTTAGTTATAGAAAAATCATTGTAAATTAATGTACTTTTGTTCGTAAAATCAGCTGAGAATAATGTTTACAGAAAGTATTTTCTCAAAGCGTACTTACTTTTGGTATCGATGGTTTCATTTGTGTACCCGTTGTCCTGAGCCTCGCTCTTGTCTGGGTCAACAACTCCCTTGTTTTTGAGCTGTATAAGCAAGTCCATAAAATCTTTCCTCGTGATATTGTTCTTCTCCCTGTAGGCTACGGTGTCTGCAACCATGCGACGAAAGTATTCGCTGACCTCTGTAGCTCCGCCCTTTATCCTGTAAGGGAAATGTCCCATTTCTGAACTGGTAAGCGAAAGATGAGCAACGTTCTCATCAATTGCTTCAGAAAAAGGGGTCCTGAATGACCTGAATGCTTGCTGCAATCACAAGAATGAGTAGAGACGGGAAGGAATAAAACTACATGATAATAAACCTAAAATATAGAAATAGAAATACTCTGACGAAAATGTGAAGTACAGGGTGTGTCTGCGAAAGACGCTCGGGCTGGGTCCGCGGGTCGCGCGGAACGGCTATTGGCCGCCGCCACCACATCCGCTAGCCGCCGCCTCGCCCGACTCTCGGACACTAATATGCCGGTACCCCCGCCCGGTTGGCCGTGCGGTCTAACGCGCGGCTATTCGGGCGGGAAGAAGCGCCTGGTCCTCGGCACGAATCCGCCCAGCGAATATGCGTCGAGGTCCGGTGAACCGGCCAGTCCGTTGATGGTTTTTAGGCGGTTTTCCATCTGCCTCGGCGAATGCGGGCTGGTTCCCCTTTTGATGGTTTTTAGGCGGTTTTCCATCTGCCTCGGCGAATGCGGGCTGGTTCCCCTTATTCCGCCTCAGTTACACTATGTCGGTGATTGCTGCGGAAACAAGCTCTCCACACGTACGCGTACACCATCATTACTTTACCACGCAAACATAGGGGTTACACTCGTCTGGCCGCGCAGCATTAGCCGAGCGGTCTCAGGCGCTGCAGTCATGGACTGTGCTGATGATCCCGGCGGAGGTTCGAGTCCTCCCTCGGGCATGTGTGTGTGTGTTTGTCCTTAGAATAATTTAGGTTAAGTAGTGTGTAAGCTTATGGACTGATGACCTTAGCAGTTAAGTCCCATAAGATTTCACACACATTTGAACATTTTTTACACTCTTCTGGCGTGAGACGTTCCCTGGGGGGGTCCATCGGAGGCCGAACCGCACAATAACCCTGGGGCCGGTGTGTGGCGGCGGAGGGGTGAAGTGGACTGCGGTAGTCGTCGTGGGGTTGTGGACCACTGCGGCTGCGGCGGGGCCGGAGCTTCTCCGTCGTTTCTAGATACCCAGTTAACATTCAATACAATACATACAATACAATCTGCCAGTAGTCGGCTGCGCGCGCGCCTCCCCTGAGTTAAGCTTAAACAATGTTGTCATCTGCTTAACTTAAGCTTACCTTTATTTACAGTAGCTGTTAAAAATGATATCCCTCTGTGGTAACAGCAGCCTGACACCTCCTGAACACATTAGCAAACACTCGACGAATTTCGGCTGCCGAAATCTGGGGAATGACCCTGTCTTCCAACACTTCGAGCCTGTGGGGATTGGTTGTATACATCTTGTCTTTTAACATTCCCCAAAGACAAAAATCACACGGATTTAGATCTGGAGAACGAGGAGGAGAGTCAACTATCCTACCATCAAAAACACTTCGTATTGCTGTCATACACCACTGGCCATTAAAATTGCTACACCAAGAAGAAATGCAGATGATAAACGGATATGCATAGGATAAATATATTATACTAGAACTGACATGCGATTACATTTTCACGCAATTTGGGTGCATAGATCCTGAAAAATCAACCACCTCTGGCCGTAATAAGGGCCTTGATACGCCTGGGCGTTAAGTCAAACAGAGCTTGGATGGCGTGTACAGGTACAGCTGCCCATGCAGCTTCAACACGATACCACAGTTCATCAAGAGTAGTGACTGGCGTATTGTGACGAGCCAGTTGCTCGGCTACTATTGACCAGACATTTTCAATTGGTGAGAGCTATGGAGAATGTGCTGGCCAGGGCAGCAGTCGAACATTTTCTGTATCCAGAAAGGCCCGTACAGGACCTGCAACATGCGGTCGTGAATTATCCTGCTGAAATGTAGGGTTTCGCAGTGTTTGCATGAAGGACAGAGCCACGGGTCGTAACACATCTGAAATGTAACGTCCACTGTTCAAAGTGCCGTCAATGCGAACAAGAGGTGACCGAGACGTGTAACCAATGGCACCCCATACCATCACGCCGGGTAATACGCCAGTATGGCGAAGACGAATACACGATTCCAATGTGCGTTCACCGCGACGTCGCCAAACACGGATGCGACCATCATGATGCTGTTAACAGAACCTGGCTTCATCCGAAAAAATGACTTTTTGCCATTCGTGCACCCAGGTTCGTCGTCGAGTACACCATCTCAGGCGCTCCTGTCTGTGATGCAGCGTCAAGGGTAACCGCGGCCATGGTCTCCGAGCTGATAGCCCATGCTGCTGCTAACGTCGTCGAACTGTTCGTGCAGATGGTTGTTGAATTGCAAACGTCCCCATCTGTTGACTCAGGGATCGAGACGTGGCTGCACGATCTTTATCAGAGTCGGAAACGCGATGGTACACATTTCTCATCCTTACACGAGGCATCACAACAACGTTTCACCAGGCAATGCCGGTCAACTGCTGTTTGTGTATGAGAAATCTGTTGGAAACTTTCCTCATGTCAGCACGTTGTAGGTGTCGCCACCGGCGCCAATCTTGTGTGAATGCTCTGAAAAGCTAATCATTTGCATATCACAGCATCTTCTTGCTGTCGGTTAAATTTCGTGTCTGTAGCACGTCATCTTCGTGGTGTAGCAATTTTAACGGACAGTAGTGTAGTAGCATTGGCGACGTGTGGAGTTGTTTTATCCTGTATGAAATAACATCTTTACGTTAGATGTTAGTTAAAAAAAAGTATCCAGTATATTGTTCACACACCTGTTAGAACTTACTGTCTTATGGGGAATGATTGGTCCAATAATTCGTCTTACACCAGTTGCGCAGCACACTCCCTTTTTCGCATCATGCAGAGGTTGCCGATGTAACTCTTGAGGATTTTCGGAGCTCCAACGTCGATTGTTCTCATAATTTACGTACCACGACAAATGCAGCCACGCTTCATCAGAAAAAAAAGCATCTCATGATCAACTTCCCCGTCGTGCGTAGACTGTAACAACCAACCGCAATAACGATGTCGAGCAAGAGTATCTGAGTTTCTCAGTTGATGCGCTACCGTCATTTTGTAGGGTTTCAGTTTCAGTTTGTTCACAGCTCTGTGAGCAGATGCTCATCACGCACCAGTCTGAAGTGCTAAGCGGCGCAAAGATTTTCTCGAACTTCTTTCCAAGGCCTCCTCTATCTCGTCAAATTTATTTTCCATTAAAACAATAGGTTCTCTAGGCCTTCGTTTGTGTAACACAGATCCGTCTCATGAAATTTCTTCACTAATCTGCGTATCGTCGAATCATTGATAACAAGCGCCGGCCAGAGTGGCCGAGCGGTTCTGGGCGCTACAGTCTGGAACCGAGCGACCGCTACGGTCGCAGGTTCGAATCCTGCCTCGGGCATGGATGTGTGTGATGTCCTTAGGTTATTTAGGTTTAATTAGTTCTAAGTTCTTGGCGACTGATGACCTCAGAAGTTAAGTCGCATAGTCCTCAGAGCCATTTGAACCATTTTGGGAACAAGCACACCGGGAAATTTTAATATGAATTCAAGCCGACATTCCACATACGATTCTGTTTTTGCATAGTTCAACACAAGAAACACTTCATGTATACCATGCCGAATGGACACTCGACAGGAAACTCAAAATAAAAGACCCGGACACTCAATCGCACATTATAGAAGACACTAGCACGGTGTTTCTGCCTGATGACCGGGCCGAGCGACTTACGGGCAGGGAGAGCCGCGGATAGGGCGCAGTTGCAATAATGACGTCTAGCAACAATATTTGAAGCGATTAAACATGAAAAAAAATCAAAATAAGACACCATTACATTCAGTTGCGCAGTGTAGTTGGCACGCTCGAAGTATTGGTGTCCGAGATCTACGCATAGCGCCAACCGGCAGACGCAGTGGTAACAGCCTGCATATGCACCGCGCGACCCGGAACCCCTCCAGGGCGTCTTTCGTGAGACACCCATTAGTACAGAAGGAACACTTGACGCAACGCCTCCAGACTGGTACTGCAGTTATTTCCACACTCTGATTAATATTTCATTATTATATGAGGTTTTTTTCAGTATTTTAGGTACAGTACAAAGCCATTCATATAGATGAAGAACTGTCTGAGTACATGATGGCTATTTGATGCGTCTAACGTTATTTGAACTTTTCAAGTGGGGATCGCAATGCAGTATGCCCAGGTTTCGTGCAAGTGGAGCGTATCGTCATCTTTCGGACTTTCAGAAAGGTAGAATCATTGGGATGAGGAGCATCAGAGCGACAGATTGCACGGACAGTGGCTGTAGAGCAAGGGCTGCGAACATGTGGTGATAAGATGGACTCAGGATAACAGTGAAAAGAAAAACAGGTACAGGTCCTTCCAGAAGGACTATGCAGCTTGAAGGTTGTAGGACTGTTGTACTGGCTGTGAGAGCAGCCTCAGTTATCTAGAGTTACTGAGCCTACTTCACCGCTGACGCAATAACAAGGTCAAGATCCAGAATCAGATGGGGCATATTGTGGCATTCCGTAGTGTTTAACGATGAGTCACTCTTCTGCTCGTGGCGGTGAGGCATTTATAATATGGGCGCCCAGTAAGTCGCGCTACACATTTTTTTCTGAACGGAGGCTGGTTTTATTCAGGGTTCGAGTACACCATATTATTCCCCACTCTTTTGGCTAAAAAACCGTATTTTTCAATATAATCTCCGTTCAACGCGACGGCTTGGGCCACATCACAGGGAGAGCCTGTATGCGTGGTACCACTCTACTGTTCGACTGTGGGGCCAACGCGTTGCTGCATCAGTAACCTCCCAATCATCAGTTTACTGCTTTCCGTGGAGTGCATCCTAATGGGGCCAAACCGATGGAAGTTGGAAGGTGAGATAGCTGGACTGTGAGGTGGATAGGAAAGAATATTCCGATGAAGTTTTTTAACTCCTCTAGGGTGGGCAGACTTGCATGCAGCCTTCCGTTCTCATGGACAATGAGCAGTTCGTTTGGATTTTTGTCGCGACGAAAACGCTGTATCTTCAGTTTCCTGGTGGTGGCACAAAACACTTCAGAGTTGATCGTTGCAACATGAGGGAGAATATCAAATAGAATAACCCCTTCAGAGTCCCAAAAGATTGACGCCATGACTTTAGCAGCTGACGGTGTGGCTTTAAACTTTTCTTCGGAGGAGAGGTTTCGTGGCGCCACTCCATGAACTGCCGGTTTTGTTTCCAGGATGAACCCATATGTCATCATCTGTGACACTTTATGCTCTCTTAAGAGGCAAGAAATCCAGCGCGCACATAACATTGACTGCCGCAGCTGGTGGGCGAGTGTGTCAGCACTACCGCAGAGATGTCCACTTGTGCAACGAAGTTTTTGACTCTGATCGGCCGATCACCTCGAATGAGACTGTGCGCACGTTCCAACACTGCAGGAGCCATTGCTGTGTGCGACCGGCCGGGCATGCAGGAGACAAGATAGGTTTGCGTGATCTTGTTGCGATGATTACGGATGCTTCGCTCAAAGGTTACCATACTTCTGTTCACTGCCATGTCTCCATAGACATTCTACAAGCTCCTATGATTGTCTGCGATGCTCTGGTTTTCCGCCGAAAGACAGTCAATACCAACTCTCTTCTTGGAACGCACCTCCATTGCAGGCGCTATTTTGAAAGCTACGTATAGCGCCGCCACGTATCGAAATTTCACGAAACTACATAGGTGATGGAACGGGAATGTTCCACGATGTTTCAACAAATCCAGGATTTTTTTTTTCAACCAAAATTGGCCGAGAAAAATGTGTGTGGCATTACTTATCGAACAAACATCACCAGCCATTTGAGTCTTAACTATATACATAGTTAAGGCTCACCGGCCAATTGACCATCTTCTTCTGTGCGGATACACAAACAGTGCCCGAATACTTGCGGGAATCGGCAAAAAGCCGCGAGTAATGAGTATAATGGACAGGGGCACTATGAATATAGTGCGAAACAATAAGTTGAGAGCCGGCCGGGGTGGCCGAGCGGTTCTAGGCGCTACAGTCTGGAACCGCGCGACCGCTACGGTCGCAGGTTCGAATCCTGCCTCGGGCACGGATGTGTGTGATGTCCTTAGGTTAGTTAGGTTTAAGTAGTTCTAAGTTCTAGGGGACTGATGACCTTGGAAGTTAAGTCCCATAGTGCTCAGAGCCATTTGAACCATTTGATTTGAATAAGTTGAGAATGTGGGTCTCACGGGAGGCGTGCCAGATATAAGTCCCTGCCGTCGCACTATCCTCTGTGTATTCGGTGGCTCAGATGGAGCCGACATGGTAGCTCAGCGTGTTCGGTCAGAGAGCTGGTTCGCCTCTGTAATAAAAAAACTGAGTGGAAGAATCAACAAACGAACTTTAACGGACGTCATGTGACGTCCGCAACGACCAAACACAACGATCAACAACGAACAAAATGAAAAAAAGATGGATAGAACGTCTGCCGTGTACGCAGGAGATCCTGGGTTCGAGTCCCACTCGTGGCACACATTTTGAACTGACCCCGTTGACGTATATCAACTCCTGTATGCAGCTAGGGGTATTCATTTCACTGTAATTTCAAACTAATAACGGAACATATGCAAGGTCGCAAATACGATTGGTGAAACACTTTTAACTAGAGATATTCATAGCAATTGTATGATAATTTTTAGTATACATCGTCGAACAGCTGTAGAAGGTCATTACGTTCTCGCAGGAAATACGCCCGCGCAAGTAAACGCGCTAAATGCACCATGGAGCCAAAGGCAATAACTAGAGTAAGCAGAGAAATAATTCCTAATCACTAGCCAAAACGAAGGTTCAAAATAGCTACAGAAGAAAAGTATACATAGTTGTATAGATCTGTTATAGTGAAATGATTGATTGGTGAATGCACACAAAGTCAAAAGTACACCTCATGTAGCAACTGTAACTAGGAATAGTTATGTTAATTTTTTAAAACTGGTACAATAGCCTGCCGGTATGGCCTTGCGGTTCTAGGCGCTACAGTCGAGAACCGCGCGACCGCTACGTTCGCAGGTTCGAATCCTGCCTCGGGTATGGATGTGTGTGATGTCCTTAGGTTAGTTAGGTTTAAGTAGTTCTAAGTTCTAGGGGACTGATGACCTTAGAAGTTAAGTCCCAAAGTGCTCAGAGCCATTTGAACCAGAGCCTGAGATATCACAAACTGATTTAGGGGATCACATGATTGAAAATATAGTGAAGCAAGGTGGATAATGAAATTAGTATTGCGTATTGCATCCGTTGCTGGCTATACCAGTTGCTACACGCCTCGGCAACGCACAGTCTTCGGCTGTGTTGATGGGGTATTGCAGTCCATGCTGCTTCCACATAGTGCCAAAGTTGAATCCGGTTTAGCAGTGGGTGGTGTATCCTGGGACGCTTTCTGTAGGCGAACAGGGAGGCCATGGCAGCTATTGAACCCGAAGGGCGACGGAGAAATCTTGAACATTGCATGCCACGTGTGATAGGGCATTGCAATCTGGCCGTCGGCAAGCTCCGAAAGTATGGGAGGAGAACAGACTCGAACACTTCAGAGATGTAACGCTAGCTGTTTAGTGTACCAGCAATGGGTACAAGGGGTGTGCGGGAATGGAATCCAATACCATCCCAAACCCTAGTGCATGAATCAGGCAGGCAGCAGAGGGATTCGTCAGTAAAAACAATTCCGTTCCATTTGGTTGTTCATGTATATGGTTCATCGCACCACTGGCGGTGCAAGCGCCTGTGGTGTTGACTCAGTGGTAAACGCAGCAATCGACGTCTTGCGGATTGTTCAGTCTGCTGCAAACGACGTCGAATGGTACGCGCGGACACTCCTTTTTACGCAACAGACCGAATTTGTTGTGATATGGTCCGTAATGTGGCAGAGTGATCCATCAGTGCCATTTGCGCAATATTCCTGTTATCAAATGGAGTGGTGCACCGACGTAGGTGCAATTGGTCCCACCGGTCCGTCGTTACCTTCTGCATCCAGCGATTACAGAACCGCATCTTTGTTGCTTGGTCCCATCTGATGCAATCATCGATTTCGCTGTAGGATAATTCGCAATCCCTAGAGGTAACTATTCTCAAAAATGGTTCAAATGGCTCGAACACTATGGGATTTAACATCTGAGGTCATCAGTTTCCTATACTTAGAACCAACTAAACCTAACTAACCTAAGGACATCACACACATCCATACCCGAGGCAGGATTCGAACCTGCGACCGTAGCAGCAGCGTGGTTCCGGACTGAAGCACCTAGAACCGCTCGGCCACAGCGGCCGGCTAACTACTCTCCCTCGGTCGAAATCCGAAGCGTGCTCGAAAGACGCTCGTTGACGTCTGCGAGGGATACTGAAGGTGCTTATGTAAAACAATCGCACGAAAGAGCAGTTCCATTACGTCCACATGGCCATCTGTCCTCCCTTTATACAACGCGTGCATGTGACACTACTAGCGCCCGTGATGTTGAAAGGTGGCTTCACTGAGTCACAGCGCCAGAGATTGCGCCAAAGAGTATGATTCCGCCGCCTCCACTGGGGCAGTAGTAGTTCAGAGGTTGCCGTGGGCAGTGCATGTTGAGAGGATGTCGATAGCAGTACTAGTTGAGGGCATGTCGTGTGCAGTTGTTCTGTTGGGCGAGACAGCAGATGCTGTTCGATTGGGGATGTTGTAATGATCACAGTGTATTTTTCGTCAATATATATGAAGGTAACAAAAAAAAAATTATTTCAGATTTCCTAAATAACAATGCCTCTTGGTCACAGGTTCAGTCAACAAAGCATCTAGCTTGTGCTCATGTATTAGACTGTAATTCTGGTTTCTATATTCAATTATAGTATTTCTGGTTTTTTTAATTACTTCATTGTAAATGTGTTATATCTTGTCGTAGTGAGGAAGAACCGTGCCAGATGTGTACGTTGAATCACACTTCCACACACAGAACAGTTACACTTGTGCTTTGTTGTTTCGTAGCTTTTATAGTTGCTGGGGACTTAATTAATCAATTGTGTTAACGGAAATTTCCCTTCATTCTTTGTTGTTATTCTATGCAGTCAGATTGCGTACTAATACTACTCAGGGCCAACCGGTTACGAGACTTCGTAACCGGACATACATCTACGAAAAATTATTTGCATTTTATTTAATTAAGCCCCCGTGCAATGTGCGCTTGCGCTGAAATGCTAATTATGTGCATCTCTCGTTGCCGAAAACGATTGCTGCAAATTTCACCTGATCTGGTTACTCCCATCAGGATGTTGCATTTTGGGTGGCCAGTAGTGTAGATTGTCTGTAGATAATTGCTTATCTTTGGCCAACCAAATGAATCACCACCTAGATCTTATAGACGACAGAGTATCTGTACCAATAAATGGCTAAGTACCTGGTAGTCTAAATGACTAACCAAACATTACTCGAGGAATGCACAGGCCCTAAACCAGCTTGCTCTATAACCTGATCTATCACCCATGCATACAGAAATGTGTAGTATGTGATGGGAAGACGTATACTTTCGTACCAAAATGCAGCCTGCCATCTTCAAGAGCTCAGTCAGCATGTGTTTCAAGCGTTGTAAAAAATTCGTCAGAGTCGGAGATGTTTGCTTTCCTGCCACATCGAATACAAGTGTGTGTTCGTGCTGGTGTGGAACACACTTCATACTGATGTTGATACTGAGCGAGGTGACGCAATGGCTAGCAAACTGGACTAGCATTCGGGAAGACGACGGTTCAAACCCGCGTCCGGCCATACTGATATAACTTTTCCGTGATTTCTCGACACCGCTTCAGTCAAATGCCGAGATGGTTCCTTTGAAAGGGTACGGCCAATTTCCTTCCCTTACCCGATTTGACCAATGACCTCGCTTTTTGGCCCCAACTGACGTTGATCATCAATTCCAAATGGAATTAATGTTGAACCGTTTAATACTTGTTACGTGATGAACATCACAAAATTTGATAAATATCTGATGGTGCTTCATGGTGTAACACTTTCCATTTACGTAGTGTATAACAGGAGACAAGGATAGTTGTAGAACTCTCTGCCTCCCTCCTCAATAAAACATGCTACAAAAATATTAACCTTACTGCCTTCAGTACACAACAAGAACCAGATCAAATAAACTCGTGGCACAGGGAGAAATTGTGGTTACGAATCAACTGTGTTGTGTGTTCTTAGTTTGTCCCTACCACAAACAGTCTCTCGCTACTTACCTGTCAGCAACAAACAAACAGATTCATTCCTTTACTAGGAATGTGGGTATATCAGTGGGCGCATGATGTATACTGGTTTCACAATATCAGATTTATTTGGCGCCCCATCCTCTGCATGCCATGAAAAGTTCAGACCCTAGCGTCAACATTCCCTGTATAAAACATAACTATTCTAATCACAATAAATTTTAAAAATACATCAAAACCTGACACTTACCTGCTTCGCTTTGCTCGTTGCTTCACATATTCAGTTCGACTAAATTTGACCCGACACAGACATATTGACAAAATCACATCTCAGTAACGACTGCCTTGGCTTTGCCTATCCACAGACACTCTCTCCAAAATTCGAATAACATTTTGTACGCTTGAAAGCACAAAAAGTGGCCACGCAAAATCGCAGATGTAATCAAAGTCGGGTCAGCACTGTCACGAATGAAATACAACATGTCATTTTTCCGGATACTTTGAGGACCTGGGAATAAGAATTATACTCGAAACATTACGCAAAAATAGTTTTCCTCCATTAAGTTTCTGGGGTGCAGCCGCATAAATTCTACTTCTAATATTTGGGCCATGTTCCGTTCGGCTGAAAAAGTCACTCGGAAGAGGACAGAACGGTACGTGGCCGAAATATTACAAGAAGAAGTGGATTTTAATGCGGGTGTACACCCAAAGTTTAATGGAGAACTCATTGGCCCGAGAAAACATGAACATGCACAAGAATTGTATTTTTTGCTTGCTACATTTATTCCAATAAGACACCAAAGCTTTTCTGCAAATAAAATACGGTGCTATTAAGCTATAGATATAGCTGATAGACCCTTTACAGGAACATGCATGTTGATCGTCACTATAGTTCAATGAACTGCTCGCTAGGCTTTTTAGGGAACGGGAGTAGAGGTTGGATTCAATTTAAAATTTCGACAGGGATGTAATAATAATAATAATAATAATAATAATACATTGATGAATTAATTGGATCATAGTCTAGCAGAAGGGCGAAGATGATCGAAAGCTGATTACTGAATCTAGACAATAACAGCAGTACGAACACTGAAGGTTTTCTTTTGATTGTATTACTGGGAATCTGCAAATTGATCATACTACGGCAGTACGTAAAGAAATTCATTTTTGTAAATAACTTGCGGTGTAATTAACACTGAAGGTGATACATTAAATTCTTACAATCTTCTTGTCACAGTGAACTAACACCTAATACGCAGCATTGTGCTTTTTTTGGGTGGGGGGTCAGTCTTGTGACTGGTTTGGTAGGCTCACTGCAGATTCCTCTTATGTGCCAACCTCCTCATCTCAGATTAGCATTTGCACCCAGCCGTTCAACTATTTGTTGGATGTGTTGCAATATTCTAACACTCTAAAACTCCCTCAAATACCATGGAAGTTATTCCTTGATATCTCAACAAATGTCCTATAGTCCTGTTCCTTGTTCTTGTCAGTGTTTCTCTCGTATTTCGTTCCTCGCCTAATCTGCACACAACCTCCTCAATTCTTATCAGCCCAACAAATCTTCAACGTTCTTCTGCAGCACCACGTTCCAAACGCTTCGATTCTCTTCTTTTAAGCCTTCCCCACAGTCCTTCATTCAGTTACATACGATCATGAGATCCAAACGTATAGAAATGTCTTCCTCAGAATAAGTTCTGTTTTTAATAATAGAGGTTCTTTCTGCGAAGAATTCCCTCTTTTCCTTTGGTAAGCTTCATTTTATGTCCTTTTTCCTTCGACCGTCATGTATTAGCTTGCTTACGAGGTAGCAGAATTCCTCCACTTCGTCTGCTTCGTGGTCCCCAGTTGTGACTTCAGAGATCTGCTAATCTATTTATAGTACTTCTCCCTACTTTGGTTTATCTTCTTTTATGTTCCACTCAATGTGTCCCGTAATTGTCCCTATTTCACTGAGGATAACAGTGTCCTCAGCATCTTATCCTCGATATTCTTTCATTCTTATCTCCTCTTTCCGTCTGTGCTTTTTCAGTATATATGTTTAGTAGAACGAATAAAAGACTACATGTTTATCTTTTACCCTTTCTAATCCGAGAACTTCCTTCACGATCTTCCATACTTATTTCTCCCTCATGGTTCTCATACACATTGTACGAGGGTCGCCCACAAAGTAAGTTCCGTTTCTATTTCTATCCGCGGCAGCCCTACGATCGCAGTTCCGAGAATGCGCGGCAGTTACTCTGAATCAAGGAGAAGACATGTACGCCAGGTCGCTGCTGCCGACGTGTGCTTTGTAGTGCTTCTTTATAATGTCAGCCGTAATTAAAAATGCCGCCGCGTGTGAAATCAGATCTGTGATTCGTTTTCTAAATGCAAAGAAAGGTAAACCAAAGGAAATTCATCGGCAAATCTGCGAGGTTTACGGACAAAATGCTATGAGTGATTCAGTGATTAGAAGATGCGTCAGACTGTTCAATGAAAGACGTGATCAAGTGCACGATGAAGAACGAAGTGGACGCCCGTCTGTGGTTACTGATGAACTGGTTCACACAATTGAAGAGAAGATTAAGCACAACCGTAAGTTTACACTTAGTGCCCTTGCTATGGAAGTTCCGCAAATCTCACGATCCCTAAGTCATGAAATTGTTACTGAAAACTGAAATTTCGAAAATTTTGCTCACGTTGGGTGCCCAAAATTCTTACTAAACAACACAATAAACAATGGATGGGTTCAGTTTTTGACATGCTACAGTAAAGAAGGCGATGGCTTTCTTTCTCGAATAGTCACGGGGGATGAAACTTGGGTATCGTACGACACCCCTGAAACAAAACGGCAATCAGTGGAATGGAAGCAGACTTCATCCCCAACGAAGGTTAAGCCTTAGCAAATCTTGACACTCCGAAAAGTGATGTGCATCGTTTTTTGGGACAGAAAAGGCATTTTGCTGATTGATTTCTTACCATGAGGCCAAACAATCAATGCACATGGTTACTGCGACACCATTAAGAAATTGCGCCACGCAATACAGACAAGCGCCGAGGATTACAGTTAAAAGGTGTTGTTTTTTCCACGATAATTCCCGACCTCACACGGCGAATGTGACCAAACAACTCTTACGGGAATTTCACTGGGACGCGTTTGATCATCCTCCGTACAGCCCGGACCTCGCTCCCAGCGACTTTCATCTCTTCTTACACCTAAAATCTGTCCTTGGTGGTCAACACTTCAACAATGATGACGAGCTGAAAGAACATGTTACCACATGGTTAAATACACGGGCGGCAACCTTCTATGAAGGAGGCATTCAAAAACTTGTGCCACGCTGTGACAAGTGCCTACAAAATTTCGGAAGCTATGCAGATCAGTAGTTTAACAGTTTTGGATTTTTGTACAGTAAACATTTTTTCTGTATCTGTACACGTTTTTTTATATAGCCAAACGAGACTTACTTTGTAGACATACCTCGTATATTACCCGACTTTCCTTATAATTTGCATCCATTTTCATGATAATTTCGAATATGTTGCACCATTTTAGAGAGTCCTAACATTTTCTAGTTCAGCAAATCATTTTTCTTAATTCTTCCATTACCGATCTACTAACAAGGATGTGTATACTTCTGGGTTCTTGATCTGGAGATGAATAGGAAAAAAAAAAAAAATGAGAATTAGATCATGGGAATAAATAAGTATTTAATGAGCGACTAGTCGCACCGAACATTATTTTTACATATTTTTTAAGAAAAAAAAGGTGCACCACGAAAAAATGAAGGACTTACGCAAATGTATTACAAACTGGTATTCATGCTGGTATCAACAGTAACTGTAAAATTGCAAAATGGTTAACTTTGGTGGCCGATGGATGAGTGTGTGACACTGCAGCGCAGTTTCACCGCGCAGCTCCCAAGGATAGTAAACAGGGGACTTGTCGATACCAGGGCATAAAATTTTTGCGAATTTCATTCTGCCTACTCAGTTGGACACCTAACTATGCTTTGCAGACAGGCGCGTGAACATTATATACATTTTTCAGCATTTGCGAAAGACGTGTAGTTTGGCTCAAAGAAGCCAGTTGGAGCGACCGGTGAACCACTCGACATTTGAACAGGAGCGATGCCACTATTCGACGATGTTGGCAGGTATGGGTAAACCATGGCCTGACACAGCGTCGAGAAATAAGTGGTCGATCTAGAGGGACGACAGAACGAGATAACCGAGAAATCGTCAGAGAGGCACTCAGCATCCAGGATTCATCATTATCATCGATCTGATGTGCAACTGGGGCTTCATTGGCCACAAGGACCATTAATAGTTGGCTCAGAGGGGCGCCCCTTGCGCCGACTGCCATTGACACGAAGCCCGTTTGCAGGCTTGTCGGGCACATTAGGTCTGCACTCTCACTGACTGGAGACTGTCTGTAGATGCCCCATACAGCAGTGGGATACCAGACTGTCTGTTGCCCTCGATATGGCTCGACAACCAAGAGTGGTGGCGTTGGGTGTCTTTTTATTTCATAGCATGTCCCCTTTGGTTGTCATCCTCGGCACTCTTACAGTACAGTGGTACGTCGGCGATAATCTACACCTCGTTTTGTTGGGAAAGCGATCCAGGGCATATACAGAGTGATTATACTTAAACTTCAAAAACGCTGTAGAAATAACACTACTGGTCAGAATGACGTCAAATTGCAACGGAATATTATCGAAGAAGGGGGAAAACGTATGGCAGAAGGAAAAAAAATAGTGTGGAAATTGATCAATAGCTGGCGCTGTGTGTGTCAGAATATGTAAATGAAAACACCTGTCATTCAGACGACTCATTGAAGTTGGTATAAACACGCCAGGTACACGGTTTTTCTTCCTTTCGCGTCTGCGACGTTCGCCATGACTGTCTCAATGTAGGATCACGCTCTGCTTGTAAAGCTGTATTACAAGAATGATGACTGCGCACACGTCGCTCTACAGAAGTTCCGGACACGGAAGGGTTTGAAAAATGTGGTTGGTCTGATGACTGCCGTGGGTCTGGAGAAAATGATTCGGAAATTCGGAAGGATGGGATCCTTTGGCGTGCAACCTGGTAGAAGGAGGAAACGAATTGATTCGACGTCAGTGGAAGCAGAGGCCAATGCAGGAGGAGACGAGTGGTGGTGTTCAAACGTATAGTGCACGGAGAATTGCCCGAATATTGGACATACCCGTGAGCACGGCGAGTAAAATCCTACGAAACATCCTTCTCTGCTATCCATTCAAAATTACCTAGGTGCACGAGTTGCTTCCTGTTGATGTTCCAGCAAGAGAAACCTTTCCTTTAGAATTTCTTGCTCACATGGAAGTGGACAATGGTTGGCCGTGGAAGGTTTTGTGGACAGACGAAGCCCACTTCCACCTGACAGGATATGTCAGTACACAGAATTGTCGAATATGGCAACAGAAAATCAAACTGCAAATAAACCAATACCACTTCATCCTGAAAAGGTCATTGTGTGGTGCGGCTTTACAGCATCATTTAAATAGGGCCATATTTTTTCGAAGAGACAGGTGTTTCTGGTCCTGTCACTTGTACCGTCACTAGTAAGAAATATGAGCGTCTTTTGCGCAGCCACGTCTTTCCAGCTCTCCAACAGCGAGGATGTGTGGATGAGATCATTTTTATGCAAGATGGTGCACCTCAGCACGTTACAAATCCAGTTAAGGAGCTGCTGAAGCGCCATTTCGGAAATGCAACAATTATCAGCCGCCATTTCCCTACAGCCTGCCCGTCCCGATCACCTGATCTTAACCCGTGTGACTTCTGGCTGTGGCGCTATCTGAAAGATGTTTTGTGCAGTGTTCCGACTGCAAACTTAGCTGCATTGAAGGCACGCATTGCAAAACACATTCTGAACGTGATCTCAGAAACACTTCGAGCAGTTGTGGAACATGCTGTTTCTCGATTTCAACTTGTTGCAGAAAACGCTGGACAGCATATTGAACATATTTTGTGCCAGTCACATGGAAATTAATAATCCGATTTGATTTCGATTGATGCTTTTTATGCCGTTTTTCGCCTCAGTACAATTAAATACCGCAGTGATTGATGCTTTTTATGCGGTTTTTGGCCCCAGCACAATGAAAAACCGTTTTTTCCCATCCGTTGTGATATGACCTTGCCATGGAGGATGGCTTACATAACTAACAATATCAAACCTCTACACCCATGCACACTTCGTAGTACAGTTTGTTTAACGTCAAACGTACACCTTAGGCATTATTGTATTATTCATTTGTCATTTGTAGTCGACCACTGTTAAATTATGATGCGTACAGCAACCTCTATTGCTACATTTTGTAACTATTTATTTTCTTCTGCCATACGTTTTCCCCCTTTACGATAATATTCCGTTGCAATTTGACGTCATTCTGACTAGTAGTGTTATTTCTACAGCGGTTTGAAAGTTTATCTCTAATTATAATCACCCTGTATTTAAGCAAGATAACTTCTGCCCGCACAGGCGAGAGTGTCTGCTTCTTGTCTTCGTGCTTGTCAAACCGTACCTTGACCAGCAAGTCAGCCTGATCTCTCCCCAGCTGGGAATGTTAGGAACATTATGGACAGGGTCCTTTAACCAGCTCGTCATTTTGATAATCTAAAGCGTCAGTCGGACAGAATTTGGCACGACATCTCTCAGAAGGACATCCAACTACTCTGTCAATCAATTTCCAAGTGAGAATAACTGCCTGCATAAGGCCCAAAGGTGGACCAGCCCGTTGTTGACTTGTTCAATTTGTGAACCCCCCCTCCTTTTTTTTAAGTAATGCATCCAATTTTTCTGAAGCTGCAACTATTTGTTTGTCTGTACATGTACATCACATCTACTGATTTCCGTCCCATTCGGATGATTCCTTTGTGGTGATTTTTTTTCTTTATTGCATTACGATCCCCCCCTCCCCCAGAAGGGGAGGGGGCGACTGGGAGCAGCAAAATACGCCGCTCTGCAGCCTACAGAAAAGTTAAAAAACAGAATCAGGACATATGAAAAACAAACAAAGCAGGCGATAAAACGGTGACTGTTAAGAACAGAAACATGGAGAAAAATATACGAAGAGAATATTAAAACCAAACGGTCGGCGATGCCGATTAAAACACATAGTAAATACACAGGCACAATTTAAAAAACACAGCGACAGTCTGGTTTCTGTTTGCACGATATAAAAAACACAACTAGTGACAGTATGGTGGCTGTTCGCAATACTGACAGGGGACGCACAACACTGAACACTCACTTAAAACAGCAGTCGGCTTCTACCAGTTTTTCCATTCGTCTGTAAAGAATTCACGTTAGTATTTTGCAGCAGTGACTTATTAAACTGATAGTTCGGTAATTTTCACATCTGTCAACACCTGCTTTCTTTTCGATTGGAATTATTATATTCTTCTTGAAGTCTGAGGGTATTTCACCTGTCTCATACATCTTGCTCAGAACTATACAGGTGACACGGTGGCAGATGGGGGTGGGGGGCAAGGACCCTGATCGATGAGGGGGAAATGGGGGGAGGAGAGGAAAGGAAAAAAGGGGGGAGCCGACGGAGGGAGGGGACATAGAAAAAGGGGCGGCTGGGCGGTTGCGACAAGGAGCGGGAAAGGCAGTGGAGGGGAGAGCATAAAGGACTCAGGGGAGAGAAGGGAAGCAGAGAGAGGGTAGGTGGGGGAAAAATAGGATGGAACGGGGGGAGAGGGAGCCTGGGGAAAAACAGAGGAAGGCGTGGGGGAGGTGAGGATCAGAGTTGATAGGAAGGATAAATGGAGGGGGAGAGGCCATCATCCGGGAGGAGGAGTTGACAGAAGCCACCTTGAGAAAGGTGATGAAGCTTCGTGTGCCATTTTTCTGTTTTATCTTACAGTGAATTAACATACAGTGATTAACATACAGTCACAGGCACGTATAGCACCCGTAATTACCTTAAAAGTCTGGTGAGTGTGGGACTGATGAAAGAGAGGATGATGCTGATGCCCGACTTTATGGTGGGCTGGAAGATCTTGCGCCCCCACTGGCGGAACTCGTTGTCGGGGTTCCGTTGGCAGTTGCACTCGATGCCGAAGGCGACGGACGCGATGACGTCAGTGGCGTACCTCGCGGCCAGTTCCCGCACTTCCACAGTGTCGCCGCGCTCGGCCACCGCCTCCAACACGTCTGCCATCTCGCGGCCGCAATCTGACAGCGTCTGCCGGCAACCGCAGTTAGCGACGCTGTTAACGCCACTGCTTAAGAGTTTCGCGGAGCGCCGTCGCCAAACCAGAACATTAATCCTGGAGCTTGAAAACGAACTATTTCCTTTTCTATGTACAAAAACTAATAGGTCAGTATACTGTATCAAACAACACAGTTTGAAAACACAGAGGACAATGGAAGTAAGGTGTGTTCCTAAAACGCCTTAATCGGACGTCCTGGGCACGGATACCAACGAAATAAACCTTCACGACGGCACATATACAGTAGCGCTTGCAGAATGTCTACGGAGGCCTGTCAGTGAACAAAAACATCATGACTCGTTGGGTGAAGCGCCCGTCATCATCGCACAAAGTCCAGCAAACCGGTCCAATCTCCCACGTGTGGGCCGGCTGCACACAATTGTAACGCCTCCAATGTTGGAAAGTGCGGACACTCTCGTTCAAGGTCATCGATGGATTACAATGAAACACCTCGCCACTCAGCTCGGCAGGTCTGTTGGCAGCGCTGACACATTTGTCCAACAACTGAGGTTTTCAAAGGCATGTGCCCTCTGGATTCCTAGCAGAAGACCATAAGGAACAACGATGGACCATATGTGTGGAATTGCTTGCGCATTACAAGGTGACTGAAAATTTTTTGGCGTGCCCACATACGCCACCACTATCATTGCTGCCAGCGTCACTGGCGACTGATTGGGGCTAGCTGGCTACACACCAGCAGTGCAGCCCACTCTCTCTTGCATCGCTTGTGCTCTGTGAAGGTTCTACTTGAAATTACAACTGTTTGTTATGACGAGCTTGGTTGTTATCGTTTTCCCCGCTGTTTCTGTCCGTGTCTGTGCAGTCTTTGGTGCTCGGTTACTGCAATGGTACAGGGTGAGTCAGCAGGCCCTAAAATGGGTTTACACAACCCGTATACTTTTAGATCCCTCCCCCTCCCCACCCCCACCCCCAAAAAAGGAAAAGAGAACACGACGATTTTTAGTAAATTTTACCTAGTTAAATTTTGCACTGAGACACATTATCGCTAGAGGCCTTAGTTTTGGATTGGACTATTGAACAGTGGAAAGACGTTGTGTGGAGTGACAAATCACGGTACACAATGTGGCAATCCGGTGGCAGGGTGTGTCTATGGCGAATGCCTGGTGATCGTCATCTACGAGCGTGTGTAACGCCATCAGTAAAATTCGGAGGCGGTGGTGTTACGGTGTGGTCGTGTTTTTCATGAAGGGAGCTTGCACCCCTTGTTGTTTTGTGTGGCACTATCACAGCACAGGCCTACATTGATGTTTTAAGCACCTTTCTGCTTCCCACTGTTGAAGAGCAATTCGGGGATGGCGATTGCATCTTTCAACACGATCGAGCACCTGTTCATAATGCACGTCCTATGGCGGAGTGGCTACACGACAATAACATGCCTGTAATGGATTGGCCTGCACAGAGTCCTGACCTGAATCCTACAGAACACCTTCGGGATGTATCGGAACGCCGACTTCGTGCCAGGCCTCACCGACCGATATTAATAACTTTCCTCAGTGCAGCACTCTGTGAAGAATGGGCTGCCATTCTCCTAGAAACCTTCCAACATCTGATTGAACCTTTGCCTGCGACGGTGGAAGCTGTCATCAAGGCTAAGGGTGGGCCAACACCATACTGAATTCCAGCATTACCGATGGAGGGCGCCACGAACTTGTAAGTCGTTTTCAATCAGGTGTCCGGAAACTTTTGATCACATAGTGTAGTAGGGGGAGACGATGACTTGAATGGAGTAAGCAGGTTCAAATAGATATAGGCTACTGTGATTATGCAGAGATGAAGGGGCTTGCAAAGGATAGACCAGCGTGGACAACGGCCTTAAACCAGTCTATGGACGAAAGACAACAACAACATACAACAAGAATATTATTCCAAATTTCGTTACTATTCCGTCATTATAGAGGTACGCAAAGAGATTTATAGCGACCATCTATCTGTAGAAATATTTAAATAAGCAGAGCTTTCGGAAGTATTTTTCAATAGTAAACTTCGAAACTATGTCATGAAAACTTTGCTTCAGCTGTCAACGACGCATGCCTTCTAAACTTATACATTTTAAAATATGATCGTAACATTCTAGGCATCAAGATTTAAAATACTTGATCATGGCACGTAACTGCGTCGAAACCGACAGTGTAACCAGACTACAACATAATTGGCAACATAATTGATTTCAAGAAAAGCAGTCGAAATTTGTCAAATTTTTTTGTTAAGTTTGTCAGACTTATTATAAGAAAAGTTTTGAAAAACTGTAATTGAAGAAAACAGCAAAATCATAGCGTTATAGCGATGTTTATGCCTATGCTATAATGCATTTAGTATGTTTCTAACTAAAATATATCAACCACCGACTTAAGAAATTACAGCCTTTCCAAAGGTGACATGCAGGAAATATACACTATGCTACAGCCACTTTGTCAAATGTTAAATTCCTCATCATGTTCTAAATGATATTAGCCTTCCAACAAATACGTATTTCAATTGACAGAAGGTACTTAAAGAACTTCAGGCTTGAAGAAATGCAGTTTTACAATGTTTCTGGAGAAAGAGATTTGACACATCTTAATGAGGGATTTTATATTAAAGTACTACGAATTCATATACATGTAAAACATGTACATACTCACCTTAAACATACCCTTCAGTTTGCCAGACGTGAATGTAGGACTCAATTTAACCCTCAGTTGTCGCCACTGTTTTCCAGTGAGGACAAACAAATGATTGTTTAGTGGCTCTTCATCGTCAAATACGACTCCTCGGTCATGGAACGTCGAGAAATCCTTCACAAGTATGTGGCGTATGATCTCTGGATCACGAATTAGAAGAATCGGTCGACAGAATCCGAAATGTCCAACATAACGCTCTCCTGCAAAGAGAAATTAATCTACAAACTGTAGAATAATAGCGGGAGCCGAATTATTAAAGTATTCAAATAAATACTGATGGTGGCCATTGCTGCAGATGGAATTGGGCCTTTTGTCCGTGTCATATAGTAGACGTGCGCTATTATTCAGTGAGCAATGGAATGAGAGAGACACGTGCTTCTCACTTTGCGACGTACCAGTTGTATGGCGCTTGAGCGATGTATGGCTCTATTAATAAATATAGCTGATTTATTTCATGCCCAGCAACAAATTCCACTCGAGTATTGTGTTTTAGCCGTGATCCTGCAGCTGAATTACCCGAGCGTTGATATGTAATGCGAATTATCAAGAAACATAATTTGAAACGTATTAAGAACAATAATAATAAATGAAAAAGAGTTTAATTCCAGTGAAGAACTGATGTACGCGAGAACAAAAGATTTAAGCTGAATGAAATGATTTATTCAATCAGAAAAAAATACTTAAACTGTTAAGAATGGTGATGTTACAGAGTTTCTTTTGAATAGGCAACAAAATTAATAATGGTTGTCGACTGCAGCAAGGCTTAGTGCTAGCAGGTTTCCCATGATCAGTTAAACAACACTGGTCCATAAAACAGAGTATCTGAGACTTCGTCCCATATCACTCAGAAATTTTGTAAGTATGAAGAGTAGTTAAGGTATTTTTGGTCACTTGCCGCCCAGAACTTCACTTTACCTGTATCTGGATCGTTCACCCAGTCGTCACAGAGCCTTCTCACAGAATGTCTTTCAAACTGCTTCCTGGCTCCCCAGAAACAACCAGAACAAATAAGCGGCAGCCTATTCTCGCCATTGGAAACATGAATTCCCACATTATGACAGCACAGTTTAACTTAAAATCTGACAAATGGACGACCATTTGATTACTAACAAATGTACAAATTAGATATATGTTTAAAGTGACAACTCACAATCTTACGATTCTGTTGATACCAAATACTACATACTGAGAGTACTTGCACAGTTTATACAT
Organism: Schistocerca americana; assembly: GCF_021461395.2. Classification (NCBI taxonomy): domain Eukaryota; kingdom Metazoa; phylum Arthropoda; class Insecta; order Orthoptera; family Acrididae; genus Schistocerca; species Schistocerca americana. The sequence continues at coordinate 231,166,081 of NC_060123.1, forward strand.
AAATAAGGTATCAGGTTACTAACACATTCCCACTAATGACAAATACTCGTGATGAAATATGTAGAATCTATGAAATAAATGATCTTGGTGTGCTCTATTGAAGTGCCGTCTCTATTTCAGTCTGCTGATACCATCACTTCATGTAAGGACTTTGTTGTTTTCAAATTACAATTGTTTTTAATGCTGACCAAACTGACTATTCATTACATGAATTAGATACTAGTTATCACTCTTGAGATGTTCAATAGGATAACATATAGTGTTATAAGAGACTGCATTCATTTACTGCGTGACTGTGGTGGAGTTGATGATCTCACACATTTGCATAATAGAGATATGAGGTGGTAATAACTCAATAAGTAAAACAATTATAAATGTGAGGCATTCACGAATAATAGCTGTAGTGCTAGGCTGTCATCCCATGCCTAGTTAATTAAATTTAATATGACATTTAGCAGTTATAAATTTTCTTTGACTAGCATGACAACATTTATTTGCTGCCGACGTCTCCCATAGTTTTTGAGATATATGCAATATTAGTATTCAAACAAGCGTATCACAGTGCCGTGAGTTCGCTGATATATTTGTATTGGTACTACGTTGAACTATCACATCCATATCCAAAACTCTAACACATCTGCAACAAACCTATAGCCAAAGAGGAAAGGAGGCTTTGGCTGTTGTGTTCGTGCTCAAGAAATGCCACGATTATGTGTATGGCCGACATTTCATTGTGGTGACTAACCACAATAAAACTTTTCTACCGCTACTCTAGGTACACTCAAGTATTCTGGCCACATTGGCATGTCACTTCCAGAGGTGGGCATTATTTTTGTGCAGTTGCATGTATGACTTCAGATATCATTTAAGAGCTCAACATAGCAATGACGACAGTCTCTACTGGTTATCACTGGGCCAGGGTATTCAATTCGATTCAGAACCAGAGATCTGTGGCCATAAGGACACAGATGGGCGTGAAGCTGTAGCCACCCTTCCCTCGGATACAAAGGTCATCAACCATCACTCCTTGAAGAACCTAGTTACCTGGAAAATACTCAGACTGGCGCAATGAGGGAGTTCTCCACCCTTAGTCGAGCCCTCTTTTTGCAAGGAGAAACTGGTCGCACTCACGAAATGGTCCCTTCCACCTGGTGACACCGCATTCCATCCGTCGTACATTAGGTCATTGAGATGTTGTGTTCACGAAGAGGCTGGTGAGGGATAAATGCAGATATTGCCAGCATGGTAGTAGCCTGCGAAAGCTGCCAAAGCAAACAGGCAGCATCCATTCACAGCTATTTCTGTTGCATTACTGCTCGATTTAGATTTTTAGACCCCTCCTTGGCTATTCATGCTTGATCGTAATCGACGCAGGAACTGAACTCCCCTACGTTTCTCAGATGTCCTCGTCATCCTCAGCAGAGACTATGCTAGCTCTGGCATGGCTGTTCTCCATATAAGGACACCCTGAAATCATGGTTACTGACAAATGGCCTCAGTTCAAGTCTTCCATGTTGACCTCTTTTTGTTCTTGCACACAGTTTCTTTTCATTCTGCATCCAATGGATTAGCGGAATGTTTTGTTTGCACATTCAAATCACAGTTTGCAAAGCTGCAGTCCCATCATGATTCAGATGAAGCTGTCAGGTTGTTTTGGGCATCTTATTGCTCCATCCATCAGAATGACGTCAGCTCCGTCGAAAAGCTCCTCTGCTGGCAGCAATGGTCAAACTCCACATCCTCCATCCTACGAGCACTCCTTTTCCCCATCCGCGGTCCTGACGCCATCGTTATTCTGTCAAAAATGACATCGTTGCGTTGTTTTACTCCAAAAATCGCCGCCAGTGGGACCCAGCAGTGGGTCGACTACACGATGGCTCCATTTTCCACAATCATGTCACCCAGGCATGCCCGCAGAAAACAATGATACCTCCTAGCAGTGGATTGGTTTGTCACACTCTCAGTCCATACCCAGTCTAGACATCAACTCTGATGCATATCAACTTCACCTAACCAGGATCCCCAGTTCTACGGGCAGGGGACAGGTCAGCAACTCTTCTCTCATCGACGGTGTTACATCAGCGGATGATGGAGCTTCAATCATGCATGCTGCCTAGGCCAGAAGGAGACAGTGCCAGTGCTGCAAGACGTCATTGGCTCCATGAACATGTTTGCATCTGCAAACCGTGTTATTGGGAACAACTGCTCCAATATCTCTATGTGGTCTATGTATTTATGCGCAACAAATCGACTGTGTGGCATTCTTTACCGAAGTCTGGGGCAGGCGCCGACTGCACACACAGTCCTTCAATCAGTCTGGATTGGAACATTTGCTACATACTGTGCCATGGCACACCAGCCATTGTCCTGCGGGGGAGCTCCTATTGCCTGTCTTCACCTTCACCAGGACCTGGCCTCTATGTCAGAAACAATCATGAACTTGGTATCAGCTGTCGGCCTTCAGCAGGTTATTTGGTTCTTTCTGAGTGAATTTTAAACCTTGGCCGTTTCATCATTTCAGCGATCATCCCAATTTCGGACTTGCGTAATAGCAGTGCTACTCACAAACTTCCGCAAACTATTGTAGCGATTAACTTTTCTCCAACGTAGGAGTATTTTGGTTTACGTAATTTTCAGTGCAACTGTTATATATCGTCCACCCAGGCAGTGTTCCCATTGCACCTCGACTGGCGCGAGACTTAGTACAGGATCTTCAATAAATTTTGATCCCAATAAGCCGCTTTATTCTGTGTAGAAGTGGTTACGTTATGTCGCATTCGATGCGATGTTGATTTGCAGCAAAGATCGCTCTTCTTGTCAACAGCAGGCAACAAATTGTTTAATGAGTTTAATATGTCGATAAACAAGGCGATTCGCAAACCAATGCCGGCCGGAGTGGCAGAGCGGTTCTAGGCGCTATAGTCTGGAACCGCGCGACCGCTACGGTCGCAGGTTCGAATCCTGCCTCGGGCATGGATGTGTGTGATGTCCTTAGGTTATTTAGGTTTAAGTAGTTCTAAGTTCTAGGAGATTGATGACCTCAGAAGTTAAGTCCTAGAGTGCTCAGAGCCATTTGAACCATTTGAACCTAAACCAATAACACGTAATGTATTAGCGACGGTTAACTCAGCACGTGATTTCGGCTCTCATTGACGTAGATACAAAGACACTGTATAGTGTTGTCTGCTACTTCACGTTAGCAACAGTTACAAATCAATTAATACAGGTCGATCTGATTTAGTTTCCACCTATTCAAGTAGTCCAACCAGTCACTTCGCCGAGAATCTTCTTACAGTGTTTGTATAATACAATAGTGAGCAAAACTTAAGGAGAAAAGCAACTTTCGCATGTTGTATCACTACCAAGTAACACAACTCGATGAAACTTGTAGCGGCATAGGAATAACCGCTCCGGTGTAGTACGGAAGGTAACTGGATGAAATAAAGAACGAGACGAGCAGAAATGACAGCTTTTCTGAAAGACAACAATTACACTGGAGTTACCGCTATTCGTGATGGTCCCCTAGACATTACAAACCGCGTGACAAAGTTCTTAATAGAATGTGTGATCACCACGACGGCAGTTCATGCTGTAAAATGTGCTTCCGTGCTGGGCACAAAGTTGGTAAGGAGTTCGTGTGGTATGGTGTTCTGTTCCTCCGCTATCACTGTTCATGACTGCTGTATGGTTGTTAACGTATGTGGTAGTGCTGTAGTACGTCTCGCCAATGCATCCCGTACGTGCTCTATGGGATTTAAGTGTGGGGAACGGACAGGACAGTCCATTCGCTGAATATCCCCTGATTCCAAGAGATCCTCCACCAGCCGGCCGGAGTGGCCGTGCGGTTCTAGGCGCTACAGTCTGGAACCGAGCGACCGCTACGGTCGCAGGTTCGAATCCTGCCCCGGGCATGGATGTGTGTGATGTCCTTAGGTTAGTTAGGTATAATTAGTTCTAAGTTCTAGGCGACTGATGACTTCAGAAGTTAAGTCGCATAGTGCTCAGAGCCATTTGAACCATTTGAACCATTTGATCCTCCACCTGCGCTATTAGATGTGGCAGCGCATCGCCATCTATCAAAATGACGTCATAGCCGAATGCGTTCCTGAAAGGACGCACATACGGAAGGAGCACAGTGTTAGAACAACGTTGCCTGGTGAGTGTACCGTGTACAAAGGTCTCGAGCTCAGTACCCCATGCAACATTTACCTCCCCACATCGTAACACCTGGACCACCAATACAACCTTTCTGTAATGTTCTTGGATGCTTTACGTTATCCCATCTCTCGCCATACAAGGGAACGTTAAGCATTTGTCAGACACGACCGTTTTAGTGGTAGAGATATTACAGTGTAGGGAGGCATATGTTGCATGGGCGCCGGCTCGTGTGGCCGAGCGGTTCTAGCCGCTTCAGTCTGGAACCGCGTAACCGCTACGGTCGCAGGTTCGAATCCTGCCTCGGGCATGGATGCGTGTGATGTCCTTAGTTTAGTTAGGTTTAAGTAGTTCTAAGTTCTAGGGGACTGATGACCACAGATGTTAAGTCCCATAGTGCTCAGAGCCATTTGAACCATTTTGTTGCATGGGCGTACAGAGTTCCAAATGTTTGAACACGGACACAAACCGGTCAGCGTTAATGTGGCACTGTACTTTTCCTCATGCGCTTTTTTGCGGGGTTGCATTCAAATATGACTGCATTTTTATGGGTGACAAAGCGCTATCGCATCGAACAGCATAGGTGGAGGAAATCTGGGAACCAGGGGATATTCGGCGAATAGACTGTCCCGCCCGTTTCCGCGACTTAAGCCCCGTCGAGGAAATGGAGGATATGTTGGGGAGACAGACTGCAGCACATCCACATGCACCAACGACTACCCGGCAGTTTTCACTCGCGCTGCTATAGGAATGGAACGCCCTACCGTAAGAACTCCTTACGGATCACGTTTTAGAGCATCCACTGCCGTCCGTGGTGATCACACATACTATTAATAACATCTCTCGCCGTTAGGAACGTCCAGGGGCGAAATGAATCGCGGTAATTTCAGCGTAATTATTGTTTGTTCGCCTCATTGAGTATTTATTTGGGTCTCATTAAAGAGATTGAAAAGGTCCAAAGAGGAGCGGCAAGATTCGTGACTGGTACATTTAGCCATCGCGAGAGCATTACAAACCTCATAGAAAGTTTGAAGTGGGATACACTTGCAGACAGACGACGCTCTAAACGCAAGGGGCTGCTCACTAAAGTCCGAAATCCGATCTTCACCGAGGATGTAGAGCATATATTATTACCACCAACTTTCAAATCGCGCAATGATCACCATTCAAAATTAAGGTAAATTAGAGCTCGTACTAAGGCGTTCAGGCTCTCGTTTTTCCCTCGTGCAATCCGCGAGTGGAACAGAGGGCGCGGAGGGGGGGGGGGGGGGGGGGGGAAATATGACTTTGGCGTGAATTGTACCCTCCGCCACACACCGCTTGGTGGCTAGTGGAGTATATATGAAGTTTATATGCAGATGTAGTTACCTTATGTACATGTGATGGATGGATGGATGGAGAGGGTTTTAAGGGCGCACGACGGCAAGGTTTTCAGCGCCCGCTCAGTAACAGATTGAGACGGGTGTCAATAAAAGACTCAGAACAATAAGATTAAACAGAACGTAAGACACAGGAAAACTATGTGCCGACCCACACCGAAGCGTGGGACGAAGCATGCCGCCAGCAGTAAAACATAGACAACGCTGGAAGAAAGTGGTACAGGGAGCTAAAGCAATAAGGCAGATGGTAGTGGCTGGCTGATGGCAAGGAGAAGGGGAGGAGGCAGCCACTGTGCAATACACTAAAACCTCCAGCCCAAAAGTTTAGGCCAGAATGAAGACACATCACAAAACTTTAAAACCCTAGACACACACGTCTCATCATTAGCTAAAACACATGGCAGATCCCCATCAACTTGTGCTTCTGCCCTTGCATTCACGGTATAAAATGCAGCCTGCTAAAATGTGCCGGACAGAGATGTGCACACCACAAGCAACACAAATCGGGGGATCCTAATGCCGTAATAGAAAGCTATGTGTGAGAGGACAGTGCCCAATCCGAAGACGTGTGAGGGCCAACTCTTCCCGCCTGAGCACCCGGCAGGAGGAACGCCACGGCCGAGTTGTTGACTACACCAACCGCAGTTTATTGGCCGTCACCGCCAGCCATTCGTCCTCCCACAACTCCATGCACTTCCTGTGGAGTGCAGAAATGACACACTGCAAGGGAATAGGACACTGGACCACATCCTGTTCTCTGCAGGCCTCCTTGGCAGCCCGATCGGCCTGTTCATTGCCCCATATTCCTACATGACCAGGCACCCAGCAGAAGGACACCTCCTTACCCCGCCGTTGGAGTAAGTACAGTTGGTCAGATATCAGCTGGACCATCTCCTTAGTTGGGTACAGATTCTGCAATGATTGTAAGGCACTAAGGGAATCGGAGCAGAGGAGAAATCGATTGCCCCGAACACGATTCATCCGCTCCAGTGCCTTCAGGATCGCGTGGAGCTCCGCTGCGAAAACGGTATATTCATCAGGGGGGCGAATCCGGGTAACGTGACCAGGGAACACTACAGAACAGCCAATGAAATTCTCCTGTTTGGAGCCATCAGTGTAAGCGACGGTAAAACCGTGATGCGCACCTAAAATGTTAAAAAACTGAGATTGGAATGTAAAATCTGGTGCACTATCTTTCTTAAAATTAGTCAAATCTAAAATAAGTATGGGTCTCCGGAGGAGCCAATGTGGAAATCTGCTCCAATCGCGACGGAAAACATGAAAACCAGCCATATCCATCGCAGAGAGGCAATCCTGCGCGCGAATCCCATAGGGCCGCGTCGCTCGTTGCCGGTTATGAAATAGCCGTGCCAGAGGAAGCTGAGCAACGGTATGGTATGCAGGTGTGTATGGTGTGGACAAAGTTTTATACGCCTGGCGCACCGTAAGTAGCCGCCGCCGCATATGAAGTGTCGGTTCACCAGCCTCTGCGCAGAGGCTTGGTATGGGGCTGGTTCTGAATACCCCAGTGGCCAATCGAAGCCCTTCATGGTGCACAACGACGTTCTTAAGTAAGAAGGCCTCGCAGACCCGTACACCGTCACCCATAATCGAGCCGAGATCGCACAAACGCCCTGTAAAACTGGAGCAGACAAGTCCTGTCGGCTCCCCATGTACCATGGCTAAGGCATTTTAAAATACTTAAAGCCTTAAGTGACCGTCGTTTCAAGTCTTTAAGATGAGGTAACCACGTAAGCTTCGAATCGAAAATGAGCCCCAGAACTCTCACCGTGTCTTTAAAAGCGAGGACAGCGTCCCTTATCCTCAACTCAGGAAAGGTTAAAATCGAACGAGAACGGCGAAAAAGAACACACACGGCTTCTCGGTGGAAAACTTAAAACCACTCTTCTGCGTCCAGTCATCCAAACGTCTAAGAGTAAGATGCAACTGACGCGTTGTCGTCGCAAGGCTTTAAGAAGAGCAAAACAAAGAGAAAACATCCACAAACAAGGAACACTGGACAGGACTTTTCACTATGGAGGTGATGCTATTAATAGCGATGGCAAAGACAGTCACACTTAAAACGCTATCCTGAGGGACACCGTTCTCCTGCTCAAAACGGTCAGCAGGACGTCACCAATTCGGTATCTAAAATATCGTGGGGAGAGGAAAGACTGAATAAAAAGAGGAAGACAACCACGAAAACCCAATTCGTGAAGCTGCTCCAGGATGAGACGCCTCCAAGTGGTATCGTAGGCCTTCACGATGTCAAAAAATACACCTAGAAGGTGACGACGGCGTAGGAAAGCTTATTGTACATCCGCCTCCAGGAGGGCAAGGTTATCGAAGATGGAGCGAAACCTCCTAAACCCACACTAAAAGCGACTAAGGAGTTGCCGGGATTCTAACATCCAGACAAGGCGGCGTTTGACCATCCGCTCCAAGGTCTTTCCCATGCAACTGATGAGGGCAGCACTACGGTAGCTACTCGGGCTCGTGCGATATTTCCCAGGTTTTAAAAAATTAATTAAAACTGCCTCACGCCACGAGTCAGGAAAGTGACCTGACGCCCAAATGGCATTAAAAAGTGCGAGGAGGATTTCTTTGTTGGGCTTTGTGAGGTGCTGTAGCATACTGTAATGGATCCTGTCGTGACCAGGGGATGTGTCACGAGCTGCAGACAATGCAGAATCCAGCTCCCACATAGAATACTGTAACAATTCTTTCTATGTATGGGCCAAGTTTCATCGAGCTATGATACTTGGCAGTGGCACATCAAGCAACCCCTGTCGGAGGTTCGAGTCCTTCCTCGGGCATGGGTGTGTGTGTTGTCCTTAGCGCAAGTTACGAGGGTAATCCCAAAAATAAGGTCTCCTATTTTTTTAGAAGTACAGAACTCTGTTTGTGTGGCAGTTGGTCACACTGTTATGAAGAGTACTTCACGCGCTGTGTGTAAACATAAGTCCGCATCTCGTGGTCGTGCGGTAGCCCGGGTTCCCGGGTTCGTTTCCCGGCGAGGTCGGGGATTTTCTCTGCCTCGTGATGACTGGGTGTTGTGTGGTGTCCTTAGGTTAGTTAGGTTTAAGTAGTTCTAAGTTCTAGGGGACTGATGACCATAGATGTTAAGTCCCATAGTGCTCAGAGCCATTTGAACCATTTTTTTGTAAACATAACACGCCGCGTTGAGGCGCTGGCTTGGCTTGGCAGCCGTTGAGAATGGGGCTTCCGTTGGATGTTACCGCCAAGTGCGAATTGCGCGCAGTTATTCAGTTTTTGAACGCAAAGAGAATTGCGCCGATTGAAATCCATCGCCGATTGACGGAAGTGTATGATGAGTCGTGCATGGATGTCAAAAATGTTCGTAAGTAGTGTAGAGAGTTTGAAGCTGGTCGGACCGAAATTCACGACGAACAAAGGAGCGGGAGACCGTCAATTTCTGAGGAGACAGTGCTGAAGGTTGAGCAAAGCATGCGTGAAGATCTGTTGATCACCCTGCATGATCTCTGCACGTTGGTTCCTGAGGTTTCCCGATGCACCGCTCACAGAATTTTAATGGAAACATTGCACTGTCGGTAGGTGTGCGCAAGATGGGTGTCACGCATACTGACTGAAGACCACATACGGCAACGAGTTGATGCTTCCCTCGCATTTCTTCACCGCCTTGCAGCCGAACAGGACAACTTTCTGGACTCAGTTGTCACGGGTGACGAAACCTGGACATACCACTTTACACGCCGGCCGCGGTGGTCTCGCGGTTAAGGCGCTCAGTCCGGAACCGCGCGACTGCTACGGTCGCAGGTTCGAATCCTGCCTCGGGAATGGATGTGTGTGATGTCGTTAGGTTTAAGTAGTTCTAAGTTCTCGGGGACTGATGACCACAGAAGTTAAGTCCCATAGTGCTCAGAGCCATTTGAACCAAGCCACTTTACACCTGAAACCAAGCAACAATCACGCCAGTTCATAACTTTCTGAACAGCATGGCGGCGAGCTGGTATGACATGGGCATACAAAAACTGCCACAGCGTCTACAAAAATGCATCGACAGAACTGTTGATTATGTCGAAAAATAGTTAAATATTCAAGCTGTAAACTGATGTAAACCATTGTATGTAGAAAGAGACCTTACTTTTGGGATTACCCTCGTAGTTTAAGTTAGATTAAGTAGTGCGTAAGCCTAGGGGCCGATGACCTCAGCAGTTTGGTCCCATAGGCCTTACAACAAATTTCCAATTACATCAAGCAAAAGTTACTTTCGTTCTTTAGTTTTGCACACTGGTGTATTTACAGAACTGAAAATCAAAAAAGCCGATTCAGTACGAAATAGGCTACACAAAACACCCTAACTTATGGAAATCTTGCAAGCATCTGAAAATTGTCGGAAACGTATCTTTTCTCACGCTAATACACAATGAAACAATTGGTTTTGTACTTGTAAAAAATTGGAGACCTTACTTTTGGGATTACCCTCGTAGTTTAAGTTAGATTAAGTAGTGCGTAAGCCTAGGGACCGATGACCTCAGCAGTTTGGTCCCATAGGCCTTACAACAAATTTCCAATTACATCAAGCAAAAGTTACTTTCGTTCTTTAGTTTTGCACACTGGTGTATTTACAGAACTGAAAACCAAAAAAGCCGATTCAGTACGAAATAGGCTACACAAAACACCCTAACTTATGGAAATCTTGCAAGCATCTGAAAATTGTCGGAAACGTATCTTTTCTCACGCTAATACACAATGAAACAATTGGTTTTGAACGAGAAAATTTCTGAAAAGTACAGGTTAACTTTACAACTGAAGATATAATACTACATAGTATATCACGATTGCGAAAAGTACAGGTTATGTGTACAAATGATGTTATAGAACTGCGCAAAATGTAACAACAGCCGCACTAGTTTTCATAAAATCAACACTAAAAAATGTATAAATTTTACGTCAAGTTTTTGGATCCTAGTTTTCTAAACGATTTTGTCTGACGCACGTGATCATACTCTTAGACAAAAGTAATAGGTGAAGTCGGCTTATATGAGCAAATATAAGTAAATAAACGCACGAATTCCACGAATTTTGTAACATAGTGATTTTGTGTCTCCTTTTGCACCAAACTACCAAAGATGAACTTTGCAGCGTCAGTACATCTCACAGAAACGACGTGAAATATCGAGCACAACAGAATGGCCGTCTGCTTTGTGTGGCTAACCCATTTGCTCGTAGAATGTTCCCGTGGGCTGTGGTTATGAGAGATGAAACTGTGCACGTGTTACGTTTGCTTTCGACGTTCAAAGGCAACGGTACGATACACCGTCTAGCAGATTTGGTCCTCCGCTTCGTTTGTCATTAGCAAGCCTTTGAAGACCAGCGTATTAAGGAAGGCAATGCTCCGACATATAGCTCTGGGACTGTTTGACCATGATTCGGTAAACCCTCGAAGGGAGTGAGATTAGCTGTTTCATAACGAAGTCGCTTGATCTGAACCCAATGAGCCCATGTAGCATAGTTTAGAAGAGCTGTGCACATCCTGGTAGACTGTCTAGCTAAAATATATTGAAGGAAGAGAGACCCACAAATGAATGAGACACGCGCTCCGTAATCGAATGCCTTGTCTTTCAGAAACGATGGAATTCTTTGAAGCGCAAATCGAGACTTCTACTAACTAGTCTCGCCTTTCTTACACTGAAACTTGATAAACAGTTTAACCCTCTAACGGTAAGGTGAAGTTTCTTGGCATAAACGGTAAGGTGGGGTTGGATCAGACCCCACCCTCCAAATATAGATTTTTCGGGGTAAAATAAAAAATTAACAATGGGAAAAAGTTTTATTATCAATTAAACACATATAACATTTGTTATAACAACAAGTTTTTTATTTTTATAGTCAATAAGTAAGAATATAAAGTACTTTTGAAAAAATAGGAACATGATTACAAAAAAATACCTTAATAGAAATATTCTCTATAAAATTATTGAAAACATAGTAAAAATCAGTAGATTCAGTCATCAACTAGGAAATTTAAAAATTCTAAAGATAGGAACTAAATTAGAAACATCTCTTACTAATTGTAGAAAATAATTATAGTGTCAGCAGTTTCGAAATATAAAGTTCTCAATAATAAATGTCTTTGTACACATAATGTAATAGGAACAAATAATAAATGTATAATGTTATCCTGGAGACGATCACATACATCCCTGAAAGTACATATTTGGCACAATTTATCACATCTCAGTTTCTTTACAGCCAGGGCACATAATAACTTTATGCTCCCCCCATATAGAACGATTACACTTACTACAAAAAGCATTCCCCTTCCTATCTTTTGATCTGTCACAAAAATCACATCTTCTTTTCTTTAGTGGCTGTGCTTGGGTAGGCTTGTCTAATTCGATTGTTTTTTTTTTTCTAAAAGTTTTCCAATAGATGAATGGAGCTCACGGTGAAGATGTGTGTTATTCAGCCTCTTTTCCATAAGAGGTTTTGTCAAAGAGAGCGCAAGATTTTTGAGAAATGATATTCTCGCGTCATTTGAAAAGCTGTCCATTTTGCCATTGCTTTTGTAAATGATAAAACTATTTATAGCAGCGATGTCTAAAATAGCATAAAAGTACCGCATGGGCCATCTTCTTGATTTTCTTTTTGTGTCCTGCTGTGGCAAAGCATATCTAATACATCGACCCCTCCTTTAGTTAGATTGTAGAACTCCACAATTTCAGGCTTATTTGATTTTTCATTTATCTCTCCAGAGAAGTCCATAGACGATATCAGTAAAACTTTTTTTATTTTTCTTTGGGGTAAATGACACCAAAATTTTGTCGTCCTGATACATAAATGTTGAAGAGCCTACTGGAGCGGAACGTAGCATTGATGATGGTATTTGTGGTTTGTTCCTCCTCAGTGTACCTACAAATGTGAGTTTTTTTTGGAGGAGGGCGTCAGTCACCTCCAGTGAGGAGAACCAATTGTCCGCTGTAATTTTTCTATTAGAACCCCTGATAGATTTCGTCAGGCGCAAAACATACTGGCCAGGTAAAGGCAAGTCTCCAAGTCTCCACTTTATTCTGTTGTCCTTGCCAGTGTATGGAATGCCATGCAAAAAACAGAATGTCCTTGCGTCGCATGGTGACATTATTTTCAACCCATATTTGTCCGGTTTCGATGGGATACACGTTTTGAATGGACAGGCACCCAGAAAACTCAGTAGAGTCTCATCTACTGTGACATATTCAGATGAACTGTAATTTTTTTCATTGTTAGATTCAAACATGTCCCACACTTTTCTGAAAGCCGCAAATTTGTCGTTGATTTTTCTTGCCTCTCTGGTGGCTTTATCATCGAAGCGGAGATTTTCTAGAAGAAATGCAAACCTTTTCTTGCACATAGTGCAACGGAATACCGGAGGTCCATAGGTTGCTGAGAACATCCCATCTACACTGAGCATAGAATTTTTCAGGACACCACTCATGAAGAGAAGGCCCATCAACCCTTTTATTTCAACGCTCTCTGTTGGTGAATGAAACCACTGGACAATATTGTACTTTTGCCTAGATTTCTCGATTTCAAGATTTGTGTATAAATCAATTTTTTCTATAATTTTCGAATCTATAAATAATAAAAATATTTCCAATTCATTAGTGACCCCCTTTGCTTCCCCACGTGGACCAGGGAGATGAGTAATAATATTTGACGCTGGTGTCCTAGAATTGAATGGATGGGTTTGTTGGTCCATATTGTCTCGAAGTCTTTACTAGCTCTAAATTTCTCTCATCATCTACATCTGACTGAGAATTATCAAACTCGACTGCTCCTGCCGCACAATGAAATACATCATCCTCGTCATCAGTATTAGATAATACATCCTCGGTTTCTGAACAGTTTTCTACATCGATATTGTCGCCATCCTCTGACTCAGCCTCCTGTCGGAGAAACTCGTTGTATATCTCCTCAGGAGTTCTAAGGAGTTGACTCGCCATTGTAGTAAGATACTAGAAGAGAAAACAAAACTTAGATGTAATGTAAACATCAATATGGGGTTGAATCCTCCCCACAAAAGAAACTAGTAAGTGTGACGTAAACAGTAAGGTGGGGTCGGATCCAACCCGAGCGCGGGTAATGTAGGTTTCGGATAGAGAGGGTAGCTGCAGGTCACTCACCAGACTGACGTGGCCTCCTCGGCGTTCTCGGGACGACTGGCTGGTAGGGTAGCTGGAATCACAGCGCTCTCAGAAAAGGGAGTGGGGAGTTATAAACAAAACAGACTCGCTGGGGTCGGATCCAACCCCAACCTTACCGTTAATTACCTTAAGTACCTTAATAAAAGCATAATGTCCAGTCCCCTTGGATCTACCCGAACTGCGGGGTAAGCCATCAGTTGCCTGAGATATAAAAAGCTTTTAGTCTGCTATAAAATTTAGTAGTTATAGTACGATACGTAATAAAACTCACCGACCGAGTTATAAATGAAATGCCAGTTTTAGAGGCTTTCCCTTCCGCGCCTTCGGTGAAATGCTGAGCACCGCCATGATTATCACACTGTAATGTGCCTGAGGCTTCTCTCCTTCTATACTTCTCAAATACTACATTCATCTGAGACACAAATCACAACCATCACTACCCATGTAAAATAACTACTGGTGTTCTGCCCGCTTCCCACTCCATAAATTGTGTATTACAGACGCCAGTCTTACTTCACATTTAAATATCCATGAGACAAGGACTTCCAGTCTGTTAGAGTTTCTTAGGTTCTCTAGCTACTTCTGTCTCGAAGACTATTAGTTTGTTAGTTGGATCGATGAAAAGCAGGGAAAATATGAAACGGACAAATTTGTCCGCAATAAGACAAATACAAGGCCATTCTTGTAATCAAAGGCATGGTCCAACCAGCAAGGTGGATAAATAGAAACAATAACAGAACAATAAAATAACATTTATTTATCTTAAATTAACAGGACTCCATGTCCAGTTAGCAAAATATAATCAACTTTCCGCCACCCGTAGAAAGATACTGCTCCACTGGAAATGCAATTTAATGAACATGCGCCCCTTTCCCGTCTACTGCTGAAAAATTTTATTCAGTTCCTTATTATTAGACTGCCTGACAATAAAAGTGAAGTACCTCAGAAAGGGAGGAGGAAGCGAAACGAATATAATACGTCTTGAGGCAATAGGCGATGTTATTCCAGTGATTAAAAATTCCAGACAAATTTAGAAAGAACGTGTCATGACGAGCCAACTAATCATTACGACGTTGCGGTCCCTCTGGCCTAGATGTATGCACTGATTCGCGTAGATATGTTGTCACAAAGCCGTTGCATCCTTTCCTAATGCAAGCTGGGCCACAACTGTTGTAAATGGCACTAGAGATCCGAGATACTGGCACTGGGAGGAAGTCCACGTCCAAGCCTGATCTTGCCGGTCTCGGGATCACCTCAACATGAGGCAGACACCTCATAGATACAAGTTCCACGTGTGAACGAGCATTATCCTGTTGAAAAACGACACCAAACTAATGTCGCATAAGAGGTAATACATCAGGACGCAGGATGTATTTGACGTACTGTGTGCCTTCAGAATTCCCTGAGTAACTGCCAGCCGTGACCTGAATGTAAACCCATCCACAGCTTTGTTACGCCACGAGTAGCAAAGCTGAGCCTCTCCAAAACAGTAGATGAACGTAATCACCCTCAGGTCGCAGCCACACTAGCCCTTGGCATTCGGAGTGGTGCAGAATTGCGATTCATCACTGAACATACACTACTGGCCATTAAAATTGCTACACCACGAAGATGACGTGCTACAGATGCGAAATTTAACCGACAGGAAGAAGATGCTGTGATACGCAAATGAGCTTTTCAGAGCATTCACACAAGGTTGGCGCCGGTGGCGACACCTACAACGTGCTGACATGAGGAAATTTTCCAACCGATTTCTCATACACAAACAGCAGTTGACCGGCGTTGCTGGTGAAACGTTCCTGTGATGCCTCGTGTAAGGAGGAGAAATGCGTACCATCACGTTTCCGACTTTGATAAAGGTCGGATTGTAGCCTATCGTGATTGCGGTTTATCGTATCGCGACATTGCTGCTCGCGTTGGTCGAGATCTAATGACTGTTAGCAGAATATGGAATCAGTGGGTTCAGGAGGGTAATACGGAAAGCCGTGCTGGATCCCAACGGCCTCGTATCACTACCAGTCGAGATGACAGGCATCTTATCCGCATGGCTGTAACGGATCGTGCAGTCACGTCTCGATCCCTGAGTCAATAGATGGGGAAGTTTGCAAGACAACAACCATCTGCACGAACAGTTCGACGACGTTTTCAGCAGCATGGACTATCAGCTCGGAGACAATGGCTGCGGCTACCCTTGACGCTGCATCACAGACAGGAGCGCCTGTAATGGTGTACTCATCGACGAACCTGGGTGTACGAATGGCAAAAAGTCATTTTTTCTGATGAATCCAGGTTCTGTTAACAGCATCATGATGGTCGCATCCGTGTTTGGCGACGTCGCGGTGAACGCACATTGGAAGCGTGTATTTGTCATCGCCATACTGGCGTATCACCCGGCGTGAAGGTATGGGGTGCCGGGGTGCCATTGGTTACACATCTCGGTCACCTCTTGTTCGCATTGATGGCACTTTGAACAGTGGACGTTACATTTCAGATGTGTTACGACCCGTGGCTCCATCCTTCATTCAATCCCTGCGAAACCCTACATTTCAGCAGGATAATGCACGACCGCATGTTGCAGATCTTGTACGGGCCTTTCTGGATACAGGAAATGTTCGACTGCTGCCCTGGGCAGCACATTCTCCAGATCTCTCACCAACTGAAAACGTCTGGTCAATGGTGGCCGAGCAATTGGCTCGTCACAATACGCCAGTCACTACTCTTGATGAACTGTGGTATCGCGTAAAAGCTGCATGGGCAGCTGTACCTGTACACGCCATCCAAGCTCTGTTTGACTCAATGCCCAGGCGTATCAAGGCCGTTATTACGGCCAGAGGTTGGTGTTCAGGGAACAGATTTCTCAGGATCTATGTACCCAAATTGCGTGAAAATGTAATCACGTGTCAGTTCTGGTATAATATATTTGTCCAGTGAATACCCGTTTATCAACTGCAGTTCTTGGTGTAGCAATTTTAATGGCCACTAGTATAATATGACATCATTGATCAGCAGTCCATACTTCTCCGTCACGACAACACTCCAGGCGCACGCGTCTGTGTTGTCGTGTTAACGACAGCCCACACAAGGAAGTTAATTCCCTAACTCGGTTGCTGCTAGTCTCCAACAAACGGTGCGGGATGACACAGAATGTTGCAGGGAATTCCAATCGTAGGTGTGAAGGAGTTACGATGTGATTGGTGCACAGAACAACAATCCTCCATTTGCGGTGGTCAGGTGTGGTGAAGTGGAGCCCTGACGACGTTCCCATGAAATACAACATTACCACTGTCACATGCAAATGTCCCAGAAATCTCGATATTACATGATTAGACCGATGTAAAATGTAAACCCACAATGGTGCCCCTTTAAAATTGTGTCAGCTGCTGATAACTCTCTCTCAACCGAATATACGGTAATCCGTGTTCTTCAGGGGGGTTACTCAACATTTGATGGATCTGACGCCATTTACATACCCCACCACGCCTATTTTCTTTTACCGACCCTCCGACTCAGACGATCCAGTTGCTGAACAGTTCAAAGAAAACATGATTCTCTTTTCAAATAGATACCGATTCATTCCTTTTTTTCTTAGTTTTTGAGTCATCGGTCTTCTGACTCTCTTGTGTCAACCTTTTCGTCACAGAATAGCACTTGCAACTTACATCATCAGTTATTTGCTGGATATATTCCAACCTCTGTTTTCCTATACTGTTTTCACCTTCTACGCTCCATCTACTATCATGGAAGTTATCCCCTGACGTCTTAGCAGATGTCCTATCATCTTGTGCCTTCTTCTTGTCGGTGTTTTCCGTATAGGGCCTATTTCCTTCCCCACTGATTTTGCAGAGAACCTCCTCATTCCTTATCTTATCAGACCTCACTCATACAGGAGTTAGGGGTGACTTCAGTTTAGCGAAAATACATGTTTAAGTAGGTGGTAGGCGTAAAACATTGTCCGAAATCGTGCTAAATGCTTTCTCCGAATATGATTTTGAACGGCTAGTTCAAGAGCCCTCTCGAAGTCTGAGTAGTTACGAAAACATGTTTGACCTCTTCGCGACAAATAATCTTGAGCAGATAGGGAGCATCTTGACGGATCCAGGGATTAGTGGCCACAAGATCGTTGGAGCGACACTGAATACTCTAACATCCAAATCCGCCAAAAACAAACGCAAAATATGTCTATTTAAAACAGCAGAGAAGAATTGGCATAACATCTTGCTAAGAGAGTTCTCCATTACGTAACTGTACATCAAATATGGCTTAAATTCAAAGAAATAGTATCAACGGGAAGTGAGAAAGTTATAAAAAATAAGTTAATAGAAGATGGTACTTATCCTCCACCGCCATCAAAACCGGTCAGAACTTTGTTGTAGAAGCAATGAGAAAAAAAAGCATGCCAAACCTTTAAAAGAACGCGCAATCTCCAAGATTGGCGATGTTTTACAGAAGCTCGAAACTTAGGACAAACTTCAAAGCGAGATGCTTTTAGCAGCATCCTCAACGAAACTCTGTCTCGAAATCCGGCAGAAGATCTAAGGCGATACTGGTCATATGTGAAGTCCACCAGTGGCAAGACATAATCTACGAGGGGCGTTCAGAAAGTAAGCTCCGATCGGTCGCGAAATGGAAACGACTATGAAAATCCGATAAAGCTTTGCACAGATGTGTTGGGTAGTGTCTCTAGTACAACCCCAGTTAGCATCACGTCGCTCTTCTCATTTCCGAGCTCGCAGTGAGTGCGTAAAGATGTCTAGCAAATAGTGTCTGCCGCCAAGTACGAGGGCCTGGTGAGAAATTTCACCTGAAGCTATGCAGCTAACATTACATAACTGTCGTGCTGTTTCTTCTTCAAGACAATTCTCAGCCGCATTCTGCAGGGGCAATGAAGATGCTCCTGCATCGTTTTCAAATGGAAATGTGAGATTACCCACAATACAGTCCGCAATTGTCTCCCCCTGAGTTTCATCTCTGGTCACATGAACCGCTGTCTTTGAAGACAACATTTTGACACAGACAACGAGGTGTAGGCCAGCGTGGAGAATTGGCGGAAAGCACTGGCGGCTGCCTTCTATGATGAGGCTATTGAAAAGTTGGTACAACGCTATGACAAAAGTCTAAGTCAAAACGGCGACTACGTAGAGAAGTAGCTGAAAGGTGTAGCTAATTGTTACAAGTATAAGATTTCTGATGTTCACTGTGGTTTCAATTTGGCAATCAATCGGAGCTTACTTTCTGAACAGGCCTCGTATATCTATACTTCGCGGTACCAGTGATAATATTACTGATAACAGTGCCACTGGAAACTAATTACTAAACACGGTTTTCCGAAATTCTGTCACCAAAGACAGTGAATTAAATAATACAGAACTGGAATCAAGAGCAGCAGCCAAGATGTGTGGCTTAAAAGTAGACATTCTCGGTGCAGTGAAGCAATTTAAATCACCAAATTAATGCAGGTCTTCGAGTCCAGATTGTATACCAGTCAGATTTCTTTTAGAGAATGCTGACACAATTGCTCCGTACTTAGCAATCACATATAACTTCTCGCTCGTCCCAAGACACGTGTCTAAAGATTTGAAAGTTACATAGGTCACCCCAACACTCAGGAAAGGAAATAGGAGTCATCCGATGATTTAAAGACTCATATTATTGACGTCGACAGACAGTAGAATTTTAGAAAATATACTGTGTTCCAACATTAAGTCTTACCTCGAAGAAAACGTTATGTTGATCCATAGTCAGCACGATTTCAAAAATATCATTCTCGTGAAGCACAACTAGCACATTATTCGCACGAAATAGCGGGTGCTACTGACAGGGGACCTCAAATTGATTCCATACTTCTACATTTTCAGAAGGCTTTTTACATCGTTCCTCACAAGAGAGCTCTAATCAAACTGCGTGCCAATGGAGTAGCGTCTCAGTTGTGCGACTGGATTCGTGATTTTCGGTCAGAAAGGTCACAGTTTGCAGTATTCAAAAAAATGGCTCTGAGCACTATGGGACTTAACATCTGAGGTCATCAGTCCCCTAGAACTTACAACTACTTGAACCTAACTAACCCAAGGACATCACACACATACATGCCCGAGGCAGGATTCGAACCTGCGACCGTAGCAGTCTCGCGGTTCCAGACTGAAGCGCCTAGAACCGCTCGGCCACACCGGCCTCCTCTCAGTAATCGACGGAAAGTCTTCGAGTAAAAGAGAAATGATACTGGGGTTCCCCAAGGAAATGTTATAGGCTGTTCCTAATCTACATGCTGTTCCTAATCTACATAAATGATTTAGGAGACAATCTGAGGAGCCCTCTTGGATTGTTTTCAGTTTATACTGTTATTTGCCGTCTAGCAAAATCATTAGTAGGTCAAAACAAATCACAAAATGACTTAGACATGATATGTATATGGTGCGCAAGTGCCATTTTGCTCCAAACAAAGAAAAGTGTCAGTACTAAAAAGAATACGATAAATTTCGCTTGCACGATAAATCACACAAATCTAAAGGCTGTCAGTTCTACTAAATGCCTAGAAACTACAATTATGAACAACTTAAATTAGAAAGTTCACATAGACCCTGTTATGGGAAAGGAAAACCAAAGACTGTGTCTTACTGGAAGAATATTTAGAAGATGCAACAGATCCACTAAATAAAATACCAACATGACGATTGTCCGTCCTCTCCTAGGGCACTGCTGTGCCGTGCGGGATCCTTACGGGATAGGACTAACATCGCATCGAAAAAGTCCAAAGAAGAGCAGCTCGATGTGCATCGCCATATTTTCGTGGCGCAATGACTGACATATGAAATTTCGGGCGTGCAGCCGCGTAAATACGACGTCTTCTTCTAATATTTCGGCTGAATACCTTCCAGCCATCATCAGAGTGAGCCGAAGTGACTGACGCTCTAGTCAGTCCCCTCGCCTCACTCTGATGATGGTTGGACGACATCCAACCGAAATATTAGAAGAAGACGTCGTATTTACGCGGCTGCACGCCCGAAATTTTATAGATAAGAAGAGAAGCTCGTTTTGTATTATCGCGAAATAGGAGAGAGGGTGGCACGGTTATGATAAGCGACTTGGGGTGGCAGTCATTAAAACAAAGTCGTTTTTCGCGTTCTCCTTTGAATGCGAAAATAATTAATGACACCATCCTACATAGAAATAAACAATCATCACAATAAAGTAAGAGAAATCAGAACTCGTACTGAAAGAGCTAAGTGTTCATTTTGACCAAGCTATGTTCGAGAATGAAACTGTAAGGAACTAAAGGAAATAGTCTCTAGGTGGTTCGATGAATCCTCTGCCAGGCACTTAAGTGTGAATTGCAGAGTAGTGCTGTAGATGTAACAACACTAGACACTAACTAAGCCAGTGTTCACTGGTCGCCGTTTCACGGTCACAGAAAATTGCAGATCTTATCATTTATATACCTGCCGTGTACATATACGAAAATACACTGACACCCGAACATGACTTCGGGTGCTTTTTTTTTGTTTTTGTTAGGCAGTGTGCTTCCAAGCCTCTGCCTGTAACCTAAATATTATACCAAACAACCACTCTCGTCTAGTACAGAAGAATCGGTTCAGCATCTAACCTGTAATTCGAAGGGATGTATACCCCCTCAGCTAATTTTTTCCCGTCCTTGAACGATCGCAGGCTGGAGTGGCCGTGCGGTTCTAGGCGCTACAGTATGGAGCCTAGCGACCGCTACGGTCGCAGGTTCGAATCCTACCTCGGGCATGGCTGTGTGGTATGTCCTTAGATTAGTTGGGTTTTATTACTTCAAAGTTCTAGGCGACTGATGACCTCAGAAGTTAAGTCGCATAGTGCTCAGAGCCATTTGAACCATTTTTGAACGATCACCAGATTTTCACTATCTACTGTGAAACTACCTGACCATTTCAGAATTTACAATAATTTTAATACATTGTTTATTTTTTAGTCCCAGTTGTACATTGTTTTTTACAGTTTTACTTGTTTCGAACAGCCTGGATTATCTTCAGATCTAAAAACAGATCAGGACTAAGTATGTACTATTATTTTATAAAAAGTGGAAATGTTTTGTAAATAAATGTTGAATTTACACATGTAGCTGCATCAGGAATCCGCCGTGTCAGTATCAGAACTTCACACCAGAATACCATAGTATGTAACGGCTGTCAATATTTTAAATCGGTTGATAGTGGAGGGCGGGGAGAGGGTTAAAAGGGAGAAGAGGGGAAATGCAGAAGAGTGGTGCGAGGTGCAGAGATGGGGAGGGGGTGGGGGAGATCATGAATTTAATAGATTTGAATTTGGTAAATATGTAAGGAACTCGTGTAAAAAGATTGTCTTACGCTAAAATTATAAAAAGTAAAATGATGTAGAATATTATCATTAACATATCAAGAGTATAGAACAGTGGAGGAGGGATGCCCTGAGTATATCTGATATACATTTGGCCAAACGTTATTGTATATTGTGTATCAAGAGAGAGTTGTCTTCTAAAATTATAAAAAAAAATTATGTAATATTAAGAGCGTGGAACAAAAGATGTGTAAACTGTGAAAGGTATAAAATGATGGAATTATAAAAGGAGAATTATATAAAGTAATCAAAGATGAATTTGCCGCGCGGGATTAGCTGAGCGGTCTGGGCACTGCAGTCATGGACTATGCGGCTGGTCCGGCGGAGGTTCGAGTCCTCTCTCGGGCATGGGTGTGTGTGTTTGTCCTTAGGATAATTTAGGTTAAGTAGTGTATAGGCTTAGGGACTGATGACCTTAGCAGTTAAAAAAAATGAGTTAAGTATCTGAGAACATTAACAGTATAAGACTTCAGAAGTACACAAATAGAAAATGTATATATTTGGTTCTGTACAACTCAGTTATCCGCTTCTAATATTTCGAAACACTTAATTCAATTTTAGTTACTTTACTTAATCACACTTTTATGCGGTCCAATCATATTAATAAGACCATCTGTCAAAAATATGAATAACCATCTTTTGCAGTGAGGACGTGCAGGACGAGAGCCAGTGAAGTTCTGGGAGGTACCGGCTGAGATGTGGAGCCATGCGGACTCCAGCTCCGTGGCCAGCTGCACTATCTTCCTGGGTTAAGGATCCATGGCGCGAACAGCCCGATCGATGAAGTTCCACAGATTTTCGATTGGGTTTAAATCAGAGGCATCTGGTGGCGAGGCGAATACGGCAAATTCACGCTGGTGTCCTTCGAACCACGCACATGCACTTCGAGCCGCCATCTTTGGTGGCCCATATGCAGCTATGTTCGCTAAACGGTGGTTCAGGAGACACTGTCTGTAGCTCCTTGGTTTATTTGGATCGGTCAGTTGCTCAACAGTTGGACGTCTACTCGCTCGTACACATCTCCGCAACCGTCACTCACGCCTGTCATCCATGGTCTGTTGAGCACCACAATTGCCTCGGTGCTGGTTTTGGATAGTACCAATTTGCCATGCGAGGTGTACTGCAACCGAACTGTCTAAAAACTTTGTTGTTTCGGAAATTTCTCAACCCCTGACCCGAAAGCCAATGTACACTACTGGCCATTAAAACTGCTACACCAAGAAGAAATGCAGATGATAAACGGGTATTCATTGGACAAATATATTATACTAGAACTGATATGTGATTACATTTTCACGCAATTTGGGTGCATAGATCTTGAGAAATCAGTACCCAGAACAACCACCTCTGGCCATAATAACGGCCTTGATACGCCTGGGCATTGAGACAAACAGAGCTTGGATAGAGTGTACAGGTACAGCTGCCCATGCAGCTTCAACACGATACCACAGTTCATCAAGAGTAGTGACTGGCGTATTGTGACGAGCCAGTTGCTCGACCACTATTGACCAGACGTTTTCAATTGATGAGAGATCTGGAGAATGTGCTGGTCAGGGCAGCAGTCGAACATTTTCTGTATCCAGAAAGGCCCCTACAGAACCTGTAAAATGCGGGCGTGCATTATCCTGCTGAAATGTAGGGTTTCGCAGGGATTGAATGAAGGGTAGAGCCACGGGTCGTAACACATCTGAAGTGTAACGTCTACTGTTCAAAGTGCGTCATTGCGAACAAGAGGTGACCGAGACGTGTAACCAATGGCACCCCATACCATCACGCCGGGTGCTACGCCAGTATGGCGATGACTAATACACGCTTCCAATGTGCGTTAACCGTGATGTCGCCAAACACGGATGCGACCATCATGATGCTGTAAGCAGAACCTAGATTCATCCGAACAAATGACGTTTTGCTATTCGTGCACCCAGGTTCGTCGTTGAGTACACCATCGCAGGCGCTCCTGTCTGTGATGCGACGTCAAGGGTAACTTCAGCCATGGTCTCCGAGCTGATAGTCCATGCTGCTGCAAACGTCGTCGAACTGATCGTGTAGATGGTTGTTGTCTTGCAGACGTCCCCATCTGTTGACCGTTATCAAAGTCGGAAACGTGATGGCACGCATTTCTCCTCCTTATACGAGGTAACACAACAGCGTTTCACCAGGCAACGCCGGCCAACTGCTGTTTGTGTATGAGAAATCGGTTGGAAACTTTCCACATGTCAGCAGGTTGTAGGTGTCGCCACCGGCGCTAACCTTGTGTGAATGCTCTGAAAAGCTAATCATTGGAATATCACAGCATCTTCTTCCTGTTGGTTAAATTTCGCATCTGTAGCACATCATCTTCGTGATCTAGCAATTTTAATGGCCAGCAGTGTACATGCGCTCTTGCGAGTCAAACAAATCGTATCGTTTCCCCATTACGGCAACGATTGCATTGTTTCCTGCGTGGCCAGGGAAGACTTTGACTATCCTCCTCTGCTAGTGCTGCCACCTGCCGTCCATGGATAGTTATAGCACGCTGACGTCGAACGTAACCGATGGTCACGTTGACGCGACTGGGCCGTGTGTAATTTGATTATTTTGTACCTTTTGCAGTTTACACATCTTTTGTTCCACACTCTGAATATTTTAACGGTAAGTTCACACAACTTTAGCAGTATGTTCTCTCTTTTTACACAGTATCCTATAATGTTTTACCATACGTAAATCCAGTATGATTATGACATCCCTCTTCCACTTTTCTACACTCTTCATATTTTAGCGATAATTTTTTAGATAATTTTATTTTTTATGATTTGAGCCTAAGGCTCTCTCTTTTTACGCAAGTTACTTTATTGATTTAGCAAATGTAAATCTATTAAGCTCATGACATCCCACCCAGTCCTCTGCCTTCTTTCTCCTCTGGTGCTCCGCGAAAAACTTTATAACATAGCGATTTTTTTAGACTTTTTGACGATACTTACTACTTTCTTAAAATTTTAGTGTGATTTCTGTGTTATTAGTCATGTTTTAAGACTGAAATAATCAGCGAATAAAACAGATTGTTCCCATTTTAAAAAATTAATTAACTTACGACATGAACAATGTGTTCCATCCTCTTGTCAATCTCTACTTGTAAAATATGATTGACCAATGCTCATTAGATGACAAAGGGGTAGAAATTGGAGGACGGAAAAAATTATAGAATGAAAATTAACACAAAGAAAACAAAAGTATTGGCATTAGGAGGAAATAAAGAAATAAAAATTGTGCTGAATGGAGAAGTACTAGAACAGGTGCAAATTTTAAGTATCTTAGAAGCAGGATAGACACCGACTGGAAGTGCACCACGGAAATTAAAACAAGGATAGCAATGGCAAAAGAGGAATTTTATAAGAAAAGGAGAATTTTCTGCAGCGGTCTGGACAGAGAACTCAGGAAGAGACTCATAAAATGTCTTGTATGGAGTGTTCTTCTATATGGCGCTGAAACATGGACTTTGAGGAAGAAAGACAGAGAAAGGCTGGAGGATTTTGAGATGTGGACATGGCGGAGGATGGAAAGAGTGAGTTGGATGGACAGAGTAAAAAATGAAGAGGTACTGAGAAGAGTGGGAGAGAAAAGACAGTTACTAGATGTGATAAAAAGAAGAAAAGGAAATTGAACTGGGCATATATTAAGAAAGAATGACTGACTGATAAAAACAGTTTTAGAGCGTTATGTCGAAGAGAAAAGGAAGAGAGGAAGGAAGAGATTTCAGATACTGGATGACGTGATGGACGGTACAACATAGAGCAGCCTTAAGAAGGAAGCAATGGATCGCAGAAAATGGAGAGGCAAAGGACCTGCTAATATAGCAGAAAACTAATGATGATCCACCAAAATACAAAGATTCTCAAAGTGTTTCGTCAGAGGAAAAGTTTGGGAACTCGTGCTTCCTCCTAGCTTATTTACAGTTTCGTGTTGACGCTATCTCAAAAGGAGTCACCTACAAGAGATATACATACACTTCGTTTACGCTTCTCGCCGATTATTTGTTTCAGGAGGCACCAGTTTCTTCATCTCCCATAATGTAAAGATGAGCTGCACAACAGCCATCTATAAAATCTGCTGCAATGTCTACCTGTTCTCTTTTTTTGGCCGTCAGTCAATTTTCATGACTTGTGTCCTGCTAATTCTTCCTATGTAATGCTAGTACCCAAATCTTTCAATGTATGTTTCAGAAGCAGTAGTGTATTTTGAGCCAGTATATGTGGTAGTTGCTGTGTCTATGATATGTAATGCGGCAGTCAACCCGAAAGCCAAGCATTATCTACAATTTTTTTTTTTACGGTCTGAAAGCATTTTAAACAAATGTAAACGCATTTACTGTTCACCGATTCTGCAAAGGGTGTTTGCGTCTCCAACTATTTTTAGAAAAGATACAGAAGTGCCAATAAGCAATAAAATACAAAAATTTGCGCTATGACACGAAGTTCTATCTTACTGCAACTCGAAAACCTGGTTCATGTAGAAGTATCTCTGTTTGTCTGCAGGTACACACATTCACACACGTTGTCGTTTTGAAAGCCGTCCCTTCATCACATCTCATACGTTTACACGATCGAGTAGGACCTGTTGGGTTAAAAAATTTTTTACCGAAGACTTTATTTATGCTAGGTATCCTCATCATGATGTACACCGTACAAGAAGAATTTACAGTATACATAAAACTTTTGTCTAGCTTACCCGTGCCGCAGGGCTTGAACGTACCTGGTAGCTGTTTGTATAAGCGTTGTGTCGTAACACCAAGGGTCTCCTGGCCCAAAATGTTTTTCCTGAAGTTTCCGAACGGAAAGCTCGGCTCCACGAAAGGTACGCCCTTCTTCTTCCAATATTTGAAGCCATGTTCGAACCATAGGTAGATAGCGAGAGCAGCCGCGGAAACGACAAGCAGGAATTCTCTAATCCACGAGTCTAAGATTAGCGCCATCGTTGCCCTGGAATAAAGAGATTGAGTTAATATCTCAAATGAACATGTATAATCCAAAAATTCGAATTAAAGTAAGTAGCTAACTAGGCGATATGTTATGCTGCTAGTGTTTGTATTACAGTACAGACGTGAAGTTTATAAAGACTGTTTTATTTGAATCACTGGATCGTATGAATGAAATGGAGAACGTACTTTACTCTCGGAATTTCGGAGAACATTCACAGACTGTCATGGATAAAGTGAGTGCAGAAAATACTTCGCCTGAGAATGTTCTCGGTTAATGTAAAAGTTTGGGGGAAGATGCTCAAAGTGAAGAACGTTCTAGGATTTCGTATGAATAAAACTAGCGAGGTTTCTCAGAAACGGAGAAAATTCTCAGTTTTTGAAGTAAACTTTGTAGCGTAGTTCGTATTGTGTAAGTTATGTTGAGAGGTTAAGTTTTACCGAGCTTGTTTTCTAGTAAAAATACCAGATTTTAAACTGCTCAGAAGGTCAGAAAAAATACACTACTGGCCATTAAAATTGCTACACCACGAAGATGACATGCTACAGGCTCGAAATTTAACCGACAGGAAGAAGATGCTGTGATATGCAAATGATAAGCTTTTCAGAGCATTCACACAAGGTTGGCGCCGGTGGCGACACCTACAACCTGATGACATGAGGAAAGTTTCCAACCGATTTCTCATACACAAACAATAGTTGACCGGCGTTGCTCGTGAAAAGTTGTGATGCCTCGTATAAGGAGGAGAAATGCGTACCATCACGTTTCCGACTTTGATAAAGGTCGGATTGTAGCCTATCGCGATTGCGGTTTATCGTATCTCGACATTGTTGCTCGCGTTGGTCGAGATCCAATGACTGTTAGCAGAATATGGAATCGGTGGGTTCAGGAGGGTAGTATGGAACGCCGTGCTGGATTCCAACGGCTATCACTCGCAGTCGAGATGACAGGCATCTTATCCGCATGGCTGTAACGGTTCGTGCAGCCACGACTCGATCCCTGAGTCGACAGATGGGGACGTTTGCAAGACAACAACCATATCCACGAATAGTTCGACGACGTTTGCAGCAGCATGGACTATCAGCTCGGAGACCATGGCTGCGGTTACCCTTGACGCTGCATCACAGACAGGAGCGCCTGCGATTGTGTACTCAACAAGGAACCTGGGTGCACAAATGGCAAAACGTCATTTTAGCGGATGAATCCAGGTTCTGTTTACAGCATCATGATGGCGACATCGCGGTGAACGCACATTAGAAGCGTGTCTTCGTGATCGCCATACTGGCGTATCACCCGGCGTGATGGTATGGGTGCCATTGGTTACACGTCTCGGTCACCTCTTGTTCGCATTGCGGCACTTTGAACAGTGGACGTTACATTTCAGATGTGTTACGACCCGTGGGTCTACCCTTCATTCGATCCCTGCGAAACCCTACATTTCAGCAGGATAATGCACGACCGCATGTTGCAGGTCGTATACGGGCCTTTCTGGATACAGAAAATGTTCGACTGCTGCCCTGGCCAGCACATTCTCCAGACCTCTCTCTAACTGAAAACGCCTGGTGAATGGTGGGCGAGCAACTGGCTCGTCACAATACGCCAGTCACTACTCTTGATGAACTGTGGTATCGTGTTGAAGCTGCATGGGCAGCTGTACCTGTACACGCCATCCAAGCTCTGTTTGACTTAATGCCCAGGCGTATCAAGGCCGCTATTACGGCCAGAGGTGGTTGTTCTGGGTACTGATTTTTCAGGATCTATGCACCCAAATTGCGTGAAAATGTAATTACATGCCAGTCCTAGTATAATATATTTGTCCAATGAATACCCGTTTATCGTCTGCATTTCTTCTTGGTGTAGCAATTTTAATGGCCAGGAGTGTATATGTAGCCAGAAGGAAAAGGGAAAGGACAAACTGTAGAAGTTTATTTGGGTTTGACATTAAAAGCATTATTTGGCTGGTGAACTTCCGTTCCGAAAATGATGAAAGAAGAGCAGATGAGCTTTCAGACGAAATGATAAAAGAAGAGAGGATGAACTTTCAAACTACGTGAAATTGAAAATATTTTTGTGCTTTTTAGCTGAGCCAAGTTTTTAAAGTGGTGTGCAAGAAGATTTAGGTATACACCACAGGGCATCCAACTGCGTAACTGACATTCTCAGGTGTTCATCATCATGTCTTCTCACAGCATAATTCTTATATTATGTTATGTTATAAATAAGTAAGCGATTCATTAATATTGCTAACTGGTTTATTACAAATCTAGCGTTTCGTTTCTCGTATAGAAACCTCTCGGTCGAACGTTTAAGTACTCGATGCGCGAGCGGACTATTAGGCATCATGTTAAACAAAATTGTCTCGTATTAGAAAACCCCGACAGAGTTGTCGTTCGGAGCAGCTGAAAACGTGATGTATTGTTAAGACTTTGCTCACGTATTGTGTTCACTTAAGTTCAATAACAAAAAAATATGCCACATATCGGCAAATGAGGTAACATCGTCAGAAAATGTATTTTGGTAAAGGAGGTAGTATCGAGACGTAGTGCAACTATTCCGTAACACAGTGAAGGCAGTTCTATAACTGTACGCTGAATAGTTTGCCCGTTTTAGCGAGCTGAAGAAAAAGTAGTTTTACACGTGTGTTCTGTGCCGGACGCGGCAGACGACACACACAGAGAACCTTCTCAAGAAGGCGGGGAGGTGGTGAGAGGAACTCCCTCCTCAGAGAACATGCTGCGAATATACACTACCGGCCGTTAAAATTGCTACACCACGAAGATGACGTACTACAGGCGCGAAATTTAACCGACAGGAAGAAGGTGCTGTGATATGCAAATGATTAGCTTTTCAGAGCATTCACACAAGGTTGGCCATTAGTGTATTATTCATACAAAACTGAGAACTTTTTTCAGGGAATGTTCTTTTGATTCGACAGTCTTCTGTGGAGAATGTTCCCTGTTCTATTCGTATGACCCATAATTCCTAACCCAGAGCTAAATAAACCGATGACCACTAAATAGGTACCTTCAGGTGGTATTTTGGACATATGAAGTGTTAAGGAAACTACTTAAGTGGAGGAGAGACGAATGGGGAAATCATTCTAGGGATACGGGGCATATTTGGGAAACTCAGTGTCAAAATCGACTTTAATAAAGGGCAGATTAGATTGTTCTAGCCCGGTGTCTGAGTGTTTAACGTCTACGTCTCATCGCACAACATGGAGATCGAAGCCTTGTGCGCTCTGTAGAACAGGATAGACGGCGATCTGCGGCAGATATGACAGAGCGCAATACTGGTGCAGGCAAAAGGGCTATGGAGGACACCTTTCAGCGCTGACTGCTGAAGTAGTTACCCCGCTGTTGACACAACATCATCACAATTGTCATGGGCGCGATATCACCGAGACTGGACCGTGGCTCAGTGAAAGCGTGTCGCCTGGCCTGACCAATCACGTTTCTTGTTATAACTGATAGTTCGTTGTGTGCACATACGCAGGTCGGACAGTTAACCGGGACTCCATAGGACCTGTGGTAGTATTCGAAGGCAATGTGGCAGCTGTGCACTACGTGTACGGTATTGCGACCACCTGTATCCCTTCATACACACCTACATCTACATGGGTACTCTGCAGATCACACTTAGCAGCCTGGCAGAGGGTTCACTGAACCACCTTCACACTAATTCTCTATTATTCCATTCCCGAACAGCAAGCGGAGAAAACGAACACCTCTGATTTCACTTCCTTTATTATGAAGATCATTTCTTCCTATGTAGCTCGGTATCAACAAAATATTTTCGCATTCACAGGAGAAAATTGATGACTGGAATCTCATGAGAAGATTCCACCACAACGAGAAATGCCTATGTCTTAATGGTGTCCACACCAATTCCTGACACTCTCTCCCCTATTTCGCGATAATACAAGACCTACTGCACCTCGTTGAACTTTCTTCGTGTACTCCTTTAATCCTATGTACTAAGGATCCTACACCGCGCATCAGCACTCAAAAAGAGAACAAACAAGTGTAGTGTAGGCAGCCTCTTTTGTAGATCTGTTCCATCTCCTAAGTGTTCTACTAATACAAGTGTTCTTTCCAATTTAAGTTGTCTCTAATTGTAATTCCTGGATATTTAGTTGAATTTACGGCCTTTAGATTTGATTGATGTGTGGTGTATCGGAAGTTTAAACGATTCCTTTCAGCACTCACGTGGATTACCTCCCACTTTACATTATTTAGGGTCGACTGCCAATTTTCGCACCACAGATATATTATCTACATCGTTTTACAATTGCTAGATCTTTTGATGGCTTTATTAGAAGATAAAAGACAGTATCATCTGCAAACAACCTAAGACGACTGCTCGTATTGTCTCCTAAATCGTTTATGTTTCTACGGGACAGCAAAGGGTCTATAACCCTTCCTCGGGGAACACAATAAAATCACTTTTGTTTTACTAGATGACTCTCCATTGGTTATTACAAACTGTGACCTCTGTGACAAGAAATCAAGAATCCAATCGTATAACTGAGACGATGTTCCATAAATATGCAATTTGATTACAAGCCGCTTGTGAGGTGCGGTGTCATAAGCCTTCTGGAAATCCAGAAAAACCGAACTATTTGGAATCCCTTGTCCATAGCACTCAACACTTCGTGTGAGTAAAGAGCGAGTTATATTTCACAAGAACGATGTTTTCTAAATCCGTGTTGACTGTGTGTCAATAGACCGTTCTCTTCGAGGTAATTCATAATGTTCGAACACAATCAATCTCCCAGAATCCTGCGGCATATCGACGTTAATGAAATGGACATGTAATTTAGTGGATTACTCCTGTTGCCTTTCTTGAATATTGATGTGGCCTGTGCAATTTTCCAGCCTTTGGGTATGGATCTTTCGCCGAGCGAGCTGTTGTATATAATTGGTAAGTATGGATCTGTTGCATCAGTGTATTCTGATATTTTCTTCGAAGACGACGGCATCGTTTAGAAGGACAACTGTTCGTGTCACACGGCCAGACTCGTGTTGCAGTAGTTGATGAACTTGATAGTGAACTCACTTTCGTGTCATGGCCACGAAATTCGCATGATCTGAACGCGATGGAACAAGTGAAGGACGCCAAAGATACACCCACGAGCAACCTGCTCACAATTTACGGGAATTGTGTAACCTGTGCGTAGAAATCCGGCGCCACGAACATCCGGATACCTACCAAGGAGTTTTTCAACCTTTGGCACGCAGAATTCCTGCTGTACTACGTTCAAAAGATGGACAAGCTCTACTAAGCAGGTGGTCACAACTTTTGGGTTCATCAGTGCAGCTTATATCGTAATGTACCAGTTCTCTCATATCTTTTCGGTCAAAAGTGTTCAGCCAGTAGAGGATCATAACCTTAGAGTTCTGTGTAAGGAACCAGAGGTCCGAAAGAAATACTTCAATCTCTGTTGATACATCGTGGATACGGGACAGCGGCCGTCAGTTAGTTACCAATGAAAAATCAACAGACGGCCTATTTTTTCAGAAGTTGCTATTTTATTTGAGAGCGGTGTGCTGACCACACGCCCCTCCTATTCGCATTCTCAACTGAGGATGACACGGCGGTCGGATTGTCCCGATGGGCCACTTGTGGCCTGAAGACGGAGTTATTTTATTTACACGACCAATTTCGGTATCTCATTAATGCCATCTTCAGGCCCCTATGCACTCCATATATAGAGAATCAGATACAAAGATGCATGCGGTTGTAGTCAAATCTTCGCAGTCATGCTCCACAAAATATTCACGGAATTCAGATATTGATGGCTCCGGTTATGCATGCATCGCTGTATCTGATTCTCTATACACGGCGTGCATGGAAGCCTGAAGGTAGTATTAATTAGATGCCGTAACCGATCACGTAAATAAAATAAAAACTTATGTAAACATACGACTGTTTGATGATTTTTCTTTGGCAAATAAATAGTTGAAGTAGGGCGAGTTCTTCACTGAGCAATGCTTGTTTGTAAAATGCTCATGTTACATAACAAACAACTGCTTACAGAAGCGGCACTTGTGGCACTATGTTAAAGCGCTTGTCAATCGTGTGTGGCGTTGTCCTCAATAGAAGAAATTTGTCACCGGGTAGAGTACCTCACGAGAACCTGGGTACGTCTAGTCACTGAGAAAAACTTTTAGGAGAACATGTTGTATCGTGTGAGAAAATATTTGTAAATAACCGCCTGTCAACTTGCCCATGAAATGCACGTGCCGTAGAATGAGGTGCGGACTGCATTACTGGAGCAGTAATTTTACCCCTATAACCAACAAAGTGTGCAGATCATGGCCTGATGTAATTTGATGCTAAAGTTCAGTTCCGTTAATGGATTATTCAAGCATTTTGACTTTGAATACACTTCCTGACAAAAAAAGGAAGACACTCATAAGACGTGGCCAGATATCCGTGTAATTTCGTACACACGCTCACCATCGGCGGATATGTAAATGATTGGAGTTGCATTTCCCTATTGCAGGTAGAACGGCCACCAGGGTGTTGTTCGTGTTTAGCATAGTCGTCACTGTGGTCGTGTATACAAGAGTTGTGAGCAGCACAGATATCGAGTGGTCACTGTGAAGGACACAGAGATGCCGTATACTGCTGTGACACAGCGTTATCAGCACCGGACAGAGTTTTAACAGAGTCTCATGGTGGGTCTCCTTTGCGTCTGCTGGTCGAATCAGGTAATATTCAGATTTGTGGGGCATTCGGATGTGACAATGGTCCAATATTGAGTGGGAACATGAAGGTAAGCATATTCGTTGCGAAGCTTCCAGTTGATCACGCCTGATCACGGCAAGGGTGGGTCTCCGTATTGTGCACAAAGCACTTCCTAACCCCTTCACATCGGTACCTGTCTTGCAAGAGCAAGTAAAGGACTCCCTGTAACATTCCGTATCATTACACACCATTGGTCGGAGACTAGCAGCTTTAGGACGAGGGAATTACTGTTCCAGGCGTAGGCTGCTGTTAACACCACAACACAGACTGTTGTGTTTGCAGTGGTTCCTTACTTGGAATCATGGACTGCTGACGAATGGCTTTGTATTGTGTTCAGCTGGTGTCCAGCGATGAATTGTGGTTCCACATTGCCGGACAGTGTGGCCGACCGGTTCCAGGCGCTTCACTCTGGAACCGCGCGACCGCTACGGTCGCAGGTTCGAATCCTGCCTAGGGCATGGATGTGTGTGATGTCCTTAGGTTAGTTAGGTTTAAGTAGTTCTAAGTTCTAGGGGACTGATGACCTCAGATGTTAAGTCCCTTAGTGCTCAGAGCCATTTGAACCAGTTTTTTGGTTCCACATTAACACGGATTACCATCGCCAAAGAAACTGGTATAGGCATGCCTATTGAAATGGTTCAAATGGCTCTGAGCACTATGGGACAATTTCTGAGGTCATCAGTCCCCTAGAACTTAGAACTACTTAAACCTAACTAACCTAAGGACATCACACACATCCATGCCCTAGGCAGGATTCGAACCTGCGACCGTAGCGGTCGCACGGTTCCCTACTGAAGCACCTAGAACCTCTCGGCCACTCCGGCCGGCATCGCGGATGAGTATGGTGGCGACCTGGCGAGAGATTGCAGTCTTCGAATGTTTTGGGGAGGCAAAACGGTGTTATTCCTGCCATCATGGTGTTGATAGTTAGTGGGTTTGCCTTCTGGTCACGACTACGAGCGATTGAGGGGACTCCGACGGCATAACAGTACGTTACAGACATTCTGCGCCCTCAGGTCTTATATCTCATGCAGCTGTATCGTGGTGCCATTTTTCTACAGAACATTGCTCGTGCATATATGACATGTGTCACTGCGAACAGCCAACAGGATGCTGGAGTACTCCTGTGAGCAGCAAGATCTCCAGATATGTCCCCGATGGAATATATGTGGGACAATCTGGTACATGAACACCACCCCAGTGGCGGTACGGAGTACAAAGGATGATTTGTCCACCGTGTACAAAATCCAGGGATTGAGCGATGGCAGGATATGGAACAAAAAAGGTCTAACTAACTTATCTCCGCAATTCGTGGTTCCATGATAGAGAACAATTATAAATCAAACATTGTTACAGAGATTGCGGTCTAATATGCGGTGTACCATACAGCCACAGTTACAGTATGCATGGTTTCCTCCTAGAGTCTGGTACTGTTCCTCATACGTTAAGCTCTAACGCCCTCCCCTGCCATCGTAATTGGTTATGTTTTGTCTCATTCATTTCTGCTGCTGTTTATCTTGTAGTGGATAAGATGCAGCGTCGTACTCAGTGGTTCCGTATTGGAATCGAGAGCTTGCCGACATGGTGTTTACTTACGGAAAGGCAAATGGCAACGGTGGGCGGGCAGCGCGGGCGTATCAGTAGACCTATTCCTGCCGACAACAACCACCGCATTGAATGGTTGGAACAGTGTTTCGCCGTTTGCCTGAGATACGGTCCATTTAGGAAGCAGAAACTCGTGAAGGACGTACCCGAAATGTTTGGACGCCAGACTTGGAGGGAAATGTGATTAGCACTGTGGAAGGCGACCGCCGTGTCAGTACCAGGCAGTTGGCCCTTCAGTACAGGGTAAGCCAGACGACAGTGTGGAACATACTCTATGAGAGTTGTTACTACCCTTATCACTTACCCCCCGGCTAGCAGGGCAGTCTAACGTGCTGCTTTCCGGGCGGGAAGGCGTGCCGGTCCCCGGCACGAATCCACCTGGCGAATTAGTGTCGAGGTCCGGTGTGCAGGCCAGCCTGTGGATGGTTTTTAAGGTGGTTTTCCACCTGCCTCGGCGAATGCGGGCTGGTTCCCCTTATTCCACCTCAGTTACACTATGTCGGCGATTGCTGCACAAACACTGTCTCCACGTACGCGTACACCATAATTACTCTACCATGCCAACATTTGCGGTTTCACTCGTCTAGTGTGGGCCGTTCCTGGGATGATCCAGTGGGGGCCGAACCGCACAATAACCCTGGGCCCGGTGTGGGGCGGCGGTGGGGTGGGTGGACTGCTGCGGCCTGTTGTGGAGTTGTGACCCACTGAGGACTACGGCGAGACGAAGCGTCCCTGTCGTTTCTAGGTCCCCGTTTCGATGCACACTTATCACTTACAGGGTGTTCAGGGCTTACTAGTGACAGACGGTTTTGTCACTGGTTTCTTCACCAGGCAACCTCTATTCCGGAATTTGTGTCATCCATCCTATTCACAGGTGAGGCCAGTTTATGCGGAGTGGTAACTTCAACTTTCATAACAGTCATCTGTGGAATAGTATGCAGATGACAGGATGACAGCGAATCATCAACATCGGTGCATCCGAAATGGCCGGGATAATTGGTGACCGTGTTTTGGGACCAGTCTTCCTTCCACGTCGCCTGACAGCCGGAACTATCGGCGTTTCTTGCGGGTGACTGACTCCCGTGGCATACCGTATACAACCGTTGTCGGCGACCGTGACTCAGCAGCGTATACGAAAGAAAAATGACATCCTTCGAAATCGAGTCTGTGCATGCATCAAGGCTGGATGGATTGCAACGTCATGCTAATAAATGGGTGCATATTGCCATCTTCTCCATAAATCTGATACGATGTTCTGATCATTGAAATACTATTAAATGACCTCATAATCCATGAAATTTCATTTAGTTTTCTCGTCTCCTATGGTTGCTTAACTTTTTGTCAGGCAGTGTTGTTGCTGTGAGTTTACGTTGTTACCATAAGGTGTAGTGTATTTACGTTGGCTAAATATTCATTTCGACCATTAGTTCCTAATCAGTTGTTTTGACCATAAAGGCAAGGGACACCTTGTATGTACACGATGATCATTATTGCAATCTAACGCTTGCAACAAAGCCGAATATCGAGAGAGGTGTGGATACAGCGCGAGACAATATACATAATAATGAAAAGAACAGAAAATGAATCTCATTTCAGTATTGGAACTCAGGATGTTATTCAATTTAGTCCAGTAAATACGGTCGAAAGGTGTTACTGGGCAGTTTTGAATGGTAGTAATGCAGATCCAGAAAAAAAGGAATCATCGTAATTATCGAAACCATATGAAGTACAGAGACAGTTTTGATTGAACAACTATTATTTATTTTTTATTTATTCTATTATTTAGCCTGACCGGATTAGGGCCTTAAGGCCCTCTTTTGCATCTGACCAGGAACAACACATACAGATATATTACCAAAACATTCATGAAAATGATAACAATCTTAGAGACGATAATAATCTTAATAATAGTATTAATAATAATAATAATAATAACAAAATAATAGTTGACAATAATGAAAGTAACGATAAATGGTAATAATAACAGTAATAATAAAACAAAGTGCATTAAAAATAATATAGACTAGTTTAGGGCAACTTACATCATGTTTAGTATTGTCAGAAAAAGAAAGGATGAAGAATAATAAAATTGGAATGACAGTAATAGTGGCTGTTAGGAGAGGACTTTATTTAAGTGGATAATTCTGTAAGTGGGGAGAAGGGAAAAGTTCTAGGGGGTGGGGATTGAAGAGTGAGGGCTGCAGACCAGCATGTGGGAGAGATAGCTATTGCAAGAGAAGGTGAACCATTAGCTGCTTTTTGAAGCCTGGAAGTGATTTAATTTCTCCGATATTTTGAGGAAGATTGTTCCGAAGTCGGGTTCCGGATACAGAAAATGATTTCGAAAACATGACGGTGTTGTGTGGTGATACTGAGAGGATCTTACTTTGTTGAGGACGAGTATTTCTGCTGTGCTATGCAATGGCTGAAGATAAGTAAGAGGGAGCCTGATGATTGAGAAGACGATGGAGTAAACATAAAGTATGGTAGTCCCTACGTTTAGCAGCACGTAGCCACGATAATTGTTCATAGGCTGGAGTGATATGATCATAATAACGAACGTCACAAATATATAGTACGCAAGCATTCATCGCCAGTTCAAGCCTGTGAGAGTTTTCGTACGAAAGTCCTTGAAGAATAGCATCACCATGGTCGAGAATAGGGAGTGTTGGAGATTCTACGAGCTTCTTCGTAAGCTCGAATGGAAATACTTTTTTATATTTCTGTAGACATTGAAGGGATGCAGAAACTTTCTTACAGACTGCAGTAGTGTGTTCAGTCCAGTCTAAGTGGTGGTCCAGGATTATCCCTAAGTTCTTTGCAGAAGGAGAAAGGTTATTTCGGTGTCGTTTAAAATTAAGCATGGAAGAGATTCTCTTTGCTGTGTTGTAATAAGTCTTTTGTGGGTGACTAAGACTGCTTGAATTTTGGAAGGTTGTTGTGTGAGACCTAAGTTCTGCGACCATTCTGATAAAGCAAGTAAGTCAGCATTTACATGATCGATGGCTGTGTACATGTTTTCTGGACTTGCAGTGAGATATTAATGAAAGTTATCAGCATATGGGTGGTATCTGCAGTGGGAGAGAATAGTTGACATATCATTAACATACAATGAGAAAAGTAATGGGCCCAATACTGTTCCTTGTGGGACCCCTGATACAGTATCCTACCACTGAGACCTTTTAGTACCTACCATTAAACACTGCTGGCGGGATGTAAGGTATGAGGGGAAACACTGTACATCTTATTCAAATTATGATTTTTTATACTCTGGCTAGTGCAAAACATGGTTTATTTCTTTATCCTGTCCTTTTCCCAAACATGTATCTTCAGTTTGTCTGGTTTCATATATTGAAATTTTCGCAGGAAATACCTGGTTTGGCATTGCGCTTAAAAACTAAAACATGTTCTTTTTTGTTTGTTTTGATTGCTTGCCCAAAGCTACAATCATTGTGAAGTTGGAATTGTACAGGCTTGCTTGCTTTTATGGGTTTTTATGGACTGACAGCAAGTCATCTGAAAAGCAGTTGGAGAAATTTGCTTAAAGAACTATTATTTTAAGCACTTTTTCCGTCAATCTCCTCTGCATAGGAATAATTTATGTTGCCACAAGCATCGAGAGACGCTATGTAATTGACGCTACTCAATTGTTCAGCGTTTTGTATTTTGTCCAGTATAGCGCTAATTTTGACTGTTTGAGGGAGTTTTTGCGGTCATACCGCCGCCGATTCCCTCTACACACACACGCATACGCACGCACGCTCGCTCGCGCGCGCACACACACACACACACACACACACACACACACACACAGACGCAAACACGCATGAGATTACGAGACTATGTTATGCGGGGTGGAAAGAGGTGGTGAGTGTTTTTTTAGCGGCTGGGGTTTACTGGGTAAACAGAAATGACTAGCTAGTTGAAGTGCATAAGAAATGCAGGCTGTGTCTGGCCAAAGCATTATGGGTGGATAACTTTGTTTGAAATGAAACACGGAACAGCAAATACACCAGAAATTTTGCAGTGATGAGACGAGCTCATTGCAGTTTTAAGTATAATTCTAGACCCAATATTTTAAAGGTTATAGTACGCTTTTACTTACAATAGTTTATAAAATTAATAACAAATGAACCACTGAATCAGTATCTTTATATGAGGCTTCATATGAAAGTTGACGATGACCGTATGCACCACAAGCAGCTGCACAAATAAGTGTGTAAACAATTGCAGACGATTTATTAAATGTTAATGAGAAAATTCTCCATAGTCGCACGTAATATGAAGGCAGCATGAGCTCCCCACTTTCTTAAAATATTCCTAGTGGATGAGTGATAACAGTTTGTTATTTGGTATGAATTAGTAATGTTTCTAAAGGTTTAACATATTGCAATGCCGGATGCAGGCATGTATTCGTGAAGTTTATTAATAACTTGTTAAATACTATGGCGATATTTTAGTGAGAGGTCGCAAAGCAACCGTAATAAATTTCTCTGTGTTCTAGCATGTTATATATGTATGTAATTGTCTTTAACACTGAATAATTGTCAATATTTAAGTAATTAACGGAAATTCAGTAGTGTGAGACGCCACAGAGCATTCAATCGGTCGAGGAAAGGCGCGCAGGGACTCGTGTCAGCAAGCTTTTGTCGCTCCTGTTTAGTGTGTTATTGTCGGGAGGATGTGCGGCCGAGGAGCCGTGGTCAATGGAACTACTTCAGAATGCCATGACCGTAAGTTACACGCTCTAACTTTTTACACGTGACTTAGAATATTTGACTATGAGTTTTTTGTTTTGGTAATTGATTTTGCGAGGTGTAATTTGGTTTACGGGATTGAAGGCAGCTGTGAAGTGCGAATATTCCCTGTATTTATTATTTGTGTTCTGTCTGTTGAACTAGCTGGATGTTTTCTGCGCGGTGATTGTTGAGAATATCGAACTTT
The DNA here is from genome assembly GCF_021461395.2 of Schistocerca americana. Classification (NCBI taxonomy): domain Eukaryota; kingdom Metazoa; phylum Arthropoda; class Insecta; order Orthoptera; family Acrididae; genus Schistocerca; species Schistocerca americana. The sequence continues at coordinate 231,206,386 of NC_060123.1, forward strand.
CGCCCTGCAGTGGGAAACTGAAGTTTCGAACTTTGAACATTTCTTGTTCTTTTTATGAAATAATGTGCAGTTAGATGCACTTTGCTCTCACGTCATGATGTGCAGAATGCTCTCTTTGCATTACATAACAACATACTTTGCGCTACATAAAGTAATCATTATTTAACGGTTTTTGTTTGTATCTGCAAATCCATGTGAGGCCAACATTCTCTTTAGTTCGATCTATAGCTACATGGTCATGGTTTGACTCAGAATATTATCCCGAACATTTTATCCAGTTAATTCACATTTTCTTCAGTCTCTTATTAAACCATACTAGACAGGCACATTAACAAAAGCTGAAGACATCTTTAACTATCACTAAAGTCACTGTCTACTAAATAAGGGTTTGAGGAATATTTCTGTATTTAATATTTTGGGTTTAAAGCATTGGTGAAACACCGGCCCATCCGACAACATATCGAGTCAAGACAACAGATTGTGTATTGTTTATTGAACTAGGGACATAGAAACGACGGAGAGGCTTCGTCCCGGCGTAGCCATCAGACGTTCACAACTCCACAACAGGCCACAGCAGTCCACCCACCGCACCGTCGCTCCACACCGAACCAGGGGTTATTGTGCGGTTCGGCCCCCAGTAGACCCCCAAGCAACGTTTCATAACAGACGAGTGTAACCACAAATGTTTGAATGGTAGAGTAATTATGGTGTACGCGTACGTGGAAACAGTGTTTGCGCCGCAATTGCCGACATAATACAACTGAGGCGGAATAAGGGGAACCAGCCCGCATTCGCCGAGGCAGATGGGAAACCGCCTTAGAACCATCCACAGGCTGGCCGGCACACCGGATCTCGACACTAATCCGCCGGACGGATTCGTGCCGGGGACCGGCATGCCTTCCCTCTCGGGAAGCAGCACGTTAGACTGCGCGGCTAGCCGGGCGTGCTAAGACAACAGATACTACAATTTGGTCGTGCATTACCCTCACAGATAACGGCCTACACAGCTGGCAGTGCAGACGGAAAAGTTTTCCGCAGCAGATACACCACAGATATACAATTTTAGATGAGTAGTAAAAACAAAATATACTTATCTGGCCTAAAACATAAAACCAGCACTAACTTTGTGTAATATTTTTACAAAAATAAAACGAAACACATTAAAGATGAGACATAGGTGCTGAAACTTGTTGAAACAGTCAGGCTGTTTCATTTCTTTTTTTACTTAACACACTTATCCATCCGTATGATAGGTCTAATTAATCAATAAATTCCGCTATATACGCAGAACAGTGGTATTATCCGCAACAGTGGATGATGATTGTCAAGAGTCTCCTTCGTCTTAATTGTAAAGTTGCACACTGAATTCATTCTGTTAATTAATGGGGAGTAAAAACACGGCCTATACAGTTTCTGTCGCCTTGGCTGCCTTCAGTGGGCGAGGCAGCTGCAGCATGCGCGCGGGGGAGCAGCGGCGGCTACCCGACTCCTGTGAGCGTTCGCCCACTATCGCATTCACTGCGGCAGAAGGAGGCGTGCGTCTTTGATAGAATTATCAACGCTGGAGGAAGAGTGCATTTGGGTGCTGAGTTCAGCGAACTCGCACTGTCCTCGATACTTTGGGAATATGAATGCATGGGTTTCTCCCAAGGACAGACCACCCACGAAAACGGCGTGTCCCATGCGGTAAAATCGCAGTATTGAGCAGTAACAACGGGGCGCCTCCACAAGTGAGTCTTTTGTCTAGTGCCAACGGGCCGCTGACGTCTTGAGCGTAAACATGGAGAAGACAAGCTTACATAAAGTTTTTGATGGGACACAATCTGATAGGTTGCAGTTTGGAATCTTTGGGAACGCTGATGCGTCATAGGACGGCACTCGCAAATTTCTGAAAGGAGGAGTGGGGTAGTTTGGCGTTAGGAATCTTCCAAAAAGCGATGCCACATCTTCCAGAACAAAATTGTAAGGACGTTTCTGACTGGTGGAAAAGAGTATGCGGTTTCAGACTGGACAGAATGGCAGTTTTGGCTAGCACGCACCGGGAAAGGACCGGGAGCCATAGCAAACGCACTTATCCGCCTGGAGCCACAGTAAATACACTTCGTCATTGATAGGAATACAGCACAGAGTTCTTCACCGTGAGAGGGGCAGTTTATTCACGAGCAGATGGGCTGCATAATTCACTGCCGCCTGAGACTTCACCGCTCCTCGTCTCCCGTAAATGATGGAAGTGTCGCAGCAATGGGGTACGAAGTTCGTACGGGATGTCTACATCTACATCTACATTTATACTCCGCAAGCCACCCAACGGTGTGTGGCGGAGGGCACTTTACGTGCCACTGTCATTACCTCCCTTTCCTGTTCCAGTCGCGTATGGTTCGCGGGAAGAACGACTGTCTGAAAGCCTCCGTGCGCGCTCTAATCTCTCTAATTTTACATTCGTGATCTCCTCGGGAGGTATAAGTAGGGGGAAGCAATATATTCGATACCTCATCCAGAAACGCACCCTTTCGAAACCTGGCGAGCAAGCTACACCGCGATGCAGAGCGCCTCTCTTGCAGAGTCTGCCACTTGAGTTTATTAAACATCTCCGTAACGCTATCACGGTTACCAAATAACCCTGTGACGAAACGCGCCGCTCTTCTTTGGATCTTCTCTATCTCCTCCGTCAAACCGATCTGGTACGGATCCCACACTGATGAGCAATACTCAAGTATAGGTCGAACGCGTGTTTTGTAAGCCACCTCCTTTGTTGATGAACTACATTTTCTAAGCACTCTCCCAATGAATCTGAACCTGGTACCCGCCTTACCAACAATTAATTTTATATGATCAGTCCACTTCAAATCGTTCCGCACGCATACTCCCAGATATTTTACAGAAGTAACTGCTACCAGTGTTTGTTCCGCTATCATATAATCATACAATAAAGGATCCTTCTTTCTATGTATTCGCAATACATTACATTTGTCTATGTTAAGGGACAGTTGCCACTCCCTGCACCAAGTGCCTATCCGCTGCAGATCTTCCTGCATTTCGCTACAATTTTCTAATGCTGCAACTTCTCTGTATACTACAGCATCATCCGGGAAAAGCCGCATGGAACTTCCGACACTATCTACTAGGTCATTTATATATATTGTGAAAAGCAATGGTCCCATAACACTCCCCTGTGGCACGCCAGAGGTTAACGTCTGTAGACGTCTCTCCATTGATAAAAACATGCTGTGTTCTGTTTGCTAAAAACTCTTCAATCCAGCCACAGAGCTGGTCTGATATTCCGTAGGCTCTTACTTTGTTTATCAGGCGACAGTGCGGAACTGTATCGAACGCCTTCCGGAAGTCAAGAAAAATAGCATCTACCTGGGAGCCTGTATCTAATATTTTCTGGGTCTCATGAACATATAAAGCGAGTTGGGTCTCACACGATCGCTGTTTCCGGAATCCATGTTGATTCCTACATAGTAGATTCTGGGTTTCCAAAAACGACATCATACTCGAGCATAAAACATGTTCTAAAATTCTACAACAGATCGACGTCAGAGATATAGGTCTATAGTTTTGCGCATCTGCTCGACGATCCTTCTTGAAGACTGGGACTACCTGTGCTCTTTTCCAATCATTTGGAACCCTCCGTTCCTCTAGAAACTTGCGGTACACGGCTGTTAGAAGGGGGGCAAGTTCTTTCGCGTACTCTGTGTAGTATGATAGGCATGTTAGTTCAGATTAGTAAATCACTCACAGTGTGGTGTCCTTTCGGCTAGGATTTTACTCTTTGGGATTCTATTTCTCTTTACTCATTAACCTTGCAATACAGTCTTCACCAACACTTCAGTCTCGCGATTAGCAATTATTTAACGCACTTTTATTTAACACCGTTTCTTGTTCGTTCGGCCTGTTTTATGAGAACTTTCTCAGTTCTGTCCCCCTGAATATCCACAGTTACAAAACGCTCCTGTGTGCGTATGCACTCATTCTCCTGTGATGATATTTGATCGTTGTTTGTCAGGAACAATAACTGAATTCATAACCAATAGATGTACATAATTTGTAAACATTACTTCGTTGCAGTTGTTGGTAGACCTCGTCACTACTAGAGTAACGATTTCTTAAAATGTTTAATCAGGCCACACAGCTACAGTCTATGTGTTAGAGCCAGCCCTTTCCTTTAGTTTCCTTGTGCACAGTTTCTTTACATACACCTGGAGCGTAGTGAGGGACCTGCACCTTGAGAGGGGATACTCAGAGTATGCCAGTAGCAAAGGAGATTAATTAGAACTTTAACCCAGGGGAGCCTTGCCAGATAAAGAACAGAAAACAGAAAAAAATCGTGTTTTTCGGAAGATGGAGTTTAAAAAGCCCACAGTTAATCCACAAACAATGGAAAAACTGTAAGCAGGAGGTTACAATCTCAGCAAAACATTTTATACAGCTTATGAAAGTCTCAGAAAACGTAAGCACTGACTAGAAGTACGGGATGACTGAAGACAGGGAGTACAGGGGAAATACTAAACAGAAACCAATCTGTCTCTGGTGGAATGAGATAAGAGACAACACCAGGGAAGCGGAATACATTACTGTAGCTGTAGGTGCTGTGAACAGAAGCAATTAGTTTAATATTTTGAGGAATCAGCCTCAGTTGCACAAATTTTCTGGTCTTTACCAGGTTTCTGCTAAATAAATCTAACCTTCTTCAGAAGCATAAAATTACTATAACATGCCAGAGTAAGGCAAAGTCAGAATTAAAATTAAAACCTATATTACCGTGGTACCATGTCGAACAAAACTACTTAGCTGAAGTCCAGCCCATGCGGTCGTTCGGCAGCGGCAACTAACGTTTGCACTGACCGTTGCACGCGGAATTGCACTGAGAACATAGCAACTCGTGCACGCGCGCAGACGGAGAGTCAAGGCTGTATATCGTTGGCTGTCTGTATGTCACGTGTTGGGAAGTGATAACCGTAATTGTAAGCAAACTAGGCATTATGTAGATAAAGTCCCTCTGAGTATTAACTACATGCAAATTGTATTGAATGGTAGGAAATTTACCTAGTTGGGTATATAAAGTATAAGGATAACCTTTACGACTTTCAGCAGATATGGTCATCGTGTAAAGTATCCCCACGGAACATGCCTTACTTGTCTCACTTATTTAAAACCTATCAATAATTTAACTAGGGTGTAACTGGGCGTACAACGCCCCTGTCATCACACGTAACTAGTATTGAGCGACATAGGTCAAGCGTATTAATTAAAATGTGTCGGAGGGTACAACGTCTCCGTCATCACGCTTACATGCTATTGACCGACATAGGTCAAGTACACTAAAATATAGTATACGATGTACGTTAGACGGGAAATATTTTCTATAGGTAACATTGTGAGTAAGGCGATACACATGTAACGTTATCGTTATCATTACAAGGGAAAATTTAGAGCAGCTAAGTTCTACTTTACTTTGCTGCATAATTGTTAAATTCATGTATGCTAATGAGCGACATAGGCCACGCATATTAATTATAGTGTGGCGGAGGGTACAACGTCTCCGTCATCACGCTTATGTGCTATTGACCGACATACGTCAAGTGTACTAACATATAATCTACAATGTACCTTTGACGGGAATATTCTTCCACAGGTAACATTGCAAGTAACGCGATATGTGCGTAGCGTTATCGTATCATAGAAAGGGGAAGTATTTAAAGCAACTAAGCTTTACTTACTGTGCTGCATAATTGTTAAATTCGACTATAATGGCGTCCAAACTCTCGTGAAAGAGTAGTGGGCCAAACTTAAATTTAAAGATAAGCGTGAGGCTTGATGTCTGAACATGGTATGCGGCAACCAGTAGAGAAATATGGTAGTCAGTGTAGCAGGGACAAATTAAACCAACCGTAACAAAGATTGGAAACCTTCGAAAAAGTTTTTATTTCTCAGCAGCAGCTGATCGTTCAGAAGGTTTTCCTTATCGGATAGCAAGTGTTTAAAAATCTGCATCTCCTCTAGAATATCTAGCCTTGTTCCTTTTACCCCACAGTACCACAGCTCAGTATTAGTTGGAGGATTGGTTGCATGGGCCATTTGGACGAGGTGCTCGGTGAAAGTCGAACCCCGTATGCCGTCACCACTTCTCGTTGGCATATGCTCTGTATATCTTGCTGACAGCGCTCTCTCTGTTTGGCCGATGTAAAAGCTAGGGCAGTCACCGCACGTGATTTTATGTACCTCAGAGAGAGTTTGTTCTTAGCTACTTTTAAATAATGGATTAAATTTTTCTTATGGCTGTGGGGGATACTTTACACGATGACCATATGTGCATAAGGTAGTAAAGGTTATCCTTAAACTTTATATACCCAACTAAATAAATTTCCTATCATTTAATACAATTTGCATATAGTTAATACACATAGGGTTCAAAAATGGCTCAAATGGCTCTGAGCACTATGGGACTTAACTTCTGAGGTCATCAGTCCCCTAGGACTTAGAACTACTTAAACCTAACTAACCTAAGGACATCACGACCGTAACGGTCGCGCGGTTCCAGACTGTAGCGCCTAGAACCGCTCGGCCACCGCGGCCGACTACACATAGGAACCTCCTCTACATAATGCCTAGTTTGCTTACAATTACGGTTATGAGTTTCCAACACGTGATATACAGACAGCCAACGATATACAGCCTTGACTCTCCGTTTGTACACGCGCACGAGCTGCTATGCGCTCAGTGCAATTCCACGTGCAAAGGTCAGTGCCAAGGTCAGTTGCCGCTGCCAACCGACCACGCGGTGGAGAGATGCCGGGGCTGGACTTCAGCTAAGTTGTTTTATTCGACATGGTACCACGTTACTATAGGTATTAATCTTAATGTTGACTGTGGATTACCCTGGCATGTTAAAGTAATTTTATGCTTCTGAAGAAGGCTAGATTAATTTAGCCAAAACCTGGTAAAGACCAGAAAATTTGTGCTACTGAGGCTGATTCCTCAAAATATCAGTCTATCGCAGTTGCTGACGGGGTCGCAATATGCTAAAACTTCTTAGCAATTAGTTTGTTAGAATTTCAAGAATGACAGCAAGACAGCGAAGCAGTTTCTTGTTTGCACAAAATTAAGAGACAGAGTAAGGGGATTTTTGTGCTGTTGCTGGGGTCGTACTAATGTTTCCTCGCATGGGAGCCCACATTACATACTGAGATGGAAGTTTACTATCCTTTACTTCTAGAGAGGCGTAAACGTCAGGAATAAAGTTCCGGACGGTATACTATTCAGTCGGTTAGTTATTTTCATGTCACGTGGATTTTTTGCGTGATAAATCGTAATGATGTGGAACTTGTCATTTTACATTCATCGCAAATTAATTTGCGTCTGTGGTTACATATTGAATATTTCTAAGGTTCTTTTTCTTTTTAAGAAACAAGATATACAGATGTGCATTAATAATTGCTACCCACCACCTTTTATACATTAAAATAATAGAAATACTTCTACAGAATAGAAAGAGTTGTGAAGAAGAAACTTTTTCAGTTTGTTTTCAAATTTTGTTTTGCCCTATGCCTAACAGCTGTGGCCGCCAACAGCAGTACAACAACCCCCAATTCAAGCGTGGTCTTACTGCGTATCTTTGCCAGACCTACAAAGGAGCTTTATCGCTGAATTTTTCTCATATAGATGATGTATTCTGCCGAAAAAACAGAAGAAAACACAGTTCCTTTAACAACTGCTTATGTCTGTATCTCAGTGTTTAATAAATTTGGGAAAACTTGTCTTTATTTGATGATCCTTGGATGCTAGTCTTCACCCCATAATCAACAACTATCTAACATTCACAACTGGATAAAGTTTTATATGCAATGAAATGAAATGAAGAGTAGAAATTGAAGCCGCTCTACGTGCGAAATCTAACATTTACTGGAAGAATGAAAAATCAAGGTACCTCTGTTTGTGTCAAAAATATTGAGAAGTTATTCTGATCCTACAGAATTATACTGTCTGTCCCATCACCACATAAAAATGATACAAATTAGGAAATAAAGTTTGTTAAGAACTTTGTAAGTGCCATACTAGGAAACTGGCTGGTTCTAAGTGCCAATAAGAAATTTTTTACATGTTGTGTCTTGCAAAGAAGCAAACAGTAACCATCCACAATGAATAATGCTATTTATTGACATAAATAGCGTTATTACCTGTTCAGAATCGACAGGCTTATTTTCAGATAACTGTTCACGTTTGTATTAAATTTATTGCTGTGTACATTAGTTGTTGGTCGTTTTTTCCATCAACTAATGTAAGCAGCCGTAGGTGTTATACAAACGTGGACAGCCATATGAAGATGTTGGTTCTAATCCATGAACGGGCACTTTTCGTGTAAATAAATAGAAGTATTCACTGTGGCCGATTGCTATTCTCTACATCTACATGATTTCTCTGCAATTCACACTTTAGTGCCTGGCAGAGAGTCCATCGAACCATTTTCATACTACTTCTCTACCATTCCACTCTCGAATGGCGCGTGGGAAAAAGGAACACGTAAATCTTTCCGTTCGAGCTCTGATTTCTCTTATTTTGTTATGACCATCATTTCTCTCTACGTAGGTTTGTGTCAACAAAATATTGTCGCATTCGGAAGAGAAAGTTGGTAATTTAAATTTCGTAAATAGATTTTGGCGCAAAGAAAACCGCCTTTGTTTCAGTGACTGCCGCCCCAACTCGCGTATCATATCAGTGACAGTCTCACCCCTGTTGCGCGATAACACGAAACGAGCTGCCCTTCTTTGCACTTTTTCGATGTCCTCCGTCAATCCTACCTGGTCAGGATCCCATACCGAGCAGCAATATTCCAGCAGAGGACGGACAAGTGTAATGTAGGCTGTCTCTTTAGTGGGTTTGTCACATCTAAGTGTTCTGCCAACAAAGCGCAGTCTTTGTTTCGCCTTCCCCACAATATTATCTATGCGGTCGTTCCAATTTAAGTTGCTCGTAACTGTAATTCCTAGGTATTTAGTCGAATTGACAGCCCTTATATTTGTGCGATTTATCGTATACCCAAAATTTATCCGATTTCCTTTAGTACCCATGTGGATAACCTCGCACTTTTCTTTGTTTAGTGCCATGCAATCAGGCGGGCGCTGTGGTAGCTGGTCCTGCGTTGCTACGCATTTGTTTCGCATGGTTGTGATCCCCAATCACTGACTGACTAACCCGACGATCACACATTCATGGTTTCATAATTATGTGGCGGCACCTGAAGACGAAGCTTTAAGCGTCGAAACAGGTCGTGGAATAAATTAAGACAATTATTAGCAGCTGAAGCGGATTTCTATTCTATGTTCCCCAATTGAGAACGTTCACCTGATAAAATATTTTGCACACTGGTTAAGTTTAACTCGTAGGTAGTTATCGCATTGAGAAGAAACCAGCAGCATTTCACCAGTGCAAAGCAAGTGTAACGCTTGAAAGCGTTCGGTGAGTCGCAGAATACACAAAGTGAAATACCTTCAGCCACTTATTTATCAGTAGACGGGTACCGTCAGTGTTCCGGACGACGTATCCTACTGCGTCGGCGGCAAAGTAACTATTAAAGACGCTGTGAATGGCGCTGCAACTTATATGACTCAGCTTTCTGGAGGCTGAGATACCGGGCTTTACCACGAGGTCTTTGGGGACGGAAAATAACTGCGCCTGCACGTAAGGTCACCTTGTCTCACAGTCTCGTCTCCGACATCTGCCTATCGGGCAGCCTTTCTGCGCAAATATGCTGCCGGAATATGCTTGTGTAGAGTCGTTTCATGCCGATACATCATTTTCTTGTGAATTTCTGTAATACTGAACTTCGGTCTGAAGCTGTTCATCATCTAAATTCCATTATACGTATACAGCCAACGTCTTCCTTTCCACTTAGGAAAAAAATACCACTGACTGCAATGACAGTAAAGAACTGTAAATCTATCAGGCATGTAAAAGACTCTACTGATACTCGAAACTGTTTTCAAGACATAGTGGAATGCGTGAAGTTCTTTCATCGTTTCGAGGAGTGCTCGTTACACAATTCCACCGAAAATATACTCCTGTACCCACAACTCAGGAGACATCTTTAAGTAATCGAGAACGGAGAAATCATGTCAAATACACGCGCTGCAAATGTTAGTATTAATATTAATTCCCATTCAGACGGCGTTTAAATAATTTTACTGTGGCCTGTAACCGTTAACTTATAGCTAGATGACGAATGAGTATCCTGTTGGTACACTGCGTCCTTGCAGCTGTTATCAAGCGATAACTCAGTCTCAAAATTAGTCTGAAGAAAATATGATGTTCGTAAATTTCCTTTTCGTTACTCTTCCATACGACTGTTGAAGTATTTATTAATGAATCAGTTACCGCAGAATACTACTATGGTTACAGGAAGCGATTTAAATTTTAAATGTTTTTTCATTATGTATAAGTGGCTTGTACCTACGACTCTGAACCGACTGTAAATCTTTATTGTACGCTTATGAGTAAGTATTGACTGGAATACTCTCTTTCAAATTTTGAATGTGGCAGGGGTCAAAACAGGGAGCGAAAGGCTATTTACAATTTGTACAGAAACTAGATGGCAGTTATAAGAATCAAGGGGCATGAAAGGGAAGCAGTGGTTGAGAAGGGAGTGAAACAGGGTTGTAGCCTATCTCTGATGTTATTCAATCTGAATATTGAGAAGGCAGTAAAGGAAACAAAAGAAAAATTTGGAATGGGAATTAAAATCCATGGCGAAGAAATAAAAACTTTGAGGTTCGCCGATGACATTGTAATTCTGTCAGAGACAGCAAAAGACCTGGAAGACCAGTTGAACGGAATGGACAGTGTGTTGAAAGGAATTTGGGAGAAGAGAAATTTGTAGCACAGCTTGACTAGAAGAAGGGATTGGTTAGTAGGACATGTTCTGAGGCATCAAGGGATCACCAATTTAGTACTGTAGGGCAGCGTGGAGGGTAAAAATCGTAGAGGGAGACCAAGAGATGAATGCACTAAGCAGATTTAGAAGGATGTAGGTTGCAGTAGGTACTGGGAGATGAAGCAGCTTGCACAGGATAGAGTAGCATTGAGAGCTGCATCAAACCAGTCTCTGGACTGAAGACCGCAACAACATGAGTAAGTATAGGTAAATATAGTGAAGCTGTGTATCACAAACATTTTTGGTACCGACGCCCTCAATTTGTCATAATTTTTCCATGATGCCAAAATATATCTATCTAAAGCAGATGAAGTGAGCAGTTGATGCGATTAGATTTGTTTAAAATGTAATAATAAATGAAGCACGCAATTTACATTAAAAAGCAAGTGATACAACAGATTTATCATTAACATAATAGATGGGAAGTATGTGCGTGTTGTTAACCACTCAGCTTCTCAAATCATACGCTGCTAGCCTCATTTATTGTTGGACTCGACATTTACTCCACACACCACCTGGTAAAAAGCATATGGACAACCATATGAAATTTAGAACTGATCACTAGATGTCGCAAGAGACGGACCCGCCAGTATAAAGAGAGACGGGGAATATGGTTGTGTTACTGGGGAAGCAGTGGCAGCAGAACTGGTGGAACTGGAAAGCTCGGTGACTTCGAAAGTGGACGAGTCATTCGATGTCACCTGAATGACAGATCCATCAGAAACATCTCAACCCTTCTACAGCTGCCCTGGGCGACTGTTGGTGATGTGACTGTGAAGTGGAGACGCAAAGAAACAACCAGAGCTAGACCAAGACCAGCATATCTCACGTACTGACGATCAAGGAACCGCCGAGCATTGAGGAACGTGGTTGTAAAAAAATCGCTCGAAATCAGTGCAAAGATCCGCTTGTGATTTCCTAAGGGCTAACAGTAGTCCAGCTAGAACAATGACTGTTCAAAGGGAGTTAAATAGAGTGGGGTACGACGGTAGAGCAACTCTTCATAAGCGACACATTTCTGTAGTGAACGCTTAGCGACGCTCGAGGTGGTGTGACGTCTCTGGACAGTGGATGACTGGAGTGATGAACCACGCTGTGTCCTACGGTAATCTGGTCAAATAGTTTGGGTTTGTCTAATGCCTGCACAACCTTACTTCTCATCACGTGTAATGCCAAAAAATGAAGTATGGAGCAGGTGATCCTACAGTATGGGGTTGTTTTTTATGGTTTGGATGTGGTCCCGTTATTGCGATTAAGAGAACCCTGAACGTGGAAGAATACGAACACATTTTATGGCACTTTTTAATACGTAGAATAGCGAGTGACGAAGACTGTATAAGCATCACAATGTAAACCTGTCATAAATCAGCATGTGTCAAGCAATGTTTTACGGACAATAACATACGTGAAATGAACTTGCCTACACAGAGTACCGACCTGAACCCAATGGAACACCTCTGCGATGAGTTCGAAAGTGCTTGTCACTCCAGACACCAGCCGCCAACATCACTCACGTCTCTGCTTTCGGCTCTTAAGGAAGAAAGAGCTGCCATTCTTACAAAGGCTTTCAGACACCACATTGAAGATTTTCCTAGCAGAATCCAAGACGTCATAAAGACTAAGAGTGTACAAACACATATTAATGGCCACTAATACGTGTTCGGATACTTCTGATCAAATAGTATATTTCATTGACCGCCATAAATCTAGCTTTACACAGTTATGATGCTACAAATGGAATTAATGTTCGTTGAAGTTCACAATTCTCGAGTGGATATCCCAAACCTTGACTTAAAATTTCTGTCGCAAGACTACAGAATCAAATTTTCGTCCTCTAAAAAATGAAATTTAGATGAATCTTAGGCGTAAATCTATCTGAATTAATCGATATTATCAAGTTGGCAGCTGGAGCGTAACTGTAATCTTCGGAGGCTCGGACCAAGTTCCTAAAGTAAGTTCCCTCCTTATCCCTTCCCCCCCCCCCCCCTCCATCCCCTGTAACGCGCCGACTGGCGGTACCCAAGATTGAACTTACAACGACAATGTGTAAGTAGGCTGTTTAAGTTTTTTTATTGGTAACGCCACCTCTGTATGAAAATCACTGGCTGTGCTGTGTGCAGTCTGTGGCTAGTTTTGCATTGTTGTCTGCCATTGTAGTGTTGGGCAGCGGCAGCTGGATGTGAACAGCGCGTAGCGTTGTGCAGTTGGAGGTGAGCCGCCAGCAGTGGTGGATGTGGGGAGAGAGATGGCGGAGTTTTGAAATTTGTCATGAACTGCTATATTTATATATGATGATATCAAGGTAAATACATTGTTTGTTCTCTATTAATATCTTTCATTTGCTAACTATCCCTATCAGTAGTTAGTGCCTTCAGTAGTTTGAATCTTTTATTTAGCTGGCAGTAGTGGCGCTCGCTGTATTGCAGTAGCTTGAGCAGCGAAGATTTTTGTGATATCATCATATATAAATATAACAGTTCATGACAAATTTCAAAACTCCGCCATCTTTCTCCCCACATCCACCACTGCTGGCGGCTCACCTCCAACTGCACAACGCTACGCGCTGTTCACATCCAGCTGCCGCTGCCCAACACTACAATGGCAGACAACAATGCAAAACTAGCCACAGACTGCACACAGCACAGCCAGTGATTTTCATACAGAGGTGGCGTTACCAATAAAAAAACTTAAACAGCCTACTTACAAATGTATCGTATTGTACCAACGTCACCATGCGTTAATGTATGGCTTCCCGCCGCAAAAATACTTGGGCGAACCAATCGACCACTACAGCTTTAATTAGTTACAGTTTTTAATTTCACAGTCGATGTTATGACTGCGGATCACTATCTGATTCAGTCATAGTGGAGCGCCTGGCGACTACACGAAGTCTAGCTTCTACCGTAATCGCACTCTTAAGGAACAAAGTGAAGACAGATCACCCTTAGTATAATTACTCCTGCGGCAACGTCAACCACTAACTATGTAGCCGGCTCGAATATCGAATAATGAAAGACAGCACCCTTACATTACACATCGTCGTTATCGAACAATGACACGATTACACTACGAATAGAAACATCCAAACATTCGAATGAAAGTCATAAACCATAATTGCGAGATGACCCAATTGCGACAACAACTCTCGTTATTTAAACAACTGGTCAAATCAAAACAACAAATCTCTATAAATACAGTACCTATTTATATTATGTCATGATAAATGTCATATCTAACCTGCAATTGTTCTCCCACACAACGAAATTCTCACAATGCATTACATTATCTCTGGAAAAGACTAGTAACTTTTTAATTACTTACAAAATTCCTATTCCATATATCGTCGTCTTATGACCAATTTTTATTAAGACGCTTTTACCGATATCTATATGAATTAAAATAGTTTATACTACCACTAAATCTCTTTCCGCTTAGCCCAGCGTTGCTACGTAAATAACACGACATCGCGTACTTCACCGATTTACCAATCTTAGTTATAGGTATAATCGTTTACTGTTACGTAATAAATTACGGCAACGTCCTTTTTTTTTCTTTATTGTATTTCAATTCCCCATCGGGGCGGGCTGGCAGCAGCATATGCGCTGCTCTTCAGCCGATAGACGTAGAACAAACAATAGAAGACATTTAAAAAACTATAACAAAGGAGAGAATATGGTGAACATAGATATAAAAAAAGGGGGAACATCATGGAAGGCAATAGACAAAAAACGGGGTGACTGTAAAATGGAGATAAAAAACTGGTTAAAAGAAGCACACACAAAAAGCCACACACTGCGACAATTAAAAGAACACAAGGCACAGTATGACTGGAGCATAAAAGGTATCGACGGGTGGCGTAGCACATAACCAACACTGACGGCGAACCTCAAGGCAGTACACAATTAAAATCACACCTCTTGACGCACAGGAGAAACGGCACTAAACACAACACTGATGTGGCACACTGACGATGATGAAAACAGAGGATCTGCCAGGCGCAAGGAGATAAGGGAGACCGGAAGAAGCGAGGGAGGGGAAGAGATGGGGGAGAAAAGCGGGGGACGCGCTGAGGAGGGCCAGGTAGGGAGGGATGTGGGAAGGGAAGAGGCAAGTATGGGGTGCAGGGTCTCGGGGGGGGGGGGGGGAAGGAGGAAAATCCGCTCTGAGAGAAGGAGGGAAGAGGAAAAAGGGGGCCCTGGGGAGGGGGGGGGGACAAGGCCAGGTTATAGTTGGAAGGAAGGGTAGATGTCACGGCAAAGTTCGTCATCCGCGAGGGGGAGGTGTTGGAAATTGCCCTGATGAAGGAGATGGAGGGTGTGGAGGTGGAGAGAGGGAGGGATACAGCGATAGAGGCGCGGCAATGGGCGGAGGGTGGAGAGGAAGGAGGAAACCAGAGGGTGGGGGGGATCAAGCCTGCGGACAATGTAAAGGATGCGGAGATGTTGGAGGAACAGGAGGAGGTGGGGGAAGGGGATCAGTTCATACAGGAGCTGTGTGGGGGAAGGAAGGCGGATACGGAAGGCAAGGCGGAGCGCATGGCGTTCAAGGATTTGGAGGGCCTTGTAAAAGCGGGTGGGGGCGGAGATCCAGCCAACGCTGGCATAACAGAGGATAGGACGGATGAGGGATTTGTAGGTGTGGAGGATGGTAGAAGGAAGCAATCCCCATGTCCGGCCAGAACGGCAACGTCAATTCTACTTGCATTTATATATTTATCGTGAATCCACTCAATCAATGAACTTTTGATAAGGTAACCTTACAAATACCAGCGTATACTTGTGTCCTGCAAAGCAGTATTAAGATCTCTGAATTTCAACCTTTTCTTTTCTCGTAAAATATGTACAGGGTGGTCCATTGATAGTGACCGGGGCAGATATCTCACGAAATAATCGTCAAACGAAAAAACTAAAAAGAACGAAACTTGTCTAGCTTGAAGGGGGAAACCAGATGGCGCTATGGTTGGCCCGCTAGATGGCGCTGCCATAGGTCCAACGGATATCGACTGCGAAAAATAGGGACCCCTATTTTTTATTACATATTCGTGTAGTACGTAAAGAAATATGAATGTTTTAGTTGGACCACTTTTTTCCCTTTGTGGTACATAGCGCTGTAATAGTCACAAACGTCTAAGTACGTGGTATCACGTAACATTCTGCCAGTGCGGACGGTATTTGCTTCGCGTTAAAATGGACATTTTACGAATTGCGGAAAACATCTCCGGCGGTACACCGCAAGGTTACCGCCCTTCGATAGTGCCATTTTCGCGCTAATCGAAGTGCTAGGGGTTCCAGGTGCCAGCCAGCCAGCAGCAGCAGCAGCAGCAGCAGTTCCCGGTCCCGGCCTGCAGCAGTGGTCCCGCAGCCAGCCAGCCAGCCAGCCAGCCAGCCAGCCCTCCGGTGGCAGCAGCAGTCCAGCCAGCAGCAGTCCAGCCAGCAGCAGTCCAGCCAGCAGCAGCAGCAGCAGCAGCAGCCGCCGCCGCCGCCCCGGCCCCGTCCGCGGCAGCAGCGTCCCTGCCTCTCGCCGTCGCCGTCGCCGTCGCCGTCGCCGTCGCCGTCGCCGTCCGTCGTCTCCCAGTGTGTGTCCTGTCCTTTTAGTGCTGTGTTTTTTCTTTCTTCTTCTTGTCGTCATGTCCGCCCCCACCACCACCGTCACTACTACCACCACCGCCATCGTGTATACGTCCCCTTCCGCCGCCTCCACCACTATCACTTGGTGTGCCCAGTCCCACCCCCCTCCTTCCATCCCTCCCCTCCTCTCTATCCCTTCGCCCTCGCTCTTTGTCGCCCCCTCTCCCGCCTCTTCCTCTCGCTCTGATCCTTTCCCCCCACTCCCCCAGCCTGTCACTGCAGCTCCGGCTAGGGTGGTGGCCCGTCGGGCCACTGCCCACGCCCAGCTCTCCCCGTCGTCATCGCCATCGCCATCACCACCGCCACCGCCGCCGCCACCACCGTCATCATCGTCACCATCACCATCACTGCCACATTCGCCTGCACCGTCAAAGTCACTATCTCCGGCGCCGACTGCTGCGTCCGTGCCGGGACCTGTCCCTTCCCACCACCTCCCCATCGTTCCCGTCCCTCCTGTCACCACCCGCCCATCTGCCGCTGTCAAACGCCCTAGTGGCGCCTCCACTTCCTCTGCTCCTAAAAAGGCTCCACCCCGCCCTCCATCCCCACCCCAAAATGCCATGGACGTCTCCCCACCAGGCCCCGCTCCCTCCTCCTCCTCCTCCCCATCCGGTCTCTACAAATATCTCCTGTCCCGTCCCGATCCTTCCTTCCTCGAGGCCCGGAATCTCTCCCTCCTCCTCCGCCAACATTTCCCTGGCGCCCCCATCTCTCTCCTTACTCCCAGACGGGATTCTGTTCTTATCTCCTCCCCCAGCCCAACCCTCCATACTGACATCCTCTCCCGCCTTCCCATCACCCGTTTTGGTCCTCATGCCTCCCTCACCCCTGCTCCCTCCCCATCTCCTACCCGCCAACCCCAACCCCTGCGTCGCCCGCCGACCCTCACCGCCGTGATCACTCGGCTTAGCCCGTCGATCACGGAGGCGGAGGTGCTGGCGGAGCTGAAGGCCCATCCCACCCTGGAGGTGCGGGCAGTCCGCCGCATTTTCAAAGCGACCGGCCCCACCCGCCTTATGCGGGTTTTCTCTGAGGACGCCCCCTCCATTGACCGTCTCCTGAAGGAGGGTGCCCTCCTCTTCAATCAGCGGTACAAAGTCGACCCCTCCCGTTCCCCCCCTCAATCCCTGCGCTGCCAGAGATGTCTGCGCTACAATGCACATCCAACAGCAGGGTGCCGCGAGGCCCCCACCTGCCCGCATTGTCGGCAAGCGCACTTCCTCCGGCAGTGCCCCAACCTCCAATCCCCTCCCTCCTGTAATACCTGCAGCCTCCCCCACCCCACCTACTCCCAAAAGTGTAAAGCCCGACCCTCTCCTACCACTCCTGAACTCACCGTACCTGTCCGTCCCCTGGACGCCCCCACCCCTCCTGGCAATTCCCTTCGTCCCCCCCGCACTGCTGAGGACATCATCAGGTTCCTCACCATTGTCCTCCAAAACGTCCATCCCTTTCAGCGCCCCCACACCTTACAACAGATCTCCCTCGCCGCCCGTTCCATATTCCACCTTAAAATGTACGCCACCTTTTCCAATAACCAGGCCCATTTCACCTTCTCCCGCCTTGACACCCTCGTATAAGTCCTTATCATGGCGCGACAGCATCGTATCCTTTTCAACAATATCCGCTCCCTTCCCGCCAACAAGAACCTCTTCCTGCACACCCTTGCTACCCACTGTGTGGATGCCTTCCTCCTCAATGAAACCTTCCTCCAACCCCACCACTCCATCCACACCTCCCCCTATCTCCTCCACCGCTCCGATAATCCCCTCCCAGTTGCGCGTGGCGGAGTTGCCATTGGCCACCACCGCCAGATCCCCGTTCGGCTCCAGCCTCTCCTTCCCGACCCCACCGAACACCTGATCCTTAGTCTCTTCTTCCCTGGCCTTACCATTACCTGTGCCACCATCTATGTCCGCCCCAACGCCCCTCTTCCTTTCGACTTCCTCTCCCACATCGACCGTACCTTCTCCTCCTATGTGATCGCCGCCGACCTCAACATCCATAGTCGCTCCGCTGCCCAATTACGGCGGTGGCATCGGTTCCTCTCCTCCCTTCAAGGCGACCTCATCCCCATCCCCCAGCACACCCGTCCCGAATCCAACTCCACTCCCGATGTTATCCTCTCCTCCCCCAACCTCCTTGGTCGCATTACGGTGGATGTCCTGGAGCCTATTGGTAGCGACCATCTCCCTGTCCTCCTCACCGTTTCAGACGGCCGTCGCCCCCGCCCCGACCCTCGTCATGACCCTCCCCCTAAGTACATCCATGACTATTCCCGTGCCAACTGGAATGCCTACCGGAATACCCTCTCCACTCAGGTCGATAGCCACCCTCTCGCCTACCGCCGTCCCGATGATGTCACCCATGCCGCCTCCTTTCTCCAGCAGACCTTGTCTGAGGCCGTGGAGGCCCACGTCCCTACTGTTGCCATCCACCCCCACCGTCCTCCCTTACCACCACAGGCCGTCCTCCTCCTCCGTGAATCCCGTCGTCTCTACTGTGCCTTCCTCCGCACGCGTGACCCGGACACCCTACGACGCCACCGGCAACTACAGCGACACATTCGAAATTTGCTCGCGGCCAAGAAACGCCGGGACTGGCGACAGACATGCACCCGTTTAAATGCTACCCTCCCTGTAAACTCGTCCAAGTTCTGGACCGCCTTCCATCGCCTTACCGGAACTAAACCCTCCCCCTACTATCCTCTTCTCCACGATGATCACCCCTTCCCTGACGCCCTTAGTAAGGCCAATCACTTTGCCTCCTACCTGTCCGATGTGTTTTCCATCCCTGATGATCCCCAGTTCGATTACTCCCTCTTCCCAGATATCCGCGATCGAACTGACACCTCTGTCCCTCCCCTCGCTCCTGGTTTCCAGTACTTGGACAACATTCCACACACGGACCTTAATGCCCCCATCACCACACAGGATCTCATCAATACACTCCGCACCAAACGCAACACCGCTCCTGGTCACGATAGCGTCACCTACCGTCACCTTCGTGAAGCTCCTGTCTCTTTTCTCTCCACCCTGGCCCGGCTCTACAATGTAGTCCTGTCCACCGGTTACTACCCCGACCTGTGGAAAACCTCCCGTATCCTCATGTTCCTCAAACCTGGCAAACCGCCGTCCGCCGCCTCCTCCTACCGTCCCATCAGCCTTACCTCGGTCTTCAGCAAGGTCCTGGAATCTATCCTCACCCACCGCATCCACCAGCATCTCCGCCAGCACCGCCTCCTCCCCGTTACCCAGTGTGGCTTTCGGCCGTCCTTCTCTTCCGACGATCTTCTCCTTCACCTCACTCATCTCCTTTCCGAACAGCTCAATTCCCGTCGCTCCGCAATCTTCCTCTCTCTTGACCTCGAACGCGCATATGACCGCGTATGGCATTCCGGTCTCCTCTTCAAGCTCCAAACCTTCGCCCTTCCCATTAACTACGTTCGTCTGATCGGTTCCCTTCTCTCCCGCCGTCCTTCCCATGTCACCATCCATAATACCGATTCCTACACCTTTTTCCCCTCCGCCGGTGTGCCCCGAGGCCTCTCCCCCCTTCTGTACCTGTTGTACACGGCGGATATGCCGCCGCCGTCACCCCCCGTCCACCTTCTCCAGTTTGCCGATGACACCGCCTTCCTTGCCCTTGCCCCCACCCTGCAACGCTCCCAACACCTTCTCCAATCCCATCTTGACCGGTTCACCGCTTGGTGCAACCAGTGGTTGCTCAAGGTCAATCCTTCCAAAACTCAGACGATCATTGTAGGCAAAACCACTCCCTCCTTCCGCCTCCTTGATTTCTATCTCACCGTTTATGGCCATCCCATCGCTCTCACCCCCACCCTTAAGTACCTTGGCGTCACCCTCGACCGTCGCCTATCCTGGACTCCCCATCTCCAGACAATCCAAGCCAAGGCACGTTCCCGACTCCGTCTCCTCAAGCTCCTTTCCGGCCGAACGTGGGGTCTGGACCCCTCCACCATCCTCCACACCTATAAGTCCCTTATCCGCCCTATCCTCTGTTACGCCCATCCAGCCTGGATCTCCGCCCCCCCTTCCTTTTATAAATCCCTCCAAATCCTTGAACGCCATGCTCTCCGTCTTGCCTATCGCATCCGTCTCCCTTCCCCCACGCGGATCCTGTATGACCTTATCCCCTTCCCCCACCTCCTCCTCTTCCTCGAAAGGATACGAATCCTATACACCTCCCGTAAACTCGATCCACCTCACCCGCTCGTCTCCCCGATCCTCTCCCACCCCCGCCCACTGCCGCGCCTGTACTCTCATGTCCCACCCGGTCTCCATCTCTCCACCCTCCTTACCCTCTCCCAAGGTGGCTTCCGCCAGCTCCCCCTCCCTGATGATGTCCTCCTCCCCTGCATCTACCCCTCCTATCAACTTTGATCCTCCCCCCCCCCCTCCTGTGTCCTTTCCTTCAGGCACCCTCCCTCCCCCCCCCTTTTCCCTTCCCTTCTCTTTCCTTTCCCCCCTCCCTCCTACCCTCTCCTCCGGGCTTCACTCCCCCTTCCTCCCTCCCCCTCTCTCCTTTGCCCATGGCATCTCTGCTCTCCCCTCTCCCATTTCCCCTTCCTCCTCCTCCACCTCCTCTCTTGGCAGGTCCCCGGACTCGTACACGCTGAGTGGACATTCGCGCGCCGGAGATCATCGCCATCAGTGTCTCGTGAGTGCCGTCGTGTTTCGTGTTCAGTGTTCCCGTCATACTCCATCGTTCACCTGTGCCATCGCCATCTTCAGTGTTAGTGCGTCGTGACAACAGTTTGTAGTGAATTCTCGTCAAGTGTGAACGGCTCCGTGTTTGTCTTTATGTGTCTACTGTTTTATTACTCACCGTTATGTCACATTTGTGTATTCTTTCTGTTCTTTCTTTATCTCCTCTACGGCTGAAGAGCGGCGTACCATGCTGCTGACAGCCTGCCTGTTTGTACGGGTTTGAAAATACCAATAAAGAAAAAAAAAAATTGCGGAAAAGATCGACATCGTGTTGATAACTGGCTATTGTGATCAAAATGCACAACGGGCGTGTGCTATGTATGCTGCTCGGTATCCTGGACGACATCATCCAAGTGTCCGGACCGTTCACCGGAATGTTACGCTATTTAAGGAAACAGGAAGTGTTTAGCCACATGTGAAACGTCAACCACGACGTGCAACAAATGATGATGCCCAAGTAGATGTTTTAGCTACTGTCGCGGCTAATCCGCACATCAGTAGCAGACAAATTGCGCGAGAATCGGGAATCTAAAAACCGTCGGCGTTGAGAATGCTACATCAACATCGACTGCATCCGTACCATATTTCTATGCACCAGGAATCGCATGGTGACGATTTTGAACGTCGTGTACAGTTCAGTCACTGGGCACAAGAGAAATTACGGGACGATGACAGATTTTTTGCACGCGTTCCATTTAGCGACGAAGCGTCATTCACAAACAGCGGTAACGTAAACCGGTATAGTATGCACTATTGGGCAACGGAAAATCCACGATGGCTGCGACAAGTAGAACATCAGCGACCTTGGCGGGTTAATGTATGGTGCGGCATTATGGGAGGAGGGATAATTGGGCCCCATTTTATCGATGGCAATCTAAATGGTGCAATGTATGCTGATTTCCTACGTAATGGTTCAAACGGCTCTGAGCGCTATGGGACTTAACTTCTGAGGTCACCAGTCCCCTAGAACTTAGAACTACTTAAACCTAAGTAACCTAAGGACATCACACACATCCATGCCTGAGGCAGTATTCGAACCTGCGACCGTAGCGGTTGCGCGGTTCCAGACTGAAGCGCCTAGAACCGCTCGGCCAGTCCGGCAGGCCCTACGTAATGTTCTACCGATGTTACTACAAGATGTTTCACTGCATGACAGAATGGCGATGTACTTCCAACATGATGGATGTCCGGCACATAGCTCGCGTGCGTTTGAAGCGGTATTGAACAGCATATTTCATGACAGGTGGATTGGTCGTCGAAGCACCATACCATGGCCCGCACGTTCACCGTATCTGACGTCCCCGGATTTCTTTCTGTGGTGAGAGTTGAAGGATATTTGCTATCGTGATCCATCAACAACGCCTGACAACATGCGTCAGCGCATTCTCAATGCATGTGCGAACATTACGGAAGGCGAACTACTCGCTGTTGACAGGATTGTCGTTACACGTATTGCCAAATGCATTGAGGTTGACGGACATTATTTTGAGCATTTATTGCATTAATGTGGTATTTACAGGTAATCACGTTGTAACAGCATGCGTTTTCAGAAATGATAAGGTCACAAAGATACATGCATCACATTGGAACAACCGAAATAAAATGTTCAAACGTACCTACGTTCTGTATTTTAATTTAAAAAACCTACCTGTTACCAAATGTTCATCTAAAATTGTGTGCCATATGTTTGTGACTATTACAGCACCATCTATCACAAAGCGAAAAAAGTGGTCCAACTAAAACATTCATATTTCTTTACGTACTACACAAACATGTAATAAAAAAAATAGGGATTCCTATTTAAAAAATCGAAGTTGGCATCGGTTTGACCTATGGCAGCGCCATCTAGCGGGCCAACCATAGCGCCATCTGGTTTCCCACTTTAAGCTAGACAAGTTTCGTTCTTTGTAGAAGGCCTTCCCTTCTCGACACACACACCAACCATTACCAAACCACTTCAACAAAACGTATAACAACCCAATTACCTCTGGGCGAGCCGCGACCACTAATCCCACAACACGGACAGGATAACGGTTCCACAGGTTCCCAAAAACCCTGCATCTACAATCTACTTCTCTCTCTAACCAGGCTCATGGTGGATTTACCACAACAAACTTTACGACCGAAACTGTCCACAAGACGACAATCAATTGACAGCTCGTGCACCTAAATTCGCTTGAACTACTGTATCACCAGCGACTATACAGAAAATCCCACAGAATCTCTGTGTATTCCGTTGCTCAGCGTTGGGAGGAAACAACCGTCGCAGCCACGTACACTCCTGGAAATTGAAATAAGAACACCGTGAATTCATTGTCCCAGGAAGGGGAAACTTTATTGACACATTCCTGGGGTCAGATACATCACATGATCACACTGACAGAACCACAGGCACATAGACACAGGCAACAGAGCATGCACAATGTCGGCACTAGTACAGTGTATATCCACCTTTCGCAGCAATGCAGGCTGCTATTCTCCCATGGAGACGATCGTAGAGATGCTGGATGTAGTCCTGTGGAACGGCTTGCCATGCCATTTCCACCTGGCGCCTCAGTTGGACCAGCGTTCGTGCTGGACGTGCAGACCGCGTGAGACGACGCTTCATCCAGTCCCAAACATGCTCAATGGGGGACAGATCCGGAGATCTTGCTGGCCAGGGTAGTTGACTTACACCTTCTAGAGCACGTTGGGCGGCACGGGATACATGCGGACGTGCATTGTCCTGTTGGGACAGCAAGTTCCCTTGCCGGTCTAGGAATGGTAGAACGATGGGTTCGATGACGGTTTGGATGTACCGTGCACTATTCAGTGTCCCCTCGACGATCACCAGTGGTGTACGGCCACTGTAGGAGATCGCTCCCCACACCATGATGCCGGGTGTTGGCCCTGTGTGCCTCAGTCGTATGTAGTCCTGATTGTGGCGCTCACCTGCACGGCGCCAAACACGCATGCGACCATCATTGGCACCAAGGCAGAAGCGACTCTCATCGCTGAAGACGACACGTCTCCATTCGTCCCTCCATTCACGCCTGTCGCGACACCACTGGAGGCGGGAAGCACGATGTTGGGGCGTGAGCGGAAGACGGCCTAACGGTGTGCGGGACCGTAGCCCAGATTCATGGAGACGGTTGCGAATGGTCCTCGCCGATACCCCAGGAGCAAGAGTGTCCCTAATTTGCTGGGAAGTGGCGGTGCGGTTCCCTACGGCACTGCGTAGGATCCTACGGTCTTGGCGTGCATCCGTGCGTCGCTGCGGTCCGGTCCCAGGTCGACGGGCACGTGCACCTTCCGCCGACCACTGGCGACAACATCGATGTACTGTGGAGACCTCACGCCCCACGTGTTGAGCAATTCGGCGGTACGTCCACCCGGCCTCCCGCATGCCCACTATACGCCCTCGCTCAAAGTCCGTCAACTGCACATACGGTTCACGTCCACGCTGTCGCGGCATGCTACCAGTGTTAAAGACTGCGATGGAGCTCCGTATGCCACGGCAAACTGGCTGACACTGACGGCGGCGGTGCACAAATGCTGCGCAGCTAGCGCCATTCGACGGCCAACACCGCGGTTCCTGGTGTGTCCGCTGTGCCGTGCGTGTGATCATTGCTTGTACAGCCCTCTCGCAGTGTCCGGAGCAAGTATGGTGGGTCTGACACACCGGTGTCAATGTGTTCTTTTTTCCATTTCCAGGAGTGTATATGAGCAGTGGCCTAGCAGACTAAATAGCCACGCGTATTCCTTTTCCTTTTCATTTTCTGCAATTTTATATTTTCTCTTTACATCAGTTAAATTCAGTCTCTCCTCTGATAGCCAAAGATTTCTACTAGACCTTGACTTTTTACATATTTGATCCTCTGCTGGGTTCACTGTTTCACCCGTGAATGCTACCCAGTTTCTAGTCCATTCCTTTCCCTTGTTTCTGTCTATTGTTGTCTAATGCTCCCTACGAAACTGTCAACAAGCTGTGGTTCTTTCAACGTATCCACATCCCACCCCTCTAATTTCCTACGTTTATACAATTTGTTCAGTTTTAATCTATATTTGATATCCACCAAATGGTGGGAATGTCTCAGAGTTTAAAATATGGTTCCGAAATCTCTCTTACAATTATACACATTTCAAAAAACATTTTGCATCACCCCAGTTCTCAGAACTCCTGAAGATAGACGTTGCTGTGAGTATTGTATCACTGACACCGTTCCTTTGACTGTTCAGAGATGTCACTAAACGCGCCCAAAGATGTAAACAACCATGCATGAGCAGTGCCTATTAGACGGAGTGGGTCCGACAGCTGATCAGTTCCAGTCATTCCACCAGGAAGGAGGTACACGGCTCGTGTTGCCTGTAGTTCAATCATGCCTAGACGGTCAAGGGCCAGGAAGGGCTCTCAGAAAGGGAAGTATCCAGGCCTCTCGGAGTGAACCAAATCGATGTTGTTCGGAGATGAAGGAGATACAGAGAGACAGGAACTGTCGATGACATGCCTCGCTCAGGCCGCCCAACGGCTACTACTGCCTTGGATGACCTCTATCTACGAATTATGGCTCGTAGAAAACCTGACAGCAACGCCACCATGTTGAATGATGCTTTTCGTGCAGCCACAGGACGTCGTGTTACGACTCAAACTGTGCGCAATAGGATGCATGATGCGCAACTTCACTCCCGACGTCCATGGCGACGTCGATCTTTGCAACCATGACACCATGCAGCGCGGTACAGATGGGCCCAACAACATGCCGAATGCGCCGCTCAGGATAGGCATCAGGTTCTCTTCACCTATGAGAGTCGCATATACCTTCAACCAGACGATAGTCGGAGATGTGTTTGGAGGCAACTCGGTCAGGCTGAACGCCTTAGATACATTGTCCATAGAGTGCAGGATGGTTCCATGCTGTATTAGGGTGGCTTTTCGTGGGGCCGACGTACGCCACTGGTTACCATGGAAGGCGTTGTAACGGCTGTACGATACGTGAATGCTTTCCCCCGACCGATAGTGCAACCATATCGGCAGCATATTGGCGAGGCATTCGTCTTCACGGACGACAATTCGCGCCCCCATCGTGGACATCTTGTGAATGCCTTCCTTCAGGATAACGACATCTCTCAACTGGAGTGGCCCGCATGTTCTCCAGACATGAACCCTGTCGAACATGCCCGGGATAGTTTGAAAAGGGCTGTTTATGAACGACGTGACCCACCAGGCACTCTGAGGGATTTACGCCGAATCGCCGTTGAGGAGTGGGACAATTTCGACAACAGTGCCTTGATGAAGTTGTGGATAGTATGCCACGACGAATACAGGCATGCATCAATGCAAGAAGACGTGTTACTTGGTGTTAAGGGTACCAGTGTGTACAGCAATCTGGACCACCACCTCTGAAGGTCTCGTTGTATGATGGTACAACATGCAATGTGTGGTTTTCATGGGCAATAAAAAGGGCGGAAATCGGAAATGATGTTTATGTTGATCTCTATTCCAATTTTGTGTACAGTTTCCGGAACTTTCGGAACCGAGGTGATGCAAAACTTTTTTTGAGGACTCTTTCATGTTCACAACCATCTTTATGATTCTTAAACCAACTGTGGCGGGCTAGTTCCATTTTCATACCTTTCCCCCAGTTTATAGTTTCCGACTACCTTACCTTGTCTTTCTTTTCCAAATATTGAATTCCAGTCTGGACTGTGCGGAGGTTCGAGTCCTCCCTCGGGCATGGGAGTGTGTGTTTGTCCTTAGGATAATTTAGGTTAAGTAGTGTGTAAGCTTAGGGACTGACGACCATAGCAGTTAAGTACCATAAGATTTCACACGCATTTGAACATTTGAATTCCAGTCCCTTGTCACAACTAAATTTTCCATCTATTAAGTATCTGAGTAAGTTCTTTTATCTCATCTTACATTCTTCCAATCGCTTCATCACCTGATACGCTAGCTGGCATATAAACTTGTTTCGATGGTGGTTGTCGACTTCGTATCTGTCTCCGCTACGATAACATTTTCACTGTACCATTGTGCTCTTCATAGAAGCTTACCAGCATTTCTGTTTTATTATTTATTATTAAAGCTATTCCCGTATTAGCCCTGTTTGATTTTGTTTTTATGAACCTGTGCTCACCTGAACAGAAGTCCTGTTATTTCTGCAATCGAACTTCACTTATTGCCAGTCTATCTAACTTTAACCTACCCATTTCCCTTTTAAACTTTCTAACATGCCTGCCTGATTAAGATATGTAACAGTCCACGCTCAGACCCGTAGAATGCCAGTTTTCTTCTTTCTGATGACGATTTCCTCCTGAGCTGTCTCCGTCCCTATCTTCCTACCGGAATATTTTGTCCAAGAAGATGCCAACATTATTTACCATACAGAGATCTGAATGCCATCGGGAAAAATAACGGCTGTAGATTCACTTTGCTTTCAGCAGTTCGCAGTATCCCTCTCGGCAAGGTCCGTGGTTCACGGCCGTGTGCTCCGCTTCTAGTCACCCCGTAGTCGACAGTAAAATACCTATACTTAGATTATATGATGGTTCTCCTCCAGAACAGGCCGTGAAGCCTCAATGGTACCGACCGGCTTCCGTGTCATCCTGAGCCCACAGTCGTCACTGGATGCGGATATGGAAGGGCATGTGGTCAACACACCGCTCTCCCGGCCGTATGTCAGTTTCCGAGATCGGAGACGCTATTCTCAATCAAGTAGCTCCTCAGTGTGCCTCACAAGGGCTCGTCAGACCGGATGGTCACCCACCCAAGCGCTAGCCCAGCCCGACAGTGCTTAACTTCGGTGATCTGACGGGAACCGGTGTTACCACTGCGACAAAGCCGTTGGCTTGTGGTTTTACTTAGATTTTAAAGTGGAAAGTGATTTAACCCTGTGATCTTTCCAGTTTCTTGGTGCTTATTTAGTGCGATTTGTTCTTATTTAGCGCTATTTGGCTATTCTATTTATTTCTGCGGATTCAGTAGCATTTAATCTACAGGCGTTAATTTTTAGGATGTTTATTTTGAAATCTATTTTAAACAATGTATTGTATTCTTTACTCACGTTAGGTGTGTTCTGTATTTCCTTCCAGTCTAAATTTCACAAATATATCTTGAAATCCTCAATTTCGTCATTGCCTTGGCCTCAACATTTGCTCACATCTAGTCCCTTCCTTTCTTCGTTTGTTTACCAGTTTGGCCGTGATTGCTTAATAATTACTGAAAGTATTTTAAATACGTCTTTGTCACCAAACGCGTTTCATTTATGTAAATAAAACATCATCAGTGGTATGTAATGGAAGTTATTTACAATTTCTCTTGGTTTTCAGATAAAAAAACCAATTCCCTAGAAAATTTATTACTTGTGGTATTTCACGCCTAGTTCTCGCTTATACGAGAAAGCGCCGCCTGCTTGCACCTTTTTCGACATCTACATGGATACTCTGCAAATCACATTTAAGTGCACAGCAGAGGCTTCGTCGAACCGCCTTCACAATAATTCTCTATTATTGCAATGTCGCAGAGCGCGCGGAATAAATGAACACCAATTTCTTTCAGTGCGAGATCTGATTCCCCTAATTTTAAGATGATGATCGTTTCTCCCTCTGCAGGTCAGAGTTAACAAAATATTTTCGTTTTCGGAGGAGAAAGCTGGTGACTGAAATTTCGTGAGAACATTCCACCTCAACGAAAAATGCTTTTGTTTTAATTATGTCCGCCCAAAATCTTGTATCATGTCCGTGACACTGTCTCCCATATTTCTCAATAATACAAAATATGCTGCTCTTCCTTGAACTTTCTGGATATACTGATTGAATCCTGTCTGGTATGGGTCCTAGATTTCGCAGCAGCAGTGCAAAAGAGGACGGACAAGCGTAGTGTAGGCAGTGTCTGTAGTAAATCTGTTACATTATCTAAGTGTTCTGTTAATAAAACGCAGTCTTTGGTTTTCCTTCCCCACGACATTATCTATATATTCTTTCCAATTTAAGTTGTTCATAATTGTAATTCCTAGATGTTTAGCTGAATTCACGGCCTTTAGGTTTGATTGATTTATCGTGTAACCGAAGTTAAGCGGATTCCTTTTGGCTCTTATGTCGATGACCTCACACTTTTCATTATCTAAACTCAATTTCAAACTTTTACACCACACAGATAACTTGCCTATATAGTTTTGCATTTGGCTTTGATCTTCTGACGAGTTTACTAGGCTATAATCGACAGCATCATCTGCAAAAAACCTAAGATGGCTACTGAGATTGTCTCCTAAATAGTTTATATAGATAAGAAACAGCAGAGAGCCTATAACACTACCTTGCGGAACGCTAGAACTCATTTCTGTTTTACTCGATGACTTTGTGTCAGTTACTACGAAGTGTGACCTCTCTGACAGGAAATCACGAATCCAGTCACATAACTGAGACGTTATTCCATAAGCACGCAATTTCACTACAAGCCGCCCGTGTGCCAGAAGCCTTCTGGAAATCTAGAAATACGAAATAAATTTGAAATCACTTGGCAATAGCATTCAACACTTCGTGTGAGTAAAGAGTTAGTTGTGTTTCACAATAACGATATTTTCTAAATCCATGTTGATTGTGTGCAATAGACCATTCTCTTCGAGGTAATTCGTAATGTTCGAATACAATATACGTTCCAAAGCCGTGCTGCATATTGACTTTAATGATTTGGACCTGTAATTCAGTGGATTACTCCTGCTGCCTTTCTTGAATATTGGTGGGACCTGTGCGACTTTCCATTCTTTGGGTACGGATATTCCGTCGAGCTAGCTGTTTTAAATGATTGTTAATTATAGAGCTGTTGCATTAGCATACTCTGAAAGGAGTATTCCTTCATTTGGCAGTGTCTATCCTGGCCTAGTCCCACATTGCCTTGCAAAAGTATGCATTTCTTGATGTGAAGCACAACATGATGTACACCACTACTGATTGCATATGTCTGGCTAAATATGTCACGTGTGGATTGTAGAAGGTTAACAACATTACCGCTATTTTTCCTTTCATCTAAAAAGTTCTCTTCCTCTGCGATTCGTCGTATGTAAGTTATGTCGTTTAATTATGTTACTATGCATTTATTTCATGTGAAAGAGAAACGAAGGAGTAGTGATGGAGTTGGATTTCTAAATGGTGAGAAGATGGGAGAGAGCCGGGAGAGGAGGGCCAAGATGCGTGAACAGCGAATCCAAGTCAGTGGAACGAGTAAGTTGGAGGAAAAGGGGTGAGGAGCAAGAGTTGAAATGAAAGGGGGGAGAGGTAGAGTGAGAGTGAGGAATGCTAAAGAAAAAATGTTTTTTTCTCATTACGTTATTTTTAAAAGCTTTGAAATAATTTTTCGTTTCCAATATTTTTCAGAACATTGAGTAACTTTTTAATTTTTGTTTTGTTATGTGTATAAACAACTTGACTTGAAACTTAACTAATCTTTGTCATGTTCATACGTTTCACTATTGTGTTTGTATTGTGGTATTCCTGTTCATGGTGATCTGTAAATATTGAGTGGTTTCTACCGTATTTCCATGCTCTGATGTATTCTTTCAAAATCAAATGTGAGTGAAATCTTATGGGACTTTAACTGCTAAGGTCATCAGTCCCTAAGCTTACACACTACTTAACCTAAATTATAATAAGGACAAACACACACACACACACACATGCCCGAGGGAGGACTCGAACCTGCGCCGGGATAAGCCGCACAGTCCATGACTGCATCGCGTTAGACCGCTCGGCTAGTCTCGCGCGGCTGATGTATTTTTTACACCTTGTGCTAAATGTCATGTCAGTCATCACAATGTAGATTCTTTCACGGTCCCTGGAACTGAGCTGGTAGATATCAAATTGTTGGTATCTGTCTGGTTTTGTCTTCAGTTCAAGGATGTGTTTCTGTAATTACTTATTTGTTTTTTAGGCAACGTTTTTTGAATATATTACCTATTTTGTATGTGAGTTTGCTGTGGTAGGTCATTGTACGCCACTTTCTTGTGACGATGGTGTTTGTATGTGTTGATGTGATTTGGTTTGTTTGTTTTATTATTTATGTCGTTATTTTTCTGTTACGTTTATCTGCTAATGTGTCTTTTTTTAATGTTATCATCTTTATAGCGGTAATGAGAAGCGTATAGTTGAATCTGATTGCGTTTGTTTGGCATGTATCTGACCGCAGCTTGTTTGAACTTGCATTTATTATTGTTTGTTGTTATGGATTTTCTGCGTTCCGTTCTATAGGTCTTAATAACTGCTGTGCAAGTCCAAATGCAACATAATTTTGGCTTGAGAAAAGGAGGTAAATGATACGCATATCTGTCTCAGAAGGACTTCAAAAACCAGCTATGTTTCTATTAACACAGAGCAATACTTCACTAGGCTAATTGATGTGAGTGATTCTTTGTATTTTAATTACTCCTTGTTTTTCCTGTTTCAGTCAGGTGCAAGGGACCCCTTAAACTCGGTGGTCCAGTCCAGCGCCTGGGTTGCCTCAGCCTAGTTCGCCCCTGCTTGAGGAATATTTCAGGCCATCTAATAAACTGTGATGGGTGATGTACAACAGACTTTATATCGTGTGGCAAATCAACCAACGTCTTAGAATATTACCAACTTTTGCAACAGCGGTAGTCAATCTTCTATATTATCTTCATAATTTTGTTCTGGAGTTGTGATTTTTTTTTTAACCTGAAATATTCTCGTTAATTTCAAAATGTGGAAACTGCATTCTTTGGGTAAGAAAAGTCCAACACATGTGATTTTTCAGAGATGTCGTACGAATATGGTACGTTAACAAGCTATTCCATGTACACAAAGTATTTAGCAGACTCGATTTTATTTCTTCTTCAAAAGATATGCACATTTGCTGACGTAACCGTAACATACGGGAGATAGTACTGCCACAAGAGACCCACTAGCAGTAGTTAAATAAATACGTGTGTTCGGTTCCTATACCCCCGTACAATGTTTTGACAGATCTTGCTCATAACTGGCCAAATTTCCTTTTATACAATATTCGACCGACAAGACTAGATTCAGCGGAGGGCACAAATAGTTTGCTGTGAGTACTTCTCTTTGAAAGACTCAGTGCATCTTCACTGAATCTAGAACATTGTTTGGAATAGCAACCAACAAAAGCAGCCAGACATCCAGCTACAACAGTCTGTAGTATCACCAAACCACTTTTCCCACTCCACTTATTTTCATTCTTTAAAGTGTTTAGTATCTCGGACAAGAATTGAGCTTTTGCGGTTGCAGTTATGTTCTTACAAAAGAGACAATTCCCCACAACACAATTACCATGTAAGATCAAGTGTGCACCCTTGTTATTAAATATGGCCTTAAGGAGCTGAAACAAATTTTCTTTCTCTTTTTCAAATATTTGTGCCATTTAACATAGTTTTCTCGTCAAATCGCCAATTGTGAATTTTAATAACTGTGGGATAATATACGCGTGTTTGTTGTTGAAGAGAAAAATATCAATTGTGTTTTTTAAACTAAAGGAGAAACAGAACTGAATATTATCTAATATCACAGCAACTCAACCCCTCAGTCTCACTACTAAAGACTTTAATATAAGAGAATTATATCTTTGAACATAGCTGCTAAGGTTCAGTGACCGTGTCAGAATTATATTGGAACAAATAAGCCCTCGGTCACAAATATTAAGTCAAAATTGACCAGGTTTCGACGCTGCTATGAGCGTCGTCTTCAGAATTAAACTAACTGTTCTAAAACATATTAGGTATATAATACGTTAATGAAATTAAAGTTTGTACTGACTGGAAAGAGATGCAGTACTTACAAGTATGTTACCTTCTCTACTAATAATAATTTGAAGAGAAACTTCATTCATAATTTGAAATCCATTCACTCCCCTACAGAAAGTTCTGGCGTTTATAATATCATCTGTGATACCTGCTCCTCCTATTATATAGGGCAAATTGAACGTGCTTTCACCATCAGATATAAAGAACATCTTTTGAGAAAGAACGGCACTAGTCCCCCAAATTCATCCTTTGCCGATCATCTCTTAATTACTGGACACGTGCCTAAAGCCATAGGCGATAGCAATATTCTGCATACCGAAAAGAAGGGGCGTAGGTTAGATGTTTGAGAGGAATTGGAGATTTTCAAACATCTCTCTCGTCATGATGGCCTCATTCTCAACGAACAGCTGCAGCTGCGAAATAAAAACTTTTTCGACTGTATAAAGCCATTGCTTGATCTTTGATTCAGATTTCCTCATGCAGTTTACCGAAATGTTGTTTTTCTGTTACATCTTTGCCGTTTTCTGGAATGTCATAACTGACGTTTTTTACGTTACAAAATATATCTCTGTTTAAAGCAGATAAATATATAACTTCATCCTATTATTATTAGTGCTTACGTTATGTCTGAATCAACTGCATCACAATTTCATGTGTCTAAGTTTGAATGTACAGCAGCCTAGTTGTTTCTGCGGCTACTAGATGGCGCTTGTAGCAACACCACGTTTACTTGCCCACACTTTCTAACGTGGGAACCTCAGTTTTGTTGCAACCCTTGTTCACTCAAGTACGAGCAGCCCTTAGCGGCTCGCCATCTTATTTACAACTATTCATGACGTCGCCTTTCCGGCTTAGATTTTTTAAAATGTGACTTGTAAGTGCTGCATCTCTTTCCAGTCAGTACAAACTTTAATTTTATTAATTTATTTTGTACCTAATATGTTTTAGAACAGCTAGTTTAATTCTGAAGACGACGCTCATAGTAGCGTCGAAACCTGGTCAATTTTGACTTAATATTTGTGACCGATGGCTTATTTGTTCTAATATAAGAATTATATCTGTTTCGTCTACTACAATAACTGCAGTATCACGTTACAGTCAGGGAATATTCATCTATTTCCGATCATGAGCGTGCAATGTGCTCAAAACAATTTCAACTCGTTCCACAGAGTTAAACTACACTACGCGCAAATGATATGTTGGAATAAGGATTTTCGAATACTTTGTTTTTTAACAGTGACTTACTTTCTTCTGTCACCGGATTTCAATTCAAATTGCATTTGAGATGCTTTAACAAATGCAATTAATACTGAAGTCCACACAGTCTCCTATAATTATATTTATCAGAGAAGTAAAATTAACGTACTAACGGTTGTCGTAGGCGAACAGCTACAATAATACGGCAGAATTTGTTAAGTTCGGGCTTAAATACACAGAGTGTTTCGATGTCCTTGCATTAAACGTCTAGGCGTGATCGATCACCTCATGGGGAACAGCTTCTGATAGACACAAATATTTGCTTTCGCTTTCCGCAGACAGTCATTCGTCTGCCTTGGGACGACGAGATGTCACCGAAATAGCAGGATCAACTAATCAGCTCTACTGCATCTGCATACTGCTTACCCCAGTAAACTGATACAGTGATTTTACGACCTATACCTTTTCAGGGGGAGCAGGCGTCTGGATTATAAACACTACTCATTGTATAGATAGGTCGCAGAGTGTCTAAGGTCTGCTGCGTCGCACGGGCGTAGCCAGTGATATGATAACACATGGCGTTACTGGGAAGAGTCAGCGAACATTTTAACTCTCACGAAAGTTGTTCCTCATTACGTAACCTGTCACACCAAGAAGTTTGATGCAAAGACTTTGATTACTCGGTATGCATCACCAGTAACCTGTAAAATGTAAGATATTAGCTTGCTCCCTTCATTTGGCGAGCGGAAGTTGCTAGTTTTGTGTACAGGGTATAGTGCCTTTAAAACGTACTCTCATCCCTACTTTAACCCTCATTAGTCAAGAATTTTCCTGGTCATGGTCCTCCCTCCTATCATTCTACCACTGCACTAAAGTTTGTGACTAGACGAATTATTTCCCATAATTGACCATTTTTGGTCTTCATTGGGCTATTACGCCACCGGCTTCGTCGGTTGCTTCGTTACCATTATTAATTTAATCTTTCCTGTGATACTATTGACAGAAAAAAGAATTCTGTAAACGTTATGCGTAAGCTCATTACGTTTACATTTCGATCTCCATTCAACGCCTACAGACGCAATGGTTTCGCAGTGTGAAGTCCAGACAAACAAAACAACTTGTCAATTTTATGCTGTTAATATCAATACAGTTATGAGGTAATTTTACACTAAAGTCAATTTTACAATTTTTAAGTGTACGACTAAGGTGATGGCATAATAACAGCCCAGTCAATGAGCAAAAAAGGTCGAATATGGGAAATAACTCGTGTAGTGACAAATTTTTGTACAGTGGTATTGTGATAGTAGGAACTGCCTTGAACAACATACTGAAAATCCTGACCGGTGGAGCGTGAACGTCGGATTGGGTATGCATTTGAAGGCCACATTCGTACGTTTTTCTTGAATAACTCTAAAACGGTGATCTGTACCGAAAACGTGACCCCATAGAGAATTAAACTACGTTAAATTTGCTATAAAGGTCACATTCATTCTGTCTCCAAGACCAATACTTTCCACCGAGAGAGCGAGAGAATTCTGAAGATCTCGCACACCGCGCATGCGCTGTAACTTAGGTTGTCTTTGTGGGTCCATTTGTGGTAGTTGATGGGCCACATGTGTTTTGTATGAAACTGTACGTGTAGACGTCCTCTGCACCGCTGTGGTACTTTGCAAACAATTATATCTGCGATTGCACGCAGTTAAAGCTTCAAGTGTGGCAGTATGGCTCACTTGGTTTAGTTACGAGTGTTTACTAAGCTCAGATGCAGGCCTGGACGCTCAGCTTTCAACTGAGACGAGTAGTTGTTCGATACACAGACTGAGATTAAGAGTGAAAAGTACTATTACCACCAGAAAAACCGAAGGCAGGTTCGTATTGAATGGCATTTTAATACGAAGAGAGATGATGCTAAATAAATTGAAGCATATCTCGACTGAAGAGAATGTGCTTGGAACAAGTAAAGCTTCACTGGGTCGCAAATGTAGTTTTACAAATGTATTTATTTCATGCTTCTGGTATTGGAAGTTACCTGGTTGGGTAGAAAAATGAATTAGATTAGATTCAATTTTGGTTCCATAAATCCAAAATGAGATGTCTGTGGGTTTGGAACATGTCAGAAGGTATAAAATAATAAACAAAGAACATGTGA
Organism: Schistocerca americana; assembly: GCF_021461395.2. Classification (NCBI taxonomy): domain Eukaryota; kingdom Metazoa; phylum Arthropoda; class Insecta; order Orthoptera; family Acrididae; genus Schistocerca; species Schistocerca americana. Next base: position 231,242,766 of record NC_060123.1, read on the forward strand.
ACACTCATATCCATGAACATTTGTCAGGAGATTGTGAAAATATGTGAATATTTACAGAATTAATACGCTGGCAGAATTAAACATAGTTATGCACTTTTAAAAAATAATAATAAAATATTCATTTATAAAGTAGAAGGAGTTGCCTACCAAAAAGTCTTTCAAACTCTGTTTAAATTATGCATTATCTGAAACCCAGCTTTTAATGTTTGCTGGAAATTTACTGGAAATGTGCGCTTCTGAATACTGGACACGATTTTTGACCATGGCAAGTGATTTGAGGTCTTTATGTAATCTGTTCTTATTTCTAGTATTGGTACTACGTATTGAACTATGGATTGGAAATAGAGCCATATTACTTGCAACAAATTTCATTACAGAATAAAAATTCTGAGAATCAGTAGTTATAACACAGTTTCTTGAACAGGTTTCTACAAAATATTTTTGAATTTACACGACAAATGAGTCTTATTACCCGCTTTTACTCCCTAAAATCTTTTTCTCAGTTTGACAAATCGCCCCAGAATATGATCACGTATGACATAATACTATGAAAGTAAACAAAGTACACAATTTTTTTAAATATTTATATCTCTTACATCTGACATCATTCACATTGCAGGTACAGACTTATTTAGGCCCTTCAGCATTCTGTAGAGTGCCCTTCCCAACTGAATTTATTATCGAGTTGTAATACCAGAGCTGGTCGGAGTGGCCGTGCGGTTCTAGGCGCTGCAGTCTGGAGCCGGGCGACCGCTACGGTCGCAGGTTCGAATCCTGCATCGGGCATAGATGTATGTCATGTCCTTAGGTTAGTTAGGTTTAATTAGTTCTAAGTTCTAGGCGACTGATGATCTAAGAAGTTCAGTCGCATAGTGCTCAGAGCCATTTGAACCATTTATAATACCAGAAATTTAACAGTGCCAACCTCTTCTCTCTGCATGTCTTCGTATGTTATACACATGCTGGAAGGAAATCTCTCACAGTTTCTGAAATGCAAGTAATGAGTCTTTCCAAAGTTTAATGTCGGTGGATTAGTTTTGAACCATTTATTAATTTCAGTGAAAATTTGATTAGCAGCCCTTTCTAAATCTGTACTTGACTTGATATTTATTGCAATGTTTGTATCATCTGGAAACAAAATAAACTTAATATCTGGCAATATAATGGATGAGAGGTCATTAATGTGCACAAGAAAAGCATTGGGCCCAAAATGGAACTTTGAGGAACACTGCATAAATTAAATTCCAATCAGATGAAAACTGATTGCTTAATCCACAGGTATTTCGCAACGTCACCCTTCCTGGCAGCACTGCCAGTGACACCATGTTATTCTAATTTACTTACGGTAACGCTACAATTTGCACAGTCAAAGGCTTTAGACAGATCACAGAAAATGCCAGTAGCTTGCAATTTGTAATCTAATGAACTATGTACATTCTCACTGTATGTGTATGTAGCCTTTTCTATATCTGAACCGTTAACGAACCCAAACTGAGACATTAACAATGTATTATTTGCATTCAGATGCTGAAGAACATTCTTGAACACAACCTTTACAATTATTTTGGAAAAAACCAGAAAAAGTGAAGTTGGTCGATAGTTTGGATGTATCCCCTTATCCCTTCATGTAAAGAGTATAGTTTAGTCAGTCTAGTAATATTCTGCCTATAAGAGATTTATTACAGAAATAACTTATGCTAGAACCCGACTCACATGAAGACCTAAAAGATTAACTTCTTTGACATGTTATCATAACCACTATAATACTTCGGTTTTTAGGATTTTGTGATAGAGATTGCTCCTTTGGGAAATGTCATTTCCGTTTTATGGATGTTATCTGTAGGGACTGTCTCAGATGTTCCATTGCACTGTTTACTGAACCTGGTAACCCAAAGCTGTCATTAACAGCAACAAAGTACTTGTTTAAGAGGTCTGCAATATTACATGCAATTATTAACAATGCCTACTGTATTTTTGAGCCATGTGTTCCTCTTCCTTTCTAGCATCACTTGCTCTGCCTTCAATATATCCCATACCATTTTTATCTTGTTGCGTGATGTAATAATTTTTTTCTCATAACAAAGCTGCTTAAATTTCTGGATTACTTGCTTCATTATTTCGCAGTACTCTTTATAATGCATTAGAATGATAACATCAGAACTGTTCCTAGATGTAGATACAGATTCATTTTTGTTCCACATGATATCTTTATTCCTTGTGTGATCCCCAGTCTGTTTTTAGACTTCTCTTTGATTTGAGTAACATTTAAAGGAAACCAATTTTCAAATGAGGAAGTAACTTTATTAATCAATGCTTTGTATTTTCCAACTGAGTCAGAAATATTGTAAAGATTTATCCAGTTCATGTCTCTGAGCAATTTCCTAATTTCTCAATTCTTGACCGTTTTGTTCACCCCTGTTCTCAGATTTAATAGATTGTTTATCCTGACAAGTTTCAAAATTTAACATAAGATGCTACAGATCATGTCCAGATAGCCAATTAACTATTGATTTTGTGATATGACTTTCTTCCCTAGATTCGTCTACAAAGGTATTATCAATAACAGTCTCTGGGCATTCACATAACCTAGTTGCACAATTGACAGTAGTAATTAAATTGAATAACTGTTACTGATTACAATAATTATTCACTGACATAGCTTTTCAATAAATCGCCATTAAAGTCACCAGCAACCACAATGTCCCTGTTTTTTACTGTGAGATAGTGTGGTGAAACAAGCGCTGTATCATTTGATACAGAGGAGAGCGAGTGTGCCAGTACTTACCCAGTTCATTGCTAGTAGTGCCACGTCACCATAACGCTTCTGTACGTAGCACGCAAGCATTGCACCGTAATTACAAATGAAATTAAAAGTTAAAGTTGCTTTTTCAAAAGTTGTGAACAATGCTTTAGTGTAATAATGTTTAAACTGTCAAGTATCAGATTGATTTGGTCAAAATTTTACCTGAATGCATTGTTTTAAGAAAAAAATAAGCGGCGCTAAATAATAAAGCTAGGAAGCCAGAAACTGGTCATAATGTGCAGATGTATGTCGAAATTAACTGGTACAAGTCTCAATGTGATTAAAACAATATTTTGGCCAGAATCCACGGTTTTAAGAAAAATTGAAGTCGCTAAATATTAGACTTAGAAATGTTAAAATTTGTATGACGCTTCAGCTCAACATAAAAATAACTACGTGACCCCATTACGCTAGCTGTAATAGTTTTCGAGTAATTTACTGAAAACTAAATTTGGGACAAAAACGTTCTTATTTGTAGTAGATTAAGTATCTGTTATATTAATGTTAGGAAGTTTTGGTTACAGCAGTGACGAAACCTACTAAATAACACAGCTATAAAAAGTTTCAGGACCTTGATGTTAATAACAACTAATACAAGGCCTCTTAAAGTTGTAGTTCAGAAGTAATGTTCTACTGCCAGTTCCGTTCTAAAAATTCTAGAAAGCAAAGTTTTAATGCAGGCGTGCTAAAAGTTTTTCTGTGATTTTAATCAACTTAACTACATGCATGCAAAAATTACGAAGATTCTAAATTGATCCATAACATTGTTATTAAATACTGTGTGTCCGAGAAAGCAGCCGTTTAGAGACTGCTACAGCGTGCATAGGGCGGATGACAGCAGGTGTTCCCTTGGCAGTCCGCTGCGCTACATATATAAATACAGCCCGAGAGGCAAGACTAGGTTTCACTTCGCACCCAGCCACTTAAGATCGCGTCTGTCGAACGCCGGATTGCGCGCTGCCTCGGGTGACGTCAGGACAGGCTGTTACAAAACTCTTATTTTCAGTAATAATAGAAAGTAAACTCGCGAGGATTGTACACTCTCCTAGATCGCTTAGATTTCACTACAGTAACTGTTAGTGTGCCGCCCGTAATGTTAACAAATCCGTGTGGCAAGTGCTGACAACTATTTTACACTTTTGGGGCGAGCATTTACATTGATTATCAGTAGTCAGGAATTTAATAGGAACTTACCGTAGGGGACGCCTCTGAACTAGAGATGGGGGATGCGCTCTTGAACTAATTCATAGAGTTGAATCTTTCAAAGGAGTGAACAATCAGTGATTCAGAAAGAAAGAACGGTAGCTCCAAACGTTTCCCACGGCAGAGAGAGAGAGAGAGAGAGAGAGAGAGAGAGAGAGAGAGACGGAGCATATCAGCAGCGCCTCTGCTGGTCAGAGCACAGTGCACGCCACACAACGCAGCCGGCGCTGGCCTCTGCCCTGCTTCTACCTTGGCTGCCTGCATTGTGCAGTGCCCCTTTGGATTTTGTGTTTCACATATGCCGTGCCGTCCATGTGCGTCGTCTGCCGCGCGCAGTGTCTGGTGCAGCTTAACTTCGCATCGCACTCTGTCGGCGATCGTTTCAGTCGCACGTCCTGCCCTCTGGGCAGTTGATGCGAGCAACAGGACAGAGAGCCACCTAGCGGATAATATAGGAACTACTTGCAACAACCTGCTCGCAAGGGAACAGACGATTTGTTTCGGAGCGGGTGAGTTCACCGCTCCCCCCACCCTCGGAACTCGCCCGCTCAACGCTCACCCCACCGTTTCGACTCTAGCCAGAGCGTTGAGCAAAGCGACTCGGGTGTCACTCTGGTCTCTGCGGTCTCAGCTCACGCAGTAATATAGCTCGCGGCTCGACCCGCTCGACTCAGCGCCTCTGCATCGGAGTTCGTCCCTACTAGATATTGTTCTTCGTAGTAATACCGCTATGTATATTACATTATTATGTTATGTATACATCAATTGTTTTTATTTTATTTTTATTTGTTTAAACTGATTAGATTAGGTTCCTGATGACTCCTCTTACTATAGGATTTTTATTATGGACACTCGAATTTACGCTTTAATTACGAGCGAACCTTGACTTCGGGGAGGCATTGGACATCGTCTAACACTGCAATTAAGAGAAAAAATAAAAGGTTATCGCGTATCGGACAAGATTTGAGACTGGATTCAAGATCTCCTTGCAGACAGAACATACCACGTCGCTCTTAATGAAACGTAATCAATACTTGTAAGTGCAATTTGCAAAGTATCTCAAGTAAGTGTGGTAGGACAGTCGCTGTTTACAACGTTTATCGATTATCCAGTAGAAAGTGTCGGAAGCTCTTTAAGAACGTTCGCAGATGATAGTAGGATCTATTATCTGTAAGCAGATAGCAACACCTTAAGACAGTATCGACATTCAGAATAACGCACAGAAGATTGATGAGTGGTAAAGCCTCTGGCAGCTGATCCCGAATGTAAATAAATGTAACAAATTCAGCTTTCATAGGGAAAGAAATCCACTATTGTACAACTACAATATTGTGACAACACATTCCTGGGAACAGTATCTACAGTAAAATATCCAGGAGTAACTATCCAGAACGACCTTAAGTGGAATAACCATATAAAATTAATAGTAGGACAAGCAGACACCGGAAGAATCTTAAGGGAATGTAAACCATCGACGAAGGAAGAGGCTTATTAGCTATTTGTTCGACCGATTTGTGAGGATTTTTTATCACTTTGGGACACTTACCAGGTGGGACTGTTAGAAGAGACAGAGCAGATCCAATGAAGAGTGGCGCGTTTCGTCACGGGATCGTTTAGTCGACGCGTGATCGTTATAGTGACGGTGATCAAACTGCGGTGGCAAACGGCATAAGAGAGGCGTTGTGCATCACGGAGAAGTTTACTATTGGAGTTTCGAGAGAGTACTTTCCAGGAAGAGTGGGGTAACATATTGCTGCCTGCCACGTACATCTCGCGAAATGACCACTAGGAGAAGATTCGGGAAATCACAGCTAGCACAGAGGCTCACGGAACATCATTCTTCCCACGCGGCATTCACGAGTGGAACGAAGGAGGTGGTGGGTTTACACTTGAAGGTACCATAAGTACCCTCCGCCCCACACCGTCAGGTGTCTTGCGGAATATTGATGTAGATTATGTAGATGCCCCATCATTCAGGTTACCGCGAATACACCAATATGTTTCACCATCCTCGGTTGCCAATTGTTGCCCTTTATTGTTGATTAACAAGCCATCTATACGCGTGTCTTCGAGATGATACCAGGCGATTCACAGTGCAACACATTTACGTTCCTGAGTTTGACGAACGCACTGGCACCCTATAGATCTTCGACTGTTTCCATAAATCAAGAAGTCATAAGTCCATATAAAATGTCATAGATTGTTTGGAATGTTGCGGGAAAGTATCAATCACCGTCCCTGCAGTTCGGTAATCTATTGCGCCTAATGAACAATGAGTAACTTCAGGTTGGTATGGCACTTACGGAGAAGCTTATGAAGTCCCTTCCTCTGTGAACTGAGGCCATTATCGACTATAGTGACGGTGTAACTGTTTTATGCCCGGTATGCTTTTAGAATTAAGAAACTGGAAGAATGAAAAAGGTCTGATAGCCGGTACAGTAAAAATAGAGACGAAAATGAAGAACGTAACTGAAGTTCTCGATCTCTGTCCGAACTGACTCGGCTTTGGCCCCGTGGAGAATTTCTGTGTTACTAAAATTTCGATAAACCGAAACGTCCGCAGTTTTTATAACGAAATCCACTGAACCTGTGTCCACTGGAAGGAACGAGTAGTGTGAGGTGTTATTCCACGTACCACGTTATGCAAAAGCGATTGATTAATGTTACTGGGGCAATATTTTACTAATAAGTTAATCATAACAGCCAGATGTACGGTAACAATCCACGTTTATTAACTGAAATAATGGTGCGATTAAACACGCACAGCCAAACTCTGTGGCCTAGCAGTTCTAGGCGCTTCAGTCTGGAACCGCGCTGCTGTTACGGTCGCTGGTTCGAATCCTGCCTCGAGCATGGATGTGTGTGATGTCCTTAGGTTAGTTAGGTTCAAGTCTACGGGACTGATGACCTCAGATGTTAAGTCCCATAATGCTTAGAGCCATCTGAACCAGTTGAAATACGCACACATACGTGCTGCGCTATGCTCCCAACGATAGCACAGCGCTCCCGGCACACGACTCAACTGCCACTGACAATGCGAACTAAGAACGTGTGTCGGTGTTATTGTTAACCGGTACATTTAAATGAAGGTGTAAACTATTCAAAAGTGTGCTCGATTAACTGACTTCGAGATGTGGTAGCTCTGGAAACGTCACAAATTAATTTGAAATCTGTAACTCAAGATTTACTTCTTTGAGATCACTTTGAGGGGTGTGAAAGTGTGAGATGATTCCGAAGATACTATCCACGTTGTAAAGAAATTTTCGATTATAGAAGGGGCAGTCAAATGAAAACGAGACACTTGGAAAATAGTAAGTAAAATGTTTATTATTTGAAAAGCATTGGCCTTATCTATTAATATACTTATCCCACTGTGAAACAAGCCAGTCAGTAAATTAGTGGAAAAATGTTTGCAGTTGCCTACGAAACCATTAATGTGCCCAGGCGTGCACGTCTTAGTCCGACGCAAATCGACGATCGCGAATGTCTTTCTTCAGGGCTCCAGAAATATGGAAATCGCATAAGGAGAGAACGGGACTGTATGGAGGATGTGGGCAGGCCCACATATTGCCATGATCGTTTCGAGTAAGCTTCAAAGTTTCTATGGGAAGCCATTACACATCCTCCCTACAGCCTGTATCCATGCGATTTTCTAATTTTTAGAGCCCTGAAGAAAGACATTCGTGGCCGCCGATGTGCTTCGGGCGAAGAGGTGCATGACTGCGTACGATCACGTTTCCGTAGGCAGCTGCAAACATTCTTCTTGAAGGCATTAACTGGCATGTCTCACAACGGGGTAAACGTACAGGGTGACAATTACTGAACTACATGAAAAGGAAACGTATATTAGTTACAAACTACCACGTGTACACACTTTATTCAACACGTAAACGTCACTAAAGATATTTGGATTTAGGTTACGACATGTTCGATATACCTGCCGTCATTGATGATGATGTGGCGCAGACGAATAGCGTAATTCAGCATGCCCCGCCGAAGTGTCGGAACATCGATGCTGTCAATGACCTCCTGAATGGCTGTTTTCAGCTCAGCAATTGTATTGGGTTCATTGCTGTAGCCTTGCCTTTAATATATCCATGCAAAAAGGAGTCGCATGTGTTCAGATACGGAGAATATGGCGGCCAGTCGAGGCTCTTGCCAGTGGCCCCTGGATACCCCAGAGCCAGAATGCGGTCCCCAAAGTGCTCCTCCAGGACATCAAAAACTCTCCTGCTTCGATCGGGTCGAGCTCTGTCTTGCATGAAACACATCCTGTCGAAATCAGGGTCACTATGGACAATCATCTTCCAAAACATTCAAGTTGCTTTCGGTAGTCACTGTGCCATCAAGGAATATCGCACCGATTATCCCGTCACCGGACATTGCACACCACACAGCCACCCGTTGAGGGTGAAGAAACTTCTCGGTCGCGAAAAGCAGATTCTCAGTCCCCCAAATGCACCAGTTTTGCTTATTGACGTACCAACACAAATGAAATTTTGCTTTGTCTCTGAGCCAAACTACACAGCGCATACTAATTCCCATCATGCGCCGCGGCCAACCATGCAGTTTGAATGTTCTAACGCAAACCGTTCTGAGGTTATGACGATTTTTATTTCATATAGTTCTGTAATTGTCAACCTGTATTAGTAATAGTGGCGATTACATTTGAAATAACAAACACTTTACTCATTTTTCCCCCCACTGCCATTTAAATGCCTCTTACGTAATGAGAGGCTCGGTCGGTGTTCTAGCTCGACTGTCGCCAGCCTAAGAAGAAGAACTTAATGCTGTGTTCCGTCGTTACTTCGGAATCCGGATTTAGCCATTCAAGTGTTATGAAGCTACAACGAGATCAGAGAGCACAAATAGACTTAACAGAAGCGCAGGATGAAGAGATTGCTGACTAATCTGTAATCTTAAATTGCTGGAACGAAGTTCTACAGTTGAAGTAGGGGCCGTGTCTTGTTTATCTTCGTGCAGTCATAAGCATTAACCAACTTGAGTTTTTATCGTAGTATAACAAAACGTGCAGCTTATGCACGTTGTATATTACACGTGTTCCCACAACTGCCTCTGACAATGTCACCTCTCATGTGTGTACGGCTGACAGCGTTATCCCTTGCTTTTAAAGTTCATGCACAATGACACCTTCATCTTCGTAAGGCAGCCAGTACCTGTCAGGGATTCGAGTTCTGCACTGCACAAGGTAACTAAAACTTGCACATAAGAGTTTCCACATATTCAGCGTACTTATGAAGTCAGTGAAACATCTAGTAAAAGAAAAGTACCGATATATCGCCCAGAACAACGTAATTAATATTACATGCGTAGTAAACCAAAAACTCAGCTACATTCAAAGACTTTCCATTAAGATGTTATTTTCTGGTGCTATAAACTTATTTTTGTCTATGACCATTACCAATCTATCTGCAAACAGTGTCGTTAGCGCATGTATCTAGTGCATGTTTACTTGCGACTGGTAAGTTTTTTATGTATCTGTCGTAGTATTTATTTCCATAACATATCGTCAATGCTGTCGCTGTATAATACCTTCTCTTGTTGTGTATCGTAGGTGTAGCGCAGACGATATTGTTATTCGCTAAATATTCAATGTTTAAGCAGTGGAATTTATTGCTGAACAGTATTCGATAAGACCTATTTAATGTTGCTTTTTTGATAGCTTCAATTGATACGTAAGTCAACGATGTTGTGTGTTTCAGTAGGTGGCTTATTCATCTATGGAATTCTGTGTGATAACAATAAAATATTTGGCACTAAATAACGAGTGGGTCAGGAAATCAAGGATAAATTGGCACAGGAAAATCTTTTGAATGAAAATACGTATGCGGCTTACTTGTGTCTCAGGACAGCACCAGTCAACAGATTTTTCACCAGTTGTCCAGATTTATAGATAGATATGTGTGTTATACCAACGAACATGCACATCTAACACATAAAAATAAAATGCAACATATACTGCTCATATAATACCCTATAACTAAATCGGAACAGGCGTGTGCATAACCTTTCCAATTCCATGCAAGAACATAAAATCTAACATATATCAACCTCACGATTGACGAGAAAGCTTACTTGATAAGGGCTTAAAATATAATTGAAAACCTAAACCAAACATGAAATCATTGACCATTCGTCTTACTGCAACCAAGGTCGCAACTGACGCAGCAAAATTAAGACCCAGACAAAAAATGAAAAACAGTACGAGCATCACACAGTATAGAAAAAAATTAACACACAACCGTCGATACAAAAAAAGGTGAAAAATTAGATCACTCTACACACTAGAGCAAAAACCAAAGCTCATCACAAACCATGCATCGGAATTAAAGCAGAAAAGAAACAAGTTTACTGATAATAAATCGCAATGACTGTATAAATAAAGTAGTACTCAAACCAGTATTAAAACAGAATTGCTTTGAAATCTGTAATGCAAAATACACACAAAAGGATAGAGTAGCCATCGATGTATCACAGCTGGCACCATAGATGTCATATTTCGAAATAGAATGGAACAAAAATTTTTAGAAACACAGACACACTTGCAGAGAAAGTTGAATATTTTTCTTGTTATGTAGATGACACCCTGCTACTAATAGATGATTCCGGCACAGACATTCAACAGATGCCCAAAATAATTTCTTCATATACGACAAGACCACACACTCAATGTATCATCTAACAGATGGAACCATTTTAGCCACTGTAGGTCGTCAGTTTCATCCTTTTAATGTACCACGCATATGCATCACATTACTGGCCAGTTTAAGCCTTAGGCCTTTATCAGATGTCTGCAATATAATGCCAAAACTACAGTAAACAGGTAAAACATATTAGTGGAGCACATTACAAATGCTTATTACGATTGTTGTTTAAATTACTTACGCGATACTAACGTTATGTGTGTCACATTTTAAAAAATCGTGTTATTTGGAGCTATACGCGTCGAATGTTAGTGATATGGTCTTGCACATACCAGTCAGCTTACAGGAACAGCTATCATAACAGGTCATGTAGGAAAAAATCTTATTGACAGGTAGCTTACTAGCCCTTGCACGTTCGTTTAACAGAATACCGTTTACTTTCCCGCACGCATACACAACTGTTACAAATCACAGGGAACATGCAGTGGCACAACAGTACTTTCCCTCATTACTGTAGTAAAACAGTTCTTACATTTGATCAATGTCTCACTTCAAATCGAACTGCGAGCTTATAATTATGCACAACACTGTTGAAATTGTTTACGGTACTGTCAAATAATAAAATGATGTACATTTGTTGCTGTGTGTAAAAAATCGTTTTTCTGGCTATCATTTTCACTGAAGTGGTCTCACGTGTTTGTTTTCTTATAATAATCTATTAAAGCTTATAATTTTCGTCATTAGTAAAATTACAAATCCACTTCTTTGCAGAGGTACGACACTGCTCTGAAGCCACCACCCAGATTTCATGGCAATAATATCAGTCACTCTTATTAATTAAGTCACATAATGATGCTCCACTTTATGCATACAAGCACTTTATGAATACAAGCATAGAGGCTATTTTCAATGATGGCGTATAAAACTAAAGCCATTTAAAAAGGAACAATAAGACCACATAGCATCATTCCAACGATAACGGAAGTTTAATTATGTATAGAATGATTATAAGTGTTGTCAAAGTCCATCAAAGGTTGATAAGAACTAACGACATGTAGGCGAGACTGTCATCATATGTGTGGCGATGATTTTGTCTTTGCAAAATGACAAGTCTTAGCATGTATTTTGGTTGGTGCATGTTTCCATCCAAGATAACATGCTGAATCCTCGCTACGAAAAAATCCTCACTCTAAACTAAAATTTTGCTTGATATCCCATATAATCTTACTTTTAATGGTAAGGATAGATGTAGTACTGAATCAAAAGCTCTCGGGAAATCGAGAAATAGTGCATCTACCTGACTACCTTCATCCATGGCTTTCGGATGTCATGAGACAAAAGTACGGTTTGAGTTTCACTTGATTGATGTTTTCGGAATCCATGGTGGTTGGCATGATAGACATTCTGTTTCAGATGTATTACGTGTGAGCTCAGAGTATGTTAAGAGATTCTACAAGAAATGGATGTCAAGCATATTGGACGACAATTTCGTGAATCACTTCCACTACCCTTCCTGTAGACGAAGGCGACCTGTGCATTCTTAAAGTACTGCGCACGGCTGTTTGTTCGAGGGATCTACGGTGGACTGTAATTAAAACAGGGTGTAGCCGCAAATTGGGGGTAGTATGCTTGGGTATCCTCACGGCTCGCGAACTTCGTACTGTGGTAGCAAGTTCAACTGTTTCTTTACACTACTGACACTAACAAGATAATCTTTGCAGTGCTATGAGTATTTAATCTGTTACTTAGTATGGCCTTTTACGTGACAGATATAATGTCATCAGAAATTATGGTAATGAATTCATTTTGTATGCCCTTACTTAAGTAAGTTACCTATCTTCCAGGCTTAGCCGTACGATTAATGTGTTCATTTATTACGGGGTCGAACTTGGCCCTTAATTTTACTAGCCGTAAGAAGTTTCCAGAACCAGGATTTCCCAATATTTATTGGTTGCCTCTTAATGAAATATTATTTTCGACAGGAAAACATTCTGTGGAAAATAGCCTTAACGAAACCGATCTTTGCCTCTTTTCTTCCTAGTTAATTTGATCTTGAGCTGCCTGACCCATTGTTTTTGAGTTTTTAATTCTGTGCAAAAACTCTTTCCACGAGCGCATTTCAGTAATACGGTTGCGGGACATTTCATGGCAAGATAGAATTTTTGATAAACTTTGCCAGTCTCTTAGACCACTTCTTATGAGAAAGCCAGCACTCGTATTGAACAACTCGCAACAAAAACAATACACAGCATTTTTTTGTTCGAGAATACACAAGCCACGTTCGCCTAACTTTTTCGTCATTTGAAGGATGAACGAAGCAATTAAAAACAGTAAAAGCTATCAGAGAGGTACATGAACTATTCACGAACAATTGCCAAAAATATTTTTCACCTAGTGAATATCTTGCTGTTGACAAATAGCCTTTGGCATTTAGAGGAAACTTCCCGTTCAGGCATTATATTCCTAGCAAACTAACAAAGTATGGGTTAAAAGTGTTTGCTCTGGTTGATGTAAAAACAGGTTACACTTTGAATTTAGAACCGTACGTCTGTAAGCAACAAGAGGGACCACGTAATGTCAGTAATTCAGCTGAAGATATTGTTCTTCAAATGGTCAGTCTTTCAAACGTTAGAATATATTATACTATGTACAAATATTAAATGTATTGTATTTAGATTTAATAAAAAGTCATAAAACCAGTCATAAAGACAGTTCAAAGTGTACAAATAGACCGCTTGCTTTGTGGATGACACCAGTTATCCGCGCGAGTGACAATGTCACGAATTTTCGCGCGAGTGACGGAGGGTTAATTTACAATCACGTATTCCACGCAGAGTGATTAATGGAAGTACAGACATACTTTTAAGAGCAGTTGGCAGCGTCGCACCCAGGTATGTATGATAGACACTTTATCATCATGTGCGAAGGTAGGATTTTGTATGGATGCGCATTATTTTGAAAACAAAGAGCCGACTTATATTTCAGAATGTCTCATGGTAAAATAGTGTATTTTGCGACAATGTAATTTAATCTTAACATGGTACAACAATGTAGAGCTAAAAGAGCAACTTGATAAGCGTTGAAACAGTCCGCAGCGTTAGTTTGCTATCATATCTTGGATCCATACAATGCGAACATCTTCTAGAATCTCTTTTCAAGCCGTAGTTGGATGCCACCTTTAGGCATAAGTATAATGGACCTAGGGTTGTACTCGAGGTTCGTCACCGTTTTGTCCGTGGTCCGCACATTGTGCCTCGACAACAGGTAAGCGAGTCCCACCTTGACTTGCAACAGACCGAGTCTCATACCTGAAATAGAAAGACAAGAAACGTAAGGAGCCTGTGCATTAGGCAAGGCAACAGAGTGATTGATAAATCTCTGTTATTGAAAATTGAAAAAAAGATAACGAGAGAGTTTTTTGTTCCGTTGCACCTCTGTGTTCATGATACGTGTCACTGGGTATTTACAAATGTTTAGAAAGACAATTGGACATGTATCAAACATTTGAAAGTAAAACTGATGAAATGAAAACAACTAAGTCAATGACATCAATAATAATAAAAAAATTCAACGTTTACATTTACTTCATTTTAAAAGGCTTCGTAATTTCTCAAAGAATGGGGAAGGTGAAGCTTTTGCTTTTCCTATCTGTCGTATAGGAATGCAGCAGTCTAACGTTCTCGACAAACAGGTGGTATTTATAGGGGTGAATACCTTGTCGTTTTCAAGGTAAGAATCCAACGAGAGATCGCCGTTTACTGCACATGTTCTGTGAAAACGATGCAGTGTTCAGGTACCGAAATACTGGCAGTCTCGAAGACGTTATATAACTGCAGTTACCTAAGTTACCTGAATAAGGAAGAAAATGTAGGCCTTGGTCATCATCGGAAACTGCAGCCGATGGAATAAAAGTTTGACGAATACAGGCTGTTTTGCAGAGAACAATAAATATATTACAAAGTGGTTCTACAGACAAATTCGAATGAAACATGCGTCCAGCTTTTACTCGTAGCAGAGATACAACTGTTAGAACACAACTCACCCAAATACGCACAGAAGACACTAGGCCATTAGAGGCAAGTGATGTAGTTCACAACTGATATTTTTAACCCATCTGCAACTTCAGTGCACTTTCTAATCCTCTCGACAACACCACGTGTTGTTTTTCTGAGTTCGTCTTGGCGTTTATTTACAAAGGGAGCACTACTCATGATCCGTACAATTAGTTCGTCTAATGTGTTTACTTTGTATCCTCAGACTTTGCATTCCAACTATTCTCATAGGCATAAAGTGCTGGAATATTGTTGGTCAACGAACTTGATCATTTCTATCTATCTATGGTTACGCAAGAGGCCCAGTTAGCTGATTGTCTCTCATGATACAACAAACACTTACCGAGAAGCGTTGTTCAAAATGTCTGGGCCACGGCATGTGAGCTTTAGTCGCATCACGGATGTTGATAGTATCACGAGTAAAAATGGCTTCAGCAGCAAACAATATAAATGGCAGTACTCGAAGATCTTGAATTAGCCAACAACAAAATTACAATCGTCTACCTTCATCTCTTTCACCGAGAGGTGGAATCTGCTACAAATGATAAGGACAGAGGCCGTGCATACGCAGTGTCCGCCATATGTTTGGTTCAAATGGCTCTGAGCACTACGGGACTCAACTGCTGAGGTCATTAGTCCCCTAGAACTTAGAACTAGTTAAACCTAACTAACCTAAGGACATCACACACATCCATGCCCGAGGCAGGATTCGAACCTGCGACCGTAGCGGTCTCGCGGTTCCAGACTGCAGCGCCAGAACCGCGCGGCCACTTCGGCCGGCGCCATATGTTTGTATGTGGAACACCGCTGTGTATAGAAATTCTGCGTAGGCTTGTTGAAGGATTACGTTCTACCATCTGAATAATTAATGAAATGTATTCGCAGTTGCGAATATGGACAACCATCACCTTTATAACAGAATGAAGACAATGAAAATTTGTTTCAGATCGATACTCAAACCCGGATTTCTCGCTTATCGCAAACGGTCGCCTGTCTGATCACGACTCACGGCCAGACCCAATGCATAAATACAACATCAGCATACATCACATTTGTAAATACGTGCAGCATTAATTGGACAGCATATCATACTCACAAAACAATTCAAAAATTCAGTTGTGTAAGCTCAAGCACAACTTCACCTCAGCTTAAAAATTAAAATTAAAATCTTAAAAGAAACCCGCTGCAACTTGAATACCGACCCACGAAATGAAAAATTATCTCTGTAGCCAGTTGTATCTCAGTAAGCAATTCAGCTAGACACACGTCACATGGAATATTGTATTCGAATTAGTCTAGGCTGCCAGCTCCTAAAATGTTTAGAGTTCCTCCTGAAACTCCCTGTATAGCAGATCATGGTGGCTAGAGTAAGTAAACAATATAAATTCATGTTTTCCTTATATTCTATAAATTTTAATAAGTTACAGTTAACGTAAAACTGACAGCAGACTTTTCGATTTATTTCAGTGTTCCATAATTCTCATAATATCGGTACCTGTACCTTAAGTACAAATTATCATACGTAATAAACATTATATTCTTACTTTTCGTATTACTAATTTACATTTCAGTAACCATCATCATAATTAGCAGCAGCATCAAACTGACACACAGTGTGGCATACTGGTTCGCTCTGGACTACTTCAAGCCTTACAGTCTTCACTGGCAGGCCTCTACACATTTGTATCTATGCAGTCTGCCCACCTTACATCAGGTCGCGATCCCTGTCTTCTCACATGTCCTGGAAGCCATCTAAAGCGTCCGTGGCCCATCTGCCACCCGGCAGCCGTATTACTAGCACTGTTACTACCTATCGCTGACCGTTTTCTTCATTTTACTGTCTCCAAATAATCTGAAACAGGAATCGCTTCGTTGATAGCTGAGAATCACTCGATTTTCTAATGGTTTCCAAAGATAAACTGGAAGTTTAATTTTGAAAATTTTATTTAGTTTACAGGAAGCTCCTCAGATCAATTTTTACACTTCAGCTCTTTCTTGGCTGTGCATCCAGCCATCTTCCTCAACATCGATAGACACACTAACACAAAAGCTGCATTGTTAAGTTGCACCATCTTCTTTCCGATATGCCGGTTACGCGTTATTTATCTTTTATTATAACTGATTTTAAGAATACTTTTAAATTTAGTTGACTGAGATTTTTCAATAATTAATGCACTAGAAACAAACATCGCAATTTCATTAGTAAAATTACGGTGGGTCAGTTACGTTCCATTTATCCAAAACACCTTATTTTCCAGTTTAAGGATAAGAAAACTTACTCTAGCGCTGTATCCTAGGAATATTTCGCGGCGACTTGACCGACTAAACCCTTCTCGGTTTACAAGCGGCGTCATTTCGAAACGACTGGCTTGTAAGCAGAGAAGAGCAAATTTACTCTAGTGCTGCTGATAATTTTGGTGATATTGCATCTCCGTGTTAGCTACTCCCTTAGTTTTGAACTTCCCATCATTCTACTGAAGTCTAATAGAAACTGTTGCCTTAATGTATATACTCTTCAACAAGATAACATACACTAGTGTCCAAAATTAAAGCAACAAACGGAAATTTTGCAAGGTTGCGTTTATTTTTCCGCAAGACAGGTGATAGTAAAATAAAAACAACGTAAAGAATACAGAACGTAATCAACTGCAACATGCGTAACTGTAGACAAAAATGTTCTTCTTTTTTGTTTTTCAACTTACTCATTCTGACAACTGGTTAATTTGCTCAGTATGGCGTGTGACCACCTGTGGCACCAGTAAAGGCTTGACAACGACGGGACATGTTGTGAATGTCATCGATCCCATGTTGAGGCAATAATGCCCATTCTCCCGGCATAGCTGCTCACAAGTGTTGGAGAGTGGTTGGTGGATGCTGATGTGATGCAACCCGTTTCCCTAGTGCATCCCAGGCATGCCCTGTGGGATTCAAATCGGGAGAGCGAGCAGGCCACACTATGCGTGCAGTATCTTCCGTTTTATGAGGTCGAGCATTACCTCCATCAGTACGAAGTCTGAACGCACAGCATCTTGGAACACCCGCGCATGAAATCCCAAGATCTCCTCACAGTACCTGACAGCAGTTAAACATTACTGATTGACCCGTACCATTTCATGAAGAGGTATTCGAGTGGTCAATAAACTCCCTGCCCACACCATTAGGGATACTCCTCGATATCGGTATCTTTCTACAATGTTTGGGTCCCGAAATCGTGTTCCATGTGCCCTACAGATGCGAATCCGTCGAGAATCACTCTCCAGACCAAATCGGGACTCATCAGTGGAAAGGACATTGGGCCACCGTCCGACCTTCCAGGTTGCATGTTGACGGCTCAACTCTAGACATTCACTTCTGTGGAGACGCTTCAGAGATAAGACAGCTGTCTCCAACAATAATGGCCACCCTGTTGGAGCCTTCTGTACACTGTTTACCTCAATACAACACGTCCAGAGGACGCTGCGAGGTCAGATGCCAGTTGCAGTGCAGTAGTAAGGGGGTACCGTAGTGCCCTTACATCCAAATTACGCTCCACTCTCTCTGATGTCACACGTGGTCGGCCCTGTCCTGGTCTCCGAGGTACAGTATCGGTCTCTCTAAACTGTCGCCTCATCAGAGAAACAACAGAACGATTCACACAAAGCAATCGGGCCACATAAGTTTGCCCTGTGCCATACTGTACCGTCTGTGACTGTGTACACAGTAATTGTGGATGTGGCATTACCCTGCAAACACCACCCCTTTTGATAGGTGCCCTGACGTCATTGGTGACATTGTTGCCCGTTGATCGAAGTGCCATATTCCGTCCAGAA
Source organism: Schistocerca americana (assembly GCF_021461395.2). Lineage (NCBI taxonomy): Eukaryota > Metazoa > Arthropoda > Insecta > Orthoptera > Acrididae > Schistocerca > Schistocerca americana. The sequence continues at coordinate 231,261,298 of NC_060123.1, forward strand.
CAGGATCGTAACGACATCTGTTGACAGTTTGTATGGTTATGTTGTGAATTAGACACAGGAAATAGAAGTGCGTTATTTTAATTTTGGACACCAGTGTAGTTTGAATCAACGTCTTGTCTATCAAGGGCTCTTAGTAGAGTTTTTATTGAAAGCGAGTCAAATACTTTTTCAAAAAATGGTTCAAATGACACTAAGCACTGTGGGACTTACCATCTGGGGTCATCATTCCCCTAGACATAGAACTACTTAAACCTAACTAACCTAAGGACATCACACAGGCCGGCCGAAGTGGCCGTGCGGTTAAAGGCGCTGCAGTCTGGAACCGCAAGACCGCTGCGGTCGCAGGTTCGAATCCTGCCTCGGGCATGGATGTTTGTGATGTCCTTAGGTTAGTTAGGTTTAACTAGTTCTAAGTTCTAGGGGACTAATGACCTCAGCAGTTGAGTCCCATAGTGCTCAGAGCCATTTGAACCATTTTTGACATCACACACATCCATGTCCGAGGCAGGATTCGAACCTGCAACCGTAGCAGCAGGGCGGTTCCAGACTGTAGTGCCTAGAACCTCTTGGTCACTCCGGCCGGCCGCCGATGGTCACATTGCCGTTTCGATCAATCAGTGGACCACCCTGTATACTGTCAAAAATAATGGTGCTATAACGCTTTCTTGGAGCACACGTAAATTTACTTTTGTCTCTGAAGACTTCTCTCCATCCAAAATGACATGCTGAGTTCTCTTTGTAGGAAATTCTTCTATCCAGTCACCCAGTTGGAGTGATTCCGTACGCTGTTTTGGTCATTAGGCGGCAGTGCAGGACTGTATCGAATGCCTTCCAGAAGTCTACGAAGACGGCATCTACCTGGGCGCCTATATGTACTGCGTTCTGGGTCTTGTGGATGACCAGACCGACCTGGATTTCACACGATCACTTTTTGGTACATAACTATTATTATAACACAATTAAGGAGACCGAAAGTATTCGTAGACTGAGTAGAAGGACTTGGTCAAAGTAAACGCCTTCAACGGGGTTTGGAAACTTGCAGTTTGTCAGTAACAGCGTTCATATCTTGTGGGATCTTGTTGAAAATTTCTGTATAAGGGACTATCACAAAGTTTCCGTTCGAAGGCCCCTTGCTTACATGTCTGCGCTAATATACCGAATCGGAGTCGGGCTGGGTTGCATATGCGCCGCTGCATTGCCATCAGAAAAAAATTTGTCACCATCTCTTTTTCAAGAAATGAGCAAATTATGATCACAGGCGTTGTAAAAATGAGCAGAACTGCAAAGAAAATGGAGGGAATTTATGCTGTGGTAAAAGTAATGAAAATGAAAGCTGGAGTTTGCACAATCAGTGTTTATATTTAGGTGCTGCTCTGAGGCGAATTACCTGAATAAATGTTGGTTTAAAGAGTAGCTCTTTCTTAGAACGATTGAGCGACCGTAAACAGCATTCAGTTAGACTTTGTCGAATAAGTTCCTGTCACTGGCTCTCGGGGTAATGTGTGTTAGCGGTGAACATAGCACGCAGATGTGATATCAGGTGCTGAGAGCAATCATACAACGAAGGCTTTCGCTACCGGATGTTTCAGCTACCGAGAATTATTCCGGGTTGTATGGCCGTGGTCCATGGAACTCTTCTATCCCTGACGTTTCGTCCAAAGCTACGTTGGACATATTCGGAGGTGCTCCTGGCTGTCCAACGTAGCTTTGGACGAAATGTCAGGGATAGTGAGTTCCATGGACCATGACCATACAACCCGGAAGAATCCTCGGCATCTGAGAGTAATGTTTCTTTGATTGCCGGACTGGAACGGATTTTATTCAGCTTCATGAACTCTGGTGGGTAGATAATTGAAGGATAAATAGCGGCTTTGATTTCTGAAGTTTACCCCGACCTCTGCGCCCGAGAGTGAAGTCACCATTACATACTAGCAATATGGACCTCGCCAAGGTGGAGGCCAGTCCGAACCCTTGTGGTGTAAGAATTTTCAACGACAGTCTTTGATGAGAAAGGGAAGAAATTTGGTTGTTTACAGTTTTTGAGCACCAGATGGTGCACGATAGCTTTGAGTTAAATCCAAAATCTCTCAACAGTCTCTGGTGAGGTATGTGATCATTTTGTTACATTTGTAGTTCAGAGACACGAGATAGCGTTTTGTGCGCGTTTGTGTATATGTGTTCTACATATTTAAGTTCTGTATAACATACATGATGAAAAAAATCACAACACCAAAAAATAATTAATATAGGGTAATGAAATTTCGGGAATACATTTGGCTAAATTAACATATTTAAGTGATTAACCCCGGAAGATCACATGTTAATGTAAACGCGAGATAAGCCATTGAAAATGTGATATGCTGGTACATTAATAACCGGTGTAACCGCCAGAATATTGAATGCAAGCATGCAAACTTGCATGCGTTGTGTTGTATAGGTGCCGGATATCAGTTTGTGATATGGATTTCCATGCTTGTTGGATTTAGTCGGCCAGTGCAGGGATGGTTAATGCTGATTGTGGATGACGCTGGAGTTGTCATTCGGCAATGTCCCTCCCATAATCAATCCACTGAGGACAGACATGTTGATCGAGCAGGCCAAGACAACATGTAGACATGCTGTACAGCTTGTTGGATCACAACAGCAGTATGAGGACGAGCATTATTCTGTTGGGAACCACCCCCTTGAATGCTGTTCATGAATGGCAAGACAACATGTCGAATCATCCGGCTTGCGTACAAATTTAAAGTTAAGGAGCGTGGGATAACCACGAGAGTGCTCATGCTATCATACGAAATGGCACACTGACCATAACTCCAGGTGTAGGTCCAAAGTCTCTAGCACGCAGACAGGTTGTTTGCAGTTCCTCAGTTGGTCTCCCTCTAAACAACACATGGCCCTCGTTGGCACCGAGGCAAAACCAGGCTTTATCAGAAAACACAACAGACTTCCACTCTGCCCTCCAATGAGCTCTCGCTTGGCACCACTGAAATCACAAATGAATGTGGTTTGGGATCAGTGGGAGGCCCGCTACAGGACATCTGTTTCGGAGCTGTCCTTGAAGTAATATATTTGTAATAGTTCGTTATGTCACTATGTGCTCAAATTGCTGCTGCAGATGCAGTACGATGCGCCAGAGTCATACGCCGAACACGACAATCTTCCCTCCCGATAGTGCCACATGGCTTTCAGGAGCCCCGTCTTCTTGCGACTAAACATTCCCGTGACAACCGGTGCCAGCAATCATGTATTGTGGCTACATTCCTGCTAAGTCTTTCTGCAGTATCACAGAAGGGGCATCCAGCTTCTCGTATCCCTATTACACGACCTTGTTCAAACTTAGTGTTTTGTTGATAATGGTTTCTTTGCCACCTTAAAGGCATTCTTGACGAACATCAACTGCCACATCCAAATTCAAAGGTAACTAACTTTCACGACCGTTATGCAAGTATTTATGGCGAAACTGATTTTCATTCTCATAGTGGCGCTACATCTTTCAGGTGTAGAAACACGCCTACCAACTTCCGCGTATGTCGCACCACTCCTTCTAGGTGTTGCGATTTTTTTCCGTCAGTATACTAAAACTATTTTTAAGCTATTCTTAATTCTTCAGTTACAGAAGCTTACAGAGAGCAAAATGCTGTTTGTTTTTAATATTCGTTACATAAGGTGTGGGCAGGCACACCAAATTTCGTCCATCATGCACCATCTTGTACGTTGAAACGGAAATCCTCCTACCATGGAACACGTGACATTTACAAATAAACTGACAAGGGAATGGTCCAGTCCGACCTGTCGAAACTTTCCCTGAAATATATTATGCAGGAAGACCCTCTCAAAATTTTAGCTGCTAAGACGCACTATAAGTATTTTAAAAAATGTTGAAAATTTTCAAATACATAGCTCGGCAGGTGGCTGGAGAAGTTTACAATCCTACCGGAGCTGTAGTAATCAGCGCATGCGCAACACGACAGCGACATATGCTTGGTTGACAACACTTCGGTAAACTAATAACTCGTCTCTCACGATCGTAATTCGTGATGCGAATTGTTGTTGTTGATTGTTTCTCTGAAGTATTTGTCCGTAGTTACTGTTCATTCAAATTTGCAACCTTTTTTGCTGTAGCAAAAGTGTTAAAAATGTAGTTAAAAATGGTTCAAATGGCTCTGAGAACTATGCGACTTAATTTCTGAGGTCATCAGTCGCCTAGAACTTAGAACTAATTAAACCTTACTAACCTAAGGACATCACACACATCCATGCCCGAGGCAGGATTCGAACCTGCGACCGTAGCGGTCGCTCGGTTCCAGACTATAACGCCTAGAACCGCACGGCCACTCCGGACGGCCAAAAAATGTAGTTAAAACTGAATTAATATTCATCGTGTTTAACTCCTAATTTTAAGCAGCGCGCAACCGGTTTTACTTCGTAAAATCTAACTGCGAACTGTATAAATGTAAGAAAGACTTACACAATGTAATAATAAATAAGCGTCAAAATGAAACTCGCAAAACTGTGAAATCAAAACTATCCGAACAATTTATTGCATAGAGTGGTCACACGAAGTCCCGACGCCCTCATTAATAACCATACTTAGCCCCTAACCTTGAATAAATAACGTAGACAACAGTTCTTTAGAGAAGTTTTCTTGACATATGAATTATGTAGAGCTGCTCCTACCGATGGAGATCTTTGAGACAGGGTCTTCGAATCGCAGTTGAGATGAACACTGCAAAAATCTTCGGTCTGGTTGAGCAGATTCAAGAAATCATACAGTATAGGAAATCGCCAACAATGAAGTATACTTCAAGTAAACGTGTAGAGGAGTGCAGTCAATCGTAGCTGTTGTGAATACAAAGCTTGCTGTTATCTCCACATCTGATCTGTCTAAAGCTATTCAGTCAGGTTTCATGAAAGAACTGTGAGCAAACCACGTTTTATCATTTAGAGGCGAAAACAGACAGAGTCTATTGTGGAATGGACTAATGCTCTGACTCTTTCATATGCAACATTGTCAGTCATAAGTATGAGTGGGTTACTGTTCCCACAGTTTTACATCTTGAGGGACCTTAACGCATAGTACGACCAAAACTAAAAAGAAAGGACTTTTTGGTGGCAAAAATTTTGCTACGGACTTATTAAAAACTGGAAAAATAGGAAAGAATAATTTTTAACATTTTATTCGAAATGGTTTCTAATGAGTTGCAGAAATTAATTCATTGCCTTTGGTACACTCTTGCCCTGGACATAACAACTCTGTCTTTCAGGTGGACGAAGAAAAGACTGTTGATATAATTGAGATTCCATCCGGAACGACAAATGTGAGGCTGGAAAACAGTTTTTTTTTTTTCAACTGTGGAACATATTTTTAAGGAAATTGTCGGACGATATAATTTCCGATATCTACGTATCATTTGAGGATTAGCTGGAGATCAGTAACCTTAAATTTCAGTGACTTGTGGAGTCAGTTTGTATCGGCACATTTTTACCAAATATACACTGTTAGTATGAGATTTTCACTCTGCAGCGGAGTGTGCGCTGATATGAAACTTCCTGGCAGATTAAAACTGTGTGCCGGAAGGTAGGAGACGAGGTACTGGCAGAAATAAAGCTGTGAGGACGGGGCGTGAGTCATGCTTGGGTAGCTCAGTTGGTAGAGCACTTGCCCGCAAAAGGCAAAGGTCCCGAGTTCGAGTCTCGGTCCGGCACGCTGCCAGGAAGTTTCTGTACACTGTTAGTTTGTATCGGCACATTTTTACGAACGGTATGCAGCACGATAAGCAGAGCAACGGCGAGGACCATTTCCGTTTCTTATTCAGTCGCAATTCTGTCTAAATAAGACTAGTAATTACTGTGACGTTTCTGAAAGTATTAATTTTAGTTTCGCTGGTTATGCCTGATGAAAGGAAAATGTTGGTTTTCGTCAAATTTTGTGACGACTACGTGGAATCAACAAGGAACTGTTTCATTGTTACTAAAATACACGTTATTCAAAAATTACAAGAACTTTGCTACAGGAATTGTTACAGAGAGATGTACGTTTAAGAAATATTTTATTTCAATGAATTGAAACCACGAATGACGGAACTTGTCTGCAGTGTAACAGCAAACACTGCCTTGATTTATTTTCCTCTGCTAGTCACCTCTGTAGGAATTACATACGCAACAGTTTAGCCGTCGGTACGAACTGCCTCTTAGTGAAAACATTAATGATACTTTTTTTTTATGATTCAGATGTTTCAAATTCGCTTGTGTCACTCCGGGTATCAGCACTACGCAGCACAATGCTCTCTTGTCACAGCCGATCGGACTCTAGGCAAGTAGGACTGTACAAACGGCTGTCTTAAGCTATTCGTCAAGTGTCAAAAACAAAAAGCGTCAACTTTGAAAAAATACTTGCTGTGCGTGTCAGCAGCAAAAATGTTGACAGAGAATTTGTTCATTGGATTCTAAATTCCAGGGTGGGTTTAGACATGTCGGATTGGAATATTTCCTTGTGTTTCTTTAATGTGTTAAGTCTTCCCCGTCTTGAAAACGGAAATTTGTGTTAGTTGGCTATAGTTTATATTTCAAAGGCTATTTAACTTATGCCTGTTTTAAGTACATACTTCTTCTTACTTTGATTGCACTTACTGATAACTGGTGTGCTGTAGAATAATAATATAGGTCTAGCACATAGATTATCAAATACAATGTATTCACGATTTTCTCGATCACAACGTTTTTAAGTTTGACCAGAATATTTGTTCATAATTACATCACTCTGACGTTCGTTGCAACATTTTTTCACATTTTTTTAAACCTTTCTTTCCTGGAGTAATTTTTATGATTTCAAGAAGAGACTGCACCGCACATAAAATGAACGCTGTTGTTGTTGTCTACAGTCCAAAGACTGGTTTGATGCAGTTCTCCATGCTACTCTGTTCTGTGCAAGCTGCTTCATCTCCCAGTACCTACTGTAACCTACATCCTTCTGAATCTGCTTAATGTATTCATCTCTTGGTCTCCCTCTACGATTTTTATCCTCCACGATGCCCTCCAATACTAAACTGGTGATCCCTTGATGCCTCAGAATACGTCCTACCAAGCGATCCCATCTTCTAGTCAAGTTGTGCCTCAAATTTTTCTTCTCCCCAAATCTATTCAATACCTCCTCATTAGTTACGTGGTCTACCCATCTAATCTTCAGCATTCTTCTGTAGCACCACATTTCAAAACGTTATATTCTCTTCTTGTCCAAACTATTTATCGTCCACGTTTCACTTCCATATATGGCCACACTCCATACAAATACTTTCAGAAACGACTTCCTGACACTTAAATCTATACTCGATGTTAACAAATTTCTCTTCTTCAGAAACGCTTTCCTTGCCATTGCCAGTCTACATTTTATATCCTCTCTACTTCGACCAAATAGAAAACTCATTTACTACTTTAAGCGTCTCATTTTCTAATTTAATACCCTCAGCATCGTCGGATTTAATTCGACTACATTCCATTAGCCTCGTTTTGCTTTTGTCGATGTTCATCTTATATCCTTCTTTCAAGACACTGCCCATTCCGTTCAGCTGCTATTCCAGGTCCTTTGCTGTCTCTGACAGAATTACAATGTCATCCGCGAACCTCAAAGTTTTTATTTCTTCTCCGTGGATTTTAATTCCTACTCCGAATTTTTCTTTTGTTTCCTTTACTGCTTGCGCAATATACAGATTGAATAACATCGGGGATAGGCTACAACCCTGTCTCACTCCCTTCCCAACCAGTGCTTCCGTTTCATGCCCCTCGACTCTTATAACGGCCATCTGGTTTCTGTACAAATTGTAAACAGCCTTTCGCTCCCTGTATTTTACCCCTACCACCTTAAGAATATGAAAGAGAGTATTCCAATCAACGTTGTCAAAAGCTTTCTCTAAGTCTACAAATGCTAGAAACGTTGGCTTGCCATTCCTTAATCTATTCTCTAAGATAAGTCGTAGGGTCAGTATTGCCTCACGTGTTCCAGCATTTCTACGGAATCCAAACTGATCTTCCCCGAGGTCGGCTTCTACCAGTTTTTCCATTCGTCTGTAAAGAATTCGTGTTAGTATTTTGGAGCCGTGGCTTATTATACTGATAGTTCGGTAATTTTCGCATCTGTCAACATCTGCTTTCTTTGGGATTGAAATTATTATATTCTTTTTAAATTCTGAGGGTATTTCGCCTGTCTCATACATCTTTCTCACCAGATGGTAGAGTTTTGTCAGGGCTGGCTCTCCCAAGGCTATCAGTAGTTCTAATGGAATGTTGTCTACTCCCGGGACCTTGTTTCTTCAGTGCCATGTCAAACTATCATTTCAAAACTGAATAAGAAAAGATATTAAATTTACATTACATTGCGGGAGAGAAGCGAAAGTCTGAAAAGTCTTCCAGTGTACAACAGATTCCCCTACATATCAGCGACACGTTGCAACTGTCATGAGGGCGAAAGAGGTCTGGTACACGTGACTACGCCGCAGTCTCTGATTCAGCTCTACATCTTTTTACACTGTCTGATCAGACGATCCGGGTGCTCCTATATAATGTGGAACTGACCACAAAATGTGACGAGAGGCGGACCCACAAGTATATAAGAAGGAGAGGAGTGCTGTGTTGTCAGTAGAGAAGCAGTAAAGGTTGGATGGTTCTGCCAGGAGAGTTCATTGACTCCCTGTGTGGACTAATCATTGGATGTCATCTGAGTAACAAACCCATCAGGGATATTTCAGCCCTTCTAAAGCTGCTCATACCACCACAATTGGTGGTATGAGTGTGAAGTGAAAATGCGAAGGAATAACCGCAGCTAAACCAATGCCACGCAGACCTCATATACTGACAGACAAGAACCATCGAGCATTGCCGCGGTTGGTAGTAGAAAAATAGCATGACATCTGAGGAAGGAATCACTCGTAAGTTCCGAAGTGCTACCAGCAGTCCAGCTAGGACAGTAATTATGAGTAGGGAGTTACAATGAATGGATACAATGTTCAAACAACCCCTCTTACATGGCACATTTCGGTTAGTACGTTATAAGTGGTGCTTTAGGTGGTCAATGACTGGAAACGAGTGATTTGGAGAGATGGATCACGCTATACACTGTGGCAATCCGATGGAAGGGGTTGGTCTGGCGAATGCCTGGAGATGGTTTCATGCCCTTATGTGTAGTTCCATCAGTGAAGTATGGAGGTCTTGGTGTTACGGTATAACGGTGTTTTTCGTGGTAGGACTGTAGTCCCCTAATTGTGTTTAAAGAAACAAAACGCCGTACGAAGAGACCATGAAGGCGGAAAGGTACCGACCGGTCGTCGTGTCATCCTCACCCCTAAGGCGTCACTGGAGGGGCATGTGGTCAGCACACTGCTCTCCTGGCCGTTGTCAGTTATCGTGACGGTTTCGCTAATTCTCAATCAAGTGGTTCCTCAACTGGTCTCACACGGGCTGACTGCACCCCGTGTGCCAACGGCACTCGGCGGACCCAGAGGGTGCTCCATCCAAGTGCTAGCCCAGCCTGGCAGTGCTTAACATCGGTGATCTGACGGGAACCGGTGTTACCACTGCGGCAAGGCCACTTGCGTTAATTGTGCTTCAGGAAAAGCTAAATGTAGATGGATATGAACAAATATACAGCATTTTTTTACCATGTATAGTAGAGGAACAATTGTGAGTCGATGATGGTATGAACATGACAACGCACGCTGTCGGAAAGCAACAATCCTGACACAGACCGGTCTTCCTAGAGACCCGAGCTGGATCAAATGGAACACGATTGGGATGAACTGGAACGATGGCCTTCCTCTAGCGCCCAGTGTCAAAGATCACTAGCTTCTCTGGTTTCTGCTCTTGAGGAAAAATAGACAGCCATTTCTCTACAGATATTCAGACGCCTTACTGTAAGCGTCCCCAGTAGGGTTCAAGCCCAAGGGTGGGTTAGTCTACGTATTAACGCCCGCTAATAGGTGTCTTGATATTTTTGGCCAGGTAGAGTAAATGCTCCGAAAGTCACTGAACAGTGCGTGATACAAAGTAATTCGTACCAACATTATCGATTTTTATTTCTATTCTATTCACGTATTCAGCGAGGGAAAATTGACTAGATTTATACTACTGTACGTAGCATAAACTCTGTTACCTTATTCTTAAGTTCCATATGCGAGGCGCCTTGCCACAGTTCATGCGGCTCCCTCCGTCGGAGGTTCGAGTCTTCCCTGGGGAATGCTTGTGTGGTTTGTGGTTAGCGAAAGTTAGTTTAAGTTACATTAAGTAGCGTGTAAGCCTAGTGACCGGTGACCTCAGCAGTTTGGTCCCATACGATCTTACCACAAATTTCCAAATCTCCATACGCGATATATATGATGGTAGCAGCATAATGTTCAAATAGGTTTCTTTGAATACAGCTTCCTTAAATGTTTCTAACAGACTTCCGAGTCATCTTCATTTCAGGGATTCTCATTTCAGTCACGCGTACATTTGTAGTTACTTGATAAGGCCTCCAAACAATGAAAAATACTCTACAACTCGTCGCGGTAACATTTTGTCTGTGATTTCCTTTACAAGTGTGCTACATTTCCCCATAAACCTTCCCGCAAACCTGCATCTACAGCTACATGCCTACTCTGCAGACCACACTTACGCGCCTGGCAGAGGGGTCTTCCAACGGCCTTCAGACTATTTCTCCTCTGTTCCACTCTGTAACAACGCAGTTGTAAAAATGAACACTTAAATCTTCCCATACGAGCTCTGACTTCCCTTATTTTATTACGATGATCATTTCTCTCTGCGGGCCGCAGTGGCCGAGCGGCTCTCGGCGCTTCAGTCCGGAACCGCGCGACTACTACGATCGTAGGTTCGAACCCTGCCTCGGGAATGGATGTGTGTGATGTCCTTAGGTTAGTTAGGTTTAAGTAGTTCCATGTTCTAGGGGACTGATGACTTCAGATGTTAAGTCCCATAGTGCTCAGAGCCATTTGAACCATTTTGAACCATTTCTGTCTACGTCAATTGGCGAGAATAAAAGATTTATGCATTTAGAGTAGAGAATTCCCCCATTTCGCTATGATAGGAAACGAACTGTCCTTTTTTTGGACTTTTTCGATGTCGTCTTGAAACGTGGTAATGTGGTATGCACCAATGAACACGCTTCAGATATGCAATAGTCTTAAGCCTTTTTAATTAAGCGAGCTCTGATTAGAATGCAGCAGGATGGCAGACGAACGGACGGAATGAGCGGAGGTAGTGAGCCGAAGGGTTACGATAAGAGCCGAGTCGGGCGCGGTAGACCAGCACGGTGAGTTGCGAGAACGTGAAGGCAGAAGGACACAGAAAAGCCAGGGGTAGGCCTAGGTTAGAAATACGACGCAGCATCCACAGGCGGGCTACCCATGTGGATTTAGAAGATGGACGAATCTTACTAGACGCTGCTGAAAGGGCCATGGTAAAATTTGCAGAAGAATGAAATTCAGAAGTGTATTTGCCCAGAAAGCAACAGGGAAAGTATAAAACAAAATATGTCTGTTTTAAGGGCAGTGACGTCACAAGCGGTTTAGTGGGGGAGGAGGAGCACATAGCTCACCATTGTTGAGGATTAGCGGTTAGACGGGGGAGCAGAACGGATGGCTGGCGGTTGCGCTCCCGCAGGATTACCAACTAAGCTTTGCTCTGTGGGTTAATCTGCTTAAGACCGTGACAAAGTAATGTTCGCGTAGTGGTGAAGTTATGTTGACTGTGAAGGAACGTTTATCTTAATATGTTACAGTTACTGAGGTACAGACGCCAATAGTTAACTGAGCAAAGCTTAGTGAATGCAACAACACGACAGTCATTGAACACTGCTGCTGTGCTCGCTCCTGCTGTTGCAGATTCTGGTTTTGTTTTCTGATAATGATCATTATTTCCAATTGGTGATCATCATGCTTATTTTTATATGGCGCATCAAGTGTAAGTAAAGACTGAGTTCCGTGACATCCAGTAATACAAGATCGTGGCCTTGTGCACAGAAAGACCCACGTGGCAGCTTAGTGATTTATATTAATGCGATCACAATTGGGATTAGCTTGATTGAGACGACAACAAAATGCAATCGGTATCCGACAGTGGTCTAAAACCTACTGAGAGAGACATATCCGTCTGACCGCTATCTGGCTGGATTCTGGCGTGAAAACTACGATTTTGCTAGTTGTTTGTAATAAAGTGTATCAGAGCATTTTGAGGCCAATATAACTGCTTTTATCAGAGGTGCGTTGCACTATTTAGTCGCAACGGAATTCCTCTCCAAACCCTTAGTTCAACGTATTTACGAAGTCAAGAATCCACAGGGGGCCGAGTAACGTACGAGCGGCTGAACTGCAGGTAAGGGCAGGTAAGATTACAGGACGAGAAAGTGCGGAGGCTGATTACGCTGCTCCTGCGCAGATGTCACAAACAGGACCTGCCATGCACCCCTGAAAGTCTTCTGCTTACCGTACCAGACAGTCCAAGCAGTCCAGTACGTTATAAGTTAGGGTACGTCATTCCGCAGAGGGCATGTTACAAAGTGGTACATCGGATCAGGGAATGTTACATTCTGTCTTTCCTGTTTGGTAAGGACCCCATAACGCACAGTAGTTCTTTAGAGGTCGGAAAAGCGTAGTGTAGTGAGACTCTTTAGCAGATATTTTATGTTTTCTAAGTGTCCTGCCAATAAAACGCAGTCTTCCGTTTGCCTTTCTTACAACGTTATCGATGCGATCGTTCTGATTTAACTTGTTCGTAATTGTAATTCCTAGGTATTTAAATGAATTGGCAGTCTTTAGATTTATATGAATTATCAAGCAAATGTAATTTAACCCGTTTCATTTAGTACTCATGCGGATGCCCTCACACTTTTCGTTATCCAGAGACAATTGGTATTTTTTGCATTATACAAACATCGTGTCCGAGTGATTTAGCATATGGTTTTGATCTTATGATGAAATTACTAGGCGGTAAATCACAGCATCAACTGCATAAGACAATCTACGAGAGCAACTCAAGTTGTCTTCTCAATTGTTTATGTAGATTAGACACTGCAGAGGGCTTATGACACTTTCTTGGCGAACGCCAAATATCACTCCTATTTCACTCGATGACTTTCTGTGTAATGCTATATACTGTGAACTTTCGGACACGAAACCACAAATCCAGCAACACAGATGAAACGATAGTCCACAAGCACCCAATTTGATTAGAACTGTCTTGTGAGGAACGGCGTCAAAAGTCTTCCGGGAGTCTAGAAATATGGAATCAATTTGAGATCCCTAAATCTTCCATTCACCTTCCGTAACACCGGTTTTACGTGATCGAGCCATTTCATGTTGCTCCTTAGTGTTCCGCAATAACCATTGCTGTAATCCCAGCACTTTTCTAGAGTTACTACTACAAGAAAATATGAAACTAAAATCAGATCTGCACATTTGGCACAAAATTGGAGGATGGATAAGCATAAAGAGAGAAAGATAAAGGTTTTCGAAAATTAATTTCTGAGGAAAATATTTGAACCAGTATGTGAGGGAGGAGGATGCTGAAGGAAAAAGAACAGGGGGATATATAATGAACCAGGTGTTGTTGCAGAGGGCAAGACAAGGAGACTGAGAATGGCCAGCCATATTTATAGAGGAGACGAATAGTCAAGATTGAGGGGAATATCAGAGAAGAAACCCAAAGGACGAAGATATTCAGGCAGATCGAATATAAAATGGAGAGACCTGGTGGCCAGAGATTGTCAGATATTTCCAGTAAGGAAAAATATGCCATTAATAGGAAGAGCGTACCTGAAGAGGCCAAACACCTACTACTCTTTGTGGAGCCACTGGAGTAAGAGAGAAAGTCTTAGAATGATCCCTGAGTACTCATGGCACTTGAGGTGTTCAAGACGTTCACCACTGCTCGTGTGGTCAGACACGATAGGGTCGTTTCTCTACATTACATGCGTTATCTTACACTGATCCACATTTAAAGAGAGCTGGCATTCACTATAGCAATCTGAAATTTCATCGAAATCATTCTGCATTCCTCGCTCATTGAGACAATAGCCCCACGTTGTTAAATTTTGATTTACTATAAAGGATTAGTAAACCGACTGATGGTAATAAGCAGAGTTGTACTTCAACCTGACACCAAGACTTATTTCGAAAGCTCTCTGCCTGTACGAGACAAATGCTCACGAATAACATTTTTGGCTGCTGTAACCGAAAAATGCAATTACATTTTAGAACTCACAATTTGAGAATTTTACTGCTCTTCACATCGAGACACAAATTGGAACTGAAAGATGTGACGCGAGACTACTCACCTATACAGATGCGGGGGCCCTCCCCGAACGGCAGGTAAACGTATGGGTGCCTCTTGGCTTTCTCCTCCTCCGAGAACCTCTCAGGGTCGAAGCGCTCTGGATCCGGGAAGTACTTGGGGTCGTGCTGCAGGCCCAGCACGGAAATGGCGACCACCGTTCCTTTCTCCAGGACGAGATCGCTGTCAGGAATCCTGTACTCTTTGTTACACTCCCTGTTCAGGATGGGCAGGGGCGGGTACTTCCGCAGTGTCTCTAAAAAAAATCACACAAACGCTGTTTATGTACACATTAATCTACCAGACTAGCTTAAAACACGATCCTTTAGAATAGTGAAGAAACCGATCCATAGTTCGCAGAGGTTGTAAGGTAACAGGGGATAATATGGAGCTCTTCCAAGTAGTTTGTAATTTAAATTTAAAGCACGGCAGCAGAAATATGTCAGGCTGGTGTACTTCAATCAAAACGTTTCACAATAGAATTAAGTTATAAAGATGTTTAGAATAACTGCAAAGTAAGTCGTTATTTTATTACGAAGACACCATTCAGTTTCGATCTTTGTAGTGCCAGACAATTATTTGTATGTTTCATATTTCGTGCAGAGATGTCATTAAATGAAGGAAGAGGGGCGAAGCTGTGCCAAAACATGGAGTTATCCCTAATTATGTAATCTGGTAGCATGTCATAAATTAGTACTGATTTTAATTTTCCATGCTTAAGAATAAAACTATGTATTAAATGCAGAGTGAAAATAGTATAATGCAAAATAGACAGGAAAATAATTGTTTTGTGTTTTGATGAGCGTTGTAGTTCCGTTGCATAGTGTTTTGTTTTCTTTTTAATTGCTACAAATTATAAAACAGTGGTGATAAAGCTGTGTAAAATTATATGATGTATTTAGGTTTAAGTATTTAAATCTTATAAAAATTATAAACGAATTATGGCCCTGTTTATGGATTATTTTGATTAATGTAGTGTCACGTGACCCGAACTGGGGATATGAGCGCGAAAAGGAGATCTTTGGTCGTGGTCCGTGTTGGTGGTAAGTTCGGAGCGGCAAAGTGCCGCGAGTGCAAAGCTTGGACGCTAGTGCATGTGAAGGAACAATGTGAAAGTGTGTAGGTACAAGACAATAAACCATGTGTACGAACTGCACCGATTATTATTCATACAGATCGGATTTATTTGTGAACTTAAAAAATGCGTGGCCACAAAGTTAAAGTGTTTCTTTTTGAATAAATAAGTTTCAGTCTGAACGTGTATAGTGTTGTAGGGAAGCAGCCTACTCACGCTGTAGTAAATTCACATCAGTTTCCATTGTGTACCAGCCAGTCTGCTATAACTAGCTCTGACATCATAAATGTTGCGCAATACCTTAAAAATCAAGCAAATGACCTAAAACTTTTCTAGCATGTCAGGAATAATACTAAATTAATTTGTGTTAAATATCAGTTCGATAACTTCAGCCATTTTCGAAATTTGGACGTTTTTCTGAAAAAATCATTGGCGCAACAGAAAAGAGCTAGAGACTTCAAAATTTATATTTAGATTCATCTTTCATAATGATTTAATAAAAACAGTACTTTGGATTTCACAAATTAAGATTTTAGTGGAAATTCATGATTTTCTGGTTTTCATCTCAAAACTGAAGGAAGCAAGATAGATTAAGTAGGCTAATAAATAAGGCTAGGGTGTTTAGATTTAAATAGGTTGGAGGTCCGCTATGACTATGAAGATGTGAAAAGTTTCTTTTGAATACCTATAAAATTATAGCGATAGCGGATCTCAAAAGGGCCAGTTCAGAGCTCATCTACTGCGTGCAGTGTAATTAAATTAATTCTCTCGCCCAAAATATTTAACTTAGCCACGTCAAAATTTTATTATCAATACTTACCTGCGTGCTGAATGCACGTTTAAATTAAGAGCTTCATCGGCCATCAGCAAAAGAAGCTATAAATTATTATGTAACTTGAAGTGGTGCGTTACTAGCCCAGCGGCTAGTCGGGAGAGCCGATTTGATCAGGCGTTCCCTTAGCCGTCCGCACCGCGGCTATATATATAAGAACGCTGCGCGAGGAAGCAAGGCCCCAGTTCTCTCCAGACGCTGAATGACACGCCATCTGTGTCGGGAGTCGCGTCGCATCAGTGTCACTGCTACAAACAGCCTCGGGTGCCGTATTAAGTTACTAGAGATACGCGGAACCATGAAATCATTTCAAGTGAAGGGTTAATTCTGGGATGATTTTCATTATCTAGCTTCAGTTTGCGTATTGTATTTTCACGTGCCGTCGCGGGACAGACATTCTACCAATTATTTAGCATGGCGTTTGATGAAATACTCTCATCAAATTATGGCGAGCATTTTTTTAACATTTAATTCGGACATTTATAGTTGCATCAGCGCATTAGACTCTGAACTGCTCTGTTAGTTAGGTTGTAGGGATACTTGTGTTTTTTTTATCAGTGCATTTCAGAATATACTCAACTATTTTGGAAAACCGTTTTTGATTAGAAATCCCAGACAATCTCCTAATTCCTCAGAGCTATAAGCTGCAGCTATAATGGTATTCTCAGATGAAGTGGGCACTAGGATCTCTAATTACTGTCTCCACGTTTTGTTGAATCACTTTCTGGGTGCTAAAAAGTAAATAGAGAGCCAGTGTTGAGAACGGCGAAAGACAGCATTAACAACATTCTAAAAGCCAGAAACTGATTCAACATTCAAGCATTTATACAGCAATTCATTTATTTTTACAACGTATTCGCCGCCCCACAGTGTACCTCATTTTCGCAAGGTTGTGGTATAGACAATTGTGTACTCAGTTCACTGCCGTTCAAAAGCTAGCGAATATATGGCTCAATAGTAGGGGCGCAAATGCGACCGTTCACTACCAACCCCCTTTGCAGATGAGCCACGTGAAAAGTAGGTAGTGAACGAGCCCGAGTACACTTGCAAGGTGATAATGTTTGTAAGTGCTTTCAATAACTTTGACATTGTAAATTTTAATATGACAACGGTGTACAATTGTTATTGTACCTAATTCACTTATTGTTGGATGTTATTTCATTATTTTTGTGTATAATTTCTTTGAAGAACAATCCTGAAGACAACATGATAACTTGAAAAAGTATATACGAAAAAGTATATACTGAAGAAGTATATACGAAATATTTACCAAATATCTAACTGAATAAAATTTTTCAGCATTTGTACGAGAACGTATTTTAACTGCAGCATCAAAATTAACTTTGTAATTAAAAAGGATTTATCTTTAGAGACAAAATAAGTGCAAAAGCAAATGTTATTAGATTTCGTAATGAGAATGTATGAATGGTATTCCCTAAGTAACGCAACACACTTTTTCTTGGTCAGTTTCGGTTGAAAGAAGGCGGAATTTGCTGTGGGTCGTCGTGTTGTATTCTCCCTTCAGCTCTTAGTTTCATGGTCGCTGGTGGCGTTATACGTCCGCCAGTTGGGGAACTCAAAGGTGTGTTCACCCTGGGTTCCTCGCCGCCTAACGGAGGACCAAAATAGCAACGAAAGTCCATCTGTGCGGAATTGCTTGCGCGTTTCGAGGCTGATCATGACAATTTTTTGTCGAACATTGTCACATACGATGAAATATGAGTTCATCACTTCGAAGTGGAAGTAAAACGGAAATCCATGAAGTGGCGCAAAACCACCTCTCCTCCGAAGAAAAAGTTCAAAGTCACACCCTCATCCGATAAAGTCAATGACGGTCTTCTGTGGCTCTGAAAGGGTTATTCTGTTTGATGTCCTTCGTCTTTGTGCAACGATCATCCCGGACGTGTGTTGTATTACCCTCAAAAATCGAAGAAACGACATTAGCTTGTTCGCCGCCAAGAAAATGCAAACGGACTTGTTCTCCTCCATGTCAAGGAAAGGACTCTCAGAAGTCAGCGCACCCGAGAGGAGCTCACAAAACTTCATTGGGTTGTTTTTCCTCATCCACCCTTCAGCCCTGATCTCGCACCTTCTGACTTCCATCCGGTGGCCCGAAGAAGGACGCACTCCACGGGAAGCAGTTGGTGGATGATGGGGCGGTTATTGATACAGCCAGACGTTGGCTCCGACGTTGAGCAGCAGAGTGATACCATGCGGGCATACACGTAAGGTGGCGTAAGGCCGTCCCATTGAAGGGAGATGGAAAAATAGGTTTTTGTAGTCAAAAGAGTGGGAAATAATATAGTGTATTGGAATCCTGAATAAAACCAAACCGCCTTAAAAAAATAAAATAAAAATTAAAAAAAACGGTGTGTTGCATATTACTTATTGAATGCCCCTCGTATTTGTTCCAAAATGCTGTTAAACTATGTTAAACATATTACTACGTTTCGTAAAACTTATCTTTGCACTTGGATTTTTGTAGACGTGTAAATTATTGTTTTAATTATGAACACATTCCAATAATACTTTGAAATATTGTAATTGTTTTAACTCATTCATAGGCCAGCGGCGGAGCCTGCCAAGTGAGTTGTTTGAGAGTTCTGGAAAGTTATAGACTGTTTATGCACTCATCTCATTTCAAAATCCCTTTTGATCCTAGTAAATGTGAAGTGTTGTTATAATCTCGTGCTCTTCGAAGTAATAAACAGAAAACATGGCGCAGAAAGTTGTCTGATTATTATTTTATACATAAAAACCCAGGAAATATTTACGTTACTACCCCACAGATAAGAATATTTTCAAAATTTATTTCACTGTACGTTACAATTCGCTGTTATTGTCCCTCAGCATTGTTCATTGGTATTTTGTTCCAATTGAATCACTTAGGTTTTTAAACCCAATTTATGTAACTGATTAGGATTACTCGGAATTATCGGATGATTGCGTTACAACTGCAAAATAAAGAAAAGGAAAGTAACTGTTTAAACAACAGATCATTAGAAACGGAACACGATTTCGTAAACAATGAAGATGAGAGAAAAACGTCGGCCATGGCAGAATGACACCCAAAATAATTTATTTGGACGAAAGTGTAGCAAATTTAGTTAATTTGAAGTGTGATATTATGTATTACGATAAGTTAACGTTGTTGTTGTTGTGCTCTTCAGTCCAGAGACTGGTTTGATGCAGCTCTCCATGTTACTCTATCCTGTGCAAGCTTCTTCATCTCCCAGTACGTACTGCAGCCTACATTCTTCTGAATATGTTTAGTGTATTCATCTCTCGGTCTCCCTCCACGATTTTTACCCTCCACGCTGCCCTCCAATACTAAATTGGTGATCCCTTGATCCCTCAGAACATGTCCTACCAACCCATCCCTTCTTCTAGTCAAGTTGTGCCACAAACTCCTCTTCTCCCCAATCCCATTCAGTGCCTCCTCATTAGTTATCTGATCTACCCATCTAATCTTCAGC
Organism: Schistocerca americana; assembly: GCF_021461395.2. Classification (NCBI taxonomy): domain Eukaryota; kingdom Metazoa; phylum Arthropoda; class Insecta; order Orthoptera; family Acrididae; genus Schistocerca; species Schistocerca americana. Next base: position 231,280,997 of record NC_060123.1, read on the forward strand.
ATTCTTCTGTAGCACCACATTTCGAAAGCTTCTATTCTCTTCTTGTCTAAACTATTTATCGTCTATGTTTCACTTCGATACGTGGCTACACTCCATACAAATATTTTCAGAAACGACTTCCTGACACTTAAATCTATACTCGATGTTAACAAATTTCTCTTCTTCAGAAACGCTTTCCCTGCCGTTGCCAGTTAACATTTTATATCCTCTCTACTTCGACCATCATCGTTATTTTGCTCGCCAAATAGCAAAACTCATTTACTACTTTAAGTGTCTCATTTCCTAATCTAATTCCCTCAGCATCACCCGATTTAATTCGACTACATTCCATTATCCTCGTTTTGCTTTTGTTGATTTTCGTCTTCTATTCTCCTTTCAAGACACTGTCCATTCCGTTCAGTAGTGGATTCGAATTCGAGAGGACGACTGTTCAAATTCCTGTCCGGACATTCAGATTCATATTTTTTGTGGCTACCCAGAATCGCTTAAGGCAAAGGACGGAATGACTCGTTTTAGAAGAAGGCAGCCGATATCGCACTCATAATTTTCCATCCCGATGCTGCAAATCGTCTCTAATGATCTCTTCGTCAAACTGACGCTATATCCAATCTTATTTCTTATTTTTCAAAGGAAATACCTAATAATGCCAATAACCAGCGAACGCCAGCTACCATGACCAACACACAAAGCATCTCGACGAGGTCAACAACAAATCGCTGCTGTCAACGACGTTCGCTTCGTAATCGTTCCTTGAAAACTGTCTTGTCATACTAACTAAAGCATTTAGTGAGTGTCTTGGCTAGGGGCAGAAACAAATGTACAGGTCTGGATTCGTAGTGAATGTTAAACTGACTTACCGCACACCACTTTGTCTAGGTAGGACATTTTTGAAATGGAGTCGTAGGTTATGTCCGTTCCATATTCGTTGAACACCGAGTCTATCTCCTCTTGCAGCTTGGTCTGCAACGAAGGATTGAGAGCCAGTTCGTGCAAGGCGAAGCTCATTGTCGTCGAAGAGGTTTCAAAGCCGCCTACGAAGAAGACGAATGCGTGGGCAGCCAGCTCGTTGAGTGTTAGCTCTGCAGAAAAGTAAATACGGCTAAGAAAACAACGTAAAGCTACGTCTGTATCTATACTTAACAATCCACCTTACAGTTTGTGGCGGCGGATGCCTGTCGTACCACTATCATGTTCTCCCTTCTCTGATCCACTTGCGAACGACCCGTGAGAATAACGAGTGTGTACAAACTAGTTTCTCTGATTTTTTAGTCCTGATGTTTAGAGGGACATATATGAGCGAAAGTAACATATTGCCTGCCAGTTTTTCGAAATACGCCCTGGAAGTTTCCTCTCCCTGATACAGAACGCCTCTATTGTAACGGCTACCAATGGAATTTGCTGAGCACCTCCGTAACATTCTAGCGCTTATAAAACAGCTCCGTGACGAAATGCGTCGCTCTTCTGTGGATCTTCTCTGACCCTTCTGTTAATCCTGCTTACGAGGGATCATTCCCAAGTGTCAAGAAACGATCCTGATGAAACCTGGCGGGTGTGCAGAAGGTGCAAAATAAATACGTTTTTTTGTTCGTGCCCAAATTCACTTGTAACGTAATTTAACAAATTAGGTTTGGAAGAGATATCTTCGAAACTATGATACATAAAAGATGTTTGCCATATGAAAGCTGATATGTAATTAACGTTCTCGAAAACCGGGTAATCGAATTTTATAATAATTAGAATTTTTTGCAAAATACCCTCACTCCACCATTAATTACTTTTGAAAAATGAAAACTTTTGTACCAACACAAACCTAAGGAAATTTCAAGCTTGGTACATCCATGTGTAACAAAGCTGGTTCTGATTTTTGTAAAATACAATGTACACAATGTTGTGTCAAGGTATATTCAACATACTTCATAGAAATATCAAAGTATTCATTATTAGTCCAGTTATTTATTTTACTTACATTGTTTCATATTTCGTGTTGTTATTGTACATTCTTTTTCCTGTATTTATTATTTATTTTTTCGTTGCACATAAGTGTATTATGTTAAGTGAAAATAATAAGTAACTCATTATTATGTCACAAAATCATTTCAGTTATGATATCTGTAAATAAATGCTTAAAACATAACGTTTTCTTACGCCATGCACATAAAATTAACAAAATTTCTTCATATAATATACACGACAGAGAACACAATATAAAACAGAATTCAGCAAGATTTCAAACTGTTGTAGGTGATCCTTTAAGTATTCTGATTTGTATCAGGCATATTTCATTAAATTGGTAAGCCGTGGCGGAAAGAACTGATTATGTGGCAGTGACTACAGCTTAATTATAGTGTTTCGCAAGTGGAGATTCACATCAAAATCATTCAACAGAACTAGATCCGAAAATTTTCTCACAAGGTTCTCGCAGCATCGAAATCCGTATACTTACCAAGTCTGTGCCGTCGTGTCTTTTGGGATCACAAGGTGAATAAGTTTCTTCTCTGGTATAAGTTTCTCCTCTGGTATAATAGTCAAGATGGATTTTTCACGTACCTGTTTTTAAAAAAGAACTAATGGTAAGTTTGAACTGAGAGTTCGAGAATCTCTTTTAAGTCCCAAATGTCCTTGTGACAGCATCGAAATATGGAAAGCAATCCTCTGACCAGGTCAAAAGATATTTAAAACAGCTTTTCTTTCCCAGCGAGGGAGAAGAATCTGTATTATTGTTAGATTTTTAGGGCTATCAGTGTGAACGACCTATACAGAGAAACGTACCTAAGGACAAGGAACTTGTTCCTCTGGTGGTCCCAAAGGACAGGACGGCACAGGTGCAGACCTGGTACATATACGGCTTTCGAAGTTGGAAAAAACTTCTGAGAATATTTTCAGGTCTAGTTCTGTTGGTTGATTTTGATGTCAGTCTCCACTTGGGAAACAACACAATTAGGCTCCAGTCACTGGTACATTATCAGTTATTTTCGCAACAGCTTAGCAATGTACAGAAATATGTCCGATACGAAATAGGATATTTTGCGGATCACCTGCGAACAACTTGAAATCCTGCTGAATTTTGTTTTATATTGTATTCTCTGTCGTGTATACGAGGTGCATTCAAGTTCTAAGGCCTACGATTTTTTTCCTAATTAACTACTCGCCCGAAATCGATGAACCTGGCGTTACTTCTCGACGTAATCGCCCTGCAGACGTACACATTTTTCACAACGCTGACGCCATGATTCCATGGCAGCGGCGAAGGCTTCTTTAGGAGTCTGTTTTGACCACTGGAATATCGCTGAGGCAATAGCAGCAGGGTTGGTGAATGTGCGGCCATGGAGAGTGTCTTTCATTGTTGGAAAAAGCCAAAAGTCACTAGGAGCCAGGTCAGGTGAGTAGGGAGCATGAGGAATCACTTCAAAGTTGTTATCACGAAGAAACTGTTGCGTAACGTTAGCTCGATGTGCGGGTGCGTTGTCTTGGTGACACAGCACACGCGCAGCCCTTCCCGGACGTTTTTGTTGCAGTGCAGGTAGGAATTTGTTCTTCAAAACATTTTCGTAGGATGCACCTGTTACCGTAGTGCCCTTTGGAACGCAATGGGTAAGGATTACGCCCTCGCTGTCCCAGAACATGGACACCATTATTTTTTCAGCACTGGCGGTTACCCGAAATTTTTTTGGTGGCGGTGAATCTGTGTGCTTCCATTGAGCTGACTGGCGCTTTGTTTCTGGATTGAAAAATGGCATCCACGTCTCATCCATTGTCACAACCGACGAAAAGAAAGTCCCATTCATGCTGTCGTTGTGCATCAACATTGCTTGGCTACATGCCACACGGGCAGCCATGTGGTTGTCCGTCAGCATTCGTGGCACCCACCTGGATGACACTTTTCGCATTTTCAGGTCGTCATGCAGGATTGTGCGCACAGAACCCACAGAAATGCCAACTCTGGAGGCGATCTGTTCAACAGTCATTCGACGATCCCCCAAAACAATTTCTCCACTTTCTCGATCATGTTGTCAGACTGGCTTGTGCGAGCCCGAGGTTGTTTCAGTTTGTTGTCACACGATGTTCTGCCTTCATTAAACTGTCGCGCCCAAGAACGCACTTTCGACACATCCATAACTCCATCACCACATGTCTCCTTCAACTGTTGATGAATTTCAATTGGTTTCACACCACGTAAATTCAGAAAACGAATGATTACACGCTGTTCAAGTAAGGAAAACGTCGCCATTTTAAGTATTTAAAACAGTTCTCATTCTCGGTGCTGGTGGTAAAATTCCATATGCCGTACGGTGCTGCCATCTCTGGGACGTATTGACAATGAACGCGGCCTCATTTTAAAACAATGCGCATGTTTCTATCTCTTTCCAGTCCGGAGAAAAAAAATCGGAGGCCTTTGAACTTGAATGCACCTCGTATAATCTGAAGAAAGTTTGTTAATACACTAGTAGAGTAATTATGGATCAAGAGGAACTTTAATGTGGTTTATTTGAAAATACTCTGACAGCACACCGTGTACAGAGTATTTTCCGTAAATCGTGTTTCAGGAACCAGCTTTATTACACACGAATGTCTGTAGCTTGAAGGCTTCTTTAATTTGTATTGTAACAAAAATTTTCATTTTTCAAAATTAATTAATGGTGGTGGGGTGTATTGCAAAATTTTAAATTATTACAAAATTGGATTATAAATTTTTCAAGAACGTTATTTACATATCAACTGCTACATAAGAAACATTTTTATATATCATCGTTTCGAAGATCTTCTCTCCAAACGTATGTCAAATTACCTTTCGGGGTGTGTTTTACCCCTTAAAAGTGAAACTGGTCTCAAACAAAAAAATACATATTGGATTATTTTGCCCCTTCCTCACACCCGCCAAGTTTCATCAAGAGTGTTTTTTGACCCTTGGAAACGTTCCCTTGTTAGTAAGCGTCCCAGACTGATAAACAAAACACAGTAACCTGTTGAATGAGTGTTTTTTAATCCAGTTGTTTCGTGGATGAGCCAAATGTGCTTAAGATCCACCTCATAAATCTCAACCTGGAATCTGCTTCTCCTGTAGTTAGTTTTATTTGCTCATTCGACTGTAGGTCGTCCTTGACGGTTATCCCTAGGTATTTTACGGCTGTTACTATTTTCAATGAGTGTTCACCAAAAGAATACTCTAAGAGTAATGGATCACTTTGTCTAGAAAACAACAATTAACATTTACATACAACACAGCTATGTGAAGTCCCGTGTGTGGCGAAAATAGAAACAATAAATTATTTCGGTGTGAGTGAGATGGGATTATTTAGGTACTCGGAGCAAGCAGACCAAAGCATTCGACCAAAAGGGTGGTTTTACACCGCAGTACTTTTCTGGGTAAGGCAGTACTCGTGGTGGTATGCAGTTGCTTTTCTCAATCTCTGAATTGACGTCTTCCAGAAAGAATTTCACTTCCAGTTTGTTCATTACGTCCTAAACGACTGAACGAGGACTCAATAGCCCTCGATCGCCTAAAGCCGAGAGAACTCAGTCGACTTCGAGCCAGGAAGGTTTTTGTCCGGCCGCTGCCAGTATTGCAGAGGTGTACACATTCCGCTTTTAACCTGACTATGCTTGCCGGTTAGTCAAGCAGGCAAGCTGCCACACATTATCACAAGATCGGACAGTCTGCTTTACTCACACCTAAGCCAAGCTATACCCAATCCATACAGGCTAAAGGAAACATGTCTGTCCGGTTTTCTCTGCAACTTCACCTTCTTTCTGCCAGTACTGGCTATTCTGAATTAGAGCCATCATCAGGTCTCCTCTAATGCATGTTATCTGCAGTAAGCAGAACCGTCTCTGAGAGTCGACATCCTTTTGCACCTAAGAACCTGAAGATCTCTGATACACTGCAAGTCTAGTTTCTGTAACCTTAGTGTGCTTCAGCCAAAACATGAGCTCAGTTATATCAATTTTAATAGTTTTTTTCCGGGACGTGCATTGCGGGTTCGCTGAACTATCAGTTGATAGGCTAAATATTATACGCAATTCAGAAGGCAGCACGTTTACTTATAGCAAAATCATAGTAAATTAATGTACTTTTATTGAGGAAAACAGCCTAGAATAATTTTTACAGAAAGTATTTTCTAAAAACGTACTTACTCTTGGTATCGATGGCTTCACTCGTGTACCCGCTCTCCTGAGCTTCGCTCTTGTCTGGGTCAGCAACCCCCTTGTTTTTGAGCTCAATAAGCAAATCCATGAAATCTTTCCTCGTGATATTGTTCTTCTCCCTGTAGGCTACGGTGTCTGCAACCATGCGACGAAAGTATTCGCTGACTGCTGTAATTCCACTCCTGATCCTATAAGGGAGATGTTCCACTTCTGAACTTATAAGCACGACATGATCAAAGTTCTCGTCAAGCTGCTTCAAAAACAGGGGTTCTTAGTGACCCCGCCTGCAGTTCTGAACGCTTGCTGCAGCCACAAAATAAGGAGAGAGGGAAGAAATAAAACTATGTGGTTATAAAACTAAAATATAGAAATAGAAGTACTCTGACGAAAATGGAAAGTATTACAAAAGAAACACCTTGAAACAACGCCTCCAAACTGCTACTGCAGTATTTCCGTACGTTGAATATACTTCATAGTTATGCGTGCTTATTTTCAGTATTTTAAGTACAGTATAAGGCCATTATTGTAGATGAAGAACGGTGTGAGGACATGATGCCTGTTTGATGTGTCTAACGAGACTGGGGATCACAACGCAGCGTGCCCAGTGGTCATGTAAGTGGAGCTTATCATCATCTTACGGACTTTCAGACAGCTAGAATAATTGGGATGAGGGAAATGAGAACATCAGAGCGACAGATTGCACGGACAGTTGGCCTTAGAGCAAGAGCTGCAGAGTGTGTGGTGATGAGACGGATTCACGTTAACAATGAAAAGAAAAATAGGTATTGGTTCTTCCAGAAGAACTACAAAGCGAGGAGGTTGTAGCATTGTTAGGCTGGCTGTGAGAACAGAGGGATGCCGTTAACTAAAACCCAGGCATTGGTTACAGGCGGAGTGCTACTAAGGACCTTCGCGATCAGATTAGTATGGGCTGAGTTGACATCTCGAGTTGGCAAGCCTCCTTTACTGCTGACACAATAACAGAGGCAACAGCCAGAATCTGATGGGACATTTTGTGGTATTCTGTAGTGTTCAACGACGAGTCACGCTGTTATTTGTGGTGATGCATTCATACGAGGAGCGTTCTATAAGTAATGCAACACAATTTTTTCTGAAAGAAGGTTCGTTATATTCAGAATTAGAATAGACACTATTATTCCCCACTCTTTTGAATACAAAACCCTATTTTTCAGTTTAATCTCCGTTCAATGCGACGGCCATACGCCACCTTACTGGGAGGACCTGTATATCCGCATGGTACCACATTGCTGGATGACGTACTGGTTAACGTCTTGCTGCATCAGAAAACTCTCCATCATCCACGTACCGCTTCCTGCCCTCATTGTGCCAGACGGATGGGAGTCAGAACGTGCGAAAGCCAGGCTGAGCGGTGGATAGGGAAGAACAGCCCAACGAAGTTTTGTGGGCTCCTCTGGGGTGCGCAGACTTATGTGAGGCCTTAAGTGGTCATGGAGATGGAGAAGTTCGTTTGAATTTTTGTGGTGGCGAAAACGCTGAAGCCGTTTCTTCAATTTCCTGAGGGTAACTCAATACACTAGTGAGTCGATCGGGGAACCATGAAGGAGGAGATCAAACAAACTAACTCCTTCAGAGTCCCAGAAGACTTAACCAACTTAAAGTGCAGCGGTGCACTTCTTCTTCGGAGACGTGGTGTGGCGCCATTCCATAGATTGCTGTTTTGTTTCCAGTTGGAAGTGATCAACCTATGATTCATCACGTGTGATGATGTTCCACAAAAAATTGTCACCATCAGCTTCGTAACGCGGAAGCAATTCCGTCCAGAGGGCCCTTAGTTGCGCTTTATGGTCTCCTATTGGGCGGCAAGGAATCCAGCGGTCTCACGGCTTTCAGTACCCCAACTGGTGTATGAGTGTTACAGCAGCACCAACAGATGCGTCCAGTTGTGCAGCAAGCTATCTGATGGCGATTCGTCGAACACATCGAGTGAGGCTGTCCGCACGTTCCAACATTGCAACCGCGCGGACTGGCCGCGTGGTTTGGGGCGCCAAGTCACGGATTGCGCAGCACCTCCCGCCGCAGGTTCGAGTTCGCCCTCGGACATGGGTGTGTATGTTGTTCTTAGCACTCTCTTGTGTGTTCTTAGTTTGTCCCTACCACACAGAGTCTCTCGCTACTTACCTATCAGCAACAAACAAAGAGATTCATTGCTTTTACTAGGAATGTGGGTACGTGGGTAGATCAATGTGTGCATGATGTATACTGGTTTCACAATGTCAGATTAATTTAGCACCCCATCCTGTGCATGATAATAGCAGCTGTACGAACACTGAAGATTTCCCTTTGACTGTATTACTGGACCCTGGCAAGCCGCCCATACTACGGCAGTACATTAACGAATTCATTTTTGGAAACAACTTGCCGTGTAATTAACACACGAGACGATACATTGCATGCTTACTACCTTCTTGTCACAGTGAAGTAACACCTAGTACGCAGCACAATGCTTTTTTTGGTGGGGGGTCAGTCTTGTGACTGGTTTGGTACGGCTCGCTGTAAATTCCTCTCATGTGCCAACCGCCTCATCTCAGATTAGCATTTACGTTCAACTATTAATTATTTGTTGGATGTGTTGCAATATTCTAACACTCTAGAACTCCCTCAAGTACGATGGAAGTTATTTCTTGATGTCTTATGAAATGCTCTATCGTCTTGTCCCTTGTTCTTGTCAGTATTTCTCTCATATTTCTTTTCTCGCCGAATCGGCAGGCAACCTCCTCACTTTTTATCAGCCTATCTAATCTCCGACATTCTTCTGCAGCACCACATTTCAAACGCTTCCATTCTCTTCTTTTAAGCATTTCCCACAGTCCTTCATTCAGTTCCATACTATCATGAGATCCAAACGTACAGAAATGCCATCCTCAGTATAAGTTCTGTGTTTAATACCAGCGGACTTATTTTTGCCTGTAATTCGCTCTTTTCCTGTGCTACTCTCCTTTTTATGTCTTCCTTCTTTCGACCGTCATGAATTAGTTTGTAGAATTCCTTCACTTCGTCTTCTTCGTTGTCCCCTGTTGTGACTTTAGGATATTTTAATCTTATTTCTACTATTACTCACTTCTTTAGTTTCTCTTCTTTTATGTTTTACTCAATGTTCCCGTAATTGTCTCTATTTCACTGAGGATAACTGTGTCCTCAGCGACTCTTATCGTTGACATTCTTTCATTCTCATCTCCTCTTCCTGTCATTGCTTCCTCAATATATAGATTTAATAGGAGTGAAAGACTACATGCCTATATTCTACCGTTTCTAACCCGAGAACTCTCTTTATGGTCCTCCGTATTCATTTCTTCCTGATGGTTCTTATATACATTGTATATTACCCGACTCTATCTATACTTTATACCCGTTTTCATGATGCTTTTGAATGTATTGCGCCATTTTACAGCGTCATAACTTTTTTCTAGTTCAATAAATCATTTTCTTTATTCTTCGATAATCAATATACAAGCAAGAATATGTATACTTCTGGGTGCTTGATCTGGAGATGAATCGGAAAAACAATGAGAAATAGTTCATGGAAATAAATGGGTATTTATTGAGCATCTGGTCGCTGCGAAGTTTAATTCTGCACTTTCTTCTTTTATTTTCTTTTTTTTTTTTTTTTAAAAAAAGGAAAGAAGTAGACACACCACGAAGGAGTGATGCAAATACGTTACAAAGTGATATTCATATAAGTATCGATGGTAAATGAAAAATTGCAAAATGATCAACTTTGGCGGCCAGTGGATGAATGTGGGATGCTGCAGCGCACTTTTACTGTGCAGTTACCATGGATAGTAAACAGGACACATGCAATCTTTGCAAATTTAATTCCGCGTCCTCAGTTGGACTTTTAACTACAGCCTACAGACAGGCGCGTGAACAACATATACATATGTCAGTATTTGAGAAAGTTGAAAGTTGGGCTCAAAGAAGCCAGCTGGAGGAACTTGCGAAACAACGGCATTTGAACCGGAATGATGCCACTATTCGACGATGTTGGCGGGTATCGGTGACCATGGCCGGACACAGTGTCGAGAAGGAAGTGGTCGATCTAGAGGGACGACAGAAAGAAAGGACCGAGAAATCGTGAGAGACGTACCCAGAATCCAGGTTTCATCATTATCATCGATCTGAGGTGCAACTGATGCTTCATCGACCACAAGGACCATTAATAGGCGGCTCAGAGGAGGCTGGCTTCACGGCTCCCTCTGCGCCGACGGCCATTGACCTCTACAAGAATCCCGTTTGCAGTGTTGTCGGGCACATTCGGTCTGGAATCTTACTGATTTGAGTAGAAATATGTTCAGTGAAGATTCTTGCTTCGAATTGAGGTACGACGTCCAGCGTAGACGCCCCAGACGACAGGGGGATACCAACCTATCAGTTGCCCACTATATGGCGGAGTTGATATTTTATTTCATAGCATGTCCCCATTGGTTAGTCTTCATCTGGACCCTTAAAGTACAGTGTTATGTCGGCGATGTTCTATGCCTCGTTTTGTTGCGTAGCGATCCAGAACGTATATTTAAACAAGATAACGTCTGCCGGCACATGGCAAGAGTTTCTAATTCTTGTCTACGTGCTTGCTAAACCATATCTTGGCCAGCAAGGTAGTCGGACCTCTCCCAATTGGAAATGTTTGGAGCTTTATGGGCAGGGTCCTCTAACCAGCTCGGGATTTTGACGATATAAGTCGTCAGTTGGACTGAATTTGGCCCGATGTCCCACAGCAAGACATTCAGCTATGCTGTCAACCAATTGTCGAGACAGAATAACTGCCTGCATAAGGCCGAGAGTTAGACCAGCGCATTATTGACTTGTTCAATTTGTGAATCTCTTTTTGTTGAATAAATCAATTTGTCTGAAGCTGTAATTATTTGTTTCTCTGTACATCATATCTATCGATTTCTGTCCCATTTGGATGAATCCTTCGTGGTGTGCCGTTTTTCTGTTTTATCTTAGACTGCATTTGATAACTTACAGTCACAGGCTCCTACAGTACCCATAATTACCTTAATAGTCTGGTGAGTGTGGGGCTGATGAAAGAGAGGATGTTGCTGATGCCCGTCTGTATGGTGGGCTTGAAGATCCTGCGGCCCCACTGGCGGAACTCGTTGTCGGGGTTCCGCTGGCAGTTGCACTCGATGCCGAAGGCGACGGACGCGATGACGTCAGTTGCGTACCTGGCTGCCAGTTCCCGCACTTCCACAGTGTCGCCGCGCTCGGCCACCGCCTCCAGCACGTCTGCCATCTCACGGCCGCACTCTGACAGCGTCTGTCGGCAACCGTGGATTGCTGTTAACACCACTGCTTAGAGTTACGCGCGGCACCCTCGACAAACCAGAACATCAGTCCTGGAACTTGAAAACGAACTATTACCTTACCGATCTACAGAAACTAATATATCGGTATACTGTATTAAACAATGCAGTTTGTAAACACAGAGAACAATGGAAGTAAGGTATGATTCTAAAACGCTTTCTAAGTGGGAAGAGAAAGAGAAGGCGCAGCAGTGTAACGGTAGGGGAGAGCTACAAAATATTGAATTGTCAGGTGAAGAAGCAAAAGAAATTCATGCTTACATTTACGATGGGGATGACGTGCTCTTATCTAAAGTGCCTGTGCAGGATGTTGATACTGTACTAATAGATTTAGGACAGGAGGTAAGTAAGAATGTAGAGGATAGCCTGTTGGGGGTCGATGAACCCAGTAGCTGTGACCAGTTGTCACTTGAGAAGGAACCCGACGATAATAGTGAAAGTGGTTTAACTTTAACTAGTGTTATGCCCGGTCTGGAGGCACAGAATCGCTCAGACTACAGTAATTTGGGTCATGTTCAGCAAACTAAATGTAATGAAGTCGTGCAGTGTTTCAATTTGAAATTAATAGACCGACTGGAAAAGGCAGCTGAAAACGTAATTCAGGAAACTCCTACACACTTTGTCCTAAATGTAATGAAGACAGATGTCGATCACTTTAGTTGGAGACAAATCCAAAAGGAACTATTGGATGAGTTTGAGGAACCACCTGTACAAACCAGAATAAGCCACCCTATAATAATAGTGAATATGTTGTGTATCAATGTACGTTCTCTTAGACAGTGGAAGTGAGGTGAGTGCGATATCTCAGTCCTTCTTTGATGCATTACCTGATAAAGACAAGCTTACCGTAATGAGGGTATCAGGACTAAGAATAATTGGTGCTACTGGCAAGGTGTCAAAAACGGTAAAGCAAGAACCTTTGCTGCTCTTTGATATTAATGGTAATTTAATTGATCATCCATGCTTAATTGTAAACAATCTCAGTATTGAGGTTTTAATTGGCATACATTTCTTGTCGAAATATCAGAGTGTTGTTGACTTTGAAAGAAGCCAGTTAAAAATGGTCTTGCCGATAACCGGAGTAATTACGGTACCTTTTATTGATAAATATGTAGTAACTAATGATGAAACTTGGGAGCTGCCTATACGAGTTCTGAAAAATAGGAGATATTGGGACGAAGGTGTTAATCTAAGTAAAAGTAAGTTAAACACAAAAGAAAGAAAGAAGCGTCATGATGCAAAAGCTGTACCCACCAGTTTTGAAATAGGTCAGTTAGTTCTTGTCAAAACCAAGGAAAAATCAAAGCAAATAAATGCAGAAACAAAGAAATTCATGTTCGTATACCAAGGACCTTTCAGAATCATAGGAAAACCACATGCCAATGCATATAGTCTAGAGTACCCTAAGAGTAAAAACCTATTAGGTCTCAGGAATGTGATCGACCTAAAGAAGTTCAGAGGTAGTGAATGAATTCTGTAGGGAGGAGGTTGTTCTGTAACCTCTACACAGTGTGGCAGCTGTGCAGTCCCAGCTGTGTGAGATCTTCTTTCCTTTTCAGGTCTCACTCATTCTTCATCTTTCCAATCCACCAAAATTTCGGCTCTTACTCTCAAGTACTAAATTTTCCGTTATTGTTATCAAGCCAGCATTAAGCTAATGAATTCTGTAGGGAGGAGGTTGTTCTGTAACCTCTACACAGTGTGGCAGCTGTGCAGTCCCAGCTGTGTGAGATCTTCTTTCACATTTCAGATCTCACTGTCTCTTCATCTTTTCTATCCACCTAAAATTTCGACTTCTTCTTTCCAACACATTAAATTTTCCGTTATGGTTATCAAGCCAATAATAAACTAATGAATTCTGTAGGGAGGAGGTTGTTCTGTAACCTCTACACAGTGTGGCAGCTGTGCAGTCCAAGCTGTGTGAGATCTTCTTTCCTTTTCAGATTTCACTCTCTCTTCATCTTTCCTATCCACCAAAGTTTCGACTCCTTCTTTGCAATACAAAAATTTTCCGTCATGGCTATCAAGCCATGAGTTCTGTAACCATTCTATCCAACGATTAGTGAAGAAAATACCTAATGTGACAAACCTAACAGTGACATAAACAACAGAGAAGTATGATGTAATTAAGATACAAATGTATACGAGTAACAAGTATGTATAGAACCCTGGTAATATTATAATTACAAAGTGTTGTTTTATTGGAAATGGCCCACCAACAGTAATTTAAAAAGATATACAAATTGGTGTACAAGCAGGATCTGAAGTGGCAGGGAAACCTATTGTATGTTGTAGAGCTAACTAATTAATAGTAAAAGAGATTGCTTAGTGTCATGAAAAATATGCAGATAAGTTGTAAGAATGAGCTCACCTTGTGTAGCAAGGAATGGCAGTGTAATAGAATTGAACAGTGTTTGTGGTTGAGACGTGAAGGACACGTCCTTGAAATATTTATAAGGTTGGAGCTGGCCGTTATTTGGTGTAGTGTGTGAGAGGACACACCTGCACGTATTGAGGTTATGAGTTGGAGGCGTGAATGCGACCATAGGTACCCTTATGTTAGATGAGACAGAGCAGCTCATGGTGTCCTATAGGTTTAAGGAATTTAGCATTACGCTCGTCCATAATTACTTAATGCACTTTAGTGGTAGGTCGAGAGAGACTACCTGTGGTTTCAGCGTCCGATCGAGTGGAAATGGATTGCAACGTGAGCAAACTGATCAGCTGCAATACACTTCAGATATGAAATAAATGTGCTATCCTGTGCTTTAAATGTTAATAGAGTGAGTGTTAAATAAGTACATACACTAGCAACATAATTGAGTAACATAATGGCAGACGTGAAACATTATTTATAGCTCAGCATAAATACACTTCGATGAAGTAAGTACATAATTGCAGATGTGGAACTGACACAGCAGCAGAGGACCAATAAGTGGATTTAGTAGTCAACTAAACTAGTGTGTTTTGAACACTCAGAACTGTACTATTACCACAAGTTACTCACATGTACAAAGAGGCTGAGAAGACAACTACTAATCAAATATACTCATACTATCTCTAAGAATAAGGTAATAGAAGATGAGTCAGCTAAGTAAATAAAATACAAATGTATCAAGAATGTACCGAGCATTGGTTCAGTGTTCCGGCCCAGAAATAATAAATTGAAATCAAATAGGATTTATGATTGTATACCTTGAGCATAAATTTTCTCTAGTACTTGACTAACGGCGTTTTGAGCCATTTGGTTATCGATTTTATGACAATTAAGTAACCGCGAGAGAAAAATTGAAAAAGTTCTGTTAACTTTGTTTCAGTAACATAATGAAAGATATAATGTATGTATCCCCATTTCATTGTGACCCACCCTTAGATATTAAGTGAACAGAGTCTGAGGCACTCTTTTTGTTTGTTCTACAGGACAAACCAGATAATGGCAGCCTGATAGCTGCGTGAAAGCGTGGAGTGACTTGGACACAACTCACAGTGACCCCTCCCCTTTCCCCATGTAATTTAGAGTGAACGTAAAGGACGCACACCATAGCAGCTTCCCCTCCTCTACCCTTGTGAATGGAAGTGTAGCCATTTGAGGCCCTGCAGTTTCATGACGTTCCGATAGGTAGCGGCGCTATACGTAGCCTTCAAAACAGAGGTGCGTTCCAAGCAGAGGGCAGTCATGGAGTTTCTTTTGAAGAGAAACCAGAGCATCGAAAATATTCGTAGACGCTTGCAGAATGTCTGCAGAGGCCTTAAAGTTAAGAAAAACACGGTGAATCGTTGGGCGAAGCGTCCTGTCTTCTACATCTACATCTACATTTATACTCCGCAAGCCACCCAACGGTGTGTGGCGGAGGGCACTTTACGTGCTACTGTCATTACCTCCCTTTCCTGTTCCAGTCGCGTATGGTTCACGGAAGAACGACTGTCTGAAAGCCTGCGTGCGCGCTCTAATCTCTCTAATTTTACATTCGTGATCTCCTCGGGAGGTATAAGTAGGGGGAAGCAATATATTCGATACCTCATCCAGAAACGCACCCTCTCGAAACCTGGCGAGCAAGCTACACCGCGATGCAGAGCGCCTCTCTTGCAGAGTCTGCCACTTGAGTTTGTTAAACATCTCCGTAACGCTATCACGGTTACCAAATAACCCTGTGACGAAACGTGCCGCTCTTCTTTGGATCTTCTCTCTCTCCTCCGTCAACCCGATCTGGTACGGATCCCACACTGATGAGCAATACTCAAGTATAGGTCGAACGAGTGTTTTGTAAGCCACCTCCTTTGTTGATGGACTACATTTTCTAAGGACTCTCCCAATGAATCTCAACCAGGTACCCGCCTTACCAAAAATTAATTTTATATGATCATTCCACTTCAAATCGTTCCGCACGCATACTCCCAGATATTTTACAGAAGTAACTGCTACCAGTGTTTGTTCCGCTATCATATAATCATACAATAAAGGATCCTTCTTTCTATGTATTCACAATACATTACATTTGTCTATGTTAAGGGTCAGTTGCCACTCCCTGCACCAAGTGCCTATCCGCTGCAGATCTTCCTGCATTTCGCTACAATTTTCTAATGCTGCAACTTCTCTGTATACTTCAGCATCATCCGCAAAAAGCCGCATGGGACTTCCGACACTATCTACTAGGTCATCCTCGCCGGCCGCTGTGGCCGAGCGGTTCTAAACGCTTTAGTCTGTAGCCGCGCGACCGCTACGGGCGCAGGTTCGAATCCTGCTTCGGGCATGGATGTGTGTGATGTCCTTAGGTTAGTTAGGTTTAAGTAGTTCTAAGTTCTAGGGGAGTGCGGAGTGCACTTGCCGAGGAGCGTCGGGTGAAATAGTCGATGACGGAGCCACCGATGGGGACCGGTGCGCTGGCGACGGCGTGTTGAACCCAGCAGTTCGAGAGTGCCCTTGGCTTTTGGGCGAGGTCCGGTCCAGGGCAAGAGACGGGCTCCCACCTTTTTATCCCTCGTTACCAATGATGGCTGAAATCGAAATGAGTGATTCGAGTGCGCCTAAACGGGCATCTATGGTGTCTGCTCCCTCTCCACAGGACGACATGGGACAGGCAGAGGACGAAACAGTAACACCGAGACACGCGAGGATTACACTGCTCTTGGAGCAAAACATAAAAAACGTCAAAATAAGTCAAGCGGCTGTGTCTGTAATCAAAAACGAGTTATCAGCATGGTCTATGGCCAATGCAAAACTTGAATGCCGCGTCATAGAGTTAGAAAAAGCCGAGGAAACCTGTCCAATCTTCCAGGTGTTGGCTGGCTGCAAACAACTGTGACGCCTCCAGTGTTGGAACGTGCGGACACTCTCATTCGAGCTGAGCGACGGATTGCAATCAAACACCTCGCTACGCAGCTCGTCGTCTCTGTTGGCAGCGCTGACACATTCATCCACCAGCTCAGGTGTTCAAAGGCAAATGCCCTCTGGGTTCCTAACAGAAGACCGTAAAGAACAACAATGGACCAACTGTGCGGAATTTCTTGCGCGTTACGAGGTGACTGAAAATATTTTTGTCCAGCATCGTCACAGACGATAAAACATGGGTTCATCACTTCGCAGCGGAAACAGAACGGCAATCCATGAAGTGCCGCCACACCACCTCTCTGAGGAAAAGGTTCAAAGCTGCACCCGCAGCCGGTAAATTCATGGAGACGGTCTTCTTGGACTAGGTAGACGCGGTGCAACGATTACCTCGGAAGAGTGTTTTGCTACCCTCAGGAAACTGCAGAAACGACTTCATCGTGTTCACCAGTACAAAAAACGAGGTGCTCAGAAAACTTCATTGAATTGTTTCCCTGCCCCACGCTCCAGCTCGGATCTCACACATTTCGACTTCCATCTCTTTAGCGCAATGAGCGTAGCATTCCGTGGGAAGTACTATGTAGATAATGGGGAGGTCATCGATGAAGCAAGACTTTGGCTCATGTCAACCAGTAGCGTGGTACCAAGCAGGCATACAGGCTGTCACAATAAGGTGGCGTAAGGCAGTCGCAATGAACGGAGATTATGTCAAAAATAGTTGTTTCTCTCCAAAAGAATGGGGAATAACATGGTGTATTGGAATCCTGAATAAACACATCCCATAATGTGTTGTATTACTTACTTCAGACTCCCCTTACCTTAACAAGTCACCATTGAAGGTGCTTCACAAATAAAACGAAATGAAACGTGTATGGTACAAAACAAACAGCCTTTCATTTAGTTGCAGTAGACGAATCACATCTTCAAGAATACAAAAGAGTTCAGCTTCTCTGAGTCATAGGGTATTCCCCAACCAGAAACAATAAATCTGTCGAACAGTTAACAAAAGGTAGCATCACGGAAGGAATACCTTTCTTTATACATTTACTTTATACACCACTGTAACTAAAGGGACATTTAATGATTGTTACTGATTCTGGGAATCCTCTCAGTTGATGAAACGGCATAACTTTTCACGTATTCAACAATACAATCCCAAAAGAAAACGGTATTTAAAGTTAAAACTTTAACAGACTATATAGTCGGTCATGAGAGTCCATACAGGACACTGCTGTTATTCTGCACATCTCTACAGCACCACCTCTCCCTATTGAGAAGATCACCTGTCAGAAGTAGCACATCTAAAATACTATCTTCTCAGCTGTTCAGCAGGTCAAAATTTATGAAGACAGTCGACAAACTGAGAATTCTTCTCCTGACAAGTGTCACAAATCTTACCTAATAGCCAAAACTCTACGCCCACATCGCAAGATACTATCAAGAGATGGACATGCATACCTACATTCTAAGATGTGAAGATACTGACTCACAGCAACTGCAGTACTTGATTAATTCCACAGGTGCACACTACACCAGGAACTAATAACAGAAAAAGAAACTGTATGCCGTGATATGGTAACTTAATAATTGGTAATTTCTGTATAATGTTAGTCTATTGCCCGATTAGTTAATTACTTCCAGTGATAAATTCTATAAAACTTACTCCAGTGAAAAGTGATTGGCAATTATTAACATACTTAGCACAAGAATAAGAAAGTTTATACAGGGCATTTCAACATCTTTGAATCAAACGTCTAGGGAGGATAGTTGACGTCATGTGGAACTACTTTTGTTAGAAATAAAATGCTTGCTGACGCTTCTCGGTGATGCTAGCCATCTTTTATTACTGGTAATGTCCTGACAGGTTGTAATGGCCACAAAGAGCGAAGCACAGTGGTTGAAGCTTAGCTTGAAGTTCACATGACTGGTTTCACAGGTAGCCCTGCTTGTGATGGTATCGACAATGTTTGTGACAGGACTAGAGTAGGTGGCGTTGGGACGATGTATGTGACAAGTTTTGATTCCAGGTCTATTACAGGGATATGAGCCATGAGGTAAGGGGTAGGGAGCAAGGATTGTGTAGGAGTAGATGAGTATATTGTGTAGGTTGGGAAACCTGTCGAATACCATTGTGTGAGGCATGGGAAGTATAGTGGGCAGGCTATTTCTCATTTCAGGGTACAACGAGAGGTAGTCGAAATTCTGCTGGAGAATGAAATTCATTTGCTCCAGTCCTGGGTAGTACTGAGTTACAAGTATCATTAGTGATGGAGGAAACAGCGAAAAAACGTAAATAACGTACTCTCAAATACACGAGAAAAATCATGAAAAGGATGAAACTGACGAAATACAGGAAACAAGATGAGTGAGTGAGTATGATGATTTATAGTTGACCTAGCTGCAAGATCTGTCTTATACATCCTCTCACCATCACCCTCTCCAGTCTGGTCACAAACATCACCTATACAATCAGAGGCAGTGCTATCTTTGAAACCAGACATGTGCTCTACAAGCTAAGCTATAGCAAATGTGCTTCATTCTATGTGGGGATGACAACCAACAAGGTATTTGTCTGCATGAATAGCCACCGACAAACTGTGGCCAAGGAACAACTGGATCATCCTGCTGCTGAACACGATGTCCAGCATGACATTCTTCATATCACTGACTGCTTCACAACCTTTGCCATATGGATTCTTCCTCCCAACACCGGCATTTCTGAGTTGTGCAGGTGGGAATTCTCCCTGCAATATATTCTTTATTCCCGTAGCACTCCTGGCCTCATCCTGCATTAGTCATTCTCCTCCCCCATCTAGCCCTTTCCCTGTTCCCATTCCAGCACTATGCAAGACTTGATTCCATCAATGCACCCAGCCTTTTTACTTCTCTCCTTTTACACTATCCCCCCATCTCTGCCCTGCCCTCCATCTAACCTCCTGGTTGCACTTAGCTGGCCTACCCTCTTTCCACCATGTCCCTGCATGTCCCCAGCAGCACTTCACCGGCCATAACCCCCACCCTGCTACCTCTCCCTCCTCCCTACCCCACTCTCCTCCTCATCCCCACTCAGTTACCTCTCCCATCATGCACTGATGCTGCTGCTGGTACTCTGGTTTTAGCTGCCAAAGACTGTGATCATGTGTGTGTGAGTAGCATTTGCGTGAGTATGTGTCTATGTCTGTTGTCTATTTTTGACAAAGGTCTTGTTGGCCGAAAGCTTATTTTGTGTCAGTCTTTTGTTCCACCTATCTCTGACTCAGTCTCTCTGCTATATGATGAGTAGCAGCTATCCAGCTATCCTTTTTGTAATTTTTTCAACTCCATCCTGGATTTTCCATTGCTTGTTTTTGCTGGACGACTTTTCTTCTATCATAAACCCAGTGCTGTTTTTCTTTGTTACTATCTTCTGATGCATTAATATACACAATATCCATTCTTCCTTCTCTTCTTTCCTGTGTTTCTCTTGTCGCCTTACAAACCACACCACACGTTTTACTTACGAGCCACACTGTATCAACAGTCTCAACTGTGCACAACAGATGGCTACAAGACCAAGCTGATAGTTGGTGCAGCATCTTACGTCCCACATTACTGCTGCTGATATCATTAATTCTGTACCTTCAACTTAATCAGTCACCCTGTGTCACTTTCCCATATTTTCACATGTTATTTCCCATACGTTTCTTGTTTCTCATCCTACCAACTCATCCCCACCCCCCATTCCTTCTCCGTTCTATCCCAGTTTGCACCTACTAATTTCACCTCATCCAGTCATATCCACCATGCCCCTTATTCATGCTTATTCGCCTTCATACCTCCAACCCACAGTAAAATATTTTTTTAAATTTATGTCTTTTCTTTGACCTTATTATGACTTCACGCCAATTTTAGAGGGTTTTCTCTTGTCACTGTCATCGTACACCCTCAGTTTCATCTTGTTTCCCCATATTTCCTTCGTTTCATCTTTTTCGTGATTTTTCGCATGTGTTTGGGATTACTTTTGCGAATTTTTTTTGCGCATAATTCTACTTTATTTACGTTTTCTCCTGTTTCTTCCAACACCATGGGCCCTTGCCCCTTCCATCTGCATCAATATAGAAAAGTTTCCTTATCCCTAGCCAGAACCCAGTCCCACACTATTACTGTGATGTTGCTTGGCTCATGGAATCCCCCCCAAACGGACTTACCGTCAAAATACTCATCTGCGGCTACCTCTCTTCCTTCCACAATGATTTCTATCTGTTCAAAAATGGCTCTGAGCACTATGGGACTCAACTGCTGTGGTCATCAGTCCCCTAGAACTTAGAACTAATTAAACCTAACTAACCTAAGGAATTCACACACATCCATGCTCGAGGCAGGATTCGAACCTGCGACCGTAGCAGCAGCGCGGCTCCGGACTGGAGCGCCTAGAACCGCACGACCACCGCGGCCGTCTCTATCTGTTCAGATAATGCCAGTCCTTTCTGTTCAGATTCCACCAATCCTTAGTCCTTACCAACATAGTCCTGCAAAACCATGTCAGTCAATTGCAAACCTCCTTGCAATACTTGCTCTCCATCTGTAAAATTACCCTGCTATGCAATCCCAAATACCTGGAACCCATAACACACATTGGAACTCTTGCCCTCCAGGAACGAGAGCAACAATCACAACGCCACCTCAAAAAGCTCTCCACCCTGCTCTCTTCCCACTCCTGCCTTGGAGTACCACTGTCCACCACAACAACCTCCAAACCTCCCCTCATAGCTGAGAAATCCTGTCTCACAGACATACTACATGTATCCCATCCTCCAAAACTCGATCACCACCACATAAAATCAATAAACTGAAAAGACCTGAAACATAGTCATGACCGTTTCCTTCAGAAGCCTTAGCCCTGCAGAAATATTAGTCCTTTCCAAAAGCCTCACCTTTTGCTCCACTCCCAAATTCAATCATGCAAGATGTGTTAAAGAACTTCTCTCTTTCTCCTGGTCCCTACAGTGGAAACACTTTTTCGCCACCAACCCTACTAATCTGAGTCAATCAAAGACCAATGTTGAACCCTGCCAGACTCAGTCCACGCCTCCATCCAACCGTGATCCACCGCCACTGCCCCCAAATCACTCCCTGTTAACTTCCCAGAATTTCTTAACCTCAAACCTTGCCTCACCATCATTCCCCAAATCCCTCAACATGCAAACTAACCTTACATCTGCAGAAAGAACTGCAGTTGACCACCTAAAACTGATTCCAACCTTGTAATCTTATCTGCAGGCACATGATACACCACTGTTGTTTTTAACTAGAAGGATTACCTGGCAGAGGGATCTTGCGAAATGTCAGACTCATCCACCTACAAACATTGCCACAGTGCCATCATTCCTGAAATCCAGCAGGATCTCCAGGCTCTCTGCAAATCCTTAGGTCCATCCTAGAACCTCTCTCTGGAATCAATCTCTCTACTCATCCGTACCACACCCCACATGTGCTTCCTAAAGTCCATAAACCCAACCACCTAGGATGCCCTATTGTGGCTGGTTACTGTGCCCCCACTGAGAGAATCTCTGCTCTTGCAGACCAACACCTTCAGCCTACTACCTGTAACCCATCTTCCTACTGATGCCACCTCCCTTTACACCAACATCCCTAATGCCCACAGCCTTACTGCTGCTGAACATTACCATTCCCAATACTCGATGGATTCCATACCGTTAGCCTCTTTCCTCGTCACCATGACCCTTTATCATTACCCACACTTCTCCTTTGAAGGCATTACCTGCAAACAAATCTGGGCTATGGATATGAGCACCCACATGGCACCATCCTATGATCCCATCCATAGGCCATCTAGAGTAATCCTTTTTAAACACCCCAAATCCTAAACCCCTCTTCTGGCTCAGGTGAGGACACCCTATCCACATTCCTCCAGAACCTCAACAGCTTCTTCCCCATTCGTTTCGCCTGGTCCTCCTCAATTCAACAAGTCACCTTCCTAGATGTTGACCTTCCCCTGAGAGATGGCTACATCAGTGGCTCTGTCCATATCAGACCTACTAAGCACCAGCAATACATCCACTCTGACAGCAGCCACCTGTTCAATACCAAGAGGTCACTTCCATACAGCCTAGCCAACCACGGCCATCTGCAGCGACAAGTGGTACCTCTCGAAATACACAGAGGGTCTCACTGATGCCTTGGTCACATTAATTATCTTCCTAACCTTCTACAAAAAAAACCTTCTGTGCCTCTCATTTCCAGTCACCCACCATCTCCCAATGCTTCACCATCTGGCAACAGAGGACCATCCTACTTGTAACCCAGTACCACCTAGGATTGGAGCAACTGAATTTCATTCTCCACCAGGATTTCGACTACCCCACGTCGTGCTCTGAAATGAGAAATGAGCTGCCCACTATACTTCCCACCTCTCACACAGTGGTATTGCGCTGGCTGCCAAATCTACACATTACACTCGTCTGCACAACACAACCCCTGCTCCTTACCCCTTACCTCATGGCTCATATCCTTGTAATAGTCCTAGAAGCAAGACCTGTCCCATACATCCTCCAATCGCCACATACTGTAGTCCTGTTACAAACATCACCAATACCATCACAGACAGGGCTACCTGTTAAACCAATCATGTGAACGACAAGTTAAGCTTCAACCACTGTGCTGCACTCTTTGTGGGCATGACAACCAACAAGCTAGTTGTCTGCATGAATGGCCACTGACAAACTGTGGCCAAGAAATAACTGGACCACCCTGTTACCGAGAACGTCACCCTACACGACATTCGTCATTTCAGTGACTGCTTCCTAGACTTTTCTTCCCGCCAACACCAACCTGAATTGTGCAGCTGGGAACTCTCCCTGCAGTATATCTTACGTTCCTGTAATCCTCCTGGCCCCAACCTTCGTTAGTCATCGTCCTCACCCATCTAGCACCTTCTCCATTCCCATCCCAGCACTACAGAGCAGTCTAGTCCACCAACGCACGCAGTCATTTTACTTCTCTCCTTTTCCACTACCCCCCTTCTCTCCCCCACCCTCTGTCTAATCTTTGGACTGCAACTAGCTGCCCTACACTGTCTCCACCTCTTCCCTGCATGATCCCCAGCGGCAATTAACCGTCCCCCACCCCTATCCTGCTATCCCTCCCACTCCCTGTGCCAGCCTCCTCCTTACCCCCAAACAGTTGCCTGTCCCATCATGCACCGCTGCTGCTCGTAGTCTGCCTTCAGCTGCCAGTGGCTGCGGTGATGTGTGTGAGTTGTGTTTGCATGAGTGTCTGTGTGTGTGTTTGTATGTCGTCTGTTGTTGACAAAAGCCTTGTTGGGCGGAAACTTGTTTTGTGACAGCCTTTTTGTTGTGCCAGTCTGCGACACAGCATCTCAGCTACTTGGTGAGTAGCAAATTTCATAATATTGTTTCATTACATCCTGGATTTTGCGTTGTTTTGTATCATTTACACAGATTTTTAGGATGCTTCTAATTACACATCTAGTTTCAAGATAAGTTTTTTGTAGAAATAACATATAAGTGTGAATGTTGGTTTCTCTAGCACGCTGAGCGACGTATGGTCTTGGAATTTGTGGGAGTATTAGGACCGAACTTACAGAAGACGATAGCCACCTGGCGTCTTTCGCAGTTGGTTAGCACAGTTGCTGTGGGCGATGTTCTAGCCAAACGTGTTAAGAATATAGTAGTTTTTTGACGCTGTGGTCATGACAGAGAAATTTTACACAGTGTTTTAGTGGGGACTATAATAATCTTTGCAGCCATCAACAACCTCAAATATTTTGTCTAAGGTTCAGTGGGTCTCGTAATTTTTCATGTGCTGAGCTGATCTGGACTTAAAAAACTCTGTTGCGAGTTGAACTTTAGTTGAGTCTGAGTAATGGTGACTGTACTTTAGCATTAAATAGAGAGTTTACAAATCACAATGTGGGGGCTCGAGCTATTTTAAATCCGGTTAACAACTGTGCAGATTTGTTACTCAGTCTGCAGTCTGCTATGCAGTTTGTGAAAAAGATAATTTTGAGCCTTAAACATTGTAGTAGTCCAACGTTATACAGCATGTTCTTCCTGTCTATCACTTAACGTTCAGTTACTCAGGTTTATACGTGAGGGACAATTAAGTGTTTTTATTTACGAAGGCATTGGGTTTGGTGACTGCATCTCCTGTGAAAATGACACAGTCAATTTGATAACGAAACCGCAATATCGCTAGATCCTGTAGGTTCGGTGAAATCTCACCGTCCCAGGGCAGGTAAATTCAATAAAAAGACGCATAGCGTGGTGGCGTGCCCACATATGCCGCCACCATCACTGCCGGAGTGTTCACACTTGAAGTCGCTAGCCAGAGAATGAAATCAGAGGGCCTCCTTCGCTTGCTGCCAGCGTCACCGCCGACTGATTGGGTCTAGCTACACACCAGCAGCGCAGGCCACTCTCTCTTGCATCATTCATGTTCCGTGAAGGTTCTACTTAAAATTACGACTCTTTGTTATGAGGGGCATGGTTGTTATCAGACTTGGACCTGCATCGTTTTTCCCACTGTTTCTGTAAGTGTGTGTACAGTTTTTGGTGCTCAGTTACTGCAGTTATACAGGGTGATCAGCAGCCCCTAAAGATGGGTTTATGCAACCCGCAACATCATCAAATTCCCCCTCCCCCTTACCCCCCAAAAAAATAAAAAAAAAAGACAGAACACGACCAATTTTTAGGAAATTTTACCTAGTTTAAATTTTATAGCGAAGTTCGGTATCGCTAGAGGCCTTAGTTTTGCAGTTGTTCCCGAAATATGAATAAAAGTGATCCTCAGGTACGTTTTTAGTGAATAACTCGACAACTGTTGCCTCCAGAGGAGACGTATCCCAATAGAAAGATTAACTACACTAAATTTCCTACATATAATCCTGTTAACTTTTATAGTACTATTAGTTTGCACGTAATGAGTAAGAGAATGTGAAAATCTTGCACGTGGTTTTTGAAGGCATTGTGGATTACATAAAGCCCATCGGCAGGGGTAGCTGAATCATAATATTTTCAATAAATCTGTAGATACTACAGTCTTTGGCGATGAGGTTATTTAGTTTCCGCGTGGCTTCCACGACCACAGTGGATCCAGTGTTGGCGCAGGTTGCTAGAACAACAACAGCAGTAGCAGCAGCAACAACAGCAGTTATACTTGATGCATCAGTTGGTTATTACTTCGCAGGGTGCTGCAGTCCGCCCGAAACCTGCTCGCCCCCCCCCCCCCCCCCCTTTTCAGCATGCAGCACACTCATCCATGCTTCCAACTTTTCCACCATTCCAAGAACTGATGGAAGAGTGGGACTCACACATCTGGCGTTTTAGGCACTTGTCAAAAATCCATTTCTTTATCTTGGATCGAGCCATAAGCGCTCCGCCTATTTCGAAAACTCACTCCATTAATGGAATCTGGAGTTTCTTAATGATTACACGACGCAGCACTCATTCTGCATAGGGGATTTGACATATATATGTACTTTGGCGCGTAGAATTCGAATATATACGAAGACAGTAACTTGTTCTCGACAGAACAGTTACTGTTGATGACCATGCAGCTTTTCCCTGGAATAAATGATGACTAACTGACAACCTCAGCTATCGAGGTATATCAACAACACCTGTCGGTAGCTGAGGTTGTCAGTTAATCATGAATTCGAATATACCTTTTAGAAAGTTCTCATTCGTGAGATTTTTGAATTTTTATGCATTTTTATTGTTTATTGACGGTGTTACGCTGTTTCCTACTCTTTTGTTTAGATATCTAATGTTCTAATGTTTTTTGTCCTTTTGGTACAGGAAGATCTCCATTTCATCACTGGAAGGCAGATGTTATAAAGATTCTAAACTTTACTCATCTGATGGCGAGATAATCCATAGTCCAAAGAGTTTTCACGATTTAATCGATGCTGAAACACACATGGTGCTATTACTTACCTCGGCCCAGCAGTGTTTTGCGAGTTTTTTTTTTGTCCCGCTGAGTGCTCGTTGTGACTGTCGTGGGACATTGTCATATGTTTGTTAAGCTTACACTTAACAAAAATGGCAACTTGCAAACGCCATTGCTGTGTAAACCATTACGATAATTTGCTATTTGTGTGGGAAATTTACCCACAGTTTCAAAGAAAACCAATCATTGACAGTATTTTGATCGTCTTGTTGGTGATCAAGACAAAAATTTTGCACTTCATATTGCCTGCATAACCTGTACTACCACTTTAATCGAATGGTCGAAAGCAAAAAGCGTAGCCGCACCATTCACTATTACAAAATAGTGGCATCAACCTAAAGAGCATTTTCAGATTGCCCCTCTCCAATACTGCAGGGTATTCAAACAAACCAACATAAAGTTTTCAAATGTGTCTTCACTGCATTTGCATCCTTTGACGCCAAATATCGAATTAGCTGCTTGGTCCTCTTACTAGGCAATTGTGAAGGGCTTTTCTAGCAACACAAATGATAATAACTACGTTTCCAATGTAAATGATCTGTTAGACTGCTACAAGAATATGGGGTGTAGAGCGTCACTTTAAATTCCCCTTTAACATCGCCACCCTGAATTCTTTCCAGGAAATTTGGCCACAGTAAGCAGTGAGTAGGTTGCACGCTTTGACGAGGACATCCATACTATAGAACACCACTATCAAGGTTACTCGAACTCTTCGATGATGGATGACTGCTGCTGCCATCTTGTTAGGAAGAGCGATGAAATGGCAAACAAAATAACGGCATCTTTGTGACATTTTCGAAAGCCGAAAAAGATTATAGTTGAAAAACCATGTTGGGAAATAATTTAGACCTTTTATTGGCGTCCTTTCCGTATACATACATTTATAAAGTTTTGAATACGTATTTCTTGTTTATTGTAATTCTGTCAGTGTTCATCAGTGCTGTTTTAATTCTGATGTATATGTAGTAAATTTGTAGTGATAGAGAAATACTGATTTTACCAGTGAACTCAAGACTCCAAAATTTAGAAAAATAGAACCATTTACAAACCAGATAAAGAAAAAAGTTTCAATTTGTAGACTAGTGTTATCATCATAAGAAAACTTGCGTTGTGGCTTCTCATATACAGGGCGGTCCATTGATAGCGACCGGGCCAAATATCTCACGAAATAAGCATCAAACTAAAAAACTACAAAGAACGAAACTCGTCTAACTTGAAGTGGGAAAACAGATGGCGCTATGGTTGGCCTGCTAGATGGCGCTGCCATAGGTCAAACGGATATCAACTGCGTTTATTATATTTTTTATTGCATATTCGTGTCGTACGTAAAGAAATGTGAATGTTTTAGTCGAACCACTTTTTTCGCTTTGTGATAGATGCCGCTGTAATAGTCAGAAACGTATAAGTACGTGGTATCACGTAACAGTCCGCCAGTGCGGACGGTATTTGCTTCGTGATACATTACCCGTGTTAAAATGGACCGGTCACAAATTGCGGAAAAGGTAGATATCGTGTTGAAGTATGGGTATTGTGATCAAAATGCCCAACGGGCGTGTGCTATGTATGCTGCTCGGTGTCCTGGACGACATCATCCAAGTGTCCGGACCGTTCGCCGGATAGTTATGTTTAAGGAAACAGGAAGTGTTTAGCCACATGTGAAACGTCAACCACGACCTGCAACAAATGATGATGCCCAAGTAGGTGTTTTAGCTGCTGTCGCGGTTAATCCGCACATCAGTAGCAGACAAATAGCAAGAGAACGGGAAATCTCAAAAACGTCGGTGTTGAGAATGCTACATCAACATCGGTTGCACCCGTACCATATTTCTATGCACCAGGAATTGCATGGCGACGACTTTGAACGTCGTGTAGAGATCTGCCACTGGGCACAAGAGAAATTACGGGACGATGACAGATTTTTTGCACGCGATCTATTTAGCGACGAAGCGTCATTCACCAACAGCGGTGCCGGCCGGTGTGGCCGTGCGGTTCTAGGCGCTTCAGTCTGGAACCGAGTGACCGCTGCGGTCGCAGGTTCGAATCCTGCCTCGGGCATGGATGTGTGTGATGTCCTTAGGTTAGTTAGGTTTAATTAGTTCTAAGTTCTAGGTGACTGATGACCTCATAAGTTAAGTCGCATAGTGCTCAGAGCCATTTGAACCATTTTGAACCAACAGCGGTAACGTAAACCGGCATAATATGCACTACTGGGCAACGGAAAATACGCGATGGCTGCGACAAATGGAACATCAGCGACCTTGGCGGGTTAATGTATGGTGCGGCATTATGGGCGGAAGGATAATTGGCCCCCATTTTATCGATGGCAATCTAAATGGTGCAATGTATGCTGATTTACTACATAATGTTCTAGCGATGTTACTACAAGATGTTTCACTGCATGACAGAATGGCGATGTACTTCCAACATAGCTCGCGTGCGGTTGAAGCGGTATTGAATAGCATATTTCATAACAGGTGCATTGATCGTCGAAGCACCATACCATGGCACGCAAGTTCACCGAATATGACGTCCCCGGATTTCTTTCTGTGTTGAAAGTTGAAGGACATTTGCTATCGTGATCAGCCTACAACGCCTGACAACATGCGTCAGCACATTGTCAGTGTAAGTGCGAACATTACGGAAGGCGAACTACTCGCTATTGAGAGGAATGTCGTTACACGTATTGCCAAATGCATTGAGGTTGACGGACATCATTTTGAGCATTTATTGCATTAATGTGGTATTTACGGGTAATCACGCTGTAACAGCATCCGTTCTCAGAAATGATAAGTTCACAAAGGTACATGTATCACATTGGAATAACCGAAATAAAATGTTCAGAAGTACCTATGTTCTGTATTTTAATTTAAAAAACCTACCTGTTACCAACTGTTCGTCTAAAATTGTGAGTCATATGTTTGTGACTATTACAGTGCCATCCATCACAAAGCGAAAAAAGTGGTCCAACTAAAACATTCATATTTATCCACGTACTACACGAATATGTAATAATAAATGGGAAATCCTATTTAAAAAAACGCTGTTGATATCCGTTTGACCTATGGCAGCGCCATCTAGCGGGCCAACCATAGCGCAGTCTGGTTTCCCCCTTCAAGTTAGACAAGTTTCGTGCTTTGTAGTTTTTTCGTTTGACGCTTATTTCGCCCGGTCACGATCAATGGACTATCCTGTATACTTTCACCATCGAGAACCGAAACGGAGCTAGTCCTATAAGGCGTGAGTAGCTGACCTCCTATGGTTAACTCAGGAGTGCAGATTTGTATGTGGTCATTGTCAAAAGCCCTATGTCGACTATCTGATAAGCAACGCCGTTGTCCGTTTCTCACGGCAGCAACATATTACTAACCTTCAGATTCTGTTCACCTACTTGCAAGAGGTGGGCCTTAAGTTCAACCTGCAAAAATCAAAGATTTTTGGGACAAAATTTGAATGTTTAAGCTACCTTCGTTCAAAGAACGGTTTCAGACCTACGAAGCGCCACTTAGCAGTGATTGATAACCTCCCTAAAACACAGAACCTGAAGGAACACCAGTCGTTTCTGGAAAAATCAGTTATTCTTCTATATTTCTCCCTAACGTGGTGGACATAACTCATCCGTTGGATGAATTACAAAAAACAGATGTTCCTTTCTTTCTGTCAGCAGTTGGAGAGAAGTAAGAAGTCGTCGTGCGAGTATTCCTTCTGTCCTTTCCCGCCAGTCGGTGGTGTAGCAGGTGACTTCGCACCGCGAGACGGAAGTTTGGTGACTTGTTTCACAGCTGCAGGGCCGGCCGCGGTAGCCGAGCGGTTCTGGGCGCTTCAGTCCTGAACCCTTGACATGATTCTCCTTCAATGGTATGTTTGGTGCTTTAGACCCAAAAGAGAGGAATTACCGCTGCTCTTGGAATCACAGCATCCATTTGTTCTCTGCCTCCAGGAACCAAAATTGCGCCCTCATGTCCCATTTGACATCTCGCATTTCTTTCCAGTCCGCTTTGACCTTCCCCTTGAGGATGGCAGTCTATCTCATGGGGGAGTCATGCTACTCATCCAGGATGAAGTTCATAGTCAAACCATCTCACTGACTACCCGGCTTCAAGCTGTTGCAGTCTGTATTTTCCTCCCTAACTTCGCTTTTTCGCTTTGTTTACATCCCTCCATCATTCGGTGTCACTAGGACAGTCTTCCTCCAGCTCGTTTGGGCAACTCCCTTACCACTTTTTGCTGCTTGGTGACTTAAAAACTCACCATCCCGTTTAGGGTTCTCCCAGAACCTGTCTGAGAGGAGTCCTCTTGGCTATTTTTCTCAGTCAGCTTAACCTTATCTCCCTTAACACGGAAATCCCCCCCCCCCCCGCCCCGTTCCTTTCAGACTCCACGCACCCCTATTCATATTTGGGCCTCTCCTTCTGCACTGTTCTTCCTGCTCATCGTCTCGAGTGGTCCATTCTCTCTGAAACTTACTCGAACGACCATTTCCTGTGTGGTATCCTGCCCCACCCACCTACACATCTAAATTGCAGCTTTCTAAGGCCGACTGGGTTCTTTACTTCTCCCTGGCGACTTTCAACGAACGTTTCCCCAGTTGTGATGACCAGGTATACCACATTACCAACATTATCCTTACCGCCGCGTAACGTTCCAATCCTTCTACTTTGTCTTCACCTCACTGTGTCCCAGTCCCTTGGTTGACTGAGGAGTGCCGTAATGCATTTCGCGCGCAGAGACGTGCTCTCCGCATTTCCAGAAGTCATCCTACGAGGGCAAAGTGTATTCGTTATAAACAGTTGCGAGCACAGTGTCGTCACGTTCTTCGGGATAGCGAAAAAGCTAGCTGGATTTCATTCACTGGTTCTTTTATCAGTTCCACTCCCTCTTCCAATGCATGGGCTAACATCCGAAGGCTCTCTGGGCCCAAGGTCCATTACAAAATTTCCAGACTGATCATAGCTGATGATGTCACAGTGGTGCTCTCTCCAACACCTAGGATCGCCATTCTGTGGAGATGTCGAGCTCCACCGACTATCACCCTCCCTTATACGAATGGAGGAGGCTCAGGTATTAGCCTTCTCTTCTCAGAATTGTTCTACAGTGAAAGAGCTAGATAATGCTCTCACTTCATCCTGATCCTATACCCCAGGGCCAGACGATGCTCACATTCAGATGTTGCAGAACCTTTCTCTTGTAGCCAAGCACTTTCTCATTCATACATATAGTCGCATCTGTGTGAGGGCACGTTTGCTAAGCACTGGCGTGAAATTACTGTCATCCCCATCTCAGGTGTAACCCCAGTAAGGACAATTACTTTCCTCCTAGATACTGCCTCGTTTCACTCACTAGCTGTGTGTGCGAGGTGATTGGACATATGATTCCTGCCCAGCAGGTATGGTGGCTCGAGTCTCGCAATTTACTAACTACTGCACAACGTAGATTTCGAGCTCCCATTTCTCCAGTTGATCTCTGTCTCTTTGTCAACCCATGTCATGAACAGTTTTTTGCAGAAATACCAGACTGTGGCCGTGTTTTACGATTTGGAGAAAGCATACGACACCTGATGGAGGACAGGTATCCTCTGTACCCTCTGCATGTAATTTTCATTGCTAACAGACGAGTAGTTTTGGAGTTACAGGGATATGGCAGCAGAAGACTGATGCTAGTGCCTTTACTAACAGCACAACATCGTCTACAGCGCCTCTCCTGGGCTCGTGACGATATCGGTTGGACATTAGATAATTGGGAAACCGTAGTCTATTCAGATGAGTCTCGATTTAGAGCCGATGGTAGGGCTCCAGTGTGACGCAGACGCTACGGAGTTATGCTCACGAATTGTCAACTAGCCACTGTGCTAGCTGGTGGTGTTTTCAAAATGGTGTGGGCTTTGCTTACATGGAATAGACTAGGTCCTCTGGTCCACCTGAACCGATCATTGATTGTATTTGCGTACTTGGAGACCATTAGTAGCCATTCATGGACTTCATGTTCCCCATCAGTGATGGGATTTTTGTGAATGACAGTGCTCCATGTTACCGAGCCACAGTTGCTCAGGATTTGTTTGAAGAACATTCTGAACCATTTGAGCGAACTATTTGGTCATCCAGATCGCCCGACATGAACCCCACTGGATATTTAAGGGACATAATCGAGAGGTCAGTTCGTGCACAAAATCCTGGATGACTATATAGTCAGAATGTCTCAATATTTCTGCAGGAGACTTCCAAGGACTTGATGAGTCCATGCCACATAGAGCTGCTGCACTATGCCGGAGAGAAGGAGGCCGCCACGATGTTAGAAGCCATCCCAATACTTTGACACCTCAGTGTGTGTGTCATCTTCTGTGGATTAAATTTAATTCTATAAAATACAATACCAAGTTTATGATCATTTGTCCATTGTAGGTCTAAATATTAGAACATGTGCATTTTGTCTGGTTTGTTTCAATGGCTGACCTGAACATTTTCTTGCTAGTGAAAATGCATTTTTAGAGATCAGTATCTTTGTGTGCCCTTTTTTGCCGTTTTGAGAGTATATCATCTGCAAAGTAGCAGTGAAGAAATTTTGTGCGTTTTTGAAGTACTTATTCCTGGCTAGCGGTTTGTATGTTACTGCATTTACATTTTCTGTCCTGTTCTAGAAATCTCTCTCTACTAATATTGTGTACATTGTTTTCACACCATTTTTTATATGATTTCACTCTCATTTTTACTTCACACATATTTTCCACAAAATGTGATCTGAGGAGGCGCTAATGTCTCCATACTGATTGGGAAGCGGTATGTTATGGTCGCTCCTCACTTGTTCGTCGTTTTTCTTATGTTTAGTATAGCGCTAATTTGGAATGTTTCGTGAGAACTATTGCGATGTCTGTGTTGGGTGAGAACTTAGGAGATGTGATGTGATGTGTTGTAATTTGTGTGTGTGTCTGTAAAAGCGAGATATATAGAGAATGTTGTTAGGGTGGTGGTTTTCTTGTATAAGATGATCTGCAAAAGTGGAGTGTATTCATAACATTTTGTTTTAAAATTTCTGCATGTTTGACCTATGTAGGCAATTGACATGAAATATAGTTTAACTGATTGATTGCAACTTTGTAGATTTGTTTGTGGAAGGATTCTCATTGTTTGGATTTTTCTGTAATGTGTTGTTTGCGTGGAGTGATGTTTGTAGTACTTTATTCATCAGGATGTTTCCTACACTGTGGACGTTTTAATTACTCTGTTAGTATATGCCCTATTGTGCTCTTTATAAGGTTTTCCTGGTTCCTTGCGTTTGTCTAGTGTTCGTGTTCCTGGTTCTCAGTTGTGACTGTGCGTTGTTCACAGTCTGTTCTTTTTTAATTTCCTTTTTCATTTTGTTGTTCAGTTTGGTTATTATTGGTGTGTTGCACCCATTCTTCCTAGCTAACTAATGTATTGTGTCTAATTTCTGTGTGTGGTTCAGTTTGTTGTGTGGAGTTGGGGTGAGCCTTTATGGCATGTATGTGATGGTCAAGAGTTAGTGCGTGTGGGGATGATTCGAATTCTTGCAAATGGCTGTTCTTGTGGCTGTAGGTTTTCTGAATATTCCAAAATTATGTTTGTTGTTGTCTCTGTGTACAGCGATATGTAATAAATTCATTCTCGTGTCTGCTTCTTTCTCAATGATGAATTTAGTTTTTGAGTGAATGCTGTTTATGCTGCTGAGTAGTTTTTTATCTGGGTGTCTGTTTTGTCTATCATGCATATAATGTCATCCACATAATGGTGCCACTACATAAACATGTATTGTTTTGAATGTATTATTTCACTGAATACCCTGCTTTAAATGTGGTTCAGTAATATGTCTGGAAGTAGGACACCTATAAGTCAGCCCATTGTTAGGTCACATTTTTGTAGACAGAGTTCCTTGTTGAATGTGAAGTAATTCTGTTCTGTCATAATCTTTAGGGTCTATGTGTAAATTTATTATCTTCCCTTGTTTCTGCTGTTGTTCTTTAATAATGCTGACCATTTCTTCTACTGGAATCTTTGTGCACCAGGATATGATGTCAAACGATGTCAGGTTTGCTGTTGATGGCACAACTACATCTTTTATTTTTTCTATCAGTTCATTGGTGTTTCGTAGGTTGCTGTTGTTTGCGAAAGCGTACAGTTTCTGTATAACTGTATGTGTTTGTCTAGCTAGGTGGTGAGATGGTGCATAGTGAAGTTAATTATTGGTTGAATTGGACAAAAATGTTTATTTGTATTTGGTAAACTATTTAGATTGAGTGCTTTGGGATTGTTATTGACATGTATTTTGCTCAAGATTTTGTGATGGGCATCAATTGTGTCTTCTTTATTCACTAGTGTGGTGTATTTCATGTTATCATTTAGTTGTTTGTTTTGTGTTTCTTTCTTCATTTTCATTGTTGTTTCTGTCTATGATCTGATTCCTTGTGTGATGTCAACAAAACTGGCTGATGATTTTATGAGATTAGTTTGTTTAAAGTTTGTTTTATATAACTAAACATTTATCTGCTGTTTTTAGAAATTGCTGTACGTTTCTTTGGTATCTCATTGTGGGATCACTGACTAATTTAATAATGTTATTCTTTTCTGTGAATATTTCTGTTTTATTGATTCATTTTGCTTCACTCATAAGGCCCAGGGTATTCCCTTTTTCCGTCTTTGTTATAACTGCATTGTGTTTTTGCAGTTTTTTGATTTGTTTTCTGGACATGTTGTGTTCTGTTGTTTTTCTAGTTGATGTGAATCCATTTCTCCTTTATTATGCGTTTTATCTGTTCTGCTACCAGTTATTTTGTCAAAGTAGCACTGAAATTGGGGTTTTCAACCATTTCTCCTTGTTTTATTATCTATTCTGTTTCTGTGATCATATTTCCTGTTATTTTGTGTGAATGTTTTGTGTTTATGTTGTGTTTGGACTACTTTTCAAGTAATTTCCTTCCTTGCTTTGTTAATGAAATTTCAGTTAATTTAACAAGTCCGTCATTCAACTTGTGTGCTGGATTCCTTGAGGTCATCTAGATTTTTGTTTCGTGTTTCTTTCTTCCTTTTTATTACTGTTTCTTATTACTCAGATATGTTTTCTTAAACCTGATATTGAGTACAGAATTTTGCAACTGTATTGTAAATGCAAAAAGCAGTGTTTCATGGGGTGTTTTAGGAGATATATACACCAAAAACTTTCACAGTGAGTTTACCGGATATAATGCAGCAAATTGCAGTACTTTAAATCTTCTTGTATATCAAAAGTAATTACAATTTAAGGTAAGGCTGAAAGGTAGCATTCTGGAGGATAACGACATCGTTCCTGCCAGGCATATTGAAGCGTAGATACCCTTTTGTGAAATAAAACCGTGTCTAGTTTGCGACGATGTGAGTTACTTTCTGAGTTTGGGGCACTGTCATGCAGTTACCAACAATGTTGTGGTGGCACTGAGACCATGTGATAACGTGTGCTGAGTGTTGTTCCACAATCGCGGTAAGATGCTGGTGTATTTTAACATAGTGACTAGGAAAATGATAGTTAAGTTTACAAATTTAACTTCCATAGAGAAACTGCCCGCCGCCAGTAAGGCAGATAGTGGATCAAAATACAGATAGTGTTGCTTTTGGGAATTACGCTGACTTGACAAAGATGCTTATAGCTGATACAGTTCATTAGAAGATTGGTGAAGATTAGACGTGACGCTCGAATAACAAACGAGAAGGTACTGAATCGAAGTGCATCAAAATGAAATGTATGGCACAAATCGACTAAAAGAGGAGATCGGTTGCTCGAACACATCTTGAGGCATCAAGGAACTGTTGATTGGGTAATGAAAGCATGTGTAGGGGGCAAGCATAGTAGAGGGAGACGATGGCTTGAGCACAGTCAGCAGGTTCAGAGATGAAGAGGTTATGTAGAGATGAAGAGGCTTGCAATGGATAGACTAGCTTGGACAACAGCCTTGAATCACTCTACAAAAGGAAGACCACAACAACAAACACGAAGAATATTATTCCAAATTTCGTTACTTTTCCGTCATTACGGAGGCACGCAAAGAGCTTTAGAGCGACTGTCGAACTGTAGAAGTATTTAAATAAACAGAGCTTTAAAAAGTATTTTGCAGTAGTAAACTCCGAACATTAGTAGTCACGGAAACTTTGCCTCAGATGACAGCAACGTATGCCTTCCAAACATATACATTTTAAAATATGATCATCGTGATCTAGGCATAAACATTTAAAACACTTGATCATGGTAAGTAACTGCGTTCGAACCAACTGTGCAACCGAACTGCAACATAACTGGCAACTGGAGTGTTGATTTCAAGAAAAGCGGTCCACTTTTTTTTAAATTTTTTTGTTAAATTTGTCAGCCTGTTATAAGGAAACCCTAGAAAAACTTAAAGCGATGTTTATGGTTATGTTATAATGCATATAATATGTTCCCAACTAAAATATATCAACCACACACTTAATAAAATACAGCGTTTTTTAAGGTGACACGCAGAAAATACCCACAGAGCTACAGCCACTCTTTCAAATTTAAATTCCTCATGCAAGGTCTAAGGGATCTTAAACAATATGTTCTTAAGTGATATTAGCCTTCCAACATATATGTATTTCGATTGACAAAAGGTAATTCAAGAATTTCAGGATTGAAGAAATGCAATTTTACAATGTAGCTGGAGAAAGAGATTTGACGTATCTTAATGAGGAGTTCTGGATTAAAGCATTTCGAATTCAAATAAATGTAAAGCATGTATATACTAACCTTAAACATGCCCTTCAGTTTACCAGACGTGAAAGTAGGACTCAATTTGACCCTAAGTTGTCGCCACTTTTGTCCAGTGAAGGAAAACAAATTATGGTTCAGTGGCTCTTCATCGTCAAGTACGATTCCTCGGTCATGGAACGTCGAGAAATCCTTCACAAGGATGTGGCGTATGATCTCTGGATCACGAATTAGAAGAATCGGTCGACAGAATCCGAAGTGTCCAACATAACGCTCTCCTGCAAAGAGAATTTAATCTTAAATTGCAAGATAATAGCAGAAGCAGAATTATTACAATATCCAAATAACATAATAATTGTAGCTATTGCTGTAGAAGGAATTGGGCCTTTTCGTTCATATCGTATGGTGGACGTGCGCTATATTTCTTTGAGCAATGGAATGAGGGAGCTATATGCTTCCCATCTTGCGACGTACCTATTGTATGGCACTTGCGCGATATACGGCTCTGTTAATAAATGTAGGTCATTTATTTTATGCTCAGCAACAGGTTCCACTCACTATTGTCTTTTACTCATGATCCTGCACCGAGCGAGGTGGTGCAGTGGCTAGCACACTGGACTCGCATTCGGGAGGACGACGGTTCAATCCCGCGTCCGGCCATCCTGATTTAGGTTTACCGTGATTTCCCTAAATCGCTCCAGGCAAATGCCGGGATGGTTCCCCTGAAAGGGCACGGCCGACTCCCTTCCCCCATCCTTTCCTAATCCGATGAGACCGATGACCTCGCTGTCTGGTCTCCTTCCCCAAACAACCCAACCCCCAACCCCCCTTGATCCTGCAGTTGACTTACTTGATCATTGGTATGTAATACGAATTATAAAGTAACAAATTTTGAAACATATTAAGAACAATACTAATAAACGAAAAAGGGTTGAATTCCAGTGAATAACTGATGTATGCCAGAACAAAAGATTTAAACTGAAGGAAAGGATTTTTGCAATCACACAAAACGCTTTAACTTTTAAGAGGGCTGCTCCATAATACAGTGTCGGTGAGACTTCGTCCAATATAATCAGAAATTTTGTAAGTTTGAGCAACAGTTAAAGTATTTGTGGTCACTCGCCGCCCAGAACACATTACCTACATCTGGCTACTCCGCCCGATCGTCACAGAGTCTTCTAACAGAGTGTCTTTCATACTGCCTCATGAATCCTTCCTAGCTCTCCAGAAACAATCAAAACGCTTGAGCGCCATTCGAGACATGCATTCCCCCCACTATGACAGCACAGTTTTATTTAAAATCCGATAAATGTATTGTTTATTAACAAATGTACAAATGACAGATGTTTTAAGTGACAAATCACCATCTTACGATTCTACTGATACTAAATACTGTACACTACGAGTATTTACAAGGTTTATAGATAAATAATATATCATGTAACTGACGCATTCTCGCTAGTTACAAATAATGATAATGAAATATGTAGAATCTATGAAATAAATGATCTTGGTCTGCTCTATTGAAATGTCATCTAAATTTCAATCTACTAATACCATCACTTCATTCATATACTTTGCTATTGTTAAATTATAATTGTTTTTAATGCTGGTCAAAATTACTATTCATTAAAGGTATTTGACATTAGTTATCAGTCTGATTTTTTAAAATCGGATGATTCTTTTTGATGCACATTGTACAAACATTTATTCATGTATTGCTTTTTCGCACTGTGACACCAAATGACACCGTACTGGAACACGAAAACCTGGTTCATCTTTTTGTTTCCAAAGTTATGTGACACTTCTAGATATAAAAGCATCTCTGCGTATCTGCAGGTACACACATTTTTTGCCGACGTTACCGTTTTCAAAGCAGTCCTTCTGTAACATCTTGTAAGTTTCACACAATGGAGTTGTCCTGACAGGTTACAAAATCTTTACTGAAGATTTTATTTATGCTAGAAACCTTCACGGCAGTGTACGCTGTACCAGAAGAATTTACAGTATAAGACAAGCTTGTGTCTAACTTAGCCTTGCCCGCAAGTCTTGAAACGTACCTGGTACCTGTTTGTATAAGCGTTGCGTCGTTACACCAAGGGGCTCCTGACCCAAAATGCTTTTCCTGAAGTTTCCGAACGGAATGCTTGGCTCCACGAAAGGTGTGCCCTTCTTCTTCCAATATTTGAAGCCGTGATCGAACCATAGGTAGATAGCGAGAGTCGCCACAGAAACGACAAGTATGAATTCACTAATCCACGAGTCCAAGAGCAGCCCCATCGTTGTCCTGGAATAAAGACACTGAGTTAATATCTTAAATGAACATGTGTGATCCTTATGTTACAATTAAACTAAGTAGCTAACTAGGAGATACGTGATGTTGGGAGTGTTGCTATTACACTTGAAACGTCAGTTTCATGAAGACTGTTTTATTTGAGTTATTGGGTCGTATGAATAAAACGGAGAGCGTACTTTATTCTTGGAATTTCGGAGAACATTCTCAGTTTCTCATGAATAAAACGATTAGGAGAAGGTACATCATCTGATAGTGTTCTCGGATTGAGTAAAAGGCTGGTGGAAGTTTCTAAAAGCGGAAAATGTTATCCGATTTCGTATGAATAAAACTAGGAAAGTTTCTCAGAACTGGAGAAAACTATCGGTTTTTTTAAAATAAACTTTGTAGCATGGTTCATGCTGAGTAAATTCTATTGAGGGTAATTTTTGGTAAATTTTACCGAGTTTTTTTGAAGTAAAAATGGCAGAATTTATGTTGCTCGGAAGGGGAGAAAAGATATATGTTGCCCGAAGGAATACTGAAAAGAATAACTGTAGAAATTTATATGGTTTTAACAATAAAAGCATTATTTGGCCGGCGAACTTCCTTCCCGAAAATGAGAACAGGGTTGTACTACTTAGCAAAGCCAAGTTTTCAGACTGGTGTACGAGAAGACTTAGGTATACACCTGAGTGTGTCACTGACATTCTTGACATTCTCAGTCCGCCTACTTAGCTGAGCAGTGACGTGTTTGCCTACTATGCAGCGGGCGCGTGTTCGATTCCTGTGCGTTTGGAGATCTTCCTCCGCTCGTGGACTGGGTGTTGCGCTGTCCATATCATCATGTCATTATCACCGACGAGCACGTCACCCAGTGTGGCGTCACCTGATATAAGACTCCCACCCGGCTGCCGAACTCGCCAGTAATATTGATAACAGGTTTATTACAAAATTAGCTTTCTATTTCTCGTAAATAAACCGCATGGCCGAACGTTTAAGTACGTACTCGAAGAGCGAGCGGCCCATTATGCGTCATATTTAAATAAAATTTCTCGTATTAGAAAACTCTGAGAACGTTGCTGTTTGGAGCAGGTGTAAATGTGATGTATTCTTGAGGTTCCGCTCGCGTAATGTATTCACCTCATTCGACAACAACAAAATTTTCTACATGTCGGGAAATCAGGCAACATCGGCAGAAAACGTATTTCCATAAACTGCCCGTGTACGTAAAGGTAATATCGAGGCGTTGTGCAACTATTCCATAACACAGCGAAGGCAGTTCCATAATTGTACATTGAATAGTTTGCCTGTTTGAGCGAGCTGAATGAAATGTAGAATTACATGTGTGTTCCGTGCCGGACACAGGAGACGACACACATCGAGATCCTTCTCAAGAAGGAGGGAAGCTGGTGCGAAGAAACAACCTCGTCAGAGAACATGCTTCGAATTTTTTACTCACGCGAAATTGACAGTCTTCTGCGGACAATGTTCTCTTTTTTATTCATACGACCCATTATTCCTAAAAAATGGTTCAAATGGCTCTGAGCACTATGGGACTTAACATCTGTGGTCATCGGTCCCCTAGAACTTAGAACTACTTAAACCTAACTAACCTAAGGACATCACACAAATCCATGCCCGAGGCAGGATTCGAACCTGCGACCGTAGCAGTCACGCGGTTCCGGACTGAGCGCCTAGAACCGCTAGACCACCGCGGCCGGCCCCATTATTCCCAGCCCATAGCTAGATACACTGATGAACCGAAACACTATGACCACTAAATGGGTACCTCCAGGTGGTGTTTTGGACGCGTGACGCGTTAAGGAAAGTATGTTTGCAGAAGAGTGACAAATCGTGAAATCATTCTAGCGATACGGGGCGCAGGTGGGGAAATCCATTGTCATAAACGACTATGACAAAGGACAGACTCTTCTGGCCCAGTGTGTGACTGTTTTTCTCTACGCCTCCTCACACAACGTGTGTAAGGGGTTCGTTACTATTCGCGAGCGCACTTGAGCAGTTGTAATTTCGATGGATTCCTCACGCGATGCTTGCGATATGGAATATCCGTGCTACAATAGAATCGCAGGTCAGAGCAGTGTTGGAAGTAAGTCGAGTTTAGTAGCTCGCAGAGAGCAATCGAGTTTTGTAGGTCGCACAGAGCACTTGAGTTCTGGAATTCGGGCAGGGCAGTCCAGCGGTTGACTTGTGTTGGAGCGGTCGTGCAGAACGATGGCAGTGCCTGAGCGATGTAGTATAAGGTAATAAAGAAACAATATTATTGTTCTTTGTTGCCTCGCGCATGTGTTAGTTGCCGCAACTGATTTAACCACAATTGTAATGCTAAAGTCCCATGTAATTCCTTGCAGAAATGTTTCAATAATAACTTTTGTTCTGAAGAAAACTTTTGCCAGTCGTTTATCTGAGTTTAAATATTTACGAATTTTTCCTGTGCATACTCATGTTGATTAAGCAAAAGAAAACTTGTTGTTTTCCTACAAATGAAAATCTAGTGGCCACCATTGCACTGGGCTGTGCCAAAAATTTCTTATAGGAGCCGATATAGAGATAGCGTTATCCGGCGACATCATTGTGAGGTAAGAATTTTTCAGTTTATTCAGGATGACTTCACAGGGCCATGACGCAGCGCTGCTGACGTCAAAACTTATTAATCTCGGTATGCAGTCAGTCTTTAATGG
This sequence comes from Schistocerca americana, assembly GCF_021461395.2. NCBI lineage: Eukaryota > Metazoa > Arthropoda > Insecta > Orthoptera > Acrididae > Schistocerca > Schistocerca americana. The sequence continues at coordinate 231,323,459 of NC_060123.1, forward strand.
AAGGCCACATTGAAACTTGAAATTTTTTTATTGGAAAGAAGTTTTTTATTGGGAACTTAAACGAGATTTTTTTCTGTTGGGAGGTTACACTAAACGTGAATATTATGATTATTTTTCTGTTGGGAGGCTACACGTGGAAAGCGAAGACTTGCGCGCTGTGCAGAAATGGATAGACAGCGATCTGTGGCAGGTATGCGAGTGCAATGCTGATGTAGGTATAATTGCTTCGAAGCACACCATTCAGCGCTGACTGCTGAAAATGGCTCTCCACAGTAGAGGCCATGTTGGCTCCAGGACATCGTCATAATTGCAATGAGCACGGTATCACCGAGACTGGACTGTGGCTCAATGAAAACGTGTCAGGTGGTCTGACGAATCACATTTCTTGCTACAACTAATCGTTGGTCGTGTCCGCATACGCACGTCGGACAGTTATCTGATATTCCTTATGACCGGCGGTAGTATATGAAAGCACTATGAGAGCTGTGCACTACGTAAAAATTATCGTGGCTACCAGTATCCCTTCATACACACCTATATCTACATGGGTACTCTGCAGATCACACTTAACAGCCTGGCAGAGGGTTCACTGAACCACGTTCACACTAATTCTCTATCATTCCACTCTCGAACAGCAGGCAGAAAAAACGAACACCTCTATCTTTCCGCGAGAGCTCTGATTTCGCTTTTTTTATTATGATGATCTTTCTCTCTATGTAGCACGGCGTCAACAAAAAATTTTCGCATTCGGAGGAGAAAGTTGGAGACTGAAATTTCGTAACAAGACTCGACCGCAACGAGAAACGCCTTTGTTTTAGTGATGTCCACCCCAGTCACTGTATCATGTCCGTGACACTCTCTCTCTCCTATTTCTCGATGATACAAAATAAGTTGCTCTTCTTTGAACTTTCTTGATGTATTCCGTTAATCATATCTAGGCAGGATCCCACACCGTGCAGCAGTACTTCAAAAGAAGACAGAAAAGCGTAGGTAGGCAGTCTCTTTGGCAGATCTGTTGCATCTTCTTAGTGTTCTGTCAATAAAACGTAGTAGTTTTTTGTTCGACTTTCTCACATTTTCTCCGTATTCTTTCCAACTTAAGTACATCGTCATTGTAATTCCTAGATACATAGATGAACTTAAGATCTTTAGAGCTGATTGATTTATCGTGTAACCGACGTTTAACGGATTCCATTTAGAACTATGTGGTTGACCTCGCACTTTTCATTGTTAGGATCAATTGCCAATGTCCGCACCGTACAGATATTTTTTCTAAACCTCTCTGAAATTTGTTTTGATCTTCTGATGACTTTACTAGACTATAAACGACAGTATCATCTGTAAACAACCTAACAGCTGCTGAGATTGTCACCTAAATCGTTAATGTACGTAAAGAATAACACAATAAATCACTTCCTTTTTACTCGATGACTTTCTGTCAGTTACCACGAACTGTGGCAATCACAAATCCAGGAGCATAACGGGACGATATTTCATAAGCACGCAATTTGGTTACAAGCCGCTTGTGAGTTACGGTCTCAAAAGCCTTCTGAAAATCTAGAAATACCGAACCATTTTGGAATCCCTTGTCGATGGCAGTCAACACTTCGAGTGTATAAAGAGCTACTTGTGTTTCGTAAGAACGATATTTTCTAAATGCGTGTTGACTATGTGTGAATAAACCTTTCTCTCCGAGACAATTAATTACTTTCGAACATAATATATGTTCCAAAATCCTGCTGCATATGATATGGGTTTATAATCTAGTGGATTACTCCTGTTGCCTTTCTTGAATATTGCTGTGACCTGTGCAGTTTCCTAGTCTTTAGGTAGGGATCTTTCTTCAAGTGAGCGGTTGCACATGATTGGTAAGTATGGATCTATAGCATCAGTGTATTCTGATGCCTTCTCGAAAGGCGATGACATTGTCTAGCAGGACAACTATTCGTGCTACACGGCCAAAAACGTGTTACAGTAGTTGATGAACATGATAGTGAACTCACTTTCGTGTATTTTCCACCAAAGTCTCATGAACTAATCGCGGTGGAACAAGTAAAGGAAGCCAGCCACGCATCCACAAACAAACGGCCCATAATTTAAGGGAATTGGGTAACATGTGCGTAGACATCTGGCGCCACCAACCTCCGAATACGTACCAAGGACTCGTTCAATCCCTGGCATGCAGAATCCCTGCTGTATTGCGTTCCAAGGGTGGACCAATACTGTGAAGCATGTGGTCACAATGTTTTGCCTCATTGGTGCAGCTTATGTCTCAATATGCCGGTCGTCCCATATTGTTTCGGTCAAATTTGAACAGCCAGTACAGGATTATAGCCTCAATGTTCTGTGTAAGGAACCAATGGTCGGAAATAAATAGTTGAATCTCTGTTGATCCGCCGTGGATATGGGCCGCGGTTGGTCGGAAGAAAAATCACCAAACAGCCGTATGTTTTCAGATGTTGTTACTTCATTTACACGACCAGTTCCTGCATCTCATTATTGCCATCTTCAGGCCCCTATGCACTCTATGTATAGAGAATCACATACATAAAAGCATGCAGTCGTTGTCGAAGTACATTCTCCACAAAATATTCAACGGCTCCGGTTATGCATGCATCGCTGTATCTGATTCACTCTACATGGCGTTCATAGGGGCCTGAAGGTGGTATTATGAAATGCCGAAACTGGTTGTGTAAATAAAATAACAACTTTTAAAAACGTACAACTGTTAGATGATTTTTCTTTGGTGAGTAAATACTTTGCCAGCTGCCTTGCCGCAGTGGTAACTCTTGTTCACGTGAGTTCACCGAAGTTAAGCTCTGTCGGTTTGGGCTAGCACTAGGATGGGTGACCATCCGGTCTGACGAGCGCTGTTGGCAAGTTGGGTGTACTCAGTCCTTCTGAGGCAAACTGAAGAGCTACTTGACTGAGAAGTAGCGGATCTACATCTACATCTACATCCATACTCCGCAAGCCACCTGACGGTGTGTGGCGGAGGGTATCTTGAGTACCTCTATCGGTTCTTCCTTCTATTCCAGTCTCGTATTGTTCGTGGAAAGAAGGATTGTCGGTATGCCTCTGTGTGGGCTCTAATCTCTCTGATTTTATCCTCATGGTCTCTTCGCGAGATATACGTAGGAGGGAGCAATATACTGCTTGACTCTTCGGTGAAGGTATGTTCTCGAAACTTTGACAAAAGCCCGTACCGAGCTACTGAGCGTCTCTCCTGCAGACTCTTCCACTGGAGTTTATCTATCATCTCCGTAACGCTTTCGCGATTACTAAATGATCCTGTAACGAAGCGCGCTGCTCTCCGTTGGATCTTCTCTATATCTTCTATCAACCCTATCTGGTACGGATCCCACACTGCTGAGCAGTATTCAAGCAGTGGGCGAACAAGCGTACTGTAACCTACTTCCTTTGTTTTCGGATTGCATTTCCTTAGGATTCTTCCAATGAATCTCAGTCTGGCATCTGCTTTACCGACGATCAACATTATATGATCATTCATTTTAAATCACTCCTAATGCGTACTCCCAGGTAATTTATGGTGTTAACTGCTTCCAGTTGCTGACCTGCTATTTTGTAGCTAAATGATAAAGGATAAAGGATCTATCCTTCCGGTCTCGTAAACTGACATACAGTCGGGAGAGCGGTGTGCTGACCACATGGCCCTCCGTATCCGCATCCAGTGACGCCTGTGGGCTGAGGATGACACGGCAGCCGGTAGGTATGTTGGGGATGCAAATTTCCTCGCGAATCTCGATGATAAAATCTTCTCTGTTTAACAGCCGACTCAATGCGTTGTACTCCCGCAAAGATCCGGACGAGACATGAACCCGACACTTCGCCCGAAGATAGCAAGTAAGAAACTCGCTGAAACGTTGCTGGAGTACAACGCATTAACTCGGCTTTCAACCCTAGAAGATTTTGTCTCAGGTATGTTGGGCCTTCACGGCCATTTGGGACTGGGTTACTTTTCTTTAATAAATACTTTAGGTAGTGCGATTTCTTGGTTGTAATGGCTGTTTGTGAAATGCTCATGTTTCATAACAAATGACTGCATACAGTAGCGACACTGGAGGCGTTGTGTTACAAAAGCTCCACAATTTTGTATGTTGTGACCATGGAGGAGTTTAATTTTTTTTTAAGTACGTGGATGACTGTACACGATGGAAGGTTATTCGTTTTAAGAAACTGCGCAAACACATTTAATTTATGGTGCAGCAGGAAGCAGCTCCCAGAAAGGCGAATGTATGTACAAAGAAAAATTCCCACCATGCGTCATTCTCACTGGAATAAATTTGTCATTATGTAGAGAAGCTGATGAGAAAATGAGTGCTTCAAGTCACTGGGGGAGTTCTTGAGAAAAAGTTGCACGCAGAATAAAATTTTAGGAGAACATGTTGTATCGTGTGGGAGAAGCCTCACAATAAACCACCCATCAGCTGGTTCATGGAATGCATTTGCCATAGAAAGAGGCGTGGAAAGTGCTACTAGAGCAGCAATTGTACCCCTATCATCAACAATGTGCGCAAATAATGGCTCCAAGTAATTTGATTCAAGAGTTCAGTTTGAATACACTGCCTGACAAAGAAAGGGAGGTACCCCTAAGATATCGCCAGATACCAGTGTAACTTCCTACACGTACTCACCATCGGCGGATATGCATCGGCGGATGTTGCATTTCCCTGTCGCAGGTAGAACGGCCACCAGTGTCTTGAAAGTGTTTAGCATGGTCGTCACTGTCGTAGTTTATGCAAGAGGTGTGAGCAGCACATATTTCGAGTTACCACTGTAAAGGACATATAGATGCCGCATACTGCTGTGAGACAGCGTTATCAGAGTTTTAACAGAGTCTCATTGTGGGTCTCCACTGCGTCTGCCGGTCGAATCAGGTAATATTCAGATTTGTGGGGCATTCGAATGTGGCAGTGGACCACCGTTGAGTGGGAACATGAAGGCAAGCATATTCGTCGCCAAGCTTCCGGTCCATCAAGCTTGATCACGGCAAGGGAAGATCGCCGAATTGTGCACGAAGCACATCCTAACCGCTTCACACCTGTGCCTGTCGTGCAACAGCAAGTAGAGGATTCCCTGCAACGTTCTGCGTCATTCTGCTCCATTGGTCGGAGAGTAGCAGCTTGCGGACTAGGAAATTACTGTTCCAATGGTAGGCTGCTGCTAACACTACAACACTGATGTGGCGTCGTATTACGTTCAGCTAGTGTTCAGTAATGAATCGCGGTTCCACATTACCACGGATGACCATCGCTGATGAGTATGGTGGCGATCTGGCGACAGGGCACATTTGTACAAAGTTTTGGGGAGACACAGCGGGTTTACTCCTGGTGTCATGGTGTGCGAATGGGTTTGACTTCACGTCACGTCTGGTAGTGACTCAGGGAGCTTCGACAGCATAACAGTACGTCTCGGACATCCTGTGCCATTTGGTCTTATCTCTCATGCGACAGTCTCGTTATGCCATGGTGCACCATCTTACTTCAGTTTGGATGTTCACAACCACTCAATGCTGTATTTCCTGGTCGCTGGATTGTATGGGACAGGTCCTAATCCATGGTCCGCGAAGTCACCTGACCTAGATCCCCTTGATTATTTCCTATAGAGATATTTAAAGTCACTTGTGAATGAGACCCTTGTGGATACGGAGATTTTTTCCGCTCAGGGACTGGGTGTTGTGTTGTCTTCATCAGGATTTCATCCCCATCCGGCGCGTAGGTCGCCCAATGGGGCGTCCAATGTACTAAGACCTGCACCAAGGCGGCCGGACCTGCCCCGCAAGGGGCCTCCCGGCCAATGACGTCAGTCGCTCATTTCATTTCCATATTGATTATTTAGACCTATCATACCAATGGATTAAGTGTACTGATTAAAAAAAGGAAGTGAAACATGAGGCTGGCTGCAGCTTGACATATTTCAACAAGTTTCGGCATCTATGTGTCACCTTCAATGTGTCTCGTTTTATTTTTGTAAAAATATTTTACGAATATTGTGGGTGGTTTTAAATTTTAGGCCTGATGTGTATATTTTTTTGTATTCCTCGCCTAAAACTGTATATATGTGGTGTATCTGCTGGGGAAAACGTTTAGGACTGCACCGGTAGCTTTGTAGATCGCTGTCTGTGTGGGCAATGCACTACCAGATTATGGTATCTGTTGTCTTGAGTCGATGTGTTGTCGGTTGAGTCGGTGGTACACCATCGCTTTAAACCCCAAAGATTAAATACAGAAATATTCCTCAAACCCTTATTTAGTAGTCAGTGACTTTAGTGATAGTTAAAGATATCTGTAGTTTTTGTTAATGTGTCTGTTTAATAAGGTTTAATAAAACAGACGGAAGACATGGGAATTAATAGGATAAAATCATTTATGATAATACTGTGGGCTAAACCAGGTAGCTATAGTTCATACCAAAGAATGTGCACTCAGAGATTATTGGCTTCACATATATTTGCAGATACAAATAAAAACAGTTAATCAAAGTTTAATTTATGTAGTTCAAATTATGTTGTTATCTAGGGCGTGCAGAGCATTGAACACAGCAAGTATTACGAGCAAAATTCATCTAACTGCACATTAACTCACAAAAACAGTAAGAAATCTTCAAGGAACGAAAGTATGGTTTCTCACTGCCAATAGCTATGTAAATCAAAGTTCGATATTATCAACAATCACCACGCTAAATTCATCCTGCAAGATCACCAGACAAAATACAGATAATAAAATCAGGAAACAGGGAATATTCGCACTTCATAGCTGCCTTCAATTCCGTAAATCAAACGACACGCTTATATATGTACATATACAGGGTGGTCCATTGATAATGACCGGGCCAAATATCTCACGAAATAAGCATCAAACGAAAAAACTACACAGAACGAAACTCGTCTACCTTGAAGGGGTAAACCAGATGGCGCTATGGTTGGCCCGCTAGATGGCGCTGCCATAGGTCAAAAGAATATCAACTACGTTTTCTTTTAAATAGGAACCGCCATTTTTTATTACATATTCCTGTAGTACGTAAAGAAACATAAATGTTTTAGTTGGATCACTTTTTTCGCTTTGTGATAGATGGCGCTATAATAGTCACAAACGTATATGTTACGTTATGTTATGTTAACCGGGGACCTAGAAACGACGGAGAGGCTCCGTCCCCGCCGCAGCCGCAGTGGTCCTCAACCCCACGACGACTACTGCAGTCCACTTCACCCCTCTGACACCCCATATCGAACCCATGGTTATTGTGCGGTTCGGCCCCCGGTGGAGCCCCCAGAGAACGTCTCACACCAGACATGTGTAACCCGTATGTTTGCGTGGTAGAGTAATGGTGGTGTACGCGTAAGTGGAGAACTTGTTTGCGCAACAATGGCCGACACAGTGCATCTCAGGCTGAATAAGGGGAACCAGCCCGTATTTGCCGAGGCAGATGGAAAACCGCCTAAAAACCATCCACAGACTGGCCGGCTCACCCGCCGGGCGGATTCGTGCCATGGACCGACGCTCCTTCCCGCCAGGAAAGCCGTGCGTTACACCGCACGGCCAACCGGGCGGGCTCGCAAACGTATAAGTATGAGGTATCACGCAACATTTCGCCTGTGCGGACGGTATTTACTTCGTGATACAGTACCGGTGTTAAAATGGATCGTTTATCAATTGCGGAAAAGGTCGATATCGTGTTGGTGTATGGCTATTGTGATCAAAATGCCCAACGGGCTTGTGCTATGTATGCTGCTCGGTATCCTGGACGACATCATGCAAGTGTCCAGACCGTTCGCCGGATAGTTACGTTATTTAAGGAAACAGGAAGTGTTCAGCCACATGTGAAACGTCAACCAGGACCTGCAACAAATGATGATGCCCAAGTAGGTGTTTTAGCTGCTGTCGCGGTTAATCTGCACATCAGTGGCAGACAAATTTCGCGAGGATCGGGAATCTGAAGAACGTCGGTGTTGAGAATGCTACATCAACATCGATTGCACCCGTACCATATTTCTATGCACCAGGAATTGCATGGCGACAACTTTGAACGTCGTGTACAGTTCAGCCACTGGGCACAAGAGAAATTACGGGACGATGACACATGATTTGCACGCGTCATTCACCAACAGCGGTAACGTAAACCGGCATAATATGCACTATTGGGCAACGGAAAATCCACGATGGCTGCGACAAGTGGAACATCAGCGACCTTGACGGGTTAATGTATGGTGCGGCATTACAGGAGGTAGGATAATTGGCCCCCATCTTAAAGGTGGCAATCTAAATGGTGCAATGTATGCTGATTTCCTACGTAATGTTCTTTTTTTTTTTCGATGTTACTACGAGATGTTTCACTGCATGACAGAATGGCGATGTACTTCCAACATGATGGATGTGCGGCACATTAGCTCCCGTGTGGTTGAAGCGGTATTGAACAGGATATTTCATGACATGCGGGTTGGTCGTCAAAGCACCATTCCATGGCCTGCACGTTCACCGGATCTGACGTCCCCGGATTTCTTTCTGCGGAGAAAGTTGAAGGATATTTGCTATCGTGATCCACCGACAACGCCTGAGAACATGTGTCAGCGCATTGTCAATGCATGTGCGAACATTACGGAAGGCGAACTACTCGCTGTTCAGAGGAATGTCGTTACACGTATTGCCAGATGCCCTGAGGTTGACGGACATCATTTTCAACATTTATTGCATTAATGTGGTATTTACAGGTATACACGCTTTAACGGTGTGTGTTCTCAGAAATGATAACAAAGATATGTGTATCACATTGGAACAACGTACCTACGTTCTGTATTTTAATTTAAAAAACCTACCTGTTACCAACTGTTCGTCTAAAATTGTGAGCCATATGTTTGTGAATATTACAGCGCCATCTATCACAAAGCGAAAAAAGTGGTCCAACTAAAACATTCACATTTCTTTACGTACTACACGAATAGGTAATAAAAAATGGAGGTTCCTATTTAAAAAAACGCAGTTGATATCCGTTTGACCTAGGGCATCGCCATCTAGCGGGCAAACCATAGCGCCATCAGGTTTCCCCCTTCAAGCTAGACAAGTTTCGTGCTTTGTAGTTTTTTCGTTTGATGCTTATTTCGTGAGATATTTGGCCCGGTCATTATCAATGGACCACCCTGTATATGTACATATATAAGCGTGTCGTTTGATTTACGGAATTGAAGGCAGCTATGAAATGCGAATATTCCCTGTTTCCTGAATTTATTATATGTATTTTGTCTGGTGATCTTGCAGGATGATTTTAGCGTGGTGATTGTTGATAATATCGAACTTTGATTTACATAGCTATTGGCAGTGAGAAACCATGCTTTCGTTCCTTGAAGATTTCTTACTGTTTTTGTGAGTTAATGTGCAGTTAGATGAATTTTGCTCGAAATACTTGCTGTGTTCAATGCTCTGCACGCCCTAGATAACAACATACTTTGAACTACATAAATTAAACTTTGATTAACTGTTTTTATTTGTATCTGCAAATATATGTGAGGCCAATATTCTCTGAGTGCACATTCTTTGGTATGAACTATAGCTACCTGGTTTAGCCCACAGTATTATCATAAATGATTTTATCCTATTAATTCCCATGTCTTCCGTCTGTTTTATTAAACCTTATTAAACAGACACATTAACAAAAACTACAGATATCTTTAACTATCACTAAAGTCACTGACTACTAAATAAGGGTTTGAGGAATATTTCTGTATTTAATCTTTGGGGTTTAAAGCGATGGTGTACCACCGACTCAACCGACAACACATCGACTCAAGACAACAGATACTATAATCTGGTAGTGCATTGCCCACACAGACAGCGATCTACAAAGCTACCGGTGCAGTCCTAAACGTTTTCCCCAGCAGATACACCACATATATACAGTTTTAGGCGAGGAATACAAAAAAATATACACATCAGGCATGAAATATAAAACCACCCACAATATTCGTAAAATATTTTTACAAAAATAAAACGAGACACATTGAAGGTGACACATAGATGCCGAAACTTGTTGAAATATGTCAAGCTGCAGCCAGCCTCATGTTTCACTTCCTTTTTTTAATCAGCACACTTAATCCATTGGTATGATAGGTCTAAATAATCAATATGGAAATGAAATGAGCGACTGACGTCATTGGCCGGGAGGCCCCTTGCGGGGCAGGTCCGGCCGCCTTGGTGCAGGTCTTAGTACATTGGACGCCCCATTGGGCGACCTACGCGCCGGATGGGGATGAAATGCTGATGAAGACAACACAACACCCAGTCCCTGAGCGGAGGAAATCTCCGACCCAGCCGGGAATTGAACCCAGGTCCGTAGGACGGCAGTGCGTCACGCTGACCACTGTTATCGGGGCGGTTAGTAATCAATAAATTCAGGTGTATACCAGAGTAGTGCCATTGTCCGTTAAGAGTGGGTGACGATTGTCGAGAATTTCCTTCAAATTGTCTTAGTTGTTAAGTGAACGCTAAATTCATTCTAGTAGTTAGCGGGAAGCAAAAACACGGCCCTTACAGTTTCTGCTCGCCTTGACCTGCCTTCAGTGGACGAGGCAACTGACAGGATGCGCTCGGGGGAGCAGCGGCGGCTACCCGACTCCTGTGAGCGACCGCTCGCTGTCGCATTTACGGCGGCAGAGGGCAGCGGGCGTCTTTGACATACGGTAATTAACAACACTCGGGAAAGAATGCACTTGCGTGCTGACTTCAGCGAGCTCTCCCTGTCCTCGAGTAGGCAAATATAAATACAACAGTTTCTCCAAAGGACAGACCACCCACGCAAATGGCGTACCCCGTGCGATAACATCGCAGTGTTGTGCAGTAACCACTGGGCGGCTCCACAGATGAGTCTTTTGTCTAGCATCAACGGCTGCTGACGCCTTGAGCGTAAACATTGACAAGACAAGGTTATATGAAGCTTTTGGTGGGCCACCCTCTGATAGGTTGCAGTCCGGTATCCTAGGGAACAGTGATGCGTCATAAGACGGCACTCGCAAATTTCTGAAAGGAGGAGTGGGATAGGTTGGCGTTCGGAATCTTCCAAGAAGCAACTCCAAATCTTCCAGAACAAAATTGTATGGACGTTTCTGATTGTTGGAATAGAATACGCAGTTTCAGATAGGCCAAAATAGCACTTCTGGCGGGCTGGCACCACGAAAGAACCGAGAGCCATAGTAAACGCACTTCTCCGCCTGGAGCCATAGTGAACACACTTAGTCATTGATAGGAATAGAGAACATAGTTCTTCACCGTGAGAGGGCCTGTTTACTACGAGCAGACGGGCTGCATAATGCCAATATCAGTCGCCGTCTGCGACGTCACCGCCTCTCGTCTCCCATAAATGATGCAAGTGTCGCAGCAATGGCGTACGAAGTTCGTACGGGATGATCGGCGTTTTAGTTCAGATTTATAAATCACAGTGTGGTGTCCTTTCGGCCGTGATTTTACTCTTTCGGGTACTATTTCTCTTTACTCCTTAACCTTGCAATGCAGTCGTCACCGACACTTCAGTTTCGCGATTAGCAGTTACTTAAAACAGTTTCTTGTTCGTTCGGCCTGTTTTATGATAACTTTTCCAGTCCTTTCCCTCTGATGATCCACAGTTGCCATACGCTCATGTGTGTTTATGCACTCATTCTTAGGTGACTATATTTGATAATATTGTTTGTTCTGAACAATCATTGTCTTCATACCCAATAAATGTATTTAATTTGTAAGCGTTGCTTCATTAGAGTAGCTGACAGTCTCCATCACTACTTAGTAATTTTTTTAATGGTTAATAAGGCTACACTGCTACAGTCTGCTTGTTAGAGCCAACGTTTTCCTTCCGTTTCCTTGCGCACAGTTTCTTTACCTGGACCTGGACCGATGTGAGGGACCTGTGTCTCGAGAGGGGATACACAGAGCATGCCAGTGGCAAAAAGGTTTGACTAGAACTCTAACCCCGGGGAGTCTTGCAAGGTAAAGGACGGAAAACAGAAAAAAATCGTGTTTTGCAGAAGGTGGAGTTTAGAAAAGCTGCTATTAATTCGCAAACAAGGAAAAAACTGTCAGCGGGAGGTGCAAATCGCAGGAAAACATTTTCGTTTGCTTATAAAAGTCTGACAGAACATAGGCGTTGACTAGACGTACCGGCTGACTGAAGACAGGGAGTGCAGGGGAAGTACTAAACAGTAACAAATCACTCCCTGGTGGAATGATAAGACCCAACACCAGGAAGGTGGAATAAATTAAAATCTATAGCTATAGTTGCTATGAACAGAAACAATTAGTTTTTTAGAATTTCAAGAATGACATCAAGGCAACAGAGCAGATTCGTATTTGCACAAAATCAATAGATTGAGTAAGAGGATTTTTGTGCTGTTGTTGCGATCGTAGTAAAGCCCAGATTAGATACTAAGGTGGAAATTTACTATCCTTTACTTCTAGAGAGGCGTAAACGTCAGGATTAAACTTCTGGACGGTGTACTATTCAGTCGGTTAGTTAGTTTCATGTCACGTGAATTATTTTGCAAGATAAATCGTAATAATGTGGAACTTGTCATTTTACATTCATTGCAAATTAATTTGCGTCTGTGGCTACATATTGAATGTTTCAAAGGTTCTTTTTCTTTTTTAAGAAACAAGATACATAGATGTGCGTTAATAATTGCTACCACCACCTTTTACACATTACGATTATAGAAATCCTTCTACAGAATATAAAGAGTAGTCAAGCAGAAACTTTTTCAGTTTGTTTTCAAATTTTGCTTTGCTGTCCGCCTGACAGCCGTGGCGGTAAACACTAGTACAACAATCCCCAATTCAAGCGTGATTTTAGTGCGTACTTTATTGCCAGACCTACAAAGGAGCGTTTTCGCAGAATTTTTCTCATGTAGATGATGTATTCTGCTGCAAACACAGAAGAAAACACAGTTCCATTAACAAGTGATTATGTCTGTATGGTAGCTTTGAGGTAGCTTTAAGGGATGAAATAGTGAAGGCACCAGAGGGTCAAATAGGTACAAAGACGAGGGCTAGTAGAAACCCTTGGGTAACAGAAGAAATATTGAATGTAATTTATGAAAGGAGAAAATATAAAAATGCAGTAAATGAAGCAGGCAAAAAGGAATACAAACGTCTCAAAAATGATATCGACAGGAAGTGCAAAATGGCTAAGCAGGGATGGCTAGAGGACAAATGTAAGGATGTAGAGACTTATCTCACTAGGGGTAAGATAGATACTGCCTACAGGGAAATTAAAGAGACCTTTGGAGAAAAAAGAACCATTTGTATAAATATTAAGAGCTCAAATGGAAACTCAGTTCTAAGCAAAGAAGGGAAAGCAGAAAGGTGGAAGGCGTATATAGAGGGTCTATACAAGGGCGATGTACTTGAGGACAATATTATGGAAATGGAAGAGGATGTAGATGAAGAGGAAATGGGAGTTACGACACTGCGTTAAGAGTTTGACAGAGCACTGAAATATCTGAGTCGAAACAAGGCCCCGGGAATAGACAACATTCCATTAGAACTACTGGCAGCCTTGGGAGAGCCAGTCCTGACAAAACTCTACCATTTAGTGAGCAAGATGTATGAGACAAGCGAAACACCTTCAGACTTCAAGAAGAATTTAATATTTCTAATCCCAAAGAAAGCAGGTGTTGACAGATGTGAAAATTACCGAACTATCAGTTTAATAAGTCACAGCTGCAAAATACTAACGCGAATTCTTTACAGACGAATGGAAAAACTGATAGAAGCCGACCTCGGGGAAGATCAGTTTGGATTCCGTAAAAATGTTGCAACACGTCAAGCAATACTGACCCTACGACTTATCTTAGAAGAAAGATTAAGGAAAGGCAAACCTACGTTTCTAACATTTGTAGACTTAGAGAAAGATTTTGACAATGTTGATTGGAATAATCTCTTTCAAATTCTGAAGGTGGCATGGGTAAAATACAGGGAGCGAAAGGCTATTTACAATTTGTACAGAAACCAGATGGCAGTTATAAGAGTCGAGGGGTATGTAAGGGAAGCAGTGGTTGGGAAGGGAGTGAGACAGGGTTGTAGTCTACCCCCGATGTTATTCAATCTATATATTAAGCAAGCAATAAAGGAAACAAAAGAAAAGTTCGGAGTAGGTATTAAAACCCATGGTGAAGCAATAAAAACTTTGAGGTTCGCCGATGACATTGTAATTCTGTCAGAGACAGCAAAGGACTTGGAAGAGCAGCTGAACGGAATGGACAGTGTCTTGAAACAAAAGCAAAACGAGGATAATGGAATGTAGTCGAATTAAGTCGGGTGATGCTGCGGGAATTAGATTAGGGAATGAGACAGTTAAAGTAGTAAAGGAGTTTTTGCTATTTGGGGAACAAAATAACTGATGATGTTCGAAGTAGAGAGGATATAAAATGTAGACTATCAATGGCAAGGAAAGTATTTCTGAAGAAGAAAAATTTGTTAACATCGACTATAGATTTAAATGTCAGGAAGTCGTTTCTGAAAGTATTTGTATGGAGTGTAGCCATGTATGGAAGTGAAACGTGGACGATAAATAGTTTAGACAAGAAGAGAATAGAAGCTTTCGAAATGTGGTGCTATAGAAGAATGCTGAAGATTAGATGGGTAGATCACATAACTGAGGAGGTATTGAATATAATTGGGGAGAAGAGGAGCTTGTGGCACAACTCGACTAGAAGAAGGGATCGGTTGGTAGGATATGTTCTGAGACATCGAGGGATCACCAATTTAGTATTGGAGGGCAGCGTGGAGGGTAAAAATCGTAGAGGGAGACCAAGAGATGAATACACCAAGCAGATTCAGAAGGATGTAGGCTGCAGTAGGTTCTGGGAGATGAAGAAGCTTGCACAAGATAGAGTAGCATGGAAAGCTGCATGAAACCAGTCTCAGGACTGAAGACTACAACAACAATGTCTGTATCTCAGTGTTTAATAAATTTGGGAAGACTGGTCTTTATTTGATGATCCTTAGTGGCTAGTCTTCACCCCATAATCAACAACCATCTAACATTCACAAGTGGATAAAGGTTTATATACAGTTGAATTTAAATGATGAGTAGAAATTGAAGCCGTTCTAAGTGCGAAATCTAAGATTTGCCAGAAGAATGAAAAAACAAGGTAGCTCTGTTTGTGTCAAAAATATTGAGAAGGTATTCTGATACTACAGATTTATACTGCCTATCCCATTAGTAGCAGCCCCTTGTGGCCGAGCGGTTATAGGTGCTTCAGTCTGGAACCACGCGACTGTACGGTCGCAGGTTCCAATCCTGCCTCGGGCATGGATGTGTGTGTGTCCTTAGTTAGGTTTAAGTAGTTCTAAGTTCTAGGTGACTGATGACCTCAGATGTTAAGTCCCATAGTGCTCAGAGCCATTTTTTGTCCCATCAGTACATAATAATAATGATACAAATTAGGGAATAAATAGTTTATTAAGAACTTCCTCAGTGTCATACAAGGAAACTGGCTGGTTCTAAGTGCCAATAAGAATTTTTTTACATGTTGTGTCTTGCAAAGAACCAAACAGTAACCATCCACAATGAATAATGCTATTTATTGACATAAATAGCGCCATTACCAGTTCCGAACCGACAGGCTTATTTTCAGATAGCTGTTGACGTGTGTATTACATTTGTTGCTGTTTACATTATTTATTGGTCGTTTTTTCCAAAAACTAATGTAAGTAGCAGCAGGTGTTAGATAAACGTGGACAGCCATCTGAAGAAGAACCTGTCGGTTCGAATCCATTAACGAGCACTATTTGTGTAAACAAGTAGAATTATTCACAGTGGCCATTTTCTGTTCAGTTCCGTGTCGTGCAGTCAGGCGGGCGCTGAGGTAGCTGGTCCTACGCTCCCACCCTCCTACGCTCCCACCCTCCTATGCTCCCCCTTTGGCATGGGTGTGATCCCCAATGACTGACTAGCCCGACCACCACACGTTCATCTCCTCATAATTACACTGGTGGCACCTGAAGATGAAGCCTTAAGCTTCGAAACCGGTCGTGAAATAAATTAAGAAAGTTACTAGCAACGGAAGCAGATTGCTATTCTATAAATATGTTCTCCAATTGCGGATGTTCACCTGATGAAATATTTTGTACACTAGTTAAGTTTAGTTCATAGTTAGGTATCGCATCGGGGATAAACCAGCAGCATTCCATCAGTGCAAAGCAAGTGTGACGCTTGAAAGCGTTCGATGAGTCGCAGGAGACAGAAAGTGACATACTTTAAGCCACTTACTCGATAGTAGACGGGTACCACCAGTGTTCCGGACGACGTCTCCTGCTGCTTCGGCGACAAACTAAGCTATTAACGAGGCTGTGAATGGCGCTGCAATTTATATGTCTCGGATTTCTGGAGGCTGAGATACCGGATTTTACCACGTGATCTTTGAGTGAGGGGACGGAAAATAGCCGCTATACACGTAGGATCATCTTATCTCCGATATCTATCGGGCAATCTCTCTATCCGGATATGTTGCCGGAATATCCTGGTGGCGAGTCGTTTCATGCCGACTCAGCATTTTTCTTGTGAATTTCTGTGATACTAAACTTCGGTAAGAAGCTGTTCCTTATCAACTGAATTCCGTTATACGTAGACAACCAGTGTCTTTCTTTCCACTTTGAAAAAAATATCATAGAGATGAGCTATTGGAATGACGATAAACAACTGTATATCTATCAAACATGTAAAAGAATCTAGCGACACGCTGAACTGTTTTCAAGACACAGTGGAATACGTAAGGTTCTTTCATTGTTTCGAGGAACGCTCTTTACACAATTCCAACGAAAATATACTCCACAAACCATAAGACATCTTTAAGTAGCCGGCGGGAGTGGCCGGTTCTAGGCGCTACAGTCTGGAACTGCGCGACCGCTACGGTCGCAGGTTCGAATCCTGCCTCGGGCATAGATATGTGTGCTGTCCTTAGGTTAGTTAGGTTTAAGTAGTTCTAAGTTCTAGGGGACTGATAACCACAGCAGTTAAATCCCATAGTGCTCAGAGCCATTTGAACGATTTTTCAACATCTTTAAGTAATCTGGAATGGAGAAATCGTGTCAAATACACGCGCTGGAAATGGTGGTATTAATACTAATCACCATTCTGACGGCGTTTAAATAATTTTGCTGTGGCCTATAACTGTGAGTCTTATTAATTTACAGCTAGATGACGAATGAGTATCTTATTGGTATACTACGATCTTGTAGCTGTTATCGAGCGGTAACTCAGAGCCTCAAAATTAGTCTGAAGAAAATATGATGTTTGTAAATTTCCTTCTTGGTCGTCTACCACAGAACTGTTCAAGTATTTATTAATAAGTCACTTATGACAGAACACTGAGTGCAATGAATGCTATGGTTTCAGGAAGCGGTTGATACTCGTTTTAAAACGTTTTTCCATTATGTATAATTGGCTTATACCTACGGCTTTAAAACGTCTGTAAATCTTTATTGTATGCTTACGAGTAAGTTCAGGTGATATTGTGAAGCTGTGTATCGCAAATGTTTCTGGTCCTGACGCCCTCGATATATCAAAATTTCACCATGATGCCCTAAGCTAAAATATGTCTAAAGCAGACGAAGTGTGCAGTTGATGCGATTGGGTTTGTTTGAAATGTAATGATAAATGAAACAAGTGATTTTCATTCAGAAGCAAGTGATATAACAGATATATGAATAACATAATAGATGGGAAAAATGTACTACTTTCTAACCACTCACCTTCTCAAATCATACACTTCTAGCCTCATTTACTGCTGGACTCAACCTTTACTCTGCACACCATCTGGTAAAAAGCATATGAACAACCATATGAATTATAGAACTGATCACTAGATGTCGGGAGAGATGGACCTGCCAGTATAAAGAGAGACCGAGAATATGGTTGTGTTACTAGAGAAACAGTGGCAGCAGATCTGATGGAACGGGAGAGCTCGGTGACTTCGAAAATGGACTGTTCATTCGATATCAGTTGATAACAAATCCATCAGAGACATCTCAACCCTTCACAGCTGCCCTGGTCAACTGTTGGTGGTGTGACTGTGAAGTGGAAACGCAGAGGAACAACCAGAGCTAAACCAAGACCAGGAGACCTCATGTATTGACGGTCAAGGAACCATGTGAGCGGCCGGCCAAAGTGGCCGAGCGGTTCTAGGCGCTTCAGTCTGGAACCGCGCGACCGCTACGCTCGCAGGTTCGAATCTTGCCTCGGGCATGGATGTGTGTGGTGTCCTTAGGTTACTTAGGTTTAAGTAGTTCTAAGTTCTAGGGGACTGATGACCTCAGATGTAAAGTCCCATAGTGCTCAGAGCCATTTGAACCATTTTGAACCATGTGAGCGGCTGTTAGTAAACAAGCCGCTCACATGGTTGCAGATGACATGATGTTCGCTAAGTAAAAAGACGGCAACAGAAAAAAGAGCACAGAAAATATATCACAAACAGCGCCAATAATTGCTTAAAACATGCTGTAGTATACAATAAATAAGGTAGTATGAAAGGGTTCAATATAAAACTATATTTCAAAAGACGATTTGTAAAAATGTAATAATGTTTAACTGTGTTTGTACAACCATACCATTTTCTGCATGTTTTAGATAAAAAAATAACAGTGATGATGGTGATATTTGTCGCCGAAACTGGTTTGGGATAATAAGGAAAAAAACGAATAACAAGGTGTTTTGCATCAAGGCGGACTCAGTTTGTGATATTACTGTTTTTCTATGCAAGCACGGATCAAATGGAAGAGTTCCAAGATAATATTGTTGGTCGAGGAACCGTCGAGCATTGCGGAGCGTGTTGGTAAAAAATCGCGTAAAATCAATGCAAATATACGCTTGTGAGTTCCTAAGGGCTACCACTAGCTAGAACAACGATTGTGCGTAGGGAGTTAAATAGAGTGGGGTACGGCGGTAGAGCAACTCTTCATAAGCGACACATTTCTGTCGTGAACGCTAAGCGACGTCTGAGGTGGTGTGAGGGTGACGTCACTGGATAGTGGATGACTGGAATCTAGTGATTTGGAGTGATGAACCACGCTGAACCCTGCGACAATCTGATGAAATGGTTTCGGTTTCTCTAGTGCTTGGACAACGTTGCTTCCCATCATGTGTAACGCCAAAAGAATAAAGTATGGAGCAGGTGGTACTACAGTAAGGGGTTGTTTTTCATCGTTAGGGTGTAGTCCCGTTATTGCGATTAAGGAAACGCTGAGTGTGGAAGAATATGAACACACTTCACAGCATTCTGTACGAAGTAGAATAGGGAGAGACCATCCTTGTATCAGCATGACAATGTAAACCTGTCATAAATCAGCATCTATGAAGCATTGTTTTGCGGACAGTAACATATTTGAAATGTAAAACAATAAACTGGTAGCCAAGATCGCAGGAATTGTTTTTATTCCATGATTACCAGTTTCGTTGAAACTAAAGCCGCTATCATCGGATCTTAGGACACATACAGGTTACAACATCAAGGCAACCAATGGTGAGATTAATAGTTGCCTATAACACGCAGGCCTTACAAGATTCTCATAAGTAGCATGTAGGCGTCCAAGACAGATGACACTTAACATTTATCATGTGCAAGAGAGATGACACTTAACATGTATAATGTCATATCTTTTGGACGCCTATGTGCTACTTATGACAATTTTGTAAGGCCTGCGTGTTTTAGGCAGCTATTAATATCACCATTGTTTGCCTTGATGTTGTAACCTGTATGTATCCTAAGATCCGATGATGGCTGCTTTAGTTTCGCCGAAATCGGTAATCATGGAATGAAAAGAATTCCTGCGATCTTCGCTACCAGTTTATTGTTTTACAACCATCTAGATCGCTCCCGCATGAGCACAGTGTTCTCCCTAGAAAACACTTGAAATGGGCTGGCCTGTCCAGAGTCCAGACCTGAACCAAATGGAACCCCTTTACTACGAGTTGGAACATCGATTTCGCTCCAGATACTGGCGTTCAGCATCACTTACTTCTCTGGTTTCGGCTCTTAAGGAAGAAGGAGCTGCCATTTCTCCAGAGAAATTCAGACACCTTACTGAAGGTGTCCCCAGCAGATTTCAAGTCTTCATAAAGACGAAGGGTGGACAACGACATATTAATGGCAACTAATATGTTGCCGGATACTTCTGATCAAATAGTGTATTTCACTGACCGCCCTAAACCTGGCTTTACACAGTTAGGACGCTGCAAATGCAATTAATATTCGAGCGGATAGCCCAGACTTTGACTTCAACTTCCTGTCGTAAAATTACTCAATCGGATTTTCACCCTCTAAAGAATTAAAGGCCGTGAGTGGGGCGTGAATCCATGTGAATTCATCGATAATATTAAGTTGACAGCGGAGCCAGACTATAGTCTTGGGAGCCGCGGGCCAAGTTCCTAAAGTTAGTTCCCTCCTTCCCTCTCCTCCCCCCTCCCCCCCCCCCCCCACCAATTTTCACCGCTCGAGCATGCTCGTCGTATTCTCAGCTCAACGAAACGCTCCATCATGTAGCCGAGACCGACTGTATGATTGCTTTCTGGTCAGCCTCGTAGCATGTGCTGCGCCTTTAAGGACTCTGTTGAAATTTTGACTCTATCCTTTTATGCGCACCGTTGCGGATGCCATAAATCACGAATGATGCGTCATGTCCCTGCCCGAAACTACTTGCTGACTTCTTCTCCTTTTAGTTCTATACATTCAGTTAATTACCTTTAGAACATCATCTTTCAATAGGGTAAAGGCAACAACTGATTCTCATACCCTAATCTCAGAATGATTTTCTAAACAGTGTTTCATTATTTTAACACAGCGAACGGCTTTTCTTTACTGATCAATTTTATAAAAATTTTCACCTTTCCTTCCCATTTAAATTTTTCTTATTTAATTATTTAGGTCAGCAGAGACACCTCATCTTCGGAATCATTAGATCGGACGTCACAGCCCAGCTACGCCCTTGCTGTCACCACTGGACAATTTCTTTAATTCTAGAGCGTTTATTTTCCTCACATCCTCTGCGACATGAAGCAGTTTTCAACAGTGCAGGAGCCTTCTCAGCGGCCTACACCATTGTTCTGCAACAGTGTGAGAAAAGTCGAACGGTTAGTAACATGAATGTTTCTGCCCTGTTCAGCAAAATCTTAAGAAGACCGTGAAATGCAGCAAGAGCATGGAGCAACGAAAACAGGGCGCGAGCTATCCCATCAACGAACATATGACATCTGACAATCATTGGCGCACAACACACTGGCGCCATTTCGATTACGTCTTTCTGCGGACACATGACATAAATTATCACAAGCATGCAGGTTTAATGGACAAAGTGATCTTCTACTCAGCAGTTATATTTGGGGTAATTTTATTTCGTAGACCAGTCACCGTTTATCGCTTTTCGCCTGAAGCGGTTTGTGATAGAGGAACATGAATTTTATAAATTTTATAAATGCAAGAAAATAGGAATACGGCAAATTATACATGCTCGTACAAAGTAGCCATGCGAAGTGCTTTCTATTTTCGCATGTATAGAAAACGTTCGATATTTTGTGTCTATCACCATGAAGTCTTGAAACAGTCGTGTATATGCACATGTTGCAAAAGCAAGATATTTTTAGAAGAATTTCCTGGCCATATTAGGCAGATTTCATGCAATAGTTACAATGTTCCAAATAGTTTCTACTTTTTTGTTGTAATAATTTATTATTTCCTGAAAAAACACGTATTGCTGAAACGATGGTTCAAATGTCGATAGCTTTTCTGTAATTCCTCTAAATTGCTTTCGGCGAATGCCGTGTGGGTTCCTGAGAAAGGGCACAATTGATTTCCTTCCCTGTTGTTGGGGTCTTCACTCCGAAGACTGGTTTCACGCAGCTCCTAGGGTACTGTGCAAGCCCTTTCATCTACTAGCGATTACTGAATGATACATCCATTCTAACCCGAATACTGTATTCATCTCTTGGTGTCTACAATTTTTGCCACTCACCCTCCCACAGAATAATAAATTAACGATTGCTTACTGCAAGGTACATCCATTCGAACCTGAATACTATATTCATTTCTCGGTCTCTACAATTCTTGCCACTCACTCTTCCCCGGATTATTAATTTAACGATTGCCTGATGTCTTAGAATGTGTCCTATCAAACTATCTATTTTTCTAGTCAAGTTTTGTCCCAAATTTTTTTCCTCCTCACTTCTATTCGGTAGCGCCTATCTCATTCGTCGCAATGTAATCTTTAGCATTCTTCTATAACACCACGTTTCAAAAGCTTCTATTTTCCTCTTGTCTGAATAGCTTATCGTCCACGTCTCACTACCATAAAAGACTACTCACCAGACAAATACGTTCATAAAATACTTCCTGACACATTTATATTTCCCTTCTTCAGAAACACTTTTACTCTTTTACTGTCAGTCTATAATTTATATCCTCTTTACTTCGAACATCATAAGCTATTTTGCTGCCCAAGCAGCAAAATACGTATACCACTTTTAGTGTATCATTTCGTGATATAAATCCCTCGGCATCGCTTGATTTGTAAGGGGCGTTCAAAACGAAACGAGCTGGAGTCTGGAATGCGCAAACCAGTGACAGGAGGGTAATATCGTGGCGTGTGTTGCGAGGTGTGGTTCTGAACAGAGCGTGGAAGTTCACAGCTCATCGCTAGAGGGTACGCGTGCACGTCACATGACTATACAGAGCTAGCAGCAGCATGCACCAATCGTCCAACGCTGCCAGGGAAGGTTATACTGACGTTCGTTTTTGACCAGGATGGCCCCCATCTGATTCACTTCCTGCAGCACGGGACAACAGTGAATGCCCAGTGTTACTTGCAAACCTCGACCACCCTTCGCAAAGCGATCAAATCAAAACGAACAGGTAATCTCACCCGTTGGGTCATTCTGCTCCAAGACAATGCAAAGCCTTATACGGCCAACACAGTTGCGGCACTCCATCAGAAATTCAAATGGGAGGTTCTCGGGCACCCTCCACACAGTCCGGAGCTCTCTTCCTGTGACTACGCCATTTTTGGTTCCCTTAAAAAAGGTTCTGAGGGGCAAACGATTCACCTCTGACGACGACGTTTAGCTGTACGTGCGGAACTTGTTAACATCGCAGCCCTGGGTATTTTATGAGACAGCCATTCACCACCTTGTGTCACAGTGGCACAAGTGTCTCAACAGCCAGGGTCAATACTTCTAACATACAGGTACAGGTTTCTGAAATTATGGCTCCTGCTCGTTTCTTTTTGAACGCCCCTTGTAATTTGTTTACATTCCATTACCATGGTTTCGCTTTCTTTCAACACTGTCCATAACGATCAGCTGCTCTTCCAAGTCCTTTGCCGTTCTGACAGAATTACAATGTCATCGGCAAACCTCAAAGTTTTTATTTCTTCTCACTCAGCTTTAATTACTTCTCCATTTTTTGCCCTTTACTGCGTGCTCATTGTACACATTGAATGACACTGGGCATAGGCTACGACCCGGTCTGCTTCCCTTTCGACAGTTGCAACTGCCATGTGGTTTCTGTACAAGTTGGAACGTTTCCCTTTATGTATTTTACCGCTGCTGTCTCCAGAATTTCAAAGAATGAATTCCAGTCAGCATTGTCAAAACCTTCCTCTAAGTTCAGAAATGGTATAAACGTAGGATTATCTTTCCCTAACCTATCTTCTCAGGGAAGTCATAGGTCAATACTGCCTCGCGTGTTCACATATTTAACCCAAACTGAGCTTCTCCAAACTCGGCTTCTACCAGTTTATCCATTCTTCTGTAAATAATTATTGACAGTACACTGTAACCATGACATATTAAACTTATAGTTCGGTAAAATTCACACCTGTCAGCACCTGCTGTCTTCGGAATTTTTACGTTCTTCTTGCTGAGGGAATGACGTCCACTCCAGGTACCTTGTTTCGGCTTAGGTTTTCCAGGGCTCTGTCAAATTATTTGTCGCACTGTCATATATTTCCCGTCTCATCTTCATCTACTTCCCTTTCGTAATAGTGCCTTCAAGCTCATTTCCCTTGTATAGCTCCTCCGTATGCTCTCCACCTTCCAGCTTTTCCTGCTATGTATAGTGCTGGTTTTCCATGTTTATTTATTTTATTTAGTTACACCTCAAATTCCAAATTGAGGAGCAAACCTCCAAGGTTATGGAACGTGTCAGTACAAGAAATTACACCTAAAAGTAATAACATATAAAAATAAAATGTTTATGAACGCGAAAAAAGTCAATCCATAAGTTTAAGTACACGCAACCAACAACACATCAAGAATGAGCTTAATTTTTCAAGAAACTCCTCGACAGAATAGAACGAGTGACACACGAGGAAACTTTTCAGTTCCGATTTCATAGCGCGCGGATTACTGCTAAGATTTTTGAATTCTAGTGGTAGGTTATTGAAAATGGATGCAGCAGTATACCGCATATCTTTCTACACAAGAGTTAAGGAAGTCCGATCCAGATGCAGGTTTGATTTCTGCCGAGTATTAACTGAGGGAAAGCTGCTTATTCTCCATTTCTGAGCCAAAAATATCCTCTGAGAATAGGAAGAGTTACCCAAAAATATAATACCATACGACATAAGCGAATGAAAATAAGCAAAGTAGACTAATTTTCGTGTCGAACGATGACTCACTTCTGATACCGATCGAATAATAAAAATAGCAGCATTAAATCTTTGAACAAGATCGTGAACGTGGGCTTTCCAAGGTAGTTTACTATCTATCTGAACACCGAGAAATTTGAACTGTTTAGTTTCACTAATCATATGCCCATTCCGTGAAATTAAAACGTTGGTTTTGTTGAATTAAGTATTAGGAACTGTAAAAACTGAGTCTTACTCTGATTTAGCGTTAATATATTTTCTACAAGCCATGACCCTGTGTCATGAACTGCACTGTTTGAAACCAAGCGAATGTTGCACCCAACGACCTTTACTACTAAGTTAGTGTTATCATTTGTTTAAACCACCCAGTACCTCACAGACAAAAGAGAATATATCATTTTCAGTTGTTAAAACGACTTCTAAGGCCTTGATAACAAATTATGTGATATAAAGTGATCAGCTAACCTCACATACAGGGTGCGATTCAAAAGTTTCAACACTTAGAACTAGAAATTTATTGGATATTTAAGTACAGCGGACGAAAATTCTTCAAAATATGATCCTTCAGCATCAACATAGCGCTGCCAGAGCGTCTTCCACTGTTCATAGCCCTTCTGGAAGGCCTCGGTCTTCATGCTGTCAAGGGATTTCGTCGAAGCCTGCTGGATGGCATCGATGGAGTCGAATCGCTTCCCTTTTAGGCCTGTCTTGATTCGGGAGAAGAGGAAAAAGTCACTTGGAGCGAAGTCGTGGCTGTAGGGTGGCTGCGGAATTGTTGTCACGTTGAACTTGACCAAAACTTCGGCAGCGGTGCGCGACGTGTGAGCGGGTGCGTGGTCGTGGTTGAGAATCCTATCACCGTTGATCGCTGGGTGGACGCGGCGAAGTCGATCTCTCAAGCGGCGGAGCACTCCAGCGTAAAAGTCACCTGTGACAGTCTGTCCATGAGCAACAAACTCCTTGTGAATCACTCCTTTACCATAAAAAAACAATCAGCATGCACTTCACACACGGCCTGCTCATGCGAGCTTTCTTGGACTTCGGCAAGGAAACAGTGTGCCATTCTGAGCTCTGACGCTTCGACTCAGGATCGTACTTGTAGGCCCAGGTCTCAACACCAGCAACCACTTTCTCCAGAAGGTTCTGA
Source organism: Schistocerca americana (assembly GCF_021461395.2). Lineage (NCBI taxonomy): Eukaryota > Metazoa > Arthropoda > Insecta > Orthoptera > Acrididae > Schistocerca > Schistocerca americana. Next base: position 231,349,238 of record NC_060123.1, read on the forward strand.
TCAACATTCAACCGTTGGAGCATTTTCTGGCAAACAGTCATGTGCCGCTTCTTCCGATCCACCGACAAAACTTTTGGCACCAGTTTGACACACACTTTTTGCATCACCAAATTCTCCGTCACAATCCTCCACACCGTACTCTGACCGAGTCCCAGTTCATCGGCAATTAATCTAGTACTGTACTAAGACGACAGTCATTGTTTAAAAGTTCCCACACTCTCTTCATATTTTGATCCGTTCGGCTTGATGATGGCCTGGCCTCTCAGAGTTGTCGTCCTCTTCAATATACCTCCAGCCATCTTTGAAACGTTTGTTCAACATGAAAACCATTCCACAGGACATGGCTTCTTCCTAAATGGCCTCTTGAATCATATCGAGAGTCTCCATGGCGGTTTTGTTCAGTCGCACGCAAAACGTAAGCACATAACGTTGCTCCATTTTCGCGTCTCCCACTTTCCGACCGAGGTCAGTGACACGCACTCACGCTGCAAGTGATACGCACTCTTCAGGGTTCGGAGGTAACTGCCCCAGCGTCAGTTCGTTCCCTGGGACCCCCACTACTTCCCCCATCTGGAGGAACCGGTCCGGGCGCGCTCCCCTGCTCAGAAATGAATCAGTCTTGAAACTTCTGAATCACACCTTGCATACAGTCCTTTCAATAACTTTAGCAAACACTAATGCCGTAGAAACAGGTCTAAAATTGTCCACATTATACCTCTCTCCCTTTTTAAAAAGCGGCTTTACTACTGAGTACTTTAATCGTTCGGGAAACTGACCATTCCTAAACGAAAAATTACAAATATGGCTAAGTACAGGGCTAACATGTGAAGCACAGTACTTTAATCACTGAAGACTATTGACTTTCGTGGATATGATGGAGTGCCTAGCACAATAAGTTTAGAACAGGTGCTAAACTTATTCTGCTAGGCACTCCATCATATCCATGAGAGTACTTAGTCTTCAATGATTAAATTATTGACTCAGTCTCCCACATGCCTGTATCACAGAGGAGTATTTCAGACATCAATCTCGGAAAGGCATTAGCCAAGAGAGTTATATGATTCGCTGTAGAAACTAAATTTTTATTTAATTCATCAGCAATGCTCAGAAAATGATTGTTAAATACTGTACATATACCTGATTTACCAGTAACAGAAATATTTTTACTACAGACTGACTTTATATCGTCGACCTTGTACTGCTGACCGGATGCTTCCTTCACAACTGACCATATGGTTTTAATTTCATCCTGTGAATTAGCTATTCTATTTGCGTACCACATACTCTTTGCCTTCCTAATAACATTTTTAAGCGCCTTACAGTACTGATTGTGATGCCTACTGTAGCTTGATTATGACTACTTGTAACATTTTGATATAATTCCCGCTTTTTTCTACATGATATCCTTATCCGACTAGTCAGCAACCCAGGCTGTCTTTTACCGCTAGTACCCCGTTTGAAACGTTATAATGGAAAGCAACTCTCAAAGAGCATGAGATATGTATAACGAAAGCTTTATATTTGTCGTTTATGTTATCGACACTACGAACATCCTGCCACTCTTGTTCTTTGACGAGGTTTAAAGAACTCTATATTGCTGTTGGATTAACCTTTCGACATAATTTGTAATTATACGTGACATTTGTTTGAGTACAAAAGACTTTTAGTGTTAATATTTGTGCATAATGATCAGAAAGGCCTTTCACCCTTTAACTAACAGAATGCCAGTCTAGTAAAGAAGAATAAGTAAAAATATTGTCTATGCCTGTGCTACTGTTCCCCTGCACCCTAATTGGAAAAAAACACATCCTTCATTAGATTATATGAATTTAGGAGATCTGCCAACATCCTTTTCCTTGCACAGTCGTATACGAAATTAATATTGAAGCCATCACATGTAACTAATTTCTGGTACTTCCTATAAAGTGAATCAAGAACCCTCGGTAGCTTGAGCAGAAATACTCTGAAGTCAGACTTGGCTCTGAGCACTATGGGACTTAACATCTATGGTCATCAGTCCCCTAGAAGTTAGAACTACTTAAACCTAACTAACCTAAGGACATCACACACATCCATGCCCGAGGCAGGATTCGAACCTGCGACCGTAGCAGTCGCGCGGCTCCGGACTGAGCGCCTAGAACCGCTAGACCACCGCGGCCGGCAAGTCAGACTTAGGGGACCTATAAACAACAACAATTATAAGTTTAGTTTCACTAAATTCAACTGCCCCAGCACAACATTCAAATATCTGTTCAGTTCAGTGATTTGATACGTCTATGGATTTAAATGGAATACTGTTTTTTACGTACTGGACACTCCTCCACCCCGCAAGGACTCCTTGGAAAACAGGCAGCTAACCTGTATCGTGGTAAAGGAAGCCTCTGAATTGTCAAATTATTTAAATGGTGCTTCGATGTACCAGTAATTTCAGAGCCAATATCTATAAGGAGTTTACTAATTTTATCTCTAAAACCTCTTATATTTTGATGAAATATGCTAAATCCTTCTCTACTTGGAAACATGACGTCCTCTGAAGGTGAGCTCATAGAGGGACTTCCTTTAAGCAGGTATACCTATCTGCTGACTTCAATCTAAAAATGTTGCAGCACTAACACTGACTATTACAGGACTTTTTCCAAGAGTAATCCCACCACCACCCACAACACTGTCACCTATAAGCTTTGCCAGCCTCCCCAGCCCATACCTATTGAGGTGCAGGCCATGCCTAGTGAAATCCGATATACTGATAGACGTTAGTTATAGATGTGAGTTCCCAATGTTTGTATAGATGCTACTCTTTTCTCCAAAAGTCTCTTTAATTTCCGTATAGGCGGTATCAATCTTTCCGCCAGTTATATCTAATCATATAGCCTTGCATTTGTCCTCTAGCCATTCCTGCTCAGCCATTTTGCACTTTCTGTCAACGTCATTTTTTAAAAGTCCGTATTCCCTTTTTCGTACTTCATTTTCTGCAATTTTATATTTACTTTTTACTTCAGTTAAATTCAGTATCTCCTCTGATATTCTAGGATTTCTACTTGGCCCTAATTTTTTAACCATTTGACCCTCTGCTGCTTTTGCTATATCACCCCTAAAAGCTACCTGTTCTTCTATTCCATTCTTTCCCTTTCTTTCATGGTTCTGAAACCGAGTGTTTGGGATGAATAAAGCTTGCTAGGGGCAAAATTCTATCGGGCGTATTTCCCTTACATACCTTTCTCCCACTTCATACTCTCCTACTTTTTTACCTTCTCTTCCTATTACAGCTATTGAATTATAGTCCCTTCTCACAATTAAATTATCCTCTCCCTTGACTAACTGAGTATTTTCTTTTATCTCATTTTACACACTTCCAATCGCTTCATCACCTGAGACGCTAGTTGGCATATAAACTTGTAGTACTATGCTAGATGTTGACTTCGTGTCTGTCTTGGTTACGATAATAGTTTCACTGTGCTGTTCCGCTGATCATAATAGCTTACCAGCATTTCCATTTTCTTATTCATTATTATACCTACTCCTGTATTACCCCTATTTGATTTTGTATTTATAAACCTGTGCTCACCTTACCAGATGTCATGTTCTTGCTGCAATCTTACTTTACTTATTGCCACTCTATCTGACTTCAGCCTATCCGTTTCCCTTTTAAAACTGTCTAACATGCCTGACTGATTGAGGTTCTCTAACAGTACATGCTCCGACCCGTAGAATGGCAGTTTTCTTTTTGCTGAAGATGATTTACTCGAGAGTGTTCTCCGTCCTGAGATCAGAATAAGGGACTGTTTTACCACCGGAATATTTTACCCGAGAGGATGCCATCATCATTTACCATACAATAGATCTGCATACTTTCGGGAAAAGTAACAGCTTTAGATTCCCATCGGTTTCAGCAGTTCACAGCATCCCCCTCACCAGGGTTCGCTGTTCACGGATCCTTACTTAATTCGAGCGTGTGCTCTGCTTCTAATCACCACGTCGTCGATGGTAAAATACCAATATTTAGATTCTATTTTGCCTTTGCTTACTATTTTTACAGTTTAAATTGTTAAGTGATTTAACCCTGTAACCTTCCAAGTCCGCTGGTGCTTATTCTGTTTGATTTGGTGATTCTATTTGTTACTGTGGATTCAGGAGAATTTAATCTGCAAGCGTTAATTTTTTAGGACGACTCTTTTGAAAATCTATTTTAAACAATGTCTTACAGTCTTCATTCATGTTAGGTGTGTTTTGTATTTCCTTCCAGTCCAAATATCACAAATATATCATGAAATCCTTAATTTCATCATTGCCTTGGCCGCAATATTTGCTCACGTCTAGTACCTTCCTTTCTCCATTCGTGTTACCACTTTGTCCGTAATTGCTTTATAATTATTGATTTTAAATACGTCTTTGTGTGTATTTTGTCACCAAATGCGTTTCGTTTACTGAAATAAAACATCATCAGTGACGTGAAACGAGAGGTACGATTTTTCTTGCTTTTCAGATAGAAAAACAGTTCGCTAAAAAAGATACTGAATTTACTTGAGGTATTTCATGCGTAGTTCTCGCTCGTATCAAGAAGCGCCGTCTGCTTGCACTTTTTGAGGATATTCCTTCATTTGGCACTATTTATGCTAGCCTAATCCCACACTACTTGCAAAAGCATACATTTCGTGATGTGAAGCACAACATGATATACACCACTACTGATTGTATCTTCCTGGCTAAATATGTCTCGTGTGTCTTGTAGAAGGTTAACAACTTAAACTCCAGTTTTTTGCTGTGATCTAAAACGAGTTTCGTTCGTTGTAGATTTTTCGTTTGATGCTTATTTCGTGAGACATTTGGCCCAGTCACTATCAATGGACCACCCTTTATAAGTTGTTGTTGTTGTTGTGGTCTTCAGTCCTGAGACTGGTTTGATGCAGCTCTCCATGCTACTCTATCCTGTGCAAGCTTTTTCATCTCCCAGTACCTACTGCAACCTACATCCTTCTGAATCTGCTTAGTGTATTCATCTCTTGGTCTCCCTCTACGATTTTTACCCTCCACGCTGCCCTCCAATACTAAATTGGTGATCCCTTGATGCCTCAGAACATGTCCTACCAACCGATCCCTTCTTCTGGTCAAGTTGTGCCACAAACTTCTCTTCTCCCCAATCCTATTCAATACTTCCTCATTAGTTATGTGATCTACCCATCTAATCTTCAGCATTCTTCTGTAGCACCACATTTCGAAAGCCTCTATTCTCTTCTTGTCCAAACTATTTATCGTCCATGTTTCACTTCCATACATGGCCACACTCCATACGAATACTTTCAGAAATGACTTCCTGACACTTAAATCAATACTGGATGTTAACAAATTTCTCTTCTTCAGAAACGCTTTCCTTGCCATTGCCAGCCTACCTTTTATATCCTCTCTACTTCGACCATCATCAGTTATTTTGCTCCCCAAATAGCAAAACTCCTTCACTACTTTAAGTGCCTCATTCCCTAATCTAATTCCCTCAGCATCACCCGACTTAATTAGACTACATTCCATTATCCTTGTTTTGCTTTTGTTGATGTTCATCTTATATCCTCCTTTCAAGACACTGTCCAGTCCATTCAACTGCTCTTCCAAGTCCTTTGCTGTCTCTGACAGAATTACAATGTCATCGGCGAACCTCAAAGTTTTTATTTCTTCTCCATGGATTTTAATACCTACTCCGAATTTTTCTTTTGTTTCCATTACTGCTTGCTCAATATACAGATTGAACAACATCGGGGAGAGGCTACAACCCTGTCTTACTCCCTTCCCAACCACTGCTTCCCTTTCATGTCCCTCGACTCTTATAACTGCCATCTGGTTTCTGTACAAATTGTAAATAGCCTTTCGCTCCCTGTATTTTACCCCTGCCACCTTTAGAATTTGAAAGAGAGTATTCCAGTCAACATTGTCAAAAGCTTTCTCTAAGTCTACAAATGCTAGAAACGTAGGTTTGCCTTTCCTTAATCTTTCTTCTAAGATAAGTCGTAAGGTCAGTATTGCCTCACGTGTTCCAGTGTTTCTACGGAATCCAAACTGATCTTCCCCAAGGTTGGCTTCTACTAGTTTTTCCATTCGTCTGTAAAGAATTCGTGTTAGTATTTTGCAGCTGTGACTTATTAAGCTGATAGTTCGGTAATTTTCACATCTGTCAACACCTGCTTTCTTTGGGATTGGAATTATTATATTCTTCTTGAAGTCTGAGGGTATTTCGCTTGTCTCATACATCTTCCTCACCAGATGGTAGAGTTTTGTCAGGACTGGCTCTCCCACGGCCGTCAGTAGTTCCAATGGAATATTGTCTACTCCGGGGGCTTTGTTTCGACTCAGGTCTTTCAGTGCTCTGTCAAACTCTTCACGCAGTATCATATCTCCCATTTCATCTTCATCTACATCCTCTTCCATTTCCATAATATTGTCCTCAAGTACATCGCCCTTGTATAGACCCTCTATATACTCCTTCCACCTTTCTGCTTTCCCATCTTTGCTTAGAACTGGGTTTCCATCTGAGCTCTTGATATTCATACAAGTCGTTCTCTTATCTCCAAAGGTCTCTTTAATTTTCCTGTAGGCGGTATCTATCTTACCCCTAGTGAGATAGGCCTCTACATCCTTACATTTGTCCTCTAGCCATCCCTGCTTAGCCATTTTGCACTTTCTGTCGATCTCATTTTTGAGACGTTTGTATTCCTTTTTGCCTGTTTCACTTACTGCATTTTTATATTTTCTCCTTTCATCAATTAAATTCAATATTTCTTCTGTTACCCAAGGATTTCTACCAGCCTTCGTCTTTTTACCTACTTGATCCTCTGCTGCCTTCACTACTTCATCCCTCAAAGCTACCCATTCTTCTTCTACTGTATTTCTTTCCCCCATTCCTGTCAATTGCTCCCTTATGCTCTCCCTGAATCTCTGTACAACCTCTGGTTCTTTTAGTTTATCCAGGTCCCATCTCCTTAAATTCCCACCTTTTTGCAGTTTCTTCAGTTTTAATCTACAGGTCATAACCAATAGATTGTGGTCAGAGTCCACATCTGCCCCTGGAAATGTCTTACAATTTAAAACCTGGTTCCTAAATCTCTGTCTTACCATTATATAATCTATCTGATACCTTTTAGTATCTCCAGGGTTCTTCCATGTATACAACCTTCTTTCATGATTCTTAAACCAAGTGTTAGTTATGATTATGTTGTGCTCTGTGCAAAATTCGACCAGGCGGCTTCCTCTTTCATTTCTGTCCCCCAATCCATATTCACCTACTATGTTTCCTTCTCTCCCTTTTCCTACACTCGAATTCCAGTCACCCATGACTATTAAATTTTCGTCTCCCTTCACAATCTGAATAATTTTTTTTTATTTCATCATACATTTCTTCAATTTCTTCGTCATCTGCAGAGCTAGTTGGCATATAAACTTGTACTACTGTAGTAGGCATGGGCTTCGTATCTATCTTCGCCACAATAATGCGTTCACTATGCTGTTTGTAGTAGCTTACCCGCATTCCTATTTTCCTATTCATTATTAAACCTACTCCTGCATTACCCCTATTTGATTTTGTGTTTATAACCCTGTAGTCACCTGACCAAAAGTCTTGTTCCTCCTGCCACCGAACTTCACTAATTCCCACTATATCTAACTTCAACCTATCCATTTCCCTTTTTAAATTTTCTAACCTACCTGCCCGATTAAGGGATCTGACATTCCACGCTCCGATCCGTAGAACGCCAGTTTTCTTTCTCCTGATAACGACATCCTCTTGAGTAGTCCCCGCCCGGAGATCCGAATGGGGGACTATTTTACCTCCGGAATATTTTACCCAAGAGGACGCCATCATCATGTAATCATACAGTAAAGCTGCATGCCCTCGGGAAAAATTACGGCTGTAGTTTCCCCTTGCTTTCAGCCGTTCGCAGTACCAGCACAGCAAGGCCGTTTTGGTTATTGTTACAAGGCCAGATCAGTCAATCAATATTTGCCCTTGCAACTACTGAAAAGGCTGCTGCCCCTCTTCAGGAACCACACGTTTGTCTGGCCTCTCAACAGATACCCCTCCGTTGTGGTTGCACCTATGGTACGGCTATCTGTATCGCTGAGGCACGCAAGCCTCCCCACCAACGGCAAGGTCCATGGTTCATGGGGGGGCCTTTATAAGTTATGTCGTTTAATTATGTTACTGTGCATGTAATTGATGTATAAGAGAAATGAAGGAGTAGTGATAGAGTTATAAATGGAGAGAAGGATGGCTAGGGATAGGAGGAGGGGGGAGGGTGGGTGGGTGACAACAACAAGATGAGTGAACACTGAATGAGTTGCAGGAAAAGGGGTGAGGAGCAAGAGTTGAAATGAAATGGGGATGAAAGGTAGAGAAAGAGAGAGAGAGAGAGAGAGAGAGAGAGAGAGAGGGTGATGGATGGGAAACAAAAAGTGTTTTTTTCTTTCACTACACGATTTTTCAGTTATTTGAAATAGTGTTTGGTTTCCAACATTCATCAAATCATTGAGTAACTGATTCATTTGTGTTATGTTCTTTGTATAAGCAAGTTATCTTGAAAAGGGAAGAGGTGTCTATCTTTACTGATTTTTGTCATTTTTGTACCGTTCGTTATTAAGCTTGGTCTATGGTATTCCTGTTCATGGTGGTCTGTAAATGTTGAGTGGTTTGCCTTGTATTTCCATGACATGATGTGTTCTTCATGCCTTGTGCTGCATGTCTGCCGGTCGTCACAATGCAGATTGTTTCACTGCCCCTGGAATTGAGCTGGTAGATAAGATGGTTGGTACCCATCTGGTTTAGTCTTTAGTTCAGGGATGTGTTCCTGTATTGAGTTATTTGTTTTGTATGTGAATTTACTGCGGTAGATCACTGTACGCGACTTTCTTGTGACTGTGCTGTTTGTATGTGTTGGTGTGATTGGTTTATTTCTTTTATCATTTGCATCTTTATTTTTGTCTTAAGTTTATCTGCTGCTAATGTCTCTTTGTAATAAATTTCTAAAGCTATCATTTTATAGTGGTTATGAGAAGCGTATAGGCGAATTTTATTGCGTCTGTTTAGTGTGTATCTGATTGCAGCTTGTTTGTGATTCGCGGGGGGGGGGGGGGGGGGGGGGAAGGGTGTTCAGCTATCATTTATTATTATTTATTATTGTGTCCGTTGTTGACGGTTTTCTGATTAGCAGTAGCAAAAATAGAATAAATACTTGTGTTCGGTTCTATACCCTCGCACAACGTTCGATAAAACCTGCACTTCGCTGTCCAAATTCCCAGTCATGTAGCTCACAAAATTCGACCACAAGACTAGATTCAGCGGAGGGCTCAAATACTCTGTAAATGTTGCAGTGCGACTGCACTGAATACAGAACTTTGTGTGAAATGGGAGCCTGCAAAGGTAGTCACACATCCAGCTACTACCGCCAACTCACTTTTCCCCCTCCATTTATTTTCACTCATTAACGGGTTCTGTATCTCGAATAAGTCTTCAGCTTCCGCACTTGCAAACGGTACAATTACCGTGTAGGAACCTTACATAGAAAATTAAGTGTGCATCCTTGTTATTACATATTATCTCAACGAGCTGCAACACAAAGTTCCTTTACATTTTTCAAATATTTGTGTACTGAAATACTCTGCCATGTAGTGGAGTCTATAACTGATACGACTATAAGAATAAGGCATATTTATCGTAGTTTTCTCGACAACCCACCGATTTTGAATTTTAATAAATGTGGTATAATATACGTGTGTTTGTTGAAGTACAGAAATGAATCAATTTTGTTATTTAAAAGAAAGAAGAAACCAAACTGACTGTTATGTAATAACTACAGCAGCTCAGCGTCGCACATTCAAGACTTTAAAATAAGAGAATTATGTATCTTTCGTTTATTATAATAACTGTAGTATCATCTTCAAGTCAGTGAATGTCCTACCATTCATCTATTTCCGATCATGAGCGTGCAATGTGCTCAAAACAATTTCAGATCATTCCACAGACTTAAACTACACCACGTGGAAGTGATATGCTGGAATAAGGAATTTCGAATATTTTGTGTTTTTAACACCAAATCACTTCCTTCTGTCGCCGGATTTCAATTCAGATTGCATACAAGATGTTTTTCCAAATGCAGTTAATATTGAAGTTCTCTAACAGAAGGAATTAATTTTATCCAAAAAATTAAATAAATTTTTTTAAAAAATCAGGAAGTATTTGCGAATCTATGTTCAGCAGATCCCTTTGATGTAGTTTAGTGTGGATTTCTAAAACATTTTTTTAAAACAGATCATCACAAGATTAAATCCTCTACTTGTTACTTCAATCCCGCGTCCAACCATCCTGATTTAGGTTTTCCGTGATTTCCCTAAATCGCTCCAGGCAAATGCCGGGATGGTTCCTTTCAAAGGGCACGGCCGACTTCCTTCCCAGTCCTTCCCTAATCCGATGAGACCGATGACCTCGCTGTCTGGTCTCCTTCCCCAAAACCAACCAATCTACTTGTTACTTTGTCCAGTTGCTCACCAATGTTTTCCTACCAGTCTCCTACAGTTATTATTTATGAGAAGAGTAAAATTAACGTACTAACGGTTGTCGTAGGCGAACAATTACAATGCTAAGGCAGAATTTCTTAAGCGCAGATGTAAATATGCCGAGTATTTCAAAGTCTTTGCGTCATACGTCTAGGCGTGATAGATCACGTCATGGGGAACAAAAAACGTTTGATAGAGACGTTAGACATATTCTTATTGAATTCGTCTGCCTTGGGACGATGAGATGTCACCGAAGTAGCAGGGTCTACTAAACGGGTGTACTGCATCTGCATCATACATACCCCAGTGAACTGAGAGATTTTTCCACCTATGCTTTTTCAGGCGGAGCAGACGTCTGCTTCATAGGCAATACACACTGCATAGACACGTCGCAGAGTGCCTGCGACCTGCTGCCTCGCACGGTCGTAACCTGTGATACAAGAAACATGGCGTCACTGGGAAGCGGCAGCAAAGTTTTGTCTTTTACGAAAGCTGTTTTTCATAGCGTGATCTGTCACCCCAAAAAGTTTAACGCAAAGACTTGGAAATATCCGGTTTAGATCACACGTAATCTATAAAATGTAGTATATTGGCTTGGTTCCTTCGTTTAGCGAGTGGAAGTTGAGAGTTTTTTACGCAGGGTATAAACGTAATTTGTTTAAAAAGAACCACAGTGGTATAGAGGAAGTAGAGACGAACAATCTGATACAGGATACATGTGGTCCTAACAGGACCTGTTAACGAAAACAGCCCAGAATGACACTGGTCACCTCGGTGTACATATAAACCCACAACCAACCTCAATCGTCCTCAGTCCGCTACTGTCCACTTTTTTGTGCGTTGCATCGTCTCTGTGTGTACTTGTTGTTTTCTCTCCGCAAGATGAAGAGAGGTCTGTGCAGCAACGCTTCACAGTGTAGCGGCCGGCGGCCTAGAGTTCTGGATACAGGACTACCAAGTGAGCAAATAATTTCTGTTTTGAGTGTAATTTTTCATGTGTATGTTAAATTCTCCTTATTAATTCCGCCTTCTTGTTATACGTAGTACAACTCCAGGATTTTGTCTTGGAGTGTGAGGAGAGACAGGAGGGGGCTGGACCGCTCCAGACTCTCGAAGTCCAGCCTCATGTGTTGGATTCACAGCCAGAATTGCCATGTGAGTATAATTTTCATTATAATTTGTTCTTGTATATTGTGGCCTGTAATTGAAGAAGTGTCACGATGATTTCTCCATTGGCAAAAGATTCCGGAATAGCCACCATTCGGATCTCCGGGAGGGGACTGCCAAGGGGGAGGTTACCATGAGAAAAAGATTGAATAATCTACGAAAGGATAACGTTCTACGAGTCGGGGCGTGGAATGTCAGAAGCTTGAACGTGGTAGGGAAACTAGAAAATCTGAAAAGGGAAATGCAAAGGCTCAATCTAGATATAGTAGGGGTCAGTGAAGTGAAGTGGAAGGAAGACAATGATTTCTGGTCAGACGAGTATCGGGTAATATCAACGGCAGCAGAAAATGGTATAACAGGTGTGGGATTCGTTATGAACAGGAAGGTAGGGCATAGGGTGTGTTACTGTGAACAGTTCAGTGAGCGGGTTGTTCTAATCAGAATCGACAGCAGACCAACACCGACAACGATAGTTCAGGTATACATGCCGACGTCGCAAGCTGAAGATGAACAGATAGAGAAAGTGTATGAGGATATGGAAAGGGTAATGCAGTGTGTAAAGGGGACGAAAATCTAATAGGACTAATTGAGCTCTGTAACAAGTTTCAGCTAGTAATAGCGAATACCCTGTTCAAGAATCACAAGAGGAGGAGGTATACTTGGAAAAGGCCGGGAGATACGGGAAGATTTCAATTAGATTACATCATGTTCAGACAGAGATTCAGAAATCAGATACTGGATTGTAAGGCGTACCCAGGAGCAGGTATAGACTCAGATCACAATATAGTAGTGATGAAGAGTAGGCTGAAGGTCAAGACATTAGTCAGGAAGAATCAATACGCAAAGAAGTGGGATACGGAAGTACTAAGGAATGACGAGATACGTTTGAAGTTCTCTAACGCTATAGATACAGCAATAAGGAATAGCGCAGTAGGCAGTACAGTGGAAGATGAATGGACATCTCTGAAAAGGGCCATCACAGAAGTTGGGAAGGAAAACATAGGTACAAAGAAGGTAGCTGCGAAGAAACCATGGGTAACAGAAGAAATACGTCAGTTGATTGATGAAAGGAGGAAGTACAAACATGTTCTGGGAAAATCAGGAATACAGAAATACAGGTCGCTGTGGAATGAAGTAAATAGGAAGTGCAGGGAAGCTAAGACGAAATGGCTGCAGGAAAAATGTGAAGACATCGAAAAAGATATGATTGTCGGAAGGACAGACTCAGCATGCAGGAAAGTCAAAACAACCTTTGGTGACATTAAAAGCAACGGTGGTAACATTAAGAGTGCAACGGGAATTCCAATGTTAAAAGCAGAGGAGAGAGCAGATAGGTGGAAAGAGTACATTGAAAGCCTCTATGAGGGTGAAGATTTGTCTGATGTGATAGAAGAATAAACAGGAGTCGATTTAGAAGAGATAGGGGATCCAGTATTAGAATCGGAATTTAAAAGAGCTTTGGAGGACTTACGGTCAAATAAGGCAGAAGGGATAGATAACATTCCATCAGAATTTCTAAAATCATTGGGGGAAGTGGCAACAAAACGACTATTCACGTTGGTGTGTAGAATATATGAGTCTGGCGATATACCATCTGACTTTCGGAAAAGCATCATCCACACAATTCCGAAGACGGCAAGAGCTGACAAGTGCGAGAATTATCGCACTATCAGCTTCACAGCTCATGCATCGAAGCTGCTTACAAGAATAATATACAGAAGAATGGAAAAGAAAATTGAGAATGCGCTAGGTGACGATCAGTTTGGCTTTAGGAAAAGTAAAGGGACGAGAGAGGCAATTGTGACGTTACGGCTAATAATGGTAGCAAGGCTAAAAAAAATCAAGACACTTTCATAGGATTTGTCGACCTGGAAAAAGCGTTCGACAATATAAAATGGTGCAAGCTGTTCGAGATTCTGAAAAATGTAGGGGTAAGCTATAGGGAGAGACAGGTCATATACAATATGTACAACAACCAGGAGGGAATAATAAGAGTGGACGATCAAGAACGAAGTGCTCGTATTAAGAAGGGTGTAAGACAAGGCTGTAGCCTTCCGCCCCTACTCTTCAATCTGTACATCGAGGAAGCAATGATGGAAATAAAAGAAAGGTTCAGGAGTGGAATTAAAATACAAGGTGAAAGAATATCAATGATACGATTCGCTGATGACATTGCTATCCTGAGTGAAAGTGAAGAAGAATTAAATGATCTGCTGAACGGAATGAACAGTCTAGTGAGTACACAGTATGGTTTGAGAGTAAATCGGAGAAAGACGAAGGTAATGAGAAGTAGTAGAAATGAGAACAGCGAGAAACTTAACATCAGGATTGATGGTCACGAAGTCAATGAAGTTAAGGAATTCTGCTACCTAGGCAGTAAAATAACCAGTGACGGACGGAGCAAGAAGGACATCAAAAGCAGACTCGCTATGGCAAAAAAGGCATTTCGGCCAAGAGAAGTCTACTAATATCAAACACCGGCCTTAATTTGAGGAAGAAATTTCTGAGGATGTACGTCTGGAGTACAGTATTGTATGGTAGTGAATTATGGACTGTGGGAAAACCGGAACAGAAGAGAATCGAAGCATTTGAGATGTGGTACTATAGACGAATGTTGAAAATTAGGTGGACTGATAAGGTAAGGAATGAGGAGGTTCTACGCAGAATCAGAGAGGAAAGGAATATGTGGAAAACACTGATAAGGAGAAGGGACAGGATGATATATGAATATGTCAAGCAAATAATTGAGGCCGTTGGTTGCAAGTGCTATTCTGAGATGAAGAGGTTAGCACAGGAAAGGAATTCGTAGCGGGCCGCATCAAACCAGTCAGTAGACTGATGACCAAAAAAAAAATATTTTTGTTGTTGTGGTCTTCAGTCCTAAGACTGGTTTGATGCAGCTCATCATGCTACTGTATCCTGTGCAAGCTTCTTCATCTCCCAGTACCTACTGCAGCCTACATCCTTCTGAATCTGCTCAGTGTATTCATCTCTTGGTCTCCCTCTACGATTTTTACCCTCCACGCTGCCCTCCAGTACTAAATTGGCGATCCCTTGATGCCTCAGAAAATGTCCTACCAACCGATCCCTCCTTCTAGTCGATTTGTGCCATAAACTCCTCTTCTTCCCAATTATATTCAATACCTCATCATTAGTTATGTGATCTACCCATCTAAACTTCAGCATTCTTCTGTAGCACCACATTTCGAAAGCTTCTATTCTCTTCTTGTCTAAACTATTTGTCGTCCATGTTTCACTTCCATACATGGCTACACTCCATACAAATACTTTCAGAAACGACCTCCTGACACTTAAATCTATTCTCGTTGTTAACAAATTTCTCTTCCTCAGAAATGCTTTCCTTGCCATTGCCAGTCTACATTTTATATCCTCTCTACTTCGACCATCATCAGTTATTTTGCTCCCCAAATAGCAAAACTTCTTTACTACTTTAAGTGTCTCATTTCCTAATCTAATTGCCTCAGCATCATCCGACTTATTTCGACTACATTGCATTATCCTCGTTTTGCTTTTGTTGATGTTCATCTCATACCCTCCTTTCAAGACGCTGTCCATTCCGTTCAACTGTTCTTCCAAGTCCTTTGCTGTCGCTGACAGAATTACAATGTCATCGGCGAACCTCAAAGTTTTTATTTCTTCTCCATGGATTTTAATACCTACTCCGAACTTTTCTTTTGTTTCCTTTACTGCTTTCTCAATATACAGATTGAATAACATCGCGGAGAGGCTACAAACCTGTCTCACTCCCTTCCCAATCAGTGCTTCCCTTTCATGCCCCTCGACTCTTATAACTGCCATCTGGTTTCTGTACAAATTGTAAATAGCCTTACGCTCCCTGTATTTTACCCCTGCCACCTTCAGAATTTGAAAGAGAGTATTCCAGTCAACATTGTCAAAAGCTTTCTCTAAGTCTACAAATGATAGAAACGTAGCCTTTGCCTTTCCTTAATCTTTCTTCTAAGATAAGTCGTAGGGTCAGTATTGCCTCACATGTTCCAACATTTCTGCGAAATCCAAACTGATCTTTCCCGAGGTTGGCTTCTACAAGTTTTTCCATTCGTCTGTAAGGAATTCGTGTTAGTATTTTGCAGCCGTTGCTTATTAAACTGATAGTTCGGTATTCGCATGTGTCAACACCTGCTTTCTTTGGGATTGGAATTTCTTCTTGAAGTCTGAGGGTATTTCGCCTGTCTCATACATCTAGCTCACTAAATGGTAGAGTTTTGTCAGGACTGGCTCTCCCAAGGCTGCCAGTAGTTCTAATGGAATGTTGTCTACTCCCGGGGCCTTGTTTCGACTTAGGTCTTTCAGTGCTCTGTCAAACTCTTCACGCAGTATCATATCTCCCATCTCATCTTCATCTACATCCTTTTCCATTTCCATAATATTGTCCCCAAGAACATCGCCGCTGTTAGACCCTCAATATACTCCTTTCACCTTTCTGCTTTCCCTTCTTTGCTTAGAACTGGGTTTCCATCTGAGCTCTTGATATTCATGCAAGTGGTTCTCTTTTCTCCAAAGGTCTCTTTAATTTTCCTGTAGGCAGTATCTATCTTACCCCTCGTGAGATAAGCCTCTACATCCTTACATTTGTCCTCTAGCCATCCCTGCTTAGCCATTTTGCACTTCGTGTCGATCTCATTTTTGAGACGTTTATATTCCTTTTTGCCTGCTTCGCTTACTGCATTTTTGTATTTTTTCTTTCATCAATTAAATTCAGTATCTCTTCAGTTACCCAAGGATCTGTACTAGCCCTTGTCTTTTTACCTACTTGATCCTCTGCTGCCTTACTATTTCATTCCTCAAAGCTACCCATTCTTCTTCTACTGTATTTCTTTTCCCCATTCTTGTCAATATTTCCCTTATGCTCTCCCTGAAACTCTGTACAACCCGTGGTTCTTTCAGTTTATCCAGGTCCCATCTCGTTAAATTCCCACCTTTTTGCAGTTTCTTCAGTTTTAATCTACAGTTCACAACCAATAGATTGTGGTTAGAGTCCATATCTGCCCCTGTAAATTTCTTACAGCTTAAAACCTGGTTCCTAAATCTCTGTCTTACCATTATATAATCTATCTGAAACCTTGTAGTATCTCCAGGGTTCTCCCATGTATGCAACCTTCTTTTATGATTCTTGAACCAAGTGTTAGCTCTGTGCAAAATTCTACCAGACGGATTGCTCTTTCATTTCTTAGCCCCAATCCATATTCACCTACTACGTTTCCTTCTCTTCCTTTTCCTACTGTCGAATTCCAGTCACCCATGACTATTAAATTTTCGTCTCCCTTCACTAACTGAATAATTTATTTTATCTCATCATACATTTCAACAATTTCTTCATCATCTGCAGAGCTAGTTGGCATATAAACTTGTACTACTGTAGTAGGCGTGGGCTTCGTGTCTATTTTTGCCACAATAATGCGTTCACTATGCTGTTTGTAGTAGCGTACCCGGACTCCTATTTTTTATTCATTATTAAACCTACACCCGCATTACCCCGATTTTATTTTGTATTTATAACCCTGTATTCACCTGACCAAGAGTCTTGTTCCTCCTGCCACCGAACTTCACTAATTCCCACTATATCTAACTTTAACCTATCCATTTCGCTTTTTAATTTCCATAACCTACCTGCCCGATTAAGGGATCTGATATTTCACGCTCCGATCCGTAGAATGCCAGTTTTCTTTCTCCTGTTAATGACGTCCTCCTGAGTAGTCCCTGCCCGGAGATCCGAATCGGGTACTATTTTACCTCCGGAATATTTTAAGTAAAGCTGCATGCCCTCGGGAAAAATTATGTCTGTAGTTTCCCCTTGCTTTCAGCCGTTCGCAGTACCACAACAGCAAGGCCGTTTTGGTTAGTGTTACAGGGCCAGATCAGTCAATCATCCAGACTGTTGACCCTGCAACTACTGAAAAGGCTGCTGCCCCTCTTCAGGAACCATACGTTTGTCTGGCCTCGCAACATATACTCCTCCGTTGTGGTTGCACCTACGGTACGGCTATCTGTGTCGTTGAGGCACGCAAGCCTCCTCACCAACGGCAAGGTCCATGGTTCATGGGGGGGGTCTTGTATATTAGCGATTCATAATTTTTTGTTTCATACTTGTTTTCTTTTTTTCCTCTATCTCACCTGATGAAAATGGAAACTTAGTTGGAGGCAGAGCTGGGGGCTGAAAAGAAGTACCCACTGCAGCAGCAGCAACGCTAAGTAGAGCAGTCTCCAGCTGCGGATAACCAACAACAACATTCACTTAAGTATAGAAAAAGTATCCAAATGTGATCTTTCTGTGTAACTTGAAATTCAAAATAAATAAAATTATGTCTCGTCCTGTTACAGGAACAGCTCTAGAGGATTTAAATTTGTTGGGCAGGCAGCTGGAGGCTTTCATGAGCAGATGCAGGAACAGCCTCCAGCAAATAATGAGATGCCCGAGCAGCATACTTGTAAGTTTAAAATAAAGTTTACGTTTGTACGTGCCTCTGGTAGTAGCGGTTGTTGCAGTAGTGGTGGTAGTAGTAGTATCGGAAGTTTTTTTCTGTAACAAATCGGTTTATATACCTTATTTGTTGTTGTTGTTGTTGTTGTTATAGGCGAGACAGACCATTTGTCAGGTTCTGACGACGACGATGACATACCTGAACGGGTGAGACAAAGGCGCTCTCATCTGTTCGCATTAGATGATGATGACTTTTTGAGATTGTTGTGGAGTCGCCCGATGAAGTGTTAATGTCCTGGTGCCAGAGCGAAAACCTGTTTATAACCTTGTGATCGTCAGAATTCTTTCCTTCACCGCGCCAACAGTGGTAAGCAATGTACTTAACTATTATTTATTTTATCTCTTCCTCCACAGTGGTTGCGTCTCAGCAGCCTGAGCAAAGTGTGGCGCGCATACCGGTGGCGCCTAAACCTTCTTCCTCACCAAAGCGGCGTCCGGTAAAGCGGTCGGCACACGGACCGTGCTGTCGAACGTCAACATTGAGCGTTCTAAGTTCAACGTGCTGCTGAACGCTCAGAAACGATGCGACTTGTGCATACGGTACGTGGGCCCAAACGTGGTACACGCGATCGCAACGCACTGCGGCGGCAGTTGCTGGAAGTTTCTAGTTCGTAAATCACACTGTTTACTAAACAGGCGCGCATAAAATTCCCACGTTAGCTCTATTAAAACGCACATTTCCTCCATTGTGCACGAAAAGTAAAGTACCATGTCCAATCAATAAGGACACAGGCTTATAAAAGTTCCATTACAAACAGTGCGATACATTTCTGCAATACTTCTTCACATAAGATAAACATTATTTCATCATTCCCACATTTCAGTAAAACTCTAAGGTCAGTCTTACTTGATCACTGTTCCTACCCAGTAGCAGAATCTTTGCAACATGTGAATTACGAAGTGTAAAAGAAAAAGGAGCAAAATTGCTTTCCACAAGTAGCGCAAGGTGTCCTGTAGATCAAGCCAATGGAACACCCAAAGAAAGGTGAACTTATATTTACATAACATCAAAAATTATAGTATATACTTATATTAAACTAATAATAAAGTAACAGAACCTAATAAAAACGCATAAGTTAGGAAATAATTTATGTACTGGCGAGTCGCGACCCACCGCCCAAACATAAAACTTCACAACTCAGTGACGATACTCACCACGCTAAACTAACATTTTGTGGTCAGTTGCCATTCCTAGGATCTTACCAATCTTAGCACTTGCTGAAAGCTTTAATCGTAACTATGTTACTAACTGAAATTTAATTACAACAAATTGTACCACGAACAATGGGTTTTTGGTGGGTCTTCAGTGTGTCGCTGCCTTCAAATAGCATATTCTCATAATACGCAAGATAAAATAATTCTTTTCCCACGAATATGATGTTTCTCATTATTTTATTGCGACGGATCACACAGTTAACAACGGGTTTTCCAGTAATTTTCAATTTGCTGGTGCTCAGAAACGGCATATATACGTGTAGGCTTGAAACGAATGCCAATATGGCGCCTCACAACTTTGTGCTGAAGGGAGATGGCATGCATGTGACGTAGGTGGCGTTGTGCCATCTCATCGGTCAACGCTCAGACGCACGCTCAGAATATCTGACATGCTAGATATAGTTCTGCACTTTCGGAAAGACTACCGAACGTGCTATTCCACGCTATGACGTCAGAAACTGGGCACGCTCAACGCTTAGCGTTCGGATGCACGGTCCGTGTGCCGACAGCTTAAGGCACGCCACGCCTATAAGGGTGCCGCTACTCGCTGCGCGGGAAGCCGCCGCCGCCGACGCCCTGGCACCGCGGCTCTGACATCCGTCGGCCGAGCAAAGAATCACCACACGCCCAGTTACCGGGTCGGGTCTACAGCAACATCGGGAACCGTAGCCACAGCCTGGCTGTTGCCATCGCTGACCCGGTAGCACCGCAACATCCTCCGTTATCATCGTCATCATCATATGAGCCTCGTCAGAATCGACGTAAACGCAGTTTTTTCTGGAACTTTTACCAATTTTTAGCTATTATGATATGTATGTTTTCCGTTCAAATAGTGTAGAGCATCCCTAAGACCCACGCCTTCATCTCAGAAACGAGTGTTATTTATGTACTTCTCGAAATATTTCAGAAATACTAATTAGTAATTGTGCACGATCAGTAGCTCGTCCTGTGTATGGAGGATATTTATGGCAGAAGGAAAGACAAACACACGTGATAATAACATAAACCGAAATTACTTAATTATGAACTCATTTGTTTATTTCAAAAGACTAACATACAGGAACACACAACAAACGCGTCATCCCTTGAGAATCAGAAATAAACGACCAATTTAAATGACAACAGACACTGATGGCAAGGCAAGTAAAGAAAATTACAGTGCTCATAGAAATGTAAATGCAAAAATAACAAACCGTTAATGGGATCTGAACACGAAACGCATCATCAAAACGCCGCAGTAGCAGACTATAAATATAAATATAATAGAGAAAGGTAGCATTGGACGAGGAAGGAGAAGAGGGAGGGGGAGAAGTAACAACCTCGTTAACCAACTCTCTCGAAGACAGCAGAGGAAGTCTGATTTTATTTGCCGATGATGGAAAGCATGGACGAGCCTAGTGGAGTGAACCCCAAACAAACAAAAAAAAAAAAAATCAAGATTTCAGACTCACAATCCGATCTTGTCTTGGAATCACATTACTTACTTTGTATGTAATACAATAACAGTTGCAGTATGGAAAGTCCGCAAAATCAATGCGCTACCCCATGAAAGAGAAATCCACCATTGTGTCACGCAATGGCGGATTCTCGGGAGTCTCAACAACTGCAATCAAAAGGTTGAACCTGAGCAACATTGGAACCCATCCAAAATAAAATTTGAAAAGACATTCTTTCTAGGTACTTTAATTGAATTTCTCTACTAAAGTCTGGTAAACAATAAGAGTACTTTTAGAGAAAAACAAAATTCAAAGTGCAGCAGTTCAAGAAACAAGGTTCTGAATGAAAGTGTAGTAGATACTTGTCATGACAGAATCTTCAAAGGCAAACAAGCAATCAAAATTATGACTCAGATGCCATTATTGGGTACACTTTTCAATGTTCATAAAAGTATGATAGGAAATAAACGGAATGTAAATTCACCACAAACAGTACATCTTTCCTATCAATTAAATGTAAAAACAAGATACACACAGTTGTTATTTCTCACACACCAATAAATGAAGACAACAGGAAAAGTCGTCAAAAAACAGAGGAATTCTGTGATCTTTTAGAAAGAGAAATATCTAGAATTCCAAAGATGAACACCATATTACTATTATGTGACTTCAGTTCACGAACAGGCAGAGTAAAGAAGTTTAGAAAGGTAGTAGGACAATACCCAGGTCATAGAAGAACCAACGCAAATGGTATGAGGCTAATAAGTTTGTGTCAAAAGTCTCATGTGAAAGTAATGACAGTATTCCTTAGGAAACTCCCAAGAAGAGCTACAACGTAGATATCTCCGAACTCAATATTAGGAGAAATTCAGTTAGATCATGTGGCTATTTCACAAACATGTACAATGGAAATTATGAATGTGAAAGTAGTGAGGAATGGTGAATTTGATTCTGATCACTACCACTCTAAAATTAAAGTCAAACTCCTACCTAATAAAGAATAAATAAAGTCTCAAAGATGACTAAAATACAGTACAGACAGACTTACTACAACAAAAGAATCAATTAAAAACAATCAAGGCAATATTAAAGTGTCTGAACATGGCAACTGGGAAGAAATACCCAAAGCATTTAATAAAGTTGCACAGAAAGCATTTAGGGCAGTAAAAAAATAAAAGGAAATTATCGTGAAACGAAATATGAAAAGAAGCCACAACAGAGAGGATAAACAATTAGAAAAATGAAAATGCTCAAAGAAAATTGAAGATTTGATCAATTTAAATAACAAAGAAAGGGAAACAGCCAGATTAATCAAAAAGTCAAACAAGCCTTAGAAAACGAGAACTTTCGAAACTAGACAAAAACTTTGTAAAAAATGAAACTTGTGACTTCAATCAAGCTTTTAGGAACAAATTAATGGGGTACAAAACTCCATACATCTGTTTCAAATATGAAAACGGTAGGATTGGGTTAAGAAATACTGAAAATAATGAAATACTAACAAGATATGTTCATCAGCTTCTGAACTGTCCTGAACCAAGTAGTAAAATGTAATTCTCAGATATCAACGAAAATTTGGAAGATGATTTACCACCAACTATAGAAGAAGTTGAAGAAGTAATTAAAACCCTCAAAAACAACAAAGCTAATGGAGATGATTCTATTGCAGATGAACTTTTGATGTGGTCCTTGCTAAATATAGGAAAGTAGGTAAATTTACTCTTTGATGAAATCTGGTAAACAGAAAATATCCCAGAGTTGTCATGATACATCCAATCCACAAAAAAGGGTAAAAATAAGATAAAACAACTACAGAGGAATATGTGTTTACTGCCAGTGGCATAAAAAGTATTTTCCAAGTTATTAAAGTAGAATAGAAACAACACTAGACAGTCATTTAGGTGAATATCAAAGTGGTTAGAGTAAGAGAAGGTCTTGCTAAGAACAAATACTTAATCTGAAGTGAGCATTTCGCAACAGGACATTGTGGTTACTTTTGCTGATTTTAAAAAGGCTTTTGATTATGTTGACAGAGAAACTATAGATTAAATAATATCAGAATTTGGCCATAATTATGAAATGACAAAATCTGTGAGATACTTACAGATATAGTATGTAAAGTGAAATTTATAGGAATAATTCCAAAATAAAAACATGTGTATTACATTGTGATGGCTTATCCCCAATTCTTTTTAATGGTGTTTTAGAGAAAATAGTGAGAATTTGGAACGAAAAAATTATTGAACTCAGAGTTTCACTGATAATGTTAGAAAGAGGAATCAAAAGGATCGAAATAAACTGTATTAACAAATGGTAAGAATTGTCGAAATTTCCTGAAAAAACAAGATAGAGGGGGCCAAACAGAGAGGGTAAAAAATTTAAATATCAAGAGGAGATAATCGAAGAAAATGCTTTGGAAAAATCTGCAATAGAGGAAAGGCTGCATAATGTGGGGAGAGCATATGGTATCACCAGATACCTGAACAGTAAGAAGTGCCTATCGAAAATTCAAATAAAGGTATTACAACACAGTAGTGAAGGCAGAATGCCTATATGCAAGCAAATGCCTGGCATTAAACTATAATTTAGATTAATTAGAAGTGCTAGAATGGCGAATTATTAGTAAAATATTAGGACCACAAAACGCAGCAGAAGATTGGAAATTACGAAGTAATGCTGAAATATACAAAAATATAGAAAATTTTTCAAACGCAATGAGACAAGAAGACTGATGTTTTCAGATATTTATTTCGAATG
This sequence comes from Schistocerca americana, assembly GCF_021461395.2. NCBI lineage: Eukaryota > Metazoa > Arthropoda > Insecta > Orthoptera > Acrididae > Schistocerca > Schistocerca americana. Next base: position 231,372,863 of record NC_060123.1, read on the forward strand.
CAAGACAGTATATTAACCAATAAGATGTTCAAATGTTTGTGGGGTAATAAGTCCACAAAAAAATGTGTCAACGAAGAAAAAAGGAATTAAGAAAGAAAAAATGTCGAACAAAAGCGATAAACAACAGAGAAGTTTTCAGAAAAATGTATTGAAAATGGGAGGATTCCAAGGCAGGGTAACTAAAAAGACTGCTTCAAAATGGTCTGAAGACAGAAAGAAGAAAGATAGTGAGCAGATTAGAGCATTCTGGAAGAAAAGCAAAGAACAAACAATGGAGAACTGAAATTCGAACGTGGTCGTCAGATGGACTATTCGCAGAAAAAGAGATATAGAAAGAGAGAGAGAGAGAGAGAGAGAGAGAGAGAGAGAGAGAGAGAGAGAGAGAGAAAGGTACAAACAAAAATACCCATCCTCAGGTGTATATATATATATATATATATATATATATATATATATATATATAAAGTTGCAATTTCAGTTCTTCATTCTTTGTTCTTTTCTCTTCTTCCAGTACACTTTCATCTGCTCACTATGTTTCTTCTTCTGATCAAGGCCTTTAGTCATACCATTTATTTTTTATTTAGCGAATGGCGTAGTCCATCATATGAATCAATCACATGTAAATGATCTACAATACAAACATTGAGTATGCATATAAAACATACAGGTCATATTAAAAAAATAATGTGCCTAAAAATACATAAAATATATATACTCACATCATACAGGGGAAGTTAACTAATGCCGAATGTTCATCATGGGATCGTGTAGCCGACGCAGGAGCAGTGGCAGGCGCTACAAAAGTAGCGTTGTGCATCACGGAGAAGTTTACTATTGGACTTTCGAGAGAGTACTTTCCGGGAAGAGTCGGACAACATATTACTGCCTGCCACATACATCTCGCAAAATGGCCGCTACGAGAAGATTCGAGAAATTGCAGCTAATACAGAAGTTTACTGAAAATCGTTCTTCCCACGCGATATTCACGAGTGGAACGAAGGAGGTGGGGGGTTTACAGTTAATGATACCAGAAGTACCCTCCACCACACACCGTGGCCTGCGGGATTTTGACGTAGATGATGTAGCTGTAGATATCCTGTCATTCAGATTACTATGAACACAAACCAAGATGTTTCACCATCCTCGGTTGCCAAGTGTTACCCTTTATTCTTGATTTCTAAGACATGTGAATTCCTGTCTTCACGATGATAGCAGCCGACTCCCAGTACACCACACCTATGTTCCTGAGTTTGACAAACGCACTGGCACCCTACCGATTCTCGACTGTTCTCATAAATCAATAGGTCATAAGTCCATACAAAAGTCTTGAACTATTTGGAATATTATGGGAATGTATCACTCAATGTTCCCGCAATTCTGTAGCTGTCTGGGGTCGAATCAATAACGAGTAATTTTGGACTGGTATGGCACTTGTGGAAAAGCTTATGAACTCTCTTCCACGGTGAACTGAGGCCATTATCGAGTATAGTGAAGGTGTAGCACGGTAATAGTTTTACGCCCGTGTACTATTAGAGTTAAGAAAGTATTAAAACGATCTGATAATCCATACAGTAAAAATATAGACGAAAATAACGACCGTAACCGAAACTATTCGTTCTTTGTCCGAACTGTCGCGGCTTATCCAACGTGAAGAATTTTTGTGATATTAAAATTTCAATAAGCCGTAGTGTCTACCGTCTTTTATAAGGAAATCAGCTGACCCCGTGTCCATTGGAACGAGAAAATTGAGGTGTTATGCCACGTACCAGCTTACTCAAGGGAGCGACTGATTGATGCTACTGGGGCAATATGTTATTAATAAGTTAATCACAAAACCCAGATGTACGGTAACAATCCACACTTATTAACTGAAACAGTGCTACGATTAAATACGCATACATACGTCCTGCGCTATGCTCCCAACGACAACACATCGACTCCCCGCATCCGACTCAATGCCACTGACAGTGCGAACTAAGAACGTGTGTCGGTGATGCTCTTAACCTCTCCGTTTCGATGAATGAGTGAATGCCATGCTAATGGACCCAGGTTCAATTCCTGGTTGCGTCGGAGATTTTTCTCCGTTCAGGGACTGGGTGTTGTGCTCTTTTCATCATCATCATCTCATCCCCATCGACGCGAAAGTCGTCGAAGTAGCGTCAGCTAAAAAGACTTACACCAGGTGACCGGCCTTCCTTACGGGAGGCTCGAGCCACACGACATTTCATTCATTGTTAACCTGTAGATTGAAATGAAGATATAAACTATACAAAAGTATGCTTGATTAACCGACTGCGGAAGATGGTAGCTCCGGAAACGTCATAAATGAGTTTAAAATCTGCAATACAAGATTTACTACTTACGAGATCACTTGGAGGGGTGTAATCCTGTGAGATTATTCGAAAGACTCTATCTAAGTTGGAAGAATCTTTGATTATAAAAGGGACAGTCCAATGTAAACGACACAGATGGTAAAAAGTAAGTTATTTTTGTCGTTGTTGTTGTTATGGTCTTCAGGCCTAAGACTGGTTTGATGCAGCTCTCCATGCTACTCTATCCTGTGCAAGCTTCTTCATCTCCCAGTACCTACTTCAACCTACAACCTTCTGAATCTGCTTAGTATATACGTCTCTGGGTCTCCGTCTAGGATTTTTACCCTCCACGCTGCCCTCCAGTACTAAATTGGTGATCCCTTAAATGCCTTAGAACATGTCCTACCAACCGATCCCTTCTTCTAGTCAAGTTGTGCCACAAACTCTTCTTCTCCCCAATTCTATTCAATACCTCCTCATTAGATATGTGATCTACCCATCTAATCCTCAGCATTCTTCTGTAGCACCACATTTCGAAAGCTTCTATTCTCTTCTTGCCCAAACTATCCATCGTCCATGTTTTACATCCATACATGGCTACGCTCCATACAAATACTTTCAGAAACGACTTAAATCTGTACTCGATGTCATCAAATTTCTCTTCTTCAGAGGTGCTTTCCTTGCCATTGCCAGTCTACATTTTACTTCCTCTCTACTTCAACCATCATCAGTTATTTTGCTCCCCAAATAGTAAAACTCATATGCCTCTTTAAGTGTCTCATTTCCTAATCTAATTCCCTCAGCATCACCCGACTTTATTCGACTACATCCATTACCCTCATTTTGCTTTTGTTGATGTTCATCTTATATCCTCCTTTCAAGACACTGTTAATTCCGTTCAACTGCTCTTCCAAGTCCTTTGCTGTCCCTGACAGAATTACAATGTCATCGGCGAACCTCAAAGTTTTTATTTCTTCTCCATGGATTTTAATACCTACTCCGAATTTTTCTTTCGTTTCCTGTACTCCTTGCTCAATATACAGATTGAATAACATCGGGGTAAGTAAGAGGTTTATTATTTCAGAAGCAGTTGCCTTGTCTATTAATATATTTGTCCCACTGTGAGACAAACATGACAATAAATTAGTGGAGAAATGTTTGCGGTTGTCTTCGCAACCGTTATGCCCAGGCGTGAACCTCTTCGTCCGAAGCAAATCGACGTTCACGGAAGTCTTTCTTCAGAGCTCCAAAAATAGGGAAACCGCATGAGGATATACCGGGACTGCATGGAGTGTGTGAGCATCTCCTCATGTTGCCAAGGGTGTTTCGAGTAGGCTGCAAAGATTCACTGGGAAGCCATTACACATAGTCCATATAGCCCCGATCTCTCTCCATGTGATTTTCATATTTTTGGAGCCCTGAAGAAAGACATCCGCGGCCGTCGATTTGCTTCGAATGAAGAAGTGTAAGATTGCGTACGATCACGTTTCCGCAGGCAACTACATTGTTCTTGAAAGCATTGTCTGGGATGTCTCACACTGGGGTAAATGTGTTAACAGTTACGGCGATTACTTTTGAAATAATAAACACCTTACTTTCTTTTTTCCCAACTGTCACTTGACTGCCCCTTATATAACGAGAGGATCTGTTGATGCCCTGGCACGGTTGCTGCCGGCCTAAGAAGAAGAACTTAATGCTGTGTTCCGACGTTGCTTCGGAATGCGGATTTAGCTCTCAAGTCTTATCAAGCTACAACGAGATTAGAGAGCGTCAATACACTTAACAGAAGCGGAGGATGAAGAGATTGCTGAATGCTCTTATAATCATGAATGCCTGAAAAAGTTCTGCAGCTGAAGTAGGACAGATAAGAACGTGTGGTGACTTGTTTATCTTCATACAGTCATAAGCATTAACGCATTAGAGTTTTTGTAGCATTATAACAAAACATGCAGCGCACGTATATTGTATATTACACGAGTTTACACAGCTGCCTCTGACAATGTCACCTGTCTTGCGTGTTCAGCTGACAGCGTTACGCCTTGCGTGTAAAGTTCATGGACAACGACACCATTTATCTTCGGGAGGCAGCCTGTACTTGACAGGAATTCGTGGTCCGTGTTGTCACACAGTAGGTAAAAGCTTGCGGGTTACAGTTTTCACATATTCAGGGTAATTATGATGTCAATGAGACACTTTAAAGACGGTACATATATATCGACAAGAACAATGTAATGAATTAATGTTACATGTATACTAAGCCAAAACGCTGCCATATCCAAAGAATTTTCATTAAGATGTTATTTTCTGGTGCTATAAGCTAGTTTCGTCTCTGTGCTCATTATCAAGCTATCTGAAAACATAAGGAGTTGTTAGTGACTTTATCTATGCCTGTTTGTAACTAATAACTGCTTTGTGTATATCTGTCTGGAGTTGGTCTTGCACATACCAATCAGCTTTAGGAACATATTTCAAACACGTCATATAGGCAAAAACCTTATTAAATGGTAGCTTACAAGCCCTTGCACATTCGTTTCCGCACTCATAAATACACAGTCCTTACGTCTGATCACTGTTGCATATCACATCGATCAGTGAGCTTATAAAATTATTCACAACACTGTTAAAATTGGCCAGCCGGAGTGGCCGTGCAGTTCTACGTGCTACAGTCTGGAACCGCGTGATCGCTACGGACGCAGGTTCGAATCCTGCCTCGGGCATAGATGTGTGTGATGTCCTTAGGTTAGTTACGTTTAAGTAGTTTTATGTTCTAGCTGACTGATGACCTCATACGTTGAGTCCCATAGTGCTCAGAGCCATTTGAACCATTTTCTTAAAATTGTTTACAATATTGTAAATACTAAAATGATTTACGTTTATTATTGCAGTTCAAAATAAGCGTCTTTCTGGCAATAATTCCACTTCTCTGCAGCGATACGGTACTGCCCTGCAGCCACTAACAAGACTTCATTGCGATAAGACCAGTCACGCCTAATAATTAACTCCCGTAATGTTGTCACTTTATGAATATAAGCACTTTATAGGAGCAAGTATAGAGGCTATTTTCAGCAATGGCCTATAACACTAAAGGCATTTCAAAAGGTGCAATAAGACAATGTAGTATCATAACAGCAATAACGGAAATTTAGTTGTGCCTATAATGATTACAAGTATTGTCAAAGTTCAACTTGTAAGAACGTTAATAAGAATTAACGACATGTTCGCGAGTCGGTCGTCACATGACAGCAGCTCCCTCTGGCGATGACTTTCTCTCTGAAAAATGGCTGGTCATAGTTGATTGATGCTTGTTTCCCCTGATTTGTAACACTTCTGTATTTGTATGAGTGTCGAGAGGCACACGGTATACTACTAAACAAATATGCAAGATCTAGTAAGGTTTCTCTCTATTAGCAACGATTTTATCTGTAATACATGTCGTGAAAGTTGTTCTTGTAAGCTGATGGGTATGTGAAAGACTATATCTCTAACATTTGAAATGTGCCTGTGCCCCCCCCCCCTCAACAGGGACCCTCTTTTCCTCTCCCCTCCTTCTCCCAGAACCGATTTCCACCTGAGTTCTTGCTCACAATCCTCAGCTGTTTTCTTCTCCCATCCCACCCCGTCCCACCCTGTCCCTTCCCTCCCCACCCCTCCTTAGGTGCACCCTCCACCTCATCCCCCATTCTCTCCTCTCCTTCTCGCCTCCTTTTCCCTTCAAGCTTGTCCCCCCCCCCGCCTCCCCCCCTCTCTGTCATTTCCTCCCAGGTTTTTCTTCATTATCGAGTGTGCTGCGTTAGTGTTGTGTTCGGTGCCATCATACAGTGTCATCTAGAGATGTGGTTGCAATTGTGTGCTTGACCTGTATATAGTCCATGATTGTTTGTGTGCTTTTTATGGGCCTCCCGTGGCCAACTTTTAACTTGTTTGTGTCTCCAGTGTTTTTTAGTGCAGTTCAGATTGCCAGCTGTGTTCTTTTAACTTTATGTCAACTTTTTAACTGTTCCCCAGTGCTTGTCCCCGTGTTAGTGTGCATTTTAACTCCCATCATCTCCATTTACAGTGTTTTTTTATGTCCCCTTTTTATCCCGCCTTTACATATGAGTTCACCTTTCTGTTTTTTTTTTTTTTTTTTTTTTTTTTTTTTTTTTTTTTTTTTTTTTTGTAAAGCCCTTTGGCTGAAGAGCGGTGGACTGTTCCACTGCCAGCCCTCCCCTGCCTGTGTGGGTCAGGGGAATGAAATAACAATAAAGAAAAAAGAAATTTGCCTATGTCGGAATGTGTGTCCCCCATATAAACCGATTTTTTTGTGCCACGCGTATTACCAATGTCATGTAAGTCTTTGAAACAATAAATTGTAATTAGCTGAAATGGTTCAAATGGCTCTGAGCATTAACATCTGAGGTCATCGGTCCCCCTAGAACTTAGAACTACTTAAATCTAACTAACCTAAGGACATCACACACAGCCATGCCCGAGGCAGGATTCGAACCTGCGACCGCAGTGGTTGTGCGGTTCCAGACTGAATCACCTACAACTGCTCGGCTACAGCGGCTGGCAATGATATTTAGCAAACGTAATGTTGTCCACTCATCTGTCTTCTCTATTTAAACGAACTCATCCCAACAAGGAATACACCATGGAACCAGAAAACAATAAAACGATCAACTTCATGGACCTCAGAATAAACAGCGTTCACAACACTCATCTACCCGGAGTCTACAGATAACACACAAGATCAGAGAGCATCATTATGTACATTCCGGTAAAATTTTACATACTGCAGCGGTAGTGTAATGTCCATGATGCAAATAATCAATGCTGTTCCTGCTCTTTGGTTGACAGGTTCTTATAGGTACCTCTATATACCACAAACAGAGCAAATACTTCAAACTAACTTAACACTTTACTTAAGAAAACTACAGTAAGATTGCATAATGCACTGCACACACCCTAAGAACAAAAATCAACTTCGAAAAAGCGAAACCGCATATGCATACATTCCCATGCATATTAAATTATTTGTAATGACTGTAAAAATTTCTTTATAGGCCAAATGGGTAGAAATTTCAAAATCAGATACGGAGAACACACCAGAAACAGTAACACAAACCGATCCACAGTCTTCAGCTGCATGCAAACAGAAAACCACATATTGTGTTATGGAAGTAACTATGACATATATACACAAAATTGATATTAGTTACAGTCAGGTGTAGATATATGCACTTATAACTCCATACGTTTGCAGATAGCTTGATAACGGCCAGGGAGCCAAAATAAGCTTAGAGCACCAGAAAAGAACGTCTTAATAAAAAGTTTGTGAACATAGCAGCGTTTTGGTTTACATTACACATACAATGTCCTTTCAAGACGTATATAACACTGAATTCCCAAAGAAGTTCCGAGTAAATTTTACAGTATTAATATTAGAGTATGTGAAAGATGAACTTTAGAAACTTCGTTACATTGTGCCTAAATGTTCTGTGTGTCCACCTTTCGTGATACGTCCCACATCTAATTGGTAGTCCATACCCGACATGTCAAGAGCAACAATGAAAACAGCTTCTGCAATGTGGTTCGCAAGTCTTACAGATTCGTTGGTCGAGGTAGAAGATAATCGCTGTGCATGATGTAATCCCATACGAAAAAAAAACAAGGTGTTAGGTCCAGCGATCGTGATAGTCACTCGACTAGAGCAAGGTCAGCGGTATGTCCAGCGATGTGTCAACATATCGTTCTGGTAACCGCGAGACAATCATGAAACTGTGGAGTGATGCCATTTTGTTGAAAGATGAAATCCCAATCATCAGTTTTAAGTTGTGGCATGAGCCACAACTGCAGTGTATCAAAACGGGTTTAACAACCTTCACTATTATTACACCACATTTTGTCCACACTGTATCGTCACGTTGTAATGTTTCTTCATAAATCTCGAACATCGGTTAAGTGAGTGTATTTTACTCCATCTTTAAATAAGACTCACTCTGCGAGAACAGTGGAGATCTTTTGTAGTAACGCAGAGCACTGGAAGACAATTACATGATGATGAACTGTACACCACAATCGCTCCTCTCCTTGAAGTCAGATTTCCGATGAAGAAAAAATTTTCCGTTATTGTGTTGGAGCGAACACTGTCACACTGGCGGGTGCATAACAAAAGACAGAGACTCGCATGGTTACGTATAGCCTGGACTTTCTATGCTTGGAGTCCCAAAACATAGTAGTAAGAGTGATTTGGAGAGTACGTGAGGAGTTACAGCCTCAGTCTGAACGCAGCACACTTCAGCTCTACCTCTACATCTACGAGACATATTCCAAAACTAAAGTCCATCTGGTGATAAAAAAATAAGCTCATGAGAAAACGTTTTTATTGATAGTAATAGATTACTAAATATCTATTTTACCTTTCCATATAACCACAGGTCACTTCTATACTTTCCTGTGATATTGCACTACCTTCTTTAGCCTCTATGCATAGAAGTCTGCCGCCTGGAACTGAACCAGTTGGTAACGCCACTCTTGAGTTCATCATTTTGAAACTGTTGTCCAATCATCCACTTTTTCAAACATGGGAAAAGGAAGTAGTCGTTTGGTGCAAGGTCGGGACTGTACCGTGGCTGATGAAAAAGTTCCCAACGAAAACTTTGAGTCTCGGCCTCGGTTTTGGCAGCTGTTTGAGGGCGTGCATTGTCGTGAAGGAGGATTACGCCTGACAACAGTTTCCTGCAGATTCGATTTTGGATCGCTGGTCTCAGCTATGATTATTAGCTCACGGTCCGTGAAATCAATCAACAGAACGCCCTTTTTGTCCCAAAAAACGGTAGCAATCATTTTTCGATTCTAAAATGGAGACTCCTTAAAAATTTTGTTTGGGTAAACTTGAATGACACCGCTGCATTGGTTGTTGTTTCTATTCTGCGTTGGTGTACAATATGCGTAGCAGTGTGGGAAAACAAATCATCTGAATCTTGTCTATTGCGCTCCAAAATCTGTCGTGTACTATGCATTCTCTGCTATTTCTGTAATCCACGACTGTCTCAGCCATTGCGGTCTGCTCTCACCGACTGGCAAACGATTACTGAACCAAATTAACATTGCAGTAGTTTCCTAAAGACTCGGTACACAGAGCACCACACGTGAAACTTCATTCAGCCCTACGATCAGTTAAATTCTGGTCACCGGACACGATCTTAGTTTTGGAATACTACTCTTATTAAATCTACATCTACGTCCATACTCTGCAAATGACCGTGAAGTAGGTGGCAGAGGATACGTCCAATTGTACTAGTTATTAGGTTTTTTTTTTTTTTTGTTCCATTCACGTGTGGACCGCGGGATGAATGATTGTTAAAATGCCTCTGTACGTGCAGTAAGTAACCTGATCTTGTCCTCACGATCCCAATGAGAGCGATATGTAGGGGATTGTAGTATGTTCCTAGAGTCACTGTTCAAAGCCGGCTCTTTAAATTTTGTAAGTAGACTTTCTCGGTATAGTTGGTATCTATGTAAAAGTGTCTGCCAGTTCAGTTTCGTCAGCTTCTCTGTGTCACTCTCCCACGGGTCAAACGAACATGTGACTATTTGCGATGCCCTTCTCTGTATACGTTCAGTGACAACTTTAGTCTACCTAGTACGAATATTATACACTTCAGCAATATTCTAGAATGGATCGAACTAGTACATTTTAAGCACTCTCCTTTGTAGACTAATTGCAATTCCCTAGTATTTTATCAACGTACCGAAACCTGCCACCCGATTTTCCTACGACAGCCATGTGATCTTCCATTTGACATCCCTACAAACTGTTACACCCAAATATTTGTGCGCATTGACTGATTACAACTGCAGCTCTTTTGTACTATAGTCATAAGATACTATTTTTTACCTTTGTGAAGTTTGCTGTTTTATTTTTTTAACATTTAAAGCAAGTTACCAATATTTGCAACACTCTGGAATTCTAGTCGCGATCTGACTGGATATTTGTGTAGCTTTTTTTCAGACAGGACTTCATTATAGGTAACTGCAGCACCTGCGAAAAGTCTGAGGTTGCTATTATATTGTCCTCAACGTCACTGACTTACAACATTAGCAGCAAGGGCCGACCGCGGTGGCCACGCGGTTTCGGCGCTGCAGTCCGGAACCGCGCGACTGCTACGGTCGCAGATTCGAATCCTGCCTCGGGCATGGATGTGTGTGATGTCCTTAGGTTAGTTAGGTTTAAGTAGTTCTAAGTTCTAGGGGACTGATGACCTCAGATGTTAAGTCCCATAGTGCTCAGAGCCACTTGAACCATTTTTTAGCAGCAAGATTCGCAACACACTTCCCTGGGGCACATGTGAAGTTACTTCTATACATGACGATGACTCTCCGTCGAAGACAGCATGCTGCATCATCGCTACCAAAAAATTCTTAGTCGAAACCCAAATTTTGCTTGATATCCAATGTGATAATAAGCGTAGTTGTAGTATCGAATCAAAAGCGTTGCGGAAATCGAGAAATGTTGCCTCTACCTGACAACTTTCATCCATGGCTTTCAGGATGTCGTGTGAGAAAAATGAGGTTTGGGTTTCAATTGATCGATGTTTCCAGAATCCGTGCTGGTAGGTATGGTGGTCATTCTGTTTCAGATGAATTAAGTTTGAGTTCAAAACATGTTATAAGAGTCTACAAGAAATTTTTGTCAAGGATACTAGATGACAATTTTGTGGATCACTTTGCTACCCTTCTTGTAGACGGGTGTGACTTCAAGTACTGGGCACAGTATTTCGTTCTAGGGATCTACGGTAGACTGTAATTAAATAGGGAGTAGCTCAGCCGTAAATTCGGTGTCCTTGGCGGCCCTCGAACTTTATACAATTTTAGCGAGTTCAGCTGTTTCTCAATGCTATTGATACTAATATCTGTGTCGCTAAAATTTGTAGTGCTGCGAGAATTAAATTGTGGCAAACTCTTGGGATATTCATTTGCAAAGGAACATTTAAAAAAGTTGTTTCGAGTTTTTGCTGTTTGCTTTGGTACTTTGAATTTTAATCCCTGCCTCATCAATGAGTGTCTGGACACCAACTTTGCTACCAGTAACAGCCATTACATCTCCACACATTTACTCTGTTTTGTGCGAGGTAATATTCAGGTACGCTAAGCGCTGACGGCTTCACGCATTGTCCTCTTGACAACCAAAAGCATTCCAATCAGCATCTCCGTGCCTGTAGCCCTGTGCTTTCTTTTACACCTATTATACAGTTGCCTCTGTAACTTTAGAATTTTCTTTCGAATTACTGTATACTATGGGGTGTCCCACCGGTCATGAAATGTTCTACTAGATACTTCTTAACCTCACGGTCCGCTAGTCTTCGAAACATGAGCCAGAGTATTCCCGTATGCTACTCTCCAGGCCTAAACTGTTTCGAGTTCCTTACCGAGATAAGACACTACTGAACATATAAATGCTTCAGCTTACTTTAATTACTCATGATAAAGCTGCGTTGTGGTAACTGATACCAGTTTGCATGTGGACATCCTGAAAGTGATCAGGTCTGGTTGCAGCTAATAGATCGAAAATACACTCCTGGAAATTGAAATAAGAACACCGTGAATTCATTGTCCCAGGAAGGGGAAACTTTATTGACACATTCCTGGGGTCAGATACATCACATGATCACACTGACAGAACCACAGGCACATAGACACAGGCAACAGAGCATGCACAATGTCGGCACTAGTACAGTGTATATCCACCTTTCGCAGCAATTCAGTCTGCTATTCTCCCATGGAGACGATCGTAGAGATGCTGGATGTAGTCCTGTGGAACGGCTTGCCATGCCATTTCCACCTGGCACCTCAGTTGGACCAGCGTTCGTGCTGGACGTGCAGACCGTGTGAGACGACGCTTCATCCAGTCCCAAACATGCTCAATGGGGGACAGATCCGGAGATCTTGCTGGCCAGGGTAGTTGACTTACAGCTTCTAGAGCACGTTGGGTAGCACGGGATACATACGGACGTGCATTGTCCTGTTGGAACAGCAAGTTCCCTTGCCGGTCTAGGAATGCTAGAACGATGGGTTCGATGACGGTTTGGATGTACCATGCACTATTCAGTGTCCCCTCGACGATCACCAGTGGTGTACGGCCAGTGTAGGAGATCGCTCCCCACACCATGATGCCGGGTGTTGGCCCTGTGTGCCTCGGTCGTATGCCGTCCTGATTGTGGCGCTAACCTGCACGGCGCAAAACACGCATACGACCATCATTGGCACCAAGGCAGAAGCGACTCTCATCGCTGAAGACGACACGTCTCCATTCGTCCCTCCATTCACGCCTGTCGCGACACCACTGGAGGCGGGCTGCACGATGTTGGAGCGTGAGCGGAAGACGGCCTAACGGTGTGCGGGACCGTAGCCCAGCTTGCGAATGGTCCTCGCCGATACCCCAGGAGCAACAGTGTCCCTAATTTGCTGGGAAGTGGCGGTGCGGTCCCCTACGGCACTGCGTAGGATCCTACGGTCTTGGCGTGCATCCGTGCGTCACTGCGGTCCGGTCCCAGGTCGACGGGCACGTGCACCTTCCGCCGACCACTGGCGACAACATCGATGTACTGTGGAGACCTCACGCCCCACGTGTTGAGCAATTCGGCGGTACGTCCACCCGGCCTCCCGCATGCCCACTATACGCCCTCGCTCAAAGTCCGTCAACTGCACATACGGTTCACGTCCACGCTGTCGCGGCATGCTACCAGTGTTAAAGACTGCGATGGAGCTCCGTATGCCACGGCACACTGGCTGACACTGACGGCGGCGGTGCACAAATGCTGCGCAGCTAGCGCCATTCGACGGCCAACACCGCGGTTCTTGGTGTGTCCGCTGTGCCGTGCGTGTGATCATTGCTTGTACAGCCCTCTCGCAGTGTCCGGAGCAAGTATGGTGGGTCTGACACACCGGTGTCAATGTGTTCTTTTTTCCATTTCCAGGAGTGTATTTCTATCGTGAGTCGGCTTCCGAACAGTCTGTTCTAGGTAATTCTCAGAGATGCGTTTCGAAATATTTCGCAGGACGTCTTGTCACGCCGACCTCTTATGAAAAACTAATTTTCGCAATTGATTGTTGCAGAGGCTTTTCCTAATTTTACTTCCTGAAGAGCTTCTGTGATTTGTGTCACGATGAAGGTGACCGCATAGTTGGTTCCCGTGTTGAAGACAGCTTTAAAGATCTTGAGCACTTTTTCTAGCCATCATTGTACTCCTTCGGTTTTGTGGAGCTCTTGAGGTTGACACAGTATGATTAGCAATTTGATTTGGTGACATAGTCTGATAACCGTTGCAGTAGGATATCACCCCTTAGTTTCCTCAGTAACGCTTTTTCGCTTGACTTTTTAAAGACCAGTTCAGCAGTCTCAATCAACTTTTTCGCGTCTCACGACATCACTGTTGCGAAGTAATTCCTCTGCTAGTTCGCGATCTGCGCTCTGTTGCAATTCCTCGTACAAGTTCTTGCCATCAGCAGTCCATCTGGGGACGGTTTTCTTCCGGTGGATTCTACGAATAAGCATTTTCTCGTTACTGATGTCCACCTCAGTAAATCTCAGGAAGTTCATATTTGTTGGTGATATCCATCCCACGTATTTGTCTAAGTTAACAGAGAACGCCTCGCAGTCAGCGTTTTTCCAATTCCTCTCCATGCCGAATTTTGGTAACTATACAAGAAAGTGGCTTGCAAGGTTTATCACCGATATCCTGCATATGAGTAATGTTTCCCATTGACTCGAAAGAGCTAAGAGCATCTTAAAACCTGGAAAAACAACTAATTCCCCGAAATACTATTGACCACTTGCATTGCTCAGCGTGATTTACAAACTATTGGAAACATTACGTTATAACAATATCAGCCTTGAGACACTTAAACATATCCCAAAGAACAGGCAGGATTTCACCATCATCAAAGCTTCTCGAGTCGAGTTGTCTCATTAACAGCGTTCCTTGAAACAGGCTAAGAAAAAGAACTGAGAACAATAGCTGTGTTTGTCGACTTTAAAGAAGTTTACGACACAGTTTGGAAACATAGTACGATATTAAAACTCACGAAAGTGATCCCCTGCAAAATTACTATCATCCTTGTCAGTGCCATGCTTTCTGATAAATGCTTCTAAGTGATCGTGGGTACTAAAGTGAGTAGTTGAGCAATGGCCTTCCGTATTGATCTGTTCTGGTTCCTCTGTTACTCAGTCGTGATATAGCTGATATGCTCGACACCCCCTCATGGCAGTTGGAATATGCCGGCGATTAGGCCCTGGTAGTAATTTGTAACGACAATGAGCTCACTGAGGGCATCTTGACGAAATACTTCAAAGTTATTGGAAAGTGCTTTTGCCATTTGAGATTGCAACCCTGTGCCACAAAGACATAAGTCTGTGCATCCCACCTCAACAAGTTGGCCAACAGGAAACGCAGTATTTAGTTGGACCACTAACTACTGTCCCACAATCGAAATCCAAAATATGTATGTTACCCTGAATAAATCACTGAGCTTCAAGAATCATGAGTCAAACACTTCCCAAATTTAGATCGCGCAACAACATTTTGCAGAAATATAGATACTCCCCACTGGCTACGAGAGAAATCATTGATTACAAAACTCAAAAAGATCGAAAATAATCCTCTTCTACTAATTCATCGAGGCATCCACGACAGTGAGAGATGCAGATTACGCTCTAAACATTCACCCTTTAAAGAATGCAAAAATCTTTTAGAAAATGAATTAACCTAGTTGATCGCTGCAAAGAAGACTGGAACAAACAGGTGCCCCCTGCATTTCATAATATGCCTTGCCTAACCATCACACTAACCGAATTCAAGAAGATTCCAAAAATTTAGTATGCCCTAAATAGATCACAAACGAACTAAGGCAGATGTGCTGACTCGCTGTACGGATGGGAAAAATTACTTCTCCCAAGTGAGACGATGGAGCTGCTAGGCAAACCGTAATTGAAGACTACTTATTGACAGCCATCACTGGCAGCTGTTCCGAATTTCTGCATACTACCGAAAAGGTGGTGGAATATATCAGCAATATGGACATTCGGCATTACTTGAGTTCCCCTGTATTATATGAATTTATATATTTTATGTATTTTTAGGTCCATTATTTTTTAATATTACCTGTATGTTTTATATGCATACTTAATGTTTGTATTGTTGACCATTTACATGTGATTGATTCATACGATGGACTACGCCATACGCTAAATAAAAAATTAATAGTATGACTAAAGGCCCTGACCGGAAGAAAAGAAAAGATCAAAGAATGAAGAACTGAAATTAGAACTTATATTTATGTCTGAGGATGGGTATTTTTGTTTCTACCTTTCTTTCTCTCTCTCCCTCTCTCTTTTTCTGCCAATAGGCCATCTGAGGACCACGTTCCAATTTCAGTTCTCCGTTCTTTGTTCTTTCTTTCTCTTCCAGTATGCTTTCATCTGCTCCCTCCGTTTCTTCTTTCTGTCTTCAGACCGTTTTGGTGCAGTCTTTTCAGCTACTCTTCCTTGGAATCCTCCAATTTTCAATACTTTTCCCCAAAAGTCTTCCCTGTGGTTTATCTCTTTTGTTCTACAATTTTTCTTTCAAAATTCTTTTTTATTTCGTTGACAAAGTTTTTTGTGGACTTCTTACCCCTCAAAGATTTGAAAATCTTATTAGTTAATCTACTGACTTCCATTCAAAATAAATGTCTAAAGAAACATCAGTCTTCTTTTCTCATTGCGTTTGAATAATTTTCTATATTTTGTTATATTTGAGCATTACTTCATAGTTTCTAATCTTCTGCTGTGTTTTGTGGTCCTATTATTTTCCTAATAATTCGACTTTCTAGCACTTCTAATTTATATAAATTATAGTTTAATGCCAGGCATTCGCTTACACATAGGCATTCTGGCTTCACTACTGTGCATTTTCGATAGGCACTTCCTGTTGTACAGGTCTTTCGTGAAACTGTATATTCTCCCCACTACATGGGACCTTTCCTCTACTGCAGATTTTTCCAAAGCATTTTCTTAGTTTATCTCTCCTAGATATTAATATTTTTTTACCCTCTATTTGGCTTTCTCTATTTCCCGTTTTCAGGAATTTTGGACCATTCTTAACGTTTGTGAAAAATTCTGTGTTTTCCTGCAGAAATTCTTACGCAAGTTCTGCTGGCTGTTTCTTCCAGGACATTTATTTGTGTTGTAGCAGATGCCACCTCTCTGGAAAGAATAGCAAAATCATCTGCAAACGCAAGTCAGCTGAATTCGATCTTTTTGATTCCTCTTTCTAATATTATCGGTGAAACATTGAGTTCAATAATTTTTTCGTTCCAAGTTCTCACTATTTTCTCTAACACACCGACAGCGGCCTTAGACTGTTTGCCGATGATGCTGTAGTCTACAGGAAAGTAGTATCACACGAAATTTTTGAACAAATCATTGACGATTTGCAGAAAATAAATGCGTGGTGTAATGACTGACAGTTATCTCTCAATATTAATAAGTGTAACCTACTGCCTATAACAAGGCGAAAATCCCCATTAATGTACGATTACAAAATAAATGCCCAGTCTTTGGAAGCGGCAACGTCCGTCAAGTATCTGGGTGTGACAATTCGAAATGATTTCAAATGGAATGATCAGATTACTCAAGTGACGGGTAAGGCGAACTCTAGGTTGCGGTTTATTGGAAGAATCCTGAAGCGATGCAGTCCTTCAACAAAGGAAATAGCTTACAATACGTTAGTTCGTCCAGTCTTGGAGTATTGTTCGTCTGTATGGGACCCTTACCTGTTGGGTCTGATTCAAGAGATTGAGAAGGTCCAGAGAAGAGTGGAAAGATTCGTGACTGATACATTTAGCCGTCGCGAGAGCGTTACAAATCTCATAGAAAGTTTGAAGTGGGACACACTTGCCCATAGACGGCGGGCTAAACAGAAGGGGCTGATCACTAAATTCCGAAATCCGATCTTCGCCGAGGATGTAGAGCATATGTTATTACCACCAACTTTAAAATCGCGCAATGATCACCATTCAAAGATAAGGGAAGTAACAGCTCGTACTGAGGCGTTCAGAAAGTAGTTTTTCCCACGCGCGATCCGCGATCGCGCGATGACTTTGGCGCGAATTGTGCCCTCCGCCACACACCGCTTGGTGGCAAGCGGAGTATGTATGTAGATGTAGATAAAAAGAATTGGGGATAAACCGTCACCTTGTATTACACCCGTTTTTATTTTGGAAGGATGGGAAATTATTCCCATAAATTTTACTTTGCAGACTGTATCTGTAAGTGTCTCATGAATTAGGTTTGCCAGTTCAGAATTAAAGCTAAATTCTAGAATTATTTAATCTATAGTTTCTCTGTCAACAATACCATAGCCTTAATAAACTCAGGAAATATAACTACAATGTCCTGTAGCGAATTACTGACCAGAGCTTAGGTACTTGTTCTGAGCATGACCTTCTCTTACTCTAACCACCTTGATATTCACCTAAATGGCTGTCTAGTGTTGTTTCTATTCTACTTAAAAAATCTTGGAAAATACTTTATATGCCATTGGCAGTAAAGGCTTATTCCTCTGTAATTGTTTACATCCTATTTTTACCTTTTTTGTGGATTGGATGTATCAAGACAACTTTCCATTCCTCTGGGTTTTTTTCTGTTTTCCAGATTTATTCAAAGAGTAGATTTACCTCATTTGCTATATTTAGCAAGAACCACATGACAAGTTAATCTGTAATAGAATCTTCTTCATTAGCTTTGTTGTTTTTGAGGGTTTTAATTACTTCTTCAAATTTCTTCTATAGTTAGTGGTAAATCTTCTTCCACATTTTCATTGGTAGCTGAGAATTTCATTTTACGACTTGATTCAGGACATTTCAGAAGCTGGTGAAAATATCTTGTTAGTATTTCACTAGTTTCAGTATTGCTTAACCCAATCCTACCGTTTTCATATTTTAAAGAAATATTTGGAGTGTTGTACCCCTTTAATTTGTTTCTAATTGTTTGATAAGAGTGACGAGTATTATTTTTTACAAAGTTTTTGTCTATTTCCAAAAGTTTCTCCTTTTCGAAGGCTCGTTTGGTATTTTTGATTAACGTGGCTGTTTCCCTTTCTTTGATGTTTAAATTGATCAAATCTTCAAGTTTCTTCGAGCATTAACGTTTTTCCAATTGTTTAGCCTCTCCGCTGTGGCATATTTACATATTTCGTTCCACGATATTTTCCTTTTATTTTTTATTGACCTAAATGCTTTCTGTGCAACTTTATTAACTGCTTTGGATATTTCTTGCCAGTTGCCATTTTTGGCACTTTAGAATCGTCTTGAAAGCTTTTAATTGATTCTTTGGTTACAGTGTGTCTGTCTATACTCCATTTTATTAATCTTTGCGCCTTATTTGTCCTTTATTAGGTAGGAGTTTGACTTTAATTTTAGAGCAGTAATGATCAGAACCTAATTCACCATTCGTCACTACTTTCACATTCATAATTTCCAATGTACTTTTCTTGTGAAATAGCCACATGATATAACTGAAATTGGGTTGGGAGATATCCACATTGTAGCTTTTCTTGGGAGGTTCCTAAAGAAGGCTGACATTAGTTTCATGTGAGACTTTCGACACAAACTGATTACCCTCATACCACTTGCGTTGGTTCTTCTATGAGCTGGGTATTGTCCTACTACATTTTCCTCTGCCTGTTAGTGGATTGAAGCCGCATAACAGTAATGTGGTGTTCATCTTTGGAATTATAGATGTTTCAGTTTTTAAAAGATCCCAGGATTCTTTTTTATGTCGATTTTTCCTATTGTCTTCATTTATTGGTGCATGACAATTAACAAGCGTGTATATCTTGTATTTACATTTAACTGATAGGAAAGATGTTCTCTTTGAGGTGGATTTAAATTCTGTTAATTGCCTATCATACTTTTATGAACATAGAATGTTGTAGCCAATAATGGCATCATGTTGTACCTAATAATGGCATCTGAGTCATAATTTTGATTGATGGTTTGCCTTTGAAGATTCTGTTGCTACAAGTATCTACTACATTTTCATCCAGGAACCTTGTTTCTTGAATTGCTGCACTTTGAATTTTGTTTTTATCTGAAAGTACTTCTTATTATTTTTGTTTACTAGTCTTGAGTAAGGAATTTCATTTAAAGTACCTAGAAAGAATTTCCCTTTAAATTTTATTTTGGAAGGGTTCCAAGGTTGCTACGATTCAACCTTTTGATTACAATTGTGTGTCACAATGGTGGATTTCTCTCTCATGGAGTAGTGCATTCATTTTGCGGACTTCCCATACTGCAACTGAAATTGTATTACATATCAAGTAAGGAATTAGATTCCAAGAGAAGATAGGATTGTTAGTCCGAAATTAGATTTTTTTGCGTTGTGGTTCATTCCACAAGGCTTTTCCGTGCTTTCCACATTCAGGAATTAAATCAGACTTCCTCATCTGCCTTCGAGACAGTTGGCCGGATTTCACCTGTAACCGCAGGCCAGGGCCCTCACAGTGTGCTACCATCTGGAGCCAGATGGTCAGAGCTTTGTTAACGAGGTTGTTACTCCTCCCCTCCCTTTTCTACTTCCTCGTCCCTTGCTACCTTTCTCAATTATATTTATAGTCCGCTGCTACAGTGTTTTGCTGATGCGTTTCGTGTTCAGATTCCATTAATAGCTTGTTGTTTTTGCGTTTACATTTCCTCGGATACTTTAATTTTCTTTCCCTGCCTTGTCATCAGTGTCCATCGTCATTTTAATTATGTTTGTGTCAAGGGTGACTGGGTTCTTGTGTCTTCACTGTATGTTAGTCTTCTGAAGTAAACTAATGAGTTTATAATTACATAATTTCGGTTTACGTTATTATAATTTGTGTTCGTCTTTCCTTCTGCCGTAAATATCCTCCATACATGGCAGAGCTACTGATCGTGCACAATTCCTAATTAGTATTTCTGAATGCCCTGCAGGAACCAGGGGCCCAACAGTGCTAGAGAGGGTTGCGTGCACCAAAGATACAGACATTTGTACTGTAGATGCAACCACATAGGACAGGTATCTTAGGAGATGCAAGATTAACATATGATTACTGAATAGGAGTACCAGCCTTTTCAGAGGTAGCAGTCTGACTGACCTACTAAATTTACAAGATGTAAATAGCCCTCTGCTCCCTGTAATTTACTCTTGCTACCTTCAGAATTTCAAAGAATGTATTCCGGTCAACATTGTCAAAAGCTTTCTCTAAGTCTACAAACGCTATAAGTGAAGGTTGGAATCTTCTAAGATAAGTCATAGGGCCAGTATTGCCTCGCGAGTTCCTAAATTTCATTGGAATTCAAACTGATCTTCCCCAAGGACGGTTTCTAACAGTTTCTCAATTGTTATTTGGGGAATTCGTCTTAGTATCTTGCAACAATGATTTATTTAAGTGACAGTTCGGACCGTGATAAGGCGCCCCAGACCGAGCGGCCACCCCGCGCGGCACGGGAAGTGAAAACTCGTAAAGCATGTCTTCTGTTCCTTCAATAAAACGAAGCAAAGGTATTTGAAATGCTGGTAAATATAAACAGAAAGGGATTAGAAACTCTAAAGTGACAGAAAAGGAGCTTATCAACCATGTTGGAAAATTTGTTAAAGATCATAACACTGGGTAACCCCTGCAAGTAAGTTTTTATTCTGTTAATGAAATATCTCAACTGTCAACGTATAGTGTACCCGTATATTCTAACGTTTGCGCTTTGAACATTCTTTGGATATTCATCATCATCATTGTGTTATATTACCTTCTCAAGGAGATAAATTATATACTCAAATTCTTGATTGTCATAAGTTTTTATTTCTACCTAGTAATATTTTTATGGAGATTGTTTTTTCGAGTGTCCCCAGAAGTGTTTTCCACTATATCGCCTGAAAAGTTATGGTACTGATGAAGACAGTGAATAATTTTAAGGAATAATCGACGTTCAGCCGCCGAAAAGCTTTACGAGACGCTTGTCTGAAGAAGACTTTCCAACAAAAATATGTCAAAAACTCGCAAAATCAAGTGAAACATCTTCAAGAAATATTTGTGTTGTTCAATAATTTTCGGCTAACTGTATGTCGCACCGCTTTCCAATCGTTTGGTATAACTAGGAAACGTGCTGAGCGACTGTGCTGTTTGAAAGGTCGTAACAAAGCTCCTCATGATGACACAGGCAAATCAACTCTCTCGTTCAAACACGATTCCTGGTGAATATTTCCAGCAGATTCATCGTTCAAACACGATTCCTGGTGAATATTTCTAGCAGATTCATGAATTTATAAGTGATACACCTGCCGAGCAAACGCACTATTCTAGCGCTATAAAATATTATCTTCCAGCAGAGCTGAACGAAAAATGTTTATACGAAATGTTCTTCACAGAACATCCAGAACGCCAAATCAAGGTAAAATACAAATTCTCTCAGATAAATCGGCTGTAGCAGAACACGCTTTTAAGTCAGGAAATCATCAAGTGAAGTTTTCCGAAACAAAAATTTTATCTACGACGACGAACTATTACCCACGGCTTTGTAGAGAAGCAATTGAAATATATAAACATAAGGATAATTTTAATCGGAAAGAAGAGACCATGAAACTTAGTGATATTTGGACAGTAGCACTACAGAATTGCTAGACAGTTTTATCCGTGACGAGATTATGATCGATAGTTAAGTTTTATCTCTGACAAAGATTATCTCTGCATATCACGTGTAACTCTGGTCACGCCCACTTTCTACGATATATAAGTCGCTCTCAGACGTCCGACCCATCAGTCGACAAGACTCACCGGAGGAGAAACACCCCTCTGAAGATGTCCGGCGCAGCTCTGGACGAAACGTTAGGAGCTGAAGAGTTTCATGGGCCACGACCTTACATCCCGGAAGGTTTACCAGAAGATAAGATTTTCAAGAAAATTTCAGTTTATGTTTTGGTGGCCCAAAAATCGACGTGTGCTCGAAGTGTGAAGAGGAAGTCACCAAAGTAAGAGACCCCACTTAAAGAAATGGATGTCCTCCGACTGACGTGCAACGAAAATGGAGAAGTATCTGCTTTGTGCTTTGACTACGTGCAAAATCGTTCCCTACCTTGTTTGCCAGCACAAGAGGCCTCTTATTACCGTCAGATTTGGCTAAACGAATTTTGCACACACCATTTCAAAACTGGAAAGACAATTTCTTGCTCATTTATGGAAGGACAAGGTCACAAAGGTCCCAGTAAAGTTTGCTCTTTTTAGATTGACTATATTAGAGAAGCTATCCCCAATGGAGTAGAACAGCTTAATCACTTCTCTGACGATTGTCAGGAGCAAAGCCGTAAAAATACCGTGATACGATTCTCAACTGCCATAGTCACGAAGGGAAGATTTTCAAAAATAACACAGTACTATCCTCAACGCGGCCACTGCTTCAATGATTCCGACGGAGATTTTGCTACGGTGAGGTGGAAAATTCGACTACAGGACGACTTTATTCTCCTCACCAGTATAAAGATCCCATCGAAAGGTTATGAAGTTCGAGTAATTTCACTGTAAAGCATGTCGACTCATCAAGATGTGGCAGCAAATTAAAACTTGGTGACCAACGTTCATCAAAAATAAAGTCCTTTCAGCTGAATGTTTGGCCCAGCGACCTCTAACAAAGATAAACCACATTTCGCTGTGAATAAGTATTACAAACTCCAATTTACAAGTCAAGAACCATGAGTTGTGATTGTGGAGCTCTTTATAGATAGCCTTGTAGTGGAGTGATTTCAATTACTGAAGAAACGACAAATTGGCTCAATAATATTCATTCCAGATCCATGTAATAAGCCAGTTCATGATGGAAGATGATACATACAAGAAATTTTACGATGAGATCTACCTCTGGCCTATTGCGACGAACGATGAAGCTCCTGAAGAATTTTTGAACCAGTTCATTTTCTTGTGTAGAATTCCGAG
The DNA here is from genome assembly GCF_021461395.2 of Schistocerca americana. NCBI lineage: Eukaryota > Metazoa > Arthropoda > Insecta > Orthoptera > Acrididae > Schistocerca > Schistocerca americana. The sequence continues at coordinate 231,396,144 of NC_060123.1, forward strand.
AACCATCGTCCTGTTTTCAAGTTTTTTCAGTTTATTTGTATGAATGCGTAACATTCATTTGGGGAGTTTTTAAATGTTGCAAATACACATAAAAGCGAAAAAACTTATTTCTTTAACCGAAAAAAACTAATTTCCCAGTGCGCCATCACCGTTCCCTTTGGATCCCTACGTAATTCGGTGCTCTCCGATACACACGATCGAACAGCGGAGGAGTGGAACTCAAGCGTCAACTTTAAGTTACAATATCTCCGGATGTAATTAACATTTTACAATGCAACAAACGGCACTGATGACGTATTTGTTTATATGTTCAGATGTGCTAACAAAACTAACGGGGTTCCATTTAAAAAAGCGTATGTTTGTGTTAAAAAACATACTTCCGTGCATTTTTTTATGGTTTGTATTAACCAATTACACTAGCTCCTCTCCTCACGTTCGGTCTGTGGAATCGATTCGTCAGTATTTGATGTGGTTTACGAAATATATCCAGCGGTAATGTTAGGTGACTCACCCTGTATAGGTTGACAGTTACACCGGCACCCTGGACTCGCATTCGGGAGGACGACGGTTCAATCCCGTCTCCGGCCATCCTGATTTAGGTTTTCCGTGATTTCCCTAAATCGTTTCAGGCAAATGCCGGGATGATTCCTTTGAAAGGGCACGGCCGATTTCCTTCCCAATCCTTCCCTAACCCGAGCTTGCGCTCCGTCTCTAATGACCTCGTTGTCGACGGGACGTTAAACTAACCACCACCACCACCAGTTACACCGAACGAAGCAGAGTCTCCCGTAGGCATCCATCATCTCATGTTATTGCTGTAACAGACACGATCAAAAAATGGGAAGTGTCTCCTAATGGCACATATGAGTTAAAGCAAACTGTATGTAGTGAACATACTTGGTGCTGCTACATGTATGAAAGCGAAATAAAATATGAAAGAAAATTATTATTGCCGCCCCAACGTTAATTTATTTTGGATCATATGAGTTTATCAGCCCAATTCTTACACATCACCGACCACAAACGGCGCATCGAAGATAGGAAAGAAAATTATTATTGCCACCGCGACGTTAATTTATTGTAGTTCTCATGAGTTTTATCAGTCCAGTCCTTACACATTACCGACCACAAACAGGGCATCGAAGATATGAAAGAAAATTATGACTGCCACCCCAACGTTAATTCATTTTAGTTCGTATGAGTTTATCAGCCCAATCCTTACACATTACCGATCACAAACAAGGCATCGAAGATATGAAAGAAAATTATTATTGCCACCCCACCGTTAACTCAACAACTAGATGAGGCGTAACATTCTGAACTTCTGTTTAACATAGGCCGGCAGCGTTAGATCGTATAGGTTGGCAACTTTTCCAACAACGACAAATTCCAACTTCTTTATTATGGTTCTCTCGCAGATTTCGTCCGATTATGATTTTGACGTACACTGCATTTGCGATCAGGTCATATTGTGTCCTTAGAACTTCGTTTTGTCCTAACCAAATCACGTTTCATAGATTTCTGCAAATTTAGATTCCCAACCTTGAATAGAATTACACATCTCAGTGTGTTTCTTCGTACGATGTCTGCCATTACTGCAGTGAGCTGTACTTACAGTTTTCGTCCAAGTTCCTGCAAAACTCACTGCTGCTCACAGCCTACAGGCAAACAAACTGCGTTACCGCCGTTCACACTTGACGAGCACCGAAAACGGATAGCTATTGGTGTACGCCTCAAGGACTAATACAAAGTATTTAGTTTTTCTTGTTTGCATCATGAGTTTGCAAGAAATATTCGAGATGATGTCTCTTTGTTTCTACACAAGCTTAGGCTGCTCGGAACAGGTACTGTCGCACCCTTTCAAAGACCGATGGACGGTGTTGAACGAGGGGCGCTCAGCAAGTAACGCAAAGCATTATTTTCTCAGACAATTTGGTTGAAAAAATGCGGAATTTGTTGTGGGACATTGTGAAGCAATCCTGCTTCAACCTCTATACTTTCATGAAGTTTTTATGGGTCGCGGCGTTTTACGTAGTCTTAAAATTGGCTTCCATAACGGAGGTGCGTTCGAGGTAGAGAGCTGTTATTGATTTCTTTTGGTCGAAACCCAAAGCATCGCAGATGTTCAAAGGCGCTTACAGAATGTCTGCGGTAACCTGCAGTGATCAAGAGCACGGAGAGTAGTTGGGCGAGGCATCTGTCATCATCAAAACAAGGTCGCACAAACCTATCTGATCTTCCACGTGCCGGGCGGGCTCACACAACTGTGGCTCCTGCTCTGTTGGAACTCCCATTCGAGGTAATCGATTTTTTACGGTCAAACACCTCGCAAGGCCTCACACAAGTCTGCGTACCCGAGAGGAGCTCAACAGAGCCTCATCGGACTGTTTTTCCTCATCCATCCCACAGTCCGGCCTCGCACCTCCCGACTTCCATCTGTTCGACCCAATGAAGGACGTAATCCGCAAGAAGCAGTACGTGGATGATGAGGAGGCTATCGATGCAGCAGGCCGCTGGCTCCGTTGCGGACCAGTAGAGTGGTATCATATGGGTCTACAGGCTCTCTCAGTAACTTGGCGCAAGGCCATCGCCAGCAGACAGGAAACGTGTCCAGGCGCTACAGTACGGGCGTCCACAGTGTATAACACCACAGGAAGACCGATGTCTCACAATCAGTGCCCGCAGACGACCAGCGACTATTGCAGGTAGTCTTGCTCGGAACCTTACAGCACCCACTGGAACAATTGTCTCCAGACACACAGTCTACAGATATCTGAACAGACATGGTTGAACAGTATGGCTTTGCAGCCAAAAAACTGCGGAATAACGAGGTGTATTGGAGTCCTGAATAAAATAAACTTGCTTTCAGAAAAAAAAAAAATGTTGTGCATTACTTATTGAACGCCCTCCGCGTAATTCTCCAGGCTTCCATTGCAAATTATCTAGTTGGACATTTGTCCGCCAAATATAGTATTTAGAAGACTTCTCTGACCAAAACATCATTGACAAGAAAGAACCAAAGGAATAGACGCTTGCTGAAGATGACTGTGAACTGGTGCAAGAGAAGCACAACACTTCGCGTGCATAGGTTTTTGTCCCAAACGTACCTGAAAGGCTGTAAGTGAATTATATCTACCTTACCAAAGAAAGGATACATTTTTTGACAAGAAATGGACCATATCCTGTGTGTTTGTATGGAGTTAACAAGACTGTGACACATAAGTGCAATTGTAGATTTGTTGGAATGTGTCAATTACGCTGAATTTAGACAGGGAGAGGACTAAGGTCTGATGATGTGTATATCACAGTTCATGAGAGGGAAGAGCGAGAGAGATGGTTGATACTCTAGAGAACAATGTATCAAAAGCTAAATTAGGAGATGGGCATCAAAATCCAAAAAGTCTCCAGGAAGAAAGTGGAGTCCGTAGCAATCAAAACAGTTCCTTAGCAAAGTCAACCAGCAAATTTAAAGAGAGTTGCAGAAGGAGAAACATCTCGAGGATTTATGGCAATAGCAAAACTTGCTATTCTACACCGACGGAAGAAAAATCGCAGCACCAAAAAATAATTAATGTAGGGTAATGTAATTTTGGGAATATATTTGTGTAGGTGACGTATGTAAGTTATGGTTGGGAAGGCTATTTACAATTTGTACAGAAACCAGATGGCAGTTATAAGAGTCGAGGGGCATGAAAGGGAAGCAGTGGTTGGGAAGGGAGTGAGACAGGGTTGTAGCCTCTCCCAAATGTTATTCAATCTGTATATTGAGCAAGCAGTAAAGGAAACAAAAGAAAAATTCGGAGTAGGTATTAAAATCCATGCAGAAGAAATAAAAAATTTTGAGGGGCGCTGATGACATTGTAATTCTGTCAGAGACAGCAAGGGACTTGGAAGAGCAGTTGAACAGAATGGACAGTGTCTTGAAAGGAGGATATAAGATGAACATCAGCAAAAGCAAAACGAGGATAATGGAATGTAGTCGAATTAAGTCGGGTGATGCTGAGGGAATTAGATTAGGAAATGATACACTTAACGTAGTAAAGGAGTTTTGCTATTTGGGAACAAAATAACTGATCATGGTCGAAGTAGAGAAGATATAAAATGTAGAGTGGCAATGGCAAGGAAAGCGTATCTGAAGAAGAGAAATTTGTTAACATCGAGTATAGATTTAAGTGTCAGGAAGTCGTTTCTGAAAGTATTCGTATGGAGTGTAGCCATGTATGGAAGTGAAACATGGACGATAAATAGTTTGGACAGGAAGAGAATAGAAGCTTTCGAAATGTGGTGCTACAGAAGAATGCTGAAGATTAGATGTGTAGATCACATAACTAATGAGGAGGTATTGAATAGAATTGGGGAGAAGAGGAGTTTGTGGCACAACTTGACAAGAAGAAGGGACCGGTTGGTACGACATGTTCTGAGGAATCAAGGGATCACAAATTTAGCATTGGAGGGCAGCGTGGAGGGTAAAAATCGTAGATGGAGACCAAGAGATGAATACACTAAGCGGATTCAGAAGGATGTAGGTTGCAGCAGGTACTGGGAGATGAAGAAACTTGCACAGGATAGGGTAGCATGGAGAGCTGTATCAAACCAGTCTCAGGACTGAAGACCACAACAACAACAACAACAACATTGCAAGATAAGATCACATGTTGGTTAATGTACGCGTGAGATAAATGATTGCAAACGTTAAATGCTGACATAGTAATAACCAGTGTAATCGCTAGACTGTTGAATGCAGGTATATAAACGAACATGAATTGTGTTGTACACGTGCCTGATGTCAATTTTTGGGACTCAGATGCATGCCTATTGCACGTAGTCGGTCAATACGGGGACAATTACTCCTGATTGTGGATGACGCTGGAGTTTTCGTCCGATGATGTCCCATATGTGCTCGTTTGGAGAGAGATCTGGTGATCGATCAGGCGAAGCAACACATATCGACACTTTGTAGAGTATATTGGGTTACAACAGCGGTAGGTTGGTGAGCGTTAGCCCGTTGGAAAATACTCCTGGAATACTGTCCAAAAAAGGCAGCCCAACAAGTCGAATCAGAAGAGTGCCGTACAAATTTGCAGTCAGGGTGCGCGTAATAACCACGGAAGTGCTCCTGCTGTCATACGAAATGACACCCCAGACGATAACTCCAGATGGAGGTCCATTGTGTGTATACAGATTGGTTGCGGGCCCTTCACTGACCATCTTCTAACCAACATACGGCCATCGCTGGCACCGAGGCAAAACCAACTTTGACCAGAACACAGAACTGACCCGCATCCCTCCCTCCAATGATATCTCACTTGACACCACTGAAGTCGCAAGAGGCGAACGTTTGGAGTCAGTGGAAAGTACGCTTCAGGACATCTGCATCGGGGCTGTCCTTGAAGTACCCGATTTGTAACAGTTAGTTGTTATCACTTTGTTGCCAACTGCTACTCTAAGTGCTGCTGCAGATACAGTACGATGCGCCAGAGCCACACCCCGGACATGATGGTCTTCCCCCTCGGTAGTGCCAGTCTTCTTGTGACTGTATGTTCTCGTGACCACCGCTGTCAGAAGTCATGTACAGTGGCTACATTCCTGCCAAGTCTTTCTGCGATATCCCAGAAGGAACACCCAGCTTTTCGTAGCCCTGTTACACGACCTCGTTCAAACTCAGTGAGGTGTTGATAACGGCGCCTTTATCACTTTAGAGGCCTTCTTGACAATCATCAAGTCACCACGTCCAATATCAAAGATAACTAACGCTCACGACCGTTCCAGCGCGTATTTAAAGCAATCCTGATTTGCTGCCTCATAGTGACGTTGCTAACGCCATTTTTATGCGACTGGTGCGAAACTTGAATAGGCATCGTCTTTCAGATGTTGAAACACGCCTACCAACTTTCGTTTATGTCGCACAACTCCTTTTTTGTGTTGGGATTTTTTTCAGTCTGTTTATATAAAATTTCGACTTCTGCAGTCCAGACTCTTTAAAATTTTGTGCGACGAAATTCGTAGTGAACACAACGCACTTTTACTTCATTGTTGTTGTTGTTGTGGTCTTCAGTCGGAGACTGGTTTGATGCAGCTCTCCATGCTACTCTATCCTGTGCAAGCTTTTTCATCTCCCAGTACCTACTGCAACCTACATCCTTCTGAATCTGCTTAGTGTATTCATCTCTTGGTCTCCCTCTACGATTTTTACCCTCCACGCTCCCCTCCAATACTAAATTGGTGATCCCTTGATGCCTCAGAACATGTCCTACCAACCGATCCCTTCTTCTGGTCAAGTTGTGCCACAAACTTCTCTTCTCCCCAATCCTATTCAATACTTCCTCATTAGTTATGTGATCTACCCATCTAATCTTCAGCATTCTTCTGTAGCACCACATTTCGAAAGCTTCTATTCTCTTCTTGTCCAAACTATTTATCGTCCATGTTTCACTTCCATACATGGCTACACTCCATACAAATACTTTCAGAAATGACTTCCTGACACTTAAATCTATACTCGATGTTAACAAATTTCTCTTCTTCAGAAACGCTTTCCTTGCCATTGCCAGCCTACATTTTATTTCCTCTCTACTAAGACCATCATCAGTTATTTTGCTTCATACGGAAGTGATATGTGTATCAACAGGAAAAGCACTATTCAGGCTTTATGAACTTCGTAATGAGTTACTGGCCTTATTTACTGTGCAAAACAATTCAGAAATAAATTTTATTGAATTTTTAAGAAATCCTTTAAGGTTGATAAAATTAGCGTATGTGGCAAATACTGTCACAAAGTGAAACGAAATTAACTTGCCATTGTAAGGAAAGAATTCACAGTTTGAGGAGTGAGCTGGCTCCTGATGAGTCTGACGAGGATGCGATGCTGGATGTTACCTCAGTGCCATTGCAACGATACGAGGCCACCGATTGAGTATTAGTAAAACTTTCCTGGTGTCACGAAAGTCGTATCATATTAAACGAAAGAAAACGATTGTGACTGAAGGATTTCCAGCGGACTGGATAATATGACATCGGACAGAGTAACTGAGCGGCAGCAATACACTGTAGTCAGTAGCTACGGTTATTCTTTGGTGACTTCGAGAACAGGAACACATATAGCTCAAACAGTACCCGATTATAGTTCCTATGTAATGTGGAACATTTGCTTAAAGTTGTTTTACGTGACTTTTACTTTTAAGGAGCTAGGTGTTGAGTTCGTAGAATGTTATTCCAGGTGTAATATACTCAACACTGTATAATTACCGTTTCCTGTGCGCGTCGTTTCAGTTGCTGTCAACGATTACCATTCGTATTATACAATATGCATTAGTTTACAGGAATGCTCATTGAGTTTGTAAACGCAATTAATATGTAAGGAAACGTTGTAATAGTTGTCTAATAAGTTTCTTCCTTTTGCATTGTCACCTCTAGTCTCTGTCTTAAGTGTAGTTCTCTTACCAGTTTTGTGTCTGTCCAGTCTTTTCATATTTCTTGGTACATTTTTGCTTTTTAACTTGCTTTGGGAAGGTCTTAGATACAGCCAACCGATGCGGCTCGTATTTAGTATGTCGCTTGTATAAAACCAAAAATGAAAGACTCTAAGATATTTTGGCTTGACTTCCCTCTCCCAATTTTACAGAAAACCGACCATAAAGGACGTGACGCACAACTGACTCAAATTTGGTGGGATCGATAGATAACTGCAAACTGAGTATTTCTCATCATCATATACAGGATGTTACAAAAGGGTACAGTCAAACTTTCAGGAAACATTCCTCACACACAAAGAAAGAAGATATGTTATGTGGACATGCGTCCGGAAACGCTTACTTTCCATGTTAGAGCTCATTTTATTACTTCTCCTCAAATCACATTAATCATGGAATGGAAACACACAGCAACAGAACGTACCAGCGTGACTTCAAACACTTTGTTACAGGAAATGTTCAAAATGTCCTCCGTTAGCGAGGATACATGCATCCACCCTCCGTCACATGGAATCCCTGATGCGCTGATGCAGCCCTGGAGAATGGCGTATTGTATCACAGCCGTCCACAATACGAGCACGAACAGTCTCTCTACATTTGGTACCAGGATTGCGTAGACAAGAGCTTTCAAACGCCCCCATAAATGAAAGTCAAGAGGGTTGAGGTCAGGAGAGCGTGGAGGCCATGGAATTGGTCCGCCTCTACCAATCCGTGGGTCACCGAATCTGTTGTTGAGAAGCGTACGAACACTTCGACTGAAATGTGCAGGAGCTCCATCGTGCGTGAACCACATGTTGTGTCGTACTTGTAAAGGCACATGTTCTAGCAGCACAGGTAGAGTATCCCGTATGAAATCATGATAACGTGCTCCATTGAGCGTAGGTGGAAGAACATGGGGCCCAATCAAGACATCACCAATAATGCCTGCCTAAACGTTCACAGAAAATCTGTGTTGATGACGTGATTGCACAATTGCGTGCGGATTCTCGTCAGCCCACACATGTTGATTGTGAAAATTTACAATTTGATCACGTTTGAATGAAACCTCATCCGTAAAGAGAACATTTGCACTGAAATGAGGATTGACACATTGTTGGATGAACCATTCGCAGAAGTGTACCCGTGGAGGCCAATCAGCTGCTGATAGTGCCTTCACACGCTGTACATGGTACGCAAACAACTGGTTCTCCCGTAGCACTCTCCATACAGTGACGTTGTCAACGTTACCTTGTACAGCGGCAACTTCTCTGACGCTGACATTAGGGTTATCGTCAACTGCACGAAGAATTGCCTCGTCCATTGCAGGTGTCCTCGTCATTCTAGGTCTTCCCCAGTCGCGAGTCATAGGCTGGAATGTTCCTTGCACCCTAAGACGCCGATCAATTGCTTCGAACTTCTTCCTGTCGGGACACCTTCGTTCTGGAAATCTGTCTCGATACAAGCGTACCGCGCCACTGCTATTGCCGCGTGCTAATCCATTCATCGAATGGGCGCCTGCCAACTGCCGCTGGTGTAGCGACCAAAACACAAAATCTAGCCCAAGAAGGCAACTAAAGTGAGGGAATGGAAGGGCTATAAGGGGAGGGAAGGTAAAAAATAAAGACACGGTATTTTATTGGGAAGCAGAGAACTTGTGTTCGGTTGCCAACTGCATTCATATTTTCTCATTTATATTTTTGATGTTTAGAAATTGTAAGGAAGAGTAAAACAATAAGAAATAATAATAAGGTACCCACATCAATTTCTGAAACGAGTTGAAATACTAAAGTATTAAAAATTTAAACTTGGTCGCTTTACAATGTTTCTTTCACTCAATCTATGTCGTCCATTTTTTTCTGAAGAACTAGATGGATGATACTTCTCAAGTAAACTTTCGAAGCAAATATACTCGCAACACCGAGAACATTTAATGAATGCAGCCTTCACGCAGTTACATCATTCCTTTCGAAGATTCGACGAAAAGAAAACTTGATTTACATTTGAAAACATTTATATCTCTGGAATTAATTTTGATGTATATCACACACAGGATAAAATTGTCTGAAAAATCAGTGCCGAAAGCTGATCACGAATTAGGTGGTCAATCGTTATTGCGCTCGGGCGGATGTGTAATTATCGCTGTGTTTCCAGAATCAGATTACAATTTTGAAACGTCGAAATAAACAAACAAAAACAAAACATCACATTACTGGCACACAGGTGTGTAGTTTAGCGGAATTACTGCTACCGCACTTGTCGGTAGACCCTTGCCATCTATAAACATGCCACCATATATGACAGTATTAGTTTGCTCACACCATGAATCCAATGTCAGACAGAACTTATCAGCAAATAACGACAAGCAAAGAATAGTAGAGATTTTTGCGTCTGTGAAGAGATCTGTGCGCGAAGCATACAACAACTACCACCATCATACATTAGCAAGAGATCTGACAGGGAACCTGAGAAATTTGTGATCTTACGTAAAATCGGTAATTGGGTCTAAGGCTTCCATCCAGTCACTTGTTAACCAATATGTTGCGACAGCTGAAGGGAGAAAAACAGAAGTCGAAGTTTTAAATTTCACGTTCAAGAAGTCATTCACGCAGGAAAATCGAGCAAACATAGCACCGTTAGACCATCGAACCGACTCCAGTATGGATGACAGAGTAATAAGCATCTCTTTTGTACAGAAACAAATGAAAGAATTGAAAACAAATAATTCATCAGGTCCGGATGGCATCCCAGTTTGATTTTTCAAAGAATACTCTACAGCATTGGCATCTTACCTAGCTTGCATTTACAGTTAATATCTCGCGCAGCGCAAGGTCCCAAGCTACTGGGGAAAAGTGCAAGTGGCTCCTGTATAATTATAAGAAGGAAAAAGAATAGAGCCGCAAAGTTATAGACCAATACCCCTAACATCTGTTTGCTGCAGAATCCTTGAACATATTCTCACTTCGAATATAATAAGGTTTCTTGAGACCGACAATCTAATGTCCACGAATCAGCAAGGTGTTAGAAATCATGCGAACTAAGCTTGCCCTTTCCTCACTTGACATATTGCGAACAACGGATGATGGGCAAGAGGCAGATTCCATATTTCTAAATTTCCAGAGAGCGTTTGAAACGATGTCCCATTTCAAGCCGTTAAAAAAGTACGAGTATATAAATAGGTTCACAAATATGTGAGTGCCTCGAAGACTTCTTAAGTTATAGAACCAAGTACGTTATCCTCGACGGCGGGTGTTTATCAGGGAAAGGCTATCGTCAGGAATGCTCCAGGGAGGTATGTTAGGAGCGTTGTTATTCTCCGTGTAGGTAGATGATTTGGTAGTCTGGACGTGCAGCGATTTGCGGTTGCTTGCTGATGATGCTGTGATGTACAGTGAGGTGTTGTCGTTGAGTGACAGTTGTAGGATACAAGATGTCTTAGACTAAATTTATAGTTGGTGTTGTGGTGTCACCGCCAGACACCACACTTGCTATGTGGTAGCTTTTGAAATCGGCCGCGGTCCGTTAGTATACGTCGGACCCGCGTGTCGCCACTGTCAGTGATTGCAGACCGAGCACCGCCTCACGGCAGGTCTAGAGAGACTTACTAGCACTCGCCCCAGTTGTACAGCCGACTTAGCCAGAGATGGATCACTGACAACTACGCTCTCATTTGCCGAGACGATAGTTAGCATAGCCTTCAGCTACGTCATTTGCTACGACCTAGCAAGGCGCCATAGCAGGTGTGATGAATGGCAGATAACTCTAAATGCCGAAAAATGAAAGTTAATGCCGATGAGAAGGAAAGACAACACGTAATGTTCGGAAACGGCATCAGTAGTCTTCTGCCTGACACAGCCACATCGTTTAAATATCTGGGGGTAACGGTGCAAAGGGATATGAAAAGGAACGAAGATGCGAGGATTGTGACAGGGGAGGAGCACAGTCGGCTGTTGTTTATTGGGAGAATTCCAGGAAAGTGTGGCGTACCTGTAAAGGAGACAGCATATAGGACGTTATTGCGACCTGTTCCTGAGTGCAGCTCGAGTCAATGGGGTCCGTAGCAGGTTGTATTAAAGGAAGACATCGGAGCAATTCACTGGCGGTCAGAGAACCGGCTTTTGAAGCTGAGTGCAGAACGATTCTACTGCCTCCAACACACATTAGGCGTAAGGACGACGAAGATAAGATATGAGAAATTAGGGCTCATACCGAGCCATATCGACAGTCGCTTTTCTCCCGTTCTGTATGAGAGGGGAACAGTAAGGGAAATTACTAGTATTGATAAGGGGTATTCTCCACCACTCGTCTTACGATGGACTGCGAAGTATCTGTAAATGTAGATGTAGATATAGATCACCAATGCATGGTTTTAAAATGTTCTCATGATATGTTTTCTATATTTAATTTGTCAGTTTATTGGGTTTGAAGCAAATGACGTAGACATTTTTTTTTAACGAGTTGGTTAAACGTTTGACCGTTTCTACACCACGAGTAGTCTTTAGACAACATATTTTTGGACGCTGTGTATGAATCTGTTATTTTTGTGTACCACCAACTGCGACAAGGGTTCGTTTTTGTTCCTTACGAGATGTAGTGCGTCCAAGTCTCGTCTTCGAAGCCCTTTTACTCGGAATTACTGTTTCCATGCAACGAGGGTTAAAATTGTAATTCTTTTTAATCCACATCATCCGAGAAATTTATTTATGTACCTTGTTATTAATCTTTACTGATTTAATTTTTATTTATTTAATTTAATTTTTTAATTTCATTTAATTTACTTTTCAATTATTTATTAATCCATGTCGTCTGAAAAATTTGTTTGTATACCTTGTTATTATTCTTTATTGATTTACTTATTTTAGTGACCTCCATATTCCTATCAGTTCCGAAATGGAAAAAAGTACAAATGGAAAACAGAATGACTTGAAAATCGAACACAGGTTCCCTGCTCCTGAGCCAGATGCCTTCGTCGCTACCCCAACAGCACTTAGGCTGCGAAGCTTATACCTTATGGGTACGTAAGTGGCAATCAGAAATGTTTCTTTCCTCGATTTTTGTGAAAATATCCGTTTGCGGAACTCATGTACTACGATGAAAGGTATTCAGTTTTCAGTTGATTGTGCGTTGTGACCAACAGCAGTTGCTTTCTCAAAAACTGTGGTGAGGGTTTTGAGGGGGAGGGGGGTTGTTTATCCAACATTTCTCAGAGTCTTCCATTTTAGGCCCCACACAAGAGACCTGCTAAATATGAACCCAGTCGGTTGGCTGTGTCTGATGGTTTCCCCTGTTAGTACAGCTGTGATTAGCAGCCGGCCGAAGTGGCCGTGCGGTTAAAGGCGCTGCAGTCTGGAACCGCAAGACCGCTACGGTCGCAGGTTCGAATCCTGCCTCGGGCATGGATGTTTGTGATGTCCTTAGGTTAGTTAGGTTTAACTAGTTCTAAGTTCTAGGGGACTAATGACCTCAGCAGTTGAGTCCCATAGTGCTCAGAGCCATTTTTTTGTGATTAGCAGTTGTGATAAATAAGATACTTGAGGTATGCTCAAATACTGACATCTGTAGCACACTTCCCGCGAAAGGTTGAGAGGCTAGTTTGTATGTGGGTGTACAGTTTTGGGTCGTCACTATCGTTGACTCTACGGAATAAAGACATGGAATCTCATTGTGTCAGGAAATTCTAAGGTCTTCATGTATTTGTGAAAGTTCCTTGAAACATTTTCTGATGGAGCCATAATTAGAGCGAGTATTTCTGGTATCCTGAATATACCAGTCACCACTTATTCTGATACTGCACCTCGATTTCTCAGTTCTGCCGTTTCTGATTGTTTGTAAGAGGAAATGAAATAGGCTATCAGTATTTATGCCAGTCTTTACCAATAATACGTATAAGAGGCTGTAGGTATCGTCCACTACCGGACTTTAGACCCATACTGTTTTGTCAGGATGCAGACCGAGGACCTGTGTGGCGCCGTTAGACGCAATAAAACGGTATTCAAGATTTTGCCATTTATTATTCAGAATACAAGTTGTTACCCTGTCTTCTGTGACAACCGGTGGCTACGTAATCCGGAGAGGAATCCGCTAAATACAACAGCGGACTCACTGCTGCTGAGGACGCTGCGTCAACTCGGAGCTGAAGGCCATGTCACCCTGATGCGACAGACTGCCGCGCACTGGGGAGGCAGGCACGCCTCCTCAGTAGCGCTGCTTTCAGATGGCGTGTTTGATTCACACGCCGTTTCGGGGAATACTCAGTCCCTGCTCGACCACTGTCCGCATTGTCCCGTCAGGTGGACCACGGTATCGGATGCCACAATAATTGACGGAAAGTCATCGAGTAAAGCAGAAGTAATATCTGGCGTTCCCCAAAGGACAGTTATAGGCCCTCTGTTATTCCTGATCTACAAAAACAATTTACTAGACAATCTGAGCAGCCCTCTTAGATTGTTTGTAGATGGTGCTGTCGTTTATCGTCTTGTACAGTCATCAGATCATCAAAACGAATTGCAAAATGATTTAGACAAGACATCTGTACGGTGTAAAAAGTGGTATTGACTCTAAATAATGAAAAGTGTGAAGTCATCCACACGAATACTAAAAGGAATCCGCTAATTTTCAGTTACATGATAAATCACATTAATCTAAAGTCTGCAAACTCATCTAAATACTTACGGAATACAATTATGAATAACTGAATTTAGAACGATCTCATAGATAATGTTGTCGGAAAGAAAGCCAAAGACGGCGATTTATTCGTAGAAACCCTGGAAAATATAAGAGGACAACTAAAGAGACGGCTTACATTACACTTGTCCACCATTTTCTGGAGTATTGCTGTGCGGTGTGGGACCCATTTCAGATAGGACTGGCAGAGGGCACAGGTAAAAGTCCACAGAAGGGCAGTTCGGTTGTTTTACCGTGAAATAAGGGAGAGAGTGCTGTAGATATGATACACATATCGGTGTGACAGTCATTAAAACAAAGACATTTTTAGTTCCAGCAGGTCCCTCTCATGAAATTTCAATCACTTTCTCTTCAGAATGTAAACGTATTTTGTTAGCGTCTACCTACAAAGGGAGAAATGCTCGTTTGATAAAATAAGAGAAATCAGAGGTCACATAGTAAGATTTAAGTGTTTGTTTTCCCTACACAGTGATCGAAAATGGAACGGTAGAGAAGTAGCTTAAATGTGGCTCGATGAACCCTCTGCCGCGCACTTAATTGTGAATAGAAGAGTAATCATGTAGATGTAAACGTAGATGATGTCATGCTGAAAGCTGCACGCGGCCCGCCTGTACGGTAGACCGTCAGACTTGTGTTATGCTGTAGTTTCAGGGCAGCTTTTGTCGTGGACCGGAGCCGTATTTGGTAGACCCTTGGACCACCCATCAGTGCTGGCTGCTGTGCTGATTTCAGTACTATCTGCTGGAGTTCGTTATCTGTGGCTATGGATCGCTTATCTTCTCATAAGGCAGGAAATGTTAGGGCGACACGAGAACACTCTCACACACAAGACGTTACCAAACCAAACATAGCCACGGAGTCGAGGGCGAACAACTTGAACGCCATCGATCGTACTGAGTGAATGCCCTAGGTTAGCCAGTGTGGCGTATTCATGTCATCGAGGAGATGCTTCACTCTATGACGTCATTCGTAATGACCGATTCATTTCTACTCTATTCGATTCATCAGATCTCTTCAGTTCTACTACATTTTCTTAATGAATCTGCTATATTGTCTTTACTGCGTTGTCAGACTCCTGCTAGGCGTTGTTACGTCCTGCCTAAGGGCTGGCTCTGAGCACTATGCGACTGAACTTCTGAGGTCATCAGTCGCCTAGAACTTAGAACTACTTAAACCTAACTAACCTAAGGACATCACACACATCCATGCCCGAGGCAGGATTCGAACCTGCGACCGCAGCGGTCACTCGGCTCCAGACTGTAGCGCCTAGAACCACACGGCCACTCCGGCGGGCCCTGCCTAAGATGTCTTACATAATGTGACGATGGCAGTTCAGTCTGCACTCCTCTAAAGATTTTCTGCTGTGCTCGCTCGCAGTCTCGTTCAGGACTGTTGAGGTTTTTGTCTTCCAGACTGAGTAACATGCTGAAATATTTACCCTTCCCGGCTGGCGCCGATTGCTAACTCCACGTGATTAACACTGGCTATTCAAACTTAGAAAATTTCACTTTCCCGTTTCCGTAATAACATTTCTCGTAACAAGGCGATCAAAGTGTATCCGTTTGCATGTCACACTAACCCGTTGTCAACATGTCAGTGATTATCTACCCGCATCGGAGACACGTTGGGTTGCTTATACTCTGCAACAATACATCAAAACGGAAACCTCTTGATCGTCCCTTATAGCATGAAGCAGCCTGCTATAGTCAGCTGTTTAATCGCTACACATTGGTCGGTTCCGATATTGCTTGGATTACAAAACGAAGCAGGAGTGTAGTACTATGGAACATTTTCCCCCCATAAATGGGTATATGCACTGTTGACCATTAAAACTGCATCACCATGAGGTAATCATCATTCTTGGACATTTAAATATTTGTATTTCAGCCAAACGTAGATAGGAATCACGCCATCAACATCTTGAATGTAAGAAAAGTTTACACAACGTTTAAATACTGGTTAACATTTAAAGGTGATTTCTGTATGGGAAACACGCTGTGTAAACTTTCTAGAAAATCGTGATAAGCCATGTCTACGGAGAAACTTTCAGTGGCATGGGTCGATATTTGCCAGAGGCAGTATCCGGGCCTAGCAGGATTGAAGTTTGGATATGGAATCGATGTTTTCAGGAGAACCGCTGTCAACGTCTTGCAGGACCTCAAAGGCCCGAGAGGAGGAACACAATTTTCGCTCGGCTGTGCCGGATCATACAGTCACGACAAGTAACCAGACACAGGGTCTGCTGACGTCTGGACCATCATGCACTGTCAGATCCGCGATCACTGTTGCGGTTTCCGTTAGAGAGACAGCAGAGAGTGGCGCGCCGACAGTAGAGCAGAGGACGCAGGAGTGACACCGCGTCATATTTTCAGAAGAGTCCTTGTTCTAGATACTGTAGTAAGATGGACGTACCCATGTGTGAAGGACCACATTCATCTTCATCGTAAGCACTCAAGGACTCCGTACCTGGCGTGATGATACGCGGAACACTTCGGTACACAAAACTATCACCTCTGGTTCACATAGCTAATTATTTACATTATTTACACTGCAGGTGTTACGTTTCTGACATATTAAGGATGGTAACAGTGTTCTCTCTTGAAGGACTCTGTGACATTATCTCTCACCAAGAGTGCATGTTGGCAGTGCTATCATGACATACCACGATACGCTGGGTGTTGGACTGTTGCCCTGGCCACCATGTGCTCCACAGCTCGCCTTTGATAATTAAAAGATTCTCAGCACGAAGTGAAGCACAAATCAATTGAAATTTAAGTTGGTGAAAGAAGGTAAAGCAATCAGTAGTAACAAGAGTTTATTTTAAAAGATGTTGACTTTGGTCACTAAGTGACCCTCTTCAACGCTAGAGGTAATACGGGAACCAGTTAGAATACCGTCGCATACATGTTAACACCAAAGTACAATTACCTAAACTTCACTTGTAAGTAAATGGTAAGTAGCAGCAGATAAAGTTAATACATGCATTAATTTACAGTAACGCATTCTATATATGGAGTTGGTTATTCATATTATCACAAAAATGGCCGTTTTAAGGAAATACATTTTTTATCAATAAACAATACAAGCTACTATAACGGTGAGTGGCGTTGAAATAGTAAAAATTTATTATAGCCAGAGTGCTAGGATTGTGAATTACTTCGTGTGCGTAATTGCTATTCATATTGTATCAAAGAAGAACATGAATAGCAATTACGTACATGTCAGTAGCCACCTACACGAAGCAGTTCAAATTACTACCACTTTGAGTGTATAGAACTTTTACTCTTTTGGCATCACTCACCGCTGTAGTCGCTATTGTATATCAATAAAAATGCATCTCCCTAAAAGAGATATTTTTTATAATATAAATAATCAGCTACATATATAAAATGCTTTACTACAACATGATGCACATATAGAGGGCGCCATAGTCATGTAAGGCGTACACTGAGGCCAACTGTGAGGTAACTTACTGTAAAGACGGTATTAGGGCAGTTAGTGCGCGTAAAGTGTGTAGTCTAGAGGGACTAATTCAAATAACGGCTGAAATGTGTCAACTTTATCTGCTAGTATGTATCATCCACTTATTGTGAAATTTGTGCAACCGTACTTTGGTGTTAACATGTATGTCATTATATTGTAATTGGTTCCTGCATTACCTCTGGCAGTCAAGATGTCCACTCAATGATGAAAATCTATGTCTGGTACAATAAACACAAGCTGTGACTGCTTGCTGTACCTTCTTTGGCAAATAGAAATAAGTCCGGTCACTGAGCACTTTCAGTTTCCTGATGGGTTCAATTTTTTTTAATGTAAGTTATTTTATTTGCATCATTGCTTCCTCGATGTACAGATTGAAGAGTAGGGGCGAAAGGCTACAGCCTTGTCTTACACCCTTCTTCATATGAGCACTTCGTTCTTGATCGTCCACTCTTATTATTCCCTCTAGGTTGTTGTACATATTGTATATGACCCGTCTCTCCCTATAGCTTACCCCTACTTTTTTCAGAATCTCGAACAGCTTGCACCATTTTATATTGTCGAACGCTTTTTCCAGGTCGACAAATCCTATGAAAGTGTCTTGATTTTTCTTTAACCTTACTTCCATTAGTAGCCGTAACGTCAGAATTGCCTCTCTCGTCCCTTTACTTTTCCTGAAGCCAAACTGATCGTCACCTAGCGCATTCTCAATTTTCTTTTCCATTCTTCTGTATATTATTCTTGTAAGCAGCTTCGATGCATGAGCTGTTAAGCTGATTGTGCGATAATTCTCGCACTTGTCAGCTCTTGCCGTCTTCGGAATTGTGTAGATGATGCTTTTCCGAAAGTCAGATGGTATATCGCCAGACTCATATATTCTACACACCAACGTGAATAGTCGTTTTGTTGCCACTTCCCCCAATGATTTTAGAAATTCTGATGGAATGTTATCTATCCGTTCTGCCTTAATTGACCGTAAGTCCTCCAAAGCTCTTTTAAATTCCGATTCTAATACTGGATCCCCTATCTCTTCTAAATCGACTCCTGTTTCTTCTTCTATCACATCAGACAAATCTTCACCCTCATAGAGGCTTTCAATGTATTCTTTCCACCTATCTGCTCTCTCCTCTGCATTTAACAGTGGAATTCCCGTTGCACTCTTAATGTTACCCCCGTTGCTTTTAATGTCACCAAAGGTCGTTTTGACTTTCCTGTATGCTGAGTCTGTCCTTCCGACAATCATATCTTTTTCGATGTCTTCACATTTTTCCTGCAGCCATTTCGTCTTAGCTTCCCTGCACTTCCTATTTATTTCATTCCTCAGCGACTTGTATTTCTGTATTCCTGATTTTCCCGGAACATGTTTGTACTTCCTCCTTTCATCAATCAGCTGAAGTATTTCTTCTGTTACCCATGGTTTCTTCGCAGCTACCTTCTTTGTACCTATGTTTTCCTTCCCAACTTCTGTGATGGCCCTTTTTAGAGATGTCCATTCCTCTTCAACTGTAGTGCCTACTGCGCTATTCCTTATTGCTGTATCTATAGCGTTAGAGAACTTTAAACGTATCTCGTCATTCCTTAGTACTTCCGTATCCCACTTCTTTGTGTATTGATTCCTCCTGACTAATGTCTTGAACTCCAGCCTACTCTTCATCACTACTATATTGTGATCTGAGTCTATATCTGCTCCTGGGTACGCCTTACAATCCAGTATCTGATTTCGGAATCTGTGTCTGACCATGATGTAATCTAATTGAAATCTTCCCGTATCTCCCGGCCTTTTCCAAGTATACCTCCTCCTCTTGTGATTCTTGAACAGGGTATTCGCTATTACTAGCTGAAACTTGTTACAGAACTCAATTAGTCTTTCTCCTCTTTCATTCCTAGCCCCAAGCCCATATTCTCCTGTAACCTTTTCTTCTACTCCTTCCCCTACAACTACATTCCAGTCGCCCATGACTATTAGATTTTCGTCCCCTTTTACATACTGCATTACCCTTTCAATATCCTCATACACTTCCTCTATGTGTTCATCTTCAGCTTGCGACGTCGGCATGTATACCTGAACTATCGTTGTCGGTGTTGGTCTGCTGTCGATTCTGATTAGAACAACCCGGTCACTGAACTGTTCACGGTAAGACACCCTCTGCCCTACCTTCCTATTCATCACGAATCCTACACCTGTTATGCCCTTTTCTGCTGCTGTTGATATTACCCGATACTCATCTGACCAGAAATCCTTGTCTTCCTTCCACTTCACTTCACTGACCCCTACTATATCTAGATTGAGCCTTTGCATTTCCCTTTTCAGATTCTCTAGTTTCCCTACCACGTTCAAGCTTCTGACATTCCACGCCCCGATTCGTAGAACGTTATCCTTTCATAGATTATTCAATCTTTTTATTATGGTAACCTCCCCTTGGCAGTCCCCTCCCGGAGATCAGAATGGAGGACTATTCAGGAATCTTTCGCCAATGGAGTGATCATAATGACACTTCTTCAGTTACAGGCCACATGTCCTGTGGATACACGTTACGTGTCTTTAATGCAGTGGTTTCCATTGCCTTCTGCATCCTCATGTCGTTGATCATTACTGATTCTTGCGCCTTTAGGGGCAATTTCCTACCCCTTGGACAAGAGTGCCCAGATCATCTATCCGCTCCTCCGCCCTCTTTGACAAGGCCGTTGGCAGAATGACACTAACTTCTTATGCCGGAAGTCTTCGGCCACCAATGCTGATTATTTATCAAAATTTAGGGGTGGCGGGGATCGAACCCGGGACCGAAGACGTTTTGATTATGAATCAAAGACGCTACCTCTAGACCACGGGTTCATAAGGAATCCTTTAAAACATCAAATCTCCGACATTGCTTCGGCAGGATAAAACATCCTGCAGGAACGGAACCAACGACGGCTGAAGATAATCGTTCAGCGTGACAGAAGAGGGATCCTTCCACAAAATGCTGCAGATTTCAATGCTGGGCCATCAGCAAGTGTCAGCTTGCGAACCATTCAACGGAACGTCATCGATATGGGCTTTCGGAGCCGAAGGCTCACTCGTGTACCCTTGATGACTGCAAGACACAAAGCTTTAGGGCTCGCCTGGGCCCACATTGGACAGTTAATGACTGGAAACATGTTGCCTCGTCGGACGAGTCTCGTATGTCGAGCAGATGGACGTGTACGGGTATGGAGACAACCTTATGAATCCATGGATTCTGCATGTCAGCAGTGGACTGTTCAAGCTGGTGAAGGCTTTGTGATGGTGTGAGGCGTGTGTAGTTGGAGTGATATGTCTAGATACTACTGTGACAATGACATGTGCGTATGTATCCTGCATCCATTCATGTCCATTGTGCATTCCAATGGGCTCGGGCAATTCCAGCACGACAATGCAATACCTCACACTCCAGAATTGACACAGAGGCTCCAGGAACATTCTTCTGAGCTTAAACACTTCCGCTAGTCACCAAACTGTCCATACACGAACATTATTGAGCATATCTGGATGCCTTGCAACGTGCTGTTCAGAAGAGCTCCTACTCTTACGAATTTAAGGACAGCCCTGCAATATTCATCGTGTCAGTTTCCTCCAGCACTAATTCAGCCATTAGTCGAGTCCATGTACGTCGTGTTGCAACACTTCTGCGTGCCCAAGCGCAAGAAAGTCTTGGGACTGCTACGACTCATGTCAGTATTTGGCCCAGAAATATCTTAACGATCTGTATCAGTCATTGCTATTTAAAAAGTAATCATTATCAATTTCTTCGTTAGAACCAGGATCATCGTCAAGTCTGAATTAATCAAGCATTTTCGTAAGCTGTTCTTCAAAATTTGGATCGTCTGCAAGCAGAATACTCTACTAAAATAATATAAAATAAAAATTCAGATACTAGCCGGCATATATTATAACCGTTACACCATGGCATAAACTAATTGAAAAAATGTTAATGATTGAAATAGTTCCTGTAGTTGCACTTACCTTAAGCAATTCTGAACATGTAGACACAAATTCCCCTCAATATTAGTGTATAGCATTCAATACCGCTGAATCATATAACCGAATTTCGACAGTGCATGCGCACTGATCGACGACTTCGAAAGCTGGAAAGCTTCAATGAAGTAAGTAGTCTTGCGCGAAAAACCATAACAGACAACGAAATGACACCCATCGTGCTTCGTTAAAGTGACGAAGCTTGCGATCTACGGTTAAGGAATCGGAGGACCGTAACGAAAATGAAAATTACAAAAAGTTATAACCCAGTAATAGTCGACAATCTATTCAGAAAAAAGACCTCGCTTCACCGGATACTAATCCTAATGTAGTGATAATCCCTTTCGTAGGAAATCTTTCGAGCTAGCTAGCAGAACTTTTTAAGAAACAGGGGGTAGACGTTACTTTTGCTTCGGCCGACAGCCTACAGAACCATTATATTTACAATGAACAGCCGTATAGATATAAATTTTCTGATTCCGGGCTGTATAATATCAGTCGCAGTGTATGTGATGCGTCATATATAAGACAAACAGGTAGAATATTCAACACTAGATTTAATGAGCGTTTACAGAACAGAAAAGGGTTGGTGAAACACCATTCAGTGTTTGAGGAGCCCTTAAAATCTAGTGGCCATCAGCCGCCGACGTTAAGCAGTTTAAAAGTACTCCATTCAGCCGAAAAGAGGTGGAAATTGCAACACTCTCATGTGAACATAGTGCTACACTTCTTAATGTTTAGCAAGAGTCAGACATTTTATCGTTTAATGAGACATGTCATAAGGCCCTTCCCTTCACTTACAACTATATTTTCAATAATTTGTTGATCGTTGTGTAGGGAAGCAGCCTACTCACGCTGTAGTAAATTCACATCAGTTTCCATTGTGTGCCAGCCAGTCTGCTGTAACTAGCTCTGACGTCATAAATGTTTCGCAATACCTTAAAAATCAAGCAAATGACCTAAAACTTTTCTAGCATGTCAGGAATAATACTACATTAATGTGTGTTAAATATCAGTTCGATAACTTCAGCCATTTTCGAAATTTGGACGTTTTTCTGAAATAATCATTGGCGCAACAGAAAAGAGCTAGAGACTTCAAAATTTATATTTAGATTCATCTTTCAGAATGATTTAATAAAAACAGTACTTTGGATTTCACAAATTAAGATTTTAGTGGAAATTCATGATTTTGTGGTTTTCGTCTCAAAACTGAAGGAAGCAAGATAGATTAAGTAGGCTAATAAATAAGGCCAGGATGTTTAGATTTAAATAGGTTGGAGGTCCGCTATGACTATGAAGATGTGAAAAGTTTCTTTTGAATACCTATAAAATTATAGCGATAGCGGATCTCAAAAGGGCCAGTTCAGAACTCATCTACTGCATGCAGTGTAATTTAATTAATTCTCTCGCCCAAAATATTTAACTTAGCCACGTCAAAATTTTATTATCAATACTTACCTGCGTGCTGAATGCACGTTTAAATTAAGAGCTTCATCGGCCATCAGCAAAAGGAGCTATAAATTATTATGTAACTTGAAGTGGTGCATTACTAGCCCAGCGGCTAGTCGGAAGAGCCGATTTGATCAGGCGTTCCCTTAGCCGTCCGCACCGCGGCTTTATATATAAGAACGCTGCGCGAGGAAGGAAGGCCCCAGTTCTCTCCAGACGCTGAATGACACGCCATCTGTGTCGGGAGTCGCGTCGCATCAGTGTCACTGCTACAAACAGCCTCGGGTGCCGTATTAAGTTACTAGAGATACGCGGAACCATGAAAACATTTCAAGTGAAGTGTTAATTCTGGGATGATTTTCATTATCTAGCTTCAGTTTGCGTATTGTCGTATTTTCACGTGCCGTCGCGGGACAGACATTCTACCAAATATTTAGCGTGGCGTTTGATGAAATATTTTCATCAAATTATGGCGAGCATTCTTTTTAACATTTAATTCGGACATTTATAGTTGCATCAGCGCATTAGACTCTGAACTGCTCTGTTAGTTAGGTTGTAGGGATACTTGTGTTTTTTATCAGTGAATTTCAGAATATACTCAACTATTTTGGAAAACCGTTTTTGATTAGAAATCCCGGACAATCTCCTAATTCCTCAGAGCTATAACCTGCAGCTATAATGGTATCTCAAATGAAGTGGGCACTAGGATCTCTAATTACTGGCTCCACGTTTTGTTAAATCACTTTCTGGGTGCTAAAAAGTAAATAGAGAGCCAGTGTTGAGAACGGCGAAAGACAGCATTAACAACATTCTAAAAGCCAGAAACTGATTCAACATGCAAGTGTTTATACAGCAATCAGCAATTTAATTATTTTTACAAACTTATCCGCAGCCCCACATATGGTGCATCGGCCGGGAATCGATTAAGTGAAAGTGATTTTTTTTAACTATTCGGATTCGCGAGTGAAATGCGACACGCAACTGATTGTAGAACAGTGAATGTGTTACGTGTGCATGTGGACGACGCAATTGGATTAACAACTAATCTGAATTGACGGAGCTGGCACTGAGTCTAGCGGTGCTGCCGGCATCGCGAGAAGCCAGTCTCGCCGCACCGCAGTCGTCCGCTGGAGCAGCCGGCGCAGCGCCTGCAATTGCGGGCCACGCAAACACACAACAGCCGTCGGAGAGCCGTCTGCAGTTCAACGTGCCACGTCGCATCAGGAATCCTGGTACGCTGCGCCGGCAACGCCATATGTCGTGCAGAAGGAACTAAGTTAAGTGAAAAGCTGTTAAAAATTTTACTAACCTGCACTAAAAGACTGTCGGCGATGGAACCGCCAAATGAAACTGAGTTTAAACTTAAATTAGAACCTATGTCTGTTGAGGGAACTGTAAATTCAGACAACGTTTCATGTGTAAACATGCATGAAAGTAGTAATGTTAAAGTGAAAAATGAAGTATTGTCTCCTGACAGTAGTGTGCGAAGGGGCAATGATTCAATAATAGAGACCCCTGTAGTAAAGCGGAAAGTAGAAATTGTAAATTTATTGGATGATAGTTTCTCTGATGAATTAAAAATGAAACAGTCATCAGAGATGGTAGAGTTTAAGAAGGAGCAGTTAGATATGACTAATCAATCAGAAATTTCATTTAGTTTTGATGATTCTGGTGTTGGAGCTAGTTTTTCGTCACCTGAGTGTGATAAAAAGCCAGCTAGTGAGCAACCCAAAGATGCTGGGGCTGTTGATCTAAATGTTATATTACAAGCAATAGCTGCCAGTCAAACAAATTTTAATATGCGGTTTGAGGCAATGGACAATAAATTAGAATCCAATAATGCTGAATTAAAGTCTGAAATAAGTGAACAGGTCAAAAGCAGTAATGCTGAATTAAAGTCTGAAATAAGTGAACAGGTCAAAAACAGTAATGCTGAATTAAAGTCTGAGATTGTGGCCAGCCAAACAAATTTTAATAAACGATTGGAGGTAATGGACGATACCTTCAAGGCTGGTTGCAAAAGGTTGAAAGAGGATCTAGACAGTTTGAATTATAAAATTGATTACAATCATGAGGATATTAAGAAAAAGGTTGCTCAACAATTTTCTGAAATGTATAAAACAGTAAAATCCGAAGTTGCTGAGGTTCGCAAAGACTTCCAAATGGAAGATGCGAAGCTGGAGCACAAGTTAACAGAAAAGATCGAGGCGGAAGCTGAACTGTGCTCAGATAGATTTAAAGATGTTAATATAAAAGTAAACATATGTCAAGCAGAAGTAGAAGCAATCAAAACTGACACTACTCATATTGTGCAAAGAGTAGATGATGTTGAAATGAAAGTAGAAAATATCAGTACTAACATTGCTAACACTGAGAGTAAAGTAGCTTCAGTAACGTCTGGTAATGTTAATATACAACAAGTTGTAGCTGCAAACGCCGCTTTTATCGGGTGTCGGCAGTTCTTGCGGTTCGATCCAGACCAAAATATCCACCCGCTCGATTTCTGGAACGATTTTGAAGATGTGATTCCACCAACTTGGTCTGAACGAGAGAAAATCTCATTTATTAGAGGCCATTTAGCAGGTGACGCCATGCGTTGGTCAGCTGATGTTATGTTGAAGTGTAAAACATTAGCGTAGTTTAAAACAGCTTTCATTAATGAGTATTGGTCTAGTAATAAGCAAAATGAAGTGTTGAGAGAATTTTGGAGTGGAAAACGCTTCAATGCAGGCAAGGAATCTATTAAAGAATTTGCTAGGTCATGGATTTCACGTTTGTCACATTTGGACGAAAAGCTGAAACCTGAAATGATAATACTGGGTCTTGAAGCCAAACTGCCATGGTACTGGCAAACTAGAATTATATCTGCCCCTAGAGACAATCTTGATCGTTTCATTGAATATTTGGAACGTGTAGAACGTGTTGCTGCCAATGAGGAGCAAGCACGTAATAGCCGAAATGCCAATAATAATAGTAGTAATTTTAGGAACGAGCAAAATGGCAATGTAAACATCAGAACAGTAGGTGTTCGCCATCCTAAGAGAGGTAGGAATTGGGGAAATAATTATCAGAACCAACAATGGCGTCCCGGGATAATAATTTTGTTCCAAACAGAAATATGCAGGTAAACAACAGCGCGGAAAGCAATGCTATGCCAGCTAACTATAATGAAACTAAAGGAAACAGCAGTAGGCCGAGGCAGGAAAACTAGTTCCCGTCTATGAGGACACTGGCGCTCACCAGGCGGTTACTTTTCCTATGCCAGTAGTTAAGGGAATTGGTAAGACAGATCAGAATACTCAAACTGAACATGTGGATGAAGAGTCGGTAGCACCTAAGGATACAACAGAAATATTAGATCACTCACAGTATTTGATAGATACCGTGATAGAGACGCTTTCTAAGTGGGAAGAGAATGAGAAAGCGCAGCAGTGTAATGATAGGGAAGAGCTACAAAATATTGAATTGTCAGGTGAAGAAGGGGAAGTGCCTGTGCAGAATGTGGATAATGTACTAATAGATTTAGGACAGGAGATAAGTGAGAATGTAGAGGGTAGGCTGTTGAGGGTCAATGAACCCAGTAGCTGTGACCAGTTGTCACTTGAGAAGGAAACCGACGGTAATGGTGAAAGTGGTTTAGCTGTAACTAATGTTATGCCCGGTCTGGAGGCGCAGAATCGCTCAGACTATAGTAATTTGGGTCATGTTCAGCAAACTAAATGTAATGAAGTCGTGCGGTGTTTCGATTTGAAATTAATAGACCGACTGGAAAAGGCAGCTGAAAATGTAATTCAGGAAACCCCTACACACTGTGACCTAAATGTAATGAAGACAGATGTCGATCACTTTAGTTGGAGACAAATCCAAAAGGAACTACTAGATGAATTTGAGGAACCACCTGTACAACCTAGAATAAGCCACCCTATAATAATAGTGAATATGTTGGGTATCAATGTACGTTGTCTCTTAGACAGTGGAAGTGAGGTGAGTGCAATATCTCAGTCCTTCTTTGATGCATTACCTGGTAAAGACAAGCTTACAGTAATGAGGGTATCAGGACTAAGAATAATTGGTGCTACTGGCAAGGTTTAAAAAACGGTAAAGCAAGAAGCTTTACTGCCCTTTAACATTAATGGTAATTTAATTGATCATCCATGTTTAGTTGTAAACAATCTCGGTATTGAGGTTTTAATTGGCATAGATTTCTTGTCAAAATATCAGAGTGTTGTTGACTTTGAAAGAAGCCAGTTAAAAATGGTCTTGCCAATAACCGGAGTATGTATAGTACCTTTTCGTGATAAACATGTAGTAACTGATGATGAAACTTGGGAGCTGCCTATACGAGTTCTGAAAAATAGGAGGTATTGGGACGAAGGTGTTAATCTTAGTAACAATAAGCTGAACACAGAAGAAGAAGAAGAAGTAATTATTGTGGACGAAATAGAAGCTAAATTGCAGGAAATCGATAAGATTTCAGACAATCAAAAGGAAGAACTGAGACAGGTTCTAAAAAGGCATCATAAGGTATTTTCAGATCGACCTGGCATAGTCAAAGGTTATGAATGTCAATTAAAGGTGAAACCCGGCCAAGTGTTTTTCAGGAAGCCATACCAAATACATGTAGCTAGGAAGGAGGCGGTTCGAAAGGAGATACAGAGAATGCTGGAATGGGGTGTGATTGAGAAAGCGGTCAGTGAGTACAATAATCCTCTTGTTGTTGTACCAAAAGGAGACGGGAGTGTCAGATTGGTCTTGGACGCTCGTTGGTTGAATGAAATAGTGGTTAGGGAAAGTGATAGACCGCAGAACATGGACGAGTTATTGCAAAAATTCCGGGGAGTAAAATTCTTAACTTCTATGGACATCACGTGTGGATATTGGAATTTGCCACTGGCGGAAAGTTCAAGGAAGTACACAGCTTTCTTGTACGAAGGAGTCTGTTACCAATACCGTGTGGTACCTTTCGGACTTAATATCTCTGTTTGTGCCTTCGTACGTGTGATGTGCCATGTTTTAGGACCTGCTTTAAGTAATAAAATAACAGTCTACGTAGATGATCTGTTAATAGCAACTCCTACCTGGGAAGAACACATAGCTTTATTAGAGGAAGTGTTAGAGGCTATTGAGAGAGGTGGCATGAAGCTAAAGATTGAAAAGACAGAGTGCGTTAAAGAGGAAATAGGTTTCTTGGGATATAGGATAAGTGGAAAAGGCAAGCTAGCAGTCATTGAAAAATTAGAGGCTCCCAGAAACAAGAAGCAGTTGAGATCAATGTTCGGTCTTTTCGGCTTCTATAGGCGTTTTGTTAGTGATCAGGCTTTTAATGCTCCCTGTCTTCACCTCCTGCTGAAAAAGAATACCCCTTGGGTTTGGACAGCAGAATGTCAACAGGCGTTTGAGGTGCTTAAACAGTCTTTAATTAATAGTCCAATTTTGCATCATCCTGACTTTGAGAAACCATTCTGTATGTCTGTTGATGCTAGTGGCTATGGTATAGCTGTGGAGATATTCCAAAAAGAAATAGAGAACGAACAAGAAGTGCACAAGACTATAGCTTTCGCAAGTCGATCTTTACAGGCAGCAGAGAAAAATTATGGCATCTCAGAACTAGAAGCGTTGGCAATTGTATTTGGGGTACAGAAGTTTGAGCAGTATCTATTAGGTCACAAGATAATAGTGTACAGTGACCATAAGGCATTGACCTTCTTAAAGACCTGTAAATTGAGGAATGCTCGTTTGGTAAGATGGTCATTGTATCTCCAGCAGTTTGACCTTGAGGTTAAATATATTCAAGGGAAAAACAATCTGGTAGCTGATGGGTTATCTAGAAGTGCAGAGCTCTGTGATGACGCGGGAATTACAGCAACCGACCTAAATGAAGTTCGAATGTTTGCATTGCACGAAGTAAAGGAAGAAAGTGCATTAAAGAGAGAGATTAAGAACTTGAGACGTGAGCAGAATGCAGATGACCAACTGAAATTAGTGAAGAGCTATTTAGGAAATGCGAACTATCCTAAGGTTTCGCAATACTATTGTTTGTATAAAGGTATTCTGTTTAGAAGGAAAAAGGTAGGTGTTTCTGAGTGGAATTTGTGCTTTCCCTCACAACATGTAGACTTACTAATCGACTATGTACACCTGAGGTATGGGCACTACGGTGCAAAGAAGTGCATTGCTAAATTAAAAGAGAAGGTTGTGTTTGACAACATGTACCGCCGTGTGGCCAAGCGTCTAGCATCTTGTGTAGTGTGCCAGAGAGTCCGTGCTGCTAACACCAAAATACAAGGAGATATGCATTCAGTAGAGCCAACTGAAACCCTAGAATTACTGGCTTGTGATTTGTTTGGCCCTCTTCCTGTTTCGAGAGGTGGTTGCACCCATGTTTTTGTTATTGTGGATGGATTCAGTAAATATGTTAAGCTATACCCACTTAAAAGAGCAAATGCAAAAACATTGGTTGAAAAGTTGAAAAAAGATTTCTTCGTGAACGTTGGCGTTCCGAAGAATTTGCTGTCAGACAATGGGCCTCAATTTACTTCTGATAGATTTAAGGAATGTCTAGATAAGGCCGGCGTGAAACATCTGAAAATATCTGCGTATTTCCCCCAAGGAAATATGAGTGAACGTATTATGAGGGAATTGAATAGGCTTTGCAGAACTTATTGTGCTCGGAAACACTCACGTTGGGCAGAGCACATTAAGTATATTGAGAATGTAATTAACA
Source organism: Schistocerca americana (assembly GCF_021461395.2). NCBI lineage: Eukaryota > Metazoa > Arthropoda > Insecta > Orthoptera > Acrididae > Schistocerca > Schistocerca americana. Next base: position 231,425,920 of record NC_060123.1, read on the forward strand.
ACTTAAGACATGATGCAACTGGTTTTGCACCTTGCGAATTGATGTTTGGCCAAGAACTGCACAATGTGATTGCAGATATGGTAGAATTCCCTATTCTAACGCAAATATCCACAGACGAGAAGAAACTAAAAGCTAGGGCTAATATGAGAAAAAGAGCGTTGGAAAGGAAGAAGCGTCATGACGCAAAAGCTGTACCTACTAGCTTTGAAATAGGTCAATTACTCCTTGTCAAAACCAAAGAAAAATCAAAGAAAGTAAATGCAGAAACAAAGAAATTCATGTTCGTATACCAAGGGCCTTTCAGGATGAAACGTCCCCTTTGAACAATTCTACACGAGACTGTGCTTAACCTGACACACAATATTTTGTTTTTAGCGCAACGCAATCTGACTTTCAAAATTCCCTACTAAAGAATGGCCCTGACTAACATTAAACTATACCTTTCACAAATCACTTACCTCACAAAAATCTTCGCTGCTCAAGCTACTGCAATACAGCGAGCGCCACTACTGCCAGCTAAATAAAAGATTCAAACTACTGAAGGCACTAACTACTGATAGGGATAGTTAGCAAATGAAAGATATTAATAGAGAGCAAACAATGTATTTACCTTAATATCATCACAAGTCATAATATATATATCAGTTCATGACAAATTACAAAACTTCGCCATCTCTCTCCTCACATCCACCACTGCTGGCGGCTCACCTCCAACTGCGCAACGCTACGCGCTGTTAACATCCAGCTGCCGCTGCCCAACACTACAATGGCGAGTATTACAACAATGCAAAGCAGCCACAGACTGCCCACAGCACAGCCAGTGACTTTTATACAGAGGTGGCGTTACCAATAAAAAGACCTAAACGGCCTACTTACATAGAGAAAACATAAACAGCCTACTTACATAGCCCCCATGCTCCCCACAAAAAATTTTTACAAATGGTGTTGGGCACTGGCCAATACAGATTTGACAAAAATTTTTCACAATTACAGTAACAAAGATATAAAATGCACACACTTATTGATACATTGTTGGTCAAAAGCTAAAAATTTCTCACAGTCCATAAAGACAGTCCACATTGTTCATCACAGTGAAACTGCCGTTTCTTTTCTCAAAGTCTGAGCAGTAAAAGACAATGCACACAGAAGTAGTGGATTTCCATGCAGTCTTGAAGAAGTAGTGTTGTCCTTCCAATGGAAAGACGGTGCTGACTCTTGACATGCTGACAGGTAATGGGCCACAATGGAGCAAACCCACAGCAGAGTCATTCGAAGTTTTGAAGAATATTGGTAGGTAGGTCATCACAGAGCAGACCCACTGGAGTCCTGGTAGAGATTGTGGTATTGGTGGGCCACCAGAGGTGCAGACCCACTGTAGTCCTTGTAGAGATTACGGTATTGGTGGGCCATCGAAGGTGCAGACCCACTGTAGTCCTTGTAGAGACGGCCAGCAGCCATCTGTTGCGACTGTGCAGGTGCACAATCACCATTGAAGAGTCTTGCGGATAATATAGCAAGTCCATAAACCACCACTTGTGCACTCACAAAGTTTTTGAAATTGTCCTTAGAACCAGCAATGCTGTTATCCAGTCCCTTGCTGAATCATTAACACACGTGCAAACACTAACAGTCCCTACTTCTCACATATTGTCCGTATACTATGACCAACAGAAACGTGTGCAGTGAAATGGAACTTACAAGTTACTTAATTTGATGAACTGGTGTCTATACAACAATAAATTTACAACATGAAAATACAATTACAAAGGTACAAAATACATCATTAAAGAACATAACAATACAGATAACATTTGTAGTACAGGCTTTACAAAAGAATCGAACTAACATATACATCAGTGGAATTATGACATGAGTACATACATAAAAGATCACAATAACTTTTGAAACATCAACTTCACACATGAGCATTGAACAGAACAGAATTAATAATGTCTAACATCTTTACAAAGTAAATAACATATTATTAATGCCAATTATATTTGAGGATAACAGTATTCCTCATCATAGTGAATGTAGCTTAATATTAAAAGAGAAAAAAATTCTATGAAACTACACAGAGACAGGAAGAAAACAACTACACAAGGGTACACAAACACATAGTGGGATAACACCAATAGGAAAGGATAGGGTTCGTTTTCAGTGTAACATTTGGTACTGCAGTCCAACCCAAAACTTCATATATCTTTCCTCTTATTTCATCCTTTGTTTCCACCAAAAAAAATTCTATCTAAGCATGCTTTCTGTATTTATATGTTCACACATTTCTTACCTCAACATTTATTTCCAAGACAATTCTACCTAAGCCTGTTTTCTCAATGCATTTCTTCCAATTCATCGCAACTCATTCTCTTAGAGGCTACCCCCTCTTAAGCTAACTTAAATCTACTGAGCTCAGATGCTAAACTAAGGGACGAGGCAATGCAGCATCACATAACAAATTATCACAAACAGCAATGACAAAAAAATGCCTTTTGCAAAGCAAGCAGCAGCAAATCTAAATTAACAGATAAAATGCAAAATTACAACTAATATGAGCCAATGTGCAGCAACATGAAAAATCAATGAGTAGTAAAATTGGCTTAGCAGAGTAACACAAATTAAAGTTCAGTAGCACTATGCCTGGCAAACAGCAGCTTATATCTAAACATGACATAGCTCAAGCAGAAAAAATATTACAGTAAAAACAACAATGCAGATAAGGGAAATGTATATTCACATCTTAATATCTATGTAATTAAAGTGGTGCACCACAACAACTGATTGTAAAAAGAAATATTACCATGTACTTGAAAAGAAAATTATGTGTTACTGTTACTAGTTCCTTCTTATTGTTCTTTCCTTTCCAAGTGCTCCTTTTTTAAAGAATGTGGATCATAAAATAATTATTTAATAGATCTGTTGACAGAAAGTGTTCACATTAGCAAATGCATTTTATTTTATAAAAGCAATGCTGCAACACAGCTTGAAACCAGATATCAAATGAAATAAGCAATTACGCAAACCAAAGCATAAAAATATCATTCAATAGTCATGTGGCATTTCGTAAGTCAGTAGCTCTCAACTCTCGTAGAAAGACACTTGTCATAATCAGGTTTGCAGATGTAAGAATATTTCCCATCAGTTTATAAGCATTTCAGTAAATATCATAAATTACGAGCTCCACAGTATGCTTTCGACAAGGAAATGTCAATAGCGAGTATAATGGCCCCCCTTTTGTTTTGTTTTTTTTTTTTTTTTTTTTTACCTGTGCCGCTGTAAGGCTAATGCCTTTTTTTGTCGGGCGGCTGTCGCCCAGGTGGGTGCCCGCGACGCATTACGTGCAGGTGGCCACTTAACTTTCTTACGGAAATGTTTACGACAAGGGTCGCCATATGAAACGTCCCCTTTGAACAATTCTACACGAGACTGTGCTTAACCTGACACACAATATTTTGTTTTTAGCGCAACGCAATCTGACTTTCAAAATTCCCTACTAAAGAATGGCCCTGACTAACATTAAACTATACCTTTCACAAATCACTTACCTCACAAAAATCTTCGCTGCTCAAGCTACTGCAATACAGCGAGCGCCACTACTGCCAGCTAAATAAAAGATTCAAACTACTGAAGGCACTAACTACTGATAGGGATAGTTAGCAAATGAAAGATATTAATAGAGAGCAAACAATGCATTTACCTTAATATCATCACAAGTCATAATATATATATCAGTTCATGACAAATTACAAAACTTCGCCATCTCTCTCCTCACATCCACCACTGCTGGCGGCTCACCTCCAACTGCGCAACGCTACGCGCTGTTAACATCCAGCTGCCGCTGCCCAACACTACAATGGCGAGTATTACAACAATGCAAAGCAGCCACAGACTGCACACAGCACAGCCAGTGACTTTTATACAGAGGTGGCGTTACCAATAAAAAGACCTAAACGACCTACTTACATAGAGAAAACATAAACAGCCTACTTACAAGGATCATAGGAAAACCACATGCCAATGCATATAGGCTAGAGTACCCTAAAAGTAAGAAGCTATTAGGTCTCAGGAACGTGATCGACCTAAAGAAATTCATAGGTAGTGAATGAATGCTGTAGGGAGGAGGTTGTTCTGTAACCTCTACACAGTGTGGCAGCTGTGCAGTCCCAGCTGTGTGAGATCTTCTTTCCATTTCAGGTCTCACTCACTCTTCATCTTTCCTATCTACAAAAATTTCGACATCTTCTTCCAACATATAAAATTTTCCGTTATGACTATCAATACAGCATTAAACCAATGAATGCTGTAGGGAGGAGGTTGTTCTGTAACCTCTACACAGTGTGGCAGCTGTGCAGTCCCAGCTGTGTGAGATCTTCTTTCCTTTTCAGGTCTCACTCACTCTTCATCTTTTCTATCCACCTAAAATTTTTAACTCTTCTTTACAGCATTAAACCAATGAATGCTGTAGGGAGGAGGTTGTTCTGTAACCTCTACACAGTGTGGCAGCTGTGCAGTCCCAGCTGTGTGAGATCTTTTTTCCATTTCAGGTCTCACTCATTCTTCCTCTTTCCTGTCCTCAAAAATTTCTAACTCTTCTTTACAGCATTAAGCTAATGAATGCTGTAGGGAGGAGGTTGTTCTGTAACCTCTACACAGTGTGGCAGCTGTGCAGTCCCAGCTGTGTGAGATCTTCTTTCCATTTCAGGTCTCACTCACTCTTCATCTTTCCTACCTACAAAAATTTCGACCTCTTCTTTCCAGACATGAAAATTTTCTGTCATGGCTATCAAGCCATGAGTTCTGGAACCATTCTATCCACCGATTAGTGAAGAAAAATACCTAATGTGACAAACCTAATAGTGACGAACAATAGAGAAGTATGACGTAATGAAGATACAAATGTATTTGAGTAACAATTCTGTATAGTATCCTGGTAATATAATAAGTACAAAGTGTTGTTTTATTGGAAATGGTCCACCAACAGCAATTTAAAAAGATGTATGAATTCATGTACAAGCAAGATCTGAAGTGGTAGTGAAACCTAGTGTATGCATTAGAGCTAACTAAGAAATAGTAAGAAAGAGATTGCTTAGTGTTAGGAAAAATATGCAGATAAGTTGTAAGGATGAACTCACCTTGTGTAGCGAGGAAAGGCAGTGTAATAGAATTGAGCAGTGTTTGCGGTTGAGACGTGAAGGACACGTCCCTGAAGTATTTATAAGGTTGGAGCTGGCCATTATTTTAGTGTAGTGTGTGACAGGATACACCTACGCGTATTGAGGTTATGAGTTGGAGGCGTGAATGCGACCATAGGTACCCTTATGTTAGATGAGACAGAGCAGCTCATGGTGTCCTATAGGTTTAAGGAATTTAGCATTACGCTCGTCCATAATTACTTGATGCACTTTAGTGGTAGGTCTGAGAGAGACTACTGGAGGTTTCAGCGTCCGATCGAGTGGAAATGGATTGCCACGTGAGCAAACTAATCAGCTGCAATACACTATGAATATGAAATAAATGTGCTATCCTATGCTTTAAATATTAATAAAGTGAGTGTTAATAAGTACATACACTAGCAAAATAAATAAATAACATACTGACAGACGTGAAACATTATTTTAGCTCAGCATAAATACACTTCAGAGTAAGTAAGTACCTAATTGCAGATGTGGAACTGACAACAGCAGAGGACCAATAAGTGGATTTTGTAGTCAACTAAACGTAGTGTGTTTTGAACACTCACAACTGTACTATTACCAAAAGTTACTCACATGTACAAAGAAGCTGAGAAAACAACCACTAATCATACTCATACTATCTCTAAGAATAAGGTAATCAAAGATGAGTCAGTTAAGTGCTTAAAATGCAAATGTATTAGGAATGTACCGAGCATTGGTTCAGTGTTCCGGCCCAGAAATAATAAATTCAGATTAAATATGATTTATGATTGTATGCCTTAGGAGCAAAAATTTTCTCTAGTACGTGACTAACGGCGTTTTGAGCCATTTGTTTACCGATTTTATGACAATTAAATAACCGCGAGAGTGATATTGAAAAAATTCTGTTAACTTTGTTCCAACAAAATATCAAAGGATAAAATGTATATGTCCCCATTTCATTGTGACCCACCCATAGATATTAAGTGAACAGAGTCTGAGGCACCCTTTTTGTTTGTTCTACAGGACAAACCAGATATTGGCAACCTGGTAGCTGCGTGAAAGCGTGGAGTGACTTGGACACAACTCACAGTGACCCTCCCCTTTCCCCCATGTAATTTAGAGAGAACGTGAAGGACGCACACCATAGCAACTTCCCCTCCTCTACCCTTGTGAATGGAAGTGTAGGACGCCAGCCAAAGCAGCTACAACCACGTGTGTAAAAATTATTTGTGAACTTTTCTTTCAGGTTTAGAAAAGACTGCTAAGAGATAATCATTTGTTTATGTATCATGTTATTTTCGTTGAATATGTGTATGTAAAAATGTATTTAATGAATTTCATGGATCTAAAATAATTTTTCAATTTGTATGTGTTTGTTTGTCTAAGGCAATATGTATGCCAACATATTTCATTGACTCTGCTTAAAAATTTGAGTAATGACATTGTTTAAAAGGCAGTGAACATGCCTACAATTTAAATAATTAATGTAGGTAATCAGTTTTCTTTAATGTTTCTACAGGTTTATATTGCAATTTTGATTTTTCATAGGGAGTTAAACTGTACTCTTGCTTCCCTTTTTGTAATTAAATTTTTTTTTCATTCATTAATATTCATAAACAAAAAAGAATTTAAGTAGAGGGTGATGTAGGGAAGCAGCCTACTCACGCTGTAGTAAATTCACATCAGTTTCCATTGTGTGCCAGTCAGTCTGCTGTAACTAGCTCTGACGTCATAAATGTTGCGCAATACCTTAAAAATCAAGCAAATGACCTAAAACTTTTCTAGCATGTCAGGAATAATACTACATTAATGTGTGTTAAATATCAGTTCGATAACTTCAGCCATTTTCGAAATTTGGACGTTTTTCTGAAATAATCATTGGCGCAACAGAAAAGAGCTAGAGACTTCAAAATTTATATTTAGATTCATCTTTCAGAATGATTTAATAAAAACAGTACTTTGGATTTCACAAATTAAGATTTTAGTGGAAATTCATGATTTTGTGGTTTTCGTCTCAAAACTGAAGGAAGCAAGATAGATTAAGTAGGCTAATAAATAAGGCTAGGATGTTTAGATTTAAATAGGTTGGAGGTCCGCTATGACTATGAAGATGTGAAAAGTTTCTTTTGAATACCTATAAAATTATAGCGATAGCGGATCTCAAAAGGGCCAGTTCAGAGCTCATCTACTGCGTGCAGTGTAATTTAATTAATTCTCTCGCCCAAAATATTTAACTTAGCCACGTCAAAATTTTATTATCAATACTTACCTGCGTGCTGAATGCATGTTTAAATTAAGAGCTTCATCGGCCATCAGCAAAAGAAGCTATAAATTATTATGTAACTTGAAGTGGTGCGTTACTAGCCCAGCGGCTAGTCGGAAGAGCCGATTTGATCAGGCGTTCCCTTAGCCGTCCGCACCGCGGCTTTATATATAAGAATGCTGCGTGAGGAAGGAAGGCCCCAGTTCTCTCCAGACGCTGAATGACACACCATCTGCGTCGGGAGTCGCGTCGCATCAGTGTCACTGCTACAAACAGCCTCGGGTGCCGTATTAAGTTACTAGAGATACGCGGAACCATGAAAACATTTCAAGTGAAGTGTTAATTCTGGGATGATTTTCATTATCTAGCTTCAGTTTGCGTATTGTCGTATTTTCACGTGCCGTCGCGGGACAGACATTCTACCAAATATTTAGCGTGGCGTTTGATGAAATATTTTCATCAAATTATGGCGAGCATTCTTTTTAACATTTAATTCGGACATTTATAGTTGCATCAGCGCATTAGACTCTGAACTGCTCTGTTAGTTAGGTTGTAGGGATACTTGTGTTTTTTATCAGTGAATTTCAGAATATACTCAACTATTTTGGAAAACCGTTTTTGATTAGAAATCCCGGACAATCTCCTAATTCCTCAGAGCTATAACCTGCAGCTATAATGGTATCTCAAATGAAGTGGGCACTAGGATCTCTAATTACTGGCTCCACGTTTTGTTAAATCACTTTCTGGGTGCTAAAAAGTAAATAGAGAGCCAGTGTTGAGAACGGCGAAAGACAGCATTAACAACATTCTAAAAGCCAGAAACTGATTCAACATGCGAGTGTTTGTACAGCAATCAGCAATTTAATTATTTTTACAAACTTATCCTCCGCCCCACAGTTGTATTCTTTTTTTTCTTATCTAGACCTATTCAGTATGTACCACTGATTCTGGACCTTCCATTTTCGTGTTTTTGTATTGCACATAATGTTTTAATCCCATGATATCCAAGTAGGCACTAAAAGGTTAAATTTTTTATTGCTCTGTGTGAGCGTACAATACTATTGCGTGTTATTCGAGCGTGAATTTAGTAATGCAATGTTATAGTATTCTGCCCCCTCATACAGGCACCTAATTTTTTTAAAGCTTTTAAGATTTGTAAAAGTTTTATTGGAGTTTTGTAGTTGGTGTATTTGAATGTTCAAGGACGCTGCTTTTCAACGCTTTATCCATGTCTCACCTGCTGGTTAACTTCTAATATTACTATCGTTTACCATTGTAATGTTTACCTAGTATATACAATAGCATCGCTGTATTGCACGTGATTTTGATGGCCCATATTACTTGTTCAATAACTTAAATCTTCATTACATTTTAACTTAAATTTTAATGTAATTTAGTCATTCTCACTAAGTATAGATTAACCAGTCTCATATAAGCCGTTACTGTAGCTTACGTTCCTAGGGCCATCTATTGTGCTTTTGCTGTATTAGCGCGGCCATATGCGGCCACGCGCTGTTTAGTAATTCTATTGCCGCTGCCGGTTAGACCGTCCAGCTGTTTGACAACCAAGCTTACATGTACACGTGGCTCTTCGGGCGCTCTACTTGATGCTGTAGCAGTTCAAAGGTATCTGTAGTCCTTTGTTGATTTTCTGTATTAGATGGTCAGACCACTTTCCCGCTGTGGCCTGTGGGTTGAATTCCGAAATTTTCTGTGCAGGTTCCCACAGTTCGTTTTCGTTGTTTTGACGACCGTATTTTCATCCAGACGGTTTTATGTGTGTATGTGGTTGTTGTAGCAGGTCGCAATGAACTTCACTTGAGAGTTTTACGCGAGTGTTGTTCGCAGTTTTGCATTAAATGTTTAGCGCAGCTTAGCACCGTGCTTCATAATGTTTATAAGATAATTGTTTAATTAGTCTCCGTTTTCATTTTAGATAATCTGACGATGCCTGACCACGGCGAAACGCATTATCTTTAAATAAAAATAACTTTTCATACGTGAGGTTTTACTTTTAATATAATGCAAAAGACGTAGAAAGAAGCTTAGTTGGGAGAACACGCTGAAGAGCCAAAGAAATTGGTACACCTGGCTATATCGTCTAGCGCCCTGTCAGCACGCAGAAGTGTCGCAACTGAAGCAGTGCTGTCGGAAACTGACACTATGAATCCTGCAGGGCTGTCTATAAATACGTAAGAGCACGAGGGGGTGGAGATCTCTTCTGAACAGCACGATTCAAGGCATCCCAGATATGCTCAATAATGTTCATGCCTGTGGAGTTTGGTGTCCAGCGGAAGTGTTTCAACTCAGAAGAGTGTGCCTGGAGCCAATCTACAGCAATTCTGGACGTGTGGGGTGTCGCATTGTTCTGCTGGAATTGCCCAATTCCGTCGCAATGCGCAATGGATGTGAATAGATGAAGGTGATCAGGCAGGGTGCTTACGTACGCGTCACCTATCAGAGTCGTATCTACACGTATCAGGGGTCCCATATCACTCCAACTACACACGTCTCACACTATTACAGATCCTGCACGAGCCTGAACAGTCCCCTGCTGGCGTGCAGGGTCCATGGCTGCATGAGGTTGTCTCCATACCCGTACACGTCCAAGCGCTCGATACAATTTGGAAACAGACTCGTCTGACCAGGAAACGTGTTTCGAGTCATTAACAGTCCAATGTCGGTACTGATGGGCCCAGGTGAGAAGGAAGCTTTGTGTAGTGCAGTCATCAAAGGAACACAAGTGGGACTTCGTCTCTGAATGCCCATATCGATGATGTTTCGTTGAGTGGTTTGCACGCTGACACTTATTGAATGCCCAGCATTGAAATGTGCAGCAATTTGCCGAATACTTGCACTTCCGTCACGTTGAATGATTATCTTCAGTTGCCATTGGTCCCGTTCTTGTAGGATTTTTTTCCGGCTCAGCGATGTCGGAAATTTGAAATTTTATTCTATTCTTGATATTCACGATACACTCGTGAAATGATCGTACGGAAAAGGACCACTTCATTGCTATCTCGGAGATGCTGTGTCCCATCGCTCATGCATTGACTATAACACTACGTTCACTCTCACCTAAATCTAGATAAGCTCCCATTGTAGCAGCAGTAACCGATCTAACAACTGCATCAGACACTTGTTTTCTTATATAGGCGTTGCTGACCGCAGCGCCGTATTCTGCGTGTTTACATATCTCTGCATTTGAACACACGTGCCTCTACCAGTTTCTTCATACACTTCAGAGAGCATGAAGGTTTCTTTGGAGAGGTGTGGGTGGTATAGAACTGAGAGCAGAAGGTCATGTGATCGCTCCCTCCCACTTCCTCCAACCCTCAAACCCCTTCACCCCGCCCTACTCCAAGCAGAGACGTGATATAATGGCAGACAAGAAATTGTCGTACCCGTGACCAAACCGTGAACGAAGTTACCTAATATCGGCGAGGTCTGTCTAGCATGTCTTCAAGGAATGGTGTACCATTCGCAGCTATGTAGCACCGCATACGATCAGTAGTGATGCCAATATCCTAACTAACAGGGACTGGATCTTATCAACGCCAATCGATTTCTAATGCAACAGGAATAGCTGCTGTCAGGGAATGTAGGTCTATCCCAACCAGTTTTCAAGGGAAAACTGCGAAGGGATCTGCATGCAATGGACGTTTGGAGTCCAGCACCTCGCGTGAGGTCATACCTCACATGGGCACGTAGAACTGCAAGTCTTCAGTCGGCCAAACAGGACAGAAACTGGATAGTTGCTGACTGGAGACGCATGATGTGGTTCGACCAGTAGTGATTTATCCTCTTTTTAAATGATGCAGGTCGTCGAGGGCACCGTCCCTCAATTGAGCCATTTAATCCGCAGTGTGTGGTTGAGGCTGGAGGGAATTCGGTGACATGTGGGGAGTGTCTTTCGTACGATGACTTGGGTCACTGACGTCAGGATGCCGTGTACCTTGACTTCGGGGAGGCATCGGACAGACTAACACTGCAATTAAGAGAAAAAATAAAAGGTTATCGCGTATCGGACAAGATTTGAGACTGGATTCAAGATCTCCTTGCAGACAGAACATACCACGTCGCTCTTAATGAAACGTAATCGATACTTGTAAGCGCAATTTGCAAAGTATCTCAAGTAAGTGTGGTAGGACAGCCGCTGTTTACAACGTTTATCGATTATCCAGTAGAAAGTGTCGGAAGCTCTTTAAGAACGTTCGCAGATGATAGTAGGATCTATTATCTGTAAGCAGATAGCAACACCATAAGACAGTATCGACTTTCAGAATAATGCACAGAAGATTGATGAGTGGTGAAGCCTCTGGCAGCTGATCCCGAATGTAAATAAATGTAACAAATTCAGCTTTCATAGGGAAAGAAATCCACTATTGTACAACTACAATATTGTGACAACACATTCCTGGAAACAGTATCTACAGTAAAATATCCAGGAGTAAGTATCCAGAACGACCTTAAGTGGAATAACCATATAAAATTAATAGTAGGACAAGCAGACACCGGAAGAATCTTAAGGGAATGTAAACCATCGACGAAGGAAGAGGCTTATTAGCCATTTGTTCAACCGATTTGTGAGGATTTTTTATCAGTTTGGGACACTTACCAGGTGGGACTGTTAGAAGAGACAGAGCAGATCCAATGAAGAGCGGCGCGTTTCGTCACGGGATCGTTTAGTCGACGCGTGATCGTTATAGTAACGGTGATCAAACTGCGATGGCAAACGGTATAAGAGAGGCATTGTGCATCACGGACAAGTTTACTATTGGAGTTTCGAGAGAGTACTTTCCGGGAAGAGTGGGGTAACATATTGCTGCCTGCCACGTACATCTCGCGAAATGACCACTAGGAGAATATTCGGGAAATCACAGTTAGTACAGAGGCTCACGGAAAATCATTCTTCCCACGCGGCATTCACGAGTGGAACGAAGGAGGTGGTGGGTTTACAGTTGAAGGTACCATAAGTACCCTCCGCCCCACACCGTCAGGTGTCTTGCGGAATATTGATGTAGATTATGTAGATGCCCCATCATTCAGGTTACCGCGAACACAAACCAATATGTTTCACCATCCTCGGTTGCCAATTGTTGCCCTTTATTGTTGATTAACAAGCCATCTATACGCGTGTCTTCGAGATGATAACAGGCGATTCACAGTGCATCACATTTACGTTCCAGAGTTTGACGAACGCACTGGCACCCTATCGATCTTCGACTGTTTCCATAAATCAAGAAGTCATAAGTCCATATAAAATGTCGTAGATTGTTTGGAATGTTGCGGAAAGTATCAATCACCGTCCTGCAGTTCGGTAATCTCTTGCGTCTAATGAACAATGAGTAACTTCAGGTTGGTATGGCACTTACGGAGAAGCTTATGAAGTCTCTTCCTCTGTGAACTGAGGCCATTATCGACTATAGTGACGGTGTAACTGTTTTATGCCCGGTATGCTTTTAGAATTAAGAAACTGAAAGAATGAAAAAGGTCTGATAGCCGGTACAGTAAAAATAGAGACGAAAATGAAGAACGTAACTGAAGTTCTCGATCTCTGTCCGAACTGACTCGGGTTTGGCCCCGTGGAGAATTTCTGTGTTACTAAAATTTCGATAAACCAAAACGTCCGCAGTTTTTATAACGAAATCCACTGACCCTGTGTCCACTGGAAGGAACGAGTAGTGTGAGGTGTTATTCCACGTACCACGTTACGCAAAAGCGATTGATTAATGTTACTGGGGCAATATTTTACTAATAAGTTAATCATAACAGCCAGATGTACGGTAACAATCCACGTTTATTAACTGAAATAATGGTGCGATTAAACACGCACAGCCAAACTCTGTGGCCTAGCGGTTCTAGGCGCTTCAGTCTGGAACCGCGCTGCTGCTGATTCGAATCCTGCCTCGAGCATGGATGTGTGTGATGTCCTTAGGTTAGTTAGGTTCAAGTCTACGGGCCTGATGACCTCAGATGTTAAGTCCCATAGTGCTTAGAGTCATCTGAACCATTTGAAATACGCACACATACGTGCTGCGCTATGCTCCCAACGATAGCACAGCGCTCCCGGCACACGACTCAACTACCACTGACAATGCGAACTACGAACGTGTGTCGGTGTTATTGTTAACCGGTACATTTAAATGAAGGTGTAAGCTATTCAAAAGTGTGCTCGATTAACTGACTTCGAGATGTGGTAGCTCTGGAAACGTCACAAATTAATTTGAAATCTGTAACTCAAGATTTACTTCTTTGAGATCACTTTGAGGGGTGTGAAAGTGTGAGATGATTCCGAAGATACTATCCACGTTGTAAAGAAATTTTTGATTATAGAAGGGGCAGTCAAATGAAAACGAGACACTTGGAAAATAGTAAGTAAAATGTTTATTATTTGAAAAGTATTGGCCTTATCTATTAATATACTTATCCCACTGTGAAACAAGCCAGTCAGTAAATTAGTGGAAAAATGTTTGCAGTTGCCTACGAAACCATTAATGTGCCCAGGCGTGCACGTCTTCGTCCGAAGCAAATCGACGATCGCGAATGTCTTTCTTCAGGGCTCCAGAAATATGGTAATCGCATAAGGAGAGAACGGGACTGTATGGAGGATGTGGGCAGGCCCACATGTTGCCATGATCGTTTCGAGTAAGCGTCAAAGTTTCTATGGGAAGTCATTACACATCCTCCCTACAGCCTGTATCCATGCGATTTTCGTATTTTTAGAGCCCTGAAGAAAGACATTCATGGCCGCCGATGTGCTTCGGGCGAAGAGGTGCATGACTGCGTACGATCACGTTTCCGTAGGCAGCTGCAAACATTCTTCTTGAAGGCATTAACTGGCATGTCTCACAACGGGGTAAACGTACAGGGTGACAATTACTGAACTACATGAAAAAGAAACGTATATTAGTTACAAACTACCACGTGTACATACTTTATTCAACACGTAAACGTCACTACAGATATTTGGATTTAGGTCACGACATGTTCGATATACCTGCCGTCATTGACGATGATGTGGCGCAGACGAATAGCGTAATTCAGCATGCCCCGCCGAAGTGTCGGAACATCGATGCTGTCAATGACCTCCTGAATGGCTGTTTTTAGCTCATCAATTGTATTGGGTTCATTGCTGTAGCCTTGCCTTTAATTTATCCATGCAAAAAGGAGTCGCATGTGTTCAGATACGGAGAATATGGCGGCCAGTCGAGGCTCTTGCCAGTGGCCCCTGGGTACCCTAGAGCCAGAATGCGGTCCCCAAAGTGCTCCTCCAGGACATCAAAAACTCTCCTGCTTCGATGGGGTCGAGCTCTGTCTTGCATGAAACACATCCTGTCGAAATCAGGGTCACTTTCGACAATCATCTTCCAAAACATTCAAGTTGCTTTCGGTAGTCACCGTGCCATCAAGGAATATCGCACCGATTATCCCGTCACTGGACATTGCACACCACACAGTCACCCGTTGAGGGAGAAGAAACTTCTCGGTCGCGAAAAGCGGACTCTCAGTCCCCCAAATGCACCAATTTTGCTTTTTGACGTACCAATGCAAATGAAAGTTTGCTTTGTCTCTGAGCCAAACTACACAGCGCATACTAATTCCCATCATGCGCCGCGGCCAACCATGCAGTTTGAATGTTCTAACGCAAACCGTTCAGAGGTTATGACGATTTTTATTTCATATAGTTCTGTAATTGTCAACCTGTATTAGTAATAATGGCGATTACATTTGAAATAACAAACACTTTACTCATTTTTCCCCCCACTGTCATTTAAATGCCTCTTATGTAATGAGAGGCTCGGTCGGTGTTCTAGCTCGACTGTCGCCAACCTAAGAAGAAGAACTTAATGCTGTGTTCCGTCGTTACTTCGGAATCCGGATTTAGCCATTCAAGTGTTACGAAGCTACAACGAGATCAGAGAGCACAAATAGACTTAACAGAAGCGCAGGATGAAGAGATTGCTGACTAATCTGTAATCTTAAATTGCTGGAACGAAGTTCTACAGTTGAAGTAGGGGCCGTGTCTTGTTTATCTTCGTGCAGTCATAAGCATTAACCAACTTGAGCTTTTATCGTAGTATAAGAAAACGTGCAGCTTATGCACGTTGTATATTACACGTGTTCCCACAACTGCCTCTGACAATGTCACCTCTCATGTGTGTACGGCTGACAGCGTTATCCCTTGCTTTTAAAGTTCATGCACAATGACACCTTCATCTTCGTAAGGCAGCCAGTACCTGTCAGGGATTTGAGTTCTGCACTGCACACGGTAACTAAAACTTGCACATAAGAGTTTCCACATATTCAGGGTACTTATGAAGTCAGTGAAACATCTAGTAAAAGAAAAGTACCGATATATCGCCCAGAACAACGTAATTAATATTACATGCATAGTAAACCAAAATCTCAGCTACATTCAAAGACTTTCCATTAAGATGTTATTTTCTAGTGCTATAAACTTATTTTTGTCCATGACTATTACCAGTCTATCTGCAAACAGTGTTGTTAGCGCATGTATCTAGTGCATGTTTACTTGCGACTGGTAACAGTTTTTTATATATCTGTCGTAGTACCTATTTCCATAACATATCGTCAATGTTGTCGCTGTATAATACTTTCTCTTGTTGTGTATCGTAGGTGTAGCGCAGACGATATTGTTATTCGCTAAATATTCTATGTTTAAGCAGTGGAATTTATTGCTGAACAATATTCGATAACACCTATTTAATATTTGCTTTTTTGATAGCTTCAATTGATGCGTAAGTCAACGATGTTGTGTGTTTCAGTAGGTGGCTTATTCATCTATGGAATTCTGTGTGGTAACAGTCAAATATTTGGCACTAAATAACGAGTGGGTCAGGAAATCAAGGATAAATTGGCACAGGAAAATCTTTTGAATGAAAATACGTATGCGGCTTACTTGTGTCTCAGGACAGCACCAGTCAACAGATTTTTCACCAGTTGTCCAGATTTATAAATAGATATGTGTGTTATACCAATGAACATGCACATCTAACACATAAAAATAAAATGCAACATGTACTGCTCATACAGTACCCTATAACTAAATCGGAACAGGCGTGTGCATAACCTTTCCAATTCCATGCAAGAACATCAAATCTAACATATATCAACCTCACGATTGACGAGAAAGCTTACTTGATAAGGGCTTAAAATATAATTGAAAACCTAAACCAAACATGAAATGATTGACCATTCGTCTTACTGCA
Source organism: Schistocerca americana (assembly GCF_021461395.2). Taxonomy (NCBI): domain Eukaryota; kingdom Metazoa; phylum Arthropoda; class Insecta; order Orthoptera; family Acrididae; genus Schistocerca; species Schistocerca americana. The sequence continues at coordinate 231,442,572 of NC_060123.1, forward strand.
ACCAAGGTCGCAACTGACGCAGCAAAATTAAGACCCAGACAAAAAATGAAAAACAGTACGAGCATCACACAGTATAGAAAAAAAATTAACACACAACCGTCGATACAAAAAAAGGTGAAAAATTAGATCACTCTACACACTAGAGCAAAAACCAAAGCTCATCACAAACCATGCATCGGAATTAAAGCAGAAAAGAAACAAGTTTACTGATAATAAATCGCAATGACTGTATAAATAAAGTAGTACTCAAACCAGTATTAAACCAGAATTGCTTTGAAATCTGTAATGCACAATACACACAAAAGGATAGAGTAGCCATCGATGTATCACAGCTGGCACCATAGATATCATATTTCGAAATAGAGTGGAACAAAAATTTTTAGAAACACAGACACACTTGCAGAGAAAGTTGAATATTTTTCTTGTTATGTAGATGACACCCTGCTACTAATAGATGATTCCGGCACAGACATTCAACAGATGCCCAAAATAATTTCTCATATACGACAAGACCACACACTCAATGTATCATCTGATGGAACCATTTTAACCACTGTAGGTCGTCAGTTTCATCCTTTTAATGTACCATGCATATGCATCACATTACTGGCCAGTTTAAGCCTTAGGCCTTTATCAGATGTCTGCAATATAATGCCAAAACTACAGTAAAGAGGTAAGAAATATTAGTGGAGCACATTACAAATGCTTATTACGATTGTTGTTTAAATTACTTACACGATACTAACGTTATGTGTGTCACATTTTAAAAAATCGTGTTATCTGGAGCTACACGCGTCGAATGTTAGTGATATGGTCTTGCACATACCAGTCAGCTTACAGGAACAGCTATCATAACAGGTCATGTAGGAAAAAACCTTATTGACAGGTAGCTTACTAGCCCTTGCACGTTCGTTTAGCAGAATACCGTTTACTTTCCCGCACGCACACACAACTGTTACAAATCACAGGGAACATGCAGTGGCACAATATTATTTTCCCTCATTACTGTAGTAAAACAGTTCTTACATTTGATCAATGTCTCATTTCAAATCGGACTGCGAGCTTATAATTATGCACAACACTGTTGAAGTTGTTAACGGTACTGTCAAATAACAAAATGATGTACATTTGTTGCTGTGTGTAAAAAATCGTTTTTCTGGCTATCATTTTCACTGAAGTGGTCTCACGTGTTTGTTTTCTTATAATAATCTATTAAAACTTATAATTTTCGTCATTAGTAAAATTACAAATCCACTTCTTTGCAGAGGTACGACACTGCTCTGAAGACACAACCCAGATTTCATGGCAATAATATCAGTCACTCTTATTAATTAAGTCACATAATGATGCTCCACTTTATGCATACAAGCACTTTATGAATACAAGCATAGAGGCTATTTTCAATGACGGCGTATAAAACTAAAGCCATTTAAAAAGGAACAATAAGACCACATAGCACCATTCCAACGATAACGGAAGTTTAATTATGTCTAGAATGATTATAAGTGTTGTCAAAGTCCATCAAAGGTTGATAAGAACTAACGACATATAGGCGAGACTGTCATCATATGTCTGGCGATGATTTTGTCTTTGCAAAATGACAAGTCTTAGCATGTATTTTGGTTGGTGCATGTTTCCATCCAACATAACATGCTGAATCCTCACTACGAAAAAATCCTCACTCTAAACTAAAATTTTGCTTGATATCCCATATAATCTTACTTTTAATGGTAAGGATAGATGTAGTACTGAATCAAAAGCTCTCGGAAAATCGAGAAATAGTGCATCTACCTGACTACCTTCATCCATGGCTTTCGGATGTCATGTGACAAAAGTACGGTTTGAGTTTCACTTGATTGATGTTTTCGGAATCCATGGTGGTTGGAATGGTAGACATTCTGTTTCAGATGTATTACGTGTGAGCTCAGAGTATGTTAAGAGATTCTACAAGAAATGGATGTCAAGCATATTGGACGACAATTTCATGAATCACTTACGCTACTCTTCCTGTAGACGAATGCGACCTGTGCATTCTTCAAGTACTGCGCACGGCTGTTTGTTCGAGGGATCTACGGTGGACTGTAATTAAAACAGGGTGTAGCCGCAAATTGGGGGTAGTATGCTTGGGTATCCTCACGGCTCGCGAACTTCGTACTGTGGTAGCGAGTTCAACTGTTTCTATACACTACTGACACTAACAAGATAATCTTTGCAGTGCTATGAGTATTTAATCTGTTACTTAGTATGGCCTTTTACGTGACAGATATAATCTCATCAGAAATTATTGTAATGAATTCATTTTGTATGTTCTTACTTAAGTAAGTTACGTATCTTCCAGGCTTAGCCGCACGATTAATGTGTTCATTTATTACGGGGTCGAACTAGGCCCTTAATTTTACTAGCCGTAAGAAGTTTCCAGAACCAGGATTTCCCAATATTTATTGGTTGCCTCTTAATGAAATATTATTTTCGACAGGAAAACATTCTATGGAAAATAGCCTTAACGAAACAGATCTTTGCCTCTTTTCTTCCTAGTTAATTTGATCTTGAGCTGCCTGACCCATTGTTTTTGAGTTTTTAATTCTGTGCAAAAACTCTTTCCACGAGCGCATTTCAGTAATACGGTTGCGGAACATTTCATGGCAAGATAGAATTTTTAATAAACTTTGCCAGTCTCTTAGACCACTTCTTATGAGAAAGCCAGCACTCGTATTGAACAACTTGCAACAAAAAAAATACACAGCATTTTTTTTGTTCGAGAATACACAAGCCACGTTCGCCTAACTTTTTCGTCAATTGAAGGATGAACGAAGCAATTAAAAACAGTAAAAGCTATCAGAGAGGTACATGAACTATTCACGAACAATTGCCAAAAATATTTTTCACCTAATGAATATCTTGCTGTTGACAAATAGCCTTTGGCATTTAGAGGAAACTTCCAGTTCAGGCAATATATTCCTAGCAAACTAGCAAAGTATGGGTTAAAAGTGTTTGCTCTGGTTGATGTAAAAACAGGTTACACTTTGAATTTAGAACCGTACGTCTGTAAGCAACAAGAGAGACCACGTAATGTCAGTAATTCAGCTGAAGATATTGTTCTTCGAATGGTCACTCTTTCAAACGTTAGAATATATTATACTATGTTCAAATATTAAATGTATTGTATTTAGATTTAATAAAAAGTCATAAAACCAGTCATAAAGGCAGTTCAAAGTGTACAAATAGACCGCTTGCTTTGTGGATGACACCAGTTATCCGCGCGAGTGACAATGTCACGAATTTTCGCGCGAGTAACGGAGGGTTAATTTACAATCACGTATTCCATGCAGAGTGATTAATGGAAGTACAGACATACTCTTAAGAGCAGTTGGCTGCGTCGCACCTAGGTATGTATGATAGACACTTTATCATCATGTGCGAAGGTAGGATTTTGTATGGATGCGCATTATTTTGAAAACAAAGAGCCGACTTATATTTCAGAGTGTCTCATGGTAAAATAGTGTATTTTGCGACAATGTAATTTAATCGTAACATGGTACAACAATGTAGAGCTAAAAGAGCAACTTGATAAGCGTTGAAACAGTCCGCAGCGTTAGTTTGCTATCATATCTTGGATCCATACAATGCGAACATCTTCTAGAATCTCTTTTCAAGCCGTAGTTGGATGCCACCTTTAGGCATAAGTATAATGGACCTAGGGTTGTACTCGAGGTTCGTCACCGTTTTGTCCGTGGTCCGCACATTGTGCCTCGACAACAGGTAAGCGAGTCCCACCTTGACTTGCAACAGACCGAGTCTCATACCTGAAATAGAAAGACAAGAAACGTAAGGAGCCTGTGCATTAGGCAAGGCAACAGAGTGATTGATAAATCTCTATGTTATTGAAAATTGAAAAAAAGATAACGAGAGAGTTTTTTGTTCCGTTGCACCTCTGTGTTCATGATACGTGTCACTGGGTATTTACAAATGTTTAGAAAGACAATTGGACATATATCAAACATTTGAAAATAAAACTGATGAAATGAAAACAACTAAGTCAATGACATCAATAATAATAAAAAAAATTCAACGTATACATTTACTTCATTTTAAAAGGCTTCGTAATTTCTCAAAGAATGGGGAAGGCGAAGCTTGTGCTTTTCCTATCTGTCGTATAGGAATGCAGCAGTCTAACGTTCTCGACAAACAGGTGGTATTTCTAGGGGTGAACACCTCGTCGTTTTCAAGGTAAGAATCCAACGAGAGATCGCTGTTTATGCGTATGTGCTGTGAAAACGATGCAGTGTTCAGCTACCGAAATACTGGCAGTCTCGAAGACGTTATATGACTGCAGTTACCTAAGTTAACTTAATAAGGAAGAAAATGTAGGCCTTGGTCATCATCGGAAACTGCAGCCTATGGAATAAAAGTTTGACGAATACAGGATGTTTTGCAGAGAACAATAAATATATTACAAAGTGGTTCTACAGACAAAGTCGAAAGAAACATGCGTCCAGCTTTTACTCGTAGCAGAGATACAACTGTTAGAACACAACTCACACAAATACGCACAGAAGGCACTAGGTCATTAGAGGCAAGTGATGTAGTTCACAACTGATATTTTTAACCCATCTGCAACTTCAGTGCAGTTTCTAATCCTCACGACAACACCACGTGTTGTTTTTCTGAGTTCGTCTTGGCGTTTATTTACAAAGGGAGCACTACTCATGATCCGTACAATTAGTTCGTCTAATGTGTTTGTATCCTCAGACTTAGCATTCCAACTATTCTCATAGGCATAAAGTGCTGGAATATTGTTGGTCAAGGAACTTGATCATTTCTATCGATCTACGGTTACGCAGGAGGCCCAGTTAGCTGATTGTCTCTCATGATACAACAAACATTTACCGAGAAGCGTTGTTCAAAATGTCTGGGCCACGGCATGTGAGCTTTAGTCGCATCACCGATGTTGATAGCATCACGAGTAAAAATGGCTTCAGCAGCAAACAATATAAATGGCAGTACTCGGAGATCTTGAATTAGCCAACAACAAAATTCCAATCGTCTACCTTCATCTCTTTCACCGAGAGGTGGAATCTGCTACAAATGATAAGGACAGAGGCCGTGCATACGCAGTGTCCGCCATATGTTTGTATGTGGAACACCGCTGTGTATAGAAATTCTGCGTTGGCTTGTTGAAGGATTGCGTTCTACCAGCTGAATAATTAATGAAATGTATTGGCAGTTGCGAATATGGACAACCATCAGCTTTATAACAGAATGAAGACAATGAAAATTTGTATCAGATCGACACTCAAACCCGGATTTCTCGCTCATCGCAAGCGGTCGCCTGTCCGATCACGACTCACGGCCAGACCCAATGCATAAATACAACATCAGCATACATCACATTTGTAAATACGTGCAGCATTAATTGGACAACAAATCATACTCACAAAACAATTCAAAAATTCAGTTGTGTAAGCTCAAGCACAACTTCACCTCAGCTTAAAAATTAAAATTAAAATCTTAAAAGAAAACCGCTGCAACTTGAATACCGACCCACGAAATGAAAACTTATCTCTGTAGCCAGTTGTATCTCAGTAAGCAATTCAGCTAGACACATGTCACATGGAATATTGTATTCAAATTAGTCTAGGCTACCAGCTTCTAAAATGTTTAGAGTTCCTCCTGAAACTCCCTGTATAGCAGATCATGGTGGCTAGAGTAAGTAAACAATATAAATTCATGTTTTCCTTATATTCTATAAGTTACAGTTAACATAAAACTGACAGCAGACTTTTCGATTTATTTCAGTGTTCCATAATTCTCATAATATCGGTACCTGTACCTTAAGTACAAATTATCATACGTAATAAACATTATATTCTTACTTTTCATATTACTAATTTACAATTCACTAACCATCATCATAATTAGCAGCAGCATCAAACTGACACACAGTGTGGCATACTGGTTTGCCCTGGACTACTTCAAGCCTTACAGTCTTCACACACAGGCCTCTACACATTTGTATCAATGCAGTCTGCCCACCTTACATCAGGTCGCGATACCTGTCTTCTCACATGTCCTGGAAGCCATCTAAAGCGTCCGTGGCCCATCTGCCAGCCGGCAGCCGTATTACTAGCACTGTTACTACCTATCGCTGACCGTTTTCTTCATTTTACTGTCTCCAAGTAATCTGAAACAGGAATCGCTCCGTTGCTAGCTGAGAATCACTCGATTTTCTAATGGTTTCCCAAGATAAACTGGAAGATTATTTTTGAAAATTTTATTTAGTTTACAGGAAGCTCCTCCCTCGGATCAGTTTTTACACTTCAGCTCTTTCTTGGCTGTGCATCCAGCCATCTTCCTCAACATCGATAGATACACTAACACAAAAGCTGCATTGTTAAGTTGCACCATCTTCTTTCCGATATGCCGGCTACGCGTTATTTATCTTTTATTATAACTGATTTTACGAACACTTTTAAATTTAATTGATTGAGTTTTTCAATAATTAATGCACTAGAAACAAACATCGCAATTTCATTAGAAAAATTACGGTGGATCAGTTACGTTCCATTTATCCAAACACCTTATTTTCCAGTTTAAGGATAAGAAAACTTACTCTAGCGCTGTATCCTAGGAATATTTCGTGGCGACTTGACCGACTAAACCCTTCTCGGCTTACAAGCGGCGTCATTTCGAAACGACTGGCTTGTAAACCGAGAAGAGCAGATTTATTCTAGCGCTGCTGATAATTTTGGTGATATTGCATCTCCCTGTTAGCTACTCCCTTAGTTTTGAACTTCCCATCATTCTACTGAAGTCTAATAGAAATTGTTGCCTTAATGCATATACCCTTCAACAAGATGACATACCTAATGTCCAAAATTAAAGCAACAAACGGAAATTTTGCAAGGTTGCGTTTTTTTTCCGCAAGACAGGTGATAGTAAAATAAAAACAACGTAAAGAATACAGAACGTAATCAACTGCAACATACGTAACTGTAGACAAAAATGTTCTTCTTTTTTGTTTTTCAACTTACACATTCTGACAACTGGTTAATTTGATCAGTATGGCGTGTGACCACCTGTGGCACCAGTAAAGGCTTGACAACGACGGGACATGTTGTGAATGATGTCATCGATCCTATGTTGAGGCAATAATGCCCATTCTTCCCGCATAGCTGCTCACAAGTGTTGGACAGTGGTTGGTGGATGCTGATGTGATGCAAACCGTATCCCTAGTGCATCCCAGGCATGCCCTGTGGGATTCAAATCGGGAGAGCGAGCAGGCCACACTATGCCTGCAATATCTTCCGTTTTATGAGGTCGAGCATTACCTCCATCAGTACGAAGTCTGAACGCACAGCATCTTGGAACACCTGGTCATGAAATCCCAAGATCTCCTCACGGTAGCTGCATCAGTTAAACCTTGCCAATTCACCCGTAAAATTTGGAGAGGTGTTGGAGTGGTCAACAAAATCTCTGCCCACACCATTAGGGATACTCCTCGATATCGGTCTCTTTCCACAATGTTTGGGTCCCGATATCGTGTTCCATGTGCCCTAGAGATGCGAATGCTTCTAGAATCACTCTCCAGACCAAATCGGGACTCATCAGTGAAAAGGACATTGGCCCACCTTCCGACCTTCCAGGTTGCATGTTGACGGCTCCACTCTAGACAGGCGCTGCAGAGGTAAGACAGCTGTCTCCAACAATAAAGGCCACCCTGTTGGAGCCTTCTGTACAGTGTTTACCTCAATACAACATGTCCAGGAGACGCTGCGAGGTCAGATGCAAGTTGCAGTGCAGTAGTAAGGGGGTACCGTAGTGCCCTTACAGCCAAATTACGTTCCACTCTTTCTGATGTCACACGTGGTCGGCCCTGTCCTGGTCTCCGAGGTACAGTTTCGGTATCTATAAACTGTCGCCTCATCAGAGAAACAACAGAACGATTCACAAAAAACAATTGGGCCACATAAGTTTGCCACTCTCCTGCTTCCGTTCTTCCTATTGCCCTCCTCAGCAGAGAGTCAGTAGGCGTCTTCTCTCTGCCATACTGTACCGTCTGTGACTGTGTACACAGCAATTGTGGATGTGGCACTACCCTGCTTACACCACCCCTTTTGGTAGGTGTCCTGACGTCATTGGTGGCATCGTTGCCCGTTGATCGGAGTGCCATATTCCGTCCAGAACACGATCGTAACGACATATGTTGACAGTTTTAATGGTTATGTTGTGAATTAGACACAGGAAATAGTAGTGCGTTGTTTTAATTTTGGACACCAGTGTAGTTTGAGTCAACGTCTTGTCTATCAAGGGCTCTTAGTAGAGTTTTTATTGAATGCGAGTCAAATACTTTTTCGAAAAATGGTTCAAATGGCTCTAAGCACCGTGGGACTTAACATCTGTGGTCATCAGTCCCCTAGACTTAGACCTACTTAAACCTAACTAACCTAAGGACATTACACACATCCATGTCCGAGGCAGGATTCGAACCTGCGACCGTAGCAGCAGGGCGGATCCAGACTGTAGCGCCTAGAACCGCTCGGCCACTCCGGCCGGCCGCCGATGGTCACATCGCCGTTTCGATCAATCAATGGACCACCCTGTATACTGTGAAAAATAATGCTGCTATAACGCTTCCTTGGAGCACATGTAAATTTACTTTTGTCTCTGAAAACTTCTCTCCATCGAAAATGACATGCTGAGTTCTCTTCGTAGGAAACTCTTATATCCAGTCATCTAGTTGGAGTGATACCATACTCTGTTTTGGTCATTAGGCGGCAGTGCAGAACTGTATCAAATGCCTTCCAGAAGTCAAGGAAGACGGCATCTACCTGGGCTCCTATATGTACTGCGTTCTGGGTCTTGTGGATGACCAGACCGAGCTGGATTTCAGACGATCACTTTTTGGTACATAACTATTATTATAACACAATTAAGGAGACCGAAAGTATTCGTAAACTGAAAAGAAGGACTTGGTCAAAGTAAACGCCTTCAACTGTGGTTTGGAAACTTGCATTTTGTCAGTAACAGCGTTCATGTCTTGTGGGAGCTTGTTGAAAATTACTGTATAAGGAACTATCACCAAGTTTCCGTTCGAAGGCCCCTTGCTTACATGTCTGCGCTTATATACCGAATCGGAGTCGGGCTGGGTTGCATATGCGCTGCTGCATTGCCATCAGACGGAAAATTTGTCACCATCTCTTTTTCAGGAAATGAGCAAATTATGATCACAGGCGTTGTAAAAATGAGCAGAACTGCAAAGAAAATGTGTACGAGGGAATTCTATGCTGTGGTAAAAGTAACGAAAATGAAAGCTGGAGTTTGCACAATTAGTGTTTATATTTAGGTGCTGATCTGAGGCGAATTACCTGAAGAAATCTTGGTTTGAAGAGTAACTCTTGCCTAGAAAAATTGAGTGACCGTAAACAGCATTCAGGTAGGCCCCATCGAATAAGTTTCTGTCACTGGCTCTCGGGGTGATGTATCTTAGCGATGGACATAGCGCCCAGGTGCTGAGAGTAATGTTTCTTTGATGCCGGGACTGGAATGGATTTTATTCAGCTTCATGAGCTCTGGTGGGTAGATAATCGAAGGATAAATAGCGGCTTTGATTTCTCAAGTGTACTCCGACATCACATGCTTCCAGAAGTCAAGGACCTCGCCAAGGTTGTAGCTAGTCAGAACCCTTGTGGTGTAAGAATTTTCGACGACAGTATTTGACGAGAAAGGGAAGAAATTTGGTGGTGCACAGTTTTTGAGCAGCGGGTGGTGCACCAGAGCTTTGAGTTAAATCCAAAATCTTTCAACAGTCTCTCGTGAGGTATGTGATCATTTTGTTATATTTGTTGTTCAGACACACGAGATAGCGTTATGTGCCCGTTTGTAAATATGTGTTCTACATATTTAAGTTCTGTATAACGTACATTGATGAAAAAAAGCTATGAAATTTCGGGAATACGTTTGTCTAAATTAACATATTTAAGTGATTAACCACGGAAGATTACATGTTAATGCAAACGCGAGATAAGCCATTGAAAATGTGAAATGCTGGTACATTAATAACCGGTGTAACCGCCGGAATGTTGAATGCAAGCATGCGAACTTGCATGCGTTGTGTTGTACAGGTGCCGGACATCAGTTTGTGATATGGATTTCCATGCTTGTTGGACTTGGTCGGTCAGTGCAGGGATGGTTAATGCTGATTGTGGATGACGCTGGAGTTGTCATTCGGCGATGTCTCATAAGCACTTCACTGAAGACAGATCTGGTGATCGAGCAGGCCAAGACAACATGTAGACATGCTGTACAGCTTGTAGGATTACAACAGCAGTATGTGGACGAGCATTATTCTGCTGGGAACCACCATCTTGAATGCTGTTCATGAATGGCAAGGCAACAGGTCGAATCATCCGACTGACGAACAGATTTGAAGTTAAGGTGCTCCTGCTGTCATACAAAATCGCACCCTGACCATAACTCCAGGTGTAGGTCCAAAGTCTCTAGCACGCAGACAGGTTGGTTGCAGTTCCTCAGTTGGTCTCCTTCTAAACAACACATGGCCCCCATTGGCACCGAGACAAAACCGGATTTTATCAGAAAACACAACAGACTTCCACTCTGCCCTCTGCTGAGCTCTCGCTTGACACCACTGAAGTCACAAATGAAGGTGGTTTGGGATCAGTGGGAAACCCGCTACAGGACATTTGTTGCGGAGCTGTCCTTGAAACAATATATTTGTAATAGTTCGTTGTGTCACTGTGTGCTCAAATTGCTGCTGCAGATGCAGTACGATGCGCCAGAGCCGTACACCGAACACGATGATCTTCCCTCCCAATAGTGCCACATGGTCTTCAGGACCCCCATCTTCTTGCGACTAAACATTCCCGTGACCACCGCTGCCAGCAATCATGTACTGTGGCTACATTCCTGTCAAGTCTTTCTGCAGTATCACAGAAAGGGCATCCAGCTTCTCGTATCCCCATTACACGATCTTGTTCAAACTTAGTATTTTGTTGATAATGGCTTCTTTGTCACGTTAATGGCATTCTTGACGAACATAAACTGTCACATCCAAACTCAAAGGTAAGTAACTTTCACGACCGTTATGCGCGTATTTATGGCGAAACTGATTCGCATTCTCATAGTGGTGCTACATCTTTCAGGTGTAGAAACATGCCTACCAACTTTCGCGTATGTCGCACCACGCCTTCTAGGTGTTGCGATTTTTTTCCGTCAGTGTACTTGTTGTGTACATAGTTCCGCGTAGTCAGCGCGTACACAACTTTCCCACTAGAGGGCGCCCCGCTAAGCACAACAGCGCAGGCGCAGCGCTTGTCTGTCTCCGCACTACGAGATGGCGCTGCCATAGAGACGGACCAAATTCTGCTTCCGCCAATCGACGTATTAGTATGTAACGCAGTCAATGAGATTGCTGCTAACGCAGAACCTTTGCTCCTCGCGGATCACACTCGCGCAGTGATACATGAACGCGCGAGGTATTACGAGTGTACAGACCTCCGATTAGCCAGTCTGCATTAGTCTGTACCAGTCTGCATTTGTCTGCACCAGTCAGTACCAGTCTGCATTACTGTGTACCAGTCTGTAAGAGTTCTACGTTTGTCTGTACCAGTCTATAGTCAAGTTTCAGTCTGTGCTTAATAAGACTACCATATTCCTGTACATAGCCATGAAGATAAATGTATAGATACTTTTGTCAAGTATCAGAGATATATGTGAGAATAAGATTAACGTACCAATACCAAAGGAACTTCAGATTGTCAATTGTAGATAGCATCCAGAACCAAGTTAAATAATTTTTATGCTTGTTATTATTTTAATAAATGTTTGTGAAAATTAATGAAGTTCTGTTTAAAGTTGGTCACCGTCAATCTGCTACTCTAAGCGTGCAAGTGGCATTTCTATCGTCTGACCTAACGGCGGAAGATAAACACCCCACGATAAGACCACGAGACATATTGTTGACACTCGCCTACTTCGTCAGAGCGACAGTCAAATAATCTGATGGTGTGTGTACTGAAGGTCTTACAGTACGCACACCATAGTACTAAAACTATTTTTAAGCTGTTCTTAATTCTTCAGTTACAGAAGCTTAGGGAGAGCAGAATGCTGTTTGTTTTTAAAATTCGTTGCATAAGGTGTGGGCAGGTACACCAAATTTCGTCCATCATGCACCCTCTTGTACGTTGAAACAGAAATCCTCCTACCATGGAACACGTAATATTTACAAATAAACTGATAAGGGAATGGTCCAGTCCGACTTTTCGAAATGTATTATGCAGGAAGAACCTCTCAAAATTTTAGCTGCTATGACGAACTATAAGTTTTTTTTAAAAAACGTTGAAAATTTTCAAATTCATAGCTCGGCAGGTGGCTGGAGAAGTTTACAACCCTACCGGAGCTGTAGTAGTCAGCACATGCGCAACACGACAGCGGCATGTGCTTGGCTGACAGCACACCGGTAAACTAGTAACACGTCTCCCACGATCGTAATTCGTGAAGCGAATTGTTGTTGTTGATTGTTTCTCTGAAATATTTGTCTGTAGTTACTGTTCACACAAACCTGCAGCTGCTTTTGCGGTAGCATAAGTGTTAAATATGGAGTTAAACTAAATTAATATTCATCGCATTTAACACTTAATGTTAAGCAGCTTGGAAACCGGTTTTATTTCGTGAAATCTAACTGTGAACTGTATAAATGTAAGAAAGACTTACACAATGTAATAAAGAAGAGTCAAATTGAAACTCGCAAAACTGTGAAATCAAAACTATCTAAACAATTTATTGCATAGGGTGGTCACACGAAGTCCCGACACCCTCACTAATAACCGTACTGAACCCCTAACCTTGAGTAAGTAACGTGAACAACAGTTCTTAGGAGGAGTTTTCTTGAGATATGAATTATGTAGAGCTGCTCCTACTCGTGAGAGGCAATGGACCATTACCGATGGAGATCTTTGAGACAGGGTATTCGAATCGAAGTTGAGATGAACACTGCAAAAATCTTCTTCGATCTGGTTGAGCAGATTCAAGAAATCATACAGTATAGGAAGTCGCCAACAACGAAGTATACTTCAAGTAAACGCGTAGAGGAGTGCAGTCAACTCGTAGCTGTTGTGAAGACAAAGCTTGCTGTTATCTCCACATCTGATGTGTCTAAAGCTATTCAGACAGGTTTCATGAAAGAACTGTGAGCAAACCACGTTGTATCATTTCGAGGCGAAAACAGACAGTCTGTTGTGTGGTGGACTAATGCTCTGACTCTTTCATATGCAACATTGTCAGACGTAAGTATGAGTGGGTTACTGTTTCCATAGTTTTACATCTTGAGGGACGTTAACGCATAGTACGACCAAAACTATAAAGAAAGGACTTTTTGGTGGCAAAAATTTTGCAACGGACGTATTAAAACCTGGAAAAATAGAAAAGAATAATTTTTAACATTTAATTCGAAATGGTTTCTAATGAGTTGCAGAAATTAATTCAGTGCTTTTGTTACACTCTTGCCCTGGAAATATCAACTCTGTCTTTCAGAAGGATGAAGAAAAGATTGTTGATATAATTGAGATTCCACCCGGAACGACAAGTGTGTGGCTGGAAAACAGTTTTTTTTTTCAACTGTGGAACATATTTTTAAGGAAATTGTCGGACTATATAATTTCCGATATCTTAGTGTCATTTGGGGATTAGCAGGAGAACAGTATTCTTAAATTTCAGTCATTTGTGCGTTATCAGTTTGTATCAGCACATTTTACGAACTGCTTGAAGTATGCTCGGTATGCAGCACGATAAGCAGAGCAACGGTGGGGACCATTTTTGTTTCTTACTCAGTCGCAGTTCTGTCTAAATTAAACGTTTCTGAAAGCATTAATAATTGTTTCGCTGGTTGTGCCTGATGTAAGGAAAATGTTAGTTTTCGTCAAATCTTGTGACGACTACGTGGAATCAACAAGGAACTGTTTCATTGTTACTAAAATATACGTTATTAAAAAATTAGAAGAACTTTGATACAGGAATTATTACAAAATGATGTACGTTTAAGAAACATTTCATTTCAATAAATTGAAATCACGACTGATGGATTTTGTCTACAATGTAATAGCAAATACTGCCTTGACTTATTTTCCTCTGCTAGTCACCTCAGTAGGAATTACTCACGCAACAGGTTAGCCGTCGGTACGAACTGCCTCTTTGTGAAAACATTACTGATGCGTGACATTTTTTAATGATTCAGATGTTTCAAATTCGCTTGTGTCACTCCGGATATCAGCACTATGCAGCGCTATGCTGTCTTGTCACAGCCGATTGCGCTCTAGGCATCTACATCTTCTACATCTGTACAAACGGCTGTCTTAAGCTATTCGTCGTGCGTCAAAAACGAAAAGCGTCAAATCTGAAAAAATACTTGCTGTGTGTCTTAGCAGCAAAAATGTTGACAGGGAATTTGTTCATTGTATTCTAAATTCCATGGTGGTTTTCGACATGTCGGATTGGAATATTTCCTTGTGTGTTTCTTTAATGTGTTAACAGTCTTCCCCGTCTTGAAAACGGAAATTTATGTTAGTTGGCGATAGTTTCTACTTCAACGTATGCCTGTTTTAAGACAATACTTCTTCTTACTTTGATTACACTTACTGATTACTGATGTGCTGTGGAATAATAATGTAGGTCTAGCACATGGATTATCAAATACGATGTATCCACGATTTTCTGGATCGCAACGTTTTTAAGTTTGACCGGAGTATTTGTTCATAATTACATGACTCTTGCGTTCGTTGTAACATTTTTTCACTTCTGTTTAAACCTTTATTTCCTGGAGTAATTTTTGTGATTTCAGGAAGAGACTGCACCGCAATTAAAATGAACGCTGTCATTTCAAAACTGAATAAAAAAATATATTAAATTTATATTACATGGCGGCATAGAAGCTAAAGTCTGAAAAGTTTTTCAGCGTAGAAGAGATTCCCCTAAATATCAGAGATACGTTGCCACTGTCATGAGGGCGAAAGAGGTCTGGTACACGTGACTACGCCGCAGTCTCTGATTCAGTTCTACATCTTTCTACACTGTCTGATCAAACGCATCCGGATACTCCTATATAATGCCGAACTGACCACAAGATGTCACGAGAGGTGGACCCACAAGTATAAAAGGAGGAGGGGAGTGCTGTGTTGTCAGTAGAGAAGCAGTAAAAGTTGAATGGTTCGGTCAGGAGAGTTCAGTGACTCCCAATGAGGACTAATCATTGGATGTCATCTGAGTAAAAAACCCATCTGGGATATTTCAGCCCGCCTAAAGCTGCTCATACTACCACAATTGGTGGTATGAGTGTGAAGTGAAAATGCGAAGGAATAAACGCAGCTAAACCAATACCAAGCAGACCTCATATACTGACGGACAAGAACCATCGAACATTGCCGCGGTTGGTAGTAAAAAAATCGCATGAAATCAGAGGAAGGAATCACTTGTAAGTTCCGAAGTGCTACCAGCAGTCCAGCTAGCACAGTGGCTATGAGTAGGGAGTTACAATGAATGTGTACAATGCTCAAGCAACCCCTCATACATGGCACATTTCTGTTAGTAAGTGATAACTGGTGCTTGAGGTGGTCAATAACTGGAAACGAGTGATTTGGAGAGATGGATCACGCTATTCTCTGTGGCAATCCGATGGAAGGGTTTGGTCTGGCGAATGCCTGGAGAGGGTTTCATGTCCTTATGTGTAGTTCCATCAGTGAAGTATGGAGGACTTGGTGTTACACTGTGAGTGTGTTTTTCGTGGTAGGAGTGTAGTCCCCTAATTGTGTTTGAACAAACAAAACACCGTCCGAAGATACCATGAAGGCGGAAGGCTACCGACCGGCCGCCGTGTCATCCTCACCCGTAATGCGTCACTGGAGGGGCATGTGGTCAGCACACTGCTCTCCCGGCCGTTGTCAGTTTTCCTGACCGGTTCCTCAACTGGTCTCACACGGGCTGATTGCACCCCGCGTTCCAACGGCACTCGGCAGACCCAGAGGGTGCTCCATCCAAGGGCTAGCCAAGACTGGCAGTGCTTAACATCGGTGATCCTACGGGAACCGGTGATACCACTGCGGCAAGGCCTCTTGCGTTAATTTTGCTTCAGGAAAAGCTAAATCTAGATGGATATGAACAAATATACAGCATTTTGTACCACGTATAGTAGAGGAACAGTAGTGAGTCGATGACTGTATGAACATGACGCTGTCAGAAAGCAACAATTCTGACACAGACAGGCCTGCCTAGAGGCCCGAGATGGATCAAATGGAACACGTTTGGGATGATATGGAAAGATGACTTCCCTCTAGCGCCCAGTGTCCAAGATCACTAGATTCAGCTCTTGAGGAAAAATAGGCTGCCATTCCTCTACAGACATTCAGACGCCTTATTGTCAGTGTACCCAATAGGGCTCAACCCGAAGGGTAGGTACTCTCCGTATTAATGCTCGCTAATAAGTGTCGTGATATTTTTGACCAGGTGGAGTAAATGCTCCGAAAGTCACCGAACAGTGCTTGGCACAGAGTAATTCGAGCCAACATTATCGGTTTTATTTCTATTCTTTTGATGTATTCAGCGAGGGAATATTGACTACATATATACTACTGTGCGTACCACAAACTCTGTTATCCTATTCTGAAGATCCATATACAAGGCGCCTTGCCACGGTTCGTGCGGCTCCCTCCGTCGGAGGTTCGAGTCCTCCCTGGGGAATGCGTGTGTGGCTTGTGCTTAGCGAAAGTTAGTGTAAGTTACATTAAGTAGTGTGTAAGCCTAGTGACCGGTGGCCTCAGCAGTTTGGTCCCATACGAACTTACCAGAAATTTCCACATTTCCATACGCGATATGTATGATGGTAGCAGCATAATGAGCCGTAGTTGTGTCCGGCTCTTCGAAAAGCGCGCCAGGCGGAGTGCTTTCGCTTCGCGTCTGGTGTTTGCGGTGGCGCTTTCGGTTTGGCGCGCTGTTTGGATCGCTACCGCCCTCTGGTGGGAGGTGCAGCGAGTTTACGGTCGCGTAACGATCGAGGAGTACGTGCTGGGCGGTGACCGAGAGAGGTGGTGGCGCGAGCGGGGCCCTGCTGTTGGGGGTCGTCAGCTGCTTTGGCCGAGCTCTTGCTGTCAGGGGCGAAGCCTGCCTTACCCGCATGTACGTGGCTTATGAAGCTTACAAGCCGTGGTGCAGGAGATCAGCGCATGGGACCGTATGTCTTCTTATCGGCCGTTGAAACCACTGGCAGCTGTTAGCTCTGACGAGCATTTGGAAGTGCGACGTGTTCCTGGCGCTGGGGTGGAGTGTGAGAAGTTGAGTACTGTTTTTATGTAACAGAGTTAGTTGTGTATATATATATATTTTCAAGGGTCCAGTGAAGGGCATGAGTTTCTTCATCAGTGGTTTTGTTGGGGTCATCCCATCCGCGGGAATGTGGTAACTGCTTCTTCGTCGGGCCGCTTTCATTCACACCTCGATTGGGTGATTTAGGGTCAGTGCCGCGGGTTTCTATGGTCCAGAGTCTGTGCAGGCACCGCCCTTGCTACATCTTCTGGTTTTGAGTAACTCGGGGAGGTGGCAGCTTGTAATGGAAGTTTTGGGGCTGATCTACTGTGGCCCTGTAGACCACCAGTAACTATTACGCCTATTGTGACTTGGTCCCCTTTACGCGTGTCACTCCCTCACCGAGCTAAGGATTTTTTTTTTTTTTTTTTTTTTTTTTTTTTTTTTTTTTTTTTTTTTTTTTTGGGAACTGCCTTTAATGTGAAGACTTGTGTGCCGGATTATTCACATTTATCTTGTAACAAATGTAAGTTATGTAACTTGCGAGAGACAACTATTTTTGCTTAGTACAAGCTAGCTACTTAAAGTTCTTTTTTTGGAATTGTTCCCTTATTGATATGACAAGTTTAAAATCCTCTTATTGTTAACGTCAAACCTTGCAATATCCTTTACACAGAGCTATTTTTAAAAGATTTTTTAAACTGTTGTCTTATATATATATATATATATATATATATATATATATATATATATATATATATATATATATATATATAGTGTTGTGTCAAGTTAAAATCTCATTATTGGCAAGTTGTTAATGTCATACCTGGTAATCTCCTTTTCATAATGAAAATTGTCAAGCTATTTGAAATTGTTTTGAAAATATTTTTTAAGGAAGTGCCACACTTAAAAATTTATTACTGAGAAAGCATTTTAAAATAAAAGATAACCTTATCAATGTGTATTTTTTCACCAGCACCTCCTGACCCCTACTTCCACGATAACGTTTTTGGAATAACATGTGTACATAAGTTGTTGTTGTGAATCGCCCTAACTGACGGGTCACATAATGCTCAAATAAGTTTCTTTGAATACAGCTTCCTTAAATTTGTCTAATAGGCTTCCGAGTCATCTTCCTTCCAGAGATTCTAATTTCAGTCGCCCGTACATTTCTAGTTACTTGATAAGGCCTCCAAACACTAAAAAATACTCTACAACTGGTCGCGGTAGCACGTTGTGTGTGATTTCCTTTAGAGATGTGCTACATTTCCCCATAAACCTTCCGACAATTCTACATGTACAGCTACATGACTACTCTGCAGACCACACTTAAGCGCCTGGCAGAGGGTTCTTCCAACGGCCTTCAGACTATTTCTCCTTTGTTCCACACTCTAACAGCGCAGCTGTAAAAATGAACACTTAAATCTTTCCATACGAGCTCTGACTTCTCTTATTTTATTACGATGATCATTTATCTCTGCCGGCCGCTGTGGCCGAGCGGTTCTCGGCGCTTCAGTCTACGATCGCAGGTTCTAATCCTGCCTCGGGAATGGAGTGTGTGATGTTAGGTTTAAGTAGTTCCAAGTTATAGGGGACTGATGGCGTCAGATGTTAAGTCCCATAGTGCTCAGAGCCATTTCAACCATTTTGAACCATTTCTCTCTATGTCAATTGGCGAGAATAAAAGATTTTTGCATTTAGAGTAGAGAATTCCCCCATTTCGCTATAATAGGAAACGAACTGTCCTTTTTTGGGACTTTTTCAATGTCGTCTTGAAACGTGGTAATGTGGTATGCACCAATGAACACGCTTCAGATGAGCAATAGTCTTAAGCCTTTTTAATTAACCGAGCTTTGATTAGAATGCAGCAGGATGGCAGACGGACGGACGGAGTGAGCGGAGATAGCGTGTCGAAGGGTTACGAAAAGAGCCGAGTGGGGCGCGGTAGGCCAGCACGGTGAGTTGCGAGAACGTGAAGGCAGAAGGACACAGAAAAGCCAGGGGTAGGCCTAGGTTAGAGATACGACGCAGCATCCACAGGCGGGCTACCCATGGGGATGGAGAAGGTGGACGGGTCTGACTACACGCTACCGAAGTAAAATGTGTCTGTTTTAAGAGCAGAGATGGTGGCGGACGTCACAAGCGGTTTAGTGGGGGAGAAGGAGCGCATAGCTCGCCATTGATGAGGACTAGCGGTTAGACGGGGGAGCAGAACGGATGGCCGGCGGTTGCGCTCCCGCAGGTTTACCAACTAAGCTTTGCTCTGTGGCTTAATCTGCTTAAGACCGTGACAAAGTAATGTTCGCGTAGTGGTGAAGTTATGTTGACTGTGAAGGAACGTTTATCTTAATATGTTACAATTACTGAGGCATATACGCCAATAGTTAACTGAGCAAAGCTTAGTGCATGCAACAACACGACAGTCATTGAACACGGTAAGTTAACTGCTGTGCTCTCTCCTGCTGTAGCAGATTCTGGTTTTGTTTTCTGATAATGATCATTATGTCCAATTGGTTATGATGATGCTTATTTTTATGAGGGGTATCAAGTGTTAAAGACTGAGTTCCGTGGCATCCAGTAATACAAGATCCTGGCGTTGTGCAGTAAAAGACCCACGTGGCAGCTGAGTGATTTATATTGATGCGATCACAATTGGGATTAGCCTGATTGAGATGACAACAAAATGCAATCGATATCTGACAGTGGTGTAAAACCCACTTAGAGAGGCATATCCGCCTGACAGCTATCTGGCTGGATTCTGGTGTGAAAACTATGATTTTGCAACTCGTTTGTAATAAAGTGTATCAGAGCATTTTGAGGCCAATATAATTGCTTTTATCAGAGGTGCGTTGCATTATTTAGTAGCACTGGAACTCCTCTCCAAAACCTTAGTTCTACGTATTTACGAAGTCCAGAATCCACAGGGGGCCGAGTAACGTACGAGCGGCTGAACTGCAGGCAATGGCAGGTAAGATTACAGGTCGAGAAAGTGCGGAGGCTGACTACGCTGCCCCTGTCCTGGTAAGTCACAAAGAGGACCTGCCATGCACCCCTGACGACAATCTATCGCTTACCGTATCAGACAGTCCAAGCAGACCAGTACGTTATATAAGTTAGGGTTTGTCATTCCGCAGAGGGCATGTTACATAGAAGTACATCGGCCTAGGGAATGTTACATAGTGTCAATCCTGTTTGGTAAGGACCCCATAACGCATAGTAGTGCTCTAGCAGAGGACGGAAAAGCATAGTTTAGGGAGACACTTTATCAGATCTTTTATGTTTAAGTGTCCTGCCAATAAAACAGTCTTCCGTTTGCCTTTCTCACAAAGTTATCTATATGATAGTTCTGATTTAAGTTGTTCGTAATTGTGATTCCTAGGTATTTAAATGAATTGGCAGCCTTTAGATTTATATGATTTATCAAGCAAATGTAATTTAACGCATTTCATTTAGTACTCATGCGGATGCCCTCACATTTTTCGTTATCCAGAGACAATTGGTACTTTTTGAATTATACAAACATCGTGTCCGAGTGATTTAGCAACTGGTTTTGATCTTACGATGAAATTACTAGGCGGTAAATCACAGCATCAACTGCAGAAGACAATATACGAGACAAACTCAGGTTGTCTTCTAAATTGTTTACGTAGATTAGAAACTGCAGAGGGCTTATGACGCTTTCTTGGCGAACGCCAAATAACACTTCTATTTTACTCGATGACTTTCTGTGTAATGCTATGTACTACGAACTTTCTAACAGGAAACCACAAATCCACAGATGAAACGATAGTCCACATGCACGCAATTTGATTAGAATTGTCTTTTAAGGAACGGCGTCAAAAGTCTTCTGGGAATTTAGAAATATGGATTCAATTTGAGATCCCTAAATCTTCCATTCACCTTCCGTAACACCGGTTTTACGTGATCGAACCATTTCATGTTGCTCCTTAGTGTTCCGCAATAACCATTTCTGTAATCCCAGCATTTTCTAGAGTTACTACTACAAGAAAATATGAAACTAAAATCAGATCTGTACATTGGGCACAAAATTGGAGGATGGATAAGCATAAAGAGAGAAAGATAGAGGTTTTTGAAAATGAAATTCTGAGGAAAATATTTGAACCAATATGTGAGGGAGGAGGATGCTGAAGGAAAAAGAACAGGGGGATATATAATGAACCAGGTGTTGTTGCAGAGGGCAAGACAAGGAGACTGAGAATGGCCAGCCATATTTATAGAGGAGACGAATAGTCAAGATTGAGGGGAATGTCAGAGAAGAAACCCAAAGGACGAAGATATTCAGGCAGATCGAATATAAAATGGAGAGACCTGGTGGCCAAGGATTGACAGATATTTGCAGCAAGGAAAAATATGCCAATAATAGGAAGAGCGTACCTGAAGAGGCCAAACATCGACTACTCTTTGTGGAGTCACTGGCGTAAGAGAGAGAGTCTTAGAATGACCCATGAGTACTCATGGCATTTGAGGTGTTCAAGACGTTCACCATTGCTCGTGTGGTGGGTTACGATAGGGCCATTTCTCTACATTACATGCGTTATCTTACACCTATCCACATTTAAAGAGTGCTGGCATTCACTACAGCAAACTGAAATTTCATCCAAATCATTCTGCATTTCTCGC
The DNA here is from genome assembly GCF_021461395.2 of Schistocerca americana. Lineage (NCBI taxonomy): Eukaryota > Metazoa > Arthropoda > Insecta > Orthoptera > Acrididae > Schistocerca > Schistocerca americana. The sequence goes on from NC_060123.1 coordinate 231,464,517, forward strand.
TCATTGAGACAATAGTCCCACTTTGTTTAATGTTGGTTTACTATAAAGGATATGTAAACCGACTGCTGGTAATAGAGTTGTACTTCAGCTTGACGCCAAGAATTATTCCGAAAGCTCTCTGTGCGTACGAGATAAAAGCTCAGGAATTATTGTATGAGCTACTTTTACCGAAAAATGCAACTACATTTTAGAACTCACAATTTGAAGATTTTTACTCTTCTTCACATCGAGACACAAATTGGAACTAAAAAGGCGTGGGGCGAGACTACTCACCTATACAGATGCGGGGGCCCTCCCCGAACGGCAGGTAAACATAGGGGTGCCTCTTGGCTTTCTCTTCCTCCGAGAACCTCTCAGGGTCGAAGCGCTCGGGATCCGGGAAGTACTTGGGGTCGTGCTGGAGGCCCAGCACGGAAATGGCGACCGCCGTTCCTTTTTCCAGGACTAGATCGCTGCCAGGAATCCTGTACTCTTTGTTACACTCCCTGTTCAGGATGGGCAGGGGCGGGTACTTCCGCAGTGTCTCTAAAAAATCACACAAACGCTGGTTTATGTATACATTAATCTATCAGACTAGCTTAAAACACGATCCTTTAGAATAGTGAAGAAACCAATCCATAGTTCGCAGAGGTTGTAACGTAACAGGGGATAATATGGAGCTCTTTCAAGTAGTTTGTAATTTAAATTTAAAGCACAGCAGCAGAAATATGTCAGGCTGGTGTACTCCAATCAAAACGTTTCATAGTAGAATTAAATTATAAAGATGTTTAGAACAACTGCAAAGTAAGTCGTTATTTTATTATGAAGACACTATTCAGTTTCGATCTTTGTAGTGCCAGACAATTATTTGTATGTTTCATATTTCGTGCAGAGATGTCATTAAATGATGGAAGAGGGGTGAAGCTGTGCCAAAATATGGAGTTATTCCTAATTATGTAATCTGGTAGCATGTCATAAATTAGTACTGATTTTAATTTTCCACGCTTAAGAATAAAACTATGTATTAAATGCAGAGTGAAAATAGTATAATGCAAAATAGACAGGAAAATACTTGTTTTGTGTTTTGATGAGCGTTGTAGTTCTGTTGTATAGTGTTTTGTTTTGTTTTTAATTGCTACAAATTATAAAATTGTGGTGATAAAGCTGTGTAAAATTATCTAATGTGTTTAGGTTTAAGTATTTAAACCTTATAAAAATTATAAACGAATTGTGGCTCTGTTTATGGATTATTTTGATTAATGTAGTGTCACGTGACCCGAACTGGGGATATGAGCGTGAAAAGGAGATCTTTGGTTGTTGTCCGTGTTGGTGGTAAGTTCGGAGCGGCAAGGTGCCGCGAGTGTAAGCTTGGACGCCAGTGTATGTGAAGGAACAATATGAAAGTGTGTAGGTACGCGACAATAAACCATGTGTAAGAATTGCAGCGATTGTTATTCTTACAGATCGATTAATTTGTGAACTTAAACAATGCATGGCAACAAAGTTAAGGTGTTTCTTTTTGAATAAATAAGTTTCAATCTGAACGTGTATAGTGTACCTCATTTTCGCAAGGTCGTGGTGTAGACAATTGTGTATTCAGTCCACTGCCGTTCAAGAGCTAGCGAATATATGACTCAATAGTAGGGGTGCAAATGCAACCGTTCACTACCAACCCCCTTTGCAGATGAGCCACGTGAAAAGTAGGCCGAGTACAGTTGCAAGGTGATAATGTTTGTAACTGCTTTTAATAAGTTTGACATTATTAATTTTAATATAACGACGGTGTGCAATTGTTATTATACCTAATTCACTTACTGTTGGATGTAATTTCATTATTTTTGTGTATAACTCCTTTGAACAATAATCCTGAAGACATGATAACTTGAAATCAACTGAAAAAGTATATACGAAATATTTACCAATATGTAACTAAATAAAATTTTTCAGCATTTGTACGAAAACGTGTTTTAACTACAGCACAAAAAATAATTTTGTAATTGTCTTTACAGACTAATTAAGTGCAAAAACAAATCTTAGTAGTGTTCGTATTGAGAATGTATGAATTGTCTTCAATAAGTAGTGCAACACATTTTTTTGTTGGTCAATTTCGGTTGAAAGAAGGCGGAATTTGCTGTGGGTCATCGTGTTGTATTCTCCCTTCAGTCTTTACAGTTTCATGAAGTTATGGTCAGTGGTGGCGCTATACGTCCGCCAGTTGGGGAACTCAAAGGTGTGTGCGCCCTGGGTTCCTTGCCGTCTAACGGAGGACCAAAAGAGCAACGAAAGTCCATCTGTGCGGAACTGCTTGCGCGTTTCGAGGCTGATCATGACAGTTTTTTGTCGAACATTATCACAGGCGATGAAATATGAGTTCATCACTTCGAACTGGAAGTAAAACGGAAATCCATGGAATGGCGCCAATCCACCTCTCCTCCGAGGAAAACGTTCAAAGCCACACCCTTATCCTATAAAGTCATGGCGACGGTTTTCTGTGGCTCTGAAAGGGTTATTCCATTTGATGTCCTTCGTCTTGGTGCAACGATCATCCTGGACGTGTGTTGCATTACCTCAAAAATCGAAGAAACGACATTAGCTTGTTCGCCGCCAAGAAAATGCAAACGGACTTGTTCTCCTCCATGACAACGAAAGGACTCTCAGAAGTCAGCGCACCCGAGAGGAGCTCACAAAACTTCATTGGGTTGTTTTTCCTCATCCACCCTTCAGCCCTGATCTCGCACCTTCTGACTTCCATCCGGTGGCCCGAAGAAGGACGCACTCCACGGGAAGCAGTTGGTGGATGATGGGGCGGTTATTGATACAGCCAGACGTTGGCTCCGACGTTGAGCAGCAGAGTGATACCATGCGGGCATACACGTAAGGTGGCGTAAGGCCGTCCCATTGAAGGGAGATGGAAAAATAGGTTTTTGTAGTCAAAAGAGTGGGAAATAATATAGTGTATTGGAATCCTGAATAAAACCAAACCGCCTTAAAAAAATAAAATAAAATAAAACTGTGTGTTGCATATTACTGATTGAATGAATGCCCCTCGTATTTGTTCCAAAATGCTGTTAAACTATGTTAAACATATTACTACGTTTCGTAAAACTTATCTTTGCACTTGGATTTTTGTAGACGTGTAAATTATTGTTTTAATTATGAACACATTCCAATAATACTTTGAAATATTGTAATTGTTTTAACTCATTCATAGGCCAGCGGCGGAGCCTGCCAAGTGAGTTGTTTGAGAGTTCTGGAAAGTTATAGACTGTTTATGCACTCATCTCATTTCAAAATCCCTTTTGATCCTAGTAAATGTGAAGTGTTGTTATAATCTCGTGCTCTTCGAAGTAATAAACGGAAAACATGGCGCAGAAAGTTGTCTGATTATTATTTTATACATAAAAACCCAGGAAATATTTACGTTACTACCCCACAGATAAGAATATTTTCAAAATTTATTTCATTGTACGTTACAATTCGCTGTTATTGTCCCTCAGCATTGTTCATTGGTATTTTGTTCCAATTGAATCACTTAGGTTTTTAAACCCAATTTATGTAACTGATTAGGATTACTCGGAATTATCGGATGATTGCGTTACAACTGCAAAATAAAGAAAAGGAAAGAAACTGTTTAAACAACAGATCATTAGAAACGGAACACGATTTCGTAAACAATGAAGGTGAGGGAAAAATGTCGGCCATGGCAGAATGACACCCAAAATAATTTATTTGGACGAAAGTGTAGCAAATTTAGTTAATTTGGAGTGTGATATAATGTATTACGATAAGTTAACGTTGTTGTTGTTGTGCTCTTCAATCCAGAGACTGGTTTGATGCAGCTCTCCATGTTACTCTATCCTGTGCAAGCTTCTTCATCTCCCAGTACGTACTGCAGCCTACATCCTTCTGAATATGTTTAGTGTATTCATCTCTCGGTCTCCCTCTACGATTTTTACCCTCCACGCTGCCCTCCAATACTAAATTGGTGATCCCTTGATGCCTCAGAACATGTCCTACCAACCAACCCCTTCTTCTAGTCAAGTTGTGCCACAAACTCCTCTTCTCCCCAATCCCATTCAGTACCTCCTCATTAGTTATGTGATCTACCCATCTAATCTTCAGCATTCTTCTGTAGCACCACATTTCGAAAGCTTCTATTCTCTTCTTGTCTAAACTATTTATCGTTCTATGTTTCACTTCGATACATGGCTACACTCCATACAAATATTTTCAGAAACGACTTCCTGACACTTAAATCTATACTCGATGTTAACAAATTTCTCTTCTTCAGAAACGCTTTCCCTGCCGTTGCCAGTCTACATTTTATATCCTCTCTACTTCGACCATCATCAGTTATTTTGCTCGCCAAATAGCAAAACTCATTTACTACTTTAAGTGTCTCATTTCCTAATCTAATTCCCTCTGCATTACACGATTTAATTCGACTACATTCCATTATCCTCGTTTTGCTTTTGTTGATTTTCGTCTTCTATTCTCCTTTCAAGACACTGTCCATTCCGTTCAGTAGTGGATTCGAATTCGAGAGGACGACTGTTCAAATTCCTGTCCGGACATTCAGATTCATATTTTTTGTGGCTACCCAGAATCGCTTAAGGCAAAGGACGGAATGTCTCGTTTTAGAAGAAGGCAGTCGATATCGCACTCATAATTTTCCATCCCGATCTTGCATATCGTCTCTAATGATCTCTTCGTCAAACTGACGCTATATCCAATCTTATTTCTTATTTTTCAAAGGAAATACCTAATAAGGCCAATAACCAGCGAACGCCAGCTACCATGACCAACACACGAATCATCTCCACGACGTCAACAACAAATCGCTGCTGTCAACGACGTTCGCTTCGTAATCGTTCTTTTATAACTGTCTTGTCATACTAACTAAAGCATTTAGTGAGTGTCTTGGCTAGGGGCAGAAACAAATGATGTACAGGTCTGGATTCGTAGTGAATGTTAAACTGACTTACCGCACACCACTTTATCAAGGTAGGACATTTTTGAAATGGAGTCGTAGGTGATGTCCGTTCCATATTCTTTGAACACCGAGTCTATCTCCTCCTGCAGCTTGGTCTGCAACGAAGGATTGAGAGCCAGTTCGTGCAAGGCGAAGCTCATTGTCGTCGAAGAGGTTTCAAAGCCGCCTACGAAGAAAACGAATGCCTGGGCAGCCAGCTCGTTGAGTGTCAGCTCTGCGAAAAAGTAAATACGGTTAAGAAAACAACGTAAAGCTACGTCTGTATCTATACTTAATACTCCATCTTACGGTTTGTGGCGGCGGATGCCTGTCTTACCACTATCATGTTCCCTTCTCTGATCCACTTGTGAACGACCCGTGAGAATAACGAGTGTGTAAAAACTATTTTCTCTGATCTTTTTTCCTGATATTTAGAGGGACATACATGAGTGGAAGTAACATATTGCCTGCCAGTTTTTCGAAATACGCTCTGGAAGTCTTCTCTCTGTGATACAAAACGCCTCTCTAGTGGCCGCTGCCAATGGAGTTTGCTGCGCACCTCCGTAACATTAAACAGCTCCGTGACGAAATGCGCCGCTCTTCTTTGGATCTTCTCTGTCTCTTCTGTTAATCCTTCTTACAAGGGAACATTCCCAAGTGTCAAGAAATGATCCTGATGAAACATGTCGGGTGTGCAGGAGGTGGAAAATAACCCAAAACGTATTTTTTTTTGTTCGTGCCCAAATTCACTTTTAGCACAGTTTAACATATTAGGTTTGGAAGAGATATTTTCGAAACTATGATAAATAAAAAATGTTTCCCATATGAAATTTAATATGTAATTAACGTTCTTGAAAACTGTGTAATCGAATTTTATACTAATTAGAATTTTTTTGCAAAGTACTCTCCCTCCACCATTAATTATTTTTGAAACATTAAAACTTCTGTACCAACACAAATTGAAGAAAATTTCAAGCTTGATACATCGATGTGTAACCAAGCTGCTTCTGACTTTTGTAAATACGCTGTACACAATGTTGTGTCAAGGTATATTCAACATACTTCATTGAAATATCAAAGTATTCATTATTAGTCCAGTTATTTATTTTACTTATATTTGTTTTATGTTTCGTGTTGTTATTTTACATTTTACATTCTTTTTCTTGTATTTGTTTTTTTAAGTTACCGTTGCTCTTTAGTGTATTTTGTTAAGTGAAAATAATAAGTAACTCAATATTATGACACAAAATCATTTCAGTAGCGATATCTGTAAATAAACGCTTAAAACGTAACGTTTTCTTACGCCATGCACATAAAATTAACAAAATTTCTTCATATAATATACACGAAAGAGAACACAATATAAAACGGAATTCAGAAGGATTTCAAACTGTCGTAGGTGATCCTTTAAGTATTCTGATTTGTATCAGGCATATTTCATTAAATTGGTAAGCCGTGGCGGAAAGAACTGATTATGTGCTAGTGACTACAGGTTAATTATATTGTTTCTCAAGTGGCGATTCACATCAAAATCATTCAACAGAACTAGATCTGAAAATCTTTTCAGAAGGTTCTCGCAACATCGAAATCCGTATACTTACCGCGTCTGCACCTGAGCCGCCGTGTCCTTTGGGATCACAAGGTGAATAAGTTTCTTCTCCTCTGGTATAATAGTCAAAATGGTTTCTTAGTATACCTTTTGATAGTTTTAAAAGAAAGTAATGGTCAGTTTTAACCGAGAGTTCGAGAATCTCTTTTCTTTTTGTCCCAGATGTCCTTGTGACAGCATGGAAATATGGCAAGCAATCCTCTGACCAGGTCAAAAGATATTTAAAACAGCTTTTCTTTCCCAGCGAGGGAGAAGAATCTGTATTATTGTTAGATTTTTAGGGCTGTCAGTCTGAAAGAACCGTACAGAGAATCGTACCTGAGGACAAGGAACTTGTTCCTCTGGTGGTCCCAAAGGACAGGACGGCACAGGTGCAGACCTTGTACATATACGGCTTTCGACGTTGGGAAAACCTTCTGAGAATATTTTCAGGTCTAGCTGCAGTCACTAGCACATAATCAGTTCTTTTCGCAACGGCTTAGCAATGTACAGAAGTATGTCTGATACGAATCAGGATATTTTGCGGATCACCTGCGACAACTTGAAATCCTGCTGAATTTTGTTTTATATTGTGTTCTCTGTCGTGTATATAATGTGAAGAAATTTTGTTAATAAACTGATAGACTAATGATGAATGTTTAGGAATTTTAATGTGGTTTGTTGAAAATACTCTGACAGCACACCGTGTACAGCGTATTTTCCGTAAATGGTGATTCAGGAACCAGCTTTATTACACACGAATGTCTGTAGATTGAAACCTTCTTTAATTTGTATTGTAACAAAAATTTTCATTTTTCAAAATTAATTAATGGTGGTGATGTATTTTGCAAAATTCCAAATTATTACAAAATTGGATTACAAATTCTTCAAGAACGTTATTTACATATAAACTTCTACATAAGAAACATTTTTATATATCATCGTTTCGAAGATATTCTCTCCAAACCTGATATGTCAAATTACCTTTCGGGGGGCGTTTACCCCTTAAAAGTGAAACTGGTCTAAAAAAAAAAAAATACGTATTGGATTATTTTGCCCCTTCCTCACACCTGCCAAGTTTCATCAAGAGTGTTTTTTGACCCTTGGAAACGTTCCCTTGTTAGTGAGTGTCCCAGACTGATAAACAAAACACAGTAACCTGTTGAATAAACGTTTTGTAATCCACTTGTTTGGCGGATGAGCCAAATTTGCTTATGATCCACCTCATAAATCTCAGCCTGGAATCTGCTTCTCCTGTAGTTAGTTTTATTTGGTCATTCGACTGTAGGTCGTCCTTGACGGTTGTTCCTAGGTATTTTACGGTTGTTACTATTTTTAGTGAGTCTTCACAGACAGTGTACTCGAGCAGTAATGGATGACATCGTCTAGAAAACAACAAATAATATTTACATACAGCACAGCCAAGTGAATCCTCGTGTGTGGCCAAAATAGGAACAATAATTTATTTCGGTGTGAGAGAGATGTGGTTATTTGGGTACTCGGAGCAAACAGAGCAAAGCATTCGATCAAAAGACTGGTTTTACGCCGCAGTAGTTTTCTGGGTGCGGCACTACTGGTGATGGTATGCAGTTGCTTTCCTCAGTCTCTGAAATGCCGTCATTCAGAAAGAATTTCATTTCTAGTTTGTTCATTACGTCCTAATCGACTAAACGAGGACTCCCTAGTACTCGATCGGCTGAACCCGAGGGAACTTAGTCGACTTCGAGCCACGAAAGTTTTGTGTCCGGCCGCTGCCAGTATTGCAGAGGCGTACAAATTCCGCTTTTAACCTACCAATGCTTGCCGGTTAGTCAAGCAGGCAAGCTGCCACACATTATCACAAAGAACGGGCAGTCTGCTTTACTCACACCTAAGCCAAGCTATATCCAACACATACAGGCTAAAGGAAACATGCCTATCCATCTTCCCGCTGTGCAGCAGTTTATTCTCTACGCTGTCAGTATAATGCTATGAGTGGGGTTTCGAACTTGATGGAAAGTCTTTTTTTACCCGAGTATGATAAGATGGGGCCCAATGAAACATATATTCATTTTGGGTCATTATCGGCCATGAAATGAATTTTATTTGTCCTTTTTTTAGTTTTCAGCGTATTTCGGGCTTATTTATTTATTTTGATGTGAAAGGTTTTCTCTGCAACTTCAGCCTCTTTCTGCCCGTACTCGCTATTCTCAATTGGAGCCGTCATCAGGTCACCTCTAATGCATGTTATCTGTAGCAAGCAGAACCGTCTCTGAGAGCCGACATTCTTTTGCACCTAAGAACCTGAAGATCTCTGTTACACTGCAAGTCTAGTTCCTGTAATCTTAGTGTGTTTCAGCCAAAACATGAGATCAGTTATACCAATTGCAATTGATTTATCCAGGATGTCTATTGCGGGTTCACTGAAGAACACTTCATTCTAAATCCTCCAAATGCATTTTAGCAAACGTGAAGTTCGTTTTTCATGTTACGTTACTCTAAATACTGAATATCTGGAAGAAGAAATGTCTCTTTCATACTAAGATTTCTTTGCACTACGATGCATACCACCAGGATATTGTTTTTAGTATCCACTGAGCCATTTTTTTCCTATTTCAGTCAATGTTGACCCTAAATTTATAAAGCCTATATACTGCTAAATGACCTAAAGTCCTTAGGATTCATTTCCACAAACTTGTCAGCCATTATCTCTTTGTCGTCTTTCAAAATATTTATGGAGTGAGAAAACTGCTCGTCAAATTTACAAATATGTCTTGATATACTCAAGGTTCTCGAATGAGTGTTCAGTAACTTTTTTCACAATTTGCTTTTCGACATTCCTATCGATTTATTTGAAGATGCGACATAAACTTTTCCGCTGCTGGACTTGGGATCTGTTTCGAGACTGGTATATATTCCCTGATCCTTTATTTCTCATCAGTCTTCTTTAAGTTAGGATTGTGCATTTTGCTGCTCCCACTGTCATGATAAATAAGCTGCAGTGAAACTGCCTACGGAAACATATACAGTAACGTTAGTATTCGGAGACTGACATTTTTCCTTTATAACATCATAACATTATACTCAACAAAACAAAAATAAAAAATAATCAAGTGTTGTATTAAGATCGATGTCCAGTACATAATAGTACGAAATTTGTAAACAACTTTTAACAGCTGTTAAATAATACGATTTAAATAAGGACACTATGGATTTTCACGTTACTTTAATGTTCGGATAGTTGGCAGCATAGCACTTGTTCTGATCGTTCACGCCAAGTTACACACTCTGGGTTAGAAACAGTGTTTGTCTATAAGCACGGTCAACTGCCCAGACGGTACAATGGCACGCAAAACTGATAACCAGTTTTGGAATACAAGCTGTGATTTTTCATAACGCCAAAGGCATAAGAACACTGTCGCAGATACCGTCAAACGATTAAAAAACGAGGACTGTATAATCTCTACAACTCAGAAGGGCCAACCAATGATGTTGGAGTCACGTGACAAGAGGAACTAATACGCAAAATAAAGGATTCTACACCCGGTGGACACAAATTAGCATGTCAGCTTCAAAACGAGACTGGAAAGAACGTATATCCACAAGCCATTCGCAGAGCATTGAAATGTAGTGGTTACAATGGAAGAGCGGCTAGGAAGAAGCAGTATGTGAATGAACAGAATCGAAAGAAGAGATTGTACTTTGCTAAAGAGTTTATTACGAATGAAGAAACATGGCGGAACGACGTCACAATTACCGACGAAAGTAAATTTAGGATTTTTAGGTTGAAAGGACGAAGAATGGTGGGGCGAAAGAAGAACAAATGCTACCCTAAGGCATGGAGCTGGTAGTGTTCTTGAATGGGGCTGTATATCAACATTTGGACCTGGCTAATTACTGTTCATCGACAGTATAATGGACAAATATGTCTATCGGAAAATATTAGAGAATAATACACGCGAAAGTGTTAAAAAAGTGTGAATATCAGATCAGTCCTAGCTCTATCAGGAAAATGACCCGAAGCACAAGCCTCGCGCTGTGCTGGAATATTTGTTGCACAGTTGCCCGATAATCTTGCATCCATCACCTCTACCACTGGACCTCAACGCTGTAGAGGATGCGTGAGGAGAAGTAGAACAACTTGTTTGAAAACACTAATATCTTCCCAAAAAACTTTGAAGTGTCGATTAAAAGAAGAATGGGATGGTTTATGAACTGACTATTTAAAAAGGACCATTATCTGCGTGTCACTGATTTTGAAAGGAGTGATACAATAGTGTGTTACCCGACAAGGTATTGAAACATATATTTTGAGAACAATTGTCGTGAAATAATTAGTTCCGAACAGTGCCCGAATATTAAAGTGACTTGAAAATAGGACCTAGCTTTATTTAATTTGTATTATTAAACAACTTTTGTAAGTTATGTTACTAAACGTTGTGCTATTATTTACGAGACATGTAACTTGATATAATACTTGGTTATGTCGTTAGTTTGTTTTGCTAAGAATAAAGTTGTGATGCTACAGAGTAAAAATCTGATAGTGCCCGAATATTAACGTTACTGTTCCTGCCTAGCCACGTTGGTCTGAAAGTGCAAGCTGCTGTCAGATGCTGCAGACTGTAAGGGTCCCTTGAAGAACTGCTTCTGTATTCTACAGAAGGACATGCGCAATGAGACGAACAACAGAAATGACACTTTGGTTCACAGACAATTATCACGCGTATGTCACCGCCATTTTAGATGGCCCCCTGGATATTACAAAAAGCAGGACATGGTCCTTAATGTCGTGTATGATCACCACGGACAGCAAAGCATTCTCTGCAACCCGAACGCAACAGGACTCAGGTAACTGTATCAGGCACTGAGGACATGCGGGTCGAAATGACCCCCCGAACCCCAAAGCCCAGTAGCCTCCTCTTCCTTTTCGTTAAGCGTATGCGACCCCAAAATCTTAAACGCCAAGATACACCTAACTCACACTAAGAAATAAATCTCCAGAAAAGCTATTTTTGTTTTTAGTACTGATGCCATGAACTGAGCAGTTGATTAGGGAAACAGATATACAAGGTGTCTGTTTTAACTTGATTTAAATATATGCCGGCCGCTGTGGCCGAGCGGTTCTAGGCTCTTCAGTCCGGAACCGCGCTGATACTACGGTCGCAGGTTCGAATCATGCCTCGGGCATGGATGTGTGTGATCTCCATAGGTTAGTTAGGCTTAAGTAGTTCTACGTTTAGGGGACTGATGACCTCAGATGTTAAGTCCCATAGTGCTTAGAGCCATTTGAACCATTTTCGAACTAAATATATGGAAAACGACGCATCGTACGAAAACAGTGATGTAGGTGAAAAGTTAATATTAGTAAAAGGGACATCTGCCTATGCCACACTGGCCACCTCCTAACCACTGGGGTCAACTTTGTGTTTTCAAGTGGGAACCTCCCATTTTGATTGGATAATCGGATTCTACACCAAAAAAATACGTACTGTTTACTCAAACCATTGTTTCCCATTCGTGATAGATGGCGCTGTAATCGAGAGATATCAAGTATGTCTGTTTTTGCAATTAAGAACCAACTCATTTGATTCTACATTTATTTACGATGAAAATATAAACCTTTGTGTTCTAGCGGTTGACATTGATGTTCAAACGTTACCTGAGTGTTGCAAATGTAAGAGTACAGTACAGTAATGTGAGTAGACGTTCACGTTTGTGGTAGACAAGCTACTTGTATGGTAACGTCGTTTTCTGTTCCCCAAGGAGCTGAATGTGATGAATCCCCAGACCGTTGGAATGCTTGTTTTCGGTGCCCGCTCTCGAACCCCGCTATCAGCGTGACTGATTTCGGTTTGCCGCTGCAACTGTCGCGCTGGCTACTACGCTATTACCAGCGAAATACAAACGACAACCGTTGCAGTAAGATAAAATGTTAACGAAGTGACTGTGACGGGTGCACCTGCCACGGATACTCACCGAATTCGAGAGCACCGCAGTGGCGAGAGCCAAGAGGACTAACCCAAATCAGGTTCCCCAACGGTCAGGGCAGGGTGACTCACCAATATCAAGCATCCCGATAGTAGCGGAAAACTATTACATCCACGTCTCTGTTCCTGGATCACGTTAAACGTAGTGCATTGTACAATCAAATTTGCAACGCTAAGGTAAATGTGGATCGTGAATATTAACCGTTAGAACAGAAAGGTTTACATTCACATCGAAAATAAAATGTGGAATCAAATCCTTGATTGCAAAAACTGGCGCACTTGATATTTGTCGATTGTAGCGTAATCTACCACGAACAGAAATCAGTGGTTTTATGAAACTGTACGTATTTTTTGGCATAGAACCTGAATGTGGAGTAAAAACGGGAGAGTCCCATTTGGAAACACGAAGCTGTCTCCGCTCACACAGGAGGGACTTTTATGAGGTGGCCAGTTGTTGCAGAGACAGATGTATCCCTTATTAATAATGACTTTTGACCTAGAACATTTTCTTCGTACGACGCGTCGTGTACTAGATATTTAGTTGCATCAAGTAACAGCAAACAGCATGTGTATTTAACGACAAATTTTATTAAGAAATAAATATTTTGGGAAGCACTGGTTAGTATCATCAGTTCCTTAAACAGGCCTTTGCAGGACGCTCTTGAGTCATCACCACAGATAATTCGTATTACACGTTTCTACAGACGGAAAACTTTAGCTTGGCTTAATGAGTTACCCCAAAAAGATGATCCTCCTTGATGTTATGGAATGGAAGTAATCTTTTTTTAGTATTTTATCCTCTTCAGCAACTGTAGTCGTATATAATGAAATAATAAGCAACGAGTTGCATAAATGAAATTTAATTTCCTTAGCGGTTTCGGGCACTTAGTGCCCTTTTTCAGAAGGTTATGCCTATCGCATTATTTGTGAGTATCATTAATGAAGTGGATACAGCAAAATTCAATAGTCGTGTAGTTCACAGTGCCTGCATAAAACTAGTTTAGTATCGGAGATATACGGTTTGATCCCTTTTGCTGCAATTCCTGCACAACGTAATATTCTAATTTGCTTAAGAGAGCTCTGACACATCACAAAATACGCGAGTAGCCTGTAATATCATGTCTAACTAATTAAGTTCATTCTTACTATGACTAAATAGTCCTCTCAGTACCGGAATCCTTTAGAAATCCGAACAGTAACGTCGACGACATACAAGGGGCGATCAACAAATTGCCGTTCTAAGGTTGAACAGTCCAGAATCGGTATGCCAGTCAGGCAAAATCACCATGAGCGTTGAGGAAATCATCCCATCGCACCAGGCTGAAGATATCCGTTTGGTAATGGAAATGAGTGTTTGGCGTCATTGGCCGGGAGGCCCCTTGCGGGGCAGGTCGGGCCACCTTTGTGCAGGTCTTATTACGTTCGACGCCACATTGGGCGACCTGCGCGCTGGGTAGGGTTGAAATGATGATGAAGACAGCACAACATCCAGTCCCTGAGCGGAGAAAATCCCCGACCCAGCCGGTAATCGAACCCGGGCCCGTAGGACGGCAATCCTTCTCGCTGACCACTCAGCTATCGGGACGGGCACCTGTTACATGGAACACTGTGTCCTGCTGCGTTAAGAAGTCCCTAAATGTCTACTGCAAATTCTCGTCCTACACGAATCGTCGATCCTTCACGGTCTTTTGTAATGCAGTAAAGGCATAATAATTGCGTGTGGAGAGGTCGGACTATAGGGCGGGTGCTAGAGTACCTCCCACTTCAGGTGGCGTAATTCTGCAATACGACATTTGCTAAATGGTGACGTGAGATATCATGAAATTGTGGCACCAGTCCACTACCGTGCTTTTCGACAGACTTGCTGCCCATATACATTATCCGTTCTCCGCTGGATGTCTATCGGTGTTTGTCCTTCGGCAGCCACGAAAGGAATGGCAGCAAGTTGGTCCTGTTAGGACGCATTTGATAATAACGTCGCCATAACTCACGTTTTCGCAGTCACCCCACACATATCGGAAAGACGAAAATGTCACATTAATGTCTTCCCTACATGTCGGTGCTTATATACCCGCATCGGAGTCGCGCCACGTTGCATACACGCTGCAGTTGTCACCGCTTATATTATTTATTGTCAGATGGTTAAGAAGCCGAGTGTATATTATCTTTCCTAGAAATCGTGGTGACATTCACGTGATAATTACCTGTGAACCATAGTGCCATTTCTGTTGTTCGTCTCATTACGCATGACCTTCAGCTAGGTTCTGTAGTATACAGAAGCAGTTCTTCACGGGACCCTTAGAGTCTGCTGCATCTAACAGCAGGCTGCACTTTCAGTCAAACGAGACGACGCAGGAACAGTAACGTTAATATTCGGGCACTATCAGATTTTTACTCTGTAGCATCACAACTTTATTCTTAGCAAAACAAACTAACGACATAACCAAGTATTATATTAAGTTACATGTCTCGTAAATAATAGCACAACGTTTAGTAACATAACTTACAAAAGTTGTTTAATAATACAAATTAAATAAAGCTAGGTCCTGTTTTCAAGTCACTTTAATATTCGGGCACTGTTCAGAACTAATTATATCACGACAATTGTTCTCAAAATATATGTTTCAATACCTTGTCGGGTAACGACACTGTTGTATCACTTCTTTCAAAATCAGTGACACGCAGATAATGATCCTTTTTAAATAGTCAGTTCATAAACCATCCCATTCTTCTTTTAATCGACACTTCAAAGTTTTTTTGGAAGATATTAGTGTTTTCGAACAAGTTGTTCTACTTCTCCTCACGCATCCTCTACAGCATTGAGGTCCAGTGGTAGAGGTGATGGATGCAAGATTATCGGGCAACTGTGCAACAAATATTCCAGCACAGCGCGAGGCTTGTGCTTCGGGTCATTTTCCTGATAGAGCTAGGACTGATCTGATATTCACACTTTTTTAACACTTTCGCGTGTATTATTCTCTAATATTTTCCGATAGACATATTTGCCCATTATACTGCCGGTGAACACTAATTAGCCAGGTCCAAATGTTTCAATATACAGCCCCATTCAAGAACACTACCACTCCATGCCTTACAGTCGGGGTAGCAGTTGTTCTCCTTTCACTCCACCATCCTTCGGAAATTTACTGTCGTCGGTAAAAGTGACATCATTCCTCCATGTTTCTTCTTTCGTAATAAACTCTTTAGCGAAGTACGGTCTCTTCTTTCGATTCTGTTCATTCGCATACCGCTTCTTCCTAGCCGCTCTTCCATTGTACTGACTACATTTCAATGTTCTGCACATCTGGACGCCTCTGGTGGTAAATTTCTAGGAAAGTGAAACTAGACGGAAATTTGATAGAATTTCTTTAACTCATTTCTTAAAGAAAGGCTTAACCTTAGCATATTTAAACCAATCAGGAAATGCTTCTCTGACGAGTGACTAGCCACACTAACAACTTTTTGTTACTAGACTTAGTTGCACACTCTTTAATTAACTTTGTTGGTATTTTATCAGAACAGCTACAATTTTTAATTGTAAAGACCTTACGTTGGACGTTACTTCTACTGGTGTAGTAAGGGTCATACCCTCCGTAGCGTAGCGCTAGCGTTACCACCTACCACGCAGGAGGTTCGATTCCCGGCAGAGGACTAGGTATTGTGTCCTTCATCATCATTGACTCGCAAGTCGCCGATGTGGAGTCACCTAAAAAGGACTTACAATACGATGGCCGAAATCCCCCGAATGGGGCCTCCCGGCCAACAATGCCATACGATCATTTCATTTCAATAAGGGTCACAATCATATTACTGGATTATTTGCAACGACTGGTATGAGGTGTTCCATGACAGCATCTAACGAACCTGACAGCTTCAGGCAGTGACGATACGGTACGTCACGTCTCATGAAATACTCGTTCGTCACAAAAGAATTCATACGATATGCAGATGTATCGCACAAGACAAATTACTTCATTTCCCTTCGGCAACAGCTCGGCTGTAGCCAAGTTAGTCTGCACAGCTCCTTCCAGCAACGACTTCCCCGCGGCAGTCGGAATACGGTTTTACTTATGTCTTTGACCGGAAATTATAGCCTTCATGTTGTTACCACACCAACTGTATCAGTTCATAGGCTGAAGATTATACACAATTCAGAGGGCAGCACGTTTAGTTATAGCAAAATCATAGTAAATTAATGCACATTTATTGGTGAAAACAGCTGAGAATAATTTTTACCGAAAGTATTTTCTGAAAACGTACTTACTTTTGGTATCGATGGCTTCACTCATGGACGTGTTCTCCTGAGCCTCGCTGTTGTCAGGATCAACAACCCCCTTGTTTTTGAGCTGAATAAGCAAATCCATGAAATCTTTCCTCGTGATATTGTTCTTCTCCCTGTAGGCTACGGTGTCTGCAACCATGCGACGAAAGTATTCGCTGACCGCTGCAGTTCCACTCTTGATCCTGTAAGGGAGATGTTCCACTTCTGAATTCATAAGCACGACATGATCAAAGTTCTCATCAAGCTGCTTCACAAAGAGGGGTCCTCAGAGACCTCGCCTGAAGTTCTGAACGCTTGCTGCAGCCACAAAAATAAGGAGAGAGGTAAGGAATAAAAACTATTTGGTAACAAAACTAAAATATAGAAATAGAAGTATTCTGACGAAAATGGAAAGTATTACAAAAGAAACACTTTGACGCAACGCCTCCAAACTGCTACTGCAGTATTTCGATGTTGTTGTGGTGGTCTTTAGTCCTGAGACTGGTTTGATGCAGCTCTCCAAGCTACTCTATCCTGTGCAAGCTTCTTCATCTCCCAGTATTTACTGCAACCTACATCCTTCTGAATATACTTAGTGTATTCATCTCTTAGCCTCCCTCTACGATTTTTACCCTCCATGCTGCCCTCCAATGCTAAATTTGTGATCCCCTGTTGCCTCAGAACATGTCCTACCAACAGGTCCCTTCTTCTAGTCAAGTTGTGCCACAAGTTCCATTTCTCCTCAATTCTATTCAATACCTCCTCATTAGTTATGTGATCTACCCATCTAATCTTCAGCATTCTTCTGTAGCACCACATTTCGAAAGCTTCTATTCTCTTCTTGTCAAAACTATTTATCGTCCATGTTTCACTTCCATACATGGCTACACTCCATACAAATACTTTCAGAAACGACTTCCTGACACTTAAATCTATACTCGATGTTAACAAATTTCTCTTCTTCAGAAACGCTTTCCTTGCCATTGCCAGTCTACATTTTGTATCCTCTCTACTTCGACCATCATCAGTTATTTTGCTCCCCAAATAGCAAAACTCCTTTACTACTTTGTCTCATTTCCTAATCTAATTCCCTCAGCATCACCCGACTTAATTCGACCACATTCCATTATCCTCGTTTTGCTTTTGTTGATGTTCATCTTATATCCTTCTTTCAAGACACTGTCCATCCCGTTAAGCTGCTCTTCCAGGTCCTCTGCTGTCTCTGACAGAATTACAATGTCATCGGCGAACCTCAAAGTTTTTATTTCTTCTCCATGGATTTTAATACCTATTCCGAATTTTTGTTTTGTTTCCTTTACTGCTTGCTCAGTATACAGATTGAATAAAATCGGGGAAAGACTTGTGTTAACGTGCCACAGCAATGCCTCTGCGACGTGCATGGCGTCGTCGCTGGCGGCACAGCGTGCCTGTGTATCGCAGTTTGAAGGCGATTGATATTGACTTGGCTGGGCAGTTTAATAAACAGCAATTGATTGGAGGTCCAAATGTTTTTCGTGGACTGCATCTGAACTTCACTTGTGATGTTCAGGCTGTGTTTGGAGGTAGTACACGGCTCACACTGGCTGTTGTATGGGGCAACCGAGCAGATTATGGTGGCCTTCAAGCTTTTCCAGATGCTAACATATTGGATTGGAGAACATGGAGTATAGCAGAGACCACAGGAATGTTGGCTAAACAGCCTTATGGTACACTTGTTCCAAGCATGCCATTTGTTTCGACTACGAGAAGGAAGAAGAAATTAAATGCTGATGAGTACTTGTTTATATGGGCCAAAGTCGGTAATGGCAACTGTAAAATAAAGATCAACGGTGACTGTATGATATATTACAGACAATAAAGTGTGTTTTGTCCTTTCCATATCTCCTTTCCTTATCTCCCTGTCTCCTTCCATTCCCAACCACTGCTTCCCTTTCGTGCCTCTCGACTCTTATAACTGCCATCTGGTTTCTGTACAAATTGTAAATAGTCTTTCGCTCTCTGTATTTTACCCCTGCCACTTTTAGAATTTGAAAGAGAGTATTCCAGTCAACATTGTCAAAAGCTTTCTCTAACTCTACAAATGCTAGAAACGTGGGTTTGCCTTTCCTTAATCTTTCTTCTAAGACAAGTCGTAGGGTCAGTATACCTCACGTGTTCCAACATTTCTACGGAATCCAAAGTATTTCCATACGTTGATTAATATTTCATCGTTATGCGGACTTACTTTCAGTATTTTAAGTACAATGTAAGGTCATTATTATAGATGAAGAAAGGTGTGAGGACATGATGCCTATTTGATGTGTCTAACGAGAGTCGAACTTTTCAGGTGGAGATCGCAACGCAGCGTGCCCAGGGGTCGTGCAAGTGGAGCGTATCGTCATCTTACGGACTTGCAGAAAGGTAGAATCAACAGGACGAGGGACGTGAGAACATCAGAACGACAGATTGCACGGACAGGTACAGGTACTTCCAGAAGAGCTACAAAGCGAGGAGGTTGTAGGATTGTTGGACTGGCTGTGAGAACAGACGGATGCCGTTAACTAAAACCCAGGCATTGGTTACAGGCGGAGTGCCACTAAGGACCGTCACATCTCGAGTTGGGAAGCCTCCTTTACCGCTGACACAATAACAAAGGCAACAGCCTGAATCAGATGGGACATTTTGTGGTATTCTGTGGCGTTCACCGACGAGTCACGCTGATATTTGTGGTGATGCATTCATACGAGGAGCGTTCGATAAGTAATGGAACACATTTTTTTCTGAAAGAAGTTTGGTTATATTCAGAATTCGAATACACACTATTATTCCCCACTCTTTTGGTTACAAAAACCTATTTTTTAGCATAATCTCCGTTCAGTACGACGGTCTTACGCCATCTTACTGGGAGGACTTGTATATCTGTATGGTACCACTTTTCTGGTTGACGTACAATCCAACGTCTTACTGCATCAGAGACCTCTCCATCATTCACGTACTGCTGTAAGTAGGCTGTTTATGTTTTCTCTATGTAAGTAGGCTGTTTAGGTTTTTTATTGGTAACGCCACCTCTGTATGACAATCACTGGCTGTGCTGTGGGCAGTCTGTGTCTGCTTTGCATTGTTGTAATACTCGCCATTGTAGTGTTAGGCAGCTGGCTGTGAACAGCGCGTAGCGTTGCGCAGTTGGAGGTGAGCCGCCAGCAGTGGTGGATGTGGGGAGAGAGATGGCGGAGGTTTGCAATTTGTCATGAACTGATATATATATTATGACTTGTGATGATATTAAGGTAAATACATTGTTTGTTCTCTATTAATATCTTTCATTTGCTAACTATCCCTATCAGTAGTTAGTGCCTTCCATAGTTTGAATCTTTTATTTAGCTGGCAGTAGTGGCGCTCGCTGTATTGCAGTAGCTTGAGCAGCGAAGATTTTTGTGAGGTAAGTGATTTGTGAAAGGTATAGTTTAATGTTAGTCAGGGCCATTCTTTTGTAGGGAATCTTGAAAGTCAGATTGCGTTGCGCTAAAAATATTGAGTGTCAGGTTAAGCACAGTCTCGTGTAAGAATTGTTGAAAGGGGACGTTTCATATGTCGACCCTTAGCCTAGGATACCTCACTGGAATCTTCTGATTTTTCTTGTAGTTTGTGTATTTAGTGTAGCTTTTGTTTATTGCTAGCGCGTAATTGTAGAGAGAATCTCCTTTGTAGTTGTAGCCTTTCATTGTTGTACAGTAAAACAGTTGTGGCATGCATATAGATTTGCACCAAGTATTTCGCAGCTGTAATTAACTAGATATTATTATCAGTGTTATGTTAATGTGTTCTCTTATTTTTGCTCTTCAAATTGTGTTTTTCTGTGTTGTCGTGTGAAATACTGTGACAATAATGGCGTGTGAAAAACGTAATACTAGGCTCCAAAGTAAACTGAGAAATGACAGTGAAAATGAAAGCAGTATGTTAGCGCCACCGAGTAATGAATTAACTGATGTTCAAAGTAGTAATTTGGTAATTGTGCATAGGGAAATGGAGCGGGCGGCAAACAATGGCGTGGACAGTGAAACAATTAGTGAAGAGGGAAGAATTATCGATCGATCGGTCGGCAACAGCTCGCCTCAGGAATCAGAAATAACAGGACACAATTTCGCAAATACTGTAGATTCAGGTTTTGGGTCATCACCGTTTTCTCAAATAAGTCAAGACACATTTTCTGCTTGTCAAAATGTGAATGTTGTCGGTGCAAATGCACTGCCGAAAAGCGTAGAGAAACAGATTCCAGACACTAATACATTATTATTGCAATTAATGCAACAAATGGAACAAAATCAGAGACAAACACAGCAAAAGCTTGAAAAGTTAGACACAATGGAACAAAATCAGAGACAAACACAGCAAAAGCTTCAAAAGTTAGACACAATGGAACAAAATCTTAAAAAGTTAGACTCATTGGAGCAAACTCTTGAACGAACACGTGAGGATTTAACTGCTGAGTTACATCACATTGAATCGAAATGTCAAAAAGTCTGTAACGACGTAAAAACACAAATTTGTGAGCATTTCCAACCTAGTTTTTCGCGTCATGAAAATGCATTACAGAATCACGAAGCAGCCATAAAAGAACTGCAAACTATTGTTCATGAAAATCACAACACCTTGCAAGCTAAAATTGACGCAGTTGCATCTACCGATTCGGTTACGCAACTTGCAAAAAGTCAAGAAAACTTAAAAGACACAGTAGACACGATTGCAACACAAATGGACACTCTGAAACTTGGTTCAGAAAAACATACAGAGGAAATGGTTTCACTATCGGATAAAGTAGCCGAACTTTCAGATCAGTTCACTAACTTATCTATAAAGGTAGATGATGATCTGAATGACACAACACCTGTAGCCTTCACTGACACAGAAGAGTATGAACAAATTAGAAAATTCAAACAAAATCAAAATCAAATCAATACACAGTACAAAAGAGAAATCCGGGAAGTGCAAGATCAGTTGGCACAAGTAGTACAAGAATTACGTATTTCAGAGGACACTCGCGCCCCAATACGGGAAGAGGGACATACAAATACGGAACAGACACAAAATAACACAGGGCATTTCGGAAGTAATGAAAGAAATTGGGAATGTGCACCGAATTTTGAGAGGGAACGGCCGACACGACCTAACAATGACCGATATGCGACTCGCCGACATGATGATTTTGACTATAAGCTGTTCATTACTACACGTAAATTCAAAACATTTAAGAATTCTGGCAACGACATTCATCCACAAGCATGGCTCCATCAATTCTCTCATTGTTTTCCTCCCAACTGGTCGTTGGAACACAGATTAGAATTTATGTGTGGCTACTTAGAGAATGAACCACCTGTAAGAATGCGATCGGTAATTCACGATTGCCACAGTGAAGGAGAGTTTTACCATGCCTTCCTCTCAGCATATTGGTCTCAAGCCACACAAGACCGCGTAAAACATAGCATCATGATGATGAAACACTTTGAACAGTCTGAATTTTCCAGTCTTGTGAAATATTTTGAAGACATGTTGCATAAGAATCAGTATCTTTCAAACCCATACAGCCCCTCAGAACTCATCCGCATTTGCTTACTCAAATTGCCTGAACATTTACGACATATTATTTTAGCAGGACGTTGCAAAGAAGACATTGAGGCTTTTCAGGGTCTGTTACAAGAATTGGAAATTGACACTGACAATCGGGGAACGCGGAAACAGGAGCACAACAATTACAGGTCACATCTGTCACAATTCCACGATGAAAGAAATAATAACTGGACACGACAAGGCTATTCTCACAACACATATCGTGACCAAAACAGCCACCACCCGTATGACAACCGTTGGCAGAGTAGTAATAACTACAGGGAAAGATCAACTCTCCGTGGTAATGACTATCACAGAGACAATAAGAGAAACAGACAATATGGGAACGAAAATAAATACTATCAAGGGAGACAGAATAACTTTAGACGCAACGGACCAGCGCGCAGTTACGATTCAGGGAGAAATTCTCCACCATGTGACCGACAAGAAAGAAACTATGGAATCTACCGACATGACGACAGACGATATGATCGTAACGACAGACCTGAATTGCATCAGAACTGGCGGGATTCAAACAGAGCAGGGCCCTCTCGTCACGGTGAATTTGTAGAAGTTAGGTCTCCAAATCCCAATAACGACGCGCGCCAACAAAGAAACAGACAATGACTCGCACCGCAGGCAGCCACCTGCGCCGGCTGGCTCAGAGAAAAATAACATAGACGCTAACCTTGAGAAAAACTCCAGTATTCTTTACCGACGTATACCGCCTGACAATTGCATTCAAGTTCAAACTCTGAGTACTATGAAGAGTAAAGGTTTACACCACGTTTCACATGTAAAACCGTTTATTGAGAGATAATCTGCTTTTTACCTTTGTCTTTGCCATATAACTTTTCACTTTACGTTGCTAGTATGCTTTGTCAGACTTAGAATCTGTTAACATACAACAATGTTTGAAGTTAAATATCCGGTCTAGAACCTAGGGAACATTTTTAAACAGAAATTACGATTGCATTGTTATAGTGAACAGACGTCACAGTGTTATTGTGTGTACATTCTTGCTTGTTTGTTGCACGATTACGTAACGTCTATAAGGCTCACATACTTAGAACATTTACCAGTACTGCTAATGAGATTTTAATGCAACATTTTGGTTTATTTGAAAATACATTCTGAATTTAAAGTGCTTTCTGAGAGATACCAGATGACACAGAGGTTAGTTTATGTGACAGCTACACGATTTTTATCACGACGCTACTAATGAGTGACAATTTACAATGTTGCTTTTGCGGTGTATCTGTTTTATATCTGCACAGTTTTCTGAATTCTTCTGGAAAGAAAAACATGTTTTAGTAGTAACTTTTGTGGTATAGCAACAATGAGACAGCCTTTTTCGTAGCACAACAATACGTTACAGTACAGTACTTTCCTCATCACGGCAATAAGCGTAATAACTAAGATATCTATACGCAAAGCATTTCACTTTTGTGTATCATGAGGTAAGTACATTGACTTTAGCAGAACTTTGCTTACAGAGGACGATAACTACGACAGTTCCACAGAATTATCTTACAGCAAGACGCACAGTTTAGCGCTACAGTACACGTATTTGAGTGATCAATTTTATACTTAAAACATTTATTTTTAAAGATTTTTGAATTACAAAGAAAGTTTTCCGTGATACATTTCATTTCATTGCTGTAATCTGTAACACCTGAGGGTATAATTACATTAATCCTCAGGGGGGTACACGCTTACTTTGTGTACCATGTGTGTGGCAACCACAAGGAACCCTAGCTGATATGGTATTTGCTTATACAACTTTACACATCGGTACCATATTTCTCTAACACAGAATTACACAGCTATCTGATTATTTGACAGAGAAACAAACATTCTTTTTACTACATCAGTGACAGATGTTTACGCAATTACACAGTTGGATAACTTCACACTTATGAAACTGTATTTTGTCTGTACTTTGTAAACTGTTCATATTTTTTCGGAATCATTGTGATACTATGAGAGCTTTGAATGATGTATTTGGTATGAGATCATGATTTTTAAAGTACGTTTGAGGCAGATGACACTTTTGACATGAGCAGAGAATTTTTTTAATTATTGGAGGAAGCTACGACGATTTTGAGATTTGACTGAGGTGTTATGAGGTTATTTTTACGCCGACGATGTGTATTATGCTGCTGAGGTATGTTTATGATTAATAGGCTGAGGCTATACGAGTTATTTGAATATGCTTCATATTTATAATGACGAAATATTGATGAGTGTCGATGGATACGTATATGTGTAATAAGGTAGGAGTAATGAATAGTGGGTAGGGACTCTTGACTTGTGAAACAGGATGTTGGAAACCAAAGTGACCACCTGCACGTAATGCGTCGCGGGCACCCAGCTGTGTCAGACGCCTGGAGAAAAAGCCATTATTGCGAGCCCTTTTCAGCGGCACAGGTAGAAAAAAAAAAGAAAGGGAAGGCCATTGTCCGCGCTACTGACATCTCCTTGTTGAAAGCATACTGTGGAGCTCGTAATTTATGATATTTACTGAAATGCCTAATGAAACGATGAGAAACATTTCACAGCTATTGCCTTGCTAGTTAAGAAAAATGCCATATGGCTTGCTTTATGTATTTATTTACACATTTTGTTTAATATCAAGTTTCTAGCTGCACTGCAGCATTGGTTAAAATAAAATTTAATATATGTACTAATATAAATATTTTATGCCTACAGATCCAGTAAATAATTTTATGATCTATCCAAAACAAATGAGGGAGCACAAAAAAAAAAAAACATTTCCCTTCACAGGAATTGCATAAATTATTTTTTTACGATTTGGTAACTTATCTACTAGCGTAAGTTTTTGTGATGCATCACTCTAATGTTAAGATGTGACATAGGTATTAGACATGGCCATTTTAGTGTAATATTTTTTCTGCTTGCGCTATGTCATGTTTAGGTATAAGTTGCTGCTGTTTGCCAGGCATAGTGTTATTGAATTTGACTTTTGCTAATTTATACTGTAGCTTGCTTTGCAATTTTCCATTTTTTTCATTGCTATTTATAATAATTGTTTTACGTGCTGCTGCATTGCCTCGTCCCTTAGTTTAGCATCTGAGCTCAGTAGATTTAAGTTAGCTTAAGAGGGGGTAGCCTCTAAGAGAATGAGTTGCGATGAATTGGAACAAATGCATTGAGAAAACAGGTTTAGGTAGGATTTTCTTGGAAATAAATGTTGAGGTACGAAATGTGTGAACATATAAATACAGAAAGCATGCTTAGATAGAATTTTTTGGGTGGAAACAAAGGATGAAATAAGAGGAAAGATATATGAAGTTTTGGGTTGGACTGCAGTACCAAATGTTACACTGAAAACGAACCCTGTCCTTTCCTATTGGTGTTATCCCACTATGTGTTTGTGTACCCTTGAGTATTTGTTTTCTTCCTGTCTCTGTGTAGTTTCATAGAATTTTTTCTTCTTTTAATATTAAGCTACATTCACTATGATGAGGAATACTGTTATCCTCAAATATAATTGGCATTAATAATATGTTATTTACCTTATAAATATGCTTACACAATATTTATTCTGTTTAATGCTCATGTGTGAAGTTGATGTTTCGAAAGTTATTCTGATCTTTTATGTATGTACTCATGTCATAATTCCTGTAACACTGATGTATAAGTTTATTTCTATTCTTTTGTAAAGCCCCTATCACTACAAACGTTATCTGTATTATTATGTTTTTAATGATGTGTTTTGTACCTTTGTTATTGTATTCTTATGTTATAAAATTGTAATTGTCACCAGTTCATGATATTATTAACATGTTAGTTACATTTCACTGCACACGTTTCTGTTGGTCATAGTATATGGACAATATGTGAGAAGTAGGGACTGTTAGTGTTTGCACGTGTGTTAATGATTCAGCAAGGGACTGGATAACAGCATTGCTGGTTCTAAGGACAATTTCAAAAACTTTGTGAGTGCACAAGTGGTGGTTTATGGACTTGCTATATTCTCCGCAAGACTCTTCGAGGGTGATTGTGCACCTGCACAGTCGCAACAGATGGCTGCTGGCCGTCTCTACAAGGACTCCAGTGGGTCTGCACCTCTGGTGGCCCACCAATACCATTATCTCTACAAGGACTACAGTGGGTCTACATCTATGGTGACCTACCAACGCCATTATTTCTACAAGGACTGCAGTGGGTCTGCACCTCTGGTGGCCCACCAATACCACAATCTCTACCAGGACTCCAGTGGGTCTGCTCTGTGATGACCTACCTACCAATATTCTTCCAAACTTCGAATGACTCTGCTGTGGGTTTGCTCTGTTGTGGCCCATTACCTGTCTGCATGTCGAGAGTCAGCACTGTCTTTCTGTTGGAAGGTCAACACTACTTCTTCAAGACTGCATGGAAATCCACTACTTCTATGTGCATTTTCTTTTACTGCTTGGACTTTGAGAAAAACTCTGCATTTTTACTGTGATGAACAATGTGGACTGTCTTTATGGACTGTGAGAAATTTTGATCTTTTGACCAACATAATATTAATAAGTGTGTGCATTTTTAATCTTTGTTACTGTAATTGTGAAAAATTTTTGTCAAATCTGTATTGGCCAGTGCCCAACACCATTTCTAAAAATTTTTGTGGGGAGCATGGGGGCTATGTAAGTAGGCTGTTTATGTTTTCTCTATGTAAGTAGGCTGTTTAGGTTTTTTATTGGTAACGCCACCTCTGTATGACAATCACTGGCTGTGCTGTGGGCAGTCTGTGTCTGCTTTGCATTGTTGTAATACTCGCCATTGTAGTGTTAGGCAGCTGGCTGTGAACAGCGCGTAGCGTTGCGCAGTTGGTGGTGAGCTGCCAGCAGTGGTGGATGTGGGGAGAGAGATGGCGGAGGTTTGCAATTTGTCATGAACTGATATATATATTATGACTTGTGATGATATTAAGGTAAATACGTTGTTTGTTCTCTATTAATATCTTTCATTTGCTAACTATCCCTATCAGTAGTTAGTGCCTTCCATAGTTTGAATCTTTTATTTAGCTGGCAGTAGTGGCGCTCGCTGTATTGCAGTAGCTTGAGCAGCGAAGATTTTTGTGAGGTAAGTGATTTGTGAAAGGTATAGTTTAATGTTAGTCAGGGCCATTCTTTTGTAGGGAATCTTGAAAGTCAGATTGCGTTGCGCTAAAAATATTGAGTGTCAGGTTAAGCACAGTCTCGTGTAAGAATTGTTGAAAGGGGACGTTTCACTGCCTTCTGCCCTCATTGGGCCAAAAGGACGGGAGTCGAAACGTACGAGAGCCAGGCGGAATGGTGAATAGGGAAGAACAGTCAAACGAAGTTTTGTGAGCTCCTCTCGGGTGCGTAGACTTGTGTGAGGCCTTAAGTGGTCATGAAGATGGAGAAGTTCGTTTGAATTTTTGTGGTGGCGAAAGCGGTGAAGTCGTTTCTTCAATTTCCTGAGGGTAGCACAATACACTAGTGAGTCGATTGGCGAACCATGAAGGAGGAGCTCAAACAAAGTAACCTCTTCAGAGTCCCAGAAAACTTTACCAACTTAAAGTGCAGCGTTGCGCTTCTTCTTTGGAGAAGTGGTGCGGCGCCATTCCGTAGATTGCTGTTCTGTTTTCCGTTCGAAGTGATTAACCTATGATTCATTGCGTGTGATGATGTTCCACAAAATATTGTCACGATCAGCTTCGTAACACGGAAGCAATTCCGTCCAGATGGTCCTTAGTTGCGCTTTATGGTCTTCTATTAGGCGGGAAGGAACCCAGTGGGCTTACAGCTTTGAGTACCCCAACTTGTGTATGAGTGTTGCAGCAGTGCCAACAGAGGCATTCAACTGTGCAGCAAGGTATCTGACAGCGATCCGTTGATTATCTCGAATGAGAATGTCCGCACGTTCCAACATTGCAGCCACGCGGTTTGAGGCGCCAAGTCACGGATTGCGCGGCCCCTCCCGCTGGAGGTTCGAGTCCTCCCTGGGCATGGGTATGTGTGTTGCTCTTAGCATAAGTTAGTTTAAGTTACTTTAATTAGTGTGTAAGTCTAGGGTCCGATGAACTCGGCAGTTTGGTCCTTTAAGAATACACACATTTGAACATTTGACTAGCAACTCTGAGACTTTTCTCTTTCGCTAAGCAGACGCGTTTCACATCTGAACTGAACGTCGTAGAACGGATACGTTTCCGGAAATGGGTACCTATTGAATATACGAGGGTCACTCCAAAAGAAATGTACTCTATTTTTTAAAAAATACAGTTTTCATTCTGCATGTGTGAAAGTTTTGCAATGTGTAGATACATCCTTCCCGCTTGTTTTCAAAGTTAGTTCAACTTGTTCCCGTGAGTGATGCCGTCACAGCATGTCTTCAAAATGGCTGCTACAGTTAACGTTCGTAAGAAGCAAGGTGCTGTCATAGAATTCCTGTGCTGTGAAAACGAGACAGTGGGAAACATCCACAAGAGGTTGAAAAAGGTGTATGGAGATGCTGCTGTCGATCGCAGTACAGTTAGTCGGTGGCCAAGCACGTTACGTGATGAAAGTGGGCACGGCAATATTGAGGATTGTCCTCGCAGCGGCAGGCCTCGTACTACACAGACTCCAGACAATGTGCAGAGACTTAACGAATTGGTGACTGCTGACACACGCATCACAGTGAACGAATTGTCACGCTACGTTGGGATAGGGGAAGGAAGTGTTTGCAGAATACTGAAAGTGTTGGCGTTAAAAAAGGTTTGTGCCAGGTTGGTTTCCAGAATGTTGACAGTGGCTCATAAAGAAACAAGAAAAACCGTATGCAGCGAACTTTTGGAACAGAACGAGAATGGTGGATATGAATTCCTTGGAAGACTTGTGACAGGTGATGAAACATGGCTCCATCATTTTTCACCAGAGACGAAGAGGCAATCAGTGGAGTGGCATCATGCAAACTCACCAAAGAAAAAAAATTCAAAACCACACCTTCTGCTGGAAGAGTTATGGCTACGGTGTTTTTCGATTGCGAAGGACTCTTGCTTGTGGACATCATGCCAAGCAGAACCACTATAAATTCTGATGCATATG
The DNA here is from genome assembly GCF_021461395.2 of Schistocerca americana. Taxonomy (NCBI): domain Eukaryota; kingdom Metazoa; phylum Arthropoda; class Insecta; order Orthoptera; family Acrididae; genus Schistocerca; species Schistocerca americana. Next base: position 231,493,927 of record NC_060123.1, read on the forward strand.
CGACGACACTGAAGAAACTTCAAGCTCGACTGAGTCGTGTTCGACCACATCGGCAAAAGCAGGATGTTTTGCTGTTGCACGATAATGCACGGCCACATGTCAGTCAAAAAACCATGGCAGCGATCACAAAACTCGGATAAACAACACTGAAACACCCGCCTTACAGTCCTCACTTGGCTCCATTAGACTATCATGTCTTTGGGAAACTGAAAGACTCTCTTCTTGGAACAAGGTTTGAAGATGATGACTCGCTTGTGCACGCTGCCAAACAGTGGCTCCAACAGGTTGGTCGAGAAATTTCCTAAAGGATGTATCTACACACTGCAAAACTTTCAAACATGTAGAATAAAAGATGGATTTTTTTAAAAATGGTGTGCATTTCTTTTGGAGTGACCCTCGTATTATGCACTTATTCTCCTCTGCATGTCTTAGATGTTTGTAATGGGATTTTCCAAATACCCTGTACGCAAATCCAGCTTATGTACTAACACACAAAGCACTATAAATTATGATAAAACAAGTTGGATGGGATAGGAAGTTTAGGTCCTAATCGCTGAAACAGGCTAGCAGGTAATCTGTTGGCGAAAACAATGTGCGAAGCTATCATCGGGCCTGAAGCTGTTAATGTTATTAAGCGGAGAAACAATTTTCCATTAATACCTAATAGAAGGGATCAGAAGATGACTATATAGGATAAGAAGCGATGGAACAGTTTTATACTTCTGTTGTAATGAAACGACTAGGACCGGAACATCTGCAAGGTTGCGAATACGATTCGTGAAACAATTTTGACCAGCGATATTCGTACCACTTGTATAGAAATTTTCCGTACACATCGCCGAACTGGTGTAGAGAGGTCATAAGCGTGCTTGCAGGAAATACGCCCTCGCAAAGATCGCGAGAAACGCACCACGGGGCCAGAGGCAATAACTAAAGTAAGTAAAGAAAGAGTTCCTAATCACTAGCGAAAATGAAGGGTCATAATAACTGTGGGATAAAGAAACGGGTGCTTAGTTGTATACTTCTGTTATAGTGAAATAACTAGTTCAGGAATGCAAGCAAAATCAAAATTACTCTTCATGAAGCAACTATCACGAGGAACATTCATACCAGTTTTATAAAATAAATATGATTGGTTTGACTGACTGATATGAAATAACTAAAAGTACACTCCTGGAAATGGAAAAAAGAACACATTGACACCGGTGTGTCAGACCCACCATACTTGCTCCAGACACTGCGAGAGGGCTGTACAAGCAATGATCACACGCACGGCACAGCGGACACACCAGGAACCACGGTGTTGGCCGTCGAATGGCGCTAGCTGCGCAGCATTTGTGCACCGCCGCCGTCAGTGTTAGCCAGTTTGCCGTGGCATACGGAGCTCCATCGCAGTCTTTAACACTGGTAGCATGCCGCGACAGTGTGGACGTGAACCGTATGTGCAGTTGACGGACTTTGAGCGAGGGCGTATAGTGGGCATGCGGGAGGCCGGGTGGATGTACCGCCGAATTGCTCAACACGTGGGGAGTGAGGTCTCCACAGTACATCGATGTTGTCGCCAGTGGTCGGCGGAAGGTGCACGTGCCCGTCGACCTGGGACCGGACCGCAGCGACGCACAAATGCACGCCAAGACCGTAGGATCCTACGCAGTGCCGTAGGGGACCGCACCGCCACTTCCCAGCAAATTAGGGACACTGTTGCTCCTGGGGTATCGGCGAGGACCATTGGCAACCGTCTCCATGAAGCTGGGCTACGGTCCCACACACCGTTAGGCCGTCTTCCGCTCACGCCCCAACATCGTGCAGCCCGCCTCCAGTGGTGTCGCGACAGGTGTGAATGGAGGGACGAATGGAGACGTGTCGTCTTCAGCGATGAGAGTCGCTTCTGCCTTGGTGCCAATGATGGTCGTATGCGTGTTTGGCGCCGTGCAGGTGAGCGCCACGATCAGGACTGCATACGACCGAGGCACACAGGGCCAACAGCCGGCATCATGGTGTGGGGAGCGATCTCCTACACTGGCCGTACACCACTGGTGATCGTCGAGGGGACACTGAATAGTGCACGGTACATCCAAACCGTCATCGAACCCATCGTTCTACCATTCCTAGACCGGCAAGGGAACTTGCTGTTCCAACAGGACAATGCACGTCCGCATGTATCCCGTGCCACCCAACGTGCTCTAGAAGGTGTAAGTCAACTACCCTGGCCAGCAAGATCTCCGGATCTGTCCCCCATTGAGCATGTTTGGGACTGGATGAAGCGTCGTCTCACGCGGTCTGCACGTCCAGCACGAACGCTGGTCCAACTGAGGCGCCAGGTGGAAATGGCATGGCAAGCCGTTCCACAGGACTACATCCAGCATCTCTACGATCGTCTCCATGGGAGAATAGCAGCCTGCATTGCTGCGAAAGGTGGATATACACTGTACTAGTGCCGACATTGTGCATGCTCTGTTGCCTGTGTCTATGTGCCTGTGGTTCTGTCAGTGTGATCATGTGATGTATCTGACCCCAGGAATGTGTCAATAAAGTTTCCCCTTCCTGGGACAATGAATTCACGGTGTTCTTATTTCAATTTCCAGGAGTGTATTTGTTAGCCGAAAACACTACTTGTAACTATGATTCAAAACACCTGTAACTATAAAAACACACTGCTGGCCATCCAAAATGCACACCACAGTGAAACTGATTGGGGGATAACAAGATGCACAAAGATCACATCTCTGAAATAAAGTGAAGCGAGGAAGATAATGAAATTAATATTGAGTGTTGCCTCCATTATTTCGCTGCACCCGTTGCCACACGCCTCGCGAGTGAATCAAAGTCTGTGGCTATGTTGCTGGGGTATTGCAGTTCATGCTGCTTCCACATACTGCCAAAGTTGATCTGGTGTAGCAACGACGGTGTATCCCGGGATGTTCCTGGTGGGCGAGAGATCAGGAGAAAAGGGAGGCTAAGGCAGCAAATGAACATGATGGGCGACGAGGAAGTCTTGAATATTGCGTGTTACGTGTGATAGCGCATTTTCCTGCTGCGATGTAGCCGTCAACAAGCCCCGAAGCTGTAGGAGGAGAACAGGTTCCCACACTTCAGAGATGTAACGCGATCTGGTTAGTGTACCAGCAAAGCGTGGAAGGGGGTGAGGGAGTGGAATCCAGTACCATCCCAAACCATAATACCGGGTGTAGGACCAGTATGACGATGCATAAGGCAACATTTCAACAGTCTCTCACCACGGTGTCTCCAGACAATAATCTAGATATCGGGCAGAATCGGGATTCGCCGGTAAAGACAACGTCGTTTCAACTGGTTGTCCTTGTATATGGTTCATCGCACCACTGCTGCCGCAAACGGACTTGCGGACAGTCCACTCTGCTGCAAACGATGTCGAATGGTGTGCGCGGACACGGCTTGTTGCGCAAGAGATCAGTTTGCTGTGATATGGTTCGTAATGTGGCAGAGCGATCCATCGCTGCCACGCACACAATATTCCTGTTATCAAATGAAGTGGTGCACCGACATGGGTGCAATCGGTACCGTCGGTCCGTCGTTTCCTCCTGCATTCAGCGATGATATATCCGTATATCAGTTGCTTGGTTCCGTCCTATAAGATCGGCGATTTCGCTGAAGGATAATCTACAATCCATAAAGGTAACTATTCTTCCTCTGTCGAACTCGTAAACGTGCTCGAAAGACGCTCGTTGCGAGGCATACTGACGGTGCTTATGCAAAACAGTAGTTCGAAAGAACAATTCAAGTGCGTCCACACGCCAGTCTGTTCCCCCTTTATACAGCGCTTGCATGAGACGCTACTGGCGCCCCTGATGTGAGATGTGAGCTTGCACTGAAGTACTGTTATGTGCACATCTCGTCGCCACAAACGACTACTGAAAATTTCATCTGATTTGCACACTTCCTTCACGATTTTGGATTTTGGGTGGCGAGCAGTGTAAACTGTCTGTAGCCCACATACTTACGTATGGCTAACCAGTTGTAGCAAAAATGTATCACCACCTGTATATTGTAGACGACTTAGTATCTGTAACAATAAATGGCTAAGTACCTGGTCATGTAAGTGAGTAACCACACATATCTTGAGGAATGCATAGATTCTGGACCAGCTTGCTCTATAACCTGATCTATCACCCATACATACAGAAGGTGTGGTATGTGATGGGAAGACGTATACTTTCGTACCAACATGCAGCCTGGCATCTTCAAGAACTCAGTCAGTATGTGTTTCAGGCGTTGTAAAAAATTCGTCAGAGTAGGAGGGTGTTTGCTTTCCTTGCTCATCGAATAGAACTGTATATTCTTGCTGCTGTGTAACACACTTCATACTGATGTTGATATCGAGCAAGGTGGCGCAGTGGCTAGCACACGGGAGGATGGCGGTTCAGATCCGCGTCCGACCATCTTGATTTCCCTAAATCGCGTGTGGCAAATGACGAGATGGTTCCTTCGAAAGGGCATGGCCGATTTCCTTCCCTAATCCTATGGTACCGATGACCCCTCCCCAAAATGAACCAACCAACTGACGTGGATCATCAGTTCCGAATGAAATGAAAGTGGAATCGTTTAATACGTTCTACGTGATGAACTTCACAAAATTTGACAAATATCGGGAGGTGCTTCATGGTGTAACAGATTCCATTTCCGTAGTGTATAACAGGAGACAAGCATAATTGTATAACTCTCTGTCTTCCTCCTCTATAAAACATGCTACAAAAATATTAACTTTACTGCCCGCAGTACACAACAATAACCAGTTCAAATAAACTAGTGGCACATGGAGAAATTGTAGTAGTGAATCAACTCTGTTGTGTGTTCTTAGTTTGTCCCTACCACAAACAGTCTCTCGCTACTTAGCTGTCAGCAACAAACAAACAGATTCATTGCTTTTACGAGGAATGTGGGCACATCAATGTGCGCATTGGTTTCACAATATTAGATTAATTTAGCACCCCATCCTATGCATGCCATGAAAAGTTCAGACCCTAGCATCAACGTACCCTGCATAAAATATAACTATTTTAATCAAAATAAATTACAAATTATAGCAAAACCTGACACTTACCTACTTCGTTTTGCTCATTGTTTTACATATTCAGTTCGACTAAATTTGACCCGACATAGATATACTGACAAGATCACATCTCAATAACGACTGCCTTGCCTATCCTCAGGCGCTCTCTCCAAAATTCGAATAACGGTTTGTACGACTGAAAGCACAAAACGTGGCGGCGGAAAATCACAGATGTAATCAAAGTTCGGTACAGCATTGATGCGAGTGAAATACAACACGTAATTTTTCCAAATACTTTCAAGACCCGGGATGAGAATTATACTTGAAACATTACGCAAAAATGGTACTGATCGATTAAGCTTCTGGCGTGCAGCCGCATAAATTCCACTTCTCCTAGCATTTCGATCGTGTGCCGTTCGGTCATCTTCAGAGTGAGTCTTCCGGCCGAACGGTACATGCCCCAAATATTATAAGAAGAAGTGGGATTTATGTGGGTGCACGCCCGAAGTTTAATTTGGCACTCGCTGCGCCATGAAAACATGCACAAGAATTGTATGTTTTTTGTTTTTGCATTCATTCCAATAAGACACAAAAGCTTTTCTGCAAATAAAATACGATGTTATTAGCTATAGATATAGGAGACAAAACCCTTTACAGCATGCTGAACGTCACTATAGTTCAATGAACTGCTAGCTAGGCTTTTTAGGAAACGGTAGTAGAGGTTGGATTCAATTTAAAATTTCGACATTGATAATAATAATAATAAATTAGTAAATAAATTGCATCATAGTCTAGCAGAAGGGCAAAGATGATCGAAAGCTGATTACTGAATCTAGATAATAGTAGCTGTACAGACACTGAAGGTTTCCTTTTGACTGTATTACTGGAATCTGGCAAACCGCCCATACTACAGCAGTACGTAAACGAATTCATTTTTGGAAACAACTTGCCGTGTAATTAACACACAAGGCGATACATTGCATGCTTACTACCTTCTTGTCACAGTGAAGTAACACCTAGTACGCGGCACAATGCTTTTTTTGGGTAGGGGTCAGTCTTTTGACTGGTTTGGTACGGTTCGCTGTAAATTCCTCCCATTTGCCAACCGCCTCATGTCAGATTAGCATTTACACCCAACTATTCAATTATTTTTGGATGTGTTACAATATTCTAACATTCTAGAACTCCCTCAAGTACGATGGAAGTTATTTCTTGATGTCTTAAGAAATGCTCTATCGTCCTGTCCCTTGTTCTTGTCAGTGTTTCTCTCATATTTCTTTTTTCGCCGAATCGGCAGACAACCTCCTCACTTTTCATCAGCCTATCTAATCAGCGACATTATTTTGCAGCACCACATTTCAAACTCTTCCATTCTCTTCTCTTAAGCATTTCCCACAGTCCTTCATTCAGTTCCATACTATCATGAGATCCAAACGTACAGAAATGTCATCCTCAATATAAGTTCTATGTTAACTACCAGTGGACTTCTTTCTGCCTGTAATTCCCTCCTTTCCTGTGCTACTCTCCTTTCTGTGTCCTCCTTCCTTCGACCGTCGTGTATTAATTTGCTTCCAAGCAATTCCTTTACTTTGTCTACTTTGTGGTTCCCAGTTGTGACTTCAGGATATTGTTAATTTTATTTCTACTGTTACTCACTACTTTGGTTTATCTTCTTTTACGTTCCACACAATGTTCCCGTAATTGTCCGTATTTGACTGAGGGTAAGTGTCCTCGGCGATTCATCGTTGACATCCTTTCATTCGTATCTCCTGTTTCCTTTACTGCTTCCTCAGTATATAGGTTTAATAGAAGGAGTGAGACTAAATGCCTATCTTATACCCTTTCTAATCCGAGAACTCTCTTCGTGGTCATCCATATTCACTTCCCCTCATGGTTCTTGTATACATTGTGTATTACTCGACTTTCCCTATAATTTATACCCATTTTCATGATATTTTCGAATACATTGCACCATTTTACAGCGTCGTAACTTTTTTATAATTCAACAAATCATTCTTCTTAATTCTTCCATTATCAGTATACTAGCAAGAATATGTATACTTCTGGGTGCTTGATCTGGAGACGAGTCGGAAAAGCAATGACAAATAGTTCATGGAAATAAATATGTATTTAATGAGCGGCTGGTCGCTGCTAAGTTTATTTCTGAACTTTTTTTTTAAGAAAAGGAAGAAGAAGAATACGCACCACGAAGGAGTGATGCAAATAGGTTACAAATTGATGTTCATACAGATTTCTAAGGTAAATGGAAAAGGATGAACTTTGGCGGCCGATGGATGAATGTGTGACGCTGCAACGTAGGTTTACTGTGGAACTCCCAAGAATGGAAAAGAGGGGACTTGTAGATACCCTGGCATAAAATCTTTGCAAATTTCATTCTACGTACTAAGTTGGACCTTAACTATGGCCTACAGACAGGCGCGTGAACAATATATACATATGACAGTATTTGAGAAAGCTGGGCTCAAAGAAGCCAGTTGGAGGAACTTACGAAACACTCGACTTCTGAACGGAGTGATGCCACTATTCGACGATGTTCGCAGGTATGGGTGAACCATGGCCGGACACAGTGTCGAGAAGGAAGTGGTCGATCTAGAGGGACGACAGAAAGAAAGGACCGAGAAATCGTGAGAGCCGTATCCAGAACCCCGGATTCATCATTATCATCGATCTGAGGTGCAACTGGTGCTTCATCGACCACAAGGATCCAGTTTGGAGTGTTGTCGGTCACATTCGGTCTGGAATCTTACTGATTTGAGTAGAAATATGCTCAGTGAAGATTCTTGCTTCGAATTGAGGTACGACGTCCAGTATAGACGCCCCAGACAACAGTGGGATACCAACCTATCAGTTGCCCACTATATGGCGGGGCTGATATTTTATTTCATAGAATGTCTCCATTTGTTGTCATCATCTGGACCCTTAAAGTACAGCGTTAGGTCGACGATGTTCTATGCCTCGTTTTGTTGGGAAGCGATCCAGAGCATATATTTAGGCAAGATAACGTCTGCCTGCACATGGCAAGAGTTTCTAATTCTTGTCTACGTGCTTGCCAAACCATACCTTGGCCAGCAAGGTAGTCGGATCTCTCCCCAGTTGGAAATGTTTGGAGCTTTATGGGCAGGGTCCTTCAACCAACTCGGGATTTTGACGATCTAAGTCATCAGTTGGACATAATTTGGCACGATGTCCCTCAGGACATCCAGCTTTGCTGTCAATCAATTGCCAAGACAGAATAACTGCCTGCATAAGGCCGAGAGGGGGACCAGCGCGTTACTGACTTGTTCATTTTGTGAAACTCTTTTTCTTGAGTAAACCACCCAATTTTTCTGAAGCTGTAATTATTTGTTTCTCTGTACGTGTACATCAAATCTATCCGTCCCATTTGGATGATTCCTTCGTGGTGTGCCGTTTTTCTGTTTCGTCTTAGAGTTCATTTGATAACTTACAGTCGCAGGCTCCTAAAGTACCCGCAATTACCTTAAAAGTCTGGTGAGTGTGGGACTGATGAAAGCGAGGATGCTGCTGATGCCCGACTGTATGGTGGGCTTGAAGATCCTGCGGCCCCACTGGCGGAACTCGCTGTCTGGGTTCCGCTGGCAGTTGCACTCGATGCCGAAGGCGACGGACGCGATGATGTCAGTGGAGTACCTGGCTGCCAGTTCCCGCACTTCCACAGTGTCGCCGCGCTCGGCCACCGCCTCCAGCACGTCTGCCATCTCGCGGCCGCACTCTGACAGCGTCTGCCGACAACCGTGGATTGCTGTTAACACCACTGCTTAGAGTTTCGCGGGGAGCCCTCGACAAACCAGAACGGGAGTCCTGGAACTTGAAAACAACTATTTCCTTTTCGATGTACAGAACTAATATATCAGTATAAAGTATCAAACAATACAGTTTGAAAACACAGAGAACAATGGAGGCAAGGTATAATTCTAAACGCCATTATCGGACGTCCTGGGTAAGCACACCAAACACAACTTCACGACGGCACATATACTGGAATACGAGGGGCATTCAAGAAGTAATGCTACGCATTTCTTTCACGGCCAGTTTCGGTTGAAAAAATGCAGCATTTATTGAGTGGCAGCGTGGAATATTAGCGCTTCAGTCCCTGCAGTTTCATGACGTTCCGATAGGTAGCCTTCAAAATGGTGTCTCTAACGAAGGTGCGTTCCTAGCAGAGAGCGGTCATCGAGTTCCTTTTGAAGAGAAACCAGAGCATCTCAAATATTCGTAGGCGCTTGCAGAATGACTATAGAGGCCTTTCATTGAAGAAAAACACGGTGACTCGTTGGGTGAAGCGTCCGTCATCATCGCAACAAAGCCAAGGAAACCTGTCCAGTCTCCCACGAGTTGGCTGGCTGCACGCATCTGTGACACTTCCAATGTTGGAACGTGCGGACACTCTCATTTGAGGTGATCGACGGATTACTATCAAACAAATCGCTACTCTGCTCGGCATCTGTGTTGGCAGCGCTGACACACTCCTCCACCTGCTGAGGTATTCAAAAGCGTGTGCCCTCTGGGTTCCTAAGACCATAAAGAACAACGATGGACCATCAGTGTGGAAGAGCTTGCAAGTCACCTGGTGACTGAAAACTTTTTGCCCAGCATCACCACAGGCGATAAAACATGGGTTCATCACTTCCCACCGGAAACAGAACGGCAATCCATGTAGTGGCGCCACACCACCTCTCCGAGGAAAAGGTTCAAAGCCGCATCCTCACCTGGTAAAGTCATGGACACAGTCTTCTGAGGCTAGAAAGGCGTGGCGCAACGATCACCTCGGAAGTGTATTGTGCTACTCTCAGGAAACTGAAGGGACGACTTCAGCGTGTTCGCCACCACAAAAAATCTTACTGGACTGTTTTCACTCCGCCATCCTACCGATCGGATCTAACACCTTTCCAATTCCATCTGTTTGGCCCAATGAAGGTAGCATTTCGTGAGAAGCACTTCGTGAATGATGGGGAGCTCATTGATGCAGCAACACTTTGGCTCATGTCAACCAGCAGAGTGGTCCCAAGCAGCATACGGGCCCTCACAGTAATGTGGCGTAAGGCAGTAGCAATGAACGCAGATTATGTTCAAAAATAGTTGTTTCTCTCCAGAAGAGTGGGGAATAATATGGTGTATTGGAATCTGAACAAATGCATACCACAATGTGTTGTATTACTTACTTAAGACCCCCCTCCCCTTACCTTAACAAGTCACCACTGAAGATGCTCCACAAATAAAAGAAGATGAAACGTATATGGTACAATACAAACAGCCTTTCATTATTTCAGAAGTGCTAGTTCTGCAAGGTTTGCAGAAGAGCTTCTGTGAAGTTTGGAAGGTAGGAGACGAGGTACTGGCAGAATTGAAGCTGTGAGGACGGGTCGTGAGTCGTGCTTGGGTAGCTCAGATGTTAGAGCACTTGCCCGCGAAAAGCAAAGTTACCGAGTTCGAGTATCGGTCCGGCACACAGTTTTAATCTGTCAGGAAGTTTCATATTAGAGCACTCTCCGCTGCAGAGTAAAAATCTCATTCTAGAGACTTTAATTTAGTTTCAGTAGACGAATCACATCTTCAAGAATACAAAAGAGCTCAACTTGTCTGGGTCTCAGGGTATTCCCCAACCAGAGACAATGGAACTGTCGAACAGTTAACAAAAGGTAGCATCACGGAAGGAATACCTTTCTTTATACGTTTACTTTATACACCACTGTAACTATAGGGGCATTTAATGATTGGTACAGATTCTGGGAAACCTCTCAGTTGATGAAACGACATAAGTTTCACGTATTCAACAATACAATCCCAAAAGAAAACGGCATTCAAAGTTAAAACTTTAACAAACTATATACAACGTCAGTCATAAGAATCCATAATGGACAGTGCTGTTATGCTGCACATCTCTGCAGGACCCCCTCTCCCTATTGGGAAAATCACCTCTCAGAAGTAAAAAAATGGTTCTAATGGCTCTAAGCACTATGGGACTTAACATCTGAGGTCATCACGCTCCTGGACTTAGAACTACTTAAACCTAACTAACCTAAGGACATCACACACATTCATTCCCGGGGCAGGATTCGAACCGGCAACCGTAGCAGCAGCGCGGTTCTGGGCTGAAGCGCCTAGAACAGTTCGGCCACGGCGGCCAGCTCTCAGAAGTAGCACATCTTAAATATCGTCTTCTCAGCTGGTCATCAGGTCAAAATTTGTAACAACTGTCGACAAACTGAGAATTCTTCTACCGACAAGTGTCACAAAGCTTGCCTAATAGCCAAACCTTTAGACTTACATCGCAAGATACTATCAAGAGATGGACATGCATACCTAAATACTAAGTTGCGAAGATACTGAGCCATAGCAACTGCAGTACTTGATTAATTCCACTGGTGCACGCTACACCAGGAACTAATAACAGAAAAAGAAACCGTATGCAGTGATATAATAACTTAAAAACTGGTAATTTGTGAATAATGTTAATCTATCGCCCAAGTAGTTAATTACTTCCAGTGATAAATTCTGTAAAACTTACTCCAGTGAAAAGTGATTGCCAATTATTAATATACTTAGCACAAGAATAAGAAAGTTTATACAGGGCGTTTCAACGTCTTTGAATCAAATATCTAGGAGTGATAGTTGACGTCATGTGGAACTACTTTTGTTAGAGACAAAATGCTCGCTGACGCTTCCCCGTGATGCTAGCCATCTTTTATTATTAGTCCTGAGAGACAGCAGGTGTAGGCGCTTTGCAGCTTGAGTATTCTACCTGTGTAGCCTACAATCCTGAAATCAGCTCCGTGTGAAAGGGGATATGTCTAGCTACTGAAATATCTTTCTCCTCTTAGTGGCACTCATTCATAAGGGTATCACGCTGAAAATCAGTCTATTAATCTATCGGTTTACTGGGGTAGGACGTCAGCAGTAGCACCGCAACTGGTTTGTAGACTGTGGCACGACATATTGTAAAGAGAATAGAGGTGACTGGTTCTGATTGTGTGTTGTACTTCGTTCAAGTGTGCAATAGTGCAGGGGCTGGATAGCGCGCCACTGACAGCTTCCAGGGAGACGCGGTAGCCCCTGCTAGATGGGACACCGAGAGCATGAGAATCTGTTAAACTTAACTCGGACCCATACGTGACATTATGTCCGCCCGCCAGCATACACAAAGGACTACACATCGGGTGCTTGTAATTAAAGTGTAGCTACCCACAGACGTCGAGTGTGGGCTGCAGTTATCGTATGGCAGAGAACCTTGGTAGATATATACATTAATGCGGAACCGATTAATGCAGGAAAATAAAAAGTTCCAAGTTTTGACCACCAGAGAAAATCTAGCGCAGTGAGTGCAAGAAAGTTGTAGAGAAATGATTCTATATGTAATGGATAAGGGACGAGATGTGGGTAGAAAAGGCCAAACAAATGAGAAAGGCATAATGCTGAATTTATTATTACTGCGGCTTACACAGTGTTTGTAATATGAGCACTGGAGGCATTGGCGATGTGCTGCACAACGCTAGATTTGCACCTGGTGGTCAAAATTGGAAATAAATATTTTCCAGCGTAAATCTGTTTTCCACATCTATCAAGTTTCTCTGCCATACAACAATTACACCCCACAATGGACCATTATGAGTAACTACACTTTAATTATATCCACACCTTGGCTTTATCTACTCTTGTGCACGTGCCGCAGATACCATAATATTTAGGGTGGAGGACGATGAATCGTCTTCAGGAAGAATGAGAGATGATTCAGCTTATATACAAATACGCTATGAAAGTGATAAGTGTAATTAGTTATAGAGCTGAGAAGGTTTGTATACAGAGTTTCACTAAACATATATTAAAAATTGTAATTATGTATCCACAAATTAAATTGACTCTTTAGATTAAAATGCTCATTGATACACTTCGAATGAGCAATATATATATTTGATTATCTATGTAGTTGACCAGTGATAGGCAATTTACTAAGACACTTATTTGAAGTCGATTTAATTAATAAAGCAAAACAGATACACTAATTCAGATACTGATAAGTGTAATACATCATTTAAGTTATGAGAAGGATAGTTGCTACTCACCATATAGTGGAGCCTTTGAGTCGCAGATAGGCACAACAAAAAGACTGTTACAAAACAAGCCAACAAGGGCTTTGTCAGAAATACACGAAAGACACACACACACACTCATGCAAACGCACAATGTCTGGCAGGTAAGCCATACTACGAGCAGCAACATGAGTGCATGATGGGACAGACAACTGGGTGGGGTTAAGGAGGAGGCTGGCACAGGGAGGGGGAGGGACAGCAGGATAGGGGTGGGGGGCAGTTAAGCACTACTTGGGAGCATTCAGGGACGAGATGGAGAGATGGTAGGGCGACTAAGTGCAGTCTGAAGATCAGACGGAGGGAGGGGGAGAGAAAAGGGGTAGTGGAAAAGGAGAGAAGTAAAATGACTGGGTGCATTGGTGGACTACACCACTCTGCAGTGATGGAATGGGAATGGAGAAGGTGCTAGGTCGTTGAGGATGATGACTAACGAAGGTAGAGGCCAGGAAGACTATGGAAACGTAGGATATATTGCAGGAAGAGTGCCCACTTGCGCAATTCAGGAAAGCTGGTGTTGGTGGGATGAAAAGTCTGGAAAGCAGTTACTCAAATGAAAAATGTCGTGTTGGGAGATGTGCTGAGCAACAGGGTGGTCTTGTTATTTCTTAGCCACAGTTTGTCAGTGGCCATGCCCACAAAGAATGGAGCACAGTGGTTGAAGCTTGGCTTGTAGTTCACATGACTGGTTTCACAAGTAGCCCTGTGTATGATGGTATTGGTAATGTTCGTGACAGGACTAGAGTAAGTGGCGTTTGGAAGATGTATGTGACACGTCTTGCTTCTAGGTCTATTATAGGGATGTCACCCATGAGGTATGGGGTAGGGAGCAAGGACTGTGTAGGAATGGATGAGTATATTGTGTAGGTTTGGCAACCAGTCGAAGACCACTGCATGACTGGTGGGAAGTGTACTGGGCAGGTTATTTCTCATTTCAAGGTACAATGAGAGGTAGTCGAAATCCTGGTGGAGAATCAAATTCAGTTGGTCCAGTCCTGGGTGGTACTGAGTTACAAGGATCCATGGTGATGGAAGAGACAGGAAAAAAAAACATAAATAACATAGAATTATATACGGAAAAAATTCGCAAAAGTACTCCCAAATACATGAGAAAAATCACGAAAAGGATGAAACTGACGAAATACAGTTAGTATGATGATAGATAGTTAACTTAGTTGCAATATCTGTCTCATACAACCTCTCACCACCACCCTCTCCAGTCTGGTCACAAACATCGTCTATACAATTAAAGGCAGTGCTACCTTTGAAACCAGACATGTGCTCAACAAGCTAAGCTCAAACCAGTGTGCTGCATTCTATGTGAGGATGACAACCAACAAGCTATTTGTCTGCATGAATAGCCACCGACAAACTGTGGCCAAGGAACAACTGGACCACCCTGTTTCTGACCAGGCTGTCCAGCATGACAGTCTTCATTTCAGTGACTGCTTCGCAACTTGTACCATATGGATCCTTCCTACCAACACCAGCATTTCTGAGTTTTGCAGGTGGGCATTTTCCCTGCAATATATTCTTCATTCCCGTAGCTCTCCTGGTCTCATCATGTACTAGTCATTCTCCTCACCCACGTAGCCATTTCCTTGTCGCCATTCCAGCACTATGCAACACTTGATTCCATCAACGCAACCAGGCATTTTACTTCTCTGCTTTTACACCTACCCCCCATCTCGCCCCTGCCCTCCGTCTAACTTCCTGATTGCACCTAGCTGCCCTATCCTCTTTCCACCTTGTCCCTGCACACCCCAGCAGCACTTCACGGTCCATCACCCCCACTCTGCTACCTCTCCCCCCCCTACCCCACTCTTCTTCCCATCCCCACTCAGATACCTCTCCCATGATGCACTGATGCTGCTGCTGATAGTCTGGCTTCAGCTGCCAAAGACTGCGACCATGTGTGTGTGAGTAGCATTTGTGTATGTGTCTATGTCTGTCATCTATTTTTGACAAAGGTCTTGTTGGCCGAAAGCTTATTTTGTGTCAGTCTTTTGTTCCACCTATCTGTGACTCAGTATCTCCTCTATATGATGAGTAGCAGATATCCTTTTCGTAATATTTTTCAACTCCATGCTGAGTTTCCCATTGTTTGTTTTTGGCGTGACAACTTTTCTTCCATCCTAAACGCAGTGCTCTTTTTCTTTGTTACTATCTTCTATTGCATTACTATACACAATATCCGTCCTTCCTTCTCTTCTTTCCTGTGTTTCTCTTGTCGCCTTACAAACCGCACCACACGTTTTACTTACGATCCAAACTGTATCAACAGTCTCGGCCACGCACAACAAATGGCTACAAGACCAAACTGATTGATGGCGCAGCATCTTATGTCCCATATTACTGCCGCCGATATCATTAATCCTGTACCTTCAACTTAATCAATCACCCTGTGTCATTCGCCCGTATTTTCGCGTGTTATTTCCCATACGTTTCTTGTCTCTCATCCTACCAACCCATCCCCACCCCCACTCCTTCTCTGTTCCATCCCAGTTCGCACCTGCTAATTTCACCTCATCCAGTCACATCCGCTGTGGCCCTTCTTCATGCTTATTCACCCTCATACCTCCAGCCCAGAGTAAAATATTTTTTTATTTATGTCTTTTCTTTGACCTTATGACTTGGCGCCAATTTAGAGTGTTTTCTCCTGTCACTGTCGTCGTACGCCCTCAGTTTCATCTTGTTTCCCCCTACTTCATCAGTTTCATCCGTTTCGTGATTTTTCCCATGTGTTTGGGATTACTTTTGCGAATTTTTTTGTACACAATCCTACGTTATTTACGTTTTTTCCTGTTTCTTCCATCACCATGAGTCCTTCCTCCTTCCATCTGCATCAATACAGAAAAGTTTCCTTATCCATAGCCAGAACCCAGTCCCACACATGTTACTGTGTTGTTTCTTGGCTCATGGAATCCCCCCAAATGGACTTACCGTCAAAATACTCATCTGAAGCTACCACTCTTCCTTCCACAATGATCTCTATCAGCTCAGACACTGCCAATCATTT
Organism: Schistocerca americana; assembly: GCF_021461395.2. Taxonomy (NCBI): domain Eukaryota; kingdom Metazoa; phylum Arthropoda; class Insecta; order Orthoptera; family Acrididae; genus Schistocerca; species Schistocerca americana. The sequence goes on from NC_060123.1 coordinate 231,510,098, forward strand.
CTGTTCAGATTCCACCAATCCTTAGTCCTTACCAACATAGTCCTGCAAAACCATATCAGTCAACTGAAATCTCCTTGCAATACCTTCTCTTCATATGTAAAACTCTCCTGCTATGCAATCCCAAATACCTGGAACCCATAGCACATATTGAAACTCTTGCCCTCCAGGAACTAGAGCAACAATCACAACGCCACCTCAAAAAGCTCTCCACCCTGCTCTCTTCGTACTCCCGCCTTGGAGTACCACTGTCCACCACAACAACCTCCAAACCTCCCCTCATAGCTGAGAAATCCTGTCTCACAGACGTACTACATGTACCCCACCCTTCAAACCTCAATAACAACACAATCAAGAAACTGAAAAGACCTGAAACATAGTCATGACGCTTTTCTCCAGAAGCTTTAGCCTTGCAGAAATATTAGTCCTTTGCAAAGGCCTCACATTTTGCTCCATTCCCAAATTCAATCATGAAGGATGTGTTAAAGAACTTCTCCTGGTCCCTACAGTGGAAACTTTTTTTCGCCACCAACCCTAGAGTCAACCAAAGACCAAAGTTGAATCCTGCCAGACTCAGTTCACTCCTCCATCCAACAGTGATCCACCGCCAGTGCCCCCATATCACCCCCTGATAACTTTCCAGAATTTCTTAACCTCAAACCTTGCCTCACCATCGTTCCCCAAATCCCTCAACATGCAAACTAACCTTACATCTGCAGAAAGAACTGCAGTTCACCACCTAAAAACTGATTCCGACCTTATAATCCTTCCTGCAGGCAAAGGATACACCACTGTTATTTTGAACTGCAGGGATTACCTGGCAGAAGGATCGTGCAAAATGTCAGACTCATCCACCAACAAACATTGCCACAGTGACATCATTCCTGAAATCCAGCAGGATCTCCAGGCTCTCTTCAAATCCTTAGGCCCATCCCAGAACCTCTCTCTGGAGTCAATCTCTCTCCTCATCCCTACCACATCCCACTCACGGTTCCTAAAGTCAATAAACCCAACCACCTAGGATGCACCATTGTGGCTGGTTACTGTGGCCCCACTGAGAGAATCTCTGCTCTTGTAGAACAACACGTTCAGCGTACTACCTGTAACCCACTCTCCTATATAAAAGATGCCAACAATTACTCATTTGACTCTCCACAGTTTCTGTTCCTTTACCACATGGTGCCCTGTTCACCACTATTGATGCCACCTTCCTTTACACTAACATCCCTAAGCCCACAGCCTTACTGCTGCTGAACATTATCTTTCCCAATACTCGATAGATTCCAGACCAACAGCCTCTTCCCTCGTCACCATGACCAACTCTATCGTTACCTACACTTCTCCTTTGAAGACATTACCTGCAAACAAATCTGTGGTATGGCTACGAACACCCACATGACACCAACCTATGCTATCCCATCCATAGGCCATCTAGAGTAGTCATTCCTAAACACCCCAAATCCTAAACCCCTCGCCTGGATCGGGTGAGGACACCCTATCCACATTCCTCCAGAACCTCAGTAGCTTCTTCACCATTCGCTTCACCTGGTTCTCCTCAATTCGACAAGTCACCTTCCTAGATGTTGACCTTCACCTGAGAGATGGCTACATCAGTGTCTCTGTCCATATCAGACCTACTAAGCACCAGGAATACCTCCATTCTGACAGCAGCCACTAGTTGCTGCCCACTATACTTCCCACCTCTCACACAGTGGTATTCCGCTGGATGCCAAACCTACATAATACACTCGTCCACCCATACACAACAACTGCTCCCTACCCCTTACCTCATGGCTCATATCCCTGTAATTTTTCTAGAAGCAAGACCTGTCCCATACATCCTCCAAAGGCTACCTACTCTGGTCCGGTCACAAACATCACCAGTACCATCACAGGCAGGGCTACCTGTGAAACCAGTCATGTGAACTACAAGCTAAGCTTCAACCACAGTGCTGCATTCTTTGTGGGCATGACAACCAACAAGCTAGTTGTCTGCATGAATGGCCACTGACAAACTGTGGCCAAGAAATAACTGGACCACCCTGTTACTGAGCATGTCGCCCAACACAACATTCGTCATTTCAGTGACTGCTTCCTAGACTTTTCTTCCCACCAACACCAGCTTTCCTGAATTGTGCAACTGGAAACTCTCCCTGCAGTATATATTATGTTCTCGTAATCCTCCTGGCCTCAACCTTCGTTAGTCATCGTCCTCACCCATCTAGCACCTTCTCCATTCCCAATCCAGCAATACAGAGCAGTCTAGTCCATCAACACACCCAGTCATTTTATTTCTCTCCTTTTCCACTACCCCTCTTCTCTCCCCCACCCTCCGTTTAGTCTACAGGCTGCACCTAGCTTCCATAGACTGTCTCCATCTCTTCCCCGTATGACCCCCAGCAGCACTTAACTGTCCCCCACCACTACCCTGCTATCCCTCCCCCTCCCTGTGCCAGCCTCCTGCTCACCCCCACACAGTTGCCTGTCCCATCATGCACCGCTGCTGCTCGCAGTCTGCCTTCAGCTGCCAGTGGTTGCGGTGATGTGTGTGTGAGTTGCGTTTGTGTGAGTGTCTGTGTGTGTGTGTTTGTCTGTCGTCTGTTGTTGACAAAAGCCTTGTTGGGCGGAAACTTGTTTTGTGACAGTCTTTTTGTTGTGCCAGTCTGCGACTCAGCATCTCTGCTACTTGGTGAATAGCAAATTTCATAATATTGTTTCGTTATATCCTGGATATTGCGTTGTTTGATATCATCTTACATATTTTTAGGATGCTTCTAATTACACATTTAGTTTCAAGATAAGTTTTTTGTAGAAAAAACATGTATCTACATCTACATCTACATACATACTCCGCAATCCACCATACGGTGCGTGGCGGAGGGTACCTCGTACCACAACTAGCAGCTTCTCTCCCCGTTCCACTCCCAAACAGAATGAGGGAAAAATGACTGCCTATATGCCACTGTACGAGCCCTAATCTCTCTTATCTTATCGTTGTGGTCTTTCCGCGAAATATAAGTAAAATTGTTCTGCAGTCAGCCTCAAATGCTGGTTCTCTAAATTTCCTCAGTAGCGATTCACGAAAAGAACGCCTCCTTTCCTCCAGAGACTCCCACCCGAGTTGCTGAAGCATTTCTGTAACACTCGCGTGATGATCAAACCTACCAGTAACAAATCTAGCAGCTCGCCTCTGAATTGCAACTATGTCCTCCTTCAATCCGACATGATAGGGATCCCAAACGCTCGACCAGTATTCAAGAATAAGTCGTATTAGTGCTTTATAAGTGGTCTCCTTTACAGATGAACCACATCGTCCAAAAATTTTACCAATGAACCGAAGACGACTATCCGCCTTCCCCACAACTGCCATTACATGCTTGTCCCACTTCATATCGCTCTGCAATGTTACGCCCAAATATTTAATCGACGTGACATCTACATCTAAGTAAGTGTGAATGTTGATTTCTCTAACATGCGAAGTGACGTATGGTCTTGGAATTTGTGGAAGTATTAGGACCGAACTTACAGAAGACGATAGCCATATGACGTCTTTCGCAGTTGGTTAGCACAGTTGCTGTGCGCGAAGTTCTAGCCAAACGTGTTAAGAACTTAGTAGTTTTTCGACGCTGTGGTCATGACAGAAATTTTACGCAGTGGTTTAGTGGGGACTGCAATAATCTTTGCAGTCATCAACTTCTTCAAATATTTTCATGTGCTGAGCTGATCTGGACTTAAACAACTCTGTTGCGAGTTGAACTTTAGTTGAGTCTGTGTAGTGGTGACTGTATTTTAGCATTAAATAGAGAGTTTACAAATCACAATGCGGGGGGGGGGGGGGGGGCTCGAGCTATTTTAAATCCGTTTAACAACTGTGCAAATTCGTTACTCAGTCTGCAGTCTGCTATGCAGTTTGTGAAAAAGATAATTTTGAGCCTTAAAAATTGTAGTAGTCCAACGTTATACAGCATGTTGCTCCTGTCTACCACTTAACGTTCGTTTACTCTGGTTTATACATGAGGGACAATTAAGTGTTTTTATTTACGAAGGCATGGGGTTTGGCAACTGCATCTCCTGTGAAAATGACACAGTCAATTTTTTAACGAAATCGCAACGCTAGACCCTGTAGGTTCGGTGAAATATCACCGTCCCAGGACAGGCAAACTCAATAAAAAGACGCATAGCGTGGTGGCACGCCTACGTATGCCGCCACCATCACTGCCGGAGTGTTCACAATTGAAGCGCTAGCGAGAGAATGAAACCAAAGCGCCTCCTTCGCTTGCTGACAGCGTCACCGCCGACTGATTGGGGCTAGCTACACACCAGCAGCGCAGGCCACTCTCTTGCATCATTCATGCTCCGTGAAGGCTCTACTTAAAATTACGACTGTTTGTTATGACGAGCTTGGTAGGTATCAGACTTGGACCTGGTTCTTTTTTCCCAACTGTTTCTGTCCGTGTGTGTGTGCACAGTTTTTGGTGCTCAGTTACTGCAGTTATACAGGGTGATCAGCAGCCCCTATAGATGAGTTTATGCAACCCACAACATCATTAGATTCCCGCCCCCCCCCCCACCCTCCACAAAAAAAAATAGAAAAAACAGAACACGACCAATTTTTAGTAAATTTTACTAGTTTAAATTTTGTACTGAGGCATGTTATCGCTAGAGGTGTTATTTGCAATTGTTCCCGAAAAATGAACAAAAGTGATCTTCAGATACATTTTTACTGAATAACACGACCACTGTTGCCTCCAGAGGAGACGTATCCCAGTAGAAAGTTTAACTACACTAAATTTCCTACATACAGTCCTGTTAATTTTTATAGGACTATTAGTTTGCACGTAATGAGTAAGATAATGTGAAAATATTGCACGTAATTTTTGTAGGCATTGTGGATTACATAAAGCCCATTGGCAGGGGTAGCTGCATCACGCGATATTTATTACGCACTTCGTTATTTTCAATAAATCTGTAGATACTACACTCTTTGGCGATGAGGTCATTTAGTTTCTGCGTGGGTTCCACGAGCACAGTGAATCCAGTGTTTGCGCAGGTTGCTAGAACAACAGCAGCAGCAGCAACAACAGTAGTTAGACTTGCTCCATCATTTGGTTATTACTTCGCAGGATACTGCAGTCCTCCCGCAACCTGCCCCCCCCCCCCCCCTTTCAGCATGCAGCACACTCATCCATGCCTCCAATTTTTCCACCATTCCAAGAGTTGATGGAAGAGTGGGACCCAACACATCTGGCATTTGCAGCAGCACTTCGCAGCGTTTCAGGCACTTGACCGGACTTGCCAAAAATCCATTTCTTTACCTTGGATCGAGTCAAATGCGTTCCGCCTATTTTTAAAACTCACTCCATTAATGGAATCTGGAGTTTCTCTATGATTACACTACTCAACACTCATTTGCATCGTGGATTTGACATGTCAATTAATATGTACTTTGGCGCATAGAATTCGAATGTACCTTTGAGAAAGTTCTGATTCGTGAGATTTTTTAATTTTTAAGGCTATTTCCTACGCTTTTGTTTGGATGTCTAATGTTCTAAGCTTTTTTGTTGTTTTGGTATAGGAAGATCTCCAGTTCATCACTAGAAGGCAGATGTTATAAAGATTCTGATGGCGAGATAATCCACAGTGCAAAAGAGTTTTTACGATTTAATCCATGCTGAAACACACATGATGCTATTATCATTGTAAGTAGGCTGTTTAGGTTTTTTTATTGGTAACGCCACCTCTCTATGAAAATCACTGGCTGTGCTGTGTGCAGTCTGTGGCTGCTTTGCATTGTTGTAATACTCGCCATTGTAGTGTTAAGCAGCTGGCTGTGAACAACGCGTAGCGTTGCGCAGTTGGAGGTGAGTCGCCAGCAGTGGTGGATGTGGGGAGAGAGATGGCGGAGATTTGTAATTTGTCATGAACTGCTATATTTATATATGATGATATCAAGGTAAATACATTGTTTGTTCTCTAATAATATCTTTCATTTGCTAACTATCCCTATCAGTAGTTACTGCCTTCAGTAGTTTGAATCTTTTATTTAGCTGGCAGTAGTGGCGCTCGCTGTATTGCAGTAGCTTGAGTAGCGAAGATTTTTGTGAGGTAAGTGATTTGTGAAAGGTATAGTTTAATGTTAGTCAGGGCCATTCTTTTGTAGGATTTTTGAAAGTCAGATTGCGTTGCGCTAAAAAAAAAAAAAAAAAATATTGTGTATCAGTTTAAGCACAGTCATGTATAATTTTTCTAAGGGGAAGTTTCATCATGATACTTACATTGGCCCAGCAGTGTTTTGCGAGTTTTCGTTGTCCCGCTGAGTGCTCGTTGTGAGAGACGTGGAACATTGTCATATGTTTGTTAAGCTAACACTTAACAATAATGGCAACTTTCAAACGCCATTGCTATGTAAACCATCACGATAACTTACTATTTATGTGGGAAATTCACCCAATATCTCAAAGAAAACCAATCATTGACAGTATTTTGATCGTCTTGTTGGTGATCAAGATAAAAATTTTGCACTTCATATTGCCTGTATAACCTGTAATACCAATTTAATCACGGAGCGAGGTGGCGCAGTGGTTACACACTGGACTCGCATTCGGAAGGATGACGGTTCAATCCCGCGTCCGGCCATCCTGATTTAGGTTTTCCGTGATTTCCCTAAATCACTCCAGGCAAATGCCGGGATGGTTCCTCTGAAAGGGCACGGCCGACTTCCTTCCCCATCCTTCCCTAATCCGATGAGGCCGATGACCACGCTGTCTGGTCTCCTTCCCCAAACCAACCAACCACTTTAATCGAATGGTCGAAAGCAAAAAGCGTAGCCATGCCATTCACTATTACAATGGAATGGCCGCAACCTAAAGAGCATCTTCAGGTTGCTCCTCTCGAATGCTGCAGGGTATTCGAAAAAAACTATATAAAGTTTTCAAATGTGTATTCACTGCATTTGCACCCTTTGACGCCAGACATCGAATTAGCTGCTTGGTCCTCTTTCAACGCAATTGTGAAGGGCTTTGTTAGCAACACAAATCATAATAACTACGTTTCCATTGTGAATGATCTGTTACACTGCTACAAGAATACGGGGTATAGAGCGTCACTTTAAATTCCCCTTTAACATCGCCATCCTGAATTCTTTCCAGGAAATTTGGCCACCGTAAGCAATGAGTAGGTTGCACGCTTTGACGAAGACATCCATACTATAGAACACGACTATGAAGTTTACTCGAACTCTTCGATGATGGATGACTACTGCTGGAATCTTGTTAGGAAGAGGGATGATATGGCAAACAAAATAAGGGCATCTTTGGACATTTTCGAAAGCCGAATAACATTATAGTTGAAAAAACCATGTTGGGAAATAATTTAGACCTTTTATTGGCCTTCTTTTCGTATATACACATTTCTAAAGTTCTGAATACGTATTTCTTGTTTATTGTAATTCTGTCAATGTTCATCAGTGCTGTTTTGATTCTGCTGTGTATGTAGCAAATTTGAAGTGATTGAGAAATACTGATTTTACCAGTAAAGTCAGCACACCAAAATTTAGAAAAGTAGAACCATTTACAAACCAGATAAAGGAAAAAGTTTCAATTTGTTGATTAGTGTTATTATCATAAGAAAACTTGCGTTGTGGCTTCTCCTATATACTTTCACCATCGAGAACAGAAACGGAGCTAGTCCTATAAGGCGTGAGTTGCTGACCTCCTGAGGCTAACTCAGAAGTGCAGATTTGCATGTGGTCGTTGTCAACAGCCCTGTGTCGACTATCTGATAAGCAACGCCGTTCTCCATTCTGCTCAGGGCAGAGTGTTGCATCTAGAAGCAGTGCATTTGGAAGATCCCACTGTCAAGGAGGTCCTGTCTATTGCTCAGATGTTCGAACTGAACAGTTTGAGGATGTAGTGGTGGTGTGTTCGGCATCACAGCAAAGGCGTCGTTCACCAACGCCCTCGTTATGATCTTGTTGTTCGCACTGTTCGCCATCGGACCGTGGATCTTCCGTGCGTCGTTTTCTCTCATGTCCTGAATTTTTCCGAGCACACGTCCACACTCTGCCGCATCGGTGTGCAGGGTGCGTGGCTTGCTGTAAACAAGACCGTGTCGTTGCTTGTTCTCGTGGGTGACCGAACAGCCAGTTTTCGGAATTGGATTCAGTTGTGTGAGGTTCATGGTGTCACGCTGGGCTGCAGCCAGGAGCTCAGTGTTCCCAGCAAGATTTATATAATGCTGCAAATTCAGAAACGGCCATTGCATTTCCAGATCGATACCAGAGCCTCTATGTCTCTCGTGAATCTTGAACCGTATCATTGTTTGGGTTGCCCTTCTTTTACCTCCATTAAACGTTTGCTCTGCTATTTCGGTCTGCCGAGTTGTGTTCAAGGCCAGTTCACGATAGAAGTTGAGTATCAGCAAGTCACGTGGGTGGTCTCCTTTTTGGCAGTTGAAACTGTGACATCCGAAAACATTTTTGGTGTTGATGTGCTCACATTTGTTGGTTTTCAAACTCAGGATGCTGTGTATCTTATTTACGACTCTACTCTGATTTAGGCGTTAGACGACCTCTGCCGCGGGTCTGGATCGCTGTTTTGGCCGGAATTCGTTGCTGCAAAACTCTGAGGACCACCTCACCCTGAAACTGACGGCCATTGCCAAATTTAATTGTGCTCGGCCAATTCCGTTTGCTCAGTGGCCAATGATTAAGGAAGTATTGGACTGAGTGCATAGCCATAGGTACCACTGACCCCATACCTTCCAGCCAATGGGCTACACCTCTGGTGTCCGCTTCATTTGTTCAGGAATTTTAAGTTCACCATTAACGCCCAGTCTGTATTTGATAGGTACCCCATTCCCTGCTCAGAAGAAATAGTAGTGCAGTTGTTGGGCAGTAAGTCTTTTTCTAAAATTTTCGTTGGTAATGGCGTACCTACAGATTTAGCTAGATTTCGCCAGTCAGCAGATAATGGTCATTACACACCCTTCTGGTTCTACCGCTATACACGGCTGCTGTTTTGCATCGTGAGTGCATTCGCTGTTTTCCAGAGATTTTTAGAACACGTAAGGTGTCCTGTGCTATGCAATCTATCTTGCTGACATCATCTTCACGTGTTTCTCACAGCAGTAACATATTACTAATCTTCAGATTCTGTTCACCTAATTACAAGAGGTGGGCCTTAAGTTCAATCTGCAAAAATCAAAGATTTTTGGGCCAAATTTGGATCTTCGAGCTACCTTCGTACGAAGATCGGTTTCAGACCTACGAAGAGCCTCTTAGCAGTGATTGATAACCTCCCTAAAACACAGAACCTGAAGGAACACCAGTCGTCGTTTTTTGAAAAATCAGTTATTCTATATTTCTCCCTAACGTGGTGGAAATAACTCATCCGTTGGATGAATTGCAAAAAATGGATGTTCCTTTCCTTCTGTCAGCAGCTGTAGAGAAGTAAGAAGTCGTCGTGCGTGTATCCCTTCTGTCCTTTCCGGCCAATCGGTGGTGTAGCAGGTGACTTCGCCCCGCGAGACGGACGTTTGGTGACTTGTTTCACAGCTGGAGGGCTGGCCGCGGTGGCCGAGTGGTTCTGGGCGCTTCAGTCCGGAACCCTTGACATGATTCTCCTTCAATGGGATGTTTGGTTCTTTAGATCCAAAAGAGAGGAATTCCCGCTGCTCTTGGAATCACAGCATCCATTTGTCTCTGCCTCCAGGAAACAAAATTGCGTCCTCCTGTCCCATTTGACCTCTCGCATTTCTTTCCAGTCCGATTTGACCTTCCCCTTGAGGATGGCATTCTATCTCATGGGGGAGTTATGCTGCTCATCCAGGATGAAGTTCATAGTCAAACAATCTCACTGACTACTCAGGTTCAAGCTGCTGCAGTCTGCATTTTCCTTCCTCACTTCGCTTTTTCGCTTTGTTTACATCCCTCCATCATTCGGTGTCACTAGGACAGACTTCCTCCAGCTCGTTTGGGCAACTCCCTTACCCCTTTTTGCTGCTTGGTGACTTTAATACCATCCCGTTTAGGGTTCTCCCAGAACCTGTCTGAGAGGAGCCCTCTTGGCTGTTTTTCTCAGTCAGCTAACTTTATCTCCCTCAACACGGAAATCCCTCCCACCCCGTTCCTTTCAGACTCCACGCACCCCTGTTCCCATTTGGGTCTCTCCTTCTGCACTGTTCTTCCTGCTCATCGTCTCGAGTGGTCCATTCTCTCTGACACTTACTCGAACGACCATTTCCTGTGTGCTATCCTGCCCCACTCATCTGCACACCTAAATTGCAGCTTTCTAAGGCCGACTGGGTTCTTTACTTCTCCCTGGCGACTTTCAACGAACGTTTCCCCAGTTGTGATGACCAGGTATACCACATTGCCAACATTATCCTTACCGCCGCGTAACGTTCCACTTCTTCTACTTCATCTTAACCTCACTGTGTCCCAGTCCCTTGGTTGACTGAGGAGTGCCGCAATGCATTTCGCGCGCAGAGACGTGCTCTCCGCATTTCCAGAAGTCATCCTATGAGGGCAAAGTGTATTCGTTAAAAACAGTTGCGAGCACAGTGTAGTCACGTTCTTCGGGATAGCGAAAAAGCTAGCTGGATTTCATTCACTGGTTCTTTTAACATTTCCACTCCCTCTTCCAATGCGTGGGCCAACATCCGAAGGCTCTCTGGGCCCAAGGTCCATTACAAAATTTCCAGACTGATCATAGCTGATGATGTCACAGTGGTGCTGTCTCCAACACCTTGGGCCGCCGTCTGTGGAGATGTCGAGCTCCACCGACTATCACCCTCCCTTCCTCCATATTATACGAGTGGAGGAGGCTCAGGTATTAGCCTTCTCTTCTCAGAGTTGTGAGTTCTACAGTGAAGGAGCTAGATAATGCTCTCACTTCATCTTGATCCTCTGCACCAGGGCCAGACGATGCTCACATTCAGATGTTGCAGAACCTTTTTGTGGGCAAGCACTTTCTCATTCATACATATAGTCGCATCTGGGTGAGGGCACGTTTCCTAAGCACTGGTAAGAAATTACTGTCATCCCCACCTCAGATGTAACCCCAGTACGGACAATTATGTTCCTCGTAGCTACTGCCCCATTTACCTCAACAGCTGTGTATGCGAGGTGATTGGACATATGATTCATGCCCAGCTGGAATGGTGGCTCGAGTCTCGCAATTTACTAACTACTGCACAATGTGTATTTCGAGCGCACATTTCTGCAGTTGATCTGTGTCTCTTTGTCAACCCATGTCATGAACGGTTTTTTTTGCATAAATACCAGGCTGTGGCCGTGTTTTTCGATTTGGAGAATGTCTACGACGTCTGATTGAGGTAGTTTTCATTGCTGACAGACGAGTAGTTTTGGAGTTACAGGGCTGTGGCAGCAGAAGACTGATGTGAGTGCCTTTACTAACAGCACGACATCGCCTACAGCGCCTCTCCTAAGCTCGTGACGATATCGGTTGGACATTAGACAATTGGGAAACTGGGGTCTAGGCAGATGAGTCCCGATTTCAGTTGGTAAGAGCCGATGGTAGGGCTCCAGTGTGACGCAGACTCCACGAAGTCATGTACACGAGTTATCAACTGGGCACTGTGCTAGTTGGTGGTGGTTCCATAATGATTTCGGCTATGTTTACATGGAATAGACTGGGTCCTCTGATCCACCTGAACCGATCATTGATTGTATTTGCGTACTTGGAGACCGTTTGTAGCCATTGAGGGACTCTATGTTCCCGATCAGTGATGGGAATTTTGTGAATGGCAGTGCTCCATGTTACCGGGCCACAATTGTTCGTGGTTTGTTTGAAGAACATTCTCAGCCATTCAAACGAACTATTTGGTCATCCAGATCGCCCGACATGAGCCCCATCGACCATTGAAGGGACATAATCGAGAGGCCAGTTCGTTTACAAGATCCTGCACATGCAACACTTTCTCAGTTGTGGACAGCTATAGGGGCAGAATGGCTCAATATTTCTGCATGGGGCTTCCAACGACTTATGAGTCCATACCACATGAAGCTGCTGCACTATGCTGGGCAAAAGGAGGCTGACACGATGTTAGAACTCATCCCAAGACTTTGTCACCTCAGTGTATGTGTCATCTTCTGTGGCTTGGATTTAATTCTCTAAAGTACAATGCAAAGTTTATGATCATTTGTCCATTGTATGTCTAAAACTTAGAACATGTTGTCTGGTTTGTTTCAATGGCTGACCTAAAAATTACGTTGCTAGAGGAAATACATTTTTAGAGATCAGTTTCTTTGTGTGCCGTTTTTTGCTGTTTTGACAGCAGATCATATGCAAAGTAGCAATGAAGAAAATTTGTGCATTTTTGATTCCTGGCTAGTGGTTATGTATGTGCCTGTACTTATATTTTCTGTCCTCTTGCAGAAATCTCTCTCTTCTAATAATGTGTATATTGTTTTCACGCCGTTTTTATATGATTTCACTCTCATTTTTACTTCACACGTATTTTCCACAAAATGTGATCTGAGGAGGCGTTAATGTCTCCATACTGATTGGGAAGTGGTATGTTATTGTCGCTCCTCACTTGTTCATCGTTTTCCTTATGTTTAGTATAGCTCTAATTTGGAATGTTTTGTGTGTCTCTGTTGGTTGAGAACTTAAGAGATATGATGTGATGTGTGTGTGTGTGAGTGTGAGTGTGTGAATGTTTAAAAGCGAGAGAACAGAGAACTGAAAAGATGGTTGAGGGGGGGGGGGCAATGGGATTGATAAAACAGATGATTTTAAGTATATAGAGGGTGTTTCATTATTATGTTTGTAGTGGGGAAGTGTATTTGTACAGTTCATTGTGTTCCAAACTATGTTTTTTTGTGCAGTGTTGTATTTTATTCAACTCTTTCTTTCCTTGTATCACTGTTCTTAGTGCATGGTAGTTCTTCTCTATGGTGAGTTGGGTTTATTGCTTTCTGTGACAATCTTAAGATCAGACACAATGTTGTTAGGGCGGTGGTTTTCTTGTATAAGATGATCTGCCAAAGTGGAGTGTATTCATATTTTGTTTTAAAATTTCTGCATGTTTGACCTATGTAGGTAATTAACTGATATATTGTAACTTTGCAGATTTGTTTGTGGAAGGATTTTTATTGTTTAGATTTTTCTATAGTATGCTGTTTGTGTGGAGTGATGTTTGTAGTACTTTATTCCTCAGGATGTTTCCTACACTGTGGACCTTTTTATTACTCTGTGTTAGTATACACCATATTGTGCTCTTTATAAGATTTTCCTGGTACTTTTTATTTGTCCAGTGTTTGTGTTCCTGGTTTTCAGTTGTGGCTTGTGCAGTGTTCGTGGTGTGGTCTTTTTCAGTTTCCTTTTTCATTTTGTTGTTCAGTTTGTCTATTATTGATATGTTGCACCCATTCTTCCTAGATAACTAATGTATTGTGTTTAATTTCTGTGTGTGGTTCAGTTTGTCCTGTGAAGTTAGGTTGAGCCTTTATGGCATGTATTTGCAGCTCAAGAGTTCGTGTGTGTGGGAATGATTCGAATACTTACAAATGGCAGTTCATGTGGCTGTAAGTTTTCTAAATATTCCAAAACTATGTTTGTTGTTGACTCTGTGTACAGTGATATGTAAGGAATTAAATTTAGTGTCTGCTTCTCTCTCAATGATGAATTTAGTTTTTGAGTGAACTCTGTTTATGCTACTGTGTACTTTTTTATCTAGGTGTCTGTTTTGTCTATCATGCAAATAGTGTTATCCACATAATGGTACCACTACATAATCATGTATTGTTCTGAATGTATTATTTCTTTGAATATCTTCTTTTAAACGTGGTTCAGTAATATGTCTGGAAGTAGGACACTGTTAAGTCAGCCCATTGGTAGATCATATTTTTGTAGACAGAACTCCTTGTTGAATGTGAAGTAATTCTGTTCTGTTATAATCTTTAGGATGGGCTCAGCTTCACCTATGTGTGAATTTATTATCTTCCCTTGTTCCTGCTGTTGTTCTTTAATAATGCTGATTGTTTATTCTACTGCCGTCATTGTATGTTGGGATATGATGTCAAACGATATCAGGTTCGCTGTTGATGGCAAAATTACATCTTTTATTTTTTCTGTCAGTGCATTGGTGTGTAGTAGGTTGCTGTTGGTTGCGAAAGTGTACAATTTCTGTATTACTATATGTGTTTGTCTAGCTAGGAGGTGAGATGGTGCATAGTGAAGTTAATTAGTGGTTGAATTGGACAAAAATGTTTGTGTATTTGGTAAACTATTTAGATTGAGTGTTTTGGGATTGTTATGTGTCATGTATTTTGCTCAAGATTTTGTGATGGGCATCAATTCTGTCTTCTTTATTCACTAATGTGGTGGATTTCATGAGGTCATTTAGTTGTTTGTTTTATGTTTCTTTCTTCATTTTCATTGTTGTTTCTATGATCTGATTCTGTGTGTGATGTCAACAAATTGGCTCATGGTTTTACTAGATTAGTTTGTTTAAGGTTTGTTTTATATAACTGAACATTTATCTGCTGTTTTTAGACATTTATGTACGTTTCTTTGGTACCTCATTGTGGGATCACTGACTAATTTAAGAATGTTATTGTTTTCTGTGAACTTTTCTGTTTTTATTGATGAATTCTGTTTCACTCATAAGGTCCAGCGTATTATTTTTTCCGTCTTCGTTATGACTGGACTGTGTTCTTGTAGTTTTTGATTTGTTTTCTGGATATGTTGTGGTCTGTTGTTTTTCAGTCGATGTGAATCTTTTTCTCCTTTATTATGCGTTTCATCTGTTCTGCTACCTTTTCTTTTGTCAAGGTGGCATTGAAATTGGTGTTTTCAAACATTTCTCCTTGTTTTATTTTCTATTCTGTTTCTGTGATCATATTTCCTATTATTTAGTGTGAATGTTTTGTGTTTATGTTGTGTTTGGACTCCTTTTACTAGTAATTTCCTTCCTTGCTTTGTTAATGAAATTTCAGTTAATTTCACAAGTCTATCATTCAATTGGTGTGCTGGATTTCATGAGGTCATACAGATTTTTTTTTTGTTTTTTTTTTCTTCCTGTTTATTGGTGTTTCTGTGTGTGATCTGGTTCCATGTGGATATCGACGAATTTGTCTGATGTTTTGGTATTGTCTAGTTCAGTGTGTGTTTTATATAACTTAACAGTGAGCTTCTGTTTTTTACCATATTGAAAATGAGTTTCTTCATGTAACTAAATAATATGTGCTTTTCTTTTTGCTATTTGTTCTGCAGGTTACTTGCAGTTCACATTGACTTTTACAAAACCAAGAATTATCTGATTACTCAGATAGGTTTTCTTAAACCTGATATTGAGTACAGTATTTTGCAACTGTATTGAAAATTCCAAAAGCAGTGTTTTTTGGGGTATTTTTGGAGATATATACACCAAAATCTTTCACAGTGAGTTTTTCGGATATATTGCACCAAATGCAGTACTTTAAATCTTCTTTTATATCAAAAGAAATTACAATTTAAGGTAAGGCTAAAAGGTAGCATTCTGGAGGATAACGACATCGTTCCTGCCAGGCATATAGAAGCGTGCATACCCTTATGTGAAATAAAAACGTGTCCAGTTTGTTACGGTGCGAGTGACTTTCTGAGTTTGGGGCACTGTCATGCAGCTACCAACAATGTTGTGGTGGAACCGATACCGTGTGATAATGTTTGCTGAGTGTCGTTCCACAGTCGCGATAAGATGCTGATGAATTTTAACATAGTGACTAGGAAAATGATAGTTAAGTTTATAAATTTATCTTCCATATAGAAACCGCACTCCGCCAGTAAGGCAGATAGTGAATCAAAATACAGACAGTGTCCCTATTGGGAATTACGCTGACTTAATAAAGATGCTTATAGGTGATGTAGTTCAATACAAGGTTGGTGAAGATTAGACGTGAAGACCGAATAACAAACGAGAAGGTGCTGAACTGAAGTGTGGCAAAATGAAATTTATGGCACAAATGAACTAAAAGAAGGGATGGGTTGCTAGAACAAGGAACTGTTGATTGGGTAATGAAAGCATGTATAGGGGGCAAACATAGTAGAGGGAGACGATGGCTTAAGTACAGTAAGCAGGTTCAAATAGATGAGGCTGCAGTGGTTATGCAGAGATGAAGAGGCTTGCATTGGGTAGACTAACTTTGACAACAACCTTAAACCAGTCTACAAACGGAAGATCACAACAACAAACACGAAGAATATTATTCCAAATTTCGTTACTTTTCCGTCATTAAGGAGGCACACAAAGAGCTTGACAGTGACTGTCGATCTGTAGAAGTATTTAAATAAACAGAGCTGTCAAAAGTATTTTGCAATAGTAAACTCCGAACATTACTAGTTACGAAAACTTCGCTTCAGGTGACAGCAACGCATGCCTACCAAACACATACATTTTAAAATGTGATCATCGTGTTCTAGGCATAACCATTTAATACACTTGATTATGGTACGTAACTGCGTTCGAACCAGCTGTGTAACCAAACTACAACATAACTGGCAACTGGTGTTTTCATTTCAACAAAAACGGTCTACATTTTGTAATTTTTTTAACGTTTGTTAGCCTTATTATAAGAAAACCATGGAATAATTTTATTTGAAGAAAACACTAAAATCATAGCGTTAAAGCGATGTTTATGGTTTTGTTGTAATGCGTTTAATATGTTCCCAACTGAAATATATCAACCATCCGCTTAAGAAACTACAGCGTTTTAAATGGCGATATGCAGAAAATATCCACTATGCTACAGCCGCTCTTTCAAATGTTAAATTCCTCATACAGGGTCTAAATAATCTTAAACAACATGTTCTTAAGTGATATTAGCCTTCCAACAGATATGTATTTCGATTGACAAAAGGTACTTACAGAATATCAGGCTTAAAGAAATGCAATTTTACAATGTAGCTGGAGGAAGAGATTTGACACATCTTCATGAGGAGTTTTAGATTAAAGCATTTCGAATTCAAATAAATGTAAAACATGTATTTACTAACCGTAAACATGCCCTTCAGTTTGCCAGACGTGAAAGTAGGACTCAATTTGACCCTAAGTTGCCGCCACTTTTGTCCAGTGAGGGCAAACAAATGATGATTCAGTGGCTCTTTATCGTCAAGTACGATTCCTCGATCATGGAACGTCGAGAAATCCTTCACAAGGATGTGGCGTATGATCTCTGGATCACGAATTAGAAGAATCGGTCGACTGAATCCGAAATGTCCAACATAACGCTCTCCTGCAAAGAGAAATTAATCTTAAATTGCAAGATAATAACAGAAGCAGAATTATTACAATATCCAAATAACGGAATTGGGTCTTTTCTTCCATATCATATAGTAGACATGCGCTATATTTCAGTGAGCAATGGAATGAGAGAGCTATATGCTTCCCACCTTGCGACGTACCTCTTGTATGGCACTTGCGCGATGTACGGCTCTATTAACAAAACCAGGTCATTTATTTTATGCTCAGCAACAGATTGCACTGCACTATTCCCTTTCACCCTTGATCCTGCAGTCGAGTTACCTGATCACTGGCGTGTAATACGAATTGTCAAGTAACACAATTTGAAACATATTAAAAACAATAATAATAAATGAAAAACGGTTGAATTCCAGTGATGACTGATGAATGCCACAACAAATGATTTAAACTGAAGGAAACGATTTTTGAAATCAGACAAAACACTTTAACTTTTAGGAGTGCTGCTCCATTAAATAGAATCTGTGAGACTTCGTCCAATATAATCAGAAATTTTGTAAGTTTGAGCAACAGTTAAAGTATTCGTCGTCACTCGCCGTCCAGAACTTCACTTTACCTACATCTGGCTACTCCGCCCTATCGTCACAGAGTCTTCTAACAGAGTGTCTTTCAAACTGCCTCATGAATCCTTCCAGCTCTCCAGAAACAATTAGAACGCTTGAGCGCCAATCGAGACTTGCATTCCCCCACTATGACAGCACAGTTTTATTTAAAATCTGATAAATGTATTGATTATTAACAAATGTACAAATTACACAAATGATTTAAGTGGCAACTCACCATCTTACGATTCTACTGATACTAAGTACTGTATACTACGAGTATTTACAACGTTTATACATAAACAGTATATCAAGTAACTAAGGCATTCTCGCTAGTGACAAATAATGATGATGAAATATGTAGAATCTGTGAAATAAATGATCTTGGTCTGCTCTATTGAAATGTCGTCTAAATTCCAATCTACTACTTAATACATATACTTTGCTACTGTTGAATTATAATTGTATTTAATGCTGGTCAAAATTGCTATTCATTAGAGGTATTTGACATTAGTTATCAGTCTAATTTTTTGAAATCGGATGATTCTTTTTGATGCACCCTGTACAAACAGTTATTCACGTATTGTTCTTTGCACTGTGACACCAAATGCCACCGTACCGGAACACGAAAACCTGGTTCATCTTTTAGTTTCCAATGTTACGTCACACTACCAGATATAAAAGCATCTCTACGTATGAGGCAGGTACACACATTTTTCGCCCACCGTTTTGAAAGCAGTCCTTCTATCACATCTCATAAGTTTCACACAATGGAGTTGTCCTGACAGGTTACAAAATCTTTACTAAAGATTTTATTTGTGCTAGAAACCTTCACGGCAGTGTACGCTGTACCAGAGGAATTTACAGTATAAGAAAAGCTTGTGTCTAACTAAGTCTTGCCCGCAAGTCTTGAAACGTACCTGATAGCTGTTTGTATAAGCGTTGCGTCGTTACACCAAGGGGCTCCTGACCCAAAATGTTTTTCCTGAAGTTTCCGAACGGAATGCTTGGCTCCACGAAAGGTACGCCCTTCTTCTTCCAGTATTTGAAGCCATGGTCGAACCACAGGTAGATAACGAGAGTCACTACAGAAACGACAAGTATGAATTCACTAATCCACGAGTCCAAGAGAAGCGCCATCGTTGTCCTGGAATAAAGATACTGAGTTAATATCTTAAATGTACACGTGTGATCCATATCTTCCAATTAAACTAAGTAGCTAACTAGGAGATACGTGATGCTGGGAGTGTTACTATTAGACTTGAAACGTCAGATTCATGAAGACTGTTTTATTTGAGTTATTGGGTCGTATGAATAAAACGGAGAGCGTACTTTATTCTTGGGATCTCGGAGAACATTCTCAGTTTCTCATGAATAAAACGATTAGGACAAAATACATCATCTGAAAATGTTCTCGGATTGGGTAAAAGGCTGGTGGAAGTTTCTAAAAACGGAAAATGTTCTCCGATTTCATATGAATAAAACTAGGGAAGTTTCTCAGAACTGGAGAAAATTCTCGGTTTTTTAATTAAGCTTTGTAGCATGGTTCATGCTAAGTAAGTTCTATTGAGGATAACTTTTGGTAATTCTTACCGAGTTTTTTAAAGTAAAAATGGCTGAATTTATGCTTCTCGGAAGCGGAGAAAAGATATATGTTGCCCGAAGGAATAAAGAAAAGAAAAACTGTAGAAATTTATATGGTTTTAACAATAAAAGCATTATTTGATTGGTGAACTTTCTTCCCGAAAATGAGAACATTGTTTTACTATTTAGCAAAGACAAGTTTTCAGACTGGTGTACGAGAAGACTTAGGTGTACACCAGTGTGTCACTGACATTCTTGACATTCTCAGTCCGCCTACTTAGCTGAGCAGTGACGTGTTTGCCTACCATGCAGGGAGCGAGGGTTCGATTCCTGTGCGTTTGGAGATCTTCCTCCGCTCGTGGACTGGGTGTTGCGCTGTTCATATCATCATGTCATTATCACCGACGAGCACGTCACCTAGTGTGGCGTCACCTGAAATAAGACTCGCACCCGGCTGCCGAACTCACCCGGAATGGTCCTCCCAGCCATCAATGTGACACGATCGCTTTTTAGACATTGCCAGATGTTCATCTTCATGTTTCCTCAAATCACAAATGTTAAAACTAAGTAAGCGGGCCAGTAAAATTGCTCACAGGTTTATCACAAAATTAGCGTTCCGTTTCTCGCAAGGAAACGTCACGGCCGAACGTTTAAGTACTCGACGCGCGAACGAACCACTATTCGTCATATTTAAATAAAATAATCTCGTATTAGAAAACTCTGGGAAAGTTGCTGTTTGGAGCAGGTGAAAGGGTGATGTATTCTTAAGGCTTTATTCACGTAATGTATTCACTTAATTCGACAACAACAACATTGTCTGCATATCAGAAAATCAGGTAAGATCGGCAGAAAATATATTTTCATAAACTGCCCGTGTACGTAAAGCTAATATCGAGGCGTAGTGCAACTTTTCCATAACACAGTGAAGGCAGTTACATAATTGTGCATTGAATAGTTTGCCTGCCTGAGAGAGCTGAATGAAATTTAGAATTACATGTGTGTTCCGTGCCGGACACAGCAGACGACACACATCGGGATCCTTCTTAAGAAGGAAGGAAGCGGGTGCGAAGAAAGAACCTCGTCAGAGAACATGCTTCGAATTTTTTATTCACGCGAAATTGACAGTCTTCTCCGGAGAATGTTCCCTTTTTTATTCATACGACCCATTATTCCTAGCCCAGAGCTAGATGCACTAATGAGCCCAAAACACTGTGGCCACTAAATGCATACCTTCAGGTGGTGTTTTGGGCGCGTGACGAATTAAGGAATGTATGTAAGCAGAAGAGTGACAAATCGTGAAATCATTCTAGCGATACGGGGCACAGGTGGGGAAACCCACTGTCATAAACGACTTTGACAGAGGGCAGACTGTTCTGGCCCGGTGTCTGACTGTTTTACTCTACGCCTCCTCACACAACGTGGAGATCAAAGGCTTGCGCGCTGTCTAGAACAGAATAGACAGCGATCTGTGGCAGGTATGCGAGTGCAATGCTGATGCAGGCATAATTCCTTCGTAGCACACCATTCAGCGCTGACTGCTGAAAATGGCTCTCCACAGTAGAGGCCATGTTGGCTCCAGGACGTCGTCACGATTGCAATGGGTACGGTATCACCGAGACTTGACAGTGACTCAGTGAAAAAGTGCTACCTGCTCTGACGAATCACGTTTCTTGTTACAACAGATCGTTGGTCGTGTCCGCATACGCACGTCGGACAGTTAGCTGTGAGTCTATAGGACTGGCGGTAGTATCTGAACACACTATGACAGCTGTGCACTACGTCAACATTATTGTGGCCACCTGTATCCCTTCATATACACCTATATCTACATGGATACTCTGCAGATCACACTTAACAGGCCGGCCGGTGTGGCCGAGCGGTTCTAGGCGCTTCAGTCTGGAATAGCGCGATCGCTACGTCGCAGGTTCGAATCCCGCCTCCGGCATGGATGCGTGTGATGTCCTTAGGTTAGTTAGGTTTGAGTAGTTCTAAGTCTAGGGGACTGATGACCTCAGATGTTTAGTCCCATAGTGCTCAGAGCCATTTGAACCATTTGAACACTTCACATCCTGACAGAGGGTTCACTGAACCACCTTCACACTAATTCTCTATTATTCCACTCTCGAACAGTGGGAGGAAAAAACGAAAACCTATATCTTTCCGTGCTAGCTCTGATTTCACTTTTTTTTTATTATGATGATGTTTCTCTCTATGTAGCACGGCGTCAACAAAAAATTTTCACACTCGGAGGAGAAAGTTGGAGATTCAAATATCGTGATAAGATTCCGCCGCAACGAGAAACGCCTTTGTCTTAGTGATGTCCACCCCAGTTCCTGTATCATGTCCGTGGCAGTCTCTTTAAGAGCTCTGTTGCATATTGTAAGTGTTCTGTGAATAAAACGTAATTTTTCGGCCTTCCTCACAACATTTTCTACGTATTCTTTCCAATTTAAGTACCTCGTCATTGTAATTCCTAGATACGCAGATGAACTTAAGGTTTTTAGATTTGATTGATTTATAGTGTGACCGACGTTTAACGAATTCCATTTAGAACTATGTGGTTGACCTCGCACTTTTCGTTGTTAGGATCAATTGCCAATTTTCGCACCATACAGATATTTTTTCTAAATCTCTCTGCAATTTGGTTTCATCTTCTGATGACTTTACTAGACGATAAACGACAGTATCATGTATAAACAACCTTACAGGGCTGCTGAGATTATCTCCTAAATCGTTTATATACATAAAGAATTACAAAGTGCCTATAACACTTTCTTGGGGAACACAATAAATCACTTCTTTCTTACTCGATGACTTTCCGTAAGTTACCACAAACTGTGACCTCGGTGACAGAAAATCACAAATCCAGGCCCATAACTGAGACGATATTCCATAAGCACGCAATTTGGTTACAAGCCGCTTGTGAGTTACGGTGTCAAAAGCCTTCTGAAAATCTAGAAATACGGAACCATTTCGGAATCCCTTGTCGATGGCAGTCAACACTTCATGTCAATAAAGAGCTACTTGTGTTTCGTAAGAACGATATTTTCTAAATCCGTCATGACTGTGTCTGAATAGACCGTTCTCTTCGAGACAATTCATTTCTTTCGAAAGTAATATATGTTCCAAAATCCTGCTGTATATGATATGGGCTTATAATCTAGTGGATTACTTCTGTGGCCTTTCTTGAATATTGTTGTGACCTGTGCAGTTTTCTAGTCTTTAGGTAGGGATGTTTCGTCGAGCGAGCGGTTGTACATGATTGGTAAGTATGGATCTATAGCACCAGTGTAATCTGATGCCTTCTTCGAAGGCGATGGTATCGTCTAGCATAACAACTATTCGTGCTACACGGCCAAAATCGAGTTACAGTAGTTGATCAACTTGATAGTGAGCTCACTTTCGTGTCTTTTCCACAAAATTCGCATGATCTGATCGTGGTGGAACAAACAAAGGACGCCAGCCACGCGCTCACACACAACCAGCCCAAAATTTACGGGAATTGAGTAACCCGTGCGTAGACATCTCTCGCCTCGAACCTCCGAATACGTACCAAGGATTCGTTCAATATCTGGCACGCAGAATCGTTGCTGCATTGCGTTCCAAGAGTGGACCAATACTGTTAAGCAGGTGGTCACAATACTTTGCCTCATCGGTGCAGCTTATGTCTTAATATGCCGGTCGTCTCATACTTTTCAGGTCAAATTTGAACAGCCAGTACAGGATTATAGCCTTAGCGTTCTGTGTAATGAACCAATGGTCGGAAATAAACAGTTCAGTCTCTGTTGATCCGCCGTGGCTAGTCGGAAGAAAAATCACCAAACAACCGTTTGTTTTCTGATGTTGTTACTTCATTTACACGGCCAGTTTCTGCATCTCCTATGCACTCTATGTTCAGAGAATCAGATGCATACATGCACGCAGTCGTTGTCGGATTCACTCTACACGGTGTGCATAGGGACTGAAGGAGGTATTATGAAATGCCGAAACTGGCTGTGTAAATAAAATAACGGCTTCTAAAAACGTACAACTGTTCCATGATTTTTCTTTGGTGAGTAAATACTTTGCCAGCTGCCTTGCCGCAGTGGTAACTCCGGTTCCCGTGAGATCACCTAAGTTAAGCGCTGTCGGGCTGGGCTAGGACTTGGATGGCTGACCATCCAGTCTGCCGAGTGGAGTTGGCAAACGGGTTGCACTAAACCTTTGTGAGGCAAACTGAGGAGTTACTTGATTGATAAGTAGCCGCTCGGATCTCGTAAACTGACATACAGTCGGGAGAGCGGTGTGCTGACCACATGCCACTCCACATCTGCATCCAGTGACGATTGTGGGCAGAGGATGACACGGCGGTCGGTGGGCATGCAGACTTTCTTGGCAAATCTCGATGACAAAATCTTCTGGGGTTGACAGCCGAGTCAACGCGTTGTTCTCCAGCAAAGATGCGGACGAGACATGAACCCGACACTTCAACCTGAAGCTGTGAAGCAAAAAACTTGCTCAAAATTTGCTGGAGAACAACACATTGACTCGGCTGTTAGTCCGAGAAGATTTTGTCACAGGTATGTTGGGCCATCACGGACTGTTCGGACTGTGTTTACCTTAGGTAGTACGTTTCCTTGATTGAGCAATGCCTGCATGTAAAATGCTCATGTTTCATAACAAATAACTGCATACAGTAGCGACGCTGGTGGCATTGTGTTACAAAGGCTCCACATTTTTGTGTGGTGTGACCATGGATAAGTTTAATACTTTTTAATGTACATAAATGGCTGTACACGATGGAAGGTTATTAAATTTAAGAACTTGCGCAAACGCATTTAATTTATGGTGCAGCCGAAAGCAGCGCCCAGAAAGACGAATGTACTCTCACTGGAATAAAATTGTCATTGTGTAGAGACGCTGATGAGAAAATGAGTGCTTCAAGTCACTGGGGGAATTCTTGAGAAAGAGTTGCACATACAGTAAAATTTTAGAACACGTTATATCGTGTGGGAGAAGCTTCACGAAAAAACACCCATCAGCTTGTCCATGAAATGCATTTGTCGTAGAACGAGGCGCGAAAGGCGCTACTGGAGCAGCAATTGTACCCCTGTCATCAACAAAGCGGGCAAATAATGGCTCCAAGTAATTTGATTCAAGAGTTCAGTTTGAATACACTGCCTGACAAGAAAAGGGAGACACCCATAAGATATCGCCAGATTCCAGTGTAACTTCCTACACGTGCTCACCATCGGCGGATATGCATTGGCGGACGTTGTATTTCCCTATCGCATAACAGTACGTCTTGGACATCCTGTGCCCTTTGGTCTTATCTCTCACGCAACAGTATCGTTGTGCCATTTTTCTACAGGACATTGCTCGTCCATACATGACATGTGTCACTATAAATAGCCAGCATATTCTGAGGTACCCCATTGGCAGAAAGATCTCCAGATATGTCCCCCCAATAGAACATATGTGGCACCATTTGATAAACGAACACCATACCAGTACATTACCGAGTATACAGGGTGTTTCCGTAAGAGTGTACAAAAATGGAACAGGACATAGAGAATGCTGTAGTAAAAAATTCGAGGCAGGGAACCTGGTGTCGTAGAAGCCATCTTAAGGTGATTTGGAAGTAAACTTGTCCACCGCTTTGTCTAGCATTACTGTTTTCCAGTTTATTTACAACTAACATGCGTACAAGTTTACACATACTGTGCTGTTTATTTACATGTACTTCCTTTATTTCCTGCAAGGAAACAAGGAGGGCGAACCTTGTTACTAGGGAGTCTACGTGGCCATCTGAATGGCTACCTGTGCTTGAGGTTCGTGCTCGAGTGTTTGGAGAACGTACCCTTGGCTGTTCATGAGAGGATGTGGATGAAACATGACGGCGCACCGCCTCACTTCAGTATGGATGTTCGCAACCACCTCAGTGCTGTATTTCTTGGTCGCTGGATTGGAAGGGACAAGTCCTATTCCATGGTCGGCGAGGTCACCTGACCTAGAGCCCCTTATTATTTCCTATGGGCGTACTTAATGTCTCTTGTGTATGAGACCCCAGTGGATACGGAGATGGAATTAGTTGCCAGAATCGTCGCTGCCTGTAATGTGAATCAAAACACACCAGGGATATTTTGTCAGGGTGCGTCAGAATCATGTTCGCAGATGTCATTCTTGCACTTATGGCCTTCAATTTCAGCACATTTTGTAAGATAAGGTACAAATGTTACGTTCATTGTGTCAGTGATGGTATTTGCAGTTAGCTGTAACTAATGTAAATAAAAAAGGACCCAGTAATGTGATTTTATTCCTGTTATCTCCATCAGCTGACTTCTTCGGACCCAGCTTCCTTACCTCAAATGGTTCAATGGAGCACCCTCTACATCCGGTTAAATTTTTGCGCGCTCTTATGCAAACACCCTGTCTAAAGTACCGTACACACGGTTGTCAGCGAGCGTGGTTCAGGAGTGGATACGAGAGGTTTATGATATTCTTCGAAATTGAGTCAGTGCATGCATCCAAGCCAGATGGGCAGCCACGTCATGCTAATAAATGGGTGCATATTGCCATTTTCTCCATAAATTTGATTCGGTGCTCTAATCATTGAAATTACATCACATACCCTCTCAACGTGTGAAGTTTCATTTCGTCGTCCAGTCCGCTTCTGGTTGCTTACCTTTTTTCTCAGACAGTGTAGTTGCTGTGAGTTTACATTGTTACCATACAGTGTAGTGTATTTACGTCGGTAAAATATTCGTTTCGACCAGTAGTTCGTAATTTACAGGTATTCAGGTTAGGATACTATTCGTAATATGATACTATTCGTAATATTTTGACCGTAAAGGTACTGGAAGCCTTGTACTTATACGATGATCATTGTTGCGATCTAAGGCTCACAACACAGCCGATTAGCGGCGTTTGTGTGATTACAGTGGGGGGCGATACACATAATGATGAAAATAATAGAAAATGAATCTCATTTCAGTGTTGTAACTCAATCTGTTATTTAGTTTAGTCGAAAGGTCTGGTTGGGAAATGTCAACAGTTTTTGTGTTTTATGTCATGTTTAGAATCGTAGTAATGCAAGTCCAGAGGAGAGTAATCATCGTAAATATTGAAAGCCTATGAAACTAAGAGACATTTTTGATTGAACAACTACATCTTACTCAAATTCAAATTATTTAATACTCTGGATTCTGCAAAACATTGTTTATTCCTTTTTTAAATCCTTTTTCCAAACGTGAATCGACATCCACGTGTCATCTTCAATGCGTCTAGCTTTACATATCTTAAAATATCACAAGAAGTACGTCGTTTGGTTCGAATTGGCTCCAATGGCTCCGAGCAGTATTCGACTTAACATCTGAGGTCATCAGTCCCCTAGACTTAGAACTGCTTAAATCTAACTAACCTAAGGACATCACACACATCCACGCCCGAGGCAGGATTCGAACCTGCGACCGTAGCGGTCGCGCGGTTCCAGACTGAAGCGCCTAGAACCGCTCGGCCACCACGGCCGGCACGTGGTTGGGTCTTACGCCTAAAAACTACAAAATGTTTTTTTATTTGTTCGTTTTGATTGCTCACATGAAACTACAATAACTGTGAATGTGGAATTGCACAGGCTCGCTTGCTTTTACTGGTTTTTGTGGACTACAGCAAGTCATATAAAATGTAGTGGGAAACGTTTGCGTGAGGATTGTTATTTTTAGACATTTCTTGCGTCTCTCTCACCTGCCATCATATGTATTCATGCATAAAAACGCGATTTATTAATAATTTATGTTGCCACACGTATTGAGAGATGCTATATCATTGACGCCATTCACTTGTTCATCGTTTTGTTTTTTGTCAAGTATATCGCTAATTTTTGCTGGTTAGTGGGAGTTTTTACGGTGATCCAGCCCCTGGCCCCCCAGCTACACACGCACACACACGCTCTCACACACATGCACACACACACACACACACACACACACACACACACACACACACACACACGAATATCAGATTATGGGATTACGAGACTCTGGAACGGGGGGTGGAAAGAGTTGGTGAGTGGTTCTGGTTGCTGAGGTTTAGTGGGTAAGGAGAAATGACCGACTAGAGCGAGGTGTGTAAGTAATGCAGTATGTGGCTGGCCACGGTATTATGGGCGGATAACTTGGTTGAAATGGAACACGAAACAACATATTTATACGAAAATGCGTAACACCCCCCCACAAACACTTTTCTGAAAAACCAAATACACCAGAAATTTCGCGTCCATGACTCGAGCTCATTGAAGTTTCAAGCATAGTTCTAGACCCAATATTTTAAATATTATTACATGCTTTTCACTACAATAGTTTACAAAATTAATAACGAATGAACCACTGAAGCAAAACGTTCATACATTAGAGTTGACGACGTCTGTGCCCACCAAAATAGCTGCATTTAAAATCAAATGTGTGTATCAACAACTATAGACGATTTATTAAATGTCAATATGCAAATTCTCCACAGTTACACATAGTATGAATGGCGCATGGTCTCCTCAGATTCTTACGACATTCCTAGTGGATGAGCGACCATAGTTTATTTGGTACGTATTAGTAATGTTTCGTAAGGGTTAACACATTGCAATGCCAGATTCAGTCATGCATTCGTGAACCTTATAAATAATTTGTTTAATGGTGTGTCGATATTTCAGTGAGAGGTCGCAAAGTGACCGTAATAAATTTCTCTGTGTTTCAGCTTGTTACATGTGTAGTTACCTTCAAAACGGAATAGTGGTCAGTGTTTAAGTAATTAACTGGCATTCAGCAGTGTTGATGTCGCAGAGCCTTCAAGCGCTGGTGGATAGGCGCGCCAGAGCTCTGTCAGCAAACTTTTGTAGCTGGTGCTGTGTGTGATATTGTCGAGAGGCTGTGCGACCGAGGAGCCGTGCTCAGTGGAAATACTTGAGAATTTGTTTGGACTCAAAAGTAATGCCATGACCGCAAGTTACAGACTCTAGCTTTCCACGCGTCTTATAATATTTGACTGCGAGTTATTTTTTGTAATTGATTTTGCGAGCTGTAATTTGGTGTACGGGATTAGAGAAAGCTGTGAATTGGGAATATTCCCTGCATTTGTCATTTCTATCCTATCTGATGAAGTTGATGGATGTTTTTTTGCGCAGTGATTCTTGAGAGTATCGAACTTCAATTTACATAGCGATTGGCAGTGGGAAACTATACTTTCGAATTTTGGACATTTGTTGCTGCTTTCATGACTTAATGTGTTTTCATGACTTAACGTGCAATTCCATGAACTTTACTCGCAGGTCTTGCTGTGTTCAATGTTCTGCGCGCACTACAAGACAACATACTTCGCACTGCACAAATTAATCATTATTTAACTGATTTTATTTGTGTCCGCAAATCCATGTGAGGCCAACATTCTCAATGTGCTCACTCTTTGGTTTAAACTGTAGTTACCTGGTTTAGCCCACAAAATCATCTTAAATGATTTTATCCAGTTAATTAACATGTTCTACAGTCTGTTTTATTAACCCTTTCTAGACAGACACACTAATAAAGCCTAAAGATATCTATAACTATCACTGAAACTACTCTCTGCTAAATATAAGTTTTAGAAATATTCCTGTTTCTAATATTTGAGATTTAAAGCGGTGGTGCACTACCGACTCTTCCGACAGCACATCGAGTCAAGGCAATAGATAGTTAAATTTGGTGTTGCATTGCCCACACAGATAGCGGCGTACAGAGCTGCCGGTGCAGCCCTAAATGTTTTCCCCACCAGATAAACCACATATATACAGTTTTAGGAGAGCAATAAAAACAAAATATACTTATCAAGCCTAAAATGTGAAACCACCCACAAACATTGTCTAATATTTTCACAAAAATAAAACACGACACATTGAAGGTGACACAGAGATGCCGAAATATGTTGGCTGTAGCGAGCCTCGTGTTGCATTTCTTTTTTTCTCAGCACACTTCATCCATCCGTACGATAGGTCTAATTAATCAATAAATTTTACTGTATGCGCGGAAGAGTGGTATCGTCCGTAAGAGGGGGTGACGATTGACGAGAAATTCTTTGTCTTAATTGTAAAGTTGCACTCTGAATTCATTCTGGTAATTAGTGAGGAGTAAAAATACGGCCCTTACAGTTTCTGCTCGCCTTGGCCAGCCTTCAGTGGACGAGGCAGCTGATACGATGCGTGCGGGGTAGCAGCGGCGGCTACCCGACTCTTGTGAGCGACCGCCCCCTATCGCATTCACGGCGGCAGATGGCGGCGTGCGTCTTTGCCAGAATTAACAACACTCGGGAAAGAATGCACTTGCGTGCTGAGTTCAGTGAACTCTCCCTGTGCTCGAGTTGGCAAATATAAATACAACGGTTTCTCCAAAGGACAGAGTACCCACGCAAATGGCGTGTCCCGTGCTTTAACATCGCAGTATTGTGCAGTAATCACGGGGCGCCTCCACAGGTGAGTCTTTTGTCTAGAACCAACGGCCGCTGACTCCTTGAGCGTAAAATTGACAAGACAAGGTTACATGAAGATTTTCGTGGGACACCCTCTGATAGGTTGCAGTTTGGAACCTTTGGGAATAGTCATGCGTCGTAGGATGGCACTCGCAAATTTATGAAAGGAGGAGTAGGATAGTTTGGCACTCTGAATCTTCCAAAAAGCGACGCCAAATCTTCCAGAACAAAACTGTAAAGACGTTTCTGATTGGTGGAATAGAATACGCGGTTTCAGATTGGCCAAAATAGCACCTTTGGCGGGCTCGCACCATGAAAGAACCGGGAGCCATAGTAAACGCACTTCTCTGCCTGGAGCCATAGTAAATACACTTCGTCAATGATAGGAATACAGAACATAGTTCTTCATCGTGAGAGGGGCAGTTTATTCGCGAGCAGACGGGCTGTATAATGCCATTATCCGTCGCCGCCTGCGACCTCACCGCGTCTCGTCTCCCATAAATTATGCAAGTGTCGCAGTAATGGAGTATGAAGTTCGTACGGGATGATCGGCGTTTTAGTTCAGATTAATCAATCAGTTACTGCGTGGTGTCCTTTCGGCCTTGATTTTACCCTTTGGGGTTCTATTTCTCTTTACTCATTAACCTTGCAATGAAGTCGTCACCGACACTTCAATTTCGCGATTAGCAGTTACTTAACACCGTTTCTTGTTCGTTAGGCCTGTTTTATGATACCTTTTCCAGTCCTTTCTCTCTGAATATCCACAGTTACCATACGCTCATGTGTGTATATGCACTCATTCTTCCGTGACGATATCTGATAATTGTTTGATCTGAACAGTCATTGACTTGATACCCAATAAATGTACTTAATTGTAACCGTTGCTTCATTAGAGTAGCTGATAGTCCGCATCACTACTTACTAATTTTTTTAAATGTTTCATCAGGCCACACAGCTACAGTCTATGTGTTAGAGCCAGCCCTTTCCTTTAGTTTCCTTGTGCACAGTTTCTTTAGATGCACCTGGACCGTTGTTGGGGACCTGCATCTCGATTGCGGATGCTCAGAACATGCCAGTGGCAAAAAAAGATTGACTAGAATTTTAACCGAGGGGTGCCTTGCAAGGTGAAGAATAGAAAATCGAAACAAATCGTATTTTGCAGAAGATGGAGTTTAAAAAAGCCACAGTTAATTCACAAACAAGGGAAAAACTGTAAGCGGGAGGTTCCAATCTCAGCAAAACACTTTAGACAGCTTATAAAAGTCTGAGAAAACGTAAGCACTGACTAGACGTACGGGCTGACTGAAGGCACGGAGTACAGGGGAAGTACTGAACAGAAGCGAATCTCTCCCTCGTGGAATGAGATAAGACCCAACACCAAGAAAGTGGAATACATTAAATACTCTAGCTATATTTGCTATGAACAGAAGCAATTACTTTGTTAGAATTTCAAGAATGACAGCAAGACAGAAAAGCACTTTCGTATTTGCACAAAATTAAGAGACTGAGTAAGGGTACTTTTGTGCTGCTGTTGCGGTCATACTAATGTATCCCCATATGGAAGTCCAAACCACATACTGAGATGGAAGTTTACTATCCTTTACTTCTACAGAGGCGTAAACGTGAGGAATAAACTTCCGGACGGTGTACTAATCAGTCGGTTAGTTAGTTTCATGTCACGTGGATTATTTTGCATGATAAATCGTAATGATGTGGAACTTGTCATTTTACATTCATCGCAAATTAATTTACGCCTACGGTTACATATTGAATATTCCTAAGGTTCTTTTTCTTTTTTAAAAAACGACATATACAGATGTGCGTTAATAATTCCTACCGCCACCTTTTACACATTACGATAATAGAAATCCTTCTATAGCCCGGCTGGCGGTGGCCGAGCGGTTCTAGGCGCTGTAGCCTGGAACTAATCTAGGGGACTGATGACTTTAGAAGTTAAGTCCCATAGTGCTCAGAGTCATTTTAACCGTTTAAATCCTTCTACAGAATATAAAGAGTAGTCATAAAGAAACTTTTTCAGTTTGTATTCAAATTTTGTTTTGCCGTATGCCTGACAGCTGTGGCCGCCAACAGTAATACAACAATCCCCAATTCAAGCGCGGTTTTACTGCGTATGGTACTTTATTGCCAGATCTACAAAGCAGCTTTATCGCTGAATTTTTCTCCTGTAGATGATGTATTCTGCCACAGAAACAGAAGAAAACACAGTTCCATTAACAAGTGCTTATGTCTGTATCTCAGTGATTAATAAATTTGGGAAGACTGGTCTTTATTTGATGATCCTTGGAGGCTAGTCTTCACCCCATAGTCAACAGCCATCTAACATTCACAACTGGATAAAGGTTTATGTACACTTGAAATTAAATGAAGGGTAGAAATTGAAGCCGCTCTAAGTGCGAAGTCTAACATTAGCCGGAACAATGAAAAAACAGGGTAGCTCTATTTGTGTCAAAAATATTGAGAAGGTATTCTGATCCTACAGAATCATACTGCCTGTCCCATCAGTAGCCGGCCAGTGTGGCCGAGCGGTTCTAGGCGCTTCAGTGTAGAAACGCGCGACCGCTACGGTCGCAGGTTCCAATCCTGCCTCGGGCATGGATGTGTGTGATGTTCTTAGGTTAGTTAGGTTTAAGTAGTTCTAGGTTCTAGGGGACTGATGACCTCAGATGTTAAATCCCATAGTGCTCAGAGCCTTTTTTTGTCCCATCAGTACATAAAAATAATGATACAAATTAGGAAAAATAATTTATTAAGAACTTTCTCAGTGTCATACAAGGAAACTGGCTGGTTCTAAATGCCAATAAGAATTTTTTTTACATGTTGTGTCTTGCAAAGAAGCAAACAGTAACCATCCACAATGAATAATGCTATTTATTGACATAAATAGCGCCATTACCAGTTCCTAACCGACAGGCTTATTTTCAGATAACTGTTCTCGTGTGTATTACATTCGTTGTGGTTTACATTATTTATTGGTCGTTTTTCCCAACAAATAATGTAAGCCGGAGCAGGTGTTATATAAACGTGGACAGCCATCTGAAGATGTTGGTTCGAATCCATTAACGGGAACTATTTTTGTAAATAAGTAGAATTATTCACAGCGGCCGATTGCTGTTCTGTTCCGTGTCGTGCAGTCAGGCGGCGCTGACGTTGCTGGTCCTACGCTCCCACCCTCCTACACACGTTCATCTCCTCATAATTACATTGTTGGCACCTGAAGATGAAGCTTTAAGCTTCGAAACCGGTCGAGAAATAAATTAAGAAAATTACTAGCAGTGGAAGCGGATTTCTTTTCTATAAATATGTTCTCCAATTGCAGATGTTCACCGGATGAAATACACTCCTGGAATTGGAAAAAAGAACACATTGACACCGGTGTGTCAGACCCACCATACTTGCTCCGGACACTGCGAGAGGGCTGTACAAGCAATGATCACACGCACGGCACAGCGGACACACCAGGAACCGCGGTGTTGGCCGTCGAATGGCGCTAGCTGCGCAGCATTTGTGCACCGCCGCCGTCAGTGTCGGCCAGTTTGCCGTGGCATACGGAGCTCCATCGCAGTCTTTAACACTGGTAGCATGCCGCGACAGCGTGGACGTGAACCGTATGTGCAGTTGACGGACTTTGAGCGAGGGCGTATAGTGGGCATGCGGGAGGCCGGGTGGACGTACCGCCGAATTGCTCAACACGTGGGGCGTGAGATCTCCACAGTACATCGATGTTGTCGCCAGTGGTCGGCGGAAGGTGCACGTGCCCGTCGACCTGGGACCGGACCGCAGCGACGCACGGATGCACGCCAAGACCGTAGGATCCTACGCAGTGCCGTAGGGGACCGCACCGCCACTTCCCAGCAAATTAGGGACACTGTTGCTCCTGGGATATCGGCGAGGACCATTCGCAACCGTCTCCATGAAGCTGGGCTACGGTCCCGCACACCGTTAGGCCGTCTTCCGCTCACGCCCCAACATCGTGCAGCCCGCCTCCAGTGGTGTCGCGACAGGCGTGAATGGAGGGACGAATGGAGACGTGTCGTCTTCAGCGATGAGAGTCGCTTCTGCCTTGGTGCCAATGATGGTCGTACGCGTGTTTGGCGCCGTGCAGGTGAGCGCCACAATCAGGACTGCATACGACCGAGGCACACAGGGCCAACACCCAACATCATGGTGTGGGGAGCGATCTCCTACACTGGCCGTACACCACTGGTGATCGTCGAGAGGACACTGAATAGTGCACGGTACATCCAAACCGTCATCGAACCCATCGTTCTACCATTCCTAAACCGGCAAGGGAACTTGCTGTTCCAACAGGACAATGCACGTCCGCATGTATCCCGTGCCACTCATCGTGCTCTAGAAGGTGTAAGTCAACTACCCTGGCCAGCAAGATCTCCGGATCTGTCCCCCATTGAGCATGTTTGGGACTGGATGAAGCGTCGTCTCACGCGGTCTGCACGTCCAGCACGAACGCTGGTCCAACTGAGGCGCCAGGTGGAAATGGCATGGCAAGCCGTTCCACAGGACTACATCCAGCATCTCTACGATCGTCTCCATGGGAGAATAGCAGCCTGCATTGCTGCGAAAGGTGGATATACACTGTACTAGTGCCGACATTGTGCATGCTCTGTTGCCTGTGTCTATGTGCCTGTGGTTCTGTCAGTGTGATCATGTGATGTATCTGACCCCAGGAATGTGTCAATAAAGTTCCCCCTTCCTGGGACAATGAATTCACGGTGTTCTTATTTCAATTTCCAGGGGTGTATTTTGTACACTAGTTAAGTTTAGTTCGTAGTTAGGTATCGCATCGGGGATAAACCAGAATCATTCCATCAGTGCAATGCAAGTGTGACGCTTGAAAGCGTTCGATGAGTCGCAGGAGACAGAAAGTGAAATACTTTAAGCCACTTACTTACTAGTAGACGGGTACCACCAGTGTACTGGACGACGTCTTCTGCTGCTTCGGCGACAAACTAAGCTATTAACGAGGCTGTGAATGGCGCTGCAATTTATATGACTCGGATTTCTGGAGGCTGTGATACCGGGTTTTACCACGTGGTCTTTGAGGGGGGTGACATAAAATAGCCGTTGTACACGTAGGATCATCTTGTCTCCGATATCTGTCTATCGGGTAATCTCTCTACCCGGATGTGGTGCCGGAATATCCTGGTGGAGAGTCGTTTCATGCCGACTCAGCAATTTTCTTGGGAATTTTTGTGATACTGAACTTCGGTCTGAAGCCGTTCCTTATCAACTGAATTCCGTTATACGTAGACAACCAGTGTCTTTCTTTCCACTTAGAAAAAAATATCATAGAGATGAGCTGTCTCTTTGCTTGGAATGACGATAAACAACTGCATATCTATCAAACATGTAAAAGGATCTAGCGACATGCAGAACAGTTTTCAAGACACAGTGGAATACGTAAAGTTCTTCCACTGATTCGAAGAGCGCTCTTATTATTCACGAAAATATACTCCTGCATCCACAACCCATAAGGCATCTTTAATTAATCTATAACGGAGAAATTGTGTCAAATACACGCACTGGAAGTGGCAGTATTAATAATAATTCTCTTTGAGACGGCGTTTCAATATCAAATTCATGTCGGGTTTCCAGCCGGATCAAACTATCATCTGAGGACAATATTTCAGCGGTCCACCTGGCCGCCATAATGAGGTGAGAAAAGCTACGCTGCTCTCGCCGATGTCTGCTTTGTGAGTGGAATCAGTTATCGGCGAGAGCAGCGTAGCTTTTCTCACCTCATTATGGCGGCCAGGTGGACCGCTGAAATATTGTCCTCAGATGACAGTTTGATTCGGCTGGAAACCCGACATGAATTTGATGTACTAATACGCCGGGAAAGTCTACATAGACGTTTAAATAATTTTGCTGTGGCGTGTAACTGTGGGTCTTATTAATGTATAGGTAGAAGAAGAATGAGTATCTTATTGGTATACTGCGACTTTGCAGCCGTTATCGAGCGGTTACTCAGAGTCTCAAAATTAGTCTGAAGGAAATATCATGTTTGTAAATTTCCTTTTCGTTACTCTACCATACGACTGTTGAAGTATTTATTAAAGAGTCACTAATAACAGAACACTGAGTGCTATGAATGCTACGGTTTCAGGAAGCGATTTATACTCGTATTTTAAACGTTTTTTCATTATGTATAACTGGCTGATACCTATGACTTTAAAACATCTGTAAATCTTTATTGTACGCTTACGAGTAAGTACAGGTGAATATTGTGAAGCTGTGTATCACAAATTTTTTTTGTCCCGACGCCCTTGATATATCAGAAGTTTACCATGATGCCCTAAACCAAAATATATCTGTCCAAAGCAATCGAATTGTGCAGTTGATGCGACTGGGTTTGTTTAAAATGTAATGGTAAATGAAACATGTATTTTACATTCAGAAGCAAGTGATGTCACAGATGTATGATTAACATAACATGGGGAAAAATGTGCTAGATGCTAACCATTGAGCTTCTCAAATCATACACTGCTGGACTCAACCTTTACTCTACACACCATCTGGTAAAAAGCATATGGACGGCCATATGAAATACAGAACTGATCACTAGATGTCACAAGAGACGGACCTGCCAGTATAGAGAGAGACGGAGAATATGGTTGTGTTACTACAGAAGCAGTCAGCAGAACTGGTGGAACGGGAGAGCTCGGTGACTTCGAAAGTGGACCAGTCATTCGATATCAGCTGATAACAAATCCATCAGAAACATTTCATAACCTTCACAGCTGCCCTGGTCGACTGTTGGTGCTGTGACTGTGAAGTCGAAACGCAGAGAAATAACCAGAGCTGAACCGCGACGAGCAGACCTCATATATTGACGGTCAAGGAACCATGTGAGCGGCTGTTAGTAAACAAGCCGCTCACATGGTTGCAGATGACATGATGTTTGCTTAGTAAAAAGACGGCAACAGAAAAAAGAGCACAGAAAATATGTCGCAAACAGCGCCAATAATAGCTGAAAACATGCTGTAGCATACAATAAATAAGGTAGTATGAAAGTGTTCAATATAAAACTATATTTCAAAAGACGATTTGTAAAAATGCAATAATGTTTTACTGTGTTTGTACAACCATACCATTTTCTGCATGTTTTAGGTTACAAAAAAAAAAAAAAAAAAAAAAAAAAAAAAAAAAAAAAAAAAAAAACACAACTCTGATGATGGTGATATTTGTCGCCGAAATTAGTTTGGGATAATAAAGCAAGAAACGAATAGCAAGGTGTTTTGCACCAAGGCGGACTCAGTTTGTGGTAATACTGTTTTTCTATGCAAGCACGGATGAAATGGAAGAGTTCCAAAATAATATTATTGGTCGAGGAACCGTCGAGCATTGCGGAGCGTGCTGGTAAAAAATCGCGTAAAATCGGTGCAAAGATCCGCTTGTGAGTTCCTAAGGGCTACCACTAGCTAGAACAGTGACTGTGCATAGGGAGTTAAATAGAGTGGGGTACGACGGTAGAGCAACTCTTCATTAGATACACATTTCAGTAGTGAAAGCTAAGCGACGTTTGAGGTGGTGTGAGAGTGACGTCACTGGACAGTGGATGACTGGAAAACAGTGATTTGGATTGATAAATCGCGCTGTACCCTACGGCAATCTGATCAAATCATTTGGGTTTGTCTAATGCCTGGGTAACGTTGCTTCCTATCATGTGTAACGCCAAAAAAAATCTGATCAAATCATTTGGGTTTGTCTAATGCCTGGGTAACGTTGCTTCCTATCATGTGTAACGCCAAAAAAATAAAGTATGGAGCAGGTGGTACTACAGTAAGGGGTTGTTTTTCA
Organism: Schistocerca americana; assembly: GCF_021461395.2. Taxonomy (NCBI): domain Eukaryota; kingdom Metazoa; phylum Arthropoda; class Insecta; order Orthoptera; family Acrididae; genus Schistocerca; species Schistocerca americana. The sequence goes on from NC_060123.1 coordinate 231,547,786, forward strand.
TCTTTAGGGTGTAGTCCCGTTATTGCGATCAAGGAAACGCTGAATATGGAAGAATATGAACACACTTTACTGCATTCTGTACGAAGTAGAATAGCGAGAGACCATCCTTATATTAGCATGACAATGGAAACCTGTCACAAATCAGCATCTATGCAGCATTGTTTAGTGGACAGTAACATACTTGAAATGAACTGTCCTGCCCAGAATCCAGACCTCAACTCAATGGAACCCTTTTGCGATGAGCTGGAACGTCGATTTCGCTCCATATACCAGCGTCCAGTATCACTTACTTCCAGCTCTTAAGGAAGAAAGAGCTGCCATTTTTCCAGAGACATTCAGACACCTTACTGAAGGTGCCCCAGCAGAGTCCAACTCGTCGTAAAGACGACTGGTGGACAACCACATATAATGGCTACTAGTATATTGCCGGATGCTTCTGATCAAATAGTGTATTTCATTGACCGCCCTAAACCTAGCTTTACACAGTTAGGATGTTACGAATGCAATTAATCATGAAACTTCCTGGCAGATTAAAACTGTGTGCCGGACCGAGACTCGAACTCAGGACCTTTGCCTTTCGCGGGCAAGTGCTCTACCAACTGAGCTACCCAAGCACGACTCATGCCGCGTCCTCACAGCTTTACTTCCGCCAGTACCTCGTCTCCTACCTTCCAAACTTCCACACTCCAAATGGTTCAAATGGCTCTGAGCACTATGGGACTCAAGTGCTGTGGTCAGAAGTCCCCTAGAACTTAGAACTACTTAAACCTAACTAACCTAAGGACATCACACACATCCATGCCCGAGGCTGGATTCGAACCTGCGACCGTAGCGGTCGCACGGTTCCGGACTGCGCGCCTAGAACCGCGAGACCACAGCGGCCGGCTTTCACACTCCGCTGCAGAGTGAAAATCTCATTCTGGAAACATCCCCTAGGCTGTGGCTAAGCCATGTCTCCGCAATATCCTTTCTTTCAGGAGTGCTAGAACTGCATGGTTCGCACGAGAGCTTCTGTAAAGTTTAGAAGGTAGGAGACGTGGTACCGGCGGAAGTAAAGCTGTAAGGACGGGGTGTGAGTCGTGCTTGGGTAGCTCAGTTGGTAGAGCACTTGCCCGCGAAAGGCAAAGGTCCTGAGTTCGAGTCTCGGTCCGGCACACAGTTTTAATCTGACAGGTAGTTTCATATCAGCGCACACTCCGCTGCAGAGTGAAAAATCTCATTCTGGCAATTAATATTCATTGAAGTTTACTATTTTCGAGCGGATATCCCAAACTTCAAATTTCTGTCGCAAGATTACTCAACCAGGCTTTCGTTCTCTAAATAATTAAATTCAGATGTAGCTTAGGCTCTGAGTGGGGCGTGAATTCATGTGAATTCATCGATAATATTAAGTTGACAACTGGAGCGTAACTATAGTCTTGGGAGCCGCGAGCCAAGTTCCTAAAGTGAGTTCCCTCCCTCTCTCCCCCCCCCCCTTTTTCTTTCACCGCTCGAGCATGCTCACCGTATTCTCAGCTCAACAAAACGCCTCTTCATGTAGCATACCGAGACCGACTTCCTGATTGCTTTTTGGTCATCCTCGTAGCCTGTACTGTGCCTTTAAGGACCACGTTGAAATTGTGACTCTATCCTTTCTTGGGCACAGTTGTAGATGCCACAAATCACGAATGCTGTGTCATGTCCTTGCCCAAAACTACTTGCTGACTTCTTCTCCTTTTAGTCCTATACATTCAATTAATTAATTGTAAAATATCATCTTTCAACAGGGTGAAGGAGATAACTAATGTTCATACCCTAACCTCAGAATGATTTCCTAAACAGTGTTTCATTATTTTAACACAGCAAACGGCTTTTCTTTACTGAACAATTTTATAAATTTTTTCATATTTCCTTCCCATTTAAATTTTTCTTATTTATATCTTTCGGTCAGCAGAGACACCTCATCCTCTGAATCATTAGCCTGGACGCCACAGCCCAGCTACGCCCTTGGTGTCACCACTGGATTTTTTCTTTGATTGTAGAATGTTTATCTTCCTCATATCCTCTGCGACATGAAGCAGTTTTCAACAGTGCAGGAGCCTTCTCAGCGGCCCATGTCATTGTTCTGCATCAGTGTGAGAAAAGTCGAACGGTTAGTAACACGAATGTTTCTGCCTTGTTCAGCAAAATCTTAAGAAGACCGTGAAATGCAGCAAGAGCACGGAGCAACGAAAACAGGGCGCGAGCTATCCCTTCAACGAACATCTGCTAATCATTGGCGCCCAAAACACTGGCGCCATTTCGAGTACGTCTTTCTGCGGACGCATGACATAAATTCTCACAAGCATGCAAGTTTAATGGACAAAGAGAACTTCTACTCAGAAGTTATATTTGGGGTAATTTTATTTCGTAGACCAGTCACCGTTTCTCGCTTTTCGCCTGAAGCGGTTTGTGATAAAGGAACAAGAATTTTATAAATTTTATAATTGCAAGAAAATAGGAATACGGCAAATTATACATGCTCGTACAAAGTAGCCATGCGAAGTGCTTTCTGTATTCGCATGTATAGAAAACGTTCGACTTTTTGTGTCTATCACCCTGAAGTCTTTAAACACTCGTTATATGCACATGTCGCAAAAGCACGATATTTTTAGAAGAATTTCCTGGCCATATTAGGCAGATTTCATGCAATAGTTACTATGTTCCAAATAGTTTTTACTTTTTGTTGGAATAATTTATTATTTGTTGAAAAAACACGTATTGCTGAAACACTGTGCTTCTATTGAGGACAACGATGGTTCAAATGTCGATAGTTTTTCTGTAATTCCTATAAATTGCTTTCGGCGAATGCCGCGTTGGTTCCTCAGAAAGGGCACAGCGGATTTCCTTCCATGTTGTTGTTGTGGTCTTCACTCCGAAGACTGGTTTGACGCAGCTCCTATGGTACTGTGCAAGCCCTTTCATCTACGAACGATTACTGCAAGGTACATCCATTCGAACCTGAATGCTGAATTCATCCCTTTGTCTCTACAATTTTTGCACCCACTCTTCCGTATAATAATAAATTAACGATTGCTTGATGTCTTAGAATGTGTCCTATCAAACTATCTATTTTTCTAGTCAAGTTTCGTCCCAAATTTCTTTCCTCCTCACTTCTATTCCGTAGCGCTTATCTCATTCGTCACAAGATTTGCCAACCGAATCTTCAGCATACTTCTACAGCACCACGTTTCAAAAGCTTGTATTTTCCTCTTGCCTGGATGGCTTATCGTCCACGTCTCACTGCCTCCTGACTCATACATTTACATCTGATGTTCACAAATTTCTCTTCTTCGGAAACACTTTTACTGTCAGTCTATAATTTATATCCTCTTTACTTCGAACATCATCAGCTATTTTACTGCCCAAGCAGCAAAATACATTTATCACTTTTAGTGTCTCATTTCTTAATATAAAACCCTCGGCATCGCCTGATTTGTAAGGGCCGTTCAAAAAAAAGCGAGCTGGGGTCTGGAATGTGCAAACCGGTGACAGGAGGGTAATATCGTGGCGTGTGTAGCGAGGTGTGGCTCTGAACAGAGCATGGAAGTTCACAGCTCATCGCTAGAAGGCACGCGTGCACGTCACGTGACTATACAGAGCTAGCAGCAGTATGCATCAATCGTCCAACGCTGCCAGGAAAGGTTATACTGCCGTTCTTCTTTGACCAAGATGCCCCCCATCTGATTCACTTCCCGTAGCACGGGACAACAGCGAATGCCCAGCGTTACTTGCAAGCCTCGACCACCCTTCGCAAAGCTATCACATCAAAACGACCAGGCAATCTCACCCGTGGGTTCATTCTGCCCCAAGACAATGTAAAGCCTTATACGGCCAACATAGCTGCGTCACTCCATCAGAAATTCAAATGGGAGGCTCTCGGCCACCCTCCACACAGTCCGGACCTCTTTCCCTGTGACTACGCCATTTTTGGTCCCCTTGGAAAGGCTCTGAGGGGAAAACGATTCACCTCGTACGGCGACGTCCAGCAGTACGAGCGGAAACTGGTTAACATCGCAGCCCCGGGAATTTTATGAGACAGCCATTCACCACCTTGTGTCACTGTGGGACAAGTACCTCAACAGCCAGGGTCAATACTTTTAACATCCAGGTACAGGTCTCTGAAATTATGCCTCCGGCTTGTTTCTTTTTGAACGCCCCTTGTAATTTCGTTACATTCCACTACCATGGCCTCGCTTTCTTTCAACATTGACCATAACGTTCAGCTGCTCTTCCAAGTCCTTTGCCGTCTCTGATAGAATTGCAATGTCATCGGCAAACCTCAAAGTTTTTATTTCTTCTCACTGAGCTTTATTTAGTTCTCCATTTTTTTGTCCTCAGTGCTCAGTGTATACATTGAATGACACTGGATATAAGCTACGACCCGGTCTGCTCCCTTTCCTGCCCTTCGACAGTTGTAACTGCCATGTGGTTTCTGTACAAATTGGAACGTTTCCCTATATGTATTTTACCGCTGCTGTCTCCAGAATTTCAAAGAATGAATTCCAGTCAGCATTGTCAAAACCTTTCTCTAAGTTCATAAATGCTGTAACCGTAAGTTTACCTTTCCCTAACCTATCTTCTAAGAGAAGTCATAGATCAATACTGCCTCGCGTGTTCACATATTTCTCCAGAACCCAAACTGAGCTTCTCCGAACTCGGCTTCTACCAGTTTATCCATTCTTCTGTAAATAGTTATTGACAGTACATTGTAACCACGACACATTAAACAGATAGTTCGGTAAAATTCACACCTGTCAGCACCTGCTGTCTTTGGAATTTTTAGGTTCTTCTTGCTGAGGAAATGACGTCCACTCCAGCGACCTTGTTTCGGTTTAGGTTTTCCAGAGCGCTGTCAAATTATTTGTCGCAGTGTCATACATTTCCCGTCTCATCTTCATCTACTTCCTCTTCCCTTTCGTAATAATGCCTTCAAGCTCATTTCCCTTGTATAGCTCCTCCGTATGCTCTCCACCTTTCAGCTTTTCCTGCTATGTATAGTGCTGGTTTCCCATGTTTATTTTATTTAGTTACACGTCAAGTTCCGTAGAACCAAATTGAGGAGGAAAACTTCAAGATCACGGAACGTGTCAATACATGAAATTACAACTAAAAGTAATAACATATAAAAATAAAATGTTTATGAACGCGAAAAAAGTCAAGCCATAAGTTTAAGTACACACAACCAACAATACATCACATGTATTGACACGTTCCGTGATCTTGAAGTTTTCCTCCTCAATTTGGTTCTACGGAACTTGACGTGTAACTAAATAAAATAAACATGGGAAACCAGCACTATACATAGCAGGAAAAGCTGAAAGGTGGAGAGCATACGGAGGAGCTATACAAGGGAAATGAGCTTGAAGGCATTATTACGAAAGGGAAGAGGAAGTAGATGAAGATGAGACGGGAAATATATGACACTGCGACAAATAATTTGACAGCGCTCTTATAAAATAAATAAAATAAAATAAAATATTAATTATTTTATCTGTATGATAGTGATTGGTTGTAATTAATATTTGCTTATCTGGAACGTGGACGTTTAATTATTTGGTATCAGACGCTTGACAATGGCTTTTTCGTAAATGAAATGTTATTCGTAGTTGACCGTGAAATAAGACTCAAATAATCGGACTTCGTATTTAAATCGTTTCCAAAGACTGCTGGGGTAGGTGCGTACTCAAATCTAAATTCTCAATATTAGAGTAATTTTGCCAGCCATGTCAATACGTCGTACAGAGGTGACTGTCTACTAAACATAAAAAGTTTACACAGTTAGTTAAATCAGATATATTCAACCAATAAGCCTACAGTTAAATAATTCTACTTACTTTCATAAATATAAATTCTTTACAGAATCGAGTGCCTAGTAAGATTGCAACTCGCAGTGTTCTTATATAACATCAAATATGGCGGTGTGCCAGTCAATGAAATATACGTGCTTCCCGCACCACTTATCCAAGACCTCTCCTTCTTAATGAAACATAAGAGTATCGTAATTGTGTTTTTGGTTTTATCAGCGACATAGCGCTGCAGTTCTTTGCCATAGGCTTTATTTATTTGTCAGAGATTAATTATTTAATTAAGATTTCGCGTTTCCGAGGAAACTCACGCACGGCATGCAAATGTGCCTTTATATTGCCCCCTGAATTGCGAGGCGAAAGGACACACCTGCAGGAGAGCAATTCACCTAAAGGCACAAGAAAATCTAAGTTATCTACAACTATTTACATGACATACATTATACAGTATATTATATACAAATTTTGAATGACGCGCGTGCGCCGTAAAAGTTCTTATGTTGGCAAAATAGAGGGCGCGCATGCGCAGAAGCGTCAGTATGCCTCCGGCACTGCCGTTATATCGTAAATTTAGATCATGCGGCACAGTATTGCAGTTCATATTGTTCGTGTGCGCGCGTATTTCTTAGTCGTTGCACAAAGAAAATATTCCACCAAGATTACATATGAAGACTACATTCTATGACAGGTAACTTAGTTTTAAAATTACAATGTTTGTTATAATACAGTACAACTTTAGATTGTTGAATGTTCTTAGTTACATAGTATTGCATTGAAATGCTTCAAAGAAAAATGTCTTTATGTTTTAGGTGCGTTGACCTATACACATCGTGTCGTTATTACAGTTTATATTCATCTGCTGCACAATAATTTTTCACAGGTTAGTGTCGTCGTGGTAAAGTTTTTTGATCACAGTAACATCGCTGTATAACAACGTGATTGATACATAAGCATGTCCATTTCCTATTTCCATTATAGTCGTTGTGATGCAGTTCGTTGTGACAAAAGGCATTGTTTATTACAGGTCAGACGTGACCCGTCGAGTAATTGGTCCATATGCAGTTCGTTTTCGATATTCCGTGGAAGCTTGGTTGCAGAACCTCGGACGGCACATAGCTGGCGTCGATCCTTGGATAGTCCAGGTAAGTGTGTCCGTCACATTTCGAGAACATTCCATTCCCTGAAGTTCCAACCAAAATTCTTCCACTCGTCGTGTTGTTTTCTGGACAGGCACGTTGTGACCATTTAATCCAGTTAACATCTTGAAGTTAGATACTGTAGTAATGTCACTAGACGATGCACCAATTACGCACTTCACATTTTCAGTTTTTTTTTAATAAATATAGCTCACCTAAATGTTCGTAGTTACTTATCGAAGAAATCGTTCATCGCGTTTACAAAGGTACGATGCATCATGAATGTCATTAACAGTTTCTTTCACATAGGTTTCTGCGTAGTTGCAGACTTAGTAATGTACGTTAATGTCCGTGAACAGTGGTTCACTACGCATTTTTTTTAAGTTTTTTTTTTTTTTTTACATTTTGGCACTCGTTATTGTTCAAATTTTCACATAGTAACAGTTACATTATACATCAGTTAAAAAAAAAACATAAGTAATCATACATATACACGTCACATATTTTCTTAGCATAAACATAATACAGTTACACATAAACATGTTTACATCATCATTACATAAATATAAATTATTACATTGTGTCACATTTGATTACATGAATTGCAGATATTTACGTACTCTTTAACGGTTTTGCTGGGATTTTATCGATGTTTTTTGTGATTTCATCTGAAATTAAGATAGGTTAGACACAACATTCATTACATCAGTAGGCAAGACCAGGCGTTTTCACTACTCAATAAATATTCAAAATAATAAGAGACGGAAAGCTGTTAGATTCCTCGCGTTTTGTGCGTGTGTGTATAGTGTCTGTGTGGCCTTGGCTACTGGTAGATGCTTTTCTTGCTGAGAGTTGTGCGTCTAATCTATTTCTCGAAGTAAAATATCGCTTCACAGATGACGTCTGTCGGTTCGTCAGGAGTCATACCAAGTCAGTGGTACCTACAGTCACAAATGTTCCGTGAAAAATTAATATATCCTTCACTGCTACGTAATCATAAATTTTACTTTAATATTCAGTCTTCTCGGTGGTGCCGCGGCGTTGAAAGAAAAGTTCTTCTGTCTTCAACTGCGTCACTGGAACCGCTGAAATGAAAATTTCTATACTACTTATTATCTGTGTTGTAGCAAACAGAGTTTTGCGAGTTGCTTAGCAATGTTTTCATGGGTATGACTTTGACATTATTTTGCATGAAATGCTCTAAGATCTCGGTGTGCGTATAGCCCAATAATTTTGTTAGTTCTAGGATGTTGTAACAGATACGCACCAGGATGCGGTATGTTAACAATGATATAAGGTCCTTCATATAGCAGACGCCACTTAGCATTGCGTCGTTTGAGTGCTACAGATTTATGATGATACGAAGTAGTACAAGCATTCCTACCTTGAATTTTTGTTTTCTTTTTATTATGTTTGTGTGATGTTTGTTTCGTATCTGTGCGTGATGTGCCAGTGTAGTCAATACTTCTTTTATTTTCTGTTCAGGTGTGATTTCCTTGTCTGACAACTTAGGTAATGGTTCTATCCATTGATCGTTCTGTTTGCAACTGAACATGATCTCGTTAGGTGTGTAATTTGTATTGTAAATATTTAAGTTATTGTGTACGTCTTCGAAAAGACTTAGGTAGGACACCCAATTAGTATGTTTTGATGAAATATAGGTCCTCATGAATCGGTTTAGTTCTCGGAAAAGTCTTTCAGTCGCGTTACATTGTGGACTAAACTTTGAAATAAATATACTTTTAATGTTATTGTCCTTCAAGAAATTTCTCCATTTGTACCCAGAGTAGTATGCTGCATTATCTGACAGAATTGCTTTAGGTTTTCCCACGTGCGTCAGGTAATCACTTGAGAATCTTCGTATTATAGCATTTGCAGTGGCGGATTTTAAAGCATAAAGTTTTACATGTTTAGAAAATATATCGTAAAAAGCTAAGATATATTTGACACCTCCAGAGCTTGCTGCATGCGGTCCACTGATGTCAGTACATAGAATTTCCAGGGGTTTACTCGGTAAAATAGAATGTAAATCTGTTTTTGTGGATAAATTCTGAGGTTTTGATTTTTGACATATGACACATGTTTTCAGTTCCCTGTAAATTTTTCTTCTCATATTGCTAAAATAACAGTATGTGCTGAGCTTTGCCAAACACTTTTTCGTCCCATAATGACCCCAAACTAAGTGTGTGTGCCAAATCAGATTTCGTTCAGACTCTTTGGGAATGCATACACACCAGTTAGTAGCATTTGGATGTCGGCGATAATATAACACATCATTGTGTAACTTGTAATACCTAGTCAAAGGATGATTGTGTTTTTCTACCAGTAATGTTATTATCTTATACCAGTGAGGATCAGATTTTTGTAATTTAGCCATTTTTCTGCACATATCAATATAATATTGGTGATACTGCTTGTCTTGCATTAAGAGAATCCTGTAGTCATTTATATTTTCTAAATCACTGTTGGTTTCATTCATACCTTGTGGAAGTCTAGACAAAGCGTCGGCAATGGTGTTGTCCTTACCCTTTATGTATTTAATTTCAAAAGAGTAGTTCTGAAATGTAACTGCCCATCGTGATAGTCTAGGATGTACAAGTTTACAAGTTAACAAAAATGTCAGGGCCTGGTGATCGGTATAAATTACTGTATGTTTTCCAAATAGATAATAATTGAATTTCTTGAATGCCCAGACTATGGAAAGTGTTTCTAACTCAGTAGTGGAGTATGTACGCTCACATTCAGTTAGAGTATGACTTGCAAACCCAATAATTCTTATCTGTTCCTTTTCTTTATTCTTTACAACTTGAAATAAGCAACAGCCCAAGCCAGTACGTGAAGCGTCACAAGTCATACAAAAATCTAAATTGAAATCTGGATGGCTCAATATGTTTGCATTCACTAAAGCATGTTTAATTGTATTAAAGTCATTCTGGCACTGTTCCGACCAGATCCAAACTTGATTCTTTCTGAGTAGATTTAGCAGATGTTTACTGTTCAAAAGTGGTTGTGGTAAAAAACGTCTGAAAAATGAACATAGCCCAAGGAATGATTTTAACTGCTTTTTAGTTCGAGGGCTAGGAAAGTTTCTGATAGCATCTAATTTACTGGGATCAGGACGTATGCCCTGTGAATTAATGATATGTCCTAAATATTTTATCTCACTGCAACCAAATTTTGATTTTCTAAGATTGGCTGTGACTCCAGCTTGTGCAAATTTTTCTAAAATTTTTTGAAGTGTGTCAACGTGTTCATTCCAAGACTGTGTAGCTATCAGTATATCATCTACATAGTGTGTGACTGTCTCAACTAAATCATCGCCAAGCACGGTATCCAGGGCTGTAATGAATACCCCAGAACTTACATTCAATCCGAAGGGTAGAACACAAAACTGATAGGTTCGCCCCCCGAACATAAATGCAGTATATTTCCGAGAATCAGGAGTGATACCTACTTGCCAAAATGAATTAGCGAGATCTATTGTGGAAAAATATTTTGCATCTAGAAATATCTGTAATTGCTCTTCTAAATTTTCGGGTTTTGTGTGAACCGGTAAAATTATTTCATTAATTTCTCGTGCGTCTAACACTAGCCTAATGCTACCATTTGATTTTTTGACAACAAGTAGAGGACTACAGTAAGGTGAGGTGGATGGTTCAATGACCTTCCAGTCTAACATTTGTTTTAATTCTTGCCACACAACAGGTCGTTGAGCTAACGGTACGTTATATGTCTTGTGGTAGAAGATCTTGTGAGGCTTAACTTCAATCTTGTACACATACGTGTTGATAACACCTAATCGTTTGGTAAAAACTTGTAAATATTTGGATAACATTTCCTGTAGTTTTATACGTTCATGTACACTGAGAGCTGTAGCTTCATTTATCTTATGATCAAGCAATGTTTTCAAGTCCATTAGCTCTGTGTCAGATGAGTGTGTATGCGTGTCTTGAATGTCATTGTCAAGTACTAACTGAACCTTGTACCCTGTACAGTGTTTGTCATGCTTTAGAGTTCTCCTGTCCAAATCAACAATAATTACACTGCCTTTATCATTTAAAATGCATTTACCTTTGGAGAAGTCTATAATGCAGTCCTTCTCGCTCATAATATCTATTCCTAATATGCAATTTGTCACAAGGTTTTGTACAACCAGGAATGGCCATTGTACGGTTCCATTCCCTATTTTAATGTTTACAAAAACTTGCTTCGTAACCCTACATGACTTATTACCTAGAGCAGTAGTTATTTTACAGTTTTGGGCAGGAAACTCAGGCACAGGCTCCAATTCACACATCTTTTTATAGAAATTAAAAGACAAAACGCTCACAGCTGCACCTGTATCTAAGATAATAGTAGTTGGAATCCCACCTACTACACCAGTAGTAGATGCTGAAACAATTTCATTTGTGTTTGAACGACAATGTGTACTGTCTTGCAAAAGTTCATCTGACATATTGTCATTGTGGTTGTATCTTATAAATAAAACAGGTAGTTTTTGTTTAGAATTATTAGGCATATCAATATTTTGTTGTTCAATTGTGGTGTCAAATAACTGATTAACATTGAAGTCGCCCCCCAAGAATTCTTCAGCCACGATCCGGGGCATAGAAGTGACTGTTTCTAGTTTGTTGGATTAGCATTTGTATTAGGTACTGACACAGATTGAGATTGTGTATCAGGTGTCATTTCTATTATATTCACATTCGGATATTGCCTGTTGTGATCTCCAAACTTTTGCGGTTGTTCTTGCTGTTGCGCATTATAACTTACCTGTCGGTCGTAAGGTATGCTCCAATTTTGTCCTGGTGGCTGCTGTGGTAAAGCAGTGTTTGAATGAAAGTATTGATCGCTACGAGTCCAGCCTTGATGCTGTCTTGGCTCGTAGTTATTATTATTTCTATTTCTGTTTGTGTTTTTGTTGTTACATTTGTATCCGTTGTTACCGTTGTTGTTATTACCGCGGTGCCTTTTGTATGGATTGCCGCATGGAGTGTTATTACTGTTGTAACTGTTGTTCGTATTGGAATACGCGTGTTGATTTTGATTTCCGTATTGAGACGGCATGTGAGTTTGCTGTTTTTGCTGTACCGCGTATCCAACTGTGGGCGCTCCAGAATTGAGTTGGCAAGCCTGCATGTTTTGCATACCACTAGTATAAACATTGTGGCTGCTGTTTTGCCGCGCGAAGCGCTGATCTTCTAGTAACACGTCGACCGAATCTAAAGCTGTTAAAAAATAATCTGGATCGTCATCCGGAATATGTAAGAGTTTTTCTTTAATGTTGAAAGGCAATTTGGCCTTCAACGCACGGAGTATATCACGTGTTGCGACTGGTTCGTCTAAAAAATGTCCCATGTTCAAGTATTTTTCAAAATATCTGCGTAAGTTACCACTTTTACTGTTAAAAGTTTCAGGTTCTAAAATTTGTCTCCTGAGTCGCTCCTGGACGGATTGCGACCAGAATTTGTTCAGAAAGGCACGCTCAAACTCACTGTACGTGGTACATACGTCAGCTTGACTGTATGCCCAGACAGCTGCATCGCCTTGGATGTAACCGATAATATATGAAATCTTTTTCCGGTCACTCCAAGTGCGTGGAAATGCGTTATTAAAAGATTTAAGAAAAATCACTGGATGAATGGTTCGTTTTTCTGGGATAAAAGCCTGAAATTGCCTGTGTTTTATTAAGCTTTCTTCTTCCTTTGCATTATGATATGGATTTCTTCCACTGTAATTACTGCAATGTTCAGCTGGCGAGTAATTACGATAATGTTGCTGTGGTTTACCATGATAATAGCTTGTGTTTGTGGTTGCACGTCGTGGTATGTGTTGTAGTCGTGGTGTGTTTTGTTCTTGTGTATTTGTCGTGTGCGGTATGTGTGCGTCATACTCGAATGTATATTGGTTTCTGAACTGTACATTTTGACTGATATCTTCGTTACATTCAGACTGTGGTTGATCGGTGAATTGTCTCATGGGTGCAGTGACGGATTGTACTGCGTCACTAATCAGCTGTTTGTTATTAGTGATGTATTCCGCTACGGAGTCGTCCACAATTGTTGGTAAATTTTCACGTATGCATCTATCAAAATGTTTGTCTTTGTTCTCTACCCAATCATGAAATTCTTTATTAATATTTTGAAAATGAGCTGTGGCATCAGATTGTAAGATGTCAGTCAGGTGTTGTTCAACATCGCCAAATTTATTCTGCACGTCAGTAATTCGTTTTTCAAGATTGTCGTGTACTGAAGGATATGTTTGAATTTGTTCAGTAAGAGCTTCACACGTGACATTAAGGGTTTTTAATTGTGTCTGTAAAAGTGCTACGTCATTTGTAGTCTTTTCTTGTATCGTATTAAGCTTGGAAAATTTCGTACTGAGCTCAGTCATCTGTTTGGTCAGTGTGGCGTCTATAAGTTCTACACGTTTACATAAAGTGTCATTACCTGTCTTGATTGCTATGAGATCAGATTTAATTTCGTCATTTTGTGTCTTTAACTGTGTCTTTAAGGTTGCCATGTTTTCCGCGTTCTGTTTCATTAGCATTTGTAACATGTTGGCAATGTTTACTGTTTGCAAGGTCTCTGCCCCCGCCGCGCCATTAGACGTGACGTCATGTATTAACATGGGCTCTGACTGAGACTTTGAAATTTTTGTGGTGGACGGCCTATTGTCAAAATTTCCTTTAACACTTGCGTCAATATTTGATGAATCGTCACTACCGGTTGCTGTCGTAAAGTCATTTTCTAACACTTGTCTCTCGTCCGAGTCGGATTGCTTCTGAATAGTATGTCTTTGCTGTTCCATCTTTGCGTATTGTTTTCTAGTTATGACCATGCCACATGTGATATATGTTTCAAGAAAGTAATGGACACTGGTTTTAAAATAAAATGCAGTTGAGCATGAATCACTCGTAGCAACAATGGCTGTTTGTTAATTTAGAAATGTAAACTGAATATGGGATTATTGTTAATGGCTGCTGTCCGTGTTACAACGTATCGTACAGAAGTCGGCCATATTGTACACTCGTGTATTGGTATTGTTGCAGAAGTTATTGCTTAAGGAAAAGTACTGAGAATGAAATTTATCACTGAAAACTGCTACGCGCGAAAGAAATACTACAGAATCTACTGAAGAGCTAATACACTGAATTATGCGTCTGGTCAAGCCTGCCAATGCAAAGATGCTGCGTCTTACCTTATTTTGCTGGAATTTTCATTGCGTCTTCCCGCAAAATTTTATAATTGGCAAATATCTTCAGATTTTTGTTATTTCTCATATAGTCAAGTCCAGGTCCAGAAAGTTGATTTTTCACATGAAACAAAGAGAACAATGTAACAAATGACAAAATAACAAGTCCGACACGCAGTCGCCAATATAAAATAAATAAAATAAAATATTAATTATTTTATCTGTATGATAGTGATTGGTTGTAATTAATATTTGCTTATCTGGAACGTGGACGTTTAATTATTTGGTATCAGACGCTTGACAATGGCTTTTTCGTAAATGCAATGTTATTCGTAGTTGACCGTGAAATAAGACTCAAATAATCGGACTACGTATTTAAATCGTTTCCAAAGACTGCTGCGGTAGGTGCGTACTCAAATCTAAATTCTCAATATTAGAGTAATTTTGCCAGCCATGTCAATACGTCGTACAGAGGTGACTGTCTACTAAACATAAAAAGTTTACACAGTTAGTTAAATCAGATATATTCAACCAATAAGCCTACAGTTAAATAATTCTACTTACTTTCATAAATATAAATTCTTTACAGAATCGAGTGCCTAGTAAGATTGCAACTCGCAGTGTTCTTATATAACATCAAATATGACGGTGTGCCAGTCAATGAAATATACGTGCTTCCCGCACCACTTATCCAAGACCTCTCCTTCTTAATGAAACATAAGAGTATCGTAATTGTGTTTTTCGTTTTATCAGCGACATAGCGCTGCAGTTCTTTGCCATTGGCTTTATTTATTTGTCAGAGATTAATTATTTAATTAAGATTTCGCGTTTCCGAGGAAACTCACGCACGGCATGCAAATGTGCCTTTATACGCTGTCAAATTATTTGTCGTAGAGTCATATATTTCCCGTCTCATCTTCATCTACTTCCTCTTCCCTTTCGTAATAATGCCTTCAACCTCATTTCCCTTGTATAGTTCCTCCGTATGCTCTCCACCTTTCAGCTTTTCCTGCTATGTATAGTGCTGGTTTCCCATGTTTATTTTATTTAGTTACACGTCAAGTTCCGTAGAACCAAATTGAGGAGGAAAACTTCAAGATCACGGAACGTGTCAATACATGAAATTACAACTAAAAGTAATAACATATAAAAATAAAATGTTTATGAACGCGAAAAAAGTCAAGCCATAAGTTTAAGTACACACAACCAACAATACATCAAGAATCAGCTTAATTTTTCAATAAACTCCTCGACAGAATAGAAGGAGTGACCCATGAGGAAACTTTTAAGTTCCGATTTGAAAGTGCGCGGATTACTGCTAAGATTTTTGAATGCTAGTGGTAGGTTATTGAAAATGGATGCAGCAGTATACCGCACACCTTTCTGCACAAGAGTTAAGAAAGTCCGATCTAGATGCAGTTTTGATTTCTGCAGAGTATTAAATGAGTGAAAGCTGCTTATTCTAGGGAATAAGCTAATATTGTTAACAAGAAATGAGATATATGTATTGAGTGGCCAATTTCAAAATACCCAGACTCGTGAACAGGGGTCGACAAGAGGTTCGTGAACTTAAACCACCTATTGCCTGAAACAGCCAAAAATATCCTCTTAGAATAGGAAGAGTTACCCCAAGATATAATACCATACGACATAAGCGAATGAAAATAAGCAAAGTAGACTAATTTTCGTGTCGAATGATCACTCACATCAGACACCGTTCGAATAGTAAAAATGGCAGCATCAAGTCTTTGAACAAGACCCTGAACGTGGGCTTTCCAAGACAGTTTACTATCTTCCTGAACACCTAGAAATCTGAACTGTTCAGTTTCATTAATCATATGCCCATTCCGTGAAATTAAAACGTCGGATTTTATTGAATTAAGTGTTATAAACTGTAAAAACTGAGTCTTACTCTGATTTAGCGTTAGTTTATTTTCTACAAGCCGTGATCCTATGTCATTAACAGCACTGTTTGAAATCGAGCCAATGTCGCACACAACAACCTTTACTACCAAGTTAGTGTCATCAGCAAACAGAAATATTTTAGAGTTACCCATAATACTAGAGGGCATATGATTCATATAAATAAGGAACAGGAGTGACCCCAACACTGATCCCTGGGACACCCCCCACTTGACCATAAACCACTCAGACCCCACATCGCAGCCATTTTTACCACTGTGAATAATGGGATTTTGCTGTCTGCTGTTAAAGTATGAGGGGAACCAATTGCGAGCTGCTCCCCGTGTTCTGTAATGGTCCAACTTCTGGAAAAATATTTTGTGATCCACACAATCAAACGCCTTAGTTAAATCAAAAAATACTCCTAGCATTCGAAACCTTTAGTTTAAACCAGGGCTTCCCAACGTAAGGTCCGCGGACCCCTTAGGGGTCCGCCGGCTCTTTCTAGGGGGTCTGCGGCCACCCTTCACCAAATCGTGTAAAATAATGAATAAAATTATTGAATAAAAATGTGAAAATCACTATTTTGTTTCGTGTGAAAAAAATGTGTACTTTTGCTTTAGGTCGTATTCCCAAGCAGCCTTTGCGGTTCCTAAGTGAGAACGCATACACAGTTTAGTGCCGGAGAATGCGGCTTCTCTGATCGACTGTTTCGCAACAATATGGGGGTCGTTTGTGCGCCGGCTCACGGCGGTAGATGCGCTGAAACCTTTTACGCAGGCGCGGAGCGAGCTTTGTCGACCAATCACAGCACTCGCTGTCACGTACGCGGACCCAGGAATCATTAAATGTTAAACTTGCTTTGTCAGTGCACTACCTATTTCATAAGTCGATTTTTGACCTTCAAGTTGTTTTCATTCATCTCTAAACCAAACACTATTGATACTTCGGGTAGTTTTTTCTGTGATCTAATAATGCTCTCATCATCATCATCTGCGATTCGTCGTATTTAAGTTAGGTCGTTTAATTATGTTACTGCGCATGTAACTGAAGTGTAAGAGAAATGAAGGAGTGGTGATGGAGTTGGAGTTATAAATGGTGAGAAGGATGGAAAGGGGCAGGAGGAGGGGGGGGGGGGGTTTCAACAAGATGAGTGAACAGTGAATGAGTTGCAGGAAAATGGGTGAGGAGCAAGAGTTCAAATGAAGTGGTGGTGAAGGGTAGGGAGAGAGAGGGTGATGGATGGGAAACAAAAAGTGTTTTTTCTTTCATTACACGATTTTCCAGTTATTTGAAACAGTGGTTTGTTTCCAACATTCATCAAATCATTGAGTAACTTTTTCATTTGTGTTATGTTCTTTGTATAAGCAAATTATCTTGAAAAGGGAAGAGGTGTCTATCTTTACTGATTTTTGTGGTTTTCGTACCGTTCATTATTATGCTTGGACTATGATATTCCTGCTCATTGGAGTCTGTAAATGTTGAGCGGTTTGTCTTGTATTTCCATGACATGATGTGTTCTTTATACCTCGTGCTACATGTCTGCCGGCCATCACAATGTAGATTCTTTCACTGAACCTGAAATTGAGCTGGTAGATAAGATGGTTGGTACCTGTCTGGTTTTGTCTTTAGTTCAGGGATGTGTTCCTGTATTGAGTTATTTGTTATTTATGTGAATTTACTGTGGTAGGTCACTGTAAGCGACTTTCTTGTGACTGTGCTGTTTGTACGTGTGGGTGTGATTGGTTTATTTGTTTTATCACTTGTATCTTTATTTTTGTCTTAACTTTATATTTTTATAGAGATAATTAGAAGTGTGTAGGTGAATTTTATTGCTTCTGTTTAGCGTGTATCTGATTGCAGCTTGTTTGTGATTCTCTGGGTTGGTGGGTTCGAGCTATGATTTATTATAGTGTCCGTTGTTGTGGGTTTTTCGATTAGCAGTAGTACGATAAAATACACATTTGTGTTCGGTTCTCACACCCTCGCACAACGTTTGATAAATCCCGCTCTTCGCTGTCTGATTTCCCTTTCATGTAGCTCACAATATTCGACCACAAGACTAGAATCAGCGGAGGGCTGAAATACTTTGCTGTGAGTGCTTCTCTGTAAATGATACAATGCGACAGCACTGAATATAGAACATCGTGTGAAATGGGAGCCTACAAAAGTAGCCACGCATCCAGCTACTATCGCCAACTCACTTTTCCCCCTCCATTTATTTTCACTCATTAACGTGTTCAGTATCTCGAATAAGTCTTCAGCTTCCGCACTTGCAAACGATTGTCCACGGTACAATTACCATGTAAGAACCTTACATAGCAAATTAAGTGTGCATCCTTGTTATTACATATTGTCTCAACAATCTGCAGCAGAAAGTTCCTTTATATTTTTCAAATATTTGTGTACTGAAATTCTCTGCTATGTAGTGGAGTCTATAACTGATACTACTATAAGAATAAGTCACATTTATCGGAGTTTTCTCGCCAACCCACCGATCTTGAATTTTAGTAAATGTGGGATAATATACGTGTGTTTGTTGAACAACAGAAAAGAATCAATTTTGTTATATAAAAGAAAGAAAAAACCAAACTGACTGTTATGTAATAACTGCAGCAGCTCAGCGTCGCACTTCCACAACTAAGAACTTTAAAATGAGGGAATTATGTCTCTTTCGTCTATTATAATAACTGCAGTATCTTATTAAAGTCAGTGAATGTCCTACCATTCATCTATTTCGGATCATGAGCGTGCAATGTGCTCAAAACAATTCCAGATCATTTCACAGAGTTAAACTACACCACGTGGAAGTGATATGTTGGAACAAGGAATTTCGCATACTTTGTGTTTTTAACAGAAAATTATTTCCTTCTGTAGCCGGATTTCAATTCATATTGAATTTAAGGTGTTTTCACAAATGCAATTAATATTGTAGTCCACTAACAGAAGGAATTAATTTTATTCAGAAAATAAATAATTTTTTTAAAAAAAAGCAGAAAGTATTTGCGAATCCTTGTTTATTAGATCCCTTTGACGTAGTTTAGTGTGGATTTCTAAAGCATTTTCGAAACAGATCATCACAAGACAAATCCTCTACTTGTCACTTTCTCCAGTTGCTCACCAGTGTTTTTCTTACAGTCTCCTACAGTTATTATTTATGAGTAGAGAAAAATTAACGTACTAACGGTTGTCTTAGGCGAACATTTACAATGCTACGGCAGAATTTTATAAGCGCAGATGTAAATATGCAGATTATTTCAAAGTCCTTGTGTCATACGTCTAGGCCTGATAGATCACGTCATGGGGATAACAAAACGCTTGCCGACGCTTCCTGGAGTCACTATACATATTCTTATTGAATTCGTCTGCCTTGTGACGACGAGACGTTACTGAAATAGCGGGGTCTACTAACCAGGTGTACTGCATCTGCAAAGTACTTACCCCAGTGAACTGATAGAGTGATTCTTCGGCGAACGCCTTTTCAGGCGGAGTAGACGTCTGGCTCATAGGCAATAGACACTGCATAGACACGTCGCAGAGTGCCTACGGGCAGCTGCCTCGCATGGGTGTAACCAGCGATATTGGTATAAGAAACCTGGCGCCATAGGTAAGTGTCAGCGAAGTTTTGTGGTTTAGGAAAGCTGTTCTTCATTGCTTGATCTGTCACCCCAAAAAGTTTAACGCAAAGACTAGGAAACATCCGGTATACATCACACGTAATCTATAAAATGTAGGATATTGTCTTGGTTCCTTCGTGTAGCGAGTGGAAGTTGAGAGTTTTGTACGCAGGGTATAAACATAATTTGTTTAAAAAGTACCACAGTGGTATAGGGGAAGACGAGACGAACAATCTGATACAGGATACTTGTGGTCCTAACAGGACCTGTTACCGAAAATAGCCCAGAATGACACCGATTGTAAATCGTTATATCCTGCATTCAACATACGTCTCAGAAAAGGTAAACTTCTCACCGCTAAAAGCCTTCATCATGTATGCGCACGCTTGCGAAAACACCGTTAATCATAAAAGCATTCTTCTTACATGGAGAGAGAGACGATGGTCGCATCAAGCCCTTCCAGAAATAGTCACGTTCCAAAAAAGCTTCTCATTGGCTGAAATTTCAAAAGAATCTGTCTCATTGGTCGCCTCGGTGTATACAGGGTGTCCCATTTATCTTGACCACCCTAAATAACAATTTGTCCAGATGCAGATAACAAAATGTTTCAGGAAAATGTTCTTTAGCGGTCAGGGGGACATCAATCAGCATGATTGCCTTCGTTGAGGCTTTGTTTTTTACAAAGATATGAACAGCAGTATGACTTTTTAAAAAGGCACCCTGTATTTTTTATTCGGTAATTCATTTCCTCTCCTAAAGACCTATTAAAGATGCATCACGGTGTACCATTCACTGAAACACAACCTTATTAATTACATAACACAACATTGACTTTGAGTCCGGGATCACAAACTCATCCACTTGCTGGAGTTGTCAGAAAACAATTGAAAACCAAGTAAAAACCTAACACAAAATTGACTTTGACTTACCTGTACCATCGTCCAGGAGTAGAACATTCAAAGGTGCTCAAAGTGGTGACCCAGGACACCGATACACTAGTGCACTCGTTGAATGAAAGAATTATTTACTTCTTCCAGTGTCGCCTGCTGAAGTGAATTACAAGCAAGCATGATATGTTCCTGCATGTCCTCTGGAGTTGTTGGAATATCGTGACAGGCAACGTCTTTAATGCATCCCCAAAGAAAAAAGTCTGAGGATTTACATCAGGAGACCTAACAGGCCAAGTAACTGTTACTCCTTGACCAATCCATCTGGCAGGGTACCTTCGGTTCAGAACACGACGTGCGCGCAAGGCATTTTGTGCTGGACATCCATCGTGTTGATACCACATAAGCATTCTGGTTCTTAGCGGCACTTCATCCAGAAGAGGAGGAAGAATTCGTCTGAGGAAGTTCGCATACGCTGTGCCGTTTAGACTACCATTGATGAAATGAGGACCAATAATTGTAGTACCAGGCATTCTACACCAGATGTTAACTCTCCATTGACGCTGATGTTCCACCTGTGTAAGCCATCGTCGGTTATCGCTGGACCAATAATTCATGTTCCTTGTATTTACCTGTCATTTGTTCGAGAAGGAACATTCATAGACAAATAGAACATTGGAGAAGAAGTTCGGGCTGGCGAGGATTTGCTGCTGTGCCCACTGACAGAACTGTACACGATTCTGGAAATCATTCCCATGCAATTCTTGACGTAGGTGTACATGGTAAGGATGGAACCGGTGACGTGTAAGAATTCGATGTACACTGGTTTTAGGAATGCCAATCTCGCGTTCAAGCTGTCGTTTCCTCACCTGTGGATTCATAGCAACGCAAGCGAGAACAGTAACTTCGGCAGCTTCGTCTGTACGAGTGCTACGACGATTTCGTAGTCGTGGGTTGAAACTTCCCGTTTCCTGGAGCGTCGAAACAAGACGAGAAAACATCCGTCGAGAAGGTGGGTTCCTGTGATATCACTCTCTGTACAGTTCCGCTGCCTGCGTGGCATTTCGCCTACCTTCAACGACAACAATAAAAGAAACGTTATGTCGATGAAGTTTGTAGGACGGACAGCCTTTACTATATGCCTACTCTACCCAACAGTATTTAAAAGGACTAAATTACTGTACTAAATGTACCCGTTCATAAGAAAACAGTATTGCAATTAATGGTCAGCTAACTTACATTCCCATAGATGAGTAGCATTTCTACCTTCTCTTCGTTGTGTTCATTCTACTCACAGAACTCTTCAACTGACGATGGTGGACGGAATGAAGGGTGTGCATTCTACTTATGCTTACATTTGTCCTCTGTCAACATCAGCACGTGGATGTGTTCCATTACCCCGAGTACCTGCACTAAGCTCTGGGAGCTTCAACATCAGTGTTGCGTTATGTAATTAATAACGTTGTGTTTCTGTGACTGGTACATTGTGATACATTTTTGAATTGGTCTTTAGGAGAAGAAATCTGCATCTACACGGATACTCTGCAAATCACATTTAAGGGCCTGGCAGAGGGTTCATCGAACCACCTTCACAATTCTCTATTATTCCAATCTCGTATAGCACGCGGAACGAATGAACACCTATATCTTTCCGTACGAGCTCTGATTTCCCTTATTTTATCTTGGTGATCGTTCCTTCCTATGTAGGTCAGTGTCAACAAAATATTTTGACATTCGAATGAGAAAGATGGTGATTGGAATTTCGTGAGAAGATTCCGTCGCAACGAAAATCGCCTTTCCTTTAAAGATGTCCAGCCCAGATCCTGTATCATTTCTGTTACACTCTCTCCCATATTTCGTGATAATACAATACGTTCTGCCTTTCTTTGAAATTTTTCGATATACTCCGTCAGTCCTATATGGTAAGGTCCCACACCGCGCAGCAGTATTCTAAAAGAGGACGGACAAGCGTAGTGTAGGCAATCTCCTTAGTAGATATGTTACATTTTCTAAGTGTCCTGCCCATAAAACGCAGTCTTTGATTAGCCTTCCCCATTACATTTTCTGTGCGTTCCTTCCAATTTAAGCTGTCCGTAATTGTAATACCTAGGTATTTAGTTGAATTACGGCTTTTAGATTCATCGTGTAACCGAAGTTTAACGAGTTCCTTTTAGCACTCATATGGATGATCTCACACTTTTCGTTACTTAGGGCCAATTACCAAATAAGAAATACAAGGTGCCATTTACAAAAGTCATAACGATGTGCATATCTTTGTAAAAAACAAAGCTATAACGAATGTAATCATGCTGATTGATGTCATCCTGACGGCTAAAGAACATTTGCTTGAAAAATTTTGTAATTTGAATCTGCACAAACAGTTATTTAGGGTGGTCACGATAAATAGGACACCCTTTATATAAACCCACAATCAACCACCATCGTCCTCAGTCCGCTATTATCCGCCTTGTGCGTTGCATCGTCTCTGTGTGTAGTTGTTGTTTTATCTCCGCAAGATGCAGCAACGCTTCAGTGTGTAGCGGCAAGCGGCCTAGAGTTCTGGATACAGGATTACCAAGTGAGCAAATAATTTCTATTTTGAGTGTAAATTTTCATGTGTATGTTAAATTCGCCTTATTAATTCCGTCTTATTGTTATACGTAGTACAACTCCAGGATTTTGCCTTGGAGTGTGAGGAGAGACAGGAGGGCCTGGACCGCTCCAGATTCTCGAAGTCCAGCCTCATGTGTTGGGTTCACAGCCAGAATTGCCATGTGAGTATAATTTTCATTGTAATTTGTTATTGTATATTAGCGATTCATAATTTTCTTGTTTCATATTTGTTTGTTTTTTCCCTCTAGCTCACCTGATGAAAATGCAAACTGAGCTGGAGGCAGAGCTGGGGGCTGAAAAGAACTATCCACTGCAGCAGCAGCAACGCTACGTGGAACAGCCTCCAGCTGTGGATAACCAACAACAACATTCACGTAAGTATAGAAAAAGTATTGTACAGGATGGCGGGTATGGGCAGGCGGTGGGCGTTGCGGAATAATAGGGTAATTTTAGAGAAAGGCCATTTATTGGCTAAAGCATGATGAAAAGGGGTTACATAGGCCTAGGGAGGCGAGGGTGAGCCAGAGCTTGCAATTTGGCAAACATTGTTCGCGAAGCTACCGAAAGTGGTTGTCTGCCAAAACTAAGTCCACAGTGCCGCAGCACCGGGAGGAGCGGGGGGATGTTCAAAGCTACAGGGCGCGCATCCGACTCGCGGGTGAGCAAGAATACAAGAGAGGGGGCCCGGCGACGGGCGGCCGGGTATATTCGACGCACCACGCGGCTTCCTCCACCCTGATTGGTCAGGACCGAGCAAACCGTGCGGGCGGCATGGAACTTTCCAGAGCGTTGCCTGCTAAGCGACGCCTGGGACGGCGTTACCTCGTCAGCACACGAGAGAGGCGCGTGAACAAGGTGCCCTTCCTCGGTGCTGACTTCCTGTTACTAGACCGTGGGACGAAAGAATTTACAGGCAGCTAACACTGCCGGCCGTGGCTTGGCCGTAATGGAGAAATGAAGTTACCGGTTGGAGGCTCATATAATAAAGTAAAATCCCTTATTGTCTGGCTCATCCTTTACAGTATCCTATTGTGATCTTTCTGTATAACTCGATATTCAAAATAAATAAAGTTGTCTCGTCCTGTTACAGGAACAGCTCTAGAGGATTTCGATTTGTTGAACAGGCAGCTGGAGGCTTTTCATGAGCAGATGCAGGAACAGCCTCCAGGAAATAATGAGATAGATGCCCGTGTCGCATACTTGTAGGTTTAAAAAAAAGATTACGTTTGTACGTGCCTCTAGTAGTAGCGGTAGTTGTAGTTGTAGTAGTAGTAGTAGTAATAGTAGTAGTAGTATCGGAAGTTTTTTTCTGTAACAAATCGGTTTATATACCTTGCTTGTTGTTGTTGTTGTTGTTGTTGTAGGCGAGACAGACCATTTGCCAGGTTCTGTCGACGACGATGACATACCTGAACGGGTCAGACAAAGGCGCTCTCATCTGTTCGCATTAGATGATGATGACTTTTTTGAGATAGTTGTGGAGTCGCCCGATGAAGTGTTAATGTCCTGGTGCCAGAGCAAAACCTGTTTATAACCTTGTGATCGTCAGAATTCTGTCCTTCATCGCGCCAACAGTGGTAAGCAATGTACTTAACTCTTATTTATTTTATCTCTTCCTCCACAGTGGTTGCGTCTCAGCAGCCTCAGCACAGTGTGGCGCGCATACCGGTGGCGGCTGAACCTTCTTCCTCACCAAAGCGGCGTCCGGTAAAGCGGTCGGCACACGGACCGTGCTGTCGAACGTCAACATTGAGCGTTCTAAGTTCAACGTGCTGCTGAACGCTCAGAAACGATGCGACTTGTGCATACGGTACGTGGGCCCAAACGTGGTACACGCGATCGCAACGCACTGCGGCGGCAGTTGCTGGAAGTTTCTAGTTCGTAAATCACGCTGTTTACTAAACAGGCGCGAATAAAATTCCCACGTTAGCTCTATTAAAACGCACATTTCCTCCATTGTGCACGAAAAGTAAAGTACCATGTCCAATCAATAAGGACACAGGCTTATAAAAGTTCCATTACAAACAGTGCGATACATTTTTGCAATACTTCTTCACTTAAGATAAACATTATTTCATCATTCCCACATTTCAGTAAAACTCTAAGGTCAGTCTTACTTGATCACTGTTCCTACCCAGTAGCAGAATCTTTGCAACATGTGAATTACGAAGTGTAAAAGAAAAAGGAGCAAAATAGCTTTCCACAAGTAGCGCAAGGTGTCCTGTAGATCAAGCCAATCGAACACCCAAAGAAAGGTGAACTTATATTTACATAACATCAAAAATTATAGTAAATACTTATATTAAACTAATAATAAAGTAACAGAACCTAATAAAAACGCATAAGTTAGGAAATAATTTATGTACTGGCGAGTCGCGATCCACCGCCCAAACATAAAACTTCACAACTCAGTGACGATACTCACCACGCTAAACGAGCATTTTGTGGTCAGTTGCCATTCCTAGGATCTTACCAATCTTAGCACTTGCTGAAAGCTTTAATCGTAACTATGTTACTAACTGAAATTTAATTACAACAAATTGTACCACGAACAATGGGTTTTTGGTGGGTCTTCAGTGTGTCGCTGCCTTCAAATAGCATACTCTCATAATACGCAAGATAAAATAATTCTTTTCCCACGAATATGATGTTTCTCATTATTTTATTGCGACGGATCACACAGTTAACAACGGGTTTTCCAGTGATTTTCAATTTGCTGGTGCTCAGAAACGGCATATATACGTGTAGGCTTGAAACGAATGCCAATATGGCGCCTCACAACTTTGTGCTGAAGGGAGATGGCGTGCATGTGACGTAGGTGGCGTTGTGCCATCTCATCGGTCAACGCTCAGACGCACGCTCAGAATATCTGACATGCTAGATATAGTTCTGCACTTTCGGAAAGACTCCCGAACGTGCTATTCCACGCTATGACGTCAGAAACTGGGCACGCTCAACGCTCAGCGTTCGGATGCACGGTCCGTGTGCCGACGGCTTAAGGCACGCCACGCCTATAAGGGTGCCGCTACTCGCTGCGCGGGAAGCCGCCGCCGCCGACGCCCTGGCACCGCGGCTCTGACGTCCGTCAGCCGAGCAAAGAATCACCACACCCCCAGTTACCGGGTCGGGTCTACAGCAACATCGGGAACCATAGCCACAGCCTGGCTGTTCCCATCGCTGACCCGGTAGCACCGCAACATCCTCCGTCATCATCGTCATCATCATATGAGCCTCGTCAGAATCAACGTAAACGCAGTAGAAACGAGGACCGATACAATATATTCTTTCTGGAACCTGTACCAGTTTTTAGCTATTATGATATGTACGTTTTCCGTTCAAAATGTGTGGAACATCCCTAACACCCACGGCTTCATCTCAGAAACTAGTGTTGTTTATGTACTTCTCGAAATATTTCAGAAACACTAGCAAGTGTGCACGATCAGTAGCTCGTCCTGTGTAAGGAGGATATTGATGGTAGAAGGAAAGACAAACCACATGATAATAACACAAACCGAAATTACCTAATTATAAACTCATTAGTTTATTTCAGAAGACTAACATACAGAGAAGACACAACAACCGAGTCACCCCTTGAGAAACAGAAATAAGCCACCAATTAAAATGACAACAGACGCTGATGGGAAGGCAGGGAAAGAAAAATACAGTGCTCATAGAAATGTAAATGCAAAAATAATAAGCTGTTAATGGAATCTGAACACAAAACGCATCATCAAAACGCTGTACTAACAGACTATAAATATAAATATAATAGAGAAAGGTAGCAAGGGACGAGGAAGGAGAAGGGGGAGGGGGAGAAGTAACAACCTTGTTAACCAACTCTCTCGAAGGCAGGAGAGGACGTTTGATTTAATTGCCGATGGTGGAAAGCATGGAAGAACCTAGTGGAGTGAACCACAAACAAACAAATCAAATATCGGACTTACAGTCCGATCTTGTCTTGGAATCACATTCCTTACTTTCTATGAAATGCAATAACAGTTGCAGTATGGAAAGTCCACAAAGTGAATGCACTACCCCATGAGAGAGAATTCCACCATTGTGTCACGCAATGGCGGATTCTGGGGAGTCTCAACAACTGCAATCAAAAGGTTGAATCTGAGCAACATTGGAACTATTCCAAAATAAAATTTGAAAAGACACTCATTCTAGGTACTTTAATTGAAACTCAAGACTGGTAAACAATAAGAACTAGAAGTACTTTAAGAGAAAAACAAAATTCAGAGTATAGCAGTTCAAGAAACAAGGTTCCTGGTTGAAAATGTAGTAGATACTTGTAATGACAGAATCTTCAAACGCAAACCAGCAATAAAACTTACGACTCAGATGCCATTATTGGGTACACCTTTCTATGTTCATAAAAGTGTGACAGGAAATTAACGGAATTTAATTTCACCTCAAACAGTACAACTTTCCTATCAATGAAATGTAAAAACAAGATACACGCAGTTGTTATTTCTCACACACCAATAAATGAAGACAACAGGAAAAGTTGTCAAAAAGCAGAGGAATTCTGTGATCTTTTAGAAACAGGAACATCTAGAATTCCAAAGATGAACACCATATTACTATTATGTGACTTCAGCGCACGGACAGGTCGAGTAGAGAAGTTTAGAAAGGTAGTAGGACAATACCCAGCTCATAGAAGAACCAACGTAGACGGTATGAGGCTAATCAGTATGTGTCGAAAGTCTCACGTGAAACTAATGTCAGTATTCCTTAGGAAACTCCGAAGAACTACAGCGTAGATACCTCCCAACCCAATATTAGGAGAAATTCAGTTAGATCATGCGGCTCTTTCTCAAAAATGTACAATGGAAATTATGAATGTGAAAGTAGTGAGGAATGGTGAAATTGGTACTGATCATTACTGCTCTAAAATTAAAGTGAAACTCCTACCTAATAGAGAACAAATAAAGTCTCAAAGATAAATAAAATGGAGTACAGACAGACTTACTACAGCAAAAGAGTCAATTAAAAACAATCAAGACAAAATTAAAGAGTCTAAACATAGCAACTGGGAAGAAATATCCAAAGTAGTTAATAAAGTTGCACAGAAAGCATTTAGGTAAAAAAAATAAAAGGAAAATATCGTGGAACTAAATATGGAAATAAGCCACAGCAGAGATGCTAAACAATTAGAAAAATGGAAATGCTCAAAGAAAATTGAAGATTTGATCAATTTAAACAACAAAGAAAGGGAACAGCCAGATTAATCAAAAATACCAAACAAGCCTTTGAAAAAGAGAACTTTTGGAAACAGACAAAAATTTTCTAAAAAATGAAAATTGTGACTTTTATCAAACTTTTAGGAACAAATTAAAGGGGTACAAAACTCGTTATATCTGTTTCAAATATGAAAACGTCAGGATTGGGTTAAGCAGTACTGAAAATAGTAAAATACTAACACAATATATTCACCAGCTTCTGAAAAGTCCTGAACCAAGTCGTAAAATGGAATTCTCAGATACCAATGAAAATTTGGAAGAAGATTTACCACCAACTATAGCAGAAGTTGAAGAAGTACTTAAAACCCTCAAAAACAACAAAGCTATTGGAGAAGATTCTATTATAGATGAACTTTTGATGTAGCCTTGCTAAATAAAGGAAATGAGGTAACTTTGATGAAATCCGGAAAACAGAAAAAATCCCAGAGGTATGGAAAGTTGCCTTGATTAATCCAATCCACAAAAAAGGTGAAAATAGGATTAAGGAACTTCAGAGGAATATGTCTTTACTGCCGGTAGCATAAAAAATATTTTCCAAGATTTTTTAAGTAGAATAGAAACAACACTAGACAGTCATTTGGGTGAATATCAAGGTGGCTAGAGTAAGAGAAGGTCATGCTAAGAACAAATACTTAATCTCAAGTGAGCAATTCGCCAGATGACATTGTAGTTATATTTCCTGATTTTAAAAAAGGCTTTTGATTATGTTGACAGAGAAACTATAGATTAAATAATACCAGAATTTGGCCATAATTCTAAAGTGGCAAACCTAATCTGTGAGATAATTACAGATACAGTCTGTAAAGTAACATTTATAGGAATAATTTCCGATTCTTCCAAAATAAAAACGGGTGTATTACATTGTGATGGCTTATCTCCAATTCTTTTTAATGGTGTTTTAGAGAAAATAGTGAGAATTTGGAACGAAAAAATTATTGAACTCACAGTTTCACTGATAATGTTAGAAAAAAGAATCAAAACGTTCGGAATAAACTGTATTAACAAACGGTAAGAATTGTCGAAATTTCCTGCAAAAAATAGACGAGGCCAAATAGAGACGCTAAAAAAATTAAATATCACAGAGGAGATAATCCAATAAAATGTTTGGAAAAATCTACAATAGAGGAAAGGTTGCATAAAGTGGGGAGAGCATATGGTATCACCAAAGACCTGTACAAAAGAAGTGCCTATCGCAAATGCAAATAAAGGTATTACAACAAAGTAGTGAAGGCAGAATGCCTATATGCAAGCAAGTGCCTGGCATGGAACTATAATTTACATTAATTCGAAGTGCTAGAAAGGCGAATTATTAGTAAAATATTAGGACCACAAAACGCAGCAGAAGACTGGAAATTACGAAGTAATGCAGAAATGTAGCAAAATATAGAAACATTTTCAAACGCAATGAGACAAGAAGACTGATGTTTTTTAGACATTTATTTCGAATACAGGACAGTAGATTAACCAATAAGATTTCCAAATCTTCGTGGAGGAAGAAGTCCACAAAAAACTGTGTCAACGACGAAAAAAGGAATTAAGAAACAAAAAATGTAGAAGAAAAGAGATAAACAACAGAGTAGCCTTTCAGAAAAATGTATTGAAAATGGGAGGATTCCACGGCAGGGTAACTGAAAAGACTGATTCAAAATGGTCTGAAGACAGAAAGAAGAAACATCGCAGATGAAAGCATTCTGGAAGAAAAGCAAAGAACAAAGAATGGAGGACTGAAATTGGAACGGGGTCCTCAGATGGCCTATTCGCAGAAAAAGAGAGAAAGAGAGAGAGAGAGAGAGAGAGAGAGAGAGAGAAAGGTACAAACAAAAATACCCATCCTCAGGCATATGTATACGTTACAATTTCAGTTCTTCATTCTTTGTTCTTTTCTTTTCTCCCAGTACGCTTTCATCTGCTCACTATGTTTCTGCTTTCGATCAGGGCCTTTAGTCATACTATTTTTTTTTTTTTTTTTTTTTTTTAGCGTGTGGCTTAGTCCATCATATGAAAAATCAGATGTAAATGGTCTACGATACAAACATTAAGTATGCATATAAAACATACAGGTCATATTAAAAAATAATGGGCCTAAAAATACATAAAATATATATACTCACAACATACAGGGGAACTTAACTAACGCCGAATGTTCATCATGGGATCGTCTAGTCGACGCGAGAGCAGTGGCAGACGTTACAAAAGTAGCGCTGTGCATCACGGAGAAATTTACTATTGGAGTTTCGAGAGAGTACTTTCCGGGAAGAGTCGGACAACATATTACTGCCGGCCACATACATCTCGCAAAATGGCCACTACGAGAAGATTCGAGAAATTGCAGCTAATACAGAGGTTTACCGAAAATCGTTCTTCCCACGCGATATTCACGAGTGGAACGAAGGAGGTGGGGGGTTTACAGTTAATGATACCAGAAGTACACTCAACCACACACCGTGGCCTGCGGGATTTTGACGTAGATGATGTAGCTGTAGATAACCAGTCATTCAGATTACCATGAACACAAACCAAGATGTTTCACCATCCTCGGTTGCCAAGTGTTACCCTTTATTCTTGAATTCTAAGACATGTGAATTCCTGTGTTCACGATGATAGCACCCGATTCCCAGTACACCACACTAAAGTTCCTGAGTTTGACGAACGCACTGGCACCCTACCGATTCTCGACTGTTGTCATAAATCAATAGGTCTTAAGTCCATACAAAAGTCTTGGACTATTTGGAATATTGTGAGAATGCATCAAACAATGTTCCCGCAATTCGGTAGCTGTCTGGGGGCGAATCAACAACGAGTAATTTTGGCTTGGTATGGCACTTATGGAAAAACTTATGAACTCTCTTCCACGGTGAACTGAGGCCATTATCGAGTATAGTGAAGGTGTAGCAGGGTAACAGTTTTACGCACGGTGTACTATTAGGGTTAAGATGGTATTAAAACGATCTGATAATCCCTACAGTAAAAATATAGACGAGAATGACGACCGTAACCGAAACTATTTGTTCTTTGTCCGAACTGACGCGGCTTAACCAACGTGAAAAATTTTTGTGCTACTAAAATTTCAATAAGTCGTAGCGTCCACCGTCTTTTGTAATGAAATCAGCTGACCCCGTGTCCATTGGAACGAGAAAAGTGAGGTGTTATGCCACGTACCAACTTACTCAAGGGAGCGATTGATTAATGCTACTGGGGCAATATGTTATTAATAAGTTAACCACAACATCCAGATGTACGATAACAATCCACATTTATTAACTGAAACAATGCTACGATTAAATACACATACATAACGTCCTGCGCTATGTTCCCAACAACAACACATTTACTTCCGGCATCCGACTCAACTGCCACTGACAGTGCGAACTAAGAACGTGTGTCGGTGATGCTCTTAACCTCTCCTTTTCGATAAATGAGTGAATGCCATGCTAATGGACCCAGGTTTGATTCCTGGCTGGGTCGGAGTTTTTCTCCGTTCAGGGACCGGCTGTTGTGTTCTTTTCATCATCATCTCATCCCCATCGACGGGAAAGTCGTCGAAGTGGCGTCAGCTAAAAAGACTTAAACCAGGCGACCGGTCTTCCCGACGGGAGGCCCTAGTCACTCGACGTTTCATTCATTGTTAACCTGTAGATTGAAATGAAGGTGTAAACTATTCGAAAGTGTGCTTGATTAACTGACTTCGGAAGGTAGTAGCTCTGGAAACGCCATAAATGAATTTAAAATCTGCAATACAAAATTTACTTCTTACAATATCACTTGGAGGGATGTAATCCTGTGAGATTATTCGAAAGGCTCTATCTAAGTTGGAAAGAATCTTTGATTATAAAAAGGACAGTCAAATGAAAACGACACAGATGGTAAAAAGTAAGTTGTTGTTGTTGTTGTGGTCTTCAGTCCTAAGACTGGTTTGATGCAGCTCTCCATGCTACTGTATCATGTACAAGCTTCTTCATCTCCCAGTACCTATTGCAACCTACATCCTTCTGAATCTGCTTAATGTATTCATATCTTGGTATCCCTCTACGATTTTTACCCTCCACGCTCCCCTCCAATACTAAATTGGTGATCCCTTGATGCCTTAGAACATGTTCTACCAACCGATCCCTTCTTCTAGTCAAGTTGTGACACATGCTCCTCTTCTCCCCAATTCTATTCAATACCTCCTCATTAGTTATGTGATCTACCCATCTAATCTTCAGCATTCTTCTCTAGCACCACATTTCGAAAGCTTCTATTCTCTTCTTGCCTAAACTATTTATCGTCAGTGTTTCACATCCATACATGGCTTCACTCCATACAAATTCTTTCAGAAACGTCTTCCTGACACTTAAATCTATACTCGATGTCATCAAATTTATCTTCTTCAGAAACTCTTTCCTTGCCATTGCCAGTCTAAATTTTATATCCTCTCTACTTCGACCATCATCAGTTGTTATACTCCCCAAATAGCAAAACTCATCTGCTACTTTAAGTGTCTCATTTCCTAATCTAATTCCCTCAGCATCACACGACTTAATTCGACTGCATTCCATTATCGTCTTTTTGCTTTTGTTGATGTTCATCTTATATCCTCCTTTCAAGACACTGTCCATTCCGTTCAACTGCTCTTCCAAGTCCTTTTTTGTCTCTGACAGAATTACAATGTCATCGGCGAACCTCAAAGTTTTTATTTCTTCTCCATGGATTTTAATACCTACTCCAAATTTTTCTTTCGTTTCCTTTACTGCTAGCTCAATATACAGATTGAATAACATCGGAGTAATTAAGAAGTTTATTATTTCAAAAGCAGTCGCCTTATCTATTAATATATTTGTCGCACTGTGAGACAAGCCTGTCAATAAAATAGTGGAGAAATGTTTGCGGTTGTCTACGCAACCATTGTGGCCAGGTGTGCACCTCTTCGTCCGAAGCAAATCGACGTTCACGAAAGTCTTTCTTCAGTGCTCCAAAAATAGGGAAACCGCATGAGGATAAACCGGGACTTCATGGAGAGTGTGGGCAACTCAACATGTTGCCAAGGGTGTTTCGAGTAGGCTGCAAAGATTCACTGGGAAACCATTACACATCGTCCATACAGCCCCGATCTCTCTCCATGCGATTTTCATATTTTTGGAGTCCTGAAGAAAGACATTCGTGGCCGTCGATTTGCTTGGAATGTAGAAGTGTAAGATTGCGTGCGATCGAGTTTCCGCAGGCAACTACATTCTTCTTGAAAGCATTGTCTGGGATGTCTCACAGTGGGGTAAATGTGTTAACAGTTACGGCGATTACTTTTGAAATAATAAACACTTTACATACTTTTTTTCCCAACTGTCGCTTGACTGCCCCTTATATAACGAGATGGTCTGTTGATTCCCTGGCACGGTTGCTGCCGGCCTAAGAAGAAGAAGAACTTAATGCCGTGTTCCGTCGTTGCTTCGGAATTCGGATTTAGCTCTCAAGTCTTATCAAGCTGCAACGAGATTAGAGAGCGTCAATACACTTAACAGAAGCGGAGGATGAAGAGATTGCAGTATGCTCTTATAATCATGAATTGCCTGAAAAAGTTCTGCAGCTGAGGTAGGTCAGATAAGAACGTGTGGTGACTTGTTTATCGTCATACAGTCATAAGCATTAACGCATTAGAGTTTTTGTAGCACTATAACAAAACATGCAGCGCACGTATATTGTATATTACACGGATTTACACAGCTGCCTCTGACAATGTCAACTGCCTTGCGTGTACAGCTGACAGTGTTCCGCCTTGCGAGTAAAGCTCATAGACAATGGCAAAATTTATCTTCGCGAGGCAGCCTTTACTTGACTGGAATTCGGGGTCCGTGCTGTCACACGGTAGCTAAAAGCTTGCGGGTAAGTGTTTTCACATATTCCGGGTAATTATGAAGTCAATGAGACATTTAGAAAACGGTACAGATATATCGCCAAGAACAATCCAATGAATTAATATTACATGTATAGTAAGCCAAAACGTTGCCATATGCAAAGAATTTTCATTAAGATGTTATTTTCTGGTGCTATAAGCTAATTTCGTCTCTATGCTCATTATCAAGCTATCTGAAAAAATGGAGTTGTTAGTGGATTTATCTATGCCTGTTTGTAACTGATAACTGCTTTGTGTATATCTGTCTGGAGTTGGTCTTGCACATACCTATCAGCTTTAGGAACATATTTCAAACACGTCATATAGGCAAAAACCTTACTAAATGGTAGATTACAAGCCTTTGCACATTCGTTTTAGCAGAATAGCTTGTACTTTTCCGCACTCATAAATACACAGTCCTTACGTTTGATCACTGTTGTATATGAGATCGATTAGTGAGCTTAGAAAATTATTCACAACACTGTCAAAATTGTTTACAATATTGTGAAATACTAAAATGATTTACGTTTATTATTTCTGTTCAAAATAAGCGTCTTTCTGACAATAATTCCATTTCACTGCAGCTATACGGTATTGTATTGTATAGTATGTTAACCGGGTATCTAGAAACGACGGAGAGGCTCCGTCCCCGCCGCAGCCGCAGTGGTCCACAACCCCCCGACGACTACCGCAGTTCACTTCACCCCTCCGCCGCCCCACGGCGAACCCAGGGCTATTGTGCAGTTCGGCCCCGGTGGACTCCCCCCCCCCCCCCCCCCTCCCAGAGAACATCTCACGAGTGTAACGCCTGTGGTTGCGTGGTAGAGTAATGGTGGTGTACGGGTATGTGGAGAGCTTGTTTGCGCAGCAGTCGCCGACATAGTGTAACTGAGGTGGAATAAGGGGAACCAGTCCGCACTCGCCGAGGCAGATGGAAAACCACCTAAAGACCATCCACAGACTGGCCGGTTCACCGGACCTCGACACAAATCCACCGGGCGGATTCGTGCCTGGTGCCGGGCGCTCCTTCCCACCCTAAGTCGTGCGTTAGACGGCACGGCCAACGAGGCGGGCCGCAGCGATACGATACTGTTCTGCAGCCACCAACAAGATTTCATTGCGATAAAATAAGTCATGTGCATTAATTAACTCCCATAATGTTTGCCACTTTATGAATATAAGCACTTTATAGGAGCAAGCATAGTGGCTATTTTCAGCAATGGCCTATAAAACTTAAGCCACTTAAAAAGGTGCAATAAGACAATGTAGCATCATTGCAGCAATAACGGAAGTTTAGTTGTGCCTATAATGATTATACGTATTGTCAAAGTCCACCTTGTAATAAGATTTAACGACACGTATGCGAGACTTCCGTCACATGACAGCAGCTCCCTCTGGTGATGACTTTCTCTCTGAAAAATGACTGGTCTTCATTGGTTGATGCTTGTTTCCCCTGATTTGTAACACTTCTGTATGTCGAGAGGCACACGGTATTCTGCTAAACAAATATGCAAGGTCCAGTAAGGTATCTATCTGTTAGTAAGGTTTTTGTCTGTAGTACATGCCGTGAAAGTTGTTCTTGTAAGCTGCCAGGTATGTGCAAGACCATATCTCTAACATTTGAAATGTGCCTGTGTTCCCCCTCCCTTCCTCCCCAACAGGGCCCCTCTTTTGCTCTCCTCTCCTTCTCCCAGTGCCGATTTCTCCCTGAGTCCCTGCACCCCATCCTCAGCTGTTTTATTCTCATATCCCATCACATCCCTTCCCTCCCCAGCCCTCCTTCGGCGTGCCCTCCACCTCATCCCCCTTTCTCTCCCTTCCTTCTCGCCTCCTTTTCCCTTCTCGCTTTCCCCCCTCCCTCCCCCCCTAGCAGATTCTCCAAGATTTTTCTTCATTATCGAGTGTGCTGCATTAGTGTTGTGTTTGGTGACACTATACAGTGTCATCTAGTGATGTGGTTTTAATTGTGTACTTGACCTGTATATAGTCCATGATTGTTTGTGTGCTTTTTATATAGTGGCTAACTTTTAACTTCCAGTGTTTTTTAAGTGCACTTCAAATTGTCAGTTGTGTTCTTTTAACTTTATGTCGACTTTTTAACTAAACCCCAGTGCATGTCCCCATATTAGTGTGTATTTTAACTCCGATCATCTCCATTTACAGTGTCTTTTATGTCCCCCTTTTTATCCCTCTTTTATGTATGAGTTCGCCTTTCTGTTTTTTTTAGCCCTTTGGCTGAAGAGCGATGGACTATTCCGCTGCCAGCCCTCCCCTGCTCATGTGGGGCAGGGGAATGAAATAACAATAAAGAAAAAAAAAGTGGGACTGTGTTGGAATGTGTCTGTCCCATATAAAACGATTTCTTTTGTGCCACACGTATTACCAGTATCATTTAAGTCCTTTACACAATAATTGTAATCAGCTAAAATGGTTCAAATGGCTCTGAACACTATGGTACTTAACATCTGAGGTCATCAGTCCCCTAGAACTTAGAACTACTTAAATCTAATTAACCTAAGGACATCACACACAGCCATGTCCGAGGCAGGGTTCGAACCTGCGACCGTAACGGTCGCGGGGTTCCAGACTGAATCGCCTAGAACTGATCGGTTACAGTGGCTGGCAGTTGTAATTAGCAATTGTAATGTTGTCCACTAATATGTCTTCTCTTTTCAAATGAACTCATCCCAATATAAAATACACCATGGAACCAGAAAACATTAAAAGGGTGAACTTCATGGATCTCAGAATAAAAAGCATTCCCAACACTCATCTACCCGGAGTGTACGGATAAGACACAACATCAGAGAGCATCATTGTGTAAATTACGGTAAAATTTTACTTACTGCAGCGGTAATGTAATGTGCTGATGTTGGAAACGACCGTCCGTGATGCAAATAATCATGCTCTTTCTGCTCTTTGGTTGACAGGTTCTTTCACATACCTCCATATATCACAAACAGAGCAAAAACTTCAAACTAACTTAATACATTACTGAAGAAAACTACAGTAAGATTTGCATAACGCACTGCACATACCCTAAGAACAAAAATTCACTTCAGAAAAGTGAAACCGCAGATACATACATTCGCCTGCATATTAAAATTAATTGTAAAAGTTCTTTATAGGCCAAATGGGCAGAAATTTCAAAATCAAATACCAAGAGCATACCAGAAACAGTTACACAAACTGATCCACAGTCTTCAACGGCATGCAAACAGAAAACCACACGATGTGTTATGGGAGTAGCTATAATAGATATACACAAAATAATTTTTAGTTACAAACAGGTGTAGATATATGCACTAATAAATCCATACGTTTGCAGGTAGCTTGATAACGGCCATGGACACAAAATAAGCTTATACCACCAGTAAAGAACGTCTTAATAAAAGGTCTGTGAACATAGCAGCGTTTTGGCTTACAATAAAGATATAATGTCCTTACAAGACGTATGTAGCGCAGCATTTCCAAAAAAATTCAGAGTAAATTTTACAGTATCAGTCTTAGAGTATGTGAAAAATGAACTCTAGAAACTCCATTACATTGTGCATAAATGTTCTGTGTGTCCACCTTTCGTGATACGGCACACATCTAATCGGTAGTCCATTTCCGTCCATACCTGACGTATCAGGAGCGACAATAACAGCTGCTGCGATATGGTTCGCAAGTATTGCAAATTGTTTGGCGAGGTAGAAGATAAACGCTATGCATGATGTAATCCCACACGAAAAAAAAGCAAGGTGTTAGGTCCAGCAATCGTGATGGCCACTCGAATAGGGCCAGGCCAGCGGCCTGTCCAGCGATGTGTCAACGTCTCGTTCTGGTAATCGCGAGACAATCGTAAAACTGTGGAGTGATGCCATCATGTTGGAAGATGAAATCCCAATCATCAGTTTTATGTTGTGGCATGAGCCACAACTGCAGTGTATCAAAATGGGCTTAACAACCTTCCACATTATTACACCACAATTTAGTCCGCACCGTATCGTCACGATGTAATGTTTCTTCAAAAACCTCGAACATCCGTTAAGTGAGTGTAATTTACTCCGTCTTTAAATCAGACTCACTCTGCGAGAACAGTGGAGATCTTTTGCAATAACGCAGAGCACGGGAAGACAATTACGGGTACATGATGATGAACTGTACACTACAAACTCTCCTCTTCTTGATGTCAGATTTCCGATGAAGAAAATTTTTCCGTTATCGTGCTGCGAACCGGTTAATGATGGAGCGGACAGTGTCACACTGGCGGGTGCATAACGAAAGACAGAGACTCGCATGGTTACGTATAGCTTGGACTTCCTATGCTTGGAGTCCCGAAACATAGTAGTAAGGGTGATTTGAGAGTACATGAGGAGTTACAGCCTCAGTCTGAGCACATCACACTTCAGCTCTACCTCTACATCTATGAGACGTATTCCAAAACTAAAGTGCACCTGGTCATAAAAAAATAAGCACATGAGAAAAGGTTTTTATTGACACTAATATTTTACTAAATATCTGTTTTATTTTTCCACATAATCACAGGTCACATCTATACTCTTCCTGTAACATCGCACTAGCTTCTTTAACCTCTATGCATAGAAATCTGCCGTCTGGGAACTGAACCTGTTGGTAACGTCACTCTTGAGTTCGTCATTTTGGAATCGTCCAACCATCCACTGTTTCAAACATAGAAAGAGGAAATAGCCGTTTGGTTCAAGGTCAGGACTGTCCGGCGGGTGATCAAAAAGTTCACAACGAAAATTTTTAATCTTCTCCACCGTTTTGGCAGCTGTCTGAGGGAGTGTATTGTCATGAAGGAGGATTATGCCAGATGACAGTTTCCCGCTGAGTAGATTTGGGATCGATCGTCTCAGCTATGATTATTAGCCCACGGTCCGTGAAATCAATCAAAAAAACGTCATTTTCGTCCCAAAAACAGTAGCAATAACTTTTCGATTCTAAAGTGAAGACTCCTTAGATATTTGGTTTGGGTAAACTTGAATGACACCACTGCATTGACTGTTGTTTCGATTCTGCCTTGGTGTACAATATACACGTCTCGTCTCCCGTAGCAGTGTGGGAAAACAAATCATCTGCATCTTGTCTATTGCGCTCCGAGAACTGTCGTGTACTCTGCATTCATTGTTCTTTGTGTAATCCACGACTGTCTTGGCCATTGCGATCTGGTCTCACCGACTGGCAAACGACTACTGAACCATACCAACATTACAGTAGTTTCCTAAATAGTCGGTACACAGCGCAGGATACGTGAAACTTCATTCAGCCCTACCATCAGTTAAATACTGGTCACCGGACACGACCTTAGTTTTGGAATACTCCTCTTACGTCTTCATCTACGTCCATACTCTGCAAATCACTGTGAAGTAGACGGCAGAGGATACATCCCATTGTACCAGTTATTGGGGCTTTTTCCCGTTTCATTCACGTGTGAAGCGCTGGATGAATGTTAAAATGGCTCTGTGAGTGCAGTAATTATTGTCCTCACGATCCCAATGAGAGCGATATGTAGGGGATTGTAGTATGTTCCTAGCATCACTGTTCAAAGCCGGCTCTCTAAATTTTGTAAGTAGGCTTTCTCGGTATAGCTTGCGTCTGTGTTCAAGTGTGCCAGTTCAGTTTCTTCAGCTTCACTAAGTCTCTCTGCCAAGGGTTAAACAAATATGTGGCTACTTGCGCTGCCCTTCTCTGTATACGTTCAGTGACTAATGTTAGTCTACGTAATACGGATACTACACAGTTAAGCAATATTCTAGAATGGATCCAACTAGTAAATTGTAAGCAATCTCCGTTATAGACTAACTGCGATTACCTAGCATTTTACCAACGTACCTACAACTGAGCCTATGTGATCTTCCATTTCACACCCCTACAAACTGTTACACCCAGATATTTGTGTACGTTGACTGATTACAACTGTAGCTCTTTTGTACTATAGTCATAGGATACTATTTTTTCGTTTCATGAAATTCGCTATTTTAAATTTTTTGACATTTAAAGCAAGTTACCAATAATTGCACCACTCTGGAATTATTGTCACTATCTGACTGGATACTTGCGCATCTTTTTTTCAGACAGTGCTTCATTATAGGTAACTGCAGCAACTGTGAAAAGTCTGAGGTTGCTATTATACTATCCGCAATGTCACTGATTTACAGCATGACAGCAAGGGTCGCAACACACTTCGCTGGGGTACATGTGAAATTATTTCTACACATGACTATGATTCTCTGACCAAGAAAGCATGCCGCATCCTCGCTACCAAAAAATCCTCAGTCTAAACGTAAATCTTACTTGATATCCCATTTGATAATAAAGGTAGATGTAGTACTGTATCAAAAGCTTTCTGGATATCCAGAAATATTGCATCTGCCTGACTACCTCCATCTACGCCTTACAGGATGGCATGTGAGAAAAATGCTGTTTGCGTTTCAATTGATCAATGTTTTCAGAATCCGTGCTGGTTGGCATGGTGGTCATTCTGTTTCGAATGTGTTGCGTTTGAGTTCAAAATGCGGTATAAGATTCTACAAGAAATGGTTGTCAAGGATACTGGATGACAATTTTGTGGATCACTTTTGCTACCCTTTTTGTAGACGAATGTGACTTCAAGTACTGGGCACAGTCTTTCGTTCGAGGGAACTATGGTAGACTGTAATTAAAATAGGGAGTAGCTGAGACACAAATTTGGTGTCCTTGGTGGCCCTCGATCTTTGCACAATTTTAGCGAGTTCAGCTGTTCATAAATGTTATTGACACTAACGTCTGTGTCAATAATCTTTATACTGCTATGAAAATTAAATTGTGGGAAAAATCTCTTGATTTTCTTTTTGCAAAGGAACATTAGAAAAGCTGTTCTGCGTTTCTGCTGTTTGCTCTCGTACTTTCAATTTTATTCCCTGCCTCTTCATTGATTGTCCGGACACCAACCTTGGAACCACTAGCAGCCATTACTTATCACCACATTTACTCTCCGTTTTGTGCGAGATCCTTCAAAAGTAATATTCAGGTACGCTAGCCGTTGACGGCTTCACGCATTGTCCTCTTGACAGCCAAAACGCATTACAATCAGCATCTCCGTACCTATAACACTGTGCTTTGTTTTACACCTATTATACAGGTGTCTCTGTTACTTCAGAAGTTTCTTTACAATGGCTATATACCATGAGGTGTCCCACCCGTCATGAAATGTTCTACTATATACTTCTTAACTACTCGGTCCACTAGTCTTCGAAACAAGAGCCAGAGAATTTCTATATGCTACTCTCCAGACCTAAAATGTATCGAGTTCCTTACCGAGATAAGGCAGTACAGCTTCTTTACCGACTGAAAATGTAAATGCTTCCACTTATTTTAGTTGCTCATGATAAAGCAGCATTATGGTAACTGATACCAGTTTACATGTCGGCATCCTGAAAGAGATCAGATGTTTGCTGCTAACAGATCCAAAATATTTCCATCATGAGTCGGCTACCCAACAGTCTGTTCTAGGTAATTCTCAGAGATAACATTTAGAAATGTTTCGCAGGAGGTCTTGTCACGCCAGCTTCTTACGAAAAACTAATTTTTGCAATTGATTGTTGCAGAGGCTTTTCCTAATTAAATTTCCTGAAGATCTACTGTGATGTTTGTCACACTGAAGGTGACCGCATAGTTAGTTCCTGTGTTGCAGACTGCTTTAAAGATCTTGACCACTTTTTCTAGCCTTCATTGTACCCCATCGATCTTGTGGAGCTCTTGAGGTTGCCACAATATGATTATCGATTTGATTTTGCGACATAGTCTGATATCCGTTGCAGTAGGCTGTCACCTCCTAGTTTCCTCAGTAAGGACCAAGGTTTTCCGGTTGACTTTTTAAAAAACCAGTTCAGCGGTCTCAATCTACATTTCGCGTCTCACGATATCAATGTTGCGAAGTATTTCCTCTGCTATTTCGCGATCTGCGCTTTGTTGCAATTCCTCGTGCAAGTTCTTGCGATCGACAGTCCAACCGGGGTCGTTTTTCTTCCGGTGGCTTCCAGGAAAAACCTTTTTCTCTTTACTGATATCCACCTCAGTAAATTCAGGAAGTTCCTATATGTTAGTGGTATCCGTCCCATGTATTTGTCTAACAAGGGAACCTCCCCATCGCACCCCCCCTCAGATTTAGTTATAAGTTGGCACAGTGGATAGGCCTTGAAAAACTGAACACAGATCAATCGAGAAAACAGGAAGAAGTTGTTTGGAACTATGAAAAAAAAAAGCAAAATATACAAACTGCGTAGTCTATGCGCAAGACATGCAACATTAAGGTTAGTGGACGCTCAGGAGCGCCGTGGTCCCGTGGTTAGCGTGAACAGCTCCGGAATGAGAGGTCCTTGGTTCAAGTCTTACCTCGAGTAAAAAGTTTAATTTTTTTTATTTTCAGACAATTATCAAAGTTCAGGCACTCACACATAATCAACTTCACTCTCCAAAATTCCAGGTCATGTTCAGATTTGCTTGGACATATGCAGGATTTGACGGTCTACACACGGAAAAAATTGAAAACGTTAAAAACATATGTTTTGACAGAACACAGGGGAAACTGTGCGACTGTGAAACTGTTGCATTCATTTGTTGCAGTTTATGTGACACACTCTTTTCTTTCATCACTTTTTTGGGAGTGATTATCACATCCACAAGAAAACCTAAATCGGGCAAGGTAGAAGAATCTTTTCACCCATTCGCCAAGTGTACAAGTTAGGTGGGTCGACAACATATTCCTGTCATGTGACGCACATACCGTCGCCAGTGTCGTATAGAATGTTTTCCTGTGGAGGAATCGGTTGACCTATTACCTTGCGATCAAATGTTTTCGGTTCCCAATGGAGAGGCACGTCCTTTCGTGTACTAATCGCACGGTTTTGCGGTGCGGTCGTAAAACACAGACACTAAACTTATTACAGTGAACAGAGACGTGAATGAACGAACGGACAGATCATAACTTTGCGAAAATAAAGAAAGTAAACTTTTCACTCGAGGGAAAACTTCAACTAAGGACCTCTCTTTCCGCAGCTGCTCACACTAACCACGGAACCACGGCGCTCCTGAGCTCATACTGTCCTTGATGTTGCATATCTTGCGCATGGACTACTCAGTTTGTATATTTCGCTTATTTTTTTCATAGTTCCACACAACTTCTTCCTGTTTTCTCGATTGATCTGTGTTCAGTTTTTAAAGGCCTATCCACTGTGCCAACAAATAACTAAATCTGAGGGGGGTGTGATGGGGAGGTTCCCTTGTAAGTTAACAGAGAACGCCTCGCAGTCAGCGATTTTGAAATTCCTCTCCATGCAGATTTTTGGGAACTATGCAAGAAAGTGGCTTGCCAGGTTTATCACCGATATCCTGCATATGAGCAATGTCCCCCATCGACTCGAAAGAGCTAAGAGCGCCGTAAAACCAGGAAAAACAAATAATTCCTCCGAATACTATTGACCAATTGCATTGCTCAGTGTGTTTTACAAACTATTGGAAAGATTGCTTTATAACGGGATCACCCTTGAGATACTTAAACATATCCCAAAGAACAGGCAGGATTTCGCCGTCATAAAAGCTTCTCGAATAGAGTTGTCTCATTAGCAGCGTTCCTTGAAGCAGGCTAACAAAAGCAACTGAGAACAGTAGCTGTGTTTGTCGATTTTAAAGAAGTTTACGACACAGTTGTGAGACATGATAAGATATTGTAAGATATTAAAATTCACGAAAGTGATCCCCTGCAAAACTACTGACATCCTGGTCAGTGCCATGCTTTCTAATAGAAGTTTGTAAGTGATCATGGGTACTAAAGTAGCAGCTGAGCAATGATCTCCCGTTACATCTGTTCTGGTTCCTCTGTTACTCAGTTGTGAATGCTCGAAACGACCTCATGGCAGTTTGAATATGCCAGCGATTAGGCCCTGGTAGTAATTTGTAAAGATAAAGAGCTCACTGAGGGCATCTTGACGAAATACCTAAAAGTTATGGGAAAGTACATTCGCCATTTGAGATCGCAACCCTGTACCACAAAGACAGAAGTCTGTGTATCCCACCTCAACATTAAGTTGACCAACAGAGAACTCAGTATTTAGCTGGAGCACTAACTACTGTCCCACAATCCAAATCCAAACTATGTATGTCACCCAGAATAGATCACTGAGCTTCACGAATCATCACTCAGACACTGCTGCCAAATTTAGATCGCTCAACAACATCTTGCAGAAAGTTTCAGGCATTTCACCAGCTTTACATATAGTGTATCCGCTAGCGGAATATTGTCCATCGGTTTGCCTAAAAAATAATCACACTAGTCACATCGATGTCTACTTAATCAAACGATGTGTCCTATAACAGGCGCAATAAAGTCGACCTCAACCTGCAGCCTCGCTGGCTTTTCGCACTAAGCAATGTAGCTCCTCCCCATTGGCGATGAGAGAAATCATTCATTACAGAACCAAAAAGATCGAAAATAATCCTCTTCTACAAATCCATCGAGGCATCCACGACAGCGGGAAATGCAGATTTCGCTCTAGACATTCACCCTTTAAAGAGTGCAAAAATCTTTTTTAAAAAGTGGATTCAACCTAGTTGATCACTGTAAAGATGGAGCAAACAGGTCCCCGCTGCCTTTCATAATATGCCTTGCCTAACCATCACACTACCCGAATTGAAGAAGCTTTCAAAATTTTA
Organism: Schistocerca americana; assembly: GCF_021461395.2. NCBI lineage: Eukaryota > Metazoa > Arthropoda > Insecta > Orthoptera > Acrididae > Schistocerca > Schistocerca americana. The sequence goes on from NC_060123.1 coordinate 231,592,767, forward strand.
GTCTGCCCTTAATAGATCACAAACGAACTAAGGCAGATGTGCTGACTCGCTGTACTGATAGGAAAAATTGCTTCTTCCAAGTGCGACGATGGAGCTGCTAGGCAAACCGTAAATAATGTAGATGAAGGCAGCGGTGACTGGTGACTGCTCCGAATTTCTGCATACTACCGAAAAGGCGGTGGAATATATCAACAATGTGGACATTCGGCAGTAGTTGAGTTCCCGTGTATTAACTGAATTTATATATTTTATGTATTTTTAGGTCCATTGTTTTTTTTAATATGACCTGTATGTTTTATATGCATATTTAATGTTTATATTGTAGTAAGCCTTGCGCGGCTCGTGTTCACGTCATTTATTGTTTGTCATCTTTTTTTGCGGTACTGCCGCCTCGTTTTCTTCTTCCATTTACTGGCGTCACTAACTTCTACCTTACTTGCCCGTGAGTGGCAGCAGCAGCACTTATCGATAAATGCACTGTCGTACCATCTCTGGAGTGACCGATAGTATTTCCGGGCCGTCGTGTGTGTGGAAGTCAGTTGGAGACGGACCAGGAGTGCAGTCATGCACGGAGCAGCGTCGGGGACAAAGCGCCAGTGAGGTGCTGACAGACAGTACTTGCCGACCTCTGGGGGGGGGGGGGGGGGTGGAGGGACACATTCACTGTCCGATGGAAGGAGACTGGAGCGGGAACGACCGTTGGTTGGTCGTAAAATCGGTCGTCTCATCGGCCGACGTATATTTGGTCTTTTGACCGTGTGTGAGGCAGTCAGTCGGTTGGGGCGGAGCAGCAAGGAAGTCTCCGTGGCACGTGGTCAGGCTGGAGCCGCTGGCGGCGTGGACGTGCAGTTGGAGTTGTGAGGCGCTTCTTGCGAGGGTTACGAACTTCGTCGCCCACCGATCCTGGACACTGAAGTTGAGTGCTCACTTAACCTACCATCAAGCCTCAACTGCTATCACATCTCTTCGTTTGTTCCTGGTTTTCACTTTCTGGCAGATTCCTGCGAGCAACAACGTGTGTTCATTGAAGTCGGCTAGAATTGCAGCCGTCTTCTTGTGGGGTGTTTAACTTAATTTAATTCATTCCTTCAATAATGAACTGTACCAACGGTATCTTCAGCCTTGTGCCCGTTGACGTTCCGGTGACCTTCCCTGGTCGTTGACATAGTTTTTGGCAGTGTATTTTCCTCGTCGTTTTGATGCTGTTCAGCACAGCGTGTAGTTCGGAAGCTGAGGTGTTGTTGGTAGTTTTGGGCGTTTATTCTGACTTGGCTTGATTGGACACCAGTATCCAGAACGTTGTGCTATTAACATCTTGTTGTCGTTTTATTGGTCGGGTGGAGCAGAACTGATCTTGTTGGTTGGTTCGTCGGCTGAGTTTTACTCTCTCTTAAATTAAAAATTCAAAATCCTTGTCTTGCCTTCCGATTAAGAGGTTGTCGGTCTGGCTGCCTGTCTCACTTAAACGTGCGTTAGTGTTACCACACTGCTGAGAAGTATTCAAGCAATGGGCGAACAAGCGTACTGTAACCTACTTCCTTTGTTTTCGGCCGGCCGAAGTGGCCGTGCGGTTAAAGGCGCTGCAGTCTGGAACCGCAAGACCGCTACGGTCGCAGGTTCGAATCCTGCCTCGGGCATGGATGTTTGTGATGTCCTTAGGTTAGTTAGGTTTAACTAGTTCTAAGTTCTAGGGGACTAATGACCTCAGCAGTTGAGTCCCATAGTGCTCAGAGCCATTTTTTTTTTTGTTTTCGGATTGCATTTCCTTAGGATTCTTCCAATGAATATCAGTCTGGCATCTGCTTTACCGACGATCAACTTTATATGATCATTCCATTTTAAATCACTCCTAATGCGTACTCCCAGATAATTTATGGAATTAACTGCTTCCAATTGCTGACCTGCCATATTGTAGCTAAATGATAAGGGATCTATCTTTCTATGTATTCGCAGCACATTACACTTGTCTACATTGAGATTCGATAGCCATTCCCTGCACCATGCGTCAATTCGCTGCAGATCCTCCTGCATTTCAGTACAATTTTCCATTGTTACAACCTCTCGATACACCAGAGCATCATCTGCAAAAAGCCTCAGTGAACTTCCGATGTCATCCACCAGGTCATCGCAATGAACGGAGGTAATGTTGAAGAATATGGTTTTGCAGCCAAAACACTACGGAATAACATGGTGTATTTGAGTCCTGAATAAAATAAATTTGCTTTCAGGAAGAAATGTTGTGCATTACTTATTGAACGCCCTCCGCGTAATTCTGCAGGCTTCCATTACACATTATCTAGTCAGACACTTGTCCGCCGTATATAGTATTTAGAAGCTTGTCGTTGGTTGCACAGAACTAATATTTCAAATTAAAAGACTTTTCTGACCAAAACATCACTGACAAGAAACAACCAAAGGAACAGACGCTTGCTGAAGATGACCGTGAACTGGGGCAAGGGAAGCACGACAACTCGCGTGCATAGGCTTTTTTCCCAAACATGTCTGAAAGGCTGAAAGTGAATTATATCTACCTTAACAAAGAAAGGATACATTTTTTGACGAGAAATGGTCAATATCCTGTGTTTTTATATTGAATTGACAAGACTGTGACACAGATGTGTAGCTGTAGATTTGCTGGAATGTGTCAATTACGCTGATTTTAAACAGGGAGAGGACTAAGGTCTGATAGTGTGTATATCACAGTTCGTAAGCGAGAAGAGAGAGAGATGCTTGATACTCTAGAGAACAATGTATCAAAGCTAAATTAGGAGATGGGTATCAAAATCCAAAAAGTCTCCAGGAAGAAAGTGGAGTCCGTAGCAATCAAAGCAGTTCTTTAGCAAAGTCAACCACCAAATTTAAAGAGAGTTGCAGAAGGAGAAACATCTCGAGGGATTATGGCAACAACAACTTGCTTTTCTACAGCGACGGAAAAAAAATCGCGGCACCAAAAAATAATTAATATACGGTAATGAAATTTTGGGACTATATTTATTTAGGTAACATATGTAAGTAAATAACATTGCAAGGTGGTTAATGCGTGAGATAAATCATTGCAAACGTTAAATGCTGAAATATTAATAACCGGTGTAATGCCTGACTGTTGAATGCAGGTATACAAACGAGTATGAATTGTGTTGTACAGGTGCCTGATGTCAATTTGTGGGGCTCAGATGTGTGCCTATTCCACGTAGTCGGTCAATACAGGAGCGGTTACTCCTGTTTGTGGATGACGCTGGAGTTGCCGTCCGCTGATGTCCCTTATGTGCTCGTTTGGAGAGACATCTGGTGATCGAGCAGGCCAAGTAACACGTATCGACACTTTGTAGAGCATATTGGGTTGCAACAGCGGTAGGTGGGCGAGCGTTAGCCTGTTGGAAAATACACCTGGAAAGGCAACCCAAAATGTCGAATCAGAAGAGTTCCGTACAGATTAACAGTTAGGGTGCGAGAGTTAACCAGGAAAGTGCTCCTGTTGTCATACGAAATCACACCCCAGACTATGACTCCAGGTGTAGGTCCAGTGTGTCTAGCACGCAGATAGGTTGGTAGCAGGCCCTTAACCGGCCTTCTTCTAACCAACATACGGCCATCGCTGGCACCGAGGCAAAACCACCTTTCACCAGAATACACAACTGAACTCCATCCCGCCCTCCAGTTATCTGTCACTTGACACCACTGATGTCGCACGAGACGATGGTTTGGGGTCAGTGGAAAGCACGCTTCAGGACATCTGCATCGGGGCTGTCCTTGAAGTACCCGATTTGTAACAGTTGGTTGTTATCACTTCGTTGCCAACTGCTACTCAAAGTGCTGCTGCAGATACAGTACGATGCGCCAGAGCCTCACCCCGGACATGATGATCTTCCCCCTCGGTAGTGCCACGTGATCGTCCCGTCTTCTTGTGAGTCCGGTCTTCTTGTGACTGTATATTCTCGTGACCACCGCTGTCAGAAGTCATGTACAGTGGCTACATTCCTGCCAAGTCTTTCTGCGATATCCCAGAAGGAACACCCAGCTTTTCGTAGCCCTGTTACACGGCCTCGTTCAAACTCAGCGAGGTGTTGATAATGGCGCCTTTATCACTTTAGAGGCCTTCTTGACAATCATCAAGTCACCACGTCCAATATCAAAGATAACTAACGCTCACGACCGTTTCAGTGCGCATTTAAAGCAAACCTGATTTGCTGCCTCATAGTGACGTTGGTAGCACCATTCTTATGAGACTGGTGCGAAATTTGAATTGGCATCGTCTTTCAGATGTTGAAACACACCTACCAACTTTCGTTTATGTCGCGCAACTCCTTCTTGGTGTTGGGACTTTTTTTCCGTCAGTTTATATAAAATTTCGACCACTGTAGTCGAGATTCTTTAAAATTTTGTTCGACGAAATTCGTAGTGAACACAACGCACTTTTACTCCATACGGAAGTGATATGTGTATCAACAGGAAAAGCACTATTCAGGCTTTATGAACTTCGTAATGAGTTACTGGCCTTATTTATTGTGCAAAATAATTGAGTAATAAATTTTATTGAATTTTTAAGAAATCCTTTAAGGCTGACAAAATTAGCGCATGTGGCAAATACTGTCACAAAATGCAACGAAATCAACTTGCCAAGGTAAGGAAAGAATTCACAGTTTGAGAAGTGAGCTTCTTCCTGATGAGTCTGACGAGGATGCGATACTGGATGCTACCACAGTGCCATTGCAACGATACGAGGCCACCGATTAAGTATTAGTAAAATTTTCCTGGTATCACGAAAGTCGTATCATATTAAGCGAAAGTAAGCTAGGTTGTGACTGAAGGATTTCCAGTGGACTGGATAATATGACGTCGGACAGAGTAAATGAATGGCAGCAATACACTGTAGTCAGTAGATACGGTTATTCTTTGATGACTTTGAGAGCAGGAACACATATAGCTCAAATAGTACCCGATCATAATTCCTATGTAAGGTGTAACATTTGCTTAAAGTTGTGTTACGTGACTTTTACTTTTAAGGAGTTAGGTGTTGAGTTCGTAAAATGTTATTCCAGGTGTAATATATGTACTCAACACTATAATTACCGTTTCCTGTACGCATCGTTTCAGCTGCTGTCAATGATTACCATTCGTATTATACAATATGCATTAGTTTACAAGAATGCTCATTGAGTTTGTATACGCAATTAATACGTAAGGAAACGTTGTAATAGTTGTCTAATAAGTTTCTTCCTTTTGCATTGTCACCTCTAGTCTCTGTCTTAAGTGTAGTTCTCTTACCAGTTTTCTGTCTGTCCAGTCTTTTCATATTTCTTGGTACATTTTTGCTCTTTAACTTACTTGGGGAAGGTCTCAAACACAGCCAACCGATGCGGCTCGTATTTAGTATGTCGCTTTGTGATGTTACAAAATAAAAGTGATGTTGTTATTCAATGGAAAGTTGGAAATTGAGATTTAGCTTACTGTTTTATCAATCACAGTTGGCGTAAGAATCATGGATTGACCATTGTCATAAAATATTGCATTATGAGATGTGATTAGTTTTTACTTGCAGTTTCGCGTGGCTTGAGGCAGTCACAATTAGCGTGCCATGGATTAAGAAATCGCATTATCGTCTTTCTAATTACTTCATGATCGTAGATACGATCATACCCGGTTGTGAAGCTATTGTTATGACAAAACAATTTCCTAAGGGACCAGAAAGTTCTTAAGGGCGCAAAAACAACTGTAACATCACACAAAAGGGAAATTCGATATTAAAGCTGATGCAAGAAGACGATAAAACAGTTTTCTTTTTATCAATGTAACACGCACATTGGACTGCTGATCTTGGTGTCTGTAATATTAGCAAAATGCATAATTAAAATGAAAATAATACTGAGGAGATGATAGGAATGAGCACTGCTAAATGATTCAGTATTTCCAGAACAAATATTTATTATAACTAAAACATATATCGTACCTTAAGCTTAGTACTACAATGACGGTAGATTTTTACGTCCGTATCATGTCCATTGAGCGCTCTTTTATATAGCCATTGTCTTCTTTGAGTCGCTCGTGCGTCGTCACGGTAAGTTATAACAGTTCTTTACACTTCACTCAAACTTAGACATAACACGTTTTTACACATTTAGTAAAAAATTAGATCAGACTGCCACAAATCTGCGTCCGTCTTACTTGAGAAAAACAGTACTAGTATTTTTAGCGCTCAAGGCTTCATTTGTTCTCCAGCGAACAAAATAGGAAGGATCGCATATCTATCCGTATTTTTCTGTTTGCCGCCCAAAGACGACGAATTACATTATTTAGGAAATTCCACAGTCGCCATGCGACTCCTCATTATACATTAATCATTATTTACAAACAAGTATTTGCCTTCTGGCTGAAAGTATTAACTACTCGTATTTGCTGTTTTAATGAAGTCAAAAATAGCGAATATCACATTGCCTCCCATGAGGAGAGAGGGAATGCCGAAGGATTACCTCGATCCTCATGTCCTCATGAAATATTCGTGATTTTTGGTGTGACATTTACATAATGTTACTGGCGTACTATGTACATAAATTGAAATTACATTTATAAACATATATCAGATATTTATCATTTTTCAAAATAAAGTTTTTCATTCTTTGTTCATCAGTCAATTCATTCCATAATACCAAGATTAACATTTATGTGCATATTTAAGTTTGGTCCATATTTGCTTATAACAATAAGTGAACGTTCATTTCGCACTTCAGGGGATAGAATTCAGAAATTACTTTCTCTTGAGCTTAACAACTAATACATGAGTACAGTGAGTGCTTATTTTCACTAAACTAGAGTGGACAATGTTCGAGCATCCGTTGACTCATTGTGGTTCAATTACAGTTTAATAACGTAGCACTACACTTCGTGATGCTTTCACTTTCTGTGTTAGCTGTTCATCATGCAGTACATCTGTCCTTTCCACTGTGGTGCCAGGAATTCAAGTGGCTTCCCGCGTTTTTATTTACAATATGAAACAGAAGAAGTGGAAAATTATTAGTATAACTTACAACATATTGTATACATTTGTTAAGGATAGGGACTGGTCTGGAGTTTAGGGTCTTCCTATAGTGCACATTCATTTTCTTTGTCCATCAAGAGACAGGATTATAATTCATTTTAGCAGTGTTCAGGAGTGCCGGTATTAATGGCTTTAAGGTCTGAGCAATCTAACAATCTACTTCTTACTCATCTTAACTTCAACTCAAGACAATTGCTTAATTTACGTATGAAGATGCAGTCACACAAGTGTACAAATGTCTTTCCTCCAGTATGTACGATGGAAGTCATGACGGTTAGCAGTTTAAAGTTTGGATTGTTTCGTCACCCACACGTCAGCCAGCCATTCGGCCGCTTGACTCCAAGCGGTCCACATCGGGGTAGCTCCCAGAGGATAGTCGCCTAGCGATGGTCGCGAAGAAGCCGCAGACGGTCTAGAGTGGATCTTCCACTCTCACCATCCAGCCTTACTGCAGCTGAGAAGCCGCGTACGCTGCCGCCATCTCCGAGCAGAAGCTGCTGCAGCCGCTACCGCCACAGCCACCAACGTTTTATCCGCTGCACGCCGTGTCATCACAGTAGAAGAGCAGAATTGTCGTGTTGCATTGGAGAATAACACTTGGACATCCAAGCGGAAGAAGGACAACAACCGAAGTTGCTGTACACGCTGCCACAGCCGCCAAGTTTCACCGCTGCACGTCGTGTTCTCACGGAAATAAAAAGCATAATTGTCGTGTAGCAGCGGTGACGAGGCACCTGTGTATCCGAAAGGAACCAGGTTCTTATCAGCTGTTGCTTTCACCTCTACTCCACGGAGTAGAGGACTAACTGCCATTTGGGCACTTCTTACTCTTCCGGTTCTCCTATTTATTCTTCAGGAATAATAAATAGGAGCCCTAGGGACCTGTTAGGGAAACAGTGAGCCAGGGATCCATTCGCATTGGATCAGCCCGCGTTCACAGAGATTAGCCTATCTATTCTATCATCTTTCTCCCCTTCTTCCTCTTCTCACCCATCTATGAAAGTAGGGCCCCCTCGCCCCCCCTCCATCACGATGGACGCTCCGACGTCCGCCAATCAGGCGACGGCGGAAGACACCACAGATAAGCTGATGACCACGAACGCCGTGACAAACAGCGGCGGAATATTGCCTGTGGTCACCGAAGCCGCAGTCGCATATAAAGCCCCCAACAAAGTCAGATTCATACAAGGAATGTACCCCAACTTAGGTGTCCCCTCACCTCCTGAAAGCACCACACCGCCCGATGTCCGCATCTTCACAGGCAGCGCAGACGCAGCTGGTCCATCGCGGAGTGGGAGGAAGAACGCAGCGCCGCCCAAGAGCAGAAAACGGAAGAGCCACACAAACACCGCGCCGGACGCAGAGGGCTGGATACAGCCCAAGAAGACAGCGAGGGCGCGCCAACTCGTCAACGCGGGCGTCCAGATGCAGATGCAGAACACCTTCCAGCAGCTGCCCGAGGACGCAGCTCAGCCCGACCCCGGGCCACCACCCCCACAGCCACCCCCTCTCAAATCAAAGACGCCTCCTCCGATCATAATCTGCTTTGAAGAAGCATATATGTCACTCCTCGAAGTAGTCAGGAACATAGCCAAGGATCCGTTCCAGTTCAAACCTGCTGGAAAGGATCTATACAGGCTACACACGCGGTCAATGTCCGACTTTGAGAATGTCACCAAGGAGTTGACAAGCAAAAACTGGGGCTACTACACCTATGCCACAGATCACGAAAAACCCATCAGCTTGGTAATGAGAGGTCTTCCTTATAAGTTCAGTATACAAGACTTGCAGAAGGAATTACTTGTGCTGAAGATTGTCCCGAGCTCTGTAACGAAGATAAAGTCACCTAAGACGGGAAAAGAGACACCCCTGTTTATGATTATAGCCCCTGACACAGCAGACAACCGTCAACTCCGTAATGTCACAAACATCGCCAATATGAGCGTGACTATGGAGAAGCCACGCCGAAAACGCGGACCGCGGCTTTGCTTCAGATGCCAGGGGCTCGACAATGTAGCCCGACACTGCATGATGCAGCCGAAGTGTGTTAGATGTGCCGGGGACCACCCAAGTGATAAATGTCAAAAACCGACAGACGAAGCACCGAAATGCGCCCGATGCTTAGAGGCACACCCTGGCAGCTATATGGGCTGCAAAGTGATAAAAGACCATGTTGCCAAGCAACGAACTGCATCGGCAGCACGCCCAGGTTCCAGCTACGCATCGGCAGTCGTCAGAAGAGGAAACGGCCAAGGGACGCGATACAATCAACCGAAGGACTACAACACGAGTCTCCCCGCAACAAGCACCTACAGCACAGCCAAGGCAGACGCCAATACTCAACAGCATACGCCACAGCTAACTGAGGTGATGGCGCCTCTCCTGAAAGCAGTGCCCGCCGCCGTCGCAACAGCAATGGAAACTATTGCCATGGCTATCCCAGAACAAATAGCCACGGCAATCCAAGCCGCCCTCGCGGCAACACCATCAGCCAGCAGCCAACACAAATATGGCCATTAGACATTACAGCTTGACCATATGTATATGGAATACCAATGGCATAACAAGACAGGAAGGCGAATTTCGCCACTTCTTAAAAGAAGAGGGAGTTGACGTGTGTCTAGTTGTTGAGACACATCTGAAAACGGGGGTAAATGTGAAGGTCCCTAATTACACCTGCTTCAGGACGGACAGACCAACAGCTGGAGGAGGTACAGCAGTTTACGTCCGCAAGTCTCTTCGGCATCACCCAATACAACTACCAACACTCGCGACATCAGAAGCAACAGGAGTGGCAATAGACACATCGAGGGGACGCATCCAATTCGTGGCAGTATACAGGCCGCCCAGAGGCACCCTTGAGGAAGCAGACTTTGACGCACTGCTTTCAATGAGAGGGAACACCTTTCTAGGCGGAGACTTTAACGCCAAGAATACTGCCTGGAATAGCAGGATCACGAACAACAGCGGACGACGACTCCTGCGCACAGCAGACAGACATAATGCCATAGTCATTGGGCCACATGATCCTACCAGCATCTCATCCAGAGGACGTCACGACGTGCTAGATATTGCAGTCGTCAAAGGAGTGCCACACGCCATCGACGCCACTACACGAAGGGCTCTGTGCTCGGATCATCTCCCTGTCATCATTGACCTAGACCTAGATGGAGTTCAAGCATCTGCACACAGAGGAATAAACACTCGCGGAATTAACTGAGAAATGTACCACCACAACCTGGAGCATGAACTAGTGGCATACAGAAGCAGGGGTGGACGCCACACTACTACACTTCACTTCAAAAGCACTAGACGCAGCAACAGCAGCGACCCGACACAGACCGCAACATCAGAGGGACAACTCAAGGCAACTGCCACCCACAATCCTCGCCATGATCGCGGAGAAGAACCGCCTTAACCGGGAGTGGCTGTACACCAGACTGCCAACCACCAAACGAACGGTCAACAGACTCCAGAGACAAATAAAAGCAGATATACAAGCTCACAGATACCAAGAATGGGAAGAAAAAGTCGCGCAAATAAACACAAGCGACCAATCAGTGTGGAAACTCACGAAGAGCCTGCTACAAAAAGGAAGCAGAATACCGCCGATAGAAGTGAACAACGAATTCATCTGCGAACCGGATGCAAAGGCAAATGCCCTAGCGGACGTATTCGCAGAAAATTTCAAACCTGTCGAAGACCCGGTAGACGATGCCCATATTCAGCTAGTTGAAGAGCGACTACCAATGTTCCTACAGCAACAAGCAGATGATATCATAGAACCCATATCAATTGAAGAAGTGGAGCTAGAAATTAAAGCCCTCAACCCAAGAAAGGCAGGAGGTCCAGACCTAGTAACGAACAAACTGATACAACAAATGCCGCCAATTGCAAGCTCATTACTCGCCGCAGCATTCAATAACATCCTAACATCTGCACAGTACCCACTGGCGTGGAAACATGCAGAAATCATAGCACTGCCCAAACCAGGAAAAGACCCCAGGCCACCAAACAGCTACCGCCCGATCAGTCTCCTGCCAGCGGTCTCAAAAATATTCGAACGGATATACGCTAAACGACTCCCCCGACATATAGAAGTTGAACGAGTGTTGCCAGAAGAACAGTTTGGCTTCCGACGAGGGCATGCTACTACACACCAACTGCTGAGGGTCGTCGAAGAAGCCTTGGACGCCATCGAGCGCAAGGAGTACTTTGGAGCAGTACTACTAGATGTCTCCCGCGCATTCGACTGCGTCTGGCACAAGGGCCTCCTGTACAAACTACTCGTACAGGGGGTACCAGTGCCGCACGTACGGCTGATCCAGAGCTACCTGGAAGGACGAACTTTTCACGTGAGGGCGCAGGACGGCACATCCGGAGCAAGAAGAATCCAAGCAAGGGTACCACAGGGTAGTGTACTCGGCCCCCTGCTCTACATCTTGTACACTGCAGACCTCCCGACAGTAAACAGAGTACAGTTCGCCCTATACGCGGACGATACCGCCGTGTACTCGCGGAGCAGAAGTGCCAACCACCTACAAGCACGACTACAGGGAGCCTGCGACACACTAACGGAATGGGCAAAGAAGTGGCGACTGTCCTTTAACCCAACCAAGACCCAGGCTATTGCTATTTGCCGTCGAAAACTACCAGCCAGGTATCGGCAAATAACCATCACAGGCACACCGGTACCATGGACGAAAACAGCTAAATACCTGGGCCTGACATTGGATAAAAGTCTGACATGGAAGCCACACATCGAGGCAATACGTTCCAAAGCACTGGGAAGACTAAGGCAACTCTACCCAGTCCTGAACCAGAACTCATCTCTACCACCACGGCTGGGAGTCGTGCTATACCTCACCCTGGTGTGACCAGTCCTCGAGTACGCCGCGGTCGTGTGGGGTAATGCGGCCATCACCCACACAAGAAGACTACAACGGGTGCAAAACCGCACTCTCCGACGAGCCCTACACCTGCCAGCGGACTTCCCGACAGCCGAGCTGCACCACCTCGCCCAAGTCCAGCCGCTACAAGAGAGAATTCGCCAGTCAGCACGGATTTTCTACGAAAAAACACAGAACTCACAAAATACACTAATAAGAAACCTAGGTCACAGAATACACAGATTGGCCACTACAAGATGGCCAGATCTACTGAGAAACTGAAAAAAGACAACACCCCAAACTTGTCAACTAACCTAAAAATCAGTCTGTAATTAACAAACGAAGACTTCAGTCGCATGTATCACACTGAAAATATAAACAATTACGAAGTAAACATAATAGAACACCACATAACATCATATTTAGCTAAGTATCCCCCTAGTGAAAAGAACTATAAAAAAACCAAAAACACACAAAAAAATTATATAAGAAATTAACAAAAAAATATATATATATATAGTTAATCAGCTATCAGACGTAGTGAAGAAATGTAACACTAAGATTAGAATAAGATATATATACTAAACTACACTATAATAACCTAGAGCAACCTAGTAATTTTGTCTCTCTACCTACTTAATCATAGATTATAGACACAATAAATACGGATGAGTCATTTGACTAGACGTAGTACTTTTGGGGGAACTAGCACACATGGGCAATATGATTGTAAATGTACCACCAATAGCTGAAATGAAATGTATTTCTGTCTCTCTCTCTCTATCTCCACAATCATCTCAAGCATCTCCACACCTCATCCAACACCAACTCACACTCATGCACATCATCATCATTCTGTCTCGTCTCCAACTATATTAAAAAAAAAAAAAAAAAAATCCACCATTACCGCAGTTAATAGTCATGACAACCTTAACAGATATGTATCACAAACCTTTCCAGTACAAGCCAAGCTCGAAGGCGAAGCCAACAGGCTAATACTTCGATCACAGCAGGAAACCAGGAATTTCCAGCCATCAGACTGCTGCGCGCACACGTCAGCCACTCACAGCGGCTGCACAGTGTTGCGTGAGCTCCAATACTCAGTATCCGTTCGCGCTCCGGCTGTAACAGAGCTGCTGGTCGTCGATTGCTCCTTTTTTTTTTTTTGTAAACTTCGTATCACACGAGTGCATCGATACAAACACCTCGCGCGCTTTTTCCATCGGAGGAGCCGGACACTGAAGCTGCCTCCATACTTCTCTGTCAACTGCCTCCCATGAGGCTCACAGGTAAGTGACGACGAATGTTTTAGCTGTCGCTGCACTTAGAACAACACTGAACTTTGCGTTGCACCTGTTGTCGTAGCCTTGACTTCTTTTTACACTTGCAGTACAACACTACCACTAATATACAGTGAACAGTTATTTTTATTATGCACGTCGCACTTTAGTGTGTATCTTCACACAGCATTCGTGCTTAGTTCCTTCGCCGATAGAGTTCATTTACAAAACAACCAATTTTGCAGGTTTCCTCCATTGGTACAGAAAGACTTATATTCCACTATTTACAAAAGATCGCTTACGAGCTAATATTTACAATTAATGGTCACTCCTTTTGTTAAGTCCAGTGAACAACTGCTTTATGAATGGACTCTTTATATCTCAAGGTTTACTTTCTTTTAAGGGCTCATCTCCTCATTATGAAAACTACAGGTTTCGCAACACTCGTTGCATTTATTCTTTAGTGCACCCAAGATCATTTTCTACTGCCACGCAGCATATCTACTACTTAACGAGTACGCATTTAACGCTGAATCTTTTTTTTTCTTTTTTTTGTGCTTTCCTTTGTGCTTGCCAAATTTTTTTTATATATTTCAGGGAAGACTGGATAACAATAGGTCTCCCTCTTCGCTTTATGTACTCAGCAATCGTTCTCTGTTAAAAAAAAAATTGGGTAACGCGTGCCTACTATTTTTCGCATGGATGGAATTACCGACAGTTCACTGGGTTTACGCAACCGGTCCATAACAAACATTACCAAAGCTAGCGAAGTTCATCACGCTACGTGTCTCATTTCTCATAAGCACTGCTTTGCCTCGAGGCACACGTGCCTTTTACATGTCGACCCTTGGTCTGGGTTAATGAACCAGGATCAAAAGGAACGGGCACAAGGAAAATGGATTTCATAAGACGAGTGTCTCAGGAGACATTTTTGCAATAAAATCTGCATGTAAATAAAATTATCATAATAAACATAGGCACATATATAAATTTCAACCTCTTTCATTACAGCATGCCTTGCTACTTCTGCGTCTTACTCTGGTTATAGTCAGTGTTAAGTTTAAATATCACTGCATTGCTTGTTCTTTAGATTAGCCTTAAATTAGGATATTGAATGGTAGCTAGATTACACTACAAATCTTCTGAAGATCTTTACTTGGACTTATTTATGATACAGGGGGCTTGCTGTGTGGTTATTTAGTACCTTGATTCCACTGAAATCAATTCGTCAGCTAACATTCCTCATATACTCTTTACATTGGGCTCAGATCACAGGGAGATAGTTTACTTTCATAGCAATTAATGGCCTCGTGGAGTACTTACGGTACATTATTGATGCTTCATGGTTTGCCTCTATTTGTACTGTATTTCACCTAACTTAGTTTACTACAGCTTATTGTCTCCTTGCGTGAACACATGCGGGTTACCACTTGTTTTTCCATTTAACAGCACACTTTAACTGAACTTTAAGCTATTTCTTCTACTCCTGTCCACTGTCTGGAGTGTTTGAACATGTACCCTTTTTTTTAAGCAGGTAATTTGGGCTTTTACAACAGAACTTCAAGTACTTACATTACCAAAAATAAATCTATAAATCTTCTTGTACCTTGAGAGAAGTGCTTATTTGCGCATCCTTCTCCATTTCTCACCTTTACATATTTATATAGCTCCGGGCAATCGCCTCGCAAGCACTTTTTTTTTCTTAATACTAACTTAAAATTAAATTGAAATTCTTGGTGCAACCCCAATTTCCTGTTTCAGCTTGTTGAAGAAACATCAGTTCAATGTCCATCACTATAAACAATTTTTCCATACATAGCATTTAATACTTAAAGTTTACATGTAGTAGCCGTTACCATGTAGTCAGTGCGCTGTTCAACACAATACTTATCATTAACAGTTCACACAAGGAAATTTCCAGTAAGCAAGAATTCATTTCCACGACAGTATTTAACCACTACCATTATAAAATTTATTTAAGTCTTGGTGGTGAAATAAGCCTTTTACTCTCCCCGTAGCCGGGTCAGTTAATAAATAACTCCCTATGTGCGGTTTCCCTAAAATAAGGTAAGGACCTTGGTACATATGTTGCCACTTGCGATTTTTCTTACATATTAAGGATGGCTTGAAATGAGTCTTAAGTAATACCTTTTCACTTACATGGTAACTTACAACTTTGTTTACTTTTTTATCATAGCCTTTCTTCCTTAATTGAGCATTGGTGGTAATGGAACTTAAAGCTTCTCGAATTTTGACATCTAGATCTACCTCACGGCTAGGTATCTTGGGAAGAGGATCAACCCACTCATTCTGTTCCTTCTTTCGAGATATCAACTCTTGTGGAGTAAAACCTGTGGAAGTGTGTGGCAAATTATTAACTGTCTCCTCAAAAGGTGTCACAAAATCAACCCAACGAGTTTGCTTGTCTGGAATGTACGTCCGAACAAATCTGTTAAACTCCTTGAAGATCCGCTCAGTCACATTCGACTGAGGCCTAAAACGTGATATTAAGATCTGCTTGACATTGTCATGGGCCAAAAACTCACGCCATTTGCGGCAAGTAAAGTTGGATGCATTATCTGAAAGTATAGATTCGGGGACTCCGAATCGAGGGAAATAGTCATTTTCAAGACAGCGTATAATAGGCGGAGCACAAGATGTCTTCATAACATACATTCGAACGTATCTAGTGAAGTTGTCGAGAACAGCAACGAGGTATTTGACACCTCCCCTACCCATCGGTAGAGGGCCAGCCAGGTCAATGCTAATGAGCTGATTAGGTCTTTGTGCGATGATCGGATTCAATGGAATTAAAGTAGGAATATTCAGAGCTTTCGCCTTTTGGCAGAGGACACAGAATTTTAGCAACTTGTGTATCCGACGATGTAGGTTGGGCACATAACAGTAAGTAGCAATCTTCTTTTTACACTTCTCTGGACCATAGTGGCCCCAAGAAATGTGGGTATACCACAAAAGATGTTCGACAAAACTGCTAGGTATACAAACAAGCCAGTTGTCTGATGACACAGAGGTACGATGAAATAATACCTGATTATGAATCTTGAAGAATTTGGACAACTTATGGTTTGGATTTTCTTGAAGAAGTCTGATTACTTTTCCCCACTTAGGATCTGTGCTCTGTAGTGTCTGGATTTGCTTGCACAGTTACAAGAAATATTTTCTATGAATGGGATCCTGCATAAGAAGAACTTTGTAATTCGACATCTGTTCTACCAACTCACTTGTCTCAGGCAGACCTTCTGGTGAAAGAGAAAGTGCGTCTGCAATAATGTTATCCTTGCCCTTTATATACACAATATCAAAGTCGTATTCTTGCAAAAATAAACACCACCTGGTCAGGCGCGGATGTTGTAATTTATAGGTCAAAAGATACGAAAGTGCTTGATGGTCCGTAAACACTTTTATCTTTCTGCCAAAAATGTAATAATTAAACCTCTTGAAGGACCAAATAACTGCAAGTGCCTCCAGCTCAGTAACTGAATAGGACTTTTCACATTCTGTTAAGACCCTACTCGCAAAACTAATCACTCTGATCTGCTCTGTTTCGTCTACTAATTCAATCTGAAACAAACAAGATCCAATTCCAACAAACGAAGCGTCTGATGTGATACAAAATTCTTTGTCCATTTGTGGATGACAGAGAATGTTATTGTTTAAAAGACCATCTTTAATTGCCTGAAAAGCTTTCTGACACTCTGGTGTCCAAATCCAATGCGTACTTTTCTTCAGAAGATTGTGTAAAGCGGGATTGTTCATTACTTGACCAGACAGAAATTGTCGAAAGAAAGACGAAAGACCGAGAAATCCTCTTAGTTGCCTCTTAGTTACCGGCGTAGGGAAATTCTTAATCGCAGACAACTTTTCCGGGTCGGGTTTAATCCCTTCAGGTGTAATCACATGACCTAAAAACTTTACCTCACGTTTTCCAAATTTTGACTTTTTCAAATTTGCTGTAACACCATGTTCTTGAAATCTCTGAAACACCTTTCGTAGAATAGCTAAATGATCTTCCCAGTTCTTAGTGGCTATCAACACGTCATCTACATAAACAGTTACCTCATCCAGAAGTTCAGGTCCTAACACAAAATCGAGAGCAGAAATAAATATTCCCGAGCTTACATTTAAACCAAAAGGCATGACCTTAAACTGATATGAGCGGCCGGCAAATATAAAAGCAGTATATTTTCTGGATTCCTTGGCCAATTTCACCTGCCAATAGCTACTTCTTAAATCAAGTGTACTCAAAAATCTAATGCCATGAAATTTTTGCAAGTGCTCCTCAAGTGCTTCAGGTCGAGTCCTTATCGGTACAATTATTTTGTTTATTGATCTGGCGTCCAGTACTAGTCTGACACTACCGTCCTGTTTAAGTACGGACAACAAGGGACTTGAGTACGGCGAATTCGATAACTCGATAACATCCCAACACAGCATTTTCCTAATCCCATGCTTTACAGCTTCTCGTTGGGCGTAGGGTACTGAATAGCTTGCTTTGCAGAACGTTGAGTGGGGAAGCACTTCCATTTTATACTCGAACCCTTTTATTACTCCTGGTTTCTTTGAAAAGATTTTCTTGTAACTTACTAATAAATGGAACAACTCATATTTCTGCTCCCCCCTGAGTTCAGTCGATTCCTTGGCTTTAGCATCGATCTCGTCTGTGTCAGGCAGTAAGTCTTCATACTCATTGTCATTTATGTCATCCCACTTACTCAGGTCATTTGTCTGATCAAAGCACGGTTTGCCGGTTCTCTGTCGTCTCCAAACCTGATGCAATGTCAACACTGCCTTCACTTTACTCCTTAACAAGTTAACAACAACTTGTTGTTGATTTACGATAAAGGTACACATTCCAGATTCAATATCTATCACTGCTTTTGCTTGTCGAAGAAACTCCATCCCCAAGAGACATGGAACTGACAAGTTCTTTACTATTAGAAAGTGGCAAAAAACCAAAACAGATTCTATCTGCAGTTGAAGCTGCGTCTGTAAACTAACTCTCTGTTTCAATGGACCAATCGCTCCCGATATGGAGCAACCTTGAATCGGCAATGATAAAACTTTTGAAACAGAAGACACCTGTCTGAAGAGACATGATGACATCACATTGATGTTTGCTCCTGTATCAACAATGGCTGTGACAGCAATGTTGGCAATAGAAATCTTAATCGAAGCCTGGACCTGTTCATCACAAATGTCATTAATGTCTTGAGCTTCTAGGTCAGGTGCAAGGTCATCTCGTAAGTCGGTCTCATGGTCGTACCGTATCGCATTAACATACTCAGAATCAGAGTATTCGTTAGTACCCCCACTGGAACCGGCAGCGACCTCTAGGAGGCTGAAAGGCGCTGCCTCTAATTTTCCGCAGGATGTTTAACCTGTTTGTCATTCATGGCCTTAAGTGTTTGTTCCGTTTCATATTGGTGCTGGTTATGTGGTACAAATGCCGGTGTAGAGGGGTAAAATCCACTGGGTGCATTCACTTGTGAATAAAATAATAAAATACTTGAGACGGCTGCTGTCGCCCGATCTTTTGGTTGCCGGCAGAACCATTTCCTTGTGAAGGAAATTTCGCATTTGGTACCGTTTGAAAATTGTTCCGCGGTCCTCTATTCTGTGAAAAGTTGTTCTGATGTGCTGGGTGGCCTCCGCCTTGCCCATGCCACTTGCTATTTTTCGACTTATAACTTTGATTGTACACTGGCCCATTTGAAAAATTACCAATCGTTTGTGGAGAATTTCCATACTGCTCAGGTGCAGAATTAAAGGGTGGGTTTCCGTACTGATGTTGTACCTGGTGGTTGTAAATTGGGTGGATCTCTGCTGATTACTGTAATTGGTTTTCTGCTTCCATTTAAAGTTATTGCCGTTTGCGTTTTCATAACGGTTGGCAAGTTGGCAACAGCGGTCGCAGTAGCTCGCTCTCTCCTTCGGCGCATTGTTGTCCGCGTGCTATGCATTCTGCTGGCTGCCAGGGAAGAATTTGCCGCTGCCAACCTTGGAGCGCACATCCTCGCTAATTAAATCTAAGGAATCCAGCACAGAAAGGAATGCATCCGTGTCTTCTTCGGACACATTTACTAGTTTCTCTCTAATAGACACAGGGAGTTTGCTTTTGAGAATCATAATTACGTCCTTGGAAGAAATCGGAGAATCCCAGAATTTAATTTTTGCTAGATACTTCTCGAAGTATCGCCGGAGACTTCCATGCTTCTCATTGAAAATTTCCGCACCATACACCTCCTTCCTTAATCTTTGCTGTACCCCATTACTCTAAAATTTTGCCAAGAACATTTTCTCAAACTCTTCATAATTCCTACACGTGTCTACCATTTCCGTTCCCCATAATGCTGCATCACCAGAAATAAAGCCAGTGACGAACTGAATACGCTGTCTGTCTGTCCAGCTCCTGGGAAATATGCCGGAAAAATTCTTTAGGAACACGATGGGTTGTATTTCTCGCTTCTGCGGATGAAAAACAGGAAAAGTGCGATGCTTAATCACACTTTCCTCTTGAATTAAACTCACGATTGTGGGCGGATCATTTGTTTTCCCTACTCGGGACTCAACAGGGCTGTTGTTTTGCATGTAATCAGGCGGTGAACGATAAGGAGTTGACTGACATTCGTCACCGTCTAAAGAGTTGTTCCCTATAGTTTGCGTATGCGTGTGCGGATTTTCTTCCCAGTTTCTCAGCATTCTGACTTCGTCCACTACTTGCTGCTTCCACTCGGGAAGATCCCGTGTAAGTGTCCTCCGAATCTGTCCCAATTCGGAAACCACTGTGTCTCCCGACTTACCAGGAGCAGCTAAGATTTCAAGAGTTATATCCTTGACAGTCTCCCTAAGCTCCTCCATGACCTTCTTTTCGATAAAAATATCTTTACCCTTTATCCATTCACCGTAGTGTTCCGACAATGCCTCCGCGTGTGCTTTCACGGTGCTCTTAACCTATTTTTCAATATTGATTGAGTCTATCTGCCTCGACAGATCCTCCACTACACCTTCAATGTCAGATACTGTATTTCTAACTGAGTTTATTTCTTTGGTAGCTGCCTGAATTTTTGTGTTTAATGTTTCAGATACTTCAGCTATTTCACTTTTCACCTGTTTCTGCATTTTCTGAAATTGATCACTGATCTTAGTTTGCACCTCACCCAAATGGGTATTTAATTCAGCCGTTATTTCATTATGCAGATCCGTTTTGATTGTGCCTAGCTGTGTTTTTAATGATTCGCTTACAGCATCTAATCGGGCGTTAACAGTCTCATTTTGTGTTTTTATAGTCTCATTTTGTGTTTTTACTGGTTCGCTTACAGCATCTAATCGGGCGTTAACAGTCTCATTTTGTGTTTTTACTGATTCGCTTACAGCATCTAATCGGGCGTTAACAGTCTCATTTTGTGTTTTTACTGATTCAAAAAATGGCTCTGAGCACTATGGGACTCAACTGCTGTGGTCATCAGTCCCCTAGAACTTAGAACTACTTAAACCTAACTAACCTAAGGACATCACACACATCCATGCCCGAGGCAGGATTCGAACCTGCGACCGTAGCAGTCGCACGGTTCCGGACTGCGCGCCTAGAACCGCGAGACCACCGCGGCCGGCTTTTACTGATTCGCTTACAGCATCTAATCGGGCGTTAACAGTCTCATTTTGTGTTTTTACTGATTCGCTTACAGCATCTAATCGGGCGTTAACAGTCTCATTTTGTGTTTTTACTGATTCGCTTACAGCATCTAATCGGGCGTTAACAGTCTCATTTTGTGTTTTTACTGATTCGCTTACAGCATCTAATCGGGCGTTAACAGTCTCATTTTGTGTTTTTATAGTCTCATTTACTGCGTCAAACTGTTGTTTTAGCATTTCCATTAACGCACCGAGGTCATTTGTAGCTGCAGCGGGAAGAATTTGGACTTTAGGGTCACTTTGCCCTGTTACAGACATGGTTAGTTCAGTTTCCACACGGGAACCTACCGTTCGCGATCGTAAAGGGTATGGAATACTATTAACGTCTTCACTCCCGTCTCCTGCTGTCACCTGTCTCTGTTTACTATCTGCCATTTTCGTCAGTAAACCACGTGCTACGCAAGGCTTTCGTCGTTTGTCAGTGACGTGGTGAGTCTGCTAAGAGCACCGCTCTCGCGTGAGCAACAAATGAAATTCTATCTGGCGAGAAGACAAGATGGAACCTAAACGTTTCAGACAAATGAATGAAGATGCTCTTCACTGCAAATTGCACACACTATCCACCATGTTGAAAATGTAATACAGCTATACTAACAATGGGGAGAAATAATTTCTATTATCATACTACGAAGAATTTTACTTTTAAAGATAAAATAAAGCAGATTTTCTATAGCGGGAAGGAGATAGAAAGGATGTGGATCGACTTGGAAAAGCAACGTTGCTACTGAAGCACTACACTGCGTATGCAAAATTCTGACTTACTTTTTGATGGCTTGGTTTGCACTAGGTTGTCTCAGCAAATTCGCGTCTCTTTTCTTTTCCTTTTTCTCGATAATTAAACTGCGTTATCGATCAGCGTATTTTCTGTCTTACAGAGAGATGATGTGTACATGAAACGACAGAACATTTATTAACACAAGCACATAGAAAATTTTCCAAGAATTTGAATTAATTTTTGGTCAAGTCCCTGTTCGGGCGCCAAGTGTGATGTTACAAAATAAAAGTGATGTTGTTATTCAAGGGAAAGTTGGAAATTGAGATTTAGCTTACTGTTTTATCAATCACAGTTGGCGTAAGAATCATGGATTGACCATTGTCATAAAATATTGCATTATGAGATGTGATTAGTTTTTACTTGCAGTTTCGCGTGGCTTGAGGCAGTCACAACTAGCGTGCCATGGATTAAGAAATCGCATTATCGTCTTTCTAATTACTTCATGATCGTAGATACGATCATACCCGGTTGTGAAGTTATTGTTATGACAAAACAATTTCCTAAGGGACCAGAAAGTTCTTAAGGGCGCAAAAACAACTGTAACATCACACAAAAGGGAAATTCAATATTAAAGCTGATGCAAGAAGACGATAAAACAGTTTTCTTTTTATTAATGTAACACGCACATTGGACTGCTGATCTTGGTGTCTGTAATATTAGCAAAATGCATAATTAAAATGAAAATAATACTGAGGAGATGATAGGAATGAGCACTGCTAAATGATTCAGTATTTCCAGAACAAATATTTATTATAACTAAAACATATATCGTACCTTAAGCTTAGTACTACAATGACGGTGGATTTTTACGTCCGTATCATGTCCATTGAGCGCTCTTTTATATAGCCATTGTCTTCTTTGAGTCGCTCGTGCGTCGTCACGGTAAGTTAAAACAGTTCTTTACACTTCACCCAAACTTAGACATAACTCGTTTTTACACATTTAGTAAAAAATTAGATCAGACTGCCACAAATGGAATGAAGTGACTGATGAACAAAGAATGAAAAACTTTATTTTGAAAAATGATAAATATCTGATATATGTTTATAAATGTAATTTCAATTTATGTACATAGTACGCCAATAACATTATGTAAATGTCACACCAAAAACCACGAATATTTCATGAGGACATGAGGATCGAGGTAATCCTTCGGCATTCCCTCTCTCCTCATGGGAGGCAATGTGATATTCGCTATTTTTGACTTCATTAAAACAGCAAATACGAGTAGTTAATACTTTCAGCCAGAAGGCAAATACTTGTTTGTAAATAATGATTAATGTATAATGAGGAGTCGCATGGCGACTGTGGAATTTTCTAAATAATGTAATTCGTCGTCTTTGGGCGGCAAACAGAAAAATACGGATAGATATGCGATCCTTCACTATTTTGTTCGCTGGAGAACAAATGAAGCCTTGAGCGCTAAAAATACTAGTACTGTTTTTCTCAAGTAAGACGGACGCAGATTTGTGGCAGTCTGATCTAATTTTTTACTAAATGTGTAAAAACGTGTTATGTCTAAGTTTGAGTGAAGTGTAAAGAACTGTTATAACTTACCGTGACGACGCACGAGCGACTCAAAGAAGACAATGGCTATATAAAAGAGCGCTCAATGGACATGATACGGACGTAAAAATCTACCGTCATTGTAGTACTAAGCTTAAGGTACGATATATGTTTTAGTTATAATAAATATTTGTTCTGGAAATACTGAATCATTTAGCAGTGCTCATTCCTATCATCTCCTCAGTATTATTTTCATTTTAATTATGCATTTTGCTAATATTACAGACACCAAGATCAGCAGTCCAATGTGCGTGTTACATTGATAAAAAGAAAACTGTTTTATCGTCTTCTTGCATCAGCTTTAATATCGAATTTCCCTTTTGTGTGATGTTGCAGTTGTTTTTGCGCCCTTAAGAACTTTCTGGTCCCTTAGGAAATTGTTTTGTCATAACAACAGCTTCACAACCGGGTATGATCGTATCTACGATCATGAAGTAATTAGAAAGACGATAATGCGATTTCTTAATCCATGGCACGCTAGTTGTGACTGCCTCAAGCCACGCGAAACTGCAAGTAAAAACTAATCACATCTCATAATGCAATATTTTATGACAATGGTCAATCCATGATTCTTACGCCAACTGTGATTGATAAAACAGTAAGCTAAATCTCAATTTCCAACTTTCCCTTGAATAACAACATCACTTTTATTTTGAAACATCACAGCTTGTTTATAACCTAAAATGAAAGACTCGAAGATATTTTGGCTTGAAATTCCTCTCCCCAATTTACAGAAAACCAACCATAAAGGACGTGTCCCACAACTGACTCAAATTTGGTGGGATGGATAGATAATTGCAAACTGAGTATTTCTCATCATCATCTATACACTTTATGTACCCATAAAGCAGAAGATGTGTAACGAAAGAGCCGCTGGTGTAGCGACCAACACACAAAATCCAGGCCAAGAAGGCAATTAAAGTGAGCGAATGGAAGGGCTATAAGGGGAGGGAAGGTAAAAAATAAAGACACGGTATATCATTGGGGAGCTGTGAACTTATGTTCGGTTGCCAACTGCATTCATATTTTTCTCATTTATATTTTTGCTGTTTAGAAATTGTAAGGAAGAGTAAAACAATGTTGCTGTTGTGGTCTTCAGTTCTGAGACCGGTTTGATGCAGCTCTCCATGCTACTCTATCCTGTGGAAGCTTCTTAATCTCCCAGTACCTACTGCAACCTACATCCTTCTGCATCTGCTTGGTGTATTAATCTCATTGTCTCCCTCTACGATTTTTCCCCTCCACGCTGCCCGCCAATACTAAATTGGTGATCCCATGATGCCTCAGAACATGTCCTGCCAACCGATCCCTTCTTCAAGTTGTGCCACAAACTTCTCTTCTCACAAATCCTATTCAACACCTCCTACCCATCTAATCTTCAGCATTCTTCTGTAGCACCACATTTCGAAAGCTTCTATTCTTGCCTAAACTATTTATCGTCCATGTTTCACTTCCCCTCGGGCATAGATGTGCGTGATGTCCTTAGGTTAGTTAGGTTTAAGTAGTTCTAAGTTCTAGGGGACTGATGACCACAGATGTTAAGTCCCATAGTGCTCAGAGCCATATGAACCATTTGAACCATTTTGTTTCACTTCCATGCATGGCTACACTCCATACAAATACTTTCAGAAACGACTTCCTGACACTTAAATCAATACTCGATGTTAACAAATTTCTCTTCTTCAGAAACGCTTTCCTTCCCATTGCCAGTCTACATTTTATATCCTCTCTACTTCGACCGTCATCAGTTACTTTCCTCCCCAAATAGCAAAACTCCTTTACTACTTTAAGTGTCTCATTTCCTAATCTAATACCCTCAACATCACCCGACTTAATTCGTCTACATTCCATTATCCTCGTTTTGCTTTTGTTGATGTTCATCTTACATCCTCCCTTCAAGACACCATCCATTCCGTTCAACTGCTCTTCCAAGTCCTTTGCTGTCTCTGCCAGAATTACAATGTCATCGGCGAACCTCAACGTTTTTATTTCTTCTCCATGGATTCTAATACCTAATCCTAATTTTTCTTTTGTATCCTTCACTGCTAGCTCAATATACAGATTGAATAACATTGGGGAGAGGCTACAACCCTGTATCATTCCCTTCCCAACCACTGCTTCCCTTTCATGCCCCTCAACTCTTATAACTGCCATTTGGGTTCAATACAAATTGTAAATAGCCTTTCGCTCCTTATGTTTTACCCCCGCCACCTTCAGAATTTGAAAGAGAGTATTCCAGTCAACATTGTCAAAAGTTTTCTCTAAGTCTACAAATGCTAGAAACGTGGGTTTGCCTTTCCTTAATCTAGCTTCTAAGATAAGTCGTAGGGTCAGTATTGCCTCAGGTGTTCCAATATTTCTACGGAATCCAAACTGATTTTCCCCAAGGTCGGCTTCTACTAGATTTTCCATTCGTCTGTAAAGAATTCGCGTTAGTATTTTGCAGCCGTGACTTATTAAACTAATAGTTCGGTAATTTTCACATCTGTCAACCCCTGCTTTCTTTGGGATTGGGATTATTATATTCCTCTTGAAGTCAGGGTATTTCGCCTGTCTCATACATCTTGCTCACCAGATGGTAGAGTTTTGTCAGGACTGGCTCTGCCAAGGCCGTCAGTAGTTCTAATGGAATGTTGTCTACTCCCGGGCCTTGTTTCGACTCAGGTTCTTCAGTGCTCTGTCGAACTCTTCACGCAGTGTCATATCTCCCATTTCATCTTCATCTACACCCTCTTCCATTTCCATAATATTGTCCTCAAGTACATAGCCCTTCTGTAGACTCGCTATATACTCCTTCTACCTTTCTGCTTTCACTTCTTTGCTTAGAACTGGGTTTCCATCTGAGCTTTTGATATTCATACAAGTCGTTCTCTTTTCTGCAAATGTCTCTTTAATTTTCCTGTAGGCAGTATCTATCTTACCCCTAGTGTGATAACCCACTACATCCGTTCCTTTATCCTCTAGCCATCCCTGCTTAGCCATTTTGCACTTCCTGTCGATCTCATTTTTGAGACGTTTGTATTCCTTTTTGCCTGCTTCATTTGCTGCATTTTCTATATTTTCTCCTTTCATCAATTAAATTCAACATTTCTTCTGTTACCCAATGATTTCTAGCAGCCCTCGTCTTTTTACCTACTTGACCCTCTGCTGCCTTCACAACTTCATCCCTCAAAGCTACCCATTCTTCTTCTACTGTATTTCTTTCCCCCATTCCTGCCGTTTGATCCCTTACACTCTCCCTGGAACTCTGTACAACCTCTGGTTTAGTCAGTTTATCCAGGTTCCATCTCCTTAAATTCCCACCTGTTTGCAGTTTCTTCAGTTTTAATCTACAGTCCATAACCAATAGATTGTGGTCAGAGTCCACATCTGTCTCTGGTAATGTCTTACAATTTAAAACCTGGTTCCTAAATCTCTGTCTTACCATTATATAATCTATCTGATACCGTTTAGTATCTCCAGTGTTCTTCCATGTATACAACCTTGTTTCATGATTCTTGAACCAAGTGTTAGCTATGATTAAGTTATGCTCTGCACAAATTCTACCAGGCGGCTTCCTCTTTCATTTCTTACCCCCAATCCATATTCACCTACTACGTTTCCTTCTCTCCCTTTTCCTACTACCGAATTCCCCTTCACTATCTTAATAATTTCTTTTATTTCATCATACATTTCTTCAATTTCTTCGTCATCTGCAGACCTAGTTGGCATATAAATTTGTACTACTGTAGTAGGCGTGGGCTTCGTGTCTATCTTGGCCACAATAATGCTTTCACCATGCCGTTTGTAGTAGCTTACCCGCATTCCTATTTTTTTATTCATTATTAAACATACTCCTGCATTATCCCTATTTGACTTTGTATTTATAACCCTGTATTCGCCTGACCAAAAGTCTTGTTCCTCCTGCCACCGAACTTCAATAATTCCCACTATATCTAGCTTTAACCTATCCATCTCCCTTTTTAAATTTTCTAACCTACCTGCCCGATTAAGGGATCTGACATTCCACGCTCCGATCGCCAGTTTTCCTTCTCCTGATTGGTTGGTTGGTTGTTTGGGGAAGGAGACCAGACAGCGTGGTCATCGGTCTCATCGGTTTAGGGAAGGATGTGGAAGGAAGGCGGCCGTGCCCTTTCAGAGGAACCATCTCGGCATTTGCCTGGAGTGATTTAGGGAAATCACTTAAAACCTAAATCAGGATGGCCGGACGCGGGATTGAACCGTCGTCCTCCCGAATGCGAGTCCAGTGTCTAACCACTGCGCCACCTCGCTCGGTCCTTCTCCTGATAACGACGTCCTCTTGAGTAGTCCCCGCCCGGAGATCCGAATGGGGGACTATTTTACCTCCGGAATATTTTACCCAAGGGGACGCCATCATCATTAACCATACAGTAAAGCTTCAAGCCCTCGGGAAAAATTACGTTCGCAGTACCAGCACAGCAAGGCCGTTTTGGTTAGTGTTACTAGGCCAGATCAGTCAATCATCCAGCCTGTTGCCCCTGCAACTACTGAAAAGGCTGCTGCCCCTCTTCAGGAACCACAAGTTTGTCTGGCCTCTCAACACATACCCCTCCATTGTGGTTGCACCTACGGTACGGCTATCTGTCTCGCTGAGGCACGCAAGCCTCCCCACCGACGGCAAGGTCCATGGTAAAACAATAAGAAATAATAATAAGGTATGCACATCAATTTCTTAAACGAGTTGAAATAGTAAAGTATTAAAAATTTAGTCCTGGTCACTTTACAATGGCTCTTTCACTCAATCTATGTCGTCCATTTTTTTCTGAAGAACTAGATGGATGATATTTCTCAAGCAAACTTTCGAAGCAAATATACTCGCAACACCAAGAACATTTAATGAATGCAGCCTTCGCGCAGTTACATCATTCCTTTCGAAGATTCGACGGAAAGAAGTCTTGATTTACATTTGAAAAGATTTATATCTCTGGAATTAATTTTGATGTATATCACACACAGTCAATCGTTATTGCGTCCGCGCGGATGTGTAATTACCGCTGTGTTTCCAGAAGCAGATTACAATTCTGAAACGTCTAAATAAACAAGCAAAAACAAAACATCACATTGCTGGCTTACAGGTGTGCAGTTTAGCGGAATTACTACTTCCGTACTTGTCGGAAGACCCTTGTCATCTATAAACATGCCACCATATATGACAGTATTAGTTTGCTCACACCAGGAATCCAATGTCAGACAGAACTTATCAGCAAATAACGACAAGGAAAGGATAGTAGAGATTCGTGCGTCTGTGAAGAGATCTGTGCGCGAAGCATACAACAACTACCACCATCATACATTAGCAAGATATCTGACAGGGAACCCGAGAAAATTGTGGTCTTACGTAAAATCGGTAATTGGGCCTAATTCTTCCATCCAGTCACTTGTTAACCAATCTGTTGCGACAGGTGAAGAGAGAAAAACAGAAGTCGAAGCTTTAAATTTCACTTTCAAGAAGTCGTTCACGGAGGAAAATCGAGCAAACATACCACCGTTTGACTAACGAACGGACTCTCGTATGGATGACAGAGTAATAAGCATCTCTTTTGTAGAGAAATAAATGAAAGAGTTGAAAACAAATAATTCATCAGGTCCGGATGGCATCCCAGTTCGATTTTTCAAAGAGTACTCTACAGCATTGGCGTCTTACCTAGCTTGCATTTACAGTTAATATCTCGCGCAGCGCAAGGTCCCAAGCTACTGGGGAAAAGTGCAAGTGGCTCCTGTATAATTATAAGAAGAAAAAAGAACAGAGCCGCAAAGTTATAGACCAAAACGCCTAACGTCTGTTTGCTGCAGAATCCTCGAACACAGTCTCACTTAGAATATAATAAGGTTTCTTGAGACCGACAATCTAATGTCCACGGATCAGCAAGGTGTTAGGAAGCATGCGAACTAAGCTTGCCCTTTCCTCACTTGACATATTGCGAACAACGGATGAGGGGCAAGAGGCAGATTCCATATTTCTAAATTTCCAGAGAGCGTTTGAAACGATGTCCCATTTCAAGCTGTTAAAAAGGTACGAGTATATAAATAGGTGCACAGATATGTGAGTGCCTCGAAGACTTGTTAAGTTATAGAACCCAGTACGTTATCCTCGACAGCGGGTGTTCATCAGGGAAAGGCTATCGTCAGGAGTGCTCCGGGGAGGTATGTTAGGAGCGTTGTTATTCTCCGTGTAGGTAGATGATTTGGTAGTCTGGACGGGCAGCGATTTGCGGTTGCTTGCTGATGATGCTGTGATGTACAGTGAGGTGTTGTCGTTGAGTGACTGTAGTAGGATACAAGATGTCTTAGACAAAATTATAGTTGGTGTTGTGGTGTCACCGCCAGACACCACACTTGCTAGGTGGTAGCTTTTAAATCGGCCGCGGTCCGTTAGTATACGTCGGACCCGCGTGTCGCCACTGTCAGTCATTGCAGACCGAGCGCCGCCACACGGCAGGTCTAGAGAGACTTACTAGCACTCGCCCCTGTTGTACAGCCGACTTAGCCAGAGATGGATCACTGACAACTACGCTCTCATTTGCCGAGACGATAGTTAGCATAGCCTTCAGCTACGTCATTTGCTACGACCTAGCAAGGCGCCATAGCAGGTGTGATGAACGGCAGCTAACTCTAAATGCAGAAAAATGAAAGTTAATGCCGAGGAGTAGGAAAGACAACACGTAATGTTCGGAAACGGCATCAGTAGTCCTCTGCCTGACACAGCCACATCGTTTAAATATCTGGGGGTAACGGTGCAAAGGGATATGAAAAGGAACGGGCATGCGAGGGTTGTGGGAGGAGCACGGTCGGCTGTTGTTTATTGGGAGAATTCTAGGAAAGTGTGGCTTACCTGTAAAGGAGACAGCATATAGGACGTTATTGCGACCTGTTCCTGAGTGCAGCTCGAGTGAATGGGATCCGTAGCAGGTTGTATTAAAGGAAGACATCGGAGCAATTCACTGGCGGTCAGAGAACCGGCTTTTGAAGCTGAGTGCAGAACGATTCTACTGCCTCCAACACACATAAGGCGTAAGGACGACGAAGATAAGATATGAGAAATTAGGGCTCATACCGAGCCATATAGACAGTCGCTTTTCTCCCGTTCTGTATGAGAGGGGAACAGTAAGGGAAATTACTAGTATTGATAAGGGGTATCCTCCATCACTCGTCTTACGATGGACTGCGAAGTATCTGTAAATGTAGATGTAGATATAGTCACCAATGCATGGTTTTAAAATGTTCTCATTATATGTTTTCTGTATTTAATTTGTCAGTTTACTGGGTTTGAAGCAAATGACGTAAACATTTTTTTTAACGAGTTGGTTAAACGTTTGACCGTTTCTACACCACGAGTAGTCTTTAGACAACATATTTTTGGACGCTGTGTACGAATATGTTATTTTTGTGTACCACCAACTGCGACAAGGGTTCGTTTTTGTTCCTTAAGAAATGTAGTGCGTCCAAGTCTCGTCTTCGAAGCACTTTTACTCGGAATTACTGTTTCCATGCAACGAGGGTTAAAATTGTAATTCTTTTTAATCCACATCATCCGAGAAATTTATTTATGTGCCTTGTTATTAATCTTTACTGATTTACTTTTTATTTATTTAATATAATTTTTAATTTCATTTAATTTACTTTTCAATTATTTATTAATCCATGTCGTCTGAAAAATTTGTTTGTATACCTTGTTATTATTCTTTATTGATTTACTTATTTTAGTGACCTCCATATTCCTATCAGTTTCGAAATGGAAAAAAGTACAAATGGAAAACAGAATGACTTGAAAATCGAACACAGGTTCCCTGCTCCTGAGCCAGATGCCTTCGTCGCTACCCCAACAGCACTTAGACTGCGAAGCTTATACCTTATGGGTACGTAAGTGGCAATCAAAAATGTTTCTTTCCTCGATTTTTGTGAAAATATCCGTTTGCGGAACTCATGTACTACGATGAAAGGTATTCAGTTTTCAGTTGATTGTGCGTTGTGACCAACAGCAGTTGCTTTCTCAAAAACTGTGGTGAGGGTTTTGAGGGGGAGGGGGGTTGTTTATCCAACATTTCTCAGAGTCTTCTATTTTAGGCCCCACACAAGAGACCTGCTAAATATGAACCCAGTCGGTTGGCTGTGTCTGATGGTTTCCCCTGTTAGTACAGCTGTGATTAGCAGCCGGCCGAAGTGGCCGTGCGGTTAAAGGCGCTGCAGTCTGGAACCGCAAGACCGCTACGGTCGCAGGTTCCAATCCTGCCTCGGTCATGGATGTTTGTGATGTCCTTAGGTTAGTTAGGTTTAACTAGTTCTAAGTTCTAGGGGACTAATGACCTCAGCAGTTGAGTCCCATAGTGCTCAGAGCCATTTTTTTGTGATTAGCAGTTGTGATAAATAAGATACTTGAGGTATGCTCAAATACTGACATCTGTAGCACACTTCGCGCGAAAGGTTGAGAGGCTAGTTCGTATGTGGGTGTACAGTTTTGGTTCGTCACTATCGTTGACTCTACGGAATAAAGACATGGAATCCAATTGTGTCAGGAAATTCTAAGGTCTTCATGTATTTGTGAAAGTTCCTTGAAACATTTTCTGACGGAGCCATAATTAGAGCTAGTATTTCTGGTATCCTGAATATACCAGTCACCACTTATTCTGATACTGCACCTCGATTTCTCAGTTCTGCCGTTTCTGGTCGTTTGTAAGAGGAAATGAAATAGGCCATCAGTATTTATGCCAGTCTTTACCAATAATACGTATAAGAGGTTGTAGGTATCGTCCACTGCCGGAATGTAGACCCATACTGTTTTGTCAGGATGCAGACCGAGGACCTGTGTGGCGTCGTTAGACGCAATAAAACAGTATTCAAGATTGTGCCATTTATTATTCAGAATACAAGTTGTTACCCTGTCTTCTGTGACAACTGGTGGCTACGTAATCCGGAGAGAATCCGCTAAATACACTCCTGGAAATTGAAATAAGAACACTGTGAATTCATTGTCCCAGGAAGGGGAAACTTTATTGACACATTCCTGGGGTCAGATACATCACATGATCACACTGACAGAACCACAGGCACATAGACACAGGCAACAGAGCATGCACAATGTCGGCACTAGTACAGTGTATATCCAACCTTTCGCAGCAATGCAGGCTGCTATTCTCCCATGGAGACGATCGTAGAGATGCTGGATGTAGTCCTGTGGAATGGCTTGCCATGCCATTTCCACCTGGCGCCTCAGTTGGACCAGCGTTCGTGCTGGACGTGCAGACCGCGTGAGACGCCGCTTCATCCAGTCCCAAACATGCTCAATGGGGGACAGATCCGGAGATCTTGCTGGCCAGGGTAGTTGACTTACACCTTCTAGAGCACGTTGGGTGGCACGGGATACATGCGGACGTGCATTGTCCTGTTGGAACAGCAAGTTCCCTTGCCGGTCTAGGAATGGTAGAACGATGGGTTCGATGACGGTTTGGATGTACCGTGCACTATTCAGTGTCCCCTCGACGATCACCAGTGGTGTACAGCCAGTGTAGCAGATCGCTCCCCACACCATGATGCCGGGTGTTGGCCCTGTGTGCCTCGGTCGTATGCAGTCCTGATTGTGGCGCTCACCTGCACGGCGCCAAACACGCATACGACCATCATTGGCACCAAGGCAGAAGCGACTCTCATCACTGAAGACGACACGTCTCCATTCGTCCCTCCATTCACGCCTGTCGCGACACCACTGGAGGCGGGCTGCACGATGTTGGGGCGTGAGTGGAAGACGGCCTAACGGTGTGCGGGACCGTAGCCCAGCTTCATGGAGACGGTTGCGAATGGTCCTCGCCGATACCCCAGGAGCAACAGTGTCCCTAATTTGCTGGGAAGTGGCGGTGCGGTCCCCTACGGCACTGCGTAGGATCCTACGGTCTTGGCGTGCATCCGTGCGTCGCTGCGGTCCGGTCCCAGGTCGACGGGCACGTGCACCTTCCGCCGACCACTGGCGACAACATCGATGTACTGTGGAGACCTCATGCCCCACGTGTTGAGCAATTCGGCGGTACGTCCACCCGGCCTCCCGCATGCCCACTATACGCCCTCGCTCAAAGTCCGTCAACTGCACATACGGTTCACGTCCACGCTGTCGCGGCATGCTACCAGTGTTAAAGACTGCGATGGAGCTCCGTATGCCACGGCAAACTGGCTGACACTGACGGCGGCGGTGCACAAAAGCTGCGCAGCTAGCGCCATTCGACGGCCAACACCGCGGTTCCTGGTGTGTCTGCTGTGCCGTGCGTGTGATCATTGCTTGTACAGCCCTCTCGCAGTGTCCGGAGCAAGTATGGTGGGTCTGACACACCGGTGTCAATGTGTTCTTTTTTCCATTTCCAGGAGTGTACAACAGCGGACTCACTGCTGCTGAGGACGCTGCGTTAACTCGGAGCTGAATACCATGTCACCCTGATGCGACAGACTGCCGCGCACTGGGGAGGCAGGCACGCCTCCTCAGTAGCGCTGCTTTCAGATGGCGTGTTTGATTCACACGCCGTTTCGGGGAATACTCAGTCCCTGCTCGACCACTGTCCGCATTGTCCCGTCAGGTGGACCACGGTATCGGATGCCACAATAATTGACGGAAAGTCATCGAGTAAAGCAGAAGTAATATCTGGCGTTCCCCAAAGGACTGTTATAGGCCCTCTGTTATTCCTGATCTACAAAAACAATTTACTAGACAATCTGAGCAGCCATCTTAGATTGTTTGTAGATGGTGCTGTCGTTTATCGTCTTGTACAGTCATCAGTTCATCAAAACGAATTGCAAAATGATTTAGACAAGATATCTGTATGGTGTAAAAAGCGGTAATGACTCTAAATAATGAAAAATGTGAAGTCATCCACACGAATACTGAAAGGAATCCGCTAATCAGTTATATATCACACTAATCTAAAGCCAGCAATCTCAACTAAATACTTACGGATTTCAATTATGAATAAATACAGAACGATCTCATGGATAATGTTGTCGGAAAGAAAGCCAAAGACGGCGATTTATTCGTAGAAACCTTAGAAAATGTAAGAGGACCACTAAAGAGACTGCTTACATTACACTTGTCCACCGTCTTCTGGAGTATTGCTGTGCGGTGAGGGATCCATTTCAGATAGAATGAGATTTTCACTCTGCAGCGGAGTGTGCGCTGATATGAAACTTCCTGGCAGATTAAAACCATGAGTACGGGGCGTGAGTCGTGCTTGGGTAGCTCAGATGGTAGAGCAGTTGCTCGCGAAAGGCAAAGGTCTCGGTCCGGCACACAGTTTTAATCTGCACGGAAGTTTCATGTCAGCGCACACTCCACTGCAGAGTGAGAATCTCATTCTGGAAACATCCTCCAGGCTGTGGCTAAGCCATGTCTCCACAATATCCTTTCTTTCAGGAGTGCTAGTTCTGCATGGTTCGCAGGAGAGCTTCTGTAAAGTTTGGAAGGTAGAGGACGAGGTACAGGCAGAAGTAAAGCTGTGAGGACGGGGCGTGAGTCGTGCTTGGGTAACTCAGATGGTAGAGCACTTGCCCGTGAAACGCAAAGGTCCAGAGTTCGAGTCTCGGTCCGGCACACACTTTTAATCTGGCAGGAAGTTCCATTTCAGATAGGACTGGCAGGAGACTTACGTAAATGTCCACAGAAGGGCAGCTCGGTTATTTTTTTAGAGAAATAAGGGAGATAGTGCTACAGATATGAAACACATATCGGTGTGGCAGTCTTTAAAACAAAGGAATATTTCGTTGCAGCAGGTCCCCCTTATGATACTTCGATCACTGTCTCTTCAGAACGTAAAAGTATTTTGTTAGCGTCCAACTCAAAGGGATAAATGTTCGTCTAATAAGATAAGAGAAATCGGAGGTCACATAGTAAGATTTAACTATTTGTTTTCCCAGCACGGTGATCAAAAATGGAACGGTAGAGAAGTATCTTAAAGGTGGTTCGATGAATCTTCTGCCACGCACTTAATTGTGAATAGAAGAGTAATCATGCAAATGTAGGCGTAGGTGATGTCGTGTTGAATGCTGCACGCGGCCCACCGGGACGGTAGACCGTCAGATTTGTGTGATGCTGGAGTTTCAGGGCAGCTTCTGCCGTGGACCGCAGCCGTATTTGGTAGACCCCTGGACCACTCATCAGTGCTGGCTGCTGTGCTGATTTCAGTACTATCTGCTGGAGTTCGTTATCTGTGGCTATGGATCGCTTATCTTCTCGTAAGGCAGGAAATGTTAGGCCGACACGAAAACACTCTCACACACAAGACGTAACCAAACAACACATAGCCACAGAGTCGAGAGCGAACATCTTGAACGCTATCGATCGTACTGATTGAACGCTCTAGGTTTGCGGGTGTGCAGTATTCATGTCATCGAGGAGATGCTTCACTCTATGACGTCATTCGTAATGACCGAATCATTTCCCCTCTATTCGATTCATCAGAGCTCTTCAATTCTACTACATTTTCTTAATGAATTTGCTACATTGTCTTTATTGCGTAATCAGACTCCTGCTAGGCGTTGTTACGTCATGCCTAAGGTGTCTTACATAATGTGACGATGGCAGTTCAGTCTGCACTCTTTTAACGATTTTCTGCTGAGCTCGCTCGCAGTCTCGTACACGACTGTTGAGGTTACTGTCTTCCTGACTGATTAACATGTTGAAATATTTACGCTTCCCGGCTGGTGCCGGATGCTGATTCCACGCTATTAACACTGGCTATTCAAACTTAGAAAATTTTACTTTCCCGTTTCCGTAATAATATTTCTCGTAACAAGGCGAGCAAAGTGTTTCATTTTGAAGGTCACACTAACCCCTTGCCAACATGTCAGTGATTATCTACCTTCATCGGAGACACGTTGGGTTGAGTATACTCGGCAACAGTCTATCAAAACTTCGTGATCGTCCCTTATAGCATTAAGCAGGCTGCTATAGTCAGCTGTTTAATAGCTACACATTGGTCGGTTCTGATATTGCTTGGCTTACAAAACGAAGCTGGAGTGTAGTACTATGGAACATCTTTTCCCCATAAATGGGTATATACACTCTTGACCATTAAAACTGCATCACCATGAAGTGATCATGGTACTTGGATATTCAAATATTTGCATTTCAGCCGAACGTAGACAGGAATCACGCCATCAACATCTTGAATGTAAGAAAAGCTTACACAGCGTGTTTCCCATAGAGAAATCACCTTTAAATGTTAACCAGTATTTAAAGGTGATTTCTGTATGGTAAACACGCTGTGTAAACTTTCTGTTGGAGAGAAAATCGTGATACTCCATGTGTAAAGAGAAACGTTCAGTGGCAGTATCCTGATCTAGCGAGACTGAAGTGTGGATATGGAATCGATATTTCAGGAGAACCGCTGTCAACGTCATGCAGGATCTCAAAGGCCCCTCACCACTGGTGCCCGAGAGGAGGAACACAATTTTCGCTCGGATGTTCCAGATCATACAGCCACGACGAGTAGCCAGACAGAGGGTCTGCTGACGTCTGGACCATCATGTACTGTCAGATCCGCGATCACTGTTGCGGTTTCCGTTAGAGAGACAGCAGGGAGTGGCGCGCCGACACTCAGAGCAGAGGACGCAGGAGTGAAACGGCCTAATATTTTCAGAAGAGTCCGTGTTGTAGATACTGCAGTGAGATGGACGTGCCCATGTGTCAAGGAACACATTCATCTTCATCGTAAGGACTCCGTACTTGGCGTGATGATACGCGGTAACCTTCGGTACACAAAACTATCACCTCTGGTTCACATAGCTAATTATTTACACTGCAGGTGTTACATTTCTGACATATTAAGGATGGTAACAGTGCCCTCTCTTGGAGGACTCTGTGACATTATCTTTCACCAATATATGCATGTTGGCAGTGCTATCATGACATACCTCAAAACAGTGGGTGTTAGACTGTTGCCCTGGCCACCACGTGTTCCACAGCTCAAGTCCATCGAAAACATCTGGTCATGGGCTACCAAGACTCTGGGACCACACCACTCACACGTCACTATAGCTGATGAGCTCTGGAACAAAGCTGAGTGTGTTCGACATGATGTCCGACATCTGTAGGTACTAGGGGTGGCGCCTGTGTGTACTAAAGTGTGCGCCCTGTGTACCTATAAATTTGATCCTATGTTCTTCCTACTATATTGTGTGTAGATGATAGGTAAACTTTCAGTATTTTCTATTGTTGCTGATATTGCCATCATATTGGCCAACAGTGTACTACCCATGCTAATGCTTGCGACAGCTGAATAATCGGGTCAGACGGCCATTAAATGTTCAGTTTATGGGTCCGCTTATTCATTTATCTGACTTTCATTCATTTCCGCTTTGAGAAAGCCTAATCATTGACTGTATAGTTACCACTATGGCTTGCATTATCATGGTAAACACCTTACTTTAATTGTCATTACTGTTATCATGATTAGCGTTTTAACTATAATAACTATTAGCGTAGTGATTATGTGCAATATACTAATCGCAAGTACGTATAAAAATAGAAAGTTACAAAAGATATATTAGTAAAATTTAATAAGATTAGTTGAATAATGTCAATGATGCCTAGGAATTCTAATGTGATCTAGCTACTTAAATGACATCCAGTACGCGAGTAGGTGTGTTGAAGATAAAGTGCATCTATTCTTAAAGTTGTATTGTATTTTGTTTTCACAACGACACAATCTAATGCGGAAGCAGCAAGGAGGTTCAGCGGTCAGAGTATGATAGGTATTTGTGCTTTGAGAACTGTACAGCTAGTCATCAATTCATATTTCTGCTGGATTGTGCCCATACTGGGAAGAAGAAAGTAAAGTTTTGAATATTGCTTTATGGTTATTATATTTTATTACCACAAAAGAAAACAAACAGTAGCTGCTGTTGCAAAGTAGTCAGGTGATTCAACGAGTCACAATCTTCAAAGTTGCTCCTTATTTTTTATTTGACAGATAATGAATCTTCTAGCTTCGTTTCACAAATCTCAGCTCGATTTCCTTTGTTCATAACAGCAGTATACTTCTGGTGTTGAAGGTGATACGCCTGATTGTCTTCTCAGCAGGTCGCATACTGCACTTGGACAGGATGTTGACATGACCCACTTTGCTTTGCAGTAAACCGAGTCTCATACCTGCAACACAAATAAAGGAAGCTCGATTTATTGTTGATAACTTAATTACGTCAATTAAGAATCTCGGCATCTAGATAGACCATTGGGGTTTGGCAACGACGCATTTCAAAAGCATGTTAAGTCTTTACTGTTCATACGGTTCAGTATTGAGAAAAAATGAGGAAGATTCAAGAACCTCACTGAGTCTCTTCCTTTACGTCCCCACTGTAAAAGATGGTCACATTAATGTGACTGGACTGTATAAATTCCATTTTTCAAAAATATTTCCTCAATAAGGAATGTACTATTTGTAGCCGGCCGGGGTGGCCGAGCGGTTCTAGGCGCTACAGTCTGGAACTATGCGACCACTACGGTCGCAGGTTCGAATCCTGCCACGGGCATGGATGTGTGTGATGTCCTTATGTTAGTTAGGTTTAAGTAGTTCTACGTTCTAGGGGACTGATGACCTCAGAAGTTAAGTCCTATAGTGCTCAGAGCCATTTGAACCATTTTTTTGTACTATTTGTATTCAATCGTCGAACAAATACCGCAACGTTGGATATTGAGATAACTTACTGAAGAACAGAAAATCCACCAAAAGCAACCAGCAGAGGAGAGACCATTGGACCTGGTTGAATACACTCCTGATGGTGCGCCGGTGAGAAGCAACGACAGGCCCATCATGGCCCCACTTCCATTCACTGTAAACATCCCACCCCAGAGAGCAGCTCAACCACCTGCAGGGGGTGTGTGTCTAGATTCACACCCCCTTTGCTACCAGAGATGTTCTGGTGGCAAGTGGAGTGTGGTTTAGGACGTACCAGCACCCACCGACCAATTGGGGAAGCACGGCAGAGAAACACTGCACTTTCTTACGGGAAGACGCTGATTCAAATACACCAGTGGGCTTCTACATGTAGGCCTTTCATTGTTTACCTAGATATCTTAATTAGGGCAAACGGTTCCTATGAAAAGGACACAGCTGATGTATCCCAGCACGTCGTGTTCTTTAAATTCCGGAAGCATTCGATCCAGTTGTGCACCGATGTGCGCAGTGTTTCTACCAGGGGACCCTAACGAGTGGCCTTCTCTGATTTTCTAAGTTCAAAATGGCTCTGATCACTATGGACCGAGGTCATCAGTCCCCTAGAACTTAGAACTACTTAAACCTAACTAACCTAAGGACATCATACACATCCACGCTCGAGGCAGGATTCTAACCTGCGACCGTAGCAGTGGCGCGGTTCCGGACTACCCACCTAGAACTGCTCGGCCACCGCGGCCGGCGATTTTTTAAAGTAAAACAGGATATGCATGTCAGCATCAGGACATCAATTTCCTAAAGCGGTACGACGTAATTCTAAAAAATTCGAAAAAATCGAGTTTGATAATTAAAAGATTCTCATCATGAAGTAAAGCACAAATAAATTGTAATTTAAATTGGCTAAAGACCGTACAGCAATCAGTAGTAATATGTGTTTATTGTGAAAGATCTGGACTTTGGTCACTGAGTGACCCTCTTCAACGCTAGAGGTAATACGGAAATCAATTAGAATACAGTCGCATACATTTTAACACCAAAGAACAATTACCTAAACTTCACTTGTAAGTGAATGGTAAGTAGCAGCAGATAAAGTTAATACATTGGAGCTGTTATTTGGCGTAGTCTGTCTTTGACTATAAACGTCAAGAGTGGAAACTTCCCAGAGGCCGCTGTTTACAGTTACCTTGCAACTGGGCTCAGTGTATGTCACACATGGCTATACATGCATTAATTTACAGTAACGCATTCTATGTATGTAGTTGGTTGTTCATATTATCACAAAAACGGCCGTTTTAAGGAAATACTTTTTTTACCAATATGCAACACAAGCTACTATAACGGTGAGAGGCGTTTAAATAGTACAAATTCATTATAGCCAGAGTGTTAGGACTGTGAATTACTTCGTGTGCATAATTGTTATTCATATTGTATCAAAGCAGAACATGAATAGCAATTACGTACATGTCAGTAGCCACCTATACGAAGTAGTTCGCATTACTACCACTTTGAGTATAAAGAACTTTTACTCTTTTGGCATCACTCACCGTTGTAGTCGCTATTGTATATCAATAAAAAATGCATCTCCCTAAAAGAGCTACTTTTGTTATAGTATAAATAACCAGCTTCATATATAAAATACTTTACTATAACATGATGTATGTACAGAGGGCGCCATAGTCATGCATGGCGTACACTGAGACCAACTGTGAGATAACTGTAAAGGA
Organism: Schistocerca americana; assembly: GCF_021461395.2. Classification (NCBI taxonomy): domain Eukaryota; kingdom Metazoa; phylum Arthropoda; class Insecta; order Orthoptera; family Acrididae; genus Schistocerca; species Schistocerca americana. Next base: position 231,633,412 of record NC_060123.1, read on the forward strand.
CGGCCTTAGGACAGTTAGTGCTCGGAAAGTTATAGTCTTGGAGGGACTAATTCAAATAACGGCTGAAATGTGTCAACTTTATCTGCTAGTATGTACCATCCGCTTGTTGTGAAATTTGTGCAACCGTACTTTGGTGTTAACATCTATGTCATTATATTGTATTTGTTCCGGCATTACCTCTGGCAGTCCAGATGTCCACTCAGTGATGGAAATCTAGGTCTGGTACAATAAACACAAGCTGTGACTGCTTGCTGTACCTTTTTTGGCAAATATAAATAAGTCCGGTCGCTGAGCACTTTCAGTTTCCAGATGGATTCAATTTTTTTAATGTAAGTTACTAACGAATTCGTCTATAACTCAAGGTGTTGCGTTACAGGTCTGTAATCATTATGTTGCTCGTTAGAATCTTCATAGTAACATGCATATTTAAACTTCTTTTAAATTCAATGTTTATTAACAAATGTAAATGTTATTAATCAATACGTGGTCATAATTTGTCAATGAAAATAAGGGTTTTTTCAGTTTAGATACAACTCACATAAAAATGTAAGTATTCACAATAACTGAAAATGTGGCATGAAAATGCGAAACATCAAATGGGGAATCATATACTATTTAATTTCTAAAGACTGAACTTCATTATCAACGTATGTAGCTTACTATCAATCCCCGAAAGTCATTTCGCATGTATGTACCACACTCTATTTTGATATGACCAAAATTAAAATAAAAACTGTGATTTTTATTATAAATTATAATGCAATATTTGTGAACACTTTTATTTGTTAAATGAATGAAGTGTAGAATCTATTGCGAAATTTCCTTTTGTCACTCGTAAGCATGATGACGTGAACAGACACAGGTGCGGAGAATTTGCCATCAATGAGTCTTTTGCGAAGTAAGTTGCATTAATCTTTGTGCATCTTAAGATCTGACTTTTGATTATGTTTAACATTTAACTGGTTGCTAATACACCGAATGTACGTAGGATACTTTGTGATCGTCTAAGAGCGAAACTGTAAAAGTGAGTTGTGAATAAACTATAAATAACAGCTGCAGGGTGCAGTAAATCTTTTAATCAGTTCATCGCAGCTGCTGTCCCAGTCAGTTTGTTAGACCTACGTACAGTATGTAACGTTGACAACCAAAGACCACACGCGTTAAGACATTTATCCCAGGGGCAGTCGAGACAATCAGTTCCACATATGTCTTTCTTCAAGCCGCCAAAAATGTGAGAGTCACTCGGTGGAACATCCCGGTAGTACAGAGAATGTTGCAGTGTTTCTCAACTAAATCGCTGAAGCTTACACTTCGCAGTTTCTGCAAAGTGTCTTCATAGCGCTGCGCATTGATTGTGGTTCGAAACTCGAGGAACTCGACGAACAGAGGCCCTCTGCAGTCGAAGAAGAAGGTCATTACCATCTTGTCGAAACTTGTGTGAACAGCTTTGGCGTACTTTGGCGGGGGAGATGTGAAATGCTTCTATTGTTGGATATGCCGCTTGCCCTCGGGCTGTCGCTGTCGGACGGAATCATACTGTTGCACGATCACGCCCGCCCCCACACGCACAATCGGGCGAGGGCTATTGTTCACAAGTTTGGCTGGGAAAGACTGCAACATCCTCCTTGTAGCTCGGATAATTTACTGTGTGATTTTCACATATTGGCTACTTGGAGAAAGACGTGGGTGGAAGTCAGCTATACGGGGAAAAGTGAGTGCAGTTCTGGACCCGCCATCTGCCGACCGCGTTCTACAAAAGAGGAATTGATCGTCTCCCCTTCCATTGGGAAAAACGTCTTAGCACATAATATTTGATTACTTTTGAATGGAACCACTCCATAATCCTTTTGTGGCGGGTGTATGGTTTTTATCTGAGTGCCCCTCAGAGGTGCTTCGACATTTTATCCTGTAATCTGAAGGGTAAGAGCACGGCACGTATTTTAGTGCCCTCTAATAACAATAATAATAGTAATAATAATAATAATAGTAATACTAAAGATAACTTAGTGTGGCTCAATGGCCGGGTGAGGATGCCGCCTCGATGACTTGCGTGTCTCCAATCCACTCCATTTGTCCAACAGCAAAAGTGTACCTGCAGCTTAACATGGAACCCCAACCACATGCAGTCTTGGCGACTCCACACATCGTTGAGAAGTGAGAGCTAAATTAAGGGCAGACTGAAAATTTCCGTGGTCTGACTGGGATTCGATACCGCTACCTGTCGGTTTCCAGGCACGCTCCTTATCGCTAGCCCACCAGGCCCGATTGTCACCTCTCTCAAAAAAAACACACTGGTCGCTTTTGAGTCATGCAAACGGTGTATAACTGTTACCAGGTGGTGATTTGATCTTCCACCGGTGACATAAATATCTATGTGCAAGGCGGTTGCATGAAATCAGCGTAGTAGAATAATTCAACGTGGGGACGTGAGGGGCGACAAAAAGTATTATCGTGTTTGGACGTGTCCATGTCCGCACGATGAATGAAACTGTCCCATAAAAATGGTTCAAATGGCTCTGAGCACTATGGGACTTAACAGCTGTGGTCATCAGTCCCCTAGAACTTAGAACCACTTAAACCTAACTAACCTAAGGATATCACACACATCCATGCCCGAGGCAGGATTCGAACCTGCGACCGTAGCAGCCGCGCGGTTCCGGACTGCGCGCCTAGAACCTCGAGACCACCGCGGCCGGCAAAACTGTCCCATATGTTTTGTGCACCCACACAGAATGTCCAATGTGCCTACGAAGAATGGTGAAACATTAGCAGTCATTTTCCCGGCGAGAGGACGATGGCCGTAAAAAGACCGAAACTGACAAGGATTTGAGGCGAGTTTCATGTCTTGTCAATGACGATCGGTTTCAAACTGGACAGAATTTGGTACTTTCAGGGAATGCAATTGAGCTGTGCCGGCTCGTATCGATTGATCGATCGGGTCGGCTTGGTGTGATCTTTGGGCTCGGCCGTTTGACGTGGCTTTTGGCCGCGACGGGCGTGTGGCGCTGGAGAGGGACAGCCGGAGAGCCGCGCGGCGCTGGGGAATCAGGCGAGCGTGGTTGAGCAGGCCGGGACACGACGCTGAGGTTGTGGTGTGTTTGACACGTTTGCAACACCGAACCTGGCTTGTAGTGTGGGAACTGGACTCGGCCACATTACCCGAATCGAGTCGTGCGGCCCTGATTTGGATCTGTAAAGAATTTCATAAAAGATTTGTGTTATAGCGTACTGTGTTCGGCACCCTGTCCAGCTCGCCCGCTTGCTGTAGGTTCTGGGTGTAGCCGCCTCTGGTCTGCGTCCAGTGCCTCCCCCCCCCCCCTTCTGCTACTTGAATTAGCCCGTGCCTATGTGACGTCACCTGTTTTGAAAATGTGTCACGAAGGGCGTATCTGTTTGTATTTTATTTGTGTTAAAAATTTTGTGATATCTATTATTGGTTAAAGTTTATCTCACTATTGTAGTCTCCTTTTGGGAGCTTTACTGTGTACAGAATTTAATTAACTTGCGAGTCACTTAATGCATGTTTAAAGATTAATGTTGTTGTTTGAATAGGGCGGTTGCCCGTGCTTGTAAGGATTTTTTGCTAACTTACCTTATAAAAAAAATTTAAAGAAAAAATTTTGTTTTGCCAAAAAAAAGTTTAATAGAAGTGTTGTTTCTTTAAACTGTGAATGTTGCTTATATGGCCCGGCCCTTCCGCTCAACAGCAATTGGCTGATTAGGGTGAATTGACCACCACAGCAATTCCATTAGAATCATTTTCCAAAATACATGAAGTGGTGGACTGCATTTAAGATATATTTGGAGCCGGATACTTCAGTGACGGTCACTGTGTACACCGACACGTATAGCTGCATGCCTTCAGTGGACCAAGCAACAAACTAACTTCATAGTGGTTGATTAGAGGTGTGTAGCATCATACGTATTGGGATTTTGTTTCTTTTCAAATGGTGCAAAGCAACAGTTTGGTATCAAAAAATGGTTCAAATGGCTCTGAGCACTATGGGACTCAACTGCTGAGGTCATTAGTCCCCTAGAACTTAGAACTAGTTAAACCTAACTAACCTAAGGACATCACAAACATCCATGCCCGAGGCAGGATTCGAACCTGCGACCGTAGCGGTCTTGCGGTTCCAGACTGCAGCGCCTTTAACCGCACGGCCACTTCGGCCGGCAGTTTGGTATCGTCCCAATGTCAAGGTACCACACTGAAGTCGGTAATGCACATGGATGCTACAGACATCAGCTACGTCAGGCTGCATTCTGCAATGATGAATGGGAAAGGCTGAAGAAGATACGCCCTGTGTCTCAGCACAACAGCGTCTCCGAGCAGAGGTCAATATAGAGCCGAGCGCTCAAGCACTCTTCCCCAGGTAGCGACCTCAGGTGAAGCAGTCAACATCATCGAGTAGGACTGAAGAGTTATTCATATCTGTATATGTTGAACATTGTACTTTAAGAGAGCTGTTTGTTAATTAGTGCATGACTTTCGCCTACTCATTTGGGTTTACCGAGAACACGAAACATGGTGCTTCTTCTGACTGTCTCGATGACTAAGTGCAGATTTTCCCTCTACATCTTGATGAAGAGTATGCTGTGATCACTCGTTTCTTGCAGTCTGACAACTACCATGTTCACACGTTTGCCCAAGTATATTCTTATTTTGACGAACATTTATGCACGATATAGCATCTCGACTGGCCAGCTAAATCACCTACCTTACCTGTAATTCAATAGAAACTATGTGCGACTATTTGCAATATTGCGTGGAACGTAGCAGTCAACCTCACAATCTCATAGATGTACGGCATCGAATCCATACATGTTATAAATTTGTATGAATGTATGTGTGTGCGGTTGTTCTACATTTCCTCCTAAACCACTGAACTGATTTCAGCCTAACTTGGTACACGAATCCCTTACTGTCAGGCAACAATCACAATCGGGGTGAAAACCATCTACCTATCATAGTTCAGGAGATATTTTGTCATAAACAAAGAGACGCTTGACAAACTGCCACATCATGCACGACGTTTAAATTTATTACTTGTGTGCTGCTAACGCTATTCGCAATCATCTTGCAGATTGTATCCGCATAAGCCGTTAACTGCACCTATTAAATTAATCATTGTTTCCACATAAGCCGTTAAGTGCACGTACTAAATTTATCGTGGTACTACACATAGTTGAGGACATATCATACTACGATGCGTGAAAACCTGCGCACCATGCATACAATTAAATTGCATTTATTCTTTACTACTAACACACTCCTGCAGTCGACTCAACTCCAGGATATTCCTGACATCTGGTAGAGCTTTTTACAGCTTTCAACTGCAAACGGAGAACTGCTGTAAATCAAAACAATAGTTGTGCACAGAGCTATGAAGAAGCGTTGACAAAGAGACGTTTAGAAAATCCGTTGTAGACACCCGAAGGAGCTTGAGGTAAATAAGCGATATACCTCAAACACAGCTGAGTTGTTTTCGTTCCCAATAGAAAACTGCAAAGTGAATACTCAGGTAAGGTCGGGTTTGTCAGTTAATCAGAAATAAGTAGCTTCACCAAGATATGGAATACGTGAAGAAACTTATATGCTCTCTTACTCGCCAAATTGAGGCCATTACCGAAGTAAGCGGTGGTATTAGCACGATGTTTTCTGGCAGTATGTTATTTTTTGACTGATGTGCTTGTAATATCTAATAAAAATTGTGATTCAAACATCTTCCAACACTGAACAGATAGCATTAAATATAAGTGGGGATGTGTTCTTCTCTCTAGATTTAAGTTCAGTTCAGTATTAAGACTGTAAACTCGATCTAATATAAATAAATACTCAGCAAGTAGGCTACTCAAGTAAATGTTTCAGATGTCTCATGCTTTGTATTTGTTACAGGAAACTCAATAAACAAACTAAACCTAATTGTACTGTCAACTTTTTCGTCATAGTTTTAATAGCTATTTTAGTGCTGCTAGTAATTACAGTAGTATACTTCTATTAATGTGAAGAAAGACAAACCTATGCAGGAGTGAAGTCCATCCCCAAACGACAGGTACACGTAAAACTACATTGTAAACCACCAGAATGATTTATACTTTTATACAAAATACTCTACTAGTGTTTAATCTATTAAAGGACAGTTTTATTTTTACTATAAGAAAACAGTTTAAATATTTATTACTCCGCAAGAACGGGAACCAAATGAGGTAATTATGGGGTCTGGAGAGAAGTCGACGTTGTCGCTCATCCATAAGGTGTTGCATAGGGTCCAGTTAGGGCCCAGGGAAGTCCACTCTACTTCAGGACTGCTGTTCTCCGCCACAACCTAACTATGAAAAACACCCCCATACCATAACACCACCTCCTTCGTCCGTCACTGTTGACACTACACAAGACGACAGGTAACATTCTCCAGGCATCTGTCAACTGTTCACTCCAAACCACTCTTTTCCAGTCATCCACAGTTCAGTGACGTCACTCTTTACACCACCTCAAATGTCGCTTAGCATTTACTAAACAGAAGTTTGGCACATGAGGAGCTTCTCGACCATTGCAGCCCATTCTTTTTAACTCACTGTGCTACCTGGAGAGCTGGTATCGCTTTGTAGCTGCTGTGTGATACCTTCCACTGATTTCGTGCAATTTTTTACAACCATCATCTGCAGTGCTCGACGGTCCCGCACCGTTAGTACACGAGCTTTGCCTGCTCTCGGTTTAGCTGTGGTTGATGTTTAGCATTTTCCACTTCACACTCACATCACCAACGGTCGACGTGGGCAGGTTTAGAATGGCTGAAATGCACCTGATGGGTCTGTTGCACAGATGACATCCATTAGCGAGTCCACGTTCAAAGTCACTCCTGACCGATTCATTCTGCAGTTATTGTATCTCTGCATATAAAATACTCCACGGCTCCTTTTATACTGGTGAGTCTGTCTCCGGTGACACCTTGTGGTCAATTACGAATTGCATAGGGCTGCTTGGATACTTTCGATTGGAGACTGTCTCTAGTTAATTCCGTCGAAGTTTAGTGACTTGGAGAATGCCACGGCATCATCTAGTCCAAAGTCTACCATATAATGACAAAAATCTACCTGCACCACCTGAAATATTTCAAATGTTTTGTGGTCGTATACACTAAAAAAGCCTTCATAAAAGCTGTGGAGCCCAACTTAAAGAAAATAAATTGATGTGTCAGATAAATGTCACATAGAGAGATTCTTTCATCCAGTAGGTTGACTGAAACTGCTGTTGAGTGAAAGCAGAGAAGTAATTTCTTTTAATCGACTCAACAGGTCCTTCATAACTCACTCGTGGACCTCCAACCACTAACGTGCGGTAATGTGGCGACTTTCGTCTTATAGGTGACCTTTATTGATGCTATTGCCATCATTAGTCAGGAAAAGGAAAACGAAATGGGAGCTGACACTTCCTAGTGTCAAGACTGTGTATCCTAGTCAGAGCATGTGAGCGTTTTGCAATTGGTGGCTGCGTTGGGGGCAATCGATAGAATTCGACTGTTTTATCCCGTTATATTCCATAACTATCCAAAACAAAACAAAGATTACACTAGTACTAAAGAAAAAAGAAATAATGATACGTCACTATCGGAGAACATTTCATAAACGCTCCCGATAATGTACTACAAAGTTCGTGTTAGAAAATGAATGGGTGGAGTGGACGTGATATATGCAATTACAGTACTCTACGTCTGCTAATTTTAGCACATATAACCAACACAGATTCATCACAAGGGGTGGTAAACGACCATGTTTAGTAATTTATTTTACAACTTGGGAGCATAAGTTTGGGTGACTGAATGCCTCCTGATGGTGTAGCGAAAATGTGACGCAGTACGGGGTATTCAAAACGTTGCGCATAGATTTAGGGAGCTGACAGAGGCGGCGAAACACAGCAAATGGAACAGGTAAATGATATTATCCAAATAATTATTAAGATGTTTTCGGAAAATGGACTCTCCCTAAATTCTGAGAAAAGAAACCACGCTAGAATCAATTTTGTGCAACAAATAGTCTTACGAACAGTTGGTGTAGTACATGAGCAGGGTCAGTGAATGGAGTGCAACGCACCAAATTTTTGGATGAACATATTTATCTAAACTAGAAATGGAGGAAGCATATTACTGAGCTTCTCAAACATTTAAGATCCTCTGCTTTTGATTTTCATATAATTGCTAATCTGGAGACAAATGTATCAACCTCCTGACATATTTTGCATATTTCCAATCAATAATTTCTTACAGAATAATTTTCTGAAGTAACTCATCATTTAGGAAAAAACTACAGATTAAACAAAAGTGAGCACTAAGAATAATAAGTGGTGTTCATCAACTCACGTCATGTATGTACCTCTTCAAGGAACTAGGCATTTTAACTGCACCATAACAATACATATATATTCGCTATTGAAATTTGTCATACATGATCCACAACAATTTGAGAAGAACAGTGATGTCAACACCTACAACACTAGACGGTAAAATGATCTTTATTAGCCATTGTTACACCTGCAAGTGGCTCAGAAAGAAGTTCAGTATGGAGCAACATAAATTCTTCATATTTTTCCCCATAACATAAAAAGTCTGACAGATAGTGAAGCAAGTTTTAAATCACAATTAATATCATTTCACATGGACAACACCCTGTATTCCGTTGGCGAATGTAGAACCAAAACTAATAATGTTTATTCATGTTAACACTAACCATTATACATAACCTGTAAACTAACTCGTTACTCATCATTTCGATTAATGGGTCGTTCAGATGATACGTGAAACATGTAACTAACTAACTAAATAGGAAATTATGATCTTGTGAATAAATCTGAGTTAGGGAAAGCTTTGGGAAACGTTATCGAAATAGTTCCATAATTTCTTACCGACGTAATGTATTTTGACACATAATCCGGAATGTTGTTTTGGGGAACTAAATACGCATTTTAAAGGAAAGTAAAATATAAATTAGAAAAAAGCAGCGGCAGGGTGAAGATAGACTACAGCAGTTGTACACAGAATTGTGAATTTCACTATGATTAATGACAATTAGAGCAGTTAAGGACAAATGAACTATGTCACTGATTAAATTGTAAACAACTAAAAAATTGAGAGTTTCATGGGCTTTTGAAATATTGTGTTGTTATTGTGAAAACTTAGTTAATTGTCGTCTGTTAGTTTGAGGTGAAGCGCCGGACTTGTAGTATTTCACCTCAGTTAGTTGGAAAACTGTAACATTTGAGCAAAAGAGCTGGACTTGAAAAATTTTTAGACAATCAGTCACTTTAATTTTAGTATTTCAAGAGACTCTATCGTTGTGTTAGTTCACAAACTTGAAGTTTCAATGAACGTTTGTCATTTATACACACAAACTGGTTGGTGTCTGGAACATTACGAGTATTAATTTCCAGCACTGACCACAATCTAGTCTGCAGTAATTAATTACTAAGCAGGTGACAGAAACATTTTTTGGGTGATGTGACAGATGTGTGACCGTCCCCAAAATGACAACATTAGAAATAGTCTCGCCTCTGATAAAGCCTTATCTGGTGTGAACGCTTGTAGAAAGCACTGGAGGCATGTACGTCGCATTTGGAATGTCAGTATCAACAAGGACAATCAGAGCACACGTACGTTAAGTTCAGCATAGATAATGTACTGTTTGCTCAAGAATGTTGCAGAAGTGTTATATAACCAGACCATCACATTCAGTGCAGGCACAGCATCTTCGTAGAAAATCCTAGCGCGCTCTACCAAGTACATCATGCATCTGAAGAACCTCATCGGATTCTACAAGCGACATCGATATGAAGCGTTTCTTCGTTGGAAACTTGTGTTACGTACACAAGGCTTCTAAAGTGCCCCACTAAAAGAAAAAATAAATAGAATTAAAAAAAGTAAATGAAAAAAGAAATCTGGTGGTGTCAAATCACGGTAGGACGGTGGTCATGCAGATAGACCTCCCCTACTGATGTGGTGTTGATGGAATTTCACACACATTCTGAAATGTTGTTTCAACTTAATAAATAATGCCTTTAGTGATATATCCAGTGCATAGCGGCATAATGAATTTTTCCAGACAGGTTAAAATATGCTATTGTTAACCTTCTCCATAAAGAAGGTGAAAAGACAGGCTTAAACTATTAGCTTCCAATTTCTTTACTGACATCTTTTCCAAAATATTCGAAAAAGTAACGTAGTCAAGAGTAGTCTCACACTGAAGTGGAAACAATTTACGTAGCATATGACAGTTTCGATTCCAGAAGAACTGCTCGGTGGAGAATGCTATTTGTACAATCGCTCATCAAATAGTGCAAGTCTTAAATAATAAAATATCACCAACTGGTATTTTTTGTGATCTACCCAATGCATTGAACAGTTTGATCATGTTACTCCCTTAGAAAAACTCAACTTTTATGGAACTAACGGCTTTACACACAGCTGGTTTGAATCTTACTTAACAAGCAGAATGGAGAAAGTTGTGCTGAATAATTCATAGCTGTCGGAATGGTAGAATATTTTTGTGACTGGAAATAAATCACAAAGGAAGTCCCACAGGGTTCAATTTTGTACACACTCGAATTCCTTATATATAATTCAACGATCAGAATTGATGCTTTCTGCAGGCAATAGTAGTATTATAATAAATTTCTTTACACAGGAAGCAACAGAAGAGATAGTAAATGATATTTTCCAAAGATTAATCAGAAAATGGACTCTCCTAAATTTTGAAAAATAAAAACACACTAGACCAAGTTTCTTACAACAAATGCTCATACCAACAATTGATGTAGTACATGAGCAAGAATCAGTAAATAGGGCTGAATGCTCCAAATTTGTGGGTTATATATTAATGAAAACTTGAACTGGAAGTAGTATATTATTGAGCTTCTCAAACAATTAAGTTCAGCTACTTTTGCTCTTTGTATAATTGCTAATCATGGAAAGAATTTTGCATATTACCTCATAATAATGTCTTATGGAATAATTCTTTAGAAACTCATTACTTAGCAAGAAAATATTGACTGTACAAAAGCGAGCGTGAGAATAATATGTTGTGTGGGTCCACGGGCGTCATGTAGGTACCTCTTCAAGCGGCTAGGCATTTTAACTGCGCCATCACCCTAAATATATTCGCTAATGAAATTCTTCATAAATAATCTATAACAATTTGAGAACAACAGTCATATTTGTACTTTCAACAATCGAGGAAAAAATTGACCTTTATTACCAATTAGTAAGGTTGTCCATGGATCAGAAAGGAATTTAATATGCAGCAACAAAAATTCTTGAATGTTTTCGCAATAACATAAAATATCTGACAGGTAGCAAGAGGTTTAAATCTAACTTAAAATCATTTTTCCTCGAGAACACTTTCTATTCCATGGACGAATTTATATTTAAAAACTGATACCTGAAAAAAATTTTGTATTAGGTGTAGATGAGTGAGTAAGACTAAAAAATACAGTGACTTCATTAATGTTAACACTAATCACGTATATATATCCTGTAAGGTGACTCGTTCCACATCATTTCAATAAACGAATCGTTCAAATGATCCGTGGAACACATAAGTGACTTACGGATCTAACGGCTGTGAATATGGAGCACTGAGTACATCATGACCTTGCACAGAAAAGTGAACAAGCGCACCGGTTAGCTGCATGCAACTGTACACGCTCTGAAACAGTTCATTATCTGACGAACCTGAGGCGCGCGTGCGCTGATTGTCCTGACATTGCAAAGCTTTCAGTGGTTCAGGATTATCTCCAAGGTCATACGTTACTCTTCCAAAGCAGTATTCCGACTCCTCCATCAGCTCCTTCGATCTGTGCTCAAGCTGTTGAAGCACCCTTTGTAAGCGGAACAGAGGTAAAAGGGGAACAATTCTGGTGAGGAAACTGACATAAGCGACTTTGACTAAGGTCGGATTGTTATTACCCGGTGGTTGGGAACGAGCATCTTAGAAACGTTGCAGCAAGTCGGCTGTTTATGTGGACTCATTTCAACTCACATTATAGTGTTAAACATGGAACTCCGTAGGAGAGAACCGCTACGAGCTCATATGTGTGTATTAAAGAAAAAGAATCTTTATTCTCAAACTGAGATTTAATCAAGGATGCTACAAGAAATAATATGGTGAATAAGCAAAACTACTTCTGATTCGAGGAAGATAAAAAAAAAAAATCTGCACTCGTTTCAGAACGTGTAATTCAGCAGTTCTACTCCGCAATTGAGGATACAAATCACTCTACGATAATAGCTTTAGCACTTCGACGCAGATTGTATCCCTCACATAACTTCAAATATGAAATGAATCATCTCACATAATTTGTGTGCGTGGTTAGAAATGGACCATGACGATGTTCTGACTTGCGGAAAAAACGCACTTGTATGGTTTCTCTTTTAATTGCAAGTAATGCAAACAGCATACATGAAAACATCGTGGTATTTTTTTAAATAATATTAGCATTCCCCTATGGACTAGGCCTTGTGATGGCAAGTTAGCTCAAGTATACAGTGATCCAGACGACAAGGCAGGGAGGCATAGCTTGCTGCTTAGAGGGAATGCGAACTAGACTGTAACGTGGGATGTTCGGCGGCCGTGAATGTGTTGACGAAGACCATCAGTATAGCACAGTAGCCTGGCGAGGTATCCTGGGAAATTCACCTCGCGTCCGACTTGTAGCAAGTAGCAAAGTGGACAGCATCTGGTCACCAGATACGCGGCTGGGAATTTTCTTTTCGAAGCTGACAACATCGATCGGTAACTTTACAGAACCTTTTCCCCTAACGCATCAACGAATCATCATGACAACGCACTTTTTAAGAGTTTCTACCGCAGGGAATAAACAGTATCTCATTTCTAGGACAATGAAAAGTGAGTACTGGGATTCTAGGGCTTATAACGCTATGCAAAAGTTGAGTCGGAGCGCCCTGAAACCTGCCTAAAGCCACAAAGACGTAACATTCAACATAAGAATGGAAGTTATCTGGCCACTTTTAATGTGAACTCCTTTCTAAAAACAGGTGAACATAAAACATTAACACATTTCCTCAAAAGTAAGAATATTGTAATAACTGCATTCCAAGAGACAAGATGTACCAACGAGCATCTATCTGACTTAGAAGGATTGTGGACTTTTACAGATAAATCAAGAAAGAGTGTTATGAAAAATATATCACAATCTGGTAAGGAGTCATCGTAAAGGAAAAAGAAATGTTAGACTAATTAGTAGAACTTCAGTCCATAAAAGACAGGTTTTCCACATTACCCTTCAAAGCCAACACACATGCGCCAACAAATGAAGGGAAAAACGAAGACATAAAGTACAAACACAAGAATTTTGGCAAATAATATGCTGCATGTTAAACAAAATTCCATCAAGAAACACGTTAATATTACTTGGAGGAACAACGTCACAGGTGCATAATAGGCAGGTATCATGCACATGAGAGAACTAAGACATGTGGAGAACGACTTTTTAGCCTATGTGGAGGACGTGGAATACTTCTAAAATCAGCACTCTTCAAGAAGTTTCCTCGGTAGCAAGCCGTATGTGTGCCACCAAACACAATTTGTGGAGAGGAATAACTATATCATAATGTTGAAGTCGTTAAAAATGCAGATTTGAATTGAGACTATTATATCTACATAATTAAGTTCTAAATTAGATGCACAATTAAAAATGGGACCAGTTTGTGCCTAAATACATGGCACAACCAACTTAACTAAAGAAGGAAATTATAAAACACTACTAAGGAAAAAAATGTGAAATGTGGGAACAATTCCAAATACACAAAATAGAAGCAGTAGAAGATACTATCCTCCTCAGAAAGAAATGCGAGAGCATGCCTGAATGATGACTGTGATGATCTAGTCTTCAAAAGACACGGAGACTGGAACACTGGAATGCAAATAGAAACGATAATAATAGAAAAGCCTTTATACAAGCCATGAAATCAACGTCAAAAGGTCTTTAGAGGGTCAGACTACAACATACGAAACATCAGCTGACATCAAAAGAATGTTAGTTTAAACAAAACAACAAAAATGACTTCTACAGAGCGTTCCAAACCAGCATAAGAAAACAGACACCTACAAGTTTACAGTTTAAAGATCCAAAACTGCGTACAATAATAAGGAAAGCTGTAACATATTCGTAGAATGTTTCTATCCCTTTCACATCTACTTTCCACCACAAGAAAATTTCAATTTTGTCAATACAACAACAAGAGAACCAGACCAGAAGAAATTAAAGAAACCTTGGCACAACTTGAGCACCATGGGAAGAAATTAGAACTGCAGAATTGTGAAAGCACTCTAGTGACAATATGACTGCATGACTCACAAAAATAATTCAAGGAATCTGCGTAACGAACAACCTGCCAGCAGGATGGACATCTACACTAATATATACCCTACATATAAAGAAAGGCGAAACACATCCTAACAATTAGAGCAATATCCCTCTTGCCATTGACTTATAAATATTATGGAAAGGCACTTTTAAGCAGATTTAACGGAGTATCAGGGAGGTTCAGGAAGAGCGGATCATGCGCAGAACAGGTCATAAACGTAAAGTACTTCTTAGAAACTGGGATAATTTGAAGCTTGAAACATGTGATAGCATTTGTAGATTTTAAAAAGGAGTTCGATTCTATTGATATTGATATTGAACATTTTAAGATAATGAACTAGACAACAACAGAAATAATTAAAGCAACTGTAACCAATACTACATCGAAAGTAAAGTTTATGGGAGAACTGTCAGAAAGTTTAAAAATGAAATCAGGTATAAGAAAAGGAGATGGCTTTTCCCCTACTGTGTTATAGAAAAACTGACTAGATAATGGAGGAAGGTGTTGATACTTGAAGATCACTGTAGACTGTCTAGCATTCGGAGTTGGTAAGGCATTATTGCAAACTCACTTGAAAGTGTACAAGAAAAAAATTACAGAACTGCAAGATCAAACAGCAAAAGTAGGATTGCCTGTATCGTTTGAAGAAACGCAGCTAGTGACAAACATTAGTAACACCTCTTAACAGCTTAAAATAAATGACAATACACTTTTTAGAGTAGATTTATTTGAATATCTGGAAGAACTGATATAAAGCAATACGAAGGAAAAGACAACAGTAGACATTAGAATACGCGTACTTCAAATGGAGAGGACATTCAAATAACAAGAAACATGAATACTAAAAAGCCGTTATCCTAGAACACAAGACTGAAATCAGTCGGCAGTCAAAAACACTCTGTGCAGTGGAACACTGAAACTAACTATGAAAAGAGAGCTTACAAAATTAGAAAAGTTAGAAAGAAGATTCCTAAGTAAACTACAAGAACCTAACAGGAGCAGTGATTCAAAATCCGGAATAAGATCACATAGAGAACTATTTGTGAAAGATGAGAAGTTAACAGATGTAACGAGAAAAAGGAGATTAAAATTCTGTGAAAACATATGTGGGGTGAATAACGACACAATAACTAAACAAATCTTTGACTTAGTAAAGAATCACAAAATCCAAAAGTACATAGCTGAGAAATGTAGGAAGAGATACTGCATACGTGAAAGTCAACATGGACAAAATAAGAAACAGAGTATAATTGCCGAATAAAATCAAGAACTGGAAGAAAGTAGACACAAGAAGGGAAGGAACAACATTCTCGAAGAATAAAAAAATGTGTGGTGCAGAGCATACTACTTCAGCTGAAAACAAAAAAGCAGAAACGATGTTGATTTATCTTACCCTCTGAAAGAGTTGTCAAATAAAGAAAACTGCATCCTCAGATGTTAGATTCAGGCAGAAGACATGATACAGAAATTTTGTGCAAAGAAGGAGTTTCAAGGGACTTTTTCAGCTTTCCTGAGGCTCCAACTCGCTCCTGTGCCGAATATGCAGCCCATAATCGTTCCGCATTGTTTTCCGTCGTCCTACATTTCCAATGTGGTTTTAAATTTATTTGACAAGTCTCTTTTTTGTAATATTGAAAAGCAAGTTGAAAAATTTATCAGAAATTATTAGGAGGCCGATACCTTAATTGGCTGTAACTCTCTTTCCTTTGCAATATCCTAAATACAGATAATTTCAGTGCGAATCGATATGCTTAAATCACCTTTTCTCCTCGTATCACACAACACACAAGCATTAATTTAAAATTTGGATTATAGAAATATGTAACAAACTGTGAAACTCCAAATCACGATCCGTCACCTAGTGGACTTGCTCATTATATTACTGAACACAGAGGTTTCATTTCTTAGAATTACACAAATCTGTTAACAGGCAGTGGGAAAATATACCCTGCAGGACACGATCAGTCGTTTTCTTTTTTACTTGAGATATCTGTCGCTCAGATAAAAGAAGCTGCCTAACTCAAAAACGGAAAAACTGGTCATGATATGTTCTTTGCCTAACATAAAGTATGTTAACATGTAATAAAATAAATGTATGAAACTCACCAGACACAACATTGTCTAGGTACGACATCTCTGCTATGGCGTCGTACGTGATGTTGCCATCGTGTCGCTTCAGCACAGAATCGTTCTCCTGCTGCAGCTCGTTTTGTATATCCTCGCGCAGCGCCAGTTCGTATAGGCTGGAGCTAATTGTGGTACTCGAAGTCTCGAAGCCAGCGATGAAGAACCTAAAAGACTCTGCCGCCAGGTCTTCCAGTGGGAAATCTGCTGTTGGATTAGATTACTTTGGCGTTAGCATCTAAGAAGAAACAACAATTTGGTGACCCTACAAAACATCTTAATAAAATGAAGTAATATTTCCTCAGAGTCCCCAGTCTGCCTAAGGAAGTTAGCTCTCTTTCTTCGCTGACAATGTCAGATTCCAGTACTATCCATTTCTTGGAAGTGAGGTAGCGGCTGTTATATTTTGTCAGTGATAACTGGTAACATTCATCCGCTTTAATGAATGTCAACAAAAATCAATAACGCTTTTTGAGAGACAATGCTCTGGTGATCAGGTGGCCGAAACTCATCACATATTTATAAGTATTAAAACTCTAACAACGTACTTGCCGCGTTCGTGAAATAAAATGAAATAAAAACATTGTGTACTATCAGTGAACATCCTAACCTTAGATTCGTCCATTTATGTCCATAACCGCCCCATGACGCTCCTCGCCTACGTATCAGATCTTGTCATCATCAGCTGTGGACACGAAGAATCGCTGCTTGATGCTTCTTGTGATGCTCAGGTGTGGTTGTGAGCTGCTACGCCCGAGGTAGCACTGTGTGCGCAGTAGTTGGACACTGACGCTGATAAGCGACTGATGAGACCTGGTTGCAAGAGCCCATGTGTCATTCGATTACCTCCAAGGTATGCTCAATAGGAAGCAGTGAGCGTCAACATCCATTACACTCCATAAGCCACTATACGGTATGTGGTAGGGAGTGCATAGTGTACTGGTGTCGTCTCAAAATAGCGACTTAACTTCTGAGGTCATCAGTCGCCTAGAACTTAGAACTAGTTAAACCTAACTAACCTAAGGACATCACACACATCCATGCCCGAGGCAGGATTCGAACCTGCGACCGTAGCGGTCGCCTGGCTCCAGACTGTAGCACCTGGTGTCATCTCACCCCACCCCCTTCTTTCCCCCTCTCTCTCTTTCACACACCCATATGGATGTGGGAAAAAAGCCCGTTGGCTGCCTTCCGAATGAGCTCGAATTTCTCTGGTTTGAGCGCTATAGTCATTACGCAAGATATGTAGGCCCTACATATGTGGAACGATGTGGTGCAACTCCTGACACTCCAAGTTTAGTGAGTAAGGCTATCCGCGATGAAAAACATTTCCCTTGCAGCCCCTCTCACAAGGAATGTGCGTGATCTAGAACGCTCAGAACCTCTCGAAAATATGCTTAGTATACAAGCCGCTCATCCCAAAAACTGTGGTATGAGCCATTCGCTTGCTAAACTGAGCGTCTTTCCACGAGAGACATTAGAATTATCACGTATTAAAAGGTCCAGAAGAGAAACTTTGGAAACACAAAGAAACATGATATCTTTTTAAAACAAATTATTTCCGTTTCTGGCTGTTAAAACATTACTTACTGCGACTGCAGTTTCGAAATGTTGTCATATTCTAGCATTGTGGGATGTTGTAACCCACAACGTAATATAAAGCTGTGTCATGCTGTGTAAGAGCAGCTGCAAGAGGTTCTTTGAATTTATCAGCTGTGCGCGATGTCTATGCCGCCTTTGTGGTCATTTACCACACCTACTACACGAAATTTAAACTTCAGTTGTTAAATCATTATTTCACCAGTTCTATAACGTATATGTTACAGTACATGGAACAGCTGATAAATTCGCAGTACCTCATGCACCTGGTCCTGCACAGTATGTCACAGCTTTATATTACTGAATAGGTTATAACATCCCACAATGTTTGAAAATGATATCATGTTGTGACGAAGCAAGCTGGAATATCTTAATTCCCCTCTTGATTTGCCATTTGCCTCCTTAAATTCATTTTTTTCATTTTTTGGACTAATTACGTATAACATACATGAGTATTGTCTACATTTTCATAAAAGAGCAACATTGGCCCTTAGTTTTAAAGAAAATAACAGCAAATATACATTTGTGTCTAGTTTTATGTATGTAATTGATTTTCTAATTTATTTTGACTATTACTAGTTAGTAACTGTGAACTTTGTGGTTAGGTTTTACTGCTCGTAGGAGTTCAACGGGAAACTATTGTAGCAGTATGTGGAGCTTCACCTGCAAACTATTAATGAGGCTTATGTGAAGTTAGAACAACAGTGCACTGGCCATATATCTGTAACTGTGTATTATTGGGGGATTGTGAACAGCAAAAGTAAAAAGACTGTGAAACGTAACTGTGTCTGTCGGCTACATTATTTACCGTAGTGTCCAAATTAAAAACACAATTTTTAACCAGTCTAGTAACGCAGTACGTCGACACTGAGGACAATCAACAACCAAAGAAATAAAAGCCGGTGGAACCGCTACAATGTCGAAATTGCAGTCACAATAAATAATGTTTTAACAGACAAAAGCGGAAATGATTTCATTTAATAATTTCATAGTATTTCAAGTTATCATCAAACCAAAAAAAAATATCAATGTTATAGGAACAAACACACCTGTATTTCGGACAGACAAGAATAATACTGCTGGAATTACACGGTGGAGAACTTTCCCCTAAGGGCTGTCGCTGCTTACAATTATCTATTGTTGTGTGAGACTATGTGGGCATATTCTGCAACAGCAGGTGCATCTGTTGTTGTTGGTGAGCCATTTTGTATTCGTTCTAAACTTAGACGTAAATTAATCTGTGATGATGTGTTATGTATGTGGATGAAATGTGGAGGAGCTATAAGTAAGTTTAGTTTAATGGATGATGCTACTTAATACACAATGATGAGCCAAAACATTATGACCACTGCTCACCGCCAGTCTGAATGCGTCCTGGTGGTGTTGAGGGTACGTAACGCTGCAAGGGAAGAACGTAAGCGGAAGAGAAACAAATGGGCAGTCGCTACAGTGAAGATATGGATCGTAACTGCGAAAATCCACTGATGTAACGGTTTTGACAAAGGGCAGCTGGAAAAGAGAATCTCTGAAACGGCGAAATTGGTCATCTGTTGGGGTGCCTACGTCGTAAGCACCTATGGAAAGTGGGTGAAGGTATGATGGAATAACACGTAGGCCGTATGGTACTGGACGTCCGCGTCTCATCACAAAACGTGAGGTTGGAGGATCCCCCGCTATGTCATCCAGGATAGGCAGCGATCTGTGGCGGATCTGACGACAGACTATAATGCTGGTGCAGGCAGAAGTCTTTCAGAGTACACCGTCCAAACGCAAAAGTTGAACATGGAGGTCCACATGACCTGACCCCTGCTTGTTCCTGTGTTGGACGAACAACATCATCAGTTACGATTGCATTGCACACAGCATCGTTGGGTTTGCACCGTGGATCAATAGAAAGGTTTAGCCTGTCGAATGACTCCCATTCCTTGTTACACCATGTCGATGGTTGGGTCCTTACACTCCGTCACCCAAGTGAATGGCTGCTTGAAAAGTGCACCACGTCACAGATGCATGCCGGTGAGAGCAGAATTATGTTATGGGGTACACTGAGCTGGGCTTCTGTGCGACTACGGTAGTACGCGAAAACACCATGACGGCAATGAACTGTGTGAACTTTTTTGCGCACCACCTTCATCGCTTCATGGATGAAGCCTTCTCTGATGGCGATGACGTCTTCTAGCAAGATAACACCCCAACATACAATTCGAGAATAGTGCTGCAATGGTTTGAGAAGCATGATTTGAAGTCGCATCCTGAAAATGTCCCTAATTTGTATCGATTGGAACATATATCGGGCGCCAGTTGACAGCTCACAAACCATTTTCTCGCAATTTGCGGGAATTTAGTGACCTATGGATAGAAATCTGGTGGCATATACTTCTGGTAACCTATCAAGGACTTTTAGAATCCATGCTAAGCAGAATCGCTGCTGTACTGTGGTTGAAAAGTGGACCAACACCTTATTATGCAGGTGGTCTTAATGTATTGGGTCATCGGTGTACTCCACTTTAAAATAAACACGGGTGTATGAAACAATACCTCATTTGCTATATTTCCCTCTGCTTAAAATAGTTACGCTGTCTGAAAAATAACCTTTTTCTACTGGCCTGACAATTTTACACAGCTAATCAGTCTTCAAAGAGCAGATGTGAGATTTCAGTGAAGTGGTCGAAGCAAAGTGAAGAGCAATTCGGGAATGGCAACGGTATCTTTCAACACGATCGAGCACGTGTTCATAATGCACCGCCTATGACGACAATAACATCCCTGTAATGGAATGGCTTGCACAGAGTCCTGACCCGAATGCTTCTGAACACCTTTGGGATGTTTTTTGAACGCCGACTTCGTGTCAGGCCTCACCGACCGACACCGATACCTCTCCTCAGGGCAACACTTCGTGAAGAATGGGCTGTCATTCCCCAAGAAACCTTCCGGCACTTGACTGAAAGTATGCATTAGAGAGTAGAAGCTGTCATCAAGGATAAGGGTGGCCCAACACCATATTCAATTCTCGCATTACCGATGGAGGGCGCCACAAACTTGTAAGTCGTTTTCAGCCTCTCTGGGTTCGCGCGGCTTCCCCCATCGGAGGTTCGAGTCCTCCCTCGGGCATGGGTGTGTGTGTTGTCCTGTTGTCCTTAGCGTAAGTTAGTTCAAGTTAGATTAAGTAGTGTGTAAGACCAGGGACCGATGACCAGAGCAGTTTTGTCCCACAGCAACTTACCACAAATTTCCAAATTTTTCTTCACTGTATTTAGTGCTACATAGTCTTCTTACGACCGTACATTCTGGTGACCATCGACGCCAGCAATCATGCAAAGTAGCTACATTCCTGCCAAGTCTTTCTGCAGTATCGCAAGAGGAACATCCAGCTTCTCGTAGCCTTATTACACCATCTCCTTCAGACTCAGTAAGGTGGTGATAACGGCGTCCTCTTCGCCTTAAAGGTGTTCTTGGCTAACATAAACTCAACACGCCCAGTCTCAGAGGTAAATAAAGCTCAGACTCTTACAGCACGTGTTCAAGAAAACACAATTTACATCCTCTTAGTGACGATATTAGGCTACTCTTACGATACTGGCAAGAAATTTGAGTAGAAGTTACCTTTCAGATGTAGATACGTGCCTACTAACTTCCGTTTATGTCTCCTAACTCCTTCTTTGTGTTGCGATTCATGCTTCCGCCAGTGTATGTGCGGAAACTCCAGAGAAAATACGCCCGACGACCCTTAGGTGAGACGCCATGTATGCTACATGTGCAACGTGTTCTCCAGGAGGGATGGTCAGTGTTGAAGGACGTGACAGGAAAGCTGATTCGAAGCAAAGTAGTCTAGTAAACATGGGCCCTAAAATGCATTCCTCAAGAGCTACGTGCACTTGTTCAACAAAATAAATGTATTTAGCAGTAGCGAATATTAACAGTGCACATAGCTCTTAAAGTATGCACTTTAGAATCCATGTTTATGTGACATTTTTCTCTTGTTTTGGTCCATAGAGGCCATGTTTTCTTAACTTCTGTGCTTCCAACTATCGGTCCTCTGATATTCCTCCACTCCTCCTGTGACATCCTATACAAGTTTTTTGGGTATAAGAGCAGATATTTCTATTTATGACTGATCACAGTGTATCGAACAATATTACATCGAAATTTATTTCCTTATCAGGTTAATAATAGTAGGTATTACGAATAGTACGTTTTCAGGTTGGTTATGTTTGGCACAAACAAGCCATTAAAGTTTATTTTTCCCTGGGCAGAAGATCAGGTACTGAAGAGTAGATGCATGGAGGAAAGAGGATAGACTATAATGACAGTCGTAGTACACTT
This sequence comes from Schistocerca americana, assembly GCF_021461395.2. Taxonomy (NCBI): domain Eukaryota; kingdom Metazoa; phylum Arthropoda; class Insecta; order Orthoptera; family Acrididae; genus Schistocerca; species Schistocerca americana. Next base: position 231,655,833 of record NC_060123.1, read on the forward strand.
TGAAGTGCAGTTACAATAGCGCGGAAAACATTAGGTTGTAAAATAAGTGATGTGTTTGCGAGAAGACTGTTAGAGCAAAAAACAACTTACACCCTGACGTTGGTTTCAAGTGGTTATAGTTAGTGCAGCTACTCGTCGAGTTCCAATGTGGGCCGTAATTATCACATGGCACTGAAACTTGGTAGATATTCTAATGCTTTAATGCAGAACCGATTTACACTGGAAAAAAATTAGTTCACATTTCGGCCATTGGGTGCAAATTCGGAACTGTGGATACAAGAAAGGCGTACATAAGTGTTTCCATACGTAACGAATTAAGAACGTGATGTGGGCAGAAAAAGTAAAACAAGCGGGAAAGGCATAATGTTGATTTTATTATTAACCACCAGTTACACAATTTGATCAATACGACCACCAGAGACGTCGACGAGGTGCTGTACAGCGCCAGATTTGCTCCTTGTGGCCAAAATTGAAACCAGTTTCTTCCGTCGTGAATTGGTTTCGTTGGACCACCATGAGTAGCTGCAGAGAGCATATCTACACACACACTCCAATGCTCCTCTCTGCAGTTTCATCGCTCCCTCGGTTATCTGGCAACAAAGTTGTAAAGCATCACGGAAATTTGAGTCAAGAAGTGCTTACATGAAAGTAAGTGTGCAATCAACATCATTTTTAGTATATTATGTTGTTGATAAATCTGAATCCCGATAATTCCAGAATTTTAAACAATGTATTACAGATCAGTTTGTTACAAATGTTATCCGAATATACAATTAAATAAAACCAATAATAAATTTTCATCGCAAATGAAAGACGTAGCAGTGTATCGGGATGTGAGCAAGGCGAGAGTACAAAAACCTTATAGCACAGTATGTCATCTGCTTATCTAGAAAAACAGGAAATTTGCCAAAGGATAACACTGATAGAAGGTATAAGAACTATAGCTAACGAAGTCTTAGACAAAAGAAAAAAATACTAAAGGAAACGGTTTAAGGATGTGGAATGAAGAAATTGGAAACGCAGTAAGCGACGAGAAATTAGCTCATCTACAAGAGTTACAACAGCAAACGGAAGAAACAAAAGAGATATACAGAGAAAAACGAAATGAAGCGAAACTTATTTTAAGCCAATCTTATCAAGAGTCTTGGGATAAATGTACAAGCATCATTTAAGGTGATGTACATGAGCGACCTATGGATGGCCTATAAGGTGAGGAAAGAGATGTAGCAAATACAAAAGTAACCGAAGAAGAACAATGGATACAACTGTATGGATATCTGTGGCCAATAACTCTCTGGAAAAAGAGGAAGAAGCCGATGAGCCTATTTATGCAAATGTAGATTCCACTATCTTGAGAGGATTTAGAAATAGCATTGAAAGAAATGAGCCATATGGACGATACAGGAGAAGGTGGGAAAAATGCAAAATTATGGAGATATTGAGGCCCAATACTGAATCAGAGTTTACGAATCTAAGTAACAGACTTTGGAATGGATACAGGATTCCAAGACCCTGGTCCCATGTCTAAGTTATGTCTACATTGAAAAAAAGTGTTTGAAACATGTGTGAAAATTGTAGGCTCTAACTACCCTACCACAACAAAGGTCAAAATTTAATAACGATTGTGGTGTTGCTCACGCTGCTAAATACTGCATTTTCGGGCAACAACTAAGTTATTATGTGGTAGGTGTCATTATAACACAGTTAATAAAGTCATTTCATGTAATAATGAATAAACTAGGAACTCATATTTTCGTGTTTCCAACGCTGGTCTCGTTGTAAAATCATGGCTCAATCGTCGAAAATCTAGGTGGTGATGATTCCAAGCGCGGATGCGAAGAGGCCTAGGTTTTATTCTGCTATATTCAAAAGTTTCGTAGATGCGTTTCACAAACTATTCTTGAAGATTAAACCTTTCAAAGTTAGCACAATAGTGATGTAAAAAAAATAATCATCACTCCGAATTTAAGTTACACTTCCTTTTAATTGATTTTATTGCAATATCACGTAACACACAAAACATCACTTCACAGTACAAAACATACTTGAAAACATCTTCCTCATTGTTAAAGTTCACATTTTATAAACTGGCTACAATATGTGTCTTTCCAACATGACGTCCAAGACTTTCCCAAGGTCCGACACTCTAACAACTAACTAATAATCGCTTACGCGCTCAAGAATCAGAGTTACAAGTACGTCAAAGATCATAGTGACAAAAGAAAGAGTACACATAAGAATAATATCATTGAAATATGAACATATCGATGTATCACAAATGGAATCAACTCTGAATGTTGTCTCAGAAATATGTTAAGTAGTTAACAGATATACAGTAGAATATTACTGGTATCGAGAGGTTCAGGTGAGGTGCCGTAATGGTTACGTAATTCAAGTACCATTACAAGGTGAATAAGTGTTTTCGATAAAGCGTATGAGTACGAAGCATCACAGATATTGTATTAGAAGAAAAAAACGGCTTTAGAATGAGAAGATCCTGTAGACGGGCAACTTTCACAGTTAAATAGGTAACAGAAAAAAGAAAGGAATATAACCTTGAAATTCACGACTCTGATTAAACACGAATAAACCTTCGACCGAGTACGCAGGAAAAAAATAAAGGATAACATGCCTCGAAGAGGATGTCTGAATTACATAACTAAAGTATAAAGATACAGCAATTAGCATACATGTCGTAAACGGAAGGTGTAGTAATAAAAAACTACATATAAACCAAGGTGGACGGCAAGTTGAAGTTCGCTTCTTATTTTGGTTAAAATTTGTGTAGATGCTTTGATTAGAGAATGGACGTATATAAGTAAAGAAGACCTTTATGTTGCACCTAATTTTACGCTTAAGCCGATGCTATTTATTGATGATCAGACTATTATGTATAAAAATGTAGATCAGCTGGCAAGGGCAGTGTATATGTTACAGAAGTACTTTTAAAATTTCCACAAATAAAACAAAAACACTGGCCTTGAAAGGCAAATTTACTGTTAGAACCAAAATTTTAATCAGTTGTACCACACGAGTATTAGAACAAGTAACGGATTTTAATTACTTAGGAACACATGTCAGTTATAAATATGAAACGCGGTACAATAAATAGAAGCCTAAAAATTAAAACCAGAAAATAAACACTAATGACGTTCTACAAATTCACGGCTCTGCCCGCTTTTCCCTGTCGGTCTGAACTATAGTCATTGACAAAAGGTGATAAAAACAAGATAGAGGCTACTGAAATGAGATTCTTAAGAATGGTAAGAGGTTGTATCCTCTCAGATGGCATTCAGATGAAAAAAGGAATAAATTCTCTGGAAGTAAACATTTTAAACTATAGAAATGATTGGAGGCAGCACTTCGATAGAATTCCGAAGGAGAGGATGCCAACAAGACTCTTATACTATAGGTCTAGGGGTGGAAGATGAGGTGTCACCGCCAGACACCACACTTGCTAGGTGGTAGCCTTTAAATCGGCCGCGGTCCGTTAGTATACGTCGGACCCGTGTGTCGCCAATATCAGTGACTGCAGACCGAGCGCCGCCACACAGCAGGTCTAGAGAGACTTCCTAGCACTCGCCCCAGTTGGACAGCCGACTCTGCTAGCGATGGTTCACTGACAAATTACGCTCTCATTTGCCGGGACGATAGTTAGCATAACCTTCAGCTACGTCATTTGCTACGACCTAGCAAGGCGCCATTACCAGTTGCTATTGATGCTGTAAAACATGTACCGTCAAGAGCGATGTTCACCATTTATGGATTAAAGTTAAGTATTCCACAGCTACGTCCTTTTTTGCTAGTCTAATTTCCTTGACCTGTTCCAGACCTCACGCCAGCCTGCGTGAGCTAAAACGCGTGCCAATCGGTTTCCTCTCATAGTGGGTTGGCGCTCTTGCCAATCCACAACAGAAGACATACGGGAAAACTAAGGAAAAGACATTCAGTATATTTTGAAGCCGGAAGAGTCAGCACTGCCTAACTCTTGCAACGCAGGAGAAGTAGCAAACAAATAATTCATATGCAGGTTTACCTTTTCCCTTTTCAGTTTATTTTCTAAGATAAGTCAGTAGTGCCTCGTATGTTCCTGCATTTATACGGAGCCATACCGATATTCCTAGACGTAAGTTTCTACCAGTTTTTTCATTCTCGTATTGGTAATTCGTGTTACTATTTTGCAAACATGACTGATATTTCAGTAATAGTCAAACCTGTCATCACTTACCCTCTTTCGTACTGGCGTTTATTATATTAGTCTTGAAGAGTGGGAGTATTTCTCTTGTCTCATACGGCTTGCATGCCGAATAGAAAAGTTGTTTCTCCCCAAGATCTCCATAATCACCTATAATACAGGTACCATGTTTCAATTTAACTCCCTCACTGCTATGTTTTGAAAGTCATCTGACCATCATTCTCTTTCTGTTCTTTATGTAAACTGAAGGTGGATGAGGGGGAAAGGAATAGAAAGGGAAGGAACTAATAATGTGAGCTGCATCGTGGCTTTATGCGGAATGAGTGGCGATGGCGGAAAATGTGTGCCGAACCAGAGCTCGAGCCCGGGATTTCCTTCCCCCACTCACCACCGCTCATTCCACATAAAGTCCCAGTGCAGCTAATGCCATTAGTTCCTTCCGTTTTCTTTCGTTTCACCACCTTCCACCTTCAAATTAAATAATTCGGTCACAATTGAGGATTCCGCGTGGTGTCTGTTCTTTCGGACGTAGTTATTTAGCTGTTGCACATTTAATCAAGATCGAAAATTCCCCGATAACTTTTTCTTACGCTGAATTCTTTATTTAATGTATTTCTTTTATAGCAGTTACGTTTCTTACCTTTCGTCGACGTTTACATCACCTTCAAAATTACAATACCCAACAATTTCCACTGAATTCTTTATTTAATATGTTTCGTTATAGCCGTTTCATTTCTTACCTTTCGTCAACATTTACCTCAGTTTCGACAATCACAATATTCAATATGACTTCGGGACATTCAAAGTTTTATCAACAACTCCCTTCCTGCCACGTTCCCCTCTTGTCCTTCGGCACCTACCACGTATCTCCTCGGAAAAAAACTCGCGCTCGGTTTGAGAAACTAACATTGGCGGCACGACAATTCCCAACGAATCTACGTCCCCCAAGGAACTTGACAGCCCGGTCGATATCGTAAGGCTCGTGTAAAACAAGGTGGCACCTGCGCTGAGAAGCATTCTCGTCCTGAGTGCTGGGCCGTTCCGCATCATTACTTCCAAGAGGCGTCCGCAACTGTTGACTGTTGGCTGGCGACCTTCGCACTGGGTCTCTCTTGCTGTATACCATGGCAATGCAGGGAAAAAAGTAGGCAGGTATTGCATTATGCACTGCCGTTGAATTTACATCGGATGAAGCAAACAAGAAAGAGACAATCTCACTAAAAAGTGTACCCGATGAGAAAATTTTATATTATATAATAGGGACGAACAGATTGCCATGGAACTGCACAGATAATTCTTCCCAAGTGACACATGTTCTTTTACTTTGTCACCATCACGGCAAGCGACACTGTTTGCTATGCTCTAATAAACAGAAAAAAACGACGCACCACGAAGAAGTTATGCAGACTGATATTCATACAGGTATCGACGGGAAATGCAATATTGTAAATTTTGGCGGTTGATGGATGAAAGTGTTGAAAGTGTCAAGCTGCAACTCAACACCACCTCGCAGCTGGCAAGGTTACTAAGCAGGTGTCATATCGATGCCAGGCATAAAGTCTTTGTGGATTTCATTCCGAGTATTCAACTGCACAGGAACTATGCCTCGCGCACAGGAGCGTGAATAATATACGCAGAAGTCAGCGTTGGAGAGAGGACGTTTCGGTGGGCTGAAAGAAGCCGGGTGGAGAAATAGGGATATCAGACGACATTTGAATAGGAGCAGTGTCACTATTCGACCATGTTCGCTGGAGTGGGTGAATCATGGCCGAACACAGCGTCGAGAAGAAATCGATCGACGTAGAGAGACGACAGAACGTGACGACCGAGCAATCGTTAGAGAGGCACTCAGAGCTCCGGATTTATCATTATAATCGGTCCGACGTGCAACTGGTGCTTCAGTGATCACATTTACCATTAACAGGCGGCTCACAGAAAGGGGGCTGAGCTCACTGAGTTCCTTGCACCGGCTACCATTGACGTCTGTACGCCAACAAGATCGTTTGCAGTGGTGTCGGGCACATTCGACCTGGAATCTCATTGACTGAGTCTTCACTGTTGAGTTACACTTCGAATTGACGCCTGATGGCCAGCGAGGAAGTGGCTTCGAGAAACCTCGGACAGTGGTCATATACTAATGAGAATATTGTCTGCCATACTTCCCGACAACCAGGTGGGATGGTCTAGGGCGCCTTTTCATTTCATAGCAGAACGACTTCGCATGTCATCCGAGTCACCCATAGAGTACAGCTGTACGCAGACGATATTCTACCCCCGTTTTGATGCCATTCAAGGGAAGCTAACGTGGGCTCACATCTCAACAAGAAGGCGAGAGTTTCTAATGCTTGTCTTCGTGCTTGCCAAACCCTACCTCGGCCAGCAACATCGCCCGGCCACGTTCGGAGAATTATGGGCAGCGGCTTCGAACCAGTTTGGGATTTCGGCGATCCAACGTGCCCGTTGGTACGATACCTCCCAGGACGACATCCAAAAACTCTATCAATCAATGAGAAGCCTAATAACTGCTTGCATGATGGTCAAAGGTGGACCAACGCGTTATTGAGTTCCTCAGTTTGTAAACTCTTTGTCTTGAACAAATCATCCAGTATTTCCGAAACTGTATCATTTGTTTGTTTGCACATGTACATTACATCTACTGCTTTTCGCGTATTCCTGATAATTGCTCCATAGTGCACCGAAATTTTAAAGAGCGCATTTCCCCCACTTTTTATGAGACATTCTTCTGCCATCACGTTGCCTGACTTGTTTTGCTTTGTTTAATCCTTTTTTCATGCTATCATTTCTTCTTCGGTTCTCTGGTGATAAACTTTTGACTTTGAACGTCTATATTATTCGAATTATTTGTTCTATTGCCATGCTCTGTTAATACGACAGTTTGCAGACTACATAGCTGCAGCTTACAAACTATGTGAGATTTGCGTCTGTGCGTAGGCTTCAGTTGGCGAACTGCGTCTCTCTTACGATGTGATGGCCGTTCACAATGGAGCCAACATCAAAGCTGTTGTCGCTCTCCTACTAAGCTGCCTGCACATGTAGGCCCTTAGTTATCTTGTGCACGCACTACCTATTCACCTAGCGACTCCTCCTTCGCAATTCTGCATTATCTCTTGAACTTATTTTTAATTATTTATATTCCCTTGCATCTAGCCATTCCTGCTTCGCGATTTTGAATTTTCTGTCAGTCGCATTTTTACTTGTTTATATTCCCTTCTGTCTGCTTCTTTATTTCATTGTGCTCGGAGCCATTTGAACCAACCTATCTCGGTGGAAATTTTCGGCGAGGTTGGTGTTGCTGTAACTGACCATGCAGCACGTGCCCTGGGCAGTGGTGCCGCTCGTGCACTGAACATCGCTTGGTCAACAATACGGTACGAGGCACATTTTTCACTGCAGGACTCAGTGAATACACAGATCTGCCGAATTTTCGGTACTGTTAAACCACTTGTTGTCCACGAAAAGCCACTGCAATCGCCTTATGTGACTTAGTGGTGAGTATTTGCCTTTATTCATCTTTATTCCCTGTCCGTTCTTCTTTGAAGGGGATTCAACCAGAGAGCCTGTCAGTTTACATAGACGTCTGCCCGTTATCGACACCTTGTATAGCAAGCGAGTCCAGCTTTGGAAGAGTGCAACTCTGCGCAACCCACTGTTTTAATGCAAGATGAGGCTACACCTCAGATTTGCTCAGTGAAAGATCAGGTTAACGCAATCTCCCACGAATGTGTTATCTCCGGAGGTATTCCAGATGCATGGCCTGCAAGATCACCTGAGCTCAATCTGAATCTGAATCCATGTGACTTTTGGCTCTAAGGATATCTAAAAGAACGCGTTCACAGCGACGTGTTCTATCTCAACCTGATCTGACGGCCAGTAAATAAGAATACGTTGCTCAGATTCCACCGTAACTGCTGCGAGCAACTGTTGATCACATCGCTTTACTAATGCAGCATCACATCGACGTCTCCGGTGCGCGTACTGAACAAATGTTTAAGCGGCGGTTTATAATACAATCTACGTTATGGCTTCCTCATTTGTTTCACCCTTTCTGCCCATTTTCAGTTCCTAATCCATTACCATGGAAACATTTTTATACGTCTTTCTTGCAGTTGGAGCACCAGGTTTGCGGCTGGTGCCAAAATTAGAACCAGTATTTTTCCAGGATAAATCGTTTCCGCATTAACGCATTGGAATATCTACCAATTTTCGTTGCCATACGATAATTACAGATCCCGCTGGACCTCTATGAGCAGTTGCACAGTAATTATAACCACTCGATACAATCTTTGCTTTGCAGTGTTTACTGGAGGCTCCAGATTATCTGATAAAATGGAGCAAGCCTTTATCTGAACTTGAACATTTTGACTGGATAGTGTTGAAGGCTTTACCTGATTGGAAAAAAGTTGAATGTACACTGAAGTGGATGCAAGAAAACACAACTTGCAAAGTGGATGAGAGTTTGCTATTTGACCAGATAGCTGAAACTGAAATGTTTTCTTACACAGGAAGATAACCGGAATTTGGAGATGATGCCTCATAAAAAGTGGGTTAAATTTTTTGAGGATTGTGTTTCTAAAGAGCAGTATTCAGAACTGCTTGCTATTGTGCAGTACTATATCTCCATTCCAGGGCATAATGCCAATGTGGAGATAGTGTTTTCCCTAGTGAATGCACAGTGGACAGAAGAAAGAAACAGGCTAGCTTTAACGTAAGTCAGTGCAATGCTCCAAATCCAATATAACATGAAAAACACAAATTGCACATATTTTCATATACTGATTCAGAATCGGAGCAAGTTTCTTTCTTCTGTCCAGGGTTCAGAGAAATCTGCTATACAGCAGAAAGTGAAAGATATATATATCAATTGTAGCACCATGATTGTGTGGATGTTAATAATTTGTGTTCAGTGGTTTAATTAAAAAGTTTTTGAATGTCAATTGCAATTAATTTTCTTCATCATTGACCACTCCTTTATAGACACCATTAATGCTTGGATTAATTTTCCTTGTTAATTACAACTTCTTTGCTGACAGAATTACTGTTTGAATTATGGTAATTATGAAGATTTGGCTGACGTGCAGAAAGGTGAAAGGACATTGTGTGAGTGCAGGTTTCAACCACATCTTCATAATTACCACTGTAAAGTAATGATGAAGATTCAACTGAAATACAAACCAATGGTCACTAGCACAATATATCGGTCCGTGTTACAACCATATCTTCATAATCACCGAATTTTGTCCTTGATTTGCGTCCTTGGATTATGGCAACCGTAACTGGAGCGGTCCATTAACGACAGTAGCATATTCCTAGATTCTTCGGTAAATACTTGTTCCTAACCTTTGTCCGTAGTCTTCTGTGTCGAAGCTTGGGTCTGTCTTCAGTATAGATATCATACACCACCGTACTGTTACGTACACACTTGTACATTACACAGGTAATCCTCTGCCATACATTCTCTATATTTAGCTTTTCTCAAGAAGGGAGAGTAAAAGAAATAAGATTCAGTCAGATGTTTCTGTCGTATTATATACAGCTTGCATAACTGAAAAATACACATATCAGTACGATAATTTTTCTTTTTGCTCAAATTAAAAGATCTTGCCAGTCTACACGGCGTGTCCCAGATCTTTAGAGTCAAAATCATTCCTGTGGCACAAAACACTAAGCAGGTTTTGTCTACAGAACCGCTGATCTAGCCAATTTTGACTTCCAAAATACAATTTGGCCCAGTTACGTAGCAAACCATTGTCCTGACGTATAGATAGTTAGACTGGCGAGTTTTTTTGAACAGAACTGAGTACGTCGTTCATAATGACAAGGCTTCGACAGAAGTAAAGGTAGTGACCGTCGTATCTCGAGGTACTGTGGTACGATCGCTGCTGTCAAGATTTATGTATACCACCGAGCAAATAACTTCCTAACCCCAGGAGGCGGTTCGCAGACGATGCAAGTCAAAGAGGAGACACGTTAGAAACTTCTCCAGAAATCCAGGTGGACGTGCAGTTAACTAGTGTCTGTGACAAGTATTGACAGATGGCCGAAATATAAATACATATAATGAAGTACTCTTAACTAGACAAAGGAATCAGATATCTTCATGCTCAAATGTGTTGGCTTTCCGCATCAAATTCTTTCAAAAATCCACATGCACACCACTCGCCATTCTTCTCTTGCCTTCCAAAGTTTATCAGTTCTGATAGGTTGTGTTGCCCGGACGTGTGCAGTATTATCTCTGTGTAGCCGCACATGGAATATGCTGTGGGAACCGTGTGTTGAAGCAAAAAAATTTAGTGTGAGACAACGTGGTAGCAAAAGCAAGTGACTTAGCTTTCATGTTGCGGGCTACTCTGCTGCTAGTTTCCGAGTAGATCACGCAGATCTGCGTTGTAACATCCCGCTTCATATATTTGGTGAGTCCACTGCATGATTTTTGCTTAATCTGTGCGTTTTACATGTGTCACTTTCATTTCTTGGAGATTTTATAGCCTTTGGGTAATGCTTATATACATTAAATTATATATTTCTTCAAATTCTACTGACAATCGTCATTCCTTTGTGAGCAGCTTAGAACGACATGCTTACGTGGAAAGCGATGTCCAGTTTTCTTTAACACAGCCGCGAACTCTTGGAACACTCAAACTCTCTCTCTCTCTCTCTCTCTCTCTCTCTCTCTGTGCCTCTGTATTACACTCCTGGAAATTGAAATAAGAACACCGTGAATTCATTGTCCCAGGAAGGGGAAACTTTATTGACACATGCCTGGGGTCAGATACATCACATGATCACACTGACAGAACCACAGGCACATAGACACAGGCAACAGAGCATGCACAATGTCGGCACTAGTACAGTGTATATCCACCTTTCGCAGCAATGCAGGCTGCTATTCTCCCATGGAGACGATCGTAGAAATGCTGGATGTAGTCCTGTGGAACGGCTTGCCATGCCATTTCCACCTGGCGCCTCAGTTGGACCAGCGTTCGTGCTGGACGTGCAGACCGCGTGAGACGACGCTTCATCCAGTCCCAAACATGCTCAATGGGGGACAGATCCGGAGATCTTGCTGGCCAGGGTAGTTGACTTACACCTTCTAGAGCACGTTGGGTGGCACGGGATACATGCGGACGTGCATTGTCCTGTTGGAACAGCAAGTTCCCTTGCCGGTCTAGGAATGGTAGAACGATGGGTTCGATGACGGTTTGGATGTACCATGCACTATTCAGTGTCCCCTCGACGATCACCAGTGGTGTACGGCCAGTGTAGGAGATCGCTCCCCACACCATGATGCCGGGTGTTGGCCCTGTGTGCCTCGGTCGTATGCAGTCCTGATTGTGGCGCTCACCTGCACGGCGCCAAACACGCATACGACCATCATTGGCACCAAGGCAGAAGCGACTCTCATCGCTGAAGACGACACGTCTCCATTCGTCCCTCCATTCACGCCTGTCGCGACACCACTGGAGGCGGGCTGCACGATGTTGGGGCGTGAGCGAAAGACGGCTTAACGGTGTGCGGGACCGTAGCCCAGCTTCATGGAGACGGTTGCGAATGGTCCTCGCCGATACCCCAGGAGCAACAGTGTCCCTAATTTGCTGGGAAGTGGCGGTGCGGTCCCCTACGGCACTGCGTAGGATCCTACGGTCTTGGCGTGCATCCGTGCGTCGCTGCGGTCCGGTCCCAGGTCGACGGGCACGTGCACCTTCCGCCGACCACTGGCGACAACATCGATGTACTGTGGAGACCTCACGCCCCACGTGTTGAGCAATTCGGCGGTACGTCCACCCGGCCTCCCGCATGCCCACTGTACGCCCTCGCTCAAAGTCCGTCAACTACACATACGGTTCATGTCCACGCTGTCGCGGCATGCTACCAGTGTTAAAGACTGCGATGGAGCTCCGTATGCCACGGCAAACTGGCTGACACTGACGGCGGCGGTGCACAAGTGCTGCGCAGCTAGCGCCATTCGACGGCCAACACCGCGGTTCCTGGTGTGTCCGCTGTGCCGTGCGTGTGATCATTGCTTGTACAGCCCTCTCGCAGTGTCCCGAGCAAGTATGGTGGGTCTGACACACCGGTGTCAATGTGTTCTTTTTTCCATTTCCAGGAGTGTATTTTTGAGTCTTGTTAAATAACTACGCTACAGATGATTATTGTGTGGTATCTGAGACGAATTTATACGTTTGCTCTAGTACTAGGTTCCCTGAGGGCCCTTCGTCCAGTTTAATGGTTTTGCTTCTGTAAGAAATGTAGTTGCTTTCCTTCGCCATACACTCTTCTGCTCTTTTTCGTATATTTACAGAAATCAGTATGTCCACATAATTCAGTTTGCTGACATATGCAGTTCGGAGCGGTAACGTCTTCAGACCATGTTCTCTACATAAGTTCCGCCATTGTATGTTAGGATTTGAAACGTTTGCCCTTGGTGCTTGGTTCCAGATCGTACAACGGCAAATACATTTCACTTGCACGATTTACGTCTACAGCGTGAGATTCATTGGGCTTCCGTTATTTAATGCTACAGTATTCCTAATTAAAACTTGCTGATCTGTTTCTTTCAGAGACTTTTCAAAGAAATCTCCGTTGCTTCCTCATCAGATAGTTTTATCAGAGAATCATGCCTGAAAATTGGCTGAAAATCAGGGCGAAACTTGGTGAAGTAGTCCACGGGTAAACAATCGGATGTCATTATCAACGGGTACGATGTTTGGGTAAGAGGCTATGTTGTCATCAGGTTGGCTGAAGAAGCGGTTCCTTAGGGTCCAGCGTGGCGCTTTCATCTCTTCCACCTGCCTCTAATTTGCCGCTCTGTCCACCGTCGGGTCCCAGCATATCTTCCCCCACTCCTCCCGCCGATACGTTTCTCCATCCTCGGTTTAAAGCAGACACGCGTGCTGGCGCCACCTGTGCTGCTGCTCTCCCTGTTCCTGAAGTCAGTTCGTTGTGTGATATGTCCTTGCTTTTCTTATTCGGACTAAATACGACTGCCCAGGCCTTACTAAGGCTCTAACCGCTATCACGACTGACCAGCGATTACCTTTCTGCAGTCTCGGTAGATTCCTTAACGACACAGTCCCTGAAGTTAGACATCTGTGTCAGAATTGTAATATGGTCGTACTCTGTTCCGTATAATACCGATAGACCGCATACCACAATTCTGACTTGTAAGGCTGGTGCAATATGGTGTGTCATTGGTGTTCTTGGTAACTCTTTTCGACGATACGCACCGTCTCAACCACATACGTCTTGCCACATTGGCAGGGTATCTGACAGACTCAGGAGCGACTGGAAAAAAAGCGTAGGTGACTCATGTATATAAGTACGGACCTGCAAAATTACAGAGCGATATCCCTAACATCCTTTTGTTGCAGAATTCTTGAACGTATTATGAGTACAAATACACTAAATTTCCTTCAGAGCGAAAAGCTTATTTTCACGAATCAGCGCAGTTCTAGAAACCATCGTTCACGCGAATCTAAGCTTGCTCTTTTCTACATGAGGCACTGGATTCTGCTGATGATGGGCAACTGGCAGTTTCTATGTTTCTAGATTTTCGAAAAGCATTTTACACGGTTTATAACACTACCGGCTACTACTATATTAGCAATACACCGATAATGTTATTCCTGAAAAAGGATACTTATTTGACTTTGGTTGTGGGTAATAGAAAGGTATCGGACTATTTTTGTCTCAGTAAATATTTCTATAGAATGGAAGGAGAAGCAGAACAAACGAAAATCGAACAAAGTTTCTGTTAGTAATCAAGTGAACTGTAATTAAGTGAAAGGAAACTGTCGTTAGCCGAATTGTGTATGGTCCATAGTGAAACTTAACTATTGCGATTCACTTTGACTGATACTGAAATTCTGGTTTGCTGACAAGATAAAAAACAGTGGGGCAATTTAGCAAGTAATGTACCAGTGATTTGACATGAACTACACAGGAGGAGTATTAATAATTCAGGCAACAAGTGACTCTCAATAATACTTGCTACCTGTACATTAGAGATTGGAGGTAATGATCATTATAGGTAAATAATTACTAATGTTGGAGCACGACAAACTTGGACAAGGGGCTCTTTTTCAGTTTACTACCATAGAAATAGTTACAAGGTAATTGTATTTTTTTACTGATTATTATTTTTATTCTCAAGGAACATTGATTCCCTTGTACTACATAGCTCACATCGGACATGTGATCATTGAGCCTAGTACAGTCTGAATAGTTGTAGCTATTAGCTTACTATAGTACACATATGTTATATGAATGAAAGTTGTATTTCTTGAGTACTGTTACTGCAACAAGAAATTTAAATGTGGCTCAACTATTAGCATGGGGACCCAGAAACCAGTCTATTATTAGACCCAGATCTAGGTTGTACATTTTACTCTCAACACAATATTAGAAACACAATAAGCTATATGACACATCAAATAATGAACACTATTATCTTAATAAGAAGAATCTTTAAACTGAATACTTGAAACCTTCTCTTCGTAATTGTACTTTGATGAAACTTTAATTGTTCTTTGTTGAAAATTATGTGGCGTTTTTCAAAACTTATATTCAGTAAATAATTATGTACTACCATTGAAATAGTTATAAAGTATCTTCTTTCCTGATTATTATTTGTACTGACAAGGAAAAATCACTTCCTTATACTGTTTATCTGAGATAGGACATGTGATGAGGGAACCTAGTACATTGTGAATAGTTACAGCTATTTGCTTACTATAGTACACAGAAGTTACAAGATTGAAAGTTGTACTTACTGAATACTGTTAATATAATATGAAATTTAAATCTACCACAACTATTAGCATGGGGACACAGAAACTGGTCTATTATTACACTCAGATCTAGGCCGAAAATTTTGGTCGCAACACAATACTAAAAACACTGTTAACTGTGTAAATGCGAAATAATAAACACAGTTATCTTAATAAGAAGAATCTTTAATCTGTAAACTTTAAATCTTGTCTTAGAGATTGTAATTTGATGAAACTTTAACTGTCATTTTATGAAAATTACGTGGAGAATTTCAGAACTTATGTTCAATAAGTAATGATATACTTTATAACTACATAAATTTCATTAACTTTTGTTATGGAAGATAGCTGCAATTCAGTTCAGTAAAATAGGATACTCGGAATTATCGTAGGGCTTGGGATAGGATCCTATCTAGATAACGGACTAAGAATAAAATACGGTGGCTCAACATAAAGTTTACGGAACACACTTATTATTGAAAAAGAAACCTCATAATTGGTCCATGCAATTATACAGTATTCAACTGTTAATTTGAGATGAAAGTGGTATCAGTATCGATCTCCTCTGTTATTCAAATAGGCGGCAAAACTACCCATAGCTCTTCCTTTGTCATGGGCTCTGAAAGTTCTCTTCTTAGTGTCGAATTCTAGTAGTACAGATCTAACCAAAGTATGCCATGAATAATAAGCCAAATTACTTCCACATCCGAGGCTATATTATACAGTCTTGCGATTCTCGCCTCTTTCAGTTCACAAGATGCTCACATTTTGCCTGCTAGCACCGAGTTACTCATGCCACACAAGAGCCTTGCAGTTCGACCGCGAGAGCCATCTCTTCTCTTCCCGCCTAGCCAGTTCCATTGCAAAGGGACTTCCCTCCAAGTTTTACATGATTAAAAATCTACTTTCCCTATGCATGAACCAGTATTACAGTTAAAATTTTAACATTTACATTATCTTACAGTATATTAATTTGGAAGCTATACCCATAGATTAATTACAATTATATAAATTATCATAAATAATGAATAAAGCATTTACATGAATGTTACATCAAAGAGCATGGTTATCCAGAAGTGATATTAAGTTAAAACAGACAAGGAAGTTACATAAGACCATTATACTCGTAGGTAGTGTTGCATATGCCCCAGGTTTCAGTGATGTTTACTATTAGGAATACATCAGTGAAACACTCATTGCGTCTCATACAGTGTTGGGTGAAGAAAAGACATATTTTCAAACACATCACAACAGAATTCACTTTACGTAAATAGCATTATAAAGACAAAGATCATAATTTCATCTCATTAACGCAAGAGAGACATTATTTGCATTTAACATTAGATTTCACCATGGAGATAACATTGGGTACACCCACATGAGAATAACACATAAATAAGAGAACACAAAACCACATAAATACAAGGGAGAAAATGAGATACAAGCTTTTATATATACATTATTTGAAATTTGCTCGGTGTTTATAGGTGTTTACAACTAACTTTAAGCATTTCATTTAGTTTGCCTTAAAAGAAATATTGACTTTTAAATTTTTTATCATTTTCTAAATATTACTGAAGATTTTAATATCAGTTTATGTACAGGAATAATAATGAGTAATAATTATTACTTTCAGACATAAGTGTTTTTTGCCTGCGGTCATTTTTGTGCAGTTCAATAAAATAACAAATCACTATTTACAATAAACATAGACTTCCTCACTTTCAGGCAGACCACTCCACCATCTTTGTGTACAAATCCTGTTATACCAAGGGAACATTTGGCTGCCCACTGAGATTTTGGCACACAGTTTGAAACACCCATTCCTTCCGTACGCACATTTCACATAACTGTCGGCCATTATACCAAGCTGCAGCTCGTTATAGAGTACAGCCTTTTAGCACGTCATTTTACTTTTTTGGAAAGTAGATTTCATTCTATACACAGAATATGAAACTTACAGACATATATTAGCAAAACGATAACAGTAAATCTTGACAACACTATAACATACGTTGCAAAACACAGCGCATATTATTCATGACCTGTTTCGAAACAGTTCTCATTTTATTTTGTTCTGTGGAAATAAGGTTTCAAGTCCACTATATTACGAACACCTACGATACTTCTTTCATTTTGGGTACACCAGTTTGGTATGCGTTAGTGTGAGGAGTTACTTGCACTTCAAATGGGCCATTGTAAATATATTTAAATTTGGAAATTTCATGGTTTAGTTCTCTAGATTTTTCATGGATTTTGACGAGAACAAAACCGCCAGTATTGAACGTGGTAATTTTGAGGGTTTTTATCATGCCTCCGAGACATGGCTTCCGCTTTTTGCTTCATTCTTCCCCTCACTAATTCCTTTTCTCTGTCCATTCTCAAGTCTAAACGTGGTGGGAATTCCAAGGTCTTTCTATTACTAGTTTACTTTTACTATTTAGTAAGATTTCTTCATGTGTAAAGATTGTAAATTCATTGTGTATGGCACTCATGACAACTTCAAATTTCGACATAAATCGACCCCACACACTATGATTGTGGTGGCAATAATCTATCTAGCTCAAGCACACAGCGTTCAACCGGACTACTTGCTGCGTGGTAGGCCGAAATATATTTTATATGGCCATTGTGTTGATCCATACCCCCTTTTCAAATCTTTGAAATAAACAGAGGCCCGTCATCTGATAACATTGATTTAGATGATATAGATTTTCCTGTCGTATTGAAATATTCCACCATCCCACTGAATTCTGCTTCAGCTGTTGTCTTCTTGACAGGAAAAGTTTTACACATTTTGAAAACACTTCTAATACCACTAAAATACATGTACAATTTCCTGCAGTTTTCGAAAGGGAGCCGTAAAAATCCACGGATAGTAAGTCCTATCTTCCGTCATGTTGTTTTGAATAGGACCTTGATTCGTTCGATTCGCTGCCTTCGCTTATTCGTAAATGTCGCATGACTTCATGCGGTTATTTACTCTCATGGTCACATTACTGATTATTGCTATGACTCTTGAATGCTTCTCTACTCATTTTTTTGGTCCACAGTGTCCTAATGCAAGGTGAAATTAGTCTATTACCACAGTGTCGAAGTGAGACGGCCAACATACTTTCCAATCCTCCCTATTCCGACTTTTTCGTGTATACAAAACGCTATTAAATATCTTGTAATATTTGGCAATTTGGGAATAATTTACACTGTCAAAATTGACTTTTAGTGATTTCCAAGCTTTATCTTCACTTTGGTAATGCGTCATCATTTTAAAAATTTGTTCAGTTTTTCCTTTCCCCAGTCACTTGATTAATGATCTTCATTTGGTAAGTACCGTTTAATTACTTTGTTTTGGCACACAGTTTAGATCTTCTGATAATCTAGATAAGGCATCTGCTACGTAACTGTCAGTCCGTTTGGCATAACAAATTTCATAAGCGAGCCGTTGAAGGCATACTGCCCACAGTGTTAATGTGCAGGTTAATAGATGCCAATATTTCAGAAATGTCAGAGCCTTATGTTCGTACATATAGCTACTTTACATCCCAATAAATAATTTCGGAATTTTTTCAGACGCCATACGATTGCTAAGTCTTTCTTTCCTGATATCGTGTAATTCCGTTCGTAGTTAGTTAAAGTCGTAATTGTGAACGCTATTGTTTGGTGACATGATTCTTCTTCACTAATGGTTCCTTGGAAACCCGATTCCATATGCACTGCTCTCTGCATACATGTGAAAGGCTTCTGTTAATACAGTATGGTGTAAAACATTGTTTCTCATTAGCCCACATTTAATTTTTCGAAGTCATCCTGACATTCCCTAGTCCAAATAAAAGCACTTTTCTTTCGAAGTAGGTTGTTTAAATGGGGACTGTTAAATACTTTATCCTTAGAAAACTTGCAATAAAATCCACAAAGATCAAGGAAAGCTTTAAGTTGGTTTTTGTTCTTGGGTGGACGGTATTTTTTAATAGCATTAATTTTTCCGAGTCCTTGCGAATCCCAAGATTGTTAATGATATGTCCCATGAATTTTATTTGTCTTTAAAAAAATCACATTTTTTCAATTTTAGTGTCATCCTTTCAGCTTGAAGAGCGTGCATTGTCAATCCAGCACTTAGTTCTCATCGTAGTACTGATTCTGAAGCTCTGATAAATACCGAAACAGATTGTTAAGCCGAGAAGGGACAACTTTACACCGGTAAAACTTTCCTGCAAATAAAAATGCTATATATTTGCGAGATTCTGCATTCAGCGAAATCTTCAAGTACCCAGACGTGAAGCCAAAAAAGGAAATTTTTGTAACATCTCATCTAAATTTTCAGGTTGGTCTACTTCCCCAATCGCCACTCGCTCGCCCTCATCTTTCTTATTTACAATAAGCGAATACTATTATATTCACTGTTGCTTCGTTCAGTTACCGCCAAATCAACCATTTTACCTATTTCTGTCTGCATAATATTTTTCTTGGTCAAGGGAACCGAATAAGGTGCACGAAAAATAGCTAGTGTGCCAGGGTTTCGATACGGTAGTCAAAGTTCTTAACTAGCCCTGGTTTGTCCGAAAATACAGCCCAATTCATTCCTAATATACTGAACGGTTCAGATTTTTATTCTAGCGCAAGGTTCTGTAAGTTCTCAAAGATTTTGTTAATATCATCCACTTAAAGATCGCCATCAGTTAAGCTTTCAACATGGTTCATTTCAAAATCCTAGATAAACCTTCATTTTTCAGGATCAGTGTCTAACTTCAATGGCTCATATTTAGCGTCTTGTGAAATTTCAATTCCTGCAAACCCTACTTCCAAACTATTGGATTTGCTGTTAACTTTGACAGTTTCTTTATTATAGTCAATAAGTACTTATTCTTTATTCAACCAATCAATCCCCAAAATCACTTTAGCTTTGAAATCTGGAACGACCAGGAAGTCATCCTCGACTTCTTGTCCTTTACTTTTGAATTCTACCATTACTTGACTTTTTATTAGCTTACTGGTTTTACCACTAGGCTCTACGACTCTGACGACACACGCAGACATCTTTACTAATCCGAATTTGTCTGACATGTACTCAAAAAATGACCGTGATATGGACTGACTAAAAGTATTTCTAGCCTAATGTTTTAAATTTCAACAAGATTGATAGTTCTACTACGAGAGTTAGTTTTTCCCTCCATGGTCGACGATAAGGTCATTCCAAGACATTATTTACCTGCAAATAACATATGTCTAAGAGTTGTTTCGTTTTGCGATTGCAAAGTATTTTATGACTTGAATTCGTTGTTGGCTAGGTACTGTGTTATCCGGAGGGACTTTCTTCCATAGTTCTGTGTTTACCTGTGGTTCTTGTATTGAAACTGCTTCATTTGTTGGCACCAAATAACATTTCGTCACGTATTCCTCCATTTATATTACTTCAATATATTCATCATCTGAACTGACGTCTATATCAAACCATTCTAAGTCACTTTTCTTATTAAGATATTGGTTACTTCATATGACCTTTGGTCGGGCCTTAAATACTCAGGGACCCCTTCTTTTCTTTTTTTTTTTGAGTTAGTAGTTCCTTTTCTGCCACAGCAGGTTCTTCATCTGAGATGCCGTCTGCTCGAAATCTACCTTTAATTCGTATTTTGTGTAGTAATCATGACTTTCAATAATTCGTAAAGAATCGTCAGTACCTACTTCTTCCGGCCTACTGATAAGTTTGTTCTGCTGGCGATTCGTTAGTCAAGAATACTTCGTCAGCAACGCTGAGGATTTCATCTTTTTCCACTCCCCTCTATCTCGACATTCCTTTTTCTCCTTTCACTGTCACCTAACATTTTGGTTGTGTAATTCCTTTTGAAATCCTCGCACTCACATTGCTTTAGCCCTTGGTACAGATAATTCATCTGTTCACATCAAGTTGCAACCCCTGACATCTCATCTTCGGAAATTTTATGATTTAAAATGTTGTCGGCGTTTTCTTCATCGCGCACAATTAAGTTGACGTTCTCTGTTGATACGGAGTCGTTATCTGCCGCAGTGGGTTCTTTGCATTGCACTATGACACCGCACTCTGCCCTGCTGCCATAACTACAGCTTCCACATGGACAGCTGAGTGATATGCTTTGTTCATTACTGCTGGAGGCTCTATCTGCCAGCATGTGTACCTTTCATCGCCTGCCTGATGTGACTAATTGCTGAGCACATTTGTCCCTTCCCTTGCAGCGGCTTGCGGTGCTTCGCTATCGCCCTCTCATGTACTAAATTCATTACGTCTATGCCGGGATTATTTCTTACATTTGGACCTTAAAAATACATCCATGTCAGTTTGACCCGCAACAAACGCGGTCTTCAGTTTTCCGCGTGGTTGCTGTCGTAGTAAAGTCACGGTGCGAATCCTCTACACCGTGCAACCGAAGTACATTTACGTCTGACCGAACTTTGCTGAACCATTTTAACATGATACCTATCGCCACCATTTTGTTCTTTGTCATTGTGATTAGCACTATTGTTATTTTTCTGGAGTTAATAACTATCATTTCGCCAATGATCTTCATTCTTTACTCTTTCCAGAAACGCAGAAAAGCTTCCAACGTATCTCTTCGAATCCTCTGGCAACTTTTTTCATAGCTCCCAAATAAACACAGATTCGGATCATCTACTTCTTAAGTGCGTCATCTTTCGGTACCAGGACTCACAGAAATCTTTCATAGAGTTTCTTTCTCCGTTATACGACCTGGCCATTATAAATTCTGCCGAAAACGTTCTTGCTTTTCTTTGTGATCAGTATTCCTCGGTAAACTTTATTTTGAATTCTTTAAACGTCATCTGATCAGTGTAAAAGTTTAGTCCCCATCATTTAGCATCATGTGCTAATGCACTGACAACTACGTCAAGCTTTTACTGATCTGTCAAATATTCAGGAAAAATCCTTCTGCAATTTTTCAGAAAATCCAATTGGTTCCGGCTGCTAGCCAGTATCTGTTTTGGTAGGATCAAATCGTTCTTAATTTTCTAATTGTTATGAAGCATCCTATCATTGACACAACTGGGCTTGGCTCTTATTTTCTTTTCAAGGTCGCAGATCTCGCCTTCAATTTATGAGGAGTTTCTGTTAGACTTCTGTTCGCAAATATTTACCTGATTACTAATTTCTTTTTCAGAACCAACCACTGTCTTTTTCAAAAGTGAGCAATCATTTCTAGATTCTTGAACAACGTTTCAAACCTAAGACCTCTCCGTACCCTTTCGTTACCATCGAAGTTTCTACTGTGTCTTGGATCTTTTTGATTTCTAAATCGAACCTTTCGTTCATATCACTGATCTGGCCCTGCATAGCAGGCACATTGGTAGCTATGGCATTTATTTCAAGTTTCCTGTTCTTGATCGCAGTACTCAAAACACCTACATTTTTGTCTCCTTTTTAAATATATTTACTGATCTTTATCCAATCAGTTCTCATTTGATTCCCAAGCTTACTATTGTGCTTTCAGCTGATTATTAAGGTTATTTTGTTTTGAATTGATCATCAAGACCACTAACTTGCGCATTAATTTGACTGTTAAATCTTCTACCTTGTGCTTTATTTTATGTAGATAAAGTTTTTAACTTACCTTTCATGATAAAACGTTTTTCACTGTCTTGCTCTACCGTATCTTCATGTTAGATTCTGCCTCATGTGTCTCGATCGGTTGTTTCTCTGTTCGTAGCGAATGAACACATTAACCGATTCAATCACATAACTACTATCTTCCACGTAATCTGTCTCATTTGTTCCATCCTTTAGTTCCTATTCTGTTTATGACGGATTCATCATCTGAATTTAACCACTGATGCTTCGCTTTGATCTACTACTGTATTTGTATCAATTTAATACTGAATATGAATTATAGTTCACTTTCTAAACTCCCTTAATATTTGCTGTTGTTTGCTTTACTGAATTTTCTGCAAGTTCCTACCGCTGGAGACCCGTGGTTGTAACACACTTGGTACATATGCTATGATCTGTATTTTACTCTGTAAAAAGCTAAAGAATTTCTTTTCACACGGCGCTACTTACAATACCACCAACTACTACTAAATTATCAGTAGGCTACACAGATAATGTTACTCTCTTGAAAGGGTACTTATTTAACCGCTGCCGCGTTTAATAAAAAGGTATTGGGCTAAGGAAATCGTCGCCATCCTAATTAGGCAGAGTTGGACCGAGTACTAGCATGGTTCATAATGAATGTTAGCTATTGGGACTGACTTTAATTGATACTGAATTCCTTTTTTGCCGATAAGATACAAGACAGTTACGCAGTTTAGCAAGTAATGTACCAGTGATTTGACATGAACTACACAGGAGGAGTATTAATACATTTAGGCAACAACCGACTCTCAGTAACATGGCTATCTGTACGTTAGAGTAGGAAGGTAATGATATTTATAGGTAAATGGCTACTAAAGGTGGAGCACTTCTAACTTGGACAAGGGGTTCTTTGGTCAGTTTACTATGACTGAAATAGTTAAAAAGTAATTGTATCTTTTGCTCTGATTATTATATGTGTTCTCAAGGAACATTCACTTCCTCATACCACTTGGCTCGGAAGGGACATGTGATACCAGAATCTAGCGTACTTTGAATAGTTGTAGGTATCAGCTTACTATAGTACACACATGTTATATGGATGATAGTTGTACTTCTTGAGTATTGTTACCGTAATATGAACTTCAAATCTGGCTCGACTCAGAAAGTAGTCTATCATTAGACTCATATCACGGCAGAACATTTTAGTCACAACACAATATTAGAAACAGTGTTAAGTTTATAACACATGAAATAATAAACCCTATTATCTCAATGAGAAGAATCTTTAAACTGAGTTACTTAAACCTTCTCTTCGTAATTATATTTTGGTGAAACATTAACTATCGTTTTAATAAAATTATGTTAGCTATTTAAGAATGGTGCTCAAGATTTAATTATGCACTTCAAAACTCCACAAAATTCTTTTACTTTTGTTAAGGAAGATAACTGCTTTCCAGTTCAGTAAAATAGGATACTCGGAATTGTCGTATGGCTACGGATAGGATCCTAGCTATTTAAACAGATCTTGTGACTTACGAGGACCTCCTGAGCTAGCTGCACTGCTGGAAGCACTTTGGAATTAACAAATGATTCATTTTACTGATTTCATGCGGTTGCTTAGAACCACCTTCCGCTCGATTGCCCCCGTCCAACATTACATGACCTCTGTCTTGTCTTGGTTTAGATGTCGTTGTTTCTTCACGTTCTCGCTTCACAGTCACATCACCAACACTCGACGTGGGCCTGTTTTTAAAGTTGGAAACGTCCCTCATGGACTTGTTACTCAGGTGACATCCAGTGACAACACAGTTGGTGTCACTGAGCTCTCTATACCGTCCCATTTGATGATGCAGCTAATCTACTGACAACACAATACTTCTCGCATACTGGTGTATCTGCCTGTCATCGTGTCGCGTGATCCATTCCTCATTATGTAGGTGTGTCTGTTGGCTTTCATTCAGATACTCTATAAGCAGAGTCATAAGACTAAAAGTGAAATCGCACTCTCTGAGTCATCTCACGCACCGGCCCGTAATGGTCGTGGATATCTGCTGGAGGTTTATCCTGGGGATTCTGTGCCTGAAGTCTAAGGACACTGAGACAGTGATGGCATTGGGAGGAAGACTGGGTCGAACTGGGAATGAAGCAAAGAGATATCATGAGAGAAGGTGTGGACAGAGATTCCTTGATCTGTTCGAGACGTACATATACTCATCGGATCGCCTCACATTGCAGTGGAATAGAAACTTGCTTTGTCTCCAAGGTCCATCTTACCTGGATAGTGCTTTAAACAGAGTGAGATGTGTAGTAACTCTTTAAACCTTTTCGCGTTCCTCGCATGCATGACGGCTAGTCTGATCAACATAGGGATGTGTCGTAATAATGATAGAAAATAAATCGTAAATGATATAAACAAACATAACAAGTATAACTGATCTGAGTACAGTAACAGACGTTTAGCTAATATTTAGTGATAACACAAACTTATAACATAGAATGGAGAAGTAAACCATTATAACCACCTGCTTAATAGCGAGTTGGTACAATTTTGGAATGATATACAACAGTGATTCGGTAGCGCACGTATTCAACAAATCCTTGGTAAGTTTTTGGAGGTATGTGGAATCATAGCCAGGACCTCTACTCACTATCATGGACCTTCTTACACAAATACAGAATGCACTAGATTCTTTCTATGTTTCGCTGGCTCTTTTATTATTTGATTTGTTTTACTATTACTCGCGTAACAACTCATATATGAAATAAAATATGTTACTACGAAAAGAGCCCCGAAATACCTTTTAGTGATGCTGTGCCGTGACTTTCTTTGGATCATTAATTTTCAACAAAAAATAAATATTATGTTCTTATTCTTCTGGATCTGGCTTTCTATTAAAGGAACATTTGTTCGTTACTGCAACTCACTATAAAGTTCAACATATCTTCCCTACTTTATAGATATTGAAAAGGTTAATGAAAATTACTTTGTTATGAATACTGATGCTACAGTTCGCAATGATTGTTCAACATCAAAATTTTGCAGCGGATTTTTGTTAACAGTAAAACACCAATAAGTACCACGACTAGCACAAGAACATGAGACTATTATCGGAGAAAAAGACGTTTTTACTATAAGGTTTGCCAGACCAGAACTAAGCACAGCAAGATTTCTTTTATGTTATGAAGGTAAATTATCTTTTTGTACTGTTAGTAATACATTATCAGCAGCCCGCGTCAACCTGCAAAACACATCATAAAATCTGCTGCTCTGCTCTGCAAGTCCGAAAGCTGAAAGAAATAATTTTATTTCACTATTACCTGCCCACTTCTTTGCGGTATGATAGATTTCATTTAATGCAGTTTGAATGCACCGCGGCAGCGGCTCGTTCGTTCGTAGCGCAGCTCTGCACCACGAATAATATTTAAATAACTGAAAATGTCTTAAAGGGATGGGATAATATACCAGGCAAGCTTATTACAAATCATAATGCAAGGTTTCACTAAGTAACTCTATTCAAAACATTTAAACAAATCAATTAATTACACACCTTTCCAAGGCTTCTAATGGCGTCCCTCTCACAATCTTAACAAAAGAATGCTACGCTAGCGTACAATATAACGTCACAGGCTATGCTACCCACGTAACTCCAAGAAGACGACAGAGAAATTAATGTTCGTTCTGTATTATTTATACTAGTCACACATTCTCATCTTTGTTTCATATTTAATAAGTATCGTCTGTGGCGGTTTCAGTACTCGCCGACGCAGGTATTATCTAAAATAAATAAAAAAAACAGTACATAATTTTATACAAGAACAAAACATGACACACAATGTTTTCTCTTTATTACATAATATGTCTTTTGCTAAGAGACGTTACATATGGATAAGCTAATCGTTTCATTTTTTTCATTTTTGTCATAATATCATTGTTGTTAATTTAATTTTCTCAAGTTCTTTATTTTGGAAAATCTAATTGTGAATATATTGTTGCCACTGGTACCTTGTTGTGGCTAGGTGGATCAGATTTGCATTATATAATTGAATTCTGAGAGAGAGAGAGAGAGAGAGAGAGAGAGAGAGAGAGAGAGTGTGTAGAAAGATAGTGGAAGCAAATACAGTCTTAGACATAAAACTCGGCTGTTGGCCGGCCACTACAGAGACTAAGTTGAACTCGTTCGCAAGATGGTCAATATAACCAGCTGCACCACAGTAATCTGTCCAGCCATATGCACTATCTGACAACACTGTAGGATACGGAAGTGTATGGAGAAAGTGCTGTCACTTTTCGTGAGCCGTCACAAAGCTGCATCTATTTATGGTGTAGTCGCACTGGCAAGGCAGCTCAGCATGTTCACTCAGAGGGGTGGTTGTCCTCTATAATAAAAAGCTGAGTGAAGTATATTCAACAATGGAGTCGAAAGGGTGTCCTATGACGTATACTGCTGATTGCCTGTTACTTTGAATATATGTACATGTATGCATGTCCAAACGAGTATTTAATCATATTTAGAAACAAAACAGGCTCTGCAATATCATATTAATCTGCCGACACTGGGTAGCGACTTTCAAGTTAAATGTCACCCCTGTTTGGGTATATACAAAATGAATGTACGAGTACAGGTTGTAGACACATGGTTGAAGACATATGAAAGTTTCTGTCTGGCCATTAGTCATGACTGTATAGCGTAATGGCACAGTTCGCCTTGCGCTTCGAGCGAGCAGGTCGTAGTTATCTTCCACCTGTGCCGCAGCGCCGCTTGTGTCGAAGCTACTCAGTCTTGTCGGCATATTGGCCGGAGTCACATCGTAGTTGCGTAGCGGAGTTTGTTGTCGTTTTTCTCTTGGCAGCGGTGTTTTCTGCCCGCGCCATGGTGTTTGTCGAGTCTCCTAAGCCAGTTTCTCGTCGAGCTACTGTTCGTTTCAGTTTTGACAAGAGTACGCGTCGTGTTCAAGATGGCTCTTTAGAAATTCACGATTGGTTGGCTGATGCTATACGTGTTACACCTGATCAGGTAGATACTTATTACTTTGATTCTGACTTTTATGCAGTCTTTGTGAAGTTTTATGATCCCGTTCAAGTAGAACAGCTTCTCTCTCGAGTTGGTTCTAAAGTGTTGTTTACTCATCGAGATGGTTCCGTTAGTCAGGTCCTCCTTGAAAATGCGGCACTCGATTATACTCCGGTTAGAATTTATAACCTTCCTCCTGAAGTGGACAATTCATTTCTTAAAACAGCGTAGCTTCCGTTTGGAGTAATACGGCATATCCGATGGGAACACCGAGCGAGGTGGCGCAGTGGTAGCACACTGGACTCGCATTCGGGAGGACGACGGTTCAATCCCGCGTCCAGCCATCCTGATTTCGGTTTTCCGTGATTTCCCTAAATCGCTCCAGGCAAATGCTGGGATGGTTCCTTTGAAAGGGCACGGCCGACTTCCTTCCCCATCCTTCTCTAATCCGATGAGACCGATGACCTCGCTGTTTGGTCTCTTCCCCCAAACAACCCAAAAACCCAACCGATGGGGTGGTCAGCACAACAACGCTTCCAGTGTTATAAAGGCATCCGGACTGTGGAAATGTGCGTTAAAACGAATATTCCTTCCCACTTAACTGTTTGTGGTTACCGGATCCGTATTATGCATGCAGGGCAAGAAGGAACATGTTTTCCCTGTAACAAAAGCGGTCACCTCAGATCTGATTGTATGCGCCGTACTACTGTTCTGACGTCTGACGTCTTCCTTTAACATTAGCAGACATAGTGTCATCGCATTCAGCTGTAAGTCAATGCCGGCCGGTGTGGTCGAGCGGTTCTAGGCGCTACAGTCTGGAACCGCGCGACCGCTAGGGTCGCAGGTCCGAATCCTGCATCGGGCTTGGATGTGTGTCATGTCCTTCGGTTAGTTAGGTTTAAGTAGTTCTAAGTTCTAGGGGACTGATGACCTCAGAAGTTAAGTCCCATAGTGCTCAGAGCCGTTTTTTTGTAAGTCGATCTCCAGCTTTAAGCGATTTAGGGGCAACATTACCCCCTACTCCTCGCGAATTTCCACCGTTGCTGGCGCGTCCCACTGCGGCCTCTGTCCATGAGAGGACGACGGCTCCTGCAGCGCAAGTCAAACGCCGGCGGACTGAGGACGGTACAGATTTCGAGGACGCCCCAGTCCAGTATCGTTCTTCTGATACGGCGTTGACCTTCTGGCGGTAATGAGTTGTCTACTGACGATAATTGTGATTCCAGTATTACCAGAGACGATGTCGCTGCTTCTGTTGATGTTGAAACGTGTGTTGAATCCGCGTCCCCCACTTCACCAGTAGACGCGAGGGTCCCCGTGAGTTCAGATGTTCCCGCAGAGAAGTTGCCTGCTGGCCCGTCTTTACAGTGTTCCAGTGATATACCACCCCTCCTCCACGCTGAGACGGTGGGGCAACAGGATTCTCCGGGTTGTCTTCCTGATGATCAGGTAATGCCATCCGACACCAGCACTGCATTACATGTCTCTTCTGTACCTGATGATGCTGTTGGTCGTTCTGAGTTGTGCTCCCCGATTTCCGATGAGTGCGGAGGTGAAGGCTCCTCTATCAAATCGGTGCTTGACGTGCCTCCGACCCTTCCACATCAAGAGTGTCTGTTTTCGCGGAGTGGTATGAAACAGAGTTATCAACCTGCACATGCAGCGGCGCGTCGTAAATAGTAAAACGAGGATTCCTCGGCCTCCGGTGCGGAGGATTAGAATTATACCTTCTTTCCGCCGCCTCCGGACGTTCAGGAGAGAAGCACGTGATGAGTGCTTTTTTCGTAGTGTTGTTTCATTGACCTCACACGTGCTAACGGATGCAGGCATATACATTTCTAACCTTCAGTGTTAGTAGGATATGTTCCCAATTAGGGCTTGCTGCGTTACGCCAGTTTATTTACAATTCCCAAGCTGATATCATGTGTTTACAAAATGTATTATTTGATATGTTTTGTCTTCCTGGCTACTGTATATTGCTCTTTGTCGCGCCTGAAAATTCTACCGGTATGGCTTTGCTTTATCGAGATAGAATCCCGACGAGGGTCTTCGAAACGCTAGATGATGGCCGCGGTATAGGCTGTAGTTTTTATGACCTCACCTCAATTTTTCTTTACGCTCCGTCTGGACGCGGTCGTTCATCCGATCGCGCGTGGTTTTATAAGGAAGAAGTTGTTTTATGGCTCTGAGCACTATGGGACTTAACATCTATGGTCATCAGTCCCTAGAACTTAGAACTACTTAAACCTAACTAACCTAAGGACAGCACACAACACCCAGCCATCACGAGGCAGAGAAAATCCCTGACCCCGCCGGGAATCGAACCCGGGAACCCGGGCGTGGGAAGCGAGAACGCTACCGCACGACCACGAGATGCGGGCGAAGAAGTTGTTTATTTACTCCGAAGGAACCTGCGCAATGTTTTGTTGGAGGGGTGATTTTAACTGCGTCTTACGTCGTGTAGATCAGACCCCCAGTTATGCATATTGTCGTAAAAGTAATGATATGATGACGTCTTTGCATCTCCATGATACTTGGGTTTGCAGTTTTACGTTTTTTACAGCTACTTCAAGTAGCCAATCGTAAACTTATGTAGCCTATATGTAGTCAGCTTCTGTCGATTGACGTAATTCCTGCCAGTTTCATCGATCACTGTGCTGTTTCAATGACTTTGAACCACGTCGCACGGCAGGTCCATCTTTTGCGCCCTTTATGGAAGCTAAGCACTTTACATCTCACGGACACTTCACTGGAAGGCATCGTCGCAGACGTACGGCGGCGGACAACCCAGTCCCAGGCGCGTTATTACTCACTTCTAGAATGGTGGGTTACCTATGCTAAACCCTGGGTTCGAAACACACTCAAGCATTTATAAAATAAATAAAATATTAATTATTGTATATGTATGATAGTGATTGGTTGTAATTAATATTTGCTTATCTGGAACGTGGACGTTTAATTATTTGGTATCAGACGCTTGACAACGGCTTTTTCGTAAGGGCAATGTTATTCGTAGTTGACCGTGAAATGTGATTCAAATAATCGGACTTCGTATTTAAATTGTTTCCAAAGACTGCTGCGGTAGGTGCGGACTCAAAATCTAAATCTCAATATTAGAATAATTTGCCAGCCATGTCAATACGTCGTACAGGGGTGACTGTCTACTAAACATAAAAACAGTTTACGCAGTTAGTTAAATCAGATATATTCAACGAATAAGCCTACAGTTAAATAATTCTACTTACTTTCATAAATATAAATTCTTTACAGAATCGAGTGCCTAGTAAGATTTGCAACTCGCAGTGTTCTTATATAACTTCAAATATGGCGGTGTGCCAGTTAATAAAATATACGTCCTTCCCGCACCAGTTGCTCTGCAAGACCTCCCCCTTCTTAATGAAACATAAGAGTGTCCTAATTGTATTTTGTTTTATCAGCGACATAGCGCTGCAGTTCTGTGCCATAGGCTTTATTTATTTGTCAGAGATTAATTATTTAATTAAGATTTCGCGTTTCCGAGGAAACTCACGCACGGGATGCAAATGTGCCTTTATACATTCTACCGCTGAAAAAGCAGCTGAAATAAGGCGAAATAGGGAATTCTATTTTACCTCCCTCCTTGATAGTGTTGTTACGCCAGCTCTCCAGGAAGAATTTTTCTCTGCATTCCATCGCGATGATATACTTGATATTGTGGCTCGTTCTCCCTCACACAAATCGCTTGGCTTCGATGGCCTTCCCAAAGAATTTTATATTCGATTTTGGCTCCTGATAGGAGGTATGATAACTTCTATGGTGAGTGAAGTATTCCACGGACGCCTTCTCCCGCCCAGCTTTAAGGTTGCTAAAATTGTCCAGATCCCCAAAAAGCCGGGACGTTTGCCAGTGGATCAGGTCTGTCTCATAACCCTCTTCAACTATTGTTATAAAATAGTCGTGGAAGCGGTAAATAGCGGACCATCGGCATTGTTGGCTACCATCATCGCGAGCTATCGAAGTTGTCTTCCGGGTCGTACTCTCCTGACTCCCGTTGCTGAATGTCGTGATTTAATTTCGATTGCTTCCACCTTTCCTGTGCCAAGCGCTTTGCTTTTCATTGATTTTCACCAAGCGTCCGACCGCGTTAATCATGGATTCCTTACGCGAGTGTTGACGACTGTTGGTTTTAACGATGCAACACGACAGCTGTTTAGCTCTCCAATTACTGGTATTCGGACGTCCATTGACGTAACTGGCCGTCTTACCTCCACCATCGCGGTGTGTCAGGGCGTCCTTCAAGGGAGTCCATTATCTATGTCGCTCTACGTGCTGTTTATGGAACCCTTATTGCGATCTGTAGCTGCTGGTTTGGGTGGCTGGTCGCTGTTGGGAGAAAGGTTCACCGTTCGTGCATATGCTGATGACGTTTTGGTTCTTCTCCGTACCCATGATGATATACCACTGCTGAAGGAAGTCTTGGATGCCTTTTGTCGTCTTACGGGAGCGCGGGTTAATGGCCAGGAATGTCAGTTAGTTTGGGAGGAATTGACGCTGTTGAAGTTCCTTGAAGGTCACCCGATATCCATCGTTAGGAGTTATAATCGACAGTTGTCCACTAAAGATGGCTACGATAAACTGGAAGTGTGTCACGGATAGGATCCAGAGAGCAACCATTTAACACGAGCGTCGCTCCCACTCACTTCTTCATAAGGTCCGGGCCATGGAAACGTATGTGTTAAGTAAGGCTTTTTTTACTGCACAACTCGTTCCACTTCCTGCGATGATGTACCGCAAGTTGCAAAGTTTAACTGGCAGGTTTATCTGGCGCAACTCTATATTTCGCGTGCGTTATGGGGTCATGGCGCGCCCCCGTCTTCAGGGAGATTTGGGCCTCCCTGAGATTCGGGTTAAGGCTTCTGCTTTATTCATACGTCGCACCGTTTACTAATAAGACTCATATGTACTGACTGCAAAGTAAGCGTCATACATCAATAACTTTCATAGTTATTTCTAGTTTCTGTCTAAATACTACTGTAAGCTAAAAAGCACATTAGAAATTGTGATTCACATTTTTGGAGCAGCTTTAGCGTTTATACTGTCAACATTCTCAGTAGGCAACACTACTCTTTTGTAATTATCGTCTGGAGCGGCACAATTCTGCAAAAAAATTCTCTAGTAGAAATTGTAAGGTTAGGAGGGGGTCATGGAATGGTTACCTCGAAATTACCTTGAACCCTGTTTTCAAGGTCAAACCAGCTCAAGTTTATATCTGCAAATGGTAACCCCTAATCTTCATTCCATATTCGTTTCTACGTGAAAAAAATACTCCTTGTTTGTAAGGAAATTTTTTTCTGTAAAAAACCAATGGTCTGTCGCCAGGGGACACTTCATTCTAACTTTCCCATTTTACCAGTATCTCGAGAACGAAGCGAGATCGGGAAATATTTTCAATGAAAATCTTGCCTGGTTTCTGAACTACGTCCACTGGTGAAATTTTCATGAACTTGAAACGGCGTCGAAATTCTTCAGTATGGATTAACCCGAAAGCAAATGTCTTCGGCATTAGCGGAACCAAATGAGCGCCACATGGAGGTTGCCCCGCGGACTGTCGCGAAATCCACTATTAAGGGATGGAATACGACATTAAATTCAAAGCTGTAACAGAGGCGCTCCGCTGCTTGGGAAGACGACGGAGGAGTTGACGCAATCGTGTATTCAAACAGTGACAGACTGGCGACGGTCAGTACACGGGCTAAGTACATACACATGGAAACAGCCTCTGGTCAGGCATTGTGTGACCGAGGTCCCGTACAGTAGCTCGTGATAGTCATACAAGTGTCTCCTCAGTTTCCCATACACGTTAATGTACACTCCTCGTTGGCGATGTGCGTCACAGGGAACGTTCTAGAAACACGGCGAGCGCTGTAAAAAGGGGACCCGTCCCAACCAAAATGGGAGCACAGTTGGTAGTCGTCTGGGACACTTCCCCTGTGCCAGGCGTCACCAGGCTGAGGACTGGGGACAGTTAGCGTCACGTCGCGATCGAGATAATACTGAAAAGATAGTCTCAGGACCGCGAGATAGAAGGCCGCTGACAGAGTTAAGTGAAGCCGTATATCGTAACATAGTGCATTGTATAGAAGAATCAGAAGTCAGTAGCGCCAGAAGTGGACTTCCAATGAACTTTATTAGTCTGAATTTGATTAGACCTGAGTTTCCTTTCGCTGTACTCCTAGTTCTGTGTCCCTGGACCCCCTCTTTAACTTGTAGATTCTTTTCAGGGTGGAGTTCTGCAAGCTACCTACCGGAATCCGCCCATCGATTACATCGATCGAGGTAAGCCCTTGTAATTACAAGGTGTCCTTCTCATTTCTTCCCGGAACACGACAGGACTTCGCAAATCGTGAGCTCTGAAAAGGACTGATTAACATACTTCTCACTGGAAATTTAGGATCTCAGATGCTCGATCAACTTCCCATGTTACCTAATGCACATTTGCGCTCTCTATTGGAAACTGGTCTCGACGTCATTCAATGTCTCATGGGTGATTGCCTGGAAAGCCGCCACAGTCCTTTCTGTCATAACTTCCGGCGTCGCCGGCGGAGTGGAGCACACATTCTACTTCACAACTCCCCATAAGAAGAAGTCCAATGGTGTTAAGTCTGTCGATCTTGGCGGGAATTCACAAACTGCTCTACCAATACCAGTCCATCGATTCGGGTAAGTTGCATTAAGGTGCTTTCTGACAGATAAGGCCTGATGTGCAGGGACGCCGTCATGTTGATACCACATACGTGTTCTTGTGTCTAGGGGGGATATTTTCTGGTAAAGGAAGCTCCAGATTCTGGTGAATATGAAGATAGCGCAAGCCGTTCAACGTTTCGCCATAAAAAAAAAACAGGACCTGTAGTATCACGTAATCTCCAACTATGCCCGCCCAGGCATTGATTGACCACCATCTCTGTGTTCGGTCATCTCATTGCCAGCGAGGATTTGCTTCCGCCCAGTAGTGTGCGTTATGGAGATTGACTCCTCCCAAGTTGTCGAAGTTTGCCTCGTCTGTAAAGAGAGTGCGTGTGAAGACAAAGGGATCACGACATGTTTGCGTATCGGCCCATCGACAACACATTATGCGTCTCTCGGGATCCCCAGGTTCAATTGCCTGGGTGACATGTAAGCTATATGGGAGGAATTTAAAATATTTAAAACAGAAGATACCGTTGTTCGAGGCACGCCATGCATTCGCTGAAACTGAGGAGACGAAAGTTGCGGATCGTCAGCAACGACAGCACGAACTCCCAGCGCAGTCGTCTCTGACAGTCTTTCGTTTCTGCCTTTTCAAGGTCCCTCTTTCAGCTCGTCTTACTGGAGACCTAATTGTAATATACGTGGGATGACGGGCATCAGGTTACCTGTCGGCATACAATCTTTGCGTGGCTGCATAATTATCGCGACACTCGCAAACAATTTTTATCATTCTATTTGTAACGGTGAGTAATAAGCCATTTAGGACAGATTAGACTCGAAAAATAAATTCTACTGACCACTCATACTATTATTGGTTTTCTTAGGTTTTTTCTTCAACTAAACATCCGGCAAGCGTGCTGCACGACAAATGACTTATTACAGTGTACAGTTTACACATGCTCCATATTGTTTACGCCACAACATGAAGACAAAAACATACAGTAGTCAAGTGCACTCTTTCAGAAAATTACTTAGGTGTCTAATGGATATGTGTCTTTCAAGAGGGCACCTTTACATATCTCAATACTGACGTAAATAACAAAATAATGAAATACACCATGGTAATCAGTCCTTTTCAAATATGGAGAGAAGGCAGGAACGAAAGACGGTCCCAAAAAAAGTCAATTTCGAGACAGGGTGACATAGATAAATTTTTCTCTTATGGGATCCAAACATTCGTGTCAAGAAGAATTTTGATTGTACAGATTTGAAAAAATTTCACTTCACAGGAACTCATTAGAGTATCTCGAGACGAGATTGTTCTGGCTTCCACGAGGCGAAATTCATTAGAGTTCGACGAGGTGGAATTTTTCTAAAGCCCTCTCCACAAGAGAAAATTTTACGAGAGTCACGGCAGTCCAGAACCTTCCTAAGTGAGCACACCAGAGAAATTTTCAGCGTCTCCAAGGATGAAATTTCTGTGAATTCACAGTAATAACTTCAAATCCCCCGACAATGACGCGTATTAGTTAGCCTCAAAGCTCCACCCTTCTCTTCTCTGATTGTGCCAGCACAAGCATAATGCTGGTCTCTGATTCGACAACCTCTAAGTGGTATACATTGCGTTCCGCAAATGCCGACAGTATTTGCTTTCGGGGTAATGCCTACTGAAGAATTTCAAGGCCATTTCAAGTTCACGAAAATTTCAACAGTGGACAGAGTTAAGAAAGCATACAAGATTTTCATTGAAAATTTTTCCACATCTCGCTTCGGTCTTGAGATACTAGTAAACTGGGAAAGCCACAATGAAGCGCCCCCTGGCGACAAACAATTAGTTTTTCGAAAAAAAATATACCCTATAAAGAATGCGTATTTTTTCACGTAGAATACGAATGTGGAATAAATAATAGGGATGCCATTTGCGAAAATGTACTTGACCTTGCTTTGACCTAGAAATGTCGAATTAACCATTCCATGACCCCTTTCAAACTTTCAAATTTTTCTAGACACTTTTTTTGCAGAATTGTGTCACTCCAGATATATTGGCAGGTATAGATTAAAATGGGACATCCTGTATATTCAAATAAATAATGGTCACTATGTTTCAGAACAGTGGGAGCGGAATTGCAGCGAGCGACCGTCGCGTCACATATTTTGTACGTTACAGTTGGTTAAGTATTAAACTTAACCAACTGTAACGTACAAAATATGTGACGTGACGGTCATCTCAGTTGCATAGCAAACGGTGATATTTGTTAAGGATTTATCTGCAGAATTTTTGTAATTACCACAAGAATGAAATCTGTGCGTGCTTGGTGCTAATGGGACAGGTGCTTTGTTTTTTGGACTGCAGACTGACGGGTGTTTCTCTCCAAATGTTAGGAGTTTTTGGTTCTGTGCTCCACTTTTTCTTGAGTGAAATGTGAGACGGTGTAGCAGGGCAGGTGTTCCTAGTGGCACATCAGTGTATAGTGTACCCTGTTTGTGGAGCTGGATGAAGTAAGTAGAGGGTAATCAGAGTTATTGTTCATAAGAAGTACCAACGCCACCACCACACTCTCTTCACTTAAGTAGTCAGAGCTAGAGTAAGTGCTTCATGGCTAACGTCAGTCAAACCAGGTGGACAGCATAACACCAT
Organism: Schistocerca americana; assembly: GCF_021461395.2. Classification (NCBI taxonomy): domain Eukaryota; kingdom Metazoa; phylum Arthropoda; class Insecta; order Orthoptera; family Acrididae; genus Schistocerca; species Schistocerca americana. The sequence goes on from NC_060123.1 coordinate 231,692,686, forward strand.
CACGTTCACAGAGAATCCATACCATTCTGATCATACGGTTGTTACCATTATCTACTCGCAACTGTTAAAATAACAAAACTCTCATTCTGCTATAAAATTCGATGTCCACGAGTCCTTAAATAAGAATCTGCAAGCGGCTGTAATGCGTGAAAGGAAACAGACTGAGGCTGCACCTACATTGCAGCCGGAAGTAGTCCGTTCCGATCCGGTCCAGTGAAGGGCGATAAACGCGCTCCGGCATCGTCCGACGTAAATGCCTGCACTGGGGTCCGAGCCGATCCGCCGATCCGGCAACAGCGCGCAGTTGTCGCACGTGGGACGGGAAGAGATTACACTGAGCGTCAACCCAGTCTACTATCGTCATTCATCAGTTTCCGCGTTGGACTCTGTTACACGATATAGGTTACCAGTTGCAGTTGTTGAGAAGCTATCATGAGTGATACGGATGAAGATTTTTTGTGTTGGCTGCTGCTAGACAAGAACGTCCCCCTTAAAAGACGTAGGAGAAGGACTTCGCTGCATCGTTTTGAAGACACATCTGCAGGGGAATTTTTTACAACGTGCTAGTAGCTGCGAAATTTTCCAGACAAGTTCAAAAACTACTACCGCATCTATGTAGAAATGTTCGACTATATTCTTGAATGCATGGAACTTCAGGGAACGTATCACTCCAGATGAAAAACTTACTATCACAATCAGGTAAGTCAGTGTTAAAAACAGCTGACAGCCTTTTTTGATATTGTGAGTGGCATAATTGGTCAAATAACATTAGAATATTGTAAATAAATTCTGGCATCAATTACAATAAAATATATTTATTAACATAGACATTTGTTAACGTTCCTTCACAGTTATATTAGATATTATCAAATAAGCAGCTGTTAACAAGTGTCTATGTACGACACGAAAATCACAATGAAACAATTGTTTGGTTCAAGAGTAACAAATATCAGCATTAAATGTGATGAGGAAAATTGTGGAAAATAAACGTCTACTTTATACATAAAAACATATTAATAGTGCATTTGGGATGACCCACTGAAATGAATTGCCATCATGTTGTTGGGCAGGAGGACACATATGAACTACGCTCACAAAGGAAGACGAATCTTGGGCATAATGAGATGAACGTGGTAATGGGTGAGGTGACGGTAGTAATGATGGTAAAGGATAGCCTGTGTGCGTCCGTATAAAACTTGACGATCTCTCATCATTTTTGAAGTTGTGAGCTTCTAAGGCTTCGGTGGCGTCCCTAAAGATTTTCATACGTAGTCTCTTTTTCTCCATTTGATCCAGTTGTTTGACTGACGGCAGTTAGCTCATGAAGGACGAGTAATCGTCATCATCCTGATATTTATGCTTTCGAGAAACACATTGCTCAAATATGTTGATCTTTCTTTTCTCAATGTCCAGTGCCTGTGAATCATAATCATATATTTTTACATGACTTTTTTGTCTGTTTCTGTCTGAATTGACAGAAAACGGTGTAGAAGCAGACACCTCTCGTTCTTCTGAAGAGACACATTTCTCACTTTTCTCACTTGCTGTGGTGGGACTTCGATCACGTGGAGAAGGCTCATTCTCTTTCTCCCTGGCAGGCAAGTTTCCTGAGCTGGGACCAGGTGCCTTTCAAAAACAGCATGCTTTTTAAATAGGGCCATTTATCAAATGTACTAGCTTCCTGACCAATCTTGGAGTCATGTTGTATTTTACATTTTTGCCTAAAAGTGTCTCGGAAGTTCTGCCACGTTATCCGAGCCTGTTCACCTGAAAATGGAAACGTAAATCTCACAAAATCAGCACAGACGTTGTACTCCGTTCTTGGGACAAATGTTTCCTTATTGTTCATGTATGTTTAAGATTCCTAAAATATCATTAACAAAGGCTGCCCATATCATTTGAGTAATGTTCCACCATCATTTCACTCTTTCAGGTACTTAGCAACAGGGACGGCTTTTCGGTCCTTGGGTCTATTCTGACTTGGTGATTATACAGCAGGTAAGTGTGTCTCGGAAGTTGTGGATGCGATATGGAGGAATTTCTGTGAGCGACATCTACCCGTTCCTGATCAGAAAAATTCTGATGAAATAGCCAGAGGATTCCACAAGCGGTGGAATTTTGTTCATGCAATCGGATGCGTTCACGCCAAGCATATCCAAATTAAACATCCAAACCAAAGTGGAACTACGTTTTTTAACTACAAATGTTCTTTCAGTAGTTTCATAAGCTGTGGGGGACTACCGTTGTCGATTTATGTTTATAGGTGTGGGAGGTTATGGAAAACAGTGTGACGAAGGAACGTTTTCCGATTCTACATTGTTTGCGTCCTTGGACAACTGTCATGCTACGCTAACGCAACCTTCGCCTGTCGAAGGAATTAAATCAGATTGCAGGTTGTCTTCTTTGGAGATGATGCACATCCTTTGAAAACTTATCTCATGAAACCTTATTCCAAAAGACAGCTCTTACACGAAGAAAAAATTTTCAGTTACAGGCTATCGAGGGCAAGAAGATGTGTGGAATGTGCTTTCGGCATCATGAATGCCAAGTGGAGTTTACTGGGAATAGTGAAATGTATTTGATTACAGCACAACATAATTATTGAAAGTGAAGGTGGTGACTTTTTCAACTCTGCACATTTAGAAGAAGACCTAAGTGCATCACCACGTCAAGAAAGTGTTTCAAAGAACGTTCAACAGACAGTCACAACAGGCTCAAATTACCAGAGAGAAATGTAAGTCATACTTCAATGGGATTGGCGCCGTTCCGTGGCAAAGCGAACGCATCGAGTAGTATTTTAGCGATTAAAAACTTATTTCTCTTTTACAGTTTGATAAAAAAAAATGTATGTTAAAAGTAATGTTATTGAAACTAGTAATGCTTCGTAATAACATGTAGTGATTTGAAAGCACGCATTGAAACCGTTGCAACATAATTTCGATATTTACCTTTGACTGATAGTTGCTCCCCAATAGATTTCCACAGTTCTCGCTTAATATCACGGTTATGGTAGCCTTTAACGCACTGGTCCCAGAAGCGAGGCTCACTCCACACGAGATGAATTAGAAATTCCTTGTCGATCATCCCGTTCGTGGTGCACTGCCGGACTGCACTGCCGGACTGGAAACAAACCTGTTTGGTCGACCAATTCGGCAGTCCGGTGCCGGACGATGTCGTACGGCGCTTCTCCCTCCAATGTAGGCACGTGCATCAGCCACCTGGTGTTTGTTTATTACTCCGGCGTTAGCCGGCGCCGGACCGGATCGGAACGGATGACTTCCGGATGCAATGTAGGTGAAGCCTGAGACATGGCAGGGTACTTCCATAACCCTGCACGCGCTCGAGCTGATACTGCCCGTCTGAAGATAGAGCGAGATGCGGCATGGCGTAAAGGATGGTGAGGCGATGGTGACGTGGCTATGTCGAAACAGGCTACACCTTGCGGAAAAGAGTGGACCCTGTGTCCAGTGAGAGAGACGACCGATGTCTGTTCGAACACATAGTGCCAATCCATTTCTCAATTGCCATCAAACGATATACATTTCTCAGTTTCCTGGATGTGTGAGAACTACGAGGAGAAGATTGAACGGTAATGGACGCCTACGCCGAAGTGCTGCTATAAAGCAACAACGCCTTACTATCAGAAGATCTACTACATGAATTTTGGGGAAGGGCATATTTTATATGACTGGAGCAGAGTCATATTTTCCGATTAGAAAGTATTTTCTGCAGTTGACAGTGTCCCATTTCGTGTGAGATATCAATAAAATGACTGCATATAGCATAGTAAATGCTGATGTTTTAGATGAAACTGGCTTTACGTAACTGCAGTGCAGAACACTCGTTACAAAATGTTTGCCTTGTTTTATAATTACATCTTGCCTTTGTAAAAAAAAAAAAAAAAATTTGTGAACAATTTTCTTGATATTACTAGGTGTACCGGTCATGGGGAGAGTGCTTCGATCCGAAGTATTTCGGAGAAAGGGAGACAAACGGATGCGTTCCTGTTGGCCTCGTTGTAGATGCCCATGTTAATATTCTAGAACACATAATGTAGCCAAGCCTGAGCTGCCGTATCTTCAAGGAGACATCTGTTTCCTGCACATATTAACAGCAAATAGCACAAAGTATTTCTGATATTCACCTACCATTTCCTAAAGGGTACAACTTGTTGAGGTAACCATGTTACTCTGTCTCTTGGTATTCTCCTGATGTCCCCAGTATTGTAGTTTCATTTTGTCCTGTTAGTGATGTGCTGAAAGTAGTTCCCTCTGTCGCCCTCATAGATTCTAGCCTCTTAAGTTGTCCCTAAACACACTGAAGAGAAGGGTGATGTGTCTAAAGTTGTATCGAATGAGTTGCGTCTTGTTTTTTTTTATTTTGTCCATTTACCTTTTTTGTCTCTTACAGTGTTTTCAGATTTTTTATTGTTTTCATCTAGATTGTTCCGTTTTTTGTCCTCTGTATGTAAATTACTGTTGTTTCCAGCCTATTCCCTATTGATTTCTCTGGGTTCATGGAGATGTAAATCGCAATACAGTTGATTTTGCATTAGAGCTACGTATTTTCTCTGATATGTTAAATTGTTGAAATGTCATAACCATAAATGCTTGTTTTGTTTTACTGTTCTTATAATCACATGTGATGAGCATCTGTTATAACTACAGGACTACATCCGAGATGTTTGAACAGCTCGACTTTATTTTCTTTAGTACCCAGTGTTTTTACATCTATGTTGATCTCTTTAATCTCTTTTCTCACTTATTTTAATTTAATTAGCGGGTGTTCCAAAATGTTAATTTGAATTTCCTCTTTCGTAATGCGTAGATAGCACCTGTGTTGTCATATTTTTTTCCGGATTCGCAAGTACTACTATGACATATTCCCCAAATTTTCTCGTACAGATGCTGTTTGCGATTTTGCACCGTACTGTTGCATCGCAGAAGTTAAAACTCAGTAATGTTTTATATAGTTCACTTCAGATGAAATAACGAGATAGCAATTTATTTACGGGACCAAACCCACTCATCAAAACAGAGCTGTTCAAAATTGGTTTCAGCGCCAAGACAGGATAAAACTAATGGCGTTCGTTCCACGGCAACTAAGGATTGGACTGGTGCTTATGTTGTCAAACAGACGTGGGTCATCTCTCCCACTGGATAGAATGACCTGTGTGTGTGTGTGTGTGTGTGTGTGTGTGTGTGCGCGCGCGCGCTTCTTCCCTTTTGCAATACGAATAGATACCTTTAAGATTTAAAAGCCAAGCAATAATAAAAATTGCATTAAATATGACTGTGAAGTATTTCAATTCAGCGGAAAGCTACGACATTAATTTTTACTCGACCTGTGTCCTGCGCATTATGTTAACTGAATTGATGGAGGATCTATTACGTCCAAAATATATTTAGCATTGACAGTGCGTTCTTTAGGTCACGACTCATGATAAGTGCAGCAATAAACAATGTTGACTGACTGACAGAGATAATTCAGTAGATGCATGCCAGAAAAATATCATCTTGGCTCTAAATGCAGTGTGGAAACATCACCATCTTCACTTCGTCGAGTAGCCACAGTGAAACTCTACTCACAAATTCTATGGAGTAGGTCGAACCAGTATCACATCATTAGCAGTCACAGTATTAACCAGTAATATATTGTACGATCGGTTTTGATCCCAAGAAAGAGCATGAAGAGGTGATACCACAATTGATGCGTCACAGAAATCAGAATTGAGCAGCTTTTCTGCACTCGGTAGTAACACACAAATAAATAATATTTCTCAGAAGCATATGATTCATTTTATCCTCTCTTCTCGAAGCACTAGTTTTGGTATGAGGTATGCTAAGACTGTACCTCAGGGGTAGTTGGTAAGGAGCGGCGAGTATGCAGCATGCAGAGCAAGTGAGACGCCTCCACATGGAACTCCGAGAATGTGTATGACACCGCCGAGCGCACAAAAGCTCCTGTCGTAAATGGCTCAGTATTTCAGCACACAGATGCACGATAGTTGGAAAGATGTTACCGCTATAAAATACCACCGACATCGTCAACTGTTTCTGTGTATAAACTTTAGCAAATTTGTTTTTAAACTTAATACCTATATAAGGTACCTTACCTCGTCACTGAATGAACTAAGAATAATTCTTATCAATGTTAACAGCGAAGGATACACATTTCAAAAAAATTTCTAACAGTAATAATTGCCATGGTGTATCCAGTTAGCTGGTATACCCGATATACGAAATAATGAGTCTCTAACAGATTGAATTGTGTATTTACTACACTACTGGCCATTGAAATTGCTACACCACCAAGATTACGTGCTACAGACGCGAAATTTAATCGACAGGAAGAAGATACTGTGACATGCAAATGATTAGCTTTTCAGAGCATTCACACAAGGTTGGCGCCGGTGGCGACACCTACAACGTGCTGACATGAGGAAAGTTTCCAACCGATTTCTCATACACAAACAGCAGTTGACCGGCGTTGCCTGGTGAAACGTTGTTGTGATGCCTCGTGTAAGGAGGAGAAGTGTGTACCATCACGTTTCCGACTTTGATAAAGGTCGGATTGTAGCTTATCGCGATTTCGGTTTATCGTATCGCGACATTGCTGCTCGCGTTGGTCGAGATCCAATGACTGTTAGCAGAATATGGAATCGGTGGGTTCAGGAGGGTAATACGGAACGCCGTGCTGGATCCCAACGGTCTCGTATTACTAGCAGTCGAGATGACAGGCATCTTATCCGCATGGGTGTAACGGATCGTGCAGCCACGTCTCGATCCCTAGATGGGGACGTTTGCAATACAACAACCATCTGCACGAACAGTTCGACGTTGTTTGCAGCAGCATGGACTATCAGCTCGGAGACCATGGCTGCGGTTACCCTTGACGCTGCATCACAGACAGGAGCGCCTGCGATGGTGAACTCAACGACGAACCTGGGTGCACGAATGGCTAAACGTCATTTTTTCGGATGAAACCAGGTACCGTTTACAGCATCATGATGGTCGAATCCGTGTTTGGCGTCATCGCTGTGAACGCACATTGTAAGCGTGTATTCGTCATCGCTATACTGGCGTATGACCCGGCCTGATGGTATGGGGTGCCATTGGTTACACGTCTCGGTCACTTCTTGTTCGCATTGACGGCACTTTGAACAGTGGACCTTACATTTCAAATGTGGTACGACCCGTGGCTCTACCCTTCATTTGATCCCTGCGATACCCTACATTTCAGCAGGGTAATGCACGACCGCATCTTACAGGTCCTGTACGGGCGTTTCTGGATACAGAAAATGTTCGACTGCTACAATGGCCAGCACGTTCTCCAGATCACTCACCAACTGAAAACGTCTGGTCAATGGTGGCCGATCAACTGGCTCGTCACAGTACTCCAGACACTACTCTTGATGATCTGTGGTGTCGTGTTGAAGTTGCATGAACAGCTGTATCTGTACGCGCCATCCAAGCTCTGTTTGACTCAATGCTCAGGCGTATCAAGGCCGTTATTACGGCCAGAGTTGGTTGTTCTGGATACTGATTTCTCAGGATCTATGCACCCAAATTGCGTGAAAATGTAATCACATGTCAGTTCTAGTATAACATATTTGTCTAATGAATACCCCTTTATCATCTGCATTTCTTCTTGGTGTATTAATTTTAATGGCCAGTAGTGTATATGTAAATCTGTATTAGCCAAGGTTTTTGTTTCTTTCTTTCTCTGTAGCAAAATGGTATTGTATCAAAGTTACTTGTCCCAAAGTATTATTAAAACCGAACGAATGTGGCTGTTAATCAATGTGGTTCATACAAAAGGGTATGCAAGCTTTTCAGAAAGCTGGTAGGTTACTGTGAGGTGTCACCGAACTGATAACTACGTTCAGTTTAATAAAAACGTTGCGATTATGACATTACGCTTTGTTGCAGATTATTGAAACAACATATTGTTTCTCTGAAAATTTCCTTCTTGTGTCAGTAATACAATATCACTGTTGGCTAATGTTAATTTATGTACGCCAAAGTCAGTTTTGCTTGCAGCAAAGTACCATAATTTTAATATCACAGCACTTATAAAAATTAGTTTTATCATGTTTGGACTGGCGACCGGTTATTTTACCCTGAGACTGGATAAAATGTATCCCAGAGTTAATGTATTTCTTACACCTGACTACTGCTATCGATCTCTGTACTTGGCTATATCAGTGCATTTGTTTGTCCTTAGGTACAATCATGATTAAACGTCGACACGGTCAGCTGAAGCGTAAACGCTAAGGAGCATTGAAGCTTCAAATAACTGTGGCACGATTTTGGAATTGACATTTATCCTATTGGAAGACGCCACCGTCGTCACGGAGGGAGTTAGCGATCAAGGGGTGAAAGTGTTTCGGAATAGTGTTCACATAGCCCACAGCTGACATTGTTCCTTCGATAACTACCACGGATCCCATGGGAGGTGGAGTGAATGTTCCCATATCATAGGTGTTCCCATTGACCTGTGTCCGTCATACCGTGCATGTTTCGTGCATCTGTTCGCCTGGATGGCGCCGTATACGGTCTGGTGTAACAAGAAACGTGATTGTTCCAACAAGGCGACACGTCTCCATTGATCGATAGTCCAAACTCGGTAATCCTATTTTCACTGCAGCTGTGATTATCGATGCTGTTTGGGCCACTTGACAACACGTTGGAGTTGGCATGTTCAACAATGTACGCTGAACGGCGTGCTCTACAACATTTGTGCCTCTGTCATCAGATCTGTTACAGATCGCTGCGTATTCTGCTTTAGGGAGCGAGCAACCCTGCGACTTCCACGTTCTGTGATGTCATGAAGACGGCCGAAACCGTGTCACCTACTCGTGCTTCGCCTGCTTTCAACCACTTTCTAAAAATGCTCATGATAGTAGCGCGCCAACAGCCGACAACATACACTGGTTTCGAGATCCTATTTCCCATGCGCCGGACCACAACGATCTGCCGTTTGTCAGCTTCGCTTATGCTAACAGATTTTCCCATTTGCGGTCCTCATGGACTCTGTAATAATTATCCTTTGTCTCGGTTCTATGTAAATACTTCCCTTCCCACGTCACGTGTCAGCAGTCACGAAACGGCATTCTTTCACACAGTGCGCAAAGGTCGAAATGTTCTGCTTTTCGGTGTATTACTATGAGAATTGATTTGTTGTTTGCCAGTACACTAACGTAAAATAGCTGGATTTTATTTAAATTTTAATCCACAGAATATATATGCACTCAGCGAAAAAGAAAAAAATAAGTACTCCAAATTGGCAACCACAGAGATAATCTACATCAACGTCTACATGATTACTCTGCAATTCACATTTAAGTGCTTGTAAGAGGGTTCACCGAACCACAATCATACTATCTCTCTACCATTCCACTGCCGAACAGCGCGCGGGTAAAACGAACACCTAAACCTTTCTGTTCGAGCTCTGATTTCTCTTATTTTATTTTGATGATCATTCCTACGTATGTAGGTTGGGCTCAACAAAATATTTTCGCATTCGGAAGAGAAGGTTGGTGACTGAAATTTCGTAATAATTGTGTGAATTTGACTGTTCAGGTACTCTGCAATCTGTTTAACATCACACTGACCAGGCAGACATACGAGGGTGGCACACATTTTCTAGAAACTTTATTTTACAAGTTTAAAAATTTTAAAATTTGTTAATGAGCGTACTCCCCACCCAACGCCATTCTTCTGTCTCATCCCCATTGCATTCGTTGAAGACATGGTGAAGGTCGTTCTGTTTCCTGCATTTCAAAATCGCTTCTCAGGCTTTCACTGTCAGGTTTTTATTAATTAGTTAATACATGTATCGTGTATGATATGAAAGATTTAACATTTTTAGTGCTACTCTTGCCAGTAAACTTTAAAACAAAGTCTTATTTTTTAGGCTACATATTTTTAAATAGAAATTCGTCCAAGGAATAGTTCGATTTGTTCAGGAGAAATGTTTTTAGGCTAAATTTAAAACTTACTTTCCTACCTGTCGGGCATTTCATAGTATTGGGCACATGATCAAAATTTTTTGTTACTGCTTATTGATCTCCTTTATGAGCTTCTGACAGTTTTAATGATGGGTAATAAAGGTCACTTTTCACTCTAGTGTTGTAAGTACGGATATCGCTATTCTTACCAAACTCTGATGGATTATTTATAACTAATTTCACTAGCGTACTGAAATGGTGCAGTTCAAATGCAACCTGGGACCTGAAAAGTAAATTTTTCCTACTTACAGGTCAGACTACTGTTCAGCAAATTACTTTCTTCAATATTTTGGAGACTGGATGATAATTATTCCAATCTTTACTATAACCTTTTTTATAAAGGTACTTAACCATTCCATATTTTAATCTGTTTCTAAAAATTCCCTCTTCTAGTAATGCGTTACATATGTTACTAAATACATTTGTTATTAAGTCAGAACGATTTTTTTAGTTCTGTTTGAAAGCCTATTAACACCATACGAGCCTTTATTTTTTAGAACTTTTGTAATAACTTTCATAATTAATTGCAGTGAAGGATGCTGGTCCTACTTCTAGTTGCTCAATGTTCCGTGGAGTGAGATTTTTAACATATTCTCTTGCAACTGCAGCTGAACTATTTAATCCTACTTTGGCTGCTACATTTAGAAACTGCTTCTTAAAAGTGCTTGAAACTTGTTAATTTTCAATCACAACATTGTCTGTTTACTTATGGTACCTTGCTCACTGTCTTTCATTGTACAATATCCCATACAGTTTTGATCTTATTAATTTCTATCTCGATAAGAACATTTCTTGGTATTTCAATGACATTCCTTCAAGTATTATAAATTTTTTGTAGTACACTAGCAGTGTTGGATCTTGACTTATTCTGGAACTTACATAAATTTCCCTCATTCTCTTACATAAGATTTTAATTATATATGGCTTACTTGGTTTTTGTGAATTTTCTGGATAACTTTTAAGAAAAGTATCTTTCAGATATTGACACAAATCTACTTGGAATAAATTTCACATTAACATCTCTTTCTATATGCACCTCATCCTACATGATCTCTTTTAACATGCTCTCAAAATACTGTGTTCTGTTCTCATTAATAGGCCTCACTTTTTGTGTGCACCTGCCTCAGGCCTGTGAGGTAATATATTGTTTATTTTCATTAGTTGTTCATCATGATCATATGGTCCATTAAAGATTGGATACACATTAAATGTTTCTGGTTGAGCACTGACTGAAAAAATGTAATTAATGAGGTTTCTATCTTACTGCATATAAGTTGGAAAATTAACCACTGAAATTAGATTGAGATACCCAAATAACAATCCCAGTTCATTTCATATAGAAAGTCCTGCTTCTTGTCTGACAGGTGGTTTAATAATAGATATAAATTTTTCATGTATAGATGAAAGATTACTAGAGAGGATCTTTAGACTGCTGCAATTACAGGAGAAAGGTTCAACAATAAGAACTGACAAACACATGCCTCTAGGTTATGATCTAGAAAAAAACTGGTTGTATCATTTTTTTATGAAAACCACGTCAAGGTCCTTTTTAGTAGGGCTATAACGGAAAATTTCACAGGAGACCAAGTCTGAACTGTAAAATGGATGGGATACCATGGAAATGCCTTTTTTGGTCAAAAGAACTATCACTGTTTGGGCAACATAGGCGTGGTTTTATCCTGATGAAGATTTCAGCAACGAAAATGTTCTTTTTCTTCTTTGGAATGTAATCCTTTATACGTTGGTTAAAGACCTGTATATAGTACTTTACAGTAACTGTAGTGCCTCTTGGAACAGTGTGAGTATACACCATACCTTTTTCGTCCGAGAGTATAATGACTATGGTCTTATTCGTAGATTTACGCACTCGCTCTTTTCTTGGGGGTTTGTTACCCATGTTGGACCAACTCTGTGCTGTTACATAACAACATAGCCACGTGTCATTTTCAATGATGATGTTTAGAAACATGCATCATTCTCACCTTTAACACACTGTTTTCATTACTGTCATACATTAAAACTGTGGTGTCACCGCCAGACACCACACTTGCTAGGTGGTAGCCTTTAAATCGGCCGCGATCCGTTAGTATACGTCGGACCCGCGTGTCGCCACTGTCAGTGATTGCAGACCGAGCGCCGCCACACGGCAGGTCTAGAGAGACTTCCTACCACTCGCCCCAGTTGTACAGCCGACTTTGCTAGCGATGGTTCACTGACAAATTACGCTCTCATTTGCCGAGACGATAGTTAGCATAGCCTTCAGCTACGTCATTTGCTACGACCTAGCAAGGCGCCATTATCATTTGCTATTTATCTTGTGATGCATGTACCGTCAGACCGATGTTCACCAATTGCGGATTAAAGTTAAGTATTCCAGCAGCTGCGTACGTTATTAGCTATATTAATTACCTTGTCCAGTTCCAGACCTTACGCCAGCCTGCGTGAGCTTAAACGCGTGCCTTTCGGCTACCCGTCATTGTGGATTGGCTGTCTTGCCAGTCCACAACAAAAACCATTCTTATTTTGTTCCATAGTAAACAAACGTGCTATCCAGCGTGTGCTCGAACTAAACATGTGCCAACGTTCTTTTAAAAGGGTGAACACTTAGAGCCGATGTATAGGTTGCAAGTGTGTGTTGATGTTCAGACGTGGACTGTTGAGAACAATGGTTGTCTCTCTGAAAGCTGTAAGAGGAGTCTTGAAACTGACAACTTGCCAGCGAACTTGAATTTTCTTGTGCCAATGAAAGCAGGCTATGCAGGACGTATCAGACTCAAGAGAACTTGTCTTCAAATCGTCATACCTCAAACGAGGGAATGATCCAGTCCAACATGTTGTAACCTGCCCTACAATTTTTCATGCAGAAATAATATGTCGAAAGGAACATTATTTCAAAATTTTAGCAGTTAAGACAAACTAAGTATTTTTTGAACAATGTTGAAAATCGCCAAATTCATGTCTCTCCAGCTGCCTGGAGAAATGTACACCCTTACCATAGCAGTAGCAAACAGCGCATGTGCAACAGATCAGTTGCATAGCCTTTGGTCGTGGCGCATCGGTAAACAGATAACACGGCACGACACGATCGTAATTTGTTAAGAAAATTTCAGCTTCTGTCGATAGGTTCTCTGACACAGTTGTTCACAGTTACTATTTGCTCAAATTTGCAACTCATTTAACATCCATAATAATTAGCAGCTGCCTTTGCGATATCGCCAAGTGTTAACATTGGAGGCAAAACTGAATTAATTTTCTTTGAGTTTTCTTCGTATATGCTTGCTAATAGTATCTCTCTTTATTCAGGCTCCAGGGTTTCATAGTAATATGGAATGAAATTAATGTTTTCGGCCTTGCAAAGTGAACTCTGAAGAACATGGTATGCAGTCGAAATCACCCACAACTCTTGAAGGTCTACAAATATGTAATTTAGCGATTACTTTTTTGGACATTCGTTCGAATGATGTAAACATGTCGTTAAAAATTGTGAAAACACAATTTCAGCTTCTGTCGATAGGTTCTCTGAGACAGTTGTTCACAGTTACTATTTGCTCAAATTTGCAACTCATTTAACATCCATAATAATTAGCAGCTGCCTTTGCGATATCGCCAAGTGTTAACATTGGAGGCAAAACTGAATTAATTTTCTTTGAGTTTTCTTCGTATATGCTTGCTAATAGTATCTCTCTTTATTCAGGCTCCAGGGTTTCATAGTAATATGGAATGAAATTAATGTTTTCGGCCTTGCAAAGTGAACTCTGAAGAACATGGTATGCAGTCGAAATCACCCACAACTCTTGAAGGTCTACAAATATGTAATTTAGCGATTACTTTTTTGGACATTCGTTCGAATGATGTAAACATGTCGTTAAAAATTGTGAAAACACTAATAAAAACAGGAAATGAATCTGACGATTGTTGTTCGAACCATGGTTGACGTGCTAACTAAAATCCAGAAAAAATACCGTACCTTCCTAGCCCAAAGAAAACATTACAGTAACAACTTTCAGTGACAATAAAAATGGCTGTACATTTTTTGATTTGACGGAGTGAGAAAACACTTACAGTTACGCTGTGTGGAAAGCCACTTTTGCTTTGTAAACCTGAACGAGAATTGTATAAATGGAAGAAAAATTTACACTTACTACGAAGTACGCACCATAATGAAAATTTCAAAAGTTTGGAAGAAGAACTATTCTAAGTATTTAGAACTGCTCCTGAGAGTCAGTGAACAATTACCAAGGGAGAGCTATGAGAGTACGCCCTCTGAATTGCAAGTGAGATGAATATTACTGATTTTCAGGCTTCTTCGACCTAGTTAAACCGTACCAGGAAAACATACAGGTAAGGAGGTAACAAAATTACACAGTTCACTTCAAGTAAGCGTACAGAGGAGATGTGATTAATGGCTAATACGACACAGATATTCATAGTTGTCGTAAGACGAAGCTTCTTGTTATGCCCTAAAATGCTATGTATAAAGACATTCAGTGAGGTTTTGCGCAAGAATTGTCTGCAAACCACACGTTATAGTTTCTAGAGAAAAAAAGAAAGTCGCTTTGCAGTAGACAAATACTATGAAACATACGTATACATCAGTGCCAGTGGTAAGTATCAATGGATTGCTGTTTCAGCAGCTTTCGCTGTTTCATCAGGAAGCTCAAGGCAAATTAGGCTGAAAATTTTAAAAATACTACTGTTTAGTTGCGGAAGTCTTGTAATGGAGGTAGCAAAATCTCGAAAAATGGGAGAGTATTACTTTCAGTGTTCCGTCTGAAACATTTTATTACCAGTTGCAGAAAGCAATTAATTGCTTTTGTTGGATTCTTGGTCTGTACATAACACTCAACTCTGTCTTTAAGAGGACGATAATAGTACTCAATATCTACATACATCAAAAAAATATTTTTATCACCTCGGTTCCGTGAGTTCCGGAACCTGTAGAGAAAATTGGAATAGTGATCAACATCATTTTGCCCTTTTTATTGCTTACGAAAACCACAGATTGCATGTTGCACAACCATACAGCGAGACCTTCCGAGGTGGTGGTCCAGATTGCTGAACACACCGGTACCTCTAATATCTAGCAGCATGTCCTCTTGCATTGATGTACGCGTTTATTCGTTGTGAGATACTATCCACAACTTCATCAAGGCACTCTTGGTCCAGACTGTTCCACTCCTCAACGGCGATTCGGCGTATATCCCTCAGAGTGGTTGGTGGGTCACGTCGTCTATAAGCAGCCTTTTCCAATCTATCCCAGGCATGTTCGATAGGGTTCATGTCTGGAGAACATGCTGGCCACAAAATTCGAGCGATGCCGCTATCCTGAAGGAATTCGATTACAAGATATACACGATGAGGGCCCGAATTGTTGTCCATGAAGACTAATGCCACGCCAGTACGCCACCGAAATGGTTGCACTATCGGTCAGAGGATGGCATCCACGTCTCGTTCAGCCGTTACAGCGCCTTCCAATGCCACCAGCGGCGTACGTCGCCCCACATAACGCCAACCCAAAACAGCAGGGAACCTCCACCTTGCTGCACTCGATGGACAGTGTGTCTAAGAAATTCAGCCTGAACGGGTTGCCTCCAAACATGTCTCCGACGGTTGTCTGGTTGAAGGCATATGCGACACTCTTCGGTGAAGAGAACGTGATGCCATTCCTGAGCAGTCCATTCGGCATGTTGCTGGGCCATCTGTACCGCGCTGCATGGTGTCGTGGTTGCAGAGGTAGGCCTCGCCATGGACGTCGGGAGTGAAGTTGCTCATCATGCATGCTATTGCGCGCAGTTTGAATCGTAACACGACGTCCTGTGGCTGCAAGAAAAGCTTTTATTCAACATTGTGGCGTTGCTTTCAAGGTTCCTCCGAAACATAATCCGTAGGGAGAGGTCATCCACTGCAGTAGTAGCCCATGGGCGGCCTGAGCGAGGCATGTCATCGACAGTTCCGGTCTCTCTTTATCTCCTCCATGTCCGAACAACATCGCTTTGGTTCATTGCGAGACACCTGAACACTTCCCATGTTGAGAGCCCTTCCTGGTACAAAGTAACAATGCGAACGCGATCGAACCGCGGTCTTGACCGTCTAGGCATGGTTGAACTACAGACAACACGAACCGTGTACCTCTTTCCTGTCGGACCCCTTCCGTCTAATAGGCGCTGCTCATGCATGGTTGTTTATATATTTGGGCGATTTTAGTGACATCTCTGAACAGTCAAAGGGACTGTGTCTGTGATACAATATCCACAGTCAACGTATATCTTCAGAGGTTCTGGGAAACAGGGTGATGCAAAACTTTTTTGATGTGTACGTAATTCAGATTCCACACGAAAAGACTGTGTAAAGCATTTTTAAAAAAATAAACAGACATTAGAATCGCAGATAGCTCTCTGTCATATCAGGTTTAGCGGTGGAACTGTGTTCTTAAATCTCAGGTATCTGTTCATGGTTGGCGGGCATCACCACGTTTTACGACTTTGATGGAGTATGCCTGGTATACAGCACAATATTCAGAACAACGGCCCAGATCATTTCGCCCTCTATTCAGATTTTGTCTAAATAAAAGTAGTAATTACTGTGAAGGGTCCAATTTTGTCTAAATAAAAGTTGTAATTATTGTGAGGTGCCCGAATGCGTTAATTTTTCGTTTATCAAGTGTGTATGATATAAGTTTGATGTTTGTTTTTATCATGCTATGTACAGGGTGAGGCGAAAGACTGGATACACTCCTTTAAAAGTCGAACAGTGTGAGGTATCATAATGGTGTCTGGTGTGAGGTGTCTGTTATGGGGTGTCTGTAGGTGGAGGTGAAAATTATAGTGATAGCGGCTACCATCTTGAAATCCGCCACTTTGGATTTGGTTTACGTGTTTCAAATGTGAAGACGTCATATGGCACATCATTTTGTACTGCCTCTTTCACAGGAATACACATGTGAAATCTGTTTTGATATATCATTTGTGTAGGAATTATGAGCTATTAAAGCCTGAAATTGCGAGGAGGTGATAAATTCTGTTTATTACACAGTAGGAGCGCACTGAAATTAGGATATTGAGTGCTGGACGAAGTATCAGAGTGATTGCTGCTGACTTCAATGCCCGGCATCCTGAGAGGAATGACATGTCTCATTTGACAGTATCCAAGTTATTAGACAGATTTCGTGCAACAGGTTCTGTAGCGTACAAGTGACACCGTGGACGTCCAAGAACAGCCACCGGCGAGGAGACTGCAACAGCAATTGTAGCATGATTTGTGAAAAGTCCACGTCGTAGTACACGCCGATTATCAGAAGTATCTGGTGTCTGTTAGCACTCAATCCTGCGTGTGTTGCACACACACGTATCAATGGCACCCATACAAGTTACACTTGCAACATAATCTGTCAGAGGATAACCCTGGTCGGCAGATGCAGTTTGCAGAATGGGCTGTGGATCAGTGTAACAGGAATCCAAACTTTATACGATAGGTTTTGTTCAGTAACGAAGCTAATTTTGATGTGCATGGTGAAATACACAAACAGAAGCATCGTTACTGGCCAGATGCAAACCCCTCGTGAGTGGAACCGTGTAAAGGTGCTGGTAGGGAAAAAGCGATGGTGTGGTGTGGGATTTGGGACACAAGAACGATGGGTCCGTTATTTATTGATAGAACCTAGAGTGGGGAGAGGTACATTCAAATGCTCCACGATTGTGTGCTTACTACGTTGTTGAATCCGCAAGGTGATTTCCCAACCTTCTTTCAACAAGACGGTGCACCTCCTACTATGCTACTGAAGTCAGACAGTTTCTGGATGAAAAGTTTGGAGCTCACTGGGTAGGTATGTTGGGGTCCTATCGAATGGTCACCGCGGTCCCCAGATCTTACACCTCTTGACTTTCAAAATCAGTTGTGTATGAGGTAAAAGCAATGTAGCCCATCTTTGTCGGCATATTGAGGAGGTACTGCCGTTGACCCACAGATCCTGCGATATGTGCTGCAGGACTGGCAAAATAGACACCGACTGTGTGTCCAGCGCAATGGAGTTCATATTGAGCATATGCTCTAATGCCGACTCTAAGAAGTGCTCTAAACTTGAACAGGTCGTAAATCTTAACAAATAAAGATATCTTAAAGCACATTTAACACGTGTATTCCTGAGAAAGAGGCAGTTCAAAATGATGTGTCACATTACCCTCTTCCTTGAACACGTAACCCAAATCCGAGACGGCGGATTTCAAGATGGCCGCCACTGTCGCCATAGCTCCTATAATTTGCGCCCCCACTTACAGGCACACTATACCAGACGCCATTATGGTTCCTCACACTGTTGGACTTCTATATAGATATACCAGACTTTTGCCTCACGCTGTACACTTCATATTTTCGTTACGTCTACATGGAACAAACAAGGTGCTGTTCCATTGTAGACAGTAGTCTGTTGTCAGTGGGAATGCAAAGTCGCCTTCGAAGTACAGGGCGATTCAAAAAGAAAGAATAGATTTCAGTTGTTTATTACAGACAAACTATGCAAGACAGAAACACATGTATCTGCCAATGAACTGAGGGAAGTTTTATGTTCGCACAGACACTATATCATACACTCAACATTAGCACCATGCGCTGCTCGAGAAACGTCGAAACGGTAGTTCATTTCTGTGGTGTCACCGCCAGACACCACACTTGCTAGGTGGTAGCCTTTAAATCGGCCACGGTCCATTAGTATACGTCGGACCCGCGTGGCGCCACCGTCAGTGATTGCAGACCGAGCGCCGCCAAACGGCAGGTCCAGAGAGACTTCCTAACACTCTCCCCAGTTGTACAGCAGACTTTGCTAGCGATGCTACACTGACATATACGCTCTCATTTGCCGAGACGATAGTTAGCATAGCCTTCAGCTACGTCATTTGCTACGACCTAGCAAGGCGCCATTACCAGTTTGTATTGAGATTATTATTGATGTATCAACAAGAGCGATGTACACCAATTATGGATTAAAGTTAAGTATTACATCAACTACGTATTTTATTTGCTACTATTAATTCCCTTAACTGTTCCAGACCTCGCGCCAGCCTGCATGAGCTTAAGCACGTGCCTTTCGGCTTCACCTCATAGTGACTTGGCTGTCTTGCCAAGTCACAACATTTTGGCGACGAGTATCAAAACGGTCTTCTTCTTTATACTTGCTTAACTTACTTGTGTCATGGCCTCGCCACAATCTCCAGATGTACTGTCCGAATTTTATCGCTTGCAGAATCAGGAGACGCAGGCCTTATTGGATGCCCTTGGACAGCTCATCCGGGGTCAACGTGCACTGCAAAACGATGCGGCCGCCGCCGCTCCACCGCTACCACAGCTACAACATGCTGTTGCACCACCTTTTCGTCCTTTTGATGCAGCACTGGAAAGCTGGACAGAGTGGTCATGCCAATTTGGATTCTATCTCGCCGTCTACAGAATTCAAGGTATTGAGCGGCAGCCTTTTTTGCTTTCGTGTGTAGGTGTCCAGACGTACCAAGTGATAGTGAAATTGTTTCCCCAACGCAGCGTAGCAACTCTGTCCTACGAAGACATTTTGTCTGCATTAGATGCATATTTCAAAGAATCAGTCAATGTAGTTGCTAAACGGTATACGTTCTTTCGTACAAAACGTACGGCCGGTCAAACTAATCGGGAGTGGGTTACAACCTTGCAAGACCTTACTAGGGATTGTGCTTTTGAGTGTGAATGTGGCCTCCCTTATTCAGATACTATGGTACGTGATGCAATTGCACAGAACGTTTCTGATGTTCGTATAAGGGAACAGATTTTGAAACTAGTCAATCCCTCCCTTCAACAAGTGATGGACATCTTGGATAGGCAGGACACACTTGACTTTGCTCAGGAATCATCTGCAACTTCGCCAGCCGTGTGTCACATTAATCGGCCTGCCGGGCGCTCTGCACGGAACAGTAAACAGCCCTTGCGCCTGTCCGTGCAGCTGCCGCCAAACTCTCTGCTACGTGTGCCGCGCAAGCATGCAAATGCAGTGCTAAAGTCATGCCCGCGGTGTGCTACTAGACATTCGCGTGAGAACTGCCCATCACGCCAAGCTATTTGCTTTTTCTGTAATAAAAAAGGACATTTTCAGAGTGTTTGCCAGAAAAAGCTCCGATCGGACACTCACACCCATTCCAGGCCCTTTGCTTTGCGCCGGAATTGGAATCGAACCAAGAATACTCAGGCTCGTGAACCTTCGCCCATGGACATTCATGTAGTTAATTCCACTCCGCCCAGTGCCACTCTTTCTAACGGTGACTGTGTTCCTCCCACAAATAGTGTGCATCGACATCGCCGGAAATCCTGTCCAGTCGCAAGTGATTCTGTACTGTCGGTTCATGTTGGACGAGACAGTCGCTCTTGTCGTCAGCAGGACAATATCCTTTTTGTAGACTTGGGCGTTAATGGCAACGTGGTCCCATTCCAGCTCGATACCGGAGCTGCAGTTTCATTGATCAATAAAGACACGTACAAACAACTGGGCACACCTCCGTTGCGTGCCGCAAATGTTAAGTTAAATAGTTATTCCGGTCAGGATATCCCTGTGTTAGGACAGTGCAGCCTTCGTGCAACATACAAGGGACAAACAAAACTTGTGTCATTTTACGTCCTTCATTCTTCTTCTGCAGTGAACTTGTTTGGTTTAGATTTATTTCAGTTGTCTAACTTGTCTATAGTCAATCAGGTCCTATCAGTGAACCAGACTGTGCCTTCAGACAGTGTTTCTCATCTATGTGAAGAATTTGCAGACGTTTTTGCACCGGGCCTTGGTTGCGCTAAGAACTATAAAGCACATTTGGAACTGAAAGTAAACGCGAAACCGAAATTTTTCAGAGCACGCAATGTTCCCCACGCATTGCGTGATGAGGTCGCACGAACATTACACGATTTGGAATCACAAGGTGTAATTGAGCGTGTGCAGGCTTCTCTATGGGCCTCACCCTTAGTAATTTTGCCAAAACCTTCCGGAAAATTGAGACTTTGTGTGGACTTCAAAGCTACAGTGAATCCACAACTCGTGATTGCAACTTTTCCTTTACCCCACCCGGAAGATCTTTTTGACAAACTGTGCCCGGGTCAATATTTTTCAAAGTTGGACCTCGCGGATGCGTACTTGCAAATACCGGTGGACGAAGAATCCCAGCGCGTTTTGGTGGTTAACAAACATCTGGATTTGTATCGATTCAAAAGACTACCATTCGGGTGTGCATCCGCCCCTGCATTGTTTCAGCAGTATCTGCAAACTGTTTGTGCGTCGGTCCCTACTGCAGCAAACTATCTGGACAATATTGTGATCTCCAGAAAGACAGAAGAAGAACATTTAGCCAATCTCAGAACATTATTTCAGGTCTTGCGACAAAATGGTCTTCGCTTGCGGAAGGACAAATGTGTGTTTTTTGCTCGGGACTTACCCTATCTGGGACATGTAATCAATGCCCAAGGCATACATCCCAGTCCAGAGCACCTCCGTGCCACACAAGACTTGCCTTCGCCGCAGAATTTGAAGCAGCTACAGAGTGTGCTGGGAAAAATTAATTATTACCACAGATATGTGCGCCACGCCTCTTCCATTTCAGCTCCGCTTCATCGCTTACGCCGTAAAGGTGTTCCGTTCGTCTGGACGACGGAATGCGAACGCGCCTTTCGCCAGTTGAAATCGGCGTTGCTTTCTAATACTTGCCTTACGCCATTCGATCCCCAGAAACCCCTTTTGTTGATGGTAGATGCATCGGCTTTCGGGATCGGTGCTGTGCTTGCGCAAAAAGATGGTTCACACGATCGCCCTATTGCCTTTGCGTCCAAATTGCTCTCGTCTGCGCAAAGAAATTATTCACAGATCGAGAAAGAAGCATTGGCTCTCGTATTTGGTGTTACTAAGTTTCATGATTTCTTGTATGGTCGTCACTTTACCATCATCACAGACCACAAACCCTTGACGTCGCTTTTTCATCCGAACAAGCCTGTACCTCCACGTACAGTGCAGAAATTCATTCGATGGTCTATTTTGCTCTCGCAGTACCGCTACGATACTTGTATCGGTCCACTGCTAAGCACGGAAACGCCGATGCGTTGTCCCGTTTGCCTATTGCTGAGAATAGAGCATTCGATTCTTCCGAACTTGCTTGCATGTTCATTGATGCGGAAACCGATGACGTGGTCGAATCGTTTCCGATTGATTTTCGTCGTGTAGCTACAGCCACAGCTGCTGACCCTGTCCTTGCTACCGTTCTGCGTTTTGTTGCTACGCAATGGCCCTTGTCAAAGTCACGCATCGCGGATCCGTTGGTTCGCCGATTTTTTGCTCACAAGGAGAGACTTTTTGTACGACGTGGTGTTTTGCTGTTGCGTTCTGATAATGACCAGCCCCGATGGAGATCGACTCTTCGGCCCCTCCTGTCTCTCTACGGGCGCATAAACCGCATGTTGGCGTGCACCCTGGACTAGGTTTTCAGGCGTTTCCTAGCTCCCCTCGGACCGAATGGCCGGGTGCGGGTGGCACAGCCTCGCCTGTTGTTAGGCTCCCCACCTCGTCGCATACGTGAACATGGGGTCCTCCCCACGGCGGGCGGAAGCCTTATAACACAACTGTACGCCGATTTGCGGGGGAGGAATGTGGTGTCACCGCCAGACACCACACTTGCTGGGTGGTAGCCTTTAAATCGGCCGCGGTCAATTAGTATACGTCGGACCCGCGTGTCGCCACTGTCAGTGATTGCAGACCGAGCGCCGCCACACGGCAGGTCCAGAGAGACTTCCTAGCACTCTCCCCAGTTGTACAGCAGACTTTGCTAGCGATGCTACACTGACAAATACGCTCTCATTTGCCGAGACGATAGTTAGCATAGCCTTCGGCTACGTCATTTTCTACGACCTAGCAAGGCGCCATTACCAGTTTGTATTGAGATTATTATTGATGTATCAACAAGAGCGATGTACACCAATTATGGATTAAAGTTAAGTATTACATCAATTACGTACTTTATCTGCTACTATTAATTCCCTTAACTGTTCCAGACCTCGCGCCAGCCTGCGTGAGCTTAAGCGCGTGCCTTTCGGCTTCACCTCATAGTGACTTGGCTATCTTGCCAAGTCACAACAATTTCATTCCACACATTAATCAACAGGTCTCTGTTTACTGAATAGACAGCTTCGATTTCTTAGCTGTTGAAGAGCAGTTGCCGTAAATAGGGCAGAAACTCTGTATTTTCCTCCTTTATGTATCCCCACGGAAAAAAATCACAATGTGTGATGTCTGATGACTTGGGATGAACAAATGTTGATACACCTTGTGTGTATACTGAGGGTGGCTTAAAACGACTACAGATGGCTGAGTCAGCCAGAGAGCAGACAGCACATTCCAATTAAAGTACCGTCCTGACCCACCTAGTCGTTGGCAGATGGGGAAAGCGCCAGACCTCAGATTCTGAGCCTGACACTTGAAGAACGGCTGATGGGCCACCAGCTGATTATTGTTGGCCGCCTTCTATGAACAGCTGCAAAACGTTTCTCTATTGTAAGGAGGACTCTTAAACAGCATAGGCAATTTTTTGAGCCTTTCTTAAGAGGAAATTTGTACGGCAAGCAGATACTTTCTGTGCCGGCTGCTTCATGGAAAGTCGTTGTCGGTCAGCTGCCCTCTGATAAATATTTACTACTATGGGTATCCCCAAAATGTTTCTTTAATGGAAGGAGAATTCTTACACGACAAGGATAGTTCTTGAAGCCATTCCTAAAACAAACTTTATAGGGGAGATTCTTTTTGTGTTCTCATGTTAGAAGCCTTGTGACAAAGGCACCAAAAATAATACATTAAAAATTGGGGGATCACTACACTTGATTGGAATGGCTGCATTTTCCCTACGTTGGTGGGTGAACGGCGGCGTCAGCTTAGTTTATCCATTGCCGTGATGATAAAAATAACTTTATTGATTGTCAATTGCTACTTGAGGTGTAGAAAACCTTCACAGAACAAACACGCACTGTGCTCTTTACACTCTGCAGGTTCTGCTCTCAGCAGGGACGCTTCGAGTTTTGCTCTCAACAAAGTCACTTCGGGTTCTGCTTGTAGCTGAAACACACTTCAGTCATTAAATTTCAGGCAGGAACTTCGCCCAACAGACTTCTGGTTCAGAGGCCAGCACACTCACACCGGAAAGATGGTGAGATTTATGGGCACCACCGGCAGTCTAGGCCACGATGAGTCCAGTAATTCTCCATAATTTCAAGGTTAGTAGCAGTTTGGCCACTGGAACAAGAACTGTGCACAATTTCTCGTCTATTCCGAGCATGATAAGCAAGTATTTCTGTTGAGTTGCGGCTTTTGGTCAATTTATTTTTGGTATGTTAGGGAGCTTAACAATTTCATTAGCGTTTTTCCTTGGACAGACACCTAGGTAGTAAAGCAGATAGCATATTTAATCCCTCTCTTTTATAGAGTGGGGAGGGTGTCCCATAATTTGGCTGACCCTGGCCAGGTTTTCGAGTATTTCTTCGATCGTTTGTGAAGCAGTCAAGTTAGAAACGTTCAGCCAACAACATAGATTTGATTGCAATCAGTTAATTTTTTCTTCCATTTTCATTTCAAAATGTATGAGACACATTAGGCCCATGTTTTTATAATTTTTGATTAAGTTGCAGCCACAAATATTTAACGCATGAGCCTTTATTGAAGCTTTTCTCATGTTTTGTGGATTCCGTTTCACATTCAGTGGAAATGTACATCGCCAACAGCACTGTAATATTTGGATGAGCTTATTTTTGTGCGTTAGGCATTATTTTTATTTACAATTTATTGTAATAGGTTTTTTCGAACATGTTTGAGTACTTCTTGGTTTGAATGAAAACAAGAAGCCTGAAGAAGTTAACAAGGGATATGTCTAAAGTTAATCAAGTAACAAAATTGGAGGAATGACAGGTAGGGGAGAGCTAGATACTAGAGAGGAGCATATAACGTTTCCCACAGCTCATAGTGCATCCGAAATGGCCACAGGAAGATCAGAAAGCATGGAATTAGCAAGCGCTGTAGGTTGTGATAGCGGGCACATAAAATGTTGATGCTATAATAAAAATACGAAACTATGAGGTGGAAGAGAATGATAGACCAGGCACACCATCACAGTCAGATGCCCAATTCCATTCATAGGCGTCAGCTGCAAGCAGAAGAGATGAATGAAGAGGCACAAATTTTACTATATTAAAATTTTTGAGGAACGTCATTGAGAGGAGCTGACAAAAAATTTAGAAGAGTTTAGTAAAGAAACAATGGGGAGCGTAGAAAATCCAAGGGAGGAAGCCAAGACATAAGTAAAGAAGACTAGGAGAGAAGCAAAAGAAATTAGGAAAGTGGCAGAAAAGCCAAAGGAAGAAGTCAGAGAGGAGAGAAAGAAAGCAGAAAGGACGAGAAAAGAAACGAAGACAAGGTCATAAGAATAAGGAAACAACTCAAAAGGAAGCTAAAGCTATCAGAAAGGAAATGACAACAGCAGAAACGAAAGAGGTCAGGAAAGAAGAGAAGGAAGCAAAATATGAATCCATAGAAGCCAGGAAAGAAGCGCTGGAAAGATGGTTACGGGTACAGAAAAAGAACAGGAAGAAACGAATGTTCGTGTAGAATAACTTCCAGTCATAGAATGAGACACTGAGGAGATCAGTGATTGCAGGAAGAGCAGGGGGATCGGATTAGCAGGGAAGAGAGCGGATAGACAACACTGAAAGATGTATCATCAACAAACCAGACAAAGCTGTGGAACAGTCAGCCACATAATGATGGAGCGAGAACTGCGCGAAAGAGATACGGGGTCAGTCAACTCCAACGCTGTTTCGGCTCACTATTCAGTCCGTACTCCAATTCAAAAAAGGGCAAAGGTGAAGAACCCAACACACAGACAGACTGAGAGAACAAGAAATGCCACTGGTAAGATTAGAGGGAGGCAAGAGGGAAGTATGGACGCAGGAGAAATGAATGAAAATAAATAAATTTAACGAAACCATAGGCTTAGTAACGAGTCCGCTGAAAATTCAAGATTGGGGAACAGAATAGAGTGTCACCAGTGGCAAGTACGACATGCTCCAGGAAGATGTATTTGATTTCAGATACTCCCTTTCTGCACAGATATTCCATACAAGTGTGGTGGGAATTCGCTCCACTCCAAAGTGTGCATTTCACAAACTGATTTGTCGCTTCCACCATTATAGTGACCACAGTATAATTCAGACTCTTTGTGTGCACATTTATAAAGGAACACAGTAGTAAGAATGAGGACTAATGCGCTAATTTGCACGTCTTACTGGGGGTTTACGGAGCTTTTCCTAGCAATCTACTGGTCAAAGAAAACACAACAAGGAATTAAGCAAGAGACAGCAATGTGAAAAGATTTGGAGTGTCAGGACAGAGGAGCCCAATGAAGTTTTTCGATATCTTACTAAGAAAGAACCAGCTCCTAGATGTGCCCCGTGGCACAAGTAAAATCATGAGATTTTGAACATAGATTTACCAATTAGATACCAACAACTACTGTTGAGTAGATTCGACCATGATGTTACAGCTTTCAAGATTTAGCAGTCTGTTTCTATTGTTCCTGCTATCGTTATTCCTTTCAGTCCTTACCCAACAAACAGAGAAGCAGAGAATTATTAACAGCTAAATAATGAGACACATTCCACAGAAAACTGGCAAAAGCCATACAGAAATAGGAAACAGGCAGCTATTGTAGAAATAAAGCCACCGAATCCAAGGGATAACAACCATGTGGAACATCCACAAGACACTACTGGCCATTAAAACTGATACACCAAGAAGAAATGCAGATGATAAACGAGTATCCATTGGACAAATATATTATACTAGAACTGACATGTGATTACATTTTCACGCAATGTGGGTGCATAGATCGTGAGAAATCGGTACCCAGAACAACCACCTCTGGCCGTAATAACGGCCTTGATACGCCTGGGCATTAAGTGAAACAGAGCTTGGATGGCGTGTACAGGTACATCTGTCCATGCAGCTTCAACACGATACCACAGTTCATCAAGATTAGTGATTGGCGTATTGTGACGAGCCAGTTGCTCGGCCACCATTGACCAGAAGTTTTCAGTTGGTGAGAGATTTGGAGAATGTGCTGGCCAGGGCAGCAGTCGAACATTTTCTGTATCCAGAAACGCCTGTACAGGACCTGCAACATGCGGTCGTGCATTATCCTGCTGAAATGTAGGGTTTCGCAGGGATCGAATGAAGGGTAGAGCCACGGGTCGTAACACATCTGAAATATAACGTCCACAGTTCAAAGTGCCGTCAATGAGAATAAGAGGTGACCGAGACGTGTAACCAATGGCACCCCATACCATCACGCCGAGTGATACGCCAGTATGGCGATGACGAATACACGGTTGCAATGTGCGATCACCGCGATTTCGCTAAACACGGATGTGACCATCATGATGCTGTAAGCAGAACCTGGATTAATCCGAAAAAATGACGTTTTGCCATTCGTGCACCCAGGTTCGTCGTTGAGTACACCATCGCAGACGCTCCTGTCTGTGATGCAGCATCAAGGGTAACCGCAGCCATGGTCTTCGAGCTGATAGTCCATGCTGTTGCAAACGTCGTCGAACTGTTCGTGCAGATGGTTGTTGTCTTGCAAACGTTCCCATCTGTTCACCTAGGGATCGAGACGTTGCTGCACGATCCATTACAGCCATGTGGATAAGATCCCTGTCATTTGGAATGCTAGTGATACGAGGCCGTTGGGATCCAGCACGGCGTTCTGTATTACCCTCCTGAACCCACTGATTCCATATTCTGCTAACACTGGATGTCGACCAACGCGAGCAGCAATGTCGCGATACGATAAACCGCAATCGCGATAGGCTACAATCCGACCTTTATGAAAGTGGGAAACGTGATGGTTCGCATTTCTCCTCCTTACAAGAGGCATCACCAGGCAAAGGCGGTCAACTGCTGTTTGTGTATGCGAAATCGGTTGGAAACTTTCCTCATGTCAGCACGTTGTAGATGTCGCCACCGGCGCCAACCTTGTGTGAATGCTCTAAAAAGGTAATCATTTGCGTATCACAGCATCTTCTTCCTGTCGGTTAAATTTCGCGTCTGCAGCGCGTCATCTTCGTGATGTAGCAATTTTAATGGCCAGTAGTGTAACAATGACTTGTAATGGATGCAGGAAACGCTGTGAGAACAACCACAGAAGAAATAGCACTGACTGAAGCTGATGTAATAGGAAATACGAGTGCGACAGAAACATTGCCTTGGTAGGAAAAGGAAGATTATGACGTTGAGACACCAAATGAATATAGTAAAAATGTGGAAGATGCGTAAATCTGAGACTATAAGGAGGATTTATTAATTATTTTCGTGCTACGTCTTGTAGCAGAGAGGATGGAGAGTCATCATGAAGACGAGATGGACAGACAGGATGCGCAGGAAGAGAGCGATGGTGTTTGAGAATCCATTTTATATGTAGGTAATGAAGAGGATACGTCTTTTGAGACATTTATATTAGGCTGAATAATGAGCAAGCAAGGTGATAAAATTGAAATGTAAGTGGAAGTTAATTACACAGAAGCGCCAAAGAAACTGATATAGGCATGCGTATTCAAATTTAGAGATATGTAAACAGGCAGAAGACTGCGCTGTGTTCGGCAAAGCCTATATAAGGCAACAAGTGTCTGGCGTAGTTATTAGATTGGTTATTGCTGCTAATATTGCAGGTTATCAAGATAAACGTGTGTTCGAACGTGATGTTATAGTCGGCGCACGAGCGATGGGACATAGCATCTCCGAGGTAGTGATAAAATGGGGATTTTCGACCATTTCACCCATGAATATCAGGAATCCGGAAAAACATCAAATCTCCGAAATTGCTGCGGTCCGGAAAAGATCCTGCAAGAACGGGACCAACGACGACTGAAGAGAATCGTTCAACGTGACCGAAGTGCAACACTTCTGCAAATTGGTGCAGATTTCAATACTGGGCTATCAGCAAGTGTCAGCGTGCGAACCATTCAACAAACCAACATCTATATAGGCTTTCGGAGCCGAAGGCCCACTCGCGTACCCTTGATAACTGCACGACACAAAGCTTTACGCCTCGTCTGGGCCCGTTAAAACCGACATAGGACTGTTGATGACTGGAAACATGTTGCCTGGTCGGACGAGTCTAGTTTCAAATTATATTGAATGGATGGACGTGTATGTGTATGGAGACAACTTCATGAATCCATGGACTTTGCATGTTAGGAGGGGACTGTTCAAGCTGGCGGAGGCTCTACAACGGTATATAAGCACCACACCATTACAGAGCATACACCAGCTTCAACAGTAATTTCTGACATGCAGGGTCCATGGATTCATGAGGTTGTCTACATATCCGTACACCTCCATCCGCTCGATACAATTTGAAATGAGACTCGCCCGAAAAGGCAACATGTTTCCAGTCTTCAATAGACCAATGTCGGTGTTGACGGGCTCTGGTGAGGAGTAAAGCTATGTGTCGTGCAGTCATCAAGGGTACGTGAGTGGGTCTTCGGCTCCGAAAGCCAATGTCGATTATGTTTCGTTGAATGGTTCACACGATGGCACTTGGTGGTGGCCCAGCATTGCAGCAATTTGCGGAAGGGTTGCAGTTCTGTCACATTGTACGATTCCCTTCAGTCTTAGGTCCCGTTCTTGCAGGATCTCCTTCCGGCCGCATCGTTGTCGGAGATTTGATGTTTTACCGAATTCCTGATATTCACGGTACACTAGTGAAACGGTGGTACGGCAAGATCCCCACTTCATCGCTACCTCGGAGATGCTGTGTCCAATCGCTCGCGCGCTGACTGTAACACCACATTCAAATACACATATATGTTGGTAGCCTAGCATTGTAGCAGCTGTAATCGATCTGAAAATTGCGCCAAACACTTGTTGTCTTATATATGCGTTGCCGACCGCATTACTGTATTCTGCCTGTTTACGTATCTCTGTATTAGAATATGCATGCCTACACCAGTTTCAATGGCGCTTCAGTTTATTTATACAGGGTGGTTCATTGATAGTGACCGGGCCGAATATCTCACGAAATAAGCATCAAACGAAAAAACTACAAAGAACGAAACTCGTCTAGCGTGAAGGGGGAAACCAGATGGCGCTATGGTTGGCCCGCTAGATAGCGCTGTCATAGGTCAAACGGATATAAACTGCGTTTTTTTAAATAGGAACCCCATTTTTTATTATATATTCATGTAGTACGTAAAGAAATATGAATGTTTTAGTTGGACTACTTTCTTCGCTTTGTGATGGACGGCGCTGTAATAGTCACAAAAGTATAAGTACGTGGTATCACGTAACATTCCGCCAATGCAGACGGTATTTGCTTCGTGATACACTACCCGTATTAAAATGGGCCGTTTACCAATTGCGGAAAAGGTCGATAAAGCGTTGATGTATGGCTACTGTGATCAAAATGCCCAACGAGCGACTGCTATGTATGCTGCTCGGTATCCTCGACGATATCATCCAAGTGTCCGGACCATTCAACTGATAGTTACGTCATTTAAGAAAACAGGAAGTGTTCAGCCACATGTGAAACGTCAACCACGACCTGCAACCAATGATGATGCCCAAGTAGGTGTTTTAGTTGCTGTCGCGGATAATCCGCACATCAGTAGCAAATTGCGCGAGAATCGAGAATCTCAAAAACATCGGTACTCAGAATGGTACATCAATATCGATTGCACCCGTACCATATTTCTATGCACCAGGAATTGCATGGCGACGACTTTGAACGTCGTATACAGTTCCGCTACTGGGCATAAGAGAAATTACGGGACGATGACAGATTTTTTGCACGCGTTCTATTTGGCGACGAAGCGTCATTCACCAACAGCGGTAATGTAAACCGGTATAATATGCACTATTGGGCAACGGAAATTCCACGATGGCTGCGACAAATGGAACATCACCAACCTTGGCGGGTTAATGTATGGTGCGGCATTGTGGGAGGAAGGATAATTGGCCCCCATTTTATCGATGGCAATCTAAATGGCGCAATGTATGCTGATTTACTACGTAATCTTCTAGCGATGTTACTACAAGATGTTTCACTGCATGACAGAATGGCGATGTACTTCCAACGTGATGGATGTCTGGCACATGGCTCGCGTACGGTTGAAGCGGTATTGAATATCATATTTCATGACAGGTGGATTGGTCGTCGAAGCACCATACCATGGCCCGCACGTTCACCGTGTCTGTCGTCCTCGGATTTCTTTCTGTGGGGAAAGTTGAAGTATATTTGCTATAGTGATCCACCGACAACTCCTGTCAACATGCGTCAGCGCACTTTCAATGCATGTGCGAACATTACGGAAGGCGAACTACTCGCTGTTGAGTAT
The DNA here is from genome assembly GCF_021461395.2 of Schistocerca americana. NCBI lineage: Eukaryota > Metazoa > Arthropoda > Insecta > Orthoptera > Acrididae > Schistocerca > Schistocerca americana. Next base: position 231,724,112 of record NC_060123.1, read on the forward strand.
TGCCAAATGCACTGAGATTGACGGACATCATTTTGAGCATTTATTGCATTAATGTGGTATTTACAGGTAATCACGCTGTAACAGCATGTGTTCTCAGAAATGATTAGTTCACAAAGGTACATTATCACATAGGAACAACCAAAATCAAATGTTCAAACGTACCTACGATCTGTATTTTAATTTAAGAAACCTACCTGTTACCAACTGTTCGTCTAAAATTGTGAGCCATATGTTTGTGACTATTACAGCTCCATCTATCACAAAGCGAAGAAAGTGGTCCAAATAAAACATTCATATTTCTTTACGTACTACACGGATGTGTAATAAAAAATTGGGGTTCCTATTTAAAAAAACGCAGTTGATATCCGTTTGACCTATGACAGCGCTATCTAGCGCCATCTGGTTTCCCCTTCAAGCTAGACGAGTTTCTTTCTTTGTAGTTTTTTCGTTTGATTCTCATTTCGTGAGGTATTTGGCCTGGTCACTATCAATGGACCAACCTGTATGAATAAGCTGAAGCGCCATGCATGTTCTAATACAGAGATATATAAACAGGGAGAATATGGCAATGCGGTCGGCAATGCCTATATAAAACAACAAGTGTTTGGCGCAATTCGCATTCGAGGGTTGGATTCCCTCACTTCCTGCTCCAGGACTCACACTGCCTGGGTGTGGTGTGCGTACTGTAAGACCTTCGGTACACACACCATCAGATTATTTGACTTGTCGCTCTAGCGAAGTATGCGAGTGTCAGCAATATGTCTCGTGGTCTTATCGTGGCGTGTTTATCTTCTGCCGTTAGGTCAGACGATAGAAATGCCACTTCCACGCTTAGAGTAGCAGATTGACGGTGACCAACTTTAAGCAGAACTTGATTAATTTTCACACACATTTATTAAAATAATAACAATCATAAACCTTACTTAACTTGATTCTGGATGCTATTTACAATTGACAATTTGAAGTTCCTTTGGTCTTGGTACGTTAATCTTATTCTCACATATCTCTGATACTTGACAAAGTGTCTATTCATTTATCTTCATGGCTATGTACAGAAATATGGTAATCTTATTAGGTGCAGACTGAAACTTGACTATAGACTGGTACAGACTGGCACAGACAAAGGCAGACTGGCGCAAAGGCAGACTGGCACAGACAAAGGCAGACTGGCGCACCCAAAGGCAGACTGGCGCAGACAAAGGCATACTGGCACAGACAAAGGCAGACTGGCACAGACAAAGGCAGACTGGCGCAGACAAAGGCAGACTGGTGCAGACAAAGGCAGACTGGTGCAGACAAAGGCAGACTGGTGCAGACAAAGGCAGACTGACTAATCGGAGGTCTGTACACTCGTTATAATACCTCGCGCATTCAGGTATCACTGAGCGAGTGTGATCCGTGAGGAGAAAAGGTTCTACGTTAGCAGCAATCTCATTGGCTGCATTACATATTAATACACGGATCGGCGGAAGCAGAATTTGGTCCGTCTCTATGACGGCGCCATCTCGTAATGCAGAGACGGACGAGCGCTGCGCCTGCACTGTTGTGCTTAGCGGGCTGTGCTCTAGTGGGAAAGTTGTGTACGCGCTGACTACGTGGAACTATGTACACAACACTGGGCTACACTCAGGGTGTATCTTCGACGTGGAAAAGCCCCAACCTTTTCTCTCATGTTGTCGCCCATCTGCACGCCATCATTACTGCCAGCCGCCTGGTCCTCGCCGCCGCCGCCGCCGCTGCCGCCGCCGCCACCGCCACCACCATGTCGCAACCCACCACTATTATCATTTTAGTCTCTCCCTCCGCTGCTCCAACCACCATCACATGGAGCTCATCCTCCACCCCCATTCCCGTCCTTCCTTCCCTCCCTGTTCACCCCACTCCTGCGCTATTTTCGGCTGTCACTACCCCTAACTCTCCCTCCCCTGTCACTGTCGCCCCATCGACATCTGCACCACCTCTGACAGGCTACAAGCCAACACGGATTTCGGCTCGCCGTTCCACAGTCTCTGTGCCACCCACGCCCCCTTCCTCTGCCTCATCCACTCCGCATGGCGGTACTGCCCCCCGCCATCTCCCCCTGCAACCCATCCCCCAGCCCCCTCTCCAACCTGTCGTGACTACGAAACCTTCCAAGTGCCCTAATGTTGACCCTTCCCTAGCAATCACCTCAAAGAAAACCTTCGATCCCTGTGACTCACCCAACCCCATGGACGCGACCCCGACCCCCACCCCTGCCACCCACAACTTTGTCCTCTCCAATCCTGATCCTCAATTCCTTGATGCCTGCACCCTCACCCTGGCAATACGGAAATGTTACCCCAATGCCCCAGTCTCCCTTCTTATTCCTCGCAAGGACTCAGTCCTCATTAAATCCCCCAATGCTTCCTTCCACACCGATCTCCTCTCCCGCATCCCACATATCCAATTTGGCCAACGTGCAACCCTCACCCCCTACCACACCCCACCCTCTCCCCATCAGCCTCAACCTCCCCAATGTCCACCAACCTTCACTGCTGTGATCACGAAGCTTAGCCCCGTGGTCGCGGAGGCTGAGGTGTTGGCGGATCTCAACTCCCGGCCCAACATCAAAATCCGCTCAGCCTGTCGCATCTTTAATGATGCCGGGCCGACTTATCTAATGCGGATATTCACTGAATCCTCCTCCTCCACTGACTGCCTCCTCACCGAGGGAGTCCTCATATATAATCGCTGTCATAAGGTGGATCCCTCACGTTCCCCAGTCCAATGGTACCACTGCCAATGCTGCCTCACGTACAATGACCATGTTACCTCTGCCTGCAAGAACCCCCTACTTGTACCCACTGCAAAGCTTCCCACTTCCTCAAGAACTGCCCTAACCTCACCTCTCCCCCCTCCTACAACACCTGTAAGGAACCCCATCCTACCTACTTCTCGAAGTGTAAAGCAAAACCTCCTCTAGTCACCCCTGAGCTCACTGTCCCTGCCCGTTCTGTTGATGACCCCATCCACCCCAACAACTCGCTCCACCCTCCACCTACTGCAGAGGACATCATCTGTTTTATCAACATTGTGCTCCAAATCATCCACCCATTTCAGCGCTCCTATACCCTTTCCCAAATCGCCCTTGCCCGCCGTTACATCTTCCATCTTACCACCTATACCACCTACTCCGACAAACAGACCCACTTCACCTTCACCCCACTCACCCCCTCGCCTAACTCTCCCTTCCCATGCTACAACAACCCTACTGTATCCTGTACCACAATATTCCCTCCCTGCCCACTCTCAAACTCCTCTTCCTCCCCACCCTCCATCAGCACTGTGTGGATGCCTTCGTCCTAAATGAAACCTTCCTTCAAACCTGTATCTCCATCTTCACAGCTCCTTACACCCTTCACCACACTGATAACCCGTACCCTGTGGCATGTGGTCGAGTTGCTATGGGCCACCTCAAGCACCTCCCTGTCTGGCCCCAACCTCTCCTTAACAATCCTGCCAAGCATCTCACCTTCAGCCTCTTCTTCCCCACCCTTACCATCACCTGTGCCACCATTTATGTCAGCCCTCGCACCCCCATCTCGTACGATTTCTTGGCCCACATTGACCGCACCTTCTCCACCTACATGATTGCCGCAGACCTCAATATCCATAGCCGTGATCATGCCGACCTCCAGTGGTGTCATCAGTTTCTCACTACCCTCCAGGAAAACCTGGTTCCCCTCCCCCAGGAAACCTGACCCGATTCCAACACCACTCCCAGAATGGTCCTTGCCTCTCCAACCTCCTTGGGTGCATCACCACAGATGTCCTTAACCTCATTGGCAGTGACCATGCTTCTGTTCTCCTCACTATCTCTAGTGGCCGCCATCCCCGCCCCGCTCCTCGCCCCGACATCCCTCCTAAACTAGTCCATGATTACTCTCGTGCCAACTGGGATGCCTACCGGGACTCCATTCACACCCAGGTTGAAGGCCACGAACTTACACTCCAATCTCCTGATGACATCTATTCCACTGCTGCCATGCTGCACCAGACCTTATCTGACGCTGTCCCCACCCATATCCCCACCAAAGCCATCCACCCTCACCACCCCACCCTGTCTCCACAGCCCATCCTTCTCCTTTGGGAGTCCCGCCCCCTCTACCGCTCTTTTCTCCACACTCGTGACCGGGACACACTTAACTGCCACCGGCAATTACAATGACAGATCCACAACCTGCTTACTGCGAAGAAACACCGCGCCTGGCGCCAGACATGTACACAACTCAACACCATGCTCCCAATAAACTCTTCCAAGTGTTTGTCTGCTTTCCACCGCCTTACTGGGAACCGCCCCACCCCCCACTACCCTCTCCTCCTTGATGACCATCCCTTTCCTGACAATCTCAGTAAGGTCAACCACTCTGCCTCTGACCTCTCTGATGTTTTTCCATACCACATGATCCCCAATTTGATTATTTCCTCGTCCCTGACGTCATGGACCACACGAATACCTCTGTTCCTCCCCTTGCTCCTAGCTTCCAGTACTTGGGCCACACACCACCATCTGCACTTAACACTCCCATCACTACACAGGACATCAGCCTTGTACTCTGCACTAAACGCAACACTGCTCCCGGCCACGACCACATTACCTACCGCCACCCCTAACACTGCCCTCTCTCCTTCCTTTCAGTCCTTGCCACCCTCTACAATGTTATCCTTGCCACTGGCTTCTACCCTGAGATGTGGAAAACCTACTGTATCCTGATGTTCTCCGAACCAAACAAGCCTCCATCTGATGCCTCTTCGTATCGTCCTATCTGTCTCACATCGGTGTTCAGCAAACTTTGGAATGCATCCTTATCCGGCACATCCATCACCACCTCCACCAAAACCACCTCCTCCCCAACACCCAATGTGGCTCTTTCGACCTCCCTTCTCTGACGATGACCAACTCCTCTGCCCCACTTTAACAAAAGCCCGTGCCGAGCTACTGAGCATCTCTCCTGCAGAGTCTTCCACTGGAGTTTATCTATCATCTCTGTAATGCTTTCGCGATAACTAAATGATCCTGTAATGAAGCGCGGTGCTCTCCATTGGATCTTCTCTATCTCTTCTGTCAACCCTATCTGGTACGGATCCCACACTGCTGAGCAGTATTCAAGCAGTGGCCGAACATGCGTACTGTAACCTACTTCCTTTGTTTTCGGATTGCATTTCCTTAGAATTCTTCCAATGAATCTCAGTCTAGCATCTGCTTTACCGACGGTCAACTTTATATGATCATTCCATTTTAAATCACTCGAAATGCGTACTCCCAGATAATTTATGGAATTAACTGCTTCCAGTTGCTGACCTGCTATTTTGTAGCTAAATGCTAAGGGAACTATCTTTCTATGTATTCGCAGCACATTACACTTGTCTACATTGAGATTCAATTGCCATTCCCTGCACCACGCGTCAATTCGCTGCAGATCCTCCTGCATTTCAGTACAATTTTCCATTGTTACAACCTCTCGATACACCACAGCATCATCTGCAAAAAGCCTCAATGAACTTCTGATGTCATCGATAAGGTCATTTATGTATATTGTGAATAGCAACGGTGCTACGACACTCCCCTGTGGCACAGCTGAATTCACTCTTACTTTGGAAGATTTATCTCCATTGAGAATGACATGCTGCGTTCTGTTATCTAGGAACTCTTCAATCCAATCACACAATTGGTCTGATAGTCCATATGCTCTTACTTTGTTCATTAAACCAACGTGGGGAACTGTATCGAACGCCTTGCGGAAGTCAAGAAACACGGCATCTACCTGTGATCCCGTGTCTATGGCCCCCTGAATCTCGTGGACGAATAGCGCGAGCTGGGTTTCACACGACTGTTTTTTCGAAACCCACGCTGATTCCTACAGAATAGATTTCTAGTCTCCAGAAAAGTTATTATACTCGAACATAATACGTGTCTGGCATCCTGGTCTCCTGTTTAAACTCCAAACCTACGCCCTTCCTGTCAACTGCATCCGTCTGATAGCCTCCTTCCTCTCCCACCGCCCCTCCTATGTTACCATTCATAGTGCCAATTTCCACACCTTTTACCCCACTGCAGGTGTGCCCCAAGGCTCTGTCCTCTCCCCTCTCCTCTACCTCCAGTACACAGCAATTTATGCCCCAACCCCCACCCTCCAGTACACCTATTGCAATATGCTGATGACACAGCATTCCTTGCCCTCGCTCCTACCCTCCAATGGTCCCAATGCCTTCTCCAGAATCACCTTGACCTTTATGCCACAAGGTGTAACCAGTGGCTCCTGAAAACCAATCCTTCCAAGGCCCAGGCAATCATTGTAGGTCGTACCACTCGCTCCTTTCCGCTCCTGGATTTCTCCCTTACCGTCTATGGCTGTCCTGTCCGCCTTTCCCCCACCCGCACCTACCTTGGCCTCACCGTTGACTGTCACCTCACCTAGATCCCTCATCTCCAATCCATCCAATCCGAAGCCCACAACCGCCGCTGATTCCTCAAACTCCTCTCAGTCCAGATGCGGGGGTTGCACCCCTCTACCATCCTCCACACCTACAAATACTTAATCCATCCCATCCTCTGTTATGCCAGTCCCACCTGGATATCTACCCCTCCCCCCAAAAATCTATAAGTCCCACCAGAGCCTTGAGCATCATGCACTCCGCCTCGCCTTCCATGTACACCTCCCGTCCCCCACGCGGATCCACTATGACCTCATTCCTGTCCCCCATCTGCTCCTATTCCTCGAACATATCTGCATACTCTACAACTCCCGTCACTTTTATCCCCCTCACCACCTGGTTGCTTCTCTCCTCTCTTGTCCCTGCCCCCTGCCACCCCTTCACTGTTGTGTCCCCCCCCCACCCTCCATCTCTGCACCCTTCATCTCCTCTCCCAAGGTGGCTTACATCAACTCCCCATTCCGGATGATGCCCTCTCTCCCTCCATGTATCCCTCCTATCAACTCTGATCCTCAGCCCCCTCCTTTCCTCCGTCCTTTCCCTGGGCTCCCCTCTTCCACCCCTTCCATCCTGTTTTCTCCCCGCCAAACCTCTCCCTACCTCCCTTCCCCCTGAGTTCTTTTGTATTCCCCTCCTGTGCCTTCCCCACTCCCTGTTGCGTCTGGCCAGCACCCCCCACCCCTTTTATGGGTCCCCATCCCCCATCGGCTCCTTTCCTCCCCTCCCCCTTCTCCCCTTCGTTTTTTCTCTCCTTCCCCCCTTTTTTATTTTCCCGTCACCTGTCCGGTTTCCCGCCACCTGCCCTCGGCTGTGGCATGTCACATTTGCCAACTTTTTAGTGCAATGTTCCAGTAAATGTTCAGTGCTGTTCGTCTTTCTAGTGTTGCGAACAGAAACCATGCTGTAGCTGGGTGTGAATTTTATGTCTTTTGCGAACAGAAACCAGACTGTCGCCGTGTTTTTTAATTGTCTGTCTGTTATTTTAGCTGTCTGCTTTGTATGTATTCTATTCGCATCCTTTGTTCTATGTTTTAAGTTCCACGATTTTTTCGCTGTGTTACTATTTAGTCTCCGATTTTATCGCCTGTTTTCATTATTTATTCTCTTCATCTTTTTAAAACAGTCTGTAGGCTGTAGAGCGGCATACTAAGCTGCTTCCAGCCCGCTCCCTTCGGGGGGAATCGAAATTCAATAAAGAAAAAAAAAGTGGCGCAGTTGTCAGATCGATTACAGCTGTTACAATGCCAGGTTACCAACATTTATGTGTGTTTGAACGTGGTGTTACAGTCAGCGCGCGAGCGATTGGACACAGCATCTCCGAGGTAGCGATGAAGTGGGGATTTTCCCATTCCATCAATTCACTAGTGTACCGTGAACATTAGGAATTCGGTGAAACATCAAATCTCCGACAACGATGCAGCCGGAAGAAGATCCTGCAAGAACGGGACCTAAGACTGAAGGGAATCGTACAATGTGACAGAAGTGCAACCCTTCCGCAAATTGCTGCAGATTTCAATGCTGGGCCACCACCAAGTGCCATCATGCGAACCATTCAATGAAATATAATCGATATTGGCTTTCGGAGCCGAAGAGCCACTCGCGTATCCTTGATGACTGCACGATACATAGCTTTACTCCTCACCAGAGCCCGTCAACGTACCATAATTTCTATCGCCCTTAACTCCAATAGAGAAGGTACGATAAGCAACAATGTCTCTGTCATAGTAGGCCTCCAAACCTTCTAATGGTTTGTCACTACCTCTTACAATAGCAATAGTCAACCAACTATTACCAGTAACAACTTCAGTTGTGGTACAAGAAAAATTAATCTTAGCACCAACAAATGTAATTGGCCCTGTGAGTAGCTCTTCTTGTGCTACATTATTAGGATTCATACTAAACGTATCCACAGTCTTGTACACAGGCATTCTTGATCTTCTTGTATATCTTCTCCTCCTGTACTGCATGGCTGTGTGCTTCGTGCTGCTGCCTCGAGTGAAATGAGCGTGCTGCTGCCTGCGAAGCGGATATGCCTACTGATAAGAATGGGCGCGGCAGGAAGTGAAGCCCTGACAAACCGCAATGGCGGCCGGAAACAGACTCTTTCGTGCGGAACGCGCTTAGTTAAAACTAGAGCGCGATCCCGCTGGTGCCTCGTGCTGTGGCTAAGTCCCGTTCAATGTCACCCGCCAATATGGCGGCGCACACAGCCACATACAGAACGAGGGCCTTGCCGGTGCTGCTGAACGCGAAGTAGCATTGCTGGTGTAGACTGCGGCACAAAGGCGACGGCCGGTGGACGCTGTGACGTCATTACACTGAAACCAACATCTAATTCACGTGATTTGGGACAGGAAAAATAGGAGTCTATTGATGACTGGAAACATGTTGCCTGGTCGGACGAGTCTCGTTTCAAACTTTATCGAGTGGATGGAGGTGTACAGGTATGGAGACAACCTCATGAATCCGTGTACCCTGCATGTCAGGAAGGGACTGTTCAAGCTGGTGGAGGCTCTGTAATGGTGTGGTGCTTACATAGTTGGAGTGATATGGGACCCCTGATACGTCTATACAACTATGACAGGTGACTTGTACGTAATCATTCTGTCTGATCACCTGGATCCATTTATGTCCATTATGCATTTCGACGGACTTGGGCAATTCCAGGAGGACACTGCGATACCCCAAACGTCGAAATTGTTACAGGGTGGCTCCAGGAACACTCTTCTGAGTTCAGACGCTTTCGCTGGCCCCCAGACTCCGCAGACATGAACATTATTGAGCATATCTGGAATGTCTAGCAACGAGCTGTTCAGAAGAGATCTCACGCCCCTCGTTCTCTTACAGATTTATCGAAGCCCTGCAGGATTCATTGTGTTAATTTCTTCCAGCACTACTTCAGACATTAGTCAAGTCCATGCCACGTCATGTTACGCCACTCTAGCGTGCTCGCGGGGGTCCTACGCGATATTAGGCACGTGTACCAGCATCTTTGGTTCTTCAGTATATATATACCCATGCCATACATACTAAAATCATATACGTTAACATCACAGTTTCACCCCATGGGGTTGGTGTCGCCTTACCACCATATGGAATGCTGATTGAGAATCACGACCATCAGCACGGGGCAGTGGGTTTCTGCCTGCTACTTCACCAGTAGCATACTGGGCGGGGCACAGAACTAGCCGCCACAGCACGAGGGCCTTGCCGGTGCTGCTGAACGCGAAGTAGCATTGCAGGTGTAGACTGCGGCACAAAGGCGACGGCCGGCGGACGCTGTGACGTCATTACACTGAAACCAACATCTAATTCACGTGATTTGGGACAGGAAAAATAGTTTGTGTTATTATGCACTGTATGAAGTGGAGTTGACAATTACAGTTTATTCATTTATATCTGAAATGAAGCATTGATTTTAACAAGAAAACAATTTGTGTTATTGCTATTGAAACCTTCCCGTCTCCTCTATACCTCTTTTGTTATTGGTAACCTTCCCTTTTACAACAAACTATGTAACCTTTTCTTAGGATTTCTATCTCTTGCTTAATAATAACAAATGAAATCTTCCCTTTGAAATTTATTATCTTTCTCTATCTTCGCATATAAATTTAATTCCTGCTTATTAAAAGTGGTTTTCTGATTTTTCTACGAAACATAGAATGTGTCGTCGTCGTGGCCCTCAATCGTTATCTGCAATAACCCAAAACTGTTCCTTACCTTTTTTACTGTTACTGGATCGCCATCTGACTGCTACATCGAACTGTGACATGAATATAGTTACTCTGGTTTAGTATACTCTATTAGCTGCTTGTGGGCTTTCATAATAAGTGGCTGTATTTATTACCAAAGCTGGCGTTATTCTTTAATAGCAAATCTGACGTCATTCTTTAATTAATTTGACTGAAGTTACGTAATTCATAGTTAAACTTTTTCTTGACAACAATAAAATTTTGCAAAGTTTTACGTTGATGGTTTTTGGGATGGATTATAATTAGAAATGCAATATTGCTGGCGAAAGTTAATTAGATTCTGAATGAAATGATTTTACAAACGTTCAAATGGGACTTACTTTTTAAAATAATCTTACAACTAGCAATGCGCAAACATACCTTCAGTAGTCTTGAGTTTCTCAAAAAATTTATGCAATAATATTAGTTCCTCTTATTATAGTAGTTAGCTCATGTCTCTGTACATCCGTTTATAATCTCTTGTAAATCATAGCTAGTGGCTGGCAGGCACACCGCTCCTCTCAACCTCTCGCTTGAGACCTGCTACCAACTCGCTTCACACCTCGCTTACTACTGACTTCCTACGAACGCTTAAGTGCCGTCTCTCCTGCCAACAATGCTTTCTGGTGCAGACAATCCCTCATACCATTACAAAATGTATCAATGCGTGGTGTTTCCCGCTCTTTTCTTAAAATGTATCCATACGCGGTCTCTCCCGCCATTTTTAAAATTATGTCAATTTGCGGTCTCTCTTGTCAACAATACTTTGGTGCAGACATTCCCAGCTACCACAATTATTTCCAGCATGACAAATATTAATTATTCGTCCCACGTTGTATGCTTTCTATGGCAATAAATTCTACAAAATTTCCCGATCTCTTTCATTATTCTTTCTGCCGGGTTAGAAGAACTGTGATATCTTGATATGTAAATTGGTGCTATGTTCTTACTCTCTAACATTTGTTTTCATATGTCTGACCTAAACTGCGGTCCGTTATCTGAAATAACCTTCTGTTCATGTCCTACTATTGATAGAAAATCTCTTACAAATGCTCTTGATACTGATCTAGCTGTTGCTTTCCTTAGTGGAGAAAATGTTACAAATTTGGATGTCAGTTCTACAGCTACTAGAATATAACTATAACCTTTATTGTTCTGGGGATTTGACCGAAAAGATCTACTGCTGCCATGTGTCTTACCTTACCCAGTATGACGGGATACAGTGGTGGAATATGTGATACTGTAGATGATTTAGCTTTCTGACATATCTTGCAGGATGCTATAACTTTGCGAATGTGTTTTTCCATATTATTGAAGTGACAATTTTGTCGAAGAATTAGAAAGCATTTCCTAGTTCCGTAATGTGCATAGCTTAGGTACGTATACCATATCAATTTGTTTCTGATCCCTTCTGGAATGCATAAAAGCCAACTGTTGCCGTCTGGGCACGGGCGAATAAACAGAATATTTTGATGTCTAGTGTAATTATGTCTGATTTTTGCGTTGCTCTTGTCTCGCCAAAGCGTTAAAATCTCTTTTAGTGTTTCATCTTTCTGCTGTTCTCTCTCTATGTCCTGTAATGCTGATGATATAAAGTTTTCGAAAGCTACTTGTTTGATATAAATAGTACTATGGTTGTTGTAGCAGAAGGAATTTTCTTTCTCTAGTCGTTTATGCTGAATAGATCTCGATAGTGCGTCGGCAACAATATTCTGCGTGCCTGGAATGGGTACAATAGTAAAGTCGAACTTTTGTAGATATAATTTCCAACGTCTTAATCTATCATGCGTAAGTTTTGCTGATAATAACAACTGGATTACTCGGTGATCGGTTTATACTGTGGTGCGTCTTCCATATAGATAATGACGGAATCTCTTAAATGCCCATACTACACATAGCGTCTCTAATTCTGTTACAGAGTAATTGCGCTCTGCTAGAGAAAGTATCCTGCTTGCAAACACAATATGTTTAACGATTGTTTTACCGTCCTCCTCTACTTCCTGGAAAATATGTACTCCTAGTGATGTAGTTGAAATATCTGTTGCAATGGAACACTTTTGTGTTGGGTCAGGATGCGATAACAAAGGTGCCCTTAGTAAAGCTTCTTTCAAATTCTGGAATTCAGCTTCAGCGTCCTCATTCCATGAACAAATTGTGTGTCTCATGTTTTATAATGAATGAATTTTCTAAAATAATTAATAAGGCCTAAAAAGCTCCGAAGTTCCTTCTTATTTGTTGGCACGTCGATATCTTTCAATGCTTGCAATTTGTCGGAGTCTGGTGCAATATCTGTTTGTGAAATGATATGACCTAGAAATTTTATTGAGGCTTTTCCAAATTCAGATTTACGGAGGTTTATAGTTATACCATTTTGCTCGAATGTATTCAGTAACTGTTGAAGGGTGTGGTTATGCTGTTGCCAGTTTTCTGCTGTTCAGTCGTTATCTGCAATAACCCAAAACTGTTCCTTACCTTTTTTACTATTACTGGATCGCCATTTGACTGCTACATCGAACTGTGACATGAATATAGTTACTCTGGTTTACTATACTCTATTAGCTGCTTGTGGGGTTTCATAATAAGTGGCTGTATTTATTACAAAGCTTTTTAAATTTATATCAATTTGCGGTCTCTCTTGTCAACAATACTTTGGTGCAGACATTCCCTGCTACCACAATTATTTCCAACATGACAAATATTAATTATTCCTACTTAATCCTATTAATAAAATATAAACATTTTTCATAAATTGTGATTTGACAATAAACAATAGAAATATACACGTCTTACATTGTTAACATGTAGCAGTGCAGTTTACCTGATTTCTCCGAAACCCTAATGTTAAAGCGATGGTTATCGTTTCCACATGTGACTAAGTTTACAAGCAACGGAATTACAGTTCTTCAGTGAATACTTGTTTTTTGTTGCACTGCGAGTCTTATAGTCCATCGCTTCCACAGCAGTGGAAGACAAAATATAAGTTTGGCAGGCAACATTACTTTTCTAACGAGTCCCCAACAAAACGTATGAAACGTTTTGTTATCCTTTTATAATGATGAAATCCTTTCACGACTATAATGTGAAGTTTTTACACCACTATTTCCACTTAGTGTTGGTGGTATGTAGAGAAAGTAAAACAGTGTCAGTTTACGTCAAAAGAAACGTCTGCTGAGAGAAATTTACTGGTTCATTCAACAAAAACAGGTGTTACAGGTATATTTAGCAGCGTTTAGTTGTGTATGATAACACCTATGATTACACTTCTCATCCTGTTTCTCACCCTTTGCATTTATCTAGGAGACAGAGCAAAAGACAGGGGTACGACATGTGGCAGATTTCACAATGTTCTAAAGTTTCCAGCACTGGTACCATGAACAGAAAAAATAGAGGTGGATTGTCTATTATATCCAATGATCATGTTTATCTGCGAAAAATGGGCCACAAAGTATGAGACAAGTGTCAATTTTTAATGTGAAAAACTCTTTTAAGTAATCAGTTACCTCAGCTTTTCAGGGCATAAGGAATGATGTTTTCCATTAGCTAAATAGACATTTTTCAAACACTTCTCTTCTTGATAATTACATTCATCAACTGAAAAAAAGCTTTACTCTTTGAGTATTGTAAAAAAGGCTACATGATGAAGTGAGACTCCGTAGCCAGAAGCTACACCTTGCTCTGATTAGGAGTGTCAACAGAAAAATGGTTTTGTTTAACAATCAATGATTTGTGATTGTATTGAAAATAGAACTACATGCATATGTGATAGCAACTACATCTATGGAAGTCAAGTCACCTTCCACTGAACTGTAGTTTTTAGTGCATTTTAATCCCAATCTGTGACCTTTCTCTGTATTTTTCTTAACCTTTCTTGCTGACAAGTCACAAATTAATGGCTTATGTCTTTTTCAGTGTGTAATTCAGAAAATCAGTTTCCAAATTTCTATGGCTTGTAAGTGTGTTATCATCTTAACTTTTAAGGCGAACTGAACTATTTTTTACTTCTTGCTTCTCATGTAGTGTTTCCACTGCTGCAAAAATTGGATTAAACAAAGTTTATTCTAAATATCTGTGTTAAGTGAAACGGCAATAAATTTCCACGGTACAAGGATGGAAGTTTTGCATAAATTCTGTTTTTCTGTAACACAAATATCCATAAATCAAGCGCTTCTATTATTAACAACCGTTCTTTGATTTTTCTGTTGTGTTCATTGCTGTACTAAGGAGTCTGCTGAATTTTCTGGCAACAGGCCAGGGACAGCAAAGTTTGTCACCAGAAGCCATTGCCCCTGACAGATTACCAGAAAAAAGCTCTCTTTATTCTCTAGCATTTGCCATACAGCCTACTGCAGATCCTAAAGAAGTTAATGCATTTCTATGAAAATGATAATGATCTTGTTAAACAAAGGCTGTTTACCTATAGGCAGTTATCCTCTGAGGCAGAGTACATTAAATGAATCAAATGTTTTTCCACCAGAATCGAATAAAAATATAATTGTGTAAAGGAGATAACTATGAACTACGCAAAAATACTTTTTAAGACTCTTGGAATTCTTTCACACGTAATGGTTTTTCTTGCGGCCAATAAAAAAAAGCTTCAGGTGAACTGTGAAGTACGCAGTCACAAGACGAGAGATACAAAATAATGTTCATGTACACTTTGACTTTTTGCTCTTTGTTCAGGATGGTGTTACAAATGGGGAATTACTACCAATTTAAACGAAAAAATCACTTAATTAGCTACTCATTGTAGAAATTATCTGAAGATCTAGATAAAATGATCAAGAAGTTCAGTCAATTATATGGCAGGTAAGAGTGTTTTTCGTAAAGCTATGAGTCAAACAGTAATTCGCCATTGGAATCAAGTATTCTGTTTGGTAACAATTGAGGTACTCAAGTAAATATCACTACGAGATAACCAGCAACTGTTTAGCGCAGCTATGGAGGCACCATCTTCTTTCGTCTTTCTATTTAACTTTCTTAGTAAATATACCTTGTGTACGCATGAATAATACTAATCAATACAATGGTAGGTGAATTAATGTTAATACCAGAAGAGATTAAGGTCTACAATTTCATTGTCTTTTGTTAACGTAAATCGTGACTCATTCTACATCCCAGATGGTTCTCCTTTATGGAATTTTATCTCAGATCAGATTTTGAGCATTGTACTAGAAAAACGGAAGTAATGACCTCCATATACACTGAGAATATTGTTTTCCTGCCTACAGACTACACAAACCGACGAAAATATCGGTTGTAAAAGTGTACTATTTCACAGTCTTTGTAGAGATATTTCCGTGAGTTAGGTTATATGTTGGTCCTTAGAAGCAAAACTTGATAAAAGACTAAAGATTTTAAGATGACAGAATGTTAATATCCGACTACTTATAGGAGTTCTGTCTATAGTCAATGTTTTCTAATACCTACATTACGATATATAGGGCATATCAAAATGAATCATCTGATTTGGCACATGTATATCTGTGAAACTAATAAATGTAAACAATGTTTCTTTTTTTTTTTTTTTTTTGATGGTTGGGAAACTTAAAGAGTTTTTTTCATACAATCTCATAGACGTTCAATATGGCCCCATTGAGATGCACAGCATATGTCAGTGCGGTATTCAAGTTGTTTCCACACTGCAGCAAGCTTGTCTTGAGCTACAGCTTCCACAGCTGTTGTTATGCGATGTCTCAGTTCGTTCTTTGTTGTTGGTAACGGAGGCACATAAACAGAGTTTTTTATAAACTCTCACAAGAAATAATCACATGGAGTCAGGTCTGGTGATCTTTGAGGCCATTATTGTAAGGCTGTATCATTTGGTCCAGTGCGACCGACCCATCGTTCAGTAATCCTTTGATTAAAAATTCCCGCACTTCCAGATGCCAGCGTGGCGGTGCCCCATCCTGTTAGTAAGTGAAGTCGTTCACATCAGTCTCCAACTTTGGGAAAAGGAAGATCTCAAGCATATCGAGATATGTGCTTCCTTCAACAGTGTTCTCGGCAAAGAAAAATGGACTTACACCTTTTACCGTGAACCTGCACAAAACACATTGAATTTTAGAGAGGCCCTCTCATATTGTACAATTTCATGTGGTTGTTCCGTACCCCATATTCTCATATTACGACAGTTCACATTTCCATTTAAATGGAATGTTGCCTCGTCACTAAACATTAACCGTGGAAGAAAAAGTCATCCTCCATCTTGCCAAGAACGAAATTACAGAACTCAACGCGTTGTTGTTTGTCACCTTCACGAAGAGCATGCAATAGCTGAATTTTGCATGGTTTCATGTGTAAGCGTCGACGCAACAAACTCCAGACGGACGTCGGCGGCATTCTGAGCTGTCGAGCTGCACGGCGAACGAATTTATGCGGACTCTTTGTGAAACTATAGCGGATGAGTACGCCGACTGTGACAGACACTCGGGTACGGCTTGGCGATTTTCCGTTATACAAACAACCTGTTTCTCGGAATTTTTCATACCATCGTCTAAAGCTCTGTGCTGTAGGAGGATGCACACCATACCTAGTACGAAGGTCACGCAGAACAGTCATTACTTATCCGCAATGCAAAAATGCAGAACACAAAATGCGTTCTGTTGTCTCCACACCATTTTTACTAGAACTGAAGTGGGTGCACACTGCTACTATCAAGCCAGACCCAAGTAAAACTTGAGAGTTTGCTCGTTCCAGCAGTACGTTGTTCACGCACATATCTCTAGTAACATAAGAGTTACGATTTTTTTAAAAAGCGGATGATTCCTTTTGACACACCCTGTATATTGTTCCGGTATCTGATTGGCTTACGCAAAAGTCATAAAATGTAGATTCGTAGGTTGCTTAAAAAAGGGACATCATGGATATAAAAGGAATTCATTTCTTGAAAACGCGTAACAAAACATTTCTCATGTACTGTTGAGAAGTCGTCATTTTGTCTTTTACTACTGTGAAAGCAGTGAACTAAAAAAAAAAATCACAGTCCAACAGAAACAAGTACTCACAGAGAATTGTTATTCTTTTGCTTGCAAGCAGAACTGTCAGTACGTTTCATCTGAGCACATGTAAAAACAATTACCATATCATTAATACTAGGAGAAATTAGCTTAACTGAACTACTGCATGTGGAATAGCAATAAGGCTCGTTATTTTATTGTTAAAGTCAATGCCTGATCTCAGTTATAAAGAAGAAAAGCTGTTAACTGTCAGGCTCCACTTCACATAGCGCGTAATGGCGAAAACATGACATCCTGCCCCGACTCACGTGACTTTGATATTGGTTTCATACCTGAACACGGCATAGGAAGGGGCGTGCACATGCATGTTATATATGGTCTATGGGAAGTCCTCTGCCAAGTCACCGCCATCCTGTACTGGGATGCAACAAGATGCAATAATAAAGAGCACGGAGTATTTTCAGACTGTTTCGCAAGCGCCGCCATGTGTCCGTCCGACCACGACCAGCTACCGACACTAAGTCACATACTGGTGGCAGTGTTTCCGGCGTCGTCTCTTCAGTGCAGCGGTCGAATGTGCACGCGGAAAAGCCCAGAGATTTCATTATTTGCCGTGGGAAAATGGAAATGAGCGTTTGGCGTCAGTGGCCGGGAGGCCCCTTATGTGGCAGGTCCGGCCGCCTTGGTGCCGGTCTTATTACATTCGACGCCACACTGGGCGACCTGCGCGCCGAATGGGGATGAAATGATGATGAAGACAACACCCAGTCCCTGAGTGGAGAAAGTTCCCAACCCAGCCAGGAATAGAACCCGGGCCCGTAGGACGGCAATCAGTCACGCTGACCACTCAGCTATCTTTTTTTTTTTATTTATTAATTTTTTTAAATCTCATTTTGTTCGCTTTCGTTCGTTGCGTCTGTTCGGGGCGGACGTCGTAAGACACCCGTCTACGCTCGTCGTTGATCGATTAATTCAGTTTTTTTAAATTACAGACGGCAGCTAACCCTCTGACCGAACACGCTGAGTTACCGTGCCGGCAATTATCGGGGCGGACTGCCATGGGCAGAAAATCTGGCTACCATGCTATGTGGAAGCCAGTTTTGTTAAAGGTAAGGAATCTATGAATGTATCAGGCTTCAAAGGTAACAGTAAACAACATTCGTTAGTACCTGTCAGATGAACGCGTATAATTAGCTAGGTCTCACATCACCGTGTACAGAGTCGGAAGCAATGATACGTTTCAAACGCAAGCATTAGGGACGCGTACCTAGACGGCGTTCGAGGTCAAAGTGGTTGACGATTAGATGTAGGAATCAAATTGGTGTATTTTGTTCTGGTGTATTTATAAGTTTCTAGCTGGGGTACCGGACTTCTCTCAGGGAGTTATTACGAGAGTGTGTGGTAGCTGGAATAAATGGATAAACTTTAAAGTATAACAGCTGAAAAAAATTATTGAAAACATATTCTAATTTGTTAAAGTATAAGAGGTAAAAGGTTTTTACTGAAAACATATTCTAACTATTTGCTTATAAAAAACAATTTTCATTTTGTTATCTACGGTATATATATGTAAAGATTTTTCAAATTTCCTGCTCGAGAGCACGCTACGTATGGTTGACTGTAAGAGAAGCAGGAGTCTTTGAAGTTGATGCCGCAATATTTTGAAGCTTGTCAAAAAAAGGTTCAAATGGCTCTGAGCACTATGGGACTTAACTAACTGCTGTGGTCATCAGTCCCCTAGAACTTAGAACTATTGAAACCTAACTAACTTAAGGACAGCACACACATCCATCCCCGAGGCAGGATTCTAACCTGCGACCGTAGCGGTTGCGCGGTTCCAGATTGTAACGCCTAGAACCACTCGGCCACCCCGGCCGGCTCAAGCTTGTCCCTTAGCTTTGGTAACTGTAGGCTAATTTGACTGGAAATTGCAGTCTTTTAAACTGGAATGGCAATTCAGTAGAGACAGTACTATTCTGGGGATAAATAGTGTGTGTCCTTTGTGCTTTCCAGTGATAAGTTCCGCTAACATGATTTCACTCGATAGCTGTTTGACAATCATCCTTGTTCCATCACATAGTTCTGGTGAATTGGGATTTCTGAGTGGTATGATCGGAGATCGAATTTTAAATCGAAGGCAGTGAATGGCATTCCTAGTACTTGCAAAGAGTTTAGAGATTCTGTATGGAAATTCACGCTTCCTTCAACGTTTACCATTGCGTCGATTGATTTGTATGTTCTCTCTCCACAGGGAATTTTTCTTATAAATATATTGTTTAAATATATTATCTTTAGTTGCCAAAACTTCCCTTTCAAACAGCCCGTTCGGGTTCGTACAGTTGTGAACAATTTTTGGATAAATTCAGTGTTCGTTTTCAGCAGTGGCTAAGTTGCAGAAATCACTGTTGAATTTAAAGAGGCAGGTCGTCTGGCCAGTGGGATATGTATCTCCGCCTATTTGTAAAAGTTGTTAAGCAAAATGTGCTGTTGTTTCGTCTTTCGATAGTTATATTTTTCGTTGGTCCCAGTATTTATAAGTGTAGCCAGAGATGTGACTTTTTAAGCATGCGTTGATCTCGACTGCTGTGGTTGACTTGGGGATAACAGGAAGTCTTTGTCGAAAATCTTGTGAGACTGTGGGTAGAGCTCCTCCCATCACATCAGAGTTCCCTCACAAGTCTCGTAATGTTCTGTCCATGGCTTCGAGTGCCATTGTGCGTCCGTCCCAGAAGATAATTTTAGCTTGCTTTAGGAGTTCACCCCCTCCAAATGCTCTTGAGATTTTACATACTGGGAACTGTTCTTCAGCTATATTGAACGGTAGTTCTAGGGCGGAATGAGCAGTTCGTCCTCCTTCCATAAATGTGGCGGCAATGCCCCATGATGCCAGTCAAGTACAGTGTGTTGTTTAGCATGTAATTCCGCCAGCAATGCATTTCCTAGAAACGTTTTCCGGTGCCGCCTGATCGTTAAGCGGTAAGCATAGAGCTGCTTGGAAGCGACTTTTTTTTAAACACCTGTTTCAGGTTGGATTTGTTTCACATTAAAATATTATACGTCTTCTCCGTGCAGAAATGTTATGGATATTGGAGGGTATCATATTAACGGAGTGTCTCTGCAATGCATTGTAGTTCTTCTCTTTTCCATTGTACCATTATGTCACGGTTTGTGCTTTCGTTGTACACAAATACCATGGCGACTTCGTCTGTCTGAGGTGCATTAAATCGACGTTCGTATTCTCCATGTGGTCTTTTGTCGGCTCGGCTTTAAAATTCGTAGTCATCAGAAATCAGTCGGTGTAGTGCTGTTTTGAAAATGTGAACCAGCTGACTGTATTTGTGTAAGATCCTCTGTACATCTTGGACTGCTTCTCGTCTCAATCCACTGATCTGTGCATCGTTGATCAAATTTTGTTTCTTCATTTCCGATGAGGCAACGGCCTTGCCGCAGTGGCTGCACCGGTTTCCGTCAGATCACCGATGTTAAGCGCTGTCGTGCGTGGCCGGCACTTTGATGGGTGACCATCCAGGCCGCCATGCGCTGTTGCCATTTTTCGGGGTGCACTCAGCCTCGTGGTGCCAATTGAGGAGCAACTCGACCGAATAGTAGCGGCTCTAGTCAAAGAAAACCATCATAACGAGCGGGAGAGCGGTGTGCTGACCACACACCCCTCCTTTCCGCATCCTCAGCAACCTAACGGTTGTACTGTTTACTTGTCTTCGTCCGCGATTCTCGTAGTTTGATATTTTCATGGCTGGCTTGAGTTAGCAGGCTTTTGATAAAAGATTATGTCGTAATTTTTGATTCTTCAGTCCATTCACTTCTTTGGTGTTCGGTTCCTCTGCTTCTTGCGGTGGTCATTCTTGTTCGTTGGGAACTTAAACGTGCACAATTCGTCTGCTTCGTGTTTTCGCTGTTATTTTCGTTTTCGCCGTTTTGGTTCAGAATTGGCAAGATCACCTCCTGTTTTGTGTTTGGGCATTATTTAAAATAGAAATCAAATAAACTGAATTTTCTCATTTGGAGAATACTGAAGGGCGATCTATTTTAATTGTTAAAACCAGTCAACAGCCAAGAGGGCATAAAATATTTCTTTATTTAAGACAACCGGTTTCAACACACTTTGCTGCCATCTTCAAGTCTTAAAAATCTCTTTGTAAAACAAGTCCATTTTACGCTGAACTTTAGGCGCAAGATGTCAAGTGGATAAAAATCAGCGTTTTAAAAAAGGTCTATCATCGCCAAGCTATTCTAAAACGTAGAGCCCCTCGGCAAATGGCCATATCCATATACAAATTGCTCACAGATGCTTGTTACACCATACAAACACCGCACACAATAGCACATCTGTTTACCTATGCTGGGCTTATTCTAAACAGTGCGAATCCACCTGAAAAGTGGTGAAATGTATGGCATCGAATATAAACATTTATTATCCATAAGCAAGTTCTAAGCGTTCCGTAATTCCTCTGACGTTATGCGTTACAGCGCTCAGTTACACCAATTCCACTATTCTCTGCCTCCCATAGTGTCTAGTGGCTATAAAATCGAATTCAAATGTGGTTATTTAGAACAAGAACCGTCCCTCCGAAAGAGACCAATTGTGCGATAATGTCATACACACAGACAATTTTTCCAAGCATAATTGTCAGCTTACTGTGCAAGATCGCTCTAAACATATTATCATCATGTTACCCAGTTACCACCAGTGGGGTTCACGAGTCCAGCGAGGTTCATTGGGTATATGGTTTTCAAGAGTCAGTTTCTGTACAGTGCATAGAGCCCTGCCGAGTTAATCAAGATTCGTATCACCAAACTATCGGTACATCTGAAGCAGATTATTTTTGATGGGAGATGCAAAGATGATGCTGAAGCATTTAATAGCTTACTCCAGCAACTGGATGACGAACCGGGAGAAAACGTGATGCGAAATTACCAATTTGGTCCGAACTACTAAGATGAACCGCTGCGTAATAGGAAAGGCAGTAGGGGCCTATGCAATAGGCGCGATAGAAATTGCGGAATTTGACAAAATTGATAGGCGACACCAATACTATCGTTTGAATGGCTGGAATCGACGAGATGGCGAGTGCCTCTGCGGCATATTGAAGACATAGTACCAAGTTTTACACTAAACGCAAATTTTACACGCAGAAATGTAAATTAAATATGGTTAGTCACTTCCAATGCCCGGAGTTGCTGATACAATCAGCATTTACCACGTCCTAACTAACTTACAATTACATCTCTGTGGCATAACAGAGCGTCCATACCCACCAGGTGCCCAGAGAAGAGTGCTCAGCAAATCTCCTGTTCGCCTCTCCGTTACACAAGTCCGAGTGTTTGCATTTTATGGCGGTGGTGGTAATGGCCAATCATGATGCATGTTTTTCATGACCCAGACGTCCAAAGAAATTTTTTTTTTTGCAGGGACTCATCGTTTTCATACAAAGGATAAGGAACAAGAAAATTATTTTCGTCTAGTGTGTGGAATAACACCTGTGTATAGGTAACAGAGGGAACACTAAATCCAAAGCTAACTGTTTCATCTTTCTGTTCTGACAAAACATAAATTTAATTACTAAACAACTATGCATATATACATGAAATTGAAATATAAAATTTCAAGACAAGAAACATCGATTTTCTCAAGGGTACTTAGTACATATTATCCCAACCGTCAAGGTAATGAAATCACAGAGCAAAATATAGGCTCTTACTGTTGTCAAAAGAAATCTTCAACAATAAAGCTGAAAGTTGGAAGCGGACAACATGTTCCTGTTACATAAAGTGAAGCCAAATAAAGTAGGAGAAAACGTAGTTAAGCTTTGTTAATTAAATCTTACTAAGTGTCACTCAGGGTACCAAAGAAGATAAAAGCTTTCAGTTCTCATCTACATGTTGAATGAATCACACTAAGAGTAAAACCCATACATGATTCCGTATCAACAGATTCCAACAGTAACACGCAGCTGTTGCAACTATCGGAGATCTATTCTATCCCTACCTCCAGCTTCCACCAACGACGGCACACCACATTCTACAACCTGTGTTGCTACACACTAGTGAAATCAAGGACACAGTAAAACTTCTGCTCACACACACCTTAATTTTCACATGTCCATTTTACAGTTACAGTTAAAATATATCCGCTGAAGAGGGCAGCACAATGTACAGACTTAACAGAACACCAACAGATGGAGTAGGAGTCTTCATTCCCCGACATACTCCCCACCCTGGTCCATCTCGAGGGGGCTGACCAGCTGGACCGGTCGACAGAATTTCATACCATCTGGCTGGTGGAGAGTGATGCACATTTCAAAATGGCTCTGAGCACTATGGGACTTAACATCTTTGGTCATCAGTCACCTAGAACTCAGAACTACTTAAACCTAACTAACCTAAGGACATCACACACATCTATGTCCGAGGCAGGATTCGAACCTGCGACCGTAGCGGTCACACGGTTCCAGACTGAAGCTCCTAGAACCGCACGGCCACACAGGCCGGCTGATGCACCGTATTTTACTGTCTCTGCCACGCCGCACTTTTTCTACCACAGCCCTCTTCCACAAGTGTCGTGGTTTGCTGTCTTCTTGGAGCAGAACAACCTCTCCAATTCTCGGTTTCCATTGCGAAGGGTATCCCTTCACCTCAGTTAAAATATATCCGCTGCAGAGGGCAGCACAATGTACAGACTTAACAGAACACCAACAGATGGCGTAGGAGTCTTCATCCCCCGACATTCTCCCCACCCTGGTCCATTCTGCCTTCCACCTGCGCCACATGTCGTCATTGACCTTTTGCCTAAGTCGGAACTCCTTGGCAAGGTCCCTTCTAGTTGTTGGCTCTGGCCAACGTGGAATTGTTACTAATTTCTCACCATTTAGAAAGTGGGCTGGCGTCAATGCAGTAAAACTTCTGCTCACACACACCTTTTATTTTCACACGTCCATTTTACTGTTACAGTTAAAATATATCCGCTGCAGAGGGCAGCACAGCGTACAGACAACAGAACACCAATAGATGGCGTAGGAGTCTTCATTCCCCGACAACCTGTCTGCACAAGGATTGCTGTGGGAAGAGGCCACTCCCCTGGAACTCATCATACACCCTGTCGGAACCCCACGATCGACGACTGCCTGTAGTTGCGCTCCTGCCATACAAAGGACTCTGTTTCTTGTGTACTCTCTGTACCGGACGCTAACTGTTGGTGACAATTGATTTGATCTCGGATTATGTGTGGACTTCAATACTGGATGTTTATCTTCTGTTTGTGCTACATCTAACTAATATATGTTATTGTCTTTACTGTGAGTTTTGCAGTGTCATTGTAATAATCCAAATAAATTGTGTTCATAACTGCGGACTTCAGCAGATTCCAGATATAAATGTCACTTGAGTGCTACAGACTACCTCAAGCTGTTATAATCGCGTAATGCCATATTGTAATGAAACTATAATACAAGTAATAGTCAACACATGTTCATCATAACCTTAATAAACGGGAAGAATATAATGACAACAGGTCGTGTGTTACTCAGTAAAGGTTAATGACAAATCATTACACAGAGGAGTTCAACAGAATGAGAAATATTAAGCTGACTGAACCTATGAGTTTAACAGTGAAGAAGACAGTCAGAGAAACAGACAACAACACACCTCATAAATTAAAACACATAAATAATAAAGAACCACTTGGTTGCGGACATGAAAACGAGCTCGTTGGTGAATTTATCAGAAAATAAAACTCAGTAGGGGGACATAACAAAAGATCACTTGAAACTACACATTCCTAACAAAAGTAATTTACAAGATTACACTTGAACATGAAAACGTAATATAAGCGTAGAACACTCAAGAAAATCGTCGTAATGGCGTCCAGCCGAAACACCTCAGCTTACGGATGATTCAGTAACAGCTTTAATCGTCTCACTACACTGAAATTCATTATCACATGAAGTAAAACATTGGTCTAATGATTTAGGATAGGCAACAATGACGTTGTCCCTAGCACAGCATGTCTTATGGGGCAGTTCAGGGGTCAAATGGACGGGACACACTTCTTTGGCCGTAGAGCCTCTGCTAGTATAGTCATTCACCATCACCCCTTAAGCTAGGACTGAGGGCATTCTTGTATTTAAGCATGGACATCCCAGTTTCCTCTTCATAGTCATACTATTTCAAACGTGAACTGGCGGTGGGCGTTGCCCACTACAGCTGATTTGCAACTTGACTCAACCTCATTCAAGGTATCGCATTGGCTTTACTGGTAATTTAACATTCAACAATGCTCACCTATCACTGGCTTGCAAGTTCTGATGACTATGATGATTCTCTTTCAAACAGTTCTTATAATATAATCTGTTCCATTTCCTGAAGATACTTGATACATCCAACAGACTCAGTGACAACATCTCAATTGGTCTGTTCACTCAGGAGATAATAAAATTCGTTCATGTCTTACCCTAACTCCAGGAAAATGTTGTTGCATAATGAATTGCTACACATTGTACACGGATTGTCTACTGCATCTTCTCTGAAATCAACGAACTGCTTGTTGTGCATTATATCTTTGCATATTACTGATGTCTTTAATATAAAACTGAAAAGAAAAAACAATGTTGATGGAGTACTGGCTCATGGCATAGCAGAGTTCGTATACTGGCAACCTGATATACATGTTCAATAGTTCCAAGTATGGTCGTGGCTTAGCGAGAAACGCCTCTCCACATCCGTTCTGTTTGTAAACGCTCTGTAACGCCGCGAATGGAAATGGCTTTTGAAACTGGATCTGAGTTGTTGAAAATCGGAGTCTCTCGAGCGATGACTCTTGCTTACACTCTTCGCAGCTGGCGTTGAAAAATGGTTCAAATGGCTCTGAGTACTATGGGACTCAACTGCTGTGGTCATCAGTAGCCTAGAACTTAGAACTACTTAAACCTAACTAACCTAAGGACATCACACACACCCATGCCCGAGGCAGGATTCGAACCTGCGACCGTAGCAGCAGCGCGGTTCCGGCCTGGAGCGCATAGAACCGCTCGGCCACCGCGGCCGGCGCTGGCGTTGAAGGGCTAAGTTGAGGTTGATCCCTTCGGACAATGCATAATGGTGTGCGCCATGACGTATTGTCACCGTCGGTGTGGGGTAGAGTGCCTGTGAAGCTAGGTCGAGAGGAAGTTCAGACTCTGTGCAGGTCGTACCATCCTGATAGCTACGCCTGTGGCTGCCCAACTCACCTGATGGGACGCGTCGGTGCCTGGGAGGTGGGGATGGCTTGCAGTTGTCTGATTTCAGACTAGCTAACCGCCTGTCATGAAGTGGCTGCCACCCTCCCTGCGGAATTTGCATGGACCCGCACCAGCCATGTTTTGGCTTCTGCAATACGGGTGCCGCTCTTTCTTTTCTCGTGGATTGTTGACGAAACATGAAACATGTTAACGGAGTGATATGGGACTGGGCTATCCAAGTGCGTCCATTATCAGCAACACACCAAGAGAAAAAAATACTCTGATCTTGACACAAAAGTTAAAAACCAGTTGATCACAGTCTTCACAAATGAATTAAAACTGAATTCTGACAATCTTCATACCTACAAAAACGTAAAAGAAACTTCAGCTACCAAATCTGAGCATTATTTTACAAGACAAAAGCATCAAAAGGCGGCATGGACTTGTACCAAAGAAAATGTTACCGCCCGTTTACAAGATAAAAATTAAAGAAATATGGACAATAAAGTATTTACAATATTTTATAATGTCATCAGAACAAGCTTCAGCCTGTGTAGTGAAAATAAAGATCTAAAAAATGGTTCAAGTGGCTCTGAGCACTATGGGACTTAACTACTGTGGTCATCAGTCCCCTAGAACTTACAACTACTTAAACCTAACTAACCTAAGGACATCACACACACCCATGCCCGAGGCAGGATTCGAACCTGCGACCGTAGCAGTCGCGCGGTTTCCGACTGCGCGCCTAGAACCGCTAGACCACCGCGGCCGGCAAAAATAAAGACATGAGACGCTTAAATAAAACAGAGAAACACTCAAATATTTTTCATTAACAAATTACTGTAGTATATATATTACTCGTTATGGGTCGTGACCGCATGTAGTACTGCCAGGAGGGTTACACTACTGTAAGATGTCCCACTTTTGAATGTGGTATCAACTTCCCACAATCTTGTACATATCACTTATCGATACAGTGACCAGAGATACTTCATATACTAATTACCAGTACTACTCTTTCTAATACATCATCATCAGACTACATATTTATACATGTCAATACTCACTATATAGATATACTCTAGACCAAATCATGCATGCTGAACGCCAGTCAAAAGTAGCTATGGCTACCGAAATTACTCTAATATTTGCTGCTGCGACTAAATCCTATTACGACTGTTTTTATGTTTCTAACAGCAGGTTTCTGCATACAGGCTCAACCCCTCCTACGTTTTTCTCTTACAATCAATCACATGTTTGACCATGTATTGGAATATTTGCTGTACAGTGAATCTAAAACGTGAGCAACATTATTACATTTTTTTGCGAAAAGAGTGACAAAGAAATTGGTAAACCTTTCTCTCCTAATATGGCTAAGTCAGTGGTACGGGAATTCCTCTTTTCTGTATCATATACTCACGACTGTCATCTCCAGTTCCCTCGTCCGATACAATCTCTTTCGGATTGTCAGTTTCAAAACCTATTTATCCTTGTTTTCCACTGAATTATTGGGATGAAGTGAATTACTAGTTCCTTGGGGATCCTCTACGCGAAATTAGTCTTCCCTTTCTGTAACAAACGACTTAGTTTTTACCATTACTGTGAGACTCTGCTTAGTTCCTTCGACTTCAACTTAATTAACCTCAGAACATTCCCAGTCCCTGGTGTATTCGGCATACCGCGTTCCTAGCATCTGTCCGCTATATAACCTCCTCGTCTATTCACCAGACAATGACTGACTTTATTGGTAACGCCCAGCCTTCCGCATATGGATGTGACTCTTTCCCTCCATCAGTCAAAAATCCCACTAAAGAAACTTAATTCACTACTTTGCAACATAGTTGTCGCACTCCAGCTACACGAACATCATCCACTCGATCTACTTAAATACTTGTTAATTGAAAGGGAACTAACACACTATAAACAAGAGACAAAATCAACTCTTTTCTAAGACCGCCACGAAACAAACTAGTTATTAAGTAAATGATAATTAAATTGATCCGTAGCTGCCGACAAGTGTAGTTGATATACATCAATAGGGACAGCTGAAAATGTATGCCCCGCCCGGGACTCGAAACCGGGATCTCCTGTTTACATGGTAGACGCTCTATCCATCTGAGCCACCGAGGGCACAGAGGATACTGGGGTTGCAGGGACTTATTCCTTGCACGCTTTCCGTGGGACCCACATTCGCAACTGTTCACAACCTACATTCGTAGTGTTGCTAATAGATATTCTCCCATTCACTCATTACTCGCACCAGACCACCACCTTCATATAGTTAAAGGCTACCCGGCTATTGACCTTCTTCTGTGCGAATGCGCACGCATTGCCCGAACTCTTACGGGACTCGTCAGCTTAATCTAGCGCGAGTAATGAGTGGATGGGCAAATATCTATTAGCAACACTACGAATGTAAGTTGTGGACAGTTGCGAATGTGGGTCTCACGGGAAGCGTGCAAGGGATAAGTCCCGGCAGTCGCAATATTCTCTGTCCGCTCGGTGCCTCAAATGGGTAGAGCGTCTGCCACGTAATCAGGAGATCACCGGTTCGCGTCCCAGTCGGGGCACACATTTCCAGCTGTCCCTTTTGATGTATATCAACTACACCTGTCGGCAGCTGCGGGTTCGGTTTAGTTATCATTCGATTAATAACTAGTTTGTTTCTTAAAAAAGAGTTTATTTTGTCTCTTGTTTGTAGTGTGTTAGTTCCCTTTCAGTTAACAAGTGTTTAAGTAGATCGAGTGAATGATGTTCGCGTAGCTGGAGTGCGACAACTACGTTGCAAAGTAGTGAATTAAGTTTCTTTAGTGGGATTTTTGACTGATGGAGGGAAAGAGACACATACATATGCAGAAGGCTGGGCGTTACCATAAAGTCAGTCATTGTCCAGTGAACAGACGAAGAGGTTACATAATAGACAGATGCTAGGAACGCGGTATGCTGAATACAACAGGGGCTAGGAATGTTCTGAGGTTAATTAAAAAATGGTTCAAATGGCTCTGAGCACTATGGGACTCAACTGCTGTGGTCATAAGTCCCCTAGAACTTAGAACTACTTAAACCTAACTAACCTAAGGACATCACACACATCCATGCCCGAGGCAGGATTCGAACCTGCGACCGTAGCGGTCGTGCGGTTCCAGACTGTAGCGCCTTTAACCGCTCGGCCACTCCGGCCGGCTGAGGTTAATTAGGTTGAAGTCGAAGGAACTAAGCAGAGTCTTACAGTAATGGTAAAAACTAAGTCGTTTGTTACAGGAAGGGAAGACTATTTTAGCGTAGAGGATCCCCAAGGAACTAGTAATTCACTTCATCCAATAATTCGGTGTACTTTATGTTACACCTATACTCAGTGCCTGACCTATGCATGTGAGAGACTACCTTTATTTCTCAGGTGTTTAGCGTGGATTGACTGCGCCCTATGTTTATTATTCTTGATTTTATCTTCTTCAGTATTGTTCCTGACGTTATTTCGTATCAGCGCATATTTTCTAGTGCGATCTGTATGTCATCGCCGTATGCGTAACAGATAATGTTCTGGCCATGTATGTGTAATCCTTGAAGCTTTGGTTGCTAAGTGGTGAGCAGAGAGTTAGTATCGATGGCAAACAAGGCCATCGACATTGGGCAGCCCTGCCTCACTGAACTACTGAAATCAAAACTCTTCGACAACTGACCGTTGACCATAGTTCTTGATGACCCGGTCTTTAGTATTCTATGTATCATGCGATAAATCGTAGTCGGAAGCCCGTCCCCCACGTCGTCTCTAAAAGGTACTGATAGGCTCAAGAATGTATGCTGTAGCTATATTGTTTATATAACCACACACAACGTGGAGCATTTATCTGCTCCTGCTTATAATACTTTGATAGCCTCTGATGACCTCATGTCTTATACTGTAGAGCCTTTGCACAAGGACGCGGCTCATTGTTTGGAAATCACTGTTAAGCAGTGTGATAGGTCATAGGTTTCCGAAAAACACAGCTTATGGATTTTTCGGGATAAGCGCAACCGCTCCTCCCAAGAAATATTTTGGGATTTCGGAGTCATAAGTTCGTAATATTCAAATAGCTCTAAGCACCATGGGACTTAGCATCTGTGGTCATCAGTCCCATAGCTTTAGAACTACTGAAACCTAACTAACCTAAGGACGTCACACACTTCCATGCTCGAGGCAGGATTCGAACCTGCGACCATAGTAGCAGCGCGGTTCCAGACTGAAGCGGCTAGAACCGCTCGGCCACAGCGGCAGGCAGTTCGTAATATAGCCTACTTCTAATAATTTAGGTGTTAGTTGAACAAGGAAGGCCTGGTAAACTCTGCAGGGGTGCCATCTGGACCAGGAGATTTGTTTTTCGGGCTAAGTGCTATTGCATCGTGTATTTCATCTTCATCGACATCCACTGTAAGACTGTGGGATGTTGTAACACTATGTTTCCCTCGAAGATTTCGTAATAGATCTTCCGTGCGTTGTTACCAACAGCACTGGGGAACATAAGTTGTGCGAAATGTCACTATATTCCTTCTTTAATTTCCTTTTGAGTGGTTAAAACGGTTCCACCACCCACCTTAACTTCTGTAAAAATTTTCCCTTGCCCCCTTTTATTTGCGAATGCAATGTGAAAAAAACGTGTTTCTTAGCGAAAAACATTATCCTTCCATCTCGACCAAACCTTGTGTCCTTTTAAATTTTTGTGCTTCAGAACTAAAATTTATGGTTTTATTTTCTTGATATGGACATATTTCCCGATCACTGATTCATTTAGTTTACGGACATCCCGCAGATATTGGTAATGAAATTCAGACACTTCCTTATACCAAAAAATTTTTTCGAGCGAATTATCCATTAACATTTTTTAAAATTCTTTTTGGCATATTGATGCCACAATGTCAAAGCAGAGTTATAAAGACTAAATTTTCTATCACAGTCCTTCCATGTGTTGCTAAAACACTCGCGATGTGCTGCGTCTTGCAGGTGTGTGACAATTAATTTCTGACATCGTGTTCGGTGGGTTTTTTATCAGTCCATATATAATGTGGTGATACAAGCGGTACAAGCGGTATGGTCGGGGAAGCTTGTAGGCCACACTTTGGTCTACAGTAGTCTGTTCTTCAATATACTACAGGCCTAGGTCCGGACTAGACTGCTGGCTGAGGTGTTCGTAATAAAAGTAAAGCCATTCACGTCGCCGTTTTTAAGCTTCCACGTGTCAGATATTCTAAACTGTTTCACTGTGTATGCTAAATTTATGGCTGTATTAAAACTAGAGACGTTATCATTGTGATTTACAACAAAGTCTCCCACAATTACGACGTTGTAAAGGCGCACACCGAATAAGGAAGCAATTTCGTGTTTAAAAAGTGTGCTCGATTGAGTCTTGCAGCATCCTGAGGGCCCCTATGTTACAATGATCCTCCTGTTATATACTGGAGTGCCCCAGAAACTGGTATAGGCACGCTCATATAAATGCAGAGATACGTAAACAGGCAGAATACGAGGCTGTGGTCGGCAACGCTTATATAAGACAAGTGTCTGGCGCAGTTGTTAGATCGCTTACTGCTCCTGCAATGGCAGGTTATCAAGATTTAAGTGAGTTTTTGTAATCGGCGCACGAGCGACGGGACACAGCATCTCCGAGGTAGCGATGAAGCGGGAATTTTTCCGTGCGAGAGTTTCACGGGTGTACCGTGATTATCAGAAATCCAGTAAAACATCAAATCTCCGACATCGCTGCTGCCGGAAAAAAATCCATCAAGAACGGGACCAACGACGGCTGAAGAGAATCGTTCAACGTTACAGAAGTGCAACCCTTCCGCCAATTGCTGCAGATTTCAATTCTGTGCCACAAATAAGTGTCAGCGTGCGAACCATTCAACAAACATCATCGATATGTGCTTTCGGAACCGAAGGCACACTCTTGTACCCTTGGTGACTACACGACACAAAGCTTTACGCCTCGTCTGGGCCTGTCAACACCGACATTCGATAGTTGATGACTGGAAAAATGTTGCCTGTCGCAGGAGTCTCGTTTAAAATTACATCGAGCGGATGGACGTGTACGGGTATGGAGAAACCTCATGAATTCATGGACCCTGCATATCAGCAGGGCACTGTTCATGTGATGGAGGCTCAGTAATAGTGTGGGGCGTGTGCAGTTGCAGTCGTATGGTACCCCTGATATCTCTAGATACTACCCTGCCTGGTCACCTGCATCCATTCATGTCCATTGTGCATTCCGGCGGACTTGGACAATTCTAGCTACGGAATGCGGCACCCCACACGTCCAGAATTGCTACAGACTGGCTCCAGGGACACTCTTCTGAGTTTAAACACGTCTGCTGTCCACCAAACTGCGCAGACATGGACGTTATTTAGCATATCTGGGACGTCTTGCATCGTGCTGTTCAGACGAGATCTCCACCCCCTCGTACTCTTTACGGATTTATGGACAGCTGTGGAGGATTCATTGTGTCAATTCCATCCAGTACCACTTGAGACATTAGTCCATGCCACGTCGTCTTGCAGCACTTGTGCATGCTCGCGGGGGCCCTACACGATATTAGGGAGGTGTACGAGTTTCTTCGGCTCTTCAGTGTAGAATGTACAAGCAACACCGTTAGCACTAAGGGGAATTTCAATGTCATTAATGACAACTCCATTTTTCGTCAGTATTGCTGTCCCTAGTTCTCTTCCATGTCCTGAGTAATAAAATTTTCAGTGAACTGAGGATACTGGTCACATACAAGGCTGCTGTTAAGTAGGCATGAAGGGGAATAACTGACCGCCATGCTTCGACAGTTTTAGTATGTATCTTACACATAATCGCATGCCATTGCCTCATCCGTTAGACTCATACTTTCACTGCCTAACAGACTCTTCGTAGAACCAGTCTTTGGATAGTTAGTAGGGTTCGATTAGTTCGTCTGTCCAGTTCTCTTGAGACGAAGTATTGTTTGCATTTTGTCCAAAGTAGCGAAGGGTCTGTTCTGTGTTGTGCTTATTGGCATCACTTGCAATTGACTCTAATGGCTCTAAGCACTATGGGACTTAACATCTGAGGTCATCAGTCAAAATGGCTCTGAGCACTATGGGACTTAACATCTATGGTCATCAGTCCCCTAGACTTAAACTACTTAAACCTAACTAATCTAAGAACATCACACACATCCATGCCCCAGGCAGGATTCGAACCTGCGACCGCAGCAGCAGCGCGGTTCCAGTCTGAAGCGTCTAGAACCGCTGGGCCACAGTGGCCGGCACTTGCAATTGAGCTTAATTTAATAGTGATGTATGCACTTATGCCGCCAGACCCTGGTGAATTTCTGACAGAGTTTCCCACAGATTCTTCACTGGATTGGTTAGCTATTTGTTTACATTTTGCATGTATTGGCGGAGCAATTTTCTCAGCGCTTTGACGTGCAAGCCTGCGCTTTTTTGCTTTCAAGAGGAACTACCTTTATGGTTAGCGCCCCTGAAGTGTTTCCTGCAGTTCCCTGATCCTGATCAGGAATGTTAACGTCAACAGATACTTCTTCAGAAAGTTTAAAGTTATCTGGAATGTTGGTGACTGACGCTTTCGGCACAGGTCCTGTCGGTTGTCGTTTGGTCAAGGATGCCCTCGCTGTGTCATCAGTCTCCATTGGAATGTCACTTGCACTAACCTTGTCATTCGTGAGTGTTGCCATAACTGGGTTACCTGGTTCTTCTCCGGTGACAGCCGCCACATTAGTGTTTTGTGAGACGCTAGCGAGTGGAGCATTCGTCACAGGTTCTGTCTGTTGCGGTCAGTCGAGGACTCCTCAGCAATATCTGTGGTGTCCATCGGAATGACTCTCTCACTAACACCGTCGCTCGAGACAGTTGCCGTTAACAGGGAAGACGGCTTCTGTCCATTGGCAGCTGCCGCGTGCGTTAGTGTAGAGTGAAATGTGAGTTTTGAAGATACGAACACTAAGACAACTCAAAACCCAGTACCCGAGCGAAGAAAATCTCCGACCCGGTCCGGAACTTCACCCGGGCCCCTTCGCTCGGCAACGCACCGCGCTGACAGCGCAGCAAGCTTTTTGTCCTGATTTATTATTTTTTTAGTTAATAATGCAGCCGAGTTGTGAATCTATGGATCTTCTAACGATATACTGTTTACGAAGTGATTCCAAAGCGCGTAATATAAGTTGTCGCCACGCAAAGAATTAAAACATCCGACGAAGACGGGATTCGAACACGTGCAGAACACAGTGGATTAGCAGTCCAATACTTTAGCCACTTTTTTTTAACGGGCCTACTTCCTTCGCTTCAGCCTTCCTTACTCTCGTAGTGTCTTTGTCGGAGTGGCTTCAGGCAACTGACGGGATGGTTCCTTTGAAAGGGCGCAGCCGATTTCCTTCCGCATCCTTCCATAATCCACGCTTATGCTCCGTCTCTATGACCTCGTTGTCGGCAGGACGTTAAACACTAATCCCCACCTCCTCCTCCTCCTCCTCGTCCTCCCTAAACAAAAATTCGCAGGTACAATGACTAACAAAATATAATTCTGTATTTCTTGAACAAAAGAGGATGGTCTTCTTAAAATTATATGTATTTTTTGAAAAAGTTCATAAATACACATTACTATACTGTCGGTGGATGTAAGAAAACATCTAAAAGACTTCTTGCTACTCCGTCAAATAAAGAAGCTACTCCTCGATGTCCGTTCGATCAGTGTTCACTGTAAATTCATTTAACATTCAGTACGTAGTTCAAGATTTTGCTATCATTAATGTCTATCACATTCCCATACTCTGAAGAGTTGTACAGGTTTCGTTTGATTTCAAAATGTTGATATTCAATATAGGAGCAATAGTCTGCGAAAGTCTCTGTTCGATTTTGAATGGTGCAAGCAATGGTGTGGCCCAAGATCGAGATCGCAGCGTTGTTTTCTGTTCTGGGGTACCGATAGCGCCTGTGGCCACAGAAGTTCAGTTTTGTCAATGTGCCTCTCAGTCGAACGATCCATGATTGCCAATGTCCTGGATAAAAGAACGGT
The DNA here is from genome assembly GCF_021461395.2 of Schistocerca americana. NCBI lineage: Eukaryota > Metazoa > Arthropoda > Insecta > Orthoptera > Acrididae > Schistocerca > Schistocerca americana. The sequence continues at coordinate 231,759,514 of NC_060123.1, forward strand.
AGCAGGCCCACAGTTGAGTCGATGAATTAAAGTGTCTAAAAATCCACAGTTAGTAGAGGTAGAAGAAACCACTAGATGGATTTTGTGCAGCTTGTCGTTGGTATGGATCTTGTCATTGGGGGCATCATGTACCAGATGGATCTGACAGTACTAGGCAACAAGTCACTGAATACATTCATCCAAATAACGTTCTATTCGTAATGCGGCCATTTCTGTTCAACTGGATTTCCTTTAGAAGTTTTTGTCAGGAAATCATAAACTACCTTGTTCGTCAGACTGGCGGAATATGAATGGTAAGGACGGTCTTTAAAGATGTAATTACGTATGGAAATATTCGGGTAATCTGTGATACAACGGGAGGTTCAAGCCGATTTTGGTTGCATCTGTCTAATAAAACCCTAGCTCTTTTGTCTTTAGGGGCCTCAACAGACTTCCTGAAGAGACTGGTTAAGAGGGCCGTACTTTGCATTGTTGTATCGAGACCTCGCTTCTTATATACCAAGACCAAAGTTTCAAATCTGACACTGAAGATATTATTCATCATAACAAACCAGCGGAGGACCTTCTGGATGCTTGCAATTACAGGGGTTGTCGCGGGACGTATCTGCGTCTGGAAGCTAAATTTTTTAGCGACTGATGGTTTGAACATTTGGAAGTATATTAAATTGCTTGTCCCCGTACGTTTTAAGGACCACCCTAATCTGATTTGACATGTCTTTCCAGTTCCTGGTGTTCATCCTGGCTGAGTTCGTGTCCAGGTGTAAACTCAATGACTTACGGTATTATGTTTGCTAGCGCTGCACCAATTCTTGTCCTCAACATCCCATTCTGATTTGCATAAGAATAGTTTTTGTATCGTTTAATTTGGCCCCAGATGCTCCTGCGAAATCTTGAATTGTATGGCCAACCGTTATGAGATCTTGTTGAGACGTGATTGCAATGCATAGATCGTATGCGTAAGCTATGCAATGATGCCTGATACTGCTATTTCCCAGCGCTCAGCTTTCCTGTGTTAATGTGGTCAAGAGGTGTTCTATAGCGATGGCGTACAAAGCCATCGGTAAGGGGCATCCCAGCCTCATAGATCGCTCGAGTGTTACTGGTTGACTTAAGTGTCTCCATAGCATAATTCGAGACGTTGAATTCGTACTGTCCTTCCAGATTACGATCATAAACCGGAGACAAAAACCCATAGCGTGCGTGATCGTATGTAAAAAATCATGGCTGATGAGATCACACGCTTTATCGAAGTCCAAGAAAAGGAGCGCAGCACATTCCTTGGACTCTGCGTAGGTGGTGACGATATCCCGAAGGGCGCGGGCGGCATTTATTATGTTTCTCCCAGGAACGTGACTAAGTTCATGGTCACGTAGAATCATACCTAAGACCTGTTGCATGCGACTCTTCACAGCTTCTGTCATAGTTTTAAAATTAACATTCAATACAGTATTGGGGCGCATTTCGTTTGGTTGTCTGCTGTTGCCCTTTTTCGGCACCACTACGATGATCCCTTCTTTAAATTCTGGGGGTATAACCCTCTCATAGGGAGTTCGTTTGAAATGGCCTGTAATGTGTCCCCAAGATGCTCCCAGTAATTCTAGCAAGATTCCTCTGTCAGTCCATCCAGTCCTGGCGTTTTCTTGTCTGTCACCCTGTGAACGGCGTCGTAGACGACTTCTTCGTCAAAAGGAGATTCAAAGGTTCTGCATCCTCCATGGTGAAGTGGGTGGATATCCCATGCATCAAGGCGTCACAAGTTTGTGCATTCCGGTAGAAATAGCTGAAATGCGCATGGCTGAGCACGTCGCTAGAGCTGGTGAATTTGTGCCCTGCTATATCCGTGACGTCGAAAACTAAAGTAGCGTTGCAGTGTCGGAATTCTCTCAGAAGGTGGTGCAGGAAGGCAGCTTCCTGAGACGCAACGTTCTTGGGATGGGTACGGGCTATGTAGCTTTCCGATTTCGTAGTTTGTATTGCCGTTATTCTTGCTTTACACCTCTTAATGTTACGGGTAATTTCTGAACTGGGTTGGTGAGCATTTTTGTATAGTTCTCGTGAGCCTTGGTAATACGATTCAGTTGTTTGCTACCACCAAAATTCCCTTTGCTTGGAATGAAACATAGTCGTGGGACTTAGTTTAGGCTTAGCTACCTTGAACCACCATTAAAGTGTCTTGTTGTAGCAGGGGCGGGATTGGGGAACTTGCTGTCAGGCGCGGGCTATCACCACATCCAACTCGTCATTTCGTAAACACTGAGCTTCCAATAGCCCTTCACTCGGTGCAATGGGAAGCGGTAGTGATTCACGTGGACTTGGTGGTCGCAGTTGTCGGAAAAACTGGCAGGGGCAACATGATCACTTACAATTGCGTACTGCAAACTGCGCGAAACGTTAACTCTATAGACTCGGGTAGCCGAGCAGTCAGTGACTTGAGTATAGGCCAGTTGGTCTCCATGTAGGTTCTCGCAGTCATCACGGAGCTGGAGGCCGAGAACAAGCCGTCTAAGTTAGTCGCAAATGTTGGTGTTAGGAATTTGATTCTTGGTATTGATCATACAATTAAAATCCCGTCCGAGAAGGATATTGTCTGTGTGCAGGCCGATTAACTCAGGTACATCCATCCGAAAAAATTCGTCAAGCTTCCGCCGAAGGCCGGTACCAGAGGACCATAAATACTTACAATTAATAGTCCGTTAGTTTTGCATGATATACCCGTACCACTGTTAGAATATTGAGGTTGGTGACATCAATACCTTCGTGGTACATAATTGCGGTGCCAGTTGCATCGTCTGTAGTCATGTTAGTAATTGTCACATAACCAGTTAGAATCACTTGAAGGAATACAATGTTGGCATGCGTTTCATATAAAAAGTTTTGCAGTGCACATAGCTTTACAGCATCCTGTATGCGCTTGATGTTAATGGTGGTTATGTTATAAGTTTGGAGCCTGTTCACCTTATCACCGATTATGAGGTTTCATTGTCCACCTGGATCGTCATCTGCCCTGCAGGCCCCATCGCTTGGTGGTGAAGGCGGGGGAGGGGGAGGGGGCTACGTTTCGTATCCATTGCCTTTAGCCCATCTTTGGTGGAAGCCAAACCACTGCTGTTAGTATTGGGACAACCTGCGTACTGGCGCACTTTGCATTGTTGCCAGATGTATCCAAGATGGCGGAGATAACGTCATCCAAGATGGCGGCATGTAGACTTGACAACAGCACATTATGTCATCCAAGATGGGGGATGTGACGTGATTCAAGATGGTGGACTTTGTCGGGAAGATAGGTCAATTGGGCTACCTCCACTAACCTAACTCGCCCTCCCCTGCCCCAGAATGATGGGGGGAAGTTCAAAATCCAACAGGATAATGCGTCACACTACGGTTATCTCTACTAACCTAAGAAAAATCGCGGGAAGATAGGTCACTTGGGCTACCCCCACTAACCCAAGTCACCTGACTGCCAGCTCTTCAAAGGAACTGGCGCCAAGTTTGAATTTTGGTGGTAAGGAAAAGTCAATTCATGTATCTCTACTAAGCTAAGAAAATGGCACGAAAGGAAGGACACTTGGGCTAACTCCACGAACCTAACTCACCCAACTGCCACCTCGTCCTAGTTACTGGCGCCAATTTTGAATTTTGGTGCTAAAGAAAGGGCACTTGGGGTTTCTCTACCAACATACGAGACACATCCGGGCAGCACGTGTCTTTACCGTTGATGTCAGAGTAGCACAGGGCGCATTGATCCTAGTGCGACATGAGAGACGCGTCTAACCGAGCTTAACTGCAAATAGTGAATGAAACGAGCTTTATGATTGGCTCTTATCGAATTTACCTACCAAATTACTGATGCCGTCAATATCGAAGCACCAACCACTTTTTCTTTCTTTCTGCAGGTGGGACTTTCAGCGCTAAAATTACATTTCACAGATCGCTAACTTGAATTGACAGTTAAATCCGCAAAGTAAAGACGTGAAATGCGCAGAAGCAGTTAACTGAACAATTTACATGGGAGGGAATAATGGTTCAGCACAAAAGCACCTCCATATTCATTCTCATCATTCCAAGCGATCATGATAACTAACCAACACATACTAAGTATCAGTTCGCTATTCAGTAGTCTAGAAGACAACACCTTAATTTATCTACATTCCTACACTCCAACAGCCCTCTCCATTCTGACAGCTCCTACCATTATAGGGAAACGTGAATCACCCCCGCAGAGGTCACAGGCACTTCAGGCCGAGCACGCACAGGTAGAATCAGTCATCCTAAGAAATGGGTCACATATATATTTCATCCCTGTACTTACAATTAAATGCTACAAACACGGTCTCAGTTGAACGACATTCGACAATGAACGAAGGATCGGAAATACGCCAATGGTTCCTATGGCACTGAGCCTTATGGGACTTAACTGCTAAGGTCATCAGTCCCCTAGAACTTAGAACTATTTAAACCTAACTAACCTAAGGAAATCGCACACATCCATCCTGAGGCAGGATTCGAACCTGGGACCGTAGCAGTCGTGCAGTTCGAGACTGTAGCGCCTCGAACCGCTCGGCCACCCCGGCTGGCGAAAATACGCCCATCTGACGGCTACGGCTCTGAAAATAGAAATATCAGTACCATTCTCATGACTTGACACACTCTTCCCTTTGCTATCACAGTACTAGACGTCAAATCCATACCTTCCTTATGAATGGACGTAGTAATTTCCTTTCATATGTCGTAACACAAACACATACTTTATAAGCCATACGCTCAAGGCGAACCTATCACACGACATCTAATACTAAGTATAATACTTGGTCAATAACTGATTACCTACGGTACAAAATAATACTGAGAGATAATCAGCGATGGGTGGACATGTCTCGTAAGTTTTTCTTGTGAGTGATACCACTGTGTCTTAGAAAGAGAGCCATAAACGTCTCATATGTTAAAAAAAAACCGATCACAAGAACTTCTGTATGTTACTGTCACAAGTGGTCTTAGTTCTACAAGTGCACACAAGTATCCATGTTAAAAGCTATACCCATTTTACCAATCGAGATACGAAATTACCTCTGAATGAGTTGGTTTCTTGCCCATACAAATACTGTGACAGCGATCACAGGAGTATATAGTATCAGACCAACTCGTCGCCGACGGTGCAACCTCGTAATAAAAATTACTGAATTTTGAATGTGATTGGTCTAAGGAACGTGGTATGAAACTTTATTTGCGACGCCCTCATGCCGCCCCCAGCTAGATATTTCTATACTCCTTGTAACGTTTTCTGTCTTGATACCATGTCAGAGGTTCACTGATATAGCCACTGAACTACAGGCGATGGTAGACTGAGAAGGATCACAAACAGTAGTAGTAGATGATGTGCTGATTGAGATCATAAGAAAATGTACACAAGATTGTCGGATCTCCAGTGTTATTCTATCTGCTATAAATGATGTCCATGATTTGGAGTCAGGTCTTTCCATTCAAGCACATATCTGCGGTGGATCCTATTAACATTTTCTTTAATGATTACAACTACTGCTCAATCATATTTCTGGCACTCCCATATTTCGAAACGAGTCACCTTTCCCGAACCTATCTGCTACAATAAAATTCCAACGTTGTTTTACTCACCCCTTATGCATCTTGCAGCTGCTCCTCCTTCTACAGCTTTCTGCATGTGATCGTTCCAATTGATGGCGGAACTGACTAGAATTCGGAGAAAGACATATCCACCATCTTCTGCAACCCGTGTAGAAACAGATCGACATGAGTTAGAGCAACAGGACCATATTTTGACCATTAGGTGGAAATGCGCACAATGTGGTACGTCACCAAACTAGATACAGATACTACAGTCCGAAGCAGATCTGCATCCATTCAAATCTATCAGCCCAACATGCTGTCATCTTTTATTCTCTATCACCCAGCAGAGAAAAATTTAGAACTATAGAAGGTCAGCTAACTTCATCCAATACAGAAGTCATCTGACCACCGTTGCTCATGCTATGATGCAAAGCTGTGGAGCGGTCCAGCAGGGAGAAAGGGATTTCGCAATGCTAACCAGAATATCACTCCTAACGGGTCACCCTGTCCGTCATCGACTTCATGTGTGAAACTGCTGCTGCTGCTGCCTCTGCAGGACGTTCCTATGGAATATACAGCTTTCCATCCATTGCTGAGAACAGTTTAAGGTTTCATCACGCATACAGTAGGATGATGACAGTATCCCCCAGATTATATTGTAAGTCGCAAGAGACGCTCCTGTGACCCTGTGTTGTTGTTTCAAACATTGGTTTCTAACACTCATTGTACACTGCCATACATTCCGTTTTTCTGCCACGACTTCGAGGTCTGTGTCAGGTCCTAAACTGACATTAAGATGCTCTGATCCATGGCATCTCGCAGAAAACTGGGCATTGCATGGTGTAAATCATTTTGTTACTTAAGCTACCATAACACTTGACACATGGTGGATGATTGTATGTAAAAGACAGTTACAACATAAGGAAACTAGAAGAGTTTGGCTGTGTTGTGGAGAGATTCCAAACCGATCGCCGAAAGTGACTGACGACCTCTACATTTAAACTCATCTGTTACAGTCACGGAATAGATGATGGCTCTGTGCTCCCTTTTGACTGATTCTTCATATTGCACTCATGTACACAATCACTGTTTCGCTGCTAACAACCCCGATGGTGTCACCCATCCACAAAACTTATCCCACAACTCAAAAAATGTTCAAATGTGTGTGGGACTTAACTGCTAAGGTCATCAGTCCCTAAGCTTACACACTACTTAACCTAAATTATCCTAAGGACAAAACACATACTCATGCCCGAGGGAGGACTCAAACCTCCGCCGGGACCAGCCGCACAGTCCACGACTGCAGCGCCTGATACCGCTCGGGTAATCCCGCGCAGCCCACAACTCAAAGAAGCGCTGTCAGTCAATCATTATGTGGTAACCAACAGCGCGCCAATGCATGGGTGGGATGGAAAAGACACCACCGATGTACTGCAATAATAAGCATCACAGTTGATAGCGTGAACAATTTTAGCAATTTTACAATAACTTCAGTACTGGCCAATGATGTGACAGAATGTTTCCCCAACTTTAGTATCATAGCGAAACCGCCCCTTCTCTACTTTGCGAGTATCATTGCGATTGTAGATAGATGACTGGTCAGTACGTCCATTAAGTGTTAATTCTCGAACATATAAGTCATCAAAGTATTCCAGACAGTGCTCTACATATTTCTAACACCTCGAGCACAGTGCTTAATTTACGATCTATCTCTCTGCATATGAGAGTCACAGAGCATTCTCGCTGTCTTAGGGTAAAATTAGAGTGTGAGAGACCCTCATCACAGTGTCACTGACCAACGCGGCCTGCAGCACCGTTAACGAATTAAACTGCAAGCGATCAGAAGAAGACCGCTACCATACCACGTCTCGTGAATGAATGGAGCTTACCGAGTCCTCATCCATCCAAGTGCACAAAATTTCTCGAGATGCCCTCATGTCGAGGAGCTTAGCACACCTTATCGATGTATAGTAACAGATTTCAAAGTGTCGTGATGTAATAGCAGATGGTTAAGAAGAACAAGAAACGAATGATTTTTATGCGTGATGGAGCTCCAGACAGATGGAGTTCAACGCATTTTTACATAAATCAACCAAGCTATCAACTCTAAGTTATTGTTCTAGAGTCTAGGATCGGTACCTGGAACGTATTGGTCAGAGAGAACATAAACACATGCACTCCTAAGGCTACAGCGTTCTGCACTTAAAACGGGCTATAATGTTAAATCGCTTCCGTTTCTAACCTATCAGTCATATGGAATGTAGCGCTGTTAATATTCCAATGTAAGAAATATATTTCAGGAGCAGGACATACATCCTTTTTCCCGGTTTCTCTACAATAAAATATGTTATCGAACCGTGGGGAAATGAGTTTTCTGGATGGGTGATACCATCTGGGGGTTGCAAGCGGTGAAATAGTGATCACGTACGTGAGTGGAATATCAGGAATCAGTCAAAAGGGAGCTCAGAGCCATCATCTGTTCCATCACTGTGACCGATGGGTTTAAATGTAGAGGTCGTCAATCACTTTCAGATATCAGTTTGGAAACTCTCCACAACACAGCCAAACTCTTCTAGTTTCCTTATGTTGTAACTGTCTTTTATTTAAAATCATCCACCACGTGTCAAGTGTTATGGTAGCTTAAGTAACAAAATGATTTACGCCATGCAATGTCTAGCTTTCTGCGAAAGGCCGTGGATCAGAGCGTCGTAATGTCAGTTTAGGACCTGACACAGACGTCGAAGTCATAGCAGAAAAACAGAATGTATGGCAGTGTACAAAGAGTGTTAGAAACCAATGTTTCAAACAAAAACACAGGGTCACAGGGAGCGTCTCTTGCGACTTACAATATAATCTGTGGGATACAGTTATCATCCTACAGTATAGGGGATGAAACCTTAAACTGTCCTCTGCAGTGGATGAATAGCTGTATATTTAATAGAATCATCCCGCATAGGCAGCAGCAACAGCAGTTTGACACGTGAAGTCGATGACGTCTGGGGTGATCCGTTAGAAATGATATTCTGGTTAGCATTGCGAAATCTCTTTCTCCACGCTGGACCGCTCCACAGCTTTGCGTCACCATATGAATAACGGTGGCTAGGTGGCTTCTATATTGCATGAAGTTAGTTGAGCTTCTATAGTTCTTAATTTTTCTCTGTTTAGGGTTGGACAATAAAGATGACAGCATGTTTGGCTAATAGATTTGAATGGATGTAGATCTGCTTCGGACTGTAGTACTGTATCTAGTTTGGTGACATACCACATTGTGCGCATTTCCACCTAATGGTCAAAATATGGTCCTGTTGCTCTAACTCATGTCGTTCTGTTTCTACGTGGGTTGCAGAAGGTGGTGGATATGTCTTTCTTCGAATTCTGCTCAGTTCCAACTTAAATTGGAACGATCACATGCAGAAAGCTGTATAAATGAGAGCAGTTGCAAGATGCATAAGGGGTGAGGAAAACAGCGTTGAAATTTTACTGTAGCAGATAGGTTCAGGAAAGGTGACTCGTTTCGAAATATAGGAGTGCCAGAAATATGAGTGAGCAGTGGTTGTAATCATTAAAGAAATTGTAAATAGGATCCACCGCAGGTATGTGCTTGAATGGAAAGACTTGACTCCAAATCATGGACATCATTTCTAGCAGATAGCGTAACACTAGAGATCCGACAAGCTAGTGTGCATTTTCTTATGACCTCAAGCAGCATATCATGTACTACTACTGTTTGTGATCCTTCTCAGTCAACCATCCCCTGTAGTTCAGTGGCTATATCACTGAATCTCTGACATGGTATCAAGACAGAAAACGTTACTAGGACTATAGAAATATCTAGCTGGGAGCGGCGTGTGGGCATCGCAAATACCGGTTTCATACCACGTTCTTAGCCAAATCACTTTCAAAATTCAGCGATTTTATTACGAGGTTGCACCGTCGGCGACGAGTTGGTTTGATACTATATACTCCTGTGATCGCTGTTACAGTATTTGTATGGGCAAGAAACCATCTCATTCAGAGGTAATGTCGTATCTCGATTGGTAAAATGGGTATAGCTTTTAACATGGATACTTGTGTGCACCTGTAGAACTAAGACCACTTGTGACAGTAACATACAGAAGTTCTTGTGATCGGTTTTTTTAAACATATGAGACGTTTACGGCTCTCTTTCTAAGACACAGTGATATCACTCACAAGAAAAACTTACGAGACGTGTCCACCCATCGCTGATTATCTCTCAGTATTATTTTGTATCGTAGGTAATCAGTTATTGACGAAGTATTATACTTAGTAATAGATGGTGTGTGATAGGTTCGCCTTGAGCATATGGCTTATAAAGTATGTGTTTGTGTTACGACATATGAAAGGGAATTACTACGTCCATTTATAAGGAAGGTATGGATTTGACGTCTACTACTGTGATAGCAAAGGGAAGAGTGTGTCAAGTCATACGAATGGTACTAATATTTCTATTTTCAGAGCCATAGCTGTCAACAGGGCGTATTTCTGATAGTTCGCTCATTGTTGATTGTTCTTCAACTGAGACCGCGATCGTAGGATTTAATTGTGAGTACAGGAATGAAATATATATGTGACCCTTATCTTAGGATGTTTGATCCTACCTGTGTGTGCTAAGCTTTCAGCACCTGTGACCTGTGCGGTGGTGATTCACGTTTCCCTTTAACGGAAGGAGCTGTCAGAGTTTGAGAGGCCTGTTGGAGTGTAGGAATGTAGATGAATTAAGGTGTTGTCCTCTAGACTACCGAACTGCGAACTAATACTTAATAAGTGTTGGATAGCTTTCGTGATCGTGTGGAAATTTGAGAATGAATATGGAGGTGCGTTTGAGCTGGATCATCATTCCCTGCCATGTAAATTGTTTGGTTGAGTGCTTCTGCACATTTCGCGCCTTTATTTAGTTGAGAGAGTTTCGATTGTGTGGTGTGCACCTGGCGTGTGGAAGATGCGTTTGCCGGTTCTCTAGAAATGAGAAACATTTTAGTTGACCTTGTAAATGATACGGATGATTTTGAATTTGTTATATCACCGAGATCGGTGTTCATGGTTGGAAATATAATTTTTGTCTGTTACTCAATGGTCTAGAGTAAACTCCACCTAGCTAAAGTTTCAGGTTTGTATCGAAATAATTTCCAGTTTATATCTTTGGAATTAGATTGCGTGTGTGATTGGTAGCTTACTGCTGTGTGCGAACCATGTGAAATTAGATACGTTCTTGTAACCCCAGAGTCTGGAGATGGGTGCAGAAACGCGAGCAAGCAGGCAAGTCTGGACCAGAAAGAGTAACACGTTTGTACCGAAGGTGGGGGTGGGGGGGGGGGGGACGAGCCAGTGTTTGCACAAGAGTTCTGAGAATGACTTCGATCCATTGACAGCTGTCTGATGTAAAAGGGATGATTTTGTATGACACAGGATATGAATTGTACTGTATGTTTACTACATCGACACATAGTAAGTGGTGATATATTGCTGAGTTGGAGATATTCAAGCTCCTGTCCTCAGTGAGAGAGCAGTGTAATTGAGTAAGAGTCTTTCTGTATTTGACGATATGTATCACACTTTGTGAGTTTTAGTTGTTGGTGCATTATGTTGATAAGTGGAAAATAGTTTATTGATGCTGAATGTCATGTCTGTAGAAAGAAAAGTTGGATGGTGCTTCCCTAGGACTGAGGAGCATCTTGACATACAGCTGATGTGAGTGTAGGCATACATAATTTTTTCGGGTGCAGTATAGGTATAAAAGATAACTGCACTGTTTGTGTAAAATGTGTGTATAATTCATTGTAGAGTTACTGTGGCTTATGTTGTGTAAAACTGGTATATATTCCATTGTAAAGTTACTGTGGTTTATGTTGTGGCATGAGTAGAGAGAATGTCTGTGTGTCCTGTCGTGAGAGATGTATAGATTCAGCACATAAATAACTGTGTGGGTATGAGAGAGATTTTATACGAGGAAAATTGTGTGTGCTATAGATACTGAGATTCGATCCAGAAGCACAGCCATCAAGAGGAGAATGTAGCAGCAATCGTAATATTTAATTGTAGTCACACTGGTAAATGTGTTCCTGGCTTCCAATATTCTTGTGAGTCTAGTATGTATTTGATGATCTGTAGACAACTTGGAGGGCTTAACTGTCAGTTCAATTTAGCGATCTGTGCAAAATAATTTTACTACTGAAAGTCCCATCTGTAGAAAGAAAGAAAAGGAGGATGGTGCTTCAATACTGACTGCATCAGTAATTCAGTGGGTAAATTCGATAAGAGCCAATAATAATGCTTGATTCATCCACATCCTCTGTGCTGGGATATAGGAGCTTCTACATAGTGGTGGGAACATTTGTGTGTGTAGAAAGCAGGAAGGGTAACACGTGATGGACTGGGGTATCACATTAGGACCACTTGGGAAGAGTGCATTCGATGATATTCTGCACTATTTGCAGTTAAGCATGGTTAGACACGTCTCTCAAGTCGCACTAGGAACAATGCATCCTGTGCTACTCTCTCATCAACGGTAAAGACACGTGCTGCCCGGAGGTGTCTCGCATATAGGTGCTGCATGAGCGTGCCTTGGAGTTCTGTGACATCAGTATAACACTGACTGTATACCCAAAAATAAGGGCAACTTTCACCTGCATCTGCCGACAGCTCACGGCTGTGATGGCCGCGCAAACCTGCAGTGTCTGCACTTTCACACAGTCGCGTCAGCAACAGCATCTAGGTGAACACGTATTTCAAGAGGAATTTCTCATGTACCAAGTATGAAAGGGATGTCGCCACCTCATGTTTGAGGGCATCTGTGCTGACAAATGAGCCACTTTGTGGGGATTCAGGTTGCCTCCTGTGCAGTCCAGTGGACAGGGGGTCGCAGATGGTGCTGTGTCTGTTGCATTATTTTGTGAGTAGGCCTGTAGGCTGTGCTATGCACTTTTTGGACAGTTTATGAGTTGATTTCGTGTCTGCACATCTGTATACTGTATTATTTAGGAGGAGTCTGCATGTCTGTACTGAAATTATTTCGGTAATTTAGGAGGTGTTTGAGTGTCTGCAGAGAATTATTGAGGAGTAGTTTACAGGCTCATGTACTAGGTCCAGACCTCGTGGTGAACACACTGTTTGCCACCGTCTTGGATAACGGTACTTGCATCATCAGCTGACATCATGGCTGCAGTCTTGGGTTACATTATGGAATGGATGACAGTGGTGGTACTTTGCACTAGGTCAGTTGGAGTCCAGACCTCCTGGTGAACACACTAGAGGATGGTGATGTCTCTATGGCGCATGATTTCGACAGTTGATGAGTAGCAAGCATGATTGCAGAGCCTTTTAGATGGATTATTATTTTGACAATTTACAATTTGTTTGGTTCTCTGGACGTAAATGTATTGCATTACTTACGAGTGGTTTGTAGGTCTATAGGCTGTGCACTGTGTTATTTTGACAGTTTACAATTAGCAGGTGCATGTGCAGAGCATTATACATGAATTATTTAGGACATGCCATGTGGCATGTCAGAGTGTGTGTTCTGTATCACTGTGATAAATATACTGCATCCCTAACTGAATTATTTCAAAATAAATAAAGTACACTCTTTCCTCTCTCTACCAGCCCAGTGCAGGCTGAGTGCTTTTCCCACGAATCCCTAGGAGCAGGTAGCAGTTGGGTGACTTAGGTTAGTGGAGGTGAGCTTTATTTCCTGCAGTTTTCTTAGGTTGGTAGGGAAACCGCAAGTGACCTTTATTTACCACCAAAATTCAAAGTTGGCACCAGTTCCTAGGATAAAAGGCCATCGGGTGACTTAGGTTAGTTGACTTAGTCCAAGTGTCTTTTCTTTTGCACCATTTTCTTAGCTTAGAAGAGATACATGAATTGAACTTTTTTTACCACCAAAATTCAAACTTGGCACCAGTTACTAGGAAGAAGTCACAGTGAGGTGACTTGAGATAGTAGGAGTAGCCCAAGTGACCTATCTTCCCGCAATTTTTCTTAGGTTAGTGTAGATAACTGTGGTGTGATTCATTATCCTATTGGAATTTGAACTTCCCACCATTTTTCTAGGGGAGGGGACAGGGGTAGGTTAGTGGAGGTAGCCCAATTGATCTATCTTCCTGACAAAATTCGCTATCTTGAATGACATCACATCCGCCATCTTGGATGACATCATGTGCTGTTGCCAAGTCTACATACCGCCATCTTGGATGACGTTATCACCGCCATCTTGAATACATCTGGCAACAATGCAGGGTGCGCCAGAACACAGGTTGTCCCAATACTGCTGTTAACCTGCCGCATGACTGATTCCCCGATTTTAATTTTCTCAAACACCCTGCTTACTTTCTCCTTTCGCTGTTCCTACTTTATTCACAACACGATTCTTCTTGGCAGTTGGTGGAACTTGTGTGTTACAAGTGTGTACATAAATTTTCAAGTATTTTTGGTACGTTCCTGAAGCGGTTCAGTCATGTGAGCTTCATCTGTGGCAGTTGTTGAAGGTGCGTAACCTCCGGAGGAGACTGTTCCTTGGTGTTCACTGGCTGTGGAAGTAGTTCTGCACTGACGTCCTCCAGAGGAGCTGATAGGTCGCGCGGGCCCCCTCCCTGCTCTGGCTGCGCGGCTGCGCCAGGGCTGCCTCCATCGTGCGTCAACACCGCCTGCTGTGCGGGGGTCACGTGCCTCGCGACCGCGTTGTGTAAGACGGCCGCGAACGTCGACAGCCAGCGGCAAGCGCGCCGCTAAGGCCAGCATCGAAGTACGTCGTTTGCTCAGGGTGCTGGCAGGGACAATCTGCAAGGAGATGAGCGGCAGAGTTACACACAGTGCACGTGCAGGGTTGCCTCCCATATACAACCAAACCCGTATCACCTCGCAAAGTAACAAACGGCAGGATATGCTGCTGAAGTCCCATCCTTACAGATCGAACGCCGTTTTCTATATTAACGAACCTGTTAGTGACCAAGCTTTCACACATAATAGTATACACAGTACCACATACAGATAGACCATCCTTAAGCCGCTGGTCCTCAATTTCAAAGGGCAGGTTGTAGATCTTTTCGTTACGCAAGCCCAAGCCAGCAAAGGTAATTGTAACGGTACTCACCACGCCATCATTTGACGTGTAATCAGCAGATACGTTTGTCGGGCTGATGACATCGTGACACACTTCTTAAGTGCGTAGTTTCACGTAATACGAAAAAACCAGGAAGTCATACTGCATACCAATAATCTCTTTGTCGCGAACACCAAGATCTTCACGTAGAAAATAATCAAAATCAAAAACTTTTGGTCGTGCACTGCCGAAATTGAAATTGAAATTAAACCTCAAATTACCTTAGGAGTTGCGAAACAACTCAAATCGCTTGATACGGGCAAGTCTTCAGGTCCAGATTGTATACGTATTAGGTTCCTTTCAGATTACGCTGATACAATAGCTCCCTACTTAGCAATCATATACAACCGCTCGCTCACCGATAGATCTGTACCTACAGATTGGAAAATTCCGCAGGTCGCACCAGTGTTTAAGAACTACAGACCTATATCATTGACGTCGGTTTGCAGTAGGGTTTTGGAGCATATGCTGTATTCAAACATTATGAATCACCTCGAAGGGAATGATCTATTGATACGTAATCAGCATGGTTTCAGGAAACATCGTTTTTGTGCAACGCAGCTAGCTCTTTATTCGCACGAAGTAATGGCCCCTATCGACAGGGGATCTCAAGTTGATTCCGTATTTCTAAATTTCCGGAAAGCTTTTGACACCGTTCCTCACAAGCGACTTCTAATCAAGCTGCGGGCCTATGGGGTATCGTCTCAGTTGTGCGACTGAATTTGTGATTTTCTGTCAGGAAGGTCGCAGTTCGTAGTAATAGACGGCAAATCATCGAGTAAAACTGAAGTGATATCAGGTGTTCCCCAGGGAAGCGTCCTGGGACCTCTGCTGTTCCTGATCTATATAAATAACCTGGGTGACCATCTGAGCAGTTCTCTTAGGTTGTTCGCAGCTGATGCTGTAATATACCTTCTAGTAAGGTCATCCGAAGACCAATAGCAGTTGCAAAGCGATTTAGAAAAGATTGCTGTATGGTGTGTCAGGTGGCAGTTGACGCTAAATAACGAAAAGTGTGAGGTGATCCACATGAGTTCCAAAAGAAATCCGTTGGAATTCGATTACTCGATAAATAGTACAATTCTCAAGGCTGTCTATTCAACTAAGTACCTGGGTATAAAAATTACGAACAACTTCAGTTGGAAAGACCACACAGATAACATTGTGGGGAAGGCGAGCCAAAGGTTGCGTTTCATTGGCAGGACACTTAGAAGATGCAACAAGTCCACTAAAGAGACAGCTTACACTACACTCGTTCATCCTCTGTTAGAATATTGCTACGCGGTGTGGGATCGTTACCAGGTGGGATTGACGGAGGATATCGAAAGGGTGCAAAAAAGGGCAGCTCGTTTTGTATTATCACGTAATAGGGGAGAGAGTGTGGCAGATATGATACGCGTGTTGTGATGGAAGTTATTAAAGCAAAGACGTTTTTCGTCGCGGCGAGATCTATTTACGAAATTTCAGTCACCAACTTTCTCTTCCGAATGCGAAAATATTTTGTTGAGCCCAACCTACATAGGTAGGAATGATCATCAAAATAAAATAAGAGAAATCAGAGCTCGAACAGAAATGTTTAAGTGTTCGTTTTTCCCGCGCGCTGTTCGGGAGTGGAATGGTAGAGAGATAGTATGATTGTGGTTTCATGAACCCTCTGCCAAGCACTTAAATGTGAATTGCAGAGTAATCATGTAGATGTAGATGTACTCATACGAACTTCGGAATCCTTCATCACAATTCAAGTGCAACACAAACACAAGTGTAAACAGAAGTGAACCGTACAGCGCGCGCCGCACACTTCCGAACGCCACGGTAGCCGAGCTACGACTCAAAAAACTAGAACCTAGCTGGTTTCGGACACAGGAAACGCCCGGCAATCCGCCGCGCTGACCGCGTAGCTACCGACGCGGACAAGTAAGCTCTGTGGTGCTCGTCGCCGCGTGTCCTATTGCTTCGCCGGCTGGCAGCTGGGCCACACTCATCTGTGTAGCCTACATTGGGGCAGTGTCTGGTGCTCGTCATATACGAAGAATGACCCATGGCTGTGAGCTGTAGTGCTAAGTGTTTGTCGGAATGTATTAGTTCAGTTAAACAGTATAACGTCTATTATATAGACGTGTTGGAGTGTGATTTGTAATATATCGGCATGCCTGGAAGTCGCTCGAGTACGGATCCGGACCACAATCTTCGCCACGGGAAAGCGGTGAAGATTCCGAAGATGAGAGCGAAATATTGGAAGAAAGTCCGTGTGGAAGATGGTCGAAAAGAAGAGAAGAGATTTACACGTATGGTAGACCAAAACACACCATGAGGAACGGAACTAAAAAGGTGGACCAGCGTGATGTTCCGGGCATCGACTGTGCTTATTTGGCGATGGACACAGAGGAGGGAGTGGAGGTCGTGTGGAATGAAGTGCAGTTCTCTTAGCGGAAAAACTTCAAAGCCACAGAGGACAAGTTTCAGCAGGTTTTTGGGAATCTGACTCAGCTAGAGCATCCCAACATTGTAAAATTCCATCGGTACTGGACCGACACACACAACGACAAGCCACGGGTAATTTTCATCACAGAATACATGTCTTCGGGTTCACTGAAGCAGTTCCTAATGCGCACCAAGAGAAGTGTTAAGAAGTTGCCACTTCAGACTTGGAAGCGTTGGTGTACACAAATTCTTTCTGCATTGAGTGGCTCCTGATGCTATTAATCACCATGTAAAGACGTACCAGGACAACATGCGAAATATGACAAAAAAAAAAAAAAAGATGCGCACGCGGCCTGTTCCACCGCACCCAGAGTATGTCCTGAACTGTCCTTCATAGATGTGCAGAACTATAGACCTATTTCTCTAACGTCGATCAGTTGTAGAATTTTGGAACACGTATTATGTTCGAGTATAGTGACATTTCTGGAGACTATAAATCTATTCTGTAGGAATCAGCATGGGTTTCGAAAAAGACGGTCGTGTGAAACCCAGCTCGCGCTATTCGTCCACGAGACTCAGAGGGCCATAGACACGGGTTCAGAGGTAGATGCAATGTTTCTTGACTTCCGCAAGGCGTTCGATACAGTTCTCCACAGTCGTTTAATGAACAAAGTAAGAGCATATGGACTATCAGACCAATTGTGTGATTGGATTGAAGAGTTCCTAGATAACAGAACGCAGCATGTCATTCTCAATGGAGAGAAATCTTCCGAAGTAAGAGTGAATTCAGCTGTGCCACAGGGGAGTGTCATAGCACCGTTGCTATTCACAATATACATAAATGACCTTATGGATGACATCAGAAGTTCATTGAGGCTTTTTGCAGATGATGCTGTGGTGTATCGAGAGGTTGTAACAATGGAAAATTGTACTGAAATGCAGGAGGATCTGCAGCGAATTGACGCGTGGTGCAGCGAATGGCAATTGAATCTCAATGAAGACAAGTGTAATGTGCTGGGAATACATATAAAGAAAGATCCTTTATCATTTAGCAACAATTAGCAGGTCAGCAACTGGAAGCAGTTAATTCCATAAATTATCTGGGAGAAGGCATTAGGAGTGATTTAAAATGGAATGATCATATAAAGTGGATCGTCGGTAAAGCAGATGCCAGACTGAGATTCATTGGAAGAATCCTAAGGAAATGCAATCCGAAAACAAAGGAAGTAGATTACAGTACACTTGTTCGCCCACTGCTTGAATATTTCTCACCAGTGTGGGATCCGTACCAGATATTGTTGATAGAAGAGATAGAGAAGATCCAACGGAGAGCAGCGCGCTTCGTTACAGGATCATTTACTAATCACGAAAGCGTTACGGAGATGATAGATAAACTCCAGTGGAAGACCCTGCAGGAGAGACGCTCAGTAGATCGGTACGGGCTTTTGTTTCGAGAACATACCATCTCAGAGGAGTCAAGCAGTATATTGCTCCCTCCTACGTATATCTCGCGAAGAGACCATGAGGATAAAATCAGAGAGATTAGAGCCCACACAAAGGCATACCGACAATCTTTCTATCTTTCTTTCCACGAACAATACGAGACTTGAATAGAAGGGAGTACCGATAGAGGTACTCAAGGTACCCTCCGCCACACACCGGCAGGTGGCTTGCGGAGTATGGATGTAGATGTAGATGACAATATAGCTCTGCATCCACCCACTTTTTAATGAAGGACGGAATATGTCGTTGCAGATCAACTTGTAGTTCTCTCACGCCTTTCAACGCAGGGAACCTGTGAGCACTGGAGCATTTTTTGGTAGTATTACTTATGACTTTCCCCTCACATCAGACTACAGCATTGATATATTCTGCAGGCATTTCAAATCAAATTTCAAAAATTATGACGGTCCTGATACCGAATCCGGCATGTGAAACGCTAACAACACCAACACTGCCATCACAACGCTTAAATTTTAAACCACCACCATTCGAATCTTCTGTTCCACAAAATAAAGACTGCTAATAATCGGAATATTGCACCCTAACAACAACAGTGACACAACTCAGAAACGCAGTCCCTGAGAAAAGTCGACTTAAAGAATTCTATAAAACTTATATACTGAAATAGTATAAGCATCCTTTAAATTTGAAGAAGTAAATTTGTCAGGAAACTTCATTATAGCCTAGACAGCAGTAATATGGACATGCAGTTCTGTTCTCGTCGAATGTGAGGTGTTATCAGGTGTTTTTGTTACGACCTCCTAAGTAATGCTTATGCACTTTTTCACCCAAAATTTCAATTATATATATATAAATTTACTGCATGTTTACTGTGATATTTACTCTAATATAGTACCTAAGTTAAAACAAAACAAAAAAGAAGTTGAAATTTTGGTATTAGAAAAATACAAAATGTGAAATTGTAATTTACGAAAATTACTACAATATAATATGCAACATAAATTAGGTACAATTTAAGTAACACAATTTACGAAAACATAGAGTCATAAATGAGCCTATATAATGTAGGAATACTTTTCGCCGAGTAAAGGGATTCAATATGAACTTTCGTTATAGTAGATATTTCAATTTCTTTTCTTGCACTTTGTAACTCATACATGTCTGAAAGACATTGTAAACACAGACATTGTTAATAATCAGTGATATTAAACATTATATTTCAGTTTCCCTTATACTTGAAAAGTTTCACAATTCAGAATGTGCCGGTCTTCTTGAAATACCACTGCACACCTGCCGGTACCGACGCGGAACTGACACTGTTCTTGCCGTGGTGAGTCACGAGGTAGCCTACAAGGAAAGTGACACAACTACCCATGGTGGACAAAAAAATGGCTCTGATTACTATGGGACTTAACATCTGAGGTCATCGATCCCCTAGAAATGAGAACTACTTAAACCTAACTAACCTAAGGACATCACACACATCCATGCCCGAGGCAGGATTCGAACCTGCGACAGTAGCGGTCACGCGGTTCCAGACTGAAGCGCGTAGAACCACTCGGCCGCACCAGCCGGCCATGATAGACAAATTGCATGGTAGAGACGTGACGGTTTTCGTGCATGGTAGGGCACGTGACATCTATTTTTCAGTGCCAAAAATTAAAAAAATGCTAATTTTTTGAATGGTGTTTCTTTTCTTGCCCGGATGCGATATGGATTCCAATAACATCGTCAAACTTCAGTTTCAGTTTCTCTTCGAAGTTTTCAACCTCAAAGGAAGACGGACTAACGTAATTAACGTCGAATGTCAACTTCAAGTATTGTTGCTGCTTGGCTGAAACATAACGGCATTTTCTCCTCTTCAAAATACTATTGTTCTAAATACTAACAGCTGTAAGCTGCATAGTACACAACCACTCCGAGTCGCGAACGAGGTCTGTAGCAGCCTACCGTTGACAACCGATCACCATCGCTGCCGCCAGCGAACTGCCTACCTCTGAGCCACCAACCCACACCACAGCAAGTGGCTGGAATTTTATCCGTATATTATTTAGACATTTATCTGTAAACGCAATTTTCCCTTTCTTGAAAAATCTTTATCCGTTATCAAGATATTGCCGAAAAACCATGACTTTTGGATACTAAAAGTACCAATTGTGGGGATGGCCACTACTATACATTCTATTCATGCAAAATCTTTGGAATTCTTCCCATCTTTTTTAAGAGCATTTTCTCGAGGAACGCTGAAACTTTTTCCCATATTGTTATCCGTCACCAATATCCAGAGGTTGAAAATTACCCTACTAACAGACGTAAAATATACGTATGATATCCCACCTGAGGCGTAAATATTATTTTAAGTGAAGCAGATAAATTATTTCGTGATACGAAATTCTTTGTTCCTACGAATGAAACACCGCATTTTTTAGTACACTGTGTGTGAAAGCCTTAAAATGTTGTGTATTTTTATATAAAGTAGCCTAAAATGGTGGCCCAGCGGTTCTAGGCGCTTCAGTCCGGAACCGTGCGACTGCTATGGTCGTAGGTTCGAATCCTGCCTCGGGCATGGATGTGTGTGATGTCCTTAGATTAGTTAGGTTTAAGTAGTTCTAGGGGACGGATGACCTCAAATGTTAAGTCGTATAGTGCTCAGAGCCATTTGAACCATTTGCACCAGTCTAAAATTAAATCGTATTGGATCGGCTTCCTGCGCTCACTTTCACTTAGGGGAAGCGCCTATGTTTTTGTTTGGTCACTTTACATCGTACATTTGTAGTATCCCTTTAAAACCATTCGTTTGAATTCCTCAGACGACGGTTTTAATTTTTTTTTAAATTTTACGTAGGTTATCACTCATTTTGTATTTGGACGCAACGAATGGCTGGTTCCATTTGGTCAACGATTGGATCAATGTGAACGACTTGAAACACTGTCATGTACCATTATCGTGTAAAATTAAATTCTCAGATATGCTCGAAAACATTTGCATGCATCTTATGCAACCATTTTTAAAATGACAGGTTCTGTAGTAAATTACTTTTTACAATCGTGCTTCTAGCACGTGTTCATATACGCCCAGAACGGTTAACAGTGACAAAATTGAGCCAAAAAGGGTCTTATCATGCCGGACAACAACGTAAAATTACTGCCAAAAATTATGTAAAACTGAAAAGACTGCCAATTCAGTAATATATTTCTAATTTTTATTCTTTTAAAGCTCAAATCGTAAGCTGGTTCTTTTGGATGAACTGCGATCGACGAGCAAAGTATCCAGAAAAAATATAAAACAACGATTTTGTGTTAACATCATATTATGGCTACTTATTTGTTGTTTTTATGTGCCAGATCATATAAATGTGCCTAAGTATACAAATATACTGTCGAAACTTTACTGACCTGTAGATAGCAGCACATCCTGTTTAAAAGACACTAACAGAAAATTGGGGAACCTGCTGCTTCAACCCTGATTCCGCCTTACTCGTCAAAACGTATTTGAACATATCCGCGCTCTTTTTTGCTTAAATAGAGTCGCAGAAAGACAATGTCGCTGGAAGAGAAATGAGATATTGCCAGTCAGAGAGAAAGAGAGAGGAGTCAGTGACGCTTGAAGAGAGAAAGTGGGAGTGAAAGGTAAATATAAATGGATGAAGATAATAGCAATGGGAACGAAAGAAGGAGGAGATATCCCTTGGTTAGTGAAAGATACTGGCAGTAAAACAGAAACAGAGACTGGTGCAGGTAGCAACAGTGGGAGGAAAAGAGAGAGGAGACAATGAAACTGAAGACGAGGAATGAGTGGAGACCACACATAGACTTAGTGGGGAGTAGGGGGAGGGGGTTGTAGAATCCACACCACCACCCTGACTGATGAACTTCAAAACATACGTATAGGGAAGAACATGTTTTACACCGAAATTTTAAACAGATTGGATTAGGGGAAGGCTATATGTTGGATCCCCCAGAACTTTGGAGCTGCCGAGGTATGGTGCTGAGAATGACAGTTGGAATGAAAGACAAAAGGAGATAGTGTAAGTGCGGGAGGAGACAGTGGGAGTCGGGTACTCTACAATTACGGGAGACAGTGTAAATTGAGACAGTGACAGCGGAAGGCAAAATCTGAAGGAGCCTATGAAAGGGAGAGGGGAGACAACATCAATGGGAGACAAAGAAACAAGTGTCGACAGTGGCAGCTAAAGAGAGGAGTCTACATGCCCACCAGTCGCCAGTTGGAGAGGGGAGAATCTTTGTCAGTGTTCCCCCATCGCCCTATACCCTTCATGTTGCAGTTTCCTGATCTAAGGGTCAAAATCTCGAGCAGACACTTCCGAATGACATGTGTGGAGAAGAGACAATGGTGCTTGAAGAGAAAGACAGCAGACTGAAAGGTAGAACGACTGAGACAGTGGGAATGTGAGAGAAAAAGGACAGAACAAAGGCAACAGAAGTGAGACATAGAAACAGTAAAAGTGACAGAGAAGGAGGCAGTGGTAAGGAACAATGAGAGAAAGGGATGAAGACAGTGACAGTGGGAGAGGCCGTCAGGAGAAAGTGCCAATAGGAGAAAAAGAAGGCAGAGGTAGTGAGACTGAGAAGCTGTCTATGAGGGCTTGATTACTAACTGGGTAAAAGGATTTACGCTGAGGGGACAAAAGTCATGGGATAGCTATATGCACATATACAGACAGCGGTAGTATCGCTTACTAAAGGTATAAAATGGCAGTGCATTTGCACTCATGCAGTTCATGTGAAAATATTTCCGGGGTGATTATAGTCTCACGACGGAATTAACAGACTTTGAATGCGTCTGTTGGAGCTGGACGCATAGGATATTCCATTTTGGAAATCCTTAGGGAATTCAGTATTCCGAGACCCACAGCGGTAAGAGGGTGCCGAGAATACCAAGTTTCAGGCATTACCGCTCACCGCGGACTACGTAGTGGCCGACGGCCTTCACGTATCGACCGAGAGCAGCGTCGTTTGCGTAGAGTTGTCTTTGTTAACAGACAGGAAATACTGCGTCAAATAACCGCAGAAATCAATATGGGACGTACGATGAGCGTATCCGTTGGGACAGTACGGTGAAATTCGGCGTTAATTGGCTATGGCAGCAGACGACCGACGGGAGTGCCTCTGCTAACAGCACGAGATCGCCTGGAGTGCCTCTCCTGGGCCCGTGATCATATCAGTTGGTCCCTAGACGACTGGGAAACCGTAGCTTAATCATCTGAGTACCGATTTCAGTAGGTAAGAGCTGGAGGTAGGGGTCGATGTCAAGCAGACCCCACGAAGCCATGGACCCAAGTTGTTGACTGATTTATTTGGAGGAGATCAGCCGTGCCCTCTCAAAAAAACCATCCCGGCGTTTGCCTTAAGCGACTTAGGAATATCACGGAAAACCTAAATCAGGATAGCCAGGCGCGGGTTTGAACAGTCGTTCTCCCGAATGCGAGTCCAGTACGCCACCTCGCTCGGTGGACCTACGTTATCAGCAAGGCACTGCACAAGCTGATAGTGGCTCCATAACGGTGTGGGTGGTGTTTACACGGAATGGATCTTCTGATCCAAGTGAGCCGATAATTGACTGGAAATGGATATGTTCGGCTACCTGGAGACCATTTTCAGTCATACATGAACTTCATGTTCCCAAACGACAGGGCCGTAACTGTTCGCGATTGGTTTGAAGAAAATTCTGAACAATTAGAGCGAATGATTTGCCCACCCAGATCGTCCGACATGAATCTCATCGAACATTTATGGGACGTAATAGAGAGGTCAATAAGTGTGCAAAATCCTGTGCTTTCAAAGCTTTCGCAGTTATAAACGGCTATGGACGCATTATGGCTCAATATTTCTGCAGGGGACTTTCAATGACTTGTTGAGTCCATGACACGTCGAGTTGCTGCTCTACGCCGGACAAATGAGGTTCGTCATGATATTAGCGGGTATCCCATGACCTTTGTCTCTCCAGTGTACTTTGTTAGAAGAGCTTTGTTCATATGCGAATGGGTTTGGTGAAGATGGCAGATTGAGGATTGAGGTATTTGGTTCTCCATTTCTCTGTCAGATCCTTTTAAAGAAGAACATATTCGCCTTTTTGTGCTCCGTCAGAATAATTTTTCCGCTAGTGTTACATATGCGGCCTCCTCCATAGAGGTGCTGCACTTCTCTAGGTCCCCCACCGCTCACCCCCACCCAGCGCCCCCCCCCCCCAAATAAATCCAAGTCTACCATACGCTTACACTATTACCGATTTAACGTTTTCGTTCTGTTCCATATCATGTTCCATTCATGCCCAGGTATTTAATCGTCAAGTCTGCGTAAAGCATCGCACAACAATTAATGTAATCGACGTGGACACACAATTACTGCTGCACGCTCATTTTGCCTTACAGAGACAGTTGCAAAGTTTGATTTTACTGTTACTTGCCAACAAATTTATTTTAATGTCTTTTTCCCATACTCTGGACTGATTTCAACAATACTGATTCTTTTGGATCCGGCCTGGAAGGCGGCGTGTGAGTCTGCTCCTGTAATTTAGAGGGTAGGCCGAATGTAGGAAGCTACGAGGAGCAGGTGAGGTAGAGCTCTCGGTACTGCAAGTAAAGTAAAAGTTGTTTCATTATATCTCAACACAATAATAAACGTGAATACATAACTTTGTACTGAGGAGCACGTAGGTGCGAAGCCGGATGTAACAGGAGTTACACAGACAAAATCTGTAGTGACTCGCCCATTATGAAAATGAAACAATGTTGGTTGGTCGTCTGCTCGTGATCGAATGGGCTGAATCTGGAGCGGCGCTCGAAGAACTGCCCAGCGCCGGCTAGAGGGCGCTGTCGTCGGTGTAGATCGTCAGCCCTCGTAGAGCCAACGTAAGAACTTGTACCTACGCCGTGGCATCGTAGCTATCGATACCACAGATTTCCTTGTTAATGATACAACAGTGTAAATTCTTTACAAAGAGCATGCGATAAATCAACATCTTCATCAACATTATGGGATTGTGCGCCTGCCTTGATGCAGAACACTTTATTTATCTATTTATTTATTTATTTATTCCCGAACTAATTTCAGCGATAAATGTCATCATCTGTGGGTTCTTTGATTCTTATTGACTATACATCACAGTACAGTTTTAAGATTGTCGCCGCCTCTTTTTGTTGCCGTTTTTCTCATGCGTCATGTCACCCGCAAGTTCATTGGACGGCTTTCAAATAAAATTATGTATGCCTAGAAAAAAGGCATAAAAAACGGCAGAAAATGTGCCGAAAACAGAGGCAACAATCGTAAAACCATGCTGTCAAATGTAGTCAATAATAATCAAATAACCCACTGATGGTGGCCATTTTTGTCGATGAAATTAGTTTGGGAATAAATAAAAAAATAAAAAATAAGTTTCGCATCAAGGTGGACCCATAATCCCATATTGTTTTGTTTTTGTGCAAACACCGACCATTGGAAGAATTTGAAGATAAAATTACTGAACATCTTCATACTTTACGAAATACTGGATCTGTATAGATTATTGTCACAATTCCGTCAAGTATTCTGGGTGCAATACCCAACTGATAAACTGTTTCTAATCTTGGGAACGCATACTACATTTGAGAACGGCATCAAAATTCCCGATATGTGTGACATCGGTAAACCGTAAGGTTTATATATATATATATATATATATATATATATATATATATATATATATATGTACACTCCTGGAAATGGAAAAAAGAACACATTGACACCGGTGTGTCAGACCCACCATACTTGCTCCGGACACTGCGAGAGGGCTGTACAAGCAATGATCACACGCACGGCACAGCGGACACACCAGGAACCGCGGTGTTGGCCGTCGAATGGCGCTAGCTGCGCAGCATTTGTGCACCGCCGCCGTCAGTGTCAGCCAGTTTGCCGTGGCATACGGAGCTCCATCGCAGTCTTTAACACTGGTAGCATGCCGCGACAGCGTGGACGTGAACCGTATGTGCAGTTGACGGACTTTGAGCGAGGGCGTATAGTGGGCATGCGGGAGGCCGGGTGGACGTACCGCCGAATTGCTCAACACGTGGGGCGTGAGGTCTCCACAGTAAATCGATGTTGTCGCCAGTGGTCGGCGGAAGGTGCACGTGCCCGTCGACCTGGGACCGGACCGCAGCGACGCACGGATGCACGCCAAGACCGTAGGATCCTACGCAGTGCCGTAGGGGACCGCACCGCCACTTCCCAGCAAATTAGGGACACTGTTGCTCCTGGGGTATCGGCGAGGACCATTCGCAACCGTCTCCATGAAGCTGGGCTATGGTCCCGCACACCGTTAGGCCGTCTTCCGCTCACGCCCCAACATCGTGCAGCCCGCCTCCAGTGTTGTCGCGACAGGCGTGAATGGAGGGACGAATGGAGACATGTCGTCTTCAGCGATGAGAGTCGCTTCTGCCTTGGTGCCAATGATGGTCGTATGCGTGTTTGGCGCCGTGCAGGTGAGCGCCACAATCAGGACTGCATACGACCGAGGCACACAGGGCCAACACCCGGCATCATGGTGTGGGGAGCGATCTCCTACACTGGCCGTACACCACTGGTGATTGTCGATGGGACACTGAATAGTGCACGGTACATCCAAACCGTCATCGAAGCCATCGTTCTACCATTCCTAGACCGGCAAGGGAACTTGCTGTTCCAACAGGACAATGCACGTCCGCATGTATCCCGTGCCACCCAACGTGCTCTAGAAGGTGTAAGTCAACTACCCTAGCCAGCAAGATCTTCGGATCTGTCCCCCATTGAACATGTTTGGGACTGGATGAAGCGTCGTCTCACGCGGTCTGCACGTCGAGCACGAACGCTGGTCCAACTGAGGCGCCAGGTGGAAATGGCATGGCAAGCCGTTCCACAGGACTACATCCAGCACCTCTACGATCGTCTCCATGGGAGAATAGCAGCCTGCATTGCTGCGAAAGGTGGATATACACTGTACTAGTGCCGACATTGTGCATGCTCTGTTGCCTGTGTCTATGTGCCTGTGGTTCTGTCAGTGTGATCATGTGATGTATCTGACCCCAGGAATGTGTCAATAAAGTTTCCCCTTCCTGGGACAATGAATTCACGGTGTTCTTATTTCAATTTCCAGGAGTGTATATATAGAACAGACACCACATATATATGTAATTTAGCCTAGACGGCAAGTCCATAACTCTTAAAAGAATCGGTACAATGCCACAAGTACTGAGGATAATTGGACACGGGGCACTGCATTAGTAGTGTGTGGATAAGATGAGAATGCTCATCTGATGGGAGGCGCGCTTGAGTTGTCTGTGCCGTTGCAATGACAACCGTGTACAGATGGGTTAGTGGTCAGAGCATCTGCCTAGCCAACAAGAGATCCAGTTTCGCCTCCCAATCTGACACAAATTTTCAACTTTTCCCATTGATTTCAACCATTGCCAGTGTCTACAGTTCCTTTGTGTCTTAAGGTTTTACATATTCTTCCTTAAGTTCAATTCCTTTACCAAATTTGTATTTTTTTCCTTCTTGCTCTAAGTACAGACTGTATAACTTGGGCAATGGCCTCCCTTCATTGTCTTTCCACTCCTTTACCTGCAGTCTTGTTTCTGTACAAGCTGTAGACAATCGTTTACTGACTGAACTGTTGCTGGTAACTGCACATTGGATATTACGTTAAGAGCCTCTTACAACTCTTAACCTATTTGGAGATACGTTTCCCACGTCTTCGACGGGCCAAAACATATTTCATACCAGTTGAAAACTCAGCTATCCCGGGTATGTATTTATTCCAATCTCCTATTAGTCAACCTCCTCCTTCCCCTGTTTCTGTCCATCTCCCCTCCCGTTTCGCTACCTGTCTCCTTCTTGTCCCTCGCTATTCATCTCCTCTTCCCCCTTTCTTTTTCCATCTGCTCCTCCCCCTTTTTTCTGTCCATCTCCCCCTTCCCCATGTCTGTGTTCATATACTCTCTTTGTCCTTCTCTTCCATCTCTCTGTTCATCTCCTCCTTTTTCCTTTTTCTGTCCATCTGCTCCTCCTCCCTCCCTCTGTCCATCTCATCCCTTTCAACTTACTCTTTCTATCTACTCCTCTCCCCTCTGTCCATCTCTTCTGCACCCCCTCTAATTCCATCTCCCCCTCCCCCTCTCTATCCATTGCCGCCTCCCCCCCTCTTTCCAACCCTCCTCTCTCCTCTCTCTGTCTGTCTCTTTCATTAACCTTTTTGTTCATCTACAACTCCCCCACCTCTGTTCATCTCCTCCTTCTCCTTATCGGTGTCCATCTCCTTCTTCATCCTCTCCGTCTGTCCATCTCCTCTCCTCATCCCTCTTCACTGTCTACGTTGTTGCCTCCCCCCCCCCCCCAACTAAACAGGAGGTTACTGGTTCTTACTCCCCCAATATTTCTTTCTAGCAAATGTACCAAGTTCGACTGAAATCGATCTAGGGGTTTAGGAGGGACTTTTTACCTGTAACTTTGCCCGTGTTCGCATATGGCACATATGTTTCACGTATATTAACATATCTGTAGACAAAGTTCACCAGTATCTCTAGCGAATTTTGCCCTGCAGTTTCGTTTCCATGCCTCTTAATGCTTATGATGCAATGTCTACTGAACTATGTGTCGTAAAAATAGATAATTTTATATGTACATTCAGTGGCATGTGCGGATACTGTCTGGGTAATGTGTTGCGATCAGTGTGAGTGGGAAAGAAGGAAAATATTTGAACGTAAGGTCTCATGCGATAGTTTTACTACATGAACAACGAAAATGTAATAAGCGAAAAAAATTTTTCTTTTATCATTTTGTGAGAGTTATCAGTGAAAAAGAGTTTCTTAAAACTTTGGAACTTGTGTAAAGTTTGTTGCAAGTCACTATGTGTTCTCATTTCCAGGTATTGGATGAATAAAGTCTGGATACTCGTGCTTCGTCGGCTACGATTCTTTTTGACCCCCACGTCAGCCCCTTTGCTAGATAGCTGATTCTTACTCCCACAGTTGTTCATCCCAGACAGTAAGTGATATGTGTGCCTAGTTTGGTTGAAATCTATTCAGTGGCTTAGGAGGGGTTGTGGAACATACTGTACAAACATACATAAATGCATACATTTCATGATAAGTGTGGTTTAATTAGTTCTCTGTCTCGCCCTGTATAAACTTGACACGTTGCCAGAAGACAAAATTTTCCCGTTGTATAATATTTCTCAGATCCATCCAGTATTGATTCATCTATAGGCGTTTAGAGTTCATGTTGGTGACCTCATGTTAGAGACGAGATGCTGAAGACTTGAGACCTTTGCCGGAAACACGATGTTCGAAATACTGATCGAGTCCTGACGTCACTTGTTATTCTACGTTGGCAGTTGATGTTAATTTTCGTCAATTATTTGTGTAGACTATTCGTTGCCACTGTTACAGGGAAGAATCATAATGCTGCGAAGACTTTCGCTCAAAGTTTTAGTTGCCTGTTGCATTGATGAAGCTGGTGCGTGTTTATCTGTTTCTACCGCCTTCTCTAGCTTGTCTACACCTAAAGTTACTTAAGTGGATAGTAGCGCGGTTTGGCTTAGTTTGAATTGATTTTGTACCGGAACTGGCTTTTATTGGCTTCGTTGCTGCAACGGTAACATCGAGAGTGCCGTAGAAATCTCTTATAAGAGAGGTTTCGAGCTGCAAGCGAATAAAGTTTTTCACATCGATCTACATCTACGTAAGTACTCCGCCAGCTATCTACCTATGTGTGGCAGAGGGTGCTTCTAGTATCACTAACTTATCCTCCATTCCCTGTTCAATTCGCGAATAGTTCGTGGGAAGCCGTAGTTTCTCGAATTTTCTCGTTATGTTCATTTCCCGAGACGTATGTGGGAGGATGTAACTTTTTGTCCAACTCTTCTCGAAAAGCGCTCTCTCAAAATTTCTATGCCGGTCGCTGTGGCCGAGCGGTTCTAGGCGCTTCAGTCCGGAACCGATCCGCTGCTATGGTCGCAGGTTCGAATCCTGCCGCGGGCACGGATGTGTATGATGTCCTTAGGTCAGTTAGGTTTAAGTAGTTCTAAGTTCCAGGGGACTGACGACCTCAGATGTTAAGTCCCATAGTGCTTAGAACCATTTGAACCATTTTTTGAAAATCTATAGCAAACATCTCCTTGATGCACAACGCCTCTCTTGTAGCACCTGCCACCGGAATTTGTGCATTTCTGTAACGCTCTCGCGCCAACTAAACGATCCCGTGTCGCGAAAGGCGCCGCTATTCGTTGGGTCTTCACTTTCTCTCAAGTCACATGTGGAAACGAAGGAAATAAGTAAGAAGTTGTAGCGCTAAAAAATGTATTTGGAGATACAACATCTCCCCTTTTTCTATGTCTTATTTTGAGTATGATTTTCATATTGATGTTGTGGTCCTCAGCACGAAGACTGGTTTGACGCAGTTCTGCATGCTACCCTATCCTCTGCGAGCCTCTACATCTCCTAGTAACTGCTGCAACCTACATATTTCTGAATCTGCGTCTTTTATTTATTTCTTGGTCTCCCTCTACGAATTTTAACCAAGCTTCTCTCCAGTACTAAACTGGTAATCCCTTGATGCATCAGAATGTGTCCTATTAACAGATCCCTTCCTTTGGTCAAATTGTGACACAAAATTCTTGTGTGTGCATTTCAATTCAGTACCTCCTCACTAGCTACGTGATCGACCCATCTAATCTTCAGCATTCTTCCGTACCGCCACGTTTCGGAAATTTCTATTCTCTCTTCATCTAAAGTCTAAACAGTTTATGGTCCAAGTTTCATTTCCATACATGACTACACGTCAGGCAAACATCTGTAAGAAAGGTTTCCTAAATTTAAGTGTATATTCGATGTTAACAAATTTCTGTTCTTCAGAATTGTTTTCCTGCCATTGCCAGTTACATTTTATATCTACTTCGGCCATCATCAGTCATTTCGATGCCCAAATAGGAAAACTCATCTACTTCTTTAAGAGTCTCGTTTCCCAATCTGATTCCCTTAGCATCACTTGGCTTAGTTCGACTAAATTCCGTTATCTTTGCTTTGCTTTTGTTGATGTTCGACTTGTATCCGCTTTCAAGACAATGTCCATGCCATTGCACAGCCCTTACAAGCCCTTTGCTGTCTCTGACAGAATTACAGTGTCACCTGCAAACTTCATAGTTTTTTTATTTCTTCTGCCTGAACTCTAATTCCAATTCCTTTGGTTTCCTTTACTGCTCGTTCAATGTACACACTGAATAACATCTGAGATAGGCTAGAATCCTGTCTCACTCCTTTTTCAACCACTGCTTCCCTTCCATGCCCCTCGACTTTTATAACTGACGTCTTGCTTCCATACAAGTCATAAATAGTCTTTCGGTCCCTCTATTTTACACCTGCTATTGTCAGAATTTGAAAGAGTGTATTCCAGTCAACATTTTCAAAAGCTTTCTGTAAGTCTACAAAACCTATAAATGTAGGTTGCTTTTCCTTAACTGATCTCCTAAGATCAGTCGTAGAATCAGTATTGCCTCACGTGCTCCATCATTTCTCTGGGACAGAAACTGATAGTCCCCGAGGTCTGCTTCTGTCCATTTTTCCATTCTTGAGTAAAGAACTCGTGTTAATATCTTGCAGCCATGACCCATAAACTGACAGTTCTGTAATTTTCGCGCCTGTCGGAATCTACTTTTTTTTTTGTTTTGGAATTACTATATTTTTCTTGAAGTCTGAGGCTATTTCGCCTATCTCATACATCTTGCACACCAGATGGAAGAGTTTTGTGATGGCTGAGTCTCCGAAGGCTATCAGTTGCTCTGAAAGAATATGGTCCACTCCCGGGGCCTTCTTCGACTTAGATCTTTCAGAACTTTGTCAGACTCTTCTCGCAGTATATATCTCCCATCTAATCTTCATTTACCTTCACTTCTCTTTCTATAATATTGCTTTGAAGTTTATCTCCTTTCTATAGATCCTTTCTTCCCTGAAATTCAGAATGTCTTGTGTTATCCAATTTACAGTTCATAATAAATAAATTGTGGTCAGGGTCCACATCTGCTCCTGTTGATGAATTACATTTTAAAATCCAGTTTCTAAATCTCCGTTTAACAGTTATATAAACAATATGAAACCTTACTGCGTCTCCAGGTCTCTTCCATTGTACAATCTTCCTTTATGATTATTAAATCAAGTGTCAGCGATGGTTATATTATGCTCCCTACAAAGTCTACCAGAGGGCTTCTTCTTTCATTCGTTTCCCCAGTCCATCTTCACCCACTATTTTTCCTTCTCTTCCTTTTACTACTATCGAATTCTAGCCCCCATCACAATCAGATTTTCATCTCCTTTAACCATCTCAATAATTTGTTTTATCTCATAATATATGTCTTCAATCTCTTCATCTGCCGAGCTAGTTGGCTCATAAACCTGTACTACTGTCATAAGCGTGGGTTTTGTGTCTATCGTGGCTACGATAATGCGTTCACTATGCTGTTCGTAGTAGCTTACCCGCATTCCTATTTTCTTATTTATTGTCAAACATACTCCGGCATTACTCATAAATGACTACTTATTTATAACGCTGTATTCACATTACCAGAAGTCCTGTTCCACCTGTCACCGAACTTCACTAATTCCCACTATATCTAACTTCATCCTATCCATTTCCCTTTTTAAATTTTATGACCTACCTGCCCGATTAAGGGATCATACATTTTACTCTCCGATCCGTAGAACTCCAGTTTTGTTTCTCCTGAAAACGACCTTCTCCTGAGTAGTCCCCGCCCGGAGATCTGAATGGGGCCATTTTACCCAAGATGACGGCATCATGAGTTAACCGTACAATAGAACTGCATGTCCTCGGGAAAAGTTACGGCTCTAGTTGTCCCAGGCTTTCAGCCATTTGCAGTACCTGCCCAGCAAGGCCGTTTTGACTATTGTTACAAGGACATATCAGTCATTCACCCAGACTGTTGTCCGTGAAACTATTGAAAAGGTTGCTGCCTCTCTTCAGGTCTCTTTTGGTCTGGCCTTCCAATAGATACCCCTCCGTAGTGGTTGTGCCTACAGTACTGCTATCTGTATCGCTGAGGCTCTCAAGTCAGCCAACGGACGGCAAGGTCCATGGTTCGTGGACTGGGCGGGAGGCATGATTTTCATTTTTTACATTATGTAGGTATGCTGATGGCCACTGAAATTAACAAGACATCGCCTTCAGTATTACTGGTGTCTGCAAGGCATCTACGTTCGTCTGTCGTGTGAAATAAAGAAGAAACAGTTAAGCTGTTTTGTTACGAAGAATTTCGACATCTTACTGTCTCGACTTGGTGGCATCTAGAGCGCTTGTGAAGCCTTATTGAAAATAAAACGTAACTTTCTATAACATCACAGCGTAAGTTGATATCCTTATTTATTTACGTTCAGATCGAGAAAGTTAGCTGTCCTTAGAAATTTCAGCGCCAGCTTTCAGATAACAGCGGCTTTATTTTCCGACCGTAGACGAGGACGCAGAATACGAAAGATTTTCTTTTTTCAGATGAAAATGACGGGATGGGAGATGATAGGGCCCGACATATAATGAATTTATTTTGCCGAATAATTGCAGATGATTAAGCAGTGTGTTCGAATACAGCATGAAATGCAAGTTTCACTCTTCGCTGCTGAAAGACGATAACCGAGAGAAAAAGTTTGAATCACTGCCAGTATAAACAGCTGTTATCTCTTCTGCTCCTTAGATAACACAGGCACTTCGCACCGCTGCTACTGGCGCCTTTGCGAGTATACAATGCCGGTCTAGAAGATCAAGTGAATTGCGGCTGAGGACGGCGTTTGAAAGAAAATACAAAGTGACAATTGCAAATGTACGTACTGGCTACACGAATACAACCTGAGCACCAATATAATCACCCAGAGTGAGGCAGTCGTATATTGAGCTGTTCTCGAAATAACTTTTGCGGTATTTTTTAATAACGTAGTTAACTGCGTATCGGTTCAATCATTGTTGAGAATTCTCGAAGCCCAGTGACGTAATGGCCACGAAAGTTCACAAGCCATTGATTCCATTGGGATTTTCGTTAATGGCTTGTTAATCAGCTGGAAACACTTCTTTTACGTGTACACCTTAGAGTCATTACTAGAAGCTGGTGTATCAAGAAACCAACGTTTGTTCGTACACGTGAACTAGACTAGCTGATAGTATCTCAGTCAGGTGCTGATAGTTTTCCATGCGTATCAAGAGCCTTTATTTCCTTACAAGTGACCGTTGCGGGTGATCCACGAAACTGTCAATAATACCGAGGTGAGCGCAGATATATGGAAGTATGTTCAGAAATATTTTTCACATCCTGTCAACTTCTGCGTTTATGTCTATACTCCTCAGTCCACCTTAAGGTATGTATCGGAGGCTGTTTATGGTAAACTTTCCCTGTTCTATTCGCAAATTGTTCACGGGAAGAACGACACTCGGTAAGCATCCGCATGAGCCCCAATTTCCTTGATTTTTCTCGAATTGCTCATTCGGCGAGATGTATATAGTGCGACTTAACCTACTGCTTGATTCCTATCGAAATTTATACGCTCGTAATTTTGACAGTAAGCACAATGACTAACTTGGAGCGTCTTCCACTGGTGTTTTACCAGCATTTTGTTCGTTATAAGATAATTGCATTGCATTTAGAGGACTGACAGTTGAACAGCTGTTAAATGTTTTGACTCCCATGCTGCCCTGCGTGAAAATCAAGATAAATGAATTTTAAAAAGAAGGAGAATAAATTTTTGACCCATGGACTCTCAATGACAGAGTGTCTATTGTTTCTGAAATTTGCTTTTTTCGTGAAGCGAAATATGGAGTTTATCAGTTATAGCTGTACTGCGTGATATTTCCTGCACAATGAGAACTTTGTCGAGTTAAACTACGGACTGCGTCGTCATCTGCACTAGGAAAACGAACGTTAACCACGCGTTTTAATATGCACTGACAGAATATGCAGAAATTCTACAAAGCAGAGGTATAGGGCCTATGTTGTTTACGTTAGACGTCACATACAGGTTGAAACAGATGACAGTGTTTTTGATATGACGTCGATTGTAGTAAATATTTAATGCAAAGAGTAGTAGAACCTATCAAACATACGTGAGAGTTGTTAGTCCCCTATTACCAGCATATTAAACCGTATGCAATGAAAAATACTGGAAACGCGGGTTTTGGCATGACAGATGAGCAACTGTAAGCAGCATTTTATTCATTTAACAATTACGGCGTCAACTTTTTCGTATCTAAGTATCACATGTAAAAATACTAAGTAATGCAAAATGCTCGCTAATTACGATTTCATGTAAAATATGAAACACATATGGACGTAAATAAGTAGTATATTGTAGGAATAAATTAATTTATAAAACGAAAATAGTATATTGATCTACTCGTCCTTCTAACTAGAGGGTCGGTGATATGTGCACCGTACACCTGAAATTGTGGAATATGTATACGGAACACTTTCTTGTTTTTATTTCATATTACGTATTAGTTTTGTTAAAATTAGAGAAACGTGAAGATAATTAATGACAACTTGATTTAAAGTAGTCGATATTACACTAAACATATGTGACGAACAGATATACATATACTTTATAAACAAATTGCACACACATCGGTCCTAGAAGGCTGATTTCTCGCATTGGATTATGCTGCTTGGCCTTTGTATCATTTAAATATTTGCAAAATTAGAAACAATTATATCTGTATTGAAACTGTGTCTTAACTTCTACTAGCAAAAAATACAGAAAACGGTGTCCTTGGCTAAACATTAATTTTTATTCGTCAAAACCGACCGAAGTGCGCAATGGTTAGCACG
Organism: Schistocerca americana; assembly: GCF_021461395.2. Lineage (NCBI taxonomy): Eukaryota > Metazoa > Arthropoda > Insecta > Orthoptera > Acrididae > Schistocerca > Schistocerca americana. Next base: position 231,795,939 of record NC_060123.1, read on the forward strand.
CTGGACTAGCATTACGGAGGATCCAGATCGGTGTCCGACCATCCAGATTTAGGTTTTTTCTGGTTTCCCTAAATCGCTCCAGGTAAATGCCGGGATGGCTCCTTTGAAAGGGCAGGGCCGATTTACTTCCAAATCATTGATAAAAGTCGAACTTGCGCTTCGTCTCTAATGACTTCGATGTCGACGGGTCGTTAAACCCAATCTTCCTTCCTTCCTTTAATTTTTATTCGTCAAATCTTGTACAGTGATGGTTGGTGTTGAGTCATAAACGATCTGATGAACTCACTACTTATCTAACAATTCCATCCAACTTTATATTAAAAAAGAATGAAACAAAAATCGGACCTAAACCTACATGACACTGCTGCGTGTACACCTACCAAGAACAAACGGACTTCTCCTTTCCCAGGCGTTGCCTGCATTCATCTCTCCCGCTATTGTTTTTACAGAACATTTTCCATTTATACTCCAGCATCATACTGAGAATCAAAACATACTCGTTTTCTTACGTTTCAGGGCATTAACAAAAACGTATATAAGACTATAAACTGATCAGCCAGAACAATATGACTACCGACCTACTATCAATATAAACCCTTCCACGCGATAGCAGCGTCACCAGACGAGGATTGACTGCTACTTAGTCACACGCACTCTGCAAGCAGTATCAGTAAGCGTGCTGTCCATGTGCAGAATGGGATAGGCGCTCGATCTACCTGAGTGTGACTGAGAGCAGGTTGTGATGGCCCAGAGGCTCGGCACGAGCACTTCGGAAACTACTCGAATTGGCAGATGTTCGAACAGTGCTTTGGTGAGTGTCTTCAAGACGTGGCGAAATCAAGGTGAAACCACGTCCAGCTGTCGTGAGACTGGGTGCCCACCCCTCATTACAAGTACCGGCGTCGTAGGCTGAACAGACTGATAAAACAGGACAGGTGGAGAACTGTGGCGGAAAAAAATAAGGCTTTAATGCTAGGCAGAGTAGAAGAGTGTCTCAATTCACAGCACCGAACACTCCTAACGAGAGGCCTCCGCAACTGACGATCCACGCATATGCCAATGTTGACGTCACAACATCAACTGTGACTGAAATGAGCACGTGATCATCGGCACTGGACGCTGGTGCAGTGGCAGAGCGTTTCATGGTCTGATGAATCCCGACAACTTCTTCGTCAGGCTGAAGGGAGGGCGGGAATCCGTCGTCTTCCAGGAGAACAGCTCCTTGATACCTGTCCAGCGGTATGGTGACAAGCTGGAGGCGGCTCCATTTACTCTGAGGAACATTCGTGTGGGCGTCCAGGGGTCCAGTGGAGCTCGTGCAAGACACTATGATGGCCTAGAAGTAACGTACTCAGGTTGTGGATCACGTACACCCCTTGATGACAATCATATTTCCTGACAGCAGTAGCACTTTTCACGAAGATAATGCACCATGTCGCAATACCAGGAGTGTGCTGAAGTAGCTCGAGAAACACAGTGGCGAGCTCCCATTCATATGCTGGTCCCCGAACTCGCCAAATCAGAACCCGATCGAATGGATCTAGGATGTGACTGAACGTGGCGTCAGAGCTAATCAACCCCCCCCCCCCCCACCCCGAAATTTACGGTAATTAGGTGTGCAGATGTGCTACCAACGCCCTCCAGCGACCTATTAAGGCCTCATTTGTTCAATGTCATCACGTGTCGCCGACATTATCCGTGCCAAAGGTGGCCATAATGGCTGTTACAAAGGTGGTCATAATGTTCTGACTTATCAGTATACGTCACTTGTCAGACACTTAACGCTCTCGCTAAAACTTACAGTGACCACTGCAAACGAACAAAGGATAAGTGCTTTGATTTTTTTTACAATAGTCATAATAATAACGGCATTAAAAATTTCGCTGCCAGCTCCGCACAGAATGATGGCGTTGGCATCTGGCAACATCTACAATCCTGATACTCGATGGTAGGGGGCTGTGCTGTAGGCTGGCTCTCTCAAGCAGCGTAGTACACACGGTACAGTCACATTAATGTGATCACCATCTATATTCGACGTGAAACGAGCAATAACCTCTCACAGACGGTAGGTGGCAGCACTGGCAGTGAAAGGTATGTAACACGTGTCAGGATGGAGGTTGAGAGCGGGGTCTGGAAAACAGTACAGTCTTTATCGGAAGGCGAAAACGGAGCGATTTATGTGACGTCCAAAGCGTATAATCATTAGTTTTCAGACCAGGGGTGGAAGCATTTCCGAAACGTCTAAGTTTATAAACTGTCCACGTGCCGCCGTAGTTGAATTACAGCTTTGTTCTTTCTTTCTTTCGCTTACGCCGTAGTACAGCAGCGATCGCATGTTAGTGTTAGGGATGGCCAGATGCCCTTTCTGCCACCACCCAGTACCCCCCAGCACGGAATCAGTGTACCCCAACTGTCTGCATCGAGTGTAAATCGTGAAATAGTGAAGACGTGTTTCAAATGTCTGCGATGTGTGTAACTGAGGCGGAACTTGGGGACCAGCCCGGTAATCACCTAGCGGGATGTGGAAAACCGCCTAAAAACCACATCCAGGCTGGCCAGCACACCGGCCCTCGTCGTTCATCCGCCGGGCGGATTCGAGCAGGGGCCGGCGCGCCTATCCGAGTCCAGGAAGCAGTGCGTTAGCACTTTCGGCTACCCTGGGGGGTCACTGTGGTTGAAGTACACCATGCATGGCAAAATAGCGTTATCCAAAACTGGCACCGAGGCAACCGTGGTGCACCATGGGCCATAGATGGCACGGGTGATCGACGGCAGGTGAGATGTGTATGGGCGAATAAACAGCTAAGCACCTGACTGCCGAGATGAACCACGGGGCTACCAGTAATGTCTCCTCAAGGACCATTCAGCGGACGTAGGTGGCTATGGGGACCTTCGCAGTATGCGCCTGGTTTATGCATCTATGCAGACTGCTATTCATTGGCGGCGAAGGCTAGAATTTGCTCGCCAATGCCGCAACTGAACGTCCACCGTGCCTCTTTAGATGAATCACACAGATGGCCGTTGATAATTTTAGAAGGGTACAACTGATTGTGACCAACAACCTGTACTATGAATAACATGTGGCTTCGGCATCTCCCCGCCAGACGTGAAACAGGAATCAAGGCAATGAATGGGAACCTTGCTAGAATAAACGTGTAATCGATTTCATTTGCCGCATAAAGAGCTGCCAGCGTTTTCAGGGATGTTAAATGGTTCTCGTTGATCATCTTGTAGATAGTAGAACATGAAAAGGCAAAAAATACGGAAGTACTCTTGTCAACAGGATAATATACCGAGTGATCAAAAAGTCAGTATAAATTTCAAAACTTAATAAACCACGGAATAATGTAGATAAAGTGGTAAAAATTGACACACACGCTTGGAATAACATGGGGAGTTACTAGAGCAAAAAAAAAAAAAAAAAAAACAAAGTTCACAAAATGTCCGACAGATGACACTGGACAGCAAATCGTCAGTGACTGCGCATGACAATCGTGTATAAAAGGAGCTGTAATGAGAGAGAGAATCAGATGCGCCAGCAGTAGCAGAATGTTGACGTTACCTGAAAAGGCAAAAATGGTTCAAATGGCTCTGAGCACTATGGGACTTAACTTCTCAGGTCTTCAGTCCCCTAGAACTTAGAACTACTTTAACCTAACCAACCTAAGGACATCACCCACATCCATGCCCGAGGCAGGACTTGAACCTGCGACCGTAGCGGTCGCGCGGTTCCAGACTGTAGCGCCTAGAACCGCTCGGCCACTCCGGCCGGCCCGGAAAAGGCACTTTTAGTGAAGCTGTATTATCAGAATGGGGAATGTGCTAGTTCAGCGCTACGATACTATCGCCATAGGAAGGGGATTCGAACGCGTAAGCGTCCGTTGACAAATGCAACTGTGGCGAGACTGATTTCGAAGTTAGAAGCCACGGATAGTTTAGAGGATAGACCCCCGTAGTGACCAACCAAGCACAAGGCGTAATGCTGCTGAGACAGTTCAGGATGAAATGGACACTGTAGCTGGTTCGTCTATGCACGGGAAAGTCAGCGCTCGTGCAGTCGCACGTCGCACCGGCATTCCATGCACTACTGTTTGGTTGGCACTGAGGCGTATCCTCCGATGCTATCCGTACGAAATTCATCGGCATCATGAACTGTTACCTGGCAATTTAGTGAAGCGGAGGGCATTTGCGGTGTGGGCGTTTCAAAAGATGGCGGAAGATGACGATTGGTTGAGTAACGTGTTGTGGACCGACGAAGCTCATTTCACCCTCCGAGGTTCTGTCAGTGCCCACAACTGCAGAATTTGGGCTACCGAAAATCCTAGAACTGTCGTGGAAACTCCATTGCACGACGCGAAAGTCACGGTATGGGTTGGATTTACCACATCTACCGTTATCTGGCCTTTTTTCTTCGAGTAAATGCGTGATTCTGGTTTTGTAACTGCTACGGTGACGGGTGAGAGGTACGCCGATATGTTACAGAAGCGCATCATCACCAGCCTGGCTGATAAACACCTGCTGGAACGTACTATGTTTATGAAGGATGGCGCTCCACTCCATATTGCTAGGCGCGTGAAAGATCTCTTGCGCTCGTCGTTTGGTGATCATCGTGTGCTCAGCCGCCACTTTCGTCATGCTTGGCCTCCCAGGTCCCCAGAACTCTGTCCGTGCGATTATTGGCTTTGGGGTTACCTGAAGTCGCAAGTGTATCGTGATCGACCGACATCCGACGCCAATGCCTCACCATAACTGAGGACATGTTTTACAGTGCTGTTCACAACATTATTCCTCGACTACAGCTGTTGTTGAGGAATGATGGTGGACATATTGAGCATTTCCTGTAAAGAAGATCATCTTTGCTTTGTCTTACTTTGTTATACTAATTTTTGCTATTCTGATCAGATGAAGCGCCATCTGTAGGCCTTTTTTTGAAATTTTGTATTTTTTTGGTTCTAATAAGACCCTATGTCATTCCAAGCATGTGTGTCAATTTGTACCTCTCTATCTACATTATTCCGTGATTTATTCATTTTCAAATTTATACTGACTTTTTGATCACCCTGTACATGCGAGAAGGGACATCTGTGGGAAAAGAAGTGAAATTTCTAAAAATAAATTTGTTGGCATCAGGAAAAAATAACTGCCAACCAATGTGCTTTGGTAGCTGGAAAAATGAGCGAATGGAAATACGAACTGTGGGAGCATCAGTCGTACTACATTTGATACTCGCCGAAACCACTTACTGGAAAATCTTTCGACACTGTGCTCTGACCAAAAGTGAACTAAGTCGAAAATTTAATACACGAAGCCTTTCAACGTCAGGCTGGGATATTTTTATGCGGTACATGTACGCTAATTCGGAAACATTTCTGTTGTCAGTAACCCGATTTGAAGAAGCTAGCATTTGACAGCAACTGAGTTGGACTGTTTCCACCATAAATGCGCCAATGGGAGCTGTACTAGCTTTGTTGGCTCTCTCTGTTGTTATTCTCGCTGCCGAAGAATTGCGAGTGACAGGTCTGGAGCAGGAAACATTTCCGGGTGCGAAATTTTCGACTGTTTTTGCAGAAACAACATCGGTCGAAATTAAAATTAAGAACAGATTTCTTACATGTTTCGGGACACTTTAGATATCTATAGCGTACATAAATTTCTAATGTTTACGTGAATTTTGTAGGAGATAAGGACTTTAAAACGATCTTTCAAAGAACGGAGTGGTATGGTGGTTGCCTGCATGGGGGTACTAATTGTGACAACTTCACAAGTCATTCGTTAAGCGTCAGATGGCAACTAATTTAGTGTGAAACGTCCCCTTAAAAAAATTAATGAATTACTGTGCTGATAAACCTCTTACGTTATTTGATTTTCAAACAGCTGAGCAGAACTGAACGTACTCAGACATTTCTCTCTTTACTGATTCTGATCAACACTAAACTGACACACAATATTTTTAGCGCAACGCAATCTGACTTTCAATAATCCCTACAACAGAATGGCCCTGACTGACAATAACCTATACCTTTCATGAATCACTTACCTCACAAAAATCTCCGTTACTCGAACTACTGCAATACAGCGAGCGCCAATACTGCCAACTAAATAAAAGATTCTAACTACTGAAAGCACTAACTACTGATAGGCATACTTAACAAATGAAAGATTTTGATAGAGAACAATGTATTTACCTTAATCGTGTTCAAAAGTCATTATATATATCAGTTCATGACATTCAGTGTTACAAATTTACTGTCTCTGATGGACACACGTCAAGAACATCCACTCACAAAACTCCGCCATCTCACTCCCCACATCCACCATTGCTGGCGGCTCCAACTGCGCAACGCTACGCGATGTTCACATCCAGCTGCCCAACACTACAATATCGACTATTTCAATAATGCCAACCAGCCACAGTCGTCACACAGCACAGTCAGTGATTTTCATATAGAGCGCTACGTGGCGTTACCAACATAAAAACATAAACAGCCTACTTACAAGTGTATAGGGCATTTCCTTATGTGATAAATGTGATTACTATACAACGCGGCATTAAGCGACAGATCTTTACTATTTACTCCGGGATAAGCCTAACAATTCGTTTACGAGCCAACAGTTCGCGGTGAGTATGCGGACCGTTGACGATGCCCACCAACTGGCCGACGTGTCGAGTGAATCGGTGACTAAAAACGCAAATGATGCATGCACAGTGAAACTAATGCTTGTGGAAAGTACTAACAACATTGTGTTTTGCGTTATCTCACTGAAACATCGCTCAAGGACGATGCTGCAGTAGAGGTGTTTCGTTGACACTACTCGCGCTTGTAGACAGGGAGTTCCCTCCTGCAAGATAACTATTGCTTGTTAATTCACAAATATGTCCATCATCTTCGGTTGATGTTTATTTTTTCTAAGAAACAAGGACACCTAAGTTTCTTTTGTGCAAAAAGCGTTTCTTTCTTCTAGGCATATTTTATACATGTATACTATTTTATTCTAAACATCTGAAAGCGCCGCGCGGGATTAGCTGAGTGGTCCCGAGCGCTGCAGTCATGAACTGTGCGGCTGGTCCCGGCGGAGGTTCGAGTCCTCCCTCGGGCATGGGTGTGTGTGTTTGTCCTTAGGATAATTTAGGTGTAAGCTTAGGGACTGATGACCTTAGCAGTTAAGTCCCATAAGATTTCACCCCCACCCCCAACCCCCATCTGAAAGCAAACACCCAAGCCGGAAGAGGGAGCGTTATGGTTTGAGGAATGTTTTCGTGGCATTTCGTGGGCGATCTCGTCATTCTGGAAGGCAGAATGGACCAACACAAATGTGCATGTATCCTTTGGGACCTTGTACATCCCTACATGCGATCTGTATTTGCTCGGCGTGACGGCATCTACCAGCAGAACAATGCAACGTACCATGCAGCCCGTATTTCACGTGCGTGACTTTAAGAATACCAGAAAGAGTTCACCGCACTTCCTTGGCCACCAAACTGCACGGATTTAAACCATCAGTGACACCACCTCGATAGGGCTGTTCGCACCATGGATCCTCAATCAAGGAACCTAGCGCAGCTGGTCACGGAATAGATGTCGGCATGGTTCCAAGTCCCTGTCGCCAGCTTCCAGAACCTCACTGCCACTCCTCCTGCACTTCTAGCAGTGGTTCGCACTACAAAATATCGTTAGTCAGGCTTTTAACGGCTGATCGCATTAATGTGACTGGACACTGTACAGACAGCATAACAATTACACTACTAAATATCCACGGGTGTACTGCCCGTCTACAGTGTCCAACGGGCACAATATGATCGCCGAAATATTGTGCCCGTTGGACACTGTAGACCGGCAGTACACCCGTGGATATTTTGATTATCAAATACGCCGGGGGAAACTCAAAAATCACAATTACACTACTGGCCATTAAAACTGATACATCACGAAGATGACGTGCTACAGTCGCGAAATTTAACCGGCAGGAAGAAGATGCTGTGATATGCAAATGATTAGATTTTCAGAGGATTCACACAAGGTTGGCGCCGGTGCCGACACCTTCAACGTACTGACATGAGGAAAGTTTCCAACCGATTTCTCACACATAAACAGCAGTTGACTGGCGTTGCCTGGTGAAACGTTGTTGTGATGCCTCGTGTAAGGAGGCGAAATGCGTGCCATCACGTTTCCGACTTTGATAAAGGTCAGATTGTAGCCTATCGCGATTGCGGTTTATCGTATCGCGCCACTGATGCTCACGTTGGTCGAGATCCAATGACTGTTAGCGGAATATGGAATTGTTGGGTTCAGGAAGGTAATACAGAACGCCGCGCTGGTTCCCAACGGCCTCGTATCACTAGCGGTCGAGATGAAATAGATCGTATCCGCATGGCTGTAACGGGTCGTGCAGCCACGTCTCGATCCCTGAGTCGACAGTTGGGGACGTTTGCAAGACAGCAACCATCTGCACGAACAGTTCGACGACGTTTGCAGCAGCATGGACTATCAGTTCGAACACCATGGCTACGGTTACCCTTGACGCTGCATCACAGACAGGAGCGCCTGCGATGGTGTACTCAACGACTAACCTGGGTGCACGAATGGCAAAACGTCATTTTTTTCGGATGAATCCAGGTTCTGTTTACAGCATCATGACGGTCGCATCCGTGTTTGGTGACATCACGGCGAACACACATTGGAAGCGTGTATTCGTCATCGCCATACTGGCGTATCACCTGTCGTGATGGTATGGGGTGGCATTGGTTACACGTCTCGGTCACCTCTTGTTCGCACTGACGGCACTTTGGACAGTGGACGTTACATTTGAGATGTGTTACTACCCGTGGCTCTACCCTTCATTCGATACCTGCGAAACCCTACATTTCAGCAGGATAATGCACGACCGCATGTGTCAGGTCCTGGACAGGCCTTTCTGGATACAGAAAATGTTCAACTGCTGCCCTGGCCAGCACATTCTCCAGATCTCCCACCAATTGAAAACGTCTGGTCAATGGTGGCCGAGCAACTGGCTCGTCATAATATGCCAGTCACTACTCTTGATGAACTGTGGTATCGTGTTGAAGCTGCATGGGCAGCTGTACCTGTACACGCCATTCAAGCTCTGTTTGACGCAATGCCCAGACTTATCAAAGCCATTATTATGGCCAGAGGTGGTTGTTCTGGGTACTGATTTCTCAGGATCTATGCACCGAAATTGCGTGAAAATGTAATCACATGTCAGTTCTAGTACATATTTGTCCAATGAATACGCGTTTATCATCTGCATTTCTTCGTGGTATAGAAATTTTAATGGTCAGTAGCGTACAAGGGTAGTTAGTATAGTTCATAAGACATCTTGTTCTGTACAGAGTTCCTCGCAAAAAAAAAAAAAAAAAAAAAAAAAAAAAAAAAAAAAAAAAAAAAAAAAAAAAAAAAAAAAATTAATCAGCGGCTCGACATTCCCAGAGATCAGTAGAACAAAGTGATATCTTCACAAAATGTAATCAGTGCACATTTGCATCTACATGTATCCTATACAAACGGAGAATGCTTCCGGTAACACTATCTGATCCCCTCTTTCCTGTTTCATCCGCGGATGGCGCGAGAGGAAAGTGATGTCGGTAAAGCTCCGTATGACACTAATTTCTCTAATTTTCTCTTGTGACTAATTCGTGTGACGTATGTAGGGGAAGCAATATGTTGCCGACTCTTCTTGGACCGTAAGCTCTCTAAATTTTAACTTCTCCATGGTGCATAACTGGAGTTTGTTGAGAATCTCCGAAACCCTCACCCGCCGAATAAACATGCCCTTGATGACTCGCACCTATCTTCTTGGATCTTCTCCATTCTTCTACTAATCCAATTTCGTAATGGTCCCAGACTGATGAAAAATACTCAAGGCTCTCTCGAACGAATGTCTTGTAAGCTATTTCTTTCGTGGATGAATTTCACTTCCGTAAGATTCTCCCAATGAATATGTCTGTCATCTGCTCATCCTAGTATTTGTTTTATGTGGGTAGTTACCCCTAGAGCTTGTTCCGTTAATAATAACGTGCTGGGAGCTGTCTACGAGGAAGGCATTTAAAAAATCCAAAGTCTGGTCCGATACTCGGTAAACTGGCATTTTTTTGACTAAACGGAATTGCCGGACTGGGACAATCGCTTTCTTGACGTCAAGGAACACGGCACCAACGTCGGCGTCCCCGTCCACGGCGCACAGGAGCTCACGGACGAACACAGCTCTCTTTGCAGAATCTATGTTGACATTATAAATGACATTTTCATTCTCCAAGAACGTTACATTGCGGGATCATAAAGCACGTTCCGTAATTCTGCAACACACTGACGTCAGCAATATAGGGCTTTCATTATGCACAGCTGTCCGACGACCCTTCTAGAGGGGAAAGACGTGCGCCTTTTTCCAGTTTCTAGGCACCCTTCGGTGCTCCAGTGACCTATGCTAGAAAACTAGCAAGTTCTCTCGGATAATCTCTGTAAAACCTCGCAGGTACCGCATGTGGTCCAGTTGCCTTTCCATTGTCGTGCAGTTTTGGTTGATTTTCTGTTACAGTATTATCTTAATATCCGGCATTTCGGCATTTGTGATCTGATTGAAAAGAGAAAGTGTATTACTAATTTCTGCATCAAAGCGACTTTTGAAGACCGAAATCTATATTTCGGCCTTGTCCCTGTCATGTTCTGATTCGATGCCAGTCTGGTCACTGAGCTATTGAATGGATGACCTCAATCGGTTTACTCACTTTATATAAGATTAAAACTCCTTAGGATTTTTAGTCGGATCGTTGGCCAAAATTTTACTTTGAAATTCCATAAACGCTTCTCGCATAGCTTTCGTCAGGCTCATCTTGACTTATTCAGCTATGTTTGTCTAACAGCCTTGGACTTCGCTTGATTCTCAGCAACTTTTTACGTGACGGTTGAAATACGATGGATGCTTTCCATCCCACAGAACCTTACTCGGCATATACTCGTATCTGTTGAAGGCTTATTGCACAGAGGTTTTAAGTTTTATTCATTTGTGCTCTAGATCTTCGTCCTCAGAGCTGAATATTTCATGCTGACTAGTTAGGCAGTCTGTAATTTCTTTTGTCACTCTTGCTAGCCAAAATTACTATTTTTAGCACTCCCTGCAATACCCATAGTCATGATGCTCTCATGGTCTTATGACCGCTGACTCCCTCCACGAAGCTAAGTGATTCGGGAAGGTCGGGTCTTTTAGTGAGTCGGAGGGCCTAAGACATGGTCCTCAAGCTCTGCTTATTCAACCATCTGCTGGAAATAGTTTTCACACAATACACTCACAACCATCTCACGCGCGTAGCTTTCCCTGCCACTACTTATAAATGTGTGACTCTCCCATTGTAAGATGGCGTCCTCCTGCTTAGCGCAGTGGTAACGTGCTCGCCTCCTATCCAAGCGAGCCCGGGTTCGATTCCCGGCCGGGTTGGAGATTTTCTCCGCTCGGGGACGGTGTTGTGTTGTCCTCATCGTCATTTCATCCTCATCACCAGAGCGCAAGTCGCCCAATGTGGCGTCGACTGAAATAAGACTTGCACTTGGCAGTTGAACTCCTCCGGATGAGGCATCCCGGCCAACGATGCCATACGCTCGTTTTCATTTCTATACATGGCAAGTTGAAATGTGCTCCTATTACAGTTACGTACACATGACATTCTCCAAGTTTTCTCTGAAACGCTCTGCCATTACAGTCCCTGATGCAGTTGGTCTGCAGAAACAGCAGATTACAATCTCTGATCCACATTTGATGTTTGCATTCACTCAGACTATTTCACATTTAGACTATATAATTCTATACGACAACGAATACGCCGCCGTCACTGACACCAAGGCTAACCTTTTGATATCTATTGCCACCTTAATTTGGTATTTCACTGGTATTCATTTCCGGTTTCAGTCTGATTTCTGTTCCTGATACTATCTTGGTGTTATTACCTTCAATAAGCGAGACTATTTCTGGGACCTTACCATGGATGTTGCTGCAGTTTACTAATGACAGTGAACGTTTTTATTTTCAAGTGTGCAAGACCTGAACTTCTCCTCTGGGAATAACGTGGATGATTTATCCTCGATTTCCGAAGACACTTCCTCATTGTGTCTAAGAAGAGATGCTCTATCGTGACAAAACACTGATGTGCACGCCACACGTACTCTGCTATCCGAGTAGGCGCTTTTCCTTCGGTAGTTGTTTTAAAACGGGCCTTATACAGGAGCACCTTCACTCCTCTTTTTCTTTTCTTTAATGTTAATTTCACACCTGATACAGGTAGGGCAGCAGCGGCATACTACGCCGCTCTTTGGCCACAGATAAAACTAAGGATACAAAAGAAGACAATCGCAGAACAGACATGGTGGATATAAAATCGTAGACATACAAAATAATATACACGGAGCCGTTCACGGGCGCACAGTAAAAAATAAAAATGTTCAGACACGTGGATACGCACAGAGATGACAGATGACACACGCAAACGTTGGAGCACAAACGATTACACACTGGAACACTTGTGCACGAACACGACGGCACACACAAACACTAGGCAATGATCTCCCGCGCGCGAAAGTTCACTATAAGTGTACGAGTCCGGGGACCTGCCAAAAGGGGAAAAAAGAAGGGGAGGAGGGAGACGGGAGCGCGTAGATACCAGTGGCAGAGGACATGGGAGGGGGACGAAAGAAGGCATGGGGGGTAGGGGAAGCCCAGGGGGAAGATGGAGGGAGGAAGGGAAGAGTGTGCCCTCGGGAAAAACACAGGGTGCGGTAGAGGAGGATCAAAGTTGGTAGGAGGGGTAGATGGAGGCGATGAGGGCATCGTCAGGGAGGGGGAGTTGGTGGAAGCCACCTTGGGCGAGGGTATGGAGAGTGAAGAGATGGAGAGCAGGTGAGATGTGGGAATGCAGGCGCGGCAGCGGACGTGTGTGGGAGAGGATGGGAGAGACAAGCGGGTGAGGGGGATCAAGTCTGCAGGAGGTGTAGAGGATCTGTATCCGTTCGAGGAAGAGAAGGAGTTGCGGGAACAGAATAAGGACATATAGGATCCACATGGGGGAGGGTAGACAGATGCGATAGGCGAGGCGGAGCGCTTGACGTTCTAGGATTTGAAGGGATTTGTAAAAGGTAGGAGGGGCAGAGATCCAGGCGGGATGAGCGTAGCAGAGGATAAGGAGGATTAGGGATTTATAGGTGTGGAGGATGGTGGAGGGGTCCAGACCCCATGTGCAGCCAGAAAGGAACTTGAGGAGACAGAGTAGGGAGTGTGCCTTGGCTTGGATTGTCCAGAGACGAGGGGTCCAGGAGAGGCGACGGTCAAGGGTGACGCCAAGGTACTTAAGGGTGGGGGTGGGGCCGATAGGATGGCCATAGATGGTGAGATAGAAGTAGAGGAGACGGAAGGAAGGGGTCGTTTTGCCTACAATGATCGCCTGGGTCTTGGAAGGATTGACCTTGAGCAACCACTGGTTACACCAACTGGTGAACCGGTCACGATGGGATTGGAGAAGGTGTTGGGAGTGTTGCAGCGTGGGGGCGAAGGATAGGAAGGTGGTGTCATTGGCGTACTGGAGAAGGTGGATGGGAGGTGAAGGTGGCGGCATGACCGCCTTATACAAAAGGTATAGAACAGGGTAGAGAATGCAACCTTGGGGCAACGGTAGCAGGTGTAGGAACCGTGTTATGGATGGTGACATAGGAAGGACGTTGGGAAAGAAAGGACCTAATCAGACAGATGTAGTTGATATGAAGGGCGAAGGTTTGGAGCTTGAAGAGGAGACTGGAATGCCACACATGGTCGTAGGCGCGTTCTAGGACGAGGGAGAGGAAGATGGCAGAGCGACAGGAGTTGAGCTGTTTGGAGAGGAGAATGGTCGAAAGCCACACTGGGTGATGAGAAGGAGGCGGTGCTGGCGGTGCTGGCGGAGATGCTGGTGGATGCGTCGGGTAAGGATGGATTCCAGGACCTTGCTGAAGACCGAGGTAAGGCTGATAGGACAGTAGGAGGAGACAGCGGATGGCGGTTTGTCGGGTTTGAGGAACATCAAGATACAGGAGGTTTTCCACAGGCCAGGGTAGCAGCCGGTGGACAAGACCACATTATATAGCCAGGCCAGGGTGGAGAGGAAGGAGGCGGGAGCTTCACAGAGGTGGCGATAGGTAACATGATCATGATCGGGAGCGGTGTTGCGTTTTGTGCGGAGTGTAGTGATGATATCCTGAGTAGTGATGGGGGCATTGAGTTCGTTGGGTGTAATGTTGTCCAAGTACTGGAAGCCAAGGGCGAGGGGAGGGACAGATATGTCAGTTCGATCGCGGACATCTGGGAAGAGGGAGTAATCGAACTGGGGATCGTCAGGGAGGGTAAAGAAATCGGACAGGTAGGAAGCATGGTGATTGGCCTTACTGAAGTTGTCAGGGAAGGGCTGGTCATCATGAAGGAGAGAGTAGAAGGGGGGGGGGGGGGGTTCAGATCCGGTAAGGCGGCGGAAGGGAGACCAGTACTTGGACGAGTTGATAGGATGTGTAACATTAAGACGGGTGCATGTCTGTCGCCAGTCCCGGCGTTTCATAGCCGCGAGAAAGTTTCGGACGTGTCTGTAGCTGCCTGTGGCGTCGTAGTGTGTCCGGGTCACGCGAGTGGAGGAAGGCACGCTACAGACGGAGGAGGAGTACGGCCTGTGGGGGTAAAGTGGGACAGTGCGGGTGGATGGCAACGGTAGGGACGTGGGCCTCCACGGCCTCAGACAAAGTCTGCTGGAGAAACTTCACACCTCCACTATCGCTGATTTGTAACTGACATGGATTTAGAAGGGAGTAACGAGAATTCTGTGGAAATATGAGGCATTCAGCACACTTCCCTAGAAAGAGAGACTAACCATTTCAAATTCTGGTCCGGCACACAGTTTTAACTTATATACTTGGAAAATATTAATAAAACCGACAAATTGCAGGGACGGAATCCTGGCTGGAAATAGACGAAAAATAGTCCTGTGAACATGTGTCCGGAAATACATCGTTGTCACGGTAGATGGCACTGACGAATGATAGCTCCTTTGACCACGCGCCGTGTGTTCCTTGTGTGTTGCCGGCTGTGCGACTACGTAGCGTAGTATAAGGAGCAGAATGGTCCAGCATTCATGCGGAAAACAAAACCAAGGTGGTGTTTCTGTAGGGTCAAGCAGATGGAAACGGTTGTGAGCCACCACGGGGTATACCAAAGCAACTGTGCGCACACTACATTTGGGTTATACAGGATATTGAGACGAACACTATTATGTGTATTCTGGATGGGAACCGCTACTATCTCTGTCACCTACATTCCCATGGAGGCCACCTTCTACATCTACGTCTACATCTACATCAATACTCTGCAAATCACATTTAAGTGCCTGGCAGAGGGTTCATCGAACCACCTTCACAATCACTCCGTTATTTCAATCTCGTTTAGCGCACGGGAAGAATGAACACCTACATCTTTCCGTACGAGCTGGAATTTCCCTTATTTTATCTTGGTGATCGTTCCTTCCTATGTAAGTCGATGTCAACAAAATATCTTCGCATTCGGAGGAGAAAGTTTGTGATTGGAATTTCATGATAAGATTCAAATGGTTCAAATGGCTCTGAGCACTATGGGACTTAACAGCTGTGGTCATCAGTCCCCTAGAACTTAGAACTACTTAAACCTAACTAACCTAAGGACATCGCACACATCCATGCCCGAGGCAGGATTCGAACCTTCGACCGTAGCAGTCGCGCGGTTCCGGACTGCGCGCCTAGAACCGCGAGACCACCGCGGCCGGCTGAGAAGATTCCGTCGCAACGAAAAACGCCTTTCTTTTAATGATGTCCATCCCAAATCCTGTATCATTTCTGTGACACTCTCTTCCATATTTCGCGCTAATACAAAACATGCTGCCTTTCTTTGATGTACTCAATCAGTCCTATCTGGTAAAGATCCCAAATCGTGCAACAGTATTCTAAAGGAGGACGGACAAGCGTAGTGTAGGCAGTCTCCTTAGTAGGTCTGTTACATTTTCTAAGTGTCCTGCCAATAAGACGCAGTCTTTGGTTAGCCTTCCTCAGAACATTTTCTGTGTGTTCCTTCCAACCTTGAATACCCGCTGTGAGTTGGATGCGGTGCAGCTACGTATTGTGTTCCGAAACGATTTGCTGTCGTTGCACGCACAGCGTCCATTTTCTAGACACATGTTTATAGGTCCTTTTTTCCTCCATTTCCAATCAGGAATCCGTCCCTGCAGTTAGTAGGTATTCTTAATGTTCACCCTGTATATATCGATCAGATGGGTAGAACATTCATACATAGAAATTGCGAACTGTCAAAAGTAAGGATGTTTAAAAATTAATCGTACAGTTTCACAAGGCTATATCTTCTATGCGAAGGAACATGAATTTTAACTTAGGCCCCGAGACTAAGCGTTTATTTTTGTCCCAGTTCTAAGTTGCTGGCTCATGTAGTTGCCAGTAGAAGCCTCCTTGCTGCAGCTTTCTTGTTCTTTGCACAATTTGCGTCTAGTCGAGTAGGCGCTAAGACAGGAACGGTGACTATCAACAAGTGCAACATAGTTACAACTGCACGGCGTGATTTTATGAAGAATTTGGCACTGCACCTCCTACATCTTATGGTAATCGACGGCAGCAGCAGCAGTTTGAAACAACTAGTGGTTTATGTAAGGGGAAATCCACAGGTCGCCCCCGTCTATTCGATCAATACGTAGTGAGCATTCAGCAGCCTTTTGCAGGTAGGCCACGGAACTCAATTCGTCGAGCCACCCGAGAGTTATCCAATCCTCCTGTTTCCACCCGTTATGTGTTGCAGCTGTAAGAGAGCTGTACCTGCTGAAACGGAGCGCAGAACGCTTTTTGTCGCTGCGTTATTGCAAACTCTACCCGACACAATTCGGTAATGAACCAGCGAGGGAGCGAGTTAGTCACATAAGAGAAATCCCTAACGGGTATTCCACATGAATTGCCAACATACTGGCACCAAGATACTCTTTTAATTTCGAATCCTAAGTTAAAACCTACGATAAGTTACCATCTTAGTTCATGTAGATGGTTTTTATCTCAAGAAATCGGATAAATCTTCCAGAATGAGATTTTCATTCTGCAGCGGAGTGTGCGCTGGTATGAAACTTCCTGGCAGATTGAAACTGTGTGCCGGACCGAGACTCCAACACGGGACCTTTGCCTTTCGCGGGCAAGTGCTCTACCAATTGACCTACCCAAGCACGACGCATGCCCCGTCCCCACAGCTTTACTCCTGCCAGTACCTCGGCTCCTACCTTCCAAACTTTACAGAGGCTCTCCTGCGAACCCTGCAGAACTAGCACTCCTGAAAGAAAGGATATTGCAGAGACATGGCTTAGCTACAGCCTGGCCGATGTTTCCAGAATGAGATTTTCACTCTGCAGTGGAGTGTGCGCTGATATGAAACTTGCCCGTAAAAGGCAAAGTTCCCGAGCTCGAGTCTCGGTCCGGCACACAGTTTTAATCTCCCAGGATGTTTTGGATGAATCTTTTTGAGTGACTGTTGCTCCATAGCCGCGTTGTCCTAAAATGTTCAATTAGACCAGGGGATCCCACAGACATTAGTTTGACCTACCGCCTCCCCCCCCCCCCCCCTCCTACCCACGTCTTCTGTTTCCGACTCCCTGCTCCCCACACTATCACCAACTTTACTACCTAACTAAACTGTAGTAGGAAAGACTTTTCTTCGAACACTTTTATTTTTAAAACGGCGAAACATGAATGATCTTTAGTTGTTAGAATTAATGATGATGGAATTCGTGGTGCATCGCAAGTGCTACCCACAACACGTTCTCAGATAATAAAGCTAACTATCCACAGTGAGCGTTCACACTTGTTACAAAACATACTTCCCCTGCGTTACTCCTCTCCATTGAAGCACATTCTTGACCTTCACACTGCACCTCACTTGAAATGAACAGGTAAAATGTGTGCACTATACTTACTGTTCGTAATTACTTGACTGGTGCACTCTTTATTTCTGAACTGGCAAATATTGGAAGACTTCTGGCTGTTAATGCATAATAATAATCATAACACTGTGTACAGCACTATAATAGCCTTTATGTAGTTACTGCTGTGTCGTGTCGATAATTAATTCACCTATCTGTTTCGAAGCGAGTAATGAAGCAATTTCTGAACTACTGCAAGAACTATCTACAACTTGGAGAAGACATTATATTGAGATATTTAGCATCTGTTATGTACATGTCTCACTTTTATCATATGCGATGTACGGGACAAAGCACATCATCTGTGTGTAGTGGGTGGACTAGATGAGGAACCTGTAACCTCCACAGCATTAATGCTACTAATCGAGAAAAATTAATTTTTGATAAGTTATATAACCAATAATAGTCTTATTGAAATGTGATGACAGTAACGATCTTTTGTAGGTAAATGAGTTTCAGGACTGAAAAAGGATCGGTTCGTTTACTTTTTACCTCCAAAAAATTTTAGCCTCAGGGACAATTACCCCATTACTTTTGAATACATTGTAGGAGTGAACAGTGATCAATTTTGTTACAAATATTTACTATCAAAAACAGCCTTGATCACTATTTATTCACTCCGGTGACCGGTTTCGACCACTACACAGGTCATCTTCAGACCAATGAGTAAGAACCTCCATCGTGTGGTAAATCACTACTCACCACCAGAAGGAGGCTCTTACTCATTGGTCTGAAGATGACCACAGTTGGGTCGAAACCGGTCACCGGAATGAATAGATAATTTGTGATCAAGACAATAGTAAATATTTACAATTACCCCGGGTTGTGAACCACTGAGTTAGACACTGAAATCCAAAGCTAGAGAGTGTCTGATAATCACGTACAGCCGTTTCCAGCTCAGTGACGCTTTCTTAAGGACAGCAGTTGGCGTTATCAGAAGCTTTGGTCTTCGCCGACGGGATAGAGTTGACCCGCGCTATAGCTAGCGTAATTTCGCAGCAGTGTCCCCACTCCCTCATATCCCCACTCTCGGATGCTGTGCTGCGCGCCAGCTTAAGGGTGTATAAAATAGTGACGCCGGACAAGAGCCGACTACTTTGCTACGGTTAGGTCAGCAATATTCGTTTCGACATTTTTCTGAAGGTAAGTCGACTAACTACAACTTACTTACGTTCAGTTTCCGCAGGGTGTCTTTTGTTTGATCAACATATGCTATTAAGAAGCATAATACTACATGCGTTGATTCACTTTATTGGTGTTCTTGTTCTAAGTAAAGAATACGTATTGAAGACTTTCATTTGTTTCTGTTATAGTTACCACTACCCTACAATTAGTTTTGAATTTGTTTTGCAAATTGGTAACTGAACTTTATACATTTGGAGATTCTATCGAATTACAGTCCTTTAAAACCAGTTGTACTAGTTCTGACTAGTAGACGTTTTCAGATTTTAATTCTTACGTATCACAGTACTTTGTTTCTGATCCTGCTGAAGATGCTACATTCCAGTTAAGGCACCACAATTTTATTCACTCCAGTGCATGGACACAAGGCGTCGCGTTTTATACTGAATCGATAATGATGATGACGATGATCATCAGTAAAGTATGAAGTTAGGAGAGAGTGGTCGTTTAACTGTCAGAAGTAGGTGCACCTCTGAAAAGTAATCTTTTGCTTTTATTTTTTTTATGGTATTACTCTTTCTACCACACGTTGTAATGTTTCTTTACTTGCGAAACCATTACCACCCACCAACCCAGTTTTTCGATACCGTAGATTAATGAATATTTTTCTACGTAACGTCTCATATTTTTCACTCAGTTCAAATTTGGTTTCATTTTTATATGTAGGTACGTCGATATTTTGACATGTTGAAATCGATATAATATCTAGTGTGAATAGCTTTGTACGTATTGTTATCTTTGAGGCTGGCTTGTGACTTTTTTGTGTTGAATATAAACAGTATTGACTTTGTATTGGAAATGAAAAGATGAGTCTGAGTTGCGGGCAATGAAAAATGTTGTGAGTTTTATTAAGAGCAGTAACGGCTGCGAAACAGTACGATGAAGTAATGTTTTGAACATGTGAAAGTATAAAAAGTTTAATACATGTGAATTTCTGTGAAAAGTAAGTGTGAAGAATTATTTTCAAGTGACCATTGTTTAAAAAAGTATGAAGCACATTGCAATGAAAAACATAAATCATCGCATTAATCCCGATAGCTTCGTAAGTTCTTCAAGTCGGTGTAATTAACATCCGATTGCCTTTCGCACCAACAGCGACAGCCATGCTACCTAGACAACAATTCTAATTACGAGACAAAGCCAGAACGAGATCGTCGTTGGATTGCAAATGCAAGATAAGTGTATTATTGTTAATTTACTTCAGTGACTGTAATTAATTGATGTAGCAATACCTGCTCATTAAAGACCTTTCAGTTGCGCAATAAAAAGATCATACTTTGAGTAATTTTTGAACTAATTAACTGTTAGTGAAGATATTGTTATAACGGCAAGATCCGCTTTACGCAACTTCTGTTTTGTGTAACTTATGGGACTTCTGTTGTAGCTAACCACCTCTTACTACGTATCTGTAACCAGATGGTTTGTCAAATGCAATAATTCATTTAACTGATCCTAATTACATTTAATGTGTAAATTGACTGCTTTGCAGAACAGTTGACAAATTTTAACCATAACCAAATATAATGAACGTTACCCATAGTAAATAAGAATAAGGTAAGTCCACATTTTAGCGTCTCTTAATTTTTATACAGTATTTATTGTTCTCTGCAATATAAGGAAAGAAGCGGAGGAACATTTTACCATATTATAGTTTTTCAAGTTACGATTTTTTATACTCAATATGATTATCTCAATTTTTTCGGTATTTTTATTTGAATTTCTTTTCGGAAATTGCATATTATGTATAAATTTTTCAATTTGTGTGTCACAATAACCCAAGACCGTGGCACTGGGACAAGACGACAGATCACAGTTTCTTTCTCCTTTGCTGATCATTGACATACGCCGCATTAATAAGCTTTGCTGAGAGGGGACATTTGAAAGCGAAATTCAGTGTTTTGACGTGTCCTTTGCTACGCTAGCTGTAAGTGCCTAGGCATCCATGAATGGCTGGACTTTCAACTTTGCCGGCCAGTGTGGCCGTACGGTTCTAAGAGCTTCAGTTCGGAACCGCGTGACCGCTACGGTCGCAGGTTCGAATCCTGCCTCGGGCATGGATGTGTGTGATGTCCTTAGGTTAGTTAGGTTTAAGTAGTTCTAAGTTCTAGGGGGCTGATGACCTCAGAAGTTCAGTCCCATGGTGCTCAGAGCCATTTGAACTTTCAACTTTGCAGATACTGATACCCTTCATATGACGCTCATTTCTTTGAGTTTTGTGAGAAGTCTTTCGACAGGATTCTGCTACCATAATCCTTGCAGGCTTCACGCTTTGCCCTTTTGCTAGTCTAAAGCGTTTCACTTAACAAGTCTCTAGTTCCACTTGTATGACATAGTTACATCGCTCTAGGCGCAGGTAGTGTTCTTATACGTTTCTTTACAGACACCCTCTACCGTGAAAGTCGGTCAATTCACTAAGTTTTCTATTAGGTACGTACCTATACAGTTTTTGGCCAACAGTGTGATTGGAGAACGTACATACTACCAAGCTGAGGATTTCTCTAGAGTTAACGATTGCTTCTGAAAATGGAGGAAGATTATAGTTTAATGTCCCATCAACAGGGTGGTTATTGGAGACGGAGCACAAACAAGTTCGAATTACGAAAGGATGGGGAAGGATGTCGGCCATACCCTTTTCAAAGGAACGACCCACGAATCTGGAGGATTGGTTTAGAGAATTCAAGGAAAACCTGAAGCTGGATGGTCGGACAGGACTAGTAGTAGGGCAACCTTAGCGTCAGGCCACTCTGCATTGCTGCCAAATTTATTCAAGATGGCGGCGATGATGTCATCTAAGATGGCGGCATGTAGAATTGGCAACATTGCATGACATCATCCAAGATGGCGGATTTTGGTGGGAAAATAGGCCAATTGTGCTACATCCACTAACCTAACCTCCAGAAAAAATGGCGGGAATTTTGAATTTTGGCGGGAAAATAGACCAATTGTGCGATGTCCACTAACCCAAGCCTCCAGAAGAAAAAATGGCGGGAAGTTTGAATTCTAACACGATAATGCATGCAAAAACCGTACTTATCTTTATTATTATTATTGATTATCATTTATTAACATTCATTATCGTTTATTGTTACTATTTAATATCATTTATTATTATTTATTATCATGTATTATTATTTATTATTATTATTGACCTGCCTCCACTAGAAAATTCCCTCCACATTCAAATTCGAACATGATAATGGCTGCAAAACCCTACTTTTCGTTATTATTATTCATTATCAGTTATTAACATTCATTATCATTCATTGTCATTTATTATCATTCATTATCATTTATTATCATTCATTATTATTTATTATTATGATTATTATTATTTATTATTGTAGGCATACCTCCACTAGAAAATTGCGCCAAATTCAAATTCCAACACGATAATGTCACGAAAACTGTACTTCTATTTATTATTATTATTATCATTTATTAATTAATAAGATGTCCCATTTTCTCGGCGAGAAAGCCATTTTCCTTACATCCATCACAAAAATCTCTCATGAGTTCAAATCCCAACACCATAATTGATCACACGTACGAACTTTCTCCGTCACTTATCTTTTTGCACTGGTAGCCTATCATAATCACGTCAAATAATAAACTGCATTTATAGTACCGTAAGTCACGTCCATTGATTTTGCAGGGGGGAAGGGACTGAAGACTTTATTTCAAGCAGTACGGTCATCACTTGTGCCCCAACACAGTCAGCACACACATCTTTGATATAGCAGTGCAGTGGCCACGATGTACGCACTCCAACTGAATTAGTTCAAATCGTCACCACCCCCTGGCCAGCACGCGGAAACACTGCCGACGCCTGTCACGTGAGGCGGCCAGAGACTCGCGCTGGACTGCCGGTATGCTGGGGGCGAGCCAAGCGATCTCTCCCACGTCGTTAACATGTTCTCGCTGGACACGCTGGAACTTGTCGAATTCGACATCAGAGTGGTCCCTTGTCCGCTCACCTCCACACGTTTCCCGCCAAAATTGTTTGCCTTGGAGCTGAATCACACAACGGTCGGCCTTTCCCTGCCACACTTTTGGCGCCACAGTTGTTCTCCTGGGCACGTTCAAACTTGTCGATGCCGACCGCTCACCGTCCACCGTGTGTCCATGTGCGAGCGAGAACACAGTGCTACCCTTTTGGCGGCAAAGTTTGCTCGACAATGGAATCCGTCATGACTATATAACAGCACGTTTGGTCCGCACTAGAACGCTCGCTAATTGACTCTCCCGCGCCGCCACCCCGCTTACGTCACACACCCTCCATACACGTGACTGACATCGTTTTCTGTATATACCTAAGTACTTAATTCAATTTCGTTTTTAATCATATTAAATAATTCAATTTACAATTTCATATACGTATGCAAAGGTGTTCAACTACCTAATTTCAACTACTTTTCGAGGACCAGACAGCCACCCCTCCCTAGGAACCAGCGCCAAGTTTGAAATATGCCAGTAAACAAAGCTCACTTGTGCTCTCTCCACCAACCTAAAAAAAACTGTTGCAAACCAAGCTCATCTTCACTAAACTAAGCCAGCAGCACTCAACCTCTTCCTACACGTTTCGGGTAAAAGGACTCACCCTGGACTAGCCCCATGGATGGAGGAACCAATTTACTTTATTTAGGAATGGAGTGTATGTATCACACCGACATGTTCCACACCATACAGAACTGCAAAACAGGTTTCGATATGTAAGGCTGACATAAGGCAGTTTCTGAACTCCAGTAGTGCACTACACGTGGCAACACAACCACACCCACCAGGATATTCATTCCAATCCAGACCTCTAACTACTCTACAGATAAATTTGTCCAGTTATTTGTTGACTCACTCACAGTCTGACCAGGGCTCTCTGCATCGTGTGTATATTTAATATGATCTTGTTCATATAGGCATCTGTAGTTTGAGGTGTCGGACTTGGCGAGCTGGTAGGAATTCTTGGATGGTCGCACTCTAAGTTATTCTGGGGGATTATTGTGAATTTCGTTTGTCTGCGCTGAAGGTGGATCCCATTGGTGCCTTCGTGACTGTTTCACTGTTTGATGGTAGAGGATAAAGATGATAGGGTGTTGAGCATCTGTTGTACTTGTACCTAGGTTGAGGCATACAACATTGCGCGCATTTCCTGCGAATGGTCCTGTTGTAGTAACTGAGATCGTTCTGTTTATAGACAGGTTTCTGAAGTTAATAGATATGTCTTTCTCCGACTTAAATTGCAGAGATCAGATGGTTGAAGATAAATGCATACTCATCTACGCTTAGAAAGGGAGAATGCTTTTTTATTATTCAGTGAGTTTTGGCAGGAGTGAATATGGTTTTATATATGTGCGTGTTTAAAATTTGTGAGTGGAAATTGTCAGTGAAGGATGTATGACATCGGGTTCGCTTGCTGGGGGAGACACTGTTTACATGTCCTGTTGGAGACGCAAGGGGAGATAGAGATCTGCGCTACTCAGGATCCATTTGTGCACTGTATGCCGTTAGACAATAGCTGGAGAGCAGGTATAGGGAGAGCCCACTTCAGCATTCTGGTCCTGGGGCTGTTTAGATGGACAGCTATGTGGCTTTGACATGCCGCCGGCGGCACTCGGACACTCGCTTTATAAGGCGCTGTGGGATCGGTTTGAGCATTTAGTACTTGTTTCGGTGGTTATTGGATTAAGAACTGTAATATTGAAAGTCATGTCCTCAGCGGGATCGCTGTGTAATTGAGTAAGTGTGTTTACGTATTTGAAGATATGTTTCGCGAATGGTGATGTTAAGTTGATGGCGCAATTTAGCTACCACTGTAAAAAAATAGCTGTCTGCTGCTGAAAAAAAGAAAGAAAGAAAGGGGTGACGTTGCCCGCAGACCTGATGGATGAGTTATTAGATAAGAGCAAGTGATAATTGTTGAATGAAGCTGTGTCCCTACGTTTGTAATTCGAAAAGAGGGGATGAGAATGATAAATTGATTGATAGGCATGGTTTGTGGGGTGATATATGAGTGTCAAGATAGGGTTGAGGACGTTTGCGTACGTTGACTGTGGTACAGGTGTGAGGTTAGGTGCGGTGGGAGGTGTAAATTAGATCTTATTTAAAAAAAAAATGTTGTAAAGTAAGAATAATATTGAGAAGGTTTTAGATGGCTGGTCACGCGACGAGGCGAGAGCAGGGATGTGTAGTTATGTTTAATTAAAGGGCCGTGTAATGTCGTGTGAGGAGCAATGCGCAGTGTGCTACAGGGTTATAGGAGGTAAAGACATCTTCTGCTGTGATGTGTCTAGCGTATGGAGGCTGCGCTTTGATAATTTTGGTACGTTGATGTCTAGTTGACTTTCACCCGCGTTTGGTTGTGAGAGATTGCGGTCCTGGGCGGACGTAAGTGTGTGCATTGACCGCTGACGAGCGCATTGACCGCGCCAACTAACGCTTGCGGAGGCCGAGCAGGGGCTGTGCGAGGTCTGAAATCAGACGAATGGGTGACTTCACGATCCTGTGGGCAGGGTGCGGAGTGGGGGTTACCTGCGTACGTCTGCTGAGTTATTTGCGAGCGGATCTGCAGGCTCTGCTATGCGTTATTAGGATAGTTTACGAGTACTGACGTATCTACACATCTGTGTGAGGAATTATTTAGTAGCAGTTTGCTATAGTGTGTACTGAAATTATGATTGGGTGCATGTCTGTGGGCTGTGCAACATGGCCCAGGGTACATCTGGGTGGGTGTTTTGTGATAGTGTGATAGATATACCGTATGGTTAAATAAGTTGTTTGAAAAAATAAACAGTGTTCACCGCCGACCGCACGAGCGCGCGGCCTGCCTTGGAGCTTAATCTAAGGTGCATAGGCGATATCAATTTCTCTGGTGTTAGGTGCGAATGCGACTGTGTGGAGGTCATGTTTGGAGCAGGCCGAGCAGAGACATTTGGTCGGTTTGCCAGCTGGGGGTATTTGGGCGCGTGTGTTGCACTATTTTGGGAGCATGTCTGTGCACTGTGCGGTACTTTATTTGGAGAGTTTAAGAGTACAGAGCTCGTCTGCTGATTTTGTGTACTGCATTATTTCAGAGCTGTCTGCTATTGTGTGGTGAAATTAGGAGTTGTTTACGTGTTTTTGGCCTATGTCAGATGACCACAGTCGGATCAGTGCGAGTGTTTTGTGACAAATATACTCCACGACTAAATAAAAGGGCTCCAAATAAATGGAGTGCAGCCCTTCCTTACTTCCCAGAGCAGCAGAGCGCAGTCACAGTGGTTTTTTCGCAAAAACTGCAATCCGATCAGACTGTGAGTGAGTCAACAAATAACTGGACAAATTTATCTGTAGAGGAGTTAGAGGTCTGGATTGGAATGAATATCCTGGTGGGTGTGGTTGTGTTGCCATGTGTAGTACACTACTGGAGTTCAGAAACTGCCTTATGTCAGCCTTACATATCGAAACCTATGTGATGCAAAAGTTTCAAAAAGATATGTCCCAAATAAATAAAGTACACTCTTTCCACCTTCCATCAGCCTATGGGCTGAAATTATTTCAGAAGATTAGGAGTTGTTTGGCTATTTGGACGTAAATGTTTTGCATTATTTACGAGTGGTTCGCATGTCTGTAGGCTGTGCTTTCAGTTATTTTTAACTGTTTACAATTGGCAAGCGTGAGTCTAGAGCGTTATAAATGAGTTATGTAGGAGTGTTTTGCAGTTCTGTATGGTGTGGAACATGTAGGTGTGATACATACACTCCATTCCTAAATAAAGTAAATTGGTTCCTCCATCCATGGGCCTAGTCCAGGGTGAGTCCTTTTACCCGAAACGTGTAGGAAGAGGTTGAGTGCTGCTGGCTTAGTTTAGTGAAGATGAGCTTGGTTTGCAACAATTTTCTTAGGTTGGTGGCGGGAGCACAAGTGAGCTTTGTTTACTGGCATATTTCAAACTTGGCGCTGGTTCCAAGGGAGAGGTGGCTGTACAGTTATTGTACAGTTATTATGCGCACGAGAGAGAGTCAATTAGCGAGCGTTCTAGTGCGGACCAAACGTGCTGTTATATAGTCATGACGGATTCCACTGTCGAGCAAACTTTGCCGCCAAAAGTGTAGCACTGCGTTCTCGCTCGCACAAGGACATGTGGTGGACGGTGAGCGGTCAGCATCGACAAGTTTGAGCGTGCCAAGGAAAACAACTTTGGCGCCAAAAGTGTGGCAGGGAAAGGCCGACCGTTGTGTGATTCAGCTCCAAGGCAAACAATTTTGGCGGGAAACGTGCGACTGCACTGCTATATCAAAGATGTGTGAGCTGACTGTGTTGGAGCACAAGTGATGACCGTACTGCTTGAAATAAAGTCTTCAGTCCCTTCCCCCTTGCAAAATCAATGGACGTGACTTATGTTACTATAAGTGCAGTTTATTATTTGACGCGATTATGATAGGCTACCAGTGAAAATAGATAAGTGACGGAGAAAGTTCGTACGTGTGATCAATTATGGTGTTGGGATTTGAACTCGTGATAGATTTTTGTTATGGATGTAAGGAAAAATGGCTTTCTCGCCGAGAAAATCGGACATCTTGATAATTAATAAATGATAATAATAATAAATAGAAGTACAGTTTTCGTGACATTATCGTGTTGGAATTTGAATTTGGCGCAATTTTCTAGTGGAGGTATGCCTACAATAATAATTAATAATAATGAATGATAATAAATGATAAAGAATGATAATGAATGACAATGAATTATAATTAATGTTAATAAATGATAATAAATAATAGTAAATAATAACAAAGAAAAGTAGGGTTTTGCAGCCATTATCGTGTTGGAATTTGAATATGGAGTGAATTTTCTAGTAGAGGCAGGTCAATAATAATAATAAATAATAATAAATGATAATAAATAATAATAAATGATAAGAAATAATAACAATAAATGATAATTAATAATAATGATAAAGGTAAGTACAGTTTTTGTTTGCATTATCATGTTGGTATTCAAACTTCCTGCCATTTTTTCTTCTGGAGGCTTGGGTTAGTGGACATCACAAAATTGGTCTATTTTCCTGCCAAAATTCAAAATTCCCGCCGTTTTTTCTGGAGGTTAGGTTAGTGGATATAGCACAATTAGCCTGTTTTCCCGCCAAAATCTCCCACCTTGGATGACATCATGCGATGTTGCCAATTCTACATGACGCCATCTTGGATGATGTCATCGCCGCCATCTTGAATAAATTTGGCAACAATGCAGAGTTGCCTGATGCATAGGTTGCCCTACTACTGGGAATATAAACTGTTGTTCCAGACTGCAAGTCCAGTGTGCTAATCACTGCGCCACCTCTCTCGCGTGGTTACGTCTCAGAATCCAGTTACAGGCTTTGCGCCCATCGGTGATACTGAGCCATGCCTAAAGAATCCCCCATGCAGGTTCAGTTTGCTTCTCGGTGGAATTCAGTTCCCTGCCTGCTGCGATGAGTACACCAACTTCCCTTCCCTTTAGTCTATCATTTCGATGTCCTCTCCGATTTACCTCTAAATGCTCACTGTTGTCAATTTCGGGTTTCAACCAACTTTCTGTAGATAGTAGGCCTGTTTTACTGCTTTTAGAAGCAATTCAAACCTTGGAACTTTGTTTCTAACCTTTAGGTCGTTTATTGCGAGGACTGTAGCAGTCTCATCTGTCAACCCGACACACAGTCAGCTACCCGAGCAGCAGCTTCTGATTTGTGCGTTCACCTGTCTGATTTCCGATTTAGATACTATACTATCTTGTCATAGAACCTCCAAATTCTCTGGTTCAGGCATTCCATTCGACTCAGTACCTAGGTGCCACGATCAGACCTTGGGATAATGCTGCAGACTGTGGACTGCGTTAACATTTCGTGAATCAGGCTGGACTTATCAACCTTCCTTGAATGTCACCGCGATGATACAGGTATGTCGTGTGAAACCAGTCTGCAGGGATCTGGCCCTACTTACACCAATATCTGCAGTTGGCAGCATCCTCTTGCCTCATCAATTGCCGGAACAGTCTCTTCAGCATGCTGAATGAGGCCTCTAGATATACAAATAGTGCAGAAGGTGATGCTAACCATCCCTTGCTGCCATTTCTCTCAGTGCCACCGACATTCGTCATACGTTCAAACTCCTAACGATTAACAGAGCCCTGCTCTCTTGCACTTGATTTTCCCTGACACAGCAGACTTTCCAATAGGTAAAGTACTTCTCACTGGCTTCGTTTCAGTTTCCCTGGGAGACAGCACTTTAATATTCTGCTTAAGGGGTGGGGTGTGGTGTGGGATTCCCAGCTCTCTTCGGACCGTATCTCCACCATTCAGGGTCCCAGAGCCCAGGATTAACATGCAACTAAAAGTCTGATAACTATATGAGTGGTGACAGACCACGTACGTCCTTTAGAGGACACGTTATCCATGGTGGAGTATATGATCTCAGGTCTCTGTGGCATCCCTGGTATGTGTTTCTCGCTAGCACTCACACCGCAGCATTTTTGCAGCAGCTTTCAATCACTTGACCACAGTCTGGGCGATTTCCAGCTGCTTATGAGCAGGAACTAATTGTTCTGAAGCCCAAGCACAGGACTCACAGTGGAGCTGTAATGCAGCTGTTGCAATAGTTTACAGGACAGTGAACGAATAACTTGAAACTAAGCTTGCTGATTCTCTTTAAATTTCTGGATGTCTTAAACTACATACGTCACTGAAATGAAAACAACCAAGGAAGCTATTTCTGTTATAACAAGAGAATAACGTGGAATTAAGGTCTATGCGTTTCCTGGTAATGTGACCATTTTTATCAAAAGTGCCACATACTATAATCAAACTCCATTAAATTAATAAACTCAGCCAGTATAAATTAATTGCCAGCTAGAAATGAGATGTTTAAAGTTAATGTTAAACATTGCCGTATCTACTTACCAAATTTACATAGTAATTTATTGTTCTGGACGATTGTTTAAATGTGTAGTTGGCAATCTTATTGACTGCATGTTGAGGAGAGGCCAGCCGAAATGGCGAGACCAAGTCAATGTCCAGCTATTAGGTGGGCCCAAAGGTCTGACTGCCAGTACGGCTGGGGAGGGAGAGGTCAGGTATAAATTTTGCTCAGTATATTGCGTGCGGCCAAGCTTTGTTGGAGAAGCGCCGTCCGTTTTTCCGTCCGAAACAAAAGAAAGCTATTGCGTACCGCTTTTAATGTGGGGAGTCCACTGGCGCCAAAGAGCTATGTCGGATGCTAACAATGACTAGGCTCTGAGCACTATGGGACTCAACTGCTGAGGTCATTAGTCCCCTAGAACGTAGAACTAGTTAAACCTAACTAACCTAAGGACATCACAAACATCCATGCCCGAGGCAGGATTCGAACCTGCGACCGTAGCGGTCTTGCGGTTCCAGACTGCAGCGCCTTTAACCGCACGGCCACTTCGGCCGGCAACAATGACTAGAGACACAGTATCGCAAAGCCCTGTGTCCTGCAATAAACCTGTATTATGGGAACCGAGAGAGGTGGTGGAGTGTTAAGCTGAGTTGACACACATTCGGAAGGACGACGGTTCAAATCATCTTCCGGCCATCCAGATTTAGGTTTCCTGTTATTTCCCTAAAGCGCTCCAGGCAAATGCTGGGGTGCTTCCTTCGGAAGGGCACTGCCGCTTTCCTTTCCCATCCTTGAAACAGTCCGAGCTTGTGTTGCGTCCCTAATAACCTCGATGTCAACGGGACGTTGAACATCAATCTTCCTTCCTTTTCTTTTGTATTGTGGGGAGAGCTAGGTCCAGGACTGTGCAAAGATAAGACCTATGAAACAGAGTGAGAGAAGAGACAATCTGGATTTCTCGCACTTAAGAATATGGTATCCAGAACTATTAGGATAGTGCCAAGTTAACTGAATTGTTGCAGGTTCTACTAAGGGAGAGTAACAGCAGCTACCACTGGTTAACATAAACAAATTCTGGAGTGGGGGAACCACAATAGTTTATGTGTTCTTGGAGAAGGCTTCGTTGGCTGAGACGCGAAATAGGATAGATGATGCGAGTCAGAAGTTGCCAGTTTCTGGGCTTTAGCACTAACAATCTACACTGTTGTTTAATTGTATTCAAACTGAGTATGGAGGGAGATTGTTGCATTGATCGTTACTAGAAAGAATCACTGACAAGGTAGAAGAAAAATTCTGCTTCTTGCTGGGAGCACTCTGTGGAATTTACTTCCATCTGAGACTTGCTAGGGACGCTTCAGTCAGGAGACGGATTTCGATATCCAGCTCTGAGGGAGAGCAGCTAACGTACACGCCAGTGACAGAATTTTCAGCCACCACAGCCGCCACCGGCTGGTGTGGACGTGCGGTTCTAGGCGCTTCAGTTTGGAACCGCGTGACCGCTACGGTCGCAGGTTCGAATCCTGCCTCGGGCATGGATGTGTGTGATGTCCTTAGGTTAGTTAGGTTTAAGTAGTTCTAAGTTCTAGGGGACTGATGACCATAGATTTTAAGTCCCATAGTTCTCAGAGCCATTTGAACCAACCACAGCCGCCATTCGCGGGCATTTAACGTTAAGGATGGTGATCAACTCCAGTGTTCGCAAATCGACTTTTAGGATGTACACAAAGATTTCGGACTGACTTATTACTTTCAAATTTCTAATTCATGTATATTTATTAGCAATCGTGAGTTCAATATGCGCTCAATCAAGAAAGTGGGTGCATACATGACTTCTTCTTGTAGTTCTTCCTTTTCCCTCTGATTAACATTCATCAATTACCGCGCAACCTTTGGTAATTTAGTTGTTTCCCCAAAGGTTATGTTGACTTTAACATATGCACTTGAACTTTATTACCCAATCTTTGACAAGGTGTTGATACTTCGATTCCATAGCATCTTATTTTAAGAACGTTCCCCGTATTCGTACTCTTGCGTTTAACTTGAAATCTACAGAGAATTATAATAAAAAGTGTTTTATAATGATCATTGTTTTACCACATCGTGAGTTACAGCACTCATGTTTCATGTATGCCAGGGCCTTACCTGTTTAATAAATTCGATTCATTAAGTTACCCACAGGAATACACCTGAATTCAAGTGTTGCTATGGGGAGCAATCTGGTTATTAGTTAGGTCACCCAGAACAGATATTTCTGACTTCCACAGGAGTATGTCAATGGCTCAGCCATAGCCTCACACGTGCAGGTACTTTCAGCTTTGAGCCTGGAACATTTTAAATTTTTAATTTTTAGAGCTTATGATCACTAACAGAATCACTTTATATATGTGACAATAAAAGAAATATATGATGAATGGAATCAATATACACGGATGTTGATAGGCGAAATTAAATTTAACATGATGTTATAGTTATTGTAGGCGAAGAGCAAACTACTGTGCTACAACTTAACAGAGCGATCATACGGTGCACTTTCAACCATTCCTGAGAGAAAACCTATAGGAAAGCTGAAAAAGGTACAAATATTGCAGTAGTTAGGTAAATAGTTCCACTGCGATCAAAGACATTTCATTTTCCAAACCAGACACTGCTGTTAAAATTTGCACAACGCGCAAATGCCATTTGCAAAATATGTTCTATACGACATTCAAAAACACACGAAAAATTTCAGATATATGTCTTGCTTCTCATAGATGTTCAACGAAATTAACAAGAACGATTGTCTGAAGGACAATATCAGCGCAAAAATTGCATAGAGCACAAATGTAGATTACAACCGATGTTCTAATACGAAATACATTTTCGCAGCATCAAATATCCGAAAGCACATGACATGCATGCGTGCACATATGAGGAAGTTTCAAACAATAACCACAAAAAACACGATTGAATTTCATATAAAATGTGGGTATTTAGATATTCGAAGCATATTTTTATGACACACGTGATCTCACACAAAGGAAATACTGGAAATCGGCATAAAGCCGTAAAATGTAAAAGCCGTAGAATGCATGGAGTTTGCGCCTAGCTGGTTCGGTGACACTTTCTTCACAAGAGCGAAAAACATGAACTTTGTAGACGATCTGATCAGCAGCATCCGGTCTGCTATTCGTGGAAATTAATATCGGATGTATCCACCCTTCGCCTAGGACCGCTTGAACTCTGCTGAGAACACTTTAACGCCATGACTGAACGCCTGTGGATGTTTCGCAGTCCACTCTTCCTCAAGAGCGGAAACCAGAGAACGTAGTGGTGCCGAACGCTGGAGTGTCGTGAGAAGACTACACTTTAACTCATTCCGAACGTTTACCATGGGCTTCAGGTGGTGACTCTGGCCTGACCAGCGAATTTCATGAAGGTCATTGTCCATAAAAAATTGCTTCGCAGATGCTGCTCTATGACAACGTACTACAATCATCGTCTTCGAACTGTTCCTCTACGGCACGGAATATACAGTGCCGTAAAATGTGTTCATATTCTTAAGCGTTTAGCGTTTTCTTAAGTGTTATAAAGGATCCATATTTTAACTACTAAACACACCCTCATACGGTAACACCAACTCCTCCATACTTCGCTGTTGGTCCCATGCACGATGACAAGTACTATTCTCTAGGCATTAGCCAAACCCAAACACTTCCAGCGGATTTCCACGTGTTATAACGTGATTCAGCACTCCAAATCTCTTGTTTTGAAGTCATCTACTGTTTAGTGGCGTCTCTCTTCACACAACTACAAGCATCACTTAACATTGACTACAGAGCTTATGACAGGTTGCTCGATGACTGTACCCCATTCATTTTGACTCTCTACGGAGAGTTACTGTGCTAGATGGACTGCCGGTAACTCTTTGAAACTCAAGATACATTCCACAGAATTGATGAGATTTCTTACAGTAACACTCCGCAATGCTCGGCGGTCACCGTTCAGCAGTCATGAAGTCTTCCCAGTCTCTGTTTAGCAGTGGTTGTTCCTTCGCATTTCCACTTCACAATCACATTATCAACCGTGGACTAGGGCAGCTTCAGAACGATTGAAATGTCCTTGATGCATCTGTCACTCAGGTGACATCCAGCGATTAGTCCACTTCACATTTACTGACCTCTTCTGACGGACTCATTCTGTTGACACTGCTGCTCTGCTGACTACATAATACACTCATGCTCATAAATTAATGATAATTGCAAAATGTGGTGCCACACAACGCGGCACTACACAAAATTGTCGCTAATAGCATAGGCACAAAGGGAACACACACGACACAGATCTGTAAGTCCACGGTATTGGTGATAAGTTGAGAAAAACGTCCCGAAACACCTGTGCTACAAAACGCCATTGTTTCCTGCGCATATACCCCGACGTCAATATGGGATATAATCACCATGCACACGTACACAAGCCGCACAACGGCATTCTCTGGATCGGGTGGTCGAGCAGCTGCTGGGGTATTGCCTTCCATTCTTGCACCAGTGCCTGTCGGAGATCCTGAAGTGTCAAAAAAAAAAAATGTTCAAATGTGTGGAAGTCTTATGGGACTTAACTACTAAGGTCATCAGTCCCTAAGCTTACACACTACTTAACCTAAATTATCCTAAGGACGAACACACACACTCATGCCCGAGGGAAGACTCGAACCTTCGCCGGGACCAGCCGCACAGTCCAGGACTGCAGCGCCCAAGACCGCTCGGCTATTCCCGCGCCGCTCCTGAAGTGTCCTAGTGGTGTGAAGACGTGCAGCAATACGTCGACCGAGAGCATCCCAGACGTGCTCGATAGGGTTTAGGTCTGGAGAACACGCAGGCCGCTCCATTTGCCTGATCTCTTTCAAGGTACCCCTCCACGATGGCAGTTCGGTGGGGCCGTGCATTATCGTCCATCAGCAGGAAGGTTGGACCCACTGCATCCCTGAAAGGCGGACATACTGGTGCAAAATGACGTCCCGATACACCTGACCTGTTATAGTTCCTCTGTCAAAGACATACAGGGGTGTACGTGCACCAACCATAATCCCACCCCACACCATCAAACCACGACCTCCATACAGATCCCTTTTAAGGACATTAAGAGTTTGGTATCTGGTTCCTCTTTCACGCCAGATGAAAACCCGGCGACAATCACTGTTCAGACTATACCTGGACTCGTCCGTTAACATAAGCTGGGACCACTGTTCCAATGACCATGTACTGTGTTCTTGACATCAGGCTTTACGGGCTCTCCTTTGACCAGGGGTCAGTAGAATGCACCTTGCAGGTCTCCGGGTGAATAAACCATGTCTTTTCAGTCGTCTGTAGAATATGTGTCTGGAGACAACCGTTCCAGTGGCTGCGGTAAGGTTCCGAGCAAGGCTACCTGCAGTACTGCGTGGGCGTCTGCGAGCACTGGTGATATATCGGTCTTCTTGTGGTGTTGTACACTGTGGACGTCCCGTATACGTTTCCTGTCTGCTGGAATCGTTGCCATAATGTTGAGATCACACTTTGGGGCACACGGAGGGCCCGTGCTACGACCTGCTGTGT
The DNA here is from genome assembly GCF_021461395.2 of Schistocerca americana. Lineage (NCBI taxonomy): Eukaryota > Metazoa > Arthropoda > Insecta > Orthoptera > Acrididae > Schistocerca > Schistocerca americana. The sequence goes on from NC_060123.1 coordinate 231,831,566, forward strand.
TTGACCAGCCTCCAGTCACCCCAGTATTCTACCCCTCATAACGTCATCAGTATGTGTTCTTTGGTCCATTTTCAACACACAATCACCATTAGCACGTCTGAAAACGTCTGCACACTTACTAGCTGCACCGTACTCTGACATGAACCAACACATCTCTTCGTATGTGGACTGCTGCCAGCGCCACCGTGCGACGACCACAGGTCGAATGCACCGCATGATCATACTCCAGGGTGATTTAAACCAGCAAACCGCCCACCAGAGCGTTAGTTCACCATGTTTCACCATTATCCTTAAATTATGTGCATGAGTGTACTCTGCGCCGCCTCTCGTGATAGCTAGTGGTCAATACCGTATTACACAGGGTGTCCGGATAATGTCGATCAGTTAGTGTAGCTTCAGTTTATCCCACTGAAAACAGCCAAAATCGTTGAGCAGAACAAAATTCTTCTTACACGTAAAACAGCTAGCCATGCACAGTGGAAGTCGAATAGCCTAAGAACTGTCAAACTCTGTTATGACAGTTCGTTTTCTTATCACAGTCGTCATACGAAAAAAACGCTGTTTTAGCTTTTTGGCAAGAGCGACAGCTGCAGTGGCGATGTGCTGTAAGGACTGTGGCGCTTAACATAACTCCTTGGTTATAGAGGCACGATGGGTGTGTACCTAGACGGATGGCTGGAGGAGCTGGTGATCGCCCTATCGGCTGTGCTGCTGGTAATCTATGTGCGCTTCCAGTGGGGGTACCAGTACTGGAAGAAGAAGGGCGTCCAATACGTGGAGCCGTCTGTCCCATTCGGCAACATGGGAAAGAGCATTCTGGGCCTGGAGAACTATGGAAACCTACTCCGTGACCTGTACGAGAAGGCAAAAGGTGAGCATTCTCTTTAGTGCTGGATTAGTAAACAGGAGTAACCTCATTATTATTATTATCTTTATTATAACGGATATAAATACAGAAAACTGCGACCCGTCAGTTCTTGAAACAATGATTATTCATATAATACAACTTTCGAACCTCTTCACGCTCATGTTCTGATGGGATACAAATAAGCTACATGTTTATTTCTGTAGTGACATGCTGAGTAACGGCTCTGTACCATGAACATAGGAAAATATGTAGCAATATAAGCGTCAGTGTCGTGGCAGAAGTGCCTCCAACAGTTCTTCAGGGTTTCGTTCTATGCCCTAATTAAACCAACACTGGGGTTTCAAACTCCAGTGACGCTATAGAAAGTTTATCAGTTGTCAATTCGACCCTGGTGTCAATCTGCAAAGGGTTCTTTATGACGAAGCCCTAGTATTAACACTGGCAGGTGCGGCTGTATCCAATGACCTGTACTTCGCGAAAGGCAATGTTTCGCGACTGCACTAAACAAATATGCCGTTGATGTTCTAGGCAGCGATCGTTGACACTGAGTATTTTGTGTCCGATATACGATTCATCTGGATTTATGGAATTTTCAGACGTCCTTATAGTCTCAGGTCGCCAGTTGTTGGCTTGTGAGCTGCAGTTGTGCAACATAACTTCACTGGACATTATTTGCTGTCAAGCCCATTGAATGGTGCTGATTACATGGTGTTTATTTGGAACGTGGTGACTCAGTGGTTGCACGCTGAATCTTTCGTTGTCTACCAGAGTATGATGTTTCAACGCGAGGGTGCTCCATCTCACGCGGAAATTTATTAACTTAAGCTTATAATTAGCAGATATCCTCTTGTTGCTCATGAAGTGTCTGTCAAGTATTATTGCCAGTGCTATTGTCAGATACCTCACATGAATTTTGGATTTTTCCACAGGGTTACATGAAGTTGTAGGTGCATGAAACTAGGCTGAAAAACTCGAGAGGAGCTGCCTGTCTTATTGTACAACAGACAAGACGGATATTTAAGAGAGGGCAGCACAGCCTTTGAGCTGTTGTACTGCAGTATTAAGACTGGTGGTCGCCTTGTTGAACATTTATTGCGAGCTAAAATTGTTATAAGGCATAAAATTTTATTGTCAATGACAAACAAAGTACTCATTCATCTCCGACCCTTATTTCCTTACGTGAAAATACTTAGTTTAACATTCTCTACCATCTGAAAGAGTTTGAACTCAAAGGTTTAGACATTCTGCACACATATCACACTTGAAATTAAAAAGCGCTGAATAGAAATTACATTATCTCCAAGATTCGCTGTTCCTGAACGGGAAGGGTGGTTCCATCTGCCAAGCAGGAAGACCAAATTAAGCGACTAGATGCGGCGTATGGAGATGATAACTGAGCAGTCAGTAAGAGGAAAGTTAGAGAACTGGCGCAGTAGCGAAGCCATAATGTCAGATGTGCAACCGAATAGGGCATTCTGCTCAGAAACGTTCACAGGCGCATAGATGATGAAATCAAGGTAACACTCGCTCCCCCCCCCCCCCCCCACTCCCCCTCTGTTACGCAGGACATGGGCCAGAGTGACCATTGTGCAACTTTCCCAGAAAGCTCGAATACAGGAAACCTTTGTGCAAAATCAGTGGCAGATATCTATATATTCGGCTATATAAAGGGAAGATCGTATAAGTTGTTGTTGGATGCAAGACCGCAGGTATCCATGGCTAGCCAGGGAATATTGTGTGCAGTGAATCTGAGCCCCCCACGCTGTAGATTAAGTAGTGTGCATGTTAACAATGCTCATTCTCTGTTCTACATTGTTGGGTTGCTGAGTGCGATGGAGAAATTTCTAAGTATGTTTGGAAGTTCGTACTTCCATACATGTTAGCTATGATTCCATTCTCTGTCTGGGCTTCCTGATCAAACCTCACGCCAAAGCCGATTTACATCATCATAGAGTAGAACTGGATTGCACATCACTCAGTCCCAATTCTACTGCTGGAAGACCCAAACTGTCGCAAGCAACAACCGAGACATCGGATAAGCCAAGTGAACATGGTTTCTTAGACTCGATTCAGGGGATGCGATATTGAAAGACGCAGGAAAGCTGATGTGGATAAACATAGGAGCTTATCTGCCAATTAATGTTTTATGTGTGGTAGAGACAATGCCACGTGATGAGGAAATGGATCAGGCACAATGTTATGTATGATGTAGTTTATCATATGTGCAGGAGGTTGATGGTATCAGAATGGTACATGTCAGTATAGATGATTTTGGTTCACGGAATGTGAGGTTATCAACAGGTATACTCACAGTTCACTTAGAAATGTCAGAAGATTGATTATATAAGGAATTCGATGTAGAATACTAGAAGCCAGGACAGTCTCTAAATTTTACTGCAGTAAGGGGGGAGACACCCCACATGAAAGGGAATGACAGAGTAACTATGGAGAAGTTACTGGATGAATATGCAGGATTCTTTAACCCATCTTGGCGATTGCCAAATACACCTCTGGTACAGCACAGAATTTTCACAGGGAATAAGTCACTTGCATACAAGAAACCACACCGAGTCCCACATTATTCACAGCCTGTGTTGGAGGAATTTGCTGATGAAGAACTTTGGGATGAAATTATAGAAAAAGTACTAGTCCCTGTTCGGCACTAATAGAAGTTGTGCCAAAAATGTCCTTGGATGGAAAACGCCCTTACAGCTCTGCTGCAATTGCAGGTTTCTAAACCAACGAATGGTCTTAGACAGCTGCCCCATGGCCCACAGGTGGAATCTGGCCCAATGCTGTTATTTCACCACCTTGGATTTATATAGTGGGTTCCACATGCATGCAGGCATATCCAAACGAACAGACACTGTGGCGACCACAGCTGTTATGAAATACATTGACATATTGGCAATTGCGAATACAATCAACCATTAGTTGTAGAACAGAATGACAACCATGAAAAATTATGCATATTCAAAGGTATATTGCATCATAATTGGGTATAACAATGGCTGTGCAATATTGTATTTATCCGCTGACACCAGGCAAACGACATTCAAGTAAAATGTCTTGCCTGTATGACAATATATATAATGGATGCACAAGCACAGGCTGTAGACACATGGTTGACGACATGTGCAAGTTTGAGTCTGACCATGAGTCGTGCACAGATAATCAAATGGCAAAACAACCACTCATGATTAGCAGGAAATCTGTGTTCGAGTCCGGGTCCAGCACAAGTTTTCATTGTCGTTATTCCATTCTACAGCTGATGCTTGTCTAAATTCGCAACTACGAATACATTGAAAGTAATGATTGGTTTACCTACAAGACCACAATAGTATTCTCCAAGGACATTCAGGAACGCATTATGTGTCTGTGAGAAGTGTTTGAACAGTGGCGTGCAGAATGGTCGACCCTCAGTTAACAGAAGTGCCACTACATACCGAAGTATGTCTGCTGTCTAGGCCCAACTGCTGATGAGGATGGTGCATTTACCAGTCAACAACTAGTACAAGCCATCAGATATTTTCCAGTGCCTAGTATGGTAAAGGTAGTACAATCATATCTCAGAATCACCTATTTCTATACAAGATACATCCCGAATTTGGCAGTTGTGACAAGACCTCTCTGAGCACTTCTAAACAAAAACAAGAAAAGAGTACATTTTCGCTTGGCTCTGGATTGTGAGGGATCATTTAAGTAGTTGAGGGAATTATTGAGCACTAGTCCCATCCTCAGTTTTCCTTAGCATCAAAAACAGTAAATCTTGCCTTGTGACTTGAGCAGTCATACCTTATGCTGTGTCCTAAGCTGAGAGGCAGATGGTAAAGAAACCATAGCCTATGCTTCCTTACAACTAATTAAAGCAGAGGGATATTATTCAGTTACACAAAAGGAAATGCTGATGCTAATTTTTGGCATCACATATTTTCGATCTGCATGCAAGACATTTTAAGGTTTATAGTTGCTTCTGGGATTAACGGATCCTACAGTCTGTTTAACCCATTGGGCCTTACAGACAGGCAAATCTGATTTTGAGGCAGTTCATCATCCAGGAAAATCTTACAGCGTTGTGACCATGTTAAAGTCACAGAATACATGCTGCAGACTGAAGTGGAATAGGCATGGAAGACTTGTAAAGAGCTCATGCGATTGCTCCTGATTGTCAGCAGTTCGCGAAACAAGCACAGATCACCTCTGACAGTTTATTTCTTTACAAGCAAGCAGGATGCGTTCGGCGCTTTGTTGTATCAGCTAGTATAGACAAGAAAGTAATTAGGCAATTCTACAATTCCATCTTCGGTGGACATAGCACGAATGAGCCACAGATCACTGCAATGCAGAAATTACTGTGGCCATGGAGAAAACATTTTGAATGTTACATGAGAAATCATCCTCTTTACACACAAAGAGCTGTCTTGACCAGTCAGCAAATTACACTGCAAAGACTGATTGGGGCAGAGACGCCATAACAAATGACTGGAATTGATGTCCTATGTCCATTTGCACAAACATCAGCAGGGAACTAATATGTACTAACCATCATCGATCAATTCTTGCATTCGTTGATCATGAATGCCATACCAAACCAACATGCAGAAGCAGTGAATCCAGCTTTGGTAAACCAATGGTTATTGAAATTTAGCATGCCACAGACGATAACAATTGACCAATAATTGATGAAGGCATGAACATTGTGTCAGAGTTATTGAATCACTTATGTCGACTATTACATACAAAGAAACTCTGCGTGAGTGCCCTTTACCCACAAGCAAACTGCACTATCGATAGAGTCCATAGGGCACTGAGAAAATGCTAAGTTATTAGATAAAAAGTAGGCACGATGATTGAAAAACTCTCCTAGACTTGGTCTAAGGCATGCACAACTCTAAAATCCACAAATCCAAGCTATTTTTTGTCAGAAAATGTCCTCACCTTCCGAACTACGTCAACCTTCTCCAGGTGTTTGGGACTTTACTAACAGATTAGAAATTATCTGGTGTCAGCTGAAGAAACATGAATACGAAGGCTCTAGAAAGACTGGAAAGCACTCACAATAAAAAAAACGAAAGTTGCCTAAAATATCATTTCAAGGAGCGGATAAAGCTGTCTAGTCCTCAAGTTCCAAAGGGACAACTTAAGAAGTTTATTCCGTGGTACCAAGGACCTTATCACGTAGTCGATATGACATCCCCAGTTAATGTTAAAATAAATCTGCTGGCCCCAGTCACAATTGGCTCCTTCCAAAAGGGAAAGAACGAATTAGAGAGAACAACAGGAAGAAAGGTAGAATCAACCCCGTGAATCAGGGTGTACCTGAAATTGTTCCAACATGTCCACATGCATTTAGATCACGAGGTAACCATGGCAGTTGATTTTTAGTATTTGCTCATTAGTTATGAGAGATGTTTGTAAGTGCTTATTCTGGTTATGTCTGTGTTCTTGTTGTTTTTATGACAAAGGCTCACAGGACACATTTGTGTTTAGGTAATTGGTTAGAAGACTTTGTTTGTCAGTAGAACATTAGTGTGTCTAATTTAGTTTAGAATGAAGCAATCGATGCTACATGGTGCAGTAAGCTTTTTGTTTGATAAATATGTGGTTCCTGTAGAAGTAGATAAGCAGACAGGAAATATATTGGCGGTAAATGAGAGTGAATATATGTACATGTGACACACTTTACCAATTCACTTTAAGGTTAAGAATTCTTCATAACAGTTGTCTTATGGATCAGTTTAGTCATTCAGAACGCCGAGGAATTTGAAGAAGTACTATTCTCCACAGGAAAATTACTGTCTCCCACAAAGTGAATACACACTGTACCTGAATCGTGCGAGTATACTCTGTTTCGCTGCGGGGAGCCTGCGCCAGGGAGGGCAGGGAAACCGAATTTTCGCAGAAAGTAGGGTCACCCTGGCTGAACGCAAACTGACAGTTGTCATTGTCACATGCTGCGACCAAAGACACTCCAGCGGAGCCCAGCATACTACTATAGGGGCAGGGATTTCTGATAACAGGTACACGATGCGACATTTCATTCACTACCTGACAATTACCTGCCACTAATATCAGAAACACAAACAATAATTACTCGTTAATTTACCTACCAGAAGGCCCTTCTAGATTTTGTATAAAAAAAATTGACTTAATTAAAAGGTTCGTTAGAACCAACGCTTCAGGCTACCCTAGACCAGATGATAGCAGCACATAATGGTCGTGTGACAATGAAACGTCTGCTCGATCACATGAGGACAGACACATAAATGTAGAGCTAGTGCATCAGCAGCTTGCATACTACTAACAGTAATAAGTATAGTGTACTGCCACCTCAGCTGTAGAGTTCCCCAAAGCCCGCCCCTCCAACTCCTCCATACTAGTCGTATCGTCAACATAGACCCACACTCAGTGAGTATATGTAGTAGTGGAAAGAAAATTAGGGATTTAGAGACTCACGTGTGAGCTACTTGCTAGCGTGGTCAGTAAGGAAAACAAGTGTGAACGGCGCTAGATATAAAGTAATAACGTGAGTAAAAGCGGAAATGTGAGATGTATATAACTGTACGTAAACCATGGTGCGTGTTTGAGCCAAAATCTGGGACTGGATTTTTTTTCTTTAGGGAGGAGGGATTTCAGTGGAATAAAGCTACAACAAAACTTGGAGCAGAAGAGGAAGCTCAGAACAGTATTGAGGCCACAGCCAGACGCAGGCACTGGTCACTGAACTGTGTGACCAACCCCTGTGTCACATGTACCAGAACCACCGCACCAGGCACCACCCCTGTTAACACAACAAAGTCAGCAGAGGTGCCATTTCCGCAATCGATACTGTGGCTGCAGCAACATGACTGAGCAAACTGCCACATCTCAGTCGTTGTACCCACTTCAAACTTTTCCCTGTGACCAATCATTACATCTCTTCTGTATCTGTCACCACTGACAGTTTTGATTTAACCACTGATCATGTCTGTGTTGAAAATCTGGATTTAAACTCTCAGGTCCAGCCTGTCAATGTCCTTCACAGCTGGGCTGTCCAATGGTGCACAGTCGCCACCATATCTATGACGCTGCCTCCTCCACGCCGTCAACCCTACGGCTACTGGCTGAGGGCTCAGCCCTAGCACACGGACTCCGTCCTACCGCCAAACCTCCAGCCGGCCTCATGCCATCACCGTCCGCCGCCGAGCAGTGTCAGCGGAGTCACTCGCTACTCTCTATGAGGAACGACAGCATCGGCATATTCTTACCAGCTCACTTGGGTCCGAGGATCATCTCCCATCGTCAGCAGTCTGTTTCAAAAGCGCGGAACTATGCCTGATCAAGGTCGTCAATAAAGTGTTCTAACAACAGACTGCTTCATTCATTGCCTGTTCCTCCACCCAAATCCAGCAGAGAGCCGCCTGCCCAGGCCTTACATCAACAACACCATTAGAATTTTCATTGTAGTTAATGATGTACGCTACGGTACATTTGATTTTCTTTCTCTTGTTTTATCAGATTTCCCCATCGTGCCTTGTGATCTGAACTTGTTTCGCTTAGGTTGACCCTTGATTTATGCGACTCTTTTTATCGGTAATCTACCGATGAACTATTGACTTCGAATGTCTATATTTGTCGAATTACTGGTCTTCATAAGATCGCTTACTGACCCATCAGCTTAGCTTATAAGCTACGCAAGTTATGTTTTTGTGTGGCGACTTCATCTGTCTAACTAAATCCCCGCTACTGCGTACAAGGCAACAAATTTTGCGCACACTTTCGTTGCTTCTTACAGATGCATCACGTCTGTGTCATATAACTCGGCAAACGGTGAATTTGTAATATAGCTATACAGGGTGAGCATCAGTAAAACCGACAATGAAATGTTCTTCCAACACGTGTCTGGAAGTGCATGGTTGCCATGGTAGGTGGCACTGACGAATGGCAGTTCCTCTGACCACGTGCTGCGTGTTCTTTGTGTGTTGCAGGCTGTGTGACTGACGCAACGTACTGCAAGCAGCAGAATGGCCCGGTATTCATGTGGGGAACAAAAATTACCCTCGCAGACATCAACCACGTCACACAAAATTTCAAGCTTTTTTTGGACGTTTGTTAGATCAAGGGTCCTTTAAGACAGAGAATGTGCAGTGAAGCGGTGAACTGTGCGTACAGAAGATTTGGAGGATCGGGTTCTACAGGATATTGAAACGAACCCTAGTACAGATTCCTGGCAAGGGCCCGGCAACATGTACGATTATGTGCATCCTGCGTAACAACCGCTACTGTCGCTATTGCCTGTAATACCATAGACGCCACTTTGAACATATGTTATGATGTGAAAGAGATGCAGCTCTGTACTGTGTTCTGGGAAGATTTGTTGTCATTGCACGCACACCGTTCATTTCCGGACACATTTTCGTAGAACTTTTTTCTTCCATTTCCAGTCGGGAAGCCGTCCCTGCAGTTGCTCGGTTTCATTAATCTTCACCCTGTATACATTATACTGAGAAAACTCTTAATATGTGCTCTGTTAAAAAATTATTGAAATATGTTTTATTAAAACGTGTCCATAGCAAATGAACAGTTACCCAAGGGAGTAGCTTATACACTACTGACCATTAAAATTGCTTAACCAAGAAAAAATGCAGATGATAAACGGGTATTCATTGGGCAAATATATTATAATAGAACTGACACGTGATTACATTTTCACGCGATTTGGGTGCATAGATCCTGAGAAATTACCCAGAACAACCACCTCTGCCCGTAATTACGGCCTTGATACGCCTGGACATTAAGTGAAACAGAGCTTAGATGGCGTGCACAGGTACAGCTGCCCATGCAGCTTCAACACGATACCACAGTTCATCAAGAATAGTGACTGGCGTATTGTGACGAGCCAGTTCCTCGGCCACCATTGTCCAGACGTTTTCAATTGGTGAGACATCTGGAGAATGTGCTGGCCAGGGCAATAGTCGAACATTTTCTGTATCCAGAAAGGCCCGTACAGGACCAGAGACATGCGGTTGTGCATTATCCTGTTGTAATGTAGGATTTCGCTGGCATCGAATGAAGGGTAGAGCCACGGGTCGCAACACATCTGAAATGTAACGTCCACTGTTCAAAGTGCCGTCAATGCGAACAAGAGGTGACCGAGACGTGTAACCAATGGCACCCCATATCATCATGCCGTGTGATACGCAGTATGACGAATACACGCTTCCAATGTGCGTTCACCGTGATGTCGCCATCATGATGTTGTAAAGAGAACGTGGGTTCATCCGAAAAAATGACGTTTTGCCATTCGTGCACCCAGGTTCGTCGTTGAGTACACCATCGCAGGCGTTCCTGTCTGTGATGCAGCGTCAAGGGTAACCGCAGCCATGGTCTCCGAGCTGATAGTCCATGCTGCTGCAAACGTTGTGGAACTATTCGTGCAGATGCTTGTTGTCTTGCAAACGTCCCCATCTGTTGACTCAGCGATCGAGACGTGGCTGCACGATCCGTTACAGCCATGCGGATAAGATGCCGGTCATCTCGACTGATAGTGATACGAGGCCGTTGGGATCCAGCGCGGCGTTCCGAATTACCCTCCTGAACCCACCGATTCCATATTCTGCTAACAGTTATTGGATCTCGACCAACGCGAGCGGCAATGTCGCGATACGACAAACCGCAATCGCGACAGGCTACAATCCGACATTTATCAGAGTAGGAAACTTGATGGTACGCATTTCTCCTCATTACACGAGGCATAACAAGAGCGTTTCACAAGGCAACGGCGGTCAACTGCTGTTTGTGTATGAGAAATCGGTTGGAAACTTTCCTCATGTCAGCACGTTGTAGATGTCGGCACCGGCGCCAACCTTGTGTGAATGCTCTGAAAAGCTAATCATTTGCATATCACAGCATCTCCTTCCTGTCTCTTAAATTTCGCGTCTGTAGCACGTCATCTTCGTGGTGTAGCAATTTTAATGGCCAGTGGTGTACAATGTATACAGGGAGATCCTGAGGTACATTCAGTATCAGCTTATTTTCCGTACTGGTGCGACTGAACCACGACCAGTATTCTATGGTATGTAAATTACCAACGCTGTCCGAAACAGGTTATTTCGTTAGACATAAGTATGACTGAGCCAAATGATTAAATTATTCTGAAAACAACTTTTCCCTGTCGTCTCCAGTTGGACAGAAACGTCATTGTTTCCTCAAATACATTTGCCCTATGTGCCAAAATTGGACCCGGTTAGTGGGTGATCATACAGCTGTTTTATTATGTTAATTTCAGGCAAACGGTTCGTTGGGCTCTACTCGATTCTCCACCCTGTGCTCCTCGTTCGGGATCCTGAACTTATTCGCCAGATTCTGATAAAAGACTTCGGATCATTTCACGAGCGAGGTCTTTACTTAGACTACGAGGAGCCGCTCTACAGGCAGCTGTTCTTCCTACCGTCTTCTGAATGGCGCCATCGCAGGGTCAAACTGACGCCCGCATTCACCTCTGGCAAACTGAAAGGGATGTTCCAGGTGAGCTGAATAACAGCATTGTACTGCACAGCTACGTACTTACATAGGTTTTTAAGTTGCTTTTTAGTGTCCGTGTGTCTGCGTGTATGTGCTGTGTGTGTGTGTGTGTGTGTGTGTGTGTGAGAGAGAGAGAGAGAGAGAGAGAGAGAGAGAGAGAGAGACAGACAGACAGAGAGAGAGAGAGAGAGAGAGAGAGAGAGAGAGAAGAGAGGGAGTGAGAGAGCAAAAGCGAAAGCGAGAGCGGGAGAATATATATATATATATATATATATATATATATATATATATATATATCGCGGCATGAACAAATGAATTTTTTCATCGTATCATATTATTAAATATAGTAGAAAATCTGTATTGATGTGTGTCTGATCGTTTATCACATGTTTGTTCTGAGAAATATCAATCTGAATATGACAGTTTTCCTATTTTGGTTAATGGCATTTGTTGTGGTTGTTTGTTCTGATTATTTTCGTAATCTACAAGGATTCCTGTTGGACGAACATCCGCAACTGAGCATTATAATAGAGGTCGAAAATACCGCTTCAGTTGTAAATTTCTTTTATCATCACGATCTATCATAGGTAGTAAAACCGCACCAAGTACACGTCCACAGCGGCGCTCGGGGACCACAGCACAGTTGCGACACCTGAGGATGGGCTTATGAGAGCGCGAAACCGGTCGTGATAATAAAAGAAATTTACAACTGAAGCGGTATTTTCAACCTCTAGTATTTTCATTATCATCTTGTTCCATGTTTGTAGGATGGTAGTCGTGGTATTTTAAGTGCTCTGAAAATCTAGAATGGTTTGTTTGCACAGTTTTACATGTATTCCTTGGTATGTTTGCCACTCTGTGTGTTAATTTACACTGAGGTACCAGAAGTCATGGGATAGCGATGTGCACATATACAGATTGCGGTACTATCACGTACACAAGATATCGAAGGGCACTGCGTTGGCGCTGCTGTCATTTCTTCTCAAGTGATTCATGTTGAAATGTTCACACTTGATTATGGCCGCACGGAGGGATTTAGTAGACTTTGAACGCGGAATGGTAGTTGGAGCTTCTAACAGTACCACCACTTGCAAAGTAGGTTAGAAATCACATTAATAATGTTGCTCACGCAGCATATGTTCGCTTTATCGGGCAACAGAAAAGTTATTGACTGTTGATGGTATCGTCAGAATGGAAATAATGAAGTCACTGTAAAAAAGTCATTAATTTTGGCACTTATCTTGAACGGATTCCCACGTAGATTTCGTCGAAGTTGTTATGGCTCATCTTACTGATTCTAGGGTGATTCCACTTTGACTGATAGAAGGTCCAGATATGTATTTTAGCAATATTTGAAGACCTAACAAATGCGTTTTTCAGGAAATTCTTAGTGATCAAACAACCCAGATCAGAACAATGGTATGGTAGAAATAATTTTTGACTTGGAGTTCACGATCCACATTTTTATTAAACTTCTTGTAAATTCACATATACTTCTTCTTAATTGTCACATCATCAAGAAAACAGTTTTGTATCAATCTCCATATATTTAATTTCCACTTTAACCAAACACAAGACATGACTGTTCTTTTACAAAGTGAAACAAAGACTGCTCTGTGCGCATTCGCTCCAAAACGGTAACAAGTAAGCCAAAGATTATTACAGTCTCACAGAAATGAATACACACAAGAACCATATCACTGTAATATATCGATACATCTGAGTACTTATACACTAATAAAACCAAATGTGAATATTGTCACAAAAATACGTCTGTTACTTCGCAGAAAAGTAGTACGATATTACTGGTATCGAGAACTGGGGTTGGAGTGCCGTAAAGGTCACGTAAATAAAGAACATTACAAGCTACACGCATGGGACGTTCCATTTCCGAAGTCGTTACGGATTTCAGTAGTCCGAGATCCACAGTATCAAGAGTGTTCCGAGAAGACCATATTTCAGTCATTACAACTCGCCGCGAACAACGCAGTGCCCGAAGACCTTCACTATCGACTGAGAGCCGCAGCGTTTCCGTACAGCTGTCAGTGCTAACAGACGGTAGGGTTCGAGTATGACGCAGACCCCCTGAAGCCATGAACCCAACTCGTCAAAAAGGCACTAAGCAAGCTAGTGGTGGCTTCATAATGGAATGGGCTGTGTTTGCATGGAATGGACTGCGTCCTCTGGTCCAACTGAACCGACTGAGACACTAAATGGTTATGTTCGGATACTTGGAGACCATTTGCAGCCATTCTTGGACCTCATATTCCCAAAAAACGATGGAATTTTCATGTCATCGCACCACATTGCTCGCGATTGGTTTGAAAAACATTCTGTACAGTACGAGCGAATGATTCTACCACTCAGATCGCCCGATAGGAACCCCATGGAGCATTTGTGGGACATAATTGAGAGGTTAGTTTGTGCAGAAAATCCTCCAGCGGCTACTATCCCGCAATTCCGGACGGCTATAGATGCAGCATAGCTCCGTATTTCTGCATGGGACTTCTAACGGCTTCTTGAGTTCGTACCATGTCGAGTTACTCCACTATGCGGGAAAAAGTAGGTCCGACGCAGTACTTGGAGGTATCCCATGACTTCGGTACTCTCACTGTAAAAACGGATAGTCTGCCTCTGTTGGTGACGAGCTTGAAATGCAGATCATACACGTTTTGGTTTAGGATCACTCAACAACAGAAAAGCATTTTATACCCTCCAAAGCGATAAGTGGTATCTGACGCTTTCGACACAGTGCAAGGAAGCGCGGCACCGCCACGGAAGCCGTTGCCATGTGTCAGCAAGCGGACCCCTCACAGTTTTGATGATGCGGCTTTCAAATGCACAATGGCAGACAGTTTGCCAAGAAATTTGTCCCATAAATGTTATTCGAATTAACTGTTATTACCGATGTCTAATAAAGTAAAATACATTGTAACTCTGGTACCTTTACGCTCAAGACTTCAGCATTCAGACGAAAGATGCTATGAAAATATAGACAACGAGCGTTTTCTACGGCGAGACGTTGTATTTAGACAGCCTGCTGTTTACTGCTTGAAAATGGGCTTATACGTAGCATAACGGCTCTAACAGAAGAAAAGAGTTGCTCCATGCACTGCTGCAGCCTACATTGTTGCCAATTTGTGCAAATTGCCGGAATTCAAGAATTATCAGTATGGCCATGTTAATTGCCCAATGTCACGATTGGCGCCGTCAAAGAGTGCACATATTCCAGGCCATTGAAAATGCATTACAAACAGTAAAGGCGAAACGCGTATGGCACACAAATTGTGTTACATTCAGCTGTGTTCCAAAGAATAGTTGTAAACATTCCATAATATTATACGCAACTTAACACGAGAGGACTATAAAAGTTGTGGATAAATGGAAGTCGAGTGATTGTTAATTTGGTGGATGAGTCTGGGTCTATGGAACCATCATCACAACTTTGCATGTTGTTCGTTGCAGTGTAAACCCATACTTTCATTGAAAGTCATAAACTGAGATACTGTTTGTAAGTGTGTGAGAAAGACGTTTCTTTTTTCACTTTCCTAATTCGAAATGCTTAAGGAGGAGATAAGTACATTCTTGGCAATACAAGTTCAAATATTTGCGCGCTCCATCGTCGTCCATCATATAATTACTCACCTTGACTTGGTAATAGCACACTTGTAGTCTTTCTTTATTCGACTGCTTATTTAAGCACTTTATAGATCGCTGAAACATTTCTGCCTTTGTAGGATTGGCTTCAAATTTAGCATAATTTCTTCGTCTTTTGCGACACAAAAATGTGCCTCTTACCATTCAAGACATCTAGAATTACTTCTGTACCTGTAGCTTGAAATATTTATCATTTTATATGATGATGCATTTAATATTATGTGCCAATGGTGAATTAGTCAAGGAGTAATTACACACAAATATAATGAACGTTCCATGATTGAATATGAAAATTTTATTTATCAACTTCAGGATTTTATGGACGTTGAATTTAACTAGGACAGCTATCTCCAATAAATCACAACTAATCGTGTTTATTGAGGACAGACATGAGAAGTGTTCCGGAAACAAATAACTACCGATAGTCGCGTAGAACAAGCAAGACGGCCTATAACGAGTATAATCTCAGGGCACTAGACCAGGATATTTGTGGTCTGTCAGTGTATCGTTCCCTTTCTTTTCGATCGTTCTCGATAATAACCAAGTACACCACTGTGTAAAGACGGAGTTGTGTGTGTTTGCAAGCAATGATTCAGAACAGCGGAGATTACGGGATCAGACGATCGACAAAGAAATATTCGCAGTTTGAACTGAGAACCATTTTACAGCCAAAACAGAAACCAAGTGGTTGTCAGTCAAGTCGAGAATCCAAGAGCAGTGTCTGCAGTGTAAATAAGAGCTGAGTCATATACAGATGTATGAATGTCACCTACTGATGGCTCCCTAAAATAACATTTTAACATTCATGTTTGTATATTCCAGATTCCTGGAATTTTTCCCAGTGACTGCTTATTGATTACGTTTGTCTGGTAGATGTGCAGGGTTTTATATCCTATTCAGAAGATCTGTTTACGTAGTATGTTTGCCACTCTGTTTCTTTTCTTTGTGGGAAGGACTTATGGGACCAAACTGCTGAGGTCCTTACGCACTACTTAATCTAACTTAAACTAATTTACGCTAAGGACAACACACACACACACACACACGTGCCCGGGGGAAGACTCTAACCTCCGACGGGGGGAGCCGCGCGGACCATGTCAAGACACCTGAGACAACGCGGCTACGCAGCACGGCTGCCACTCTGTGTGTTGATTCACACTGAGGTGACAGAAGTCATGGGATAGCGATATGTTCATATACAGATGGCGGTAGTATCGCGTACACAAGTTATCAAACGAGAGTAAATCTGCGGAGATGTCATTTGTAGTCAAGTGATCCATGTTAAAAGTTTTCAGACGTAATTATGGTCGCACGACGGGAACTAGCAGACTTGGAACGCGGAAAGGTATTTGAAGCTATACGCATGAATAATTACATTTCCGAAGTCGTTAGGGATTTAAATAGTCCGAGATCCACAGTGTTTCCGCGCGGGATTAGCCGAGCTGTCTAGGTCGCTGCTGTCATGGGCTGTGCGGCTGGTCCCGGTGGAGGTTCGAGTCCTCCCTCGGGCATGGGTCTGTGTGTTTGTCCTTAGGATAATTTAGGTTAAGTAGTGTGTAAGCTTAGGGATTGATGACCTTAGCAGTTAAGTCCCTTAAGATTTCACAGACATTTGAACACTTTTTTTCCACAGTGTCAAGGATGTGCCGAGAATACAAAATTTCAGGCATTACTACTCGTCACGAACAACACAGTGCCCGACGACGTTCACTATCGACCAAGAGCCGCGGCGTTTCCGTCGTACAGCTGTCAGTGCTAACAGACAAGCAGCTCTGCGTGAAATATCCACAGAAATCAATGTCGGACGTACGATTAACGCTTTCTTTAGGACAGTGGGGCGAAATCTGACGTTCTGCACGGAGCACTGGGCAGCCTCCACAATGTGGCCATCGCGTCACACGTCCTGTTTACTGCTAGAGGTCTGAGCAAGTAAGAGAAATGATATCTGCATCTTGTCCGCATGTCTTTTTATTCGGATTCATATCTATGTGTATGAAAATACTGTAAACCACTTTAACCTAAAAGCTACGCTGCAACCTGACACTAGCTTGGCCCTTGGTTTTAACTTTCATCTGCTAAAGTTAGGCCTCGTAGCTTGGATCCCATAGTCAGATAAGGTAGAGGCCGACTATGACCACATTTTAACACAGCACAACATAGTCTTTTGATATTCTTGTGGCGTTTCTTTAGTTACAAGGCACAGGAATAGGCTGTGGTGTCAGTCAAAACAAACGACAAGGCACAGCTTCACACCGGGAGAATGCACCACTGCATATCGATTTCTCACCACCCCCTACCACCCGTCCCTCAATAGCCCACCCTAATACCGACACCAGGAGAAACGAGTAGAAGAAATAAAAACTTTGAGGTTCGCCGATGAAATGGCTCAAATGGATCTGAGCACTATGGGACTTAACTTCTGAGGTCATCAGTCCCCTAGAACTTAGAACTACTGAAACCTAACTAACCTACAGACATCACACACATCCATGCCCGAGGAAGGTCGCGCGGTTCCAGACTAAAGCGCCTAGAACCGCTCGGCCACTTCGGCCGGCTTCGCCGTTGACATTGTAATTGTGTCAGAGACAGAGAAGGACTTGGAAGAGCAGTTGAACGGAATAGACAGTGTCCTGAAAGGAGGATATAAGATGAACACCAACAAAAACAAAACGAGGATAATGGAATCTAGTCGAATTAAATCAGGTGATGCTGAGGGAATTAGATTAGGAAATGAGACACTTAAAGTAGCAAAGGAGTTTTGCTATTTGGGGAGAAAATAACTGATGATGGTCGAATTAGAGAGGATATATAAAATGTAGACTGGCAATGGCAAGGAAAGCGTTTCTGAAGAAATTTGTTAACATCGAGTGTAGATTTAAGTGTCAAGAAGTCGTTTCTGAAAGTATTTCTATGGAGTTTAGCCATGTACGGAAGTGAAACGTGGACGATAAATAGTTTGGACAAGAAGAGAATAGAAGCTTTCAATATGTGGTGCTACAGAAGAGTGCTGAAGATTAGACTGAGGCATCAAGAGATCACCAATTTAATATTGGAGGCCAGCGTGGAGGGTAAAAATTGTAGAGGGTGACCAAGAGATGAATACATTAAGCATGTAGGTTGCAGTAGGTACTGGGAGATGAAGAAGCTTGCACAGGATAGAGTAGCATGGAGAGCTGCATCAAACCAGTCTCAGGACTGAAGACCACAACATCAACAGGGTGAGTTACAAAGGACCTTACAACTTTAGATAGATATTTATTGGAATAACTTACAGAATCGGTAGATGTGTAATTTTGTAGCAAAAACAGCATCAATTTTCACATTTTGATTTGGTGTGACTACCATTGTGACGTGATAAGCATCCCACCAGTAATTAGTTTCTTCCCACACTCATTGTAGAAAATCTGACCTAACTTGTGCAACGGCAGTGTAGATTCGATTTTACAGTTCGGCTTAATTGTTTGCTAGGGGAGGAACATTCACACCGTCTTTAATGAACAGTTGTTGCAGAGTTTTCCTTTCATGAAACCAAAACGTACAGCAAGCACGCTTCGTACCAGTGAAAGTATCCATTTTAACAGTGCACTATACTGACGCTCCTGGCAACGGAATGGGGTGACGCAAATTGGAGATGGTTTACTACAAAATGACGCATCTACAGATTCTGTAAGATATCTCAATAAATTTCTATATTATTCCGAAGTCGTAATGTCCTCAGTATTTTTGAAACTTATGTGTGTGGAACGCACACCAAATACGACTAAAAGGGGATATTGAATGTTAAGGACGAAAGGCTGCATGAATTTCCGAAGATTTTTTTTACTCACAGATATGTTGAAAAACCCCGAATTACCAGACTCTTGAAGATAGACGAAAATTATCCCGCGGAGGTTCGAGTCGCCCTCGGGCATGGGTGTGTGTGTTTGTTCTTAGGATGATTTACGTTACGTAGTGTGTAAGCTTAAGGACTGATGACCTTAGCAGTTAAGTCCCATAAGATTTCACACACATTTGAACATTTATCCCGTGGAAGCCTAATTCAAAAATTTCAGGAATCAATATTAAGAATCTAAAGATATCTTTCATCCCTCCCACGCTTCACTTCTTTAGGGAGCTTCAGGAGAGGTCTCGGTGAAGACAACGTCAGACTAATGAGGCATTTAACCGTAGCAATACCATAGCGTTCATTTCCAAGACAGGTATACTTAATGGACAGCCAAAAAACAATTGTTATATTAACATCATCATTTTTAAAGAGGTAATGACGTTTAATTAGCAGCCAGAACCTGGAAACACCTTTCAGCACACTCTTAGAAATATGACCGAGCGGGGGAGGCGCTGTGGTCAGCACACTGGACTCGCATTCGGGAAGACGACGGTTCAGACCCACGTCAACCATCCAGATTTAGGTTTTCCGTGATTTCCTTGTATCGCTCGACGCAGATGCCGGTATGGTTCCTTTGCAAACGGCACGGACGATTTCCTTCGGCATTTTTCCCTAATCCGACCTTGTGCTCCGTGTCCAATGACCACGCTGTCGACGGGTGGCTAAACTGTAACCTCCCTCCCTCCCCCTTTGAATATTAACGCTCTTTCAATAACGTGTACTTTCTACTTTTTTACCAACACATTGTAGTTGACTTTTACTCTCAAAATACTTTTTAAAGAGGTATTTAATGGCCCATGACCCTGGTAACATTAAATACGACATTCATTGGAGAAAGTGACATCCGCTACTGAGATTTAAGGGGCTCCGGAACGCCCTATACTTGCAATGTGAAAATAACGCTTATAAATTACATCTTTCCTCACAAAGTATTTGAGGTAGGAAGTTGAACTTTTTACAGATTATTTATTGGAATATGGGCTACAACTTAACACAGGGATTTTACAAAATTTTAGTTCAGTTATTAAAGATGATTTTTTTTTCAATTGTAATGAAAATTCACAACATTTTTTTGCAATTTTTTATTTATATATTCAAAAATATACAGTTTTTTGGAAAAAGGCTGTGTTAAATTATGCAGAAGGTACTGTGTAACATTTACTGAACGTTTGAAACAAATATGTTTGGAAGATCCTTAGAAAACATGTAATTAGTATGAGAAAATAAAAGTTTTTGGAATCGAGCGACAAAGATTGGATTAACTTTTTAGTGCATTCCAGGTCCATAGGATGGATTATCTTCATCCTCTGCAAACCCCTCCTCCAGCTTCCTCTTGTTCCTCCTCCTGTTTACTCTTGCTTGTATTTCTAGACTCTTTACAGCCCTGTCTGCAGCCCGAAGGCGTTCCTTGTCTAAAGCAAGCATCGCTCGTTGTTGTGTTCGTAGATTTTGCTACCATTTTCTTCAGTTGCAGTTACTGCAACACTGTTCCAAAAGGTGGTCATGTATGAACAATTATCACATTTCAGTTGTATTTCACTAGCATGTCCTACGTGCTTTATTAGGGAGAGTTCCAGACCAACTTCACTACAATGAATACATATTACACAGCTTGAAAAAATTCCTTTGAGAACCGACATATCAAATATTTCATTCACATCCGATTCGCCCATAAAACATTCATAGTTTTCACTCATTGAACCAAGCTTCTTCTGTGAAGTATTTTCTTTCCCACTTTGACTGCTATGGGCAGGTGTACTTGAGAGGTTAGGTTCACTCACTTGGTTATCGTCTTTATTGTTTACAGTAATAACACATACCTTTGGCTTTCCAACATTTCTCCATTTCTTAAAAGCCTTCAGAGGATTTCTAATAACTTTACTTTTACTCATTATTATACTTCAACAAAACAGAGACTCAAGAAACAGAATTAATTACGAATATTTTCGAGATAACGACAGAGTAAATAAACATGAAACAATCGACAACCACACCAGCGATATATATTGAACCATCACAGGTTCGCCACAACACATACTTTATCTCACTTCAATAAAATGTACCTGATGAACACGGACGTTAATAATAACACCATTTGAGAGCAGTTTAACAGCGCCACAGTGGGTCACGCCCATGTAGAACACATTTCAAAAAAAAATTAAAAATAGTTGTAGTCTTCGGAATTGAATAAATTATATATCTATTAAAAGTTAATAGTCTACAGATTCAGAAAACGCAAAAAAGTAAAAATTGAACTTTTCATGATTTTGAGCCTTTCTGGAGCCCCTTAAATTTTTGGATATAGTTTAATGGATAAATTAAAAACAAATACGGAATCTGGTAGAAGAATTCATTAGAAAGGATAAATATTTTTTCCAAATTTTAAAATATAAAGTAACTGACTAGATTATAATACTTTCAAATGATCGGGATAAAGCTCCCCTCCCCCGCCCCCAACTTGGTACTTCGATGGTTAAGTAGTCGCCCTTCAATCGGTCCACACACGATTTGAACAGGAAGAGACGCTGACTTGTGATACCACGTTAAGTACCTTCTGCGTGCACTTCACGATAATTTGCTGAGTACATGTGTCGGTGTAAATATACACGCCCATTTGAACTAACAATTTTTCGTTCAGCGAGTGAATGGCCTGAATGCGTAGGTTGCAGTATATGAAAGTTGCATCCAGAATTTCTGACTAGACGATTCTGGTTTAATTTTCTTCGGGATAGTCGAGGGAAATGCGTGTTTTTTGACGAGATTAGGGTTTATCATCCATGGAGACTTTAAAATGCTCCCAGCAATGAGGTCAGCTCTCGAAGTCACCCGATAAGGATTCCAGTTCAAGTAAAGGCACTTATCATTAACAGAGCCTGAGACTACAAACGGGTGCGTGTTCTTGACCGCTGTCTCTGTAACGGATACGGATCACTCACTATCAAGCACTTTCGCAGTCCTCTGAGCAATAAGCTCGGCCTTGCTGAGTACGAGTTTATACATGTAGGTCACGAGTAGCATTATCTGTACTCAACAGAAGGGCTAACGTCTCTTCGAAGCTACTCTTACAATATTCTATTTCCTCAAGTTGCTTGTCATCATTAAAGTAATTAATTATAGTTGTTAACAGCGTGATATTCGACTTCTTCCGCCCTCTGATTCTTTTAAAATTGTGCAGCGTCATCTCGTCTGCCGTATTTCTTGTCGCTGTGCACTTTACATAATATGTGTAACACGGAAGTAAACACTGCGCTGCGAATTCCTCCGCGATTGTCGTTACCACATTGGAGTCCTCTTCTCGCGTAACTTACTGTTAACCATGTTCTATCGAGTACAGTCGCGTACATCTAGACCTAAACCTAGATCTTCATTCCACAAGCTACCCGACGGTGGATAGCAGAGGATGCTTCTGCTATCGCTATGTGATCCCGCATTCCCTGTTCCAGTGGCGTGTGGGGGAGTATGATTATCGGTAAACATATGTATTGGCTCTCATTTCTCGAATTTTCTTGTCGTTTCGCGAGATATATGTGAGAGGAAGAAGTACGTTGTCCGACTCTTCCGCGAAAGAACTCTCACGAGATTTCAACAGAAAACCTTTCCGTCACTTGCAACGCCTCTCTTGTAGCGTGTGCCACAGAAGTTTGTTCAGCGTCTCTGTAACGCTCTCGCGCCGACTAAACGATCCCGTGAAGAAACGCGCAGCTCTTCGTTAGATTTTGTCAACCTCTTCTATTACTCTAACCTGTTAAGGGTCGCAGACTGACGAGAATCTGTCAATCATGTGTTTTGTAAGCCACTTATCTCGTGGATTAATTACGTTTCCTTAAGATTTTTGTATGAATCTCAGTCTGAAATCTGCTTTCCATTTTATGTTTTATATGCTCATTACACTTAAGATCACTTCAGATTATTACTCCTAGTTATTTTACGGTAGCTGGTGTTTCCATTAATTTGTCACTAATAGTGCAATTGTTCACTAACAAATTTTGTCTGCTGCGTATGCGCTATATATCAGATTTATTTAGGTTCAGGGCCTACTGAGACTTCCTGTGCCATTCATATGCTTCCAAATCTCCCTCGTACTCCTTCTCTTATTATTATTTTTACAAAATTATGAACTGTCCGTCCGGTCACTGAAGTGTGTGTTCTCCTTCTGTAGTCTTGGCAATTCTCATACAACACATTGGTTATAAAACACGAATCTACGAATTGTCTAGTAAGAATATATTACTAATATATTACCGTATCAAGCAAATGTGAGAACTATGTTACAACAAAGGAATTCAAGAATCAAAACTGAACCCAAGAGTCATAACATGTGGTCTTGTGTAAAACAAATAGGAGGTACATTCGTCTGGAGGTCCCTCCTTACACCTCGCTGTTGCAAACGGACGTTACACCACGACACAGACACAAATTTGAATACACCGAACAGAACCGTTGATGACAGGGGGAGAAAAAAAAGGGGCACAAAGGAGACTTGAACACGGATCTCCCCCCTTCGCAGTCCGACACTGCGACCACATAACCACGACATGCTGGCTGAGCACAGATGGACGAAGTTACAAATCTTGGGCTTGGACCCTCCATTATTTCCATTTTGCTTCTTTTTTCACAGTTGGTACACCTTCTCCCTCTTTTCGTGCTTGATCTACTTTCAGTTTTTGGCTGGCTATCCACCGGGTCATTTTATCACTAAATCTGAGGGGAGGGATGGGCGGGAGGGGGGTGCGCTGTGGAATTAACCTGCTAGAGCCAACCGCAACGCCTGCCAACAGCCTCATATACATTTTCTTTTCTTCTTCTTTTCCTGGTTCTTCCGCTTCTTTAGGGCCAGCAACATAATATATGTCAGATAACGACATGATTTGTTCAAAGAAACACCAGAATAACTGCTTATAATATTTAATCTTTATTAACGACAGAGTGTTTCGACATTTTCCGCCATTGTCAAGTACGTCTAGAATATTTGCATGCCACGCGAGCGGCCCAGGTTCGTTTCCCAGCCGACACAATACATCACAAAATTCTAGACGTACTTGACAATGGTGATAAATGCCGAAACACTCAGTCGTTAACAAAGATTAATTATTATAAGCTGGTAATCTAGTGCAACTTTCCAACTAGCCACATGGAGCTTCGGCACTGTGCTATACACCATTTACATACACTCCTGGAAATGGAAAAAAGAACACATTGACACCGGTGTGTCAGACCCACCATACTTGCTCCGGACACTGCGAGAGGGCTGTACAAGCAATGATCACACGCACGGCACAGCGGACACACCAGGAACCGCGGTGTTGGCCGGCGAATGGCGCTAGCTGCGCAGCATTTGTGCACCGCCGCCGTCAGTGTCAGCCAGTTTGCCGTGGCATACGGAGCTCCATCGCAGTCTTTAACACTGGTAGCATGACGCGACAGCGTGGACGTGAACCGTATGTGCAGTTGACGGACTTTGAGCGAGGGGGTATAGTGGGCATGCGGGAGGCCGGGTGGACGTACCGCCGAATTGCTCAACACGTGGGGCGTGAGGTCTCCACAGTACATCGATGTTGTCGCCAGTGGTCGGCGGAAGGTGCACGTGCCTGTCGACCTGGGACCGGACCGCAGCGACGCACGGATGCACGCCAAGACCGTAGGATCCTACGCAGTGCCGTAGGGGACCGCACCGCCACTTCCCAGCAAATTAGGGACACTCTACGATCGGCTCCATGGGAGAATAGCAGCCTGCATTGCTGCGAAAGGTGGATATACACTGTACTAGTGCCGACATTGTGCATGCTCTGTTGCCTGTGTCTATGTGCCTGTGGGTCTGTCAGTGTGATCATGTGATGTATCTGACCCCAGGAATGTGTCAATAAAGTTTCCCCTTCCTGGGACAATGAATTCACGGTGTTCTTATTTCAATTTCCAGGAGTGTATACGTTATAAACGGTAACTGGTCTGTCACACAAGCTTGAGGTACTCTTGAACTTATCTTTAGATCTGTCGGTTTTGTTCCGTTAAGAACGACGTGTCGAGTTCTGCCTGCAAGTGTCTTGAATCCGGTCACAAATTCCGTCCGATAATAAGCTCGCACTTTTTCCACTAAATGACAGCGAAGGACTGTATCAAATGTCTTCCTGAAGTCAGGGGACACGGCATCAGTCTGAGCGCCGATGTCTACATCGCTATGGACGTAACGGAGGAAGAGCGAGCTGAGTTACACAGGATCTCTGCTTACAGAATCCAAATTGATTTTTATAAACTAGGTTTCATAATGCGTGAGCATAAAACATGTAAGAACTATTACATTCGTTTGTCAACAGTCTCTGGTAAACTCTGGTGTCATTGCTGAAATGTACCGTAACGACGGCAACGGATTTTTTTTTTTTTTTTTTTTTTCTAAAACCGTCTTCAAGATATTAAGCACTGTCTTGTTCTTGCTGCTTCTTAAAGTTATCTGCGCCTATATTTCAGGAAACGAAGCAATTTTACACACATTCACAGCGCATGCGAACGGTAAGACCACATGAGCAGACTCGCGAGACATGGAAAGCGACTGTCCAGACAGATTTAGAACAAGGACTACATGAGTTAAATATTTCACACAATGAATGTCAAAAATAGTTAAAGAATAAAAATGTTAATAATTTAGCGAGCCACAGTCTGGCATTCATGTTCGAATAACAGCAAAATAACATATATAAATAGAACCTGTTTCCTCAGGCGTCACAGAATATACGAGGGCTGTTCGGAAAGTAAGGTCCGATCGGTCGCGAAATGAAAATAACAGTGAAAATCAAAATTGTTTTTCGCAGCAGCTCGCCAGACCTTCCAGCTATCTCTCTAAATAGTCGCCGCTCCGACTTAGACATTTGTCGTGGTGTTGTACACTTTCCAGTACCTTCGTCATAGAAAGCAACTGGCTGTGCTTTCCGTCAATTCTGTAAGCTGGTCTGCCTTTCGTTGTTTACGCCAAAATGTTGTCTTCATTGCCAGCGCTCCATGTGAGCAGAGATGAACAACAGAGGGAGCCAATTAAGGGCTGTATTGTGGGTGATCAAACATTCCCCATCGAAAACGCTGCAGGAGCATCCTCATTTCCCTTACAGAATGTGGCTGAAAATTGTCTTGAAGGAAGAGACGCATAGCCGGCCGGAGTGGCCGAGCGGTTCTAGGCGCTTCAGTCTGGAACCGCGCGACCGCTACGGCCGCAGGTTCGAATCCTGCCTAGGGCATGGAGGTGTGTGATGTCCTTAGGTTAGTTAGGTTTCAGTAGTTCTAGGGGACTGATGACCTCTATTTTTGAAGAAATGCTTGACATATATGTTATGTGGGCTGCATAGCTTCAGGCGAAATCTCTCACGAGATCCACATACTTGGCGTAAGACACTGTTGATTTAGGCATTTCTAAGTGATCACTTTGCGCTCTGAACTGCAAAGAGCGACATGAAGCGATCGACATGCACACCAAAGACACTGTCCAACACATCTGTTCAAGGTTCCATCAGATTTTCACAGTGGTTTCCATTCGAGCCTAATCAGACCTTACTTTCCGGATACTTCTCGTACTGTAAGCGCCCTGTCTATAATATACAATTGCTGGACGTGGCGAGCGGGTGTTGATTTACATTACGGTTGAGCTCATTGTGAACAAAGACGGCTGTTACCATAGAACAGGAAAAATCTGTGAAGTGAACATACCGTGCTCTGCACGTCTCAACCATCGAACCAAAGCAGTCACGCGACATTGGTATGACGCTGTTATCTATGTTTTTCACTGATACCAGAATTTTAATATTACACATATCTAACCCACTTTCGCACATTTCTTCATTGGTAATAACAAACGCTCTGAGCTGTAGTGGCTGCAAATGCAATTCGAAATTCGTTATAGGAGAGAAAACTGTTTTCATAAGCAAGTGTCATGAAGCTGTAATTACATTTGTCTTACTATAAGAACTTCTTTGTGCTGATTAATATCGAGACAGGGTGTAATGAAAGAGTTCAATCTAGAAGCAGTACTTCATGCGCACCTTTTGAAAATATTGGAATCAAGTCAGTTTTTTAATATTTTGAAATTCTGGAAACTATGTTTATTGCTTTTAATTAATTCTTCGACCAGATTCCAATAATTTTTAAAATTTTTCAGTTAAACATAACCCAAAAATTAAAGTACTGATTCTAGATGTCACCATTCCCCATGAATGTCGTATTTCCAGGTTCATGACCTTACTAACACATCAGTACCTCAATAAAAAGTGTGCTGTGAGTTAAAGTCAACAACAATTAACGAAATTAGCATTTTAAACATTTTTATAACACACGTTACTGAAAGTGCCTTGATACTGCTAAGAGTGGGTTAAACGAAATTTGAGATACTGAACCCTACTTACACATCAGTACCTCTGTAAAAAGTATGTTGTTAAAATGAATCAACAACAATTAACGATTTTTACTTCTTTTTAATTTTTTTGTTGAGCGAATGTACACTCCCTCCCCCTCCCCGCCACCACTCTTGGTAATGCACGTTATGGAAATTCGTTGGTATTGCTAGTGTTAACACCGCGAGCTAATTTAAGTGATTTAAGGAGATATATTTGCCAACGGCCTTGCCGCAGTGGTAACACCGGTTCCCGTCAGGTCACCCAAGTTAAGCGCTGTCGGGCTGGGCTAGCACTTGGATGGGTGACCATCCTCTCTCCCGAGCGTTGTTGACAAGCGGGGTGCACTCAGTCCGTGTGAGGCAAACTGAGGAGCTACTTGACTGAGAAGTAGCGGCTCCGGTCTTGTAAACTGACATACGGCCGGGAGAGCGGTGTGCTGACCACATGCCTCTCCATATCTGCATCCAGTGACGCCTGTGGGCTGAGGATTTCACGGTGGCCGGTCGGTACCGTTGGGCCTTCTAAGGCCTGTCCGGGCGAAGAGAGACAGAGAGAAGGAGATATATTTACGCACGAGAAAAAGTCTGATGGAATTTGGTAGTGTGTAAGTATGCTGCTAGTCAATCTGTTGAATGCATACACATTTAGATCAATTTTCACATGCATATAAGACTTATATACTGCAGTCTGAGTCTTTAGCTGCCGATAATACCGATACCCAAATGAGTGGGCTTATTTAAGGTAGTAACAATAGATAAGGGAAAAAGAGCAGTCGTGACGTGGAGAATGAGTATATGTGATCAATGGTTTAGTTTTTCTAGAATGAACGAACAGTAAATGTATGGTACCAGAAAGTAAAAATGAGAATAACTTCGTTCGTAAAAATATTTCACTTTGTGACAAATCGTTTATTTGCTTCTTCTCATAGCTCCAAATTGGCTGCTGTGGCATTTCGACTTTGTGGTACTAGGAAACCACTTCTCAATTCAGTACCACAGCCTCAGCAATACGACAAGTGAAATGCGCAACGAAACCCAAAAATCTGCGATATCTGTCCCTTTTCTTCTCATAGTAACAATAATAATAATAATGTTAGCGACATACGAGCTGCGACAATTGTCTGAAAGAAATGAAACGCCCTTTGATATATTCCTTCCAATCATTACATTAAGTTCATTCCAAATACCGAATCCAAACTATTAAAACTCCTATGAAACTCGTGTACAAAATCCACTTTATTGGTAAACATTATCTGTCTGTATTAGCGATGCAGAAACATTCAGAAGCTGCATAGCGCTTATGGGTAAACATTACGCCGCACTATAATCACATGACTATTGGAATGTATGTCGAATAGCCACAAAAATTCTGTTTGCCCACCTGTGTACTCACTCAACAGATTTCCCTGCTCTATGACTAATACCAAAGAATACTGAAACAGGCGAAGCAGAACGTCAAAGAATTCAATTGTACAAGGATATTTTACTCACTATAGACTCCAGCGTTATCATTGCATAAAATTCAAAGTCGCGAGCCAGAGTTAAAAAATCAGCTAGATGTGTAAAGTAACTTCCACTACAAATCCGGTAGACGTCGTTAAACTTTCTTTACGAGAAAGATAATATCAAGGGCGGGAAATTATATTTATTTTCGGCTCTTTGCTTTATTCTAGCGATATTTTTCAAACTTGGTATGAAAGACTAAAAATCACATTAACACCTTGACATATGATAGTGAAAGTGTGTTGAAGTTTTTAACAAAAAAAAAAAAATAGTTCTGCATTTGCACAGTTACAAAAATCAGAATAAATTAAATTCGAATACGATTCCGTTAAATGTTCCATTCAGATTAGGTTGTTCCGTATAGAAAGGTCAATGTCACAAAAAATGTAAGCAACAGTTAATTTTTTGCGATTTCAAGGCTGATTCCACAGTAAAAGTTGTTTGCAATGATGAGTTCATTGATTGGACTAATTGTTAGCTATAAGCTTTTACCTAAATTTCAAGATCGTGTAAAGTCTGCAGGATCATCAATTGCATCAGCTGCAGAAGAAGTTAAATCCTCTCCAGTGTCTGTTGGTCTCCCTTTACCGATTTGGTTAATAACATCAGCTTGGGAGATCGTAAGTCGAGCGACTCATGTTTTTAATCTTGAGTTGGTTTCTGAGAGTAAAGAACATTTACAGTGTATTTCGAAGTTTATTTTTCACAATACTGATGGAGCTAAACACCATTTTAGCTTCGTCGTTAGAATGTGGCAAGGACGGAACAGCAACAGCGAAATCGCTTAAATCCTAGAAGATGTTTACTCTAGTCACGTTTTTTATGTTCTTCTACTTTAGCCCAGAAGCTAATAGTGTTCCCTTTTAGTAGATTCCAATCAACGAAGTGAATAGTTTCCCACTGCTGCAAGATTTTGTCAACTTTTCATCAATTAATGAAGTCTCTTTTCATTGCTTCAAGGTTTCTTCCTCACTCAAGAGAGCCTTTCTAAAGTTTTGTAACTGATTGAATGTCGTTTTCGGATTTCCTCATGGTAAAATCAACACACCGTTTTTTTTATTCCTGCAATCCTGACATTGCCGACGGCCTTGCCGCAGTGCTAACACCGGTTACCGTCTGATCACCGAAGTTAAGTGCTGTCGGGATGACTAGCACTTGGATGGGTGACCATCCGCTCTGCCGATCGCTCTTGGCAAGATGGGCGCACTCAGCCTTTGTGAGGCAAACTGAGGAGCTACTTGACTGAGAAGTAGAAGCTCCGATCTCATAAAATGACATACGGCCGGGAGAGCGGTGTGCTGATCACATGCCCCTCCATACCCGCATCCGGTGGCGCCTGTGGTCTGAGGATGACACGGCGGCCGGTCGGTACCGTTGGGCCTTCATGACCTGTTCGGGCGGAGTTTATTTTTAATCCTGACATTATTATTTACTGGAAGTTACACAGATTTGACTCAAAAAGCTATCCGAGGACGTGGACGGGACTGAGGTGGTCTCTAATTTTGAGCTCTATGTAGCGTTAGTCGGTCGTTGCTAGCGTCGGCAACAGAAGTCTCTGCAGACTGAACGTAGCAATCCCACCAAGGAACCTAATTGTTTTGTGGAGTGTGCTTTTCCACTCTCAGTGATTTTGATTGTCTGTTGTACTTCACCAAGAACAGTTTCCAAGATGCACATATAGAGTTGATTCTGTTCATTTGAGTACATATTATAAAGCATCTCCGCTGTGTAACATCGATCTTTAGTAGCCATAAAATAAAGTTTGAATTCATCCCACTGCGATAAAATTCTTGCTCAATTATCTCAAAAACATTTTTAGGCACAATTTGGCGCTTTACCGAGTATGGGAACCACTTGTAGGTTTCACGGAACAGGAACTCAGTGTTTCGTGGCAAAGTGATTGCAGATGGGTGCGTTACTGCCACCTGCAATGAGTGACAGACACAAGGTAACAAAATCAGATGTGGTACATTATGTTACATTTGCAGAAGTGTATTCACGCTGTGCCTGGAACCAGCCATGACAGCTGCATTCTAGATGCCTATTGTAATTATATTTTCAAGTTTCAGTTCATGAACTTTTAAACACCGTGTCAGCGCTGATACCGTTCCAACGGCAGCATGATTCTCCAGCGACAGCAAAGCTAAAAACGCAGACACTACTTTTTTTGTTTTAAACTAAAATATCTTACGACGTACGCGAGATATTTCCTGATGCTTACATCTGTTGATCCAGCTCATTAAAAACTATGTTTTTGATCTTCTACGTCACTTAAGAGTCCCTTATTGAAATAAGGTGCTAGAACATAATTTATTGCCGGCCGCGGTGGCCGTGCGGTTCTAGGCGCTTCAGTCTGGAACCGCGAGACTGCTACGGTCGCAGGTTCGAATCCTTCCTCGGGCATGGATGTATGTGATGTCCTTAGGTTAGGTTCAAGTAGTTCTACGTTCTAGGCGACTGATGACCTCAGATGTTAAGTCCCATAGTGCTCAGAGCCATTTGAACCATTTTTTGAACATAATTTATTGGCTCAAATGGCTCTGAGCACTATGCGACTTAACTTCTGAGGTCATCAGTCGCCTAGAACTTAGAACTAATTAAATCTAACTAACCTAAGGACATCACACACATCCATGCCCGAGGCAGGATTCGAACCTGCGACCGTAGTGGTCGCGCGGTTATAATTTATTGGTTCTGTGTATTTGTTTCTATGTAATTTCGTGCCGCTTGTCGATTTCGAATCCTTACTCACGTCACTCAAGTGATCGATGTTGGAAACTGAGCTACGTCCAGTAATGCACAAAGCAAAGGTACGGTTAGCTCTTGCACAAGAATTGCATGTTTTCACTGGTACTGAAGACAATGCCAGTTGCTTGTTATGTGAAATAAGTTCGTATTTGGTTCTATGTTGTTTCGTTTACAAATGCTTCTTCAAATCTTGAATTTTTGCATACGTTTCGAACTGGAAATAGTTATAATAGACTATAGTTGACTTACCTAGGACAGGCTTCAACCTGTGCTTGAACCCCACGTAGTTTTCCTGGTCTTTTCTATAACTCTGTCTGTAGACATCTCCTTTAGGTGGCACTTCTATGATATTTTATGACCGCGTTAGTTCCACACAGTAACTATCGTTACATAATCAGAATTGTTAATTTGTAAACAAGTGTACGAACTAACGACACCGCAATAGAACGGCAAGACTATAATGAATGTAATATTCCGGATAGTCTTATTCCAATACATTATTATTGTTCTCAGTCATTGTTGAGTCACGAAGCTGCCACAGTTTTTCTGCAGATTCGCTACTGCAATGCTGCCAAGTAGTTGGCCTGTATAAACACTGTGAAATGATTGTGCGTTGTGCAAATGAAGTCCAAAAGCAAATTCAAAATAAAAATGTTGCCGCATTTCGGACATATTATGACACTATAAATATCTGCAGCTGTCAAATATATCACTTCTTCGATTTGCAAAGAATTCTGAGCGGAATGTGAATAATTAGTATAGGATTTTTAAAAAATGCTCATTTTAGCGTAATTACATTTTTAGTCTTGCGAGAGAATGTCTAGCGTTTCTATTCAATCCTGCTGTCATTAGAACTTTTGCGCTTAACGAGATTGGCAAAATCTGTACCACCTTTCATAATGTTACTAATGTGTAAATGGCTGATCGTTACTCGAATGCAAGTAAGCACGTCGGTCGACAACTTTTCAGTCCGCACCTACTTCAGTACTAATACTTGGTTTCGTACTTCAGTTTCATCAAAAAAGAAAAGTGAACACACATGTCTATTTTTGTGTATACGTACTGGATTGACTGAGGAAATATGCAGATCTTTTTGTATATAATTAAGATAGCTGTGTATAAATTCCCAAGAAATTATTAACGCTGCTTGAGACTGTTGCCAATGGGCAACACCGTGGAGGGCCGGACGGGGTGATTCGAGGGACACCAAGCACGACCCAGGTCGGTCCTCTACTGTGGTAGCTCCAGGTACTGCCTGCACTGAGGTTGATACTTTGCCCACGGTCGAGTGAGAGGTCTTTCCAAGGTGTGGCTGGAAGTGAAAGGCTTCCCAAGGGACCGATGGGAGGGCCTGCCCGTTTCGTCTTACGAATAGGTTTCAGGCGTTATCTGTGGCTGACCAAGTCCCGATGAAGTCGCTCTCCCTTATCCAGACGAATGCTCCCGTCCTGCAACGTTTTGGCATTCAGAGAGGGTGGGATGACTGGTAATTTGGAGCTCCATCAGTAGGGCCCCTTAATGATATGGCTGCGATGGACGGGAAGGAATCCAAAGTGCACTCTGTGTAGATATTGGGAGGAGTCATTCAAATGTAGAACGAGTGTTTCTGGATGCCTTGAAGAGCACAGGGTGCAGCCAGGTGCATATGGTGGCTGACGTTGATCCAAATGGTTCAAATGGCTCTGAGCACTATGGGACTTAACTGCTGAGGTCATCAGTCCCGTAGAACTTAGAACTACTTAAACCTAACTAACCTAAGGACATCACACACTTCCATGCCCGAGGCAGGATTCGAACCTGCGACCGTATCGGTCTCGCAGTGCCAGGCTGTAGCGCCTAGAACCGCTTGGCCACTCCGGCCGGCGCTCATGTTGGTACCAACGATGTATGTCGCTTTAGATCTGAAGAGATTCCAATTCCGGATGGCTAGCTGAAGTAGTAAAGACTGCCAGCCAGAAAGGGGGGGGGGGGGTTCGCCTTCTGTAGTAACTTTGAGACAATCGACTGTGCTCCCGTTGGCTCAGAGCCGAGCCGAGTGAAGTGTCTAATTCAGAGGCTCATACGGTTCTGCGACCGTGTAGGTTGCGATTCGTCAACTTGAGCCATAGGGTGGTGTGTTTTCGGGTTGCACTAAATGTGTCAGGAGTCCACTACACGACGGTAGAAACTACACGGGTAGTGAGGACTGTGTGGGAGGAACTCTCCAGTTTTTTAGGACAGATGGTCTCGGGGACGTGCAGAAAGGACATCAGTTTCAAAGGCTGCAGGACGAACACAGGAAGAGGGTGCACATAGGGACACTCAATATTGTAGTTGTAAACTGTTGCAGACGGGTTGGAAAAGAACCAAAGCACTGAGAGAACTGAATCTCAAATCGTTATAGGTAGTGAAAACTGGCTAAAGCCGGAAATACGTTCATCCGAAATTTTTACAAAGGACCTAACTGTGTTCAGAAAGTATAGATTAAATACAGTTGGTGCTGCAGACCAGATGTGATTTCAGTTCAAAGAAATATTATCGATAGCAGTTCAGAGACATATAACGAATAAATTAATAAGGGATGGTACTGATTTCCCCTCAGGTACACAAAACAGTCAGAACACAATTGCAGAAGCAACGAAAAAAGCGTTCCAAGTTTAAAAGAATGTAAACTTCCCAACATTGGCGAAGTTTTACAGAAACTCGAAATTCAGCGTGAGCTTCGATTCGAGATGTCTTTAACAGTTTCGGAACTCTGTCTCGAAATGTGGCAGAAAACCCAAAGAGATTTCGGTTGTATGTAAAATACACCAGTGTCAAGATGTGATCAATACCTTCACTACGGAATAACAATGGTGATGTTGTTGATGACAGCGCCACTAAAGCAGAGTTACTAAAAACAGTTTTCCTTAATTCCTTGACAAAAGAAGACGAAGAAAATATTCCAGAATTCGAATCAAGAACAACTGCCAACATAAGTGTAACTCAGAAAGAGACATCTTTCGTGCAGCGAAGCAGCTTAAATTACTTAATAAAAGCAAGGCTTCCGGTCCGGACTGTGTACCTGTCAGGTAATTAGCAATCATATACAACCGGTCGCTCGTAGAAAGATCCGTACGCACAGACTGTAAAATTGCACAAGTTACGCTGATACCCAAAAAAGGAAAAGGGAGTAATCCACTGAATTACAGACCCAAATCATTGACTCCGATTGGCATCAGGACTTTGGAACATATACTGTGCTCGAACATTATGGATCACCTCGTAGAAAACGATGTATTGACAAATAGTCAACACTGATTCAGAAAATATTGTTTTTGTTAAACACACCTAGCTCTCCATTCTCACCACGTAACGAAAGCTATCGACAGGGGACGTCAAATAGTTTCCACATTTTTAGATTTCCAAAAGGCTTTTCTGACTGTTCCGCTCAAGCGACATTTTACTAAATTACTTGCCGATGGAGTATAGTCTCGGTTGCGTGACTGTATTCGTGAATTGCTATTAGACGAATCACAGTTCGTAATAACTGACGTAAAGTCATCGAGTAAAACAGAAGTAATATCTGGTGTCCCCCAAGAAAAGTGTTATAGGCCGCCGGCCGCAGTGGCCGAGCGGTTCTAGGTGCTTCAATCTGGAACCGTGCTACTGCTACGGTCGCAGGTTCGAATCCTGCCTCGGGCATGGATGTGTGAGATGTCCTTAGGTTAGTTAGGTTTAAGTAGTTCTAAGTTCTAGGGGACTGATGACCTCAGATGTTAAGTCCCTTGGTGCTCAGAGCCATTTTTGTTATAGGCCCTCTGTTGTTGTTTATCTGCATAAACGATTTAAGGGACAATCCGAACAGTCCTCCTCGATTTTTAGCAGATAATGCTGTCATTTACCATCATGTAATGTCATCCGATGATTAAATCGAATTGCAAAATGGTTTAGACAAGATGTCTATATGATGCAAAAAGTGGCAATTGACTCTAAATCATGAAGTCATCCATATGAGCACTGAGAAGAATCCACTAAATTTCCGTTACACGATAAATCACACAAATCTAAAGGCTGTAAACTGGACTAAATACTTACGGACTACAATTACGAATACTTTGCGTTGGGACGATCACATAGATAAAGTTGTCGAGAAAGCGAACCAAAATCTACGATTTATTTGCAGAAAACATAGAAAATGCAACAAGTCTACTTAAAGAGATTGCTTACACTACGCTTGTCCGCCCTCTTCTGGAGTATTGTTGTCCCCTGTGGGATCCATATCAGATAGGATTGACGGAGGACATCGAAAAAGTTCATAGAAGGACAGATCGTTATCTATTATCTCGAAGTAGGGGACAGGATATCATGGATATTATGCACGAATTGGGGTGACAGTCATTATACAAAGGGCGTTTTTCACTGCGACAGGACCTTTTCATGATATTACAATCACCAGCTTTCTCCTCAGAGCGTGAAAAAATTTTGTTGGCTCTCAGCTAATAAAGAGAAACGATCTTCACAATAAAATAACAGAAATCAGAGCTCGCGCGGAAAGATTTAGGTGTTCGTTTTTCCAGCGCTGTTTTCGAGAGTGGAACGGTAGAGACGCAGCTTGTAGTTAGTTCAATGAACCCTATGGCAGGCAATTAATTGTGAAACGCAGAGTAATCATGTAGATGCAGATGTAGATAATTAGCAGGCCATAAAAATTTCATAAAAGCAACGAAGCTACTTAGGTTGCATTACACTACGTTATGCGAGTATAAACGAAGAGTTAGTTAAGTCTCACTGGTGGTGTGAAGGTGTTTTGCGGAACGATGTGCATGCATGGAGTTTTTCTCCATAGAATAATCTTTTATTTTCCCCTCCTCAGAAGAGGAATTATGGAAGTACAGAACAGTTGATATTAATTAGGAATAGATAATTAGTACAACGCTGAGGATGTAGTGATGGTACACAGCCGAAAGTGAGAAGGAACTGTGATTTTCGATATTATAAGGTAACTTGTGCTACGTGTAATTTAAGAAATGGACTTAGGATAAATAAGAAGAAAGCATCACAGGTGGACTTGCAGAAGAACTGAATGTCACAGGGGGGAAAATACACTCTTCAAGATAAACGCAGTTTGATACCGGGAAAGCAGAACAGATGAAGATGACAGGTTCACATAAGGCAAAGAAGCAAGTTCAAGGCCAAAAGAGAGTTTATAAGAAGAAGTAGCAGCTAACCTTCATGAATATAAAAGCCAGTCTAGTTATGAATTTTAAATGAGTCTAAAAATTAGCAAAGAAACTCCTGAAACATACTGCAATCGGTACAATTCATGAAGAAATACTTGCCAGATCCTTTTAAGCTTAAAAAAGTCAGGTTACAATTCATTTCTCATTTAAGAACATTTAAGATGTTAGGATTACGTCTTCGCTACTATGAACGTCACTTGTTATATTGCTCTTACATTTTATTATTATGTGTAGCAAGTAATAGAAAACAGGATACAACTTTAAATACAGTTTCCAATTAGTACCTACAATGATGTTCCAAAGCAACTCCAAACTTTTTCTCAGCTTACCTGATGTCCTTCATCTGTCACTACAGTCCTGGCGCGTGGAGCGACTGCAGCTGTCAAAAGCTTGTATTATTTTGCCCTGTAGAGTTTCGTTACTATTTGGCCACCTAAAAAGCCGGCAGACGTCACTAAACTTTTTTCCCGCTACAACTACAGTTTAGTGCGCTAAAAGTTCATGAAATCAGCTACTTATAGCTATTTCTGAAACATTCGCGACGGCAAGATAGTAGATCGACAACAATAGAGCTCACCTTTGAATAAGCTAAACCGATTTGAGCGCAGCACATCTTTACTACTTTCAATGCCTTAGAGTAACAAGCATGGAAATACTGCGATAAAATACACTGAAGGGTCAAATAAACTGGTATAGGCATGCGTATTCAAATACAGACATATGTAAACAGGCAGAATACGGCGCTGCAGTCGACAACGCCTATATAAGACAACAAGTGTCTGGTGCGGTTGTTAGATCGGTTACTGCTGCTAGAATGGCAGGTTATCAAGATTTAAGTGAGTCTGAACGCGGTGTTATAAATGGTTCAAATGGCTCTGAGCACTATGGGACTTAACATCTGAGGTCATGTCTCCTAGAACTTAGAACTACTTAAACCTAACTAACCTAAGGAAATCACACATATCCACGCCCGAGGAAGGATTCGAACCTGCGACCGTAGCGGTCACACGGTTCCAGACTGAAGCGCTCAGAACCGCTCGACCAAACCGCCCGGCGCGCGGTGTTATAGTCGGCGCACGAGCGATGGGAGACAGTATGTCCGAGGTAGCTGTGAAGTGGGGATTTTCTCGTACGACCATTCCACGAGTGTATCGTGAATATCAGGAATCCGGTGAAACATCAGATCTCCGACATCGCTGCGGTCGGAAAAGATCCTGCAAGAACGGGACCAACGACGACTGTAGAGAATCGTTCAGCGTCACAGAAGTGCAACCCTTTTGCAAATTGCTGCAGATATCAATACTGGGCAATCAACAAGAGTCAGTGTGCGAACCATTCAACGAAACATCATCGATATGGGCCTTCGGAGCAAAAGGCCCACTCGCGTAACCGTGATGACTGCACGACACAAAGCTTTACGCCTCGCCTTGGCCCGTCAACGCCGACATTGCACTGTTGATGACTGGAAACATGTTATCTGGTCGGACGAGATTCGTTTCAAAATGTATCGAGCGGATGGACGTGTACGGGTATGGAGACAACTTCATGAATCTATGGACCCTGCATGTCAGCAAGGGACTGTTCAAGCTGGTGAAGGGTTTGCAATGGTGTGGGGCGTGTGCAGTTGGAGTGATATGATCCCTCTGATACGAGTAGATAGGTGACAAGTACATAAAGACGCTGTCTGATAACCAGCATCCATTCATGACCATCGTGCATTGTGCATTCCGACGGACTTGGTCAATTCCAGCAGGACAATGTTGCACCTAAAGTATTACTGCTCAAAAGAAGAAATTAATGTTTGAAGCAGGTATTATTAAACTCGTTGTTATACAACTAACGTGTACAGTAACTCTCTTTGTATGTCTGTAAAGGACAGTATTCTGAGCGGCATCCACTTCTTCCACTGGGTACGTAATTTCGTACACGTTGACAAGCTACTCTCGTGGTGTAGAAACAGCTGCCGACTTCGACGGTTGCACGTAAGATTCTTGAAATGTAGGAGAAAGAAAACTTCTATAGGATCTTCTTGAATTGGAACACTGCCATTCGCATTTGGTCATTCGATGATTGTATGCGAGTGAAATGAGTTCGTTTTAGCAGAGAAAACTTTTTCTTTGTTTTTGATCGTGTTATTGAAGCAGGTTCTACAGCAAACATCGACCACCAAATGTTCGAAGTTGTATACAAGCTTGTAGTACATAACAGTTCATCACAGAATCCTTTGATCAAAATTAAATACGCAAAATTGCATTTTAAATGCAACAGACTGTATTATGGTCGTTACAAAACTCCACATTAACATTACATATCGCTTGTGAATCTCAAAAAACTCAAAACATACATTATGGCGGCTACCAACGACTGTTTCATTGCAAACACTTCCTGCACTTTCTTTTGTTTTCCTGTCTCGTAACAAAGCCCCGTCACATTTCGATTTCCTTGCTTTTGAAGGAATAAATATTTCACTCACGCAGGTGAAACTTCCCACCTCGCGATATACACTCCTGGAAATGGAAAAAAGAACACATTGACACCGGTGTGTCAGACCCACCATACTTCCTCCGGACACTGCGAGAGGGCTGTACAAGCAATGATCACACGCACGGCACAGCGGACACACCAGGAACCGCGGTGTTGGCCGTCGAATGGCGCTAGCTGCGCAGCATTTGTGCACCGCCGCCGTCAGTGTCAGCCAGTTTGCTGTGGCATACGGAGCTCCATCGCAGTCTTTAACACTGGTAGCATGCCGCGACAGCGTCGACGTGAACCGTATGTGCAGTTGACGGACTTTGAGCGATGGCGTATAGTGGGCATGCCATAGGCAGGGTGGACGTACCGCCGAATTGCTCAACACGTGGGGCGTGAGGTCTCCACAGTACATCGATGTTGTCGCCAGTGGTCGGCGGAAGGTGCACGTCCCCGTCGACCTGGGACCGGACCGCAGCGACGCACGGATGCACGCCAAGACCGTAGGATCCTACGCAGTGCCGTAGGGGACCGCACCGGCACTTCCCAGCAAATTAGGGACACTGTTGCTCCTGGGGTATCGGCGAGGACCATTCGCAACCGTCTCCATGAAGCTGGGCTACGGTCCCGCACACCGTTAGGCCGTCTTCCGCTCACGCCCCAACATCGTGCAGCCCGCCTCCAGTGGTGTCGCGACAGGCGTGAATGGAAGGACGAATGGAGACGTGTCGTCTTCAGCGATGAGAGTCGCTTCTGCCTTGGTGCCAATGATGGTCGTATGCGTGTTTGGCGCCGTGCAGGTGAGCGCCACAATCAGGACTGCATACGACCGAGGCACACAGGGCCAACACCCGGCATCATGGTGTGGGGAGCGATCTCCTACACTGGCCGTACACCACTGGTGATCGTCGAGGGGACACTGAATAGTGCACGGTACATCCAAACCGTCATCGAACCCATCGTTCTACCATTCCTAGACCGGCAAGGGAACTTGTTGTTCCAACAGGACAATGCACGTCCGCATGTACCCCGTGCCACCCAACGTGCTCTAGAAGGTGTAAGTCAACTACCCTGGCCAGCAAGATCTCCGTTTGGGACTGGATGAAGCGTCGTCTCACGCGGTCTGCACGTCCAGCACGAGCGCTGGTCCAACTGAGGCGCCAGGTGGAAATGGCATGGCAAGCCGTTCCACAGAACTACATCCAGCATCTCTACGATCGTCTTCATGGGAGAATAGCAGCCTGCATTGCTGCGAAAGGTGGATATACACTGTACTAGTGCCGACATTGTGCATGCTCTGTTGCCTGTGTCTATGTGCCTGTGGATCTGTCAGTGTGATCATGTGATGTATCTGACCCCAGGAATGTGTCAATAAAGTTTCCCCTTCCTGGGACAATGAATTCACGGTGTTCTTAATTCAATTTCCAGGAGTGTATGTTGTTGTTGTTGTGGTTCTCAGTCCAGAGACCGGCCCGATGCAG
The DNA here is from genome assembly GCF_021461395.2 of Schistocerca americana. Taxonomy (NCBI): domain Eukaryota; kingdom Metazoa; phylum Arthropoda; class Insecta; order Orthoptera; family Acrididae; genus Schistocerca; species Schistocerca americana. Next base: position 231,872,253 of record NC_060123.1, read on the forward strand.
TTCTCCATGCTACTCTGTCCTGTGCAAGCTTGTTCATGTCCCAGTACCTACTGCAACCTACATCCTTCTGAACCTGCATAGAGTATTCATCTCTTGGTCTCCCTCTACGATTTTTACCCTCCACGCTGCCCTCCAATACTAAATTGGTGATCCCTTGATGCCTCAGAATATGCCCTACCAACCGATCCCTTCTTCTAGTCACTTTGTGCCACAAATTCATCTTCTGCCCAATTCCATTCAATACCTCCTCATTAGTTATGAGATCTACCCATCTAATTTTCAGCATTCTTCTGTAGCACCACATTTAGAAAGCTTCTATTCTCTTCTTGTCTAAACTATTTATCATCCATGTTTCACTTCCATACATGGCCACACATCATAGAAATACTTTCAGAAACGACTTCCTGACACTTAAATCAATACTCGATGTTAACAAATTTCTCTTCGTCGGAAACGCTTTCCTTGCCATTGCCAATCTACACTTTATATCCTCTCTACTTCGACCATCATCAGTTATTTTGCTCCACAAATAGCAAAACTTCTGTACTACTTTAAGTGTCTCATTTCCTAATCTAATTCCCTCAGCATCACCCGACTTAATTCGACTACATTCCATTATCCTCGTTTTGCTTTTGTTGATGTTCATCTTATATCCATCTTTCAAGACACTGTCCATTCCGTTCAACTGCTCTTGTAGGTCCTTTGTTGTCTCTGACAGATTTACAATGTCATCGGCGAACCTCAAAGTTTTTATTTCTTCTCCATGGATTTTAATACCTACTCCGATTTTTCTTTTGTTTCCTTTACTGCTTGCACAATATACAGATTGAATAACATCGGGGAGAGGCTACAACCCTGTGTCACTCCCTTCCCAACCGCTGCTTCCCTTTCATGTCCCTCGACTCTTATAACTGCCATCTGGTTTCTGTACAAATTGTAAATAGCCTTTCGCTCTCTGTTTTTTACCCCTGCCACCTTCAGAATTTGAAAGAGAGTATTCCAGTCAACATTGTCAAAAGCTTTTTCTAAGTCTACAAATGCTAGAAACGTAGGTTTGCCTTTCCTTAACCTTTCTTCTAAGATAAGTCCTAGGGTCAGTATTGCCTCACATGTTGCGAGGTGGGCGGAGCATTATGCGCGACAGGAGGCCTGGATGAGCAGCGGTTCTGACGCGGTTCTCCCCGAGGGGTGGCGGTGGGGGGTCGGAGGGCTGCTCCGCGAACCTCTCCGTAGTGGACATGGGTCTGCCTGGCATAGCCGGAGGCCTGGCACGGGGGGAGCTGCACACAACAGGGGCTTCCCAGCTGTCCTGGACAATGGCTGCTAAGATACCAGTGGCGGGTATACCAACGCTGATATGGGCTGCAGGGGCTACAACAATACGACTCGGAAAACACTTGCAGGGATCCAACCTGAATCATGTCCTAGTGGTATGGGTTTAAAGTTAATATATATCATGATCATCACCACATGCCATCCTTGAGGGGGTGTCCTGTTAACCGAAGGCACTGAAGTCTTCTCATCCACCCAAAAAGAAACCCAGAACAATTGACCTCCCCCACCACAACGGGACATGACCAACTATCCTGTTTTTCGGGGTCAGCCTGGTGCACTGTCCTCAGCAGCCACTCTGGTACCAGCCTCTCTGGCACCAGATGGTTCTGTGGCTCCTGTGCCCCTTCCTGCCCAGATTCCCACAACATCATTTGCTGCTGCAGCCCAGTCTCCTCCTCATTGTCCGTCTTCTGTGATGGCTTCCACTGCTCACTGACTACAGGAGCCAGCTGCAGCTCCCTCCAGTCCATCTGTGGCTCTATCCCAGCCCACTGCCCCTACCCCCACTCTGCCTACTACTACACCTGCACATGCCTGCCGCAGGGACAAGCAGGCCAACTGGGACCCTCCGCCAGTGGTGGAGACTGATGCGTCCTTTCAGGCAGACATGCGTAAAATCCTCCAGGTAATCTCTTTTTTCACGAAACCTCACATCTGCACAAAAAATCTGTTGGTCAGAGGATGGGCTCTCCAAGGTCATCGCCCTAGTGGAAGAGCTTGGTCAAATATTGTTGTAATGGCGAATGGACCTCCACACCACCACTAACCCACTCAGGATCTTGTCACCTGCCTTTTTAGTGCCAATGGCATAAAACGGATGAAGACGGAATTGAACACCTTCCTCCATGTCCATCGTGTGGACGTTTTACTGGTCACAGAAACACACCTCAAACTGGCAGATGATTTCCGCCTTCGCAACATCGTGTGTTACCACTCTGACTGCCTCGACCGCCATGGTGGAGGCACAGCTGTGTTCCTCAACAAAGCTCTTCTCCATACCCAAGAGACTCTCCAGCCAATGTAACACATAGAGGCCACAGCGATTACCATCCCCACACGCCTTGGTGCCATTACCTTTGCAACAGCGTATTTGAACCCAAACAAGCCACTGCTGGAAGCAGACCTCCGCACATTGTCATCCATTGACAGGTTCATTGTTGGGGCGGATCTCAATGCCAAGCAACCAGCTTGGCATTCTTGTGTCTCTAACCCCCAAGCCCAGCTCCTCCTTGACCTGGAGGATACTTAAGCACTATTGGTCTATGGCTCCCACGAACCTACCCATATCCCAGTCCATACTAACTGCCAGCCAGACGTTCTGGATGTGGCTATCTTCAAAAACATCACCATTCTGTTTTCACTGGAAGTTCTCCACAAACTGGCCTCTGAACATAAGCCAGTACTCTTGTACCTCACCAATGCTTTCCTTTCATTTGATATTTGTTCTACTATGACCCTCACTGATTGGGACAAGTTTGCCAGGATACTTAATAATACAACTCGACATGGCCTCGATTTGAAAACACCGGCCATTATAGTCCGTGCTGCGGATTACCATACTGCCAAAATGCAGAAAGCAGTGAAACTCTCCACCTCCTGAGCACCTCGGAATTTAACCCCCCCCCCCCCCCCAATCTGGACGACTTGCCCCCTCTGTTATGAGAACTGAAGGTGCAAAAGAACCGCTATGGCCAGCGTTGGAAGCAGTTTCGTGACCCTCAGGACAAACGCCAAATGAAACGCCTCCAGCGCAAATTCTGCCACCGGCTCGCCTACTGGAGGTCCAAACAATGGGAGGACAGGATGTCCGCTTTCCTGCTCCACCAAAAGTCTGACTGGGCTGTCATTTGCACCCTGCGGTGTTCTATGCCAGCGACTGCCCATCCTATTCGCATGCAGTGGGCTTGTCGTATGATACCAAATGTTCAAATGTGTGTGAAATCTTAAGGGACTTAACTGCTAAGGTCATCAGTCCCTAAGCTTACACACTACTTTACCTAAATTATCCTAAGGACAAACACACACACCCATGCCCGAGGGAGGACTCGAACCTCCGCCGGGACCAGCCGCATAGGCCAGTACTGCAGCGCCTTCGACCGCTCGGCTAATCCCCCGCGGCCGTATGATACCCTCCAAATCGTGGAAATGCTGGCGGATGCATTCACAGCCCAAAATCGCCCTACTGTCCAGGACATTTCTCTGAACGAACTACAGGAGTAACATGAAGTCCTGACATCTGTTGCTGCTTTCCGCAACCGCCCACCCCAGTCTGCTCCCCTTCTTAATGTCCAAGGCAGAAATTCAGCACATCCTTCGACGGAAACGTGGCTGGTCGGCCCCTGGATTGGACTGAATTTTAAATGAACATCTTTGGCATCTTCCCCACACACCACTCATCTTGTTCACTAAGATTTTAAACTATTGTCTCACGTTGGGCCTTCCCCCCCCCCCCCCCCCCCCCTCAGTGGAAACAAGCCAAGCTGACTGCAATCCCTAAGAGGTTCAATGACTCTATGGTCCCCACCAACAACAGGCCCAGCAGCCTCCTAAATACTATGGTGAAGGTCCTTGAATCTGTGATCCTTCACCGACTTTCCCAGCCTCTTGTGGCAGCTGGGATGATCCGTCCTGAACAATTTGGATTCACTTCGCACCTCTTTGCCGAACTTCAGGTCCTACAGATCACTGAACACATCAGCAAAGGCTTCAACACTGCCAAGCCGACAGCTGCCGTTTTTCTGGAATTGCAAAATGCCTACGACAAGATCTGGCAAGACAACCTTGTACACAAGATGCTGACACAGACCCCTACACCAGATATTTATGTCAGGATCGTGGATGACTTCCTCCGTGGTAGGACTTTCCTAGTGGCTCGACGGAGAATGCTTTCTGGCATTCGCCAATTGTCGGCAGGCACTCTGCAAGAATCGGTGTTATCTCTCATCCTTTTTAATATCTATGTAAATGATGTGCCGGTCATCCCCGAGTGCCACCTAGCACAATATGCTGACGACACAGCACTATATGCCACTGACCGCATTACTGACGCCGTCGTCGCCCGCCTCCAGCGACAGGTGGACGCCACCATCACCTGGTACTGGACAAACAAAATAGCTCTCAATGCTGGCAAAACTACAGCAGTCTATTTCACGAAACGGCACCCAGTCCTCCGCTGCAATATTTCAATTGCAGGCGTGCAGGTGCCCTGGTCCCGGACAACCACCTATCTCGGGGTCCAGATAGACTACAAGTTGCTCTTCCACTGTCATGCGGAGTATGTCTCCAACAAGGGGCAAAAGCTAACCAGGGCTTTGTACCCACTCCTCCACAGTAGGGAATTTAACGTGCATACCAAGCTCCACGTTTTCAGAACAGTTATCCTGCCTGCCATCACGTATGGATCGGCTGCATGGGTCACGATTAGTGTCACCAGGATGCGGACGTTGCAGCGCCTGCAGAACGAGGTGCTCAGGTGGAGCCTGCACGCCCCGCCACTCACGAGAATTGTCACTCTCCACGAGGAAGCGGATATCGTCCCCCTAAAGACGACCATACGCAACAACGCGCAGTGGCTCTATGAGAAAGTGGATGCCTTGCGAAACGCTGTCCATGGGTTACGCCATGTTGGGACCACACTTCCACGCTGCTGGCATCGACATCCGGTTTCCTTAATCATCCTAGAGGAATCGGATTCCGACCATGGCTAATGATAGGCCTGGCACGCCCACCACAGATGCATCCTTTGGCAGGACTAGCCCCCATTCTACATCCAATACTTTCCCACCCTACCTGCCCACGTTAGGCTAAATTTTTCTGCCTGACTGATGTAGTACTGTCATCGTCAGAGGGTGGTATGGGACTACACCGCCACACCTCCAAAGTGTATTGCAGTGACGCAGTGTCACTGCCCTGTGGATAGATTTACTGCCTCACCAACACAGTTAGACCGCAAAAGACTGGCGATGCTGTATTGTAACATATCACAAAAAAAAGAAAAAAGTAGGGACATTGATGAATCGACCAGCTGATGGATCCAGGACGCCCAACTGCCAGCAGTGCTCAAGGGATCTGCATCACCCCCCCCCCCCCCCCCAACACCACCCCAGCGTGACAAAGCAAAGAGCTCCGTCTAGATATGTAGTCGTGTTAGATTGCCTTGTCGCATTGCAGAAGTAATTTAATTTAACGCAAGCACTCTTATCCTAAATGGAAGAGGAGTATCTTCAAGGTTCTTTATATTCACATAACGCCTATGTTTCAATTTGCAGAAAGTTTGTTTGTTTATTTATGAGTGCATGGTGCACGGTTAGTGCCTTTATAGTAACGTTTTGTGTTTTGGAGTGATATAAAGGCATATTTAGGTCTTAGCCAACAGGCATGCCCGAGACCACCATTTCTGTTTGAGTTAAATTCTTCCAAAAAAAAAAAAAAAAGAAACAAAGAAAACAGTAGAGTATCTCCGTCATTATCTGGAGCAACGACGATGCAACTTCAAGTGTACACCGTCGGGAGAGTGGCGTGCTTAAGTTACGAGAAGCTTAAATAGTAAACTTAATCTGGAAAGCGAGTTACAGGACAATCCGGACATGATTCTCGACTCAATCGAATCCAATTCTTCGAGAAAACTTGAAGTCGTCACTACGCTGCAATTGATTCCAGGTAGCGAAGTCGTCTTCTATTTAAAAAAACAAAAATGGTGGCTAGCGTTGCTGCCTCTGGATTACTGGATCCTGGGTTCGATTCCCGGCTCTGGGACTGGGTGTTTGTGCTGTCCTCATCATTTTATCATCCTCATTCGTGACAGTGGCTAGATCGGATTGTGTACAAATAGGACAGTGTGAAAATTAGGACTTTGTACAGGCGCTGATGACCGCGTAGTTCTGCGCCATACAAACCAATCATCATCATCATCATCATCATCATTAACAACAACTTTAGTAGAGTAAACACAGTGAATAATATGTCAACGAATACAAACATGAATCACAGATAACCTTTCAGTAGAAAACAAAGGACGTAAAAAGAGCGGAGTAGGCACTACGTCATAAATTGGAAACCGATGTCCACCATCTTAACTGACCAAAAATATTAGATTCATCACAGTCACACCACATTGTTCACCGCGTTGACGCTTCCCCGTGACGTCACTCTGACTGTGTAGTGTTACTGCAGCAAAAACTCCTGCAAGAATAGAAAAACGTTAGAAATCGCCTTCCTGACACAATGTTAATCATGCTGGCTCTATAATTTTTAGTATTTAAAACAATTGCTGCGAAAACGACAGAAATAATGAAGAAGAAGCAATCGTAAGCTGTAGTCTGCTAATGTTTTGGGTTATTTAAGATGGCGGCAGGCCCTGCCCACCCTGACTTCGAAACAACATACAGCGTATAAGTTTGTAGTGCCACCTCCCTTATTTTTTTACTTCCAGGTAAAACACAACAATCCGCGTTTGAACCTTACAGAGGGCTGTCCATCCGCTGTGCTTGTTGTACCTTCCTTTCCTTCTTTTCATCTCTTCAGTTTTCCCCTTTTGTTAAGGAACAAACATACCGCTGCAAAGAGCACTCTGGTATAATGACAGCGCTTAGAGTTCGTTTCTTGTTTTTACTGAGAGTGATTTTTTTTATCGCCAATATCCTTCGTTAATTGATAAGCTATTTCCATTTTCCGAGCTCTATTTTATTATTATTGTTGTGATAGTAGTAGCTGTTGTTATTATTGGCGTCAGTAGTCAGACAAAAATCTTTGGCAACCTAAAGTCTTAATATTTAATTTTATAAGGAACTCCGAAAAGCCTGTATTCTTCGCTGTTCGGGAATGGGAATCGTCAAGTTGTATTGAAATTAACATCGCTGTAAATTGTGGATTTGGTAAATGTATAAATATGTGTTGTCTGCAAAATGCTGAATTACGCCAATATTGGGAATTTCGGCAATGGACATCATCAGACGTCTGTCAAAAATAAAATAAAAATACGTAAGTATATACACACATCAAAAAACGTTTTACATCACCACGGTTCCCCGAACTCCTGAAGACAGACGTTGACTCTGGATATTGTATCAGAGATGCCACTAAACCCGGTCAAAAACGTAAATAACCATGGATGAGCAGCGCCTATTAGACCTAGGGGGTCCGACAGCCGATCAGATGCAGTCTCCCCACCAAGAAGGAGGTACACGGCTCGTGTTGTCCGTAGTTCAACCATTCATAGACGGTCAATACCGCGGTTCGATCGCGTCCGAGATGATACTTTTTGCCAGGAAAGGCTCTCAACAAGGAAAGTGTTCAGGTGTCTCGGAGTGAACCAAAGCGATGTTGTTCGGACATGGAGGAGATACAGAGAGAAACAGGAACTGTGATGAGATGCCTTGCTCAGGCCGCCCAAGGGCTACTAGTGCAGTGGACGACTGCTACCAACGGATTATAGCTCGGAGAAACCCTGACAGCAAAGCCCCCATGTTTTATAATGCTTTTCGTGCAGCCACAGGACGTCGTGTTACAACTCAAACTGTGTGCAATTGGCTGCATGATGCGCAACTTCACCCCCGACGTCCGTGGCGAGGTCCTTCTTTAGAACCACGACACCATGCAGCTCAGTACAGATGGGACCAACAACATGCCGAATGGACCGCTCAGGATTGGCATCGCTTTCTCTTCACCGATGGGTGTCGCATATACCTTCAACCAGACAATCGTCTCTGGAGGTAATCCGGTCAGGCTGAACACCTTACACACACTGTCCAGCGAGTGCAGCAAAGAGGAGGTTCCCTACTGTTTTGGGATGGCATTATGTGGGACCGATGTACGCCGCTGGTGGTCATGGAATGCCATCCTCCGACCGATACTGCAACCATATTGGTGAGGCATTGGCACCCCCATGGTGCACATCTTGTGAATTACTTCCTTCAGGATAACGACATCGCTCGGCTAGAGTGGCCAGCATGTTCTTCATACATGAACCCTATCAGCCATGCCCGGGATTGACTGAAAAGGACTCTTTAAGGACGACATGATCCACTAACCGCTCTGGGGGATCTACGCCGAATCGCCGCTGAGGAGTGGGACAATTTGGACCAACACTGCCTTGATGAACTTGTGGATAGTGTTCCACGACGAATACACGCATGCATCACTGCAAGAGGACGTGCTACTGGGTATTAAAGGTACCGGTGTGTACAGCAATCTGGATCACCACGTCTGAGGGTCTCGCTGTATGGTGGTACAACATGCAGTGTGTTGTTTTCATGAGCAATAAAAAGGGCGGAAATAATGTTTATGTTGATCTCTATTCCAATTTTCCGTACAGGTTCCAAAACTCTCGGAACCGAGGTGATGCAAACTTTTTTTGATGTGTATGTAAAATAAAAATGGATTACAAAACCAACATAATTGGACAATGAAAAGCATTACAAATCGTTAGAAATCACGTGCCATGGAACATCATGTTGCACATGGACATGAAAGTTACATGTTGCAGTCGTTATGATCAGAAGCACACTGATGTAAGATTAGCAACTGCCATAGAAGAATCTAAGTTTCCAGCACCAGCCACCGCTGATGCGACGAGCGTGGTGCTACGCAGTGCTACAGTGTGAATTACATATTATGTACAGAAAGTGATAAAGAGATATTATAGAAATAACTAGCAACAAAGGTAAATATGGCGTATATATGAGAAGTGTAGTACAAAATGACACGAAAAGTGTAAAACGTGGTTGCACTGTACCAGCAAATTGCCACCACGTCGACGCACAAGTTAATTAATTTAATTAAAAATGTGTTGCACTGTGGAGTTAACATTAATTTACCGCCAAGATATGCTCTCCCGAAGTTACAACGAACGACTGCGTCACCGAACGACATTAAACTCCTAGTGAAAATTGTTGTTTCACCGTAAACACCGTAATCCTTTGGTAGCTCAGCCGTTACAGCGGTGAACCGTTGGAGATTACAAGATAACTACCTGAGATTGCTGATTTGAATCTAACCCGATAGCACATTTTAATTTGTTTGTAAAACAACTCGACAGTCGTCTCGTATGAAAACCAAATCACAATTACAAAATTTTACCACATCCATCAAAACAGAATATTATTGTGTTTTCCTTCCTGTTTACATGCGCTTTCATTTGCAATCGCTGTTGACACACATCATGTTCAGAAAGATATTTTCTAGTTAATATGACCACACATTTTTTACTTTATTAGAAAAAATGTTTTCACTTTCGTATGCTTATTGTTTAAGCTTCTGCAGTTTCAGCATGTTAATAAAGATGAAATAAGTCCGCTTCAGACGATAACGTTAGTTTACACTCACAAACATCACAGTCCTTACGTTTGTGTCTCCTGCATGTTGTACACGCTTCGTATCTCTCCGTACAACCTCATCGTCGCACACCTCGTTGTTCTATAGGTGTATGGTGATATTTTCACTACTAGCAACGCTTCCAGAAAAGTGAATTGTTTGTTCGCAAAGTAAATGCATTTGTCCTATATTGTCCATTTCTCAGACTAAGACTAATTTGACGCTATGTATAGAACATGCAACAATAGAAACAACTGCTACAATAAGTTCATGCTAACGTGGTTTTCATATTTCGTGCGAAACTTTTAAAAATGTACGGCCCTCCCAGGAGTCGGACATGTGACCTCTTGTTTTGCAGTCGGATGCGCTATCCGTTGTGTCATCGAATGCCAGCTATTCAGTGCCTTTATATACTATAGACGAAATGTGCACTAAGTTTTTCAAAGAATAATTTTGGTGTGCTCTTCCGTCGTCGTTCATGACTGATAGTCGACAATGTAGTTCTAATATACGGTCTCATTTGCAAAAGTTCTAGTTTCTAGGTTTTGAGCGAGAGATGTTGCAGGGAATAAGGGAAAGAATGTTCGTCGTTGCAGATATCGCCGCTCTAGGTGGAGGGATAAACGCATCAACTTTCGCAACCCTTCCTCCATCATCGTCCACAATATTCCTTTCTATTGTTACTTAAGAGTTCTTATTGCATTTTCCATCACTAAACGGGTAACCTGTTTGCAGAGAAAGTACGTAAAAAGCTCGTAACTGCGGCTAACGCTCCTATAACACATGTACACTCCTGGAAATTAAAATAAGAACACCGTGAATTCATTGTCCCAGGAAGGGGAAACTTTATTGACACATTCCTGGGGTCAGATACATCACATGATCACACTGACAGAACCACAGGCACATAGACACAGGCAACAGAGCATGCACAATGTCGGCACTAGTACAGTGTATATCCACCTTTCGCAGCAATGCAGGCTGCTATTCTCCCATGGAGACGATCGTAGAGATGCTGGATGTAGTCCTGTGGAACGGCTTGCCATGCCATTTCCACCTGGCGCCTCAGTTGGACCAGCGTTCGTGCTGGACGTGCAGACCGCGTGAGACGACGCTTCATCCAGTCCCAAACATGCTCAATGGGGGACAGATCCGGAGATCTTGCTGGCCAGGGTAGTTGACTTACACCTTCTAGAGCACGTTGGGTGGCACGGGATACATGCGGACGTGCATTGTCCTGTTGGAACAGCAAGTTCCCTTGCCGGTCTAGGAATGGTAGAACGATGGGTTCGATGACGGTTTGGATGTACCGTGCACTATTCAGTGTCCCCTCGACGATCATCAGTGGTGTACGGCCAGTGTAGGAGATCGCTCCCCACACCATGATGCCGGGTGTTGGCCCTGTGTGCCTCGGTCGTATGCAGTCCTGATTGTGGCGCTCACCTGCACGGCGCCAAACACGCATACGACCATCATTGGCACCAAGGCAGAAGCGACTCTCATCGCTGAAGACGACACGTCTCCATTCGTCCCTCCATTCACGCCTGTCGCGACACCACTGGAGGCGGGCTGCACGATGTTGGGGCGTGAGCGGAAGACGGCCTAACGGTGTGCGGGACCGTAGCCCAGCTTCATGGAGACGGTTGCGAATGGTCCTCGCCGATACCCCAGGAGCAACAGTGTCCCTAATTTGCTGGGAAGTGCCGGTGCGGTCCCCTACGGCACTGCGTAGGATCCTACGGTCTTGGCGTGCATCCGTGCGTCACTGCGGTCCGGTCCCAGGTCGACGGGCACGTGCACCTTCCGCCGACCACTGGCGACGACATCGATGTACTGTGGAGACCTCACGCCCCACGTGTTGAGCAATTCGGCGGTACGTCCACCCGGCCTCCCGCATGCCCACTTTATGCCCTCGCTCAAAGTCCGTCAACTGCACATACGGTTCACGTCCACGCTGTCACGGCATGCTACCAGTGTTAAAGACTGCGATGGAGCTCCGTATGCCACGGCAAACTGGCTGACACTGACGGCGGCGGTGCACAAATGCTGCGCAGCTAGCGCCATTCGACGGCCAACACCGCTGTTCCTGGTGTGTCCGCTGTGCCGTGCGTGTGATCATTGCTTGTACAGCCCTCTCGCAGTGTCCGGAGCAAGTATGGTGGGTCTGACACACCGGTGTGAATGTGTTCTTTTTTCCATTTCCAGGAGTGTATAACTTCGTCTTACTCCTTGTCTGTGACGTCACCAGAGCATAAGCCAATAACAGAGCGTTTTCAGTTACATGACCAGATCTTGATACTGAATGTTTTTTAAGCTTTAATTACATAAAAATAACACATATTTTGTGAGAATATTGACCGTAAGTGCTCTTCAAATTTTGTAATCAGTCAGAATAACAACAATCCGAATCATATTTCTAGCATAGGGAAATAGCCCATTAAAATAGTCAGTACATTACATTTTATTTGTAAATGACGCAGTGGTAGTACCCATGGCATAAGGTCACTGGTTAAATCATAAGATAGCACTATAAAAAGGACCATTATCTCTTATGGCAGTGGACATGCCAGTTATAGAAAATACAAAATAGGAAGACGAAGTGCATAGGGAAGAATGTGGGTTATCAGGACAACACCTTGAAAGGTAACCAGTAGAAGGGAAGTAAGACACTGATACAAGGAAGAGAGTAAAAGCTACACTGTGTATCCTATAGATCACTGAAGATGTCACAGAACTATTTGTGATTCGAGTTGATTTCTCTCATTCAGGACGTTGGGCGGAGTATCTGAACTAACGACGTTTGTGGCTGAATAGTCAGTAACACTGATGGTGGCGTTAAATTTAAACTAAATGATGTTTCTGTTAGCACATTGGTAACAAAGAACACAGGTCTCGGACTGTGTGTGATCTGTGAGAGTATTAACTTACCGATCGAACTGCCGCTCTAAAAGAACAGTGAGGTGCTTAGCTTATACGTGACAGTTTAGGGTAATGTGTGTGGTCTGAAAACTTTGTGACAAAGGCAAGTTCAATGGAAATCAAGTAAGCAAAGTAGAATTACAAACGTATATACGTTCTTATGTTTCCAGATAGTCATAGGCCTTATGGTGTGTATGTAAATTAACCTGGCCCATACTCCATATTTAATTCACCTGAACATCTGAGGGAAAGTTGTGACCAAAGATGCCTTGTACAATTGCTTGCTGGAAACAATCCATCAAGAGTAATGACATATGAAACCATTCCGTTAGTGCAGACTGGCCCCTGTAGGATTGCAACGGGGACTGGAAGTGTGCGTGGAGTGTGAATGAAGAAATTACGGAAACTATTGCTGGAGTGCAAGAAAACGGAATGGAGAGCGGTAAAGCTGCCGACAAAAGAAAATCATGGACGAGAATGATATCGACACCACTGATAACACACATGATGAGCAACACCAGAATGCTCTTATGGAAGTGGAGGAGAGTGTGGAGATGACAGCAGGCGTTAGTGAAAACAACGAATAATTGAAATGCAATGAAATAGCTATTCTGAATACGCAGTAAAGAAATGCGACGACGAACCCGTAACCGATGGAGGCGCTACGCTGGAGAAATCCTTGGAAAATGGACGCAATAACAAAAGCTCGTCAATTCTACGACATTCATTAAACTCTTAATTCGGGAAATACAAACCAACAACGCTAACTTCTTTAGAATAGGCAAGATAAGCAGCAAAGAAACCGAGAAGAGAAGTTCAAACTCTTGCCTCGAATATAAAAATACATAAATCAAACGGAAAAGAATGACATTGAACTCACACCTATCTCTGTGATGCGTGTCAAGGAATGTTTGTGGATGTGTGTTCGTTGTTCTCAGTTTCAGGTTTGTTACTATTTTCCGTTTTTCTTTCCTTAGGCACTACAGAAAACCTTTGCACGCTGTTTCATTACGTCTGGTGCTTCTTCCTGTTACACGAGTTTCAACATCGAAAACTCTAAAACAAAGACTAATGTGATGGGTTTCTGGGGTAAGGATCCAGTCCAGTTCAGAATAATTGCGGATGACGTGATTTTAGAACCAGTGCAGTCCTTCACTTATTTGGGATACCAGATTGACCAAAGCAGTAGTACAGATCAAGATGCACGATTGGCTAGAATGGAAATATATGTAGCACCATTCATATTGTATTTATCCCTTTCAGACCCTCTGGCTACATTTGTATGCATTAATATTGCTATGTATTAGCCGCAGCAGAAATACACTGATGAGCCAAAGAAACTGGTACACCTGCCTTATACCGCGTAGGGCTCCCGCTAGCAAACAGAAGTGCCGCTACACGACATAGGGTGGACTCGACTGAGGACTAATGTTTCGTCGAATGGTTCGCACGCTGACACTTGTTAATGGCCCAGCATTGAAATCATCAGAAAATTGCGGAAGGTTAGCACTCTGGTCACGTTCAACGATTATCTTCAGTCGTCGTTGGTCCCGTTCTTGCAGGATCTTTCTCCGGCCATAGCGATGTCGGTGATTTGATGTTTTACCGGATTCCTGATATTCACGGTACACTCGTGAAGTGGTCGTACGGGAAAATCCCCACTTCATCTCTACCTTGGAGATGCTGTGTCCCATCGCTCGTGGCCACGTTCAAACTCACTTATATGTTGATAATCTGTCACTGTAGCAGCAGTAACCGATCTGACAACTGCACCATATACTTGTTGTCTCACGGAGGCGTTGCCGACCGCAGCGCCGTATTCTGCCTGTTCACATATGTCTGTATTTGAATACGCATGCCTATACCAGTTTCTTTGGCGCTTCAGTGCATTTTTCCTCAGTGGAAACCTCATGTACACATTTTGGTATGTTTAATCTTGGGCATATTATAAAAATATCGACAACAGAATGTAGGAGTAGGCTGCAGCTTGTGGTCGCCAGAAAACACGGAATTAGTTGATAAGTTATATTTCACTACATAATTTAGTATTATCATTGTTACTTTTTCGTGATATTTATTGAACGGTCACTTTATTTATTACAACAGTGAATATTTCAAAAACAATTATTGTAGTCCATAAAAAGAAACAAAGGTTTCAAAGTATATTTTGAACACAGGTATATATACACGCACAAATCTTGCATCTAAAATCATTGAAAAATCACCTAAGAGCTTCAGAGCATAGAGAAAAACTTTCCTAACTCCAGAAAACATTCTAGTATGAAACGGTTAAAAATAAAGCTAGAGTAGAATTGGGGGTAAAATTTCGTAAAATTACGGTTCTTCTAGTAATTCTTCATGGGAGTGAATGCTTGATACACACAAAAAAATAAAAGTATGCCAAATACAAAGTATAGAAATGAAATTTCTAAGAAGATATAATGGCTACTCAGGAACAGACGAGGTAATTTTCTACCGTGTTTTTGATACGGAATCCAATTTGTAGCCTAGCTTTCCGAAACAATATAACTATCAGAAATGTGACGCCAGTATGGTAAAAGTACAAACCTATCTTTTTTCAGTTGGTTCTTTGCTAATATGAGTGATTTTTATTCATAGCTTGTTCCTTTTGTTCAAATGGTTCAAATGGCTCTGAGCACTATGGGACTTAACTGCTGAGGTCATCAGTCCCCTAGATCTTAGAACCACTTAAACCTAGCTAACCTAAGGACATCACACACATCCATGCCCGAGGCAGGATTCGAACCTGCGACCGTAGCGGTCGCGCGGTCCCAGACTGTAGCGCCTAGAACCGCTCGGCCACATCGGCCGGCGTTCCTTTTGTTTTTTGGTGTATAATCCCATAACTCAAGTTGGGCCTAAGCCATTGTTAGATGCTTTCTCCTTCACTGTATGTAACACAGCATCAACATACGCGTCACTTAAAGCGTATTTGATTATCCTGTCAATAAAACCCATACAAGCCGCACAGCCATCCACATTATAAAATTTTCATTTTGCATAGATTAAAAGTGGTCTCTGCCCGGCAGACGATCCAGCAATGCGGCCGAGAGCTGGCCGAAGTGGCGACGGAGTTCGCAAGTCGTGGAAGCTCTGTCGAGGTTCGTGAGATGGTGGCGCGCTACAGCACTGACGTCATCGTCTCGGTGGGCTTCGGCGTGGAGTCGGACTGCCAGCGCAATCCGGACGCCGTCTTCCGCGGCTGGGGCCGCAGGGTGTTCGCGCCCGATCTGAAGTCCAGCTTCGGCTTCAGGCTGAACTTCATCTCCCCACTGCTGGCGGACTTACTGAGGCAAGTTTCGCAGCTACAAGTAACGCACACTTCATCTAAGAACCGAAGGGACAAGGTAACGCTGTGCCTGAAAAGTAACGATTCACACGTGTTTCCCAAATACACACTCCCGCCATTAAAATAGCGGCACCATGGAGCATTTCAGGTAACGATGCTTTACTTGTTATGTGTACACAGCATAGGAGGAATAATACATGATTAAATTTGTATGTGATTTTGGGAAGATGCGAAGGTGCGAACATTAGTACTGTGGTGTGCGTACTGTAAGACCTTCGGTGCACACACCATCAGATTATTTGACTTGTCACTCTCACGAAGTAGGTGAGTGTCAGCAATATGTCTCGTGGTCTTATCGTGGCGTGTTTATCATCTGTCGTTAGGTCAGACGATAGAAATGTCACCTGCACGCTTAGAGTAGCAGATTGACGGTGACCAACATTAAACAGAACTTGATTATTTTCACACACATTTATTAAAATAATAACAAGCATAAACATTACTTAACTTGATTCTGGATGCTATTTACAATTGACAATCTGAAGTCCCTTTGGTCTTGGTACGTTTATCTTATTCTCACATGTCTCTCATACTTGACAAAGTGTCTATACATTTATCTTCATGGCTATGTATAGGAATATGGTAATCTTATTAGGCGCAGACTGAAACGTGACTATAGACTGGTACAGACAAATGCAGACTGGTACAGACTGTTGCAGACAAATGCAGACTGACTACTAGGAGGTCTGTACACTCGTTATAATACCTTGTGCATGCTTGTATCACTGCGCGAGTGTGATCCGTGAGGAGAAAAGGTTCTACGTTAGCAGCAATCTCATTGGCTGCGTTACATATTAATACGCAGATCGGCGGAAGCAGAATTTGGTCCGTCTCTAAGGCAGCGCCATCTCGTAGTGCGGAGACGGACGAGCGCTGCGCCTGCGCTGTTGTGCTTAGCAGGGGGCGCTCTAGTGGGAACGTTGTGTACGCGCTGACTACGCGGAACTATGTACATGACAAGTACATAGGGCTACTATCTCTGCTAAGAGCATCAATTCTAATCAGGCTAGGGATCGAGTCGAATTAAACTTGCATCACGTCGTTACACGCTATTCTAACTCTGTGCAGGAGTTCACCAGTTGTAGTGCCTAGTGCATGCTGCTGCCAGTCACTCGGCGACCTACGACCAGATGTTTCTAACGTTCTCATGTAATTGGGTCGTAAGATTACAAAAGGACAGAAGTAAGACCGCAAGCCCGCACAGTTGGACGTGCGTTCTAACGCACGACTTTCTGGGCGCTAAGGAGCGCCTGGTCCCCGGTACGAATCCGCCCGGCGGATTTGTGTCGAAGTCCGCTGAACCGGCCAGTCTGTCGATGGTTTTTAGCTGGATTTCCAACTGCCTTGGCGAATGCAGGCTGGTTGCCCTTATTCCGCCTCAGTTACACTATGTCGGCGATTGCTGCACAAACAAGTTCTCCACATACGCGTTTTTTTTTTTTTTTGTCATCAGTCTGCTGACTGGTTTGATGCGGCCCGCCACGAATTCCTTTCCTGCGCTAACCTCTTCATCTCAGAGTAGCACTTGCAACCTGCGTCCTCAATTATTTGCTTGACGTATTCCAATCTCTGTCTTCCTCTACAGTTTTTGCCCTCTACAGCTCCTTCTAGTACCATGGAAGTCATTCCCTCATGTCTTAGCAGATGTCCTATTATCCTGTCCCTTCTCCGTATCAGTGTTTTCCACGTATTCCTTTCCTCTCCGATTCTGCGTAGAACCTCCTCATTCCTTACCTTATCAGTTCCCCTAATTTTCAACATTCGTCTAAAGCACCACATCTCAAAAGCTTCGATTCTCTTCTGTTCCGGTTTTCCCACAGTCCATGTTTCACTACCATACAACGCTGTACTCCAGACGTACATTCTCAGAAATTTCTTCCTCAAATTAAGGCCGGTATTTGATGTTAGTAGACTTCTCTTGGCCAGAAATGCCTTTTTTGCCATAGCGAGTCTGCTTTTGATGTCCTCCGTGCTCCGTCCGTCATTGGTTATTTAACTGCCTAGGTAGCAGAATTCCTTAACTTCACTGACTTCGTGACCATCAATCCTGATGTTAAGTTTCTCGCTGTTCTCATTTCTGCTACTTCTTATTACCTTCGTCTTTCTCCGATTTACTCTCAAACCATACTGTGTACTCATTAGACTGTTCATTCCATTCAGCAGATCATTTAATTCTTCTTCACTTTCACTCAGGATGGCAATGTCATCAGTGAATCGTATCATTGATATCCTTTCACCTTGTAATTTAATTCCACTCCTGAACCTTTCTTTTATTTGCATCATTGCTTCCTCGATGTACAGATTGAAGAGTAGGGGCGAAAGGCTACAGCCTTGTCTTACACCCTTCTTAATACGAGCACTTCGTTCTTGATCGTCCACTCTTATTATTCCCTCTTGGTTGTTGTACATATTGTATATGACCTGTCTCTCCCTATAGCTTACCCCTAATTTTTTCAGAATCTCGAACAGCTTGCAACATTTTATACAGTCGAACGCTTTTTCCAGGTCGACAAATCCTATGAACGTGACTTGATTTTTCTTTACCCTTGCTTGCATTATTAGCCGTAACGTCGGAATTGCCTCTCTCGTCCCTTTACTTTTCCTAAAGCCAAACTGATCGTCGCCTAGCGCATTCTCAATTTTCTTTTCCATTCTTCTGCATATTATTCTTGTAAGCAGCTTCGATGCACGAGCTGTTAAGCTGATTGTGCGATAATTCTCGCACTTGTCAGCTCTTGCCGTCTTCGGAAATATGTGGATGATGCTTTTCCGAAAGTCAGATGGTATGTCGCCAGACTCATATATTCTACACACCAACGTGAATAGTCGTTTTGTTGCCACTTCCCCCAATGATTTTAGAAATTCTGATGGAATGTTATCTATCCCTTCTGCCTTATTTGACCGTAAGTCCTCCAAAGCTCTTTTAGATTCTGATTCTAATACTGGATCCCCTATCTCTTCTAAATCGACTCCTGTTTCTTCTTCTATCACATCAGACAAATCTTCACCCTCATAGAGGCTCTCAATGTATTCTTTCCACCTATCTGCTCTCTCCTCTGCATTTAACAGTGGAATTCCCGTTCCACTCTTAATGTTACCACCATTGCTTTTAATGTCACCAAAGGTTGTTTTGACTTTCCTGTATGCTGAGTCTGTCCTTCCGACAATCATATCTTTTTCGATGTCTTCACATTTTTCCTGAAGCCATTTCGTCTTAGCTTCCCTGCGCTTCCTATTTATTTCATTCCTCAGCGACTTGTATTTCTGTATTTTTGATTTTCCCGGAACATTTTTGTACTTCCTCCTTTCATCAATCAACTGAAGTATTTCTTCTGTTACCCATGGGTTCTTCGCAGCTACCTTCTTTGTACCTATGTTTTCCTTCCCAACTTCTGTGATGGCCCTTTTTAGAGATGTCCATTCCTCTTCAACTGTACTGCCTACTGCGCTATCCCTTATTGCTGTATCTATAGCGTTAGAGAACTTCAAACGTATCTCGTCATTTCTTAGTACTTCCGTATCCCACTTCTTTGCTTATTGATTCTTCCAGACTAATGTCTTGAACTTCAGCCTACTCTTCATCACTACTATATTGTGATCTGAGTCTATATCTGCTCCTGGGTGCGCCTTACAAGCCAGTATCTGATTTCGGAATCTCTGTCTGACCATGATGTAATCTAATTGAAATCTTCCCGTATCTCCCGGCCTTTTCCTAGTATACCTCCTCCTCTTGTGATTCTTGAACAGGGTATTCGCTATTACTAGCTGAAACTTGTTACAGAACTCAATTAGTCTATCTCCTCTTTCATTCCTTGTCCCAAGCCCACACTCTCCTGTAACCTTTTCTTCTACTCCTTCCCCTGCAACTGCATTCCAGTCGCCCATGACTATTAGATTTTCGTCCCCCTTTACATGCTGCATTACCCTTTCAATATCCTCATACACTTTCTCTATCTGTTCATCTTCAGCTTGCGACGTCGGCATGTATACCTGAACTATCGTTGTCTGTGTTGGTCTGCTGTCGATTCTGATTAGAATAACCCGGTCACTGAACTGTTCACAGTAACACACCCTCTGCCCTACCTTCCTATTCATAACGAATCCTACACCTGTTATACAATTATCTGCTGCTGTTGATATTACCCGATACTCATCTGACCAGAAATGCTGGTCTTCCTTCCACTTCACTTCACTGACCCCTACTGTATCTAGATTGAGCCTCTGCACTTCCCTTTTCAGATTTTCTAGTTTCCCTACCACGTTCAAGCTTCTGACATTCCACGCCCCGACTCGTAGAACGTTATCCTTTCGTTGATTTTTCAATCTTTTTCTCATGGTAACCTCCCCCTTGGCA
This sequence comes from Schistocerca americana, assembly GCF_021461395.2. Lineage (NCBI taxonomy): Eukaryota > Metazoa > Arthropoda > Insecta > Orthoptera > Acrididae > Schistocerca > Schistocerca americana. The sequence continues at coordinate 231,892,541 of NC_060123.1, forward strand.
GTCCCCTCCCGGAGATCCGAATGGGGGACTATTCCGGAATCTCTTGCCAATGGAGAGATCATCATGACACTTCTTCAATTACAGGCCACATGTCCTGTGGATACACGTTACGTACCTTTAATGCAGTGGTTTCCATTGCCTTCTGCATCCTCATGTCGTTGATCATTGCTGATTCTTCCGTCTTTAGGGGCAATTTCCAGCCCCTAGGACAAGAGACTGCCCTGAACCTCTATCCACTCCTCCGCCCCCTTTGACAAGGCCGTTGGCAGAATGAGGCTGACTTCTTATGCCGGAAGTCTTCACCGCCAATGCTGATTATTTATCAAAATTTAGGCAGTGGCGGGGATCGAACCCGGGACCGAAGATGTTTCGATTATAAATCAAAGACGGTACCCCCCCTTTTTTTTCTTTTTTTTTATTACATGCTGGCCGGCACACCGGACTTCGATCCCAATCCGCCGGGCGGATTCGTGCCGGGGACCGCCACACCTTCCCGCTCGGGAACCAGCGCGTTTTTTTTAATTTTCTTTTTTTTATTATTATTTTTTTTTCTTTTTCCAAAAGAAAACAAAGACTCCAATTCTACTGGTTTCTCCGTCCAGTAAACAAAAATGAGTCTCCTTCGTCCTGTTGGCGAAGAAGCAATCTTTTGGAACAAAAAAAAGTTTCTCAAAGCCAAAATCAAATTTCTTTTTCCTTTAAGAACAAATTATGAGGAATAAATAAGGAAAAGCTTGTTAAGTCGTCGTGCGACTTGTAGTTAAAGTCCAGTTCTTACAGGAGCTCCTGAAGTGTATCCGCCTACAGCATGCCAGTTCGTCCAAACGTGTCTTCTCATGGCGTAGGCGTGGGTTCTGGGTAGCAGATCTATTCAGTTCGGTTCGGTTTATACAGTTTTCAGCTTCTCAGGGCTTGGACGTTCCAGCTACTAGGTGGGTCATCGAAAGTGCTCCGTAAGATATTGGAAAAATACTGTTTATAGCGCGGGTATCAGGACGCAGTGTCGTTCGTTGAGATAAGTCCAATATCCTAGCGTAGACTTGTCGCCAGAAGTAAAAAGATAGCGGATCGTGTGGCCACAGATCCAATTCACAGAGTTAGTTTTGGCGGAGGGGTAGAAAGTCTTATCGGGGTACAAAAGCATGTGGACGTCGATCTGAGCCGGTGTCTGCCGAGTAAGAAACGCCAAAATTCGCCGCGCAAGTGTCCAGACGTCTAGCGCTGTGCCACAGTGGAACCGGTGGACATCCGTGTCATCCACTCCACAGTGTGTGCAGAGGGACGAATCGGCAAGATGGATGCGGTGCAGACGATCTCGGTTAACTTGTTTGCCATTCACGGTGATGTACCATGCTGATTGAACGTCTGATTCGAGAACACGCGCATGGATCGCCTTCCATATGTGTCGCCACACGTACTGTGGATACTTACATTCGATGGGGTTGGACGGGCGGCACTGTTGTAACAATTCGGAGACTGATGTCGTGAGGTACAAACGTGTAAGTAGTAAGGACCGGTAGATATAACTGAACTCCAGGAAAAATCGTTGGATGTAATAAAAGGGGGTTGGAATGGTCGATACCAGTACTGGGGCGGACAAGGAGGCCGGTGCAAAGTTGTGAAGCAGGAGGCTAGTAAGGCTCTGCGGGCAACGATGCCAAAGTTTTAGTTGGGAGCTGACGCATAGTGCCTTGACACGAGTCGGCACGTGGATGAGTCCCACCCCGCCACGATCTCGTGGCAGTGCAAGGGATTCATAAAGCACCTTGAATAACATCCCCGAGCTGACGAAGGAGCCGAAAGCCATCAACAGTCGTCGCGCCAGGAGATTTGGGACTGGCAGTACTTGAGCCACGTGTGGTATACGGGAAGCATGATACATGTTCACGTATTGCGCGCGTTGGATAACGTCGAGAGCTCGTAGCCGGTGATCTGCGAGATTTGCTCTGATCGTCTGTAGCAAGCGTCTACCATTAATAGTCGCTGAGCGGCGCAGGTCTGCTGTGAAATCAAGTCCAAGACACCGTATGGTGGCGGCGACACTAAGGGGGGCAGCGCATCTCTCCGGCAAGCCCTCACCAATGAGCAGTACCTTGGATTTGGACACGTTGAGGCAGCTCCCCGACGCTTCTCCGTAAGTCGCCACCCATGTCAGTGCTGCTCGTACTTCATCTTCACTGCGCAGATATAGTACTATGTAATCTGCGTAGGCTGTACAACAAAAACGGTGGCCTTGCACAGCCATGCCTTCCAAACGTTGGCGCATGCCCTGGAGCAGGGGTTCCAAGGCGAAAGCATACAAAATCGTGGAAAGAGGGCATCCTTGTCGTACAGATCGTGCGATGACCAGGGACGGTGTAAGACGACCATTGTACATGATTTTAGAGGTTGCACTACTCAACAGGCGCATAACCACTGTGACAATACCGACAGGAAAACCCATATGCTGAATAACCGTCCGTAAATAGAAGTGGTCAACACGGTCGAAAGCCTGGATAAAGTCCAGTGAAGCCAAGGCGCCAGGGAGACGCTGATGATGCGCTAATGCTATCATGTCTCTGTAACGGCAAAGGGCCGTACGGATGTTGTTGTCGCCTCCTAGGGAAGTCTGGTCGCAGGATGTGACGTAACGTGCGACCTTCTTGAGTCGCGATGCCAGTAGCCGTGTGAATATTTTCATGTCTCTGTTGAGCAAAGTAATTGGTCGATAGTCCTGGACCCTCGATAACCCGCGCGGTTTATGTACGGGGATAATAATTCCTTCTAGAAAGGCGCTCGGGACCACTGTCATCGGTGACATCAGCTCTTGTGCGATTGCCGTCCACGTGGAAGCCAACAAATAGTGAAAACTTTTATAAAATTCGATGGGTATACCGTCAGGTCCAGGAGATCTGTTATCGGAACCCGCCTTGATAGCGTATACCACTTCATCTGTGGTTACGTCGTCTTGGAGGTCATGCACTGCATCCTCCGGAAGAGTGTTCGTAGTAAGCTGAGCGACTTCTGTGACCAGTGCTGCAGAATGCGGTACGGCCGCGTAGAGCCCGGCAAAATGAGCATGGAGAACACGACCGATGCTTTGTTGGGTGTCGTGCCGGCGCCCTTCCACATCAGTGAGGACTTGGATCAGAGCTCGTCGTCGTCGTTGTCTTTCCTGAAGGAGGTGGTACATCGACGGACGTTCTTGAGGGATTCGATTAGAAGCTCGAGAACGGACTACAGTGCCTTTCAAGTTACGCCGCATGATCAAGGAGATCTGCGCCTTCGTGCGATGGACCATCGACTGCCGGGCTGGCGAGAAAGGCATCGTCGTACAGTCACGTAGAATGGTGTAGTAGGGTATTAGTATGCCACGCCTTCAATTCCTTCCCATAACTCATCAGAGTCTTCCTGAGGGTCGGCTTTGCACAGGAGAGCCACCATGATAAGGTGGAGCCATAGGCTTCTCGACGATGGTGGCAGCGTGCCCACGCTTCTTCGACCATACGGCGACAATATGAGGAGGTCAGGTGAGCGACATTGAGTTTCCACAGACCACGACTATGCCGCACTTGCTGTCGGGCGAGAGTGACGTCACAGAGGCACGCATCATGGTCTGAAAAGACCAAGGGCCAGACTTCCGCATGACGTGTGCCATCAGCAGGGAAGCGGGTAACGTAGATGCGATCTATGCGGCTTGACGAGTGAGAGGTGTAGAATGTATAGCCCGGTTGAATTCCATGGAGCTTCTTCCATGTGTCAACAAGTCGGAGACGGTCGATGACCACTGAGAGAGACGCACAAGGGGGATGTCGCGGGAGTTGGTCCGCGGGCTCTTGTGTCGAGTTAAAATCCCCACCGAGTACCAAATCGTCCTGCGGGCAGGTGAAGAGGGGTGTGACGCTTTCGGCAAAAAAAGTTTGTCGGTCATGATGGCGGCCAGTGCCGGACGGAGCGTAGATATTAATAATACGCACGCCGAACAGTGTGAGGGCCATACCTCGCGCAGTGGGGAGGTAGATGACGTCCTCGGCAGGGAGTCCGTCGCATAGCAGGATGGCGACGCCGCTACCGGTATCGGATGCGGGGGAACCATGGGCGTTGTATCCGGTGGGAACTAGGAAGTCAGCCACAAACACCTCTTGTAAGAGTGATATATCCACATCCGCAGAGTAAATAGTGTCTCTGAACATGGCCAGTTTATGGGGGGCACGAATGGTGGCAAGATTCATCGTGGCGATACGATATTGCTGTGTACGGCCACCCTCAGTATTTGCAGATCGTGCGGTAGATGTAGCCGGCAGGTGGAGACCCGCCGGTGGTCCGGCCGTGGTGATAATTACTGGCGGGGCGCCAGCCCCAGTGTCGCCGAGATGGACTCCTGTGCAGACACGCTGGCAGTCTGTTCCACTTCTTCTTCAACGTCATCGGCCCAGGAAGCTGACGACGTGAACATGTGACGGTCAAGTACTTCCGGAACGGGTGTTGTGGATTCCGAAACATGAGTGGCAGGGGGACCGCCGTCATCATTCGTTGACAACGGCGAGGACACGTCCCTGCTGGGAGAGTAGGCGTCACAGGAGGGGCGCCTGTTGCTGCCACATCGCGTGACTGGACGCAATGTGGGAGATCACCGTCAGACATCAGGTCGACATTTCGTGGGGCCCTCTGAGAAAGGGCGTCATCGGAAGCCGTTCGTCGTCGTTTCCTGTGTTTGCGAGGCGACCACTGTTTTCTGATGTGGCCTTCTGAATCAGAATGTGGTCGCCCGTCGTCTGACGCCGAACCCGTCTGGACAAAGGCAGACGTCGGCACGACACCGAGGTCGACGTCCATGGTTCCAACAGGAACATCGGTTTCGGTCTGCAAACCGGACGGTCCTGAAGCGAGCACTGGAGGCGACGCCGTGCTTGTGTCCTCGGCGCGTTGTGCTGCGGCGGGTGGCGTTGACGATGCTGCTGGCGCAATTGAGATTGGTACGACGGTGTCCTGTGCAACCTTGGCGTAGGTGATGGGTAAGGACGTGACCGTCGAAGCCTGGGTCTCTTCACGTAACGGCGTCTGTATTAAACGGCGGTGTAAGCATTCGGAACGTACATGTCCCTCCTGGCCACATCCTGCGCACGTTCGTGGCTGTCCGTCATACATGACGATGGCCCTCACACCGCCAATCAGCAGGTACGATGGGACATGTTTCGTCAGCTCAATTTTTATTTGCCGGACGCCATTTAATACGGGGTAGGTCGTAAATGTTTGCCACTTCTCCGCGACGTGACCCAAGACGGTGCCATATGGTTGGAAAGCGGCAATGACCACAGCCTGAGGCACCTCGAACGGGAGCTCAAACACCCGCAATGTCCGGAGACCGAATCCAGCATGGGCGACCGTCACAGCTCCCGTATGTCCATCAGAGTGTTTAAATTTCAGTCCGGTGGCATGACGGTGAATTATGTCATTGCAAATTTCCTCCGTCGACATCTTGATGTAGACAACACTTCCAGTGATGGAAAAATGTATGCCGATTACGTCCTGGGGGTTCAAACGTAGGTCCTCACGTAGGAACTGTTCGACTTCGAAAGCTCTGGGTCGTGGATGTTCGGCCTGAAACGTTACTTTGATCGTTGCACGGCGGTACGAGTGCGCCATGGTGTACTTTAGTACTGGACTCGATAGACACAAACACCGCGACGCGGAAGTAAACACCGCCGAGAGCGGTGCGTCGGACGGCGCGCGGAGCAGCTCCGCACGCTAGCACGGCTGCGAGCCGACTGCCCATAGACCACGGGTACATCACCCCACGTACGCGTACACCACCATTACTGTACCATGCAAACATAGGAGTTACACTCGTCTGATGTGAGACGTTCCCTGGTGGTCCACTGGGGGCCGAACCGCACAGTAACCCTGGGTTCGGTGTGGGGCGGCGGAGGGGTGCAGTGGAGTGCGGTAGTCGTCGTGGGGTTGTGGACCACTGCGGCAGCGGCGTGGACGGAGCCTCTCCGTCGTTTCTAGGTCCCCGGTTAACATATAGTACAATAAAATACAAGACCGCAAGGCTGGGGACGAGCCATTATCACTTGCTGCAACCAACCAATGTAAAATTTAGAAAAAAACAGCATCAACTTACTTTTTTTAATTACATTGAGCCTACTAGGACAGTGTTCTCGCCCTCCACATTGGTCATTTTGAGATCTTATAGTCTGCTTTGCATTTATTGATTCTCTTTTAGTCACAAAAGTGGTGAACGTATAAACGTAACACAAATATGTCAAATGAAGCAAACGCATCCAAATATTATTCTATTGATTAGCACTGCTAGTTATTTGAAGAGATTTTCTAAACCCTCTTCATTGGTGCTATCACACTTTACAACTTCCACACCGCTTTTAAATTGCAGTCATTTCAATTAAATGATAATTTTATCATAAAATCGATCTTATATCTAAATCTATCCTGATAGGTAATGTTTACATCGTACTGTTATCTCACTACATGCACGTGACTGAATTATGGTGTTCTGTCTGAATTTCCACAAACCAAAACCAACGTGCTAGGTCTACCACTTGTATTTCATTCACATTAACGTTACTGTAGTTAACATATACTGACGGAAAACAAACACATCAAGAAAGAGGTACTGTAGAGTAATGAGATTTTGGGAACACATTTGTATAGGTAACATACTTACGCGATTAACATCGCAAGATCACAGGTTAATGTAACCGCGAGAAACGCCATTGCTAATTTGCAGTGCTACTACATTAATAACCAGTGTGGCGGCAAAAACGTTGAACGTAAGCTTACAGACGTGCTTGCATTGTGTTATACTGGTGCCAGATGACAGTTTATGGGGTGGAGATCTATGCCTGTCGCATTTGGTCGGTCAATACATGGACAGTTAATGTTGGTTGTGGATGATGGTCGAGTTGTCGGATGAGGTCGCATACGTGCTTAATTGGAGACAGAGATCTGGTGACTGAGCAGGTCAAGGTAACATGACGATACTCTGTAGAGCATGTTGGGTTACATGGGGGCGAGCGTTATCCCATTGGGAAACACCCCCTGGGCTACTGTTCACGAATGGCAGCAAAACAGGTCGAATCACCAGACTGACGCATAAATTTGCAATCGATGTGCGTAGGATAACGACGAGTGTGTTCTCGTTGTCATACGAAATCGCACCCTTGACCGTAACTCCAGGTGTTGATCCAGTGTGTCAGCACGCAGACTGGTGGGCTGCAGCCCCTCAACCCGTCCTCTTGTAACCAACACACGGCCATCAGCGACACCGAGACAGAAACACCTTTAATCAGATAATACGACAGATCTCCACTCCACCCTCCAATGAGCTCTCACTTGAAGCACGGAAGTCGCAAATGATGGTGGTTTAGGTCAGTGGAATGACGCTACAGCCCTCTGGCTCGCAGCTGTCCTAGAAGTAACCAATTTGTAACAATTCATTGCGTCACTGTGGTGCCAACCGCTCCTCCATTTGCTGCTGCAGATGCAATACGATGCACCAAAGCTATTTGCCGAAGATGACGGTCTTTCCTCTCTGTAGTGCCACGTGGCCCACCGGTCTTCCTGGGAGAGTACATTCTGTAAGGAGGCTGTTTGCTATGTAAGTAGCCTGTTTAGGTTTTTATGTTGGTAACGCCACGTAGCGCTCTGTATGAAAATCACTGACTGTGCTGTGTGCAGTCTGTGGCTGGTTTGCATTGTTGGAAAATTTTCTGTTGTAGTGTTGGGCAGTTGGATGTGAACAGCGCATAGCGTTGCGCACTTGGAAGTGAGCCGCCAGCAGTGGTGGATGTCGGGTGAGAGATGGCAGAATTTTGAGAGCGGACGATCTGGACTTGTGTCCATCAGAAAGAATAAATTTGTAATATTGTAATACTGTATATCATGAACTGATATATATATATATATATATATATATATATATATATATATATATATATGATGAATTTTGAATGTTATTAAGGTAAATACATTGTTTGTTCTCTATCAAAATCTTTCATTTGCTAACTATGCCTATCAGTAGCTAGTTCCTTCAGCAGTAGAATCTTCACGTGTTTGTTGAAGTGTTTATTTAATTTGTTTCTGATCTCGTTCCATTTGTTTCTGTGTTTGTCTCTCATTTTGTTCCATTGTGTCTAACTGTTGCTGTGTTTGTCTCTCGTGTCGTTTTGAAGCTTTTGTCCCATTTGTTGCATTAATTGTAACAACAATGCACTGGTGTCTGAAACATGTTCCTCAGTGCTATTCGGCAGTGCATTTGAACCGGCAATATTCGCATTTTGAAAAGCAGAAAATGTGTCTTGACTTATTTGAGAAAACGGTGAGGACGCAAAACCTGAATCTACAGTATTTGCAAGATTGTGTCCTGTCATTTCGGATTCCTGAGGCGAGCTGTTGCCGACCGATCGATCGATAATACTTCCCTGTTCACTACAATCCAAACCAGCCACAGACTGCACACAGCACAGTCAGTGATTTTCATACAGAGCGCTACGTGGCGTTACCAACATAAAAACCTAAACAGGCTACTTACATAGCAAACAGCCTCCTTACAGAATGTACTCTCGCAGGAAGACCGGTGGGCCACGTGGCACTACAGAGAGGAAAGACCGTCATCTTCGGCCCATTTCCCTATGCACATTTACCAAATTACTCAGCGGCGCTAACGCACAACTCTCGTCTTCACTGTCATTTCTCAGTTTACTTTGGAGCCTAGTATTACGTTTTTCACACGCCGTAATTGTCACAATATTTCACACGGTACCACAGAAAAGCTAAATTTGAAGAGTAAAATAAGAAAACACACTAAAATAGCACTGAAAATGATATCTAATGAATTGCAAGCACAGCTGCGAAATACTTGGTGCAAATCTACGTAACTACGCGCTAGCAATAAACAATAGCTACACTAATTACACAAACTACAAGAAAAAATCAGAAGATTCCAGTGAGGTATCCTCGGCTAAGGGTCGACATATGAAACGTCCCCTTTGGAAAATTTTAAATGACTGTGCTGGTAAACCTGTTACGTTATTTGATTTTCAAACAGCTGAGCAGAACTGAACGTACTCAGACATTTCTCTCTTTACTTGCTCTGATCAACACTAAACTGACACACAATATTTTCAGCGCAACGCAATCTGACTTTCAATAATCCCTACAAAAGAATGGCCTTGACTAACAATAACCTTTACCTTTCATGAATCACTTACCTCACAAAAATCTTCGTTGCTCGAACTATTGCAATACAGTAAGCACCAATACTGCCAGCTAAATCAAAGATTCTAACTACTGAAGGCACTAACTACTGATAGGCATAGATAGCAAATGAAAGATTTTGATAGAGAACAAACATTGTATTTACCTTAATAATATTCAAATGTTCATGATATCCAGTATTACAAATTTACTCTTTCTGATGGACACACGTCCAGATCGTCCGCTCTCAAAATTCTGCCATCACTCTCCCCACGTCCACCACTGCTGGCGGCTCACCTCCAACTGCGAATCGCTACGTGCTGTTCACATCCAACTGCCCAACACTACAATAGAAAATATTCCAACGATGCAAACCAGCCACAGACTGGATACAGCACAGTCAGTGATTTTCATACAGGGCGCTACGTGGCGTTACCAACATAAAAACCTAAACAGGCTACTTACATAGCAAACAGCCTACTTACAATTCCTGTGACCGCTGCTGCTAGCAATCACGAACAGTGGCTACAGTCCTGCGAAGTTTTTCTGCGGTATCGGTGAAGAAACATGTAGCTTCTCGTAGCCCTACTACTCGACCTCGTTCAAACTTAGTGAGATGGTCATAATGGTGTCATCGTTGTCTTAAAGACAGTCTTCACTAACATCAACTCACCACGTATAATCTCAAAGCTAACTAACGCTCACGACCGGAGCGTATTTAAAGCTCACGTGATTTTCATCCTCATAGTATCACTACAGTCATCACTGGTATTCTATTGGCGCCAAATTTCAATAGACGTCATCTTTCGGATGTAGAAACATGCTAACCAACTTTCGTTTAATTCACACAACTCTTTCTTGGTGTTGCGATTTTTTTCTGTCAGTGTATATTGTTAATATTTGCTGTCATTCTTCCTCTGTTTCTCATTTAGGTACGAATAAATATTATGCCCCTTTTTCAGATAAATCTTTATTTTGTACTCTATCAAATATCTATTCAACTACCTACCAACAACTGCTTTTGTCTATAAAATAAACAATAATCGTTTAACTATACACATTTGTTATGAGACAAGTAGCGTTTTGTTGCAGGTCTTTTAGATTAGTTTACTATCCGCGATTTTAACACTGTGTTTTATCACTTACTCTCATGTTTCCTACCCTTTTCGTTTGCCCATTGGTTCCTGTGTAACTGTCCTATTGTTTTCATCCAGTGTCCACGTAAGAGCCAATGGCCACATGAAAGAACAGGAAACGTCTAAGTACCCAGTGATGAATCATAGTCCCATAGCTGCAAACAGTAAAATAACCTAAATGTGCTGCCACGAAACTCTTCATGCCTCCGAACAAAATGTGTTGGGTTGAAACATGTTTGGTTGAAAACAAACATTCGGTTACAAAAGATGGATAATATGCAGGATGGAGCAAATTTCCATCGACAAACCTTCAAAGGTTATTCAGCGATATCTTCTGAGTAATTTGGTACAACGGTCCCACGGTCTCGTGATTGAGCTCTTGCATTTACTTTGGTTTCTTGTCCCAAATTACCTTTGTATCTGTATTGCACTGAAAATATTAGTTGACCGTAATATTATTCACCTGGGAGTGAGCGCGTAACCGGGGATACGGACACGAACGACGGACGGAACAGAAACAGTTATGTAATGAAAACAGCAGCAATCTCGGTGATTAAGAGTTTGAAGTACGTAATGCACCACATGAGGGGTAAACGCGAAGTTCCCCATCTGCTGTATCTGTTTCACAGGAATCTGTTCCACGTTCATTTACCTTGTCAGTTTCCCTACCATTGTCGACATCATGTGCCGAATATTCGTCTTCATTCTCCAGAATAACATTGTCATCTACATTCTCTATTGCTTCTGCCATTAACCCATCTGTGCGCCAATACTCGTTTTCAATTCCTTTTTACATGTTCGGAAACTTTTAGTCAGTCATGTTGTGTAATCTTGTTTGATTTACGAGAGTTAAACTAAAGCAAGAAACGTTTTTTGTAGAATTTTTTGTTTCATTATATTTCACATTAGTTCTATTCGGATCACAGTGGTGCGATGGAAGCTTGAGAGCAGTACATCCCTTAAGCATTAAAACAGCATCTCGTTCAAAAACAATCTTTGGCTTATTATGACGCACAATTTGTAAAAGCTGATTCCTTGTTAAGTTCGATTCAAAATAGATTTTGATCTGAAAGAGCCATTCAGTTACGTCCCTTATGCGTGATGCTATAGTGGAGGCTTTATTGTCTGAGCTGTATGATAGGGTGCGTTATCAAGAATAACAATACTACTTGCTGGGATGTTAGGAATCAGTTTCTCTTCTAACAATTTGTGATAATTGTTCCCATTCATATCGTCAATCTAATCTTGAGAATAAGATTTCGAATAAAAAATTATTTTTTGTGGCCCCCATTTCCTTGTTTCTGATTGCTCTCATGTAATCCGCACGCTTTGCAACAATGTCAGCACGTTCTCTTACTATGGTTCTCAATTTTTACATTTTTTGAAAGTTAAATCCCAATTCCTTCAAAATTTTCTGAAATGTTTCTCTTCCCCCTGAAAATTTATCTCCGTTTCCGAAAATATAGGTACCTTTCTCAACGCTGGGACTTCCTTCTTCTGCTTACCACACTCCAAAAATTTTCTTTGAATGAGTGCTATATAAAAAGTATTTAGAGAAATTACTTTTCTAGAAAGCCTTTGTTTTCCAGGAGATTAATCTTTTTCTTCTATTTTTTCCATTATCTTAAATTCTTTAAGAGCTGCTGTTCTTTCTGACTTCCCTACCATTTTGGCAGCACGAAAGATTGCTTTTTGTGAAAGTGTCAATACCTATTTTTTTCTGACAAGTGAGTAGAACTTTCTCGACATCACTTTCTCGACGTCTTCATCTGTTTTCCACTCATAATTATGATAACACCGCATTGCACTACTGAAGATATTTTAAGGGAACACACTGATCCACTTGATACTGACCTGAAGGCATTGACAGTGTGATGCGTTTTCCTTAGTCACCACTGTCCTAGATTACTGTGACGTCACCGTGAGTTTCTGATAACAATAACATTGTGCGCCGGTAATACCGCACATCAGTGCAGTTGCTGACAGATTGTGCTGTACGCTGTGTTTGGTTAGAACCTGTTCCATTTATTTATATGAAGTAGAGAATGAGGAAAGAAAGGGAAATTACAGGTGCTAAACTCATGAGTTCCAGCCATACAGGGCTTTGTGCCAATGCAATGGCGAGAGTTGAAAATTTTATCGGACTGGGATTCGAAACCGGATTTACTGGTTCCCACGAGCCAGCTTCAGCCATCCGGACACAGTGCCTGACCGACTCATATTTCTAACTTATCCCACGCTGCAGTGTAATGTCCATCGCTAGTTGAACCCATACTCGCAAATTATTGATTCAAGTAAGAGTTTGGCCGATATTGGTGCATCCACGTATAAAGTTGATCGTCTGTAAAGCAGATGCCAAACTGAGATTCATTGGAAGAATCCTACGGAAATGCAATCCGAAAACAAAGGAAGTAGGTTACAGTACACTTGTTCGCCCATTGCTGGAATACTGCTCACCATTGTGGGATCCGTACAAGATAGGGTTGATAGAAGAGATAGAGAAGATCCAACGGAGAGCAGCGCGCTTCGTTACAGGATCATTTACTAATTGCGATAGAGTTACGGAGATGATAGATAAACTCCAGTGGAAGACTCTGTAGGAGAGACGCTCAGTAGCTCGGTACGGGCTTTTGTTGAAGTTTCGAGAACATACCTTCACGTATATTGCTCCCTCCTACGTACATCTCGCGAAGAGACGATGAGGATAAAATCAGAGAGATTAGAGCCCACACAGAGGCATACCGACAATCTTTCTTTCCACGAACAATACGAGACTGGAATAGAAGGGAGAACCGATAGAGGTACTCAAGGTACCCTTCGCCACACACCGTCAGGTGGCTTGTGGAGTATGGATGTAGATGTAGATGTAGAAATAAACGTGAAGGAGTCGTCACGCTCTTACAGAAACATACACATGTGTGGTATCTATCCTGTCGGAAATGTCCGATAATTGTATACGTGTTCCACTCACCCGTGGTACTTGCTCTTGAGAGCAGTTATCCCCACTTCACTCTAAAGATTGTATTCAGTGCTCCACGGTTGTGACTACGACTCGTTTTCCGGCAGCGTTAGTTGGACGTTAACAGTGACACACAGCAATGTGGTAGGTGGTTAGGTTTACTCATGAAGAATTCGTCGATATGCGCCTCATGTGTTGAATTCACTGAATACAGTGAAAGAGCGGCACAACGACCTACACTGAGCTGTTCCCTTAGTTTTGGGAACGTTTCAGTACTTTTGTATCTTAGGTTTCTTGCGTTACTGTGTTGTGTGTAGAACGTTTTGGCTATTGCATATTACGGGCTTCTTCATTGTTGCAAAGAAACAAGATCGATTATGGTAACAATCGGAATAAATCACAGTTACATTATTACTCCGTAACGAACCGCCAGTGACCGTGAGTCACTTATAACGAAATACTCTGAAGATATCCCTAAACAACCACTGAAAGTTTGTCGTTGGATTCCTGGATTACTCTGTATACACATGTTTAAATAATTAGTACAGTTTCCCATGATTAGGAAATGTGCGTTAGGAATAGATAAGATCCCATATTTCTTTCCTGGCAAGTTGCTAATGGAAAGCGGTTGTCATTACTTTGCTCTGTCTTGTTATAAAGTGTATGTAATTACTATGTACATTGTGGTGAGTGACATATTGAGTGTAGAACTGTATTGCTGTGCGTGAACTGAAAGGAGACAGTGAAAACTTGTAGGTACAGCCTAGTTTTCTCGACGAACACTATTGGGTCCTTCGAAAGGTATTCGATTTACAGATTATCATCAAAAGTGTCACATTCCTTCACACTAAGAGACACTGCAAAAAGCAATGGATTTTGATCCAGAATATTGGTCCAAAGTTTGGTTATAAAGAACTTGACGCTACCTCCTCTGCTCTTTCTGGCTAAAATAATGGTGGTGAAAGGTACATCCCCATCAGGTTTCGAATCAGCCTCAGACTTGCGAACCACTGAACAAGCGTGCGTTTGTGACCTCGACTCTGCCTATAGGATGGAAGTGTATTTAGTTGTTACACGTGACCCTGGAAGAAAGGTACAAGTAAATGGAATATGAGCTACATCAGTCGTCATTTATTTGCCAAGTAGTGCATTATTTCCCCCGAGAAAATCAGCTCTCTCACCTCCAATGGATGTTGCCACCGACAGCCCAGAGGTACTATAATAAGATGATCACTAAAAGTTCAAAGAGTCCTATGAGCGAATGCCTGATTTATCCAACTGACGAAGCTGATGGTCGTGTGTCCGCCGCTATACGCTCTGCTAAGTCAGACAGAGGGTTCATGCAGATGCACCTGTGGTTATTGGTAACATGTAAGAAGAGAGCGAAATACTGTGGAAAACATGAGAAAAATTTTGGAACAAAACTCATGGTTGGTGCAGAGAATTGTTACTTCCAACAAGTGTCAAAGAAATGGTGACTCTGTTTCTCAGCAACGGAGCAGAGTGTATCTGGTGGTGAAGATCGAAGAAATGTCAGGGCTTGACATCCCATCCACGACAAGGTCGTTAGAGGCTGCTGAAGGTTAAGTGTGTGTGCCTGTAACTGGAGGGATAGGTCACAGTATTCTTAGCGTTGTGAGCCTCATTCAGATGGGACTCGTGTGTAGATATAGAGACAATCTGTCACTCCAGTTTGACTGTTCCCAGTAGTGAAAGTAAGACAATGGTACAGGTAGAAATGATGTTGTGTGGGAACGAAGTGATACATGCCTGGTTAGTTCAAGCGGAGTGTAAGAGAAGTTTCTTGGTTCTGACCTCAATCCAGCACACAGTTTCTATCTGGCAGTGCACTTTAATTTTTACATGTGAAACTGTCACCACCATCAGCCAAGAACACCTTCAATCCACAATAGAATTCCATCAATGGAAGGAATGAAACCTGCGATCAGGCCGCAAAGACCACGCGATAGTCATCCTTAGCCATCCACCATCGGATGCCATATCGCGGGGCATGGAGTCAGCATATTGCACTCCTGGCTATCGTAGACGTTTCAACCTTGAAGCCGCTACTCTCAATCAGTTAGAACCCCAGCTGGCATCACGAGGCTGAATGCATCACAGTCCACTCCTTCCACCAAGGAAAAATCTCTGGCAGTAGCAGGAATTGAATACAGATCCCCTGTGTGAGAGTCTGTTGACTATTCGCCTACAGTGGTGGACCCCATTGATGGATAGTGGTGAATTACCAAACTAGACTGACTAATCTCTGGTTGCTGTTCTGTGGCCAGCCTCGGACTCATCCTTATCGGATATCAACATTGCGGGACCGCAGTCCACTGTCCATTTTGTTGGTCACTAGACTTCACAACACCGCTAGACAACAAGGTCAGCAGCCAAAATTTCTGAGATGATGATCCCCGTAACCGCGTCTCAGCGAGGCAACGTAGATGTAAGGCACTTGGCTCATACTCGGAAGGAGTACAGATCAAATCCCAGTCCATCCATCCTGAATTAGTTTATTTTTTATTTCCCTATACGTTTATGGCGAATTTCGGGATGGTTCTTCCAAAAGAGCGTAGCCGACTTCATTCCATATTCTTCCAAGTTTCGAGCTTGAACTTCGTCTCTAATGATATCTTCGTTGACGTGACGTTAGACTGTATTCTCCCTTCCTTCCTTCACTACAGATACGCCGCCACTCATGACAGCACCGAAGGTTGCTGCAGTCCAGTATCGTGTTGCAGTTCAGAAGTTCAGAATGAACCGCAAGTACTGAGTGTACTTGTGTTATAACACTAGATAAATTGAGAATTTGGAATGCATATAAATCACCAAATGATGACTGGACCACATGAAGCTTTCCAGAAGCCGAACATTTAGAAGTGTACGATGTTGGGTATTTCATCTCACACCACACACGATGGGGCTACACAAAACGTACTCAGGATATTGAAAGACGGGCCACTTGGGTGGATTGTTATGATCTACATCATCTTTATGATCCAAAAGAGAAGGCAATTTTCCATTCCAAAGTGTGGAATACTAAGGTGATTTCTGATTTATGATCGACTACTCATGAAATAAGTGGTACTGCCCTTCAAGCATCAAGGTGGGCAACAGAGGTTTTCCCAAACAGTCAACACTTGCCAATGGTAATCAAAGGTGGGTTAGCTTCCCCGATTATAGACAATCGACCGTTCTCTTGCTGGAACCTAACGGTGAATAGGCTGGGGAAGATATGTAGGACACAGAGGAAAATTTCAATAGCATCAACGATTATCTGGAAAACTACAAAAGATCTAACGGGCTACTAATGACCGCAGCAACAAAATCCATCCCGCGTGGGGGAAAGAAAGAGTACATCACATGCTGGTCAGAGGAATGAGAGAAACTGTTGGATTACATTAAAAGGCCTACCTCAAGGTTTCAGTGCTCGTCCTCTTGCTTTTCAACTTATTTATATCGGGTTTGCACAACACACCGTTACACAAATTTGCTCCTTTCGATTGTCACTCAGTCAGTCATTCGAACAACTAAAAGCTAACCTTAATAGTGAACTACATACTCTTGATGAGTATTGTAACAAAATGCACTTGAAACCAAATCCTTTCGAATCTGCAAGTACCGCTATGCATCTCAACAATAAAGGAGCTGACAGGAAGTTGAGCCTTAAACTCAACAGAGAACCAATTAAATATGAAAACACACCGAAATACGTATCACTAACTCTGACTGTGCACTTTCCTACAGGCGACAATTAGAAGAAGTGAAGCAAAAATAGAAACCAAGAAATTCTGTACCAGCCAAACTAGCGAGCACCTCATGGGGAGGCAACGCAAACATACAGCGCACGTCAGCATTAGCACTGGTATATAGTACTGCAGAATGTTGTGCGCCAGTACGGGCAATGAGTGCCCACATAGAAAAGTTGATGTGCAGCTCAGTGAGTGGGTGAGGGTCGTAACACGTTCTCTGAAACTGGCCCCAACCAACTAGCTACCAGTGTTGGCAACATGCAACTACCAAACATCAGACGCAAAGCTGCAATGAAGAAGTTGCGGGACAAGATATCAAACCAATGCGGTCTTTCAATTCATTATCATTTTTACGCAAAGGATCGACTTAAGTCGAGAACGCCACTCTGGGAAACCATCCAAAGATTAGAAGGTTTTATGTAGAAAGGATCACTGGCAAAGAAATACCCCACAAAATCGATACCTTACTACGGATGCGATCAAACAAGTTCCCGGAAGGCTCAGACAAAATTAGACAGAATAATGACTTGAATGGGCTGCTGTAAAAGCTTAATGACAAAGTGGGTTCTTGAAAATGATCCTTTCTGTTCAGTGCGGTGAACTTCAATGTACCATGAATTGTGCAAGTTACTATTTTAGAGAAGGAGGAATTGTAACCACCGACGATGTCACTGGAGAGTCCTCCAGTTCCTCAGTAATCTTCAAAATGCTATTCGACCGTAGTGTGTATAGTGTACACTGAGGTGACAAAGTTCATGTGATAGTGATGTGCACGTAAACAGATGGCGGTAGCATCGCGTACGCAAGGTATAAAAGGGCAGCGTATTGGCATACCTGTCATTTGTACTCAAGTGATACATGTAAAAAGGTTTCCGAAGCGATTATGGCCGCACAGTGGGAAGTAACAGACTTTGAATGAAGAGTTGTATTTCGGAAATCGTGACGCAGTTCAGTATTCCCAGATCTGTAGTGTCAAGAGTGTGCCAAGAATACAAAATTCCGCCATTACCTGTCACCACTAACAATTCAGTGGCCGACGGCCTTCGCTTAGTGACCAAGAGCAGCGCTGTTTGCGTAAAGTTGTCAGTGATAACAGACAAACAACTTCGCGTGAAATAACCGAAGGAATCAATGCGGGATCTACGACGAACGTAGCCGTTAGGACAGTGTGGCGAAATTTAGCGTTAATAGTCTATGGCAGCAGACGACCTACGCGAGTGTCTTTGCTAACAGCACGATGTCACCTGCAGAGCCTCTCCTGGGCTCGCAACCATACTGCACCCTAGACGGCTGGAATACCATGGCCTGGTCAGATGAGCCCCGATTTCAGTTGGTAAGAGCTGATGATAGGGTTCGAGTGTGGCGTAGTCCCCACGAAGTGATGGATCGAAGTTGTCAACAAGGCATTATGCAAGCTGGTTGTGGCTCCGTAATGGTCTGGACTGTGTTTACGTGGAATGGAGTGAGCTCTCTGGTCCAACTAAACCGATCATTGACGGGAAATGGCTATGTTCGGCTACTTAGAGACCATTTGCAAACATTCCTGGACTCAATGTTCCCAAAAAACGACAGAATTTTTATGGATGACAGTTCACGATGTCGTTGGGCCACAATTGTTCACGACTGGTTTGAAGAACACTCTGGGCAGTTCGAGCGAATGATTTGGTCACCCGTATCACCTGACATGAATCCAATCGAACAGTTACGGGACACAAGCGAGAGTTCAGTTCGTGCAAAAAATCCTGCAACGGCAACACTTCCACAATTACGGACGACTGTAAAGGCAGCATGGCTCAATATTTCTGCAGGGGACTTCCAACAACTTGTTGGTTCCACGCCACGTCAATTTGCTGCACTATGTCTGACAAAACGAGGTTCCACAACTTTTGTCACCTCATTGTATATCTTGCCTCATTAAAATACTTTCATATGTTATCTGGTTTATAATAATTCGTGTTTTTTACTACATGATGCAATATTGTGATGTATTTTTACTTTCTGGTACATTATTGTCTTCCCCATGTCGAACGAATAAATATATACACGGTATGAAATGGCAGGAGACCATAACAACTGCCACTAACGTCACACCGCCGAAATAAACCCGAGCCAGGTCAGTTAACTAAGCCCGAAAGATAGCGGCTGATACAACCTGACACAGGTCAGATAATTAATAGGTCAGTTAAAGATGTACATTGGTAAGACTCTGTTGCTATTCTTCAAATGACTTGTACTATGCGAACAACCTGTGGGACCTGTTGTTTAAATTTTTTGCATAGTACAGTCAATGGCAGTATTTCACAAAATAGGTAGTCAAATCTCATTCTCGGCTACTCCAACTGACAGTGTTTCTGTATAGTTAGATACTAATCTTAAGTTCCTTATTAAATTTCTGTCAGAGTCGAGTATAAGTTGTACTGGTGACTAGTCTGGAACGTAGCCGTTCATTATCAAATCAGACCTGCACTAAAAGTGCTTATCAAAGCTAAAGTCCACTAACGTACTTGGATTACATTCATACAATAGATAGTCATACAACAGAAGTGAATCAATCTTATAACATGCGTGAAACCTGCAGCAGATGAGTTCTGCACTGAATGCATGTATTACATCCATTTGAAGCTGCTTAATGTATTCAGGACTTGGTCTCCCTTTACAGTTTTTACCTGCTACATTTACCTCCATTTCCAAATTGACAGCCCGCATCTCGTGGTCGTGCGGTAGCGATCTCGCTTCCCACGCCCGGGTTCCCGGGTTCGATTCCCGGCGGGGTCAGGGATTTTCTCTGCCTCGTGATGGCTGGGTGTTGTGTGCTGTCCTTAGGTTAGTTAGGTTTAAGTAGTTCTAAGTTCTAGGGGACTTATGACCACAGCAGTTGAGTCCCATAGTGCTCAGAGCCAAATTGACAGTTCTTTGATACCTCAAGAAGTGTACTCTCAACCAATAAATTCCTTTAGTCAAGATGTGCCATGAATTTCTCTTTTCCCCTATTTGATCCAGTACCTCCTCATTTGTTATTCAGTTTAACCATCTAATCTTCAGCATTCTTCAAATAGCGTCATATTTCAAAAGTTTCTACTCTTTATTGACTGAACTGCTTATCACCCACATTTCACTTCCATACAAGACTATACTCTACAGTAGTATCAGTAAGTCTATATGTTCAAGTCTGTAATATTCAGCCAGCCAGGGTGGCCGAGCGGTTCTAGGCGCTACAGTCTGGACCCGCGCGACCGCTACAGTCGCAGGTTCAAATCTGGCGTCGGGCATGGATGTGTGTGATGTCCTTAGGTTAGTTAGGTTTAAGTAGTTCTAAGTTCTAGGGGACTGGTGACCTCAGCAGTTAAGCCGCATAGTGCTCAGAGCCATTTGAACCATTTTTTTGTAATATTCAAAAGAACAAAATATGGCACTGAGTCATAACGTTTACCCTATAGCACCTGTTGAACCTAATAAAGTGAGCTAGTTTTAGTAAATGAGCCTTTTAGAGTACATTCTGCTTAAGACAGGAAAACATAAATAGTTACAACGGCCACTGAGAAAGAGCGCGGCACCCGTATAGTTTCGGTGTTTCAGCTTGCAGTCCACATTGCAGCAGCTAGCGTTATCCTTCCTTCGAAGCGTGAACTTCCTGAGGGGGAGCTAGCTCGACCTCTGTGTCGGTTGTGGAAGCATATTTATTCCTGCCACTGGTGTAACTGAGATTTGGTAACGTTGTAGAATACGTTTGGCAAATATGTGACCATCTCGTGCTTCCTGATGTGATGTGCCACAGGATTAGTCTACTAAATTCACTTGGCATATTCTTGTCGTTTATGTTAAACCATCTGAATGATTCTCACTGACGATGTACCATTGGGTTATCAAGTTTATGATTTTCATTTCAATAAGGTCAACTCACAAAAAATCTACAACTAATTTTAGTTTATGAATTGTTTGTATTATCAGTTACTACATCATTAAGAGTTGAGTGCAGGCAGCACTGGCTCACTAGCTAACGTTTTTTCACTGTACAGCAAAACAGCCTGTGCTCTCTCCGCTGCAAACACAGCTACTTTGTTTGCTTTTTATCCCTTGTCCTACCGAGCTGCAAGTTACCATATTAGCAACAGGAAATCTTCACATCTCCATTTTAATTCGTATCACAGCCTTGTTTTAATAACTCCTGTATCAAATTAAGATACTTTAACATTCTTGATGAAACTTGCATTTTTCTGCTTATAGCGACATAATTTTTAGTTTTTTAAACATATTGATAAATTTACGTGTTACACTGAATAATTTGTTACCAAGGGTTTCTTTTTGCTCCTATTCTCACTCCCAGGTATACATACATTTGTGACAGCCCCATAATGCATGTAAACACAGACCACGTTGAGGTCAAAAGTGTGTACTAACTTAATGACGCAAGAGATGTTTGGCTGGCTCGTATTATTGATATTTTTTTGTTTTATTAGACTTTCTCCATCATGGTAAGCTGTAATTCACTTGCATTAAAACAGTGCATTTTTTGAGCGTTTTTCGGTGGCTTATTAAACATAAGAGATAACATTGATTATTAACAGTATAGATTCTCACACTTTGTGCAGTTATGTGATAACGCTTGGATCGATTTTCGCTTTCTTGCCTGTGGGAATTTACTGGTTTAGCCGTAACTATACCGCCAATCCAAGTAGAATTGCATTTTTGTCCAGAAATGTATTGTCTCGACAATCATTTAAGAAGAGCGCTAGATCAGGAGTACAATTGCAGTGAGGGGTGACCTCCTGAAAAAGGTACTGGATACGTACTTTTGTGAAATCGTCAGAGTGCAGCACTTGTTGATTTTTGTTCGCCTTTTTTCATTCCGAAAGTTGTCTCAGATTCTGAAAACAAATGCCAGTGGCGATGGACACACTTTTTGCAAGCTGTTCATGGTACTCAACAGCCTGCCTGTTAATATATTTGAGTAAAGCGAAAACAAAACTTCCTAATAAATCACACACTTGGTTCCTGTCCGAATTTTCATAACCAAACAGTGAGTGGGAGAGAGGCAAATGCGATATCAAATTGACAAACGTAAGGCCAAGTTGTGGAAATTATGGCTTATTTGCTTGAAAGGTATCAGGCTAATTAACACAGACTTAATTAGTGATTTGAGGGAAAAATTTTGTCCAAATTGTCATAGACAAACGAAAAGTGGGATATGTACAAATAAGGTCTCATATTGACCAGTGTGATGTCTAGATTAGCTAAAAATATTTAGTTTTTTGAAAGTTATAAGGCTTATTACAAATGTTAATTAGTGATTTGGCGGATAATTACACAATGGAGTTTTGTCAGAATTTTCATAGCCAAGCTAAGACGAGATATGGACAAACAGGATATCAAACTGACCAGAGTGAGGCCTAGTTTTGCAAACCTATATTTTGTAAGTCTAAAAAATTTTTCAATAGAGAATCGTTCAAATATCAGGAAAGGGAGGCACATTTTCAATAAGAACCTCATTTTCTCACCCCTGCATGATTTAGAGCGTCATTCAAACTTATTTAAAATGTTTCTCTAATTCATTTTATGTCTTACTTTTTGACAAAACATTTCACTAAATATTTGACCTAGTTTCCAAAAAATTTTTTTCTAACACTATATGAAAATTATTAGCTATAGAACTTCAGAACTGCTTTTTGCTTGAGGAAAGGTTTTACATTAATATCATTTTATCTAGTTAATGTAAAGGAAGAATATCACGCAAGCAATAAAGATGCAGGGTAGGAATGCTCAGGTGTATGCTCAACCTTTTTATCTTTTATCCTTTGTATTATTGCAAGTGGTACCCATGCATCCGACTTTCAAACCATACCCACTGAATGCAAATTCTACATGAAGGTTAAAAGGTCACAGTCTCACATTAGTCAGTTACTACGCGCACTGATCAAAGCCCATTGTCTGCCCTGATGCAGCGGCTAATTCTAGCCGAAAGGTTATTACTTAAAACGAGAAAATCGTGCTCTGGTGTTATTTTTTCGGTATCACTCCTCCCATAATTGTAAAAAATGTCTAGACCAGTCCCCGCTGCCTGTGCTGCCTTTATCACTCTGTTAATCCAAAGCAAATCAAATGTCGTAAATGTGAGACTTTTTAGGCTTCATTTTCTAATTCTTAAGCACTAGTCCTCATAACCTTAAAATATCCATCATTCACTACGTCACCGCCTACTAGAACCTTAAATAGTTACATTTAAAAGGCCACGGATCTACACTCCTGGAAATGGAAAAAAGAACACATTGACACCGGTGTGTCAGACCCACCATACTTGCTCCGGACACTGCGAGAGGGCTGTACAAGCAATGATCACACGCACGGCACAGCGGACACACCAAGAATCGCGGTGTTGGCCGTCGAATGGCGCTAGCTGCGCAGCATTTGTGCACCGCCGCCGTCAGTGTCAGCCAGTTTGCCGTGGCATACGGAGCTCCATCGCAGTCTTTAACACTGGTAGCATGCCGCGACAGCGTGGACGTGAACCGTATGTGCAGTTGACGGACTTTGAGCGAGGGCGTATAGTGGGCATGCGGGAGGCCGGGTGGACGTACCGCCGAATTGCTCAACACGTGGGGCGTGAGGTCTCCACAGTACATCGATGTTGTCGCCAGTGGTCGGCGGAAGGTGCACGTGCCCGTCGACCTGGGACTGGACCGCAGCGACGCACGGATGTACGCCAAGACCGTAGGATCCTACGTAGTGCCGTAGGGGACCGCACCGCCACTTCCCAGCAAATTAGGGACACTGTTGCTCCTGGGGTATCGGCGAGGACCATTCGCAACCGTCTCCATGAAGCTGGGCTACGGTCCCGCACACCGTTAGGCCGTCTTCCGCTCACGCCCCAACATCGTGCAGCCCGCCTCCAGTGGTGTCGCGACAGGCGTGAATGGAGGGACGAATGGAGACGTGTCGTCTTCAGCGATGAGAGTCGCTTCTGCCTTGGTGCCAATGATGGTCGTATGCGTGTTTGGCGCCGTGCAGGTGAGCGCCACAATCAGGATTGCATACGACCGCGGCACACAGGGCCAACACCCGGCATCATGGTGTGGGGAGCGATCTCCTACACTGGGCATACACCACTGGTGATCGTCAAGGGGACACTGAATAGTGCACGGTACATCCAAACCGTCATCGAACCCATCGTTCTACCATTCCTAGACCGGCAAGGGAACTTGCTGTTCCAATAGGACAATGCACGTCCGCATGTATCCCGTGCCACCCAACGTGCTCTAGAAGGTGTAAGTCAACTACCCTGGCCAGCAAGATCTCCGGATCTGTCCCCCATTGAGCATGTTTGGGACTGGATGAAGCGTCGTCTCACGCGGTCTGCACGTCCAGCACGAACGCTGGTCCAACTGAGGCGCCAGGTGGAAATGGCATGGCAAGCCGTTCCACAGGACTACATCCAGCATCTCTACGATCGTCTCCATGGGAGAATAGCAGCCTGCATTGCTGCGAAAGGTGGATATACACTGTACTAGTGCCGACATTGTGCATGCTCTGTTGCCTGTGTCTATGTGCCTGTGGTTCTGTCAGTGTGATCATGTGATGTATCTGACCCCAGGAATGTGTCAATAAAGTTTCCCCTTCCTGGGACAATGAATTCACGGTGTTCTTATTTCAATTTCCAGGAGTGTATTTTAGAGGTAAATCTTGCCCACAGTGGTAGATTACATACTTCAATATGCCTCACCACGTATGGTGTTTGAGCAACGCTGTCGTCACTACACTGTGCTCGAAGCATGTATTGAAGATATTTCCAAGTGAAAATCAAACTAGAATAATAAATAATTGTGTGCTTGCCATCACAAATGCAGAAACGTGGAATGTAGATAATAGCCACAAGGAACAAAGCATCGCAGTCACCCGGGAGGACGCCAGCTAGCACCAGTTGACCGTTGGCCAGCGTCTGTTGCGTCCAGAGGAAACTCTCGTGCAGAAATGAAATGATTTTGACAGATAGCCACGCGCGAAATGTTTGTGGAAATTTTGCTCTTACCGGCGTGTCAGGAAGTCAAATAAATTATTTTTGAGCTTTCATCAGAATGACGCATAGAGCAGACAGGCGAAATGAGATTAAGAAAGTAAATTATTGAGTGGGCTCGAACACCCGACTTTACGAACTGCGACGTTTACACCAGAGCACTACCAGGTACACCACCAGGTCAGCTTGAACGGATGAGAACACTTTCTGTATAAACTTTCGCATCCTACAGTGTTCTCAATTGAAGACGATGGTTAGCCTTAGGATTCCGAAAAGCGGCGAGTTTTATTGGCGTCTTCAGTGAACGATCCCGAATTTGCGGCCCATGGCCAGGTTACGTCAGATTGTACACATGTTATTACCAGGTCTTACGTGAACTCAAAAAAACAGAGACAAAGTGTCTTGCATTTTTCAAATACGTCGTCGATACAGCTGAATGCAAATCAACTTGCTAAACTTGACACAAAGTAAATCTGTTCAGTAAATTTGTTTATACCCTTTTCTGAACGAATTATACAGGGTGAACATCAGGAAGTTATCCCATACATGTGTGAATCTAGATTGAAAGTTGTGAACATATACATCATCATACGCAGAAGCGCCAAAGAAACAGGTATAGGCATGCGTATTCAGATACAGAGATACGTAAACGGCAGAATATGGCGCGGCCGTCGGCAACGCCTGTGTAAGACAAGTGTCTGGCGCATTTGTTAGATCGGTTACTGCTGTTACAATGGTAGGTTACCAAGATGAACGTGAAACTGAATGTGGTGCTATAGCCGGCGTACGAGCTGTGGGACACAGCATATCCGAGATAGCGATGAAGCGGGGATTTTGCCGTACGACCATTTCACGAGTGTACCGTGAATATCAGGAAATCACTAAAATATCAAATCTCCGACATCGCTACGGCCGGAAAAAGACCCGGTAAGAACGGGATCAACGACGACTGAAGAGAATCGTTCAACGTGGCAGAAGTGCAATCCTTCCGCAAATTTCTGCAGTTTTAATGCTGGGCCATCAGCAAGTGTCAGCATGCGAACCATTCAACGAAACATCATCGATATGAGCTTTCGGAACCGAAGGCCCACTCGAGTACCCTTGATGACTGCACGACACAAAGCTTTACGCTTAGCCTGGGCTCGTCAACACTGACATTGGTCTGCTAATGACTGCAAACATGTTGGATGGTCTCGTTTCAAAAAGTATGGAGCATATGGACGTATACGGCTATGGACACAACCTCCTGAATCCATGGACCCTGCTTGAATCCGTGGACCCTGTTGAAGTTGGTGTAGGCTCTCTGGAAGAGTGTGCAGTTGGAGTAATATAGGACCCTCCATACGTCTAGATACGACTGTGACAGATGACGCGTACGTAAGCATCCAGTCTGATCACCTGCATTCATTTAGGTCCTTTGTGCATTGGGACTCGTGCAATTCCTGCAGGTCAATGTGACACTCCACACGTCCAGAATTGCTACAGAGGGACTCCAGGAACACTCTTCTGAGTTTAAACCCTTCCGCTGGCCACCGAACTCCCCAGACGTGAACATTATTGGGCATATCTGGGCTGCCTTGCAACGTGCTGTTCAGAGGAGAACTCCACCCCCTTGTACTCTTAGGGATTTATGGACAGCCCTGGAGGATTCATGGTGTCAGTTGCCTTCAGCACTGCTTCAGACAATATTCGAGTCCGTGCCACGTCGTGATGCGGCACTTCTGCGCGCTCGCGGGGGCGTGAACTATATCAGGTAGGTGTACCAGTTTCTTTGGCTCTTCAGTGTATGTACATGTACAGTTGAAAATGACAGCTGGGCAGTAAGTCGTCGATAGTGGTGAGTAAATCTTCTTATTCAAATGACAGCCTTTGATCGAATTTTAGTGGTTCTGAATCCATAAATAACGGAAATAACAAAAAGCCATTATTATTATTATCGGTATAACTATTGCTGGAATTTTTATTATATCGTCGTTGCACTCCGTTTGTATTACACTCATACTTGAGTGTATGTGTGCTCCCTTATTCAAAATAGAGAATCATCGAAATATCACGCCATTTTCTTTCTCTTGTAATATCCTTGTTGAGTTCTTTCTGAAATGGCAGATGTCTCATCCTTCTGCATCTTCATCATTTATTCTGATCAGTTAGTGTACATTACTACGACATTTTCCATCGTCGCATTTTGTCGGTTCTCACTTTATGTACATAGCGTATATCATCCATCTCCTGTCCTGTCATTACTCGAATCCTCTAATTTTCCATTAGATTCAGTCCTGAAAAGATCCATTTGACTAAGAACGCTTGCAGTACTTGCTTATGCCTGTTAATGTACGCCTTCATTTGTTTCATATTGATGATGGTTCTTCTTTATCTTTATACTAACGGAATATGATTCATAAAGGAAAAAGTGTGTAAATTAATATTAATACATCGGAGCAGCTTTGTGGTCCAATTTCCAGTAATAAATACGTAAACGTTTAATGGTATGTCTGTTTCCGTACTGCAATTGTTACTAAAGAATTTCTCTTGCGACTTAGTAAAGTTAGTATTTTATGTATTCTGCAATCGGAGAAACATTCGGAATCAGCATACTACTGTTGTCCTTAATTTTTTGTTCAATGAACAAAAGCATTTAATTTACAACTGAGTATTGTGATCACACAGAACATTACTAGCACGGTCAATTGCATTCTCTATATGAGTCAGGTGTTCAAACTATTACTATGTAAGAGGATAAATAACACAATTCATATTAAGTATTTCGCTTTTCAGGATCAAGGGTAGCTTCACAGAAGTCAGCAGCTTCTTTCGGAAAATGATTGCAGACAATGTAGAATATAGGGAGAAGAACAATGTGACCAAGAAGGATTTTCTAGATCTACTCATGCAACTGAAAAATAAAGGATTCGTCGAAGGAGACAAGATGGAAAATGGAAAGAATACGGAGAAAACCTGTGAGTTCTTTAGGTTATAATGTAGCATGTAATTGCACCTTGAACGGCCTACACATTTGTGGAAGGGTGTTGGGAAGCTGGCGAGTTTATAGCAGAGAAATTTTTCTCTTTTTTTACTTACTCTTGTGTTTCTCGCTCATGCTCTTCTTTCATCCATGTACAAACAAAGAAACAAACAAACAAACACTGTGTCAACAGTCCTTGAAGGCCTATCGGTACCGACTGACCGCCGTGTCGTCCTCACCATAGTTGTCACCAGATGCGGATGTGGAGGGGCATGTGGTAAGCAAACCGCTCTCGCGGCCCTTGTCGGTTTTCGTGACCGGTGCCCCAACTTCGCAGTCACGTAATTCCTCAATTAGCCTCACAACCCCGCTAGCCAACAGCACTCAGTAAAACCATCCTAGCCCGACATCGCTTAATTTCGGTGATATGATGGGAACCGGTGTGACCACTGTGGCATTGCCGTTGGCTCTTCCATTCATATAGCTAAAAGAATTTACTTTCTCATATTGAATAGGCACTTTTTGTACGTAGCCTGACGCGACCTCCTTCGAATGCAAATAACGTTCTACTTTCTCACACGTAAAAGATCACAGCGAAAATTTTAGTACGTGGTCTGACGCTAGCTGCTTCACATGTAAATAAAATTTGTACACCTTAACATGAACTTCCCAGTATCGCTGTTTCTAATATCTCTGCCCGCTGTTGATCTGAAGCAGCAGTAGTGCAGCTGGAACAGCAGGAAATTATTGGCCGACTTTTTCCGAAAATCCAAGACGTGAGACGACATCGTGCGTCTCAAATCTGGGACGTTCTCGAGAGTACCTGAGCTGCAAGTGGGATTTGCAAACTATGGAGCTCATGAGGGCGAACTCCCTGACAAACAATACGCACCACACTACGACAGGAAGAAGATGCTTAAGTAAAGTAAAGCAGATCCCGCATTCTTACAAAGGCCTTCACAAGAATTACAGTTTCAAGAAGTAAGCTGAATGTGTTGCGATGTCAACATCAGAGAAAAGGACAATATCTGTAGTTAATAGCACTCTGAACCATTCACCAGTGTGCAGGTTGAAAATATTCTGTGAAACACAGACGTAATATACACGTGACTGGATTACGTTCTGCAACTTTTTCATGCTTCACATGCAGCTGATGTTATCTCGGATACACCAAGCAATATGAGGCACAGGCAAGACACCGAATTCGTATTGTGGGGGACGGTAATCAAGATTAATATTTTCCTTTATTTCCTTAAATTGCTTGAGACGAATGCTGGGATGTTTTTTTTCCTTTTTTCTCTAAAAACACGACTGATTTTCATTCCCATTCATCCCCGATAAGAGCTTCAGGTCCTGTCCAGTGACCTCGCCCTCATGTGACATTAAAACCTAATCTTGAACTCTTTTTTTTTTTCGGGCAACTGTCATTGTGTTTCTGTAGCCACAGGATTCTTTAAGTTCACCAACGTTTAAATTGTAGATTTAATTGCGTTGGCACAATTACTCGTACATGACATGTTGTATAAGATATTACGTTACTTGTAGTAACATAGATTACTCGAAGATTTTCGCTGATGTTGTTCACAGAAAGCTTTCAAGGTGTGCACCTTCCTCCATTACACAAAATAACCTTTCCTTTTTTCATTTCGTTATTATTGCTTCTTTCTTTCGGGTTGAGGAAGGCTTTCAGAGGCTACAAACCAATGCTGTTATGAAACTTCCTGGCAGATTAAAACTGTGTGCCAGGCCGAGACTCGAACTCAGGACCTTTGCTGTGAGGACGGGGCGTAGCTCAGATGGTAGAGCAGTTGCCCGCGAAAGGCAAAGGTCCAGAGTTCGAGCCTCCATCCGGCACACAGTATTATTCTGCCAGGAAGTTTCATATCAGCGCACACTCAACTGCAGAGTGAAAATCTCATTCTGGGCATTGCTGTTAAGGTGAGACAAATTTCAAATGTTAATAACAGTAAGATAATTGCCGATAATTATAAACAAAAATTTTCCAACACACGTATTATCAGTCTAATCGGAATGTATGAACACTCCGATGCAGAGGGATATTTCATTCCTGAAACAATATCCTAGACTGTGACTATGCCATTTCTCCATTATACAGGACGGTCAGAGACAGTCAGAAAAGCTTGTAAGGGTGTTTGCTAGGAAGGTTATGCTTAGAAATAATTGTTAAGAAAAAAT
The DNA here is from genome assembly GCF_021461395.2 of Schistocerca americana. Lineage (NCBI taxonomy): Eukaryota > Metazoa > Arthropoda > Insecta > Orthoptera > Acrididae > Schistocerca > Schistocerca americana. The sequence goes on from NC_060123.1 coordinate 231,922,752, forward strand.
TCCATATTTTGCACCGTTTACGGATTTGTTAACATTGAAGTTATCCAACCAGGCCGTTGCGAGCGCAATTTCAATATGCCTGCTAGAGACGGTATTCTTCGTTTGGTTTCCTGAAGACCGAACGAGAGGGTGATACAAAAATTGGGCATCGGACGGTAGTTACGATCGAAACCGGGCCAAAGCCTCAGCAGTCTCGTGCGCTTTTGTCTACGCTATGAGAACAACTGACACTAATTGTATCTGGAGGGGCGCTTGATTTTGCGAGCGCAACGGCCTGTTTGGCTAACTTCAATGTTAATTAACTAGGAAACGACGCAACGTATCGAATTTTTTTCTTAACAACTATTTCTCACCGCACCAACCTTGCAAACGCTTAAAAGTTTTTCCCAATGTTTCTCCGACCCTGTATACTTTCTAGCAGGAGTGATAACGCCGAAAGAGATGCAAGGGAACTTCTATGAAGTTTAGAAGCTAAGAAGGAGCTACTGGCGCAAGTATTAATTTGAGGAAGTTTCACGAGTAATGCGTAGATGTTTTTTCGGTTAAAGTCTCGGTTTCGAGTCCTTATCCGGCACACAGTTTCATTCTGCCAAGAAGTTACAAAATGTATATATTACTGTGGCCATTGGACGTTAGAAGCATTAAAAAATCTACTGGGGCTGTTGAGTGCAAGAGGGTATTCGCCCATTCTAGGGTAAGAGTACGTCGTGAACTATTTGAAATGATGACTGATAATTCTCACTTGCTAATAGACACTGTTCAGCCAGGTACTGGAATTATTTCCGTTGTTGTAATGCATATCTGGGATGACATGGAGCATTTGATAATTTACCACCGTCAACAAAGGGCAAACAACACAGTAATGTCCTATCTGATAGCGCACATCCTCTTATTCGTATACTGAACGCCACAGGAGATTCGCGCCTTTAAAAAAAGTAGTGATATATTCCTTCGCTGTCGAATTATAACGGAATTGTTTACAAAAGGCTGCTCAAATGCGAGAATGCTATTCGATCACTTCACGCAAAGCTCCCCGACGGAAATATCCGAATCGGCCAGTAGTTCGATGTGTAACCTCGTTAGTATTAGGGAAAGGTGAGAGGAAGTAGATGAAGACGTAGATATGATACTGCGACAAGAATTTGACACTCAAATAACAGGACGGACTCAAGGTTGACAACATTCAGTCATAAATCATTGGCATAATATTCAATGACAAAACTACTGTAATCGTACTTCAGAGTGGAATGTGTATGAGACAAACGAAACACCTGCAGCCTTCAAGAAGACTGTAATAATTTCAGTTCCCAGTTCCAAAGAAGGCAGATTTTGACAGGTGTGAATACTACGAAACAATCAGGCTAATAAATCACGGATGAAAAATTCTGGCACAGTTTATTTAAAGAACAATGGAAGGGCTTATGTAAGGCGGGTTAGTTGAAGACCTATTTGTGTTCCGGATAAATGTAGGGACACGCGAGGCAATATTGGCCATGCGATTTACCTTAAAAGATAGACAGAGAAGGCATACCTACGCTTATAGCATTTGTAGATTTAGAAAAACCTTTTGAAGAATATTTGCTCCAATACACTCTTTAAGATTCTTAAGGTAGCAGTGATAAAGAGCAGTGAGTGAAAGGCTATCTACAACTTTTAAAGAGACTAGACTGTAGATTTTACAATTGAAGTACTTGAGAGGGAAACAGTAGTTCAGAAGGAAATGAGACAGGACTGTAGCCTACCTCCGATGGGATTCAATCCTTACAGTGACAAAGCAGTATGAGGAACTAAGCCAAAATTTAGAAGAGGAATTAAAATTCAGGGAGAAGATAGAAATACCCTAACTTTTGCCAATGGCATTGTAATTTTGTAAGAGACGTTAAAAGACTTGCAAGACGAGGTGAACGGATAAGTTAGTTTTTTGAAAAGAGGTTATACAATGCGTAAATATAGACATTTCCGGCGTATGCTAATAATGGAAAGCTGTTATGTTTCCAACCGGATGGCACTGTCAGGATACCAAGACATTTCAGAGAGGGCCATAGTTTTCTCCTTCTGGCAAAGTACGGTACCCGTCGAAAGGTCATGTATGTTAGCTCTGTCACCCGACTGTAAACCAGCGAACCTTCCATCGCGTTATAAGATAAACATCATCAACAACAAACATAGGCAGTTTGATGTAATACAGTCAAATCAGGCGACACACTTCCTCGGATTGTGTCCCACCGAAATCTGAGCCCGGCGCATGTCTTCCACCAAACTAGACTTACGTGGCAGATCCAACTCAAATCTGTCTCAAGAGATATTCATAAATACTTGAAAGTCGTTAGCCACTGCTGTGATGATCGCTGATTTCGTAGTCAAACGACATATGACAATTCTATCTCTTTTATGGAAATTGCACAACATTAATTTTTGCCTAGAGTTATCTGCCAAGATTTGCACCAGGCACTGTTACAGTGCAAGTCTATCTGCATATAACTACAAATTTAAGACGGTATCACAGCTATGATTCTTCAAATAGCCTTATAGAACCATAGACGGTGTACCGAACATCATTTAGGCGAATGCATATTGTGGACATTACTGGCTCTATTGTTGTACGGCCGATGACACCCCCATTTCTGACGCTGCTTCTCCATTAAGAAAGACGTGCTTCTTGCTACAAAATATTCAGTTCAATCATAAACGCATTATTATATTTTATTGGTATGTATTTTGTTTACTATGCGACAGTGTGGAACTTTACCGAAGGCGTTCTTTGAGTCAATCTGAGTTCCGCTTTCTATTAGAATCCGCGCACCACACTGAGGCCGATGCACAGTGACTAGTTTTCGTGTCCAGTACTCTGGGTGAATTAATTCGGCTGTTCGGAAAGGGAAGCCGACATTTTCCGCCCGTTTCTGGCCGGCCGGTAACGCCAGAATCGAGAAAAACGCCCTGTAATTTTTCTCAAACGATTTAAACAAATTATTGGCTAAAACAATCATTTTTGCATTACTTACAGCTCTACACGTCAGCTTCAGGATGACCTGCCCATCATTTTGTTAATGGTCATAATTATTGCGATATTAACACTTCAATAAGACACTATGCGAAATTAGAAAAAGTTTGAAATGAAAAAAAAGAGGTCGCTATGGCTTTGTGTTGGGTGCATATTACATAATATGTTGCTGTATATGAAACTCAGCTAAAATACTGAATTTTTCTTTAGACTTGGGTGGAGGTCTTATCTGTCACCAGTCTCGAGAAAATTGATCTGATGTAGCACACTTATTTACGACTGCGCGCGCCAGCCGTAAAGCCAGAATGAAATATCCACAACATTCCTCATATTTCATAAACGATTTGAGATATCAAAAAGAGATTTTGGCAAATAATAACAGACAAAGAGGAGAGTATTTTGCCATACGACAATCACACAAAACTTCATTATCTACCATGTTATTCAAGTAACTACAGACTTCTTCGATGAAAGATAACACGTTCAATTTAGTACTGAGGATGCACTTGTTCGTAAGCTAATGACCTTACTTTGCCTCATTTCCTTACTAAATAAACTTAATGAACCACTGTTTCAGAATTTTCTCCCAATCGCATCTGCACAAAATTTTAAATTGACACTGTGTAAACTCCACTCTGTTTTGCCAAAAGAAGCAAATTTTAATATGGAAATAATAGAAGTATAGGCTTTACTCAAAATACGCCATTCGTGATGCTTCTCTGCAAGTTACAAATTCTTAACGAGCCAAGTGAAAACAAATCGCTGCGTTTGTTGCACTTTTCAGAGTGACTCTTTTCAGGTAGTAACCAAAGCAGAGGTGTCAGTAGATCTTTTTGAATGGTTGCCATACAAGTGTGGATGTGGACGGGCTCCACTTAATATTTAGGAAAAAAAAAAAAAAAAACAGCACAAGCTTCAGTTTAGTACGGCACTTCCCCTCCAGCGCTCAGAATTTAGCCTCCAACCCCAAACACTGACGCTCTGCCCACGCGTGCCTTGCCGACTGCCCAGACACCTGTCACGTTATTTCCCGCCCTCTCTGCCATCTGGAAGCTGGGTTCCACTTGTTCGGTGCTTGGATAAATCACGTCGCTTCGTACGGCTGAGTCAGTTAATTTAGCAAGCTACACAAGCACTTTTACGTTCATGTGAACTCTAACAAATCTTTTCCAATGTACCCGCTGTCCGAATAGTACACCAGTAGCAATAGCTGAAGTTTTGGTGGGTAACTTCCAGTCATTCGTCTGGCCTTATAATGATGAGGAGGTTGTGTTGTTGTTGCGGTCTTTAGTTTGAAGAGTGGTCCGATACAGCTATCCATGACAGTCTACCCTGTACAAGCCTCTTCGTCTATGCGTAACTACTGAAACCGAAGTCCATTTGAACGTGCTTACTGTTGTGAGCCTGACTGTCTCCCTAGGACTGTAACTCCACCTCCCCTCCGCCCCACCCACAACTGACGACTTTTTCATGCTTTCAGATGCATCTCATCAGTGAAAACCTTCTGTAAGAAAAGTTGTTCCATGAATTTCTGCCGGCCGAAGTGGCCGTGAGGTTAAAGGCGCTGCAGACTGGAACCGCAAGACCGCTACGGTCGCAGGTTCGAATCCTGCCTCGGGCATGGATATTTGTGATGTCCTTAGGTTAGTTAGGTTTAACTAGTTCTAAGTTCTAGGGGACTAACGACCTCAGCAGTTGAGTCCCATAGTGCTCAGAGCCATTTGAACCATTTTGAACCATGAATTTCTCTTCTTCCCGCATTGATTCAACACCTCCTTGTTAACTATCATGTTCTCAGCACACTCCTGTAGCATCACATATCAAAAGTTTCTGTTCTCTTCTCGTCAGAATTGTTTACCGTCCACATTTCACTTCCGCACAAAGCTACGTTTCAAATAAATAGCTTTAAAAAGGATTGCTTAACACTTCAATTTTGTTTTCGGTACTAACAGATTTCTCTTTGTCACAAACACTTTCCTTGCTGTCGACAGTCTGCGTGTTATGTCCTCTCTGCTTCTACGACAGTGCGTAATTTTGTTCTCAAAAGGACTAAACCAGTTTACTAACCCAATTTTAGTGCCGCTTTGCATAAACTACACTACTGGCCATTAGAATTGCTACATCACGAAGATGATGTGCTACAGACGCGAAATTTAACCGAAAGGAAGAAGATGCTGTGATATGCAAATGATTAGGTTTTCAGATCATTCACACAAGGTTGGCACCGGTGGCGACACCTACAACATGCTGACATGAGGAAAGTTTCCAACAGATTTCTCATACACAAACAGCATTTGACTGGCGTTGCCTGGTGAAACATTGTTATGATGCTTCGTGTAAGGAGGAGAAATGCGTACCATCACGTTTCCGACTTTGATAAAGGTCGGATTGTAGCCTATCACGATTGCGGTTTATTGTATCGCGACATTGCTGCTCGCGTTGGTCGAGATCCAATGACTGTTAGCAGAACATGGAAGCGGTGGGTTCAGGAGGGTAATACGGAACGCCGTGCTAGATCCCAACGGCCTCGTATCGCTAGCAGTCGAGATGACAGGCATCTTATCTGCATGTCTGTAACGGATCGTGCAGCCACGTCTCGGTCCCTGAGTCAACAGATGGGACGTTTGCAAGACAACAACCATCTGCACCATCAGTTCGACGACGTTTGCAGTAGCATGGACTATCAGCTCGGAGACCACGGCTGTGGTTACCCTTGACGCTGCATCACAGGCAGAAGCGGCTGCGATGGTGTACTCAACGACGAACTAGGGTGCGCGAATGGCAAAACGTCATTTTTATCGGATGAATCCAGGTTCTGTTTACAGCATCATGATGGTCGCATCCGTGTTTGGCGACATCGCGGTGAACGCACATTGGAAGCGTGTAATCGTCATCGCCATACTGGCGTATCACCTGGCGTGATGGTATTGGGTACCATTGGCTACACGTCTCTGTCACCTCTTGTTCGCATTGACGGCACTCTGAACAGTGGACGTTACATTTCAGATGTGTTACGAACCGTGGCTCTACCCTTCATTCGATCCCTGCGAAACCCTACATTTCAGCAGGATAATGCACGACCGCATGTTGCAGGTCCTGTACGGGCCTTTCTGGATACAGAAAGTATTCGACTGCTGCCCTGGCCAGCATATTCTCCAGATCTCTCACCAACTGAAAACGTCTGGTCAATGGTGGCCGAGCAACTGGTTCGTCACAATACTCCAGTCACTACTCTTGATGAACTGTGGTATCGTGTTGAAGCTGCATGGGCAGCTGTACCTGTACACGCCATCCAAGCTCTGTTGGACTCAATGCCCAGACCAAGGCCGTTATTACGGCCAGAGATTGTTGTTCTGGGTACTGATTTCTGAGGATCTATGCACCGAAATTGCGTGAAAATGTAATCACATGTTAGTTCTAGTATGATATATTTGTCCAATGAATACCCGTTTATCATCTGCATTTCTTCTTGGTGTAGCAATTTTAATGTCCAGTGGTGTAATTCACTCGGGAACGCCTGATTTGACTGTATTACATCCAACTGCCTATGTTTGTTGTTGATGATGTTTATCTTATAACGCGATGGAAGGTTCGCTAGTTTACAGTTGGGTGACAGAGCTAACATACATGACCTTTCGACGGGTATCATACTTTGCCAGAAGGAGAAAACTATGGCCCCCTCTGAAATGTCTTGGTATCCTGACGGTGCCATCCGGTTGGAAACATAACAGCTTTCCATTATTAGCATACGCTGGAAATGTCTACATTTACACATTGTATAACCTCTTTTCAAAAAACTAACTTATCCGTTCAACTCGTCTTGCAAGTCTTTTAACGTCTCTTACAAAATTACAATGCCATTGGCAAAAGTTAGGGTATTTCTATCTTCTCCCTGAATTTTAAGTCCTCTTCTAAATTACTAAACGGCTGGCAAACGGCTCGAAGGACCAATTCTCGAGTATTGTTTGTCTGTCGTGGACTCTTACCAAGTCGCATAGCGAAAGAGATAGAAACGATTGAAAGAAAACCGATTCATCAAAGGTTTCTTTAGTCAGCGAACGAGTGACACTGCAACTCTCAACAAACTGCGTTGGCAAGGGAAGTGATGGGCATCCAACACACAGATCCGCGCGAAACTGTGCTTAGAATGAAAATCGTTCATTGCAAAAACAGTGATACGAGCCGTTCTCGAGCAAAATGCGTGTCTTACCATGAGAGACGTTATGTCACCCATTCACGGTCTAAGAAAGGAACTTTGGTACCGAAAAGAAACAAAATTCGCTGTAGTATTATCAAAAACACAATCGAAAAGAACACAACATTACGAGCGTCGTAATAGGTACTTCTTTAGCAGTATAAGCTCGACATGAGAAGAATCGTTGATTTTGTAAGACTGAACTGTGGGAACTACAAATAAAGTTACACTACGTCATTTCACTATTAGACCTCACTCTGTGCTACAGAATCCACTTTCGTCACCGAAATACTAGCCGGTGTGACAATACGCGTGTCAAAAGACAAGTTATGACACTGGCATTATCGTTTCAAAGCGTAATTAGTGTGACGTTTGATATTGGACTGCTTGAATGCCGAAGTAATGTCGAATATGGAAGAGTGGATTCAGTTAGATGTACATATTGCTCTGTTTCACTTTGCTTTGACCACTTCACTAAAACCCCACATCTGCACTTTGGAGGCTGAGTAACTGTGTGAAACAATCAGACCAGTAGAAAAAATTTATTTTTCAGACAGCGTAACTATTGGAAGCAGAGGGAAATGTAGCAATTGTGGTATTGTTTCGTGCAACCATTTTTATTTTAAAAACGAGCTCACCGACGAGCCAGAACATTACGACCATCTGTTCAATACCGTGTTGGTTCACTTTTCAAACACAGTACAGCAGCGACTCTGCTTGGACTGGATTATACAAGTCCTTGATAGATTTCCAGAAGCACGTGGCACCAGATTTCTGCTCACAGGCCACAAAATTCCCACAAATTGCGGGATAGTGGTTTGTAGGGAGTCAGATGGCGTCAGATATGTGTTACAATCAGTACAGATTATGAACATTTGCTGGCTAAGATATCAGTGTGAGTTCACTATCATGCTCCTCAAAGCACTGCAGCACTATTCTGGAATTGTGTCTCGGTGAGTTATCCTGCTGGAAGATGTCATCGCCATCAGAGAAGGCTTCCACCATGAAGTGCCGCAGGTGGTCCGCAATATGTTCACATAGTTCAAGGCTGTCACGCTGTCTTCGTGTACTACCACAGATCCCACGGAAGCCCAACTCAGTGTACCCTACCCCATAATTCTGCACTGTGACGCGGAGCACTTTTCAAGCAGCCATTCGCTTGGACGACGGCGTGTAAAGACCCAACCATCGACAAGATGTAACAAAAAATGCGATTCATTCGACAGGCGACACGTTTCTATTGATCCACGTTGAAAACTCAGTGATGCTGTGACCAATGCAATAGTAACTGACGATGTCGTTACACAGGAAGACGTAAGAGTCGTGTGAGCTCCGAGTTCAACAATGGCATTTGAACTGTGTACTGCAAAACACTTGTGCCTGCACCAGGATTGTACTCTGTCGCTGGATCCGCCACTGATCGCTCTCTATGCTGGATTCCACAGTGGGGGATCCTCAGCCTCATGTTTTGTGGTGAGACATGGACTTCTAGTACCATAAAGCCTACGTGATATTCCACCATTGCTTCAACCACTTTCCGTAGGTGCTCACGACAATAGTACCCAAACAGGTGACCAGCTTCGTCGTTTCAGAGATTCTGGTTTCCAGCCACAGGGCCATAAGAACGTGCCCTATGTCAAAACCGCCTGTATCACTGGGTTTCCGCATTAGCAGTCCATATCTTCACTATAATGACTGCCCATTTGTCTCTCTTCCGCTTGCGTTCTTCCCTTACAGTGTCACGTGCCCTCAACACCACCAGGAGGCATTCAGACTCGCCATGGTCAGTGGTCATAATGTTTTGGCTCATCATTGTGAATGAAGTACCAGCATACATTAAACTTAGTATAGCTCCTCCACCTGTATGGCTCAAATGGCTCTGAGCACTATGGGACTCAACTTCTGAGGTCATCAGTCCCCTAGAACGTAGAACTCCTTAAACCTAACTAACCTAAGGACATCACACACATCCATGACCGAGGCAGGATTCGAACCTGCGACGTAGCGGTCTGGCGGTTCCAGACTGTAGCGCCTAGAACCGCACGGCCACTCCGGCCGGCCCTCCACCTTTAATCCACGTTCATAACACATCAGCAGGACTTAAATTACTTCTACGAACGCAATGTGGTTTACCAACGGCAACACATGCATCTGATATTGCAGAATATGACCATACAGTCTCACACCGCATTGGAGTCTTTTAATCGGCGACAGCCCTAGGGAGAAAGGTTTCCACCATGTAATTGCAGCAGTATTATTCTTGTCGATGCAAAATACATGTACTTTGGTCCTGTTACATCAATATTTTGTTTAGTTTGGTGATAGCTCGGTCCACAGCTTTTGTCAAATTTTTAAATGAAATCAGTTCCGCTTTTAGCTTTTAAAACATTATTTATTGCAATTGCAGTTTCGATATGATGTCATTTTCAAGCATTTTGGGATGTTGTAACCCGCTTAGTAATACAAAGCCGTGATATACTGTGTAAGAGTAGTTACATGACGTGCTGTGAATTTATCAACTGTTCCATATACCATATCCTCTACAGAGCTGGTGAAATAATGATGTGAATACTGAAGTTTAAATTTCATGTAGTGGGCGTGGTAACTGTATCACAAAAGCGGCAGAGACATCTGCAACAGGTGATAAATTCACAACACCTCATACAACCTGCTCTTTCGCAGCATGGCGCAGCTTTGTGTTGCTGAGTGGGTTACAACGTCCGACAATGCTCGAAAATTACAACGTATCGAAATTCTAGTTGAAATAAGTAACGTTTTAACAGCCAAAACCGGAAACGATTTCATCGAAAAATATATTTTCTTTCTTCGTGTTACCGACGTTCCTCTGCAGGACCTTTAATAGGTGTTAATTCAGATGTCTCTTGTGGCAAGACGCGCAGCTTAGCATGCGAATGGCTCATATCACTGTTTTTGGGATGAGCGGGTTACACTCTAAGCATATTTTCGAGAGGTTCTAAACGTCCGAGATCACGCACATGTCTTGCGAGAGGGGCTGCAAGAGAAACGTTGTTCATCGCGGATAGCCTTACTCACTAAACTTGGAATGTCAGATTTGCTCCGCATAGTACGACATAATGACCGCAACGCTCAAATCAGAGGAATTCGGGCTCATTCAGAGGACTGACAACGGGTTATTTCCCCGTATACCATCCGAGTGTGTGATAGAGAGAGAGGTGAAGAGAAGGGGGTGGGGCGAGATGGTATTAGTACATTATGCATTCCCTGCGACATACCGTGCAATGGCTTGCGGAGTCTAATAGATGTAGACGCTCGCCGCTTCCTATTGACCACGTGTGGGAGGTAATCGAGTGAGTTCTCATCAGTCGCTTATCACCGTCGGTCTCCAATTACTGCGCACAGAGTGTTGCCTCGGGCTTGGCAGCTCACGGGTGCTCATGGACTCCACCAGAAGCGTCAAGTGAGGAGTCTTGGTGCCCACAGGTGAAGAGGACAGCAACTGGTGCGTGGTTGCGGAGCGTCAGGGAGCGATTAAGGATAGGACGTTCACTCACAGTGCTTTTATTTCATTTTATTTCACGAACGTCGCAGATATGTTGTCACCGTTTTAATACTTTTAAATATGTGTTGGGTTTCCGCCACCTGATCGCTGGACGCATTATTGATTTGTGTTGACTTTGATCAAAATGGTTGAATGCTACCAATTATCACTGACAAAATACCGGTATAACAACCTCTACATCACTTCCGAGAAATGGGTGGTATTGAAATCTGAGAGCGTCAGCGAAGAAACAGAGCTAACCTCCTTAAGCAGGCTGGGGACTCAGAGGAAATATTACGTCATTTCATTAAGATATTTTGTAGAGTCACCAAACTGTCGTTGTTTCTTCTTGGTTGCTAACGTCAAAATAATCCAATCCAACTGCAGATTTCCCACTGGAAGACCTGGCGGCAGAGTCTTTTGGGTTCTTCATCGCTGGCTTCGAGACTTCGAGTACCACAATTAGCTCAAGCCTATACGAACTGGCGCTGCACGAGGATATACAAAACGAGCTGCACCACGAGATAGATTCTGTGCTGATGCGACACGATGGCAACATCACGTACGACGCCATAACAGAGATGTCCTACCTAGACAAAGTTGTGTCTGGTGAGTTCCATACATTTATTTTATGACATGTTAAAATACTTCACGTTTGACAGATAATATATCATGGCCAATTTTTTCGGTTTTAATTTAGGCAGCTTCTTTTAGCCGAGCCACAGACACGACGGATAAAAAACAAAAAACTACAGATGATGTCGTGCATGGTATTTTTCCCCCGCCACCTGTTAATAGATTTGAAGTCTCTGTGTTCAGTAATATAATGGACGAGTTCATTGAGCGTCGGATCGTGATTTTGTTGGTTTGGTTGGTTTCTGTGGGGAAGCAGACCAGACAGCGTGGTCATCGGTCTCATCGGATTAGGGAAGGACAGGGAAGGAAGTCGGCCGTGCCCTTTGAAAGGAACCATCCCGGCATTTGCCTGGAGCGATTTAGGGAAATCACGGAAAACCTAAATCAGGATGGCCGGACGCGGGATTGAACCGTCGTCCTCCCGAATGCGAGTCCAGTGTCTAACCACTGCGCCACCCCACTCGGTCGTGATTTGGAGTTTCACAGTTTGTAACATATTTCTACTCCAGATTTTAAGTTAATGTTCATGTATAGTGTGATACGAGGTAAAAAGGTGTTTTATGGGTATCGATTCGCAATGAAATTATCTGTGTTTAGATTACAGCAAAGCAAAGAAAGTTACAGCCAATAAGGTATAGACCAGCTAATAATTTCTGATAAATATTTTAATTTGCCTTTCAATGTTACAAAAAAGAGACTTGCCAAATACGCGATAAATTTAAAATTTAAAACCAGTTCGGAAATGAAGGGCGACGTAAAACAATGCGCAGCGATTATGGGCTGCATATTCGGCACAGGCAGCAACATGGAGCCTCAGCAAAGCTGAAAATATCGCTGGTAACTATTTCTTTGCCTAAATCTAACATCACAGGATGCGGTTTTGTTTCTTTAGCAACCCTCTTAGAGGGTACGATAAATCAACATCGGTTCAGTTTTCTTGTTTCAGCTGAAGTTTCCTTAGGACCACACTTTTTTCATTCTTCGAGAATGTTGTTCATTCCCTCATTTCTTCCAGTTCTTGATTTGGTTCTGCAGCTATGTTCTGTTTCTTATTTTCTTCTTTCACATATTCAATATCTCTTCATACCATTCTCAACCATGTAGTTTTGGATTTTGTGATTGTTTGCTAAGTCAAAGATTTGTTTGGTTATTCTGTCATTATTGGTCAACATTCGTTTTCACAGAATTGTAATTTCCTTTTTCTCGTTACGTTTGTTCACTTCTCACCTTTCACATATAGTTCTGTATGTCATCTTATTCCGGATTTTGAATCACTGCTGCTTTAGGGCTCTTATATTTTTCTTAGGAGTCTTTTCTGTTAACTTTTATATCTTTGCGATCCCTCCCACAGTTTTCATTGTTTCACTGCACACAGTGTTTTAGGGCTGACGACAGATTCATAGTGTTTCAGTTTTGTGTTCCAGAAGTAAGGCTTTTTAATACTTTTGTTTCTTGTTATTTGAAAGGGCCTTTCCATTTGTAGTAAGAATATTCTAATCTCTACTGTTATCTTTTCCACCATATTTTTTGTATCCATTCTTCCAGATATTTAGATAAGTCTACTCTAAAAATTTTGCTGTCGTCTGTTTCAAGCTGTTAGGACGCGTTCATGACGTTTGTCATGAATTGAGTTTCTTAAAACGATAGTTGTAATCCTACGTTTGCTGCTTTATGTTGTAGTTCTGTAATTTTTTTTCTTGTGCACTTTCAAGTGAATCTGCAATTAGAGCATTACTATCTACGTGTGCTAGACAGTCTATACAGTGATCTTCATTGGCTTTGTTCTTGTTTGTATACCCTTAATATCAAAACCTTCCTCCATTATGTAATCAGTTTTTCAATTGCACAGTAGGGGTAAAAGCCATTTCCTTTTCTTATACCTGATTTCATTTACAAAGTTTCTGACAATTCTCTCATAAACTCTACTTTTCATGTTGTGTCGGTTACAGTAGATTTAATTATTTCTGTGGTTTTCTGGTCAAAAGACTCTTATAATGTTTAATTATGTATTTGTATTAACAGAATCGAACGCTTTTTTAAAATCTACAAATGCTATCACGTATTTCAAGCATCAGTTTGTCCCAGTTTTTATGGTGTGCTTTACGTTTATGACTTTTTCTACGCAAGACCCCCTCTTCCTGAACCTCCATGATACTCTTTTAACTCTGCTTAGAAGTGCCTTTCTACAAAATTTTGTAAACCAGTGGCAAGAGGTATATTCCTTTAATTGTTAAGATGTGTTTTACCTATCTTTATATGTAGGGTATGTCTTAGGGCAGATGTCCATTTTGCTGGCTGGTTGTTTGTCAAGTCTTTTCCCCTGGTGCTCAACTTGCGCCGTGATTTCTTTAATTTCTACAAATATTAGTGGCTTCTGGTCTGGATCTCTTGATGTTGTGTTGACAAAATTAAAATTTTCTGGTGGTGGAAAGCAGATGTGTAAGTGATAGAAACATTCTACAAATATTTTACAGCTTTCGTTGTTATTTTATGCAGTTTTGGATCATTCAACTGTAAGCTTGTAGGTGTCTTTTTCTTAAGGTGGTTTGGAACTCTCTGCAGAAGTGCCTTTCGTTGTCTTGTTTAAACTTACATTCTTTTGTTGTCAGCTGATCTTTCATATGTTGTAGTCTGACCATCTAAAGAGCTTTTGACGTTGTTTTTCTGGCTTCTATAAAGGCTCCTCATTTTTATTTGCATTCCATTGTTCCAGACTCTCTGTCTTTTGAATAATAGATCATCACAGTCATCATTCCACCAGGCGCGCACGTGTTTATTTTTGAGGAGGATGGTATCTTCTACTGCTCCTGTTTTGTGTTTTTGGAATTGTTCCCACGGTTCAGACATATTTTTCTTAGTAGTGCTTTATAAATTACGTCTTTAGGTAAGTTGATTGCGCCGTATTTTTAGACTGGTACTGGGTCCTTTTTAATTATGCATCTAATTTATATCTGCATTATGTAGATATAATATTCGGACTGCAAACAGCATTTTTAACGACTTCAACATTATTTGCATTCCGGAGTGTTTACATAATCTAGTTATTCCTCTCCACTAATCGGATTTGGTGATACACATGTAGTTTGCTTCCGAGGAAACTTCTTGAATACCACATACATTAGAAGTACACCACGTCCTCCATATAGGCTAGTAAGTTGTTTTCCATATGTCTTAGTTCTTTCATTGCAGGACATCTTCCTACTATGCACCTGTGATGCTGTTCCTCCAAGTAATATAATTTCTTGATGGAATTCTGTTTAACATGCAGCCAATTATTTGCCAAAATTCTTGTGTTAGCACGTCTTGTACTCTTTTTTTCCTTTAATTTATTGGCAAATGTGTGTTTACAGTAGTGTTTGTTGACTTAAAGGGTAATGTGGAAAGCCTTTCACTTATGGACTGAAGTTCTATTAATGAGTCTAACACTTTTTTCTTTACGATGACTCCTTACCAAATTGTGATATACGAGGGCAGTTCAATAAGTAATGCAACACATTTTTTTTCTGAAACAGGGGTTGTTTTATTCAGCATTGAAATACACCAGGTTATTCCCCAATATTTTAGCTACACAACACTATTTTTCAACGTAATCTCCATTCAATGCTACGGCCTTACGCCACCTTGAAATGAGGGCCTGTATGCCTGCACGGTACCATTCCACTGATCGATGTCGGAGCCAACGTCGTACTGCATCAATAACTCATTCATCATCCGCGTAGTGCCTCCCACGGATTGCGTCCTTCATTGGGCCAAACATATGGACATCCGACGGCGCGAGATCGGGGCTGTAGGGTGCATGAGGAAGAACAGTCCACTGAAGTTTTGTGAGCTCCTCTCGGGTGCGAAGACTTGTGTGAGGTCTTGCGTTGTCATGAAGAAGGAGAAGTTCGTTCAGATTTTTGTGCCTACGAACACGCTGAAGTCGTTTCTTCCATTTCTGAAGAGTAGCAGAATACACTTCAGAGTTGGTCGTTTGACCATGGGGAAGGACATCGAACAGAATAACCCCTTCAGCGTCCCAGAAGACTGTAACCATGACTTTACCGACTGAGGGTATGGCTTTAAACTTTTTCTTGGTAGGGGAGTGGGTGTGGCGCCACTCCATTGATTGCCGTTTTGTTTCAGGTTCGAAGTGATGAACCCATGTTTCATCGCCTGTAACAATCTTTGACAAGAAATAGTTACCCTCAGCCACATGACGAGCAAGCAATTCCGCACAGATGGTTCTCCTTTGCTCTTTATGGTGTTCGGTTAGACAACGAGGGACCCAGCGGGAACAAACCTTTGAATATCCCAACTGGTGAACAATTGTGACAGCACTACCAACAGAGATGTCAAGTTGAGCATTGAGTTGTTTAATGGTGATCCGTCGATCATCTCGAACGAGTGTGTTCGCACGCTCCGCCATTGCAGGAGTGACAGCTGTGTACGGCCGGCCCGCACGCGGGAGATCAGACAGTCTTGCTTGACCTTGCGGCGGTGATGACACACGCTTTGCCCAACGACTCACCGTGCTTTTGTCCACTGCCAGATCACCGTAGACATTCTGCAAGCGCCTATGAATATCTGAGATGCCCTGGTTTTCCGCCAAAAGAAACTCGATCACTGCCCGTTGTTTGCAACGCACAACCGTTACAGACGCCATTTTAACAGCTCCGTACAGCGCTGCCACCTGTCGGAAGTCAATGAAACTATACGAGACGAAGCGGGAATATTTGAAAATATTCCACAAGAAATTTCCGGTTTTTTCAACCAAAATTGGCCGAGAAAAAAAATGTGTTGCATTACTTATTGAACTGCCCTCGTATTTTACATAATACTCTTTCCTGATTTATCTTTAAAAGTTCGGAATCCTTCTAAGTCAGATAGGTGTTCGTTGGTATACTTTGTCTCTTGGAATGCAGTTATTATAATATACTTCTTTTTGAGGAAATATGTAATGTTTTATGTTTACCTGTTTTTAGAAAGGAGTTCATATTAAAGGTGGTAAGATAACTTACATTCTTATGTTTAATTTTGCGTCTTTGTGGCTTTAGTCAGATTTCAGTGCGCTCCGACTCAACTTTTGCATAATGTTATGACCCCCCAGAATCCCATTTCATTATCTTAGAAGTGAGACTCTGGTTATTCCCTGAGGTAGAATCTCTTACAAAGTACATTGTTGTGATGATTCCTGAAAGTGTTAGAGGAAAAGACTCTGTGAAGGTACAGATCGAGGTTGTTAGTTTCGAAGAGAAAATTTTCAGTAGCACGTCTGTCCACTTTGCCACTTGCTACAAGTCAGACGCGAAGTGGATTTCGCAGGATATCTCGCCAGGCTACTCTGGCATACTGATGGTCTTGCTCAATACATTCATGGCCTTTGAACATCCCACGTTACAGTCTAGCTCGCATTCCCTCTAAGCAGCAAGCTATGCCTCCCTACCTTATTGTCTGGATCCCTGTGTATTTGAGCTACCCCGCCATGACAAGGCCTAATCTATGGGGGAATGCTAATATTATAAAATAATATAATAACACGATGTCTATGTATGCTATTTGCATTAGTTGCAATTAAAAAGAAAGCATAAAAGTGCGTTTTTCTCGAAAGTCAGAACATCGTCACGGCCCATTTCTAAGCATCTGTATTATCTTATACATATACAAATTACGTGAGGTGCTTGATTTCATATATTAAGTTATGTGAGGGATAAAAACTGCGCCGGAGTGCTGAAGCTATTATCGTAGAGTGATTTGGTTCCTCAGTTGCAGAGTAGAACTTCTGAATTACGCGTTATAACACGCGTGCAGGTTTTTTTGTTTTTTATCTTTTTTTTTTTTGCTTCTCCTCAAAAGTTAGAATCCACACACTACCTGATGACAGTTTTCTGACTTTTCAAAATACGTACACGATATTCCATAAGTCCATGAAACTCGTACATCACAGCTCGGGGTTCCTCGTTTTTGAGTTACAAACATTAAAAAAAGATTTGCATCGCCCCAGTTCCCAGAAGTCCTGAAGATAGACGTCGACTGTGGATATTGTATCACAGACACAATCCCTTTGACTGTTCAGAGATGTCACTAAACTCGCCCAAAGATCTAAACAACCATGCATGAGCAGCGTTTATTAGGAGGAAGGGTCCGACAGCTGACCAGTTCCAGTCATTCCACCAGGAAGGAGGTACACAGCTCGTGTTTTCTGTAGTTCAACCAAGCCTAGTTCGTCATTACCGCGGTTCGATCTCGGCCGCATTGTTACTTTGTTCCAGGAAGTTCTCTGAACGAGGGAAGTGTCCAGGCGTCTCGGGGTGAACCAAAGCGATGTTGTTCGGACAAGGAGTAGATACAGAGAGACAGGAACTGTTGATGGTATGCCTCGCTGAGGCTGCCCAGTGGATTACCGCTACCTACGTATTATGGTTCGGAGAATCCTTGACAGCAACGCCACAATGTTGGATAATGCTTTTCGTGCAGCCACAGGACATGGTGTTACAACTCAAACTGTGCGCAATAGGCTGCATGATGCGCAAATCCACTCCAGAAGTCGATGGCGAGGTCCATCTTTGCAACCACGACACCTTGCAGTACGGATGGACGCCACAACATGCCGAATGGACCGCTCAGTATTGGCATCACGTTCTCTTCGCCGATGAGTGTTGCATGTGCCTTCAACGAGACAATATTCGGAGACGTGTTTGGAGGCAACCCGATCAGGCTGAACGCCTTAGACCTACTGTACAGCGAGTGAAGCAAGTTGGAGGTTCCCTGCTTTTTGGGATGGCATTATGTGCGGCCGACGTACGCCGCTGGTGGTCATGGAAGGCGCTGTAAACGCTGTACGATACGTGAATGCCACCCTCCGACCAATAGTGCAACCATATCGGCGAGGCATTCGTTTTCATGGACGACAATTCGCGTCCCCATCGCTCACATCTTGTGAATGACCTCCTTCAGGATAACGACATCACTCGACTAGAGTGTCCAGCATGTTCTTTAGACAAAAACCCTATCGAACATGCCTGGCATAGATTGAAAATGGCCGTTTATGGACGACGTTAGCGACCAAACACTCTCAGGTATCTACGCCGAATCGCCATTGAGGAGTGGGACAGTCTGGACCAACAGTGCCTTGATGAAATTGTGGAAGTATGCCACGACGAATATAGGCATGCAGCAATGCAAGAGGACTTGCTACTGGGTGTACGAGGTACCGAAATGTACAGCAATGTGGACCACCACTCTGAACTGAAGGTCTTGCTGTATGGTGGGGCAACATGCAATGTGTTCTTTTCATTAGCGATAAAAAGGGCGGAAATGATGTTTATGTTGATGTGTATTCCAATTTTCTTTACAAGTTCTGAAACTATCGGAACCGAGGTGATGCAAAACTTTTTTTGACATGTGTATTTACAATCTAATCAGTGACATAGCTCATTTGTCCTTGATGGCTACTAATTATCTGCAAACACAGTGAAATTCACATGTCTACGTACAACTATTGTTTTCTACTTTTTTTCTGATTTATGTTTTACTTCACATTAAATGCGTTTTTAATTCTCTGAAAGAGCATTTAGTTTTATAAGACCAAATATATTACAGTGAAAAAAATTGTGGAACTATTTCGATAACACTTCTGTCTGTTGTGTCTAAGCGTTTAGTCATGTCTGTATATAGCGTTTCCCAAAACTTTTCCTTGTTCAGATTTATTCACAAGGTCATAATTTCCTATTTAACTTCATGTATTATTTGAAAAATTCTTTTTTCGAAATGATGAGGAATGAATTAGTTTACATGTTATGTATAAGTGGTTAATGTTGTGTTATGTTAACCGGGGACCTCGAAACGACGGAGAGGCTCCGTCCCCGCCGCAGCCGCAGTGATCCACAACCCCACGACGACTATCGCATTCCACTTCACCCCTCCGCCGCCCCACACCGAACCCAGGGTTATTGTGCGGTTCGGCCCACGGTGGACCCACCCGGGAACGTCTCACACCAGACGAGTGTAACCCCTATGTTTGCGTGGTAGATTAATGGAGGTGTACGCGTACATGGAGAACTTGTTTGCGCTGCAATCGCCGACATAGTGTAGCTGAGGCGGAATAAGGGGAACCAGCCCGCATTCGCCGAGGCAGATGGAAAACCGCCTAAAAACCACCCGCAGACTGGCCGGCTCACTGGACCTCGACAGCCGGGAGGATTCGTACAGGGGACCGGCGGTCCTTCCCGCCCGGAAAGCCTTGCGTTAGACCGCACGGCCAACCGGGCGGGCGGTTAATGTTAACTTTAATAAACATTATAATTTTTAGTCCTACTCATACAACTAAACTTTACATATATCTCTATTTATTAATATTTTTACTGTCTACCAGTTTTTAAGTAGAAATTCGTGAGTGGAATACAGGGAGTTGTCCAAGAGGAATGATTTTTAACTGCAATCTAAAACTTGCCTGACTACCTGAGACACATTCTATGTTATAGATCAAGAATTTTGTTGCTGCATGCTGAACTTTATTCTGAGCCACCTGCAGCTGTAACAGTGGGTAATGAAGATCTTTTTTCCCCTCTAGTGCTGTAGGTGTTGATATCATCGTTCTTCTCAAATTGCGATGGTTTGTTTATGTCAAATTTCACTAGCGAATATATATATTATTACGGCGCAGTTAAAACGCCTAGCTCCTTGAAGACGTACCTACATGACGTGAGTTGATAAACACCACATTTTATTCTTACTGCTCCCTTTTGTGTAATCAGTCCTTTCTTTACCCCAGGAAATTATTCTGCATGAAATTATTGATTGGAAATAGGAAAATTATGTCAAAAGGTTGATAGATTTGTTTCCATATTCGCAGTTATACGAAGAGCAAACGTAGAGGATCTTACATATTTGAGGAGCTCAGTAATATACTTCTTCCAGTTCAAGTTTACATAAATACGTACATCCAAAAATTTGATGTATTTTACCCTTTTTAATGACCCTGTGCATGTTGAACACCAGTTGTTGGTAAGACTATTTGTTGTACAGAATTGATTATAGTATGATTTCATTTTTCAGAATTTCGGGAGATTCCATTTTCCGAAAAAATCTTAACAAGTCTTTGGATAGTATCATTTACCTATTCCAGTTGTCGTGTATCGCCGCCTCTACCAGCTCCTTCAATCTGTGCGCAGTCTTTTAAATACCCCGTACTGCGTCACATGTCC
Organism: Schistocerca americana; assembly: GCF_021461395.2. Lineage (NCBI taxonomy): Eukaryota > Metazoa > Arthropoda > Insecta > Orthoptera > Acrididae > Schistocerca > Schistocerca americana. The sequence continues at coordinate 231,943,292 of NC_060123.1, forward strand.
GCTACACCGTCAGGAAGCTTTCAGTCACACAAACATATGCTCCTAAGTTGTAAGAGGAAATACTATACGTGGTCATCTGCCACCCCGTTTATGAAACAGTGTTGGTTATATGAGCTACAATTAGCAGATTTAGAGTACTATAATTACATATATCGCGTCCACTCCACCTATTGTTTTTTCTAACACGGACTTCGTAGTATATTTTCATGAGTTTTTGTGGAATGCTCTCCATTAGTGACGTACCATTATTTCTACTTTATTTTGCACTAGTGTAATCTTAATTTTATTTTGGATCATCATGGAATATAATAGGTGAGAACAGTTGAATTCTGTCAAGTGCCTACAATGCAGCCATCAATTACAACACGCTCGCATGCTCTGACTAGGAAACACTGACTCGAAATTAGGAAGTGTCAGCTCCCGTTTCGTTTTCCTTTTCCTGACAAATAATTACGAAAATATCTTCCAATATCAATAAAGATCACCTATAAAACGAATGTCACCACATTACGGTACGTTAGTGTTTGGAGGGCCACGAGTGATTTATGAAGATCCTGCTGACACGATTAAAAAAAATTACTTCTCTGCTCGCGCTCAACAGCAGTTTCAGTCTACCTACTGGATGAAAGAATTACTCAATGTGAATTTTATTCTGACATGTTAGTACTTTTTGCTGTGACTGACAATTCGCAATTTTTTACAAACACAACTTTCATTGATACAAGTTCACAAGGTTGATGGCTGAACATAGAAACGAAAGGTAACCATAACGATGCCTGCAAAAGTCTCCTAATTGAGGCAAACAAAAGTTCACTTCTGATTTTCCACAAAGGTTCGTGGTAACACACTCACACACTAGTAACAGTCCAATACAGAGACAAAGACGTAATCTCCGTCGGTCGCAGTACACGAGGTAGGCATCTGGCGTGAACTTTGGGGCTGGTTCTAGCCTCTAAATAGCTGTCTCCAGCCATTCAGGTTTTGGCGTAGTGATACTTCCTGCAGGTCGTGACTCGAGCTCCCCCTGCAAGAAGTAGCGCTCGGCATGTCTGTTTCCATTATCTTGTATGTAAATAGCCGGTGTTTACCATGGTGCTTTTGGTACTCCTTGGGCATAGACAGTCTCATCCTCTGTGGTGTAATATGTGCTGCCGGCCCTCAGGGGCTGCCTTGGCTCTGGTATAACACTTTTTTTTAGGTTGGGCTCCACAGCTTTTACGAAGGCCTTTTAGTATATAGGGCCACAAAGAAGTTGAAATATTTCCAGTGGTGCAAGTAGATTTTTTTCATTATCTGGTAGATGTCGTGCCATTCTCCAGGCCATCTATGCAACAGATCCATCAGGTGCATTTCAGCCATTCTAAAGCTGCCCATATCGACCCTTGGTGATGTGAGTGTGAAGTCGAAATGCGAAGCATCAACCACAGCTAAACCGAGACCAAGCAGACCTCGTGTACTCATGGACTGGGACTGTCGAATTCGGCAGATGATGTTTGTAAAAAATGGCGTGGAATCAATGGAAGGAATGGCACAACAGTTCCAAAGTGATACCAGCTTTCCAGTCAGCACAGTGACTGAGCATACGGAGTTGAAAAGAATGGGCTAATATAGTTGAGAAGTTCCTCATATGCCAAACTTCTCGTTAGTAAATGCTAAGCACCTTTGAGGTGGTGTAAAGAGTGATTCCACTGAACGGTGGATGACTGGAAACGATTGGTTTGGAGTGAACAGTCGACAGATGCCTGGAGAATATTACCTGTCATGTTGTGTAGTGTCAACAGTGAAGCACGAAGGAGGAGTGTTTTACATAGTTAGGTTGTGGCGGAGAATAGCAGTCCTGAAGTAGAGTGGACTGCCCAGAGCCTTAACTGAACCCTATGCAACACCTTATGGATGAGCAACAACGTCGACTTCTTTCCAGACCCCATCATTACCTTCTTTGGTTTCGGTTCTTGAGGAAGAATGGTCTCTGATTCCTTCACAGAGATTCAGTCACCTCACTGAAAGTGTCCCCATTGGTGTTCGAGCCCTCATAGAGGCGAAGGTTACCTGCTCCTGGATAAATGTCAAATAAAAAGTGCTCGGCTATTTCAGATCAGTTAATGCGCGCATTGTACATCCATTAACATCTCGCACCACCAATTATTATGTATAAAAGGATAAAGCATTCTGATAGTTTACAATCATAGTTACGAACTGCCATGCGTACTATGTCAGAACCAGTCTGATTTCTCCAAAGCATACCAATTGCCACTGCATTGGTGAGTTAAGATGTGTTACTGCTTGTCAAAATGCCTGTAGCCTGTGACTGACTTCCCACTTCCTGTTTTCTAACAGAGACACTCAGAAAGTACCCGCCGCTGCCTTTCCTGAATCGCGACTGCACGGAACCCTACAAGATTCCGGACAGCGACGTCGTCGTGGACAAAGGAACAGGAATCGTCATCAGCCTCTTTGGACTTCACTACGACCCGGAGCACTTCCCTGATCCGGAGCGCTACGACCCCGAGAGGTTCTCAGAAGAGATAAAGGCCAAGAGGCACCCATACGTGTACCTGCCTTTTGGGGATGGACTTCACTCCTGCATAGGTTTGTCTGTTTGCAGTTGTCACGGCTAACATTCTTCAAAATGCACATTAATAGAAGTATACTACTGTAATTAGTAGCAGTACTAAAATAGTTATTGAAACAGGGACGAAAAAGTTGACAATACAATTAGGTTTAGTTTGTTTCTTGAGTTTCCTGGATCAAATACAAAGCATGAGCAAGTCTGAAACATTTACTTACGTAGACTACTTGTTGAGTATTTACAGAGAGATTTATTAGATCCACTTTACAATGTTAGTGCTGATCTTAAATCTAGATACGCCACTAAGATAGAAGAACACATTCCCATGTATATTTAATGCCATCTATTAGTAATAGATTTGTACGGTGGAAGAAGTTTGAATCACAAATTTTTATTAGATATTACAAGCATATGGGCCATAAAATAACATACTGCCAGAAAACATCGTGCTAATACCGTGTAATACCACCGCTTACTTCGATAATGCGAGTAAGAGAGCATATAAGTTTCTTCAGGTATTCCACACCATGGTGAAGCCATTTATTCTTGATTACCTGACAAACCCGGCATCACCTGATTATTCGCTTTGCCAGTTTTCTATTAGGAACGAAAACAACTGAACTGTGTTTGAGATATGTCGCTTATTTATCTTAAAACTTGATTTTAAACAATATTTATAGTCAGATGTCCAGGCAGCTGGGCGCATCTGCTTCGGGTGTCTACAACGGATTTTCTAAACGTCTCTTTGGCAACGCCTCTTCATAGCTGTGTTTGCAACTATTGTTTTCACTTACAACCGTTCGCGGTTTGCAGTTGAAAGCTACCAGATGTCAGGAATTTCCTGAAGTTGAGTCGACTGCAGGAGTATCTTAGTAGTAAAGAATAAATGCAATTTAATTTCGTGCATAGTGCTCAGTTTTTCACGCATCTCAGTGTCATATGTCCTCGACTATGTGTGTTACCATGATAAATTTTGTAGGTGCACTTAGCGGCCTATGCGGATACAATCTGTAAGATGTATTGCGAATGGCGTTATCAACACAGAAATAACAAATTTAAACGTCATGCATGATGCGGCAGCTTATCAAGCAGCTCATTGTCTATGACGTCATATCTCCTTAACTATGACAGGTAGGTGGTTCTTACCACGACAGCGATTGTCGCCTGACAGTAAGGGATACATGTACCAAGTTTGGCTGAAATCGGTAAGTGGGAAAACCGCACCCACATACATACGTACAGTTTTATAATATGTATGGATTAGATGGCGTAGATAAGGAGATATGACGTCATAGACAATGAGCTGCTTGACAAGCTGCCGCATCATGCATGACGTTTACATTTATTATTTCTGTGTTGCTAATGCTATTCGCAACACATCGTACAGATTGTGTCCGCATAAGCCGCTAAGTGCACCTACAAAATTTGTCATGGTAACACACATAGTCACTGTTCCTGAGTGTTACGACCAGATGAAACTAAAATAGACCAGCCATAGCTGCGGGGTTTTTGATTGCTGTTGAAGACGGCTCATTGGAACTACGACACACGAAATATTAGTTCACTTTATTACATGAGTGAATAAAAAGATTTATTTCGCTTGATACAATCATTTGCCACAGGAGAGTTTGATAATTTACAGCTGTCACTGACTATTAAAGCATCACTTGAGGCACTAATTTACAAACAGCTCTCTTGAAGTACAATGTTCAACACATACAAAAAGTACATTGCCATCTGAGGTTTGAATAACTCTTCAGTCCTACTCGATAATGTTGACTGCTTCAGCTGAAGTCGCGATCCGGGGAAGAGTGTTTCAGTGCTCGACTCTATATTGACCTCTGTGTGTGGGGGGGGGGGGGGGGGGGGGCGCTACTGTGCTGAGGTACAGGGCATATCTTCTTCAGCCTCTCCCACTCATCGTTGTAGAAACCTGCAACACTTCGCTGATGTCTTTAGTATCCATGTGCGTTACCGACTTCAGTGTGGCACCTTGACCTTTGGACGACACCAAACTGTTGCTTTACACCATTTGAAAAGAAGCAAAATCCCAATATATATGATACTTACTACACACACCTAATCTCAGCCGTCATTCATCTCACTCCATCTATGACCCATGGTGCACCACAGTTACCTCGGTGCCATTTTTGTATAGTACCATTTTGCCATGTACAGTTTTCTTCAACCACGGGCCCCTCGAACAGTTTACAAACCTAGCCAGTTCGGAAATGGGCTGGTAGCCGTTGGTTATGTCCTTTTGAACTTCAGATATATCCTTCCGTTTCCGCAGTACGATAACGACTGTGGTGTTTTCAGTGTCCCCTCGACATACTTTATATGCCCTCCACTGCCAGTGCTGGCACTTGTCCTGTGTGAGTGGTTATTGCGAGCTAATGTCGAATATAGGTGGCGATCGGATTAATGGGACTGGACCGTGTAGTTTCTAGGCATTTTCTGCTTCTAGCTGCTTTACGGTGCGAGTATGACCTCAGCTATTTTGTTTTCCTAGGAACATACCAATGATTACATCCCACTACTGTTAGGTGTGTAGAGTGTTGGGGCTTCATACCATTTTGAATCCGCATACCTCCGCAATCTTATTAATACGTGTTTTCGTGCAGCTAATTTATGGTATAACTATTATTCCTCTCACATTCATTCTTGATGCGGCACCAATTTATCAAAAGATTAATGAAATTGAATCTTTTATATTTTTTCTCACTACTGAACTACATGAACAGTAAAGGCAAAACATGATTTTGAAATGTTTCACTGGCAAACCCCAATAGTCTATCTACATGCCGAGATTTTTAATTGATGTAATTAAGTTATCAGCAATAAATCGAGCCTCATTTGTTTGTGTTGCAGGTATGCGACTCGGTTTATTGCAGAGCAAAGTGGGTCTTGTCAACATTCTGTCCAAGTGCAGCGTACGGCCTACTGAGAATACTACCAGGCATATCACCTACAACACCAGAAGTATACTGCTCTTGCCCACAAAGGAAATCGAGCTGAGATTTGTGAAACGAAGCTAGGAGACTCATTACGTTTCAAACAAAAAATAAGGAGCAAGTTTGAAGACTGTATCTCTCTGAATCACCTGACTACTCTGCAGCAGGGGTTACTGTTTGTTTTATTTTGTAATAATAAAATATAATAACTATAAAGCAAATTTCTAACGTTTACTTTCTTCTTCCCAGTATGGACAGAATCTAGCAGAAATATGAATATATGACTACATCTACATCTACATCTATACTCCGCGAGCCACCTTACGGTGTGTGGCGGAGGGTACTTATTGTACCACTATCTGATCCCCCCTTCCCTGTTCCATTCACGAATTGTGCGTGGAAAGAACGACTGCTTGTAAGTCTCCGTATTTGCTCTAATTTCTCGGATCTTTTCGTTGTGATCATTACGCGAGATATATGTGGGCGGTAGTAATATGTTGCCCATCTCTTCCCGGAATGTGCTCTCTCGTAATTTTGATAATAAACCTCTCCGTATTGCGTAACGCCTTTCTTGAAGTGTCCGCCACTGGAGCTTGTTCAGCATCTCCGTAACGCTCTCGCGCTGACTAAATGTCCCCATGACGAATCGCGCTGCTTTTCGCTGGATCATGTCTATCTCTTCTATTAATCCAACCTGGTAAGGGTCCCATACTGATGAGCAATACTCAAGAATCGGACGAACAAGCGTTTTGTAAGCTACTTCTTTCGTCGATGAGTCACATTTTCTTAGAATTCTTCCTATGAATCTCAACCTGGCGCCTGCTTTTCCCACTATTTGTTTTATGTGATCATTCCACTTCAGATCGCTCCGGATAGTAACTCCTAAGTATTTTACGGTCGTTACCGCTTCCAATGATTTACCACCTATGGCATAATCGTACTGGAATGGATTTCTGCCCCTATGTATGCGCATTATATTACATTTATCTACGTTTAGGGAAAGCTGCCAGCTGTCGCACCATGCATTAATCCTCTGCAGGTCCTCCTGGAGTACGTACGAGTCTTCTGATGTTGCTACTTTCTTGTAGACAACCGTGTCATCTGCAAATAGCCTCACGGAGCTACCGATGTTGTCAACTAAGTCATTTATGTATATTGTAAACAATAAAGGTCCTATCACGCTTCCCTGCGGTACTCCCGAAATTACCTCTACATCTGCAGATTTTGAACCGTTAAGAATGACATGTTGTGTTCTTTCTTCTAGGAAATCCTGAATCCAATCACAAACCTGGTCCGATATTCCGTAAGCTCGTATTTTTTTCACTAAACGTAAGTGCGGAACCGTATCAAATGCCTTCCTGAAGTCCAGGAATACGGCATCAATCTGCTCGCCAGTGTCTACGGCACTGTGAATTTCTTGGGCAAATAGGGCGAGCTGAGTTTCACATGATCTCTGTTTGCGGAATCCATGTTGGTTATGATGAAGGAGATTTGTATTATCTAAGAACGTCATAATACGAGAACACAAAACATGTTCCATTATTCTACAACAGATTGACGTAAGCGAAATAGGCCTATAATTATTCGTATCTGATTTATGACCCTTCTTGAAAATGGGAACGACCTGCGCTTTCTTCCAGTCGCTAGGTACTTTACGTTCTTCCAGCGATCTACGATAAATTGCTGATAGAAAGGGGGCAAGTTCTTTAGCATAATCACTGTAGAATCTTAAGGGTATCTCGTCTGGTCCGGATACTTTTCCGCTACTAAGTGATAGCAGTTGTTTTTCAATTCCGATATCGTTTATTTCAATATTTTCCATTTTGGCGTCCGTGCGACGGCTGAAGTCAGGGACCGTGTTACGATTTTCCGCAGTGAAACAGTTTCGGAACACTGAATTCAGTATTTCTGCCTTTCTTCGGTCGTCCTCTGTTTCGGTTCCATCGTGGTCAACGAGTGACTGAATAGGGGACTTAGATCCGCTTACCGATTTTACATATGACCAAAACTTTTTAGGGTTCTTGTTTAGATTGTTTGCCAATGTTTTATGTTCGAATTCGTTGAATGCTTCTCTCATTGCTATCTTTACGCTCTTTTTCGCTTCGTTCAGCTTTTCCTTATCAGCTATGATTCGACTACTCTTAAACCTATGATGAAGCTTTCTTTGTTTCCGTAGTACCTTTCGTACATGACTGTTATACCACGGTGGATCTTTCCCCTCGCTTTGGACCTTAGTCGGTACGAACTTATCTAAGGCGTACTGGACGATGTTTCTGAATTTTTTCCATTTTTGTTCCACATCCTCTTCCTCAGAAATGAACGTTTGATGGTGGTCACTCAGATATTCTGCGATTTGTGCCCTATCACTCTTGTTAAGCAAATATATTTTCCTTCCTTTCTTGGCATTTCTTATTACACTTGTAGTCATTGATGCAACCACTGACTTATGATCACTGATACCCTCTTCTACATTCACGGAGTCGAAAAGTTCCGGTCTATTTGTTGCTATGAGGTCTAAAACGTTAGCTTCACGAGTTGGTTCTCTAACTATCTGCTCGAAGTAATTCTCGGACAAGGCAGTCAGGATAATGTCACAAGAGTCTCTGTCCCTGGCTCCAGTTCTGATTGTGTGACTATCCCATTCTATACCTGGTAGATTGAAGTCTCCCCCTATTACAATAGTATGATCACGAAACTTCTTCACGACGTTCTGCAGGTTCTCTCTGAGGCGCTCAACTACTACGGTTGCTGATGCAGGTGGTCTATAGAAGCATCCGACTATCATATCTGACCCACCTTTGATACTTAACTTAACCCAGATTATTTCACATTCGCATTCGCTAATAACTTCACTGGATATTATTGAATTCTTTACTGCTATAAATACTCCTCCACCATTGGCGTTTATCCTATCCTTGCGGTATATATTCCATTCTGTGTCTAGGATTTCGTTACTGTTCACTTCCGGTTTTAACCAACTTTCCGTTCCTAATACTATATGCGCACTATTTCCTTCAATAAGAGATACTAATTCAGGAACCTTGCCCTGGATACTCCTGCAGTTTACCAATATTACGTTAACTTTTCCTGTTTTTGGTCTCTGAGGACGGACATTCTTTATCAACGATGATAATGTCCTCTCTGGTAAGCCGTCAGGTATTTTATCGTTTCGCCCAAGGGGGGGTCCCTCTAACCTAAAAAACCCCCGTGTGCACGCCACACGTACTCTGCTACCCTAGTAGCTGCTTCCGGTGTGTAGTGCACGCCTGACCTGTCTAGGGGGGCCCTACAGTTCTCCACCCAATAACGGAGGTCGATGAATTTGCAACCATTATAGTCGCAGAGTCGTCTGAGCCTCTGGTTTAGACCCTCCACACGGCTCCAAACCAGAGGACCGCGATCGACTCTGGGCACTATGCTGCAGATATTAAGCTCAGCTTGCACTCCGCGTGCGATGCTGGTTGTCTTCACCAAATCAGCCAGCCGCCGGAAGGAACCAAGGTTGGCCTCAGAACCCAAGCGGCAGGCGTCATTCGTTCCGACATGTGCTACTATCTGCAGCCGGTCACACCCAGTGCGTTCAATAGCTGCCGGAAGGGCCTCCTCCACATTACGGACGAGACCCCCCGGCAAGCACACCGAGTGCACACTGGCATTCTTCCCCGACCTACCCGCTATTTTCCTGAGGGGCTCCATAATCCGCCTAACGTTGGAGCTCCCTATAACTAATAGGCCCGCCCTCTGTGACTGTCGGGACCTTGCCGGAGAATCGGCCACTGGCCCAACAGGCGAGGCACCCTGTGGTGGCTCGGAAACGATGTCATCACCACTAGGAAGCACCCCGTACCTGTTGGAAAGGGGTAAGGCAGCTGCCACGCGGCCAGATCCCACCTTCGCCTTTCGGCCAGGCACGCGCGAGCCCACCACTGTCCGCCATTCACCCTGGAGTGATGGCTGACCGGTAAGATGCTCACTGCCGGAAGACGCAGCGACATCAGGGGTTCCATGTGATTCCAAGGCCACCGAAGTAGGCATAGGTCTCACCACAGTTGCCCCAACGCCACTACGAGCCGACGCCTGCGCCTCGAGCTCGATGAGCCTAACAGACAAAGCCTCCACCTGCCCCCGAAGAGTGGCCAATTCTCCTTGCGTCCGCTCACAACAACCACAGCCCCTACACATGACTATGTTTACCCTACTCTATACGGTGACAAATTCCCAAGATAATCTTCTGATGAGCTACTCTGATAATCAAGAAACACTCACTAGCTGTACAGTTCTCAACGCAGAAATACCCATCATACTCTGACAGCCGAATTTCCTCCTGCTTCCGGCATCAGAATGTGTCGTTGTGAAAATAAAATAAAATCCAACTTTAAGAGTAGATGCACATTATTTTCAACACACCTACTCGTGTACTGGATGTCACTTAAGAAGCTAGATCACATTAGAATTTCTAGTCATGATTGAGATTATTCAATTAATATTATCAAATTTTACTCTAATAGCATTTGCAACTTCATATGTTTAAACTTACTTGCGATTAGTATAATGCTCGTAATCACTAGAATAATAGTTATTATAGTTAAAACACTAATCATAATAGCAATAATCATAATTAAAGTAAGGTGATTACCATGATAATGCAAGCCATAGTGGTAAGTATACAGAGCAATGATTAGCGATTCTCAAAGCAGAAATGAATGAAAGCCAGGTAAATGAGTAAGCGGACCCATAAGCTGAACACTTAATGGCCGTCTGATCCAATTATTTAGTTGATGCCTACATTCACATGGGTGGTACACTTCTCGCGTCCGTCGGCCGTCGTAATTTAATATATATATTATTATTGTTATTATTATTTTTTGATTGTTGCCGACTTACGTGGTGGGCCTTAATAAAAATGATATTTAAGTTGAACAATGTAATAAACTTTTCATATTAATTTCCTCGGCTAGTCAGTTCACGTTAAAGCAAGAAATCTTTAGTTATCAATTAAAATTGCGGCCCACACACGCGCGAGAGTATTTTTCTTACCTCCGTTAACCATTGTATTGTAGTCAGAGTCCTGGCTCTGGGTATCGGCTATGGTACTGAAAATAAGAATCTTAAAGCTAAGTATTTTCTGCAACGTCGTGCGGCTGTGGAGAAGAATTAATATTATGCTAATAGCGGGCGAGTTTTCCGCTTCCGCTAATTTTTCATAAGTTAATATCGCCACGTAATGGCGTCGTTGGCTGCATCGGCCGCTGCGATTGTTGAACTGTAAATTACTTGAATGCAGGTTAATTCAAGGAAGGCGGACATGAAATCGGAATCACCTCTTACAAATTAAAAGTGCACAATAATATTAAATCGGTATTTTATATACTTAACTCATACAAATAAGCTTACATTTGCCAGCACTCGCAAGATGTTGTACGTACACAATAAAGACAAGAGAAGAAGTGAAGTCGACTAAAAAAATTAACAAAAGAGCGTATCTTGTCGTCTCTTTAGATCATTCTGTCATAAATTATTTCTTTGCAATCTAAACCTACACAGAGAAATTATTATTTTACGGCTACATGATAAAAATTTGGCACTGGGGACGCTATATTGCCCCCCGAAATGTTTATGTCATAAAAAATGTTCGTGTTTTTTGACATAAATATTTCCACATTCATGTCCACAGTGTCCACACGCAGATTTTTCTTTCACAGTCTATATATGTCACATCGTATATTTAAATCGTTAAATTACTGAGGTGTGTTGCGCACAAAGTGTAATACAGATGAAGTTATCTACATAACAATATAATATACAATTGGTTACATATACAGTCATGTACAAAAGGACATAGAATACAACTAGTTTTATTTTGGCTGCTGCTTCTTAGGGTTGCAACTTTTGCAGTGTTCAAAGGTATACAATCACGAGTTAGTCCATAAACTGTTCGCTCCCCATTTGGCGCGGCCGTAGGGAAACCTGGGGAAAACCTCGGCGGAGCGACAGACTAACTGCTTTGGTGACTTTCACTTAATTGTTTCTGGAATGTCATTGGAGTACAGGATGTGCATACAAATATTTTTGTTGCACTATGCAAAAAATTAGGTCATTATAACAATTGATTGCGGTGTCGTTGATGATCTACGCCGCGGCGTTTGGCTCGCGACGGCGTCGGTTGGTGTGTTCGGTGCTCGGCGTTCGCGGCGGCTGCGGAGAGGTCAACGCCCGCCCGACGCCAGCGTGTATCTCGCCGTCGCGGAATGTCAGAATCAGCTGATCGGCTGCACGGTTGGCGATGCGCTTCTGTCTCGCCCGAGCGTGGCTGAGTGGGATGATATTCGCTCCCCGCTCTTGTTGGCAGGAGTTAGCTCTGCTACGCATCTCCGACGTAGTACATGAAACACACACACAACCACCGTAATATTTGTTTCCCGCTGCAGATGGTTACGCTAGTGGGAAAGGAGCATTTATTAGTGCGGCAGTTGTTGTTAAGTTTTCGCCAGTTTCCGAGTGTCAAGCCAGCACTGTCTTGCAGAATACATGACATGGATCTTCTCCCGTGAATGAAGTTTTGATGCGCCACTGTTTCCATTACACGTCAGTTTTTGTCTTGATAAAATTATTTATGTTTTCGCCGCACTCGCAGGCACTGGTGAGTGTCCCAATACGATCTTAGCACAAACATTCGCCGTTTCTGCGGTCGCTGTTTTGCAACAGTCCACGCATCGCATTCGAATCTCGCATTATTGTGCTCACTGAAACTACAGTCTGTCCCAAAAATACTGACTGTGGGTTCACTTCACGTTAACAGTTCCCATTTATAAGCAAATACACAGTTTTTCGTGCGTAATATTGGCGTTTGGCGTCCTTACCCCTGTTGAACGTTCAATACTAGCACTTCACTGTCCATATCACAGTTTCACCTTCACAGTTTTTCACACTGCTTAAAGTAACTGTTTCGATTAGTTCACAAACACTAATGTATTTCATTCAGTCTGAACTGGATTTTGGCTAGTGCTGGATTTTACCAGTCTCTCGCACTAATTATCTCTTTTCATTTTCCACTTAGAGTTGTACTTGCCTTCAGATTTTTTGACTATACAATTGTATTTCCGTCTTATCTGAGGTAAGTCCCCATGTCATGTCTGCCCACTCATTGCGTACTTGCCCTCCAGAGCCAGGCTCGACTTTACAAAACTTTGCCTCTCTCATTATCATACACATTTTATAATCTAGGCCTAGCGTGCAAGTTCCTAGATTAGTGTTTGACTTGTGACTTTTGTTTACACGATAAATTCGTGTAAATCTCTGCCTTAGCAGATGGCAATATATTTTAACACTGCTAAGCGGTAGTCGCGTTTACTGATTTGCTTTGTACCTTGTCCACAACACATGAGGTACCTTGGGTGATGTACACCCTGCACTCATATTGTTAAGTAAACTACGCTTGAGCATATTTCAAGATCGGTATAGACATAAATACATGGAACAACATATACATTATAATATTAAATTTTCATAAGTTTCATTACTACTACAGTTCAAAAATATTCATGACACTCTAATGAAAAATTCTGTCATCATTACATGCTATTGAAAAATTTTTTTAATATTTTTTTTAGCATTTTTCAACATGAAATTTTTAAAATATTCTTAAATCTACGTTCATTTTTTTTCAAAATTTAATTGTTTAAAAATACTATTATTCCTTAACATCTACAAAATTGAATCGCACTGATCTTGTGTGCCTCATTGTCTTTAAATGTTACACTAAACTCTGAACATTTACTCACAAAAAAAATACACTATAAACTTAACCTATTATTCACATATGTAAAAGTTGCTCTACTGAGCGAACTTCTTTAAGTCTTTGTAAGTATTTTTTCTTATTTCCTTGGTAACTGCCTCCTTATTTGACCACGGAATGGTGTAGTTTGCGTGACAGAAAGTATCGTGAGGTACCACTTCGATGTTATAAGTATAGCCCTCGATAACACCGGGTTTTTCCGAAAACACATTCTCATAATCTGTAAGTAGATGAGTCAATTCGTTTTGTTGTGCTTCAGTCAAATGTTCTGACTCCCTAACTTTCATGGCTATCAGTTTCCTTTTTTCCTCTTTATCTTCAGTAATGAATTCTTTATAATATGCTTGTCTTGTACTTAAGTCAGAATATAAATTCATTACCTGTATTCCTTCGAATATAGACTGAAAGCTCCGGCAATATTTACCGTGCACTTCCCGTGACCTCAACAATGGCAAAACTACACGTGTACCCTCATTCATAAGGCTTACTTCCCCGTAGAAGAGGTCGATTTTTGCGTCCCTCTGGCGTAAAAATTCCATCCCCAGGATGCAAGCAACACCTAATCCCTTAACCACAAGGACGAGCTTTTCATTGCTTCATTTCCTACCGTAAACTCGACTTGCACCTGGTGCTTTATGATATGAGATTGTGCACCTATTGCACCTGTTACACGACAATTCTTCACTGGCAATACTGGTATTCTACTATTTTGACTCAAGTACTTGTAAAAATTTGCACTCATGACATTGGTTGACGCACCGGTATCGACTGTTATCTGTATTGGTGCTCCGTACATATCTGCTTGCAATATAGCCTGCACAACACTTTTGTCGGTTCGGTTACATTTCTGCGGTATGTCTACAAGTTCCTTTTCTATTTTTGTTCCTTCATTGTATCTCAGCATACAAAGTTTATGGCTGTCATCCGTGAATGTGCCCTCACTACACCATCCTGCAGCCAACAACGGAGAGCGAATTGTGGCTGTCTTTAGTTTAACGGATGAGCATTAGTGGGTTGACAGTTGTCTGTCACTTCCAATAACCTCACATTGTGGTTCTGGTTGTTGTTGTTGCTACTGTTGGGTTGGCCGCCCTGCCTCCCCAATGGTGTATTTTGATATTGTGTATGGCTCTGGTTTTGCGGTGGTCGGTTGTAACTCCATGACATATTCTGTGACTGACCTCGGTTGGTGTTCCATTGTGGCGCTGTGTTTTGTTGCCACTGTGGTGTCGGTTCGTTACGACCAAGGCACTGGTTTCGGTTGTTCCGACATTGCGGATTGCCGTTACCATTATATCCATTACTCATGCGTCCATCATGATGTCTCTTTCGATTTTGACGATTATAACCGTTGCCGTTATAACCATTGCCATTGTTTGTGCCTCGATTCTGTTGCCGGTGCTCTTGCCTATTCCCGTTGTTACTTCCGTTACTGTGGCTACTATTGTAATCGGCTTTTTGTTGATTACAGCCTGCATGGTTCCACTTGTTTTCGGTTTTCATATCTTCGATCAATAAGTCAACAGAATCCACTATTTCCATGAATTGTTCTATATCGTATTTCGGCACATTGATGAAATATCTTTAATTTCACTGGGCAACTTCATTTTTATTAATCTGATTATGTCACGATCGGACATTGGCTCGTCCCAGTACCTGGTTTTGTTTATATACTTTTCGAAATATTTGCGTATCGTTCCTATCTTAGGATTGTACATTTCTGGACTGTACAACTCCTTTCGTAGTCTTTCTTGGACGCTATCGAACCAGAATTTTTGCAAGAAGGCACCTTCAAACTGTTGCATCGTTAGACATTTTTCGGACACGTCGGTGGCCCACAGTGCCGCGTCACCTTGAATAAAGGAGACCACGAACTGTATTCTTTGTCTTTCCGTCCATGTCCTGGGAAACACATTCCTGAAGCTCTTAATAAATACAACAGGGTGGAAATTTCGTTTTTCGCTATTGAAGGGTTGGAATGTCCTGTGTTTTATTACATTGTCCTCTTTTTTGCACATCTGACTGCCACATTCTGTGACATTCATTACTTCGTGATGTGCGCTGCACGGTATCGCATGTTGTTCGTGCTCATAATTCGCATTAGATTGCGGTTGCGCACTCGCACCCTGCCCAACGTCAGCGTTATTATAGTAATCAGTACGCGGAGTCGGATTCATGATCTGTCCGCCACTGTTTACATTGCTTTCCAACGCAGACAGTCTTCGCGCGACCTCCTGTTGCCAATTTGACAACTCCGCTGTCACACGGGACTTGATCTGTGCTAATTCGGCATGTAGTGCAGCAGCGCTAGCGTCAATATTTACACTCGCGGCCGCAGTCGCTTATTCTACAGCTGTTTTTACATCGCTTTCAATCTTTGCAGATATCTCGCGATCCTTTACTTCTCGCCATTCATTTAATTATTTTTCTACTTTTTGAGCTTGCACTTCCAAATATGCGTTAATACTTTTCCGTGCATCTATCTCCACATTATCCACGCGGTTGGTTAAAGTCTGGACATTATCTTCAAGCCTAGCCTGCGATATCTATAATTTTTGCATTTCGCCGGCTAAGCTTTGCGCAAGATCGGGGATTTCTTTGCACGCGTCCCGCATCTCGGCAAGTTCGCTTCGGATACTGTCTAGTTTCGCTTCATTGCGCTGCTCTTGCTCACGTAGCATCTGAGCCAGTTTCTCGTCTCTTTCTTTTTCCCTCTGTTCTAACATTCTTTCTTTTTCCATATCTCTTTCTTCTAACCTGCGCAGAAATTCTGCAAATGGGTCTGCAATCGGTGAGCATACTGGTGCCCCGCTTAATCTTGCACTCGATTGGCCCCCCTGCCCAGGCAGTGGAGTTGTTACTCTATTCCCATTCTGCTGTGGAGCGTCATTCACCGTCCACAGATCCTCGCCCCCCGCTCCGGAAATTATGTTATCTGAGGCGGTGGCTTGGGATTCGTTTACGTATTGCAAATGACCCTCACTTTCCATATTAACAAAATTTTGTTCGTCTGGTACGGATGCTTTAGCTTGTCCTATCTTACCCATAATAAATTCACTTTAAGCCACTGACAAATCTTTAACACTGATACACACACGAATAATTATCCCCTCCAAAAATAAACACATAAATACACAAAACGAATAATTATCCCCTCCAAAAATAAACACATAAATACACAAAACACAGAAGGTATCTCATGTGCACATGGGTTCGATATTCCGCACGAAGCTACACAGGATGCTTGCACAATAGGCCTTACCTTACTTATTTTTCTTTCTCGCAATCCTTTTCCTTTTCTACACTTTTTCCTCTCCAGATCTCCTCAGGGTGTGGTTTTGTTGTTGTACATGTAAAAGAATTCATATAAGCATTAATATTTTACAACAATTAGACACATACATAATTACATTCAATACAATAGAATCGTATTAATCGGGCCTCACGCTGGGCGCCAATCTCGCGTCCGTCGGCCGTCGTAATTTAATATATATTATTGTTATTATTATTTTTTGATTGTTGCCGACTTACGTGGTGGGCCTTAATAAAAATGATATTTAAGTTGAACAATGTAATAAACTTTTCATATTAATTTCCTCGGCTAGTCAGTTCACTTTAAAGCAAGAAATCTTTAGTTATTAATTAAAATTGCGGCCCACACACGCGCGAGAGTATTTTTCTTACCTCCGTTAACCATTGTATTGTAGTCAGAGTCCTGGCTCTGGGTCTCGGCTGTGGTACTGAAAATAAGAATCTTAAAGCTAAGTATTTTGTGCAACGTCGTGCGGCTGTGGAGAAGAATTAATATTATGCTAATAGCGGGCGAGTTTTCCGCTTCCGCTAATTTTTCATAAGTTAATATCGCCACGTAATGGCGTCGTTGGCTGCATCGGCCGCTGCGATTGTTGAACTGCAAATTACTTGAATGCAGGTTAATTCAAGGAAGGCGGACATGAAATCGGGGTCACCTCTTACAAATTAAAAGTGCACAATAATATTAAATCGGTATATTATTTACTTAACTCCATTTGCCAGCACTCGCAAGATGTTGTACGTACACAATAAAGACAAGAGAAGAAGTGAAGTCGACTAAAAAAATTAACAAAAGAGCGTATCTTGTCGTCTCTTTAGATCATTCTGTCATAAATTATTTCTTTGCAATCTAAACCTACACAGAGAAATTATTATTTTACGGCTACATGATAAAAATTTGGCACTGGGGACGCTATACACTGTTGGCCAATATAATGACAAGCCCAACAACAATAGCTAATATTGAAAGTTCACCTATAACCCACGCACAATGTAGCAGGAAGAGCATAGGATTAAATTCATAGGTTCACAAGGCTCACAGTTTAGTACACAAAGGTGCCAACCCTAGTACATACAGATGTTCTGCATCATGTCGAAAACATTCAGCTCTATTTCACAGATTATCAGTGATAGTGACTGGCGAGTGGTGTGGTCCCAAAGGCTTGGTAACCAATGACTAGATGTTTTCGATGGGCATGAGCTGTGGAGAACGTGCTGGCTAAGGCAACAGTCCAACATCCACCGTATCAAGGTATGTCATGATAGCACGGGCAACATGAAGTTTTGCGATATATTGTTGACAGATAATGTCACAGAGTCCTTCAAGAAAGGGCACTGTTTTCATCCTTAATTTGTCAGAAACGAAACACCTCCAGTGTAAATAACTAGCTTTGTGAACCAGAGGTGTGAGTGTTGTCCACCAAAGGGTATGGCGTATCATCACGCCAGATACAGAGCCCATACGATGAAGATGAATGTGGTCAGTCAGCATTCGTTTTCCTTGGGACCTTCACACATGGATACGTCCATCTTAATGCAGTATCCACAACAATGACTCATCTGAAAAGACGACACGGTGTCACTCCTGCGTCCTCTGCCGTAGCTGTCGGCGCACCACTCTCTGCTGTCTCTCTAACGAAAACAGCAACAGTTCAAAATGGCTCTGAGCACTATGTGACTCAACATCTTAGGTCATAAGTCCCCTAGAACTTAGAACTACTTAAACCTAACCAACCTAAGGACATCACACACACCCATGCCCGAGGCAGGATTCGAACCTGCGACCGTAGCAGTCCCGCGGTTCTGGACTGCAGCGCCAGAACCGCTAGACCACCGCGGCCGGCCAGCAACAGTGATCGAGGATCTGACAGAGCATGATGGTCCAGACGTCACCACACTACCTGTCTGGTTACTTGTCGTGGCTGTATGATCCGGCACAGCCGAGCGGAAACTGTGTTCCTTTTGTCGGGCACGAATGATGTGGGGCCTTTCAGATCTTGCATGACGTTGACAGCGGTTCCCTTAAAACATCGATTCCATAGTCACAATTCAGTCTCGCCAGGCCAGGATACTGGCGATGCCAAATATCGACCCATGCCACTGAATGTTTCTACTTACTCATGGCGTATTACGATTTCCTCACGAACAACCAAAATTTAAAGGTGATTTCTGTATGGGAAACACGCTGTGTATCATTTTCTTACATTTAAGATGTTGATGGCGTGATTCCTGTCTACATTGTGATGAAATGCAAATATTTGAACATCCAAGCACGAAGATCACTTCATACCAACGTTCGTTGCTTGCCACTTTCATGGTGATGCAGTTTTAATGGTCAACATGTGTGTACCTATTTATAGGGAAAAAATGTTCCATAGAAATACATTCCTGCTTCTGTTTTGTAATCCAAGCAATATCAACAATTCTGGAACTGACCAATGTGTAGCGATTAAACAACTGTCTCTAGCAGCCTGATTAATGCTATAAGGGACGATCAAGAAGTATCCGTTTTAATAGGTTGTTGCAGAGTATACGCAACCCAGCGTGTCTCCGATGCAGGTATATAACTACTGACATGTTGGCAAGGGATTAGTGTGGCCTTCAGACGGAAACACTTTGATTGCCTTGTTACCATAAATATTATTAAGAAAACGAGAGAGTAAAATTTTCTAAGTTTGAATAGCCAGTGTTAATCACATGGAATTAGCAACAGGCCCCAGCCGGGAAGCGTAAATATTTCAACACGTTACTCAGTCAGGAAGACAGTAACCTCAACACTCATGAACGAGACTGCGAGCGAGCTCAGCAGAAAATCGTTAGAGGAGTGCAGACCGAACTGCCATCGTAGCATTATGTAAGAGCCACTAGGCAGGACGTAACAACGCCTGTCAGGAGTCTGACTAAGCAGTACAGACACTGTAACAAATTCATTAAGAAAATTTAATGGAGCTGAAGAGTGGTGATGAATAGAAAAGAATAGACCCGATTCGGGCATTACGAATGACGTCATAGACTGGAGCCTCTCCTCGATAATATAAATACTCCACACCCACTAGCCTAGAGCATTAAATCAGTATGATTTATGGTATTCATGTTGCTCACAGTCAATTCTCAGGCTAAGTGTGGTTTGGTAACTTGTGTGAAAGTGTTCTAGTGTCGCTCTAACACTTCCCGCCTTGCGAGAAGATAAGCGATCCATGGCCATAGATAACGGACTCCAGCAGACACTACCGAATTCAGCAAAGCAGCCAGCACTGATGGGTGGTCCAGGGGTCTACCAATATGGCTCCGATCCACGGCAGAAGCTGCCCTGAAACTCCAGCATCACACAAGTCTGACAGTCTAGCGTACCGAAGGGCCACGTCTACATCTACATGATTAATCTTCAATTCACAATGAAGTGCCTGGCAAAGGTTTCATCAAACCACCGTTAAGCTACTTCTCTGCCGTTCCATTGTGGTGCAGCGTACAGGAAGAACAAGACTTAAATGTTTCCATGTGATCTCTGATTTCTCTCTTTTTATTAGACGAACATTTCTGCTATGTAGGTGGACCCTAACAAAATATTTTCACACTTTGAAGAGAGAGTTTGTGATTGAAATTTCATGAGGAGGACCTACTGCAGCGAAAAATGCCTTTGTTTTAATGACTGGCACCCCAACCCGTGTATCAAATCCACGGCACTCTCTCCCCTATTCCGCGATAATACAAACCGAGCTGTCCTTCTTCGAACTTTTCCAGTGTCCTCTGTCAATCCTATGTGATGTGGATCCCACACCACACAGTAATACTCCAGAAGAGGGTGGACAAACGTAGTGTACTCAGTCTCTTTAGTAGTCCTGTTACATTTTCACAGGTTTTTACCAATAAATCGCCGTCTTTGGTTTACTTTCCCGACAAGATTATCTATGTGTTCGTTCTAATTTTAGTTACTCATGATTGTAATCCATTAGTATTTGCTTGAGTTTGCAGACTTTAAATTTGTGTGACGTATCATGCAACTGAAATTTAGCAGAGTTCTTTTATTATTCGTGTGGATGACTTCACACTTTTCATCATTTAGAGTCAATTATCACTGTTTACATCATACGGATATCTTCTCTAAACCGTTTTGCAAATTGTTTTGATGATCTGATGACTGTACAAGACAATCTGAGAGTGCTGCTCAGATTGCCTCCTAAATTGTTTATGTAGATCAGAAACAACAGAGGGCCTACGGCACGCCTTTGGGGAACGCCAGATATTACTTCTGCTTTACTCGATGACTTTCCGTCAATTGTTATGGCATCCGACAACGGGGTCCACCTGATGGGACCTCGCAGACAGTGATCTGGGAGGGAGCGACTACTCCCCGAAACGACGTGTGAATCAAACACACTCGTCGCGGTCACCGGCATCTGCAAGCAGGGCTACTGAAGGGACGTGCCTACCTCGCCAGCTTGGGGCAGTCTGCAGGGTGTCATCGACTTCCGCTCCGAGCTGACGCAGCGTCCTCGGATGCAGTGAGTCCGCTATTGGATTTAGCGGATTCTTCTCCGGATTACGTAGCCACCAGTTGTCACAGAAGACACGGTAACGACTTATATTCTGAATAAGGTTTCAAGGAACTCTCGCAGATACGTTAAGATCTTAGAATTGCCTGAGAGAATGAGATGACGTTCTTTTATTCCGTAGAGTCAACGTTAGTAAAGACTTAAAACTGTACACCCACATACGAACTATACTTTCAATCTTCCGCGGGAAGTGTGCTACAGATTTTAGTATTTGAGCATAACTCAAGTATTTTATTTCTCACCGGCCTCGATGGCCGAGCGGCTCTGGGCGCTACAGCCTCGAACCGCGTGACCACAGCGGTCGCAGATTCGAATCCTGCCTCGGGCATGGATGTGTGTTAGGTTTAAGTAGTTCTAAGTTGTAGGGGACTGATGACCTCAGAAGTTAAGTCCCATAGTGCTCAGAGCTATTTGAACCATTTTTTATTTCTCACAATTGCTGATAATAGGGGAAACCATCAGAAGTGGCAAACCGATTCGGCTCATTTTTAGCAGGTCGCTTGTGTAAATCCTGAAATGGAAGAATCTTAGAAATGTTGGATAACCCCCCCCCCCCCCAAAAAAAAACCCTCACACCGTTTTTGAGAAAACAAGGGACAGTCAACTGAAAACAAGGAAAATCGGCAGATAACTGGAAAATAAATATACTTGGGGTCAAAAAATTCATATTTTCCTTGAAATCGAGGAAAGAAACCTCTTTGACTGCTGCTGATGTACCATTAAGGTAAACGCTTGACAGTGTAAGTTCTGTTGGGGTAGCAACGAAAGCATTTGGCTCGGGAGCAAGGAACCTTTGTTCGATTTTCAAGTCATTCTTTTTTTATTTGTACTTTTTTCCATTTCGAAATCGGTAGGAGTATGGGGGTCAATAAGATAAATAAATCAGTGTAGAATAATAACAACGTACACAAATCAATTTCTCATATGACACGGATTAATAAATAATTGAAAAGTAAATTAAATTTGAAAAATAAATGAAAAAATTAAAAAGTAAATCATTAAAGAATAATAATAAGGTACATAAATTTCTCTGATGATGTGGATTAATAAAGAATTACAATTTTAACCGTCGTTATATGAAAACAGTTATTCCGATTAAACTATTATTCCGAACAAAGGGGCTTCGAAGGAGAGCATTCGGTGCACTGGATCGCACGAGGAACAAAAACGAAGCCTTGTCGCAGTTGATATTACACAGAAAATAACGTATTCTTACGCTGCGCAATATTCCATCACAGGATCTAAAAAAAGTTGCTTAAAGATTCCCGCTCTTATAAGGAACAAATGATTAATTTAGTCCTCGTTGTGTAGAAACGGTCAATCGTTTAATCGACTCGTTAAAAAAATTTTGACTCTTTAAGAAATGAAACTTCCTGGCAGATTAAAACTGTGTGCCCGACCGAGACTCGAACTCGGGACCTTTGCCTTTCGCGGGCAAGTGCTCTACCATCTTTTTTTTTTTATAAAACCTTTATTAAAAAAAACAATGTTACACATTGCAAATACATACTAAGTTATACATACATGAAGTTATTTAAACAAAGCGGTTTGATCATTTCAATTGCGCTGACATTATGGAAAGACAACAGAAGATTGTGTTACTGACTAAATCACCAGAAAGAATTAAATTAAACATAAATACTTGAGAATGACGGAAAGGAGATATATAATAAAGTTGACTAGCCTTCCAACTACACTTTCTGGACATTATTTGAATCTAAGTATTTGAAGTGATCAGATCTATATAATCAGTCTTTCACTGGAAAAATGAACAGGGCAATGTGCCAGCCATTGAATATTACATTTATCGGATAGAATCTTATGGTTTTAAGCAATCGATAAGGAGATTTCTATAAAAACTGTCTATTTCCAAATTTCCAATATAAGCCAATAATGCACCTTTCATGTTTTGTGTTTGGCACTATTAGACACACAATCTCAATGTCACATAAGTTCTGTACATTAGCTTATAAATTTCAAGAAACTACTCTCTGAAGAAGAGAAAGCACACAGCATAAATATACTGTAAAATCTTAAATAGTATCCTTAAGGTAACTACAGTACATCACTGTCAACACAGTCTTCTTTTTTATATTAACCAATGCCCATTCTTTCAAATACAATTTTTAGCGTATTACCGAACTTTTTCTTGTGATTCGAATAGCTTCTAATTTTGTGGAACTCACACAGCATGTGCACCTTGAACTCTATGATGCTATCGGATCCTAATTTGTTAAGGACGTAGTTAACAAAATTTCCCAGCAACCAGTACACAGCGTTATTTTTTGCTTCTGGGAAATAGCGTGCTTCAGGCCTGTGTATCAATGACAGCGATATATACTCAGGGGATGTTCTTGTAATCAGAGCTATTTGCTCCCGGATCCACTTACAACTATTCATGTGACCACTGCAAGTATATCGATGAATTACTGTGTCAACTAGATGGCATTGTTGACATAAATTTGTTTCACAGAGTCCGATTGCGTGCAGTCTTTCATTGGTGCTAACTATGTTGTTAACTGTCTTGTACCATGACGTTTTTATATTAGACGTGAGCACATTAGAACTAATGTTTTTCCAAATCTCAGTCCACTCAATGTTTGGAAACTGTCGTTCTATTTTGTTTCTTCCTTCGCTTTTCTTTCCTTCCCACATTATGGCTCTCGATATTAAGTGTCGGGACTGCCTGAGTTCGGCACTGACATAACTAAACTCAACATAGAAAATCCCCACGTGCTGTAAGCGACTGTTGATATTGTGCACGTCAATCGGGGGAAGCAGGCTTGGAGATTTAATGATCTCGAAAAGTTGGCTGGTTATGCTTTCTCGCGAGTCTCTTATTAAATTAACTTGCCTTTTGATAAAAAGAGCAGAGGCTTTATCCGTTATATCAGTTAATCCTAGTCCACCATTTTTAGGATCTAAAGTGGCTACTTTAGCAGGTACTCTGAACATTTCACCTCTCCACAAAAATTTTGTGATTTTGGACATTATTCTCTTCGCTATCATTCTCGGTATTGGAAACAGCTGGGCAGTATAATAAGCCTTAGCAAGGATGCATGAGTTGATATACTGTGTTCTTTGAACTTGGTTCATATATCGAGTAAAATTCTCTACAATGGCTCCTTGGACTTTATCTGCTGCAACTTTCCAATTTAAAGCCGTCATTTTCATAGGGCATGCTGTCAGGGTGATCCCAAGTGTTTTATGTTGTCGGACTAATTTTGCCCACTCGACGTTGATATTATCAAAACCTCTGACATTTAACATCTTACTTTTTTTTCCGTTTGCATTGGCTCCAGATGCTCTACAGTACGAATCAATCACTGTTGCTAGCGTGGTTACCTCGTCATTATTCCTTATAATGACCCCTATATCGTCAGCATAGGCTCTTATAACTGTTTTGTTTCCTGATAATGTTAAGCCTTTTAATGTAGCATGGACATGTCGGAGGAAAGGTTCCAGCGAAATTGCGAAGAGCGACATGGACAGAGGACTTCCTTGAGGAACACCTCGTTGTATTTGCATCGGCCTGGATTGTTGACAATTCACCGCTATTTTAGCATTTATTCCAGTTGCTATGTTCTTAATCAACTGTATAACCCTATCGTTGAAACCTATTTTCTTCAATGTCTGTAGAAGATATTCATGGTTTACTACATCGAACGCCTTATAAAAATCTAAAAACAATAAAGCACACTTTATGTTTGTTACAGAAGTTATTGCAATGATATCCCTGAATTCCGCTAGATTTTGAGAAATGGTTCTGCCTTGCGCACAGTTTTGATGTTGACTAATAATTTTATCTGTAAGGCATGAAATTCTCTTGTTTATTATTCTAGCTATTAATTTATAATCAGAATTCAGCAGTGAAATTGGACGAAAATTATTTAAATCTTTTTTTCCATTATTTTTTGGCACCAGAACAATTTTACTCTCCTTAAACTCAGCCGGAATCATTTCACCTTGAATAACCTCATTTACAATGTCCGTGATTTACGCACCTACTATTGGCCAGTAACGGATGTAAAACTCTGCTGGCAGACCATCCGGTCCGGGGGATTTTTTTGGTGGCGAGGCGCACAGAGTCTCATACACGTCTTCTTCACTGACAACCTCGAGAGAATTTTTGTTGTCATCTTCTGTCAGCTGTGGGGCTAGGATGTCAAGGAATTCTTCCAAGGAAGCATCAATACTTTGATGTACAGAATATAGCTCGCAATAATAGCGATAAATCTCGTCCATGATATCCTGCTGGGTTCTGAGAATCGTGCCGTGTTTTGTTCGAATTTCTTCAATAAAAGTCCTTCTCCCGTTTTTCGTATGCTTCACTAAATGATATAGGGAAGTAGTTTCATCTGCTGACACCGAATTTGCCTTCGATTTTATTTTCAACCCTTCCATTTGACTTCTCTTGATATTAAGTAACTTGGCTTTGACCTTTTTTATGTCTGCTATCCGAAGTGAGGAACCTGCTGAGACTTGTTCATATAGATGTCTCAAAACGGAATAGTAATACTCTATAGTGCATTTCATTTCCCTTACGCTCTGGGCACTGTATTGAATAAGAACTTTCCTCAACTTTGGCTTTGCCATCTTAACCCACCAGTCAATAGCAGTGGCATATCTACTACGGGCTCGCAGGCATATTGCCCATGTTTCTTTAATCAGATCTTCTAAATCATGATTAACTAACAAGGAAGTGTTCAAATTCCACTGATTCTTGAATCGGCGAACCGGCTGTCTTGTTAGATTTATGCAAGCTAAGACGCTTGAATGGTCTGAAAAGTACGTAGGAATGGTTTCTACTTTTGTCACGGAAGTTACAAGATTTTTAGAAATATATAGTCTATCAATCCTGCTACGTGATGTTGCCGTGACATAAGTGAACTCAACAGTGGAGGGGTATTTGATTTCCCATATATCCTTTAATTCTAAACCAGTAACTAATTGTTTTAGTTCACTTGAGAAATTAAAATTAGATAACTGATCTTTTCGATTTAAAACACAATTAAAATCACCTCCAAGTAATAACTGTCTTGATGATTTCCTTAACAAGTATATCAAGTCATCTTTGAAGAAACGTGCCCTGTCAGCTCGATGAGAACTTCCTGAAGGGGCGTACAAGTTGATGATAGTCACATCATAGATATTTAGTCCTATTCCCCTTCCGGATTCCAGTCGTTCCACCTCACTTACTGTAATCCTTTCCCTTACCAAAATAGCTGTTCCAACACTTGTTTCGGGGACACATATATGTAACTGACAAAACCGGGAATTACCAAATCCGAAATGAGAACTTCTTGTAACAAGGCAATATCAGTCGCGGATTCGTACAAATATTCCTTAAGGGCCGATAATTTGAAACCGGTCGTGATTTTATTTATGTTTATAGTGGTGACAGAATAAGATTGCGTCATTGTGCTGTCACTATGTAGTTGTTTTGTTGAACTAATTTAGTTTACTGAGGTTCAGGGTTCAGTTAAGCTGTAACAGTTTTCTCGGAAGGCTGAACATGGAATAACACTTCAATCAGTTTATTAGTTACTGTCCCGTTTTTTCTACTTCTGATGTTTTCTCTTGTACCGCAAGCAGACTGATTTCCTGGTAAACTTTCTGATTTTTCCTCCAGTGATTCGTGTACGACCGTTTCGGACTGAACATTCTTTGGGCTTGGGTCGCCCCTACTGGATTTTCCCTTCCCTTGGTTACGAGCTACATTCTCATTTGGTTGCGTCGGTATTTTACTTCGCGGCTTATCTGGAGCAGCAGCAGACGCTTTAGCAATTTCGGTTGCCGGCGCCTGCCCTGAGGTGTTGACCGTGATTTCAGTTTGGCCACCACTTCCTCGTTCTTTATTAATTTCACTCACTTTCTGATCGAGGGAAACAAATGGAGACTGCAGTTTTGCATCCTCTCCCTGATTTTGTTTATTAACGGATAGATTCTGATCTTTGCAATCGGCTACTGCACCTGTTGTTTCTTGCAAATTAATGCTGCTTACACCCCTTTCATTTTCTGGTACCGTATATGTATTATCTTTCTGTTCATTAGTTTCCATTCGCATTTTGCCTTCAGGTTCCTCTGCCTTCTCATCGCACTGTTTTTGCTTGCGAAGTGAGGGAGTGGGACAAGACAGCTCGTCCTCTGAAAAACTATCAGTTATCACCAGAGGTCGTTTTTTCGGTTGCATTTTAGTTTCACGAGTAGTGGCAACGGGGTTTCCTTTTGTTGTTAACGGGGGAAATTGACTGTTATCGTGAAGGGAGACATCAGCTTGGCCCGCTGCGTTAACATCCTCAACCAGTTGTTCCGGGCAATTCTTTGCCAACAGATCATTTAAGGTAAGCTTCTGACGCTGTATCAAATTACTTTTAAGCACAACAGTTCGCCGCGGACATTCCTGTCTGAAGTGGCCGGTTTCGTTACATATATGACATGTAGCTTCCTGACCTGTATAAACAATTTGTGCCTTATACCCACAAACTGTTATGTGAAACGGAATATTCGTCTTAACGTCCATCTCTACACAGCGGACCCCGTTAAAACACTGCAGTTTAAAGCAAGGCGACCATCTTTCATTTGCAATTGATTTAACGTCTCCGTAGTTTAAAAGAGCTTCCTTAATCTTATCATTTTCAATTTCAATGGGGAGATTCAAGACACGAACGGTTTTGTAATGAATGTCCGCTCTATAGATGGAAACCTTACTTTTATAACCATTTCTATGCACAAAATCTACTTCATAGCCCCACTTTCGTAACACTTTATCAACAGTCGAAGCACTGATCAACTTGACAAAAACACAGTATTTTTCCTGATCCAGTTGCCAGGTATGAACGGTTTCAGAATTTAGACCAATTACCTGTGTAATCCAGTCATCTATTTCCAGGGATGTCGGCTGAACAGGACGGGATTCTTTGTCAAAAGCAAATACCAGAGTATTCTTCCTGAGGTTTGTAGCCATGGTTAATCCAGCGAAGCAATTTCGGTTAAACAACCGAAATTCCAAGTAGCAGCAGCAAGACCAGAAAGAGCGATCAGATCACAAGGAACAGGAACGAACACGGAGATTAACGGACGGACGGCACTCGGCGAAGCACAAGTACAGCGATATAAACACTGAAGTGCAGCGCAACAGTTAACAGCGGCCACTCGCGAGCGCGGCTGAAACGGAACTGGCCATCTGAGCTACCGAAGCACGACTCACGCCCGGTACTCACAGCTTTACTTCTGCCAGTATCTCGTAAGTTTCATATCAGCGCACACTCCGCTGCAGAGTGAAAATCTCATTCTCTTTAAGAAATGTTTACGAGACTTGCTCCAAACATGGTAAATTGACAAATTAAATTTAGAAACATAATTAGAGAACATTTTAAAGCCATGCATTGTTGATCTACAGTTATATCGATACTTCGCAATCCACCATACGAGGATTGGTGGAGGGTATCCCTTATCGGTACTAGTCACTTCCTTTCCTATTCCACTCTCAAATAGAACTAGAGAAAAACTATTGTCTATATGGCGTAATTTCTCGTATGTTATCTTCGAGGTCCATACGTCTAATGTGCGTTGGAGGCAGCAGAATCGTTCTACAGTCAGCTCTAAATGCCGGTTCTCTAAACTTTCTCAGTAGTATTCCTCGAAAAGAACGTAGCCTTCCCTCCAGATATTTTCATTTCAGTTCCTGAAGCCTGTCCCTAACACCTGCGTGTTGTTCTAACCTACCGATAACAAATCCAGCAGTCTGCCACTGAAATGCTCCGAGTTCCTCCTTTAATCCAACGTGGTACGGATCCCACACACTGGGGCGGTTCTCAGAAATAGACAGCACTAACGTCCTATACGCGGTCTCCTTTACAGATGAGCCACACATTCCTAGAGTTCTCCAATAACTCGAAGCCGACTATTGGTTTCCCCTAGCACACTGCTGACATGGTAGTTCCATTTCATCTGTCTTTGCAACGTTACACCCAGCTACTTAAACAACGTGACCGAGTCAGGCAGAACACTACTAATGCCGTATCCGAACATTGCGGGTGGTTTTTCCCACTCATCGGCGTTAACATTCGTTTTTATACATTTAGAGCTAGCTGCCATTCATCACACCAACCAGAAATTTTGTCTATGCCATCTTGTGTCCTCTTACAGTCACTCAACGACAACACCTTGAGTACACTACAGCAGCATCAGCAAGCAACCGCAAATCGCTGGCCACACGGTCCGCCTCGTAATTTACGTATAGGCCTATAGAGAATAACATCGGTCCTGACACAATTCCCTGGGGAACTCGTGACAATACCCTTGTCTCTGATGAACACCCGCCGTCGAGGATAACATACTGTGTTCTATAACCTGAGATGTCTTCGAGGCACTCACGTATCTGTGACCTGTTCCCTATGTAGTTTCTTTAACAGCCTGCAATGGGGCACCATGCCAAACGCTTTCTGGAAATTTAGAAATATGGAATCTGCCTTTTGCCCTTTATCCGTAGTTTTCAGTATACTAAGTGAGAAAAGGGCAACCTGAGTTTCGCACAAGCGACGCTTTCTAAAACCATGCTGATTCGTGGACATTAGATTCTCGGTCCCAAGAAAATTAATGATATTCGAACTGAGAATGTGTTCAAGGATTCTGCAGCAAACTGATGTCAGGGGCACTATTCTGTAATCCTACGGGTCTATTCCGTTTCCCTTCTTTCATACGTGAGCCACCTGCGTTTTTGTCCAGTCGTTTGGGACTTTGCGCTGGGCGAGATAATAGCGGTAAATACAAGCTAAATGAGCGGCCAGTGCTGACTAAATTGGTATTCCATCCGGACCTGGTGAATTAGTTGTTTTCAACTCTTTCAGTTGTTTCTCTAAGAAGAGATGCTTATTATTCACAGTAAATGATAATAGCCAAACAGTTGCTGAAAAAACATTTATTGAAATCCTTGACCACAATTTCGGTATTTAAAAAAATACCTTCATCAGAACCAAAAATACACCTGAACAGGTAAACGGCTTCATTCGGAAAAAACTTAGCAACATAACTGGAATTTTTTTCCATTATTGTCACTTCCATTCCCCATCAGGGGTGGGCTGGCAGCAGCATAAGCGCTGCTCTTCAGCCAAGAGACATAAATAAACAGGAAGACATTTAAAAACAATATGAAGGAGATAACATAGCGAAATATAGAAACAAAAAAGCCAGAACAGAAGCAAATAAAACATACAAAGCGGTGCCTGTAAATCGGAGATAAAAATCTAAAAAAAGTATGTTACACAAAAACACACACACACTACATTAAAAGGCACCAGGCAAAGTACGGCTGGAGCATAAAAGTCCATAGAACGAGAAAAACAGCCACATGACGGACAGCACAGCAAGGAACTGTCATGGACAATAAACAGGTCGAGCACACAATTGAAACCACATTACTAGATGACACTGTAGAACGGCACCAAAACACAACACTAATGTAGCACACTGATACCAAATAAAATCCTGGGAGGATCTAATTGGAAGGGGGGGCAAGGGAAATGGGAAGAAGGGGAAGGAGGCGTGGAGGAAGGGAGAGAAAGGGATGAGGTGGGGATTCACCGAAAGAGGGCTGGGAAGGGAAGGGATGGGAGAGGAAAACAGCTGAGGAGAGGGTGCAGGGACTCAGGGAGGGAAGGAGGAAAATCCGCTCTGGGAGAAGGAGGGGTGAGAAAAAAGGAAGCCCTGGGGAGGGGGGGAACAAGGCCAGGTTATATTTAAAAGGAAGGGTATGGCCAGGTTATATGTAAAAGGAAGGGCATACGTCACAGCAAAGTCCATCATCCGGGAGGGGGAGGCGCTGGAAATTGCTCTGATGAAGGAGATGGAGCTTGTGGAGGTGGGGAGAGGGAGGGATACAGCAATAGAGATGCAGCAACAGCTGGAGGGGGGGGGGGTGGAGAGGAAGAAGGTAACCAGGGGATGGGGGGATCAAGCCTGCAGACAGTGTAAAGGATGTGGACATGTGGCAGGAAAAGAAGGAGGTGGGGGGTCATGAGTTCATACAGGAGCCGTTTGGGAGAAGGAAGGCAGATATGGAAGGCAAGGCAGAGCACATGGTGTTTGAGGATTTGGAGAGCCTTGTAAAAGTGGGTGGGGGCGGAGATCCAGGAAACGTTGGCATAATAGAGGATAGGACAGATGAGGGATTTCTAGGTGTAGAGGATGCAGTCCCCACGTCCAGCCAGAGAGGAGTTTTAGGAGGTGGAGTTGGGAATTAGCTTTCTGCTGGATGGTCAGGAGGTGAGGGGTCCAAGTGAGGTGACAGTCGAGGGTGAGGCCAAGGTATCTCTGGGTGGGGGTGAGCTGGATGGGTCGTCCATAAAGGGTGAGGTAGAAATCATGGAGACGGAAGGAGTGGGTGGTGCACCCTATGATGATTGCCTGGGTTTTGGAGGGGTTGAAACGAAGGAACCACTGGTTACAGCATGTGGTGAACTGGTCAAGGTGGGTTTGGAGTGTGCGTTGGGTCCGGTGAAGGATAGGATAGAGAGCCAAGAAGGCGGTGTCATCAGCATACTGGAGAAGAAATTTTTTTCCCTTTATTGTACACTCCTGGAAATTGAAATAAGAACACCGTGAATTCATTGTCCCAGGAAGGGGAAACTTTATTGACACATTCCTGGGGTCAGATACATCACATGATCACACTGACAGAACCACAGGCACATAGACACAGGCAACAGAGCATGCACAATGTCGGCACTAGTACAGTGTATATCCACCTTTCGCAGCAATGCAGGCTGCTATTCTCACATGGAGACGATCGTAGAGATGCTGGATGTAGTCCTGTGGAACGGCTTGCCATGCCATTTCCACCTGGCGCCTCAGTTGGACCAGCGTTAGTGCTGGACGTGCAGACCGCGTGAGACGACGCTTCATCCAGTCCCAAACATGCTCAATGGAGGACAGATCCGGAGATCTTGCTGGCCAGGGTAGTTGACTTACACCTTCTAGAGCACGTTGGGTGGCACGGGATACATGCGGACGTGCATTGTCCTGTTGGAACAGCAAGTTCCCTTGACGGTCTAGGAATGGTAGAACGATGGGTTCGATGACGGTTTGGATGTACCGTGCACTATTCAGTGTCCCCTCGACGATCACCAGTGGTGTACGCCAGTGTAGGAGATCGCTCCCCACACCATGATGCCGGGTGTTGGCCCTGTGTGCCTCGGTCGTATGCAGTCCTGATTGTGGCGCTCACCTGCACGGCGCCAAACACGCATACGACCATCATTGGCACCAAGGCAGAAGCGACTCTCATCGCTGAAGACGACACGTCTCCATTCGTCCCTCCATTCACGCCTGTCGCGACACCACTGGAGGCTGGCTGCACGATGTTGGGGCGTGAGCGGAAGACTGCCTAACGGTGTGCGGGACCGTAGCCCAGCTTCATGGAGACGGTTGCGAATGGTCCTCGCCGATACCCCAGGAGCAACAGTGTCCCTAATTTGCTGGGAAGTGGCGGTGCGGTCCCCTAAGGCACTGCGTAGGATCCTACGGTCTTGGCGTGCATCCGTGCGTCGCTGCGGTCCGGTCCCAGGGCGACGGGCACGTGCACCTTCCGCCGACCACTGGCGACAACATCGATGTACTGTGGAGACCTCACGCCCCACATGTTGAGCAATTCGGCGGTACGTCCACCCGGCCTCCCGCATGCCCACGATACGCCCTCACTCAAAGTCCGTCAACTGCACATACGGTTCACGTC
The DNA here is from genome assembly GCF_021461395.2 of Schistocerca americana. NCBI lineage: Eukaryota > Metazoa > Arthropoda > Insecta > Orthoptera > Acrididae > Schistocerca > Schistocerca americana. Next base: position 231,976,209 of record NC_060123.1, read on the forward strand.
CACGCTGTCGCGGCATGCTACCAGTGTTAAAGACTGCGATGGAGCTCCGTATGCCACGGCAAACTGGCTGACACTGACGGCGGCGGTGCACAAATGCTGCGCAGCTAGCGCCATTCGACGGCCAACACCGCGGTTCCTGGTGTGTCCGCTGTGCCGTGCGTGTGATCATTGCTTGTACAGCCCTCTCGCAGTGTCCGGAGCAAGTATGGTGGGTCTGACACACCGGTGTCAATGTGTTCTTTTTTCCATTTCCAGGAGTGTATTTCATTTCCCCATCGGGGTGGGCTGGCAGCAGCATATGCACTGCTCTTCAGCCGAAAGACACAGAACAAACAATTGAAGACACTTAAAAACAACGAAGGAGAAATGGTGAACATAGATATAAAAAAAGGGGAACATTATGGAAGACAATAGACAAAAAAGGGGAGACTGTAAAATGCAGATAAAAACCGTAAAAAAGTAGTGCACACAAAAAACCACACACTAGGACAATTAAAAGAACACAAGGTGCAGTATGACTGGAGCATAAAAGTATCGATTAATGGCGTAGCACATAACAAACACTGACAGTAACACTAAGTACAAGGCCAGTACACAATTAAAATCACACCTCTTGACGCACAGAGGAACAGCACTAAACACAACACTGACATGGCACACTGACGATGATCAAAATTGAGGATCTTCCAGGTGTAAGGAGATGAGAGAGAAGTGAAGAAGGGAGGGACGGGAAGAGAGGGGGGGAGATCGGTGGGGGCACGCTGAAGAGGGCCAGGTGGGGATGGACGTGGTAGGGAAAGAGGCAAGGATGGGGTGAAGGGTCTCAGGGGTGGAAGGAGGAAAATCCGATCTGGGAGAAGGAGGGGTGAGAAAAAAGCGGGCCCTGGGGAAGGGGAGAACAAGGCCAGATCATAGTTGGAATGAAGGGTATATGTCACGGTGAAGTTCATCATCTGGGACAGGGAGGCACTGGAATTTGCCCTGATGAAGAAGATGGAGGGTGTGGAGGTGGAGAGGGAGAGATACAGCGATAGAGGTGCGGCAATGGGTGGAGGGTGGAGAGGAAGGAGGAAACCAGGGGGTGTGGGGGATCAATCCTGCGGACAATGTAAAGGATGTGGAGATGTTGGAGGAACAGGAGGAGGTGGGGGAGGGGATAAGTTCATACAGGAGCCATGTGGGGGAAGGAAAGTGGATATGGAAGGCATGGTGGAGCGCATGGCGTTCGAGGATTTGGAGGGCCTTGTAAAAGCGGGTGGGTGCAGAGATCCAGGCAACGCTGCCATAACAGAGGATATTACAGATGAGGGATTTGTAGGTGTGGAGGATGGTGGAAGGATGCAATACCCATCACTGGCCAGACAGGAGTTTCAGGAGGTGGAGGCAGGAATGGGATTTCTGCTGGATGGTATGGAGGTGAGGGGTCCAGGTGAGGTGATGGGTGAGGGTGAGGCCAAGGTATCTCAGGGTGGGGATGAGCTGGATGGGATGACCGATAAAGGGTGAGGAAGAAATCATAGAGACAGATGAGAGGGTGGTGCAGGCTATGATGTTTGCCTGGGTTTTGGAGGGGTTGAGATGAAGGAACCACTGCTTACACCTAGTGGTGAACTGTTTAAGGTGGGTTTGGAGGCTGCATTGGGACTGTTGAAGGATAGGATAGACAGCCAGGAAGGCAGTGCCATCAGCATACTGGAGAAGGTGGACAGGTGGGGGTGGCTTGGGCAGATCAGCCGTATACAAGAGATAAAGGAGAGGGAGAGGACAGAGCCCTGGGGGACGCCAGCTGTGGGATAAAAGATACAGGAGTTGGTGATGTGGAGGGTGACATAGGAAGGACGGCGCAAGAGGAAGGAAGTGACCAGACGAACAAAATTGATAGGGAGGGCATAGGTTTGGAGTTTAAAGAGGAGACCGCGATGCCATACACGGTCATAGGCATTTTGGAGGTCGAGGGAAACAAAAATGGTGGAGCGACGCGAGTTGAGCTGTAGGGAGAGAAGGTGAACAAGGTTAAGGAGTTTGTCTACAGCAGAGAAGGAGGGTCAGAAGCCACACTGGGTAAGGGGGTAGAGGTGATGTTGATTAAGGTGCTGATGGATACAGCAGGAGAGGATGGATTCGAAGACCTTACTGAAGATGGAGGTGAGGCAGATGAGATGATAGGAAGAGGCGACACAATGGGGTTTGTTGGGTTTGAGGAATAAGAGGACGTGGGAAGTCTTCCACAGGTCAGGGTAGAAGCCGGTAGAGAGAATGACGTTAAAGAGATGATCATCAACAGTGCGGAAGGAATAGGGGCTTTCTCTAAGATGGTGGTAGGTGACACAGTCGAGGGGCCGTGTTGTGTTTGGATCAGAGGATAATTTTAATGTCTTGTGCTGTGATTGGAGTGTTGATGTCGGAATGGGCAACTGCCCCAAGTACTGGAGACTAGGAGCAAGTAGAGCGACTGAGGTATTGGCATGTTCCATGATGGTGGGAAAAGAGAATAATCAAAGTGGGGATCATCTAGGATGGAGAAGACCTCGGAAAGGTGCGAAGCGAAGTGGTTGGCCTTCAAAATGACTCTGAGCACTATGCGACTTAAGGTTGGCCTTACTGAGTTTGTCAGGAAGGGGTGGTCGTTATGGAGAAGGGGGTAGTGGGGAGCAGAATGGGAACCAGTAAGGCCATGGAAGGCAGACCAGTACTAGGCGGAGTTGATAGGGAGGGTGGCGTTGAGTCGTGTGCAGGTCTGGCGCCAGTCTCGGCGTTTCTTTGTTGTAGTAGGGTTCCATATGTGTCGCTGAATTTGCTGGTGGCGTTGGAGTGTATCCCTGTCACAAGTGCGCAGGAAGGAGCGATAGAGGCAGCGGGATTCATGGAGGAGGAGGACAACAGCCCACGGAGGGAGAGTGGGACAGTGGAGGTGGATGGTTTTAGTAGGAACATGGGTCTCCACGGACTCAGTAATTACCTCATGAAGGAAGGACAAGGTGTGGATGATGTCGCCAGGATGGCGATAGGTAAGAGGGTGGCTTTCGAACTGCGTGGTGATGGATTCCCGGTAGGCATCCCAGTTGGCACGGTGGTAGTCATGGACGACCTTTGGAGGGTGTGCAGGGTTGAGAGCTGGAGGGAGGTGGTGAGCAGATGTTATGGTGAGAAGGATGGGGAGGTGATCACTATCTGTGGGGTCAAGGATGGCGACAGCAATACGCCCAAGGAGGTTGATGGAGGCAATGACAACATCTGGAGTGGTGACACTTTCGGGTTGGGTGTGCTGGTGAAGGGGAACAAGGTCACCTTGGATCGTGGAGATTAAATGATGCCACCACCGAAGGGCGGCAGGAGAGTGGCTATGGATGTTGAGGTTGGCGGCAATGACATGGGTGGAGAATGTGCCATCAATGTGTGAGATGAAGTCATAAGGAAGAGGAGCAGTGGAGCAGAAATAGATGGTGGCACAGCTAATGGTGAGGGAGGGGAAGAAGACGCTGAGGATAAGGTGTTCTGTGGCGTCATTGAGGAGAGGTTGTGGCCAGATGGGGATATGCTTAAGGTGGACAATCGCAACTCCACCCTGCGCACAAGGACCGGGAGCATCAGTGCAGTGGAGGATATAGGGAGAGGTGTGGATTAGAATGGTGGGGCTGGAGAAACATTTCGTTCAACAGGAAGGTGTCGACCTGGTGGTCGGAGAGGGCATGCATGAGTAGGTATTTGTTGGAGTGGAAGGAGCGAATGTTCTGGAAGAGGATGTGTTACTCGTGCCTTGCCATGGTGGGAAGAGAGGGGGAGAAGAGAGGGAAGGGAAGAGGCTTAAACTAGGGTGTCGAGGTGGGTGAAGGTGAAGTGGGCTTGGTTGTGGGAGTAAGTGGCAAAGGTGTTCAGGTGGAAAACAGAGCGGGTGGCAAGGGAGATTTGTTGGATGGAGTGGGAGTGCTGAAAAGAGTGAATGTTTTGGAGTGCAACTGTGAGGAACCAGATGATGTCCTCAGCCATGGCGGGTGGATGGAGGGAATTGGTAGGGTGGACAGGGGGATCAACGGGATGGACAGGGACTGTAAGCTCAGGGGTGGCTGAAGGGGGTTTGGCTTTACACTTGTGGGAGTAGGTGGGATGGGGGCCATTCCAGATGTTACAGGAAGGAGGAGCAGCGAGGTTGAGGCAGTTTTTAAGAAAGTGGGAGGCCTTGTAATGGGGACAGGTGGGGGGGGGGGGGTTTGCAGTTGGGGGTCAGGTGATCATTGTACATTAGGCATCACTGGCAACAATAGGATTGGGGAGGGGATTTGGAGGATTCAACAGGGTGGCGACGGTGGCAAATCAGGGCACCCTGGGTGAGGAGGTGGTCAATGGAGGGGTGGACTCTGAGAAGAACTGCATGAGGTATGTGGGACCAGAGGCATTGTGGATGCAGTGGGCAGAGTGCATTTCTAGGTCTGGGTGGGAGTTTAGTTCCGCCAACACCTCATCCTCTGTGATCACCTGGCTGAGCTTGGTGATCACAGCAGTGAAGGTGGGGGGGGGGGGGGCGAAGGGAAAGCTGGGGCTGACGAGGAGTGGAAGAGGAGACAAAGGGTGTTAAGGGTGTTAGAGATGCATGGGAGCCAAACATAACACATCGGAGTTTATGGAGGAGGTTCATGTGAAAGGAGGGGAAGGGGGACGGGGACTTGAAAAGGACTGAGTTCCTGTGGGGAATGTGTTGGGAGATGGGAGCACCAGGTATATACTTTCGTGTCTCCATGTGAGGGTACCGGCATCGAGGAACTTAGGATCGGGATTTGACAGGACAAAGGTGTGGAGGGTGGGGGCTGGAGTATGGGTGGCTGGAAGAGGAGTGGTATCCATGGAGATGATGGGAGCAGGGGGAGGTGGTGTTAACTTTTTGTGGGAAGTGGCGGGAGCAGAATCGGTAATGACACGCTTTTGAGTTTTTTGGAGACTGGAGGCTGGGAGGAGGGGAGAGGAACAGGGAGGAGGGGGAGGTGGCGGGTGGCAGATCCCTGTGGTGTAGTGGAGGTGCTGGGAGAAGCACCTGGTTCAGTGGTGGAAATGGTGGCTCGACATGACGTGATGCATGCGGTGGATGCAGATGATGAAGTGATGGGATGGGTGATAGAGGGGAAGCCGACCACCTGAGGAGTGACAGCAAAAGGCGGCAACAGAGGCGTATGTGAGGGCGGGGGCAGTAGTGGGAGCTGTTGAGGGTGTGGAGGCTGGAGGAATGGTGTAGAGGTGGGGGTACACAGCAGGGGAGGAGATAGGGGGATGGGTAAGTGGGGGACGGGGAGATGCGGTGTAAGGAGGGAGGCCAGGGGTGGCACTCCAGGAAGTGACTGTGGAAGAGGGGGAGGGTGAGGTGTAGATGACAGTGGAGATGGGAGGACTCATGACGAACGGCGACGGACGGACAGCAGGTGATGGCGGCGGCGATTGACGGCGAGCTGGCAGGCAGGCAGGCGGATGGACAGACAGCAACAGTAGCAGGTGACAGACAGACAGACAGACACCAAACGTAACAGCAACAGGATCTAGCGCTTCAAAGACGTAGATCACACCCTGAGGGTAGCCTAAGCTCTGGAATCTGGTGCCTTCGAAGGAGGGAATCCAACTCTCTAGATGAAGGTGGGAAAAAAAATTATAGCTTTAAGTAACCATGAAAAATACCAAACCACTACAAGCACAGAAACATTTAGTCACTAAAACCACTTCCTGCAGTGGAGATGGATTCAATCGAGCCAAAGGCTTAGTCAGTAGTTAAAATTAAAATATAACCTCCATCTCTACAGCGTAATTATAAAGAGATGGTCGATGCGCGACGGCATACTATCAGTACTTAGCCTCCGAACTAGCGTGAAGAGAGTATGGGAGCACAAGGGCAGACAATTTCACCGAGGGAGGGCACTTGTGGTTTGCGCGAGACACTCTCGCACACTAAAACACAGGGATGCAGACTCATGAGCATCAAAATTTTAAAATTTGTGCTAATTTAAACCCTCTGTCTTAATCAAGAAAACATATCAGAATCATTTAAAACACCCGCATACAATAGAAAATCTGAACACCAATTTGCCTGTGTCCTCGTGTCAAGCATGTGAAGCTTGCGCTAAGGAACATATCCCACGAGAGAGTGCACTAGTGTTATGTGCGAGAATCTCGTGCAAACTAAAAGTTAGGATACATACTAGCGAAAAAAAAAACAAAATGTCGTAAATCAGAACCATCTGTCGTCATGAATAAAAAACATAACAAAATCATTTAAACCGCCCACACACATCGAAAACCGCGAACAACAATCATCAAAAATACGTAAAATCCCAACAAGACAGGAAAGGAGCAACTCACCAGCATCAACAGACAAGAAAACTAGCCTCTAGTCAGCCCAGACTATATTACGTTAGAGCAAGACGGGGTTTGAAACTATTCAAAAAAATTTTGTTTCTAAGCTGCACCTGTTCGTTAAGAATAAACTCATCTTTTCAAGATAGATGATCGAAAATTTCTAATTGCTCGAAGAAGTCCAGTTTGTAACACTTACTCACTTCGTGTAGCAATTCTAAGTCATCCGGTTTACGTGGAGTATGTTGTAAGAGCAATAGATGTTCAGCAAACGTGCAATTGTACACGTTTCCCCATTTTTACCTAGCGTGTGTTCTTTATATCTTACTTTAATGGGCCCATCTGTCTGTCCAGCGTAATAGTTGGGGCAATCGTTACAAGTAATTTTGTAAACACCGCATTTAATGCCAAGTCCTTCCCATGCCCCAATAATGTGAATCGCTCTTTAAGTTATTGTTGACGTAAAGGCAACTCTGTAACCGTATTGCTTCTGCAGAAGCGTATGATGCGTTCCCCAAAAATGGAATAGAAATAAAGTTATTACCCTCACCCTTTATCGCCCTGTTATCTCCTAAGGTTAAACATTGTACAGCTGTTTTTTTTTTCTTACCGTTTGGTAAATTAACATAGGGTCGTAACTATTGTTAATAGCTATGGCTTTTGCTAAAGATATTTTTTCTAAACAATCCTGTTCTAAAGGTGTGTTTACGGCACGATGAACTGCAGAGTGAAAGAGGGCCATTTTGTGAATTTGTGGATGACAAGAATCTGCTGGGGTAACATTATCAGAAAAAAATATTTTTACGAAAAATGTCGAAGCTAATTGTGTTTTCAAGTAACTTAAGCTTCAAATCAAGAAAATTGAGTTCTCTCTCATCATTTTGCATCTCTTTTGTAAAATTTATTTTTTCTTGAAAACTGTTAAAAAAATGAAACATTAGTTACAGATCTTGGTCACTCCTTTGGAATGTAATGAGTATGACATCAACTTAACGAGCATAGAAAGAAATCATACTACCCAACACAGGATTATTTTTGAAAAAAATCCCTTCTAAAGCATTCAGAAAGATGACAGCTAAGATACCAGCTAACGGACAACCCATGGCTAAGCCGAATGGTTGCTCATAAATTTTTCCATTAAACTGAAAGTAATCATAATGGAGTACAGCCTGCAATAGTGACATAAGTTCTGACAGTTGCGACTCACTTAAAGTTTTATGTTGTCGAATATTACTTTCAATAATTTTAAGAGTGATATCCATCGGAACATTAGTGTATAAACTTACAACGAAACCAACCGGGAGGAGGTAGTGCAATCCATCGCTTTTAGCTTGTTTGTTAACTCAGCACTATTCTTAACGGAATAATTATTTTAAAAAAGGAAAGCTTCTTTAGTTTTAGTGTGTAAGAATCTTTCTAATATATGATGTGGACTCCTTATGCCATTGACGATCGGACGAATTGGGTGTTGACTTTTGTGTACCGTAAATTGACTTCTAAGGGTAGGTGCTCCGGAGCCCATGTTAATTAAAGCTTTCTTTTGAAACTCTTTTATAAGATGTTTAGTTTTGCCTAAAATATCCCTAATTTCCTTTTGCAACGTAGGGGTTGAATCCTGCTCGATTTCAGACATCCGATTTTCCTCGAAAATGCTTGTCTGTTATCAATTACCGTGATGATTTTCAACAGTTCTTGCTCCAGCCATGTTTACAATTTTTGGATGCTTATTACTCTGTGTCCATACAGGAGTCTGTTCGATGGTCAGACGATGGTATGTTTGTGCAATTTTCCTGCGTGAACGATTTCTTAAAGTGAAATTTAAAACTTCGGCTTTCGTTTTGCTGTCTTCAACTGCCACAGCAGATGGGTCAACAAGTTGGTTCAAATGGCTCTGAGCACTATGGGACTTAACATCTGAGGTCATCAGTCCCCTGGAGCTTAGAACTAATTAAACCTAACTAACCTAAGGACATCACACACATCCATGCCCGAGGCAGGATTCGAACCTGCGACCGTAGCTGTAGCGCGGTTCCAGACTGAAGCGCCTAGAACCGCATGGCCACTGCGGCCGGCGGTCAACAAGTGACTGGATGGATGTCTTAGACCCAATTAGCGATTTTACGTAAGACTAGAATTTTCTCTGGATCCCTGCCAATTTCTTGCTAAGGTATGATGGTGATAGTTATATGCTTCCCGCACAGATCTTTTCAGAGACGCACGAACCTCTATTATCCTTTGCTTGTCGTCATTTGCTAATAACAAGTTCCGTCTGGTACTTGATTTCTGGTGTGGACAGACTAACACTGTCATATATGGTGGCATGTTTATAGATGGCAATGGTCTTTCGATAAGTACGGTAGAAGTAATTCCGTCAAACTGCACACCCGTGTGCCAGCAATGTGATGTTTTGTTTCTGCTCGTTTATTTCGGCGCTTCAAAATTGTAATCTGCTGCTGGGAACCCAGCGGGAATTACACAACCGCGCGGACGCAGTAACGATTGACCGTTAATTCATGACCTACTGTCAGCAGAGATTTTTCAGGCAATGTTATCGCATATGTGATATGCATGAAAGTTAATTCTCGATAAATAAATATTTTTAAATGTAAACCGAGTTTAGTTTCCGCCGAATCTTCGACAGGAATTATGTAAATGCGCGAAGACTGCATTCATTAAATGTTCTTGTTACTGCGAGTATATTCGTTTAGAAAGTTTACTTAAGATGTACCATCTATTTTGTCTTTCGAAAGAAACGGACAACATGTAACAGAGTGCGTGAAAGAGTCATTGTAAAGCGACCAGGGTTAAATTTTTAATTCTTTACTTTTCCAAATCGTTTGAGAAATTTATTTGCATATCTTGTTATTATTTCTTATTGACTTACTGTTCCTACCAATTTCAAAACGGAAAAAATACAAATGAGAAAAAAATGAGTGCACTTGGGAATCGAACAAAAATTCTTTGCTCTTTATTTTTTCCCCTTTCCTCCCCTTATAGCCCTTCTATTTGCTTATCTGTAGTTTCCTTCTCGGCCTGGATTCTGTGTCTTGGTTGTTACACTAGCGGCGCTTTTACCTTATGGGTGCATAAGCAGCAATCAAAAAGCGTTTCTTTCCTCTAATTGTAGGAAAATATGCTTTTGCAGATCCTGTATGTGATGATGAGAAATACTCAGTTAGCAATTATCTATCGATTCTGTCAAATTTAAGTCAGTTGTACGTCACGTACTTTTCTAAAAACTGGCGATGGGGATGGGGGAGAGAGGAGGGAGAGTTAAGCCCAAATATCATAGAATCTTTCATTTTAGGTTTTACACAAGCGACATGCCAAATACGAGCCGAATTGGTTGCTCGTGTCTGCGACTTTCCCCAAGTAATCTAATGAGCAAAAATTACCAATAAATACGAAAAGGCTCGAGGGACAGAAGACTGATAAGAGAACTACCCGTGAAACGGAGACCAGAGGTGACAGTGGAAAAGGAAGGAACTTATTAGATATGAAACTTCCTGGCAGATTAAAACTGTGTGCCCGATCGAGACTCGAACTCGGGACCTTTGCCTTTCGCGGGCAAGTGCTCTACCAGATACTGGCAAAAGTAAAGCTGTGAGTATCGGGCGTTAGTCGTGCTTCGGTAACTCCGATGGTAGAGCACTTGCCCGTGAAAGGCAAAGGTCCCGAGTTCGAGTCTCGGTCGGGCACACAGTTTTAATCTGCCAGGAAGTTTCATATCAGCGCACACTCCACTGCAGAGTGAAAATCTCATTCTGGAACTTATTATATAGTTATTACATTTCCTTACGTATTAATTGCTGCTACAGCCTCAACGAGTAGTCTTGTAAACTAATGCGGATTGTATAATACGAATGGTAATCGTGACAATAAGTGTAACGATACATTCAGGAAACGGTAATTATACAGTATTGGAATATATTTATTATACCTAGAACAGCACTCTACGAACCAATTACCCAACTCATTACAATCAAAAGGCATATTTACGTAATGCAGATTTAAGCAGATGGTCCATCTTATATAGGAATTATGACCTGGTACTATTTGAGCTACGTGTGTTCCGACTTTTACTGTCACCAAAGTGTGACTTAGCTACTGACTACAGTGTATTGTTGCCATTCAGTTACTCTGCCTGATGTCTCCTTATCCAGTCCATTGGATATCCTTCAGTCACAACAACGTTTTCTTTCGTTTAGTAAGATACGTCTTCCGTGACACCAGAAGAGTTTTGCTAATACTTAATCGGTGGCCTCATACCGTTGCAATGGCGCTGTGGTACCATCCAGCATCGCACCCTCTTCAGAGTCATCAGCAGCTAGCTCATTTCTCAAACTGTAAACGTCTTTCCTTGAAATGACAAGTCAATTTCGTTACACTTTGTAACAATGTTTGCCAGCTATAGGAGTTTTACCAGTCTTACAGGATTTCTTAAAAATTCAATACAATTTGTTACTGATTTATTTTGCTCAATAAATAAGGCCAGTGTAATAGGATGACCGGAGCAGGTGACGTCGTCGGGGTTGTAGGGCGTGGCTGGGTAGAAGAAGGTGGCTGTTTTTAGCAATCTTCCTCGTTATTGTTGGTTCTTCCAATACATTTTCCGGTAACTCAGCCCCACCACTCGTGTGGTGGTGGAGACGTGCTGATGCGAGCAGTCCAGGGAACGCAACGCCGTGCTCAGTCAGCGGCTGCGCAGGTGGTGGGAGGTTAGCAGCACGAGGCCCAGCGCAGAGCACCTCCTGCAGACACTGTGGCTCGTGACGACGCCGGGAGTCGCTGGTGCAGCAGCGGGCAACGCCCTCCGCCGGCTGGTCCTCGGGGACAGCGTCACTGACGACGACGACGTAACAGCGGCCGAACGCCCAATCGGCCGAACCCAATGCCGACGCCCACCTCTGATGCCCTTAAATAGTGCAGACCACTGTTGAATCCGCCAGTTACGATGCGCCGTGTTTAGTAGCACGTTCTCGATGAGTTGGCTAATGCAACCGCGCCACACGTGGCCCACTCCTGCATAATTCTGCTAATGCTGCGTTCTGGCTGTTGATGGCTGCCGTGCACCTACGCACATACCGACGCTCATTGCAAAACAGTGTCACCTGCATAACGCGCCGGCCAGCCTTGGTCCGCCGTCTGCCGTGAGGCTGGCGCATCGCGCACTGAAACACACTAAATCACAATTTCGCACCATATTTCTTAAAAATAACCCCTTGTCCCCAACAAAATTTTAAAGAATCTGGACTGTAGTAGTAGAAACACTGGCTGAGAAAAAAATAAATCACGACACCAAGAAGGAGTTGTGCGACATAAACGAATGTTGGTAGGGGTGTTTCAACATCTGAAAGACGATGTCTGTTCAAGTTTCGCATCAGTCGCATAAGAATGGCGCTAGTAGCGTCACTGTGAGGTTTGCTTTAAATACAACACTGGACCGGTCATTTGCGTTAGCTACCTTCGAGATTGGACGTGGTAAGTTGATGCTAGTCAAGAATACCTTTATGGCGACAAAGACACTATTATCAGCACCTCACTGAGTCTGAACGATGTTGTGCAACAGGGCTACAAGAAGCTGCACTTCCTTCTGCGATATTGCAGAACGACTTGGCAGCAATGTAGCCACTGTGCATGACTGCTGACAGCAGTGATCACCAGAGTGTACAGTCGCAAGAAGACCGGACTCCGGGCGGTCAAGTGGCACTTTGGGGGAAGACTATCGTGTTTGGCGTATGGCTCTGGCGCGTCGTACTGTGTCTCCGGCAGCAGTTTGAGTAACAGTTGGCGACATAGTGATACAACTAACTGTTACAAATCGGCTACTTTATGGTCAGCTCCGAGCAGACGTCCTGTAGCGTGAATTCCACTGACACCAAACCACAGCCATTTGCGACTTCAGAGGTATCAAGCGAGAGATCGTTGGAGAACAGGGTGGAGGGCAGTTGTGTTTTCTGATGAAAGTTGCTTCTACCTAGGTGCCAGTGATGGCCTCGTGTTGGTGAGAAGGAGGCCAGACAACCAACCCATCTGTGTGTTGCACACAATGGACCTCCACCTGGAGTTATGGTCTGCGATGCGATTTCGTATGACAGCAGGAGCACTTTCGTGGTTGTTACACGCACCCCGACTGCAAATTTGTATGGCATTCTGGTGATTCGACCTGTTGGGCTGCTATTCTTGGACAATATTCCAGACTGTCGTTTTCAACAGGATAACGCTCTCCCACATACCACTGTTGTAACCCAACATGCACTACAGAGTGTCGTCATGTTTTGCTAGGCCTACTCGATCACCCGATTTGTCTCCAATAGAGCACATACGGGACATAATCAGAAGAAAACTCCAGCGTCATCCACAGACTGCCGTAACCGTCGTAACCGTCTCTATACCGACCGACTAAGTGCAACAGGTATGCAACTCAGTCCTACAAATTGACATCAGGTACCAGTACAAAACAATAGATGCACGTTGGAATGTCTGCATTCAACAGTCTGACGGTTACATCGGTTACTAATATATCAGCAATTAACGTTTGAAATGATTCATTTCACGCGTACATTAAACAACATGTGATCTTGCAATGTTATTCACTTACATATTTTACCTACAGAAGTGTATCCCCAAAATTTTCATTACTCTGCGCTAATTATTTTTTGTTTTGTTATTTCCTTGATTCCTAGAGATGTTTCTCCTTCCACAACGCTCTTTACGTTTGCTGGTTGACTTCCCTAACGAACTGCTTTGACTGCTACGAATTTCACTTTCGTGCTGGAGACTTCTTGGATTTTGATACCCATTACTTAGTTTAGCTTTTGATACATAATTCATTGGAGTATGAAGCAGCTCTTTCTCTTTCGTCTTACGAAATGTGACAATCCCAATATCAGATCTTAGGCCTATCGCTGTCTAAATTCAGCGTGGTTGACACGTTCCAAAAAAAATCTACAATTGCACGCTTGTGTCATAGACTTGTTAATTCCATACAGACACACAGGATATGGACAATTTCCTGTCAAAAAAGTATCCTTTCTTTGATAAGGTAGATATAATTCACTTTAAGCCTTTCAGGCATCATTGGGGAAAAAAACCTATGCACGCGACGTGTCGTACTTCTACTGTCCTAGTTCACCGTGTCCTTCTGCGAGTGTCTATATTTTTCGTTGTTTCTTTCCAGTGATGTTTTGGTCATAAAAGTCTTTCACTTTGCTATATTGGCTCTGTAGATCCAATGACAAGCTTCTAGACACTATATCTAGGGGACAAATGTCTAAAAAGATAATATTTCAAGATTTTAAACATGGCTGAAACAGCAACCGTTGAAATTCTTCACGGTAAATGATAACAGCCAAACAGTTGCAGGATAAAGATTTATTAAAATTCTTCACCACGGTTTCGGTAGATCTAAATATACCTTCATCAGAAGTAAAATATGCTAAAATCACATCCTGCACTGGAGATACCCACATAAGTTCACAGGCGAGATAATAATGCTACGCTGTGTTCGCATCAACCCTCTGTCCATAATTATGTTGTATAAACGGAGATGATGTTTTAACTACTGATGACGCCTTTGGCACAATTGTTTTAAGTATCTCCATTGCAGGATGTGATTTTAGTATATTTTACTTCTGAAGAAGGTATATTTAGATATACCGAAAACGTGGTCAAGAATTTTAATAAATCTTCATCCTACACCTGTTTGGCTGTTATCATCTACCGTGAACAAGATAATATATAATAAAATCCTGGAGAATTAAGAGAGGTGTTCAATAAGTAATGCACCACATTTTTTTTTCTGAAAGGAAGTGTATTTCATTCAGAATTCCAGAACACCATATTATTTCGCACTCTTCTGGGTGCAAAACCCTCTCTTCAACATTATCTCCGTTGGAAATGGAAATGAGCGTTTGACGTCATTGGCCGGGAGACCCCTAACGGGGCAGGTCCGGCCGCCTTGGTGCAGGTCTTATTACATTCGACGCCACACTGGGCGGCCTGCGGGCCGGATGGGGATGGAATGATGATGAAGACAACACAACACCCAGGCCCTGAGCGGAGAAAATCCCGACCCAGCCATGAATCGAACGCGGGCCCGTAAGACGGCAATCGGTCACGCTGACCACTCATCAACCGGGGCGGACAGTTTCGCCATCCAATTCGACGGTCTAGCGCCACTTTACTGAGAGCGGCTGTATGCCCGCATGGTACTACTCCACTGGTCCACGTAAGAGCCTGCCGCGCGGGATTAGCCGAACAGTTTAAGGCGCTGCAGTCATGGACTGTGCGGCTGGTCCCGGCGGAGGTTCGAGTCCTCCCTCGGGCGTGGGTATGTGTGTTTGTCCTTAGGATAATTTAGGTGAAGTAGTGTGTAAGCTTAGGGACTAATGACCTTAGCAGTTAAGTCCCATGAGATTTCACACACATTTGAACATTTGAACGTAGGAGCCAGCGTCCTGCCGCATCGATAACGTACTGCTTCCCGCGTAGTCCATCCTTCACTGGGTTGAACAGATGGAAGTCGGCAGGTGCGAGACCAGATTATAGGATGAATGCAGGAAAACAGTCCAATGAAGTTTTTTGACCTCCTCTCGTGTGCGGAGACTTGATTGAGGTCATGCAAGGTGTTTGATTGTGATCCGTCGATCACCTCGAATGAGAGTTCCAACACAGCAAGATACCCAGTTGTATGAGGCCGGCCGGCATGTTGAAGATCAGATAGGTTTGGGCGAGCTTGTTTTGTCGATGACAGTCGCCACGCTCAACGACTCTCCGTCCTTTTGCTCACTGTCAATTTTCCGTAGACATTCTGCAAGCGCTTATGAACATCTACGAACTCAATAACAGCTTTCTGCTTTGAACACACCTCCGTTACAGACGCCAGTTTGAAGACTATGTAAAACACCGCCACCCATTGGAACTTCATGAAACTATAGAGGCTGAAGCAGAGATAGACCTATATCTCTAACATCGATCTGTTGTAGAATTTTAGAACATGTTTTTTGCTCGCGTATCATGTCATTTCTGAAAAACCCGAATCTACTCTGTAGGAATCAACATGGATTCCGGAAACAGCAATCGTGTGAAACCAAACTCGCTTTATTTGTTCATGAGACCCAGAAAATATTAGATACAGGCTCCCAGGTAGATGTCATTTTCCTTGACTTCCGGAAGGCGTTCTATGCAGTTCCGCACTGTCGCCTGATAAATAAAGTAAGAGCCTACGAAATCAGACCAGCTGTGTCGCTGGATTGAAGAGTTTTTAGCAAACAGAACACAGCATGTTGTTCTCAATGGAGAGAAGTCTACAGACGTTAAAGTAACCTCTGGAGTGCCACAGGGGAGTGTTATGGGACCATTCCTTTTCACAATATATATAAATGACCTAGTAGATAGTGTCGGAAGTTCCATGCGGCTTTTCGCGGATGATGCCGTAGTATACAGAGAAGTTGCAGCATTAGAAAATTGCAGCGAAATGCAGGAAGATCTGCAGCGAATAGGCACTTGGTGCAGGGAGTGGCAACTGACCCTTAACATAGACACATGTAATGTATTGCGAATACATAGAAAGAAGGATCCTTTATTGTATGATTATATGATAGCGGAACAAACACTGGTAGCAGTTACTTCTGTAAAATATCTGCGAGTATGCGTGCGGAACGATTTGAAGTGGAATGATCATATAAAATTAGTTGTTGGTAAGGCGGGTGCCAGGTTGGGATTCATTGGGAGACTCCTTAGAAAATGTAGTCCATCCACAAAGGAGGTGGCTTACAAAATACTCGTTCGACCTATACTTGAGTATTGCTCATTAGTGTGGGATCCGTACCAGATCGGGTTGACAGAGGAGATAGAGAAGATCCAAAGAAGAGCGGCGCGTTTCGTAAGCGTGATAGCGTTACGGAGATGTTTAGCAAACTCAAATGGTAGACTTTGCTAGAGAGGCGCTCTGCATCGCGGTGTAGCTTGCTGTCCAGGTTTCGAGAGGGTGCGTTTCTGGATGAGGTATCGAATATATTGCTTCCCCTACTTATACCGCCCGAGGAGATCACGAATGTAAAATTAAAGAGATTCGAGCGCGCACGGAGGCTTTCCGGCAGTCGTTCTTCCCGCGAACCATACGGACCGGAAAAGGAAAGGGAGGTAATGACAGTGGCACGTAAAGTGCCCTCCGCGACACACCGTTGGTTGGCTTGCGGAGTATAAATGTAGATTACGCATTTTTTCAATCGAAACGGGCCGAGAAAAAACAAACTTTACATCACTTATTGAACGCCCCTCGTACGACACCGTCCACCGATCTTTGAAAGGGTGCGACAGTACGTGTTCTGAGGAGCCTGCGCTTGTCTAGAAACAAATAGACATCATCTTGAACATTTCTTGCAAAATCATGACTCAAAGAAGAACAAACTAGATACTTTGTATCAGTCCTTGAGGCGTACACTGATAGCAGTCCGTTTTCGGCGCTCGTCCAGTGCGAGCGGCCGTAAAGCAGTTTGTTTGTCTGTTGGCTGTGAGCAGCAGTGACGCTTGCAGGAGCTTGGACGAAAACTGTAAGAACAGCTCACTGCAGTAATGGCAGACATCGTACGAAGAAACACACTGAAAATGTGTAATCCTATTCAAGCTTGGAAATCTAAATTAGCAGAAATCGAAAAATCTTCATAAAGTTAGTACAAAATGACGTTCTCTGGATACAATATGACTTGCTCTCAAAAAAAAAAAAAAAAAATGGTTCAAATGGCTCTGAGCACTATGGGACTTAACATCTGTGGTCATCAGTCCCCTAGAACTTAGAACCACTCAAACCTAACTAACCTAAGGACATCACACACATCCATGCCCGAGGCAGGATTCGAACCTGCGACCGTAGCGGTCACGCGGTTCCAGACTGAAGCGCCTAGAAGCGCACGGCCACACCGGCCGGCTGACTTGCTCTCAAATGCAGTGTACGTCAAAATCATAATTCGACGAAATCTACGAGATAATCATAATATGCCAGAGTTGTTTCCTAGGATTCAAACATTCTACAGTTTAAATAAGTGTTCTGTGGGAAGACAAGAAGTGCTCCGTAAATGGCTGTTAATAAAATGCCGTTTTTTTAGACATTTGGACGATACTAGTTTAACGAATGTAGATTTGACACCAACCGCTGTTTGACACCACCAAACGTCATGTGCGCCAGTAACATGAGGCGTTTCTTCCAATTGATATTCTTCACGAAAATAGCTTATGCTGTGCTGCCGCCCGTAACTTCGTCCTTGCCTCTTATTAATAATGGTCGGCAGAAGTTTGAGGTCGTCATTGTCGGAACAGTTACAAATCTATCCGATCTAACAGTGTGGTTACACGCTGCCTGCCTGTCTATGTTAAACACACGTTCAGAACATCAACCCTTTTCTAGTCGTTGAGTTAACTGAGTTACAAAAGTCTGCATACACCTCATTTCATAATCATCACTAGAAATGATTACCACATTTCAACAAGAACGTCTCTGTAATGCACTTTCGAGAAACCCAGCTGATCTGTATGGAGCGGCTGTGTTGTCGGAAAAAAATGAAGATGGCGGAAAGATGTTAAACCGCACCTCCAACCCACTCAACAACTGCTATCCCTTTGGTTTTCTTTTCTCTGTTGCTAGCATTCTGCGCAGCAAAGGGCTAGTTACCGCGGCAGCACGGTACTATCTACAGCATTGGTATTGCATTCTTCATATATTTGGTTAAAGTATATCAGTATGATACTTGTTAAATGTTCAGCATACGGACACCTAAACTCTGGAGGTAGTAAATCTCCAAAAAAAAATACGCAATTCACGAAAAAGTACGTGTTGTTTTATTGATAAAAAATTAATCAAATCACTTAAGTCACATTGCTAAGTTGATCTTCAGTGCCTGCTTGTGATCGGTTATGTGTTGGGATTAGGCTGATAAACTCATAAGAACTAAAATAAATAAACATTGGAGGGGCAGTAATAATTTTCTTTCGTATTTTCTCTCTCATACATTGCATAGCCCCAAGTATGTTCACTACACACAGTTTGCTTTAATTCATAACATGAGATGGTGGATTCCTACTGGTGACTTTGCTTCGTTCGGTATAATTGTAAATCTATATACTTAAAATATACTGCTCCACAATCATAGCACTGTGAATAAATGCTGTGAAATAATGAAAATTTACAATTAGCATGTCCGCCAATGCACTGTAACAAAATAGAAAGTCTTCCATCCTCGGAATTAATTATTATCTTTTGCTTGTAACTGTACTGTAGAAGTCGGTGGAATACATGCCGATATGTTAGAACCAGATTTAGCAACTTGAGTTATCGTAGAAAGAAGGCTTTCACGACCGTATGATATACGTGGTGGTAAACCTTTCGGGATGTGAGGTCGTGGTCCAAGAAACTCTTCTGTTGCTGACGTTTCGTCCAGCACCGCGCTGGACATCCTCAGAGGCGCTCTTTTTAGACATTGCCTTACAGTTCCAGTGGGACGATGAATTTCATGAGCAACTTGATGGTGTAGCAATGGGTAACCCATTAGGCCCCGCGAGCGCTAATTTCTGTATGGAGAAATCCGAACAATCGGCTCTGGACGAAGCAAATAAGAAACCATCTCGCTGGTACCGGTTTGTAGATGAGACATTTGTTGTTTGCTGCCATGGTAGAAAGGATTTGGACGAATTCTTTGTTCATGTAAATAAAATTAATCAAAAAGATCCACTTCATCATGGAAATGGAAAATGATAACAGAATATATTTCTTGGATGTTTTAGTTATGACACAGGCCGATGGATGTTTGTAACATAAAATTTTGCGGAAAGTAACACATACGGACAGTTATTTGCATAAAAACTCCAATCACCATCCACAAGAAAAAGAGAGGCACATTAAAAGTCTTGTCGACAGATCCGAACGGATTTACACATCGGAACACCTGGACGATGAAGTAAAACATCTGAAGCAGGCTTTCGAGAAAAATGGCTATTCAGAGAGAGGTAAAGAGAATTTTGTGACCAAGGAACAGAATTCCGAATGACAAGGATGAACCACAGCGACGGAAAAACGCAGTTTCTATCCCTTTCATTAGAAAGGTAACGGATCAGATCGCTAAGATTTTACAGAAACATGACATGAGACCGGTCTTTAGACCAATAAAGAAAATACGCTAGGTACTTTGGTCTTTGAAGGATAAAAGCCCTCTTCTGTCGACATGTGGTTCACAAAAAATTCCATGTACTTGTGGTAAAGTTAATACTATAAATACCAAAAGCAGCGTAAATACACGGCTAAGAGAGCACAAAAGTTTTTGCCGGCTAGGAAAAACAGAGAAACCAGCTGTAGCAGAGCATGCTCTTCAGTCAGAAAACCACAAAGTGAATTATTCTGAAACAGAAATTTTATCCACAACGTCAAATTATTATCCACGACTATTTAGAGAAGCCATGGAAATCTATAAAGATAATTTCAGTAGGAAAGAGGAGTCAGTGAAACTCAGCGACATATGGGCAGTAGTCCTGCAGAATCGCTAGACACTTTCATCTTTGACAAGACGGCAATCGATAGTTAAGTTTTATCTGTAACAATGTTTATCCCTGCTTATCACGTGTTACTTTGACCACTCCCCCTTTCCTACAGTATTTATGTGGCTCTCGGACGTCTGACCGGTCGGTCGGCAAGACACAGCAGAGTAGCGCCTCTGAGGATATCCAGCGCAATCCTGGACGAAACTTCAGGAACAGAAGAGTTTCTTGGACCAAGACCTCACATCCTGAACGGTTTACTCGCAACTCGAATTATACCCACCTACATTCGGACTCAATAAAATGTTCAGTGTTTTAAAGTGGCTTTCTGACTTATTTAAATAATGTGATAGGGACTAAAATCTACACTCTAAGGCCTGAGCTCATGAATATTGGAAAGAAAAGTAAATTATGGTTAACTGAAACGCGTAAAACAGTAGAGCAACAAATACGTCGCCGAAATTACACGTGGCACCTGCTGAACTGTTTATTGTTTGAAGTATGGCTTAGTAAATAACACATTTATGCAGAATATTTTATCGTTGTCCATTGCTGAGCCTCTGTTAGTGAACGTAGCCGGATATATTCTTCAAGATAAATCAGGTCCATGGTGAAAATATATATTACAGAAGTGACAAAGAAACTGGTATAGACATGCGTATTCAAATATAGAGACCTGTAAACAGGCGGAATTCAGCGCTGCGGTCGGGAACACCTATATAAGACAGTGAGCGTCTGGAGAAATTGTTAGATCTGTTACTGCTCTTACAATGGCAGATTATCAAGAAATAAGTGAGTTTGAACGTGGTGTTGTAGTCGGCGCCAATGACGACTTACGAGAATCGCTCAACTTGAGAGAAGTGCAACCTTTCCGCAAATTGCTGTAGATATGAAGGCTAAGCCATCAACAAGTGTCATCGTGCGAACTATTCAACGAAATATCATTGATATGGGCTTTTGGAGCCGAAGGCGCACTCGTGTACTCTTGATGAGTGCGCGACACAAAGCTTTACGCCTCGCCTGGGAACGTCATCGCCAACATTGGACTGTTCATGACTGGAAACACGTTTCCTCGTCGGACGAGTCGCGTTTCAAATTGTATCGGGTGGATGGACGTGCGCGGGTATGGAGACAACCCCATGAATCCTGCAGCTGAGTTTTCACACTGGCTTGCTAATGGAAACGATCAGGCTTACATACTGAGGAAGCTATCGGCAGCGTGCGACGCTACGAATTCGAACGTAGCATATGTTGGTATGAGTCGGTACACTTTTCATCCAGTATCTTATGTTTCCGACCGCTGCCAACATCAACGACCTAACAGAGGGGGCACTATCGTGTGTCAGTTGTGAAATAAATAGTGTAATGGGTGTGTCTGAACATTAACGTCCCTGAAATGATGGGCTTTCAAGAGTTTTTTTTCTTCTATCAGTAATTTATACCGCAGCTGGTGTGGCGAGTGCAAGCCTGAATGATCTCCAGTGAAAGGCAAACATCGCAACGTTCCTTTCGCACGTTCACCCAGAACTTTCTTTCTCCGCTTCTTACGCTCCCTTGAGGTCGATCCTCAACTTACGAGCACAATACGGCAAGTGCCATAATCCGATCACCCAGAAACTTCTCTCAGTGGAAGTGAGATCAATCAGCAAACAAATGTCTGATTATTCATAGATGCTGTAATGTCTTCCTTATCACGCTGTGTGGTTCTTTCGGGATACAGCAGCGAGAAATAGATGCCATTCAGAAACAGAGAATTCAGATATTAATTTATTCTATATGTAATATCAAACATTGAAAATAATATATTCAGTAGCTATGACGTTAAAACAAATACAGATACAAAGAATTTATAAATGGCGATCTATTTATATTTGTCAGGATTTCGAATATTTTTGTTTCGATTTTTCGAAGAAACAGAGGACGTACTTGACGAGGTTTCACTTCCCGTCAAAGAGATGTTTATTTAACAAAAACAAACGTTAACACAGTGCACAAGCGTCAAGCTGTAATGATGCCACTACACTACAAATGAAACGTTGGCAGCGATTGTAGCATCAGCCACGGCAAAGATATAACAGAAGAGGGAGAACAGTGGGAAACGAGGGGGCGGACGTAGTCCAACATCAGTGTGCGGCTCGTTTTGGAAACGGGCCATCTACGAAGGACGACTCCTTTCCAGAATGAATGCTACGTTTCTTCTAGACCACTACACCCTGCGGCGCTGAAGCGATGCTCAGAGAACCCGAATCCGTCAAAAAAGCATTTCGTGAAACAAATCGAGGTGACCCCTTTTCAGAATGACCGATTCATATATTCCTTCCACCTTTCAGTTTTCTTAATTAGTTCTGTTTTGCCCTCTAAGGTCTTAACATTTACACAGATTCTTGGAAATTCACTTTAATTTTCCTGCAGGCGGCATCTATCTTCCTCATGTCCTGCATACCTTTAAAGATTCGCATTTCTCCTACAGCCATTCTTGCTTAGTCATTTTGAGTCTTTTATCACTCTCATTTTTAAGTTACCTCTCTCTCCTATTGACTGCTTCATTTACTACATTTTCATAATTTCTCTTTCTTCAGTTAATTCAATATCTTGTAAGTTATCCGGGAACTTCCACTGGTCCTTGTACTTTGGCTTATTTGATTCTCTGCTGCATTCATTACCTCATCTCTCAAAGTTACTACTGGAAATCCTTAGATAACACATGAGATATTGTATTTAAAAGATAAAAGGAGGAAATTTAAAAATGCAGCCAATGATGTAGGTGAAAGGTAATACAAACGATTAAAAATACGATTCACAGGAAGTGCAAAATTGCTAAGCAGGAATCGCCAGAGGAAAAATGTAAGGATGTAGAAGCATATTTCGCTTGAGGAAAGATAGATAACGCCCACAGAAAAATAGAAAGAAAGGAGAAGCATCTATATGAATACCAAAAGCTCAGATGGTAAACCAGTCGCAAGCAAAGAAGGGAAAGCTGATAGGTGGAAGGAGCATATGGAGTACCTATACAGGGGAGATGTACGCAATGTTATAGAAAGGGAAGTGGACTTAGATGAAGATGAGATGGGAGATATGACAGTACGAGAGGAATTGGACAAAGCTCTGAAAGATCTAAGTCGAAAGACGGCCCCGGGGATGGACGTTGTTCCATCAGAACTGCTGACAGTCTTGGAAGGTCCAGCCATGACAAAACTCTTGCACCTGTTGTGCAAGATGTATGGGACAGGTGAAATATCTTCAGATTTCAAGAAGAATGTAGTAGTTCCAGTTCCAAGGAAATCAGTTGCTGACAGGTGTGAAAATTACCGGAATGTCTGTTTCATAAGTCATTGCTGCAAAATACTAACATGAATTCTTTACATAACAATTGAGAAACTGCCATATGAAGTTTTCCCGGCGTATTTCCAACTTGAAAAGTTGTCGGGCATCCGACCGGATACCGTCGTAATTTCTCCACAATATTTCGGCAGACGTACACGCTGCCAACTTCAGGTGGTTCCTGACGAATGCTGTGCTGTTCCTCTCGGCGCCCAATATATACTAGCCGTTACCCCCTCCACTGTTCCTCTCCTGGTGTCTTCGGTGCGGCCGGCGCGGCGGCTACTGGAGGTGGTGGGTGAAGCGGCGCCTGGGTGTGAACTGGGGTCTGCAGTCTCCCTGCTGCCGCCGCCGGGGGCGGTCCTCGATCTCTGGGACCGCATCTTTCTCTCCAGGCTGAGTGCAGGGTTCCAAGCCTGACTGAGTTGAAGGCCTCTGTCTTTATTAATTAGATCGTCCTGTAGTCGGATTACGATGGCCTCTTTAGTATCGCAGTCTCAGAAGTAGGAGGATTGACAGAGCATTTTTGTTTTTTCATAGTCCATAGTATGACCAGTCTGTATACAATGGTCAGCCATGGCTGATTTAGTGGCCTGGCGTAATTCGGTATGGCGCTTGTGTTCGCGGCACCTCTCTTCTACAGTGTGGACTGTCTCCCCAATATATGATTTTCCACACTGACAGGGAATTTGATAAACGCCTGGTTTTCGAAGGCCTAGGTCATCTTTCACCAGTCCTATGTGGTTGCATCTAAAATACAACTGTCTGTATCTTTGACGCATGCAACAGACTCTAGCACGGGCGGGTCCATGGTTCCTGGGGGACATCCAGAAATACTTATTAGTAATTGTGCACGATCGGTAGCTCTGGAAGATATTTATTTACAGTTGATAATAACATCAACCGAAATGGTATAATTGTAAACTTACTAGTTTATATCAAAAGACTAACAAACAGGGAAGACACAACAAACCAGTCACCCCTTGAGACAAACAGAAATAAATGACCTATTAAAATGACAACAGACACAGATGACAAGGCAGGGAAAGAAATTTAAAGTGCTCACAGAAGTGTAAATGAAAAAATAACAAGCTGTTAATGGGATATGAACATGAAACGCATCAGCAAAACACTGTAGTAGCGCACTATGAATATAAATATAATAGAGAGAGGAAGCAAGGGACGAGGAAGGAGAAGAGGGAGGCGAGGAGTGACAACCTCGTTAACAAAGCTCGGTCCATCAGGCTCCGGATGGTAGTACGCTGTGAGGGACCCTGATTATGGCTGCTGGTGAAACCTGGCCAACAGTTTCGAAGGCAAAAGAGGGAGTCCCATTTAATTCCCGACGACGGAAAGCTCTGAAGAGCCTAGTGCATTGAACGTCGAACAAAAAAATCAAATTTCGAACTAACAGTCCAATCTCTGTTACCAGTCCTGGAAGAAATGGGTTTGGATAAGAAAACAACTAATATTATAAAAGCGACCCCTACAAATACATTTTCGAAAGTTAAATTTATGGGCGAACTATCGGAACCCTTTGAAATAAAAATGGGAGTGCGACAGGGCGATGGGCTCTCACCGTTGCTGTTCAATTGTGCGCTTGAGAAAGTAGTCAGAGAATGGAACACAAATATTAAGAGTGGTAGAAGACTGGATTGCAAAAAGAAGAACCTTAAAATAAATTGCATTGGAAAAATGGAAATGCTCAAAGAAAATTGAAGATTATGATCAGTTTAAGGAGCAAAGAAAGGGAAACAGCCAGGTGAATCAAAAATACCAAAAGAGCCTTAGGAAAAAGGAGATTTTAGAAATAGACCAAAACTATGTAAAAAAGAATACTTGTGACTTTTATCAAACTTTTAGGAACAATGTAAAGGGGTACCAAACTCCAAAATGTTTGTTTAAAATATGAAAACGACGGAATTGGTTTAAGCAATACTGAAAATAGTGAAATACTAACAAGATATTTTCACCAGCTTCTGAACTGTCCTGAGCCGGCCGTGGTGGCCGAGCTATTCTAGGTGCTTAAGTCCGGAACCTTGTGGGTGCTATGGTCGCAGGTTCGAATCCTGCCTCGGGTATGGATGTGTGTACTGTCCTTAGGATAGTCAGGTTTAAGTAGTTGTAACTCTAGGGGAGTGATGACCTTAGATGTTGAGTCCCAAAGTGCTTAGAGCCATTTGAACCAATTTTTTTTAACTGTCCTGAACCAAGTCATAAAATGTAATTCTGAGATACCAATGAAAATTTAGAAGAACATTTACAACCAATCGTAGAAGAAATTGAAGAAGTAATTAAAACCCTCAGAAACAACAAAGCTAGCGTAGAA
This sequence comes from Schistocerca americana, assembly GCF_021461395.2. NCBI lineage: Eukaryota > Metazoa > Arthropoda > Insecta > Orthoptera > Acrididae > Schistocerca > Schistocerca americana. The sequence continues at coordinate 232,001,716 of NC_060123.1, forward strand.
GATTTTATTACAGATGAACTTTTGAAGTGGTCCTTGCTAAAGTAAATGCGGTAAATTTACTCTTTGAAGGAATCTGGAAAACTGAAAAATTCTAGAGGAATGGAAAGTTGCCTTCATACATACAATCCACAAAAAGGTAATAAATAGGACGTAAACAACTACAGGGTAATATCTCGTTACTGCCAATAGCATATAAAGTATTTTCTAAGACTTTTTAAGTAGACTAGAAACAACAATTGACAGTCATTTAGGTGAATATCAAGGTGGTTGGAGTAAGAGAAGGTCAGGCTCAGAACAAATATTTAATCTCAAGTCAGTAATTCGCTACAGGAAATTGTAGTTATGTTTGTGGATTTAAAAAGGCTTTTAATTCTGGTGACAGAGAAATTATAGATTAAATAATTCCAGAATTTGTCCTTAATGACAGCTTATCTCCAATTCTTTTTAATGGTGTCTTAGAGGAAACAGTGACAATCTGGAACGAAAAAATTATTGAGCTCGACGTTTCACCGATGATGTTAGAAAGAGGAATCAAAAACATCGAAGCCAACTGACTTGCATTTGGAGATTATTTTGCTATTCTTTCCAAAGAGATGGCATCAGCTATAACACAAATAAATCTCCTGGAAGAAACAGTAAGCAGAATTGGCTTTAAAATCTCTGCAGGAAAAATTTCGAACAAGCGTTTAGGATGGTCCAAAATTCCAGGAAACAGGAAATAGAGAGGGCCAAAGAGAGAGGGCAAAAAATTTAAACATCTAGGCGACATAATCCAAGGAAATACTTTTAAAAACACTGCAATAGAGGAAAGGTATCATAAAGTGAGGAGAGCATATGGTATCACCCCAAGACCTGTACAATAAGAAGTGCCTGTCCAAAATGTAAAATAAGGCGTTACAGCACAGCAGTGAAGGCAGAATGCCTATATGCAAGCGAATGCCTGGCATTAAGCTATAATTTAGATAATTTACAAGTGCTAGAAAGGCGAATTATTAGGAAAATATTAGGATCACAAAACACAGTGGAAGATTGGATAATACGAAATAATGCTGAGATATGCCTAAATATAGAAAATTTTTCAAATGCAATAAGAAAAGATGGCTGTTGTTTTTTAGACATTTATTTTGAAAGCAAGACAGTAGATTAACTAATAAGATTTTCAAGTCTTTATGGGTTAAAAAGTCCACAAAAAACTGTGACAACTAAGTAAAAAGAATTTAGAAAGAACAAAAGAGATAAACAACAGGGAAGACTTTCAGAAAAACGTATTCAAATTGGGAGGATTCCAAGGCAGGGTATCTAAAAGGACTGCTTCAGAACGGTCTGGAGACAGAAAGAAGAAAAACAGTGAGCAGATGAATGAGTACTGTAAGAAAATCAAAGAACAAAGAATGGAGAACTGAAATTGGAACGTTTCCTCAGATGGCCTATTCGCAGAAAAAGAGAGAAAGAGAGAGAGAGAAAGTTACAAACAAAAATATCCATCCTCAGGCACATATATACGTTCCAATTTCAGTGCTTCATTCTTTGTTCTTTCAATTTCTTCCAGCACGCTGTCATTTCCTCACTATGTTTCTTCTTTCAGTCTGGGCCTTTAGTCATACTATTTCTTTTTTATATAGCGCATGGTGCAGTCCATTATATGAATTAATCACATGTAACTGATCTACAATACAGACATTAAGTATGCATATGAAGCATACAGGTCATATTGAGAAAATAATGAACCTAAAAATACATAAAAATATATAAATTCACATAATACACGGGAACTATAGCCGAATGTCCATATTTCTGACATATTCCACCGCCTTTTCGGTAGTATGCAGAAATTCGGAGCAGTCGCCAGTGAAGGCTGCCAATAAGTAGTCTTCAACTACATTTTTCTACGGTTTGCCTAGCAGCTCTATCGTCGCACTTGGGAGAAGCAATTTTTCCCATCTGTACAGCGAGTCATCGTATCTACCTCAGTTTGTTTGTTATCTATTTAGGCAGACTAACTTTTGGAAGCGTCGGGTGGGGTGATGGTTAGGCAAGGCATATCATTAAAGCCGGGGAGCACCTGTTTGCTTCAGCGTTCTTTCCAGCGATCAGCTAGGTGAAACAACTTTTAAAAGATGTTTGCGCTCTTTAAATGGTGAATGTCTAGAGTGTCGCCTGTATCTCTCACTGTCGTTGATGTCTTGACGGATTTGTAGAAGAGGAATATTTTTGATCTTTTTGACTTATATATAGAATGATTTCGCTCGTCGCCAATGGGGAGGAGCGACATTGCTTAGCGCTGTCAGCCAGTAAGCCAGCAGGTTGAGGTTGCCTTTATTGCGTCTGTCATAGGACGCACCGTTTGATTAACTGTACATCGATGTGACTAGTGTGATTACTATTGAGCCAAACCGAAGAACAATATTCTGCTAGCGGATACACTATACCTAAAGCTGATGTCCGTTGCGTGACGCCTGATGACCCCCTCACCCCCGCCCCTCCAATCCCATGAAAACCTGAAACTTCCTGCAAGATGTTGTTGAGTAATCTGAATTTGGCAGCAGTGTGTGACTGATGATTCTTGAAGCTCAGTGATATATTCAGGGTGACACATAGATATTTTGGATTTAGATTGTGGGACAGTAGTTTGTGCTCCAACTAAATACTGACTTCTCTGTTGGTCAACTTCTTGTTGAGGTGGAATGCACAGACTACTGTCTTTGTGGTACCAGCTTGAGATGTCAAATGGCAAAAGTACTTTCCAATAACTTTTATGTATTTCGTCAAGATGCCCTCAGTGGTCTCTCTTTTACAAATTACTACCAGGTCCTAATCGTCGGCATATTCAAACTGCCATGAGGTGGTTTCGAGCATATCAGCTACACCACGACTGAGTAACAGAGAAACCAGAACAGATCAATACGGGAGGCCATCTGCTCACTTTAGTACCCATTATCACTTAGAAGCCTTCATTAGAAAGCTTGGGACTGACCAGGATGATAGCAGTTATGCAGGGGATCATTTTCGTGAGTTTTAACATCTTACGATGTTTCCAGAATGAGATTTTCACTCTGCTGATATGAAACTTCCTGGCACATTAAAACTGTGTGCCGGACCGAGACTCGCACTCGGGACCTTTGCCTTTTGCGGGCAAGTGCCCGAGTTCTAGTCTCGGTCCGGCACACTGTTTCAATCTGCCAGGAAGTTTCATCTTACGATGTCTCCAAACTTCGTCGCAAACTTCTTTAATGTCGACAAACACAGCTACTGTTCTCAGCTGTTTTTCGTAATCTGCTTCAAGGACCGTTGCTACTGACAAAACTCCATTCGAGGAGCTTTGATGACGGCGAAATCCTGCCTGTTCTTTGGGATATTTTTCAGTATCTCAGTGGTGATCCTGTTATAAAGTAATCTTTCCAGTAGTTTGTACATCACGCTGAGCTATGCAATTGGTCAATAGTAGTCCGAGGGATCATTTGTTTCTCCTGGTTTTAATACGCTCTTAGCTCTTTTGAGTTGATGGGGGACGTTGCTTATATGCAGGTCATCGGTGATTACCAAAATTCGGTATGAGGAGGAATTTCAAAAGCGCTGACTGCGAGTCGTTCTCTGTTAACTTAGACAAATACGTGGGATGGATACCACCAACAAATAGGGACCTCCTAAGAATTACTGAGGTTGGTATCAGTAAAGAGAAAAAGGTTATTCCTAGAAGTCAACGTAAGAGAAACATCCCCAGCTGAACTGTCGATCGCAAGAACTTGTGCGAGGATTTGCAACCAAGCGCAGGTTGCGAAATAGCAGAGGAATTACTTCGCAACATTGATATCGTGAGACGCGAAAGTGGATTGAGATCGTTAAACTGGTTTTTTAAGAAGTCAACCGGAAAAGCTTGATCCTTACTGAGGCAACTAGGGGGTGACAGCCTACTGCAACGGATATCAGACTATGTCGCAAAATCAGATAGCTAATCATATTGTGTCAACCTCAAGACCTCCGGAAGATCGAAGGCGTTCAATGAAGGATAAAAAAGAGCTCAAGATCTTTAAAGCTGTCTGCAACACAGGAACCAACTACGCGGTCACCTTCAGTGTGACAAAAATCACAGTAGTTCTTCAGGAAATTAAATTAGGAAAAGCCTCTGCAACAGTCAGTTCTACAACTACATCTACATGGATACTCTGCAAATCACATTTAAGTGCCTGGGAGAGGGTTCATCGAACCACCTTCACAATTCTCTATTTTTCCAATCTCGTACAGCGCGCTGAAAGAATGAACACCCATATCTTTCTGTACGAGTTCTGATTTCCCTTATTTTATGGTGGTGATAGTTCCGCCCTATGTAGGTCGGTGCCAAGAAAATATTTTCGCATTCGGAGGAGAAAGTCGGTGATTGGAATTTCGCGAAAAGATTCCGTCGCAACGAAAAACGCCTTTCTTTTAATGATTTCCAGCCCAAATCCCGGATCATTTCTGTGACACGGTCTCCCATATTTCGCGATAATACAAAACGTGCTGCCTTTTTTTGAACTTTTTCGATGTACTCCGTCAGTCCTACCTCGTAAGGATCCCACACTGCGCAGCAGAATGCTAAAAAGAGGACGGACATGCGTAGTGTAGGCAGTCTCTTTAGTAGGTCTGTTACATTTTCTAAGTGTGCTGCCAACAAAACGCAGCGTTTGGTTAGCCTTCCCCACAACATTTTCTATGTGTTCTTTCCAATTTAAGTTGTTCGTAATTGTAATATCTAGGTATTTAGTTGAATTTACGGCTTTTAGATTAGACTGTTTAACCGTGTAACCGAAGTTTAACGAGTTCCTTTTAGTACTCATGTGGATGACCTCACAGTTTTCGTTATTTAAGGTCAATTGCCACTTTTCCCACAATTCAGATATTTTTTTCTAAATCGTTTTGAAGTTTGTTTTGATGTACTGATAACTTCATTAGTCGATAAACGACAGCGTCATCTGCAAACAACTGAAGACTGCTGCTCAGATTGTCTCCCTAACCGTTTATATAGATAAGGAACAGCAAAAGGCCTATACATTGGGGAACGCCTGAAATCACTTCTGTTTTACTCGATGACTTTCCGTCAATTACTACGAACAGGAAATCGCAAATTCAAACTGAGACGATATTCCATAAGCACGCAATTTTACTACGAGCCGCTTGTGTGGTACAGTATCAAAAGCCTTTCGGAAATCCAGGATTTCGGAATCAAACTGAAATCCCTTGTCAATAGCACTCAGCACTTCATGCGAATAAAGAGATATCTGTGTTACACTGGAACAATGTTTTCTAAACCCATGTTGACTGTGTGTCAATAGACCGTTTCCTTCGAGGTAATTCATAATGTTCAAACAAAGTATACGTTCTAAAATCCTGCTGCATATCTATGTTAACGATATGGGCCTGTAATTTAGTGGATTACTCCCACTACCTTTCTTGAATAAATTGCGAAAATTAGTTTTTGTAAGAGGTTGGCGTGACAAGGCCTCCTGCGAAACATTTCTAAATGCCATATCTGAGAACTACCTGGAACAGACTCTTCGGTAGTCGACTTGTGATTGAAATATTTTGGATCTAATAGCAACAAAGAGAACTGATCCCTTTCAGGATGTCCACAAGCAATTTGGTATCAGTCACCATAGCGCAGCTTCATCATGAGCAACTAACCAGTCGGTAAAGAAACTGTAGTGCCTTATCTCGGTAAGAAACACTAAACAGTTTAGGATTGGAGAGTAGCATGGAATAATCTGTATCGCTCAGTCAGGGGGGTTTTCTTCACAGTCTCGGATGTTATTGAATTTAGCATGTGTTGAAATTCAGGAGTAAGTAAGAAAAACGTATTTTTTTGTTATCTCCAAAAAAAATTTCTGCTCCGAGATACAGGCCTCCTAAAATGACACTGCGAATACCATTTTGAAGAAGCGGATTTCGGATTTTTTTTTAAAATGCTATAATTCTGTAACAGTTCTAGATATCTTTTTAGTTTTTTATTTGAAAGGTAATTGCTTTATTATTACAATGGTATCCTCCGTTTGGACATATCTGTCACAGTTCTTTTACTGTCATCTTTTGAATTATTTTATAATTTACAGAAAAAAATTTTCTTTCAAAAATGCCAATCCAGAAAAGTTTGATTTCTTTTCTGTTGATTAGTACCATGTAGTACTATATTCTCTATAAAGGAGAGCTTCCACTTTTAAGTTGGACAAGTTTTATTTTCTAAAAAATTATTTTGTTAATTTTCAAGGGTAATGTAAGTCTTCAATAAAGTTTTTTTCTGACTAATTTCTTTGTTACAATATTTCTATTGCCTTTGTTGCAGTTATTTCTTTTCAATTTCATTGTTGCAGATATTTCATACGCTTTGTTGTAGTTTCTTGTCAGTCTCTTTGTCGTGGTTGTTCATTGCCGGTTTCTGTATTGTAGTTGTTCAGTGCTAATTCGTTTACTGAAGACGCTACTAAGAAATCTGCGATGGTCCAGTGGGTTCTTTGTTTTCGTGAGAAATTTGCCAGTTGACAGTTGCAGTGTATTTTCTAAAAAGGACTGTTTGAAATGTCTTCTGCCTGGGGCCACAGGAGAGTGAAGTGTGCTGATTATTTACATTTCCATCAAAGAGTGACAAACAAGACAAACAAAAACAGACTTTTTTCAGGTTGGAAATAAGTGTTCTCATCTGAAGACTCTGTTTCAAAGAGAAGATGTTTCCTGTGGCGACTTTTTGTATTCCAAATGTTTTGACAGAATAACAACAATGATAGTATCTGAACAAGGTGAAGCCTTCCATGGTGCAGATGATGCAGATTTTGCATCAATAGAGGAAGAATTAAATACCCTGAATCAGTCAACTTCTGAGAACGGTGTTAGTCCTGTTAAGAAACCGTGGCCAGTGAAGTCGAGTCATAAGCTCCATGTGTCAAGAAAGGATAGAGAAATTACTAAAGCTATGGATGAACACGCTACAGCAAAACTGACCACACTCTTCAAAGTACAAATTCTGTCTTTAGAAGAGAATGAACCAAAAGCACTCTTGCACCCCTTGCCAGGAACTTTTCACAAATATCAGTTCAGCTGCTGAATATTATGGATCCTACAGTGAGAACGTGCAAGTCTTAACTATCATTCCAGAGACATTTTCAAAGAAAATAATTTTGAACCACGTTCCATCACTCTCAAAGGACGTGGTAGAGAAATGAAGAAAAGTGAGGTCTGTAAAAGGAGTCTTTGGAAGACCTGATTCCTATTATGGTCATCCTGTAGAAGCAGCTCAAGTATCAAACAGCGTATTAGTTTTATCTGGAAGATAAATGGGGCTGTTCTCTCCAGAGTTCCAACAAAAAAGACACTATAACTGTATCAGCTGGAGGTCAAAAAGTTGTGAAAGTGAAGAGGTACATGACTGGCAGATTAAAGAAAATTTTGCAATTTATAAGAGCAACTATACAACTTCACATGTTGGAAGATCAAAATTTTGTGCTGTAGGACCTAATTGGGTGGTTCCACATCCACCTAGAGCTCTCTGTTTATGTGAGTACTGTGCAAATTTTATACTTTGTTTGGTTACTTTGAAGAAATTACTGGAGCACGTGACATGTGACACCTTGGTTGGGCGTGTGAAGTCATCAGTAAGCTGTGACGTAAAGCGAGAAACTTGGTTGTTTCAAGAACGTGGTGACTGTCCTGGAAAGGAGGACTGTCTTTACAGACACTTGGCCTGGAAGACGTAGCAGATAACTCTGCAGAAATTACATATGTGACATGGGAGGAAAATAAACTAATTAAGAAAGCTGTTGCCTTTGATAGTTTCATTAATGAACTTGGTAAATAATGAGCGAAAGAAGTAACACACCAGCATCTGAAGAAATAGCAACAACAACACATCGCAAAAGTGAAAGGATGTGTACAGTCTGAAGAACTACGTTTAGTGCTTCACTGTGATTTTGCTGAGAAGTGGTCTGTAATTCTTCCACAAGAAGAACAAGGGTACCATTGGAGTAATGACCAAGTTTCAATTTTTACAGGAGTCACATTTTCAAAAGAAGACCATAAGTGTTTCAGCTATAAGTGAACATGACTCAGCACATACTTTGCTACCAATAAGCAAAATTCTTCAACTGCAGACGGGTACAGAGAAGGTTATTATTATTTCTGACGGTGCTCCTAGTCATTTTAAAAATCGTTAGCAGTTGTTTGAATTGAGCAAGTCACTTGTGCCAGCTCACTGGGTATACAGTACTACTAGTCACTGGAAGGGGCCTTGTGATGGTGTAGGAGGCCTGCTGAAGCACCATACTACAAATTACAATCTTCCCAGATCAGATACAGCTGCGATATAGAATGCTGAGTATTTTACGAGAATCGTGAAAGCTTACACATCCACAGCCCTCATTCTATTGTCTAAAGGTGAAATTGAAGAATTCCGTGAGCAGAAGAAAGAAGAAGAGTTCAAACAAACTACTCCTGTGAATGGAATTCCGAAGGTACATTTTTGGACTCAAAGTGATTGGCGAACTTATGTTGCATACACTTTATAGAGAAAGAAAGAAGAGATTTCGTTCGTTCGGCCAACACCTCAGAAACAGCAGGATAATATTCAGATTCATAACCTGAGATGGGGGATGTTCGCGGCGTGAGTGTGTGACTGTGACTGGTAGTTTGCAGAGATTATAGACACATGTTATGAGTTAAACGAAACTGTAGTGAACTTCATGCTACCACATAGACCAACTGCTGGATATGGGTTTCCAGCTGAAGGACAGAAACAACGCCATCAGTGCTTACATCATGTTCGCAATGTTTTGAAGATTGTAAGTGATCCAGTTCCTATTGGTTCAATGGGAAGGTATCACTCTACATCAAAGGAATATACTGATGCAGTGGAACACATTTTTAGTTCATTGACTCGCTAATTTCAGTACAAAACAGAGTACACAGAGGTTGTATAAATTGAAACCTTCAAGTCCTTGGACCTTTAACATACATTTTGGAACCATTTGAAATGCCTGAAAAATAAGTCTCTTATTCATCTTTCAAAACTAGTAAAACAGGTTTTATGTAGGGTAAAAATTTCAATTGTTTATAAAACCTGTTCAGCCTGAAAGTGGAAGCTCTCCTTTTCAGGGAATGTAGAACAGTTTGGTACTAATCAACAGAAGAAATCAAAATTTTATCGATTAGCATACTTGAAAAAAAAATTTCCCAAAACTATAAAAAAATTCAGAACTCTATAGTAAGAGAACTTTGACCAATAAGTACAAATGGATGATTTCTTTGTAATCATAAAACAATTATCTTTAAAAGAAAAAGCCAACAAAATATCTAGAACTGTTCCGGAGGTACAGCATTTTCAAATTTACCCAAAATTCGCATCTTCAAAATGGTATGAGCAGTGTCATCTTTGGAGGACTGTATCTCGGAGCAGAAATTTTTTGGAGAACACAAAAAAATACGTGTTCCTTACTTTGTCCTTCATTTTAACATATGCTAAATTCAATAACATCCGAGACTACGAAGGTAAGATTTTTTCCAAGCCTGCCTGAATTGGTATGGAGTATGCCATATAGAAATACTCTGGCATGTTTCGAAGACTAGTTGACCGCGAGGTTAAGATATAGAACATTTCATGATGGGTGGGACACCCCACGGTATATAGTCACTGTGAAGAAACTTCTAAAGCAACAGAGACAACTGTGTAGTAGGTGTAAAGCAAAGCACAGAGATATAGGTACGGAGATACTGATTGCAATGCTTTTTTGCTGTCAAGAGGACAATGCGTGAAGCCGTCAACAGTTAGTGTACCTGAATATTACTACTGAAGGATCTCGCACAAAATGGAGAGTAACAGTGGTGATATGTAATGGCTGCCAGTGGTACCAAGGTTGGTGTCCAGACACTCAATGAAGAGGCAAGAAGCAAAATTGAAAGTATGAAACCAAGCAGCAGAATCGCAGAACACCTTTCTTAAATGTTCCTTTGAAAAAATAAAATCCAGAGTTTTGCCACAGTTTAATTGTCACAGCACTACCAAGATTAGTGATACAGATATTAGTGTTGATAGTGTTGAGAAACAGCTGAACTCGCTAAAATTGTACAAGGTTCGAAAGCAGCAAGGATACCGAATTTGCAGCTGAGCTACTCCCTATTTTAATTACGGTCTACCGTAGATCCCTCGAACGAGAGACAGTGACCAGCACTTGAAGAAGTCACACTTGTCTACAACAAGGGTAGCAAAAGTGATCCATAAAATTGTCATCCAGTATCCTTGACAACCTATTCTTGTAGAATGTTATATTTGGAACATAAACGTAATACATCTGAAACAGAATGACCACCATGCCAGCCAGCACGGATTCTGAAAACGTCGATCAATTGAAACCCAAACCGTATTTTTCTCACATGACATTCTTAGAGCCATGGATGAGGATAGTCAGGAAGATGCAATATTTCTCGATTTACGGAAAGCTTTTGATTCAGTACTATAATTACCCTTATTATCACATGGGTATCAAGCCAAATTTGTGTTTCGGCCGAGGACTTTTTGGCAGCGAGGATGCAGCATGAGGTCTTGGACGGAGAGTCCTCGTCACGTGTAAAAGTAGCTTTATATGTGTCCAGGGAAGTGTGTGCGACCCTTGCTGCTCGTGCTGTAAATCAGTGACCTTGCAGACAATATAATAGCAACCTCAGACTTTTCGAAGATGCTACAGTTACCTACAATGAAGTACTGTTCGAAAAAAGCTGCACAAATATCCAGACAGATCGTGATAAGATTTCAGAGTGGTTCAAATATTGGTAACTTGCTTTAAATGTTAAAAAAAATAAAACAGCGAACTTCAAGAAGGGAAAAAGTAGTATCTTGTGACTATAGCACAAAAGAGCTACAGTTGCTATCAGTCAACTGACACAAATATATGGGTGTAACAGTTTGTAGGGATGTAAAATGGAAGATCACACGGGCTCGGTAGTAGGTGAATCGGGTGGCAGGTTTCGGTACGTTGATAAAATACTAGGGAATTGCAATTAGTCTACAAAGGAGATTGCTTAAAATTTACTAGTTCGATCCATTCTAGAATATTGCTGAAGTGCATAATATCCGTACTAGGTAGACTAACAGTAGTCACTGAACATATACAGAGAAGGGCAGCCCAAATAGTCACATGTTCGTTTGTGTGGGAGAGTGGCACAGAGAAGCTGAAGAAACTGAACTGGCAGACACTTTAACACAGACGCAAACTATCCCGAGAAAGCCTACTTACAAAATTTAAAGAGCCGGCTTTGAACAGTGACTCTAGGAACATACTACAATCCCCTACATATCCCTCTCATAGCGATCGTGAGGACCAGATTAGATTAATTATTACATTGACAGATGCATTTTAACCAATCATTAATCCCGCACTCCACACGTGCATGGAACGGGAAAAAGCCCTAATAACTGGTACAATGGGACGTATCTTATGCCACCTAATTCACAGTGATTTGCAGAGTATGGCCGTAGATGTAGATGTAAGAGGAGTATTCCTAAACTAAGGTCGTGTCCGGAGACCAGTATTTAACTAATGGCACGACTGAATGAAGTGTCACGTATGCTGCGCTGTGTAGCGACTCTTTAGGAAACTACTGCAATGTTGGTTTGGTTCAGTTGTCGTTTGCCTGTCTGAGAGAGCAGATGGCAATGGCCGAGACAGTCGTAGAAAGACTGTCGTAGAAAGAGGAAAGAATTCATAGTACACGACAGTTTTCGGAGCGCAGTAGACAAGATGCAGGTGATTTGTTTTCCCACACTGTTTGGGGCGACGAGACGTGTATATTGTACACCAACGCAGAATCGAAACAACAGTCATTGCAGTGGCGTCATTCAAGTTTACCAAACAAAATGTTAAAACAGTCTCCACTTTAGAATAGAAAAATGATTACTACCGTTTGTTGGGACGAAAAGGGCGTTCTATTGAGTGATTTCACGGACCATCTCATAACTGAGACGAGCGATCCAAAATCGACTCAGCGGGAAACTGTCATCTGGCGTAATCCTCCTTCACGACAATGCACGTCCTCATACAGCTGCCAAACCGGAGGAGAAGATTCAACATTTTCTTTGGGAACTTTTTGATCATCCACCGTGCAGTGCTACCCTTGCACCAAACGACTATTTCCTCTCCCTGCGTTTGAAACAGTGGGTGGTTGGGAAACGACTCCAAAATGACGAACTCAAGAGTGATGTTACCAATTGGTTCAGTTCCCAGACGGCAGATTTCTATGCATAGAGGTTAAAGAAGCTAGTGCAGTGTTACAGAAAGACTATAGATGTGACCAGTGATTATGTGGAAAAGTGAAATAGATATTTAGTAAAATATTGCTGTCAATAAAAACCTTTCTCATGAGCTTATTTTTTATGACCAGATGGACTTTAGGTTTGGAATACGTCTCGTAGATGTAGAGGTAGAGCTGAAGTGTGGTGTGCTCAGACTTAGGCTGTAGCTCCTCACGTACTCTCCAAATCACTCTTATTACGATGTTTCGGGACTCCAAGCATAGAAAGTCCAGGCTATACGTGACCATGCGAGTCTCTGTCTTTTGTTATGCACCCGCCAGTGTGACAGTGTTTGCGCCAGAATTAACTGGTTCACAACACAATAACGGACAATTTTTTCTTCTAGGAAATCTGACATCAAGGAGAAGAGAGATTGTGGTGTACAGTTCATAATCATGTAATTGTCTTCCAATGCTCTGCGTTGTTTCAAAAAATCTCCACTGTTCTCGCGGAGTGAGTCTTATTTAAAGACGGAGTAAAATACACTCACTTAACGGATGATCGAGATCTACGAAGAAACATTACAACGTGACGATACGGTGTGGACTAAACTGTGGTGTAATAATGTGGAAGATTGTTAAACCCATTTTTGTACACCGCAGTTGTGGCTCATGCCACAACTTAAAACTAATTATTGGGATTTCATCTTTCAACAAGATGGCATCACTACACATTTTAACGATGATCTACGCACTTACTAGAAACAGACGCTGACACATCGCTGGATAGGCCACTGATCTGGCTCTACTGGAGTGGCCACCATGATCTCTGGACGTAACACCTTGCTTTCTTTTTTTTCGTGTGGGGTCACATCATGCATAGCGTTTATGTTCTACCTCAACCACAGAATCTGCAAGACTTGCGACACCACATCGCTGCAGCTGTTCTCACTGTCACTCCTGAAATGATGCGTCGGGTATGGACTACCGATTAGATGTGGGCTGTACGACCAAAGGTGGACACACACAACATTTATACACCTTGTAATGAAGTTTGGAGAGTTCATCTTTCACATACTCGAATATTAATACAGTAATATTAATTATGAATGCCTTTGGGACTGCAGCATTATGTATGTCTTGTAAGGACATTATATGTTTAGCGTAAGCCAAAACGCTTTCACAGTCTTTTTATTAAGACGTAGTTTTTCGGTGTTATAAGCCCATTTTGGCTCCATGGCCGTTATAAAGCTATCTGCAAACGTATGGAGTTGTCAGTGCATGTATGTATGTCTGCTTCTAACTAGTAACTATTTTGTATACATTTGTCGTAGTTACTCCTACAACACATCGTGTGGTTTTCTGTGTGCATGTGGTTGAAGACTGTGGATGGATTTGTGTTACTGTTTCTGGTGTGTTCGCCGTATCTGATTTTGAAATTTCTTCTCTTTTGGCGTATAAAGAACTTTTGCAGTCATTACTGTTAATTTTAATACGTCTGGGAATGTATACACTTGTGGTTCCTCTTTCCCTGAGTGTATTTTTGTTCTCAGTGTGTGTGCAGTGCGGTATGCAAAACATACTGTAGCTTTCTTCAGTAACGTGTTAAGTTAGTCTGATGTACGTCACTTCCTGTGTTTGTAGTATATAGAAGTACGTACAAGGTCCTGTCAACCAAGGAGCAGGAACAGCATTGATTTGTTCGTTTCCAACATAAGCACACTACACTGTCACTGCCGATGTAAAATTTTACCGGAATTTGCATTAATGGTGCTCTCTGATGTTGTGTGTTATCTGTAGACTCCGGATAGATGAGTATTCTGAATGATTTTTATTCTTAGGGCAAAGAAGTTGATGGTATTATTGTTTTCTGGTACCATGGTGTATTTAATATTGGGATGACTTCATTTAAATAGAGAAGATGTATTAGTGGATAACATTACGATTGCTAATTACAATTATTGTTTAAAGGACTTACATAATATTGATTATATCGGTTTATATGATACAGACACGCCCTGACACAGACACACCATCCCTTTTTTGTATTGAAAAAAGCCTACAGAAGTTAAAAACATAATGAGATACTATAACAATGAAAACAGGTGATAAAACGGTGACTGGTTAAAACTGTGACATGGCGAAAAGCTGAGAAGTAAAAATAAAAAATAAAGGGTTGGTGATGCTGAGTAAAATACATAGTAATTAGACAGGCACAATTAAAAAACAAGGCGACAGTCTGGTTTCTGTTCGCAAGAGTCAAAATACGCACGTAGCGACAGTATGGTGTCTATTTGGAACACTGGAAGAAGACGCACAATACTAAACACTCACTTAAAGCTGCACCATAGAGAAGACACGCGATGGCAGATGTGGGGTGGGGTGGAGGGTCTCAACTGATGAGGGGAAAAAAAGGTGGGGAGAGTAATAGAAAAAAGGGGGAGATAAAGGAGGGAGAGTACACAGAAAAGAAAGGGAGGGCAGAGGGTGGACTCGAGGAGGAGTGTGGAAGGCAGTGGAGGAGAAAGAAAAAGGATTTGGGGGAGAGAAAGCAGTCAAAGATAGGGTAGGTGGGGAAAAAAGAAACAGGATTGAAGGGGGAGGAGAGGAAGCCTGGGAAAAGGGAGCGATAGGGAGGTGAGGATGAGAGTTGATAGGAGGGATAAATGGAGGGAGAGGGCATCATCTGGGATGGAGAGGTGATGAAAGCCACCTTCGGAAAGGAGATGAAGGGTGTAGAGGTGGAGGATAGGGGGGACACAATGGTGAAGGTGCGACAGCGGTCGTGGGTTGGAGAGGAGAGGAGCAACCAGGGCATTGGGGGGGGGGGGGGGGGGGAATCAGGTCGGCAGGAGGTGTAGAGGACTTGGATATGTACAAGGGAAAGGAGCAGATGAGGGAAAGGAATCAGGTCATAGAGGATCCGCATGGGGGATGGGAGGTGAGGTGGAGTACACAGTGCTCTAGGATCTGGAGGGGCTCATAGAATTGGGGGGGGGCGGATATCCAGGCGGGACTGGCATAACAGAGCATGGGGCGGATTAAGGATATGTAGGTGTGGAGGATTGTAGAGGGGTTCAACCCCCATGCCCGGCATGAGAGGAGTCTAAGGAGGTGGAGGCGGTTGTGGGCTTTGGACTGGATAGAGCAGAGATGAGGGATCCAGGTGAGGTGATGGTCAATGGTGAATCCAAGGTAGGTAAGCGTGGGGAAGAGGTGGACAGGACAGGCGCAGATGGTAAGGGAACACAGACACATGTCAAATGTTAGAGATATACTCTTGCACATACCAATCAGCTTACAAGAAAAACTTTTACTAACAGATACCTTACTAGCCCTTGCATATTTGTTTAGTAATATACTGTGTGCTTCTACGCACTTATACATAGACAGAACTGTTATAAATCGCGAGAAACGAACATCAACCAAACTGCGTGCTAAGACAAGTCATTTTTTAGAGAGAAAGTCATCGCCGGAGGGAGCTGCAGACATGTGACAGCAGTCTCGCGTACGTGTCGTTAATTCTTATTAACCTTCTTACATGATGGACTTTGACAATACCTATAATCATCATAGGCATAACTAAACTTCCGTTATTGCTGCAATGATGCTACGTTGTCTTACTGCACCTTTTTAAATGGCTTCATTTTTATACGCCATTGCTGAAAATAGCCTCTATGCTTGCTCATATAAAGTAATTATATTCATAAAGTGGCCAACATTACCGAAATTAGTTAATAGGAGCGATTGATTTTATCTGCATGATATCTTACTGCCGGCTGCAGAGCAGGATTGTATCGCTGCAGAGAAGCAGATCTGTAATTTTACTAATGACGAAACTTAATAATTTTAATACATTATTTATAAGAAAACGAACAAGTAAGACCATCTCAGTGACAATTATTGCCAGAAAGAGGCTTATTTTACACAGTAATAACAAACGTAAATCATTTTAGTATTTCACAGTATTGTAAACAATTTTAGAAGTGTTGTGAATAATTTTATAAGCTCACTGATCGAATTAATATGCGCCAGTGGTCAAACGTAAGGACTGTGTATGTATGAGTTTGGAAAAGTACACGATGTTCTGCTGAAACGAATGTGCAAAGGCTTGTGAGCTGCCCTTTAGTAAGGTTTATGCGTACATGAAGTGCCTGAAACATGTTCCTATAGCTGACTGGTGTGTGCAAGAGCAACTACAGACATAGATACACAAAACTGTTATCACTTACAAACAGGCGTAGATAAATTCACTAACAACTCCACAGGTTTGGAGATAGTTCGATTATGACCACAGAGACGAAATTAGCTTACATCACCAGAAAAAGCATGAAAATTCTTTGAATATGGCAGCGTTTTGGCTTTCTATACATGTAATATTAATTAGTTACGTTGTTCTTGGCGATATACCTGTACCGTTTTTTAAATGTCTCGTTGACTTCAGAATTACCCTGAACATGTGGGAACTCATACCCGCAAGCTTTTAGCTACCGTATGACAGTACGGAACCCAAATTCCTGTCAAGTAAAGGCTGCAACCCGAAGATAAATTTTGTCATTTTCTATGAGCTTTACTCGCAAGGCATAACACTGTCAGCTGTACACGCAAGACAGTTGACATTGTCAGAGGCAGCTGTGTAAATCCGTGTAATATAAAATGTACGTGCGCTGCACGTTTTGTTATACTGCTACAAAAACTCAAATACGTTAATGCTTATGAGTGTATGAAGATAAGTAAGACACCGCACGTTCATATCTGACGTACTTCCACTGCAGAAGTGATATAAGAGCATTCAGCTTTTGTTAAGTCTATTTGTGCTCTCTAATCTCGTTGTAGCTTGATAAGACTTGAGAGCTAAATCCGCATTCTGAAGCAACAACGGAACACAGTATTAAGTTCTTCTTCTTAGGCAGGCAGCAACCGTGCCAGAGCATCAACAGACCCTCTCGTTATATAAGGGGCAGTTAAGTGACAGTTGGCAAAAAAGTAAGTAAGGTGTTTATTAATTCAAAAGTAATCGCTGTAACTGTTAACACATTTACCCCTTGTGGGACATGCCAGACAATGCCTTCAAGAGAATGGAGTAGCCTACGGAAACGCGATCGGACGATGTCGTGCACCTCTTCGTCCGAAACAAATCGGCGGCCGCGAATATCTTTCTTCAGGGCTCCAGAAATATGAAAATCGGATGGACAGAGATCGTTACTATATGGAAGATGTGTAATGGCTTCCCAGTGACTCTTTGCAGCGTACTCGAAACAACCTTGGCAACATGTGGAGTTACCAAAATACCCCATGCAGTCCAGTTCTATCCTCATGCGGCACCCCTATTTTGGGAGCTCTGAAGAAAGACTTTCGTGAATGTCGATTTGATTCGGACGAGGAGGTGCACGCCTGGGGACAATGGCTCCGTAGACAACCGCAAACATTTCTCCACTAATTTATTGACAGGCTTGCCTCGCAGAGGATAAATATATTAATAGATTAGGCGACGACTTTTGAAATAATAAACGTTTTACTTACTTCTTTCCATCTCTGTCGTTTTCATTTGATTGTGCCTTTTATAATTAAAGATTTCTTTCCAACGTAGATAGAATCTTCCGAGTAATCTCTCAGGATTACACCCCTCAAAGTGATCTCGTAAGAAGTGAATCTTGTGTTACAGATTTGAAGTTCATTTGTGACGTTTCCGGAGCTACCACATTCCGAAGTCAGTTAATCGAGCACCCTTTTCAATAGCTTACACCTTCATTTCAGTCAACAGGTTAACAATAACACCGACCGTTGGGAGCATAGCGCAGCACGTATGTGTGCGTATTTAATCGTTGCATTGTTTCAGTTAATATATCTGGATCGTTACCATACACCTGGATGCTATGATTAACTTAGTAATAAAATATTTCTCCAGTTCCATTAATCAGTCACTCCCTGGCAAAACGTGGTTCGTTGAATAACACGTGACTTTTCTCGTTCCCTCCAGTGGACAAGGGATCAGTGGATTTCATTAAAAAAAAAAAAAAAAAAAAAGGGGGGGGGGCAAAATCGCTTCAGTTAGGACAAAGAACGAGAATATTCGGTTATGTTCTTCATTTTTGTCTATATTTTTACTGTAGGGGATATCAGCTCGTTTTAGTACTTTCTCTTCCTAAAGCATACCGGGCATAAAACTGTTACCCTGTTGCAGTGTCATTGTAGTCGATAATGGCCTCAGTTCACCGAGGAAGAGACTTCATAAGCTTCTCCGTAAGTACCATAGCAAGCTGAAGTTACTCATTGTTGATGAGACCCCAGAGATCTACCGAAATGCGAGGATCTTGATTGATACGTTCCCACAATATTCCACACAGTCCAAGACAATTTACATTGATTTAAGACCTATTGATTTATGAAAACAGTCGGGAATCTGTAGGGTGCTAGTGCGTTCCTTGAACTCAGGAATGTAAATGTGGTGCACTGCGAATCGGCTGTTACCATCTTGAAGACAGGAAGTTACACGGATTATTAATCAAGAACAAAGGGCAACACTTGGCAATCGAGGATGGTGAGACACCTTGATTTGTCTTCACGGTAATTTGAATGATGGAACATTTACATCTACATCATGTACATCAATATTCCGCAAGCCGCCTGACGGCTTGTGGCGGAGGGTACTTCTGGTACACCTTCTTCGTTCCACTCGTGAACGCCGCATGGGAAGAATGATATTCGGTAAACCTCTGCACTAGCTGCAATTCCTCGAATATTCTCTTAGTGGTCATTTCGCAATATGTACGTGGCAGGGCGGAATATGTCACCCGACTCTTCCCGGAAAGTACTCTCTCGAAACTCCTACAGTAAACATCTCCGCGATGCAACACGCTTCTCTTGTAGCGTCTGCCACTGCAGTTTGATCACGATTCCGTGACGAAACGCGCAGCTCTGTCTCTTCTAAACAGTCGCGCCTGGTAAGGATCCCAGGTTGATGAAAAATCCTCACGAATCGCTCGAACGAGCGCCGTGTAAGCCTTTTCCTTCGTAGATGAGCTACATTCCCTCAACATTCTTCCTATGAATCTCAATCTGGTGTCAGCTTTTTCTACTATTTCTTTTTTTTTGTATGGTCATTCCACTTAAGGTCGTTCTGGACAGTTACTCCTAGATATTTTACTGTAGATACTATTTTCAGCTGTTCGTCTTCAATAATGAAGTTGTACAGTAGTGAATTTCTTTCCCTATGAATGCGGGGTATGTTACACTTACTTACATCCGGGATCAACTGCCAGAGGCTACATCATTCATCAATCTTCTGCAAGTCGATACTATCTTATGGCGTTGCTACCTTCTACATCTACATCTACATCTACATGACTACTCTGCAATTCACATTTAAGTGCTTGGCAGAGGGTTCATCGAACCACAATCATACTATCTCTCTACTATTCCACTCCCGAACAGCGCGCGGGAAAAACGAACACCTAAACCTTTCTGTTCGAGCTCTGATTTCTCTTATTTTATTTTGATGATCATTCCTACCTATGTAGGTTGGTCCCAACAAAATATTTTCGCATTCGGAAGAGAAAGTTGGTGACTGAAATTTCGTAAATAGCTCTCGGCGCTACGAAAACCGTCTTTGCTTTAATCACTTCCATCCCAACTCGCGTATCATATCTGCCACACTCTCTCCCCTACTACGTGATAATACAAAACGAGCTGACCTTTTTTTGCACCCTTTCGATGTCCTCCGTCAATCCCACCTGGTAAGGATCCCACACCGCGCAGCAATATTCTAACAGAGGACGAATGAGTGTAGTGTAAGCTGTCTCTTTAGTGGACTTGTTGCATCTTCTAAGTGTCCTGCCAATGAAACGCAACCTTTGGCTCGCCTTCCCCACAATATTATCTATGTGGTCTTTGCAACTGAAGTTGTTCGTAATTTTAACACCCAGGTACTTAGTTGAATTGACAGCCTTGAGAATTGCACTATTTATCGAGTAATCGAATTCCAATGGATTTCTTTTGGAACTCATGTGGATCACCTCACACTTTCCGTTATTTAGCGTCAACTGCCACCTGCCACACCATACAGCAATCTTTTCTAAATCGCTTTGCAACTGATACTGGTCTTCGGATGACCTTACTAGACGGTAAATTACAGCATCATCTGCGAACAATCTAAGAGAACTGCCCAGATTGTCACCCAGGTCATTTATATAGATCAGGAACAGCAGAGGTCCCAGGACGCTTCCCTGGGGAACACTTCAGATTTACTCGATGATTTGCCGTCTATTACTACGAACTGTGACCTTCCTGACAGGAAATCACGAATCCAGTCGCACAACTAAGACGATACCCCATAGGCCCGCAGCTTGATTAGAAGTCGCTTGTGAGGATCGGTGTCAAAAGCTTTTCGGAAATCTAGAAATACGGAATCAACTTGAGATCCCCTGTCGATAGCGGCCATTACTTCGTACGAATAAAGAGCTAGCTGTGTTGCACAAGAACGATGTTTTCTGCAACCATGCTGATTGCGTATCAATAGATCGTTCCCTTCGAGGTGATTCATAATGTTTGAGTACAGTATATGCTCCAAAACCCTACTGCAAACCGACGTCAATGATATAGGTCTGTAGTTTGATGGATTACTCCTACTACCCATCTTAAACACTGGTGTGACCTCCGCAGTTTTCCAATCTGTAGGTACAGATCTATCGGTGAGCGAGCGGTTGTATATGATTGATAAGTAGGGAGCTATTGTATCAGCGTAATCGGAAAGAAACCTAATCGGTACGGTATACAATCTGGACCTGAAAACTTGCCCGTATCAAGCGATTTGAGTTGCTTCGCAACCCCTAAGGTATCTACTTCAAAGAAACTCATGCTAGCAGCTGTTCGTGTTTCAAATTCAGGAATATTCCATTCGTCTTCCCTGGTGAAGGAATTTCGGAAAACTGCGTTCAATAATTCCGCTTTAGCTCCACAGTCGTCGGTAACAGTACCATCGGCACTGCGCAGCGATGGTATTGACTGCGTCTTGCCGCTTGTGTACTTTACATTCGACCAGAATTTCTTCGGATTTTCTACCAAATTTCGAGACAATGTTTCGTTGTGGAACCTATTAAAGGCATCTCGCATTGAAATCCATGCCAAATTTCGCGCGTCTGTAAATTTTAGCCAATCTTCGGGATTTCGCGTTCTTCTGAACATCGCATGCTTTTTCCGTTGCCTCTGCAACAGCGTTCGGACCTGTTTTGTGTACCATGGGGGATCAGTTCCATCTCTTACCAATTTATGAGGTATGAATCTCTCAATTGCTGTTGCTACTATATCTTTGAATTTGAGCCACATCTTGTCTACATTTGCATAGCCAGTTCGGAAGAAATGGAGATTGTCTCTTAGGAAGGCTTCTACTGACACTTTATCCGCTTTTTTAAATAAAATTATTTTGCGTTTGTTTCTGGTGGATTTGGAAGAAACGGTATTGAGCCTAGCTACAACGACCTTGTGATTACTAAACGCCGTTTCAGTCATGATCCTCTCTATTAGCTCTGGATTGTTTGTGGCTAAGAGGTCAAGTGTGTTTTCGCAACCATTTACAATTCGCGTGGGTTCGTGGACTAACTGCTCGAAATAATTTTCGGAGAAAGCATTTAGGACAATCTCGGAAGATGTTTTCTGCCTACCACCTGTTTTGAACAAGGATTTTTGCCAAAATATCGAGGGAAGGTTGAAGTCCCCACCAACTATAACCGTATGAGTGGGGAATTTATTTGTTACGAGACTCAAATTTTCTCTGAACTGTTCAGCAACTATGTCATCGGAGTCTGGGGGTCGGTAGAAGGAGCCAATTATTAACTTAGTTCGGCTGTTAAATATAACCTCCACCCATACCAATTCGCACGGAGTATCTACTTCGACTTCACTACGAGATAAACTACTACTGACAGACACAAAGACTCCACCACCAATTCTGCCTAACCTATCTTTCCTGAACACCGTCTGAGACTTCGTAAAAATTTCTGCAGAACTTATTTCAGGCTTGAGCCAGCTTTCTGTACCTATAACGATTTCAGCTTCTGTGCTTTCTATTAGCGCTTGAAGCTCAGGGACTTTCCCAGCACAACTACAACTATTTACAACTACAATTCCGACTGTTCCTTGATCCAAGCACGTCCTGTATTTGCCATGCACCCTTGGAGATTGCAGCCCACCTCGTACTTCTTACAGACAACAGCATCATCTGCGTTCCGAAAGAGCTTCCGACACTTTCTACTGGATGATTTATATACATTGAAAACAGTGATGGTCTTGATATGCTTCCTTGAGATACTCCGCAAATTCCGCTGACATGTGTCGATTTTGTTTCGTTAAGAGCGAAATGTTGAGCTCTGTCTGCAAGGGGATTCTGAATTCAGTCTCAAATCTTGTCCAACACTCGGTACGCTCGTATTTTTTCACTTAATTGCCCTAAGCCAAGGAATATGGCATCAACGAAAGACACTCTTCACACGTCACAGCAGTCCCTCCGACCTCAGCTACACACTGCGGATTAAATGCGTCATGCCCTCGACGCCCTGCATCGTTTGAAAAGAGGCGAAACCACTACTGGTCAGACCACACCATCCGTCTCCAGTCAGCAGCTATGTAGTTTCTGTCCTGTTTGGCCGACCGAAGACTTGCCGTTCTATGTGCCGATGTGAGCCATGACCCTATGCGAGGTACTCGACCCGAAACTACCATTTCAAGCAGTTCCCTTTGCAATTTTCCATCTAAAACTTGGTGGGATATACCTGCATTCCCTCACAGCAGCAATTCCTCTCAGATTAGAAACCGACTGTCATCGACAATATGTGGTACTCGTTTCCAGTCACTATTGCCTAGGATATTATCGTCAGCTATCGTATGCAGTGCTATGTGGTTGCGAATGGTACAACATTCCTTGTAGACATCTTACACAGTCCTCGCTTATATCAGGCGGCGTCATTGACGGTGTGGTCAAGGGCACGATAGCTCCTCCTCTGCCATTACGTCACGTCCCTACGTGGAGTGGGGCTGAGTAGGGAATGTGGGTTTGGGGCAGGGGGGGGGGGGGGGGGGGGAGAGCGTGTAGGCATTATGCAGGTCTTGGAGTCACTCACGTCCATCTAGAAAGTAGTTACTGAGGTTAACGAAAGGGATCTTGGCCTGATGTACTCGACGATGCCCTTTAGCTACACTGTCTAAAGGATCGTCCTGAGAAATACCAAATAAAGATCAGCTTGAAGATGCCTAAATAAGGTGAAAGGCGTAGTTGAAAAATAAAAAAACTAAAATTGCAACCAAGACTGTTTTCGACTAATAGAATTTCCACATTTTGAAATTAACTGAGAATATTTCAGTTTTGATGAAACCATCACAACTACAGAAAAAGAAATTACGATGTTAGTACAGAAGATTATTTACCGTCCCGTTGCTGCAGTAGTTTGTAATCTCCCATGACACTCATCTGTCACATAACATAAAATCTGTTGTTGTAGATCACCCACCACGGTTTAGCAAATAGTCCGGAATACCTTGTAACCAGGGGCGTAGGGGCTAACTGGGACGGGTAACCGGAGCGTCGTGCCTGACCATCCAGTTTGAGGGCCCTTGCGCCTGACAGAAGGAAACGAGGAAAACAAGGAATAACTAAAGCGGAAAGAACGCTGTAGTGAAGTATTTTTCTATGTTATTACAAACAGAGTCAGTTTTTGAAGTACTTATGAGGTAGATATGCGAGTCGTTTACCTACCACGCTCAGGCCACTGATCACTCTGCATGAGATCACTTACAACAATTAGTTAGACCTACAGAAAACCCACAAGAACGTACATAATAACAAATGCAATCTCAAACCACCCAGATAGTGACAAACAAGCTGCGATCAAATAAATGCTAAACAGACGCAATCACATTCGCTCAAACACTTCTCATTGCCACTATATTAAAGATAGTTACAAAGAAATACAAGCACACACGCGTAACACAAAAATAAATACACAAATGATAGGACAAGCAAATCAAATCACTCCAACATATACAAAGAACTATCATTGGATAGTAGCATATTAACATAGTAAATTTACATATAAAATAGGTAATATATTCAAATTACGGACCATAATCATTGCCTACAAAATAAATAACTCAATATAAGAAACATATCCCTGAATTAGAACAAAAACCAGAGAGATACCAACAATGTATCCGAGAGCTCTATTGCAGGGACTGTGAAAGATGATGATGATGATGATGATGATGTTCGGTTTGTGGGGCTCTCAACTGCGCGGTCATCAGCGCCTATACAAAGTCCCAATTTTTACACAGTACCATTTTTTACACGGTCCAATCTAGCCACTGTCACGAATAATGATGACGATGAAATGATGAGGACAGCACAAACGTCCAGTCCCTTGGCAGAGAATATCCGCAATCCCGCCGGGAATCGAACCCGGGACCCCGTGATCCAGAGACAGCAATGCTAGCCACTCGACAACGAGCTGCGGACGGGGACTGTGAAAGAATGTACATTTGGATGACTGGGAAAAGATTTGACACAAGATATAAAGGGCATATCACGGCACGGAAATACGGTAAAAACCCCCAAAATTTGTAGAGCACCTTAAACATGAATACCAAAGGCCAAGCACAAAAGATATGAAAATCACAAAAATCAGTAAAGACAGAGGTCTCCTTCCTTTTCAAGAAAACTTCCACACATACAAAATGTAACACACAATAAAGAGTTACTCAATGGCCTGATAAATACTTTAAACAAAACTCTATATAAAATAATTGGAAAATCAAGTAATGAGGGACGAAACACTTTTTCTTTCCTATCCCCCGCTCTTTCTGGCTCTACCCCTCCTCAGCGCTCTTCCTGCAACTCACTCTCTGGTCCAGAACTTCGCATTCACTGTTCACTCACGTTTCCCTACTCTCCCAGCCCCTCCCCCACCTTTTCAGTATTTAGAGCTCCATCCACGTCACTATGGCTTCATTTCTCTTACACATTAAATAAATACATAGTAACGTAATTAAACGAGGTAACTTACGTATAACGAAACGCAGAGGAAGAGAACATTTTTCGACCAAAGGACAAGCTAACGATAAAGTTGGCAATACTCTACAAAAAACACGAGACATACGGTATTTAGCCGGAAAGATTCAAACAAACAACAGTGGTGGACATTGTGTTGCGCTTCACATCAAGAAATGCAAACTTCTCCAGAGCAATGTGGGACAGGCCTGAATCAATACTGCCAAGTGAAGGAATACCTTCGTGCAAGCAGAAGGCGTTTTCTGACACGAGCGAAAACTAAACATGAAATCCGTGTGGACATCAAGCCAAATCGTAAATACCTTTCATTACGAGCCACTGATAATGTTTTATTTCATTAAATAATATGCGTTTGGTGACCAAGTTACGCATTTTCTTGTAGCCGCAATGACGGATTTAAAATACGAACAATAATTATAAAGCAAGTACGTACAATATCGTCACGCAAACGAAGAAAGAAATGGACTAAATTTGAACAAATATTGAGGCCAAGGCTATGACGAAATTTCGGACCTCATGATAAAAAAATGGCTCTGAGCACTATGGGACTTAACATCTGTGGTCATCAGTCCCCTAGAACTTAGAACTTCTTAAACCTAACCAACCTAAGGACATCACACACACCCATGCCCGAGGCAGGATTCGAACCTGCTACCGTAGCGGCCACGCGGTTCCAGACTGAAGCGCCTAGAACCGCACGACCACACCGGCCGGCCACCTCATGATACAAATTGGCACTGGAAGCAAATACAGAACACATATGACGTGAATGAAAAATGTAGTACATTATTTAACATAGACTTTCGAAAGAACCATCCTGAAAATTAAGGTTTATAGATTAAATGCTCCTGAATCCACAGTAACAAACAGAATCACCAAATCACGCAGAATAAGCACTAACACACTTGGAAGGCTACAATGTTAAATCACTTTACAATTTAAACTGTAAAATACTGAGCAAAACCGTTATAGAATCTAATTATAGGCATTATCCCGTCGATAAAAAAATGGAAATGTCGTGTGGCTAGGGCCTCCCGTCGGGTAGACCGTTCGCCTGGTGCAGGTCTTTCGATTTGACGCCACTTCGGCGACCTGCGTGTCGATGGGGATGAAATTATGATGATTAGGACAACACAACACCCAGTCCCTGAGCGGAGAAAATTTCCGACCCAGCCGGGAATCGAACCCGGGCCCTTAGGATTGACAGTCTGTCACGCTGACCACTCAGCTACCGGGGCGGACATCCCGTCGATGACGAAGTGGTTCAACACGGAGCACACGCCCAAATTAAGGAAGGGTCCGTGAACTCCTGAAAGCAAGAGGAATATACAGCTGTTATTTGTCTCCGAAATCGAACAGATCTACTGCATGGTAAAATGATGAAGGTATCCTCTTGGTTAAAATATTCCGAAGGTAAAACAGCCCCCACTCGGATCTCCGTAAGGGGACAACTCAGCAGGAACTCGTCATCAGAATAAAGAAAGTTAGTCTTCTACGGGTCGGAGCGTTAACTGTTAGATCGCTTAATCAGCCGTCACATCAGAAAATTTTATAACGGAAATTGATAGGTTCATGTTAAAGGCACTGGCGAAAAGTAAATTTCGATTGCATGAAGAACAGGACTAACGGTCAGGTGAGCACAGCGCTATAAATACAAAATCAAATACGAGTAATGCAGAAGTAAGTGTAATAATGAAGAAGAAAATAGTAACGTTGGTAAGTTACTGTGAACAGCGTAACAGCATAGTGAACGCATTATCTTAGCAAAGATAGACACGAAGCCAACTCGTACCACAGTATTACAAGTGTACCTGCCAACTAGCGTCTCAGGTAATGAAGCAATTGATAGAATGTATGATGTAATAAAAGAAGTTATTCAAATATTTAAGGGAGATGTAAATTTAATTGTGAGGTGGGACTGAAATTCAGTAACTGGGAAAGGAAGCGAAGGAAATATGCTAGGAGAGTATCAACTGGGCGAAAGATATGAAAGAGGAATTCATGTGGTGGAATTTTGCACAGAGCACACTTTAATCATCGTAGACACTTGGTTTAAAAATCATAAAAGAAGGCTGCATACATACAAAAGTCCTGGAAAGACTGGAAGTTTTCTGATTGATTACACAGATCTATAAAAAAATTATTTTTCTTGTTGCCAGGGATATTTGAACGTATAATGGGCATATTTGGTATGCTGAATCTGAATTTGAAAAGCGATTTCCCCAATTGGTTCTAGGTTGTTAGATACAGGCTGTCTCTGACTTGTAGCGTTTAATCGTTAAATTATTATCAGTAAATCGATTGTGAATTTCGAATTTTGTGACTGCGTATGTACAAATGTAATATCATATACGTTACACGGTATAGAGGAGAAGGCGAGGTTGTGGGACGTGGTAGTAATTTGGGACACCCTCATGCGTCTCACAATTTCGAGGAGAGTCTGTTGGTCACATTGCTGCATTGAAGGTCAGGGTCCCCCACCCCCTTGTTTGTGCTCAGAGCGGCAGTCGAGGGAGGAACGAATGTGTGAGAGGACGCGATTTGTATAATAGCTGTTAAAAGGTTAGAGAAGAATATCTCGTCCATTGTATCAAGAAAAAGGTATGTCAAGATTAGTTATTACATTACTGTTAGTTAAACGTAAGTTATAGATGATATTGTAATATGTGTCGTATTAGTTCCGCCTTGTCATATTTATAATAATATACGTTTGCCAACATGGTTTTTATTTTATTTTATTCTTTTCATAGATAAACATGAGTTCTTCACGTAGAGGTTGCTTCAACTTTCCTGATGTGTTCTGCTATATTTGTGGAGAATACACTCTGCAAGAACAAGGGAAGAACATCGCTGAATTCGTGAAACAAGCTTATCTTGCGTATTTTGGGATTAAATGGGGAGACGAAGATAAACTTTGGGCTCCTCATAAAGTTTGCAAAAGCTGTCTCGAGTCTTTACGACTGTGGACTAATGATAGACGAAGGCGTTTAAACTTTGGAGTGCTAGTGGTGTGGCGAGAGCCAAAAACCACCATAACGATTGTTATTTTTGCATTGTCAATGTAAAAGGTTTCAATCGCTACAAGAAGCATAAGTGGGAATATCGCCATCTAGAATCAGCAAGGCGACCTATGCCACATAGCGGTGACATTCCTATACCAGTGTTCACCAGTCTGCCAAAACTACTTCCTTCAGATGATGATGATTTGCAGGACTTGAACACTAGCAGTAGTAGTGAATCTGAACACGAAGGAAGTTCCACAAGACATTAGCTCTTCAGTCAGGAAGAGCTTAACAATTTGTTAAGAGACCTCTTGGCATCTGAACTAAATGAGAAGAATTGTCTACAACCAGGAACTAAAATCACAGCTTACCAGGCAAGAGAAGAACATCTACCTCCATACTTCAGTCAAGATGATGCACTTGTTTACTCAGTGACATCCCTGGTTTACTACTTAAAGTGGGACTACCAAAATACCAAAATACCAACTTCAAGACTGGAGTACACAACGTACCTCAATTGATATTTTGAATATTTGTTTATTTCTTTATCTACATATTGTATGTTACCACAGTAAAAAGCGCCAATCTTGCATAGCGAATGACATTTTAGAATTCAGGGCCATAAAGTTACCCTAAATTCACTGCCAATTAATAGGCAAAAAATCACTGTTGACCAGAGTTGTATAATGGTAAGACAGATATTCCAGAACTAGACTCTAAACGCCAAGACATTCCTAGGGGCAGATGTGAACTCTGACTACGATTTGTTGGTTACGAAATGTAGATCAAGAATAAAGTAATTGCAAAAATATAGGAATTTAAAGGGAAGGGACCTGGATAAATTCAAAAAATGCCACATAATTTTAACTGTGATGCATCCATTCCAATTGGCCAGTCCACGAAACTTCATGAGGAATACGAAAACATCGAGATGATTCTCCAGAAACTTCGTTATAGGCAACACCAAAGGCTTATCTGTGTTGATTTAAAAATTTAAAAATGGTTAACTTTTTGCTTGGACAGCAAACTGGGTACACAAAATTCCCTTGTTTTATTTG
Organism: Schistocerca americana; assembly: GCF_021461395.2. Classification (NCBI taxonomy): domain Eukaryota; kingdom Metazoa; phylum Arthropoda; class Insecta; order Orthoptera; family Acrididae; genus Schistocerca; species Schistocerca americana. The sequence goes on from NC_060123.1 coordinate 232,031,070, forward strand.
CATGTGGAACAGCAGAGAAAAGCACTATCAGTGGGTAAAACTTTCATGGCCATCAAGAGATAGCTTTACTGTATGGGCACCTAATATCGTAAGAGAACCACTAGTTGATACAGACAGAATGATGATTCCACCACTTCATATCAATCTTGGTCTAATGAAGCAATCTGTGAAAGCATTGAACAAAAATAGTGACTGTTTCAAATATATATGCAAATCATTCGCTGGAATCAGTAATGAAGAACTAAAAGCTGGTATATTTGATTGTTCCGAAATTCGGAAGCTTATACGTGATTTGGACTTCATTAAAGTTACGAATTTCATTGAAGCATCTTCCGGGAGCAATTTTGTTTCTGTTGTCAAGAATTTCTTGGGTAACCACAAAGGACGTAATTATGAGGAACTGGTACAAAACATGCTCAGAAACATCAAAAGCTTGGGGGCTAATAATCATTAAAATTCACTACCTCCACAGCCACCTTGATAGATTTCTGGACAATCTTGGTGATCACAGCGAGGAACAAAGTGAAAGATTCCATCAAGATATTCAGGTGATGGAAGAACGATATGAAGGTAGATGGGACGAGCACATGATGACAGGCTGCTGTTGGAATCTTCAGCGTGACTGTCCTTACAATCAACACAAGAGAAAATCACAAAGACGGAGTTTTTCCGTATGGTAATTGTAAATGTTTTTAAGAGACTGTCTGTATTTCCCTTTCTTCTTCTATTACATGCTGAATATATAATAAATTGCATTTTTGTCATCCTCTTCATATATTTTTATCATTTCATTTGAGTGTGTACATAACGTACCTCAATTGATAGTTTGAATATTTGTTTATTTCTTTATCTACATATCGTATGTTACCACAGTAAAAAGCGCCAATCTTGCAGAGCGAATGACATTTTAGAATTCAGGGCCATAAAGTTACCCTAAATTCACTATCAATTAATAGGCAAAAAATCACTGTCGACCAGAGTTGTATAATGGTAAGACAGATATTCCAGAACTAGACTCTAAACGCCAAGACATTCCTAGGGGCAGATGTGAACTCTAACTACAATTTGTTGGTTATGAAATGTAGATCTAGAATAAAGTAATTGCAAAAATATAGGAATTTAAAGGGAAGGGACCTGGATAAATTCAAAAACCCAGAGGTTCTTGAGTGTTTCATAGGGACCATTAGACAAAAATTGACTCAAACTGGGCAAAGGAATGGAATAGAAGAGTGGGTAGCTTTGAAAGGTGAAGTAGTAAAGGCAGCAGAGGATCAAACAGATAAAAGGATTGAGCAAGAATGGGTAGAGGACAAGTACAATGCTGTAATAGCATGTATAACTCGGGGAAAGATAGATACGCACTATAGGAAAATTAGAGACCTTTGGAGAAGAGAGAAGAAACTAGACGAATATCAAGAGCTCAGATGGCAAATCAGTATTAATCTAAGAAGAGAAAGCTGAAAGGTGAGGAGAAACTATACAAGGGAAATGAGCTTGAAGACATCATTATAGAATCGGAAGAAGTAGATGAAGATGAGAGGGGAGATATGTGACACTGAGAGAGCAGTTTGAAAGAGCACTGAAACATCTGAGCCGAAGCAAACTCCCTGAAATAGACGACACTCACTCACAACTACTGTATCACTGGGAAAACCGTCCGTGATAAAACTATTGCACTTCGTGTGCAAGATGTGTGACATATGAAATACCCTTAAACGTCAAGAAGAATGCAAACATTCCAATTCCAGAGAAATGTGGTGCTGAAAGATGTGAACATTACCGAACTATCAGTTTAATAAGTATTGGTTAGAAAATATTGACTCTGCTTAATTACAGAAGAGCGGAAAAACTTGTAGATGTCGATCTCGGAGAAAATCAGTTTAGGTACCCGAGAAACGTATGAACACGCGAGACAATACTGAACTTACGATTTTTTTAGAAGGTAGGTTAAGTAAAGGTAAAACTGTGTTTATAGCACTTGTAGCCTTAGAGGAAGCTTTTGACAATGCTGGTAGGAATACACTCTGAAATTCTGAAGGTAGAAGGGATAAAATAGGTGCAGCGAAAGGTTACAGCTCGTACAGAAACCAGACGGCAGTTAAGAATGTTGAATGGCAGGGAAGGGAAGCAGTAGCTTAGAAGGGAGCGAGACAGGGCTGTAGTGTATTCCCATTGTTATCTGTACACTGAGCAGACAAGAAAATTGGAGACGGAATCAAAATTCAGGGAGAAGAAAATAAAACTTTGAGGTTTGCTGATGACATTGTAAAACAGCATTGGAAAACAGCTGAATGGGATGGCCATTGTTTTCAAAGGAAGTTATAAGATTAATATCAGTACAAGAAAAACAAGGGTAACGGAATGTATCCGGCTTAATTCAGGCGATGCCGAATGAATCAGATTGTGAAATGAGATACTACAAGTTGTATATGACTTTTGCTACTTGCAAAGTAAAATAACTGATGATGGCCGATGTAGAGAGGATATGAAATGTAGGCTGGCAAGGGCAAGAAAAGTATTTCTGAATAAGAAAAATTTGTTAACGTCGAATATAAATTTAAGTGTTAGGATGTCTTTTCTGAAGATATTTGTCTGGGGCATATACTTGTACGACTGTTGCACGTGGACAATAAGTCCTTCAGACCAGAAGAAACTAGAAGCTTTTGAAATGTTGTGCTAGAGAAGAATTCTGAAGATTAGATGGTTGAATCGCGTAACGAATGAGGTAGACTCTACCGAATAGAAGTGGGGAGAAAAGAAATTTGTGAGAAAACATGACAACAAAAAGGGATGATTGATAGGAGACAAACTGAGACATCAAGCAATCTTTAATTCACTATTCGAGGGAAGTGTGTGTGTGGCAAAAATTGTAGAGAGCAAGAGATGAATACAGTATTCAGGTTCCAATGGATGTAGCTTGCAGTAGTCGTCGAAGATGAATGGGCTTGCACAGTATCCTGAGAGCTCTATCAAACCAGTTTTGTAAGTGAACAAGCGAATGACAGAAAACGTTTCTCATGGCAGCTTTGTAGGAGCATGTAAGGTGTGTAGTATGCCGACTTTGTTGTAATTACAAAATTTATAAAATTCATTCTTTCCAGCATAAGCCGCTTGAGACAAACAGTGATAAACGGCGACTGGTCTACAAAATAAAATTACTCCTAATATAATTGGTGCGTCGAAGATTTTTCTGTTCATTAAACGTACATCCTTATGAGGATTTATGTTATGCGTCCACAAAAATGCGTCCGCAAAATGATGTAATCAAATTGGCGCCAGTATTTCGGGCGCCAAGAACTGGCAGATATGAGATATTTTTTGATGGGTTACCTCGTGCCCTGCTGTCGATGCCCCGTTCTCTTGCTGTATTTCACGGTATTCTTAAGATTTTGCTGAACAGGGACAGAAACATTCGCGTTAATAGCCATTCGACTAGTCCCGAACTGGCGCATAAGTGCGGCGTGGGCCCCTGGGCAGGCTCCTGTATTGTTGAAAACTGTGTCATGTAGCAGAGGGTATGAGGAAAATAAACGCCCTACAAATAAAGAAATTCTCCAGCGATAACTGAAGGTGCGTAAGTGAGCTGTGGCGTCCAGGGCACTGCCAGCCAGGATGAGCTGCCTCTGCTAACCGAAAGAAAGAAAGGAAGGAAATAAGAAAAATTTAATGGGAAGGAAAACTGAACATGTAGTTAAAATTTTCTGGGTTATTAGGCCGCTTCATATTTCTACTAAAAAGATCGACGTTTCGACCCCTGTGCTGGGATCTTCCTCAGGATCTTCTGGTGTCCACTACTGCTAGAATGCTGTCAGAGACGAATGTCGCGTTCTCTTATAAAGGGGACTTTCTCGCGTTTGTGCTGGAGAAGTGATAGTATTGGTTAAAATTCATATGGCTACCATTGGTGGGCCTTAGTCATAGGCTAATATACCCGCTCTGATGCAGAAGAAGGGGCGTTGTTGGCTAATCTCCTGTGGATACCCTTTTGAGTAAGAGGACGCGACATTCGTCTCAGTGTTCTAGCAGTAGTAGACACCAGAAGATCCTGAGGAAAATCCCAGAAGACGGGTCGAAACGTCCATCATTTTAGTAGAAACATGACCCAGAATATTTTAACTAGAGTGACAACACGAAAGCCGGCAGAAGTACATAAAAGAGAAAATATTTATAAAATCGATGAGTACAGAAAATCCGTACCTGTGTTAACATTTCTACATTTCTACATTTAATACGGGTGTCCAGATGCTTTTTACCAGATGGTGCCTAGAGTAAATGTCGAGTCCAACAATAAATAAGGCTAGCAGTGTATGATTTGAGAAGCTGAGTGGTTAACATCTAGCACATTTTTCCCATCTATTACGTTAATGGTAAGCCTGTTATATCACTTGCTTTTGAATGTCAAATACGTGTTTCATTTATCATTATATTTCAAACAAACTTAATCGCATCAACTGCACACTTCGTCTGCCTTAGATGGATGTATTTTGGCTTAGGGAATCATGGAAAAATTCTGATATATCGAGGGGATCTGGACCAAAAACATTTGGGATATACAGCTTAACAATATTCACCAATACTTACTCATAAGCATTTACTGACGTTTTAAAGTAGTAGGTATAAGCCACTTATACATAATGAAAAAAGGTTTAAAACATAAATCGCTTTCTGAAACCATAGCATTCACAGCACTGAATGTTCTGTCATAAGTGATTCATTAATAAATACTTCGACAGTCGTGTGGTAGAGTAACGAAAAGGAAATATACAAACATCATATTTTCTTCAGATTAATTTTGAGACTGAGTTATCGCTTGATAACAGCTACAAGGTTGCAGTATACCAACAAGATACTCATTCTTCATCTACCTATACATTAATAAGACTCACGATTACGCGCCACAGCAAAATTATTTAAACGCTGTCTGAATGGGAATTAACATTAATACTACCATTTCTAGCGCATGTATCTGACATGATTTCTCCATTCTAGATTACTTAAAGATGTCTCCTGGGTTGTGGATGCAGGAGTATATTCTCGCTAGAATTGTGCAAACAGTGCTCTTCGAAACAATGTAACAACTTTACGTGTTCGACTATGTTTTGAAAACAGTTTCGCGTATCGTTAGGTCCTTTTACATGTTCGACAGATATACAGTTCTTTACTTTCATTCCAATCAATGGTACAGCGCATCTCTGAGATTTTTTTATATCTAAGTCGAAAGAAAGACACTTGTTGTATACGTATAACGGAATTCAGTTAATTAGGAACAGCTTCAGACCGAAGCTTAGTATCAAAGAAATTCCCCAAAAAAATGATGAGTCGGCATGAAACGGCTCTGCACCAGTATACTGCGGCAGCATATCTGCGCAGAGAAGCTGCCCGATAGACAGATATCGGAGATGAGTTTGTGAGACAAGGTGACCTTACGCTGCGCGCGATTATTTTTCGTCACCACACTCAAAGACCACGTAGTAAACAGCTGGTGTCTCAGCCTCCAGAGAGCTGAGTCATGTAAGTTGCAGCGCCATTCACACAGTCTTTAACAGTTAGCTTAGTCTGTCGTCGACGCAGTAGGAGATGTCGCCCGAAACACTGATGGTACCCGTCTACTAATACTGTCAGCAAGTGGCTTAAAGTATTTCACTTACTGTCTCCTGCGACTCATCGAACGCTTTCAAGTGTCACACTTGCTTTGTACTGATGCAATGCTGCTGGTTTCTCCCCGATGCGACACCCATCTACGAGCTAAACTTAACTAGTGTGCAAAATATTTGATCAGGCGAACATCAGCAATTGGGGAGTATATTTATAGAATAAAAAATCCGCATCAGTTGCTAATAGTTTTCTTAATTTGTTCTACGACCTGTTTCTAAGCTTATAGCTTCATCTTCAGGTGCCACCATATAATAACGAAAACATGGTTGTGTGATGGTCGGACCAGTCAGTCATTTGGGATCACACCCACGCCAAACAAACGAGTGGGAGCGTAGGACCAGCTACGACAGCGCCCGACTGGACAGCACGACACGGAAGAGAACATCAGTCCGCCACCGTGAATAATTCTATTTTGTTGTTGTTGCGGTCTTTAGTCCTGAGACTGGTTTGATGCAGCTCTCCAAGCTACTCTATCCTGTGCAAGCTTCTTCATCTCCCAGTACCTACTGCAACCTACATGAACCATGGACCATGGACCTTGCCGTTGGTGGGGAGGCTTGTGTGCCTCAGCGATGCAGATAGCCGTACCGTAGGTGCAACCACAACGGAGGGGTATCTGTTGAGAGGCCAGACAAACGTGTGGTTCCTGAAGAGGGGCAGCAGCCTTTTCAGTAATTGCAAGGGCAACAGTCTGTATGATTGACTGATCTGGCCTTGTAACAATAACCAAAACGCCCTTGCTGTGCTGGTACTGCGAACGGCTGAAAGCAAGGGGAAACTACGGCCGTAATTTTTCCCGAGGGCATGCAGCTTTACAATTCTATTTATTTACACAAATAGTGCCCTTCAAGGGTTCGAACCGACATCTTCAGATGGATGTCTACGTTTATATAACACCTGCTGTTGCTTACATTAGTTGTTAAAAAACGCGGCTAGCAACTAATGTAAACAGCAATTAATGTAATACAAACGTGAGCAGCTTTCTGAAAATAAGCCTGTCAGTTGGGAGCCGCTAACGGCAGTGTTTGTGTCAATAAACAGCGTTATTCACTGCGGATGGCTACTGTTTGCTTCTTTGCAAGAAACAACATCAGAAAACGTCAGAACCAGTCAGTTTCCTGGTATGCACTTACAAAGTTCTTGATAAAATACACTACTGGCCGTTAAAATTGCTACAACAAGAAGAAATGCAGATGATTAACGGGTATTCATTGGACAAATGTATTATACTACAACTGACATGTGATAACATTTTCACGCAATTTGGGTGCATAGATCCTGAGAAATCAGTACCCAGAAAAAACCAGCTCTGGCCATAATAACGGCCTCGATACGCCTGGGCATTGAGTCAAAAAAAGCTTCGATGGGGTGTACAGGAACAGCTGCCCATGGAACACGATACCACAGTTCATGAAAAGTAGTGACTGGCGTATTGTGACGAGCCAGTTACTCGGCCACCATTGACCAGACGTTTTCATTTGGTGAGAGATCTGGAGAATGTCCTGGCCATGGCAGCAGTCGAACATTTTCTGTATCCAGAAAGGCCCGTACAGGACCTGCAACATGCGGTCGTGCATTATCCTGCTGAAATGTAGTGTTTCGCAGGGATCGAATGAAGGGTAGAGCCACGGGTCGTAACACATCTGAAATGTAATGTCCACTGTTCAAAGTGCCGTCAATGCGAATAAGAGGTGACCGAGACGTGTAACCAATGGCACCCCATACCATCGTGCCGGGTGATACGCCAGTATGGCGATGACGAAAACACGCTTCCAAAGTGCGTTCACCACGATGTCGCCAAACACGGATGCGACCATCATGACGCTGTAAACAGGACCTGGATTCATCCGAAAAAATGACGTTTTGCCATTCGTGCACCCAGGTCCGTCGTTGAGTACACCATCGCAGGCGCTCCTGTCTCTGATGCAGCGTCAAGTATAACCGCAGCCATGGTCTCCGAGCTGCTGCAAACGTCGTCGAACTGTTCGTGCAGATGGTTGTTGTCTTGCAGCAATTTTAATGGCCAGTAGTGTACGTATTTCCTAACTTGTGTCATTATTTTTATGAGGTTGTGGAACGAGCAGTATAATTCTGTAGTATGAGAATACATTCTCAATATTTTGGATAAAAACATAGCTACCTTATTTTTTCAATCTCCCGACGAATGTTGGATTTCGCACTTCGAGCACCTTACATTTCTACTCTTCATATCATTTTAGTATAACTGTTTATAAACCTTTATCCAGTTGTGATTGTCAGATGGTTTTTGATTATAGGGTGAAAACTAGCCACCGAGAATCATCAAATAAAGACCATTCTTCCCAAATTTATTAAATACTAAGATACAGACGTAAGCCCTTTTTAATGTAACAGTGTTTTCTTCTGTTTCTGATCCAGAACACGTCATCTCTATGAGAAAAATTCAGCGATAAAGCTCCTTTGTAGGTCTGACAATAAAGTACGCAGTAAAACCACGTTGAACGGGGGACAGCTGTCTGACAGATAGATTGAGATTTGAAAAAGAACGGAGGAAGTTTCTTCTTGACAAGTCATTTTCCTTAGAAGAACGTCTATTATTGGAATGTTTACAGGTGGTGGGTAGGAATTACTAACGCACGTCTGTGTATCTTTTTTCTTAAAAAACCTTAGAAAATTTCACCATGTAACGTCATACACAAATTAATTTACGATAAACGTAAAATGAGATGTTCCAAGTCACGATTTAACGTGTGAAACGATCGATGGGACATTAAACTAACCAACCGACGGAATAGTACAATGTTCGGATGTTTATTCCTAACGTTTACGCCTCTCTAGAAGTAAAGGACAGTAAACTTCCATCTCAGTATGTAATCTGGGCTTCCATGTGGGGCTACATTAGTACGACCGCAACAGCAGCACAAAAATATCCTACTCAATCTCTTAATTTTGTGCAAATAAGAAACTGCTTCTGTGTTTTGATGTCATTCTTGAAACTCTAACAAACTAATTGCTTCTCTTCATAGCAACTATAGCTAGAGTATTTAATGTACTCCACTTCCCTGGTGTTGGGTCTTATCTCATGCCACCAGGGAGAGATTTGTTTCTGTGTAGTACTTCCTCTGTATTCCCTGCCTTCAGCCAGCCCGTACTTATAGTCAGCGACTATGTTCTCTGGCTTTTATCAGCTGACTAAAATGTTTTGCCGTGACTGTAACCTGCGGCTGACAGTTTTTTTCCTTGTTTGCAAATTAACTGAGGCTTTTTAAAACTCCACCTTCTGCAAAATACGATTTCTTTCAATTTTCTATTCTCCACCTTGCAAGGCGCCCGGGGGTTAAAGCTTTTTTTGCCACTGCCATGCTCTGAGTATCCCCTCTCGAGGCGCAGGTCCCTCAGTACGGTCCAGGTGCATGTAAAGAAACTGTGCACAAGGAAACGAAAGGGAAGCGTTGGCCCTGACACGTAGACTGATTAAACATTAAAAAAATTAATAAGCAGTGATGCGGACTGTCAGCTACTCTAATGAAGTAACGGTTACAAATTAAGTACATTTGTTGGGTACGAAGTCATTGATTGTTCAGAACAAACAATTATCAAATATTGTCACGGAAGATTGAGTGCATATACACACATGAGTGTATGGTAACTTAGGATCTTCAGAGAGAAAGGACTGGAAAAGTAATCATAAAACAGGCCGAACGAACAAGAATCTGTGTTAAGTAACTGCTAATCGCGAAATTGAAGTGTCGGTGACGTCTGAATTGCAAGGTTAATGAGAAAAGAGAAATAAAACACCAAAGAGTAAAATCACTGCTGAAAGGACGTCACACAGTAAGTGATTGCTTAATCTGAACTGAAACGCCGATCATCCCGTACGAACTTCGTGCGCCATTGCTGCGACACTTGCATCATTTATGGGAGACGAGACGCGGTGAGGTCGCAGGCGGCGACGGATAATGGCATTATGCAGCCCGTCTGCTCGTGAATAAACTGCCCCTCTCACGGTGAAGAAATCTGTTCTCTGTTCATATCGATGACGAAGGCTATTTACCATGGCTCCAGGCCGAGAAGTGCGTTTACTATGGCTTCCGGTTCTTCCGTGGTGCCAGCCCGCCAAAAGTGGTATTTTGGCCAATCTGAAACCACGTGCTTGATTCCACCAATCAGAAACGCCCTTATAATTCTGTTCTGGAAGATTTGGCATTGCTTTTTGGAAGATTCTGAACGCCAACGTATCGCACTCCTCGTTTCAGAAATTTTGCGAGTGCCGTCCTATGACACATCACCGTTCCCAATGATTCCCAACTATAGCCTATCGGAGGGTGTCCCACGAAAAACATCATGTAACCTTGTCTTGTCAGTGTTTACACTCAAGGCGTCAGCGGCCGTTGGCACTAGACAAAAGACTCACCTGTGGAGGCGTCCAGTGGTTACTGCGATGTTCTCGCACGGGACACACCGTTTGTGTGGGTGGTCTGTCCTTTGGAGAAACCGTTGTTTTCACATTCGCCACACGAGGACAGGGTGAATTCACTGAACTCAGCACGCAAGTGCATTCTTTCCCGAGTGTTGTTATTGTTAATTACCGTATGTCAAAGACGCACGCCGCCCTCTGCCGCCGTGAATGCGACAGCGAGCCGTCGCTCACAGTCCGGTAGCCGCTGCTACCACGCGCGCATATTGTCAGCTGCCTCGTCCATTGAAGGCAGGCCAAGGCGAGCAGAAACTGTAAGGGCCGTATTTTTACCTCCCACTAATTACTAGAAATAATTTAGCGTGCAACTTTACAATTAAGACAAGTTCAAGGAAATTCTCGACAATCGTCACCCACTCTGACGGATAATTCCACACTTCTGCGCGTACAGCGGAATTTATTTATTAATTAGACTTATCGTACGGATGGATGAAGTGTGCTGAGAAGAAAAGAAATGAAACACGAGACTGGCTACATACAATATGCTTCGGCACCTGTGTATCACCTTCAATGTGTCTCGTTTTATTTTCGTGAAAATATTATTCAATGTTTGTGGGTGGTTTCATATTTTAGGCCTGATAAGTATGTTTTGGTCATATTACTCGCCTAAAACTGTGTATATGTGGTTTATCTGGTGGGCAAAACGCTTAGGACTGCACCGGCAGCTGTGTACGCCACTGTCGATGTGGGCAATGCAACACCAAATTCTACTACCTATTGCCTTGAATCGGTGTGCTGTCGGATGAGTCTGTGGTGCACCATCGCTTTAAATCTCATATATTAAAAACAGTAGACAGTAATTTCAGTGATAGTTAAAGATATCGTCATGTTTTGCTAATGTGTCTGTCTAGAAAGGGTAAATAAAACAGACTAGAGAACATGTTAATTAACTGGATAAAATTACTTAGGATGATATTGTAGGATAAACCGGGTAGCTATAGTTCAAACCAAAAGAGAGCACTTAGAGAATGTTGGCCTCACGTGGATTTGCAGACACAATTAAAATCAGTTAAATAATGATTAATTTGCGCACTGCGAAGTATGTTGTCTTTTAGTGCGCGCAGAACATTGAACACAGCAAGACCTGCGAGTAAAGTTCATGAAATTGCACATTAAGTCATGAAAACACATTAAGTCATGAAAACAGCAACAAATGTTCAAAATTCGAAAATATACTTTCCCACTGCCAACTGCTATGTAAACTGAAGTTCGATATTCTCAATAATCATTGCGCAAAAAACATCCATCAGCTTCATCAGACAGAATAGAGATAATAAATGCAGGGAATATTCGCAATTCACAGCTGCCTCAAATCCCGTACACCAATTTACAGCTCGCAAAATCAGGTGTAATAACTCACAGTCAAATATTCTAAGTCGCTTGAAAAGCTAGAGTCAGTAACTTGCGGTCATGGCATTACTTTAAGTCCAGACAAGTTCTGAAGTATTTCCACTGAGCACGGCTCCTCGGCTACACAGCCTCTCGACAATATCACACACAGCAGGAGCGACAAAAGTTTGCTGACAGAGTTCTAGCGCGCCTATCCACCAGCTCTTGAAAGCTGGGCGACGTCGCACACTAATAAATTCCAGTTAATTACTTAAATATTGACCACTATTCAGTTTTGAAGATAATTACGTACACATGTAACACGCTAAAAACAGAGAAATTTATTATGGTCAATTTGTGACCTCTCACTGAAATATCGACGCAGGATAAAAAACTTATTAATAAGGTTCAAGAATGCATGCCTGAATCTAGCATTGCAATGTGTTAACTCTTACGAAAAGTTACTAACACGTACCAAATAACTATGGTCGCTCATCCACTAGGAATGTTGTAAGAATCTGAGGAGCTCATGCGCACTTCATATTATGTGCCACTGTGGAGAATTTGCATATTGACATGTAATAAATGGTCCATAGTTGTTGATACACACATCTGATTTTAAATGCAGCTACTTGTGGTGGGCACGGACATCATCAACTTTCATGTATGAACGTATTGCTTCAGAGATTCATTCGTTATTAGTTTTGTAAACTATTGTAGTGAAAAGGGTGTAGTAATATTTACAATATTGGGTCTAGAATTATGCTTGAAACTTCAATGAGCTCGACTCATGGACGCGAAATTTCTGGTGTATTTGGTTTTTCAGCAAAATATTTGTGGGGAGTGTTACGCATTTTCATATAAATATGTTGTTCCGTGTCCCATTTCAACCAAGTTTTCCGCCCATAATACTGTGGCCAGCCACATCTTGCATTCTTTACACACCTCACGCTAGCCGGTAATTTCTACATACCCAGTAATCCTCAGCCGCCTGAACCACTCACCACCGCTTTCCATCCCGCATTCCCGAGTCTCGCAATCTCATAATTTGTTTCTGTCTGTGTGTGTGTGTGTGTGTGTGTGCGTGTTTGTGTGCGCGTGTATGTGTGTGTGTGTGTGTGTGACTGTGGGCCAGGGGCTGGATCACCGCAAAAACTCCCACTAACCAGTCAAAATTAGCGATATACTTGACAAACAACAAAACGATGAACAAGTGGAGGACTTCAATGACATAGCATCTCCCGATGCGTGTGGCAACATAAATAATTAATAAATCTCGTTTTTATGCATGAAAACATATGATGGCAGGTGAGAGAGATGCAAAAAGTATTTAAAAATAACAATCCTTACGCAAATTTTCCCAGTACATTTTAAATGACTTGCTGTCACTCCACAAAAACCAGTAAAAGCAAGCGAGCCTATGAAATTCCACATTAACAGTTGTTGTAGTTTCAGGTGAGCAATCAGAGCGAACAAAGAAAAAAACATGTTGTAGTTGTAAGGCGTAAGACCAAACCACGTATTTATTGTGATGTTATTACATAAATAAAACTAGACGGGCTGAAGATGACACACGGGTGTCGATCATGTTTGGAAAAAGAACAGAAAAAAGAAATAAACAATGTTTTGCAGAAGCCAGAGTATTATAAAAATCTGGATAAGATGTAGATGTTCAATGAAAACTGTCTCTTAGTTTCATACGCTTTCAACAATTACGACGATTCCTGCCCTCTGGACCTGCATTACTACGATTCGAAACATGATATAAAACATAAAAATTTTCGACATTTCCCAATAACACCTTTCGACTAAACTAAATAACAAATTGAAATGAGATTCATTTTCTATTGTTTTCATCATGATGTGTATCGTCCCCCGCTGTAACCACACATCTGTCGGTAATCGGTAAAACTATTACAAATAGTAGAGTTTCCTAACCTGAATATCTTGGATTACGAACTGCTGGTCGAAATGAATATTTAACCGACGTAAATACACTACACTTTATGGTAGCAACGTGAACTCACAGTAACTACATTGCCTGACATACAAGGAAAGGAGAACGAAATGAAACTTCGCGGGATGAAAGGGTATGTGATTTTATTTCAATGATAAGAACATCGAATCAAATTTATGGAGAAAATGGCAATATGCGCCCATTTATTAGCATGACGTTGCAGCCCGTCTGGCCTGGATGCACGCACTGCCTCGATTTCGAAGGCTGTCATAAAGCTGTCGTATCCACTCCTGAGCCACGCTCGCTGACACCCGTTGTACACGGTACTTTACACAGGATGTTTGCATAAGAGCGTGCAAAAATTTAACAGGACGTAGAGGATGCTCCACTGAACAATTTGAGGTAGGGAAGCTGGGGCTGGAGAAGTCACCTTAAGGAGATAATGGGAATAAAATCACATTTTTTTATTTACGTTAGTTAGAGTTAACTGCAAATACCATCACTGACACAATGAACGTAACATTTGTATCGTATCTTAGGGCTCTGAGCGCTATGGGACTTAACTTCTGAGGTCATCAGTCCCCTAGAACTCAGAACTACTTAAACCCAACTAACCTAAGGACATCAGACACATCCATGCCCGAGGCAGGATTCGAACCTGCGACCGTAGCGGTCGAGCAGTTCCAGACTGTAGCGCCTACAACCGCTCGTCCACTCCGGCTGGCACCGTATCTTACAAAATGTGCTGAAACCGAAGGCCATCAGTGCAAGCATGACATCTGCGAACAAGATTCTGAGGCACCCTGACAAATATCCCTGGTGTGTTTCGAATCACATTACAGGCAGCGACTAATTGTATCTCCGTAACCACAAGGGTCTCATACACAAGTGACTTCAAATATCCTCATAGGAAATAATCAAGGGGAACTAGGTCAGGTGACCTCGCCGACCATGGAATAGGACCTGTCCCTCCTAATCCAGCGACCAGGAAATACGGCACTGATGTTGTTGCGAACATCCATACTGAAGTAAGGTGGTGCGCCGTCATGTATCCACATCTTCTCCCGAACAGCCAAGGGTACGTTCTCCAAACACTCGAGCACGAACCTCAAGCACACGTGGCCATTCAGATGGCCAAGTAGACTTCCTAGTAATCAGGCTCGCTCTCCTCGTTTCCTTGCAGGAAAAAGAGAAAGTACATGTAAATAAACAGCAAAGTATGTGTAAACTTGTACGCATGTTAGTTGTAAATAAAATGGAAAACAGTATTGATAGAGAAAGCTGTGGACAAGTTTACTTCCATATCTCCTTAAGATGGCTTCTCCGACCCCAGTTTCCCTGCCTCGAATTGTTCATTAGAGTATTCTCTATGTCCTGTTCCATTGTTGCACGCTCTTACGGAAACATCCTGTATACTCGATAATGTAGTGGGGTGGTGTTCGTTTATCAAATGGTGCCACATATATTCTATTGGGGGCGGGGGGGGGGGGGGGGGGCGGGGGGATACGGAGACCTTTCTGTCCATAGGGTACCTCAGAATAATGCTGGATATTTATTGAGACAGTGTTCGTTGATAAGACAGTAGAGAAGACAGAAGAATCAAGAGAGGATTCCATAAAGATATAAACTCTATAGAAGGTAATTATCATAAAACCAACTCCAGGAACTACTATAAAATCTTTGGGAAACAACTACAACAATATGAGTCCCCTACACTAATACTGAAAGATGAAGATGGAAGAATGACATACAATAACAAGGAAAATGCAGAAATCATGGAAAAAGCATTTAACAAACTTCTTAATTGCGAGGAACCCAAAGAACCCTTACAAATCAACATAAATACCCCAACAAAAACCATGAATCATGTCATGTATGGACAAGCAATGTCCTGTAGAAAAATGCCACATCGGTACGTTCTCCAGCCACTCAAACACGAACCTCAAGGACAGGTGGCTATTCAGACGTCCATGTAGACTTCCTAGTAATCAGGCTCGTCCTCGTTGTTTCCTTGCAGGAAACCAAGAATGTACATCTAAATAAAAAGCAAAGTACTTGTAAACTTGTACCCATGTTAGTTGTAAATAAGCTGGAAAACAGTAAAGCTGTGGACAAGTTTACTTCCATATCGCCTTAAGCTGGCTTATCCGACCCCAGGTTCCCTACCTCGAAATGTTCAGTGGAGTAGCCCGCATCTCGTGGTCGTGCGGTAGCGTTCTCGCTTCCCACGCCCGGGTTCCCGGGTTCGATTCCCGGCGGGGTCAGGGATTTTCTCTGCCTCGTGATGGCTGGGTGTTGTGTGCTGTCCTTAGGTTAGTTAGGTTTAAGTAGTTCTAAGTTCTAGGGGACTGATGACCGTAGCAGTTAAGTCCCATAGTGCTCAGAGCCATTTGAACCATAGCCCTTTTTGTTCAGTGGAGCATTCTCTATGTCCTGTTACATATTTGCTCATTCTTACGGAAACACCCTCTATACACGGTACTGACACTGGGATGGTGTTCCTTTTATTAACTGGTGCCACATACGTTCTATTGGGGACGTATCTGGAGATCTTGCTGCCCATGGGCGTTTCTCAGAGTCTTGCCGACTGTTTATATACAGTACTACAGACGCACTGTTATGCCCTCGGAGTCCCCTCAGTAACAACCAGACGTGACCTGAAGCCAAACCCACTCGCTACCCACACCATGGCGCCAGTAGTAACGCCGCTGTGCCTAACCAAAACATTGAAAGACTGTGATCTCTCGCCAGGTCGCCACGATACTCATCTGCGATGGTCATCTGTGCTAATGTTGAACCACGATTCATCACTGAACACTGGCTGAACATAATACGACGCCGTTCAGTAGCTTTCCATGCTTTACGGTTATGGAAGCATTTCAGATGCAGTCATCTGTGTTGTAGTGTTAGCAGCAGCCTGCCACTGGAACGGTAATTCCCTAGTCCGCAAGCTGCTAGTTTCCGAACAATGGTGCGGAATGACACGCAATGTTGCAGGGAATCCTCTACTTGCTGTTGCACGACAGGCGTAGATGTGAATCGGTTAGGATGTGCTTCGTGCACTATTCGGCGATCTTGCGGTGGTCAGACGTGATGGACTGGAATCTTGCCGACGAATATACTTGCCTTCACGTTCCCACTCAACAGTGGACCGCCGACCGCTGTGGCCGAGCGCTTCTAGGCGCTTCAGTCCGAAACCGCGCTGCTGCTGCGGTCGCAGGTTCAAATCCTGCCTCGGGCATGGCTGTGTGTGATGTCCTTAGGTTAGTTAGGTTTAAGTAGTTCTAAGTCTAGGGGACTGACGACCTCAGATGTTAAGTCCCATAGTGCTTAGAGCCATTTGAACCATTTTGACACTGTCACATCCGAATGCCCCATAAATCTGAATATTACCTGATTCGACCAGCAGACGCAGTGGAGACCCACAATGAGATTCTGCTAAAAATCTGTCAGATGCTGATAACGCTGTCTCACAACAGTACGCGGCAATTCTGTGTCTTTCACAGTGATCACTCGGGATCTGAGCTGCTCACATCTCTTGTATATACTACGACAGTCACGACCATGCTAAACACGAACAAGACTCTGTTGGTCCTTCAACCTGCGATAGGGAAATGCAACGTCCCCCGATGCATATCCGGCGACGGTGAGCACTTGTACGAAGTTACACTGGTATCTGGCGATATCTTATGGGTGTCTCCCTTGCTTGTCAGGCAGTGTATTCAAAGACAAAATGCATCAATAATCCATTAACGAAACTGAACTCTAGAATCAAATTACTTGTAGCCATTATTTGCGCACATTGTTGCTGATAGGGGTACAATTGCTGCTCCAGTAACGCTGTCCGCGCCTCAATCTAGGAAAACTGCATCTCATAGACAAGCTGATGGGTGGTTTATTGTAAAGCTTCTCCCACACGATATGACGTGTTCTCCTAAAATTTTACTGTACTTGCAACTCTTTCTCAAGAACTCCCCCAGTGACTTGAAGCACCCACTTTCTCATCAGCTTCAAATTTATTCCAGTGAGAATGAAGCATGCTGCGAATCTTTTCTTTGTACATACATGCGCCTTTCTCGGCGCTGTTCGTGCTGAACCATAAATTAAATGTGTTTGTGCAAGTTTATAAAACAAATAACCTTCCATCGTGTACAGCCATCGATGTACTTTAAAAAGTATTAAACTCCTCCATGGTCACACCACACAAAGTTGTGGAGCCTTTGCAACACAACGTCACCAGCGTCGCTACTATATGCAGTTATTTGTTATGAAACATGAGCATTTTACAAACAGGCGTTTACCAATCAAGGAAACGTACTACCTTAAGTATTAATTTAAAAAAACGTAAATACACAGCCAGAACAGGCCTTGAAGGCCCAACATACGTGTGATAAAATCTTCTTCGGTTGACAGCCGAGTCAATGCGTTGTTCTCCAGCAACGTTTCAGCAAGTTTCTTACTTGCCATCTTCGGGCAACTTTAAAAAGTATTAAACTCCTCCATGGTCACACCACACAAAGTTGTGGAGCCTTTGCAACACAACGTCACCAGCGTCGCTACTATATGCAGTTATTTGTCATGAAACATGAGCATTTAACAAATAGGCGTTTACCAATCAAGGAAACGTACTACCTTAAGTATTAATTTTAAAAAAAACGTAAATACACAGCCAGAACAGGCCTTGAAGGCCCAACATACGTGTGATAAAATCTTCTTGGGTTGACAGCCGAGTCAATGCGTTGTTCTCCAGCAACGTTTCAGCAAGTTTCTTACTTGCCATCTTCGGGCGAAGTGTCGGGTTCATGTCACGTCCCGATCATTGCTGGAGGACACCGCACTGACTGGGCTGTCAACCCGAGAAGATTTTATCATCGAGATTCGCCGAGAAAGTTTGCATGCTGCCGTGTCATCCTCAGCGCACTGGCGTCACTGGATGCTGATACGGAGGGGCATGTGGTCAGCGCACTGCTTTTCCGACTGTATGTCAGTTTACGAGACTGGAGCCGCTACTTCTCAATCAAGTAACTCCTCAGTTTGCCTCACAAAGGCTGAGTGCACCCCGTTTGCCAACAGCGCTCGGCAGACCGGATGGTCACCCATTCAAGTGCTAGCCCAGGCCGACAGCGCTTAACTTCGGTGATCTCAGGGTAACCGGTGTTACCACAGCGGCAAGGCAGTTGGTAAATTATTTACTTACCAAAGAAAAATCTTCTGACAGTTTGTCACGCCGGAAATGCATATCCTCCTATTTCCATCTATTGTACCATAATTTTTTCCTTGTTTTTGTTACCTGAATATATGACGTTTCTGTGTCTTTGTATATTGTAATTGTTTTACTGTTTGTATATATATATATATATATATATATATATATATATATATATATATGTGTATATATTTTTATGCATTTATGTTGGTTTGTTTTGTGAATATTATTTGTATTTATACGCTGGGTTTGGGCTAGGGAAAACTATGCTATCGAACGAATACATCGATAGGTCGTGTGGAGAAACAAAGTGTTTAGGATCTTTGGTAGTGTGAACCCTGCCACGTGGAGCGCGGGCAGCGAGAGGGTCTGGCTGGAGGAGTGCGATTGAGCAGGTGTGTTGTGTGACGCTCCCGCAAGTTGCCGCGCTTTCAGGGTTTCGCAGCATGTGATTGCGCTCGACTTGCTATGTTAGTTTCTGACACGGTGTTGCGGACGGGAAGCATTGGCTGGCGCACATCAAGAGCCCGTTTCGCCTGGTGACCGTGTCGAGAAGAAGGCGCGCCAGCATCCAGCTTCTGCAACAGCGACGGCCGACAATGAGTGACTGTCGCCACCTCCTCGATCGACGACTTCAAACCTTCAATCAACCAACAAGGAAGACTAAAAGCACGTAAAGTTTCAGAACTGTATGGCAGACCTCAGCTTTTCAAACTGCTCCATTTGCCTCGCAAAATTACAGCAACTTAGCACGAACCTTTGTTGCTCATTGTCCCAATTGCATTACCAAGCAGGGTCCCTTCCATTTCCGAAATGAACCCGAGTGTCGTTGAAATTCAAACGCCAGCATCATTCGATTTCACTGCTTTAATTTCAAAGTTCATTTAAGGTATTCATAGCTGGCTACAATATTTAGATTGCACAAGCACAAATTAAGAGTGCGAGTTTTGTTACCGTATTTTAGCTTACCTGTAACTGTAGCTCGGCTTGGTACGTACTAAATTTCACTATTGTTAATCGTTCAGAACCATTTAATTCAAGTTCAAAGTTAAATCTCTTATTTCTAAATTGCGTAGATTCAAGTGGCTTTTGAAATGATTGTTGAGGTAGCCCAAGACTAATCGTATTTTACTGAATTTCGATGTGCTTCAGAAACAAAACTCACTATTAACTTCAGTCACTAAATTAACTTTCGATTTTCCGGTTTTGTTAATTCTTTTGTTGTATTGAGTCAAAGTGTAGCGAAATTTATTACTTCTGACAAACTTTCAGTTTTCACACTACACGTGTCAACCTTCAGTTGCCACGCTTCTAGTGCTAATTATATGTGTAATAACCTTTCTTTTTCAGTTACTGTAGTAATTGTCCTTAGAACTGGCGACCGTAATTTCCCCCAAATCTCAAATATCTAATTACCGCTAGTTAATTGCTGACGTAACGGTCGCACATTTACTTTCTTTATTTACTTTACCCCTTTTCAAAATTAATTTCCACCAGTTTCATTTGCATTTTTCCTTTCATTTAGATGTAACCCTTTCCTCCCTCTTTACCGACAGATTAACTTCGGTGACGATTGCTTTTCCCAAATTTCCATTAGGTACACGCGGTTTAATTTTTCACTGTCATTAAGGTCGATAAGTGAGGGGGAGGTTACACGTGGCGACCTGGTGACAGGACAATCTTCAGATTTGAGGTTGTTCTGGACACGAATTTTGCATTGTGCAAATCTCGTAACAAAGTACTGGTTACGAAATGGTCGACTCGTCAGCGAGAATATTAGTGTGAAGAATCCTAATTAGATTTGAGATTTGACATTTATATTGAAAATTATTAAAATGAGTGAAGGCAACAATCAGCAAAATTTGGTAGACTTGGATACGGAACAATCGGTCGAACAGTGGGAAACGCGCACCGCGGTACCCATTGTTCAGGGGCAGGCGGCTAGCATGAAAGACGCGACCGCCGAAACGCAACAAAGAGCAGAAATGGAATTCCAAACTTTAGAAAATGTTTCGGAATCGGAAGTGAAAATCAAATCTGAATCCCTTGATGACGAATACGTTGGGACAATTAAAGAGGAAGCCGATACGGAAGTAAAACCGGTAGTTTCCGGGAATTTAACTGATTTATTGAATGTTTTGATTAACGAAATTAAGAGTCAATCGGCAGAAATTAAAGCTCTGTCTGCCAAGCAAGATGATCAGGCTGCCAAGCAAGAAGCTCAGGCTACCAAGCAAGAAGCTCAGGCTGCCAAGCAAGAAGCTCAGTATGAAAAAATTGTACGGAAGCTAGACGATCAGAACAAAGCTATTAATGTTGTTAACAACAATGTTGGAGTTGTTAACACAAAAGTTGATAAAATCAAAGAAGATATTGTTGTGATTAATACCGAAATCGGTAATCTTAAACAGGAAATGATAGGCGTTCAGGCGGAAATTGCGAGCATAATTACTCGTTTTTATTCCGAAATTAGCAGGATCGAGAAAAGTGTAGGAGAAGCAGTTGCTCCGATCATCGAGAATAAGGTGACGGAACAAATTCAATTAGTGAAAAAAGAGGATCAAAAGAAGGTGGAAACTTTAAAGGCTTTAGTATCCGAAGTAGATACCAAAGTGACGAAGCAGGCTAATACCTGCGTAGAGAAAAAATGGGAAGTAGAAACGCTTGCGACAACCACTTGCCAAGTAATTACGAGAGTGTCGGAATTAGAAAAGAAACTTGACGAAAAACAGAGCTATGTGCCAGTCTGTGCCCATAGTTCGGAATTGTTGACGAAAGAGGAGCGGTTCGACCCCTTAAAAAAAGGCGGTATACACGCGACGGATTTCATTAAAAATTGTGAAAGAGTTTTACCCAGATCATGGACTAATGAGAGAAAAATTAATGCGGTTATTGATGTGTTGGCTGGTGATGCCAAGCGTTGGGGCTTAAACCTCAACATTACGAACCTGACTTTTGACGAGTTTAAAAATTTGTTTCTGGCTGAATACTGGTCAGAGCAAAAACAGCAAGGTGTCTGGCGCGAATTTGTCGTATCGAGGCCTTTAGATGCGAATTCGCGGCGTTCGATGAAGGAGTTTTGTGAGGGCTGGATCCGCAAGTTGGAATATTTGCGTGATCGCCGCACGGAATCCGAAATAGTCTGGGAACTCTACAAGAAGCTTCCAGATGATACAAAACGCAACATAGGAAGCAATTACAGGACAATCAATGATTTCCTGGAAAGAGTTGAGGACGAGGACAATTGGCGCAATAATCGCGACAGTGGTAGAGGCCGTGGTAACAACAACGGGTACCACAGTAACTACAACAACGACAACTATGGGAATAATGCATTCCGCAATCTTGGCAGCAATAACAATAGTGGTTCGGGCCGTAATGACAATCGGTACAATGCAAATAACAACAGGAATGACGGAAACCAGTATCATACTAGCGTGATACGGGCTTCGCAGAATAGTAATAACGCCAGAGGGTGTGATCAGCCGCCTCAGCAGCATCCGGGGAGCGTATCTGCTGGGACGAGACAGGGAAACCATTAGCCGCGCCGGTGAGGGGCCGACCGGGCGTGGAGAAATTTTGGAGGCCCAATAACAGGAGAAAACCCAGGTGTCGTCGTTATGAAAATTCCGTATGGAATAATCAACGGCGGAAGAGTGTGCCAGTGTTAGGAGAAAGGAGTGCGCCCACTAGTAGTAGATCAGCTGTAGACATGGCAGTAGATAATACATTCACTGTCAGTGAGAACAATTTAAGTAGTGTTCCGGAAATCGATTATAAAGTGGCAGCTGTAATACCCACAGCGGAACTGGAGATTGAGTTTAAGAGTGATTCGCAAGTGTTGAGAGAAGATCAGATGTCGGATAAAACGTCCGTCATCGAGCGAGGGGATGCAGAGAGGGATGAGGTCTGGTTAAGGCAGTTCGGTGGCTTATACGACGAACTGAGAGATTATAGGGGCCTGTATGGGAGAAGTGTTTATGGGGAGCGCGGGCAGGATTTGCAGCGTCTCGTCCCACAGGGAGATAGTATTTGTGAAGTGATAGGAAGTTCTGGCCCTAACCGGCAGACTTTACTAGAAATAGTTGGTGTTAATGGGGAGCACGAGCAAGATTCGTCGTGTTTCGTCCCGCAGGAGTTGGATGTTGAAGTAGTAACGGAAAGTTCTGGCCCTAACCGGCAGACTTTACCGAAAGTTATAGTGGTAGAAGTAGCCGACCCATCCGACGCGAACCTCCAGTTTAAACATTTCGAGAGTATTAAGGAGAAAGATTACGAAAATTTTAGTGATAGCCGGACACGATTGGCAGAAAAGCACGTAGATTACAGCGTGTATGAGGTTAGAGCTGACGTTATACGGTCAGACGGTAGCAGTGTGGGTTGCGCAGATCCAGAGGAAGTAATTGCAGATACTACTGGGCACATTCCTCCAGGTAGATTGGCAGATGAGATCAATCTGACCAAAGTGGAATCAACGAAGGTGACAATTAGTGAATTGATAGCAAAGCAACACTCACTAGTTGACGAGTTACAGGAAAAGGTTTCGGTATTGGAGGTGAAGCTACAGACTAAGCCTCAGGACAAACGTGTTGAAATTAAAACTGTATGTGAACAGAGGCTGAAAAAGCCGCCAGATAAGCCGGATTGACGATCAAAGCCGGATGGTTTTTTCTGGAATGACCTGGATATAGACGAGGATTTACTGTGGGAAAATAAAGAAACAGTCGAGGACAAGTGTAGACAGATAGTAGTGTCTGTTAATATGCACGACCTACAACTAAACGTGTTGATTGACACCGGTGCAGAATTGAGTGCTGTATCTGGGAAAATATTTGAGTTACTGAAAGACAGACCTGGTATCGTAGTTATGCCAGTAACAGGAGTGAAAATTATCGGTGCTATTGGGAAGGCCAGTAAACCGGTCACAAAACAGATTTTTGTCAACTTTGAGATATGTGGGGCACAATTTGAACAAGAGTTTGTCGTCGTGCCAGACTTAACTACGGAAGTAATTATTGGGTTAGATTGGCTGTTAAAGTACCGTGCAGTGATTAATTGCGAAAGCAAAATTTTGACATGTACGTCATAAGATAAAACAATAGTAGTTAGTTTTGACGAGGCAGGAGACGGTGTGCATAGGCAATACCAGCCGATCCACATTGTTAACTGGCCGGATGGTATTGACATAGGTATAAATTTGAACTACCGTAACGTGAGGAATCTCGGCATTGACAAAAGTGTAGAAAGTGAATTGGAAGAGATAATCAAATTCCCTCCACGGATTGACATTAGTATTGGTGTGAAAAAAGATCATTTGCGAGAAGTAATGAAGCTAAAAGCCGATGCTCGCATACGTCGTCATGACGCTAAACCGCGTTTTGCTAAGTTTGCAATCGGAGACTTAGTACTTGTAAAAGATCATGAGAAATCGAGCGAGATAGACAATGAAATATCTAAATTTAAGTTTGTTTATAATGGACCATATAAAGTCATTGGTATACCTCACACAAATGCTTATTGCTTAGAGTATCCAAGCTCCGGAAAACTATTAGGTATACGGAACATTGTAGACTTGAAATTGTACCAACCTAGGATTGATTAATACCACAGAATAGGTAATGTGTACAGTATGTAAATATAGAGTGTAAGATTTAAACGATTTGCTAGATTGCCATGCTTTTGCCTGACCAAGAGGACATTAAAGACGTTGTAAGTAATAAGTAATTAATTTTGATTAAATGATTTAAGAGTAACTCATTGTTAATCGATTGAAAAATCCAGGCTGAGTCACAGTAGATTAAGGAATGTAAATATGATTTTGTAACTAGCTGTAAGATTTCATAAATATGTGATTAACTAGTCATTGCCGATGTACTTAGACGCTGTTTTAAGTTTCAGGCTAGTACGCGAGTGTGGTGATGGACAGTGTTGAGTTATCCACTGTGATAATGTTAATGGACTCCTTGAGATTACTCGGGAGTGAGTTTTCCCCAAAGAATTCAGTGAAACGGACGTTCTGGAAATGCCATTAGACAGGCTAGTGAGATCAAGCGTGCCGCACAGGCGGGCGCAACAATACTGGCGAGGCGGAGCCGCTGTCGGCTTTTGTGCCGCTGTCGGCATTCTTTGCACTTGCGGGTACGGAAGGCGGAGTTGTTCTTCTTCCCGGACAGCTGATGTGAAAGAATTCTGTTGTCAATATTTATGTTTTTGTCGATCTGCTGAATATTATTTTCTTGTTTAGCATTAAGTGGACTCTCATGGCGAGAGTACTGATTATGAAAAGGTTATATAAAATGTGTATTCTATGTAATTAATTATTAATTTGCGTATTTTGATATACCTGTTTTTATGACCATGTACTCTGATTAATTTTGTAAATAGTGTTCCATTTCTTGATACTGTTAGGAATTTTGATGATTTTAGAATAGCTAAACCATTATCTATGTTTTCCATGAATTTTAATATGTTGTCAACCTGTTTTCTTTTGT
Source organism: Schistocerca americana (assembly GCF_021461395.2). NCBI lineage: Eukaryota > Metazoa > Arthropoda > Insecta > Orthoptera > Acrididae > Schistocerca > Schistocerca americana. The sequence continues at coordinate 232,056,164 of NC_060123.1, forward strand.
GTAAGATGACAGAGTGGAATAAGATTAGGAGTGTCTCCACTCAATTATTACGTTCTAAAAATTGATTTGTGGTTAATTAGATGAATGCTAAATTTTCTTGATGTTTTGAGCATGTGCATTTCCGCTGTTTCTTTTTTGGGACATTTTCTGAGTCTGTGTAGGTTACACGAACATCCTCAGACAATGTGGGGCACGAGTAACGCCGGAAATGCATATCCTCCTATTTCCATCTATTGTACCATAATTTTTTCCTTGTTTTTGTTACCTGAATATATGACGTTTCTGTGTCATTGTAATTGTTTTACTCTTTGTGTATATATATATATATATATATATATATATATATATATATATATGCATTTATGTTGGTTTGTTTTGTGAATATTATTTGTATTTATACGCTGGGTCTGGGCTAGGGAAAACTATGCTATCGAACGAATAGATCGATAGGTCGTGTGGAGAAGCAAAGTGTTTAGGATCTTTGGTAGTGTGAACTCTGCCGCGTGGAGCGCGGGCAGCGAGAGGGTCTGGCTGGAGGAGTGCGATTGAGCAGGTGTGTTGTGTGACGCTCCCGCAAGTTGCCGCGCTTTCGGAGTTTGGCAGCATGTGATTGCGCTCGACTTGCTATGTTAGTTTCTGACACGGTGTTGCGGACGGGAAACATTGGCTGGCGCACATCAAGAACCCGTTTCGCCTGGTGACCGTGTCGAGAAGAAGGCGGGCCAGCATCCAGCTTCTGCAACAGCGACGGCCGACAATGAGTGACTGTCGCCACCTCCTCGATCGACGACTTCAAACCTTCAATCAACCAACAAGGAAGACTAAAAGCACGTAAAGTTTCAGAACTGTATGGCAGACCTCAGCTTTTCAAACTGTTCCATTTGCCTCGCAAAATTACAGCAACTTAGCATGAACCTTTGTTGCTCATTGTCCCAATTGCATTACCAAGCAGGGTCCCTTCCTTTTCCGAAATGAACCCGAGTGTCGTTGAAATTCAAACGCCAGCATCATTCGATTTCACTGCTTTAATTTCAAAGTTCATTTAAGGTATTCATAGCTGGCTACAATATTTAGATTGCACAAGCACAAATTAAGAGTGCGAGTTTTGTTACCGTATTTTAGCTTACCTGTAACTGTAGCTTACCTGTAACTGTAGCTCGGCTTGGTACGTACTAAATTTCACTATTGTTAATCGTTCAGAACCATTTAATTCAAGTTCAAAGTTAAATCTCTTATTTCTAAATTGCGTAGATTCAAGTGGCTTTTGAAATGATTGTTGAGGTAGCCCAAGACTAATCGTATTTTACTGAATTTCGATGTGCTTCAGAAACAAAGCTCACTATTAACTTCAGTCACTAAATTAACTTTCGATTTTCCGGTTTTGTTAATTCGTTTGTTAAATTAAGTCAGAGTGTAGCGAAATTTATTACTTCTGACAAACTTTCAGTTTTCACACTACACGTGTCAACCTTCAGTTGCCACGCTTCTAGTGATAATTATAAGTGTAATAACCTTTCTTTTTCAGTTACTAGAGTAATTGTCCTTAGGACTGGCGACCGTAATCTCCCCTAAATCTCAAATATCTAATTACCACTAGTTAATTGCTGACGTAACGGCCGCACATTTACTTTCTTAATTTACTTTACCCCTTTTCAGAAGTAATTTCCACCAGTTTCATTTGCATTTTTCCTTTCATTTAGATGTAACCCTTTCCTCCCTCTTTACCGACAGATTAACTTCGGTGACGATTGCTTTTCCCAAATTTCCATTAGGTACACGCGGTTTAATTTTTCACTGTCATTAAGGTCGATAAGTGAGGGGGAGGTTACGAGTTGTACGTTTTCAGAAGTTGTTATTTTATTTACACAACCAGTTTCGGCATTTCGTAACACCACCCTCAGGCCGCTATGCACTCCATGTAGAGAGAATCAGATACAACGATGCATGCATAATCAGAGCCATCAGTAACTGAATTCCTTGAATATTTTGTGGAGTATGTACTTCGACAACGACTGCAGCATCTACGTACCTGATTCTCTATACATAGAGTGCATAGGGTCCTGAAGATGGCATTAATGAGATCCAGAAAGTGGTCGTGTAAATGAAGAAACAACATCTGAAAACATACGGCTGTTTGGTGATTTTTCTTCCGACCAGCCACGACCCGTATCCACGGCGAATCAACAGAGATTGACGTATTTATTTCCGACCATTGGTTCCTTACACAGAACACAAAGGTTATAATCCTGCACTGGCTGTTCACATTTGACCGAAGAAGTATGGGACGACCGGCATATTAAGACATAATCTTCACCGATGAGGCAAAACATTGCTACCACATGCTTAACAGTATTGGTCCACCCTTGGAACGCAATACAGCAGCGATTCTGCATGCCAGGGATTGAACGAATCCTTGGTACGTATTCGGTGGTTCGTGGCGAGAGATGTCTACGAACATGCTATTCAGTTCCTGTAAATTATGGGTCGGTTGTTCGTGTTCGCGTGCTTTGCGTCCTTTATTTGTTGTTCAAATGTGTGTGAAATCTTATGGGATTTAACTGCTAAGGTCATAAGTCCCTAAGCTTACACACTACTTAACCTAAATTATCCTAAGGACAAACACACACACCCACGCCCGAGAGAGGACTCTAACCTCCCCCAGGACAAGCAGCACAGCCCATGACTGCAGCGCCCTAGACCGCTCGACTATCGTTTACTCGTTCCACCACGATCGCTCCATGCGAATTTGGTGGAAAAGAAACGAAAAGGAGCTCACTATCAAGTTCATCAACTACTGTAACACGATTCTGGCCGTCTGAAAAGAGTACTTGTCCTACTAGACGATGCCATCGCCGTCGAAGAAGACGTTAGAATACACTGATGCAATAGATGTTGTGCAACCGCTCGTTCGACGGAAGATCCCTACTTAATGACTAGAAAACTGCACAAGTCCCACCAATATTCAAGAAAGGCAACAGGAGTAATCGACTACATCACAAGCCCATATATGTAGCAGGATTTTGAACATATGTTATGTCTGAATGTAATGAATTTTCTCGAAGAGAACAATCTATTCACACATAGTCATCACGGATTTAGAAAAGATCATTCTTACGAAACATAAGTAGCTCTTTACTCACACGAAGTGTTGACTGCCATCGACAAGGGATTCCAAAATGGTTCGGTATTTCTAGATTTTCTGGCTTTTGACACCGTAACTCACAAGCGGCTTGTAACAAAATTACGATCTCATGGAATATCGTCTCAGTTATGCGCCTGGATTTGTCATTTCCTATCACCGAGGCCACAGCTCATGGCAACTGGCGGAAAGTCATCGAGTAAAAAAGAAGTGATTTATTGGGTTCCCCATGAATGTGTTGTAGATCCTCTGCTACTCTTAATGTACCGGGTGATCAAAAAGTCAGTATAAATTTGAAAACTGAATAAATCACGGAATAATGTAGATAGAGAGGTACAAATTGACACACGTGCTTGGAATGACATGGGGTTTTACTAGATGCAAAAAAACACAAAACTTTAAAAAATGTCATACAGATGGCGCTTCATCTGATCAGAATAGCAACAATTAGCATAACAAAGTAAGACAAAGCAAAGATGACGTTCTTTACAGGAAATGCTCAATATGTCCAGCATCATTCCTCAACAATAGGTGTAGTCGAGGATTAATGTTGTCAACAGCACTGTAAAGCATATCCAGAGTTATGATGAGGCTATGGCGTCTGATGTTGTCTTTCAGCATCCCTAGAGATGTCGGTCGATCACGATACACTTGCGACTTCAGGTAACCCCAAAGCCAATAATCGCACGGACTGAGGTCTGGGAATCTGGGGGGCCAAGAATGTCGAAAGTGGAGGCTGAGCACACGATCATCACCAAACGACGCGCAAGAGATCCTTCAGGCGTCTGGCATTACTTTGTTTTATTTTTGGTTCTAATAAAATCCCATGTCAATCCAAGCATGTGCGTCAATTTTTACCTCTCTATCTACATTATTCCGTAGTTTATTAAGTTTTCAAATTTATACTGACTTTTTGATCACCCAGTATATAAACGATTTAGGAGAAAATCTCAGCAGCCTTCTGAGGTTGTTTACAGATGATACCGTCGTTTATCGTCTAGTAAAGTCATCAGAAAATCGAAACAAATTGCAGAGAGATTTTGAAAAAATACCTGTATGGTGCGGCAATTGGCGTTAAATCCTAACGATGAAATGTGCGAGGTCAATCACATAGTTCTAAATGGAATCCGTTGAACGTTGGTTACACGATACATCAATCAAAACTAAAGACCTTAAGCTCATCTATGTACCTACGAATTACAATGACGAGTAGCTTAAATTGGAAAGAATACGTAGAAAATGTTGTGAGGAAGGCGAACCAAAAACTGCGTTTTATTGGCAGAACACTTAGAAGATGCAACAAGTCTACTAAAGAGACTGCCTACACTACGCTTTTCTGTCTTGTTTCGAAGTATTGCTGCGCAGTGTGGGATCATCACAAGATAGGGTTTACGGAGTACATCAAGAAAGTTCAAAGCAGAGCAGCACATTTTGTATCATTGAGAGAAATAGGAGAGAGAATGCCACGGACATGACATTGGCATTTGGGGAGACATCACTAAAACAAGGTCGTTTCTCATTGCGGCGGAATCTTACCACGAAATTTCAACCTCCAAATTTTTCCTCCGAATGTGAAAATATTTTGTAGACGCAGAGCTACATTGGGAGAGATATTATAGTAATAACAGTAGTGAGATCAGAGCTCGCACCGAAAGATGTAGGTGTTCGTTTTTTCTACCCGCTGTTCGAGAGTGGAATAATAGAGAACTGAAATTTTAAACATTGTTATAGGCTGAAGTCCAGCAACCACGCGTTAACTTAATCACAGAATGTACGTGTAACCATCTCGGCTGCATAAAATTGATGTAAAATTGACCATGGTTTCGACAGCTCTAAGTCGGTCTTTATCAGAATACAAATTGCGTAGGGTTACCTAGAAAATATAATGACATGGCTCAAAATTAAAATATAGTTAATAAGATTACTTCCATATACTGTACAAGCAGTACAGTACACAGGTGAAAAACATCTGAGCAAACAAGCGCTTGTCAAATTGAAATAATCACAAGAACAGAAATTATGCTGTAAAAATATAACATTTTTGTCAACTGGAATAAAATTTTCCATCGAAATACGATGGCAGTCACGAGGTCGCTTTGAGCCAAACAACTGCATCAAACTGCCGCTACCCTCAGTTTAGACTCCTAACAGGACAATGCGCTCTCGAGGTGGACACGAAAACAGATTCGCGCCATTTGCCAAGAAGTGATTGAATTACAGACAAGAGCAAATGAGGCACTGTATAGACAATTTAACATTACAGGCAATAGCAGGAACCAATGCATAAAAATTACAACGTACCGTAAAGGTCTTATTTTATAAATAAGAAATGTAAAACTGGGAAGGAAAACGATGTTTAGGAGTCTACATTGAGGAGAGTATCGCCATTCAGACAATTTTTCATTAGCGGGTCTATCCCTTGAAAAAAGTATCTATTGGGTAATTGCAACTGTTGGTTCAGAATGATACCGTCCTTCAGTGATAGGTGTTTAAAACTCTCTAGCTCTTCTAAGATGTTAAGCCTAAAGCCTTTCTTCTCCGAGTGCAAGATCTGGACGTCTTTTACATCTTTAGGTTTATGCCCTGTGATAAACAAATGGTCACCGAAAGTTGAATTGTGAACAATGGTGCCTTTATTGCCGAGATGGTGTTCCTTCAATCTTGTCGAAATAGCTCGGCCTGTTTGACATATGTAACAGACAGGAAAATTGCCGCAAATAATTTTGTAGACACCAGAATTATGCAGAGGGGAAAGCGTAGATTTCAAGTTATGTACGATATTACTTTTTAAAGAATTATTAGTGGAGAATTTTACTCCACAGTTATATTTGTTTTGAAGCAAACATTGTATTCTGTAAGAAACTGGACCCAGATATGGTATGGAGAAATTTTTTGAAATTGTTCAAATGGCTCTAAGCACTATGGGACTTAACATCTGTGGTCATCAGTGCCCTACACTTAGAACTACTTAAAGGTAACTAACCTAAGGACATTACACACATCCATGGCGGAAGCTGGATTCGAACCGGTGACCGTAGCAGTAGCGCGGTTCCGGACTGAAGAGCCTTGAACCGCTCGGCCACAGCGGCCGACAAAAATATTTTTCTTTTCATTAGTTTCGTTATTAGAAAGGCCTAGGGTAGTGACTCTCTTTTTGGTTTTCCTACTAAATATGCTATCTACTATAGAAGGGTCATAGAATTTTTTGGCAGCCACAATTTTAATTAGATTGATTTTAGAATTGAGATTTTCAGAAAAAAGGGGAGTGGAGGTGGCTCTATGAATAGCTGAATGATAAAAGGCCATATGATGAGAATGCGAGGGTGCGGACGTGAATAGAATGATTTGATTAGAAATGGTTTCTTTGCGGAAGATACTGAAGCTAACTTTGTCATCTATTATCGTAAGAGCGACATCTACGAAATTCAGTTGCCGGAACTCTTTCTCGCATTCACACGAGAAAAAAATATTTTCATGAAACTCGTTGACATATTAAAATGTTTATCAGCACCGTCATTAGGCCTTTTGTATATGATCAAAATGTCATCGACGTATCTAGCGTATGAAGGAATGCCTACAGTTGGCGCTGAAAAATTACTGAATATTTATACTTCTAAAGAATTAATGATCACATCTACAAGGATACCTGCTAAGGGATAACCATTGCAAGGCCATCTAATTGCTGATATAATTTTCCATTAAATTCAAAATAATTGTATTTTACTAAAATACGAAGATTAATTTTATTCTTGTGATCATTTCAATTTGACAACAGCTTTTTTGCTTAGATGTTTTTCACCTATTTTGTGATTACATATACGTACACTGCTTGTACAGCATATGAAAGTAATCCTATTAATTGTACAGTAATTTTGAGCCAGGCCATTACATTGTCTAGGTAAACCTATGTAATTTTTATTCTGATATAGACCGCTTCAGAGCTGTCGAAACCATGGTCAATTTGACAACAATTTTATGCAGACGAAGTGGCTAAGTTAACGCACGGTTGCTGGTCTTCAGCCTATAACAATGTTTAAAATTTCAAAATTCCTAGCTGCCGATCTCTGGAAGGCTGTGCCGAAATACTAGGACTTGAAAATGTAAATTCTGAATACAGGTATGGCAATTAATTTCATAAACACTGTGAATCAAGGGTACTAATGCCCATTTATGTGAAGTGTTATCTGAACTTTCAGCAGCCAAAAAAGAACCAAGTACTTTCAAACGTTTAGTGAAAAAAATAATTTCCCTGTTCGATAAGGAAGATGTTTTAAATGAAAAAGCATATAATAATGTATTTACAATTAACAAAAATTTTTGAGGTTCATTATATTATTCAAATTGATGATTTTTGGTTTCACATTAATGAACAAGTAGAGAACTGTAGACAGGACATTCTCATTAGAAATAAAATGAAACTAAACAAACTGCAATGCCTTCTACCTGTAAAATCATGTAATCCACCTAGTTTTAAAAAAGTGATCGTATGTTCTATGAGAGAGTTTTAAATAAAACTGACATTAATTTTACAGAAGCTGAAATGTCGCTGCTAGAGAAAGGCTTGAAGTATAATGTCATGCCTCAGGTATTGAGCAAAAATGCACTTGAAAAGTTTCTTGTTGATTTAAAATCAGGCCAAGACAGTGCAAAAATTGGAGAGTTCGCGTCAGACTAGACTAGCGTATGATTTTTGTAATAATGTCAGCAAAAACTAACCAATCATCGTAATATTGTTAACTCTGATAAAAAATAATTAATAACATAAATACCAAACTTGTAGAAGAGCACGCTTTGGTAACGAAGGCTGATAAGTGCAAAATCGTTGTCATTACTAGCAAACAATAATATGTTGCAAAAACTACAGTTATTTCAGGAAAACGATATTTGCAAGCTGCATGAGGAACCCACGCAAACTTTGCAGAAAGACTTCACAACAGCTATTAACGATACCAAAGCTCTTTTTAAACCTCTCCGTAAAAAGCAGTTCATCAACATGAATCCGATACCGCCCAAGTTACAAGCTCAGTATGAAGTCCATAAAAAAGACCATCGGATCCGCCCAATTCTCAGTAGTATGAACAGTGCTTATTTCGACTTAGCCAAATTCTTGAAAGATATATTGAAAAAATTGTTCGTTTTCCATAGCAATTATTCAGTTTCCAATAGTCAAGATTTAGTTAGTAAAATTGAAGATGTTCACTGTGACAGAGATAAGAAATATATTTCCTTTGACATTAACAATCTTTACACAAATCTGCCGGTACATGAAGCCTTAGGCACAGTAGAAAATAATTTAGGTTCTTTCAAAAAATATATATCTGATGAACAAATCACAGACGTCATGAATTTACTGCGTATTGTACTAAAATACAATTATTTTGATTTTAATGGAAAACTATATTAGCAAATAGATGGCCTTGAAATGGGGAACCGCTTAGCAGGTATCCTTGCAGATGTGTTCATTAATTCTAAAGAAGTAAAACTTTTCTGTAATATTTCAGCGTCAAATGTAGGCATTCTTTCATACGCTAGATACGTTGATGACATTCTGATAATATACAAACGGCCTAATGACGGTAGTGATAAACTTTTTAAAATGTCAACGAGTTACATGAAAATATTTCTTTCACGTGTAAACGCGAAAATAGGTTCCGGCAATTGAATTTCGTAGATTTCACTCTTACGATAGTAGATGACAAAGTTAGCTTCAATATCTTCCGCAAAGAAAGCGGTTCTGATCAAATTATTCCATTCACGTCAGTACACCCCCATTTTCAGAAGATGGCCTTTCTTCATTCAGCTTTTCATAGAGCCACCTCCACACCACTTTCTTCTGAAAATCTCAGTTCTGAAATAAATCTAATTAAAACTGTGGCTGACAATAATGGATATGATCCTTCTATAGTAGATAGTATTTTTAGGAAGAAAACGATTAAGAGAGTCCGTACCCTAGGCCTTTCTAATAGTGAAACTAATGAAAAAAAAATTTCTCCATACCATTTCTGGGTCCAATTTCTTACAGAATCCAGTATTTACTTCAAAATAAATATGACTGTAGGGTAGCTTTCTCCACTAATAATTCATTAAACAGTAATATCGTATATAACGTGAATCCTACGCTTTTCCCTCTGCATAATTCTGGTGCCTATAAAATTATTTGCGGCAATTATCCTTCCTAAAACATATGCCAAACAGGCCAAACTATTTCGACAAGATTAAGGAACACCTTCTCGGCAAAAAAGGCACCATTGTTCACAATTCGGAACGGCTCTGCTACTACGGTCGCAGGTTCGAATCCTGCCTATGGCACGGATGTGTGTGATGTCCTTAGGTTAGTTAGGTTTAAGTGGTTCAAAGTCTAGGGGACTGATGACCTCAGATGTTAAGTCCCATAGTGCTTAGAGCCATTTGAACCAATTTTGTTCAAAATTCAACTTTCGCTGACCATTTGTTTATCACAGGGCATAAACCTAAAGATGTAAGAGACGTCCTGAATTTGCACACGGAGAGGAAAGGCTTTAGGCTTAACATCTTAGAACAGCTAGAGAGTTTTAAACACCTATCTCTGAAGGACGGTATCATTCTGAACCAACAGTTGCAATGACCCAATAGAATCTTTTTTCAAGGTATAGAGCCGCTAATGAAAAATTGTTTGAATGGCGATACTCTCCTCAATGCAGAGTCTTGAACATCGTTTTCCTTCTCAGTTTTACATTTCTTAAGTACATTTGAACTAGAACTCATTTACAAAATAAGACCGTTACGGTGACGCCTTGTCCTGTTAGGAGTCTAAACTGACGGTACCGGCGGTTTGATGCAGTTGTTTGGCTCTAAGCGACCTCGTGACTGCTATTGTATTTCGATGGAACATTTTATTCCAACTGACAAACAAGTTATATTTTTACAGTATAATTCTCATTGTTCTTATTCTTTCAATTTCACAAGAACTTTTCTGCCCATATGTTTTTACCTAATGGTCAATTTGACAACCATTTTATGCAGTCAAGGTGACTATGCGTACATTCTGTAATTAATAGAGAATTGGTGAAGGTGTTTCAGTGAACCCTCTGCCAGGCTGTTAAGTGTGATATTCAGAGTATCCATGTAGATATAGGTGTATATGATGGGATACAGGTGGCCACAATAATGTTGGCGTAGTGCACTGCTTTCATAGTGCGTTCAGATACTGCCGCTGGTGGTATGGAGTCAGAGCTAACTGTCCGACGTGCGTAAGCGGACACGACCAACGATCAGTTGTAACAAGAAACGTGATTCGTCAGACCAGGTGGCACGTTTCCACTGAGTCACGGTCCAGTCACGGTGGTACCGTGCGCATTGCAATCCTGACGATGTCCTAGCGCCAACATGGCCGCTACTGTTGAGACCCTTTTTTCAGCAGTCAGCGCCGAATGGGGTACCTCGAAGCAGTTATGTCTGCACAAGCATTGCACTCACTTACCTGACACAGATCGCCGTCTATCCTGTTCTACATAACGCCCATGCCTTCGATCTCCACTTTGTGTAAGGAGGCGAAGAGTAGAACAGTCAGACATCGGACCAGAACAGTCTGCCCTTTGTCAAAGTCGTTTATGACAAAGGGTTTCCCCACCTGTGCCCCATATCGCGAGAACGATTTCCTCTGTTTACATACTTTCTTAAAGCGTCACGCGCCCAAAACACCACATGGAGGTTTGCATTAAAAGGTCATAGTGTTTCGGCTCATCAGTGTATTTAGCACTGGGCTAGGAATAATGGGGCGTATGAATAAAAAAGGGAACATTCTGCGGAGAAGACTGTCAATTTCGCGTTAGTAAAAAATTCTGACGCGGTAGTTTCTTCGCACCAGCTTTCTCCATCTTGAGAAGAATTTCGCTGTATAGGATTTCGCTTTGTGTTGTCTTCCGTTTCCGGCACAGAACACAGGTGTAATTCTACATATCATTCAGCTCGCTCAAATAGGCAAACTATTAGATGCGCAATTATGGAACTGCCTTCACTGTGTAGTGGAATAGTTGCACTACGTCTCGATATTATCTTTACATACACTGACAGTTTATGATAATACATTTTCTGTCGATGTTCCCTGATTTTCCGACATGCAGGAAACTATGTTGTTGTTGAAGTTAAGTGGATACATTACGCGAACAATATCTTAAGAATACATTACATTTTCATCTGCTCCAAACATTAACTTTCTTCGAGTTTTCTAATACAAGTTAATTTTATTTAAATGTGGGACATAATGGTCCGCTCGCGCGTCAAGTACTTAAATGTTCTGCCGTGCGGTTTCTTTACGAGAAACAGAACGCTTGCCTTGTAATAAATCAGTTAGCAGTTTTACTGGTTCGCTTATTTATTTTTAACATAACAAAATATAACATTTGTGCTTTGAGGAAACATTATGACGAAGATCTCACAATGCCAAAAAAATGATCGTGTCGCAATGATGGCCGGGACGACCGATCCGAGAAAGTTCAGGCGACGCCACACTGGGCGACCTCCGCGTCTCTGATGATGAGACGATGATGAGGACAGCGCAACTCACAGTCTACGAGCGGAAAACCCACGACCCACTGCGTGGCAGGCAAACCCGGTACCACTCAGCTAAGTAGGCGGACTCAGAAAGTGAAGAATATCAGGGACACAGTGCACTCTGGTCATACCTAAGTCTTCTCGTACACCAGTTTGAAAATTTGGCATTGCTAAATAGTACAATAATGTTCTCATTTTCGCTTGGTTTGAAGTCTCATCCGCTCTTCCTTCATCATTTTCGGGAAGGAAGTTCACCAGCTAAATAATGCTTTTATAGTTAAAACTATATATATTTCTACAATTTTTTCTTTTCAGTATTTCTTCGGGCTATATATATCTTCTCTCCTATTTCGAGCAACAAAATTGTGCCATTTTTACTTTAAAATATTCGGTATGAATTACCATAAATTACCCTCAGTACAATTTACTCATCACGACCCATACTACAAAACTTATTTTTAAAAACCGAGAATTGTCCCCGGTTCTGAGAAACTTCACTAGTCTTATTCATATGAAGTCGGAGAACTTTTTCCGCAGTGAGCAAGTTCCCCCACCATTTTACTCAAGCCGAGAAAATTATCAGATGATGTATTTTCTCCTACTCGTTTTATTCATGAGAACCTGAAAATACTCTTAGAAATTCTGAGAATAAAATACGTTCTCCGTTTTATTCATACTATCAATAACTCAAATAAAACAGTCTTCATGAATTTGACGTTTCAAGTCTAATAGAAACACTGCCAGCATCATGTATCTCCTAGTTAGCTACTTACTTTAACTGGAACATATGGATGAAACATGGTCATTTAAGACTTTAACTCAGTGTCTTTATTCCAGGACAACTAGGGCACTTCTCTTGGACTCGTGGATTAGTGAATTCACACTTGTCGTTTCTGTGGTGACTCTCGCTATCTACCTATGGTTCGATCGTGGCTTCAAATATTGGAAGAAGAAGGGCGTACCTTTCGTGGAGCCGAACATTCCGTTCGGAAACTTCAGGAAATACATTTTGGGCCAGGAGGCCCCATGGTGTGACGACGCAACGCTTATATAAACAGTTACCAAATGCGTTTCAAGACTTGCGGCAAAGGTAAGTTAGACAGAAGGTTTTCTTACACCGTAAATTGTTCTGGTAGTGTGTAACCTGTCGTCAAGGTTTCTAGCATAAATAACATCTTTGATAAAGATTTTGTAACCTAACAGGACAAATCCATCGTGTGAAACGTATGAGATATGATAGAGGGACTGCTTTCAAAATGGTAACTTGGGCGAAAAATGTGTGTATCTGCAGATATGTAGAGATGCCTTTATATCTAGAAAGGTCAAAAAATGGTTCAAATGGCTCTGAGCACTATGGGACTTAACTTCTGAGGGCATCAGTCCCCTAGAACTTAGAACTACTTAAACCTAACTAACCTAAGGACATCACACACATCCATGCTCGTGGCAGGATTCGAACCTGTGACCGTAGCGGTCGCGCGGTTCCAGATTGTAGCGCCTACAAGGGTCACGTAAGTTCTAACTCAAAACGATGAACCAGGTTTTCGTGTTGCAGTAAGGTGAAAATTCGTGTCACAGTGCAAAGGAGCAGTAGATGAACAAATTTTTGCACAGTGTATATCAAAATCAGTCATCCGATTTTAAAGAATCATAACTATTATGTTGAGATAGGTTCGTGAACAACGTAATGTGTAGACTCTCGCGTTTGACATGGTTCCCGCTACGTAGAAGCAACGTACGGCCACTTCAGTTCTAGCAAAAACGGTATCGGGACAAAATAAAGCGCTTTGTGTTCTACGTTTTGCCCAGTACGGGTCAGTAACAACAGTTCAGCGTGACTTTCGTACCAGGTATGGTGTGGGTCCTCCTACAGCACAAAGCTTTAGACGACGGTGTGAGCATTTCCGAGAAACAGATTGCTTGTGTAAAGTCAAATTGCAGGCCGTCCCCGAGTGTGTAATACAGACGACGAACACGTCCGCCATAGTTTCACAAGAGTCTGCCGAAATCCGTTCGCCGTGCAGCTCGACAGCTCAACATACGTCTAGCGTGTGTCCAATGAATGAACTGATACATCGCATAACAGCAGCTGTGGAAGATATTCTACATGTTCATTACTTTCAGAAATATAGGCGTGCCAAATTGGATGCCTCTTTTTGATACGCCCTGTATTTTGTTCTCGATTGGCACTCTTATACTCTTTCTAAAAATACTCGGCGATTCAAATGTCCTTTACAGAATCTGTGAACAGTCAATTTTTTTATATTTTTTAAATGATTTCGGAATGTAAATAAAACTGTAGATAATGCTTGGCTTTCGGGTTGACTACCGCATTATATAACGATAGGCACAGCAACTACGACAGATAGTGGCTCAAAATACACGACTGTATCTGAGACAAACATCGAAAGATTTGGTGACTAGCGTCACATACGAAGAATTAGTAGGACACGAGTTTCCGATTTCTGTCATAAAAACTGACTGACGTCCAAAAAAAGGGAGCGCAGATAGACATTACAGCAGATTTTATAGACGAATGTTGTATAATCTCACTTTTACGTTATGGGAGATCAAGAAACTGCTGCCTCCTGAAACAAATAATCGGCGAGAAGTGTAAACAAAGTGGCATGTGTATCTCTTGCATGTGGCTCCTTTTGAGACAGCGTCAGCTGAACCTGCAGGTAAGCTATGCTGGAGCAGGAATTCCCAAACTTTTCCTCTGACGGAATACTTCGAAAATCCTGGTACACTCCCGGAAATTGAAATAAGAACACCGTGAATTCATTGTCCCAGGAAGGGGAAACTTTATTGACACATTCCTGGGGTCAGATACATCACATGATCACACTGACAGAACCACAGGCACATAGACACAGGCAACAGAGCATGCACAATGTCGGCACTAGTACAGTGTATATCCACCTTTCGCAGCAATGCAGGCTGCTATTCTCCCATGGAGACGATCGTAGAGATGCTGGATGTAGTCCTGTGGAACGGTTTGCCATGCCATTTCCACCTGGCGCCTCAGTTGGACCAGCGTTCGTGCTGGACGTGCAGACCGCGTGAGACGACGCTTCATCCAGTCCCAAACATGCTCAATGGGGGACAGATCCGGAGATCTTGCTGGCCAGGGTAGTTGACTTACACCTTCTAGAGCACGTTGGGTGGCACGGGATACATGCGGACGTGCATTGTCCTGTTGGAACAGCAAGTTCCCTTGCCGGTCTAGGAATGGTAGAACGATGGGTTCGATGACGGTTTGGATGTACCGTGCACTATTCAGTGTCCCCTCAACGATCACCAGTGGTGTACGGCCAGTGTAGGAGATCGCTCCCCACACCATGATGCCGGGTGTTGGCCCTGTGTGCCTCGGTCGTATGCAGTCCTGATTGTGGCGCTCACCTGCACGCCGCCAAACACGCATACGACCATCATTGGCACCAAGGCAGAAGCGACTCTCATCGCTGAAGACGACACGTCTCCATTCGTCCCTCCATTCACGCCTGTCGCGACACCACTGGAGGCGGGCTGCACGATGTTGGGGCGTGAGCGGAAGACGGCCTAACGGTGTGCGGGACCGTAGCCCAGCTTCATGGAGACGGTTGCGAATGGTCCTCGCCGATATCCCAGGAGCAACAGTGTCCCTAATTTGCTGGGAAGTGGCGGTGCGGTCCCCTACGGCACTGCGTAGGATCCTACGGTCTTGGCGTGCATCCGTGTGTCGCTGCGGTCCGGTCCCAGGTCGACGGGCAGGTGCACCTTCCGCCGACCACTGGCGACAACATCGATGTACTGTGGAGACCTCACGCCCCACGTGTTGAGCAATTCGGCGGTACGTCCACCCAGCCTCCCGCATGCCCACTATACGCCCTCGCTCAAAGTCCGTCAACTGCACATACGGTTCACGTCCACGCTGTCGCGGCATGCTACCAGTGTTAAAGACTGCGATGGAGCTCCGTATGCCACGGCAAACTGGCTGACACTGACGGCGGCGGTGCACAAATGCTGCGCAGCTAGCGCAATTCGACGGCCAACACCGCGGTTCCTGGTGTGTCCGCTGTGCCGTGCGTGTGATCATTGCTTGTACAGCCCTCTCGCAGTGTCCGGAGCAAGTATGGTGGGTCTGACACACCGGTGTCAATGTGTTCTTTTTTCCATTTCCAGGAGTGTATTTTGATGGAACAATTGTTTATTTCGTGGGTTATTAATTTTTTAAAATGTGAATGATTTGATTTATTCGCCAATTACTTCAGTCTTAAAACATAAAAAAATAAAATTTTAATAAAGTAATAAGTATTGACAAAAAGTAAACAAAAAGACGCTGTGTTAATAATAGTTTTTTCGCTGAGTGCTAGAGGAGAAAGGAGGCAGGGAGGGGGAGTGGGTGCGATATTATCAGCTTAATAGATTTACATTTGGTATAACAATAAAGTAACTTGCGTAAAAAGAGAGCCTTAGGTTTGAACTATGAAAACTAAAATTATGTAGAAAATTACAATTAAAATATTAAGAGTATACAGCAGTGCGGGAGGGACGTCATAACTATACCGGATTTACGTGCGGCAAAACATTATAGGACACTGTGTAAAAAGAGAGAACCTTCGGTGTAATTATGTAAACTTATCGTGAAAATATTTAGTGTGTGGAACAAAAGATGTGTAAACTGTAAAAGGTATAAAATAATGAAATTATACGTGGTCCGGGTAGCCGTGCGGTCTAGGGCGTCTTGTCGCGGTTCGCGCAGCTCCCCCTGTCGGAGGTTCGACTCCTCCCTCAAGCATGGGTGTGTGTGTTGTCCTTAGCGTAAGTTTGTTTATGTTAGATTAAGTAGTGCGTAAGCCTAGGGACAGATAACCTCAGCAGTCTGGTCGTATAGTCATTACCACAAATTTTCAATTTTTTATACACGCTCCAGTCTCGTCAACGTGATCACCGCCTGTGTTCGACGTCAACCTGCTACAATTATCCATGGACGGCAGGTAGCAGAACTAGCAGAGGAGGATAATAAGTTTTCCCGGGCCACGCGGGAAACAATGCAATCGTTGTAATGCGGAAACGAAACGCTTTGTCCGACTCGCAAAAGGCCATGTAAGTCATGCTCAAAAGCATACGATCGACCTGAAATTGCATTTCGCCTGATTCGCATGCAACCCGCATAACGCGCGCAAATCCTCTAATCGCTCCTCGGTACAGTCGTTTGACTATTGAAAATGGGTCCAACATGTCACCACTAGAAAACCCTGCTCTGTATCGCAATAACTCAAGATGTAAAGTAATACCACGACACTACAAATATCAGGTAGCACCTTATCACAGGTTAGACTGTCCTTAAGGATTGTAAGCTCACATTTATTACATAAATGACATACCCGAAATGTTACCACATTTATTATTACGCCAGATAGGCAATGCACGTAGTAAATTCGTCGTATTTATGATTTCCTCTTCAAAGTAACATTCCGTACTTATTATTTAACAAAAAATGACATAAAAATTTAGGTTTTTCACGAGCAGCTAGTTGGGGATATGAATGAACTTAAACTGACACGACCGTCTCGTTCTGCATATGTATTCAAACCCAGGTCACGCAGACTAAGCAAAGATTTCATGAAGGAAACTAACAGTCATTCCAGACTAGGCGTACAGAGCGTGATATACCTCGATTTTAGGCAGTATCAGTTACCAAATATCAACTTTAAATTATATAACTAAACATCCTACCCAGCATCAATCGTCCCTGTTAACGAACTACCAGAGATATTAAATATTACTTCTTCACAAGTAACTTACTTGAAATGCCGTGAGGTAAAGCTTTGTGTTGGACAGGGATTCGAACCCAGCACGTAATCCGACTGGTATCGAAGCACATTCAACTGTGACATTTCGGATTTTCTAGGCAGTAGG
The DNA here is from genome assembly GCF_021461395.2 of Schistocerca americana. Classification (NCBI taxonomy): domain Eukaryota; kingdom Metazoa; phylum Arthropoda; class Insecta; order Orthoptera; family Acrididae; genus Schistocerca; species Schistocerca americana. The sequence continues at coordinate 232,073,739 of NC_060123.1, forward strand.
TAGATGTTTTAACTGAAATGACGAGACGACACATTAATTTTTTCCTTTCCAGGAAACATCTATTGCTGTTATATTCTAGAGAAAACGAACGTTAAATATGGCTTGGTTACACCAGCAGCGACATGTGAGCATATTTGAACCAGAAAAAATGTGACTAAGAGTTCAGTGCTGACTGGGAATCGAACCCCACACATATCGTTGTTGACTTCATACAAAGAGACGTCAGCTACCGAATTTTTCTCCACCAGTAGCGTGGCCGAGCGGTTCTAGGCGCTTCAGTCTGGAACCGCGCGACCGCTGCGGTCGCAGGTTCGAATCGTGCCTCGGGCATGGATGTGTGTGATGTCCTTAGGTTAGTTAGGTTTAAGTAGTTCTAAGTTCTACGGGTCTGATGACCTCAGATGTTAAGTCCCATAGTGCTCAGAGCCATTTGAACCAATCCACCAGTAGCTCCGAGTAACATCCTTGAACTTACAGTGATCTCGCAAATAGTTCTGTGTCTCGCTGGGAGTCAAAAACGTCAGATATCATTAGTGTTGACAACGAATGAAAATACATTAAATATCAAAATTATTATCCACCAGCAGATAGGTGTTCTCATGCTAGAGCTTGATAATATATAATGAAAACTTTAGTGCCGGGCCAGAATTCGAACCCATTCACGCGCAATATGTGGACTTGTTGAGGAATGTGCAGTTTTGAACAAACAACAAATTGTAGTCGAGCTGTATTGTCAGGAAGGGATCAAATTCCGCGTTTAGGGTGATCTGAGTTGCATTCCCAGATCAGAACCAATTTCATCGACATACAGAAACTCAAATAAAAGGTAGAATAAGTGTCCTGTGACACTACGTAGCGTTTGTTCCGTCACTAGAAATAAATAACCAGTAGAAGAAAGGTTACTGGTGACAGAGTTTCTACATGTCGGCACTCCTGACTTTATTGCGGTTCAAATTAACGTCTACTTGGTAGAGAATGAATATCATGTTTAATGTGATTTTCAGACCACAATTCCATTATACGTTCTTCACTTGGCCAGAAGAGAACAGAATCTGTTTCTCCCTATCAAAAATCATCAGCAGAAGTTGGAATCAAACCCAAACCATAATTATTTGAACCCATCAGAAATCCAACAGACCACCAAATCCTGTCCTATCAGACTCATTCTTCTATCATAACACCTTTGCGCCACACTGGATGAGAATTCTGACACACAAGCTCCCTGTAGTGGTTTGCAGCATGTTCAGTACATTCATTCACTTGGTTACACAAATCACCATGAACTAGCTGCCTCGGCTACCCAGTGCATACATTCGACTCTACTTTGTAATCACTGAAATAAAATCATGTAACTCCCACCTATACAGAACTGCCAACAGTGTAGGATGCAGAAATTTAAACAGGAAGTATTCCTTTCCACTTGAGCTACTCTATAGCGTTACCTGTTTGTTGAAAACGGCGTGCAGTGCAAAAGGAGAAAGCTGTAACTGCCTGTATCTCAGAAGTCTGGATCCGGTCATATGCATTATCTCGCAGCACTGTGGAATGCGAAAGTTCTGGAGGCATTGTTGATGACTTCTGGAGGTGTTGTATCCATGTGTTAGCTAGTAGCGTAATGGTAAGCATCGCCCACCGTGGGTAAGACGTCGCGAGTTTGAGTACATTCACTGCTACATTTTTGAAAACGCAATTCTGCTGCCTGATGAAGATATCAATATAATGGAACTTTGAACATAATCCCTTCACTTCTCAACCCAAAACAGTCGCATGTGGAAAAAGGGCTAACTACTGCGACATTTTGTTCTTTTCAGGTTTACTATACGGCCAGCCAGCAGATGCATCTCGAAACTCTTGTATTATGTATGGGTAGAGCACATCGTGCCAAAATACATCAGTAAAATATTTTCTACATTACCTGTCGTGTGGTAGTGGCATTTATTCTTCCTCAAACCTTGTTTGACAGCTTTAACTCAGAATAAGTTTTCTGTATGCATTTAATCAATAAACAGCATGTGCATTGTCAGACTGTTATAGATAAAATCAGAGAATTCGCATATATATATATATATATATATATATATATATATATAATTTCTCTCTCATGTTTACTATGTTTACTATTGTTTCTACAACACTAAAAGAAACCTTAAGAAAATTGTGCACTGTATTATAAGAAATGGAATAAGACTACCCACGTTAAGCTTACGACGAAAGTCTGTTTTAATAAAACTGATTATCTGTACACAAGCATGCCTCTATCGGCACGGATTAGTAAAATACCACTCACTTGCCGGCGTGAGTGGCCGTGCGGTTGTAGGCGCTACAGTCTGGAGCCGAGCGACCGCTATGGTCGCAGGTTCGAATCCTGCCTCGGGCATGGATGTGTGTGATATCCTTAGGTTAGTTAGGTTTAATTAGTTCTAAGTTATAGGCGACTGATGACCTCAGAAGTTAAGTCCCATAGTGTTCAGAGCCACTTGAACCATTTTACTACTCACTTAGATTTCGATTGGGTCTGTATTTAATTGGTATGCTGTGTCATACTCAAGAGGTATGCAAATGTGGCATTTGATAAATAAAGTTATGTATTTCTAGAAATCCAAAATTTGCTTGTCAGCATCGGAAAGAGGCGTTATCTGTTGTGCAGTATTGTAAGTTTTTCACCAATACACTCTGAGCCGAAAGATTTTTCTTGCGATTTCCTAATCAATGTTTGATCTGACTGCTTATAGCTCTTTGACAGAAGGGATTAAAAAGTTACAGTTAGCGAGACTAGAACAGCGAACCATAAGAAATGGTTTTTCACAGGTCAAAAGTTACCACAGAGCTAGCGAATAAGTATGTGCCTTGGCTTCCTCTTACGAGTCCAATGGTAGTTAGAAATCGTAAACCGAAATTTAAAGGACGAGATTAGTTGCGACTCTCCTGGGTTGAAAACCGTAAATTTATAACCTTTTGTTACACCTCAAGCCATAATAACTCAGATTATTCAATGGAAATGACAGGAAAAATCAAGTGAACTTGGGGGCTTAATTCCGTGCACACCAGGAAGTAAGTCGTCGATCACAGAGTTGCCCAACATACCTTGCCTTGTTGCCAAATCTCAGTCACAGTACCAGCAGGAAGAAGACGAACCGATGTGATCCTACAGCGGGCTGGGAAGTGACCATAGCTGACATCTCAAAGACGCGGCTGCGTGGAATACGTAATGCGTCTGATTCGCATTTCTGTAACTAGGTTTAGGGACTGGAGCGTAGTTGCTAATAATACTCACAACTGACTGCCAACTAAGCATCATAAATCAGTACCACTCATAGTTGTTCCTTTCATAAGTGTACTCAAAACTAAGAAATTCATTCACGAACGTTTTCGTGCCTCGCCGATAGTCGAGCACAACAAAAAAGTAAAGTAAAAAATAATGTGTGTGAGTATGTGAGTGTGTGTGTGTGTGTGTGAGAGAGAGAGAGAGAGATAAAAATAAAAAAGAATGAGAGAGAGTAAAAATTTGTTGCAAAGAAATTGAATCATGGTATGTAAAGTGATCTTTCATTAATGTGACACATTCCACATCATTACGAAATTTCGCATTCATGATCTGTGGCACAAGTATTAAGCTAGTCAAATCTAATGTAATCTAATCATATCATATTGCTGACTAGCGACGAAGAGTCATGAATTACCGAAATTTTCGCCAATATCAGTAACCAAATCTAAATTTGAAAATAAAAGACGTCAGTTTTTGTAATAAACCGGGACTCCTATGAAGACCCTTTCGTCCCTATTTACTAACCACGAAAGATGTCTGATATACCTCCATTCGGAACTAACGAACTGTGCATCCATTTAAAGATGAAAAAAAGAAAAAGGTTCAAATGGCTCTGAGCACTATGGGACTTAACTTCTGAGGTCATCAGTACCCTAGAACTTAGAACTACTTAAACCTAACTAACCTAAGGACACCACACACATCCATGCCCGAGGCAGGATTCGAACCTGCGACCGTAGCGGTTCATCATAGGTTTAAGAGTAGTCGAATTATAGCTGATAAGGAAAAGCTGAACGAAGCGAAAAAGAGCGTAAAGAGAGCAATGAGAGAAGCATTCAACGAATTCGAACATAAAACATTGGCAAACAATCTAAACAAGAACCCTAAAAAGTTTTGGTCATATGTAAAATCGGTAAGCGGATCTAAATCCCCTATTCAGTCACTCGTTGACCACGATGGCACCGAAACAGAGGACGACCGAAGAAAGGCAGAAATACTGAATTCAGTGTTCCGAAACTGTTTCACTGCGGAAAATCGTAACACGGTCCCTGACTTCAGCCGTCGCACGGACGCCAAAATGGAAAATATTGAAATAAACGATATCGGAATTGAAAAACAACTGCTATCACTTAGTAGCGGAAAAGCATCCGGACCAGACGAGATACCCTTAAGATTCTACAGTGATTATGCTAAAGAACTTGCCCCCTTTCTATCAGCAATTTATCGTAGATCGCTGGAAGAACGTAAAGTACCTAGCGACTGGAAGAAAGCGCAGGTCGTTCCCATTTTCAAGAAGGGTCATAAATCAGATGCGAATAATTATAGGCCTATTTCGCTTACGTCAATCTGTTGTAGAATAATGGAACATGTTTTGTGTTCTCGTATTATGACGTTCTTAGATAATACAAATCTCCTTCATCATAACCAACATGGATTCCGCAAACAGAGATCATGTGAAACTCAGCTCGCCCTATTTGCCCAAGAAATTCACAGTGCCGTAGACACTGGCGAGCAGATTGATGCCGTATTCCTGGACTTCAGGAAGGCATTTGATACGGTTCCGCACTTACGTTTAGTGAAAAAAATACGAGCTTACGGAATATCGGACCAGGTTTGTGATTGGATTCAGGATTTCCTAGAAGAAAGAACACAACATGTCATTCTTAACGGTTCAAAATCTGCAGATGTAGAGGTAATTTCGGGAGTACCGCAGGGAAGCGTGATAGGACCTTTATTGTTTACAATATACATAAATGACTTAGTTGACAACATCGGTAGCTCCGTGAGGCTATTTGCAGATGACACGGTTGTCTACAAGAAAGTAGCAACATCAGAAGACTCGTACGTACTCCAGGAGGACCTGCAGAGGATTAATGCATGGTGCGACAGCTGGCAGCTTTCCCTAAACGTAGATAAATGTAATATAATGCGCATACATAGGGGCAGAAATCCATTCCAGTACGATTATGCCATAGGTGGTAAATCATTGGAAGCGGTAACGACCGTAAAATACTTAGGAGTTACTATCCGGAGCGATCTGAAGTGGAATGATCACATAAAACAAATAGTGGGAAAAGCAGGCGCCAGGTTGAGATTCATAGGAAGAATTCTAAGAAACTGTGACTAATCGACGAAAGAAGTAGCTTACAAAACGCTTGTTCGTCCGATTCTTGAGTATTGCTCATCAGTATGGGACCCTTACCAGGTTGGATTAATAGAAGAGATAGACATGATCCAGCGAAAAGCAGCGCGATTCGTCATGGGGACATTTAGTCAGCGCGAGAGCGTTACGGAGATGCTGAACAAGCTCCAGTGGCGGACACTTCAAGAAAGGCGTTACGCAATACGGAGAGGTTTATTATCGAAATTACGAGAGAGCACATTCCGGGAAGAGATGGGCAACATATTACTACCGCCCACATATATCTCGCGTAATGATCACAACGAAAAGATCCGAGAAATTAGAGCAAATACGGAGACTTACAAGCAGTCGTTCTTCCCACGCACAATTCGTGAATGGAACAGGGAAGGGGGGATCAGATAGTGGTACAATAAGTACCCTCCGCCACACACCGTAAGGTGGCTCGCGGAGTATAGATGTAGATGTAGATGTAGCGCCTGGAACCGCTCGGCCACTCCGGCCGGCTTTAAAGATGAAGTGCGTGATGTGAAGTTCTGTGAGGGAGATACGAACCCAACACATAATATGATTGTTAACTGAGTACAATCAAATGTTATGATCGGTTTTTATTACCAGCTGCTAGGTGTTTGAATCTAAAATAAAATACAAATTTTTGTGCCTGAGAGACAATCGGACCGCACACCTACCGTCCTTCTTTATCATTCCTGAACATAGCTTAAGTATCAATTGCTTACTCACCAACAGTAGGATTTGTCCGTGTCTGACCAGAAATAACAACACCTCTTGAGCTTGTTGGCAACACATGAACAGATGTTAAAAATGCATGTTAATTTTCGTTAGCACTCCGGTGTGCATGTGATAGGGCTTGAAATTAAATTATGAATATTTTTGTACTGGATCAGGATTCGGACCCACATACTTACCATTGGAGGAGACCTAGAGAAGAAAATTCTTGGGAAGAGGAACAAAGTGTTTGAACCATACTGTTCCGAGAGATTCAGATCCTCGAAAAGGAGATACGAATTCGAATTACATTGCAGCACCAAATTTTTCAACGTCTCTAATTCAATTAAGTAAAAGTAAAATAAGAGCTCTGTTCCTTTAAATGTCTATCCGTTCATCAAATAAAATAAAATTTTCTAATGTAAATAAGTTTACTGGTGAGAGCATTTCTCTTTACCATGAATTCCGCTTACGTAGTCTCCCAACGTAAACCGGCTCTGCCCAGTTGGTAATGAAGGAACGTGATGTTTAATGCGGATTCTGGACTATAACGGCTTTCTCTTGAGGTTACCAGAGGTAAAATAAATCTGTTTGTGCTTCTTAAAAGTAAATGCCTGAACCCACGCATTGCGCCTGTGATAGTTCGTTCCACCAGTCCATTGTGGCCACATTTCCCAGCCCCAGGAGTGAGCCGTAGCGGATGATGTGCTTAGCTTACAAAGTTAGTCACGGTGGAAAAAATGCAAGTCTATTAAATGGTTTAGTAGAAGCAAGATTCTGACGCGGAGTTTATGCTATTCCCATGTCAGCAGGAGGTAAACACTCTTCTAGGGATCATAGCCTCGATGTGAGGCCATTTTGAAATTTTCACTAATTCAGCAAATTTCTAAGTTCGAGAAAATCCACTGCGAAGTGTGAAGTTACCGGGTAATTCGATTATTAGCGTCATTATTACTATAATTTTCTTCATACCGCTGCTGGAAGACATGTGTTGAAGATCATTTAATGTCTTTTGTCACTATAGAAGTAGTTGCCCAAGAACAGGTTCTTTCCCTGTCTACGCCGGCCGCGGTGGTCTCGCGGTTCTAGGCGCGCAGTCCGGAACCGTGCGACCGCTACGGTCGCAGGTTCGAATCCTGCCTCGGGCATGGATGTGTGTGATGTCCTTAGGTTAGTTAGGTTTAAGTAGTTCTAAGTTCTAGGGGACTGATAACCACAGCAGTTGAGTCCCATAGTGCTCAGAGCCATCCACTTTCCCTGTCTACGGAATCCATATGATTTGGTCGACGTGACCTGTTTCAAGTTTTGAATGACGGAGATTGTTTTATAAAATCAATTGTTTTCCTTTGCAATAAACAGAAACATTTTCATTCTAAGCTATCCAGGTTCAAAATTTTCGCAATATTGGTTCAAATTTAGTATTCGGTTCTATAATATAGGAAAGTATTTCACAGTTGTAAAACCCACATTCGATTCATTGACCTTAAACTTAGTCGCTGACCATAAATTCTAGCTCAGAGTGACACCAGTTTAAGTGACCTAATGTAGCGTAAACTGTTTGCCAGAGCTTTTTCTCGCGGGAAAATATGCAATTCACTCATTGGCCTCCATAAGTACACTCTAACAGTAAGTACTGTGTGTATGCAATGCATAGGAATTGTAGAATTTTGTGGTGCTGTCTCTTCCTTTTCTGTATACAATATGCCTGACCTAAACGGGCCCTTTATCATTACAGGCCCTTGGCAGTGCAACATCATACTGATAACAGTAATGTGCTTTTACTGACAACCTGACTGTTCGTTTTACCCGATTTTGTAATCATTTAAATAAAACAACGTGACCTTCCAGTGGGTGACATTTCGTCCCCCTTTTCCTTCTGTGAAATATGTCAGTAAGCTTTTTGCTTCCAACCAGCGAGATGCAGCAGAGTACGGCCGATAAACGATCCACTAACCACGATTTAGTGCCGTCAAGACAATTTCTTTAAACATTGTGGTAGCTGAAGGAATGTAGTTTCTTCTTAAATCATCTTATGCAGCAACGTTCAAAGATATTTCAAATAGGAAAAGCTCTTTATCCAGGTACGACGGTTGTCAAACAAAATTCCCACAGTCTGTGTCAGGTTGATCTTTTCGTCTGATAGCACTGTTTAGCTATTTTGTCTAAGAGGTATGACAAGTAGTGTTCCTGTAGCTGTGGGAATCATTGGTTGAAAACGAGTTTAACACCAATGGATACAGCACTGCTAAATATTCAAAATGATTATCAACCTAAGTTTTGAGTTCATCCAGAAACTGAGGCTTATTTATAACATTGAAGCTAGACTGTGTATCCTTGTCTTCCTTGAGTGGGCATTGGAAGGCGTTTACACACACGTATACAATACTATGAATACTTCGAACGCATACAGCCAATCTTTTAAGACACTGGTTTCAGATGAAAGGAAACATTGCGCTGTTGGACTGGCCTCCAAAAGCTGCTGACCTCAATCCCATAGAGCACGTGTGGGCAGAGATGGAAAAAATTATTAGGAGCAAAAGACCTGCACCAATATCCAAGGCAGCGTTGTCGGAAGCAGTTCACGCTACGTGGGAAGAGATGTCACAGAGTGACAGATTCATCAGAAAGCTTGTTGCTTCTGTTCCCCGGCGATTAAATTCAGTTGTAGAAGACGACGGGAACTGGACGCGGTACTGAGCCTACTGTGTTAATAGGAAGAAGACTTTTCTTAAAGCACATATTGTTTCAGTTCAGTTCTCTTTACTTTGGTGCAGGGACACGCAAGTGACAACGCAGGCACAAACGAGAGATCCGTAATTTGAATGTCAAACAGAAGGCACAGTGGTGGCTACATGGTGGCATAGGGGTGAAGAACAAGAATACAAACACAAATGTCTTGGGTTCGATCCCTTGTCAATTCAACGATTTTTATGCGCAATTTTACCCTTATTTCCCCTCGAGCAGTGTTTGTCGATGTGAAAAATTCCGAGTTGCACTGTGGTCCGAAAGCCACTTTAAACTGTAGGTTACCCTATTAACTGCCTAGGTTAGTCAACTGAAAGGTCGGAGGAAAGCGACGGCATACCACCTCGAACAAGACCGTACCTAGTAAGGCACTGTGGTGTTCAAACCAATCTTCCGACTGATGACAAAGTTAATGATCTTCGGGTTATTAACATTTTTGTGTTTTCATGCTGTAGCTTTGATACCAGTAAACGTAAGTAACCGGACGAGCACTGTTACCGTTCGAGTTGTCAAGGTGGTAGACGGAGATGCTGTCGAACCCAGTAACAATTTTTGTCATGCCTATGTTTCAGTCGAATACCTCTCTGTGCCTTATCAGAGTAGGCTACTTGAAGGCAGCGACACACTGTAGATCCACCCAAAACGCATTGTTCTTGTTAGAATTTGTTGTAATTAAATTTCAATTAGTAACAATCTACCATTAAGATTTTCAGCAAGGGTTAATGTAATATCATTAAGTCACAGAGGCATGTTGTTCGTTTGGTATGGCGGCTGGGTAGCTCAGCGTGTTCGGTCAGAGAGCTGGTTGGCCTCTGCAATAAAAAACTGAGTGGAAGGATCAACCACCGAACTTGAACAGGATGTCTTGCGACGTTCGCAACGACCAAAACACAACGATCAAAAAAAAAAAAATGTGTAGTGAGTAGCGTCACTGACCAATATAGAGTTGTTTGGTGAGGCGGTGGTTCCCGTCATATCACTTCCAAAAATTTTTTTTCTAACATTCGCGTTTTTAGTAGTTTTTGATACTTTATTATTAGTTTAATATAAGTATATGTAAAAATATTTGATGTTATGTAAATATAAGTTCACCTTTTTGAGGGTGACTTCGTTCGATTGGCTTAATCTACAGGACAGCTTGCGCTACTTGTATAAAGATATTTTGCTCCTTCTTCTTTTATGATTCGTAATTCACATGTTGAAAAGATTCTGCTACTGGGTAGGAACAGTGATCAAGTAAGACTGACCTTGGGGTTTTACTGAAATGTGGGAATGAAGAAATAATGTTTATCTTATGCGGAGAAGTATTCCAAATTTGTACCGCACTGTTTGTAACGGAACTTCTATAAGTCTGTGTCCTTATTGATTGGACGTGGTACTTTCTTTTTCGTGGGCGATGGTGGAAATGTGCGTTTTAATAGAGCTAACGTGGGAATTTTACGCGCACCCGTTGAGTAAACAGTGTGATTTACGAACTAGAAACATCCCTCAACTGCCGCTGGAGTGCGTTGCGACCGCGTATACCACGTTGGGACCCACGTACCGTATGCACAAGTGGCATCGTTCCTGAGCATTCAGCAGCACGTTGAACTTGGCACGCTCAACGTTAACGTTCGACAGCATGGTCCGTGTGCCGACGGCTTAAGGCCCTCGTGCTGTGACGGCTCGTTTCACGCCCCGCCAAACAGGCGGCGGACTGGTGACGTAGCGGGCAGTAACCCACTGCCCCGTCTTGGCGGTCGCGGCTGCTCCTCTGAGTCGGCGTTGGCCCGCTATAGTGGCAGCTCCAGGATTGAGGAGCCTCAGGGCGTGCTGCACCGTCAAGACGCGACCTGCGGTACTCAATCAGCATCCCACATGGTGGCCAGGAAACACCGACCCCATGAAGTGAAACTGATGCTAACAGCAGTGATTTTAGTATATTTGGCTTGGCTATATGCAGAGGTATAATCGTCCACAAAGCAATGGTTGGCCTGAAATACGCCATTTGGTGCATAACTTAAACACTTTGATGGTCGCCAGTGTGGAAAGGCTTGTGATACCTTGCCGCTTGAGTACAGCTGCGTTAACTAATTCCACACCATACCAGGCATACAATCCTCGCCACATTTTGACAGCCATGTTACGAGACAATTGAGTAACGATGAGGAAACTATTGAGAAAGCAATTATGGAGATCGATTGCTGTTCTTTTCTCCATTGTATGCATTTAAAAATCACTGCACACAACGGGACTGTATGGATTCCAATCTAATTAAGCTATGTTACAATTCGCAAAGCGCCACACCCCGCTAACTTGCAACTACTGCTGCTGCAATCCTCGTTCTAACTCTGAGATTTAATGACGAAATGTTGTTGGTGGGCAACAGTACCTTGGAGCACGCATTTCAAAGAAAATATCATCACATTCAGAAATAATTTTTGCTTTGCTAATTACCACAATGGAAGTACAAGAACTGTCAAAAAGATTGTGAGATATTCCAGAAATATTTAGGTTATCTTTTTAGTACATTTACAGTTAAAACATTTTTCTTTGACTTCTTCCTCAAATGAGTGTAATCATTTCCTACTTGTAACCTACACATGATTTAAGTTTGCTTGATGTTTGGTAACTGTTGCGTTCATATTGCATTTGTTGAAAAGTTCTTAAATATTCAGTAGTTTATTCATTTCATATTGTTTAAGTAGTTATAAATTTAATAGCAGGACATCTTTACAGATTGAGGTATGTGAACTTTAATTACAATATTACCTTCATTACTCCTCACTTTTACAAAATCAAAACAAACTTCCTTTCGTCAAAACACAGGTTCTCTACGAGAAAAGGCACCTACAGAAGGCGTTCGAAAACTGCTTTGTTACATCTTGACGACTTACAGACTTTGTGATTTTTTTAACTGGGAAATTCTTTCCTATTACATCGTTTGACCACGAATTCGGCGATCAGAGACTGAAATCAGTCACCCTTCAAGTATCTAGCAGTCTCTGTCCAGATATATTTAGGGTCGAATAAACATAAATCCAACCGTGTGGAACGCAGAAACGACGCTCAGATTTGTTGTAATGATCCTCAGGAAGTGTGATTCACGCATCAAAGACGTGACTTACAAACTCTTGATTGACAATTGCCTAAGTTAGAGTGATGAAGAAGATAGGAAATATTGAAAGAAAAACGTCACGATCTGTTACATGGTTGTTCCGTGTGAGAGCATCACGGAAATCCTTAACGAATTGTAGATAGAGACGCTGCAGCAAGCAAGATTTGAAGGTGGCGGGGAATGATTACGCACAAAACATGAAGAGGTGATGTCCCAAAGAGAGCGAGAAACTTTTGTTTCCTCCGACATATATCTCGACCACTGACCACGAAATCAAAGCAAGCGAAATTCCAGATCAAATGGAAGTTTTCAGACAGTCTTTGTTCCTTCATATCACTTGCGAATGGTACAGGAGAGCCGGGAAATGAGACTGAAAGACTGCGTACCTTGCTTGACACACAGTACGGTGACATGAGTTTACAAATGTAGCCTACATGCAGAGGACAGCTCTCCACCTTCACTTTGGCTCTGTGAGTCTGCGTATACGTACACGCACAGACCTGACCACATGGCAGCTGCAGGATATTTGCTGTGCTCAGAACGCAGCCCACGGATGCGTCCCCCTGAACGAGGGTACCGAGCCATCAACAGATTTCTTCCGCACAGAGGATCAAAGCGTCCAGCAGAGCGGCGCAGCGCGAGCTGAGCCGACGCCGCTTGATGTCAGCCGTGCCCCACTGACAAACTCAGTCCGGTGTCTGCCCGCCTCTCATTTCCCTCTCAACATCCAGTCCTCAACTGCAGCATACTCTGACGTTTTTTAAAGAGGCGACGTTCATGAAAAACACACATTATTTAAAAGATGTACCAAATCCACAACTTCCAAGGTAAGGCAACGAAATTTTTTACCGTACTCTCCATAAAATTACTATTTACTATTAAGTTCCTGGGATTGTACACAATTACCTTCTTTATGGCATTTAAAAATTTTATTTAATAAAAAATAATACATTTACATTTTTCTCAAACACTATTCAGGAGATTTCTACAAAATTTTACCTATTGTAAGCTTCTCTCGTGAGGTTTTTTGAATATATCGTATAAAAGAATATTAATAATTTTTAATTATGGTTCTGTAATTATAATATAAAATTCAGCAAAATTCCACCGCCTTTGTTCCGTATCTCAGCTTATACTCAGAATTTTAAAATTTACTGTTGAGACAGCAACTATTGGCTTTATAGAAATAAGTGCACAAACTTCCATAGTTCTAGCCTTCATAGATTCTGAGAAAAATGTGCACAAACTTTACAAAAATGTAATTTTCAGGAAATGCAATTTAACGTTAACTGTAACGTTTTTTCTTATCACCTCCTCATAAGGCTCCAAATTTGTACTCAAAGGTACTTTTTCTGTTTTACTGTTTTCTACCTTCTTTCCTGTACCGTGTCTTCAACCGACTTTCCAGATGAAGTGAGGCCCTGTGAATCTACTTCTCTCAAGATGTCTTGAGTTGAATTTGCTGTCTCAAAGCCCACTCTGTCTGATACCTTCTTCCTCCTCATATTTACGTCATTAAATACAAAACCTGGTTCATACGTGGCAACTCTGACAACTGAAGCAGATGAAAATGTGGTATTACTACACCGTTTCCATATGAATGAAATTAGAAACTCATTTAGATTCTGGGTTTTGCCATGAACACACTGTTTTACAAGTTCATTATCAGCCAGAAACCATTAAGTGGACATCAACGATGCAGTCTCTCAGATTCTTCTTGTGAATATAGAGTTTTATACTCCTCTGAGCCCATTGATATTTACACCAGCTAATGGGGCACAGATGAATGGGATCTCAACTATTTACAAAATGTGGAAAGATGTAGGCCATGAGACCAATCTATCATTTGCTAAAGGGGCCTAGAAAGGCATCTAAACACCACAATGAAGTTCTTTAGTGTTAATTCACCATGAGCATACCCCCTTGTCTCGGAAGCTAGCACTTTGCACATGAAGTTACACTATAGCTCGCGTCAGGTAAGACGACGTTTCCGCGTACAGAGCCGGAGCAATGAAGGGTTGAGAACTGCACATGCGCGAGAGCAGAGAGCGGTCAAAGTCTACGTTGCCGAACTCCGTTGCGCGGACAGCAGTCAGGTTCATTTGCGTACGGTATATCGTAAAATACGTTCAAATCTATGCGGGAATGGTAAATAATAAAACCAATTTCGATCAGTGGTCGTGAGAGAAATATTAACTCATGTCCTGACGACGTTGCGTCCACTGCTCCAAAGATTTAACTCTGCGTGACGTCGGCAGGTGACAACAGCCGACACAGCTTTGTGGAGACGTGAAGGAAAATTTTTCGAAAAATGACAATTATCTTACAAGATCACTGAAACTGTTTGCAGTAATTACCATTTTTTCTATTTGAATTGTATTATAAGTAAAAATTTTATATACCACAAAATTAACTTCAAGCACAAATCGAAATCATTATGTTTGCTTGACAACTGCTTCTACTCAATAGAATTTTTAAAATGTGTATAAGATGCGTGTGTTGATGTGTTTGACTGAAGCCGGCCGGGGTGGCCGAGCGGTTCTAAGCGCTACAGTCTGAAACCGCGCGACCGCTACGGTCGCAGGTTCGAATCCTGCCTCGGGCATGTATGTGTGATGTCTTTAGATTAGTTAGATTTAAGTAGTTGGGGACTGATGACCTCAGAAGTTAAGTCCCATAGTGCTCAGAGCCATTTGAACCATTTGTTTGACTCAGTTAAGCGTAATCACTGCGCGTAAAAAAGAATCAGTGGTAGTAAAGACTAATGAAAAGACTATCATAAAAATAGTAAGTTGTCATATAATGGGGAGTCCCGAAATCCTGTTACCAAAAACTGGTTTCGATATTTGGTACCGACGTAAGTCCACGAGCGTAATCGTTGTCGTGAATCGTCTAGTGATCTTCATCCCATTATATTATTTTTGGCACCTTTCATTACTTTTGGGTAAACCTTTTTATCCCACACTAAAAGAAATATACTTATCATAGATGTTCCTTCTGTAAGCATTCCAGAGTAGCTTATGTATCGCCGATATCTGCCTCTTCATACGAACACCCGACGTCCTGTTGAGTTGGACTGCATCTGGTCCCTTAGCTAATTCTTCCACTACGCCCAACTGCCGGCCATACAGGCCAAACAAGCCAGAAGTGGCACTTGCCACGATAACATGCGAGGTATGTGTATAGACAATGTTGGGAAAAATTAATACACTCTATTACAGTTTTCCAATCCACTCAACATTTATTGTTGCAACAGTGTATATGGAGTATATAGAATGATTTCACGAACGCTTCTGAAGTACCAGGTATCGAAAGGTGCTGAAACACACATATTAGTACGTGGTGTAGTCTCCACGGGCAGCAATGCAGGCGCTGTCTTTGGCATCCAGGCCATTGTAAGGATGACGTTGTCTGTCCTGGGATGCATTACTCCACACCTGCTCGACGTGTTGACGTTGTTCTGTCAGGGTTGTTGGTTGACGAATCGAACAAATCACTTCTCGTCCCATCATACTCCACACGAGCTCGATTGGAGACAAGTTCGAAGATCATGGTAGCCAGAAAAGTTGATGCACGTCTTGCCGAGCACGTTGAGTTTCACGGTCAATATTTCGGTGAGCATTACTCTCTTGGAAAAAGGCATCACCTTCCTGCTGCAAGAGCAGCAAAAGAACGGATATAACAACATTTTTCATGTATCGAGCGCTAGTTAGCGTAACGTCCAGAGATACCAAAGGTGAACGAGATTTGTAGCTTATCGCCCCGAAATCCTAAGTCCTCGGGTGGGGCCAGTGTGTTTAGGATGAATGCACTCTACGAAACAGCGCTCACCAAGTCTGTGTAGTGCTTGCGAAAGACCTTCACATTCGTGCAGGTAGAATCTCCTTTCATCACTGAAGACCACGGCGCACCATTACACTTTCCAAGTGATCCTCTGACGGCACCAGTCAAGCCGTGCGCGTTGATGCTGTGGGGTGAGCAGATCACGGGCTAGAGGGGTGCGTGCCCGTATGTCCACTGCTAATAACCGGGTCGCAGCAGTTCGTGTTGATGGGCCCAGAAGCCCTCTTATCTGTGCTGCGGTAGTTGTACAGTCTGCCACAGCTGCCTCCACAGTGCGACGATCCTGACGGAAGCCTGTGCTGCGTGGACGCCCAGAACTTCGTCTGTGGGTGTTCACGTGACCACTGACACTAGCACTGTTGCACAGCTGACGCAGCGCGTCCAACTTGTGTGGCAGTTCTCCGAAAGGACCATTCTGCTGCTCGAAAGGCCACAATTTCACCCCTTTCATATTCGCTCAGTTGGCTGTAGGGAGCACGAGTGCATCTCTATGGCATGGTTGCCTGTATGCTTCATACGTCCACATTGAGCCTTCTGGCTGTGAGCATTCCCTGTTAAAGGATAGACAAAGATAACGCTCTGTCAGCTATGCCACTATGCTGTCTGTTCGCGGACGACGCTGAAATCATTAGCAGCACATCTAATGTTCCTTAGATGACATATGACATATGCCGTTGTTGTTGTTGTTGTTGTGGTCTTCAGTCCAGAGACTGGTTTGATGCAGCACTACATGTTACTCTGTCCTGTGCAAGCTACTTTATCTCCCAGTACCTACTGCAACATACATCCTCCTTCTGAATCTGCTTAGTGTATTCATCTCTTTGTCTCCCTCTGCGATTTTTACCCTTCACAACGCCTTCCAATACGAAATTGATGACCCCTTGATGGATCAGAACATGTCCTACAAACCGATCCCTTCTTCGAATCAAGTTGTGTCACAAATTTCTCTTCTCCCCAATTCTGTTGAGTACCTCCTCAGGCCGTGGTCTAGGGGTAGCGTCTTTAATTCATAATCAAAACGTCTCCGGTCCCGGGTTCGATCCCCGCCACTGCCTAAATTTTGATAAATAATCAGCATTGGCGGCCGAAGACTTCCGGCATAAGAAGTCAGCCTCATTCTGCCAACGGCCTTGTCAAAGAGGGCGGAGGAGCGGATAGAGTTCAGGGCACTCTCTTGTCCTAGGGGTGGGAAATTGCCCCTAAAGGCGGAAGAGTCAGCAATGATCAACGACATGAGGATGCAGAAGGCAATGGAAACCACTGCATTAAAGACACGTAACTTGTATCCACAGGACATGTGGCCTGTAATTGAAGAAGTATCATGATGATCTCTCCATTGGCAAAAGATTCCGGAATAGTCCCCCATTCGGATCTCCGGGAGGGGATTGCCAAAGGGGAGGTTACCATGAGAAAAAGATTGAATAATCAACGAAAGGATAACGTTCTACGAGTCGGGGCGTGGAATGTCAGAAGCTTGAACGCGGTAGGGAAACTAGAAAATCTGAAAAGGGAAATGCAAAGGCTCAATCTAGATATAGTAGGGCTCAGTGAAGTGAAGTGGAAGGAAGACAAGGATTTCTGGTCAGATGAGTATCGGGTAATATCAACAGCAGCAGAAAATGGTATAACAGGTGTAGGATTCGTTATGAATAGGAAGGTAGGACAGAGGGTGTGTTACTGTGAACAGTTCAGTGACCGGGTTGTTCTAATCAGAATCGACAGCAGACTAACACCGACAACGATAGTTCAAGTATACATGCCGACGTCGCAAGCTGAAGATGAACAGATAGAGAAAGTGTATGAGGGTATTGAAAGGGTAATGCAGTATGTAAAGGGGGACGAAAATCTAATAGTCATGGGCGACTGGAATGCAGTTGTAGGGGAAGGAGTAGAAGAAAAGGTTACAGGAGAATATGGGCTTGGGACAAGGAATGAAAGAGGAGAAAGACTAATTGAGTTCTGTCACAAGTTTCAGCTAGTAATAGCGAATACCCTGTTCAAGAATCACAAGAGGAGGAGGTATACTTGTAAATGGCCGGGAGATAACGGGAAGATTTCAATTAGATTACATCATGGTCAGACAGAGATTCCGAAATCAGATACTGGATTGTAAGGCGTACCCAGGAGCAGATATAGGCTGAGATCACAATAAAGTAGTGACGAAGAGTAGGCTGAAGTTCAAGACATTAGTCAGGAAGAATCAATACGCAAAGAAGTGGGATACGGAAGTACTAAGGAATGACGAGATACGTTTGAAGTTCTCTAACGCTATAGATACAACAATAAGGAATAGCGCAGTACGCAGTACAGTTGAAAAGGAATGGACATCTCTAAAAAGGGCCATCACAGAAGTTGGGAAGGAAAACATTGGTACAAAGAAGGTAATTGCGAAGAAACCATGGGTAACAGAAGAAATACTTCAGTTGATTGATGAAAGGAGGAAGTACAAACATGTTCCGGGAAAATCAGGAATACAGAAATACAAGTCGCTGAGGAATGAAATAAATAGGAAGTGCAGGGAAGCTAAGACGAAATGGCTGCAGGAAAAATGTGAAGACATCGAAAAAGATATTATTGTCGGAAGCACAGACTCAGCATACAGGAAAGTCAAAACAACCTTTGGTGACATTAAAAGCAACGGTGGTAACATTAAGAGTGCAACGGGAATTCCACTGTTAAATGCAGAAGAGAGAGCAGATAGGTGGAAAGAATACATTGAAATCCTCTATGAGGGTGAAGATTTGTCTTATGTGATAGAAGGAGAAACAGGAGTCGATTTAGAAGAGATAGGGAATCCAGTATTAGAATCAGAATTTAAAAGAGCTTTGGAGGACTTAGGGTCAAATAAGGCAGAAGAGATAGATAATATTCCATCAGAATTTCTAAAATCATTGGGGGAACTGGCAACAAAACGACTATTCACGTTGGTGTGTAGAATATATGAGTCTAGCGATATACCATCTGACTTTCGGAAAAGCATCATCCACACAATTCCGAAGACGGCAAGAGCTGCAAGTGCGAGAATTATCGCACAATCAGCTTAACAGCTCATGCATCGAAGCTGCTTACAAGAATAATATACAGAAGAATGGAAAAGAAAATTGAGAATGCGCTAGGTGACGATCAGTTTGGCTTTAGGAAAAGTAAAGGGACGAGAGAGGCAATTCTGACGTTACGGCTAATAATGGAAGCAAGGCTAAAGAAAAATCAAGACACTTTCATAGGATTTGTCGACCTGGAAAAAGCGTTTGACAATATTAAATGGTGCAAGCTCTTCGAGATTCTGAAAAAAGTAGGGGTAAGCTATAGGGAGAGACGGGTCATATACAATATGTACAACAACCAAGAGGGAATAATAAGAGTGGACGATCAAGAACGAAGTGCTCATATTAAGAAGGGTGTAAGACAAGGCTGTAGCCTTTCGCCCCTACTCTTCAATCTGTACATCGAGGAAGCAATGATGGAAATAAAAGATAGATTCAGGAGTGGAATTAAAATACAAGGTGAAAGCATATCAATGATACGATTCGCTGATGACATTGCTATCCTGAGTGAAAGTGAATAAGAATTAAATGATCTGCTGAACGGAATGAACAGTCTAATGAGTACACAGTATGGTTTGAGAGTAAATCGGAGAAAGACGAAGGTAATGAGAAGTAGTAGAAATGGGAACAGCGAGAAACTTAACATCAGGATTGATGGTCACGAAGTCAATGAAGTTAAGGAATTCTGCTACCTAGGCAGTAAAATAACCAATGACGGACGGAGCAAGGAGGACATCAAAAGCAGACTCGCTATGGCAAAAAAGGCATTTCTGGCCAAGAGAAGTCTACTAATATCAATTACCGGCCTTAATTTGAGTAAGAAATTTCTGAGGATGTACGTCTGGAGTACAGTATTTTATGGTAGTGAAACCTGGACTGTGGGAAAACCGGAACAGAAGAGAATCGAAGCATTTGAGATGTGGTGCTACAGACGAATGTTGAAAATTAGGTGGACTGATAAGGTAAGGAAGGAGGAGGTTCTACGCAGAATCGGAGAGGAAAGAAATATGTGGAAAACATTGACAAGGAGAAGGGACAGGATGATAGGACATCTGCTAAGGCATGAGGGAATGACTTTCATGGTACTAGAGGGAGCTGCAGAGGACAAAAACTGTAGAGGAAGACAGAGATTGGAATACGTCAAGCAAATAATTGAGGACGTAGGTTGCAAGTGCTACTCTGGGATGAAGAGGTTAGCAGAGGAAAGGAATTCGTGGCGGGCCGCATCAAACCAGTCAGTAAACTGATGACCAAAAAAAAACCTCCTCATTAGTTGTGTGATCTACCCATTTAATTCCCAGCATTCTTCTGTAGTACTGCATTACGAAAGCTTCTGTTCTCTTGTTGTCTAAACTAGTTATCGTCCATGTTTCACATCCATACATGGCTGCACTCCATACAAATACTTTCAGAAAGTTCCTAACACTTAAACCTATATTCTTCAGAAACTCTTTCTTTGCCTTTGCCAGTCTACATTTTATATCCTCTCTACTTCAACCATCATCAGTTATTTTGCTCCCCAAATAGCAAAACTCATCTACTGTTTTAAGTGTCTCATTTCCTAATCTAGTTCTCTCATCATCACCCAATTTAATTCGACTACATTCCATTATCCTCGTTTTGCTTTTGTTAATGTTCATCTTATATCCTCATTTCAAGACACCATCCATTCTTCCAGGTCCTTTGCTGTCTCTGACAAAATTACAATGTCATAGGCAAACTTCGAAGTTTTTATTTCTTCTCCATGGATTTTATTTCCTACTCCAGAATTGTTTTTGTTTCCTTTACTGCTTGCTCAATGTACTATCGGGGATAGCATACAACCCTGTCTCACTCCCTTCCCAACCACTGCTTCCCTTTCATATCCGTCGACTCTTACAACTACCATCTGCGTTCTTTACAAATTGTAAATAGCCTTTCGCTCCATGTATTTTACCCCCGCTACCTTCACAATTTGAAAGAGAGTATTCCACTCAACATTGTCAAAAGCTCTCTCTAAGTTTGCAAATGCTAGAGACGTAGATTTGCCTTTCCTTAATCTATCGTCTAAGATAAGTCGTAGGGTCAGTATTGCCCCATGTGTTCTAACATTTCTACGGAATCCAAATTGATCTTCCCCGAGGTCGGCTTCTAATAATTTTTTCATTCCTCTGTAAAGAATTCGTGTTTGTATTTTGCAGCCCTGACTTATTAAACTGATAGTTCGGTAATTATCACGTCTGTCAATACCTGCTTTCTTTGTGATTGCAATTATTCAAAAGTGATTCAAATGGCTCTAAGCACTGTGGGACTTAACATCTGAAATCATCAGTCCCCTAGACTTAGAACTACTTAAACCTAACTAGCCTAAGGACATCACACACATCCATGTCCGAGGCAGCATTCGAATCTGCAACCTTAGCAGGAGCGCAGTTCCGGACTGAAGCGCCTAGAACCGCTCGGCCACAAAGCCCGGCTTGGAATTATTACATTCTTCTTGAAGTCTAAGGGTATTTCACCTGTCTCATACATGTCCTCACCAGGTGGTAGAATTTTGTCAGGGATGGGTCTCCCAAGGCTATCAGTAGTTCCAAAGGAATGTTGTCTAATCCTGGGGCCTTGTTTCCACTTAGGTCTTTCAGTGCACTGTCACACTCTCCACGCAGTATCGTATCTCCCGTTTAATCTTCATCTACGCCCTCTTCCATATCCATAATTTTGTCCTCAAGTACATCGCCCTTGTATAGACCCACTATATACTCCTTCCACCTTTCTGCTTTCCCTTCTTTGATTAGAACTGCGATTCAATTTGAGCTCTTGATATTCATGCAAGTGGTTCTCTTTTCTCGAAAGGTCTCATTAATTTTCTTGTAGGCAGTATCTATCTTACCCCTAGTGATATACGCCTCTACATCCTTACATTTGTCCTCTAGCCATCCCCGCTTACCCATTTTGGACCTCCTCTCAATCGCATTTTTGAGACGTTTCTATTCCTTTTTGCCTGCTTCATTTACTGCATTTTTATATTTTATCTTTTCATCAATTAAATTCAAGATTTCTTCTGTTACCCAACGATTTCTTCTAGCTCTCGTCTTTTTACGTTCTTGATCCTCTGCTACCTTCACTATTTCATCTCTCAAAGCTACCCATTCTTCTTCTACTGTGTTTCTTTCCCTCGTTCTTGTCAATCTTTCCCTAATGGTCTCCCTGAAACTCTCTACAGCCCCTGATTCCTTCAGTTTATCCAGGTCCCATCTCCTTAAATTCCCACCTTTTTGTAGTTTCTTCAGTTTTAATCTACATTTCATAACCAATAGATTGTGGTCAGAGTCCACATCTGTCCCTGGAAATGTTTTACAATTTAAAACCTAGTTCCTAAATCTCTTTCTTACCATAATATAATCCATCGGAAACCCTCCAGTGCCTCCAGGCCTCTTCCATGTATACAACCTTCTTTATAATTCTTGAACCAAGTGTTAGCTATGATTAAGTTATGCTCTGTTGAAAATTCTACCAGGTGACTTCCTCTTTCATTCCTTACCCCCATTCCACATTAAGATACTACTTTTCCTTCTCTTCCTTTTCCTACTGTCGAATTACAGTCACTCATGACTATTAAATTTTCGTCTCGCTTCACTATCTGAATAATTTCTTTTATCTGATCATACATTTCATCAGTTTCTTCGTCATCTGTGGAGCTAGTTGTGAGCCGTGTGTGGCTCGCTCTCGTGCCATCTCTTATTTTAAATCCTGTTTTTTGCGTGCTCCCACCTTGTATGTTAGTTTCAATTTCTTTTGTCAGTGAGTAGCAGCTTTGTCTGCCCATGAGCGGCAGCAGCAGCGCGTATCGGTACAGCCCTCACTTGTCATATTTGCTGCGCTGCTATTACTTCCCAGTTGTCATTTGTCATGGAGTCAGTTGGAGCGTGCCAGGAGTGCAGTTCGGACTTGCCAGTCGGGGAGTTGGAACACAGCACTAGTTCAGTCGAGTTGGAGCAGCAGTGAGGCCCGCCATGCCCATGGCCCGCTCAACCGTTCCCGCCACATATCACTTGAGCTGGGGACGGTCATCTTGGAACGTCGGTCAGTCATCTTACTGGACGACATGAATTCGCTCGCCGATCGCTCATGGGTGGGATGTGTGTGAATCGTCTCCCAATTTGTCCTTGTGATTGCACAGCCACTGCTTAGTGTCATTCAAGTATTTGTGCAAGTGTTTGTCAAACTGTTCGTGTAGTTGGTGTCATTTCCACTGACAAATTGTTTTAAATGGTTGACAGAGTACTGGCAGTGAGTCGGTCGGTTGGTGCAAATCAGCCAGGAAAGGTCCGCGCTGCACATTGGGCCAGGCCTGCTGGCGGTCTCAATGCATTGTCGGAGTGTGTAGGATCTGTTCCGATTGCTACGGGGTTCGCGGCTCACCAACCCAGGACATAAGTTGAGTGGTGATTTCGTTACCGAAGCCACACTGTTCACATTGTGCCGTTGGTTTTCATGGTTAGCTGTTGAGGGTACTCCCGTGAGCAGCAGAGAGTGTTCGAGCTGGCGAAAGTTTAGCCACCATCTCGTGGAGTTTACCTGTATTTTGGTTATTTGAAGTCAAAGTGCTCCACCGGAATTTTCTGTCTTGTGGCCGTTAGCGTTCCGGTTAACTGCCCTGGCGGCTGACATAAAATTGAGGCAGTGTCCTTTCCTCACCATGTTGTCGCTGTCCAACACGTGTGTGTAGTTTTGACAGCTTATGCATACTTGGTTGTGGGCGGCTACGCCTTTTACATCTTGGCATTGGAGTTCCTTGTGCAGTGGTCGAGTGGAAGGTAAGTCGTCTTGTCGGTTTGTCCGTTGCGTTGACTGTCTCTTGGTTGGGTTGCTGGCAGATCGGATATAGTTGGACCGACTACATGTCTCCCCTAAGCGAACGTTAATATTTCAAATGCAGACCGACCCCTGAAATCTTCTGAGCGCGGCTGGCTGTAGTGCCTTTTCTTATTGGTGTTTGTGTATTTTAATGGCTTACAGCCGATGGTTTGAATTTCTATGCTTTTAGTTGGGTTTTAAACATTGGGGCTTCAGCCGCTTTAAAATTGGAAGTTCCTTACTTGTCAAGTCTAGCATTGTTTGGGCCTTCAGCCTCATTTAAAATATTTCTTTGGATAAATCTTTGAGCCTTCTGCCTTTTGAAAATTTATTGTAGTTGTGTTTTTCAATAATCGGCCTTCAGCTGCTTTTAAAATTTAAATTCCTTACGTGTTAAATTTTAGATTGTTTGAGCCTTGAGCCTGTGTAAAATATTGTTAAATATAAAGCTTTGTGCCTTCTGCCTACTACAAATTATTTTAGTCGTTTTAAGTAAACGGCCTTCAGCTGTTTTTAAATTAAACTTCTTGTCTTTCATGTATCAGACTGTGTGGGGCCTTCAGCCTGATTGAAAATAAGGTCTTATGCTTTGTGTTCTTTTTAATTATTTTTGCCTGCAGTCTTAAATCATGGGCCTTCAGCCGTCTTTAGATTAAACTTGTTTGCTTTTCAACTGTTAGATTTTCTTGGGCCTTCAGCGATGTTATAGAACTTACTTACAAGAGGCCTTCTGCCTTGTAATTATTATTTTTTGAGTCTGAATTTGAAGCTAATGGCTTTCTGCCGTTTTTAAATTTAAGTGGTTGTGCCCTTAAGGCATAAGATAGTGTTGCCTGTTCGGCCGATAACTAAGTTCAACAATTTTTGCTGTATTGTTTGGACAGATAAATAAAGTTATGTGTTTGAGTCAGTGACAGCCCCCTTTCGGCCCCTTTCCACAATTCCAACTACCTGTTCTGTCCTGCGGAATTAAGCAGGGCGTTTCAAGTTGGTATATAAACTTGTACTACTGTGGCAGGCGTGGGCTTCGTTTCTGTCTTGGCTACAATAATAAGTACACTGTGCTGTTTGTAGTAGCTTACCCTCACTCCTACTTTTTTTATTCATTATTAAACCTACTCCTGGACTACCCCTATTTGATTTTGTATTTATAACGACGCCCTCCTGATTAGTGCCCGCCGGGAGAACCAATGGGTGACTGTTTTACCCCCGGAATATTTTACCCAAGAGGGCGCCATCATCATTTAACCATACAGGAAAGCTGCATGCTCTCAGGAAAAATTACAGCTGTAGTTTCCCCTTGCTTTCAGCCGTTCGCAGTACCAGCACTGCAAGGCCGTTTGGTTAATGTTACAAGGCCAGGTCAGTCTATCATCCAGACTGTTGGCCCTGAAACTACCGAAAAGTCTGCTGCCCCTCTTCAGGAACCACACGTTTGTCTGGCCTCTCAACAGATGCCCCTCCGTTGTGGTAGCACCTACGGGACGTCTATCTGTATCGCTGAGGCACGCAAGCCTCCCCACCAACGGCAAGGTTCATGGTTCATGGGGGGAGATTTGGCGTCATCGGATCAAAATCCAAGTCGTCTTTCCAGGTGCAATGTTTATTTCCGGCAGTGTAGATCACGCGCCTTAAATTTTGTCAGTTTTTTGCATAAGGCAGCTACATATTTGGAATTTAGATCAGTATATACCTGTTGCAGGGCTAGAAAAAAGGAATAGTTTGGCATGCACTAGTGTGGATCGAATGACGTGTGGTGCTACTATGTGCGTCTGAGACCAAAACTAAAAAAAGAAGAGAGAAATATACTGAAGAAAATACTATTCCCTTAAATAGATGGTGAGAGGTGGATACGAAGACCTAATGAAGAACCATACTGGAGCGTCAGGAAAACATCAGGAGAAATCAGACTGAAAATGGCTAGGACTGCTGGACATATGATCAGAATGAATATGAACAGAATGACGAAAAAAGTTTGGGAAACAACAATCAGGACAAGAGGAAGTTTAGTAATCAAGAGGGTGTTGAACTCCAGAAGGACGGGGCAGAACTGGGTCTCAAAGCAGAAGGAAGGAAAATTGGAGAATCAAATACTCACACACAGACACATCAGTATGCCAGACATCGATGACAGAGAAGGATACAGGGTAGAGAGACAGCAGAGGAGCAGATAAGAGAAGAAAATACTGAAGATCTCGGAAGAAAAGCGGGAGTGAAGAAGTAAAAGGATGAAGGAGTTCCGGGAGGAGACAGAAAAATGCAGTTCATGGAGAGAGAGAGAGAGAGAGAGAGAGAGAGAGAGAGAGAGAGAGAGAGAGAGTCACATTGGAGACATGTGTACATGTGTCACGGAGGTTGCTCGCACTTAGTAGCAGGCCATACAATTCCCGCGTGCTTATTACCTGTTATGATTTTTATTACGTGTAGTGCTGTCGGTATGTTCATGGCAGATGGTCTTTAAGGAAATTACTAATTGTCTCTATAGGTGCTTTGTGGAAATGTGATGGAACCGTTGAAATGAAAGTGGTATTCGTCGACTTCTTCGTTAACGTGCTACCGTTACTGACCTTCCCTATACCTGTCAGTAAAGGACCCCATCACCAATTAAAGTTTATGAAGTCGTTCTATATGTGTCTGTCATATCAAGGAGGGGAACAGAATTATATGCAGCGTCTTGATAGTAGGGGAGGAGCTTACATCACAGATGACAGTGTGGGAGATGGTTTCTTTCCTGTGCTTCAGGGCTGCCCTCATACAGAAACTTCTTCGCTTAAGATGGATAGTGGCGATATAATAGACAGATGAATAATATCGCGTGGTTATAACTACAGTGCATGTACTCACGGAGGTCCAGCGCACGCTGTAAATATCGTGTGGCTGAGAAATTTGGCAGATATGCTAAAGCGTCAGTGCGAGACAGATTTACACTGGAAAAAACTTTGTTCCGTTTTCCGCCAGGTGTAAATCTGGCGTCGTACAGCATCTCGTCGATGTCCTCAGAGGTCATAATGAGCAAATTGTGTAAGCAGCAGCTACTAAAAATCAGCATTACGTCTTCTTCATTTGTTTCACATTTTATACCACGTCTTCTTTCTAATGCATTACGTATACAAACATTTCTGTACGTATTCCCTGCATTCACAGCGCCAGATACTGGTGGCCAAAATTGGAACTCTTTTTATTTCAGTGTAAATCTGTTTCGCAAAGAGCAGTAGAATGTCTACCAAGGTTCGCTGCCAAACGGTTATTACAGTCCAACTGGACTCTGTGCCGCGAGGGGCAGCCGGGCGATCTAGGGCGCCTTGTCACGGTCCGTGCTGCTCCCCCCGTCGGAGGTTCGAGTCCTCCCTCGGGCATGGGTGTGTGTGTGTGTGTCGCCTATAGCGTAAGTTAGTTTAAGTTAGATTAAGTAGTGTGTGGGCTTAGGGACCGATGACCTCAGCAGTTTGGTCCCATAAGCCCTTGCCACAAATTTCCCACTTCCTCGAATCTGTGAGTGTCGGCACTGTAATGACTGACATCCAGTATCTTAAGAAATGTGCTGGACAGATACGCTGTTTACCCATGTTACTAAATGACTAAAATGGTACACGGTACATCTCGAAGTTACCAGGCAGCCCAACTAACGGTTTCCATGTGAAACAAAAAATTGACTTCCTATTTGATATAATTGTTGATCAAATTTAAAAATTTAAATACCCGTTAGGATATTTGAACTGAGAGGTTCAATGCAGTGAGATAATTATTCAAGCTAGTAATGAATCGTTCAAAACCCTGTGATGTGATAACCATGAAAATCACCAATGGACTGGCCCCAAGTTGGGCGTCACAGTGTAGTGAACTCAAAAATCTCGTCTCTGGTACGAAATGAGATGCAGATTTCTAATGAGATAGCTCTATCCTCAGAGCCAATAATGAAATGACGTCAGTACTTATTAACTGAAATGAAACAGCAAAATGTTATGAAATTGAAGCGTTGATAAGCTGATGGAAAAGATTTTCCTTTTACTGCAGTATCTTTTACATAAAATTACAAATCTCAAGGTCTATTTGATTGTTTATGAACCCCACTCAGTTATTAAGGAGAGGGATGGCGGAATGAGTCACCTAACCATTTTTCATAGTCATTTGTCTTGTGGTGATGATGGCGGCAGGTGCTGATTCTGTATGGCGTTGCACTTCGCAGCTGTGTGGCATGAGTTGGCAGCACTCTCACGTGTCCTGCCGCTTCGCAGAGAGGCCCCGGAACGGTAACCTTGTTGGCAAGTCGCCTTGGGTTTCGTCGTTATGACGATGTCGGAAGGCGGAAGTTAGGCTACAGTATTGTAATGCTCAGTCGAGTGGTCCATTCTCAAGCATTGGTTACTAACAATTTGTCCAGTTAAGATGGAATAGGAAAGAAATAAGTCACAAGATGACGATGAACATTAGAAAGAGAAAAGGATCAGAATCAAGCTAGGAGACTAAGTAAGCGATGGGTGGCAGAACATCCATGTCCTCTTTCTTCAAATTGTATCACCAAGTGTCCCTCCACTTCTCGCCACTCTGCTTAGCTCACAGACGACTCGAATTTTTCATTATCATGCAGTTGTCGTTGGCGGACTAAGTTTGCCACTCAGTGACTGATTGCCATTTCATCACCGCACCTCCAAGTGCAGGGCAGAGATTTTCTCCATTTCGTGGGCTGGTTTGTGACTCGGGAACTGTTGTCTCTCTCACTGATAGCTGTCGAGGCTTTTCTCACCACCGGTCGCACATTATTTCGATCTTTTTCCACATTCTTTATTTGCTCTGAAAGAAATAACAACACTTTTTTATAGCAGATGTCTCTTTATGACGCCAGCACAATTTTTTGCTAGTGCTTTGTCTACACTACTGGCCATTAAAATTGCTGCACCACGAAGATGACGTGCTACTGACGCGAAATTTAACCGACAGGAAGTAGATGCTGTTATATGCAAATGATTAGCTTTGCAGAGCATTCACACAAGGTTGGCGCCGGTGGCGACACCTACAACGTGCTGACATGAGGAAAGTTTCCAACCAATATCTCATACACAAACAGCAGTTGACCGACGTTGCCTGGTGAAACGTTGTTGTGATGCCTCGTGTAAGGAGGAGAAATGCGCACCATCACGTTTCCGACTTTGATAAAGGTCGGATTGTAGCCTATCGCGATTTGGGTTTATCGTATCGCCACATTGCTGCTCGAGTTGCTCGAGATCCAATGACTGTTAGCAGAATATGAAATCTGTGGGTTCAGGAGGGTAATACGGAACGCCGTGCTGGACCCCAACGGCCTCGTATCACTAGCAGTCGAGATGACAGGCATCTCATCCGCATGGCTGTAACGGTTCGTGCAGCCACGTCTCGATCCCTGAGTCAACAGACTGGGACGTTTGCAAGACAACAACCATCTGCACGAACACTTCGACGACGTTGGCAGCAGCATGGACTATCAACTCGGAGACCATGGCTGCGGTTGCCCTTGACGTTGCATCACAGACAGGAGCCCTTGCGATGGTGTACTCAACGACGAACCTGGGTCACGAATGGCAAAACGTTATTTTTTCGGATGAATCCAGGTTCTGTTTACATGATGGTCGCATCCTTGTTTGGGGACATCTCTGTGAACGCACATTGGAAGCGCGTATTCGTCATCGCTATACGGGCGTATCACCCGGCGTGATGGTATGGGGTGCCATTGGTTACACGTCTCGGTCACCTCTTGTTCGCATTTTGAACAGTGGACGTTACATTTCAGATTTGTTTCGAGCCGTGGCTCTACCCTTCATTCGATCCCTGCGAAACACTACATTTCAGCAGGATAAAGCACGATCGCATGTTGCAGGTCCTGTACGGGCCTTTCTGGATATAGAAAATGGTCGACTGCTGCCCTGGCCAGCACATTCTCCAGATCTCTCACCAATTGAAAACGTCTGGTCAATGGTGGCCGAGCAACTGGCTCGTCACAATACGCCAGTCAAAACTCTTGATGAAATGTGGTATTGTGTTGAAGCTGCATCCAAGCTCTGTTTGACTCAATGCCCAGGCGTATCAAGGCCGTTATTACAGCCTGAGGTGGTTGTTCTGGGTACTGATTTCTCAGGATCTATGCACCCAAACTGCTTGAAAATGTAATCACATGTTAGTTCTAGTATAATATCTTTGTCCAATGAATAGCCATTTATCGTCTGCATTTCTTCTTAGTGTAGCAATTTTAATGGCCAGTAGTGTAATTATCTACCGGCGTTCAATATTTGTAAGAAATCTTGTCGCTGTCTGGCAAAAATTTTTAAACAGACTGTTCCATAGTTCACACACCTCTCTGGGCGAATTCTTGGGGCTCTTTGCCTTGGCTCCAGCCTAGCGCCTGCAGGGATCATCAGTTATCGTCAAGTATCACACACACTTTTTTCAGCAGGCGACAACAGCATCTGCCACCAGGAGTTTTTACATTCTTCCTCGTTCACAACATTGACGCTCTGGTTTCAATGCTTTGTCTTAGTGCCTGCAGGGGTCCACAATTATCTGCATGTTTCTCATTGTGAGTCCCACTTTCCACAACGAGTCCATTCTTAAACGAGCTTAGGGCATCCGCCACCCTACCACAATGTGGCTGCAGAATGCCCCTTTTGTCGTTGGCACTGGTAGGCGGCGAAAGTGGCCACTGGCAGAGGAATCACACAGTTCCTTGGAGTGACTTTCAGACTTTAGATGTGGAAGTGAGAGACTCCGGGCAAAGTAGCCCATTCATTCTATGTTGACTTGGCCGTAGGCACATCCTTCAAGAAGAGAAACAAAACTCTTCACTCCCTAGAAGTAACACAAACACTTCACTCACTAATGTGGGATTTTGTGAGATATTACATTTTCATTTGTACCCTTGCATTCCAACCCCAGTGAACCGTTTACATAACTGGCTGCCCTTGATAAACTGGTACAAGACATGCACAAATAAACAAAAATCAAAACAAGTAAACAATACATGAGGACCATAAATCACATTGAACGTGGTGATAACGTCACAGATGTCCATAAGAGACATACAAAAAAAGCATAGAATTCTGATGTGTGAGAATAAAAATAAAACATGCACAGTAACGCTGTTAATGGAGGAAATATACGTCACAAACGGAAACACTGTACATATACAAGATACATAGAATTAAGAGGTGTGCGACTATAATAAACCAACCCATTAATGATATTTATCAAAGAGTTACATGTCATAAATGCCAACATGAGAAACACGTAAGACACATAGAGTTAAGACACGTGAAACATAACCGAATTTTACACTACAATAATTTTCGTCAAATAGTTCTATAAAATCGATAAAAAGTGGGTTTCACTTCATACACTTGGTCATGCAGGTAATAAATACTGATGACATACATTGTTGGGCTGATATGAGCCAGCGTGATAATATGGAATGGTTAACACCGAAACGTTTTTACCAACAATGCAGTACGTTCCTCCTTCGTGTGTTTGATTCCCCCAAACAACACATATAGTAATGAGATTGGTGTCTTCTTTTCTTCCACAGAACCTAAAATCATTATCTATACTGTACGTATCACAGTTCCTTGGGAGACTTCACTCTTGGTCATTTGCTTTCATAGTGTCAGCTGTGCAAGCCATGCGTGTGGACTCGAATGTCAGAAATGAAGATAAAAAAATCTTGCGTGTAGC
This sequence comes from Schistocerca americana, assembly GCF_021461395.2. Taxonomy (NCBI): domain Eukaryota; kingdom Metazoa; phylum Arthropoda; class Insecta; order Orthoptera; family Acrididae; genus Schistocerca; species Schistocerca americana. Next base: position 232,105,130 of record NC_060123.1, read on the forward strand.
TAAACTTGTATATTTTATTGATCTTATCCTACCTTAACTTTCAACATGAAAAATTATCCTAATGTGCCTTTATACACGTTCCATGCACTACTCTGCAAAAAGAAATTATCTTCTCCGCCGACTGCACGGTGCCTACGGCGCCTCTCTGTGTGCTGGAACAGAAATATCATCAAATATTGGTGCGTGTGTGGTTCTTACTATACACACTAGCGTTACTGCATTCTTACGAATATGGTAAAACAATATTATGAAACATGTACATATCACATTACAATTAAGTATACACAACAACAAGAAAAGGTAACACACATGGATACGGCATTGCACTAGCATGAACTGCGTTATGATCCCACGTAATGGGAACTCTTACGTTACCGAATACAGGCGCATCCTCTCAACCTCACGCTGCGCATGGAACCCACGCTCACACATATACAATCATTTACTCATCTCTCCACATTCACCCCATGATTCCCACAGTCCATGCACACACAAAATGACTACCTAAACATAATAAAAACATTCTAATTACTATAACAGAAAATATGTACACAAAATATGAAATGTTCTTACGTACAACTTGTCTACAACACTACTGCTGTACACTGCTCTGTTGAATCGGATTATGCTCTCAGTCTGTAGGCACTACATACGCCAACCTCGCTCTCGTCGTCATAAATACCGCAGGCAGTCGGCGCTACTAATTCTCGTACTACTTATTGGCCCCCGTACAAGTGTAACGACTTTGCGTTTTCTTTTCTGCATCCGATGGTGTATGCATTTTCATCAGGACTCAATCTCTGATGCCGTAAGTCTCACGACGACGTGATCCCTGACCTCGTACGTCCTCACCCCTCTTCCCTCCTCCTCTGCGAGTCTTTTCGTCGCCTTCTCTATCACGAACTTCAGGGCCAGATTCATGTGTTGCTGGTGTCTCTCTGCCTCTCTTCCCGTCAGAGGGTTCACAATCCTATCAGCCATGGACTTCCTTAGTTTCCTGAACTGTAGGACTATGTAAAGAAACTGGTTCTCTACTTCTAAAAAAACCCTTTTAAATAATAAAACATGACCTATACAAGTTATCTGGCTACCCCTGTTAGTCATGGACAAAAAAAATTGCATAGTCTTTGTGAGAACCTGCAGAATTTTATGTGAGGCCAATAAAACGTCAATTTTAATCTAAATATGGAATGCCAATGTATACGTAATAAAACGTATATTAGATAATTCAGTACAATTATTATTTAGATGCGATAAATCACTTTAACGGGGCCCAAATGAACAATTAAAACCAATATAATTCCAGTAAACCTGCAAAAGTAAAGAAAAAATTATTGTAGGGGCCTATATAGACATCGCGCATCTGCTATATGTCCACGAAATACGTAATTTTGTTTTGAAGCTTACAGCCAATGAGAAAATAGGTCCAGTTTTCAAGTATTAATGGCGGACAGCATCAGCTGGTAATATACGTAATTTTATGGTAGCTAATTTTACTACACAAAAAATAAAATATGTACTCCTTCCAAAATAAGTTACAAACAAACATTAAAACAACATTATAATGAGCAGCACAATGTCTGAGAAGAATTTTGAAAGAAAATTATTAATTGAACTTTAATTTGGCGTGTTTTCAACACTGTCAACAAGACGAAATAATGGAAAGAATATTTATTGGAACCAAACAAAACTGAGATATTTTGACAGTATTTTTAAAATAGATAATTTAACTGCAATTGTCTTTAATTTTGAAATGAGAGAGAGCGTAATAATTTTCTTTTAATGTCTTAACTGTTGCTGCAGGCAGTGCGATGACGTCAGCGGTGGCCCGCGCGGACGATGTGTGAAGTGAATCCTGGTTCGTGGCGTGAAGATAATGATGGATCCTCCTGTTTCATTAATATCCAGTTACGGCAGTGGTCCACGTCTCCGTTGTAGTCGAATCAGCTGGCAGTGCGTTGTCGTTACGCTCGCAACGTTTTATTATTAAAAGTTTATTAATCACGTGGTGCGGGTAGGTCGGAATTAAGCAATGTCTTTAGTATTTACGATATATATCCGGTTAATGCCAATACTTCGCACAGTGTTGCCACAGGAAAACATTCACATGTGTTTATCACTACAACAGTCCGTTAAAGATCAGTTCCATTTACGTCGTCGTCTTTAAGACAGTTTGGACGATATAGTAAATGTTTCTTGATCAAATCACAGCACAGTTCTTTTACTTAACGTTTTGGTTTGTTCCACTTTCACGCAATTCTAAGAGTTAATGTCTCCACACGACAATGGTGTCTGATTCATGGCTAATTGTCACAAGTTCACACAGTTTGTAAAATAGTCACCGTAAACATTACCATACTTTCCAGGTTTTGCTGTTCACTTAATAATGCACGATCTCCTATTAACACAGCGGACGCCTCTGACACAGTACTTCTCCTAGCCTAACCACAGATTTACAAAGCATATAGAACCAGAACATTCATATTCGTACAATATAAAATATAAAACAGTAGCAAAATGAATGAAGAAACAATGTGACGTATTAACAAATAAAGAATAGTTGAAATAAATGATACATACGTACTATGACAATGTAATGCACAAAAGAAAAAAAAATGTTATCTACTTTCGGGAAAAGCAATGTCTTTACAACTATTGGTCTGTTTTTTTTTTTTTCAGTCATCAGTCTGCTGACTAGTTTCATGCGACCCGCCATGAATTCCTCTCCTGTGATAACTTCTCTATCTTACAGCAGCATTTTCAACGTATGTCCTCAACTATTAGCTGGATGTTTTCCAGTGTCTGTCTTCCCCTGCACTTTTTTCCCTCTACAGCTCCCTCTAATACCATGGCAGACCATCCTTGATGTCTTAACTCGTGTCCTGTAATTCTGTCCCTTCTCCTTCTCAGTGTTTACCACATATTCCTAACCTCTCCGATTCTGCGCTGAACCTGCTCGTTCCTTACATAATCAATCCACCTAATTTTCAACATTCGTCTGTAGCACCAATACTACAGCTGTAGCAAATGCTTCGATTCTCTTCTATTCCGGTTTCCCCACAGTCCATGCTTCATTGCCATACAATGCCGTGTTCCAATTATACATTCGCACACATATATACCTCAAATTAAGGTCAATGTTGGATACTAGTAGATTTCTCTTGGCCAGGAATGCCCTTTTTGCCAGTGATAGTCTGCTTTTGATGTCCTTAGTTAGCAGAATTCTTTAACTTCATCTACTTTGTGACCATTAATCCTGACGTTAAGTTTCTCTCTGTTCTCATTTCTGCTACATCTCATTACTTTCGTCTTAACTCTCAGTCCATACTCTGCACTCAACAGACTGTTCATTCCATTCAGCAGATCACGTAATTCTTTTTCACTTTCACTCAGGATATCAATGTCATCAGCAAAACTTATCATTGATATCCTTTCACTTTGAATTTTAATTCGACTCCTGAACCTTTCTTTTATTTCCGTAATTGCTTCTTCGGTGTACAGCTTGAACAGCGGGGGTGAAAGACTACTTCCCTGTTCCAAATCCTTTTTAATCCGAGCACTTTATTCTTGGTAGTCTACTCTTATTGTTCCCTCTTCCCTATCGTACATATTGTATACTACCCGTCTCTCTCTCTCTATAACTTACCCCTATATTTCTCAGTATTTCGAACATTTTTACACATTTTACAATGTCGAACGCTTTTTTTCAAGTCAACAGACCCTATGAAAGTGTCTTGATTTTTCTTTAGTCTTGCTTCCATTATCAGCTTCAATGTCAGAACTGCCTCTATAGTGCCTTTACCTTCCCTGAACCCAAACTGATTGTCATCTAACACATCCTCCATTGTCTTTTCCATTCTTCTGCATTTTATTCTTCTTCGAAACTTGGATGCGTAGGCTGTTAAACTGATCATGCGATAATTCTCGCACTTGTCACATCTTGCAGTCTTCGGAATTGCGTGGATGACATTTTTCCGAAAGTCACATGGTATGTCGCCAGACTCATACATTCAACACACCAGAGTGAATTGTCTTTTGTTGCCACTTCCCCCCTATGATTTTAGACATTCTGATGAGATGTTATCTATTCCTTCTGGCTTATTTGATCTCAAGTCCTCCAAAGTTCTCTTAAATTCTGTTTGTCATGCTGGATCCCCTATTGCCTACAAATCCACTCCGAAGGTCGTTTTGACTTTCCTGTATTCTAAGTCAGTCCTTCCGTCAGTAATTTCTCTTTCGACTTCTTCACATTTCTCATGCAGTAGTTTCGTCATAGCATCCCAGCACTTTCTGTTTATTTCATTGTTCAGCGACCAATATTTCTGTACTCCTGAATTTACCCAAACATTTTCGTACTGCCTTCTTTCGTCGGTCAACTGAACTATTTTCTCTGTTGCACATGGTTTCTTCGCAGCTACCTTCTTTGTACCTTTTTCTCCTTTCCAACTTTTGTGATTATCCTTTTTAGAGATGTCCATGCTTCTTCAGCTGTACTGCCTGCTGAACTTTTCCTCATTGTTGTATCTACAGCCTTAGAAAACTTCGAGCGTGTCTCATAGTTTCTTAATACCTCCGTATCCCACTTCTTTGCGTATTGATTCTTCCTGACTAATCTCTTAAACTTCAGCCTACTCTCTTATCACTACCAAATTGTGATCTGAGTCAATATCTGCTCCTGGGTACGCCCTACAACCCAGTTTCTAATTTAGGAATCGCTGCCTGACCATGATGTAATCTAACTGAAATCTTCCCTTTTGACCTAGCCTTTTCCAAGCATACCTCTTCCTCTTGAACAAAATATTCGCTATTACTAGCTGAAATTTGTTACAGAAATCGATTAATCTTTCTCCTCTCTCATTCCTTGTCCCAAGCGCATATTCTCCTGTAACCTTTTCTTCCACTGCTTCCCCTACAATTGCATTCCAATGCCCCATGAAAATTAGATTTTCATCTCCCATGACGTACCTTTCAGCATCCACATATACTTTCTCAGTCTCTTCATCTTCAGCTTGCGACGTCGGAATGTATGCCTGAACTATCGTTGTTGGTGTTGGTTTGCTGTTGATTCTGATAGGAACAACCCAATCACTGAACTGTTCACAATAACACACTCTCTGCCCTACCTTCCTATTCACACTGAATTCTACTCCCGTTATACCAATTTCTGCTGCTGCTGAGGTTACTCTGTACTCATCTGACCAGAAATCGTTTTCCTCTTTCCATTTCACTTCACTGCCCCCTACTATATCTAGACTGAGCCTTTGCATGTCCCTTTTTTAGATTTTCTAGCTTCCCTACCACATTCAGGCTTCTGATATTCCACGTCCTGAATAGTAGAGCGTTATCCTTTCATTGCTTATTCATGATTTTTCTCTCGGCCACCTCCCCCTTGGCAGTCCCTCCCAGATATACGAATGGGGGACAATTAGGGATTCTTTTGTCAATGGAGAGATCATCACGACACTTCGTCAATTACAGGCCACATGTCCTGTGGATACACGTTACGTGTCTTTAATGAAGTGGCTTCCATCTGCCTTCTGCATCCTCATGCCGTTGATCAGTGCTGATTTTCCTGCCTTTGGGGGCAGTTTTGCACCCCAAGGGCAAGAGAGTGCCCTTAGACTCTATCTGCTCCTCCATCCTGTTTGACAAGGCCGTTGGCAGAATGAGCGCGGCTCCTGATGCCGGAAGCGGTGGAGGCTTTCGAACGTGGTACCGAGGAAGTTTTGATTAATAATCAAAGACGTTACCGCTAGACTCTATACCCGGTAGGAACATGACCTAGGCAGTGTCTCTACCAGAAAGAAATATCCCAAAGAACACTCGCAGCTGGCGCATTGTAATCGACTATAGATGTCAATTATTCAAACTTGGTTGTAAGGAATAAGACAGGCGAATGAGAGAAATTGTGATTATATTTCAGACCGGAGCATCAGCAAAGTCTGTACTGGCGGCCCATCTTTAACTGTGCAAAGATTGTTAATATCAGACTTCATGAGGGTAAAATCTAAATGATCGCAGGTCCAAACTTTGATCGTGGAATTTGCATTTAAAGCCACGCCAATTACTGACGATCAATTGCATCATCGAATTAAGACGACCAACGCAGGACCTTTCTTTTCTGAAAAATCTTTTTAGAAAACCAGATTAGCATAAGGAATGACAATGACAATGGCAAACGATTTAAGTAAACATTCCCAATATTATAGTTTAAGTGAAATTTTACATCATAAAATTACCTGACTTTCTCCAATCCTTCAGTTCAGGAGGAACGCTATCAAGCAATAAAATGAACACGGTACTATGGTACCACCATTTGTATTTAAAACAAGCCACTAATGAAACTACAGTCAGAGGACATCCATCATGCTATCTTTGAAGTCAGGAAGCTGTGGGGATGATAATAAAATGTGAGATTACACACTGAATAGTTCTGCAGCTTAGACTGAGGGTTTCTAATTGAGGAGACAGTCAATGTGATCTCTACCTTTTCCAATTCTCCCTTCCAGCTTGGGGACGTGATAATCGTTGCATGATCTGAGGGGAGCTCTGAGCACTATGGGACTTAACGTCTGAGGTCATCAGTCCCCTAGAACTTAGAAGTATTTAAACCTAACTAACCCAAGGACATCACACACAGCCATGCCCGAGGCAGCATTCGAACCTGCGACCGTGGCAGTCACGCGGCTGTGGACTGAAGCGCCTAGAACCTCTCGGTCACTGTGGCCGGCTGAGAGGAGCCTCTTGGGCTGACCACATGTTCGCACAAAGACTTTTGTCAAAATTTTTGGTTGGTTGGTTTTGCGGAAGGAGACAGACAGCGTGGTCATCGGTCTCATCGGATTAGGAAAGGACGGGGAAGGAAGTCGGCCGTGCCCTTTCAGAGGAACCATCCCGGCATTTACCTGGAGTGATTTAGGGAAATCACGGAAAACCTAAATCAGGACCGCCGGACGCGGGATTTAACCGTCGTCCTCCCGAATGCGAGTCCAGTGTCTAACCACTGCGCCACCTCGCTCGGTCAAAATTTTTACACGTCCTTTTGTTGTGGTGCGGTTTGTGGCGTAAAGCCTGACGTGCTTCATAAATGTGTCAAGGACAACAAAAATTAACTGCTGCCGAACTGCCCCTTCGAAGAGGGCGTTAACTATCAGCATGCACAGGGTCATTTCACGCTTCTGGTTTGACGGCATGCACTTCACATCGTGTTTTACACGCTGGCACATATCGCATTTTCTAACTATCTCCGCAAACTTCCGTCGAAGTTTAGTATGTTTCTACTCTTTGACGATTATCGCATAAAACCTTGTCACTCTGCAGTGGCCAAGGTGTTGAGAATAGCGGCGCGGAGTGGCCGCGCGGTATGAGGCACTACGTCACGGATTGTGCGGCCCCTCCCGCCGGAGGTTTGAGTCCTACCTCTGGCTGGATGTGTGTGTTGCTCTTAGCATAAGTTAGTTTAAGTTCATTTAAGTAGTGTATAAGTCTAGGGACGGATGACCTCGGCAGGTTGGTCCCACAGGAATTCATAGATATTTGAACATTTTTGAGCTGATGACTGCTCTCGATTACATCCTCCAAATCTGTGTCAGGCAGCCAAACTTTTCACCTTCGTTTCTTCACATGCCACCGCAGGAAAGTACACAATAGGCTACTATTCATGTTCTCGCATCACTCCTCCCACGACGTGCACCAAAAGTCCTTTACTCTACGGATATCTGGCTGTTGGTCTTTTTCTGTGGCTAACTTTTTTCTTTATCATCCGATGCTCGCTAGGTCCCATAGTTCTAACATGTCCATTAAGACCTCACTACCTTCTCGCTCAACGTGTTCATCGCCGTACTTCCGCGAAGGATTTCGGCTTCAGCAGTCGGCAAGTTTGTTGCGTTTACCACGGCAGTAAGCGATTCCCAGATCGTATTCTTGAATTTCCAGGGCTCATCGCATCACATTACTCGTTTATTTTCTGCATCGAGATCTGAACCAGAAGTTTTTCCACGCGGGGTAGCCGCGGGGTCAAGGGTGACTTGTCACGAATCGCGTGACTCCCCCATCGGAGGTTCAAGTCCTCCCTCGGGCAAGGCTGTTTGTGTTGTCCCTAGCGTAAGTTAGTTTAAGTTAGATTAAGTAGTGTTTAAGTCTAGGGACCGATGACCTCAGCAGTTTGGTCCCGTAGAAGCTTACCACAAATTTCCAAAAATTACCAGAAGTTTGTTGGGCGAAGTTTCCGCCTGAAGTTTCCTGACTGACGCGTGTTCCAGCAACATGCAGAACACGAAGTGACTTTGTTGAGAGCAAAACTCGATGTGTCCCTGCTGAGAGCAGAACCTGCAGTGAGTAAAGGGCGCAGAGCGTGTCTGTTCTGCGAACTTCTCCTGCACCTCAAGTAACAACTGGCAAGCAGTAAAGTTATCTTTATCGTCACGCCAATGGAAAAATTAAACTGACGCCGCTGTTGTCTGACAAATGTACGGTAAATGCAGCTATACCAAACAAGTACAGTGATGTCCCACATCTAAAAGGTTGCGTCTTAAAAACCTTGCGTCTCGATGCTCCTACCAGTCGTAAGGTATTATTTTTGGTGCCTGTGTCGTACTGTTTCTTAAATAAGAACACAAAAAGAAGCGAAGTTTTGGGCTGTATGTCGAACTGGTGACCGAATCATGTAACTACTATTTCCAAAGATTGCATGTTTCCTTTAGGAATCTTTCGAAACATGCATCTCCCATAGAAAATTTGTTTCGAGAATGGCTTCGAGAACTACCGTTGTTGTGCAAGAATCCTCCTTCCAATTGAGATAAACTTTGCGGATGCCCATAGTAGTAAAAATTTATCAGAGGGCTCCTGACCGACCGCGACTTTCCAGGTAGCAGCCGGCACAAAAGGCTGCTGTTTCCCGTAGAAATTTCCTCCCAAGAAAAGCTCAAAAAACTGCCCATGCTGTTTAAGAATCCTCCTCCCAGCAGAGAAACGTTTTGCAGCCGTTCATAGAAGTAATCTTTTAGTTGAGGGCATGTGACAACGAGTTTAAAGAAAGCCAGGGGCCCACAATAGTCAGTTGGTGACCAATCAGCCTTTCTTCGTACGTTAGGCTTAGCACCTGAGGTCCGGCGTTTTCCGCATCTCCTAAGCTAGGAGTGGGTTAGTATGGTCCTTTTGTTGGAATGTCCTGTCTGTTCTCTGGTTGACACAGCCATCTGTAGTCATTTCAAGCCACTCCTAGTATACACACAAGGTGTATCTACAAATGCAGATATGAAAGAAACGCGAAATTACCTACAGAATCACTGGTGGCATGTCGCAGTTGGAAATTATCATGAATTTTCACAGACACTCTGGCTTCGGGTGGATACACTTCAAATGTAATTAATTTGCTTAACAAACTGTATCTAATTTGCACATAAACTGTAGCTAATTTTCACAATGACGTGTCCTGGAATGAATAGAGAAGAGGCACACTACTTCCACGCTTTTCAGTTTTACTCCCATTTTATCACTGAAGACAGATCATCATTCGTCTGGATGATGGCAGTATTGATATCTTCAGTTCTGGCAGGCGGGTAAAACTGGATGTTCTGGGCAAATAAATGGTCTTTACAGAGGGGCAGAACCGACTAAATATCATTGAGATACAAGGAAAACAATAATGGACCAATGGCAGACCCCTTTGACACTTCTGCGTGTTGAGTAGTAAGCTACTGGACCAGAGTACGCTTATTAAAATCTAAACACATCATTTTATTTAAACCAGTAAAAACTATCATAACAAAACGATCTCTGAGACAAGCTTAAAACAAATCAGACAGGAACACATACCAACTGAATTTATTAATATGACTTTACAAAAAGCTGTTGGTGTAGAAATTACTAAGAACCCCAACACAGCAGTTTATTGACGTCAGTATTATGCAGCACTGCCAACAAAATTTATTATTAACTCTTCAGAAAAGCAACTGTTGACACCACAAATTTGATCAACCGGTTGCTAATATAATTTACTATAAATTCAGTAAAATTCCAAGCGCATTCAGATTTACACTTGTGCATTCATGAAACCGATACTCAGCAATTTTAATAACGACAACTATCAACATCACGTATTAAGTATTACTACCAACAAGATTTACCATCGCAGCTTATGAAAAGCAACTGTTGGTACAATCAATGAGGAACCACCGCCAACAGAATTTACTGCAGTGAATTACGAAAAGCAACTCCTAGTAGAATTTAACTAAATGATCAAATGAGTATAAAGTTAAACAACTGACAACAAGAGAACCTTTCAAAAAAACCATTGGCGCAGTTAAAATTTAGTTTAGCTCCGTAAATTTAATTGAAAGCTAAATTTAATTCTGGGTGGGTAGTCCACCGGAATACGGGAGCCAATATGTTTACTAGCAGCGGACCAGCAAGCCTCTTTTAACAATGAAAGTCAAAACAAAATTTACATATCTTCAATGACACAACTAATTTCAAGAAGATGCAATGAGATTTATTTTTTATTTTAAATCTCATTTTGTTCGTTATAGTTCGTTGCAATTGTTCGTGGCGGACGTCCCAGACGCCCGTTGAAGTTCGTTATTGACCCATTCACTCAGTTTTTTTTATTACAGAGGACAGCTAACCCTCTGACCGAACACGCTGAGCCACCATGCCGGCAAGAGATTTAGCGTAACCAAAACTGAACACTGTTGATCACTCCCTGCCAACGGCCTTGCCGCAGTGCTAACGCAGTTCCCGTCAGGTCACCGCAGTGAAGCACTGTCGGACTTGGCTAGCACTTGGATGGGAGACTATCCGGCTGGTATGCCGAACGCTATTGGCAAGCGGAGTGCACTCAGCTCTTGTGATGCCTATTGAGGAGCTGCCTGAGTGGGAAGTAGCGGCACTGGTCACGAAAACTGACAATGACCTGGACATCAGAGTGCTGACCACATGACCCTACATATCCGCATCCAGTGACGCCTATCAGCTGAGGATGACACGGCAGTCGATCGGCCGGTACCGAGGTCTGTTTGGACGGAGTTAATCATATGCTGAAATAATACATAATTCTGTCTGTAACGTAGCACCGTCAGATGGTATCCTAAGCAGTAACCGGCCGGTGTGGCCGTGCGGTTCTAGGCGCTTCAGTCTGGAACCGCGTGACCACTACGGTCGCAGGTTCGAATCCTGCCTCAGGCATGGATGTGTGTGATGTCCTTAGGTTAGTCAGGTTTAAGTAGTTCTAACAAGGAAACCTCCCCATCGCACTCCCCTCAGATTTAGTTATAAGTTGGCACAGCGGATAGGCCTTGAAAAACTGAACACAGATCAATCGAGACAACAGGAAGAAGTTGTGTGGAACTATGAAAAAAATAAACAAAATATACAAAGTGAGTAGTCCATGTGCAAGATATGCAACATCTAAGCTAATGTGAGCCCAGGAGCGCCGTGGTCCGGTGGTTAGCGTGAGCAGCTGCGGAACGAAAGGCCCTAGGTTCAAGTCTTCCCTCGAGTGAAAAGTTTACTTCTTTTTTTTCGCAAAGTTATGATCTGTCCGTTCGTTCATTGACGTCTCTGTTCACTGCAATAAGTTTAGTGTCTGTGTTTTGCGACCGCACCGTAAAACCGTGCAATTGGTAGACGAAAGGACGTGCCTCTCCAATGGGAACCGAAAACATTTGATCGCAAGGTCATAGGTCAAACGATTCCTCCACAGGAAAACACGTCTGATATATGCTATACGACACTGGTGACGGCATGTGCTTCACATGACAGGAAAATATTGTCGACCCACCTAACTTGTACACTTGGCGAATGGGTAAAAAGATTTTTCTACCTTGCCCGATTTAGGTTTTCTTGTGGATGTGATAATCACTCCCAAACAAGTGATGAAAACATAAGAGTTTGTCACAGCCGCACAGTTTTCCCTGTGCCCTGTCAAAACATATGTTTTTAACGTTTTCAAATTTTTCCGTGCGTAGACCGTCAAATCCTGCATATGTCCAAGCAAATCTGAAAATGTCCTGGAATTTTGGAGAGTGAAATTGATTATGTGAGAGTGCCTGAAATTTGATAATTGTCTGAAAACAAAGAATTAAACTGTTCACTCGAGGGTAGACTTGAACCAAGGACCTCATCTTCCGCAGGTGCTCACGCTAACCACGGGACCACGGCGCTCCTGAGCTCACATTATCCTTGATATTGCCTATCCTGCGCATGGACTACGCAGTTTGTATATTTTGCTTATTTTTTTCATAGTTCCACACAACTTCTTCCTGTATTCTCGATTGATCTGTGTTCAGTTTTTCAAGGCCTATCCACTGTGCCAGCTTATAACTAAATCTGAGGGGAGTGCGGTGGGGAGGTTCCCTTGTAAGTTCTAGGGGACTGATGACGTCAGAAGTTAAGTCCCATAGTGCTCAGAGCCATTTGAACCATTTCAAGGTAAACAGTACGAAAACAAAAATTTGGCTGAGCACTAGACTAAATGGCTCGTTAGATTAACTAAGTTCTTAATTTAGTTCCATTACCTCAGATTAAGGATAACAGAGAGCTTCTTCACTGCCAGTCAACCATCGGTTTCAGTGGACATGTTACTTACAATAGCTGACCCCGGTTCTGGAGTCGATGAATGCACAAAATGAAGAGGTATAATAAGAAGACCCCTTTCCCGTAACACACGTGACACAGATGGACGATCTTAAAAATAACAAACAATATATATACAGAACAGACCATCTTGAGATTAAGGGATCGCTCGTCGCCACACGGTACAATGAAAAGCACTCCGTCTTCAGGCCACACGAGGCTTATTGGGACCATCCGACCGCCGTGTCAGCTGAGGACGCGGATAGGAGGGGCGTGTGGCCAGCACACTGCTCTCCTGATCGTTACGGTGGTTTTCTTTGAAAAGAGTCGCTACTATTCGGTCGAGTAGCTCCTCAATTGGCATCACGAGGCTGAGTGCACCCCGAAAAACGGCAACAGCGCATGGCTGCCCGGATGGTCACTCACCAAAGTGCTGGCCACACCTGACAGCGCTTAACTTCGGAGATGTGAAGGGAACTGGTGTATCCACTGCGGCAACGCCGTTGCCCGCAGCGTACAATACGCTACTTTAAATGAAGCTTTATCCGTCAGCCGAGTGACATAATTCTCATGTGGCTTTACAGTTTTGGACAAGGCCCTCGATCAATGTTACCCGACTTTGCCAAGCGAGTCTACTAATACCGCAAGATCAGTTACAGACAATCGTTAGAAAATCACTTAATAATCAGCCTGACATAACTAGTTTACGGATTCTAATGTGCTTTTGATTTGATTTTGGGAACCATATCGGTGAGCACACCGATGGCAAGATAACATAGCAACACAATAGCCATAAAAGCAAAAGCAAAAAATATTCACTGTAATTTCTGAATATCGGTGGACAGGTCAAAGGCGACCATGAATGAAAGAGACTACTAGCAAGCTGGTCCTTCCACAAAATAGCTGACGTTCAGAACCAACAGGAGGTAGCCCATGGCACCCCCTGGCTCCCAATGATCGGAACAGGATCACAAGTAGCAAACCCCCCACCGCAACTGACACATGGTTTTTAAAGATATTCATCTGCCGAGCATAAGTAAAGTCCAAATGTAACTTTTTCCATCGGGTGATATTCACTGGCCAAACAGCAACAGCTGGCATTTCGAACCAGCTTAGACTATCGTTTAAAACGTGTCAGCTACCCAAGCGTTCCGTCGGCTACGAAGTCACTCCCTTCCTACATCTACATCTACATCTTGATCCACACACATACTCCGCAATCCACCATACGGTGCGTGGCGGAGGGTATCTCGTACCACAACTAGCATCTTCTCTCCCTGTTCCACTCCCAAACAGAACGAGGGAAAAATGACTGCCTATATGCCTCTGTACGAGCCCTAATCTCTCTTATCTTATCTTTGTGGTTTTTCCGCAAAATGTAAGTTGGTGGCAGTAAAATTGTACTGCAGTCAGCCTCAAATGCCGGTTCTCTAAATTTCCTCAGTAGCGATTCACGAAAGGAACGCATCCTTTCCTCTAGAGACTCCCACCCGAGTTCCTAAAGCATTTCCGTAACACTCGCGTGAAGATCAAACCTACCAGTAACAAATCTAGTAGCCCGCCTATGAATTGCTTCTATGTCCTCCCTTAACCCGACCTCATAGTGATCTCAAACGCTAGAGCAGTACTCAAGAATAGGTCGTATTAGTGTTTCATAAGCGGTCTCCTTTAGAGATGAACCGTATCTTCCCAAAATTCTACCAATGAACCGAAGACGACTATCCCCCTTCCCCACAACTGCCATTACATGCTTGCCCCACTTCATATCGCTCTGCAATGTTACGCCCAAGTATTTAATCGACATAACTGTTTCAAGCGCTACACTACTAATGGAGTATTCAAACATTACAGGATTCTTTTTCCTATTCATATGCATTAATTTACATTTATCTATATTTAGAGTTAGCTGCCATTCTTTACACCAATCACAAATCCGGTCCAAGTCATCTTGTATCCTCCTACAATCACTCAACGACGACACCTTCCCGTACAACACAGCATCATCAGCAAACAGCCTCACATTGCTATCCACCCTATCCAAAAGATCATTTATGTAGATAGAAGAGAACAGCGGACCTACCACACTTCCCTGGGGCACTTCAGATGATACCCTCACCTCCGATGAACACTCACCATCGAGGACAACGTACTGGGTTCTATTACTTAAGAAGTATTCGAGCCACTCACATACTGGGGAACCAATCCCATATGCTCGTACCTTAGTTAGGAGTCTGCAGTGGGGCACCGAGTCAAACGCTTTCCGGAAGTCAAGGACTATGGCATCCGTCTGAAATCCTTCAACCATGGTTCGCAAGATATCTTGTGAAAAAAGGGCGAGTTGCCTTTCGCAGAAGCGATGCTTTCTAAAGCCGTGCTGATGCATGGACAGCAACTTCTTTGTCCCAAGGAAATTCATTATATTCGAACTGAGAATATGTTCGAGAATCCTGCAATAAACCGATGTTAACGATATTGGTCTGTAATTTTGAGGATCCGTCCTTCTACCCTTCTTACATACAGGCGTCACCTGCGCTTTTTTCCAGTCGCTCAGGACTTTACGTTGGGCAAGAGATTCGCGATAAATGCAAACTAAGTAAGGAGCCAATGCAGTAGAGTACTCTCTGTAAAACCGAATAGGAATCCCATCAGGACCTGGCGATTTATTTATTTTCAACCCATTCAGCTGCTTCACAACGCAAGGGATGTCTATCACTATGTCCTCCATACGGGAATCTGTACGAGACTCAAACGGCGGTATGTTTGTACGATCCTCCTGCGTGAAAAATTGCTAAATTTAAAATTTCAGCTTTCGTTTTGCTGTCTTCCGTTGCCAGGCCAGACTGATTAGTGAGTGACCGGATGGAAGCCTTCGACCCGCTTACCGATTTTACGTAAGACCAGAATTTCCTGGGGTTTTCAGCAAGATCTTTTGCTAAGGTATGACGGGGTTAGTGGCTGAATGCTTCGCGCATAGCTCTTTTTACAGCAGCACGAATCTCTACTAACTTTTGCCTGTCCTCATTCTCCCGATCTTTCTTGTACCGTGAGTGCAACTGCCTTTGCGTCCTGAGCATTCTCCGAATTGCGCTGTTAAACCACGGTGGATCTTTTCCGTCCGTAACCCAGCTCAGTGCCTGACCGGAAATAACCGAGCGCCCTGCTCACCGCAGCGGCGCTTTAAGTCGTCCGTGACGAGTCGCGGCTTTCCTCTGGCGACGGATACACCGATCGTCGCATCACCATCACCACCAGCGATGCTGCCAAGCAGAGTCTCCAATCGGAAGTGTGCGATAAGCGAAAGCGTAGCCCGCTAGGCACAGTACCGAGTGATTCGAAAAGAAAGAACAAATTTCATTTGTTTATTACAGACAAACAATAAAAGACAAAGACAGATCGAGCATGTCACTGCAGAGAGGAAGGTTGAAAGTTTTGGTACAGCTGCGTTGTTGTTTGTTTGTAGCAACCTGAATTTGCGCGAAGTCAATCCATTGTTCAAGTGCAACGTGTATCACACCGTCGATTCAGCAAGAATCCGCCTCTGCATACGCAGATTCATAATTGACATAAAAAATTCTTGGGAGTTGGTGCTTATGCAACGGGAAGAGCACTAGTAGGCCACGCAGGTGTGATGCTGAGCGTATACGAGATGCGTTCACACGGAGCCCTCGGAAGCGCACAAGACGGGTGGCCCAGGAACTTCAGCTTCCTCAGACAACAGTGTAGAGTGTTCTGAAACGACGCCTGTACATAAGCCTTACAAGTAGCTATTACTACAGCAATTGCCTTTCGGCTACCATAACGGATAGCACGTATTTTTCGTTTAAATTCTCCATGACATTGCAGAGGACGCTTTTTCCCTTCGACTTGCCGGCCGCTGTGGCCGAGTGGTTCTAGGCGCTTCAGTCCGGAACGGCGCTGCTGCTACGGTCGCAGGTTCGAATCCCGCCTCGGGCATGGATGTGTGTGATGTCCTTAGGTTAGTTAGATTTAAGTAGTTCTAAATCTAGGGGAATGATGACCTCAGATGTTAAGTCCCGTAGTGCTTAGAGCCATTTGAACCATTTTGAACCCTTCGACTTATCTTTTCGGATGAATTGATGTTTCATTTATCGAGTGAAATAAACCGCCATTATGTAAAAATCTGGGGGTCACATAGCCCTGGTGTCGTCGTAGAACATGAAGGAGACTCACCGAAGCTAAGTGTGTTTTGTGCCGTTTCTGTTCACAAAGTCTATGGACCTTTCTCATTTCATTTACATCTACATTTATACTCCGCAAGCCAACCAACGGTGCGTGGCGGAGGGCACTTTACGTGCCACTGTCATTACCTGCCCTTCCTGTTCCTTTCTCGTATGGTTCGCGGGAAGAACGACGGCCGGAAAGCCTCCGTGCGCGCTCGAATCTTTCTGATTTTACATTCTTGATCTCCTCGGGACGTATAAGTAGGGGGAAGCAATATATTCGATACCTCATCCAGAAACGCACCCTCTCCAAACCTGGACAGCAAGCTGCACCGCGATGCAGAGCGCCTCTCTTGCAGAGTCTGCCACTTGAGTTTGCTATACATCTCCGTAACGCTATCACGCTTGCCAAATAACCCTGTGACGAAACGCACCTCTCTTCTTTGGATCTTCTCTATCTCCTCTGTCAACCCAAACTGGTACCGATCCCACACTGATGAGCAATACTAAAGTACAGGTCGAACGAGTGTTTTGTAAGCCACCTCCTTTGTTGATGTACTACATTTTCGAAGGACTCTCCCAACGAATCTCAACCTGGCACCCGCCTTACCAACAATTAATTTTATATGATCATTCCACTTCAAATCGTTCCGCACGCATACTCCCAGATATTTTACAGAAGTAGCTGCTACCAGTGTTTGTTCCGATATCATATAATCATACAATAAAAGATCCTTCTTTCTATGTATTCGCAATACATTACATTTGTCTACGTTTAGGGTCAGTTGCCACTCCCTGCACCAAGTTCCTATCCGCTGCATTTCTTCCTCCATTTCGCTGCAATTTTCTAATGCTGCAAATTCTCTGTATACTACATCATCATCCGCGAAAAGCCGCATGGAACTTCCGAGAGGAGACTCTGATAAAAGTGTCATACCTGGACAAGCTCCAAAATTAGTTGTTAGCTCAACTTCACTAAGATTCCAGTTATTTCATAGTTCTGCATGAGGGCGCCCCGCCCACTTTAACATTAAGGTACGGTGTTATATTAACACCACCATCGCACAACGTTGGCTGGAAGATCTGCACAACACGATCTTGTTGACTGCTTTCGGCCTGCCAGGTCACCAGACCTCACACCTTGCGATTTCTTTCTGTGGGGATACATAAAAGACAAAAAGCTGCTCTTCAAGAGCTAAGAAATCGAATTCTTGAAGCTGTCCATTCATTTAACAGGGACCTGTTCATTCTTGTGTGGAATGAAATGAAATACCGTTTCGACGTTTCTCGAGCAGCGCATGCCGTTAAGGTTGAGTGTATGATATACGGTCTGTGCGAACATAAGACTCTGAATTTTCCCCTGTTCAGTGGCATATTCAATGTGTTTCTGTCTTGCATAGTTTGTCTGTAACAAACAAAAGAAATATATTGTTTCTTTTTGTATCTCCTGTACTTCGAAGGCTAATTTACATTCCCACTGACAACAGACTACTGTCTGTTCTGCATGTAGCTTTTAAACCACGGTCGACAGATTCTTGGACATTGCTCATTAGTCTGATAGTCTTGTCAGGCGACATCAAGAAAGGGAATAGAGAATGTCCGAAGAAGAATGCCACGTTTCGCCACGGCTTTCTCTGATAAGCGCGAGAGCTTTACAGAAACGCTCAACAAACTGTAGTGGCAGACGCTCGAAGAGAGACATTGTTTTGGACCCAGAGGTATACGAGGTGCATTCAAGTTGTAAGGCCTCCGATTTTTTTTCTAACTAACTACTCACCCGAAATCGATGAAACTGGCGTTACTTCTCGATGAAATCGCCCTGCAGACGTACACATTTTTCACAACGCTGATGCCATGATTCCATGGCAGCGGCGAAGGCTTCTTTAGGAGTCTGTTTTGACCACTGGAAAATCGCTGAGGCAATAGCAGCACGGCTGGTGAATGTGCGACCACGGAGAGTGTCTTTCATTGTTGAAAAAAGCCAAAAGTCACTAGGAGCCAGGTCAGGTGAGTAGGGAGCATGAGGAATCACTTCAAAGTTGTTATTACGAAGAAACTGTTGCGTAACGTTAGCTCGATGTGTGGGTGCGTTGTCTTGGTGAAACAGCACACGCGCAGCCCTTCCCGGACGTTTTTGTTGCAGTGCAGGAAGGAATTTGTTCTTCAAAACATTTTCGTAGGATGCACCTGTTACTTCGAACGCAATGGGTAAGGATTACGCCCTCGCTGTCCCAGAACATGGACACCATCATTTTTTCAGCACTGGCGGTTACCCGAAATTTTTTTGGTGGCGGTGAATCTGTGTGCTTCCATTGAGCTGACTGGCGCTTTGTTTCTGGATTAAAAAATGGCATCTACGTCTCATCCATTGTCACAACCATCGAAAAGAAAGTCCCATTCATGCTGTCATTGTGCGTCAACATTGCTTGGCAACATGCCACATGGGCAGCCATGTGGTCGTCCGTCAGCATTCGTGGCACCCACCTGGATGACACTTTTCGCCTTTTCAGGTCGTCATGCAGGATTGTGTGCACAGAACCCACAGAAATGCCATCTCTGGAGGCGATCTGTTCAACAGTCATTCGGCAATCCCCCAAAACAATTCTCTCCACTTTCTCGATCATGTCGTCAGACCGGCTTGTGCGAGCCCGAGGTTGTTTTGGTTTGTTGTCACACGATGTTCTGCCTTCATTAAACTGTCGCGCCCATGAACTCACTTTCAGCACATCCATAACTCCATCACCACATGTCTCCTTCAACTGTCGATGAATTTCAATTGGTTTCACACCACGCAAATTCAGAAAACGAATGATTGCACGCTGTTCAAGTAAGGAGAACGTCGCCATTTTAAGTATTTAAAACAGTTCTCATTCTCGCCGCTGGCGTTAAAATTCCATCTGCTGTATGGTGCTGCCATCTCTGGGACATATTGACAATGAACGCGGCCTCATTTTAAAACAATGCGCATGTTTCTATCTCTTTCCAGTCTAGAGAAAAAAAATCGGAGGCCTTAGAACTTGAATGCACCACGTACTGTTAAAATTACAAGAGTGTACGTCCTAAAAAAAAGTCATACAACATACTGTTTCCTCCCACATATATCTCTCGAAATGAAAACGACTGTAAAATCATAGAATTTTGAAATGGTTCGGTTTATCTAACTCTCGTACGAACCATTCGCGAGTAGAACATGGAAGGCAAGCAGTGATAGTGGTACCACTATAGACCATAAAATAGCTTGCGAATTAGAGATTTAGATGTAGTAAACGGTTCGATTCCCGGCAGGGTTGCGGATTTTCTCTGCCCACGGACTGGGCGTTTGTGTTGTCCCAATCATTTCATCATCATCATCATCATCGTCACTCCTGACAGTGGCTAGATTGGATTCTGTACAAAATTGGACTGTGTAAAAAAACTGGCACTTTGTACGAGTGCTGATGACCGCGCAGTTGTGCGCCCCACAAACCAAACATCATCATCACACATACTTAGCTGACGGCCAAGTTCATCAACGTCAATTAGAATGGAGCACATCTGAAAATACTACCATGTGTGTATTTTTGTTTGTTACTGAGCAGGAGAATTACGCTTATAAGAAGCTATTATCTTTAGTTGGCGGTTTTTAATTCTACTGTCAGTTGCTAAATGCATATTATTATACCAAAGGCGTGTCTGAAAAGTTTGTGCATGAGCTCAGAAAATAAAGGAATCATGTGCTGTAAACAAAATACTTTTGCTGGCTTTCCGAGTAACCACAATTAACTGTAACACACTTCTAACATCTGTTGTAAATCTGTGACAAACTCTCTGCAAACGCATGTCGCGGAATCGCTCGAAGCACCATGGTCAGGCGTTTCGAGATCTCCACTACGTTACGTACTGAACTTTCTCGCTCAACGCAACTTGACTGTTCTTTAACACCCTCTTTATTCTCCACATACGGGGCCGACAGATTTCTTTCTGTTTCCTCGCCTTAAATCAGCTCTGGAAACGCTTGCGTTTCGCAGACGTTGCGCGTGACAACGGTGCTTCGCGCGATTTCACAAGATGCGATTACCGACAGCATATAACTTTATAACCGATGTCGGAAATGTGTTGCAGCTAATTGTGATTACTTTGAAGGCCAGTAAAGATATTTTGTTTTTCGTTCTTATTTCATTTTTTTATGAGACCGTTCACCGAACTTTTCAGACGCACCACTGCGGGCCAGAAGAATAATTGATCGGGGCCGCTTGCTGCCCACGGGCCGCTGTTTGACGACCACTAGTCTAGAATCTTCACCTACTGAAATGGTTCAAATGGCTCTGAGCACTGTGGACTTAACATCTGACGTCATCACTCCCCTAGAACGTAGAACAATTTAAACCTAACTATCCTAAGGACATCACACACATCTATGCCCGAGGCAGGATTCGAACCTGCGACCGTAGACGTCGCGTGGTTCCACACTGAAGCGCCTAGAACCGCTCGGCCACATCGGCCGGCTCTTCACCTACTGAAACAAATTTCCAAGAACAGTATGAGGTCTAGCAGCGGCCCCGCCTTTATGACAGTAGAACAGCTGACACAGCTAAAGCTGAAACAGAGCCCTGACACATTCGTCTGCACACTGACGCTTCCTCCGAGCGCAGCTAGCAGCACATCACTCTTCTTGCGCGCCACTGTTAGAGAGCATACACATTCCGGTTCACCTCTGTTTGCGTCTCGTCAGCATGACCTCACCTGGCGACAGCGCCAGATAATGCTCCCTTCCAATGAATTCTACATCTACATCTACATCCATACTCCGCAAGCCACCTGACGGTATGTGGCGGAGGGTACCCTGAGTACCTCTATCGGTTCTCCCTTCTAATCCAGTCTCGTATTGTTCGTGGAAAGAAGGATTGTCGGTATGCTTCTGTGTGGGCTCTAATCTCTCTGATTTTATCCTCATGGTCTCTTCGCGAGATATACGTAGGAGGGACCAATATACTGCTTGACTCTTCGGTGAAGGTATGTTCTCGAAACTTTAACAAAAGCCCGTACCGAGCTACTGAGCGTCTCTCCTGCAGAGTCTTCCACTGGAGTTTATCTGTTATCTCCGTAACGCTTTCGCGATTACTAAACGATCCTGTAACGAAGCGCGCTGCTCTCCGTTGGATCTTCTCTATCTCTTCTATCAACCCTATCTGGTACGGATCCCACACGGCTGAGCAGTATTCAAGCAGTGGGCGAACAAGCGTACTGTAACCTACTTCCTTTGTTTTCGGATTGCATTTCCTTAGGATTCTTCCAATGAATCTCAGTCTGGCATCTGCTTTACCGACGATCAACTTTATATGATCATTCCATTTTAAATCACTCCTAATGCGTATTCCCAGATAATTTATGGAATTAAATGCTTCCTGTTGCTGACCTGCTATTTTGTAGCTAAATGATAAGGGATTTATCTTTCTATGTATTCGCAGCACATTACACTTGTCTACATTGAGATTCAATTGCCATTCCCTGCACCATGCGTCAATTCGCTGCAGATTCTCCTGCATTTCAGTACAATTTTCCATTGTTGCAACCTCTCGATACACGACAGCATCATCTGCAAAAAGCCTCAGTGAACTTCCGATGTCATCCACAAGGTCATTTATGTATATTGTGAATAGCAACGGTCCTATGACACTCCCCTGCGGCACACCTGAAGTCACTCTTACTTCGGAAGACTTCTCTCCATTGAGAATGACATGCTGCGTTCTAATATCTAGGAACTCCTCAATCCAATCACACAATTGGTCTAATAGTCCATATGCTCTTACTTTGTTCATTAAACGACTGTGGGGAACTGTATCGAACGCCTTGCGGAAGTCAAAAAACACGGCATCTACCTGTGAACCCGCGTCTATGGCCCTCTGAGTCTCGTGGACGAATAGCGCGAGCTGGGTTTCACACGACCGTCTTTTTCGAAACCCATGCTGATTCCTACAGAGCAGATTTCTAGTCTCCAGAAAAGTCATTATACTCGAACATAAACATAAACACTGAAACCGATGCTTAGTGTGGATAACGAGTCGCTGCTAGCTCAAGGCGAGATTCCACTGAGCCGCCTCCGCAGCTGGCTAAACGAATCTGTCGATCCGTCTTCACAAGCTGATCGTGTCTCTGTTGGCCGCCTGTTGTGTTTCCTCCGCTGTTCTCCACAGACTGTCCAAGTCACTACTGACGCTTCTCGCAAATTGAGCGTGGCGGTGCTGGCGATCGACCTCCGAGTTTGAGTCGATCTCTGGGCGACCCACAGGCAAATCAATTACGTTGAAAAATTTTTGCCACTAGATAGTTCTGTAGTGCTAGGGCTATTCGGAGAGTAAGGAACGATAGGTCACGAAATGGAAACCACAGTGATAGTCAAAACTGTTTTATGTGCTACAGTTAGCTACAACTTCCAGCTACTTGTCTCCATAGTCGTCGATCCGACTTAGACGTTTGTCGCGGCGTTGTACCAACTTTCCAATACCCTCGTTATAGAAGGCAGCTGACAGTGCTTTCCGCCAATTCTCTACGCTGACGTACAGTACGTTGTCTGTGCCAAAACGTTTTCTTCACAGCCAGCAGTTTATATGAGCAGAGATGAAACTCAGAGGGAGACAATTACGGACTGTATTGTGGGTAATCAAACATTTCCAACTGAAAACGATGCAGGAGCATCTTCATTGCCCCTGAAGAATGCGGCTGAGAATTGTTTTGAAGAAGAAAATGCACGACAGTTATGTAATTTTGGCTGCATAGCCTCAGGCGAAATTTCTCACCAGGCCCTCTATATCATCCACGACATACACATTTTTTATCACGAGTGGAATATGAACGTGTGGATAATATTCATTCAGTTACGTAATTATTTCTTAAAAAGATGATAATTATGTAAAACAGAGACAATATTTGTCTCACATTCTTTGTTAATCTATGTCATTCTTTTCTTTTGTTTTGGTACGCTTTTGTCGTCTTCTTCTGATGTACATCGCAAGTCGCGAATCGATTTGAGGTCTGTTAAATGAAAAACATTTAATGTAAAATTATTGTACTTTTATGTTCATTTGCTGATAAAAACAAATAGAGCCAAATACGTTAAAACTATTTATGATTGATTATTGAAAATTCACTTCTTGTTTTAATTATAATTTTGTATCAATTGTTTTATCATAGCTGCAAGAAGCGCAGCCATTGTTAGTTGCGATTAAATAGCAACTTCGTCTGTACTTCAAGTTGAAAATGGCATGGGTTTGTGTTAAACTAATTTGAAAAACAATTTAATCATTTTTCTTATTGGTGGCATCAATTTAAATGATTTATTGGGAAAAGGAAAATCTTAATTAAAAAAGAAATCCTGTATCTTTTGTTGGCCACCATCTTACCTTTTATCACAGCGGCAAATTTAAATTACTTGAAACTGCAAACTTTCAATATTCCGATGTGTAAGAAATAAATGTGCACTGGTGGTACTGAACTCTATTTGTAAAAGAAAAAATTAATCGAATCAGACTGCATTTTCTAAGAACAGTGCTGATGGTATTTATTGTTGAACAAGATTTCATTGCTGATGTATGTGGCCAAAATTAAATTACGCACGAATCACGGAGAAAAATATTTCTGGTAGCAAATGTCAGTGTTGTGTGCGGGTGGTATTCTGTGGTTCCTTTTCATGATCAATTTGCTAAGAATAATTAAATCCATCGAAGACTAAAAAAATTATAAAACCTCTGATGTACGATCTGTAATTTTAGTGACATGAACACAGCTTACGGTCAACATTATTACACTACGTCAGGTGGAATTATTGTGCAATATGAACAAAATAATTATCTGTGAGAAGTTGTAGTTTGAATAATGCATTATACATGTGTATAATATTGTCAGTATCGTTTACAAAAACAAATCAACGCAACTGCTACTAAAAAAATTATAAAACCTCTGATGTACGATCTGTAATTTTAGTGACATGAACACAGCTTACAGTCAACATTATTACACTACATCAGGTGGAATTCTTGTGCAATTTGAACAAAATAATTATCTGGGAGAAGTTGTAGTTTTAATAATGCATTATACATGTGTATAATATTGTCAGTATCGTTTACAAAAACAAATCAACGCAACTGCTAAAAAAATATAGTGAATTCAAACCGCAGAATACCATAGAGTATCGTATCATCCATATTCGTTGGACTTGTCCATGTTGATGATACACAAAAATCGCCACACCTCGTACTTGGCGGGAGACACTATTGTTCTAGGTATCTTTATGTGCTCCCTGTGTACTCAGAACTAAAAAGAACGACCTAACGCGATCGACGGGCATAATAGAGACACTGCCGAAGAGACCTGTGCACAACTTCATAGGATTTTCTCTGTAGTTTCCACTTCGCGACCGATCGTTCCTTACCTTCCAAATAACCCTTGTATATTACAAACATTGTGTCCAATTTTGAGATTTTAATTTGTGCTACAAATAAGGTAAAAGCGAGCTTGTTTCAACCAACCAATGCACAGTCCCACTCCCTGTTTTCTACATGACTCTGTCCTTGTCTGCGTCATTAGAGACAACATCTATGGTGTATTAAAGGCACTCAGTCCATTACGATATCATTAATTGCGTTTTACTAAAGAAATACACAAAACCTGAACGAAAGCTTTAATAACCTCAGTTAGAAGATACATCCGAAGACACTTTGGTCATCAACTACTTTTAAAATTTCCTCATATGATGCTTGTCTGATATTCAAAGATGGTACTACTGGAAGAAACAGAAGTCTTATGTGACTAGGATTTGATGCTGCTTGCTTCATTGAAAACCTACCGAGGAAGTCAGATGCTAGACTGCTAGTTCTCAAATGACTGTGAAAGGTGTTGCCGAAGGGGAACGCCAAAATGATCACGCCAAAAGAAAAGAGCTACTGGAAGACCAAAAAGACTAAGTATATGGTTATGGCTGTGTGCGCCGCCATATTGGCGGGTGACCTTGAACGAGTTTCGCTCGGCCGCCGCTAGAGCTCGGAGGATCGCGCTATAGTTTTAACTAAGCGCGATCCGCTGGAAAAGGGTCCCTTCCGGCCGCCATCTTGGATTTCGAGCGCGTTACTTCCTGCCGCGCCCAGTTTGGCGGCGCTTATCAGTAGGAACTTCCGCAGTACAGGCAGCTGCACGCTCATTAGACTCGAGGCAGCCGCACTGAGCACACAGCCATGCCGTACAGGACGAGAAGATATACAAGAAGATCAAGAATGCCTGTGTAAAAAACTGTGGATACATTTACTGTTACTCCTAATAATGTAGCACAAGAAGAGCTGGTAAATGGACCTATTACTTTTGTAGGAGCTAAGATTAATTTTTCTTGTACAACTACAGAGGTTGTAACTGGTAATAGTTGGTTAACTATTGCTATTGTAAGGGGCAGTGATAAGCCTCTATTAGGCTTGGAGTCCTATTATGATAGAGACATTATTTGTTACCGTACCTGTTCAATGGGAGTTAAGGGCGACAGGAATTATGGTACAGCTGTTGTACTTACTGATAAGCCATTTTCTTTATATACAAAGAACAGGAGACGTGTTAATGCTAATGAAAGAATTACTATTTGGGTTAAGATTGATGATGGTATAAATGCAAGTGAAATATATTTTCTGCATTCCCCAGTTAATTTAAATTTTTTTGGAGTAAACATTTCTGTGTAAGGTATACATACATTTAATAAGAACTGCTGCGAGAGTTCTAAGACTGATATTAAGAAACTGGTGCACAACGATGTTTATCTAATTACTAAGAGTAATCTAGCATCTTTAGAAACTGTTAAGTAAAGTAACCTTTGAGAAAATGCTCCTCACGCTACAGTGTGTGTTCTGAAAGTATCCAGCAACGTTCAATGAAATTATTTTCAAAAAAATATTTAAGATAAATTCAGAATTTAGCCAATAATATAATGACAACATGTTAAAAAGTTGGTTCAATTATCTTTCATACAGTAAACGCTGCATTACATTAAACGTGCCCGCGTATTTTCTCGTATGCCCCCCCTTAAGCAGTGAAATAATGTCCCACCAAAATCTGAGAGAATATCGAATTTAGTTTTCCTGATGATTCAGTGGCATTAGGGAGAAATTTAAACTTTCCAGTTGCAGTATAGGATATACACTAACGCGATATTCTTGTAAATGTCTTCTCTGAAAACCGCCTTGATCAGTTAGAAACGTAACCCATGACGATAAAGTTTTATATCATAAGGTGACTAACAAAACTTAAAATTCAGATTTACAGAGGAGAGAATCAGTAAATTTAGTGAAATGTCGAAAAAGGGTGGAACATGTGAAGAAAGTTAAATAAACATTGGCACAAACTCTTTGAATTGAGCGCAGAGTTACCAGATTCAGTGCTACCTATACTGTCGGGGCTGTCTTTAGGGGGCCAATGCATTCAAGATTCCTCAGATGTAGCCTGTCTGTAAAGTGTAGAGTGAGCAGCGCTTCTGGTAGGGATATTTGCCATTCCTGGATGAACGCTACAACTGCCTTGTAGGATTCTTGAGACTCAGTTTTCCTTTATCATGGCAATTTAGTATGTTGTAATTTATGTAGATTCTGTTGTTTTGTGTTTCTTCCGTTTGCTGTAGTAGTTACTAATTTTGTATTCTTTTCGGTGTTAACGCATTTAGTAGAAAATAAATACTCCGCGAATAGGCGCACTACCGTGGCTACTGACATAAAAGGTGAACTGTGGAAGTGGAGGCATAACCTTGTGAAACATGCTGTCGGTGAATATCGTGACGTTGTGTGCAGAGACATGAAGATTCATCTGCTGCTGTTCTGTTTGCAGTGAGTTTGCAGACCCACAATTTAGTTCTCACCAGTGTTGAAGTAGCTACGTAAGTTTGGCGCCACTAAAACATCAGAATCTCTTAAGAGAGAATGGTCCATCCGAAGTATCGAAAACTACGCTGAAATTTTTCATACGGAAAGACTGCACCGAAAGAAACACATCGTCAAAATTTTAGCTACTAAGGTCTCTTACAAGTATTAAAAAAAAGTACTTAAGTTACTCACTTCTGCCGCACGAAGAGCCTCATTTTACAACAGTTTCTGCAGCCCTTTCTGCCAATCACGCGACTCAGCGAATAAGCAGACGCAGCCATAACAAAAGAGTGTCGTCGCTTAGCACAAGTCCAAAGTGCACACACGCGAATTTTTAAGCACTTAAACCATACCAAAAGTACCTCAAATTATTAATTTCTGGTAACTTGCAGTTCATGTCGACAGCTAAAGGCGTCTGGTATAATGTGCCTGTATGTGGGAGCGCAAATTATAGGAGCTATGGCGACAGTGGCGGCCATCTTGAAATCCACCATCCTGGTCAGGGTTATGTGTTTCAAATGGTGAGGGGGTCATATGGCACATCATTTTCAACCGCCTTTTTCTCAGGAACACACATTGAAATCTGTTCTAAGATCTTTATTTGTGTAGGAGTTATGACCTGTTAAAGTTTAGGACATCTGACAGAATCCTCTTTAAAGCATATGCTCAATATGACTTCCATTGCTTGGGACACGCAATCGATGTCTTTTGCCAGTCCAGCAGCACACATCGCAGGATCTGTGGGTAAACCGTGGCACACACCTCCTCAATATGCCGGCAAAGATGGGTTACACTGTTTCTACCTCATAGACAATTGATTTCAAATGTCCCCACAGATGGGGACTATGGTGACCATTTGATAGGAGTCCTTCCTGCCTACCCAGTGACCGCCAAACTGTTCATCCAGAAACTGTGTGGCTTTAGTAGCATAGTGGAGATGTGCACCGTCTTGTTGCAAGAGAGTTGGGAAATCACCCTTTGGATTCAACAGCGTTGGAAGCACACACACATGGAGCACTTTCAGATACCTATCCCCATTCAAGGCTCCATAAATAAACATTGGACCCACGGTTCTTGTGTTCCAAATTCCACACCAAACCATCACTTTTTCATCACCAGCACCTTTGCAGGTATCCACCCACGAGAGGTTTGCATCTGACGAGTAACGATGATCATGTCTGTATACTTCACCATGCACATAACAATTATCTTCATCACTGAACACCACCTGTCGTATGAAGTTTGGATCCACGTTACACTGATCCAGAGCCAATTCTGCAAACTGCACCTGCCGACGAGGGTCATCCTCTGAGAGAATATGTTGCAACTGTAACTTGTATGGGTGCCACTGGTGCGTGTGTGTGCAACACACGCAGGATTGAGCGCTGACAGACACCAGATATTGCTGACAACCTGGGCGTGGACTTTTTACAAACGATGCTACTATTGCTCTTGCAGTCTCCTTGTTGGTGGCTGTTTTCAGAGGTTCACTGCGTGGCTCGTCCACCACAGAACCTGTTGCACGGAATTTGTCCAAGAACTTGGACCTGGCATTGCTCTCAGAATGACGGGCACTGAATTCAGCAGCAATCACTCTGGTACTTTGTCCATCACTCATTAAAACAACTTCAGTGCGTTCCTACTGTGTAACAAACAGAATCGACCACCTCCTTGCAATTTCGGGCTTTAACAGGTCATAACTCGTACACAAATGAAGATATCTCAAAACACATTTCACATGTATATTCCTGAAAAATGATGCACCATATGACCCTACAATTCGAAACCCGTAACCCAAATCCAAGATGGTGGATTTCAAGATGGTGGCAGCTGTCGCTATAGTTCCTGTAAGTTTCGCCAACATCTACAGACACCCCATACCAGACACCATTATGATTCCTCACACCGGTCGACACTTTTAAAGGGATGTGTCCAAACTTTCCCCTCACCCTGTATATAGCATGATGAAAACAGACATTTATCTTACACCACACACAATTGATAAACGAAAACTGAAGGACTCACGCAAGAACTTCGCAATAATTACAATGTTTATTTGGACAAAATTGAGAACTTCACAGTAATTACTGTTTTTATTTTGAGAAAATTGCAATGGAGGAAGAAATGATCTTCGGCGTTGTTTTGAATATTGTGCTTCATATCAGGCATACTCCATCAAAGCCGTAAAACGTGGTGATGCACACTGACCATGCACAGGGGTCTCAGGTTTAACAACTCAGTTCCACCACTGAACCTGATATGACAAAGATCTATCGGAAATTCTGTTGTCTGACTACTTTTTTAAAGATGCTTCACTTAGTCGAAAAATTTCTTTATGACATTATAACTTCCGTACGGAATCCGAATTACATGTATTAAGTCTTTTCATTGTCGTCCTAAAGACAGAGTCGAGAGCTGTGTTATGTCCAGCCCTAGAAGCCAACAAAAGTAACGAATTACTTTCTGCAACTGGTAATAAAATGTTTCAGACGTAATACTGAAAATGATTCTCTCCCATTTTTCGAGATTTTGCTACCTCGATTACAAGATTTCCGCAACTAAACAGTAGTATTTTTAAAATTTTAGGTCCTAATTTGATTTGAGCTTCCTGATAAAAGACCGAAAGCTGCTGAAACAGCAATCCATTGATACTTACCACTGACACTGTTGTAAAAGAATGTGTCATAGCATTCATCTACTGCAAGCGACCTTCTTTTTTTAACGTGCGGTTTGCAGACAATTCTTGCACAAAACCTCAGTGACTGCCTTCATACACAGCATTTTAGGACATAACAATAAGCTTCGTCTTTCGTCAGCTATGAATTTCTGTATCGTATTACCTATTAATCACATGTCCTCTAGACGTTTACTTGAAGCGAACTGCGTAATTTTGTTACCTTCTCGCCCGTATAATTTCCTTGATCTGTTAAAATAGGCCGAAGAAGCCTGCAAATCAATAATGTTCATCTCACTTGCAATTAAGAGGGTGTAGTATCGTAGCTCTTCGTTGGTAATTGTGCACTAACTCTCAGCAGCAGTTTTAAATCTTTAGAATACCTCTTCTCTCACACTTTTGCAATTTTTATTTTGGTGCATATTTCGTGGTTCGCGTAAATTTTTCTTCTATTTATACTACTGTCTTTCAGATTTTGCAAAACAAAAGGGGCTTTGCACACTGCTTAACTGCAAGTCCGTCCTTCATTAAACCAAAAAATTTACAGCCATTTTTACTGTCACTGAAAGTTGTTACTATAATGGTTTCTTTGGGCTAGGAAGGTACTGTATTTTTGTTCTGGACAGTAATTAGCACTTTAGTCATGGTTCGAACCACAATTGATACAATCGAAAGATTTATTTCCTTTTTTTTTAATGTTTCTTCTGTTTATAAGGAAATGTCGATATCATTCGAATGAGTGTCCCAGAAATTAACCGCTAAATAACACATCTGTAGGCCACCAAGAGTTGTGGGTGATTTCGACTCTATACCGTGTTCTTCAGAGTTCACTTTCCAAGGTTGAAAACGTTAACTGGGTTCCATATTACTATGAAACACTGGAATCCGCACAAAGAGAGATACTATTATCAAGCATTCTCTCCAGCCAGATGGCGAGATATGAATTTGGCCATTTTTGGAAAATTTCTTACAGTATGTCTTAGCCACAAAAAGTATGACACAGTGTTTATTTCGGTGTATTGTTTCTGTATAAGTAAATTCAGGGTAGGTTTCGACATGTTTGACTGGATCATGCCCTGGTCTGAGATTTCTCGGAGACAACCATTATTCTCAGCAGTTCACGTCTTAACATCAACACACACTTGTAACGTATTTCGGATACATCGGGTCTAAGTATTCACCCTTTTAAAGAAACATTGGCACAGGTCTAGTGCAAGCACACGCTGGATACCGCGTTTGTTTGCTACGGAACAAAATAAGAATCGTTTTGATGTGTGCCACTATTGAAAACAGTGCGTTAAAGGTGATCTTTCGAAAGATCATAATTGAAAATGACACGTGCCTGTGTTGTTATGAACTGAAACCGAACGGAATAGCACAGAGTTGGCGCAACATGGGAAACAAACCCCCAAGAAAAGAGCGACTGCATAAGTCTGTGAATAAGGCCATAGTCATTATATTCTCGGACCAAAACGGTATGGTACTCTTACTGTTCCTATATAGTTGCTGTAACGCACTATATAGAGGCCTGTAACCACCTAATAAAGGATTACGTTCCAAAGAAAAGAAAGAACTTTTTGGTTGGCAAAATCTTCATCAGGATAATACCAAGACTATATTGCTCAAAACTGTGATAGAGCTTTTGTCCAGAAAAGGCACTTCTATGGCATCCCATACATTTTACAATTCACACTTGGCATTGTGCGAATTTTACCGTTATTCCACTACCAAAAAGATCCACAAGTGACATCATTTTCAAAAAAAAAAAAAAGATAAAACCAGTTTTTTTAATGTTGAACCCTTCTCCTGTAATTGCAACCGTCTACAGATCCTTACTAGGAATCTTTCACCGATAAATGAGAAATTTATATGTACTATTAAGCTACCTTTCAGACAAGAAGAAGCAGTTAGTAGTTTGTAGAGATATCGGTGTAGATTTATTAAGAGTCAGGGACAGGTTAAATGAAATGGGATTCTTATTTGGGTATCTCAGTCCGATTTCAGCGTTTAATGTTCCAACATAAGTGCAGCAAGACAGGAACATCATTGATGACGTTTTTCAGAAAGTGCTAAGGCTGAAATATTTATTGTGTACCCAATGGTTAATGGGCTATATGATCATGACGCACAAGTGGTGAAAATAAGCAATGTAGCACCTCACAGCCCTGCAGCAGATCCACACAAAAAGTAAGGCCTATTGATGAGAACTGAACACAATATTTAAAGAGTATGTCAAAAGAGGTAATTTAGTATGAGGTGTCTATAGAAAGAAGTGTTAATGTCCAGTTTATTCCACAGTAGAATTTTGTCAGTATTTGAAAGATACTATTCTTAAAAGTTATCCAGAAAAATCCATAAAAAATTAGTAAGCCATGGATAACTAAGAAAATTAAAATCTCATGTAAGAGGATGAGGGAAATTTATCTTCCAGAATAAGTCAAGGTCCAACATTACCTGTGTACCACAAAAAAAATCTGTTATACTTCAAGGAAAGTCATTAAAATTTCAAGACACGTGCATGTGCTGACAGAAATAAATAAGATGAAAACTATATGGGATACTGTACAATGGAAGTCACTGAACAAGATACCATAACTGAACTGACAATGTTGTGATTGAAGACTAATAAGTTTCAAGTCCTTTCAACGATCAGTTTTTAAATGTAGCAGAAAAAGTTAGGATTAAGAAGTTCGGCTGAAGTAGCAAGAGAATATATTTAAAATGTCATTACACAAAACTTAAAGCAGCTAGAAGTAGCACCAGCAGACTTCACCGAAATTAATTATGAAAACTATTATAAAAGTTCTAAAAAATAAAGCCTCGTTCGGTGTTGATGGAATTTCAAACAGCAAGCAGAAAATTTGTTCTTACTTAATAACAAATGTCTTAATAATATATGTAATGCATGTCTGGCACACGGAACTTTCCCAGACAGATTAAAATACACAGTGGTTAATTAACTGTATAGGAACTGTGGTAAGAAAGGTTTAAATAATTATTATCCAGTTTCCAAAATATTCAGAAAAGTAATGTACTTAAGAACAGTCTCATCGTTAAGTAGAAACAATTTACTTAGCATGTCACAGCTTGCAATCTAACTGTACCTTTACAATACGCTAATGAAATTCGTTATAAATAATCCATCGGTAGGAATAGCGATATCCATACCTACAACCCAGAGGGAAAAGTGACCTTTATTACCCTTTATTAAAGCTATCAGCGGCTCATGAAAGAGTTCAGTAACCAGCAACAAAAATGTTTGATCATGTGCCCAATACCATGATATGTCTGACAGGTAGGAAAGCAAGTTTTAAATTTAGCCTCAAAACACTTCGCCTGAACAACTCGAACTACTCCATGGACGGAATCCTATTTAA
Source organism: Schistocerca americana (assembly GCF_021461395.2). Lineage (NCBI taxonomy): Eukaryota > Metazoa > Arthropoda > Insecta > Orthoptera > Acrididae > Schistocerca > Schistocerca americana. The sequence continues at coordinate 232,138,800 of NC_060123.1, forward strand.
AAACTTGTAGCCTAAAGAAAAAGAAGACTGCCGCTAAATGTAGTTGCATGAGCAGCACTAGAAATATGTACATTACGTTAAATCGTTCATATCATACGCTGAAGCGCCAAAGAAACTGGTATAGGCATGCGTATACAAATACAGAGAAATATGAACAGGTACAATACTGCGCTGAGGTCGGCAACGCCTTTATAAGACAAAAAGTGTCTGGAGCAGTTGTCAGATCGGTTACTGCTGCTACAACGGCAGGTTATCAAGACTTAAGTGAGTCTGAACGTAGTGTTATAGTCGGCGCACGTGCGATGGGACACAGCATCTCCGAGGTAGTGATGAAGTAGGGATTTTCCCGCACGACCGTTTCACGAGTGTACCATCATTATAAAGAATCCGGTAAAACATCAAATCTCCGACATCGCTGCGGCCTGAAAAAGATCTTGCAACAACAGGACCAACGACGTCTGAAGAGAATCGTTCAACGTGACAGAAGTGCAATCCTTCCTCAAATTGCTGCACATGTCAATGCTGAGTCACCAACAAGTGCCAGCGTGTGAACCATTCAACGAAATATAATCGATATTGGCTTTCGGAGCCGAAGACCCACTCGCGTACCCTTGATGACTGCACGACACACAGCTTTATGCCACACCAGAGCCCGTCAACACCGACATTGGTCTGTTGATGACCGGAAACGTGTTGCCTGGTCGGACGAGTCTAGTTTCAAATTGAATCGAGCGACTGGACGTGTACAGGTATGGAGACAACGTCATGAATCCATTGCTACAGAGTGCCTCTGGAACACTCTTCCATACGCTACCGCTGGCCAGAAAACTTCCCAGGCATAAGCATTATTGAGCATATCTGGGATGCCTCGCAACGTACTGTTCAGAAGAATCTCCACCCCCTCGCGATCTGTCGAATTTATGGACATCCCTGCAGGGTTCACGGTGTCATTTCCCTCCAGCGCTACCTCAGGCATTAGTCGAGCCCATGCCACGTCATGTTGCTTCACCTCTGCGTGCTTGCGGGGGCTACACACGATATTAGGCCGTTGTACCAGTTTATTTGGCTCTTCTGTGTATACGGAACATGTAATTAACTAACTAATGGAAACCTGACAGTGAAATCGTTAGAAACGATTCTGAAATGCAGGAAATAGAACGACCTTCACCATGTCTTCCATAAATGGCAAAGGGGATGAGCCAGGAGAATTGCTCTGGAGGGGGCTTGGGGGGAGAGAGTACGCTCTGTAACAAATGTTTTTATTTGTAAACTTGTAAAATGATGTTTCTAGAAAATGAAGACCAACCTCGTATGTCTGCTCGTCCAGTGTGCAATTAAACAGATTGCAAAGCACCTGAACAGTCAAATTCAAACGAATATGTTAGTGGATGCAAATCTGGTGTACTTTTAACTAAGTGCACATATATTCTGTCGAACTAAATGTGAATAAAATCCATCTATTTTACGTTAGTGTGTTGGCAAACAAGAAATCGATTCTCGTAATAATGCACCAAAAACGAAACCATTATGACCTTTGCCCACTGCGTAACAGAATGCTGCCTCGTGGCACTGCAGACACATGACGTGGGAAGGGAAGTATATACTTAGAACAGAGACGAAAGCATAATTATTCTAGAAACTATGACGGCCGCAAATAGGAAAATCTAGTAGCATTAGCGACTCTGACAAACGGCAGATTGTTGTGGTCTGGCGCTTGGGAAATACGTTCTCGAAATCAATGTATATAGTCGACTGTTGGCGAGCCATTATCATGAGCATCTATAGGTAGTGGTTGAAAGCAGGTGAAACAAGAGTTGGCGACAAGGTTTTGGCCGTCTACGCATCGTCACAGAACGTGGTGGTCGGAGGTTTGCTCGCTCTCTAAAGCAGAATATGCAGCGATCTGAGGCAGATCTGATATGACAGAGTATTAAGATGGTGCAGGCACAAATGTTCTGGAGCACACTGTTCAGGGCGCATTTTTAACATGAAGACCCCAACATGTTGTGAAGTTGCCCAAACGGCATCGTTAGTCACAGCTCCAGCGGAAAAGGGATTATCGAGTTTGGACCGTGGATCAAAGGAGACGTGCCTCCTAGTTGGAACAATCACATTTCTTGTTACGCCAATCGGTATACGGCGACAACCAGGCTAACTGATGCACGAGACACACACGGTACCACAAAGGCCAGTGAGATCAAGTATGATAAGGGAACATGGGATCCGTGGTGGTTATCGAAGGCACCATGTCAACTGTGGGCTATGTGAACGCTACTGCGTATCACTTGCACCCCTTGACGGCTGTCAATGTCAAAATCGTGCTGCAGTTATTTGAAGTTGAAGTTGTAATGTTCCTTACTGTTTCTGCCTAAGCTGGCCGTGTTGACATTTAATCGTGATTGTACCTAAGGACAAAAAAAAAAGCACTGCTATAGCCAAGTACAAAGATCGAGAGCAGTAGTGAAGTATAAGGAATATGTTAACTCTGGGATACATTCTATCCACTCTCAGAGTAAAATTACCGGTCGCCAGTCCAATTTTTGTAAGTGCTGTGAAACTTTACTGTAAGCAAAACCATCTTTGGAGTACGTAATTTAACATTAACCAACAGTGATATTTATTACTGATAACAAAAGGAAATTTCTATCAATCTGCAAGAATGCGTAATTTCATAATTACAACGTTTACATTAAACTAGACTTAGTTATCAGTTCAGTGACACCTCACAATAACCTACACTATTTGTAAAAAGTCTGCACAATCTTTTGTATGAACCACATTAATTAACAGCTATATTCATTCGGTTTTAATAATAAAAACAGAGAAAGAAGGAAAAGAATAAAAAAACAAAAATCTTGGCTAAGATACGTTTGCATATGATTAATATACAATTCAAATTTGTCAGAGATTATTTCGTATTACAGGTGACTGGAATACACATTACCAGTTATTGCTGTTACTAATGTATTCGACATATGTTTCTTTCGTCGTTAACACTGATGAGATTGATTCTTAGTTCGTTGGGAGACGAGGTAAAGTTAAGTGTAAAAGCAGATTTGCTAGAGTTAATTTGTGCATTACAACAAAGTAAGATTCACTGGTCCTGTATCTTTCCAAAACTAATGCAGTCATATAATCGTTGGCTGTGGTAGTGTGTGGCAGTCTTAAGCTCATTCAGACAACGAGATATATTTGTCGCACTTAAGTAGTCATTCATACACAGAAACAATTGACGATGTCAGTGATATTTTATAGTGGCAACATCTTTGCAGTCATAGTGCATCCGTGTGCAGGAATGCTGAGACACTTACAACAAAGCCTTTTTATACGCTGGGCAATGCTACACATATCATCTGGGCTCCGTGTGCTGCGGTATCACCTCCTCTGCATGCACGCCGCTCCTTATCAACTTCCCATGAGGTACAGTCTTAAACATACTTCATACCAAAACTAGTGCTATGAGACGAGAGGAGGAAATGACTTCTATGCTGCCGAGAAAAATGATTTACTTGTATGCAATTAACGAGTGCAGAAAAACTGCTTAGTTCTGATTTATATGATGCATGAATTGTGGTATAGCCGCTTCATGGTTTTTCTTGGAATTAAAACCGAGTGTACAGTCTATTACTGGTTAATACTATGATTGGTAATGATGTGATACTGGTTCCACCTACTCCATCGAATTTGTGAATAGATCTTCACTGTGGCTACTCGACGAAGTGAAGAAGGTGACGTCAGCACACTGCATTTAGAGTCAAGATAATATTTTTCTGGCACGCATCTGCTGCAGTGTCTGCCAGTCAATTAACATTGTTTATAGCTGCACTTATCGTGACTCGCGACCTCAAGAGGGTACAGTCGATGCTAAATATAGTTTAGACGTAATACATTCTTTAAGAAGGTAGTTAACGTAACTTGCCGGTTGAGTAAAAGTTAATTTTGCAACTTGTCACTGAATTAAAACACTTCACAGTGATATCGAACGGACGGACGGGGTGACCGAGCGGTTCTAGGCGCTACAGTCTGGAACCGCGCGATCGCTACGGTCGCAGGTTCGAATCCTGCCTCGGGCATGGGTGTGTGTGATGTCCTTTGGTTAGTTAGGTTTAAGTAGTTCTATGTTCTAGGGGACTGATGACCTCAGAAGTTAAGTCTCATAGTGCTCAGAGGCATTTGAACCATATTTTTGATATCTAACGCAAATTTTATTATTGCATGTCTTTTAAATCTTAACGTACCTATTCATACTCCAAAAGGGAAGAATCGCGCGCACACACACACACAAACACACACACAACACACACAGAGTTATCTGTCCAGTGGGAGAGATGGCCCAAGTGTGTTCGACAACACAAGCACCAGTCCAGTCCTTAGCTGCCGTGGATCGAACGCCATTAGTTTAATCCTGTCTTGGCCCTGAAACCAATTTCGAACAGCTCTGCTTTGATGAATGGGCTGTGGTCCCGTAAATAAATTGCTGTGTTGTGATTTCATCTATTTGTCTTATAAATTATAGAGTGCAGCAATCAGTCGTCCTTTTTTAGATTTTATTACGCAAGTCCAGATTTTGGCTAGTAGCTAGCCATTCTCAACGCACTATTTTCTATTCTCATTGCATGTAAGTCCCTGTTGTTCGGGCGTCAGTAACAGTTCTTTGAATACTCAAAGAACTTTGGGTGATGCCCGAACAACAGGGACTTCCATGCAATGAGGATGGTAAATAGTGCATTGAGAATGGCAAGCTGCTAGCCGAAATCTGGATTTGCGTAATAAAATCTGAAAAAGGAAGACTGATTGCTGCACTCTGTAATTTATAAGTCACATAACAGTCGCTGAGTGTACCCACTTTCCGAATGGAAGGTAACCTGATCATCTATTTGTATTTTAAAACTGCATTTGTAGCTAGCACTTAGTGTTAGTGTTCTCCATAGCACTTGAGTATTCAGGTCCTGTCATAGCTGAGAGATCTAGATTAAACAGTCCTATAAGGAATGTGGTTTACCGAATCCATCATATGCTAAAAGCCATATTAAGACGAATCGGCTGAATCATTTTAGAATGAACTGAGCTACATAAAACATTAGTCAGTTTTAGCTTCAGCGGTGCAACAGTGCGGTGTAAAAACGCAAGTAGCATTTATACGAGAAAATTTGGGGAATATGACTTAGTAGTACTTGCGAATCCAGAAAAAATATGACAACACAGGTACTGTCTATGCATTTCAAAAATAGAAAATTCGAATTAACTTTTAAAATACCCACTCATTGAATTAAAGTAAGTGAGGAAATAGATTAAAGAGATCAACACAGATGTAAAAACATTGGCTACCAAAGTTAATCAAGTCGAGCTGTTCAAACACCTGGGAAGTAGACTTATAGTTATATAAGATGATCAACTCATGTGAATATAAGAATAGTAAAACAAAACAAGCATTTATGGTTAGGACATTCCAACAATTTAACATGTCAGAGAAAATACATAGCAAATATGCAAAATCAGCTGTATGCGATTTACATCTCGATGAACCCAGAAGAATCAACAGGGAACCGGCTGCAAGCAACAGTAATTTACATAGAGGGGGAAAAAAACAGAACAATCTAGATGAAAACAATAAAAAATATGTAACGACTATATGGGACAAAGAAGGCAAATGGACAAAATAAAAAAAGAAGATGCAATTCATTCGATACAGCTTTAGACAGATCACCCTCCTCTTCAATGTATTTATGGACAACGAAAGAGTGTAGAATGTACGGGGGCAACGGAAGAACCTACTTTCAGGACATCATAAACAGAACAAAATGCAACAACAATAATGGGGACATCAGGAGAATACCAAGCGATTGAGTATGATGGTTACTTCCACAATGTTAGTCTTCAAGAATTAAATAGGTGAATACAAAAAAAGATTTGGTGCTATTTGCTGTTGAAATGTGCAGGAAACAGACATCTCCTTGAAGATACGGCGTCGCGCGTGATTAGCCGAGCGGTCTAGGGCGATGCAGTCATGGACTGCGCGGCTGGTCCTGGCGGAGGTTCGAGTCCTCCTTCGGGCATGGGTGTGTGTCTTTGTCCTAAGGATACTTTAAGTTAAGTAGTGTGTAAGCTTAGGTACTGATGACCTTAGCAGTTAAGTCCCATAAGATTTCACACACATTTGAACATCTGATACGGCAGTTCAGGCTTGGCTGCATTACGTGTTCTAGGATATTAACGTGGGCCTCTCCGTTGAGGATGCCCAAAATTTTCCACAGCTGACCTGCTCCCCTTACCGGTTTGTAACACCAACAGGAAAGCATCCACTTATCTCCCTTTCCACGAGATACTTCGGATTGAAGCACTCTCCCCATGATAGGTACACCTAATAGTACAAAACCATTTGCCTGTTAAGAAAACTGTTCATAAATTCATGAAACAGATGTTCTTACAAAACAAGGGAAACATTTTTTAACGTATGTTCTGCACTACAGTAACGTAAAGCGAGTTTTGTGTTAAAAAAATTTCCTTTTACGATGCCATATTCAATCAATTTACTGATATCTCACTTGAACTGGGACGCTGTTAGCGGCAGATTTACTTTCTAATCAGAAAAAAACGACTCTGCTCCAATCATAGTCAATATGCCCTTCTACAAAAGCCATGTGGTAGATCTTCTGAAAATGAGCCGTTGCTTTATAGCAGGCCTTCGCTATAGGCGTCCATTATGGTTCAGTCTCCTTCTCATAGTTTTTGCGCTTCCAGGAAACTGATAAATGTATCCCATTTGATGACAATCGAGAAATGGATTGGCACTATTTTCTTGAAAAGACATCGGTCATCTCTCTCATTGGACACAATGCTTCCAATCTTTTCCGCCCATTATAGCCCGTTTTGACATAACCACCCCACCATCGGCTAGCCATCCTTTACGCCATGCCGCATCTCGCACCATCTTCAGATGGGCGGTATCAGTTCGAGCGTGTGCTGTGTCATGGGAGTACACTGCCATGTCTGTGTTTCCTTTCACACATTACTGCCCCTTGCAGACTCTTATTTAAGGACTTGTGGACATCGAGTTCTTCAGCAGACTGAGCCTTTTGTTATTTCACTAATTCCGGTGTGACGAACATGTAGCAAAGGATAGTACCCCTTACAGCAGTGAAGACTTTTGCGCATATTTGCATATTTGCATTCAGCATTGACTGCCAGGTGCTACAGCTCTGTCCAGAATTCAGGCGACAGGCAACATAACAGCCAGAACAGTTCAGACATCATCCTGTAAGTCGTCAGAAGATGGACAGAAAGTCAAATTATCATTGCCTTCAGAATCATATTCAACTCAAAAAGGACTACTGCTCAAGGTAATCAAGTGTTAGAAGAATTAAACTTCGCTAATACCTGTAGGAATATTCGGAGCGCCGAAAGGACCCGTTAGTGCACAACTACTAGGAATTAATTAAGATCAAACCACAACAGTTCGAGAAACCACGTAGAGACTCGGCTCTTCGCTCTGTTTGGTTGACCTCTTACCTTTATTCCGGATCTCAGTCTTAGGTGTCCTGCAAACAGAAATTTTCATTCATAAGGCATGTTTGTCTGTTATTGACAAAGCATCAGTAACAATTATATTGTAATAGTTGCGAGTAGATGATGGTAACAATTGTGTGATCAGAATGGTATTACGCCATCCACCCTGTTTGAATGACGTTAGTGGTGAAACACTCCAGCTCTGACTACCTAGCTAAAGATAGAGTGGGGGCATCGGCACTTCTTACAGGCAACAACTCTGATTAAGCTCTACTTACTTCATTCTGCTCCACGAGCAGGGGTACACTATACACTGAAGTGCCACTAGGAATACCTGCCCTGATACACTGCCTAAAGTTTCCCTCAAGAATAAACAGAGAATAAAACCAAAAACTCCTAAAATTTGGAAGGAAACACCCGTCAATCCGCATTCTAATAAACAAAGCACCTGTACCATTAGTACCCATCAGGCAAAGACTTCATTCATGTGGTAAATTACATTAATGCTGAAGATACTTCCTTACAAAATATCACCGTTTGCTATACAACTGAGATGACAGTCACTACACATGTTTAGTACGTTGCAGTTAGTTAAGTAATAAGCTCTCTGCAATTCTGCTTCCACTGTTCTGAAACATAATGACCATTATTTATGTCTCAAAAAACGATTCTCTATCAAAAACCCTCCGGAAAATGTTTGGTGACTGAACAATAGTCGACGGACTTATATGACTGGAGCTCAATTATCCTACTGCGTTCACTATGCATTTGCATGAGCTTTGATGAAATATTCTGAGCAATCTGTGCGTAATAGGTGACAGTGAGTTTGAAAACCGCGTTTTTAACTGCAAGAAGGTTATTTCACGAGTAAATTACAACGTCTCTTGGCATTTACGTTGTGAGACATCTGCTTCTTTCTACTTTTGCCTCCACTACAGTATTGGGAGAATGTTCACATTCTTGATGCGTCACTAGCCGTTACTGGTTTAATTTTCAACAGCTTTTCTAGTCCACATTTTCTGTCACTGCAAGGGGTTTCCTGGACAGTAGTCTTTCGTGATTGAAACTTTCTTATTTGTAGCTTACGAAGTCTCCCTGTCGATGTTCACAATTTGCTATCACAGCAATGTTGTCTACTCGTTCTTCTCTTTTGGGGACAGAGGCAGTGACAGTAATCTCAACAAAAATATTTTCTAAATCTATAATTATAAAAAGTGTGTTGCTTACTCACAATGTTGACACTATAAACACCGGAGCTGCCCCAAAAATGTGAATCACGACTTGTGATGTGCTTTTCAGCTTTCAGTGCGGTTAAGACAGAAAAACACAAATAATTGTGAGAGTTATTGATCTATCACGCTTACTTTGCAGTCGATGGATCTGAGAATTATTAGTAATTACGCTCTAGTGCCTTGGCCTTGTTGCAGAAATCCAAATAATTCTCAGTGACATATTTTTTTTGTACTCCGATCAACGGCAGGTGCTTCTTTGAGACAGAATCCATAGTCACTTTGCAGCCGACTCAATGAACACATCTGTTGGTATTCTTCCTGCTAAAAATGCTGAATCTTGGCAACACTGCTGGATATGTTTGGCAACTCTGTGAACAACAAGTTACTTCCTGGATGGTACAGAATTATACTGCTTAATTCCCTTCAATATTTGTATAATTTTCATAGAATAACCTGAGTGATTCGCACATAATGTCTGAAATGAGGCTATCAATTCATGGTTTTGCGTACAGGAAAGTTGTTCCACTTGGAAATTGCAAATAATATCTTAATTTACGTTGCGGTGTAGCCTTCGCAGCCACCACTGGAGCAAAAGGGAGAGATGAACACTGTAGATATTTGCTATTTCTGGGGTAATATGGGCACCTGTGAATGAAGATTTGGGTCGCGTTTGCAGTATCGATGAAGGTCAAATTTTTATTGCTTTTAATGGCAGAGTTACAGGTAATCAGATCGAAATTCCATACAGAAATCTTATTTATCTTATTCATGAAGTGCCTTATTTCTGTACTACCTGAGAGTGACAAGGAACAGTAAGTGAACATAGACCGTTTCAAAGTCTACTGTGAGTAATGTATCGCAAATTTGTGCTGATACAGGGTCATTGTGTTAACATACCGTACATTTTATTTCAGTAGATTAAAATGCTTAGGTGTGTTACTGATTCCACACATGTACTACTCCGCTGGATCTGAATAAAAGATGTCATCAAACCAGCACTGAAGTGCGTTTTGTTCTACAAAAGTATTTTCTTGACGCTTTTCGATAAGGGGCAGGAATTGCGACCTTTGAGGGTTTAAAATCAGAAGAAGAGGGGTGATGTTTAAGACAAACTCCTGTGTAGTTTTGTGTGTGACATCATGAGAGTGCATTATCTTATGGTAGCAACATGTGAAGTACTTTTGTAGGTTTTTTTCTTACACTGTGACCGAAAGGTATCTTAGTTGTTGGCAACAAATACCAGTTGTGATAGGCACACAATTCAGGGCGGGTCCGTACAGCACCCTTTTAGAGTCACCACATGCAAAATTTTAGGTCCAGATTGCCCTTTGTTCGAGTACATGTCTCTTAAGAATTTCACGTGAAGTCATCATAATTCATCAACAGTAACAATATTGCATAGGAACTCTCACTGAGTGAACTGATGACATTGAAGCAAAAATATAGCAATGGTCATCCTTTTGACTTTTGTTGCTTTGAATTAGAGCATGCTGTACACCCACACTTAAATCCTGAATCTTTCCTAATGAAAGCAAATGCCGAACAATGTTTAAATGATCGCAGTTCACCACAAATCTCTGAGATTGAGGCTTCCCGAAAATGGAAAGTATTTCAAGCCAGTGCAAACTTTCTTCATCCTTTTCTGCATTGTTTTCCAAAAAGAACTCCCCCCACAAATGATACAAAGAGACCGAGCTGCGCCTGTTGTCTTCACTCCTCTGTTAAACCTATACTAAATGAAGTATCTCCTATATTGCACCTTTCTCCACATGCAACGCTAATTTACAATTCTTGAACAACATTAATAAGTTTCGAGCATGCAAAATCCATGTCTAACTGTAAGGTAAATACTAGAACAGCAGCCGGCCGGTGTGGCCGTGCGATTCTAGGCGCTTCAGTTTGGACCCGCGTGACCGCTATGGTCGCAGGTTCCAATCCTGCCTCGGGCATGGATGTGTGTGATATCCTTAGGTTAGCTAGGTTTAATTAGTTCTAAGTTCTAGGCGACTGATGACCTCAGCAGTTAAGTAGCATAGTGCTCAGAGCCATTTGAACCATTTGAACTAGAACAGCAAGTAAGAAAATGACAGTTCATACTACATTCGTATCAGCGCGCCATATTCATCTGGCGTTAGGCTGCGGTTGGCGCATGGCTGATAGCCGGTGGCTGGTGGCCGCTGTAGGACGAGAAAACTCTCGAGCGTGAACTGCTCTGATACTGATGTATCCAGGAGCTGTTTGACGCGATTGTTTCTGGAAGTTTCTGCTATTACTGGAAGGTGAGACAGTGAAGCGAATTTTCTTTTCCATTATGCAGTTTTACAAAGCCTATCTTGTCCTTTGGACATCCATGCAGCCGCGTGGCCCTTCTCGACGGAGTTCCGAGTCCTCCGTCGGGCATGAGAGGGTGTGTTGTTCTTAGCATAAGTTAGTTTAAGTAGTGTGTAAGTCTAGGGACCGATGACCTCAACAGTTTTGTCCCTTAGGAATTCACACACACATCTGAACATTTAAAACCCATGCAGGTCCAAAGGAGCAGGCACTACATCTACATCTACGTGATTACTCTGCTTTTCACAATAAAGTACCTGACAGAGGGTTCAATGAACCACCTTCAAGCTGTCTCTCTACCGTTCCACTCTCGAACGGCACGCGGGAAAAACGAGCACTTAAATTTTTCCGTGCGAGCCCTGATTTCTCTTATTTTATCGTGATGATCATTTCTCCCTATGTAGGTGGGTGCCAGCAGAATGTATTCGCAATCGGAGGAGAAAACTGTTGATTGAAATTCCATGAGAAGATCCAGTCGCAACGAAAAGCGCCTTTTCTTTAATGGTTGCCTCTCCAATTCACGTATCATGTCTGTGACACTATCTCCCCTATTTCGCGATAATAGCTGCCCTTCTTTGTATTTTTTCGATGTCTTCCATCAGTCCCAGCTTATGCGGATCCCACACGGCACAGCAGTACTCCAGAATAGGGCGGACAAGTGTAGTGTAAAAAGTCTCTTTGGTAGACCTGTTGCACGTTCTAAGTCTTCTGCCAACGAATCGCAGTCTTTGGTTTGCTCTACCCGCAATATTATCTATGTGATCGTTCCAATTTAGGTTATTTGTAATTGTAATCCGTAAGTATTTAGCTGAATTTACAGCCCTCAGATGTGTGTGACTTATCGCGTAATCGAAATTTAGCTGATTTCTTTTAGTACCCATGTGAATAACTTTACACTTTTATTTATTCAGGGTCAATTTCCACTTTTCGCACCATACAGACATCTTATCTAAATCATTTTGCAAATCGTATTGATCATCTGATGACTTTACAAGACGGTAAACGACAGCACCATCTGCAAACAGTCTAAGACGTCTACTCAGATTGTCTGCTATGTCGTTAATATAGATGAGGAACAATAGAGGGCCTATAACACTTCCTTAGGGAACGTCGGATATTAATTCTGTTTTAATCGATGACTTTCCGTCTATTACTACGAATACTACGAACTGTGACCTTTCTGACAGGAAATCACGAATCCAGATGCACAACTGAGGCGATACTCCGTAGGCACATAGTTCGATTAGAAGACGCTTGTGAGGAACGGTGTCGAAAGCCTTCTGGAAATCTAAAAATATGGAATCAATTTGATATCCCCTGTCGACAGCACTTATTACTTCATAAGTATAAAGAGCTAGTTGTGTTTCACAAGAACGATATTTTCTGAATCCGTGCTGACTATATGTCAATAAATCGTTTTCTTCGGGGTACTTCATAATGTTCGAATACAGTTTATGTTCTAAAACCCTACTGCAAATCGACGTTGGTGCTATAGGCCTGTAGTTCAGTGGATAACTCCTACTTCCCTTTTTGGGTATTGGTGTGACTTGAGCAATTTTCCAGTATTTAGGTACGTATCTTTCTGTGAGCAAGTGGTTGTATATAACTGCTAAATATGGAGCTATTTTATCAGCATACTCTGAGAGGAACCTGACTGGTATACATTCTGGACCGGAGGCCTTCCCTTTATTAAGTGATTTAAACTGCTTTGTTACACCGAGGATGTCTACTTCTAGGTTTCTTATCTTGACAGTTGTTCTTGATTGGAATTCAGGAATATTTACTTCGTCTTCTTTGGTGAAGGCGTTTCGGAAAACCGTGTTTAATAACTCTGCTTTAGTGGCACTGTCATCGGTGACTTCACCGTTGTTATCGCGCAGCGAAGGTATTGATTGTGTCTTGCCACTTGTGTAGTTTATGTACGACCAGAATGTCTTTGGGTTTTCTGCCAGATTTCAAGACAGAATTTCGTTGTGGAAATTATTAAAAGCATCTCGAATTGAAGTACGCTCCATATTTCGAACTTAAGTTAAACTTTTCCACTCTTGGGGATTTTTCGTTCTTTTAAATTTGGTATGCTTTTTTCGTTGCTTCTGCAACAACGATTTGACCCGTTTTGTATACCATGGGGGATCAGTACCATCAGTTACTAATTTATCTGGTATATATCTCTCAATTGCTGTTGATACTATCTCTTTGAAAACGTTCCACAACTTTTCTACACTTACATGATCAGATCGGAAGGAGTGAAGACTGTCTCTTAAAAAGGCGTTAAGAGCATTTTTATCAGCTTTTTTAAATAGATATACTTTGCGTTTCTTTTTGATGGTTGTAGGTGTTACGGTATTCAGCCTAGCAGCAACTGCCTTGTGGTCGCTAATCCCTATATTCGTCACAACGCTCACAATTTGGCAAGGATTCCTTGTTGCTAAAAGGTCAAGTATGCTTTCGCAACCATTTTCGCTTCGAGTGGGCTACATCCATTATGAAATACATGAAGTGTATTCGCAGTTGTGAATATGGGCAAACCATCAAGTGTTGAATGGAATGACAATAATGAACATTTGAGCTGGATCAGGTCTCCAACCCGTATTTCTTGTCTATCGCGAGTGGTCACTTTATCATTAGGCTATCCAGTCATGACTACTGGCCAGACCCAAACTTCCGTATGTCTTCAACGATGTGTCTACAACCTGTACTCGTAAGTTATTTTTGTATATTCCCAAATAGAGGTGACATTTTACTTGAATGTCACTGGCCCAGGGTTGTCAGATTAATACGATATTGCAGAGCCTGTGTTGTTTCTAAATACGATTAAATACTCGTTTGGACATGCATGCATGAACACATTTTCAAAGGAACAGGCAAACACCAATATGCGTCATGGGATACCCTTTCAACCTCATTGTTGAATACACTTCACTCAGCTTTCTATTACAGAGGGCAGCCAGCCGTCTGAGTCAACACGCTGAGTTACCTGGCCTGTGCGACGACACCACAAATAGATACGGCTTTGTAGCGGCTCTCGCCGCGCGGGGTAACCGCTCGGTCTAGGGCGTCTTCAAACACTTCGCGCGGCTCCACTGTCGGAGGTTCGAGTCCTACCTCGGACATGGGTGTGTGCGTTGTCCTTAGCATAAATTAGTTTAAGTTAGATTAAGTAGTGTGTAAGCTTCGGGACCGATGACGTGAGTAGTTTGGTCCCATAAGACATTACACAAGTTTCCAGTTTTTGTAACGGCTCACGAAGAATGACAGCACTTCCTCTATACACTTCTGCATCCGACAGTGTTGTCAGATAGTGCATTTGGCGGGAGAGAATTCTGTGGTGTAGCTGGTTATATTGGCCACCTTGTGAACGAGTTCAACTTAGTGTCTGCTGTGGCTGGCCATCAGTCGAGTTTTATGTCTAAGGTTGTATGTGCTTCCACTGTCTGTCTACACACACACACACTCTCTCTCTCTCAGTATTCAATTATACACTACTGCCCATTAAAATTGCTACCAAGAAGAAATGCACATGATAAACGGGTATTCATTGCACAAATATATTCTAGCAGAACTGACATGTGATTACATTATCACGCAATTTGGGCTCATAGATCCTGAGAAATCAGTACCCAGAACAACCACCTCTGGCCCTAATAACGGCCTTGATGCGCCTGGGCATTGAGTCAAACAGAGCGTGAATGCCGTGTACAGGCACAGCTGCCCACGCAGCTTCAACACGGTACCACAGTTCATCAAGAATAGTGACTGGTGTATTGTGACGAGCCAGTTGCTCGGCCACCATTGACGAGACGTTCTCAATTGGTGAGACATCTGGAGAATGTGCTGGCCAGGGCAGCAGTCGAACATTTTCTGTATCCAGAAAGGCCCGTACAGGACTTGCAACATGCGGTCGTACATTATCCTGCTGAAATGTAGGGTTTCGCAGGGATCGAATGAAGGGGAGAGCCACGGGTCGTAACACATCTGAAATGTAACGTCCACTGTTCAAAGTGCCGTCAATGTGACCAAGAGGTGGCCGAGACGTGTAACCAATGGAACCCCATACCATCACGTTGGCTGATACGCCAGTATGGCTATGACGAATACACGCTTCCAATGTGCGTTCATCGCGATGTCGCCAAACACAGATGCAATCATCATGATGCTGTTAACAGAACTTGGATTCATCCGAAAAAATGACGTTTTGCCATTCGTGCAACCAGGTTCGTCGTTGAGTACAACATCGCAGGCGCTCCTGTCTGTGATGCAGCGTCAAGGGTATCCGCAGCCATGGTCTCCGAGCTGATAGTCCATGCTGCTGCAAACGTCGTCGAACTGTTCGTGCAGATGGTTGTTGTCTTGCAAACGTCTCCATCTGTTGATTCAGGGATCGAGACGTTGCTGCACGATCCGTTACAACCATGCGGATAAGATGCCTGTCATCCCGACTACTAGTGATACGAGGCCGTTGGGATCCAGCACGGCGTTCCGTATTACCCTCCTGAACCCACCGATTCCATATTCTGCTAACAGTCATTGGATCTCGACCAACGCGAGCAGCAATGTCGCGATACGAGAAACCGCAGTATCGATAGGCCACAATCCGAGCTTTATCAAAGTCGGAAACGTGATGGTACGCATTTCTCCTCCTTGCACGAAGCATCACAACAACATTTCACCAGGCAACGCCGGTCAACTGCTGTTTGTGTATGAGAAATCGATTGGAAACTTTCCTCATGTCAGCACATTGTAGGTGTCACCACCGGCGCCAACCTTGTGTGAATGCTCTGAAAAGCTAATCATTTGCATATCGCCGCATCTTCTACTTGTCGGTTAAATTTCGTGTCTGTAGCATGTCATCTTCGTCGTGTAGCAATTTTAATGGCCAGTAGCGTATAATGCAAGCTTGATCCATCTAGCCACAGCAAGGTAGCAGTGTGAACAATGTATTCACAATTAGATTTTGCAAAATAAAGAACTTTAGAAAAATAAATACTTTTACAAAAATATAAAGTAATAACAACGATGTTAATACAAAAATGAAAAAAAGCGATTAATTTATCCATAGAAATAATCTAGTGTTTTCTGTATTTGTTCAAGAATGTGCATGATAGTGAAGTCAGTAGATGTCGTGGCCAGCAAATTCTCCCCATCACTACTAAAAGGAAAACGTTTAGGACGTTATCGGGTGCTAGCTCCACGCACCAAACAAAGGATATTACACAGGAACTGTGCAGCCTTTGCGAAAATATCTGGTTCCACATACATTCAAAAACTTACTAAGGACTTCTTGAATATGTGCACCACGGAATCACTGCTGTATATTATTACAAACTTGTACCAACACGCTATTAAGCAGGTGGTCACAATGACGTACTTCACCATTCTATATTATCATTGTGTGTTATCACTAAGTTAGAAATATTATATAAGCTACACATCTGTTACTATACACAGACTACGTGTGATCAGTTATATTTATATATGTCATTTACCATTTTCTAGTATTATTACGACACGTGCCTTTGTTTATCAGACTAGCTATCATGCGTGTGAGGAACGTGAAAGGGGATGAAGAGTTACTACACATCTCACTCTGTTTAAACCACTGTCCAGTTGAGATGGACCTTGCAGAGAAAGCAAGATTCTGTTGTACTGCAGTGTGAGGCGATCTGTACATCTGGAACAGATCAAGCAATCTCTATCCACACATTCTCTCACGGCATCTCTTTGCTTCATTCCCTATTCACCCCATTCGACCTCCCAATGTGATCGTCGTCTCAGTTTCCTTAGGCTTCAGGCACAGAATCCCCAGAATAAACCTCCAGCAGATCTCCACGACTATTACGGACCAGTGCATGAGATGACTCAGAGAGTGCAGTTTCACTTTTAGTCTTACGGCTCAGCTTATAGACTATCTGAATGGAAGTAAGCAGACATTCCTACATGATGAGGAATGGATCACTAGACACGATGGGAGGCTGGCACACCTGCATGTAGCGTTTGGCACAATTGTCGAGCAGGTTCTCATAAGACACACAGTTCTGTACTCACTGGCAAGCAATACGCCTGAGATGATCTAACGAGCGGCGCAACTGGACAGTGGATGACTGGAAACGGATTATTTTGATTAATGAATCACGCTATACACTGTCACACTCCGAAGGAAGGGTTTGGGATTGGGAAGGCCTAGAAGACTTACCTCCCGGCATGTGCAGCGCCAACAGTGCAGTATGGAGGAGGTGTTGTTATACAGCGGGAAGGTACTTCATCGTTATGGTGTGCGTCCTTATTGTGCTTAAGAAAACATTAAACGCAGAAGGATATGAACACATTCTACAGAATCGTGCACTGTGTACAGTACAGTTCGGAGATGATGATTGTTTGTGTCAGCTTGAAAATGCACCCTATCTTTAAGCGACATCTTTGAGGCAATTATCTGGGGACAATAACATTCCTGAAATGGGCCAGCTTGTCGACAGTTCCGACCTGAAACCCATGGGAGTTAGAACGTCGATTTCTCTTTCGACCCAAGATTCAGTATCACTACTTTCTTCAGCTCTTGAGAAAGAATGGCCTGTCGTTCCTCCACAGACATTCATGCACGTTATTAAAAGTGTCCCCAGCAGCGTTGAAGCCGTAATAAAGACGACGGGTGCATACACACCCCACAGGAATGTCAACTAATACGCGTCTGTGTGAATTTGATCTGACGGTGTAAGAGATCTGCATAGTCATCATACGTGCTGGTTGTGAGAGTCCTCGCAGTGGCAATAATTTAGATTTTATGCTTCTGGCGCACGACGTCGTCCTCGGAATATAGGGAACCGATGATCTCAGCACTTTGGTCCCATAGGAACGTACTACTACCACCTCAGAATATCTCGTTCCAAGCCTTGGAATCGTTCCTTTTGCGATTTAATATCTGCAAGCTTTGCTTGAGCATACGTTTTTGTGCTTCGACATTGCACAGACAATTCATCTGTAGCGTCAAGTGTCATTATCTATGCTTCTACTGTTAAGAATGTCGAAGGAACGCAGAGTATCAATGAAAAAAATTTCAGCTTTCCTCTCAGTGCGCTTTCTAATTCCCTGGTTCCCGCATGTAAGTAGCGCGCCGGAAATAAACTGAGCCGTTCGAGACATGCCATCGAACGTCGGGATGGTGCAGAACACTAACGCGGCAGTGGCTGGGTCGCCGCTGGCCCGCCGCCTCTCGTTAATGAGCGGTCCCGTCTTCTGCGGACTCAGCACTGGTTCTGTGCGCAGGGACGATTTAAATTCTCTGTCTGCGGTAGGTAGATTCCTGCTGGCCTTGCTCGGATGCTAACGACAAGGGGCTGCCTCCGTTTAGAGGCTCCGTGATAGCAAAGAGTTAACTTCCTTCCAGCAGAGACCTAAAAAGAAGTATGCAAGAGAGCCACACGTCCCCAACTTCCAGATCATTAGAGATGGAGTCTGCAGCCATTTATAATAAGCACGGAAAGTGTTAAGTGACATGGCAGGGATTTCAGTGCTTCTTCTAGGTGATATAGAATGGAGTAACAATTGCTGAGCTACAGAGCACTGTTTCTGATACCAACCACACCCAACACACGAAATAGGAATGATGATAAAACATCTGTATGTTGACTCCTAATTCCACCAGGTAGGACTAGAGTGGTAAAACTACTGTGGGCTAGCATGGACTAGCATAAGAAAACGTTGACTACATTAGTTTCACCAGTAAACTTGATCAGTTAAGACATCTGCATTACCTGTATGTTAAGTCTGTTACATATCTATCAGGCATTGGCGCATTTCGATCGCTTTGTTTGCATCTTCAATCAGTCTTACTACATTCCCCTAGAAACATAAAGTGGTGAACCGTCCAGAAACTCAGTGAGGATAGGTAAAGGGCTGCATATTCTACTGAACAATTTTGTTCTACGTAATTATCCTCCTGTCTGTTGCTTAAAAATAAACAGTATTCATAGCAAAATATAAATTATCGGTGTTTAATTCAGATTTTATTCGAAAATTATTGATTTATTACGTGAAACAGAGGAACACTTAGCAAAAATTAAAAAAAAAGTTGAAGCTCTATCATGCAGCATTGCACAAGCAAATTTCCTCCCAAAAAAAATGGAACAAACTAGAAATAAACTACAAAACAAAAACGTATCAGACATAGCTTCAATAATTCGTCAGGATTATAAAAAATATGTTTCTGTTATTCAGAAGCAGCTTTTGCACTTATCAGTAATAAAAGGAAACTCTTGCCTTTGATAATGTTAATAACATTCCACTGAGTAGAAAATAACAACAGTAATTAAACAGACTTTTTAATGTTTGTGTATGTAAACTATTTGCGTCAAAATACTTGTTTTCGTTATATAAAAGCACAGAAGTTGTGATCACCTAGTTTATATAGCTTATACGATACAATATATATTTTGTAAGAATAGAAAATACACACTGGACAAACACTGAGCCATGTGCGGTTCTATTTATATGCAAAACATACAAACAAAAACAAAGAAAAGATGTTGTGTTTCTTTCCCTACCCATGCTACCAATACTACCGTTAATACTACCATTTACTACGACATTTCTGTTTTCTACCGAAACTACCGAACGGTAGCTTCGTCCCACTGCCAGTATCTGGAATATTATACACCAGCTACAATAGTTGTGGACCAGCTTATGTCAGGAGAGGATAGATTGGCTTTATGATACCCCAGCTAACCGAATCACTTCATGCATCGAGGACAGAGGGCATACAGCATCATAATGATAAATGAACTCATACTGACAAGTAATTTATAAATCTGACATGGCTTTATAACCATTGACATAACATGACATACCATTCAACCCATGAGGTGTCATTTCGTTTCAAAAAAATGGTTAAAATGGCTCTGAGCACTATGTGACTTAACATCTGTGGTCATCAGTCCACTAGAACTTAGAACTACGTAAACCTAACTAACCTAAGGACATCACATACATCCATGCCCGAGGCAGGATTCGAACCTGCGACCGTAGCAGTCGCGCGGTTCCGGACTGAGCGCATTTCGTTTCCCCTTCCCCTTACTGACGCTTCAATCTTTTCTGTCAGCCAATGTAGATTATGTCTAGAAGCTATCATATGATTACCTGATTCACCTGTGAATTTGTAAAGCATCGGTTACCACTCTATGTGGCTTAGCATAAAGAATTTTGCACTTTTGAAAGTGTAAATGCAGATGGTTTGTGATGGCTTTGTTGTTGTGATCTTTAGTCTGAAGACTGGTTTGATGCAGCTCTCTACGCTAATGTACCCCACGCAACCCTCCTCACCTCTGCATAACTAATCCAACCTACATCCACTGGAACCTGCTTGCTGTAGTCAAGCTCTTGAACACCATTCTAGTTTTTAAACTCACATTTCCCACCACTGCCAAACTGATGATTCGTTCATACCTCAGACTACGTTCTGTCTATCGAACGCTTCTTTTAATCAGTTTGTGCCATAAATTGGATTTAGTAATTCCTCTTGAGTCTTCTGACCCATGCGTGTAGCTTTCAGCATTCTTCTGTTAAACCAGCACTTCAGAAGCTTGTTACTTAGTTAGTTTCATGTTCTATCTATCATTTGCACGATAAATCGTAACGATGTAGAACAAGTCGTTTTACATTCACATCGCAAATTTGTTTATAAGTATCGTTATGTGCTAACCATTCATAAGTCATGCTGCATTATTATTATTATTATTATTATTAAATATCCAAAAGTGAGTTAGTAACTTATGCCCAACACCTTATAAACATTAGAATAGCAGAAATTCTTATGTGGAATCGAAGGAGTTGTCAGGGAGTAACGTTTTCAGTTTGTTTTCTGTCAGACATTTTATGTCAGTGGGTAACTGACTGAAAATGTTAATTGTAGACTTGTACATGCCTTTTTCGCCTTAAGGATAACCATTATGTGGGGTAATGGATGTAATTTTTCCTTCTGGTAGTATAATTATATACATGATTGTTCATTTTGAAATACAGTGGATTATTTATTAAAAATTTCTGGAAGATAATCATGTGTGAGTACCACATATTATACTTACAGCATGTTCTTGAGCAATGAAGACAATCTTCCTTAAAAATGAGTTACTCCAAAACACTATTTCATATGACATTATTGAATGAAAATATGTAAAATATGTCAACTTAGAGATTTGTCGCTCTGCAAGATTTGGAATGGTTCTAAGTGTAAATGTAGATGGACTAGGTTGTAGTGGTTCTAAGCTGTTTTTTCCAATTTATATTCTCATCAGTATGGACGCCTCAGAACTCAGAAGTTTCCACCATATTTATTATACCCTCTCAGGGTGTTTCACGCGTCATTGGTGTAGTATTCCTAGAAATGCAGAACAGAATATGTTGTGTCTTTTTAAATTTGAGAATGAGACCGTTCATAGAAAACCAGTCAGTGACACCATTAAGAACGTTGCTTACTATTTCATCTGTTGCTGTAATTATGTTTGGATTGCATACAGCACTAGTGTCATCCGTAAGTAGAACTAATTCTGTTTGTTGTGTATTAGGTGTGCAGTCTATAAATGTATGAAGAATAATGACATATTTAAGATTGTGCCTTAAGGAACTCCTTATGTGATCTCTCCCTAGTCAGAAGAATCTCCCCTGATTGCACTCAATGAATTGCTAAGTGCAGCTTTCTGCATTCTTTTGGTTAGATACGACATGATCTATTGGTTGGCTATACCATCTATTCCATAAAGCTTCATTTTATGTAGGAGGGTGGAGTGATTCACACAAATGGCTTAGATAAGTCACAGAAAAGACCAACCAGTGTTAATCTTCTATTTAGCTCTTCTATTATTTGTTGAGTGAACGTGTAAATGGCATTCTCAATAGAACAAATGTGTGTATGAATTCCTAAGGGACCAAATTGCTGAGGTGCTAGGTCCCTAGACTCATACACTACTTAAACTAACTTAACGCTAAGGACAACACTCACACCCATGCCCGAGGGAGGACTTGAACCTTCGGCGGGAGGGGCCGCACAATTAGTGACATGGCGCCTCTAACTGCGTGGCCACTCCGCGAGGCTCAATAGAGCAACTCTTCTCAAACCTAAACTATAATTTACTGAGAATATTATTGTTGCTCAAGTGGTATACTTTTCTACAACTTTCGCCTTCTCAAAAAGTTTGGAAAATGCTGTCAGTAGTGAAACAGGTCAACAGTTATTGACATTTATCCTAGTACCATTTTTATAGATGGGCTAACAATGATGAATTTCAATCTCTCTGGAAAGAGCCTTGAGTAACTGGATCAACACACATTTCAGATAAGGCAGTGGTTATTATATGGAAACAAGTCTTTAGTACTCTGTTGGAAATACCACTAAATCCATATGAGATTTTGTTTTCGAGGAAATATACTTTTTCTTTAACTTCAGGGAGAGTATATTCTCATACATTCACATGAAGAAAATTTATAAGAGTTGCTTTTTCAATGCACTGACGTTCTTGTTCTCTTGAACTGTTTCTCCTTATACTTTCTGCTATCTTTAAGAAACGATTATTAAACGAATTTCCTACCTGCGACTCATCGTTGATAGCCCTTCTATTTAAATCAATAGTGATGTTATTATGTTCTTTGGGCGGTTGTTCTGGCTCTCATGTCATTGCATTCCATACAGCCTTAAGTTTGTTGTTTGTGACGTAATGAGCATGTTCTTCGACTTTTTTGCTCTTTTCTTGTTTATATTGTACGTCGTCCACATTTCACTTTTACTCTTCGGAAATGACTCTCTAGCACTTAAATTTGTATTCAGTGTAAAAAAAATTGTCTTTTTTCCAAACGCTTTTTGCGTCATTGCTGGTCTCCATTTTATACAGGGTGTTACAGAAAGATACGGCCAAACTTTCAGGAAACATTCCTCACACACAAAGAAAGAAAATAAGTTATGTGGACATGTGTCCGGAAACGCTTACTTTCTATGTTAGAGCTCATTTTATTACTTCTCTTCAAATCACATTAATCATGGAATGGAAACACACAGCAACAGAACGTACCAGCGTGACTTCAAACACTTTGTTACAGGAAATGTTCAAAATGTCCTCCGTTAGCGAGGATACATGCATCCACCCTTCGTCGCATGGAATCCCTGATGCGCTGATGCAGCCCTGGAGAATGGCGTATTGTATCACAGCCGTCCACAATACGAGCACGAAGAGACTCTACATTTGGTACCGGAGTTGCGTAGACAAGAGCTTTTAAATGCCCCCATAAATGAAAGTCAAGAGGGTTGAGGTCAGGAGAGCGTGGAGGCCATGGAATTGGTCCGCCTCTACCAATCCATCGGTCACCGAATCTGTTGTCGAGAAGCTTACTAACCCTTCGACTGAAATGTGCAGGAGCTCAATTGTGCATGAACCACATGTTGTGTCGTACTTGTAAAGGCACATGTTCTAGCAGCACAGGTAGAGTATCCCGTATGAAATCATGCGGTGAATCGAGGAAGTACAGTACATGCTGACGAAACTAAATTGAGCTCTAACATGGAAATTAAGCGTTTCCGGACACATGTCCACATAACATATTTTCTTTCTTTGTGTGTGAGGAATGTTTCCTGAAAGTTTGGCCGTACCTTCTTGTAACACCCTGTATTCTGTCTGCTTCAGCCAAGATCATTTATTCACAATCAAAGTAGCAAAATTCATCTGCTTTTATTAGTGGTTCATTTCATAATCTAATTCCTTCAAAATTGCCTGATTTAATTCAACTACATTCCGTTATCCTTCTTTTAATATTTTAAATATTTATCCAATAGTCTCTTTCTAAAACATTATCTACTCCACTCAACTGATGATGCATGTCGTGGGCCACCTTTGGCAGAATTACGATGTCATCGGTAAACTACAATGTTTTTAACCGTTCTCTCTAAATTTTTATTCAATATGGTCTCAGGTTTTCTTACATTTCTCCAGAACCCAAACAGATCTACCCTGACGTCGACTTCTACCAATCTTTCTAATCTTGTGGAAAATGAAATGTGACTGTTTACCTTCGCTTCATTATTCTGATAAAACTGTTCCATACTTACACATTTCCTAGCGAACGACATCTCCAAAATTAGCGAATGGCACCTCGTAGATAGGGGTGATAGTTGTTGTTTAGTCTGCAGTGTGTAGAGATCTTTGAGTCGACTCGTGGGCGGATAACAGTAATATCTTTGAGAACAACAACCACTGGAGAGGCATTGCTAGCACGGAGGATAAACTAGTTCGGTGGTGAGACTGCAACGGTGACTACTGAAATGGAAAGGCGCAGAGTTTTTGAGCTTCATATGCAGTTTTCCTTTGGAGAGATCTCACCATGCTTTGTGTGTTAAATGCATTGACGCAGCTAATTTAGCTGTCATTCATATGTGGCTGCTTTATTCTCAAGTTTTTTCGTCAGTTTCTGTCTACATTTTATTTCATTCGAACGGTAAAATGTCGTGGAACTGGAAAGATATTTACCCAACTGCACCTTTATAAAGCCTAACCAGCCTCTTTAGAATTGAAATATGGGTAAATTCCGATTGTCAGATGATACTTTGTCAGAAAAACCTGTAGCTTTCTCGCCAGAATGCTTTGTGATGTTGTCTTGTTGGTGTGATTGATCACCACGCGAATTGCGTGTTTGTTTCCCATTGTACACTACCACTCCTGTCTACTTGATATAAAGGATGTAGGCAAAGGGGGTTCCAGTGTGTCCGGACCCCCAATCACCTAAATGAAATTACAGACGACCCAGTTGCCATGTAGCGAAATTAAAAGATACAAAGGACGATCAAAAACTTTCCTTTCGAGGGCGTTGCTATGGCTTATATGCAACTATCTCCGACATGTTGGACAATGGATTAGTGTGGCAATAGTGTCTTTCCAATGTGCATGGGGTAAACACGGAAACATGAACTGTGGCGACATTATCAGTATATGCGTCCAAACAGGATCAACGCGCTGTTACTCTTTTCTTGGCTGTAGAAAAACCAACACTGGTACAAATTAGAATTATATATTAATACCTTCAGCTGCTGACGGGTGTTAATACTTTTCATCGGGGACAGGTGAAAATGTGTGCCCCGACCGGGACTCGAACCCGGGGTCTCCTGCTTACATGGCGGACGCTCTGTTCATCTGAGCCACGGAAGGCACAGAGGATACTGCGACTGTAGGGACTATCTCACGCACGCCTCCCGCGAGACCCACATTCTCACCTTATATGTCCACACAGTACATTCGTAGTGTCCCCAACCAACACACTCATTACTCGTGGAAGACATTCTTACCAAGTCCCGTAAATGCATCCGCACAGAAGAAGAAGGTCATGGCTGGTATTGCCAGAACTATATACTTATATGGATATGGTGTCTGTTCTTTCGGACATGTCCGAAAGAACAGACACCATATGCGTGTAAGTATAACACTAGTAGAAGTCCATCGGAGAACGAATAACTGTACAAGGCATGGTGTCTGTTGAAACCTGCCATTGTGGAGTGTTGCGACAAGGGCTGCTGCTGCCTCATGATAACGCACGTCCGCATATCGCAAATGTCGTAAGGCAAAAGTTACGTCAATTCGAGTGGGAGACACTCGAGCACCCGCCCTATTGTCTTGATCTCTCCCCATGCCATTATCTGGCCTTCGGTCCCTTAAAAAAGACCTTGAGGTATCGACGACTCCAATTGGACGAGGATATGCAGCATGCTTTTACGGACTTCTTCAGGCCGCAAGATATGGCATTCGGAGTTCAATTAAACGTAAGTGCTGACATTTTTCGTTTTTAGCTGCGTGCTTTTCCGATAGAGTCTAATTATGGATAAGTTTGTAAGAAGACAGAGGAGGAAAAGCGCTTTTGATTCGTCTACTAGCGTTATGGTAAGTTACAAATATGTCCGCACTTCTGTAGTTACGTAGTTATATATTTATAGGAACTTATTATGTTAACACAGGAATTGTTATTTGGAGACGGGTAGAACTATGGGGCTCACACATTTCAGTGTTTCTTAAAGCAGTGGAGCGATAAATATCAGTGTAAGTATTATTAAATTAAAATCAGTGCATAAAAATACACTTGGATTTGTCAGTGTCGCTCAAAAATTGCGATAATCAACAAAAATATAGCCCAAACGCGTTGGATGCGTTTCTCTAAAAATTTTTCTCAAAATTCCACCACTTTTGGCTCAAATAGCGAAATATTGGCCAACCTGGTCACCCAGTTAGTGCTCAGTTATGAAAATCGGTCCCGTTACGGAACGTTGGGGAAAGATTTGTGGGGAGCGGAAGGGGTATGTCATGACAGCACATTCTGCATTTCGTTTGTTTCTAAACAACTTATACAGTGGGCTGCTTGAATTCGTCTGAGCCGACTGCATCTTGTAATCCCCCCTCCCCTCCTCCTTCTCCCGTCCAAAATCTATTTACAAAATTCTAATTACACCCTCATTGGAAGGCCTGATAGAAAATTATAGTTGCTGTACGTTTCTCTGATGTTTGTTCTTTTCATTTTTCCTCTGAGATACTTGATTTTTGCACAGTCAACTGAATTTGGGCCTGGGGACCCGTCCACAGTAAAAAGATGTCATCCTCTTCGCTGGTTGGCGAGAGTACCGTCAGTGCCCTCAAATCTAACTTTTTATTTCAATATGTTGATATATACGAATTAATTTCTGTGCTCACGAGTAAAGTTCCTATTAACGTAACACGAGGGCATATCAAAAAGTAAGCTGCACATTATCACGGCAGGCCAAGTAACTTTTCTTGAATGCTGCAATACACTTCGAAGTGACACAAATAAATGACACTATTTTTCAAGATACTCACCACATCTTTGTAAACAATGGTCAAAAAGATCTAGCAGTTGTTCAGTTTCTTGAGGACAGAAATTCGCTCCACTTCCAATGCACTCGAGATATAGTGTTGCAACAGTGCTTATGGAGTACATGAAATGATTACACTGACGGATGAATAACACAAGCGTTTCTGAGGTACAAGGTATCGACCCATACTGAAAAATCCTTCGATCGTACTGCTGGCGAATAATATCCTGCGATCCGTTATGCCTCGTCTGCTCGAACAGTTCATGTAGTTTATAAGACATATGAAGAAGGTATCTGTTCTTTCGGACATGTCCGAAAGAACAGATACCATCGGTGACCATGTAGCGCTCTAGAATGAAATGATAATTAAATCAAGACCCTGCGCTGCCGACAGGCGTCGATATACATCAGAGGGGACAGTTGAAAATGTGTGCCCCAATCGAGACTCGAACCGCGGATATTAAGAGTTGTTTGGTGACGAACCGCATGAGTCAACTCTCATCCCATTATATTCCACACACATTTGGTTGGAGACAGGGCTGGAGGTTGTGCTGGCCAGGGAAGTTGCTGCCATCTTGTAGAGCACATTGAGTTTCACGGATAAGGTGTGAGCGACCATTATCCTTCTGGAGCAACACATTACTTTTCTTTGCAAAAATGGCTAAAGAAGCGATCTACCAACATTCTGCACATACCGAGCGCTGATTAGCATACCCACCTGAAATACCCAAAGTGAACGAGAGTTGTAGCAAATCGCACCCCAGACCATAGGACGAGGAGGGGGGGGGGGGGAGTCAGTGGTGAGTGTGTGTTGGATGAATGCAGCAGGTCTACATTGTACGCGTAAACAACCATCACTTGTGTGCCATTCCATTTTCTTCCGCCGGCCGGTGTGGCCGTGCGGTTAAAGGCGCTTCAGTCTGGAACCGTGTGACCGCTACGGTCGCAGGTTCGAATCCTGCCTCGGGCATGGATGTGTGTGATGTCCTTAGGTTAGTTAGGTTTAATTAGTTCTAAGTTCTAGGCGACTGATGACTTCAGAAGTTAAGTCGCATAGTGCTCAGAGCCATTTGAACCACTTTTGAACCATTTTCTTCCAAGTGATCCGCTGACGGCGCCAGTCGAGCCGTGCACATCGATGCTGTGGCGTCTGCGGAAGATGGACTAAAGGCGTGCATGCCAGTAGTCACACTGCTAATAACCGGTTCGAAACAGTTCGTGGTGACACGTCTGGGCCGACAACTCCTCTTATCCGTGCTGTGGTAACTGAACGATCTGCCACTACTGCTCATACAATACAACGATCCTGGAGAGCGTCTGTGCTGCGTGGATGTCCAGAATCTCGTGTACAGGTGTGAGAATGTTCACGTGACCACTGATACCAGCGTCGTTGTACAACTAAATGACGCAGCACGCCCAACTTGCCTGGCACTTCTCGGATAAGACGATCTCTCCTTCCGAAGTCCACAATTTGACCCCTTTCAGTTGGCTGAAGGAAGCACGAGTGCATCTCCGTGGCATGGTTGCCTGATTGCTTAACACGTGTTCATCTTATGGATGTGAGTATTCCGTATTAAAGGGCAGACAGCACTTCTGTAGCTATGCCACTAAGCTGTCTGTTGGCGGACGATCTTGAAAGCGTTATCAACACATCTACTATCCACCAGGTGGCGTGTGCCGTCACCAGATCAAAATTAATATCTTCTTTCCATGTGTACTAATCGTTTTTTCCCAGACAGTCTTATATTAAGTGGAAAGACGACCATACAAAGGAAGACCGAAGACTCGCAACTGGATCGTGAGGGAAACCATTTTTGTTTGTTTCCGTTGCTAAAATTTTCCAACCTTCCAACACTAATGGACTACATTTGTCATTATTTTTGGTAAGTGCGGTTCAAAAGATTTGTTTGTAGTATCCTATTCATTATAATAAAAAAACAGTTCTTCAAGAGAGTATCAATATTCGCATGATCAAATTCTTCACAAACATTATAAAAGACATCATCTAATGACTTTTTTTGTCGTTGTCCTGTCCAAAGAGTCCCTGTTGTTGTCGTTGTGGTCTTCAATCCTGAGACTGGTTTGATGCAGCTCTCCATGCTACTCTATCTTGTGCAAGCTTCTTCAACTCCCAGTACCTACTACAGCCTACATCCTTTTGAATCTGCTTAGTGTATTCATCTCTTGGTGTCCCTCTACAATTTTTACCCTCCACGCTGCCCTCCAATACTAAACTGGTGATCCATCGATGTGTCAGAACATGTCCTACCAACCGATCCCTTCTCATGTCTCATTTCCTAATCTAATTCCCTCAGCATCACCCGACTTAATTGGACTACATCCATTATCCTCGTTTTGCTTTTGTTGATGTTCATCTTATACCCTCTTTTCAAGACATTGTCCATTCCGTTCAACTGCTCTTCCAAGTCCTTTGCTGTCTCTGACAGAATTACAATGTCATCGGTGAACCTCAAAGTTTTTATTTCTTCTCCATGGATTTTAATACCTACTCCGAACTTTTCTTTTGTTTCCTTTATTGCTTGCTCAATATACAATTGAATAACATCGGGGATAGGCTAAAACACCGTCTCACTCCCTTCCCAACCACTGCTTCCCTTTCATACCCGTCGACTCTTATAACTGCCATCTGGTTTCTGTACAAATTGTAAATAGCCTTTCGCTCCCTATATTTTACCCCTGCCACCTTCAGAATTTGAAAGAGAGTATTCAATCAACATTGTCAAAAGCTTTCTCTAAGTCTACAAATGCTAGAAACGTAGGTTTGCCTTTCCTTAATCTTTCTTCTAAGATAACTCGTAGGGTCAGTATTGCCTCACGTGTCACGTGTTGTAACATTTCTACGGAATCCAAACTGATCTTCCCCGAGGTCGGCTTGTATCAGTTTTTCCATTCGTCTGTAAAGAATTCGCGTTAGTATTTTGCAGCTGTGTCTTATTAAACTGATAGTTCGGTAATTTTCACATCTGTCAACACCTGCTTTCCCTCGGGCATGGGTGTGTGTTTTTGTCCTTAGGATAATTTAGGTTAAGTCGTGTGTAATCTTAGGGAGTGATGGCCTTAGCAGTTAAGTCCCATAAGATCTCACACATTTGAACTTTTTTTTGTTACTTAAAGTAAATAATATCGAGTATCTTGGCGAACCTGTGCATCTGATTCCAATATCTCTTTTTATATGATATTTACCTACAGTTATCGGGCTTACCACCGTAGTCGCGACGCAGACGGCATTAGCTTCTCTTCCAGAACCGACTCCCCTCCTCAAATAAACTCGGCTGAGCAGGTTGTCGGTATTTTGCGTTCGCCTCTGCAGGGCGCCGCAGCTGTCAGCAGCAGACCCGTGTCCAGCCCCCTTCCTCCCCCCCCCCCCCCCCTGCTCCCATCCCATCCAGAACAGGACACGCCGTGTCAGAGGACAGCTGGTGTCTCGCCGCAGCCCAGGAGGGCCGCCCACCGCCCCGTATCCCTGCAGCGCCGTGCGGTTCCGTTTTAATTAGCGTCCACCGCTGCTGCAACACACGTAGATGTTACAATGTACCCTGCAGCAGAGTCAGCTCTCACAGCCTGAAACCTGCTCTTATTTAACTCGCAGAGTTTTGAGCTGAAAAGAGGGTACTTTGAATTTGTGAAGCTAATATAGCGTCAGAATTTCTCGTGGAAAAATTTTACGCTCTGATACATTAACTTCCATCTCTAAAAACGAAAATTTTACTTTCTGTTACGTAAATGATTGAGTCACAGAGTGTTTCTCAAAACGTGGAGCTACGTACTTCTTTAATACTAATTGACTATACTGTTCATGGTTGATATGTTAATATTAAGTCCATCTACTTTGACATTTGCAGTCTTCTGGCCATCATACGTTGTGTGGGGAAGGGTACAGAGTGTACCAGTATCAATTCCCAAGACTCTGCCCTTTCATTTCATGGACGGTACATGAAAAGAAGGAGTGCCATGTGTAGACTGCCTAGCTGTTAGGGTTAGTATTTGAACATTTTATTTTATCCCTGATTTTTCTTTTTAATACTCTCCTGGAACGTTCAAGTCCAACTGAATACTGGAGACAGAAAACGTTCTAATTCAGTATTTTTTTTCTTCAGAAAACGCGTTTTCAGTGCTTTGATGTTCTTAGTACACTGCTGCATGTCTCTAGATTTGATCCAAATGCCAAACCGTGAAGAATATCTTTAAAACGTGCATTAGTAGAAGTCGCCTCCCTCAGCAGTTCCTAAATTTGAAAGCCAAGGGAAGTAGTTTTTGTTGACAGTAGCTCTACTCGTTAAAAACTTAAATGCTACACTTCATGACTTGTATTATCACAAATGAAACGTAGTGCATCAGTATTAATAACTTGGAGCAAAAGCTTTATTCCTGTTATTTAGTCTAAAACTGACATTTCTGACATCGGGGCTATGTACAAAATACGATGAGTCTTAGCAAGAAGGAAACATCAGCCAGCCAGTGTTAATAATGCTGTTAATTTGCACAAATAATATTTACAGCTGGCCAACCAGTTCAGCCACAGGATGTGAGGATGGTTTGACGGTCTAATATGGACCTAGGCGGACTCTGCACAAAACAAGAACATCGGAAGTAAAACATAAAAATTCAAGTTTATGTCAGATGGACAATCTCGTGATGCCCCCTGAAAGTCTGTCATCAGTCTCACCTTCAAACAACTACGTAAGGACACGGATTCAGTTCTTATGAAATGACTCAATTTTGCATCCACGTCTATCACGAACCTCATCATCACAGTGGAAGAGGCTGCTGCAAGACTTCCCATGTAGCAGCTGAAGAAGCACGTCACGAAATCTGTCGTGCTCTCCTGCCAGTGAAACTCATTAAATAGAAAATGTGTAACAGGGAGAGAGCAGCCAGTAAGGCACGAAGACAAGAGCCAGATGTTGTGGTCTTATCAGTTGACAAAGGTCACGCAACTGAGGTGTTACCTCACCAGGATTACACTGAGAAATTTGGGGGGGGGGGGGCGGAAATTACATACCGGAAGACCGAGGCTGATCATACCGAGGAGTAGAAATGAAGATCTGTGTGCTCCTCGAAGAATCTGACTTGCCAGACGAGGTTTTTAAGAAACTACAACAGAGGGCACCAGTTCTGCTCCGACTTCATGGACTGCTGAAGTCGGAGTGCTTTTATGCAACATTTGTACCCGATGTACTCATTCACTAAATACCTACAGGAATTACCTAGTCCTTGCGTCGGTAAGAGTTCACATCACGTCCGCTACTCTGCGTATTGTGATGGACGTATTAACAACTTTAACCTTAAGGATAGCAACATCCTTGTGATTTTCAACATTGTCTCTCTTTTTACCAGAGTGACTTTACAAGAATCCTTAGAACCTATTGACGATAAATTTGACACAGCGACGACCAACCTTATCGGGTATATAATGACGTTGACATACTTTATTTTCGACGGTAGACTACTAACAGCGCCGCGCGGGGAATCCGTGCTGTCTAGGGTGCCTTGCGACGGTTCGCGCGGCTTCCCTTGTCTGAATTTCGAGTCCTCCGCCGGGCCTGGGTGTGTGTGTTGTCCTTAGCGTAAGTTAGATTAAGTAGATTAAGTAGTGTGTAAGCCTAGGGACCGATGACCTCAGCAGTTGAGTCCCATAGGGACTTACCACCACCACCAGCGCTACTAACGGCAGACTGAAGGACTAGCCATAGAGTCCACGTCCACCAACTGTCGGCAACATGTATATGCAACATTGCAAGGAGGAAGCCCTGGGTGTAGCTCAGTGGGAACATACACGTTTTATTTTTTTCGTATGTAGACGGTACCTTCATCAAATTGCCATGCGGAAGAGTCAAGCTGAATGACCCTCATACATCTGTCTCATACAAATGAACATAAGTTTTACCATCGAAGTCGAAGTGGATAGAGTGCCCCCCCCCCCCTTTATTGATGTCCTGGTATAAAGAAGAGCGGACGGCATGTTGACCCCAGCTTTTAGCTGCCACTACACAGAGCAATGGAGTAGTGTGCCGGGTGCTCAAAACAAAGGTACACAGGGTTCACACCCACTCTGACAATCAGAGTTTCTATCAATAACGTGAACATTTGATGACAGTATGCCAGAAGAGCGGCTAGACGTCACAAATTGGGAGAGCCCTACCTCCTGTACCCACTGTACAAGAGATGGAATCAAGAGGAACCTCAGGAGGATGCAGCCACTGCGTGTATCACCCTTTGTAAAGCATTAACCGGAAAGACAGGGCTACTTCTATGGCAAACGTCTACAGAAGACAGTCTTCCGCTCACCGGCTAAAACATGCTCACTGCTTGGTAGTGTCAAGGACTACCTCAGACTAGGGAACTCCTCATCTGCATACATACTCCACAACCCACCGTACACTGAATCACGCAGGGTACCCTGTAGCATGCGGTGTTTTTGTTTTAATATTTATATTTTGATTAAATTATTATTCTCGTCTGAAAATTCAGAAGCAAGTTGTGAGTTTTACACCACTTCTTAAGAACAGAGTTCGCATTGCCACTTAATTTATTTGTATCGTGATCATGTTCGATCACGTCCGGATATGAGACATAGCAACTATGAACGCAGAAACCTAAGGGACCAGACAGAGCTGGAAATTTTCTTTGCTACATTACACCACACGTTAAAAGAAATTGGATTTAAATCACAAACAAGGTAAATGGTAATGCGCCTTCTACCGTAACTATGACGTTTGCCGACATGCAGTCGGTGCCTGGTAGCTATATGAAAACTATAAAAACACCGTTATTTCTGTTTCCATTAATAGGAGATGGATAGCATAGAAATACTTTAAGTAATAAGCAGGCACTACAGCATTTGAGAGACCAATAACCAATTTAATTACCTTAGTCATTATTGCTAACAATAGGCTCCGTACAATTTCAGTTTTCTATCTTCCTGGCTGTTTCTTTAAACAAAGATATTTCATCTTAGATGCACACATAAATTCTTACATAGCAATGAACAATAGTAATATTTTATAATAACTAAT
Source organism: Schistocerca americana (assembly GCF_021461395.2). Lineage (NCBI taxonomy): Eukaryota > Metazoa > Arthropoda > Insecta > Orthoptera > Acrididae > Schistocerca > Schistocerca americana. The sequence continues at coordinate 232,172,747 of NC_060123.1, forward strand.
TAGTGATTGCGGACTGCGCCACCTTCGCGTCCGCCGTCTTTAAAAAATATATCAGGACTGTGGTAACAGAAGAGGATTACAATTCTTCAGCTGTCAAAAAATATGAAAAACAAAATATCGCTATCGATTCAATTTATGAACAATTCGTATTCTGCGCCGTGGCGCGTAAGATATTCTTTGAAATATCGGGTGGTCGCTGCTCAGCGACGATCTAAGAAATTTTTACACCAATTGTATGGCTTTTATGAGCCTGCATGGTTAGATTATCGAACGTAAGTTTATTTGAGCTATCGAAATAGATACTAATATTACAACCGCTACTAGTTATTTCCTTTCCTCTTCTCTTTGCAAACAGAGAGAGGGGAAAATGGTTGTCTATATGCCTCTGTATGAGTCTGAATTTCTCGTATCTTATCTTCTTGATCCTTACCTAAATGTACGTTGGTGACTCTAGAATCGCTCTGCAGCCAGCTACAAATGAGGTTTCTCTAAATTTTCTCAATAATGTTTCTCGAAAAGAGCATTTCTTTCCCTCCAGGGATGCCCATTTGAGTTCGCGAAGCATCTATGTAATACTTGCTTGTTGTACGAAACTGCCGACAACAAACCTAGCAGCCTGCGTCTGAATTGTTTCGATGTCTACCTTTAATCCGCCCAAGACCGGACCCCAAGCACTCGGACAGTACTCAAGAATATGTCGCAGCAGCGTCCTATACGCGATTCCTTTGCAGATGAACCAAAGTTTCACGAATTTTCTCCCAATAAGTCGAAGCCGACCATCCACCTACTCTACCACAGATTTCACATGCTCGTACCATTTGATATTTCTTTGTAACGTTACGCCCAGATATCTAAACGACAAGACTGTGTTAGGTAGGACACTACTAAGGCTGTGTCTGAACGTTACTCCTTCGTTTTTGGTACTCATCAACATCAACTCACATTTTTCTACATTTAGCTACATTTAGAGATAGCTGCCAGCCATCACATCAAGTAGAAATTTTGTCTAAGTCATCTCGTATCCTGCTACAGTCACTTCGACACCTTCCTGTACACTACAGCATCTTCAGCAAACAATCGCAGATTGCTATCCATCCTGTCCTCCAGATCATTTATGTACTCTCCCCCTGGCCACTCCTGACAATACCCTTGTCTATGGTGAACAGGTGCCGACGAGGACAACGTACTGGGATCTATTACTTAAGAAGTCTTAGAACCACTCACATATCTGGGAAGCGATTCCATATGTTCCTACCTTCGTTAACGGTGTACAATGGTGAACCTGTAACACTGTTATTGATACTCCCTTCAATGGTCTTATCTAACTTCTTTGCCTATTTTTAGTTAATGTGACTTCTGTATAACCATGCTCTTCGATGTAACATTCAACTAATTTTTATTCATTATTTATGATAAATTATGTAATTGTAATTAATCTATGGATGTAATTTTAAAAGTAATATAGGTACTGTAAGATAATGAAAATGTTAAAATTTTACTTGTAATACTAGTTCGTGCATGGTGGAAGTAAATCTTTAATTACGTAAAACATGGAGGGAAGTATCTCCGCAACGGAACTGGCTAGGCGGGAATGGAAAAGTTGGCTATGGCCGTCGAACTGCAGTCGGTTGCTAACCGGCGTCTGGTGAACTGCGAAAGGGGAGAAGAACTGCAATATTGTTTAATACAGTCTCTGATACGGAAGTAATTTGGCTTATTCTCCATGGCATACATTAGTTAGTTCTGTAAGACCAAAATCCTACACTAAGAAGAGAATTTTCAGAGCCCGTTACACGAAGATCGACACTGCCATCACTTTCTTCTCAAATTAATAGTTGAGTGCTGTATAATTGCATGGATCAACCATTTCTTTTTCAATAATAAGTCTGTGTTCCCTAAACGCTATGTTGAGTCACCGTATTTTATTCTTAGTCCGTTACCTACACAGGTTCCTATCCCAAGCACTACGATAATTCCGAGTATTCTATTTTACTGAACTGAAAAGCAGTTATCTTCCTTAACAAAAGTTAATAAGTTTTGTGAAGTTGTTAAGTACATAATTACTTCGTGAACATAAGTTTTGAAATAGTCCACGTAATTTGCTTAAAAGGACAGTTAAAGTTTTATCAAAGCTCAATAAATAAGAGAAGATTTAAAGTTTTTAGTTGAAAGGTTGTTCTTATCAAAATAACAGTCTTTATTATTTCATGTGCTATATAGTTAACAGTGTTTCTGATATTGTGTTGTGACTAAAATTTTCGGCCTACACCTGAGACTAACAATAGACTAGTTTTTGGGTCCCCATGTTAATAGTTGAGTCAGATTTAGATTTCATGTTGTAGAAACCGTACTCAAGAAGTACAACTTTCATTCATATAACGTGTGTACTACAGTAACCTAATAACAACTGTTCAGGCTGTACTAGATTCACTTATGACAAGTCTCATCTGAGCTAAACAGTATAAGGAAGTCAATGTTCCTCGAGAATACAAATAATAATCAGTAACAAAGATACAATTACTTTATAACTCTTTCAATGATAGTAAACTGAAAAAGAATCCCTTGCTCAAGTTATTCATGCTCCAACATTGGTACTCATTTACTAATAATGAGCATTAGCTTCATACGCTAATGTACAGATTGCAAGTGTTATGGAGAGTCAGTTGTTGCCAAAATTATTAATACTCCTCCTGTGTAGTTCATGTCCAATCACTGCTACACTACTTACTAAACTGTGCAACTGTCTTTTATCTTGTCAGCAAACCAGAATTTCCTGTATCAGTCAAAGTGAATCGCAGTAGTTAAGTTTCCTTATGAACCATGCTAGCACTTTGCCTAATTCGGCAGACAACTATTTCCTTTTACGTAATTACAGTTTACTTGATTACTGTCAGAAACTTTGCCCAATTTTCTTTTGTTCTACTTTTCCTTCCTTTCTATAGAAATCTTTAGTGAGACAAAAATAGTCCGTTACCTTTCCACAGCGCACGACCAGAGTCAAATTAATATCCTTTCACAGCAATAATATTATTGGTGTACTGATAATTTAGTAGTAGCCCGTAGTCATATAAACCGTGTAAAATTCGTTTCGAAAATCATGGAAACTGCCAATTGCCTTTTATCAGCAATACTCAGTGCCTCATGTAGAAAAGGACAAACTGAGTTTCGCATGAGCGATGATTTCTAAAACTGCGCTGATTCGTGAAAATAAGATTTTCGCTCTGAGGGAAATTTAGTGTATTCGAACACAGAATATGTTCAAGAATTCTGCAACAAGTGGATGTTAAGGATATCTCTCCGTAATTTTGCGGGTCTGTACTTACATACAGGAGCCGCCTGCCCTTTTTCTAATCGCTCCTGAGTCTGTCAGATACCCTGCCAATGTGGCAAGACATGTGTGGTTGAGACGGTGCGTATCGTAGAAAAGAGTTTCCAAGAACACCAACGAAATACCATATTGCAGCATCCTAATAAGTCAGAATTGGGGTACGGTGTCTATTGATATTGTACTGAACAGATTAAGACCATATTACAAATCTGATACAGGCGCCTAACTTCTGGGACTGTGTCGTTAAGGAATCTATCGAGACTGGAGAAAGGTAATCGCTGGACAGTCGTGATAGTGGTTAGGGCTTTAGTAAGGCTTGGGTAGCCGCTTTGAGTCTGAATAAGAAAAGCAAGGACACATCACACAACGAACTGACTTCGGGGCAGGCAGAGTAGCAGCACAGGTGCCGGCAGCACACGTGTCTGCTTGCAAACCGAGGATGGAGAAACGTGGTGGCGTGGAGAGGGTTGGGGGGGGGGGGGGGAGGAAGAGATGCTGGACACAGACGGTGGACACAGCGGCAAATTAGAGGCAGGGAGGGAAGGGATGAAAGCGCCACGCTGGATCCTAAGCAATCGCTTCATCATCCCACCTCACGATGACAACACAGTCTCATATCAGAACACTGCGCCCTTTGGATAGTGACATCCGACAGTTTACAGTGAACTACTTCATCAGGTTTTGCCCTGGTTTTAGTAAATTTTCAGGCATGATTCTCTGATAAAACCATCTGACGAGGAAGCAACGGAGATTTCTTTGAAAAGTCGCTGAAAGAAACTGATTAATAAATTTTTATTTAGGAATGCTGTAGCATTAAACAACGGAAGTGAAATAAATCTCACGCTGTAGACGTAGCTCGTACAAGTGAAATGTATTTGTGTTTGTACGGTCTGGAACCGGACGCTGTGGCCGAGCGGTTCTAGGCGCTTCAGTCCGGAACCCTACTGCTGCTACGGTTTCGGGTTCGAATCCTGCCTCGGGCATGGCTGTGTGATGTCCTTAGCTTAGTTAGGTTTAAGAAGTTCCGGGTCTAGGGGACTGACCTCAGATGTTAAGTCCCATAGTGCTTACCTGGAAAGTACTTGGGCTCGAACAAACAGATCTGTATGAACGTTTGGTTACAGGACCATTATGTACTTCTGAATGTGCTGGTGGGTGTCGATTTTCTGCAAAACTCTGCAGCCATGCTCTAGATATTACTGTAGATGTAATTGTAGTCGCCATACGCAATGCCGCAATTTTAACTATAAATGTAAATGCGGAATGTCAATAAAATGCTCCGAGCAATATGAATGACTGCAAAACGCACAGCGAAGAAATGCAAGTTGATCGCATGGCGTATTTGCACATTCTATAATATCAGTGTTGAACGCCACGTCAATGACACTATTGAAGTTGTTCACTGGTTGATCAATATCGTAGCCAGCGTTCGGCCACGCGTAACGAAGCATTGGTCTGTATACTCCCGCAGATAACTGATTGTAAATGACAGAATGCATATTCATGATAAAGAATCTGTCGTGCAATTTTGGCTGCATATTACTGGAACGTAGTTTAATGAAGTCTGTTATGGTCTTGGCATGTATTTTATATCGCCTGAGGAAATACCCATCCAGAGGTTGTGCATATTTTGTAGTTTTAGGCGGAATGATTTTTAAATCTACATGTTTTCCGCCAGATGCTTCCAGTAGTACTCGTTCATCCGTATGTCCAGACCAGGAGTCACAAAGTGCTAATGACTTTCTCGACATATGTGGATTCAAAACTGACAGAAAAAACGTCTTCAGATGTTGTTTCGTCATCTTCCCACTCACACTTGCATCGACGACGACATTTGGAGGGCACCGCGTTTATATCTCCCTTGACACTCGGGGGCAAAACTTTCCACTGGATTCTTGGAAGCAAATATTGAGTTTGTCTTCCAATCGTCCGTCCATTGATATAGCAACATCGATCATGTAACTACGTGTTGCCCAGTTAACTGATTGCAACATCCCGACAGCGTCTCTCTGCCCTTTCATGGATAGTGTTATGTCACAAGAAAGTTTATAGTTGAACTGACTCTGATCACAGTTCCATACAGAACTAATATCGATGTTTTCTCTCGTGATATGCTCATTGACGTCAGCAACAAACGTTTGAGCTCTTTCAATCAGCTCTTCTTCGTCATCCTTATCTTTTCGTGCTTGGAGTATAGTGATACGGCGTGATGTTATCCTAAACTACTTTTTCAAATTAGTAATAAAACCTAGTGAAGCTGTACAGTTTGTACACCCGAGATTTCTGGCTACGTCCAATGCCCAATGTTGTAAATGCCAATAATGAACGGCGGAACCGCATTCTCGCGCCTCATCGAATTTCGCCATTACACGGTCCTTGATGGTCTTGAACAGCAGTGTACGATTTCCTTTGAAAACTGTATTTCCTTCTCTTTTCTTTGTCACATAATCCAGTATGTTTTTAGTATTGCTTTTAGACTTCAGTTTAGGGTATCTTTTCAGAAGCTTGTCGTATGTGTCGAAACTTCTTACGTAATAATCATCGTACATGTTCTTCAGTGTGTTGTCATCAAACGCCTTGATGATACTTGCAACTTTAACCTTCTTCTTGGTAGACGGTTGATGTTCACTGTCACTGCTTCCATCACCTCTTCCCGCGCTTGCCATAGCACTACCGTTTGCAATGAGTTGTTCGTCATTATCATCCATATCATCATCATTATGTGTTAGTGTTACAACAGTGTCTGTTTCTAACTTATGCTCATATTTCTGCACCATAATAGATACCAGAAAACATGTGAATGATTCGTCTTCTACACCAATACCATCTTCACGAAGAAGGGTTCTTCGTAACGTCATCTCAACCAATCGCAATACATTAGCAGGATTGATTACCAATCGCCGAGCCATCTGACGCTTCAGTACACAAATATTGTCACAAAACGCAACTTCAGAGGCACACTACACCGTCCCTACTGGTCCCGACTGGCGTACCGGCAGGTCAGTGTGGAATGCGGCATGGCATACGCAGAGGCCTCTAACGGACGACTGCTGTGGTTTGCAGATGCGGGAGTATCACTAGTGCAATAAGAGACCTTTACATTATTTCTCACACGATTTTGGTGTATTTGTGTTTGTTCGAGCCCAAGTACTTTCCTGGTTAGAGCCATTTGAACCATTTGTACGATCTGGAACTAAGCACCCACGGCAAAAACTTTCAAATTCTAATAAGCAATGACGGAATTCATGAGGAGAACATGATATGAAGACGTCACGGCTCCGAACTGCATATATCAACAAACAAAATTATGTGGACTTACCTGCTTTCTGTAAATGTACGAAAAAGAGCGGAAGAGAGTGTTGCGAAGTAAAGCAAGCACCTAGCACTGCTGCAAACATACAGAGTCAAATGATATTAAGTTAAAAAAAAAAACAATGAAAAGACGAACGCATATTTTGGTAGAGAGATATTCTAATGCTCGTAAGATTATTTACAGTACAAACGATCTCATGTGGGCGATACAGTTCGTCTCAGATAACACACAATAGTCGTCCGTAGCGTAGTTATTTAATAAGATCCAAAAATAATACAGAGAGAGAAAGAGAGAGAGAGAGAGAGAGAGAGAGAGAGAGATGTGTTAAAGAAAACTCGACGTCGCTATCTATGTAAGCATGTGCTTGGAAACTGCTCACTAAGAAATGCCAATTTTCAGTAGAATTTGAAGAAATGTATGACACGATAATTTATTGTGTATAAACACGATCCAAAGGCCATAAAAACTCCAAGAAATGAAAGTGACACATCTAAAATGCACAGATTAAGCCAAAATCATGCAGTGTACTCACCCAAATGTATGAATCGGGATGATACAACGTAGATGTTGAGTACATATGTGTAAAAGAAAAAAAAAAAAAACACAAAAAAATAAAGTTGTTATATTAACTTAAGTATGTTGTTAAATTAACCTAATTATGTCATGTATTGGAAAATTCGACTCGTTCCACATCATTACGAAATATCGTATTCATGATCCATGGAACTAGTATTAATCTAATCTAATCTAATCTAAGATCTGCGCCATCTATTCGGAAACAAACATTAAAACCAAGTCACTTACTCTTCCGACCACATTGTCTCATACTGAAATTTTTTGCTTCAAGCACTTGGGTTGGTTACCGCAGGTCAAAGGCCCTATGCACTTTGAGACCTTTCATGTGCTGCTACGTAGAGATAATACCGCACGCGGCCGGGCAACACAACTTGTCACAACTGCTAACCGTTGGAAGGAAAGAGAAGAACGGCGAGTGGTGTGCAAGTGTTCTTATGAAACATGTTTATGCGGAAAGCCAACACATTTGAACACGAAGCTGTCTGTTTCGTCTAGTTAAGAGTACTGCATTACATTTCTTTATATTTGGGCCACCTGTCAGTTCTTGTAACAGACACTAATCAACTGCAGGTCACCCAGGATTTCTGGAGAAGTTTCTAAGGTGTCACCTCCCTGACTTGGATCGTTTGCCTCCTGGAGATACGAAGTTTTTTGCTAGTTGGTATACATAAATCGTGAACAACAGCGGTCGTATCACAGTAGACAGGTAGGACAGTCGTCATCTTTTCTTCTGCCGAAGCCTTGTCATTAAGAACGACGTAATCAGTTCTGTTCACAAAATAATCTTCAATTTAACAACCTATACGTCGGAATAATGGTTCGCTACGTGACGGCGAAATTATATTTTTGGAAGTCGAAACTGGTTCCATCAGTGGTTCTGCAGGCACAAATTATTTAGGGTTTTGTACCACAGGAATGATTTTGACTCTAAAGATCTGGGACACGCCGTGTAGACTGGCAAGATCTTTTAATTTCAGTAAAAAGAAAAATTATCTTACTGATACAGGCAGGTTTCGTTTACGCAAGCTATATACAATATGACAGAAACATCTGATTGAATCTTATTTCTTCTACTCTCCCGTCTTGACAAAAGCTAAATATTGAGTACGTATGTCTAACACTGTGTAATTTACAGTTGCGTATGTATCAGTACGGTAATGTGTGATATCTATACTGAAGACAGACCCCAGCTTCTACACAGAAGTCTACGGGCAAAGGTTAAGAACAAGTATTTACTGAAGAATGTAGGACTATACTGCCGACATTAATGGACCGTTCCAGTAAACATTGGTAAGCCAAGATTATATCGGATTGCTATAATTATAGTGCAACTACTCATAGAGGTCCAGTGAGGGCTGTGATTATCATATGGCAGCGAAACTTGGTAAATATCCAATGCGTTAATGCGGAACCTGTTTATGCTGAGAAAAAAACTGGTTTTAATTTTGGCCATCAGTTACAAACAACCTGGTGCTCCGACTACAAGAAAGACGTATACAAATATTTCCATGGTAATGGATTAGAAATGGAACGTGGGCAGGAAAGGAGAAACAAAAGAAAAAAGCATAATGTTGATTTTATTATAAACCGCCGCTTACACATTTGTTGAGCACGACCACCGGAGACGTCGATGTGATGCTGCATTAATAAAACTTTGTGATCAACAGTTGCTCGCAGCAGTTACGGTGGAATCTAAGCAACGTATTTTTGTTTACTGGCCGTCAGATCAGGTTGAGATAGAACACGTCGCTGTGAACGCGTTCTTTAAGATATCCTCAGAGCCAAAAGTGAAATGGATTCAGATTCAGATTGAGACCAGGTGATTTTGCAGGCCATGTATCTGGACAACCTCCGAAGGTAACTTATTCGTGGAAGATTGCATTAACTTGATCTTTCACTGAGCGAACGACGTGAGATGTAGCCTTATCTTGCATTAAAACAGTGTTGCACTCTTCAAAACAGGATTCACTTGCTGTACAAGGCCACGATAACGTGCAGACATCTAGGTAACTTGACTGGCTCTGTGATTGAATCCCCTTCAAAGAAGAACTGACCGAGAATAAAGGTGCTTTTGACCCCACACTACACAGTCACATGCGGCGATTCCTGTGGATTTTTGTGCGTAACACGACGTTCAACAGTACCGAAAATTCGGCAAATCTGTGTATTCACTGCGCCATGCACTACAAAATGGACTTCGTCCCGTATTGTTGACCAAGCGATGGGCACTGCACGAGCGGCAGCACCGCCCAGGCACGTGCTGCATGGCCAGCTACAGCAACACCAACCTCGCCGACAACTTCCACCGAGGTAGGATGCTTTCTCCTCCAGGTACCACATAAAGCTCGGTCGGGATCTAGAATTCCACTATCATATTTTTAAACCATTTAATGACATAGGGTCTCTCCTCAGACCTTTCACTTGGCGATACTATCTCAGTGCAACTCTGTAATTGCTGTCATTTACGTAAAATAGTTTCGCTCTAACAGTGCGCGGTCTCCCTTCTCGATAGCCATACTGTTCACTTACGTTATGGTTTGTCAAATGACAGCGTGGATGTCATACTGTCATCAGAGACAAGGGTATCATAAAGAGAACCCAAGGGAAGTGCGATAGGACGGCTGTTGTTCTCTATATACATAAATGATTTGGAGGACGGAGTGGGCAGAAATCTGTGAGTGTTTGCTGATGACGCTGCGGTGTGTGCTTTGGAGTAGGAGTTGAGTGACTGTAGGAAGATACAATATGATTTAGACAAAGTTTCAAGTTCAAACGTTCGAATATGTGTGAAATCAAAAGGGACTTAACTGCGAAGGTCATCAGTCCCTAAGCTTACACACTGTTTAACCTAAATTATCCTAAGGACAAACACACACACCCATGCCCGAGGGAGGACCCGAACCTCCGCCGGGACCAGCCGCACAGTCCATGACTGCAGCGCCTTACAACGCTCGGCTAATCGCGCGCGGCGAAGTTTCTAGTTGATGTGATGAACAGCACCAAGCTTTAAATCAAGGAAAGGTGGATGAGTCGGAAAAACAAATCTGTAATGAGCGAATACAGCATTAGCAGTGCACTGCTTGACACATTGACGTCGTTTAAATATCTGGGCGTAACGTTGCAAAACCAATATGAAATTGAACGAGAGTTTTAAGACTGTGGTTGGGAAGACGAATGGTCAACTTTGGTTTATTGGGACTGTTTAAAGAAAGTGTGTTTCATCTGTAAAGGAGACCGCATATAGGTCACTAGTGCGACCTGTTCTTGAATACTCATCAAGTGTTTGGGTTCTGTACCGTGTTGGATTCAAAGAACACATCGATGCAGTTCAGAGGCGGGCTGCTAGATTTGTTACCAGTCGATTTGACCAACACGTAAGTGTTAAGGAGATGCTTCAGGAACTCAAATAGGTATCACTGGAGGCAAGGCGACGTTCTTTTCGAGGAACGCTATTGAGAGAACTTAGAGAACTGACATATGTAGCTGCCTGCTGAATGATTCTGCAGCCGCCAACACACTCTGCGCGTATGAACCACGAAGATATGCTACGGGAAATCAGGGTTCATACCGAGGCATACAGATAGTAGTTTCCTCTCGCTCTATGTGCTAGTCGAATAGGAAAGGAAATGACTAGTAGTGGTACAGGGCGTCCTGCGCCATGCACCGTAGAGAGGCTTACGGAGTATCTACGTAGATGCAGACGTATATGCAAACAGTGTATAGCGCCAGATTTGCATCTTGTGACCAAAATTCGAACTACCTTTTTCAGCATGAATCGGTTCTGCATTAACGTATTAGCATATCTACCAAGTTTCCCTGCCATACGGTAATTACAGCACACCCTGTACCTTCATGAACAGCTGTACCTTGCTAGTAACTGAATGCCCTGTGTTGAGGATAAAACCAAGCTGTACGGAAAACAGCGCAGATAGAAAGTACAGATAAATGTAATTTGTACGTGGTTGCAATATATAAATACTACCCTTATCCTTTCCACGCTTTGATACTAATTACAAAGTGTTGTGAGCGGTCCATTCGCCCGACACAGCTGCAACTCCTCTCGCACGTGACGTGTGCGAGCAGTCTAACCGCGAAGGGGCTTCACAGCAGATGACAAGGCCACGATGAAGCACGCTGACTGGTCGTCGCGGACGTCCCATGACATCCGTTGAAGTTCTTTGTTTATCCATTCACTCAGGTTTTTTTTTATTACAGAGAGCAGCCAGCTCTCTGACCGAGCACGCTGAGCTACCGTGCCGGAATTCCATCTGAGCCACCGAGGACACAGAGGATAGCGTGACTGCCGGGACTTATCTTTGGCACGTCTCCCGTGAGACCGACATTCGCAACTTATTGTCCCGCACTATATTCACAGTAGCATGCAGGCCTGTATCTATACTATTGCCAATACTGATGACTCGTACTGCATCGAGAAAATCTGATTCCCATGTACCACAGGGTTTTCGTGCTCATAAGAGACGCAGTTTGTGATACAGATGTTGCCAAGGCGGTAGGTATTTATTGTTTATTCTTTCCTAGCGAAACAACGCTCATTCATTCATAAGCGCTACTGGTACATAAAAACTTTACATTTCATGATTTCCTCAGCTCACACTCATTCATTCTCATTTGAATTTCCATTATTAGCTGTTTAACCATTCTCTCTCACACCAATACCTTTAACAGGTTATACTAACATTTTATTTGATTCTCTCATACCAATGGTTGCCATCATTTATTCTCACATTCAGTCCTCTGAATACTACAGTAATTCTCTACATTCACTCCCAAATAAATGGTCAATCAACTCACTCATTCGATCTTAGGTGTGATCTTTATGATCCTTATTTAATTAAAAGACATTACTAGAAGTGAAAATTACTAATATCAAAACATTATCAAACACATCGGAAACATTAACATAACTTAAGGCATTATTATAAAACATGTGCAAACACTAACAGTTAAATCATCATCAGAAAACGGTAATAAAATGTTACATCTATACAAGAAATGAAATACAATATATAGTTACAGGTCATCAGAACACACACATTACAAGACAATAAAACTAATACCAATTATAAAATTATAAAACGCTTATCAATGCAACTTATCATGATACTTATCAGTTCTTCATGATAAGCTACACCTTAAGTATCGTTTCATAAAATCAATAAACTTATCTACTTTTACTGTTTTGTTGAACGTCCAGTGGAGTTCATAAACAAATTCTGTCCTTTCTTATAAACATAGCACACTTAAAATCATTATTATTAAAAAAATTCCCTGAAAATACAACTAATTAAACATTTGAAACATTACGCCGTTTCGGGGGAAACTAGTTTCGAGTCGTGAGGTGTAACATCGTTCCAACACCAGACGGTTGCACTAGACAGGAATCACGTTTATTCACACTCTGTTCGTCGTAACATCATGGATGGGTTTAGTTGCGGTTCAAGGTAATCTAAGTTCGATGTGGTATTAGTGATAGCGAGCCAGTCTTGAAGTTTATCGTACACACACTTATTGTTCATAGTTAACATTCTATAAAACATAAGCGAGTTAAATTTTCTACAAGTCGATGGCTATTCATGTTACGACTGGATGTAAAATATTTGTATGGGCAAGTGGTCGACACGTGACAGATTGTCCTTTAATTGATGTTTAGTGTCCTTAGGTGTTCAGTGTTGTTGGCGAATTAGTGAGCGATGTTGAAGTGACACGTGGTTGGGCATCTGGATAACACATTAGTTCGTTACTTAGTAATAAAATTCAGAGCAGACATGCGGACTCACGCGGAACTTAGTCTTTAGAATGTAATCAGTAGGCTAGGTGGGTTGCCTCTTGTTACAGTGAACAGCTCGCAAGCGAATGACGTGGTCCGTCTGCAACACACGCTTGTGTCCGCTGCGCTCTCCGACATCCTGTGATGGCGACAGCGGTTGGAGGGCAACCCGTGGTCTGATGGTGGTGGCTTGAAACGCCGCGCACCGAGACGGAGAATTTCCGCTTCATTCCTTTACTCTGTAGTCGTCAGCAGCACCCCAGGACGACGGACAAATGCCAACTGATCCCGTCTGACCAAGTTCTAAGAGGTGCAGCCTTCCTTTCTGTCCTCTCCAAGGCCCTCCAGTGAATTGAATCACCTTTTGCCTACGATTTCACTCGTCTTTTCTGGCTCTCACGTGGCTGGTCCCACCTCGAAAAGTTATATCAAAAATTAGTTAGATGACTTACATAGGACCGTTAAATATCATTACTCTCATTCAACAGTATATAACTCACATACAAGTTCCTGTCCTTCAGTCCATCACAGAACTGCTAATTCTCACTGAAGTCCCTGTTTCTTTTTTATAAGACTGCCATTTAACAAAGTTAAACTACATATATTTAAAAATTTTACTCATTGAAATCTATGTTCCTTGATTTTAAATTATTCTTTAACAAAATAACATGCTTGTTTTCACAAAAGTTAGTCGATTACCTTTACGTTTCTGGAATCAAAATTACATTTTGATGAACAAGCAAGCTTCAGCCACATAAACTCAAAATTATTATACTGAAGGCAGGCTAAATTATTTAAATTTCACATTTTCATGTCTCACATTAATTCGTCTGTTTTGCATTGTTAAATTTACTTTAATTTGGCGTCATGTGGGATCGATTAGGTGTGGAAATCAGGATAAGTATGAATCAATTTCTGTTTAGTTTAGATGCACGATGTTAGACCTGAGTGGTTATCGCTCTCTGTTACCCATGCCAATTACCGTTGCATCCCCGGTGGTCCACTGTGGCCACCTGCAATACCTATCCTTACCACTCGTACTCATTTTTTGTCCATCATTCATTTGTTAATTTAGGAAAGTCTGAGACGTCGTTCATCTTTGTTAACTGCGGATCCGTCAAGAGAGGAAACATAGCTCTGGAACCAAAAAAAACACTCACTCAATTTGTTCACGATATACAAAAAAAGTTTTCTGCACCACTGTGAGTTATTACCTATAAACTTGTTTGATTTCAACTTTTCCGTTTACGTTACATCTTTTTATTCCTCCTTTACTTCTCAGCGTTTTCCATAGTTATTTTCGTATAATTGCAAATGTATCGATAGAAGATTTCTTCTCGTATCATTCAATCTGCTTACGGCTCTATCAGACGGGTAATCGTTTACACAGCTCACATCGGCTTAACAGTACCTAGGGATACGTACAACTGTCACATTTTACTTTCATTAGCACATAAATTATTCATGTAAATCATATTGCCCCAAACAACATCCTAGGTAAATATCTGTGTTCTTTGCACTCGTTAATCCTCATAAACATCATGCCTCATTTCTCATAACTCGGCATCGTGCGCTGCGTCTGCAAAACCTGATCATCTCTCAAAACTATTAATCTGCAATAAGCATTCCTATACTTGTGCACTTATCGCCAGAAATATTCCAACGTTCCTGTCCTCCATTATCATCTCCTAGACTTCTGATAAGCTCTATGTGTGTGCGTGTGTGTGTGTGTGTGTGTGTGTGTGTGTGTGTGTGTGAAATCTTATGGGACTTAACTGCTAAGGTCATCAGTCCCTAAGCTTACACACTACCTAACCTCAGTCATCCTAAGAACAACAAGAGAGGACTCGAACCTCCGCCGGGACCAACCGCACAGTCCATGACTGCAGCGCCTTTGACCGCTCAGCTAATCCCACGCGGCTAAGCTCTATGTATCACAAGTAATTTCAGTTGGGTTTCTCTTGGATCGACTTCACGTTGTTGCAAATTATAGTCCATCCCAATGAGGAATACCTTCGCCCGTCTCTTCTACTGTGGCATCTGTTCCCCTACGGTAGTCTACATCTACATTGATACTCCGCAAGAACCCCAACGGTGTGTGGCGGAGGGCACTTTACGTGCCACTGTCATTACCTCCCTTTCCTGTTCCAGTCGCGTATGGTTCGCGGGAAGAACGACTGTCTGAAAGCCTCCGTGCGCGCTCTAATCTCTCTAATTTTACATTCGTGATCTCCTCGGGAGGTATAAGTAGGGGGAAGCAACATATTCGATACCTCATCCAGAAACGCACCCTCTCGAAACCTGGCGAGCAATCTACACCGCGATGCAGAGCGCCTCTCTTGCAGAGTCTGCCACTTGAGTTTATTAAACATCTCCGTAACGCTTTCACGGTTACCAAATAACCCTGTGACGAAACGCGCCGCTCTTCTTTGGATCTTCTCTATCTCCTCCGTCAGACCGATCTGGTACGGATCCCACACTGATGAGCAATACTCAAGTATAGGTCGAACGAGTGTTTTGTAAGCCACCTCCTTTGTTGATGGACTACATTTTCTAAGGACTCTCCCAATGAATCTCAACCTGGTACCCGCCTTACCAACAATTAATTTTATATGATCATTCCACTTCAAATCGTTCCGCACGCATACTCCCAGATATTTTACAGAAGTAACTGCTACCAGTGTTTGTTCCGCTATCATATAATCATACAATAAAGGATCCTTCTTTCTATGTATTCGCAATACATTACATTTGTCTATGTTAAGGGTCAGCTGCCACTCCCTGCACCAAGTGCCTATCCGCTGCAGATCTTCCTGCATTTCGCTACAATTTTCTAATGCTGCAACTTCTCTGTATACTACAGCATCATCCGCGAAAAGCCGCATGGAACTTCCGACACTATATACTAAGTCATTTATATATATTGTGAAAAGCAATGGTCCCATAACACTCCCCTGTGGCACGCCAGAGGTTACTTTAACGTCTGTAGACGTCTCTCCATTGATAACAACATGCTGTGTTCTGTTTGCTAAAAACTCTTCAATCCAGCCACACAGCTGTTCTGATATTCCGTAGGCTCTTACTTTGTTTATCAGGCGACAGTGCGGAACTGTATCGAACGCCTTCCGGAAGTCAAGAAAAATAGCATCTACCTGGGAGCCTGTATCTAATATTTTCTGGGTCTCATGAACAAATAAAGCTAGTTGGGTCTCACACGATCGCTGTTTCCGGAATCCATGTTGATTCCTACATAGTAGATTCTGGGTTTCCAGAAATGACATGATACGCGAGCAAAAAACATGTTCTAAAATTCTACAAGAGATCGACGTAAGAGATATAGGTCTATAGTTTTGCGCATCTGCTCGACGACCCTTCTTGAAGACTGGGACTATCTGTGCTCTTTTCCAATCATTTGGAACTCTCCGTTCCTCTAGAGACTTGCGGTACACGGCTGTTAGAAGGGGGGCAAGTTCTTTCGCGTACTCTGTGTAGAATCGAATTGGTATCCCGTCAGGTCCAGTGGACTTTCCTCTATTGAGTGATTCCAGTTGCTTTTCTATTCCTTGGACACTTATTTCGATATCAGCCATTTTTTCGTTTGTGCGAGGATTTAGAGAAGGAACTGCAGTGCGGTCTTCCTCTGTGAAACAGCTTTGGAAAAAGGTGTTTAGTATTTCAGCTTTACGTGTGTCATCCTCTGTTTCAATGCCATCATCATCCCGTAGTGTCTGGATATGCTGTTTCGAGCCACTTACTGATTTAACGTAAGACCAGAACTTCCTAGGATTTTCTGTCAAGTCGGTACATAGAACTTTACTTTCGAATTCAATGAACGCTTCACGCATAGCCCTCCTTACGCTAACTTTGACATCGTTTAGCTTCTGTTTGTCTGAGAGGTTTTGGCTGCGTTTAAACTTGGAGCGGAGCTCTCTTTGCTTTCGCAGTAGTTTCCTAACATTGTTGTTGTACCACGGTGGGTTTTTCCCGTCCCTCACAGTTTTACTCGGCACGTACCTGTCTAAAACGCATTTTACGATTGCCTTGAACTTTTTCCATAAACACTCAACATTGTCAGTGTCGGAACAGAAATTTTCGTTTTGATCTGTTAGGTAGTCTGAAATCTGCTTTCTATTACTCTTGCTAAACAGATAAACCTTCCTCCCTTTTTTATGTTCCTATTAACTTCCATATTCAGGGATGCTGCAACGGCCTTATGATCACTGATTCCCTGTTCTGTACATACAGAGTCGAAAAGTTCGGGTCTGTTTGTTATCAGTAGGTCCAAGATGTTATCTCCACGAGTCGGTTCTCTGTTTAATTGCTCGAGGTAATTTTCGGATAGTGCACTCAGTATAATGTCACTCGATGCTCTGTCCCTACCACCCGTCCTAAACATCTGAGTGTCCCAGTCTATATCTGGTAAATTGAAATCTCCACCTAAGACTATAACATGCTGGGAAAATTTATGTGAAATGTATTCCAAATTTTCTCTCAGTTGTTCTGCCACTAATGCTGCTGAGTCGGGAGGTCGGTAAAAGGAGCCAATTATTAACCTAGTTCGGTTGTTTAGTGTAACCTCCACCCATAATAATTCACAGGAGCTATCCACTTCTACTTCACTACAGGATAAACTACTACTAACAGCGACGAACACTCCACCACCGGTTGCATGCAATCTATCCTTTCTAAACACCGTCTGTACCTTTGTAAAAATTTCGGCAGAATTTATCTCTGGCTTAAGCCAGCTTTCTGTACCTATAACGATATCAGCTTCGGTGCTTTCTATCAGCGCTTGAAGTTCCGGTACTTTACCAACGCAGCTTCGACAGTTGACAATTACAATACCGATTGCTGCTTGGTCCCCGCATGTCCTGGCTTTGCCCCGCACCCGTTGAGGCTGTTGCCCTTTCTGTACTTGCCCAAGGCCATCTAACCTAAAAAACCGCCCAGCCCACGCCACACAACCCCTGCTACCCGTGTAGCCGCTTGTTGCGTGTAGTGGACTCCTGACCTATCCAGCGGAACCCGAAACCCCACCACCCTATGGCGCAAGTCGAGGAATCTGCAGCCCACACGGTCGCAGAACCGTCTCAGCCTCTGATTCAGACCCTCAACTCGGCTCTGTACCAAAGGTCCGCAGTCAGTCCTGTCGACGATGCTGCAGATGGTGAGCTCTGCTTTCATCCCGCTAGCGAGACTGGCAGTCTTCACCAAATCAGATAGCCGCCGGAAGCCAGAGAGGATTTCCTCCGATCCATAGCGACACACATCATTGGTGCCGACATGAGCGACCACCTGCAGATGGGTGCACCCTGTACCCTTCATGGCATCCGGAAGCACCCTTTCCACATCTGGAATGACTCCCCCCGGTATGCACACGGAGTGCACATTGGTTTTCTTCCCCTCTCTTGCTGCCATTTCCCTAAGGGGCCCCATTACGCGCCTGACGTTGGAGCTCCCAACTACCAGTAAGCCCACCCTCTCCAACTGCCCGGATCTTGCAGACTGAGGGGCAACCTCTGGAACAGGACAAGCAGCCGTGTCAGGCCGAAGATCAGTATCAGCCTGAGACAGAGCCTGAAACCGGTTCGTCAGACAAACTGGAGAGGCTTTCTGTTCAGCCCTCCGGAATGTCTTTCGCCCCCTGCCACACCTTGAAACGACCTCCCACTCTACCACAGGTGAGGGATCAGCCTCAATGCGGGCAGTATCCCGGGCAACCACAGTCTTAGTCCGATCAGGGGATGCGTGGGACGAGCTGGCCGTCCCCGACAAACCCCCATCCGGACCCCCACAGTGATGCCCATTGGCAACAGCCTCAAGCTGTGTGACCGAAGCCAACACTGCCTGAAGCTGTGAGCGAAGGGATGCCAACTCAGCCTGCATCCGAACACAGCAGTTGCAGTCCCTATCCATGCTAAAAACTGTTTTGCAAAGAACGTCTGAACTAATCTACAGAGAGCGCAAACAAATCGACAAAATTTAAACGGTTATTAAAATACAAGATTGCCTAGTAAATGCAGTAATGCTGCTACTTGCGCACTGCTGACGCTGCTCGGCGGCGGAAGGAGACTAAGCGAAATTACACTATTCAGGTACTAAAACGCGATGCTACACTCTCAGATACTATAATACGCCCGAAATTTATGAATTAAACAATGCAAGTACCAAAAACACGCAAAGAAATTAAGAATTAAACTATGTAACAAATGAGTGAGCTAGGAGTATACGACTTGCTGCTCAGCTGCTTATCCAACGGCGGCAGGGAGCACACTGTGACCAACCGACACTGGCCGTTCAAAACTAAAACAGTAGACAAACGACTACGCGAATTTACACTATTCAGGTACTAAAACGCGATGCTACAACTCTCAAATACTATAATACGCCCGAAATTTATGAATTAAACAATGCAAGTACCAAAAACACGCAAAGAAATTAAGAATTAAACTATGTAACAAATGAGTGAGCTAGGAGTATACGACTTGCTGCTCAGCTGCTTATCCAACGGCGGCAGGGAGCACACTGACTGTGACCAACCGACACTGGCCGTTCACAACAAAAACAGTAGACAAACGACTACGCGAATTTACACTATTCAGGTACTAAAACGCGATGCTACAACTCTCAAATACTATAATACGCCCGAAACTTATGAATTAAACAATGCAAGTACAAAAACACGCAAAGAAATTAAGAATTAAACTATGTAACAAATGAGTGAGCTAGGAGTATACGACTTGCTGCTCAGCTGCTTATCCAACGGCGGCAGGGGGCAGGTTCTTCCTCTTCCGGTGCTCACTTCCAAATAGCATTAAGTCTGTTTTTATACTACCTCAAGCAACCATCACTCGTACATTTCAGATGAATTAATTGCACAGTGGAATGCAGCGGTTCCCACTCTTTACAAGACCGTTACCCTGAGTGCCATCAGGTATTAACTCTTACCCCTCCACACACCCGTTCAATTTCGCCCCTCTACAGTCGACATTAGCATCTAACTACATTTTAGAATGAAAACGAATCTTTGAACTCTTTCATTTTTAAAATGACTACAGGTAAATTAAACCAGGAAGTTATGAGTCCGTTGGTACTGGTTGTTCCTCACAACCCGTGTTTATAGAGTGGTGAAGCATTTCTCAATTCTACCTACAACTCCTCCTCCAAGAAGAAAGCTAATTATCCACATGCAGGATAGACACTTGTTGCAAAACATGCCACCCCTCCACCACTCCCCTCCCTAGCAACACTTCCTTCACCCACGGCCTGTGAATAATTAAGTAATTCATGGTCTGTTGCTGGAACTAACTACAATTCGGAGAGGGAATTTTCATGAGATATTTAGGGATAAGTGATGTATAAGTCTCAACTTTACTCCCATAGATACGTGGTACAAACTACGAAGTATGTGTGTAGTGGGTGGGCTAAATGGAAAATGATATTCATACATTCGCTTCACAAGCTCTAACCTATGCTATTGTGTCATGCGTTAATGTTAGTATTCGAAAAAAGTATTATTATTGGTAACTTAACCAGAATTACTGTCTTACGAAATACTAATGCTCTTTTAAAAATAAACTTAGTTTCGTTACTGAAACACAACTGGACACTTTCGTTTTTACCCCTCAGGAAATTACATGTCATCCATCAGGGGGTAATTACCTCCAGGCTGGTAACCACTGTAGTAGAGGGACGGTCTGTAATTCGAATCTTTGAATTTGTACATGTGCAGGGGGAGGGAACAGGGCTATTGCATCCGGCTTACGAAGACAACGTGCAGAAGGTCGAGTGAACAGCACTTGTGAGTGGACATCCAGGGCTGCCGTTAATTGATAGAACAGAAAATTAGGTAAAGTAAAGAAAATATATTTCAGTGTACGGAATACAAGGGGAGCGCCTAGGGAGGGAGTTACCATTTGTAGGCCACTCTAGGAGGTTGAACAACTAAATAAAGTGCGCAACGGAAGAGGAGGCGGTTCATATTAGGTCATGTTGTCGCAGGGTGCAGATCCAGAATGTCTTCCTCTCAAAAAAGACGTCTGTTCCGCTCGAGGTCTGGATCACAAGAGAGAGAAAGAACTGTGCTCTGCATTGAAGCGTTCACAGAAGTGTCCTGCATCCCACGCACGCTATTGGCTAAAACCCACAGCGAATTCGCAAGCCATTTCAGCAGAGGGCTCAAGGAGTCTCTTGTCAGCAGCTTTAACCGAGCACAACTGCCTCGGTTCTGAAAGGCAGGCAACTTATGTCACCCAGGCACAGCTGAAGTTGGTCTGGGAGAAAAATTGTAAGGATTTGACTGGGGCCTTTGAAATAAATTTTTTAAAGCAGTTCCCTAAAATATTCTTTGATTGCCTGCCACCTGTACAATATGTTGCGGGTTCTTTCTGAAAAACGGTAACGTAATAGTTTTGTTCTCTGAACGAAGTACTTAAAAACACTTATGACTGCAGTGACTATGTACAGTCTCGTCAGATTTTCGACAGATCGCCGACTGTCCTGCTGTACAAAGCAGACAAGCCTCCGACCTTCGTGATCTCCAATGAGGAGTCGAGGTCCAACGCGTTGTCGTCTATTCGTGGTTCCACCGTCCATCGAGCACTTTCAGTAGATTCTCAGCAGAACAGCACGTCTGCAGCTACGCCAATTCCGAGATATTTGCTCCCGGATGCCGAGCCATAGGAATAGACCCGTTCCAAGATTTGCTTATGTCACTAGCTTTTCGCTGGCCGTTGTGGCCGAGAGATTCTAGGCGCTTCAGTCTGGAACCGAACTGCTGCTACGGTTGCAGGTTCTAATCTTGCCTCGGGCATGGATGTGTGTGATGTCCTTAGGTTAATTAGGTTTAAGTAGTTCTAAGTCTAGGGCACTGATGACCTCATATGTTAAGTCCCATAGTCCTTAGAGCCATTTGAACCGTCACTAGTTTTTCCCCATTTTTTGCCATATCGTTGACAGAATCATTTTCCATTCATCTCTGCTCCTCTTATATACTTTCCTTACCTCGTCACATGCCCACAACATCACCAGTTGACATTCAGTCTCGCATTGGATACTTTTAATAATGGTTTCGCTTGTAAGAGTATTTTCCTAACACACACGTTGTAATACAAAAACGACGATACTTTAACTTCCGATATCTGTATTCCAGATGGTGTCTGGAAAGTTTCTGTATATACGATAGAAACTGATGTTGTACGATGCAGGTTCGCTTCTCGTGACACGATGTGGAGTCCCTGTATGAGTTATTCTGCATCTCACATTTGGGAATGCTCCGGGGAAAGAACAACAAGGTTAGTGTGGCAATCCCATCTCACATTCTTGCCGGAAACCACTAGCCACCACAAGGAAAGAAGCCAACGCCATCGAAATGGCTAAGTGGAACTGACAAGGGAACCACTATCATAGTCTTGGTCACCAGCAGGAGCTGGCAGCACTCAGGAGTAGGCCACGCGAAAAATAAACGTGATAAACGATACGTTAACCCTTATTGTCATGAAAATAGCTCGAACAGTGATCTGAAGATTAATAAAACATTCTCGGGTTTCAAGCCGCGTCAAGTTGTTTACGGCCCACGAGCTTTCGGCAGAGATCTCCTCTGCCACTGTCAAGTGGATGACTGTCGTGTGGTTGTCATTGCCGTGCTTATATAGCCGTCGCTCGTGACGTCACTGGTGCTCGGTCACGCACCATATATGGTAATGTCTTGGCCGCGCGACCGCCGGGCCTGCTTCAACTCCCTTAACACCGGATCCCACGCTGTACTCAGCTACAATCCACCGTCTCTATTGAAGGTGTTGTCAGAAATTCTAATCTCTATGGCCTCGTTTATCATTCGTACGGTTATCTGAATGTTACTTTTTCGGTTTTGGATTTCTCCAGTTCTGTATATCTGAATTTCTATATATGAGTAGTCTTCATTTACACTCTAGCATTTTCACCTGGTCTTGGTTTTATTAATATTTTACGTGATTCATTGGCTACCCATAATAGGAAAGTAATAGCCTTACTTGATTTTTGAGTTTATTGATATTTATGTGAATACTTTGTACAGTGTATAATGGTTATAAGTGCAAATATTTTTATGTGTGGTACTTTAATACGTGTACACATAGTGTGTTGATTTTTTTTTCTCTACGTTGAACTGTCTTTCCACAAACACTCCACATAACTTACTACCTGAAGTTTTCTGTACGGTTGTAACTGAACCTTTAAGTAGACTATCCCTGTTGATATAGGCTAACCATTTCGCCTCCACGCCTCCAAACTTGGACACCTGACCTGCTGCTCAGGGGAAAATTAGCATTGATGGCTTGCTGTTGTCACATGTACTTGGAGGTACTAACCAATCTAGAAACGTATTACTCCTAAAAGTACAATTATTATTCTGCAGAGGAAGTAAATACTGATGTAAAGTTGTTCAGTACACTGTTCTCAGCCACGAATAAAATTATCTGCACTTATACCCGGCGAGTTGTGGCGCCCTGGAAATACTATATGTTCGGAATTGGGGCGGCCGCACAGGTCGCTCGGCAAAGCCGGGGCCCGGCAGCTAACACGTGGTGGCAAACGTTAGCCGGACGAGAGGGGTAGCCCAAGCGCATGGTCCAGACTCGAGGCTGGGAATTCCGCTGTGACGAGGACGGTGCTTTGTGTCGATGAAGAAACCACGCTGGGAGTGCCAAAGATGGCGGACTTTGTGAAGGCTTAGTGGCAGACCCTTCACAGTTCGTATAGAAATTAATAGTAGCCAGATGAATCATGATACCTCAAAAAGAAACATGTACATTATTATTATTATTTGCACGACGATTCTGATCGAGTAATCAATTTTCAATGTCTTTATTAGTTTAAAGTTTCGTATTTGACGGTAAATTATACAAGTAACACCCAGGAACGTATTTCCAAAATATAAACGCTTCATCCGATTTTGTCGATCGCCGTGTCTTTAGAAAGCTATTAGTGTAAACCTAAATTGGCATAAATTACAGGCATGTAACTTGAATAGGACATGAGTTACTGGAGGTCAAAGTGGCTGATTACTATCGATCGCATCAGGCCACAGTTACACGAGAAAACGGTAGCAGCATGCTGATAAATATATTGATTCATCTATGTCTTTGTTATTATCCGATATATGCTATTAATGAAGAAAATGATCAACTAATTACTGTGGTTTAGAAAGCACAGAGACATTAGGCTCCTGGCCTACCTTTTGCTTCTTCACTTCTGATCTATGTTTATTTAATAGTTTATGTATTTAATAATGTGTGTTAGGGCGTGTTTATGGCCTAGCCGTAGGAATATTTATTTAATTTCAGGTATTTAAATGTAAATCCAGTATTTCGTATGTGCTTAAATATGAGTGTGGGTGCGTTGTTTTGAAGACATGGTGCGAGCGCTCTAGCCAATCACAGCGCTCGTTAATCGTGAGACTACGGAATTGGGGAGAAGCATCGTTTCGAGAGAGGACATAGGGCCAGTTCTGGACACTACGGGACAGAACACACGGGGAGTGTGTGCTGGACTCGGACAGTACGGTGCGCGGTCGCGAGAGTGGCGGGAAAGACATGGAGTGGAGCAGTTTGCGCGTGATCGCGGCAGATAGAAATACTTCGGAGTGCCGACTTGTGCACTTGTGAGATTTCCATGGCTTCTACAGTGAAGACGTAGTATGCATTTATAAGTGAATATCTTGCGAGCTATGCTATCGTTCGTAACTAATTACGTGCAGTAGGAGTCTATTGTTTCCCTGTTATTCTACTTATATTTTATACACTCCTAGAAATTGAAATAAGAACACCGTGAATTCATTGTCCCAGGAAGGGGAAACTTTATTGACACATTCCTGGGGTCAGATACATCACATGATCACACTGACAGAACCACAGGCACATAGACACAGGCAACAGAGCATGCACAATGTCGGCACTAGTACAGTGTATATCCACCTTTCGCAGCAATGCAGGCTGCTATTCTCCCATGGAGACGATCGTAGAGATGCTGGATGTAGTCCTGTGGAACGGCTTGCCATGCCATTTCCACCTGGCGCCTCAGTTGGACCAGCGTTCGTGCTGGACGTGCAGACCGCGTGAGACGACGCTTCATCCAGTCCCAAACATGCTCAATGGGGGACAGATCCGGAGATCTTGCTGGCCAGGGTAGTTGACTTACACCTTCTAGAGCACGTTGGGTGGCACGGGATACATGCGGACGTGCATTGTCCTGTTGGAACAGCAAGTTCCCTTGCCGGTCTAGGAATGGTAGAACGATGGGTTCGATGACGGTTTGGATGTACCGTGCACTATTCAGTGTCCCCTCGACGATCACCAGTGGTGTAGGCCAGTGTAGGAGATCGCTCCCCACACCATGATGCCGGGTGTTGGCCCTGTGTGCCTCGGTCGTATGCAGTCCTGATTGTGGCGCTCACCTGCACGGCGCCAAACACGCATACGACCATCATTGGCACCAAGGCAGAAGCGACTCTCATCGCTGAAGACGAAACGTCTCCATTCGTCCCTCCATTCACGCCTGTCGCGACACCACTGGAGGCGGGCTGCACGATGTTGGGGCGTGAGCGGAAGACGGCCTAACGGTGTGCGGGACTGTAGCCCAGCTTCATGGAGACGGTTGCGAATGGCCCTCGCCGATACCCCAGGAGCAACAGTGTCCCTAATTTGCTGGGAAGTGGCGGTGCGGTCCCCTACGGCACTGCGTAGGATCCTACGGTCTTGGCGTGCATCCGTGCGTCGCTGCGGTCCGGTCCCAGGTCAACGGGCACGTGCACCTTCCGCCGACCACTGGCGACAACATCGATGTACTGTGGAGACCTCACGCCCCACGTGTTGAGCAATTCGGCGGTACGTCCACCCGGCCTCCCGCATGCCCACTATACGCCCTCGCTCAAAGTCCGTCAACTGCACATACGGTTCACGTCCACGCTGTCGCGGCATGCTACCAGTGTTAAAGACTGCGATGGAGCTCCGTATGCCACGGCAAACTGGCTGACACTGACGGCGGCGGTGCACAAATGCTGCGCAGCTAGCGCCATTCGACGGCCAACACCGCGGTTCCTGGTGTGTCCGCTGTGCGTGCGTGTGATCATTGCTTGTACAGCCCTCTCGCAGTGTCCGGAACAAGTATGGTGGGTCTGACCCACCGGTGTCAATGTGTTCTTTTTTCCATTTCCAGGAGTGTATAATTGCTGGACCGTCGACATCAAGAAGTGTTTTGCAGAAATATACCACATTTCTCAAAAGTACTTCTACTATCGTTCTCATCATTTACAGTCCTTAAGATAGTATCTGCAGATTTTATTTAATTGCAGTCTTTCTGAGCCGTGGTAAAAATTATTGTTTTGAAGAGCGCGCCGCAGCGCGTAGTGTGAAGCAGTCGCCCTCCGTTTCTGGCGGTGGCGCCGCTGTCGCAATCGCAGCTTTGATGTCTCCCTATGGTTGGAAAGGAGAAAAGTTGCCCATTCACGTGCATTTAAGGGGCGCTATGACCTCGCCAGTTCGTCAGTCTCAGTTAGTCTGGGTCAGCCAGAGTCAGTCTGGGTCAGTCTCTCGATCCATTGGTCGGTCGCGCACTGAGACACAAGATGACTTGTCCGTTTTGAGCGTCGGCGCATGTGGGGTCGCCACGTGAGTCCAGTGGGCCGCGCCGTATAGCAAGGGGTAGTGGCTTCTGGGTCGACACGAGAGCAACAGGAGTCAACCCACGACATCAGTCTGGCCGGTGCGAGCTGCGACGTCGTGGTGTAACTGGTTCCCCGAGCGCTTCTGGGCCCCTTCAGTTACCATCTTGTGGAGCTTGGCTCGGTCCTTTCCTGGTGCAGGGACGTCGTTTTGCCAGTGGGCGTGTTTCCTCTGCATGGTTGGGTCCGAGCCGGTATTTCCGCCGTCGTGTGTCTGGAAGTGAGTGGGAGACGCACCAGCAGTGCAGTCGCGACGGAGCAGCAGTCGCGGACGGAGCAGCGGGCAGTCGTTCAGTTGGTGCGAACCAGGAAAGACGGGAGATCGGCGCGCGATTTAGGGGTGCTGTGCCAGGTCTTCTCGAGAAATCGCAGTTTATCAGAAGTTAAGTGATTGGTTATATGTTGTTTCATTTACTCTTGCTAGATAATACTTGTTTTCTTGGTCAGTCTCTCGTCCCCAGCTTGCTCGTCTGTCTCTGGTCGCATTTGTTAGGCAGTTAGTGGTTGTCTGCCATGTTTGTCGGATTCGGTGTGTCAACGAATTCATTGCTTGGAGTGTAACGGCCTAATTCCTGAAATATGTTTTTATCTTACCTATCACCTTGAGAGGCGGTATATGTATACTGTAGAGCATCTTAACTCGTTTGGCCAACCTTGTATAATTTTATATAAGACTGCATGTCATGGGATTTTATTTAAATGGTCATTTTAGTATATAAAGTTGCCCCCCTTCCACCGTAAGACTTTTCTTGGAAGTTAAAATCAAGTTGCACATTCGGTGGCAAGTTAATCTTTTAATTTTAGTGTTTTGTACCATTTCCATCCCTCCTATGGGGTGCATAGTTCTGTGCTTGTGTGAATTGTTAAAACTTGTAGTTTAAAGTACTCTGGTGTGTTGCAGATTTGACCCAGTGTAGTCTTTCAGAGGTTATTGTGGGCGGTCGTGACTACGGCCGTGTCAAAAGGGAGCGGGAAGGTTCTCAGCCCGAAAGCTCATACACTCAAATATTTGTTTCTTTCTGCCTGTGAATAAATTGTAACTTGATAGTTACAGGGTGCTTTCTGCTTATAATTTTAAATCTGTTTTTGTTTAAAAAAAAAAACGCTTTTAGGAATAAAATTTCCATTTATTAAAAGCAATTTGATTATGATTTCATCAGTTACTCCCTGGCAACTACTTCCACCCTCACATAGTGTGATTAAATGTGTTAATGTTCGTGATGAATCGCTAGTAAATGAAATAAATTCTTAAGAATAATTTTTTTGAAAATAAATTCACGGTTCACTTTCATTTATAAATTTATATGTTACATTCATAATTCGCAATTGCCGAGTGATAGAAACCTACCACCATTCGATTCATGTGTGTATTCTTATCGTATACTGTAGAATCAGCAGTATTTGGCCTGTAATGCGGCAACTAGCCCCTAAACAACGACACCAGCCAAAAATTTTAATATTGCAACTCTTGAGTCGGAGGGTGCGTAGTTAGTTGAAAGGCCGCAACCCCAATTACTATATGAAGCTTTTCTACATATGAACTGTATTTCTGTACCCATCTTTTGTTTTTATTCTTCTCTGCCGTTCGGTATCACGACTTTATAGTCGTCAGTGCATTCTGTACTGATATTTCCCCTGTTCTCCTATTAACAAGCAAGCGGCAGAACCAGAGTGGACAGGGTAGAACATCGAAATCCGAGGTTCTGACTGTAAATCGCGGCTGTATTTCGCAAACAGCAGGGTTCTGGCTGACGGCTGACAGGTGCGCACGGCGTCACCGAGATAGCGGTGCGCCGCTAAGGGCTGCGCTCCTGATTATAGGGCGCCTGTGACACGGGGCGTCATAACGAGGCCTCTCCACCAGCCCTCCCTAAGCGCTGACGCAGAAGCCGTTCAAAAGGGCGGGCTCGGCCTCACTGCAGCAGCTGCCGCCATTGTAGGGGCGCAACGTACCGATCACAATGCTTGCGAGCGCTCTCTGACGCACCCGCCTACCTAAAAGCCGTATGCCGCAGGAATGTGGCCATTAATATTACCAGCGCGTAATGACCGCACGGCTCACCGAGTTTGACGCGAATTTGCCGTTCAGCTGCGATACATGAGCCGTGCTGCCTTCTATGTCGAGAAGTAAAACAGCGTACATCCCGTTCGGGTTTCCTGAATGGTTGCGTATTATTTCGTGCAGTAAGTATACAAACGAAATAGAGACAACGGAAGTGGAAAATGAGGAATTAAGAGCGTTATATATGGGATTTTTAAAAACTGAGGATTTAATAAGTGGTGTGCCTGAAGAAGAAGACATTCAAAATGAGGAAATAAGTGCGTTAAATTGGGGATTTAAAAATAATAGTTAATAATCGTGAGAGTTAAACAAGTGATATATGTTGTTGTTGTGGTCTCCAGTCCTGGAACTGGTTTGATGCAGCTCTCCATGCTACTCTATCCTGTGCAAGCTTCTTCATCTCCCAGTACCTACTGCAACCTACATCCTTCTGGATCTGCTTAGTGTATTCATCTCTTGGTCTCCCGCTACGATTTTTACCCTCTACGCTTCCCTCCAATGCTAAATTGCAGATCCCTTGATGCCTCAGAACATGTCCTACCAACCGATCCCTTCTTCTAGTCAAGTTGTGCCACAACCTCCTCTTCTCCCCTATTCTGTTCAATACTTCCTGATTAGTTATGCGATCTACCCACCTAATCTTCAGCATTCTTCTATAGCATCACATTTCGAAAGCTTATATTTCTTCTTGTCCAAACAATTATCGTCCATGTTTCACTTCTATACATGGCTACACTCCATACAAATACTTTCAGAAACGACTTCCTGACACTTAAATCTATACTCGATGTCATCAAATTTCTCTTCTTCAGAAACGCTTTCTTTGCCATTGCCAGTCTACATTTAATATCCTCTCTACTTCGACCACCATCATTTATTTTGCGCCCCAAATAGCAAAACTCATTTACTACTTTAAGTATCTCATTTCCTAATCTAATTCCCTCAGCATCACCCGACTTAATTCGACTACATTCCGTTATCCTCGTTTTGCTTTTGTTGATGTTCATCTTATATCCTCCTTTCAAGACACTGTCCATTCCATTCAACTGCTCTTCCAGGTCCTTTGCTGTCTCTGACAGAATTACAATGTCATCGGTGAACCTCACAGATATTATTTCTTCTCCGTGGATTTTAATACCTACTCCGAATTTTTCTTTTGTTTCCTTTACTGCTTGCTCAATATACAGATTGAATAACATCGAGGAGAGGCTACAACCCTGTCTCACTCCTTTCCCAACCACTGCTTCCCTTTCATGTCCCTCGACTCTTATAACTGCCACCTGATTTCTGTACAAATTGTAAATAGCTTTTCGCTCCCTGTGTTTTACCCCTGCCACCTTCATAATTTGAAAGAGAGTATTCCAGTCAATATTGTCAAAAGCTTTCCCTAAGTCTACAAATGCTAGAACCGTAGGTTTGCCTTTCCTTAATCTGTCTTCTAAGATAAGTCGTAGGGTCAGTATTGCCTCACGTGTTCCAATATTTCTACGGAATCCAAACTGATCTTCCCCGAGGTCGGCTTCTACCAGTCTTTCCACTCGTCTGTACAGAATTCGCGTTAGTATTTTGCAGCCGTGACTTATTAAACTGATAGTTCGGTAATTTTCAACACATGCTTTCTCTGGGATATATATGAAGGTAAAAAATGTTGTAAATATGTGGACAGGAAGTAGCAACTGATAACAGAACATACCACATTACGATAACGGATGTCAAGTACAATTTATGACTGTTGAGGAACGAACTAAAGAACAGTATAAATACCCAAATTTTTCACAGTTAATATTGCAGCATTGTCGACACTGTAATCTAGTGCTCCGCTCGCTTTGGTCGGGAATCAACGAGCTTCATCGTGATATGGAATAAGGGCGATACTCCATGCCACACAGAATCTCAACGGTTGCCTGACAAGGTCGGGTACCTTCAGTCAAGAAACGGGTAGTTTTCAGCAAGTCTACACTGAGGTGAGAGAAGTCTTTGGGTACCGATACCCACATACACAGAGGACGGTAGTATCGCCCGCACAAGGTGTAGAAGGGCAGTGTGCATCGGCGGAGCTGTCATTTGTACTGAGGTGGTTAATGTGAAAAGGTCTCCGACGGCAGTCAACAAACTTTGAATGCGGGATTAACAAACGTTGAACGTGGAATGGTAATTGGAGCTGGACGCAGGGGACATTCCATTTTGGAATTCGTTAGGGAATTCAATATTCCAATATCCACGGTATCAAGAGTGTGCCGATAATACCAAATTTCAGGTATTACCTCTCACCACGGACGACACAGTGGCTGGTGGCCTTCACTTAATGACCATGAGCAGCGGCGTTGGCTTTGAGCTGTCAGTGCTAAGAGACAATACAACAGCAGAAATCAATGTGGGACGTACGACGAAGCATCCGTCAGTACAACGGACCGAAATTCGGCTTTAATGGGCCATGGCAGCAGAGGACGCACGAGAGTGACTTTCCTGACAGCACGACATTGCCTGGAGCGCCTCTTCTAGACTCATGACCATCACGGTGGGATTCTAGGCGACTAGAAAATCGTGCTCTGGTCGGATGATTCCCGATTTCAGTTGGTAAGAGCTGATGGTAGGGTGGTGCAGACACCACGAAGCCATGGGCCCAGGTTGTTAATAAGGCACTGTGCAGGATGGTGGTGGCTGTTAATGGTGAGGGCTGTGTTTATATGGAATTGACTGGGTCCTGGTTATGTTTAGTTACTTGGAGACCATCTACATCTACATGGTTAATCTGCAATTCACACTTAAGTGCCTGGCAGAGGGTTCATCGAACCCTTTTCATACTACTTCTCTACCATTCCACTCTCAAATGGCGCGTGGGAAAAAAGAACACCTAAATCTTTCTGTTCGAGCTCTGATTTCTCTTATTTTATTATGACGATCATTTCTCCCTACGTAGGTGGGTGTCAACAAAATATTTACGCAAGAGGAAGAAAAAGTTGGTGATTGAAATTTCGTAAATAGATCTCACCGCTAAGAAAGCCGCCTTTGTTTCAGTGACACTCTCACACCTATTGCGCGATAACATGGAACGAGATGCCCTTCTTTGCACTTTTTCGATGTCCTCAGTCAATCCTACCTGGTAAGGATCCCATACCGCGCAGCAATATTCCAGGAGAGGACGGACAAGTGTAATGTAGGATGTCTCTTTAGTGGGTTTGTCACATCTTCTAAGTGTTCTGCCAACAAAGCTCAGACTTTGTTTCGCCTTCCCCACAATATTATCTGTGTGGTCTTTCCAATTTAAGTCGCCCGTAATTGTAATTCCTAGGTATTAAGTCGAATCGACAGCACTTAAATTTGTGCGATTTATCGTATACCCAAAATTTATCGGATTTCTTTTAGTACCCATGTGGATGACCTCGCACTTTTATTTGTTTAGTGCCAATTGCCACTTTTAGCACCATACAGAAATTGTCTCTAGATCATTTTGTAATTGGAATTGATCGTCTGATGATTTTACTAGACGGTACATTACAGCGTCATCTGCAAACAATCGAAGAGGGCTGCTCAGATTATCACCTAGATCATTTACATAAATCAGGACCCGCTGTAAATCTAGGAATATGGAATCGATCTGAGAACCCTTGTCGACAGCACTCATTACTTCACGGGAATAAAGAGCTAGCTGTGTAGCAAAAGAACGATCTCTTCTGAATCCGTGTTGGTTATGTATCAATAAGTCATTTTCTTCAAGGTGATTCATAATGTTCGAGTTCAGTATATGCTGCAAAATCGTACAGCAAGTTGAGGTGAGTGATATAGGTCTGTAATTCAATGGGTTACTCCTATTTCCTTTCTTGAATATTGGTGAGACCTGTGCTATTTTCCAGTCTTTAGGAACAGACCTTTCGTCAAGTGAGCTGCTGTACATGATTGCTAAGAAAGGCGCTATTGTGTGTGCATACTCTGAAAGGAACCGGACTTGTATGCTATCTGGACCGGAAGACTTGCTTTCTTAAGTGATTTGAGTTGTTTCGCAACACCTAAGATATCTATTTTTATGTCACTCACTCTAACAGCTATTCGGGATTCGAATCCTGGAATATTTACTTCGTCTTCTTTCGTGAAGGAATTACGGAAAACTGTATTTAGTAACTGCGCTTTAGTGGCACCATCGTCGGTTGGATTTCCATCGCTATAGCGCAGTGACGGTATTGACTGTTTTTGCCACTGGTGTACTTTACATACGACCAGAATCGTTTTGGGTTTTCTACCATATTTTGAGACAATATTTCATTGTGGAAACTATTAAAAGCATCTCGAATTGACGTCCGCACTAAATTTCGAGCTTCCGTGAAACTTAGCCAGTCTTCGGGATTTTGCGTTCTTCTGTATTTGGCATGCTTCTTTGATTGCTTCTGCAACAATGTTCTGACGTGTTTTGTGTACCATGGTGATTCAGTCCCGTCTCTTATTAACTTATGTGGTGTGAATATACCTATTGCTGTCGATACTGTATCTCTGAATTTGAGCCATATCTGGTCTACACTTACATAATTAGCTTGGAAGGAATGGAGACTCTCTCTTAGGAAGGCACGAAGCGATTTTTTATCAGCTGTTTTAAATAGATATATTTTGAGTTAATTTTTAGTGGTTTTGGTTGATAAGGTTTTGAGCCTCGCTACAAACACCTTGTGTCCACTAATCCCTGTATCCATCACGACGCTCTCTATTAGATCAGGATTATTTGTGGCTAAGAGGTCAAGTGTGTTTTCGCAAACCATTTACAATACATTTGCAGCCATTCGAGGTTTAACAACTATGGAATTTTTGTGGGTGACAAAGCGCCATGTCACTGGGCCGCAGTTGCTCACGTTTGATTTGAAGAACATTCTGTTCAAATCGAGTGAATGATTTGGCCAGCCAGGTCGTTCGACAGGAATCCCATCGAACATCTATGGGACATGATGGAGACGTCGGTTAGTGCACAAAACCCTGCACCATAAACAATTTCGTAGTTATGGACGACTATAGAGGTGGCATGGCTCAGTATTTCTGCAGGGAACTTCCATCGACTTGTTGAGTCCATGCCACGTGAAGTTGCTGGATACGTTGTACAAAACGAGGTCTGAAACGATATCGGGAGGCATCACATGAGTTTTGTCTCCCCAGTGTAGTACTGAGGCAACCAAAGCGACGAGATCTGGAGCACAGCGGGTTGTCAACAGCACAACCATTGGTCTAACTTCTTTTAGCGGCAACAGAAAGCTAAGCTACATGAGTGAGCACAGGACTGACTGCAGATCTTTTTCTGAGAGTCGTCCAGGATCCACATACAGCATCACGATGGAGGTCTATATTTCTGGAAGCTCAGCTTCATATGGGCCAGGTGTGATAGTACAGGAACACAACAAGGGCACATCTTGTTATATATATATTCAGTCGTTCGGACAGTCGTTACGTTTCTGACGTGCTATGGCAGGCGACTCTGTTGAATCCCGATAAGTCGTCGAATACGGCGTGTCTTGGGAACCTGCTTTCTCGCATCACTAGACAACAATGGAAGAATATCCTATTAATAATTTTTTTTACGAAAAATAAATGATAATACTTAACTTCGTGTTAAACAGATGTGTTGCAAGCAAAGGGCGACAGACAAAACAAGAAATCTCTTCAGTATAACAATTACAAGGTTGAGGAACATTGAATGTACGAGCGGAGTAATGAGCTTCGACACTTCTATTCAGGTCGCTGGTCTTGAAGCTTCTGAGGAACTGGGGTGGGGCCAGTGGGGCATGGCGCTTATTTTCTCTTCGCATAGAGGCCGCTGCTGTAGCGTTGTAGTCCTGGGGAGGGGTCGGTCAGCGAGCTATTGGCTGACGTCTTCTTCACAGCCCTCTCTGCTCTCTCGTTCCCGACTGGCGTGCCGGCGCTTGACTTTACACCGTAATAGACTGTGCTGTTTATTCGAGGTTTCCGTGATATTATCTTTCAACAAGCTAAGGCTGTATAGCATAGTCCCCGGTTGCCCCGGCCTAGTTCGATAACCGAGGCGATTTACCGCTGCCCTGGGCAGCACGTTTTCCAGATTTTTTGCCCACTGAATGCGGCTAGTCATGGATTGCGGAGAGAGACAGGTCACTGCAGCCGATGAACACTGCCATCGAGCTGACTGAGCATGGGATGAACTACTCATACCAGTCATCCAAGCTCTGTTTGACTCGGTGGCCAGTTATGTTCGAGCCGCTGTTGCTACCAGAGACGGTAGTTCTGTGTGGTATCTATAGGGGAGAGTGGGGGAATTGGGCTCAGCGGGTCAAATGACGCACGTCAATAACTCTGTAACTATGAAAGCTGTTCTTGTCTAAGTGGTACTGCCACCTGGTACTCAGTTATGCAAATAAGCATACAGAACGCGGGAACTGTTACTTGCCAGTTGTCGCCGCAGAAAGCAAGAGTGTGTTTTATCTTTTGTTCAGCCGGCCAAGGTGGCCGAGCGGTTCTAGGCGCTACAGTCTGGAACCGCGCGACCGCTTCGGTCGCAGGTTCGAATCCTGCCTCGGGCATGGATGTGTGTGATGTCCTTAGGTTAGTTAGGTTTAAGTAGTTCTAAGTTCTAGGGGA
Organism: Schistocerca americana; assembly: GCF_021461395.2. Lineage (NCBI taxonomy): Eukaryota > Metazoa > Arthropoda > Insecta > Orthoptera > Acrididae > Schistocerca > Schistocerca americana. Next base: position 232,208,098 of record NC_060123.1, read on the forward strand.
TTGATGACCTCAGATGTTAAGTCCCATAGTGTTCAGAGCCATATCTTTTGTACATCTAATACTTGATCTCCAGTTTCTCAAAGGCAAGCAACTTCCTGTTATGTTTAGTACAAGTTTTGTTGTTATACCCATCTAAGGATATTAGGACTCACGGTTACATAAGTATTGTTTCTCTTTAGCAAAGCGCGAATGTGGATCTGAAGTTTTATATAAGCCATGTTGGTTGGCGTAACTCGACGACGGAGCCCGAGTGCGTCATTTTACTCCGCTTCAGTTTCACACCAATGGAAGTGGGTAGCTAACTGCGATGCGTTAATGTATATTTAATGAAAGTCAGAATAACATAGTACATTATTTTTACAGGAATGGGTTACTCTGTTCAGATGTCGACGACATACACTCGTAAAACAGAGCTTCTTGGATGGCATATGAATTAATAAATGCTTCAGTGCTGTACATGATGGGACTTCTATTAGACAGAGCACCATTCAGCGCAGCATACCAGCGGCAAAGACCTGTGCGAGTATGTGATGATTTCGGCAAAAACGGCGAGGAACGTTACCGGTGTATTCCTTGTGCTCTTTCGTGTCGGTCGTAATCCAGGGGGCGGGGCAGTCCTGAAAACTACAACTGTGGCTCCTGTCTAAAGAAACGTTAGTTGTTTTACAGATATGCAAGAGACCAGTTACTGAATACGCTGATACTCGAGTCTTCTTAATCGTTTTTGTTGCTATTTTATATGAAAACTATTCTGTATCTATTCCACAGTCGATTAAGATGATATTTTCGCTATTTTCTTTTTTTAAACTATGTTTTTCAGTATTTAGTTCAATAAAGATAATATTCAATACATATATTTTGTACAATAAGATGAATGAAATTAAATACCTTACAACATGTGTTTGTGGCAATTTACCTCAATTACTGCGTCATTTTACTCGGTATGTCAGGTAAAATGAGGCAATGCAATGATTCCATAATTATCAGTTGTTTCCTAAAACGACTAGCTGCATATTTATGCTTTTAAGATACATTGTAGTTAACATATTCGGCTGATGCTACACGAAAATTGGAGCCTCTGGGTATTATAGAATGAAGGTTATAGTAAAAATGTCCTAGGAGCGCAAAAATCCTCCACTGTTCCCCACAACCCCAAATCAGTTACAAATTTAACCGTCTGTTCTTACTACTACACCGTATAAACACTACAAACACTAATTAAATTTGTTACCTGCCATTCTTCCTAGTGCTGCAATATTAACGGCAAGCGGGGTAGATGCCGCACTACTGTCATATAGACTTTGCAACTGTGAAACCTATTACTATGTAGGGACGGACTAAACATGCTGATGTTTGTTTCTACACATGAGTCAATACAAGAGTCACCTTATGTCTGAGCCTCAATGATTAATACCAAAAACAGAATATATCATGTTTCCTTTAGTCTTATTAGAAACTGCCTGTTATTTAGAAGAAAGTTTGTAAAACGGAAATGTCAGAAGAAACAATGTCTGTCACATATATATATGTCTGATGGCCTTGGCTGATCGAAGTTCAAATGGTAAAGGATTAATTAACTACCGAAATGGTATCAAGAAGAATGCGACTACTATATTTAATTTACAAAATTTTACACACTTGAGAAAAGCTAAACATGACGAACTCTTCTTTAAAACATAACTAGAAATACGTGAAGTATTGAACTGTCTCAATTACAAGTAATGCCTGTATAGTTGGTCCGCAAGATACTGCAAAACACAATTTGAAAGAGGCATTTCTTCCAGAGACTGCGACTGAATCGACTTTAAATCAATATATGTGTTTCCCAGAGTTTAGAGCTGCACCGGTCAAGTTAACGGACAAGTTATATCAACTAAGGACTCACTGTAACAATGGTTGAGATCTGAAGCTCGAAAGAAGTGAAATGATAAAATGAAGAATCGTGACTACCGATGTAAAATGACTCTAATATAACCACAACGTTCGTGGACTTCACATGATGCCGACCTCTGTAAAATCTTAATACTGCAGCAGGAATACTCACCAGTCTAGATGCCACCTCGGATCTCGAATAAACACCGACTGCACTCCATCGATCTCAGAACTAGAAAGGTGCTTTTCTCAACAGAAATCTGACATCTCCGCCACTCTTCGAAACCCAATGATCTCTGTACTTTTGGTTTATCTCACTTTTGCATTTCACCAAAAATAAAGCCGCCAAATACACGTGTCAGCCAACCAGTTCTCGGGCTTACTTGTTTCCCATATCAGATTAGAGAATGTTTTCCTTACCACTTGCCTTCTGTCGTCTTATGAGTCTCTGAAAGAACCACCGCACACATTAGCGGACAAAAACAGCTCTAGTCTTGGTGTTAGTCTATGAGACCTTACAAAATGCTCGCTTCTCTCCCAAACAATTTTCGATAGCAGGTTAACTCCTTCCATGGTTTTGGTGTCATTACGTCTGCCGGGGGCGTAACTTTCTACTTAATCGGCATGATGTCGAGCCTCAATTGGCACTAGCATTTTCTTCGGAAGCGTAAACGATGATTAATTTCAGATCTGTCTCTTGTGAACGTGAAATGACATCTGCAAAAGGCGTGTCCCCATCGTTAATCAGAAGTCCGACACACACCACATTCCACTATAATTCTTATGGAATGGACGCCTGAAGCATTTGAAAAGCGACCGTAAAAGGCAGAGCCTCCTCTGAATACATGATGTGAAGCTTCTGCATTGTCTAAGGGATACATAGAGGGCCGTCCTGTCCTTAGAGGAGCACGACTCAAATGTAAAACTCGGCCATCTAAACATTACCTCAAACGTAGAAAAAGCTATTATTTCAATAAGATCTGACTTGCTTGTTCCTTGACGTGTTAAGACGAGTACCAACTGTTTCTTTAGAATTTATTGAAAGGAACTAGTTACGAGAGTGACTACAATTGATTCTGCTCTGCTTAGCTCACACTGAAATTACTGGTGGTAACAGAATTAACCTACTTTTAATCATAGCAGGTGGAAGTCTCAGTCAAGGTCCAATTAATGAGGCACCCACCACAGTGCTCCTTTTATTAATCTGCATTTTTGTCGTCTGTTGTCACATTGGATTTTCATGTTAGTTGGATTAGGGAAGGAGTCAGGAGTGCCAACCCAAAATCTCATTTATCAAACATGCACATCTAAAGAATACAATCGTACACTTCTTACCGAGAGGGTGATTATATTCGCTAACATTTAGAAAGTGACAAAGGCCAATGAACGGTTTAGAAAAGAAAAATGGTGTGAGAGGGATCTGACAGATCTATCTACACTGACAGAATTGTAGAAGCCCAAGCTGATGGCATCAGTTGTTATATTTCATAATGAGAATGTTTGGTACTGCTTCTCACATACACTATGTGATTAAAAGTATCTGTACACCTGGCTGAAAATGACTTACCAGATCGTACACTTCATCGGTAATACAGGAATTCCGTATGGAGTTGGCCCTCCCTTAACCTTGATGACAGCTTCTACTCTCCCACGCAGTCAGGTGCTGGAAGGTTTCTTGGTGAATGGCAGCCCATTCTTCACCGAGTGCCGCACTTAGAAGATGTATCGATGTCGATCGGTGAGACCTGGTACCAAGTCGGAGTTCCAAAACATCCCAAAGGTGTTCGATAGGATTCAGGTCAGGACTCTGTGCAGGCCAGTCCATTACAGGGATGTTATTGTCCTGTAACCACTACGCCCCACGCCGTGCATTATGAACTGGTGCTCGATCGTGTTGAAAGATGCACTCGCCATCCCCGAATTGCTCTTCAATAGTGGGAAGCAAAAGGTGCTTAAAACATCAATGTAGTCCTGTGCTATGATAGTGCCACGCAAAACAACAAGGGGTGCAAGCCCCCTCCATGAAAAACACGAGCACACCATAACACCATCGCCTCCGAATTTTACTGTTGGCACTACACTCGCTGGTAGATAACGTTCACCGGGCATTTGCCATACCATACCCGCAGCCTGCCATCGGATCGCCACATTGTCTGCCGTTATTCGCCATTCCACCCAACGTTTTCCCACTCTTCAATCGTCCAATGTTTACGCTCCTTACACCAAGCAAGGCGTTGCTTGGCATTTACCGGTGTGATGTGTGGCTTATGAGCAGTCTCTAGTCCATCAAATCCAAGTTTTATCCCCTCCCGCCTCACTGTTATAGTACCTACAGTGGATCCTGACGCAGTATGGAATTTTCTGTGTGATGGTCTGGATATTACACATTACGACCCTCTCCAACTCTCGGTGGTCTCTGTCAGCCAACAGACGAGGTCGACCTGTACGCTTGAGTGCTGCATCTGTCCCTTCACGTTTCCACTTCACTATCACATCAAAAACAGTGGACCTAGGCACGTTTAGTAGTGTGGGGATCTCGCGTACAGATTTGTGACACAAGTGACACCCATACACTTGACCACGTCCGAAGTCAGAGCGCCCTATTCTTTTCTCTCACGATGTCTCCCCATTCTGCTCTCTCACGATGTCTAACGACTATTGAGGTTGCCGATATGGAGTACCTGGTAGTAGGTGGCAGAGCAATGCACCTAACATGAAAAACGTATGTTTTTGTGGGTGTCCTGATACTTTTGATCACATAGTGTATTGGTGTTTCAGTACGATCAGTCTCTTGCACAAACTTATTAGCTGCTCGCAATACTACTCACTCAGAAAGAATAAATAGTTTAGGTCACCTGACAGTGAACCACATGAACAAGTTTTGGGAACACTAGCTCCTAACCTGCAAAGGAGACTGGGGAGTCTTCTTTGACAGAATCGCAACTTGCCTTTTTAGTGGGCTCAAATACTTGTTATTAAGGACAGTAATACAGTGAAAAGCTCCCTCTGCTAAACGATGCTACACCACTGCACTACACGGTGTTTACTGTCACACTGTCTCGCGAACATCAGGGTGCAGCGTGGTGAGTTTCTGAAGTCTGACCACGGAAGACCCAAGCTGTGGAATCTTTCTGAAAGTGCAAAGCAATATCAAGCGTGTCAGATATTATGAACGCACATTCAAAAGCGGACTAATGAAAGTACGGACGTCACCTACGTCGCATAGAGGTCTTTTTTTCAGTTCAGACAGATGATCAAGGGCCTTTGGACCTGGGATGAATTATTTGTTCTGATGGGTGTCTTTGAAAAAGAATAATAAGCGTTGTCATAATAAATAATTCCGTTTCGACGCTCTGCCTCGAGCATTTGGAAAATTGGAAAGCCTGGAAGAGTGCCGGGCAGGGCTAACGCATGTGAACTGGAACAGGAACAGATGACGCAAGTAGATGAAAAGGCTTTTCACAGACCACTACCATTCACAGAGTTTGATATCTTACTTAAATTACTTAATGAAGCAAGATGTTTGAGGCATAAACCTCATCTTCAGGTTACAATAGCAATACAAAAACACCTCACAAATAGTCTTGGCAAGTACTGCCATCGCAACCTTTATATGTTGAAACATGTTGCTTCATTAAATAATTTCAGTAAGTCAACAAATTTTCTGATTGGTAGCCGTCTCCGAAAAACTGTTTCATATTTTTGAAACAATCACGGTCGATCAACAGTCAATATGGCTTTAAAATGTTATGGTTTCCTTACATTTGCCTGTTAATGATACAGTATAGAACAGTATAATGTTAAAATTGTAAATAGTTGCATGTTAAATTCTTCAGATTGCTCATCAAACACTTGGTGCTTTTATTAAATACACTACTGGACATTAAAATTGCTACACCAACAACAAATGCAATGTATTCATTCGACAAATATATTATACTAGAACTGACATGTGATTACATTTTCACGCAATTTGGGTGCATAGATCCTGAGAAATCAGTACCCAGAACAACCACCTCTGGCCATAATAACGACCTTGATACGCCTGGTCATTGAGTCAAACAGAGCTTGGATGGCGTGTACAGGTACAGCTGCCCATGCAGCTTCAACACGATACCACAGTTCATCAAGAGTAGTGAGTGGCGTATTGTGACGAGCCAGTTGCTCGGCCACCATTGACCAGACGTTTTCAATTGGTGAGATATCTGGAGAATATGCTGGCCAGGAAAGCAGTCAAACATTTTCTGTATCCAGAAAGGCGCGTACAGGACCTGCAACATTCGGTCGTGCATTATCCTGCTGAAAAGTAGGGCTTCACAGGGTTCGAATGGAGGGTAGAGCCACGGATCGTAGCAGATCTGAAATGTAACGTCCACGGTTCAAAGTGCCGTCGGTGCGAACAAGAGGTGACAGAGATGTGTAACCAATGGAACCCCATTCCATCACGCCGGGTGATACGCCAGTATGGCGATGACGAATACACGCTTCCAATGTGCGTTCACCGCGATGTCATCAAACACGGATGCGACCATCATGATGCTGTAAACAGAACCTGGATTCATCCGAAAAAGTGACGTTTTGCTATTCGTGCACCCAGGTTCGTCGTTGAGTACACCATCTCAGGCGCTCCTGTCTCTGATGAAGCGTCAAAGGTAACCGCAGCCACGGTCTCCGAGCTGATAGTCCATGCTGCTGAAAACGTCGTCGAACTGTTCGTGCAGATGGTTGTTGTCTTGCAAGCGTCCCCATCTGTTGACTCAGGGATCGAGACGTGGCTGCACGATCCGTTACAGCAAAGCGGATAAGATGCCTGTCATCTCGACTGCAAGTGATACGAGGCCGTTAGGATCCAGCATGGCGTTCCGTATTACCCTCCTGAACCCACCGATTCCATTTTCTGCTAACAGTCATTGGATCTCGACCAACGCGAGCAGCAATGTCGCGATAAGATAAACCGCAATCGAGATAGGCTACAACCAGACCTTTATCAAAGTCGGAAACGTGATGGTACGCATTTCTGCTCCTTACACGAGGCATCACAACAACGTTTCATCAGGCAACGTCGGTCAACTGCTGTTTGTGTATGAGTAATCGGTTGGAAACTTTCCTCATGTCAGCACGTTGTAGGTGTCGCCACCGGCGCCAGCCTTGAGTGAATGCTCTGAAAAGCTAATCATTTGCATATCACAGCATCTTCTTCCTGTCGGTTAAATTTCGCGCCTGTAGCACGTCATCTTTGTGGTGTAGCAATTTTAACCGCCAGTATTGTAGAATTTTTAAAGGAGTACTATGTTTAAAAAATAAGTAAGATCATTTCGTTGCTATTCAACGCAACTGGCAATAGCTTTCATGTTTGTGTATCTACACACCAGCAAACGGAGGCTGATCTCTCAGAGGTACTTTCCATATGACACGACCCAGGTGGTGGGTATGACTTGTCGAAAGCCTCAGACGCTGGGAGCGTTACCCGCCAGTAGAAAGGGAGCTACCTGTAACACGGAAGTATGTAAGTCAGCGTAACTGTTCCTCTGCGGACCGATGACAATCAAACATACCTTGCTCATTTCGTGAAACTTTACTTCCGAAAAACTCGTAATGAACGTGGCCCACTAGCCACGACACCTCACATTTGGATTGAGAAGTTAAACAAAAGGGATGCGTTAAATCACCAGTAGGAAGTAATCTTGTTTAATAATTTGTTGAAACCAAATACTGTGGTTGATGTGACTGGTTTCGTCCGAATTATCTCCAGATCGTAAACATGGAGAATAGTATACTAGCTATCATTGCAATGACCGCAATTAAAAATTTAAACTCTGCCTGAACAAGTCATTAAGACCCAACGGTACCGACCGGCCGCCGTGTCATTCTCAGCCCACAGGTGCCAATGGATGCAGATATGGAGGGGTGTGTGATGACAGCAATTACCTCTCCGTATTTTACATCAGATCGTGGCGTACATCTCCTGAAACTATCTACAAAAATAAAATATGCGTTTTAGTCTGTACATTCTTTATAAAAGTAGTTAAACCAATTCTTACCAACGCTGGTCAGTGTTTACAACGTCTTAGGTGTGTTACCTATACCAGGGGTTCCCAAACATAACCTCTGACGGAACACTGTGAGAATTTTGGTGCTTAGATGGAACTCTTTATTTTTTATGGTCAGCAAAATTATAAAAAAGGAGAAAAACTTATTTTAATCAATGATTACTGCAGTCTTAAATCATACCTAATAACACGGAAATAATAATAGTTTTTTTAAAAAGTGAGTAGTAACGTCAAAATGTCGAAAAACATTCCATGTAGTTGTAAGTTCTTCGCGGATCACTTATTCATTTCCCGCGGGACGCTAGAGTTGCACGGAACACAGTTTGGGAAACCCTGACCCATACTACCGAGCGAATTGGCCCAGTGGTAGACTTGCATACGGGAGAACGAATGTTCAGATCCCCGTAGGACCATCCGGATTCATGTTTTCTGTAACTTCTTAATTTGCTCCATACAAATGCCGAAAGGGTTCCTTTGAAGAGCGCACGCGCCATTTTCTTCCTCATGTCGGAATCAGAGCTTGTCCTATGTCTCTAATAACCGCCCTGTCGACAGTACATTACATTCTAATTTCCCTTCCTTTCTTTTTTACCTACAGTAGTGCACTTTTAGCGATGTCAATCGCAGAAGTGAAACTACCACTTTTCCAGCGTCTCTGGTAACTGCGCAAGTGATTAATTTACAATTTACTTATTTTCTTTTACACCCTGTTATCGAGAAGGTAATATAAGTCGTATTCCGTAACTAATTATCTAAGCTCAGTTGGATCATATGATTTTTTGTGGTTAAGTATTTATTGTTTAAATATATGACTCGGACCATTAAGCCCAAATGATTCCAGATGTTTTCATTGCTATATGCTAACCCACCGTCAGATCATCTTGGGAAATTTAAATAAGAGTACCCATAGATGCTTTTGTTGCTGTTCTAATTTTCAAACTGAAGAATAGCTTGATGCAGCTTTCCACGTTAGTGTACCCTGTGAAAGTATCTGCGTAACTACTGGAAGCGACATCCATTTAAGCATCCTTCTCCGTGCCCCCACCCCCTCCCCATACACACACATACATACTTCCCTTCATTAACAAATTAATTATTCCTTTACGTCTCAATTCATGCAATCATTTAACCAAGTTGTATGGTAAGGCTCTTTTGTTCCAAGTTCTGTTCAGTACCTCTTCATTCGTTACTCGGTTTACCCTTCTACGTAGTCTTCAGCAGCACCACATTAAAAAACAAAACAAAAAACAAAAAAACTTATAGTCCCCTAATAAACTACAACATTCGCACTTTTGGTCACGTTATAATTCATTAGCACAAATAAACAGTTCCGGCTAGACAACCGCCATCAGACAACGAAACAAAGAAAGAGAATTCTCCCATTTATCTAGAGGTTAAAATCACCGGTGTCCTTCAAATGACAAAATGACCTAATTTCATGAACTCCTTCTTCCTTCCCGTCTCTCCCGCTTCTTGTCCTCGTTTCGCCCCCGTCTAAAGGCGTCCTCACACAGGTGAGGCCGCTAACGTTGACGTGGATGTGGACGAACATCCGATGCCACGAGAACCAGCGCCTTCGTCACGCGAGACGAGCTGCCTAGCGTGAATTTGCGCTACCCAGCCGCCGTTTTCAGCTTTATTTGGCTCGCAGACCCCTCAGTTACCTTACGAAAATGGATGCTCGTAAAATAGCTGCCTTAACTCTGTTGTCAACTGTCGAAGAAGTGCGGAGCAAATTGAACAGCGAACCACTGGTGGAGCAACACTACATAATGCTATTCAACGATCTAAGATACGTATCAAAAGAAGTTACTCGTTAACTCAACTGAATTTTCATCCCATTTTAGGTTTTAAGTTGAATATAGTCAACATACGATTATAGTGTCTTAAGTCAGTTTGTGCGTGCGTAACACCCGTATTCTCCAAGTTTCATTGAATGCAAAAACTTTGAATAACATACTGCACCACATAGATTACGTGACCGAGGTTCATTCCGTAATGTCACCCTAATGAAAGAGGAGAGTTTTTAAAGCTTCTGATGTCATTGAAAGAGATATTTACTGGCAAGATACAAACATGAACCAATCTGTATACTCAAATACAGGTAAATATATTTTACAGAAAGTTTTATAATAGCAAAGAGTTCCAGTGTGTAACTTCAATTTATTGTCAGACACAGACTGGCAGTAACGATAAGGGTACCCACTGGAGAAACACTCCAGTTCTTGACCTCTGCAACAAAAATTGTAGCAAGTATCTTATTTATAACAAGTAACATCGACTTTTGAGATAATACGTCTTTTAAAATAAGTAGAAAGACTAAGAATCTCATAGGAAAACAAAGGTGAGAAAACAAATTTGGAAAAAGGCAACGCGAACCTGCTGCCTACCTCTTAACGACTTCGAGCTCACGACACTTTGAGCGGCATACAACTTCGATGTAGCAATAGCCGCTCCGTATGTAGTATCAACTGTCTAAAGACAGATATCTTTAGGTGATATTTAATATGAAAACTGTGCCGTAAAATTGAAACGTATTCTTTCGTAGCACAGAATTTATAACACTTAAAACATCAATTACAGGGAGTCTTCCCGCTACCTGTATGTAGTTTCTTGCCATTCCAACAAATTTTAGCTAAAATGACGCGTTTTCGAGAGAGCCTCAATTTGCTGATACTTTGGAAAGCTTATATTGATACCACGTTCTCTGTGAAAAAGAAAATCCGCGAAATAAGACGCTTAACGCCATACAATATGACAGCTCCTATATTCTGTCTGTAATGTGAAACGATGTTTCATCTTAATCGCCACGTTTCTCTCCACGAGGCAAAAATCTTACATGGTGGATTCTTTACTTCGCGCTTCGCAATGTAGTGGAACGTGGAATTCCACTCTGTGACGTCACCAGCTCCTCGTCCAACTGCGTTTTCACCTCCAGTGAGAGGACGACTTTAGACTACATTACAGACTAGTACTTTCTGAAAGGGACTTCCTAACACTTTAATTCAAATTATGTGTTTAGAAATTTCTCTTTTTCGAAAAAAATTTTCTTGTTATTGTGCGTACATTTGATGTTCTCTTTATTTTCTTTATTATTCCGTCTGGTCTTTCTAAAAGTTGCCTACTACCGAGTAGTATCTTACTACAATGACCAAAATAATGACTCTCTTAACTACGGAATTGGATTCTTTTCAATCTGTTTTAATTTTTGCATCGTGTAGGCTAGGGGAACCTACATGACATATGAGAACACACTTTCTAAAGACAATTTGAAATGCTCAGTAATTTACACATTAAATATTTGTCTGTAATTCGACTGAAATTTCTTCCCTTTATCTGCAAAAAATAAACACAATGATTTTTGTTATAATCTAACTCACCTTGAGCGGATTCCCTTAAGAGAAAAGAGTAGAGTAGGGTAATATTTAAAAAATATATGGTCCAAAGTGATTTTTGAGAGAACTAGCTGCCCAGAAGATGTTGAGGTAGATATGTGTTATTCATTGATAAATTGTAAGCTGTTTATCTGAAAGCAGCTGTAACTGGATATGCCGGCCGCGGTGGTCTCGCGGTTCTAGGCGCTCAGTCCGGAACCGTGCGACTGCTACGGTCGCAGGTTCGAGTCCTGCCTCGGGCTTGGATGTGTGTGATGTCCTTAGGTTAGTTAGGTTTAAGTAGTTCTAAGTTCTAGGGGACTGATGACCACAGATGTTAAGTCCCATAGTGCTCAGAGCCATTTGAACCATTGAGCCATAACTGGATATGTGCAAGCGTTCTCTTTGCCACACAAAGCGACATTACAGATACTATACCCTGCAGTTTGAAGAAAATTCGCCTGATATGTTACGAAACAGATGCAAATAGCAATGAAAAAGGTCAGCTTCATATTAAGTACTGATCCTCTCTGTTAGTACATAAATTATGTTCTTTAACGTGTTATTAACTTTTTGTAGTAATACTTGGAAAAAGTAACTGGATATGTGCGCAATGTTAAGTTTTACAAATTTTACGTTAAATAACATTTTTCCCAGTTACAGCATGATACGCGGAAAGTACACTGCCAGAAAAAATTATACCCTTTTGAGGTTTCCATTTCTCTCAAGATTTATTGTTGCATCAGTGCATCAACAGATCAAAAGCACAAGTGATTCAGAGATACCAATGCTGAAACACCCATATTAGTATGTGGTGTAACCTTCACAGGAGGAGGAGCAGTTGCTGACTCTGGAATCCAGTCGATCGTACAGACAGCGAATACTGTCCTGGGATACGTTATACCACGCTTTGTCGACCTGTTCACGTAGTTCTGTAAGACGAGTTGGCTGACCAGTAGCACTAGCCACTTCTCATCCGTCATACCCCTTACGTGCTCGATTGGAGACAAGTGTGGAGATCGTGCTGGCCGAGAAAGTCGCTGCACGTCTTTCAGAGTACACTGAATTTAACAGGTGGTGTGTGGGAGAGCATTATCATGTTGGAACAACACATCAATTTTCTGTTGCAAGAAAGCAAAGGAACGTGTTTAAGAACCTTATGCACTTATCAAGTACTGGTTAGCGTCCTCTACAGAAATGCCAAAGATGGGTAGGGAGCTATAGCTTGTCGCACTCCAGACCATAAGGCCTGGGATGGGATCAATGGGTGTTGTACGAATGCAGTCTACGAGACAGCGCTCACCAGGTCTAATTCGTACGCGCGAACGACCATCACATGCGTGCAGGCAGAATCTGCTTTTATGGCTGAAGACCACAGAGCGCCATTCCATCTCCCAAGTGATCCTCTGATGGCACCAGTCAAGCCGTGTGCGCCGATACAGTGGCGTAAGTGGAAGATATTGTAGAAAACCCAAAGAGGTCCTGGTCGTATGTAAAGTACACCAGTGGCAAAAAACAGTCAATACCGTCACTGCGCGATAGCGATGGAAATGTTACCTATGATGGTGCCACTAAAGCGGAGTTACTAAATACAGTTTTCCGTAATTCCTTCGCGAAAGAAGGCGAAGTAAATATTCCAGAATTCGAAACCAGAACAGCATGAGTGACATAAAAGTAGATATCGTAGGTGTTGCGAAACAACTCAAATCACGTAAGAAAGGTAAATCTTCCGGTCCAGATGTTATACCAGTCAGGTTCCTCTTAGAGTATGCAGGCACAATAGCCCCTGTCATAGCAATCATATACAACCGCTCACTTGACGAAAGCTCTGTTCCTAATGACTGGAAAGTAGCACAGGTCACACCAACATTCAAGAAAGTAAATAGGAGTAACCCATTGAATTACAGACCGATATCACTGACCTCAGTTTGCAGTAGGATTGTGGAGCATATACTGTACTCGAACATCATGAATCACCTTGAAGAAAACGACTGTTAATAAAATTGCGTGCATTCGGTATATCGTCTCAGTTGTGTAACTGGATTCGTGATTTCCTCTCAGAGAGGTCACAGTTCATAGTGATAGACGGTAAATCATTGAGCAGAACAGAAGTGGTATCTGGCGCTCCGCAAGGTAGTGTCATAGGTCTTCTGCTGTTCCTGATTCATATCTTTGTTGGCAGAACACTTAGAAGATGCGACAAACCCACTAAAGAGACAGCCTACATTACACTTGTCCGTCCTCTGCTGGAATATTGCTGCGTGGTGTGGAACCCTTACCAGGTGGGATAGACGGGGTACATCGAAAGGGTGGAAAGAGGGGCAGCTTGTTTCATGTTATCGCGCAATAGGGGTGAGAGTATCACTGATATGATATGCGAGTTGGAAAGGCAGTCACTGAAAAAAAGGCGGTTTTCTTAGCGGCGAGATCTATTTACGAAATTTCCATCACCAACTTTTTCTTCCGAATGCGAAAATGTTTTGTTGACACCCGTCTACGTAGGGAGAAATGATCATCATAATAAAATAAGAGAAATCTGAGCTGGAACGGAAAGATTTATGTGTTCCTTTTTCCCACTCGCCATTCTATAATGGAATGTTAGAGAAGTAGTATGACGATGGTTCGAAGAACCCTCTGCCAGACACTTAAGTGTGAATTGCAGAGTAACCATGTAGATGTATATGTAGATTCGAAAGTGATGAGCGTCCTCATAGTTCCACTGCTAATAACCGGTTTGCAACACTTCTTGTTTACGCCTTCTATCTGTGCTGTGATAGCTGTACGGTCGGCCACTTGTGCGTTTGCAATACGACGATCCTGGTGGGCGTCTATGCTGCGTGGACGTTCAAAACCTCGTCTACGAGTGTGTGAATGTTCACGTGACCACTGATATCTGCATCGTTGTACAGCTGGCGCAGAACAACGAGCTTGGGTGAGAATGCTCCTAAAGGACCATCCTGCCATTCAGAAGTCCACAACTTGACCGCTTTCAAATTCGTTCATTTAGTTGTAGGAAGCACGAGTGCGTCTCCGTGGCATGTTTGCCTGCCTGCTTCACTCGTTTGCACCACTCCAAGCCTTCTTGATGTGAACATTCGCTATAAAAGGATAGCTATGCCACTAAGCTATCTGTTAGCGGACAACGTTGAAATCATTGTCAGTGCATTTACTAATCCGTAGATGACATATGCTGACATCGGATCAAAATGGACGTCACCTTTGCAGTTGAATTTTTTTCCGGTGATGTATTAGCCGCCAGTCAACGTCGCGTTGTTTGATGGATTACATTTAACCTCACCACACGTGAAGTGTTTGCCAGTTACTTGTTGCTCAAGTTCACGACAACCTTAGTTAAGAGCTCTCTTTTTTTGTGAAACACGATTACACTGATAATGGTCATCTATAGCTGCTTCTGCTTGGTACGGAGCAAAAACCAATGAAATTGGAGATTTGCCTGTAATATTATAAATCTATTCCTTTAAGATATGATTGTTAGTCTGGTTACCAGCTCACAGGACAATTACGGCAGTAATGTAGACTGTCTCAGACCAATTAGAATTCTATATAAAGATCGTGATATGTGTATTAACTGGTGCGGGAGGCCATCGTTTTCAACGCACAATGAGCCGAATTGCATTCGTTTTTCTCTGTTCCTGTGCGACGTCTAACCTCAACATCTAACTTGTGAATTACCCCAGTAATCGAATTTATGCATCGGTTCCCTACCTGTGACTACCGACTATCGACACAGTAATGTAATCGTACGAGGCACCATAGAGATGTGTTCGCACCTAATGGTAATTGAAGTGGAAATTAATTGGAATGGAGAGACAATTCAGGGTTAGGTAGCAACTGCAATAGCAACATGCTGCACAATGCGCCACCACGTGTAACGATAAACGGTGCCTTCCGGTAATTAAGTTGGAGTATAATTGCTATCGCCGGCTAACAGAAACTTACACGAGTCGTAATATAGGTGGTGCACTTCGTATCATTAGGTTACACGTTACTTTTGTTCCAGTTATACTATGGAGGGAGAGATATGCAGACGAATTTAGCCTTACGGAAGACCTTATCATTGTCTTAAAAGGTAATCTGTCTTGAAAAACGGAAATCGATTACCGCCGTTCTCGACACTGCAATCTTCACAATGATGTGCAAGTAACATGAATAAACCTAAAATAAAGTGTGAAATTTCTCTATTAATATTAGAAAAGTCTAGTGAACGAAAGGAATAGCGTCGCTATTAGATTTACAACAAATAACAAATCGTCACCTTCAAAAAGACGGTAAAGGGGACAGTAAAGTTATTAATCTGGAGCTGAAAAGCAATTAAAAGTGTCAACACATTCATACTCAAAGTTTCTCCCAAAATATACTGACCGCTAACACAGATTCCATAGTAACATAATTAATGGTTACTACATTAGTTATATTTACCCATTTTACCTGAGTGAATCAGAAAATGTCTCAGAAGTCACTGCTGAAACCCGCAATTTAGATATTCTGTGAAGGACAGGTTCTCGTTCAAATGAGCAAAAATAGGCAAAGCTTGAAAGTTTTTTTTGAGGCAATGAAAAGACATACAGAGGATCTGACTGGGGACCATGATTTATGACACTATGAACTTTATTTTAGATTTTCAGTACAAAAACAAAAATCAAAATGCCCCACCCAATTATTGTTTGATCAAGTGCCTGCGAATTTAAAGTATGCAGACTGCGCGCAGTATAGTCCCTCAAGAGTTATCTGAAATCAAACATGCATAACCTTAGTGGATGTATATTAAATTTACGGGATATTATGCTTAACCACAACGAGATAATCTTAAATTTAACGATGTGGTGCTAACTCGGTTTTTGAGTTCGATTTTAGGGGGTTTGTTTCACTATTTATGGCTTTACAAAAAATAGTTAACATTAACAAATTTATGGTATTGTGAGTGTAAACTCGCAAGAAAAGTGTTTACTTATCGGGGTCAAAGGTAAAGTTAATAGGCTGAAACGTTTTTATTTTATGCTGCACGCAGTTTTGAAAAATCGTTTCTAAAGGAAAACCTGTTTAAAGCTTATGGAAAACTTTTATGTGTGTTATTAGCCCAATTTGCAAAAAAAGTGAATTTTGTTATATATTTTTGATGCCACTGGACACGAATCTGAAGGTAGATTTTCAAGATTCAAAACTGCTAGTCCAATATGGTGGACCAAAACTTGTGTTGTGACCAATTTTAAATAAAAAAAATGTTTTTCTTACGTTTCGTCTGCAATTACAGGACCGTATATAACGACCCTTCCTCTAAGTCGAATTCCATAGTGTTCAGAGCCATTTGAACCATTTTTAACTCGAATTGCTCCTGGAGAGCAATTCTCTGGTTCTTCTTTGCCGAGAAAATCCGACCTGGCTGAGCAGGATACGCTGCGTTCGTCAGCTTTTCCGGCGAATAACGTTTGCATGCATACTGCAGTATAAACCGGTTTGTTGACACTCATCACGGCGCGAATAGTTTTCTATCTGAGCCGAGCGTCTCCAACTGAGAGCGACCGTACCACTGTTTAGAACAGTGGGCTGTAGGTACTTTTGTACTCACGGATTAAAAAACCTTTTCTTCCCAAAGTTCTAGATATATACAACTTAAAAATGCAATTTAAAAAACTCCATTTTCTACCATTTTGAATGAGATAGTGACCTTAAGTAATGATACGATATGAGTGAAATCATTGTAACCAAAGACATGCTGAAATTAATTACAAATTCACTAAGACACTTACTCAGATATAGTAATGCATGTTGACAGCAAACAGAAGTAGGATATTGATGCAGGGATATCCAACAGTACACACTTTATCTCATCGATTTTTAGGTTATATCTGCCTGTGTGCCACTGAATAAATGCGATTTCAGTTCCCTAAAGGAAGTTGTATTCAAGACCTAAAATTCGAAGTGTAATATTACTGCCAACAACACTGAAGTATCCAGACAGTTATGTCGGGCGTATTAAATATTTTCTTTTTCGCGTTTTGAAAGTTACTAAGATTACATTCACGTATATACCAAATGATTGCTTCCGTCATTTGCGGAGCAGGGGGTATATTTTTACTCAGTTTTCATTTGCATTATTAACGGTTGAAATATTTCCAATGTTTCGATGTTCGGAATGGTAAAAGATATATCGTTTATCTCTTGCGTTGATTTATCCGTGGAACTAAAAACCTGGAGATAGATATCCCTTTCGTAAAAATGTGGGTTAATTGGCAACAAATAAACCCTCACCCTGATTCTTTAATGAATCGATCTCTCGTATATTAGATATCGTCTGACTACCGTACAAATTAATAATGTGTCAAATATTTGATACTAAGTACGTAGGTCAGAAAAAGTTTCGAAAATGTTTCAAATTATGTATAAAATTTGTCGGAAGTCTCAAAGTGCTCTCTTTCTGAAGTATTGGTTGAATATAGTCCGGTTAAGTTGCAGGCCGTGAGTTATACTGCCCCAAGACGACAACAGTTTCTAATTTTTCTAACTCTCCTAAACCTTTAACGTAAGACTATATCCCTTAAAGAGGGTTTATAAAATTTTAAAATCGGTCATTATGTATATGAAATGTTGGAAACCAAAAATGTTTTGTCCCTGGAAGCTGTTAGATAGGCAACCTCCAAAAGGTGTTTTGCCTCGGATTAGTCGTTTAGTAACAAAGATGTCTTTCAGGCATGCAGATCTAACAAACAGTAAACGAATGAGGAATTTCATTAAAAAATGATAACAGTGTACCACAAAATCTAGAGCTTTATGGTAAAACTTCCTAATTAGACTTAACGACAATAGTTTGCGGGTGTAACACTGACTTCTACATGTAAACGGAACACACAGGGTGGTTATAATTAAACTTTCGGTTCTTGGGTCAGTATAGACGGAAAAACATTAAATTATTTACCTCATTTATCGTATCGGTACCCAACATTATGGGAATGATATTCAGACTGTCCGCTGCAGGATTTACGTTGCTAGTACTGTTAATGTCATGACTTGTGGTTATGCACCTGCACTGGTATAGCGACGTAGGGTTGAAAACAAAGGCATCGGCGTGCACCACAGTTGCAGACAGTGAACACGGGTCTGGACCAGGTTAGCAGGGCTTTACTCGTATAGCTTTTGTCGCAAAACAACAGCAATACTGCTGCTGTTCTCGGCGTGTATCGATGCATTAAAGAAATACGGAGAAGTCCTCTTTCCACATCTGGGTTAAAGAACATGATTCATAAGTTCGAATTAACCGACGATTTGGGAATTGCTCCTGGGAGAGGCTGGTGGCTAATTGCACCACAAATTGTTGAAGAAGGCACTGTTAGCACGGCTAAGAATTATGGACGCTATTTGTTACCTTCAAGCAGTGCACATCACGACAGCTGAAGATTCCATGCCCCACCTTCTAAAAGTGCTGTGAACAATTGCGAAGTGGTAACTGTAATGCGGTTGCAGACTGTCTGGGATGCAGGTGGTCGTCATACTGAGGAGCAATATTTGTAACCTGGAGTGTAAACCAATGTTATCGTTTCATGTGGAAGTTACAATATGTTTCTTTCAATAGTTTATTCGTTATTTTTCTTCCGCATGTCCTTACAAATGTTTCCACCAAATTCCATTATCCTTCGTACACTCGTTTCTCATGGGGGTCCTCTCAAATATCGAAGGCTAATTACAACCACACTGTATTTGTCTGAAGCAGCAGTCTCTCGTAGCTTGTGTGATTATTTTTGCTTACCACCTCTACTAATTTATATATTTTATATCTTGCCATTTCGTTGAATTACATGATCTTCGTTTGTGCTGCTGATACTACTATCTTTCGACGATGTCCAGCGCTTGAGAATAGTCTGAAATCTAGACTGTAAATGTTAGGTCCACACCTCGTGCTCGTGCGGTAGCGTTCTCGCTTCCCACGCCCGGGATCCCGGGTTCGATTCCCAGCGGGGTCAAGGATTTTCTCTGCCTCGTGATGACTGGGTGTTGTGTGCTGTCCTTAGGTTAGTTAGGTTTAAGTAGTTCTAAGTTCTAGGGGACTGATGACCATAGATGTTAAGTCCCATAGTGCTCAGAGCCATTTTTTTTTGTATATGTTGGTGCTACCAATAGGGAAATTGATAGTGTGAAACTTCTCATATACAGGATGAATCGCACTTGACCTGACAGCCCTTTTACTTGATGAACAGTTCAAGATATTGGGAATAGACTTCGTCTGTTGATTGTAAGCAAAGCAGCACGTAATTATGTCGCATGGTAATATCCTAAAGTTTCAGATCCACAGAGAAACTGAAGTAACAGCTTCAAACACGGTGGAATGACATACTTTTTTAACGGCATTCTAAAGCTTTCCAAAGTGGTGTAACAGTAGTTGCGCTGTAAGCACAGCCAAATGGATGTCACATGCTAGGATCCGAAAACTGTAGGTCGGTGGAGGCGGTGTTATACTCGAAGACACTTGCACCTCGACTTACAAAGGACATGTGGTAGAAATCGAAGGCACCCTGACGGTTCTGGATACATTAGCATTACTGCGCACTACCAGAATTCCATCATGTCTTCTTACTGCTTTCCTTGATATCTCCACTAACAAAGATAACATCTTCCAGAATGATAACTGCCCGTGTTACCAGGCCACAATCGTACTGCTGTGGATCGGTGTCTTGGCCACGACATTTGCCCCGTCTGAACCTGGTGGAACACAACTGCGACGTTACTGGACGTCATGATTGTTCCCGGAAATCACCAGCAGGTAATTTACAGGAACTGCATGTTCTGCGTGCGGGTTTCCACGGCCGGATCTGACGGTTCTGAATCTTTGGCGGAGTTAAGGGGACAGTCGATATAGAGCGATTACAAGCACTGATTCGTGAATTTGCTGTGATATAAAAATGAGATTTATCCTTGTACTGATCGATATTTTCTTATGTATGGGGGTTCTTTGGTGACGACTACTGTGTTGATGTTCTATTGTGTGTGCTGGACACATTATTCTGTGTATAGTAAGTATATACAATAAAGTGGTTGACTACTGATACAATCATCGGTGTAATAATTGAAGGAAGAATTCCCCTAAAACGGTGACCTAACACCGAACGATAAGGAGCATTGTATTCAGTCGGGCGCACAACACAAAGGATACCGACACATTACATAGCACTAAATCTACCACGCTATGCTACATTGCTACTCCTTTTGACTCCATGTAACTTGATATCAGGGTCACGACCACACTTCCAGTTGTGCACGTATTAGGGAGTTTGCTCAACTGACTTGACATAATTGTCAGTTCATTTATTCGCTACAAATACAGAAATGTTCGTGACAAATGCACATGGGGACGCTATACTCTCAACCCTTTCCAATAAATTACTAGAGTCCCACAGTTAATAAGAGGGCCACATGGCACATCTCCTAATGTCCTTGCTCAGTTACAAATATATTATACACATCAATATCCACATATACATAAAACCTAAAGTAACATCAAACATGAGAAAATATTGTTTACATGAACATGTGAAACTCATCCCTTATCTATTAAATGGCATTTGTACTGAGTAATAGTTGCTTAACTTTTATCCATGCCCGAAATTCTTGGCAGTTATTTCTCCATTGAATCCATATTAAACACTTTACATAATGTTAATTGTTACGGAATATTTCTTGCAACAAAGTGTGCAAATGAATATCTCATATATTTGTAATGAAACTTTAAACCACGTAGTTAGTTAGTAATTTTTCTTCTAGCATGTAACACGATTAGTAACTCCTCAGACGATAAGAAACTATTCTGGATGGAGTGAGTGTATAAACTATTCTGGATGGAGTTAGTGTATAGAATCGTGTGTGTATGCATAAGCATTCCACAATGAATATTACTGTCAGTCAAAGTTCTATCCCATAACGTCAGTTCTTACACGTACATTTATGTATGTTTGCATTGTGTACATAAGTATGAAACATGACAGGCATCAATATCAATAGGTAGAAAAACGTGTGTAATCATCACATCCATCATATACAAGTATCAGTTACACTTCTTTACCATGACTTACGTCATCTGTCCACAGAAAGCGAAAAAACACCATTGAACATACAATTCTGTCATTATCAAACATGATTGATACTAGCATTCATCGCATGGTAGTTCTGACAAGCATTGTCGCTGGTGAGTAGCATCATACAGCAACAACACATGAGTACGTGCAGGAACAAAGTCTAGATGGGGGCAGGAGGTAAAGTGTCGTCACCTACCATCTGCTGTTCTGAGAGTTAGGCACCTCGTCCACGTACACATCGTAGCTAGATCCTTGCAGCAAGAGCCCGTCTCGACCTTATTCTCCTTCATCCCTCACCTGGAGAAATATGTGTCGGTCAGTGTCACATAGGCAGGGGTACTAGTTGAAATATTTGTGTAGTCGTGTTCAAAATCTCATGCGCAGAGTCCCAGTATATGTGATTTTACCTGTGTAGGACCTCCAAGGATGGTATACTACGAAACTCTAACACTTACTTGAATACATGTTCTGCTGAGTGAATGCAGATAGATAAAATATGGCAATATGTAGACCAAAGTAGCATTTCATCTAACAGAAGAGTGCTACCAGATATGCTATTGCTATCTGTGGGGTGAAAGACGGAAAATATGGGCCTTGTTCGTAGCTGAATTGTACGGTCGAAAGTAGGTGAGTGATTGTCACTAGGAGAAAATCTATATATGTTACAAATGTGGCGGCGGAGTGCTACTTGGTTTGTAGCCTGGCCGATGCGTGTCCTCCTCAGAGGAAAAGGCTGACCCATTCCCTTATGCTCGTTCTGCTGTCATTACAAGTTCAAAAATGTGTGTGAAATCCTATGGGACTCAACTGCTAAGGTCATCAGTCCCTAAGCTTACACACTACTTAACTTAAATTATCCGAAGGGCAAACACACACATCCATGCCCGAGGGAGGACTCGAACCTCCGCCGGGATCAGCCGCACAGTCCATGACCGCAGCGCCTTAGACCGCTCATTACAATCCTGCAACCTTGCATCTATCACGAAGAGTCTCATGACAGCATTTTTGTGATATCGCTGCTCTTTTATCTAGCTTTACTGCCTACCTTACCAAGTCCTACTTAGGTCAGAAGGGACTACTCCGTCTCCTTGTTGTGGTACAGGCCCAGCTGATGTCCACAGATCGGCATTTGCACAGATGTGTGGCTCCTGACCTCTTTCTGCTACCCTGTGGACTCGAAGCTGGTGGTCGCCCTGGGTTTATACCGCAAGCCACCTCGAATGTCATCTCTGTGGTAGCATGTATCCCCCCACATGCTTTCGTACCTGCTCTCTCATCCTGTGCCTGTTCCAGTGGCCCTAGCCAGCTGCCATCTGCACGTTAATGGGTTACCAAATCTTACCCAATTTTCGCTGTGAGGTTATTTAACAGTTAAGTTGTTTGAATTTACAAAAAAAATTAAATTAATTATTATGATAATATGCATTAATATGGTTTTAATGTTCATTGTGTCAACACAGTCACCTTACTTAACCTAAATACTACGTAATGCCGTTACAAGGATTTCTTAAATTTCATGTTAGAAGTTTAATTACTTCTTCTCATGTCACGTGTTAGTATCACATGCTATTTATTTGTGTGTAGTTCCCTACTCATGCACATCATGTTAGTCGCTCACTGTATCTTTTTTTGTTACTATTTCTACCAGCTGCAACGCTACAACAATATTCTCTCTATACAATTACTCTTCCTTGCCAAGTTCGTCCTTTTTCTTTTTTAATGGTCAGTGTCATCCTCCGTTAATTATAACTTACATCCTCCACACGCATTATGTTGTGTCTACTCCAGGTATGTTTAATAGGCCCATCCCCTTTTTAATTGTTGACTCCTCAGTGTAACTCCCTCATTCCTGTGCAAACTTTCAAAACAGTACAACAACAGCACTTTATTAAATGTCTACTATCACGTTGTCTGGAATTACCTTTTCGTTGTGAGTCCGCTAGAGTTCCTCCCTGTATTTATTGTTTAGCCAATACAATGGGCTGTACTCCATGTGGGATGGTTTATTGTGCCGCTCTTTAAATTTCCTTATGACCATCGGTGGATTTGGGTACAGTGTCTCTGCTTCCTCCATCCTTCGCAGCTCCGCTTGTCCTTGCTGTTGAATATAGGGCTATCCTACTGACGTAACAGAATGAAGAAATTCACATTTTTATCTCGTAAGAACTTCTCACCCAGCCTTCATTCCCGTTATTCGAAAATTCATGCACACTCCTTATACGTGTACTTTTCCCTCAGTCTGTCACTTCCCTCATTTACTCTTCAGGAGAACTATCTGCTCCCTGCATTATACAATTACTATGGTGCGATTTATGCTCTGTACACATATTCTCCTTCCCTCTTTACCCCTCAACAACTCGTCACATGTACTCTAGACGTGGGTGTTCAACTACCTATATTTATCACTTCTTACGCTCTCATGGCTTGGACACAGCTACCTACACCTCAGTACAATAATGCTCTTCTTCCTTTTTGTTTTGAAAAGTGTCACACTAGTTGTCAGCCTACTTGCTACTGTGTGGCTCCCCATTTCATCTGATTATTCCTCCTCCATTTGGCTCAGGCATCCCTCTTACTAGTTCCTTATTTTACGTACAGCGTGCACATTTCTGACTCAAACCCACGCTACCTCAAGACTGCCTGTTATCTTTATTAGATTTATGAGGCCATACTATACCATATAGTTATTCTTCTCACTCTTTATCTCTCCCTTTAAGCATTTTTTTAATATACGGAATCTTCCGTTAGTTCTTGGTAGAACAATTTCTGAAAGAGACACTAGTTCTTAAATAACCAAACATTATTAGCAAAGATACAATACACTTTCTCTGAGTGTTGTGCACCAAACTTGTTTCTTAATGATGAAACTAACTTTACACAATGGACAATGTTAAGCGCAATAAATAATTATTCTACACTATGTTGCAGATTTAATGGTTCTAATGTTCGAGATTGTGAGGTCTTGCCATTGCCTAAGAAACTGTAAAAGTGAACACACTTCATTTATATTGTGCAAGAGACATATTTTTAACATTGTAAACAAAACTTTGGGCAATCGACAGTATTATACAGAATAATTAAAATACACAGTCTTACAGTATTACAGGTTATACGGTTACGATTCCATAGTTTATGAGGTCATAACATTGGTTGAGAACCGTATAACTGAGCATTAGTAACCTACGCTGTGCCACAGACATGTTTTACATTGTAAATTACACTTCAAGCACTTGTCTGCTGCAACGTATCGTCACCCATCTAACATATACCTCCATTTTAACCTATGTTGTCACTCTGATCAATTCCCAGAGGTTTGACGCTATGTGTCAGATGAGTTACAACTTCACGCTACCCTAGGAAAGAGCAATGACGGAAGCTGCTGGATGACTCATGAGACGAGCTTTGTTGTCACACAGCTGGATGTTCCCACTTGAGTTCTGTGGACAGAAAGACAGCTGAACTCTTGAGTATCCAGCAGCTACCACCACTGTCTTCTGCATTACGTTAAGAGTGTGGTAAGGTGTGCCCTCATTCCTATCATATATGGATATGATTTTCGTTCACTCCATTCAGGAGCCAATTATTCCGTTTCAATACTTTGCAGCTAACTAGTTTGCTTCCAGTACATGCTTTAGCGACCCCACTGGTGTTCGATCCTATTTTTCCGTGTTCTTCGTGTAATTACTAACCGTGCTTACAGTCACTAGTCATATTCGTGTATTGACCACATAATGTTGCATTTATCTTGAGCGCCCACCTATATCAAGGTTACAGTTCACCATTAGCAGCCCTTGTCCAAGAACTTAGTGTCCAATTTTTATTTCAGTGGGCAACTCATTTGCTGTACTTTCTAATAATAAATCTTATTGTTATAGTGACCACTTTTTTTTATTACAGATAGATAATCCCTCCCCTCATTAGTTTATTTATGTGCGTAGTGTGGTTTCCATATCGCCATGTTTAATAGGCCCACACCCATTAATTATCATTCAGTAAGACGTTTCATTTGCTTGACATTATTACTTCCTTCAATTAATTCGCACGATAGTTTGGGGTGCTTCCCTTCTCTGTAGCTCACCAGGGGTCGAACTTCCTCATGATATGGTTATATTAAACAGCACAACCGACACCCTCACAGGGTTTAGTAAACCTTTCTCGTGCAGTTTCGGTTTGATGGTGAGGTACACATTGCTTAACAAAGCATCTAAAAGTAATACTTTTTTTACCACGAAATTTACAAGAAACAAAATATTTATTTAACGGATCATTATGGCTACCATGGAGTTTGGTGTCAGGGGTGTCTTCAAACCTTACCTGAAGGACTAGAAATGTTATGATACAGGCGAAGAATATGTACTTAATCTTCCAGGAGACTTCTCTTATCTTTTGTAACTGCTCTGCCTTCTATATTCCCATAAGTGCTCAGTTGTGTCCTTTACGAGTTTAAGGCTATGGAGGGAGAATCTTCCTCAAAAGCATATTTGGTGAAGACATTGTTTTACTCTGTAGAAGATGCAGCCACAAAATATTGAGTCATATCACCAATTTTCCATTTGAAATTTGGATGTATAACAGTTGCACAGGACTCCCAACCAGTATGGGAATAATTTACGGATTCGGTACAAAATTTTACACGCATTTGTTTCTCGTATGCCTTCAACTAAGGGTCCGCTAGAGCCCGCCCGGTTAGTCGTGCGGTCTAACGCACTGCTTTCCGGACAGGAAGGCATGCCAGTCCTCGGCACGAATCCACCCGGCGGATTAGTGTCGAAGTCCGGTGTGCCGGTCAGTTTGTGGATGGTTTTTAAGGCGGCTTTCCACCTGCGTCGGCAAATTCGGGCTGGTTCCCCTTATTCCGCCTCCCTTACACATGTCGGCGATTGCTGCGCAAACACTTTCTCCACGTATTCGTACACCACCATTACTCTACAACGCAAATCATTTGGGTTGCACTCGTCTGGTGTGAGGCGTTCCTGGGGGGTTCCACTGGGGGCCGATCCGCACAATAGCCCTGGGTCCGGTGCGGGGCGGCGGTGGGGTGAGTGGACTGCTGTGGCCTGTTGGGGGTTGTGAACCACTGAGGGCTACGGCGTGGACGAAGCCTCTCCGTCGTTTCTAGGTCCCCGGTTCCATACAGTACAATACAATACAAGGGTACAGTATAGGTTCTCTCAGAGCCTTCGTGTCTGGTAGAATCGTGGCATCAGCAGATAGTGTGGTATCCAGTACCTTGCTGACAAAACCAGCCACAGCCGTTTGTAGGCTAACCAATCGTATGCATGGGAATCGTGCACGTGGTGGTTGCCAGCCGCCCCGTGGAGCGTAGAGCCTAATCTGTTCCCTATAGCTTTGCGACAGAGTGGACATCTTTATGCCGTCTGATTCTCTCTCTCTCTCTCTCTCTCTCTCTCTCTCTCTCTCTCTCTCCCTCCCTCCTGCATTCTAGCCTTCTTGCCGAGCAGATGTCTCAGGCCATCTGTCTCTGGCCTGGACGATTCCTAATGCAACCCGATCATTTAGAACATAACCATAAGCCAGCTCATTTCACTCTTATTTCTAATTCCTCTTCAAACACCCACATCCTCATCCATCATGACCAGACTCCACTTCTATGCTCGTACACAGTTGCTTTTAAAAGTGAGGATTAGCAAAAAGTCATATTAATGGATTTAGTTAATCTCAAAATGAGGATTATCTTTATTTGTTGACTTTATCACCTGAGAGCCAGTCCTTAGGATGGAATATTTCCGTTGTGAGCATTTCCTCTTTCTGTTGCTTCTAAATCTCTTTGACAGGTAGAAAAATATTAAACATGAAAGAAAAACTTTAGAGTAATGACAAGCAGCTTTTAACTTTTTATATGGTAACTTCAACATCCCCGTTTTGATCTACACAGAAATTATTGTTATCTTAATCATCCTTGTAGTTCATTGAAGATTTATGTATTTCAGCTACTACTGACAAATTTATTATTTATTATCTTCGCGCCATGCAAACACGTCTTTCCAACGCAAACGATAAAGAAGAAAGAAATGGTTCAAATGGGTCTGAGCACTATGGGACTTAACTTCTGAGGTCATCAGTCCCCTAAAACTTAGAACTACTGAAACCTAACTAACCTAAGGATATCACACACATCCATGCCCGAGGCAGGATTCGAACCTGCGACCGTAGCAGCAGCGCGGTTCCAGACTGAAGTGCCTAGAACCGCTCGACCACAACGGCCGGCAAAGAAGAAAAATACAGAAATAGTTTTCCTAACTTCACATTCAGATTCACAACTGTTGTACAGAGCGGATCCATGAAAATACGTTGCAAGGTGTTTCAGACATGTACCTTCACGACAATAATGTGATCTTTAAGCAGAAGATTCTTTATGAAATTAATAACAGCTTTTTTTTTGGGGGGGGGGGGGGGAGGGGGGGCTTAACCTATTATGTCATACACACACTTCTGCTTCATTTATAAAAAGGTGTGCGACTATCACATGTCAATGTCTATGTCGACTGTTTTCTTCTGTAAAGTTCTGAGTTGGCTCCTGTTTAGGTTTGGCCCAGCTTGCGTTTGTTTCAGCGCCAGACTTTTGTTGCGAGGATTACACATTTTTGTCTCACTGACCATATTCTTCATAAGTTTCAGAACGGTTTCTTAATGGCAGCAATACACAATTCCCTGTATACCTTTAGCTACTTTCTTCATCTAGGGTCCGCAATGACCTTGAAACTTAAAAATCTGGTAAGTTAAAGCCGTAAGCAATCCATTTAATACAAAAATTTATAGTGTTTTGGAAATGGCCTCTAGAGTGATGAAATCTTTTCCAGGAATTAATCCTACTTCAAACCATTACGTAAAGCGGTGGTTGGAGTTTAATATCTGCAGAGTACAGTTTTAGGTCAATAAACCGAAGAGAGTAATTTCCTCAGGATTATTATCAGTAGGACGTCATTTCCACAGAAGACGGAGTGTGAGAAAATAGACTGAGAATATTCGCCTGAGTTGTGCACCTCAGACACAGGCTGATATTTTTTATGAATGGGACATGTCAAAGAACAGCCCAGAATCATGTGACACGGTAGATATCTTATGTGCAAGATTCCTGGTGTGGGGCACCTAACATCCCAGAATGTCGCCCGCAGAATTAATTATTGAAAGAATAAAACACTTTCCGTTTAATTTGCTTCCTTTAAAAAGCAAGTGCGACACAATTGCAGTGGAATTACTGACATGTATTTGTGTGTTCCTCAACTGCTTACGTAAAAGACGTATAGCTAAAGATCAGAAGCCGTTGTTTCACATGACAGTACAACAGAACCAACTTGCAGGAAATAGTGAAGAATTGGAATAGTTTTCACTGTTGTTGTTATGAAATTTATTTCACTTTAAATTTTGTCCTGCTCTAACGTAACTTCTTACTGTTTATCTAACACACACTTGCGATTACTTTCGTAAGACAAATTCATCTATGTTGCAGCTGACTGTTATTTGATCATAGCTGTCATACTGTTGGCATAGAGCAACAGAGTATAAAATTAATTACACTGCAGAGTTTTAGACACTCAGCTCTCACATACGCTGCCTGACAAAAAAAGAAAAGAAAAAAAAAAAAAAGAAAGTGAAGCTGGGGAGGGAGGCGGGGAGAAGAAAAGAAATGAAACTTCACAGACTGAGAGGGTATGCGATGTTATTTAAGTGAGTACAAAATCGGGTCAAATTTACAAGGAGCTTGGCGGTTTAAGCCCACTTATCAGCATGACGATGCACCCGCTCTGGCGTGGATGTATGCACTGATTTGGTCGAAAAGGGTGTCAAAGCAGCTGAATCCTCTTCTGAGGCAAGCAGGCTCATAACTATAGTAACTGGTCCCTGATATCCTGAACAACGGCACCGAGACAAAGCTCAAGTCAACCTGGTACCACACATGTTCTACCGGGGACATATCTGGGGCTCTCGCTGGCCATGGAGGTACCACAACATCACCCTGCGCGAACGAGTGTTGTCCTGGTGATAAATGGCACCATGATAGCGCGTCACGAGAGGTAAAGCATAAGGACACAGGATGTCTGTGACATAAGATCGCGCCGTCAGAGTTGCCTCAGTCACTGGCAGCCGTGACCTGAAGTCGTACTACATGGATCTTCACAGCATGTCGTCACGAATAACACTGCTCTGCCTCTTCAAAACTCTGGAACAATGGGACGTCTCGCCAGCTCGCCTGCATGCTCGGCACGATGGTGGTCGAGTGGTGGTGGAGAACTATAATTAATCGCTATTCATCAGCAGTCCAGACTTCCCGACCACGACATCAGTCCAAACGCAGTCGTACTCCTACTGTGGTGCCTAGGCATGGGACGTTAATTCCGTATTCCGACAGCTGCTACTTTCCGACCAATGGTATGGGACGAAACAGAATGCTGCAAGGAGACCATTGCTTGTCCTCTAATGGCAAACGCAGATGTGAAGCGGTTGCGATGTGCCTGGTGTAAAATACTGCGATGCCCCCTTGTGGTAGCGAGCTAACATCCCAAAGAAGTTCGGGCTCACATGTGGTTCCTCTTCGTCGAAATGCCTTGGCTCAAACTCGTCTAACGGTTGAACCGCACGTGTCGCATTATACGCCCTAAATTAGACTCTTGTGACCCTTTCGTTAAATTGTCTAGCTGATGGCAGTTTGCGAAATACAGAGTTAATATAACATATAATGAGAGTAATGAAAATATCGGGAACTAAATTAACGACCCATAAATGATGTAGGACACACAGTTGCGATTTGGATAGAATAATGTTTATTCAAAAAGCAAACTAATAGCCAAAGTGGTCGTATTTAGTGTTACTGTTACACTCGAGCGCATATCCATTTGACAGAATTCCATCACTCACAATCTCATCGCCAATTACAAATCCAGTACTCCACCTCGTTAACTACGCGAAAAGTTAGATTTCACACCAGCCGAGCGGCTGCTTACCGCTCTAAGTCCCGCCATACCACACAATGCGAAATTTTCTAAGTCGTTTCACTTCCTAGCTACCTAAGACCGACCGTCCGCTCTCGCATCTCCACCAACACTGTCAACTTTGGTGTTTCCAGCCGAACTGTTCGCTTTGCGTCTCCACCAGCACTGTTCCCTTTGGTGTCTAGACCAGAACTATCTCTCTGCCCGTCTCCTGCCGGATCCCCCGCGTGCCGAACATCGTCGCTCAACTGACTATTGCAGTTCCCTTCCCTGAAGCCGTCCATCTGATTGGCTACAGCTTACTCTACATTATTTTACATTTTAACATGTTTAAATAATCGCAGTTTGACCACTTCCACGTTCTAAATAAAATAACAATAATATGCATTATGTAATAAATGTTAAATTCTTTTACATAAAACCAATAGAATTTCCTTCTAAACTTTGAATTTCACGGCCAGTATCCTTGCACCAATGTGATTTCTGATAAATAAATACAGAACGAAAGAAACTATTATGCACTAAACTTTAAAACAAATGTTCTGTTACCTAATGATTCAATAAGGTGTCATGCTCTCATCGTTCAATGTGTATTGTGTGGAGGAAATGATGATCTAATGCTTAACTGAAAATACTGATAATTTAAATTTACTATATCTTTTAAACAAATAAAATTTCAGATTTGATATATACAACATTTGTCATTTGAATGATGCGTTTATATATGAAATGTCGATCGTTAAGATCGACCAAAGCGTTCAGATTTTAGCATTCAGGTCGTTGTTACAAAATTTGTTATCTTAACTTTAACAGTGAATCCTAAACTATTCTAGATATGTTCAATACTGAAGTTTTATAGGGATCACCATGAAAATTTATGAACGATGCTAGATTAAAATTACTGTGGCTTCATTCCTTGAATTACTAAAGAATTAAATAGTTCTCATAAATGTTTCCCTTCATGGCCTATCTTAAGTCCGCCATATTTATAACTGTTACGTCTCCCAGAGCACAAGCGGCTTCTACGGGGTTTCTCTACAACGTAGGTTCTCGTCTGTCTCACTAGTACACTACAGTGCCTAGACCTCATTCAGCACAAGAGACGCCAGTGAATTTCCCCATCTTGTGGAGAATCTGCGCTCTTCGTCCTGGACGACAGGGTTCGTTTCACAATTCCTGAAGGCTGACTCTTTCGGCCATATATTAAATGAGAGCGAAATGCTCGTTAACTCTCATGGTGTGAGACTGGATCTAAAGGTTGCTGCTAAATAGTTGCTCTTCCTAAACAGCATTCCATACAAGCAAACCAGTTACGTCTTAACCTACGGTTACTCATACTTTAGGTACTTGGGCTACGCACGGCTCTGTTTAAAAAGAGTAGCTGAATGTAGTCATAGGGTTGAGCCTCGCACATCTGCTTTCGTGCGCTGCAGCTAATTCGCTGCAAAAATAACCTGTACTGCGATGCTGCAATCAAATAGTCTTGACTGGCTAGAAATGCGAATTAACAAAACTCACAGAAGCACAAAATAAAAGTTAAATGAATAATTGAATAACAAGGATTCTACAGGGGGCCCAGAAATTAAGTACCTATTTTGTAGATGTACAAACTTCATGAGAAGGTTGTATACGGTAGACCATTGCTGATACATTTAACATATTTTGTGTGCACTTTGTTGCTTGATATCACTCGTTAATCTCATGCTAACAGTTAAACAATGTTTCATTGTGTACAGGGTGAATGTGCACGATGTTTACGGTAGAAGAGAAGGTGGCTATTGTGGCATGGAGGCTACAGAGGTCGTCGTATGATGACATTCGGATGAGATTTCACCGCAAGTTCCATCGCGATGGGTCCACTGATACATTAATCCGCAAATTGGTAAACGAGTTCAGGCACACTGGATCACTGGCAAGGAAGTCCTGACAAGGACGTCCGTCAACCTCCAGTAAATGGATTGAAGCCAATACAAAGACTATTAACTTGGCCATCTGTAACATTGTATGACTCTCCGCCATGTCCTGGAATATATTCTGCACAAAGGCAATGCGAGCATCAGCCATCCGAATTGCCAGCTTTGTGATTTCCGTGTTTCCTGCGAAGCGCTCATTGTGTCCGCATCTAGCCGGGCTGGCCCCAGCGCGCCCTGTGCTCGGGCTCCGCTAGCATTCAGCCGTGCAACAGATTCATATCTTACCCACACTGGGCGCCCGATTAGCTCGCCTAGATACTCGTAACGTTATAGGTGGTCAGACGGACGTGGTCGGCTTGGATCGTTACGCCGAGTAAAGGTGCCCTCACAGTGCTTGGCAGACCAAATCGGGCCACTGTCACATCTAGTTGCCCTGCAGATGTGTATTTTGCACAATTCGACCCGATCACCAAACGGACACTCACATTGAACCCGCCTTTAAACTCTATCTGGTGCTGATAAAGCCGTTTAACACGAGTGCGCGGCATCTCCGTGTTCTTCACAGTAATCACCCAGAACCCCACGCTGTTCACACCACGTATATCCTACCAGGCCTGGTAACAACAGTAAACACGAACAACGCAGATGCTTCCTGTGGCCGTTATAGCTGTAACAGAGAAATGCAATTCTAGTCCTTAACATACTCGCAGATGGTGTGTACGACTACGAAATTACTTTGACATCCGCTCAAGTCTTTTTGGTGCTTCACTTTTTCTTCTGGCAGTGTCTTGATTGTTGGCTACACCTTTTCGACATTTGTCTTTCTCAGTGGCACGTAGCCTGTGGCTTAGTCAACATGTGGCAGATTCATTTATCTCCTCAGATCTCCTAGTCGTCTAGTAGGAGACCTGAGGAGATAAATGCTTCTGCTACCTATTGATGCAGCCACTGCCTGTTGAGAATGACAGATGTCGAAACTGGTCCAGTCGATAAACCACACGTAAGAACACTCTGTAGTCTGGGTGTCATTTATCAAATGTGACTTATTCACTGTTAACTGAACTATAATACCGAGTTACATTACTTTTCGTGTAACTAAAATATATACAGGGTGTAACCAAACTTAATCGACAAAATTTCCGATGTTTTTCAGGGATATTTTCTGAGTATTTTCCGTTAAGGAACTTGTGGAATCCGGTACCGATACTTGCATTTGGTTTCAGTTCCTTGTTTCTGTATTGCGTAAAAATATCTGCTGAATAGTGCAAATGTCTATGGTATGCAAGATACGTCTCTTTTGGAAACAAACTCGAGCCATTCCCTCACGGCGCTTAAAGCTGAAAACACTAACACACACTTTGGCGGGCCTGTTTTTCCGACAGCGTTTGTTATTCGTTAAAAGTGTTACACAGCAGTATGAATGGGTTTACTGGTGAAGAGTCGGCCGATTCGCTTAGCGCAATGGACAGAACAGCAGAATAACGCTATGCTGAGAATATCTCGCAGAGACAAGAACCATGTCACGGTATAGTGTTTCGTTTGAGATTTGCTGCATTCCTCTTCCTTTTTGTGGTGTACGAAGTGGTGATTATATGTCACAGGCTTTTTCACTTTTGTGAAGGTGTTTTCGAGGAAGCAAAGATAACCGACGTAACATAACTACTAAAAATTTTCATTGTTACTCCGTAACGAGGCGCCGGAGACCATGAGTCGCTTGTACCAAAATCTCAGAAAACGTTTCTGAACAGCCTGCTAAATATTTGTCGGTGGCTTACAGGTTCATTCTGTGGATGTGATACGTACTGAGGCAAAATGTTTACCAAATAGCTCCCTCAACTGGGAGGAAACAACTCGTTAGAAATGCCATAAAGTAAATGTGCAGAACGAAACATTTGGAACGTTCCGGAAAATTCGAGATGACTTTTTCCTATTTTGTTTGCATGTTTTTGAAGAATTAGTGTAGA
Organism: Schistocerca americana; assembly: GCF_021461395.2. NCBI lineage: Eukaryota > Metazoa > Arthropoda > Insecta > Orthoptera > Acrididae > Schistocerca > Schistocerca americana. The sequence continues at coordinate 232,242,304 of NC_060123.1, forward strand.
TACCTTGAGATTAAGAAACGCGTCTGCATCACAATAATACTTCAGTGACGAAACCGAAAATTATAAAAATTTAATACTTCATGATAAACGATGTTAATACGGTACAGAAGAATGAAAATTTCGTTGCTATATACAACTTTACTTTTCAAGTTCAGTAGCTTCATCGTAACAAACGAGTGTGGAAATGTTGCAGGTAAGGACGTGCTTCATATTTGGGTAAGACTGTACCAATTTCTCTGTGCTACTATTTATTTTAAAAACTCTGTCTCCCATACAACTATGCAACCATCCTTCTAAGTGCGGATCTTACATCAACTGTTAAAAAAAAAAAAATATGAGGAGAAAATAATACGTTGCCCGACACTCCCTCGAAGTTACCCTCCCGCGATTTTAACAGTACACCTCTCCTTGACACACAGCGCCACTCTTGCAGCGTCTACCACTGGAGTTTGTTGAACATTGCCACAACACACTCGCTCTTTCTATACGAATCCGCGACGTAACTAGTCCTTATTTGTTGCATTTTAACTATCTGTTCTATTAATTCAACCTGGTAGGGTACCAGTTTGACGAGCAAATTTAATGAATGGCTCGAACGAGTATTTTGTAAACCACCTCCTTCGCACATGAATGTCCTTAGGATTTTTCCAGTCTCAGCCTAGAAAATGCTTTTCCTGCAATTAGTTTCATGTGGGCGATACACATGATATGACTGGATGAGCAGCAATGTAGGGTAAGCAAGGGAAACGACTGGGGGTTGTAGGGGCGTTCACCTTTCTTATCAGAATACACACTTTATTCATAATAGAATCACAAAAAACAATTTTGCAACAAGTGAAGCAGTTCACTATAAATATAGACTCTTGAAGCAAAGCTTTAAGCAACTCACAAAAATAGCAAATTTCAAGTCAGATATTGAGGGACAGCACTAAAGGCTTGCGAAATTATGTAGAACTCCTTGAATATACTAAGAGACTGTATAACTTAACTGTCGTGGATATGTTTTGAGCAGCAGTTTGGAGAGTGTTCTCGCTATCAGCAACCACAATTCGAACACCATCAAAAGTAACGTCATTAACTGAAGTCGTAAGTATAAGAAGTTACTTTGGTGGCCCATATCCTCAACGTGTAACCAATATAACTATTAAAAAGAATCGGAGACACACCACATCATAATATACCTCCCAAATTTGTCTTGGGCTTACTTTGTCTATTTCTGCAGTGGTGCTATTTGATCGCAGGTACATGCTTTCTTCTACCTTTATTATGTATAGAGGTATTGCTATTTCGGTCAGTATCTCCCATAGCTTTTCTCGGTTTACTTTTTGGAAAGCTTTGACATAGCGTATAAATAGTAGATGTGCGTCAATTGAACTCCCTGTTTTTCTCGATTATTTGTCTAACAGTGAGTTTATTTCATAAAATTTAGGACGAGCAACCGCACAAATTTCATTTCCTCTCCTGATATTTCGGCTGTATACCGCCCAGCCACCTTCAGAGTAAGTCGGGTGACTGACGCTCCAGCTTTTTTTTTTTTTTTCTTCTTTAAAGTTAATTTCACACCTGATACAGATATGCCAGCAGCGGCAAACTATGCCGCTCTTCGGCCACAGATAAAACAAATGATACAAAGGAAGACAATCGCACAACAGACATGGTGGATATACAAACGTAGACATACAAAATTAAAACACACGGAGCAGTTCACGGGCGCAGAGCCCAAAATAAAAATGTTCAGACACGTGGACACGCACAGAGATGACAGATGACACACGCGAAGGTTGGAGCACAAATGATGAAACACTGGAACACTTGAACACAAACACGACGGCACACACAAACACTAGGCGATGATCTCCGGTACGCGAAAGTTCACTACACGTGTACGAGTCCGGGGACCTGCCAAAAGGGGAAAAATGGGGGAGGAGGGAGAGGGGAGGGTGTAGATACCAGTGGCAGAGGAGATGGGAGGGTGACGAAAGAAGGCATGGGGGGTAGGGGAAGCTCAGGGGGAAGATGGAGGGAGGGAGGGAGGAAGGAGAGAAGGGAGAGAGGGTGCCCTCAGGAAAAAACACAGGATGCGGTATAGGAGTATAAAAGTTGGTAGGAGGGGTAGATGGAGGGGATGAGGGCATCATCAGGGAGGGGGAGTTGGTGGGAGCCACCTTGGGCGAGGGTATGGGGAGTGGAGAGATAAAGAGCAAGTGGGATGTGGGAATGCAGGCACGGCAGCAGATGGGGGTGGGAGAGGATGAGAGAGACAAGCGATTGAGGGGGATCAAGTTTGTGGGAGGTGTAGAGGATCTGTCCGTTCGAGGAAGAGAACGAGGTGCAAGAACAGAATAAGGTCACATAGGATCCGTGTTGGGGGAGGGGAGACGGAGGCAATGGGCGAGGTGGAGCGCGTGGCGTTCTAGGATTTAAAGGGATTTGTAAAAGGTAGGAGGGGCAGAGATCCAGGCGGGATGAGCGTAGCAGAGGATAGGGCGGATAATGGATTTATAGGTGTGGAGGATGGTGGAGGGGTCCAGACCCCATGTGCGACCAGAAAGGAACTTGAGGAGATGGAGTCAGGAGCGTGCCTTGGTTTGTATTGTCCGGAGATGGGGGGTCCAGGAGAGGCGACGGTCAAGGGTGACGCGAAGGTACTTAAGGGTGGGAGTGATGGCCATAAATGGTGAGATAGAAGTCGAGGAGACGGAAAGAAGGGGTGGTTTAGCCTACTATGATCGCCTGGGTCTTGGAAGGATTGACCTTGAGCAACCACTGGTTACACCAAGCGGTGAACCAGTCAACATGGGGTTGGAGAAGGTGTTGGGAGAGTTGCAGGGTGGGAGCGAGAACAAGGAAGGCGGTGTCAACGGCGTACTGGAGAAGGTGGATGGGAGGTGAAGGTGGCGGCATGTCCGCCGTATAAAAAAGGTGTAGAAGAGGGGAGAGGACGGAACCTTGGGGCACACCGGCAGAGGGGTAGAAGATGTAGGAATCCGTGTTATGGATGGTGACATAGGAAGAACGTTGGGGAAGAAAAGACCCAATCAGACAGACGTACTTGATAGGAAGGGCGAAGGTCTGGAGCTTGAAGAGGAGATCGGAATGCCACACACGGTCGTAGGCGCGTTCAAGGTCGAGGGAGAGAGAGATGGCGAAGCGAGGAGAGGAGATGAGTGAGGTGAAGGAGAGTGTCATCGGTAGAGAAGGACAGTCGAAAGCCACACTGGGTAACGGGAAGAAGGCGGTGCTAGCGAAGATGCTGGTGGAGGCGGCTGGTAAGGATGGATTCCAGGACCTTGCTGAAGACCGAGGTAAGGCTGATGGGACGGTAAGAGGAACGCTCCAGCACTTGCTCCGTCCTTTTAAACCCGCGGGCGGCGCCACTGCGCATGCAGCCACAGATACTAAAGCCACCAGAGATGTTAATCGGAGGCAAACAGGTATAACGTATGCATCAAATTAAATCTATGGCTGCGTGGTCGATCCATAGGTGATATCGATGTATCACTACGACCTCTTTTTATTCAATTCGTCGCCAACCGAGTTTCAGTTGCTTCTTTCACTATTTAGTCCCAGAAACACGAAGTCATTCCCATTCGATAGGGCTATCCCAGAATAGTTTAGAGCGATATTCGTTTTCTCTGTATGTATTAACAGTGGCCGGCCGAAGTGGCCGAGCGGTTATAGACGCTACAGTTTGGAACCGCGCGACCGCTACGGTCGCAGGTTCGAATCCTGCCTCGGGCATGGATGTGGGTGATGTCCTTAGGTTAGTTAGGTTTAAGTAGTTCTACGTTCTAGGGGACTTATGACCTCAGCAGTTGAGTCTCATAGTGCTCAGAGCCATTTTTTTTATTAACAGTGACAGTAGAACATGAATAGTAACCAGTACTCCAGCAGCGACTGAGCTCATTCTGCCTTAAACATCAGTTTATTCACAACGGGAACCAAACCGAACGTTTCCGTAGACTCTGGGAGTCACATAAAAGGTGTGGCGAGCGTATTTATTTGGAGTGTCTCGAGCTACACATCGGCAAAACGAAACTGAAAATATTTGTCCAAACCCCACGGAAAATACATCAAACGACTCTTAGGAGGGACACCAGGTGTAACTACCGTAGTACCCATCGTTCCACGGAACGCAAACCTGGTGATGCACCTCGCGTCCGAAGTGCAGCATCTCACGAGTTCGTCGTAGGCTTGTTAAAAGCGCATTTATCATAACGCTTATCTGGTTCGGGTGATGATATGAAAGTTTTTGCAGGTATCGGGCGATGTGTCTCTGTTTTAGATACACGCTGTGGCCCAGGTTCTCATCAATCCTCCTAACGACCACATCTAGAAACTGTAGCTGTCGATCCTTCTATAAATTCACAACAAATTTAATTTTAGCACGGACACTGTTCAGATGTTTTAGGATTTATTCCTCACCATTACTCCACACGACGGAGGTGTCATCGGTGCTCTTGTATACCTAAGATGTGGCACAAGTAGTTCAGCAAGTGTCCACCTAAATATTAATAAATTTTCCTACATTGTGAGATGATATTTATTCAGGTGACAGCACACCCTGACTCATGCGCACATTTACACATTTTTTGTTACAAAATACTTTGTTTGTCATGGTCGAAGGAGACAGATGCAAGGGCGACAGAATTCCTGGCTCAGGTGCTGCAAGCTGAGAAGCTGGTGGTAATTTCCACGTAATCGACATCCACGCACCCGGAGAAGCAGCTGTCGACACAGCGACTATTATTCAAATAAGAATTATTGCTTTCTTTTAATGACAAAATGATATGTACGATTTATTAATGTCAGTTCATGTTCGTACATTGAAATTAATGCAGTAATTACGTATATCAGTACTCATACGTAATAATATAGGTCGGATATGCATTAAAGTAATGTGGGAGAGCTGTTATTGAAGAACTGTGGAAGTGTGATGCGAGCTACCTGCAAGATTTTATTTTAATGGAAGTGCTGAGTTGTTCTTCGAAAATATATTACCAGAAGGAGAGACCTGACGATACTTCGATTGGAGTAAGATGTAGTGAAATATGTCATATCTTCGAAAATAATAGATACGTGAAATCCAACTTTATACGCAAATTATTCTATTTGTGAAATGAAGACATCTGAGATAAAATCTTCAAACGAGTAGTGAAAAATAGTAGCCTATTCATATGAAATATGTTCGATAATATTCTAAAGTTACGTATTAACAAGAGGGTTTACAATGACAGTTGCGATATTTACCGATTTTGACTTTTGGTATAGGCTCAATGGACACCAATAGGAATGGATAAACTGAAGTTAGATCACGCATAAAATTCACTTGAGATATTACAAGAATATTCCTCATTAACAGTATTAGATTGGTTTGTGCCCCTGATCCGTTAAGGGCATGACCTGCCGTGTTAAACATTCCTAGGGAAAAACAAAAGCTACTATGCCCAAGGTTTGAAGGCTTGCATTCTATAATGAGGGTCGATGTTTCCTAAGCACACATCGAAGAGATAGTTGATATAGAGCTGAAGGCTGCACACACGGGGTAGAAGGCAAAAGTATTTGCAACATAGTACGATTACTTCTGAGAGACGAATATCGCAGCATTGGTTTATAAACAGGATTTTATCACGTGTTTTATTTACAACTTTTTTTTTATTTCTCTGTCGAAGCAATAACTTTTATTATGGGTATGAATGTTGTCCTTAGCTTAAGTTAGTTTAAGTTATATTAAGTACTGTGTGTAAGCCTAGGGACCGATGACCTCAGCAGTTTGGTCCATAGGAACTTAGCACGAGTTTAACTTTAAGTTGTGACGTTTATGTTATATACGTGGAACTATGCTTCGTAATAGTTACACATGGAGTTACGCCGATTAATATTTGTTAAACCTCAACGTTGGTGGGATATGGTCAGTTTCATAACAGAAAAAAGTTCTCACACATGGGTTGAACCAAAAATTTAAATAACTTTAGCAGTTAGTGCAGTGAAGGTTATTGTTCTTGGGGTAACTTCTTTTGAAATACTTGTAAATTCCCAGATTGGACACACATATTGTTGAAATTGGTGTTGCAATGTACGTCTCTCATGTCAAGTTGGAAGTAATGGGGTACATCAGCATTCAAAAGCGACGACGGCGTGACAAACAAATCGAAATCCGTCTTCAATCGTGCAAAATCTCGGAATCTGTTTAAAAACTGACGAAGATACGCTTCAGTTAGTGAAAAATAGTCAGTCATATCTGGTCCACAAACTACTTGACAAGTTCTATGAAATGCTCGTTGTCATTAACTTGAATGTGATCTTCCCACAGGATTAATATTTGTTTGGTAACACTTAGCTTACCTACTGTATCTGTTAGCAAATGATTCTACACATGCACTGAGACACGTAGAGAATTCAAATAATTGGTAATTGGTCACTGCTTTAGTTACTCTTAAGTAAGGTTCTCTTCCCCTGATGGCCGTCTTTACTTGAGCCAGCATTCACTGTCGACCTTCAGAAGACACATGCATGATATCGTCTTTGTGACTAGAGCTGTAACGATGTTCCAGTAGGTGCTTTTCCAGCTGGCATTGGGTGATGTCAGATAAAACACTTTGCACGGCTTTCAGTCGATAAGGAAGAAATAGCAGTTACCAGTCGGCATTGAACGATGTGGCTTCTCCAATTTTTCTTTTTGTGACAAGTGCGTGGACGCCAAAGTATTTGTAATGCAGAATGTAAATCTGATTTAACGGAAGTAGTACTGTCAGCAAACTACCCGGAGCCCTACAAGGCGGCTGCTTTGTTCCATCAGCGCCTGGCAGCAGCCTTCACTTGCTCATCTACATCTACATCTACATCTACATCCATACTCCGCAAGCCACTTGACGGTGTGTGTCGGAGAGTACTTTGAGTGTCTCTATGGTTCTCACTTGTATTCCAGTCTCATATTGTTCGTTGAAAGAATGATTGTCGATATGCCTCTGTGTGGGCTCTCTAATCTCTCTGATTTTATCCTCATGGTGTCTTCGCGAGATATACGTAGGAAGGAGCAATATACTGCTTGACTTCTCGGTGAAGGTATGTTCTCGAAACCGAGGTACTGAGCGTCTCTCCTGCAGAGTCTTCCACTGGAGTTTATCTATCATCTCCGTAACGCTTTCGCGATTACTAAGTGATCCTGTAACGAAGCGCACTGCTCTCCGTTGGATCTTCTCTATCTCATCTATCAACCCTATCTGGTACGGATCCCACACTGCTGAGCAGTATTCAAGCAGTGGGCGGACAAGTGTGCTGTAACCTACTTCCTTTGTTTTCGGATTGCATTTCCTTAGGATTCTTCTAATGAATCTCAGTCTGGCATCTGCTTTACCGACGATCAACTTCATATGATCATTCCATTTTAGATCACTCCTAATGTGTACTCCCAGATAATTTATGGAATTAACTGATTCCAGCTGCTGACCTGCTAGATTGTAGCTAAATGATAAAGGATCTTTCTTTCTATGTATTCCCAGGACATTACACTTGTCTACATTGAGATTCAATTGCCATTCCCTGCACCATGCGTCAATTCGTTGCGGATCCTCCTGCATTTCAGTACAACTTTCCCCTGTTAAAACCTCTCGATATGCTACAGCATCATCCGCAAAAAGCCTCAGTGAACTTACGATTTTATCCACAAGGTCATTTATGTATATTGTGAATAGCAACGGTCCTACGACACTCCCTTGCGGCACACCTGAAGTCACTCTTACTTCGGGAGACTTCTCTCCATTGAGAATGACATGCTGCGTTTTGTTATCTATTAACTCTTCAATCACACAATTGGTCTGATGGTCCACATGCTCTTACTTTAGTCCTTAAACGACTATGGGGAACTGTATCGAACGCCTTGCGGAAGTCAAGAAACACTACATTTTCCATGGGAACCCGTGTCTATGGCCCTCTGAGTCTCGTGGACGAATAGCGCGAGCTGGATAACACACGATTGTCTTTTTATAAACCCATGCTGATTCCTACAGAGTAGATTTATAGTATCCAGAGAAGTTATTATACCTACTTTGTCTGGGTGATAAATAAAAACTTTGAGTGAAACTTCATGGCAGATTAAAACTGTGTGCCGGAGCGAGACTCGAACTCTGGACCTTTGCTTTTCGCGGGCAAGTACTCCACCAACTGAGCTACCCAACCACGACTCACGCCCCGTCCTCACAACTTTACTTCTGCCAGTACCTCGTCTTCTACGTGAGTCGTGCTTGGGTAGCTCGGTTGGTAGAGCACTTGCCCACGAAATGCAAAGGTCCCGAGTTCGAGTCTCGGTCCGGCACACAGTTTTAATCTGCCATGAAGTTTCATATCAGCGCACACTCCGCTGCAGAGTAAAAATCTCATTCTACAAACTTTGAGTGTCTGTCGTGGACTTAACTTGCAGGGTTCCTCTAAGAAGTGAACGCGACAATGATCGCATTCAGGTTAAGTAAGCCCGGTCAGGGACCCGCAGCCTACCTCGCCACTGGGCTAGGAAAGCTGGGCCGGAGTGCTGTTAGGCCACGCCTATCCTATTACTCCTGTATACAAAAACAAATGAATTTAAATTTCCTGAAGGCAAAGAAAGTGGCAGGTACTACAGTACTCTTGTGAGAAGGATTACAAGATGGATCTACTCCGTTTCGATATGCAGGACACTCGACTGCGGAACGTAAACAAGAAGACGGGAAGCGGTAGCTTGAGGCAAGCAGGTGGCCTCGTGATTGGTCGCAGCAGAGATTTGCGTTTCATCAGCCCTGGACACAACACAGCGTGGCAGCAGCCGCTTGGCGCCCCTGAATAATTCAAGTTGCGCGAGTGCTGCTCGTGCTGCTACACGTGCCGTGGCGAGCTCCATCAGCCGTTCGGCTGCCTCTGTGGGCGCTAAGCCGATACTGTGCTGCCGACAGCTGCCGGTCCCTGACCGGGCTTGCTTAACCTGAATGCGATCACTGTCGCGTCCAGATCTTACAGGAAGCCTGCAAGTAAAGTGCACGACAGGCACTCAAAGTTTTTATTTATCACCCAGACAAAGTAATTTCTTAGATTTACTAATTTTTCTTTGTATAAACACTAAGATGGTATCTGTTCTTTCGGGCATGTCCTAAAGAACAGAAATCATCGGTGACCATGCAGCTCGTTAGAATGAAATTACAATGAAATCAACACTCTTAGCTGCTTACAGGCGTTGACATACGTCAACGGGGACAGATGTGCCTCGACCGGGACTCGAACCCGGGATCTCCTGCTTACATGGCAGACGCTCTATCCATCTGAGCTACCGAGGACACAGAGGGTAGCGCGACTGCAGGGATTTATCTCTGGCACGCCTCCCGCGAAACTCACATTCTCGACGTATTGTCCCGCACGCGGGAGGCGTGCCAGAGTTAAATCCCTGCACTCGCGCTATCCTCTCTGTCCTCGGTGGCTCACAGATGGTTGCCGGCACGGTAGCTCAGCGTGTTCACTCAGAGGGTTTAGCTATCCACTGTAACAAAAAAAAAAAAAAAAAAAACAAAAAAACAAAAAAAAAAAAACCTGAGTGAACGGATCAATAAACAACCAGAACAAGTGTCATAGGACGTCTGCCACGAACAAAGTCAACGAACAATATAGTACAAAATGAGATTTAAAAAAAAGAAAAAGATCGATAGAGTGACTGCCATGTAAGCAGGAGATCCCGGGTTCGAGTCCCGGTCGGGGCACACATTTTCATCTGTCCCCGTTGACGTATGTCAACGCCTGTAAGCAGCTAAGGGTGTTCATTTCATTGTAATTTTTCTTTAGTTTCCAGATAGTTCCAGCTGTCCTACCACATATTAAAATCAGAACACCACAGTACCGTAGCAAGCTGGAGCCCAAACAAAATGGCTCGGCCCATTGATAACGTGGAGTATTGTACGGTAATTCTTTTCCTGCATTTAGAGGGGAATAACGCTGTAACAACCCAACACACACTGAGGTCACAAGAGCCGTTTAATACCTCCCAGTATCGTGTCGGACCTCATTTTTGTCCGACGCAGTGCACCAGTTCGACCTGGCATGGACTCAGCAAGTCTTTGAAAGTCCATAATAACGAAAGTAGTGCCGGCTCAGTACTTTGTACACGAACTGAGCTCTTGATTAAGACTCCTGTCGGGCGATCAGGAAGGCCAAATCATTCAAAAAAAAAAAAAATGGCTCTGAACACTATGGGACTTAACATCTATGGTCATCAGTCCCCTAGAACTTAGAACAACTTAAACCTAACTAACCTAAGGACATCACACAACACCCAGCCATCACGAGGCAGAGAAAATCCCTGACCCCACCGGGAATCGAACCCGGGAACCCGGGCGTGGGGAGCGAGAACGCTACCGCACGACCACGAGATGCAGGCGCCAAATCAAAAATGGCTCAAATGGCCCTGAGCACTATGGGACTCAACTGCTGTGGTCATAAGTCCCCTAGAACTTAGAACTACTTAAACCTAACTAACCTAAGGACAGCACACAACACCCAGCCATCACGAGGCAGAGAAAATCCCTGACCCCACCGGGAATCGAACCCGGGAACCCGGGCGTGGGGAGCGAGAACGCTACCGCACGACCACGAGATGCAGGCGCCAAATCATTCGCTCGAATTGAGCAGAATGTTCTTCAAGCCACTTGCTAATCATTTTGGCCTGTGACATGGCGCATTGTCATCCATAAACGATACACAGTTGTTCGGAAACGTGAAGTCCATCGATAGCTTCAAGTGTCCTCCAAGTAGCCGAACGTAACCATTTACAGTCAATGACCGGTTCGGACCAGAGGACCCAGTCCATGCCATGTAAACACAGCCCATACGATATGGAGCTACCTCCAGCTTGCACAGTGACTTGTTGACAGTTTGGGTCCACGGCTCCGTGGTGTATGCACCACACTCGAACCCTACCATCAAAAAATGTGTGTGAAATCTTATGGGACTTAACTGCTAACGTCATCAGTCCCTAAGTTTACACACTACTTAACCCAAATTATCCTAAGGACAAACACACCCCCATTCCTGAGGGAGGACTCGAACCTCCGCCGGGACCAACTGCACAGTCCATGACTGCATCGCCATAGACCGCTCGGCTAATCCCGCGCGGCGAACCCTACCATCAGAATTTACCAACTGAAATTGGGATTTATCTGAGCAGGCAACGGTTTTCTAGTCGTGTAGGGTCCGAAGGACACACTCATGAGCCCAGAAGAGGCGCTGCAGGCGATGTCGTGCTGCTGGCAGAGGGACTCGCGTTATTCATCTGCTTCCATAGCCCATTAACGCAGATTTCGCCGTACTGTTTAGTGGATACGTTCGTCGTACGTCCCGCATTGATTTCTGCGGTAATTTCACGCTGTGTTTCTTGTCTGTCAGCACTGACTACTCTACGCAAACGCCGCTGCTGTCGGTCGTTAAGTGACGGCCATCGGCCAATGCATTGTCCGTGGTGAGTGGTAATGCCTGAAATTTGGTATTTCTGGCACTCACTTGCACTGTGGATCTCGGAATATTGAATTCCCTAACGATTTACAAGTGAAGTGTCCCATGCTTTTAGCTCTATCGTTCCACAATGAAATTCTATTAATACACATCGTGCGGCCATAATCACGTCGGATACTTTTTCACGTGAATCACCTGAGCAGATTGATAGCTCCGCCAATACAACCTTTTGTATGCAATACTGCCACCATCTATAGATTTTCTTATCGCTACCCAATGACTTTTCTCACCTGTGTCTGTAGAAAGGGTAAAACAATGGACTCGCAAAATTAGAGGCCGATAGCCTTAACATGTGTTTACTGCAGAATTCTTGAACATATTTTCAGTCAGAGTACAGTAAATTTACTTGATTCCACAAGCTGCAACATTGTAGCGATTAACACAGTGACCCATATATACAATAAGTTTCCTTTAATTTACGTCTATGGTCACAAACTTTTTGTTAACAGATTACCGGTATCGGTCATTAATGACCATCATCAGATCTGCAGCAAAAATTGGGAAAAACATAAATACACTCGCAGATTGTCTACAGCTTACAACGATAAATAGACCATAATGAAAAGTACTACTGACATATATCTACATCTACATACATACTCCGCAATCCACCATACGGTCCGTGGCGGAGGGTACCTCGTACCACAACTAGCATCTTCTCTCCCTGTTCCACTCCCAAACAGAACGAGGGAAAAATGACTGCCTATATGCCTCTGTACGAGCCCTAATCTCTCTTATCTTATCTTTATGGTCTTTCCGCGAAATATAAGTTGGTGGCAGTAAAACTGTACTGCAGTCAGCCTCAAATGCTGGTTCTCTAAATTTCCTCAGTAGCGATTCGCGAAAAGAATGCCTCCTTTCCTCTAGAGACTCCCACCCGAGTTCCTGAAGCATTTCCGTAACACTCGCGTGAAGATCAAACCTACCAGTAACAAATCTAGCAGCCCGCCTCTGAATTGCTTCTATGTCCTCCCTCAATCCGACCTGATAGGGATCCCAAACGCTCGAACAGTACTCAAGAATAGGTCGTATTAGTGTTTTATAAGCGGTCTCCTTTGTGCAAAAAATGTGAAAAACATAAATACACCCGCAGATTATCTACAGCTTAAAAACGATAAATAGACCAAAATGAAACGTACTGCTGACATATATACGCATTTGTGCGCTTTAAGTATGAAGAGGCATATCTGTTTTATAAAAACAAAGTCCTAATGCACTGCAGCCATAGTGACATCGTCAAATGTTAAATGCAAAATCAGCACCAGCATCGTCATATGCACGAGTCATGTTGTCAGTAGCAGTACTGTTCAAAACAAGCTGCCGTACAGTAGCCACAAGATGTTTCTGTTGTAAGTTCACCAGATGTCGCTAATGTAGGCATACATTAGTTTTCAATAATTAATTGAAAAGCGTAAAATAAAGGGGGGATATAACAGTTACAGTCTGTAATGAGTTTATAACGTATAAAAGGCATTACAGTACTAGAAAGCGATGAAATGGAACACGATAAAAGTAAGATTGTTGAAAAGAGGAAGAGTTAAGAGACAGTAGTTGACATATGCTCAAGTGCCAATTTCCTAGATAAACACATTTGATAGTGCACAGAATAGTATTAAAAAACTGTAAAACAAATTTCTAAAGAAGCCAGAATGAAAGAAAATATAGTGCTGCACTTTTGGCGTGTTCTATTGACACGCTACTGACAACATGACTCGTGCATATGATGTTACTTATATATATTTGGCGATGTCGGTGTCGATTTTGCATTTAATGTTTGACGATGCAACTATGGCTGCAGTGCGTGAGGACTTTGTTTTTTAAAACAGGTATGCCTCTTCATACTTACAGCCCACAAATGCATACATATGTCAGTAGTACTTTTCATTTTGGTCTGTTTATCGTTTTTAAGCTGCAGACAATCTGCGGGTGTATTTATGTTTCTCACATTTTTTGCTGCAGATCTGATGGTTGTCATTATAGACCGAAACCAGTAATCTGTTAACAAAAAGTTTGTGACCATAGACATAAATTAAAGGAAACTTAAATTTACTTGAGGCCGAAAACCCTGCATCCACGTATCAGCACGGTTTTGAAAGGCATCGCTCGTGCAAAAGTCAGCTTGCCCTTTTCTCACATGCTATCCTGCGAACTGTGAATGTAGGACGACTGGCACCTTCCGTATTCCTAGAATTCCGCTTTTGTTCGGCATGGTGCCGCGCTGCAGACTATTAACGAAGGCCGGCCGGAGTGGCCGAGCGGTTCTAGGCGCTACAGTCTGGAACCGCGAGACCGCTACGGTCGCAGGTTCGAATCCTGCCTCGGGAATGGATGTGTGTGATGTCCTAAGGTTAGTCAGGTTTAAGTAGTTCCAAGTTATAGGAGACTGACGACCCAGAAGTTAAGTCCCATAGTACTCAGAGCCATTTGAACCATGGTTCAAATGGCTCTGAGCACTATGGGACTTAACATCTATGGCCATCAGTCCCCTAGAACTTAGAACTACTTAAAGCTAACTAACCTAAGGACATCACACAACACCCAGTCATCACGAGGCAGAGAAAATCCCTGACCCCGCCGGGAATCGAACCCGGGAACCCGGGCGCGGGAAGCGAGAACGCTACCGCACGACCACGAGTTGCGGACATTTGAACCATTTGAATTTATTAACGAAGGCACAAGGATACGAAATAGGTTCCCAGTTATGTAACTGGCTGGAAGACGTCTTAAGTAATAGAACCAAGTATGTTGTCCTCTATGGCGAGTATTCATCGGAGAGAAGGATATCGTTAGGAGTGCCTGAGGGAATTGTGGCACGAGAGCCCTTATTCTCAATAGATCTATATGTAAATGATCTGACGGACAATGTGTGTAGCAGTCTGCGTCTGTTTGCTGACGACGCTGTGTTGTATTGGTGATTGTCGTCGTTGAGAACTGTAGGAGGATACAATAAGACTTAGACAAGATATCTAGTTGGTGTGAAGAAAGGCAACTTGCTCTAAATGCTGAAAAATTTAAGGTAATGCAGATGAGTAGGATAACAACCCCGTAAGTTCGGAAAACAGCACTGGTAGTGTTCTGATAGATACAGTCACGTTGATTAACTATCTTAGTGTAATGTTGCAGAGCGATATGAAACGGAAAGATGGCGGGGAAGCCGAATGGTCGATTTTGGTGCACTGCGAGAATGCTAGGAAAGCGTGTTTCGTCTGTAAAGGAGGCTACGTGCAGAACACTAAGTTTCATCCATTCTTGAGTACTGCTGGAGTGTTCAAGATCGCCAGCAGGTCGGATTAAGGGAAAGTATCGAAGCAGGTGAGAGGTGGGTTGCTAGATCTGTTACCGGTAGGTTCGATCAACAAGCGATAATTATGGAGATGCTTCGTGAACCCAAATAGGAATCCCAGGAGGGAAGCCTACATTCTTTTAGCGAAACGCCATTGACACAATTTAGAGAACAGGCATCTGTATTTGGCTGCAGAACGATTGCCATCAACGTACATATAGCGTAAGGCTAACCAAGTTACGAGACATTAGGGCTTGTATGGACAGGGTCGGCTCGAGAACATTTTTGCATAGAGGCGACTCTTCATTTGTTCCCCAACCCCTACCCTAACCCCTAGTCCCACGTTTTTCACGTACACTTTCACCCGTGTCAGTTTCCTTTACTCATTGTAGTAAGCACTGTGTACAAATCTTGCACTTGGGCCTCTCTGTCAGCTTGGCTCCAAGAGCGGTAGTTGCTTATTGTGAAACGTCCCATATAGAACTGTGGCACCTCTAGTGCCCGTCTCAGCCTTGCGCCTCAAGGGGTGGATCGAGTCTCTTGGAATTTAAACCGGCCCTGCGTAGTGAGACAGACAGATAGTCGTTCTTCTTTCGCTCTCTTAGCGAGTGTAAAACGAACTGAAACGCCGTGCATCATGCGGTGGCTTGCGGAGTGTGTGTGTTTTTTATATTTTTCTTTTAGCAACGGTACATCTGGTATGGAAAATGCAAAATGAAAGCATATTTTTAATCCAGCTAATGATTGCGACTATGTCTGATGGCTGTCATTCAACAAACTTTCTTTTGATTGCTGACCCCATTGTAACTAAAATCTTGGGAAGTTACTTGACTGAGAAGTGTCGATCGGCTAGCACCGATGGTCTTACTAGGAACGACCAGTTTTCCCCAAGAGTGCGGCGAAAATGACGAGTAAAAGTGGGGTTTGGTTGATTTAGGGGAAGAGACCAAACAGCGAGGTCATCGGTCTCATCGGAGTAGGGAAGGATGCGAAAGGAAGTCGGCCATGCCCTGTCAAAGGAACCATCCCGGCATTTGCCTGAAGCGATTTAGGGAAATCACGGAAAACTCAAATCAGGATGGCCGGACGCGGGATTGACCCGTCGTCCTCCCGAATGCGGATAAAAGAGAGGTTAAGTAGTTGGACTTGAAATCCAAGGGGTTCTACCAGCACAGATTCGAATCCCGTCCCTAGCGGTAAATTTAACATTAAGCAAACAAAAAATGATTTGTGAGTACCAATAAAAACTCCCTCAGTCCCGAGATCGAACGACTCCGTTACTTAAATTTTAAATGAGGTCGTCAGCAATGACGGCCAAAGACTTCCGGCGTAAGAAGTCACCCTCGTTCTGCTATCGATACAGTAGTTTCCAAAGAACTGTGACTTACCGCTCGAACAACAGTGAATTGAATTGCATGGAGACTAGAAAATAGTGCTTTGATAATGGCTAGGCACCAGCCGAAAAAAAAAAGAAAACAGCGACTGTTTGTTACGCTCTCTAATTTATAAATCATACCACAGTCGCTAACTGCACCCACCTTCCGAATGGAAGGTTACCTGATGAAAATTACTATAGTATTCATGTTGTGTAGAACGTATGAGACTAGCGATATACTGTACCATCCACGATATTCCGAAGACAGCAAGAGCCGAAAAGTGCGAGTATAATCGCATAATCAGCTAAACATATTATGCATTCAAGTTGCTGACAGGAATGATATCCAGACGAATCAAAAAGAAAAATGGAGAATTATTTAGATGAGAATCAGTTTGGCTTTAGGAAAGGTAAGTGGTGATGGCAGTATGTACAGGGGGCTCAACAGTGATGTTGTCAGTGACCGTACTCAAGAGAGAGAATTGAAGAGTGGTTATGGGAGGTGAGAAGCATGCAACAAAATTTAAATTAGAAAACCAAACTCGCAGCCTTCCTGGGGCTCTCTCACCAATACTGCCACAATAACAGTTAGAGCAGGTATAAGCATCAGGGAAGAAATTCTGACATTGCGGTTAATAATGGAAGCAATACTGAAGAAAAATCAGACACTTTCCATAATGCAAGATGTTCGAAAGTCTGAGGAAAATAGGGAAGGCCATAGGGAAAGAACAGTAACATACAATACGTACAGGAACCAAGAAGTAACAATTAGGCTAGAAGACCAACTAAGAAGTGCTCGGATTAAAAGTGTGTGCGACAGGGATGCAGTCTTTCGCCCCAACTGTTCATTCTATACTTCGAAGAAGTAATGATGGAAACAAAAGAAAGGCTCAAGAGCGATTAAAATTCAGTGAGGAAAGATATTATTGACAAGATTCGCTGATGACACGGCTACCCTCTGTGAATGTGAAGACCTACAGGATTTCTTGAATGGCAGTCTAATGAGTGTGGAATATGGATTGAGAGTAGATCGAAGAAAGACGGCACTAATGAAAAGTGGCAAAAATGAGGACAGTGAAAACTTTACCAGACTTGGAGAGCACGAAGTAGACGAAGATAGGAAATTCTGTTAGCTAGGAAATTCTGTTAGCTAAGCAGCAAAATAATCCATCGCAGTTGGAGCAAGGAGGATATAAAAAGCAGACTAGCACTGGCAGAAAGGAAAATCCTCGCCAGGAGAAGTCTGCTAGTATCAGAAATAGGATTTAATTTCAGGAAGAAATTTCTAAGAATGTACGTTTGGAGCACAACATTGTATGATAGTGAAACATGGACTGTTGGAAAACCGGACCAGAGGAGAATTCAAGCATTTGAGAAAATGCTGAAAATTAGATGGATTGATAAAGGTAACGAGTGGAGTGGTTCTTCACTGAATCGGCAAGGAGAGGAAAACTTGGAAAACATTGACAAGAAGAAGGAACATGATGATAAATCACCTGTTTAAACATGAGGAAATAACCTCCATGATACTAGAGGCAGCTGTAGAGAGTAAAAACTCTAGAGGAAGACAGAAATTGAGATACATTCAGCAAATAATTGAGGATGTGGGTTGGCACTGCTACTGTAAAATGAAACGGTTGGCACGGAAGAGAAATTTGTGGTGGGATGCATGGAACCTATCAAAAGAAAAAAGTGTCGATTACTGAAGAAAATACCTACGTCATGTCCTGCAGATGCCCAGATAAAAAGTCGAAGAGCATTCATTAAGTTAGAATGAAAGGTACGATTTGTAAATGTAAGAGCATCATTGCGCATAATTTTTTAGATAATTACAAGTTATCACAGCATTTGCATATTCTGCATTCCTTTCTTATTTGGTTTCCTATATTTTATTGAACCTTAACTGAGATACGTAGCTGCTAGACGTTTAGAATCCACTCCGAGCCTCCCAAACTGCGAAATGGAGGAAGTAAGAAAGGTCTACAAATGGGAAAAGAATTCCTGATCGTTGAAATCCTGCTAAACCAGTTTCGACTGTATTAAGACTACCGGCGATACTTTCTGAAACATCCAAAATAGTTTAATCGAAACAAAATTAAAGTCTGGCGCCCAGTCGACTACGAGATCGCTGGAGACGAGATGCAAGCTGAAATTGGTGATGGATGAGGTGGCAATCCGCCAAGGCCGATAGGAAAGAAATGAACTCTCATTCGCCGAAGAAGATGTAGAGAATTGAAGAAAAACTCAAATTCAGACGCCCAAACAGGGAAGAAAACCGTCTTCCGCCGATATTGGATACCAGTGTGCTAACAGAACTACAGAAATCTTGTTTAGACTAGAGGCGGGAAAAAATAATATAACTGATAGAAATAATCGATTCCTTAGAAGTAGCGGTTACCGTAATAACCGGTTGTCAGATTATAGCAGTTACTTTAATAATGGCCAATAGTGCGTGGCAGCATCTGTTTATCGAAGTCCACGCTACGCTTTGGCATAATCTGAGACCTGACCACGGATAAATGAACTCAGCAGAGGGACTGACCATCTGAAAGGGGCCGGCCGCGGTGGTCTAGCGGTTCTAGGCGCTCAGTCCGGAACCGCGCGACTGCTACGGTTGCAGGTTCGAATCCTGCCTCGGGCATGGATGTGTGTGATGTCCTTAGGTTAGTTAGGTTTAAGTAGTTCTAAGCTCTAGGGGACTGATGACCATAGATGTTAAGTCCCATAGCGCTCAGAGCCATTTGAACCATCTGTAAGGTACTCTATGGCTCGCGAAAATAACTGTCAGACTGCGCGCCATCTGTTTAGCAAAGTGTGTACTTCGATTTCGTGCTACCTATCTACTAAAAGTGACCACAATGAATTCGTGCGCCTATGGAAACTGTCAGTAGATGAATGTAATTCATTTTTCTGTGGTAGATCTTTCTCGCTCATAGTTCTTCTCCGGAAGTTACGGGCTACCACTAGAGATAAACTGGAAGTTGATAACTGACTACCAGACTCCAGTAGGTGGTAGCAGGTGACGATGATGTTTCCACAGAGAACTGATATTCGAGTTAAATAAGTCATTTCGTACTTCGTAACAGATAACCGTCGGCTGTCAGGGTGTTCGACACAGTTGACTTCAAAACATCTTCGCGGAGCTAGAGACCTGAAACTAACATAGCTCAGAAGCGACTGACAAGGCGACAATAGCTCGCATTGAAGCATGGTGTTTAGCGGCGGGTGTTTTGTTTTTCAGTACTTCTGATGTTCAGTATCTATTGATTTTAAACTAACTTCCCAACAAGCTAGGCCCTGAAACATTTAACATAGCTTAGAAGCGGATGACAATACAATATTAACTCGCCATCTTGTCTGGTGTGTGGCGGAGGGTAGTTAGTGTATCACTGCTATTTCCCTTTCACCTGTCCCAATCGCGAATGTTTTGCGGTAAGAACGATTGCTGGGAAGCCTCCGTGTGACCTCTCTCTAATTTTTACCTTCACAGTCTGTTCGTGATACGGTAGATACGTAGTAGGACGCAATATGTTGGTTGATTCGGACCAAGAGAAACTGAAATACACCTGATATTTTGTGGTGTCACCGCCAGACACCACACTTGCTAGGTGGTAGCCTTTAAATCGGCCGCGGTCAGTTAGTATACGTCGGACCCGCGTGTCGCCACTATCAGTGATTGTAGACCGAGCGCCGCCACACGGCAGGTCTAGAGAGACTTCCTAGCACTCGCCCCAGTTGTACAGCCGACTTTGCTAGCGAAAGTTCACTGACAAATTACGCTCTCATTTGCCGAGACGATAGTTAGCATAGCCTTCAGCTACGTCATTTGCTACGACCTAGCAAGGCACCATTATCATTTGCTATTTATCTTGTGATGCATGTACCGTCAGACCGATGTTCACCAATTATGAATTAAAGTTAAGTATTCCAGAAGCTACGTACTTTTCTTGATACTATAAATTCCCTTAACTGTTCCAGACCTCACGCCAGCCTGTGTGAGCTTAAACGCGTGCCTTTCGGCTTCCTCAGAGTGGCTTGGTTGTCTTGCCAAGTCACAACATATTTACCAAATGTCTCTGTCGTAATGTCATCAAAATGTTTGGAATCAAATGAAAAATTTCACAACCAGAAGACTAAAAAACATAAAATGATTATTAAAATAAATACTGTATGGTGTTTGGAACCTGCATGGGGCTAGGGAAAAATATTTTATACTTTTTATTCCGTTTGTAATTTGGCTAGAAAGTATAAAATAATTTATCCTTGTCCCATACAGATTCCTAACCTCATACTGATAGTCCTGAAAATCTATGCTTGTGAATGTTTAATAGTTACGAAAATACTTGTAAAATTTAAAACGAAAAATGTAGGGAACACGCAGTACATAATAGTAAGAAGCGTAGAGAGTAATCGTCTATGTGAAAAATAACACAACAGTTGAGATCATTTGCGATACAATAAAACTGTTAGTGACTTAGGTGAACTATTCACGTATCAGTTATCCATTACTAGTGCTCCGCGTTTTTATTTTGACAAGGATTACCATGTCCATTAAAAATTCGCAAGACCAGTTTTTCAAGACTATCTGTACGGGGCTAGGAACCTGTATGGGACTAGGAGAAACTATTTTAAACTTTTTAGTCCGTTCGAAAAGTGTATTATAAATAAAGCTAAACGTAAGATATGCACAACACTCTGAAGGCTAGAAGATACGTAGTTAGATATTCTCACATTAAAAAATTCAGAATTTTACAGGAATCGAGCAGTTTTTCAGATCTCATATAAAACTTTATTACCGTGCTGTCAGTTTTCTCATAAGAAATATCTTGCACTGGAGAAAACGAATGTATCATGTTAGGCTTATTTTCGTATTGTATTTCATGGTCCTACACTTACTGCACTAAGTGACCAGCATCGGAATTGCGCCTGCGGTATTCAGCGTTCATGTTAATTTACACCTGTAAAAGCAAGGGTTTAACATTACATTTTTAATAGTTCTGTAGCAGAAATTCGTTTAATTTCTGTAGCGACTCGAGAATTAATTTCTAATAGCGACCGATAACCTATATACACGTCACTTGAAACACCGTTAAACCGTCAAACATCAACTGAAATATAATGGACAGTTAGCTAGCCAATGTTATGGCACGATTCATCCGATATTCTTGCCAGTTTACAATACCCGCTATTTAATTTTGCTGATACCGCCATTTGACGAATTCTGTAGCTAAAACAATTGAGTTATAAATAACTATTACAAGTAACTGGTATAAACAATATTGGTAATCGTGATAGCTGATACTTTGAAATAACTGTTTCGCCCACCTCTGGTACAGACCGAACTACTCTATGTGAACAAAAGTATCCGGACACCTGGCTGAAAATGACTTACAAGTTCGTGGTGCCCTCCATCGTTAATGCTGAAATTCAGTATGGTGTTGGTCCAACTTTAGCCTTGATGACAGCTTACACTCTCACAGACATACGTTCAGTCAGGTGATGGAAGGTTTTTTGGAAAAGGCAGCCCATTCTTCACGGAGTGCTGCGTTGAGGAGAGGCATCGACGTCGGTCGGCGAGGCCTAGCACGAAGTCTGAGTTCCAAAACATCCCAAAGGGGTTTTATAGGAGTCACGTTAGGATTCTGTGCAGGCCAGTCCATTACAGGAATGTTACTGTCGTGTAAACACTCAGCCACAGGCCGTGCATTATGAACTGGTGCTCGATCGTGTTGAAAGATGCAATCTCCATCCCCGAATTGCTCTTCAACAGTGAGAAGCAAGAAGGAGCTTAAAACATCTATATAGACCTGTGCTGTGAGAGTGCCACGCAAAATAACAAGTGGTGCAAGCCCTCTCTATGAAAAACACGACCACACCATAACGCCACCACCTCCGAATTTTACTGTTGGCACTACACACGCTGGCAGATGACATACACTGGGCATTCGCCATATTCACACCCTGCCATCGGATCGCCACATTGTGTACCGTGATTCGTCATGAAATCCAAGTTTTCTCACCTCCTGCCTAACTGTCATTGTACTTGCAGCGAATGCTGAAGCAGTTAGGAATTCCTGTGTGATGGTGTGGATAGATGTCTGTCTATTACACATTACGACCCTCTTCAACTGTCGGCGCTCAGTCAATCAACAGAGGAGGTCGGCCTGTACGCTTTTTGGCAGCATAATGCACCTAATACAAAAAAAAAACATGTTTTTTGGGGTGTCCGGATACATTTGATCACATAGTGTATCTACAGGTGGTTTACATACAGCTTTGTTTCGTTGAATAAGACTGCGATAGGATTGGCACCAGCATTTGCATTAGTTAATCTAAAGGCGTCGAACTTTTTAGCCGTGGCACGAAAATATTTGAAATCAGCACGGGTTTCTCATTTATATTAAAACTGTACTAGATACTGTTCGATGTTGTGGAAACTTTCACTTACAAGATAAGATTCTGACTTAAGTTGATACCTGTTTGAAATTTAGTAGAAAATACAGCTCGCAAATGAGAAGTGCAGAGAAACCTGAATTGGCATACTTTTGATGATAGATGTTAAGTACCGCTATAGCCTGATTATCAAATTTCAAGGTCCTGCGATTAGTGAGGAATATAGAAATAGAACAGAGCCTTCGAGGCAGCGCTTCCGTAGGAAAACCCGCACTCACACAGGCATTTAAGAAATCATTTACTTACTCCGCAAGCAAACTGAACATGAAGAAACTCTGACGGGAAATACACACTTCCATGCAATTCACAGTGAATTACTAAGTCTGGGTGCATCTGTAAATGTAGAAATCGAAAATGTGACGTTCTGTTGTCCCAGTTTGGTGCTGTATCATAGTATGATACAGAACCATACCCGGCAACAGACTTTTACCGCAGGCGACATTGCAAAGCGCTAAGGAATGTCTTCGCACAGGCTAAAACAGTATATTATGTAAGAGAACAGAAAGCTCTCCTAACAACACTGAAACTACATGGTCAACTGTGAATGAGTTATCATCACAGAATGAGGTTGCTCAGTATATTACAGCTCTTTTGTCTTGGCAATGCACTAGATTTGTACTAATTATTCAGCAGTCACTCTTTGTCAAATCGAAATTAATTTGGTACCCTGTATTCCACTCCATTTCATATTGGCACGTGGAGCAACAGTAGACAAATGATTGAAATGACTGAACAGTCTCTGTAGCAGTTATTTGATTAATTCCAATTACGATTTTCAACGGTTAGCGCATCATTGAACCGGAACGATAAGGAAATAATTACAGCTCAAATATCTGAACCTAGCGATCAGCGGATCGAATATCGCTGAAAGGTGAGTAAATTTGGAAAAGTAAACGAAACTTACTTGACACAGACCATGAAAGCACTATACTCCATATGGCGAGAGAAGAGCTCTGACAGTTGAAGTGGCCTTGGCGCACATGCTTTGCGCGTCCATGATGGCCAATCAGATCCTGATATTTTATTTACATTACCATGGCAACGCTCCGGTGTTGCCATAATGCTAGGCGACCACTGCTTTCAGTTAGTGGTGTCGCATGCTTCGTTGACGTTTGTGTGTATACGTGTGCATTCCACTACTTCAGTGAATTTCTTGCCAAGTGTGTGGAAAATGGCTTCCTATAGTGCAGAGAAGGGCTGTAAATGGAGATACGATGAAATCTCAAGCACACGAATAGATATACATTATGCGTGTTTACTTGAAAAGGGAAAGGAACAATGGTGGGCCGTTGATACCAGTGAGTAAAGTGTTTTACAGGGTGGCAGAAGCATTGAACATCTCTTAGTGAGAGTGAAGAGAGTCACAACTGATAAAGAAGCCGCTAATTCAGCTGGAAGCCCTTTTATTGGGACGCCTGGGAAGTCAAGAAAGTGACCTTCTCGTGTGACTGAAACAGACAAGTTACACGTAAGTGCTTTCAAGCAACATATACGTGTACACGTAATACAGCAGTACTCGACACTAAAAAGTTGATGGCATCACTGTCAGACAGTTATTTGTTCACTGGCAGTACTATAAGTCTTTCTACGGTTTTCTCTTTTTCATTCTGGCACTGTGAAGGGTTTTGTGTTCGGTGCAAAAAAAAAAAAAAAAAGTTACATTACCACGAAGAAATTAATGCAGATACATTTAAAGACTGGTTCGTTGTTCATTTGCTAACAAATTTCAATTCTGTTACTATTTTTAGAATGGACAACGCCCCGCAGCTTTCTGTACAACAAAATAAGGCATTGATGACTGCTGCAAACAGAGGCGAAATCGTCAGCTGGTTGAAAGATAATAAAATTCATTTTGAATAGAATATGCGAAAACTGGAACTATAGAAATAGAGAAACGATACAAGCCACAGAAGACGCAGTAATTAAATTTTAATGTCGTGTGACTAGGGCCTCCCGTCGGGTAGACCGTTCGCCTGGTGCAAGTCTTTCGATTTGACGCCACTTCGGTGACTTGCGCGTCGATGGGGATGAAATGATGATAATTAGGACAACACAACACCCAGTCCCTAAGCGGATAAAATCTCCATTTTAGCCGGTAATCGAAACCGGGCCCTTAGAATTGATATTCTGTCGCGCTGACCACTCAGCTACCGGGAGCGGACAGTAATTAACTGATACGTTAATAGGGAACCACGGACAAAGTTATATGCCTCCACTGCCGTTACAACTATCGAAGTCGTCTGGGCCCAATAAAAGCAGATGCCGCGGAGTGAAAAAAAACCTTTACGTGTCATGACACAGAAGACTGATACATGAGTATCGAATAACGCTAGAAAATTGGAAGAACTTTGTGAGCCATGGGTGGATAGAGATTACAAGGTCGAACCTAGAAGAAGGAGCTAGGGAAGAATCGATACAAAATATTGTAATTTTTTCATCAGACGATGGAGACAATAGCAACAAACAATGATAATGAAGCCTGTTTGATCGTAACAAGAGATGATCAAGCAGATGATGACGATCTTGCGGTTTTCATTCTCCCACGAAAATAAAGGTAACATCTTCACGTGATATTTAACATGTAACATTTGTGCATTTAGCTGTAACTTATCTGTGCGTTTTTCTAAGGTGGAAAACATTGCTAGTGCATATATCGTGGAACACAACACTAAGTGGAATGCTGCCAACAGGAATGCTGCAACGACTCGTGCGTTTCGTGGCAAACAATAACTTAACTGACAGAAAAAACCGGTTACCGGGAGGTAGCAGTTACAGTAATAACCGCTCATCTGATACTAGCACTTATTCTAAGAACCGACAATAGTGCGTGAACCATCAGTTTATAGAAGTTTGGACTACGTTTCTGCAACATCTGGGACCCGAACCCGGATAAACGAACACAGAAGAAGGACTGACCACCCGAAAGATATTCTATAGCTCACGTAAATAACTGTCAGACTGAGAGCCATCTGTTTATAGAAGTATGCACTTCGGTTTCGTGCCATATCACTGCGGAAAGTGCGACTACGGAAATAACAGTCAAAAAAATGTGTGTGTGATATCTAAGCTTACACACTACTTAACCTAAATTATCCTAAGGGCAAACACACTCACCCATGCCGGAGGAAGGACCGGAACCTGCGCCGGGACCAGCCGCACAGTCCTCGACTGCAGCGCCTTACACCGCTCGGCTAATCCCGCGCGGCTAATAACAGTCAGTATATGGGAATATCTGTAATTTATAAGAATTTTTCGTGGCAGTTAACTCTCTCTCCCAGTTCTTTTTCTTTGGGAGTCAGTAACTACCATTACAGGTAACCTGGAAATATATAACAGCGTAGGAAGCAATATATTTTATTTATTTTTTTATTTTTTTATTGATTTATTTAACCTGGCAAGATTAGGGCCATCAGGCCCTCTCTCACATCTAACCAGGCATTCTACGTATTTTACATTCATATGTTTTAGTAGGCATGTTAAACTACATCTAGTACAAAAAGTGAAATAAACAGTTTGAAAGGTACACCTGGAAAAATACATACATATAGAGTTTATATTCTTAGGTCACAAGTACTGTTATAATTAGACATTATTGAAGAGACAGATTTTAGATAGGAGTGCCGTCAGCAGGGAGTATGAGGGAGACTCATGGTGAAGGGAGGAGAAGAATAGAGACATGATGAAACATAATTAAGGAAATATAAAGGAAAAGAAGATTGCATGGCTAATAGAGAAAGATGAAGAGGAAGGCATCTCAGGAGCAAGATAGGAGACGCTAGCTTTGCTATTTGACAGATGAGGGGATTGTCCTTGTACATTAATTTTGTGGAGAACTTTGTGAGGATGATTGTAGGAAATGCTTCAACTTCTTCTTAAAAGCAGCAGGAGATCGAATTTTGCGCAAGGTAAGGGGCAGTTTGTTCCAGAGGCAGACAGCGGCAACTGAGAAGGAGTTTGCAAAAGTTTTTGTTTTGTGAGTGGGCACAGTTAGGATACCAAATAAGAGTGACCTCGTGTTTCGATTATGATGACATGACAGGTTTTTAATCTCTGAAGCAAGGTACTGGTTGTCTCAGATGAAGGGATAGACTAAAAACAGAAAATAATTATTTAAATAAAAATTGGTTAGCATAAAACTTTTTAAAAGAGATTAAAAGTATAAAATAATTTCTCCTTGTCCCATACAGGTTCCTGATCTCATACTGATAGTCCTGCAAATTTGTGCTTGTGAATATTTAATAGTTATGACAATATACTTGCACAATTTGAAACAAAAATGTGGGAGCATGCAGTAGATAACAGCAAGGTGCGTAGAGAGTAGTTGTCGTTGTGAAAAATCTCACAACAGTTGATATTATTTGCTGAACAATGCAATTTTTTGTGACTTAGATGAACTACTCATATGTAGGCATGGATCTACACCACACCAATAGAAAACACGTTGTGTATAATGAATGAATGAAACTCTTTATTTGTCCTAATCTTGGCTTTTATTTAAAGATAGCTAAAAACAGCAAACACTAACAAATTACATAACATGATGGTAAATAGGAAAAAACAACATCCACGAAAGAAACACCTGGCGCACTCTAAGATGACGTCACACAACTGCACTAAAAATACCGCTGCCATATATACATCAACTAACTGTTACATGTGTCCGCATGTTTTCCTTCCTGTTTTTACAAATATTGTCATACCTATTAGAAATTCACGAGAACAAATTTTCACGACTATCTTTACCTATGTGGTTAGGAATCTGTACGGGGTAGGATAATTTTTCACTTTTCAGTCCACTTTAAAAACGTGTTATGTACTGAGATTATAAATGTCATGGGATACCTCCCAAAATCTTGTCGGGCCTAATTTTGCCCCGCATAGTGCAGCCTCACGACGTGACATACACTAAATAAGTCGTTGGAAGTCTCCCACACAAATATTGAGCCATGCTGCCTCAATGGTCGTCAATGACTGCAAAGGTGTTGATGGTGCCGGATTTTGTGCACCAACTCATCTCATGACTATGCCACATAAATGTTCTATGCCATTCATGTCATGGCTAAATCATTTACTCGAATTGTCTAGAATGTATTTCAAACATGGCCAGTCGGGAACGAGAGAACAGCGAGGCTGTGAAGAAGACGTCAGCCACTCGCATGCTGACCGACCCCTCTCCAGTGCTACAACGCGACGGCAGTGGCCTCCACGAGAAGAGAACATAGTCGTCCGTGGTGGCCGAGCGGTTCTGGGCGCTTCAGTCTGGAACTGCGCGACTTATACGGTCGCAGGTTCGAATCCTGCTTCGGGCATGGATGTGTGTGATGTCCTTAGGTTAGTTAGGTTTAAGTAGTTCTAAGTTCTAGGGGACTGATGACCTCAGAAGTTAAGTGCCATAGTGGTCAGAGCCATTTGAACCATTTGAAGAGAACATAAGCGCCGCGACCGACTGTCCGTGGCCCAGTCCTACAGCAGCTTGAAGACTAGCAACTAGATAGAAGTGTCAGAGCTCTTTACTTTCCTCGTGCATTCTTTATAGCTCAGTCTTGGGACAGTTATACTGAAGAACATTGTTTATTTTGTCTGTCGCCCTTTGCTTGCGACACATCTGTTCAACACAAAGTTAAATATTTTCATTTTCTTTTCGTAAAAAAACTCATTAATACGATTTGCTTCAATTGTCTAGCGATCGGAGAAAGCAGCTTTTCCAGACACCACACATTTGACGACTAGGCAGGATTCAACAAATAATTGCATCGTTGTATGGGAACATGAAGTACATGAATGTCTGCAAACAATCCACAAGTAGCCGAATATAAACATTTCCAGTCAGAGATCAGTTCACTTGGATCAGAGGACATAGTCCACTCCATGTAACACAATGCACACCATTATGGAACCACCACCACACTGCGCAGTACCTTGGACAAGTCAATGGTTTCGTGGGGTCTGTGCCACACTCGAACTCTACCATTAGCTGCTACGAACTGAAATAGAGTCTCCTCTGACCAAGCACGGTTTTCCAGTCGTCTAGGGTGACGCGAATATGTTCAAGAACCTAGGAGAGGCGCTGCAGGTGATGTGCTTTTAGCAAAAACACTCACGTTGGTCGTCTGCTGCCACAGCCCATATTCGCCCAATTTCCCCTCATTGTCTTAACGGCTACGTACGTCGTACGTACCACATTGATTTCTGTAGTTATTGCACGCAGTGTTGCCTGTCAGCTAGCACTGACAAATCTACGCAAACTCTGCTGCTCTCGGTTTTTAAGTGAAGGCCGACGACCCCTGCGATGTCCGTGGTGAGAGGTAATGCATAAAATCTGATATTCTCTTCACACTCTTGACACTGTGGATCACGGAATATTGAGATCCCTAACGATTTCCGAAATGGAATATCCAATGCCTCCAGCTCCAACTGCCATTTTGCGTTGGAAGTCTGTTAATTCCTGTTGTGTGGCCCTTATCACATGAGAAACTTATTCACATCAATCAACTGAATACAAATGACGGCTTCTCCAATGCACTGCCCTTTTATACTAACTTCGTGGTGTCACCGCCAGACACCACACTTGCTAGGTGGTAGCCTTTAAATCGGCCGCGGTCCGTTAGTATACGTCGGACCCGCGTGTCGCCATTATCAGTGATTGTAGACCGAGCGCCGCCACACGGAAGGTCTAGAGAGACTTCCTAGCACTCGCCCAGTTGTACAACCGACTTTGCTAGCGATGGTTCAGTGACAAAATACGCTCTCATTTGCCGAGACGATAGTTAGCATAGCCTTCAGCTATGTCATTTGCTACGACCTAGCAAGGAGCCATTACCAGTTACTATTGATACTGTGAATCATGTACCGTCAAGAGCGACGTTCACCATTAATGGATTAAAGTTAAGTATTCTACCAGCTACGTTCGTTTTTTCTAAATTCTAATTTCCTTGTCCTGTTACAGACCTCACGCCAGTCTGCGTCAGCTAAAACGCGTGCCTTTCGGCTTCCTCTAGTAACACGGTGTTGGCTCTCCTGCCAACCACAACAAGCTTGTGTGATAATAATGTCATCTGTGCATTTGCTAATCTCTATCCGATGACTTCCGTCACCTCAGTGTAAATATCAAACGTGAGAGATACGCAAGACTCTGAAGGCTTTCAGAAATGTAATTAGGTATTGCCACATTAACAAATTAAGATCCTGTCCGTAACTGAAGAAATTGTGCAGAACTCTAGCAATTTTTGAAACCTCGCATAAAATTTTATTACCATTCTATTAGTTTTCTGAAACGGAATATCTTGCACGGAAGTAAAGGAGTCTATGATGTTATGCTTATTTTGTGTGTTGTTTTTCATAGCTCTAGACTTGTTGCACAAAGTGAACTGCATCTGAAATAAAGCTTCGAATTTTGCCTACAACATTCAGTTTACATATTAGTTCATAATTGCTAAAGCACGTCCTTAACATTTTTGTAGCAACATTCAGTTTACATATTAGTTCATAATTGCTAAAGCACGTCCTTAACATTTTTGTTTTGATAATTCTGTAGCAATGTTTCTTATAATTTTTGTAACAGCTTCGAAAATTAATTTCTAACAGCGACCGAATACCTATGTAAGTGTAACATGAAACACCGACAGCCCTTCAAATGTCAATTGAAATGTAATGAACAGTTAATTAGCTAAGGTTATGGTACGATTCAGCCGACATTCCTGCCATTTCGCAATACCCGAAGTTTTGATTACACTGAGAAACCAACTTGCTCAGTCCCATCTACTTAGTCATTTAACTGCACCTCCGTTTGGTGACTTCGGTAGTAAAAGGAACTGACTGTTATTTATAACTGTGAAAAGGAACTGGTATACAAAAATAATCGTAACTGCCTTAACCGATATTTGAGTAACCGGTGCGGCATTGCTAGGCTTATAGCCCTGGCTGCTGCAGGGCCGAAGGGCCGTAGGCCCGAAGGGGCGGAGTATGTCATCCCGCTGCCCACACCGTCAGTCACTTGTTCACTGCACTTCCATATTGAATACCGCCAACCGTTCTGCCAGTTGTCAGAGCTCTTTTCTCACCGTAAGGAGTGTAGGTATGGGGCCCAGCTGACCTGTAAAACTGCTGTGGAAAAGATCCTTGCCTTAATCTAAGAATTACTATAGGGAAACCTTAAAAAGAGCTGAAAAAGAAAAATAGCAAAAATATTGAGAATAGCACATTAGCGGGGAAGGGGGGTGAGAGAAGGCCATAAAATATGGAAGTAATGAAAGGAGAAGTTCTCATGTAATTAAAACTCATCATAGCAGATGGAACAACCGGCGCAGCGGTAGGTAGACTTTTACAACCATCAAACAGAATGAGGTGGAACTGCAATCCACACGGCGCTCTCTGACAGCAAACACAGAAATAGTTCTGCAAGGTTACGGACAGGGAACTGCCTGATTTGAGGCGCATCCAAGTGACGACGCTGAAGCAGCTAGAGTGTAAATGACAAGCAGGGGAATGTGGAGGCGAGGGGGTCCGGAAGAAAGGTGGAAAATACTGGCGAACTTACGAATTAATATGAAAAAATAGGAAAAAAGCGGATAAAAGAGAAAATGGTGTGACGTGAGGCTCATGTACCATCCCGGCATTTACCTTAAGCAATTTAGGGAAATTACGGAAAACCTAAATCAGGATGGCATCCTCCCAAACAGGAGTCCTCTCTTGGTGAACTTTTAGAATGTTGGCAAATGGGATATCTTAGAAAAGATAAGGAGACGTAGACGGGATCAGAAATGCTGGCCTTGTGATCGAGGGAGGTGGGGAAGAGGGTGTTATTATTAGATATATTTTTTATTGTATATTCGGTCTTCCAGGCTAGTATAGAATCCGCTGTTTCTGCTAATGTGTCTCAAGTTTGCAAGCTCTTGTTTAACGATTTCTGGATCTAGGGGGAGCTCACATAAACGGTCGACCATTCTAAAAGAAAGGTTCTTCTGTAGATGAAAGACTGGGAGAATGTCGAGCGATAACGGCGTCACTTGTAGTGGACTTCCTGTAAACCCCAAAGGTAATATAATTATTGAAGAAAGTGAGCGGAGGGGCCAGATAGTTGAAGGAGCACTCAGCTGACATGAGTTGGTACGTGAAAACCATTTTTTATCTTAATTTAGTTTGTCATTTCTGATCGGGTTGTGAAGAATATTTTACAACCTAATGCATCATTCAAGCCATATTGCAATAAAATTTATAACTTTAGCAGATACTTGGGAAGCATGACATTATCAGGAAAGGAGACAGCGCGCATAATGTAAACTATACAAGTTAGAAAAAAAAAATTACTGCCTAGGCGGCAATTTACATTTGACCATTACAATTTGAAAATATGATGACTAGTTACGGTTGTGTATAAAAGTCATCTTCTGATCGTTAAAATGGTAAATGTCGGTGAATATGCATTCAACAGTAACAACAGTGAGCATCACGCAAAAAAATGAATTCTGTTGTTTTTTAGCACGATGCTCGTTTGTGCACTGCTGATACTGTTAAGTGCATATTCACTTGCATTGACAATCTGCACGATCAGAAGATAATGTTTTACTATTTCCCGTCACATTAATGCGACCACCTGTCACAAATCTAAATAACCACCGTTTCCAGCGCGGACTGCAGCGAAACAAAGAGAGTTAGTGAAGTTCTGGAAAGAACTGATAGGGATGTGGAGTCATGCTGACTCCAGTGTCGCGGGCAGCTGTTCTAGGTTTCTCGATTGAGGATCCATGGCGCGAACAGCTCGATTGAGGTGACCCCACGAATTCTCGATTCTGTTTCAGTACGAGAAATTTGGTGCCAGGAGAGTACGCTAAACTGACCGTCGTGCTCTTCGTACTATGGACGTACATTGGGAGCTGTATGACACGTAGCAATGTTCTCTTGGTAGATGGCGGAGTGCCGAGGAAAATAAAAATTGCCTGTAGAATAATAGATGCGTTCGTGTGTTGATCCTTTGCGCCTGCCAGAGTGCCTCCGGCCGGGATCCTTCCAACGATTGTTGCAGTGTGTTTGCTTCCAGACTTTTCACGCCTTGCATGCCAATGTCCATCCGACCTATGGAGCTTGTAACGCGCCGACTGGCGGTACCCAAGATCGAAGTTACAACGACAAAGGATCTTACTGTACCAACGTCGCTATGCCGTTAATGTATAGCTTCCAGCCGCGCAAAATACTTGCACGAACCAATCAACCACTACAGCTTTAATTAGGTACAGTTTTTAATTTCACAGTCGATGTTATGACTGCGGAACAATATCTGATTTTAGAAGATTCCAGTCGTAGTGGAGCGCTTGGTGACTACTCGAAGTCTAGCTCGTACCATAATCGCACTCTCAAGGAACAAATTGAAGACAGATCACCCTTAGTGTAATTACTACTGCGGTGACCTCAACCACTGACACTGCAGCCGGCTCGAATATCGAATAATGAAAGACAGCACCCTTACTTTACACAACGTCGCGATCGAACAATTACACGATTACACTAAGAATAGACACATCCAAACATTGTAATGACAATGATCACCAATATCAAGCAGTAATTATGAGATAGGGTGATTTAGATAACAACTCTCGTTATCTAAGCTACTGGTCGAAACCAAGCATAAAATATCTTTAAATACAGTACCTGTTTATATTACGTCGAGATAAATGTCTCAACTCCGAGCGGTCTAAGGAGCTGCAGTCATGGGCTGTGCGGCTGGTCCCGGCAGAGGTTCGAGTCCTCCATCGGGCATGAGTGTGTGTGTTTGTCCTTAGGATAATTTAGGTTAAGTAGTGTGTAAGCTTAGGGGCTGATAACCTTAGCAGTTAAGTCCCATAAGATTTCACACACATTTGAACAAATGTCCCAAATAGCTTGCAATTGTTCCCCCACACAACGAAATTCTCACAACGCAGTGCATCATCTCTGGAAAAGACTCGTAGCTTCTTAATTACTTACAAAAGTCCTATTCCATATACCGTCGAGTTATGACTAGTTTGTATTAAGACGCTTCCACTAATATCAATAAGAATTGAAATAGTTTATTCTACCAGTAAATCTGTTTCCACTTAGCCCAGCGTTGCTATGTCAATATACGACGTCACGTACTTCACAGATTTAATAATCTTTGTCCTTGGTGTAATCGTTGACCTTTCCGTAATAAATTAAGATACCTTCAGTTCTACTTGCATTTACTTAGACACTCATCCCATCACCGCAATCGTTTTAACATTTCAGAATATCTACCCTCTATAGGTTTATCGTGGTTCCACTCAATCAATGAACTTTTGACTAGGCACCAGCGCAAACTTGTGTCCTGCAACGCGGTATTAAGATCTCTGGAATTCACCCTTTTTTCCCGTAAAATATATATGTGTACACGCACACCAGATACTAATTAAATACACGTAAGGTTTTTGTTAATCCAAGAAAACTTGAATTTATTTTCTCTAGGTATTTCAATACATTTCATTCACGTAAGTGAGCGAGTGCCATCAAAGACTACACACCACAACACGGAAATTCAGCAATTAAAAAAAAAAATTAACAAAAATCCTAAGTGCCACCGCCACTTTAAATATAACCTTAAGTGACAATTTAAAACAATTCTGAACCTCTTCAGGTGCTGACACTATGCGACCCGCTAGGTTCCCTATTTGAATTCGGCCACTCGTCACTTTGGCTAATGAAGTTTTTGTTTTGCTGCATGCTGCTTGTAAAATGGTTCCTTTTTATTTTCTCGTCGCTTATCTCCTCAACCACTGGTGCACTCTATCACAATATAGTGAACCAGTTCGTATCTATTCGAGCCAATTCTAGATCCGCTGTAAGATAGTGGTATTTAAACAACTACGTACATGTGTTCGAGGCCTTCCCCTTCTCGACACACACATCCACTTAAAAAAAAAAAAGGGCTAACAACCCAATTAGCTCTGGGCGAGAGACGACCACTAATCGTACAAGGACAGGATATCGGTTCCACCGATTCCCAAACCTCAGAACCTACAAATCTACTTCTCTCTCTAACCAGGCTCACGCTGGATTTACCACAGCAAACTTTACGACCGAAACTGTCCACAAGACGACAATCAATTATCAGCTCGTGCACCTAAATTCGCCAGAACTAGTGTATCACCAGCGACTATTCAGAAAATCCCACAGAATCTCTGTAGACTTCGTTGCTCATCGTTGGGAGGAAACAACCGTCACAGCCACGTATATGAGCAGAATCCTAACAGACTTAATAGCCACGCTGCCTCCGCGAAGTGTACCCAAACTAAAATACTGGTACTACCAATCAAACCTTCCTTTCCCTCTCCCAAGCCTTAACCGCCAGCTGCGGTGCCTCACTACACCACGCAGTGAGTCGCTCTACTATCGGACCCAGACGCACACCGATATATCCACTTAATCGGTGAGAGGTCTACATGGGAACTAACTAACTCTGTATGTCTCACCACAGGAACCAGTTAAAACGAACAAACGCGCAGCGCCACGCCAACTCTTGACAGTTAATTAATTATTCCACCGATTCCCAAAACTCAGAACCTACAAATCTACTTCTCTTTCTAACCAGGCTCACTCTGGATTTACCACAGCAAACTTTACGACCGAAACTGTCCACAAGACGACAATTAATTATCAGCTCGTGCACCTAAATTCGCCAGAACTAGTGTATCACGAGCGACTATTCAGAAAATCCCGCTCAGGCAGCATCTCTGGACCCAGTGAAGGCGAGTAGTTGCATCGCTGAAGTCGCGCGCGCTTACCACCTATTTTTTCGTCGACGTTCGTGGCTCATCTACAACTTTTTTTCCTTAATACATCGTATACGTATATTTACAGTAACCACCAGGTGTTATTATAAAGTTATCGTGTAGGATGCTCAGCACTAGTACCTCCTGTCTTCACTCGGTGGACGTCCAGTTGCGGTACTGAGGTGCAAATTCTAGCCTTCGTTGCCGATGAACACCTGTCAGTATGGGTGCATGAACGGGGCGCATGCATCGGAGGCCCAGACGCAGCAACGTTCACCGAACGGTCGTTGAGCAGAGTCTGTTGGTAGCGCCTTGGTTGATCTGGGCTATCAGCTGCTCAACAGTTGCCGGTCTTTTCGCCGCTACACACCGCCGCAGCCATCGTTCATCTATGGCCCGCCGTGCGCCACAGTTCCCTTCGCGCAGGTTTCGAACAGCGCCATGTTGTCATGCACAGTATACTTCAACCATGGCGGCAGGCTAACACTTACCCGTTTCGGAAATGCTTGTACCCTTGTCCCGAAAACCAATGATCACGCCCTTTTGGACATCAGATAAATCGCTACGTTTCTGCGTTACGACAACGATTGCACTATTTTCCTCGTCTCTCAGGCACACTCTACATACCCTACACTGCTAGTGCTGCCACCTGCCGTCTGCGATTGCACGTTGGCGTGTAGCTTATTTGGTAGTCCCATTACTGTGACTGGACTGTGTGACTGTCGAATCTAAATTGCGATCTAGGCAGTAGAATTTTTCCTATGTTTTTCTTTAATTTGCATAACTTATCAGTGGTTTTACTACCTCATGTATAATGTGATTTACATTTAGAGTCGCACTGTCTCGCTATGGGACATCGCTTCCTCCCTTATTCCCGTCCGTGTTGCCAACGAAACTCAGATCTGGCAACCGTCCCCAAATTGAAATGAGTGTACCCGTTGTACTAGCCAAATGTTACAGTACTGAATAAGGTGGTAGGACACTCAGGATGGTCCTAGAATATTTTTCCATCACAAGCGGACTATTTGGCCCCCCTCCCATCCCTCCCCCAGGAACTAACGGTGTTTCCTTGAACTCTTTGCGGGATCTTCAAATGCAAATAAAAATGTACTGATCGTAAAAATAGGTTGCTTTTATACGAGATAAACAATTTTCTGTAACAGAGCGATGTTCCTTAATAGTATTCCAGAGCTAATTATTAAAAGAAGAAACGATCTCATGTATGGCAGTTCCGTATGGTTTTAGTAAGAATTTGACCTGTCATGGTTTTCGAGCTTCAGCAAACATGTGGTATCTATTGAACTTAGTGGAAAGAATGAAAATATAAAACTGATCTTATTCTTTTAGTTTCATAATGATAATAATTTACGGTTGGATAGTAGGAAAAAAGTAACTTCTAATTTAATATTGAAATATTGGTTGTATGCTACTTGTGAATAAAACTCACAAGGAAAAAGTTAAATCTCAGTAAATGTGCTACGAAAGTAGATGAAAATTAATATACATGGTAAAATTTGTATGCACGCAACATAAAACGATACCACAGACTCCTGTGTGTGATTAGAAAGAGAAATATTTAATACAGTCACGCGAAGACGACGCGTGGAATAGCTCCTGTCATACAAACGAGTCTGCAATAAATTTTTACGTATGACGCCCTGATGTAATATTGTATTTCTTGTTAAGCTAGGCCTTAGATGATATCTGAACACAATTATTTAGGGACTGAATCGAAAAATTTACATTTCAAACATGTTTACGTTAACTAGGGCAGCGCCTGGTAGTGAAGTCAGTGGCAGCTAAGAGCCAGACGTTCACAGTTATCCCGCAAATTGCCCGTTGGTGGATCGACATTTCCTGGAATTTTTTTGGTAGTTTTATCGTATAATTTAACTCCTGTCAGTTTTTGTTCAGAATTATGATACTCCCTCTCAGCTTTATACCCCGAGCGGCAGTTTGCGTTGCTTGGTCCTTACGACAGTGCGCTCACAAATTGGTCGTGGGTTATCGAAGCAACCATTCCCGCGGGGCTGCTACGGTCGCAGGTTCGAATCCTGCCTCGGGCATGGGTGTGTGTGATGTCCTTAGGTTAGTTAGGTTTAAGTAGTTCTAAGTTCTAGGGGACTTATGACCTAAGATGTTGAGTCCCATAGTGCTCAGAGCCATTTTTTGAGCAACCATTCCAGTGTTTACATTAAACGATTGAAGGCAACCTCGAAAATCCCAAATATGCATGGCAGGAAGAGGATTTAAACCACCTTATCTTGGAAGCGAGTCCAATGCCTTGTCACAGTGCAACCACTGTTAGTTAAAGACTCCACTCCTGATAGTGCTTCGTCCAGTGCTAATGCTTCTACAGCGATTGGCAACTAACGTAACCTCAGGGAGTGAGACGACCCATGCTCCACCCACGTCCCTGAAGACACTTCAAGCTGTATGTCATGAGATATGATAACAGCTGAATGACCACAGCCGAGGGACGGACCATCTAGAAGCTCATGGAAGTAGCTATGAGACAACGCGCCATCGTTTATCGAAGTGTGTGCAACGCTTTCGTGCTATCTAAATACATAGTATGATCATAGATCACAGATGAATTTAAGTACTTTTCTGTGTCAGTTACACTATTCGTTCACAGTTCTTGTTCTCTGGAAGTTACGGGCTGCCACTACCCGTAATCTGGAAGTTGATAACTGCGATCCGGTAGGTCGTAGCAGACGATATTTCCAGAGACAATATATATTCAAGGGAAACAAGAATACTTCTACGGAAATAACCGCTTGTCGTCAGGGGGTTCCACATAGTTTACAAATAGAAAATTGTTAATTGACAAGAAAGTTTCAAAATAAGCTTACATGTACAGAACTAGGCTAATGGTGCACGACGAGGCACTGCCATTTGGCTACCTTAAGCGACCGGATTTTAACACCGTCTAGAGATTAAGCGACAAAACTTAAAACCACACCCATAAGAAATATGAGAGGGATTCAATAAGATATACAATAAGTATTTCTCTTTGATCAGTCTGGATTAAAAATGTTGAATCTTTCCATGGGTATTGTGCAGCATTCCTGCTACTGCCCCTGTAGTTTCATGAAGTTCCGACATGTGGCGGCACCATACGTAGCCTTGAAAACGGTGTCGGTAGCGGGGGTGCTTTCCAAGCAGAGTGCTGCCATTGGTTTTTTTTTTTTTTTTTTTTTTTTTTTTTTAGCAGAAAACCAGACCATTCCAGATACTCATGGGTGCTTACAGAATGCCGACAGAGACATGGTAGTGAACGAACGCACGATGAGTCGTTGGCAGAGGCGTCTGTCATCAACGGAACAAGTTCGCCCAATCCTGTCCGATCTCCTGCGTGACTCCTACAACGTTGGAACGTGCGGACACTCTCAATCGAGGTGATCGACATTTCACAATCAAACTTCTGTCTGCACAGCTGGATATCTCTGTAGATATTGGTAAAACACTCGTCCACCAATTCAAGTACACTCCTGGAAATTGAAATAAGAACACCGTGAATTCATTGTCCCAGGAAGGGGAAACTTTATTGACACATTCCTGGGGTCAGATACATCACATGATCACACTGACAGAACCACAGGCACATAGACACAGGCAACAGAGCATGCACAATGTCGGCACTAGTACAGTGTATATCCACCTTTCGCAGCAATGCAGGCTGCTATTCTCCCATGGAGACGATCGTAGAGATGCTGGATGTAGTCCTGTGGAACGGCTTGCCATGCCATTTCCACCTGGCGCCTCAGTTGGACCAGCGTTCGTGCTGGACGTGCAGACCGCGTGAGACGACGCTTCATCCAGTCCCAAACATGCTCAATGGGGGACAGATCCGGAGATCTTGCTGGCCAGGGTAGTTGACTTACACCTTCTAGAGCACGTTGGGTGGCACGGGATACATGCGGACTTGCATTGTCCTGTTGGAACAGCAAGTTCCCTTGCCGGTCTAGGAATGGTAGAACGATGGGTTCGATGACGGTTTGGATGTATCGTGCACTATTCAGTGTCCCCTCGACGATCACCAGTGGTGTACGGCCAGTGTAGGAGATCGCTCCCCACACCATGATGCCGGGTGTTGGCCCTGTGTGCCTCGGACGTATGCAGTCCTGATTGTGGCGCTCACCTGCACGGCGCCAAACACGCATACGACCATCATTGGCACCAAGGCAGAAGCGACTCTCATCGCTGAAGACGACACGTCTCCATTCGTCCCTCCATTCACGCCTGTCGCGACACCATTGGAGGCGGGCTGCACGATGTTGGGGCGTGAGCGGAAGACGGCCTAACGGTGTGCGGGACCGTAGCCCAGCTTCATGGAGACGGTTGCGAATGGTCCTCGTCGATACCCCAGGAGCAACAGTGTCCCTAATTTGCTGGGAAGTGGCGGTGCGGTCCCCTACGGCATTGCGTAGGATCCTACGGTCTTGGCGTGCATCCGTGCATCGCTGCGGTCCGGTCCCAGGTCGACGGGCACGTGCATCTTCCGCCGACCACTGGCGACAACATCGATGTACTGTGGAGACCTCACGCCCCACGTGTTGAGCAATTCGGCGGTACGTCCACCCGGCCTCCCGCATGCCCACTATACGCCCTCGCTCAAAGTCCGTCAACTGCACATACGGTTCACGTCCACGCTGTCGCGGCATGCTACCAGTGTTAAAGACTGCGATGGAGCTCCGTATGCCACGGCAAACTGGCTGACACTGACGGCGGCGGTGCACAAATGCTGCGCAGCTAGCGCCATTCGACGGCCAACACCGCGGTTCCTGGTGTGTCCGCTGTGCCGTGCGTGTGATCATTGCTTGTACAGCCCTCTCGCAGTGTCCGGAGCAAGTATGGTGGGTCTGACACACCGGTGTCAATTTGTTCTTTTTTCCATTTCCAGGAGTGTATTCAAAGACGTGTGCCCACTGGATTCCTCGCCATATAGCACAAGACCTAGAGAAGAACCATCGAGCATCTCTGCGGCATTGCTTGGCCGTTACGAGGCTGATAGTGACAGTTTTTTATCAAACGTCGTCACAGGCGAGGACGACGAGGCTGTGTGTGTTCTTGTCATACTCGAAGTGTCACTGGGCTGTGCCCGTCTGACTTCGGAATGCGCTCGTGGTTATTTGAAGTGAGTGGTGAGGTCGTGTGTGTGTTTTCTGTGTGTACGTTTGTGCTTGGTGTGTTATGTATATGTTATAGGTCTCTAAAGAGGCGTGTGGGCATTAATTTTGGACGTTTATGAGAAGCTTCTGGTGATTCGTTTCCTAAATTATGTTTGAGAAAGTGGGGCGAAGTTTGTGTTATTTCATAAAATTTTGTGGATTTTTCGTGAATGAGTATGTAGATGGGTTGGCTAGGAGGTCTCTAGTGTGTGTGTTAGGGACGTATCTGCCAGCGCCAGAGATGACGCGGAAAACTTTGTTTTGGAGACGTTGCAGTCGGGAAAGTGCGGTATCCGACACCACAGACCACACCTCTGAGCCATATAGGATGACCGAACGTATGAGCTGGCGCCAGAGAAGGAGTTTGCATTGGATGGTGATACCATCACCTTTCAGGAGCGGATATGGCTTACAGAAGAGGGCGCAGCCCTTATTTGCAGCAGTTGTAAGGTGCCTGTTCCAAGTTAAGCGGCGATCTATTTCGACCCGTAAGGATTAGTAATCACAAGGTCGTTGTAGCTAGGCTCAATACTGTTTCATCCAAATCCACCAGAAACAAATGCAAAATAATTTTATTTAAAAAAGCGGATAAAGTGTCACTAGAAGCCTTCCTAAGAGACAATCTCCATTCCTTCCGAACTGACTATGCAAATGTAGACAAGATGTGGCTCAAATTCAAAGATATAGTAGCAACACCAATTGAGAGATTCATACCTCATAAACTGGTAAGAGATGGAACTGATCCCCCATGCTACACAAAACAGGTCCGAACGCTGTTGCAGAGGCAACGGAAAAAGCACGCAAAGTTCAGAAGAACGCGAAATCCCGAAGATTGGCTAAAACTTACAGACGCGCGAAATTTGGCACGGACTTCAATGCGAGATGCCTTTAATAGGTTCCACAACGAAACATTGTCTCGAAATTTGGTAGAATATCTGAAGAAATTCTGGTCGTATGTAAAGTACACAAGCGGCCAGACGCAGTCAATACCTTCGCTGCGCAGTGCCGACGACTATGCCGCTAAAGCGGAGTTATTGAACGCAGTTTTCCGAAATTCCTTCACCAGGAAAGACGAATGGAATATTCCAGAAATTGAAAGACGAACAGCTGCTAGCATGAGTTTCTTTGAAGTAGATAGCTTAAGGGTTGCGGAGCAACTCAAATCGCTTGATACGGGCAAGTCTCCAGGTCCAGATTGTATACCGATTAGGTTCCTTTCAGATTACGCTGATACAATAGCTCCCTACTTAGCAATCATATACAACCGCTCGCTCACCGATAGATCTGTACCTACAGATTGGAAAATTGCGCAGGTTGCACCAGTGTTTAGGAAGGTTGGTAGGAGTAATCCATCGAACTACAGCCCTATATCATTGACGTCGGTTTTCAGTAGGGTTTTGGAGCATATACTGCATTCAGACATTATGAATCACCTCAAAGGGAACGATCTATTGATACGTAATCAGCATGGTTGCAGAAAACATCGTTTCTGTGCAACGCAGCTAGCTCTTTATTCGCACGAAGTAATGGCCGCTATCGACAGGGGATCTCAAGTTGATTCCGTATTTCTAGATTTCCGGAAAGCTTTTGCACCGTTCCTCACAAGCGACTTCTAATCAAGTTGCGGGCCTACGGGTTATCGTCTCAGTTGTG
Source organism: Schistocerca americana (assembly GCF_021461395.2). Taxonomy (NCBI): domain Eukaryota; kingdom Metazoa; phylum Arthropoda; class Insecta; order Orthoptera; family Acrididae; genus Schistocerca; species Schistocerca americana. The sequence goes on from NC_060123.1 coordinate 232,284,523, forward strand.
CGACTGGATTCGTGATTTCCTGTCAGGAAGGTCGCAGTTCGTAGTAATAGACGGCAAATCATCGAGTAAAACTGAAGTGATATCAGGTGTTCCCCAGGGAAGCGTCCTGGGGCCTCTGCTGTTCCTGATCTATATAAATGACCTGGGTGACAATCTGAGCAGATCTCTTACGTTGTTCGCAGATGATGCTGTAATTTACCGTCTAGTAAGGTCATCCGATGACCAGTATCAGTTGCAAAGCGATTAAGAAAAGATTGCTGTATGGTGTGGCAAGTGGCAGTTGACGCTAAATAACGAAAAGTGTGAGGTGATCCACATGAGTTCCAAAAGATTACTCGATAAATAGTACAATTCTCAAGGCTGTCAATTCAACTAAGTACCTGGGCGTTAAAATTACGAACAACTTCAGTTGGAATGACCACATAGAAAATATTGTGGGGAAGTCGAGCTAAAGGTTGCGTTTCATTGGCAGGACACTTAGAAGATGCAACAAGTCCACTAAAGAGACAGCTTACACTACACTCGTTCGTCCTCTGTTAAAATATTGCTGCACGGTGTGCGATCCTTACCAGGTGGGATTGACGGAGGACTCGAAAGGGTGCAAAAAACGGCAGCTCGTTTTGTATTATCACGTAATAGGGGAGAGAGTGTGGCAGATATGATACGCGAGTTGGGATGGAAGTCATTAAAGCAAACATGTTTTTCGTCGCAGCGAGATCTATTTACGAAATTTCAGTCACGAACTTTCTCTTCCGAATGCGAAAATATTTTGTTGAGCCCAACCTACATAGGTAGGATTGATCATCAAAATAAAATAAGAGAAATCAGAGCTCGAACAGAAAGGTTTAGGTGTTCGTTTTCCCGCGCGCTGTTCGGGAATGGAATGGCAGGGAGATAGTATGATTGTGGTTCGATGAACCCTCTGCCAAGCACTTAAACGTGAATTGCAGAGTAATCATGTAGATGTAGATGTAGATTGCTTGGCACTTAGCAGGATTAATTTTGATCTTCCAGCGGTTGCAAAAATGGTTCAAATGGCTCTGAGCACTATGGGATTTATCTTCTGAGGTCATCAATTCCCTAGAACTTAGAACAACTTAACCCTAACTAACCTAAGGACATCGCACACATCCATGCCCGAGGCAGGATTCGAACCTGCGACCGTAGTGGTCGCGCGGTTCCACACTGTAGTGCCTAGAACCGCTCGGCCATTCCGGCCGGCCCAGCGGTTGCACCACTGGGTAATTTTGTGAAGATGTTGCTGGAGGTGGCGGAGTATGAGGAGGAGGCTGCCACTTCTTCTGTATATTGCCGTATCGTCGGCATACAGAGCAATTTCTCCACCCAACTGCCTAGGGATGTCATTCGTGTATATGGTATAGAGGACAGGACCCAAAACTGAGCCCTACGGGACTCCTGCCGCAATCTGTCCTGTCTGGCTGGACTTGTCTCCGCTCCTTACGAAGAACTGACGTCCTGTAAGGAAGGAGTCTATGATACAGGTTATATGAGCTGGGCACCCTATTTGATCAAGTTTGTAGATTAAGCCATCGTGCCAGACGCGGTCAAATGCTTTCTCTATGTCTAGGAACACTGCACCTGTTGCTTCTCTCCTTCCATGGCCAGACAAATGTGTTCTATCAAACGAAGGGATTGTAGGATAGTGGAGTGCTCAGCGCGGAAACGAAATTGTTCAGGCATAAGGATGTTGTTTTCAGTCAGAAATTGCCGGTGGGGTGAAAGCATTATTAGTTCTAGGATCTTACTCAGGCCAGTTAGGAGAGAGATGGGCCTTTAGCTTTCAGGAAGGAGCAGGTTTTTATTGGGTTTGGGTAGGATGATGACCTTTGCATTCTGGCGAGGATGGTTGAGTTCCTCACTTCGAACAGGAAACGGCAATCCATGGGGTGGCACCCCACCACGTCTCCTGCTCAAAAATAGTTCAAAGCCAGACCCTCAGCTGGTAAAGTTGTGGCGACGATGTTATGCGACTCTGAAGGAGTTACTTTATTTTTATGTCCTCCCCCAAGATGCCACAATCAACTCTGAAGTGGTGTTGTGCTACCTTCAGGAAACTGAACAAACGACTAGCACGTTCGTCGTCGTGAAAAAAAAAAAAAAAAAAAAAAAAAAGCCAACGGGCTTCTCCTTCTCCATGTCAAAACGATGTCTCACGAAAGTATGCGCTCCGAAGAGGAGTTCACAAACATTCGTTAGGCTCTTCTTCCCCATCCACCCTACAGCCCAGATCTCGCACCATCCGATTTCAATTTGTTTGGTCCCATGAAGATTGCACTGCGCGGGAAGCAGTACGTGGATGATGGGAAGGTTATTGATGCAGCAAAAGATTGGCTCCGATGTCTACTAGTAAAGTGCTTCCATGAGGGCACAAATGCCCTCATGGGTAGACAGCATAAAGCCGTCTCACTGAACGGAGATTATGTTGAAGAACGGGGTCTTGTAGCCATAAGAGTGGGAATAATATGGTATCTAGGAATTCTGAATAAAACCAACCTGCATTCAGAAGAAAAATCTGTTGCATTACTTACAGAGCGCCCGTCGTACATTATTCTAAGTCAGAATTAGTTCGTAAAAGTGCTGAGGTACTTCTAGCAGCGCTAGTTTCGCTGGGCACTCGGACTCAACTGTACACCTGTCTGGGAAATTCGGTAGTAAAAATAACTCACGGTTTTAAATCACAGTTAAAAGTAACTGATATGAAAAAAGAACTGTAGCCGCCATAACCGCATCTGCTGGTTAGTGATCAACCAGTAAGTCCTACTGTTGCAGCAGGCCTATGAAATTATTAGAATACTGCAATCGATAAAATGCCTTATTGTTGCTCTCCCCTCATTTTTCAATGTAATGGCAATTTGACAATTAAGCTCTAGCAATGCGACCCTGTGTTCTTTGTACAAAGAAGTGTTCCTTTGGGAACTGGTGTAAAAAATACTGATGCTTACCCTATAACTGCCGGTATAAACTGACAGAATCTGTCCGTCATTACGCAGCTGCTTGAAAAGCGTCCATAGTTAACATATACGAAATTGTTGTATCATTTCTGCACTTATGTAATGCCTCGTCATCCTTCGATAAACTGTAATTCTGATGCTGCAAATGCCATCAACTTTCAGTTTTTATGTCCACAGCCGTGTGTTGCGGCTCTCAATGCTAATAGGTGGCAGTGTGCTGTTACGAGTGTAACAGAATTAATTTAAATGCAATTGTTAGAATCTTGTTTTCACATAATGTTTATTTCCTTTTATCAATGTGGAATATAGGTCGAACTGATATACTCTGATGTGTAATGGAGCTGTAGAAGTTTAACTTGCTTGCTCCAAATATCATATGTTGCTGTACAGGTGATTGGATATCTTTGTAGACATACACACACATGAAAATACTGATCAGTGCATTAATGAAGCCGGCCGTTGTGGCCGAGCGGTTCTAGGCGCTTCAGTCCGGAACCGCGCTGCTGCTACGGTCGCAGGTTCGAATCCTGCCTCGGGCATGGATGTATGTGATGTCCTTAGGTTAGTTAGGTTTAAGTAGTTCTAAGTTGTAGGGGACTTATGACCTAAGATGTTAAGTCCCATAGTGCTTAGAGCCATTTGAACCATTTGAATTACTGAAAAAATACACTGTTACAGCTGACGCTCGATGAGACAACTGACAAGCCAAACGCTAGTTATCAAAATGATACGCATATCTCACACAATGGGGTAGTTCTCTATACGTCTGCTGTAAATAAAAAGAAATTGTATTGCGTCACCAATTGTAATGGTTACAACTACTCTGTTAGATGGTAGCTGGCTCAGCAGTAACCTGTAATTCGGTGATGAGGATGGGAACCTTACTGTTAATAATCTTGATTAAGTTTTTCAGTTTATTGATAACGAGAGGTGTTCTTCATGTTGTGTCTACAGCAGTACTTAATTTCCTTGTGTAAAATTGTCTACAGTATCCAATACGGATGTGTATTTCATGAACGAATTAATTCAAATGAACTATTCCAGGAAAGGAACTGCTTAGAGCAGTCTTTCCTTTACTCCTCGCTCCCCTACCTGTTGGAAATTGGAATGCACATGAACGGATCTCCCCTCCCTTCATACTCGGTACGTCCCACTCTCAGGACCTAAGCGTACGTAGTTCCGAACTCCTACTTTTTTCCATTTTGCAGCCCGTTATCTGACAAGAAAAAGGACTAGGAAGTAAAATAACGATCTTGTAGAGAGTGAGAGTATTTTAATCTTTAAAGCTCCCCACATCCGATGAAAATGTGAGTTGCAACTAAAAGAACTCAGCCCATTTAAAAATTTTGCTTGAAAGGAATGTCGTACAAATTTGCACACTGGTTTGTTCCTAAAGGTCATTCAGTTTTTGTATGCAATAACATTATAACCATTTGCTTTCGAATTTACCAATTTAAGGGTTTTCCTAAATGTTCGTATTTATTCGTTCTTGAACATTAAGAATAAACTGTGTACTTCGTTCCAGTTAGTTCATTGAAATAGTCCGATAAGAAAAACTATCTTTAAAGGAATAGTTCCGTAGAAAGAGCTACTCTGCCCACCTTTAGTAGGTGCGGCAATTCTGTGATGTTCCACATTTCTCAAGGATTATCACAGAAATCGGCTCACATCACCCTTAGAGATGATTTGTGATCTTCCTTGTTTCGCAAAGATTACCACAGAAATCGGCTTATGTCAGCCTTCGAATTCAATACAGATTACCACAGAGAAGTCCGTCCCTGGTAGCCGAGTGGTCAGCGCGACGGACTGTCATACCTAACGACCCGGGTTCGGTTCCCGGCTGGGTCGGAGATTTTCTCCGCTCAGCGACTGGGTGTTGTGTTGTCGTCTTCATCATCATTTCATCCCCATCGGCACCCAAGTCGCCGAAGTGGCGTCAACTCGAAAGACTTGCACCAGGCGAACGGTCTACCCGACGGGAGGCCCCAGCCACACGGCATTTCCATTTATACCACAGAAAAAGGCTCACATCAGCCATCGGTTTGGGTACTTTAGGATATGGTTCACTTAACTTAGTTTCACGTATTGCACTGCAGGCAACAGGTCATTCAATTAACATTTTGCGTATTGCACAACACGCTATGATTGTTTTAATCAACGTTTGCTCCACACACTTTTGTTGCATTTCAAGTCCGTTCGGTTGACGGCGGCGGGGTGTACATTCGTTTGTATTCTGTTACAGTACAAGAAAAATTTAAAATTCTATTTGTGCTATTGACACTCGTATTTACGTCAGTTAAGTTGAACGCATTAGCACTTTGTACGTGTTGTATAGAAATGCTGGAAATAATCACTGGTTTTGCTTTGTTATTAAAGCCCATTTTACATGACACTTCTGGAACTTTCACTTTCAAGCAAAGGTAAAAAAAACACTCACTCTACAGAGCGCACAACAAAAATATCGAGTAAAGTTTATCACCGAACGTCGTGTGGAAGTCTCACGAGGGTCACTGGGATTCTTACACTTGCTACCGACACATACTTTCCCTAAAACTATTTGTTATTAATAATTAGAGAGAATTTGGGATGAACACTGCAATTCACTCACAATGCTACCATTAAAAATAATTTACTTATAAGCTATGCATCCCTTTTTAGGACTCAGAACGGAGTTTTATACTCTGCTGTGGAAGACTATAGCAGGTTGCTGGTAGACGTCAGACAGGAAATGGTAAAACAACACAAACTCCAAAAGAAGCAAAAATCACTCCTTTAATATTTTGTCTGAGTACCTGGACGCAGAGATGTAAATTTCGCATATCTCCAATGTCTGTATCAAAAGACCTCGACTTAGCAGGTTCAAAGGCATCGGAAGATTGTCGAAGTAAATGCTTTCATTCTTTACAGTACAGATAAAAACGACAGATGAGTGGTGTAAGAGGAGCTATGACGTCTTTCAAGGTAGTTGATTTTCTCCTAATGTAAATATACCAATAAACTGATGATCATTTAAACAATCCAACTCCCAGGTATAAAACCACTTTAAACGTCTGATTACTTCACAAATGAGTAAATGTGTTAAGTATTTGACATAAAGCATTTGAGAGAGAAAAAGTTTGGACAAGGTTCGAGAAAATAGTGGTTAAAGTTTGTTGGAAGTCACTTAAGTTGCTCTAATTACGAAACACTGCATTATTTCGCCCCAGTTTCGAGCAAAAACAAATTTTTCACGCATCTGAGTGTTTACGTCATGACTCCTGAACTATGTATCGACATATGATATAATTTGGAGGTAAATTAAATGGTATATACGGGTACAGGCTGTAAACTACGTTGAGAACAAAATTAGTGGTAAAGAACTAAAAAATGAAAAAAGTGATATACGATGCTGAAATTTTACAGGATGAACAGCGAAACTGTAGTAAGCTATAAACTTTTATCTTTTTGTCTTTTGAGAGGGGTGACAGCGAGAATAAAATTCGTAATGATTTGAAATTATGTGTAAAGTTTGTTGGAAGTCACAAAGTGCTCTCATTCTCAGATACTGGATGAATACATTCCGTGTAATTGCTAGCCGTCAATTACGTTGCCTCAAGACAAACACACAGTTTTTAGCAGTAATAGGCCCATTTGTCTTACTGTTTTCAACTTTTAACGTAAGATTACACCTATTCATGAGAAAATTGTGACAGAATTTTAAAATTTTAAATTCGGTCAATAGTTACGCGATGTACTGGAAGCAAAATTTTGTTGCCCCCTGGAAGCTGTTAGATAGGTAACCTGCAAAATTTTCCGGGCCGCGCGGGATTAGCCGAGAGGTCTGGGGCGCTGCAGCCATGGACTGTGCGGCTGGTTCCGGCGGAGGTTCGACTCCTGCCTTGGGCGTGGGTGTGTGTGTTCGTCCTCAGCATAATTTAGGTTAAGTAAGGTGTAAGCTTATGGACTGATGACCTTAGCAGTTAAGTCCTATAAGATTTCACACACATTTGAACAAAATTTTCCGGGTTCCGGGATAGCTGATTAGCGTAAAAGTACACTGAAGCACCAAAGAAACTGGTACAGGCATGCGTATTCAAATACAGAGACACGTAAACATGCAGAATACGGCGCTGAGGTCGGCAACGCCTATACAATACAACAAGTGTCTGACGCAGTTGTCAGATTTGTTACTGCTGCTGCAAAGGCAGGTTATCAAGATTTAAGTGAGTTTCATCGTGATGTTATAGACAGCGCTCGAGCGATGGGACAAAGCATCTCCGAGGTATCGATGAAGTGGCGATTTTCCCGTACGATTATTTCACGAGAATATCAAGAATCCGGTAAAATATCAACTCTCCGACATCGCTGCCGCCGGAGAACGATCCTGCAAGAACGGGACCAACGGCGACTCAAGAGAACCTTTCAGCATGACAGAAGTGCAACCCTTCCGCAAATTGCAGCAGATTTCATCGCCAGACCATCAAAAGGTGTCGACGTGAGAACCATTCAGCGAAAAATCATTGATATTAGCTTTCGGAGGCGAAAGCCCACTGGTGTACCAATGGTGTCTGCATGACACTAAGCTTTACGGTTCCCCTGGGCTCCTCAACACCGACATGGGTTGTTGACGACGCGGAAAATGTTGCCTGGTCGGACGAGTCTAGTTTCAAATTTTATCGAGCGGATGGATGTGTACGGTTATGAAGACAACTTGATGAGTAGATGGACCCTGCATGCCAGCAGGGGACGGTTCAAGCTGGTGGAGACTCCGTAATGCAGTGGGGTGTGTGCAGTTGGAGTGATATGGGACCCGTGATACGTTTAGATACGACTCTGACAGGTGACACATACGTAGGCATACTATCTATTCTCCTGCATCCATTCATGTCCATTGTGCATTCCGACGGACTTGGGCAATTCCCACACGCCCAGAATCGCTACAGAGTGATTCCAGGAAACTCTTCTGAGTTTGAACACTTCCGTTGGCCACCAAACTCTCCAGACGTGAACATTATTGGGCATATCTGGAATGATTTGCAATGTACTGTTCTGAAGATATCTCCACACCCTGTACTCTTACGGATTTGTGGAGAGCCCTGCTGTATTCATGGTGTCAGTGCCATCCATCATTGCTTCAAACATAGGTCGAGGCTTGCCACGTTGTGTTGTGGCACTTCTGCATACCGCGTTGCCCTACACGGTATTAATCAAGTGTACCAGTTTCATTGGCTCTTCAATGTAATACTTGAAGGTATCAGTGTAAAATTATTACCACTGGTCATTATATGTTGTCAGTATACAGAATCGACCTCATTGGCTGGTTCTACTTTCTAGTATAGTACAAGTGTTGGACAAAACTATGGAAACACTGCGAGAAGTGCATGCTTGAACGTAAACACGGATGCTAGTCAAGTCTGCAGGTGGAGCTCTTGTATTTGACCACGAACGACACCTGTGAAATGCCGTAAATACGTTGACAGTGCCACTTGTGGTAGGCTGTGTTCTTTGTAGTTGTGGGTGCGTTGTGTAGGAACTAAGTGGATGCGAACGTGGGCAAATTGTAGATACTCGTCTGGTGTGTGCTTCCGTAACCAAGATATTGGAAGTGTTTGATGTTTCAAAAGGCGCCTGTACAGCATTTATACCGTTCATAAGATCTCTCTTCATGTTGTTTTGATGCCACATTCTGTTTTGCAGCGTCGTACCCTTCTTTTTGATCACAGTCCTCTTCAACTTCTGGCAGAGTTTGAGTCCCAAGAATGGTACACGGCGGGGATTCGGTGATGATTTGAACAGTTACATCGTGGTCTTCCATTGGCCCCATGGTTACTCTGCAACTTCGTATTATTGCTAAGGATTATTGGCCATTTTGCGTAATGATGCCATAGTACAACGTTTGTTCCCCGATGATGACGCTGTAATCCAAGGTGACTGGGCTCCTGTCCGCTCAGCTCGCGCGGTTTTATAGGCATGAGGATGAATTGTCACATTTCCAGTGGCTGCCAAAGTCACCAGATCCAAATAATATTAAATTTTTGTGGCCTAGTTTGAAGAGAGGGATGATCGCTATCTACCTCTGTCATCATTACATGAACTTGCCAATATTTAGCAGGAATAAAAGTGTAAAATTCCACGAAAACTATGCCGCAGATTTATTTACCGGTTTGGAGGCGACTGGAATCGTACGCCGCATGAGTCATGGTAATGTGTTGTGTGTCTGGTGTATCCAAATTTTTGTCCATCGCCTGTATGAGTTGTTACAAATCCGTGAAATCTCTCTTGCATGATGTTTTACACGAAACACAATGCGTGAATGAATGAATGATATGTTATTCTAGTTAGTTGTTTCTTGGTTGAAACTGAGTATACGATGTACAACACAGATCAGACATTGGAATTGTTTTCGTACTGCGTTCCATAGATGGTGCGCACTCCAAGCTCCAGTAATGTATTTGTGCTCAGCTTTGACAAAATGACAAAAAGGGAAAGATTATGGTTTGACGTCCGGTCGGCGTAGACCTAATTAAAGATGAAGCTAAATCTCGGAATGCTTATGGATGGGGAACTTAAGCATTCTCATCCATTTCAAAGGAACGCTCCTCGAATTTGCCTTGAGTGATTTTGGGGAACGACAGACGAATTTAGGGAACACATTTTTTTCTGAGATCAGGTTGGTTTTATTCAGGATTTCAACACACCACATTATTCCCCATTCTTTTGGCTAGAGAACCCTGTTTTTAAGTATAATCTCCGTTCAATGTGACCCCTTTAAATCACCTTACTGCGAGAGCCTGTATGTCCGCATGGCTCCACTAGAGCCCTCCCAGTAACGTGATTTAAAGCGGTCACAATGAACGGAAATTATATTATGTATACGTCGCAGCCAACGTCTTGTTGCAGCAGTAACTTCCTCGTCATCCACGCGCTGCTTCCCGCGGAGTGTACCCTTCATCAGACCAAAATGATTTAAATCGGAAGGTGCTGTGCAGTGGATGAGGAAGAACGGTCCAGTGGAATTTTGTGAGCTCCTATCACTTGCGCAGAATTGTATGAGACCTTGCGTTGTCACGGAGACGAAAAAGTAAGAAGGGTAGTACGCTTTGTATTATCGAGATATAGGGGAGGGAGTGTCACGTACATGACACGGGATGCGGGGTGGAAATCGTTAAAACAAAGGCGTACACCACAAAGGCTCAATAATACTTTCGTCTAGCGACTGTGGTGGCCAGGGGAGAAACGAAATTCATACTCTCGCTCACAATGATAGCTGTCATGTATAATTTTGGTGTATGAATCGACTGTGAGCGAACAGTGACGTTGTAAAGCTGTATCGCAGAAGTGAAGATACGGTAGTATCTTTGATGTACGCGGGGGCGTTGTGGAGCAGTCAATGTTAAGCTTTGATAGAGAGAGCAATAAAAGTTTAGCTGTGGTAGAGTGAAGGAGATAATGTTAGGCAATGTTAGAGTGAGTAAGCAATGGCAATATCATATTTCAAATTTAAAGCTTCAATTTATCAATGAATTATTTGCGAAGGAGGAACTCTAATGGAATATCAGGTAAATGTTACAATGATGTTACCTTTTCTTCGCTGTTGCTGCGTCACCGGACTAGCTTGGTTACTGTACTGAGGGTTGTTAGGTTTGAAAGGTATGGAAGTGTATTGTTTAGATGTTAAGAACTTCAGGAACTTAAAATCTGCCTTGAGCACTGTTTCTCAATATATAAAAAACATAGTGTTAGCATTTATGCATTAAAAAATGGCTCTGAGCACTACAGCACTTAACTTCTGAGCTCATCAGTCCCCTAGAACTTAGAACTACTTAAACCTAACTAACCTAAGGACATTACACACATCCATGCCCGAGGCAGGATTCGAACCTGCGACCGTGGCAGTCGCGCGGTTCCAGACTGAAGCGCCTAGAACCGCTCGGCCACTCCGGCCGGCATATGCATATTTCATTTTCTTACCAACCTTTATCTTACAATTTTTAATAGATCATGCAGCCAAATGTGTTCGAAAAACAGTTCGATTTGCAATTAACACAGAATTCACTGCACCTCTTGAGTGTCTCTGTGAAGATACAGTAGTCTACAGCTTTAGCACAGCGGCTCGCGAGACAGAGCAGCACTGCAACGCGTTAACCAGATTGGCGCAGAATAGAGGTAAAGAGAAAAAAAAATTTGAATTTTTTTTTATATATTCAGTCAGGGCTAACTTATGTTATTCAGAGACAGTTCTTTGTGATCAATTTTGCAAAACCAATTACGCTAGGCTTCATTATTCAGGCCGTTTATACTGATGACCATTAATTAATACTACAGAACAGCTTTGCTAGCACATTACGACAGTACAAGTTTCTCTACAACAGTTCATTTATTATTATAGCTCAGAGCTTACAATCAGAAACAGAGTACTTCTGAAATATTTTTATTTTTTTAGATAACTTTCCTATATTTTTATTTATTTAGATAACTTTCACTTGTCGACGTCTATGTATGGTACGGGTGACGTAGGAATATTTTGAGAAACAGTCAGAAACTGTATAATGCTCTGTTTCAATTATTTTTGTACTTCAGTGCAATACATATTTTGCTAATACTGTGTTTTGCCTTTCAGCTTTGACATTATTTTTCTCGACGTTGTCTTTTACACCTATGATTTGTTTTTATATTTCTGTGTTATCACGCCGCGTAGTACGTTTGTCACCAAATCACACACTACGATGAATTCGCAAAGATCTGATTTGCAAAAAGCAACCGACAGCACAAATACCTTCGCTGATCATTCTGTTACTACTAACACTAACCATACTTCTGATGTAATAATGCAAGATTCTGTGTCTTTGCAACCAGATAGTCAATATACGAACATTGTAGACACTCTTGATTCTGACGTAACTCAACATTCCGATATTAATATTTGTCGTAATACTGATCTTTTATTTTATGAGAATAGTAATTGCACACAGATAAACATGGAATATCCACTACCTTTGACAAAATCCAACACCCAGGCTCGACAAAACTTTTCCGAGTTAAGGGGAAAAAAAACATTAGACGAGTGAGCTGGGTGATGTTCTGGGAATGATTAGGAGGTGGAACAGGACTTATGGGAATAAAAAGGTAATGAATCGAGACGACATAATCAAATTATGATTTTTGTGAATATACAGCATTTAGAAGCTCAAATGTTGATTGATAATTGTAGCCAGATTAGTGCGTTATCTCCATCATTTAACGAGGATATTAAGAGTGAATTAGAAAGGGTCGAGATGTCAGTTACTGAAGTGAAGGTAATAGGTGCTACTGATAGTCATAGTAAACCGATCAAAGCTCAAATGTTGATAGAATTTGATGTTAAAAATATGGTTTTTGAACATGATTTCTTAGCAGTTTGTCAGTTGGCCGCTGAGATAATAGCTGGTGTGGATTCTACGATGAAGCGCCAAGTAAGTATTTATTGTGATAGAAAGGTAATGATTTGTTCAGTGGGAGGAGTTAAAGTAACAGCGAATTTTGATGAAATTGGAAAACCTATGAGAGTGATACAAATTTGAGAATAATTACATTGTGAATGTGTTTAGGTTGAGTGACGAAGCTGAGCTTTATTATGATAGAAATTTGAACATGTTGTATTAATTTAATGACAAACTGAGAGAAATAGTCGAAAGAGTTCAGGAATGTCAACCTAAGAGAAAGGGTAGTTGTACAATATTTTGGTAAATAAAAAAGAAGAGTTCCCAGATAAACCTGTTCTGGTACGTGACATTTAATATAAAATTGAAACACAATCACATGAACACTTTTCAGATAATCCTGCTGTGTCAGGGGACTTCGAATGTAAAACTGAACGGGTACCACATGAATCAGTCCATCAAATACCGTCAGCTAGGAAAAGAAGCTGTACAAAAGGAAACAAGCCGTATGGAAGAATGGGGAATTACAGAAAGATCTAGAAGTCTGTCAGTACAGAATCCTCTCTTTTCGATCAGTAAAATTGGTGGAGGAGTGTACCTGTTATAGACACTCGCGATCATAATAAAGTAGTACTGCAAGAAACTGATCCACCGGAATGTTGAGACGACGGGCTTCAAAAATTCCATGGTGTGAAATACAAGACGAGTCTCAATGTTACGACGGGATACTAGAAGATTTCACTCGAATTAGATACAAGAAAACTGGCGGCATTTCTTTTCATAGGAAATTGTTATTCTCCTTGGATTAAACATGCCTGAGGCAGTTTTTATCCAAGCTTTGGATGATGTGTTAGGAAAATAGCTACATTGCAGAATAACTGTCTATGTAAAATAATGATTAAGGGATAGCTTGAGATCTGCGAAGGTAGAAGCAATCACAGAGAGCAAACAACCAAAGACGAAAAAACTAAAGTCAGTTTTTGGTCTCTGTAATTTCTTTCGCAAATATGTAAATAGGCAGGCTTCTAATGATCCAGTTTCGTAGCTTATTGAAGAAAATAATGTGTGTGTTGCTTTCGACAGGTTAAAACAAAATTCTGTGGACTACAATATAAGGAAGTAGACAGTGTGGGATGTGGATGTTCAGGTAGGCCCACGAAGTGTATACAGATAGCCGCTGTGGTTAAGGCAACCACTTGAATAAGCGGGAAATTCGGGCTAGAGTTTCGGTCAGGCACAAATTCGGATATGGATAGTGGATTTGGACTCGTACATAATACAGCTAATGTCAAAGGCTTCGGTCTCAAATGGTTCAAATGGCTCTGAGTACTATGGGACTTAACATCTGAGGTCATCAGTCCCCTAGAACTTAGAACTACTTAAACCTATCTAACCTAAGGGCATCACACACATCCATGACCGAGGCAGGATTAGAACCTGCGACCGTAGCGGTCGCGCGTTTCCAGACCGAAGCGCCTAGAACCTCTCGGTCGCAGCGGCCGGCGACTTCGTATTCAGCAATCATCAACAGCGCTTGTTCTCTCAGGTGCACATGTTAGTATGTATATTTGTATTCGATCTTAAGGAACATCTCCTTTTCTGAAACACTTTTCTTGCTATTATTTCACACTTTCTGAAATACTTTTCTTGCTGTTACGATCCTACATGTTATATCCTTTGTATTTCGATCGTCGTCCGTCATTTTACTGCCTAAATAGCTGAACTCATCTGCAACTTCTAGTACCTCATTTCTTAATACTGAACGGTGTGGATAATGGACTCGTATTTGAGAGGACGACAGTTCAAGTTCGCGTCAGGTCACCCAAATGTATGTTTTCCGTGTTTTCCCTAAACCGCTCAAGGCACATTCCGGAGTGTTCCTTTGAAACGGCACCGCCAATTTCCTTGTCCACCCTTGAAACAACCTGAGCTTGTGTTTCGTCTCTAATGATCACGTTGTGCATGGGAAGTTAAACCATAATCTTCCCCCTTCCTTTCTTTCGTACCCTAATCTAATTCCCTCAGCATCACCTCATTTAAGACGCCTACATTCCGTTATTCTTGTTTTACTTTTACTAATGTTCATCGTATAACCTCATTTCAAGACCCTATCCATTCCGTTCAACTACTTTTCCAAGACTTTTGCCGTCTCTGACAAATTAAAATATAATCGGAAAACGTCATCGTTTTTATTTCTTCTTCCTGAACTTTACTTTCGATTTCAAATTTCTCCTTGGTCTTTCTTGCTGCTTGCTCGATGTACAGCGTGATAAACTACAACCCTATCTCACTCCTGTCACAGATATTGTTCCCTTTCATATTCCTCGGCTCTTACAGCTGCAGTCTACTTCCTGTATAAGTTGTAGATAACCTTTCGCTCCATGTATTTTGTCCCTGCTATAGTCATAATTTCAAAGAGTATATTCTGCTGAACGATGTCAAATACGGTCTCTAAATTTACAAATGCTGTAAATGTAGATTTGTCTTTGTTTAATCTGTATTCTAAAATAACTCATAAGCCTAGGGTTACCTCTCTTATTCCAGCATTTTTCCTGAGCCAAAACTGATCTTCCCCGAGTTCAGCTACTAATAGATTTTCCATTTTTCTGTAATTAATTCATGTCAATATTTTGTAAACATGACTTGTTAAACTGATGATTCTGTTATAATCACACTCGACAGAACATGCCTGGAAGTTTTCCTGTGTCTCATATGTTTTGTGTACCAGGTGAAAGTTTTGTCATGGCTGGTTCTCCAAACGATCAGAATATTTCTGAGTAATGTCTTCTTCTCCAGTTGCCTTATTTAGTGGTAGACTTCAGACATCGGACCAATAAATATATATTGCTCTTTTACCTCATATTTTTGTTAATATCAGTCGAAAGCTTTGCCATGTCTTTCCAAAATGTGCAGAAGTTCTACAAAGGCAGTAAAATCAGATAGCAGCACCAACAATAAAATTTTCAACAAGAGGAGATTGGGTAGACTAATTATCCTGCTGATAGAGGGAACTGATTAGTAGGTGCTTTTAGGGGTACAGAGGCCTATTGTTCCGCTTCAATAGTAAGGTTGGTGGAACCCAGATCAAAGAGCGTTTATTTTCAAAACAAGATCGAGAGCCGACTAAGATTATAGTAATTAAGATTTAACGAAATTTGAGTTACAGTATTCTGACTCCAGAAATAAAACAAAAAATAAACAGACAAAATAGAGAATTGGAGTGCCTATTTGATGGCACTGATTTATTTCACATTTTTAGATTACGTTAGAGATGACACAGTTAATGTTTTTCGGTATACATACAGTTATTCACAGTTCCAAAAAATTACCATGTATGGAAAGAAGCCAAACTGGCAACCTCTTTAACACTGCAAAGCGCCATCAGAAGTTTATGCAGCAAATTTTCTGCTTCAACCCTCTGATCTTAAATCACTCGAGAAAGTTGTTTACGGGTGATAGTTAAGCCGTTTTCGTATCTGATTCATATTTTACCACTCTGTTTCGGCCACCGTGGATGCCTCCACCCGGAAACGAAAAGGCTTACTGGCGAGAACGAAAGCAGATTGTCGGCGTGATAGGAGTTTAAGGGCCAATTTCGCGTGACAGAGCAACGAGCATCTCCCCTCTCCAGCCTATCCCCCTGCCCCCTCCACCGGCATCCCATGATGCACGGCATAATTTATTCCGCCTGTCGCTGCCAGCTAGTGTTCACCCTTCAGGCCTGGTCGTCTCACGCACCCACAGGAGTGGAAGACGTGCTCCCACTGTGTTCGCTATTTACATCATGTCAGTAGGCCGGCAGTTGTAGCCCCCACACGTGCCTCTCTTGCCATATCATTTAAGCTATATTATGTCATGACTGCAGCTGCAATATCTGCTTTATTTATAGCGTACAGCATTTTACCGTACATCTCCAGTTACAGACATTTTTCAAATTTTATCACCATGTATAGTACCTGTTCCGGGCCATGCTTTGGCTCAGTCTAGTTAAATGGAAAGAAATGTGAAAGCACAAGTCTCTAACATGTATGGGAATTAGATGTATGTCTTAATTTCGCCCTTTCCCCTGGCTTTGTCGATCACCTCATCGAACTTTTTCTGTCCATGTTCTTGTGCTTCTTTTGTCTCCATCTCCTTCTACCCCCCTCTCTCTGTCCATAACCTCCTTCCTCCTTCCTATATAAATTTTTTCCTCCTCCCTTTCTCTCCAGTTCCTCCCGTCTCCTCTTTTTCCATTTCGTCCTTTCCGCTTTCTATATCCATTTTCTTCGATCCCTCTGTCCATTTTCTATTCGTCCCTTTGATACTGAGTCTTGTTTACTGTTACTGCAAATTCAGGTTTTAGTACTACTCTAATCAAACGCTGATAAGCCATAAATTTCGCTCATGTCATTTTTCTATATATATTTGAAGTAATTGGTAAAGTATTTTTTTGAAATATTAGGTAACAATGGCGCCCTTTTACATATTACACTTGTATTTATACATTACATACACTAAAATATATAGCCTATGTCCGTCTGAAACATTTATCAGAGTGTTGTGTAAATATTTGAAGTAAATCGGTAAGGAACTTTTCGAAATTATTGATAATAACGTTTTCCTCTCATGCATTACATATTAATGTGTAAATTTTGCTAAAAATAGGCATATAAAAACACATGCGTATGTGAATGCGACATTGTGTCGTACTTTTGCAGCATTAGGTGAAGCATTTTCGGAGATTTAAGATTTTTACGTTTTTATTTATATAGATATAAATGTTCGTTTGATCAGAATCGTAAATCTCCGAATGTTCTTTTCCGATTGCTTTGAAATTCTGACACAACGTTGCATTCGAATGATCGCGTGTTTTAATCTGCCTACTTTAGCGCCGTATGGTACATACACTGATATGACAGATGTCGTGGGGTAGCGATGTCGACAATACCACCTAAACAGTGAAAGGCGGCTACACTGAATCACAGCGCCAGAGATTGCTCCAAAGATTATTATTCCGCCGCCTCCACTAGTGCAATTGTAGTTCAGAGGATGTCGAGTGCTATTGTTGTTCTGTTGGGCGAGAGAGTAGATGCTGTTCGTTTGGTGTAATGTATAGATGGAAGAAGTTGCAATTGTCAGAGTGTATTTCAGATAGGAGATCGGCTTTTGATTTATGATGCTCGTGTAATGGAAAATTTTCGTCAATATATAATGAGGTAAAAAGTTATTACAGTTTTCTTTAATGACAATGCCTCTTGCTCACAGGTACAGTCAACAAGGCATCTGGCTCGTGCTAATTTATTAGACATGTAAGTCTGGTTTCTATGTGCAATTATAGTATTTCTGGTTTTTCAATTAGTTCATTGTAAATGGTGTTTAAAATATTTTGTCGTATTGAGGAAGAACCGAGCCAGATACATGTACGTTGAGTCACACTACCACACACAGAAGTTACACTTGTGCTTTGTTGTTTCGTAGCTTTTATAGTTGCAGGGGACTTAATTAATCAATTGTGTTAATGGAAATTACTTGTCATTCTTTATTTTTATTTTTTGCAGTCAGATTGCGTGCTAATAATAGTCAGGGCCAACCGGTTACGAGACTTCGTAACCGGTCACACAGCTACTAAAATTATTGCATTTATTCATCAATATCAGTCTTTTCTTTTTAATTAAGCCCCCATGCAGCAGTAAAAGGAGAGCCAACAAACTGTCTAGAATACCTGATACGTTTCATAAGACCACGAAATTTGCATTGTTGCCTTACAGTGATATTACGAATCGGAAGAAAAATTGAATAAAGGGAAATACTCTTATCTTATACTACGGCAGATACTCGTAATTGTCTCGGTATATACGAAAGAGGAATGTTATTTACTTGGTATTTATTTGTCAGTCTCCTGTCCGACTTACCGCTTTTGCGTTGTTTTTGGTGCTGAAAAAACAATGACAACATCGTTTTGGAAAGACTTTATTGAAAGACTTCATGGGAAAACTTCAAATATACCCACGGTTCACATACGTCTGATAATTTCTGTAGACTGATTCAAGAAAAAACTGCCGAACAAGAAGGACTACGCGGCACTGTCATTCCTAAAACAGTAACGTCCAAGTTGATGATCATTCGTAAGGCATGTTGTCGTAATAGCAATGACAACCCTTAGCAACAACGCCTTTAAGTTGTTGTAAGTGATCCCGTTTGACTTTCTTTATTTTCAGTCTTTCTTTGTATACTTTCAGGAAGCAAACTTTTCCAGAAATTTTTCTCGGACGTGTTGGTATTTCTTGCCACACTTCGTTGAAAGTGCACTTGTAATAATCTGGACGGTTATGAATCGCCTTCAGATCCGTTTTCTCATTCTTTGTAGCTTTTCTAGGTTTAATTGAGTCATACAGCCACACACTTTTCCCCGCATAGTTAGTGGAAAAAGTAGTAATCTGGGCAATGGACTTCGCTTGATTAGGAAGTGTAACTTAATTTTCTTTGAGCTTGCATTCTATGGAACTATGGACTGAGTCACATTCCATCTGAGTAGGACCTTTCTCAAAAACTCGATACTCCTGAATCAATCGCTAATCTTAAAAGAGCGTTTGATAATATCACGTTTCTGTTCTGATATGTGCAGCCATCAGAATATAAAATGACTGGACAGGATTTTGCTTAATCGTTTCGGATAGTGTGTCCACAATACGCGAGGCAAAACTTGATGCAACCAATTCACCTTGCTTTTCATCGAACCAGTAACACACAGCATCATGACTTTCTAAATTATACATTGTAAAGTTACTGTAGGCAGTTCGGTTTTATAATAAACTGAACTTGCCTGTAAAAGTGGTGCTACTTTCACAGCCTGTAAGTCCGTGGAGTAATCTGTGCAGAGCTTCCGCTGGGCATTTTCCTTATCTAGATCTTGTTTCAACCTCGCCAGTTCTCTCCGCTGTATGTGCTGCTTCCACATGTCAAATTTCCGAGTCTGTAACTACAATACAAGTCGCACTGGTCTTTCTTGGAGAAAATGAGCTAAATTTACCCTCTTCGAAAATCAAGTTAAAGGTGGCCCAAATTAATGGTGAAACCTGTTCCTTACTACATCTTCAGCTGTAGAGTCCGTACAACTGTTGTTTGCTTTGTACAATAGGCTCAATATACAGCTTTGAGGAAGACTTCCTGCAGTAATGTGCTGCCAGTTTCTGAAGACAGTACAGGAATTCTTCTACGACGTTTTTCTCATCTTTCTTCTTCGTTTGTTTTATTCGGGAACGTGACGATTCTGATCAGGACTCACCCCATGTGTGAAATTATTTAGTCAATATCTCACTGTCGATTCTTTATGCCAAGAGTACAGAGAAACATTTTCTTTGCATACTTGATGTTTTCCCGTATCATCATTTCTCAGATAATAAACCAGCTTGCCTTTTCTCATGGAATCACCAATGATCTTCCCTGGACGTTTGGTTGGAATTATCCCCACAAGAACGATTACATAATTCTTCGTCTGATCCCATGACTTCGTTTCTCAGAAAGTGTTACAAATTGCCCGTCCGTTACCAGGTTCAGAATATATCGAAGATTTCTGACACATCTTTGAAGTCGAACCTAATTTTCGTACCTCTCTTGCACTGTTACGAGTAACTTTGCCACTTAGAATTATTTGTATCCAATATACGATCGTACGCACATTCTCAGAGCTTTTTTGGCGTTTTTCATCCACTCTTCATGGTAGGCTTAGATTTCCTATTCCTGTCACCGGTTAAGTCATCACAAAATCCTTGGCCTCCACTTTCAACATACTTACTTCCTTCAACTTCCTATAAGTTATCTAAATTGCCCGCTAAAAAGATCAGCACCATCGTGTAGCAGTAAATGCGAAGAAGTGCTGTCACCTCCACTGGCAATGCGGCGGAGCGGTTCCTTTCGTCCATTATCGGCACCTACCAGTAAACTCGTTGCAGCAGATCGCCGGTAGGAAAGCCGAGTAGAAACCTACCGTACTGCAACTAGCACCAGGCTGCATACAAGGTAACTACTCCAAGAATCGGGAAAAGATCATAATTTTGAATGAAAGGAGGAAATACTGGCAAAACTTCGATATATTCTGAACCTTGATCATGTACACCTTCACTGCCAAGCCAGTGCTAATCTTAACACAGTCATGTACAAACCATTTCATTCACGTTAGCAGGTTTATGGTTACGTATTTCCCGAAATCTGAACGGCTACTAAGCACGGATTGTTCTTAAATGAAAATGCTCCCCATGCTATTAAGTTTATGGTGTCTAATGCACTCAAGCTTTTAGTCACTCATCTGCTGAATATGCCACGCGGAATTACTGTTTTTTCTCATACACAAAATTACTTAAAAAATCCGTACTTTCTAAAACGCACACTTGAATAAATATGCCTTCACTCTAAAACACTTTTGGAGCACGTAGCACAACTAAACCGGCAAACTATAACTTCCTTCGGAGCTCATACTACACACGACTGTACCATTGTAAGGCCGGGCTCCGACCCTTTAGACTGCTCTGAGCGTTCTCTACCTCCAGGAGAAAAGACGCGCGAAGAATACTCCATTCTGATTGGTCAGGTTTCTTTAAGGCCGATGGAAAAAACATTCTCCCTCTTTAGACCGCGTTTTTCATGACTAACCAATCAACAACCAACACACTTTCGAACTGTACCTTTTCCCGAAATAAATATTTAATGTTGTGATATTTTGTTTATACTTTACGTTATTAACTATTTTCATTTGAATTCTGATTAGATTTCCTTTTACCAGAAACTTACCTAACATATTATGATGCAAATTCCCCTTCGTCTGCATTCACACTGTCTTAAAAGTTTCTCACGCTAGTACGTACAGCATTTGTTAGTCGAACAATGATCCATATATTTACTTTTCACCCCATTAACGCATCATTCACACTACTAAAAGCATATACAAAACGGTACAAACATACATAAACAAAAAAGCCTACAAGAAATAAGCAGAACAATTCACAAAAACATTCTATTGACCTGTTTCTTGAATGTCTCTGTGCACTACTGGACTCTGGTGGATGAAAATTAGAACCACGTACTCAACTGAACCCCCTTCAGACCATCTGTCATTGTGCACGCAGGACTCATTCTCCCAATACACAGGCTCTAGACAAGAACGATATACGGCGCCACGCCTCAGCAAGTTCATTTTGAGCATTCTTGGATGCAGTGAGCGACGTTTCTAGAAAGGAAATGTTTGAAAAATTAACTTGAGAAAACCAAAGTTGAATTTCAAATTCATGTCTTTACGATAACGACGATTACATTATAATTAATAATACTAATAGTCACAATCAAAATTACCGGTGGCATTAGAAGGTACAGGAAAAGTGACTGAGAACCCCTCATACCAAACTTATTCTTCTCCTGTGCATGTAACTTCACTGTTGCTACTATTCTTGCGTGTTATTCGTTCTGTATTTAAACGAGAACATATAATCATGTTGGCATTCCAGACATACTTAGCTGAAAGGAAAAAAGCACACAATAACAGAAGTGTGGCGTTACAATAAAGCAGCTGTGGTACTTCTAAATTTTAGATACAGTATTTAGCGGACTGCTGTTAATGCGAGATAAATGAAAGACAATCTTCTGGCCACTATCAATCACTTTCAAGAAGATTCTCCGCTTTCATAGCCTAAATTCAGCCAAGAAACAATTTCTTCCTCAGTAACGATATCATCTTATAAAACGTTGTCCATTTTCATGAACTGCAGATAGAACCAAGGAACCATTTTTGAACACTGAGAGATACGTAGTAAATATAACAATGTACTGTGGCTGTGTGCTTTTGAGTTTACGTAGTATTGTTTACCACATCCAAAACCATCTAATAACGCAGTATACCGTTCTTTTGCACTTAAGCGGTATTTCCATACATTTTTTCGCTGTGTCATATAAGTGGTATCGCTTTAGATCACTTTATATGCGGATAATTAAAAAAAATCGGCATTTTGGCGGTAAGAGAAAATGCGCTGAGAGTCAAAGATGTCAACTGACTGAAAACCGCAAAATCGATGATCAGTCAATTGCACGGTATTGTTTGTTCATCGACGATATACAGAATGGGGTGGCATCGCGTACAAAGGCAGTGCATCGGTGGATCATTTGTGGTCAGCTGATACATGTAAAAAGGTTTTGCGATGTGATAACGGCGACAAAATGGAATTAACCGACTTCGAACGCGAAATGATAGTTGTGGATAGCCGCATTGGACATTCCATTTCGAAAATTGTCAGAGAATTCAATATTCTGAGACACACTCTCACCAAGGAAAACGCAGTGGCCTATGGCCTTCGCTTCCCAAACGAGAGCAGCGGCGTTTGCGTACAGTTGACTGTGCTAACAGATAAGCAACACTGCAGAGATCAATGTGTGGCATACGACGAACATACCTCTTAGGACAGAGCAGCGAAATATGATGTTATTGGGCTATGGCACAAACGTCCGACGGGAGTGCCTTGGCTAGCAGGTCGAGATCGCCTGCAGCGCTACTCCTGGGCCGGTGGCCACGTAGGTTGGACCCTAGAAGACTGTGCTCCGCTATTATTAGTCTTAGTCGTACGAAAGAGGAAATTTTATTAAAAGTCAATGAAGGCGATGTTGGACGATGGAATCTGGGACCGCTGGCAGAGTGTTGAAACAGTCGGCAGCTAGTAGGCCAGGAAATGCAAACATGGCACTCGTGAGCGTAGTGCTGCGACGGCGCTATTGCGCGCACGAATTGCTTTGTGTGAAGCAACAACGAGGCAACAAACAACAGCGTTGCTTGAAGTTATTGCGAAATGAGGCGAGGAACTAGGCCAGAGCCAAGTCGAGACTTGTAGATGGCTGACGTTTGGGACTTTATCTCTGCCATAGTTTCTGTCTCTCTCTGACACTACGTCAGAGGCGAGAGGAAAGGCAGTTTAAATAGTGCGGTACTTTTACCTTGGGACGGAAGGTGTGCTAGGCCAGTCGAGAGTCGGGACGGACCTGTGCTGGTCCACGCTTATGGGAGCCAGTCTGGCAGCAATGTTGTAAATCTTCTATGTAAATCTTACTTTATTTCTATGTACTTTTTCGGGACGTACACTACTGGCCATTAAAATTGCTACACCACGAAGATGACGTGCTGCAGACACGAAATTTAACCGACAGGAAGATGATGCTGTGATATGCAAATGATTAGCTTTTCAGAGCATTCACATAAGGTTGGCGCCGGTGACGACACCTACAACGTGTTGACATGAGGAAAGTTTCCAACCGATTTCTCATACGCAAGCAGCAGCTGACGGGCGTTGCCTGGTGAAACGTTGTTGTGATGCCTCGTGTAAGGAGGAAAAATGGGTACCATCACCTTTACGACTTTGATAAAGGGCGGATAGTAGCCTATTGCGATTGCGGTATATCGTATCGCGACATTGCTGCTCACGTTGGTCGAGATCCAGTGACTGTTAGGAGAATATGGAATCAGTGAGTTCAGGAGGCTAATACGGAAAGCCGTGCTGGATCCAAACGGCCTCGTATCACTAGCAGTCGAGATGACAGGCATCTTATCGGCATGGCTGTAACGGATCGTGCAGCCACGTCTCGATCCCTGAGTCAACAGATGGGGACGTTCGCAAAACAACAACCATCTGCACAAACAGTTCGACGACGTTTGCATCAGCATGCACCATCAGCTCGGAGACCATGGCTGCAGTTACCCTTGACGCTGCATCACAGACAGGAGCGCCTGCGATGTTGTACTCAACGACGAACCTGCTTGCACGAATGGCAAAACGTAATTTTTTCGGGTGAATCTAGGTTCTGTTTACAGCATCATGATGGTCGCATCCGTGTTTGGCGACATCGCGGTGAACGCACATTGGAAGCGTGTGCTCGTCATCGCCATACTGGCGTATCACTCGGCGTGATGGTATGGGGTGCCATCGGTTATACGTCTCGGTCACCTTTTGTTCTCATTGACGGCACTTTGAACAGTGGACGCTACATTTCAGATGTGTTACAACCCGTGGCCCTACCCTTCATTCGATCCCTGCGAAACCCTACATTTCAGCAGGATAATGCTCGACCGCATGTTGCAGGTCCTCTACGGGCCTTTCTGGATACAGAAAATGTCGGGCTGCTGCCCTGGCCAACACATTCTCAGATCACTCACCAATTGAAAACGTGTGGTCAATGGTGGCCGAGCAACTGGTTCGTCACAATACGCCAGTCACTACTCTTGATGAACTGTGGTATCGTGTTGAAGCTGCATGGGCAGCTGTACCTGTACACGCCATCCAAGCTCTGTTCGACTCAATGCCCAGGCGGATCAAGGCTGTTATTACTGCCAGAGGTGGTTGTTATGGGTACTGATTTCTCAGGATCTATGCGCCGAAATTGGGTGAAAATGTAATCACATGTCAGTTCTAGTATAATATATTTGTCCAATGAATACCCGTTTATCATCTGCATTTCTTGTTGGTGTATTAATTTTAATGGCCAGTAGTGTATTCCACCTCCGGGTACGCAACCTTGGGGCGAGACTGAATGCCAGCCAGGTACTTGGAGACCGCACGGTCAGCCTGATGGAGGGCAGTGGCAGCGGTCTGCAGCATCCAGGACGGGCCACATTCTCTTCCCACCTGGTGCCCGGTCCGGGCGAGGCGTACGCTACGGGAGGTGCGCCAGATACAGCAGCGGGGGTTGGCATCTGGCAAGCACCACTAGCGGAAAGTTGCGGCACAGCGTCCTGGAGGGTGTGGGTTCGAGTCCGTTCCGGTGACTTCCAACTTCGTCCCATGGTCGGACAGAGCATGCCAAACAGGGCGGAGGGCGACGAGGACCAGGGACAGTAGCAGTCTCCGAAATAGCGGGCAGCGGCGCGGCGCCAGCCGCTACGCCTCGGCAGGCGAGGGCGACCGGGCGAGCGCGGCAGCATCGGTGTGGGCATACCAGGAGCTGCTGGGCCGGCTAGACTCACGGCACAGCGTGCGGGCGGCCACTAACACTACGATGCACTCATCGAAGCAGTGTACATTATGAGAATAAAGTAATTCCACCAAATACCGCAGTATCACTCTGGATTTCCCCTTGATGCTCTTGAACTTGCTCGACCTCGTGACGAAAGAAGGCGGTGGGTCCCGGCTTCAGCTCGGCCACCTGGTGTCCCGGGTTCGACCATACTGACCACCCTGCAACAACTTGAATATCGTGACCTGGTCAGATGAGTCCCGATTTCAGTTGAAAAGAGCTGATGTTAGGGTTTGCGTGAGTTGCAGAACTCATGAAGCCATGGAGACAAGTTGTCAACAAGACGCTGTGCAATCTGGTTACGGCTCTAAAATGGTGTGAGCTGTGTTTATTTGAAATGGACTGGATCTTCCAAGCCAGCTGGGCCACCATTAAAAGGAAATAGTTACATTCGGCTACTTGGAGATCATCTGCAGCCACTCATGAAATTCGTGTTCTGAAACGACGATGAATTTTTTATGGGTGATAATGCGTCATGTCACTGGGCCACAATTGTTCGCGGCTGGTTCGAAGAACATTCTGGACAGTTTGAGCGAAGATTCGGTGAAACATATTCCCATGAATGAATTGCATTGATCATTAATGAGACATAATCGAAAGCTCATTTCGTGCACTAAATCATGCATTGAAAACACTTTCGCAATTATGGACGGCTATACAGGCAGCCCGGCACAGTATTTCTGTAAGGGACTTCCAGCTACTTGTTGAGTTCATGTCACGTCGACTTGCTGCACTGCGCTGGGCAGGAGGATGTCTGACACGTATTATGAAGTATCCAATGATCTTTGTCACTTCAGTGTAAATACACTTATTACGTTTTATATCATACGGCGTTCCGGTAGGCATATAAAAACACGCGCATATTTCATTGCAACAATGTGTTAAAATTTCAAAAGAATCGGCGAAGAACGTTAGGAAATATACGATTTTGAACAAACGATCATTTACATTTTTGTTTATACAGATTCGCAGTTGCGTTTTTCACTGTTGGAGAGTAAGTATAAAAGAAGATATAAGTCGACTGATGTCACAATAGAGGAAAATACATTTTTAACTTCTAGACCTTGTGTGATAAGCAATTTAAAGTTGTGAAACTGTCCAGCTGCCAAATCATCCTCTCGCAGATGGATTAATTGGGCTAGGTAGTGATAGGGCCAGCATAATACACTGCTGGCCGTTGGCTTTCCATATCTAGGAATAGGTGTTTCTCATCAAATAGTTCAACAATTGGCGTCACGAGACAACAGCGAGTCCTCTTCACGTCCTCCCACCATGGAGAAAACCCTGAAACTACTGGGCATAGAACCCGACTCTTCTCAATGGCAGTCCGACATGTTGATCACTCAGGTACGGAAGCGGCGTGCTAAAGGTCGTAGTGAGGTAAGGTACACCATAATACAATGAGCACCAAAGAAACTGGTATAGGCATGCGTATTCAAATACAGAAATATGTAAACTGGCAGAATATGACGCTACGGTCGACAACGTCTTTATAAGACAACAAGTGTCTCACCCAGTTGTTACATCGGTTACGGCTGCTACGATGGCAGTTTATCAAGATTCAAGTGAGTTTGATTGTGTTGTTATAGTCGGCCCACGAGCGATGGGAAACAGCATCTCCGAAGTAACGATGAAGCGGGGATTTTCCCGTACGACCATTTTACGAGTGTATCGTGAATATCAAGGATCCGGTAAAACATCAAATCTTCGACATAGCTGCGGCATGAAAAAGTTCCCGCAAGAACGGGACCAATCATGACCGAAGGGAATCATTCAACGTGACAGAAGTGCAACCCTTCGGCAGATTGCTGCAGATTCCAGTGCTGAGCTGTCAACAAGTGTCAGCGAGCGAAACATCATGATCTGCGGTTTCGGAGCCGGAGGCCAACTCGTGTACCCTCGTTGACTGCATAACACATAGCTCTACGCCTCGCCTATGCCCGTCGACACCGACATTCGATTGTTAATGACTGGAAACATATCGGCTGGTCGGACGAGTCTCGTTTCAAATTCTATCGAGTGGATGGGCGTTTACGGGTATAGAGACAGCCCCATGATTCGATGGACCCTGCATGTCAGCAGGTGACTGTTCAAGGTGGTGGAGGCTCTGTAATGGTGTGGGCCTTTGCAGTTGGAGTGAAATAGGACCCCTGATATGTCTACATACTACTACGACAGGTGACACGTACCTAAGCCTTTTGTCTGATCACCGTTATCCATTCATGTCCATTGTGCATTCCGACGGACTGGAGCAATTACAGCAGGACAATGCGACACTCCACATGTCCAGAATTGCTACAGAGTGGTCACAGGAAAACTCTTCTGGGTTTACACACTTCCGCTGGCCACCAAACTCCCCAGACAAGAACTTACTGAGCACATCTGGGATGCGTTGCAACGTGCTGTTCAGGAGAGATCTCCACCCCCTCGTACTCTTACTGATTTGTGGCCTGCCCTGCACGATTCATGGTGTCAGTTCCCTCCAGCACTACTTCAGACACTAGTGGAGTCCATGCCACGTCGTGTTACGGCACTTCTGCGTGCTCGCGGGGGCCCTACACTATGTTAGGTAGGTGTGCTAGTTTCTTTGGCTCATCAATGTAAAATGATACTAAATTCTAAAATGCAATGGACCATCATTGTAACTTGAACTATTTCAATGGGACGTGATCTGGATCATTTTCTTCCTCAAGGGATCCTTTCCCTCCTCAATAGTGTAAAAACGTAGAAAACTCACAGGGATTTGACGTTTTCCTTTGATAATAACTGGTAGAAGAAGTTAAGTCAAGGAACTGTTGAGACATTAAGCTTCCTAAGCAACAAACTGCATTTACCTGTTATCATCTGGTGATTTGCCAGACGCTTCAGGCTCATTTGTATGTGTACTAGTTGATTTTTGTAATGCCGTATTGTTCTGCTGTAAACAGAAATCCATATAGAATTTCACTTGGTGAGCACCGAAATAAAACGGGACATAAATGGCATCAGTTGCCAGTTATGAACTTGTTCAGGGAGTCTGGATGAGCGCTTATTTTTATTTTATTTTATTCAGTTTACTTTACTTTCTGCTTCGGATATCCCTGCATTTAATAATGTGTCCAAAAATTCAAGTGTAGTGAAGGTGATTACGTATCAATTGTTCTCAGTTTTGAGGTATGATCATGAGGCACTAAATTAAAACGTGTCGCATTATTTCTGGACCCTGTATTCACTCGACATTCCACAGGAGGTTGCGTGGCGAAAGAACTGTGCACTACCTTTGTCGCCTGATTGCAGCCTGCAGGCTCTAGAGTGCTAAACTCGTCTCCAAATATCTTCATCCTGTGCTTCATCCTCCAGCCTAGATTTGTTGGACAATGAAGGTTAGTCAGCTAGTCATCTCATGACTTTCTTTACCTTGCCCATTATAGTTGATCTCCTCACAATGATACCAAATAAAGTTTATACCAGGCTTCATTTTTAATATCAGAAATTAAATACGTTGCGAACCACTTAGGAAGGTCACTGCACTAAGGAAACGAGTTCGTTGCACGGGCTTACAATGCAGCACTGAGGGTACAAGTTTGCGTGAATCAGGGGAACTGGTGAAGAGCGTCGCTCTGCCACAACAAAATTCCACGCAGTGAAATACTTCTGAGGATAATGAAATTACTGAAATATTCACGGAGTGCTCGTTTACCTATATCTATTGATTTTGCTTAGCAGAGATATGGTATCGGGGTTGCTGTCTGATTTTGAACTAAGGATATGTGACAATAATGCCATATTGCCTGAAATCGCTAGTGCCGTTCCCTAGCATTATTTTGGTATTTTGTGCAGAACGTTTAGTGGCTCCAAGAAAATGTGTTCTCTTTAGTAGAGCAGAATCAGCTTCAAGTTTCAATTAAGCTTTGTAGTTTTGAATTTCGTTTTCATGTTTGTCGAGAACTTCTTGTGGCTGCAAGTATACGTGTTCTCTGTACTGCAGTAGAAGAAGATTCAAGTTTTAATCAAGCGTTGTAGTTTCGCATTTCTTGTGCATCGGGCGGGGGAGTGCTGTATGTTTTGTAGCCACACTTCATTAATTTTGAGTTGTCTGTTGTTGGAGAGTACATTTTCATAATCTTTTTTATTCAATGTGAGATTGTAGCTTGCTTATGGAAGGGAAATTTCTTTGAAATGAGGGTTTTGGAATTTGTGTTTCTTGTGTTTAATTTGGGGGGTGGGGGGTTATAGATGTCTGTGTTTGAGCTATATAGGTCTCGTGAAAATTGCGATAATTATTGTTATAGTGTTATGGGGGTGAAGAAGAGGTGTGTACGTTTTGAGGTAAAATTTACGGTACTATTTATTATTTATCTGTGAGAGGCGGTGGGGGTGGGGTGTCAAGTATGACTGTCTTTCTTTCAGCTATAAGAGTCAATGTGAAATGAGACACTTAAAGTAGCAAAGGAGTTTTGCTATTTAGGGAGTAAAATAACTGATGATGGTCGAAGTAGAGAGGATATAAAATGTAGACTGGCAATGGCAAGGAAATCGTTTCTGAAGAAGAGAAATTTGTTAACATCGAGTATAGATTTAAGTGTCAGGAAGTCGTTTCTGAAAGTATTTGTATGGAGTGTAGCCATGTATGGAAGTGAAACATGGACGATAACCAGTTTGGACAAGAAGGGAATAGAAGCTTTCGAAATGTGGTGCTACAGAAGAATGCTGAAGATAAGGTGGGTAGATCACGTAACTAATGAGGAGGTATTGAATAGGATTGGGGAGAAGAGAAGTTTGTGGCACAACTTGACTAGAAGAAGGGATCGGTTGGTAGGACATGTTTTGAGGCATCAAGGGATCACAAATTTAGCATTGGAGGGCAGCGTGGAGGGTAAAAATCGTAGAGGGAGACCAAGAGATCAATACACTAAGCAGATTCAGAAGGATGTAGGTTGCAGTAGGTACTGGGAGATGAAGAAGTTTGCACAGGATAGAGTAGCATGGAGAGCTGCATCAAACCAATCTCAGGACTGAAGACCACAACAACAACAACAACATAATAGTCAAGTGAAATATTCGACTCCAATTGTATTTTTCTTGCATTCGTTCGTCTGGTTTATTATGGAGGATTTCGTGTGCGGTATTTTTCGATTTTGTGGTTGTTTGGAATGACGTCTTACAGTAGCGTGTATTTAGTTTGTCACTACCAAAAACCACCAAATTCTAGTGGTTGTCCCGCTTGTTTCTTTTCATTAGATGACTGAAATATTTCGCCTGTTTCTCATGTCTGTTTGCGATCGTAAATCCTATCTTGTGGTCACCGTCTTGAGGCATGTAAGCGGCCCGTTATTAATTTGTGCATGTGGCTGTTGTAATAAGGGGTGTATACTATGATGTTTGCTTCAAATATGAAGTCATGGGTTAGAGCAATCGGGTGAAATCGGACCGTGCGATAATCCCAGGAAGTGCCTCGCGACACACACATTCCCAGTGCTAGGCTGGAGGCTCAGACACTGTATACTCGTCTGGGTGTCGTTATTGTGAAGGAAACCTACCGCTTGATGTCACGTCCACCTGAAAAACGCTGCCCCCAGGCGCTGTATGTGGAACAGTATGGGCTGTCGTAAGGCAGCTTGGGTAATTCGGCTCACTGTGTCTGCCACTGGATTTTCGAAAATGACAACCTACTAGCGGGATGCCCGTGCCGATGCTGCAACAGAAAATAATTTCAAGAACAAAAAACTACGAGTGGCGATTTTAAACAGCACTGATTTCGTCGTTTATGAATACGAAGCTATTCTTGTGACCAAAGCTAAACTCATAATCAAAACCCCTTCATATAGGATAACATTAGATCTTATAAACAGTGTAAATTAGTTATCCTGTTTCACCAAATTTATCATTTTTGTTCCGTAAAATATCTGGACGAACGCAAACGGCCTTGCCGCAGTGGATACATCGGTTCCAAAAAATGGTTCAAATGGCTCTGAGCACTATGGGACTTAACATCTTGGGTCATCAGTCCCATAGAACTTAGAACTACTTAAACCTAACTAACCTAAGGACATCACACACATCCATGCCCGAGGCAGGATTCGAACCTGCGACCGTAGCAGTCTCGCATTTCCAGACTCAAGCACATAGAACCGCTCGGCCAATTCTCGTGAGATCACCGACGTTAAGCGGTGTCGGGCATGGTCGGCACTTGGGTGGGTGGCCATCCGGGCCGCCATGCCCTGTTGCCATTTTTCTGGGTGCACTCAGCCTCGTGATGCCAATTGAGAATCTACTCGACCGAATAGTAGCGGCTTCGGTCAAGAATACCATCATAACGACCGGGGGAGTGGGGTGCTGACCCCACGCCCCTCCTATTCGCATCCTCCACTGAGGATGACACGGCGGTCGGATTGTCCAGGTAGGACACTCGTGGCCTGAGGACGGAGTGCTTTTAAAATATCAGCACAAAAATCTACATGTGGCACGTGATTAAATACATATGAATAAAAACGGATGAATTATTGCCATAGTGTGAGAACCAATCACTCTTCTGTGGAAAGTGCATTAACAATGTTGGGTCAAACTAATCTTGCCCAGTAATACTTAAAATACCTTGAAAAGCTACGCTCGGAAATCTTAGCCTTGACAATTTCTTTTATTTGTTGACTAAATTCTTGAAAGTATTGGAGAACATCCACCCGACCCACCCGGGCGCTTCTGAGACGTGGAGGTATGTCGGTCCTGGATCGAATCCACCCTGGCACCCAAGCTTCGCCTCAGTTACACGTTTTGATAAAATTGAGAAAACTTTCGCCCATTTTCACAAGAATAACACTACACGCAGTCAACTGGGGACACATATTCATTTTCGGGAAGGTAACGGTGTGGCGAAAGGAAGAGCATCGGCCAGCCTTTAAACTAACCATGCAAACACGTTAACACCCATGCCAACCCTACAGCTATGAGGGAATAAGGCGGAAGAAAAAGAAGAGGCAGGTTGGAGAACACCGTTCTCGCCTCACACCGGCTCAAGTAATACATTCAGCTGGGAATGTGAACAGCTGCAGGGTAAATGCTCCCAGCTGCCAGCGATGTGTCTGTGCGATCACCGGTATGCCCGCGGCGAGATTGCAGAGTCGTGGTTCCGTGATTTCCTGCCCTCTGTGAAGGGACTCGTGACAGAAATAGTTGCCAGCAGCGCAGATCGGTGTTGAATCGAGTTGGCCGTTCAAAAAGAGTTTTACCATCCTGTTTCTTACGTAAAGAGAAGAAATATCTTTACGTATCATTGAAGGGAAGTCCATGGGGTGTTGGGTAGAGCTGTCATGAAGTGTTCCTAATCTTCACATCACGGGATCAATCCAATACAAAATATTATTATTACATTGCTGCCATGAAAGCAACATCACCGTGATAACCGGGTGGAACATACTGAAATTTGCATGTCGTGTTCTAGATCCATGGATACGCAAACGATGGGTATTTCAGCGCAACCTTACAAAGTAGGGAGGAGCAAGACCATCTACAATCAGCATACACTACATGATCAAAAGTATCCGGACAAGCCTATGTAATGTAGAATTAACTAGTGGATGCCTCGGGAGGTGGATTCACCAGTATAAAAGGTGACGGGATGTATTGTTTTGTCAGTTGGGAAGCAGTGACAGCAGAATGGGTCGGTTAAGAGAGATTAGTAACTTCGAACGTGGACGAGTCACTGCATGTCACCTGAGTAACATACGTCAAGGACATGTCAAACTTTCTAAAACTACCCGCATCGATTGTTGGTGATGTAGCTGTGAAGTGTAAACGCGATGTAACAACCACGCTAAACCAAGACCACGCAGATATTATGTACCGACGAACAGGGTGAAAGTTACCTAAATAAGCCAAAATATGTCTGAAGAACTCTGTTTCTGATAGTGAGCTCTGAGCTATAATACTAATCGAAATCTCGTAATGAAACGTGTTCTGTCGTTATGTGAAACCCAATGCTGCAATGTAAAAGTAACTAATTGTCGTAATGAAAAAGGAAGTATTTCATATTGTAAAAGTTAACAATTTGACTGCAAGAATTTTGAACAATATAAACTGCCGGAATAATTAACTCGGACATGAAACCTAGAGTAATAAGATTTGCAAGATTTAATCACAAAAACTGTCTGTGAATAACATAAGTTAGCCATGATTTAATAAATAAAAAAACATCCTAATATTTTGTCCGTAACTCTGACGAAGAAATTGAAGAAATGTATGATGAAATAAAAGAAATTATTCAGATTGTGAAGGGGGACGAAAATTTAATAGTCATGGGTGACTGGAATTCGAGTGTAGGAAAAGGGAGAGAAGGAAACATAGTAGGTGAATATGGATTGGGGCTAAGAAATGAAAGAGGAAGCCGCCTGGTAGAATTTTGCACAGAGCACAACATAATCATAACTAACACTTGGTTTAAGAATCATGAAAGAAGGTTGTATACATGGAAGAACCCTGGAGATACGAAAAGGTATCAGATAGATTATATAATGGTAAGACAGAGATTTAGGAACCAGGTTTTAAATTGTAAGACATTTCCAGGGGCAGATGTGGACTCTGACCACAATCAATCGGTTTTGAACTGTAGATTAAAATTGAAGAAACTGCAAAAAGGTGGGAATTTAAAGAGATGGGACCTGGATAAACTGACTAAACCAGAGGTTGTACAGAGTTTCAGGGAGAGCATAAGGGAACAATTGACAGGAATGGGGGAAAGAAATACAGTAGAAGAAGAATGGGTAGCTTTGAGGGATGAAGTAGCGAAGGCAGTAGAGGATCAAGTAGGTAAAAAGACGAGGGCTAGTAGAAATCCTTGGGTAACAGAAGAAATATTGAATTTAATTGATGAAAGGAGAAAATATAAAAATGCAGTAAATGAAGCAGGCAAAAAGGAATACAAACGTCTAAAAAATTAGATGGACAGGAAGTGCAAAATGGCTAAGCAGGGATGGCAAGAGGACAAATGTAAGGATGTAGAGGCCTATCTCACTAGGGGTAAGATAGATACTGCCTACAGGAAAATTAAAGAGACCTTTGGAGATAAGAGAACGACTTGTATGAATATCAAGAGCTCAGATGGAAACCCAGTTCTAAGCAAAGAAGGGAAAGCAGAAAGGTGGAAAGAGTATATAGAGGGTCTATACAAGGGCGATGTACTTGAGGACAATATTATGGAAATGGAAGAGAATGTAGATGAAGATGAAATGGGAGATATGATACTGCGTGAAGAGTTTGACAGAGCACTGAAAGCCCTGAGTCGAAACAAGGCCCCCGGAGTAGACAACATTCCATTGGAACTACTGACGGCCTTGGGAGAGCCAGTCCTGACAAAACTCTACCATCTGGTGAGCAAGATGTATGAAACAGGCGAAATACCCTCAGACTTCAAGAAGAATATAATAATTCCAATCCCAAAGAAAGCAGGTGTTGATAGATGTGAAAATTACCGAACTATCAGTTTAATAAGTCACAGCTGCAAAATACTAACACGAATTCTTTACAGACGAATGGAAAAACTAGTAGAAGCCAACCTCGGGGAAAATCAGTTTGGATTCGGTAGAAACACTGGAACACGTGAGGCAATACTGACCTTACGACTTATCTTAGAAGAAAGATTAAGGAAAGGCAAACCTACGTTTCTAGCATTTGTAGACGTAGAGAAAGCTTTTGACAATGTTGACTGGAATACTCTCTTTCAAATTCTAAAGGTGGCAGGGGTAAAATACAGGGAGCCAAAGGCTATTTACAATTTGTACAGAAATCAGATGGCAGTTATAAGAGTCGAGGGACATGAAAGGGAAGCAGTGGTTGGGAAGGGAGTAAGACAGGGTTGTAGCCTCTCCCCGATGTTGTTCAATCTGTATATTGAGCAAGCAGTAAAGGAAACAAAAGAAAAATTCGGAGTAGGTATTAAAATTCATGGAGAAGAAATAAAAACTTTGAGGTTCGCCGATGACATTGTAATTCTGTCAGAGACAGCAAAGGACTTGGAAGAGCAGTTGAACGGAATGGACAGTGTCTTAAAAGGAGGATATAAGATGAACATCAACAAAAGCAAAACAAGGATAATGGAATGTAGTCTAATTAAGTCGGGTGATGCTGAGGGAATTAGATTAGGAAATGAGGCACTTAAAGTAGTAAAGGAGTTTTGCTATTTGGGGAGCAAAATAACTGATGATGGTCGAAGTAGAGAGGATATAAAATGTAGGCTGGCAATGGCAAGGAAAGCGTTTCTGAAGAAGAGAGATTTGTTAACATCCAGTATTGATTTAAGTGTCAGGAAGTCATTTCTGAAAGAATTCGTATGGAGTGTAGCCATGTATGGGAGTGAAACATGGACGATAAATAGTTTGGACAAGAAGAGAATAGAAGCTTTCGAAATGTGGTGCTACAGAAGAATGCTGAAGATTAGATGGGTAGATCACATAATTAATGAGGAAGTATTGAATAGGATTGGGGAGAAGAGAAGTTTGTGGCACAACTTCACCAGAAGAAGGGATCGGTTGGTAGGACATGTTCTGAGGCATCAAGGGATCACCAAATTAATATTGGAGGGCAGCGTGGAGGGTAAAAATCGTAGAGGGAGACCAAGAGATGAATACACTAAGCAGATTCAGAAGGATGTAGGTTGCAGTAGGTACTGGGAGATGAAGAAGCTTGCACAGGATAGAGTAGCATGGAGAGCTGCATCAAACCAGTCTCAGGACTGAAGACCACAACAACTCTATTCTGCGCAAATCTGGATAACGCGTTGCAGTTCTGCTCTGTCAAGCGCGCCGCTATGCTAAAGCTGCATATTACTGTATCTACACACACACTCGAGAGGTGCAATGAGTTCTATTTTAATTGGAAATCGAACTGTTTATCGAGCATACTTGGTTGGATGATCCATTAAAAAGAGTTGTAAGAGAAATGTTGGTAATAAAATGAAATATGCTGATGAATGACAAAACTGTGTCTTTTTTGTATATTGAGAAAAAGTGCACAAGGTAGATTTTAAATTTAATAAACTTCTCAACATCCAAACAATACACTTTCCTACCTATCTAATCCAATAACTTTCAGTACAGTAACCAAGTTAGATCGATGACGCAGCAGTAGTAAAAAAAAATCTAACATCATTATTGTGTTTACCTGACATTCCATTGGGTTTCATTCTCACAAATCAGTTTCATAAACTTGTTGGTTGAACAAAATGATAAATTGAGACATTAAATTTCAATCGTAATTTTGGCATTACTTCCTCACTCCAACTCCGCTGAACATTATCAGCCTAAGTATAATACAGCAGAAATTTGACTGCACTCTCTACCAAAGCTAAACCTTGTGTGCTCCACTGCGCCCTCGCGCATCTCAAAGATACTCACTTCTGCGATATAGCTTGAACATCGCTGCTTGCCTG
This sequence comes from Schistocerca americana, assembly GCF_021461395.2. Lineage (NCBI taxonomy): Eukaryota > Metazoa > Arthropoda > Insecta > Orthoptera > Acrididae > Schistocerca > Schistocerca americana. The sequence continues at coordinate 232,321,314 of NC_060123.1, forward strand.
CAATCGATTCAGATACCAAAATTTCAGATTACGAAATTGTACACGACACCTATCATTACCCCACGGTGATGTCAGTGACATTGCTGAGACTGGAAAATTTTACTTTACAAAAACAATATTCTCACAGAAAGACGTAGAAAGCTGAATACAAAAGTTTAAAGATACAATACGAGTACACAGGTAATAATAAAGCTATGCATGGCAGAAAATAAGTATAAATTATTGCTGGACGTAAACACTAGCATAACTGAAAATAAGTACACAGCATTGCTGGACATAAAAATATTGTTACAAGCATAGAAATTTGCGAGATACCAGGCTACCCTCAATGTAAGGGAAAGCAGCATTACATGTGTAGACAGTACAGACAGCCGGCAGACTACGTATATGCACTGCACATAGTAGTGTTCTCAGTGCAAAAGAAAATGTTTATCACCACCGTAGGTTGCGGCACAAGTGTCCTAAGAGTAGTAAAACTCGTAAATAACTGCAAACCATAAGTGCGTAGGCAAGCTATATGACACGTTGAGGGATGAATCTGCATTCCCACAGACAATGACAGTATACATATACTTTGAGAAGTACAGTGAGACAATCTCGCAGACCCGCTGGCACTGTCATCTGAAGTATTTAGCAGAACTGACCAGCGCAGGACAATCTTGCAGTCCCACTGGCACCGACATGAGAAGTTTTTCATATTACTGACCAGTGTAGGACAATCTTGCAGACCCACTGGCACTGTCATCAGAAAAATTTGATGTTGGCTGTAATGAGGAGGTAGCCAGCTCAGAATGTGCTAAAAATATAGTCCATCCACACTGTAGCAAGGACCTAACCACTCATTACAAACATGTCTCCAGAAGACATCCACAGTATTTATAGTCTTAAGTGCAGTCCAGGCTAATCCCTTGCCAGTGTATAATGAAAATATGAGAGCTAAGTGTGGCTCCCAGTGAAAATATTTCAAAATATCTGTGCAGAGTGCAAATAAAGTGCGAATGCATCATGTAAAACAAGAGGGTACGTCCAGGCAATGAAATACAATTGTGAACTAGTATACATATTACATCGAGAAACAAAACTAGAAAGATATTACCTTAAAGAGCATATATATATATATATATATATATATATATATATATATATATATATATATATATATATATATATACAGTACATCTGAACATTGACGAAATGGCTTAAAACTAAGCAAATAATAAGTTTTTAAAAAGTATTTAGAAAGTCCAAATGTCAGAGTTATGTCCAAACTTAGTTGCTGAGTGACAAGAATTTTTGACCTTAAAGAGCAAAAACATCAGAATACAGTACATCTTAACACCAAAGAAGGGGCTTAAAACTAATCAACATGATAAATTGAAACATTAAATTCGAATCGTGGTATTGCCATTGCGTCCTCACTCCAACACTGCTTAACTTTATCAGCCTAACTCTAACGCAACAGAACTTTGACTGCACCAAAGCTAAACACTGTCTGCTCCACTGCGCCCTCGTGCAGCTCAAAGATACTCACTTAACTTCTGCGATACAGCTTGCAACATCACTGCTCGCTCACAATTGATTCAGATACCAAAAATTCATATACCAAAATTATTCATGACACCTAACAATCGGTTGTCTAACATTGGGCGGGATGGTTGTGGAAAAACTCATGAAATGAGCAGAAGGAGTTACAAATCGCTACCAGTGGTCGAGGCAACATAGTGACTGTGCGGACGGACCGAAGAACAAAGTGCTGTGGTCCAGCAGTTTCTCATAAGCAACACGTTTCCGTAGTGAATGCTAAGCGACGATTGAGGTGGAGTTAACGACTCCACTGGGCAATGAATGACTCAAAAGGAGTGGTGAATCTCGCTATACTCTTTGAAACTCCGATGAATGGGTTTGGGTTTGGTGAATGCCTGGAAAGCGCTACCTCTTGTCTTGTGTATTGTCAACAGTGAGGTGCGGTGGGGGTGATACTACGATACGGGGTCGTCTTTCGTATTAAGTGTGTGGTCATCTTATTGTACTTACGGAAACTCTACATGCGGAATAATACGAACACTTTTTGCAGCATTCTGTACTGTGTAGAGTAGAGGAACAGTTCGGAGACCCTGATTGTTTCTTTTCATCATGACGTTGCACGCGCCATGGAACAGCGTCTGTGAGGCAATGGTTTGTAGACAAGAACATTTCTGAAATTGGCTGCCTGCCCAAAGTCCCGATCCGACCCCAGTGAAACACCTTTAAGATGACTTAGAACGTTGACTTCATTCCAGCTCCCAATTTTCAATATCATTACAGTTTCTGGTTTCTGCTGATAGGAACAACGGGATAACGTTGCTCCACAGACATTCAGACACCTCATAGACTCACTGGAAGTGTCCCCAGCAGAGTTCTAGCCGTCGAAAACGCGAAGGGTGGACACAGCTCATCTTAATATACACTAGGAAGTGTCGGGGTAATTCAGTTATTGTGTGTGAGGGTAGATTCTGCATCGTGTTTCTCATTTAGAAATGGCATTTAAATGTTGTTTGTTTGTGAGAAGATCGTGTTATGCATCGTGTAAACAGGAGAAAAGTCTTCCAGCATCTCTCAGACCTCGGCAGCAGTAGTTTCGTAACACGATTTTCATCAATTTTGCCTTAAAAACAAATGAGCTCGAAATGAGGCTGAATCAGAATTCCTTTGAGATTTTATTTAATTACTTGTTTACAAATATTTCTGCAGTGGAATCATACTAATAGCACTGTTAGGTACTAAGTTGACTTACGTATGTTCGGGGGTTTGATGCAAGCCACCACGATTTTCTCTCCTGTGGCAACCTGTTCATTTCAGAATGGCACATATATCCAACGTCCTTAATTATTTGTTAGCTATATTAGCTATATTACAATCCTTTTCTTCCCCTACAGCAGTTTTTACACCCCACCTAAAAGATAGCTTGCTTCTATAGAACCACGTCTTAAATGCTTCGATTACCTTGTTTTTAGGTTTATAGTATACCATTATTCTCTTCTAGCAAAGCTGTGCTCCAGGTGTGATGTTGTTGTATTCAGAAGACTTTTTGCTGCAGTTCTACAGGCTAGTCTGTCCTGTGTAAGCCTCTTTATCTCCGAATAAGGTCAGTTTCAATCTGCTTACTGTATACCTCTCTAAGTCTCCCTCTACAATTTTTATCTCCCAAAATTTCCTTCATTACATAATTGACAACGGTACTCGTTGATGCTCACGATGCGTCATGTCAACCGATCCCTTCATGCACTGAATTCCCGTAATAATTTTCGTTCCTTCATAATTTTCGTTCCGTCATAATTTTCCACCCAGTTCGATTCAGCATCTCCTCATTGGTTATACGCTCTGTCGCTTTAATCTTCAGCATTATTCTATTGCATCAAATCTCAAATGCTTCTATTCTCTTCTTGTCTGAAAGCTAGCGTGGTGTCGCAGTGATTAGCAATATGGAATCTCTAATGTTATGTGAGCCTCACTGCCCTTTTTTAAAACTAATTTGTGCCTTGTTTTATTCTGAGAAGCTCAGTATTGTATGTAAATAGCATAAATGTAAATGTGATTCCGAAAGTACATGATGTGAAGTGAAGCGCAGCGGGACAGCAAGTAACTCTTTAGTACGCAATCCCTGCAACGATAGTGGTTGTGAATCTTTGAGTATGGACTCTATAAAATAATAATAATGAAAAAGACAGTTGATTTATTAGAAAAAAAGAAGACTGTTAATCTGTATCTTGTGGAAAGAGGACGTGTTGTTAGGCCGTCGCCTAGAAAGTGTTGTTACATGTATTGAAAATTACTATTGTAGTGATAAAACTGAGTAAAGTATGTGTAGGAGTTGCCAAACATTTATGTATACAGATTTTCTGGAAGTGAAGAATAGAAACATCTGGCCGTCGCCGGCTATCAAAAAATGGCTCCGAGCACTATGTGACTTAACTTCTAAGGTCATCAGTCCCCTAGAACTTCGAACTACTTAAACCTAACTAACCTAAGGACATCACACACATCCATGCCCGAGGCAGGATTCGAACCTGTGACCGTAGCGGTCGCGCGGTTCCAGACTGTAGCGCATAGAACCGCTCGGCCACCCCGGCCTGCCGCCGGCTATCAATCGACAGAATTGTGAGTGTACTAAAATACAGGAAACGAAATCCATTCTCTATAGTTTTCATTCAATACGTAACAAACTCTCATAATTTCTTAATTACAGTAACTGGATTATGTACTTGTACAGTATGGTGCTGAACTCCACTGACCAATTTTGATGTATCAGGACGAGTAATTTGAAGGAAGTTTGTATGCCAAGCAATCTCCTTTTCTCACGAAAAGCAGATTGCTGTTGGATCGTATTTATTTACAACATTGGTTCCTTAGGTATGATAAGCTACGAAAACTTGGGCTCAAAGCTAGCCGCAATACGGCCAAGTAACCAACACAGTCATACTTTAAATATGAAAGAATAATAACTTGCTCCAAATTATAATACATCACCATCTGGTGCAGAAGCTGATCATTTTAGGAGGCAGCAACCAAAATTCAGGTAGCAGTTACGACTTAAAGTCTCAATCAAAATCATTCTCTCTCTCTCCAAAGACATATAGAAATATTCATATTATTAAGATAAAAGTCATTTATAAATCGCATTCGAAGCATATGGTTAAAACCTGCGTCCAGACATCCTGATTTAGGTTTTCCGCGATTTTCCTAAATCGCTCCAAATAGCGGGAAGGTTCCTTTGGAAAGGAAATGGCCGAGTTCCTTCCCCATAGTTGAAACTTTCTGAGCGTATATTCGCGTCTAAAGATCTCGCTGTCAATGAGACCTTAAACCCTAGTTCTCCTTCCTTTGAGTGTAAATACTCCATCGTTCACGTTTCGTATCTGTGCAAGGCTCCAGATATAATTTCTCATAAATCTCGTCGCCAACTTAGGACCAACGTTTGATGCTAGTGGAGCTCTTTTAGCAGTGAATGCCCTCATTGCCTATGCCAGGCTGCTTCTTATTCTGGGTGATTCAGCTGTCCTACCGAGTCGTGTTATGCAACTCGCACTACAAAGATATCAGGAATCGTATCGTGAGAGGCGACAACCCAGTAGTTGCCGTATGTTCTCTCTCAGAGCTTTGAATGACGTCTTAGCAAATGGAATCACACTGTAAAAAAATACAACTGAGGATGGGCCATGAGTTAGACAGTATATTATGACCAAGATATACCTTCCACTCCTATACTTACCCAAGTCGCCCGAGTCTTTCTTTGCGTTATTAACGATGTAGTCACACATTTTTTTAATGTCTCTGTAACTTTATTTCGTCTACAGTACTTCAGCTTTCGTACATGTTTCAGAGGTTCTATACCGGAAAGGTGTTACTTCCACACTTCCCGTTTTGAAATCTCCTATTAATCTTGTTTCTGATGATGAAACACACTTTATAAGGTTATATTTCTGAATCATTTACGAAATATGAAGTATTGTAAACGGAATAAACTTAAAGAGACTTCCAAAGCTTGTGTGACTACGCCATTAATTACACAGAGGATGACTGGAGACACTTGGATAAGTAGGGCAGAAGCAAGGTATATCTTCGTCCTAAAATAGCACGTAACTCACGACCAGTCGTACCTTGTATTTTTTACAGCGCAATTCCGTTTGCTAACAGTCGCCCAGAGCACTGAGACGGAACTAATACTGTTTGTTCATGATACAGATGAAGTGCAGGTTGCATAAAGCTAATCGGTAGCGGCGGTAAATGGATCGCCCTGTATATTCTACTTGCTTCACCTGTAATGCGTAATTTTGACTCAACGCTAGCGGACTACCTTCACTTCGTCCTCGTTGTGGTCCCAAGTTTCAACGTTAAATTTATTGCCGATCTCACTTTTGCTACTCCTGTTTACCTTTGTCTTTCTTCGATTGTGGCCGAGCGGTTCTAGGCGGTTCAGTCTGGAACCGCACGACCGCTACAGTCGCAGGTTCGAATCCTGCCTCTGGCATGGATGTGTGTGATGTCCTTAGGTTAGTTAGGTTTAAGTAGTTCTAAGTTCTATGGGACTGATGACGTCAGATGTTAAGTCCCATTGTGCTCAGAGCCATTTGAACGATTTTTTCTTCCATTTACTCTCAATCTGTAGTGTTAGACGGTTCTTTCCGTTCAATAGGTGCTGTGATTCATCCTCACATTCACTCAGAAATCAATATCATCTGCTAATCGTATAATGATATCCTATTATCCTGAACTTCACTTAGAATAACTTTTTCAGTTACTTTTGACTCTGAAGAAAATGTCAGAACGTAAATTTTCGCTTATGGTACTGATGCATGGGCTCTTTTCGTTGTGTGCCATCTTTCCACAGTGACACACAGTGCTGACATTGAAGGCAAAAGGATTCGCGCATTACAGCAGATCGTCAAATACACGACAAGTTGGTTCAAATGGTTCAAATGGCTCTGAGCACTGTAAGACTCAACATCTGAGGTCATCAGTCCCCTAGAACTTAGAACTACTTAAACCTAACTGACCTAAGGACATCACACCCATCCACGCCCGACGCAGGATTCCAACCTGCGGCCGTAGCGGTCACGCGGTTCCAGACTGAAGCGCCTAGAACCGCTTCGCCACACCGGCCGGCTACGACAAGTCACGCGAGATTTGGGACCGCTGTGTACTCATTACACCAACGCAATATTAATGACCACCGTCCTATGGCGTGCGACATGTTACGCTCCGAGGTACGTCAAATATTGGCCGTAATCAACGCAGGTCGTTCCCACCCGCAGGGCGGGCCGCTATACAGGCGTACAGGTACGTCGCTGTATCGCGGACAGCGCCTACGGCAATCGCCAGCTGCAGCAAACACCTCATTCCATGACACGCCGTGTATCGCTGGCAAGGCCCGCTGTTGTGTGAACACGAACGTGGCCTTCGGTACACGCTGGTATCTCGCTGACACCTTGCAAACATGCCACCTGTCAGAAAGATCTCTGCTGTTACCGAAATTCTGTAGTGATTTACGCTCAAAAGCTCGAAACGTCCAAGTGCCCTCCACGATCTGGCGATTTATATCCCTATCCCTCTGGCTGCCTCTGCTCGTTATTACCTTTATATATATATATATATATATATATATATATATATATATATATATATATATATATATATTGAAAGATGTATACACTGCCGGCAATGGGCGAGGCATGACAGAATCTCTGACCAGAGAGTAGTTTATCGTTAGTTGTTGCTAGTCTGCGCTTGACCGCGCGAGTCGACAGTAGTAGTCAGTCCGGTAGTAGTTGTCTGTCGACAGTAGTAGTTGGCAGTCGGTAGTAGTCGGGAAGTCGGCATGCGTCGGCTGTGTGCTCTGTTCGCGACTCTGGTCAGGACTCTGGAGGATGAGTATTGTTGTAGAAGGTAAAGAAGCAGCCTTGCGCATATTAAATAATGTATGTTAATTGTAATTTAATTTGTTTCAAAAAAATTCTCCAATAATAATTTTTATAATATAAACCAACTCTTTTAAAGAAAAGCATTCATTTCAATTTAAAGAATTTCCAATGCATTATCACTGCATCCAAAAAAAAAAAAATATATGCCAGCATTGCACGAAGCTGTGTCGAAAAATGAGTAATTAAGAGCGGATATAATTGCAGTTTTATTGAGGTAAGAATTTTTGTTTTTTTTTTTTTTTATTCAGAATACAGGGCCGAAGGTCAGCGCTGCTATCCTTATAAAATCTATCAGGTTACAGAAACTTTTTTATTATTTTTGGTGTTTAGGAATTTTTCTATTCCGAACTTGACATTAAATGAGAAAAGAATTTTGTGGGAATATTAAGTGTGAATGCATTTCTGCACGCAGACTATAAATGAGAGCCAATTTTGTTCAGAAGTTACATTAAGATTAATTTTGTTCAGAGCTTACAATATTTAAAAATTCATTTAATTGTAAGTTATTATATTTTATGGGAAGGTTACTCACATTTTCATTCTTTGCGGGGAGGTTACACTTGGCGACATCCGGCGAGGATCGTATTTCTTTGTGAATCTTCTGAGAAGTAGTCATATATCTGCTCTTATTTACTTAAATGTAGTTTGCATCTGGCGCAAAGCATTTACTAATTTAGTCACTTTCTTTCACAGATCATCAGCAATTTGTTGCTCTTTGTTGTACTAGTGTTTGTTGCATTTTGCATTGTGCTTGTTTCAATTGTGAATAATTCTGATTAGTGAAAAAGCCGCGAAAAACTGTTAACAGTACATCGCGATGTGTAATGAGTGAAATAGCCGACTCTAGTAATTTGACCGATAACATTTGCGACACTCAGTGTAATGATGACAATCCTCCGTTTACTGACAATCAGTGCGTACCGACCACTAATAATGATTTTTATACTAAATATACTATACTAAAAACTATGATCAGGTAAAAATATTGACTGAAAAATATGATGAATTGCCCAGTCGTATTGACGTTATTGACAGCAAATCAGACAATACTTCACCGATTTCGTTTAATCAAACACCTGAATTCCAAAATCTACAGCAGACAATCAATGAGATAGATTCGTCCAATAATACATAACGTAGAAAATTGTCAACTTTACAGCAAGAAGTGACAGAGATAAAAAATATTTCAGTTAATAACACGTCACAGCATACGGCACTTTCCGAACATTCCACACACTCACACAGCCAGTATAGTTTAGGTAATTTACAGAGAGTACGTGAGTTAGATTCCGAACAGTCACAGTCAAACAGATTCTCATACAATCCTGAACCCGTTCAGACATACAGAGACGATAATTTTGATTACAAAAATTTTCTATCAGTGAGAATATTTAAAGTATTTAAAAATGACGGAACACAGATTCACCCCCTGGATTGGATGCAACAATTTAGCTTTGCTTTTCCACCGAGTTGGCCTGCAACACACAAACTTGAATTTATTTGCAGTTTTTTGGAAGGTGAACCAGCAACTCGTATGAGACCGATCGCGAGATAATGTTACTCGGTAGAAGAATTTCAGAATGCTTTTCTGTCAGCGTATTGGTCGAAGACGACACAGCGTGGAATTAAGGATCAATTAGTTAGTTTACCAGATTATGAGAACTCAAATTTTCCCAGTGTCACGCAATTTTTTGAACACATGGCCCCACAAAACCAGTACATAAGTGAACCATACAGTGAATCTACACTTATTCAATTATGTATTTCTAAATTACCACGATCATTACGAGTGTCTCTTTTAACGGGTCAGCAGAAAGAAAATATTTCGGCATTCAGAGATCTGTTATAGCTTTTGGAAGTGCAGCAATCGGATTATTCCTTTATAAACAAAAATTTTTCACATAATAACCAAGGTCAACAAACATACAGCAATTACGATCAGCCACGCAATTTCAATAACAAAGGTAATAGACGCTTTAGGAACGACAACCACCAGAACTTTAATAACAGACAAAATTTTAATTATCAGTATCGTCAAAATTATCAGCAACAGGAACCACGTTTTGGTAACAATAGAGGTTTTTCTCCGCAACAGCAACAAAACCGACAGGTTAGCATACCTAACCAACAATGTAATGTACAAGGTCAACCAAGCTTTAATGTTTCGCCGCATACGCGTATAGCGTCAGCCCCAAAAAATAGTAACGCACAGCAACTAGGAAATCAGTACGTGCAGAAAACATACTATTTCAATTCCTATCGCAATGCGCCGTATAGAAATGACTATCATGGCAGACGTAAGAATAATGAGCACAATTTTCAGCATACATTTAATAACAGTCGGTCTTATCAGCAGCATGAACATCAGCAACAACATATTATCATGAATGAACCAGGCAGTAGGTATCATCCACAACGTAATACGTCAGGAAGAAATAACAGAACAGTTCAAATAATCGAAATGCCTCAGAATCCTCCCGAAAATAATAACACGTCAGACAGAATTTGACTAGATACAGTACAGGTTGCATTTTCCAGTAACGCTAGCAATACTTTTGACACGCAGAATCTTGTTCACGAGAATGTTATTTGAAACATGCTTTGTTGAATGCACCACTTTTATCGCACCCAGATCTTACCAGAAATTTTTCCATTGCCACCGAAAGTTCTAACACCGCTTTAGGCGTACATATTTTTCAATAAATTGAAGAAGATGGTTGTACAGTAACTAAAAACATCGCTTTTGCAAGTCGCATTCTGTCACCTGCTTAACGAAATTATTCTGTTACAGAACTTGAAACATTATGTGTTGTATGGGCTTTTACGAGATTTAGGCATTTTCTTTATGGAAGACACACCACCGTTTACACAGACCATAGAGCTACACAGTTTTTACTTTCGGCTAAATTTACACACGACAGATTAAGTAGATGGAAACTTTATTTGCAGGAATTCAATTTCACAATTGTTCACATTCCCGGCACACATAATATTGTAGCAGACGCACTATCTCGTTCTCTCAGCAACAACCAGCAAGACATTGCAACCAACTTCTGCAAAGCAAATTTCAGCGTCATGTACATTCAACTAGTTGCATTTGACAATTTCAATTCATCGTCATTACAAGACATAGCACAAGAGAAGAATAAAGACAACGTATGGAAAGAAATTAAACACCTTTGGCAAGATAGGAATAATGCTACCATTGGAAACCATTACACTGTACGCAATAACATTCTGTTCCGCCGCTCTCACCCTGACAGAAACATTTGGTTATTATGCATTCCTGACGAACTTGTTAACAAATTAATCTGGTATACTCATTTAAGTTACGCACATTACGGAGCCAGAAAAAGTTTTCTTATACTGAGACAGAACTGTTATTTTGCAAACATGGAGAAACATATTCGACGAGTTTTAGCGCCATGTAAAATCTGCCAGGAAGCTAAGTCAGATACGACTTCACATATTCCTCGATTACGTCCCATTGTACCTGTTAAATAAAGACATATGGCCGCTGTAGACATTTTTGGTCTGATTCCCAGAACTAATAGAGGCTTTTGCTACATCTTTGTCGCTGTCGAACTCACTTCAAAATTTGTTACCTCCACTCCGCTACGCAAAGATAGCGCTAAAACCGTTTCGAAAGCGTTTGTAAAACATTTTCTATTTCTTGTAGGGCATGTGTTGAAAGTAATTTCCGACAATGGATCACAGTTTCGATCTGCTATATGGAGACGTATGTTACGAGCTAGAAACGTTTCTCCAATATATATATATATATATCCAGGTTCCATGCTTCTTCGTACCCTTGTGAACGATCAATGAAAGAAATTGGTAAACTGTGTAGAATATACTGCCACACAAAACATATTGATTGGGACACACACATACTCTCATTCCAAGATGTAATTAATTCCATACCAAATGAATCTACTATGCTATTTCCGTCTGTTATACTGAAAAATGTTGAACCACCTAACAAAATTAAAGAATTAGTAACCTATCCTACATCTCGTCGACTACGACACCATGAAATAATTGACATTGCGCTGAACAACATCAAACGTGCCGCAGAGCGCCGGAGAAGACAGCAAAGACAGGTTTGTACACGCCGTGACTTTCACGTTGGACAGAAGATATTAGTACATACACACTATTTATCCAACAGAGGAAAAGGTAGGTGTAGTAAATTTGAACTTCTATACGCAGGTCCATATCGGATTCGCAGCATTCCTCACCCCAATGTAGTACACGTCGAAACTTTGAGAACCAGAAAAACCAAAGGGAACCAGCACATGTCCAAAATCAAACCATTTATTGAATGAACATAGTTTATGATTTATCATACTGTAATGCCATTTCCTAATTTTTTTATGATGACTTATGCAATTATATTCACATGAACACTTACTGATGATTATCGTATTTTTTCTTGGCAAGTGCCCGGCAAGGTAAGGTTAGCAGGTCGCTCTTCTTGTCGTTACACATTAGACCGTGCATATTTTTCCAGATGAACTTACACATTTTATGACCACTTATGCAATTATATTTATGTGACTACTTAGTGATGATTATCGTATTTTTTCTTGGCAAGTGCCTGGCAAGGTAAGGTTAGCAGGTCGCCTTTCTTGTCGTTACACATCAGACCATGCACATTTTTCCGGATAAACTTACGTATCTGATGAATAATTATGCAATTTTATCTAGTGACATATTAATTTTATTAATTTCTCTCTCCATTAAAGTCTTCAATCTACGCCTCTACAGGCTGAACACAAAGGAGGTCACATTTCTTGTCATCATTTTTTTAATGTATGTATGATTGTTTTCCTGTTTTGTTTGTATGCACTATGAAATATTTAAGATATAACAAACACCAGTTGACTTTAATATTTTTGCCCTATGATATCTCAACATCGTGACTACTTTACTTTTTTGCTGCTACATTTTGATACACTGTGTACATTTTTGCCTCTGAACACTGTCTATGTTTTTGACATATTACGTTTTCTGTCATGCTATGCTGTATGCTCAATTATGTTACTATAAACCAGTATTTATTTAGTGGGTATATGATTTCAATGCAAGACATTAATCCTTGTTCATGATTTTCAGAAAGCAATAACGTGTAAAAAAAAAATATATAATTTAAACAGACATGGGAATTTCACCTTCGGAATGAACGAAAGAAGATCCAATACCTCGTGAAGAAGAGTAGATGGATCAGAATTAACAAGCATTAACAAGAATATACTATACACATCGTAGAATAGCAGTCTTAACTAATTTTTTCTTTCAGAATACGAGGCGATTGACGCAGGCTGTCAGACAGAACTACACATCTTAGTTTTAGTGATGAAATATGATAGAAATAAGGAATAGTTGTATAATGAATAATGAAGTGATTTTTTTGCAGATGATAATGAATGGTGATGAGTAATGATGAAGAATATGCTACTATGGATAATGAAGTTTTTCTTTACAGGTGATGATAATAATGGAGTTATGGTAATATGAATAATGAAGGTTTTTCTTTGCAGATGAGAATAATGATGAAGTTTATATATTTACTGTTAGTTAAGAAATGCTATGTAGTTATTTAAGTATTTGTTGCAGTTCGTTTTGACAGTATGTCTTATATCGCATAGTATGATGACAGAAGGTTTTGGAAAGGACAGCTAGAGAACATTTCACTACCTGTTAATTCGAAGTTCACTACTTTTCAGCATAATATGCGTTTCTTCTTTCAGTTTAATAATCCATTTTTGTATATTTTGCAGGTGAAATTACTCATGAAATGAATGTGCTATAAGCAGTTGTTCATTAAACCTATGTCATTTATGAATGTGATCACATATACTCTATTTGTTTCATAACCTTGCTACAGCTGACTCATGACGAGTGACGTTACACATCTTCATTTGCAGCAATAACTCAAAAGCAAATATTGTTATTAATTATCGATCCCAACGCAATGCATTGCTAGCACCAAAAAAAAAAAAAAAAAAAAAAAGCTTTGTAACTGGCCAATGAATGCCATTGATTACAGTAATAAGATGACCTATGATGCCGATGATTACTATAGTTAAGTGAATGATGTTAATACTATGCCATTGATTAGCTCCTGTTTTGAATGATGACTTCTGATGGTTTGTAGCTGGGCAATGAGTGCCAATGTTCTATGTAAACAAACGATTTATGAACATTATTCTGTAATACTATGCCAATTATTAGCTCCTGTTTTGAATGATGACTTCTGATAGTTTGCAGCTGGGCAATGAGTGCCAATGTTCTCTGTAAACAAACGATTTATGAACATTACTCTGTAATACTATGCCATTTATTAACTCCTGTTTTGAATGATGACTTCTGATGGTTTGTAGCTGGGCAATGAGTGCCAATGTTCTCTGTAAACAAACGATTTATGAACATTATTCTGTAATACTACATACATGGTACAGAAATGTTCAGTAACTGGGTGATGAGTGCCACCAATTACTCAAATCAATTGTTAGACTAGTGTAATTCTCAATGAAGACTACTATGTGACTTAATGTCCTTCACCTTCTGACCTAATTACCTCTAATTACTGCAATATCCGTTTGTCCTGTGTATCCTCATGATCATGGAACACTATATTTGGTTTTTGCACTAATTCTACGTTGGTGTACTCTACAAGAACGTGGTGTTGACACGACATGCTGTCCACCACCTAGAGCGATGGAAATGTTATTATGTTCCCACTAATTGGTGTAGATAATGTACTACCAAAATGATAACATGAATATTACTACGACAATTCAGTGTCTTGGCTACACTGATTAATACTTCAAGGAAAAGAAATTCAGATTGTCTCACTTGGTGTTGTGCTTCTGTAGAAAGATATGGACTTTCAGTGCAGCTGCGTGCAACCTAAAGTGCTACAACCATGACGCAATCCTTCCCATTCCTATCCTAGTTCTTGTAAAATAGTAAAGAAAAGTATATACAGTGCGCGTGCACTTTTGTCATTTGCTAGTATGATTTGTACTCATTCCGTATACATTTTGTGATTTACTGATATGTTCTGAACTACAGTGCATGTGCACTTTTGTCATTTGTTAACATGATTTCTATTCATTGCATATACATTTTGCGATTTGCTGATATGTTCTGAACTACAGCGCGTGTGCATTTTATGTCATTTGTTAATATGATTTGTATTCATTGCCTTTATATTTTGTGACTTCCTGATATGTTCAGTACTACAGTGCGTGTGCACTTTATGTCATGTGTTAATATGATTTGTACTCATTCTGTATACATTTTGTCATTGCTTGATATGTTCTGTACTCAGTGCATGTGCACTATATTTTATTTCATGTTCTGCACTTATATATATGTATATATTCTGTGATTGTAAACTTAGTTAAGAAAAATTTGTTGCTCTTGGCAAGTCCAATTGACTCACCATCGCTGCCAACTTTTTGCCCCCCCAGTGGAGGGTTATGAAAGATGTATACATTGCCGGCGATGGGCGACGCATGACAGAATCTCTGACCAGAGAGTAGTTTATCGTTAGTTGTTGCTAGTCTGCGCTTGACCGCGCGAGTCGACAGTAGTAGCCAGTCTGGTAGTAGTTGTCTGTCGACAGTAGTAGTTGGCAGACGGTAGTAGTCAGGGATTCGGCATACGTCGGCTGAGTGCTCTGTTCGCGACTCTGGTCAGGACTCTGGAGGATGAGTATTGTTGTAGAAGGTAAAGAAGCAGCTTTGCGCATATTAAATATTGTATGTTAATTGTAATTTAATTTGTTTCAAAAAAATTCCCCAATAAAAAATTTTATAATATAAACCAACTCTTTTAAAGAAAAGCATTCATTTCAATTTAAAGAGTATCCAATGCATTATCATTGCATCCAAAAATAATAAAAAATACACTCCTGGAAACTGAAATAAGAACACCGTGAATTCATTGTCCCAGGAAGGGGAAACTTTATTGACACATTCCTGGGGTCAGATACATCACATGATCACACTGACAGAACCACAGGCACATAGACACAGGCAACAGAGCATGCACAATGTCGGCATTAGTACAGTGTATATCCACCTTTCGCAGCAATGCAGGCTGCTATTCTCCCATGGAGACGATCGTAGAGATGCTGGATGTAGTCCTGTGGAACGGCTTGCCATGCCATTTCCACCTGGCGCCTCAGTTGGACCAGCGTTTGTGCTGGACGTGCAGACCGCGTGAGACACCACTTCATCCAGTCCCAAACATGCTCAATGGGGGACAGATCCGGAGATCTTGCTGGCCAGGGTAGTTGACTTACACCTTCTAGAGCACGTTGGGTGGCACGGGATACATGCGGACGTGCATTGTCCTGTTGGAACAGCAAGTTCCCTTGCCGGTCTAGGAATGGTAGAACGATGGGTTCGATGACGGTTTGGATGTACCGTGCACTATTCAGTGTCCCCTCGACGATCACCAGTGGTGTACGGCCAGTGTAGGAGATTGCTCCCCACACCATGATGCCAGGTGTTGGCCCTGTGTGCCTCGGTCGTATGCAGTCCTGATTGTGGCGCTCACCTGCACGGCGCCAAACACGCATACGACCATCATTGGCACCAAGGCAGAAGCGACTCTCATCGCTGAAGACGACACGTCTCCATTCGTCCCTCCATTCACGCCTGTCGCGACACCACTGGAGGCGGGCTGCACGATGTTGGGGCGTGAGCGGAAGACGGCCTAACGGTGTGCGGGACCGTAGCCCAGCTTCATGGAGACGGTTGCGAATGGTCCTCGCCGATACCTCAGGAGCAACAGTGTCCCTAATTTGCTGGGAAGTGGCGGTGCGGTCCCCTACGGCACTGCGTAGGATCCTACGGTCTTGGCGTGCATCCGTGCGTCGCTGCGGTCCGGTCCCAGGTCGACGGGCACGTGCACCTTCCGCCGACCACTGGCGACAACATCGATGTACTGTGGAGACCTCATGCCCCACGTGTTGAGCAATTGGGCGGTACGTCCACCCGGCCTCCCGCATGCCCACTATACACCCTCGCTCAAAGTCCGTCAACTGCACATACGGTTCACGTCCACGCTGTCGCGGCATGCTACCAGTGTTAAAGACTGCGATGGAGCTCCGTATGCCACGGCAAACTGGCTGACACTGACGGCGGCGGTGCAAAAATGCTGCGCAGCTAGCGCCATTCGACGGCCAACACCGCGGTTCCTGGTGTGTCCGCTGTGCCGTGCGTGTGATCATTGCTTGTACAGCCCTCTCGCAGTGTCCGGAGCAAGTATGGTGGGTCTGACACACCGGTGTCAATGTGTTCTTTTTTCCAATTCCAGGAGCGTTGCACGAAGCTGTGTCGAAAAATGGGTAATTAAGAGCGGATATAATTGCAGTTTTATAGAGGTAAGAATTTTTTGTTTTTTTTATTCAGAATACAGGGCCAAAGGTCAGCGCTGCTTTCCTTACAAAATTTATCAGGTTACAGAAACTTTTTTATTATTTTTGGTGTTTAGGAATTTTTGTATTCCGAACTTGACATTAAATGAGAAAAGACCGCACGACTGCTACGGTCGCAGGTTCGAAACCTGCCTCGGGCATGGATGTTTGTGATGTCCTTAGGTTAGTTAGGTTTAACTAGTTCTAAGTTCTAGGGGACTAATGACCTCAGCAGTTGAGTCCCATAGTGCTCAGAGCCATTTTAAGTACCATGGAAGTTATTCCCTGATGTCTTAACAGGTGTCCAAGTATCCTGTCCCCTCTTCTTGTCACTGTTTTCCATACACTCGTTTTCCGGTCCTTGCCGATTCTGCGTAGAACCTCCTCATCCCTTACCTTACCAGTTCACTCAATTTTCGAAATTCTTATGTAACACCGTATCTCAAGTGCTTCAATTTTCTTCCTTTGCTGTTTCCCACAGTCCATGTCTCATTATTATACCGTGCCGTGCTTCAAATGCACATTCTCAGAAATATCTTCATCAAATTAAGGCTTATGTTTGATATCAGATTATCTCTTCGCCAGCAATCCCCTTTTTGCCTGTGCTAACTGAAATTCGTGTCTTCCTTGCTCATTCTGTCATGGATGAATCGCTTAGGTAGCAGAATTGCTTAACTTCAGCTACTTCGTGATTTTTGTATCTGATATTTAGTTTCTCGCTGTTCTCATTTCTGCTACTTCTCATTACTTTCGTCTTTCTTCGATATACTCTCAATCCATATTCGATAATCCATATACTATTTAAATTGTTCATTCCATTCAATAGCTTCCATAGTTCTTCTTCACTTTCACTGAGGATAGCAACCTCATCAACGAATCGTATCAATGATATCTTTCCAGCTTTAATTTCATCATTGCTTCTTCGATGTAAAGATTAAACAGTAGGGGCGAAAGACTACATTTCTGCCTTACACCCTTTTTAATCAGAGCACTTCATTTTCGTTATTCAGGTCGTATTGTTCCTTCTTGCTTCTTATATAGATTGCATATTATCCGACTTTCGCTTAAGATTATCTCTATTTTTATCAGAATTTCGAACAAATTGCACAATTATGACGTTGTCGAAGGCTATTTACAGGTACCCACATCCTATGAACGTGTCTGGATTTTTCTTCAGTCTTGTTTCCATTATCAACCACAACGTCAGGACACCCTCTCTGGCGCCTTTATCTTTCCTAAAGCCAAACTAATCTTCATCTGTCAAAGTCTCAGTTTCCTTTTCCATTCTTCTATATGTCATTCTTGTCAGCAACTTGTATACTTGAGTTGTTAGGCTGATCTGAGACAATTCACACACTTTTCGGCTCTTGCTGTCTTAGGAATTGTATGGATGATATACACTCCTGGAAATGGAAAAAAGAACACATTGACACCGGTGTGTCAGACCCACCATACTTGCTCCGGACACTGCGAGAGGGCTGTAAAAGCAATGATCACACGCACGGCACAGCGGACACACCAGGAACCGCGGTGTTGGCCGTCGAATGGCGTTAGTTGCGCAGCATTTGTGCACCGCCGCCGTCAGTGTCAGCCAGTTTGCCGTGGCATACGGAGCTCCATCGCAGTCTTTAACACTGGTAGCATGCCGCGACAGCGTGGACGTGAACCGTATGTGCAGTTGACGGACTTTGAGCGAGGGCGTATAGTGGGCATGCGGGAGGCCGGGTGGACGTACCGCCGAATTGCTCAACACGTGGGGCGTGAGGTCTCCACAGTACATCGATGTTGTCGCCAGTGGTCGGCGGAAGGTGCACGTGCCCGTCGACCTGGGACCGGACCGCAGCGACGCACGGATGCACGCCAAGACCGTAGGATCCTACGCAGTGCCGTAGGTGACCGCACCGCCACTTCCCAGCAAATTAGGGACACTGTTGCTCCTGGAGTATCGGCGAGGACCATTCGCAACCGTCTCCATGAAGCTGGGCTACGGTCCCGCACACCGTTAGGCCGTCTTCCGCTCACGCCCCAACATCGTGCAGCCCGCCTCCAGTGGTGTCGCGACAGGCGTGAATGGAGGGACGAATGGAGACGTGTCGTCTTCAGCGATGAGAGTCGCTTCTGCCTTGGTGCCAATGATGGTCGTATGCATGTTTGGCGCCGTGCAGGTGAGCGCCACAATCAGGACTGCATACGACCGAGGCACACAGGGCCAACACCTGGCATCATGGCGTGGGGAGCGATCTCCTACACTGGCCGTACACCACTGGTGATCGTCGAGGGGACACTGAATAGTGCACGGTACATCCAAACCGTCATCGAACCCATCGTTCTACCATTCCTAGACCGACAAGGGAACTTGCTGTTCCAACAGGACAATGCACGTCCGCATGTATCCCGTGCCACCCAACGTGCTCTAGAAGGTGTAAGTCAACTACCCTGGCCAGCAAGATCTCCGGATCTGTCCCCCATTGAGCATGTTTGGGACTGGATGAAGCGTCGTCTCACGCGGTCTGCACGTCCAGCACAAACGCTGGTCCAACTGAGGCGCCAGGTGGAAATGGCATGGCAAGCCGTTCCACAGGACTACATCCAGCATCTCTACGATCGTCTCCATGGGAGAATAGCAGCCTGCATTGCTGCGAAAGGTGGATATACACTGTACTAGTGCCGACATTGTGCATGCTCTGTTGCCTGTGTCTATGTGCCTGTGGTTCTGTCAGTGTGATCATGTGATGTATCTGACCCCAGGAATGTGTCAATAAAGTTTCCCCTTCCTGGGACAATGAATTCACGGTGTTCTTATTTCAATTTCCAGGAGTGTATTTCCGAAAGTTTGATGATATATCGCCAATCCCATACAGTCTAGAAACTAACGTTTTATGGCCACTTCCTCCAATGATTTCAGAAATTCCGATGGAATGTTACGTACTTGATTTTTAGTCTTCGAAAGGCCTTGATATCTCCTGTAGTCATCTGACCACAAGTCTTGTTATTCTTTCCATTTCTCTTCTCTGATCCCACTACATTTATATTGAGCATTAGCATTTTCCATATCAGATTCGCTACCTTCCCTATCAAGTTCAAACACCGGTCATTCCACGCACCGCCTCGTAGAGCGCTATTCTTTCGTTGGTTATTCAGTTTTTTTCCCATTGTCATTTCCCAATTGGCAGTCCCCTCACGGAGATTCGAAGAGGGAGCTAATCCGGAATCTTTTCCCAATGGAGAGATCATCATGACACTTTTACAATTACAGATCACATGTTCTGTGCTGTGGTTTCCATTGTCTCCTGCATCCTCATGCCGTTGATCATTGCTGTTTCCTCCGCCTTTTAGAGGCAGTTTCCTACTCCCAGGGCCATAAACGTCTGCCCTCTGTTCCACCCTCTTTGAAAAGGAAATTGGCAGGATTAGGGTGCCTTCTTATGTCCGAAGTCTTCGGCCGCCATTGCTCATGATTTTTATTCAGAATTAAAAACAATGGTGTGGTTCGGACCCGGGATCGAGGACGTTTGAACTACTACTGAAAGAGGCTGCACTATCTACTTTTTGTGACTACCGGTCCACCATTGCTATATGAAGTTTGTACACTGCAATTCAGCGTGCAACATGTAGCAGTTGGTAGGTGGCATCCAGTGCCATTTTTCCCACTGAGATCTACTTATTTGTCGTTGTTAGATTTACTAAAATTAATCTCCCATCACCAGATTCTCAAGTCCAAAACTCTCGTCGATATAATTATCTTGCGGTTGCTAATTTTCCGGAGTTGTAGGTCCGCATATTCAGATTATTAATTAAGAAATATTTAGTTTCATAAATAACAGAGACCATCACAAATGTGTTTATACAGTATTTTAAGGGCTCTAATACCCTATGGATTATAAGACGCAATATATATATATATATTGTAAGAGGTATGCGATGTATGTGCTGCCTGTAATAGGCAAAGCTTAGGAGAGTCTCTGACCAGAGAGCAGTATGTAGTTAGTTGTTGCTTGCCGCTAGTCGGCAGTAGTCGACAGTAGTCTGCGGGAGTCAGCAGTAGTCGAAAGTAGTCTGCGTGAGTCGGCAGTAGTCGGCGCGTGTCTGCGCTTGTGTGCAGTCTGCTCTGGTCGGGACTCTGGGGGATGAGTATTATTGTATAAGGTAAAGAAGCAGCCTTGCGCATATCTAGTAATGTATGTCAACTGTCATCCAATTTCTTTTAAAAAACACCCCAATAATAATTTTTATAATATAAAGTAATTTTTTAAAAAAAAGCGTTCATTTCAATTTAAAGATTTTATTCAATGGATTATATTGTATAAGGTAAAGAAGCAGCCTTGCGCATATCTAGTAATGTATGTCAACTGTCATCCAATTTCTTTTAAAAAACACCCCAATAACAATTTTTATAATATAAAGTAATTTTTTTAAAAAAAGCGTTCATTTCAATTTAAAGATTTTATTCAATGGATTATCTTTCCTTTCATGAATCACAAAGCATAGGCCAGCATTGCATGGAGCTGTGCGGAAAATTTTTATGTAAGAGCAGATATATTTGCAGTTTTTATTGAGGTAAGAATTTTTGCTTTTTTATTGAGAATACAGGGCCGAGGCGAAGCGCTGCTGTCGTCATAAAATTTACTGGGTTACTGAATTTCTTTATTATTTTGGTGTTTAGGAATTTTTCTGTTTCGAACTTTACATTAAATGAGAAAAGAATTTTGTGGGAACATTAAATGTGAATGCATTTCTGCACAGAGATTATAAATGGGAGCCAATTTTGTTCAGAGGTTACAATATTTAAAATTCATTTAATTATTATTTCCGTGGGAGGTTACACGAACTAAAATTCATTTAATTATTATTTTTGTGGGGAGTTTACACATGGTTCATTTTAATTTATTAATATTTTCGTGGGGGGAGGTTACACTTGGCGACATCCGCCCAGGATCGTATTTCTTTGTGAATCTTAAGTAGTCATATATCTGCTCTTATTTATTTAAACGTAGTTTGCATCTGGCGCAACGCATTTACTAATTTGTCACTCTTTCTTTCACAGATCATGGGCAATTTGTTGCTCTTTGTTGTAATTGTGTTTGTTGTATTTTGCATTGTCCTTGTTTCATTTGTGCTTAATTTTGATTTGTGAAAAATGCCGCGATAAACTGTTAACAGTACATCGCGATGTGCAATGAGTGAAATAGCCGACTCGAATAATTTGACCGATAGTACTGGCGACACTCAGTGTAATGATGATAATCCCCAAATTGTAGACAATCAGTGCGTACCGACCACTAGTAATGATTTTGATCCTAATGATGAACAAATAAATTCAATTGTGTTCTCTGTTAATTTAACGACAATTGATGCCGCTGCACGTTCTGTTACAATGAACGCTGCCCAGCTTGACACACCCGGTTTGCAAAATTTACGTACCGAACAGATAATTGTTTCTAACGAAAATGGACAATGTACTCAAAGTACGTCAAATTTATTTGATTCCGATTTAGCGACCAATAGTGCACATCCGATGGGCAAACCTTTTTGTGAATCACAGAATAACCAAATGGTTACAGAAAACGTGACAAATGCAGATACACCATTACACAGTACAGAGAATAGAGTCAATGATTTTGGCTGGGATAAAGTTATGGCATTATTACAACAACTCAATAAAAAAATAGACAATGAGTAGAAACAACTTGATGAAAAACTCAAACGAATTCATGAATCGTACAAACAACGTAATGAAAATCTCGGACAGTGGAATGAAAAAATAAACAACAATTTCAAACAAATTAATGAAAAACAATACAACCTTAATGAAAATTCCAAACAAATTAATGAGAAACACGACAACCATATTAAACAACTTAATGAATCGTGCAAAGAACTCAATGAAAAATACGATGACAATCCTTGAAATAAAGACAATCAGTGCGTACCGACCACTAGTAATGATTCTAATGCTAATGAGGAACAAACAAATTCAATCGTGTCCTCTGTTAATTTAACGACAATTGATGACGCGGCACGTTCTGTTACAATGAACGCTGCCCAGTTTGACACACCCGGTTTGCAAAAAAATGGTTCAAATGGCTCTGAGCACTAAGGTCATCAGTCGCCTAGAACTTAGAATTAATTAAACCTAACTAACCCAAGGACATCACACACATCCATGCCTAAGGCAGGATTCGAACCTGCGACCGCAGCGGTCACGCGGTTCCAGACTGAAGCGCCTTTAACCGCACAGCCACAACGGCCGGTCCGGTTTGCAAAATTTACGTAACGAACAGATAAATTTTTCTAACTAAAATGAACAGTGTAATCAGAATACGTCAGATTTATTTAATTCCGGTGTAGTGAATAACAGTGCACATCCAAGTGGCGAAGCTTTTCAAGAATCAGAGAATGACCAACTGGTTACACAAAACGCGACAAAAACAGATACACCATCACACAGCACAGAGAATTGAGTAGGTAATATTGGGTGGGATCAAGTTATAGCATTATTACCACAAATCAAGAAAGAACAAGACGACCTTCTCAAACAACAAATTAATGAATACAATAAAAAACAAGACGACAATTACAAACGACTCAATGAATCGAACAAACAAATTCATGAAAGTCTCGTACAGCGGAATGAAATACTAGATAACCATTTCAAACAACCTACTGAATCGTGCAAACAACTCAATGAAAGTTTCAAACTGTCGAGGGAAAAACACAACAGCCTTAATGAACAGAACAAACAGCTTAGTGAACAGGTTACAGCTGTTACCGTGCAACGTCATGATACTAAAGAACAATTACGTGACGAAATTAAGGCTTGTGCTAGTAACAGTAGTGAAGAAGTCAGATCTGTTGCACAAGAATTAGGTAATAGACATGCAGGCACAACAGAATCACTTAGAGATAAAATTAATGCGGTCACTGAACAATGTTCAGAAAACGCAACGCAGATACGCGACGAGTTAAATTTAAAGTCACCAGAACTTTCACACACTCTGGATACGGAAGTCGATAAGAAATGTGAACAACAGGACAGCCAAATTGAGGAACGTATTAAAGTAACAGAAATGAAATATGTTTTAGCCTCTAACACGGCACAGCATATGCCACATTCCGAACATTTGACACACTCACACAGACAGTGTAATTTAGGTAATTTACAGAGAGTATGTGACTTAGAATCCGGAGTGACACAGACAAACAGATTGTCATGCAATCCTAAACCTGTTTACACATTCAGAGGCGATAACGTTGATTACAAGCATTTTCTATCCGTAAAAAAATCTAAAGTATTTAAAAATAACAGAGCACAGGTACACGCTTTCGACTGGACATGACAATTTGTTTTTGAATTTTAACCGCCATTGCCTGTAATGCAGAAAATAAAATTTATTTGCAGCGCGTAATAGACCTCAGGGGATTCATTACACTTCGATGAATATGTGCCGTAGCGTGCACAGGGCCCCGAGCCGTAGTAGTGCTGTTTCCTCTTTAGTTTTCTGCACTGCTGCCTTCTCTTCTACTAACCATTATATCTATCAAAACAGCTCTTCGACTATCGATCTATCTAGAATCAGGAATGAGTAAAGAAAATCTGATATAACAAGTTTTACCAAAAGTGACAATTTTCATTAGGCACTCCCGAACTACCAGCGTAATTTTAATGAAAGACAAAATTTTAATTATCAGTAGGGACAAAATTATCAGCAACAGGAACCACATTTTGGTAACAATAGAGGTTTTTCACCGCAATAGCAACAAAACCAACCGGTTAGCATACCTAACCAACAATGTAATGTACAAGGTCAACCAAGCTTTAATGTTTCGCCGCCTACACGTATAGCGTCAGCTCCAACAAATAGTGATGCACAGCAACAAGGAAATAACTACGTACAGAAAACACTTCATTTCAGCTCATATCTCAACGCACCATATAGAAATGACTATCATGACAGACGTAAGAATAATGAGCACAATTTTCAGCGTACGTTTTCTAACAGTCGGTCTTATCAGCAGCAGAATCATCCGTTACAACAAATTATCATGAATGAACCAGACAGTAGATATCATCGTGAACATAATACGTTAGGAAGAAATAACACAACAGTACAAATAGTTGAAATGCCACAGCAACCTCCCGAAAATAATACCACATCAGATAGAATTGGCTAAATACAGTACAGGTTGCATCTTCCAGCAACGTAAGCGATACTTTTGACACAGAAAATCTTGTTCGCGAAAATGTTATTTGAAATATGCCTTGTTGAATGCACCACTTTTATCACATCCAGATCTTAGTAGAAATTTTTTCATTGCCACCGAAAGTTCTAACACCGCTTTAGGCGTACACATTTTTCAGGAAATTGAAGAAGATGATTGTACAGTAAGTAAAAACATACCCTTTGCGAGTCGCATTCTGTCCCCTGCTGAACGCAATTATTCTGTTGCAGAACTTCAAACATTGTGTGTTGTATGGGCATTTACGAGATTTCGGCATTTTCTTTATGGAAGACATACGACTGTTTACACAGACCATAGAGCGATACAGTTTTTACTTTCCGCTAAATGTACACACGACAGATTCAGCTGACGGAAACTTTATTTGCAGGAATTTAATTTTACAATTTTTCACATTCCCGGTACACAAAATATTGTAGCAGACGCACTATACCATTCTCTCAGCAACAATCAGCAAGACATCGCAACCAACTTCTGCAAAGCAAATTTCAGCGTCATGTACATTCAATAAGTTGCATTTGAAAATTTCATTTCGTCGTCATTACAAGACATAGCAGAATAAAGACAACGTATGGAAAGAAATTAAACACCCTTGGCAAGATAGGTATAATGTTACCATTAGAAAACATCACACTGTACGCAATGACATTCTATTTCGCCGCTCTCACCCTGACAGCAACAACTGGTTATTATGCATTCCTGACGAACTTGTTAACAAATTAATCTGGTATACTCATTTAAGTTACGCACATTACGGAGCCAGAAAATGTGTTCTTATACTGAGACAGAACTGTTATTTTACCAACATGGAGAAACGTATTCGACGAGTTTTAGCGTCATGTAAAATCTGTCAGAAAGCGAAGTCAGATACGACTTCACATATTCCTCCATTACTTCCCATTGTACCTGTTAAATTGAGAAACATGGCCGCTGTAGACATTTTTGGTCCGATTCACAGACCTAATAGAGGTTTTTTCTACATCTTTGTCGCTGTTGAACTCACTTCAAAATTTGTTATCTTCACTCCGTTACGCAAAGCTACTGCTAAAACTGTTTCGAAAGCATTTGTAAAACATTTCCTATTTCATGTAGGGCATGTACTGAAAGTAATTTGCGACAATGGATCACAGTTTCGATCTGCTATATGGAGACGTATGTTACGAGCTAGAAACATTTCTCCGATATATATATATATATATATATATATATATATATATATATATATATATATATCCAGGTACCATCCTTCTTCGAACCCTTGTGAACGATTAATGAAAGAAATTGGTAAACTGTGTAGAATATACTGCCATAAAAAACATATTGATTGGTACACACACATACTCTCATTTCAGGATGTAATTAATTCCATACCAAATGAATCTACTATGTTATCTCCGACTGTAATAGCGAAAAATGTTGAACCACCTAACAAAATTAAAGAATTAGTAACCTTTCCTACATCTCGTCGACTACGACACCATGAAATAATTGACATTGCGCTGAACAACATCAAACGTGCTGCAGAGCGTCGGAGAAG
Organism: Schistocerca americana; assembly: GCF_021461395.2. Taxonomy (NCBI): domain Eukaryota; kingdom Metazoa; phylum Arthropoda; class Insecta; order Orthoptera; family Acrididae; genus Schistocerca; species Schistocerca americana. Next base: position 232,347,982 of record NC_060123.1, read on the forward strand.
ACAGCAAAAACAAGCTTGTACACGCCGTGACTTTCACATTGGACAGATCACCATATCTCTAACTTCAAACCCTTTATTGAATGAACATACTTTATTATTTATCACACTGTAATGCCATTTCCTGATTTTTTTATGACCACTTATGCAATTATATTCACATGAGCACTTACTGATGATTATCGTATTTTTACTTGGCAAGTTCCCCGCAAGGTAAGGTTAGCAGGTCGCTTTTCTTGTCGTTACAAATCCGACTGTGCACATTTTCCATCTTTCATGTATGTATGATTGTTTTGCTGTTTTGTTTGTACGCACTATGATATATTTAAGATGTAACAAACACCAGTTGACTTTGACATTTTGCCTTATGATCTCTCAACATCGTGACTATTTTTACATTTTTTTTTTTTTTTTTTTTTTGCTGCTACATTGTGATACTCTGTGTATATTTGACATCTGAACACTGCCTATGTTTTTTTTTTGACATATTACGTTTTCTGTCATGCTATGCTGTATGCTCAATTATATCACTATAAACCAGCTTTTATTTAATGGGTATACGATTTAATTGCAAGACATTAATCATTGTTTATCGTTTTCAGAAAGAAATAACGTGTAAAAGAAATAAATTATGGCAATTTCACCTTCAGAATGAACGAAAGAAGATACAATACCTCGTCACGAAGAGTAAATGGATCAGAATTAACAGGCATTAACAAGAATATACTATACACATCGTATGATAGCAGTCTTAACTAATTTTTTCTTTCAGAATACGAGGAGATTGATGCAGACTGTCAGACAGAACTACACGTCTTAGTTTTAGTGATGAAATATGCTAGAAATAAGGAAATCTATACTACGAATAGTTGTATAATGAAGTGACTTTTTTGCAGATGATAATGAATGATGATGAATAGTGATGAAGAATATGCTAATATGGAAGTTTTTCTTTGCAGGTGATGATAGTAATGATAATGAAGTTTTTTTTGCAGATGAGGATAATGTTGAAGTTTATGCATTTATGCTATGTAGTTATTTAAGTATTTATTGCAGTTCGTATTGATAGTATGTCTTATGTCGCATGGTAGGATGACTGAAGGTTTTGGAACGGACAGATAGAGAATATATATATATTATACACATTTCATTATCCGTTAATTCGAAGTTCACTACTCTTCAGCATAATATGCGTTTCTTCTTTCAGCTTAATAATCCATTTTGTATTTTTTGCAGGAGAAATTATTCATGAAATTAATGTGCTATAGGCAGTTGGTCATTAAACCTGTGTCATTCATGAATGTGATCACATATACTCTATTTGTTTCATAAAATTGCTACAGCTGACTCATGACGAATGACGTTACACATCTTCATTTGCAGCAATTAGTCAAATGCAAATATTATTATGCCCCAGCAATTAATTATCGATCCCAACGCAATGCATTGCTAACACACACACACACACACACACAAAAAATGTATTGCCAGTCCCAAATAATAATACCAATTTAAGAGAGTTATGAGTAATTCTGAATGACGTTTTCTAATCACAGACTTTGAGTAATAGCTACAGTATGTCACATTTTTAAATATGTCATATGTCACTTAAATGATGAGGTCTGTGTAATAGTGAATGATATTTTGTAATAATGCATGTATGCTCTACACTCATTAACTACTGTTTTGACTGATAACTTCTGATGATTTGTAACTGGCCAATGAGTGCCAATAATTATTTTTAAATATGTCATATGTTACTTGAATGATGAAAAATGTTTTGTAATATTCAATACTTGCTGACCAACGAATGCCACTGTTTCTTATATTTTAAATTTATATTATGTCACTTACATGCTATATATTGAATACCAGTAGATTTATGCTACACTCATTAACTACTGTTTTGAATGATGACTTCTGATGATTTGTAACTGGCCAATGAGTGCCGATAACTATTTGTAAATATGTCATATGTCACATGAATGATGATAAATGTTTTGTAATAATCAATACTTGCTGACCAACGAATGCCACTGTTTCTTATATTTTAAATTTATATTATGTCACTTACATGCTATATATATGACTACCAGTAGCTTGATCAACATTATTCTGTAATACTTCATAGATGGTACAGAAATGTTCAGTAACTGGGCGATGAGTGCCACGAATTACTTAAATCAGTTGTTAGACTAGTGTAATTCTCAATGAAGACTAGCATGTGACTTAATGTGCTTCACCTTCTGACCTAATTACCTGGAATTACTGCAATATCCGTTTGTCCTGTCTATCCTCTTGCTCATGGAGCACTATATTTGGTTTTTGCACTAATTCTACGTTGGTGTACCTTACAAGAACGTGGTGTTGACACGACATGCTGTCCACCACCTTAAGCGATGGAGATGTTATTATGGTCCCACTGTTTGGTGTACCTAATGTACTACGAAAATGATAACATGGAATATTAATACGACATTTCAGTGTCTTGGCTACGCTGATTAATACTTGAGGGAAAAGAACTTCAGATTGTCTCACATGGGGTTGTGCTTCTGTAGAAAGTTATGGACCTTCAGTGCAGCTGCGTGCAACCTAATGTGCTACAACAATGATGCAATCATTCCCTTTCCTATCCTACTTCTTGTAAAATAGTAAAAATAAAACAAACAAAAAACTACAGTGCGTGTGCACTTTATGTCATCTGTTAATGTGATTTGTATTCATTGCGTATACATTTTGTGATTTGCTGATATATTCTGAACTACAGTGCATGAGCACTTTATGTCATTTGTTAATATGTTTTGTACTCATTCTGTATACATTTTGTGATTTCCTGATATGTTCTGTACTACAGTACGTGTGCACTTTTGTCATTTGTTAATATGATTTCTACTCATTGTGTATACATATTGTCATTACTTGATATGTTCTGTACTCAGTGCATGTGCACTATATTTTATTTCATGTTCTGCACTTATATATATGTATATATTCTGTGGTTGTAAACTTAGTTAATTAGGAAAAATTTGTTGCTCATGGCAAGTCCAATTGACTCACCATCGCTGCCTAATTTTCGCCAGGGTAGATGTGGTGTCAAACTGACGGTGCTAGATTTGATACAAGGCAACGTGTGTATTGTACACCATAATTCTTTCCATCATCCTGAAGAATTTAATAGCGCGCATCGGCTAAATAAATTTTAGAAAACATTCGTTCACCTGGTAGGAGATCCTTAAGGCCCTCAATGTGTAGAAACATGAAACTATCAATAATAATATGAGACTTACTGTGGCGTTAAAGAGTCGCCGCAAAGTCTGATTTTCGCATCACTTTTTTTGTGATAACCAGAGGACATGCCCACTGACTAATAGAAATAGGAGTCAAGACAATAGTTTCTTATAATGTTTGGATTTCAGAACCTAATTCGTCGCGAATGGTGGGGGTCTGCTGATCTGCGAAGTAAAACTGAAGTCGAGCTTTATCTTCTGGCGAACGTGCACTTGAAAATTCCTTGCATGTCCCTTTGTGCTGTCGAACTATAATCCATGTTTTTCACTTATTCAGTTAATGCTGGCATGGGATATTTGAGTATCAGATGCATGCACATTGTCTTGGGTATCTAATCCAAACAAATCAAATGCAACCACGTCAAAAATATTGGGACTTGAAAGTTATTAAACTATTATGAATGGTACTGATGCGGTTGTATTTCCACATATATCTTCCAAACTGCACGACCCGATATGTTTATCAATTATGTTGACGGACTGGGTGGACAGTGACTCAAAAGTAACGATGAATCAAAGACAGCAGTCCGACGGTGGTTCCATTGTCAACCACACAAATCAGCCACAGAGGCACCTCAAATTTAGCGCTGCGATGGCACAAACGTGTGCACCGACTGTAACACCACAGCTCTAATACTCTACCGATTTATTTTGCCTTTTTTGTTTTATTTAATGTTACATCGTTGAGCTTCTGTAAATGTGTTTCACTGAATAGATAACACAAAATTGTGTACTCCTTTCTTTGTAAAAACTTTGATGTCATGATTTGATTCTATGCAGTGTAGTTATCTGTCATTTAAATTCTTTGTCCCCACTGGAGGGAGACAAAACTTACTTTATATATTTGGAATTTTGTTTAAATAATTTTTTTGTGCAAATACCAATATGTGCAAATGTTCTGTTTTATTTAAAATGATTGTTTGCTGTTATGTAAACTGCTGACCTTCACTTAGGGTTCTTAGTTATTTTGTATGTAAAAGGTGTTGTGGTCCCCCCCCCCCCCCCCCCCCGGGAACGGAACTGTGTAGTACGTGCAAATTGTGGTTGGCCTACGTAGAAAAGGTGAAACCAAGAGTCAGTCGGGGACGAGCTACCAAACTGTCAATTGCTCATGTAAATGCTGCATATTGTACTGGTGCCAAGAGAGGCTTTCCGTGCCACTTTCCAATGCCTCGGATGGATAGATAAAGAAGTGGAGCTATTCTGGAATTGATGTCTATCATCGCCACCAAGGAATGACAGATTCCGGCAATTCTACCTGCAAATCCACCTACCAACATGCAATTGCCACCACATGGCGTAATCTCTGTAATGGAACGCTATAGTAATGTACAGTGAAGGATCAGCTCATTAGATGTTTAGTGTACTCAAATACAAGGTAAATTGTGACTGAACTTTTGTACCTACAGTGATTTATCCTCTGTCACATATCCACTTACAGTCCCTCCCACGCTAAAGTGCTTGCTGAGTGTCCTTTATTGAAAGAAAGTTAAAGTTAATGTGGTAAGAGAGTGAGCTAAAGTACGTGATGCTTGTTGAAAATAAATTTTCTATTAAAACTGCTTATAAATATATTGTTGCCAATCCAAATTGAAAGTTCTTGGAACTGGGGATGGTAGAGTTTTGCTTAGTAAATGATCACATTGATGCTTGTTGGAAATCGCAAAACGCGAGTCAGTTTCTTACAGATATGTCAAGTTGTGTTCTACTGCAGTAAGAGTTGAGAACTAATAACTTGTTTCTTTGGTGTATTGAAAGTGTGTTCAGTATGTTCTACTACAGTGGTCAAGATTAAGGGCCCCCCTTAACTGAAAGTAGTTCAAATGCACCAAGCTACTTAATTATAGCAAATTTCAATTAATCTTGCTACTCAACTCAAATTCTATACAATATTTGGTTCCTCTTGTGTATTAAAAGGGCATATTAATGTTTTAACAAGATTCACAGTTTGCATATTGTGCTCATGCTACATAACGGTTAATAGAAAAACAACTATCTATGAAAACAGAAACTTCTTTATTCAAAAGACAGTGAGAAGTAATCTGTTAGTGAATTCCATTTAACTTTCATTCTAAATAGAAAAGTATTTAGCTGAGAGAGACTTAACCTGTGACCAGTTCATAATTTGGCAATGAACTACATTTACAATTTTATGTCAGCTAGGAAAACGTTTGAAAACTAATACAGAACCTATGTCCAATTTGTGATTCTACAGTGTGTATTAGGAGTAATGTTATAAAGACTATTCAGTTTGAATGAGCCCTGAAAGTAATACTGTGTATTGTTATCTGTTATATTTATGCAAAATATTTGTTCTACTCTGTCAACTCCAGACTTAACGGAAACATATGCAGGTGTCACAGTTCATTGCACTCGTGTGTGGCAAAATATAGGCTGTGTTTGTCCGTTAAAGTTACTCATACCTACTTTCTTAAACAATAATGTTAATCGCTCTCTTGCCTAATTAGGTTGGCGACCGTTTTTCTTTATTAGTTAAACAGTGTAGCCAGGTAAAATATTATTTGTTACTGTTTGAATATTTACGTAATTCTGACTTTCACTTCCGATAAGCCACCTCCGTTATGTTCAACACGGCCAACATAACAAAATTCCTCTCAGAGGGTAACACTGCTCTGCTCCTTCATACTGTAATTATTTGAACAAGAATAATTTCACTATAGGAACTGCCTTCAGCTTTAAGGTTATGGTATAGTAGTAGGAGACGGAAGTGTTATACGATGTGGGGACAATGTGGAAAAATATGGTACGGTACGCAGAATAGGATGTATATTTGGCATTACCTGCATGTACCTTATTATGGCTAATAAAAATTAAGGACAAAGACTTTTTGATTTTCCTCCATTCCAGGTGACCAGAAGCAGTCAGGAAAGTTCGTGAAGGTGTTGCAGGGGCGGTTTTGCTGAGAAATAACTGTTGAGACAAAAATTCGATACGTTGCGGCGTTTTCCAGTTATTTAGCGTTGAATTTAGGCAACCAGATCTTGCACGCACAAATTGAAGCCTAATGGAAGCAGTGAGCTAAACGTGTTCGTTTGGTGTTCTCAAAACGAACCAACGTAGCTTCTGCTCACTTGACTTAAATTTATCACTTCTGAAGAAGGTACATTTTAACGGCTAATGAGCATTTGAACAAGTGGTAAGTCGCCAGCTCACGGACGCTTAGATGTCTGTAAATTACGCCGTTCTAGAGCGTGCAAGTACTTGAATTTGCATACACAACGACCTCATTGATTAAGTTCAATGATAAATAGCTGGGTAACTGGCCAAGAAATCGAATTTGTTTCTTAACGATTATTTCTCAGCACAACCTAACCTAAAACACCGCCACAGTCTTTTCAGGCTGTTTCTGACAACTCTATATTACTATGTTTAACAGTGGGAGGCGTGATATTCATCAAATATTGGAAGATAAATGGAATTACGAGAGCCTCTACCGTTAAATGCAGTTAGTTGATGAAGGGTACGCACCACGGTACCAAAGGATCTCCCTTCGGCTGTTAGGTTAGCGATGGGATGTGGAGAGTTTGATGTGTCAGTGGTAAGTGTGGCATATTCTCTGTGAATGAGATATTTTATGGATGCAGGCATACAGAGCGTGTGCAGTGGCAGTGCCTTCAGGCTCAGTGGAGGTGATGTGTGTCAGCAATAGCATTATGGTAACAGGGGTGGACATGGAAGAAGGAAGCAGCTGTTAATCACAAGAGGGCATCTGAATTCCGATGAAAGGTGTTCCTATTAAAATTAGGTGCAATAAGTGGATATGCAGGGCCAGAATGTGTAATAGTGGGTGTTGTAAGGGGCAGAAAGTATGAGTTTTTGTTGGATAAAGGTGTGCATGCGTCTTTAGCAAGTAGAGACCTACCGGGTTGGAGACCATATGACTCACCACATGTAGGTTATATTCGGTGGGAGAGAACGATATAAGGCCATTGGGGTCAGTGGTAATGGATTTTCAGTTGGAGACAGGTGGGTTTAAGCAGCATGTGGAATTAATGTCTCATGTATGTAACAGGGGCAACATGATCCTGGAGTTGAAATTCTTTCATCAACATCATCCCAAACAGACCTATGGCTATGTGTGGTGGAAAGACATTCCAGATAGGATAAGCTATGGCTAATGTAGGTCTATCATAAGATGCGTCTATTGCAGCGGCCAATCCGATTGAAGCACGTAGCCTTGATTCTCATTATTGGCCAGCCAGTGGCACCGAGAAGTCGCTTTATATGAGTGTGTAGCCTGACCTACCAGCTCATATCCTGTGTATAATATAGCTGCAGGAAGGGAACGATGTGCTGGATTCAGTGAGTAGTTTAGTTGAATTGGTTCAAATGGCTCTGAGCAATATGGGACTTAACTTCTGAGGTCATTAGTCCCCTAGAACTTAGAACTACTTAAACCTAACTAACCTAAGGACATCACGCACATCCATGACCGAGGCAGGATTCGAACCTGGAACCGTAGCGGCCGCGCGGTGCCAGACTGTAGCGCCTAGAACCGCACGGCCACTCCGGCCGGCAGTAGTTTGGTTGAAAGGAGTATCGTGTAATATAGGAGCGAAATGGTGAGAGCGTGGCATCTCTCAGTCTCGATGAAAATGAAGTTGATGAAGGGCATGTTAATAGCGCGGTTGGACATTCCAGAGGGGGATGAGGAGGAGGAGGAGGAAGATAGGTGCACTGGAGCTGCAAAACATGGAGTATTACAGGGAGTTGCTAAAGCTGCATTACATAGAAAGGTGGAACATCAAAAGGGAGCAGACAGAATGTGAGTGAAGAAGCAGTTTTTGGAATTTGACGATTTGTGTTTTCCTTGGGGTACATTGTCAGCGATGCTATCATGAAGCACTAAAATCGGACAGAAAATGAAGCACTGGTGTACAGCAAACCTTATAGACTTCTTCGATATTCACAACCGCGTCTAGAGGAGTTTATCAATCAGCAGTTGGCTGGTGGGATAAAGAGAGTAATAGCTAATGGGAGCGCGAATAGCGATTGTGTCCAAGAAATCTGCGGACAGTTATAAGAAATACAGATTCTGCTGTGATTACCGTCACCTTAATAGTTTGACCATAACAGACGCTTACCCAATATCAAATGTCACGGAGACGATCGACAGTCTGAGGCAGTGCTGTTACTTCTCTGCCATGGGTTTGAGAAGAGGATACCATCAGCTATATGTGGTTCTGGAAGACTGACCAAAGACAGATCTTTCATTATGCTTGGACCATTGTCTACATCTACATCTGTATCTACATACATAATGTGCAAGACGCGATATAATGCGTGATATCAGGTACTTTGTACCATTGGGGCCTTTTCCTTTGCTGTTACACTCGCAAACAGAGCGAAGGAAAAAGACTATCTATGTGCCTTCTTGTAAGCCCTAATTTTTTATATCATATCTTCCATGTCCTTACGCTAAATGTATGTTGGCAGCACTAGAATCGTTCTGCAGCCAGCTTCAAATCCTAGTTATCTAAATTTTATGAAAGTTTTTCTAGAAAACAACGTGTCCTTCCTTCCAGGGATTTCCATTTGAGTTCCTGAAGCAACTCCGTTAATACTTCCATATTGTTTAATCCTATCATAAACAAATATAGGATCCCACCTCTGAACTGTTTCGATGTCTTCCTTTAATACGACCTTATGGAGATCCTTGTTGTATCCTGCCTACTCGTCAATTGTGAGGCGCATAGGAAACCAGGTTTCTCGGATCGCTAGACAAGAATTCAAGCAAATCGTATTAATGAATTATACACTACTGGCCATTAAAATTGCTACACCACGAAGATGACGTGCTACAGACGCGAAATTTAACCGACAGGAAGAAGATGCTTTGATATGCAAATGTTTAGCTTTTCAGAGCATTCACACAAGGTTGGCGCCGGTGGTGACACGAATAACGTGCTGACATGAGGAAAGTTTCCAATCGATTTCTGATACACAAACAGCAGTTGACCGGCGTTGCCAGGTGAAACGTTGTTGTGATGCCTCGTGTAAGAAGGAGAAATGCGTACCATCACGTTTCCGACTTTGATAAAGGTCGGATTGTAGCCTATCGCGATTGCGGTTTATCGTATTGCGACGTTGCTGCTCTCGTTGGTCGAGATCCAATGAATGTTAGCAGAACATGGAATCGGTGGGTTCAGGAGGGTTATACGGAAAGCCGTGCTGGATCCAAACGGCCTCGTATCACTAGCAGTCGAGATGACAGGCATCTTATACGAATGGCTGTAACGGATCGTGCAGTCACGTCTCGATCCGTGAGTCAACAGTTGGGGAGGTTTGCAAGACAACAACCATCTGCTCGAACAGTTCGTCGACGTTTGCAGAAGCATGGACTATCAGCTCGGAAACCATGGGTGCGGTTATCCTTGACGCTGCACCACAGACAGGAGCGCCTGTGATGGTGTACTCAACGACGAACCTGGGTGCACGAATCGCAAAACGTCATTTTTTCGGATGAATACAGGTTCTGTTTATAGCATCATGATGGTTACATCGGTGTTTGGCGACATCGCGGTGAACGCACATTGGAAGCGTGTATTCGTCATCGCCATACTGGCGTGATGGTATGGGGTGCCATTGGTTAACGTCTCGGTCACCTCTTGTTCGCTCTGACGGCACTTTGAACAATGGACGTTACATTTCAGATGTGTTACGATCCTTGGCTCTACCCTTTATTCGATCCCCGCGAATCCCAACATTTAAGGAGGATAATGCACAACCGCATGTTGCAGGTCCTTTACGGGCCTTTCTGTATACAGTAAATGTTCGACTGCTGCCCTGGCGAGAACATTCTCCAGATCTCCCACCAACTGAAAACGTCTGGCCAATGGTGGCCGAGCAAATGGCTCGTCACAATACACCAGTCACTACTCTTGATGAACTGTGGTATCGTGTTGAAGCTGTATGGGCAGCTGTACCTGTACACGCCGTGCAAGCTCTGTTTGACTCAATGCCCAGGCGTGTCAAGGCCGTTATTACGGTCAGAGGTGGTTCTTCTGGGTACTGATTTCTCAGGATCTATGCACCCAAAATGCGTGAAAATGTAATCACATGTCGGTTCTAGTATAATATATTTGTCCAATGCATACCCGTTTATCATCTGCATTTCTTCTTGGTGCAGCAATTTTAATGGCCAGTAGTGTTTTATAGAAAATATATGACAATAATTATCTTTGAGAATTACAGAAGTGTCGTAAGGAAAGGGCGTCAGACAAAATAAGAAATCGCTTCAGTTAGGACAGTGCTACATAACAGAAGCGTAATAACTTATCTTGGTGCTACTCTTGAACTCGCTGCTGTAGATCTCGTAGAACTGTCCGCGGCCAGGCGGTGCGGCGCTTACGTACTCTTCATGAAGATGGCGCTGCCGGCGCGTTGTCGTCCTGGAGAGAGGTCGGTCAGTGTGCAATTGGCTGACGTCGTCTCACAGCCCTTTCTGCTCTAACGCTCTCGCCTGGAGTGCCGGCGCTGGACTATACTCCGGAACAATCCTAAACACCCGTGCAAAAGCAAATATTAGGTCGCACTAGTGTGCTGCATTTGGCCTCCTTTGCAGATGAATCACATTTTTCCGAAATGGCACCATGCATCGATACCATTCCACGAGCGTCACGGTTGGCAACAGAATTTCAATTTTGCACCTATTACTGACAGTGGTTGCACGGGATCTGGCGGACCCATTTGTGCGCGGCTGCTGAGCACCCCTTCAGCGGGTGGGTACCGTGAGCTCCTCTCTGCCGCCGCAATACAGTACAGGGTGATTCAAAAAGAATGCCACAATTTTAGGAATTTAAAACTCTGCAACGACAAAAGGCAGAGCTAAGCACTATCTGTCGGCGAATTAAGGGAGCTATAAAGTTTCATTTAGTTGTACATTTGTTCGCCATTTCAGCCAATAAAGTTTTTGGACCCTTTTTCTTCGAAGATGCTACTGTAACTGGACTACGGTATCTGGAGATGTTAGAGAATTGGCGGTTCCCTCAGCTCGAACAAGAAGCACAACAATTCATATTTCAGCAGGATGGAGCGCCACCACATTGGCACTTATCTGTCCGTAACTACCTGAACGTCAACTACCCGAGGCGATGGATCGGCCGCCAGGCAGCCCGTGACAGAGCACTTCATCGCCGGCCTCCAAGAAGCCCTGATCTTACCCCCTGCGATTTTTTCTTATGGGGGTATGTTAAGGATATGGTGTTTCGGCCACCTCTCCCAGCCACCATTGATGATTTGAAGCGAGAAATAACAGCAGCTATCCAAAATGTTACGCCTGATATGCTACAGAGAGTGTGGAACGAGTTGGAGTATCGGGTTGATATTGCTCGTGTGTCTGGAGGGGGCCATATTGAACATCTCTGAACTTGTTTTTGAGTGAAAAAAAACCTTTTTAAATACTCTTTGTAATGATGTATAACAGAAGGTTATATTATGTTTCTTTCATTAAATACACATTTTTAAAGTTGTGGTATTCTTTTTGAATCACCCTGTATTTCCAGTGGCAGTCCGACAGCCTGTTTGCACTTGGCGCCTCTTCACTATTACACCATCGTCCGTGCTTACTTTAGGAAGGCTAATCCCAGTTGACATTGTGATAGGTGGACTCTGTTTCTTGCTACGTTATTTGTAATGAGTCTTCATACAATTGCAGAAATACAAGTAAATTTTCTGTTTAGTGTGTTACCTTGTTCGCTAATTAACACTGCTCCTTTCCTACTTTTCTATGACGACAGTTGATACAGCACCACTCTGCAGCCCACCTCTCCATACCGCAGTTGGTCACTTACGTTCCCTACCACGATCCTCAGATGCTCATTCCTTTTCACATCCCTTCCCAACACTACGCCCAGATATTCAAACGATACGACTGGGTCAAGCAGGACGTTACTAATACTGTATTCGAACCTTACAGGTTTCTTTTTCTTACTCAACCACACTAACTTACGTTTTTCTACAGTTAGAGGCAACTGCCATTCATCACACCCACTAAAAACTTTGTGTAATTAATCTTGTATCAACCTAGTCACTCAACGATGACACCTTCCCGTATGCCACAATGAAGAATAAGTACTGTCCTGTTACGCTTCCGTGGGGCACTCCTGATACTATACTTATCTCTGATGCACAGTCGCCATCGTAGACAACATACTGGGTTCTATTACTTAAGAAGTCTTCGAGCCACTCACATTGTCTCTAGAAAATTTATTACATTCGAAACCAGAATATGTTCAAGAATCCTGAAACAAACTGATATTAAGGATATTGGTGTGTATCTTGGCAGGAGGATGCCATTTGCGATGAAGAATGCTCTTGTGACTTTTCTGCGGTTACTGGACGAAGTGCTCGGGAGGGGGGAGGGGGGGGGGAGTTGATGTCTTTTCAGTGTCTAATTTACCTGGACGATATAATTGTGTTCTCAAGAGACTGGAGGAACGTAGACCACAAGAGACAGAGGTATTTAAGGGGTTTCAGTCTGATCAACATCTGATGGTGCGTACGGGTAAGCTATATTTTGTATTGGAGGAGGTAGGTTACTTACGACATCTGGCTACAGAACTACGAGTACAGTCATTCTTGGCACTCTCAAACTGTTATAGGAAATTCATTAAGGTGTTTGCTGATATAGTGCGACCACTCAAACGACTCTTGAAAAATAGGTGAGAAAAGTAGATTCGAGGAGCTGAAGCGAGTTTTGATGTCGCGTACAGTACTACTTTTTCCAGATTCCCAGAACAAGTTTATATGATCTTGCACTGCGTCTAATCAGGCTTGAGAGTGTATCCTGGGTCAAGGGGTTATTGTTGAGGAACACCCTATGGCTTTTGAATTGAAATAATTAAAAAAAAGCCAAGAAAAACTATTCAAACCTCGGAGAAGGAAGAGCTTAGCTCCATATAAGGAGTGACATATTTTCAATGATACCTTTATGGGAACAAATTTAAAGTAATGACCGATCGTCCTGCTTAAAAATGGTTGTTAGGTTTGAAAGACCTGTCTAGCAGACTTACAATATGTGTATTGAGACTCTGTGAATTTTACAATGAAAGAATAGTAGGGGGTAGAAAATTAGAAATTTTTATTAAAAATTGTTAACATTGCCTCTGGGAAAATCAAGACATGGCAGAGAAGTAGGCGGAAGCAAGAAGCGAACCATTGCGCTGCAAGTGGGTCAGGCCCTCGACATATTATGGCACCATATGCTGAGTGAAAATACGCATTCAGCTGAGAGAAGATTGGGACAGAAAACCGAAGGGAGCGAGACAAGCATATTCATTAAGTCATAGGTGCAAGAAACTGTTACACAAGAGCATGTAGTGAGGAGCTGACACAGCTGTTAAGGGTATGTTACGTGAATACAGCACAGTAAGGACAACATATGTTGTCATTATGAACAGAGCCTCGTGTTAAAGCCTCTCTTTCAATACTCCAACGTTCCGTTTCTTGCCATGATCTGATCATAGGGATCTACGGGATTCACAATAATTGCACTTGATTCTTGGATTACGATATTGTTGTGAATCTTTGTCCTAAATGATGCAGCACAGTCTATGAACGAGTCAAAACTGTTCTCAAGATGATGGTCTTCACCTGATGAAGATCATCCTACTAAATGACTATCAACTACTGATGGAGAAACTAACTGTCTTCTAACAACACCATATTCAGAGGGCTGCCAGCACTGAATGTCAGTGCAGAAGCCAGCAGCAGGACCTCTTGGGGTCCACGTTCCTGTTCAACACTCAGCCACATCCAGATGCTGAAACCTACTATGGAGCAGGGAGGATATCAACGGACCACACGGCTACAGACACAGATGGATGGATCATACAGGGTCGTCGAAAAATTCATAATGGGACCAAGGACACTCTGTCAGCCAGCACGAAATCACTTCAAGCTGGGTAATGGCTGCTCCTGCTCGCTGGCAATCCACCGTAGCACCAGGGTCGCTAACATCTTCCTTTGGACGTGCAACCACTGAGCTGACTGCACAGATGTCTACTACAATCCAACATGAAGGTTAATAGTCAAGTCAAGGCTGGTGCGGAATAACGATGACTTGTAAACATTGTGAATGAATAACTGAACTCTAATAATGCTTTACTACCTTTGATGATGCTTCACAGGTTCAGAACAGCTATCCTGACTTCATACAGAGATGTCTCTGCTCGTCTCCCCAGTAGCAGGAAAGTAACACTAATGCAAGCACTGCATGAGGGACTTGCTGGATGGGAAATAGCATAGCAACTTGACAGTACCTGCGAGCTATACAATAGGAAGCCACAGTTCAATATACACCACAATCAGTTTTGTAAGGTAACTAGGTTATGGTCGTGTGCGTCACCCCATCTAAGTTGAACAAGAAGATCTGAGAGAGACACAGGATCGTTTGCTGCCTTGTATGGATGTGCAGAGTAACGAACTAAAGGATGCTTTTGACAGTCTGGTTGAAGGGAAGAAAGGGGTAAGGAATTGTCTGCTGCATACACGCGGTGTGAACTTGACCTGCGAACGAATACTACAACAGAGACTGCCAGATGCATGAAAGCTATTTTAAAAGGTGGGCTTGGATACTTTAGGACTGTTTACCCAGACTCCAGCAGGGAATCGTTTTGTGTCACCGAAAATAGATGGATGACTTTTACCATTATGTAGAGATAATTGCTATGGCGAATCAACAAGCAGTTAGTCACACAAGCAAGGAACAACAGGTGGATACTTTTAAGTTTGGAATGGCAGAGAAGATGATTACAGATCAAGGGACAAATTTTGTATCAAACTTAACGAGCAAATTAAGAACTAGTCCACTTCACTGATATCGCATGATAGGTCAAAATAGAAGCATCAGATGACAGCACTGATGTTAATTTACAATATGAACTCACACCATAACGATTGCGATATATATCTCTCGTTTGCCATGGCTGCATACTTTTTAAAGGTCGACACCAGTGTAGGTTTGTCTCCATACTGATGATGTACGGAAGAAAAATGTTGCGGTCAGATATGATAAAGGTGAAAACAGGGAACGATGGGGAGGTATGGAAGCAGGTACAAGAGGCATACACAAAAGAAAAAGAGGATTAAACTGTGAAGTGGCCAGGAAGCTAACTGTTATATAGTAGGGCAGTGGGTTATATTATCCGGCCCTTATGCACCAAAGGGTAAAACAAAGAAATCTGTCACGAGGTACCCGGTACCATACCAAGTAATAGAGACTACGTCACCAGTCAACATTAGCCTACATTTGCCGACTAGGTCGACAATACTGCGTACTTATCACACTCCTGAGACCGTTCAGAGGCTCTCCAGAGTCGATCACAGGCGTACTCAAAGTGTAACCATAGAAAGATGCGAAAGGGAAGAAGCGGAAGATTATAGGTGAAAAGACAGTGAACCTGTTCGAAAAGTGCGATATGCATTAGGATCTAGGAAGAAACAGGGGAATTTTGTTGTTGTGTTTGTTGGTGATTATTTAGCATATCAACGGAGAGATATGAAAATGTAATGTGTTAAGTTTTATATAAGAATAATGTTGCTTTTTGTTTTATTTTTATGTGAAGTGCTGGATGGTGACAGTAGCTTTCTGAGGTGGGAGGAGGATGATGGTAGATCCTATCCTCAGATTTCTGTACACCAGGGCTGAGGTAGGACGTTTGCTAGTCGTGGCAGTGGCGTATCGCTTTGCCTGTGGTGGCCTGGGAATGCTAGGGGACCAACACCTGGAGGGAGGAGATCCGTTTGGCAGGACGTGTAGTGATAGGTGGTCATCAATGGAGGTGAGTCTAGTTACTAACGCAGGAAGTTCTGGTTCGTAACAGGTAGACAAGAACAGAGCAGTAAGTCTTGGGAAAGTTTCTGAGGACTGTGAGACGTTACATAATAATATGAGCAGTTACGAGAAGAGTTGCAGCAAACAGTGAAGGTTATGACTTGTTCGCTATTGCGAAAGAAGAGAGGTTGGTTGGAGGGTGGAGGAAGGATTGTGAAGGCAGCAGCTGCCAGAGACCTAAGCGGGGTAATGCAGACACTGAATGAGTTAGCACAGGATAATAAGTCGGTGATGAAGTGGCATTCCAGACAGCTTGGAAAGTGCAGTGTTGAACAATACGCATATACTTCAGAAGCTGACAAGCGAGGAGATACAGTACACCAAGGCGTTGGAGGACTCGGTGGAACGAGACCTGTGGACCACGCAGACACGAGTAGTTGCGCTGGATGAAAGAGTCTGTGACAAATCGGCTGCAATCACTAGCGGACATTGTTTGAGGGGCGAAAGTGGAAATGAAGAGCTTTCAAGAGTCTTTCATCATGCGCTGTACGGACAGTTGAGTCCTGTCTTGTTGTCGCCAGAACAATATCTGTCGCGGTCGAGGAAAGGGCAGGAGGAACTACTATCAGACCGGACGTCGCCAGCCCACTGGCAGAGTTTATCTTTACATTATCATATGGCATCGTAAGAGATGAGGATGGAACAGGCACGTACTGGCTAGGGTATCAGTAATGGGCCAACATGCTAAATTTAGGTCTTACACCATGCACCCCTCTAAGGTGAAATGAGGAGCTATAGGTAAATCTGTGCAGGCGAGGATAGTAAGTGAGCTACTGACATCTGAAGAGAGGGACAAACACGCAGCGATGACAGAGGAGAAGCTGCAACAGTCTCGGAGGGAAAGGATTGCAGTGTGTCCTGGTCGAGTGATTCAAAGTGGCGTAAATGCATCGTGGTGCAGCTAATCATGGGCGGAACAGGGGGACAGAATTGCCTGGAGAATACTGTGCAATCTAGACCTTATTTCCAGCAAGCAGGATTGCACTAGATATGCTATGTGTATGACAGCGTGGTAGGGGTAGCGAGTTGCTAAGAGCAATGAAGGTTCACGGAAGCGAGACGATTAGAACTTACAACACTACTTGTTTATCGTTAATCTAATTTTTTTATAAGTTTCGCTTTAAAATTTTCGCATATTGGCACTATATATTATGTGTACGTAAAGTGAAGTGTGCTATACTGGAGGTTGAAGTTCTTTGAATTGTATGTGAGTAATTTATGTAAAATACGATGTAAATTGTATATGACGTTAAATAATTTTCTGGCGCTTTGTATTTAAAAATATATGTGTATCTAAACTGTTCATGTTTATGTAAATTGGAAAAATTAAGAAATGGTCCCCCCCCCCCCACATGAACTATGGACCTTGCCGTTGGTGGGGAGGCTTGCGTGCCTCAGCGATACAGACGGCCGTACAGTAGGTGCAGCCACAATGGAGGGGTATCTGTTGAGAGGCCAGATAAACGTGTGGTTCCTGAAGAGGGGCAGCAGCCTTTTAAGTAGTTACAGTGCCAACAGTCTGGATAATTGACTGATATGGCTTTGTAACACTAACCAAAACGGTCTTTCTGTGCTGGAACTGCGAACTGCTGAAAGCAAGGGGAAACTACAGCCGTAATTTTTCCCGAGGGCATCCAGCTTTACTGTATAGTTAAATGATGATGGCGTCCTCTTGGGTAAAATATTACGGAGGTAAAGTAGTCCCCCATTCGGATCTCCGGGCGGGGACTACTCAAGACGACGTCGTTATCAGGAGAAAAAATATGGTTCAAATGGCTCTGAGCACTATGGGACTTAACTTCTTAGGTCATCAGTCCCCTAGAACTTAGAACTACTTAAACCTAACTAACGTGAGGACACCATACACATCCATGCCCGAGGCAGGATTCGAACCAGCGACCGTAGCGGTCGCGCGGTTCCAGACTCTAGCGCCTAGAACCGCTCGGCTACTTCGGCTGGCATCAGGAGAAAGAAAACTGGCGTTCTACGGATCAGAGCGTGGAATGTCAGATCCCTTAATCGGGCAGGTAGGTTAGAAAATTTAAAAAGAGAAATGGATAGGCTAAAGTTAGATAAGTGGGAATTAGTGAAGTTCGATGGCAGGAGGAACAAGACTTTTGGTCAGATGAATACAGGGTTATGAATACAAAATCAAATAGGGGTAATGCAGGAGTATGTTTAATAATGAATAAAAAAATAGGAGTGTGGGTAAGCTACTACAAACAGCATATCATCATCAACATCATTTAAGACTGATTATGCCTTTCAGCGTTCAGTCTGGAGCATAGACCCCCTTATACAGTTCCTCCATGATCCCCTATTCAGTGCTAACATTGGTGCCTCTTCTGATGTTAAACATATTACTTCAAAATCATTCTTAACCGAATCCAGGTACCTTCTCCTCGGTCTGCCCCGACTCCTCCTACCCTCTACTGCTGAATCCATGAGTCTCTTGGGTAACCTTGCTTCTCCCATGCGTGTAACATGTGTAACATGACCCCGCCATCCAAGCCTGTTCGCCCTGACTGCTACATCTATAGAGTTCATTCCCAGTTTTTCTCTGATTTCCTCATTGTTGATACCCTCCTGCCATTGTTCCCATCTACTAGTACCTGCAATCATCCTAGCTACTTTCATATCCATAACCTCAACCTTGTTGATAAGGTAACCTGAGTCCACCCAGCTTTCGCTCCCATACAACAAAGTTGGTCGAAAGATTGAACGGTGCACAGATAACTTAGTCTTGGTACTGACTTCCTTCTTGCAGAAGAGAGTGGATCGTAGCTGAGCGCTCACTGCATTAGCTTTGCTACACCTCGCTTCCAGTTCTTTCACAATGTGCCATCCTGTGAGAATATGCATCCTAAGTACTTGAAACCGTCCACCTGTTCTAACTTTGTTCCTCCTATTTGGCACTCAATCCGTTTATATTTCTTTCCCAATGACATTACTTTCGTTTTGGAGATGCTAATCTTCGTACCATAGTCCTTACATTTCTGATCTAGCTGTGAAATTTAACTTTGCAAACTCTCAATCGAATCTGCCATCACAACTAAGTCATCCGCATATGCAAGACTGCTTATTTTGTGTTCACATATCTTAATCTCACCCAGCCAGTCTATTGTTTTCAACATATGATTCATAAATAATATGAACAACAGTGGAGGCAGGTTGCAGCCTTGTCTTACCCCTGAAACTACTCTGAATCATGAACTCAATTTACCGTCAACTCTAACTGCTGCCTGACTATCCATGCAAAGACCTTTAATTGCTTGCAAAAGTTTGCCTCCTATTCCATAATCTTGTAGAACAGACAATAACTTCCTCCTAGGAACTCGGTCTTATGCCTTTTCTAGATCTATAAAGCATAGATACAATTCCCTGTTCCACTCATAATACTTCTCCATTATTTGCCGTAAGCTAAAGATCTGGTCCTGACAACCTCTAAGAGGCCTAAACCCACAATGATTTTCATCCAGTTGGTCCTCAACTAATACTCGCACTTTCCTTTCAACAATACCTGAGAAGATTTTACCCACAACGCTGATTAAAGAGATACCTCTGTAGTTGTTACAATCTTTTCTGTTTCCATGTTTAAAGATTGGTGTGACTACTGCTTTTGTCCAGTCTGGTGGAACCTGTCCCGACTCCCAGGCCATTTCAGTTATCCTGTGTAGCCATTTAAGACCTGACATTCCACTGTATTTGATGAGTTCCGACTTAATTTCATCCACCCCAGCCGCTTTATTGCACTGCAATCTATTGACCATTTTTTCCACTTCCTCAAATGTGATCCTATTTCCATCATCATTCCTATCCCATTCTACCTCGAAATCTGAAACATTACTGATCGCATTTTCACCTACATTGAGCAACTCTTCAAAATATTCCCTCCATCTGCCCAAGGCATCCACAGGATTCACCAGCAGTTTTCCTGACTTGTCCAAAATATTTGTCATTTCCTTCTTACCTCCCTTTCGAAGACTGCTAATTACACTCCAGAATGGTTTCCCAGCAGCTTGACCCAAGGTCTCCAACCTGTTTCCAAAGTCTTCCCACGATTTATTCTTGGATGCTGCAATTATCTGTTTAGCTTTGTTTCTTTCTTCAACATAACTTTCTCTGTCTCCCTGGGTTCTGGTATGTAGCCATTTTTGATACGCCTTCTTTTTCCCTTTACAGGCTGCCTTGACTGTTTCATTCCACCAAGCTGTTTGCTTCACCCTACTTTTACACACAACTGTTCCAAGACATTCTTTAGCCACTTCTAGTACTGTGTCCCTGTACCTTGTCCATTCCTTTTCCAATGACTGTAATTGACTACATTCAACTAACTGGTACCTTTATGAGATCGCTGTTATGTACTTGTGCCTGATTTCCTTATCCTGAAGTTTCTTCACTCTTATCCTCCTACATATGGACCTGACCTCCTGCAGTTTCGGCCTCACAATCCCAATTTCACTGCAGATTAAACAATGATCAGTGTCATCAAAGAATCCCCTGAATACACGTGTGTCCCTCACAGCCTTCCTGAATTCGTGATCTGTTATTATATAGTCAATGACAGATCTGGTTCCCCTGCCTTCCCAAGTATACCGGTGAATGTTCTTATGTTTAAAAAAGTAGTTTGTGATTACTAAGCCCATACTGGCACAGAAATCCAAGAGTTGTTTCCCGTTCCTGTTGGCCTCCAAATCCTCTCCAAATTTACCCATAACCTTTTCATACCCTTCTGTTAGATTTCCAATCCTGGCGTTAAAATCACCCATGAGCAGAACACTGTCCTTGTCCTTTACTCTAACTACTACATCACTGAGTGCCTCATAAAAACTATCCATCTTATCTTGATCTGTCCCTTCACAATGCGAATATACTGACACAATCCTAATTTTCTTGCTAGACACTGTCAAATCTATCCACATCAGTCGTTCGTTTACATACCTTATTGCAACTACGCTGGGTTCCATTTCTTTCCTGATGTAAAGCCTACACCCCATTGTGCTATTCCTGCTTTGACTCCTGACAGGTAGACCTTGTATTCTCCCATTTCCTCTTCTTTCTCACCCCTTACCCGAATGTCACTAACAGCTAAAACGTTAGCCCCATCTTACTTGCAGCCTCTGCCAGCTCTACCTTCTTCCCAGAGAAGCCCCCATTGATATTAATAGCTCCCCATCTCATTACCATTTGTTTGCCAAGTCGTATCTTAGGAGTCCCTGGTTTGTCAGCTAGAGGTGGGACTCCGTCACCTCCAAAGGTCACCTCAAACAGCATAGTGAACGAATAATTGTGCCCAAGATAGACACAAAGCCCACGCCTACTACAGTAATAGAAGTTTATATGCCAACTAGCTCTGCAGATGATGAAGAAATTGACGAAATGTATGATGAGATGAAAGAAATTATTCAGGTAGTGAAGGGAGACGAAAGTTTATTAGTCATGGGTGTCTAGAATTCGAGAGTAGGAAAAGGGAGAGAAGGAAACATAGTAGGTGAATATGGATTGGGGGTAAGAAATGAAAGAGGAAGCCGTCTGGTAGGATTTTGCACAGAGCATAACTTAATCATAGCTAACACTTGATTCAAGAATCATGAAAGAAGGTTGTATACATGGAAGAATCCTGGAGATACTAGAAGGTATCAGATAGACTATATTATGGTAAGACAAAGATTTAGGAACCAGGTTTTAAATTGTAAGACATTTCCAGGGGCAGATGTGGACTCTGACCACAATCTATTGGTTATGAACTGTAGATTAAAACTGAAGCAACTGCAAAAAGGTGGGAATTTAAGGAGATGGGACCTGGATAAACTGACTAAACCAGAGGTTGAACAGAGTTTCAGGGAGAGCATAATGGTACAATTGACAGGAATGGGGGAAAGAAATACAGTAGAAAAGGAATTAGTGAAGGCAGCAGAGGATCAAGTAGGTAAAAAGACGAGGGCTAGTAGAAATCCTTGGGTAACAGAAGAAATATTGAAATTAATTGATGAAAGGAGAAAATATAAAAATTCAGTAAATGAAGCAGGCAATAAGGAATACAAACGTCTCAAAAATGAGATCGACAGGAAATGCAAAATGGCTAAGCAGGGATGGCTAGAGGACAAATGTAAGGATGTAGAGGCTCATCTCACTAGGGGTAATATAGATACTGCCTACAGGAATATTAAAGAGACCTATGGAGAAAAGGGAACCTCTTGTATGAATATCAAGAGCTCAGTTCTAAGCAAAGAAAAGGAAAGCAAAGATTGGAGGGAGTATACAGAGGGTCTATACAAGGGCGATGTACTTGAGGACAATATTATGGAAATGGAAGAGGATGTAGATGAAGATGAAATGGGAGATACAATACTGCGTGAAGAGTTTGACAGAGCACTGAAAGACCTGAGTCGAAACATGGCTCCGGTAGTAGACAACATTCCATTAGAACTACTGACGGCCTGGGGAGAGCCAGCCATGACAAAACTCTACCATCTGGTGAGCGAGATGTATGAGACAGGCGAAATACCCTCAGATTTCAAGAAGAATATAATAATTCCAATCCCAAAGAAAGCATGTGCTGACAGATGTGAAAATTACCGAACTATCTGTTTAATAAGTCACAGCTGCAAAATACTAACGCGAATTCTTTACAGATAACTGGAAAAACTGGTAGATGACGACCTCTGGGAAGATCAGTTTGGATTCCGTAGAAATGTTGGATCACGTGAGGCAATACTGACCTTACGACGTATCTTAGAAGAAAGATTAAGGAAAGGCAAACCTACGTTTGTAGCATTTGTAGACTTAGAGAAAGCTTTTGACAATGTTGACTGGAATACTCTCTTTCAGATTCTGAAGGAAGCAGGGGTAAAATACAGGGAACGAACGGCTATTTACAATTTGTACAGAAACCAGATGGCAGTTATAAGAGTCGATGTGCATGAAAGGGAAGCAGTGATTCGGAAGAGAGTGAGACAGGGTAGTAGCCTCTCCCCGATGTTATTCAATCTGTGTATTGAGCACGCAGTAAAGGAAACAAAAGAAAAATTCGGAGTAGGTATTAAAATCCATGGAGAGGAAATAAAAACTTTGAGGTTCGCCGATGACATTGTAGTTCTGTCAGAGACAGCAAAGGACTTGGAAGAGCAGTCGAACAGAATGGACAGTGTCTTGGAAGGGGGATATAAGATGAACATCAACAAAAGCAAAACGAGGATAATGAAATGTAGTCGAATTAAGTTGGGTGATGCTGAGGGAATTATATTAGGGAATGAGACACTTTAAGTAGTAAAGGAGGTTTGCTATTTGGGGAGCAAAATAACTGATGATGGTCGAGGTAGAGAGGATATAAAATGTAGACTGGCAATGGCAAGGAAAGCTTTTCTGAAGAAGTGAAATTTGTTAATATCGAGTATAGATTTAAGTGTCAGGAAGTCTTTCTGAAAGTATTTGTATGTAGTGTAGCCATGTATGGAAGTGAAACATGGACGATAAAGAGTTTGGACAAGAAGAGAATAGAAGCTTTCGAAATGCGGTGGTGCTACAGAAGAATCCTGAAGATTATATGGGTAGATCACATAAATAACGAGGAGGTATTGAACAGAATTGGAGAGAAGAGGAGTTTGTGGCACAACTTGACTAGAAGAAGGGATCGGTTGGTAGGACATATTCTGAGGCACCAAGGGATCACCAATTTAGCATTGGAGGGCAGCATGGAGGGTAAAAATCGTAGAGGGAGACCAAGAGATGAATACACTAAACAGATTCAGAAGGATGTAGATTGCAGTAGGTACTGGGAGATGAAGAAGCTTACACAGGATAGAGTAGCATGGAAACTGCATCAAACCAGTCTCAGGACTGAAGACCACAACAACAACAAGAAATGGTCACGCTTAGGAACAATGTAAGACATAGGTGTTAGGTAAAAGCCAGGGTGCTTTTGTTTGAAACGATCGTGGCTCTGAGGGGTGGGAACGGTGGGAAGGGCGAATTGGCTCGCCACCTAGAGTAGGAGTGGGAAGTAAGTCACACAGTCTGTAGGCATCAGTGATTGAGCCAACACCCTTGTGAAGCAGGAGAAGCTTTGCCTGCCAATTTCTACAAACATGTATCGGGTGAAGGCTGTAAACGGCTTACGGCATAGTTGCGAGTTGTTGGGCTACTGTAGGTAAAATTGAACGTCGCCAAGTAGCGAAATTGATCCCATACAGCAATATACTTGCAGGCCGTTCTGTGGGTAGTGTAGCCGCCACAATTGTTCGATGCACTCAAGGCCACAACCATCAGATAAGATTTTTTTGGTATTTTACTTTTGCACATTTGAACCATTAATTTAAGCTGTGTTTTATTAGTGAATAATCTTTGTTGAACTTTAAAGAAACTGGTTCATACTGTTAATTTATCCTAATCATACACCTACACAGGCCTCCTTCCTGGTGGTTGATTAAGACGAGTATCCTGTTTCACGGACTTGTGAAGGGCCAAGTTAATATAAAGTGGCACTATTTAAATTGCTGTTTTGTAAATAATGAGATATATGTGTGAGGGACTGAATCCTGTAGTAATGAAATGACGTCTCAGTAGTGGAAGAGTGTAAATTGAGTAGAGTGAATTTAAATGTAATTTTGCATCATAAAGTTAAAGAGTTCACAAATATTTTCAACTTGAACAATTGTTAAAGAAAAGTGGTCTTAGTTGATTAACTGATACGAGTAATGAAAATTTTAGTTAGATTTATAGCACGTCCATGCTTTAGTACATGCTTTAGTACATTACAGGGAAGTAAAGTCAAACTATTGTAAAGTGTTATAGTCAAAGTTTGCTAAAGTAAAATTATGTCAGAGTGAAGCAAAGTTATGAGATCCGTTGAATGACTATACAGAGTTAGTTCAAAGAGTTACAGCCTTTGAAAGTAAATCCCAGTAAAAAACGTTTTCTTGAAGGAAAATGTTCAACATAAGAAGTGTGTGCTTTAGTGTCTAAGTATGTTAGTATTTAAGTTTGTTGGTTATGGAAAGTGCTTTTCTAAAGGTCCCCCTGGCCAAATTTTTCTTAGCTTCCTTGAGGTTGTGTACTAGTCTTTTTCTCTTTTTAAAGCGAAATGTAAAAGTTGTAGTATTCAGATAATTCCGGTGTCAGCACCTACATTGTTTACGTGGAGTAATATTTATTTGAAGAAGCAACTTAAACAGTAGCAAGAAAGTAGGCAAAATTCATACTTCTGCTTTTCCAGTACTTCACTTTTTCATTGCTGGATAGGCTGGTGACCGTTAGTATCTATTTTAAACCACTGAATGAAGTTGAAAATGAGTTGTCCTAGCTTCATACTACGTTTCTTTCTAACAGCTGGGTAAGATCTTAGGAAAAGAATTGAACAGTCTGATTTACATATCCATTAGACACAACATACGCTCAAATCATGTAAAAATGGTAACTCTATTGAATAGCTTTTCCTATTGACAGGAGTATCCTCCCATAGTGTACTTTATTTGGAAAATAAATGTAGTAGATGTAAATGTCGTGTGACTAGGGCATCCCGTCGGGTAGACCGTTCGCCAGGTGCAAGTCTTTCGATTTGACATCACTTCAGTGACTTGCGCATCGAGGGGGATGAAATGATGATTAGGACAACACAACACCCAGGCCCTGAGTGAAGAAAATATCCTACCCAGCCGGGAATCGAGCCCGCGCCCTTGGGATTGACAGTCTTTCGCGTTGACCACTCAGCTACCGGAGGTGGACGCTAAATGTAGTGAGAGGGTTATGCGTGGCCAAGTAGAGACAGAGTTTTCTGTTATTTAGGTAAAAGAATACTAAATTACAATAGTAGTGGTAGGGTTGTAAACTGAGAGTTAGTGGGTTGTTGATTAATTAGACAGTATGCGATATAACAGGCCCAACCTTCCACCTACCTGCCATGGTGGTGCACTTGAACATAGCACAGCTACAGCTCTACTGACCAGACGAACCAATAGAGATAATCCCAAAGCAGAATCTAGCCCTCCTGAATCATATGTTGAAATCAGATTTGATCGAATTAATACCCACAGAAGAGGGGCGAATTCCTGCGAAGCAGTTAATACAGCATCTCAAACAATATTAAGAAGAACATGTAACAAAAATGGCTCTGAGCACTATGGGACTTAACAGCTGTGGTCATCAGTCCCCTAGAACTTAGAACTACTTAAACCTAACTAACCTAAGGACATCACACACATCCATGCCCGAGGCAGGATTCGAACCTGCGACCGTACCAGTCGCGCGGTTCCGGACTGCGTGCCTAGAACCGCGAGACCACCGCGGCCGGCAGAACATGTAACGGCGCGGTTATTATGTTCCTTGTGGATACCTTCTGCAGCTCGAACACTCGCTTGGGGTGTTAAAAACGAATAATGTTTCTCTAATGGAAAAGTTGTAGTAGAACTAGTAACATTACAGGAGTCCAACCGGCGCAACAAATGATTTTTAGCATAAAATTAACAGAGATATTAAAAGATGAATAATATGAGAACGAAATTTCAATACATGTTTGTTTGCTACAAAAACACCGGCAACCACGTGCTAATCTTAATATACAGTTTCAACACTCAGACGCAATCACAGAGACTCACAATAGCCAGTTTATGGTACATGACCAAATCTGTTACCGAAAATATAACGAAAGTGGGTGTCTGTAACAAAACACTCGCTCAAATAGGCACAACTCGATCCCTTAGAACATTTAGTTCTCGCCCTCGACGTAGACAGTATGCCACGCGAATTTTCGTAACTAAACGATCATAGTATACCCACAAAAGTTGGAATTTCTGGCGTTCATATTTCTCACAAGTTCTTGTTCATTTTGCGCCACTTCGTGGTAGAATTTTTCTCATTATTCAGCAAAGTTATTACATCTATACAGAGCTGCTAATGTACGTGCCCGAATATGATGATGGTTTCACAAAGCAATGACCTTAGCCCACAGAATACGTGAGAACCCTCAGTGCTCTGACTGGCCGACACAAATCATCGTCAATCCGATGTAAGTATTAAACCGCGCAATCCCGCGTCTTTTACTTTTGACCAGTCACAACTTAATAACGTTTTTGAACAATTTATTATATGAATCAGTTTAGAAAATCCACAACTATCAAAGTAACTTCTTCTTTACATAACAGAATTATCGTAAAATATTCCTGGTTTTCCGAGTCTCATAACTGGCTAGTTGCACGTTACAACATTTCCCCCAAGGGTATGATTCAATATCCTTGTACAAACACAGTTCTCACGCTAACTTACAGTCCGTTAATAGGCATAGCAATATTCATTTATTAAATTATTTTCTACGCCGACCATCATTCACACTCACAATTAAACTTATTAAATTACCAATGATTAACAGCAGACACAGTATTGTTTCCAAAATAAACTAGTTTGTCTACGTAGGATTTCACTGGCCGTAAGATGCTGACACCTTTCTGGCACAACCGTAACTACTTTCAGCTACCTACTGGATCAGATCGCACAACTGTCATGTTAGGAATATGACTCTTGTATGAATCCGTCTGCTTGCTGGTGCCCAACTTACCTACGCATGATGCTAGGCGATACGCCGCAGTCAAAGACGTGTTACTGTGAGCTTGAGCATCGCCGTATCTAGCGCCATAGTAGCTCCAACTCTGCTGTGCATAGCCTTCATCTATTTAAGGCTGAGAGCCCCCCAGCGAGCCGAACCTCCTGTAATATAAAATCTGGTTGACTGGATCCCTAGAGCGTTAAATGGGTGAGGAGTACTGCAGTCTCAATGCCAGAGACAAATGTAATTCTTAGTGCATAAAAGAGCATAATGCCACAGAATAAGCCGTGAATATTTACAAATAGAAGTGCCAAGGGGACATGACTGAGAAGTATAAAAGCATGAAGTAACGAATATTCTATAGCAACTAATATACCATCAAGTGGATAGTTACGAACAACTAAGTAGCGAAAGATGAAATTCAACACTTACAGTTTGTAAGTTAAATGCAGATCCTGAGCTGTGTAAAGTGACCTGCCTGATACATTATGTGATCAAAAGTATCCGGACACCTGGCTGAAAATGACTTACAAGTTCGTCGCACCCTCTATCGGTAATGCTGGAATTTAATACGGTGTTGGCCCACCCTTAGCCTTGATGACAGCTTCTACCCTCGCAGGCATATGTTCAGTCAGGTTCTGGGATGTATCTTGCGGAATAGCAGCCCATTCTCCTCGGCGTGCTGCACTGAGGAGCAGTATCGATGTCGGGCGGCGACGCCTGGCACGAAGTCGGCGTTCCAAAACATCCCAAAGTTATTCTACGGGATTCAGGTCAGGACTCTGTGCAGACCAGTCCATTACAGGGATGTTATTGTCGTGTAACCATTCCGCCACAGGCCGTGCATTATAAAAAGACTCTCGATTGTATTGAAAGATGCAATCGCCATCCCCGAATTGCTCTTCAAGAGTGAGAAGCAAGAAGGTGCTTAAAACATCACTGTAGGCCTGTGCTGTGATAGTGCCACGCAAATCAACAAGGGGTGCAAGCCCCCTCCATGAAAAACACGACGGCAACATAATACCATCGCCTCCGAATTTTACTGTTGGCTCTAACCACCCTGGCAGATGACGTTCACAGTGCATTCGCCATACCCACACCCTGCCGTCGGATCACCACATTGTGTACCGTGATTCGTCACTCCACACAACGTTTTTCCACTGTTCAGTCGTCCAATGTTTACGCTCCTTACACCAAACGACGCGTCATTTGGCATTTACCGGCGTGATGTGTGGCTTATGAGCAGCCGCTCGACCATGAAATCCAAGTTTTATCTCCTGCAGCCTGTCATAGTACTTGCAATGGACCCTGATGCAGTTTGTAATTTCTGTTTGATGTTCTGGATAGATGGTTGCCTATTACACATTACGACCCGCTTCAACTGTCGGTGGTCTTTGTCAGTCAACAGACAAGGTCGGCCTTTATGCTTTTCTACTGTATGTGTCCCTTCTCGTTTCCACTTCACTATCACATCGGAAACAGTGGATCAAGAGATGTTTAGGAGTGTAGAAATCTCGTGTACAGACATATGACACAAGTGAAACCCAATCACCTGACCACGATCGAAGCCCGTGAGTTCCGCGGAGCGCCCAATTCTGCTCTCTCACTATGTCTAATGACTACTGAGGTCTCTGAAATGGAGTACCTGGCAGTAGGTGGCAGCACAACGCACCTAATATGAAACACGTATGTTTTAGGGGTGTTCGGATACTTTTGATCACATAGTGTATTTGTGTAACAGAAACTTGTGAGTTGTGTGGTACAAGTGATATACTGTGTAGACTGGTCTTGAGAGACAACGGAGAAGCCAGATCCTTTCCGCGGAGGGGGTAGTGTAGCACCACTACCATTTAAAGGGCTGTGGTGGAAATTAGCAGCTGTCAGCTGGTGAGCACGGCGTGTTGTCATCTGGGCTAAGGAACCAAGGATTTTGATTCATTGCAAGAACGCCAAAGCTCGCTCGATGTAACCTGCCAGAAGAGCGATAATGTGCAGCACAGGCAAGGGGACTACTCCACAGTGGGGTTTCGATGATGTTGCCGAACACGCGGACAGAGGTGGTGCATTGGCATAACAGGTGCACTGCTATCTGGAATAAATAGCTGTCAGTATAGTAGCAGAATCATTTTCAGCCCAGCTTGACAGTCTACCAGTCTATGCCCGACGAGGAGGTTACGTGGAGCCGCCAGCAGCACTCATGGGCTCGACGCTCTGTCACATTACCAGCTTCCAGCACTGTCACATCTCTGGACTTACTGTCATAGTATTGTGAGCCCAAATGGTTCATTCCAGCAGAAGCTGGACTCTTCCCAAGGACAGTGGATCACACCCCAGGCACAGCAACTGCCTTCTGACAAGGCAGTGGGTTCGCCTCCTCCCTGAACGTTTCGGCTGCCCTTGTGGTATCATAGGCTACCTCTGTAAGGCTCCCGATCATTCGCGTAACGAGTCAGTCGTGGAGTGCAAGCATCAGCAAAGCAGGGCATGAACACATGTTGCAGCTAGCTGGTTGGTCGCTAGTAGCTGCCTAGCCAGATACCTGATATCTATCCTTGGGGTGTTGGCGTAATCGTCTCCCCATATCGGTGCAGTGATGTACAATAAAATATTGATTTTTGTAGCCACTATCTCTGGGTCTTCATCGACCTGCCACCCCTCTTCAACCCTCATACGTTCAAAATCCTGACAATGTAGCTACCCATACAGGGTTTTATGGTTATAGGTACAGATGTTGTGAAAACTGCTATACTAGTGTATACCCACTTCAGTGTATTAGTTGCTGTTTCTCAGCGTCTGCATCGGTACCTGACCTGCTACCCACGAGACAATAGACATTAATGGGTTGCTTGTGCCACACGTACTTGAAGGTTCTAATCAACAGAGAAACACACTACTCGTAATATCTATAATTATTAGTCTGCAAACGAAACAAATGTTGATGTAACATTGTTCAGTACACAGTCCTCATCACCAACAGAAACATATGCACGTATACACACATACTGGCCTGACAGAAGTCATGGGCTACCTCCTAGTATCGTGTCGGACCACCTGTGATCACCTTCTGCCCGGCGTTGTGCAACTACTCGATGTGGTAGGGACTCAACAAGTCTTTGGAAGTCTCCTGCTGCTTCTATAGTCGTCTTCAATTGCGAAACTTTTACCGGTGAAGGATTTTATGCTCGAACTGTTATCTCAATTGCCGGCCGGTGTGACCGAGCGGTGCTAGGCGCTTCAGTCTGGAACCGCGCGAACGCCACGGTCGCAGTTTCGAATCCTGCCTCGGGCATGGATGTGTTTGAAGTCCTTAGGTTAGTTAAGTTTAAGTAATTCTAAGTTCTAGGGGACTGATGACCTCAGGTGTTAAGTCCCATAGTGCTCAGAGCCATTTGAACCATTTTGATATCTCAATTACGGCGCATAAATGTATTCATGTCGGGCAATCTGGGTTGCCAAATCATTTGCTCAATTTGTCCATAATGTTGTTCAAACCAATTGCGAATAAATTGTGACCCCGTGACGTGGCACATTGTTATTAATAAAAATCCCATCGTCGCTTAGGAACACGAATTCCGTGAATGGATGCAAACGGTATCCAAGTAGCCGAACGTCGCCATTTCCAGTCAATGATCGGTTCCGTTGGACCAGAGGACTCACCCCATTCCATGTAAACATAGCCCACACCATTATGAAGCCACCGCCAGCTTTAACAATGCCTTGTTGACAAAAATGGCTCTGAGCACTATGGGACTTAACTTCTAATGTCATCAGTCCCCTAGAACTTAGATCTACGTAAACCTAACTAACCTAAGGAAATCACACACATCCATGCCCGAGGCAGGATTCGAACCTGCGACCGTAGCGGTCGCGCGGTTACAGACTGTAGCGCCTAGAACCGCTCGGGCACCCCAGCCGGCCCTTGTTGACAACCTTGGTCCATTGCTTCATGAGGTCTGCACTATATTAAAACTCTATCATTAGCTATTATCAACTGAAATCTGGACACATCTGACCAGGACATGTTTTTCCAGTCGTCTAGTATCCAACCGATATGGTCACGAGCTCAGGAGAGGCAATGTTGGCGGTCTTGTGCTGTTTGCGAAGGTCACAGCCCATTAACGTCAGATTACACCGCACTGTCCTAACGGATAGGTTCGTTACATGTCTCACATTGATTTTTGCAGTTATTTCATGCAGTGTTGCTCGTCTGTTAGCACTGATAAGTCTACGCAAGCGCCGCTGCTTTCGGTCGTAAAGTGAAGGCCGTCGGCCATTGCGTTGTCCTTAGTGAGAGGTAAAGCGGGAAATTTGATATTCTCAGCACATGCATGACGCTGTGAATCTCGGGATATTGAATTCGGTAATGAAATGTTCGTCGTCTAGCTCCAGCTACGCTTCATAATCTGTTATGTCCCGTCGTCCAGTCATAAGCACGTCGGAAACCCTTTCACACGGACTCACCTGAGTGCAAATGACAGCTCCGCCAATGCACTGCTCTTTCATACATTGTGATACTACAGCCATCTGTAAATGCACATATCGCTATCCCTTGACCTTTGTCACCTCAGGTATTTTTGTGTTTGTAGGGCACACACACACACACACACACACACACACACACACACACACACACACACATACATTTATATATAAAACACACGCGTACGAGTAAGCGCGCTCATGCTTACGTGTGTGTGTGTGCTCTACAACCGGTTCATCCAAGATGCGTTTAGTCCAAGACACAAAATGCTTCCGATTTAACAAAACTTTTATACTTCATTCCTTTTCTTTCGTTTGCGTGTATACAGCTTGTTTCCGTAAAGAATATCCTGTAACTGAAAACAAACACTTTTCCATTATGAAAAAAAAATGTCACAGACGTTGATATCCCACTTGTATGTTCCTTATTCAGGTATGGACCACCCATAGACGTCTTTTCTCAAATAATTCTTTCCGAAATTTACTCAGTTCGTAATTCACGTGTCTACTTAATGTTTAACACTCTTCGACAAGCAACATATCAAACGCTACCAGTTTGTTGCTCTCATGGGTATATAATTTTTCCTTCTGGATTGTCTGGTAATCAGCAGCATAATTCTAATAATGAAGTTGTGGAACACGTTTCGTATCACGAACATCATGCACAGTCTTTGTGTTATGTTTACTGGATTTGCTCCATGTATTTGTAGCTTATGGATGCGTTAGAAACACAATAGGAACTATGAATGAACACATGTATAAGCAACTAATCCGCAGTTCTCACAAAGGAAGCGGATATAACTCCGCAACGCTCGGTTGCATTTAACGAATGAACGAACACTTCTTTAACAGCGCAGCTGTACACTGTCGACATTTTGTTTATTCAGCCGGGTTGCTCGAAGCAGATACATCACAAAATCAACAAGCCTAGGCTAATATTCGGAGAATGTTAATAGACGGCTTTCCCGACGGGATGATCAGAGACGAAATATGCGCTATTTTTGAAGGTAACTCATTGAAGCCACTCTGTGATACCGCAGAGCAATGATTTTCAGAGTTAAGAATACCCTTCGCAGTTTTCATCTTTGACCTGAAAACATAACTGAAATTCATTTTCCACGGCGTGTTACGGCAAAAGCCATTCGCTAAAGGCAAGGAACTCTAAGACTGAGCGAACCTTTGAACAGCATTCTCTGAACCTGTCGCATTGCGTCATATCTCAGAAGGATAGCCGTTGCGAAGTACGGAAAAGTCTTTAGTAATGAGTAACTAATCATACTTCTAGCCGTTTACAGCGTACGGCAAAAAGGTACGGCCAATAATGCAAGACACATTCCTCACAAAGTGTGTAAGCAAATACACTCGTGAGGCAAACATACTCACTTACAGCAGGCTGAATGGCAATAGGCGGCAACTTACTACGATTCAATGAAATTACGAAACCACCAAAGTTGCACAAAAGTGTTTGATTTAAACCGCGAACGGTTTCGGACCTCAGTCCTTTATCAGTCCGTCCACATAAGTGCCCTGGTAATGTGTGTTCGCTGGCCAGAGAGTTTGCGTGAGTGGCTAAGTGCGTGGGACTATTTGCGTACGACAGTTCAGAGCTGCGTGCAGCATTAGTCTGTCGTATGCAAATTGTACATTGCACATTGCACTTAGCCACTCACGCAAACTCTCTGGCCAGCGAACACACATTATGGTATCACTTACGTCGATGGTTTGATAATGGACTAAGGTCAGAAATTGGTCGTCATTCAAATAAAAACAAACTTCTGTGCAACTTTGACCGTTTCGTAATTTCATTCAAAACGTTATTACCACCACCCAGCACGCAACTGAGTGTTCGGGGGCGTTGTGGGCAAATGACGTGGTTAGGAAAGCGTGTAAGAGGGGCAGAGACGAATGGGGACATATTCTGGTGACTATGCTCGTTACAAAAGTGTAAATCTTCTGAATTAGTGGACTTTTACAAAAGGCAGGTCTTCCACGTGCTACCTCTTGTGAGAATCTACTGAAAATGGCTGAGCGACGGTGAAACCATGAGCAGGCGACAAGCTGTTGGATATCCACGCCTCAGTACAGGACAGGGAGCTCGGAAGTTTTCCACACTGCAAAGACAGACGACCGAGTAAAATGTTCGCACAACCACAAATGTTTCGTAGCACGTTGTTGAACATGAGGCACCACAGCAGACAACCCTTACGGGTTCCAAAGGTGACCGGACGACATTGTCAGTTGCAACTGCCAAGGTCACGAGACCATCGAAACTGGGCCGTGGACCAATGGAAACGTATTGCCTAGTCGGATGAATCAAAATTTTCGTTACGCCAGGTCAATGGTCGTGTGGGGATCCGCCATCACCACTCCTTGGAACGGCTGGGATCATGCACCACGTCACCACGGACGCAGCCAAGCAGAGGCAATATTATGCAATGGGTATCACTCATCTGGGCTTCCATGGGACCTGTGGTAGTAATCGAAGGACCGTGAGTATTGCGACATCATAACAGTCGGTACAGCAGGAAGTTAAAAGTACAAATACAGTGTCCAACACGCAAAATAAATACGAGGCATATCATAAATAGCCTCTCGTCTATTGTAGTCTTATTCACCTTCTTGCAATTTCTCTGGGTCCTTCCATCTCGTGATAGAAGCGTATAAATAAAACCCTCAATAAAACAGAATATCCTAATATACTACGAAAGTAAACTTTTTGTAGTGGCGATCATCATTCGCCAGTTCGAAAAAAGCTTGTGCAACATATAACTTCATCAAAGTGATACGTTACATTACAGTCTGTATCTAGTGGAACACATGCACAGCTCTACGGGGCGCTAACTTTGTGTCTACAAACCACCGGCCCGTAATTAACGGGAAATGTATGACCTATGCGTAGACATGCGGAGCCTCAAACCTCCGGGAACCTACCAATCACTTGCCCGATGTAGGCCTCGCAGAAACACTAAAGTATTACGTTCCAAAGGAGCACCAATACGCTATAAAGTGGGCAGTCGTCCTGTTGTGGTATGCTGGTGTGTATTATATGGACATCAATCAGGTAAAGCATTGTTTCCGTCAGAATCTATTTTCTACAGGGCGATTCCATGACGATGTTACAAACTTTTAGGAATGATGGAGAAGGATGAAAGTATCAGTTAGAAATAAGAGGCCCTGAATTTGAAAGTTATAAGCAAAAATCGATCGGATTACTCTGATAGTGGAATACATGTACTGGTAATCCTGTTGCTAAGATTGTAGGATAGTCAAGCTATGGCACTTGACCAGTAGAGGAGATGTGTATCACAGTAACGAAAGTGAGCAAATGCTCAAAGTTCGTAAGGTATGCATATCAGAGCCTGTGTTTGGATCCATACTACCACCTCTGAAAATTGGCTACGCTACAGTCTTAGCAATAACAGTATTTCACTCTCAGGAGTATCGGATCGATTTTTGCTTTTAGCTTTCGTATCTTTTCCGAACCAGTAGATTCATCCCTCTTCATCACACGTGAAAGTTGGTAAAATCATCACGGAATCACCTTGTAGGGCTCCCCATAACACACTCATCACGGGAAACACGCAGCAACGCAATGTACCAATATAACACATGAAATTCTTTCTTAAGTGAAACTTCTAAAGCATTTCCATTTGCAATGATACATGCATCATGGCTGCATCACATACTATCCACGGTGCACCGACTTATCCGTGGAGTATCGTGTATAGCCTGTTCCAACGCTTACCCCTAAGGTGCGGGCATCCCTTAGTTTGTTCGTGGGCAGGTGCAGCTGGTATAGGCTAACTACGAGGCGGCACTATTACACGCATCACGAGCATGTGCTAACTCGGCCTGCCTGCCCTCTGCTCGCGCAAAACTGTTGCACAAGTTTCGACTAGTTGATTGCCTGCAAGTCAACCTGTTGCCTACCCCTGCGCGCCTATGCCCATGGGTGGCCGGTTACCCGCCTACAAAAGTTTTCAAATACACGAAGTTTCCAAATCTGCAACATTTACGGCTTGGACTCAAGAGCCGAATTTCTTGAGAGAAAGACACTGTTAGCCAACCACTCTTTTATACTTAAGGTCTTAAAATGAAGTAGTATTAATAATGTGACGAACCTTTCGCCACCTCTGAAATGTTGCTGTTTGTTAGTGGAGTAACAAATCAAATAAAGAAAGTTCTCCAAGAGAGTGGTAAACAACCACTTTTGTTAGAACAAAATAAAAGACTCTTCTACAACTTATAATCTACGTGATTGAATGCCATCACACTGCTGGAGACTGATGTGATTTGTGCTTGTGTCAAAGTTCATGTAAACGAATCCGGGAGGAGAATTCAACAGCGCCACATACGTTTAAAACAAATCGTACAATTTGTTGTAGCGTTACACCATGAAAAATATAGCCTGGATATACACTGAAACGCCAAAGAAACTTGTATAGGCATGTGTATTCAAACTGAGATTTATAAACAGACAGAATACGGTGTTCGATTGGCAACGCCTGTATAAGACAACAAGCGTCTGGCGCAATTTTTAGATCGGTTACTGCTGCTACAGTGTCAGGTTATAAGGAGTTAAGTGAGTTTTAACGTGGTGTTATAGTCGGCGCATGGGCGATGGGATACAGCATCTCCGAGGTAGAGATGATTGGGGAATTTCCCGTGCAACCATTTCACGAGTGTACCGTGAATATCAGGGATCCGGTAAAACATCAAATGTCCGACATCACTGCTGCCGGAGAAAGATCATGCAAGAACGGGCCCAACGACGACTCAAGAGAATCGTTCAACGTGACAGACGTGCCACCCTTCCACAAAATGCTACAGTTTCCAATGCTGACAAGTGTCAGCTTGCGAACTATTTAACGAAACATCATCGATATGGGCTATCGGAGCCAAATGCACACACGTGTACCCTTGATGACTGCATGACACAAAGTTTTACGCCTCGCCAGGGCCCGTTAACAGCGACATTGAACTTTTGAAGACTGGAAAAATGTTGCCTGGTCGGACGAGTCTCGTTTCAAAATTGTATAGACTGAATGGACGTGTACGGGTATTGAGACAACCTCATGAATCCATGGATCCTGCATGTCAGCAGGGGACTGTTCAACTTGGTGGAGGCCCCGTAGTGGTGTGGGGCGTGTGCAGTTGGAGTGATATGGATCCCTGGTACGTCTAGATACAACTCTGACAGGTGACACGTCCGTAAGCATCCTGTCTCATCACCTGCCTTCATTCATGTCCGTTATGTTCCGATGAGCTTGGACAATTCTAGGAGGACACTGCGACACTCCACAAGTCCAGAATTGCTACAGAATGGCTCCACGAACACTCGTTTGAGTTTAAACACTTCCACTGGCCACCAAACTCCCCAGACATGAACATTATGTAGGTATCTGGGATTCATTGTAACGTGCTGTTCAGATGATTTGTCTACCGTCTCGTAATCTTACGAATTTATGGACGTCCCTGCAGGATTCATTGGTGTCAGTTCCCTCCAGCACTATCGTTCAAATGGCTCCAAGCACTATGGGACTTAACATCTGAGGTCATCAGTCCCCTAGACTTAGAGCTACTTAAACCTAACTAACCTAAGGACATCACACACATCCATGCCCGAGGCAGGATTCCAATCTGCGACCGTTGCGGTCGCACGGTTCCAGACTGAAGCGCCTAGAACCGCTCAGCCACCGCAGCCGGCTGCGGCACTATTTCAGACATTAGTCGAGTCCATGCCACGTCGTGTTGCGGTACTTCTGCGTGCTCGCGGGGGCCCTATACAGTATTGGGGAGGTGTACCAGTTTCTTTGGCCCTTCAGTGTAGGATTAAATAACGTCCGAGTGATGGGCAAAGGAAGTAGGGTTCATAGAAGGGAAATGCGATAGAATTCTAAGAATGAGTTCAATAGAAATAGATATAACGGCTACAAACAAGGTTCTGGCTTCGTGACTTCAGGCCAATGGAAACGTAAATAGGCAGCCACTGCGTGTGACAAATAGAAAAAGTTACCAGAAACCACGCCAGCAGCATGACGAACAAATTATTAGGTAATATTCCCCCTCTTTTTCAATCAAAATATCATTCAATTACATTGTAATTGCTTTTATTTCCACATTAGTTAGCAATGTTCAGTGATGACTAAATTCATAGTGGTGCCCTTCACATAATTACTTAACATCTTCCTCTAATTTTGTTAACGCAAAACAACTAAAATTTTATCAACAGAAACTGAGATATGTAAACGATAATACGTTGATTCTATTAATAGTAATCTCAGTGTCACTTTTCTGGAAGCTAACTTTCAATCACTCTGAGACAAATAGTACATTAGTATGTGGAATTCGACGTGGGAGTTCTACTACATGTAACTACTAGACAGGAACCAGTATCTGGGAGGTGTCATCTATTGAATAGTATCCACGACGTATATCTCTAAGAGCTGCAGGCAAGCAACATGCGGCAGGGCCCTTCAGCAACTACAACAGTGCTTGTGCGAACTCGCTTCGCATTACGTCTGTCGAGAAGCATTTTTCGCTTGATTTTTGTTCTTTCTTTGTATGGAATCATCATAAAGCCTAACAGAAAAGCGTCTTTTCTGCCTCCTCTTAGTGAGGAAATTTAAGGGGGGGAGGCACTTCCATGAATGGTAAAATACCAGTGGTTACAGGTGTTGGAGCAGCACTTTTTTTAGGATAGGTAAGACAGAAAGATGTCAAGTTCTACGAGAAGTCAGGATTGAAACAAATCTTCAGTTTAGGAAAGAAATTAAACAGCACAATTCTAGCACATTGGATCACCAATCACAGCTATCAATTATAAATTTTCACCAATCACCAGAAATTTTATCTCCACCAAGTTGTATCTCAGTCCTAGGTAATTCCATTGATGAATTAAAGTCACCCAACCCAGTTGACATAATCTGCCTCTCTGAACACCATGTGACCACTGGTATAGGAACTAGGCCTAAGCACAATGAGAGACTCAGACAGGAGAGTACTGCAAATGTTAGAATAAGGAAAGGTTCTCATAAAAGTATAATTAAAAATAATGTAAGTATATTTCATCAAAATATTGGGAGTTTAAAGAATAAAGTAGATGAGCTTCTGGTTTGTTTAGAAGATTTAGAAGCTGAGAATGAAATAGATATACTATGCCTGTCTGAGCATCACATTGTTACTGATATGGATAAGGTAAATGTAAGTGGTTATAAGCTCTCTGCACATGTAATGAGAGAAAATATGGAGTAAGGAGGAGTTGCCATATATGTCAAAAGTTATCATTGTGCAAAAAGTATAGAAACAAAAAAGTTTTGTGTAGAGAAACATATAGAAGCATGTGCCTGTGAGCTTAAATTAAATAAAGACACATTTATAATTGTAACTGTATATAGGTCCCCATCAGGAAATTTTCATCTATTTCTGAAAAATTTGGGCTCCTTGTTGTGCTATCTGTCAGACAGGGGGAAGCAAATTATTATTTGTGGGGACTTCAATGTAGATTCTCTGAAAGAGGGTAATAGGAAAAATGACCTTGAAGTATTACTCGGTTCTTTCAATTTGACACCCGTTATTGATTTTCCTACTCGGGTGGTAAAGGATAGCAGCTCACTGATAGATAACTTCTTTATAGACCAAGATAAGTTTAACCTGATAAATGCTCAGCCTGTTGAGAATGGTCTTTCTGATCATGGTGCACTCACGTTCACCTGTACACTATCTGATCAAATGTATCTCGACACCTGTTTGTGGACATTAATATGTGTACAACATTCGGCCTTATGAGGCCTTCAATTCTGATGGAGCAAGTATCATTGGGGTGGCTTGGAGTAGTGGCAGCACACGGCACATTATTCCTCAAGAGCCGAAACTAACGAAGACGACGGAGCCTGGAGCGAAGCAGACGTTCTAACTCATCCCACAGCAGTTTTATTGCATTTAGTTGGCAGCTGGGAAGACCAGTCCATTTCGGAAATGTTATTGCCCACAATATATGACATAGCTCCATTCAGCAATACTAAACAGTCCTCCAAAGTAGTACGTTCAGTCAATGATTTAACAATTGCAAATTTCAGGGAAAGCCTACAGCAGTTAGACTGGGATGAGGTGTACCGTGAACCTGATGCCAATTTAAAATATAATTTATTTCATGACATTTTTGTAAATGCATTTGAAAACTGCTTCCCCAAGAAAATAGTTAAATATACTCGAAAGAAACCTTGTAACAAACCATGGCTTACTAAGGGTATAAAAATATCTTGTAACTGGAAAAGGGAAATGTATCTGACAGCAAGAAAGAGTAGTGACCCAGAAACTATCAAAAATTATAAAAACTACTGTGTTATATTAAGAAAAGATATTAAAAAATCCAGGAGTATGTGTATCACATCTGAAATCAGCAACTCTGATAATAAAATTAAAACTATTTGGAATATTATTAAAAGAGAAACAGGTCAACCAAGAGCAGAGGAAGACAGTATTACCATCAAATTGAATAAAAACTTTACGAACAAAAAGTCAGAAGTTGAAAATATTTTTAATAATCATTTTCTTAATGTTGTGGATATAGTAGGTTCCAGGTGTTCATTAGAAGATGCTAGGCTGTTAATGGAAGAGGCCATACCTATGAAATTTGATACAATTGAAATCTCACCCACTTCTCCCTCTGAAATTAGGAAAATAATAAACTTGCTTAAAGGCAAAAACTCACATGGAATTGATGGCATTTCCAGCAAAATACTAAAAGCTTGTTCTCAACAGATAAGTAAGATTCTCAGCCACCTGTGTAATAGCTCTCTGGAACAGGGCATTTTCCCTGATAGACTGAAATATGCTATTGTTATACCTTTGCATAAAAAGGGGGATAGATCTGATGTCAACAATTACCGTCCAATCTCCCTTCTAACAGCTTTATCCAAAATTTTTGAGAAAGTAATGTATTCAAGAGTAGCTTCATATATCTGTAAAAATGAAGTACTAACAAAATGTCAGTTTGGTTTCCAGAAAGGTTTTTCAACAGAAAATGCCATATATCCTTTCACCAGTCAAATTTTGAATGATCTGAATAACCGAACACCTCCCATTGGGATTTTTTGTGATCTCTCAAAGGCTTTTGATTGTATAAATCATGAAATTCTGCTAGACAAGCTCAAGTATTGTGGCATGAGTGGGACAGTGCACAAATGGTTTAATTCGTACCTAACTGGAAGAGTGCAGAAAGTTGAAATAAGTAGTTCTCGTAACATGCAAAGATCAGCACATTCCTCAAACTGGGGAACTATCAAGAATGGGGTTCCACAAGGGTCAGTCTTGGGTCCTTTGTTGTTCTTATTATATATTAATGACTTGCCATTCTATATTCATGAAGAGGCAAAGTTAGTTCACTTTGCTGATGATACAAGTATAGTAATCACACCTGAGAAACAAGAATTAACTGATGAAATTGTCAATACTGTCTTTCAGAAAATTACTAAGTGGTTCCTTGTAAACGGACTCTCACTGAATTTTGATAAGACACAGTACATACAGTTCCGTACAGTGAATGGTATGATGCCATTAATAAATATAGACCTTAATCAGAAGCATATAGCTAAGGTAGAATATTCCAAATTTTTAGGTATGTCCATTGATGAGAGATTAAATTGGAAGAAACACATTGATGATCTGCTGAAACGTTTGAGTTCAGCTACTTATGCAATAAGGGTCATTGCAAATTTTGGTGATAAACATCTTAGTAAATTAGCTTACTACGCCTATTTTCACTCATTGCTTTCATATGGCATCATATTTGGGGGTAATTCATCACTGAGGAATAAAGTATTTATTGCACAGAAGCGTGTAATCAGAATAATAGCTGGAGTCCACCCAAGATCATCCTGCAGACATTTATTTAAGGCTCTAGGGATATTCACAGTAGCTTCTCAGTATATATACTCTCTTATGAAATTTGTTATCAACAACCAAACCCAATTCAAAAGTAATAGCAGTGTGCATAACTACAATACTAGGAGAAAGGACGATCTTCACTATTCAAGATTAAATCTAACTTTGGCACAGAAAGGGGTGAATTATACTGGCACTAAAGTCTTTGGTCACTTACCAAATAGTATCAAAAGTCTGACAGATAACCAACAAGTATTTAAGAAGAAATTAAAAGAATTTCTGAATGACAATTCCTTCTACTCCATAGAGGAAGTTTTAGATATAAATTAAGAAAAAAAATAGTATAAAAATAAAAAAATAAAAATAAAAAAACACAAAAAAATAAAGTTGTTATATTAACTTAAGTATGTTGTTAAATCAACCTAATTATGTCATGTATTGGAAATTCGACTCGTTCCACATCATTACGAAATATCGTATTCATGATCCATGGAACTAGTATTAATCTAATCTAATCTAATCTAATCTAATTTATCAAACGTCACACTGCCGAAGTCCCGTATCTGCATTTCCAGTAGCACACATCGGTTAAATTGCATAATACCGTAGTAACATTCTGTGACGCTCCATAATGGCTCTAAAAAGTAAAGTAGAATCTAAAATTATCCTAAGTCACATTCCGCTTCACTAAAATCCAAAAAATTACGGAACTGCTTTGCAAGGGCCGGATAGCTTTTACTGTATTGAAGTTTCGGTCTTCTACTCATATCTGTTCGGCTATTACCATGTTTAAAGCCACCATGTGCAATAACATCTTAGGACTTCGGTCTCTGTCTGTCTTTTTGTCTAGGGATTGTTAACACGATTGTGGTCTTACTGTGGAGCAAGATGAGCTGTATATGTTTTATGGGCCTACAAGGCAGGTATACATCACAAACCTTTCTCAAAAGTTCAACAAAGCAAACTAAATCACAGAAAACACCACCTTAAGAAATGTTACACATATGCCATAGTCGTTGGTGACTTGTGGTGGTGCGTCATACAAACCGAGACTGATCATATTTCTGTTGATAGTTCTGCCACTGAACATTATTTGTAAGCTACTGTGTTAATCTACGGCAATAGGTTTTCTATACATTCTCCTACTACGCTCCACGTGAATTCTTCATTATCTTTATTGTAGTATTGCGAAACTATCGAAAAGAAAAAGAGCAAACAGGGAGGTTTCAAGAATTAACTACGTTAACATGGAACAATAAAATTATCTTGTACGTTTTGCACTGAGTTACAGGCTTCGGTTATGCATCAACTTGAAGAGTGAACGCAGGTCTCCATTCACGTGTAACCAGTAGTTTTTCAGTCACATAAAGTTCAAACATATCAAAAAAACTATTTCATTCTTTACGATAGGTCAGACGGTTCATCACTCACGTTCACCTGTACACTATCTGATCAAATGTATCTCGACACCTGTTTGTGGACATTAATATGTGTACAACATTCGGCCTTATGAGGCCTTCAATTCTGATGGAGCAAGTATCATTGGGGTGGCTTGGAGTAGTGGCAGCACACGGCACATTATTCCTCAAGAGCCGAAACTAACGAAGACGACGGAGCCTGGAGCGAAGCAGACGTTCTAACTCATCCCACAGCAGTTTTATTGCATTTAGTTGGCAGCTGGGAAGACCAGTCCATTTCGGAAATGTTATTGCCCACAAAATATTGATGGTACTTTACCAAAGGGTGCGTTGCCATATTGATAGTCATCGTCTCCGAAATATTCCTCTGCTGTACACAGTATATTATGCTATACAGCGTGTTCAAAGCCTTCCTTATTCATCGTTTTCTTAAGTGCAATAAGGGGACTACATCTGCATCACAATAAACATCCCCATGCAGTAGTAGCATCTCTCCATATTTCACTGTTCGCATTAGACATGGTAATACGTCACATTCTCGCAGAATTCGCCAAACCCAAACCGTTCCATCAGATTACTGCAAGATGCAGCCTGATTCACCACTCTAAACCGCACGTTAATAGTCATCCAATGTCGAACAGCGTCACACTTCTCTCTACCTCAAGTGTCGCTAAATCCTAAATACAGAAATGTGTGACTTATGACTAGCTTCTGAGCTCACTTCCGATGATTTCATGCAATGCTTGGCGGTCCCTAGCCGTTACTAAGTACATTTCCTGATCTAGATTTATCTGTCATTCCTTTGCGTTTCCACTTCACATTCAGGGCACCAACAGTCGACATGAGCAGCTTTAGAAGTGTTGAAATGTCCCTGGCGGATCTGTTATGTGACGTCCAATGACAAGACCATCTTCGAGGTCATTGAGCCCTCCTGACTTACCCATTCTGTTGTTACTGCTTCTCTACTGAATATATAGTGGTCCCCTCAACGTTTTATACTGGCGGGTCCACCTCTACTGACATCTAGTGGCCTAAAATCGGAAAACAGCTCAAAAATTAACGATACCATACAACTGGTGCTATTCTGCCTAGACAAAATTTCGCAAAACCACTCGAAACTAGTGACAGACACACTCAAATTTTACCTTCACCTAAAAGCTAGCAGGAAAAAGGCAGAGGTGAAGGTACTATCTTCATTGTTTTTGGTGGGAAATACATTGAACTGATGAGATGCTGTTGTTGGACAGAGCGGAGTTTAAAACGTGTGTTACCTGTAAGCATACAGCTGAGAACAGTATCTATCATTGCTCGATGTCAGGGTTCGCTACAGTCGCCTGCTCAAAAGCCACCATACAGCCCAGGAAACCGAAACCAATGCACGCTACCACAACTGATGGAAAAATGCATCACGATTCTAGTTCCACTTCAAAATTGT
The DNA here is from genome assembly GCF_021461395.2 of Schistocerca americana. Classification (NCBI taxonomy): domain Eukaryota; kingdom Metazoa; phylum Arthropoda; class Insecta; order Orthoptera; family Acrididae; genus Schistocerca; species Schistocerca americana. The sequence continues at coordinate 232,392,875 of NC_060123.1, forward strand.
TGTGAAAAAACCAGCAGTCATAACGAACGGGTGATAGTACAACGCCGGCCGGTATGGCCGAGCGGTTCTAGGCGCTTCAGTCTGGAACCGCACGACCGCTACTGTCGCAGGTTCGAATCCTGCCTCGGGCATGGATGTGTGTGATGTCCTTAGGTTAGTTAGGTTTAAGTAGTTCTAAGTTCTACGGGACGGGTGACCACAGATGTTTAGTCTCATAGTGCTCAGAGCCATTTTTTGATAATGCAATGTATGCACTGGGGAAAATCATCGTCCCAAAAGACTGCAGAAAAGGCGTTAGTTGAACATGAGTTCTCATCGATAGGCTTCCACAAGTTGCCAAAAATAGAGGCGCTTTTACATCCCCTCATGTCTCTCCTTCCTCCCTCCATCCACCTACAAAGGTAGGGGGGGGGGGGGTACACAGGCTGCTCTAAATGGCTAGCTGCTCCACTGAACTCCTCGTAGTTCTTCTGCAGCCAACAGCCATCCCTTCATGGTCACTGGCACCACCCAGCCTTCTGCCATACCCCCGCATACACTGTCCACCTTGAGGCGCAGCTCCTAACGAAACAAAAAAGCAGAAAAGCATGTATAGTCAACTACACAGTAGGAGATTAAGCGATGGACGCCCCAAGTGCAATATGTTCGTCTAAAATAAAGCGACACACCCCCCACATGCCGACTCCCTGGTCAGGGAGCGACCATCCACAGACTAGGCATGTTCCCAATGCTTCCAATAGGCCTGCAGTTCTGCGGTGAACTCTTTTTTTTAACATCATGGTCACTCTTTCTTGCTATATGTTAAACATATTTCTCAGAAAAACTGGACCCTTCCTGAACAACAACGAAATACCAGTGAACACTCCAGATTGGTTTTTTTAATCAGTTAGCTGCTCTGCAAAGTGCTTTGCTGTTTTTCTATGGCACCTCTGCCACCCCTCTCGGTCATTGGACTCACCAGACTTTCCGCTACCTTCCGCAGTCCCTCATGACACGCGGCCTGTCTTGAGGTGGCGGCCCTTAGCCAACACAGAAGGGAAATTTAGTTGCACCACCACATCCATAGTCAGCGCACGACACTGTCTGGCGATCACCCCCAGTACACAGGCACCCCTCGCCCCCAGCAACCTGCCATGTTGCGATGAAGAACAATTGTATTCAGTGTAAATGCAGCTCTTTCTTGCAATCTCTTAAAAGCATTTCTCAGAAAGACTGAATGCCTCTGGAACAGTGACAGCATTATGGACACTGACAATAGCTGCAGATACAATAGAATGTGAGGCCTGCATCCCTCAGAACTAAACCGTGATAAATGAGGGCTATCCCGACCGTGGGTTGTTTGTCTAAAGGGACAGCCATGACCTCTTAGGGAACTCGGCCACCACGCAATATTGAGCGCTGGACTGCAACATCTATATTTAACATCAATGCGACTCCTAAAATGAGGCAGCTATTAACAATGGAAGCGCAATCGTAACAATAATATGGTACAGTCCATTTTCTTTCAGTTATGTGAGCATAATCGGTATGGTTTATACGTACAACTGCAGGATACAATTTACATCTCATTATTTTGTGACAACCAGCGAAGTGCACCACTGCTGATCACAGATGATCACATGTGTATTCAAAATATTTAAGACACTTGAAATAACATTAGAAAATACACTCTCTCGCGCCTTTAGCTCACATGTTGGAAAACAATACAATCATTTTACATCGAACAACAAGAAGCTATAATTCAATAGGATGTAGATGTTTTGTACACTACGGCATGTCTCGTTTTACCATTGAGATGCTATGTCATACAGACGTTTACGAAACAAATAATTACAGTCTGTCTTGTAATAGAACCTCCTATAACATTTTACCATGCATCTCTTCCGTTAGTTCGAAACCAATAACCATCTGAATGCTTTCATTTGACATATTTGGTGCATACCTCATCTCTACCGACATGTCTGTAAAGTTTCTGTCATACAGCGCCCAACTCTGGCGTTCTAGTTTTGTAAGCAGTCTGATCATCACAACCTGTTTCATGCAATTTACTCACATGTCGGGAGAAAAAACACTATCTTTTCTAGATTCCGCAACGACCTGTAATTCAATTGGTGTCTACATTATAATTAGAGGTTATTAAGTATGACATAATACCTACTTTTTTAAACACACAATCATGACGATAACAATCGAAGAAACACTCACGAGCCCACTACCTAATCCCTCTTACTTTTATGAGCAACATCGCTGTAGTTTTGAGAGTACTATCTGTTTCCAAACTTTAATCAGTTATAGCACTCCTTGTAGTTGTACATGCTATAAGACTTTACCGCGTCTCTCTCTTCCGATACATGGAAAAACAATTAGTCTGTGTGTTGTCATTGAGCATATTACATATACTGTATTATTCCTTGGAGCTGGAGACCAGTACTCGAACTCCTTTGCACAGATTTGCACAAAATTTTGTCGTCTGTACTGGAGGAAACCATATCCAGCAAACTGAATGTTCTCCTCTATTGTTCATTCATAAGCAGTGTAAAAAAATCTTTCATTCCTTACGGCTATCATATTCCATGTCAAATATATACATTCCCTTACAAAAGTATACAGCCTTTTTCTTTGCACACATCGGAACACCCAGATACGCCGTGAGCCTGCTGCTCAAGGCGAATCTGTCACGCATCCCCTGCTACTTCTAACTATAATACTTCACCAATAACTGAATGTTGGCGATACGAAACAATACTGAGCGAAAATCAGCGATTGGTAGACGTGTCTCATAAGTTTATCCTTCCGTGTGGGACCACTGTGTCTTAGAAAGAGAGGCGCAATCGTCCTACAAGCTGCCTCATAATGAGATTTTTCACTCTGCAGCGGAGTGTGCGCTGATATGAAACTTCCTGGCAGATTAAAACTGTGTGCCCGACCGAGACTCGAACTCGGGACCTTTGCCTTTCGCAGGCAAGTGCTCTACCAACTGAGCTACCGAAGCACGACTCACGGCAGGTACTCACGGCTTTACTTCTGCCAGATTCTTGCCCGCGAAAGGCAAAGGTCCCGAGTTCGAGTCTCGGTCGGGCACACAGTTTTAATCTGCCAGGAAGTTTCAAGCTGCCTCATGTTAAAAACACGATGCCAACGAACATGTTACTGTCACAAACGGTATTGGTTTTACAGGTGCTCACAAGTACTGCTAACGATATCTATGTTAATACATATACAAGCCTAATAAAATCGAAGTATGGCATTATCACCGAATGAAGTGGTTTTCCCGCTCAAATACCTCAACCTTGAATACAGACAGTGATCACCGGAGTGTGTATTAACACACCGACAGTGCTGTTATACGCCGCCGACGGTGTAAGCTTGTAATAAATTCATCGAATTTAGAAAGTGGTTCGGCTAAGGATCATGGTATGAAGCCTATATTTGCAACTCCCTCATACGACCGCTAGATATTTCTCCAATATTTTTAACGTATTTTTTTCATTTTTCAATTTGTCACCATAGTTTATGGTAGAGAAACCTACAAGGAGGATGTATGTCATTCGCTGGAAATATATTTCTTACATTGGCATGGTAATAGCGTTGCATTCCATATGTCTAATAGGTCTCCTTAGGAGTGCATGTCTTTATTTTCTGTGTTACCAATACGTTCTTGGTAATAACTCAAGACACTACAACAATACTTTCGAATTGACAGTGTAGTTGAATTACGTAAAATGCTGCTAACTCCGTCTCTCTGGAGCTCGATCATGCATAAAAACTACCTCCTTCTTGTTCTTAATTCGCTGTTATATCATCACAACAGTTTCATATGAACTATACACCGATAAGGGGTGCTAACCTCCTTGACATTCGCGCATCTGTTGAAATCATGTGCTATTGGATGTTTGCGGGACAGCAGTTGCAGCCTAGGTTCGCACTGTTCGTTCAGGAAACGTGGAATGTAGTGGTCTACTTCTGGTGAGATGCAGATTAAATTGGTGACAGTGCTTCAGGGAGTTATGGTCAATGACAATGCTAGGAAATCTTTCGGTCTCTAACTTTATCCTAAGAATGCGAAAGTGCCCTGTGACTCCCACCCATACAGAGAAAGATCGTAAATTATGCACCATGATCGAAGTGCTAGACATATGTAGGTCACTCTCTGTTATACTTCGGTGTATATGTTTGAGAATTAACAATGAATGAATGCACAGCACGCTCGTTTTTTAGATTCGCAATGGTACTCGGTAAATAGTGGAGGGGCTGATTTGCAATGATACAGAAACTGGGAAGCATGCTGCCAAGTCATTGGTTGGTGTTCAAATTACGGTAAAATTGCTGAAATTCATCGCACTATCACCTGCGATGCTTATAATTACAGTACCTAGACAATGTCTTGTCCATCCGATCTGTCCACTGGCACACTGTTGATTACCACATAATGACTCACTGACATCGCTTGTTTGGGATGTGGAAAGAGTCTTGGTGGAAGGGGGCAACACCTTCCGGGGATGGCTAGCACCGAAACAGTGATCGCGTTCATGGCAGCAATATGAGGAATCAATGAAACGGAACACAGCGGCATCAGATGCCCCGTCACAGTGAATGATGAGTTATAGATGTAGAAGTCTTCAATCACCTTTGGACAGCTGTTTGGAAACGCTCCACAATGCCTCAAAACTCTTCCAGTTTCCTTATATTGCGACAGTCTTTTATTTCAAACACCCAGTGCGTGTGTGTGTTTATCGAGCAGCGGCAACAATATCATTTACACCGTGAGATGTCTAGTATGAGAGCCAATGGATGAAAATATGTTAATGTCAGTTTAGAACCTGACACAGTCGGAGGTTGTGGCGGAAAAAAACAAAATATATGGCGATGTACAAAGCGTGTTGGCCGTCCGGTGTGGCCGAGCGGTACTAGGCGCCTCAGTATGGTACCGCGTGACCTCTACGGTCGCTGGTTCGAATCCTGCCTCGGGCATGGATGTGTGTGATGTCCTTAGGTTAGTTAGGTTTCAGTAGTTCTAGGTTGTGGGGGACTGATGACCTCAGATATTAAGTCCCATAGTACTCAGAGCCATTGGAACCAACAAAGCGTGTTACAGCAGAAACAGTGATGTATCAGAAAACAAAACAGGTACCCCCTCTTGCGACTAATAGTCTTGGATATGGTCCTCATACAGTACCGGCAATGAATCTCTTCACTGGTCTGTGGAAGCGACGCCGATCACCGGTCGCCTGCTCCAATGGATCAGTACCTGTATATTTAATAGGACCACCGCATATGCTCTATTCAGACGGAATGTGTTTTCGATACATCACAAAAGAGAGATGCGGTAAAAGTCTATCAGATGAAATTAGCGGATCTATTACAGTTCGTAATTTTTCTCTTTGTATGGTACAGAATAATGGTGATTGGATGTTTGGGTGATAGATGTGACTGGTCCACGTGGGAGGCGGATCTACGTTGGACAACAGTACCTGTATTGTGGTGTCACCGTCGAACACCGCACTTGCTAGGTGGTAGGCTTTAAATCGGCCGCGGTCCGTTAGCATACGTCGGATCCGCGTGTCGCCACTATCAGTGATTGCAGACCGAGCGCCGCCACACGGCAGGCCTAGTCTAGAGAGACTCCCTAGCACTCGCCCCAGTTGTACAGCCGACTTTGCTGGCGATGGTTCACTGACTACATACGCTCTCATTTGCAGAGACGACAGTTTAGCATAGCCTTCAGCTACGTCATTTGCTACGACCTAGCAAGGCGCCATAGTTACTACTTCAAGGATGTATTCTGAACATATAATATTGTGAAGCATGTACCGTCAAGAGCGACGTTCATCATTAATGGATTAAAGTTAAGTATCAAAGTAATTACGTGCGCTCTCTGAATTCTAATTCCTTGTCATGTTCCAGACCTCACGTCAGTATAGTTCTTCCCTCCTCACGCCAGCCTGCGTGAGCTAAAACGCGTGCGTTTCGGCCTCCTCTAGTAACACGGTGTTGGCTCTTCAGCCAACACAACATGGTTCAAATGGCTCTGAGCACTATGGGACTTAACGTCTATGGTCATCAGTTCCCTAGAACTTAGAACTACTTAAACCTAACCAACCTAAGGACATCACACAACACCCAGTCATCACGAGGCAGAGAAAATCCCTGACCCCGCCGGGAATCGAACCCGGGAACCCGGGCGCGGGAAGCGAAACCGCTACCGCACGACCACGAGCTGCGGACCAACCAATACAACATGTATGATGTTGAGTCTTCCTAATTTTCCCTATAAGGAACACAACCTCAACTGTTCGTACAGTCTTTTATACTACCTCGTGTTGCAGGAGCAGGCTTCGTTAGGCGCTGACCTCACACATCGTACATGGTTGGCAGAGCTGCGACATGTCTCCATTTGCACTTAGTGGTCAAACCACTGTCCTATAGCATCAACTAGGCTCATCCTGTTTCTACACGGGTTGCAGAATGTGGTAGACATTGCTGTCTCTGTCTTCTACTCAGTTCCGAATTAAATTGAAACTGTCACATAAGCAAAGCTACATGGGTGGCAGGACAGAGTCTGAGGAGCAGTTACAAGATGCTTAGGGACTATCTAAAACCACGTTGAAATTTTACTGTAACAGATAGGTTAGAAATAGGTGACTCGTTTCGAGATATGAGTGTGCCACGAATATGATTCACTAGTGACAGTATTAGATAGGTTAGAAATAGGTGACTCGTTTCGAGATATGACAGTACCACGAATATGATTCACTAGTGAAAGTATTCATTAAAAGACTTCTCCATAGGATCCAATGGATGTATGTGGTTGAATGGAAAGACTTAATTCGATATTGCAGACAGCTTTTCTATCGGAAAGCGTAACACTAGAGATCTGAAAAGCCAGTGTACATTTCCTATGACCTCAATCGGCACTCCATCTACTATATACGATCATTCTCAATTAACCATCGCCTATGAGCCAGAGGATATACTGCAGAACCTCTGACGAGGCATCGAGACAGAAAGTGTTACAAATACTGGAGAAATATATAGCAGCGGCATGAGGAAGTTGCAAATACTGCCTCCATACCAGATTCCTTAACTGAAACACTTTCTAAATTCGGTGACTTTATTACGAGCGTACACCAATTGCGACATTTAACAGCAATGTCGGTCTTTTAATGAAAACTCCGGGGACACTGTCTATATTGAAGGCTGAGGTACCTGTGTGGAAAAACCACTTCATTCGGATATAATACCATACCTCGATTTATAGGACTTGTATAGGTTTTAACCAAGTTATAGTTATCTATACTTGTGAGCACCTGTGGAACAAATACCGCATGTGACAGTAACATGGCCGTTGGCATCGTGTTTTTAACATCAGGCAGCTTGTAGGACGATTGGGCCTCTCAATCTAAGACACGATGATACCACACGCAAGGAAAAAACTTATGAGACACTTCCACCCATTGCTGATTTTCGCTCAGTATTGTTCCGTATCGCCAGCATTCAGTTATTTGTGAAGTATTATAGTTAGTAGTAGTCGGGGATGCGTGACAGATTCGGCTTGAGCAGGAGGCTTACAAAGTATCTGGGAGTTCCGGTACGTGCAAAGAAAGATACTATACACTTTTGTAAAAAAAATGTGTGTATTCGACGTGGAAAACTGCGTCGACGTGGAAAACTGCGATAGTCGTAAGGAATGAGATTGTTTTTGCACTGCTTATGAAGGAACAATAGAGGAGTGCATTCAGTTTGCTGGGTATGGTCTTCCTCCAGGCCGCGCGGGATTAGCCGAGTGGTCTAGGTGCTGCAGTCATGGACTGTGCGGCTGGTCCCGTCGAAGGTTCGAGTCCTCCCTCGGGCATGGATGTGTGTGTTTGTCCTTAGGATAATTTAGGTTAAATAGTGTGTAAGCTTAGGAACTGATGACCTTAACAGTTAAGTCCCAGAAGATTTCACACACATTTTTTTCTTCCTCCATTACAGACGACAAAATTTTGTGCAGATATGCGCAAAGGACTTCGATCACTGGCCTCCAGCTCCAAGGAACGATACAGTATATGTAATATGCTCGATGACAACACACAGACAGTAATTGTTTTTCGATATTTCGAAAGAGAGAGACGCGGTAAAGTCTTATAGCAGGTACAATTTCAAGGAGCGCTTTAACTGGTTAAGTTTGGATACAGATAGTACTCTCAAAACTACAGCTATTTTGCTCATAAAAGTAATAGGAATCAGGTGTCTGGTCTCGTGGAGTCATGATTGTTTTTTTCTATTATTATCGTCATGATTGCGTGTTGAAGAAATAGGTATTATTTCATACTTCATAACCTCTAATTATGAAGTAGACATCACTTGAATTACAGGGCGTTATGGAATCTAGAAGAGATAGTGTTTTTTCACCCGACATGTGAGTAAATTGCGTGGAACATTTTGTGGTGATCAAATTGCTTAGAAAACTAGAACGCAAGAATTGGGCGCTCTATGACAAAAACTTTACATATACGAGGGCAGTTCAATAAGTAATGCAACACATTTTTTTTCTGAAACAGGGTTTGTTTTATTCAGCATTGAAATACACCAGGTTATTCCCCAATCTTTTAGCTACACAACACTATTTTTCAACGTAATCTCCATTCAATGCTACGGCCTTACGCCACCTTGAAATGAGGGCCTGTATGCCTGCACGGTACCATTCCACTGGTCGATGTCGGAGCCAACGTCGTACTGCATCAATAACCTCTTCATCATCCGCGTAGTGCCTCCCACGGATTGCGTCCTTCATTGGGCCAAACATATGGAAATCCGACGGTGCGAGATCGGGGTTGTAGGGTGCATGAGGAAGAACAGTCCACTGAAGTTTTGTGAGCTCCTCTCGGGTGCGAAGACTTGTGTGAGGTCTTGCGTTGTCATGAAGAAGGAGAAGTTCGTTCAGATTTTTGTGCGTACAAACACGCTGAAGTCGTTTCTCCAATTTCTGAAGAGTAGCACAATACACTTCAGAGTTGATCGTTTGACCATGGGGAAGGACATCGAACAGAATAACCCCTTCAGCGTCCCAGAAGACTGTAACCATGACTTTACCGGCTGAGGGTATGGCTTTAAACTTTTTCTTGGTAGGGGAGTGGGAGTGGCGCCACTCCATTGATTGCCGTTTTGTTTCAGGTTCGAAGTGATGAACCCATGTTTCATCGCCTGTAACAATCTTTGACAAGAAATTGTCACCCTCAGCCACATGACGAGCAAGCAATTCCGAACAGATGGTTCTCCTTTGCTCTTTATGGTGTTCGGTTAGACAACGAGGGACCCAGCGGGAACAAACCTTTGAATATCCAAATTGGTGAACAATTGTGACAGCACTACCAACAGAGATATCAAGTTGAGCACTGAGTTGTTTGATGATGATCCGTCGATCATCTCGAACGAGTGTGTTCGCACGCTCTGCCATTGCAGGAGTCACAGGTGTGCACGGCCGGCCCGCACGCGGGAGATCAGACAGTCTTGCTTGACCTTGCGGCGATTATGACACACTCTTTGCCCAACGACTCACCGTGCTTTTGTCCACTGCCAGATCACCGTAGACATTCTGCAAGCGCCTATGAATATCTGAGATGCCCTGGTTTTCCGCCAAAAGAAACTCGATCACTGCCCGTTGTTTGGAACGCACATCCGTTACAGACGCCATTTTAACAGCTCCGTACAGCGCTGCCACCTGTCGGAAGTCAATGAAACTATACGAGACGAATCGGGAATGTTTGAAAATATTCCACAAGACATTTCCGGTTTTTTCAACCAAAATTGGCCGAGAAAAAAAATGTGTTGCATTACTTCTTGAACTGCCCTCGTATGTCGATAGAGGTGAGTTATGCATCAAAAAAATGTCAAATGTAAGCATGCATATGGTTATTGGTGTCGAATTAACGGAAGAGATGCATGGTAAAATCTTATAGAAGGTTCTATTACAAGAGAGACCCTCATGATTTGCTTCGTAAGCGTCTGTATGATATAGTATCTCAATGGTAAAACGAGACCTGCCATACTGTACAAAACAGCAACGCCATTTGGAATTATAGCTTCTTGTTGTCGAACGTAAAATGATTGTTTCCTTCTGACATGTGAGCTAATGGTACGAAAGATTGTATTCACTAAAAATGTTTTATGTCTCTGAAATATTTGTAGTACACAGGTGATCATCTGTGATCGGTGGCAGTGCACTTCGTTGAATGTCGCAAAATAATTAAATGTAATTGTATCCAGAAATTGAGCGTAATAACTATACCGATTTTGCTCATAATACTAAAATAAATTGGACCATGACTATTTTCGTGGAAAGAGGACATTATCATTGTGACTGTGTGTTCCTTTTTGTTGACTTCGTTGAATGTCGAAAAATAATTAAATGTAATTGTATCCAGAAATTTACCGTAATAACTATACCGATTTTGCTCATAATACTAAAATAAATTGGACCATGACTATTTTCGTGGAAAGAGGACATTATCATTGTGACTGTGTGTTCCTTTTTTAACTGTTGCTTTATCATAGTAGTATTCAAGTGAAATACCAATGTTAAAGTGTAGTGCTCGAAATGATATGGTGGCTGAGTTTCCTAAGAGGTCGTAGCTGTCCCTTTAGATGAATAGCCTGCAGTTGGGAGAGCCCTCATTTATCACGGGTCAGTTGTGAGGGATGCCGGCGTCGCATTCTATTGTGTGTGAAGCTTTTGTCGGCGTCGATAAAGCTGTTTGCCCAGAAATGTGCTCCCTGGGGCACATTGTACTGAAGACACTGTGGTCTGAGTCTGCAGTCGCTTTAGGCGGAAGACTTCCTGTTTCTCGAGCAGCTATCTTTGAAAAAGTCATCTGGAGCGTTCTCTGGAATTTCATTGTTGTTCCAGAGAGCTCCAGGCTTTCTGAGAACTATGTTTAACAGACTGCAAGAAAGAGTAACTTTTATGTTACGTAAAAGTGTTCTCCATTGCAGAATGGCAGGCCTATTGGAAGTGTTGGGAACGTGCCTAGTCTGCGGGTGTTGGCTCCCTGAACAGGGAGCCGGTGTGTGGGGACTGGATTGCTATATTTTAGAAGAACAATTTGCACTTGGGGCGGCTGTCGTTTCATTTTCTATTGTTTAGTTGTGTTGACAAAGGGGTGTCCCCTCAAGGTGGTCAGCGATCGTAAGGGGTTTGGCGGAAGGCCGAGTGCAGCCAGCGACCGTGAAGGGATAGCTGTTGGCCACAGGAAAACTACGAGTCCTCTGGCGGAGCAGCAGGCCGCTTGAGAAAGGCCAGCGCTCCCCTCCCCCTTCTCTTTGTAGGTGGATGCAGGGGTTAAGGGAGGGAGGAGAGGCATGAGGGGAAGTAAGAGGGCCTCGGATTTCGGCAGTCTATGGACGCCTATCGACGAGAACGCACGTTCAACTACCGCCGCTTCTGCATTCTTTTGGGACGATGACTTTCCCCAGTACTTATGTTGCATTATGACCCTTTAATTACGACTGCTGGTTTTTTACGACAATTTTAAGTGTAATTAGAACTGTGTTAGGGTAGCGTGTATTGGTTTTGGGTTTCTGGACTGTGTGGTGGTTTTTGAGCAGACGTCTGTACCAAACAATTATAGATGCTGTCCTCAGCTGTATGCTTATAGGTAATACACTTTTTAAACTCCTCTCTTTCCAACACCAGCATCTCGTCAGTTGAACATATTTCTAGCCAGGAAGAATAAAGAGAGTACTTTACCCCTCTGCCTTTTTCCCGTCAGCTTGTAGGTGAAGGGTAAAGTTTGAGAGTGTCTCTCACTAGTATCGAGTGGTATTGCGAAATTTTTTCCCATCATGGTATCGTCAACATGTTACCGACAATTATTTAGCTTTTTTGCGATTTTAGGCCATCCTTGCATAGCACTACGCAAATGGTTGTGCAATGAGCCCTAATCTTTATGATTAATTGCATAATTAGGAAATATCTTTACTTCATTTTTACGACCAAAATAAATAAAATGCAGCAGCCTAACCGTTCTCTCCGGCGATCTAGACGGTTTCCATGTGTTGGAGGGAGCACTTGATATTTCCATCCAGTAGAACCAGGGTTTGAGTCCCAGAAAGGCCACCGCAATTTTTAATTTCCCGTCAATTCGGGGGTGGGTGGGTTGTCAGCATAGCCCTGAGACAAAGATAGTCCCATCAAAATTTTAAATTCTTGCCAAAATTCAAAACTGCCATCAAAATTCGGAATTTCCGTCAATAGGGTTGGTTAGGGGAGGGGGAGGGGGCTGGGACCCACGTGCCGGCTGATAAAAACACATGACTTCATCTGGGGTTGTTGATGAGTGTGGTCAGGTGTGTGGCTGGGCCTGGTTAGGGGGGGAATTAATTGATCAGTTTAATTAATTTGCACATCAATTTGGTATTAAAATTGCACCGAGAACCCCATCTCCCTACTACTCTTACAGTATGCTGCGTCAATCACACAGCCGCAACATACAAGGAATGCACGGCTCTTCGTCAGAGGAACTGTCATTAATTAGCGTCGTCTACCGTGGCAACAGTGAATTTCTGGACTCATGTTCATGGGAACTTTTTTCCTCTATTTTCATTAAGGAACCCATCCCTGCAGTTTGTCGGTTTTATTCATGTTCAACCTGTATAACGTTCCTGGAGTCATGGTGGGAACTTCTGTGTTGCAGGGCGCTAATAAGAAGGACTATTAAATGTAAAATATGTGTACAACCATTTCGTGTACGGAAGTTAAGAAATTTTGTCTCTTTAAGTGAAGGCCTCCGATTGCAGGAACATTATGGTACCCCTAGCGTCTGTAAACATGAAGGTCTCTATTTTAGAGCTCAATGCGGATAAAATATGAAACATGTAAAACAGAGGTGCTATAGTTTGAATTCTGAATTTTAAGTAGCTTCATTTCGTTTTCTATTGGTAACAATAAAGTACCATTGTACAGAAGGCGATAACAGCTGTTATTAATACGTATAGCCATGTGCAACGTATACATTCTTGGTTAACTATTCTAAAGTGCGTGGCAGAAGGTATATCCCGTAGTACAAGTCGTTAGGGCTTCCTCCCATTCAATCCGAATATGGATCAAGGGAAGGAGAAAGCTTAAACTCCTGTGTACGCCTTATATTTAGTGTAATACTGTCTTCGCGACACCTACTAATGTCTTATGTAGGAAATTGTTCTATGTTCCTAGATTCGTCATTGGTTCTAGAAACTCTGTGAATAGGCTTTCAAGTGATGGTCTTCAGGTAACCGCCAGATTAGTCCTTTCAGCATCTCCGGGATGATCTCCCACGGGGGAAAGGTAGCCCTGATCATTCGTGCAGCTCTTGTTTGTTTACCTTTAATATTACCGTTAAACCTATTTGATGCGTGTCCCACACATTTTAGCAATATTTGGATCGCGTAGATGTTTAGTGTGAAATGTCCTTTATAGGTTGATCATATTTCCCTCTTGTTCTACCAATGATTCGAGGTCTGCCACTTGCTATACCTAAGGTTGATCCTGTGTGAGCTTACCATTTTATACCCCTTCAGTTTGTTACACCCAGGTATTTGTAAGAGCTGAGCGATTAAAGTTGTGAGTCATCGATATTACAGTCATATGAAACACGTTTTTTCGTTTTGTAAATTAGTTAATGAAATAACTGAGCCATTAATTACTAAACAGTGAACATAGCACGTAGGTATGTTCGGCAGTGCTGTCAGAGTAATTAGAGTATCTGATAGACGAAATATTTCTCAAAATAGTAATAAATAAATAGTAATAAATACGTAAATAAAAAATTTGTCATACGTCCTTGGTTTATTGGAATATGGGACTAGCAGACGCCAAAAAGTTAACAATTCACTCAGGAGTGACCGTCCTTTAACATTGTATGTTCTGTTACCTTTGAATTATAGTTATCTTACAACAACATTAAGTAGCCGGCTTTCAAAGTTAAGACAATAATACGCATAAATATCCATACATAAAAGGCTTGTGTGTGTACGCACTGACAGACTTCTCTCCATGAACACCTCTTGTAATCACTCGTGGTTGTGTGGTGGATATACCTTAGTCCCATATCGTTTGTAAGGGAGTTTGGTCGCGGTGCGTGGCAGTGGGTAAGTGCGGCGAGAAAAATTCCGCGAAATCCGGAGCAATAAATTCTCTCAGGAAAATTATGTAGTATATGAGTGTACGAATCTTAACTTCCATGTGAAAATGCGTTTGTTGCTTCATGGGTCCAACATAATACGATGCATGCGCGGTTTAGTCGTTCAGACTTTAATAACGACGTATAATATTAAGTAGATCAGTTTTCAGTCTCTCAGGGTGTTTTCGTCAATCGCGCTTCACCGACGATCAAGAGGGACACGAACAAAAGAATTCTGATAGACTCAGAGATAAAAACACTCGTATCTAACAAATGAACAATCGAACGGTACACTACAGTGATTTCGGATAAACATTTCGCTTATTCTCCCCGAGTATAATCCTTTTCATAATTTAGCGCGTTTTAGTGAATTACCTGCCTTATTCTTCTTCTGCATTATTCTTCGTGAGAGTAACCCTTATAAAACTTGTATTAGTTATTGTCGATGATATAATATTACTCATAACATAATTTCGATTGCACGTAAGATGTCGAAGCATAAAACTGTGTTCTCTCACTCTTTTGTGATTTCGCCAAGACGTAAACTTGCACGATCAAACGAAAAGGAAACGGAAAGAGGAGTGACACATACAACAGCATTGGCCCCATAGTGTTACCAGTGGTTAAATATGTTTGCGTCATGTAATGTTAACTCCAGTACGAAGAGAACAGTATGAGGATTGTATGAGCGAGTATATTCAGTAATACGGTAAAGTTCAAAAGCCGTAGAGAATACAGCTAATTCTAAGAGAACTAAGTGCTCCACATCGCGCTTTATATTGAGATATCTTCCAAGGACAGTCACCCACATGCACTCGCCACGGTATGGATGGAACACGATGAGAATGGCTCAAATGGCTCTGAGCACTATGGGACTTAACATCTGTGGTCATCAGTCCTCCAGAACTTAGAACTACTTAAACCTAACTAACCTAAGGACATCACACACATCCATGTCCGAGGCAGGATTCGAACCTGCGACCGTAGCAGTCGTGCGGTTCCCGACTGAGCGCCTAGAACCGCTCGGCCACACACGATGAGAACTCTATCATCATTATACTGCAGCGTGAATGAAGCAATTAGAAAATTTTTACGTATACGGTGAAGTTTGTAAGTCATATACACTATTAATATTTTGAAGATTCAGCCTCAGTTCGAAAATGGTTCAAATAGCTCTGAGCACTTTGGGACTTAACATCTGATGTCATCAGTCCCATAGAACTTAGAACTACTTTGACCTAACTAAGCTAAAGACATCAGGAACATCCACGCCCGAGCCAGAATTCGAACCTGCGACCGTAGCAGTCGTTCGGTTCCGGGCTGAAGCACGTAGAACCGCTCGGCTACAACGGCCGGCCAGCCTCAGTTGCGCAAATTTTTTGGTCTTTACCAGGTTTCGGCTATATTAATTTGGCGTTCTTCAGAACCATTAAATTACTATAACATGCCAGAGTAATTCACAGTCAACATTACAATTAAAACCTGTAGTACTGTGGTATCATGTCGAATTAAAACTACTTAGCTGAAGTCCAGCCCGGGCATCTCTTCACTACGCAGTTGGTTGGCAGCGGCAACTACGTTGGCACATTATTATTTATCTTTACCTAAGAGTATTTATTGCTCCATCGAATTTTTCCCTATGTACTCACCCTCTGCCACGCACCACGACCAAACTACCTTACTAACAGGCTAACTGCTTTCACAATATCCTTAATGAGATACCGAGAATGCTACTAAAGCCTTGTCCCATGTCGTATATTCTGACCCGGGTAACGTCGGGTTTCTCACCTAGTTGTTTATAATGCTACTACCCTAGGTGTTGTGTATCACCTGTGATCATTCCGCTGCTATTAAATCAAGACTTTTCACTTTAGTTCCGCCACGTTTACACGCTCCTCACGTTCAAGCAGCTGCTCCCTTAAACCCAGAACTACTTAACTGGGGCTGCAAACTCGTGCCAGACGAGCGACTGTGGTGGGGGAGAAGCGAGAAGTTGTCTCGCAGCAGGCACCGCCGCTATCTGGACGGGAGCTGAATGGAAACGGTCTTCCGGACGCGAAGCGTGACGTTGCCCCGAGAAAGACCCCTCCTGCCGAGTTCTCGCCGAGGCTCCTCCAAGGCAGCCGCCAAAGAGAACGAAATCCTGCCGCCGTCATTTCAGACCATAAAGGGAGATCCTAGTCTGTAGTCAGAAGCAGACGTGAATGACCAGTCGCTAAATGAAACTCTATGTAAAATTCCTTACGGTCTAAACGCGTAACATGCTAACGTGCAGTCAGATCGTGAAGAGTGTTGCTTATTTAGCCAGTTTTAACTTCCTGCTGCCGCGTGTGATTATCTCGAGTGGCATTGCACCTAACGGAAGTACAGTGAGGTGACAAAAAACATCAGATACCTCATAATACCGGGTCGGACCTCCTTTTACACGGCATAGTGAAGTAACTGGACGCGGTATGGACTCAACAAGTCCTTGGAAGTACCCTGCAGAAATATTGAGCAATGCTGCTTCAAAAGCCGTCCGTAATTGCGAAATCGTTGCCGGTATAGGATTTTGGGAACGAACAGACCTCTAGATAACATCATATAAATGTTCGATGGGACTCATGTCCAGAGATCTGGGTGGCTGAATTATTCTCTCGAACTGTCCGGAATGCTCTTCAAATCAATTGCGAACAATTATCGACCGGTGGCAAAAAAATGGCTCTGAGCACTATGGGACTCAACTGCTGAGGTCATGAGTCCCCTAGAACTTAGAACTAGTTAAACCTAACTAACCTAAGGACATCACAAACATCCATGCCCGAGGCAGGATTCGAACCTGCGACCGTAGCGGTCTTGCGGTTCCAGACTGCAGCGCCTTTAACCGCACGGCCACTTCGGCCGGCAACCGGTGACATGACTCATGGTCATCCACAAATATTCCATCGTTATTTGGGAACATGAAGTCCTTGAATGGCTGAAAATAGTATGCAAGTAGCCGAACATAACAATTAACAGTCAATGATCGGTTCAATTGGACCAGAAGGCCCAGTGGCATTGTTGACAACTTGGATCCATGGCTTCATGGGGTCTCCGACGCACTCGAACCCTATCATTAGCTCTTACCAACTGGAATCGGGACTCATGTGAACAAGCCACAGTTTTGCAGTCGTCTACGGTGGTGGTGGTTTTTGGGGGAAGGAGACCAGACAGCGAGATCATCGGTCTCATCGGGTTAGGGAAGGACGGGGAAGGAAGTCGGCCGTGCCCTTTGAAAGGAACCATCCCGGCATTTGCCTGGAGCGATTTAGGGAAATCACGGAAAACCTAAATCAGGATGGCCGGACGCGGGATTGAACCGTCGTCCTCCCGAATGAGTCGTCTACGGTCTGGCCGTTATGGTCACGAGCCCAGTAAAGGTGGTGCAGGCGATGTCGTGCTATTAGCAAAGGTACTCGCGTCGGTCGTCTACCACCATAGCCCACTAAGGCCAAATTTCGCCGCACTGTTCAAACAGATATATTCGTCGTGTATCCTACATTGATTTCTGCCGTTGTCTCATGCCGCGTCGCTTGTCTGTTAGTACTTGCGACTCTACGCAAATGCGGCTGCCTTCGGTCATTAAGTGAACATCGTCGGCCGCTGCGTTGTCCGTGGTAAGAGGTAATGGCTGAAATTTGATATTCTCAGCACACTTCTGACTGTGTATCTCGGAATTTCCGTGTGGCTAACTTCAACTACCATTCCGCGTTCACTGCTTGTTAATTCACGTCGTGTTGCTATAATTATGAAGGGAAAGCTTTTCACATGTATCACCTGAGTACCAACAATAGCTCCTATAATGCACCGCCCTTTTACACCCTGTGTACGCTATACTGCCGCTATCTGTATATGTGCATATCGCTGTCCGATGACTTTATCACCTCAGTGTAAAGCACACGGTGTTTCAAAAAGAGTCATCCGATCTCACAAGACTGCATATGTTACATGACTGAAGACAGAAACTTCAGGTAGAGTTTAACCTACTCACCGAAACTAAAAGCTGTCGTCGACGGAAGTTGTAAGTTGCTGGTTCATGTAGCAGCCGGCTGAGATTTTGTTGGTGGAGTTAGTTGACTCGCTTGTTCGTCTGGTTTCTTCCACAATTGCAATAATGTAACCCTAATTTTATTTTTCCAACAACATGGAGCAGCACTGCACTGGCAACCTGCATGTAAGAACTTACTTATCAACGCCATATTGCAGTGCGTGTGTTATTCCGAATTACGATGCAAGCGTGCATGTCCGAAGCAACAGGCACTGCGGCGACAACAGCTGTTACGTAATGGATGTACGAGTGCAGGTTGCAGACACATGGTTGACGATGTTTGGACGTTTGGGGGTAGCAGTGAGTCGTGCTCGGACAGCCACAAGGTAAGGCGACCGCTCGCGAAAAGCGCGAAATCCCGCTTCGAGTCCCCGCCCGACATAAATTTTCACCAAATGGTAGGACGACGGCTCACTGTAATCTGGAAATCCGGGTTCGAGTCCCGGTCCGATACAAATGTTCACTGTCATCGTTCCCTTATGCAGCTGATAATTGTCCATATTCACAACTGCAAAGTGTTTAATGTACTCAAATGGTTCAAATGGCTCGGAGCACTATGGGACTTAACATCTGTGGTCATCAGTCCCGTAGAACTTAGAACTTCTTAAACCTAACTAACCTAAGGACATCACACACATCCATGCCCGAGGCAGGATTTGAACCTGCGACCGTAGCAGTCGCGCGGTTCCGGACTGAGCGCCTACAATCGCTAGACCACCACGGCCGGCTAATGTACTCATCAACGGGCTGTCTCAAAGGTGGACCCCTGCCGTTAGCAGGAGTATAGATCTCGCAATGCATGATTCGCATCTAAGGTAGGTTTTTTTAAATTCCTTTTGTTGGGTGTGTGTGAGAGGGGGGCGAAAAGTTTGTGAAAGTCTTCGTCGCTTTGCCCTTTCTGTTAACAAACCTGTGTGAAGTGCGACGCAGTACGCCAAGAGTGAATAATCCAGACAACCTCGTAAAAGAATGGGACATGGTTGATTATCGTTTGGATATTTGTTAGGCGTCTCCTAGAGGACATATTGATAAGGAAATGGATATTTTGATGGTAAATCTTATTGCAAAACCCACCCCCAAGATGTATGCGAATGCATGTGAAAGCTTTACCCTTGCGATATTAGTTGTTTCTTTTGAAGATAAAGAGCCAGTCAAATGGAAACGAGACAAATTGAGAAAAAAGTAAATACGCTGTTTATCATTCCAAAAGTAATCGTCATATCTGAAAATATTCATTCATCCCTCTGTGAGACAAGACGGTCAATTCCTTGAGGGAAAAATGGTTGCGATTGCCTACGGAGTCAGGACTGTACCAAGGCGCGCACGTCTGCGTCCGAAGCAAATCGACGACCGCAAATGTCTTTCTTTAGGCCTCCAAACAAATGGAATTTGCATGGGAGAGAGTGGTACTGTATGGAGTATGTCCTACGGCTTCCGAGCAAAACGTTTGCAGCGTAGTCGAAACAACCTTCGCAAATCGCTGCCGATTAACGAACTGGAATGTGGCGCCGCAATTAACGCACAGCGATATGTCGACACTTCGCAAAAATTGAAGCGCGTCGTTGACTCATGATGTCCGGGAATGTTAACGGGCGTCATCATTCTGTTGCAGAGTAATGTCTGCCCACATTCTGGCAAGGTTGTTTCGACTGCGGTCCAGAAGTTTCCCTGGGAAGCCCTTACACATACTCCAGCCGATCTCTCCCCACGAGATTTTAAAATGTTTGGAGCCCAGGAAAAAGACATTTCTGGTTGTCGATTTACTTCTGACGTATACGTGCACGTCTGGGTACAATTATGGTTCCATAGGCGATCACAAGTATTTTTCCATCAACACGTTCACCGTCCTCTCTCACAGTGGGATAAATGTACTAACAATTATAGTGGTTCCTTGTTATAATATACAGTTTACTTACTTTTCTGGGTTCTGTGCCTTTTTTTTTCAGGAAAGTGTAGACGTATCAAGATTAAGTCACATATTGAGGTATATAGTCCCTGGCGCTATAAAAATTTTATGGTTCCAGGTCAGTGCAATCAAAAGGTACGGTAATTTATGCCACATATTACTCGAAAACTCAATCATCAAAATCTATAGGTTACTTCCCAATGACCTAGAATCATGAAATTTGGCAAACGTCAAGGTTTCGCTGTACAAGTAAATTAAAATATCCGAAAATTGATAATTTGCAACTATACAATACGAAACATATATTCCTTTAGTAATTTGCTATCCGACGTCAAACTTAAAATAGTCAGTAGTTCTGCATTCAGGCTAACTGACTCGCAATGGTAAAAGTTAAACATCAGGCAACAAATGACTTTATTGCTCATATGTCGCGTTTTGGAAACTGTCCATCATCAGGTATCCAGGAGCGAGTACTCTAAGTGGATATGGTGTTTTAAGTTGTATATGAAACAAACATTCGCAAACTGGTCTGCATTTATATTACTAGAACGAAAACAATCCCGATAATCTTGAGATCGATATTTTGCCATTATCAACATCGATAAGAGAAAAAAATGGTCAAAATTCTCGGTTCGCGGAGTAGATGAACTGTCTATATACATAATTAAATGTGTATGGAACCTTTAGCGCGTGAGTTCTGCTCGCACCTGGCCATTCTTTTTCCGTTGATGCCCCCTTATAGGTCTATAGATAGATCAATGTTGTCCCAAGTTTCTACCTTCTTTGCTGTGAAAAATATATTCTTCTTAAATTGAATGACTGTACATCTAGAAACAGCTTACTCGGTATGTAACGTGGTGTGGTGGTACAATACACTCCATAGGTGTTATGCGTATCCCTTCATCATCTTTCCGTCGAATGGTACTACCGGTTGAGAGCTGCAAAAGTAGATGGTGTAGGTAAAAGTGTAGATACTGTCTGGTGGTAATTATTTTAGTATTCCTGTGGTGAGCTCTGTCGAAGAGGACGTGCGTCTTCATCGTTAGATCGAACGAGGAAATGATTTTGTCATGTATCACCTGTCTGTCGAAGTTTGTAAAGAAATAGATTTTTCCTTAACCTTTGTTATTCTTGCTGATTATAATTCAGAGTTCCAATATGGTATACTGAGTAAATAAATTGTTCATTTAACCAAGTCTATGTATGTTTTGTAAAGGTAATGCTCATGTTATGAAAACTACTGAATCTCTTAACTCAATTTGGTAGAGATTATAGATGTGGATGACAGTTCTTAACAGCAAAGCAAAGACAGACGAATCTGAAGTGCTAGATGTGCTATCGACTGTGTCTTTCTCAAGCTCACAAGGCACGCCACTCATATTTTCGACGAAGTAGGTAGTACTGAAATACTTACAGCACTAAGGCCGGTTCCCACTGGAGAGCGGTAGCGCGGCGTATGACACCGGCAGCGGCAACCGTTTCTCTGGGAGCCGCGGCGGCACGCGGAATTGGCGTTTCCATGTGAAGCGGCAGCCGCTGTCGGCAGTCAACGATAGAACAGATTATCCGGGTGGGGAACCAATGACACGCGCTTAGCGTCCGGCGCCTCAGACAGAGGTAAATACTTCAGTATTGTCCGGAAAAGCAAGCAGGAATATGCTGCTACAATAGTTTTAAATTCGTCCATATTGTCCAGAGATTGTACAGGGTGTTTCAAAAATGACCGGTATATTTGAAACGGCAATAAAAACTAAACGAGCAGCGATAGAAATACACCGTTTGTTGCAATATGCTTGGGACAACAGTACATTTTCAGGCGGACAAACTTTCGAAATTACAGTAGTTACAATTTTCAACAACAGATGGCGCTGCAAGTGATGTGAAAGATATAGAAGACAACGCAGTCTGTGGGTGCGCCATTCTGTACGTCGTCTTTCTGCTGTAAGCGTGTGCTGTTCACAACGTGCAAGTGTGCTGTTGACAACATGGTTTATTCCTTAGAACAGAGGATTTTTCTGGTGTTGGAATTCCACCGCCTAGAACACAGTGTTGTTGCAACAAGACGAAGTTTTCAACGGAGGTTTAATGTAACCAAAGGACCGAAAAGCGATACAATAAAGGATCTGTTTGAAAAATTTCAACGGACTGGGAACGTGACGGATGAACGTGCTGGAAAGGTAGGGCGACCGTGTACGGCAACCACGGAGGGCAACGTGCAGCTAGTGCAGCAGGTGATCCAACAGCGGCCTCGGGTTTCCGTTCGCCGTGTTGCAGCTGCGGTCCAAATGACGCCAACGTCCACGTATCGTCTCATGCGCCAGAGTTTACACCTCTATCCATACAAAATTCAAACGCGGCAACCCCTCAGCGCCGCTACCATTGCTGCACGAGAGACATTCACTAACGATATAGTGCACAGGATTGATGACGGCGATATGCATGTGGGCAGCATTTGGTGTACTGACGAAGCTTATTTTTACCTGGACGGTTTCGTCAATAAACAGAACTGGCGCATATGGGGAACCGAAAAGCCCCATGTTGCAGTCCCATCGTCCCTGCATCCTCAAAAAGTACTGGTCTGGGCCGCCATTTCTTCCAAAGGATTCATTGGCCCATTTTTCAGATCCGAAACGATTACTGCATCACGCTATCTGGACATTCTTCGTGAATTTGTGGCGGCACAAACTGCCTTAGACGACACTGCGAACACCTCGTGGTTTATGCAAGATGGTGCCCGGCCACATTGCACGGCCGACGTCTTTAATTTCCTGAATGAATATTTCGATTATCGTGTGATTGCTTTGGGCTATCCGAAACATACAGGAGACGGCGTGGATTGGCCTCCCTATTCGCCAGACATGAACCCCTGTGACTTCTTTCTGTGGGGACACTTGAAAGACCAGGTGTACCGCCAGAATCCAGAAACAATTGAACAGCTGAAGCAGTACATCTCATCTGCATGTGAAGCCATTCCGCCAGACACGTTGTCAAAGGCTTCGGGTAATTTCATTCAGAGACTACGCCATATTATTGCTACGCATGGTGGATATGTGGAAAATATCGTACTATAGAGTTTCCCAGACCGCAGCGCCATCTGTTGTTGAAAATTGTAACTACTGTAATTTCGAAAGTTTGTCTGCCTGAAAATGTACTGTTGTCCCAAGAATATTGCAACAAACGGTGTATTTCTATCGCTGCTCGTTTAGTTTCTACTGCCGTTTCAAATATATCGGTCATTTTTGAAACACCCTGTATGTTAATTACTGTTGCAAGTACGGCAGTTGGCTGAAAACAAATCAGTTTTATATTTTCTTCATAATATATGTTTTCATATAATTCCGTATTCATGTTTCGGAATTTGACCATCTACATATTCGATGAGCTACGTTCATATCTCGCTATGTAGTCGACAACATTCCGAAAATCTATCGCTCCAGGAGACCGACTTTTTATGACTCTCGTAACCGTTTTTAATGTTACAATTTTAGTACCTAAATGCAATTAACTGTAATGGTAATGCATTACCTTTTGTGCTACAGGAACTTACTTGTTAATAAAATTGTCTGACCATTCTTTCTCAGTGTTTGTTAAATGAAGATCACGTATTTCAGCCACCATGCAGTAGTTAGTTATTGTGACATTTAATGAAGTAGTTTCGCAATACTGAGCTCCATCTTTAAATTACCGTTAGCGCTATGACGGTCGAGATAGCCCAAAGCGAAAACTTGCCTTGATATTACAGGTATTAATGCCTGCAAGGACCATAAATGATGACATTGAAAGCATGTATGATGAGATAAGAGAATTTATTCAAAGAGTTGAGGGAGACAAAAGTTTAAATTTCAGTTCATTAGTAGGAAAAGGAAGAGGGAGAAGCAGTAGGAGAACGCGGACTCAGTGGAGAGAACGAAAGGGGAAACCGTCTGGTGGAATTTTCAACAAACCTGATCGTCGGTATCACTCGTTTCAAGAATCGTGAATGAAGACTGCATACGTGGAGCACACTGGAGACACCCGGAGATTTCAGGTGCATGACATAATCGTAAGAGAGCCTTCGAAACGAAATTTTAAACCACAACACAGTTACAAGGGCAATACATTCTTACTGTAATTTAATGGCTACGACCTGTATATTACAACTAAAGGCAAAAGATTTTGGGATGGTATAACACGTGAGTTGCAAGTTAGCGCCAAGTATATCATTAACCCATACAAGCGTTACCGTCTGGGAGGATTTTTTGTAATATTTTGACCATGTGTTTACGTAATAGGCAGAGGTCATCGAACAGTAATTTCGTATTTAAGGCAGTTAATAGAAAACTGGACAGGCTTTGATCTGGGAGCAACGAAAGTCGAGAGGTTCATACAAATGAAATTATAAACGGTCGCCAGCTTAATTACCCACAATAATTTGAAACATTTTGTTTTAAGAAAAATGAATGTCAGTTACTAATTTGACTTTCATTAATACTTCTTTCGAATAGTGCAATAAATACCCATGATTACCGGACGAACTGAGTAGTTGGTAGCAGTAGTTACTTCTTACACAAATCAGAAATCATAGGAAATTTAAAAGTTATTTCACTCGTAATAATAATCGTTACTGTAGCAATCAATACCTAATTCAGCACTAAAATGTTATTGTAGACCTCACGAGACTAAAATTGGGCGAGACAAGAGTCCTGGTTTAACTAACATACAGACACCACAAATGAGGTTAAACAACATTACACACACTTTTTATACTTACACTCTTATGGAAATGCTTAAGATTTCTTTAGTGAAAGCAATATTTAGTTTATTTTTATTATAATGGAGAAGAATATAGTGGGGAGTCATAAACTGAAACTGTCTTTACAGGCAAATTCTATGCCTATTTCAGAAACAAATTGCAATTTGCCAATATTGATTTCCAACCCTACTTGAAATAATTTATATGTTCATACTTTAAAGCAAGTAATTCAAATATTAGGTTCAATTAACTTCAGAAATTACTTCATGGTAATAAAACAAAATTGCTTTTCATATAGGTTCAAATTTTGTGCCTTATCCATTTACTGCGAAGCAGGTAATTTTACGCAAACACCACACACTTCGGCACTGAACTTTAGCACATTTAGTACAGGAAAAAAGCCCTTAATTAGTTACAAACAGGATACTCGATTTCTGCACATTTTGAATGGGACCCTGCCTTGCTTTCGTGATCAGGACAATTTTAAGGTTCAAACACATATTTATATCACTGGAATTATTATTCGAAAACACTCACACAAACATACTGGTTCATACTATGATACATATCTGAGTTCGGGGCAGTGGCGCAATAGTGCCTCACTTTGCACCCTCGATGTTAACCGTTCAACGTCTAGCCACTGACTGCATAGCGTGCTCACCCAGTAGCTGCCCAGATCGACTGCCAAAACCACCTTTTAGCGTGTGCAAGGCCACTTCCGTAGCGGAGGGGTTCCCTACAATTTTTATGCTATACAATATAAGATCCATAAGCATGAACCATTTTTACATGCACATTTCCCTTTCTTAACATACAAATTTTATAAAGTTTCATTACTTTTAAACACTATTAATTTTTTACAATGAGTACATCACAAACTTCAACTTCCCTCTGACAATTCAAAGATCTTAAGTAGTAAAGAACTACTTCACAGTTACGTATACACCGTTGCATAGTGTAATCTACTTACTATCGACATGGGTGTTACACATGTCCAATGTTTCATTGATGTTTCCCGACGGGGATACATCTGTGAAATATCAATGACTTATGCGATGTCTAGCAGTAAAAAAAAAAATATAAAAAAAATAAAAATAAACAAAATTCTATAGATCAATGATATTCATTCTCATTTTGTGAAACAATAAGTAAATCAAAATTACCTGTATTCCTAAGAAGAGTGCTTAGTATTCAGGAAAAATGTAGGTATATACAGGGTGTTACAAAAAGGTACGGCCAAAGTTTCAGGAAACATTCCTCACACACAAATAAAGAAAATATGTTATGTGGACATGTGTCCGGAATCCATGTTACAGCCCATTTTAGTTTCGTCAGTATGTACTTCCACCTACGCTCAATGGAGCACGTTATCATGATTTCATACGGGATACTCTGTGCTGCTAGAACATGTGTCTTTACAAGTACGACACAACATGTCGTTCATGCACGACGGAGCTCCTGCACATTTCAGTCGAAGTGTTCGTACGCTTCTCAACAACAGATTCGGTGATCGATGGATTGGTAGAGGCGGACCAATTCCATGGCCTCCACGCTCTCCTAACCTCAACCCTCTTGACTTTCATTTATGGGGGCATTTGAAAGCTCTTGTCTACGCAACCCCGGTACCAAATGTAGAGACTCTTCGTGCTCGTATTGTGGACGGCTGTGATACAATACGCCGTTCTCCAGGGCTGCATCAGCGCATCAGGGATTCCATGCGACGGTGTGTGGATGCATGTATCCTCGCTAACGGAGTACATTTTGAACATTTCCTGTAACAAAGTGTTTGGAGTCACGCTGGTACGTTCTGTTGCTGTGTGTTTCCATTCCATGATTAATGTGATTTGAAGAGAAGTAATAAAATGAGCTCTAACATGGAAAGTAAACGTTTCCAGACACATATCGACATAATATATTTTCTTTCTTTGTGTGTGAGGAATGTTTCCTGAAAGTTTGGCCGTACCTTTTTGTAACATCCTGTCTACGCAAGCATAAACGTAACAATAGCGTAAGAAATTTTACACTGTGCACTTTATACAAACTATAGCATAGTTTTGAAATTATTAAGTAAAGGATTTTGTCAATGCTGTTTCTAATATTAGCAGCCCATTCCAGAATATTAACACAGACATGTAACATATTTGAATTGAATCTGGTATTCTTACCTCACTGCCCTTACTTGACACAAATAGTCAACTTTAGAAAAATCATAGTAAAACACACACAGCATTGAGTAAGAAAGTAATAAAATTATTTTACTGCCTGTAATACCATTTGGCAGTCCATGTTTGCAAACACTTCAATTTCATCCTACACTAAGCATTTGGCTGCCCACTTTGAACTTTATGGCAGTTCATTTCAAACACAAATTTACACAGAAAACGCTCAAAATAATTTTAATACTAAACACTCCCTATCCTTGATGTATGACAGTCCATAATTAATATTTTACAATATTCACACACACATTTTTGCCCCAATTTTGGCAGGTCCATTCACGCTGCTCACTTTGTAGTTAAGGCAGTCCTTTTTTTGTCATCGCCACTGTTTTTCTACCCAATAACACATTTGGCAGTTCATTTGATCATACTGCGAGATTCCATTAACGTAATTATTACACAGTTTGTAGTCAGGAGCTTACATATGTTGTACAGTATTATACAGAATCGGAAACTTACAGGCATGCATTAGAAATCTGATACCAGAAAAGTCCATTTCAACACGACAACATTTGGTAATAAAATTTCAAAACACGAACCATATAGATTAATTTCTGCAATAACTTTTAGTTTTTGTTCCTTATTATTCAATTCTGTGGACATACATTTTTAAATCTACAACATTGTGAACGCTCAATGGTTTTTTCGCATTAGTGTGCGGAGTTCCCTGCACTTCAAAAGCACCATTATAAATATATTTGATGTTAGAAATTTTTTTGTTTACCTCACAGGATTTTTCCTGAGTTTTTACTAGAACAAAATCACCAATTTTGAATTTGGTCTCTTTAAGGCCCTTATTGTGCATTTTAGATCTGGCTTTTTTCTCTTTCAGATCAAGTTGTACAAAAGGGGGATATTGTAAACTCTCTTCAATTTGCTTTTACAATTTAGTAACATTTCTTTGGGTGTAAATCCTGTAGTTTCATGATGTAGGGTATTCATTACATTTTCGAATTGCGGAACAAACCTACCCCATGATTTATGATTGCGGTGGCAGTACGTTCGACACAACCTACCTAATTCACGCATATACCGTTCCACCAAATTACTTGCCGGATGGTAGGCCAAAATGTATTTTGCTTGGATGCCATTTTGTTCCATTCCTTCCTTCCATATTTTTCAGATAAACTGAGACCAATTATCAGATAGTACTGATTTTGGTTTTCCCATCGTATTAAAATATTAGGTCATTCTATTAAAAACTGCTTTTGCAGTAGCGTTTTTAATGGGAAATAACTTGATATATTTAGAAAATACTCCTGATATTACTACAATGTATGTACGACTTCTGGAAGTCTTCGGGAGAGGTCCAATAATTCAAGAGTACCTTCGGGGACGTTGTTCTGCATACATCCTTGATTGGTTCAGTATGTATCTTTTGCCCTTTGACAAATATCGTATGATTTGATTGTATCTGTTATCTTCTTTGCAGCACTGACATTGATTACTATTACATCAGAGAGTTTTCAAATACACTTCTTCGGACCACAGTGTCCTCAAGTGAGGTGGAAATAATAAATAACCTCCGTTTCAAATGGAGATAGCCAACATACTTTCCACTCCTCTTTATTTACAACTCTCCTTTTGTACAAAATACCATTAAAGATTTTATAAAATTTACGAATTTGAGGATACTTGGTGTTATTGAAATGTACATGAACTGATTTTCAGACTTCATCTTCGTTTTGATAGTGCCACATATTTCTGCAAATTTGGTCAGTTTTCTTTTTAACCTGAACCTCTTTGATATATCTCACATGAAAGTACCGTCTTCACTAATTTCCTCTGGTACACTGTCCATGCCTTCCGGTAATCTGGATAAAGCAACTACTACCTAATTTTCATAGTCAAATTGCTGGAGATACAGTGCCCAACGACTTAATCTGCCGATAAATAGGCGGCAGTCTTTTACAAAGATCAATGCATTATGATCTGTATATATAACGGTATAGTGTCCCCATAAATAATTTCGGAAGTTTTTCAATCCCCATAAAATAAAGCTAGAGCTTCCTTCCCTGAGGTAGTATAATTCCTCTCGTATTTAGTTAGGGTTTGACTAGCGAAAGCGATAGTCCTGCGTTTCGGTTCCACTGATTCTATGTTCTCTTGGAAAATCTAAACCAATCCCATATGCACTGGTATCAGTACTCATATGAAATAGTTCGTTCAAAACCAGGTGATTCAAAACATTTTCCCTTATTAATTCATTCTTCAGCTCCTCGAAATCCTTTTGGCATTCTTGTGTCCAAATAAGGGCACTATTTTTCTTTAGCAGTTCAATTAAATGACGGCTATTAAACGCTTGCCCCTGCGCAAATTTGCTATAAAATGCACAAAGACCGAGAAACACTTTCAACTGCTTTCAGTTCCGAGGTGGTGGGCATTTTTCGATAGCGTCTAACTTCTCTGTGTCCTTTCCAATCCTTGACGTAGTTATAATATGACCTAAAAACTTTATCTCTTGTTTTACTAACTCGCACTTTTTCAATTTCAATGTCAATCCTCTTGCTTGAAGAGCAGAAAAGGTTTTGTCCAACAACTCGGAATGTTCCTTCCAATTTTCGATGGCAGTTAATAGGTCATCCACATCGATTGTCAATTTAGCTCTAAGTTCTCTTCCTAGTACAAAAACTAAAGCTCTAATGAAAACAGAAACAGAAGTATTTAGACCAAAAGGAATAACTTCATACTGGTAACATTTTCTTGCAAATAAAAATGAAGCGTATTTTCGGAATTCTTTATGTAGTGGTATTTACCAGTATCCCCACATAAGGTTTAAGCTAGTCAAATATTTCACATTGGGGAACTTTTGTGACAGATCGTCTAAGATTTTCAGGCGGTCTACTTCTCTTTTAGCAACTTTGTTCAGAATTCGTGCATCGATCACAACTCTTATTCACAATAATTATTGGGCTATTATATTCACTATTACTCCCTTCCATAACCCCTCATTCGATCAAATTATCTATTTCAGCCTGTATGGCTTCTGTCTTAGCTAGTGGTACTGGGTAAGGTCTCACAAAAATTGTTTGTGTTCTACTGCATCAATACGGTATTCAAACTCCTTTAGCATCCCTAGTTTATCTGAGAATACTTCATGATCAACAGTTAAAATGTTAAACAAATCAGCCTTTTGATCTGATGTAAATTCTTATATTTCATCAACAGTCTCTTTAAAATTTTCTGTTGTTGTGTTATTACCCATTAAGCTCTTCACATGATAAATTTCGTACAGGTTGGATAAACCATTTCCTGGTTCTAATTCTAATACCAGTGACTCAACATCTGTGTCTAGTAAAGTTTGATTTTCTGGGAACTTAATTTCTAAGTTGTCAGATTTACTAATAATTTTGACAATTCCGTTACCACAATCGATGAATATTTTTCCTTTGTCTCAGTAATCAATACCCAAAATCATTTCAGCACTTAATTCTCGTACAACCAAGAATTCTTGTTCAAATTTCTGTCCATTAATTTCAGACATTACCCAATACCTGTCTCCAAATGGGCTTACTGGACTTTCCAGTTGCTCCTACAATTTTCACCCCATTCACTGACATCATAACCAACCCACATTTATGTGAAATATGTTAAAAAAAAAAGGATTGTGAAATAGCACTAATTTGGGAGCTTGTATCGAAAAGTACCTGTAGTTTAATATCGTAAATTTTGACTGTGATGATGGTTTGTTTAATTATTGTATTTTCTGTATGTTCCTGTTCCTCCCATAACAAATCTTGTTCCACCATCAGATCACTCCAAGAAATGTTATTAACTGACAACTCATGTATATCTGGTTTTTTTTTTTGTCTTTTGACCTCTACTTACTTTGCAACTTGCTTCAATTTTTGCCCTGCTAAAGTATCATTAGGAGCCTCTTTTGGTTTTTAAAGTTCAAAATCCTTCACTACTGTAATCGAATCTTGCCCCAGCATTGTGTCATCCGGAGGCTATTTCTTTTTCTGTACGGTGTTTACCACCAGATTTTGCTTAGAAAAAAATTTAATTAGTCCTCTCATATCTGTATTCGGTAAAGTTTTGTTCTCTCTCCTCTATTTCTATGTCTTCTTCACCTGAGCTGTTACTTGTTTCACCTTCATTACCTGATTCAAAAATGAATGCTACCCTAAGACAATGAGGCAATTCATCATTTGATCTTTCTTTATTTTCTACTTTCTGATTATTTTCTAAATTTTGCACTTGATTTTCAGTCACAGGCGTTTACTCAACATCACTTCGGATGACGGCAACTTTCACTTCATATGTAGTATAAACATCATGAATTTAAGTGCTTTGCATGTAATTGTTGGGATCGGCATAGTCATCACTATCGCTAACAATTGTTTGTTCGAGATTTTCGTCAAACAGGATCGCATCTATACTGTTGAAGATTTCGTCCTCCTCCCAATACCTACTTATACTGGCCGCTTTCCCATTTTCTGAACCACTTTCCCTAATATCGGCAGCTCGTGTGCGTTCTGCAGTGCCTTCCTTATTTTCACTAATCTCTTCTAAATTTGCTGCATGCACACCTAATCTCTTCTTCTAAATTTGCTGCATGCACACTTTGCATGGTGCTTCCTATTCCCATTTCAGTTCCGTTTATGGGAATGTCCTTATTCCGACGACTCCTCCATTGATTACATTCCTGGCCATACAACCTTCTTCAAAATTTTCCCTCTCATATTGTTTTATACTGTTAATTAAATCATCATGCCCTTTTTCAACCCCTGATGACTCCCTTTAGGACAAATTTTCTTGCTTTCCACTTTATTAACCAAAATGTCTGATACAGTTTTCGTTTAGGTGCTATTTTCTACCAAAACAGGTCCACTGACTTCTTTTACTACGTTATCTCTTTTTACTGCAACTACTTCGGTCTCACAGTGGCCAGCTAATCGCTCCACGAAGTTCAATGCACGCTGTGGCCTAGTTTGCATGTTACTGCCTGTCGCCCTGTCGCCCGCGCAAATATATCAGCACCTATCATTCTGTGTACACCACCTCGTAACGCGTTCCTACCATTAACTCGCGTCTTACATTTATCTTGCTTTATCCTGTAACGTTTCTTCAATATCGGCCCAGAATAATTTTCATCTCGAATCTGGCCCGTAATACACGCAGGCCTCAGTTTCTGTACTATCTCTATTTCTAAAGTTTTGTGATACAAATCCCCTACCGCGAAATGATATGTTACCACGACATCTGCCTCTACCTCTTTGTATCATATTTATTCGGTAACATTTGCCTTCAGTTTGTTCATTCTGATCGTAATTTTCCCTTGTTTGGTCGTTATTGCTCTGATGATAACACGATTTCCTCTACACCGATCTTCGTCTTCTATTCTTTCCAAAAATGATGAGCAGTTTTTATGGTTGCTTCCCACATATCGTTTCGAAACCTCTTGGAATATTTTTCGATAGCTCCCACACTATTTCGGATTCTGTTCGCCTAGTTCTTAAATGGGTCAATTTCCGTTACAACATTTCACAAAATTCTTTCAAGGTGTTCCTACCTCTATTATCATACAACCTCGCCATGATAAATTCTCGCCATAGGTGATCCTGCTTCTGTTCTTATCAGTATTCCTCAATAAATTTTTGCTTAAATTCGTCGAAAGACACCTGGTCTGTACCTTGATTTAACCCCCATCTTTTTTCATCGCCTGTTAAGGCGCTGATTACCACATTAAACCTTTCCTCCTGTGTCAAATAATCAGAGAAATTCCTCTCACAATTTTTCAAAATGTCTAAAGGATGCCATCTGTTATGTCTTTTCGCTGGGTCGAATCGTTCTTCGCCCTCCAGCAATTTACTGCAAATTATTCTTTCATTGGCATAATTTAGTTTTTCTCTCATCTTTCATTCAATATCGCTGACTTCTCCTTGAATCTGTGAATTGTTTTGTACACACTTCTTCTCGCAAGTTGATACTTGTTTACTCAATTCTTTTTCGGACTCATTCACCGTTTGTCTCAACTAAGAAATTTCTGTGTTACATTTATTAATAAATTCGGTATTAAGGCCGAAAACTTTTTCGTCGACTTTCGTTACTACTAACGATCTAACTTGTCTTGGATTTTCATCATTTCAGTGTCGAATCTATCGTTAATGACATTAATCTGTCCTTGCATGGTGGCAACGTTGTTATTAATAGTATTTGTCTCAAATTTTAAATCCCTAATTTCGTTGCTCACGACGCCTACTCTTGGGTTTACTTCTTCGATTTGTTTACTAATTTTAACCCCTTGCATTTCAATTTGGTTCCCTTGTGCTTTAATTACATCTGCCTGTATTTTAAGCTAGTTGTTAATTTCACTACTCTGAGCTGCAATGTAATGACCTTGTGCTTTAATCTGTGTATTAATATTCCTACTCTGAGCTGCAATTTGTGCTTTAATATGGTTATAATTACTTCGACTGTGTGTTGCAACTTGTGTTGAAATTTGGTAGTTAATATTGCTACTGTGTGCTGCGATCTGAGAAGACAACTTTTTTTAATAAATTTGTTCATGCCAGTGGTTTTTCGCTTTCCTGTTTTTGTATTTTCTTTAATGGATTTCAATCCCCCCCAGAGGTGGGGCGGGCTTGCAGCAGCACAATGGTGTGCGGACATTTGCCACGCCGGACATTTGCCGTGGCTGGCATCTGCTACGATTTTACCTGCTCCGAAGGGTTGGGTCCCTTGTCTCCCCCTCCTCCTCCTCATCGCTGTCGCGCAGTAAAGGTACTTAGTGAGCCTTTCTGCTGGTTTACTTAACATAGGACCAGAATCTCTTTGGATTTTCCGTCACATTTCTAGAAAGACTTTCGTTGTGGAAACTATTAAATGCATCTCGCATTGAAATCCGCACCAAATTTCGAGCCTCAGTAAAACTTCGCCAATCTTGGAGATTTTGCGTTTGTATAAATTATACGTGCCTTTTTCGGTGCTCCTGCAGCAGCTTTCTGTCGTGTTTTCTGTACCATGGGGCATCAGTTCCGTCTGTTATTAATTTATTTGGTATGAATCTCTTGAGTGCTGTTGAAACTATTTCTTTGAACTGAAGCCCCATAATTGTCTTCACTTACATAGTTTGGAAGTATTGGAGACTGTCTCTTAGAAAGACGTCAACCGAATTTTTAGCTGCTTTTATAAACAGATATATTTTGCGTTTCGTTTTGATGAATTTCTTTGTTACGGAATTGAGCCTCGCTACGACTGTGTGTTCACTCCCTGTATCTCTCGTGATGCTCAGGATTATTTGTGGCTAAGAGGTCAAGTGTGTTTTCGTAACCATGTACAATTTGCATAGCCCAGTGAACTAATAGTTCAAAATAGTTTTTTAAAAAGCATTTAGAACATTTACGGAAGGTCTTTTTTATCTACATTACGGTCTGAAAATGTATTTTTGTCAACATACGGAAGGTAGATTGAAGCCACTTCCAACTATAATTGTATGAGTAGGGTACCTATTTGTGATGAGGCTCAAATTTTCTTTGAACTGTTCAGCAACTATTTCATCTGAGACCGGGGATCGATAAAAGAAGACAGTTATTAATTTATTCCGGTTGTAGAATATAACCTCTGCCCACATTAAGTCACAGGAACTATGCGCTTCAATGTCGCTTGTGAGCTGGAACACACATTAGATTATTTTTCCTTAAGTTGTGCTTCATGTTTCTGTTGTACTGCAGATCATTACAATTACGGTTTTTCCTCCAAAACCTAGCATGCTTTCTCTGTGACCCTGTAAATACCAGAGCTACACGATGTCGAACAACAACGTATATTACAAGCATAGCATTCAGTATTCCTTCATTTCCTTATTTCTAACATTTTAAAATTGTACTTCGACTTTAGATAACATGTCAACTATTGACGTTTTTATCTCTGTTTAGTGAACGTATTTTCAGTAAAGTTTTGAACATTGTCCTGCTACAGTTTATCAATTAATGTTTCGCCGCAAGGGATATCGGATTTTAGAGAGTAAATTAATATGGAGTATGTCGTTCTTATTTTCAAACATTCACATACCCATTTCTTCTTTCCTTTTTGTCTTTTGGGCATGCAGTTGTAGTAATTAAAGTAGGCACAAATGCAGTGATCAATAAGAAATAATACATTTGCATTCTCTTTACATCGTTCCTTTCTTGTAGCTCCCATGGCGATGGACTGTTTCTATCGCAATCAGTAAGCGTGAAAGGAAGCTACCGTACAGACAGAGAGATCTATATTTATACTTGGCACAACTAATTACATACTGACATAACCGTCTGTATTGCTTTCGTTTCCCAAAAGTTATGAATATTTCGATTTCGGAAAAGAAGCTCTGTATTTCGCCAAGATGTTGAAGAAGAAAGTCCCTTACGTACTGGTTGTATCGAGTAAGATGTGGAGACGGCGGTTTGAAAGCGGACAGAAGTAGTACGGGCAAGGGCGTCCCTTACCTGAGGGATCGCTACTCAAGCTCCCAACCGAAGGGGCAAGTGTGGCAAATGTCCGGCATGGCAAATGTCCGGCGTGGTAAATGTCCGCCATTCAGCACAATACGCCTATCTGCAGCAGACAGAAAACTTAAAAAACAAAATTAGGAGATATGAGAACAATAAAAGCAAGTGGTAAAATGGGGACTGTTAAAAACTGAAACACGGAGAAAAAGATGCTAAGTAAATTTAAAAACAAACGGTCGGTGATGCTGATTGAAACACATAGTAAACAGACACACGTAATTAAAATACATGGCGACTGTCTGGTTTCTGTTCGCATGAGATAAAAAAAACAACTAGTGACAGTATGGTGGCTGTTCGAAACACTGACAGAGGACGCACAACATTGAACACTCGCTTAAAACAGCACTATAGAGGCGACACGGCAGTTAATGGTGCGAGGGAGGACACGGACCGATGAGGGGGAAAAGGGGGGAGGGAGAGAAAAAGAAAAAAAGGTGGGAGCTGATGGAAGGAGAGGACACAGAAAGAAAAGGGGGGGCTGGGCGGACGCAAAGAGTGGGAAAGGCAATGGAGGGGAGAGCAAAAGGACTCGTGGTAGAGAAAGGAGTCAAGGATTGGGTAGATGAGTGAGAAAACAGGATGGAAGGAGGGGGAGACGCTTTCCTGTTCTAATGTGACCTCTGATCCTTGCGTTTCACTAGTTTAAATTTCGACTTTCAATGAATTAAACATACCCATCGAGTCGTTAATATAACCACTGTCTTTAGTTATTTCGTCTTTCCTACCTTGTTTCATTTGTGGCGAGTTCATCATTTGAATCTGATCGTTTAAGTGCGTCTGATAATCCACGTAAGCCTGTTGCCGTCTAGTAGCGTTTCTGTGTTTGCGTCTAGCTAACTACTGCCACCTAGTGCACTCTGTACTTTCTCGTCCCTCTCGTCCTGGTCTACTGTCGTTTTTGTATCCATTTTTACTTTGACACAATTTATATTTTAACTTCCAAATACTTGGGAAACTTTCTATGAACTATTTTGCCTGATGTATTGCAAGTTCGTGCCGCTGGACATTGAATAGTCGCCTTACTATTGTATGTCGTTCAATATTTCTGTTCTGAACTGTATTTGTAAGTGAAACTGCAAAAAGTCCTGGCACCCAGTGCCACGTATAACACATGAGCTGCAAGTTAGCGCCAAGTATAACACTACCCCATACTAGCGTTACCCTCTGGGAGGATTTGTTGCAATGTTTTGACCGTGTGTTTACCTAATGGGCAGGGGGCACCGAACAGTAATTTCGTATTTAAGGCAATTAATAGAAAACTGGACAGGCTTCTCTCTGGGAGTAACAGAAGTCGAAAGCTT
This sequence comes from Schistocerca americana, assembly GCF_021461395.2. NCBI lineage: Eukaryota > Metazoa > Arthropoda > Insecta > Orthoptera > Acrididae > Schistocerca > Schistocerca americana. The sequence continues at coordinate 232,429,729 of NC_060123.1, forward strand.
CATACAAATGAAACTATAAACGGTCGCCAGCCTAATTACCCATAACAGTCTGAAACACTTTGTTTATGAAAAATGAATGTGAGTCACTAATTTGACTTTCATTAATACTTCTTTTGAATAGTGCAATAAATACCCACGATTACCGGACGAACTGAGTAGTGGGTAGCAGTAATTACTATTTACACTAACCAGCAATCACAGGAAATTTAAAAGTTATTTCACTCGTAATAATAATAGTTACTGTAGCAATTAATAGCTAACTCAGCACTAAGATGTTATTAAAGAACTCAAGAGACTAAAATTGTGCATGACAAGAGTCCTGGTTTAACTAAAATACAGACACCACAAATGAGGTTAAATAACATTACACACACTTTTTATACTCACACTATTATGGAAATGCAAATATATCCTTAGCAAAAGCAATATTTAGTTTATTTTTCTTGTAATGGAAAACAATGTAGTTGGGACCCATAAACTGAAACTGTCTTTACAGGCAAATTCAGTGGCTATTTCAGAAACAAATTGCGATTTTCCGATATTGATTTCCAACCCCACTTAAAAGAATTTATATGTTCATACTTTGAAGCAAGTAATGGAAATGTTGAGTTCAATTAACTTCAAAAATCAGTTCATGGTAATAATCAAAGCAAAATTACTTACCTTATAGGTTCATATTGTGTGCCTTATCTATTACCTGTGAAACAGGTATTTTTACGATAAAACTATACACTTCGGTGCTGAACTTTAGCACACTTAGTACAGAAGAAAACCATTAATTAGTTAGAAACAGGATACTTGGTTTCTGCACATTTAGGATGGGACCTTGACTTGGTTTCATGATCAGGACAATTTTTTAGGTTCAAACACATGTTTATGTCGCTGGAATTATTATTGAAAAACACTCACACAAACATACTGGTTCACACTATGATACGTATCTGAGTGCCTGAAGTTTGTGGAGCAGTGGCGCAATAGTGGTGGCAAGCACGTGGCCGTTAACTGGTCTCATACTCTTGATGTTGAATGCGCCTTATAAATTCTTCTTGGCGACGTATGATCCTCGTTTCTGAGCCATTCCATGAAAACAAGAGCACCATACGACAGCCGAAACCACACCCGAGGCAATTTCAATATAAATCCGCTTTAAAATGCTTCACTTGGCACCTCAATTTTTGCTGTTCAACCGCCAGCCACTGACTGCGTAGCGAGTTCACCCAGTAGCTGCCCAGAATGACTGATAAAACCAGCTTTTAGCGCGTGCAAGGTAGCTTCCGCAGCGGAGGTGTTCCCTAGACCTTGTGTACCATGCAATACAAGATCCCTAAGCATGAACCAGTTTCTTACATGCACATTTCTCTTTCTTAACATTCATATTTTATAAAATTTCATTAATTTTAAATATCATTAAGTTTTTACATTACGCACATTACAAACGTCAACTTTCCTCTGACGATTCAAAGATCTTAATTAGTAAAGAACTACTACTTCATAGTTACATATACGCAGTTGCACAGTACAATCTACTTAATATCGATATTGGTGTAACAATGGGACCTGCATAGGTTAAGAATCAGAGGTTTTCGAAGATCTCATTTGGCAAAGACTGGATTAAACAGGTGTGCCATATGGAAATTTCTGTAAGTTTTTCTCCGTGGTGTGTGAGGTAGGCCACCGACACTTTGTTATCTCTGAGAGCTACTGGTTGGGATTCTGTTTTTTATTTCATATTTTGATTTTTTGGTCATTGTCTTTTGAATTTTTGTGTGATCACATATAATTGATTTCCGCGATTAGCTTCCGGCCGTCGTTGTTTGCAAGTTCAGTGAAGTCGTTTTTTTCTGCTGGTGTGAGCTGTTGTTAAGGGAGTAAGAGCAGGGACCAGGAATTCATTAGTGTCGGTGATATGTCGTTGTGCTTTAGTATCTTTTCTTGAGAGGAATTCGTCTGGCGTTTGTTAAGCTGTGGTTAGCGTTGCTCCAGTTGTTATTTAAATTTTTATGTGGTTGTAAGAGCTGCGCTGACTGGTCTGGCTCCTATTAAGATGTTCAGTATTGTCGATATCGCTATGCAGTGACTTTTGTCACGTCACTGCACAGACTATTTTGGGACATTAGTGGGAGCCTTCAGCAATCCTTAAGCTATGCATCTTGGAAATCCTCATGTCGGACTCAACCTGCCGCCATTCACCACATTGCTCTGGTGCTGTCTGACATTTCCATCTATTTTGTCCAACTTAGTCACGCACACAATGCACTTCCGACGATACGCCCACGTGTGCGTCAAGTGAAACATCCTTACTGATGGGGAAAATATTTTTGTACTTGTTCTCCAAATATTTGCACACCATCTTGGTAACAAGAGTACCGAAATGAATGCGAAAAAATCTGCTATATCGAGGCAGAAAGCTAAGAGACGAAACGAGGAACTCTCTCAGGACGTATCTCAGCAACTGAGCAACTGGAAGACCTTGTCCAGTGATATACTTTCATTTCTCTAGCTTTTGGATGGCTCAATGAACATACGCGATGTTGTCTAGTTTGCCATTTACCACAGCACTGCAAGTTTGCTCGAAAACTTCAGAAATCATCCTGTACTAAAATATTACTGCGTTATATACCAAGAGTCATCATGTGGAAATAACTTAAATCCTGAAATATGCGTGAATAAGCCTCTAGCTACGGCATTACCTACACGAGATTTCTAAGGGTGCCTTGAAATGACGAATCTGGAGTATGGTGAACTTGTGCTATGTTTTGAGGCGCAGTAGTTCTAGAGGAAAGCTTCTGAATACATTTTGAAACTTGGAAAATGCTGTTTCCGATGTTTAGAACAGGAAATTACACTAAATGCGAGAAGAAACCTACGGCATATAGCTAGGAATTTGATTTAGCATTTTTAGTTGAAAGTAATTGCCATCTCAAAGTTAGGATTTGTGTCAATTTTCACACCTGAAGGAACAGAGCGAATGTGCCGCAGCTAACAGCAAAGTGACCAAATGTATTGAAAAACGTAGTATTTCAAGGATCATTTGAAAGTCGTTTTCGTAAGTTTTAAACCCATTTTTCGTTAGTGAACAAAATACAATGCAGATTCGTAGTGACACAGAAACAGAACTGTTTAAATTAAAAACAGTTTCATTGTTAAAAATGAAATCTGATACGCAATTTTCTTATCAATATGATTCTGTCATAATTAGTTTCAGTGCGGAGTGAACATTTCCTAGAATTCAGATCATTTGCACATAGTTATATGGTCCTATGTCTCTTTGAGACGACATATAGAAGAATACAAGGCTTTTCATCCATTACATTTATTAAATGCAAAACAACTGTACCAACAAAACAATCGAATTAATGGTATGTTAGGCTCCTGTCATGTAACAAGTGTTATTTAAATAAATTAATTAAATCATTTAAAATGTTAATTAAGTCTGTAAACGTACCGATATTTTAGGCTATTAAGTGCGTGCTGGAACTCCTCCTAGAGAGCAGACAGCTCCAAGTTCCTCTTTCTTTCCCCCTCGCTTTCACTCTCTCACTCTTCGTATTAAAAAATCTGGCCCAGAATTATCCTCACTAAACTATCGAAGAGATGGTATTCGAATACTGCTGATGGATACTCCTGTAACCTGTGTCTTTTGAACTGACATAAATTAATTGATTTAATTACGTGAGTCAGTTGTTCTTTTACCTCCTCTAAGAGAAATAGATCTTATGGCTATAACTGTCTTCCAACCACAACAATGAAGATATGACGGTAAAAATGTTGCTTGAATTGTATGAGGAATCTGAACTCATTTGTGGAAAAAAATAGCGTATGTCCTGTTAAATGTTGGAAAATCACTGTATGCATCGTACTGTGTCAAAGCATGGTTCAGAAATAGTTATCTTCAAATATGGTTCTTAATTGTAACAAAGAATATCAAATTAAATTAACGTTGTTGTAATACAACGCAGTAAGTAGGGGAAAAAATGGCAGCTTCCATTAGACTGTTGAGGTTGTCAGCAGCGGGCCCGTGTTCGAGTCACGGTCGGGTTGGAGATTTTCTCTGCTCGGGGACTGGGTGTTGTGTTGTCCTCATCAATTGATCCTCATCTCCTGCGCGTAAGTCGCCCAATGTAGCGTCGAATGAAATAAGACTGGCACCTGGCGGCCGAGCTTTCCCGGGTACGGGCCTCCCGGCCAGCGATGCGATACGCTCGTTTCACTTGTCCCGATGACTAGTGCTTTCGCCGCAATATTCTGCAGAACTGTTCAAATTTAGTACAGAACAATAGCATACCTACCAAGAAATCTGACAAAAATGTACATTTCTCGAAAGTCTGGTGCCAACTTTACACCTGGTCGGCTGTTCAGAAATGTGATCACAAATTCTACCTAACTATTCAAAATTTGTGCAGAGAACTCTAGAGCTATAGCGCATCTATAAAGAACTCTGAAGAAAGGTGTATTTCTCGAAAATCAGATGCCAACATCACAACTATTTAGTTATTCAGAATTGTGATCAGATTATTTTCACAAAATACAATAAAACTATTAAAAATAACTCTAGAAATGTATCTCATCTACCAAGAACTCTGGAAGAAATGTAAATATTTCAAAAATCGGGCGCCAACTTCACACGGCTGTGAAAATCGTTTACTCATTATTGCTCTTATCTCATAAACTCTCACCTGCACAGAATATTTCATTAGAGTTTTGGGTAAATATCGTGGGGAGCTATTCAGATATGTGATTATTATTTTTTCGCAAATTTGACAATTTGTGTGGAAATTTTCGCAAAATTTGCCTGCTTCACCCTTCCGTTGCTCCTGTCACGACATTTTTTTGACCAGGTGAAAAGAAAGCAGAGGTCCAGAGTAGGAGTCCCTGTGCGGCAGACAGTTTCAATCTGTCAGCTTCATATCAGCACGCACTTGGCCGCAGAGTAAAAATCTAATTCGGAAAACATCCTGTAGGCTAACGACGCCACATCGCCGCAATTTCCTTTCTTGCAGGAGTACTAGCCTTACAAGTTTCACAGGAACGCTTGTGTGATGTTTGGAAGGTAGGAGATGAGGCACTGGTAGAAGTGAAGCTATGATGGCCGGTCCCGTATCGTTCTTGGATAGCTCCGTTGGTACAATACTTGCCTGCGATAGGCAAAGGTCCCGTGTTTGAGTGTCTGTCCTGCACACACGTTTAATCTACCGGGAAGTTTCATATCAGAGCACACTCCGCTGCAGAGTGAAAATATCATTCTGGAATTATCTTCGTTTCTTGAAAGACCTTTTTGAGTTATAGTTTCTTTGCAGTTTTAGTCTTCGTTTCGTGAACTAGGTCGCTGAATGATAACTTTTTCTCAATCATAAGTCGGGAAAGAAATTTTCTTTTAAACACCTTGGCTTTATTGTACGTCTTTTATTTCAAAGTTTAGTACAGCCAATTTGTCGCAAGTGCCAGAAGAAAGACAAACCTCACTGAGAGACAGAAATCACCAACCAAATGGACCAACAAAAAACCTAGGTACCATCACCCTTTAGTCCATGTAATTAAACAATCAGATCAAAATTAAAACCTCTTCAAATGTTGGCATCTCGCGTCCCACTAACCATCCCTAGTTAAAATGGTCACACGCCACTGTTGATCGTAAGCAACAGCTTTGCTGCACATACGCTCATGTAATGGTTCTTTTAAAATTCGTTATCTCAAACAAGGCCCTTAAATCCTCCAATGCATAAAAACTAAACATCAGCAACTCCATACTCAAAGTGTGCTACAAAACAACAAAGTACCCACAACTCAGTTACCTCTGAGTATGCTACCTGAACACACAAGAGTACGGATTCCAGTCCGCTGTCATCAATCACCAACTCACAATCACAGTAATTAACTATTGTTGCTTACAGACCAGTAATACATATCAGTACAAATAAATATTTATGCAAGCCCAGCAACCACTAGATCATGACCAAATATCTTCCCGCCCTACACAAAGTGTTAGGCGATTCCTAACTTATCACCACGAAACTAGTAAAACAGATATTTTCAAAATTTGTCTTCGCAGGACATTTGAAGCACATGTATTAGCAGTAGTCACTCCCTGCATCACACAAACTGTTAGGCGAATCCTCCTTGACAACCACGAAACCACTAAACCAGATAATCCTAAATTTATTTTGGTTGAAAACTTGAAGCCGCATTTATTGCTGATATTCTCTTCCAGTTATGACTTACCGGACACAAGAGTATGTTCCAGACAACTTTGTACCCAAGACTACCCTTTCACAAGTTGAGCGGACTTCTCGTTGAGTTAAAATGGCACTGGCTGTCTAGACCATACAAAAAATGGTGGGAAACACTAGTTTTGACCAATGAACTCACCAATATTCCTTTCGTAAATTAAAATATTGTTGTCAAAGGCTGTCAGTTTCAGTCTCAGCAGCCAGCTAAGACAGTAGGCTGTAACCGCTCTGGACTGTAGGGTGACAGGTTGTAGCATACAGCAGCGACTCTCGGGCATGCATGTGCTGTATCTCGACATTACGAAATCTGCAATACAGTTACGAAACATACAATAGAAAACTTTTATGCACATTGGTCTTTACGTTTCCTTGGACGTTAATGCGTTTCTGAATTTTAAATTTCAGTAAGTAAAAGCAATACATATAAAAATAAAATGTGTGTTTTCAACTTCACACGTCATACACTTCATTCATTATAGGCTGGAATGTAACGGTGCCTTTTCGTTGAGCCACTGGAGCAGCGGTCTTATCACAATTTATGGATTCCATTTTTTCAGACATTAAGTTTGAGTTTGTATTTCACTACTTTGATGATCTGGTTATGTATAGTGGAATTATGGAGGAACATTGGGATCACTAAAATCACGTTTTTGATAGACTATGTCATGCTGGGTTTACAGTTAATCCACATTAGGTCAAGTATGCACAGAGATCGAATCCATATTTGGCTCACATAGTCTCTGTGAAGGGAGTAACCATTGATCTACAGTGCAAACAGTTCTTAATTGTCCTAGGCCTGCTGATGCTACAGCCACCGCCAGTTATATTAGTACGGTAAGGCAATTTTTTTAGGAAGTCTGTTCTTGTATTTTCTTAAAGGCAGCGCAACTGAATCGTCTGATGTGAGTGTGACAGAAGTTTGAATGGGCTCCGTCAGAAGAAGTTGCCTTCCAGGCACTGAAAGCAGGGTTTGACTCTGCTCAAATTTTAGCATTACCCAATTTTGATTCAGTGTACAAAAGACACATTCACGTCTGGCCTAGTTACTGTGTTATTCAAGAAAGAAACTCAAGATAAATGGCTGACTGTACACATGTTGAGAGGATTATCCGATATGTAGAGGAAATATTTGGTTTGTAAGTAGCAGGCTTTAGCAATTTTTTTACTGTGGAAATTTTTGTTACTATACTGAACATACCACCTTCATCTCGAGACCAATAACCAGGCACTGAGCTCGGTCCTCGGCAGGCCTTGTAAGACTGGGCGGTTAGTGAGAGGACTTCTTGTCTCCTTGGGGTCCGTTGTCAGCAGTGCTCACTAGTCAGCCATGAATTGTGATGGGAAGTGAAGCACCAGTGTACCGGAAGCCATATCGGATATGACGTTTACAACTGATTATGGAAGAGTTTATCAACCAGATGTTATCTAATACCATAACAGGATAGATTAAATGAGGACCACAAATCATGGTTGTACCTAAGAAGTCTAGGGGCGCTTCTGCTGTGATTGCTATCATCTTAATAGTAAGTTACAGTTGCATACCCCATACCCAACATCACGGAGACCATTGATATCTTTGGGTAATGACGTTACTTCTCTACCATAGATTTAAGAACTGGATACCATTAGCTGGAGGTGGTTCCATAGGACCGATCAAAGACAGCATTCTCGGTACCCCACCGAGCGAGGTGGCGCAGTGGTTAGCACACTGGACTCGCATTCGGGAGGACGACGGTTCAATCCCGTCTCCGGCCATCCTGATTTAGGTTTTCCGTGATTTCCCTAAATCGCTTCAGGCAAATGCCGGGATGGTTCCTTTAAAAGAGCACGGCCGATTTCCTTCCCCATCTTTCCCTTACCCGAGCTTGCGCTCCGTCTCTAATGACCTCGTTGTCGACGGGACGTTAAACACTAATCTCCTCCTCCCCCCCTCACGGTACCCTGGAGTCATCATCAGTACAGGGGGACGCTGTTCGGGTCGAAGAACGCTACTGCCATGTTTCAGCGGTTGTTGGACGGAGTATTGAGGAAACTGAAGTCTCACCAATGCATAGTTTACCTGCATGATACTACTGTGTTCTCAAAAGACGTAGAGGAACATAGACAACGACGCTGAGAGATATGTGAGAGGCTGTGGTCTGCACATCTGATGATAATTACTACAACGCATTATTTCGCTTTGAAGTAAGTAGGTTACTTGGGGGATGTGATTAGCAAAGATGAGGTGAGAAAGGATCTTCGATTCGTATGGTCAGTACAAAATGTCCCAGATTCTAAGTCAGCTACAATCGCTTTAGGGAATCTCCAACTGTTATAGGAAATTTGTGAGGTGGTTTACTAATACAGTGTGACCACTCATGCAGATCTTGAAAAAGGGTGCAAAATTAATGTTAACATAGTAGTACTAGAGTGTGTTTGAAGAATTGAAGGGTTTAATGTCAAGTCCAGTTTTAATTTTTCTGAATTTTCAGAAGGACTTTGTACTATCTTACGGAGCATTTTACCAAGCTTTGGGGTCTGTTCTCAGTCAAGAGACGTATGGGAAGACGCATCCTTCCAGCCAACTTAATACAGCATAAAAAATTCTTCCAGAGAGAGAGGTGCTTAGATTTGTGTATGGAGTCACAGATTTTCAGTAATGCGTTTAAGGGAATAAATTCATAGTATTGCCTGACAATGACACTCCGATGGTATAGTGATTAAAAGATCCGTCCTGCAGACTAACAAGGTATGCATTAAGTTGCTGTTAATTTGATTATAAAGTCGTCGGCTGATATTACTGAAATGAAAGAAAGGAAGCTGTGGATCAGTACGTGAGAAACTGTGGGCAGTTTGAGTACTGTGCATGGACGAATATCATTACAGAGACTGCCAGTAGAATTGAAGCTGTTTGAAATGATGACTAATTTTATGTCGGACTTGATATGCAATTGTGTCACGTATTACACATGACGAAAAAGAACTAGTACTGTCCAGTCACAGCCAAAGCGTAGGACAGAATGATGCATCCAGCGATCAGAAGGATGCTAAGCTAGTACGTGCACTCACACCACAATGAGTGGGACTCACATCTGTCATTTGTCTTTTCAAAATACAGTCAGAGGTCCATTTTAATATGGGATTGTCTCTGTATGTGGTAGTATACAGCAGGAAAATGGCATAACCATTTTATATGATTAAGGCAATAAGGGTCATGGATGGAGATTATCTTGAGAGAACAGGAAGAGAGTTAGGAGAAAGGTGTAGAAGGCAATCACAGAAGCCCTGGAGAGAGAGGATGAAGCTGTGAAATGCGTGGTGAGCTTACCAGTTCTTACACACCGAAGGATAGGAGTAATAAATTCGTCATGAGGTAATAATAACCTTATCAAGTGGGTTAAGAGGTGTCCACAGTCAACGTTAAGCCAAAGTAGTCAACAATGGAAGTGCTTCAGAGTCGATTCTATGAGCCCTAGGAACTGAGCCTGAGAAGGACGCATACAGGCTGAAGTGAAGGAGTGGATGTGAGGATGTGGGTGGACCCTTCAGGAGGTATGGTATGCGTTGAGGTCAAGGAAATAGCAGGGGAATTTTGTTGTGTTTATCGGTAATTATGTGCAAGATATCAGAGAGTAATACATAAAGCGCAAAGGAATAAGTTTTTAGTGCTGAGCTGTGGCAGCAGCCCTCTTATGAGGATGTAAGAGTGATGATAATCCCTCTCCTCAGGTTGCTGTACACCAAGGCCGAGAATGGAAGGGATGTTAACTGTGGCAGTGCTGCAGTGGTTCACCTGGAACACTGTGGTGGTGCTGTAGAATCAGAGCCTGTGGAGGGTGGGGGGGAGGGGGAGTTCTTTTTGCCAAACAAGAGGATGTGGTGGTTACTAACCATCGATGAATGCTAAGTTTAGTTTTTAATGCGTGCGAATTCCCGAATGACATAAGAGGGCTCTATGTGTTTTTTGGACCTTGACGGGGAGCCATGGACAGGAGTGTCCTCAGGGAAGTTTCTGGGGAAAGTGAGAAATAGTACAGATCTTAATAACGATAATAGGAACAGATCCAACAAGCAGTAGACGTGGTGCCACGTTCACCACATTTATGGAGGAAGGGGATAGAATTTTGAAGACAAAGTTTGTAACAGCAGATACCATTGACATCACACAGTAGAACTGGACAGTAGAAATGATGAAGAAGCTGACAAAGGTAGAAAGTCGTTGGTGGAGTAGCATGCCACTGAGTTATTAAGCTTGAAAATTGGAGTGTTGAACAATATTCTACAGAAGCTGATGAGGGACAGACGGAATATGCAAAGGCATCGATTTCTAGGAATCATGCAAGCACAGGTGGATGTGTTGAATGTAAGAGTCACTATGACAAGGCTATTATAATCACTAGCAGGTATCGTATGTGGTGTATGTGTTGTGACGGCAATCCTGTGGGAAGCCATTCATCACACATTTCACAGGCTGTTGAGTCCCATTCTGTTATCACTAGAGCAATATTGGATGGGTTCATAAGGTGTGCAAGGAGAACTACTGTCAGAGATGAGACTGATTTCAGAGCCCAGTACCGTTTGATCAGGGCGTGAAGGCCCACAGGGGCTGATCAACCACCATGCATCCTCAGCCTACAGGAATCAATGGATGCAGATACAAAGGAGTGTGTATTCAGCACATCACTTTCCTGGCCATTGTCAGTTTTCATGACCATTGCCACTAACACTGTCAAGTAGCCACTCAATTGACCTCACAAGAGCTGAGTGCATTCCACCTGCTAACTGCATTTGGCAGACGCAGGCGGTGACTCATCCAAGTGCTAGCCAAGCCCGACAACACTTAATATCGATGATCTGATTGGAACCGGTTTTAACACTGTGGCAAGGCCAAAGCCCAGTAGGCAGAGTTTAACTCTTTGTTACCATGTCATATCAATACAGGTGTAGAATGACCAGGCACAATTGTACATACTGATTAGGTTTCCAGTAGTGTGGAAACATGTATAATTGAAATGGTACTCCGTACACCTCTATCCAGTCACACAGGGTCACATAGGGCAATTTATGTGGGTGAGGACAGGTGGTATCTTGTTAATCACTGAAGAACGAGAAAGGTATCTAGTGATGACAGAGGAAAAATGACAGCACTGTTGGAAGGAGAAGATTATGGTGTGCCCAGCCCAGGTGATTCAAACTGGTGCAAACATATGTGTGGTGAAACTATTTGTGGGCAAAACGAGCTGATGAAATTAACTGAGGGATGTTATGGAATCTAAAGCATATTTCCGGGAAATGGGAAGACACTGTATTTATTCACTATATGGCAACGTTGTAGTGGTGACAAATTGCTAAAGGGAGGCAAGGCTCATGTAAGCATGTCCGATAGAGCTGAGCCGTAATGGGTTGTGGTTTAAGGAAACATGTTACTTAACAGAGCTAACCTTGAATATGCCAGCTTCAGTCACAGATGTACTTGCCAGATGAAACACTACAGGTACTGCCAGTGCAGAATGTAACCTTCCAGCCCCATTACCATTTTACGGGCAAATCTGTGAGAGTATGTCGTGGATTATTGCAACAGCCACTGCTATTTTGCGAGAGTAGGGGGTTTCCATTTCTGTTATATCAACAGAGCCGTTGAAGTGTTGTGAGAGAGGACAGTGCAGGAGTAAAGCACGGAACTGTCGAGGTGATTTCTCTACCAGAGGGTACAGTAATATTGCCGTAAACGTCACCAGAAGTGACGCATTGGCATAACAGATGCACTGCTATCTTGTATTAATAGTTGGCATTTCTGTGGCAGTGTCATTCACAGCTCAGCAGTTTTACCAGGCTGTGGGGGCTACATCAGATGAGGAGATCACATGGAGCAAACCAGCAGCAGTCTCGCGTTCTGGTCTCCATTGCAGTACCAGCTTCCTGCACTACATTACCCTCGGGACTTAGTTCCATGACACATCAGGCAATCCCAGGCTCACCTCATCAGAAAGTCGGACTCGTGCAAGCATCGTAGCAGGATTCCTAAATGTCTTCGTGTGCCACTGACGCAAGATGTTGCGACTTATGCAGTGAGGTTGCATGCCACACACAGAGCACAGATGTCAGCTAAGGTGGGCGAGAATGTTGCAGCCAGCTGGCTGGAAGTTGGTTGTCATGTTACGAGGCACTCGACTGCCCACATTGTCAGTGCCTCGCACTGAAGTAACACAAATCGTGAAAATTAAAGTGTTGACTTTAAAAGCTGAGGCCTGTTATATCGCTTCAAACATCTGCCGCCGCCCATCCTGCCACTGTAGCCTCTCGTCCAACCCTGGGGTAGGCTGCATTACCAAACGTTTCCATTTTATTGTGAAAAGTACGTTGTATATTTTTACTAGGTTTCATGCAATATATACTTTCTATATACCTTGATTATATCATGAGTATTTATTCTTGATAGATGAAGAGAAAAAGCAGACAGCCATGTCTTGTCGATATTTATTTATGCGGAGACGCGTTTCGTGAGCTGGCCCATCTTCGGCTCGTGTGACACGAGAGGCGTTCAGTAAGTAATGCAACTTTTTTTTCTGAAAGCAGATTAGCTTTATTCAAGATCGAATACACCATATTATTTCCCACTCTTTTAGCTACAAAACCCTATTTTTCAACATAATCTCCTTTCAATGGGAGGGCGTGTATGCCCGCATGGTACCACTCCACTGCTTGACATCGGAGCCAACGCCTTACGGCATCAATAACCGTCCCATCATCCACGTACTGCTTCCTGCGAAGTGCGTCATTCATTGGGCCTACCAAATGGAAGTCGGAAGTGCGAGATCCTGGCTGCAGGGTGGATGAGGAAGAACAGTCCAGCTTTTTTTTAGCTTCTCTCGCGTTCGCAGAATTGTTCAAAAACGGCTCTGTGCACTATGGGACTTAACATCTGAGGTCATCGGTCCCCTAGAACTTAGAACTACTTAAACATATCTACCCTAGGGACATCACACACATCCATGCTCGATGCAGGGTTCGAACCTGCGACCGTAGCAGTCGCGCGGTTCCCGACTGAAGCGCCTAGAACCGCTCGGTCACAGAGGCCGGCCGCAGAATTGTGTGAGGCCTTGCTTTGTCAACGAGAAGTTAATTTGCATATTTGTGGTGACGAAAAAGCTGATGGCGTTTCTTCAGTTTCCTGATAGTAGCACAATACACTTCACAGCTGGTCGTCGCACAGCAAGGGAGGTCATCAAACAGAATAACCCCCTTGAGAGTGCGGAAGAGCATCGCCATGACTTTACCAGCTGAGGGTGCGGCCTTGTACTTTTTCTTCAGTGGAGAGGTGGTGTAACTGCACTCCACGGACTGCCGTTCTTTTTCGGTTCGAAGTGATGAACACATGCTCCATCACCTGTGACGGTGTTCGACAAATACACTCCTGGAAATTGAAATAAGAACACCGTGAATTCATTGTCCCAGGAAGAGGAAACTTTATTGACACATTCCTGGGGTCAGATACATCACATGATCACACTGACAGAACCACAGGCACATAGACACAGGCAACAGAGCATGCACAATGTCGGCACTAGTACAGTGTATATCCATCTTTCGCAGCAATGCAGGCTGCTATTCTCCCATGGAGACGATCGTAGAGATGCTGGATGTAGTCCTGTGGAACGGCTTGCCATGCCATTTCCACCTGGCGCCTCAGTTGGACCAGCGTTCGTGCTGGACGTGCAGACCGCGTGAGACGACGCTTCATCCAGTCCCAAACATGCTCAATGGGCGACAGATCCGGAGATCTTGCTGGCCAGAGTAGTTGACTTACACCTTCTAGAGCACGTTGGGTGGCACGGGATACATGCGGACGAGCATTGTCCTGTTGGAACAGCAAGTTCCCTTGCCGGTTTAGGAATGGTAGAACGATGGGTTCGATGACGGTTTGGATGTACCGTGCACTATTCAGCGTCCCCTCGACGATCACCAGTGGTGTACGGCCAGTGTAGGAGATCGCTCCCCACACCATGATGGCGGGTGTTGGCCCTGTGTGCCTCGGTCGTATGCAGTCCTGATTGTGGCGCTCACCTGCACGGCGCCAAACACGCATACGACCATCATTGGCACCAAGGCAGAAGCGACTCTCATCGCTGAAGACGACACGTCTCCATTCGTCCCTCCATTCACGCCTGTCGCGACACCACTGGAGGCGGGCTGCACGATTTTGGGGCGTGAGCGGAAGACGGCCTAACGGTGTGCGGGACCGTAGCCCAGCTTCATGGAGACGGTTGTGAATGGTCCTCGCCGATACCCCAGGAGCAACAGTGTCCCTAATTTGCTGGGAAGTGGCGGTGCGGTCCCCTACGGCACTGCGTAGGATCCTACGGTCTTGGCGTGCATCCGTGCGTTGCTGCGGTCTGGTCCCAGGTCGACGGGCACGTGCACCTTCCGCCGACCACTGGCGACAACATCGATGTACTGTGGAGACCTCACGCCCCACGTGTTGAGCAATTCGGCGGTACGTCCACCCGGCCTCCCGCATGCCCACTATACGCCCTCGCTCAAAGTCCGTCAACTGCACATACGGTTCACATCCACGCTGTCGCGGCATGCTACCAGTGTTAAAGACTGCGATGGAGCTCCGTATGCCACGGCAAACTGGCTGACACTGACGGCGGCGGTCCACAAATGCTGCGCAGCTAGCGCCATTCGGCGGCCAACACCGCGGTTCCTGGTGTGTCCGCTGTGCCGTGCGTGTGATCATTGCTTGTACAGCCCTCTCGCAGTGTCCGGAGCAAGTATGGTGGGTCTGACACACCGGTGTCAATGTGTTCTTTTTTCCATTTCCAGGAGTGTAATTATCGCAGTCAGCCTTGTAACGCGCAAGCAATTCCGTACAGGTTGTCCTTCGGTACTCTTCATCGTCATTTGTTAGGCGGCATGTGTATCAGTACTACCAACAGAGACATCCAGTTGCACCGAGAGATGTTTGTGATCCGTCGATCACTTCGAGTGAGAGTGTCCGCACGTTGCAACACTGCAGGAGTCACAGCTGTACGCGATCTGCCGGCACGCGGCAGACCGGGCAGGTTTGCGCGACCTTGTACGTAGATGACAGATGCCTCGTCCAATGACTCGCCGTGCTACATCTACATCTACATCTGCATTTATACTCTGCAACCCACCCAACGGATTGTGGCGGAGGGCACTTTACATGCCACTGTCATTGCCTCCCTTTCCTGTTCCAGTCGCGTATGGTCCGTGGGAAGAACGACTGCCGGAAAGCCTCCGTGCACGCTCGAATCTCTCTAATTTTACATTCGTGATCTCCTCGGGAGGTATAAGTAGGGGGAAGAAATATATTCGATACCTCATCCAGAAACGCACCCTCTCGAAACCTATCGAGCAAGCTACACCGCGATGCAGAGCGCCTCTCTTGCAGAGTCTGCCACTTGAGTTTGCTCAACATCTCCGTAACGCTATCACGATTTCCAAATAACCCTCTGACGAAACGCGCCGCTCTTCTTTGGATCTTCTCTATCTCCTCTGTCAAAAAATGGTTCAAATGGCTCTGAGCACTATGGGACTTAACTACTGTGGTCATCAATCCCCTAGAACTTAGAACTACTTAAACCTAACTAACCTAAGGACATCACACACATCCATGCCCGAGGCAGGATTCGAACCTGCGACCGTAGCAGTCGCGCGGTTCCGGACTGCGCGCCTAGAACCGCTAGACCACCGCGGCCGGCTCTCCTCTGTCAAACCGACCTGGTACGGATCCCACACTGATCAGCAATACTCAAGTATAGGTCGAACGAATGTTTAGTAAGCCACCATCCTTTGTTGATACACTATATTTTCTAAGGACTCTCCCAATGAATATTAACCTGGCAGCCGCCTTACCAACAATTAGTCTTATACGATCATGCCACTTCAAATCGTTCCGTACGCATACTCCCAGATATTTTAACTACTACCAGTGTTTGTTCTGCTATGATACAACCATAAAATTAAGGATCCTTCTTTCTATGTATTCGCAATACATTAAATTTGTGTATGTTAAGGGTCAGTTGCCACTCCCTGCACCGAGTGCCTATCCGCTGCAGATCTTCCTGCATGTCGCTGCAATTTTCTAACGCTGCAACTTCTCTATATACTACAACATCATCCGCGAAAAGGCGCATGGAATTTCCGACACTATGTACTAGGTCATTTATTTATATTGTGAAAAGCAATGGTCCTATAACACTCCCCTGTGGCACGCCAGAGGTTTCTTCAACGTCTGTAGACGTCTCCCAATTGAGAACAACATGCTGTGTTCTGTTTGCTAAAAACTCTTCAATCCAGCCACACAGCTGGTCTGATATTCCGTAGGCTCTTACTTTGTTTATCAGGCGGAAGTCAAGGAGAATGGCATCTACCGGGGAGCCTGGGTCTCATTAACACATGTCTGTAAATATCAGCGGTGCTCTGTTTTCCGCCAAAAGAAACTCAGTGACAGCTCTCTGACAGGAACGCAGCTCCATTACAGACGCCATTCTGAAGGATACATGTAGCGCCTCCACCTATCGGAGCTTCATGAAACTGCGGTGTCTGAAGCGGGAACATTCCACAATGTCCTACAATAAGTTCTACATACAGCAGTAATCCACTTAAAACAGGCCCATATCGTTGACTTCGATATGCAGCAGGATTTGGGAACATATTGTGTTAGAACCTTGTGAGTTACTTCTAGGCGCTACAGTCTGGAACCGTGCGACCGCTACGGTCGCAGGTTCGAATCCTGCCATGGGCATAGATCTGTGTGATGTCCTTAGGTTAGTTAGGTTAAATTAGTTCTAAGTTATAGGCGACTGATGACCTCAGAAGTTAAGTCGCATAGTGCTCAGAGCCATTTGAAACAAGTTACTTCTAAGAAAACGGTCAATTGACACACAGTCAACATGGGTTTAGAAATCATTGTTCTTGTGAAACACAACTAGCTCTTTATTGTCATGAAGTCTGGGGTGCTATTGACAAGGGATTTCAGATCTATTCCGTATTTCTGGATTTCTAGGAGGCTTTTAGTGAAACTGCGTGCTTATGGAATATCGTCTGAGTTATGTGACTGGATTTGTCTTTTCGTGTCAGAGAGGTCACAGTTCGTAGTAATTGACGGAAAGTCATCTAGTTAAACAGAAATGATTTCTGGCGTTCCCCTAGTTAGTGTTATAGGCCCTTTGCTGTTCCTTATCTATATAAACGATTTGGGAGACAATCTGAGCAGCCGTCTTAGGTTTTTTGCAGATGACACTGTTGTTTACCGACTAATAAAGGCATCAGAAGATCAAAACAAACTGCAAAACGATTTAGAAAAAAAGCGATTCGATAAACCCTCTGCCAGGCACGTAAATGTGATTTGCAGAGCATTCATGTAGGTAGATAGAGAACCGAAACTAGCCCAAAAAATTGTGTTGCATTACGTACTGAACACCGCTCATACATAAAGGTTTTCATCTAAGTAGTTGTTTAATAGACTGCATTTTGAATGGTGCGGAAGTAACTTTTTCCGAATTGTATGTTTATGATTATGTAATAAACAGGCGCATTTACTATTATTCTGTAGCTTCTAGCTTATTTTTGCATCGCACAAACACATCTAGGTTCACTCAAGCAGCTGCAGTGTTCAAAAAGTAGTCCTATTGTTGACGAAGATGCTGTAAATGTATCAGCCACTGACAGACGAACGAGGAGAATTCAGAAAGTAAGCTACACATCAGCTTTTATTGAGTGCGGTACTACATTCAAAAATGACGCAGATACGTGACATTATTTTGCAACACAGTCACGAAGTCTATCTAAAAAGGGGTCAGAACCTTCTATCAATCGTTCAGTTCCTTGATTATAGAAATTCGGTCATTCGTGATGGAGCCATTCGAGAACCGATGTGTGAACGGCCTCATCGCTGAAAAATCTCTTTGCCCCAGGTGTCCTCTCAGCTTTCCGAAACGGTGTAAATCTCGTGGTGTAAGACCTGGAATTCTCTATTATCATCACCCACGTAGGCGGGGCCATTGGCGGCGCTAGGTGTAGCCTTTAAAATAACGTCTGTACGTGAGTTGCGTTCCAATCAGAGAGCTGTCATTGAGTTTTGCTGGAAAACAAAGCACCGCAGATATTTACAGGCGCTTGCAGAATGTCTTAAGGAAATCTGGCAGTGTAAAAGGCACGGCGAGCCACTGGGCTAGGCGTCTGTCGTCATCGCAGTAAGATTGAGCAAATCTGTCCAGCCTTCCTCGCGCCGGCCGCACACAGCTGTGATCCGCTACTATACTGGAACGTGTGGACGCTCTCATTCGAGGTGATTGAGAGATCACAAACACACCGCTGTGCTACTGGACGTCTTTGTTGGTAGTGCTGACACTCTGCCACCAGATGGGGTTTTCAGTAGTGTGTACCCGCTGGATTCCTTTCAGCGCATGAAGGGCAACGATAGACAGTCTGTGCGGAATTCCCTGCTCGTTACAAGGCTGACCACGACAATTATTTGTCGAACATCGTCACGAATAATTGTTGGCTCAATTTAACTATAGCTGCACGCTACATTGCATTTGGTCCATATACCGTCGATATTTCGCGGCGAATCTGTGTGCAGTTTAGACTGTTTGCCCATAAGAATAGTACTGTCCCGCATATTTCAACTTTGGAGTATGTTTCCAGTTGCCACGGCCTTTCACCCCCACACTGTGGTGCACCTGTTAGCCGTACTGCAGCAGGACTGTGCCTGGAAGAAACTCTGAATATGGACGCTCTTTTGACAATGCGGCACTCTTGTTGTGCAATGGTCTTAGCATGAGATGACATGTGTAACTTACTTCTTTGTAAGAATATAATTTATTAATCGAGTTTGTAGGGGAAACTAACAAGCCTAGGAAGTATGAGATGAAGGTGGTTGATGTGAAGTCCAGACATAAGGAAGGTGGCAAAGTGGCTTGTCATAAATATCTCTAATGAAAAGCAGGTTGATGTTGTTTTTGTTTAAGTAATTTAAGCTAAAGCTACGGACATCAGACACCATAAACATATATAAGACGATGTTTTCATTTTTGACGTCTGCGGCACACCACCTGCACGCTAGAACGACCTCAAAACAACAGCGTAGTTAACAGATAACGGCAATGTTGAATACAAGATCGTGGCATCAAAATTGTTTTTAAATAATATTTTCCGCCTTTTCACTGTTAATTGTTCATTTATTTTACTCAGTCATGATTTTGACCTCATAGCGATTCAAAAGTGCATGTTGAATTGCTAAAATCTGACTTCAGCTCACGAACTGAATCGACGAATGCCGGTCACAGGAACATAATCGCTGTCAAATACACCCTAATGTGGGTTAATCGTTCTTTCACTGTGCACATAGTCAGCCATATTATGTACCTTCGATGTGTACTCATGTCCTCCAATACGACAACTGGTCTACATGACAAGAAATATGATTTTCCGACTATGGCATGTCACAGTCAGGTCCGACGTATTTTAACATTCCAACAAGCAGTTGAGAATGGCTATAAAGCCGAAATCATGATCACTTAAAATAAGTGAACAATTAACAGCCAAATGACGGAAATTTCTTTCTAAGAACTCTACATGTCTGTGGTCCCCCAACAAAGACCAGCCCATTAGGATTTTTGGTGGTTGGTGCTCAATACCGATGTTCTTCTAAAATATAGACGCTTGGGAGCACCACCTACAGACAACGTATATGTAGTAATTGCTGTGTACGCTCCGAATGAACGCGATCAACCATCGCCGTTTAGCGTGAAGCGGCCTAAAGACAGCTCATGGTAGAGACCTCTTGGGGAAATGCGTATGCCCTGCCGAACGATTTGATCGGCCGTGCGGAAGAACGTATCGTCGGCAGTACAGCACCAATGCGCATCCAGGCCAGCGACAGCAAATATTCCGCAGATCTCGCACGTGGCGCTACGTTACCGAGAGACACGGTAGGCTTGTGTTTAGTGGCGCCAGTGTTCTGGCCTCCCGAATGGACGCCGGCTTTGTCTCATGTAAGGCCGCGCCCAAGTTGCATTCAAGAGCGTTGAATTCCTGGAAATTCAACTAACGCCAGTAGCATGTGACGCAGACCGCAATACAATAGGACATTTGCTTGCGTCAGTATCAATCTGTGCTAGGGTGGCAGCAATGGTAGGACGAAATTTAGTGTGACTGGAATTAGCGATAGAGATAGCTCAACTGTGCAAAAATCCTGCATACTGAAAATAACTAAGTGGCACGTTTGGGTTTAGTATTAATTTACCAAAGCAGATCCCCAGAAAACTAACTACTGTGAAAGAAATGCTGTTGTCATTCTCAGTAGATTCAAGCAACTTAAGGCACAATCTTAGCAACAATAAAATGACATATGCACAGTTCATCTTTTGCGTTACAGATGCATAATAAGTTCTTGACTATCCGTCAGCTTTATCTCATGTTTGATAAGCTTGTTAATTTTAACTATCAATGCGATTAAGCAATTATATGCTTGCGAAAAAAGAGAACGATGTATCAAAAGTGTCAGAGGATGTCTCCAGTGCTTACTTACGTCCAGTGAGGCGTTTACGGAATTTACGCTATGCTGGCCTACACTGCGTAGTAAAGAAGGATGAAACACGCAAGAGATACGGCCGGATGTCAATGCATCTTCGTACACGTATACACGATTGGCGGGGCAGTAAATGATTTGTTCGTGTTTACTTTTGTTACAAGGCCTGGTAGGGTACGGAAGGGGCGTGAACAGAGTCAGATGTTGAGTGAGCACTGAGAAGGACGCGGAGATGCCACGTACTCGTGACAAATAGCCTTATCACCGCCTGTCGGAGTTTCATGTGGCAGTACTCCTATGTTGGACAGCATACAAACTTGAGAGTAGTGTTGTTACACTATCATTTTAGGGGTAAATGAGAGAAAATATGTGGAGTATTGCAGCAGCCACTGATAGCTGATGGGCGCAGGATATTATCTCGGTTATAGCAACCGAGCTGTTGAATTATTGCAAACCGGACCACGCTCCCTCAGTGAAACCGGCCAGCGGAGCGGTAATGCACACTTCTTGCAGTGTAGGCAAGGGGATTTCTTCACACGCAGGATCGGTGGCGTTGCAGAGTACGTGACCAGCTTTGTAAAGCCTCGTCGCTGGTTTTGGTAAGGCATCGTCGCTACTACAATGAAGGAAGAGTTGCCACTGTTATTACGGTTGGCCGAGTCTGTGATTTCGTGAAACGGTTTCTGGCGCAGTACACCGCTAAGATAATTTCTCCCTGTCCCTATTACACAATTACGCCCCACTGGCTCTGAGCACTATGCGACTCAACTGCTGAGGTCATCAGTCGCCTAGAACTTAGAACTAATTAAACCTAACTAACCTAAGGACAGCACACAACACCCAGCCATCACGAGGCAGAGAAAATCCCTGACCCCGCCGGGAATCGAACCCGGGAACCCGGGCGTGGGAAGCGAGAACGCTACCGCACGACCACGAGATGCGGGCAGTTACGCCCCAGACTCAGGAAACAGGATAGGAGAAAGAAGGTTCTACAGCACTCGAACAAATAAGCAACGAAGTCACACAAATGAGTAAAAAATGTTCACTTATCTTTATGACTCGTTGAATAAGGAAGTCTGCAACACTGCATGTAATATAACACAAAAAGTCCCGCAGTGGCTCAGTTCAAATAATCGCAGGTAAACTTCACAAGTACCTAGAAAATGAAATTTACAACAACTGTCTGTTCACTTCTAAGAGTTCACTAAACGACGTCCCCTGTCTAGGCTCTACAGTACTAGCATGAAGCACATCAGTGCGTAACATCAACAGGTTAGTGTTCATCACCAACTTGGTTTTGCAGTCAGTGCAATGTTTACAAATGCGTAGTTGGCAGATGCCCATTTGATGTATGAATTAGCACGGGGCAATAGCCCTGGTGCGGTACGTTTGTATCGAGACAGATATCCAGAACGAAGGTGTCCCGACAGGAAAACGTTCGAAGCAATTGAAGGGCGTCTTAGGTAGCACGGAACATGACTGGCGACTGGGGAAGACCTAGAACGACGAGGACACCTGCAATAAACGAGGCAATTCTTCGTGCAGTTAACGATAACCCTAATGTCAGCGTCAGAGAAGTTGCTGCTGTACAAGGTAACGTTGACCACGTCACTGTATGGAGAGTGCTACGGGAGAACCAGTTGTTTCCGTTCCATGTACAGCGTGTGGAGGCACTATCAGCAGCTGATTGGCCTCCACGGGTACACTTCTGCGAATAGTTCATCCAACAAAGTGGCAGTCCTCAGTGCAAATGTTGTCTTTACGGATGAGGCTTCATTCCAACGTGATCAAATTGTAAATTTTCACAATCAACATGTATGGGCTGACGAGAATCCGCACGCAATTGTGCAATGACGTCGTAAACACAGATTTTCTGTGAACATTTGGGCAGGCATTGTTGGTGATGTCTTGATTGGGCCCCATGTTCTTCCACCTACGCCCAATGGAGCACGTTATCATGATTTCATACGGGATACTCTACCTGTGCTGCTAGAACATGTGCCTTTACAAGTACGACACAACATGTGGTTCACGCACGATGGAGCTCCTGCACATTTTAGTCGAAGTGTTCGTACGCTTCTCAACAACAGATTCGGTGACCGATGGATTGGTAGAGGCGGACCAATTCCATGGACTGCACGCTCTCCTGACCTCAACCCTCTTGACTTTAGTTTATGGGGGATTTGAAAGCTCTTGTCTACGCAACCCCGGTACCAAATGTAGAGCCTCTTCGTGCTCGTATTGTGGACGGCTGTGATACAATACGCCATTCTACATGGCTGCATCAGCGCATCAGGGATTCCATGCGACGGGGGTGGATGCGTGTATCCTCGCTAACGGAGGACATTTTGAACATTTCCTGTAACAAAGTGTTTGAAGTCACGCTGGTACGTTCTGTTGCTGTGTGTTTCCATTCCATGATTAATATGATTTGAAGAGAAGTAATAAAATGAGCTCTAACATGGAAAGTAAGCGTTTCCCGACACGCGTCCACATAACATATTTTCTTTCTTTGTGTGTGAGGAATGTTTCCTGAAAGTTTGGCCGTACCTTTTTGTAACACCCTGTATAACCAAGTGGGCGGGAGTTGCTCTTCTGCCTTCCGAGTAGGCTCCTGTCCGTTGTCATCCGGTCATTGGTGGATTGTACTCAGCCTGCAATTGGCCGAGCCGTACCAGATATCTTCATCCTCAGCACAGGTCGTGGCGATGGTAGGACCAGCGAAAATGTCGAGTCTCTATGGCACTGGCGCCAGCTCGTATCTTTGCGCCTACACGCTTTTCCCCTGACTGTGTCTTATGCGGGCAACACAGTAGCTAGAAGTGACGCATTGACATAGCAGATGCGCTGCTATCTTGTGTAAGTAACTGTAATTTCAGTAGCAGTTTCATTCACAGCCCAGCAGTTGTAGCAGTAGGTAGGGGCCACGCCACAAAAAGGACTCAATGGAGCAGCCAGCAGCAGTCAAGTTTTCGCTGCAGTACCAGCTTCCTGCACTATGTCCACCATCCGGACATAGTGCCACAGCGCAGCTGGCCTTCTGGGCTCACTCCAGTCGCAGCTGAACTCCTTCCCAGGAGTACTGTTGCTGACTTCCACATCGTGCTGCTCCACGCTGTACACCAGTGGTTGCCTGGACATGGTCGTTATTCATACATATGCCGCAGTAAGATTTCCGCCAGTTTCGCTCGTCACTGACAGCTGGTGGTTTCACCATCTCTCACGCAACAGGGTCGCATGCCAAGCACTGGGCACAGGCGCTAGCAAGCTGGGTGCACCCATATCCCAGCCAACAGGTCAGGATAGTGCCTGTCATCTAGCTGGCCGCCGACCCTCTTCCAAGGAGTGTGAGCGTGAGGTTACCCCGCATCGACGCAGCGTTGATGTGAGAGTGAAAAGAAAATATTGATTTTGATAACTGCTTCTTTCTTACTAGCCTGATACATTGCCTCAACCCTCCACCACCTGCCAATCTCCGTCGTTCCCCGGGTTGGGCTAGGCTCCGGTCACTGTACTGTGCATCAAGCATCATAACTCCTTCACATCTGCGGCTGCCATCTGAGAACTAATAATGGACTTCCTGCGACACTGTGTGTAATCGCACACCTTTCGTGTAAGACCACTAGCGGTCAGAATAGGGAATTACCGTAGGCTGCCGTTACCACCACAACAAAAACGGATTTGTTTTCAGTGTTGCGGCGACTGCTAAGCACAGACGACTGTCGAATGGCGTCGAACATTGTTCAGCGATGAATTACAGTTCTGCACTACCCCCAACTATCATCGTCGGCGAGTATGGCTGCGACCTCGGCGTAGGTCCCATTCTTTTAACGTGTTGCAGAGACACAGCAGTGTTACTTCCGTTATCATGGTGTGCGGAGCCATCGGGTATGACTTCAGGCCACGGCTGGTAATGATTCAGGGAATTGTGACGGCACAATCGTACTTCACTGGCATTCTAAGTCCTCATGTGTTACGCCTCCTGCCACAGTCTCGTGGGGCCTTTGCCCAATATGAAAATTATCGCCCTCACATGTCACGTGTTTCTAAGCACTGCGTGTGTGAAGTAGGAGTATTGACTCGGCCAGCAAGACCCCAAGGTCTGTCCCCTATAGAACTTGTGTGGGACCAGCTCGGATCCCAACCCTGCCCCGTTGTCAATATCTATGATATTAATGATCATATACAACAGTTGTGGGTAAGAGTGTCTCAGGAGAGGATACGTCCCTTTGACACCCTTCTCAATCGAATCAGTACATGCATACAGGACACAAGGGATGTAACGTCTTACTGATATGTGAATTCACACTGCCAAGTTCTTTGTAAATTTGACTCCTTTTGCAATTACTACAGTAACATCACATTGCCTCTCAACCCGTCGGTAACACCACATACCCTCTCAAACTTTGAAGTTTCATTTCTTGTACCCCTTCCTTTATGGAAGCAATTTGCTGTATCTTTGGCAAGATGGAGCTGCTTTCCAAATTATTTGAAATTAGTAATCAAATTGTTTTATATATTATATTTTTTATAGTATATTTTACACATCAGCATATTTGAGTGGATTATTTGACGACATTTTAATTTACAGGGCACAGTTTTTTATTCACAATCGCTACTTTATGTTAATGCAAGAAGTATGTAGTAGTACATCTCATATGGGTGTTGTTTAGGTATTAATTCACAGATCGAGTGAATACTTGCTTTCAGGTTTAAGTAAATTCCATATGGACAAATGGCTGCCATTAAAAAGTTAATCTCAGGAGTATTCCTCTGTAATTTAAACGCTGTTTTCTAATTTGACTTGCTATGTTTATAATGTAATGTTATTAATATGAAGCGGAAGGAAGAAAAATAATAATAACGAAATAAAAGTAAAATTTGAAGGCAACATCCGCCAGAGCAGGGCCCTTTCTCAGCTGGAATTTACGTCTAATTTTTGAACCAGTTGTTGACTGACACACTCATTAGGCAGAGGTTTTAATACAGACACTGAACCTTGTTTCGCAAATTCAGATTATTTTGTTGACTGAATTAGTTCAATTTACTTAAACAATAGGCGAAGGCAAAATTACAAAAATAATTAGTGAGTTCACAGAATACAATATTTCTCAATGTAAAGGATTTTTTTTACTAATTTAGTTGCAGACCAAGGCATGCAGTATTGAGCTTAAAGTTTGGCTCACGAAGTTTCGTTGCGCTTGTTTTGTTTAACCTTTCGTAGTTTCTAAGTGGTTCGTCGTGCATACTGGGTGGTTGTAATTAAAGTGCAGGTATCTACGTAATTCCGGTGTGGGCTGTAATTATCGTATGCTGGAGAAACTTGTTAGATATACTAATGCGTTAATGTGGAACCGATTTACGCTGAAACAATTTACCTCCAGTTTTAGCCACCAAATACTAATCTGGCGCTGTAAAGAATCTCGTCGACGTTCCTGGCGCTCATACTGAACAAATCCTGTAAGCCGCGCTTAATAACAATACCAACATTATGTCCTTTTCAGTTGTTTGACTTTTTCTACATGCGTCTCATTCCTAATCCCTTACATATTGAAATTTTTCTGTATGTTTCTCTTGAATTCTCAGCGCCAGATTTGCATTTTCTTGCTAAAATTAGAACTTTTTTCTCACTGTAAATCGCGGTGTCGCAGTAACGCATTAGAATATCGACGAAGTTTCACTGCCATATGAAAACTGCATCCCACACTGGGCCTGTGTGACTAGCTGTATTTTCATTACAGCCACCCGGTATAGAAGAATTGTGAGATAGCTTTCACAGAGAGGGGAAACACCAATCCACAATTCCATACTTTCCTTGGTAAATGCCTCCACCTCACAGCATTAGGAATGCAAAAAAGAAGAATATAAAAGATGAACAAAAGTTCCATCTATCCCCTAGGGAGTTCTAATTGGTAAAAAGCGCGGGAAACTGCTCACAGGGAAAGAGTGCAGCAATTGGTGGAAAATGAGCGTGAATGAGATTCGAAAGCAAAGGGAAGCGCATGGAGCAACTCCTGGAAAAGAAGCATTGGCGTGTGTAGCGCTATGTAGTCAACACGCAGAGCAGATTGCATGCATGAATTATTTTGCGATGTTGGTAGCCGTGTGAATCCTCTCGTGATGCGACCGACTTCTTACCGTGACTCCTCTACGCACATCTAACTTCAAGGTGATGGAGGTCAGAACATGCTGCTAGATATACTTGCACGCCAGTCTTCACGAACGATCCAAAAACCAAACGGACACGACGAGAGACTCTCTAAGAAAGGTGCTGACCGCTCCCCGTTAGTTCTGCTGCCTATGTGGTGTGATTCCATTGGTGACACAGAGTACATGCAGCCAACATTGGATAGGCTGGACTGGCCTGTCCTATAGTTTCTCGCAGCTGGGCGGAAGTGACTTCTAGGCACTTACATCTACATCTACATGCCTAACACGCAGTTCGCATTTAAGCGCCTGACACACGGTTCAGCCAAACACTTTCACACAATTTCTCTACCGTTCTCGTCTTGCCTAGCTCGTGGGAGGAAGGTGCACTGAAATCCTTCCGAGCGAGCTCTGATTTCTCTTATTTTGTTATGATAGTCATTTATGCCTATATGGGTGGGAACTAACTAAATACTTTCGGATTCGCAGAAGAAAATTGTTGGTTGAAATCCTGTGAAAAGATGCAGCCGCAGCGACAAACGCCTTCGTTTTAATGACAAAAACCACAACTCGCGTATCCTATAACTGACATTCTCGCTCCAGTTTCACTTTAATGCAAAACATGCTGCCCTCTTTTGAACTTTTTCGATTCCCCGTCAATCCTGTCTGGTAAGCATATGTAACGTAACCTACAGAGCGATTTGGTTTCACTGTTAGTGAACTACGGAAAGTGCTGTTACTCTCACTCAAGATTTATGTATTGTTGTTTTGGGAATTACTGTTATTTGTTTATGACTACTGTGAATTACGTATGTTATAGTGGTTTTTAAAATATGTGTTTAGGAAAGTTTCACTTAATAGTTGAGTGATTTAGTTCAATAGTAGTGTCGTTAATAAATGATATCACCGAAAAATATCGTTACACCTTCACAACCTCAGCCGATTCAACTCCACAATCCATGTTGCTGGTAATCCTGATTTCTCCGCACCACTTTCTGGTCTCAGGAGAAATTGAATGTGACTATAAAAATTTTAAATATACATTCGAATAAGAAATTGATTTTCTATTTACATAAGAGTGTAATAAGTTGGCCACAGCACTTTATCCTAACTTGTCAGTCCAGGGAAGAGGTTATGCTGTCCGGAGGAGTCTAAATGAAAACCAGACAGAAGGAAAAATGTAACTGCTTATTATTTAAAAGGAAATCGCCATATCTGGTAATGCATGTATCCCACTGTGAGACAAGAGGGTCACTGCCTTCATAGAAATATGCTTGCGGTTGTCTACGAGAAGATTATCCTGCCCAGCCTTGCACCTCATCGTCCGAAGCAAGTGGACGTCCACGAACATCTTTCTTCAGGTCTCCAAAAATATAGTAATCACATGGTAAGAGATCGGGACTATTTGAAGGATGTGTAAGGAATTCCCATAGGAGCTTCATCATCGTACTCGAAAGAACCTTGGCAATATGTGGAAGGGATCATATTGCCAAGGTTCTTTGGAGTACGATGATGAAGTTTCGCAGAGAGGTCCTTACACATTATCTGTACAGTCTCCAGCTCTCACAATGCAGTTTTCAAATTTTTGGAGCCCTGAAGAAATGATATCCGTGGCCATCGATTTTCTTCGAACGACGAGGTGCACGCCTGGGTAGAGTCATCTTCCCGTAGACTACCGCAAACATATTTCTATGAAGGCAGTGACCCTCTTGTCTCACAGTGGGATACATGTATTACCAGATATGGCGATTTCCTTTGAAATAACGACAGTTTACTTTTTTCCATCTGTCTGGTTTTCATTTAACTGTCCCTTATGTAATATAGTCACAAATACGATGAAATGCGAGAGAACTAGTATTGAAAAGGCGTATTTAATCTGTTCAGATAAATTATGAAAGTGTAACGGACGATCGCCTGTTCACCACTTTATACACTCGAAATGTTAGTCGGTTGGTACATCAGCATTACGTCTGGAGCTCAAGCAGGTACATGAATCTATGTAATCTTTACTTAGACGCAAGACCTGTAGTGGAATTCAATGAATATCCTTTAAGAGACAGTTTTGATCTGAGTTTGGAAACATAAATTATTCAAGTTCACATGGCACAGCGTACTTACCGAAAAAGAAATTAATGGTCTAGGTAATACTGTTCCTTACAGCTCCCTAATGAATAATTACAACAGAACTACCAGAACACTAACACAGTGCAAATACTTGTACACATGAGCAAAATTTACGTTACTTGTTTCAGCACAGCTGAGTATATTTTAATCACCCAGCCAAAATCTAAGAATGTTTTACGATACCGTTTACAAGTGAAATTAAAATACTGACTGGAAAGAATAACTTCGAAAGGCAGTTACAGACAAAAATTCACATAGAGCGACTACATTAACGAAATTCCTGAACATTAGGCAAAAACAAATTTAAATAATTTAGCATCTGTTTCAGTATACTGTTGTATTCCAGGCAGGAAGGCGTAACGGTAGAGGTCCGGTGTGTGGATGGTTTTTAAGGTGGTTTTCCATCTGCCTCGGCGAACGCAGGCTGGTTCCCCGTATTCGGCCTCAAATACACTATATCGGCGATTGCTGCGCAACCATTTTCTCCACGTACGCGTACATCATATTTACTCTACCACGTAAACATTGGGGTTACACTCGTCTGGAGTGAGACGTTCCCGGAGGGGTCCACTGGAGGTCGAACTGCACAATAACCCTGGGTTCGGTGTGGGGCGGCGATGGGTTGAGTGGACTGCTTTAGCCCGTCGTGGGGTTGTGTACCACTGAGGGCTATGGCGGGGACGAAGCCTCTCCGTCGTTTCTAGGACCCTGGTTCCATGCAAGACAAGACAATACTGTTTTGAACTTTTGTCACTTTTATGACTTGAGGTGTACTACTATGATCTTGAAAAGGAGCTTATCCCAGTTAACAGGAAATGGGACAATCTTATGGTTCGCATCCAAGAATAAAATATAATATTCTATATCCATCTCTTTAGAAAAACAAAATCTGACTCATTCATAAACAATTCTACTGACTCATGTGCCTGGAGGTTCCACGATCATACAATTTTAGTATGAGATGTATGTTGGAACAGGCCATATGTTTCTTGACACATTTTGGATTGCGGAACCTATAACGGACAACTTCCATGTTGTGTTTTTCTCCGAGTGCTGTACTTACCGTCAATAAAACATGTGTTCATTTAATGGTTAATTTATATCTTTGCCTTCTCTGAGCAAGTATCTGTTGTTACTGTCAGAAGGAAACTCTGCTTTACATGCATTTTGTTAGATAGCTAGCAACTTTTTAAGCTAACTCCTGCAACATTTGCTAACAAGGAAATATTGAAAACTCTATCACCTTTCCAGCCTCGTTACTAATAAACAGCAAACACGGTAAACTGTGAAACAGTGAATTTCTGCATTCTTACTACCCCGTTCGTTATGATTTCTCCTGTCGGATTATCTCGCAAAGTGAGCTGTAAAAAAATATTGACCATACACATCCATTAGTACGTCAGTGAGATCCATTAGTCTGCCAATGACGGAGAAATAATAAAACTATTCTAATCAGTAAGCTAGTGATATCGCGTTGCATACTTCGAACACACAACTTCTTCAAGACAACGTTATTTCGCCATAACCAAAAGAATAAAAGGCATCATGTCTGCTCGAAACTGGAGTTGGCTGAGATGGGATTGACATAGCTGCTAGAGTGAAATTAATATTTCCACACGAATTGAGGCTAGAGAGTAATCCATCACGATATTAATAGAATTTTGATAGGTAAATTTAAAACTAATTGCATCTGTACGGTTTGGAGGACAACGAGTTGGAGACACCTATCCCGTCAGCCGGAATAATTATTTCTCACTTACCCACAAATTTACATTTAAATAAAACATAAACTACAGCGCTTTACCGTGTAGTCTATGCAGTTCCCTCGAAAATAATTGCTTCAACAGCGGTACTGACTACAATAATGGAAAATAAATGCCGTTGTTCTGTGTAGGATACGGTTATTAATTAATTACATATCGTTTCCATGCATAACAATGATTGTACGTTTACATTTAAATACTATTCCTCCTCTTATGCAAAACGAATGCATTTTTTACTTAGTACGTATAACAAAACACCAACAATGCTTTATACGTTGTGTAGGATGGCAGAGCTGTCTTTTTTTCTTTTTTTTTTTTTTTTTTGAAGGAAACCCCTCTTATGAAATACCAAGTTCGGGTACTGTGTAACGGATTGTGTTTGATAGTTCAATTGCCTATGCATCAATGCTGAATATAAAGACTGAGTTTAATGGCAACAGTACACATTTGCTGAATCTTGACATATTCCTTTGTTCTCTTCATAATTGGGTAATTGTGTGGTGTACAAATGTGGTAACGTGGTAACAATGATGACGATATTGTATGTTGGAGACTAATAGACAAGTATTGAATTAACCGAAACCGCTTTGACAGGGGGAAGCTCGTGGTATCAGCACGGCTGTGCTGTTTTCCAGTAGAAATACTCTTCACCATTCGTCGTTCGGAGGAAGTGATAGAAGACTACAATATACGAGAAAGTTGCGAGTAGATACAAAAGAAGAATTAACTTGGAACATGACTTATGGTTGACATTGGCCGACAACAAACTAAACATAAAAAAGGAACTGTCAGAAATAAGTAGATCAACCAGGCTTATTGACTCCTTATGAAATGCAGCTTCATCAGGAATACATACTAGTAGCATCATTACTGGAAACAAAATCAAAATTACACAAATCAGGTCACACTACATCCCGCCGTGCCGTTGTACAAAGCTAAAATCGCAACCGCCTTAAAAGTGTCCAGAGCAGAGAGAACAAGTAGTGCCGAAGTAGTAGTAAGTAATACAGCACTGGCTGTCGACTGATAACAGCATTTGTTGACACACACAAGCATTTTGGCACTCCCAGAGTGGCGTTATTTAAGTTCAGGTCGAACCTTGACTGATTGGTTGGATCTCACAGACCACACACTATCTGATCAAAAGTTTCTGGACAGCGCCAATGCGGAATTAACCACTAGAGGAGCTAGTATAAAAGGAGGTGAGGAATTTTGTGTTATCAGTAGGGAAGCAGTAACAGCAGAATGGGTTAAATTTAGCATTTGAGATATCTTTCAAACCGGAGGATCGTACAAACATACCGCCGTTTGAGTCTCGTACAGATTCCCGTATGGAGCACATAGTGGTAGACATCCCTGGGATTGTGAAGCAGCTGAATGGGTTGAAAATATATAAATCGCTAGGTCATGATGGGATTCCAATTCGGTTATACAGAGAGTACTCTACAGCATTGGCTCCTTACTTAGCTTGCATTTATCGCGAAACTCTTGCCCAACGTAAAGTCCCGAGTGACTGGATAAAAGCGCAGGTGACGCCTGTATATAAGAAGGGTAGAAGGACGAATCCTCAAAATTACAGTCCAACATCCCTAACATCGGTTTGTTGCAGGATTCTCGAACATATTCGCAGTTCGAATATAATGAATTTCCTTGAGACAGAGAAGTTGATGTCCACGCATCAGCGCGGCTTTAGAAAGCATCGCCCCAGCGAACCGCAACTCGCCCTTTTTTCACATATCTTGCGAACCATGGATGAAGGGCATCAGACGGATGCCATATTCCTTGACTGCCGGAAAGCGTTTGACTCACTGCAGACTCCTAACTAAGGTACGAGCATATGGGGGCGGTTCCCAAATATGTGAGTGGGTCGAAGACTTTTTAAGTAATAGAACCCAGTACGTTGTCCTCGATGGTGAATGTTCATCGGAGGTGAGGGTACTATCTGGAGTGCCCCAGGGAAGTGTGCTAGGTCCGCTGTTGTTTTCTATCTACATAAATGATCTTTTGGATAGAGTGGATAGCAATGTGCGGCCGTTTGTTGATTATTATGTGGTGTACGGGAAGGTGTCGTCGTTGAGTGACTGTAGGAGGATACAAGATGACTTGGGCAGGATTTGTAATTGCTGTGAAGAATGGCAGCTAACTCTAAATATAGATAATTGTAAATTAATGCAGATGAATAGGAAAAAGAATCCCGTAATGTTTGAATACTCCGTTAGTAGTGTAGTGCTTGACACAGTCATGTCGATTAAATATTTGGGCGTAACATTGCAGAGCGATATGAAGTGGGACAAGCATGTAATGACAGTTGTGGGGAAGGCGGATAGTCGTCTTCGGTTCATTGGTAGAATTTTGGGAAGATGTGGTTCATCTGTAAAGGAGACCGCTTATGAAACACTAATGCGACCTATTGTTGAGTACTGTTCGAGTGTTTGGGATCCCTGTCAGGTGGGATTGAGGGAGCACATAGAAGCAATTCAGAGGTGGGCTACTAGATTTGTTACTGGTAGGTTTGATCATCATGCGAGTGTTGCGGAAATGCTTCAGGAACTCAGGTGGGAGACTCTGGAGGAAAGGAGGCGTTCATTTCGTGAATCGCTACTGAGGAAATTTAGAGAACCAGCATTTGAGGCTGAGTGCAGTACAATTTTACTGCCGCCAGCTTATATTTCGCGGAAAGACCACAAAGATAAGATAAGAGAGATTAGGGCTCGTACAGATGCATATAGGCAGTCATTTTCCCTCGTTCTGTTTGGTAGTAGAACAGGGAGAGAAGATGCTAGTTGCGGTACGAGGTACCCTCCGCCACGCACCGTATTGTGGATTGCGGAGTATGTATGTAGATGTAGATGTAGAGCTCAGGTGACGTCGAGCTTGGACTAGGCAACTGAGTGCCGCCTGATTAATAAATCCCTCAGCGACATTCCAAACGGTGTAAATCTGCCCATTCAACTGTTACTGATGTGATCGTGAAATGTAAATGTCAAGAAACAACTACAGCTAAACCAAGACCAGCCAGACC
Organism: Schistocerca americana; assembly: GCF_021461395.2. Classification (NCBI taxonomy): domain Eukaryota; kingdom Metazoa; phylum Arthropoda; class Insecta; order Orthoptera; family Acrididae; genus Schistocerca; species Schistocerca americana. The sequence continues at coordinate 232,463,554 of NC_060123.1, forward strand.
TCATGTGCTGGCGGATAGGGACCGACGACCACTGGGAAGGGTGGCCGTAACAACTAGCATGAATTTAGTGGAAACCATCACTTGTGAGTACCAAAGTGCTAACTGCAGTGTGCAGCTAGCTCAATGAGTGTGAGTACAGAATTAAAGGGATGGGGTACAATGGTCGAGCAATTTTTCATAGCCACACATTTCTCTAGTGGTGCACATAGCAACGACGCCACTAGACAGTAGAAGACTGGAAACAAGTGATTTGGAGTCATGATTCAAATTAGACCCCCTGGATATCCGAGGGAAGGGCTAGGATTTGGAAAATTCCTGGAAAACATTGCCTGCCAACAGTGAAGTACTGAGGTGGTTGAGTTACTGTATAGAGCTGTCTTTCATGATTGGGGTGTGGTGTCCCCATGGCGCTTCAGCAAACGCTTCATGTGGAAGGAATTAATACAGCAACATGTAATGTGTAGAGTAAAGGAGAAGTTCGAAGACGATCATTCTTTGTGTCAGTGTGACAATGTACCCACTCATTAAGCAGCATCTGTGAACCAATGGTGTGTGGACAATAACATTTCAGAAGTGGACTGTGCTGCAGAGAGTCCTGATCTGAACCCAATGGGACACCTTTGGTATAAGTTAGAAAGTCGACATCGCTCCAGACTGCAGTTGCTAACTTCATTACTGATTCTCGTTTTGGCTTTGGAGGGAAAATGGTGTGTCATTCCTTCACAGAGACTCCACAGACACCTGACTGAAAGAGCCCCAGCACAGAAGAAGCCGTCATAAAGGTAAAGCATGGATACATTCGAAATGAAAGATTGCTAGTAGGGATCATGCACATAATTCATACGGGGCCCAGTGTCTCGGCAGCTAGCTTTCCGTCTTGTTCTACGCCCTGTGGCATTCCTGGTGTGCGTCGCATTTGAAGTCGAGTGAGACGTGACACTAGCACGTTCGCCATGCTCCCCGTATCTCTGTCATTGTCGAATACAGCACATTATTTCTTGGATAAGCAAACAAACCTACAAGAAATGTTAGGTGTCATGTGTTGAAAATTTAATTAAGTGTATTCATAAGGTGTACATTTTAAAAGAGGAGATGAATTTCTTTTCAGTCAAATGGTTCAAATGGCTCTGAGCACTATGGGACTTAACATCTATGGTCATCAGTCCCCTAGAACTTCTTAAACCTAACTAACCTAAAGACATCACACAACACCCAGTCATCACGAGGCAGAGAAAATCCCTGACCCCGCCGGGGATCGAACCCGGGAACACGGGCGCGGGAAGCGAGAACGCTACCGCACGTTCACGAGCTGCGGACTCTTTTCAGCCCATAATTGACTTAGGTGGCAAACTTTGTTTACGGGGCAAGTTGTGTTATCTGATGTGCTTTATACTTCGTGGGCAGTGGTCTCTGTGACAATGGGAACCCCCACTCTACACCAACATAAGAGTAGGAGTCAGGAATACAGGTTATAGTTGGGTTCTACCAAAACTGCGGTTCGGTTGTTCTGGTACACTACATAAATTACTTAGTAAGTGATAGGATTGGGACACCTTTGGTATAAGTTAGAACGTCTATATCGCTCTAGACCGCAGTTTCCGACATCACTATTGATTTTCGTTTCGGCTTTGGAGAAAAAATGGTGTGCCATTCCTTCACAGACACTCAGACATCTACACAGAAGCAGCCGTCATAAAGGTGAAGCATGGAGACATTCGAATTGGTAGAACTGCTAGGGGGAAAAAACGTAAAATAATATATAAGAGAGAAAATGGGAGCCGACGAGTTGGTTTTTTTTCACATAATTAGAACCGCACATCATTAAGTGTTGGTCCAATGTGAATTTTATATCCCTACAGAATATAAATTGCTTTTCGTAGGTAACGAAAATTAGTTGATCACGTAACTTATGCGACCAAAGGTCTTAGTCTTGATGCAAGTACATTTTACATGCACAAATGTAGCAGGCATAATTATTGTTGCTATTTTGTACTCAATAGAACGTTGTTCATAACGATCAGAGGCAAGAGTTTCCTGTTATTAGTGATAAATGCGAAACTCTTTAAGAATAATTGAAACGTGTTGTACGTAATTGCGACGAAGTATTGATGCGGTTTTCGATATAATTGTTTGACGGTTTTCTTTCATTTTTATTTTACCTTTCTGCTGAGTAAACTGCCTTTTCTAGCGCTGTGCTATAAAACTGTACTGCTTTCTTTATTTTTATTACAAAATACCTCTGTTTCACGTTACAAATCAACAAATTTCAAATAAAACCAGAATTAAGCATTTGCAGCTTGAGTTCTGCTATAAATACTCTTTACTCTCAAGTAGCAGACATAAGAATGACTATGTAAAACAAAAATATCCCGTAGGTCAAAAAGTTCTTCATATATCCTCACCCAGCTTCTAGACAGTTCACCACTTCCAGTTTTTAGGTGAATCTAGTAGGTTACTGATCGCATTAGTAAAGGAAGCGATCGTTATGAGAAAACGCCCGATAGGTATGCAACACACGCGATGCACAGGTAACGAGGGTATGACAACTGACCATAACTATGAAGGTAACTCCCGTAGTCCACGCTTACTTATGGTAGTCTACTTAGGCTACTGTGGTTTTACATCCATAATACAGATTAATTGAAAAAAAGTACATTGCAGCATCACCAGTCGCCAAAGGGAACGCAGGAGCGATTGGCACAGAATGACAGCAACAATAATGACAGAGGTGGTGAACATCGCCGTTGGTGTGCTGAACGTGTTCGGCAATCACAGAGTTAACGACTGCATCGGCAGTCCAACGCTCTTTTTCCGCTCGAAGCAGATTCTATTTGGTCATTTTGCCATCGGAGCCTGGTGCCTAACTGGGCGCAAATGGACGGTCAGACCAGCCCTGGGCTAGACGGGAAGAGCTACGTGCTGACGCAACAGTCGGGACGCGCTGTGGCTGGCGCAGATAGCCTGGGGACCCGAGGCGGCGCGCCCTACACTGCGGCCCAGCCGAGAGCAGCTGCGCACTCGGCTGTAATTTGCACGTGGCAGTCCCTCAGGGTCCGTCGCTCACGTGCTGTTAAGAGCAGCGCGAGAGAGGGCGGGCAGCTGACTGACAGGAAGACAGAGCGGCATAGCAGCGGACTGTGCGACAAAGGTGGCTCTGTGACAATCTGAATCGTTCACTTGCGTTGTCCCAAGCGTCAAGAATTGGCGACAAAATGGAAAACATTAGAGTTACTAAACTTTTTTAAAAATAGAACACTTGAAATGTGAAGTAAAAAACAAACTAAAAAATTTGGGCAATAAATGAGATGACGATTTTTCGCATCGATTTTTCGTGATGCGACAGCAGCTGAGAAAATGATAATTTGGCAAACCTAATGATGATACACGATGCAAAGGTACTTTTACCCTGATTTTTTTGTGAAACAATACCTAAATTCTTTAAAAAGTTCCAAACTCTCTCCAATGTTGTTAAAAGCAAGTCTTTGTTTGACGCAGAACATTTTCAATTGCAGTGACAAATCTCCAAGATTAACTTGGCCATGTCTGGCTGACGGGAGAATGGCGTTTCGTTTAAGGCGACCAATCTTTCGATTGGTATCGGCTGAATTTATGTGTTCCGTTTTTCTAGATACTGTGCCTGATCCTGTGGCATGTCGTGTATTACTTTAATCGGGGTTTTCTGTTTCGATTTCTGCGCGAGTGTTACTTCTAGCCTTGGTTCTACTTGAACTTTCTTAGACGGTGCGTGTTCTTGTACTGAATTAGTGCTTGACGTATCAGTTGCTTCTCTATAGGTGTTCTCGGTCTCGATCTTTTCTTCGATAGTTTGTATCAACTCTGTTCGAAGCTTTTCAAACTGATTTTTGTTTTTAAGTTCTATTTTATTGATCCCCTGACCATATTTTTTCAGTGCAACCTTTGCGACCTTGCTTTGAATTGCTTGTTCTTCCGAAATTTGTATTGATGTTCGGGTGGCTTTTTTCGTAAAACGTTCCACCTTTTTGTCAACGTTTACGATGTCCAATTGCACCTTGTCCGCGTCAGTGCGTAATTGCTGCTGACCTTGTGTTAGTATCTGAATTCTTTCTCTATATTCTTTCGCTTCTTTGTTTATCTGAGTGATCTGACTATCAATTCTGGCGATCCCTTCTTCCATCTGGATTTTAACCTGTTGGATCTGTGTCTTAATAGCCTGATTATCCTGTTGGATCTGTGTATTAATACTCTGATTATCCTGTTTCAATTCCTGTTTCAATTTCTGGTACTGTTTTGTCATCTGTGTATTCTGTTTCGTTATACTAGCGTTCATTTTTTGTAACATCTCCATCTTTGCGTCCTGTCCTGTAACACTACCTTCTGCTGAACTGTGTATTCTCGATCTATTGTTTTCTACTCGACAAGTTACGTCGTTGACTGGGCTATGCTGTGGCGTTTCTAAGTTTGATAACTGCAATAACCTGTGCTGTCTGTGTTGAGGACCAGTTGCGTTTGGCATTGAACCATTACTTGGCGCAAACAACTCCGCATTCTGCCCTCTCTGTTGTGTATGTCTTGTGTTTGCTGTTGGGGCACACTAGAATGTGTACGATAGGTTCTTGACTGGAATACTCTCTTTCAAATTCTGAAGGTGGCAGGGGTAAAATACAGGGAGCGAAAGGCTATTTACAATTTGTACAGAAACCAGATGGCAGTTATAAGAGTCCAGAGACATGAAAGGGAAGCAGTGGTTGGGAAGGGAGTGAGACAGGGTTGTAGACTCTCCCCGATGCTATTCAATCTGTGTATTGAGCAAGCAGTAAAGGAAACAAAAGAAAAGTACGGAGTAGGTATTAAAATCCATGGAGAAGAAATAAAAACTTTGAGGATTGCCGATGACATTGCAGTTCTGTCAGAGACAGCTAAGGACTTGGAAGAGCAGTTGAACGGAATGGACAGTGTCTTTAAAGGAGTGTATAAGATGAACATCAGCAAAAGCAAAACGAGGATAATGGAATGTAGTCGAATTAAATCGGGTGATGCTAAGGGAATTAGATTAGGAAATGAGACACTTAAAGTAGTAAAGGAATTTTGCTATTTCGGGAGCAAAATAACTGATGATGGTCGAAGTGGAGAGGATATAAAATGCAGACAGGCAATGGCAAGGAAAGCGTTTCTGAAGAAGAGAAATTTGTTGACATCGAGTGTAGATTTAAGTGTCAGGAAGTCGTTTCAGAAAGTATTCATATGGAGTGTAGCCATGTATGTAAGTGAAACGTGGACGATAAAAAGTTTAGACAAGAAGAGAATGGAAGCTTTCGAAATATGGTGCTACAGAAGAAAGCTGAAGATTAGATGGCTAGATCACATAACTAATGAGGAGGTATTGGACAGAATTGGAGAGAAGGGAGATTTGTGGCACTACTTGAGTAGAAGAAGGGATCGTAGGGCATATTCTGAGGCATCAAGGGGTCACCAATTTAGTACTGGAGTGCAGCGTGGAGGGTAAAAATCGTAGAGGGAGACCAAGAGATGAATATACAAAACAGATCCAGAAGGATATAGGTTGCAGTAGGTACTGGGAGATGAAGAAGTTTGCACAGGATAGAGTAGCATGGAGAGCTGCATCAAACCAGTCTCTGGACTGAAAACCACAACAACAGAACACTTGAAGTAAAAACAAACTCAAAAATTTCGGTAATAAATGAGAGCGCGATTTTTCGTATCAGTTTTTTGTGATGCAACAGCAGCTGAGGAATGATAAATTGGTTGACCTAATGATGATACACGATGCAGAGGTACTGTTACCCTGATTTTTTTGTGAAACAGTACCTAATTGCTTTAAGAAGCTCCAAACTCTCTCCAGTGTGGTTAAAAGCCAGTCTTTGTTTGACGTAGAACATTTTCAATTGCAGTGACACATCTCCAAGGTTAACTTGGCCATTTCTGACTTCTTAAAGTTCCAGAGTTCGTTGGTTATCTGAATCGTCCACGGGTCATAATAGTGACCTCTCGCTATGATACTGAATCCATCCAGAACTGCTGCAAAAGACACAGTTGTATCTGTCGTAAATAATAATGCCACTATGTCTTGTTAACCGTTTTCCTTGGGAGAAGAGGTTTTTAACAATATCTGAGACGAGAAGACGTCATCAAGCACCTCAGCAGTAGGTACACCCAGTCTCCAGACTACGTGGACCGACCATTTAGGTGCCATGATATAACAATATTTCTGAGTAGAGATGCCTAACAGGCTGCCAGATTTCGTTGTGCATAAAATTTAAGTATCTTATTGCCCGCTCGTTGCAAAAACTCGACAAAGAGATATTACATGAAAGCTCGAAATTACGGCTGCAAACGATGATGATGTTTGGTTTACGGCGCTCAACTGCTCGGTTATCAGCGCCCGTCCCAACTCCCAACCTTTCCTCAGTCCAATCTCGCCACTTACATGAATGATGATGGCAACACAAACACCCAGTCATCTCAAGGCAGGTGAAAAATCCCTGACGACCCCGTGCTCGGGAAGCGAGAACGCGACCGCGAGACCGCGAAATGCGGGCGGCAGCAAACGAGCTATGAGTTTATCCAAAATGCTGCTCAGGCGAATCTTAAAAGTTATGCTGCCGCAGTAGCATAGTTTTCCAGAATCTCTCTCTCTCGCTCAGCTTCATTTTATTGTGTACTTCAGTATTTCTCACGAGCGATTTTCTCCTGTTAATCGAGCAGTCCAGTAATTTGGGAAAGTTAAACATTGTCATCATATTTTGCCCTCATTCAGTGCTATAGTGTTAACTGATTAAGTGACATACGTGTGTATGTAGCCATTGACTTTATTCATTACATCTGTTTATTTCAGTCTGTCTAACATTTTTATTTGCATATAGCTGTGCACTGAGATGTAAACAGATGAAGATAGTATCACGTTCACAAGGTATAAAATGGCAGTGCTTGGTGGAGCCGTTATTTATACACAGGAGGTTTATGTGAAAATGTTTCCGACGTGATTATGGCCGCAGGACGGGAATTATTAGACTTCGGAGACGGAATAGTAGTTGGAGCTAGACGCATGGGACATTCCATTTCAGAAATCGTTAGGGAATTGAATATTCCGTGAACCAGTGTCAAGAGTGTGCCGAGATTACCCAATTCCGGGCATTACCTCTCACTACTTTACTTAATGACCGAGAGCAGCGGCGTTTGCGTAGAGTTGTCAGTGCTAAGAGGCAAGTAACATTGTGTCAACCGCAGAAATCATTGAGGGATGTGCGACGAAAGTATCAGTCAGGATAGTGGGGGAAAATCTGGCGTTAATGGGCTGTAGCAGTGGACAACCAGCGCGACTGACTTGGCTAACAACTCGACATCGCCTGCAGCGCTTCTTCTGGGATCCATTTCGGTTGGACCCCGAACGACTGGAAAACCGTGCCCAGATCAGATGAGTAGGTTCAAGTATTGCGCAGATCCAACGAAGCTATAGAGCCAGGTTATTAACAAGGCACTGTATAAGCTGATAGTGGTTCCATAATGTTGTGGACTGTGTTTACATGAAAAAGCCTGGGGCCTTTGGTCCAAGTGAACCGATCACTTACTGCAAATCGTTATATTCGGCTACTTGGGAAACGTTTGTGGCCATTCTCGGACTTCATGTTCTCAAATTACTATGGGATTTTTATGGATGACAATGCACCATGTTTTCCGGCCATAACCGTTCGCGATTGATTTGAAGAACATTGTGGACAATTTGAGCGGCTGATTTGGCCGCCGTTACCGCCCGACTTGAATCCCATCGAACATTTATGGGACATTACCTAGACGGCAGTTCGTGCACAAAATATTGCTCTGGCAGCACTTTCGCAATTAATAACGGTTATAGAGGTTGTATGGCTCAATATATATCGTCCGAGACGATGTTAGGAAGTGTCTCACGACTTATGTTCTTTCAGCGTAATCTCCTCATTTCCCATTAATTTGTACTGGTAGCTTCATCGCAGTCACTGTAATTAAGGAAGAGGCCAAGGTTAATGACGCCTGCAAGTACAAATGAAGGCAGTCAGGTGAGGTACGGCCGGCACAGGAAGATGTAATGCAGGTGACCATTTTGGTTGGACCAGACATCACCAAGAACTGATTTTCCACACACTGCTACAATGAAATCGGGAGCATTTGTCTGCATCCATACTCTGCAACGTTTACGGAAGAGAGTGCTCCCTGCTACATGATATCGGAGGTTTCTTTCGATTCCATTCAGAGATTGAGGGAAGGAAAAGTGACTATCACTATCTGTTAAGTGTGTAACTTCATCTCTGTGGGAAGATGCATAGGTAGTTGAAGGATATTGTTGGATTCTGCATTGACAAAGTGTCTTTGAAAATTTCTGAGCAGGTACTGCCGAGCTTAATGACGTCTTTCTTAGAGTTTGTGCCAGTCAAACATGCTCTTGGCTATTCGCAGCGCCCTACTTTATATTCGTTTGATGTTCCCTGTCAGTTGGACATGAAAAGTGTACCACAACTTTTTAGCAGGATTCAGTAATGAATTACACAAGTTGAAAATTGATTCTTCATTTGCACTTTAATTTTTTTCACTTATCTTTTCTTTTCTAATATCGCTCTACTATCTTGCCAACAATTTGCGTTTTTCTGCAATAATCAGCTTCAATTAATCGAAATAACCTCTTTGGCCAATATGTTTGTGTATGTACGGAGACATTATTCATCTTTGTTGCTCTGTTTTCTCAAGTAGCCAGTGGGAAATGGTTCAAATGGATCTAAGCACTATGGGACTTAACATCTGAGGTCATCAGTCCCCTAGACTGAGAACTACTTAAACGTAACTTAACCTAACGACGTCACAGTCATCAATGCCCGAGGCAGGATTCGAACCTGTAACCGTTGCGGCCGTGCGGTTCCAGACGAATATTAAGCGAATATGTTCTTTTAGACATCTATTCTGAAGATCTGCACAATTGACGTAACTCCGCGTTCATTCTCACGAAGAAGTCCTTCCGCGTCAAAAAATGTAACCTCGTAGGTTGCTAATTTTTTATCAAATGGAAGTTGATCACAGGAGCGAACATTCTCTTTTCAATCCATTCTGTTGTTTATTCAGAGTTTTCATGCTCTCCTGAACTGCAGATAAAATATTCTCATATAGGAAGTAGTGTACTGCGACCGTGTCTTTTCGTTACTCATTCCAAAAAAAATTGTTTTGTATTTACCTTTAGAGAATTCTTGTGAGTTTCGTTCGTAAACTGACGTAATTGTTTGAGGACACGATCTCTGTCAATTTTTGGACTCCATCCAAGTCATTTGATCTATTACGTTTATTCAAAGCAACTACATGCTAGAACACAGCCATATTGAGCACATCTGTTGAATGAACATGTAAATGTTCTAAGATGGTGCGAAACGTTAAATGTGTTAATTTTATTCTGAAACTGAAAACAACTAGGAATAAATTTTATTAATTGCATCAAATAAAGTTTCATATGAAGAAAGGCAGGTCTTCGGCTGCTGTTATGGTCGTTCGCTGTTTCCTAAAGGTACTGGAGAGTGACCTGGCATTTTACTGTGATGTATGATTTAATTGTTCTTTCAAATTCAGAGTCAATGATTACATATATGAGGAAATTTCCTCATCTATATTGCTTGAATGTATTAGATGGAAGCTGAGGCACTATTTAATTCTGGACGGCTTCTTGGTGAACAACAACTTATTATTTGATGTTTGAACGGCAGCTATGCGAAGTTCATTTCAGCTGCACTCAGATTATGAAAGAGTGCGTTTCTGTGACTATTCTATCAAATATTTATGCTCCAGTGCTATTTATGCTTCCAATTTGTTTTCTGCTGCTTAAATGTTGTTTTTTACAGCATAGATTGATGATTCAGGGTTTTAACTAACTGTTCGTGGTAGCAGATAAGTTTTTACCACACTCACACACCGTATAAAGTTTATGTGCATTCTCTTTGGAAGACTGCGGTTTCTATCTATGCTACCAAGAAATGGTAGCGCCCCATGTGCATTACGTCATAACCGAGGCTGGACAGTCGTTCCACTTCAAATCATAATAAATTATTACTTTAAAATGTATGTATATCATGATACTCGTTAATGCTATAGCGAAAGAATAACAACCATTTACTTTTTGTGAAGTATACGAGTTTACATTTCTTAACATTAAGATCTAGTTGCCAGTGTATACACCAGGCTGATATTTTGCCGATATCTAATTAGATATTACTAAAATTTATACCACACAGAACTTCTTCACAGATAAACGAGTGATTTGTGAAAAGCTTGAATAAGATGTTCAGCAATAATCCTTTCTCAAGGGCTACACGAAATATCGCCTCACTGTCTGTAACTGTTTATATGTACTCGATAATATTCATGAAAATAAATCGTTTTATTTTATTAAACATAGAAATATTAGGCCATAATTCTAGAAAAAGGAATAACTACCAGCTTGTTTGCAAATAAATACAAAAACACATAATGAATGTCTAGATGCTAGGTAAATTTAGGTTCAGGAAGGTACTTCACTAGCTGAAGAGCACAAAGAAAGTTCAAGAGTTCAAAAACCAAATGAAATGTTTGAAATATGGGAAAATACCCAAAAAATTAGCCAGGCGCCAGAAGGATTCGCTCACTGATGGTTCCGTAAAATCTTAATTACGAATATAGAGAGTTCATCCATAAAAATAAAATAAAAACACTTATTGTGTCAGCCTTTTGTTAACTTTGCAACTACCCGTTTTCATGATTCACACCATTATCTTCAGGTGGAAAACTGGTTGTTGTCGTCGCTGGTGTTGGTAACAATCCTCCACCTCAAGATGATGGTCTGAACCATCGAAACGTGTAATGGCAAAGTGAACAAGTGACTGACGCAGAACATTGTTTTATTTGTATGTATCAACAGCCGTAGCCCTCATAATGCCGTACTTTGTCGACGAAATAATCATTCAGTTCATCCATCCCGGGAATCGAGGATCTCTACGACTTTTGCCTGTTATCCACAAGATATCGCTCCCAGGGATCTATAACTACATCTACATAGCTACTCCGCAAGCCACCGTACGGTGTGTGGCGGAGGGTACCCTGTACCACTACTTGTCTTTTCCTTCCCTGTTCCACTATCAAGTAGATCTAGAGAAAAACGATTGTCTGTACGCCTCCGTATGAGCTCTAATTTCTTGTGTCTCATCTTCGTGATCCTTATGCGCAATGTGAGTTGGCGGCAAGAATCGTTCGGCAGTCAGCTTCAAACATCGTTTCTCTAAATCTCCTGAATTCCCATTTGAGTTCCCGAAGCTTCTCCGTAACACTTACGTGTTGTTCCAATTTACAGGTAACAAATCTAGCAGCCCGCCTCTGAACTGCTTAGATGTCTTCCTTCAGTCCGACCTGGTACGTATCCCAAACATTTTACCAGTACTCTAGAATAGGTCGCTCCAGCGGCCTTCATGAGGTCTCCTTTGCAGGTGAACAGGTCTTCCCTAAAATTCTCCCAATAAGCCGAAGTCGACAATTCGCCTTCCTTACCACATTTCCCACATGCTCTATCCACCTCATATCACTTTTAAATGTTACGCCCAAATATTTAAACGACATAACTGTGTCAAGCACGACACTAGTAATACTGTATCCGAGCATTACTGGTTTGATGTTCCCCTTCATCCGCATTTGCGTACATATTTCCACATTTAGGGATAGCTGCCATTCCTCATTCCAAATGAAAATTTTGTCTAAATCATCTTGTATCTTCCTACAGTCACTCGACACCTTGCCGCACACCACGGCATCGTCACCAAACAAAAAAGTGGTTCAAATGGCTCTGAGCACTATGGGACTTAACTTCTGAGGTCATCAGTCCCCTAAAACTACTTAAACCTAACTAACCTAAGGACATCACACAAATCCATGCCCGAGGCAGGATTCGAACCTGCGACCGTAGCGGTCGCGCGGTTCCAGCCTGTAGCGCCTAGAACGGCTCGGCCACTCCAGCCGGCCGTCACCAAACAACTGAAGATTGTTGCCCAACCTTTCCGCCAGATCTGTTATGTGTATAGAAAACAACAGCGGTCCTATCACACTTCCCTGGGGCACTCCTGACGATGCCCTTGTCTCTCATGAACACTCGCCGACGAGGACAACATATTGACTTTAATTTAAGATGTCTTCGAGTCACATATCTGTGAACTTAGTCCATATGTTCGTACCTTCGTCAACAGCCTGCAATGAGGCGCTTGTCAAACGCTTTCCGGGAATGTAGAAATATGGAATCTACCTCTTGCTCTTCATACATAGTTCTCAGTATATCTTGATAGAAAAGGGCAAACTCAGTTTCGCACGAGCGATGGTTTCTAAAACCGCGCTGATTCGTGGACATAAGCTTCTCAATCTCAAGGAAACTTATTACATTCGAACTGAGAATATGTTCAAGGATTCTGCAGCAGACAGAAGTTAGGGGTATTGGTCTGTAATTTTGAGGGTCCGTTCTTTTATCCTTCTTGTATACTGCTGTCAACAGTGTTCTTTTTTTCTAGTGGCTTGGGACCTTGTTCTCGGCGAGAGGTTCACGATAAATGCAAGCTAGATAAGGGGTCAATATCGTTGAGTGCTCTTCGTAAAATCAAAGTGGAATTCCATCCGGATCTGGTGACTCATTTGCTTTCAAATATTCCAGTTGTTTCTCTATTCCAGGTATGCTTATTACTATGTTGTCCACACGGGAGTCTGTCCGATATTCAAATGGATTCCATGACTTTCGAGACTAAATAGACCTATAGACTATAGACCTCAGTATGTGAAATACTTTTCAGCTCGATGTGTCTATCCGTCTCTGAGAAAAAGGAGTTTTAACATGAGATGGATGGATGAATGGATGGATGAATGGATGGGTGGATACATTGGTATTGGCGCACGACAGCAAAGTCTTCAGCGCCCGCGCGAAAACAGTTTGAAACGATTGTTCATAAAATACACTAGACGGGGGGATAAAAATGAACGTAAAACAAACTTAACAAAAGTTGGAAGACCATGTATGTACCGGCAAAGAAGCACGGAAGCAAGTATTGCGTCATTAATAAGACATTAACGACACAGGAAGATGTGGTATAAGCAGCTAAAAGAATATAGCAGATGGATGTGGCTGGCTGACCACAAGAAAAAAAAAAAAAGGAGGAGGCAGCCACTCTGCAGCACCCCAAAACCTCCAGCCCAAAAGTTTAGGCCAGAGTCCAGATGGAAGGACTGACAATCAGTGTGATAACAAATGGCAATTTTTATTCTTATGGTATAGTTAAAAATTCACAGATTTTGGATTTTTCCCTTTATTTGTGTAGTGAAATTATTACTGTTCTCAATGTTCATGATTCAAGACCAACGGAAAGTACCCTGCACGTTTTGATGAGTGAGTCTGCGAGTATGAAAATACGTGACATTACTGGTCGTATGTTTTGACGGCTTTGACTTAACAGATTCACTTTTTTACACCGCCAAAGCAACGTAGACCTTCTACATCTACATCTACATACATAATCCGCAATCCACCATGCAGTGCGTGGCGGAGGTACCTCGCAACACAACTAGCATCTTCTCTCCCTGTTCCACTCCCAAACAGAACGAGGGAAAAACGACTGCCTACGTGCCTCTGTACGAGCCCTAATCTCTCTTATCTTATCTTTGTGGTCTTTCCGCGATATATAAGTTGGCGGCAGTAAAACTGCACTGCAGCCTGCCACAAATGCTGGCTCTCTAAATTTCCTCAGAAGAGATTCACGAAAAGAACGCCTCCTTTCCTCCAGAGACTCCCACCCGAGTTCCTGAAGCATTTCCGCAACACTCTCGTGATGATCAAACCTACCAGTAACAAAAAGAGCAGCCCGCCTCTGAATTGCTTCTATGTGCTCCCTCAATCCCACCTGATAGGGATCCCAAACACTCTAGCAGTACTCAACAATAGGTCGTATTAGTGTTTTATAAGCAGTCTCCTTTACAAATGAAACACATCGTCCCAAAATTCTACCAATGAACCGAAGACGACTATCCACCTTCCCTACAACTGCCATTACATGCTTGTCCCACTTCATATCGCTCTGCAATGTTACGCCCAAATATTTTATCGACGTGACTGTGTCAAGCGCTAATGGAGTATTCAAACATTACGGGATTCTTTTTCCTATTCATCTGCATTAATTTACATTTATCTATATTTAGAGTTAGCTGCCATTCTTTACACCAATCACTAATCCTGTCCAAGTCATCTTGTATCCTCCTACAGTGACTCAACGACGACACCTTCCCGTACACCACAGCATCATCAGCTAACAGCCACACATTGCTATCGACCCTAACCAAAAGGTCATTTATGTAGATAGAAAACAACAGCGGACCTAGCACACTTTCCTGGGGCACTCCAGATGATATACTCACCTCCGATGAACACTCACCATCGAGGACAACGTACTGGGTTCTATCACTTAAGAAGTCTTCAAGCCATTCACATATTTGGGAGCCAATCCCATATGCTGGTACCTTAGTTAGGAGTCTGCAGTGGGGCACCGAGTCAAACGCTTTCCGGAAGTCAGAAAATATGGCATCCCTCTGATACCCTTCATCGATGGTTCGCAAGATATTTTGTGAAAAAAGGGCGATTTGCGTTTCGCAGGAGCGATGCTTTCTAAAGCCGCGCTGGTGCATGGACATCAACTTCTCTGTCTCAAGGAAATTCATTATATTCGAACTGCGAATATGTTCGAGAATCCTGCAACAAACCGATGTTAGGGATATTGGTCTGTAATTTTGAGGATCCGTCCTTCTACCCTTCTTATATACAGGCGTCACCTGCGCTCTTTTCCAGTTGCTCCGGACTTTAGGTTGGGCAAGAGATTCGCTACAAATGCAAGCTAAGTAAGGAGCCAATGCAGTAGAGTACTCTCTGTAAAACCGAATTGGAATGCCATCAGGACCTGGCGATTTATTTATTTTCAACCCATTCAGCTGCTTCACAACTCCAGGGATGTCTATCACTACGTCCTCCATACGGGAATCTGTACGAGACTCAAACGGCGGTATGTTTGTACGATCCTCCTGTGTGAAAGATTTCTCAAATGCTGAATTTAAAATTTCAGCTTTCGTTATGCTGTCTTCCGTTGCCAGGCCAGACTGATTAGCGAGTGACTGGATGGAAGCCTTCGACCCGCTTACCGATTATACGTAAGACCAGAATCTCCTTGGGTTTTCAGCAAGAATTTTTGCTAAGGGATGACGGTGGTAGTGGTTGTATGCTTCGCGCATCGCTCTTTTTACTGCAGCACGAATCTCTACTAACTTTTGCCTGTCGTCATTCTCCCGATCTTTCTTGTACCGCGAGTGCAACTGTCTTTGTTTCCTGAACATTCTCGGAATTACGCTGTTAAACGACGCTGGGTCTTTTCCGTCCGTAACCCACGTTTTCGGCACATACTTCTCTAATGCGTGATTTACAATGTGTTTAAAATTTGCCCATAATTCTTCCACGTCCGTCGTACCGTAAGTAAATGAAGTCGATTCATTTACTAAGTGGGATGCTAACAACTGCTTATCTGCTCTTTCTAGTAAGAATACTCTCGTAGCCTTCTTGACGGATTTTTTACCTTTCGTAACCATAGTCGTAATGACACTATCATGATCACTAATCCCTTTCTCAACACTGACACCGTCAATGAGGTCTGTGCGACATAAATTTCTACGTCTGCCCGTTACTGAGTAAAAGTGTTCTGAACAGTCAGACAACACACAGACTGACAACGGAGTAATTCTGTGAGGGTTCCAGTTTCACTTACTGAGGTGCGGAACCGTAAAAGCGTATACCTTACTAATGTAGTTCAAATGTGTGTGAATTACTAAAGGACCAAACTGCTGGGTCATCGGTCCCTAGACTTACACGCTACTTAAACTAACTTAATCTAGCTTATGATATGAACAATACACACTCCCAGGCCCGAGGGAGACTCGAACCTTAGGCGGGAGGGGCCGCGCAATTCGTGACATGCCGCCTCTAACCGCGCGACCACCCCGCTCGGCGTACCTTACTAGAGATCCGAATTTTATGTACTTTCGAATATAAGTTGTCGACCTCGAGAGCGCTGGCCTAAGTAATAGGCAAGTGAAAGACAGCGAAAGTCTGTCACATTCTTCAGCGTCTTGTCTTCTGCAATCCACTACGAAAAGTACTTGAACCTTCCATGTAGAATGTTAAATTTCGTACAGATGGCACTGGTTAAACGTCTTTTAACACCATATACTTACCAGGTCACAGTGAGGAGCATCAGATATCTCAAATCATCAAACAACTATAACATGGGCACCTTTTGAGCGTTGTAACTTGCAGTTTTCATTCTTAAAAGCATAATGGTACCAGTGTCTAATGGTCATAGACTATCAATCGTAAGAAGCCTTCCCAACGATATCAGTTCCACGCTCATTTTTACTCTGGTAGGAGAGGTAGGTGGTAAGCTGGCCCGGTGTCCTTGTGATACTCGCAGAGTAGCCCTCCAGCCAGCCACCAGCGAACCTCAATCTCTTAAATAGCTGCTGAGACCAGGACTACTTTCACGTTGTGCTATGATCCTATTGGAATCAGTGCTTCCGTATGTGTAACCTAATGCAGCACTTCATTAAAGCTTAACGGTTGTAGCACTGGAACCTGTATGTCGAATGTATCAAAGAAATGAACTATTTTCATGCAGTCAGTCATCTGAAATATACTAATAGTGTACATATTTAACACATATTTAGCACATTATCAACCTTATAAACAGAATTGACCTCATAAATTTCACAAATTAATGGTCAAACATTACTTCACTGCTCGTAGTGTCGAAAAATTCTCGTCTGGCACCAGATCACATATGACCATACAGCATGTCCTAATGACGACAAAATGAGTTATGGAGAGATGTCTAATGGTCAATGCACAACGGATATGGTGTTGTCCCGGTTAACTTTGGAAATGCAAATCGTCTGCAAGGAAAAGGATGTGTTTAGTGAGGTACACGCAGGGACATCTGAATGACATCTAGGTACAAGGCCGTCAAGTATAACTACACATCTGAGAACAACCACAATTCTTTGGGACTAATAAGGCAGTCTCTCTTAGCGCAAGAACAATTGGTCATGAACTGAAAAACCGTTATTTTGCTCGAGGAACTGGCATCAACTGGAAGAGGAAAATGTAAGATAAAACTGAAATTTGGAAATGGAAATGTGAGATAAGGTTGTTGTTACCCACTTCCAATAGTTTTTCAATGCCTAGCAGTCTGATGATTAATTGAGAAGCTTATTCGGATCTCAGCTTGCTCCCTCGCTAATGCCTCTCTTCTCCTAGCATGGTATCCGCAAGGGCACACAGTCAGCGTTGTATGTAGCGTTCGCTTCGAAAGAAGAAACGAAAGAAGGCTAAGGTTTAACGTTCCTTTGACATTGAGGTCGTCGGAGTCGAAACAAAAGCTCGGGCTGATGCAAGGATGGAAAACAAAATCCGCCGTGCCCTTGCGAAGAAACCATCTCACCGTTTGCCTGGAGGGATTGAGGGAAATAACGGTAAATCTCAATCAGCATGGTTATAGGCGGATTTGAACCGTCGTCCTCCAGAATGTGAGTCTATTGTGCTACCCATGGCGGCGCCTCCCTCGTTGCATTCACTCAGACACAAGAAGGAGAGGAGGACCTTGTAACGAGCAAATTTATGTAAATAAGTATCAATTGCTGCCTATATGAAAGATCACCACGTAAGAACGAGTGGACCGATTTGGTTGATTTTTTTGTTGTGTTCGTTAACATCGGGAAAACGTCTGTAGGAAGAAAATCTTTGCAAAATCTGAAAGAAGAGTCGAAAATTAACATCAATTACCATATGCATGAAATATCATTAGTTAAGAATGGATCGACGGATTTTGTTCGTTTTTGTCTTTGTTGTGTTCGCTATTGGCAGGACTAGCTTTGTATGAAAGAAAATTTTGAAAATTTTTGGAAAATCCAACGGAGAAGTCGGAAATTAAAATTAATTTGAAAGATCGTCATCTGAGAAGGGCTCGACCGATATGGTTGATTTTATTTTGTTATGTTTGGGACTGTGGATGGTTATCGTATTTTTCGTATGAAAAAGAAAATTTTAAAAATGCATTCAGTTTCACGGTTCTGCTGTCATATGATTTTATAACAAAGACATACCAGTTTGATAATGATATATACATAATATGTAAGCCATAAAGGGGAAAAGTTGTTACCGAAAGTCTCGAACCGTTATCGACCGATTTACTGTAAGTTCTTACACGACACTCTATTACTCAAGGTCTGTGATGAGAAAACATCATTCAGTAATACCCAGAACTCTCTTAAACTGGTAGCATTATTTGGGACTGGTAATAATTTTTTTTTCTTTTTTGTGCTACCAATACATTGCGTTGGGATCGATAATTAAGTGCTGGGGGATAACAATATTTTGCTTTTGACTTATTGCTGCAAATGAGGATAGGTAACGTCATTTGTCATGAGTCAGCTGTAGCAAGGTTATGAAACAAGTAGAGTATGTGTGATCACATTCATGAATGACACACACACAAATGGGTAAAAAAAGTGCAAGTACTAGAACAGGTATAATGACCAACTGCTTATAGCACATTAATTTCATGAATAGCTTCTCCTGGAAAAAATACAAAATGGATTATTAAGCTGAAAGAAGAAACGCATATAATGCTGAAAAGTAGTGAACTTCTAATTAACAGGTAATGAAATGTGTAATTCAATATACATGTTCTCTAGCTGTCTTTTCCAAAACCTTCAGTCATTATACCATGCGACATAAGACATACTGTCAAAACGAACTGCAACATATACTTAAATAACTACAAAGCATTTCTTAACTGAGAGTAAATATATAAACTTCATCATTATCCTCATCTGTAAAGAAAAACTTAAAAGTGGTGCGTTTAGTGGCCATATAAAATTTATCACTATCATCACCTGTAAACAAAAACTTCATTATTCATATCACCGTAACTTCATTATTATCATCACCTGCAAAGAAAAACTTCATTATACATATTACCATATTCTTCGTCACTATTCATCACCATTCATTATCATCTGCAAAAAGAAACTTCATAATTCATTATTCATATTACCATTTACTTCATACAACTATTCATAGTATAGAGTTTCTTATTTCCAGCATATTTCATCACTAAAACTAAGATGTGTAGTTCTGTCTGACAGCCTGCATCAATCGCCTCGTATTTTGAAAGAAAAAATTAGTTAAGACCGCTGTCATACAATGTGTATAGTATGTTCTTGTTAATGCTTGTTAATTCTGATCCCTTTACTCTTCGTGACGAGGTATTGCATCTTCTTTCGTTCATTCCGAAGGTGAAATTTCCATTTCATAGTAATCCACTGTGGTTTGTTTAATTTATTTTTTTTACACGTTATTGATTTCTGAAAGTGATGAACAACGATTAATGTCTTGCATTTAAATCATATACCAATTAAATAAAAACTGGTTTCTAGTGATATAATTGAGCATACAGCATAGCATGACAGAAAACATATTATGTCAAAAACATAGACAGTGTGCAGGTGCAAAAATGTACACAGAGTATCATAATGTAGCAGCAAAAAAAAAAAAAAAAAAAAAAAATGTAAAATAGTCACGATGATGGGATATCATAAGGCAAAATGTCAAAGTCAACTGGTGTTTGTTATATCTTAAAGATTTCATAGTACATACAAACAAAACAGGAAAACAATCATACATACATGAAAAATGGAAAATGGGCACGGTCTGATGTGTAACGACAAGAAAAGCGACCTGCTAACCTTACCTTGCCGGGCACTTGCCAAGAAAAAATACGATAATCATCAGTAAGTGTTCATATAAATATAATTGGCATAAGTGTTCATATAAAAATCAAGAAATGGCATTACAGTGTGATAAATCATAAAGTATGTTCACTTAATAAAGGGTTTAATATTGGAGACATGGTGATTGCCTTTACTTTTTCTGGTTTTCAGAGTTTCGACGTGTACTACACTGGGGTGAGGAATGCTGCGAATTCGATATGGACCTGCGTATAGAAGCTCAAATTTACTACATGTACTCTTTCCTCTGTTAGATAAATAATGTGTACGTACTAATATCTTCTGTCCAATGTGAAAGTCACGGCGTGTACAAACCGGTTTTTGCTGTCTTCTCCGGCGCTCTGCGGCACGTTTGATGTTGTTCAGCGCAATGTCAATTATCTCATGGTGTCGTAGTCGACGAGATGTAGGAAAGGTTACTAATTCTTTAATTTTGTTAGGTGGTTCAACATTTTTCAGTATAACAGTCGGAGATAGCATAGTAGATTCATTTGGTATGGAATTAATTACATCTTGGAATGAGAGTATGTGTGTGTCCCAATCAATATGTTTTTAATGGCAGTATATTCTACACAGTTTACCAATTTCTGTCATTAGTCTTTCACAAGGGTTCGAAGAAACATGGTATCTGGATATATAGATCGGAGAAATGTTTCTAGCTCGTAGCATACGTCTCCATATAGCAGATCGAAACTGTGATCCATTGTCGGAAATTACTTTCAATACATGCCCTACGTGGAATAGAAAATGTATTACAAATGCTTTCGAAACAGTTTTAGCAGTAGCTTTGCGTAACGGAGTGAAGGTAACAAATTTTGAAGTGAGTTCAACATCGGCAAAGATGTAGGAAAAACCTCTATTAGTTCTGGGAATCGGACCAAAAATATCTACAGCGGCCATGTGTCTCAATTTAACAGGTACAATGGGATGTAATGGAGGAATATGTGAAGTCGTGTCTGACTTAGCTTTGTGGCAGATTTTACATGACGCTAAAACTCGTCGAATACGTTTCTCCATGTTGGCAAAATAACATTTCTGTCTCAGTATAAGAACACATTTCTTGGCTCCATAATGTGCGTAACTTAAATGAGCATACCAAATTAATACATAATAACCAATTGTTGCTGTCAGGGTGAGAGCGGCGAAACAGAATATTATTCCGTACACTGTAATGGTTTCTAATGGTAACATTATTCCTATCTTGCCAAGGGTGTTTAATTTCTTTCCATACGTTGTCTTTACTCTGCTCTTGTGCTATGTCTTGTTATGACGACGAAATGAAATTTTCAAATGCAACTTGTTGAATGTTCATGACGCTGAAATTTGCTTTGCAGAAGTTGGTTGCGATGTCTTGCTGATTGTTGCTGAGAGAACGGGATAGTGGGTCTGCTACAATATTTTGTGTACCGGGAATGTGAACAATTGTAAAATTAAATTCCTGTAAATAAAGTTTCCATCTGCTTAATTTGTCGTGTGTAAATTTAGCGGAAAGCAAAAACTGTATAGCTCTATGATCTGTGTAAACGGTAGTGTGTCTTCCATAAAGGAAATGCCGAAATCTCGTAAATGCCCATACAACAGATAATGTTTCAGGTTCTGTAACAGAATAATTGCGTTCAGCAGGTGACAGAATGCGACTTGTAAAGGCGATGTTTTTAATTACTGTAATACCATCTTCTTCAATTTCCTGAAAATTGTGTACACCTAAAGCGCTGTTAGAACAATCGGTAGCAATGGAAAAATTTCTAGTAAGATCTGGATGTGATAAAAGTGGTGCGTTCAACAAAGCTTCTTTCAGATTCACAAATTCAGAATGTGCTTGGCTATCCCAGGACCAAGTAGTTTTTTTACCTGTCAATTGACACAATCTAGGGGTGTCTAAAGCAGAGTAATGAATAAATTTACGAAAAAAGTTAATAAAACCCAAAAAGCTGCGTAGTTATTTCTTCGTCGTAGGAACAGTAATGTCACGTAAAGCTTGAAGTTTTTCCGGGTCAGGCGCAATGCCTTCTGCTGAAATTACATGTCCAAGAAATTTTGTAGAAGTTTTGCCAAAGTGCGATTTACTGAGATTAACTGTGAGTCCTTGTGCACGAAAAGTTTGCAACAGTTGTTCAAGAATCAGATTGTGTTCAGACCAGTTAACTTCTGCAATAAGAATGTCGCCTACGTACGATGTGATTCTGACTTTAAGTTCTGTCGGCAGTGTACTATTCAAACCGCGAATAAATGCTGCTGAAGAAATAGTTAAACCGAACGGTAATTTACAAAATTGATAACTGTCACCAAAACAGAGAAAAGCCGTGTACTTTCTGCAGTTCGGATGGAGTTGAATTTGCCAAAATCCCGATTTCAAATCTAATGTGGAATAAATAGCAGTACCATGAAAGTTTTGTAGAAGTTCTTCTAGTGTCTGTGGGCGATCTGTTTCATTAATAATGATGTCGTTGATGTGACGCGAATCAAGTACGAGGCGAAGTGAGCCATCCTTTTTCTTAACAATATGGAGCGGGTTTATGTACGGACTAACTGTCGGTTCAATAATTCCTTGGTCAAGCATAGCTTGCAATTCTTTCTTAACTTGTTCTCTGTGAATATACGGAATGGGATAATGTTTGGCTTTAAATGTGTCGTGCTGTTTAACTTGAAATTAATACATAAAACCGGACATAGTACCAGGAACGTTGTCAAAAACTGGAGCTTGCTGTAAAAGCATTTTGCGTAGTTGCGGGCGTTCGTCGTCTGTATTTGCACTGCTCTGTTTGACTTTATCTGAAATCATTTGCATAACGTCATAGTCGGCTTAGTCTAGAGTATTATAGTTGTGTACGTATGTATCAGTGAACAATGTGGAATGACAGTCTATGTCACGTGATGCGGAAATGACCTTTGTACGATTAATTGTTTGTTCTTCTGCAGATAAAGAGTGCTGAAATTCTAAAGCCAGTTGTACATTTTCATCCTTTAACGTTAAATAGGAGTTTTGAAAGTCAATAATGGCGTCGTGTTGCACCAGAAAATTCGTACCTAAAATAACGTCTGTCGTCATTAAGGGAACAATCCAAAAATTTGAGTGAAATGTATGACCTGCGATACAAAATGATAAATGTGTCTGTAATTTTACATCTACTCCTTTACCAGATACTGCTCCTTCTACGTTTGTTTTGCCTAATGGTAATGTAGGATAGGTATTCTCTTTGTTACATTCGTTGAAAGTTTCCCCACTTATAACTGACATAGGAGATCCAGAATCGATTACTGCTGAAAATTTGGATGATCCAAATTTTACTTCGATGACAGGGTGTGAAATGGTTTTTTGAATAACTGGTTATTCCTGCAAAATAGTGTCTCGGATGTCGTCAAAAGTAATAACATTTTCGTGAACAAGATTCTGCGTGTCAAAAGTATTGCTTGCGTTGCTGGAAGATGCAACCTGTACTGTATCTAGTCAAATTCTATCTGACGTGCTATTATTTTCGGGAGGATGCTGTGTCATTTCCACTATTTGTACTGTTCTGTTATTTCGTCCTGACGTATTACGTTCTGGATGATACCTACTGTCTGGTTCATTCATGATGATTTGTTGTTGCGGATGATTTTGTTGTTGGTAAGACCGACTGTTATTAAACGTACGCTGAAAATTGTGCGCATTACTTTTACGTCTGTCATGATAGTCATTTCTATACGGCACATTGCGTTAGGAATTGAAATGATGTGTTTTCTGTGCATACTGGTTTCCTTGTTGCTGTGCGTTACTATTTGTTGGAGCTGACGCTATACGTGTAGGCGGCGAAACATTAAAGCTTGGTTGACCTTGCAGACTACATTGTTGGTTAGGTATGCTAACCGGCTGGTTTTGTTGCTGTTGTGGGGAAAAACATCTATTGTTACCAAAATGTGTTTGCGATTGCTGAAAATTTTGTACATACTGATGATGAAAATTTGGTCTGATATTAAAATTACGCTGGTAGTTCTTGTGATTTCGGGAGCGTATAATGATGAATGTCACTTTCAGATAAAACTTGTCACATCAGGTTTTCTTTACTCTTTCATAATTATAGATAGATCGATAGTTGAAGAGCTGTTTTGATAGATATAAAGGATAGTAGAAGAGAAAGCAGCAGTGCAGAAAACTAAAGATGAAACAGCACTACTACGGCTCGGGGCCCTGTGCACGCTACGGCACATATTCATCGAAGTGTAATGAATCCCCTGAGATCAATTACGCGCTGCAAATAAATTTTAGCTTCTGCGTTACAGGAAACGCCGGTGAAAATTCAAAAGTAAATTGTTGTACCCAGGCCGTTTCTAGTTTCTGCACTACAGGCAATGCTGTTGAAAATACAAAAGCAAATTGTCGTATCCAGTCCAAAGCGTGAATCTGTGTTCTGTCATTATTAAGTACCTTAAATTTTTCTACGGATAAAAATTGCTGGTAATCAACGTTATCGTCTCTGAATGTGTGAACAGGTTCAGGATTGCATGAGAATCTGTTTGTCTGTGTCACTTCGTATTCTAAGTCGCATGGTGTCTGTAAATTACCTAAGTTACACTGGCTGTGTGAGTGTGACAAATGTTCGGAATGTGGCGTATGCTGTGGGGTGTTAGAGGCTAAAACATTTTTCATTTCTATTACTTTAATACTTTCGTCAATTTGGCTGATCTGTTGTTCAAATTTCTTATCGACTTCCGTATCCAGAGTACGTGAAACTTCTGCTGACGTTAATTTAAACTCGTCGCGTATATGTGTTGCGTTTTCTGAACATTGTTCAGTGACTGCACTACTTTCATCTCTAAGTGATTCTGTTGTCGCTGCATCTGTATTACATAATTCTTGTGCAACAGATCTAATTTCTTCACTATTGTTACTAGCACAATCCTTAATTTCCTCATGTAGTTGTTCCTTACTATCATGAAATTGCACGGCAACGGCTGTAATCTGTCCACTAAGCTGTATGTTCTGTTCGCTAAGGTTGTCGTGATTTTCATTCGACAGTTTGAAACTTTCATTGAGTGGTTTGCACGATTCAGTAAGTTGTTTATAATTGTTGTCTAGTTTTTCACTGAATTGTTTGAAATAGATGTCTGCTTTTTCATTGAGTTGAAGTAATAATGCGATAACTTGATCCCAGCCAAAATTAGCTGCTCTATTCTCCGTGCTGTGTGATGATGTATGTGCATTTGTTACGTATTGTGTACCGGTAACCATTTGGTCGTTATGTGATTCTTGAAAAGGTTTGCCAATCGGACGTGCACTGTTGGTCACTACACCGGAATCAAATAAATCTGACGTATTCTGATTACACTGTTAATTTTCGTTAGAAAAATTTATCTGTTCGTTGCGTAAATTTTGCAAACCGGGTGTGTCAAACTGGGCAGCGTTCATTGTAACAGAACGTGCCGCGTCATCAATTGTCGTTAAACTGACAGAGGACACAATTGAATTTGTTTGCTCCTCATTAGCATTAAAATCATTACTAGTGGTAGGTACGCACTGATTGTCTGTAAATGGAGGATTATCGCTATTACACTGAGTGTCGCAAGTATTATCGGTCAAATTAATCGAGTCAGCTTTTTCACTCACTGCACATCGCGATGTACTGTTAACAGTTTTTTGCGGCATTTTTCACAAATCAAAATTAAGCACAAAATGAAACAAAGACTAAGCAAAAATGGAACAAACACAATTACAACAATGAGCAATAAATTGCCGACGATCTGTGAAAGAAAAAGTGACAAATTAGTAAATGCGTTGCGCCAGATGCAAACTACATTTAAGTAAATAAGAGCAGATATATGACTACTTCTCAGAGATTCACAAAGAAATACGATCCTGGCCGGTTGTCGCCAAGTGTAATCTCCCCACAAAAATTATAAATAATAATATTAATATTAATGAATGCGATTCTAATTTAGTGTAACCTCAGAACACAATTGGTTCCCATTTATAATCTCCATACAGAAATGCATTCACATTTAATGTACCCACAAAATTCTTTTCTCATTTAATATAAGCTCGAAACAGAAAAATTCCTAAACCTCGTAATAAAAAAATAAATTCAGTAACCTGGTAAAATTTGGACGACAGTAGTGCCGCGTTGTGGCCCTGTAAGATCATTCTGAATAAAAAAAGCAAAAATTTTTACCTCAATAAAAACGGCGAATATAACTGCTCTTACTTAACATTTTCCCGGCACAGCTCCGTGCAGTGCTGGCCTATACATTTATGATTTGTGAAAGGAAGCAACAGATTTTTTTGAAATTACTTTATATTACAAAAATTATTATTAGGACATTTTTTAAAACATTTGGATGACAGTTCAGATACATTACTAGATATGCGCGAGGCTGCTTTTTATCTTATACAACAATACTCAGGCTCCGGACTCCCGACCAGAGCAGACTCCAGACAAGCGCAGACAACCTCAGACTAGCGACAAGCAACAACTAACTGCTACAGTTACACAGTTCGTATTGCAGTCAACACTGCTATCTAGTCAGCGATTCTCATATCGCAGGCAGCGCATACCTCTTACAATGTTGGGAATGACAGAGGCTATACATATGTAATGCATAAAGGGGAACAGCCCATATCTTGAAAAGTTCTTGACTGATTTACTTCAAGTTTTTACATGGTACTCAGAATACATTCGGACGGACACAGGCAGGATATATATTATATTTAAAAATATAACTCCGCCCGAACGGTCCATGATGGTCCAACGGTACCGACCAGCTGATGTGTCATCTTCATCCCGCCGGCGTCACTGGATGCGGAAACGGAGGGGCATGTGGTGAGGATACCAATCCCCTGACCGTATTTCAGTTTAAGAGGCCGATTTAATTGCATACAATTATATAAATATATATGTAATAAATATAGAGGAAACGTTGTTACCAAGAAACTAGGAATGATCTTCAAGGATTTAATCCATATTTTTACACGAAACTCTACTGAACATTGACAGCGAATTGGAGATAGACCAGGGGTTGGAACAGATGGACAGAGAAGCTTATGCTCAGAGCGATGGGGCGAGGAACAGATGTACAGAGTAAGGGGGGGATGAGAAGTTGGGCAGAGGCGGGAGATGGCAGGCAATTTAGGATGTATATACAATTTCCATACATGTTTAGGAATTTCGAAGTACTGGTGGGTTCGCTATTGTAAATAATTGACAGTGAATATTTTATGCAGTCATGTAGTTGTAATGCTACGATTGTAACAGCGACGTTCGAATCAGTGGGATAGGTTTATGCGGTCTACGTGTAAAAACACTTTGCTAGTAATGGCGTAGTAGTGTTTTGTCAGTGTCCTAGCGACGTCCATCATCCTCTATGTAGATGACTTGGTAATATTTGACTTCTCCTTAGAGGAACGTAATGTTCGGGTGACAGAGGTATTCAAAAGGCTTACGCCGCACAATTTAAACCTGCAAGTGGACAAGTGTTTTTACGAAAGGAAATATGCTATTTGGTTCATATTTTATCGGCCTAGGGCTTGAGGCCAGATCAACAGATCAAGGTGATAAAGATGTATCCACAGCCCAAAACCGTGAAACAATTAAAGGCATATTTAGGCATCGTAGGATCGTTTTATAAGCAAGTTCAGCAAAATCGCGAAACCGCTACATGAATTATTAAAAATAAGTGCCTTACACGTGGGGTGTCGAGCAAGGAAACACTTATCAGCATTTTAAAGAGAAGATGACCAGTCCACATATACTACAGTACCTAGACTTGGAAAATGACTTCAAATTACCACGGACGATAGCAGAGAAATTTTGGAACGGTTTTAAGTCAAGGAAAAGTCGGAAGCGACTTACCTGTCGTGTTCGCTTCGAGGACGCTGAACAAGGCAGAAAGAGGGTACAGTACGACTGAGAGGGAGATGATGACCATTTTTCGCTCAGAGAAATATTGTAGACCGTATGTATTTGGAATAAAATTCCTGATATGTACTGACCACAAACCTCTAATATGGGAGAATAGTACATCAGATCCGTCATCCAGGTTGATGCAGTGTAGGTTAAAGCTGGAGGAATTTGACCATCAGGTCCTGTACAAGAGTGGCAAGCGAAATCAAGTCGCCGACGCACTCTCGCGAGTGATAGAGGCCAGGGTGGCTGGTAGCCAACCGGAAGGTGACAGTAACCTAGGTCAAGACACGGCGGAAACTGAAGCCATGGTGCAGGTCCCGCGCCGAGAGCAGGGCTGTTGCCACACGTAAGCAGGCAGCAGGCGTGGCCGATCAGGACAAAGAACACAACACTAAAAGATATTTTTCAGGAATGTGAAAACTGCATCAACGATATAGAAAATTATTTGCGGAAATAAGAGCTGAGTCGGGAAACAGGGAAGAAATAAGAGCGACTGACGCAATATTAAAACAGTTTCACGATTCTCCCACTGGAGGACACCAGGGCATAGGAAGAACTTTTGAGCGAATAAAGAAGTATTGAGTATGTAACGGCATGAAGAAAAATATGGAAAAATGTATCCGGACATGTGAAAGTTGTCAAAGGAAAAGCTCACTAGGAAGCATATAAAGACGCCTCTAGGGATCACGAAGACACCTGAGCACGTTTTCGAAAGGTGTGACATTGACATAGTAGGTCTATTAAACAAACAGAGAGAGGTAGGAAGTATATCCTTAAGTTTCAGGAAGCGCTGACGAAGTTCATGGTAGCCGAATCCGTCGAAAGACAAAATGCCAACACATCAGCGAGGGTGCTAGTTGAGAACATTATACTGAGGTACGAAATACAGTTAGTATTGTTAAGTGAAATGGGAAGTAATTTTATGTGTGAGACTATGAAAATAGTATGTAAATTACTGCATATCGAGAAGATGCAGTCAACAAGTTAGCACTCTCAAAGTAAAGGAGCGTTAGAGAGGTCGCATCGAGCACAGACGAATTCGGACAGTTGAGTTTCACACATGGTTTAGTGTATAATACAACACCACATAGTGCGACAGGTTGTACACCGCATGGATTGTTCTTTGGAAGAACATGTAACATTCTAGGGATACTACAGAAAGATCTGGCTGGAATTAGGTGTAATTTGGATGATTATGTGGCAGAGCTAAAGGAGCGCACGCAAGAATTGCACCATCTTCAAGAAAGCACAATGTAGAATGTAAGATAAAAAATAAGTAATGTTATGATAGGACCCCCCCCCCCCCCCCATGAACCATGGACCTTGCCGTTGGTGGGTGGGCTTGCGTGCCTCAGCGATACAGATAGCCGTACCGTAGGTACAACCACAACGGAGGGGTATCTGTTGAGAGGCCAGACAAACGTGTGGTTCCTGAAGAGGGGCAGCAGCCTTTTCAGTAGTTGCAAGGGCAACAGTCTGGATGATTGACTAATCTGGCCTTGTAACAATAACCAAAACGGCCTTGCTGTGCTGGTACTGCGAACGGCTGAAAGCAAGGGGAAACTACGGCCGTAATTTTTCCCGAGGGCATGCAGCTTTACTGTATGATTAAATGATGATGGCGTCCTCTTGGGTAAAATATTCCGGAGGTAAAATAGTCCCCCATTCGGATCTCCGGGCGGGGACTACTCAAGAGGATGTCGTTATCAGGAGAAAGAAAACTGGCGTTCTACGGATCGGAGCGCGGAATGTCAGATCACTTAATCGGGCAGGTAGGTTAGAAAATTTAAAAAGGGAAATGAAAATGTTAAAGTTAGATATAGTGGGAATTAGTGAAGTTCGGTGGCAGGAGGAACAAGACTTCTGGTCAGGTGACTACAGGGTTATAAACACAAAATCAAATAGGGGTAATGCATGAGTAGGTTTAATAATGAATAGGAAAGTAGGAATGCGGGTAAGCTACTACAAACAGCATAGTGAACGCATTATTGTGGCCAAGATAGATACGAAGCCCACACTTCTTACAGTAGTACAAGTTTATATGCCAACTAGCTCTGCAGATGACGAAGAAATTGAAGAAATGTATGCTGAAATAAAAGAAATTATTCAGATAGTGAAGGGTGACGAAAATTTAATAGTCATGGGTGACTGGAATTCGATAGTAGGAAAAGGGAGAGAAGGAGACGTAGCAGGTGAATATGGATTAGGGCTAAGAAATGAAAGAGGGAGCCGCCTGGTAGAATTTTGCACAAAGCACAACTTAATCATAGCGAACTCTTGGTTTAAGAATCATGAAAGAGGGTTGTATACCTGGAAAAACCCTGGAGATACGAAAAGGTATCAGATAGATTATATAATGGTAAGACAGAGATTTAGGAACCAGGTTTTAAATTATAAGACATTTCCAGGTGAAGATGTGGACTCTGACCACAATCTATTGGTTATGACCTGTAGATTAAAACTGAAGAAACTGCAAAATCGTGGGAATTTAAGGAGACGGGACCTGGATAAACTGAAAGAATCAGAGGTTGTACGGAGTTTGAGGGAGAGCATAAGGGAACAATTGATAGGAATGGGGGAAAGAAATACAGTAGAAGGAGAATGGGTAGCTTTGAGGGATGAAGTAGTGAAGGCAGCAGAGGATCAAGTAGGTAAAAAGACGAGGGCTAGTAGAAATCCTTGGGTAACAGAAGAAATATTGAATTTAATTGATGAAATGAGAAATTATAAAAATGCAGTAAATGAAGCAGGCAAAAAGGAATACAAACATCTTAAAAATGAGATCGACAGGAAGTGCAAAATAGCTAAGCAGGGATGGCTAGAGGAGAAATGTAAGGATGTAGAGGCTTATCTCACTAGGGGTAAGGTAGATACTGCCTACAGGAAAATTAAACAGACTTTTGGAGAGAAGAGAACCACTTGTATGATATCAAGAGCTCAGATGGAAACCCAGTTCTAAGCAAAGAAGGGAAAGCAGAAATGTGGAAGGAGTATATAGAGGGTCTATACAAGGGCGATGCACTTAAGGACAATATTATGGAAATGGAAGAGGATGTAGATGAAGATGAAATGGGAGATACGATACTGTGTGAAGAGTTTGACAGAGCACTGAAAGACCTGAGTCGAAACAAGGCCCCCGGAGTAGACAACATTCCATTGGAACTACTGACGGCCTTGGGAGAGCCAGTCCTGACAAAACTCTACCATCGGGTGAGCAAGATGTATGAAACAGGCGAAATACCCTCAGACTTCAAGAAGAATGTAATAATTCCAATCCCAAAGAAAGCAGGTGTTGACAGATATGAAAATTACCGAACAATCAGTTTAATAAGCCACAGCTGCAAAATACTAACACGAATTCCTTGCAGACGAATGGAAAAACTAGTAGAAGTCGACCTCGGGGAAGATCAGTTTGGATTCCGTAGAAATACTGGAACACGTGAGGCAATACTGACCTTACTACTTATCTTAGAAGAAAGATTAAGGAAAGGCAAACCTACGTTTCTACCATTTGTAGACTTCGAGAAAGCTTTTGACAATGTTGACTGGAATACTCTCTTTCAAATTCTAAAGGTGGCAGGGGTAAAATACAGGGAGCGAAAGGCTATTTACAATTTGTATAGAAACCAGATGGCAGTTATAAGAGTCGAGGGACATGAAAGGGAAGCAGTGGTTGGGAAGGGAGTAAGACGGGGTTTTAGCCTCTCCCCGATGTTATTCAATCTGTATATTGAGCAAGCAGTAAAGGAAACAAAAGAAAAATTCGGAGTAGGTATTAAAATCCATGGAGAAGAAATAAAAACTTTGAGGTTCGCCGATGACATAGTAATTCTGTCAGAGACAGCAAAGGACTTGGAAGAGCAGTTGAATGGAATGGACAGTGTCTTGAAAGGAGGATATAAGATGAACATCAACAAAAGCAAAACGAGGATAATGAAATGTAGTCGAATTAAGTCGGGTGATGCTGAGGGAATTAGATTAGGAAATGAGACACTTAAAGTAGTAAAGGAGTTTTGCTATTTGGGGAGCAAAGTAAGTGATGATGGTCGAAATAGAGAGGATATAAAATGTAGACTGACAATGGCAAGGAAAGCGTTTCTGAAGAAGAGAAATTTGTTAACATCGAGTATTGATTTAAGTGTCAGGAAGTCGTTTCTGAAAGTATTTGTATGGAGTGTAGCCATGTATGGAAGTGAAACATGGACGATAAATAGTTTGGACAAGAAGAAAATAGAAGCTTTCGAAATGTGGTGCTACAGAAGAATGCTGAAGATTAGGTGGGCAGATCACATAACTAAAGAGGGGGTACTGAATAGAATTGGGGAGAAGAGAAGTTTGTGGCACAACTTGACAAGAAGAAGGGACCGGTTGGTAGGACATGTTCCGAGGCATCAAGGAATCACAAATTTAGCATTTGAGGCAGCGCGGAGGGTAAAAATTGTAGAGGGAGACCAAGAGATGAATACACAAAGCAGATTCAGAAGGATCTAGGTTGCACTAGATACTGGGAGATGAAGAAGCTTGCACAGGATAGAGTAGCATGGAGAGCTGCATCAAACCAGTCTCAGGACTGAAGACCACAACAACAACAACAACATGATAGGACCTTGAATTCAAAGGAATTTCGTCGTGGGGATAAGGTTCTGTTGTTTGATGAGTGTGTAAGACGAGGAAAATTACGTCAGTTAGATACACAATGGTGGGGTCAGTACATGATGGTACAAACAGTAGGTCCTAATGTTGTAATCTGTCTGAAACGAAAAAAATATCTTCAGTTTCAAGCCAACAGGCTGGAGGCGTTTTTCTAGTTGGAGTCGTGTAATGTGAGTAGAGCAGAATGCAGAAGTGCAGAACATACGTGCCACTTTAACATAGGAGAAATAGAAAAGGCTCTGCGTTCGACTGGGCAGTTGGGCAGTTAGCCTCGCATGAATCTCGTATAAAGAAATGAGGAATCCTAAACTTCGTGGGCGAGGTCAGTAAGTTTCTGTTCGGAACCCTAGAAGAAGATGACGCCACTTACTTCAAGGCGAAGGTACATGTCTCAGAAGGATAACAGAAACAGCTTTCGAAGGGGCAAGTGACAATAGATAAGGCAACACTGGCTAGTTTTAACCAAACGATATGCTTCAAAGCGATAGATGAAGAAATTGTGACGTATGAACTGAAGCAAGTACGCCACCACATAGTTAAATTTGAGAACAACACTGACAAACAGTTATAACGACCCGTAATTTTCATTACCGTAACGAACAGCTGCTACAACGAACGGGCATTTTCAATGAGCTACAACGGAAATACGATATTTCAGTATTAGCGATTGTCAAAGCTCAGAAAGATATTCTGGAGCTGCACCTGATCACTCTGATTCAGATCGTAAAGTATGCATGGGGGCTTAATTAAATATGATTGAAAATATTTTTAGTTTTTCGTAGCTGTATGTCCGATTACGCTGTTTCGTAAACGGTTGGCCCTGACTAGTATTATTAAGCTATCTGACTGCAAAGAACAACAACAAGAATGAAATGAAATTTTTCGTTAACACAATTAATTAATTAAGTCCCCAGCAACTATAAAACCTACAAAACCCAAGCACAAATGTAATTGTTCTGTGTGTGGGAGTGTGACTCAACGCACATCTGGCACGGTTCTTCTTCAACAAGACAAGAATTTTTAAATACCAATTATACTGACGCGATAAAAGAAAATTAGAAATACCATAATTGCTCAAGGAAAGTAGAATTACACTCTAATACAAGAACACACGCCAGATGCTTTGTTGACTGAACCTGTAATGACGTATTATTTAGAACACTAAAATAAAAACAAACTGAGTTGATTACCTCATTTATATTGATGAAAATCATTCTAATCCTTACATTATATCTCAACCAGAGCTCTCCAATATCACATCTCAGCAAGCACTGCCTAATAACACATCTCAACAAACACTCTCTGCTACAACATCTCAGCACTGACTTCTACGAGTTCTTAACAGGCACTGACTTCTACGAGCTCTCGACAAGCACCGTGGAGGCGGCTTAATAATACTCTTTGGCGCAATCTCTGGCGCAGTGGCTCAGTGTAGCCACCTTTCAAGTATCTACAACTAATAAAGGATGACATCAAAGACCACCGGTTCCCTGTCGACCTTACGGCAGACAGATGATACCAGTTAATCAGAATCGTTGACCTGGATGTTTTTATTGCTGGAAACATCTGAAGTTATGTTTAAATGTACCGCTAGTAGATAAGGACGTGTATAGCCTCTACCAAATAGTACCGTTACCTTCAGAAGTGGACGGAACGAGACATTCATTTACGTATATTGTCCCAGAGAAGGAGCTACTGCTAACTGACGACGCGAAACGGCAATATGCGAAGTAAAACAACTAGCCTCAGAAAATGCAAACAGGTATTTTTACTTTTTTTTCACGTATGATCTTAAGAAGTGTGAGCCTTAGCTGCTGCAACCAGTGTGAGAATTTCCAAAGGACTGCGTGCAGAAGCTAACAGTGTTAAACGAAAGTCGTCCCACAGATATCATGCTCCGAGGCACAGAGAAGTTAAAATTTTTAGGTAAATGTCGTGGGTGTACGGCTCAGATGGTGATACAGTCTGAGCATATAATACGAACAAATGTCCCCAGTAGTGATATTGTGCCGAACTTAAGCATAGAAATAGAATGCTGCATAGTGAGTAATTAGCCGAAGGATATAAATGAACTTCAGCTGCAACTGCCGATACAACTTACAGCTAGGCAGCAAGATGACCTATCAGCTGCAGGATGGATACTAGGAAAATAGTGACTTCAGCAACTTCTCGTTGAGTCATTTCTCTTTCTGGGGTTTCATCGGCTTTGGTGCAGTAATTATAGTAATACAACGTTCTTTATGCAGATACTGTAAATGTTGCCGAGACTGTTGTAGCTTTGTGTGTAAAAGAATGGGGAACCATTCTTGTAGAAAGATATGTTTTAAAAACACCATCGTAAATCAGCTCCCAGAGGGGGAAATAGTCCGGTACCGTCCTACGAGAAGCACATCTAGAGAGAGTGGAGGTCTCTAGTGTCTGTTAGAAGTGAAGTTAGAAGTGGTGTTTATCCAAGTGCTAAGACAAAAACAGACAAACTCTGAAGAATAATAACACTGGTAGAAAGTGTAAAAAAATAGTGTGAAGCGTTTTCTCTTTCACGTACTGGAAATGCAATTATGTTATGAAATGTACATCAGTGTATCAAGTGTAATCCTTTGTCAGTTTGATTGTAAAGTAGTATATACACTCATCCTACCAGGAAAGAGAATTGGTACGATGATACGAAATATCTCATACTGTAAAATGAAATGTATCTTATTGCACGCGTTAGGATATGTAACAGTGATATTAAGTGTGAAATGTAAAAACGTAAATATATCTCTTACAGAAAAAGAATGATTCATATTTTTATGCCGTGGACAGCTGGAAAGCAATCATGTGTGTCTTTTGAACATTAATTGAAAAGCAAATGTGAATGTTTCGCGATTAATGGAATAAAATTTGTGGTCGCAGAGGATAGCGCCTACAAATTTTTCCCTAAATAGGCGGGGGGAAGTGTCGCATATTTAAAAAATGTAACGTCTGAAAGGCGACAGAACAGCAGCCAGACCGAGTAAGTTTACTAGAAAGTACTCAGAGTAAAAAGTATACACTACAGGAAGGGCGTTGTTCTGGGCGTTGGCGGGAAGTGTTACGTAGACTGACGAGGTGTCAAGTGAGTTCGTGTGTCGAGCCGAGAGGTGCGGCAGTGTGTTAGCGACGACCCTGTTTGGTTATACACATGGCGATGTCTGGAAACGTCAATGTGGCCTGCCACACGGAGGTGGCGTAGCCTGTGGGGGAGTTTGGTACAGGCAGCGGCGCAGGAAGGACGTCTGTGTAGGTCAGATCCGGGGCCTGGACTTGTAGTATTCTGTCTGGCTGGGCTCACGCCCGTACTTGAGCCGCGTATCTCCCTCCATGGGGTTTTGCAGTCAATAGTAGCTTACTTTCATTCGAGTTATTATCCAGTTCTCGCTCAGACGAACAATTAAAGTTTGTAGTTATGCAAGCCTTGCCTTTGTTCCATTATTTCTCGACCATAACTCTTTCAAACTTGCAGTTAATTATCTCCATGTTAGCTGCACGGACGGACCTTCTCCAGTCTCCAATGTCACTGAGCGTCTAGACCGCTCACAGGACGCTACACCACCAAAGCAGCAGGTTTTTCTGCCATTGTCCATAACATCAGTTCCTCCACAACAGCCAGCCATTAAAGTGTTTGGAGGCAGATTCAATCAATTTGTAGCTGGACGCTAAGAAGAGTAAAGTTAGTTCCCATAACAATAGCGAAAATGGGAGATGACCAGTCTCTTTACACGAAATAATTTAGTTGCAAATATACGGAAGGAGGCTGCATCTGCAAAGAAAAACCCCAACTCCAATACTCTGCCATTTACAAACATTATTGTGGCGATGCAGCGTAAGCCTGGACGACTAGGAATAAGTTGCTGTCAGCGATTTACGACAAGGAAATCTTAAATGACCTCATCATCGCTGAGAAGGAGGAAGAAACTGATGATTAGTTTGACTTGCCTTATGGACCAAATATGTCAAGGCGTTAACTTTCCCCTGTGCGATTCTGTGTTTTGTAACATGTTCCTTCATTCGAAGGAATTTTAATTTTTTCAGTGCGCATGTAAGTTGTAAGAAATGAGATTGTATTACTTATAATACGAAATTCACATAAAATATGTATTTTATAAGACATAAAATTATCTTTAATTTGAGACAGCGAAGGGAGGTCCTTTCTTGCGGTTGTTTAACATTGGTAGTTGGGAGCATGTACCATAGAAACTGCTGTTTTTGGTAGTTTTATGCCGCACTAACAGAAAAGAAAATCCCAGTGAGGGCAGTGTGGAAGGGTAGGCGAGCGTGATGTTAAGTGTTTATTACCTTTTAAAGAAAAACTTGGACAAATATAATGCCAAACGCTAACCCAAGCCTTTCTTGTAGTTTTTCCATTTTTCTATAATTTGAGAATTCTGACTTACCTTTGCAGCTATGTATGTTGGTAAGTATGTTGAAACGTCCCCTTAGAAAAATTATACATGAATGTGCTTAAACTGACAGGCAATATTTTTAGCGCAACGCAATCTGACTTTCAAAAATCCCTACAAAAGAATGGCCCTGACTAACATTAACCTATACGTTTCACAAATCACTTACCTCACAAAAATCTTCGTTACTCGAACTACTGCAATACAGCGAGCGCCACTACTGCCAGCTAAATAAAAGATTCGAACTACTGAAGGCACTAACTACTGATAGGCACAGTTAGCAAATGAAAAATTTTAATAGAGAACAAAGAATGTATTTACCTTATTACTCGTAATATATATAGCAGTTCATGACATCCATTCTTACAAATATACTGTTTCTGATGGACACACCTCCAGATTATCCATTCTCAAAAATCCGCCATCTCACTTCCCCACATCCACCACTGCTGGCGGCTCGCCTCCAATTGCGCAACGCTACGCGCTGTTAACATCCAGCTGCCCAACACTACGATGGCAGACAACAATGCAAACTAGCCACAGACTGCACACAGCACAGCCAGTGATTTTCATACAGAGCGCTACGTGGCGTTACCAATAAGAAAACACAAACAGCCTACTTACATAGCCCCCATGCTCCCCACAAAGAATTTTACGAATTGTTTTGGGCACTGACCAACACATATTTGTTAAAAATTTATTCACAATTACAGTAACAAAGAAATCAAATGCACATACCTATTGATACAATGTTGGTCAAAAGATAAAATTTTCTCACAGTCCATAAAGACAGTCCTGATCGTTCATCACAGTAAAATAGCAGTGTTTTTCTCAAAGTCTGAGCAGTAAAAGAAAATGCACACAGAAGTAGTGGATTTCCATGCAGTCTTAAAGAAGTAATGTTGTCCTTCAAACGGAAAGACAGTGCTGACTCTCGACATGCAGACAGGTAATGGGCCACAACAGAGCAAACCCACCGCAGAGTCAGTCGAAGTTTGGAAGAATATTGGTAGGTAGGTCATCACAGAGTAGACCCACTGTAGTCCTGGTAGAGATTATGGTATTGGTGGGCCACCAGAGGTGCAGACCCACTGCATTCCTTGTAGAAATAATGGTACTGGTGGGCCACCAGAGATGCAGACCCACTGTAGTCCTTGTAGAGACGGCCAGCAGCCATCTGTTGCGACTGTGCAGGTGCACAATCACCATCGAAGAGTCTTGCGGACAGTAGGTGGTGGTGGTGGTGGTTAGTGTTTAACGTCCCGTCGACAACGAGGTCACTAGAGATGGAGCGCAAGCTCGGGTTAGGGAAGGATTGGGAAGGAAATCGGCCGTGCCCTTTCAAAGGAACCATCCCGGAATTAGCCTGAAACGATTTAGGGAAATCACGGAAAACCTAAATCAGGTTGGCTGGAGACGAGATTGAACCGTCGTCCTCCCGAATGTGAATCCAGTGTGCGAACTACTGCGCCACCTCGCTCGGTTTGCGGACAATATAGCAGGTCCATAAACCACCACTTGTGCACTCACAAAGTTTTTCGAATTGTCCTTAGAACCAGCAATGCTGTTAACCAGTCCCTTGCTGCATTACTAACACACGTCCAAACACTAACAGTCCCCTTTTTTTCAGTCGTGTGAAGTTAGCACCCCTTTTTCGAGAAATATACATTTTTTTCAGAGTTCTTGATAGATATGGCATAGTTCTAGAGTTCTTTGTACAAAATTTCAATAGTTCTCAGAATTTAGCGAAGAAAACAACAATATTCGAAAAAATTTTCGTATTGAAAACGTTCTTTGGCAATTTCCGCAAAATGTAAATAAGTACAAGAGTTCTGAGCACAGTTCTGAACAGAGCTTTAAGAGTTCTTTCGAAAATCCCAGTAACGTTTTTTTGTGCAGCTAATAGTTTACGAGATAATTGCATTTTAATGAGAAAATCTTTTCACTTACTGTGAAGTTGGCACCCTTTTTTTCAGAAATATGTATTTTTTTCAGAGTTCTTGATAGATATGGCATAGTTCTAGAGTTCTTTGTACAAAATTTCAATAGTTCTGCAGAATTTAGCGACGAAAACAACAATACTCGAAAAAATTTTCGTATCGAAAACAATCTTTGGCAATTTCCGCAAAATGTAAATAAGTACAAGAGTTCAGAACACAGTTCTGAACAGAGCTCCAAGAGTTCTTTCGAAAATCCCAGTAACATTTTTTTGTGCAGCTAATAGTTTACGAGATAATTGCAATTTAAGGAGAAAATCTTTTCACTTACTGTGAAGTTGGCACCCTTTTTTTCAGAAATGTATACTTTTTTCAGATTTCTTGATAGATATGCCTTAGTTCTAGAGTTCTTTGTACAAAATTTCAATAGTTCTGCTAAATTTAGTGACGTAAACAATACTCGAAAAAATTTTCGTATCGAAAACATTCTTCGTCTATTTTCGCAAATTGTAAATAAGTACAACAGTTCCGAGCACAGTTCTGAACAGAACTCCAAGAGTTCTATCGAAAACCCAATTAACATTTTTTTGTGCAGCTAATAGTTTACGAAATAATTGCAATTTAAGGTGAAAATCTTTTCAGTTACTGTGAAGTTGGCACCCTTTTCTTCAGAAATGTATATTTCTTTCACAGTTCTTGACAGGTATGCCATAGTTCTAGAGTTCTTTGTACAAAATTTCAATAGTTCTGCAGAATTTAGGGAAGAAAACAACAATACTCGAAAAAAATTTTCTATCGAAATCATTTTTTGTCAATTTTCGCAAAAATTAAACTGGTACAACAGTTCTGAGGACAGTTCTGAACAGAACCCCAAGAGCTCTATCGAAAATCCTAATAACATTTTTCTATGGCGATAATAGTTTGTGATAAATTGATTTAATGTGGGACACACTTTCTCTACAGAAAATATAAATATATTCGTACAACAGTTCTGATGACAGTTCTGGACACCACGTGAAGAGTTCCTAGCAGAATTTTTTAGTGCAGGTAATAGTTTAAGAGGTAATCGCAACTTAATTAAGAACCCCATAAGAGCTCCTACTGTGTGAAGCTGGCACCCTTTTTTTCAGAAATATATATTTTTTTCAGAGTTCTTGATAGATAAGTCATAGTTATAGAGTTCTCGGTACAAAATTTCAATAGTTATGCAGAATTTAGCGAAGAAAACAACATTGTATAACAAAGCTGATTCAGGAACCCTTTCCTTTTGATACAATTCTTCCTGTTGCCACAACAAATCACTTGTGCTAAGATTCCAACTGTACTGATCATTACAAAAATACAACCATTGACCAGCGGCGTACATTTCTTGCAGCGTTGTACAAAGCATTCGGCTTATCCGCTGTGAAAATACCACACTTAACGCTATTTTAAAATTTACGGTGGATGGCTTCCGTTTATCTACAATGTCAGCATCTATCGAATTATCTTCATGCAAACGTGATGCCTGGATCACTCACTTCCCCTTTTAGGTACGGAGGAAACTAGAGTTCAGTCTTGTGGAAGTCAAAAAAGGAAATGTGGGCAGCCCTACTTTTACTGATAGCAAAGTCTAGAGAAATCTCCACACTTGTTTTTCTTCATCATGCCAACAGAAGAAAAACTCTCCCTTCATAGCTCTATTATCATTCCAGTTGTCCGTTTTCACATTTCGACCTGACTGATATATAGGTTTACACAGTCACAGAACAACATCAAATTGTTTATTGCTCAGTTGGTAAATCCTTCTGGTTGCAACACAGCGTATATTTCCAAATTTTACAGGTAAAATACTTAAGAATCCACACTTAAGAATCCATACTCGTTTGTTTTGATTGATACATATTGGCGAAAACTGTACCTTCCACAGAATACTTCCAGCTTCTTGCCTACTGTAACATATTCTCCGAGGTTTAAGATTTGTGGTAGTTGCGTACAAACACAGTAAATATTTCCCGAATAGCTGTTAGCTTGTCTAATTGTCTCCTTTCATCACGAATAGCGCCACTGTAAAATCTAAGGCTCTCCAGAATAAATTTGAAACGTTTTATGTTCGTTTGCGAGGTGAAATTTTTCAATGCCATCACCATCAGTTCCACACAGATCTTCCAGGCTTTATCTGTTACTTTTGTTAACAACAATTAAAAACAAGAGACTGATGAAGGCTTTCAATTCAATATCATCTATTGATTTTACCCCTCTCTCACGCTGAAATGAGGCTTTGATGCTCTCTAAATTCTGATTGGAATACAAAACTACAATAGACAAAAATCGTTATCTATGAGGTAATTACAGCATCACAAATGCAGCTTTGGCTGCACCTATTGGTACAGGTAAATTTCGAATAATATTATGCTCTTCGAACAATATGCTTCGAATTTCTTCAACATTATCTAGTACTTCCCACTTAAAATAATAAAATTCCTATAAAATAACGCAACCAGGCGCAGTGTATTAATCTGATATTTGACGTTCAGACAGCGGACACTGACTATTAAACAGTTCAAACAGAATTTAAGTGCAGTTTACATTCTGGATTAGCTTTGTACTACTTACTACGTTGATAAACAAGTAAACTAATCGCTGAAATGACATACGAAAGGGCACAGTGGATAAAAACGAGCAATCGGCTCATATCTCATCAAGAGAGCATTAGCGTCGATACTGAATCATACATACAACAATGAAAGGCACACATGAAGTGTATATTTTTAGAATCAGGAAGAACCAGATGAATTTTATCACGTAAAACAGTAATTGTTTTGAACTCTCATGACATCCAGGACCCACTAACAGCTAAAAATATGCCCAGGACCCTCATGGATGAAAGTTATATTGCAACATCACCAGCCACTAGGATACATAAAAACATGTGCTGTGTGTAACGAATAAATTTGAAATTGATGTCGTTAATATTGTTGCAAACATTTGTTCTAGTTAGAAAGGAAGTGTGGAAGTTTGATGAGTTACACTACAGCGAGAGTTAAAAGTCTTTACGTTGTATAGAAATGTAAGTATATTTACTGAATATATCGTACAAACGAACTAAGTAGTATGTTTAAATCCTAATTCAATACATGACTGATAGAGGTGTTATAATGTTGAGGGGATACAGTATTAAAGTTAATAAGAAGTTCGAAATTTGTAAATAAGAACCTCGTTTATTTGGTCCTCAATAATCCGGATTTCCGGTTTATCCGGATTCATATTTTGTGTCCCTTGGTATTTTTCTCTTTTTTTTCTTATAACACGAAGATGTGTAGTCGGTGAGGTACACAGACTGCTTATCACCAGGCCGGTAATTTAGTCTAGTACTGAGTGATAAGGAACTTGGAGTGTGTGAATGACATTGTTTCTCAAGTATTGTACATTAATATAACGGTGTATTGATGCCCATCAAGTAAGTTGCATAGTAACCACGCCAACAGCACTCCACCACAGCTCATTGTACCTCTGGTGCGATTCTCGACAGGTGTGACACCATCTGGTTAGTGGCGCGTGTGAATGTATCTGCTCTCTCAGCCATCTGTTTGTTTTGCACTGACGAGCCTTCTCTCCTTGAATCATCTAAGCGTGCACATCCCACGCTTCCACCTACAGCTACTACAGTCAGTCTTAAGAAGGTGTACTGGCATTTGTATAGTGCTGAACATTTAGACTTTTTGTATTTAGTAGAATATACATCCGGTTTTCGATTTTCGGTTTTCCAAAATAAAAGTGAGAATTTACGATCGTACTCATAGCTGTACTTCCAGCAGTACTTCATCTCCTGCGTTCCCAATTTCGTAGAAGTTGTCCTACGAAAATTGCAGAAGAAGCACTCCTGGACGAAAGGATATTGTGACGATATTCTTTGGTCACAGCCTGGGGTTAGAGACCCGGTCCGGCACACAGTTTTTATCTGCCAGTAAGTTTCACATCGGCGCACACCCACTGCAGAGTGAACACACAATCTATTTCATAATCTACTGGCACCATAAAAATGTTATGAGGGTTTTTAAAAGAACTCTTTCGGTGCTATCCAGAACTGGCAGCAAAAGGGTTGTGCCAATTTATTATAATGTAGACCAAGTGGGTCTCTCGAAAATGCTATTATCTCATTAACTGTTATCCCCACAAAAAATGTTATTACAGTTGTCGGTAGAACTCATAGGGTCGTATTAAGAAATGCCGTCAGATCTTTTGTACGAATTTATTACTTTTACCTGACAAAAGTGAGTCCCACATTAATTATCTCATATAATGTCATCGTCACAAATAATGTTATTATAGTTTTTGGTAGAACTCTGTAGGTGATATTCAGAACTGTCATCAGAACTATTCTACGGATTTTGCTATATTAGATAAAGTGAGTATCAGATTAAAACAATTATTGTATAAACTATTATCGCCACAAAAATGTTCTTATCATTTTCATTGCAACTCTTCCGGTGCTATCCAGAACTGCCAACAGAACTGTTATACAAATTTATTTTTTCCAAACTGACAAATAATTTTTTACCATACCAAAATTTTGCCGTGTTATTGTTTTCTTCCCGAAATTCTGTAGAACTATTCGTGTTTTGAGCAGGGAAATCTAGAACTATTGCATATATATCAAGAACTGTGAAAAAAATTTATATTTATCGTAAAAGGGGTTCAAACTTCACGGGAAATGCTCATAAGCATTCCTTAATAATGGCAGTTACTACGTAAACAATTACCTGCACAGAATATGTTACTAGTTTTTTCGATAGAACTCTTACAACGCTATCCAGAGCTGGCATGAGAGCATACGAACAGACATAATTTTTTTTTTTTTGAGTAAGAGTGCCCCACAATAAATCAATTACCATACAAACTATTACAACCACAAAAATGTTATTATGATTATAGATAGAAGTCTTGACGTGTTAACCAGAACTGTTCATCAAAACTGTTGAACGAATTTACTTTTTCTGTGGAGAAAGTGGGTCTAACATCAAAACAGTT
Source organism: Schistocerca americana (assembly GCF_021461395.2). Taxonomy (NCBI): domain Eukaryota; kingdom Metazoa; phylum Arthropoda; class Insecta; order Orthoptera; family Acrididae; genus Schistocerca; species Schistocerca americana. The sequence goes on from NC_060123.1 coordinate 232,507,336, forward strand.
ACCGTAGAAACTATCATCGCCACAAAAAGATGTTATTAGGATTTTCGATAGAGCTCTGGGTGTTCTGTTCAGAACTGTTGTACGAATTTACTTTTTGCGAAAATTGACAAAGTATGTATTCGATACGAAAAATTTTTCGAGTTTTGTTGTTTTTTTCGCTAAATTATGCAGGACTATTCAAATTTTGTACAAATAACTCTAGAACTATGCCATATCTATCAAGAACTCTGAAAATAATATACATTTGTGAAAAAAATGGTGCCAACTTCACAGTAAGCGAAAAGATTTTCTCCTTAAATTGCAATTATCTCGTAAACTATTAGCTGCACAAAAAAATGTTACTTGGGTTTTCGATAGAACTCTTGGAGTTCTGTTCAGAACTGTGCTCAGAACTGTTGTACTTATTTACAATTTGCGAAAATTGACGAAGAATGTTTTCGATACGAAAATTTTTTCGAATATTGTTTTCGTCGCTAAATTCTACAGAACTATTGAAATTTTGTACAAAGAACTCTAGAACTATGGCATATCTATCAAGAAATCTGCAAAAAGTATACATTTCTGAAAAAAAGGGTGCCAGCTTCACAGTAGGAGCTCTTATGGAATTCTTAATTAAGTTGCAATTACCTCTTAAACTATTACCTGCACAAAAAAATTTCACTAGGATTTTCGATAGAACTCTTCACGTGGTGTCCAGAACTGTCATCAGAACTGTTGTACGAATATATTTATATTTTCCGTAACGAAAGTGTGTCCCATATTAAATCAATTTATCTCATACCATTATCGCCATAGAAAAATGTTGTTGGGATTTTCGATAGAGCTCTTGAGGTTCTGTTCAGAACTGTCCTCAGAACTGTTGTACAAGCTTAATTTTTACGAAAATTGACAAAAAATGTTTTCGATACGAAAATTTTTTCGAATTTTGTTGTTTTCTTCGCTAAATTCTGCAGAACTATTGAAATTTTGTACAAAGAACTCTAGAACTTTTCCATATCTATCAAGAACTCTGAAAAAAATATATATTTCTAAAAAAAAGGGTGCCAACTTCACAGTAAGTGAAGAGATTTTCTCATTAAAATGCAATTATCTCGTAAACTATTAGCTGCACAAAAAAATGTTACTGGGATTTTCGAAAGAACTCTTGGAGCTCTATTCAGAACTGTGCTCAGAACTCTTGTACTTATTTACATTTTGCGGAAATTGCCAAGGAACGTTTTCGATACGAAAATTTTTTCGAATATTGTTGTTTTCTTCGCTAAATTCTGCAGAACTATTGAAATTTTGTACAAAGAACTCTAGAACTATGCCATATCTATCAAGAACTCTGAAAAAAAATGTATATTTCTCGAGAAAGGGGTGCTAACTTCACACGACTCTTTTTTTCACATACTGTGCATATACTATGACCAACAGAAATGTGTACAGTGAAATGTAGCTTAGAAGTTACTTAATTTGATGAACTGGTGTCAATTACAATTTTATAACATAAGAATACAATAACAAAGATACAAAATACATCATTAAAGAACATAACAGTACAGATAACATTTGTAGTACAGGCTTTACAAAAGAATAGAAATAAACATATACATCAGTGTTACAGAATTATGAAATAAGTAAATATATAAAATAATGAGAATAATTTTCGAAACATTAATTTCACACATGAGCATTGAAACAGAACAGAATTAATAATGTCTAAACATCTTTACAAAGTAAATAACATAGTATTTGAAAAATTCTACAACATAAATCTTATTAGCTAAACACTTAAAGACAGGAAAAAGACAAATACACAAGGGTACATAAACACATAGCGGAATTATACAAAAGGAAAGACAGGGTTCGTTTTCAGTGTGACATTTGGTACCGCAGTCCAACCCAAAACTTCATTCTGTAGATCTTTCATCTTGTTTCAACATTTGTTTCCACCAAAAAAAAAAAAAAAAAAAAAATCCTATCCAAGTATGCTTTCTGTATTTATATGTTCACATATTTCTTACCTTATTGTTTATTTTCCATTATCTTACCTAATCATTTATTTCCAAGAAAGTCCTACCTATACCTCCTTTCTGTACTTTTTTCGTATAAATTCTCAATGAATTTCTTCCAATTCATCGCAACTCATTCTCTTATATAGTCTACCCCCTCTTAAGCTAACTTAAATCTACTGAGCTCAGATGCTAAACTAAGGGACGAGGCAATGCAGCAGCACAAAACAATTAACACAAACAGCAATGACAAAAAAATGCAAATTGGTAGAGCAAGCACCAAAAATGTAACAACTTATATCTAAACATGACAAAGCTCAAGCAGAGAAAATATTACACTAAAGACAACAATGCAGCAAAGGGAAATGTCTATTCACATCTCAATATCTATGTCATTAAAGTGGTGTGCCACAACAAGTTATTCTACCAAAAAAAATTACCAAGTAGTTGAAAAGAAAATTATGTATGCAGTAACTGTTATTAATACGTTCTTATTGTTCTGTCCTTTCCAAGTGCTCCTTTTTTGAAGAACGTGGATCATAAAATTATTATTTAATAGCTCTGTTGACAGAAAGTGTTCACATTAGCAAATGCATTTAATTTTATTTTATAAAACCAATGCTGCAACACAGCTGGAAACCAGATATCAAATGAAATAAGCAACTATCTAAAGCGAAGCATAAAAATATCATTCAATAGGCATGTGACATTTCATAAGATAGTAGAAATTCTCTCAACTCTCGTAGAAAGACGCTGGTCATAATCAGGTGTGCTGATGTAAGTATATTTCCAAGTAATGAGCGTGTCGTATTTGTGATGCTTTCTACAAAGGAATGTCAATAGCGAGGATAATGGCCTCTTTTTTTCTGCACCTAATGGCTTTCTTTTGTCTGACGACTATCGCTCAGCTGGGCGCCCAAAACGCATTACGTCAAGGTCACTTATATTTCTTACCAAAATATTTACAACAGCAGTTTCTGCTACAGTGGCAGTCTCATATAAAAAATTTCACAGGTTGAGAATTTGAGTTATGAATGTGTAGAAACAAAATCCTATAAATATTAACAGTGTCCAAAAAATTTCCGCCGCCATTGTGATACATTCACGCATATACACACATTTCATAACTCTTAAAGTACGATTCTCGGTTTCCAACATCCTTTTTCACAACCAGAGTCCCTAACCACTACTCATTCTTCCTTACTTTATTACACATATACAAATTCGTAGACACTTCTTCAATATTTCATCATAATAAATATGTAGCATAATCAAAGTCCGCATATAGCATCAGGTTTTTCATCATAAACATACCTCAACAGTATGATACACATCGTCATCGTAAAAATAACATCATAACACCTCAGTCAAATCTCAAAAACGCTGCAGCTTTCTGCAATAATGTCAAAACCTAAAAAAAATTCTCTTCTCATTTCAATAGTGTCATCTACCTCAAACATACTTTAAAAATCATGATCTCATACCAAATACGTCATTCATAGCTCTCGTAGTATCACAATGGTTCTGAAAAAATATGAACAGTTCACAAAGTACAGACAATATATAATTTCGTAAGTGTGAAGTTATCCAACTGTGTAATTGCGTAAACATCTGTCACTGACGTAGTAAACAAAAAAAAATTTTCTCTCTCTCAGTTAAATGATCGAATAGCTGTGTAATTTACATGTTAGAGAAATATGGTACTGATGTGTAAAGTTGTATGAGCAAATACCATATTAGCTAGGGTTCCTTGTGCTTGCCAAACACATGGTACACAAAGTAAGCGTTTACCCCCCTGAGGATTAATGTAATTATACCCTCAGGTGTTACATATTACAGCAACTGAATGAAATGTATCAGAAAACTTTCTTTGTAATTCAAAAATCTTTAAAAATAAATGGTTTAAGTACAAAATTAATCACTCAAATGCATGTCCTGTAGCGCTAAATGTGCGTTTTGCTGTAAGATAATTCTGTGGAAGCGTCGTAGTTATCGTCCTCTGTAAGCAACGTTCTGCTGAAGTCAATGTACTCACGTCATCATAAACAAAAGTGAAATGCTTTGCATATAGATATCTTAGTTATTACGCTTATTGCCGTGATGAAGAAAGTACTGTGCTGTAACGTATTGTTGTATTATGGAAAAGGCAGTCTCATTGTAGCTATACCACAAAAGTTACTACTAAAACATGTTTTACTTTGCAGAATAATACAGAAAAACTGTGCAGATATAAAACAGATACAGCGCAAAAGCAATATTATAAACTGTGTCACACATTAGTAGCGTCGTGATATAATCGTGTAGCTGTCAAAGAAACCTAATGTTAAGTCACCTTTAATCTCACAGAATGTATTTTGAAGTAAATCAAGATGTTGCACTAAAATCTCATTAGCAGTGCCAGTATACGTTCTAAGTATGTAAGCCTTATAGTCCTTACGGAATCGTGCAGCTAACAAGCAAGAATGTGCAAATAACAACACTGTGTCGTCTGTTCACTATAACAAAGCATTCGTAATTTCTGTTTAAACAAGTTTTCTTGGTTCTTGAGTGTATATTTAACTTCAAACATTGTTGCGTGTTAACTGATTCTAAGTCTGACAAAGCATACTACTAACGTGAAGTGAAAAGTTTTATGGCAAAGACAAACTTAAAAAGCAGATTATCTCTCAAGAAACGGTTTTACAAGTGAAATGTTGTACAGTCCTTTACTCTTCCTAGTGCTCAAAGTTAACTTGAACGCAATAATCATGCGGTATACGTCGGTAAAGAATACTGGAATTTTTCTCAAGGTTAGTGTCCATGTTATTTTTCTCTGAGCCAGCACGCGCACGAGGGTGCCTGCAGTGCGAGTCATTGTCTGTCTCTTTGTTGGCCCTCGTCGTTATTAGGATTTAGGAGACTTAATTTCTACAAATTCACCTTGCCGAGAGGGCCCTGCCCTGTTTGAATCTCGCCAGTTCTGATGAAATTCAGGTCTGTCGTTATGATTATATCGTCTGTCGTCATGTCGGTTATTTCTGTAATTAATTTCTTGTCGGTCACATGGTGGAGAATTTCTCCCTGAATCGTAACTACACGCTGGACTGTTGCGTCTGAAGTTATTCTGTCTCCCTTGATAATAATTGTTTTGCTTTCCATTTTGTCTGTTTCTAAGATTGTCTCTGCCACATTCATTACTATGCAAATGCGATCTTTCTCTGTAATTATTACTACTCTGCCAACGGTTGTCATACGGGTGGTGTCTGTTTTGGTCACGATTTGCGTTGTAAGAATAGTCTTGTCGTGTCCAATTATTATTTCTGTCATTGCGGAATTGTGACGGATGTGACCTGTAATTGTTGTGCTCCTGTTTTCGCGTTTGGCGATTGTCAGTGTCAATTTCCAATTCTTGTAACAGTCCCTGAAAAGCTTCAACGTCCTGCCAAAATAATATGTCGTAAATGTTCAGGTAATTTGATTAAGCAAATGCGGATGAGTTCTGAGGGGCTGTATGGGTTTGACAGGTACTGATTCTTGTGCAACATGTCTTCAAAATATTTCACAAGACTGGAAAATTCAGATTGTTTCACTCGGTCTTGTGTAGCTTGAGACCAATATGCTGAGAGGAAGGCATGATAAAATTCACCTTCACTGTGGCAATCGTGAATGACCGATCGCATTCTTACAGCTGGTTCGTTCTCTAAATAGCCACACATAAATTCAAATCTGTGCTCTAATGACCAGTTGGGAGGAAAACAATGATAGAATTGATGAAGCCACGCTTGTGGATGAATGTCGTTGCCGGAATTCTTAAATCTTTTGAATTTATGTGTAGTAATAAACAGCTTATAGTCAAAAACATCATGTCGGCGAGTCGCACATCGCTCATTGTTGCTTCGTTTCGGCGGTTCCATCTCACAATTCAATGCGCTTTGCCAATTTCTTTCATAATTTCCGAAGTGTCCTGTGTTATTATTTTGTGGTTATTCCGTATTTCAATGTCCCTCTTCCCGTACTGGAGCGTCAGTGTCCTCTGAAATACGTAATTCTTGTATTACCAGTATCAGCTTATCTTGTACTTCCCGGATTTCTCTCTGGTGTTGCGTATTAATGTGATTCTGATTTTGTTTGGATTTCCTAATTTGTTCGCACTCTTATGTGTCATGAAAGATTACTGGTTTTGTGTCATTCGGATTATCATCTACCTTCGTAGATAAATTATTTAGCTGATCCGAAAGTTCAACTACTTTCTCTGATAATCAACTAATTTCCACCATCTGTCTTTCTGAACCAATTTTCAGAGTATCTATTGTGTCATTTAAGTTTTCCTGAGTTTTTGCAAGTTGCATAACCGAATCAGTAGATGCAACTGAGTCAATTTTAGCTTGCAAGGTCTCATGATTTTCATGAAAAATAGTTTGCAGTTCTTTTATGGCTGCTTCGTGATTCTGTAATGCATTTTCATGCCGCGAAAAAATAGGTTGAAAATGCTCATAAGTTTGTGTTTTTACGTCATTACAGACTTTTTGACATTTCTATTCGATTTTAAGTTACTCAACAGTTAAACCTTCACGTGTTTGTTCAAGAGTTTGTTCCAATGAGTCTAACGTTTGGAGCTGTTGCTGTGTTTGTCTCTGATTTTGTTCCATCGTTTCTAAGTTTTGAAGATTTTGTTCCATTGTGTCTAACTTTTGAAGATTTTGTTCCATTGTGTCTAACTTTTGAAGCTTTTGTCCCATTTGTTGTATTAATTGTAATAACAATGCACTGGTGTCTGAACCATGTTCCTCAGAGCTTTTCGGCAGCGAATTTGCACCGGCAACATTCACATTTTGACAAGCAGAAAATGTGTCTTGACTCATTTGAGAAAGCGGTGAGGACCCAAAACCTGAGTCTACAGTATTTGCAATATTGTGTTCTGTCATTTCGGATTCCTGAGGCGAGCTGTTGCCGGCCGATCGATCGATAATGTTTCCCTGTTCACTACTTGTTTCGCTGTCTACACCATTATTTGCCGCCCGCTCCATTTCCCTAAGCACTATTACCAAATCACTACTTTGAATGTCTGTTCATTCATTACACAGTGGTGCTGTTAAGCTACGCTCGTCGTCACTATTATTTCTCGGTTTACTTTGGAGCCTAGTGTTACGTTTTTCACACGCCAATATTCTCACAATATTTCACATGATAACACAGAAAAGCACAATTTGTAGAGCAAAAATAAGAGAACACATTAACATAGCACTGAAAATAATATCTAGTTAATTGCAAGCGCAGCTGCGATATACTTGGTCCATATCTACATGCATGCCACAACTGTTTTACTGTACAACAATGAAAGACTGCAACTACAAAGGATATTCTCTCTACAATTTGCGCTAGCAATAAACAAAAGCTACACTAATTACCCGAACAACAAGGAAAAAATCAGAAGATTTCAGTGAGGTATCCTCGGCTAAGGGTCGACATATGAAACGTCCCCTCAGAAAATTTAATGAATTCCTGTGCTGATAAACCTCTTACATTATTAGATTTTCAAACAGCTGAGCAAAACTGAACGTACTCAGACATTTCGCTCTTTACCTATTCTGATCAACACTAAACTGACACACAATATTTTTTAGCGCAACGCAATCTGACTTTCAAAAATCCCTACAAAAGAATGGCCCTGACTAACATTAACCTATACGTTTCACAAATCACTTACCTCACAAAAATCTTCGTTACTCGAACTACTGCAATACAGCGAGCTCCACTACTGCCAGCTAAATAAAAGATTCAAACTACTGAAGGCACTAACTACTGATAGGCACAGTTAGCAAATGAAAGATTTTAATAGAGTACAAACAATGTATTTACCTTAATAGTCATAATATATATAGCAGTTCATGACATCCATTCTTACAAATGTACTGTTTCTGATGGACACACCTCCAGATTATCCATTCTCAAAAATCCGCCATCCCACTTCTCCACATCCACCACCACTGCTGGCGGCTCGCCTCCAATTGCGCAACGCTACGCGCTGTTAACATCCAGCTGCCCAACACTACAATGGCAGGCAATAATGCAAACGAGCCACAGACTGCACACAGCACAGCCAGTGATATTAATACAGAGCGCTACGTGGCGTTACCAATAAGAAAACCTAAACAGCCTACGTACAATGTAAAGTAAAAATACACAGGTGTGTAAAAGTTAAGGAAGTTAAGGTCCAAAGCAACTTTTGCATGATGTGTCACTAACTAGTAACACAGCTCCATGGGTTTTAGACCATATGTAGAATGAACTGCTACAGTATAGAACAAAAGGTAACTGAAAGAAATACACTGAGGGATGGACAGAAATGACACTTCTCTTCGTAGACAGTAATTACAACGACGTCACCGCGACTGATGATGGTTCCCTGCACAGTACAAGCCATGGCACATGGTTCTCAGTTGGATGTGTCCGCACGGACTGCGATGCATTTTCTGGAATGTACTCTCATGCTATTTACAGGGTTGGTAAGGAGTTCTTGGTGCAGGGCATTTTGCTCCTCCACCAGCGGGGTTGACAACTGCTGGATGGTCATTGGTGCATGTGGACCTCCTGAAATACGTCTCCCCGTTGCATCGCACATGTGATCGTTGGGGTCAAAGTCCGGCAAACGGGCCGGCCAGTCCATTCACCGAATATCTACCCTCTTGTTCTAACAGCCCCTACACTGCGCATTCTCGTCCTTAAAAATGAAGTCAGGGCCGAATGCACCTCTGTAAATACGCACAGGGGGAAGGAGTTCAGTGTCACTGTAATGTTGACTGGTGAGTGAACTGTGTTCAGATACACTACTGGCCATTAAAATTGCTACACCAAGAAGAAATGCGGATGATGAACGGGTATTCATTGGACTAATATATTATACTAGAACTGACATGTGATTACATTTTCATGCAATCTGGCTGCATAGATCCTGAGAAATCAGTACCCAGAAAAACCACCTCTGACCGTAATAACGGCCTTGATGCGCCTGGGCATTGAGTCAAACAGAGCTTGAATGTCGTGTACAGGTACAGCTGTCCATGCAGCTTCAACACGATACCACAGTTCATCAGGAGTAGTGACTGGCGTATTCTGACGACCCAGTTGGTCGGCCACCATTGACCAGACATTTTAAATTGGTGAGAGATCTGGAGAATATGCTGGCCAGGGCCGCTGTCGAACATTTTCTGTACCCAGAAATGCCCGTACAGGACCTGCAACATGCCGTCCTGCATTATTCTGCTGAAATGTAAGGTTATGCAGGGATCGAATGAAAGGTAGGGCCACGGGTCTTAAGACATCTGAAATGTAACATCCACTGTTCAAAGTGCCGTCAATGCGAACAAGAGGTAGCCGAGACATGTAACCAATGGCACCCCATACTTTCACGCCGGGTGATACGCCAGTATGGCGATGAAGAATACACGCTTCCAATGTGCGTTCACCGCGATGTCGCCAAACGCGGATGCGACCATCATGATGCTGTAAATAGAACCTGGATTCATCCGAAAAAATGACGTTTTGCCATTCGTGCACCCTGGTTCGTTCTTGAGTACATCATCGTAGGCGCTCCTGTCTGTGATGCACCGTCAAGGGTAATCGCAGCCATGGTCTCCGAGCTGATAGTCCATGCTGCTGCAAACGTCATCGAACTGTTCGTGCAGATGGTTGTTGCCTTGCAAACGTCCCCATCTGTTGACTCAGGGATCCAGACGTGGCTGCACGATCCGTTACAGCAATGCGGATAAGATGCCTGTCATCTCGACTGCTAGTGATACGAGGCCGTTGGGATCCAGCACGGCGTTCCGTATTACCATCCTGAACCCACCGATTCCATATTCTGCTAACAGTCATTGGATCTCGACCAACGCGAGCAGCAATGTCGCGATAGAGTAAACCGCAATCGCGATAGGCTACAATCCGACCTTTATCAAAGTCGGAAACGTGATGGTACGCGTTTCTCCTCCTTACACGAGGCATCATAACAACGTTTCACCAGGCAACGCCGGTCAACCGCTGTTTGTGAATGAGAAATAGGTTGGAAACTTTCCTCATGTCAGCACATTGTAGGTGTCGCCACCGGCGCCAACCTTGTGTGAATGCTCTGACAAGCTAATCATTTGCATATCACAGCATCTTCTTCCTGTCGGTTAAATTTAGCATCTGTAGCACGTCATCTTCGTGGTGTAGCAATTTTAATGGCCAGTATTGTATGTAATTCAATAATGGCCATTAATGTATTTTGAGGTCAGCAAGCCTAAGCAACACGCTCTGCAGGGTATAGAGTGTCAAACCACTTACACAAAAATGGTTCAAATGGCTCTGAGCACTATGGGACTTAACATCTATGGTCATCAGTCCCCTAGAACTTAGAACTACTTAAACCTAACGAACCTGAGGACATCACACAACACCCAGACATCACGATGCAGAGAAAATCCCTGACCCCGCGGGGTATCGAACCCGGGATCCCGGGCGCGGGAAGCGACAACGCTACCGCACGACCAAACCACTTAGACCTCACGAATTAGATCTATATTGTGTATTTCATACACATGTATAGTGAGTGGCTGTATGAGATATTTTACGGTTTGATGTTCCAGTTTTATCTCTTGTTACATCCCCCTTTCATTATTCCATTGTGCAAACCGGAAATTCTTTCCAGTACGAAACTTGAAGAGAAAGTCAGTCAGACTCCGTTTATTAACGTAATGGTCTCCTTTTACACAAATGGGTAATGTTTCTGGGCATTACAAAGAGCATCACCGTTCATTATGAACTCACAGGTTAAAGTAAAGACGAGTGGAAAGCTTTCAACGTAAAGTACGAAATGAAGACGTAGTAGATAACATAATGAGTAAAGAAGTACCTGGAAGATCCTTACAATGAGAAGAGACACATTAGAGTTACATCTGGTACGGCATCCAGGTATAGTAATCTCGGCAATGGAAAGAGCAAGAGAGGGCGAAAGTAATAGGGACAGATAAATATTAGAAAATAGGAAACACATTACGGACGATGTCGCTTGTAGCAGGGACGTAGAGATGAGGAGGTTAACAAGAGATAGAAGAAGCTGGCGGACAGCCTACAACCAGTCGAATGAGATGACGAAAGAAAAGGTCCCAATGATTAACCTTGAGAACAATGCTGTGCTGCTGTTAGTTTGCATAAGCTGCTCTACAAAATTTCCTTCTTCCAGCTGGTGGTAGTTTGTGCAATCTAGCCTCAGTAGCGCGCTACATACTTATAGGCACAGATGTATAGATAATCCTCTTTAAAGATTAAAACTGTGCGCCAGGCGACCACTCGGATCCGTGCCTTTACCGCTAACGCTTTAAAGTCTCACAGCCTTGCTCTGGCAGTGCCGCCTTTTACAGAAATGAAATGAATCGCAACGGTCCCCGTACTAAAGGCTCGGATGCCTAATGTTTTATTGAAAACGTGAAATCTGTAGCAATTCACATTCACCATTTACAACTGTGAGCTTTGTGACGACTCTGAAAGGGTCAGTTAGTGAAGGTGAGTCAGAATGGCCTGTTCAGGACGTCGAAATGTTTAGGGTTGAATGGCGGAGTAGCTGGTCGTCAAAACAGACTGAGAAATTTCTGGAAAGGGTTTCATAAAAGAATTTCAAAATGCACTTATTATTGTTTCTCGCGAAACAAGGATGGAAAACTAGGTTTTAGCGCTAAGATCTGCTTATTTATCGCCGAACATTTATCTTCTAGGCGAATCAGTGTTTCGTTGAAGATATCGTTGAATTCGATGATCAATCACTTCAGGGTGAGCTTGTCGGACACGATGCAGTATGTCATCACTCATACTCTCTTTGAAGCATTGCCATAGCTGTTTTGGATTCGATGGGTTACATATTGTTAAACTTGCGGTAAAAAAGTCTCTCATTTGTTCAGCCGAGGTTGTGATCCAGGCTTCTTGTATTGTCAATTTCCAGTCGTTGTCGTTTTCCACTAGTCCTAAGCATTGGCATGCTTTTCTGTATATCTGGCATAGATAACCGTCAACAGCCTTGAGGTATGTGGAACTTGTCGGTCTCCGTATATCGTGTAGCAACATCTGGAAATAGAAATATTCGGCGTTGTTCGGATGTATGGTGTATACTCGGTCCAGTGCTCCAGATTTCATGATTCCTGGATGATCTTCTACTGAAATTCCTTGTTTTCGTCCGAGAAGGATGTTTCTTTTTGAGTTCCAAGTATAATAAGTACTGACGCGATAAGCAGAAATGTTTTCGTGGATGGATCCGTATCACACAGTTCGTAAAGAGCTGTTGATGTTGTGTTCTGACGTGTTTCGCTGGCAATTTTTCTGCCGCTGATTTTTGTGAAGTAAACTCTCTGTCTATTCTCCAAATGTACTGCTGGATATTGTACAGTTAGTTCGCATTCGTGTGTAGGAAAACAGAAAATCCGTCTTGCCGCCTCGTCACTGTTGATGTATCTTCCCACTTGATGTATGAGTGTCTCGTCGTTTCTGTTTTATTGTTCGCTCGCCTTGGCTGTCTGAAATACTGCCATGTCACTGCCTTTGTTCACATAATTACATATTTGATGTATTTCACTGAATCGTAGTATTCTGTTTATGTGTGCTTGGAACATTTTGGAAAGCAGTGTGAAGCCACCATTTTCGGGTGATCGTCTTCTGTGCTTGAGGTAGCCATCACCTCCGGTTTGTGTGTCGTCCAAGCACGGTTTTGGGTACTTCTATGCACATTTTCCATCACTCATAAATGGCGAATTGGGTTTTAATGGTCCGCGTTGTCCGTGAATCATGTTTTTCACATTTATGTCGTACAGTTCCAGATCTTCTTGTGGGTTTGGAAATACAGCTTCTATGCTTTTGTCGATGAATCCCGTCCTGTGGCCATTTCAGAATTTTTGAGTGAGGCAGTTCTCGTTTTTACCATTCGATGGTGTACATCCAGCATCTAACGGTTCCAAAATTGTGATTTTTTGTGATGACTTCAATAAATGTCATTTATTTTTGTCGGAGTACTCGGACTATTATGTCGTGGGGGCTTGTCAATATCTTAATTGTTCTTTGACTTCTGTCCACGACGAGTTGCTTGTTAACGTTACGAACAGGTCAGGTGACCCATATTTTCTAATGTAGGTCATGGTATCTTGAGTGTATTCATATATGTGCCTCGGACTTCCTATGAATCTTGAGGCCAAGATTACCATTATTCCAACGTTGTCAATGTTTCCATCAATTATGACTGCGACTCGATGGACGTATTCTGCCGTGCGCAGTTTCTTCTGACTCAGTCTTATGTAAAGCATCCGTTCAGCTTCTATTTTTACGTAATATCTACCAGGAATTGTTGGAATAAATGGCGAGTCTTGAGTATGTGACTGTACGTTTCATTGTCTCTGATCATTAAGCATAAGCAAAGAAAATCCTGGATGTGCTGTTTTTGTTTGATTCTACGCCTATTTCAAGTTGAATTTGTTTCACATTAAAATTATATCAGTCTCAGCAGTGCAGAAATATTAATAAATATTGGAGGGCATCATATGAACGATGTGTCTCTGCAATGAGTGTAGTCCTTCTCTTTTCATTGTACACTTGACAGCAAAAAAAAGTGGGTCACTACCAAATACAACCAACATAAATTAGGTGTGTTGCTTGTCCTCTAAACACCAAAACCCCGTGGGGTATAGTCGTTTGACTACATACACTGGGTACCGTAAGAGACTACTAGAGGCCAAAGATCTTTATGGCAGTCAGTCTAAGCGTCAACTAATACCATCATACAAAACGTATTAGAAAACACGTTCTTAACGATCAGACACCCCTTAACACTCATAAACTAACCTTATCTACAACAAGTGACATTCCAAAAGTTCTGAGAAAACAGATTATTTTACATATATCGTAAAGTAATCCTAAGTCAAAACGTAATACTTGCGACAATACATGGAGTTACAAAGCTGTACGGCAATCGGGAAAAACGTTTTTCGCTCTCGAAAAGGTTTTCCATCCACGTGCTGAACGTCCCTCAACGGCGAGTGGCTCTGCAAAATGGATATTTGACGAAATAGTAAAAAAAGGCAATTAATGGCAACAAGCACTCTACAGAAATCTCAACATTAACAGCGAATCACCAGTAATATCATTGTTCTCGTAAGGCATCAACAACTACGTGTACACAAATTTGAACTTTAAATGACATGACCAACGTCGTCGTTCTGGACCTGGATTCAATCCCAGCACCTATAGCCATTGCTAACTAAGCCAAGCTTTGTTTGTGCCTTATTGAGACCCGATCACAAGGCATAAAGAGACGTGAAGCATAGACGTTTGTACCAGTATCATTTATCAATTCAGATCCTGACAGTAAATGACGAAAATGTTTGTGCTGAACTGGGAATCCTGTCATAAGAATTACCTTCCTGGGAACTACCTCCAACGACGTTTTATATGGTGTCATTCACAAGGAACAAGGCATGCTCATGTTTAAAATTGAAATGCCATCATGTAAAGCTTGTGACAGGGATGCGAACCCAGCACCTAATCGGACTGTTAACGAAGTACGTAGAATCAGGAGTTAAATATCAAATGTTTTTACCAATAGTGGGATGTTGGAACCTTAAATGACGATAGAATAGTTTTTGCCTGACTGGGATTCGAGCCCAGCATCTAGCGCCGTTGTTTTATAGCCAGGAACAGACGATAAATAGCTATTGGTGGTTCACCAGTGGCGATATGTGAGCATGTTTAGCCAAACATCAGGCGACGAAAAGTTCTGTGCTGAATGGAATTCAAACCCCGCACACGTACTCATGAAGACACTTTAACTATCAGTTTCTTTTCCAGTAATAGCTAGGAGTGGCATGTTTGTACTTTCAATCATGTGATGGAAAATACGCTGCTGGCTAGAAGTTGAATCCACAACATATCGTCGCTGGTGATCACAACGAACACAACGTCAAATCCAAATCCGTGTTCGCCACAAGGATGGAGAGGAATGTTTGAACTTGGAAAGATGTAAGGAAACGTTTGATCTTGTAATGCTGTGATAAAAAGCTCATCATGCGGCTGTGAGTTGAAACGAACACGTTACCCTGACAACGCACGAAGAGACGTTGAAAACGCAACTATTTTTCGCTAGTAGTTCGGAGTGCACATGCTAGGGCTTGAAATGAAATAATGAATACTTTGTGCTGATCAGGATTCGAAACAAGATAGGTACCTTTCGAGGAGGCCTAGAAGAGTTTGGAATCTTGGAGAAAACAGTGAAATCGAATTCGAATCCCAGTCCAGCACCACAATTTTCAACGTCTCAGTTTCAAATAAAGTAAGAGCCTTGTGAACTTACATGGTCATTGGTTCATTAAATGAAATACGTTTTCTAATTTACGACGGCTTGCTGGTGACAGAGTCTCTGCCTTCCGGGGTTTCTCCATCTATCACAGCTCAAACGAATGCCGCTCTGCCCCAGTCGGCAGGAAAGGGATGTTATCTTTACTGCGGATAGTGAACTACGGAGCTTACTGACGTTCTACGCTTGGCGTTACTAGTGGTGAAGAAGAATTACGTTTGTGTGTTAAAAATCTACGCCTGGCCTGAGATTTGAACCTACACATTTCACAAATGAGTACAAGATTAATCCACCAGAGCACAGAACCCCCTGCCAAGCACATAATTATTCATTTAGATATGGATGCAGATGTCAAGAGACGGGTAACAGGAAGGAGGGCGGGATATGCTTGCAAAGTATTGCTTACTTAGATGTGTGCCACAATTCGTTTTATCTTAGGACCGAGAGATAATGAAGGACTGTTTTCAGAACGAAGAAGGGGTTATAGAGAAGGGGAGATCAAAGAATACGGTTTCAGAGGTGTTGAGAGGAATGATGGAGAGTAAAGACAGCAGCAATTAAAAGAGAAAATGTAGCGTCAATGGAAACCGCTAGATTTGTTTATGAAGTTTTGGGGGAATGGAATAGAAGGGCACTTGTGGCGATAGTGTCAGAGAGAGAGAGGGTGTGAGAGAGAATAGAGGAGATATTAACAACGAGTAAACATAATATGAAATCGTTTGCGTATTGCGTGCAGGACGGAGGGTGTATTCATGGATGGAGGGGAAGAGAGAGGATTTATTTGAAATAACAAAAACTACTGTGACAGAGTCCATCTACGCTGATTAGTTTGTAAGTATCTAGACAGGGAATAAATGAAACCAAAACAGAATATTTAACCAACTCTATAGTCAAAAGAAACCCACTTGATTAAAAATGCAACTCAAAGGAAAACTACCCCATATTTTTTCTGTTGCCACGCAATCTTCCACTAGCTCCAAATGAGGAAAAATGACGAAAAAGAAGACATAACAAAACATTTTAAGGACTCTAATATTTTATCCAGAATCCTTCTTTACTTTGTACTTCTATCATGCGTCTTGGCATAGAATGTATAAGGCGTCAAACATAACAGCCTGAAGAAGCAACTTCCTCCCAGGCTTCCAGGACGCAGTCCCAAAGAGTGTCCGCAGTAGTTGGTTGGTTTCGTGGCCAGTTCTCTGTTAATGTTCTGGCGACCTTAGCCCACACGTTTTCCATAGGGTTCATATCAGGCGCCCGTGGGGCCTGTCCATGACGTTGAGGCCAATCATGGACAGCCGCTGCTGAACAAATGCAGACTTGTGAATGGGAGAATGGTCCTCTTGCACTGTGACGTCCCCTTCTACGTACAGCATTCGCACTGACGGAAGCATCACATTTTCCAGTATGTGGGCATACTGCACGCTGTCCAGAGTTCCTTCTATCCTGTGAAGAATTCCCGCTCACCTCGCAGAAATCCAACCTCAGCAGGTAACAGATAGCCGGCCACTTCTTCTCGTCGTGGTTACGTATTCGCGTCGATGGCGGGTCCCTTGCGGCCTGTAAACGATTCGTGGACCATCATTGCTGGTGGAAAACACCTTCTCATCAGTGAAAATCACGTTGTGCAACGACGCCCTCGGGTGGAGCTCCGCAAATCCTAGCCGGTATAAAACGTTGTCTTCGCTGAGCTCTTGTTTCACGGCGGATCGTCGTGCATGCAGTCCAGCGTCCCTCAGCCTTTGGCGAATCGTGAAGTCGGGGAAGTTGGTCTCCCGCCGCAACTGCTTCGCGTTCAGAAAGGGATTTTCTCTTGTCCTAGACACTAGGTCCCTGTCTTCCTGCTGTGAGCTCACTCTCTTCCTGCCTGAGCCAGGAGCCCTCTTGGTGGTGCCTGTTTCAAGGCAGATCCTCCACCATCTCGTTGCAGTGGTATGTGGTACGCCATACAGTCTGCCAGCTTCTCTGTTGGAACGTCCTCCTTCTTCAATGAGAGCGACGACTCTATCTCGAATAGACCTCTCCCAGTGAGCCATTACGGCAGACAGCCTGATGTGTAGTTCTACTTGCCTTTTTATACTGATGCCACGAGAGGAGGTAAACATATTTACGTCAAACGGAGCGGCAGAGGCAGAGGCATGCGGCGCAGCCGTGCTGGCTCGTGCCGGGCTCTTGGCCCACCAACGCGACCGCCAGCTCGCTCACTTCCGTGTAGCCTCGGCCAGCCTGGCTGGCCCGTAGCTCGCGAGCTGCGGCTAGTACGACCCGGACCGCTAGGCCACTATCACCCCTTGAAGGATCAAAAGCTACACCTAACCTACCCAAGTCTGTAGTATAAACTAACGAAGCTACAGCTATTATGCTATAACATGTGCAGGTACATCTACAGTTGACGATTCATTCAAATATTTGACGAAAAATACGTTCAAAAATAAATTAATTTTGAACATAGTTACCACAAAATATTTCACCTAGCTTAGCAATAGCATGACACAGAAAACTATTCTTTCTTGTAAGCGCTCTGCATTAGATGTAGCCATAAGAAAACGTGTACTCAACCACGACAACTAAGCGGAATGTAAAAGTAAACAGGTTTGGTGGCAGATTCTCCAAATAATAGTATATACGTAGTATATAATACACGTTTTGTGCACTTATAACATATACTCAGTGTCTCTGAAACAATACGTGCTGCACGACGGAAAGTACATTCTGTTGAGGCACTTCATTTACATCTCAATGATACACTACTACTAGAGAACATCTCTCTTTACGGCAGTCAATCCACTTGTAAATGAACACCATGATATCAGAGATATGAAGCAACGTGTTACTAGGGATGAGAAAGGCCTTAAGGTTTGAAACTACACATGTACTCCTAGCTACTACTGAATAAGAATTGGATTATTAACGTGTCTTCATAACCATATGTGCGGCGTTCGACTCTCAGTCAGCATAGACGTTTTCGTCGCCTTATTTCTGGTTAAACGTGCTCACATCTCGCTAATGGTGGACCAACATTGGACATTTCTCGTCTGTTCCTGGTTGGACAACGACGGCGGTAGGCGCCGGGTGCGAATCCCGGGCATGCAATACAACATCAGTCGTCATTTAAGGTTCCAACCCCACTACTGGTGACAAACTATGATATCTACATTCTGATTTTACGTACTTATTCAACAATCAGATTAGGTGCTGGGTTCGCATCCTTGTCACCAGCTTTACATGATGGCATTTCAATTTTAAACACGTGCATCCTTTGTTCCTTGACAATGCAACAATATACAATGTCTTTCGAGATTAATTCCCAAGAAGGTAATTGTCATGTTAGGGATCCTTGTTTCGGACAAATATTATCGTCATTTACGTTGAAGTTGAGAATTGATAATTGATACTGGTGCAAACGTCAATATATGACATCTCTTTCTGCCTAGTGATCGAGTCTCGATAAGACACAAAGGTTTGCTTGGTTAACAATGGTTTTACGTTCTGGGTTTGCATCATTAGATTAGATTAGATTAGATTTACTTTCATTCCAATTGATCCGTAGTGAGGAGGTCCTCCAGGATGTGGAACATGTCAGAAAAACAACAAACGAAGACGTTGGTCATGTCATTTAAGAAAATGGTTCAAATGGCTCTGAACACTATGGGACTTAACATCTGAGGTCATCAGTGCCCTAGAACTTAGAACTACTTAAACCTAACTACCTAAGGACATCACACACATCCATGCCCGAGGCAGGATTCGAACCTGCGACCGTAGCGGTCGCGCGGTTCCAGACTGAAGCACCTAGAACCGCTCCGTTACTCCGGCCGGCCATGTCATTTAATGTACGACTTTGTGTACAAGTAACTGCTGATGAGTAAGGCGAGCAATGATATTACTGGTGATTCACTGTTAATGTTGGGATTTCCGTTGAGTGCTTGCCGCCGTTAATCACATTTTCTTTTAACTTCTTAATATTACATAAGTTGATGCGAAATCGCTCCCTGTGGAACGTTGAAAGACTTTCAGCATCTGTTGGATAAACCTTTTAGACAGCAAAGAACTTGTTTTCAATTGCCATACAACTTTATAAGTCCATATATTGTCTCAAATATTTAATTATGCCTAGGGATTACTGAACGATTTATGTGACAAAATTAGTTGTCCCATAACATTTGAAATCTCACTTATTGTAATTAAATTTAGTTTACACATGTTAAGGACTTCTACTTAATGGTAAAACCAACAGGAAGCACCCAAGAAAGAAACTACAGAGAGGCACTCAAGAAAAAGACCACCTAGGCAGCCCCTTTACTCTGAAAGAATTAGAAGATTCCATCTCCATAATGAAAATTAATAAAGCCGCTGGCCTAGATGATCTACGCCCAGAACAAATAAAAATGTTCGGATCTGTTACCAGACGGTGGTTACTAGATATGATGAACATATGTGTTCTTGAAATGAAAATCCCCAAGACTTGGCGGAAGGCAAATATAGTAGCTATACCAAAACCTGGAGAAAACCCCACAGACCCTAAAAATCTCCCTGCTCTGTCAGCTCTATAAAGTCTTAGAAAGATTGATCCTTAACCGCATCTCAGAACATGTAGACAAGAATATAATTAAAGAGCAAGCAGGATTCCGCCCAGGAAGGTCATGCTGTGGACAAATCCTCAACCTTACACAGTACATAGGAGATGGATACGAGCGGAAACAAATTACAGGTGCAGCCTTTATCGACCTTACAGCAGCCTACGACACCATAAACCACAGTAAGTTAATATCAAAAATATATAACACCACAAAAGACTACCGACTGGCGCAATTCATCCAGTGCCTGTTGCAGAATAGACGGTATTTTGTCACGCTGCAGTCGAAGAAGAGCCGATGGCGGACCCAGAAAAACGGCCTACCTCAAGGTAGCGTCCTCGCCCCATTGCTGTATAATATTTATACCAATGACCAACCGATCAGCATGGACGCTCGCTCCTTCATCTATGCAGACGATACAGTCGTTGCCACCCAGGGAAAAACCTTTGAAGAGGTAGAAAGTAAATTAACTTTAGCGATTGAAAAGCTGGGTGACTATTATGGTAATAACCACCTCAAGCCAAACCCAGCAAAAACCCAGGTCTGTGCTTTTCACCTACGTAATAAGGAAGCAAGGAGGAAACTCAACATATGCGGGAAGGGACAACATCTATCTCACTGCGACACACCAAAATATCTTGGGATTAAACTTGACCGTGCTCTCACCTACCAGGAACACTGTTTGGCCACAAAGATGAAAGTGAGTGGCAGGAACAACATCATCCGCAAGCTAACAAATAGCAGATGGGGAGCGCAACCTACAGTTCTCCGCACGTCAGCTTCAGCTTTATGTTTCTCCACTGCGGAGTACTCGGCACCCGTTTGGCAAAATTCCACCCACGCTGAACAAGTAAATATAGCATTGAATGAGACTGGACGCATCGTGACAGGATGCCTCCGCCCAACTCCCACAAAGCAGCTGTACCACCTCATGGGCATAGCCCCGCCAGACATCAGAAGAAGGTCTGCCGCAGAAATCGAGAAACATAAACAGGAGACAGATCCCAGACATCCAATGTTCGGATACAATCTTCAACCTCGCCGACTTAAATCAAGGATGAGTTTCCTACGAACAACTGAAGCAACTCTTTTATCGCCTAGAGCACGACGAGAAGAGCTGTGGTACAATGTGGACCCAGGAAGACCAGGGACTAGCCCCAGGGAAGAACCCACAGCTGGCTCTGAACTCCCATATACGACCTGGAAAGCCCTGAATAGACTACGAACAGGCGTATCAAGATGCAGAGCAAACTAGGAAAAATGGGGCTACATCAGTGCAGACGAGCCCTGCGAGTGTGGAGAACAGCAACACACACAACACCTGAGACGGTTCTGCGACCGTGTGGGCTGCAGATTCCTCGACTTGCGCCATAGGGTGGTGGGGTTTCGGGTTCCGCTGGAT
This sequence comes from Schistocerca americana, assembly GCF_021461395.2. Classification (NCBI taxonomy): domain Eukaryota; kingdom Metazoa; phylum Arthropoda; class Insecta; order Orthoptera; family Acrididae; genus Schistocerca; species Schistocerca americana. The sequence continues at coordinate 232,528,651 of NC_060123.1, forward strand.
AGGTCAGGAGTCCACTACACGCAACAAGCGGCTACACGGGTAGCAGGGGTTGTGTGGCGTGGGCTGGGCGGTTTTTTAGGTTAGATGGCCTTGGGCAAGTACAGAAAGGGCAACAGCCTCAACGGGTGCGGGGCAAAGTCAGGACATGCGGGGACCGAGCAGCAATCGGTATCGTAATTGTCAACTGTCGAAGCTGCGTTGGTAAAGTACCGGAACTTCAAGCGCTGATAGAAGGCACCGAAGCTGAAATCGTTATAGGTACAGAAAGCTGGCTTAAGCCGGAGATAGATTCTGCCGAAATTTTTACAAAGGTACAGACGGTGTTTAGAAAGGATAGATTGCATGCAACCGGTGGTGGAGTGTTCATCGCTGTTAGTAGTAGTTTATCCTGTAGTGAAGTAGAAGTGGATAGTTCCTGTGAATTATTATGGGTGGAGGTTACACTAAACAACCGAACTAGGTTAATAATTGGCTCCTTTTACCGACCTCCCGACTCAGCAGCATTAGTGGCAGAACAACTGAGAGAAAATTTGGAATACATTTCACATAAATTTTCTCAGCATGTTATAGTCTTAGGTGGAGATTTCAATTTACCAGATATAGACTGGGACACTCAGATGTTTAGCACGGGTGGTAGGGACAGAGCATCGAGTGACATTATACTGAGTGCACTATCCGAAAATTACCTCGAGCAATTAAACAGAGAACCGACTCGTGGAGATAACATATTGGACCTACTGATAACAAACAGACCCGAACTTTTCGAATCTGTATGTACAGAACAGGGAATCAGTGATCATAAGGCCGTTGCAGCATCCCTGAATATGGAAGTTAATAGGAATATAAAAAAAGGGAGGAAGGTTTATCTGTTTAGCAAGAGTAATAGAAGGCAGATTTCAGACTACCTAACAGATCAAAACGAAAATTTCTGTTCCGACGCTGACAATGTTGAGTGTTTATGGAAAAAGTTCAAGGCAATCGTAAAATGCGTTTTAGACAGGTACGTGCCGAGTAAAACTGTGAGGGACGGGAAAAACCCACCGTGGTACAACAACAAAGTTAGGAAACTACTGCGAAAGCAAAGAGAGCTTCACTCCAAGTTTAAACGCAGCCAAAACCTCTCAGACAAACAGAAGCTAAACGATGTCAAAGTTAGCGTAAGGAGGGCTATGCGTGAAGCGTTCATTGAATTCGAAAGTAAAATTCTATGTACCGACTTGACAGAAAATCCTAGGAAGTTCTGGTCTTACGTTAAATCAGTAAGTGGCTCGAAACAGCATATCCAGACACTACGGGATGATGATGGCATTGAAACAGAGGATGACACGCGTAAAGCTGAAATACTAAACACCTTTTTCCAAAGCTGTTTCACAGAGGAAGACCGCACTGCAGTTCCTTCTCTAAATCCTCGCACAAACGAAAAAATGGCTGACATCGAAATAAGTGTCCAAGGAATAGAAAAGCAACTGGAATCACTCAATAGAGGAAAGTCCACTGGACCTGACGGGATACCAATTCGATTCTACACAGAGTACGCGAAAGAACTTGCCCCCCTTCTAACAGCCGTGTACCGCAAGTCTCTAGAGGAACGGAGGGTTCCAAATGATTGGAAAAGAGCACAGATAGTCCCAGTCTTCAAGAAGGGTCGTCGAGCAGATGCGCAAAACTATAGACCTATATCTCTTACGTCGATCTCTTGTAGAATTTTAGAACATGTTTTTTGCTCGCGTATCATGTCATTTCTGGAAACCCAGAATCTACTATGTAGGAATCAACATGGATTCCGGAAACAGCGATCGTGTGAGACCCAACTCGCCTTATTTGTTCATGAGACCCAGAAAATATTAGATACAGGCTCCCAGGTAGATGCTATTTTTCTTGACTTCCGGAAGGCGTTCGATACAGTTCCGCACTGTCGCCTGATAAGCAAAGTAAGAGCCTACGGAATATCAGACCAGCTGTGTGGCTGGATTGAGGAGTTTTTGGCAAACAGAACACAGCATGTTGTTATCAATGGAGAGACGTCTACAGACGTTAAAGTAACCTCTGGCGTGCCACAGGGGAGTGTTATGGGACCATTGCTTTTCACAATATATATAAATGACTTAGTAGATAGTGTCGGAAGTTCCATGCGGCTTTTCGCGGATGATGCTGTAGTATACAGAGAAGTTGCTGCATTAGAAAATTGTAGCGAAATACAGGAAGATCTGCAGCGGATAGGCACTTGGTGCAGGGAGTGGCAACTGACCCTTAACATAGGCAAATGTAATGTATTGCGAATACATAGAAAGAAGGATCCTTTATTGTATGATTATATGATAGCGGAACAAACACTGGTAGCAGTTACTTCTGTAAAATATCTGGGAGTATGCGTACGGAACGATTTGAAGTGGAATGATCATATAAAACTAATTGTTGGTAAGGCGGGTACCAGGTTGAGATTCATTGGGAGAGTGCTTAGAAAATGTAGTCCATCAACAAAGGAGGTGGCTTACAAAACACTCGTTCGACCTATACTTGAGTATTGCTCATCAGTGTGGGATCCGTACCAGGTCGGGTTGACGGAGGAGATAGAGAAGATCCAAAGAAGAGCGGCGCGTTTCGTCACTGGGTTATTTGGTAACCGTGATAGCGTTACGGAGATGTTTAATAAACTCAAGTGGCAGACTCTGCAAGAGAGGCGCTCTGCATCGCGGTGTAGCTTGCTCGCCAGGTTTCGAGAGGATGCGTTTCTGGATGAGGTATCGAATATATTGCTTCCCCCTACTTATACTTCCCGAGGAGATCACGAATGTAAAATTAGAGAGATTAGAGCGCGCACGGAGGCTTTCAGACAGTCGTTCTTCCCGCGAACCATACGCGACTGGAACAGGAAAGGGAGGTAATGACAGTGGCACGTAAGGTGCCCTCCGCCACACACCGTTGGGTGGCTTGCGGAGTATCAATGTAGATGTAGATGTAGATGTACTGGTCTGCAGGAAACTAAACCACCCGTGTTCGACTCAAGACCTATTTGAAGCAAATGACAAGGCTATTCAAGCTGCAGTGTATTGGGCTTCACGTGGGATATGAAAATCGCTCTGTTTCGCATCTTTAGCGCTTATCATTATATGTTACATACTTTTCTAAATTATTGTAGTTAATTTACCTTATAACCATGTATTATTGTATTATAACTGCTTCTCTTGCATTGTAATATAATTTTATTTTGTAATATGGTGATGTCTTCGATACGATAAATAAATAAAATAAAGGACTGTCTGATATCGTCTGTACTATCGTGGTGTTACTTTATATCTGGACGGACTGTCATAAAGACTGGTGTTCTCTAGTAGTCTCTAGCGGTACCCATTGTGTATCTTAACAACGACTGTACTGTGGAGGGTTGCAACGATGTGCAACACAGATAATGCTATGTTGATTCCATAAATTCAGATGCAGCCTACATGTTGGAATTCAGGCGTGGCCCAATTCTTTGCTGTGAAGTGCACATACTGGGTGACCGAAAAATTCAGTATAATTTTGATAACTTTATAAACCACGGAATAATGTAGATAGAGAGGTAAAAATTGACACACATGTTTGGAATGACATGGGGTTTTATTATAACAAAAAAAAAAAAACAACGCCCCATATTGTTAGACGCCTGAAAGATCTCGTTTGGTGATGATCATGTGCTGAGCCACCACTTTCGTCATGCTTGGCCTCCCAGGTCCCCAGACCTTAGTCTGTGCGATTATTGGCTTTCGGGTTACCTGAAACCGCAAGTGTATGGTGATCGACCGACATCTCTAGGGATGCTGAAAGACAATATCCGACGCCAAAGGCTCACCATAACTCTGTACATACTTTACAGTGCTGTTCACAGCATTATTCCTCGACTACAGCTATTGTTGAGGAATGATGGTTGACATATTTAGCATTTCCTGTAGAGAACATCATCTTTGCATTGCCTTACTTTGTTATTCTAACTATTGCTATTCTGATGAGATGAAGCGCCATCTGTCGGACATTTTTTGAACGTTTGTATTGTTTGGGTTCTAATAAAACCTCATGTCATTCCAAGCATGTGTTTAAATTTGTACCTCTCTATCTACATTACTCCGTGACTTATTCAGTTTTCAAATTTATACTGGCTTTTTGATCACCCAGTATGTGTCACGGCTTGTGTTTTCGCTGTCCATTATTACGAAGGCCACACTGTCTATCTGAGGTGCATTAAATCCACGGCCGTATACTCCGGGTGTTCTTTTGTCAGTTTGAATTATAACTTTATCTTCGTACATCCGTATTTAAATTGGAACTTGGAGGGATACCCGCTGGTATAAATTTTATTAATAATGAAACTCCTCCAGCCGTACATAAGATTTCATATTTATTTGGCCACTAGTTTCGACGTTGCGTCAATGCCATCTTCAGGTCCGTACACTTTGTTGGATATCAGTTGTGTGCGGCTCTCCATGCGGATGGCGAACAGTAACAAGTGTGACGTTTTTCCAACTGGTTACTGCCCGCCATCCAAGTGGAGCGCGTATTGGTCTCACCGATGACTTCTAGTATTTAGCCACACGCAGTTGATATGCATCAAAGTCTACGGGCCTGAAGAAGGCGTTGACGCAGCGTCGAAACTATTAGCCAAATAAATATGAAATCTTAAGTACAGCTGTCGGAGTTTGACTTTTAATAAAAATGATAACTTTATGTCATGAGAAATCATTCAGTCTCGTGCCCTTTCGAATACGTGAATCAGTTGACTGTATTCCTGTAACATCCTCTGTACATCTTGGACTACTACTTATCCCAATCCAATGATACAATGTTGATCAATTTCTATTTCTTCATTTCCAATGAAATATAGTTGCAGAAATGTATGGTCTTCGTTGGGTAGTGGTAGTAATGATCCAATATTGCGATAGATATGTCCTTGGAAGGAAAAAGCAATCAGTTTCATCTGTGTTAGTGTTGATCGTAGTGACACCTACAGAAGTCATTTGGAAGCAGTTGTAATTAGTATTTTTTTATTGGTTAGTTGTTAAAAATATTCTTTATTTATTCATTATTACTCTAAGGGAGCAGATTAAATGAAGGTCAATTTCACACCTTACATGAGAGTTTTTATACATTGTAACGGGAAGGTGAATGTCTTTCCTGACATACTTCGGCAGATTTGCCTATACAAATGGACAGTATGCAAAGGAAAGAGATGACACTCAGTCGACGGTATTGACACATCGAACCTACATAATGTGTGTTAACGAGCAAAAGGTGAAAATAACGGCTGAAGAGCACAGTGCGTTTAGAGGCAAGCGTGAGGGGTGCGTCATGGGCGCAATACAACAGAAAGCTTTTAAAGGTGTGCTGTGGAGAGAGTCAACGAATGGGCCAGGTGACTCAGCCAGGAGGGCAAGTGTTGGGTCACCGAGGTGGTATGGAAAGAAGCTTCAGAAAACTGTCTTGCGGAATTTCCTAATGGATACGAACACACCAGTGATGCTGTTGATCATGTGAAGAGCGCATGGTACGCTCATGATGGACGCATGTAACTTTAAGGCGTCTGGAATGGGCACAAAATGCCCAATTGGCGTAAACGAACTAGGAGGGAGCTTTCGACACAGTTTAATGGCAGGGCCTTTGCTATTGGCAGAGAGAGTTTCCACAAAATCAGAGGAAGGCTCCTATTCGTCAGAAAAAAAACGATCGCGTGGAGAATTAAAGGACCAAGGAGGGGGACAGTTCTGCTACGAGAACGACAAGACTGAAAATTTCGAGAGCTCTCCTCTGAACTGGCGTCAAGTGCATGAAGGTCATCATGATGCAGAGGAGATATTTGTGTGAACGCTGCGTTCACTGCAGCTAACATTCAACTAGGTGTATTAGCTGTAGCGTCGATGAGCTCCAACAGCGAAGAACGAACTAGCCACTTAGTTAATTGTTCTTCTGAGAACTGAGAGGACATTGTAATAAGAACTCTGCTCTAGCCATGTGCGTTCATATCGCCGTATTTCAAGAATAGAGATGAGTGCGTGTTTTCTCACCAAATGAGAAACATAGGAGAGTTTCTGTCGATAAAATAAGCAAAGGTTTTGATTAGCTTTTATATCAATTTCAGAGAACGAGAGCAGCCATGCAGACGACAGCTCATTACAGCTTACGTAAATACCTCGATCCGAGGCGTAAACTTGTTGTTTCACCAGTTTGCGTCCACTATGAACTCGAGGAACCTTGAGTTATCTTTTGCTCAGCTTGTCACAAAAACTAACCGTCGTCTGTAGACTTGATTGTCATCCAAAATAGTACCAGATATAGAACTGGAATCGGATGATTTGTCGTAATATTGGCCAACTTAGTAGTAAGAATAATTTTGTAAAGAAACTTCTAGTTAAAATTTGATATGGTGTGTTTAGAGTTATTTCGATTACTCAGGACGAGATGTGTTATCTCGACAACTGTCGTACCATTGTTACATTACAAACAATGTAAATTCGTGTATTTCTTTGATAAAAATTCAGCATTAAAACCAATTTATTTCCAGCTTAAACGTCGCTGTGCTCTGTCCCCACCCCAGTCATTTATTCAGTAGACGCTGACGCACTCAAAGAGTGTTTCTGCTAACAAAATGGTTCAAATGGCTCTGAGCACTATGGGACTCAACTTCTGAGGTCATTAGTCTCCTAGAACTTAGAACTAGTTAAACCTAACTAACCTAAGGACATCACACACATCCATGTCCGAGGCAGGATTCGAACCTGCAACCGTAGCAGTCGCGCGGTTCCGGGCTGAGCGCCTAGAACCGCTAGACCACTGCGGTCGGCTGCTGCTAACATCTGACGAAAGAAAAAAGGAGTGAAGTGTCAGATTATAAATAAATATTCTTTATGTGTGCTTTTATTTTAATTATTGGTTTAGTTATTCGTTTCAATTGGTTTAGATTAGTTTCCTATTTCATTTTATCTTCAAATCTGGAATACATAAAGATTTCGTTTTAAATACCACAGGAGAGCGAGAGATGTATTCCGCAACGGTGATCTTTCGGAAATTCCTCGTCGTTATCTGCTCCTCCTAAATCTATAAAACCTTAAATAGCCACGCAAATCGTTCGCCACAACCGTGTGTTATGTTGTTTGATGATTGTGGATGATAGGGCCAATAATTTACCAAGTTAGAATTTGTTAATTCAGAGAGAGATAATCTCTCAACGAATTCTGGCCGTGGAAAATGCAGGTTCGCACTATCGTTGGACACTTCACCTTCCAGCGATCTACGTTCCGTAATATCTGTACCGTGATAGTTATGGAGATATACACACCTTGAATACTTGATGTTAGTTATTGGATTTTATTTTTTGGGAAAAACTATTGGAATATTTACTGTATAGGCGTCTCACAACAATACTATCTCTCTCCTCCTCTCGCACGTCCGATCTCTCCATTCCCTTCACAAAGAGTCTATACAACAAAATCTTTGGTTTGGTGAGACACGGAGACGCGTTCGCAGCAGAGAACGTCTGATTCTCGCAGTCGGTATATGCCGTTCACGTCAATATTAATTCGTCGCACCAATCTTTGACTTTTGCAGTCATCATTCGATAGGGTGTATTGCTTTCAATTTCGATAGAAGTATTTGTATTTCGATTCTCTTTGTTCCCTGAACATGTAACTGAAGCTTCGTGCATGGGTGATTCGAGTGGTGGAAATGAATTTTTCCGTTCATGTAATAGAATTCTGGTGTTCCTCTACCATAGTTCTTCGCGTCGGCAAATTGGCAGATATTATCCATTTTTCCGCCTGCGACGTAATTGTGTTTGTTATATTCTTTCGTCGGGTCATACTGGAATACTTCATTTGTTAGGTTGTACTGTTTACTTGCCTACTCGCCTAACCTGCTCGTAGGGTGATATTTTCATAGTTGGCTTGAGTTCGCAGTCTTTTATGATAAGATTGCTTCGCAATTCTGGATTCTTCAGTCCGTTCATTTCTACTTCTCACAGTGCCCATTGTCGTTCATTGGGAACTAAAACATGCATGGCACACTTCGTCTATTTCGTATTAGACTTTATCACTTTGACTATTCGTATATCACTGTTTGTTTTTATTCACCCACTGCAATACCTTTTCCTTTCCTCCTTTCGTCACTGATAAGAAATTGACGTCCTAACCCTCGACGGGTCTTGTTTTATATACGCCTACCAATGGGGAGCCCCACCTGTGGCGAATTACAGAACATACCAAAAAGGCTTCGAATGGTCCACAATGTTCCACAACATTCGAGAGTGTTCTGGAATGTTCCACAATGATCCTGGATGTTCGTGAACATTCTGGAATCTTCCCGATTGTTCCAGAGTACTTCCGAACATCCCGGATCATTATGGAATATTCCAGAACATTATGGAATGTTGTGGAATACTCTAGAATGTCTTAGAAATTTCTAGATGTCGAAACTTCCAAGGCCTTATATCTTCAAAAGTACGCTCTTCAAGTGAAAACTGGAACCTTCTTCGTGGATGGGGAATAGAGAGCTACCACATCATATATATCCCTTGATCGTACCAGAGCTCGTTTCTGAGTTTTAGCGGCACGCACAGTGTACACTTACTTTTATTACATATATTGATTACCAGCTTACAGGAAACAGTGGTACACTGGAATTGCAACACGTAATGTGTGACTGATACAAGCTATACTGAAAGCACACAAGTAAAAATTTTACATTAATATGAATAAAACAGTATGCCATTAATATAGTAGATGTATACGTGTTTAACATGGTGGAATATTGTCATGTTTCGTTCACAAAGCATCATACATCGTCCATTCCACAGTTTTTTAAACTAATAAAGTTTGTGATGAACGAGTTTATAAAAGCGAAATCACTTTTATAATTAGTTTGCCGGCCGCGGTGGCCGTGCGGTTCTAGGCGCTGCAGTCCGGACCCGCGGGACTGCTATGGTCGCAGGTTCGAATCCTGCCTCGGGCATGGATGTGTGTGATGTCCTTAGGTTAGTTAGGTCTAAGTAGTTCTAAGTTCTAGGGGACTAATGACCTAAGATGTTAAGTCCCATAGTGCTCAGAGCCATTTGAATCATTTTTGAATTAGTTTGAACAACATGCACAATGTTAGTATCCGTGCTGGGCAAGTTTTAGATTTTAAAAACATAGTTCAGTTCAAGTTCTGAGCATCTGGAACGATTATTAGGACTGGTATCCCTCCTCGCGAGACGATTGGAACACACGATCGTACCATTAATAATAGGGAGATGGCGGCATTAGCGCAATTTTTACATCAACTTGATATCTAAACCAATTAAACTGACCAATTAATTACCCCTCCAAACCACGCCCACTCCCCACCCCCCACCAACCCCCAGATGACATCATGTGTTTTCCTCCCACGGGACGTGGGCCAATGCCCCCTCCCCTCCCCTTCCCAAACTATTGGTGGGAATGTCGAATTTTGGCGGGTATTTCGAATTTTGGTGGGGATTTCTAATTTTGGTGGGAATTCACCGGGCTGTACTGTCGTACCACCCGAACCTCACCTGGGAATTGGCAGGTAATTAAAAATGGCGGTACTCTTTCCGAGACTCGAAGCGTGATCCTTCCAAATGGAAAAGCCAAGTGTACTTCCCCTCCCACACCAAGACATGGATACTGCCCAGATGCAAGAGAGGAAGGTTAGGTTAGTGTATTTATTTTGGTTGGGAAGGTGGAGTAAGGGTTGGTCCTACTTAAGTAATTTTCCTAATGATCGGCCATAATTACATACATTCATGCACAGCGCTACACAAGGACTGCCTAAAATCGCAATACAGCAAAACAAATGACGATGCCATATGACTGGTGTTATCCTGCTGGGATAAAATTCCACAATTCCACTCGAAACTAGTGGCAGACACATTCAAACACTACCCATTATCTACAAACTGCGGGGAAAAATGGCTGGAGTGGGAGGTACTATCTTTATTTTTTTGGTAGGGAATAATTCAACCGATGAGAAGCTGGTGCTGAACAGAGAGGATTTTAATAAATGTATTACCTGTAAGCATACATGCATGTATCGCTGTTTGACGTCACAGTCTGCCGCAGACGCCAGCTTGACAATCACCCTGCATTCTACGTAATTGAAGCCAATACATGCTACCACAACTGATGCATTACTGTTCTAATTACACATCGAAATTGGCGTAAGAAAAACCTCGTAAACAGCCGGCCATAATACAACACATAAACTGGAGAAAATCGTTGTCCCTAAAGATTGCAGAGGGGACAGTAATTGAACGTGCGTTCTCCTCGATGTACGATCACAAACTGCCCAAATTACAGGCCCTCTTACTTCCCCTCATCCCTACCCTCCCTCCCTACACCTACAGAGTCTGATAGTCTTTTGAAACGCCCAGCTGCTACTCCTGAGGGCCTCGAGGCTTTATGCGGCATAGCACCATTCAGCCGGTGGACGAGTGCGCATCCCATGAGCTCGCGGTCTCCTTGAGTCTACGGTTCTTCGCCAACACAAAAGCATGTAGACCTAACTAATGAATAGGACGTAAATGAAGGCCACCCCGTCCCACAGGCCGTGCGTTGGTAGGGACACAGCCTCCTAGCATAACTAACTACACACATACACTGGACCATCCTCTAAACCACCCCACTGCAAGCGACCGCAGTCCTGCGATGGAGAACACTTTTATATAAAGTCAACGCATCTCTTATGATCAAGCATCTTTTAAAAAGGGAAACACAATCTCAACGATAGTAAATTCCTCTTGCCACGGAAATAGACGCAGTCCAATTTCTTTTAGTTTGTGAGCAAAATCGGTATAGTTTTTACGTTCGACTGCAGGACACAATTTGCATCTCATTAGTTGGCAACATCCAACGAAGTTCACCACCGCCGATTACAGATAACCAAAATTCGGAAGCCTATACACGTGCACCCTGTGTACAACTGGCAGAAAACCACTATTTTGCTGCGAAAACTACCTACCATCACAAAATGTACTCGTTATTTCGAAAACCGTCACTGGAGTAAAGAAAAAGCGAGAATATAAAGTCCGAAAACATCTATATTAAGCAGTTTCTTTCAGCTTGATGGAGAAATTACATAACCTGAGGGCATCACCCACGTTCGAATCATTGTCTGTAAATGAACTGTCATTCACGTGTGTATTAGAAACATTTCAGCCACTTCAAATAACATTAGAGAGTAAAATCTTTCACGCCATTAGCTCACTCATCGGAATAAATCCAATTATTTTAGTTCGACCATCAAGTTATAATACAAGATGACGTTGCTGTTTTGTACACTGTGGCAAGTCCTGTTTTACCAATGTGAAGCTACACTGAAGAGCTAAAGAAACTGGTACACTTTTTTAATAGCGAGTACGGCCCCCGTGAGCCGCGACATGACGTGGCATGCACTCGACTAATGTCTGAAGTAGTGCTAGAGGGAACTGACACCATGAATCCTGCCGGGCTGTCAATAAATCCGTTAGAGTACGAGGGGATGGAGATTTGGTGGCCACCGGAAGTGTTTAAACTCACGCCATCACTCAGACGCAACGTTCGTGGTACAAGAATCACCAGTAGCTGTCCACAGTTTGTGCTGCAACGAGCGTTGCTTCGTGTAATAAGTTACATGGTGCAGAGTGTGTACCATCAAAATAACATTGCACAACAGGGATGGACCGAATGAAACTGTATAGTTCTTAAGACACTACGTTCATGCTCAGAAGGAAGGCACTGATTTACGTTTACCGTGTGTCTTCTAAATGATTTCAAGAAAATGCTGGAACGGTTCTATCGACAAGGCAGCAGCCGAACAGCTGTTACATTCTCATAAAAAGTAGCTTGTATATTCTATGTGTATGTATATTTAGAGTTATCTAGTTTCATACTTGTAAGATGACAAATTTTGCATCATTTCAGAAGATCACTGGATGAATAGATAAATCATCATTGGACCCTCTCGTTATAAGATCCATGTGTATTTTCATATGAAGCAATCACCCTAAAATAATCAGTTAAATCATTTACCAGTACCTGAATGGTAAACGAAATACCTTCGGTATCGTTCAGAGAGAAGAAAGTGACATCGTGAAAGAATTTCAGCAATAAAAATGGAACTGGGCAGTCAGTTATGTAACCACTATATCGGCCACGCTCAAAAGTAGCCAAACGACCTTCATTATTAATAAAAAATAAAATACGTATTTATGCCAGACACTTTACCTCTCAACTGTGTCTTATCGGGTTAATTTCATCTAACACTTTTGCAAACAGCATCAAGATACGTGAAGAGTGAAACTTACTGTAATTTCACATTTCCCTGTGTTTTATACTTCACTATAAAACTGTTTGTGTTAAATATAATACCTACAATTTTGCTACGTCTGCAAATTTCATCTCAGAGATGAGCACAGCATCAAAAGATTCGTTAGAGTCCTTATTACTAAACAAAAATATGTAGAGAGCTATAATTCTGCCTCATCAATAAATTTCATCTCTCTCTCTCTTTCTCTCTCTCTCTGTCTCTCTCTCCACACATCCACAGACACACACACACACACACACACACACACACACACACACACACACACTTAGTACTTCCTACCCTAGCACAATATTTTACCAACTAAGAAATGACTGACGGACTTACGCTGTTGCGCTGCAGAAACTACTTAAAACTTTGATCAAATAACATACTGGATTGTGACTGTAATTAGCCTAATTCCAATTATGATAGAGAAAGGAGTAAAACGTCGTATTGACAATAGAGACGGAGCGTAAGCTCTGAATGGTTTAAGGGCGAGGAAGGAAATTAGCTGTACTCTTTCAAAGGAACCATCCTGGCATTTAGCTGGGACGACTCTGGGATATCGCGGAAAGCTGATAAATGGATCGCTGGACGTGGATTTGAAACACCGTCCTCCCAAATGCGAACCCAGTGTGCTAACCAGTTCCACATCAATTGGTCCTATTATTACACACAGTAAACAAAGAGTATTATCTCACATTCACAGTTCTCATATTAACAGAGCTGAATTTTGTGTGAGTGTGCTGACTGAAAAGTCGCCACCGTTGTGAGGCATTCGAACCGTGGTGCGCGCCTCTGCCGCTAGTGCTTTTGGGCGCTGCTGTGCGCTGTGACACTTTGCCCTCTCCTGAACGAAGCTGCTGCCGTCTACTGCAGAATGACAGTACTTGTTCTGTTCTGCCCCCAGCTTGGAACCTGTTGCGTCCGTCGAGGGATTCCACCCTGCTGTAGCCCTAGACATATTTGTTTTTCTGGCTTCGGATCGTCAACGGCAGCGTCTATCACCGAGTGATCCAATGTAGTATCGTTCGCCTCTTCAGCATTATGAACCCTGATGTAATTGTTGCATATAGAGAAGTGCTGGGTGGCCTTATTTATTATCCAGAAAGGCGCTGGTCGTGATTCAGAAAACCGTTTGTATGGATGGCCAACGGCTAGTTTGATGTTTTTAGTTTATGATTGTGATGGCTCCATTCTTGCGGGTTGCTGTATTTAATCAGAGCTCAGTCATAGGAGAAGCCCAGAGCAACATTGTATGCCTTTCATTAAATGAGTTCATAAACGTGCACAGTAGTTTGTCTGTGTAAAAAGCATTTTTTCTTTGTTAACGGTGAAACGGATTCACGTCACTGCATTTCTCATTCATTGATAGTGGGAAATTTCTAATTACTTTTTTATTAAATTAGTTTCATAATGCCGCCTTTCTGAAGATATTGTAATTGGATTTTGTAACTTCTGAGGAAGCTGTAGATATATGTATCAGTTACACAGTTTACCCTAGCAAACAAACCGGCGAACTCTAGCAATAAGATCAAATTTCGCATAGTATGCCTTACCAAGGGGAGGTTACTTGGTGTCCACACTAAAAAAGATTGAAAAAGAAAACAAAATTTGTTCCAAAAGATGTACTGATATGTAAACAGAGTACAGAACCTGAAAATATCTCTTATCACAATCTTAGCAAAAGCAACTCTCTTTCAGTAATGTGTACTACCAAGGGATGTGGGCAGGGGTGGGGGGGGGGGGGTGGGATTGGAGAGGGGAGGTAATTAATGCCCGTCAAAAAAGGGGTAAAATATGCAAAAAATTTTCATTGTGGTTGACTTTTACAAAGAACTTGCTTTTCGAAGAGTTATTAATGTGTATCTAAGGTGATGAGATTGAAAATATTGAATACAACATGCATTAGAGAAAGTGATATCTACTACTAAGAATCAACTTTTTTTATTAAGTTTAATTGAAAACAAATATGGAATGTGGTTGGCGATTAATTAAAAACTCTAAATATATGTTGTTTAACTTTAAAATATGTAGTGGCTGACTAGATTACAATATTGTCAGAAGTTTGTCATGAAAGAATCTCATCTACCTTGGTACTGTGAGGGTTAAAATTATATTACCTTAAATTCATTTCCATTTGAATATTGTTGTTCACTTTTAATAGCAGTTTTAGAAATAAAAAATAATGTGTTTTGAAGAAATATGTTGAATTCACCTCTACACAGTCCTTAAACTAACTTATTATGTACCAGTTTAATCTTAAGGTTTTGAATTACCTTCTAGAAGTGATCCTTACCTAAGTCTCATTGTAAATGATTTGGATCTTTTTACTGATTGTGGAGACCCATACATATCTGGAGTACAAACCGATTACTGTGTAGCTCTTCAACGGTCTCACTTCGTATTTTGGTTACATCAAAAGCAAGATATCATTGGATTGAGGCATCAACAATAAACTATTTATTTCTATAAATCATCATAGATGGGAAGGGGAAAACGAAATAAAACAAAAAATGCTGTAGAAATAAATTTATTATAAAAGCATTACGTTAATTTCTTTGTCGTTACACAATTAAACATACGAATTTGATATACATCCGTATTTTCACTGAAAATATTTTAGAAAATCGTCATTGTAAACAGTAGATTATTACAATCTGAGTAAATATGTCAGACATCTGAAGCAGCTGACCAGTTTTTCGCAGTTATGTCCTATTCAGTATAATCGTAATGATAGTGAATTGAATTTTGTGAGCAAACAGTATATAATACGAATAATGTTTCGTTACTGTAACTACCAAACAGTTTGCTGTACTGAATCTTAAACAGTTCAACATGATAAAAGCAATTATATTTCTCGTACTATTCAAAGACAGCAAAGTGTTCAGGCTCTATAAAGAAGGTCTTGAGAAAGACGAAGTACTTCGTATGTGAAAACTTAACTCTTTTGCAAACCAGAATTAATCTCCTTCAGGAAACAAATATTCATTTCTCTTGGTGTCCCACACAGTGGCACTGCGTGAACAGGTACTACCATTAATGGTCCTATATACATTCCTATAATCTGCACTAACATATACACAGTTATTACTAAACACATACAAAGATCCCAGGGGAAAATCGGAGTAAGTCACATTTTGTACATTTATAAGGAAAGGAGATTTAAACTTTCAAAATTACAAAAAATACATAAAACAGGTTGAGTTTAACTAATATATCTGTGATGCCAAATTTTAATGATCGTAGAGGAAGTACACTAGAAAAAACTGACAGTTGGAATCATCTGATAAATAAGAAAATACATGCAAAGGAAGTGCATCTTTCCACGTAAATAATGTGGTAAATCCAACACTTTTTGGTAAGCTTTCGTCCCTTATTTGCGTTGTTTAACACTGGAAATTCTTTTTGTTGGTCTTGGATTTTAGTTCGTTATGTGGTATACTGAAACAGAAATTTCTTACACTTAACTGTTACTGTTTATGTTCTTGTAAGTTTGCATAATGTGTGAAAGGTATTGGCTGGAGCTCTGAAAATGTACCTCCGGAATTAGTTATTTGCAAGACAATCGTGACTTACGCTTCAAAAAGTTCCATATTACAAAACTGTTAGCATTATACGCACGATGAGGCCATAAGAATTTGCCAGGGCTCAGCTGTTGATACGAGGCTCGGCGTCTAATTGTAGGACAACAGAATGTTCCAAACGTACTGCTTTTCAGTCTCCATTTTAAATAATCCTGTATGTGGACAGCTTGTCTTACTTCACAACCGAACTTCTATGAGTTGTTGTGTCTTGAAAGAATACTTCGTTTTGTAATATGCTTTTAAAAAGGCAGTTCAATCTCACATACTTACTTGTTGAGCAATAATGACTTTGTAAGTCTTGAACTCACTCTGGAGGTTTCAGAAGCATGAACCCCGGTCTTTTGGTAACCCTCCAATAACTTTCTTTTTATCACACCGAAGTTTTTATCACATTCCGTGTTAGAGCGTTCTATTATTGGAAATACTATTTTAATACTAATTAATCTCGTAATGGTATGAGCACAGCATAGTTCTTATGACGTCCTGAGGACGAATCACAGAATGTTACAAGAACCCTAACTTTTGGCTCCAATATTTCATTCCCATAATAGCGCAAAAAACCAAGAACTCTATTCGCTCTATTCTCTAAATCTTCAGTGTAAATATAAAATATAAGAGCATTGATGGAGATCTGATGAATGCTGAAGCAGTAAAAGGATAATTCCATGAAAATCAATGAAGAACTTTTGGCAAACAGGAATTTCACTCATAGCATAAATGTATTGGAAAGAGCAATCTGTTGCGTAGGAATCATCATGATTAGGCCTTCTACGAGTAGTTTATGTCACAGGAATTAACCTGATTAAATAGGAAGATCGGTCATTCCACTCACCTGACAAATTAAACTTCTTGATATGTTGTTCTCTATCGTTGGAAGTTGATTTGTTTTAAACGCTCGAACAACGAGCATTGGCAGACTTCGCTTAACTCATGAGACATTGCCATGTGGTCTCTACAAACATTGCCCATTCTGTCATATCGTTTTCTCCTTCCAGCTGATTGATTAGCAGATGACCTCTCACCTTTATCTTGTGACGATCCACACATTGTAAGGACTCTAAGAGGGCCACACTACTATCACACTTCACACTAAAAACTATTACTATAAGGAAATAACATAGCGTCAAAAACTCAATTGATCAAATTTGCAGCTGCAGTTCAACTAACGTACAGATGTATTGGAAATAGTTGAAGCAAACCTTGGACATTCTCCATTCTTCCCGTGAGAAGTATGATTTAGAGCGTTCTTTCCATTACCACTAAAAGTAAAACCCTTTGTATCTCGGCGCCCTGCCACGTTATTTGAAAGTTTTTTTTACTACCTTGTACTACAGACAGCTGCCGATCAAACTTGCCGTGAATTCATTTTCTACTTAAATGCACTTAACCCGTATTTCCCGTGGAGTCCTCACATGCAAACTGAGGTTATATGTCTACGATGTTAATTCTTATAATACTGCCGATAGCAACTGTGTCCATGTTATTTACTTTACCGCCATAGAAGATGCATACATCACCATTATTGAGGATGGTATTCCGATCAACGGACAACCCCGCAAACGACGACGCCGGGGCACCTATCAAACAGGCAGCGTTTGCCGGTTAGTCCCACATCCACAATCGCTGTGTATACAGTCACAGGTGGTGCATTATGCAACAGAGACTCAGCGGTGGAGGGCTGTAGGAAGAATGGAAGCTGCACTGTCGCAAAGTGATGTGGCCTGACGGCTTAATGTGAATAGTTCTGTCGTTTCTCGGATATGGCGACAATTTATAGAGACCGAAACTGTATCGCGAAGCCAGAGCAGGGCTGACCACGCGTGGCATCAGAAAGGGAAGATCGTTATTTGGCCGTAAGAGAACGACCGTACCGCCTTAGTTCTGCACGACATACGGCATCAGACGTCTCAGCAGCCACTGGGTGTGTTATGTGGAGGCAAACGGTGTACAGAAGGCTTCGGCAGAGTGGTCTCTATTGTCAGAGATCTACTGTATGTGTACCTCTGACGCGTCTTTACAGAAAGGAGTCGCCATCACGCTGCCTGGACTGTCGAACAGTGGGTCAATGTTCTTTTCACGAATGAGCCCCTATTTGATCTGTAGAGTAACTCTCCAAGGATTCGAATCTGGTGGAAAATGGCACACGATTTCTTGACCCAAATGTTGTCTAAATGGACCGATATCAAGGGAAATCGCGAATGGTGTGCGCAGGGATTATGTTGACCACTCAAAAACCTCATGAAATTGTATGGGTGAGTAGGCATGGTTTAACTGCTGTCAGGTATCGTGGCAATATCTTGAGACCTCATGTGCTATTGTCGGGAATTGCTGTGGGCCCAGATCTCTTATTGATGTATGATAATGCTCGACCTCACACTGGAGGGGTGGTTGATGTTTCCTTGTGAACGGACGGAATTACACTCTCCCCCAGTTTGAATCCGATAGAGCATGTCTGGAATTCACTAGCGAGACGGATTAGGTAACGTCAGCATCCACCAACCACCCTCCAAGAGTTACGAGCAGCTCTGCGAAAAGAGTGGGCGTTATCGCCTCAGAATGAGATTCACAGACTGACCCGTCGTTGTTAGGCCTGTATTGCTGGCAGAGATAGTGACGCCGCATAACGAGCACATGAACCAGTTATCGGAATATGTGTGCAAATCCGTTGAGTTGGAAAAAACGAAGAGCATTTTTATCTACTGATATGCATGTTGCGGCTGTTTACGTTCTATGTCCTTTATTTCACTATCAGCTGTTTAAAATATTTTGTGGGAAAATAAATGCAGCCTTGCAAAATTTGCGATTATTGCTTTAATTTTGGACACAGTATATATCCTCTGCCCCCGAGAGCCGCTCCACACGTGGGCGCGGGCCGCGGACACAGTGGCTTGTGGGAGGGGGGGGGGGGGGGCAGAGGATATAAGGCGGCCACGAGCGCTCAGAAGGTCACTTCGCCAGTGCACCTAACCTTGGTGACATGTCTGATCGCCGAAATATGGTGCTCATTGGGTACTATGAACCGGCAGTATACACGAGGACTGTTCCATCAACAAATACGCCGGGAGAAACTGAAGAATCACATAATATTTACATTGGTTGTAAACCCATTACTTACATCAAAATATGTTTCTATCATTGCCATGAGATGTTATGTCATATGGCCACTTGTTACGACTTCTGCAATACTTATTGTGGCCGTTTGCTACTTGTTACGACTTCTTATCAGCATACACAGTGGCTGCGCCAAAGACAGAGACGTGGAGTTTTACAATCATTTATTGAACTTTCTTTACAATTTCTCCCTCGTCGCCGCTGCCCAGCCCTGCTGGTCCTTCTGCCTGGCTGCTGCTGTGTACATTCTCCGACAATGCGCCACCAGTACTCCGCTGAAGTCAGGATGCCCTGTGGTTGAGATGAACTCGTCGCCGCTCGGCAGCCCAGTATGGCACCCACACGGAGCCGCGTCGCCGTGAGGTCAGCTGCCGCCGCCTGCTGCACCGGCGGCTGGGAAGCCGTCAGTCGCGATGTCCGCGAGATTCCGTCATGGACGGACCACACGCCGTGGCTCCGGGTTGCCGCGGAGTCAGGGCGTCAGTCCTCGGCGGCGCCTGTGACCAAGACCGCACTGTGGCCGATCCTGCTGGAAGTTCTCGCTGTAGTTTGTCAGCCATGGTGCCGACCGGACTCGGGCCGACGTCTGGCGGCGAACGGATGACTCCTGCGAGCTGGAACAGACTTCCGGAATCGTCACCTACGAAGATTGAACATTCAGACACGGACCACGTCCGTTCTCAGATCCGAACTGCTTCCTAATGGCTTCTGTCCGTTGCTGCCTGCGCTCTACTATTTATGTCCGGCAGGAGGACGTTTTTTACCCTCGGTGAAGCTTCTTGTTATTACTCCCGCAGTATATTGCAGAGTAACCTAGCGTGCTGGCCTCACTTCCCTTACTCAGCACTCTCCAGGCTTCGCTCGGCGCTCGGTCTGCGTGCGTCCTTGGTCCACCGGTTGGTAGACTGCCACTGTCAACAAGGCTATCTGTGCCCGACTACTTCGCAACGCCTCGGTCGCCGCTGTTTTGCAATTCTCCACTGCGTGAAGCAACGCTTACTACATATGGCCGCAACAGTGATGTCACTGAAAACGCTAAAACCATATGGAACGCCTACCCCTGATGATTTCAGACAGTCTTTCTGCCGTTCACTGTTTACATTGCGTAAGGTAACATGAAAGTGATGACATCCACTTACTTTACGTTGTCCACTGAATAATATTATTCGTGGTCTACTGTCAAAATACGTTATGCTAGTTAAGTAGTTACTTAATGACACCTCTGCGAAGCGAGCCCGCGACGCTGGCATATTACACACACAAATATTTTACTGTTGTTGCTTCTTTCCCCTGAGAACTTGCTGTTATTGTAACCAGGATTCAAGATGGCATAGCAGAAGAGCTGAACAGTAATTGACATGTACTCCAAATACGCATGGGCTGCCTCTCTAAAGATTAAAACTGGTACCGTGGTTAGCGATACACTTAGAAAAATATACGAAACAAGTAGCTGTTGGCTAAAAATGGTTCAAATGGCTCTGAGCACTATGGGACTTAACTTCTGAGGTCATCAGTCCCCTAGAACTTAGAACTACTTAAACCTAACTAACCTAAGGACATCACACACACCCATGCCCGAGGCAGGATTCGAACCTGCGACCGTAGCGGTCGCGCGGTTCCAGACTGTAGCGCCTAGAACCGCTCGGCCACCAATGCCGGCAAGTAGCTGTTGGATTCTGAATAATTTACGGACAGAGTTTGGTAAGCATAGTTTCAAGAAGATAGTGCAAAAACACGAGATTAAACGCTATTCGTAATTATCTACTTTGAAAATATTTGTTGTAAAGCGACTCAATCGAAATGTTAGTTGTAACATGTTAAAGTTGTTTCACTGCACAAGGTTCACTCAAATGAATATACATGGTGCAAGATCTAGTAAGGCAGCACAATCACACAAAGCATAGCACAATTAATACGAGACCCGTCGATGTGATAGATAATTGTCTACTTTGAATAATAATGGAGGCGCAGTGGGAGTCACCTTGTACTGTTCCGTTGAGTTATGTAATAGAATTGTCGTGTGTGACTGTACTATTTATCATCATAAAAATGAAAATTCAAAAGTATTAATTGATTTTAGGCATTGTGCGGCTTAAGGAATAATAAACTGAAGTAACGAAGAATAGATCGATGGATGCTAGTCTAAAACAGTGTTCTTCTGTTCCACAATGCGCTGCTGGTTTTCAACAATTGCCCAAGTTACTGTCTAGGGGTCAACCAAAAGTATTTGTTGGAATTACCCTTGGGAATTAGTACTGAAATTCAGTAACTAAATATGCAGGCAGGATAATGTGGTGAAAAGAGTTAATGTTCACAACACATAGAGTTTTTGATTTAAATATAAACTCAATTTATTATTATCATTTCTACAGTGAACCAACGTAACGACTGTGTGAAAGCATTAAAACAGTAGTAAACAATAGCAGTATGCCATGTTACAGGTACTAATGAGTAAAACCCGCTAAAACCTAGGAAATAACTCAATATTACATCAGCGTAAGTTTTAAAATTAAATTTGTACTACAAGTTCAAATCATTGGCAAGTAATCGCAGAAATGTTTGAAAGTACTATCCTGTTCACCTAGCGTGAATTGTTCTGGGTTCACGCACTAGCTAACTCGTCAAAATATTTTCTAAATATTCGTTGCCGATATGACCGAAAAGCATGTCTCCGATATTCTGCTTCTAAATTTTGTGGACACTACGGAAATGCTACCACTCGCTGCTCACATTTACAGGTCACAGCTCTGGTAAACAAATGAATTCAGATAAGATGGTCGCCGGTTATTTAAGCACTCGCAATGATTTTAGTATAATTTGAAACCCTCTGTTTTCCGAAATTTACCAGAATTACCAGTTTTACACTCTACGTATATATGATACAGCACAGAATGTAAATTTACTCAGTTGTTCGCTGCTGTCCTTGGTTTTCCGCTACGTTTCTTAGTTCGTCCAATATTTTGTATTTTATAGCTGTAAATGTCCTTCCCCATCCCCCACCCACGAACTGTGGATCTTACCGCTGGTTGGGAGGCTTCTGTGCTCCAGCGATACCGGTAGCCGTACCGTAGGTGCAAACAAAACGGAGCGGTATCTTTTGAGAGGCCAGACAAACGTGTGGTTCCTGAAAAGAGGCAGCAGGTGTTTGAGTAGTTGCTGGAGCAACACTCTGGATGATTGACTGGTCTGGCTTTGTAACATTAACCAAAACGACCTTGGTCTGCTAGTACTGCGAACGGCTGAAAGCGAGGGGAAACTACAGCCGTAATTTTTCCCAAGGGCATGCTGATTTACTGTATGGTTAAATAATGATGGCGTCCTCTTGGGCAAAATATTCCGGAGGTAAAATAGTCCCCATTCGGATCTCCGGGTGGGGACGACTCAGAAGGACGTCGTTATCAGGAAAATATAACTGGCGTTCTACGTATCGGAGTGTGGAATGTCAGATCCCTTAATCAGGTAGGAAGGTTAGAAAATTTAAAAAGGGAAATGCATAGGTTAAAGTTAGCTATGGTGGGAATTAGTGAAGTTCGGTGGGAGGAGGAACAAGACTTCTGGTCAGGTGACTACAGGGTTATAAATACAGTATCAAATATGGGTAATGCAGAGGTAGGTTTAGTAAAGAATAAAAAAGATAGGAGCGCGGGTAAGCTACTACGAACAGCACAGTGAACCCATTACTGTAGTCAAGACAAACACGAAGCCCACGCCTACCACAGTAGCACAAGTTTATATCCCAACTAGCTCCGCAGACGACGAAGAAAAATATGTTCAAATATCTGTGAATTCCTAAGGAACGAAATTTTCTGATGTCATCGGTTCCTAGACTTACACACTACTTTAAGTAACCTATACAAAGAACAACACACACACACACACACACACACACACACACACACACACACACACACACGCCCAAGGGAGGTTTCGAATCTCCTGCGGGAGGAGCCGCGCGATCCGTGAAGTGGCGCCTCAATCTTCGCGGACATTGCGCGAGGGTGATGACGAAGAGAATGAAGAATAGAACAATAAGATAAAAGAAATTATTTAGTGAAGGGAGAGGAAAATTTAGTAGTCATCGGGGACCGAAACTCGATAATAGGAAAAGGAAGAGAAGGAAAATTTGTAAGTGAATATGGAATAGAGGTAAGGAAAGAAAGAGGAAGACACCTGGTAGAATTTTGCACAGAACACAACTTAATCATAATTAACACACGGTCTAAAAATCATGAAAGAAGACTGTATACTGGAAAAGGCCTGGAGATAACCGAGCGAGGTGGCGCAGTGGTTGGCATACTGGACTCGTATTCGGGAAGACGGCGGTTCAATCCCGCGTCAGATCATCCTGATTTAGGTTTTCCGTGATTTTCCTAAATCGCTCCAGGCAAATGCCGGGATAGTTCCTTTGAAAGGGCAAGGCAGTGTTCGTTCCCCGTCCTTCCCTAATCCGATGACCTCGCTGTCTGGTCTCCTCCTCCAAAACAACCCCAACCCCTGGAGACACTGGAAGAATTCAGATAGATTATATAACGGTACGACAGAGATTTTGGAACCAGGTTCTAAGTTGCAAGACATTTCCATGGGCAGATGTGGACTGACCACAATTTATTGGTTATGAGCTGTGCATTTAAGGAGATGGGATCTGGATAAACTGAAAGAACCAGAGGTAGCTGAGAGTTCCAGACAGAGCACTAGTGAACGATTGACAAGAACGGGGGAAAGAAATACAGTAGAATAAGAATGAGTAGCTTTGAGAGATGAAATAGTGAAGGCAGCAGAAGATGAAGTAGACAAAAAGTCGAGAGCTCCTAGAAATCCTTGGATACCAGAAGAGGTATTGAATTTAATTGATGAAAGGAGAAAATATAAAAATGCTGTAATGAAGCAGGCAAAAAGGAATACAAACATCTTAAGAATGAGATCGACAGAAGTGCAAAATGTCTAAGCAGGGATGGCAAAAGGACAAATGTAAGGATGTAGGGGCGTATATCACTAGTGGTAAGATAAATACTGCCTGCAGGAAAATTAAAGAGACTTTTGGAGAAGAGAGAACCACTTGTACGAATATTAGGAGTTCAGATGAAAAACCAGTTCTAAGCAGGTAGAAGGAGTACATAGAGGGTCTATAAAAGGACGATGTACTTGAGGCCAATATTATGGAAATGGAAGGGGACATAGATGAAGATGAATTTGGAGATATGATACTGCGTGATGAATGTGCCAGGACACTGAAAGACCTAAGTCGAAACAACTCCCAGGCAGTAGACAATATTCCATTGGAACTACTGATAGCCTTGGGAGAGCCAGCCATGACAGAACTCTACCACCTGGTGAGCAAGATATATGACGCAGGCGAAATACCCCGAGACTTCAAGAAGAATATAATAATTCAAATTTCAAAGAATGTAGGTGTTGACAGTTGTGAAAATTACCGAACTATCAGTTCAATAAGTCACAACTGCAAAATACTAACACAAATTCTTCACAGACTAATGGAAAAACTGGTAGAAGCTGACCTCGGGGAGGACCAGTTTGGATTCCGTACAAATGTTGAAACACATGAGGCAATACTGACTCTACGAATTATCTTACAAGATAGATTAAGGAAAGGCAGACCTACTTTTCTATCATTTCTAGGCTTAGAGAAGTTTTTTGACAATGTTGACTGGAATACTCTCTTCCAAATTGGGTAGGTGGCATGGGTAAAATATAGGGAGCGAAAGGTTATTTACAACTTGCACAGAAACCAGATGACAGTTACAAGAGTCGGGGGGCATGAGAGGGAAGTAGTTGTTGGGAAAGGAGTGAGACAAGGTTGTGGCCTATCCCAGATGTTATTCAATCTTTATATTGAGCAAGCAGTAAAGGAAACAAAAGAAAAATTTGGAGTAGGAAATAAAATCGATGGAGAAGAAACAAAAATTTTGCGTTTTGCCGATGACATTTTAATTGTGTCAGAGACAGCAAGGGACCTGGAAGACCAGTTGAACGGGAGGGACAGTGTCCTGAAAGAGGGATATGAGATGAACATCAACAAAAACAAAGCGAGAAGAATGGAATGTTGTCGAATTAAATCAGGTGATGCTGAGGGAATTAGATTAGGAAATGAGACACTTAAAGTAGTAAATGGGTTTTGCTATTTTGGGAGCAAAATAACTGATGATGGTCGAAGCAGAGAGGATATAAAATGTAGACTGGCCATAGCAAGGAAAGCGTTTCTGAAGAAGAGAGGTTTGTTAACATCGAGTATAGATTAAAATGTCAGGAAGTCATTTCTGAAAGTATTTGTATTGAGTGTAGCCGTATATGGAAGTGAAACACGGACGATAACTAGACGAGACAAGAAGAGAATAGAAGCTTTAGAAATGAGGTGCTACAGAAGAATGCTGAAGATTGAACAGGTAGGTCACATAACTAATGAGGAGGTACTAAATGGAATTTGGGAGAGGAGTAATTTGTGGCACAACTTGACCGGAAGAAGGGATCGGTTGTAAGACATGTTCTGAGGCATCAAGGGATCACCAATTTAGGACTGGAGGGTGATGTGGAGGATAAAAATTATAGATGGAGACCCAGAGATGAATACACTAACCAGATTCAGAAGGATGTAGGTTGCAGTAGTTACTTGGAGATGAAGAAGCTTGCGCAGGAGAGAGTAGCATGGAGAGCTGCAACAAACCAGTCTCTGGACTGAAGACTACAACAACAACAACAGTTGTAAAAGTTACTTTGCTTTGTTGTTAATGAAGTGAAGCAAATAAAACTAAATATGTCAGTATCTGTGTCTAAATTCATCAGCTGCCGTTAATTTCATTTTGTTTAATCATTTTTCTGAAAATCCACTATGAGAGTTGTATCAATACGCTTGACTTTAGTTTAAAAGACGTAATGTATAAAACAATCTGCTATTATGTTCTGATACAACTCCAAGAGCTTTATCCGTGGACACTAAGCGTTTCGGAGATATTAATTTTCAAAGTTCATTTTAATTATAGAACACACGCATTCGCCCATTGTTCTCTTTAAACCGATGTTACTGTCTTTACCGACACTATCCTGGATCGGTATTATTACCCGTCAAACACACCCGACCTCTGCTACATCTGCTTCCCCCCTCTCAACAAGATACACACACACAGCTGCATCTGCTTTTAGAGTTTGCGTTCGCACCTGTGGGGCTGTACCCTTATTGTCTCGATAGAAGAAGTTATCGTTATTACTCGTAGCACAAGATCACAATCGTTTCTTGCTGCAAGATAAGGTATCTAATCTAGCATAGAGGCACTACAATATTTGACTGTCTTTAAAAAGAATTTGAATGTGGACCAATGAAAGCATGGAGGTCTTCGTTTCTTACCTACATGAATTTGTATTAAGTTATTAAGTTACAACTACTCCTTAGTACGTTCTTTTATCGAAATCATGTAGTTTCCACAAGGCAATAACATGAGTCACGCAGTCATTGCATTGCTGGTAAAATACTGGGCTGCCATATTTTATTTTAGCGCCATTTAAAATACTGATGCTTTCATTGAGAAACTGAATTAGTGTGTCTTGGCTTAAAAGCTCATAAACTGATCTGTTTCTGCGAGAGGACGTGGCATGCTGACGTAATGGGTTGGGAGGATGTGTCTCCTGGCAACATCATGATGATAGTATGGAAAGAAGGCGTGGTTTGTGACCTGTGCAACTGACATCACAAGGGTTCAAGGTCTTTGTCTTTGACAGTGTTCCCAGCAGTACATTTTTTTTTTTAACTTGGAATCCATTCAAATTATAAAAGTGTATGTACATATGTATGTATCGATGTCCCACATCTCCTAAACATTTGGACCTTTTTCAATCAAACTCGGTTCACAAATCACTTACTGTCTGGAAAGAATCGCTGTTCGGTTAAGTACCATCCACCAGTCAAAGTGGTGGGATCTGTAGTAATAAAACACTGTAGCCTAAGACGTGGGAATTCCAATATTTTAGTCATCCAGTGTTTTAGAATTAGAATACTTAGAGACTTGCAACGAACTTCACACATTTCTAATCCTTATGGAACCACTACAAAATGATGAAAGGAAAAATGTTTATCACTTACTAAATTTTCGTTGTCCCTGCAATAAAACTGCAGCATGAGGCATGACGTTTTGATTGATCACTTCTTTACTACTTACTGTATTCCTAGCACATTTTGCAGACAGCATTCACATGCACACTGACTGTTTGAAAAATGAAATCATTGTACAATACTTAGTCCAGGAGATATGACGTCATAAACACTGAGATGTGGGAAAAGCTACTGCATCATGGAAGACGTTTAAATTTATTACTCCGTTGCTACTAACTCTGTAATCAACACATTTCGCAGACAGTAGCCTTATCTGACGCTGAATTTTGCCTACAAATACATATCATTGTACGACAAATAGTTCAGGATATATTACGTCAAATACTGAGATGCCTGAAAAGCTGTAGCATCATCCATGACGTTTTAATTTATTACTTCTTTACTGCTAACTCTATTCGAAACACAATCCGAACACAGTATCCACATATGCCGCTGAATGCACCTGCATAAGTATATCATTGTATGAGACATAGGTCAAGAGATATGAGGTCATGGACAATGAGATGCGTCAAAACGTGCCGCTTCATGCATGACATTTTAATTTATTACATCTTTTCTACTAACTACAAATATCAAAAAAAGTTTTGCATCACCTCGGTTCCGAGAGTTCCGGAACCTGTCCAGAAAATTAGAATAGAGATCAACATAAACATCACTTACACCCTTTTCATTGCTCATGAAACCCACACACTACATGTTCTACCATCACACATCGAGAACTTCAGAGGTGATGGTCCCCATTGCTGTACACACCGGTACCTCTAAGACCCAGTAACACCCCCTCTTGCATTGATGCATGCCTGTATTCGTTGTTGCATACTATTCACAAGTTCATCCAGGCACTGTTGCTCCAGATTGCCGCACTCCTAAACGGCGATACGGCGTAGATCCCTCAGAGCGGTTGGTGGGTCAGGTCGTCCATAAACAGCCCTTTTCAATCCATCCCAGACACGTTCGAAAGGGTTCATGTCTGGAGAACATGCTGGCCACTCAAGTCGAACGAAGTCACAAGATATACACTACGGGGGCGCGAATCGTCGTCCATGAAGATGAATGCCCCGCCAGTATGCTGCCGATATGGTTGTAATATCGGTTGGAGGATGGCATTGACGTATAGTACTGCCGTTACGGCGCCTTCCATGAACACCGGTGGCGTACATCGGCCCCACTTAGCTCCTCCCCAAAACAGCAGGAAACCGCCACCTTGCTGCACTCGCTGGACGGTGTGTCTAAGGCGTTCAGCCTTACCTGGTTGCCTCCAGAGACGTCTCCGATGATTGTCTGGCTGAAGGCATATGTGATACTCACTGGTGAAGAGAACGTGATGCCATTCCCGAGCGGTCCATTCGGCCTGTTGTTGGGCCCATCTGTACAGCGCTGCATGGTGTCGTGTTTGCGAAGATGAACCTCACATTGGACGTCGCGAGTGAAGTTGGGCATCATGAAGCCTGTTGCACACAGTTTGAGTCGTAACACGACGTCCTATGGCTGCACTAAAAGCATTATTCAACATGGTGGCGTTGCTATCTGGGTTACACAGAGTCATAATCTGTAGGTAGCGGTCACCCATTGAGTAGTAGCCCTTGGACGGCCAGAGCGAGGCATGTCATCGACAGTTCCTGTCTGTCTGTATCTCCTCCATGTCCGAACAACTACCCTTATCACTTACAGCGTGTGCAGGGCTTACTAGCGACAGACTTTAAGAATCGGGAGCCGTTTTGTCACTGGTTTCTTCACCAGGCAACCACGATTCTGGGATTTGTGTCATCTAACCTATTTCCAGATGAGACCACCTTCACGCGGAGTGGTATCTCTGAGTTTCATAACAGTCATCTGTAGGATAGTTTACAAAGCCGCCATCGGATGGTGACAGTCAAATATCAGCATCGGTGCAGCCGGAATGTGTGGGCCGGGATAACTGGCGACCGTTCTTTAGAACCAGTCTTTCTTCCATGTCGCCCAACAGGCCGGAACTTCGGCGTTTCTTGTAGGTGACATTGGCTCTCCTGCTGGAAGAAGTGCCATTGATGATTCGATGGGTTGTGTAGCTGCTACATTATGGTGCTCCAGCCCACTTCGCCATTAACGTCCGGACGCATATCAATCGTGTCTTCCATGGTCGACGGATTGGACGAGAGATTGCGAAAAAGATGGCTCTGAGCACTATGGGACTTAATTTCTGAGGTCATCAGTCAGCTAGAACTTAGAACTACTTAAACCTAATTAACCTAAGGACATCACACACATCCATGCCCGAGGCAGGATTCGAACCTGCGACCGTAGCGGTCGCGCGGCTCCAGACTGTTGCGCCTAGAACCGCTCGGCCACTTCGGCCGGCTCGAGAGAGTGCAGTTACGCAGTATGCTCCTTCGCCGGATCTCAACCAGTGCGATTTCTGGTTATGGGCCATCTCAAAAGTATCGTGGATGCAGAGCCCATTCCAGATGTGGAGACAATGGAGCAGCTTATTCACGTTGCGTCTGAGGCTGTTCGGATACAGC
This sequence comes from Schistocerca americana, assembly GCF_021461395.2. Classification (NCBI taxonomy): domain Eukaryota; kingdom Metazoa; phylum Arthropoda; class Insecta; order Orthoptera; family Acrididae; genus Schistocerca; species Schistocerca americana. Next base: position 232,558,275 of record NC_060123.1, read on the forward strand.
CCGGCCTATGTGAACATGGGAGACACCGTTGTCACTGTAACTGTGGCTACATGGTATAGCGCATATTAGACCGTAGTCTCGATGACGAAGTATGATTGAATAAATGATCTCTAGCATGGAACGTAAATTCGTTAGACCTGTTTCGTTCCGCATCCTCTCATCGGTCGATTCCTAGAGTTTTTGCCGGTGGAAAAAAATCATCATGTATATCCCTTTACAGCACATAACTCATAAAAATTGAGTTGCGTGAAAATGAAACTGGGGGGTGAAATTCACTAGATATACAATGAAATATGTATAGAAGTACGTGTGAAATATGTTACACAAATGTGAAATGTATCTTACATGTGCGGATCCGGCCCAAGCAACGAGGAAAAATCTTATCCTAAACCGTTGGAACGATTTCAATAAAATTAGGTACACATACTAGTTACAATCTGGAAAGAAATACTGTAGGGATAAGAACCACCAGCCTTCTACTGGAGTGAGTGTGATGACATGGGAAGGAGGATGGGGAGATGTACAGACAGCGAGGGGGAAGGAGGAGATAACACAGATAGGAGGGGGTGGAAATGCAGACAGAGAAGAGGGGAAATGGACGGATAGAGATGGACAGAGGAAGGAAAGAGGAGAAGATGAACAAGGAGAGAGGGGAAGGAGGTGGATAGAGGGGAGAGGAGGAGCTGGACACAGGAGGAAGGAGCAGATGGTCATAGGGGCGAGGAGCAGATTGACAGAGATAGGAGGAGGAGACAGTCAGAGGAGGTGAAGGGGCTGATGGAGGGAGAGAAAGGGGGGGGGGGAGGAGAAGGCGTTGTAGTAGGAACAAGGAATAAATAGATACGCGAGCAAAACAAAATGTAAAATGTATTAACATCTTAGGAAGCGCATGTCAAACAGAAAATAAATCATCCATAAATGAAACTTCCTGGCAGGTTAAAACTGTGTGCAGGACCGACCCTCGAACTCGGGACCTTTCCCTTTCGCGGGCAAGTGCTCTACCACATTCTGCTGTAGAGTGAAGATTTCATTCAACATCCATAAATGAGTCTAATGATCAGAGTGTATTAATCGTAGCTGCTATGGGACATGTTAAGGGAGAATGAAGTCGTTAATTAATATGCCTAAGAATTTCTTGTATGAGTATGATGCCAATCATTTTCCAACACCATTGACGGTTATAATCACACAACCCCAGATCCTATAAAGAAATCGTCACATAGCACGAACATCGATGTAAATAGCGTAATGGGCTATAAATCCACACAGTAAGTCATAGACATATTATAGAACTTACTGTAATTAGATTGCTTAATGCGAGAAAATTTGTTGAATGGATTGGACGCAGTACAGGTTTATCAATCAGGGTAATTATGACCCATGAGTGTGTAATGATTGCCAGGTCTCTTCATTCTGCTTCACTCTCGAAACAATCAATCTCAGCAACGTTTCGGGTGTCTTAACAGCAATTACAGCCAGACTCTTCTTAACCTGCTTTTGTAGGGCAAAAGTGAAATAACTAAACTGTAATTTTTTTCAAATGGGACTCGAAAAGCTGATAGGGAAAATTTAGCGACGAGTAAAATTATATCGTTTCTCAAATCATTTACTTGATACCGGTAGGAAAATAAACAAAGGTTTATTTTGTTTATTTAATTATTTTAGTTTTTAGTTTCTTCGTAAAAATTAAGTAAATACATGTACCTTACCTTATTTTGCTACAGTTATCAAGTTAATGATTTCAGGAACAATATAATTTTAGTCAGTGAGAAAGCACATATCAGGACGACTTACAAAAGATACTGAGGGGATTCGAATAAGACCATCTGGAAACGTAATGGCTCTTTTAGCAAAGGGGAGAGCATAGAGAGAAGATCAGTTCGGTACTGCGGCAGGCCCTGGCAGGTGAGTCGTTACTGAAGTTTAGAGGACGCAGTGTTGAAGAGGAGTAGTATTAGGTGTCTCACGAAATGATCACGAGTGAGGAATCTGAACAACTGAAATTAGTACTGTTATTTTATCAATAATGTTCTTCCCGTTCGTCCAATGGCGCCTATACTATAGGTTGTAGGGTGGGAGGGCGGAGGGGCTAGGCCTGGAGGTATGGCGTATTTTTAATATTTTGGAAGGCGAAAGGCGGCTTGTAAATTGCCATAGAAAAGTACCAGTTCTGACCTACGTGATACCGACTTTTGAATAATTTTCTTGAAAGAAAAACACCTGCCTGCACTATATTTTTTTCCTTGAGATCTAGAAGGGGCCGCGATTCCCCGTGCGCACGGGTATGGGCGCTCTTCCGTTCAGCTGTTTATTGTGTGAGAAAAACATTGCGAAGATGGTCTGTTGCTACGCACAAGGTCACATCCACTGTTGCTTTTCCCCTTCTTGGATTTGGTGCTTAGAAATAAAGAACAGAACAAAATCGTTTAAAGGGACATCGCAAAAACTCAAGATGTCGACATGTTGTTCTTCAACATATACTTGACACTGGAAAATCATTTCTATCAGCAAACGGTGGAAATACACAGGAAAAATAACTGATCTCATCGTAGGATACGAGCAGTCGTATGAGAACTTGTGAACCACACGTTGTCGCCAAAGAGAGTATCTCCCGTCTCCTGGTACATGAAGTTTGAAAGAGGGATTATGTGCGCAAAGTGTGTAGTCTGGGCGCAATTACTTACTGATTTGTGTGGGTGCAAAGAAACTCTCAAAAGCTCCTTCACATGTCATGTTTTTACAAAATTCTGTTGCTTTGTCATGACATTGGATCAAGGGCATTCATTTGGTGTTGTCTGCGTTTGTTGCCCAATGTTTGAAACTAAGAACAGGCTACTTTTCCTCATTTTTAACCCATTCTGCGCAACGGAAAGTAGTTAGGAATTCTGAAATCTACTTTTTTCACCTCTCTAAGCAACGCTTTGAGAAATTTTTCAGTTTGCTACAATTTCAGATTTTTACAATCAGCGCTTGTGCTAAAATATAGCAGGGATCACCCCTAAGTCATCGTTTGCCTTATATTTTTCTGCATATGATTAACGTAGAGAAAATAGAGGGAGACGAGGTTTCGAATACAGCAAGCTGGTTCAAATGGATGTAGACTGCAGTAGCTATGCAGCGAAGTTGAGCCTCGCAGAGAACACACTAGCATGCAGAGCTGCATAAATAAATCTTCAGACTGAGGACCGCAACAACACACGAGTAATATTTGATCCACTGACATGTGCAAGCCGGCCGGGGTGGCCGAGCGGTTATGGGGGGCCACAGTCTGGAACCGCGCGACCGCTGCGGTCGCAGGTTCGAATCCTGTGTGTGTTGCCCTTAGGTTAGGCAGGTTTAAGTGGTTCTAAGTTCTATGGGACTGATGACCTCAGAAGTGAAGTCCCATAGCGCTCAGAGCCATTTTTGACATGCGCTAACAACGGGCAGTTTTCCTGCGTATTATCAATGATTCGATCTCTAGATTTTTTTATCTAATGCTAGACCATCTTTATCGCTCCACATATTGTACGTGTCAGCAGATTACGCGTGTATTTGCTGCAGGGGCTAGTCATATCAAACCCAGACCTGATTCCATGAGCAAGTATGATTCACATTCCTGAAGGGTGCCCGAGGTCGGCCTCGAAAATAAAAAAATAAGGAATGTGGTGGCAGTGTAACGTTGAATCCTAGGACCAGGCGAGTAGTTGCGTAACTTCAGCTCCAGTGGAGAAATTCAGTGGAGTGGGCTCAGTGCCAAGGAGCGCTTTCCGCTTGCGTGCTTCCACCCCGCACCTCCCCAACTCCTTCCTCCAACACCCTCACCACTCCCCCAGCAGTGTTAGGGCCATACGTGTGTTGCGTAAAATGGCTACAGAGGAAGCTTTAGAAGCTCTTTCACCGAGAGCACTGGGTGAAACGCCTTCGGAAATCCGGCCTTCTGAAGCCATTTGCTGCAGAAACGCCGATATCGGCACGGAGTTTGTCGCCTGCGCTATCGACCGTAGTCGTGGCAGAGGGAACGGAAAATACGTCCCGACCTCTGGCAGCTGTCTCGTTCGGATAGCATCAGTGGTATTCTGAAGAATTGTGTTGGGACCTTACTTTTGTATATTAATGACCTTGCAAACTATTATAATCTTAACTTGAAAAATTGTGCAAGTGATGCAGTTATCTATATTGAATTACAATCTGAAAAAGTTATCAAATATTACATATGATTTCGAGAATACTTTAACGTACAAAGGTTGGAAACTTGCTTCAAACGTTCATAAATTTGAAACTGCGCATTTGAAAAAACGCAAAGACGTAATACGCATACAATATTACTGAGTCATCTTTGCAATCTCTCACCTGAGACAATCTGCAGGGGTAATGCATTGAAATGAGCACATGAGCTCAATCGTAGGTAAAGCATTATACGAACTTTGACTTAATATTAGGATACCAGGATAATGCCGTTAGTCAACAACGAAGCCGCCTATAGAACACTAGGGCGAAGAATCCTTGATTATTGCTCAAGAATATGAGATCCATGCCAATTGACCCAAGGTACGCTACTGAACGTATACAAAGAATGCCAGTACAAATGCTTACGGCTTCGACTCGCGAAGCATGCCACGGAAATAATGAAACGCTTGAAGTGCCAGTTTCTTCAAAAAAGAAATCAGCTAATTTGTGAAAGCGTACTAATAAATTTCTAGAACCAGAACTATATAAGGAATCTAGGAATATGTTGCAGTCCACTACGAATCACTTCTGTGGGATCAGAGTAGTCAAAATGAAACCAATTCCTCCACGCACAAAGGCATTAAGCAGTCGTTCCTCCCATTCTCAGAAACAGAGAAAATCATTATACAAGGAATGTTGAATAAGAAGTGCAACGCATTTCTTTTTCTGGAAGATTTTCGGTTGAAAAAATGAAGAATCCGCTGTGGGACATAGTTTCATGAAGTTCGGATAGGTCGTGGTCCCATAAGTAGCGTTCAAAATGGCGTCTGTAACGGAGGTGCTTATCAAGCTGAGAGCTGTTATTTCCTATTGGCGGAAAACCAAACCATCGCAGATATTCTTAGGCACTAGCAGAATGTCTCCAAAGACCTGGTAGTGAACAAAATCACGGTGAGTCGCTGAGCTAGGGATCCGTCATCATCGAAAGAAGGTCGCGTAAACCTGTTCGATCTTCCGCGTGCCGGCTGGCCGCAAATATTTGTGACTCCTGCTCTTTAGGTACGTGTAGACACTCTCATTTTCGGTGATGGACTGGTCAAAATCAACCTCCTCGCTCCACAACTGGACGTCCCTGTTGGCAGTGTTGACACACTCGTCCGCCTGCTAGGGTACCCATAGGTGTGTGGCCGCTGAGTTTCTCGCCTCCTAACAGAAGACGACAAAGAGCAGCGAAAAACCATCTGTGTGGAATTACTTGCGCGTTACGAGCCTAATCAGGACAATTTTTCTTATCGAAAATCTTCAGAAACTTTCGTCACTTCTAACCGGAAACAAAACGCAATCCAGGAGTGGCGCCATACCATCCCTCCTACGAAGAAAAAGTGTCCTTATGGTGACGGTCTTCTGGGATTCTGAAGGGGTTATTATGTTTGATGTCCTCCGTCAAGGTCCGACTATCAGCTCTGAGGTGTTTTGTGCTACCCCTAGAAGACTGAAGAAGCAACTTCAGGGTATTCGTGGCCACAAAAATGCAAACGAACTTCTCCTTCTCCATGACAACGCAAGTGGAGACCGCGCAAAACTTCGCTGGACTGTTCCTCCTCATCCATCCTACAATTCCGATCTCGCATCTCCTGACATCCATCTGTCTGTCCCAATGAGGGATGCACTCCGTGGGAAGCAGTACGCTAATGATGCGGAGGTTACTGATGCAGCAAGATGCTTCCGACGTAAACCAGTGGAATGGTACCGTGTGGACACACAGACCCTCCCAGTAAGGTGTCGTAACGCAGTGGCATTGCAACGAAGTTATATTGAAAAGTGGGGGTGTATAGCGAAAAGAATGGGGAATGTCTTGGTGTATTAAATTCGTGATTAAAACCAACCTGCTTTCGGAATAAAATGTGTTGCTTTACTTACTGAACGTCCCTCGTGTATGATGTAATAGGAGGTAACGTCTGCTATACAGTTACCACTGGTTTGCAGTGTATAGCTGTAGCTGTAGATGTTGTTACAGGTGGAAATGGTTACCTGCTTTCAAATTCTGTGTTCATAAGAGGGCGGCTTGTAGTATATAGTAGGTGTAGGCGAGTAACTGGCGGACACATGCCAAGTAATTGCTAATGATTTCTACTAAGGATGAAAAAGCTACAAACAGTGTGTGATGACAGCATTGCTTCACTGGTAAAGTTAGTACCGCCACATGCTTATTGCGTGCTACTTGATTTCTTGTAGGATGGAATGGGAACCATTTTCGACAGACATTAAAGTATGAAGATGAGAACAAAACAGAGCATTACACTTGTAAAGTACGCCAAATGTACTTGTCGATAATGTCAGTACTATCACCAATTAAGAACTTCATTTGCTGCAAGTCTGATGATGACGAGTCCCATACTTCTTTACAGAGCGTAGGGGAGCGGCGCGGGAGAACCGCGCCGCCTTACTAGGCAAGGTGCTAGTGGAGGTGGTCTGCCATTGCCTTCCTCCGACCGTAATGGGGATGAATGATGATGATCAAGACGACACAATAACACCCAGTCATCTCGAGGGAGGAAAAATTCCTGACCCCGCCGGGAATCGAAACCGGGACCCCGTGCACAGGAAGCGAGAACGCTACCGTGAGACCACGAGGGGCGGACTGCAAGTCTAACTAGGCGCAAAACAGTAAGCAAACGTGATTCAAATGTTCCGATGGAAACACTAATGACGTTCCTTGTGTTGTACGTAAGCCTGATTTCCTTCTTCATCTACATCTATCTACATCTGCATAGATCCTCCACAAGCTATCGTAAGATACCTGTACCACTACTTGTCATTTCATCTTCTGTTTCACTCGCAAATAGAGCGAGGGGAAAACGACTATCTATACGCCTCCGTAAGAGCCGTAATTTGTTGTATCTTATCCTGGACGCCCTTACGATCGATATTATCTTGGTGGCAGCAGAAACGTTCGACAGTCAGCTTCAAATGCCGTCTTTCTAAATTTTCCAGTAGCATTTCCCGAATGGATCGCCGCCTCCCCTCCAGGGATTCCCATTTGAGTTCCCGAAGCGTCTCCGTAACATTTACGTTTTGTCCGAACCTACCGGTAACAAATCTAGCAGCCTTCCTCTGAATCCGACCTGGTACGGATCCCAAACACTTGAGCAGTTCTCAACAATAGGTGGCACCAGCTTCCTATATTCGATCTCCTTTGCAGGTGAACCACTCTGTTCTAAAATTCTCCCAATAAAGCGAAGTCGACCATCTGCCTTCCCTACCACAGTTTTCACATGCTCGTTCCTCCTCATTTCGCTTTTCAACGCTACGCCCAGACATTTAAACGACTTCACTGTCCCAAGTTGGACATTAGTAATACTGCATCCTAACATTGCAGGTTTATTCTTCACACTCTTCCGCATTAACTTATATTTTTCCGCATTTAGGGCTAGCTGTCAATCATCACACCGACTAGAAATTTTGTCTAAGTGGTCTTGTTATCTTTCTACAGTCGCTCAACTTCGACACCTTACCGTACATCACAGCATCTTCAGCAAACAACCGCGGAGTTTGCTGCCCCTCCTGTCCGCCAAATCATTTATGTACATAGACAACAACAGCAGTTCTATCACATTTCCCTGCGGCACTCTTGACGATATCCTTGTCTCTGATGAGCACTCGCCACCGAAAAAGACCTACTGGGTTCTATTATTTAAGAAGCCTTCGAACCACTCACATTTCTGTGAACTTATTCCACATGCTCGGACCTTTGTTAACAGCTTGCAATGGGGCACCGTGACAAACGGTTTTCGGAAATCTAGACATATGGAATTTGCCTCTGGCCCTTCATACATAGTTCTCAGTATATCATGTGAGAAAAGCGCAATCTGAGGTTCGCATGAGCGATGGTTTCTAAAACCGTGCTGATTCGTGGAAAGTTTATTATATTCAAACGGAGAATGTGTTCAAGGACTCTGGAGCAAACAGAAGTTTGGGAAGTTGGTCTGTATTATCGTGGGTCCTTTCTTATATCCTGGAGTCATCTGCGCTTTTTTCCCATCGCTTGGGAATTTGTGCTGGGCGACAGATTCACGATAAATGCAAACTAGGTAAGGAGCCAATGCTGTAGAGGACTCTTTGTAAAATGTAACTGGGATTCCATCCGGACCTGGTGATTTATTTGTTTTCAAACCTTTAAGTTGCTTCTCTACGCCAATTATGCTTATCTCTATGTCTTCCATACAACAGTCTGTCCTTTGGTCAAATGGCGATATACTTGTACGGTTCTCCTGCCTGAACGATTTCTTGAACGTGAAACTTAACGTTTTGCTATCTTCAACTACCACGTCAGACTGGCCAACAAGGGACTGAATGGAAGCCTCAGATGCGCTTAGTGATTTTACATAAGACCAGAATTTCCTCGAGTTCTCTGCCAGGTCTTTTGCTAAGGTGTGACGGTGATAATGTTGTATGCTTCGCGCATAGATCTTTTCGCAGACGCACGAATCCCTACTAACCTTCGATTGCTGTCGTTTGTGCGTTCCCTTTTGAACCATGAATGCTACAGCTTCTGATTCGTGAGCATCTTACAAATTTCGTTATTAAACCTTGGTGGGTCTTTTCCATCCTTTATACACTTACTAGGCTCGTAATGCTCCAGATCACGATTTACATTCAGCTTAAACTTTGCCCATGATTCCTCTGCATCCATCTTACTGGTACTATGTGATAACAGTTCACTGTCTAAGTAAAGTGTTAATAATTGCTTATCTGCTCTATCTGGCAGAAACACCCTCATAGCCTTCTTGACAGATTTATTAACTTCCGTAATCATAGATGCTATAATGACATCATGATCGCTAGTCCCCGTTTCTATACTGACATTGTCTTTAAAGTCCGGCCTGTTTGTAGCTACGAGGCCAACACATTTCCATTGCCTGTGGGCTACCGAGAAAGCTGCTCAGGACAGTTTTCAGAAAACGTGCTCAAAAGTATTCCATATAACTGTCTGTTTGTACCCCCCACAACGAACCAGTATACACCCCTTGACTTGGTTCTGTCAACGTGAGAAAGACAGGTTCGAAGCTTCTCCCTTCGGACCGTTGGAGACATCTGAAGAGACCTCTGCCTCAGCGTGCTACAGTCTGAAGGGTTGGACTGGTGGCAGTCCGATGGCACCTGCGCCTGAAATTCTAGCAGTTGTCTATTTTGTTTATTGCATCGCGAGCGGAGCACCAAAAAGAAAATGTAATCCGGTCGGAATCATTGTGTCGTTGCGATAATGTCTGGCTCTTGTAAGGATTATAACTGAACATGTTGAGGCTGGGTGCATAAGTCACTATAAATCGGGTTTCTGACGTTGCTGACAGTCACTGGGTTTAAGAAGATCTTCTATATTCCATAAAAGGGACTATGTGCCTGAGGGACACAATCGCATTTTTAATTTGATAGACTTACGGTACAGCCTGCTATATTCATGGGAATGCCTCTGTAAGTTACTATAATTTCTTTGTCAGGCATGTAGTGAGGCATTGTTCATGCTCACTCTTACACTGGAAGTAATAATTGTTCTTTAATATCCTTGCGTCTGTGAAACACATATTTCCAGCAATGCAAGTTTTGTTGCGAGTCTATTGCATACTTATTTCCAAAAATGATACTTGTATTTGTGGGCGGTAGAACTTGATGCAGTTGATTGCCTTTTGTTTTAGACATTACTTTAAGTTGCAAGGCCTATCAATTCTGTAATATATTATACAGGTGGGGAAAATGGAGCAGGTTCCATCTACGGCACGAAAGAGAAGACGAACCGAAGAACTGGGGGGAGGATCTAAATTTTAAAGGCAAATATGCTAGGACATGGGAGAAGTACATAGAGAGGAAACGTAGAGTATTTATTTCTCAACCGTTCCGATCGTGTTTCTTCATTTCCTGCTGAAAGAAGCAACCTTAGATTTTCCTTTGATGACTAACACACTGTTGAGGGTGCTGATTTCTTTGCACAGGGTTCTAAACAAATAATGATGTTTCAGTTTGTTTTGTAAAAGGAAAAATCGATTTCGTCGTGAGTCAAAAGGACCGGGGAATACTGGGCATAACATGCGCTGTTAAAAAGTAAGGTAATAACGCTAAGATAGAAGATATTTGGTCTTTGATGTTCGGTGATCAACCCACAGAACAAATTGTGAAATGGACAAACGTGAACCTGGAACAATATATAAGCTAAGTAACTACAAATCTACTGATCTGTGTGACAGGAAAGCGTTTATGACGCTTTATATGCAAACTGTAAGTTTGGGAATGAATATATACTATCATCGCTCTCGGCTGACTCTAGAGGAACGCCGGTTAAGGTGTTCCTAATCCTGCTACTCTACTTGCGATTTCATGACCCTGAAAGATGAGAAATACGTAAGAAGGAAGATAATTCAGAACCAGTTTCGGAATTTTTTTCGAACGTCTTTAGTAATAATACAGTGCCTATATAGTAAGGTTTCCGACAGTGCAGGACTGAGCAATGAGGACAGAAAACTTGATGATCCTATGCAAACAGTTCTTCGATTAGTTCAAAAGTTCAAATGTATGTGAATTCCTAAGGGACCAAATGTCTGAGGTCATCGGTCCCTAGACTTATACATTACTTAAATTAACTTAAACTAACTTATGCTAAGAACAAAAGACACACCCATGCCCGAGGGCGAACTCGAAACTCCGGCGGGAGGGGCCACGCAGTCCGTGACACGGCGCCTCAAACCGCCCGTCCACTCCACGCGGCTCTTTGATTAGTGTACCGAGTTTTAAATATTAACGGGAATGTAACCGCTTACAATTGGTTTTCCCCGTAGAACTTCATAGTAAGAGGTTAACCTACATAGGTACACGGAAGAAAAATAAACCAGAAGTTCCAAATAAACACCTGCCTCCTAATAACAGGACTGCTATCTCTACTCTTTAAGAATTCAATGGTAAAGCTATTATGTTGTCAACAGTCCCGAGAAAGAATAAACCTGTAACACTATTTCCGATTGTGCATTTCTCAAAGGGAGTGTATGGAAATTGTGTCCTTCTGCAACAGCGCCAATGTTGGAATAGACACTCTGAACCAAACATTTCCATACTACTTATTCATAGAAAATGTAGACGCTGACCTCTAGCACTGTTTTATACATTAATAAAAAACCAATGCAGTGAACAGCTACACTCCCTACTTCCTCTGGAGAACTTGCTGACCACTCTAATCTAGCCGTGTCGTCATCCTGAAGGAAGTTATTCACAAGATGTGCACGACCTGGGTGCGAATTGTCTTCAGTGAAGACGAATGCCTCTCCAATATGCTGACGATATGGTTGCACTATCGGTCGGAGGATGGGATTCACGTATCGTACAGCCGTTACGGAGCCTTCCATGACCACCAGCGGCGTAAGTCGGCCCCACATAACGCCACCGCAAAACAGCACGTAATCTCCACCTTGCTGCACTCGCTGGACGGTGGGTCTAAAGCGTTCAGCCTGACCGGGTTGCCTCCAAACACGTCTCTAACGATTGTCTGGTTGAAGGCGTTTGCCACACTTATCGGTGAAGTGAACGTGATGCCAATCCTGCGCGGTCGATTCGGCATGGTGTTGGGCCCATCTGTACCACGCTGCATCGTGTCGTGATTGCAAAGATAGACCTCGCTATGGACGTCGGGAGTGGAGTTGCGCGTCATGCAGCCAATCGCGCACAGTTTGAGTCGTAACACGACGTCCTGTGGCTGCACGAAAAGCATTATTCAACATGGTGGCGTTGCTGTCGGGGATCCTCCGAGCCATAATCCGTAGGTAGCCGTCATCCACTGCAGCAGTACCCCTTGGGCGGCCTTAGCGAGACATCCCATCGGCAGTTCCTGTCTCTCTGTATCCCCTCCATGTCCGAACAACATCTCTTTGGTTCACTCCGAGTCGCCTGGACACTTCCCTTGTTGAGAGCCCTTCCTGGTACAAAATAATAATGCAGACGCGATCGGACAACCATTCACATCAACACCAGCACACAAACTCTCAAGTTTCAGACACATGCTACACAGGCTCAACAGAACTCCCCTGGACAAACTCAACTACACACAAGAACTAAATACAGTGCACCAAATAGCCAGAGAGAATGGGTCCAACGCACAAATGATAGACAAAATGAACAACAAAATTAAAAAAAAAATTAAAAGAGATCAAACCATCAACAAATCACCAGTCACAACAGAGAACCAAGAACAAAAGCTCCAGACAAACACAGAATCCCAGGAATACCCTACAAAGAGTAGAGTATGGCACACACTAACATACAGTAACAAAAACGTACACAGGGTGGCAAACATACTGAAGAAACAAGGGCTACAAATATCATTCCGCAGAAATAACACAGTACAGAAGATTTTAAGATCTAAGAACTCCTCTGCAGATAAACCATTTAAAACTGGAATATATCAGTTAACCTGCAGTTCATGCCAGTCGGTCTACGTAGGCCAAACATGCAGAAATTCATCTTTCCATCTCGCTCCGCTCTCTCTCTCTCTCTCTCTCTCTCTCTCTCATGCACACACACACACACACACACACACACACACACACACACACACAGAGAGAGAGAGAGACCAACGATGAACAAGGGAGCAACGACAATAACATGACACATCTCACTGAGGGTATTGTCAGAAGTTTCTGCTCAGATCTCATTTCGCCACACTTTGTGTAAGTGCATGTGAGGTGAATAGTGAGCGGAAATTTATGAAAAATGAGTGAAAGCAATGCACTAAATAGTAACTGATTGAGACACCAACGAGGGACACGGAACAGGACGGAAAATGTAAGTACAGAAACGTACATAACCTCTACCCTCGAAACAGCTCTCCACAAATATGCAATAATTTTCTTCATGGCTACTTTGCAAATGACATGCTGTCGAAAAAACGACGAAAACGAGCACTAAAACCGATGTACAATAATACCGTTAATTAGCGATGTAATTTTAAAGTGAGTGTCCAAAGCAAAACGAAGCAAATTGCAAATATTGTATTTCTTAGGCCTACAGTAGTTAAATTACTAGAAATGTGATATTATCCTTTACAGAAATAAAGAATTTAACCCACAGAAGATAACACATTGGTGTCGAAACATGTATGGGGAAATATAAAAATAAACTAATTGTGTTTGTATAAAGCTGATTTCCAAAACAACGCACTATGCGACTTAACTTCTGTGGTCATCAGTCGCCTGGAACTTAGAAATAATTAAACCTAACACGGAAGAACGAAAAGAGAAGCTTCAAACCTTAGTAAAATGAATAAGTCTGAGAGTTTTGTGTGATCCTCCCTCCATATTGTGAGATGCTATACTGTTTAGTTTCATTAATTGTGCATCATGATCAGATAGTCCTTTAGCAATTGGTTACACATGAATTGTCTTAACCTGAGCTCTTTCTATAAAAACAATATTAAACAGTGTTCTACCATTTTATTGCACATGGGTGGGAAAAATGACTACCGAAATTATATTGAAACACTCAAATAATAAATCAACTTCATTTTTCTTCTACATTTTAAGAAATTTATATCGAATCTCAACAAACCACTAACTGTTTCCTTTTTTCAGATAGGTATCTCAATAACACATCCAGATTTCTCATAAATAGACGAAACTTTCCCAGAGCAGATCTGTAGACTGTTACAATTATCAGAGAAGTATTCTGCAGTAACAACTCAGAAGCTCCTTGTTTTAGGTTCTAATCAACATAAAAACTATTTTTTCAATGTTTTTGACTTTGTGTCCAGATTTTATGTATGTTGAAACTACTACTTTTTCCATGTTGATTGAGGTAATAGTTTCAGATGTTGTTTCTATGAAACTGAAGCAACTGATTATCAAAAGCCGACATATAGCGTACAAATTGCTCTTTCTTTATTCTTGGTGGCAAGTTTTTGTTAAATACCCTTACTCTGTTTAAATTACAAAGTTAAAGATTGTACTTAATTAAGTTATTACTTCATAAATGCTGCCAAAACGTTCACCTCACTATGGACGTCGTGGACGGTTATTTAGCCGAAACCGTCAACCAAGTACACATAAAAGTGACACGAACTTTTTAAGATCTATTTTAGTCTAGTATTATTTTTGCCGTTCTTATTACTGCTGTGATTGTGACCATTATTATCCTTTGCGAATTACATAGACGGTGCCCTATTCAGGATACATGGGTGGAAGGACGAGGCAAGTTTGGGTAAACTTCGAAGGACGTAACTAAGTACTCAGCGCTCCAGAGCCTGTGGTGTATTGTCCAGGTCGCTGTAGGGCTTATTTCCTGTGTGCAAGTTGTCTGCATCTGAACTGCTCAGAATCTCAAATGTCGCACTTGTAGCTTTACTGGAGTACGCTGTAGAACTTCGGAGGGATGAACAGCGGCTCTGTGGCAGCGAGAAACAGCAAATACCGACGGTGGGGGGCGGCGGCGGGTCTCAGTAAACAGGGAACACCTGGAAATCCGCTTGTCAAGAGGAGTGGCCAACCCCGGCAAACTGTGCTCCAAGTACGTCGCTGACAGTGAGATGTGAGGAGGAAATCTTAACCACAGAGCTTGTTCAGAAAATCACGACAGCTATAATCGTGCTGCAGTTGACAGTTTCGGCTTTGACACGTATTACAATGTCATGTCACTCCAAGTCACTCACGGAGAAATAAAACAATATTTTATGGTACTGTTATTGTAGTTAACAACACGACAGACGTAAGCAGTTACCGTTTACGTACCTGCAAGTGCTTCTGAAATTATCTGTTAGTTTCTTCCTTCAATCAAATGAGCCGCGCGGGATTAGCCGAGCGGTCTTAGGCGCTGCAATCGTGGACTGTACGGCTGGTCCCGGCGCAGGGTTCGAGTCCTCCCTCGGGCATGGGTGTGTGTATTTGTCCTTAGGATAATTTAGGTTAAGTAGTGTGTATGCTTAGGGACTGATGACCTTGGCAATTAAGTCCCATAATTTTAACACATTTTTCAATCAAATGAAGTTACTACACAGTTCCTGAAAGATCTTTTCTGACGAATTTATGCGTTGCTTATGCCATTAAATTTGTCATATTGTGTTATTACACAGAGCGATGTCTCTAGCACGTGGAAGGAAGTCAAAGATGAATATTTCATTTAATTGCAGCATAAAGAAATATTAACATTATGTGATGTGTTTTACTGTATTAATTATAATATAACATAAATGCCGATTTTAAGAGATTCTGTAAATATATCCTTCAGTGGAATAGAACTGGTTACCCAACGTTAACTTCTTTAATTCAGCCACCCAGTACTACCAATAGCACATTTAACACGTTTTGGTTGGTTGTTGGAAACAGATGAACGTAAGGGTCTGACTCCTTTCTGTGACAATGCTAATACCTTGAAGTGTTTGTAGGGATTTTTTGGTCCTAGAATTATACCCACCTTAAGCAATATGTTATTAGAAGAGAGAAATACTGACAACAGCCTATGACGTTAATTAACAAAAGCACTGGGAAATAACTGCCAAAAAACTAGCTTTTTAAACGGGCTCTTCAGGCTCTCATTAAACTAATACATGACGTAATCTCTATAAGTCGCTTCTGTATTCTAAAAATACTGTACCTTATCATGAACATTGTTTGTAAAAGATGTACCATTATAACATCGGACGGTTACTTTGAAAATGAAAGATCTTCTTAGTCCTTACATCGTATTTCCACAACACCTTGTACATTTTTCTTGATGTTTTACATTATATTGTTAATTGGACGAATATTAAAACGATGATTATTCCTTTATTCTTAGACAAATAGCATAACTTATGATGCCCCTTCGTAATGCTAATACAGTAGGTCGATTAGTTATTAATATCAGTGCAATAAAAGAGAAACAACTGTGGCCGTCATTTCCTCGTCGGATAGCACGGACTAATAGTGCTCGAGCTTATTTCACACGTCAGGTGATTTAAATGTCAGTTTCAAAGCTCAGCACAGCAGAGAAAGGAACGTGCTCGTCAGCGCACCAGCAGATGACACGGGAATCGTTGACTCTTGGTGCTTACTCGCGCCCCATGAGTAATATGATTTGAAGATTAATTACACTTCATACTTTCCAACTTAATAGTTGAAAATCCAGAATTACTAAATACACTCTTCGTTAGCATACGTAATTCGTGTCTGACAGCGCTCTTGAAAACAAAGCAATCGAAGTTAAAGAACCTAAAAAGCTCTAAACTCATTCATTGTCAAAATGATGCGTTGCAAAAGGAAGAGGATTTGAGATAAGCTTATTTCAGTGTCCAGATTTCAGTGCCTCACACTGTGCTAATTACTGGACGTACGTTGGAAATTAAATGGTTACTGTGAAATTACAGTTTACTCTTATGGATTCACATATAATTAGTTCTACACCCTCTAATTAATACTACAGGCTGAGGGATTTCACGCATTTATTGTAAGCTGAAGAATTCCGGGATTTCCGGTTGTGTTACAACAATCTGGCCAACTGAGAAAAACAGTATAAGCACTCGATGGAAGTTAGCTGCTATTTATTGTTTTATTAGTTAGTTGTAACCTCAGTTTAGCCAGCGGTTATCAGATTAAACATCTACATATCGTACTTTCTTTTGGTTAAAATGCCACACCGACATTTACATAGACACACATTATAGTAAATGTAGAAAGTAATACTGATAGCAATAATGAAATATTTTTAAAAATGTGATCATATTTTACTTATATGTCCTCCAAGGCAAAAGCTATAAAATAAAATAAATAAAATAAAATAAAATAAATAAATATGTAAAACAGGCGTTAAGTATGAAGTTTCCTTAGATATAATGTTTCTCCTCGTAGTTTTCGTCAGCTTGCAGAAAGTCAGGAATCTCTTCCTAACCTGCTGTCTAAGCAAGCATGATTAACTTTGTACCCTGCCCAGCTACAATATGATGTACATGACGTTGCTCTAAAATTCAAAAGAAAATGCTTTCTAACTCCATGAAGACACAGGATGAAGCCCAGAGAGTGTAGTTGCTGTGCCGGCCGAAGTGGCCGCGCGGTTCTGGCGCTGCAGTCTGGAACCGCGAGACCGCTACGGCCGCAGGTTCGAATCCTGCCTCGGGCATGGATGTTTGTGATGTCCTTAGGTTAGTTAGGTTTAACTAGTTCTAAGTTCTAGGGGACTAATGACCTCAGCAGTTGAGTCCCATAGTGCTCAGAGCCATTTGAACCATTTTGTAGTTGCTGTTATAGTACTTGACATGATGTTTACAATCTGAAATGAGTAAGTAATGTCTAATGAGGTACAAAACGATCGAAACTTTTTACCCAACTGTAACACAGTGGACGATTCAAAGCACAGGAATCGGCAGCACGCTGAAGTTGTGTCCTCACAGACCAAAGTTGGGTGATTTGCCCAGTAGAGGTGACAGATAATCAAAGATCATAGTTCCCAATGGTAATCAACTTCCAAATCCGGGAAGAGTGACGTTGCCTGAAGCATGCCTGGAATGTCCCCTAATATGGCACTAGTATCGTACAAATGCCTAACACATTCCGTCCATTCTCTCTTAAAAAACACTGTTCTTGCATCTGATGACAAGAGACGTAAAGACAAAATACTAAATTCCACTATTAAAATGTATTCATAAAGAATACTGCTGTCGTAACATTTTGGACTACACCAAAAAGGAGAATAAATGGCTTTACAAAATAGCAGGCTTGTATTCCTTACTGTCCCTAGAACAAATTGCCATCAATCTGAGTTTCATTCGTTGTGTGGGCTCTGTACTGCGAACACTAAGGGTAACTGCAGTGGGCGAAACTTCGAAATTGTGCACCGGCCCACGTCAGATGAGGTCGCTCGTCAAGGTACGAGAACCTCATAATGGCTATTATTAGCCAGACATAATCTGAATAGAATGTACGGCCGCTAGCACTGAGGAAATAAATTATCCGTTGCAGGCACCGAATACTGCGATTTGATACGTAGTGAGTGAGCGGTAACTGTTGACAACGTACCGCAGTGGCATGGAGGAAATCGAGACGTAAAGCTTGATGCAGGACACGTATGGTCTATCAAGTCATGACACTATCTTCTATTGGCCTACTGTTGGTTTCACGCGCTATTTTCAATGTCTAAGCGCTCCCTTCGCACAAACATAAGTCTTGTACAAAAGTAAATGAGCCATTTTCTGTAGCAAGTTTAATCTAGCTTCATTTTGTACTGGGATACGTTTCCGTGCACGGAGCGTTTTACGACTTTTTGAAGGAAAACGTAAAAATCTACCTTCAAACGCCGTCCTCCCCTCACACTCACCTCCCACCGACCAGGATTTCTAGTGTGTTGTTCATGACTTTCCCTCTTACCTCTGTATAAACTATCGCGAGTACACGAATTGTATCCCATATTTTTGGTTGTCAGTGATTGGGCTATTATGCCAAAGGGCGTAGTAACACACTTCACAGTTTTGGCATTTAAACAGTGTGAAATTAACAGTGCATTCGTTTTGTTCGTCTGGCCTTCTTACTGCGAAACTACTGTGTTTGTAAGGGATAAATTTAGACCCAATTTTAACTGTTGTTCGTTTTCGCATAACGTTTAAAAACACGTCGTTTCTTTCATTACATTAACAGCAAAGTTTAAATTATAATGTTAACAAAGTAGCCGACTAAGCCGGTATCGTAATAGCTCAGTCCATGAGTACCACAAAGGGTCGAATATGGGAAATGAGTAATGTAACCCTTAATTTATGTACAACGGCACGATGGAGTGCCATGGACAACACACAAAGTATCGTTAATGAGTTTGAAGTGCGTGGGTGTGGGGCTGTGTCTGAAGGTCACATTTTTACGTTTTTCTTGACTAAAACCGCGGCCTCGCCTGTGCGCTGTAGCTTAGGTTGTTTTTGTATGTGAGTTTGAGGTATTTTCCCGACTTCATAGACTGCAAGTGTTCCATATGAAATTGCATTTATCGAATTTCCTTACATTAATTTTGTACGTTATAAACAGTTATCGCTTACTCCTGTGTATTCTGTCCACTTTTTGAGAGAGACCACAATAACATGGAAAATGTACTGCAGAAAGAAGCTCAGGTTAACGGATTGAAGGTTAAATCACTTAGTCCTCCAACTCCTCGAGTTGTAAAGATACAAAAAGCCCTTGGGGATTGCGGTGACCTCTTCTACCGGCCAGTCACAGTGTTTCAGATGCCAGATATCTCTAGACACTGTAGTAAATGCGAACAGAGGCGCCTGGCTGTTTCAACTGCAGTGAGCCCATTGGGAACTGCGGTAGCACAGTGCTTTGCAGCAAACAGTTGACAGAGCTGCGAAGGAGACGCGATTGGTAGCAGCCAACAGGTACCTCACCTCGCGTACGAAGCGAGCGGATCCCACGAGAAATACGGGCCCCCGCAACGAACTTGTGACGTCACAGTAGTCGCCTTTTCGCTGTACTTCGCGAATGCTCGGCTCCATGCAGGGCCCATGCGAGATCAATAAGTCAATGAAATGGGGCTCAGTAAAACATCTTAATTTTAGCGTGTGGTATCGTGAGCTTGAATGCATTAAAACGTGCAGTTAAGCATATTGAACTCGTTTGAAGTAGTTATTCGCTCCCCACCAGAGATGGCAGCTGGTACTTGTAAGACCGACGGTGTCATGTATATGATGTATTTGCCACAGCCAGTCTTTCTCGCTGGCCTCGCGACACGTCAATATCAGAGTCAATAAATATCGTCATGTTCAATCCTGGATGTCACTTGGACGATGCAATAGAGTTGTGGGATCCAGCCTCTGGACTATTCCTGCCTGATTCACCACAACATATCTTAAGATATGCTCTTATCACGGAGCTGCGAAGGAGACGCGATTGGTAGCAGCCAACAGGTACCTCACCTCGCGTACGAAGCGAGCGGATCCCGCGAGAAATATGGGCCCCCGCAACGAGTTTGTGACGTCACAGTAGTCGCCTTTTCCGCTGTACTTCGCGAACGCTCGGCTCCATGCAGGGCCCATGCGAGATCAAAAAGTCAATGAAATGGGGCTCAGTAAAACTAAGTATATATATACCTAGAAGGGAAGAAGGAAATGTAGTAAACCTTCACAAGTTTAGAGGATTTATTTAAGTGATTTCAAAATACAGTCAATTTAAAAAAAAAACTTGGCAATAAGACCTGACTTATCAATATGACGTGGCACCAGCATGGTCGGTGTGCATGCACTGAGTCAGTTGAGAATGGCGTCATAAAACAGTAGTATCCACTCCTGAGGCAACATACTAAACAATTATTTTATCTGGCTCCTGAGATCATAGATATTGGCACTGGGATGCAGTTGACCTGTGAGATTGGCACACATGTTCTGCTGTGTAACATTCTAGGGATCTCTCTGGCCACCAGAGAACCTCAAAATGCCGGCCGTTGCGGCCGAGCGGCTCTAGGCGCTTCAGTGCAGAACCGCGCTGCTGCTACAGTCGCAGGTTCGAAGCCTGCCTTGAACATGGATGCGTGTGATGTCCTTTGGTTAGTTAGATTTAAGTAGTTCTATGTCTAGGGGACTGATGACCTCAGATGTTAAGTGCCTTAGTGATTAGAGCCATTTGAACCATTTTGAACTTCAAAATGACCCGCAGGGTTCCAAGAGACGAGAAGTCATACCCAGTGACCGAGCGGTGGCGCAGTGGTTAGCACACTGGATTCGCATTAGGGACGGTTCAATCCCGCGTTCAGCCATCCTGATTTAAGTTTTCCATGATTTCGCTAACTCACTCCGGGCAAATGCTGGAATGGTTCCTTTGAAAGCGCACGGCCGACTTCCTTTCCCTTCCTTCCCTAATCTGATGAGACGGATGACTTCGCTGTTTGGCCTCTTCCCGGAACAACGAAACTCCAACCCTCATACCCAATGGCTCCCCACAGCACGACGCTGGGAACAATACCGCTACGCTACTCCAAGACATTGGAGGAAGTCAGTACTCCACAGGTTCACGGCATACTCGCCGGCAATGGTCAGCTAGGCTACTGCAGAATCCTGATTCATCGCTAAACACAGTATGACACCATTCATCAGCAGTCCAGGCCTCCGGTCAGGACATCACTCCAAATGCACCATTTCTGCGTCTTGTTAAGGCGGCCTGCACACTGGGCGGTAATTCCTTTGTCAGGCTACTCTAAGTCTCCGACCAATGGATTAGGTTGGCATAGAATACTGCAGGAAGTTAATTACCTATTCACCCATGGCAGGCGCACATGTGAAGGTGCACAATATGGCCATCCTCGCTTGTAGGGGTCAGCTGTGGTCGACCGCAACCTTGATTACGAGTACACCTGACCTCACGTTTCCATCCGTTCCAGCACTGGATCACTGTCACCTCCACAGCATCTACAAATCAAGATGCCGCATGATTCGACCAGATGGGGAAATAGAGGCTCAGAATGAGGCCCATATCAAACTCTGACTGTTGCTGATAAAGCTGTCTGAGACGTGTACACGGCATCTCCGGTTTATTTCACAATGAGTACTCAACATGTGACGCTGTTCATTTCTCTTCCATATCCTAAACAGACCTGGAAACAACACTAAACACGAACAACATTGATTGACTATGGTGACCGTTGTACCTTTCACAGGGCATTGCAAATATAATAGTCTACATACATGCGCTTAGGGTGTGTACGAATAGGAAGTTACATTGACATGCAACCATGTCATCTCGGTGCTTCACCTTTTCTCACAGCCAATGTGTTAAGTACGAAATGGCACTAAGTTATTTCCTCCTCTTCCGTTGAATGAAGAAATGCTTGCATAAATAGCATTTCCAGAACTACGAACAGGTGGTTTTGGCGATGAAACATTTTCTGAAAAGACAAAATGCGCACTTCTGCATCCAGGGTACTCACCAAAACATCCGTCTGTTGATAAGAATGTCTCATTCTAGGGTGAATATTATAGAGGACGACTAACATCCATCACAATCTTTCATCGCCGCAGCTCGATTTTGTCGTGGTAATAACTAAAATTACTGAGAACTCCTCGTATGTATCAGTACGAGCATTATTTCACTTATTTTGTCCTCATTGACCTTACGGGAAAATCCTGTAGTCAGACGCATAAACTGGGTCTCCGAACGTGGTCAACAGCTAGAAAAAGCACGTACGGGAAATGAGAGGACAGGAATAACAACCGGCAATGCGTGTCGTGCTGATATTGTAAAACAGTGCCTGACAGCTATTTTTAGTTTATCTTAAACATGCATAACCTGATATCTAACCAAATAGTCCCACGTCGAGGAAGACAGGTTCCCCACCAGCGTCTCGCGGAAAAATCTTCTTCCCTCTATGAATTGCCAAGCAAGATCACGGAGCATTTCTGTAGTACTATTGTGCGTATTGAAACGACCGGTTACACATCTAGCACCAGGCCACGCCCGGTAGTATAAAACATATAAAAGAACCTATGACACTAGATACCATCAAAAGTAAAAAGCCAGAAGCAAACGTGCATTGTCAAACATAACAATCTTCCCTGGAAATCTGACATCGACTCATAATACCCTCACGAATCTCCGCTGTAAACTAAAGACACCTACTATCCAGTAACGTGCATCTCACGGCCCCCTTTGATGTTATTGCCACCGTAAAATCTTTAAACCTTGTATATCAGATCCCATCGAATCATAAAGACCAATACTGCACCTATGTAGCTATGTGTGCATCCGTGTAGAATGACCAACAGAAAACTTTAACACTTAACGCCGTTAGGTGAAATAAGTAGGTGGCTGCTTCTCAAGGAGGCTATTGCTGAAGTGTGCCTATAAATGCGTCTTAGGCACTTCTGCCTCCTCATTTAATATCTTGACGTATATATCTCTTAAAAGCGCAGCAATTCTCCTTGTTATTAGGATCTTTAAGCCTTATTTTAAAGTTTCTTCCCGTTTACCCCACATATTTCATTTCCAGTCCCGGAACTTGCTTTCATAAACTCCTAGTTCCCCAGTTAAATGGAGATAAATCACCAATGTGACATGAATCGGTATTTCTGCGACTTTTTCTCATTTTGATGGTTACTGTCTCTTACCACTGGGTCAGTTCTATTTATTAAACCTGTTACAAAATCATTTTCTACCGCTATTTGTCATTTCATTTCTTCATCCCTGTTCTTAGGGGTTAGCGGGATGGAATTAGCCTTCTGCACCGCTGTTTTGAAGAATGCTATTTTATGTTCTTGAGGGTGGCACGAGGTGTAGTCAATTACTTGAGGTGTTATCAATTACTGAATGTGGGTTCCCTAAACGTTCCTTGCTCAGGCTTGTTATTTGGCAACGGCCTTGACGCAGTGGTAACACCGGTTCCCGTCAGATCACCGAAGTTAAGCGCTGTCGAGCAGGGATAGCATTTGGATGGGTGACCATCCGATCTGCCCAACGCTGTTGGCAAGCGGGGTGTACTCAGCCCTTGTGAGGCAAACTGACGAGCTACTTGATTGAGAAGTAGCGGCTCCGGTCTCGTAAACTGACATACGGCCGGGAGAGCGGCGTGCAGACCACACACCTCTTATATCCGCATCCAGTGACGCCTCTGGGTGAGGATGACACGGCGGCCGGTCGGTTCCGTTGGGCCTTCCAAGGCCTTTTCGGATGGAGTTTAGTTTAGTTTTTGGGCTTGTTATTCTTATTCTCGATCCGCGTGTCAGAATAATTTGTAACACCCAGTTGCTCAATTTCTGCTGTAAATGCTGCTTCATTATGCACTTGTTAAGGACCCTCGCTAATTCATTTATTTCTTCCTCGGACGTTATATATAGCTAAGTACGGAGTCAACATGCGTTCTGTCTATATTTAGTTTACCACGGTACTTAGTATTTTCCTCTAAATAATCTATTTCATATGCGTTCAAGAAGATGTCACCATAAGCCTTGATAATGCACAACCTTTGATACACTATTCACTTGTACATAAAACCTACCATTAAAAAATAGTTGTAATATAAAACAAACTTTGATAGTACCTATAAATACATACGTTTCAATGTCATATATTTTACCATGCTCACGTAAGTTGTTTCCTATAATTTCTGAATTTCTGTCATTCCCTCTGCTGGCGCAGATGCATACAAATCAAGTTACTAGTATATTTAATGAAGCCAAATATTTCAATGTCATATGTTTTACCATGATCACGTAAGTTGTTTGCTGTAATTTCTGTCATTTCCTCTGCTGGCACAGATGTATACAAATCAGTTATGTGTAATGAAGGCAACTTCACACCCTCATATAATTTGAGTATTGTATCCGCAGTGCTATCTTCCTTCTACCTTCGACCGAGAAGGGTTCATTGTAGCTATACCACTTACAAAGCAACTCACTTAACTGTTATACGTTACATGACAGTGCTATTTTCGGTAGGTGAAGGCAGCTGCCTTTATTTAACAACTGAGCTTTGTGGGAGTATTATACCCCAATATGAAACGTTAAAGGAAGAAAAAAAAATGTTTCAAGTAGCTCTGAGCACTATGGAACGTAACATCTGAGGTCATCAGTTTCCTAGAACATAGAACTACTTAAACCTAACTAACCTAAGGACATTACACACACCCATTCCCGAGGCAGGATTCGAACCTACGACCGTAGCAGTCGTCCGGCTCCGGACAGAAGCGCCTAGAAACTCTCGACCTCCGCGGCCGGCTTAAAGGAAGGGTTTTGTGTTTGAGAATGCATGTTTACTGCTGTCTATTTACTTTTGATGGTGCTTAATGGCATAGATACTTGTACCCTCCACAGTAGGCGATGCAGGAGATGAATCTGGCATCGAGTCGATGGTACAATGGAGAATACCATCCTAAGATACGTTATGCCACACCTGCTCGAGCTTTTCATGCAATTCTGTAAGATTTGTTGGTTCACGGATCACACGAGCCACTTCTCGTCCACTATATTTCACACGTGCTCGATTAGAGACAAGACCAGAGATCTTACAGGCCATAGCAGTTGCTGTACGTCTTGCCGAGAACGTTTATTTTCACGGGCCGAGTGTGGGCCAGCATTATACTGTTCGAACAACACATCACCTTCCTGTGGCAAGAAAGGCAAAAGAACGGATCTAACAATATTATGCACATGCCGAGCGCTGATTAACGTCCCCTCCAGAAACATCAAAGGTGAACCAAAGTTGTAGCTTATCGCATCCTAGACCACTGGGCCTCGGGTAGGGCAAGTGTGTCTTGGACGGGCTAGAAGTGTGTGTGCCCATAGTCCCATTGCTAATATCCCGTTAACAACAGTTCGTGTTGATACGTCTGGGCTTAGAAGCCCTCATATCTGTGCTGGGCTAGCTTGCCTTAAAACACAAAGATCCTTGAGGCCGTCTGTGTTCCGTGGACGTCCGCTTCCTCGTCCACGGTTGTGGGAATTTTCACGTGACTATTGACACCAGTATCGTTGCACAACTGACGCAGTACGTCCAACTTGTGTAGCATTTCTCCGACATTCGGAAGGGCATAGTTTGACACCTTTCTAACTCGCTCAGTTGGCTGTAAGAAGCGCAAGTGCATCTGTGGCATTGTTGCCTTCTTGCTTCACACGTTTGCGCCACACTGAGTCTTCTAGCTGTGAGCATTTCCTATTAAAGGGTAGATACAGATGGCGCTGAGGATGCTGAAACCATTGTCTGTAAATTTACTATCTCCGAGGTGACATGTGCCATCATCGTATCAAAATCTACGTCATCTTTCCAGGTGTACTAACATTTTTTTCAGTAGTGTAGATATTTACATGGTTGTCAGTATGTGTATTGCGATTAACCTGTATTGATTTGTGTTTCTTTGTGTCAAGGATCCTTAAGGGATAGCTTAGTGCTGCAATCCGTGGTCAACCTGAAATTGTAGAACTTATTCAGCTACTGAAGTCGTACGTTCCCATATTTACCTCTCTTTCGATAACAATTTCATCAAAAAAAAATTTGGGCCTAACGATGTACTGTCGGCTAGCAGCACAGTACCCAGTATTTTTATACATCAATTAGAAAATAAATCCTTTAAAGAACAATCACAACTTATAAAACAGACAGTGTAATATAGGAGATACGAAGACGATACAGCAATTAACATAAATAGAAATATGAACCAAATTAGTGACCTCCACAGAATTTGTGATAATGTGAATAGGAACTTAAAATTTACCAATGAAATCTGAGAAAACAATGGAATTAAATTTTTAGATATGAGAATAATATATGGTGATTGTAAATTTGAATTCAGTAGATTCCATAAACGACCAATCTCTGATGGTATCACACAACAGTCTTCTTGCTATCCAGAAAGACATAAAAACGTTTTTTTCAGTTCAGTGCCTCAACGATTTATTAAGCTCCCACTTCGACAGGAAAATGGGCGAAATGAGATACATCACTAAATAGAGCGAAACGTGATGGATACAAATCTGATAGCAGACAGATTATTTAACAGAAAAATGAAGGTCAATGGAAATCTAAAACGAAAGGAAATTATAAGAAAAAGTAGTTTGTTATACTTCCATACATAGGGAAGGTGTCTGACGAAAATGAATGACGTTTTCATGATACTAATTTTGTAGAAGCTTCCATATTAACAATACCATCGATAGTTGGGAGTATATAGAACTAATTTTAGTGATTGTGATTAGATCTATATAGAACAAACTAGACGTAAGTCATTTATCTGATACAAAGAACATTTGCAATAGTAATGAGAGGCAGTCCACATTCTCTCTGCACCTGAAAAATCGCAACTATTCTGTTTCAACTATGGAGGACAACCTAGAATTGGTGCTCAGGAGTGAAAAAATTTAATCGAAAATTTCAAAGACATTATCCAGACCCTGTAATGGTTCCAAAAGACACATTATTACGAATACTCTTAATTGTAGATTAATATCATATGATCCATCCATTTCTTCCACATCATATACTGAGAGATATGTTTATAGACTACAGTGCCTTTTTTATTAATTTTAAAACGTCCTTAAAAATGGCTGCAGTATTTTTGTCGACATGTTACTTTTCTTCATAACATTTGGAACGTGATTAGACTTAAAAACACATTCAATCTTCTTTTCTGCTGATGTAGTTCATTCTGGGGCCCATTCTGTCTACATAAGAGTTAAAATCACATCTGTTATATTATGTTAAACTATGGAACATCTAGTGAACGTATATTCGTTTCACGCTCTATGAAACACAGTTTTAGTCAGCATATTTGTTTGCTATTTTGTAATAGATTTTATTTGTCTTATATTACGCAAACCGTGCAGTCGATAGTTTCTAGCGCTAATGATAATTGTTGCTGTAGCATGGGTATTTGCACTATCTTGCAGTTTGTGATTGAAAATGTAGTTTGTATTACTGTGTGACAACAGGTAACTCTGCAGAAATGCGATTTATGAATGGTTTGCATTATATGCTCTGTTCATGGTTCTATTGTGCGGTGCGTCGCAATTTTACTTTCAGTGATGAATTCATGGATTTTATTATCTAACGCCGATGTCTTTATAAAGACTAATTTATGTTGTAAATGGGTTAACGTGAACATCTGACATTTTGTTGCATGTGGTTTTTGCTAAAACTTACATCAGTTACCAGAACTGTGGCAGTTTAATATTGTGATGCCTGATATATTTCTTTCTACTGGTATACAGATTCTGTGGACGGAAACTGGTTGTTAAATAAAGAAATTTTATTAGCAGCTGTTGGCGGTAATCATGACGTTCTTCAAAATAATGAACAAACGGAGGCAGCTTACAATCAGCTTGATTTATACTTAGGGCAGAGGCAGCAACGGATGAAAAGGAAGGGTGGAATAGGGAGAGAAAGGGGAACGTGACACAACACAAGAGACGTGGAAGGAAGTGGCTGGCTTATTGTATTGAGAAAGAAGCAGAACTGGCTGAAGATGCAGCATTTGTTTCTCTGAAACTTCGTGGCAGATTGAAACTGTGTGCTATACGGCGACTCGAATCTGGGACCATAGACTTTCATGGGCAAGTATTCTACCCACTTTATATTTTTATTTTATACATTCCACCTGTTAAGCGACCATTGCTTCGCTCGTGTACAATGTATGGTCTCCACTGAGATTTTTTGTTTTTGTTTTTCTTTAATTGTTATGTTGTTAACAAACTGCAACATTTTTCACGCTAATTGACGCCGTAGAAGCATGGTCGTTTCCGAATGTAGGCCCAACTTCTGACCAAAAATCTGTTCTGGTAGCCGGAGTCCAAGTTTTTGTTAATAACGACTTTTTCGTTCTTGTAGAGATATTTCCACAGAAATTTCCATCCTCTAATACATATTTCTCTATATCCAACCGTGAAGTGAAGTACCAATTTTCGTAGACATAGCTCAAAAATTTTTTTGATATAACGGACTATTGTCTTACATAAGTTTTATACCCTATTTCATTCCCATAGGGTCGCATTTCCAAAAATAGTTAAACACGTATTTTGTTCATTTCTAAAAGAGAAACCAAGTACCAGTTCTACTTCCAAAGTGACATTTTTCGAAAAAAATTTCGTCCCCTACTTCAAACCATTTGGAGTGGAATTTCAAACAGGGTCCTCTTCAGTGATGCCTGCAGGATTAGATTAGATTAGATTAGATTAATTCTAGTTCCATGGATCATGAATACGATATTTCGTAATGATGTGGAACGAGTCGAATTTTCCAATACATGACATAATTAGGTTAATTTAACAACATACTTAAGTTAATATAACAACTTTACTTTTTGTGTTTTTTGTTTTTCTTTATTTTTTATTTTTATTTTTTTAATTTTTTTAATATTTTTGTTTTTTTTCTTATTTTTCTTAATTTATATCTAAAAATTCCTCTATGGAGTAGAAGGAGTTGTCATTCAGAAATTCTTTTAATTTCTTCTTAAATACTTGCTGGTTATCTGTCAGACTTTTGATACTATTTGGTAAGTGACCAAATACTTTAGTGCCAGTATAATTCACCCCTTTCTGTGCCAAAGTTAGATTTAATCTTGAATAGTGAAGGTCGTCCTTTCTCCTAGTATTGTAGTTATGCACACTGCTATTACTTTTGAATTGGGTTTGGTTGTTAATAACAAATTTTATAAGAGAGTATATATACTGAGAAGCTACTGTGAATATCCCTAGATCCTTAAATAAATGTCTGCAGGATGATCTTGGGTGGACTCCAGCTATTATTCTGATTACACGCTTTTGTGCAATAAATACTTTATTCCTCAGTGATGAATTACCCCAAAATATGATGCCATATGAAAGCAATGAGTGAAAATAGGCATAGTAAGCTAATTTACTAAGATGTTTATCACCAAAATTTGCAATGACCCTTATTGCATAAGTAGCTGAACTCAAACGTTTCAGCAGATCATCAATGTGTTTCTTCCAATTTAATCTCTCATCAATGGACATACCTAAAAATTTGGAATATTCTACCTTAGCTATATGCTTCTGATTAAGGTCTATATTTATTAATGGCGTCATACCATTCACTGTACGGAACTGTATGTACTGTGTCTTATCAAAATTCAGTGAGAGTCCGTTTACAAGGAACCACTTAGTAATTTTCTGAAAGACAGTATTGACAATTTCATCAGTTAATTCTTGTTTCTCAGGTGTGATTACTATACTTGTATCATCAGCAAAGAGAACTAACTTTGCCTCTTCATGAATATAGAATGGCAAGTCATTAATATATAATAAGAACAACAAAGGACCCAAGACTGACCCTTGTGGAACCCCATTCTTGATAGATCCCCAGTTTGAGGAATGTGCTGATCTTTGCATGTCACGAGAACTACTTATTTCAACTTTCTGCACTCTTCCAGTGAGGTACGAATTAAACCATTTGTGCACTGTCCCACTCATGCCACAATACTTGAGCTTGTCTAGCAGAATTTCATGATTTACACAATCAAAAGCCTTTGAGAGATCACAAAAAATCCCAATGGGAGGTGTTCGGTTATTCAGATCATTCAAAATTTGACTGGTGAAAGCATATATGGCATTTTCTGTTGAAAAACCCTTCTGGAAACCAAACTGACATTTTGTTAGTACTTCATTTTTACAGATATGTGAAGCTACTCTTGAATACATTACTTTCTCAAAAATTTTGGATAAAGCTGTTAAAAGGGAGATTGGACGGTAATTGTTGACATCAGATCTATCCCCCTTTTTATGCAAAGGTATAACAATAGCATATTTCAGTCTATCAGGGAAAATGCCCTGTTCCAGAGAGCTATTACACAGGTGGCTGAGAATCTTACTTATCTGTTGAGAACAAGCTTTTAGTATTTTGCTGGAAATGCCATCAATTCCATGTGAGTTTTTGCTTTTAAGCAAGTTTATTATTTTCCTAATTTCAGAGGGAGAAGTGGGTGAGATTTCAATTGTATCAAATTGCATAGGTATGGCCTCTTCCATTAACAGCCTAGCATCTTCTAATGAACACCTGGATCCTACTATATCCACAACATTTAGAAAATGATTATTAAAAATATTTTCAACTTCTGACTTTTTGTTCGTAAAGTGGATGAGAGTTCTGGAAATGCTATTTATGCAAGCATTTCTTCATTCAACGGAAGAGGAGGAAATAACTTAGTGCCATTTCGTACTTAACACATTGGCTGTGAGAAAAGGTGAAGCACCGAGATGACATGGTTGCATGTCAATGTAACTTCCTATTCGTACACACCCTAAGCGCATGTATGTAGACTATTATATTTGCAATGCCCTGTGAAAGGTACAACGGTCACCATAGTCAATCAATGTTGTTCGTGTTTAGTGTTGTTTCCAGGTCTGTTTAGGATATGGAAGAGAAATGAACAGCGTCACATGTTGAGTACTCATTGTGAAATAAACCGGAGATGCCGTGTACACGTCTCAGACAGCTTTATCAGCAACAGTCAGAGTTTGATATGGGCCTCATTCTGAGCCTCTATTTCCCCATCTCGTCGAATCATGCGGCATCTTGATTTGTAGATGCTGTGGAGGTCCACACCCTCTCCAGGTTTCAAGTTTCTAACATTAGTGGTTTTGTCTGAGCGATGATATGTCTAAATGTGTGTGGCTCTATTTCACACCATTACGTGTTGAATTTCCGAAAGAAGTGACACATTTTTTCCATTTCACTCCATTCCACGACTACCTTGGTCGCACACAAGACTGTTTTTTCTGTTGTTCTAATTTTTTTTCGTTTTCAATCTAGAAGCGAAACACCAGTGTTCAAAGATTTAGCTTGAAAATTTTTTCAGAATGAAATAATTACATAAAATATTGCATGCCCTAGGGGGCTGAATTTCCAAAACCACTGAAACATGTGTTGTGTTTTTATTTGCGACCGAGAAATCAAATAAGTTTTCGTAGATGTAACTTTAAAAATACTCTAGTAGTTCTTTAACAACGATTTATATTCAAAAACATATCATCCACTGTTTCACCCACATCGGGGTTTAATATCCAAAAATGTTGAAACATGTGTATTTTTATTCCTGTCCGCGAAAGCAGATACTGGTTTTTGTAGGTCTAGCTTCAAAATTGCCTCAAAGGCGACGTACAGGGAGGCGCAAAATCACTGGACAGTTGGTTACAAGATAACAAAAGTATTAGCAACAGCTAGTTCAGTAAGAAGTTTTAACCCGTTGTTATTACCAAATGACGATAATTACGCTTTTCAAGCTGGTATACAATGCAATGACAAACAAAACGAACACAATAATCAGACTAGTGAGTTGTTGAAAGCGTGTCTGTGAGACGTACTTACAGCTGCTGTTTTCCAAACTGTCACTATGTTAACGAAAGAGGAAAGGATTTTCACGTTAAATATATTATATAAAAGTGGTGCTGCTGCAGTTGTTAATGAATGGGGAAAACACTTTAGATCAAAACCACCGTCTAGACAAACAGTGGACGACATACGAGACAGATTTGAAGGACATTGATTCGATATCGATACACTAAGGTCAGTCACAACTGAGGAAAATGAACTGGGGGTATGTTTAGCTGTGACCCAAAGTCAGCGAAAATCAACCAGGCGATTAGCAACCAAGCTGGATTTATCAGGAACGTCAGTGTGAAGATGGTTACACAAACAGAACTTTAAAGTTTACATTCTACTTTTACGAAATGGAGTACTTGAAGATGATCCACATCAACGTCTTCAGTTTTGTGACTTGGTGCTTGACCAACAGAAATATGATCCTAACCTATTCGAGTTGAAGAGTCCAATTTTAAGTTAAGCGGACAAGTTAACAGACATCACTGCACTTACTAATATACTGACAATCAAAATCTTTAGTTAGGACAACCGCTAAGTCAACCTGGTGTGAGTGTTTGGGGGGCAATACCCTCATGTGGCGTACTTGCACCATATTTTTTGAAGGAACAGTGATGGAAGACAACAATTTGGATATGCTTCAGAATTACATTGTACCAGGATTTATGACGTGTGATCCAAACTTTCAAGAATCTTACCTTCAACACAATATGCTCCAAATTATGCCACTACAGTCCGTGAATATTTAAATGAAACTTTACAAAGGAAAGTGATTGGTCGAAAGGCAAATATTGACACGCATCCAACATCACCAGATATCACGCCTATGGATTTTTTGCTATAGGATGTCATCAAGGAGTCTGTATGTTCTCAAAAGCCTCAGACCGTTTCTGAACTAAAAGACTACATACCCGACGAATTTCATGATTTGCCATAGAATATGTAACAGTGTTCCAAAAATATTTCAAAGATTTATTAATGAAGACGGAAAACAGTTTGAACATAAAAAATAAGTATAAGTATAGATTTATTTGTATTGACACATAAATTCAATCTTTTGTTTAAATCAACGCCCGGTGTCTAGTGACTTTTACTCCAGCCAATGTTTTCAAAAACCTTTTCACACCCTTAGAGCATGAACATCCTCTTCAAACATCAAGTTTCTATCGTTTGTGTATCGGGTGAGCGATGATGAGTCAGTCAGTTAGGAGGTTGCCTTTATGTGATACGCCTCAAAGTTTATGACACTCCTCTTCAGCATGACCAAAGAACCAAGGTTCCACTTCGAGAAAACACATTTTTTTTTTAAACGCAAACATGATACCTTTTCCCAAATAAATAGGACTCCTCTTACAATGCAAATGAAACTCCTCTTGTATGGCAAGGAAGATTGCTCTTTCAAAACAACCAAAATTTCACTTTTAAAAGAAAAGACGGCTCGTCTTCTGAAATGAAGATTGCTCCTATTCTTAGACACTTTTTCTCTTCTAAAACTGTTTCAAAACAGTGGCGTTCCTCTTTTATAAGAAACAAGACCCTCCTCTAAATTTTATCCGAAGTAATATTCTTGCGCAGATTGTGAGAGACAAAGATTTTCATTAAGCGTACATACACTCTGCAACACTAGCAACACTACCGTTTTTTTTTATCCTTTGCAGTACTATGAGTGTCATTTTGTTCCTTAGCATCGGCCGCTAAGGCAGTACAGGGGCGAAAATTCGGGCAAAGTGATCTTTGTATTTCGTGTGGTGCTGTCGTGCTCCACCAGTAATTTCTGGTGCCAGTTTCAGTTCTCGTGCTAATTCAGTAGTGAGTATAACGGGCTAGGAGCAAGAGAAGTGCGTTATTTTTCATTTTTGGACAGAAGGGCAAGCCTGGGAACAGAATGTTTTCTGAACTGTATGTTGATTGAGAAGTTCTCCATTTGACAGGAATTTTTTTTTTCTGGTCCAGTGCCAAAACCTTCTGAGCTGCCCATTCGACTCTCAGCCTCCCCTCCCAGCCCTACTTCCTCCTGTATCTCTTCTTTCCTAGGGCTACGAGGTCGAGTCGAGAGTCTTATTGGAAGGAAAGCAAGACAGCTCAGTCGGTAGAGCGCTTTCCCGCGACAGCCAAAATCGCACGTTCGTATTTCACTCCGGGGAGCAATGTTAATGGACCAGGGAATTTCGAATCAGCGCACGCTCCACTACAGAGCGATAATTTTTTAGGGAAAAGTTATGAAACTGAATACAGCAAGTGTTTCAAGATTTTTCTTAAATGCAGTAGGGCACTGAGTTGTGTGCGCATTGCAAGACAGAGGCGGACAACGGAAAGGAGGTATTTGTAAATGTTCCGTTCTTCATAGATTGGCACAACTATGTACGTTTTTAACATATATCCATATTAAATTGTACTTATTTATACGTATTACCAACTTCTAATGATTATACCAAACAGAAATTTTGTATAAGTCATTGGGAATAGTTCAATAATCGAAGACGACACTTTCCTGTACGTAAATCGTCATCAGCAAACTGTCTCTGATTTCTGGC
The DNA here is from genome assembly GCF_021461395.2 of Schistocerca americana. Lineage (NCBI taxonomy): Eukaryota > Metazoa > Arthropoda > Insecta > Orthoptera > Acrididae > Schistocerca > Schistocerca americana. The sequence continues at coordinate 232,592,746 of NC_060123.1, forward strand.
TAACATATTTGACAAGCAGCTCACGACATGGAGAAAAGCCGCGACCATACAACACTAAATTTGGGCGCTTCTAAAATGACAGTCGTCCCTGATGAACTCTCGCCATCCGGAGCAAAGTAATGCTTTCCAGCACAAAACGTTTTCGAGATATTCAAATATTTGAGATCCTATTCCGTATGATCGAACCTTCGTTTACGTTTGCTATTATAGTAGGCTACTTCGGTCGGCTAGAGCCGTGAGAATCTGAGCATTTTTAAATTCCTGGCCACAGTTCTGAGCCACTTGTGCTGCATTCTGGTGATCGCCAAGTACCTGTTAGTGACGCTCGTCCAAGCCTGCTCCAAATTAACACAGAGTGGCCTCCGGCCGCAGAACGCGCCGCAGTCCTCCCACCTCTTGTAATTGGTAGGATTAATGGAAATCAGACCGGTTGCACTCTGCGCTGCCACAACGAGCGCCCCTAATTGCCCGTGTACCGTGTTTGTATTGACTAAACCGCGTGATTTCCCTTCACGAATAAAACGACAAAGGACTCTAATTTAATTTACCTGAAGCCTGCGAGTTCTGCATTAACCAGAAGCACTGCATGGCAACGAAAAGAAAAATCTCGGCAATTGAGTTAATTCTAAAACCTCCACCACCGTTACCTGAGAGACTTGCAAAGGCACTGGAATTAATGAAGGAAGAAGCTACTGTAACGCAATGCAGCATAGAAACTATCTACGTCTTTATTCCCCACGTCACCTTACGGTGTATGTCGGAAGTTACCTTGTGTGCCATCGTCATTTCCCGCCTTACCTCTCCCGCGTGGTCCACTGGAAGAATGATTGTTGTTTTTGGTGAGCATCTGAGTACACTCGAGACTCACTGATTCTGCTTTCTTCTCATGCACTGGAATTGGCTGAGCATCTCCGTGACGCTTTTCTGCTTACTACATGAACCTGTAATTAAACAGGCTGGTCTTCTTATCGTCATATTCATTTCCTCTATCTGTCCTGTTTCTTATGAATCACATTCTGATTACCGCTATTCAAGAATTTGTCGAACAAAGCTACGTCATATTTTGATGGATTACACTTCCTGAGGATTCTTCCAATGAATCTGCCTGGCACCTGCCTTGGCTGCGATTATTTCTCTTTCAGTCTCCCAGATGTTTAATGGACACGACTGCTTCCACTGATTGTTCTGCAGTCCCACAACAATTGGTATTTCTGCCTATTTGAAGATACCTCTCCGTTAAGAATGAAATACTGCGCTCTCTTCTCCAGGAATGACTCAATCCAATCACAGAGCTGTGATGTTCCGCAGGCTTACATTTATTCATTAGGCAGTAGTGCAGAAATGTATCGAACGCCTTATGGAAGTCAAGCAACTAAATAATACCTCCGTTAGAATCGCTAAAGACGGCAGGAAGGACCAGAAATCCACCTACAAACTGTCAGAGATTGTTCAGAGGTACCTTTTGAGTATTTTGCTATAAGGGACCCACGGTCCAGAGCGACTCGTAACAGAGTTACTGCATTTTGTTTGATTTCTTGCCTCAATTAGTTCTTTATTTCCATTATTTAGTCAATTATTTCCACCTCGAGTTCGTTTTTCCGGTAGTGTTAGTTATTCATTAACAGTGATACAGAGCAGTATAAATACATTTACTGTTGGAGAATTGTCCAATACGCATCTCTTGTACGACTTCACTAAATTCATTGGAACAGCAGCAAATGCAGCTATGCACGCTGTTCCAGCAACAACAGCAACTATATCAGAGTACTCTTTAGTTAATTACTTAGATTCATGTTCCATGGATCATTTGCATGATAAATCGTACTGGTGCGGAACGAGTCATTTTACGTTCATATCACAAAGTAATATCTAAATATGGCTACATGCTAAATGTTTACACTTTTGTCAATATACAGAAATGACTTAAGAACTTCAGCCCGCCAAAATTTTACACATTACATTGATAGAAATACAAGGAGTTATCAAGAAGAAACTTTTCAGTCTTCAAAAACGGTACCAGTTTGCTGTCCGTCAGACATTTTTACCTGTTTTGTGCTAAATACAACCTTCATGAGGAATAATGAAAGTCATTTTCCTTCTCGTATTGCAATTAGGTACGTTATTGTTCCACTGTTCCTTTTGAACTGCAATGACCAACTTACTGAGGGAATAAATATACTGTGATGCAGTAGTCAAAATGAATAGATATTTATTGAGCGAGGTCATTGTTCTGCACAGACAGTTTCTACTGTTGAAATAAATACTTTATTTCGTGTTTTTTCGCTAGTAGTTAATTTCACCCCATTAGGGATTTCAAAGCTACCTGGTAGTGAAACAGATTACAAAAGTTACAAGAGCTTCTGTGAGAAACTTTCACATTCTACACATTAGTGTGGAGGCACCATCTAATGGTATCCCTAATAAAGATTACTTATGAAAATGATGGTAATGGGCACAACCTGCATGTACATCACTAATTGCCACAATTCACAGAAGAAAAGTTAAAACATGAATTGTATTCGGGATTAATGTCAAATGAAGCTACAGATTACTTTCACAGATGTGAATTCCGTATGTAAAATGATACAATCCGACTGTTGGTCGCTGTGTGAAGAGTTACAATAAATAATTTCAGTGCCAGATGGTATATTATGATCACCACAGAAAAACAATAGCTATGTTAACGTCTATCTCGTTTTGTCACATTCTGATGTCTTTACTTTTTTAGCGTTGAACAGAATATAGGCAGTTGGGAATATGTCCGTTTATATTTTAATAATAATCATTCAAGCGAAGAAATCAGTGTACACAATTATCATTGCCCTGTGTCACCTTTTAATGCAGAGAAGGCAAAGGAGTTTATCTGATCTTACAGACTGTAAAAAGAGGTAAGCGAAAACTGATTAGTTCCTGGCTGGCTTGGACTGTGTCGATGTGGCCGCTTACGCGGTATGCAAAAATTAAGCGAGTATAATTCTCACCTTTTTCAAGAGCCTACAGTCTTTAACTTTCCGAATTCACGGTCAAAACCTAATAGGAATAATATTTTTCTGCAGACCAGCTCATCAGAGATGCCGTCTAAAGAGAGACATCATGAAACTAACCATAATCACGAAATGTGGCACCAGGATATGACCCGTTCGTACCTCTCTCGCTAATGTAGGTCCCTTTTATTTGCTGTGACTAGCAGTTCCAACGAGAATCAGCCTCAAATTGCGGCGTATCTGATTTTCAAAATTATTAAATTACTTTTCTTTCACTAAGCATTCAACAATGTTTCTACCCCCTTCAGCAAATGCAAATCACACATGAAGAGATTTTACACTAGGGACCGTTGCATGACGTAAACATATGTATACTACTAAAATACAACTGTTACCTAAGTAGTTGCTACTTTCGTGCTATATGCAACTGAGCGCATGGCGCCAAGCAAACTACAATAATAAGTAAATATCTTCCAAAATTCTGAGACACTAAAATCAGGACAGAAAAATCTGGAAAAAATACTTTCCAAACGGCAGCAAAACAGCGCGTAAGGTAATGAACATCCGTACTCATTTGTAGTGCTTGTTCTAGTTAAAAGTGGGAGTAGAATTGATTTTTTACGAGAGCCACTGTGTGCTGCACATAGAATTTCATTTCTATTGTAGTAGTTTCTAAATTTATTTGTTGTAGTAATTTTTCATTAGGTACGTGTTTCACAAGATGGCGGAAACTTTCTTGCAGTAGCGCCCAAACACGCTTAGCTGTACGCAATTGTTTTCCAAAGAAATATTTTTCAGTAATTTTATTTAGCATATGACTAATACGGACATATAATAAAATTAAATTGCATATACATATGTACATATTTACACACAAGGAACTTAAGTTTGGCTTTACAACTGAATATCAAGACCTTCAATCCAGCGCACTGCATCTGGAGTTGCTAACAGGAGGTCCTCTTCAGCACCGTGATAGGCTCGAATCCTTCAATCACTGACAATGTGGTGAACAGTCTGGCATGGCGCCCCACAGTCACAGACTGGATTAGGCAGATTCTTCCACTTAAAGAGAGCATTCCCGCATCTGCTGTGGGCAGAATGGATACTGTTGAGGATAGTCCAGGTCTTGCGAGGTAGGTCAAATCCACTTGCAGGTTTAGCACCTGAGAAGATGTTATGCAGGCGCTCATCTGTCACTACTTCGCACCGACCTTTCCATTCAACAAGGGGTTTGAAATCCTTAGCAAACATGTCGGCAGCATAGCACAGAGTTGGAAGGCGTGATTTCAGTCCCTTATGATTTAAAAGTGGCAGGTCGCTATGCACAGGTAGGTTAGAAGTCCTAGAGATCTTGTGGAATTCCCTCATAAGGGCAGTACATCTGTGTAGATCAGGAGGCACTATACCGGTTAACAGTGGAAGCCAATAAACTGGAGTAGACATGATTTCACCAGATATTACGAGCATTGTCGTATTCAGCAGGGTGTCAACAAGCCTTATATGATGACTATTCGTCCAAACAGACGCACAATACTTAGCACTTGAGTACACCAAGTGGCAGGTCGCTATGCACAGGTAGGTTAGAATTCCTGGAGGTCTTGTGGAAATCCCTCATAAGGGCAGTACAACTGCGTAGATCAGGAGGCATTATGCCGGTTTAACAGTGGAAGCCAATAAACTGCAGTAGATCTGTTTGCACCAGATATTACAAGCATTGTCGTATTCAGCTGGGTGTCAACAAGCCTTGTATTATGACTATTCATCCAAACAGATGTACAATACTCAGCATTTGAGTACACCAAACCCAAATCTGAAGACAGCAGGGTGGTTACCGAAGATCATAAGGTAGTTCCGCATAGCTTATCTAGGATGTTGTTTCGAGTGTTCAGCTTTTGAGCTAAGTTAAGAAGGTGTTGTTTGAAGCATAGTGTATGGCCCAGGATGACACCAAGATATTCTGGGTTCCAATTATGACGAAGAATTCTGCCTCTGAAACTTACTTGCAGTTTTACGTTCGCCAACCGATTATTTAAATGGAATCAACACACTTCTGTTTTACTCACACTGGGTTGGAGTCTCCAGATTTTGAAGTAATTGCCTAATACAGACAGGTCAGTGGTTAGACTCTCTTCTTCTCTCTTCTTTTCCTGATGTAGTACAGATAGACCTGGTCATCGACGTAGCAGCATTTTCTGGACGAAGTGTAAGGTAGATCAGATAGATATAGGTTGAAAAGTAATGGTGAGAGAACTGATCCTTGTGGCAACCCGTTATTTAGCTTCATCCCCTTGCTTACGTTCCTTCTAGTGATAGCCTGGAACTTCCGATCGCTTAGCATGCTGTTAACCAGTCGAACCATTGATCTGCAGGGTATGATGCGGAGAAATTTGTAGATGAGGCCTTCCTTCTACACGGTGTCGAAGGCAGTAGTTAGATCAACAAACGCCACAGATGTTTTCTGTTTCATTTGGTATCCTGACGCTATGAAGGATGTGAGAGACAATACTTGGTCACAGCAGCTACGCCCTGGTCTGAAGCCTGCCTGATCAACTGGAACATTCTCTAGGATCTCGCTACTTATTCTATTATATACTAACCTTTCAAAAAGCTTGCACCAGCAGCTAAGTAGGGCAATGGGGCGATACCTTATACTGTGTTGCTGGATTTGTCAGGTTTCAGAATAGATATTATTTTCGCCTTTTTAAACTCCAATCTAAGCTGACCTGTCAGCAGGATGCCAGTAAAGAATTCTGTCAGCTATCTCTTAGCGTTTCCTCCCATATGAATCAGCAATTCTGGATGGATACGATCGAATCCAGGCGCCCTAAGAGGTTTGAGGTCCTTCAGTCCAGAGTCAATGTCTGAAACTGTGAAGGGACAGGCATACTCAGGTGAAGGAAATGCCGTCTTTTTCAGGTCACGAAGCTGTCGTCTGATATGTCTTGTATGTTTCTCGTCGAGAGGCACTCTTGAGGCAGTAATGATGCGGGAAGCAATTTGGTCTGGTGTTACTTCAGAAATTTTTCTGCATGCTGGTGCACATCCTCCCAGTCTTCTCAGAAGACTCCTGCTTCCTTGCTCGAGTGGGTAAAGTCCATATTTTCGACTGTTTCTGCTCATTTCTGCCTCCGAGACATGTCCTAGCTGGACAATAGTTGCGTAGCTATCTCTGGAAGTATGGTACAACGTTTCACTTTCATCATTCCATCCTGGACACATTCTCTTGGGATACACTTTTTAGCTGTTTCTGTTGCTGCACCAATAAAGCTTAATAGTTCTTATATGACGGAGAGATCCAGCGAACTGTCTTATCCAGTTCCGTTGAAAACTTCGTCCAGTCAGCTTTCTGGTATTTCCATCGAACACGCGGGTTGACCATATGACAGGATCAGGCCAATTTGTATTATTACAGGTGTGTGTTGGCTGTGAGGAAAGGAATCTATCGCTTTTCTTGTGACTTTGATGGGACAGCCACTTTCGTTGCAGCTAACAAAGCATAAGTTAGGATTTGAATCCTTGCCCCAAGCAGCTGACCTGAAAGTGCCTTGATCTTTGGCATCATACACTTGATGAAGATTATTCTCTTCAACCCATTCTGCAAGCATGCTCCAATTTTCATCATTTTGAGAGTACTTCCATAGTTCATGGTGACTATTGAAGTCTCCTATGTAAATTGCAGGATGTCCTGCTGTGTGTAGGACAAAATTGGGCAATGTTGTTTTGGGTGGTTTGTAAACATTTGTAATAGTAATACCGTGCAACTTTATGACAACTGCATGTATATCTGCCCCCACACTTACAGAAATCAGTGAAGCTTCGTTTATGTTACGAGGGCTACCCACAAAGTACATTACGTTTTGGAATTAAAAATAAATAAAGTATTGGAATTTTTTTAATTATATACAGATGAAAGCCACACTTAAATACTACTTTTCTACATAGTTGCCATTTAAATTAAGGCACTTATCGTAGCGATGGACGAGCTTGGAAATTCCTTCGTCGTAAAATTCGGCCGCCTGCGCCTTCAACCACGTGGTTTCCTCTTCTTGAAGCTGTACGTCGTCATCAAAACGCTGCATAGCCAACCACTTCTTCATTGCTGGGAATAAGTGGAAGTCGCTCGGTGCCAGGTCGGGACTGTGCGGCGGATGAGGAAACAATTCCCACTTAAAAGATTCGAGAACTTCACGAGTGGCATTTGCCGTGTGGGCCCGGGCGTTGTCGTGAATCAGCAAGATCTTTGAGCCCAACTTTCCCCTGCACTTGTTTTGTATTGCTCTTCTGAGGTTGTGCAGAGTTTCGCAATACCTTTGAGAGTTTATTGTAGTGCCTATTTCCAGGAAATCCACAAAAATCACACCTATTCTATCCCAAAAGACAGTACCATCACCTTCCTTGCCGACATTGTCTGCATGCGTTTCTTGGGTTTCTGGGGGGAATTTGTGTGGCCCCACTGCATTTCCTGCAATTTTGTCTCGCAGTTCACATGCTTAACCCATGTTTCGTCACCAGTAACGATGCGATCGAGTAATGAGTCGCCATCTTTCTCGTAAGCGTCCAAAAACGTTAACGCTGCAGCCATTCGCTGATTTTTGTGAATCTCTGTCAAGATTTTTGGTATCCATCTTGCACAAAACTTGTGGTAACCAAGCTTTTCGGTAATGATTTCGTGCAACAAACTTCGTGAAATTTGTGGAAAACTCATAGAGAGTTCCGCTATTGTGAAATTACGGTTTTCACGGACCACGGCAATGACTTTTTCGACAAGTTCGGCGGTCACTATGCTGGGTCTTCCACTTCGCTCTTCTTCGTGAACGTTAGTTCGGCCATTTTTAAATTTTATGACCCATTGACGCACTCCACCTTCAGTGATTATGTTGTCCCCATACACTTCACAAAGCTGCCGATAGATTTCTACCGGTGTACAGTTTTTTGCAGTCAGAAACCTTATTACAGCACGCACTTCACACTTCGCGGCATTTTCAATTAACGCTGACGTTTCAAACTGTCACAGTAACTCAACGGAGTACAGCACGAACCTCTCACTAGCACGGCAGGATGCCGACTGAGCGGCGGAATGCCATGACACCAAGATGGCCGCGCTAGCCCCGTCCCTAACGGACCCAAACGAAAACGTAATGTACTTTGTGGATAGCCCTCGTATTACGGACATATGTAGAAATTCCACACACCTATTGGTAAGTTACACCAAGTGCAGAATATACAGGAATTCGACCTCGGCTTCGGAACACTTCTTCGCAGGAAACTCGAGTTTACTGAATGGTGAAGACATAGACATTGTTGTCCAGCAGAAATTTTGACAGATAGTCACACTTTGCCCTACTAATGCTTTCGATATTCAGTTGAAGGAGTCTGATAGGTGGTCCAATGTTTCTTGTTAGTGTTAATGAGCTCTAAAAATATGCGTTATTGCTAGGAGTCCTATGGATAGTCTGGATGCCTGTAATCACCGTTGCTGAATCAGCACCACCCAGGAGGCCCGGTAGGGTATTTTAACGTTAAACCTACAGACGTGAGTAATGCTACCTCTCTTTTCAGTAATAGAAGTAAGCTACAGCTAGCCGTCACATGTGAACTATTTGCGTAGTGAAGTAAGACGAATAAGAAAGACAACGTTATTTACTTTCGGAAATTCACATACGTTGTAAGTTTGAAACCAACAACAATGGAATGCTCAGAGGAAGAGAGCACGTAAGATAGTACACCACAGATTAATGCTGAAAATGTTGGAGTAGAGGTAGCGATGTTGTCGCCCATCCAGACGACGCAACATCACAGCTCGTGAGCAATACAAATTTCGAATTAGCAAACCTTGCATTGACATTTCTGTGCAGTTACATCAAAGGATCAATAACTTGATCAAAAAAAAAAAAAGCTTGATACAAGATTGGACGAACACAATGAAAGACTGAACAACACTTCAGCAAAATTGGAGGCTTTGACTAACGATGTTTGTAATTTCACTTAGGTGCAGAAAACTTTGAAAACTGACGTTGCAAATCTCGTCGATGAAGTGATATGGGGTGATTAAGAAGGGAAAGCTGAAGACATCTCAACACCAAAAACTGCAGTTAAAGACATGCCAGAACAGGTTAAAAAACTGACAAATGATTTTAATACAATGTGGTCAAAACACACAACACTACAGTCCACAGTTCAATAGGTAGACAAACAAGTAGCTGAAATCAGAACAAAACATGACAGACATGTTGATGACTTTTTACGATACAGGTGAGAGACAGAGCTACAGAAGGCTCATGAACGTATGATTACCGATGTATACACAGAGTAGAAAACGCCACTATGAAAGATGAGTTGGGTAAGATACAAAGAACACTTACACAGGATCTACCTAAGTGTAAGGTTCACGTGCAAACACAGATAAGAACATAGTTGGTGAAATTAGAAGAATGTTGTTCTTTAATCCTGTGCTCCAGTCTGTAGCCTTACTTTCTTCCTCTTATAATTTTTTGTCTTAGTATTACCTACACAAGCATTGTCTCTACTGTTAGTTTTATGTAGGTTTTCCTACTGGAAGTTCATCTTCAGGTTGTGATGTGCATACAAACCTTTTATCTACCCACTCTGTGGGTATGGCAGTAAAGAGCTTCCTTTAATTGGGGCTTTAGCAGTACACAACAGAGAACTGATTAACCCCATGCAGCTGCTTGTCATCATAAATCTTTCGCATCTTCGCTCCTTCTGTTAAAAATATTAATACTGACTTTACCTTTTCTCCAAGGGATACTTCCTCCGTGGGCATACACGGAATCGGTGTAAACCACTCGTTCTTTTTCTTGTTTTTGTATATTAGATATTATGGTGTATATGGTGTATTATACATTGGAATTTTGTTAATGACTTGGTCACTTTAAGAAGTCATTCTCCACATGTTGAGGGCCCTCACTCCCTTTCATGGTCACCATCACGGGGCATAGTGTGACCAATTCTACACTGAGCTGCCAAAGAAACTGGTATAAGCACGCGTATTCAAATATAGAGATATGTAAACAGGCAGAATACGTCCTGCGGTCAGCAACGCCTATATAACAAAACAAGTGTCTGGTGCAGTTGTTAGATCGGTTACTGCTGCTACACTGGCAGGTCATCAAGATTTAAGTGAGTTTGAACGCGGTGTTATAGTTGGCGCACGAGCGATGAGACACAGCATCTCCGAGGTAGCGATGAAGTGTGCATTTTTCCGTATGACCATTTCACGAGTGTACCGTGAATATCAGGAATCCGGTAAGACATGAAATCGCTGCCGCCGGGAAATGATCCTGCAAGAACTGGACCAACAACGACTGAAGAGAATCGTTAAACATGACAGAAGTGCAACCCCTCGGCCAGTTGCTGCAGATCTCAATGCTTCACCAACAACAAGCGTCAGCGTGCGAACCATTCAACGAACCATCATCGATATGGCTTTCGAAGTCGAAGGCCCAATCGTGTACTCTTGATGACTGCTCGACACAAAAAGTTTACGCCTCGCCGGGGCCTTCAACACCGACATTGCACTGTTAATGACTGAAAACGCGTTGCCTGATCGGACATGTCCCGTTTCAAATTGTATCGAGCGGATGAACGTATACGGGTATGGAGACAACTTCATGTACCCATGAACCTTGCAGGTCAGTAGGAGACTGTTCAAGCTGGTGAAGGCTCTGTAATGGTGTGGAGCGTGTACAGTTGGACTGATATGGGACCTCTGCTACGCCTATATACGACTCTGACAGGTGACTCATACGTAACCATCCTGTCTGCTCACCTGCATCCAGTCATGTCCATTGTGCATTTTGACGGACTTGGGTAATTCCAGCAGGGCAGAGCGACACCTTACACGTCCAGAAATGCTACAGAGTGGTTTCAAGAACACTCTTATGAATATAAACACTTCCGCTAGCCACCGAACTCCCCAGACATGAAAATTATTGAGCATATCTGGGATGCCTTGCAACATGCTATTCAGAAGAGACCTTCACTCTTTCGTACTCTTACGGATTTATGTGCAGCCCTGCAGGTTTCATGGTGTCTGTTCCCTCCAGCAGTACTCAGACATTAATCGAGTCCATGCGACATCGTGTTGCGACACAAGTGCGTGCTCGCGGGGGCCCTATGTGATACTGAGCAGGTGTGCCAGGTTCTTTGGCTCTTCAGTGTAGATCGACGTATCCGTAGCCACCGAAAGTGTATTATCGGTGACCTCAATTATATTCACTTCGTGATCTGGATTTCCCCATTGCGACTGCCCATTCGGATTCGGTTCCGGATTCGTTTGCTGTTAGGTTTTTATCCCCTGACTAAATTATGGCTGGTCTCCCTGGTGTTATTGCCACTCCCGATTCTGAAAATTCTATTCGTACTGTACTGTGGCTTACTATTTGGTGGTGGCCCCACTAATTTCTATTGTTCTGTCCTTTCCAGTTGCCGTTACCGTGTTTCGTCTAACCAGGGTGATGCCTGTCATCTTTCCTACACCTCATTTTATGATTCGGAGAGCAGCTGGGTCATCATCGATGCAGCCTTGCTGTGTATCAACTAGGGCTGTAGATAAAATTTTATATATATACCAGGTGATCAAAAAGTCAGTATAAATTTGAAAACTGAGTAAATCACGGAATAATGTAGACAGAGAGGTACAAATTGACACACATGCTTGGAATGACATGCGGTTTTATTAAAACCAAAGTATACAAACGTTCAAAAAATGTCCGACAGATGGCGCTTCATCTGGTCAGAATAGCAATAGTTAGCATAACAAAGTAAGACAAAGCGAAGATGATGTTGTTTACAGGAAATGCTCAATATTGTAAGTAGGCTGTTTGGGTTTTTATATTGGTAACGCTACGTAGCGCTCTGTATGACAATTACTGGCTGTGCTGTGTGCAGTCTGTGGCTGGTTTGCATTGTTGGAATTTGCTATTGTAGTGTTGGGCAGTTGGCTGTTAACAGCGCGTAGCGTTGTGCAGTTGGAGGTGAGCCGCCAGCAGTGGTGGATGTGGGGAGAGAGATGGCGGAGTTTTGAGAGCGGATGATCTGGACGTGTGTCCATCAGAGACAGTAAATTTGTAAGATTGGATGCCATGAATTGATATATATATTATTACTTTTGAACACTATTAAAGTAAATACATTGTTTGTTCTTTATCAAAACCTTTTATTTGCTAACTATGCCTATCAGTAGTTAGTGACTTCAGTAGTTACAATCTTTTATTTAGCTGGCAGTAGTGGCGCTCGCTGTATTGCAGTAGTTCAAGTAATGAAGATTTTTGTGAGGTAAGTGATTTGTGAAAGGTATAGGTTATTGTTAGTCAGGGCCATTCTTTTGTAGGGATTATTAAAAGTCAGATGCGTTGCGCTAAAAATATTGCGTGTCAGTTTAGTGATGATCAGAATAAGTAAAGAGAGAAATGGCTGAGTACGTTCAGTTTTGCTCAGCTGTTTGAAAATCAAATAACGTAAGGGGTTTACCAGCACAGTAATTTACTAATTTTTCTAAGGGGACGTTTCAATATGTCCATCATCATTCCTCAACAATAGCTGTAGTCGAGGAATAATGTTGCGAACAGCACGGTAAAGCATGTCCGGAGTTATGGTGAGGCATTGGCGTCGGATGATGTCTTTCAGCATCCCTAGAGACGTCGGTCGATAACGATACACTTGCGACTTCAGGTAACCCCAAAGCCAATAATCGCACGGACTGAGGTCTGGAGACCTGGGAGGCCAAGCATGATGAAAGTAGCGACTGAGCACACGAACATCACCAAACCACGCTCGCAAGAGATCTTTCACGCGTCTAGCAATACTTTTTTTGTTGGTTGTAATAAAACCCCGTGTCATTCCAAGCATTTGTGTCAACTTTTACCTCTCTATCTACATTATTCCGTGGTTTATTAAGTTTTCAAATTTATACTGAATTTTTGATCACCCGGTATATACACCTTTTCCAAAATACTATCGATATATATGGGCAATACATTACCTGATATATCAATATCGAAATGGAAATATCTAGTGCCGAAATTTTTTTCTATTATTTTCTTTCGCAGTTTTCGGTAAATATAGAAAGTTGTACTTTTGAAATTGTAGTAGAACATAATTTTGGTTTCACTCTCTCAAGGAGTTATACTACTTTTCGAGGTTCTATCACGTTCAGTGCTTTTCCTTGACTATGTGAAGCAAGTATAGGTGACACAAAGAAAAAGTCCGACTGCACTTGGGGGTGACGGTGTTTATGGAATAGCAAGATTTCCGATGTAAGACAATTTTTAACGCAGCTGGTGTGCTATTTATTCTTCAAAAACTGTTGCGGAAAAAGATGACCATAATCTAAATGTCAAGACTAGTTTCTGGTGTTGGCAGAGACGTTTGAGGGGATATAGTGACGTAATTGGCCATCATCGCTACCGACAAAGACTGCAACGCTTAACTTCACCTCGCAATTTTGACACTAATCTTGACACTAGGATTGCTAGGTCACTGCCATTTACGGAAATTCAAAAACAAGTAAGTCGGCATAAAATGTTCCAGTCAAAATCGGTATGTGACGAAACAGAACGACGGAGGTATCGGAGACCTTTTATTATGCCACTTACGTGCAATTACCATCATTATCAAAGTGGTTATGGCCAAGAGTGAACGGGCATCGTTTCCCTTTCAGTTCTTGTTCTAAGGCAATAAGCAGGCAGCTAGCTTGTTGATACGCAGAACATCTAATAATAAATCAACACTTAAGAAAAACAGCTCTAAAATCGGCGGAATATTTAGAACGTGAAGCCGATAATTTTAGAGGCCGGTACGTCGATATTTTATTCGGCGATATATTGTTACTTTTTTCGAAATATCAAGTGCCGATAATGATATTTTTAAAATATATTATCGGTTACTGGTTTCTTTTATATCTACAGTCCCAGTTCCACAAATGCGGGACGCGCGTCAGGTTCTCTCCCGTGATTGTTGCCACCCCCTCCGTTACCATACCCATTCTGGTTATTTTTCTTATTGCTAGCCCTAAAACTTTCGTTTATAAGGTCAACAGAAACGAGGACCAATAAAATGTATTCTAACTTTTTTCTGGAACCTGTACCAATTTTTCGCTATTATGAGATGTAAGTTTTCAGTTCAAAATGTGTAGAACATCACTAAGAACCATGGGTTCATCCCAGAAACGAGTCTTATTCGTGTACGTCTTGAAATCTTCTCTTAACGTCCCCTGCCTGATGTTGTATGGCTCTGGACTAAATACCTGTATTCTTAATCTTCCCTGCACATAGCGCGACCAGTATTTCGCAAGAAATGTATTTTCAAAATATGCCAATGTGTGACAGCTTTCTGCTGTTTCAGATGCCCTGAGCGCGGCCTCACCTTGTATAAAACCTAATACATACAGAATCTTTGTCGTGGAGCCAAACTTTTACGAAAATAATTGGTTTAAGAGATTTCTTTTCTGGGAGAAACAGTTTTGGAACTGTCGGTTTTTAGAAGACCTTCTTCGAGTATAACCCATGAATGTGTGGTGTTTGCCCCCACATTTTGTGTAACAGCCTTCTATGGTACTACGTTTGTGCTAGCTACAGTTCCTTGTGCACATAAACTCATATGACAAGCTGGACTATGACATTAGTTATTACTCTAACCGTTATAGCTACTATCATTTCTTGCTTGCTCCTGGCGTTATTCTATCTTTACCACAGTACGTAGATAAAACAACAAAATACTACACTTACGTGGCAAATGACGCTGGATTATAAAGTGGATATTGGGTTCGGTTACAATTGTGCCTAGCAGATAAGAGCGTTGTTGTTGTTGTTGTTGTCTTCAGTTCTGAGACTGGTTTGATGCAGCTGTCCATGCTACTCTATCCTGTGCAAGCCTCTTCATCTCCCAGTACTTACTGCAACCTACATCCTTCTGAATCTGCTTAGTGTATTCATCTCTTGGTCTCCCTCTACAATTTTTACCCTCCGCGCTGCCCTAAAATGCTAAATTTGTGATCCCTTGATGCCTCAGAACATGTACTACCAACCGGTCCCTTCTTCTTGTCAAGTTGTGCCACAAACTCCTCTTCTCCCCAATTCTGTTCAATACCCCCTCAGTAGTTATGTGATCTGCCCATCAAATCTTCAGCATTCTTCTGTAACACCACATTTCGAAAGCTTCTATTCTCGTCTTGTCTAAACTATTTATCGTCCATGTTTCACTCCCATACATGGCTACGCTCCATACTAATACTTTCAGAAACGACTTCCTGACATTTAAATCTATACTAGATCTTAACAAATTTCTCTTCTTCAGAAACGCTTTCCTTCCCATTGCCAATCTACATTTTATATCCTTTCTACTTCGACCATCATCAGTTATTTTGCTCCCCAAATAGCAAAACTCGTTTACTACTTTAAGTGTCTTATTTCCTAATCTAATTCCCTCAGCATCACTCGACTTAATTCGACTACATTCGATTATCGTTGTTTTGCTTTTGTTGATGTTCATCTTATATCCTTCTTTCAAGACACTGTCCATTCCGTTCAACTGCTCTTTCAAGTCCTTTGCTGTCTCTGATAGAATTACAATGTCATCGGCGAACCTCAACGTTTTTATTTCTTCTCCATGGACTTTAATACCTACTCCGAATTATTCTTATGTTTCCTTTACTGCTTGCTGAATATACAGATTGAATAACATCGGGGACAGGCTAAAACCTTGTCTCACTCCCTTCCCAATCAATGCTACCCTTTCATGACCCTCGACTCTTAAAACTGCCATCTGGTTTCTGTACAAATTGTAAATAGCCTTTCGCTCCCTGTATTTTACCCCTGCCACCTTTAGAATTTGAAAGAGAGTATTCCAGTCAACATTGTAAAAGCTTTCTCTAAGTCTACAAATGCTAGAAATGTAGGTTTGTCTTTCCTTAATTTATTTTCTAAGATAAGTCGTAGGGTCAGTATTGCCTCACGTGTTCCAACATTTCTGCAGAATCCAAACTGATCTTCGCCGAGGTCGGCTTCTACCAGTTTCTCCATTCGTCTGTAAAGAATTCGCGTTAGTATTTTGCAGCTGTGACTTATTAAACTGATAGTTCGGTAATTTTCACATCTGTCAACACCTGCTTTCCTTGGGATTGGGATTACTATATTCTTCTTGAAGTCTGAGGGTATTCCGCCTGTCTCATACATCTTGCTCACCAGATAGTAGAGCTTTGTCAGGATTGGCTCTCCCTAGGCCATCAGTAGTTCCAATGGAATGTTGTCTACTCCCGGGGCCTTGTTTCGACTTAGGTCTTTCAGTGCTCTGTCGAACTCTTCACGCAGTATCGTATGTCCCATTTCATCTTCATCTACTTCCTCTTCCATTTCCATAATATTGTCCTCAAGTACATCGCCCTTGTATAGACCCTCCATATACTCTATCCACCTTTCTGCTTTTCCTTCTTTGCTTAGAACTGGGTTTCCGTCTGAGCTCTTGATATTCATACAAGTGGCTCTCTTTTCTCCAAAAGGTCTCTTTAATTTTCGTGTAGGCAGTTTCTATCTTATCCCTAGTGAGATAAGCCTCTACATCCTTACATTTGTCCTCTGGCCATCCCTGCTTAGCCATTTTGCACTTCCTGTCGATTTCATTTTTGAGACGTTTGTATTCCTTTTTGCCTGCTTCATATACTGCGATTTTATATTTTCTCCTTTCATCAATTAAATTCTATATTACTTCTATTACCCAAGGATTTCTGCTAGCCCTCGTCGTTTTACCTACTTGATTCTCTGCTGCCTTCACTACTTCATCCCTCAGAGCTACCCATTCTTCTTCAACTGTATTTCTTTCCCCGCATTCCTGTCAATTGTTCCCTTATGCTGTCCCTGAAACTCTGTACAACCTCTGGTTTAGTCGGTTTTAGGCCGGCCGAAGTGGCCGTGCGGTTAAAGGCGCTGCAGTCTGGAACCGCAAGACCGCTACGGTCGCAGGTTCGAATCCTGCCTTGGGCATGGATGTCTGTGATGTCCTTAGGTTAGTTAGGTTTAACTAGTTCTAAGTTCCAGGGGACTAATGACCTCAGCAGTTGAGTCCCATAGTGCTCAGAGCCATTAGTCGGTTTATCCAGGTCCCATCTCCTTAATTTCCCACCTTTTTGCAGTTTCTTCAGTTTTAATCTAAGTTCATAACCAATAGATTGTGGTCAGAGCCCACATCTGCCCCTGGAAATGTCTTACAATTTAAAACCTGGATCCTAAATCTTTGTCTTACCATTATATAATCTATCTGATACGTACAAGTTTCTCCAGGATTCTTCCATGTATACAACCTTCTTTTATGATTCTTGAACCAAGTGTTAGCTATGACTAAGTTATGCTCTGTGCAAAATTATACCAGACGGCTTCCTCTTTCATTTCTCTCCCCCAATCCATATTCACCCACTATGTTTCCTTCTCTCCCTGTTCCTACTCTCGAATTCCAGTCACCCATGACTATTAAATTTTCGTCTCCCTACACTACCTGAATAATTTCTTTTAACTCATCATACATTCCATCAATTTCTTCATCATCTGCAGAGCTAGTTGGCATATAAACTTGTACTACTGTAGTAGTCATGGGCTTCGTGTCTATCTTGGCAACAATAATGCGTTCACTATGCTGTTTGTAGTAGCTTACCCGCACTCCTATTTTTTATTCATTTTTAAACCTACTCCTGCATCACCCCTATTTGATTTTGTATTTATAACCTTGTATTCACCTGACCAAAAGTCTTGTTCCTCCTGCCACCGAACTTCACTAATTCCCACTATATCTAACTTCAACCTATCCATTTCCCTTTTTAAATTTTCTAACCTACCTGCCCGATTAAGGGATCTGACATTCCACGCTCCGATCCGTAGAACGCCAGTTTTCTTTCTCCTGATAATGACATCCTCTTGAGTAGTCCCCGTCCGGAGATCCGAATGGGGGGCTATTTTACCTCCGGAATATTTTACCCAAGAGGACGCCATCATCATTTAACCATACAGTAAAGCTGCATGCCCTCGGGAAAAATTACGGTTGTAGTTTCCCCTTGCTTTCAGCCGTTCGCAGTACCAGCACAGCAAGGCCGTTTTGGTTAGTGTTGCAAGGCCAGATCAGTCAATCATCCAGACTGTTGCTCCTGCAATTCCTGAAAAGGCTGCTGCCCCTCTTCAGGAACCACACGTTTGTCTGGCCCCTCAACAGATACCCCTCCATTGTGGTTGCACCTACAGTACGGCTATCTGTATCGTTGAGGCACGCAAGCCTTCCCACCAACGGCAAGGTCCATGGTTCATGAGTGGAGGTGGGACTGATTATTAATATAATAAACTATAATGGGACTGATTATAGTTTATTATATTAAATTATACCGAAAAATAGTATCTACATACCTTGACTGTGCTGAACTGCACAAATATAATGCTGCAGCTGTTGTCTCTGCACATACCTTGACTTTGCTGAAATGCACGAGTGTAATGCTGAAGCTACTGTCTCTGCTATAAAGAAGACGCTTCAGCGATTCGCTTTGCGATTTGAAAATTTAAAGGACATTGGTACCTACAGGTAATGCCTCTGTCATAGTTGGATTAAATAACGGAGTATTTACGAAATTGAAAAAAGAGATACCACTCCTGATTTTAGTACGTTGCTCACGCCAATCCTTGCAACTGACTGTTTCAGCTGCTTCAAAAGAATTTTTGGCGAGAATATTCCGGTTTTTATTAAAGAGACATATTATTGGTTTATTCACTCATCTTCCAGACAGTCTCTTTATAAAGAGCTCCACAAAACCATTAACGATGGACAGGAACCGTTAAAAATAGTTCCAGCGAGCCAGACATAGTAGTTATCATTAGAATCTGTGGCATCAAGAATATACACGTAATGGTCTAAGCTAAAAACACATTATTCCGTAACTAAAGTGTGCGATAGGTGTCTCATGGCAGTGTTACTGCGTGCTATGTATGCGAACGAGATTAATTACGCATATATTTCACTTTATATCTACTATTAACAGAAATAAACAGATTCAATAAAATGTTTGAGTGAAAAGATAGAGATAACACCAAATTATTTGCAGAGTTGACCAACCTGATAGACTACTTGTCAGCAAAATTACGTTAGCTGCAAATAAAGTTCATATCTTTACTCAAAATATCCGTGATTTCTTCGATTGAAAATGCCATCTGGGATTCCATTTTGAAAAGCAGTTGCTTGAAATGGGAGAAAAAGGAATACCACGAGAGGACAAATAAATGTTGCGTAATCGGTGCTTAACATTTATAGTGAGTCTGTTCGAAGAAATAAAAAGACAAGTTACAAGAAAATTTTACGTTGATGAAAAAATTTCCAGAATAAGTGTTGAACAAGCACTTCATCACGAAAAAGAAAATCTAATTGATATAATGGCTCTGTTCAATAAAAGTTTAGAATTTATGGCAAGAGTGGATGATCAGTGGCGACAAATTCGTTTGTTCAACTGGAACGAGATCAAAGGTAGACAAAATTTTGGAATGAAGTGCTGCATTTCAAAGATGCTCAACGAGAATCCAGATATGAGGAATCAGCGACTTTTGTGATTACTCTCATAACGCAGCCTCATTCCAATGCCAATGTTGAGAGAATATTTAGCTGCATGAATGTAATTAAAAAACAAGCAGAGGAATAGAATGAAGTTAAATCTTTTAATGGCTATATTAAGAATACGCTGTAGTTTGAGGTTGGAATGAAAATGCTGCAACGAATGTGAAATTCCAATAAACGTTGGAAAACAAATCAGTACCAAAGAATCTTATCAATATGAAACTGGCGATGATGATGATGCACACAAAAATGATTCATCTGAATAAGATGAATTCTTTTAAATAATTAGCTGCTGTTATAGAACTTTTGTATGTACCCAACTTTGACTTGCTTATTTATTTATTTTATGTTCATTTAATGATTGTCAATATTTTATTACTTAATATTAAAAGATACCGATTATTAATATACTTATTGTTTTCTTTCACCACCATTTTTTTTTTAAATTTGAGAGTAGGGGCATTTTTACTAGTGACTGCTTGGTGGTTTTTGCACGTGAAACTGGTGGGGAGCTCACTTTAATTGTTGGCAACACTGGAGCCAGCATTATTGCCATCCAGCGGACTTAGGGATAGTGTGAACTTTAAAATAGGAAGCGAATTTCACAAAGGCGCTTACAGTATGTAAGTGCATATTGAGGGAATTTGTGGAGAAAGGAATAAATGTATCCTCACTGAAAGCTCATGAGTTAACACAAAAGGAGAAATCTCAAGACACTCCAAACCTAACGTTACCGAATAAGAAATGACGATGTAATAAAGGTGAACGTAATATTTTTATCCATATATCCATATGTAAGAAGTATAAGATGTTATGTAATTTCAGTTAAATTATTTGTTTGATGTGAACTATCATTTGAGAAAGAGGAGGACATTCCTCAAAAGCATAGGATACCATGGGGAGTCTCTGTTACCAAAAACCTATGCTTAGAAAGCCTTCTCACGGATGAATCAAAGAGCAGTCCAATTACCCAACCCATATCTGATTCATCCTACAGCTTTAACATCTAATAAGTTACCCAAACATAACATATGCCTGTATGTATATCTTGTATTCTTTTATTGTTTCCGTTTTAGGTACTGTATCCGTTTTACTGAAAAACATTTGTTTTACTGTATAAATTCACACAGTATGTGTGAAGACAGAAACCGCCTTATATTTAGCTAATGTGATAAGAGATAAGTTATGCAAGGTAATTAGATAAGCTAGAAAGAGTTTTTGTGTGTAAAAACAATATTGTTAATTTTACTGCTACTGAAAGAACTGAACGGAAGACCATTTCATATAACTGTAATAATTGATATGTAAGATAACGACGTAAAATGTCATCGAATCTGAAAGCAACGTAGACAGTAATGAACACTATGACTTTAAAATACCAGAGAGCACTCTGGCACAAGTGAAAGACAGTATGTAACAAATATTTTGTGAAGTGAATATTTGGGCTTAGCCATGCGAGTGTGAACTGTACAGACTTCGAACAAGGGAGCAGTGAAGAGTCATAATTAATAATTTCGGTGCCAGATAGAAAGACAGTAGATATGTTAAGTTTATCGTGTTTTGTCACATTGTGGTATCTCTAACTTTTTAGCAATGACGGGAGTTTGACAGATGGGAATATGTCTGTTCATTATTTAATTGTAACCATTCCAGTGAGGAAACCGGTTTACGCAATTATTATTTTCTCGGGACACTTTTCAGTACAGAGAAGGTGGAGGAGTTTAGCTGTACTTCGACGCTGTGAAAGGAACTAAATGATAACGGATAAATTCGTGGATGACTTGGGCTGTGTGAATATGGCAGCTTGCGCGGTACTTAGAGATTAAGAGAGTGGAACTCTCACCCTTTCCAATTGCTTACAGTCTTTAACTTTCCAACCTCGCGGTCAGAATGTTAAGGGAATAATAGTTTTTTCCAGGTCTGCCTCCTGAATACCGATCTAAAGCGAGACAGGTATCATTTTTTCTAGATCACGAAACTAACCATAACCATAAAATATGACCCAAGGAAACAACCTGTTCGTACCTCCCTCGCTTATATAAATCCCTTTTGTTTGCTGAGACTAAAGATTTCATCAAGAATCATTCTCAAATTGTAGGCTTATCTGATTTTCAAATTTATTAAATTATTTTTCTCTCATTAAGACATCAACAAATTTTCCATCCCCATCAGTAAACGCATGTCTCACAGAAGGCGACTTTACATGTGCCAGCGTTAATCACATTAAAATTCTTTATGTCAAATTACAAATAAAATTGCACATGACATGGTCAACGTCAGAAAGTCAAATGGTATACTAGTCAGCGAATTAAACTGCACGATTGTGTGGTAGCAGATACAAAAATTAGTTTTGACAAAAGAAATAAACACATGGTCAAAGACATTGCTGCATACGATCAAACCAAAAGTTACGCAGAAAATCTAATAAGTGATACATCGCAGACATCATGAGAAGTTAAAAAAAAAAAAAGAAGAAAAATCACGTGAGGCGGGGAATGTACAAGAGCCTTATTACGTGTGTGAGGGAGCAAAGAGCCACCAAAAACACAACAATGAGCGTCTGCACGCAATTAATACTCCCATAGCCGGTGAGACCATTTCACACAATCGCTGCGTGCCAATCTGGAGATCAGTATCTCTTGAAACCATAGTAAAAAATGTAAGCGAAATATTGGGCCATGGATACAGGTATGAGTACAGTATAATGTAATAAAATTGTCTTACTACCTACGAAATACAAAAAAATGGCTCTGAGCACTATGGGACTCAACTGCTGAGGTCATTAGTCCCCTAGAACGTAGAACTAGTTAAACCTAACTAACCTAAGGACATCACAAACATCCATGCCCGAGGCAGGATTCGAACCTGCGACCGTAGCGGTCCTGCGGTTCCAGACTGCAGCGCCTTTAACCGCACGGCTACGAAATACATTCTACTTGTGACAGTAAGGTTCATAGTAACTGCCAGTAATTACAAATTAAGCTGTTTGTGGCGGGAAGGTAAAAAAATTCTTCTTCATGTGATTTACATAAACATCTGTTAATGTGCCAGCTACGCAGTAAACGAAGTTACATCCTCAGGAAATGCAGAAACAGAGCACCGTGATCAGCCACGCTCTGGACGTCCTATAACAGCCACTGGTCCAGACATGCTGGATAGTGCGGATGCCATTGTTCGTGCCGCCCGGCGCATCACTATTCGACAATTGGCTCTACAGTCATCGGTCAGCATTGTACGTACTTCTGCAATGATCGAGATTGTCGGATATTCAAAGAGGTGCTCACGATGGGTTCCACGAATGCTCTCGGACGATCACAAGATTCAAAGAAAAGCCATTTCATCTGAATTGTTGGAAATTAAAGATTCTCTACGGGGAACCCACTTTGAAGATGACGAGAGTGTCATTCATGCAGTGAAAACTTGGCTATGCCTACAGGACAAGAGATTTTACCAGCAGGTAATACATTCTCGTCCACAACGTTGGCGTATGGCCTTAGAACGTGATGGACACTACGTAGAAAAACAGAACATGGACAAGACATGTTGAAGTATTTTGTCGTTAAATTCAGACTCTCTGCCATATGCAAAACAAAGAATTTCAAAGGGATTGAAATTGTTAACATTACAACCACATATAATTAAGAGGTCAGATTGACGGCACCATGGTGTTAGTGTCCCATGTTTCCCACTAAGTTAGTTAAAGGTTAACAATAAATATGTTCTGAGAAAAGAAATGTGGGGCATTACTTATTGAACGACTCTCATACATTCACGTACAGCAATAACTCTTTGCAGGGAAACTGTGAGCAAGGGAACACCAAGATAAGCTGTTCTCCCACAGAACATCTCTTTTTTCCGTAACACGGGATTGCACGTCATATTCGAACTAGCAACTCTATGGGCACGATAACCCGAGACGTGACACAGAAACGTAACATATTCACCTAGCCGTGGATTTACATAATAAACTGCGGCAAATGCGACAGTTTTTCTCCATCGGACAGACGGGCAGATCATTTAACACGAGATTCAGGGAAAACGTTATTCCTAGCGACAGCAACGCTTTATCATATAAATCTCACCTACATAGTAAGAAGAATGTCACAAAAGATACTGACGACGCTCTGCAGATATTACACAAAGTAGATAAAGGATGCCTCATTAATTTTTTAGAGGAGATCAAGGTTTATAACAATTTAAATAAACACCCTCCTCAATGTGTCTGTAAAACGTCATGGGCTTGTGCGGTCACGTGACAGAATGAAGCCTAGTGATTGGTGCTTGGAGGAGCTAGGTATTTTAAGGTTGGCTGATTTTGTAACCAAGGCAAATATTGAAAATGATTTCAAAATGCTTGTGGCCACTCTTGTCAATAAAGAATACTGCAATTGGATTCCCTATGCCATTTGCTCTTAGAATCTGTCATTATCTTAGACGGTAAAAAAATGGAATTGGTGTCTTTGTAAGTAGGCCACAGATTTGCACTATTGTCTTATGAGATCCTTATTTGGAAGTAACCATGCAGCGGTTATATGGTTCAAATGGCTCTGAGCACTATGCGACTTAACTTCTGAGGTCATCAGTCGCCTAGAACGTAGAACTAATTAAACCTAACTAACCTAAGTACATCACACACATCCATGCGCGAAGCAGGATTCGAACCTGCGACCGTAGCGGTCGCTCGGCTCCAGACTGTAGCGCCTAGAACCGTACGGCCACTCCAGCCGGCCAGCGGTTATATGAAATGGACTCATTGCCTGTGGGAGTATTTCATGCAATCCCTCGTCTAGCAGGCAGAAAACTTTGAGACAGGCATTCGTTACAAAAGCGTATTTTGGCAGTTTGTGACAGCTCTTTTCGTTGTTGCCTTTTGGCCGTTCTTTGCTCCCTCACACACGTAATAACGTGCTTGTACATTTACCGGTTTCAATTAGAATTTGTTTTAAAACTTCACTCGTCTCCGATTTAAGAATTTTTTACTTCTCTGTGACCATCAGTTCAGGTCATGGAGGTGTAATACGTGAAGGTCACATGACGTCACAAACTTGAAGTCGACGTCCGTCATGTTGGTAGCCCCCAACATTAGGTACTGATGGAAGAGCATTCATAACAAAAATTCCAGCTTATGCCGTTTGAAGGTGTACTGCGTAGTCTACATTTCAAAGGAATCACATTTCATCGGTAAGGGCCTCGTTCAAGCGTATATACACATGAAGTTTCGTTGCGCTCGTTCTTTTTGCTGTAGTAGTTTTATTTCTATAATTTGACTTTAGATTTTCTATCAGTACAACTCGATGAGTGCTCTGGTTGTAAGCTGTAAGTAGAAAGTATTGCAAACCGTCTAGACATAGAAAAATATGTTCTCAGAGTTTTCGAGAAGAGGACATAGACAGGACATTAGTTTCGTCATTCCGTAGTAAGAAAAACGAAGGACTACGGAAGAAGCATTTTCACGTACATACTTCATTTCCTGGTTATACTAAATTTGTAACTAGAAGAAAGTAACATTTACGGGCCAAATGCGTCGTTCTACTGTATCAACCATGCCTTTAAAACCAGAAAATCTCCTAAAATGTACTTACCGACACAATGTTATTCACGAAAGCGCTACCTTAAAGAACTGTTGCATGGGCACGGCAAGAACAAGAAGCAATGGTGCACAATAGCCTGAGAATGTTTAGGGGCTACTAACATGGCTGCACCGGTTTTAAAGCAGTGTAAAGCGTACGTCTGTAGCGCACCTCTCCTTAATATACCACCATTGCTTAGGCATTGTAGTAATGACTTTGATCATGTGTTTATTTCTTTTGTTTCAGCTATTTTTTATATCTCTGACAACATTATCGTGCAGTTAAATTCCCTGACATGTATGTCATTTGAGTTTTAGACGTTCACCATGTCCTATGAATTTTTATTTGAAGAGTGAAGGAATGGATTTATTGTGATTTACGCTCGCACAATGACAAAAAACCGCATTAGTCTTTACTTTTATCACCTTACGTATGGAATTCACATTTATGAAAGTATATTGTACCACCATTGACGATAATACCAAATATAACTGATATTTTTTTATATTTTATGTGTCCTGTTCCGTAGGACCAAATTGAGCAGCAAGTCTCCGTGGTTATCGAATTTGGAAGTACATGAAATTATATTAGAAGAGTAATAATAGATGAAAATGAAACGTATATGAATCCTATGCAGACGACAAGCCATAAGTTTAAATAAACATAATCGACAATGTAACTCAGGAATTAGCTTAATTTTTTAATTTTTCCAGGAGTTACTCGACAGAATGAAAAGACTGAGCCATGAGGTTTAGTCTTGAAACTACGTAGATTACTGGTAAGATTTTTTAATTCTTGGGGCAGCTTATTGGAAATGGCTGTAGCAGAATACCGCTCGCCTTTCTGCGCAAGAGTCAAGAAGGTGCTTTCCTAATGCAAATTGTATTTCTGCCTAGAATTAATTAAGTGAAAACTGCTAGATCTTGAAATCTTGGTAATAAGCTTACATTGTTGACAACGAACAAAGTAAAAATATACATATATATTGAGAGTTCAACGTCAGAATTCCCAGACTACTGAATACAGATCGATAACAGATTCGCAAACTTACTTTCTTATGCGAATTCTGGTAAGTAGTAATGTATCTCAGGTTGTGCCCATTACCATCTCATTCATAAGTAACGATTACAAGAGATGCCATTAGATGGTGCCTCGTCTACACTGAAGTGTTGAAGACGTGAGGCAACAGTTTTCCACTGTGACGGATGAAGTTAGGTAAAAAGTATTATCTACAGTTCTGACTACATTTTAATTTTTGAACCTGCTGTAACTTTTATAATTTGTTTTACTGCTAGGTTACTGTAAAATGTCCAAGGAGGCGACATTAGCTAATAGTGCAAAATCATGAAATAATATGTTTAATTCAAAAATATTAAAAAGACAGCCAACGCAGATAACCACTTTCCTCAATAAATTGAAAACATATGTCTGTCTGCATTATAATCGTGGGCGATCACAACAAGTTATTACTAAAGAATGTTTCGGAGCAATAAAGTCTTTCTTTCTTAAAGATGAACTATCCCAGAACATTATTTCATTTGAAATTACTGAAAGAAAGTATGAACAATATTTCAAGTTACTGATTTGTCTCTCCCCAAAATTTTCCTTGATTGTAAGTGCAAATATGGCTGAATTGTGTTTTTAAGCGTCCTAAAAGATGTATTTTGCCAATTTATATTCTCATCAATATGGACCCATCTGAAAATTCTGAAGTTTCCACTCTGTTTATAATTTTCTTACCATGTGTTACACTTATCATGGTTGTAGTATCTCTACATGTGCAGGAATGGATATGTTGTGTCTTTTTAAGACTGAGGTTTAGACCATTTACAGGAAGCCAGTCTACGACACTTCTAAGAACTCTGTTTACCATTTCTTCTTTTGCTGTGTGCATGCTTGAACTGATTTCAATACTAGCAACATCTGCAAAAACAACGAATTCCACTCATTGTACACCAGACTAAAGACTGTTTACTTAAATTATTTTGGAGTCATCAATTATTCTAACTCGTGTGATTGAGGAATATAAATACTGTAATCCACTATATCATTTTTCCCAACTAACGTTGCACCATGATTAGGGAGAGCATTTATTACTGTGTATACAGTTATTTTCTTGCTTTGAGCTTCATCAAATTAGGGTTGTACTGTCTTTGCCCACCCATGTTGGAAAGTTAATTTATGAGATTACATTGTAGTATCCAAATAATCTACATCTACATGGATACTCTGCAAATCATCGTTAAGTGCCTGGCAGAGGGTTCATCGAACCACCTTTACAATTCTCTATTATTCCTATCTCGTATAGCGCGCGGAAAGAATGAACACCTATATCTTTCCGTACGAACTCTGATTTCCCTTACTTTATCATGGTGATCGTTCCTCCCTATGTAGGTCTTGGTCAACAAAACATTTTCGCATTCGGAGGAGAAAGTTGGTGATTGGAATTTCGTGAGAAGATTCCGCCGCAATGAAAAACGCCTTTCTTTCAATGATTTCCAGCCATAGTCCTGTATCTTTTCTGCGACACTCTCTCCCATATTTCGCGATAATACAAACGTGCTGCATTTCTTTGAACTTTCTTCGATATACAATTTCAGTCCTATCTGGTAAGGACCCTACACCGTGCAGCAGTATTCTAAAAGAGGATGGTCAAGCGTAATGTAGGCAGTCTCCTTAGTAGGTCTGTTACATTTTCTAAGCGTCCTGCCAATAAAGCGCTGCCTTTGGTTAGCCTTCCCCACAATATTTTCTATAATGTTTCCAGATAATTTGTCTTATTAGACTCCTTAAAAAATCTGTATTCGAATCACAACAGATTCTTAATTATTTGCTGCTTTCTGACACATATCATAATAAGGAATCCTAATTCCTCATAAACAGTTCCAAATTCCCAGTGTGGATTGAGTGCTCCCTTCCCGCTTTCAACTAACACTCCCTGCTCAGTGATCAGGTTCAAGGCGAGCAAAGTGCTCGCTTGTACAGGATGCGTCTCAGTATGTTAAATTCGTAAGATGATCAATAATTAAATCAATTAAGATTAGACTGAGCCAATGGAAAGTTCTCTCTGATCAGCATTTGAGTGACTTGATGGTAAAATGTATTAACACATCAAATTAAATTTTACGAAACCAGGTTGTCATTGATAATCAGATGGCTTTGAAGAAGCAAGATTGAAACGCTGGGTGGTTTTCACTAAGTAACTTCAGGATCACGATTAAGAAACCATTGAACGTTTATTTACGGACTAAGTTACACAGTTACATCAGTTAAAAATAATCATCGCAAGAGAATGGGTGATACACATTATATAATACAGTACCCATTTCGTAATCAATATCTCATCACTTGGAGGAATATATGGTATGTAAACAGAAAATATGCGTCAAGCCATATACACACGTACATTCGTACCAACAATTAACACACGCACAAAGAAGAAAGCTTAACGATAATTCCATACACCGAACTTATACTCGATGAGCCAGAGACTAAGAAGCTTTGTCAGTTAACCATGTGGAAATTAATTCACACAGAACTTCTCCACTTCGGAGGTACGAAAAACACGGACATATTTGGAATTAAAAACCAACTGGCATACGATTTTAAATTTAGGTCCCACTAAAAGCCTAGATAAATGGTTATGATAGCCTGAGACCTCGGCACTTAAAGTGAATTCATGTGGTCTAGCTCATATAACGAACACAGTGTATATCACAGAATTCACAGATAATATTCGAGTACAGTAAAAATGCACTCACTCTCTCTCTCTCCATCCGAACAGACCATGGAAGGCCCAAGGGTACCGACCGGTCGCCGTGTCACCCTCAGACCACAGGAGTCACTGGATGCGGATGTGGAGGGGCATGTGGTCAGCACACCGCTCTCCCGACTTTACTTGTAAGTCAGTTTACGAGAACGGAACCGCTACTTCTCAGTCAAGTAGCTCCTCAGTTTGCCTCACAAGGGCTGAGTGCACTCCGCTTGCCAACAGCGCTCGGCAGACCAGTTGGTTACCCATCCCAGTGCTAGCCAAGGCCGGCAGCGCTTAACTTCGGTGATCTGACGGGAACCGGTATTACCACCGCGGCAAGGCCTTTGGCAAATTGCACTCATACGGAAAGTTATTTAAAGAGGCAACAACAGTAAGAGAATCTGAAATAGAGCTAAAGGCGCAGTATACTACATAATAATCACTTGGTAGGTATCACTATCTCACATGGCACAAGGAACGCGAATCTCACGAAATGAAATAACATTGAATCCAGAAAGACAACTTTAACGTGAGCATAAAGAACACATTCAACATATCTTCTCATAAGAGACTGAAATGAAGTGTATAGATTAGTCAAGGCACTCTACCATCGCGAAGCTGCAGTAGGAGAAAGAACTAAGTTAAAGATACGAAATATTAAGAAGCCTGATAGCTCTATCTACACTACTACAGATAATCTGAACATACATCCTCACTTACCGAAGTCCCTGTTTTTCATCATATTTTAGTTTCATGAAATTATAGTGACAGCTGTACATCAGTTCTTTAGATAGATCAAGTACACTCATTTCGTTGTAAATTGGTTCTCAGAGCATGGTTTCGGTTTGATTCATGTGGATAGCAACAAAACTTTTGTTAAAAATTGTTTTCCTTTTGAAGTTTGGTTTTGCTACAAGTTTTTCACACTTCTCTGCATGTGACAGTAATTTCAGGTCCACTCGGTTGCTTATGTTTTCAATCGTCATCACAAACATAGAGCTGTTTATCAGCTTGTAGAAATCACTCTCAGCCATTCTTTGTCTTTGTCTCCATTTCTGGGTTCAAGTCTAGGTATTTTTTCAGCCTGTCAGACAGCCTAAATCTTAAAACTCTGTGTATTTTTGTTGTCTTCAGTCCTATGGAAAAATATTTTTTAAGGTATCATTAGCGGACAGCAAGCTGTCTCCGTCACACACAGTAGTTATCAACCTGCTTTCTACAGCTCTCAGTAAGTTTTTATTTTCAGGGATATTTTTTGGACATTGTAAGTATTTCAAATATGTAGTCTGTGGAAAATTTGTCTGAAATTTCACATATTCACTTAGAATTGAAACAATTACGATCATCCCATTCTAGCCTATAATATGGTAATTGTTCACTTATGCTGCAACCATACAGACCGTTTGTATCTATATATGCCAAATAATTTAATGTCATAGTTGGGTCATATTGCTTCAAATACTCGTTGTTTGCCTTCACATATCTCTTACAACATTAGGATACACCACCTCTTATGTCTGTTTCTACCATTAGAATCATTCCATAATCATGTTACAATTCAAGCGGTTGTTTACTAACTTTTAATATCACATCCCAAGATATACTATGTTCAGTACAGTGCCAAGATGGTTCAAAATCATAGGTTTTCATACAAGTTTCTTTAAAATTTTCGAAGAACTCAGCCAACAGCAAAATGTCAGTTAAGAGGTAAACAACATGGGAACCATCAAGATTCTTGACATTAATTTTTTACAAACCATTTTTGCATCTGTGTAGTTTTATTCACTTACATGAGAGTCGTTCAGTCTATTATAGAAAGTCTTCCTTTGGGGGAAGCTGTTTCTTCAAATGTTTTCCATCTTGCCAATGCAATCATAAGGATAGTCAATCTCTTTATTCGCTAGACTGACTAGGATCTCTGGGAAAAATTTCCTAGAGTTTATCATTTGTTCTTTCTTCAAATCTGATGGAAGTTGGTCGTCTGATGAGGCCATGCACCTAAACATGTGAATAATCTCTTTTTCAAAAATTCTGTCTTCTTGCCAAACTGATGTACCTGTCTTCTTGCTGGAAATTAAATCTGTTTCTATCTCATTGCATCTGAGTTCTTTCATGAACAAATAATAGTCATATCCCACAAATTATGTAGAGAAATTTTTACACTAAAATATCTTAAAACAAAGATCTTAAAACCTGTATCAGTACCTCAAAATGGTTGTTAGATTTGAAATTTGAAAAGAAAGGATTAATTTTGGTCTCGGGTTACGCTCCATGAAATGGGCCATGCGATCCACCGAATTTTCAGTGCTTGTCAAGTCTTATTACTGAGTTAGTAATTTCTGAAATAGCAAGATAAAAGTTCTATTCATTATTTTTACAGTATAAACGATAGTTGCAAAACGGTGTACATTATTTTAGGACTTCCAAATTGTGCACAATTATCTTCATTCAATATCAGGAATCCGTTTAAAATGTTCCCCTTAAAGAAACTTTAGAATTGTCTATTTTTTTGAAATTCGGAAAATTGAGTACACTCAAGCAGTGGAAGAGATAGAGGTTAATAGGCTATCTCCTTCTTTTAACTATTTTATGTTCAGTCAAAAAACATATTACCATTAAGACTGGCTCATTATGGGCTGTAGCCTATATGGTATTCTCTCAAAAACTCTCATTAATAATTTAGAAAATAAATTTTCTCTGCCCACATGGAGCTTTGTAAAATATTAAAAGAAAAAAGTCTCCCTTACCATATATATGTTGAATATATATTCGTTATTTATCTGGTTAATTATGATAAAGTTCAGCCTTTAGCACAAGATTTTAATCTCCTACATCAAAAAGTTCTATTTAAAGTAGAATTTCAAAATGATAGTTTATTAAGTTTCCTAGATATGTAAATTTCAATTGTGTGCTAAAACCTGAATACAGACATTCATCATAAGCCAACTATAACACATGGATTTATTACAGCTGACTCCCGTCACCCTTCTGTGCACAAACATGTGTATTTTTCTTGAGTATTATATCAACTCGTGAAATTAGTACTGGACAGAGTTACAGTTAACAAAAAAATTAATATGAGGTTACAGGTTGCTTTAGCTAAGGGTTTTGCAGAACAAACAATTCGAAATTTCGGTAAAAATATTTTTAATAAGGTAGAGATGGACACAATTTCACTTAAAACTAGGTCACCCACATTTCTAAAACATATTTTTGTCCCCTGGTACGACAAAACTATTAAAAATCCAAGTTATATCTTAGTACGAAAACTAACCTGCAGTTTAACCTTCCCAAAGAAAGCATAAAATGCACTTTCCATACAAAGAAATAGCTTGGATTTTCTTCTACGCCATAGTTTGGGTGAAAAATTAAATAAATTCAGCAATGCCAGCGATCATAGGGTTAGATGTGGGTCCTGTGATAATTTTCATGTACACTAATTGCGAAGGGAATGCAGCGATGCAAGGGGTACCAAATTTGCCATAAAAGTTCGTAAATTACTCAACTGATAGTATTTTTCGGTACAGGTATTTCGTTCATTCCAAGCAAGTATCAATTCGTGACGTCATCGTCTAGACACGAGTTTACAGTAATATGAACAGTATTAGCAGACTAGAAGTTTTTTTCAGGGGTTAAAATTTTAATCATTATGATATACAAGTTCTTGAAGTTTATTTAGAACAGAAAATGTTTAATTAGTAACTGCATGCCATAATTTATCTGTTTAATATAAAGGTGTTTTGATTTTTGTATGCATGTAAAATGTGTGAATTTATGTGCGGCTTTTGCTTTTAGACGAGTTACCACTTAGAGTGCAAAAAGTGTGCGTGTACGGTTCGCTGACCTGTGCGGTGAATTTCAGTTTGTGATTTTGAGCCGAATAGAGACAAATTCAGTTTCATTTACACTTAACGTGAGATGGACACATCACGTTATTACAAAAGGTCATTTAGCCCATCAGGGAAAATTGAAACCTGCGCACTCGATTTGAAATACGTTACGCGCTAGCGCGTGTTTGAACTTTCCATTAAATCGCGTATAACAATTGTAAACGTGCTAGGACTTAGTGAACGAAGTTTGATATTACTTTTCGAGACAGATACTGATTTTTGATAACAACGAAGCGAAAATTTATTCAAAATATCGAGGTTCTGTTTTAATTAGGGCTCATATCACCTTGTTGATCACATTGCTTAGCAACACTGTAACGCAAATCAATTCATTCATTAGAACGATTTGCGACATAACAAGTCCCATTACACATACAAACTGTAACACGGAATTTTCTGATAGATTGAGAATACAAGAGTGTTCTTTTCCAGAAATGCCAATAAACGAGCGGTTTCAAAAGTTAAATTACTAACTGTTGTGTGACTTCATTGATACTGCATTTCACTGACGAACACTATTGTTATTGATAAATGAACATTAATTGCAAGGAGATTTTGGATACTCACCAATGCAGCCAAGTAGCAGTTCACATCACAACCAGTAATAAATGCTAATATAACTGAACGAGCATTACTTCATTAAAACAGAGCAATCAGCTTCCAATTCTAGGATAAACTGTTTCAGGTGGAATTATTAAAGTCTTGTGGAAGTGTAATAAGGTTTATTTGAACATTTCTGTTATACATTATGGTTTCACATGAACTGGACAGATTATTAGTCGGAAACGAATTCACCCACAACAGATTGTCCCACGCCACTACCAAACTTTTATCGTGACTCTTCACAAGAGATCTGTCCGCCCCCGTTAGCTGAGTGGTCAGCGCGGCGGAATTCCTCGCCAAGGGGCCCGGGTTCTGTTCCCGGCTGTCGTAGGAGATTTTTTCCGCTCAGGGACTGCGTGTTGTGTTGGTTTCGTCATCATTTCATCCCCATCTCCGACGCGCAAGTCGTCCAATGTGGCGTACTTGCCCTCGGCGGCCGAAATTCCCCGAATGGGGGACTCCAGGCCCGCAAAGCCGTATGCTCATTTCCATTTCCACAAGAGATCTCAGGAAGCTGAGATCAAGAAACAAGAAAAGAAGAGACATCAGTATAGGACTTCGAAACAAGATACAGGGTGCGCAATTACGCAGGTATGAACAGTGTTTTGGGCTGTTATTTAAGGTTGAATGGCCACCAGTTACCTCCTTGGGAGAGTATTTTTAATATCATACATTTTTAACGCAAAGGTATTGATTCGGACTCTTTAAAAGACCTTGAAATTTATGCTCATCGTCGCATTAACACAGACAGTGTAATATATGTACAAGTAACAAATAATAAACAATGGTTTTTACGCACTTCCGATGAGCTACCGGCTTAATTTCTCTTTTACGTTTCTCACTAGTGCAAACGTACCATATTCCGTTTTATTTACATTGTACATATAGTCTCAAATAAAAGAAATGACTTTATAACAACGATTTTGTGCGTGGATTTAATTTTTCTACTTTATTGTTTTACCTTTTACCATTTGTCTAAATTATCTTTTTCGTTACGTGTATGTTGGTGTGAAATACACACCACTTAATGTTTGTATAAAGATCTGTTCTTATCGTAAAGCATATCTTATGAAAAAAGAATTGTTCGCTATCCTGTATTGGCAGGCTGCAACACTACTCAAATGCCTTGTGGCATAAGCTAGTTAACTTTTAGGGTGTTGTTAGCTGCTGTATTCATTCATCTCCAAACTCTGTCTATATTCAATTCCAGTATTGCTGTCCTTAAGTGAATACTGCTTGTACTGACTGTCTTTCATTAGAAATACATATACATCTGAGCACCCAGGTAAATCTTATGGTAGATGAGACAATTCATGTACTATACTGGCTTTTCCAGAAATATGTATTATTTCAAAATTGTACTCTTGCGAAAACAGTGGCCAACATACCAAGCATGCATGCAGTAGTTTACGTGACATAATCTGATGATCACAGATGGCTTTGTTGCTTTTTATATACATATAGTACTTAAAATTGTTAAAGGCTGAAGCTACAGCTACAGTTTACAACTCAGTAGCAGAGGAAGATCACTCACACTATGTCAATGTGCAGCTGGAACAACTTGTAACACCAGTTTCTTCTTTCCACTTAATGAACTTGAAATAAACATGCTCCGAAACCAGTGAATGAGGCAACAGTAACAACACAGAAGTACTTTGAGATATCTGGATGATTTAAATTACCAGAATTAACAAAACCATCTTTTACTGAATAATAGTTTTTCTGGCAGTCAGTTGTAGATAGCCACAGCATATGTTTCTTTAATAAGGTAAATAAAGCTGTGCTATTCAAAAGTTGATTAAGTACAACCTGCTGGAAGAATAAGCATAACCCAAAAAATGCTTTAATTTGTTTTTCAGTTCTTGGATAAGGAAAACTATTTATATGACAGATTTTGTCTGGATCTGGTATTATCCCTCTGGGCGTAAACATGTGGCCTAGAAATTTAATCTTGTCCCTTACAAATTTTGAGTTCTGTAGATTACCTGAACTTCTGCTTCTAAAATTTGTGCAATGTTTTTTCAGGATATCTAAATACACATCCCACGTAGGAGTAGCTACTAGTAGATAATCAACATACAGTATTACCTCATGTAGTAAGTCAGGGCCAAAGACTATATCCGAGGAAGTAATGAATAAATCTGAACTAACATTTAATCCAAATTGCAATATACAACATGGATAACTCCTGCGTCCAAATATGAAAGCATACTTCCAGGATACTATTGACAGGCATAACTGCCAGTACCAAGTTCTCAAACTGATGCTGGTAGGCACTTGACAGCATTAAACTTTTGCAACTGTTCATAAAGATTCTAAGGTATGGTACAAAGAGGAACAATAACTTTCTTGGTAGCTGTCACATCTACTACCAGACAAAAACTTCCCCAGGCTTTTCCTCAGCTAATTAGGAGCTATGGAGACATTGAGGGCCCTACGATTCTCCACTCACGAATATGACACATTTCATTAGTGACAGCCACTTGGTTTTTCCACAGGATGGGATATGTATTCTGAGAGTATACAAGGTGGGACAGTTGAAACTGTTCATGGAGATACATGGGACACTACAAACTGGATGAAAGAAGGTTGTAATATAGGTTCTTCATCTAGAAAGTGGACATCCAACGAAACTAAATTCGACTTCCCTTTCCGACCCCATACCCCAGGGGGTGGCTGGGGATCAACTTAGACATATTTAATAGAATCCCAAAACTTTTTATTGCGGAATCGGCTTCTTTGGGAAAAAATATGTAAGTTTTGTGTGGAACAAATTTATCGTTTTGTGATAGATGGTGCTGTAATCGACAGAAATCAAAATGGGTTACAAACCATTGAAAGGTGATAGGGGAATATTAACATGTTAACTATTGTTCACGATACATTTCGTACCATCCAAAAAATCGTTTGTAATGCACAGACGGCGAATGTGCGTTAATCTCCTTGGTCAGACTCTCACTGTAGGTGCAACACCTTTAAGTACAAGGAAGTAGTTCCATTGTGTCGAGCGCAGCTGTGTCCATACCGTTAACGATGGATAAGAAAACACGAGCGCGAAGCGGTCACGGTTCACTTTACTGCAAACATTCGAGCCGTAAACATCTCTTCCTACATGTGCGACGTTGTTGACGATTGCAGAGAGGGTAGATATCACTGCTTTGCCCTTTGCGTCAAATAGACATGTAGGAGAAGCTGGTTGACAGTACGCTACCCTGTTCCCTCAGAGGAATGTTCCTTCTGCAACGACATTTTGCACTATTATCCAACTGTTTACAGACCACTGGAAGTGTTGAATCAACATGAAGAATACGACCGCCGCCTGCAATGAACGAAAATGCCTCACATCAGTTTGCGAAAATCTCATGACGTGCAGGAATTTTGCGATGATGTTTTTTATGCATACTGCATGAAGACTAATACCACTCACATCACCTGTGATTGCGAGCACCACAAGTGGGTGACTTTCAAGGCTGCTTGAACTTTTTCAGTGGGATACAACAGCAACTAGTAGCTAATGATGATTTTCCTACAAAGATACTTTCCCTGATGAAGGAAAGTTTACAAACCTCTCTCACGTGACTTGGTGTAATATTCCTTATTTTGCAATGGAGAATCTCCGTTGAGTAAAACAAGTTCTTCTTCAATTCCCCTGAAGTGTTAATGTTTGGTGCAGTTTATTAGGTGGTTTGTTAGATGGTAACGTGAATGGTTGAATGTATGGAGACTTTTAGATAATATTTTGCCAGCATTGCCGGAGAACATCCTACTTCAAACAAGAATCCTTATGTGGTTTCAACAACACGGCTGTACAGCGCTGTATTCATGGGTATATCGTTAAGGTCTGCATTGATACTATCCTGGTCGATGGAGTGAATGAGGAAGTCCTCACGAGCGGTCTGCGCGTTCACCCAATTTTTGTTGTAGGGAATGCTAAACCCCCGCAAATATGAGGCAACTAATTATCATTGAACGGGTAAACATTAGCGAAGAGACACTTAGAGACGTAGAATTGTGTTTCAGAAACGGGGTTGCAATGTATATTGCAGCAAACGGGCAAAATTTCCAATATTGACTATAGTAAAATATGAAGATCTATGTAAGGCAAGGGAGCGCACCTAAGACAAACACCCCAATAGTGAGAGGCAAGAAGGCTCACTTAAAACAAGCAACTCATTGGTGAGAAGCAGGGGGCACTCCTAAAACAAGAAACCCGATGGTGATAGGCAAGGGGACTCATCTAGAACAAGCACTTTAGCGGTGAGAGGCAGTGGACTCAAATTAAAAATGCACCCTGAAGGGAAGAAAACACTACTGTGTCCATATCATTGTTCCTGTGTAACACTAAATGTAGTTGTCACTGAGTTGACACACAACCCAATGACCTGTTCCAATCACTTTTCACTTCAGCGCCATCTGTGAAGATAATTTCACCAATAATGTGGACACTGTAATGTGTTATGCTCCGGACAATTACGTTGGTTAGTTATAGAAAAACGGAATCGCATTACTGAATGTAAGAATAACGCGTTTATAGCGTCCTGGTATTCTAATCTGTTGGGTAATTTTCTGAGGTACTATCATGTTTCAACAGATTATTACCCATTTTCATATGTGTAGATTACAGCGCCATATATCACACAATGATAACTGTTTCATACAAAAGTTAGATATTTTTCTAGAGAATCCTAATGCGAAATAAAAATTATGGGTTCCCATTGAAGATTTCAAAGTAACCTCCTTCCCACCACCTGCAGGTGGGGCAGGGTGGTCGTGTGTAATGTCTTTGGGAGTCTCTCTTTGAGACTGTTACTACAATCATTTTTTGTAATCCGATATGTAGTTTCCCATACATTTCATAAAACAGTTTTAACTGCCATCCTATATATCACAGGTGTGAACGTCCCTGTGATACTGGTTTGTAATAATAAAATCTAGTTACCGTCAACAATTTGTAGATACTTTAAAAACCAATCTTTTAATTCTCCTGTCGAAAGGAGTCAACGGTCCTAGCTCTTTATCGTTATTTTGTATTTGACATTCATTAATGTCAGTTGCACTACAGTGAGGAGGTGGACGTAGGCTATGTGGATTTCGTTCTATTCGTCTTTACCTTTAAGCATTGGTAGTATTTACCATGTTTAATTCTTGTCTTCACCAGGTCAATAGCAATAATTACGGCTATCGATGTTTGGCAAACAGTTGTCTGAGCAGAATCCGATCACTGCATCCTTCGACCTTATGAACTCAACGCAGAAAATGCGTTCAACATCTAACCCAGTAACGATTAGGTACGTCTCCTATTACATCCTCCACTTGGATCTTGATTTGACATTTCATGACCTGACAGTAACACCATTAATCACACAATTCTGTACAGTAAACATGGATGCTCTTGTACTGTCGTGAGTGATACTAAATAAATTGGATGACATAACATTCAGCATAGCACCTTTGTCCAGAACAATTATGGTTGGGATCTTGCCTACGATAGCACATGTT
The DNA here is from genome assembly GCF_021461395.2 of Schistocerca americana. NCBI lineage: Eukaryota > Metazoa > Arthropoda > Insecta > Orthoptera > Acrididae > Schistocerca > Schistocerca americana. The sequence goes on from NC_060123.1 coordinate 232,631,639, forward strand.
GATCAATTTCTGTGCTATGATCATGGCATATGTAGTTTTCAGTTGTATATCTTCCCTAATGTCTGTGTCATCGTTATGTCACAATGTATGTACTCGATGATTTATTTGGCCCCAGTCCATCCCATTATTGGAGGGTGTGGTGCAACCAAATTTAGTTTCTTGCGTCTGTCGTTGTGGGATGGGGCTCTTCCACCACCTCAACAACATTTGCTGCTGGATTTTTTGTCAGCAAGTTTGTAACAGTAGTACAGTTTCGTACTGGAATTTCTTTCAAGCTATTATAATTATGAATATTTGGCAAATTGCAATTTCCCATTTTGGGATTTGTTCTTTTCCAATGAAAATTTTTCAGGACCACAATCATTAGCTTGAGAGTTACGTAGTCGAGGTTACACCGGCTCTGTCATAAAGTTAACATGACAGTCTCTTGTCCTTGTGTGATTGTTCTCGTAGCAGAGAAGATAGAGCTGTGTCATTACAATTATTGTTATTGTACAATTTTCCCATGAAGTGATCAAGATTCATTTCGAACTTTAGGACTATTCTGCAAGTTAGATCCATTGGCAATTTTGCTTTAAATATTCTTAAAATCTCCCTGTGTCATATGGGCTCATCACAGTACTGAGTTTTATTCAGGTACTTCACGAAATAGTTATGTAGACTTCCTTGCCTACTTTTAAGCGTTTCGGGATTAAATACGTGCTTACGGAGTCTTTCTTGCACACAACCAGACCAGTATTTTTATAAGATGGCATTCTCGAACTGTTAGTAAGATTGATAGTTTTCATTGGTCCTGGTGGCCCGAAGGGCAGAGTCTCCTTTATAAAACGTGTGATGATGTGTATCTTTTGTTGATCAGTACACGATGTGGACAACACATCTTTAAAGGACTTGATAATCATAGTAAGGATCTGGATCTGTCAGTATTTTAACAAACACTTATCTAACAGAACAGAGAGTATTGGAAGCGCTGCTCCCACTCCATAGGATATATGATAAGGGGGCAGACCTGTCTCATTTACATCATTTCTGTACACTCCATCATAGAAATTAGCACTAATATTGTCTTCGCTTATCCCAGCAACAGAAGGAGTGTGTCTTTTACTTTCTGCTTGGTCAGTGACAACTCCTGTTTATGCTAATGTTTTGTGTCGCAACACTGTCTCGCCATTCAGGTACATCTTTGTTCAGTGCCGATTTAATTCGCTTTAATTCCGTCTTAATTTCTTCTCCCGAAGTTCCCCCTGAGATGACTATTGAGTAACTGTGTGCTGCATAACATGTGATATTTCAGAATCTAATACTTCATTTGTACTTGTATCTTTACTTGAAATAACTTCAGAACAATCTTTGAAAACTTCCACTCTGTGCATGAGACTGAATTTTTATCTTATGCGCTTGTTCAGCAGTAGATTACGTACTTTTATATATAGCTTACGAACAGAATCTTTTAGTTATGCTTGCTCTTCAATTAATTGTCGTATTGTGCCAGGTGCGCTGTGATGTGCAGTTTCAATGCTGTAACCTGATTTGTCAAGGCATCTTGCAGCTTCAACAGATGTGTCAATTTAGGCGACATCATTTTTTGTGATGTTAGATTTGTTGGTTTCGAGGACGTATTATTACTTAATTAATCTTATTTGGACGACATCTCATTTGAATTTAATGAGAATAATTCAACGTTTGCTTTAATTATTTGGTCCAACTCGCTGCCCACGACGGTAAATGGTTCTTCTGTGGGATGTCTAGTGGTTTGCTTAATTTCCTTGCTCTCAATATTAGATCCCATATACCAAGTTGCACTGGTCCTCTGTGAGTAGCTGCACTTTAATTACATACACCCAGTATTTATGAGGTACTTGTAATTAGATTAATTTTTTATATATTTCGTTTCTTCCAGTTTTTCTCAATTTCTCTTTGTTCGCCAGGCATTGTAATCAAAGTTTGTATAGCAGACAGACAAAATTTGTAACAACGTAATGTGGAAGTAGCCTGTTTGTATGTTGACAGCGCTATAGACTTTATTAATATCGCTGACCGTGCTCTGCGCCCTCGGCAAGAGATTCTGTGGCTGGACGGACTAGCAGTTACAGAGCAGATAGTGAAGGATATCATGATGTTGGTAGGACATGCATTGTAAAATGCGGATGGATGTAGTTGGTATTGTTTGAGTACTGAAATTATTGACAACTATACAATTTTTGGAACTGGATGTCACATGAATAAGGTAAAATCATCTAATTACATTGTTTGCTCTTCAACCAAATCTTTCTTTTACTAACCGTATGCCTCTTAGTTAGAGTCTACAGTAGTTAGAGTCTTTTTATTTAGCTGGCTGTAGTTGCTGCTTGCTGTAATCGCTGTTGTTCGTGTTATGAAGATTGTCTGTGAGGTACGTGACTTATGAAAAAGTGTGGGTTATTGTTAGGATTTCTTGCAGTTCAGGGACATTCTTTTGTGTTAACTATTTGAAGCCATGTTGTCACTGGATAGCAGACAGATTGCGTTGAGTTTGTGTATTGTGGGTAATAAATGAATGCGTCAAGTTTGAGTTGCCTTTGTCAGGGAAAATTCTGTAGGTCAGTGTTGAAATGATAAAAATAAGTAAAGAGACAGTAGCAGCAGTTTCACTCAGTAGTTTCAGTCCACTCTCAGAAGTCGCAAATGAGAACCAGTTTTGACACAGAAATGTACATCAAAAACATTCCTCGAACAGGGACAACAGGGTAACGGTAGAAATTTGATACAAACGATGTGAAGAAGATGGACAGTAACGTTCACAGTTGACAAAGAAACAAAAGATTTAATGAAGTGTTGCAAGTTTATCTACGGAGTAATCAAACATTTCTCGTCAGATTCTTGAGACTTCTGTAGCCAAATGTCATAGGTGGAAAACAGTAAACTTGGTGACACATTACTGTGCAACTGTTAAGGCAAAAAGTCGGTTTTTGCATGGAAGTAGCAATGATAATTGGGCTTCGTTAAAAATATGGGCTGCAGGCTCGAATGACGATCATACTAATTTGAATACGATGGTTTGTTAATGGCCCGCCATCGTCGCGTTACCAAATCAACGACTTCAAACCAATTTGACAGGCCAGAAATACATAAAAGAGTTTATATTAATGGGGTAGGGTTTTACATGCACCGCTATTAGTTAAAACGTAATGCAAATTAAGCATATCATTTTTATTTCACTGTAAGATTACGCTAATAAATGCACAGGACAGGACTATCTCATGTGGAAGCTCAAAGAAGAGAGTGTGAAGACGAGAGATAAAACAAGAGTAAGTTGTGAATCAATTGCTCCTTTTAAGACAATATACAGCAACAATGATGTATGACAAGGTTCATCTACTCAATCAGCGAAGAAACCAACAGCATGTTAGGAAATGAGAACCCCTGTATACACTGTAGGGAGTATCTCGCAAGATTTGTCTCTAATATAGTCAACTTACATTCTTTTGCGCCAGAAAACGCTCATGTCACACAATAGTGTATATTAGCAAATATTAAATTTTGTCTGGGAGCTGCTCAGTTGATGGATTCCGTGTTACCGGACCGCAGTGCGCTATCACTGTTTAGATACATAATGTGACCACACGAACGATTATCCTGTTTGTACAAGACGTAGATTGTTTATACATTTAGTCCTCTTGAAACGTATTGGAACTTGTCAACTATATTTACAGAGCCGGCAAACTCGTAATATATGGAAGTGGTGTGCAGAAACGTAAAAATTACTGTAATGCTGTTAGAATCGTGTGTGTAGTTAGTGGAATGATGATGCTTGCTTTGTGGAGGCTCGACGACGCGGTTATCAGCGCCTGTACTAATTACCAACCTTTATCCAAGCTCACCATTTTTCCCGAATCATGACGAAAGAATGAGGACAACACAAACACCCAGCTGCTAGGAGCGGAAAACTTCCGACCTGGTCGGGAATCGAACCCTGGATTCTTTGATCCAAAGACAGCAACGTTAACCACTACACCATGAACTGCGGACTGCCAGTGCATTGTACCAGGAATATATTCAAGAACAAAGCGACTACGATTTGGTAAAGCAGTGTGATGTGTCACTTGGCCTGCTAATCACTTCCTCTAACAAGTGGAACCCAACTAAAGCGATATTTATTTTGTGGCTTTGAAGAAAGTCTGACTCAATCCTACTTACAGGCGTGAATCGAGCAGCCAATTTAAACGTGGATTAACCCAAAGCTTATCATGGGTGTGAAGGTGAAAACGAAGAGCCGTTCCACATGCAAAACAATGGAAAGTATCCACATCTGACACATTAACTGAAATTTATTCTGCATGTAAGTATTACAAACGAACATGAAAACGAATATTAAGCACTGAAATTTGGAGGAGCCCGCATCTCGTGGTCGTGCGGTAGCGTTCTCGCTTCCCACGCCCGGGTTCCCGGGTTCGATTCCCGGCGGGGTCAGGGATTTTCTCTCCCTCGTGATGGCTGGGTGTTGTGTGCTGTCCTTAGGTTAGTTAGGTTTAAGTAGTTCTAAGTTCTAGGGGACTTATGACCACAGCAGTTGAGTCCCATAGTGCTCAGAGCCAAATTTGGAGGAAAGAGTGCTCAAGTTATCAATACCAGGTTTTACATATGATTAAGCGTCAGTTAGAATCAGATGTTATAAAATGATATCAAATAAGCCATTATAAAATAGAGACGAGCGGGAGAAACAAGTACGAACAATGACTACGAACGATGCAGCACGATCTCGCTTTGTTATAAAGAACGCGAAAATTGTTTGTCTTCCTAGTGTGTGAACCACGTGGATCATTTACCCGTCGTGAATAGTGAACGTCATAGCCAATTTTTTGAAGCTCTCGCTACTCCTGTACGTGTGTGGGGCGTTAGAGTCCCACTCTTGCAAACATAGCGTGTACCATGATTTCCTCTGTGACAGGCACTGATTACGCGGACCTTACGTGTTGGTTGCTCCAGGACAACGGCGAAAGTGAAGCTGAGTGACCCGTCTACGTCTTACTGAAAAAACCGTTGTCTACGAAGAAAACGTTTAACTGTCAGAATATCCACTAATTTGTACTACCACCCTAATTGACCGTTCTTACAACAAGCCATGTACGTCGTACGGGCGGTTTCTGAGAAAAGTCTCCACATCTGTTCGGTTAACATTACCTGACTAGTTCGAACCGTCGACTTCCTACCAGGCCTTCCTACCCTGCACTCCTGCCACTTGCTTCAAACCAAGAAGTCTCTCTAAGGGTCACCGCCAGTAATTACAGTTTTAATGGCTGTACACTGAAACTAACCTAGCTGAAAGTTTCTCCCATGCAAAGGGAATGACGATGTGTAATTACCGTCTCACTCGCTCCTCAGGGAGACACAGAAAAGAAACTGAAGTAAACTTATCTACTTCAATTTAAAAATTAATTCCCTAATAAAACGAATATGCAATCAGAACCCCTCTCGGTAACACTTCAAGCGATGTACAAAGTTAAGTAAACGACAGGCACCGGGCAAATAGTAATGATTAACATACCTGTGTGAGGGCAACCAATTGCATGGGAGGCTGTGTTACACCTTACCTGTCGACAGTTTACGGTAACTCTGTTCTGTTTTTCCAGTCGGGTTGAGACACTGAGACCTAAATCGCACCTATGAATCAGTAACGAGAAGGCAGCTTCATACGTGAGTCATGTTTCTAACGTGAGAGATTTGCAATCCAATCCAGTAGCTAGCTGCAAGAAGTTACGGCTGTTGCTGAAAAGTGTCACCATCTTATGAACTATAAAATCTTACGTACATCACATTTACATGCGACACATTTTCCGAAAGATGAAAACCGAATTTCTGAAGCTGTTTTTCGCTGTCGTGTTTACATGTTAAGGTATGAAGCAGATTTGCTAGCTCAGTTATTTACAGGGCCTGGGAAACAGCTGATTCAGTTTCTGATTTAGTTGACACAATTGTAATTTCTCTTCACTTAATTATTATAGGTAGACAGCTTCTTCTTCACTGCACAACAAGTTCATATTAACCGAATATTATGAGAAGAGGACGTAACGTGATAGCCCAAGCGCGTTTCAAAACCAGCTGCATTTACATGGGAGCGAAAATCGACTGCGGAACTGGAAAGTCGGCAATTAGAAGCAGATTTCTAGAATCGATTTTGAAGTGTTTAAATGACCACCGAAAAGCGGTATTGGGAAATGGGGCTACAAAATCAGATTTTGGAAGCCTCTTGCAGGCGGGGAGGTAGTTAAAATCATATCCTTTGGAAACAAAACTGTATCTATGCGTGTGCTATGACTTTACTTAATAATTGTTATTTAATTTGTTTAATTATTAGTGTGAATGACGATGTGAATCCAAAGTAATGCTATAAACGAATTTTGTATGTCTGTTAACTATATGTTAGGTGAAAACTAACATTTATTTGTACCGAGAGTGAATCATACATAGGGGAAATTTGAAAATTGCAACTACCAGGTTTAGGGACTAGGAGAACAAGAAGCGGTTTACGATAATTCTGTTATTTGAATAATAAAGTATTTTTATATTTGTCGGCTTTATAAATTTGTTCATTTAGTAAATTGCTCATAAAAAGCTCTTAAGTTGTCACTGGTAAAAGTAAAAGACGTGTCACTGCGCAGTTTGATACTAATATCGGTCTGGCTGTGACGGTATCAAGCAGAGGATAGTACGTTGGTGCGTATTTAGTGGTCGAACATAATTGCTTTCTGAATTCAAAAAGGCAGTTCGGAGCTCAGCCATCATTTTGTTCGGATGCATGTGTTCCGAGATCTGAATAAATGTGATAAGTTTGCGGGAAAAAGAGTTAAACTTTGCTGTGGAGTGCCATAGAATTCCGATTTTTATGCGTAAAGGTGACTTTTGAATTAACCAATATCCGCGCGGTGTGCTGTGTAAGTCGGAAATGAGAACTGATCGTTCAAAGGGAACGAGGTGTGGAATATTTGAGGCAGCAATCTGTCAGAGATACTCCGTTTTAGAATATTTCCGGTGAAAGTTTGGTTTAAATACCATATTTTGGCTATAATAAGTGTTTGTCATAGCAGTTGAGGGTGTCTAAATTGTAACTTCAGGCTAGCTCCGACTTGGTGATGTCTTTGTATCAAACAAATAATATATATAAGATTTCATTCAAAAATTATCTATCCACTAACAGCTCACTTCACCTGATACGAGAAACCATTAGATGCAACTTGCAGAGATGCGTAATGTGGCTAGTCCCCGCTACAGCTTTCTGTAGCCGACGAACATTACGTATTTTTTTAACAGGGAAGGCGTTTGGACCGGACTGCAGAAGAAGAAATCGCCGAAATGTGAGTGGAAATTTCTGTAAGACGACCATAATTAACCAGGCCGTTCCAGCGTGTTAGACAGTGCAACATTAGTTTACGCTTTACCTTTCCGCGAACAGTTTGTCCGATTTACCTCGAGATCACCGATTACCGTTGGTGAGCAGGACGAAACTCGGCATGGTAGTGTCCTGTAATCCAGTAAAACCGACGCGCGAACTTTCGGCTGCCCTGTCAATATACATCGGGCGTATCGTGCGTCACGCACTGGTCTCACTCGTTTTATTCGGTCGATAACGTTCCGTACGGTGTCACGGTGCCACCGCCCACGCCCCTCTGAATGGGTGGCCTTTGAGCGCTTTCTATGGCCGGCAGAGGGGCGTGGACGGGCTGATCACAGCCGCACCGCGCTGGCCCGCTCCCATGCGTCACGTGTCAGTGGCACCCACCCGCCGCCCGCACCTTATACAAGGACAGTCGCGCAGCCCACAACACAGCATGTCGCCTGTCACGATGAGCACACGTGTTAACGAACCTTCGCACTGATTTATGAGCCAAAGCTCTTTCTCCACTACGGGGATGCTGACTGAACCCCATCTGTAGTTATGGTAGCTAGTCCCGAGCTGTTTGACACATTGCGTTGTCCCTGAATATTTATTGCAATAGCCGCACAATTGGAGGCCTTACTAAAATTCAGTACTTTAACATATACACAGCCTTTCATTAATATTTATAATTTCACTGTTTCTCGTAGTGTATGTTTTATTTTCACACATACAGTGAGGTGACAAAAGTTTAAACGATATACATACAATGAAGGCTTTCGCGACTGGATGTTTCAGCTGCCGAGAATTCTTCCGGGTTGCATGGCCATGGTCCATGGAACTCTTCTATCCATGACGTTTCTTCCAAAGCCACGTTGGACATCTTCGGAGGTGCTCCTAGTTGTGCTGAGTCTTTCCGAATGACGAGTCGGATACGTGGATCATGCATCAGTGGTTTGGTCACATGGCAAAAAAGCTTCAGGGCAATTCCTTTGTTATTTAAATAGTAGAAATCCTAAAATCCAGTTCACCATGGAAATAGAGAAAAAAATGGTTCAAATGGCTCTGAGCACTATGGGACTTAACTTCTGAGGTCATCAGTCCCCTAGTACTTAGAACTACTTAAACCTAAAGACATCACACACATCCATACCCGAGGCACGATTCGAACCTGCGACCGTAGCGGTCGCGCATTTCCAGACTGTAGCGCCTAGAACCGCTCGGCCACCCCGTCCGGCGGAAATGGAGAAAGACAATGCAATATCCTTCTTGGATGTCTTCGTTATGAGACAAACTGATGGCAGCTTGAAACATAAAGTCTTTCGGAAGGTTACACATACCGACAGATAATTGCATAAGGATACCAATCATCATCCACAACAGAAAAGAGGTCTAATGAAAAGTCTAGTGGACAGAGCTAAAAGGATATGTGCCCCGAAATACCTGGACGCCAAGTTAAAACATCTAAAGCAGGCTTTTGAGAAGAATGGGTACTCTAGTAAGGAAATAAATAGAGTTTTGCGGCCGAATAACATGAGGCCTAAGGACAACGATGAGACACAGCGATGGAAGAATACGGTTTCTCTACCCTTCAGCAAAAAAGCAACGGATCAAATCGGCAGGATTTTAAGGAAACATAACGTTCGACCGATTTTCAGACCAACTAAGAAAATAGGCCAAGCACTTCGTTCCGTTAAGGGTAAACGTCCCCCCCTGTCTGCAAGTGGTATATACAAGATTCCGTGTACATGTGGTAGGGTCTACATTGGAACTACAAAGAGAAGTGTGAATACACGGTTGATGGAACATAAAAGTCTTTGCCGACTAGGGAAAACAGACAATTCAGTCGTGGCGGAACATGCCCTTTTTCGGAAACTGAAGTTTTATGTACTCTGACGAACTATTACCCACGGATACATGGAGAAGCCATCGAAATATATAAACATGGGGATAACACTAACAGAAAAGAAGAAGCTATGAAACTCAACGTTGCATGGACAGTGGCGCTACAGAATCGATGAGAAGTTTTTATCTTTGACATACTATGAATGATAGTTATATTTTATCCTTAACAAGGTTTATCTCTGCTATCACGTGAAACCCAGACTACGCCCACTTTCCACGGTACTTAGGACGTTTTTCGACGTCCGACTCGTCAGTCGGCAAGACTCAGCACAACCAGGAGCACCTCCGAAGGTGTCCAACGTAGCTTTGGACGAAACGTCAGGGATAGAAGAGTTCCATGGACTACGGCCTTACAACCCGGAAGAATTCTCGGCAGCTGAAAGCGATATACACTTCTACAGATGGAGCCAGCATCGCGTATTGAAGGTATGAAAGGGCAGTGCGTTGGCGCAGCTGTCATTTGTATTCGCGTGATTAATGTGAAAAAATTTTCGACGTGATTGTGGTCACATGACGAGAATTAACAGACTTTGAACGCGGAATGGTAGTCGAAAGTAGATGCATTGGACGTTCTGTTTCGGAAATCGTTAGCCAGTTTAATATTCCGAGATCCTCAGTGTCAAGAGTTTGCCGAGAATCCCGAGTTACAGGCAGTACCTCTCACCATGGACAAGGTAGTGTCCGACGACCTCCTTAATGACAGAGAGCAGCGGTATATATGTACGGTTGTTAGCTCTAACACACAAGCAACACTGCATGAAATAACCTCAGAAATCAATGTGGGACGTTCGATGAATGTATTCGTTTGGAGAGTGCAACGAAATTTGCTGTGGCAACGGACGACCGACGCGAATGCCTTTATTAACAGCACGACATCGCCTGCCGCACCTCCCATAGGCTCGTGACCATGTCGGTTGACCCTAGACGACCCAAAAACCGTCACCTGGTCAGATGAGTCCCGATTTCAGTGGGTAAGAGCTGATGGTGGGGTTCTAATGTGACGCAGACCCCATGAAGCGATGGACCGAGGTTGTCATCAAGGCAGTGTGCAATCTGGTGGTGGCTCCATAATGCTGTAGGCTGTGTTTACTTGGAATGGACTGGTTTCTCTGGTCCAGTTGAACCGATCATTGACTGTAAGTGACTATTTTCGCCTACCTTGACCCCAGTTTCAGCCATATATGTGCTTTATGTTCCCAAACAATGGAGTGGCATGTTACTGGGCCCCAACTGTTCGTGACTGATTTTTAGAGCATTGTGGACAGTTCGAATGAATGGTTTGGCCACCTAGATGGCCCGATACCAATTCTATCGAACTCTTATCAGACACAATCGAGAGGCAATTCGCGGACAAAATCCCGAACCGGTAACACTTTACAAATATGGACAGCTGTAGATGCAACATGGCTCAAGATTGCTACAAGGAACTTCCAACGACTTGTTGAGTCCATACAACGTCGATCTGCTACACTAAGCTGGGCAAAAGGAGATCCGACAAGATACTAGGATGTATCCCATGACCTTTGTCACCTCAGTGTACATTTGACAAATGAATCTAATTTCAACAAAGGAAAAGTGCGTTGTCATAATTACTGTAGATTCTAGAGGGGAGCAGCGGACTTCGAAAAATAACTTACGTGTCCTTATGGCAGTCCTGTAACTTTTATTGAATGCTGCTCCACGCCTCAATATTAACTTAAATATTAACATTTCAAAGTGACAAAGGTGCATGACACTGTTGTTGTTGTTGTTGTGGTCTTCAGTCCTGAGACTCGTTTGATGCAGCTCTCCATGCTAGTCTATCCTGCGCAAGCTGCTTCATCTCCCAGTACGTACTGCAGCCTACATTCTTCTGAATCTGCTTAGTGTATTCATCTCTTGGTCTCCCTTTATTATTTCTACCCTCCACACTGCCCTCAAATACTAAATTGGTGATCTCTTGATGCCTCATAACATGTCCTACCAACCTATCCCTTCTTCTAATCAAGTTGTGTCACAAACTCCTCTTCTCCCCAATTCTATTCAATACCTCTTCATTAGTTATGTGATCTACCCATCTAATCTTCAGCACTCTTCTGTAGCACCACATTTCGAAAGCTTCTATTCTCCTATTGTCTAAACTATTTATCGTCCATGTTTCACTTCCATACATGGCTACACTCCATACAAATACTTTCAGAAACGACTTCCTGACACTTCTATCAATACTCGATGTTAACAAATTTCTCTTCTTCAGAAACGCTTTCCTTGCCATTGCCAGTCTACATTTTATACCCTCTCTACTTCGACCATCATCAGTTATTTTGCTCCCCAAATAGTAAAACTCCTTTACTACTTTAAGTGTCTCATTTCCTAATCTAATTCCCTCAGCATCACCCGACTTAATTCGACTACATTCCATTATCCTCGTTTTGCTTTTGTTGATGTTCATCTTATATCCTCCTTTCAAGACACTGTCCATTCCGTTCAACTGCTCCTCCAAGTCCTTTGCTGTCTCTGACAGAATTACAATGTCATCGATGAACGTTAAAGTTTTTATTTCTTCTCCATGGATTTTAATACCTACTCCGAATTTTTCTTTTGTTTCGTTTACTGCTTGCTCAATATACAGATTGAATAACATCGGGGAGAGGCTACAACCCTTTCTCACTCCCTTCCCAACCACTGCTTCCCTTTCATGTCCGTCGACTCTTAAAGCTGCCATCTGGTTTCTGTACAAATTGTAAATAGCCTTTCGCTTCCTGTATTTTAACCCTGCCGCATAATACTATGTTTTAAAATACTCGTTGAGTTTTTGGAAATAAACTTCGGCAAGTTGTACCTGTCGTTCAATTTCTCGGCAACAGAATTCCGACCCTTGGCCAAAGACCTATTCTAAGCCCGCTGTGAGATCGTCCTCATCGTCAGAAAGTCTCTTTCTCCAAGATATTTTTTCATCCTGTCGAAAAGATGCAAATGTCATGGTGTATGATCTGGACTTCCGGATCAGCGTCGCTATCATCTCTGTGGCGTTGGTGAAACTGTTGGCCTCATTCAACTAAAATTAGGCGCTGCCTTAAATTGGGTCCCTATACCGACAGAATTTCACTATGAATCGATGAGGAAATTAGGCTCTTCGTCCACAAGAAACGCCCTGACCCATGAACGTTTTCACTTGTCACGCCGTTTCATTCCTACATTGCTGTGCACCTGTTATGCGTACCGTAGCTGAACTGTGTCTGCAGGAAACAAGGAACATGAATTCCCTTCTGACAATGCACCACGCTTGTTCCGCAATGGTCATACCATGGGACAAGGTGTTGTTTATTATTTCTTTTTTTTTTATCTTTTGATCTTTTTGATCTCTAATGTAATTTCATAAGTAAAGAAATAAGACAACGTTTTTCCTTAAACAATATTTGCCACCTTAACACTGTAGAGTCTCTGGTCTTGTGTCACAGGAAATTATTCTTGAATATTGGAATAACGTTGGAACGTAATACTTTGTAGATTATTGCTTCTGCTTCCTAATAGAATACAGACGCTTTTACACGTTACCATAAATTTTTGCGGCGTGCAAAATCCCAGTTAGTTCGTATAGTCACTTCAGTTTCTTTTCCAGACCTGCTTTCATGTTTACTGGAGTTCTCGGCGAGCCGTCTATCGAATTTGTTCCTTACAGTCTCGCTGGAGTTTACATCTCGCGACTGAGCAGCTTTGGGGAAATTAGAATGAAGCCTTTCTTTTTCATATTAAGATGTGTCGAGCCATTGTTCGGTAAAACAGAAAGAAAAAGCAAATGTAGTAGCAATACACACTATTATACTATCCTGTGCAATTTTTTTTCATGGTGCTAATATATCCCTACCGGTTAAACTTGCTATCAGTGATGTAATGCAGTCCTCTAACAAAATATCCCACCAGTCATGTCACTTGCCTTTCGCCACAGCGTAGTTCACACTGTCCGTTCGAAAGCTGAACTAGCTCTCATCAGTTAGTATAACATCATTCCACATTTAAAACTCTGTATTAAAGTCATCCCTTGCGAACTGCAGCATTTTGTCTCGGTTCAGTTTGTTCAAGTAAGACTTTCTTCGTAACGCTTTTCCGTTGTATCCTTCTCCTTTGATAACCTCTCCGAGAAAATGGTATTCTTGCTTCTATTTTTGCAGCAGCAGAACTGCAGTTTTCGTTGCACTTAACCAATAATTATGCTTAATTATTTTTATGATTACTCGCCTTTCTCATTCACTTAGCTTTCTAGCCTACTATTTTCGAAGGACAAATTTTATGCAATCCTTCTCGTTAGTTCTCATAACATTCCCAACAGTACGTCTACATTAATTCTGCGAACTATCAGTACCTCTTTGAATGCGACACTTTAAACGGTGGAAGATGACAAGTTATCGCTGTTCGTATGTCTGTTAGTTTCCTTGCGTCTCTTCCAGACTTCTTGGGAGGGGGTGGAGGGGGGGGGGGGGAGGTGGGAAGGTACAGCAAACAGCAACAACTGAGCTGGTATGAAGATGCCTCTCAAATTATACGATACACATCGCGCATAATGATTTTACGTGAGCAATATTAAAGTTTATGACCCTTCCAAATTAATTACATTCAAAAATAGTTTTGCTAGCTTTTAAAACACATTCAGTGACACTTGGCTATTTAATAGCAATCTCTACAATGATTCGTGGCGTTTCTGACTATGTTTGATAGGTAATCACTAAATTGACTTGAATAATTCCTAGGACAAACCGTTACAAGTTATTCATAAAAAAAATGTTAAAATGTGTGAAATCTTATGGGACTTAACTGGTAAGGTCATCATTCCCTAAGCTTACACACTACTTAACCTAAATTATCCTAAGGACAAACACACACCCCACGCCCGAGAGAGGACTCGAACCTCCGCCGGGACCAGCCGCTCAGTCCATGACTGCAGCACCCTAGACCGCTCGGCTAATCCCGCGCGGCAGTTATTCATCACAGCGTCGCTAAGATTCTAGGTGTGGTGGTAATTCGCATTGTAAAATAACTGTCACCGATTAATACGATTACTGTAGTTCTCCTCTTGGTGTACTTTGTTGCGTATGGTCCATCATATTTCGTCGCGACTACTCTACTGGGGATAACATTACGCGACTGTTTTAAAAACTGGTGATGATACTGGTCTCCTCTTGTGGCACGGGTAGGTAGCTTCCTGTGGTCGAAGGAGCGATATCTGCTATTCTCTATTGCCCTGATGTATGAACCATGACTGACCATCATCGATGACTGGAACCTAGGTTCACGTTTTGTTTGTGCAGTACGCTAGTTCGTACACGTAGATTTTGGCTGGCAGAGGGGATCATATAAGCTTATAACCATACACTCTGATATGTCATTAAGATATATTATTATTTAAGTGCTCTCCCTGATCTGCCGGCCGAAGTGGCCGTGCGGTTAAAGGCGCTGCAGTCTGGAACCGCAAGACCGCTACGGTCGCAGGTTCGAATCCTGCCTCGGGCATGGATGTTTGTGATGTCCTTAGGTTAGTTAGGTTTAACTAGTTCTAAGTTCTAGGGGACTAATGACCTCAGCAGTTGAGTCCCATAGTGCTCAGAGCCATTTGAACCATCTCCCTGATCTTCCACTACACCAATTCTGGCTGCCTGGCAAGTACACAAGTTTCAGTGGATTTTACACAAAGTTGCATGAATGTGACAACCGGCTATGCCTCAAGCCAACGTGCAGTAACAGACGCAGGATGCAGGACTAGCTGTGGAGGGTGTGTATAGCATATCAACGGGGAGGATTGGGGGGGGGGGTGGAGGGGGACGCGGTCAACGGTGCATTGTCGTAATGTGGAAACGAAGCGATTTATCTGACATCCAAAAGGGCATGATCATTAGTTTTCGGGCTAAGCCTAAAAGCATTTCCTAAATGGATAAGTTAGTGAACTTTTCGTGTGACGCCTCGCTTAACCCTTTCGGTCACAAATTATTTTTTTCCTGAAAAAAAAAAATCATGGCTTTGCTATCCAGTTCTTCGAATTAAATAATGATTTTTCATATGCATAAAATATTCCGAGATGCCCCCCAAGGGGGATACAACGGGTCCCCAAATGATGACATTGTGCTCAAATGGGTGCAGTATAAGTCGAAAAGTCAAAAGTTATATTTGATTTTTTCACCGAAATACATAAATTACACAAATGAAGCATTTGAATAACGACTGGAATTCAAGATATCCAGTTTTTTATGGTGCTACACGATAAGTTCATTTATTTGGATAAAAGCGTATGGAGTCTTAAGATAGCAAAATGATTTGCCGAAACTGGTTGCTTCTAGAATAAAATAAAATATCCTAAAGTATACGGCTGTTGGTGATGTTTATTGACATCGAAAAATTCATTTTATGTCGATTAAGAGGTTGGCACAAGGACGTATAGATTTTTTCAGCGCTTACAAGATGGAATATGTTTAAGGTTACGAAATCGGCTTTAAACCGTCGAAATTGGCTGTCGAAAATGGTCTTCCCTTTCAAACGTAGCTTACTGCATGTTGCCTTCGGGTGCAAACCCCGCTAAACGTCCAGTAGGCGTGGCTGCCGCCCTGCCATGCCCGGATGCAAAGCACGTGAACAGACGCCAGTCTTACCAATCAGGACATTCAAATCTACCTTTCAGTCAGTTACTATTAGAATGGATATTTTTCTTATTCAGCTTTAGGTTGGCTGCGCTGTAACAAATTCGTACGCAACAATAACATTCTCACTGCCAATGCATTGTCGTTTGGATGGGACGAGTGTGTCGTGATTATCTCAGTGTCACTTAGCATACAGTTAGTGGGCTTTGCGTCTAGGGTACTCACCTTTCAATAAACAGTATGATACAAAACGTCTAACATTACCTCCATCATTATCCTCTTGTTCAAAATTATCTCCAGGATCATCGCATAGGTCATCAGTTTCAGATGAATAAAGGAGCTCTATAACTTCTTCTTCTGTAAGTGGTCTTCGTCTGTCTTGGACTCGGGGCAATGTAAAATCACTGTCAGATGACTAAAATGACAGCGAAATAATGTCCAAAATTTCTATACTATTACATTCGTCTTAAGTTAGAAATATGTCACCTACCTTTTGTTCTGAAAGATACCTTTAATTATGACCTCCAAGAATTCGCCTTTTTACGCACAAATAAATATTTTTACCTAAACTCAGAAGATGTTAACCGGCTCATGGGAGGTAGAATGCTTACTGGGAAGCGTCTATGTAACTGTGCACATTCAGTTTTGCTTTGTGCTGCTATAGATTGAGTGGAGATGTCGACGCGGTTCTCAAATAAACTCTCTGGTTGTGACAATATGAGGACTAAAATTACAAATGGTAAAATTTAATGAATTTTAATATACTAAGATTTTATTTAGTACGTCCTTATACGAGGACGCCATGACCGAAAGGGTTAAAGTATACCGTGCGTGGAGAAATGGCGCTATCCAAAATCGGCTGCGATGCAACTGTGGTGCATCACCGACCATAGATGACAGATCTGAACGACGGCTGAGCCGATGTGTACGTGTGAATACACATGCAATTATCGAGAAACTGACTGCCCAGACGAAGCAAGGCCCCAAGGGCTGCCAACAGAGTCTCCCCGAACAATGTTGCGCATGGGTCTCTGCAGCAGGCGCCTGGTCCATGCACTCAGGCTCGCTGCTGTTCATCGGGAATAAAGGCGCGCTAATACCGCAACAGAATGTCCACTGACTGACGACAGGTATTATTTTAAGATGAACTAGGTTTTACGCTCCATCTGACTGATAACAATTGGAAAGTACGGCGTTGAACGTCTGAAAGCGAACATCCTGCAACAATAATCGGAAGGATACAGGCTGGACAAGGGAGTGTTATATTCAGGTGATGTGTTTGGTGCCATTCTCTGGGTGACCTTGTCGTTCTGGAAGGCAACAAGGATCAACATAAGTACGCTTCTATTCTAGGGAACCATGTCCAGCGCTACATGCAGAGACAGTAAATAGGCTTAAGAGCCTTAGAAACTCACAGTTTCTGCCACTGCTTTACTTGGGGCAATAAATTACCGATCTCAAGATCTAAAAAGAGAGTAGTGTCTTGGGAGAGGAATTAAATAATATGCAGTCGGTTACAAGAGGGGCAGAAGTAGTGTTTCTCAGACTCTACGGCCAAACAGAGATAACTTAAGGAAGAAGAAGTATGGAGGATTTATTCAATGCAGGTATCGTACAGGATATGAAGAAAAAAAAATCTTGGCCAAAAGTACATGAGCAGTTAAAAGGAACGCACAGTATATTCAATGTAAATCACTGAAGCCTATGCACCATGCTGCTCACAGTCTGGTGACAAATTCAGACGTTGTGCACGAACACCAAAGCTGACCCACATGACCTAACAGTGCCTATACCAGTTTTTACTTGTGACGTCACATGACTAATTTGGTAAGAATTACGCCCTCCTTGGTTATTTGTCCTGGGTTAAAAATGGCATATACGTCCTATCAGCAAATGAGAGTTTTTGATTCGAATTCTTAGATGTATGTTTTTCGGTTTCCATTGTAGTTGATACATTGTAAATTTTCTATTGTCCCTACAATTGCCTAAGTATCTTAAAACTTCCGATGTTACGTCGTTATTGGGATTATTTGACGATTTTTGTCTCACAGGCAAGTCATGTTATGAGCTGGACGTCCTCAGATGGCAATGTTTCAATTTTTTCACGTAGAAGTCGATTACAAGTTGTCTGAGGCATAGCTTAATCGATAAGTTACCAATCTGTTTTTCCTATACAATGAATTAGGATAGCAATATTACTCCGTCTTGTTCATTATTACACTATTCAGTCGCTTTAATGTGACTGTCTGTAAAAAGCCTTAATAACCACGTTTTTCAGTGCCGACCGCTGCGAGGCGTAAAGGAAGAGAGTCAGTCAGAGTCTGCAAGGTACGGACAGGGGTATGGAACCATGCCGAATTCCGTGTCGTGTCACCTGCCTGAGGATCCATGGCGTGAAATCCCCGATCGAGATGGTGCCACAGACTCTCGATCGGGTTCAAATACGGCGACTTTTATGACCAGAGGAGCAAGATAAAATCATCCAGAAGCACTCCCAACTACGCGCGAACACTGGGAGCTGTGTGACACGTTGCATTGCCTTATTGGTAGATGCCGCCGTGCCGAGGAAAAACAAACGGCATGTAGGTGTGGACATGGTCCCCGAGGTTAGGTGCGTACTTGTGTTGAGCCATTGTGCATTTCTTCTATGCTTTCAGACGTTTCACGCTGTGCACTCCAGCGGAAATCAGTCCGAGGAACCATAAAACGTAATTCATCTGAAAATGCCACCTGTCATCACACAGCCGGCAGGGGTGGTCGAGCGGTTCTAGGCGCTACAGTCTGGAACCGTGCGACCGCTACGGTCGCAGGTTCGAATTCTGCCTCGGGCATGGATGTGTGTGATGTTCTTAGGTTAGTTAGATTTAAGTAGTTCTAAGTCTAGGGGACTGATGACCTTAGAAGTTAAGTCACATAGTGCTCAGAGCCATTTGCACCATTTTGTCATCACACAGTGGACGTCCAGTTGCGGTACTGGCGTGCAAATTCCATCATTCGTCACCGATGAACAGCAGTCGGCATGAGTGCATGGACCTGGTACCTGCTGCAGAGACCCATATGCAGCAACGTCCGATGAACGGTAGTTGTGAAGACACTTTTGGTAGCCCCTTGGTTTATCATGGCGTCCAGTTGCTCAACAGCTACACATCTGTTCGACTCTACACACTTCCGCAGCTGTCGTTCACACCTGTCATCTATGGACTGTGGTGAACCACAGTTGCATCGGCGCCGGTTTTTGATAGCACCGTTGGCAATGTACGGTACACAGTACTTTAACGACAACTGCTCTTTAACAGTCTAAAAAATTAACCGTTCCGGAAAGGCTTCCGTCATTGGTCCGAAAACCAATTGTAATGTTCTTTTTGACGTCAGATAAATCTCTCCAAATGGTTCAAATGGCTCTGAGCACTATGGGACATAACATCTGAGATTATCAGTCCCCTAGACTTAGAACTACTTAAATCTAAATAACCTAAGGACATCACACACATCCATGCCCAAGGAAGCATTCGAACCTGCGACCGTAGCAGCAGCGCGGTTTCTGACTGAAGAGTCCAGAACCGCTCGGCCACAGTGGCCAACAAAATCTCTGCATTTCCGCATTACGGTAACGACGGCACAGATTTTTCGTGTCTCCCTGACAAACTTTATATGCTACGCACAGCTAATGTAGCCACCTGCCATTTGTGAGTGGTCATTGCACGTTGACGTCGAGCATAGCCTGGGTCACATTAATGTGACTGGCCCACGCATAACTGACACCTTACTAATCATTTTTTCCGTGTCTAGTAGGTGCAAAGGCATCAAAGGCTAAGCGTTCCTCCCTTCGTAAACCAGAACTGGAAAGTAAGGTAACAATTCTTTTAATTTATTTAGTGATTAACACGTATCTCTTTCATTTACCGCCTATTTGACTCTGTAATTACTCTCTGACACAGTCAAGTTGTCTAATTCCATAATTAACCTCCTCAGTCAAATGGAAAACCTTTCTATTTTGATTGCATGGTGAAGCAGTTATGTACAGCTATCGCAGTATTGTCTTTATTGACTACTTTAGAAAGACCTTGGAGTACGTAGTCAGTCTGCTTCTTGTCTGGATCCTTACAGTTCTGTACACGCTGGGCTCAGAAGACATTCAATTTATAGGCCATCATACATCAAACTTCCCTTTGCTGACATCAACCAACAGGTGATTTTGAGAAGGCGTATAATAGTACTAGGAGGAACAATATTCTTCGAGAGCTGTATGAATGGGGTATCCGAGGAGTCTTCCATTTTTGTAAGGTCCTTTCCTCGTGTATATATAGGTAAAAAGTTGGGATTGTCCTGTTCAATAGTTTTGAATAACAGAACGATATCCTTCAGTATAGTGTTTCAAGCCTGATAATATATGCAACTGCTGTAAATACGAATGTTAAGTCCACAGTAAGGGGCCTCGACAAATGTTCTTTAATAGTGAATCACTTTTAAATTATTTGCTCTTATAGCATTGCAGTAAATACCCGCCAAGTTGTATTGACCGTTAAGACGCATGGGAGAGTGGTCAGATAGAATGGCTTTTAAATGTTCAGCTGAGAAATCTGCATATATCCATTTAACAGCGAACGCTTTTGTTTCAACTTCTATAAACTGAACATGAAGAACACCATTTTACGCAACAAACAATAGGTCAGTCTTTTTGACAAAAGCTAACTTGGATGTCAAACCCGAGGAATTTGAGAAATTCAGAACACTTCTGTCTCGAAGCTCTGAGACCAGACCGAAAATGTCAGCCCAGCTTTATTCAACAATTGTATTATCCGGCTCATCTACGAGTTTCTATGAGTGTATGGTACAGCCAAAAGATCATATTTGAAAACTGCAGACGCCATTCGCTTGTGGGGATGAGACTGACAAATGCACCATTTCGGACCCGTCCCATTCCCGCATTAGGTCCAATTTCTCGTGTAAGTAACATGCATACAAAACGCAATGGCATACGTTTTCGCCTAGCTAACGCTCTGTTGCTTTTTCACCTTCTGGACCACTCTGTATCTACAAACACTGATTACTTTGCTGTTAGAAATGGATATGGCAGATACTGATACACTATGTGATCAAAAATATCCTCACACCCCCAAAAACATACGTTTTTCATATTAGGTGCGTTGTGCTGCCACTTACTTCCAGAAACTCCATATCAGCGACCTCAGTAGCCATTAGACGTCCTGAGAGAGAAGAATCGGGCGCTCCGCGGAACTCACGGACTTCGAACGTGGTTAGGTGATTGGATATCACTTGTGCCATACGGCTGTATGCGAGACTTCCACACTACTAAACATCCCTGGGTTCACTGTTTCCGATGTGATAGTGAAGTGGAGACGTGAAGGGACACGTACAGCACAAAAGCGTACAGGCCGACCACATCTGTTGACTGACAGAGACCGTCTACGGTTGAAGAGGGTCGTAATGTGTAATAAGCAGATATCTATGCAGAACATCACACAGGAATTCCAAACTGCATCAGGATCCACTGCAAGTACTATGACAGTTAGGCGGCAAGTGAGAAAACTCATGGTCCAGCGGCTGCTCATAAACACACATCACGGCGGTAAATGGCAAATGAAGGCTCGCTTGGTGTAAGGAGCGTAGACATTCGACGATTGAACAGTGAAAAAACTTTGTGTGGAGTAACGAATCACGGTACACAATGTGGCGATCCGATGGGATGGTGTGGGTATGGCAAATGCCCGGTGAACGTCATCTACTTGCGTGTGTAGTGCCAACTATAAAATTCGGAGGCGGTAGTATTACGGTGTGGTCCTGTTTTTCATGGAGGGGGCTTGCACCCCTTGTTGTTTCGCGTGGCACTATCACGGCACAGTCCTACATTGATGTTTTAAGCACTTCTTGCTTCCTAATGTTGAAGAGCAATTGGGGGATGGCGATTGCATCTTTCAACTCGATTGAGCACCTGTTCATAATGCACGGCCTATGGCGGAGTGGTTACACGACAATAACATCCCTGTAATGGATTATCCCGCTCAGTGTCCTAACCTAAATCCTATAGAACACCTTTTGGATGTTTTGGAATACCGACTTCGTGGCAGGCCTCACCGGCCGAAATCGATACCTCTCCTCAGTGCAGCACTCCTTGAAGAATGGGCTGCCATTCCGCAAGAAACCTTCCAGCACCTGACTGAACGTATACCTGCGAGAGTGGAAGTTGTTATAAAGGCTAAGGGTGGGCCAACACCATACTGAATTCCAACATTACCGATGGAGGGCGCCACGAACTCTTAAGTCATTTTGAGGCAGGTGGCCGGATATTTTTGACCAAATAGTGTATTTTACACTAAGAATGGAATAAAAACTCATGTTTACTAGTTAATGACTATAGAATTACTTTAGAATTAGCTATTCGCAGAAACGGATGCACTCATAATATAACTTTTTACTAACAGTAGTACTGAATGAAGGCTGGATTTGTCGCTAATATAAAAAAATCCATGCTTCCTAAATAGAATGTCTTTATTGCTAGTTATTTGATGCGTTTCGGACTTATTAGCCACCTGTAGATATCTAGAGCAACATGCTGCACATAAACGCTACAAGATGTAAGAAAAAATTTTTAGTTTGTAGTTTACAAAGATCACACCTATCAAAATGTGTTTCACTTTCTTAGACATCGCGCCATTGTCGTGTTACACCACCTCTGACCTAAAAATGGCCTACATTCCATGAGGAAGAGAGTCGACAAGTTTTTTCACATGTGCCATATGCAGATGAAATCACTCGTTCACGATTAGATTCTGCAGAACTATGTAGTGTTCCGGACAGTTTCTTCAGATCTTGTGATCTAGCGGGCCAGTGAAGATGCGGAAGGATGTATGAGCATTTGCGAGATTACTATCCTACGCTTGCAGCTCTACGAATACTGCTATAGCCGTCTTGGGAGATATAGGTACCTGCAACATACCTCTCATGAAGATGTAGAAGAAAGGTCAACGCTTGGTCATGGTCTATGTTGAAATAAGCGTCCTAGATTCTGTTCGCTGTAACCTGAATGAGAGAGCGGAGGCTATAATACGTACGTAAGACGCCGCCAAATTATCAGAGAATCTTTCCCATCCAAGGCTACGCTTAACCATCCCGTGAACATTGCAGTTCTTATTTTCATGGGTGCTAAGAAAAACTGTAAAGAAATTTCTTCTTACACCGTTTTGTAGTTTCTTTTTCATGCACACATGTTTCAATATTTTATTTGCTATCTTCAGTGGGTTTATTTGGTTATTTTTTCTTTCTGCGAAGTTGTCCATAGAACCAACTGGCATAAACAGACTGCTTCACCTACATGATTTGCGCAAGTGGTGGGGGTATTAGCTCTACAACACCTGGAGCGTCCCAAAATGACCAACGTGATCATCTAAGGGGGGAGGGGAGGGGGACTTTACGCACGAAAAAATTTTGTAATGTATACCGACGACACAAAGTGAAGATGGGGGTGCCGTGTAGTATTTACCTTGAAGACATATTTCAGCATCCAAAATAGTTTACAGTACTTTACGCTGATCTGGACGCATCTCGAAACCCATTCAAAACGAATCAGAACCATCTTCGAGACTAGTTACTTCTCATCTGCTCCGACTCCCTCAGTACCTTTAATTGCTGCAACTAACGTACCCAGTAGAGAAAATTGCCCGAAGCTACGCTGCTTTCAACTTGTGCTGCAAGACAAAGAAAAGTACCTACCATTGGGAAAATGAGGTATGGTTACAGAGGGTAAAGAAGCTGGCACTGGATGCAGAGTAACATAACGTACTATAGTATCCGTACACAGACTGTGACCTCTCAGTCGAGTGAAAAGGTCAGAGGAGGTGGAATAGCTGGCAGTGAGGGACAGAAAGCTGTCGTGGGTCCAACACAGTGTCTGGCCATAGCGCATCTAGTACCGTCTGTGTTTTAGACAACGTCTGTTAACGCCTAGATTCATAATCCGATAATCCGGCGACAGAACCTTCCCGAGTTTGTGGTGCTGGGGGCGTATAAATCACTATATGCTATACTTATCAGAGCGCAGTATGTAGTTTCAGAAGAGCGCAACAGCACATGTAAGTGGTAATCTGCCCTCCATTTCAGCTGCGACGAGTTTAGCAGCACTTCTAAAATTTTGTGAATTATGCACAATCGAGATAAGCTGAACGTCCCACTGTGATTTAGACGGACTAGCGCGACGTTTATTACTCAGCCGACCAGCCAGCTATATTTACCTGTTCTTGTGTTTTAGTTTCGTAGTGGTTGGTCCCAGTCGTTATTTTACGCAAGACCTACAAGAGCTGACTAAGGATTTGTTGCGTATTGGTGCGTGCGTGTGTGTTTTTATGCACAAAAGTAATATTTATCTAATACGTGTTGTTAATCTATTTAACCAGTTAAACCACAGTAATGTCATTGGAGTTTAGTACTGGGCGTAAGAACTGTCACGTGCCTAAAAAATATAATTATGACAAATTTCGGTTCTCAAACTTATTTCTTGTTTGGTAAACTGCGTCCCTCCGTTACAGTGCACTTTCACTGAATAATTCTCATCACTTGTGACAGAGACAATTAAACCCTGTCTTTGTGTTACATGAAAAACAGATAACCTTGTGAAACGCGATATCTCTTTACCGAACCTGTCGTAAGAAAACCGGAACAGCCAAAAGTTAAACTAAACACGGAGATCTTTTAATGACTTTTTTCAGGTCACGATGCATAAAAACCAAGATATGTAGATAAAATGTAGGTAAATACTAGCCTTTGCATAATATTACGGTGTATAATGAGAAAATGATGTTGAAGAACACATACATTGAAGTAAACAGATCAGCACAATGCCTGCGCAATCTTTCAGTGGCTTAGAATGGAACTGTGCCAACATTGAAATGGAAGATAGCTTCATTGCTCAGAATTCTGAATTTTTAGTTCATACGCAAAGAGACAATATGTTTTCCATTAATTGTAGAAGAGTAAATAATTCGTTGTATCAGTGATTTCGTATTGTTTCCTTATTTTTGCCCATTTAACATACTTTTAGAAAACTTATGATACATTGTAAGACTTTTAGTAGTAACGGAGCTAACCTGCGTGGGACATCCCTGAACACCGCGATATCTCCAAAAATGTAGCAAAACACTTCGCCAAACCGTCCTGGCTACGAGGACATTGGCGGAAACCGGGAAGAATTTTTCTTCTGTAAATGGAAGTCGTAAACATAATGGATGTGCCCCCACCCATATGCATTCAGTTTCTGCGGGAAAAAATTAAATTGCAGAGATAGCACCACAGCCACAGAAAAGAAAGAAAAACACCCGAGAAAGCCGTGAGCTTTATCTGCGTATTACATCTCTGCACCAAGATCTGCAACCATTAACGCTACAGAATTGCGTAGGAGATGAAAAGTGTTGAGAAGATCATACACCTGGTAATTAAAACAGGTTTTTCAACACAGTTCTATATAAAGGATAAGAAAAATACTGAACTGTTCATAAAAAAACATTCGGTAGCTGGAATTTTATGCCAGATACCACCACTCGTGATGACGCGGCAAGTGCATACACTTACAAGAAACAGAGATTGGGGAAGAAAGAGAAGGGAAGGGGTTGGGGAAATTCGTAACTTCCAGCCACACAAGACACTGTGGTAATGCAATGGCGAAAGCCAACAATTTGTGACGGACTTGGACTGCAACCCGGATTTACCGGCTCTCATTAGCGGTTGCCTTAACAGCAACGGTCATACGAACACGGTCCCTGACCGACTGAAATTTCCAACTTACCGCACGCTGTAATGCAGCGTTCCTCGTCCATTAACCACTTACTCGCAAATTATCGGTTCTCGTAGGAGTTCGGATGATATTAGTGTGTCCGTACTGAAACAGACGTCAAGGAACCATCGCTGTCTTACATAAATATGTCCATTTGATTGGTGTTTTCTGTGTCGGACATTTCCCTGAATGTTTACCACTCCTCCTTGGACACCCTATATATTCTTCCACATTATCTAAAACAGTCTGGCAATGCTCGGTAGTTTTTCGATTCCACGCATGTAGAAACCTACTAGTTGAGAGTTAAAGATGCGGTCAAAGCAGATTTGAACTTTCACGATTGTTTGATAAGGATCGGGAAAAGTATACTTTTCCGGACATAAGATCAGAGAATAAGAGTGTGTGGGATGAGTTCTCAAACAGACTCCTGGATAATTTCGCTTGTGACGTTAGCAGTGCGCGTTATCATGTAGCAGCAATATGTTATACAGTTGTGTCGGTAGTTTTCCTAACACTGAGACCGAAAGGTGCCTCAGCTGTGATGTGTGCACCCCCTGTAGAGGAGTTCTCAGAGCACAACACACGTTTTGAGCCACCACGTGAAAAATAGTATGTTGACACTGCACTCTGCTCGAGTATATACCTTTCTTTAGGACTCAGCCGTTAATTTCTTCTTAAGAAGTTAACATAAAAGAATCACCTCGCGTCAGCAGTAACGGTATTGCAAAATGATTGCACAGTGAGGGAATTGATGTCCGAGCTATAATGAAGTGATTTGCTCCCGTTTAGTTTTTGTTGCTTTGAATTAGAGCACGCAGTGCTGCAAAACACGGCTTCTGAACCTTGCTTATTGATTGCAAATGTCGCAAGACTGTTAAATGGTCGCAATTCAGCACACATGTCGTTTATCGAGATTTCATCAACGCTGAAAATCGTTCATGCCAGAACAATCTTTCTTGACACAAGCAAATCTCGGTAACTTCTGAAATTTTCCTTGCATATGTCTTCTTTAAATAATTTTCTGTTGTGCAGCAGGTTCCCTTAGACATCCTCCCAAGATATTTTAGCCCAGTCAAGTGCGGTCATCTTATAAATAATATTATCTTATAAATCGAGACAACGGCTGTCAGTTGAAAAAAATTGGAATCCTCTAATTAAAATTATTCAGTCGCAGTAGAATCGATGGGCTCATTCGATATTCAATGTTTTACATTATCTTTCACTCCCACCACCGAGTGAAGCGCACACAACTCAGCTACCCCGCACATGTCAACACTTGACACATACACTGAAAGACGCCAGTGCACTTCGCATGCTCGAGATTCGGCACAAATACCGTGAATGCACCTGGGCTCTTCAGTCTCTGCGCAAAATATCGTGATAGAAAGTCGATGGGATCCGGATGCAAACCCGAAAATTATTAGAGGGAGTAAATCCTTTTCTGACACACTTTGCCCGAAAGTACTCACCCTCCACACATTACGTGTCCTTGCCTAACTGCGTGTCTTGTGAATTGCCGGTTTGGAAGGTGGGGGAGAGAATCACTTTGCCAAAATCAAAGGCTAGTGGGAGTGAAGATGTTCAAAGTTTGCCCATATTGCTGAGACTTGCTGATGGCAGTTTGAGTCATGGATTTGAGTTACATTCATCTTCATTCATTTACGAAAAGCCATTACTACGCCATACTTTTTGGGGATGGAGATGCATAGTTCAGATATAGGCACTGTGATAGGAGAAGAAGTCTAGTGGCCATCGCTCAATAACTACCACACCCTGTGTAAGACCTTGTGATATGTATATGCGGTTCAGTCAGCCCGCCAAATGACCGGTAAGAGGTATGTGTCCAGAGTTATCACCATGTACCTTTTCCTCTGTGTCATGCAAGTGAAGATTATCAATCGTTATGCGCAGTTTAGGACAAAGTGTGTGGTGCAGCATATTCTTTTTGGAATGATGGATGTAGGTAAAATCCTCAGTGAATACGCTGCATTAATACCGTCCTAGAAAAGGGAGCAGTGTCCACAGAGTAGCTTATGCCCCAGTCGTGACGTTTGGTGGTGCCTGACGATGCGTAAACATTAATGGATTGGGTATCGAGTACCATAACCACTTATCCTCGAGTAGAAGGGAGATACATATTATCGGTGACTCCAATGCTGTCATCTACTAAAATCGCTACATCGGTGTCTGTGGGACCACAAGGTGTCACTTACATTGTGTAACCTTGAAAGGTGAGGAGTGCGTTCATTTGCACTTCTTGTAAAAATGTGGTGTTGACTGGTTGTTTCTCTCAGGTGTTGCATCTTTGCAGGGAGTCTAACAATGTTGTCATTCATCGTGGCCAGACGGTAAGTCTGGCTGCATCGTGCTTGGGACTGCAATATCCATGGTGGAGAGAAGTGGACACTGCACCTGATGTCATACACACAGACCTACTAGTGTTGTTCAGACCTCAACAAGTCCCAGAATGGAGTCTTGCTTGGTCTCAATGTCACTGATGGAGCGTAAATCCGTTCATAATCCAGCAGTGGTTGATAGGGTGGGATCTGGTAGCTTCACAGCCTGGACTGGAACCTCCCAGCTGATCACTGTTCACTGCAGACGTCTGGCAGACGGACGCCACCCCTCCTGTCATCTGTCGTGCTGGGGTGGTCCGATATCAATGTAGTCAGCCTCGATTTAGGAGTCCTGTGGACTCAGTTCTTCTTACTCTGGAGTGTGGGAAATCCTGTGTCCCGACATGGTCCCGCGGCGTCGCTTTCAGCGATTCGGTGAATACTGTTTTCGTGTATGTTCTTCCTTACTTGACGATAGCATTGACTCATGCCTTGTCAGCACAAAGCTTCAGTTGGTACGAAAGTGAATTGATTGTCATCCTGCTGTTATCGGTGGCTGCAGTGTTCAGTAGTATTCATGGCGTCGGGCAGTGTTCTGCAATTGCCAGGCTGACTGGCTGTGCATTTGTCGATAGCAGGTTGTTCTGGTAGAGTAACATCGGTGTTTTGCCTGGACATATGGAGACGTCCTGAGCGCCACTAAATACGTCACTGGGAGTATCGTCGGTGCCAGTGAAGTTATCATGTCCTGTAGAAGTTGTGTGTTCTGACGCTGAAGGCATTCAGAGGGTAGGTGACCTTCCTTGCCACATCCGGAGCACATTTTAGACTAGCCATCATAAGTGTTTATTGCTTGGCTGCTTCCTATCTTGAGGTACGATTGTACATGTCGTCAGCGTTCAATGGACACCTGGTGCACTCCGTTGAAAACTGGATTCATCTTAAATTGGGTCCACTTTTCTGCCATATGTTCTTGCACCATGCTGTAGAGGCGGAGTAGCACCAAAACGTCTGCAGCCAGGATTTCGACAGGTATGTGTATAATCTGCAGTCCGTGTCCAGCTTGGTCAACTTTGACGTTGCAACATTTCCATCAGTGTGGCAGAAGTGGAGTCCGTGTTTCATCTCTTGAAGAGCTTGTCGTATGTAGTGTCATTAACAAGTTTCACATAGATCATTCTACTTACAATGGAAATGTGGAGGCTGACAGTGTTGGAAACTGGAACCTTGGCCTCATCCTTTAAAAAGAGCTCAGTTTCAATAGCTTTTGACCTGGAGTAGTCATTTCTAAACGCGAATTTGAGTGTTAGTTTCCTGTATTGATTTGCTGTGATGTTGTCACACTACAGTGTCACATTAGTGTCAGCTAGAGAAAGTAAACAAGGTAATTGTACTCACACTTCAGCACCTCTGTTCAGATCCACGGCTAAATCCAGACAAATGTAGACTATGAGCATATAGTATTGTAGCAGATCGAGAAAGAGACCACTTTGCTGAGACCACGAGCTTACGTATGTATCACCATAACAGCCTGCTCGAGAAGGAGACAATACTTCCACCACACTCTTCCACACTTTACAGTGTTGCCAAGTCGTGCACATGGATGGTATTAAAATTCTGAGGGGCAGCCAGTTTTATTGGCTGTCTCAACAGAACGACTCAGCCTCTGCAGCAGCCAACTGGCGGCCAGGTTTTGTGTCTAGAAAATATCTTTACGCATAAATAATTACCATAAGCCGATCATTCATTTTACATTGAATTACTTATGATAATGTGCTGCAAATTCCTTGATCTGAGCCTATGTGGAGATTAATAAATGACCCTTTGCTCGAGGTAAAACTGTAAGATGGCAAGAACTATGCCCCTTACATGAAGTCATTAAAGATCATGTAACTCACGTTGAGCGAACAGTAGGGCTGAAAAAAAGTGACTGACAAGGCACAATGCATCTTGTAGAGGGTATAGTATGGACATATTGGAATAGTTAATGTCGGGTGATGGTTATAAAGTAATTCACAAGGCATGAAAACTTTGTGGAAACGCATCGATTTACTGGAGGCTAGTTTACCCCAGGGAAGTACTCAGAATTGACTCTGGCCGCCGAGGGAGCGGCTAAGGGAAGCGACAATAGGCAGCTTAGGGCGGCTCAAGCTCTGAGAAAGCAGTAACGGTGCACGGCCTCCAGCCGCCTTAAGATGAGTGACGGTGAGTGGGTGGTTGACCCCGACTCCATGCTGGTGTACCGGGACACAGACAGAGAACTTGTATGCCTGTTGATAAATGTCCATCATCCTGTTTTCTGTGAAACATGCGAGAATGCCACGCAAAGTTATGGTGGAGGGGGCAACAAAGGTCAAAATATGCATGTTCGTGACTATAGCAACTTCATGCTGAATTCACAGTCCGCAGAGTCCGAAGCAAATCAGGTGAAGAGCGACAGAATGAAATATGCCGGCCTCTGACAGGAACTTAGGACCAAGGAATTTGAAGTACTCTCCTGGGAGTCAGAATTCCGGAAAACTTGGTGTTTGTGCAGATGCTAACCTTGATGGGTGGCCTAGGAGGAGCAAAATAGAAGTTGAGAGGAAGGGAAATTTTGTGGGAATTTGTTCACTTCACATAGCAGGCATTGGTCAGCACCGGGAAGCGACGCATAATTAATGCGACTTGCGCTGCAATTGGCGCAAGTGATTTTGCTGGAGGGGAAACCGAGGCGAAGAGCGGACTGTGAGAAGTCTCTGTAGAGGTCTTCCATTCCCAGCTTGCCTAGAGTGCGGATGTGGCGTTCTTTACTCAGCTTGCCTGAGAAAGAGTGAGCATCGTTGCAGCTTAGGACTTAGCAAATGGAACGATTGAGCTTGGAGATACAAAGTTTTCGTTCAGCTATGTACTGAGGAAGATAGCTGGGAGTGAATAGACGAGCGCAGCCTTGCAGCACAACAAGGTCGGCCGACGTCCACGCTGTATTCGGTGATATTACGCCCGCTCCGGCCACTGATTGATTTGTTGGATCACGTCGGCAAAGTTTCCACGAGAGTTTCATGGGCTGTGTATTGTAGAATTCTTCTCGCACTTCGCGTTATGCCTGGGTCAGTCGATAGGAATTACTTTTGAGTTATCGCGCTTTACTCCACGCAAACGCAATATATTACCACTGCCTGATAGGAGAGTCTTGTAATGTGACGATTGAAGGTCATGAGTTAAAATAAATTTGTGCCAATCAACTGCATCTGTTTTCAATCAAGTAGTTGAAATCCAAAGTCACTTTCTTAATTAATTTTACGTTCAACATTTGCATCTGGTGTTCAATAGCTGAATAAAACATCAATGTGCACTCCTTTTTAATTAAAAGTGATCAATTCTGAATAAATTAATGTCAACACTGCCATTGCAGTTCAGTCAGGAGTCACAGGGCTATATTACTTTTTTGCGTTATCCGATATTGCGGCAGTTTTGCACTCTCTGTTGATCTGTTAGTCAATTAGTTCGGGTGAACACACGCCAAAACCAGCTAAGTGATGGGTGGGGTGTTAC
This sequence comes from Schistocerca americana, assembly GCF_021461395.2. NCBI lineage: Eukaryota > Metazoa > Arthropoda > Insecta > Orthoptera > Acrididae > Schistocerca > Schistocerca americana. The sequence continues at coordinate 232,663,154 of NC_060123.1, forward strand.
AAAATCTATAAAAAATTACAATTTAAACAGAGTCGTAAGTGAGACGTATTTATGCAATGATATTATTCAATTTATGTGTTTAGTGTCATCTTGTATAGTTGGTGATTAGACAATACCTAGAATTAAGAAATAATTAGACCAGGTGTTTATATGATACTCCAATTTTGTAGTGTTATGCTATTTAACAAGGGATAAACTCAAAGACGTATAATTAATGAGCACAACATTTAGTTCTAAAGCGCACAGATATACAGTGATAAGCCAAAAAAAATTATGACCACTGCCCACTGTGACGTTGAATGCCGCCTGGTGGCGTTACGGGACATGATGTAGTAGCAAAAGTATGTAACCGGAACAGACACAGGTGGGCCATCACCACAGCCAAGATATGGGCAGAAAATGGAGAAATCCATTAAGGTAAGTGACTACGACAAAGGGCAGAAAATTATTAGGCAGAGCATGTGAAGAAGCATCTCGAAAACGGCAAACCTGGGCGAATGTTCACGTGCTACTGTTGTGAGCATCTATGGAAATAGCTAGAAGGACTACCACTAGGAGCTAAATCGTAGGACGTCCACGACTCTTCGCAGAATGGGGGGTTCTGAGGCTTGTCTGGTCTGTAACGTAGGTTGCATGGTGTGATCTGAACGCACAAGTCAATTGCGTGGATCCCAGATAACGTAACTGTCTTGCAGGTACTCTAATCTCGTTTCAGTACAGTCGTTGAACTATACAAAATGGTTACCATAAGTGACCACTAGAAAACACAGTTCTGTACGAGAGTATTTCTAGGCGTAAATTAATGCCACGATACTTCAAATAGCAGGTAACATCTGAAACAGTCCTTCACGCTTTCAGACACAAATTTATTACAATAAATGGCATTTATAAAGTGTTACCACTCTAATTTGTACCTGACAAAAGTTGTGACTAACTCTAACACGTCAGTCGTTCTTGTATTCTTGTTCTCTAAGACATTTTCCTACGATCTATTAATAGTCGTTCACTTGGCGAGTGCTTTGTCGTAATTTGTTTAAGGAACAAACCACATAAAAAACCCATGACTAACAGCGTCGGGGGCTCGACTGAAATCTCACCGTCAACAACCTATCACTAGTAATTTCACTATATTCACGATGGCACTTTGATCTATGACAGTTTGAAAATCACCTATCGTACTTGTTATCAGACACAAAATGTCATCACCGACAAACCATAAAGAGATGTGATGTAACACATTTTTAGCCACTATTAGTTAGCAAATCTGAACTTTAAGTACTTGACGAGAATTTTTGTGTTGGAACAGGGTAGTAATCCAGAAATTGTGGTCCCTGTTAATCAAATATGAAAGACGAGAAATACGGTTTCATTGCTGAGTAAGAAACGCAAATGAAAAAACGCAAGCATAGACAAAGTCTATACATCGAATTATCTCGGCAGTTGCGAGATATTTGGAACTGCAGTGTCAAAAAAAATGAACGATTTCTGACTTCCTGGGATTCGAACGCGGCATCTACCGCCTTCGTTTTTTAGCGGTGGAGGGACATTAAATACAGGTTTCTTTCACCAGAAGCGAGATGTGAACATGTTTGTACTAGAAATGACGTCACGAAGAGTGCAGTGATGATAGGGAATCGAACCCCGTACATACTGTTGTTGACGAATAAAAAGACTCAACTATCGAAATATTTTTCACCAGTAGCTAGGAATGGCATGTTTGAACTTGAAATGATGTGATGAAAAGATATGAGTTTCTCTGGGAGAGTAAAACGTCACATATCGTTACTGACAATGAATGAAGAGACGTTAAAAATCAAAATTAAATTTCCATCAATACTTATGTGTGCGTCTGGTAAAGCCTGAAGGTCATTGCGCAATTTTTTGTACCGAACCAGCATTCGATCCCTGACATGCGCCTTACGTGGAGAATTGAAGGAGTTTGGAACCTTGAGAAAACAAAGAACTGATGGCACTATGTGATCACGACAGGACCAAATCCCGTGAAACCTGAACTAATACATTCACATCTCAAGCTTAAATAAGTGTTAGATTGAGTGCCTTGTGATCTGTTGCTGCTAAATGCTCCTCTGTCATGGCCCTGTATCATCTGTAGTCGGTAGCGAAGGCACACAACGTTTGAAGTGAATTAGGAACCACAGTGGATCGTATGTTCTTCATGAGGCATAACCAAGGGTAAACATGATCTACTATTAAAATCCTTCACCTGCATTGTGAATCGAACCTGACCCTACTCATACTAACGTAGTATAAAACACTAAGACCACGGAACTGCCCGTTTGGCTGGGTCAAGATTTTGTCGGAGCACTGAGCGCTAGACAGGATGAGCATAATGGCTTCCTGACTTCCAGGAGTGAATTACTTGATTTTGTAATCTTTGAAACAAAATCACATAACTGCCATCACTGTAGGATTTTGGATTTAATAGTGGAGGGAAGGCACTAAGCTTGAACGTCAGTGCCCTATAGGCCTACGGCATGAGTGTTTTGCAGGAAATCAAGTCGGGCAATAGCTTTCTCGTGTCATTTAGGGTGACTTTAGGTTGAATTGTTTGCCGCTGTAGCTCTGTCCCATAAAGAGTTGAAATGTCAGTACCTTGTGAATTTAGAACCTACAACTAACACGTCTTTCACTTCACAATGCGACATCGTTTCCACTGACCTTCCGACCTACCGCAACGTTCACTCCATCCTAGTAATACTAGTAATACTTAAGAGAGAGAATGACAACGAGGACGAAATTAGTTATTGTTTATTCGTGGAATAACCTTCCTGGAATAAAAATATACATTTGATAGTTACATGACTCACCATGATGGAAAATCGTTCACAATATTTATTTAACTGACGTACGAAGGCGATATAAAGTGAATTTAGCTTGTTGATTGTGTGTCACTCCAGGAAATGATTATTATAGGGTTGCCAGATTTAATTTACAAAGGGCGTTCAGAACGTTTTGCACAGTCGTCTTTAATTTTTTTTTTTTACTTTTGCAGGAGGAGAACGAAATTTTTTGTGAACGTATTTGGAACATTTAGCTATATATTCAGCTTACTCAATGTAGCCTCCATCAGCTGGGACGCATCGGGTCCAACGTTCTTCCCATGATGTAAATGCACTTTGGTAAAATTCTGGGGATTGACTTTTATACCATCGCTTGGCACAGGCAATAAGGTCTTTTTCACTATCAAATGTTTTACCGCGCATGTGGGCCTTCAGACGACCAAAGAGCTAAAAATCAGACTGATCCAAGTCCGGAATGTAAGAAGGATGAGGAACAATTTCCCAACACATTTTCCTGATTTTCTCCTGCGTCATAAGGGCTGTATGGTGTTTGGCATTGTCATGGTGTAGTCTGACGAGCTGGCCCTGAAGCTGGGGTCTGTGGGTCTTGATGCCACGTCGCAGCTTGTCCAATGGCAAACACTAACGGTCCCGGTGAATTGTGGAGCCAGGTTCGAATAAGTCAATGAAAATGACACCACACTGATCCCAGAAGAAGGATGTCATCACCTTTCGGCTTGCTGTTCGTGAAAGTCTTGGTTTCTTCTTCCGAGGGGAACCCGGATGACGCCACTCAATGGATTGGGTTTTGCTCTCAGATTCGGACAAAAACAACCATGTTTCATCTTGGGTAATGACGCCGTCAAAACCATGAGATCCTCGCACACATTCTTCCTCATAGTGTTCATTTCTCTTGTCAGTAGTCATAGATATTTCTGTACCCTAGCGACTGTACCAGTGATACAACACTACCCAATGACAAACGAGTCATTTCAGCAAGCTGTCGTGTCGTCACACATCTGTCATTTTGGATGATTTGATCAATGGCCTCCTTACTCACATCACTCAGAGCCGTCGTTGGTCTACCGCATCGTGGATTGTCCAATAGAGAGAAATCACCTTCTTCAAGCAAATGCAACCACCGCTGGATTCTGCTGCGGTCCACTGTGTCCTCCCCATAAACAGGGAGCAACTTCCTGTGAATGGATGTGTCAGAGTCATCGCCGGTCTTGAAGAGGAACTCCACCACCGACCGTTGTCGCAATCCGACATCTACTTCACGGTCTATTATGGCTCACCTGTAAATAAGAGAAAATACTTTTATGTACCAACTTATAGCTAAATGTTCCAAGTATGTGCACAAAAAATTTCGTTCTGGTCCTGTAAACAATAAAAAAATTGGAGACGACTGTGCAAAACTTTTTGAACACCCTTTCTACGAGTACATTGATGACAAGTCCCAATCCTCCTCGCTTCAGGAACGAATACATTTGCACAGCCGATGAGTTTCTTGAGAGGGCTAACAATCCAAGAGTAAACCTTACGCTTCAAAGACGCAGCGGAATCATCTCACAGATACCTGAAATAAGAAAGATGTAAGCAGAAGTGTGTAACTCAACAGAGACTACACACATTGAGAGCAGGGGAAATGAAATGGGTGGCCTTCCTTTTCATAGCTTTCATTATTTTATTTCCGCTTTACTCTGTAGATTATCAGAATATTCATATGATAATATCGAAAGGTAATTGCTAGACTCGACAGTTAAGTAAAGTTCAAAAAGGAAAATAACATGTGCTCTTTCTAATGAAAATATCAATGACAGTATGTTCTCAAATAAAAAGAAAGTAAATAAGTAGCCTAAGGTAGTGTTTACACATAGAGACCCACAATAAAATCTCAGGACATGATATGAAGGCGTAGATGGACAGATGGTGCAGAAATGTGAACCTCTCATAGGCTGTTTCATCACAGAAATACACCCTATGCTTGCACCTTTCTGCAGACGACTTAATTTCTTCGTAGGAGGCAGAGACTTTATTTTGGAGAAGATAAACAAGGGTTACAAGCTCTCACAATATCACCGTACATACACAATACTTCGTCTATCCTCAACCTCCCTAGTAGATTTCTCATAACATATGATCCCACACACAGATACATAACGAAGTTTTGTTTTCTTTCCGCACTCGAAATAAATTTGGCAATATCCTAGGAAGCCCATATTTCTGTCTTACGAAACTTGTATACTGTCGAATATAATTATCATGTCCTGAGTCCCTTTCGGCGCTACGATCTCTAGTCTACTCTCGACTAGGTAATACAGCTACTGCTTGATTCCGCAAGTTCAAAACGACCCCTGTATTTGTTTATGACCTATTCATTTTCACCAATCAGAGCTGTATATACAGTATTATAGGGTTTTGTATCACCCACGAGCCTTTTCCCCAAAACACAGCGTTGTAGAGTAGCTTCCACTCCGTGAATATTTCAGTAGTTCACGAAAATCTCTCACATCAACTACGGAACAGAAAACGTATGTAGCAACTTATCATTAATGGCAGTACAGAAATGAATCCATCCATCTTGCGTACCCTTGCTTGTTTAATTCATTGAAAATCTGGCAGCCCGACCCATTCTTAAGTCAAACCACATTTCAACTACAGATACCATACAAATCGGGAAGAATTTGTTGTCCACGAACTTGCTGCTATAGACTTGTAAATTAATTTTATAAAATAGCTCGGTATTCTCGAAGCAGTCAACTATGGCCACTTAGACAGTACTATTAATCATGGTTGCCAGGAGACCTACGATTTGTTTTCAGTATCATACGTAGCCAATAACTCGTGCATTTTGTCCCAAAAGCCTAAAGAGACATTATTTCAACATTTTCGTACTTCATTACAAATGCAGAAGTACCCCAGTGGCACGAAACTTTTCCTGCTATTTTCAAATAATCCTTTGGTGCGAACAAATGAATTAACAGAATGCCATTTTAGGCTAATCAGGACCACACGTTCGTAACTTTCTGGTGTTTTAAGCGCATTTACTTGTTGTATAATGTGAGAACATGCTCCAACACAAATTAGTTTGTTGTTACAATGATACATCACCACAAATGGATGCAGATTTATACCTGGGGTAACGGCTTGTTGTTATCAGCTTTTATGACTGGAAGTACTGCTTTTACTATAAAAATTAAGTTAACAGAAAATGTAAAGAAGAATGTCGCATAATGTGAACATCATATGCCTCAACCTTCCCAAATCAATATTCAAAAAACTGAGAAAATAAGCCACATAAGACTTTCTAAGATCTAACAACAACACTAATAATAATATTATAAAAATAATTAGTTAAATTTGGCACATTCCTTAATTCAGCTGATTATTATAAAAAACTGCCAGTCAGTCAATAAAAAACCAGCAGTACGAACTCAGAGATTTTCCAAAGAGAGAGTTATTGAATTTCATTCTGGTCTATTTCAGCGGCATTAGAGACTGGATAATACAATGACTTTACATATTCCACTTTTTAGTCGTGTTCCACTCTATGGTAAAAGCTGAATTCGGATCAGCAAATAAACGCGATATCACAGAGCCAGCGAAGCGCCGATGTAAAAAATTCTCTCGGTACTGTAGTAGCAGTTAAGGTAGAAAGAATAGCACATTGTTCACAAAGCGAAAGATAAGAGAAACAGCAATTTACGAGTAAAATGACTCTCTGGTTGTCATTACGTTCAGAATATTTGTCCAAAATTACATGGAAAAAGCCAACATTTTGGAAGGGTAATTCAAGCCTAGTTCCGAAAATAAGTCGACGATCATAGAGTTTGGTCGATAGATGGCTCTCTTGCTCTATCGAACGTCGGGTCGTGAGAAGGTGTCGCCCCCGACACGAATATCGTTTCATTGCTACAGGAGCATGTTTCTTTTGTATTTGTACTATCCGCGGTGTCTTCATGTCTTTCATTTGGAAATTTTCAGTTTTATTTATTTCCTTACTTAATTAATTTTCTAATTAGCCACTATTTCTCAACATTTGGACATTGTAGACACTATTTATGGGGTAGTACAACAAAATGTATGTCAGCAAAGGTTGTAAGTCTGACATTGGAAAAAAATGGTAAGGCGACCTCCCGCGAGATGCGGAGAATCCTGGCTCGAGTCCCGGTCCAGCATAAATTTTCAATGCCGTAAAAAAGTGCGAAATTGAAGAGGTGCTAGTTGTAGGTTATAATCGCACAGGGAACTGAAATTTTTGACTCTTTATGTGACGGAGCGACAGTGGTTCGTGGTTCGGTTTGCTGAATGTGGCAAATAATTCACGTTAAAATCACCCTGCATGATACGAGTTTCATCCGACTTCATATCTTCGATAACACCTACCTAATACAGGGCATTGATGTTCAAGCTTCCTTATATTACATCCAAAATCGCGGAAAACCTGTGCACCAAACTCCTTGTTCCGGGTAAATTTTGCCCTTTGTGGTAGATTATATACTTAGTATTCCTCACTTCATGTGCTGCGAGAATAATGGTTGCTATGTTGTTGTTACTGCATTGTGTACACACTATTTGTATAAAATATTTAACGCTGAGGACTAACCTACAATATTAAAATATAATACTATGTTTGCCAATGAGAGTGTGCAACCGTCGCTGTTGACTATAGGCTCAAGGCGTGATCCATCGTGATCGTCTGGGCAGACGTCGTAGGCCGGTGGAACAGAGATGGTTCTGAAGAAGACAGACACCCACGAGTTCACGAGGTTCCACTGTTACTGACCGGTTATAAAAGGAAGCAAATTATTTCTGAGCTTGCAGCAGACTGATACTGTTAGCCTGCCGACGAGCTGCAGTTTATTAAATTTCGGAACAATCGGGTTTAGTAACTCAACTTTTCTTTTTCACTGCGCGACCTTTACCATGGACAGTAGCTTAAGTGGCAGCAACAATTCTTGTGGAAACTGCCACATCCTACAGCGTTGGCAGCGTGTGTAGGTAACCGTTATGTGATTAAAAAGTCAAGAAGTTCACTCCACGGACACAGGAAGCACAAATGCTGATCCAGTCTGCTACGACAAAGTCATGACGCAGTCTAACGTGCACTTCCATGGTCTTGGGTTTGGTACTAGGTTAGGATGTGTAGGGTCAATGTCCAATTTCCACTTCAGGCGAAAGTTGTTAACAGGCACTAGTAGAGCCCATTTACGCATGATTATGCCAAATGAACGACACACGATTCCTCCGTGGTTCCAGATTCACATTAAACATGATGTCCCTACGCCACCAGCAAGAGGTTGGGTTGGACCATGACAGAGGCGTACATGCGAGCATGTTGAAACTCTGTCACCACTGACCATTCTTACACCAGTATGTTTATTTTAGTTGGAGAACTAAATGCCATGTAAGGCCACAAGGACACTTGCTCTATCTCTTATTTCAGCCTGAGATAACGGATATATTTTTCTAGTTTCACGGGATTAGATTCCTTCGTGATAACATACTGCCACCAATTCACTGTTTGCCCACTATTCCAAACTCCTCGAATTCTTCACGTAAGGCGCTTGTCAGAATTCGAATCCTGGTTCCACACAAAAATTTTCATAATCTCCTTTCAGGTTTTAGCGAGAGCACGCCGTGTCGATGGAAATTTATTTTGTTTTTTAACTTCTCTACTATCATTTGCAGTAAGGATATGTAACAGTTTCGATTCCCAGAGTGATACAAATCTTCTCGTAACATCATTTCTAGACCAAAAATGCCTCTCCTGGCTACTGGTGAAAAAGAATTCGATAGTTAACGAGTCATTTTGTGTGGTCAACAACGGTATGATCGGGTTTCGATTCCCATTCATGACTGAGCGTTTCGTCACACCATTTCTAGATCAAATATGCTCACATCTCTCTGCTGGTGGAAGAAACCCATATTTAATGTCCCATCGTTGCTAAAAAGCAATGGTGATATGCGCCGGGTTCGAATCAATGGGATACAGAAATTATTCATTTTTCTCGTCACTGTACTTCTTAAACACCTCGCGACTGCTGCAATAATTCGATATATAGCCTTTGTCTGTGCTTGCATTACTTCATTTTAAGTTTGTTACCCCGGAATGAAACCATATTTCAAATCTTTCATGATCAGTTAACAGGGATCACAGTTTCTGGGTAGTTGACCTGTTCCAATACAAATATTTTGGTCACGTAATTTAAGGTTCAGATTTGGTAACTGATATTTGCTAAAGATGTGTTACATCACCTCTCTTTATGGTTAGTCGGCGATGACTGTTAGTGTAGCGGCCTCGTCTTGCGACATATGAATAACTTTTACGTATTTTTAATGTCACATACTGTCAGATAACAAGTACAATACGTGGTTTTAGAACTCCACATACATCAACGTGCTATCACGAGTATACCTAAATTACTAGTGATACGTTGTTGACGGTGAGGTTTCGGTTGAGCGCCCGACGCTATTAGTCATGATTTTTGTATGTGGTTACTTCATTTATCAGTTTATGCAGATGGTTGGAAAATCTTCTAGTGAACAAGAATACGAGAAGGACTGACATGTTAGAGTTACCGTCTTTATTGGTGTCAGTTACAAATGAGAGTGGCAACACTTAAAAAATGTCACTTCCTGTAAGAAATTTGAGTTGACAGGCGTTAACGACTGCCTTAAGTGTTTTATGATATTTGTAGTATTGTGATATTAATTTACACTGGGAGCTATCGTTATACAAACTAGCATTTTCTAGTGGTCACTTACCGCGCGAAGTGGCGCAGTGGTTAGCACACTGGAATCATATTCGGGAGGACGATGGTTCATACCCGAGTCTGGCCATCCTGTCTTAGGTTTTCCGTAATTTCCCTAATTCGCTGGAGGCAAATGCCGGGATGGAATGGGACCGATGACCCCGCTATTTGGCCCCTCCCCCAAATCAACCGTCTAATGGTCAGTTACGATAACTAGTTTGTATAGTGAAAATACTGTACCGAAACGAGAACCTGCAAGACAGTACGTCATGTGTGCTGCATGGAAAACAGGCGTAAAGTAATCCCGGTAGTTCGCACGCTTTTGAACATACTAGCACATCTACGTAAATGCTCCGCAGGCCACCGTATGGTGCGTGGCGGTGTGTATCTTGTACCTTTACTAGTCATCGCCTTTCCTGTTCCACTCGCAAACTGATCGAAGTAGAAACGACTATGTATATGACTCCATACAAGCTTTAAGTTCTTTTATATTCGTGGTCCTCATGTGAAATGTATAAGCTGCAGTCAAATGAAAACCGAATAACCACCACAACGACAACGTGGAATGGTGGCTCTATTCAAAAGCAATCAGCACACGCGGTAAGACATGTATCCCCCTCGGAGACGAGACGATCAGCTCCTGTTTCGTAGATCGATTGACAACAGCACCCATTCTTGCAGTTCCACGTTCTCTGAAACTTCAGGTCGCCGAAAACGTGAAAATCTCATGGTGAAAGATCCGGACTTCATTGATTTGTTTGGGAAACACTGCCAGATCCTCTGTAGAGCTCGGAGCCTTCATCGTGTGATTTTCATGTCTTTGCCGACCTGAAGAGTGACTTCGGTTACAGTCGGACGACCAACTAGGCATAGTGGGTGCTGTTGTGGAGCCGTCTGCGGCCTACCGCTTTCTACGAAACAGGAAATGATCATCTCGTCTCCGAGTGGGATAAATGTGTTAACGTGTGTAGCGATTGTTTTTCAATGGCTTCATTCCGTGATTCCGTTGTGGGTGACGTTCGATTTTCATTCAATTGCCCCTCACATGTTGCTGGCATGAAAGGCGTTCTGTAGTTAGCTCCAAAAGCCCGGTTCTCCAAGTTTTCTCAGTACCGTTCCGCGAAAAGAACGTCGTCTTTCCTCCAGGTATTGACATTTGAAATCACGAAGCATCTTTATAATATTCACGCGTTGATCGAACCTACCGGTAACAAATCAAGCAGCCTTCCTCTGAATTCGGTCGATGTCTTCCTTGAATACGATCTGGTGGATGTGGTGCCAACGTTAAGACACCACGCTAGAGGTTGCGATAATCGATAGCGGTCCAACACTTGCAACCTCTCTGGATTCGCTGGCGCTTGCAGCGCCGCCGTGTGGCACGGACAGAGATTTGCAGATAGCGCCAGCCGAGTCAGCGATAGGTCGTGAGCGAAGTCAAATTAAAATAGCCTTCAGCTCGCAACGTTCACAGGCGGTGCTTCGAGCATGTATTACGCACATAATACCAGAACGGTGTTATCTCGCTTGTTGTATAATCCAGTTAATGTTTGTTAATGAGTCATTTGTATCCAAGAAAGATAGTTGGTATTAGTTATGTTTTTGGAGTGCAGTAGCAGGACAAAGTTAACTAAAAGTTATTTACTCAAGTATTCCAGTACTAAGTATTATAGAATACTCCAGATTCCTACAACCACCCCATTCGTGATAGCCTCTATCACCCCGCAGCAAATCCCAGGGGTACCGATGGAAAAGCATCCTGAATTTGTGTGAGATAACGACATGCTGCCATTGGCTTTCACATCAGTGGGGATCCCAATGACTGGAGCAGTACCCAAGAATGGGTCGCACCAGTGTTTTGTTCGCAGTTCTCTTTACAGATGACCCACAGTCTCCTAAAATTCTCCCAATAAACCGAAGTCGACCATTCGCTTTCCCTACCACAGTTCTCACACTCTCGTTCCATTTCATTTCACTTTGCAGAGCTACGCCTGGATATTTAATCGACTCGATTGTGTCAAACAGGACATCACTTACACTGTATTCGAGTGTTACTAGACTGTTTCTCCAACTCATGTTCATTAATTTATGTTTTGCTATGTATATCAAGAGCTCAGATGGAAACCCAGTTCTAAGCAAAGAAGGGAAGCCAGAAAGGTGGAAGGAGTATATAGAAGGTTTATACAAGGGCGATGTACTTGAGGACAATATTATGGAAATGGAAGAGGATGTAGCTGAAGACGAAATCGGAGATAAGATACTGCGTGAAGAGTTAGACAGAGCACTGAAAGACCTGAGTCGAAACAAGGCCCCGGGAGTAGACAACATTCCATTAGAACTACTGATGGCCTTGGGAGAGCCAGTATTGACAAAACTCTACCATCTGGTGAGCAGGATGTATGAGACAGGCGAATTACCCTCAGACTTGAAGAAGAATATAATAATTCCAATCCCAAAGAAAGCAGGTGTTGACAGATGTGAAAATTACCGAACTATCAGTTTAATAAGTCACAGCTGCAAAATACTAACGCGAATTCTTTACAGACGAATGGAAAAACTGGTAGAAGTCGACCTCGGGGAAGATCAGTTTGGATTCCGTAGAAATGTTGGAACACGTGAGGCAATACTAACCTTACGACTTATCTTAGAAGAAAGATTAAGAAAAGGCAAACCTACGTTTCTAGCATTTGTAGACTTAGAGAAAGCTTTTTACAATGTGAACTGGAATACTCTACTTCAAATTCTGAAGGTGGCAGGGGTAAAATACAGGGAGCGAAAGACTATTTACAATTTGTACAGAAACCAGATGGCAGTTATAAGAGTCGAGGGGCATGAAAGGGTTCAAATGGTTCAAATGGCTCTGAGCACTATGGGACTTAACATCTATGGTCATCAGTCCCCTAGAACCTAGAACTACTTAAACCTAACTAACCTAAGGGCAGCACACAACACCCAGCCATCACGAGGCAGAGAAAATCCCTGACCCCGCCGGGAATCGAACCCGGGAACCCGGGCGTGGGAAGCGAGAACGCTACCGCACGACCACGAGATGCGGGCAAAAGGCATGAAAGGGAAGCAGTGGTTGGGAAAGGAGTGAGACAGGGTTGTAGCCTCTCCCCGATGTTATTCAATCTGTATATTGAGTAAGCAGTAAAGGAAACAAAAGAAAAATTCGGAGTAGGTATTAAAATTCATGGAGAAGAAGTAAAAACTTTGAGGTTCGCCGATGACATTGTAATTCTGTCAGAGACAGCAAAGGACTTGGAAGAGCAGTTGAACGGAATGGATAGTGTCTTGAAAGGAGGATATAAGATGGACATCAACAAAAGCAAAACGAGGATAATGGAATGTAGTCAATTTAAATCGGATGATCCTGAGGGAATTAGATTAGGAAATGAGACACTTAAAGTAGTAAAGGAGTTTTGCTATTTAGCGAGTAAAATAACTGATGATGGTCGAAGTAGAGAGGATATAAAATGTAGACTGGCAATGGCAAGGAAATCGTTTCTGCAGAAGAGAAATTTGTTAACACCGAGTATAGATTTAAGTGTCAGGAAGTCGTTTCTGAAAGTCTTTGTATGGAGTGTGGCCATGTATGGAAGTGAAACACGGACGAAAACTAGTTTGGACAAGAAGAGAATAGAAGCTTTCGAAATGTGGTGCTACACAAGAATGCTGAAGATAAGGTGGGTAGATCACGTAACTAATGAGGAGGTATTGAATAGGATTGGGGAGAAGAGAAGTTTGTGGCACAACTTGACTAGAAGAAGGGATCGGTTGGTAGGACATGTTTTGAGGCATCAAGGGATCACAAATTTAGCATTGGAGGGCAGCGTGGAGGGTAAAAATCGTAGAGGGAGACCAAGAGATGAATACACTAAGCAGATTCAGAAGGATGTAGGTTGCAGTAAGCACTGGGAGATGAAGAAGCTTGCACAGGATAGAGTAGCATGGAGAGCTGCATCAAACCAGTCTCAGGACTGAAGACCACAACAACAACAACAACATGTATGGAGAAAGCTTCCTTTCATCACATCAACTAGAAATTTTGCGTAAGTAATGTTGTATACTCCACAGGAAACTTTAGCAACAGCCACGGACATCTGCACAAGCCCCGACCACTTACCCCCCTCCACGCCTACCCCCAGTCACACCAACTAAGAGCACATCAATATCATCTTTGGTAGTCCTTGTCGCTGTCGTATTTTTGTTCGTCGTTTCTTGTTTTGCCGGTTTTACCGCGGTTGTTCATATTAGCAGTGTTGTGCTGTTAGAACTTGTTAGCAGTTTGTGTAATACTGTCAAAATGAAACATAGATATGCACTCTCAATAAAATTATCATGCACAAGGTATCTAATCTTGATTGTTGTGGCCAACTGCTGTCAAAACTGATACCTAACAGACATTACAGTACTATATGAGGTGTTGGAATGACACTGACGAAATTATGTACATATGTTTAACAATAGTCAGCTCTAAAGCTCTCAAACACTGAAGAAGAACTCAAAGTAATCTCGTGTCTGCTATAAGCAAGTAGTCATAAGAGTTCACAAGTGAAAATTCACCCATTACACAGGCAAATATCAATGATGAATGTCACTGTATATATATCTGACTGCTTGCATTGCGCATTTCTACATTATCTCACTCTTATATTCTATAGTCTTAATGAGGTAATCAGAAACAAACCAAAACATCGACTTTGCCTCGTTTATGCACAATATTGACTTTAGACAATCGAGATAATGGACAGCATCCTTGGTGATACTACCAATTAATATTTCCCAACAGAATTTCTTACACTACGCGAGGTGACGGAAATTTGCGCTCACTGCAGTTAACAAATATGAGATTTTTTGATATAGTGCAGATGAAACCTCATGAAATAAAAAAGACAGTGTGGATACCATTTTTATTTTTCTTTCTTACTGACGATTTTACAACTCGCATATTCAATGAACACGTTTCTAATTCTTTTCACAATGGTACAGAAAAAACTGCATTTCGTACTAACTACTGATTTTCTCCCTTGTTATGACTGGCATATCTGTGATACGAACAACTTTGATGTTGGAACATGCGGCAGACCATGGGCGGAGCTTAGGATATGGATTGGTGTGGAGGGGGTGATTGGGCGGGACTTGTGCACCGTCCGGGGCTGTCGCAAACGTTACGGTACTCCACAAACGCTCAACGACGACACCTTCCCGCACACCACAGCATCGTCACCATACAATCGCAGATTTCTGCTCACCCCGTCCGTCGGATAATTTACATACGTAGAGAATAAGAGCGGTCCTTCCTTGGGGCACTTCTGACGATGCGGTTGCGAACTACTGGTTGGAGTGATTGTTTCATTAACTGTCGTCTGACCCATTTGGGAATATGTGAAATTCCACACTACTCCTCTCAAGATGCTTTAGGACTGCACAACCTGAATAAAGTGAATTCGTTTTTCGAGTCTTTCCTTGGAAAACTTGATAGTTGTGGAATCTTCGTAGGGAACACTTGGAAAACGAGTTCGCGGTATCCAGATACTGGTGGCTCCAGTATGCAAGTATCGATAGAATTTACTGTCTAATGGGGCCTGAAGACGCTATTATTCAGATGCCGAAGCTGGTGGTCTAAACAAAATAACTTCTCAAAACGTACGGCTATTTGACGATTTTCCTCGGAAAATATCTTGAAATTTGTGCAAAGTAAAGAAAAAGTATTTAACAGAAGAGTAAAAGATAAGATCTTGGGTGGAATTCATGAGTAAACACTTAGAGCCAAAGCTCCTCTGATATGCATCAGCAAATGGAAACGTGACTGTCCAAACTTGCAGTTATGAACAGAGCTTAGTCTGTCACAACTGAAGGTTAAATGGAAAACCATCTACTTGACTTTGAGCTAAGGCAGAGGACTTGCTAATTTCCAAGCATAAGTACCTCCCGTCCGTTGCCAGGGCAACCGGACTTAGAGATCCCTTTAATCTCGTAATGCAGTCCGCCTGACTGAAAAAATACCAAAAGAATAATGAGGAGTAGAAGGAGAAAGGAATTACGCCAACTCTCGCAATGCAAAATTACAGTCTCATGTTCTCCCACTTTCTGTCACTTTTTGCATGCCTTTCACAATCGAAGGCCAGAGCACAGTTCAACGAGTCCGTATTACATACCAAAAAAGAAATTCTGTCCAATCCCATATGTCCTTACATTATGCGCTCGCCAATGAAGCGTCTCCTACCATCACTTTGATGTCATAGCGTATGAGTAAATGAGCAATTCTCTTTCCACGCAGTACTAAGGGCACAGCACCCTCACGCTTGGTTCGGAATTACTCTAAAAAGAGCAAACCGAGGCAGTGATGGTCGGGGGAGGAATTCCAGCATCCCTCGGCCGAAATTCTTAAGGTTTTGATTTCCATAAGAGCCACCTCCCCAGCGTGAGCAGCGGAATGCAGTGCAGTGAAACGGCGACGAGAAAGCTTGTTCAAAGCTATCTCCGAACGTGAGGCCTGTTGCATATTTCAGGGGCCAAAACTTCCTCCTGTGTGCGGCCACCGACGGGCTGTGAGGGCCCTTGGGGAACAGCGCTGTTTGTCTCAGCGGATGGCGCCGCCGTCCCGGTGTATTCGCGTAGCCGACATTGAAGGCATACATCTGGAGGCCGAGGGGTTGCCGCTGGTGGTCGTACTTTGTGAAACCCGCCTTCTCGCTCAGCCCTGGCACAGTCTGCTCTGTTACGAGCCAACTCATAGCAACTAAGAACTTACACCGAAGCGCCAAAGAAAATGGTACGTGCATACACATGCGCATTCAAATATAGAGATACGTAAATAGGCAGAATACGGCGCTGCGGGCGGCAACCCCAATATAAGCCAACAAGTGTGTGGCACAAGTGTCAGATGAGTTACTGCTTCTACAATAGCAGGTTATCAAGAATTAAGTGAGTTTGGTCGTGGTGTTATAGTCAATGGGACATGGCATCTCCGAGGTAGCGATAAAATGGGGATTTTCCCGCACGACCATTTCACGAGGATTCCGTGAATATCAGGAATTCGGTCAAACATGAAATCTCCTACGTCGCTGTAGCTGGAAAAGGTCCTGCAAGAAGGGTGCCAACGACGACTGAAGAGAGCTGTTCAGCGTGGCAGAAATGCAACCCTTCCGAAAATTGCTGCAGGTACCAGTGCTGGGTCATCAAGTGCCAGCGTGCGAACCATTCAACGAAACATCATCGATATGGGCTATCGGGGCAGAAGTCCCACACGTATCCCCATGATGGCTGCACGATACAAAGCTTTACGCCTCGCCTGGGCCCGTCAACAGCGAAATTGGACTGTTGATGACTGGAAATATGTTGCCTGGTCGTACGAGTCTCGTTTAAAATTATATCGAGTGGATGAACGTGTACGGGTATGGAGACAACCTCATGAATCCATAGACCCTGCATGTCAGCAGGGGAACATTCAAGCTGGTGGAGGCTCTAATGGTGTGGGGTGTGTGCAGTTGGAGTGATATGGGTCCCCTGTTACGTCTAGATACGACTCTGACAGGTGGCACGTACTTAATCACCCTGTCTGATCAACTGCATCAGTTCATGTCCGTTGTGCATTCCGACGGACATGGGCAATTCCAGCAGCATAACGCGACACCCCACCCGTCGAGAATTGCAGCGGAGTTGCTCCAGAAACACTCTTCTGAGTTTAAACACTTTTGCTGGCCACCAACTCCCCAGACATGAACATTATTGAGCATATCGGGTATGCCTTGCAACGTGCTGTTCAAAAGAGATCTCCATCCCTCTCGTACTCTTACGGATTTATGGACAACCCTGCAACATTCGTGGTGTCATTTCCCTCCAGACTGCATCAGACATTAGTCGAGTCCATGGCACGTTGTGTTGCGGCATTTCCGCGTGGTCGCGGGGGCCCTACACGATATTAGGCAGGTGTACCAGATTCATGTCCATTGTGCATTCCGAAGGACATGGACAATTCCAGCAGCATAACGCGACACCCCACCCGTCGAGAATTGCAGCGGAGTTGCTCCAGAAACACTCTTCTGAGTTTAAACACTTTTGCTGGGCACCAACTCCCCAGACATGAACATTATTGAGCATATCGGGTATGCCTTGCAACGTGCTGTTCAAAAGAGATCTCCATCCCTCTCGTACTCTTACGGATTTATGGACAACCCTGCAACATTCGTGGTGTCATTTCCCTCCAGACTGCATCAGACATTAGTCGAGTCCATGGCACGTTGTGTTGCGGCATTTCCGCGTGGTCGCGGGGGCCCTACACGATATTAGGCAGGTGTACCAGATTCATGTCCATTGTGCATTCCGACGGACATGGACAATTCCAGCAGCATAACGCGACACCCCACCCGTCGAGAATTGCAGCGGAGTTGCTCCAGAAACACTCTTCTGAGTTTAAACACTTTTGCTGGCCACCAACTCCCCAGACATGAACATTATTGAGCATATCGGGTATGCCTTGCAACGTGCTGTTCAAAAGAGATCTCCATCCCTCTCGTACTCTTACGGATTTATGGACAACCCTGCAAGATTCGTGGTGTCATTTCCCTCCAGACTGCATCAGACATTAGTCGAGTCCATGGCACGTTGTGTTGCGGCATTTCCGCGTGGTCGCGGGGGCCCTACACGATATTAGGCAGGTGTACCAGATTCATGTCCATTGTGCATTCCGACGGACATGGACAATTCCAGCAGCATAACGCGACACCCCACCCGTCGAGAATTGCAGCGGAGTTGCTCCAGAAACACTCTTCTGAGTTTAAACACTTTTGCTGGCCACCAACTCCCCAGACATGAACATTATTGAGCATATCGGGTATGCCTTGCAACGTGCTGTTCAAAAGAGATCTCCATCCCTCTCGTACTCTTACGGATTTATGGACAACCCTGCAACATTCGTGGTGTCATTTCCCTCCAGACTGCATCAGACATTAGTCGAGTCCATGGCACGTTGTGTTGCGGCATTTCCGCGTGGTCGCGGGGGCCCTACACGATATTAGGCAGGTGTACCAGATTCATGTCCATTGTGCATTCCGACGGACATGGACAATTCCAGCAGCATAACGCGACACCCCACCCGTCGAGAATTGCAGCGGAGTTGCTCCAGAAACACTCTTCTGAGTTTAAACACTTTTGCTGGCCACCAACTCCCCAGACATGAACATTATTGAGCATATCGGGTATGCCTTGCAACGTGCTGTTCAAAAGAGATCTCCATCCCTCTCGTACTCTTACGGATTTATGGACAACCCTGCAAGATTCGTGGTGTCATTTCCCTCCAGACTGCATCAGACATTAGTCGAGTCCATGGCACGTTGTGTTGCGGCATTTCCGCGTGGTCGCGGGGGCCCTACACGATATTAGGCAGGTGTACCAGATTCATGTCCATTGTGCATTCCGACGGACATGGACAATTCCAGCAGCATAACGCGACACCCCACCCGTCGAGAATTGCAGCGGAGTTGCTCCAGAAACACTCTTCTGAGTTTAAACACTTTTGCTGGCCACCAACTCCCCAGACATGAACATTATTGAGCATATCGGGTATGCCTTGCAACGTGCTGTTCAAAAGAGATCTCCATCCCTCTCGTACTCTTACGGATTTATGGACAACCCTGCAACATTCGTGGTGTCATTTCCCTCCAGACTGCATCAGACATTAGTCGAGTCCATGGCACGTTGTGTTGCGGCATTTCCGCGTGGTCGCGGGGGCCCTACACGATATTAGGCAGGTGTACCAGATTCATGTCCATTGTGCATTCCGACGGACATGGACAATTCCAGCAGCATAACGCGACACCCCACCCGTCGAGAATTGCAGCGGAGTTGCTCCAGAAACACTCTTCTGAGTTTAAACACTTTTGCTGGCCACCAACTCCCCAGACATGAACATTATTGAGCATATCGGGTATGCCTTGCAACGTGCTGTTCAAAAGAGATCTCCATCCCTCTCGTACTCTTACGGATTTATGGACAACCCTGCAAGATTCGTGGTGTCATTTCCCTCCAGACTGCATCAGACATTAGTCGAGTCCATGGCACGTTGTGTTGCGGCATTTCCGCGTGGTCGCGGGGGCCCTACACGATATTAGGCAGGTGTACCAGATTCATGTCCATTGTGCATTCCGACGGACATGGACAATTCCAGCAGCATAACGCGACACCCCACCCGTCGAGAATTGCAGCGGAGTTGCTCCAGAAACACTCTTCTGAGTTTAAACACTTTTGCTGGCCACCAACTCCCCAGACATGAACATTATTGAGCATATCGGGTATGCCTTGCAACGTGCTGTTCAAAAGAGATCTCCATCCCTCTCGTACTCTTACGGATTTATGGACAACCCTGCAAGATTCGTGGTGTCATTTCCCTCCAGACTGCATCAGACATTAGTCGAGTCCATGGCACGTTGTGTTGCGGCATTTCCGCGTGGTCGCGGGGGCCCTACACGATATTAGGCAGGTGTACCAGATTCATGTCCATTGTGCATTCCGACGGACATGGACAATTCCAGCAGCATAACGCGACACCCCACCCGTCGAGAATTGCAGCGGAGTTGCTCCAGAAACACTCTTCTGAGTTTAAACACTTTTGCTGGCCACCAACTCCCCAGACATGAACATTATTGAGCATATCGGGTATGCCTTGCAACGTGCTGTTCAAAAGAGATCTCCATCCCTCTCGTACTCTTACGGATTTATGGACAACCCTGCAAGATTCGTGGTGTCATTTCCCTCCAGACTGCATCAGACATTAGTCGAGTCCATGGCACGTTGTGTTGCGGCATTTCCGCGTGGTCGCGGGGGCCCTACACGATATTAGGCAGGTGTACCAGATTCATGTCCATTGTGCATTCCGACGGACATGGACAATTCCAGCAGCATAACGCGACACCCCACCCGTCGAGAATTGCAGCGGAGTTGCTCCAGAAACACTCTTCTGAGTTTAAACACTTTTGCTGGCCACCAACTCCCCAGACATGAACATTATTGAGCATATCGGGTATGCCTTGCAACGTGCTGTTCAAAAGAGATCTCCATCCCTCTCGTACTCTTACGGATTTATGGACAACCCTGCAAGATTCGTGGTGTCATTTCCCTCCAGACTGCATCAGACATTAGTCGAGTCCATGGCACGTTGTGTTGCGGCATTTCCGCGTGGTCGCGGGGGCCCTACACGATATTAGGCAGGTGTACCAGATTCATGTCCATTGTGCATTCCGACGGACATGGACAATTCCAGCAGCATAACGCGACACCCCACCCGTCGAGAATTGCAGCGGAGTTGCTCCAGAAACACTCTTCTGAGTTTAAACACTTTTGCTGGCCACCAACTCCCCAGACATGAACATTATTGAGCATATCGGGTATGCCTTGCAACGTGCTGTTCAAAAGAGATCTCCATCCCTCTCGTACTCTTACGGATTTATGGACAACCCTGCAAGATTCGTGGTGTCATTTCCCTCCAGACTGCATCAGACATTAGTCGAGTCCATGGCACGTTGTGTTGCGGCATTTCCGCGTGGTCGCGGGGGCCCTACACGATATTAGGCAGGTGTACCAGATTCATGTCCATTGTGCATTCCGACGGACATGGACAATTCCAGCAGCATAACGCGACACCCCACCCGTCGAGAATTGCAGCGGAGTTGCTCCAGAAACACTCTTCTGAGTTTAAACACTTTTGCTGGCCACCAACTCCCCAGACATGAACATTATTGAGCATATCGGGTATGCCTTGCAACGTGCTGTTCAAAAGAGATCTCCATCCCTCTCGTACTCTTACGGATTTATGGACAACCCTGCAAGATTCGTGGTGTCATTTCCCTCCAGACTGCATCAGACATTAGTCGAGTCCATGGCACGTTGTGTTGCGGCATTTCCGCGTGGTCGCGGGGGCCCTACACGATATTAGGCAGGTGTACCAGATTCATGTCCATTGTGCATTCCGACGGACATGGACAATTCCAGCAGCATAACGCGACACCCCACCCGTCGAGAATTGCAGCGGAGTTGCTCCAGAAACACTCTTCTGAGTTTAAACACTTTTGCTGGCCACCAACTCCCCAGACATGAACATTATTGAGCATATCGGGTATGCCTTGTAACGTGCTGTTCAAAAGAGATCTCCATCCCTCTCGTACTCTTACGGATTTATGGACAACCCTGCAAGATTCGTGGTGTCATTTCCCTCCAGACTGCATCAGACATTAGTCGAGTCCATGGCACGTTGTGTTGCGGCATTTCCGCGTGGTCGCGGGGGCCCTACACGATATTAGGCAGGTGTACCAGATTCATGTCCATTGTGCATTCCGACGGACATGGACAATTCCAGCAGCATAACGCGACACCCCACCCGTCGAGAATTGCAGCGGAGTTGCTCCAGAAACACTCTTCTGAGTTTAAACACTTTTGCTGGCCACCAACTCCCCAGACATGAACATTATTGAGCATATCGGGTATGCCTTGCAACGTGCTGTTCAAAAGAGAACTCCATCCCTCTCGTACTCTTACGGATTTATGGACAACCCTGGAACATTCGTGGTGTCATTTCCCTCCAGACTGCATCAGACATTAGTCGAGTCCATGGCACGTTGTGTTGCGGCATTTCCGCGTGATCGCGGGGGCCCTACACGATATTAGGCAGGTGTACCAGATTCATGTCCATTGTTCAATCCGACGGACATGGGCAATTCCAGCAGCATAACGCGACACCCCACCCGTCGAGAATTGCAGCGGAGTTGCTCCAGAAACACTCTTCTGAGTTTAAACACTTCTGCTGGCCACCAACTCCCCAGACATGAACATTATTGAACATATGGTGTATGCCTTGCAACGTGCTGTTCAAAAGAGATCTCCATCCCTCTCGTACTCTTACGGATCTATGGACAACCCTGCAACATTCGTGGTGTCATTTCCCTCCAGACTGCATCAGACATTAGTCGAGTCCATGGCACGTTGTGTTGCGGCATTTCCGCGTGGTCGCGGGGGCCCTACACGATATTAGGCAGGTGTACCAGATTCATGTCCATTGTGCATTCCGACGGACATGGACAATTCCAGCAGCATAACGCGACACCCCACCCGTCGAGAATTGCAGCGGAGTTGCTCCAGAAACACTCTTCTGAGTTTAAACACTTTTGCTGGGCACCAACTCCCCAGACATGAACATTATTGAGCATATCGGGTATGCCTTGCAACGTGCTGTTCAAAAGAGATCTCCATCCCTCTCGTACTCTTACGGATTTATGGACAACCCTGCAACATTCGTGGTGTCATTTCCCTCCAGACTGCATCAGACATTAGTCGAGTCCATGGCACGTTGTGTTGCGGCATTTCCGCGTGGTCGCGGGGGCCCTACACGATATTAGGCAGGTGTACCAGATTCATGTCCATTGTGCATTCCGACGGACATGGACAATTCCAGCAGCATAACGCGACACCCCACCCGTCGAGAATTGCAGCGGAGTTGCTCCAGAAACACTCTTCTGAGTTTAAACACTTTTGCTGGCCACCAACTCCCCAGACATGAACATTATTGAGCATATCGGGTATGCCTTGCAACGTGCTGTTCAAAAGAGATCTCCATCCCTCTCGTACTCTTACGGATTTATGGACAACCCTGCAAGATTCGTGGTGTCATTTCCCTCCAGACTGCATCAGACATTAGTCGAGTCCATGGCACGTTGTGTTGCGGCATTTCCGCGTGGTCGCGGGGGCCCTACACGATATTAGGCAGGTGTACCAGATTCATGTCCATTGTGCATTCCGACGGACATGGACAATTCCAGCAGCATAACGCGACACCCCACCCGTCGAGAATTGCAGCGGAGTTGCTCCAGAAACACTCTTCTGAGTTTAAACACTTTTGCTGGCCACCAACTCCCCAGACATGAACATTATTGAGCATATCGGGTATGCCTTGCAACGTGCTGTTCAAAAGAGATCTCCATCCCTCTCGTACTCTTACGGATTTATGGACAACCCTGCAACATTCGTGGTGTCATTTCCCTCCAGACTGCATCAGACATTAGTCGAGTCCATGGCACGTTGTGTTGCGGCATTTCCGCGTGGTCGCGGGGGCCCTACACGATATTAGGCAGGTGTACCAGATTCATGTCCATTGTGCATTCCGACGGACATGGACAATTCCAGCAGCATAACGCGACACCCCACCCGTCGAGAATTGCAGCGGAGTTGCTCCAGAAACACTCTTCTGAGTTTAAACACTTTTGCTGGC
The DNA here is from genome assembly GCF_021461395.2 of Schistocerca americana. Taxonomy (NCBI): domain Eukaryota; kingdom Metazoa; phylum Arthropoda; class Insecta; order Orthoptera; family Acrididae; genus Schistocerca; species Schistocerca americana. The sequence goes on from NC_060123.1 coordinate 232,686,970, forward strand.
CACCAACTCCCCAGACATGAACATTATTGAGCATATCGGGTATGCCTTGCAACGTGCTGTTCAAAAGAGATCTCCATCCCTCTCGTACTCTTACGGATTTATGGACAACCCTGCAAGATTCGTGGTGTCATTTCCCTCCAGACTGCATCAGACATTAGTCGAGTCCATGGCACGTTGTGTTGCGGCATTTCCGCGTGGTCGCGGGGGCCCTACACGATATTAGGCAGGTGTACCAGATTCATGTCCATTGTGCATTCCGACGGACATGGACAATTCCAGCAGCATAACGCGACACCCCACCCGTCGAGAATTGCAGCGGAGTTGCTCCAGAAACACTCTTCTGAGTTTAAACACTTTTGCTGGCCACCAACTCCCCAGACATGAACATTATTGAGCATATCGGGTATGCCTTGCAACGTGCTGTTCAAAAGAGATCTCCATCCCTCTCGTACTCTTACGGATTTATGGACAACCCTGCAACATTCGTGGTGTCATTTCCCTCCAGACTGCATCAGACATTAGTCGAGTCCATGGCACGTTGTGTTGCGGCATTTCCGCGTGGTCGCGGGGGCCCTACACGATATTAGGCAGGTGTACCAGATTCATGTCCATTGTGCATTCCGACGGACATGGACAATTCCAGCAGCATAACGCGACACCCCACCCGTCGAGAATTGCAGCGGAGTTGCTCCAGAAACACTCTTCTGAGTTTAAACACTTTTGCTGGCCACCAACTCCCCAGACATGAACATTATTGAGCATATCGGGTATGCCTTGCAACGTGCTGTTCAAAAGAGATCTCCATCCCTCTCGTACTCTTACGGATTTATGGACAACCCTGCAAGATTCGTGGTGTCATTTCCCTCCAGACTGCATCAGACATTAGTCGAGTCCATGGCACGTTGTGTTGCGGCATTTCCGCGTGGTCGCGGGGGCCCTACACGATATTAGGCAGGTGTACCAGATTCATGTCCATTGTGCATTCCGACGGACATGGACAATTCCAGCAGCATAACGCGACACCCCACCCGTCGAGAATTGCAGCGGAGTTGCTCCAGAAACACTCTTCTGAGTTTAAACACTTTTGCTGGCCACCAACTCCCCAGACATGAACATTATTGAGCATATCGGGTATGCCTTGCAACGTGCTGTTCAAAAGAGATCTCCATCCCTCTCGTACTCTTACGGATTTATGGACAACCCTGCAAGATTCGTGGTGTCATTTCCCTCCAGACTGCATCAGACATTAGTCGAGTCCATGGCACGTTGTGTTGCGGCATTTCCGCGTGGTCGCGGGGGCCCTACACGATATTAGGCAGGTGTACCAGATTCATGTCCATTGTGCATTCCGACGGACATGGACAATTCCAGCAGCATAACGCGACACCCCACCCGTCGAGAATTGCAGCGGAGTTGCTCCAGAAACACTCTTCTGAGTTTAAACACTTTTGCTGGCCACCAACTCCCCAGACATGAACATTATTGAGCATATCGGGTATGCCTTGCAACGTGCTGTTCAAAAGAGATCTCCATCCCTCTCGTACTCTTACGGATTTATGGACAACCCTGCAAGATTCGTGGTGTCATTTCCCTCCAGACACCCCACCCGTCGAGAATTGCAGCGGAGTTGCTCCAGAAACACTCTTCTGAGTTTAAACACTTTTGCTGGCCACCAACTCCCCAGACATGAACATTATTGAGCATATCGGGTATGCCTTGCAACGTGCTGTTCAAAAGAGATCTCCATCCCTCTCGTACTCTTACGGATTTATGGACAACCCTGCAACATTCGTGGTGTCATTTCCCTCCAGACTGCATCAGACATTAGTCGAGTCCATGGCACGTTGTGTTGCGGCATTTCCGCGTGGTCGCGGGGGCCCTACACGATATTAGGCAGGTGTACCAGATTCATGTCCATTGTGCATTCCGACGGACATGGACAATTCCAGCAGCATAACGCGACACCCCACCCGTCGAGAATTGCAGCGGAGTTGCTCCAGAAACACTCTTCTGAGTTTAAACACTTTTGCTGGCCACCAACTCCCCAGACATGAACATTATTGAGCATATCGGGTATGCCTTGCAACGTGCTGTTCAAAAGAGATCTCCATCCCTCTCGTACTCTTACGGATTTATGGACAACCCTGCAAGATTCGTGGTGTCATTTCCCTCCAGACTGCATCAGACATTAGTCGAGTCCATGGCACGTTGTGTTGCGGCATTTCCGCGTGGTCGCGGGGGCCCTACACGATATTAGGCAGGTGTACCAGATTCATGTCCATTGTGCATTCCGACGGACATGGACAATTCCAGCAGCATAACGCGACACCCCACCCGTCGAGAATTGCAGCGGAGTTGCTCCAGAAACACTCTTCTGAGTTTAAACACTTTTGCTGGCCACCAACTCCCCAGACATGAACATTATTGAGCATATCGGGTATGCCTTGCAACGTGCTGTTCAAAAGAGAACTCCATCCCTCTCGTACTCTTACGGATTTATGGACAACCCTGGAACATTCGTGGTGTCATTTCCCTCCAGACTGCATCAGACATTAGTCGAGTCCATGGCACGTTGTGTTGCGGCATTTCCGCGTGATCGCGGGGGCCCTACACGATATTAGGCAGGTGTACCAGATTCATGTCCATTGTTCAATCCGACGGACATGGGCAATTCCAGCAGCATAACGCGACACCCCACCCGTCGAGAATTGCAGCGGAGTTGCTCCAGAAACACTCTTCTGAGTTTAAACACTTCTGCTGGCCACCAACTCCCCAGACATGAACATTATTGAACATATGGTGTATGCCTTGCAACGTGCTGTTCAAAAGAGATCTCCATCCCTCTCGTACTCTTACGGATCTATGGACAACCCTGCAACATTCGTGGTGTCATTTCCCTCCAGACTGCATCAGACATTAGTCGAGTCCATGGCACGTTGTGTTGCGGCAATTCCGCGTGGTCGCGGGGGCCCTACACGATATTAGGCAGGTGTACCAGATTCTTTGGCTCGTCACTGTAACTACAATTGTCATAAGAAGTAGAAAGAAGGTTATTGAATTAAGGATAAAGAGAATAAGAAGGAAAAAAGTATGGAGACCCATTGGCTACTTTCACCACTAAAATGACAAATTTGCATAATCTTTCGATTTAAACGTAGTTTTAAACGAATAAAAATATGAGAAATGCCGCGTACATCCACGACGTTTTCCTCACTCGTCTCTGATTAGTACTCGCAGTTGCGGACAACGTACCGGGTTCTATTATGAAGTCTTCGAGCCACTCAGATACCCGGGAACCTATTTCGTATCGAACCTTGTCGGCTCTTTCTATGTTTTTACGTCTTTGCCTAATGGCGCGATCCGTCTCTGTCTAGTCGCCGGGTGGCGCTTCGGTCGCCTGTTAGTTGAGTCTTTGGCTGTGGTTCCTTGGCATGGAGGTAAGAATAAGGGGAGATGGCGCTACGTATCCCAGCCGTACTACGTTTTGAAGCCATGGGGGCGTGTCTCGCTGCCATGACACTCTGACCAAAACATTGCCAGTGTGCTATAGCGCTGCGTGTATTACGGTCGCTAATTGCACCATATACGCATGTAACTTCATCAGATTGGTTGTTTCAAAGTTTTTGTTTAAAATAAAATCTCGTAAAGGCGAAATTCCGCGTTTCTTCTGATTAAAAATAGTTGTTGATGTAATATTACGAATAGCTAGCCTTCAATGTAAACGATACAATTTTGTTAATTCAGTAATAAACGTGTATCACAAACTAAATAATAGAAACTGAAAACTAAGTTAGCTATACCCTCCATCCAAAGCCCCATAAATACATCTTGTTTGTAATACGTACTGGGACATTTCAGTTACGCTACACTACTGGGAAACACTGTTCATTACCACCAATATTTACTGAAATACGGTACACAGAATGGCAAATCTACACAGTGTCCTGTTTAGGCCTATACTTTACGCCAGTTAATGTAGCGTTAGCTTTTAATTTGGTACATGATGAAGACAAAGTGAGTTACTCAACACTCGGTTATCGACGATACGTACGTATTATACTGAAACGTGAACTTGAAAACTAAGAATTTAATTCTTTGAACTAACATACCTTTTGCAAATGTTTTAGGTGTGTAGGGAAAACGGATGGTGCAGCATTTTCTCGGAGCCTTACTGTTGATAGGGAGGTTCGGTCTATGTCCTCTTCTCGGAAATGCTGAGAACATATAGTGCTCCATTTAGACGCATGCCAATTCTTCCTCCTCACGGCATTCTCCCACAGAGCTTTCCGACTTTTATTTTTAGGAAATCTAAGATCATACAGGAGAAAAACACGCTATAGTACAAGTACCGATGTAGCACACGTTCATTCACAATGAAGTTGTAAAATCACACTTAACGAGACAACTTGCACATGAAATGTTACTCCCTTCGATTTCGCATCACAATCAGAACGATTCGTACACCCGAACACCACACAAGTCACCATAATAGCGCAAAATCCTTCCAAAAGCGAGCGACAAGCCTATGCACACAAGCTTACAGCAGCAATGTTTTGGTCGGATTGAGATGGCTACCCTCGGCTTGACATAGCTTCACAGCTGTGACGCCGCGGCGTCTCCCTCTATTCTTACCTCCATGTTCCTTGGAGCGGGTTGTTCACCACATGGGCAGTCAGAGGGAGAGAGGCAAGAGGACATGTGACGTACGGTGAGCTTACGGACGCACGACTGTCTAAGCGGCCGGTAGTAGGAAGAGTTCTGTTGGTCGGTAGTACTTGGGCCTAATGTCGACGCTGCCGGTCCCGTATTGAAGATGCTCCGACTAAGCGGGGTAACCTGTGGTTCCCCGTTACTCCGTATAAAAGTCCCCGTTACTGCGTATAAAAGTGTTAAATTTATCTTTTGGTGCCACTGTTTGAAATTATCTGAGTGCCGTATCTGATGTTTCAAAATTTCTTTTAAATGGGGCTTGTTCAGTGTCTACTTATCTTGTCATTCGGGCCTGAAATTAATTGTGTTGTATGTTCTAGGCTGCCACGAGTAGTAGAGACCATTGAGGTTTCGATTGTGCCTTATTTGCATTCGAAGTTGTTGCTTGCGTGACTGATGTAGCGACTAGAAAATTGCCTACGGCCGTGGTAAGCAAATGCTAGCGGCCCAGTAAATCTTGCCTCATTTGGGTAATTAAATATCATAACCCTGGTGAGATGTTTACCCTTTCAGGATAATTAATATTTATTCTTTTAAATATAATTATTGGTTCAAATGGCTCTGAGCACTATGGGACTCAACTGCTGAGGTCATTAGTCCCCTAGAACTTAGAACTAGTTAAACCTAACTAACCTAAGGACATCACAAACATCCACGCCCGAGGCAGGATTCGAACCTGCGACCGTAGCGGTCTTGCGGTTCCAGACTGCAGCGCCTTTAACCGCACGGCCACTTCGGCCGGCTAAATATAATTATTATTCTAGTTGTTTGAGTATTAGCCTTCAAGACTGCACTGTTACCTTTTAAGTTACTTAGTGTGTTTGGATACCCGGTAATTTTTGGTTCTTACATTAACTTGGTGTTATATTTTATTGTAGATTTATCTGTTAATCGTTTTAGTAATTCTTATTGTAATGCTCTTGTTCTAATACGCAAGGTTTGGTGCGGCTTGGGGTCATTCTCATATTGAGTTTCTTTCCTTGGTCTAAATATTCTCATACGTTCTGTGATTATTATGTTTGAATTATATCTTTGCCTGTTTGCTCTCGGCTTTTCGAGCTGTTCGTAGTGTTTGGATGCGCTGCCCCTGGCTGTTATCTGTTACTCACAAGTTCATCAGGCATAGCCTGTCCGCGTCTGCTGTGTACACAATGTGACCACAAGTATTCGGACACCCCCAAAAACATAAGTTTTTAATATTAGATGCTTTGTGCTGCCACCTACTGTCAGGTACTCCATATCAGCGACCTCAGTAGTCATTAGACATCGTGAAACAGCAGAACGGGGCGCTCTGCGGGGCTTACAGACTTCGAATATGGTCAGGTCATTAGGTGTTACTTGCGTCATACGTCTGTACGCGAGAATTCCACACTACTAAACATCGCTAGGTCTACTGTTTCCGATTTGATAGTGAAGTGGAAGCGTGAAGGGATACGTACAGCACAAAAGCGTGCATGCCGACCTCGTCTGTCGACTGACAGAAACCGCCGGCAGTTGAAGAGCGTCGTAGTGTGTAATAGGCAGTCATCTATCCAGACCATCACATAGGAATTCCAAACTGCATCAGGATCCACTGCAACTACTATGACACTTAGGCGGGAGGTGAGCAAGCTCATGGTCGAGCGGCTGCTCATAAGCCACACACCACATTGGTAAATGTCAAACGGCGCCTCGCTTGGTGTAAGCAATGTAAAAAATTGGACTATTGAACAGTGAAAAACGTTGTGAGGAGTGACGAATGTGACGAATGTGGCGATCCGATGGCAATGTGTGGTTATGGCCAATGCCCGGTGTACGTCATCTGCCAGCGCGTGTAGTGCCACCAGTGAAATTCGGAGGCGTTGGTGTTATGGGGTGTGGTCATGTTTTTCATGGAGGGGGCTTGCACCCCTTATTGTTTTACGTGGCACTATCACAGCACAGGCGTACATTGATGTTTTAAGTACCTTCTTGCTTCCCATTGTTGACGATAAATTCAGGAATGGCGATTGCATCTTTCGTCACGATCGAGCACATGTTCATAATGCACGGCCTGTGGCGGAGTGGTTACACGACAATAACATCCCTGTAATGAACTGGCCTGCACAGAGTCCAGACCTGAATACTACATAACAAGTTTGGGATGTTTTGGAACGCCGACTTCGTGTCAGGCCTCACCGACCGACTTCGATACCTCTCCTCAGTGAAGCACTCCGTGAAGAATGGGCTACCATTCCCTAAGAAGCCTTTCAGCACCTGATTGGTCGTATGCCTGCGAGAGTGGAAGCTGTCATCAAGGCTAAGGTTGGGCCAACACCATATTTAATTCCAGCATTACTGATGGAGGGCGCCACGAACTTGTAAGTCATTTTTAGCCAAGTGTCCGTATACTTTCGATCACATAGTGTATGTGCGCACCGGCGGCGCACCACCTCCCATTCATCGTTGTCTCTGAGACGTTGCGGCCTCCTGGCTTGCTGCGGCGTCCTTCATAAATTGAATTTTTATCTCGTACCAATCGGGCGTTACTGTAACCAGAAGTACCCGTTATCCTAAACCATGTTACTCAGACATGTCCGGCCGTACCTATTCCTTTCATATGTTCTCGGCTTGACGTTTCAATATTAGTGTAATGTTCAATTTGCTAAATGGTATTTTATTATTTTTCCAAGTCAGTACCTCGATTATGCCCTAGGGGCTCCTCTGGTTGATTATATATAGGACATTTGTGTTAAGAATTGTTCCTGTGCTCGTTGCAGAAAATATTAGCATTTCACGGGCCTCAACTCGTCAGACACGTGTGTAATTTTATGTTACTACACTTCTTGTAAGTTTTATTCATTATTGTCAGGCACCCCGTTTTCCCTGCCAAATGTTGGAATTGTAATCTTTACCGTCATAGCTGTCACTGTTTGCCCAGCGCTAAGTGTATGTTTGAGTTATATTTGGCCACACTACATGTTTGTTAGTCCTTCTTAAACTGGTGCATTTTATTCGCTTAAATTAACTAATGAGTCATCAGCTGGTTTAACTGAAGTAATTAAGCAGTAAGTGCCTGAATCATTTGTATTTTAGTGTTTTGGTTTCTGTGCAACAAGATTGTTGGACTCTTGTGATGTAACAAGTGACTTGTGATATATGTCCGGCACCTTTCCCTTGCCCGTTTACTTGTCTCCTTATCCTGCGGCGTCCACTGAGATTTCACGTATTCTTGTACCTTCATCATCAATATGCAGTTTGGAACTGTGTCCAACGCTTTCCGGAAATCAATGACTTTGGAATCTGTCTGTTGCCCTTCATCCGCGGTTCGCAGGATATCATGTGAGTAAAGGGTAAGCTGACATTCGCACGAGCAATGCTTTCTAAACCCGTTCTGATTTGTGGACAGAAGCATTTCCGTCTTAAGAGAATCTGTTATATTTGGAATGAAAATACGTTCAATAATTCTACTGCAAGTCTTTGTTAGGGGTAGTGGTCTGTAATTTCACTTCTTTTACCCTCCTTACGTACAGCACTGTTTCCGAATCGCCTGTGTGTGTAACGACCCCAGAAGGGCTGTAAGCATTTGGGTATTACTCTTGGCGAATCGTAAATGAGGCATATTTTGTCATGCTGTTGACCTGACAAGTGTAGCACGTTGAAGATTAACAGTAGAAGTCGTCTTGCTATATTTAATTTTCTGCTCTGAGGCTCAATGAATCCAAAATAAATTTCCCGGTAATCTAATCCGAGCTTTAAGCTTCTTAATTAAAGTTTCTGCAGCCTATCAAACACTGGAAATATTGTATTACCTCCAGTCCTACTAAATACGAGACTGTGCTCCTCTCCTCGTGAAGCGCAGGAGGGGGGCGGGGTGAGTTAACGACCACGAGAAAGTGAATTTAATTAAAAAGCGTTTCATTTAACAGAGAAATAACACCTTGGGTACGTTTGAAAGGAATCAGTTCTAGGAAGGAGACTCGTTATTATTTGTTCTCTATACTTTACCAAGTACGTAGTTCCCAGAAACCGGAATTCAGTTCTTTCGGAACCAGGTGTATCTTGACAGACACCAATGTGTACTCTAATCCTCGTACAGTATTTCTCAGAACATGGTAAAAGTGAAAAGAACGTCTGATTCTCTAGAGCAAAGCGTGTCATACCTAATTAACATGTATTCCTAATACTAGGATTCGTAATAGTTAGTTAGTTACGTGTTCACAAATCATTTGAACCGTTCTTTCATCGAAATGATGTAGAACGAATTAGCTTAGGGGATACCTAGACGCTTAAATGTGCCCTGTCGATAGAGAAAGTTCTGCAAAGAACCAAACCTCCATGTAAACGACTTTGCAAAACGTGAATGATTCAAAGTTTCTCGTGGCAGATTTTTTCACGTCAAGAAGCTATATTCCAACAGCGATGGGAGTATCTTTTTCACCCATAAGCCGCATTCATGGCTGTTATAAGCAACCATTTGTGATCTGAAAAAGTAAGAAATATCAGTATTCATTCCCATCGCTGGAAAGAATAAACATGAATATCTGCCGTCATTGCTGAATGACTCACGACTGTCAAAGTTTAATGCAACTCTCACAATCAAAAAACGTAGGAGTTTAGATAATCGAACTTCTATGTTGACGAAAACAGGTTCTTTCTCTGTTAAGAGAATGATTAACATAAGAGTACACATGACATTCGAATCATTCTGTTATTGAACAACACTGTTCCATTATTTTGAGGATTTCTTATGAAAATAATAAATAATACTTACAAACTACAATTTGTTGTATCAGGTAAGGTGTTTCATCTTATACTACGAAATGAAGCAAAGTTAGATTGTTAAATCTAAACTTATTATTCAGTAAGCAGACAGTAAACAAGATGTACATATTGCTTCTACCACGATCAGACAGAGAAGGACAAGTAAGAACAGAAAATACAGTTGAATTTAAAATATCAGCTGTACAAAAACAGGATATCGTAGGAGACTGGTAGCCTCTCAAGTTTTTCCTATCAATTATATACATTGGCATTTAGAGATCAATGGATTGTCGTTAAATACTGTGTCTACAGAAAAGAATTGTCAAACAATTTCGTTTCTCTGATTAAAATAGTAATGCTATAGTGTTTCATTGAGGGTTTTTAAATAGGCATTTAGACATTAATTGAGAGAATGTCTAGGAAGAATTATTTTATGTTAGATTTAAAACTTGCTTTGCTGCCTGTCAGACATTTTATACTACTGGGAAAATGATCAAAAGTTTTTGTTGATGCAAGTTGGATGCCTTTCTGAGCCATTAACAGCTTTTATTATGGGTCATAACGTTCTTTTTTTCCTCTAGTATAGCAGGTGTGGACAGAAATGTTCGTCTTAAATTCTTAGCAAATATATGTATTTTAATGGCGCAGCTGAAATGCCTAACTACTTGAAGAGCCACCTACATGACGACAGCGGGTGAACGCCATATATTAATCTTAGTGCTCAAATGCTAAGTACTTTGCAGTCAATATTTTCTTTCTAAGCAATAGATTCCCGCATAAAATTATTCCGTAACACACTATTGAAAGACTAGCAATTATGTGAAGCACAAAAGTAGTTGAACTTAATTGCTTGAGACGCTCATGCTTCTTCTTGTTCAAGTTTCTGTTAATAAATACATCTAAAATTTTGGTGCATTCTGCTTTATTCACTGACTGCTGTTAATGCGCTACCACAGTTGTTGGTATGACTATATGTGTAGTACAGAACTGAACATAGCGTTTCCTCAAAATTAATGGAGAGCCCACTTCAGAGAATAACATAATAATTTTTTGCAGAAACCTAATTAACAATCTCTTCAGGTGCGTTCTTTCTGATGAGGTTAATTATAACATCAGTATCGTCTGCACATAGTACCAGTTCTGCTTGTAGAATGTTGAGATGAAGGTCATTTACATATACAGTGTGTAATGGTAGAAGTACAGATATTTTTATACGTGGTACTTTAATATGTGCACTCATTAGTGTGTTGTTTTTGTTTTCTCTGCATCAAGCTGTCTTCCCACGAACACATCACAAACACTACGATGTGATGTTTTCTGCACACTCGTAACTGCACTTCCAAGCGAACTATGCCTGTCATTACTAACTTATCCTTTTTGTAACCACTTATCCACACATCAATTCCTCACCTGAAGCGCCGTGGAAAATGAGTATTAAAGGCCTGCTTGTACCATAGGTATGTGGAAGTACAACATAACCTAAAAACCTAACATCTGTAAGAGCTCTAATTATTTGTCTGCAGTTGACGTAAATACTGATGTAATGTTGTTCAGCACACGGGCCTTGGGCACCAATAGAAGTGCCGGCACTTTAACTTTTACATCCCGTATGAGGAATAGAAGTGGACCCAAAATTGAATCCTGTGGGTACCCCTTTGTGCCCTCTCCCCAGTTACTAAGATTTTCTATTTTTCCAACGTTGATTGAGTTATTGAGCACAACGTTTTGCATTCAGTTTGTTAAGTATGATTCAAACCAGTTGTGTATAAAGGCAATGAATTCCATGGAATGAAAATTTTTCTAAGAGTGTAACATGATCGACACAATAGAACGTCTTGGAAAGACCCCAAAAATTACCAGCTGGTGATATTTCATTATTTTGGCTTGTAGTATTAGCTGGGTGATTTGGTGTTAATTTTATACTGAAGAAACTGAATCCATTTTTTACTGCACCGTTGTCATTTTAAACATTGATGTAACTGACAGATAAGAAAAACTGTTGTATATAACACAAACTCCATTTTATCTACTGTGAAGCCATCTTACAACTGTTTCATGAATGGATACTGAGATTAACATGTTTCCGGACTGAAATGGAAATACTACACATACTGTGAACCATATAAAATATTAGTATCATCCTGCAGTACAAAATATGTTAAGCTTCTATGCCATTAAGCACCGTCAAAAGTAAAATCCAGCAGCCAAAAAAATGCATTGTCGAACATAAAACTCGTTCTAGAACATGCCAGTTGGCATGATATACCCTCAATGCACAGTTGTAAACTAAGGCAGCCATTTTCACACAAAACAGATAGTAATTTCCGACAACGCATATGTCACAGCCCCCAATGACGCTGTGGTTTATCATAAAATCTACGAAATTTCAAAGTCAAGTTGTAGTAAATTATAAAAGCCAATACTAAACCTATGCAGGAAAGTGTGCGTCCATATAGAATTAACAGCAAAAAACATTAAACGTAAAGACGCTAATTCGAATAAAAGCTTTTTTCCAAGAAGAACATCGCTTAAGTGTGGTCGGAAATGGACCTTGGACATTTCTGTTTCCTCATTTAACACGATAACGCATTCCTTTATCAAAGCTCTACAAATCTCCGCTTCTTTTAAATTTGACAACATCTCTTTATTCTCATACTGTTTGTGATGATACCCAACGAATGGTGCTCGTTCTTGATGTGCTTTGCCACTGCCCATGAGCCAGTCTCTTTCTTATTATGTTCTGTAAACCGCACTTTAAAGTTTCTTTAGTTTGTCCCAGGTAATTCATTTCACAATTTTGATATTTTATTTCATACCATTTCACTTTTCCCATTCAGTTCTTCCCTGTGCAGTCTTATTCTCCTTCCTCTGCTCCAGTTTGTTGTACGTCCTGGATGAAATTTTCATCGCTTTGTTGTTAAATAACCCCACCAATTTATATGGTGACAATATCACACATATGACAACTTATGTCGTAAAATTTTCAGTTCCGACGAGCTCCGTTAATGTCTCCGTAATACAGACAGAACATTGATGATGCAACCGAAGGAATTTCCAGAACATATCGTAAGTACACAAGCATCAGTGTCAACAACAGATGTGATTGACTGTGAATCATAATTGTAAACGGAAATTCCGTGCTTTTGAGATGTAAGGAACAGGGAATTTTTAAAGAATTTGATCTTGGAAAGCGATATAAGAAAAGAGAAAACTTAACAGAAACATTTTTGGGAATGAATTAGGCGTTGCGAATACACTTTTCGAAACCACCTTGAGAAGTAATTATACGTGTAAGATGTGAGGGGATCAAAGAAATTATAACACCTATTACATTTTCTGAAACCAAAGAATCAGCAAACAAATTAAGGAACGCTAGCAATACCCAGATGCTGACACTAATAGCGACGATAAGCTAGTACTAATGAAAAATCAGAAGAAATACGAAGAAGTAAAGAGAAAGCCAAACAGGCGTTGGAACTTAGACAAGATGAAAGTGCCAAAAACGCAGACTTCATTGCAAGAATACATCATAAGAGAATACAAAATATGGGGTTGCTGAATCAAAAACTGATAGATTACACATAGTAAAATGAAAGAAGCGCGGCAGACAAAACACTAGAAAGAAATAATGTCGTCATGCATAACACAGGAGATAGTGTAAATAATAGGAAATGAGATGTAAAAATATTCTGAGCGATCAGAACAATCTGGATCATTCACACATGAAATGAATCGTAAATGTGGAGTTGCTAGACAAAATGGACTGGATGAAATCGATATCAAATTGAAAGCTGCCCACAGACAAATTAACAAGCACTATCACATAACAAGGAGCTCAAAGACTACAGTGGAAAGTGGTAATTGGGTAAAAGAGGAGGAAAATAGGACAAGAAGAAAACAAAAACTTTATAATTGGCAAAGAGATATTAAATCAATCAATAATAAAGACACGAAGCAACAAAATGACGGTGAATATGCAACCCTTGTTCCTCAAAGAGTTTTCTGTGAACTCTAAAGAAAGAAAAATGGCCAGTCATAGGTGGAATACTAGTGGAACTCATGGCTAACATTATGCCAACGAATGTATTAAGAACTATACTAGGTTGTGAAAGATTTTTACGAAACTGAGGATGTTCCTTCAGGTTTTGAAAATAATATAATTAACATACCCTTCAAAACGAATAGACTGGAAAATTAATGCACGCAGTGTAGTGTTATGTATGTCAACAAAACTCACAAGAATACTTCGTTAGGGGAATGGAAAAGAAAATTAAAAGTAGTGTAGGATGAAACAAGAGTGGTTTTGGGGAAATAATTCTAGTTCTCCAGCCAAAAATATAGCGTAGATTATGCAAGAAACGGTTTGGTTAATGTTGAATGAAACACTTTTACCAATGTCGTTCCAGTGACCGAGACATAAGGGAAATACATTCTCCTTATAGGATGCATAATGAAGAAGTCAGCAGTGAAGAAACGGTAAAGGAGTACAGAAGCATTAAATGCATCAGGTAGGGATGCTCGCTGTCGCCACTGTAATTTAGTTTGTGTACTGAGCAGACAATGAGGAAAGTGGTGAGCTATATCGACGTAGAAGTGGAATTTCAAGGAGGAAAAATAATCTTAATATAGTTTGGTTAGGTCGTAGTTGTAGTTGTCGAAAGCGAACAAGAACTGAATCAGTTTATTAAGGAAACTATGTAGTTAAATGGCACACTGTACGTATAAAATCTAAGCTTTGACAAGTCGTTCCAGTGACCGAGACATAAGGGAAATACATTCTCCTTATAGGATGCATAATGAAGAAGTCAGCAGTGAAGAAACGGTAAAGGAGTACAGAAGCATTAAATGCATCAGGTAGGGATGCTCGCTGTCGCCACTGTAATTTAGTTTGTGTACTGAGCAGACAATGAGGAAAGTGGTGAGCTATATCGACGTAGAAGTGGAATTTCAAGGAGGAAAAATAATCTTAATATAGTTTGGTTAGGTCGTAGTTGTAGTTGTCGAAAGCGAACAAGAACTGAATCAGTTTATTAAGGAAACTATGTAGTTAAATGGCACACTGTACGTATAAAATCTAAGCTTTGACAACAGAACCCCAAAAAAGTGGACGAAATTCGGTACATCGGATGCACATTAGCTACAGAAGGAAGATGCGAAAAGACATACACTATCTGATAAGAAGTACCCCGACACAATAAGTAACGCGGAACTGACCGATAAACGTCACAAGAGGCAGACCAGCCAGTGTAAAGGGGAGTATTGCTTGTCAGTAGAGGACCAGTAAAGGCAGGACTTGCGGTTAGATCTCAGTGACTTCGAACATGGATTTAATAACTCCATCAGGAACATTTCAACCCCTTGAAAGCTCGGGTGCCAAGTCGACTGTTGCTGATATAAATGTGAAGTGGAAACGTGAAGGAACCACAGCTGTAACAACACCAGGCGGGCATCATGTACTGAAAGACAAGAACCATCAGTCGTTGCTAGGGTGCTTGTAAAAAATCGCTTGAAACCAGGGCAAAGAAGAACTTGTGAGTTTCCAACTGCTCCCAGTAGTCAGGCTACCACAGTTAATGCGTGTACGGAGTTAAAAAGAATGACTTACAGTGGTCGAGCAGATCTTTATAAATTATTTTCTTGTAGAATGGGTCCATAGGTTCTACAAACTTTTGAAGGCTTTTATCTTGCTTTCACCTGATTAGGTTTTATTTTGTGATCGCAATTTCGGTATTAAGCCATTTTCCAGCACAGGACTTTGACATACAGCCAGAGATAATAACGTAACGTGGTGCTATTACGTTGTTACCTCTACCCAAAATCTTATGCTTGAAAATGACTTAATGCCGAAATTGCACTAGCAAAATTATATGTTAACAGCTGAAAGCGAGATGAAATCCTTTAAAAGAACCTCATAAGCCACACGTTTCTGTAGTCATTGCTAAGCGACGCTTGAGGTGGTGCAAAGACAGACGTCTCTGGACAGTGGATGACTGGAAACGAGCGATCTCGAGTGATCAATTACGCTATATACTGTGGCATTCCGATGGAAGGTTTTCGGTTTGGCGATTGCTTGAAGAACTCCGATCCAGATTGTATAGCAGTCAGGTGTCTCACAGAGTATGCTGACACAATAGCTTCATATTTAGCAAATGTATACAACCGCTCGCTCACAGGAAGTTCCGTACCTAAAGACGGCAAAATTACTCAAGTCACCTCAATACCCAGAAAGTGAAATACGAGTAATACGCTAAATTACAGGCCTGTATCACTAACGTCGGCTTTCAGTGGGGTTTTGGAACATATAGTGTGTTCGAATAGAATGAATTACCTCGAAGAAAACGGTTTATTGACACATTGTCGTCACGGATTCAGAAAACATCGTTCGTATGAAACAGAATTGCCTCTTTATACCCATGAAGTAATGAGTGCTATCGACAGGGGAAGTCAAACTGTATCCATATTTTTGGATTTCCAGAAGGCTTTCGACACCGTTCCTCACAACCGTCTTCTAACCCAATTGCATGCGTATGGAATATAGCCTCAGTTGTGCGGCTGGATTCGTAATTTCCTGTCACAAAGGTCACAGTTCGTAGTAACACACGGTAGGTCATCGAGTAAAACAGAAGAAACATCCGGCGTTCCCAAGGAGGTTATAGGTCCTCTGTTGTTCCTGAACTGTATTAACGACATAGGAGACAATCTCAGTAGTCCTATTACATTGTCTGCAGATGATGCTGTCATTTACCTTCTTGCAAAGTCCTCAGATCACCAAAATGAACTGCAAAATGATTTAGATAAGATATCTGTATGGTGCGAAAAGTTGCAATAGACCCCGGATAGCCGACCAGTGTGGCCGAGTGGTTCTAGGCCCTTCAGTCTGGAACCGCGCGACCGCTACAGTCGCAGGTTCGAATCCTGCCTCGGGCATGGATGTGCGTGATGTCCTTAGGTTAGTTAGGTTTAAGTAGGTCTATGTTCTAGGGGACTGATGACCTCAGATTTTAAGTCCCATAGTTCTCAGAACCATTTGAACCATTTTTTTGAGCCTGAATAAAGAAAAGTGTGAAGTTATTGACGTGAGTACTGAAAGAAATCAACTAAATTTCGATTACGCAATACGTCACACAATACTTCAAGCTGTAAATGCAACTAAATACTTAGGGATTACAATTAAAAATAACCTGAATTGGAACGATGAATACTGTTGTGGGTATAACAAACCAAAGACTGTGGTTCATTGGCAGAATACTTAGAAGGTGCAACAGGTCTACCAAAGAGACTGCTTACAGTACGCTTGTCCGCCCTGTTCTGGAGTACTGCTGTGCGGTGTGGGATCCGTATGAGGTAGAACTGACGGATGACACCGAAAAAGTTCAGAGAAGGGCGGCTCGTTTTGTATTATCGCGAAATAATTGCACGATATGTGAATTTTTCTCCTCTGATTGCCAAAATATTCTGTTGGTACCCACCTACATAGGAAGAAATGATCATCATGATAAAACAAGAGAAATAAGGGTTCGCAGAGAAAAATTTAAGTGATCGTTTTTCCCCCGCTCCGTTCGAGAGTGGAACGGTAGAGAGACAGCATGAAGGTGCTTCATTGAACCCTCAGCCAGGCACTTTAATAATGTAGATGTAGATAGATTTCTGAATGAAAATTGCCGCTTTCGGCTGTGCCGTAGCCGTCCTCAAAATCTACAATAAAAGTAAAAAAAGGAAAAAAAAACATTACCATAGCTGAATCGATGAAAGTAGATCCCTGACAGTTCCAGTGGCCTGGGCGTGGCGGCTTCGCGTGCCCACCTCAGCTAATCACGTAATGCAAATTTGTAAATGTCTCCACGGAAAGACGCAGTGTTGTCGCAGCTGTCTAGACGTCTATTGTTTTCTCCTGCAGCCGTCAGCGCTACGCAGCTGAAAGCGGACCACAGCGCCGTTAGCTGTCACTGATCTTCTTATACCTACTCCACTTAAGGCTACCACATTAGTAAATTGGGAACAATAAAAACGACATGCCTTTCACCCTGCTGGACTGCAGGAAGTCATAACATGTAAAAATAAAATGAGTCAAAGTTCCCTGTGCAAGTTTCAGCTAGTTATGTATATGATGGAAAGTGATCCTAGAGGTTGTTGATGTGCAACTTACAAATAATTGTAAAAAGTAATTAAAAGGAAGTTCATTCAAGAGCACAGATTTTCAAATATTTTCAGTTGTATGTATGAAAGCAAGATCTTTTAAAAATGTGTTTAACCATATGAAAAATACATTCGTCTTTTTACAGTTTAAAACAGGTCTAAATTTAACAGAATGATCAAAAAACAAAAACTGCTTACAGAAAACAGTCTAAAATTGAAAACATTGTGATGGCATTAAAATTAACCTTGTAAAGGAAGAAGACAGAATAAAATTCCAGAAAGTGCATATTACCTGTTTCTCATATTGCAGTTTATTTTTTGATTCGAACAGTAAGTAATCAAAATGAAATAATAAAAATAAACTGAGACAGGAACGGACTTGAAGTAAGGAAAAGAAGTAAGTTATTAGGTTAATGCAAAATTTCGTAGCGTTTTTGTTTTGTATATTGGTATAACGGTTACCATGGGTTTATTTATCGACTGTCATTTCTTAGCTGTACTAACTGCTATTTAAGTTTACATATTGCCAGTTTTTCGTTTGGAGATAGTGAGTGGAACTGTGGACGCTATAAAGTGGGGTGTAGAGTGGAGAAATGACAACATTTCCAATATATTCTTCTACTTGGGTTTGATGCTCTGTCGTCTGAACAAGACACAGCCAGGGCAGAAGCACCACAGGCGCAAAGATGCGAGCTGGTGCCAGTGCCACAGAGACTGGACACTTGCGCGAGTTCCACCACTGACACGGACGGCGCTGAGTATGAGGATATCGACTTCGCCTCGGCCAATTGCCATCCGACTACAATCCACTAATGACCGGAGAACAATGAGCAGAAGCTTGCTTGGAAGGTAGAAGAGCAGCTGTCGCCCACTGGCTTATAGATCATCGTACAGGACTGACTTAGATAGGGAGCGTCTTATAAGGGGGTGGACAATTGTTGAAAATTGCATTTGCTACGTACTGTGAAGCTTACCTACGATTATTTGGACTCAGACGTCGAGGGCCTTTTTTGTGTTATAGTACAAGGAGTGAGACTTAATAATTCAAAAGTCGTAAAGATAAGTAAACCTTTTAACTCATGTGTGTGACTTGGTTACTAATTTGTTGGAGTGTTGTAGAGGCTTAGTTCTCCCTGCGGCATAGCTGTGTAACAGTGGCATTGAGAAACTGTCTTAGCCGTGTACTGCACCAGAAGCCGTTTCACAAACTCACAAACTTGGCCTACTGTAACAGTGGCAACTCGGCCTCCAGAGAAGTAGCGACGAGGCCTTTATAAAACTGGCGACGAGGCCTTACAAACAGCGAGGGTTGCGGAGGCAGCTAGAAGCATTTGCTTCGTATATGAGGATACCCCTATTGGACAGAGCACGGCAAGAAAATGCTTTTATTGTTTTAAGTAGGATCATTTTGACATTTCCTATGTTCACGAAGATTTTCAGGGTTTGATGAAGATCGTTTAAACACATTAATCCACAATGGCCGACATTAGTGTAAGTCTAGAACTGGAAAATGCGATGAACTGCGATCATTGCACCATCGTGTGGCATTTGCATACAATAGGGAAGGTTAATAAATATGGTTTATGGGTACCCCATGCTGAACACCAAAACAGCAAAAATCAGCTGCTGGTCATAAGTGCATATATTCTTGCTCGTCAGCAATTGGCGCGTGAACAATACCAACCATTGCCACGCTGTAACGTTACTGGTAACGAGAAATGGTGCATTTACGCTAACATAAGTAAAAGAAAGGATTGGCAGAATCCAAATAAAGCAGAATCTCCCCCCCCCCCCCCCCCCCCCGCCCCTAAAAAGACCTGTGCGCATCCACAAAATATAGTGTTACGCGTTTGGTGGAACGGCATCGGTGTTGTGTACTATTAATTGCTTCGTCGAGGTGTAAACGTCATATTTATTCTCAACAACTGAGACGTCTTTGTATACGCAATCCAGGAACAACGACCAGGATGAATGCGTGAAGTTATGCTACTCCATGGTAACGCTTGTCGGCATTCTGCCAGACTGACTAGAGACAGAATACAGGATTGAGGTTGGGAAATCATTCAGAACCCACTTTATTCACTTGATCTTGCGCCTTTAGATTTCCTCCTTTTCCGCTTTCTATTGAACAATCGTTGAGCAACTTTGGATGAAAATGTGCTCCGAACATGGCTCGATGAGTTCTTGGCATAAAAAACCGCGTGATGTCTTCAGTGCACACTCGAAATCGGTAATTTTATTCAAAAAAATGTGGCGATCAAGACAAATAAATATGTACAACATGATTGTTCTCGTTCTGTTTAGTGTACCTGTGAGACTTCCAAGGTCTTGGCTAGTAATAGCAGTAAATCGAATTCGTTCCTTGTGAGTTCTTGTGTGTATTTAGCTTGTGTGAGACACATTTAGCATTAAAATCTAGTTGGATACCGTAAATGTTCTGCTTATGCATGAATCTGAAAGCGGGCTCCAGTACACTAAATAATGTCATACATGGAGGTAAGCTGTCGTAGAGCGAGAGGCACCAGATGGGGTTACATGCCACACACTGGCAAATGGTTTCTCAATGTCGATGAGTGTGATATGTTCTCCGTTCCCACTTGATGTCTTCTCAATGGTTTTTCCGTTTTTCGATGATGAATTAGCTCTAAATGAAAATAGTTTCTAAATGTGATCTCTGTTAGTAATATTCAGCAAGCAACTATTGTTTACTATATCATTTCATCAGCTATTTGCCATTCACATTCAACATTTTTCTTTGCATTGTGGCCTTCGTCGATACATGTTCATGCTAGTGTTACATATTTTGCAATGTGAGATTAACACCGTTCATTAAGTAGTCTCGGTATGATAGTTGCTCCACCTAGCATCCATTCAACTGGTTACACATTCCGCACACTTGGGCATCATTCCCACTACAGGCATTATTATGCCGTTCTCGCCATCTTCTTCCCTGATTCGTAAGCTAGGGTTACCGTTCCTCCTAGCAGTTCGCAGAATGCATCTATAACACGCTCGTTGAGAGACTCTCAGTTTGAGCGTGTCTTTTTTTATTTTCTTTATGGGTCATGTTTTGCGGTAAAAGACAAACAATACAGACGGACTGTAGCTTTGCAGTTTCAAACATATTGGAAACTTTGTTCTGACTTTCTTCTGAAGCCCATAGATAGTTCAGGTAATGCACTCACGGATATCAGTTATAAATTACTATAGAAACCACTCTCCTGATTTGAAATATCGACATTCTATTTACAATGAAGGTAAAATTTCAGATCTATAAATTCGAGCAAAAATACAATTTACTGGACTTCACGAACACAAAGTATTGAAAACAGATGGAGAAACAAAACCAGTCTAATGACAAACTGCAGCTTGCAGCATTAGACCTAAAGGTCGTCTGTTAGATCGAAACCTGTCACTGTTAGTAAAAGTAGTAGTAATCCAAATGGTGTGTTAATTCATTATTTATGGTCAGTGTTTCATTGATCCACTGATGCTGAAACTGTTCAAAAATAATTCATCTTCCGAGAGGAACCAGGAACAAAGATTTTATGTGAATGTTTTGCATTTTCCGTCACATTCAAACACAAATCACACATGACTGCAGCTTTTCCTTTAAGGGCACATCCATCGAGCATTTTTAACAGCGCTTCCTAGTTGAATGACAAATGTTCTAATATTTTATAAGCTGTTAGAGATTTGCAGAATGTGGATGTTTTGCCACTAGTAGTACATTATTATTGTAGAATATCAAGTAGATGGTATGTAGCAAAGAAATCATAATATGAGGTGGTTGTTAAACAGGAGACAATCGTTGTAAAAACAATCTTGTGGTTCCTACGAAACTCAGAGTTTGCAGTTATTGATCAAATGAGAATTATAAATAATCGAGGGAAATTGAATACACATAGGTCTGTGCGATCGTATGCAAGATGTGTGTTTATTTGTTCATTGCTACTTTGTTTTCCGAGACTTGCATATTTCAATTTTCCGTGGTAATGAGCTAATACTGCAGTCGGTACTCAGCACTGATATTGATGTTTACACTTGCTAAAGATGTTTTAAACGTGTGATACTGCTGTCACGCCGTAAGCACTCCTCTTTTGTAGATACGTTTTTCTACTATAGCATCACAATTGACAACTTTTAAGTATTTTTTGAAAATAATAGATAGGATCTGTAGATGGGGCTCAAAATAATTAATATATTTTTTGTCGTTTGTTGTTGCGCTGCCTGTACACAGCGTAACATTCTCAATTCCGATGAATTACGTAAATGTTGCCGTAATACAGGCATAACGTTGAGGATGTAATCGAAGGTATTTCCAACACATACCATAAGTACAGGAGCATCAGTGTAAGCTACAGAAGTGGATGACCGTGAACCACAACTGTAGACAGAAATTCCGTGGATTTTAGGGGTAAGGAACAGAATATGTATACAGAATGTAGTCTGGGGAAGCGAAATGAGGGAGGAGGAAACTTATCAGAAATATTTTCCGGGAACGATTTAGGCATTGTGGAAATACTTTTAGAAGGCCCCTCAAGAAATAATTAGCAGTGTAAGATGCCAGGGAATCAAAAAAGTATCGACTATATTTTCTGAAAACAAAGAATCAGGAAACAAATTAAGGAATACTAGAATTATCCAGGTGATCACACTAATAGCGACGTTAAGCTAATACTACCGAAAAACCAATTGAAATACAAGGAAGTAAAGAGCAAGTAAAACAAACGTTGTAACTTAGGCAAGATGAAGGTGCCAAACGCTCAGACTACCTGTCCACAGCTACACCTTAATAGTACTGTACAGACTCTAGATTGGAAAGAAAAACGAAAAAAGTTCTTTGCACCAATAAATACAAATTATCTGGGATATGCCGTAGAAGACTCTAAACTACAGTGAGGGATTCCAGTGTAGAATAAAATGAGAGCAACAAGAGGCAGCATCTTAAAATATATTTGAAAAATCTAAAACCTCTCATACTTTGTTTTCTATTTTCTATGATGTTCACTGAAAATGGCATCTGCAGAACAGTGAGCGCTTTTTCTGTGCAATGATTAAGAATATACTTATCTAACCAGTAATCGTTTTTCTGTTTGACTTCGTGAACACTGCAGTTGACTTTGACCTAAGGTGTACCATTAACTACTTATCCGATGAGGGATGTGTGTACGGAGATGGGATTTAAAGTTCCGAGAGTAAGTAATGGCCATCACGATTGTGGTGATATTACGCCTCATACGTTACTTATCGATCTTTTCTACCATAAAAGTACTCAAGCTAATACGATGGACATTTCATGAACTTCTTGCATTAAAGATAAAAGCATAAATTTCTGAATAAAATGCTGAGCAAGTTCCCCGTTTATATTTAGTTGTAATAATTGAAAATGTTCTAGTATTAAACAGGGAAAACATTCCTAATGTTCCACATAAAGTCATTTATATTGTCACGAACTGACTTTCCGCTTCTTAGGTCACCGTCAGGTGAATGTCGCACAGAAACAACTAGTTCTTTATTCTCACGAAGTAATGAGTGCTATCGATATGGGATGTCAAACTGATTCTGTACTTGGAGATTACCAGAAGGCTTTTGACACAGTTCCTCACAAGCGACTTTCTTTGAAATGGCGTGGCTGTAGGTTATCGCCTCAGTTGTGTGACTGGATTCGTAAGTCCCTGTCAGAAAGGTCACAGTCCGTAGCAAATGACGGGAAGTCATAGAGTAAAACAGAAGCAATATCTGGCGCTCCCCAAGGAAGTGTTACAGGCCCTCTGCTGTTCTCTATTTATATAGACGTCACAGGTGATAATATCAGCAGCCCACTTAGATTGTTTGCAGATGCTGCTGTCATTTTCCGTTTTACAAAGTCATCAGATGATCAAGACCAATTACAATACGAATTAGACAAGATGCCTGCATAATGTGGAAAATGGAAATTGACTCTAAGAAATGAAAAGTGTGAAGTCACCCGCAAGAGTAAAATCGAGACCCGCTAAATGTCGGTTACATGATAAATCACACAAATTTAACGGCTGCAAATCCAACCAAATACTTAGGGGTTACAAACACGAATGACTTAAATTGGGAGGATCACAGAGATCACTTCGTGAAGAAAGCAAACCAAAAACTGCGATTTGTTTTCAGAACACTTAGAAACATGTCCACTAAAGAGACGGCTCCCATAGCATCTGTCTGTCCTCTTCTGCAGAAGTGCTGTGTGGTGTATGATTCGCTTCAGATGGGACTGATGGCGGACATCGAAAAAGTTCAAAGGGGGCAGTTTTGTACTTTCGTGGAATACGGGAAAAGTGTAAAATTTTTATCTAATGCAGAAAGAGTTACACATAAATAAAAATGAAAAACGAAGTTTTTTATGTAGATATTGCTACATTTAATACTCGATAATAACTAACCATGAACTAACGACACAGCCCGGCTTCGCACTGGTAGCAGTTATCAACTGGCAGACGACTCGGGTGCCACAGCATGTTACTTTTGCTGGCCACAGCTTATACTTATGAACCAGTTTCACAGAGCAACGTTAGGTACTTTCCTGTAACATACGCGATGTAAGCATCGTGCTGTCGGAGAATTGTCTGCTGCATGAATGTTATGTGTTCCATACTGATTTAGCGTTTGGAGTGACATCTCATGGTAATGATAGTGCCACACCGTCACGTAAGTAAGAAGCTTACAACCAATGTAAATATTGTATGCCAATCATGATGTGTGTCCGTGTTTGTGTGTGATTCAGCATGTATCTGAGGCTGGCTGAGGTGGTAAAAAGAAAAGAAAAATGAAGAAAAAACAAACACGATATTCAGGTTTAGTTCGTGTTCCACCACTCGTCTTGTGAAGATTAATACACGCTGTGAGGCATTGTTGAGACTCATTGCCGCAATTGTTTGTCGTATACTTTATGGAAGGTTACTTCTCCATGTCACACAAAGAACTGTGTCCACAACAAGGTTCGATTCAAGGAATGAAGACAGCTGGAAACTGAATCATGCACTGCGCTGCTGAAAGAATGTGTTGTAGGTAACAGAAGAAAATTTGCTGACCGAATTTTTTGCAAATTGTTTTCCTTGTAGCTTAAAAAATTTAGCATCGCATATTTTGGATTTGTCTGTATTTTCGCTATTTAAGTGTTCTCAAACGATGGCAGGAAAACTATTGTTTAAAATTAATCGATTTTTTACAGTTGCAAATCTCACATCACATCCTGGTGATCAGGTAAAATGTCTTACGACGCTTCAAAGCTCAGTATCTCACTGCCTGTTGTTCGAAGAATCTTCCGTGAATTAAGAGTGTGAACAGCGATTGCTACCCGGAGGGAAGCATAAACTGGCAGTCTGAAATTGTCCACGTATTTCAAAATCCATATCTCCACAACATTGAGAGTTGAATGCCAGGTCTGAAGACAGAGTGCCTTCTTTGCCTTCTTCGAATAGCTTCTGCCCTTTACTGTCGCATTGTATTGGTAATGAAAACTTGAAAATCAACGTCTTCTTATGATAAACTTGAAGTTCGTACCGCCTAACAACAAACATAAAGTTCTATTCTTGAAAAAAGATATTCTTGTCGAAAATAAATTTTCATTTTGTACGAACAATAAAATCCTGGCTACAGTGAGGTTGCGAATCTAGTCCTCCGTGAAGAAAACCGAAACATTAAAACCTTCTCTCTTGAAAAAGCAACTTACCTGTCTTTTTTCTGAAAGTAGAAATTGTGTAGTCTTTAAAGGGCAATACGCTATTTTCAAAATACAATGTGATTGGAAAACGGAAAGAGATCTTCTGGAGGAAAGTAAGTAGTATCATTCTCTCTTTAAGCATTTCCGCCTGGCTGACGCTCCTTGTAACGTCTCTCGTAGTTACGACTGTATCGTATACAACTGGTCTGTCTGTCATATGTGTACTTCGTCTTACGATGTGCGTTATCCGCGATTATCAGGTGTGTAGGGCACATTTACTATGAGTGTTCTGAGCATATTCGCAAAAGTCTTCTTGTCGTTTTGGTCCTCTGCGATCTGTGTATGATCTAAGGTAGTGATATTAGCTTGTCTGTTTTCTGTTGTGTATGTTGCTTTGTGTCCAAACATCCAGATGCCAGAATTGTTTTTTGCTGATGGAAATCGGAGGTTCCCTGCTCGAAGCAGTTCTCGAGTGGATATGTGTTTGCTGATTGTCAAGTCAACGACTGATAGTCTCCGCGTGAGATACAGCCATATTTCCATTGCAATTATATATCTATCTATCTATCTCTCTCTCTCTCTGTCTCTCTCTCTCTCTCTCTCTCTCTCTCTCTCTATATATATATATATATATATATATATCAGGGAGTGTCGACATCTTGTCATTGACGAACAGATACCACAGAGGTCGTATACACCTTGATAAAAGGGGTATATGTGTATTGTGCCATAGTGTGTTCCATTCAGCTTGCGGTTCCTTGATCTCAATGGGACTACATGCAGCTGTAGCCACTATGAGTACATAAATGAAATGTTTTTCGTGCGCCACTGATTCGGGCGCCCTGCGTTGGCGCGGACGTAACTGAAGTCTGAATAATTTAGCGGATACACTGAATTACCAGAACATTACGACCACCGAACCACTATCCATATAATTCTGTCCAGGCAATATCAGCGCCGCCTGGCGAGGAATGAACGGTGCATGTAATACCAGCGAGCGTGCTGTCCGTGTGTAGAATGGGCACACGAGCTTTCTGAGTTTGACCGAGTGCAGACTGTGATGGCCTGGAGGCTCGGCTTGAGCATCTCGAAAATTGGACGACTCGGCGGGTGTTCGAGGAGTGATGTGGTGAGTGTCTGCAACACGTGGCGAAACTAAGGTGAAACTAGCCCAGCCGTCGTGTGGTTGGGTGCCTCCCCCACCACTTATTACATACGTTGGGCGTCGTAGGCTTGGCAGACAGATGAAACAGAAGAGGTGGCGGACTGTGGCGGAACTAACGCCAGATTTTAATGCTGGGCGGAGTACAAGCGTCTCTGAACACCCAGCGCACCGAACACGACTAACCATGGGCCTCCGCGGCCGACAACCGATGCATGTGCATCGGAACTGGACGTTGGCGCAGTGGCAGACCGTTGCGTGGTCTCCGACACCGTCTTCATCATGCCGACTGGAGGGCGTGAACCCGCCGTCTTCCAAGGGAACCTTCAGTGCAGGACGCAGACAAGTTGGCTGCGGCTGCATTCTGGGTTCAGAGGAGCTTGCGCAAGCCACCATGACGGCCAAGGAGCATCGTACACTGGTTGCGGACCGTGACGATCACGTTCCCCGACGGCCGTGGTATTTTTCAGCAAGATAATGTGTCGTGTCACAAGGCCAGGAGTTTCATGGAGTGGTTCGAGGAACACAGTGGTGAGTTCCAGATGATGCACTGGCCCACAGCTTTGCCAGATCTGAAGCTGATGCAACATATCTGCAATGTGGCTGAACGTTGCGTCAGAGCTCATGACTTATGTATGCAGATGTGTTGCCAACTTCCTCCAGCTACCTGCCAAGGCTTCATTGCCACGTCGCTCCGCTGCTGCTTTTCTCGCCAAAGATGGACTTAGAGGCTATTAGGTAGATTTTGTGGCTAATCAGTGAATGTCTTTATGCCAGCGGATGCCAGCAGTGTTGATCGGCGCATCCAGTATTGCGGTTGAAAGGTCACGGTTAAATGCTGGACAAGGCAAGGGCCCTGTTACTGTGATAGAGAAGAATCGCCGCACATTGATGTTACGCACTAGGAAGGCCGAACCTGCCTAGTGCAGGTGGTAAAGTGAGGAACTTGAAGGTGACTTGAAGATGTGTCCACGGAGGACTCACCAGATAAGTATCTTTTGAACGTTGATTGCTACAGTTTGAGGTATCGGTAGAATTTTAGCCAGGTGTTACATCTTGGTAGTTACTGAAATTCGTATTTGTAGTAGGTTCAGGTCTCTGTCATAACGTATTTGCAATGAGGCTCGAATCCTGCAATATAAATCTGATAGGTTCACTGATATGTAAGTGCCTCGAAGACTTCTTATGTGATAAAACCCAATACGTTGTCTAGATCGGACAGTGTTCATCAGATGCAAGGGTGTTGTCAGGAGTGCCCCAGGGAAGTGTCATAGCACAGCTTATGTTCTCTATATACGTAAACAACGTGACAGACAGAGTAGGCAGCAATCAGCGTCTGTTAGATGTTCACTCTGGAATGTGTGGGACAGTGACGTGGCTGAATGGCTGTATGAGGATCGAAGATGACCCAGACAGAATTTATGTTTAGTGTGTGCATGACATCTCGCTCTGGGTGTAGTTGAATGAAAATCAACGCCGATGAGTAGCAGAAACCGTCCAGTGACGTTCGAATACACTAGGAGTTATGTGCTGCTTCACCTCGATCTAATGCCTAACGCTGCAAAGTGATATAAGATGGAACGAGGACAAGGATGGGTAGTAGGGAAGACAAATGTTCGACTTTGGTTTCTGGGAGAATTCTGAGATAGGATAGCTCATTTATAAAGAATACTGCGTTCTTGACTATTGCTCAGTTATTTGAGATCCCCACAACTTCGGCTTGGAGAAAGACGTGGAAACAACTCAGAGGCTTGCTGGTAGATTTGTTACCGGTAGTTTGGATCAACATGATTATTACGGAGCTACTTTGTGATCTAAAGTGGGAATCCCTGGAGAGAAGACCTTATTTCCACCAAATATCACTGAGAAAAGGGAGAGAACCAGCATTTGAGGCTGATTCGAGTACGATTCTACTGAGGCTACTGTATAGGGACTGGACGAAATTATGGAAACCCGTCGAGAAATGCGTGTGTTGTTTCCTTTGACCACTATCGGCGTTTGTGGAATGTCCTCGATACGTTGAAAGTGTCAGACGTGGTCAAAACAATGTTCTGTGTAATTCCGAGTGGATTATGTTGGAACTAAGTCAAGTCGAAAGTGGGCAAGTTATTGGGGCTCATGAGGTGGATGCATCCGTAACCAATGTGTTTGGCATTCAGAGGGCACCGTACCGAAGATTCATACGAAACAGAGGGAGGCAGAGAAACATCTTCCGCTAAGTCACAATGCAGACGAAAGTGCTGAGTGTTCGTGACAAGACAGTCATTTAAGAGGACTGTGACAAAATGTTAGAGGATAACAGCTACAAAAAAGCCTACAAAACTGAATGTCGCACTCGTGAACCCTGTCAACAGAAAACAACACAACGGGAGCTCCATAAGCTTGGAATCGTAGAGCGAGCTGGGATTCCAAAATAACTCATCACTGAAGCAAATATCTGAAACAGAAAAAAGAGGCGGCGAAGCCATGATGATAATGATGTTTGGTTTGGGGGGCACTCAACTGCGGAGTCATCAGCGCCTGTACAAATTGCCAATTTTTACGCAGTCCAATTTTTTTTTTCCTTTTTGCAGTCCAGTCTAGCTACTGTCACGAATGATGATGATAATGATAATGAAATGATGAGGGCAACACAAACACCCATTCCCCAGGCAGAGAAAATCTCCAACTCGGTCGGGAATCGAACCCGGGGCCCCCGGTGATCCACAGGCAGCAACACTAGCCAATAGACCACGGGCTGCGGATGCGGCAAAGTCATGAAACCTGGAGCAATAAAAGAAAGTTATTTGGTATGATGAGTCTTCTTTAACACTATTTCCAACTTCTGGCCTAGTTTATGTCCCAAGCAATTTGCTGGTGTAAATTCAATGCGGTTTGTGGATAAACACTTTCATTTTCCATCAGCTGGGTATGTTACAATTAGTCTTGACAGATTTCGATTATTTCAACCACTATCAACTCAAGGAAAAATTATGCCATCTGTTGGTTTAAAAATCCATATTACTGATATACGAAATTTACTGACGGAAACACCAAAAAGTAATTAATATAGGGTAATGAAAATACGGGAACGCATTTATGTAGGTAACATATTTAAGCAATAACATTACAAGATCACAGGTTAATGTAAGCGCGAGATAAGCCACTGCAAATGTGAAATGCAGATACAATAATACCGATTTAATTGCCAAAATGCTGAATGGCGTTGTGCATGTGTTGTGTTGTACAGGAGTCGGATGTCACGTTGTGGGATCGTCTTCCATGCATGCATGTGGTCAGTCAGTATAGGAACTGTTAATGCAGTTTGGGGGTGACACTGGAGTTTTCGTCCAATGATGTCCCTCATGTGCTCTATTGGAAGCAGAACTGGTGACTTAGCAGGCCAAGGCAACATACGTTCCGGGACAGACCTATTATTCTGCTCCATGTCAGCCCATTTGTTCACTTTTGATTGACAGGCCTTAACGTATTGTTCTGCTTAGTGGTTTATGGCCCCCTAGGGGTTGCTTTCTGACCATTTGGGGATAATCTGTCCTTCTGAGAACCCTCTCTCCCACCTCACCCATTCCTGCTCTTCCTCCCTCTGGGAATCCCCTGTCACTCCCCCTCCCTCTAGCCAATATCAGCACACTTTTGATATCAAATTAATTGTCTAATCAATTAAATTGATCAACTAATTAATTGGCAGGATAAAGACTCAATCTGTGCTGGAGAGGAAGGATCTAATGATACGAAATTTGAAATCAGTGTCAATTACGTAAGAGAGGACATATTGTTTATCTACGGAATTTAATTTGTGGGGGTTGGATCTGTCTTTTATTTGGTGGCGAAAGCTCACATCCACGGACTACATGTTCTGATTGAGTAATTTACACTGCGATCGTTCCAGCTATGAGCTCTATCCTGATCCTATCCCGAACATACCCTGCACCAAGTTAAACGATTTCATGCAGACAAGACAGTGTGTGGAATATTATTTCTTTAAACAATTTATGGGATGTAAGGCCGTGTATGGAATACAGTTTATTTATTTAAAGGATTTGTCGAAAATTGAGAGTAGTGTATGGAATACTGTTTATTTGAACAATTTGCGAGAGGTAAGGCAGTTTGTGAAATATTTAAACAATTGACAGCTTTTTTTCGATCGCATGAGGGATACCATCAACATAAAACATTCACCACACGTATTTACATGGCAGTTAGTTTCTTCTGCGAAAAAAACACTTGCGCTGCAGCTATGGCCTAAGACCGGAAGCGCCATGCGTCCCTTGTAGTAGCCGCCTCACCAGCGGCACCGAGAGGCTTGCATGTGCGTCGAAATGCTGGCGGAGCCTCGCCGCCGGATCCACGTGCTGTTCCCCTGCCACTGTAGCAGCCGCCGGACAGTGCTAACCCCCGCGAACAAAACATCAGGTGGCACCATCTCTTTGATATTCGTACGTGAGGAATTCCTGTCGAAACACATGCTCTCCCTATCTCTTTCCCTCTCCCTCTCTCTCTCTCTCAAGTGGATGCTTCCGTTTCTTGTGACCCTATATATGAAAACACACGCAGACCTCGTTTCGCCCACCTCCTTCCTCCCTTCCATCCCTATCACATGCCACCCTCACCATTCATGTGTAACTGGCATTTGCAGTCGGTACATCCCTTTGTTCTCACACTTCCACTGGCCGAGTGAGGTGGTGCAGTAGTTAACACACTGAACTGCAGTATCACAGAAGTAACCTCCAGCTTTTCGTAGCCCTATTACACGATCTCGTACAAAGGGAGTCAAGTGTTGTCGTCTTTAGGGATTCTTGACTAATATTTATTCACCACATCCAATATCTAACGCTCACAACCGTTACAGCGTGTATTTTAAGCGAACCTGATTTACATCTCACAATGGCGCTGTTAGCGCCACTCTCAAGAGACTGTTGTTCAAATGGCTCTGAGCACTATGGGACTTAACATCTGTGGTCATCAGTCCCCTAGAACTTAGAACTACTTAAACCTAACTAACCTAAAGACATCACACACATCCATGCCCGAGGCAGGATTCGAACCTGCGACCGTAGCAGTCCCGCGGTTCCGGACTGCGCGCCTAGAACCACTAGACCACCGCGGCCGGCTAGAGACTGTTGTGAAATCTGAACAGATACTATGTTTCAAATATACAAACACCCTTTCTTTTATATCGCACAACTCCTTCTTGTTGTGATTTTTTCCGTCGTGTTGAGGAGTGTGTGCCACAGTAGCGAAGATGAACAAGCTCTCATAGCCCACGGTATGCATTTGAGAGCCCATGTTTACTGGACATTTTTCCTTGTTTTGATCCATACTACCACCTCTGAAAGTTGCCTACCCCGCAATCTTAGCAACTACAGTACCACTACATGTACTGTCGCAGATATCAGAATGGTTTTCGCCTGCCGCGCGGGATTAGCCGAGAGGTCTCAGGCGCTGCAGTCATGGACTGTGCGGCTGGTCCCGGCGGAGGTTCGAGTCCTCCTTCGGGCATGGGTGTGTGTGTTTGGCCTAAGGATAATATTGTTTAAGTAGTGTGTAAGCTTAGGGACTGATGACCTTAGCAGTTAAGTCCCATAAGATTTCACACACATTTGAACATTTTTTGTTTTTTTTGTTTTCGCTTGTAACTGTCGACTCGTTCGTTTCTGGTACAGGGACCCTTATCTCAAATTCAGACATTTATCCTATTCCATTATCCCAGAATGTTTGTAACATTGTCACGGAATCACCGTATATACGTAGGCCTACATATATTTACAGGCGCCGCCGCCTAGAACTTTGACGCTCTGTAGCGTCGTTGATTTACCTTCCTGGACATGAGTTCCTGTGTAAAACGTGATCTACTATGTCCTTCTACAACTTCTAGAGCTCGTAACGTGAGTTCTGAAACGCCCTGTACAAGGTGAACGCCAGCTGCAAGAAAGGACTGGGTAACGGGATATGTGTTAATCTATTGGGGAATAGCTACTGCATTGTATTAGAGACCAAAATTTGTAAGGAAAGTAGAGGTAGGAAGATATGTACCAAATAACTAAGTATACTGGTTTTAAGTGTTACTCTGAAATGAATAGATTAACACGTGAGAGGAAGTAATACCATCACCCTTCTAACCAATCATCAGATTGACGACTGAAGAAATGCATCTACAGGGAATCAGCTTCATTTCTGGAGCAAATGTTACCTGAATCAGTAGGTGCTGTCGAATCCCTGAACAAAGGTAACAGCAAAAGTATCTTTATAGCAATACTTCTGTGACAACGCCACTTACTTTCTGTGTTTGGATTGGCTTCGAGGCTTAGTTCGCAGGTACTGTGAAAATAATAGACGCTGGCCTTCACAGATCCGTAACAGGATTTCTACTTCATTATATTTCAAGTGCTTTCATATGCCTGTCTGCCACAACATATTACACGCCACAGGGAAAAGAAAAAACTCCGCCCTGTTAATAATATAGCGAGATGGCTCTAGGCGTATCGCGCCAAATTTTCTTTCCCGAGGCTCAGATCTTAACTGTGACTCGAGAACATTGTTTATCAACGCGTTACAACTCTTTTCGTATCTGATCCATAATTTTCTCTTGTTTTTCAGCCACAGCGGAAGAGGCACCCCGGAAGGAGAAGCTTACTGTAGGAAAGGAAGCAGATTCTCGGCCTGATAAGTGTAAAGGCTGGTTTCGCGTGACTGTGCTACGGACCACTCCCCGCGGAAAGGAGGCAACCCTCTTTAGCGCAGCTCTCCTTGATGTACGACATAATTTCTCTTCTGTCCCTCCCCTCTCTGCCGCTCCCAGCCAACCTCTATTTATCCCCTGCCCTAAAGGGCTCAGCGTGACCTGAATCTCGCTGGCACGCCACCCACCGAAGTATGCAGTTCTTCAGTGCTGGATACGTTAGAGGGATTCAAAGTGGGAGTGAAGCTTGTATAAATGCTAGTTTTATTACCAGTTAGACTGATTAAAATCCGAGATCCTGCTTATGCAAAGCAAATAGGTAGATGTGAGCAACTTTCGAAGCCGCTAACATAGGCCTACTTTTTAGTTTTAATTAAGTCAGGTTACGTTATGTATTCCTGTTCTGGAGTAATGAATCAAAAGTACTGTCGGGCCATCCTGATGTACATTCGCTTTGAAACTTCCCCTTTGAATGTGAAGAATGACTGTGCTGGTTAACTTCTGCGTTATTTGATACTGAAACAGCTGAGTAAAATTGAACGTACACAGTTTTCTCTTTACTTATTCTGATCATTTCTAAACTGACGCACAATATCTTAGCGCAACGCCATCTGACTTTTAATAATCCCTACAAAAGAGTAGCCCTGACTAACAATAACCTATCCATCATGAATCACTTACCTCACCAAAATCTTCGTTACTCGAACTACTAGAATACAGCGAGCGCCAATACTGCCAGCTAAATAAAGGATTCTAACTACTGAAGGTACTAACTACTGATAGGCATATAGTTAGCAAATGAAAGATTTTGATAGAGAACAAACAATGTATAGCGTTCAAAAGTCATCATATATATCAATTCTTGACAACCATCTTTACAAATTTCCTTTTTCTGGCGGACACCCGTCCAGATCGTCCGTTTATAGTAACCTCTCAAAATTCTGGCATCTCTCTCTCCACATCCACCACTGCTGGCCGCTCACCTCCAACTGCCCAATGCTACGCGCTGTTCACATCCAACTGCCCAACACTACACTAACGAATAATCCAACAATGAGTCCAACCAGCCACAGACTGCACACAGCTCAGTCAGCTTGTAGAAAGCGATATAACATGAAAAACAGCCAATAAACCTATTAATAAATGAATAATTATGAGTTAACTTAGAGGGGAAAAAAACATTTCGGTAAACTTCTACAATCTGTGTCATTCAGCCGTTCCTGTATTTTCTATAATGGCATTTTTGTGCTTAATACAATACTGCTAAGGTCTACTGCAGACAAAATGATACTTTATCTGCGCTGTTAAAAAAAAATTGCTTTTTACATTATGTACTGAACAATATTCATTATAATTTTCGTCTGTCTACACTTGAACGTTAAGTATCCAAGTTGTACCTGCGGCTACTAGATGGCACTCTCGATGCAATGTCATGTTCACCTGCCGCGCTTGTTAACGCGGGCGCCTTAGTCAAAAATGGCTCTGAGCGCTATGGGACTCAACTGCTGTGGTCATCAGTCCCCTAGAACTTAGAACTACTTAAACCTAACTAACCTAAGGACATCACACACATCCATGCCCGAGGCAGGATTCGAACCTGCGACCATAGCAGTCGCACGGTTCCGGACTGCGCGCCTAGAACCGCGAGACCACCGCGGCCGGCGCGCCTTAGTCCCTTGCAACCTCTATCTGTACAGGTACGAGCAGCCCATAGCAGCTCGCTTTCATGCATTCCTTTTTATATATTTTGTTACTAAAGCCCTTCTGGGCTGTTAATTATTTTATATGTGAAATGTAAGTACTGCCTTTGTTTTTTATTAGCCAGTAATTGCACTTTTTCAATAAAAATGTCTTTTCCTATAAATTTGGAACTACGATGGGCCATTTTAATTGTTTTAATTCTAATGAAAATACTCTTAGAAGTGTTGAGATCTGGTCTATAAGACTAAAAATAATTGTGACCGAGAGACCATTTGTTTCAATTCTACTGAAATATAATGTACACCAGTTGTAAATAAATATTATTGAACAAGTGAAAACAAAAATAGTAATCAGTAGACGATTTGAATAACAATGCACCACCCCATCAGAGCTAAGTCCGAAACACATATCTTATCGAATCTGCGAGAAAATTACGTGAATTATCTGAAAGATCAAAGAAAGCTGTTTCTATTCAAAATGAATATCAAAACTACGTGTAATTTGTACAAATACTTTTCCCGAATAAAGATGTATTATAAAGTCCAATAACTGCGATAACACTACGAGTGTGAAAGCAGGACAGAGCATCCCGCGGGGAGCGCGGAAAATGCGCCGTATAGCGGGCACAGCCGGGCCGGACTGGCGCTCGTTCACAGCGCACCTTGCAACATCCACGGCACTGGCGTGAAGGGGTTAAAAGGGTGGCGTATTTAGTTTGGGCTTATGGCTCTGAGCACCATGGGACTTAACAGCTCATCAGTCCCCTAGAACTTAGAACTACTTAAACCTAACTAACCTAAGGACATCACACAACACCCAGTCAATTTAGTTTGGGCTTTCCGTTTGCTCTGCAGCCCTGGGGATGGCAATTACATAGTGTCTCCTGGTTTTGCCTTGTCCTAGTGACTTCAGACTTTAGCTTCCAGAGGCTCTTTTCTGCTGGTTCGTTACCTGAGTACTTATTGTTGCCTATTCCTCCTAACGACACTCTGCTTTGTCATTAGTATGACTGTGCCTTTAGGCTGCCATGATATTATTATGTTTCGCTTGCAGACTTGGGCACTCGGGATCACACTGTGATGCAATAGCTTCTATGTGTGCTGCAGCTTGCTCAGTATTTCCCCCTAGCTGGTAGTTCGGCTTCTCGGAACTGCCAAAGCAGATACGGGACGAATTTTTAGTGTCCGCCGAGACATCTGCCCCTTCCTTCAGAAAATTCGTATCGAAATTTCCAATTTGGTGTACCCATAATAGCCGGCCGCTGTGTCGAGTGTTTTTTTTTTTTCCATCAGTCTACTGACTGGTTTGATGCGGCCCGCCACGAATTCCTTTCCTGTGCTAACCTCTTCATCTCAGAGTAGCACTTGCAACCTACGTCCTTAATTATTTGCTTGACGTATTCCAATCTCTGTCTTCCTCTACAGTTTTTGCCCTCTACAGCACCCTCTAGTACCATGGAGGTCATTCCCTCATGTCTTAGCAGATGTCCTATCATCCTGTCCCTTCTCCTTATCAGTGTTTTCCACATATTCCTTTCCTCTCCGATTCTGCGTAGAACCTCCTCATTCCTTACCTTATCAGTCCACCTAATTTTCAACATTCGTCTATAGCACCACTTCTCAAATGCTTCGATTCTCTTCTGTTCCGGTTTTCCCACAGTCCATGTTTCACTACCATACAATGCTGTACTCCAGACGTACATCCTCAGAAATTCCTTCTTCAAATTAAGGTCGGTATTTGATATTAATAGACTTCTCTTGGCCAGAAATGCCTTTTTTGTCATAGCGAGTCTGCTTTTGATGTCCTCCTTGCTCCGTCCGTCATTGGTTATTTTACTGCCTAGGTAGCAGAATTCCTTAACTTCATTGACTTCCTGATCATAAATCCTGATGTTAAGTTTCTCGCTGTTCTCATTTCTACTACTTATCATTACCTTCGTCTTTCTCCGATTTACTCTCAAACCATACTGTGTACTCATTAGACTGTTCATTCCGTTCAGCAGATCATTTAATTCTTCTTCACTTTCACTCAGGATAGCAATGTCATCAGCGAATCGTATCATTGATATCCTTTCACCTTGTATTTTAATTCCACTCCTGAACCTTTCTTTTATTTCCATCATTGCTTCCTCGATGTACAGATTGAAGAGTAGGGGCGAAAGGCTACAGCCTTGTCTTACACCCTTCTTAATACGAGCACCTCGTTATTGATCGTCCACTCTTATTATTCCCTCTTGGTTGTTGTACATATTGTATATGACCTGTCTCTCCCTGTAGCCTACCCCTACTTTTTTCAGAATCTCGAACAGCTTGCACCATTTTATATTGTCGAACGCTTTTTCCAGGTCGACAAATCCTATGAAAGTGTCTTGATTTTCCTTTACCCTTGCTTCCATTATTGCCTCTCTCGTCCCTTTACTTTTCCTAAAGGCGCTTCATTCCGGAACCGCAATGCAGCTACGGTCGCAGGTTCGAATCCTACCTTGGGCATCGATGTGTGTGACGTCCTTAGGTTAGTTAGGTTTAAGTAGTTCTTACTCTAGGGGACTGATGACCTCAGATGTTACGTCCCATAGTGCTTAGAGCCATTTGAACCATTTTTACCCATAATAACCTCATTCTGTATTTTTTATGCACCAATAGTTACACATTATACAACTGCAGCTATTCTTCCATTACCATACAGCAACTTCACATGATTTTCAACGGATGATATATTAATGCGGTGAAGTAGGTCTTTTCGGAAGTCTTTTTTTACACACTTATACAATTATTCGTTTACTTTTAGGTTCATCTATTAGTACACACGTAATTCTGTTACCGGGCCTGAGGTTTATTTATAAACCAGTCGACGGGTATTTGCTTCACAGGTGTATTAACAGTCATTTAAAACAAGTAGAATACAAAAACGCAGTCAGAATCACGACAATGCTGGTAAATGTCACGGTTATAATCGTGATGCTATGACGTTGTCTGTCGTGCTGGAACATTTGCTCGGTTGTAATTCTCCCTTTTTGCATTGCTTCTAGTTTGTCCAGAGAGCGTAGAATGTCTGGGTTCAGGGCATTACTTAGGGAGGACAAGTTTGTGGTTGACAGCACCTCTAGAGGCTTCTTGGGCCAGTACGGCACAGGTTGTTCCCACTTACGTGTGGTCTTACTCAGTGATCGTAGCTAGTGGACGAAATGTTGGGTCTGCTAAGTCACAAGTGGTAATGTTCATTATTATTCTACTATCGCCTAATTCAACTTTGTTGATACATATTGTCTCCTGAGTTCGTATCAGTTTACTATGGCTACTTCTGGTCAGAAAACTGAGTAGACCTAGTGTTTACCCACTCTCTGGAAATGTGGACAGGATTTACCACTTCACCTTGACATTCCTCTGGGATCTCTTTAGTCCCTCCAACGACTCCAAACCAGAGGCATTTCTTTGTTCTGAAATTATTTATACATCTTTGGTCCATACTTGTACCCATTCCCCCTCCCCATTACCAACTACTAGCTAGAGCTGTATGGTAGAGCATTGGTACACCGCATTGACGCCTGCAACCGGGAATCGAATTTACAATCTGAACTCATTTCAGTGATGGACACATAATATAGTAGTGCCAAATATACTTCTGTTGGTACCATTATGTACCATAAT
This sequence comes from Schistocerca americana, assembly GCF_021461395.2. Lineage (NCBI taxonomy): Eukaryota > Metazoa > Arthropoda > Insecta > Orthoptera > Acrididae > Schistocerca > Schistocerca americana. The sequence goes on from NC_060123.1 coordinate 232,725,423, forward strand.
TATGCTGTATATTCTGTTTGCGCTTTGCATAGGGCAGTTAGGAATTGCTACAGTGGCAATAGTGTAGAACTCAAATGCCCATGGATGGCATGATGCGCTACTTCTTGTGGCGTAGTTACTCCCAATCATCTGTTAGGGACCGTAGCAGCCTCGCTGTGGTCACTCTCCTATCCAATGCTTTCAATTGATTTGGCACAGTCTGTATGTCAATGTTAAAGGTGTGCACCGTATCTCGTGTATTCTGCACTAATTCAGCAGTTACTTCTCCCTCTAACCTGGTATTGTTTAGCTCATACTGTTTTAGGTTCGAAAACTGAGTAGAATGTCATTTCAGTGTAGATCCAGTAGCTAATATTGGCCCCATCGTCTCATACAAATTCCGGATGTCTTCGCTGTCGGCTATGTCAAATACTGTTTTTAGTGATTTTCCACCAGCGTCTAACGCTCTTCTTACACACGAAGGTTCGTGGTACCACGCCTATTACCTGCGTAACTTTTTCCCGTAGTTTTTCAGATGAGAATTGTAAATCACGGTATTCCCCTCGTACTTCGATTAAAACTCCCTCATTCTGTGCTTCTTGACGCAACTCCCCAAACACATCTTGCAATCTACGCATTCATTCCTAACCTCCCATGAATTGAAAATAAGTCGAAATATTCAACAATGGTATGTCAGTAGGACTCTCGGTTGTCTGAAGAACAGTGCTCCAGACTCGAGAGACTGTGTTTGTAACACAGTTGTTACTTTACCCCTGGCGAGGTACAGTATCGCCATGACCACGACGCCCTTCCATGGCTCACATTCCGTTATGCGATCTTAAAGAAAAGAACTCTCATCACTGTCTGACACTTGCTCCAGAAAGCGAGATGACCAGACGTAAACAATACCAGGTCGATTCCTCGATGATAAAAAATATAAAAAAACACTGTAAAACATTCTATAAATAGAACAAAATGAAACTGGACAACTTCATAATAATCTACACACGAACAAACGACGTGCAATTGAGGCAAACAATCTCAAATAGTATCTATCGATGTGGGGCACAAGACATTTTAGACGTACTCTGGTCACCAGTCATCTGTTTCTTCTTTGTTCCATGAGGCTTTGCATTCTGTAGCGCAGATGCTGCAGATATCTATGTCAGTGCATTGACAGCTCCCTTATTAGACTTACTACATCCCGTGTGAATAATCGAAGTCTTCGTTGGCATCTGTATTTTAACACTGATAGGTGACTTTGCAAACTTACGGTATTGTTGGTCGCAGTAGAATTTCCCGATGCTGAAAGCAATACCTTTTATTTAATTATTTAACTTTAATTATATTCATCGTGCAAATATGTGTTTACTGTATTGGCCATTGGCTACCTGTTATTGATTGCTATGGTTAATGACAACAGGGTATACCTCATTATTAACGGCAAAATAAATGAAATAATGTAAATGGTTTAGCTTTTATTAGTCCTGTCAAGTTAACTATTGCATAAAATATAATTAGCCCTGATCCTGACAACCAGCACAATCAGGCATAGAGGGATGGTAAAGGTTTGCAGTTTTCCCATTCTGTTTGCTCGTAGGTTTAGATTGTATTCAAAGTTGATCTTATTTACTTTTCAGTTAAATGATTTGAATGAAACAGCATCCACTGCTAGGAATTTACCTTGATAAGGAATTTGGGGGATTAATTCTGTGACAAGAACAGTGCGAAGGTAATTTGACAGACAGGTCGTGTTTATATCCCAAAGACAAGCATCATAGTCTCAACAACTCTTGTGCTCAACTCACACAAAGAAATCTCAGTTACTTTTCTTTAAGAAAATCTCACAATTTCAGTTACTGTAATTACTCCCAGTCGGAATGCTCTTGGTCTCCTGTAATTGAGCTAAGTGCGTCACACTGTTAGGCAGTGAGGGGATGTATGCAATGGAATAAATCTCACCACACAACACACACGATTCAATGACACGTAAGACACTCAGTATCTCGCTATGTTAAAATAAACACCCTAACACAAAGACAGGGCTTAGAAAATTAAACCAGTGATGCACTGATTATCTGATCGAAAAATAACGTAGCTCATAAACAGTCAGAGAGGGCTACACTGGCTCTCTTTAACACAAATAATTAAAAATTTACCTAGCTGACCTTGTTAAGTAGAACATGTAACTCTCCTTCTTCATTCTGACAACTGTAATTAAATTTAAATTTATAATGGGATCGAGCATTCAGATTTAAACATTTCAAAGGCACAAAAAAGCCCGGAACTGACACAAATAGCACCGAAGGGTAACTCTAATAGAAACCTGTTAAGTACGAAATTTAGTCATATTTAACCAACCTTAGTTCCACCACCAGTCCTTGGGCAACGAAGACTGCAGCGCCAACTCATAATAACTAAGCTGTTTAGTGATCTAAAACGGCAGGTTGTTCCTCTGCACAACGCACACATTTGCATGGCCACAAGCGGCAGACCGTGTGGCATTGCTGCTCATTACACTGGAACTACAAAAATCGACGTCTTTTATACGCAGAGTTACTCTCAATGGAAAGGGACCTTCCTTAGTAGTGATTAAGAATTGAATGAGACAACAGAATTATATTTATTGGGGTACAAGTACTGGCAACCTACACCCATGCTCATAAATTAAGGATATTTGCAGAATGTGGTGCCACACAACGTGGGACTTCACAAAACTGGCGGAAATAGAATAGGCACATAGGGAACACACACTAAACAGATCTGTAAGTCCACGGTATTGGTGATAAGTTGAGAAAACCGTCCCGAAACATGTGCTATAAAACGCCACTGTTTCCTGCACATATATCCCAACATCAATATGGGATATGATCACCCTGCACACGTACACAGGCCGCACAACGGGTTGGCATACTCTGAATCAGGTCGTCGAGCATCTGCTGGGGTATAGCCTCCCACTCTTGCACCAGTGCCTGTTGGAGCTCATGAAGTGTCGTAGAGGTTTGAAGACGTGCAGCGATACGTCGACCGACAGCATCCCAGACGTGCTCGATGGGGTTTAGGTCTGGAGAAAAGGCAGGCCACTCCATTCGCCTGATATCTTCTTCAAGGTACTCCTCCACGATGGCAGCTCGGTGGGGCCGTGCGTTATCATCCATCAAGAGGAAGGTGGGTCCCACTGCACCCCTGAAAAGGCGGATATACTGGTGCAAAATGACGTCCCGATACACCTGACCTGTTACTGATCTTCTGTCAAAGACATGCAGGCGTGTACGTGCACCAATCATAATCCCACCCCACACCATCAAACCACAACCTCCATTCAGGTCCCTTTCAAGGACATTAAGGGGTTGGTATCCGGTTCCTGGTTCACGCCAGCTGAAAACCCGGCAAGAATCACTGTTCAGATTATACCTGGACTCGTCCGTGAGCATAACCTAGGACCACTGTTCCAATGACCATGTATTTGTTCTTAACACCAGGCTTGACGGGTTCTCCTGTGACCAGGGATCAGTGGAATGCACCTTGCACGTCTCCGGGCGAATAAACCATGTCTGTTCTGTCGTCTGTGGACTGTGTGTCTGGAGACAACTGTTCCAGTGGCTGCAGTAAGATCCTGATCAAGGCTACCTGCAGTACTCCGTGGCAGTCTGTGAGCACTGATGGTGAGATATTGGTCTTCTTGTGGTGTTGCTCACTGTGGACGTCCCGTACTGTAGCACCTGGACACCTTTCCTGTCTGCTAGAATCGTTGCCATAATCTTGAGATCATGCTTTGTGGCACACGGAGAGCCCGTGCTACGACCTGCTGTGTTTGACCACCCTCCAGTCGCCCTAGTATTCTGCCCCTCACAACGTCATCAATATGTGTTCTTTGAGCCATGTTCAAGACACAGTCACCATTAGCACGTCGGTAAACGTCTGGACACTTACTCGCCGCACCGTACTCTGACATGCACGAACGTATGCAACTCCGTATGTGTCCTCGCCTCATTGCTGCTGTTGTCTTCTTTCTTCTTCCTCTCGACGTCTTCTTGATAGTAGATAGTTACACTTCACTTGCGAAATGTTCGTAGTACTTATACGCTATTTAAGCTTCCACGACACAGACAGTTTTAATTCGACGTTGATATCCACAAACCACAGATCTCAGTCATTTTCTCACAGTTCACTTTCTGCTTCTCTTCCTGACGCACCTGACTTCAGACTGCATTTCCTACCTCCTAAACAGACCTTTTTTTCTACAAAATAGTTCTCTCTGACGCATGGTATGCGTCGTATATCACTCGCCTTAGCCGTAACATTGGTTATCCCACATAAGGGATACCATGCAGAACTTCCGCTCACGGTATGAACCAACAGTAGAAGTTTCTCAGTTTAGCCGAGATTCCGTAGAAAGTGGTAGCTGGTGTATATTATAACGGGTCATACCTTCTTACGCGACTGCGCTAGTAAAGCTAGACCTTTCCTGGATTATCTTAATAAATCAGCCCTTAGGATTTCTTTGTAACTTTTTTGTGTGAATCTTTCACATGCGTTGTCCCTCGAAGCTTTTCTTTTAGAGCAGTGAATTCATCAGAAGTCGCAGGCAGGCTATCAGTGATTATAAGTGGACGTAAAAATAGCTAATTTAATTGGAATTAGTCCTGGGGTGCCATTAAGACGTGTTTAATAGGAAACACCGTCGTTCAAAAATGGTTCAAATGGCTCTGAGCACTATGGGACTTAACATCTATGGTCATCAGTCCCCTAGAACTTAGAATTACTTAAACCTAACTAACCTAAGGACATCACACAACACCCAGTCATCACGAGGCAGAGAAAATCCCTGACCCCGCCGGGAATCGAACCCGGGAACCCGGGCGCGGGAAGCGAGAACGCTACCGCACGACCACGAGCTGCGGGCAGGAAACACCGTGAAACAGTTACAATTAAATTGTCGGAATTAATTAATTTCAAAACGTTAATAAAATTCGACAGCATGGTAAAACCGACTATCAGAGGACAAACTTTCAGTACATCCTGTCACCGACTGGCTAAGGCTGTCCACCCCACCAAACGGCGCCCTGCCATCCGCTGCAACACTCCGACTGCAGGCGCGCAGGCGCCCGGGTCCCTAACCACCACCCATATTGGGGCCCAGATGGACCCCTGACAACCACCTATCCCGGGGCCCTGATGGACCACAAACCGGCCTCCCACCGTCATGCAGAGCATGCAGCCGACAAGGGGCAAGAGTTGACCAGAGCCCCGCATCCACCCCCTACCCCGCAGCGGGATACCCAACCCACATACCAAGCCCTGCATCTATCGAACAGTCGTCTTGCCTGCCCCCACGCATGGCCCCCCAGCATGGGTCACGATTAGTGTCACCAGGATGCGGACGCTGCAGCGCCTGCACAGCAAGGCTCTCAGGTGGTGCCTGCACGTCCCGCCACTCACGAGAATTGTCACTCTCCACGAGGAAGTGAATATCGTCTCCCTCAAGACGACCATACGCAACAACGCGCGGCGGCTCTGTGAGAAAGTGGTTGCCAAGCAGGACACTGTCCATGGATTACGCCACGTTGGGACCTCACTTCCACGCCGCTGGCATCGACATCCGGTTCCCTAACCATCCTAGAGGAATCGGATTCCGACCATGGCTAAATATAGGCCTGATATGCTCACCACCGGTGCATCCCTTGGCGGGACTAGCCCACCATTCTACGTCCAGCACTTTCCCACCCTAGCTGCCCATGTTGGGATAAATTTTTCTGCCTCAATGATGTAGTACTGTCACCGTCGGAGAGTGGCATGGGACTCCAAGTCCCACCGCCACACCTCCAAAGTGTATTGCAGTGACGCAGAGTCACTGCCCTGTGGATAAATTTATTGCCTCACCAACACAGTTAGACCGCAAAAGATCGGTGATGCTGTATTGTAACATATTACAAAATACATGGTTGATGTACATTAACGAATCAGATTACTCTACTAGTGAACGTCGTCATTACTGCAATAGAGTTTAGGTAACTCTACACTAATGCCTATGTTTGTCAACCAATAAGTAAGTAACACTAAATGAAATTCTGATTTCCGTGACTGAACTGTTTTGGATCCATAAAGTATCGATTAACCAAGCCAAATTCACTCGGGTACCTCTCCCCACTCTTCATGATTCATCAGCCGTCACCATGCCGATGCGGTTGCCGTCGTAGGTAAGTATCGCCTCGCTCGGTGTGGACGCATTATGTAGCTGTTTTAAGGCATCGAATTACTTATGCTACCTGCAGAGTCCAAATAAAATATAAACTTAAGAAAATAAAACATCATCGAAAACAGGAGGAACTTCCCAACCTGAGGACCACGGGAATCCTCCCCACAACTTAGGTTAAGCTAGTGCACAGAACACTAATTTTTATCTGTGACTGCGATGACCACTGTCTATGAAATAATATGTGTGTTCTTGCGTTACTTTTGTAGTAACCAAGGCTACATACACTGAAGAGCCAGACACACTGGTACACCTGCGTAATATCGTGTACGGCCCTGAAAGCACGCAGAAGTGCCGCAACACGATGTGGCAGGGACTTGACTAATATCTAAAGTAGTGCTAGAGGGAACTGATACAATGAATCCTGAATGGCTGTCCATGCATCCGTAAGAATGCGATGGGTCGAGGTGTCTTCTGAACAGCATGTTGCAAGGCATCCCACATATGCTCAATAACATTTATGGATGGGGAGTCTGGTGGCCAGTGGAAGTGTTTAAACTAAGACGAGTGTTCCTGGAGCCACTCTGTAGCAATTCGGGACGTGTGAGTTGTCGAATTGTCCTGCTGTAACTGCCAAAGTGCGCCGGAATGCACGATGGACATGAAGAGATGCAGGTGATCAGACAGAATGCTTACGTACGTGTCACCTGTCAGAGTCGTAGCTACACGTATCAGGGGTCAAATATCGCTCCAACAGCCTCCACCAGCTTGAACAGTCCCCTGCTGGCATACGGGGTCCAAGGGTTCAGGAGGTTGTCTCCATACCTGCACACGTCCATTCGCTGCATAAAATTTGTAACGAGACTCGTCTGACCAAGCAACATGTTTCCAGTCGTTAACAGTCAAGGTGTTGTTGGGCCCAGAGGGTGAAGTGGGAAGAAGGGGGGGGGGGGGGGTGTAACGCTTTGTGCCGTGCAGTCATGAAGGGTACACGCCTGAGCCTTCGACTCCGAACGACCATATCGATGATGTTTCGTTGAATGTTTCCCTACCTCATACTTGTTGGTGGCCCGGCAGTGAAATCTGCTGCAATTTGAGGAAGGGTTGCAGATCAGTCACGTCGAACGATTCTCTTCAGTCGTCGTTGCCCCTGTTCTTGCGATATTCTTTTCCGGCCGCAGCGATGTCGGAGATTTGTTGTTGTACCGGTTTGCTGATATTCATAGTACACTCGTGAAATGGTCGTACGGGAATATCCGCACTTCATCGCTACTTCGGAGATACTGTGTCCCATCGCTGGTCTGCCGACTATAACACCACGTTCAAACTCACTTAAATCTTGATAACCTGCCATTGTAGCAGCAGTAACCGATCTAACAACTGCGCCAGACACTTGTTGCCTTATATAGGCATTCCCGACCACAGTGCCGTGTTCTGCCCTTTCACATATGTCTGTATTGGAATACGCATGTCTTTACCAGCTGCTTTGTCGCTTCAGTGTGTGTGATGTTCATTTAAGCAAGCAACAGCAAGAGTGTCGAGCTGCTTTATGCGAGAAGGGGAAATCAAACCTAATTGTAACGTAATACGATCATCACGCGAAATTGACCCAGGAACTCTTTTAACACGAGATAATAGGTTTATGAATACGTTTCTAGTAGCCAAGAATTCTCATCTAAAATTCCTCCTGCAACATTTTCTTGTATACCTCAACCGTTTTCTGACCGTGATACGCGTACATAATGCAAAAGCGAGATGTACCTGCAATAACGCCGTTACTACTTCCAATAACTTAATAATGTAACTAGTACGTTTTGTATTTTCTTCAGAAATCACTTGAAAATGGATTTATGGGTTCGGAGCCGTTATGTTACATTGAGGGATGTGCACAAGAGAAGGAAGCTTACGTGCTGTGTTCACATCGTCGGCTGCAGTTATTCCGAAATAATGAAAATTAAAATTCCCAGCTTCTGTGATTTGAAAGAGGTTCGAAATCCGAATGAAATAATTCAGGGACGGAAGGGAGAATTTTTCTAGCATTTTTCGAGAATGACGTCAACAAGCCATACTCGGTTTACGAACGGAGGTCTCTCTTTGTTTTGCCTGATCGGATTTTCCTGGCGGTCGGAGTGCTTGTGTGGGAGGTACATGGCCTGCGAGATACAGTCGACCGTACTCTCGCGTGAACACAAACGCTCTGGCGAATCACTATACGGCCTTACTCAATATGACGCGGTACCGACGCACCATCCGCGGCGTGCTGCTGAAAGAAAAAAAGCGATTAATTGCATTGGTCAGCAGGCCAGGCACCGATCTGCGTTGCCGTCGAGGGCACTGTCAACAGAGCTCTTCCGCGCGGCGGATCAAAGCGTTCAGCTGGGACAACGGACCGCCCCCGCGCGCTCCCAACGTGCAGCAGTGCTGCTGGTCTCAGTTTGTGGTAGCAGTCACCGTGGTCCTTTTCTTCACTACACGTAGGCAGTTCTGCCTCTCCTCGACTGTAACAATTTCCTGTACATGAGCATTAAGAAAAGAGCTTTACGTAATAATACGGCCAGTGGAATGAGGAGTAACGAGATACTGCTAACCTCCGATTTCGACAAGCTACTGATAAAGGACAGGGAGCGAAACGATATTTACAACTGCTGGGGAAACTTGTTAGGAGCTATAAGATTCAAAGGACATGTATAGGAAGCAGTGGTTGAGATGTGAGTGAGACATCGTTACACCATATCCCTGATGCTATTCAATCCTTAGATTGAGAAAACGGGTAAAGGAAACCAAGGAATATTTTGGAAATGGAAGTAAAGTTATAAGAGAAGAAGTAAAAACTCTGAAAACAAATAGCACCACTAAGACTGTTTGCAGCAACCAAGACTGGTTTCAAGTAATTATGAAGCCAGCAACGATAGGACTAGCTGTCATGGTGGTAGAAACTAAAATTGAAATTGGTAGTGTAAGTATTTTCCAAGTAGTTACTAAAGTTTGAGGCTCTGCTCCATCATGTTTAACAAGCCAGAAAAAAGACATTTGTCTATTATACTGTAATTCCGTCAGAGACGCAAATGTCTTGGATGAACAGTTATACGGAATGAATATCTTCAAAAGCGACGAATATCAGCTACAGGAGAACTATGGTAATTAAATGTTATAGAATTATATCATGGGCAGCTTAGAGAATCAGATTAGGAAATGAGACTAAAAATACGATTAACTATTCGTGCTTTTTTCCGTCATTTCACTGTTAATTGCTCATTTATTTTACAGAATCGTGATTTCGGCATTATAGCCATTCTCAAGTACATGTTGAAAAGTTAAAATATGTCTGAATGATCTGCCTGTGACACGTCATCGGAAACGTGTTCCTGGTCTTATCAACCAGTTGTCACACTACAGGATATGAGTTCATATCGAAGATATATAATATGGCTAACATTATACAGAGCAAAAACCATTAGCAGACACTGTGCGCAATGTTAGCCATATTATGTTTCTTCGATATGCACTCATATCCTGTAAAATCACAACTGATCAATAAGATCAGAAATATGTTTCTTCGATGATGACATGTCACAGACAGGTCAGACATATTTTAATATTTCAATATGCATCTGATAATGGTTATAACGGTGAAATCATGACCGTGTAAAATAAATGAACAATTAACAATCAAATGGCAGAAATTTCTTTAAAAATTCTATATTTCTGTGGTCCCCCACGAAGGAAAGATCATTTGCTATTCGGTTTGCAAGTAAGTGATGATGGCCGAAGTACAGACGACGTAAAAGGAAGACTAGTTGTAGTAAGAAAAGCATTAACATCGAATATAAATTTAAGTTTTAGCAAGTCTTGTCTCAAGGTACTCTTGATTGTATCACGCACAGAAGTGAAATAATTATAATAAGCAGTGCAGACAAAACAAGCTTTTGAAATGCGGTACTGCAGGTCATAAATAATGAGGAGGTTCTGACCCGAATTGAGGGAGAAAGACTTTTATGGCACGAATTGACTAAAATAAGGGATGAGTTTATAGGACACCTCGTGATGTACCAAGGAACAAGGAATAGACAGTTTCGTAATGGAGGGAAATGAGTGGGGTAAAAATTGCAGGTGGAGACCAAAGGATGAATACATGAAGTAGGCAGAAATGGCTTTTGGGTGCAGTAGATATCCTGGGGTGAAGAGGCTTGTACAGGATTCAACAGCGTGGAGTGCTGCATCAAATCAGTCCTCGGACTGAAGGGCTCAGTCCAGTTATCGGACTAAAGGTCACAACAGAAACTACGGCATTTAATGTGGTGGCCCTCTACGGTGAGTCCAATGTAGGGTACTATTATTCCCTTTTCGAAAAAAATTGATGTCAACGTTCCAGTGTCCATTGACACTGTAGGCTATCTAGACTGCAGCCCAGACGACCGTAGCACAAACGCTTAAAATTAAAAATGTAATAATATTTCTGTATCTGCATTTTAAGGCGGTGTTTAAGCCTCCTTATAATCATAAAAGACTTAATGTCTTGAATGAGCTTATCCAGCCTTTTTTTCAGCGAACAGCACATAGAAACTAAGACAACATTCACCTCTTGCCTACTCCCATCAATTTCTCAGTGGCATCACGTGGCATGCGTTATACTTCAGTGGGCAAAATCGTTCAGTCTTGTGAAACAACGTTAAATGAACTTCGGCACTTTGAAATGCGTTAGTCTTTATGGAAAGCCACTTTCTTCCAAACCTCATTTCATTCAAAACAGGACACATAAAGCGTTTAAAGTTCATTTCTTCAATATTGAGGCTGCTCTAAGGATGTACACATTTCTTATAATTAAAAACAGTAATGGAAACGGGTCATTGACAAAACTGGAATTAATCACAAACTGACTTCGAACTTGCACATTAAGAGACAGGATCAGATGTTTCGTTACGTCCAGTGATATGACATGACAAGTAAGTTATAGAGATATTGCAAATAATTTCATTAATATGAAGTGTATGCACAATGCACAAACAAATTAGGTTACAAATTTATTTAAAATTTGCGCATTAAAGGTAATTATCTGGATAGCTGTTGCATTCAAATCTGAGTGACAGTTGGTAGATTGATACATTCCTTTTATGTTCCTGTTTTTGCGTGTCAAATATGTTTGTGTATAGCTAAGATGCCTTACTTTCAAAATTTTTTGGATGGACGGGAATCTTAACTTCTTGCTCTTATATTAAAAAGTTAGATATTCTTAGTGAGATTAATAAATCCTATTACATACCTTAACGATTGCATTACTTGTCATTTTTTGATTACATCACTTCATTAAATAAGAAGCTACATAGCAAAATATCATAAATTAAGCAATGTACCTTAAATACTATGTAATACGGTTATAAGAGGAAATTGTTCTAAAATGTTATTCTTGACGGTTTATTACAAAATTTCCTATGGCACGGAACAACCGTAGGACAGATTCTAACAGGTGTAAAGTCGAGCTTCGAGAAATATTGCGACTGTCATGGGACTTAGAAATATGACATGTGCTGGAGGACTTAGAAATATATTCGACTCTCACCTAACTTTGAATTATTTCTCACTCAATTTATGCAATCTCATGGTGAATTTGATTTCTTTTGGGCAGCTGCGAACTTTAAAATATTTTAGAATAAGTCTGAACTTTGAATACTTTTGTGTGAACCATGGAGTGGTAGGAAACATAATTTGTATGCATTAATCAGTTGGCCATTTAAAGGGCATGGCAAATGCACTGTGCTATTCTGTTGAGGAACTAATAAATGTAGTGGTTTCAATTTACTGTTTCATACAAGTCTCCTGTTACATTATTTTATTAAAATAAAGCATCACTCTTTTTCGGTAACTGACGACTTTTTTTTAATTTGGTGGACATTAAAGTGAAAGCACAGCCTTCCTCTCTAGCCCTCCTATATAATCTTAAATACCACAGCCACATTTTCAATATATGGCTCCAGAGAGGTGGAGCAGTTGAAACGTCCCCTTAGAAAAATTTTATGAATTACTGTGCTGATAAACCTCTTACATTGTTTGCTTTTCAAACAGCTGAGCAAAACTGAACGTACTCAAACATTCACTAAAGTGACACACAATACTTTTAGCGCAACGGAATCTGACTTTCAATAATCCCTACAAAAGAATGGCCCTGACTAACATTAAACTATACCTTTCATAAATCACAAAAATCTTCGTTACTCGAACTACTGCAATACAGCGAGCGCCACTACTGCCAGCAAAATAAAAGATTCAAACTACTAAAGGCACTAACTACTGATAGGCATAGTTAGCAAATGAAACATTTTGATAGAGAACAAACAATGTATTTACCTTAATAGTCATAATATATATAGCAGTTCATGACTTCCAGTCTTACAAATTTCAAAACTCAGCCATCTCTCTCCCCACATCCACCACTGCTGGCGGCTCACCTCCAACTGCTCAACGCTACGCGCTGTTCACATCCAACTGCCCAATACTACAATGGCCGACAACAATGCAAACTAGCCACAGACTGCACACAGCACAGCCAGTGATTTTCATACAGAGCGCTACGTAACGTTGCCAATAAGAAAACATAAACAGCCTACTTACATAGCTCCCACGCTCCCCACAAAAAATTTTACAAATTGTTTTGGGCAGTGGCCAATACAGATTTGAAAAAATTTATCATAGTTACAATAACAAAGATATCAAATGCACACACGTATTTATACAATGTTGGTCAAAAGCTAAAATTTTCTCACAGTCCATAAAGACAGTCCTGATCATTCATCACAGTAAAATTGCAGTGTTTTTCTCAAAGTCTGAACAGTAAAAGGAAATGCACACGGAATTAGTGGATTTCCATGCAGTCTTGAAGAAGTAGTGTTGTCCTTCCAACGGACAGACAGTGCTGACTCTCGACATGCAGACAGGTAATGGGCCACAACAGAGCAAACCCACAGCAGAGTCATTCGAAGTTTTGAAGAATATTGGTAGGTAGGTAATCACAGAGCAGACCCACTATAGTCCTGCTAGATAGTATGGCATTGGTGGGCCACCAGAGGTGCAGATACACTGCAGTCCTTGTATAAGTAATGGTATTGGTGGGTCATCAAATCTGCAGACCCACTGCAGTCCTTGTAGAGATAATGGTATTGCTGGGCCATCAAAGGTGCAGACCCACTGCAGTCCTTGTAGAGACGGCCAGCAGCCATCTGTGGCGACTGTGAGGTGCACAATCACCATCGAAGAGTCTTGCTGACAATATAGCAAGTCCATAAACCACCACTTGTGCACTCACAAAGTTTTTGGAGTTGACCTTAGAATCAGCAATGCTGTTAACCAATCCCTTGCTGAATTATTAACACACGTCCAAACACTAACAGTCCTCTTTTTTTTCACATATTGTGCATATACTATGACCAACAGAAATATGTGCAGTGAAATGAATGCTTACAAGTTGCTTAATTTGATGAACTGGTGTCCATTACAATTTTATAACATGAGAATACAATTACAGAGATACAGATAGCATCATGAAAACATAATAATTCAGATAACATTTGTAGCAATACAGGCTTTACAAAAGAATAGAAATAGACATATACATCAATATTACAGGAATTATAACATAAGTAGATACACAAAAGACCAGAATCACTTCTGAAACATCAACTTCACACATGAGCATTAAAACAAAACAGAATAAATAATGTCTAAACATCTTTACAACGTAAATAACATATCAAAAAAATTCTACAACGTAACTCTCATTAGATAAACACATAAAGACAGGAAGAACACAAATACACAAGGGTACACAAAAACATAGTGGGATAACACAAGGAAAGGACAGGGTTTGGTTTACTGCAGTATTTTGCAAACAAAACTTTCTTTATTCCTCGGAGATCTCCCTCCGTTCATAATTATTCCCAAAAAGTCCTATCTATACCTGCTTTCCATATTCTATTCATATTTCTTTCAAAATAATTATTTCTCAGTGTACAATATTCATTTTGGCCCAAATCTTTCTCGAATGACTTCTCAATGCATTCTTTCCCTGTTGTCCATAGTCAGTTTCTTATATAGTCTACCCCCTCTTAAGCTAACTTAAATCTACTGAGCTCAGATGCATAAACTAAGGGACGAGGCAATGCAGCAGCACAAAACAATTAATACAAACAGCAATGACAAAAAAATGGAAATTGGCGAAGCAAGCAGCATTATAGAAATTAGCAAAACAATTGCAATATTACAACTAATATAAGGCAATGTGCAGCAAACAATAAAAATAAATCAGCAGTAAAACTGGCTTAACAGATTAATACAAAGTCAAATTCAGTAACATTATGCCTGGCAAAGAGCAGCAGCAAATGCAATAACTTATATCTAAACATGACAAAGCTCAAGCAGAAAAAATATTACTGTAAAGATGACCATGTCCAATACCTATGAGACATCTTAGTGTCTATGTAATTAAAGTGGTGCACCACAACAACTTATTGTAAGAAAAATATTACCATGTACTTGAAAAGAAAATTTTGTATGCAGTTACTGTTACTAGTCCCTTTTTATTGTTCTTTCCTTTCAGGTGCTCCTTTTTTGAAGAATGTGGATCACAAAAGTATTATTTAATAGATCTGTTGACAGAAAGTGTTCACATTAGCGGCCGGCTGGTGTGGCTGTGCGGTTAAAGGCGCTTCAGTCTGGAACTGCGTGACCGCTACGGTCGCAGGTTCGAATCCTGCCTCGGGCATGGATGTGTGTGATGTCCTTAGGTTAGTTAGGTTTTATTAGTTCTAAGTTCTAGGCGACTGATGACCTCAGAAGTTAAGTCGCATAGTGCTCAGAGCCATTTGAACCATTTTTTTCACATTAGCAAATGCATTTTATTTTATTTTATAAAACCAATGCTGCAACACAGCTGGAAACTAGGTATCAAATGAAATAAGCAACTATGAAAGGCAAAGCATAAAAATCTCATTCAATAGTCATGTGACATTTCATAAGTTAGTAGAAATTCTCTCAACTCTCGTAGAGAGACGCTTGTCATAATCAGGTGTGCTGATGTAAGTATCTTTCCAAGTAATGAGCGTGTCGTATTTGCGATGCTTTCTCTAAAGGAATGTCAATGGCGACGATAATGGCCTCTTTTTCTCTCCACCTAACGGCTTTCTTTCGTCAGACGACTACCTCTCAGCTGGGCGCCAAAAACGCATTATGTCAAGGTCACTTACCTTTCTTACTGAAATATATAGTTTCTGCTACAGTGGCAGTCTCATATAAAACATTTCACAGGTCGAGAATTTGCGTTAAAATGTGTAGAAACAAAATCCTATATATATATATATATATATATATATATATATATAACAGTGTCCAAAAAATTTTCGTCGGCGTTATACATTCAAGCATTTACACACATTTCATAACTGTTAAAGTACGATTCTTGGTTTCCAACATCCTTTTTCACAAACCAGAGTCCCTAACCACTACTCATTTTTCCTTACCTTATTACACATATACATATTCGTCGACATTCTTCAATATTTCATCATAATAAATACATAGCATAATCAAATTCCTCATTTAACATCAGCTTATTGATCATAAACATACCTCAACAGCATAATACACATTGTCATCATAATAATATCATAAAAACTCAGCCAAATCTCAGAAACGTCGTAGACTTCTGCAATAATCTCAAAACCTAAAAAAATTCTCTGCTCATTTAAATAGTGTCATCCAGCTCAAACGTACTTTAAAAATAATGATCCCATACCAAATACATCATTCAAAGCTCTCATAGTATCACAATGGTTCCGAAAAAATATGAACACTTCACAAAGTACAGACAAAATACAATTTCGTAAGTGTGAAGTTATCCAACATTGTAATTACATAAACATCTGTCACTGATGTAGTAAAATAAATGTTTGTCTCTCTCAGTTAAATGATCAGATAGCTGTATAATTTATGTGTTAGAGAAATATGGTACCGATGTGTAAAGTTGTATAAGCAAATACCATATTAGCTAGGGCTCCTTGTGCTTGCCAAACACATGGTACACAAAGTAAGCGTGTACCCCCCGGAGGATTAATGTAATTATACCCTCAGGTGTTACAGATTACAGCAATGGAATGAAATGTATCACGGAAAACCTTTGTATCATTGTAATTCAAAAATCTTTAAAAATAAATGATTTAAGTACAAAATTAATCACTCAAATACGTGTACTGTAGCGCTAAACTGTGCGTCTTGTTGGAAGATAATCTCTGTGGAAGTGTCGCATTTATCGTCCTCCGGAAGATAAGTTCTGCAGAAGCCAATGTACTTACCTCATGATAAACAAAAGTGAAATGCTTTGCGTATAGATATCTTAGTTATTATGCTTATTGCCATGATGAAGAAACTACTGTGCTGTAATGTATTGTTGTGCTACGGAAAAGGCAGTCTCATTGTAGCTATACCACAAAAGTTACTACTAAAACATGTTTTACTTTCCAGAAGAAATCATAAAAATACTGTGCAGATATAAAGCAGATACAGCACAAAAGCAACAATGTAAATTGTGTCACACATTAGTAGCGTCATGATATAATCGTGTAGCTGTCAAAGAAACCAAATGCTAAGTCATCTTTAATTCCACAGAAAGTACTTCAAATAAAGAATGTCTTTTCAAGTAAACCAAAATGTTGCATGAAAATCTCATTAGCGTTGCCGATATATGTTCTAAGTATGTGGTCCTTATAGTCGCTACGCGATAGTGGAACTAACAAGCAAGAATGTACAAATAACAACACTGTGTGGTCTGTTAACTATAACAATGCATTCGTAATTTCTGTTTAAACAATTTCTCTTGGTTCTTGACTGGATATTTGACCTCAAACATTGTTGCATGTTAACAGATTCTAAGTCTGACAAAGCATACTAGTAATGTAAAGTGAAAAGTTTTATAGCAAAGACAAAGTTAAAAAGCAGATTATCTTTCAATAAACGGTTTTACATGTGATATTTGGTGTAAACCTTTACTCTTCCTAGTGCACAGAGTTTCAACTTCACCACAATTATCATGTGGTATACGTCGGATTCTGTATGGTTCATTGTAAACTAGAAAGAATTTGTGACTCAAGTGTTTCTTCTTATGTGACAATGAATGAGCTTTAATGAGAACTTTCTGACCAATATACAATTCCTTTGCATTTGATTTACCGTGCAATTTTCTCCTTTTGTCTGCTGCAGATTTTATATTTTTAAGAGCCACATCAATTATGTCTTTGTGTCGAAGTTTATGTGTATTCGGGAAAGGTACAAGCTCTCTGATTCTGTTCGGTGGTTCTTCATTCTTCAGTACAAGAGTAGGTGGTAAAACAGTGGAATCGTGAGGCATTTCATTCAGCACATTTTGGAATAAGTGTAAACATCTGTCCCAATGCTGATGCTTTCTTTGACAATAAAGTCTGCAAAGCTTATTGATTTCTTCCATAATCCGTTCAGACGGGTTACAATGTGGTGAGTACAATGAAATAAAAACAGATTTGATTTTATGATTCCGAAGCATGCATGACCAAACAGCAGATCTGAATTGCGGTCTGTTATCTGAAATGACTTTAGCAACGTGGCCAACTTTACGTAAGAAATTTTTAACAAAGGCGTTGGATACAGACCGTCCAGTGGCTTTACGTAACGGAGTGAAAGAAACAAATTTTGAAGTAAGTTCAACAGCGACTAGAAAGTACGAAAATCCGTTCGATGTTCTGACAAGGGGTCCCAAGAGATCAACAGCATCAAATTCTTTTAATTTAGAAGGAATAATAGGAAGCAACGGAGCACGGTGTGAGATAGTAGATGGTTTGGCCTTTTGACAAAGTTTACAAATAGACAAGACTCTTCGAATTCTCTTTTCCATATTGTTAAAATAACAAGTCGGTCGAAGAATATGATAACATTTTTGTGGACCAAAATGTGCGTAGCTGAAATGAATGTACCAAATGAGCTTATTAACAAAATCGTCTGGAATGCAAAGTACCCATAGCTTGTCATCAACAGTGCAGCGTTTGAAGAGTATGTTGTTTCTAACCAGGTAATGATGCCGAATCTGAGTGTGTGTCTTCTCATGCCATTTACTTTTGATGTCTTTCCAAATCGGATCTTTATCTTGTTCGTGAACAATGTCCTTTAAAGATGTGGTGATGAAGTTTTCAAAGGAGACTTTCTGAATGTAAAGAATACTGAAATTTTTCTCGAGGTTGCCTTCTGTGTTACTTTTCTCAAGCCTAGCCGGTGCGCGTGACAGTGCGTCCGCAACAATGTTCTCCTTGACGGGAATGTGAAATGGAATTGTTGCAGAAACAATGCCCAACGTTTTAACCTGTCATGATTTAATTTTGAAGACATAAGAAATTGTAATGCACGATGATCAGTCTATTCTTTTACGTGGTTACCAGAAAGAAAGAAACGGAATTTGTTAAATGCCCAAACGATAGCTAAAGCTTCTACTTCAGTAACGGAATAATTTTTTTTTAGATTTTGTTAGCACTCGGCTAGCAAAAGCAATGGTTTTCTGAACAGTAGTGTCATTTTCTGTGGCTTCTTGAAATAAATGGGCACCCAGACCGGCTTTAGAAGAATCCGTGCTAAGGCAGAAATCTTGTGACAGATCTGGATGAGCTAATATTGGCGCGTTAAGTAGCGATTCTTTCAAAGAATTGAATTCCAACTGTGCTTGTTCGTCCCAGTTCCAAATAGGAATTTTTTCAGTGAGAGAACAAAGTTTTAGTGTAACTAGAATTTGCATATTCAGAAAACGACGATAAAAATTTACGAGACCTAGAAAACTGCGGACTCGTCTTTTTGTGGGTGGAACTGGAATGGCTTTGATTGCTTCTAACTTTTCAGGATCCGGTTGAATGCCTTCAGAAGAAATAATATGCCCCAAAAACTTCACCTTTGTCCTACCGAAATCAGACTGTAATTCCAGATTCTGCAAAAAATATGTAACACGCTGTTGAGGATGCGATTGTGTTGTTCCCATGAGGCTTCTGCTATCAGAATATCGTCCACATATAAGGTGATGTGACGTTTTAAGAACTCAGGTAATATGGAATTTAGCCCGCGAATGAATGCTGCCGAAGAAATGTTCAAACCAAAAGGAAGTTTCCGAAACAGATAACAAACGCCGAAACAAACGAAAGCTGTGTATTTTCTACATTCTGGATGAAGTTCAATCTGATAAAAGCTGGATCTGAGATCAATAGAAGACAACACTTTTACACCATTAAATTTTTGAAGAAGTTCTAACGTTTGCGGCCTGTCTGTTTCAGGAATGATGATAGTATTGATTTGTCTCGAATCTAAGACAAGCCTGATCGATCCATTTTTCTTCTCAACAACATGTAATGGATTGTTGTATGAGCTTACTGCAGGCTCAATAATGCCCTCGTCAAGCATAGATTGTATTTCTGTTCTAACACGGTCTCTATAATGTGCTGGAATTACGTATGGCCTAACACAAAATTTAGTATGCTCACGAACACGAAATTGGTATTGAAATCCCTTGATTGTTCGTGTTTTATGAGAAAAAACTGTGGAATGTGCGTGTAAAATCTCAAAAAGGTCTTGCCTATCACTGTCATTACAATTCTCAATTGTTTGAATTTTATTCTGAATTAACTCATTAGTATCAAATGCGCCGTCGATATCATCCCTGTCACTACTTGCAGAGTGATTGTTAGTGTCAAGTTCCGTCGAAAATTCCGAACTGTTGTCTAACAGGAGATAAAGCCGATTAATTTCTTTGTCATGGTCTGAGAGCCAATCTTCAAATTTCAAAGCAATTGACTTACGTTCCTTCTCTAAACTTATTTCAGCATCGTGAAAGTTTAAGATTGCTTTGTATTCATTCAAAAAGTCTACTCCCAATATAATTTCCGTCGCCAATAATGGAACAATAAGAAAGTTCATAGAGAAGCAGTGGCTTTGACAAAAGAATTCTAAGTTGGTTTGTTGGCGTACATCTACACTTTTTCCAATGATTGCACCTTGTAATTTAATCTTACGTTATGGAAGTGTGGGGCAATCGTTCGATTTGTGGCACTTGCTAAAAGCTGTTTCACTAATTACTGAAATGGGACTGCCAGAGTCAAGTACTGCCGTAAATTTTACGTCATTTACAGTAATGTGAATCACAGGATATGCAATGTTGTTAAGTTTTACGTCATGTTCCTGGAGTAAGATGTCCCTAATGTCTTCCATTTTTACGTAATTACTAGCTACGGCAGCTGCGTCGTCAGTTTCATAAGTACGTTTTGTGGCTGCCAGCGGTATGACTCATTGCCTATTGTGTCTTTGTTGGCGCGCGTCGTTATTGGGATTTGGAGACCTAACTTCTACAAATTCACCTTGTCGAGAGGGTCCTGCTCGGTTTGAATCCCGCCAGTTCTGATGCAATTCAGCTCTGTCGTTACGATCATATCGTCTGTCGTCATGTCGGTAGATTCCATAGTTTCTTTCTTGTCGGTCACGTGGTGGAGAATTTCTCCCGGAATCGTAACTGCGCGCTGGACCGTTGCGTCTAAAGTTATTCTGTCTCCCTTGATAATAATTATTTTGGTTCCCATATTGTCTGTTTCTCTGATTTTCTCTGTGATAGTCAGTACCGTGGAGAGGTGATCTTTCCCTGTAATTATTACTTGTCTGAAACGGTTGTCATACGGGTGGTGTCTGTTTTGCTCGCGATTTGTGTTGTGAGAATAGCCTTGTCGTGTCCAGTTATTATTTCTTTCATCGCGGAATTGCGATGGATGTGACCTGTAATTGTCGTGTTCCTGTTTTCGCGTTCCACGATTGTCATTGTCAATTTCTAGTTCTTGTAAGAGTCCCTGAAAAGCTGCAATGTCGTCTTTGCAATGTCCTGTCAAGATAATATGTTGTAAATGTTCAGGCAATTTGATTAAGCACATGCGGATGAGTTCTGAGGGGCTGTATGGTTTGACAGGTACTGATTCTTGTGCAACATGTCTTCAAAATATTTCACAAGACTGGAAAATTCAGATTGTTCAAAATGTTTCATCATTATGATGCTATGTTTTACTTGGTCTTGTGTAGTTTGAGACCAATATGCTGAGAGGAAGGCATGGTAAAATTCTCCTTCACTGTGACAATCGTGAATGACCGATCACATTCTTACAGCTGGTTCATTCTTTAAATAGCCACACATAAATTCTAATCTGTGCTCTAATGACCAGTTGGGAGGAAAACAATGAGAGAATTGATGGAGCCACGCTTGTGGATGAATGTCATTGCCAGAATTCTTAAATGTTTTAAATTTACGTGTAGTAATGAACAGCTTATAGTCAAAATCATCATGTCGGCGAGTCGCATATCGGTCATTGTTACGTCGTTTCGGCGGCTCCATTTCAAAATTCGGTGCACCTTGCCAATTTCTTTTATAATTTCCGAAATGCGCTGTGTTATTATTTTGTGGTTGTTCCGTATTTCTATGTCCCTCCTCCCGTATTGGGGCGCGAGTATCCTCTGAAATACGTAATTCTTGTGTTACCTGTGTCAGCTGATCTTGTACTTCCCGGATTTCTCTTTGGTGTTGCGTATTAATTTGATTCAGATTTTCTTTGAATTTCCTAATTTGTTCGCACTCTTCTGTGTCATTAAATACTAGCGGTTTTGTGTCATTCCGATTATCATCTACCTTCGTAGATAAATTATTTAGCTGATCCGAAAGTTCAGCTACTTTCTCTGATAATGAACTAATTTCCTCCATATGTCTTTCTGAACCAATTTTCAGAGTATCTACTGTGTCCTTTAAGTTTTCCTGAGTTTTTGCAAGTTGTGTAACCGAATCGGTAGATGCAACTGAGTCAATTTTAGCTTGCAAGGTCTCATGATTTTCATGAACAATAGTCTGCAGTACTTTTATGGCTGCTTCGTGATTCTGTAATGCATTTTCATGCCGCAAAAAAATTGGTTGAAAATGCTCACAAATTTGTGTTTTTACGTCATTACAGACTTTTTGACATTTCGATTCAATGTTATGTAACTCAGTAGTTAAATTATCACGTGTTTGTTCAAGCTTATGTTCCACTGAGTCTAACTTTTGAAGATTTTGTTCCATTGCGTCTAACTGTTGCTGTGTTTGTCTCTGGTGTTGTTCCATTGTGTCTAACTTTTGAAGATTATCTTCCATTGTGTCTAACTTTTGAAGATTTTGTTCCATTGTGTCTAACTTTTGAAGATTTTGTCCCATTTGTTTCTGATTTTGTTCAAGCGTTGTGTCTAACTTTTGTAACCCTTGTTCCATTTGTTGCATTAACTGTAATAACAATGCACTGGTGTCTGAAACATGTTCCTCAGTGCTTTTCGGCAGTGAAGTTGCACTGGCAACATTCACATTTTGACAAGCAGAAAATGTGTCTTGACTTATTTGAGAAAAGTGTGAGGACCCAAAACCTGAATCTACAGTATTTGCAAGATTGTGTCCAGTCATTTCGGAATCCTGAGGCGAGCTGTTGCCGACCGATCGATCGATAATGCTTCCCTGTTCACTAATTGTTTCACTGCCTACACCATTATTTGCAGCTCGCTCCATTTCCCTATGCACAATTGCCAAATTACTACTTCAAACATTAGTTAATTTATTACATGGTGGCGCTAACACACTGCTTTCGTCTTCACTGTCATTTCTCAGTTTACTTTGGAGCCTAGTATTACGTTTTTCACACGCCATTATTGTCACAATATTTCATACGACAACACATAAAAACACAATTTGAAGAGCAAAAATAAGAGATCACATTAACATAGAACTGAAAATAATATCTAGTTAATTGCAAGCGCAGCTGCGAAATACTTGGTGCAAATTTACATGCGTGCCACACCTGTTTTAATGTACAACAATGAAAGACTGCAACTACAAAGGAGATTCTCTCTACAATTACGTGCTAGCAACAAACAAAATCTACACTAATTACACAAACTATAAGAAAAAATCAGAAGATTCCAGTGAGGTATCCTGGCAGGGTCGTCATATGAAACGTCCCATTAGAAAAATTTGATTAATTACTGTGCTGATAAACCTCTTACATTGTTTGCTTTTCAATCAGCAGAGCGAAACTGAACGTACTCAAACATTCACTAAAGTGACACACAATACTTTTAGCGCAACGGAATCTGACTTTCAATAATCCCTACAAAAGAATGGCCCTGACTAACATTAAACTATACCTTTCACAAATCACTTACCTCACAAAAATCTTCGTTACTCGAACTACTGCAATACAGCGAGTGCCACTACTGCCAGCTAAATAAAAGATTCAAACTACTAAAGGCACTAACTACTGATAGGCATAGTTAGCAAATGAAACATTTTGACAGAGAACAAACAATGTATTTACCTTAATAGTGATAATATATATAGCAGTTCATGACATCCAGTCTTACAAATTTCAAAACTCCGCCATCTCTCACCCCACATCCACCACTGCTGGCGGCTCACCTCCAACTGCTCAACGCTACGCGCTGTTCACATCCAGCTGCCCAATACTACAATGACAGACAACAATGCAAACTAGCCACAGACTGCACACGGCACAGCCAGTGGTTTTCATACAGAGTGCTACGTAATATTGCCAATAAGAAAACATAAACAGCCTACTTACACAGTAAAATAGCAATTAGTTATAATTAATGCCAATGTGAGAAGTTGTACTAGATACTAGAATGTGAGCAGTGTCATGCGATTGACCTACAGGTTACTGCAGGTTACTGCCAGGGTAATTCTGTCTCTTGTCTTGCAGAACAGCATTGGGTAGCTTTGGAATAAAATCTGAAATACACCAACTAGAGTAAGATCAATTCCGGAATCTATCAGTATCTAGAATTGGACAAAGACAGAAAGATGAGTTCACTGCTTTCAAGATATAATCACAGGATTTAGTGAGCACAAAGCTCATATTCTTACAATGAGCACTAAGGGAGACACTGCACTCCTTGGGGATATAACTACCGCAAAGAACAGCAGCTTGGAGAAGAAAACGTATAGAGACAACAAAACGTGAGAAATTTAAGATATTTCTCATTTATTGTGCAGTCTCAGTTGCTCATTTATATTAAGATAACATGTTTCGATAAGTCAGGATCTCCTTCAGATCTAATATATAGTTAAAATGACAGAACCCTCTCGGTTTTGAGGAAGAAATGATTTGATTAGCTCTTACAAATTCATAGAAAGCAACAGTGGACAATCGTGCAACGTGTACCGGGATCCAAGGCAATGGCTGCGTATGGTAAAAGTCAGCGAAAAATAATTTAGTGTCTGTGAACGTCAAGCGTAAAATATTTTGTTCTTGAAGAAACGTAGAAAGAAGAAACGACAAAGCAGAGTCAGTGTGTCAAGAAATCTGTTCTAGTAATAACACCAGCGTTAGGTACATAAATAGACGACCTGGAATGTTACGAACTCTTCAATCTTGTGGTGATTTTCGAAAAGAAACCGACATATCGTAAATAATAACGAGTCCTTGTAATATGATCTAACGTCTTACAGAAAGACCCAAAGCGCTATTTATCAACATATTTTCAAGAACAGAAGCAGACTGTGAAAGTTGAAATGTCTCTTCCTGCCGTTAAACTGGAGCCCTCACTATAGTGGAGTGGAATCACTGCCTTGGATCAGTAGGAACCTCTAACACTGATGATGATAACTACATATTAAGTAGACATTTTTGCCGATAAAGTGCGTTATACGTTACGCTGTGGATATGGTTTCCAAATGAGTAAACCGGCTTTCAAAGCGACAGTAACGCAATTATAGCTTTTTATCTTTGTACAGCCATGTAGTTACTAGCGGGTAAGTTACTCAGTCAATTACTGAATGGTTTTTTGCAATCGAAATGAACTGCAACGTGCCAGTTTACAGGCTACTCGAGTGGATACTGACAGATAATGCCACGAATATTTTGTGTGAAAGTCCTTGAGGATTTTTAAATTAAACAAACACTCTTTTTCCACTGATCGATCATTATCAAAATAAAGTCCTCGAAGGTATTCTGTAAGTTTCGGAAACAGATGAAAATCGGTGCTGCCAAGTCGAGACTGCATGGACAATTATCAATGCCAGTGAATCCAAGGCGTCTGGTTGTTACAGGTGCTGCAGCCCTTGTATGCCTTCTAGCACTGTTATTCTGAAAGAGAAAGTGCCTCACGTGTGGGTGCACTCTTCGAATTTGAAACTCGATTATCGTACGCTGTTTCTCATGCACCGAGATAGTTACATAACACGCCGACATGCTAAACATAAAAACTCTACAATTCGGAACTCTCTAGCGGGACAAGGCTGCAAATATGTTGACATTAACAACAAAGATGAAGGGTGTTAATAACATTTGTTTTATTTAAAAAGCTTTGTTTTCACATAAAAAATTCGGAGGCAATACTTTTCATCACGCCCTCGTACATAAATAATTAGTTCCAATGGATGACTACATCTCAGCAAATTTAGAGTTCCTAAGCTGTAAGCATTAATGAACATATAATATTTCAGGTCTAATTAAACAACTACAATTTTTAAAAAAATTGTTACAAGCTGCCGGTATTAAATAGTAATTCGTCTTGTTTGCTTGCTTACTTGGTTTACTATCTGTCAGAAATTATATGTTGTTGGCAAATGATCCCAAACGTTAGTGGCTGCCTCTTGAACTAACGAGTAACAAAGGTCCTATTTTCTCCCTGTGTTTCCTTGAGGAAAAGATCTGCATTTACTAGGCAATCTTGTATTTTAATAACTGTTTAAATTTTGTGTCGATTTGTTTGCGCTCTCTGTAGATTAGTTCAGACGTTCTTTGCACAACAGTTTTTAGCATGGACAGGGACTGCAACTGCTGTGTTCGGATGCAGGCTGAGTTGGCATCCCTTCGCTCCCAGCTTCAGGCAGTGTTGGCTTCGGTCACACAGCTTGAGGCTGTTGCCAATGGGCATCTCTGTGGGGTTCCGGATGGGGGTTTGTCGGGGACGGCCAGCTCGTCCCATGCATCCCCCGAACGGACTACGACTGTGGTTGCCCGGGATACTGCCCGCTTTGAGGCTGATCCCTCACCTGTGGTAGAGTGGGAGGTCGTCTCAAGGTGTGGCAGGGGGCGAAAGACATTCTGGAGGGCTGAACGGAAGGCCTCTCCAGTTTGTCTGACGAACCGGTTTCAGGCTCTGTCTCAGGCTGATACTGATCTTCGGCCTGACATGGCTGCTTGTCCTGTTCCAGAGGTTGCCCCTCAGTCTGCAAGAGCCGGCGGTCGCAGAGGGTGGGCTTACTGGTAGTTGGGAGCTCCAACGTCAGGCGCGTAATGGGGCCCCTTAGGGGTATGGCAGCAAGAGAGGGGAAGAAAACCAATGTGCACTCCATGTGCATACCGGGGGGAGTCATTCCAGATGTGGAAAGGGTCCTTCCGGATGCCATGAAGGGTACAGGGTGCACCCATCTGCAGGTGGTCGCTCATGTCGGCACCAATGATGTGTGTCGCTATGGATCCGAGGAAATCCTCTCTGGCTTCCGGCGGCTATCTGATTTGGTGAAGACTGCCAGTCTCGCTACTGGAATGAAAGCTGAGCTCACCATCTGCAGCATCGTCGACAGGACTGACTGCGGACCTTTGGTACAGAGCCGAGTGGAGGGTCTGAATCAGAGGCTGAGACGGTTCTACAACCGTGTGGGCTGCAGATTCCTCGACTTGCGCCATAGGGTGGTGGGGTTTCGGGTTCCGCTGGATAGGTCAGGAGTCCACTATACGCAACAAGCGGCTACACGGGTACCAGGGGTTGTGTGGCGTGGGCTGGGCGGTTTTTTTAGGTTAGATGGCCTTGGGCAAATACAGAAAGGGCAACAGCCTCAACGGGTGCAGGGCAAAGTCAGGACATGCGGGGACCAAGCAGCAATCGGTATTGTAATTGCAAACTGTCGAAGCTGCGTTGGTAAAGTACCGGAGCTTCAAGCGCTGATAGAAAGCACCGAAGCCGAAATCGTTATAGGTACAGAAAGCTGGTTGAAGCCAGAGATAAATTCTGCCGAAATTTTTACAAAGGTACAGACGGTGTTTAGAAAGGATAGACTGCATGCAACCGGTGGTGGAGTGTTCGTCGCTGTTAGTAGTAGTTTATCCTGTAGTGAAATAGAAGTGGATAGTTCCTGTGAATTATTATGGGTGGAGGTTACACTCAACAACCGAGCTAGGTTAATAATTGGCTCCTTTACCGACCTCCCGACTCAGCAGCATTAGTGGCAGAACAACTGAGAGAAAATTTGGAATACATTTCACATAAATTTTCTCAGCATGTTATAGTCTTAGGTGGAGATTTCAATTTACTAGATATAGACTGGGACACTCAGATGTTTAGGACGGGTGGTAGGGACAGAGCATCGAGTGACATTATACTGAGTGCACTATCCGAAAATTACCTCGAGCAATTAAACAGAGAACCGACTCGCGAAGATAACATCTTGGACATACTGATAACAAACAGACCCGAACTTTTCGACTCTGTAAGCGCAGAATAGGGAATCAGTGATCATAAGGCCGTTGTAGCATCCCTGAATATGGAAGTTAGTAGAAATATAAAAAAAGGGAGGAAGGTTTATCTGTTTAGCAAGAGTAATAGAAGGCAGATTTCAGACTACCTAACAGATCAAAACGACACTGACAATGTTGAGTGTTTATGGAAAAAGTTCAAGGCAATCGTAAAATGCGTTTTAGACAGGTACGTGCCGAGTAAAACTGTGAGGGACGGGAAAAAACCCACCGTGGTACAACAACAAAGTTAGGAAACTACTGCGAAAGCAAAGAGAGCTTCACTCTAAGTTTAAACGCAACCAAAACATCACAGACAAACAGAAGCTAGACGATGTCAAAGTTAGCGTAAGGAGGGCTATGCGTGAAGCGTTCAGTAAATTCGAAAGTAAAATTCAATGTACTGACTTGACAGAAAATCCTAGGAAGTTCTGGTCTTACGTTAAATCAGTAAGTGGCTCGAAACAGCATATCCAGATACTCCGGGATGATGATGGCATTGAAACAGAGGATGACACGCGTAAAGCAGAAATACTAAACACCTTTTTCCAAAACTGTTTCACAGAGGAAGACTGCACTGCAGTTCCTTCTCTAAATCCTCGCACAAACGAAAAAATGGCTGACATCGAAATAAGTGTCCAAGGAACAGAAAAGCAACTGGAATCACTCAACAGAGGAAAGTCCACTGGACCTGACGGGATACCAATTCAATTCTACACAGAGTACGCGGAAGAACTTGCCCCCCTTCTAACAGCCGTGTACCGCAAGTCTCTAGAGGAACGGAAGGTTCCAAATGATTGGAAAAGAGCTCAGGTAGTCCCAGTCTTCAAGAAGGGTCGTCGAGCAGATGCGCAAAACTATAGACCTATATCTCTGACGTCGATCTGTTGTAGAATTTTAGAACATGTTTTTTGCTCGAGTATCATGTCGTTTGTGGAAACCCAGAATCTACTATGTAGGAATCAACATGGATTCCGGAAACAGCGATCGTGTGAGACCCAACTCGCTTTATTTGTTCATGAGACCCAGAAAATATTAGATACAGGCTCCCAGGTAGATGCTATTTTTCTTGACATCCGGAAGGCGTTCGATACAGTTCCGCACTGTCGCCTGATAAACAAAGTAAGAGCCTACGGAATATCAGACCAGCTATGTGGCTGGATTGAAGAGTTTTTAGCAAGCAGATCACAGCATGTTGTTATCAATGGAGAGACGTCTACAGACGTTAAAGTAACCTCTGGCGTGCCACAGGGGAGTGTTATGGGACCGTTGCTTTTCACAATATATATATAAATGACCTAGTAGATAGTGTCGGAAGTCCCATGCGGCTTTTCGCGGATGATGCTATAGTATACAGAGAAGTTGCAGCATTAGAAAATTGTAGCGAAATGCAGGAAGATCTGCAGCGGATAGGCACTTGGTGCAGGGAGTGGCAACTGTCCCTTAATATAGACAAATGTAATGTATTGCGAATACATAGAAAGAAGGATCCTTTAGTGTATGATTATATGATAGCGGAACAAACACTGGTAGCAGTTACTTCTGTAAAATATCTGGGAGTATGCGTGCGGAACTATTTGAAGTGGAATGATTATATAAAATTAATTGTTGGTAAGGCGGGTACCAGGTTGAGATTCATTGGGAGAGTTCTTAGAAAATGTAGCCCATCAAGAAAGGAGGTGGCTTACAAAACACTCGTTCGACCTATACTTGAGTATTGCTCATCAGTGTGGGATCCGTACCAGATCGGGTTGACGGAGGAGATAGAGAAGATCCAAAGAAGAGCGGCGCGATTCGTCACAGGGTTATTTGGTAACCGTGATAGCGTTACGGAGATGTTTAAAAAACTCAAGTGGCAGACTCTGCAAGAGAGGTGCTCTGCATCGCGGTGTAGCTTGCTTGCTAGGTTTCGAGAGGGTGCGTTTCTGGATGAGGTATCGAATATATTGCTTCCCCCTACTTATACCTCCCGAGGAGATCACGAATGTAAAATTAGAGAGATTAGAGCGCGGACGGAGGCTTTCAGACAGTCGTTCTTCCCGCGAACCATACGCGACTGGAACAGGAAAGGGAGGTAATGACAGTGGCACGTAAAGTGCCCTCCGCCACACACCGTTGGGTGGCTTGCGGAGTATAAATGTAGATGTAGAACATATTGAATTTTCTCAAACTAAGGGAGACTCCATTTTCAGAGACTCAGTAGTTCTCTGAGAAACATTATAATGACATCTTCTATTGGTTTCTAATGGAATTTTTATTACATCTGTATCGTCTTCAACAAATGCTAATTCTGCCCCACAAATGTTATATGGAAGGCATAATAAGGAATAAGAGTCGCTCCAAAATTGAAACCTGCGGAACTCTGAGATACCTGTCTGATCCTAAAATACTCTGTTTCCAAAATAGTTTAAAACACTTTAGCAGAATTTTTTTCATTTTGTTTGTTAAATATGATTGACAACTGTTGTTTGTAAAGTCATCAGTTCCATAAAACGTCGTAGCTGATGCTTAGTGTGACGTGGCTAGGTGTAATACAATGGAAAAAGGATTGGCTGTGAGATTACGTTAACAGTCGGCCCCTGATTCCTATTAGCTGCAACACTTGATCTGACCGGCTAATCAGCAGTAGTCTCGACCGTTGTGGCACAGGAGTCTTGTGTCGCCTAGCGGGGTTTTGTCGTAGCTACAAAGAACCATTTATGCGGGGTGTTCAGAAAGTCTCTCCGCAGCGCCGTTTGATTGTTAGCCGCATGTGCCGTATGATTGTTCGCCTGCCTGGGTTACTTCCCTTCAAGTGGACTCTACCAACATTCCACTGTTTCGTTTATCTCAGCCACCGTCAGTAGTATCGTTGGTGTGTGTCTTTACGTGTTGACGGGAACGTTTCAGTTTATTTCCTTTGTTCGTTTGTTTCGTTTTTACCACTGTTAAAATGCTAACCATTGAAGAACGTGTGTTTTTAGTCGAACAAGTCTTCAAAGCTGGCGGTAAATACACAGTTTCAGTTCGTCAAACATTTAATTCAGTTTCCCTGGAGACAACACTCCCACATCGCGATAATGTGAGAGATTTGATTAACATATTTCGAAGTACGGGTTCAGTGACAGATGTACCAAGAAATGGTTGTCCTAGCATTTGTCTGAGGATAAACTACTCGATATTTCCGAAAATGTCCATGAGACGGAACAAGTCAGTAAGAAAACTCGCCCAGGAAATCGATGTTAGTATCGGAACGGCCGACACATGTAAAGAAAAAAATAGAACTTTTACCGTACAAAGTGTTGCACATCCATTATGTATTCATGAGGAACCACTTAATACTGTGAAAATAAGAGTTTGGATTGCTATTTCTATACGTAGGATTGTAGGTCCCATATTTTTCAACGAAACAATAAAGTCGTGCAAGAACTGAAAAATACTGATCATGGCAAGAGACTACATTAATGTCATTGGTTCAAAAAGTTCGTTCAACAAAACGGAAGGGATAGTCTTAATGAAACGTTTTTCACTGGTGAGGCGTGGTTTCAGTTATCTGGGTACATGAACTCGCTAAATTCTCGTATGTGGAGTGCTGCACATCCATTATGTATTCATGAGGAACCACTTAATACTGTGAAAATAAGAGTTTGGATTGCTATTTCTATACGTAGGATTGTAGGTCACATATTTTTCAACGAAACAATAAACGCCCAACGATACTGCAGTGATATTCTGTACCCATTCATAGGAGAACTTGTGTTAAGTGAAATACTGAACAGTTACTTTCAACAAGATGGTGCAATCGCGCATACAACTCGCGTCTCAATGCCACTGCTTGCTGATGTTTTTGGTGATCGCGTAATTTCACAGGGACTTTGGCCTCCACGATCCCCTGACCTAACACCACCTGACTTTTTCTTCCGGGGTGTAGCGAAAGCAACTGTCTATAAAAACCGTCCTAAATCCATCCATGAACTGAAAACTGCAGTATCCACTTTCACTGCTTCTCTTACAAGAGAAATGTTACAGCTTGTGTTTGGGAACATGTTTAGACGATTTGAATTGTGTATTCAAAAACCGGAAGACAGTTTCGACATTTAATGTGAGAATTTGTAAGTAAAAATGAATGTTAAATAAATTAATTACTCGTATTTGACTGAGTTTCATTTCGGTATATTCACTGCGGCATACAGCACGCGCGGCTAACAATCATACGGCACTGACGAGAGACTTTTTGAACAACTCGTAAGAGGCGACAGAGGACTGCTACAGAACAGATGAAAGACAGATTTAAGAATTTGAATATATTGTTCACAAACGCAAAAAATGCGAGGTGGCCTGGTATTCTGACAGCGGTACTCCATTCACAATGTAGAGCAAAAGCCTGAGGCGAATAACGTCTTGCTGCAGCTCAAGACTAATTAATAGAAACAGAAACACACGCTACTGCATATGACTAACACATCCAACCTCTTTTTAGGGAGAACGATAGATCGAGAAAGAGAGAGAGAGAGAGTGCCAGCTGAGAGCTATATTGTAAATAAGTAATAACTAGGTACAGGAAAAATTCGTTTAAACGATAACGCGACGAATCACGCGAATTCGGCGGTTTTTAAGGAAGTAACGCAAAATTGGAGGTTTTAAACAAAATTTCTGTGTGTCCTCGTAAGAAGTGTCGTAAATCTAATGACGTTTAATGCTGAAATGTTCTATGTGCAACTGTCGCACTACTTTTTGCGGTCGTGACGTAACTAGTGGCCTTTCGACTATCGACTTTTGCGAGCGCCTACGAACGACGACTATGTGAATTTCGATAATTTATTTCTTTTGCAGTGTTGTGCCGCAGTGTGCCGTTTCAAAGCAATGGCGCAATGAAAATCTATGACAAACACATCGCCACTGTTTACTAAATGCGCTTAATAACACGGCAACGATATAAGGCTTGAAGAAATGTGATCATTGAGACGAGACAGTAGCCGAATGAGTAAGCCATGACGTAACAGATAGTTTCGTGGTATACGATACGAATGGAGTGATACGTCTGAGTTAACATTAAAAAAATAAAGAAAATTAAATCTCGTCTTATTTTTAATCGAAGTTAAATACCTTTTGTAAATGTTTATAAGTATTTTGTTACTTAGGTATACTTAAAAAATAACCTTCAAGTCTTCTTGGAGAAATTCGTGCAGAAAAATCTCTTGAGAGTGCCGCCAAGACATTTCATTTATTAAGAATAGCATTGCAATGACAGAGATTTTTGTTTACATTAAAAGATTTTCTTTTAAGTTTAATTACTGTTATTCTATAAGAAATTTCAACCATTTAACACAAATATTTAAGAGGATGAGGAAAATTGTCGAGTGTCCAAAATTGATTGCGGATCTGAAAAAAGGGAAGTTCTGTATATTTTTTAATCTGCTGGATGCATCATCGATAAATGAGTTTTGCCCCAGTATTTAAAATATATGTATCACTACACACCATTCTGGCCAAGCGCAGCAACAGTATACAAATGTTAAAAATTTAAATAATAGTCTCTGTTGCAGATACTTCGTTGATGACAAGTTTCACGCTCCTGGCGGATCTTCAGATCACTCTTGAGCCGCGGAGACAGGTTACTGTGGTCTCCACGGCTCAAGAATGATATGAAGAAGCGGGAAACATGTCATCAATAAAATATTTGCATCATACTGTTATTTTAATTTTTACCTTTGGTGTTTGTTTTTAAATAGTTATTGGTGTCAAAATTTTTTTGTTAAAATTATTTTTCTCTACACTTGTCTCATGTTTGGCCCATCCTATCTTAGGATAGTTCCATTTTCAACATAGCACTGAAAACTGGTTAAATATGACAAAAACAGGTAACTGATAATAGAAAAACTTGGCAGAAAATAACACCGACAAGTACAAAAAATAACACCGATTTTGGCCATAAAATAACACCGATTTTTTTCCGGTCCCTATTAAGAACGTAGAGATCAGCGTTGAATGAAGCTCAGCAGTCCAGCAAAAATTTAGCTACCGAGGATTCATAGCTAGCACGCCTATCGATCACGTTGGTAGCGGAAGTGTCACTAAGGAACCATAATCAAAATAATAACGAAATACGTTACTGAGCAAAGGTGGTACCAACATGAGCCGCACGGCCCACAGTGACAACCAAGCAAAGGAAACATGCACACACACAAATGGAGGACATGTGGCCAACTTAACAAGGGTGGCCGTTATAATTTGTTCCGGCCAGCGATAGCCTGACCTCTCAGCTCAGAAGTTGCACCGACTGAAACGGCGGCAGTCCTGCGAAATGCGTGACGATGTGGTATACATACGCCTCGTAATAGCAACGGCTTGAAATTTAAAATAACGACTCGGCAGCCTCTGTAGAATGTCGCCATTGTACAAGTTATCAGAAGTAATCAATCGAGAGTCTAGAAAATTACTCCGAATCCCACGAGACGATAGTTCTCGGTTTTGGCAGTCGCACTGTAGTCTCTGACTGCCGCGGAAAATTGGTTAAATGTCATCAATCGATTAATTAATTTATCGACTTTTGAATTAATAATGTGACAAGCGCGTAACTTCTATTTTCTGTTTCGCAATTTTATGGCCAGTCCGAATCAGGGTGCGAAATTACACTACTGGCCATTGAAATTGCTACACCAAGAAGAAATGCAGATAATAAACGGGTATTCATTGGACGAATATATTATACTAGAACTGACATGTGATTACATGATTGAGTGCATAGATCCTGAGAAATCAGTACCCAGAACAACCACCTCTGGCCGTAATAACGGCCTTGATACGTATGGCATTGAGTCAAACAGAGCTTGGATGGCGTGTACAGGTACAGCTGCCCATGCAGCTTCAATACGATACCATAGTTTATCAAGAGTAGTGACTGGCGTATTGTGACGAGCCAGTTGCTCGGCCACCATTGACCAGACGTTTTCAATTGGTGAGAGATCTGGAGAATGTGCTGGCGAGGGCAGCAGTCGAACATTTTCTGTATCCAGAAAGGCCCGTACAGGACCTGAAGCATGCGGTCGTGCATTATCCGCCTGAAATGTAGGGTTTCGCAGGGATCGAATGAAGGGTAGAGCCACAGGTCATAATACATCTGAAATGTAATATCCACTGTTCAAAGTGCCGTCAATGCGAACAAGAGGTGACCGAGACGTGTAACCAATGGCACCCCATACCATCACGCCGGGTGATACGCCAGTATGGCGATGACGAATACATGCTTCCAATGTGCGTTCACCGCGATGTCGCCAAACACCGATGCGACCATCGTGATGCTGTAAACAGAACCTGGATTCATCCGAAAAAATGACGTTTTTCCATTTGTGCACCCAGGTTCGCCGATGAGTACACCATTGCAGGCGCTCCTGTCTGTGATACAGCGTCAAGGGTAACCGCAGCCATGGTCTTCGACCTGATAGTCCATGCTGCTGCAAACTTCGTCGAACTGTTCGTGCAGATGGTTGTTGTCTTGCAAACGCCCCCATCTGTTGACTCAGGGATCGAGACGTGGCTGCACGATCCGTTACAGCCATGCGGATAAGATGCCTGTCATCTCGACTGATAGTGATACGAGGCCGTATTACCCTCCTGAACCCACCGATTCCATATTCTTCCAACAGTCATTGGATGTCGACCAAAGCGAGCACAAATGTCGCGATACGATAAACCGAAATCGCTATAGGCTACAATCCGACCTTTGTCAAAGTCGGAAACGGGATGGTACGCATTTCTCCTCCTTACACGAGGCATCACATCAACGTTTCACCAGGCAACGCCGGTCAACTGCTGTTTGTGTATGAGAAATTTGTTGGAAATTTTCCTCATGTCAGCACGTTGTAGGTGTCGCCACCGGTGCCAACCTTGTGTCAATGGTCTGAAGAGCTAATCATTTGTGTATCACAACATCTTCTTTCTGTCTGTTAAATTTCACGTCTGTAGCACGTCATCTTCGTGGTGTAGCAATTTTAATGCCCAGTAGTGTATAAATTAAATTTTGTTTAATCAGTTTACCTTTGTCAAGATTCTGGGCGGGGCTGCAGTCGTTGCTTCTGCATGCCTTGTTTTAGGTCAGAGAACAGTCTCTGCTCTACAACTTTCTGTAGACTCTTCATTCAAACGCCTTAATTACTAACTGTGATGTGTGACAATTTAAAGTTTGCAATATTCGATAAGTGAATGTATAGTTATTATGTGATGTGCTAAGTAAATTGTTTCTACTTAAATGTGAAACTATACGCTCTATTTCTGTATTGGATTTTCGCTGTGATCACTACATCAATCGTGTCATATGAAGACAATATACCTTTCTACATCTATTTTATAGCATCTTTCAACTTACACCACATATCATTTGCTGCGTGCTTGGTTACAATGTTAGGTCAGTAAACTAAGGAATATTTTCTCTTACATAGGTCGACAGCACTGCCTCAACAATGACATAGCAACTCCATTGTTTTTATTATAATAAACCGAGTTGGGTTAGTTAATAGCTCTCGTCATGTCAGTTTCAGAGATGTTTTTGAAAGAACAAAAGCTGCAAAGATGATTTCCAGGATTCAGCTACAGTATGACAATAGATGTCTTAATGAGGCAAAGTTAACGAATGGTTAAATCGTTTTAAAAATGTAATGTCTGCGAAGGAGAGAGTTCTGCTGACTATTGACTTCCGACATGGGCAGGATAACCTCCTGATACAATGATTCGTAATTATTGTCGTGGCATATTAGATAATACTGAGTTTACTATTAGTAGTGTTCCTGAATTTGCAGTTATCATAATTGAGTAAACTATCGTAACGATTGTACTCGTTGGGTACCACGTGAACTGACAAATAAACGCCAAAAATCCGTTTAGAAATGTCTAAATCAAATTTAATGCGTGTTTCAAGCAAAGCAGATGACTTCGCCTGTCTCATAGTAACTGTTTATGAGAGATGGTCTATCACTACGAAGCACAGAGGAAGCGACAGAGTGTCGTGTGGAAACTTCCATCTTCTCCGACAAGGAAGTTGATGATGGTAGTGTTTTGGCGATATGAAAGATGCATTGTCCGTTCATTACATTCCTAATGCTATGAGAGTGAACAGTAACAGTTACCGTAAGCTAATGCAAGTTGAGGGACCCAAAATCGAAACGAAGAAGAGGGAGAAGCTTTCAAAATTGTGTAATTTGCCTTCAGCATAATGCTCGCCTTCTTACAGCTGAAAAAGTAATGCCTTGCTTTCGAAATCTCGATTCTGAACTGGTCAAGTGTGCGCCGTACAGCCCTGACCTAGCTCCAAGCGATTTTCACCTTTTTTGCACGAGAAGGTAGCGCCTGCGTGAGTCCTAGTTTTCGTCGGACGATGAGGTTGTGGTGGCTTTGCAAGAGTAAATGTGCAATAAGCCACAGAGCTTCTTCCATGAAGCAGTTATGTAGCTAGACTAGAAGTGAAACAAGAGCATAGAAGTTCAAGGAAATTACGTAAAAAATTGTTACTTTCAGTGTTGTGTCACCAACAAAAAATTTGTTCCTACACCATTGCCTTAACTTTTTGATTTGCCTTCAATGTAGTCGTCATTCACTTGTTATGGCTAGGAGAGTTACTGCATCTTGCTGTAAAATGTTAACTATGTCGTTTGAGATTATTATCTACTTGGTGAGGTGAGCAACGTTCGTTGTCTTCGGCATTACTTCACCGTTTATTTATTTAACTTTAATTCACATCAAACGAAGTAAGATTTAATTTACATCTCTTC
Organism: Schistocerca americana; assembly: GCF_021461395.2. Lineage (NCBI taxonomy): Eukaryota > Metazoa > Arthropoda > Insecta > Orthoptera > Acrididae > Schistocerca > Schistocerca americana. Next base: position 232,762,910 of record NC_060123.1, read on the forward strand.
CCAGAGCTGTGGACGCGGTTCGTGCTCACTCCGCGCCGCCTTTCGCATGATCCGATTTCCGCGGGGCCTCCCCCTTTTGCTTCCCGTAGCGCTTTTCGCAGGATGTTAATTTCCTGCTAAATTAAACGGCTTTTAATTAGGGCCTCGCCGCTTCCGCGCGCCGCCCGTTACTCCTTCCTCCGAGTGGATAAGCGCGCAATCTCAAATTTAGTGCGCTGGAAGGTAACACAATATTTCCCCGTCCGTCCCGGGCTGCACTTCAATGCACTCTCAGCGCGTATCAGACTGCTGTGATATTGCAGTCACCCTCGGTGAGCTGTATTAAAACACATAGAGAAGCAGCGCGCTCCCTGTTTGGTGTCGGACAAGCATTTACCCTTGGCGCCAGCCAAGTGATCACAGTTGACTTGCTCACTCTTTGCCACACGAATACGTGCGTTAAGGGCAGGGGCATATTTGGGTGCAGCCGACGAAGGGCAGGGCAGGACAGCGAAGGCTTTTGTGATCCACCGGCATAAATACAGCAATTGAAATTGAGGCACAGCTCAGTGGAGCCGAAACAGTGTCTGCTTCCGCCTTGGCCGAGCAGTGTCCGGTACACAGTGCGTGCGACACGAATCTGCTAGTCGCATGCAGACCACGAGCTATCGCTGGTTGGATGCGACAGTGAAAACTGTCTCCCTATAAGCGCACGTACTATTATGACAAAGTATTTCCTTCGCTGCGCTGCCCTGCCCTGCGTTGGCTGCATCACAATGTGGTCTGACTTTGCTGCGCTAGTAAAGATGAAGAAACATGATGAAAGATGAAGAAACATGAGATTTTCACTCTACAGTGGAGTGTACGCTGAAATAAAACTTCCTGGCAGATTAAAACTGCGTGCGGGGCCAAGACCCGAGGTCGAGACCTTTGCCTTTCGCAGGCAAGTGCTCTACCAACTGAGCTACCCAAGCACGACTCACGGCCCGTCCTCACAGCTTTACTAGTAGAGCACTTGCCCGCGAAAGGCAAAGGTCCCGATTTCGAGCCTCGGTCCCGCACACAGTTTTAATCTGCCAGGAAGTTTCATGAAGAAACATGCTGTACATTTACCAAAAATCCAGTATATAAGCAATCTTCTCCTAAATTGTGGAACCTCTTTCCTTTTGTTTTATCAATGCATTGTGGCCGTTCACATTACAAAAAGTGTAGCACTCCGTCTTCAGGCCACGAGTGGCCGACCGGAACCATCCGACCGCCGTGACATCCTCAGTGGAGGATGCGGTTAGGAGGGGCGTGGGGTCAGCACACCGCTCTCCCGGTCGTTATGATGGTATTCTAGACTGAAACCGCTACTAATCGGTCGAGTAGCTCCTCAATTGGCATCACAAGGCTGAGTGCACCCCGAAAAATGACAACAGTGAATGGCGGCATGGATGATCACCTATCCTAGTGCCGACCACGCCCGACAGCGCTTAACTTCGGTGATCTCACGGGAACCGGTGTATCCATTGCGGCAAGCCTGTTGCCTGCAAAAAGGGTAAATATCCAGTAAAACGCCTACCTTCCCTCCGGTTAAGGGTTGGTGTCTCCAGATATGTATATGAACACGAACACCTATGGTAATGCTAATGGGTAAGTATATTATACACATACGAGTGCACGCTATTAGTTTATCACTTTCTCATTTGATACCACTAATGGCTAAAATAAATAATTCACATTTACAAACACGAATGCATGGTATCTGTGATCAGTTTCGTAGATGGAAACCTGTAACGACCCAAATAAATAACTTTGTAATTAGTACTTAATGATTTCTGTAGGTATCTACTAATCCAATTTTAATACTATCGTAGCGCTGAAACATACCAGTGACATTATCTTATGTGAGTAACCACAAAATTATGACTAACAAGTCGTTAGCAAATGTTATATGCAATGAAATGTAATACGTTGTGGTCTTAAAGCTATATGACTACGAAGTATATTAGCTGGTAGCATTTGATTAATCCTACACTTTATAGTTCTTGGCTCGTCAGCACCGGGTTCGTGGACGTTCCAGATTTTATAAGAAAATCCAAGGAATGTGTAGTCCCAGCTACCCATTTAAATTCACTATCACGAAAGCCGTATTATTTTACTCTGTACGTGTTCTAGAGGGAATGTCATTGACCTTATTGGACATCATCTCTGATGGGAATGACATCAGCCATGAAGGTATTCAATCACTAGAAACATGGGCATACTGTATGATTTTTAATCAAATAATCAGCTGTGATAAGTCAAAACTCCAGTTATGCTTGGTATCTCGATAATGTTTAAAATCATTGCTGTAATTTCGTTATTCAACTTAAAAAATAATTGTGGCACGTATAGCCTCCTCCCTGTCACCTTTCTTCTTCCGTCCATGTTCACGTAAGGACACATTTGGGGGTTACTTATAATTTCAGGAATAATAATAATATGTGAATTCATTTCTGCTTTTTCTTGTAGTAATATTTTAAAGATCCTGATAGTGCTGATGTGCTGGGAATTTGTGTCTGATTCAGTTTTTTTTAATAATTTTGGAAAGCAACTGCTTTGGTGTCACGTCGATTGCCCATCATCCATTCACCATTACATGCTCATTTCCATTTTCAATAATTAGAACGTTGCAATGTAAATTTCTTTCACCAAATCCGATAACTGTTTTTCTTTGTGTAATCCACCATACTCCGCTGCGTTATACATCGTATCATCACGATCTACTGTCACCAAGTTTTATGCTCCGCATCGACAAATCTGTACCTCAGCATAAAGCAAAGAGGTAACGCAGGAGTTTTATTTTGACCAAGCGGAAAGCTTCAGTTTAATCAAAAATGTACTCGGATGATATAGCTTTCTTTATTATGCCCCTGCTGTGGTCTTTTTGATGTATACCATTTCCGGAGACATAGCCTTCGGAAAAAATTAAGTACAACTATTAGCAATTCATTTCATTTCCTCTCATTCTATAGGGACACAGTGTTACGCCATACATGTATAAATTTTACGTCCTTGATGTGTAAAGTATTTGTTTTGTCACATTGTTTAATAGTTTCTTATTTGCTTCGTGAGCAATACATCTGCTAAATGCCAAGAAAGGATCAATTGAAACATAATGAAATATTAATGAGAATAAACAACAAGAAAATTATACCACTGGGTTGATGGAAAATATTTAAAAATTGTAGTATGTTGCTGTCTACACAGTGATGTAACAGGAAAGGTGAGGATTCTATTGTCTATTTTCCTTTCCCTGAGCGTAGAGTGACTCCATGTTTGAGCTGTATTCATCAAAAAATGAACATTGCTTGGTAGATTAAATATAGCAAATTTTAAAACAGTATTTAGCTTTTAGTACCGGTATCAGAACGTCCTTGTTTATAAATATCCATCATTTGTGTGCTGATATTAATTTGGATTAAATGATTTCACCTACATGACTTTATTCACTTTATGTGATTCGGTAAAGATCGATAAATTATCCAAAATGAACCTGAAATGCTTCATTAAATAGAATTTAATGTCAGTGAGAGCGAATTCGCTGATGCTTAAACAGATATTGTAAATGCTTGAGCTCGTGAAACTGAATCGTTTGCTGAATGGAAAGTATTAATCCTATAATTAGTCCCATCACCAGCAACATACTACGCTCAAATACCATAATGTTGAGCAATTTAATCCAGACAATAGGAAAAATATCATCTAAAATGTTATCACGAATATTATATCAGAAGTATAATCTAAATTGTCATATGAAAGACAACAATATATAATGCAAGGTAACCCAGTTACCAACTAAATCATCCTCCGAAATGTCAACTACACATAACAAAATCTCAACCAAACAAGATGAATTCTGCAATGAAATGACGACTAAAAATAACGAGTTCCCCAATTAAACTTCTTCTTAAATAACAAAGCTAACAATCACTGTATCAATTAAAAACAACGCAACAAAATGAGACAATAACTCATCAAAGTGCCTTGACTACCTAAATAGCCACATTGAAAGACGCACACCAAATTTTAATTAAACCAGATATTGTGTCGTTCAAACTATATGATGAAATATCAGTTACCAATAATAAATAATTAGATTAAGAACTGACTCACATAGTGCAGCCTGCAGCTGTTGAAATCTTCATCTCAGAATGCACTTTCGAAAAAGTTATCGAGCCAGAAGTAATGCCGTTCGGGTACACATTAAGTGAAAATTTGTTGGAATCACAAGGCAAAGATAACATTTCGATGCCAATCAGTAAAATACAACGGAAGCAGTCTAATGCAAAACATACGATACTGCACCCATTGCCATCTGTTGATATCACACGCAGGGAAAAGATTTAATCTACTGTACACAATAATATCTCTAGTAACAAAATAAACCATGCTGGTCTGACACCTAAATACATGCTCTATTAGGTGGGAGCAGCCCTTCCGTTATACTTAATTGTACTACATGACTGCTTGTCTGAAAACGAACTTTAACAGATGTTCACTGCTATTAAAAACAATAATACGAGGGTCATTCAGTAATTAAAGAGATAAAATGGTCTGCCGAAAAAAGCGTTTATTTATACGAAACAATAATTTTTCTACTTTTGAATATTTATGCACTTGTTCCAACGGGCTAAAAGGTTTTTTATTTCGACTGCAAAGAGCTCTTTATCTTTATGTTCGAACGAATTTCCTACAAACATTTTCACGCCCTCATTGTTCTGGGACCTCTTCCCACGTAATGCCCCCTTCAGTGCACCAGACAAATGGAAACCACTTGGTGCTAAATGAAGACTGTAAGGGAGATGAGGCAGTACTTCGCAGCCAATTTTGTCAACGGTTTCACGGGTTAGTTGAGCAATATGAGGACGTGCGTTGTCTTGCTGTAGAATCATACCTCTCCTCTGTCATCCACCACGTCTCTCTCGCATGGCTGGCTTCACCTTGTTTAAAAGCAAATCCGAGAAGTATTGACTGTTCATTTTACGCTGCTCTTCGAGATAATCACAAAAACTGGACCTTCAGCATCCACAACTTTTCCTGCTGATGCTTAGGTTGTAAATTTTTTCTTGACGGGTGAGTTGTTATGCTTCCGCTCCATGCTTTGTCTTTTTGATTCTGGCTCATGGTAGTGAACCCAAGTTTCACCACAAGTTAAAATTTTGCTGAGGAAGTGCACACCTTCTCTTTAATAACGTTCCCTTAGTTATGTGCATACTCTCAACCTTGTTTCCATGTGTAGCTGTGTCAAGTCCTTTGGGATCCATTTTGCTCATGTTTTGCGGTACTTCAGTTTGGTAAAAATAATGTTAGGAACTGTACCAGTACTAACTTGAATCTTATCAACTATCATTTTCACAGTCACACGGCGGTCGGCACGAATAATGTCATCAACTCGACTTTCAAATGAGGGAGTTGAAACTGGAACTGGTCGGCCAGAACGGTGTTGGCCAGTCACTGAGTCCCGACCACTTTTTAACTTCCCTACCGACTTGTAAAAATTTGCACGATTAATTCAACCTTCATCATAAACTTTGGATCTTGTACGTTATGTATTCACTGGTTTCTTGCCTTCAGCAAGTAAGAAACGAGTCACAGAACGTTGTTCAGCTAATGCGGACGTTTCAAGCGGACTCACCATCTTCAAAAGAATTTTTGAGATTATAAACAAAACAATGTTGATACATCAGCTGATCAGGGCTCATCCCAATGATGCTAACTTTAAGCCATAAAAGTACCAAACTTTGCCTACTAACAGTTTTTCCCCAGACCATGAATGACCCTCATAATAATACCAGTAAGAATTGCAGCACTTGTCGAAAGATGATAGCGTCAATCTGGTGCAGCGGTCGATGATGCTAATGCTATGATATACTCGTCATGCGGAACAAGGTCCAGCAAATCTGATCAGTTGTAGCAAAGGTGGTGACCAACAACAAATCACTTTCCATCGAGTTGGACTAACGCAATGCCAGGGTTATGATAACTACACAAATAAGTAAAATAAATACAGTTTTAAATGGCATTTTAGAAGTCGCTAAACTGTAACTGTACTGTGAACTGGTGAAGGTGCTATGCCACGTAAGCCCTGTGATGGATCAGGGGCAATAAGATAATTTAGTAAACTAATTGTATTACAGTGATGACGTGGACATCAGACAGGAACTAATTTTTCACTATTTTAAAACTTGTGCTCGGGACGAAGAGGCTGTCCAAGCATTGGCACATCCAGGAGTACGAAAGATGCCGACTATGATTGTAATAGACGTGGACGTTATGGTGTACATTATATTATCCAGTTTATCCAATAATTTTTGTGCTGTCACAGAAGTATGCACATATCCTGTAAAAAACTGTAGAATCATTACATTGTTGTTAAATTATGTGTTGTTAAGAAGCAGACTCAGGTGGAGGTTAAAATAGCAAGTGGAGTGAGATAATGCCCATTTCTAATTATAATTGGTTTATTAGTAGACAACATACACCAGTAGCACACGCTCACACTCTAGTGAGATTGAATTTGTAGAGTCTACTACTATCGATTGAACACAACAAGAAGAATTGAAACAATCACTATAAAAGTATTCATATGTGTTTGGGAGCAAGCAGGATATTAACAACACGTATATAAAAAAAATTAAAGGACTATATGACCACCAGAGCTTGGAAAAAATACTTACATAAATGGGTGATTGCATTTATATTACCTGAGATGTTTTATGTTTAGACGTAGTTACCATTTGTGATTGGTTTACTCAGTATAATTAGAGGAAAACTTAATACCATGTGTGAGAAGGATGTCTGCATGGACTGAAGTAATATTAGTAAGTTAATGCTTCCAGTAACTGGACATTCTTTTGATGAAACAAAGTTACTCAACAACATGTAGATGAAGATAATTTCTATTAACTGAGTATATGTTCTGAATGCGTTACTTGTAGGCCTTGTGCTGCCTAGGCTATTCAGCTATTTATTGCTGTATGTATGTGCGTATATAGTAGTTATAAGAGGAGTAAAGCAAAAGATACTCTGGTGTAAACCGTTTGGACAGTACACCAAACGGGCTTGGCACGATGAAAGAGTGCTAGAAATTGAAACTCTTTGTAAATATTAACCTCTTATAATTACTGCAAGGTGCCTTTAAGAGAATGACTTAGTTTTAATATTCCTCAAAACTGTAAATGTTAGCTAAGTAATGCAAGGCTGTTTTGAATGAGTACAGTTCTCTTAGTTCGTCGCTAGTTGCAAGTAGTTGTTTTGCCCAGCTTTGAACCTAGATTTTCTTTTGATGTTACTTTGCTTTTCTGTGTTCGGTTTACTGACTTGATCCAACATTCTGTGCAAACGGTGACTTTAGTTCTGTAAAGAATGTTGTCCTGACCGGTACAATATGCAATTTTTACGCAAGGCAGGAGTGTATAAAGTCAAGGCAGTCTCGTATATGAAAGGTATTTTATTACTGAAAATCCACTTTTGCCGTAGTACGAGCATATAATTATGGTTCCCACAAAATGAAGCACACTCTTGTTCCTCGTTTTATTATGAATACTTGAGATCCGGCGGGGGGAGAGGGGGACCAAAAAGCATGGACTGTAAAGAATAAACTAACGAACAGTCATACAGTGAAGTGAACTCCTAAACATAAAGGTACTGTAACAGTGAGTCTTTGGCGAGAATATGCGACAGTCATGAAAGCATATCGAGAATAGTTGTGGCACAGTTAACTGATTACTGTGTTAGGGCGTTTTGATGTTGACTGCAAAGTTCAATTACTAGCCTTACGTCCAAGTTGTACTTACGGGGGATGAACTCAGCAAAAGGCCATCGTCTCCTGGTTGTATTTAATAACGATGGCGATGTTATCCAGGCGTGAGGTGTAACCCACTATAGCACACTCCATAAGCACTAACTCTAAACAGTTCCTACGCGCAAGAGTCAGTGAGTCTCTGGCATGTTCTAACTGTGGTTGGTAGATTAATTTAACAAAATTACCGAACACTGGAAAATATTAACGAACTCTGCCCGGCTAAAGCATTTATTGAGGAAAGAGTGAACACAATAAAACATTCACTAAACAATGAGAGTTATCTGTATCATTGGTAGATCCGGCTATCGAAAAATTACAGTCGCTTTTAATTTTTCGTTAAAAATCGTTGCATGTGGCAAGTCCCAGATCACAACTAATTAATATTTCTTCTTTTACCATGTCGATACTCAATTTATTTCTAGGGCTTTTCCACGAGAGCGAATTTGTGGATGTAGAAGAATGAGTTTGTAATCGTTTCGAAGTCTTATTTAGTGTACAGGTCTCTTCATATAAACTATCTAAATTAGACATTTGAATGGAATTCTAAAAATACCGTACCATGAAACCTCCCCTTAGAGAAATTAATGAATTACTGTGCTGATAAACCCCTTACGTTATTTGATTTTCAAACAGCTGAGCAAAACTGAACGTACTCAGACATTTCTCTCTTTACTTATTCTGATCATCACTAAACTAACACACAATATTTTTAGCGCAACCCAGACCGACTTTCAATAATCCCTACAAAATAATGGCCCTGACTAACGATAATCTATACCTTTCATGAATCGCTTACCTCACAAAAATCTTCGTTACTCGAACTACTGCAATACAGCGAGCGCCAATACTGCCAGCTAAATAAAGGATTCTAACTACTGAAGGCACTAACTACTGATAGGCATAGTTAGCAAATGAAAGATTCTGATAGAGAATAAACAATGTATTTACCTTAATAGTGTTCAAAAGTTATAATATATATATCAGTTCATGACATCCAGTCTTATAAATTTCCTTTTTCTGACAAACACACGTCCAAATCGTCCCCTCTCAAAACTCTGCCATCTCTCTTCCCACATCCACCACTGCTGGCGGCTCACCTCGAACTGCCCAACGCTACGGGCGGTTCACATCCAACTGCCCAACACTACAATAGCGACTATTCCAACAATGCCAACCAGCCACAGACTTCACACAGCACAGCCAGTGATTTTCATACAGAGCGCTACGTGACGTTACCAACATAAAAACCTAAACAGACTACTTACAACCACTCACACTTAGGTATCGAAAACCGAACATGGGGCTGAAACATCGAACAGTTCGGTAAAATACAAAACACTTGACAAACCAGATTCTGATGGTCTGCGAGGCGGGATTGTCGCTGTGAACTCTCAGTTGGTGGTCATTATTAAACTGAATTACGTGTTTGAAAACAAAAGGACTTTCCCAACAGAAACATGAAAGTAGTACCTTAAAGACAAAAGTGATTTTGACTCTGTGAGATCGTTCCTCACACACTTTAGTAGTCTAGAAGAAACCCCTTGCCAACTCCACCCCTACTAAACCACGGATCCATCTAACCTGTTAAACGTATGTATTGCTTTTTGTGTCTACATAAAATTTTGTTTAACTATATCTTAACAATAATTTTTTAATGTAGCCTCTATAGGTTTACTCTGTGTAGTACGGATTCCACTGTACAACTGTTTCTTGTAATCTGACAAGGCTGAACCGTCTGAGGCAACCACAGAACACATGGAAAACTGAGTGGGTGCTACCTCTAACTGTTCCAGTTGGTGAACTTTCCATAGAGAACCTCATAATTAATTTGGGTCCAACCACAGCCAACGACGTCGCCTAGAACACATACTTGGCTCCATCGTACCTGGTCAGCGTCTACCGCAATATTCAGTCCCATAACACAGCCTCTGATAAGTTGCACAGTACATTGTTCGTGAAAGAGAGATTAAACTTTTCTTTTATTGTTATCATTTGCTATATAATACCACAGTGACAATATGTTATCTACAGAAATAGGTAAATTGATAAATACCTATGTAGATGACTGGGCATGTAGAACATTAGTATCGGGAGAAATCCAAAACTACTAAAATCAAATACATTTAGTTGTATCAATAACTACGAACTGTGAACTAAGAAGACTTGTCTTTTAACGGGAAGAACTGCACTTAGCAAGCTATCACTCTATAAAATGTACCATATTATTTCCTTCTTGGATAGTAAAATTGTAAGCGTATTGTCATTTCGCTGGATTAGTTGTGGAGCATCCGTGCGGGCAGCCGCGTCTGCAGAGTAGAGCAAGGGAAACGGAACTGTTATGTTGTGTTGTGGGTAGCTCTGCTGTAAGAAGCATTGTTATAATGGAAGTTAAAGTGTTGCTGCAAGTGCTATTATAGTAAAGTCATGGAATATGGAAGTGATTCAGAGGAAAGTGCGTAATGATGTAATTAAAAGTGAGCAGTGCCTCCAATGACATATTTGTGTATCCTCTCGTTGCGCGTCGCACCGTTCATCAATCATCCATGCTGTGTTCGGTCTCCAAGAATGAACTAACGTGAAACAGTAATACTACTTACCACAAAAGAGAGCATTTAAGTGCCAGTGTCTTGTAACGAGCGTGAGAATGTGCGTTCGATCATCGCGTTCCGCATCATCAACAATCAACCGCGCCGCGACGGTTACGCGCACGCCCGTACAAGTGAGAACTGAAAAATTAACATTACGAACAGTGCCATATCATTACTAGAGTCAAGGAGGACTGGTACCAAATATCTGTGTATGCGTGACGAGCGTAAGAACTTCCATTCGATCATTCGGCTTCCGCATCATGAACAATCACCCGCGTCGTGTCGGTTGCGCGTACGCTCGTCCGAATGATATTGTGGACTCTTAATCATCCATTAATTGGGATAACGGTTCTGAATTAGAATGTAAACAGTGCAACCTGCGACTTTCTTTCATCGTCTCAGAATATAGTTTTCTTACCAGACGTAGAACAGTGTTCTGTTTTGACGTAGAGTGGTTCCCCTAACTGGCTTGCGTATTTCGATAGATAATTTCAGGCAAGCCAGCTGTGGAGCAGAATAGTACGACCGCCGCGGGAATATCAGGTACGTGGTGTGGACAGGGCGCACGGTCAAGGAACGACAACCACTTTAAGGTACCCAACCCTTTTGTACACCCGGGCGTGTTACAAAATCATTTCTGTTACTAGTAACGTGCACGTGAATATGGGCAGATGTTTATCTGTAAAGACCTGGGCCAATAAATTGAAATTCTAACCCTTCACACTAAGTCATATTACATTGTTTTTCTACGGCAGAATGGTAAATAATTTGTAATGGTGATACGTGTAAACAGGTATGGGGATTGCATCGTCTGAACAAATTGGCTAATGTTAGTCACAGGACAACCCACATACTTCCTGGTAACCTGTTTTAAGATCTGGTTGAACGGAACTCTGAAATTACTACCATGCAATGATAATGTGTCAAGAGAACACCCTGACTATTGCTTCTACAACGATGTTAACAAAAGGTGTATTAGCCATTCAAGCGGACTTTGTAGTAAATTAATCTGTCGTTATAAGTCAGAGATCTAGTTATACCTTGTGTCTCTGTCACCGTTTAAAATCATTGCTATGATTTCGTCCTTCAACTTAAAAAATAATTCAGGCAAATATAGCTTCCTCCCCATGATAATAACATTTAAATACATTTCTACTTATATTTCGCAGTAATGTAGTAAATATTTTTTGCGAACGTTGTGATGTGACTGGTTTGGTGGCACGTCGATTGCGCGCCCTGCTCACACCATTACACGCATATTTTCATTTTTCATAAAATAAACGTTGCAATCTAAAGTCCGATTACCGTTTTTCTTTGTGTAATGCATATTATTCCGTTGCATTATACACCATATTATCCCGGTCAGCCGTCACCAAACTTTACTACTGTCCAACAAAGACTCAGCATCTGAATACAAAGAAAACATGTAACGCAGGAACCTCAATTTGGCCAAAAGGGACGTTAAACTTTAATGAAAATTGAACTCCATGTGATATACGTTTCTTTATTATGGCCCTGCTGTGGTCACTGTGATGTGTCATTCTTCCGAACAATTAGCTTTCGAATTATTTAAGTAAAAGCATTAGCAATTCATTTAGTTTTCTCACTTAATTTTTTTGTTAGGAATATATTACAGTTTGTCAAACATTTCTTTCATTTGAAGCACTGAAAGGGGATGCTGGAGTGAATTTTTGCTAATATTTGCTGTTGCAGTCTATGTACAGTACATTTGTAGAGCAGGCGATCTGTTGTAAGATGACAACACAGAGAGCGTCTTTAATTCAAAGCAGGAAATGAAATTAGTTACTCAAATAATATCAGATGACTTTAATTTTAAATGAGTGAGTTGCTAACGCTGCAAACGTATATTGTGGAAAACAACAAATGAGCAAAAAAAGAAAAATAATGCTGGTGTGTAGCACGGCAGTGACTGTCAAATTTCATCTTGATATAAATGCTATACACTCCTGGAAGAGCTAGAAATTACGCCCACGGTGTATGTTTCATGTAACTAAAGGCTACACCCATGACTACGCAGAGCTGTTTGTAGTTTGACAGGCAACTTAAGTTCTATGATAATGAATGACTGAGACAGTTTCCTGGGGCATGGAGGAATACAACAATTGCTCACTGAAGTAGGCCTGGGACAGGAACGATTCACAACGTCTGTTCCCTGTGTTTATGGGTCATCAGATACGTCACATGCATATGGTACAGAAATGGAACTGTAAAGACTGCAACTAACAGGAATGCTCTGAATGTAGTGCTATAACTTTCAGAGAAGTCTTTTACCAAGCCAGGTACTTAGGCCTTCTGCTATGAGAACATAATTAATTTTTAACATAATTCAATGATTTCTGTGTATCATCGTATAATTCAGCTGTACGTGTTTCCTTAGTACAATTAGATATCTGCGTTCTGTTTCTGTTTCAGATTTCGATACCCACTTCTGTAGTATTTTATTTGTGCTGAACTTCAGTTTGCCGGCCGCGGTGGTCTCGCGGTTAAGGCGCTCAGTCCGGAACCGCGCGACTGCTACGGTCGCAGGTTCGATTCCTGCCTCGGGCATGGATGTGTGTGATGTCCTTAGGTTAGTTAGGTTCTAAGTTCTAGGGGACTGATGACCACAGAAGTTAAGTCCCATAGTGCTCAGAGCCATTTTTTTAACTTCAGTTGTGTATTGGTTATTGCACCTAAACCCGCTGCACCACTTCTCTCTTATGTGACCTTGTAATTTACATAACAACCGGCCGCAATTACACATACGACTTTATTTTCTTCAGTGCTATCAGATGATATTCATAAAACACATTGATGCATTTCTGTTCAATTTGAAAATAAATTTTTCACTATAAACGATTCTTACGTTGTGCTTGGTTTCTATGTACTTCACCTCTGTTCCAAAGATTTTAATTGTTTATAGGCGTTGTGTCAGCCATCAGTTATAAGGTCTGTTAGATGCAGTTCTCGATACCTGTTTCTTGCAAGCTACCCTATTCGTAGTAGGATACTACCTGAATCTTATACAAGGTGGTAACCACTATTTCCGAGAAAATTATCCACTGTCACCTTCAGAATAATATATCGCGCTTGTGTGTAACGCTTGCAGCGATTTTTCCAATTGTTGTAAGCAATGCTGGCAGTGAGCTAGCTGAATCGTGTTCAAAATTACTGGCGATTTCGCCTGAATCTTTTCTGTGGGGTCAAATTACCGCCGTTTCTCTCTCATGAGGGAAAAGGCAGGTGGGTAACCATTGTCACGTTGTCTCTTGCCAGGAATTCTTTCACAATAACTGAGGTATGTGCAGGTGCATTGTCACGATGCAGCAGTAATCCCTGTTCTTCCATGTCTCAGACAGTTTGCGTCTAACATCTTACCCCAGTCTCCCCAAGAAATGATAATAGAACTTTGCTGCAAGTGTCTGAACATATTGAATGAATTCATAGTGAGAAATTCCACGAATGTTGACAAAAAAAAAAGTCTTCACTTGATCTTTATGCGAATTTGGCGTGCTTTTGGGCTTCAGAGAGGTTGATGTCTTCCACTGGAAAGGTTGCTGTTTTGCTTCTGACCTGCCTCTGTGCCCGTTTCCTATTTCCATAGCTTCAACTCTTTCATTACGTAAGTTATTTATTAGACGTATTTACTGCTGGATTCCAAAGTTTCAGGGGCTTTTTAAAATTTTTTCTTTATTTCTGTCTTCTAAACTGTCTACGTTTCGCATCCAGAGAGGGCGATGCTCCAAACATAGCTTTCATGAAGCCTTTTCTAATTTCAAGGTTTATAATTGTAGATATTGTCGGTGGCTTCTCTCAACTAATAGCTCAATTTCTTTGTGAATTTGTATCTGCTATTTCGTTTTTCCTTTTCTTTCGTTGTGTCATCTACTTACGCAATAGCAAAACTCATCCTTTTCTTCAATAGTTTTCCTTAGCCAAGTCATGATAACAGTCTTCGGCGTGGAACATTAACATCTGACCACATTGCGGACCTGTACTATTTGAGCCTAGTAACGGGCCATAACTTCACTTTGTTTTTGCCGGGATTTATTATAGGAATCTTAATACCAGCTGGTTCTAACACGCCGTTACAGCCCCCCTGGTCGTAAGAATTGAGGTACTCCTCGCCTTGGTGCATCTTTTGTTTGTTGTCTTGATTTGGCAGTGGCAGTGTTGTGAGAGGTGAACGTGTCTTAGGAGCAACAGTGTCCACTGAGCAAGACGGTGTGCCCTGGAAAATGGTTCAAATGGCTCTGAGCACTATGCGACTTAACTTCTGCGGTCATCAGTCCCCTAGAACTCAGAACTACTTAAACCTAACTAACCTAAGGACACCACACACAGCCATGCCCGAGGCAGGATTCGAACCTGCGACCGTAGCAGTCGCGCGGTTTCAGACTGCAGCGCTAGAACCGCTCGGCCACTCCGGCCGGCTGTGCCCTGGAAAGATGAAACTGCGTTACCAGCTGCAAGACTTGGGAACGTGCGTCCACTTCCGTGCTTCCTCTCCTGGCCGTGCCTAAATCATCGAATCTATTTACTACTACGGGTGTGATTCGATCTGATCTTTACCGTTACAGTGGATGGATTAAAGACGGAAGGGCATAACACACCTCTTATATAAGTAAGAATCGACTACAGACTCGATGAAAAATATATCTGTTCGTACAGACTCACAAACGTATTAACCATGAAACATATCAAGGGCAAAATGGCATTGAAATGAGTGGCAAAAGTGCCTGGATGCAAGAATGGTACTACTGCGCTGGCAGCCATTTTGAATTTAATGACCATTGCTCCTATAATAATACCACCGTTGCAAATCTCTCTCACACTGGAGACACACTCGAAAATACCGTGACTATTAGGAGCCAGGAGGTCCTACATATTTCTTTCGCTACTGGTAACAGCGCCCAATGCCAATAGCTGTTCCGCTAGGGGAACGTGAAATCATTAGCAGAAGAGACACCGAGGGCACAGTGCAACTGGTGACAATGCATCACTTTCTTATCTTCAACATTGCAGATATTCTGAAGCTAGTCAGTCAGCCTGCTTTAATGAATATCCCCACAAGCATTAGATATATATTACCAAAACACTGGCTTCTAGTCTATGAAGCCGGGATATCTTTCGATGGGTTTCTTTAAACTAGTTCGGTAATGAGCTCTGACTCTCAGACGGTAAATAAGAGATCACACGACGTAACACCAGTGATGCTACTCAACACCACCCACACTGATTTTCATGTATCTAAATTTAAGAAAGAGTTAAATTAATTTTACAGTATGCACAACTATCTACGAACTTCCCCGCTCTAACTCAACGACTGTATCCATGTTAACACGAAGACGATCTTCTAAAGTACAATTCGCTATCTACCGTCTCATTTACATACGGCGAATAGTGAAGCCATGAAGCTATCCCACCATTCCCGTAGTTATCACTCTTCCAGTGAACCTTATATGTTCAGAACAATGTATAGTTCAGTATCTCTGTGATAGCCTACACTATTTCTGTTTCATCTCCTTCTGAAATAATGAAAAGGAGATATTACGAAGACCGATTTGCAAACTAAAGTCTGCCTGAAACTGTGAATCGAGGATTAAATGTGAAGTTGTTCGATTATAGTTAACAGAATATTGCATTAAAGTATCTTAAGCTAGATGCTTACTTAAATATCGTCCTACTCTAACTGAAATATGGAATAGTATTCAAGAGACTATGCGAAGATACCTATTTTACACCTGGCTTTAGAGCTGAACTTGTGGAACACAAGGTGTAGAAAAATATTTCGTATTTTAGAATGTGGTTGTATGGACCGTACTTTAAAAGCTACGAGCACCTATTTATCTTAGCCGCTGTGGAACATATCTCTTCTAGAGCACCCTCTTTGCTAATACGAAAGATATACAGAATGCAGTAAATAAAGGACAAATTCATCCATTATTGTTCATGGATACAACATGCTGTAAACATCTGTTAATGTTGATACGGAAAAGGTATTTGTACCTCTAGGGAAGAGCTGCGCATACACTAGTTCTGCAGAAAGTTTGTCTTGGTAAATTTGTGAAATGATTTTCATTTTAAATTTATCTTTGCACTTACCATCTTAATGGAAACCTATTATTCCATAAGGGGAACTAGTCACATTGAGCATCTAGATTAGCGATGACTCACAAGTACTTGTCGTATGTAACAGCAAACAGAGTATACTGGAAGCTCTGCTGTTTCACAGTAACAGACTAATGTGTTCTCATTTGTTTATTCATTTGTATTCTGTCGGGCGTTTTAATAGCAAAGAACTTGCAATAGATGTGGTTCACAATAGCGAGAATGAACAAATTCTTACACCTCTTAAGATTTGCATTTTGGAGCCCTTGTTTACTGAACTTCTTCTCTTGTTTTGGTCCATACCACTACCTTAAAAGTACGTAATACTTATTTTCAACACCAGCACAATTTAGAGATCCATCATGACTGATAAATACGAAGTAGATGTAGTGAAAGGAAATAAATAAAAGTTGCCAAAGAATGCGGTGGTACTACTATGCGCATAGCGTTTAGCGGTCAGAATAAGTTAACATTAGACATTTTGGATGTGCAACCACTTCATGCTACAAAATATCTGTCACTTTCAAAAATCAGTTAGAAACAAGTTACTGAAACGATTAAATCAGTCAGACCAACAACGCTATGAGATTAGTACGATTTTCAAGTTCTTAATTGTTAAAAGTGAGAGAATCTTTTTTCTGCAGTGCTTTATATAGCTCGATAGCGTTATACACATATAACAGAGAATAGAGAATTTACATCTCAACAGGTTTAAGACACCACCAACGAGAAAGTGTGAATCAGCAGAAGCATCTTCAGCAACAACGAAGAACAACGGATGTATTGTGAAAAAACACTCTTAAATTGCAATAACGGAAGAAAAAAAATTTTTTGGAACATGCGTTTTTTCGTTACTGAATGTGGTAACACTCGCGTCGATGATTTAGTGCAGTAAAGTCAGGGCAATGATGGCAGATTTTGAATGTGTATTGGCATATTCTCATCAGTTGTTCAGCTTACCGACAATACACATTACGCTCTGAAATCGGTAATGTGATCATCTGTGTAGGCTTGCTCAGTAACAGATTTCGCAGCTGCTTTTGCAGTCTGTCTATTCGTTACAGGGGTGAAATATCAGATGTCATCTCGTAAATGCAAACTGATTATGGTTTGTTACTGATAATGATGTCGGGCCGATATGAAATTGGACTGGAAGTATGAATTCATCACAGCTTCTGGCTAAAAGGCTGCCTGAAGCTAAACACCTGTAGTAGATCGTCTATCTCCTCGCCAATTTGTTCGACAAAATCCCAGCATAACACAGTCTTTTAAACCTTCTATAATGGAAGGACTCGCAGTTGTGCTGGTTTCGCTTGACTAATGGGAAATAATGATTTAGATTCCGAGCGTTGGGAGTTCATTGACCATGACATACTTGCCTGTACCGTTCGTAGCTAAAATTAATGCACATTTACACGGCGATCCCATTTGCTTCGTATCATTGGTCTCTTTGTTACTTAAGTATCTTGTAAGACGGTTTGATACATATAATATTTCGTTTCATTATTGATGTATTCATGTGACTACTGAATATGATCCCGTAGTGGTTATCACAGCTGCAAACCTGTTACGCCGTTGAATTCGCTTCTATAAATTATTGTTTTCGTAGTAACTTTTCCGTTATCCAGTTCTTTTACCTTTATTATTGTTGTTTACTATCAAAAACAGTCTTGATCACAATTTATTTAGTCCGCTGACTGATTTCGACCACAACTGTAGTCAATGTCACACCAATGAATAAGAACCTCCTTCTGGTGGTAAATCTCTAGTGATTTACCACCAGAAGGAGGTTCCTACTCATTGATCTAAAGATGACCACAGTAGTGGCCGAAACCGGTCACCACAATAAATAAATTGCGTTCAAGACTGTTTTTGATAGTAAATATTTGTTACAAAATTGATCACTGTTCACTCCCACAATGTATTCAAAAATAATTTTTTATTGTTGTTTTGATCTTCAGTCTGAAGATTTGTTAGATGCACCTCTTCACGGTAGTCTATCCTGCCAGTGGCCGCCACCTCTGGATGACTACAGCAGCCTATGTTCATTCGCAATTGCTTACCCGACAGAAGCTTGGGTCTCCTACAATTCATTTCTTACACTTTTCAAAGGCTTCTATTCTCATGAAGTTCGTATTGTTTACAGTCCGTGTTTCATGCTCCGTACAGTTATGCTTCGAAAATTTATATTAAATCTTAAAATATTTAACATTTTCCGAAAACCTTTTTTTGCTGTTCCGAGTCTACTATTTAAATCACAACTTATTTTGCTCCCCAAACAACAAAATTCTTTGATACTGGTAGTGCCTTGCATCGTAATACACTCTCTTCAGTTTCACCTGATTTGTTTCTACCACTCTCGAGGAACCATTCTTGATTTTGTTAAGGCTCATTTTTTAACAAGACGGCATCTATTCCATCCAAGTGTTCCTCAAATTTCTTTGCTGAATTTCAATTTCATTAAAAAAATTTTTAAGTATTTTTACCTTCTTCCTCAGCTGTAATTCCTTTTCCCAGTTTCTACTTGGTTTTGTTAACTTCGTGCTCTGTGTATAACTCAACAACATTAAGAAATCTTTTATCTGATAATAATGAGCTGCTTACCCACCAAAACTATAGCGTGGAATTCGTGTGCCCATCGTGACTTTCTTCCTTTGGATCTATTTCCCACTCTCTAGCTCTGAAAGCCAATGAGAGCGACAGTTTATTTTCTCTCAAAGGACGTCAAGGGCACTCACCCTCGTTGCGTAAGTTTCGTCGTCTGTAATGCGCGATACGTGCGCCAAGCCGAGGTCCTAGATCCGCCTTTTGTCAACGAGTAATGTAGGTACGACTTACTTGTTTCTGTAGGATCGGTCTATGCTGGAGTTGTAGCAATCATTTTTCACTCTACTTCACATACCGTGGTCCTAAGTGATCAATTAAAGATGATGCTCAACGTCATGTGTTATCCGGCTTTGAACTAGTTTAAAGCGATTTGTTTGAAGTTCCACTCTGCTGAAATATGCTGCAGGCCAGGATATAACTGACCATTTTTAAAAATTCCGTTTTACATTTCCTTGATATAATCCTTTGTTATTACTGCTACTGCAGCGAAAATCATAAGTGAATGCTTTTTACTTTCTGCAAATACCGAGGTTATCTTGGTTTTCAAAGCAACAGATTTCGTCAGAACGTCTTTGCAGAATTTACAAATTATGATAATAAAGAGTAGATTTTACAATATCAGAAATCAATAATTAATTACATTAAGGCATCCTCCGCTGTTGGTAGACTGACAACTCAACCTGAAATTGAAAAGAAACCGGACATTTCACCAGGAAATTCTTCGTTTCTCGAAAATAACATAAAATCACATATCTTTAATACTCATTGGTATCTCTGCAGTATCGAATTTCTAATTCAGTTAAACACATGATGTGAAACTGCAGTTGTACATCTGCATAAAAGTCATTGCATTGGAGCCCACGATTGAAACCTCTGTTCGCACAAAAATTTGGGCTGTAGAGTTCTTTGTGAAGTTTCTTCGTTGTAATTAACTTCTTTTTCGACCGAATATACGTTTCGTCTCAATTCTACTAAAATTGTAATGTCTTCTCTGTACAATTATTTTTATAGGTATTGTCGGTTTTGATTATACTGATCTGTTATAATTAATTCATAGCTTTCCTAGCAAGTGTTTGAGCCAGAGTGAGAAATGCCCTGTACTATGGAATATACGAAGTAGCTTGGGTGCGGCACCAACTGGTCAGTCCAGATAGTCATTTTTACGTAGTTTTACAAATATGTCTTCAAAGTGTTCATAGACTCATGATGTACAAATGGGGCACTCCTACAGGTCTCAGCGTCAGGAAATACAAATTGCTAAACCAAATGAAGAGTGCAGTTGCACTCAGAGAGGTTAGTGAGTGGTGGTGGTGACACGCCAGGAGTACAAACAGTATTGACAGTAAATAATTCCTTTATTTAATTCCAATATCGACGTGCTATACCTCAGCGAGGCAAACATGCCTGACTCTTTTGTCTCTGACTGGTGTAGACATATCGCTGGCGGTTTCTGTCATGGATGCTGTATAGGCGGCCTCCAAAGCTAACGGAAGGCCTGTGGCAGGATGGTGGCCTCAGGAGGTCACAGCCATGACATTAGCATCATCGTCTTCCCTAGGCACAAGGAACCATGGCACCCCCTTGGTTCTGGGCGCATTTACCGCGGCAGCGCATTGTGTGCAGGTTTCGACTAGCTGCCCTCTGGCAGAACTGGGGAGGCAGCTGGCACCGAGGGACTAGGTGCCAAAGCAACTCTCCAGTGCCGGTAGTAACAGGCACAGACTGTGGGGTGAAAGAGCTGTGGCACCATGTGCTGTAAACAACGTAGTGCAGGCGGCGGCAAGTGCAGTCCAGCCTCGAATCCGTCGCTGATACTGACGATGCCCTGTCATCTTACATCCCGCCGAAGCTCTTTGTGTCACGGTGGTGTGACAGTGCTCTGGCAACAAGAAAATCTCTTTTCCCTGAAAATGCAAGCTTATTTATATGACTCCAAGGCGCATTTGTTTCGCTAAAACCTGTGGCTCTAGTCACGTCGTTCATAACCAGGGACTTCCTATGGCTTGATGACATCGATCCGCTAGCTACGGTCATTAACACTGCATGGTCTTGTTTTCTGCCTTGATAGGCTAGCCTTGTCTCACAAATCCCTTACTATTATGTTACTTTTACACACATGTTGCCACACTTGTGGCTGCCAGTCTGTGGCTGTCAATGCAATGCTTCATGGCAGCTTTCTCACTACTTCTCATTGCTTTAGCTAAAAAGTGAATAGAGGCGTTACACAGGAAATTTACAGTAAATCTTACCTCGTGGCCAGAACTTTTGAGAATAATCATAATTGGATCTGGGCGAAATAAGCTGACACTGGTGGTTTCTTGTTGTTAAGAGTGTAATTGTTCGAAAATGGCTCTGAGCACTATGGGACTTAACATCTGTGGTCATCAGTCCCATAGAACTTAGAACTACTTAAACCTAACTAACCTAAGGACATCACACACATCCATGCCCGAAGCAGGATTCGAACCTGCGACCGTAGCAGTCGCGCGGTTCCGGACTGAGCGCCTAGAACCGTTAGACCACCGCGGCCGGCTGTAATTGTTCAAAATGTGTTATTTGATTATCTCACTTTCTGTTTAGAGCTAATTTGAAGCAGACGTTTATGCTCTCGTAGTGTATAAATGTTGTAAGTGTATCACTTTCTCCTTTCCTCTCTACTATGAGAGAGCTTTTCGTGGGTTAGGAAAATTATTAATGCTTACTGACCATTGCAGTGGCATAAATATTTGCGTAATTAGCAGGAATGCAGATTAGACCAGGCCACTCTATTTTTTTAGAGTAGATGAAATATAAGTGAGTGCAGCGTCGAACTGATTCTTCAGATGTTCATTTTATTTGTTTTTAGAATTTCGATGCAGCTAATTTTTAGGGCATGGGCGTAAAGAGTTGATCATAAATGAAAAGGGATGCTCTGTAAATCACCTACATTTTCATAACTTTATCTAAGACAGATAAAAAATTCTTAATAAGAAGATATCAAAGAAATTACTAATTTCTTATAACTAAATCCCACAGTCTCTCAAAGACACGTTTGTTACTTCAACTAGGAAAAAAATGAACGTTGAATCACTTTAAATATGGCATTCACTGGGAATAAAAAAATCCCTACTGGATTATATCTGTGAAAGCTATTCCGGCCGAAACGGTGAAACGCATCGGGTTGGATTATTCTCAGATTTCCTTTTATATTTTTTACAGAGAAAGATAAAAGGAGAAAAAATTGTAATTTCATTTGGTGACAGAAACCTAAAAATCCACGACTGCTTCAATGGAGGTCATTTTAATTGTGAAATGGCTGCTCATTGTTCAGTTATATATATAACTGAGAAAATTGAACGTGATTATTCGAGTTTAGCACTAAGCCAGTGACTAACAGACAAAAAGATCGGCGAAGCTGCCACTCAATCACGTTAGCGAAAATACGTATTTAACATCCACTAACAAAAGTCAGTAAAATATAAATTGTATGGCTTCCATTCACCACACGATTGAGTCCAGCACTTTATCTGCCATACTGCGACAATCTTAAGCGCAGCATATCGCGAAGACAGTAACTGCTCTTTCTGTCTCTCTCTCCAGTTTATTAAACTTCTTATCTGAATTTCACATGCAACACCGACGCGACTGTCCTATTATAATCTCTGCAGATCTCTGCTCGACGAAATAATGCAAGATAAGTTATTTTACGCATATCGGATTTATTGTATATGGCAGTTGTGTTTGAAAAAAGCTATACAATGCATAAAGCTTCACAGAATAATAATATTAATAAACTGCCACTTCACAACTCTTGCATACAGAATATTGGAGTAAAATATGTCAGACACGGCAACGATTACTTTCACTCCGATTGTGCCATTCCAGCTACAGATGAAGCTATTCGAGGAAACTGAAAATAAAATTTCTGTTTTATAAGGAGGTGAGGAAGGCTTTCAGGCAACTGCTACGTCAAAATATTGTCGAGAGTGGCTTCAAACCATACGCGTTCACAGGTAGCACCTGGATTCCATTAGTTTCATCGTATTTGCTTTACTGCGCTGTGCTCCGTTTTCTACAGCTATCACGTTACCTAGAAGCGGTCTCGTGACGGAAGTGTAAGTTTTATAATCTCTCTTATGGCTGCAGTTCACTCACGCAGACAAATAGGTCATCAAAAAATGTGATGGTCTTTGCGGCAAATTACGGGGAAGAAAATGTTGAACTACGTACTCACTGGTGTTATGCACTACTTAACATGTGACAGAACTGCTACCATTAGACTGGCTTGGATCCTCTTCTTTACGGACTTTCTTATGTATGATATATGATCACTGCATTTTCCATATTTTCAGTATAAAACTGCATTCTCGAATATGCAGGGTGCTCCAGGAGGCATAGTAAATTTATTAGGAGGTGGTAATATAGATTGATTGCTACAAAACATTCCATAAACCAAGCTTCCAACTGCTTAAAGAAATACAGCTGTTATTAAAGAAAAAAAAATTGAGATAGAGAGACACTCACGGAAGATGTTAAAGTAAAGACAAATAATTAACTTCAGAGCAGATTTTTATAAGTTCCATCTCCGACTGCAATGGACTTGGCGCTCTTTTACAAGAGGAGCACTGTTCACAATTTGAACGGTCAATTCATTTCCAGTGTTCACTTTTTATTTGCAGACTTTGCCGTTCAACCATCTCCAAGACCCAAAACCTAAAACGGTAATGTCAGGGACCTTGGTGGCGAAGAAGTGTTACCACTCCTGACGATACACCTTCCAGAAAGTGTCAGGTTTAGATGACGTATCACCTGACGATCCGAATGTGCTGGGGTCCTGTAATACTCGAATAACACACAAACTTGTAGCGAAAGAACCTCTTCAGATAATGTTTGAAGCAGGTTTTCAGGAAAGGCTAGATAACGTGGCCCTGCGACACAACGGTTTGGGGACATGGACAGCAGATAAAGCCGCCAAGGAGGCCTGCAGAAGCATGACATTGCACTATGTGCCATTTCCCAGCGAGCTGTCATTTCGTTGGTGAGTCTGAGATCCATGAGACAATGGGAAGAGGAGTGGCTAGCAGTGGCAGACAGTAAACAGCGGTTGGTGAAGCCAGCTATCGGTCAGTGGTGTGTTCTTAATAGCGGTCACTGCAGCGGGATGAGGTGGGCCCGACCTACCTCCGAACTGGGTATTGTCTCCTCACACATGGGTTCTCACTCCGGCGTGAGAACCGCCCAGTCAGTGATGTCTGTGGACTGCAAATCACAGTATCCGAAACTTTGACTAAGAACATTTCATATTGCGACAGGTGGGCAGAAATAAATTTAGGTAACGATATGACAACTATTTCAGCGATGACGGACGAGTGGTAAAACCTGTAAAATATTGTGAAGTATCTGTACTCTGACAGAAGCAGAATTGCTAGGTGATATATATTCACTACTGGCCATTAAAATTGCTACACCACGAACATGACGTGCTACAGACGCGAAATGTAACCGACAGGAAGAAGATGCTGTGATATGAAAGTGATTAGCTTTTCAGAGCATTCACACGAGGTTGGCGCCGGTGGCGACACCTACAACGTGCTGAAATGAGGAAAGTTTCCAACCGAGTTCTCATGCACTCATACACAAACAGCTGTTGACTGGCGTTGCCTGGTGAAACGTTGTTGTGATGCCTCGTGTAAGGAGAAGAAATGCGTAACATCACGTTTCCAACTTTGATAAAGGTTGGATTGTAGCCTATCGTGATTGCGGTTTATCGTATCGCGACATTGCTGCTCTCGTTGGTCGAGATTCAATGACTGTTAGCAGAATATGGAATCAGTGGGTTCAGGAGGGTAATACGGAACGCCGTGCTCGATCCCAACGGCCTCGTATCACTAGCAGTCGAGATGACGGACATCTTATCCACATGGCTGTAATGTATCGTGCAGCCACGTCTCGATCCCTAGATGGGGACGTTTGCAATACAACAACCATCTACACGAACAGTTCGACGACGTTTGCTGCAGCATGGACTATCAGCTCGGAGACCATGGCTGCGGTTACCCTAGACGCTGCATCGCAGACAGGAGCGCCTGCAATGGTGTACTCAACGACGAACCTGGGTGCACGAATGGCAAAACGTCATTTTTTCGGATGAATCCAAGTTTTGTTTAGAGCATCATGATGGTCGCATCCGTGTTTGGTGACATCGCGGTGAACGCACATTGGAAGCGTGCATTCGTCATTGCCATACTGCCGTATCACCCCGCGTGATGTTATGGGATGCCATTGGTTACACGTCTCGGTCACCTCTTGTTCGCACTGACGGCGCTTTCAACAGTGGACGTTACATTTCAGATGTGTTACGACCCGTGGCTCTACCTTCATTCAATCCCTGCGAAACCCTACATTTCAGCAGGATAATGTACGACCGCATGTTGCAGGTCCTGTACGGGCCTTTCTGGATACAGAAAATGTACGACTGCTGCCCTGACCAGCATATTCTCCAATCTCTCACCAATTGAAAACGTCTGGTCAATGGTGGCCGAGCAACTGGCTCGTCACAATACGCCAGTCACTACTCTTGATGAACTGTGGTATCGTGTTGAAGCTGTATGGGCAGCTGTACCTGTATAAACCATCCAAGCTCTGTTTGACTCAATGTCCAGGCGTATGAAGGCCGTTATTACGGCCAGAGGTGGTTGTTCTGGGTACTGATTTCTCAGGATCAATGCACCCAAATTGCATGAAAATGTCAGTTCTAGTAAAATATATATGTCTAATGAATTCCCGTTTATCATATGCATTTCTTCTTGGTGTAGCAATTGTAATGGCCAGTAGTGTATTTTTTTCCAGTGACCGGCCAGCTGCGCTATCTGCTCTATTCTTTTTGTTCTCTCCCTAACTCTTCCCTTTTCCTGCACGTTTCCAGTTTGACAGCGTGCGCAAGGTTCTCTACGATTTTTCTCTCTGTCTCTCTCTCTTTCTCCCTCATTCTCTGTATATATATATATATATATATATATATATATATATATATATATATATATATATATATATATAGTGTATGTATTCTTATTTCTATTGTTCCTTTTAGTTACAGTTGTATATATTTTATGCTTTTATACCACACTCATCTCGCAAAATTTCAATGTGAGTGATTTATATTGTCTCCCACACCTACGTACCATTGATGTTTAGTTACGACTGTTATTGATACTGTCGAGAACGAATGTGGCTTCTTGAGTAAACGGTATTAATCGTTTCACTAGGCGATTTTCATTTACGTAACGACAAAATTCCAATCATCTAGTGTCATACGGTTTTCGGAGGTGGTGAATCCAGTGTAAAGTATGAGAATGGAGACATTGCATACCTAATCTCCACCACATTCCTGTATGTGAAACGACAGTTCTTGCAGAAATTGTATGGGTACTTGTTGAGAGACATCGCTCACTCACTGAATAACAGCTTCTGATTATTCTACATTGCCTTCATTTGCACGTTCAGATGAATTATGACTGTTGGCCACTGCAACAGCTTGACACAGTTTAGTGAAATCATGAGTAAACACTGAGAAACTGGTAATCTCCTGTTAGGATATCGTCCCCTCTTTTCTCTACAAGAAACAGCAACGTTTCACTACAAAACCTGTACACAAATAAGATGTCAGATTACTAAACGTCTGTAAATACTCGGAGCATACTTAAACGATTCAGTACAATCGGCTGACATACCACAATGACAACCACAGTTGAAAAATTCAGTTACGTAAAACTCGAGCACATCTTCGCAATACGCACTTCAAACCAAAAATTACGGCCGATAAATAATTAAAAACATTGTAAATGATCCACCAACGCGTGAAATGAAAACGTATTCTATAAGCAGCTGCATCTCTGTAAGGAATAAAAATTGGACACTGGTTTTGTGGAATGTATACTGCCACTCCTAAAACATTAATTATTCCTCCTGAAAATTCCTGTGGAAAGAAATCATTATATAGAAGGTTGCGTTGTTTCACTCTCCATATTCTTGTTTCACTGTGACACATGGATTAAATCTTTTAGAGTGTTTCAAATTATAACAGTTCTTGATCGATTATTTTGAAAACGTTTATCATGTTAGTATGCTATAGGAAAAAACCACATAACCGTGAGATATGTATTCCAATACACAAACCAAAATTTACTGAATTTTCCAGAAGTAACATAGAAACCAACGTGCAGACATTTTCAATAATTTATCCCCATACAATATACAAGCTCAGTACTGGAAAAAGCTTCTGTGAAACCAAACAGCCAATAATTCCCTTTACAGTCACTGCTTTGAAATCAGACCAAAGTAGAAAAAGCTATTAAAATCTAAATATATTAAAAAGTCGAAAATTGTTTAGTAAGTCACTATATAAGACCTGACAATAGACAATATTTTTAACTTTGCTAATTTCTTCCTTACATTTGAGAACTCGCGTAAATTGAATTTCTTTATTAAATAACATTAGGAACATTTATCCGGAGAAAGAAGAGCATACATATGTTATCAGGTACTACATGTTTTGTGTCTTTCATTACAAACGCCTCTCTTTATTAAGAACATTTATCCGGAGAAAGAAGAGCATACATATGTTATCAGGTACTACATGTTTTGTGTCTTTCATTACAAACGCCTCTTTTTTTTCTAGAAAAACTGATAACCATTTCTGTCCTGATATGCGTCTGGATATCTACATTTTCATACTTACATATACAGAACGACTCAATATCATGAAGAGTCTTGTTGGTACAAATAAGTAGGGAAGCTTTAACAAGATATGAGATTAAATTTATTTTTCAGGCATGTGCTTTCCTCGATAGATATTTACCCGCAATTATTATTCCACGGTAGACTGGGCTCGGAAACTGGCCTCCAGACAAACGTTTACTACGCACTTTACCGCGCCACACTTTACGATGAGAAGCACATCCTTCGTGGAGAAGCGTTATATATGTTAGGCAGCAGAATTTTATTTATTTATTTGCGTATTTTTATGCAGGTATTCAACATTGTCACAGAAGTGCATGACCTCCCTGAAACCTATGGGCTTTAAAAGTCACGAGGTGTAATATATACTGTGCATCATACCACAGAAAATTCCGGTATCTGCATTCTTTTATGGTTTACGCTTTACTAGCACCACTTTGGATCTTGGTACATCTACCACATGTTACTGACCTTTTTCTACCTGTCACATTTTGTTTGAACAGCCTTCTCAGCAGTGGTTGGGAAGGGAGTGAGACAGGGTTGTAGCCTATCCCCGATGTTACTAGATCTGTATAATGAGCAAGCAGTAAAGAAAACAAAAGAAAAATTTGGAGTGCGTATTAAAATCCTTAGAGAAGAAATAA
Source organism: Schistocerca americana (assembly GCF_021461395.2). NCBI lineage: Eukaryota > Metazoa > Arthropoda > Insecta > Orthoptera > Acrididae > Schistocerca > Schistocerca americana. Next base: position 232,791,385 of record NC_060123.1, read on the forward strand.
AAATTTTGAGGTTTGCCGATGACACTGTAATTCTGTCGGAGACAGCTAAGGACCTGGAAGAGCAGTTGAAGGGAATAGACAGTGTCTTGAAAGGAGGATATGAGATGAACATCAACAAACGCAAAACGAGGATAATGGAATGTAGTCGAATTAAATCAGGTGACGCTGAGAGAATTAGATTAGGAAATGAGACACTTAAAGTAGTAGATGAGTTTTGCTATTTGGAGAGCAAAATAACTAATGGTGTCGAAGTAGAGAGGGGATAATATGTAGACAGGAAAGCGTTTCTGAAGAAGAGAAATTTGTTAACATCGAGTATAGATTTAAGTGTCAGGAAGTCGTTTCTGAAAGTATTTGTATGAAGTGCAGCCTTGTATGGAAGTGAAACGTGGACGATAACTAGTTCAGACCAGAAGAGACTAGAAGCTCTCGAAATGTGGTGCTAAAGACGAATGCTGAAGATTAGAAATTCACTTAACTAATGAGGAGGTACTGAATAGAATTGGAGAGAAGAGGAATTTGTTGCACAACATGACTAGAAGACGGGATCGGTTCATAGGACTTGTTCTGAGGCATCAAGGGATCACCAATTTAGTATCGGAGGACAGCGTGGAGGATAAAAACCGTCGAGGGAGACCAAGAGATGAATACACTAAGCAGATTCAGAACGATGTAGGTTGCAGTAGTTACTTGGAGATGAATAAGCTTGCACAGGATAGAGTAGCATGGAGGGCTGCATCAAACCATTCTCTGGACTGAAGACCACAGCAACAACAATAACTCTCCCTCAGGGATCGAAAACGGTTTATGACAGGAATACGGTCTTTCGCTCCTGCCATTTGATATGTACATCAAAGGAACAATGGCGGAAATAACAAAAATAATCATCAAGAATCGGATTAAATTGCAGGGTGAAAGCATACGAATGATAAGTTTCGTCGATGACATTGCTGTCCAGAGTGAAGATGAAGAAATATCGCAAGTCGTGTTGAACGGGATAAACAATCTAATGAGTACAGAATATGGACTGACAGTAAACTGAAAAAACAGAGGAATTATGAGTAACAGCAGAAATGAGAATAGCGAAAACGTGAACATCAAAACTGATCACGAAGTAGACGAAATTAAGGAATTCTGCTACCTTGTAAGCAAAGTAACCCATGGCACATTAAGGAAGGAGTACTAGCACGGGCAAGAGGGCACTGCAGAGTAAGAGCTTAGTATGAGAATGTTCATTTTGAGCACTCACTTGTACGTAAGTGAATCGCACTCACTAGTACGTAAGTGAATCGTGGACTGTAAGGAAACCGGAACAGGAGAGAATCGATGCGTTTCAGATGAGCAAGTGGACTGATAAGATAAACAATAAAGATGTTGTCCATAGGATCGGCTAAGAATAGAATATATGGAAAACACTGACATTGTGAGGGGACAGGCTGAGGCCGATAGGACATGTGTTTAGACATCTAGGAATGCAGAGTACTAGAGGGAGCTGTTCAGGGTAAAAACTACATCGGAAGGGAATATCCACAGTTTTGACGAAAGGAAGCCCATGCTCTTGTCACAGATACTATTTAGGATCATTGTGGTCAATACTCTGTCAGCGAGAATCAATCATCCCCACCAAGTATTTGGAATCTGCCACAGACAATCACACTGCTTCCAACGCATTTCATTGCAGTTCAATACCATTCAACTGTCCGCCCCCTCAGCCAAACGGTCAGAGCGTTGGTATGACACACTCGGGGCCCGGGCTCGATTCCCGGCTGGGGTGGGAGATTTTCTCCCCTCAGGGACTTGGTGTTGTGCTGTCCTCATCATCATTTCATCCCCACTGTCGACGCTCAAGTCGCCCAATGTGGCGTCGCACTCAATAAAGCTTGCACTTGGCGACCGAACTTCCCGCCTGGAAACTTTCGGCCATTGACGCCATACGATCATTTCCATTTCCATTACCACTCAGCAGGCATCTTCCACCACCATACAGGCTTATGTGAGCACTCCATAGCATGCCATAATTCGCCACTGTGGAAAGAAATCTTTCGATGTCTCGTTAAGCGATGACACCCATCCGTCTTCGTCGTCAGTGGCTTCAGGGCAGTAGGGAGAACATGGAAACCAGTTCACACCCACATGCAAGCTGCAATAATTGTCGAAGATGCCAGACAATTGGCTTGCACAATACGCTCTCAATTTGGCTTTCTCTTCAATTAATTTCCTAGGCGTCTACACCGTAAGAGCAACCCTAACGTCGTATCTTGGTACAAGTAACCCTGTAAAATGTAAGGAAATGTCATAACTCGCCTAGCTCTCTAGTAGCGCATCCTTGGAACCCTCTCTTTGCGTTAATCTTTCCGGTCGGACATGCTGTAAACGGCACATGTCGTCTGTCACAAGGATCGGCTTCTACAGTAAACTTCACAATTTTGGAGTGTTAGACCCTCGAACGTATTCGTGAAACTCACTACAAGATCAGTAATATCCTAGTGTGAATAATATGTCAGTCTACGTCTCCCTGTGGAAGAAAAGTAGAAAACACAAACGTTAATAGTACACTAGAATCAACATTATCTTCTAGTCATAAAATACAGCTTATGACGTAATTTTGATCTGTCTAATCTATTGTAAACACGATATGTAATTGTATGTCCTCGGAGTGCTTGTGTACCTCTTACTCCGGATTAAGTTGCACCTTTTTAGTTTGAAGTTTACATCAGATCTACAGCAAAAGTCAATAAAATATATAAATAACGTAATTCTTATGGATTTCAACCACGGTGTTGACCTTTGTACCTATATTCATCTTTTAGATTTGCCGTTCTTGTATTTTTTTCCTGTTTGCAGTTAAAATTACTGGATATGGGTTCCGTCTTCTACGCAAAAGCACTGTCCTATCTTGTTGGGTAACAAGAGGAAACTGTTTTGCATAAAATGTGGAACCTCTATCACAACGTTTTGTATCTGTATCTATAAATCGTTCACTACAAGTCGCTGAGTCATGCGGAGGCCGTAAAGAAAAGAGTCCATAAAATTTTCACCAAAGTAGCGTGAATTTCATTCAGGGACTAGCGATGCTCATTTAACATCTAACTGTCAGTGCCATACTTGGTTGAGCTGAACGATGTCTCGCACATGTACTCAGGTAGTCCGTAACTTACGGCCCTTCATTCCACTGACAGTGTTTTACAAATATTTTTCTAAAACTACTACTTCTGTTGTTGGTTTTTTCATTCAGCGTGTGTTTTGCAGAAATAGAGAAAGGATTGAGGAGGACAGGAACGAGGATTGGAATATAAGGATCTGTCTACGCCGAGGATATCAGACATGGAAAATTGTGACAGGGAAGAGTAAGTGATCGCTCATAGCTTTACTGATTGGATTATACAGTCACAATTATTAAGTTTCAACAGCAAAAGTTAAGCTGTGCGGGCTTTTGATATATATTTGAGAGTGTTCAGAATATATTACGACATTAAATTTATAAGATACACAGGGATACTATAACAGTTTTATAAAAAAGCCATACTTATTTCGCAGCTACTGATATAGGAACACCCTACCTCAGTACAGAGACATTACACAGGAGAGAGAAGCGACTGTGTAGCCGTCTGGAGGGAAGTTGCTGACCACAGCTGGCGGTCCCGCACAAGGTCAGCTGCTATTCGAAGCACGTTGCGCACGTGATACGTTTTCATTGGCTCTCGATATTGATTCCAAGTGTCCTGCAATGGAAAGCCGTAAATATCTGTTTCTGGCTCAGAGTACTCACAAGTGTCAATGAAATCGTCTCCTCCAGAAGCGATACCGTGCATTTATTCTTTCACATGCACAAACATCTCAAAATACAGACTAACTGATAGGGCATAGTAACGATCGTGTCGTACATTATAATAATAGTTCACTGAATAAAAGAGAAGTTCATTTCACGTAGCAAAGCAAGTGTTATTGTGGCAACGTGAACTGAGTACCACTTATAAGGCGCCGGTCACATGAACATAGATCAGGTAAATTAGCGTCTACAGCGGCAGAATGGGTGAAAACTTACCTCAAGTGTGTGTTACCATCTTTCGAAGTTCATGCGAAGTTATGCAATTAAATGGCCAGATATTGTAATGATATTTGCCGACTGAATTAACGAAGTTCAGTAACCTTGAAAGTATTTGAGATAAATTATAATTCATATGTCACTTTACCTAATCAGTAACAGAAAACACGTAACAACCACCGTAAAAATGCTAAAACTGGTACTTACAAAATTTGTACGTACGAAAGTCATAGAAGTTTTTAATTAGCTAATCATAAAGACACAGGATAAATGTTAGTATCAAAATCAAACCCGTGTTTATAAAATCATTTAGACATGTAACTGAAACACTATTGTAGAAGGGTATGTTATGTAATTTGACGATAGTAATCGAAGCATGTTGGCATATTAGCTGATTTACAAATTTTTCAACACATAGTAGCCCCAAATTCTCAACCATTTTTAAAAGACTAATAAAATTTTAATTGAAAATTTCGAAACATCTGTTAAAACGATGCACTTTCTCACATCGTCATTGTTAAATAAGGACCAGCAGCAGTAGCCAAGGCGTGGTTAGCATTGTCTCAGATTTTGTGTGGTCAATGTCATGTCATCTCTTTGGTGCATTAAACAAGATATTTAAAAGCATTTAAGTGTTCCGACAGCATCGTTCTGATTTAATTAACGTGATGAAAAGCTCCTGACATATGAAGAGCCCAGACTTTCTTACAGGTGGAGATGATTGCAGCGAAGGGATCTTCACCCCACTGAGCATCATGGAAATACAAAAGTTAAGTACACAGTTTCGTAGCCACGAAATCTAGTTAGTTTTTAATTTGGTTGAAGTTTCTGGGAGCAGATGAATAAAGTTTATTTTGGTGGACTGAGCTGGGATACGCTGAAAATATCAGCACAGTCTTTTTAATCATTTCTGTGTTTCATGTAACTAAGCATCACAAAAAATTCCAAATTGAAAGCTCAAAGTTGAAGAAATGAATGTCACTACCAACAAAATGGAATAAATGTGAAACACAAGTACGGAAAGTGACCAACCAATTAACTGAAAATATTTTGAATGAAATGATCAGCACTGTCTGTAAAATACCTTTATTGTAAGTCACGTCAGATTAATGAATAGTTAAAATGAAAAGGAAAGCAGAACCGTGTCATGTGCAGAGAGAACGTTGGGAAACAAAATCTCCGGCATTGCAGAGTGGCCGGTCCTGCTATCGCCTTTGTTCTACCTGTGGACTACTGACTTTAGCACGCTGTGTGTTTGTAACTCAATGTGAATGATAGGAAGTGGCTCAAAGGCAGTTACCTTTCCGCTATGACGTGTTCAAACGAATCTCTATCACTTGAGGATGCTTCTTCAATTGGCGCGTAACCGATCGTGACTTTTAATAAAAGCGTTTTACTGCCAATGCGTATCACTTCACTCAAAAGTGGGAAGTTGGTTGCGACTGCGCCCAATTTAAAAGAACGTGTTCTAATTCTAAATTATTATGAGGGATGTTCCGAATAGACTGAAAACATCGAAATGAGAAGTACTTTAATTCTTTTTATTCTTTCTTGCTGTAGCTAGAGATAGTCCAATAGTTCATGTGAAATCTTTTGTTTAGGATTGTAACAATATGGTGCTTGAGACGGAAGCCTAAGCGAAGAGGAAATAATTGTGAACAATGTCATGTTATAGTCATGATGGGGAATTATTAGGTGGGAATGGTGGTAGTGTATGCAGTCCATTCCAGTGTTTTGGTCACACAGAACTTTTGGGACCTAACATCGACCTTTTTTAACAGATAAAGACATTTATGATGGATCAGTTTAGCAAACAGGATAAAGACCTAGGTGACAGAGTAGACCAATCAAATAATAGAACTGAGACAACAAATAATAAAACTGGTGCAACAGAAAATGAAGTAAATAACAGTTTGGTGGTGATTGGGGGTTGTGGAATCGAGGCATTGAATAATGATTTGACTGGGGAACCGATGCGTCAACAAGTGGTTTCAGCAATAAATTCGAGGCCACAAGTACCCATTTAAAAGATTAGATCAGCAGAATTTTGAATACCAATGTTCAGATAATGATGTAAGAGAAGATGAGCGAAATTTTGAATCCCAAAGTTCAGGTTAATGAAACAAGAGAAGCTCAACATATACAAACACAAAAAACTAATAGATGCAGAGATTTTCGTTTTAGAAGGAGAAGTAACTTAAGTTAAAACAAATTATATGCAAACAGTTCAAAAAAATCAATAAAAGTTTTGATATATAACATAACGTAATAAAACAAGAAAGCCATATATTGATTGCAGAAATGATTAAAATGTTTAATATAAAATTAATTACTTAGAAAGCGCAACAGAAAACCGCTTACTTGTGACTAACAATGAAATAGTTGTGGTAGAAAAAGTGGTAACTAGAATGTATGTAGTAGTAACACAGCAAATGTTTGCAAAAAGTTAGCTGAATTGTAAGGAAGTTTTTATAATAACTCTTTCAGTAGTAACTAAAGTCGGATGTTGGTCAATGCAACTACTAAAACTTCCGCAGGTGACACAAAACTTCATCCTGTTGCTTTTCTACAACACTCTTAAGATAATTTTAGTATGGTGCGAGCGATATGCTTAACATTAAGTTAAAAAGAAAAATTAGATGACGAAACCTTCTCTTGGGCTGATCAATATATACTGCTGATTTGCAATGACTCTGAGAGTAGATTTCTTAATAAATTTTGCTAGAATTAAAAGTGAGTCCTGAAATGGACCATGTTATGGGGAAGGAAATGGCAATGTGAAATATTTCTATGAAAAGCAAGTGAGAAAGTTGTAAGTACGCTGTTTATGTTTTCTCTATGTAAGTAGGCTGTTTATGTTTTCTCTATGTAAGTAGGCTGTTTATGTTTTCTTATTGGCAACGTTACGTAGCGCTCAATATGAAAATCACTGGCTGTGCTGTGTGCAGTCTGTGGCTAGTTTGCATTGTTGTCTGCCATTGTAGTGTTGGGCAGCGGCAGCTGGATGTGAACAGCGCGTAGCGTTGCGCAGTTGGGGGTGAGCCGCCAGCAGTGGTGGATGTGGGGAGAGAGATGGCGGAGTTTTGAAATTTGTCATGAACTGCTATATTTATATATGATGATATCAAGGTAAATACATTGTTTGTTCTCTATTAATATCTCTCATTTGCTAACTATCCCTATCAGTAGTTAGTGCCTTCAGTAGTTTGAATCTTTTATTTAGCTGGCAGTAGTGGCGCTCGCTGTATTGCAGTAGCTTGAGCAGCGAAGATTTTTGTGAGGTAAGTGATTTGTGAAAGGTATAGTTTAATGTTAGTCAGGGCCATTCTTTTGTAGGGAATTTTGAAAGTCAGATTGCGTTGCGCTAAAAAAATATTGTGTGTCAGTTTAAGCACAGTCTCGTATAATTGCTCAAAGGGGACGTTTCATATGTCGACCCTTAGCCGAGGATACCTCACTGGAATCTTCTGATTTTTTCTTGTAGTTTGTGTAATTAGTGTAGATTTTGTTTATTGCTAGTGCGTAATTATAGAGAGAATTTCCTTTGTAGTTGTAGTTTTTCATTGTTGTACAGTAAAACAGTTGTGGCATGCATGTAGATTTGCAGCAAGTTTTTCGCAGCTGCGCTTGCAATTAACTAAATATTATTTTCAGTGCTATGTTAATGTGTTCTCTTATTTTTGCTCTTCAAATTGTGTTTTTCTGTGTTGTCGTGTGAAATATTGTGACAATAATGGCGTGGGAAAAACGTAATACTAGGCTCCAAAGTAAACTGAGAAATGACAGTGAAGACGAAAGCAGTGTGATAGCGCCGCAGAGTAATGAATTAACAGACATTCAAGGTAGTAATTTGGTAACTGTGCATAGGGAAATGGAGCGGGTGGCAAACAATGGCGTGGACAGTGAAACAATTAGTGAAGAGGGAAGCATTATCGATCGATCGGTCGGCAACAGCTCGCATCAGGAATCCGAAATGATAGGACACAATTTTGCAAACACTGTAGATTCAGGTTTTGCGTCCTCACCGTTTTCTCAAATGAGTCAAGACACGTTTTCCGCTTGTCAAAATGTGAATGTTGCCGGTGCAAATTCACTGCCGAAAAGCACTGAGGAACATGTTTCAGACACCAGTGCATTGTTATTACAGTTAATGCAACAAATGGGACAAAGGCTACAAAAGTTAGACACAACGCTTGAACAAAATCAGAAACAAACACAGCAACAGTTACACACAATGGAACAAAATCAGAGACAAACACAGCAGAATCTTAAAAAGTTAGACACAATGGAACAGAATCTTCAAAAGTTAGACTCATTGGAGCAAACTCTTGAACAAACACGTGAGGATTTAACTACTGAGTTACATCACATTGAATCGAAATGTCAAAAAGTCTGTAATGACGTAAAAACACAAATTTGTGAGCATTTCCAACCTATTTTTTCGCGTCATGAAAATGCATTACAGAATCATGAAGCAGCCATAAAAGAACTGCAAACTATTGTTCATGAAAATCACAACACCTTGCAAGCTAAAATTCACTCAGTTGCATCTACCGATTCGGTTACGCAACTTGCAAAAACTTAGGAAAACTTAAAGGACACAGTAGATACTCTGAAACTTGGTTCAGAAAAACATACAGAGGAAATAATTTCACTATCGGATAAAGTAGCAGAACTTTCAGATCAGTTCACTAACTTATCTACAAAGGTAGATGATGATCTGAATAACACAATACCTGTAGCCTTCACTGACACTGAAGAGTATGTAGAAATTAGAAAATTCAAACAAAATCAAAATCAAATCAATACACAGTACAAAAGAGAAATCCGGGAAGTGCAAGATCAGTTGGCACAAGTAGTACAAGAATTACGTATTTCAGAGGATACTCGCGCCCCAATACGGGAAGAGGGACACAGAAATACGGAAAAGACGCAAAATAATAACACAGCGCATTTCGGAAATTATGAAAGAAATTGGCAATGTGCACCGAATTTTGAGATGGAACGGCGCGCGCCAACAAAGAAACAGACAATGACTCGCACCGCAGGCAGCCACCTGCGCCGGCTGGCTCAGAGAAAAATAGCATACAAGGTAACCTTGAGAAAATTTTTAGCATTCCTTACCGACGTATACAACATGATAATTGCATTCAAATCAAACTGTGAGTACTAGGATGAGTAAAGGATTGCACCACACTTCACATGTAAAACCGCTTATTGAAAGATAATCTGCTTTTTAACTTAGTCTTTGCCATAAAACGTTTCACTTCACGTTACTAGTATGCTTTAGAAACTGTTACCATGCAACAATGTTTGAAGTTAAGTATCCAGCCAAGAACCAAGAGAAATTATTTAAACAGAAATTACGAATGCATTGTTATTGCGAACAGACGACACAGTGTAATTGTGTGTGTACATTCTTGCTTGTTAGTTGCACGATTAGAACATTTACCAGTACTGCTAATGAGATTTTAATGCAACATTTTGGTTTACTTGAAAATACATTCCGGATTTAAAGTACTTTCTGTGAGATACCAGATGAGACAATAGTTAGTTTATGTGACAGCTACACGATTTTATCACGACGCTACTAATGAGTGACAATTTACAATGTTGATTTTGCGGTGTTTCTGTTTTATATCTGCACAGTTTTCTGAATTCCTCTGCAAAGTAAAATATGTTTTAGTAGTAACTTTTGTGGTATAGCAACAATGAGACAGCCTTTTTCGTGGCATAACAATACGTTACTGTACAGTACTTTCTTCATCACGCCAATAAGCATAATAACTACGATATCTATACGCAAAGCATTTCATTTTTGTTTATCATGAGGTAAGTACATTGACTTCTGCAGAAGTTAGCTTTCGGAGGAAAATAACTACGACACTTCCACAGAGATTATGTTGCAACAAGACGCACATTTAGCGCTACAGGACACGTATTTGAGTGATTAATTTTGTACTTAAAACATTTATTTATAAAGATATTTGAAGTACAATGATACAAAGGTTTTCAGTGATACATTTCATTTCATTGCTGTAATCTGTAACACCTGAGGGTATAATTACATTAATCCTCAGGGGGGTACATGCTTACTTTGTGTACCATGTGTGTGGCAACCACAAGGAACCCTAGCTAATATGGTATTTGCTTATACAACTTTACACATCGGTACCATATTTCTCTAACACACAAATTACACAGCTATCTGATCATTTAACTGAGAGATAAACATTTTTTTACTACATCAGTGACACATGTTTACGCAATTACACAGTTGGATAACTTCACACTTATGAAACTGTATTTTGTCTGTACTGTGTGATCTGTTCATATTTTTTCGGAACCATTGTGATACTATGAGAGCTTTGAATGATATATTTGGTAAGGGAGCATGATTTTAAAGTACGTTTGAGGCAGATGACACTTTTGACATGAGCAGAGAATTTTTTTAATTATTAGAGGAAGCTACGACGATTTTGAGATTTGACTGAGGTGTTATGATGTTATTTTTACGACGACGATGTGTATTATGCTGCTGAGGTATGTTTATGATTAATAGGCTGAGGCTATATGAGTTATTTGGTTATGCTTCATATTTATAATGACGAAATATTGACGAGTGTCGATGGATACGTATATGTGTAATAAGGTAAGGAGTAATGAATAAGGGGTTAGGGACTCTGATTTATGAAAAAGGATGTTGGAAACCAAGAATCGTACTTTAAGAGTTATGACATGTGTGAATCATGTGTGAATGTATCACAATGCCACTGAAAATTTTTTTGGACCCTGTTATATTCATAGGATTTTGTTTCTACAGATTTGCAACGCTAATTCTTGACCTGTGAAATATTTTTATATGAGACTGCCACGGTAGCAGAAACTGCTGTCGTAAATATTTCCGTACGAAAGTTAAGTGACCACCTGCACGTAATGCGTCGCGGGCACCCAGCTGTGTCAGACGCCTGGAGAAAACGCCATTATTGCGAGCCCTTTTCAGCGGCACAGGTAGAACAAAAAAAAAGGGGAGGCCATTATCCTTGGAAATATTCTTACATCTGCACACTTGATTACGACAAGCGTCTTTCTATGAGAGTTGAGAGAATTTCTACTAACTTATGAAATGTCACATGACTACTGAATGATATTTTTATGCTTTGCTTTTCATAGTTGCTTATTTCATTTGATATCTGGTTTCCAGCTGTGTTGCAGCATTGCTTTTATAAAATGAAATGCATTTGCTAATGTGAACACTTTCTGTCAACAGATCTATTAAATAATTATTTTATGATCCACATTCTTTAAAAAAGGAGCACTTGGAAAGGAAAGAACAATAAGAAGGAACTAGTAACAGTAACACATAATTTTCTTTTCAAGTACATGGTAATATTTCTTTTTACAATCAGTTGTTGTGGTGCACCACTTTAATTACGTAGACATTAAGATGTGAATATACATTTCCCTTATCTGCATTGTTATCTTTAGTGTACTATTTTTTCTGCTTGCGCTATGTCATGTTTTGATATAAGTTATTACAATTGCTGCTGCTAGCTTTGCCAATCTGTATTTTTTGTCATTGCTGCTTGTGTTAATTGTTTTATGTGCTGCTGCATTGCCTCGTCCCTTAGTTTAATATCTGAGCTCAGTAGATTTAAGTTAGCTTAAGAGGGGGTAGACTATATAAGAAACTAACTATGATGAACTGGAAGAAGTGCATTGAGAATCTATAGGAAAATGGTTTGGCCAAATAAAAGAAGTAGTGTATAGTGGAGAAAAACTATTTTTGAAAGAAATATGAATAGAATACAGAAAGCAGGTATTGATAGGACTTTTTGGGAATAATGACGAATGAAGGGAGATCTCCGAGAAATAATGCAAAATACTGCAGTACAACAAACCCTGTCCTTTCTTTTTGTGTTATCCCACTATATGTTTGCGTACCCTTGTGTATTTGTTTTCTTCCTGTCTCTGCGAATGTTTCATAGAATTTTTTCTTCTTTTAATATTAAGCTACATTCACTATGATGAGGAATACTGTTATCCTCGAATATAATTGGCGTTAATAATATGTTATTTACTTTGTAAAGATGTTAGATATTATTAATTCTGTTCTGTTTAATGCTCATGTGTGAAGTTGATGTTTCGAAAGTTATTCTGATCTTTTATGTATGTACTCATGTCATAATTCCACTGATGTATATGTTTATTTCTATTCTGTTGTAAAGCCTGTACTACAAATGTTATCTGTATTGTTATGTTTTTAATGATGTATTTTGTATTTTGTTATTGTATTCTTATGTTACCAAATTGTAATTGTTACCAGTTCTTCAAATTAAGTTACATTTCACTGCACACGTTTCTGTTGGTCATAGTATGTGGACAATATGTGAGAAGTTGGGACTGTTAGTGTTTGCACGTGTGTTAATAATTCAGCAAGGGACTGGATAACAGCATTGCTGGTTCTAAAGACAATTCCAAAAACTTTGTGAGTGCACAAGTGGAGGTTATGGACTTGCTATATTATCCGCAAGACTCTCCAATGGTGATTGTGCACCTGCACAGTCACAACAGATGGCTGCTGGCTATCTCTACAAGGACTACAGTGGGTCTGCATCTTCGATGACTCACCAGTACCATTATCTCTACAAGGACTACAGTGGGTCTACATCTTTGATGATCCATCAATATCATTATTTCTACAAGGACTGCAGTGGGTCTGCATCTCTGGTGGCCCACCAATATCGTAATCTCTACCAGGACTATGGTGGGTCTGCTCTGTGATGACCTACCTACCAATATTCTTCCAAACTACGACTGACTCTGCTGTGGGTTTGCTCTGTTGTGGCCCATTACCTGTATGCATGCCAAGAGTCAGCACTGTCTTTCCGTTGGAAGGACAACACTACTTCTTCAAGACTGCATGGAAATCCACTACTTCCGTGTGCATTTTCTTCTACTGCTCAGACTTTGAGAAAAACACTATATTTTACCGTAATGAATGATCAGGACTGTCTTTATGGACTGTGACAAAATTTTAGCTTTTGACCAACGTTGTATCAATAAGTGTGTGCATTTGATTTCTTTGTTATTGTAATTATGAAAAATTTTATCAAATCATTATTGGCCATTGCCCAAAAAAAATTTGTAAAATTTTTGTGGGGAGCATTGGGGGCCATGTAAGTAGGCTGTTTATGTTTTCTCTATGTAAGTACGCTGTTTATGTTTTCTCTATGTAAGTAAGCTGTTTATGTTTTCTTATTGGCAACGTTACGTAGCGCTCAATATGAAAATCACTGGCTGTGCTGTGTGCAGTCTGTATCTAGTTTGCATTGTTGTCTGCCATTGTAGTGTTGGGCAGCGGCAGCTGGATGTGAACAGCGCGTAGCGTTGCGCAGTTGGAGGTGAGCCGCCAGCAGTGGTGGATGTGGGGAGAGAGATGGCGGAGTTTTGAAATTTGTCATGAACTGCTATATTTATATATGATGATATCAAGGTAAATACATTGTTTGTTCTCTATTAATATCTTTCATTTGCTAACTATCCCTATCAGTAGTTAGTGCCTTCAGTAGTTTGAATCTTTTATTTAGCTGGCAGTAGTGGCGCTCGCTGTATTGCAGTAGCTTGAGCAGCGAAGATTTTTGTGAGGTAAGTGATTTGTGAAAGGTATAGTTTAATGTTAGTCAGGGCCATTCTTTTGTAGGGAATTTTGAAAGTCAGATTGCGTTGCGCTAAAAAAATATTGTGTGTCAGTTTAAGCACAGTCTCGTATAATTGCTCAAAGGGGACGTTTCATATGTCGACCCTTAGCCGAGGATACCTCACTGGAATCTTCTGATTTTTTCTTGTAGTTTGTGTAATTAGTGTAGATTTTGTTTATTGCTAGTGCGTAATTATGGAGAGAATTTCCTTTGTAGTTGTAGTTTTTCATTGTTGTACAGTAAAACAGTTGTGGCATGCATGTAGATTTGCAGCAAGTTTTTCGCAGCTGCGCTTGCAATTAACTAAATATTATTTTCAGTGCTATGTTAATGTGTTCTCTTATTTTTGCTCTTCAAATTGTGTTTTTCTGTGTTGTCGTGTGAAATATTGTGACAATAATGGCGTGGGAAAAACGTAATACTAGGCTCCAAAGTAAACTGAGAAATGACAGTGAAGACGAAAGCAGTGTGATAGCGCCGCAGAGTAATGAATTAACAGACATTCAAGGTAGTAATTTGGTAACTGTGCATAGGGAAATGGAGCGGGCGGCAAACAATGGCGTGGACAGTGAAACAATTACTGAAGAGGGAAGCATTATCGATCGATCGGTCGGCAACAGCTCGCCTCAGGAATCCGAAATGATAGGACACAATTTTGCAAACACTGTAGATTCAGGTTTTGCGTCCTCACCGTTTTCTCAAATGAGTCAAGACACGTTTTCCGCTTGTCAAAATGTGAATGTTGCCGGTGCAAATTCACTGCCGAAAAGCACTGAGGAACATGTTTCAGACACCAGTGCATTGTTATTACAGTTAATGCAACAAATGGGACAAAGGCTACAAAAGTTAGACACAACGCTTGAACAAAATCAGAAACAAACACAGCAACAGTTACACACAATGGAACAAAATCAGAGACAAACACAGCAGAATCTTAAAAAGTTAGACACAATGGAACAGAATCTTCAAAAGTTAGACTCATTGGAGCAAACTCTTGAACAAACACGTGAGGATTTAACTACTGAGTTACATCACATTGAATCGAAATGTCAAAAAGTCTGTAATGACGTAAAAACACAAATTTGTGAGCATTTCCAACCTATTTTTTCGCGTCATGAAAATGCATTACAGAATCATGAAGCAGCCATAAAAGAACTGCAAACTATTGTTCATGAAAATCACAACACCTTGCAAGCTAAAATTGACTCAGTTGCATCTACCGATTCGGTTACGCAACTTGCAAAAACTCAGGAAAACTTAAAGGACACAGTAGATACTCTGAAACTTGGTTCAGAAAAACATACAGAGGAAATAATTTCACTATCGGATAAAGTAGCAGAACTTTCAGATCAGTTCACTAACTTATCTACAAAGGTAGATGATGATCTGAATAACACAACACCTGTAGCCTTCACTGACACTGAAGAGTATGTAGAAATTAGAAAATTCAAACAAAATCAAAATCAAATCAATACACAGTACAAAAGAGAAATCCGGGAAGTGCAAGATCAGTTGGCACAAGTAGTACAAGAATTACGTATTTCAGAGGATACTCGCGCCCCAATACGGGAAGAGGGACACAGAAATACGGAAAAGACGCAAAATAATAACACAGCGCATTTCGGAAATTATGAAAGAAATTGGCAATGTGCACCGAATTTTGAGATGGAACGGCGCGCGCCAACAAAGAAACAGACAATGACTCGCACCGCAGGCAGCCACCTGCGCCGGCTGGCTCAGAGAAAAATAGCATACAAGGTAACCTTGAGAAAATTTTTAGCATTCCTTACCGACGTATACAACATGATAATTGCATTCAAATCAAACTGTGAGTACTAGGATGAGTAAAGGATTGCACCACACTTCACATGTAAAACCGCTTATTGAAAGATAATCTGCTTTTTAACTTAGTCTTTGCCATAAAACGTTTCACTTCACGTTACTAGTATGCTTTAGAAACTGTTACCATGCAACAATGTTTGAAGTTAAATATCCAGCCAAGAACCAAGAGAAATTATTTAAACAGAAATTACGAATGCATTGTTATTGCGAACAGACGACACAGTGTAATTGTGTGTGTACATTCTTGCTTGTTAGCTGCACGATTAGAACATTTACCAGTACTGCTAATGAGATTTTAATGCAACATTTTGGTTTACTTGAAAATACATTCCGGATTTAAAGTACTTTCTGTGAGATACCAGATGAGACAATAGTTAGTTTATGTGACAGCTGCACGATTTTATCACGACGCTACTAATGAGTGACAATTTACAATGTTGATTTTGCGGTGTTTCTGTTTTATATCTGCACAGTTTTCTGAATTCCTCTGCAAAGTAAAATATGTTTTAGTAGTAACTTTTGTGGTATAGCAACAATGAGACAGCCTTTTTCGTGGCATAACAATACGTTACTGTACAGTACTTTCTTCATCACGCCAATAAGCATAATAACTACGATATCTATACGCAAAGCATTTCATTTTTGTTTATCATGAGGTAAGTACATTGACTTCTGCAGAACTTAGCTTTCGGAGGAAAATAACTACGACACTTCCACAGAGATTATGTTGCAACAAGACGCACATTTAGCGCTACAGGACACGTATTTGAGTGATTAATTTTGTACTTAAAACATTTATTTATAAAGATATTTGAAGTACAATGATACAAAGGTTTTCAGTGATACATTTCATTTCATTGCTGTAATCTGTAACACCTGAGGGTATAATTACATTAATCCTCAGGGGGGTACATGCTTACTTTGTGTACCATGTGTGTGGCAACCACAAGGAACCCTAGCTAATATGGTATTTGCTTATACAACTTTACACATCGGTACCATATTTCTCTAACACACAAATTACACAGCTATCTGATCATTTAACTGAGAGATAAACATTTTTTTACTACATCAGTGACACATGTTTACGCAATTACACAGTTGGTTAACTTCACACTTATGAAACTGTATTTTGTCTGTACTGTGTGATCTGTTCATATTTTTTCGGAACCATTGTGATACTATGAGAGCTTTGAATGATATATTTGGTAAGGGAGCATGATTTTAAAGTACGTTTGAGGCAGATGACACTTTTGACATGAGCAGAGAATTTTTTTAATTATTAGAGGAAGCTACGACGATTTTGAGATTTGACTGAGGTGTTATGATGTTATTTTTACGACGACGATGTGTATTATGCTGCTGAGGTATGTTTATGATTAATAGGCTGAGGCTATATGAGTTATTTGGTTATGCTTCATATTTATAATGACGAAATATTGACGAGTGTCGATGGATACGTATATGTGTAATAAGGTAAGGAGTAATGAATAAGGGGTTAGGGACTCTGATTTATGAAAAAGGATGTTGGAAACCAAGAATCGTACTTTAAGAGTTATGACATGTGTGAATCATGTGTGAATGTATCACAATGCCACTGAAAATTTTTTTGGACACTGTTATATTCATAGGATTTTGTTTCTACAGATTTGCAACGCTAATTCTTGACCTGTGAAATATTTTTATATGAGACTGCCACGGTAGCAGAAACTGCTGTCGTAAATATTTCTGTACGAAAGTTAAGTGACCACCTGCACGTAATGCGTCGCGGGCACCCAGCTGTGTCAGACGCCTGGAGAAAACGCCATTATTGCGAGCCCTTTTCAGCGGCACAGGTAGAACAAAAAAAAAGGGGAGGCCATTATCCTTGGAAATATTCTTACATCTGCACACTTGATTACGACAAGCGTCTTTCTATGAGAGTTGAGAGAATTTCTACTAACTTATGAAATGTCACATGACTACTGAATGATATTTTTATGCTTTGCTTTTCATAGTTCTTATTTCATTTGATATCTGGTTTCCAGCTGTGTTGCAGCATTGCTTTTATAAAATGAAATGCATTTGCTAATGTGAACACTTTCTGTCAACAGATCTATTAAATAATTATTTTATGATCCACATTCTTTAAAAAAGGAGCACTTGGAAAGGAAAGAACAATAAGAAGGAACTAGTAACAGTAACACATAATTTTCTTTTCAAGTACATGGTAATATTTCTTTTTACAATCAGTTGTTGTGGTGCACCACTTTAATTACGTAGACATTAAGATGTGAATATACATTTACCTTATCTGCATTGTTATCTTTAGTGTACTATTTTTTCTGCTTGCGCTATGTCATGTTTTGATATAAGTTATTACAATTACTGCTGCTAGCTTTGCCAATCTGTATTTTTTGTCATTGCTGCTTGTGTTAATTGTTTTATGTGCTGCTGCATTGCCTCGTCCCTTAGTTTAATATCTGAGCTCAGTAGATTTAAGTTAGCTTAAGAGGGGGTAGACTATATAAGAAACTAACTATGATGAACTGGAAGAAGTGCATTGAGAATCTATAGGAAAATGGTTTGGCCAAATAAAAGAAGTAGTGTATAGTGGAGAAAAACTATTTTTGAAAGAAATATGAATAGAATACAGAAAGCAGGTATTGATAGGACATTTTGGGAATAATAACGAATGAAGGGAGATCTCCGAGAAATAATGCAAAATACTGCAGTACAACAAACCCTGTCCTTTCTTTTTGTGTTATCCCACTATATGTTTGCGTACCCTTGTGTATTTGTTTTCTTCCTGTCTCTGTGTATGTTTCATAGAATTTTTTCTTCTTTTAATATTAAGCTACATTCACTATGATGAGGAATACTGTTATCCTCGAATATAATTGGCATTAATAATATGTTATTTACTTTGTAAAGATGTTAGATATTATTAATTCTGTTCTGTTTAATGCTCATGTGTGAAGTTGATGTTTCGAAAGTTATTCTGATCTTTTATGTATGTACTCATGTCATAATTCCACTGATGTATATGTTTATTTCTATTCTGTTGTAAAGCCTGTACTACAAATGTTATCTGTATTGTTATGTTTTTAATGATGTATTTTGTATTTTGTTATTGTATTCTTATGTTACCAAATTGTAATTGTTACCAGTTCTTCAAATTAAGTTACATTTCACTGCACACGTTTCTGTTGGTCATAGTATGTGGACAATATGTGAGAAGTTGGGACTGTTAGTGTTTGCACGTGTGTTAATAATTCAGCAAGGGACTGGATAACAGCATTGCTGGTTCTAAAGACAATTCCAAAAACTTTGTGAGTGCACAAGTGGTGGTTATGGACTTGCTATATTATCCGCAAGACTCTCCAATGGTGATTGTGCACCTGCACAGTCACAACAGATGGCTGCTGGCTATCCCTACAAGGACTACAGTGGGTCTGCATCTTCGATGACTCACCAGTACCATTATCTCTACAAGGACTACAGTGGGTCTACATCTTTGATGATCCATCAATATCATTATTTCTACAAGGACTGCAGTGGGTCTGCATCTCTGGTGGCCCACCAATATCGTAATCTCTACCAGGACTATGGTGGGTCTGCTCTGTGATGACCTACCTACCAATATTCTTCCAAACTACGACTGACTCTGCTGTGGGTTTGCTCTGTTGTGGCCCATTACCTGTATGCATGCCAAGAGTCTGCACTGTCTTTAAGTTGGAAGGACAACACTACTTCTTCAAGACTGCATGGAAATCCACTACTTCCGTGTGCATTTTCTTCTACTGCTCAGACTTTGAGAAAAACACTATATTTTACCGTAATGAATGATCAGGACTGTCTTTATGGACTGTGACAAAATTTTAGCTTTTGACCAACGTTGTATCAATAAGTGTGTGCATTTGATTTCTTTGTTATTGTAATTATGAAAAATTTTATCAAATCATTATTGGCCATTGCCCAAAAAAAATTTGTAAAATTTTTGTGGGGAGCATTGGGGGCCATGTAAGTAGGCTGTTTATGTTTCCTCTATGTAAGTAGGCTGTTTATGTTTTCTCTATGTAAGTAAGCTGTTTATGTTTTCTTATCGGCAACGTTACGTAGCGCTCAATATGAAAATCACTGGCTGTGCTGTGTGCAGTCTGTGGCTAGTTTGCATTGTTGTCTGCCATTGTAGTGTTGGGCAGCGGCAGCTGGATGTGATCAGCGCGTAGCGTTGCGCAGTTGGAGGTGAGCCGCCAGCAGTGGTGGATGTGGGGAGAGAGATGGCGGAGTTTTGAAATTTGTCATGAACTGCTATATTTATATATGATGATATCGAGGTAAATACATTGTTTGTTCTCTATTAATATCTCTCATTTGCTAACTATCCCTATCAGTAGTTAGTGCCTTCAGTAGTTTGAATCATTTATTTAGCTGGCAGTAGTGGCGCTCGCTGTATTGCAGTAGCTTGAGCAGCGAAGATTTTTGTGAGGTAAGTGATTTGTGAAAGGTATAGTTTAATGTTAGTCAGGGCCATTCTTTTGTAGGGAATTTTGAAAGTCAGATTGCGTTGCGCTAAAAAAATATTGTGTGTCAGTTTAAGCACAGTCTCGTATAATTGCTCAAAGGGGACGTTTCATATGTCGACCCTTAGCCGAGGATACCTCACTGGAATCTTCTGATTTTTTCTTGTAGTTTGTGTAATTAGTGTAGATTTTGTTTATTGCTAGTGCGTAATTATAGAGAGAATTTCCTTTGTAGTTGTAGTTTTTCATTGTTGTACAGTAAAACAGTTGTGGCATGCATGTAGATTTGCAGCAAGTTTTTCGCAGCTGCGCTTGCAATTAACTAAATATTATTTTCAGTGCTATGTTAATGTGTTCTCTTATTTTTGCTCTTCAAATTGTGTTTTTCTGTGTTGTCGTGTGAAATATTGTGACAATAATGGCGTGGGAAAAACGTAATACTAGGCTCCAAAGTAAACTGAGAAATGACAGTGAAGACGAAAGCAGTGTGATAGCGCCGCAGAGTAATGAATTAACAGACATTCAAGGTAGTAATTTGGTAACTGTGCATAGGGAAATGGAGCGGGCGGCAAACAATGGCGTGGACAGTGAAACAATTAGTGAAGAGGGAAGCATTATCGATCGATCGGTCGGCAACAGCTCGCCTCAGGAATCCGAAATGATAGGACACAATTTTGCAAACACTGTAGATTCAGGTTTTGCGTCCTCACCGTTTTCTCAAATGAGTCAAGACACGTTTTCCGCTTGTCAAAATGTGAATGTTGCCGGTGCAAATTCACTGCCGAAAAGCACTGAGGAACATGTTTCAGACACCAGTGCATTGTTATTACAGTTAATGCAACAAATGGGACAAAGGCTACAAAAGTTAGACACAACGCTTGAACAAAATCAGAAACAAACACAGCAACAGTTACACACAATGGAACAAAATCAGAGACAAACACAGCAGAATCTTAAAAAGTTAGACACAATGGAACAGAATCTTCAAAAGTTAGACTCATTGGAGCAAACTCTTGAACAAACACGTGAGGATTTAACTACTGAGTTACATCACATTGAATCGAAATGTCAAAAAGTCTGTAATGACGTAAAAACACAAATTTGTGAGCATTTCCAACCTATTTTTTCGCGTCATGAAAATGCATTACAGAATCATGAAGCAGCCATAAAAGAACTGCAAACTATTGTTCATGAAAATCACAACACCTTGCAAGCTAAAATTGACTCAGTTGCATCTACCGATTCGGTTACGCAACTTGCAAAAACTCAGGAAAACTTAAAGGACACAGTAGATACTCTGAAACTTGGTTCAGAAAAACATACAGAGGAAATAATTTCACTATCGGATAAAGTAGCAGAACTTTCAGATCAGTTCACTAACTTATCTACAAAGGTAGATGATGATCTGAATAACACAACACCTGTAGCCTTCACTGACACTGAAGAGTATGTAGAAATTAGAAAATTCAAACAAAATCAAAATCAAATCAATACACAGTACAAAAGAGAAATCCGGGAAGTGCAAGATCAGTTGGCACAAGTAGTACAAGAATTACGTATTTCAGAGGATACTCGCGCCCCAATACGGGAAGAGGGACACAGAAATACGGAAAAGACGCAAAATAATAACACAGCGCATTTCGGAAATTATGAAAGAAATTGGCAATGTGCACCGAATTTTGAGATGGAACGGCGCGCGCCAACAAAGAAACAGACAATGACTCGCACCGCAGGCAGCCACCTGCGCCGGCTGGCTCAGAGAAAAATAGCATACAAGGTAACCTTGAGAAAATTTTTAGCATTCCTTACCGACGTATACAACATGATAATAGCATTCAAATCAAACTGTGAGTACTAGGATGAGTAAAGGATTGCACCACACTTCACATGTAAAACCGCTTATTGAAAGATAATCTGCTTTTTAACTTAGTCTTTGCCATAAAACGTTTCACTTCACGTTACTAGTATGCTTTAGAAACTGTTACCATGCAACAATGTTTGAAGTTAAATATCCAGCCAAGAACCAAGAGAAATTATTTAAACAGAAATTACGAATGCATTGTTATTGCGAACAGACGACACAGTGTAATTGTGTGTGTACATTCTTGCTTGTTAGTTGCACGATTAGAACATTTACCAGTACTGCTAATGAGATTTTAATGCAACATTTTGGTTTACTTGAAAATACATTCCGGATTTAAAGTACTTTCTGTGAGATACCAGATGAGACAATAGTTAGTTTATGTGACAGCTACACGATTTTATCACGACGCTACTAATGAGTGACAATTTACAATGTTGATTTTGCGGTGTTTCTGTTTTATATCTGCACAGTTTTCTGAATTCCTCTGCAAAGTAAAATATGTTTTAGTAGTAACTTTTGTGGTATAGCAACAATGAGACAGCCTTTTTCGTGGCATAACAATACGTTACTGTACAGTACTTTCTTCATCACGCCAATAAGCATAATAACTACGATATCTATACGCAAAGCATTTCATTTTTGTTTATCATGAGGTAAGTACATTGACTTCTGCAGAACTTAGCTTTCGGAGGAAAATAACTACGACACTTCCACAGAGATTATGTTGCAACAAGACGCACATTTAGCGCTACAGGACACGTATTTGAGTGATTAATTTTGTACTTAAAACATTTATTTATAAAGATATTTGAAGTACAATGATACAAAGGTTTTCAGTGATACATTTCATTTCATTGCTGTAATCTGTAACACCTGAGGGTATAATTACATTAATCCTCAGGGGGGTACATGCTTACTTTGTGTACCATGTGTGTGGCAACCACAAGGAACCCTAGCTAATATGGTATTTGCTTATACAACTTTACACATCGGTACCATATTTCTCTAACACACAAATTACACAGCTATCTGATCATTTAACTGAGAGATAAACATTTTTTTACTACATCAGTGACACATGTTTACGCAATTACACAGTTGGATAACTTCACACTTATGAAACTGTATTTTGTCTGTACTGTGTGATCTGTTCATATTTTTTCGGAACCATTGTGATACTATGAGAGCTTTGAATGATATATTTGGTAAGGGAGCATGATTTTAAAGTACGTTTGAGGCAGATGACACTTTTGACATGAGCAGAGAATTTTTTTAATTATTAGAGGAAGCTACGACGATTTTGAGATTTGACTGAGGTGTTATGATGTTATTTTTACGACGACGATGTGTATTATGCTGCTGAGGTATGTTTATGATTAATAGGCTGAGGCTATATGAGTTATTTGGTTATGCTTCATATTTATAATGACGAAATATTGACGAGTGTCGATGGATACGTATATGTGTAATAAGGTAAGGAGTAATGAATAAGGGGTTAGGGACTCTGATTTATGAAAAAGGATGTTGGAAACCAAGAATCGTACTTTAAGAGTTATGACATGTGTGAATCATGTGTGAATGTATCACAATGCCACTGAAAATTTTTTTGGACACTGTTATATTCATAGGATTTTGTTTCTACAGATTTGCAACGCTAATTCTTGACCTGTGAAATATTTTTATATGAGACTGCCACGGTAGCAGAAACTGCTGTCGTAAATATTTCCGTACGAAAGTTAAGTGACCACCTGCACGTAATGCGTCGCGGGCACCCAGCTGTGTCAGACGCCTGGAGAAAACGCCATTATTGCGAGCCCTTTTCAGCGGCACAGGTAGAACAAAAAAAAAGGGGAGGCCATTATCCTTGGAAATATTCTTACATCTGCACACTTGATTACGGCAAGCTTCTTTCTATGAGAGTTGAGAGAATTTCTACTAACTTATGAAGTGTCACATGACTACTGAATGATATTTTTATGCTTTGCTTTTCATAGTTGCTTATTTCATTTGATATCTGGTTTCCAGCTGTGTTGCAGCATTGCTTTTATAAAATGAAATGCATTTGCTAATGTGAACACTTTCTGTCAACAGATCTATTAAATAATTATTTTATGATCCACATTCTTTAAAAAAGGAGCACTTGGAAAGGAAAGAACAATAAGAAGGAACTAGTAACAGTAACACATAATTTTCTTTTCAAGTACATGGTAATATTTCTTTTTACAATCAGTTGTTGTGGTGCACCACTTTAATTACGTAGACATTAAGATGTGAATATACATTTCCCTTATCTGCATTGTTATCTTTAGTGTACTATTTTTTCTGCTTGCGCTATGTCATGTTTTGATATAAGTTATTACAATTGCTGCTGCTAGCTTTGCCAATCTGTATTTTTTGTCATTGCAGCTTGTGTTAATTGTTTTATGTGCTGCTGCATTGCCTCGTCCCTTAGTTTAATATCTGAGCTCAGTAGATTTAAGTTAGCTTAAGAGGGGGTAGACTATATAAGAAACTAACTATGATGAACTGGAAGAAGTGCATTGAGAATCTATAGGAAAATGGTTTGGCCAAATAAAAGAAGTAGTGTATAGTGGAGAAAAACTATTTTTGAAAGAAATATGAATAGAATACAGAAAGCAGGTATTGATAGGACTTTTTGGGAATAATGACGAATGAAGGGAGATCTCCGAGAAATAATGCAAAATACTGCAGTACAACAAACCCTGTCCTTTCTTTTTGTGTTATCCCACTATATGTTTGCGTACCCTTGTGTATTTGTTTTCTTCCTGTCTCTGTGTATGTTTCATAGAATTTTTTCTTCTTTTAATATTAAGCTACATTCACTATGATGAGGAATACTGTTATCCTCGAATATAAGTGGCATTAATAATATGTTATTTACTTTGTAAAGATGTTAGATATTATTAATTCTGTTCTGTTTAATGCTCATGTGTGAAGTTGATGTTTCGAAAGTTATTCTGATCTTTTATGTATGTACTCATGTCATAATTCCACTGATGTATATGTTTATTTCTATTCTGTTGTAAAGCCTGTACTACAAATGTTATCTGTATTGTTATGTTTTTAATGATGTATTTTGTATTTTGTTATTGTATTCTTATGTTACCAAATTGTAATTGTTACCAGTTCTTCAAATTAAGTTACATTTCACTGCACACGTTTCTGTTGGTCATAGTATGTGGACAATATGTGAGAAGTTGGGACTGTTAGTGTTTGCACGTGTGTTAATAATTCAGCAAGGGACTGGATAACAGCATTGCTGGTTCTAAAGACAATTCCAAAAACTTTGTGAGTGCACAAGTGGTGGTTATGGACTTGCTATATTATCCGCAAGACTCTCCAATGGTGATTGTGCACCTGCACAGTCACAATAGATGGCTGCTGGCTATCTCTACAAGGACTACAGTGGGTCTGCATCTTCGATGACTCACCAGTACCATTATCTCTACAAGGACTACAGTGGGTCTACATCTTTGATGATCCATCAATATCATTATTTCTACAAGGACTGCAGTGGGTCTGCATCTCTGGTGGCCCACCAATATCGTAATCTCTACCAGGACTATGGTGGGTCTGCTCTGTGATGACCTACCTACCAATATTCTTCCAAACTACGACTGACTCTGCTGTGGGTTTGCTCTGTTGTGGCCCATTACCTGTATGCATGCCAAGAGTCAGCACTGTCTTTCCGTTGGAAGGACAACACTACTTCTTCAAGACTGCATGGAAATCCACTACTTCCGTGTGCATTTTCTTCTACTGCTCAGACTTTGAGAAAAACACTATATTTTACCGTAATGAATGATCAGGACTGTCTTTATGGACTGTGACAAAATTTTAGCTTTTGACCAACGTTGTATCAATAAGTGTGTGCATTTGATTTCTTTGTTATTGTAATTATGAAAAATTTTATCAAATCATTATTGGCCATTGCCCAAAAAAAATTTGTAAAATTTTTGTGGGGAGCATTGGGGGCCATGTAAGTAGGCTGTTTATGTTTTCTCTATGTAAGTACGCTGTTTATGTTTTCTCTATGTAAGTAAGCTGTTTATGTTTTCTTATTGGCAACGTTACGTAGCGCTCAATATGAAAATCACTGGCTGTGCTGTGTGCAGTCTGTATCTAGTTTGCATTGTTGTCTGCCATTGTAGTGTTGGGCAGCGGCAGCTGGATGTGAACAGCGCGTAGCGTTGCGCAGTTGGAGGTGAGCCGCCAGCAGTGGTGGATGTGGGGAGAGAGATGGCGGAGTTTTGAAATTTGTCATGAACTGCTATATTTATATATGATGATATCAAGGTAAATACATTGTTTGTTCTCTATTAATATCTTTCATTTGCTAACTATCCCTATCAGTAGTTAGTGCCTTCAGTAGTTTGAATCTTTTATTTAGCTGGCAGTAGTGGCGCTCGCTGTATTGCAGTAGCTTGAGCAGCGAAGATTTTTGTGAGGTAAGTGATTTGTGAAAGGTATAGTTTAATGTTAGTCAGGGCCATTCTTTTGTAGGGAATTTTGAAAGTCAGATTGCGTTGCGCTAAAAAAATATTGTGTGTCAGTTTAAGCACAGTCGTATATAAATTGTTCAAAGGGGACGTTTCAAAGTTAATACATTTAGATAAATCCTGTAAATTAAAGACTGTCTAATTGGGAACATGTGAGTTTGAAATGAGGAGAGATGGAGGAATTCAGCATAACTATTATAATAGAATCATTGAGAGGAACTTTAACATGAATAAAAATTATATAACATGCTGGCAATAAAACAAAAGTAGGAATAAATGTGGAGTTAAAAAACTAAATTTTTATTGAAAGTTTTTGGGAGGCTATGAATACTGATGTGTATGAAGGAGGTCACAGAAAGGCTACTCGTAATATGGAAGTACAACCAGATGCAATACCTCTAACATATATTTACAGTGTATCAGATAATGAAGTTTTAGTGAGCAAGGAGAGACTGATAATGATTTTGATGAATTTACATAAGTTAATGACTGAAGATGTAACAGATGTAGATGGAGAATTTTCAGTTCCTAGTGTTGATGGTATTGAGCCTGAAAACAATGTTCCTTTGGAGGATGAAATTATATTACAAAAATTGCCAAGAAAGTAATGCACAGCATTTTGCTTGTTAAACAATTCGTTATTGAACATAATGAGAATTACACACACGAAAGAACGGTGTTTCATCAACGCACCCCGTTTTTCCAAGTAATCTCCATCACATTCTGTAGTCTTCCTCCCATGCGAAACAAGGGTGTGTACGTCCTGTGGGTACCGATCCTTGTCCTGGTGGTGGAGCCAATGCTTTACTATGTGAATCACGTCCTCATCGTCCACAAAATGTCCTCCACGAGTGGCATCCCTTAATGGCTCAAACAAGTGGAAGTCCCAGGGGTTAGGTCAAGGTGTAGGGTGGGTGGGGTAACACTGTCCAACCCTGTTCTGCGATGTGTTCAGCAGTCCTCAGACACGTATGGGACCGAGAGTTGTTGTGTGGCAGCAAAACATCTCCTGGGTTGCTGTGGCACCGAAGTCGCCGGAAGCGCACCTTGAGTTTTGTTAATGTGTTGACATATGCGCATGAATTAATGGTACCGCCTCTTGGCATCACATCAGTGAGAATCACACCTTCACAGTCCCATAGCATAGTGATCATGATCCTACTGGTGGCAGCAGTTGCTTTGAATTTTGTCTTCCGTGGGGAGTGAGAATTGCGCAATTCCATCGAAGGTCGTTTTGTTTCGGGCCCAATGTGGTGAACCCAGGTTTTATCACCTATCACAATCCGGGACAGGAAGACTTCCAATCTGCTTCAGAATGTTTTAATAAATCAAGACAAATGTTTTTACTCTGCGATTTGTGATTCACCGTGGGACAGGACGGGACCCGTCTTGCACACACTGTTGAATATCCATGAGTGAGGACAACTGCATCCACACTTCCTTTGTTGATTGGCAGATGTAGCGTGAACTACCGAGTCGCAATGAGTCTGCCCTCGCCAATGACAACATCAGCTCGCTGCAACATCTCAGGTGTGACAGCCGTGAATGGTCTCCCCCGCCCGCTGCAAATCGTAGAGCTCCGTCGAGCAGCCTTCTGATGACGTCACCCTCCATGCCCAGCGACTAATTTTATTTCTGCCGACAGCAGATGCTCCATAGACTTTGCGCAAGCGTTTATGAATATTCCCCCCAGTTTCTTTCTCTGCAGTGGGAAATTCAATGACGGCACGTTACTTGTAACGTACATCACCTGCAGACGCCATTTTGAAACTGTCCTGCAGTTACGCTATCTGTCAGAAGTGACGGAAACTTGGCGCGCTCACTCACGAGACTTCAGATATTACACACGTAACGTTTCGCATTCGTAGCATTGTTTTCGGCTGGGGAAAAAATTAGGTACATTACTTTCTGGGAAACCCTTGTAAAAATTAGTAGTAAAAAGAGTGAGGAGTGTGTCTTAGGTGATTACGACGAGATCAGTGAGGAAGATGCAACTATTATTGGTAATGAATAAAGCATAGATGTTATAAAACATGTTGAAGAGAAAATAATAAGTGAGTTAGACGTCTAGATAGTATTAGATGGTATGATATATGTAGAAGTTAAGGACAAAGCATTAGTGAAAGGTACCTATGGGGACAATAACGACTATATTTGGGTAGGCCAGAGTTGTTATAAGGAAGTACATGTGTGTGAGATTTGCCTCTTCATGCCAGTAAGGCAGAAAACAGTTGTAACGCTGAAAGGGTATGGGAAAAGCGCTTAAACAATGAAATTTTAAATAAACTTTG
Organism: Schistocerca americana; assembly: GCF_021461395.2. Classification (NCBI taxonomy): domain Eukaryota; kingdom Metazoa; phylum Arthropoda; class Insecta; order Orthoptera; family Acrididae; genus Schistocerca; species Schistocerca americana. Next base: position 232,820,153 of record NC_060123.1, read on the forward strand.
GGATCATTGTGCTATTGGAAGTAGTGGTAACAGAATGAAAGATACACCACAGTATGTGAAACTGTGCATTCGGAATGGGTCGAAGTGTGAGGGAATAATTCCGAGGACTTTGGAGTAACTGATTCTCCTGTGAATACCATAGTACCGAGAGTAGAAGCACACATAAAGGCAGATGAGATGAAAGATATGGGGTTCAAAGAAATTGAGAGGGATCTTTTGTACGATGAATAAAATAAAGGCGCCAGTGGTATACAAGGCAGTCCATGTATTAATGTTGAACACACACAGGGAGGTAGCTCTTCAATAGATAAAGGGAGTCCAATTTGTGGGTGTCTCAAAAGTTAGGAGCTGAATTAACCACAGTGCACACTTTGTTGAGGGTTGTCTGTAATACGAACTAAGCTTATAGGAGCTACAGGGATATATAGTAAAGAAGTGAACAAGCAAATATTACTGTCATTTAGAAACAATAACGTACCTACCATATATCTAGGAATGCTTCGTAGTACTTAATCTAAAGGAATAAATTACTGTAGGTGTGAAGAATATTAAAGGCTAAAGTAGGATTTTATTGGACTGCTGTAAAATTAATATTTACTGAACAAAGAAGGGGTATTTCTTCTCAAATCAAACTGATCATTTTAAATGGCAATACCAGTAATGAAATACATCAGGGTGGTAAAATATTTAAGTCATAGAAGATACACTGATAAGGAGAATTGTGGTTTAAATGAGAAGGAAGTCATGGGATATTATCATAATTTAATTGAAATCAAGGAACACCTGCCTGAGGAACTCAGAGTCAGTTGAAACCATAGTATATGGTGCTGAGAAACGCTAATTGACTCAGATGGAGGATTTAAGGAAACTTTTATGGGACTACTGTGATGTTTTCAGTGAGAAACCATGAAGGGTCAACAGTTGTTAGTAAAAATTTAGGCCAAAACCTCATAAACCATTCTTCATTAAACCTTATGGAATACCAATGCGTTGGAAGGAAGATTTAGAAAGGGAATTACAAAAAATTGGAACTCTGGGACCTATAGAAAGGAGCAGCAGTGAATACTCTAACTCACTCGTAGTAGTATGCAGATGACATGGAGAATAAGGCTTGTATTAGGTTCCTGGCACTTAAAATATTAGAGGGAGAATCTGACCATCTTGAAAATATAGATGAACTATTGCACAAATTTAAAGATGTAGTATATGTGATTAGACTTGATCACACTTTGAGTTTTCCCCTCACTGGAACCAAAATTCTAGAAAGTATACTACTTTTCTATATAGTGGCAGATGTCATCAATATTATGTTTAACTGTGTTGATTGAACATTTTTGTGGCAAAATTAGTGTGAGGTCTATTTTTTCTAGGATGAGAATTTTTTTCTGGACTGACAATAAGTATATATGATATTTTAACTAGTAGCAAAAGTTGGGAAGAGTACTTGGCGTTATTGAGAGAAGTAAGAGGAAAATTAAGGGAAGGACACAAGTCATTAACGATGAAAAAGGATAAATTATCTGTGAAAAATTTGCAGTTTCATGGCCACAGCATTACAGGGGATGTAATTTTGATGGCGGTGATAAAATATTACCCACCGAAAAATTCGTTGTCTCTTTTCTCAAGGAATACGTTAAAATAATTGTTTTGGTTAGTTGGATTTTACAGGAAACGTATTAGGAACAAGGCTTTAAATGCACTTCGTTTGAATACAATTTTAAAGAAAAATGGAACATGAAAATGCATTAAGGAATGCCAGCAAGCGTTTAATTACATAAATATGTAGTTATGTGGTAGCAAAATCCTAAACAGAGCAGATTAAACTTTAACATACTGCCTAATGACAAAGAGCAGTGACAGTGGTATGAGAGCTCACGAGTTCCAAGAGAAAAATGACATGAAACTACAGTGTATTCTGCTCACTAGGCCTTAAGTTACCAGCTGGCACGCAAGTTGTATCACAGTGGAATTATTAGATGGGAGGATTTCTTGCAATAATTTTATTATTGATCAAAATACAGAAAAGGAAAGGAAAACGTCATTTCTGATGCAATGTGCACATTACCATTTTGGGAATGAATATGTGGAGATTGGAATCAGGAAGGAACGGATTTTACAATCATGTAAATGAAGGGAAATTAGAAAGATCTGTAAAGGCATAAGAAGAAACCAAAGCCATGATGAAAACTAGAAACTTGTTAAGAGTCTTATGAGGAAGGAAGGTGATGAAAAAGTGGGACTATATTATAAGGGAAAGTTACCTAGAATAAATAATCTGTACATTGGTAGGTGGAAGTTTTTGTGGCCAGAATAGTGCACAGAAAGTCCTATCAAGTATGCACATGAGAGCTATTGACACTGTGAAACTTTCACTTGTATTCAAAATATCCAAGAAAATGAATATTTTTATAATGAAACCACAAAAGTCAACAATTTTGGCAACATTTCACCGACGTCACTTTCTAAGAGTCAGCAGATAACTACAAGTGCACGCATAGAATATTACTTCCAAGGAAGCACATGAACTGGTAGGAGGGGTCGGGGCACAGTCAAATCTTCATTATGGTAGGTCTATTGTCAAAATTCATATCGTATAAAGAAAGAAAACAGTAAAAGCATAATGCAAAAAACTAAAAACAGATTATATTTCATCTGATAATGGAGATCAATTTACTTGTAAGTAGTGGAAAATTTTATATATATATATATATATATATATGTGTGTGTGTGTGTGTGTGTGTGTGTGTGTGTGTGTGTGTGTGTGTACGTGGTACCATATATTGAGCTGTTTTAAGATTATGTAACTCAGCTGAAATGAAGACAAATATCTATGTACACCCAAGACCTACTTAACATTCTTAACCTTATGGAACTGACAGTAAGCTACAAATATACACTACAAGTAAAACACGTTTATATTTGATGATACCTTTTTCTCTGACTGTGTCTGTAATGAAGTTAACTTTCAAGTGAAACCAAATCGGGAATAATATTATTGTAATATACTTTAGTGCACCTAAAGTGAAAACTTAGCTATGAAGGTGTGGATGTCAACATCAGAATAGTTCATGTCACTGAAACAATCAGACACTCTCATTTGAAACTACATTCATGGAGTCAGTCTTGTCAATCCTAAGTGATCTGTAGATGCTTATGATGTAGAATTTGAAGACTTTGAAAAGTATACTGAAATATCTATCGATTATTGTCATCATTTACATAGAATTATTTCACAAATACTTATTATCCTTATGTAATGTACTCATGGAATGACCTCTAGAATCACTGGAGGCTTACTTGACGTAACATGTCCGTTACCTGTAAATACATTTTGTACCAAGTGTTCAGTACTGTTAACACATTGGCACTTAAGATCATACACCTACAAAAGTCACATAGGAATTGAACATAGAGATTTGTAATCTTGCCCGATAACATGAAGTGTGCTATTATATGAAAACTCTGACTGTGACTGCAGTTACTGCTCATGTTGTAAAAGTTATCCTATGAATATGCAATGAAACTGTTGTCCCACTGATACACGAAGAAACTACACAACTAACTTGTTAAACTGCAATTTGTACGAGAAGGTATTTATTCAGAAAGCAAGATGACTGTAAGGCTATGCACTGCAAATGGCAAGAACAGGCATTTATGTGAATTCTGTTTATATGGATGGTGATTCAAGAAATTTCGTGATGATTCTGTTTGGGAGAGTGTCAACCTTGTCATATTTGGCCTTCCTTACTGTCCTGGCTCAATGCAAATATGGTTTACTTATTTTACAAAATAAATTAACTACATTATCATAAAGCTACACAAATATTCATGTCAGTACTTACTGGGTAATTTATTACATGGTATGGAGAGTGTCCATCTTGAAGTGAAATATGTCGATCTGCAAATAACACATCAGCATGTCCCAAAGAATCTGTGAAAGGTTTCTCTTATTAGTTCTCACACATACTACGTAATTCCTCCATGGACAAATGAAAGATCTGTGAAACATTCTAAACTAGGTTACAGCAGAATTATTATGCTTGTTGAGTTATATGAGAGAGAAAGAAATGTAATGTTGTAACTGTTGATGTATACTTTTGTGAAAACAGCACTTACATGAGCTTATACTGGCTGAAACTGAACAGATTTATACTTTAATTTATATGTACACACATTTGATCATACGCTGAAGGCAATAAGACTGATGAAGATGATATTTAGTGTAACATTATGAAATGAAGTTTATACAACAATTCTTGATTAAGATATGGAAGTTAAAATATTGAAAGTTATACACTAACACTTACCTGATGTGAAGTATCACTCTTAAAGAATATTCAAAAGAATGGAACTGTCTGCACTTTATCAACAGACACTACAACTCATACCTTTTCCTAATGACAAAACGGTTACTATAATTGTAAATACAAGGTTTTCCTGATGATGGATTATAATGGAAGTTATTCCCATGTCATGTGCATGAAAGTAGCACCATACACTAAAAACCCAGCTAAATTTTGAAATGGGTTCCCAATAGATCTGGTTACCTAGTTATCTCTTAAACATTGCCTCCACGTGACCCACATGCATCACCATTGTTGAAACAAAATAATTAAGTTATTAAGAATTAGCATATATGTTACAGTTTTGCTATAACCTTGTACTAATTAATAATTTGATCTGCCTGAAAGGTTTGAATTTTAATTTATGTAATGTTGAAAACTGTTAAGTTTTACTTGTGTTCTGACTAGACTGTTGGTGATGGAGACTCTGTTTTGTATTAAGGAAGGAGAAAGCATCTGAACAGAATCGAAGAGTAACGAGATTTGGTGTGATGACTGTCGACAGTCGACTGGCTGGATTACTTCATGATGGCGAGTACAGAGCGGACGCCATCTATGTCCTTAGATTTTGCTTATGCTCTCTATGTAGCGTTGCTTTCAGAGCCATCTATCGCATCGAGGCGACCCAGACTGTATGGTCCGTCTAAATTACACAAAAACAGCGTCCTATTAAGATCGATTATTAGTGTTATCGGCTCTCCTACATACAGTCTGGCAAAGTATCTAATTAAACTATTGGTGCGTATAGTCAGTTGCTGTAGACATCATACTAAAGAACTACAAAAAATATTTGTTGATATCATAAAAAATATTAGGACTGGCCCAAATGAAGTCATGGTTAGCCTTGACATGGTCTCCCTGTTTACGAAGGTACCAGAGGAGTTTACATTGCAACTGTTGGCCAGTCATTTCTCCCTAGAAATTTTGAAATTAGTTTTCATACTTTAACGACCTCGTACTTCTTGTACAATGGAAATTACTATGAAATGACTGGTGGAACAGCAACGGGTTCGCCACTGTTACCAGCCACAGCTGACTTTCTCATAGCAGGTTCTGAAGAACGGGCGTTGAACGGTGCTCCCTTCCAACCATCTTACGTCTTCAGATATGGTGACGATACATTTTTAATCTGATAGCATGACAGTGAGACGCTGCAGCAGTTCGTCGATCATTTGAATGGTATACATTCCAACATACATCGTGACAAATATTGAACCATATAAAAAAAACCTAAGTTAGTGGCGTGCACACACTTTATTTGACATGTAAACATCAGTACAGATATTCGGATTTAGGTTATGACAAGATCGATATGCCTGCCATCATTCGCTATGATGTGGCGCAGAAAAATAGCAAAATTAGGCACTGCCCGCTGAAGTGTCGGAACATCGATTCTGTCGATGACCTCCTGATGTTTTGAGCTCAGCAATGATGTACATCTTGTCTTTAATGTAGCCCCATAAAAAATAGTCGCATGTGTTCAGATCTAAAGAACATGGCGGTCAATCGAGGCCGATGCCAATGGCCTCTGAGTACCCCAGAGCCAGAATGCGGGTGCTCCTCCAGGACAACAGAAACTCTCCTTCTTCGATGGGGTTGAGCTCCGTTTTGCATAAACCACATCCTGTTGAAATCAGGGTCACTTTGGATAATGGGGATGAAATCATCTTCCTAAACCTTCACATATCATTTGGTAGTCAACGTGCCATCAAGTAATATCGCAACGGTTATTCCGTGACTGGACATTGCATACTACACAGTCAGCTGTTGAGAGAGAAGGGAATTCTCGATCGCGAAATTCGGATTCTCAGTCCCCCTAATGCACGAAGTTTGCTTGTTGCCGAGCCCATGCAAATGAAAGTGTCAGACATCAACAAGGCGCTTGGGCATGTGCATACTAATTTCCATCACGCCCCGCGACAACCGTGCAGTTTAAACATCCTAACGCTAGAAGTTATGACGATTTTATTTCATATAGTTCAGTAATTGCTAACCTATACCGTGAAGGTGGAGAAGGGCAGATAGTTCCTCTCTTAGATAAGTTGGTCGAACGGAAATCAGATGGACAGAGAAAGTAATGAATGTATACATTATGTGAATCAGTGCAAAACCAAGTGTACATAGCTTAATAATGTAAGTTATAACAAGCAATCTGACATGGATACAACAGGGCAGTGCACTCAGCACCACCGCAGCATCTAGCTATACTTGGTCCAGAACATAATGTTCTTGCAACACCTCCATCTGCTAATGAGCCTGTAGTTGCTCGGAAACATGTTCATTGTTAAATAAATCGTAAAAAAGCGACTGGTTGCATATTTATTATCAGATTAACCGCCAAATTAAATGACAGTCGCAGTTCGTCATTCACAGTGGATATAGTGAAATTTATAACATTCTTTGCGAGTGTGGCAAGAGTTATGTAGGCCAGTCTATATAGACGGTTGCCGATCGTTGAGTAGGAAATCAGCGTCACTTTAAATACAGGCATTTGGATAAACCAGCGGTGGCACAGCACAGACTGTTAAATACGCATAACATCTTCTATGAGCAGGCATGAGTATTGGCTCACTCTTGGAACTATTGGAGCTCTGTCACCAGAGAAGCTGTGGAAATGACGCTTTATGAAAACATATTCAGTAGAGACACCGGCTATGCGCTTAATAATGCATTGAAGCGTGCGCTTGACAAGGAAAAAGCACAGGGGACTACTTCCCACAGTTGACCCTGCTACGATGGACGGCGCAACAAGCAACGCTAGATAGAGAACGCAAGAAAAATTTATGGACGTAAAGCACGCCGCCTTTATACTCACCACCATGACGTAATCCAGCCAGTCGGATGCCATTCTACGGTTATAAAAGAGGGAACGTAGCCAGCTAATGACAGTCATTTTTAGTCCCTGACGAAGATGATGGTAGGTATCATCAAAAGCTTGGATATTTATTCGCATTTGAAGCAACAATTTAACTGAGCAAATTCTATGCAAGGGCTCTGCCGAAATATTATATGTGTACTGAGACTCTTCCTTCCTCACTATGTCTATGTAATAAGATTGATTAAATGTACTTGTCACCATATTGCTACACAAACAGATACAAACATCCAAATTATTGCATAATATACAGGGTATTACAAAAAGGTACGGCCAAACTTTCAGGAAACATTCCTCACACACAAAGAAAGAAAATATGTTATGTGGACATGTGTCCGGAAACGCTTGCTTTCCATGTTAGAGCTCATTTTATTACTTCTCTTCAAATCACATTAATCATGGAATGGAAACACACAGCAACAAACGTACCAGTGTGACTTCAAACACTTTGTTACAGGAAATGTTCAAAATGTCCTCCGTTACCGATGATACATGCATCCACCCTCCGTCGCATGCAACCCCTGATGCGCTGATGCAGCCCTGGAGAATGGCGTATTTTATCACAGCCGTCCACAATACGAGCACGAAGAGTCTCTACATTTGGTACAGGGGTTGTGTAGACAAGAGCTTTCAAATGCCCCCATAAATGAAAGTCAAGAGGATTGAAGTCAGGAGAGCGTGAAGGCCATGGAATTGGTCCGCCTCTACCAATCCATCGGTCAACGAATCTGTTGTTGAGAAGCGTACGAACACTTAGACTGAAATGTGCAGGAGCTCCATCGTGCATGAACCGCATGTTGTGTCGTACTTGTAAAGGCACATGTTCTAGCAGCACAGGTAGAGTATCCCGTATGAAATCATGATAACATGCTCCATTGAGCGTAGGTGAAAGCGTAGGTGACGAAACTAAAATGAGCTCTAACATGGAAATTAAGCGTTTCCGGACACATGTCCACATAACATCTTTTCTTTATTTGTGTGTGAGGAAAGTTTCCTGAAAGTTTGGCCATACCTTTTTGTAACACCCTGTATATCTGTTAAAGTACATGCATTCTGAGACTTATGCACTTGGGGGAGGGGGGGGGGGGTGGGGTGTAAAGTAAGTATAATTATAGGAGAGCACTCAACAGAAACTGTAATTTCTAGCCAACTGAAGTGTGTGACAGTATCTTTCAAAGATTATGCAAAGCTATGCCATTAACTGAACATGCAATGTAACAACGCTTATTGATTGTATTAATGGAGTTCAGTAATTTGAAAATATAATTAAATGAAATATAATTAATATTCAAAATATCTAACCTCTAACTGAAAATATGTAAAAATCACTGCAAACGAATGCCAAAACTAGCACTTACGAAATTAGTACATGGAAAAGTGATTGTAATTTTTATTCAGCTAATCATAAAGACACAGGATTCATATTGGTTTCAAATTCAAACCTATATTTACAATGTCGTTAAGATATATAATTGTAACATTGCTGTAGAAAGGTATTTAATGTAATTTGGTCATATTGATCATGATATTTTGTCATGTTAATTAAATTGCAAATTTTTTGACAATTAGTAGAACCAAATTCCATACCCTGTTATGGAAAACTAATCAAATTTTTCTGCAAACTTCGAACTATCTGTTTAACACAATGCATGTTCTCTTGTTGTGGTTGCTAAAGCACATATGACGACCAGTGACAGCAGCCATGGGTTTGCTAGTATTGTCCCAGATCCTGTAAGGTCAATGTTACATCACCTTTGTTACGCAATAAATAAGTGGTTATAAAAGAATATATCTCCTTTGGCTGGATCATTTTAATTTCATTACTTTCTATGAATAGCTCCTAAGGTAAAAAGAGCCCAGAATTTCTTACAGATGGAGTGAAGTGATACTAACCCAAATTCGACATCTTGGAAAATCAAGAAGCTAACTCAACAGTTCCGTAACCACAAAACACGTTGTTACGTTTTAGTTTGGTTGGAGTCGCTGGGATTAGATAGGGAAATTTTTAAGCAGATATTAACTTTTTTTCAAGGGCGTTCCAATGATACCACTCATACTTAACATCCTCCAAGAGTGTATAATTATTGGTGGAAAAAATGTCACAGTGGAGGAATGTAGTCTCAACAGTCTGACCGTTATCAGTACTGCAACAACTGCTGTTCTCGTTATATGTTAATGAGCTGTTTACTGTTCCCTCCCACTGAAACTAACACGACGTGCTGATAATGTATAGTTACCTAATTGCAAGTCCGCCTGACCTTCGAACAGCCATCCAACATTTTAACGCATATCTAGCAGGAACAAAACATAGATTTGAAACATAACTCATATAAAACGACACAATTCGAGTTTCCAACAACAAAGATCACTTTCATCTATTGCTATATGGTTCAGAAACAATATTAAACTCAACACACAATAGTAATCTGTAAGAATGTGTCTGCATCGCTGCTTGCATTGCTGAAATATAGAAACGTATTTCTCTTCAGCTTAAAAAAGAAACTTGAAAAATCACTAATACTCCCAGTTCTTGAATATGATGATGCTATTCTTCAACGACTCTCATATGTGGTCTGACGCCAAAAAGAACTGGCGGTGAACACTGATGTGTAATAAATTTTCGTCGTTAGTTGATTCGACCGTATCGTATCACGAACAGTTATCATTGTTACGTGAAGTTAAACATAGCGACTATCATACCTTTTGTTCCTGTGTGGTCCCTTCAATTACTGGATGCCATCTTACTTACCTCTAAAACCACTCTGTGAAAAGGATAACAGAAATAGTGGCTTTCAACGAAGCATAATCATATCTACACCACTAAATAACTCTGTCATCTTCTCACAAACGTTTTCTGCATTAGAATCCGGACTTTGAAATGCTGTTCCTAAACATCTCAGAGGAAGTACATGCCTTGTGAACTTGAAAAGCTAGTTAATTGTCAAAGTTCTATTAAACCGATTATCTCTTCCACATACCTGCAGTTCAGTCCACTAAGAACGCCACATCCCTCATCTGTCCCTTCTCCTTATCAACAGAAACCTCTACTGAAAAAGTCCTCGCTTTCTGACCAGTTACTGTCACTGCATTTTATATGTTCTCTGACATTACTCCTCTTTCTTCTAATATTGAGCCCTACTTCAATAGCGTTAAATCAACTAATATTATTGCTATTCACGATGTCTTCTATATGATTATTACTATTATTATTATTATTAATCACCAATATTATCTTTGTATCAAAAAGTCGTATTTACGTAACTGAGCTGTGACTATGCATATTATTTGAGAATTTCCTGTAGTAGTTTATCTGTATAGTTACTGTATGTAAGACCGGGCACGAAGGTTTTAATTAGTACGGTTAAATAAGAAATTGGAAATAAAGTAAAAAACGTAAAACAGATTTTTTTAAATGAATTAAATAGGGAGACCTTGTGCAGCTGATATATGACAGTTAATTGCAGTTAACAATACACAAATGATGCCATAGTTATATGAGAAGTACTTGAATTATTACTCCAGTTATAGAAACTAAATTTCATATAAATGGAATATTAAGGATTATCATCACTCCAGTGTTACAGAAGACAATTTACATGAAAAGATGTGTGCGAGTTATGTAATTCGAAACAGGCACTGAATTTTCAGTCGATGACGATTATATGATCCACGTGGAATTGTGAACTATTAAATGTGCTACACACGAAAAAAAATGTCGGAATACAAAATGAATAAGCAGAGTTCTGCCAAAAGTTAATCAGAACTCTAAGGAGCCAGAAAATTATTGAAACTGACAATGTATACCATCATTTTCTGCAATAACAAATCTCTGATTCAGCAAATACTGAATTGCATAAATTTATATATAATTTAAACGATCATTTGCATATTTAACGCTGTAAACCAACACACTGTCGTCGAATGCGGCTCGCCTTGTTGGAATTTACTGTATATTTGAGACATTCAGAAGCAAAATGTGGTAAATCTACTCTTTCATCAAAATGAGTTGTTAGAATCATTTTCTTCCATATGCTGCTGTCTATCGATTACAAAACCAAGCCAGCTTGTGTCTGACCTAAAACGTATCTAAATATTGGGCTACATCTAGAAAAGTCTAGGTATCCATTTTGAGTTGCAGTGAAAACATGAGGGAAGTCACTGCATGGTAAAATAGCAGAACTTGGTGTATCGTTAGCAAGCGCCATAACATAGAAATTTTTGAAGATGCCAAACTCGCTCTCTACATGTTATAATTTTGTCTGAGTAATGCTGCTTTCCCAGATCAAGGCTTCATGAACGTTGGCTTTGAGCCTATTTGCTGCTTCGTAAACGATAGTTTTGAGCTTATAAGCGACTGTTTCGTCAAATTGTCTCTATGACATGCCGTGAAACAAGAAACAGCAGCACGCCGACTGTTACCTGCCCACACTGTCGCGTTTTTCTTGGCTTGCAGATCATTTACGAAGTTTTTGTTAATAAACTCTGAAGAGATCGTCATCATTCCCTCCATAGTCATGGATGTTCATGATGGGAAACGTGCACAATGAGTTCCAAAAAGGAAGGGCCGTCAAAGATCAGCAAATCTTTCTGACTGGAAGAGAAACAAAGTAAAACGTGTTAGGGGAGAATCATTGTCAGCTTCCTGTTTTGTACTATTTCAGGGCATGGAAATAATTGGAACTTCATTATCAGCAACACTGTAAACAGTAATTTACGCTGTGATGTGTCAGGTTCCTCAGGAGTTCCTTTTCAGCCACTGTTTGTTGTGGAATTTTAATACATTGTGCTCCACTTGTAGCAAAATATTGTACTTCAAACAGCTTCACAGACTGAATTTAACATTTGGATGCAACAGAGAGGATTGCGTCTCATAACATCTACTTCAGCTTTGTATCTTAATTATCGGCGAAAGACATTTACTATCGTTCCTTGTAAAAACTAATAGAACTGGTACTCCTACCTTCTCCTCCTCCTCCTCGTCCTCCTTCTTCATTGAACATTAGTGATGCAAGACTGTATGACACCTGTAATTTGTATTTTGTGTTAAATAATAATGCGGTTTGAGCTATCTCCTCTTTATTTATACAGTATGTAACCCTGTGTGCCAGTACTAATGAAGTACATTTTGCACAATTATTGCCCTGTAAATGAGTTACAAGCAGTCAGTTCGGTGAACAGTCATCACACACCATAAGCATGCTGTCGTCTTCCCATTTCAACATTTGGAACTCAGCCTGTGTTTTTAACGAAGTCCGACTGTTATGTTCTGTTATCACGTAAAAGTAACTTCTTGTCTTAACGATTAACAATAACACGGTTTCGTACAGCCAAGCTTGCTGCTGTCCAATGACGACTGCTTGCCTGAAGCTAATTCTTGCATGAGAATTAAAGTAAATATCTTTGAGTAAGAACCATCTTGCCAATTTTGTGATTGCATATTGTTGTGATATTGGCGGTGTGATATATCCTTTCTTTGATAACATTTTTACTTTCCTGAACAAATTTAAAATACCAAATGCCATACTTGGGATGGAATGTGATACATTACACTGTCGAATGTTTTCCAGGATGATTTTACATTAACTTTGTGTCATTAACTTATTACATATTGTTTTTCTGCGTTTGTGAATGGAAACCGTAAAATAGTGACGACTACAGACAGGAGTGTTTACTATGCAAAATATTACGTAAGAGGAACATTACCTATTTCCCTCGCCTAGGTCTATCATAAATAGTGCCAGTCGAATAAGTAGTTTATGGCGCATTTTTGTTCATGGTTTAAAGATTTTAATTTATTGGTAACTAACTGCAGTATTCACAAAGTTAGGGTGCACAAGGTACGTAGCTTTATTTAGAGAGGATGCAGCATGGCATAGTGCTGTTACGTTGTTTCAACAGACTATCTTCTTAGTGAAACGTTCACATTTCTGCGTTCTTTTTATTTTTGTGCTGTCATTAAACTAAAATACGTAATCTATTCAGACAATCTCAGCTATCTCTCTGTTATAGCAAAGAGGGAAAAATCTATAAAATTGAATCCTGGAAACATAATGAAATACGATCCTACGCCAAAGTAAGTAAATCTTCTGAAACGGCTATGATAAGCATTGACGCTTTAGCCCATGAAATGGAGTCACAGGCTGAGATTGAAGTCGTTGTTCCACCAACTATTCATACTCAAGACCTATTTACAACATTATATCGAAATTTAGAGGCAATACGAAAACAAGTTTTAAACCTTACCATTAAAGCAAGATAAAAATTTTGTCTAAGGTATCAAAATTTTTCACCGCAGCTGGATGCTGTAACAACTGTAATTTCTGGACCGAAAATCCCACACCAGGGCATTTATGAGGCCATATGAAAATTAAAGAAACTTATATAAAGAAATCTGTCCAGAAGCTAAGTACGAATGTAGGTAAATTCACTACTGAAAAATAAGTGAAGTTAGTGGAACATGTTGACACACAAAGGGGAAGTTATTCACAGGATTTTTCAAGTGAATTTCGGATAAGGACACTAATACCAGTGAAAAGTTAGATTAAGAATTACAACATGTTATACAACAGTCTGTTACTGTTGTATTACCTGAGACAGATACTACGAAGGAGTCATTTAAATTATAGTTAATTAAAATAAAAGCTACTTTTAGTAAAGATTAGCCAGAATGACAAGACAATGTCAAGTTTCAGATTATTAATACTCAGCAGGAATCGTCTGCTGTCAAAGAAATGTCCATGACATGCCGTCCTGTATTACTAGGCCAAATGGTGACTATATCTGTCAAGCATCATATGAGGAAATGCGTAGAGATTAAATAGATAGTGTTACACCGTACTGAAACACTAAAGTACCGTTTGTCGTACCCACTGTGCTATGTCACTTTCATTTATAAAACGCGACTCTAATCTGTACCCATTATGCTATGCCACTTTCATTTATAAAACGCAACTGTAATCTGTGTACTAACTATAGTCCTGTATTGAAGACTAGACACACCTCGTCCCAATGTAAATATAATTCTTTAAATATTAGCCCAAGATGTTTGAGGGACTACGCATCTGACTAAAACAGAAATACACGGGTTACATGCCCCTCACTACATTGTGCACACTGTCAGTACTACACTCGTCAATAGTGTTGCAATGCGTTAAAGTGATGAAGGGTAACACACTTTAGTATCGGTAGTTACCGTTATGGTAATTAGGGTACAATTAAATCTTGAGTACACTGCATGTTATCGGAAACCTAAATACGCTCGTTCAATGAGCCGCAACATGGGTTGCTATTGACAACAACAGTTCAACAATTGTCAGTAAAATTTCGAACGTTACAATTCATAACTTGCGCCGATTATGGATTTATTAGTAGTTATTTAAATGATTAAGAACTCTTACTGACATCAAACAACTTTAAGGTACGAAATAACTACAGCTGTCGCTGGTTATGTACGTTATTCACGCTAAGGATCGGTATAGTCTACCATGCGAAGATCTTTCGCTCACTTCTATAAAACAAAATCACTTAAAAACGCGTAGTAATATTTACCGTGAACAAAGTTTCACTTACCTTCACTAAATGTCTACTTCTTACATCCTTGTTGAGTTAAATTTAATAAATCGTTTCTTAGTACTATAATTTGGAACGTAGCAACCAAAGTTATAGTTTCACTGCAGACCAGCGATGTAGTGATAGCTATCTCCGCGATACTATCAGTTCTCTTGCGATCTGTAAACGTTATTTCTTGTTGTCCCTTTTCCTTATTACTTTCCCTTTAATTTTGAAATAACCGTTAAGTAATAAAGGAGTTAACAACTTGGCCTTTTCTTTAATGAAATATAATTAAGTCATCTTTTTCCCTAGTAACCGATTTTTAAATCGTAATAAAATCTCAGTATGGCATTGATTCTTTGACTCTATTTCTTTGACCTGAAATAACCGATTAGATTAACAAGACTGCCTTGTACCTACTTTACATCAATTTAGCTCTTTGTTAATTAAGTCACTTGCGTGTTAAGTCACTTGCGTGTCCTTCAGCGGGGGTTCAATCCGTTCCACTATAGAATTAGACTCCGAACTCAGAATTTAGTTTAATTTGTCTTTATTAGGATTATATTAATTAGGATAATATTAATTATTATCTGACATACACCTTCCATGTGAACGAGTGACATTCAAAAATCTAAACCCCACACAAATCGGTATAGAAAAGACAAAACAATAACGCAAACAAAAGACTTATGTGCCACCACCACTTTTGTACTAACTTTACTAGAGCACTCGAGGCTCATCCACTTCAGATGTTGGCAATCGCATTCCTTCTAACAGTTGCTAAAATAAATTTGCCACTCGTCACCGTGCCAAGCAATGGAACTGAATATCGTAGAATAATGATAATTGGTCCCGCTAGGGTACGAAGTCTATTTCCCAATATTAGAGTCACGAATTTTACGGGCAAAAATAAGTGTGCCCTCTTTTGCATAAGCCTTGCCATCCTTATTGCTGGCTTTATAAAAAAATACCAACTGAGACTTAAGCCAAAAGATACACAAAATCACAATTATTACGCCTGTAACCCCGTAGTAAGTACTCAAATTATACACTAACATAAACCGCTCAACACTCAGCTACCTTAGAGTGGGCGTCCAGAATCACACAATACCACAACCTCTCAACTACCTTAGAGCGTGCGTGACTACAGCATCTACTAACGTAAGCCGCAACGACTTCTAGAGTCTTGTACCAGGAATACCGATAATCGCACTGTAAGTCTAGTCCAGTGAGTGAAAAACACCTTCAAACATTAACTTTTCCTTCCTACAACACGTGAACACTAATAAAGTTTATCCATGCTATTGCAGAGTCAGTTAATCAATTCCTCCACATATCTGATGGTAGCAATAATCTCTTCTGCCCTACGACCCAAAATAAACTAAAGTAAATTAGTTCAACGTAACCTACTTTCTCTCGCAGAACAATATACATTGAAGCAAATACACAGCTACACACGTCTTGCAACACCGACCCAATACTACGAACTCAATAATTCAATACAACGTCTTGACGATATCCTCACCCAATTTATTAGCCACGATCCCACCTAGATCTGCGGTCTATTGTCTTTCCCGGTGACTATCAGACATGATAATTAATTAGAGGTTGCACGTACCGGTTCTAGTGTAGGCTTTTCTAACAAAATTCAAATCAGAACTGAACTTCTAAATCCCAAAACAATAGGGGAATCAATTCTGGCAATCATTTCACATTTCCGCTACTTCTAACATTTAAATGTAAGTTATGCGGTTCTCGTTGGATAGCGGCCATCTGGATGTGATTATATCTCCCTCTCGGACAGCTGATGTCTGCTGCCGGCGGCGCAAAGAGACTCTTTGTCGCAACTTCCTCCTTCTACCAAGCGCGGTCTAAACCTCGCTTTTCTACAATATTTGCACACATAGAGACGTTAGTTACAGGACATGTAGCCATTCGTCACGTATTTGATACTTGTCAACCGCTAAGTTAATTTGCTGAAGCGAATCAAACTCCGTGATGGCATTCAAAAACTTTTGTCGCGTCACACCACTAAGAAAAATATTCATCCCGCTGTGTTGATAAAATATTTTCGGAGAATATTGCTTATCACTTGACCAGAATCAACAGAAGATACATCTCACTAATGGAATGGCTGTAAGCTGTCCAACCTATGAGCAATTTGAGAAACTGCTCTTGTCAAAGAATTCGTCAAATTGCATACAAGAAAGACACGGTAACGAAGTGTTAGCCCAGAACCAATCCGTAGTAGACAAGCCAGCCTTCGAAATTATTCTTAAAAGTTTTTAAATAAAACTATATATTTGGATGATCCTATTTCGTACAAATATGTGTTGCGAATGCCTGTGGACATAAAAGTTAATTAATGTTCCAGTGACAAACTTAGAGAGCACTTCATGTCCATACCAGATTCTTTTGATTTAATACAGGTCGGTTCGAAGGTAAATAACGCCAATAATAATGATGGTGCTGGTCAGTCTATTCTGACCTGCACAAAGTCTTACAAATGTTCAAATGTGTCTGAATTCCTAAGGTACCAAACTGCTGATGTCATTGGACCCTAGACTTATACACTACTTAACCTAACTTACGCTAAGGTCAACACTCCCACACCCGTGCCCGAGGAACGACTCGAACCTCCGGCAGGGGGGGCCGCACGATTCGTGACACGACGCCTCTAACCACGCGGCCACTCCGCGCGGCTATAAAGTCCTACAATCACGGCACATCACACGTCTGTCGTGTTCACTTAGTGGCACAGCTGTCGGTGTCTCTTCTGGATAATACTCACCTTTCTAACTGATCTTCGTTGATCCATCATGGACCGTGGGATGACGGCTGGCATGCACATCTACATCTACATCATCTACATTTATACTCCGCAAGCCACCCAACGGTGTGTGGCGGATGCAATAATTTACTAACAGCCGTATGTATTGTAGAAATATATTTGATTTTATGAACTTCTATGTGCTACCAGTAAATTGATGCCACCTTCAGGCCCGACTCGTCATAGTCGTAAAATCACTATATACGGAAGGAGCCATGAATCCATGGATCCGTGAATCAAATCGTCCTGCAACAGCTCTTGGTGGCCAGGCGACACAGACATATGTGCGTGTGTATACGAGTGGGGAACTTCACAGCATACGATAGGGTGCTCTAAAGTTCCCAGTACAATCCACACAAACTTCTGGGCTACGTATATGGGACTGAGAATATAATATTTTGAATTGGAATCCATTTCCGGCAACATACCGTTTCTATGATACAACCATTTGAAAACATGTGGGTAACGTGATCACTTTTAAAAGTAATTTGTTATGTGTGACCCATTAAATTACTTGTTTTACAATTAAATTCGTTAACAACCAAATACAGATATGGAAACTTATTCACTTTTCACAAACATTTCAAATTTGAATTTGGAAGTGCGGCGTCTGCTTTGAACCCTACAACACGCCTGCTGACGGTGAAAGCCGAAGCCGTTTGCGTGATTGTGACGAAGAGGGTATGTGATGAAGTCGGACATTATGGATAACGATCTTGACAAATGCGGCGAGCAGCTCTTCCATTACTGGGAGCTTCGCCTTACTGAAGGATAATATCGGTGTGCTCAACCATATTGCTCTAACACTCACACGAGAGTGAATGAGGCTCGAACCTCGTACGACAGCCGATCCAACGTAACCACCGCCCATCATGATTACCCTGTTGCATACCTACCTAGCAAACATGTTTTCAAACGGCTGTAGCACGAAAGTGGTACGTTTCCGGACATGGGTTCCAATTCACAATATTGCCTACTAGTCACCTCTATAAGTCCTAGAAGTTTGTAAGGGGAATTTTGGAGAAACCTGCATATACGATGAAAACTTAAACTGAAAAAATCTTATAGTACACTCGCTAAAACGTTTAGGTCTAGTTACTTTTGCTGTCAAAATAATTGCTAATTTTGGAGATATACATATCAGTATGTTGACATAGTTTCCATATTTTTGTTCACTGATACTTTATGGAATAACAGTGTGGGGTAACTCCTCGCTTAGGCAAAAATTATTCATTACGCAAACAAAAGTAATTAATACGACTTTGAAGTGCCTCTGTTGTTAAGGACAACAAAACGAAGTTCCTTGGGAAGAAACATTGCATCGTTCTTCTTAACAACACAGACAATACAAAACTGCATTTATCCGCCGATACCAGACAATGACTTTCCATTAAAATTTCCTCACATGTACGAGAATCACATAATGTGTGTACGAGTGCACGTTGTGACGCAGGAACGACAACATTGGGAATTGTGGATCTGGCCGGGAGTAGTGCACGGATAGCCATAGCGATTAAGTTGACCCTTCGCGTGAAGCTGGAAATCCGGGTTCGAGTCCCGGTCTGCCACAAATGTTCCAGTGCCTTCCTTCCCTTTTGCAACTGTGCTGAAGTCACATATGTCTGCCTTGCAGGTATCTTTTAAAGCAGCTGTGAATATTAACCATAACGTCAAAGTATATTCATTTACTTATGAAATTTTTATCAACAATTATTCTTAGATTGATAGTAACAGAGATATTCAGATGTACAACACTGAAAGGAAAAAATGGTCTGCATTATCCTTTAACGGATTCAACTTTGGCACAGCAAGTGTGAAATATGCATCTACGCTGATGAGCCAAAACATTGTGACCACTTGCTAAATAGCTTGTTTTCCTGTTTTTGGAACGAAATACATTACTGACTCAGCGTATCTGGGATCTGACTGTTTGTTGTTAGTTTTGTGGAAGTGTGTGGCATTAGATGTCGACGCACTGATCATGTTGCCCTCGTAAATAACTGACCGCTGATTTTCGTTCGAGTTGATGGCGCCAAATAGCAACCTAGACGTGTTCCTTAGCATTTACAAGTACAGCAGACGCATTTCGTCGCTGTTCTTGAAGCCACTGAGACGCGTTTCTGGTTCCGAGACTCGGAGAGTTACACAGCTGGAAGATGACATCGCCGCATGAAGGGATGCAGATGGTTTGCAGCTGTCAAAATATCATCGATTACTACCACAGGCCCCATGCAACCGCAGGAGAATGTTTCCCATAAAAGAATACTGATCTCACCAGTCTGTGTCCGTGGCGCGTGTACATTTCTAGCCGTCATTCACCTTGACGGCGGTGATTCTGGAAACGATCACCGACCTAATGTTGCAAAAATGTGATTCACCCGTTCCATTGATCGACGGTCGAATCCAGATGGTCCGTACCCACTGCAGACGTAGCTGATAATGTCGATGGATCAAAATGTGAACACGTAGAGGTGGTCTGCTGCGAAGCTCCATGTTCAACAATGCATAATAAACGGTGTGCTCTGAAACAATTGTGAGTGCCCCAGCATTGTATTCTCTCGGAGGACATGACACAGAACACCATCTGTCCTACTTTACAAGCAAACAAGCCTCCGAACCACACGTTCTGTAAGGAGTCGTGGACCTCCAGTCATTTTTCTCTTAGTGGTAGTTTCAGTGTTCTTCTACTTGTCTCCGTAGATTCTCATGACAGTAGAATTTGAACATTCGCCCAGCTTCGCCGTTTTCGAGGTACTTGTTCAAAGCCTCTGGGTAATAATGATTTTCTCTTTGTCGAAGTCGCTTGTCTGAATTGGTTTTCCCATTTGCAGGCCATATCATCGGTCATTCCCCGTCCATGTCTGCTCCTCTCACTTGGTTTTGTTACCGCATCACGTGCCTGCAACGCTACCAGGCGGCATCCAACGTCGCAGTAGACGATGGTCGTAATGTTTTGGCTTATCACTGTATAAACTCGTTGACAAACTTCCCATGTAAATAAAGTATCTGACAGATAGCAAAAGTGTTCTAAAATTTAAATTACAATGGTTTCAGCTCTTTCGGTCCCGCAGAAGAAATCTTGAGCAGAGACAATTAGTCATTAAACAACGGCAAATGGCCTTCATGAAGACATACATACAACTATTTTTTAACACGCTCCACTGAATAAAGTTTATTGTGAATTTTATCTTTGGAGGAATTGCCTACCGCTAGTTGTAGTGTATCTGATTGAGTGGGTCTCACTGTTTGTCGGTAACGCCTCGAGCAATTACAGTGAAACTAAGTACACAGAA
The DNA here is from genome assembly GCF_021461395.2 of Schistocerca americana. Classification (NCBI taxonomy): domain Eukaryota; kingdom Metazoa; phylum Arthropoda; class Insecta; order Orthoptera; family Acrididae; genus Schistocerca; species Schistocerca americana. The sequence continues at coordinate 232,841,045 of NC_060123.1, forward strand.
GTATCATTTACTAGCACGGGATTGCTAATGTACAAGTGAGATACCCCTTGTTCTCTCATTTGTCGAGGTAGGAATACACCTAAGCCTGGCTTCCGAATTTTGGAGCAATTTCAACCATATTTTGTAAATACCACGTCCGATAATACTCTGTTGGAATTAGACACCCATAGTACAATTGGCATGGGTATGTGTGAAGAATACAACGAAACTGGTTCGCATTTCGTGAATCCGGATTAACGTCAGCTATTTGCGACACATGAATATTTTTGCTCGGATATGCGAAGTGGTTAACGCGACCGCTCACGATAAGCGGGTAATCCGGGTTCGAGTCTCAGTCTGGCACACATTTACATGTGTCGTAAGCAGCTGAGTTGTCTGTTCTTTTAGACATGCATGAATGTCTGAGGGACATTGTAATGTGAAGATACAGATAGCGAACAAACACAGACATTATAACTGTCAAGAGTGTGAATAACAATGAAAACAGAACGTTTTTAGCCGGCCGAAGTGGCCGTGCGGTTAAAGGCGCTGCAGTCTGGAACCGCAAGACCGCTACAGTCGCAGGTTGGAATCCTGCCTCGGGCATGGATGTTTGTGAAGTCCTTAAGTTAGTTAGGTTTAACTAGTTCTAAGTTATAGGGGACTAATGACCTCAGCAGTTGAGTCCCATAGTGCTCAGAGCCATTTTGAAGAACGTTTTTAGTGACGGACGGAGTTTTCAGGGTTATTGGACTGGTTGGTGACCGTCCTATCGACGTTCAACCACGGACCACGGGGGAGGTGGTATAAAGTTGTGTAGGGCCGTCTCGCTTTAGTTACATATGTGTGTGGTGTCTGTTCTTTCGAAAGAATGAGCACTATTTTGATACGGCAGCCACTAAGAATTAAGACACAAAGGAACTTCAGACATTAGCTGTGAGCAGGCATTGATTTAAATCAATGGCAAAATTCGAATAAATATGGACCGCTTGCAATTTATACCACACAAGGGACATAACTGTCTTAATGAATGAAAAAACCGCTGCAGGACCACATCAATCCTAAGCACTACAATATCGTAGAAAACTGTCACCGGTAATTAGGATACTTGTGAATGACTATTTACGAAATAAAGATATTAGCCAAATTACCAGATATAATCGGTGGATATAAGCCTATCTAAACTGCAATAGACACCGATATCATCACTTACCCAGCAGTGTTCCTACAGTGGCAAACTCTGCTCTTTGCTGACAGTCCTCTTTTGAGACACAACAGAATTACAGGTATAGGCTGCTAGTGGGCTTAGGTGCGTTAACTACTGCTCCATCCAGACACAGTGGTCAGTACGTTTGCCTCGTAAGCAAGAGACCCGAGCTCGAATCTCAGTCAGGCATAAACTTTCAAATCAACGCCCACTCGCAGTCAATGTTTGTCGTTCATTTGTGTCTTACTTCATACTGGCTCCTGGATCAAAGCAAAACGGTGTCTGATCTCTTGGACGTGTCCAAAAGAACAGGCACTATTTGATGAAGGGGAATCTGTAATTACATTCCTACAGAATCATGATTGACCAGATTTTGCAGTGACACAGGTAAAGTAGAAAATGAATTACTTGCTTCAACATTAATTGAGCAGAACAAATTTTTGTGACTTTTACATGCAGGTAATTATTTATGCTGACAGCCTCTGTGCTCTTGTAACAAAAGTACAGACGGCCTGAAGCTAACAGTCACGAGATTTCTTTTTTAAAGAATGGTTTTAACTGGTAGACCATTTTTCCAGGGGATTGTGCGCTGAAGACTGTGGGCTATACACATGTTTACAATCAAATTCTTCAGGTTAATTAACGAGAAACGTTTCCGCAATGTGTTTTCAAATAACGATTTCAGTTACGTTTAATTAAAGCAACCGACATCAACGCACAGCAACGATGATAATTTAATGTCTCCGATTTCGGCGGGACACTGTGTGTGTGTGTGTGTGTGTGTGTGTGTGTGTGTGTGTGTGTGCGTGTGTATCTGATAATGATATTGTCACAATAGTGCTTCCCTTTGTATTAAAACTGAGGATCAACTGCTAATAAGAATTACGATGGTAACTGATGAAAATAAAAAATAAGTTTTCAGCTTCATGTAGTGACTTCAGAACCGATAGGAAGAAGGGCTGCACTTACTTCAATATCTACGTTAAATACCGGCTGCTATCATCGCTAGTTATACGGGCATTGGAATGATGGCAGCGAACATAAAGAACCCTCAGCTGACGCAGTGAAGTAGTATAGTAAAAGCCCGCACAAAAGAAGTCGTTAGGGAACTGAAAATCTCCTTGTTCCGATTAACTCCACGATTCAGGGAAAGAGCCACACCTAGAATAAGAAAACTATTGACAGAAATGACAGCAGGAAAGGGGTCTTAACTATGGTTCGGTCCAGTGCATAATACCAACAAAGTCGTTGTACGGCCAGAAGAATTTTCAAACGAAGCGTTTAACTTTCCTTTGTTTTACCTGGCTCTGTCAGGTGTCCTCCTGCGGTCGTCTTGTTATTTTGTGTCTGGCGACGTTGGTGACAGAGGATGGGCGGATGCGCTTGCTGTGGATTTGCCTGGAGCCACAGGAAACATATAGGGTGACAACTACTGAAATATATGACATAAAATCGTCACAAATTCGGAACAGCATGCGTTAGAACGTTCAAACTGCACGGTTGGCCGCGGAGCATGACGCGATTTAGTACACGCAAGCGCACGCGCCATGTTGATCAAGCACGCTTTCATTTGATTGGGCTCGTCAATAAGCATAATTGGCGGATTTGGGGGAGTGAGAACCCGCATTTCGGGATCGAAAAGTCTCTTCACCCTCTTGTGCAGTGTCCAGTCACGGAGTAATCGGTGCGATATTCCTTGATGGCACGGCGACAAGTGTATGGTACATGAAGGGTTTGGAAGATGATTTCATTCCTATTATCCAAAATCATCCTGATGTCACAATATTTGCTGAATGGAAGACAGCGTTCGACCACATCGAAGTAGGAGAGTGTTTGATGTTCCGAGGAGCACTTAAGGGACCGCATTCTGTCTCTGGGGTACCCAGAGGCCACTAGCACCGGCCTCGATTGGCCGCCATACTCTCCGGATCGGAACACATGTGACTCCTTTTTATGGGGCGAAATTAAAAACAAGAGTACACCTTGTAATAGGTCCAAAACCATTGCTGAGTTGAAAACAGCCATTCAGGAGGTCATCGACAGCATTGACGTTCCGACATCTGAGCGGGCAATGCAGAATTTCGCTATTCTTCTGCGCCAATGGTGGGAGGCATATCGAACATGTCATAACCTTAATCCGAATATCTGTAGTGACGTTTACATGTTGGATAAAGAGTGTGCACGCCGTAGTTTGTAATTAATTTACATTTTTGCATTTAGTTCAATAATTGTCACCCTGTAAATCAGGAAAACGTCGATCTCCGGTATGCATGTTCAGAGTGTAAGCGACTGCGCCACCTAGCTCGTTATCTTCTACGAGGAAAGGGTACGCAAGCTTGATACACGCTATTACAAGTGTTTACAAAATGGCGAGAGTTATGAAGATTGATTAAGATTTGTAACTTTTACCAGTTAATAGTTTTTCTTCTTCTTTACTAAATTTGTTTTTATTACGAAGGGGAACTACTTTCTGGACGCACATTATCTGTCAGATGGTGTGACTAGAACCGCATGACATTTGTCATGGATAAAGGTACATACGTGTAAGGGGCAATCAGAAACTTTCCGTTAGAAGGCCTCACAGTCTAGAATCAGTACGGCGTTCAGGCAAAATCACCGTGAGAATTGAGGCTATCATCCCACCAACATACCACATTAACTAAAATTGCAATGAAATCCAGACCAGTAGCTGCTTACAGGCGTTGATAAGTGTCAACGGAGACAGTTGAAAATGTGTGACCTGACCGGGATCTCCTGCTTACAGAGCAGACACGCTATACTACACAGCGGATAGTGCGACTGCAGGGACCTGTCTCTGGCACGCTCCCCGTGAGACTCACATTTCCAACTTACTGTACACAGATTACATTTTTAGTGCCCCTGCCCACTATACTCAATACTCGCGGCAGGGGCACTGAAAATGTAGTGTATGGAAGTAAGTTGGAAATGTGGGTCCCACGAGAACCGTGCCAGAGATACGTCCCTGCAGTCGCACTGTCCTCTGTGTCCTTGATGGCTCAGTCGGATAGAGTGTTTGCTACGTAAGCAGGAGATCTCGGGTTCGACTCCTGGTCGGGGCACACATTTTGAATTGTCCTCGTTGACATTTATGAACACCTCTAAGCAGCTAATGGTCCGCATTTCATTGCAATTTCATTCTTCGAGAGCTGCAAGATCACCAGTGGTATATATACCCCGTTAAATGTCTGCCCGCTTTGTTGAGTGATCGCTGGCACGTTAGCTCAGCGTGTTCGGTCAGGGATCTGGCTGCTTTCTGTAATAATAATAAAAATAAATATAAAAAAACTGAGTAAAGCGATCAGCAGCGAACTTCTTGCAGTTCGCTCCTGATGTCACTTGACGTTCGCTACGACCAAACGCAACGAACAATCATTAACATTTACCTCCGTCCGTGGACTGGGTGTTGTGTTGTCTCCTCATCGTCAGCGGAAAGCAAGTCGATCTTTCAAGGCCTTTTTAAGGGACCAAAGGCGTGATGTCTGCAAGGGGAGAGATCGGGACTATGGGGTGAGTGGTCGAGAGTGTTTCTCACCATGGATGAGGCTGCCGTCTTGTGTCGTATCGCGACCAGTACGGAACTTGATTATCTTTCCACAATGGTGGTTTTAAACAGACATGCTTCTCAATATATATTCTTCACTCTCCGATGTGTTTGTCCTTCGGCAGTCAAGAAAAGAATAGCAGTACGTTGGTCCTGTTAGGACACACTTGGTAATAACCTCGCCACACTTCACGTCTCTGCGTTCACCGCACGTGCGTAGGAAAAACGCGAATGTCACAGTAATCCCTGGTCTACATGGTGCTAATATACCCTCATCGGAATCGCCCTAAGTTGCACATATTCTGCAGCAACTTCCTCAACCGGAAACAATTTCATTGCACCTTATACACATCAAAAACAGTTCGCATCACCCTGGTTACCAGAATTCTTTATCGCATCCGCATTGTTACTCTGTGTCAGAAAGTGCTCTCAACAAGGGAAGTGTCCAGGCGTCTCGCGGTGAACCAAAGCGATGTTGTTCGGACATGGAGGAGATACAGAGAGACAGGAACTGTTGATGATATGCTTCGCTCAGGCCGCCCAAGGGCTGCTACTACAGTGGATGACCGATGCTTACGGAACATGACTTGGACGAACTCTGACAGCCATGCTACCATGTTGAATAAAGCTTTTCGTGCAGCCACACGACGTCGTGTTACGACTCGTACTCTTCGCAATAGGCTGCATGAAGCGCAACTTCACTCCTGACGTCCATGGCGATGTCCACCTTTGTAACACGGCACCATGCAGCGCAGTGCAGATGGTCCCAACGACATGCCGAATAGATTGCTCAGGATTGGCATCACGTTCTCTTCACAGATGAGTGTCGCATACACCTTCAGTCAAGAAATCATCGGAGACGTGTTTGGAGGCTACCTGGTGTGACCGAACGCCTTAGACATACTGTCCAGCGAGTGCAGCAGGGTGAAGGTTCCCTGCCGTTTTGGGGTGACAATATGTGGGGTCGACGTACACCGCTGGTGGTCATGGAAGGCGCTATAACGGCTGTACGGTATGTGAATGCCATCCTCCCACCGATAGTGCAACCATATCGGCAGCATATTGGCGAGGCATTCGTCTTCATGGACGACAATTCGCGGCCTCATCATGCACATCTTCTGAATGCCTTCCTTCTGGATAAAAACATCGCTCGAGTAGAGTAGCCTTCATGTTCTCCGGACATGAACCCTATCGAACATACCTGGGATACATATAAAAGAGTTGTGTATGGACGAGGTGACCCACCAATCACTTTGAGGGATCTAAGCCGAATCGCGTTTGAGGAGTGGGACAATGTGGACCAGCAGTGCCTTGATGAACTTGTGGATAGTATGCCACGACGAATACAGGCATGCATCAAAGCAGGAGGACGTGCTACTGGATATTAAAGGTACCAGTGTGTACAGCAATCTGGACCACCACTTCTCAAGGTCTCGCTATATGTGGGTACAACATGCAATGTATGGTTTTCATGGGCAATAAAAACGGCGGAAATGATGTTTATGTGGATCTCAACTCCATTTGTATGCAGGTTTCAGAACTCTCGGAACCGAGGTAATTCAAAACTTTTTTGATGTCAGTATTACGGGACTCGTTAAAATATTCATCCGGCTTCACCGCAATATGTGTTCTACCTGTATTAGGAGAGAAATTTCCAATTAAATTAGTCTTAAGCATCTAAACGAAAAATTTACTTTGGAACCATTTGTAAGATGCCTTTTCACGTGATTTAGGTAGGGAACCTCTGGAACATCAAGCTCATTCGTAGCTGTATTACCTAATTAGCTCCGACACGAGATTACGTTAACACAGTATTTAAAGGTGTTTTGCGTTCTCCGATTCAACAGATAGTATTCAGTTACAATTTTTCTGCGTGATTTGTCGTCGAGAGTATGGCACTGCAAGGATGGATGGACCGTGAGGGGCGTACAACTCCTACATGGCGCCACTGGTCTCCCAGGTAGCCTGATCCCACTGTATCGCATTTTTTGTGTGAATTTGAGAAAGAATCCATGAATGCGCCCCCCTTCCAGCAATTCTGGATCAACTGAGACGCTGCGCAGCAGTGGCAGCGATTACAATAATAGATGACATGCTATAGGAAGTTCAGGGTCTCAGAAGGTACGGTACAACTTCAAAGTTTTTGTGCCAATCAGTCAATTTCAACATGTGCACCTTTGATGGTACGCTCAAGAGTCAGTCTGTGTTCAAGCTCTATTCACATTCACCACAACATATCTGCATGAACTGTGCCAATCGCAAAGACGATTCTGTTCTTAAAATCCCCCCTTTTTCGTGGTTGACAGGTGTTTGGTAACATATTCCCATTGAAAGAAGGGCATCGTGTAAGGTCAGGCGACCTAGGAGGGCAAGGAATTGAACGATCCCTGTCAATCCAGCAACAGGGATACAGTGGATAGAGAACTTCTTCAACAGTCTCAGCCCAACGTGGCAGTGTACCTCTTGTTGGGAAACGGAAGCGCAACCAGGTCGAGCATATCAAGGTAACTGTTAGAATTAACTGCATTTTCTGAGAATAAAGTGGTCCCATAATGAGATCAACCATCAACCAACACCACGGACACACTTTCGGGATGTCACGTACCTCTTCTGTCACGGTACGCTGACTGGTTGTGCCCCAGATGCGAATATTGCGCTTTTGTACCTTACCACAACGAACTTTGTTGCTTCGCTAGAATATGCTAGAACGTGTAGAAAATTTCCATCCTCCGCCAAACTGTGAAGAACGTCCACAGAGAATTGCATACTTTGTGACGTCTCTGGTTTTAATGGGTACAACACTTGCATTCGATATGGATACATCTGTACACGTTTCCAAAAGGCCTGACGTATGAACGTTCTAGAGACCTGAAACTCCTGCAACGCCCTCCGAAGAGACTACAGTGGTGAACTTTAAAAAGCCAACAGCATCCGTTCTTTGTCGGCTTCACTTGTTTCTGATACTTCACATCAACGCTTCTTGTCTGCATACGATTTCTGTACCTCCGGCGTAGTTACGCCGGCGTGGATTGGGGGCGTCCTGTATCGTGTTTTGAAGTTCCGTTGAGATTTCGTCTTAATAAACTGTTCCATACGCTGAGCTTTTTCTTGAACCATTGTAATTATGGTTCACTCGCCATAACCTTAAACACACGCAAACAGAACTTTCTGAGTTTGTCTGTTGCATAAGCTAAACAAAGTGTGAATATGTTACTTAGTTTGGGTGCTCTAACACATGGAAGTTGTATTGTGCCATTTGTGACACCCTGTATAGTCCATCTTTGACTATCATCTGGCAGTTTGTCGTGCGACCGGTTTGTGTGGGTTGATGGAGAGGTGGATGGGAGGGGGAGGTGGAGGCAAAATCGAACATTTGTGAAAGTCGTATGAAATTTTTTTGAAAATCCGAAACGTAACTAAAAGCATTTCAAAATAAAAACTTTGTAGTCCTATGCGTAGGCCGAATTTTAAGCGTCTATCTTCATGGTGACTTGCTGTAAATGCTCAGAATCATAAAAATATGCACTTTAACAGACGAAAAAATTTCGCATCCTACGGCTACATTATCAACGAGTCACAATGGGAATCGATCTACTCTGGTGTGCAACACTTTTTAGGGATGCATAATGAAACAATCATATACACACAGTCGTAGGTAACGCATGTAGCAGACTTCCCTTCATTGGTAGAATATTAGGAAAATGCAAAAAATGTGGATGGGGCATGCATCCCATCCTGGGATGATAATTGTGTGGGAGCCGTTCCAGATAGGACTAAGAGTGAGAATCGAATGTGTACAGAAAACGTCAGTACGAATGGTCATAGGCTTGTTTCACCTGTAACAGATCCCCAATGAACTGAACTGGGAGATACTGGAAGGTAGACGCAAACTATTCCGAGAATGCTATTTCCAAAGTTTCAAAAACTCAGCTTTAAACGATAAATCAAGTAATAGCAGTTCCCAACGTATCGCTACCATGTGAATCGTGAGAACAATATTAAATTATAGCACACACAGAGGCATCTGAAACTTTATCCTTCGCGTGCTTCACACGTGACTGGAAGGAAAGGAAGTTCTAATAACTGGTGAATGGGAAGCGCCCTCTGCCAGACACCGTCCAAATGTTTGCAGTGAATACCGATAGAGCACTGTGGATAGAGTCTTGTGAATCCGGATTACACTTTTTGAAATATCTTTGTCTAGAGAAGAAGGCAAACCGGAAAAACTGGAGAATGCTGACAGTCGGTTAACTTACAGAGTCAAAAATGGTTCAAATGGCTCTGAGCACTATGGGACTTAACTTCTGTGGTCATCAGTCCCCTAGAACTTAGAACTACTGAAACCTAACTAACCTGAGGACATCACACACATCCATGCCTGAGGCAGGATTCGAACCTGCGACCGTAGCAGTCCCGCGGTTCCGGACTGCGCGCCTAGAACCACTAGACCACCGCGGCCGGCTTACAGAGTCAAAGTCTGTTTACTGACTAAAGTTAAGTTTAGCCCGTGAACCATGAGATCTATAAATTGACAACTTAAATATTTAGTAACACAAGAAATGATGAGAAAAACAACAGCAACAGTGGTAACAGTTACTGAAAAAATACGGCCAGTTATGTCGTCATGTAAGACCAAGAACAAATGTCACCTAGCACGTTTCAAGTCAGGTTACCAACGTCAAATGTTCGTTGTATGTCTTGAAGTTGTTCATAACAAACTAATTACGTCAACTGAATAGTAAATTGCCTTATACAATAAAAACCCGTTACAATTGTAACTTCTATTATCGCCACCATCTGTTCACTAATTTGGGACTCGAACTCCTTCCTCCTCCTCCTCCTGACCTCTTGGAGAAACAATTCAGTAACTGTGTCTGTAAGACATTGGTTACGATGACAGAGAACAGAATGTCAACACTGTTCCGCGCTACGCTGCTGTGGGATGACGCACGCGAGCCCCTCCGTCCCCTCTGCGCGGCGCTTTGACGCAGGTGGCAGATGAAATCTGGAGTGCGTCAGCGCCGCTGTTTGAACTGCTTGGCGAGACATCCTCTGTGGGAGGAGGACGGTTCACTGCCTACGGTACTGACCGTCGTCCCGGTTCTGCTGCAGCAATAAGCTAGGAGCGCAGAGGCTGCTTCAGTCAAGCTCCACATCGAACACAATCTACAGTGTACGCTCGCTACCGAGCATCACACGAATTCCGAAGTCACAGATACTGAGATAAACTGTTACAAGGAAATCGAATAAAATCACTTGGCAGAGGAACACGTGTGGGTACGAAGGGATAAATATACTGTTCTATACGGAGTGAACTTCCTTCCATTGTAGCAGCAGTTTATCATTTATCCCATAAGTAATGAACCCTTCAGAGCAATAGGAAAAAGGAGCGAGCCATTCTCGTTTCCAAGAAGGGTCATGCACCACATTTCTATGAATTTATATCGCTGACATCAAATTGTTATAGAATTAGGGAACACGTACGTTGCTTGACGTAAAAAAAAAAAAAAAAAAGAAGCACCCGTAACATATACTCTGATGTCTTCTTGGTTTTTCGGCCTCTTTCTTTCCACGGTTGCTGACTTATATATTCTGTAGCTGACGTCTTAAGTAACTGAAATGAAAGGTTTATTAATACCAAACGCATTTCGCTTTAGTCTAAAGCATCTTCAGTGGTCACTGTAACAATATGGTTCTTTCTCTTACACTTTTCTTTGCTAGGATCATAAACGGTTCGCTTGCCTTACTTATTACTACAAACAGTGTTAATTCTTCCACTCATGGTTTTTTGTTGTTTGCTTCAATCTTTCTACTCTTCCGCGAGCATGTGTTGAATTTTTTCACACAGCACACTCACTACACTAAATATATCACGTTCCCGTGTTGTGAAGAACCACTGTCATCTCGCCATTTTATGTGTTTTGTTTGCTATTGCAGAATGCCTTCGTCTTTTGTTTGCTTAGGTAGTGGTGGGAGTATCTACTATCGCTGTGTGAGTGTTTATGTAATAGCAACGACAAACTGCAGGGACGACTGGAATTGGCGGAAAATATGTCCCATTGACATGTGTCCGGAAATGCATCGTTGCCACGGTAGACGGCGCTGACAGTTCCTTCGATCAGATATCATGTGTTGTTTGCGTTTTGCAGGTGTGTGATTGATGCTGCATACTTTAAGCAGCAAAATGGTACGGCATACTCGTCGGAAACAAGCCAAGATGATGTTTGTGTACAACCAGGCAGATGTACACGGTCCAGAAGTGGCACGACTATTCCCAAATAAGTACCCCCACAGACACCAACCACGTCGCACAATATGTCAAGCTCTTTTTGGGTGTTTGTGTTATAATGGGTCCTTTCAGACTGACGAACGGGCGGGGATGATGCGGATTGTGTGCATACCATATTTGGGTCCACACAGCCTGCAACCCACAACGTCTACAGGGCGAGTGGTCAGGGGAACTTCCATTGTTCATAGCCATCTACCGTGGCAACGATGCATTTCCAGACGCATGATCTTTTAGGAATATTTTCTTCCACTTCCAGTCAGGATCCATACCTGCAGTTTGTTGATTTTACTAATGTTCGCTCTGTACATATTATGCACCAAGCTGTGTGTGTGTATATGCGTGTATGAGTACAAGTCTTTTATTTATTTTTTATGTTTTGTTTCCTTTATTTTTTTAGTTTACTTTATTTTTTAAATAGGGGCTCACTGTCATTTGTGTGTGTGTGTGTGTGTGTGTGTGTGTGTTTTTTTTTGTGAAGGGAGCTGAAATATCCTACTACGGTGTGTGTAAATTATTGCTTTATTACGGTGGAGAGGTGGATAGTCTAGGTTGGGGATGTTGCATAGTTTATGACGTTATTTTGTGGTGTCTAGGGTGCTGTTTTCTAGTTTACATAGTGTCTGGTTGCTGGTGTTTGTCTGTTAGTTTAATTGTATTTCTTCTCTGTTATTGCATTTTGAATTTGGAAGTTATCTTGTAAGTTTAGGAGCCGTTTCCTGTTGTTAACTGACTATTTTCATGACTTTATCTATTGTGGTAGGGAAGTAGTTTTCTTGCTGGAGATTTTTTTTTTCAAATGCTGAATGGCTAGCGCGGTATTTCCATGCTCTGTTCTGTTCCTATACCTGATTTCAAAAATTCAGCCTCTCTGTACTAAGTATAGATCATCACAACTGTTGCACTGAAGTTGGGAAATGACAGATTTTCGGTAGAAGTCAGTGTGATCTTCATTTTTTAGACGTTTCTGTATATAGGTATTTCTCTGATATGCAATTTTTATTCTTTGTCTCCTGAGGATGTTTCCAACTCTATGTGTCAGTTTGTTTCTGTATGTGAATGCGTACTATCTTGCCTATTGAATGCCTGTTGTTTCCGTAGTTTTCTTGGTTGGTGTGTGTGTGTGTGTGTGTGTGTGTGTGTGTGTGTGTGTGTGTGTGTGTGTGCGTGTGTGTGTGTTTGTTGAGGGTGTCTGGATTTGTCTGATGTTTTTTTCATGTTTTTATGGATACTCTTGTTCAGTTTTGTTACTAGCGATTCATGGAAATTTTTAAGTTTTTGCTATCTGAATAATTACATCCAGCTCATTATTGTAGTTATGTTTTTCTAGGGGTACTGTGTTTAATCTATCGATCATACATCAGGGCAAGTTCTTTTTTGGCTTTTAGGTGATTAGATGACTGATGTAATATTGTATCTATTGTGGTGTTTTCCTGTAAATACTGAATGATTATTGGTTGTTTTTCTGTGTGATGGATATATTAGGAAGTGTATTTGGCCTGGTTTTCCTGTGTCTAATATGAGCGTTATATTTTTGTGTAATGTGTTTGTTTCTGCATGTAGGTGTTCTGTTTTATTTTCTAGTTCATCTACAAAGCCGAGGATGTCATCCATGTATCTCCATCAGTACAGTACATTGAATTTGTATTATTTTGTTCATGAGGATGCTTGAAAACTTTCCTGAAACTGAGGATCTCATTGGTAACCCTCCTTGCTGTAACTGGAATTCTTTGTGGAGTACCGAGTACTTTTGATGAGTAATGAGGAGTAGAAGTACGCTTGTGTTATGTGTTCCTGTGGTAAGTTTCTAGGTCTTGTTCTTTTATCTTGATTGTTTCTTCGACTTGGATTGTGGAGTACATATTTTATACATCGAACGAGACTGGCATTACTGTATCTGTAAAATGCAAGCACTTTATGTGGTTTATTAGGTCTTACATAGCCTTCACTCTTCCGGAATTTTGTGTTTTATACTGTGGTGTGATTATTTTTAGCACACATCTGGCGAAGGTATATGTCGGTGTTTTCTGTAATTTATGATGGGTCTCACAGGAATATTTACTTTATGAAGCTGTTGTTGGCTCTGGTGCTTTGGGGCATTAGGTTCCACATGTATCATACAAGTTTTTTGTCCATAATCAGTTGTGTATTCTGTTGTCTTTAGCATATCCTTCATTTTGGTGTGGAACCTGTTTGTTGGATCTGACTTCAAATGTTATTGAATGGAATCATTTCTTGTGTCTTGTAACTGAATTCTTGTTTATCCAGAAGTACAACTGTATTCCCCTTGACTGCTTTCCTTATGCTTATGCTTTCTCTGCATCGTTTTTCCTCTAAGGATTTTCAGAGTTTCATCTTCTGTGGATATCTCGTTTGCTTTATTGTGCTCATACCTTATATATGTGAGTTTTAAAGTTCTCTGCCCATTAATTATCTTGTAAGGCCTACTTTCATGGTGCTTGTGCCTTTCCTCCATTCTTGAGCCAATGTGTTCTCAGATTCTTTGATCAGATTTTCTGTGAAATGTTCATTTACTTTTTGTTTGCACTGTGTTTTAAACGTTACTGTAGTAACTGTGTTTCTTCATCTGAACGTTTGGTGTCTGTGAGGTTTATGAGACACAGGTAAAATTGATCTGTGTGTTTCTGCCGGTTTGGGGGTTTTGCCTGCATATATTTGTCTCTAAGTGTCTTCAGTTGCTTATCATGTCCTTACTTTAAGTTTTCTGTGGCACTGCAGATGTGTTCTTCAGATTTATCCAGAATATAGCAGAGAAGGGTGCCGTTATTTATATAGTCAACTAACTGCAAGTGTGCTTCATAAAATTTATGATACTGATCTCGTTTTTTATGTGTAATGTTCTAATCTCACTTGCAAGCCTGTATTTTTGATCTAATGACTTTGCTCTCAGATCTGCATGTGAAGTGTTTCTGGTTCTTACATTGACATACGTAGAAAGAGGGTCATTACATTGACAACATTTATTCTCCCTATTCTTCCACATGTATGTGTTGGATTTTAGCACGTGGCACTTTCACTGGACTAAATATATTCACGTTTCTGTGTTGTGAAAAACCACTGTCATCTCGCCATTTCATATGCTTCCTTTTGCTATTGCGGGATGTGGTCTTCTTTGGTTTTTTTTTTTGTAGTCGTAGTGGGGGCATCCTTTTTTATCGCTCTGTAAGCGTTTATATTATATATCACATCCACGATCTAGATCATCCTCCACTGTAGCATGGTAAAGCTATAATTTACACATACAACAGTTAGAAAAATTCACTGTGTGACGATCAGAGGAACGTAACTCAATTCAGCTACTTTACAGGAGGGATGAAAAAAGGTATTTTAAGATGTAAATATCGTGTTTCAGTGATGTAATACAAACTTTATTGAAAATTTCTACAGTACTCAAGGATACACTTCAAAATCTGTCAGATGGTAATATACCTTCAAAAATAGTCCTTACTGGTTTATCGAAAAATGGCTCTGAGCACTATGGGACTTTACATCTGACGTCATCAGTCCCCTAACTGGTTTATCGTTATTAATTGTTTACTATAATGCTAAGGAGATACGTCAGTATGATTCTAAGTCAATCAGTCCACGCAGAGGCTTTACATTTTGGAGACAGGCACTTGGTTTGCCAAACTATAACATAAAAACATAATTTATTGGCTAAAACAGGTCAGTTGCAGTTTAAATAAAAGAATATTAATGGATTTATGTACCAACATCACCAATGAATGTTCACTTACTAGCTAACTCACCACAACCGTTGCCACCACAGTCTGAACTTCTAGGTTTCATTTCTTAAAGACTATCTTAAAATGCATGATACTATTCCTTGACAATGCTGGTGCGGCACAGATCCAGGAGGTCTTTTACCTTCTCTTCCTGAAATTTTAGTGCTCCTTGGTATTTCGGTCCCAACTGGAAGATTGTCTCGAATTTCATGGTTTTCTGGAAACTGACAAACTTCTTACTTGTTAACGATGGAAATATTTGAAAAAGATGTAATTAACATCATTTCCGCAGTATTGAAGTTTTGTCACTTTAAGCCACGGTACTTGATTTCCTTCGCTGTCATTTACAGTATTTTCCTTTTGCGTGGCACCAAAATCCAGGAAGTCCTTCTGGTCCATTTCTACAAATTCATATAGTCTTTGTTTTGTAGCAGTCTGAACAATAGTATTCGTAGATATTAACATTTTTTGCAGTCGTCTCTATACGGACATGGACTGTATCACACTCCGTTAAATAATGGCCAGGCTCTAAGAAGCATTCCGGTTTCACAGGAATGTTCAGTGCTTGTACAGCATGAAACGTCTGCATGTTGCTCATGCAGACGTTTCCACTCTGTCCTCCGCATGTGTTGGAGAACAAAACAACTGGACCTCTTTAAGTATATACAGGGCGTCCGAAAGGTGTTTCCCTGATTACATAAATTGATAACTCAGGCTAGAAGTAAGATACAAATATGAAACTGGTGTCTAATTGTTTACAAACTATCAAAGTTTTTTTCACACACCAGTAAACTTCCACATAAGTACCCTTGGTAGCACATAACACATCTAGGCGATAGTCAATTTCCGTCCACACATTAGCCAACATCACTGGAGGGATCGATTCAACGACTGTGGTTATCCGTTGCCGCAGGGTTTCAAGATCTGGTAGACGTGTTCGGTAGACCTCGCCCTTGACATAATCCAATAAAAAGAAGTCTAATGGGGTTATGTCAGGAGAGCGTGGAGGCCAAACCGTTGGCCCATCACGACCAATCCATCGCCCAGGAAAGGTCATATCGAGATAGGCACGGACGTCCAAATCCCAATGAGGCGGTGCACCGTCTTGCTGAAACAAGACATCGGGGTGATACTAAAGCATCTGAGGAACAGCATATAGTTGCAACATGTCCAGATGCACTGCAGATGTGATGGTAGCCTCAGCGAAAAAGAATGGCCCGATAATTCGATCGTGCAATAGCGCGCACCGAACATTCACCTTTGGACTGCCTCTGGTGCACTCCATGGCCTCGCCAGGGGGTTGTGAACCCCAAATGCGCGCATTTTGGTGATTCACTTCTCCACTGACAAAAAAAGGTAGCTTCGTCGGAAAAGGCAATTCGTCTGAGATAACCATCATCGTCCTCAATACGTGATAGCATTTCGACCGCAAAGTCATATCGACGTGTACTGTCATTGGGCAACAAGGCCTGAACGATTTGCACTTTGTATGCACGAAACAATAAAAGTTTGTGTAAAATGTCATGGAGAGAGCTTTTTGGCATCTGTAATTCACTTGAGGCCCTGCGCACCGATTTCCTCGGACTTCGCAGAAAAGACTGCCTTACAGTTTCCACCCTGTCTGCTGAGGTTCTTGGTCGACCAGACCTCGGGAGGTCAGCAACCGATCCTGTGTTCTTGAACTTCTCATACCAGGCTTTAATGCTCTTGACATCAGGTGGATTCCTTCCAAACGTTGTCTGGAAGTGTCTCTGCACTGTGGTTGGTGATCGTGTCTCATGGTACCACAGGACACACTGTGCCTTCTCCTGATTGGTTAACATGGCTTCTTGGGCACTGCACCTCATCCACTACTTACGTACTGTGAACCTAAAACAGAAAAAAAACTTTGATAGTTGTGAACAATTCGACACAAGTTTCATATTTGTATCTTACTTCTAGCTTGAGTTATCAGTTTATGTAATCAGGGAAAGTCTTTTCGGACACCCTGTATAATGCTAATTCAATTGACCCGCGTTTAGCCACACGTGATAATGCAAACAACCAGTCTTCCGAAGGTAAAAAATTGCTTTAGCTGCTACATGTGGACAGTGCCTTATGGCTTCTAGGTGAAATTCCAGTAAATGACGTCCTCCTGCTTGGACCCGCTCTTTCAATTCATTTTTTAGTTTTCTAGCTGCCTCCTTTCTCTTTAAGTGTCTTCCTCCGCTTAGCGATTTTCTTCGAAGAGATTTTGAAAGCGATAGCAGTGGTCGTGCACATCTTTTCTGAGTAAATGAAAGCCTAAGTGAAACTCTGTATTGAATATTCCTCTGCGTAACCAATATTTTTCAGCAGTAACCTGTTCCTCTTTGCAACGTTTCTGATATATTTTGCGCATTATTTGTATATTCAGACCTCCTGGTAAGAACTGTCGCACAGTGCTCTGTCGGAAGTAACGCGATGGTGCGGTAGGAAAGATTTTATATGGTTGCTGGTTCTCTCCCTCACCTCGTTGGATCTCATTAGACCTGGACGATGATGACCCCGCTTGTCAGCAGACGGAATCATGTTGCAGTTGTCTCTTTTCCTCTGTATGTATCGCACAAATGTTTCTGATACGTTAAAAGTGCTAAGAAGAACCCTAGACACACTTGAACTTCACAACAGTCTTTCACGAGAAAGACCTTCTTCGTCACGTTTCAACGAGAATGCGCACCTGCAGAATGTGACCTAAGCAAACTGATGACTCAGGTCTGAATAGCTGATTTGTCGGTGAACGGAAATTTACTCAATTAATCGCCTTTGCGACATTGCCTGGAAGGGAGAAAGTTATAATATTGACGTTAGTGCCTTATCGAGTTTTATATACTACATCAATAAACTGTGGATCTCACACAGTCTCATTGCGTTATGAAGTTTATAACGTGCGATAATCACGACAAAATATACCAGTTCACCAAAAGACAAAATAATGTTGCCCTAGGTCTACTGAAATGCACTTGTGTGATTATTTTACTAACATTCCAATTACGAGAAGAAATAAATCAGTATCCAATTGAGGGCCACTAAGGAAAAGTGTACACACAACCACATTAAAATGATAGTCTCAGCATATCAGTGTATATATTTTGTTTCTTTTTGTTATATTCATTTAATTACACATTAAAATAATTCGTGATTCAGATATTAGTATCTGAAATGTTAAGCAAGACCCAAAGTGGAAACCGACTGTCATTTTACTTACTTAGATTTTCTAAAGATTGCTGAGTTTTCAGCTAAACTGGAGTTCTTCTTATCTGTGGTCTCGGAGATTTTGATGTTGGTGATGATGAAGAATCCGTGTTGCTTTCGGGTATGCAATTATCTGATGAACCCGAGCCAAGTGCTTTGAATTCATTAACTCCTTCTTCCTTTAATTCTGGTAATTGTTCCATATCGAAACATATTGTATTACAGACGATGTTTCACCATTCATTTCTTCTGCTTCTGTAATTTCTAAAATGTGTAAACAATGAATATGAGCCAAGTGAATCAAACTAACGGTCTGTACCTACGTGGGTGACTATGTGGTACATAAAATCAATATTAATTCGTCTTACCTTCATCGGTTGTTGAATTCCTTTCATTGCGGTAATTTTGCATCATTATCTCAACCATTCTCCTTGCTGGTGACATCAATTTTTATCTAACAGGGAGCGCACACTAACATTGACCTCTTCACAGTCAATACTTCAAGATACTGAACAAAATGTGACATGACAATGAAAACAATGTGACTGAATTCGAAATTCTTAGAAAGTGCACTCATTATGTAGTCTGGCGTTTCTCCACTTACTGATCTTTGCAAGGGAAATACAATAGCTTGAAACCTCGTAAAGTTTTCGAAACTTGACGGGCAGACAAATGATTCAGCACTGCGATGTGATGCCACGTTTCCTCTTGGCGTCTCAAACTTTTTTATTAGCTGGTAGACAACATATATTTCTCTTTCAGCCAACAGAAAAAAAGTGCACAAATCCAGGAAAATTATATTATGCAAAACAACTGTAATGGTGTCTGCTTGGTTCAAACGTGTCACGTTTTTGGAGACAGACAACGAATTTAGCTCGTTACACACACACACACACACACACACACGACGTAGTCGGGAAATATAAGCACTCACAGAGAGATAGTAGACGCTCCCACCATTATCAAAACAAACAAAAGAAGAATGCATCTCACAGTAGGAAACTAAAACACACACAATGGCGAGATTACAGTGGTTCTTAACATCACAGAAACTTGAATGTAATCTGACGGAAAAAAATCGCAACACCAAAGAATAATTAACGTAGAGTAACGAAATTTCAGAAGTAACTTTGTCTCGGTCACGTGTTTAAGTGTTTAACTTTTCCAAGATCACGGGTTAATGTAAGTGCGACATAAGCCACTGCAAATATGAATTGCTGGTACTGAAGTATCTAGATGTATCCGAACGACCTGAATCACGTTTCGCCTAACCTGCATGCAGCCCTCATACGTTAGATGTCTTGCAGGTCCTGTAATCTCTTTGCAGTACAGTCGTTTGACTATAAAGATGAATACCACAATTGATCACTAGGGAACACTGTTCTTTAAGGTAATCAATCCAGGTGTACGTAAATGCCACAGTATTGTCAATACTAGGAAATGCGTCATTAGAGATTAGAGAGTCCTTAACGCTTGCAAACTCAATTTTATTACAGTGAGTGACATTTCGAAATCGCTACGACACTCATTATAATTTAAGTTAATAGAGTCTCTCACAAAAGTCATTCCAAGCAATTCTTAAACAAAATTAAACATTTTTAACAAAAATAGATTTTGAGACAATACCTGGACTCCTGAGGTTCTGTGACAGTTCGAAGCATTTCTACTCTTTAAAAGGTTTTCCTACACCTGTGAAACGTCGTTCCTGACACGAGTGCTTTGTCATAGACTGGCTGTGGAACTAACCTGTCAAAAGCAATTTGATTAACAGAGGCAAGCGCTTTATGGAAATCTCAAAACTAACATCATACCATTTCTTTGTACTCATGATTGAGTAGTTATTTGTACACATGTTTGAACTTTAAACGACACGACGAACTTTTTTGTTCTGCGTCTATATTAAAAACCAAGTACCTATACCATTGAAACTAAGCAAAGCTTTCTTGCCTGACCAAGATTCGATCATAGCAACATTCCTCGTTGGTGACTACGCATAAATAATTGAGAAATAACGTAGTTTTCGCCATTACACCTTAGCAAATATTAATTTGAAAATTTTTCAGCTCTGCCCAGAATCCTATTAAGACTCTTATCTCCCTGCTAGCAACCCACGACAACGGTTTTATGTGATTTCAAGTGACAAAGTAAGCATGTATTTAAAATGAAGCGCCATGATGTAAAGTTTTGTGATGGGGACTGGAACCCAGCAGGTAATCACATTGTTAACTAAGTAAAATCAAATGTTAGCTATCGAATTTTTTACCAGCATCTCACGTTCTTCACCTAATATTACTAGAGGTGAAGGAGATCTGTTCACGTGCTTCCCACAAAAAGTATTACCTTGTGTACTACTATCAAGTGCATAAATCGTTCTCAGATTTTCTTGTGTACTGCGCAAATTGTGGTGTCGCCTCATGTTACTTTGTGAGAGGATTCTTTTTTTCTTGGGGACAAAAGAGAGTGGATATTATCACCGGTTAAGTTTTTTTTCCTTCATTGCATTTCGCTAGTAGCAGCGTAATATGCCGCTCTTAAGCCTACAGAAGAGTTAAGGAACAGAATGAGAATATAACAAACAATAAAACCAGGCGATAAAACGGTGACTTTTAAAAAAAAAACTGTAAAATGGCGGAAAGTTGTTGAAGTTAAAATATAAAAACACGCGGTAGACAATGCAAAGGAAGACACACAATAATTGGACAGGCACAATTAAAAAAAGATGGCGACAGTCCAGTTTCTTTTCGCAATAGTTAAAAAACACACCTAGCAACAGTATGATGTCTGTTCGCAACACTGCAAGGGGATGCACAACACTGAACACTCACTTAAAACTGCAGACGACAGGAGATTGGTGGGGGAGGGAGGACCCGGACAGATGAAGGGGAAAAACGGGGGGAGGAAAAGCAAAAGAAAGGGGAGCCAATGGAGGGAGATGACACAGAAGAAGGGTGGGCAGGGTGCACCGGAAAAGGAGTGGGGAAGGCAGTGGAGTGGAAAGCAAAAGAACTTGGGGGAAAGAATGGAGTCAAAGAGAGGGTAGGCAGGGAAAAACAGGATGGAAAGGGGGGAGAGGGAGCCTAGGAAAAGGACAGAGGGAGAGAGGGGAGGTGAGGACCAGATTTGATAAGAGGGATAGATGTAGGGAGAGAGGGCGTCATCTGGCAGGGGGAGCTGACGGAATCCTCCTTGATAAAGAAGATGAAGGGTGTAGATGTAGAGGGTATGGGGGACACAACAGTGAAAGCACGGCAGGTGGCGGAGGTTGGCGAGGAGAGGAACAACCAGGAGATGAGAGGGATCAAGTTGGCAGGAGGTGAAGAGGATGTGTATATGTTCGAGGAAAAGGAGCAGATGGAGGAAAGGAATCAAGTCATAGAGAATCCGCGTGGGGGATGGTAGGTGTATGTGGAAGGTGAGGCAGAGTGCATGGCGCTCAAAGATCTGGAAGAACTTACAGAATAATTTGGAGGGGGGCAGATATCCAGGAGGGATTGACACAACAGAGGATGGGACAGATTAAGGATTTGTAGGTGCGGAGAATGGTAGGAGGTTGAACTCCCACGTCCAGCCAGAGAGGAGTTTAAGGAGACAGAGTTGGTTGTGGGCTTTGGATCGGATAGAGCTGAGATAAGGGATCCAGGTGAGGTGACGGTCAATGGTGAGTCCAAGGTGGATGAGGATTGGAAAGAGGCGTACAGGATTGGCGCAAATGGTAAGGGAAAAACTGTCTGACGTCTAACGACATGATACTGGTTCCACTTGCTTGGTTGGGTATGTGAACAGAGTTTCAGTTTCGCTACTTGAGGAACGTGCAGAATTCTGTGGAAAACCTACTTCTTTCTTCATTAATAGTTGCCACGCTTGATGAGCTTAGGAACCAGGATTCTGTGGAATAATTACGTCGACATTAGTGGCAGATTAAGCAGTGCAACGGTGTAATGTTACGATGCAGCTCCTCTAGAGTACCATAAACGTGGTGTCTAGATGGTAAGTGAGCAATTGATATAGGAAAAGTTTATCACTCGATGCAGCACCACAATAGATGGTAAGTGAGCAACTGATATAGGAAAAGTGTATCACACGATACAGCACCACAATAACTGCTGTAGAAGTAACTGTTTCCCATATACCCTGTGGTGTCAATCAAAACGAGATATAGCTCCACGCCAGCATAAGGTACCACTGGAGGTTGATTTTAGGCCACTTCCTGATACTCCACCCCAAATACTCCAGCGCCGCTCCAGCTGCTAACAGTGAACAGAACAGTTCTATGCTAAGTTAGAATAACATAATTTTTGATTATGGAACAGTTATTTTTATGCAAAGCGCCTAATGATGAGCGAAACATGCTTGAAATGCGTTGCAGTATGTTATGTTAAACATAAAACAAGTAATTAGAGAACGTGTCTATGACTTCATCTGTGCTACACTAATCAGGGAAAGTTCTTCACGTTATTGAGTCCTCAGTAGCTGAGTGCCACTAAAGCTATACCCATAGGCTCAAATTTCGCTGGAACAGTTTATTTAATGTCAGTATTTTCCCTCCTCCTCCACCTTAATTGATGAATACCACAACGAATTGAAGTAACAGATTCCTAAGAAACTCTCAAGTAGGTCAAAAAGTAGTTTTTCAAAATCGTCAGGTGATTGATGGAGTACGCCACATTTCATTGATAGTTATTTATGACTTCATAAGTACTTCTCTGTCGCTGTATTTCACATTTTTTTCGAATAATGAACCTGCAGGAATGGAAACATTAAGTGATCACAGTACATAATATTAGTATTTACCTTAAATGTTTCTCTTTAGCAGAATACTCAGCCAGAAAAGCTAATAAGGAGCTGTTTAATTTAGATACAAATCATCGTTAAGTGTCACAATGTATGAGACAAACACAGAAGGTGGGTTGAGAGTCCTGCGTTAGGAAGTATGTCGTTGGCAGAAAGACGCGAGCGTAGAGCATTTTGCAGCGATTAAATGGCATATAGTGGGACTCTATTATGTGTAGGGTGATTGTTAGTAGTGCTGATGCTAGTCACGCACTGTTGAGAAAGTCTTTCACGGGTAGAAATTAAGTATAGCCTGCAATCTGTTGTAGTGGTAGCTTGGAGCAGTGATCCAGCAGCAAATGGATAGTCTAAGCAAATTCTAGAACCGTCTGCCCATTTGTGCCGCCGGAATAGAACTCGATAATTCTCAAATGACTAATGTAATAGCGAAGAGGCGTCGTTAATACTACACTCCTGGAAATTGAAATAAGAACACCGTGAATTCATTGTCCCAGGAAGGGGAAATTTTATTGACACATTCCTGGGGTCAGATACATCACATGATCACACTGACAGAACCACAGGCACATAGACACAGGCAACAGAGCATGCACAATGTCGGCACTAGTACAGTGTATATCCACCTTTCGCAGCAATGCAGGCTGCTATTCTCCCATGGAGACGATCGTAGAGATGCTGGATGTAGTCCTGTGGAACGGCTTGCCATGCCATTTCCACTTGGCGCCTCAGTTGGACCAGCGTTCGTGCTGGACGTGCAGACCGCGTGAGACGACGCTTCATCCAGTCCCAAACATGCTCAATGGGGGACAGATCCGGAGATCTTGCTCGCCAGGGTAGTTGACTTACACCTTCTAGAGCACGTTGGGTGGCACGGGATACATGCGGACGTGCATTGTCCTGTTGGAACAGCAAGTTCCCTTGCCGGTCTAGGAATGGTAGAACGATGGGTTCGATGATGGTTTGGATGTACCGTGCACTATTCAGTGTCCCCTCGACGATCACCAGTGGTGTACGGCCAGTGTAGGAGATCGCTCCCCACACCATGATGCCGGGTGTTGGCCCTGTGTGCCTCGGTCGTATGCAGTCCTGATTGTGGCTCTCACCTGCACGGCGCCAAACACGCATACGACCATCATTGGCACCAAGGCAGAAGAGACTCTCATCGCTGAAGACGACACGTCTCCATTCGTCCCTCCATTCACGCCTGTCGCGACACCACTGGAGGCGGGCTGCACGATGTTGGGGCGTGAGCGGAAGACGGCCTAACGGTGTGCGGGACCGTAGCCCAGCTTCATGGAGACGGTTGCGAATGGTCCTCGCCTATACCCCAGGAGCAACAGTGTCCCTAATTTGCTGGGAAGTGGCGGTGCGGTCCCCTACGGCACTGCGTAGGATCCTACGGTCTTGGCGTGCATCCGTGCGTCGCTGCGGTCCGGTCCCAAGTCGACGGGCACGTGCACCTTCCGCCGACCACTGGCGACAACATCGATGTACTGTGGAGACCTCACGCCCCACGTGTTGGGCAATTCGGCGGTACGTCCACCCGGCCTCCCGCATGCCCACTATACGCCCTCGCTCAAAGTCCGTCAACTGCACATACGGTTCACGTCCACGCTGTCGCGGCATGCTACCAGTGTTAAAGACTGCGATGGAGCTCCGTATGCCACGGCAAACTGGCTGACACTGACGGCGGCGGTGCACAAATGCTGCGCAGCTAGCGCCATTCGACGGCCAACACCGCGGTTCCTGGTGTGTCCGCTGTGCCGTGCGTGTGATCATTGCTTGTACAGCCCTCTCGCAGTGTCCGGAGCAAGTATGGTGGGTCTGACACACCGGTGTCAATGTGTACTTTTTTCCATTTCCAGGAGTGTAAAATGTTAGGGGCACTCTGCGTACACGATGCTTGCAATCTCAACACCACGCCTGGCTTCATCAACCTATCGTTATTTCGAGTTCTCTCCGTCTTTTAAGCGTACTGCACGTTCAAAAGCTTTTCAACAAGGCGCTTTTCGCTTTTATTGACAAAGCAACAGCGGCCGATACTTTTTAATCATAACGAACAGAAGAACCGTGTTTTTTTTCATATTGAATGACAGTTTTACTCGGAGGTGACTTATTCGAGACATTACTGTCATCGTTTGGTGAGCCTTTTTCCACTTTCTCACAACAACTGCTTCTCCTTTCGCGTTAGCAGAAGCTAGAATCGAAGTTGCGCTCCATACATTCGCTAGTTTAATTTTCAACGGAATGTCGAGCCTGAATTTTCTGTCATTTATTATGATTTCCTGAAAAGAAGGATTTCTTGATCTGGAAATTCATGTTATTCCCAGTTTACGATGTCTCGTTCAGGATGTTACGTGTTGCAATCGATTCTGTGTTGTTGTATCTTCATACCTCTGCCTGTCTTTCAGGGATAGTGCCGTAGACATCGATCTCCTGAAAAATATTTTCCAAGGCTGTTATGATAAAAAAAAAGGTATGTTACCTACTCATAACATTTACACTGTAGCTACTGCAGATGTTCTAAAAATTAAACATGTCTTGAGATAATGTTTAGATTTCAGTACGCTTAAGAAAGAAAAACACACACAATTTTGATAGTCAATGATTTGTGTTGTTTGTTTTGCAGTTGGAGCATCTGAGTATTGTTAGTGACACGGCTGTACTCCTTAAACCTAGTTACAGGGTCGCAAATAAGGTTCATTGACATATACTTCGGGTATTTCGGCACTCGACCACCAAGTCTTTGAGACATGAACGGTAGTCATTGCCCAGATCGTATAAGGCTGGTATTTCCTGCTAGAAGTATAACTAAATCGTGGCAACAAAGTAGGATATGTTTGGCAACCTTGTGACCAACGAGTTACTTCCAGGATTACGCCGAATTAACTTACAAAATTCACTTGATATATTCCTATCATTTCCATTGAATAATCTGAGCGAGTTTCATATAAAGTATGAAATAAGATTATCAATCTATTCTTTCAAGTCCAGGAAGTCACACGACGCGGAAATTGCAATTAATCTCGTCTTTTACTTTGCGATCTTATCTGTCCTAGCCGCAACTGAAGCCATAGGGGAGAGCGCACCGCTCAAGTATGCCGCTAGCTGTAAGGTAGTACTGTCGCATGTAAAGTGGGGGCTGCTTTAGTCCCCGGTTCCAATCGCGCTGGAGAACACATTGTTAGCCGTTTCATGACAGAGCTACAAGCAGTCAGATCGATAATCAAGAAGGAAATCTTATTTATTCTACTTATGCAATGTCACATTTCCCTACTACTTCGATGTGACACGGGACAAAGTAAACACAGACCGTTACGAAGCCCAGAATTAATAACATCTTATCAACTCGTGCTTATACAGACATGTTCCTGTCACGGATACTTTATATTTCATTAAAACAGACTTTCGTCAAAAGGATATCGTGATAATCTGCATTTCATTTGAATTAGTACACTGCATATTTTAATGGTTGTCCATTATTTTATTGAAGACAGCAGTAAAAATCAGAAAGAAGTTAATCGTCAGCAGGATATTCTCTCAAGTTATCTAAAACAGTCTGAGAAAGCTCAGGTAGTTAGCCGATTCCATGTCTACCTACTGGATCTGAGCTAAAGGTGAATTTTCGTCCTGAGAGGAATTTTTTTTTTACTATTTTTCTATAAGGAGCTTGAAACGTAAACATTAAAGGGCGTAAGATGAAACGAATAATTGCATGACAAATAACTTTTCAGACTCCTAGAGTGAGTTTTGTTAGTGAAATTGGAAAAGTGCCTTATCTTGTAGTATTAATAAGTGATGAAGTTTTGTAGGTCGTTTTTCTTACACTGCGGCCGGTATGTTCTTACTTGTTGGCAAAAGATACCAGCTGCCATATACTCTCCCCTGGGGAGGTTTTCGTTATGTGCAACACCCTTGCTGAGCCACCATAGGAAAAATATTATGACCACACCCCTGATTGCTCGAGTGTATGGCTTTTGTTAGGACTCAAACATTAATTCTCTTTAAGATGTTAATATAAATACATCATAACCAATCACTAGTAGGAATACCTCATTGGAATTTTCAGTGAGCCATCTGATGACTATCAAGCAAAAGTATATTAACTGTTACCCTTTTATTTTTGTTCTTTTAAACTAGAGAATGCA
Organism: Schistocerca americana; assembly: GCF_021461395.2. Classification (NCBI taxonomy): domain Eukaryota; kingdom Metazoa; phylum Arthropoda; class Insecta; order Orthoptera; family Acrididae; genus Schistocerca; species Schistocerca americana. The sequence goes on from NC_060123.1 coordinate 232,867,977, forward strand.
CTATTACTGCTCCCGACTTCTGAACCTTGCCTATTGAAAGTAAATGTCGCACAACGCTTAAACGGTAACACTCCATTGCTATTGAGGCTTCCTTTTACGTGCAAAATCATTCATGTCAGAACGATGTTCCTTGAAGCAAAAAAGTCTTTTTTTTGACGTCTTTTGCCAAAAGCAGTTGCCCCACACATATTACAAACGTTCAGAGCTGGCTCTGTTGCCTTCACCCCTCTACTAAACCCAAAGCGAGTAATATGAGCCAAATCCAAATGTTTGGCCTCTTTCCGCTTGCGACTATATTTTATCACACTAGAACTACGTTGATAAGTTTCAGGCACGCAAAATCCAAATCGTAGCTGCTAGATAATTTCGAGAACTTCAAATAAGACAATGGCCGCGGATCAACAGGCTCCTAGCGCCCGTAGTCGGAGGGGTTCGACGTTGGCAGCGGGTGCCGTATGGTCAATAGCTGGTAGCTGCTGTGGGGTGACGAAACTCTCCGTGAAGACTTCTGATATTGCCGCATCCACGAGCTGTTTGGCGGAAATGTCTCTGAAACTTTTTACTATTGCAGGTGAATTACAAAATGAAACGAATTATGTTTGAGTTTCCGTCAGACTGATAACTTTAGAAGATATCCGATATGCGATTTAAAGGAACTAGAAATGGAGTGGACTCGAACACTGGGCTTTAGAGAGCACGAAGCTTACCACAAAATCACGAGTAGATACGTTTCCGTAACACCTCGAGAAGACTGACAGAACATCATACACTTCTGCATCCTACAGTGCTGCGAGATCGTGGATGTGGCCAGACTTACAATTCTGAGAGGTGGCCTGGAATATTGGCTGCCGTAAGTGACTTCGTCTCTGAGGCTGCCGGCTGGCGGCCAGCTTTTATGGCTAATATTGTACTTCCTTGTCATCTTGATGAAATATTCTAAATGGCTTACATTTAAGACGTGACACTCAGCAAGTAAAATTCCTTGTTTGGACCAAGACTTGACGTTTGTCACCTGAGCTAAGACTGCTCTTTAATGTCGCGTTCCAAGTAATCTACATTACGAAATACGTATGTAATGAAGTAAGGTATATTACGAAATACGTATGTAATGAAGTAAGGCATATCGCGGTAGTGTCGTGTTGGCTTAGTGGTAACATGCTCGATTTTCATTGCGCTAGTTGATACACAAGTCGGTTCAGATATCGCTGGAGAAACATTGTGGTTTGAAAGGTTTTTCCTCGTTTTCGTTTTTCGATCTGCAAATGGCCAGAACGAAATTCAGCTACTAAATCATAAGACAAGCTCTGCATCATAAGCCATCTCACAACCTCCAATTAATACATTGTAGGTTTGGCTGTTTTGGAAATACTGAGTTATTTCAGAAGAAAGGCTCAGAAAAGGCTCCAAGAGACAATTAATGACAGTAATGCTTGTTTTGTTTGTCATCTGGGAAATCATCACCCGAGACAAACGTTACGGTATCAGTGAACATACCGAGGTAAATCTGGAAGTGAAAAGCGTGTTGTACAGCAGAACTCCACGCTTTTTTATGTACTTCTTTTGGCATCTTCATCAGAAGAGATACACTTTCCTTGTAACTAAACTTTCTGATTAATGTGTGATATATTAGGATCAGTTTACAAATGTGACTGAAACGAACAGTTCCTTAAACTTTCGTCGTAAGACAGATACTATAAGTGTATAATTCAACAGCATTTTCTCATCCCTTTCAATCACGATGACAGAATATACGCTTCAGAGTTCTCAAGCCATTTTCTGCACAAGCATTCGGTACATGAGTAACTTCGCCACCACTGTGTCGAAGTTTATTGACACGTTAGCAGCTAATGAGTTCTCACTCTCCCACACACGGCATCTCCAAAACAAGCAGATATGATAAAACCTAGTAGAATACTTACTGCATCACATTCAGTTAGCTAACGTTCTTCATTTAAAGTTATATGAAGTGTCTGCATATCTGTCGAAGACTGCGCCTCTTTAACTCGGTATGTCATTTCTTTTCCATAGAAAAGGTGTGACGTTACAGACCATATCATGCCATTTCGTAACGATCGCGTACGCGATTGATGGCATGGTGAAGGGGCGACTTTCTAATCTGCAGTTCGGGGTTTCGAGTGCCGTCACTTCCATGAATTTTAATTAGTGATAAAGAGTTATTAGTTCACGAGCAGAACGAGCATTATGAAGTACTCATAATTTTAAAATATTAGGTCTACACCACAGGTCTTGCACCATTTTTTTTCTTTATTAGCTGTGATTTCTGCTTATCATTAAAAGGAAATGATATCTCTTTTGTGCTTTAGTCACTGAGCTTTCCCTCGGCGTGCAAAAACTCGATAATTTTTCTTTGATGCCTTCATCAGAACTGACGTCATGCGCCATGATACAAAATAGAAAAAAATAGTTCCATGCTTGTCTCAGTCTTTCTAATCAAATGTAGTAAAATAACTTAAAAACAACAGTCTATTGAACGACTGACATGAGTGAATCAGACAGTCTAGTTTTTATGTATAATCTGCTCCTCTTTTTTTCTTTTTGTCAATAAAGAGATAAGGCAAACAAATTTCCCTCCTCTTCGAAGGAGAAGAATACGTTTACTTGTTACAGAAAATTTCTCCCTAAAAACACAATAGTTCAATACCATGCCCAGTTTCAGTACCGCCCCCAGTTTGCACCCTTTTTTACAACCGCACTTAACCGCCAGGGAATACACGCACAAAGTTTCCGGATGAATCTGTTACTCTGTGACAACTCTTCCCACGTGTCATGAACTGCTTCGAACAGCGCCGTCTTGGTTGTCGGTGCTGGCTTTTACACCTAATAATTTTCTCCATCTCTGCCCATAAGCGCTCTATGGGCGTGAGGTCAACACTTTTCGGGGCCAGTCCAACAGCTTAACGTCTCTGTACTTTTGAAACCAGTGTTTTGTACAGTTCGCCATGTGGCCAGGAGAACGGCCATGTTGGAAGAGTATTCTGCCTCCTGAAAATCTCTGACGGGCGGAAGAAAGCCGTTAAGTTCTCCAGTACTTCGTAGTGGTAATGACTAGAGAAAGGATGATCCAGTTACCTCAGAACGCCCAACCATTTACTGCAAAATAACTATTTCCCTGTGTTTGGGCCACTGCTTCTCAAAATGACCAAGAAGTATTAAATGTTCCATTGAAGCACGCGTGTAGTAGCAGCAGCATGAAGAAGGTAATAGCGACAATGCCAGTAATACTCGAAGTATTTGGCTTTACTCGGTACAAGAAATCTCCTGAAATAGTAAAAATTTCAAAATGGCTTCAAATCGAGGCTGTGACGGCTAAAAGCAATTTTACATCCCACTGACATGAGACTTCCATAATATCCATGTCACAAGCCTGCTGATAATTAAACAGTTAATAGAGAATTGAATTTTTTCGCAGTGTCTAGTTTGTAAGCTAAGCGCATTACATGTTACGACACTATTATGAATGTAGCAAAAGTGGGCTTCAGTGGTCTGTTGGGTTGATTCCCGTTTCCGACATGTATTTCGTACACAGACGAACAAATCTCCGTCACCTCAAGTAATGCCAAGGGAAGTACGTCAGGTTGCACCGTAGTTCCGAATCAGCATTATAAAAACCATATCCCTTCGTTTCCAAACGGGGACAGAACCGGTTGAGGTTAAGCCATACCAGAGGTGGAAGTTATGGCAAACGAACACTGTCGCCAGTGAGCTTCCTTACACAAAAAAATTTATTTTTTTCAATGGGCCAGTTGTCACTTAAGGTCACAGGGCTTTTATTTTATTTGAAGTTCAGATGCTGAAAAATTTGGCGCTGGACTAGAATATGAATTAGGATCTCCTCTTTCGGGGTATCTGATCCACACGGAACGATAGAGTTGGATCTTCTCGTTGTTTTCCTCAAGATGGCAAAGTTCTCTAGGTCTCCACGGAAGGCACATATGAGGCTTCGAATCCTGGTCCCGCACAAATATATTCATGGTTTCGTTTCAAGCTCCACCATTTGCACACCGGAGTACTGGTGATAAATAATTTTCATTTTAATGTCTCTTCATGTGTTGTCAACAATAACGATATTTGCCGTTATTTCTAGCCAAACATGCAGACATTCCACTACTGATGAATAAACGATTCGTGGATGGAAAAAACGGCGGAAGGTACCGGCTTCGATTCCCGGTCAGGAAAGCGCTGTATCCTCATTTAAAATTCAGACATCTCGCTTCTAGTGAAAAAATTAGCGATATAACATCTAAATTTACTTAGGTAATAGTGTGATTACATGCTAGGTTTGAGTCCCCATCATATTTTTTATAAGTAGCAACACGTTTTAAATACGTGCATGTTTTGTCAGTTGAAATTATGTTAAACATTTTTCGCCGTTAGTTAAAAGGAAGATAACAGTCCTGACAGGATTCCAGGCAGAGCCAAAATTTTTTCAAGTTCACCTTTGCTGACTGATGCTGGTGAAAACATCGTTATTTCTCAACTATTTATACGTAGTCACCAACGACGAACATTGCTATGGTCGAGTCTTGGTCAGGCATGAAAGCTTTGCTTAGTTACAATGGCTATAGGGTTTGGTTTAAAAACAGATACAGAACAAAAAATTCGTCAAGTCGTTTAAAGTTCAAACACGTGCACAAATAATTGCTCAATTATGAATTTAAAGAAATAACTGGTGGTAAGATGTTAACTTCGAGGTTTCCATAGAGTGTTTGCCGCTGTTAATCGCGTTGCTGGAATGACTTACGTGACGGAGCTAGTTAACTAAAATTCTAATTACTGTAGTAGTGATTTTTAACTGTCACTTACCGTAGTAAAATTGAATTTACGAGCTTTAAGGATTGTCTCACCTCTAAAGACGCATTTTCAAGTACTGACACTATCGTGGCGCTGAGTTACACCTGCACTGATTACTTTACAGAAGAATGTTCTTTAGTGCTCTCCTGTGGTATCCATTTTGTGTAGTGAAACGACTGGACTGCAAGGAGATCACAGAACCTGCAAAACAGCTAAGGTATGTGGTCTACATGCAAATCAGGCGAAACTCAATTAAGAACGTTCGAATACTTTTGGGTATGATAGCACATTAATAACCGACATAACCGACAGAATGCTGAGTGCAGGTATGCCAACGCGCATGCACTGTCTTGTACAGGTACCGCATGTCAGTTTGTGGGATGGAGTTTCACGGTTGTTGCACTTGGTCGATCAATACAGGGACAGTTAATGCAGTGTGTGGATGACACTGGAGTTGTCGTCCAATGACGTCCCATACGTGCTCGATTGGAGACAGATCTGGTGATCTGGCAGAGCAACGATACGTGTCGACACTCAGTAGGGCATGTTGGGTTACAACAGTGGTATGTGGGCGAATTGGGAAACACCACTCTAATGCTGTTCATGGATGGCAGCACATCAGGTCGAATCACCAAATAGATGGACAAATTTGCTGTCGGGTTGCGTGTGATAACCATGAGAGTGTTCCTGTTGTTATACGAGACTTCATCACAGGCGATAACTCCAAGTGTAGGTCCAGTGTGTCAAGCACACAGACAGGTCGGCTGAATGCCCTCAACTGGCCCCCTTCTAACGAACACACGGCCATCACTGGCACCGAGGTAGAACCAGCTTTCATCGTAAAACACAACAGACCTACCCCTTGGCCTCCTTATGAGCTCTCGTTTGACACCGTTTAAATCGCAAATGGTGGTGTGCTGGTGATTCGGGGTCAATGGAATGCATGCTACAGGGTATCTGATTCGGAGCTGCCCCTGAAGTAATCGGTTTGTAAGAGTCCCTCGTGTCACTGTGTCGCCAACTGCTTCTCAAATTTCTGCTGCAGATGCAGTACAGTGTGACAGCGCATACACCGAACGTGGTGGTCCTCCTTTTCGGAGCCCGGTCTTCTTCTGGTAGTACATTCTCGTGACCTCCGCTGCTAGCAGTCATGTACAGTGGCTACATTCCTTCCAAGTTTTTCTGAAATATCGCAGAAGAAACATTCGTCTTTTCGTAGCCCTTTTAAGCAGCGCCTGGTGTTCATAATGGCGTCTTTGTGGCTTTAAAGGCGCTGTAGACTAACATCAACTCATCACATTCAACCTCAAAAGCAACTAACGCCCACGATGGCTATAGCCTGTATTTAATGCGAACGTGATTTGCATTATCATAGTGGCGCGACAAGCACCACTCTTTGCGAATGGTGTGAAATTTGGATGACACCATCTTTCAGATGTAGAAACACGCCTACCAACTTAAGATTATGTCCCAGACCTCCTTCTTGGTGCTGCTACTTTTTCCGTCAGTGTATTTGCGGCAGTGTAAGTGCTGTGTGCGAAAATCCAACACATGCACCAAGAATGAAGCAAACAACAAAAAACCATGAGCATAGAAAAGAATTACCAGCGTTTCCAGCGGTAAGTAAAGCATGCGAACTGCTCATATTACTAACAAACAAAAATTGTAAAAGGAAAAGAAATGTTGTTACAGTGACCACTGACGATGTTTTAGAATACAACAAAACACATTTGGTCTTAATAACACTATCATCACATCTGCAAAAGACAGTAATTGAGCTATACAAATAACTAACATTGCTGTTCTCTGAGACAGAATTTCCACAGGACTGTATTAGTGTTGTTCGTGTAGGTACCAGGCTTCGGAGGCCAAATGAGTACAGTGAACAGTGTGCGATGTTGAGTGCCCGTTGTGAACGACACGGAGATGCCACCTACTCTTGTGAGACAGCGTTATCAGCACCCGAAAATTGGATGGGGACAGCATTGTTGGCTTCCATTTGGCCGGCTGATCAAATCGTGCAACATCCAGATTGGTAGTGCAATCGGATATGACAGAGGCTTTCTCCTGGACTGTGTGGGAATTTCAGGGCAGGTACGCTCGTGGACAAGGTCACATCTCACTACGTCGGACAAAGGAGGAGCGCCGTATTGTGAGCAACGCACATCGTTCGCCCTTCACACCTTTGCCTGCCAACCGAGAAACAGTAATGGACTTCCTGTTACTACCTGTGTCATCCCGCACCATTGGTTGGCGACTAGTAACAGCCCGAGTAGGGAACAACAGTTCCAAGCGGAGGCTGCTTTTGATGCACAACATACAGGGGGTTGAAAAAATATGGATAGACAAGTAAACATAACACATTATGTTTAGGTACTCGTTGGCATTCCAGACAGCATCCACTCTTCTCGCATTGTATACATACAGGTTCTGTGTGGTTTGCAAGGAACTGTTCAGAGGACATATTGTCTCTATCAACATGGAGGCAGTGAACTGCGATATTACAAAACTCGATTTGCTGTTTCTACATCTACATCATACTCCGCAAGCCAACTAATGGTGTGTGGAGGAGGGTACCTTCGGTACCACTGTCTGATCCCTCCAACTCTCTTCCAACCGTGAGCAGCGCGTGGGAAGAATGGTTGTCGGTAAGCGTCTTTATTGGCTGCAATTTCTCGAATTTTCTCCTCATGCTCAAGATGAGAGGAAGGATGTGGGGGAGAAGTAACATGTTGTCCAACTCCTCCTGAAAAGCGCTCTCCATGATGGACAACGTCTCTCTTGTAACGTCTGCAGTGCAGTTTGTTTAGCATCTCCGTAACGCTCTCTCGCCAGCTAAACGATACCGTGACGAAACACGCCGCTCTCCGTTGTATCTTCTCTATCTCCCCTATCAGTCCTATCTGATAGAGATCCCAGATTGATGAACAATATTCAAGAATAGTGCGAATAAGCCCCTTATAAGCCACTTCTTTCATGGATGAGTTACATTTCTTTAAGATTCTTCGGATGAATCTCAGTCTGGGGTCTGCTTTTCCCACTATCTGTTTTATATGGTCATTCCACTTAAGGTTGCTCTGAATAGTTACGTCTAGATATTTTACGGCAGACGCTGTCTCCAGCTGTTTGTCATCAACAGTGTAGCTGTACAGTAGCAGCTTTCTTGTCCAATGTACGCGCAATATGTTACATTTATTTACGTTCATGGTCAACTACCAGAGTCTGCACCATCCATCAAATCTCTGTAGGTCGTTCTGCAAATTCTTTCTATCTTCTGGTGTTGCTACTTTGGTATAGACAACTGCATCATCTGCTAATAGCCTTGAAGAGCATCCGACGCCTTCTACTAGATAATTTATACACATTGTAAACAGCAATGGTCCTATCACACTTCCTCGTGGTACGCTGTATATTATCTCTACATCAGTCGATTTATTTCCCAGAAGACGACGTGTTAAGTTCTATCTGCAAGAAAGTGTTGAATCCAATCGCAGTCTGCTCCGATACTTCGTAAGCTCGTATTTTTTATCATTAAACGGCAATGCGGGACGGCGTCAAATGCCTTACTGAAATCAAGGAGAGCGGTGTCAACCTGAGCGCCGTTGTCCACTGTGCTGTTGATCTCATGGAGGAACAGAGCAAGTTGAATTTCGCAGGATCTCTGCTGAATCCATGTTGATCTGTGAGATCCAGAAAGAAGTAAATAGCAGCGCCGAGGCTACGATCAAGTAGTAGAAGGAGTTCAATACAATTCAGAACCATTACCTCATCAAAATAAAATTTTTTTGCCGAACATCGGCCTAGCTTCTTTCGCACAGCTAGCATTCACCAAATAGTTCAACGGAGAAAAGCTATTGGAAGTGAAACTGACTTCACACTACCTTACTGTTCACATAATTTATAAACGGTGTGTTAGATATCTTCCGAATCTCTGTAAGAGTGTTCACAGGTCCTTCTGCAGATGCTCTTACAGAGGATCGGAGGTTGGGGCGGGCACTGGAAGTTAAGCAAGTGTTACCTGTTTCTCATGCCTAGACCCAAAACCCACTTCCTTTTCCTATCAGACGATTAGATGCCTCGAAACGGGTGTCGCTGTACAGTATCTAAAGTGTATGACCATGCAGACATAGCTGAGGGAAAAACAGACGTCACACTAACATTATTTGGAAGACTACTAACGAAGTGTAATTTACCGACGAGCGAGGCAGACGACAAAACCTTCGCTCGACCGGCTGGAGAGTATTGTCCGACAGCCTGTGTTTCTTATTTATTAATATTAACGATGGATGTAGAGAAAATTTACCTCCGAAAGCAAAATTGTATCTAGTGAAGACAAGAGAGACTGTAATGTTCATTTCTGCAAGAGGAATGACAAATTACCATTGCGGTTTAGATGTATAAGTACATGGTCGATACGCTTTCTGCCGGCCGTGGTCGCCGAGCGATTCTAGGCGCTACAGCCTGGAACCGCGCGACTGCTACGGTCGCAGGTTCCAATCCTGCCGGGGGCATGGATGTGTGTGCTGTCCTTAGGTTAGTTAGGTTTAAGTAGTTCTAAGTTCTAGGGGACTTATAACCTCAGAAGTTAAGTCCCATAGAGCTCAGAGCCATTTGAACCATTTGAACCAATACGTTTCCAAATATACGATCATTCAACAGTATAATTAGCTGATCTTCATCGAAAATCCTGAAATTAAAAGTCACCTATTCGATATCAGAAGCAGAAGAATATTAGACGAAACAGTAACAAAGAATGTCACCGTGTTTGTTACATTCACTTATGGGTTACAGATACAGGGATGAAGATCAAGTGGTTCATTCAGTTACCGTATTCCCTTGCACCTGTGACTTTTACCTGAAGTGTAATGAATATGCTTGCCTGAAGAACAGTCTCACAATTACTCTTTCACAAAAAGAATTTTTTTTTTGTGCTGTAGCGTATAATAGCTTAATAGTGAATTGGCTACATATTTGTGTCCACTGTTCCCGTTCCCTTACACGTGTATATTGACGGTAGCCTTTATATCCGCTAAAAAGTATTATCTGTGGATAGCCCAACTGCAGGTACATTTTAATACACAGGAACGTTTCCCTATTGTCTAAAATTTCGGTACATTTTGACTGTCCATGTTGATAAATTAGCAGATGTTTTGCGATACAGATATAGTACGTGTGTTTATACCGTTTCAAGACTTCAAGATCAATGTAAAAGTGCCTTTTTTCCTTGTAACAATATTTTCTCAGTTGCACCATTTACCCTTTAAAGTGAAATGATTTGCATCCCAGCTGCAGACCCCTGCAGACTCTTCGTTGAACAAACAAACAGACCAAAACAAGCGTTTCACACCTTTACTGTCTTCCTCGCTAAACACTGTTACTAGTAGGCCACAGGTGTCTACCTCTCCGAGTCTGGGTTTTACTATCTTACATTTACAATAAAGTGATTATTGGAGGAATATCTGAAAATGTGATCTAGTCATGGACAACAGACACCACCTGTGAATGTATGCACAAAGTACTTATATTCACAATAAATCTCTAAATCGGCCTACACTGTTTCATATTACAGACCGAACATAACTTCAAATTTTATTTGGTTGTATGTAGCTCAGAAATTATAGATCTGTGAGATATTTTATCGCATAAACCCCAAGGTCTTAACTTCTAATAAGTATCCTCCAATAGAGATAGTAGTAAACTCTTTGACATTTATTACTTTGCTATAGAGAATGTTGTTGCTTCCGCGTCGAGCAATCCCAATTGTCGAGAATAAAATTTGCCATTACCACTAACGCTCAGTATTTAGACGTTATGTACTTGTTAATAGTCCAGTGTACTTGTCTAATAATATTATGGAACGCATCTGGCTTTAAAAAGCACTGTTAAACAGCCGCTAGTACATACATTGCGCAATGGTAGCATTCAACATCACTTTGAAGATATTCTTGTGAGGCCACAAACGACCATTTACTATCCTTATACGTGGAATAAAGAAACTACAACATAAATACATCTCCTCAAACAAAAAGCGACAACGCCACGACACCTGAAATGAACGACATAAGAGCTCGGCAGGCGCAGCTTTCGTCGTTCTGCACCGTAACGTACCATACATTAACAAAATTAACCAAATCATATAATACTGAGTTCTACCCGCTAGGGTAGCCGAGAGCGCTAATGCGCTGCTTCCTGGACTCGGATAGGCGCGCCGGCCCCGGATCGAATCCGCCCGGCGGATTAATGACGAGGACCGGTATGCCGACCAGCCTGAATGTGGTTTTTAGGCGGTTTTCAATAGCCCGCTAGGTGAATACCGGGCTGGTCCTCAAGTTCCGCCTCAGTTACACGACTCACACACATTTGAAAACGTTCACTCTATTTCATGACTTATACTCGACGCAGACAGCTGGAGTACTCTACTTTCGTCCCAGGGGGTTTGGGGTGGTGGCAGAAAGGGAATCCGGCCACCCTTGCCATTAACACTGCCAATTCCGTCACAACAAAGCCGACACCGCGATGGAGCGGGACACAGGCCCAAGAAAGAAAGAAATATAATACTGAGTTCTCAAACGTATATTACATAGGCACAAATAAGTTAAAAATTAGAACTGGCCTTCATAACATAATGTTTATTTGTTATTCATTCGAATAGCACAGTAAGGGAACATTAGTCTGACTAAGGAAATGAAAATGGAAATTTGAAATAAACTTCTGATATACTAGAATAATTACTGTGACGTATCACATATACAAGGATTGGAAATTAAATAGTAGAAATATTTATTCACAACCGATACAAAAGAGTTACGTCTTTGCACCTGTATCTGTCCTTCAAAGTAGTCACTAGCGTTGTGTAGAACACGCTGCCAGTTATGTGGAAGGCGTAGTACACCGTCAGCAGAGCCCTGCTGATCGTGCGAATGGAGCGGTCTACTGCCCGTCGAATCTCTGGAACAGTTCTGAAGCGAATGCCACGAAGTGGTTCCTTCATCTTCGGAAACAAATCAAATTCACAAGGACTTAAGTCCGGGGAGTATGGTGGATGGTACAGTACTTCCCAGTCATATCTACCGTACAGAGGAGCCACAGCTTGCGCTGTATGCGGCCGCGCATTGTCGTGCAAAATGATGAGTGGGTTGCGCAGAAAGTGTCGCCGCTTCTTTCGCAAAGCTGGTCGCAGGTAATGCTCCAAATACGAACAGTAATACTGTGCATTGACGGTCTGCCGTGGAAAAACGTAATGCGTTAACTTTCACCATACTGGGGCTCTGACGCACTTTCGACTTTCGCGGCGACCCACAATGACGCCTTTCGTTGGATTGGCGATTCAGTTTTGGGTCGTGCGATGTGGCCCATGTCTCATACAGTGCTACAATACGGCCTAAGAAAGCCTCTCCTTCGCGCCCATAGCGCTCTAAGTGCGTCTGAGCAGCGTCGTAACGCATCCATTTCTGCATTTCCGTCAAGTCATGCGGAACACATCGTGGTGCAATTTTTCGCATGCCCAGGTGTTCCTTCAGGACGCGAAGCACAGTCATATGCCCTAATCCGGTTTCGTGGGCGAGCTCAAGAATCGTATGGTGTCCATCACTGTCCACTAATGCGGCAGCAGCATGCACTTTTTCTTCAGAGACGCTAGGACGACCTGCCCGATGCATGTCTGCCACAGTTTGCCGACGTTCGTTGAAGGCTTTTACCCAACGTGCCACTGTTCTGTACTGCAATGCCGATTCCCAGCACGCCTCTTGAAGACCTCGATGACACTGTTGTGCTGTACGACCTTTGGCACAATTCAGTCTTGATCCAACTCCGTTGTTCCTGTTACTAAAGCATTGTTACATCGTTACGTTAGACCGCTCGCTCACAAGTGATTGTGTTTCCCTCGATTGTGCGCACGCCAGAGACGTGGGACGGGTGAGTCCATTTGCTCGGAAGGTAGGTATGTCAACAACGTCTGGTATCAGCGACAATAGTAGATTCCATTGCATAGTGTCCCCACAGCAGAGTTGCCACTATGTAACTTCCAACACAACAGACTCATCTGCTACACTAAACTCAATCACATTCTGCTCTATTGCTGAATCGGAAATATAGAAATAAAGTGTTGGACCACAACTTTTCTGATTCAATCAATTTCCGAACGGCCTCTTCCGGCCCAGTGCTGCCTGCCCGCACAAATAATAACAGGCCAGTCGTACGCAAAATTGCTCAGCGCCGTCAAACTCTCAGTAACACGCCCAACTCACAATAACAAGAAACTTTCGGAGAGGGCTGCTAGGTTTGATACTGGTAGCTTCGAACAACAAGTTAAGTATTACGGAGATGCTTCGGGGACTCAAAATTGGAATCACTGGAGCGAAAGCGACGTTCTTTTCGAGGAGCGCTATTGAGAAAATTCAGCGAACCGGCATTTGAGACTACCTGCAGAACGATTCTATTGTCGCTGGAGGCGTATAGATAGTGTTTTCTCCTACACTTTTTTGTGAGTGGAACAGAAAAGAAAATGACAAGTAGTAATATAGTGTACCTTCCGCCATTAAGCATGCGGTGGCTTGTAAGAGTACGTATGTAGATGTGAATGTAGGTTACATGGCGAGACTACTTAGGATTGCCTCCGTCTGCTCAAGTCGAAGTCACCGACTCTGTACAACCACCTCTCCCTCTTCCTTCCAAATTTATGTGGTCACGTGGTACGATCATGCGCTTGCCGTTAATTGGCCGAGCTACCGACTCCAAAGACCACAAGTAAAACTCACATACTTTCCATGGAGCAAAAATAAATATCTAAATCGATCAATGCACAATCGGAAGAGAAAGGCAGAGAGGTCTCCCGTTATCAGTGCGAAAAGCACGTAATTCAGATCGAGGACAGGTGCATCCACAATTGCCATTCTCCTTGCATACACAGTTTACAGTTACTGCACGACGTTCACCTTACATCATTTCTGAAATATTAGTTACTACCTATTTATGTTCTTAGGCTCTCTAATTTCGTGATATTTCTCCGACACTGCACGACTGTCTACATCATTACAATTCCGACAGATTATTTTATTAAAGGGAATGTTTCTTTCAAGCTGCTAAGTGTGTTGAAATCAGTTAAATCCCTTAATACATTTCTAACTTTACTTCAGTTTCGTAATGGATTTGTAGGATTAATGCTACTCCATGTGAAACAGTAATGCGTAAAGTGCACCTTTTATTAAGCCATTGGTAACGCAACAGTGGTATGGTTTTGCTTTCTTCCAACTTTTAACATAAATTCCAATAATTGAAAAGAGTTCTCGCATCGGCACAGTCTAGACTAACATCAAACGTCTCCTTTCATGTCGAAACTGTAATGGAATTGCCCTTTCTTCCATATTCGTGTTTCTGCCCTTAAAAACCAAGACACAATCAGCTGTTAACATTTAGTTCTAGTATTCAGTGATTATGTATTCTAAACTAAGCTCTTCTTTATACTTCTGATGCTACAACGTAGCTTTGCTGTCAAGTCGGCAGGAAGCGTTCAGTCGCCGGCGTCGTAGACCACCAGAGCGGCAGGCTACCTTTAAGTGGTCGCTTTGCATATATGGCGGCACGTACAGGAAGCTGAGGTCGCTAATTTCCCAGGTGTCGCCCATATCAACACGCTGGAACTCCGTCCACAGCGCACGTAGGGCAGCAAGAGAGAAAATTATATCAGGATACAACGTGTCCACGTGGAGGGTGTTACCGGGAGCGCACTAGAAGCACAGCGTACCCAGGGCACCATTCTTCCATACACTGTTACACTCCGCAATACAAGGTAAGCTCAGGGGAAACAGCTGGTGGTAGTATACTAGTATTAAATTTTCTCCACTCCCCACATAATACACCTACAATGCAGGGGAAGATGGACTATCCGTTGCCTCTGCTCATGCGTCAATTTCCAGAAACATAATAATATTGGCAGTTAACGAGATGCATGGAGATGGAAATGATAGAATTATTGAACTGTTTTGGAACTCTGTTATCTGAAATTTAAGGCTAAACTTCTCCGCGGAGTTTATAATCCGCGAAGATGATAATAATGTGTTCAGAAGCAGGTACGAAACGTATTCTAATACTAAGTGTCGTTTGCTCATATTTAAAGTTCGTCAGCTGAGACCAAAGTCAAAGAAATGCACAGCCACCTACTGATCCTTTACGAAGTGACAGAAGCCATTGGTTTGATTCCAAAATAGTTGCTCCTGGCTTTTGCGAAGTGCTTGGTCTAGTAAGAATTTTGTGTGCAGAAGGATGTGAAGTTGTTCAAAATTAATTCAGAGGTTGCACCTAATAATGGACGTACAATAGTAGGTGGAGGAAACGTGTGTTGGACGCTTTAACATCACAAACAGTATGCAATGTCGGTACCGAGAAATAGTTACCAACCGACATAAAAAGCATAAAATGTCAAACGGGCAAAAGATTTTCCATCGTTAATGGCAAAATGGAGATGACCTGCTTTCGTTGATTGTTGGGGGCGAACAGACGTGAACATTCTACATCAACAGAAATGTTTGACATAGTTTTGAAAATTACGACGAACTCAAGATAGCAGTAGTCAACAAGATCAATTCTAAGGCAGGAAATGTCTACACAGAGTGTTTGAAGAAGTTGAAGGTTACGAAAAGTGCTTGGAAATAAATGGTGATTTCATGTAAGCAAAAACTGCAGATAAAGGTTTTCGCTAAAGAACGTACTTTTCTTAACGCCAGAATGATCCTTATCTACCGAACACTTCTCGTACTGAGCATTCAGTTTTTCAGTAACAATCAGAATACGATTATCTCATTAATACATTTGTCTCCTAAGTGTAAGAGTTTTTTATTCAGTCACAGACAGACTTTCTCAGGAAACGTATATCCTGCCTTATGTGAAACTTTCAGCGCCAAGAAACTTCTAAGCCAATTTTTTTGTAGAGGCACGTTGTACACCTAAAAGCAGCAACAGGAATCGATTTTTCTTCTGTGCAGAATTTAATTCTAATACGTAACCTACAACTAGCCTTGTCAATGGCTTCAGCGATTTATATATGTTACAGATAACAACGCTGTATTTTTCCAATATTAACGGACTGGGATACTCAAAGGTGTGTGCCCTCTGGATACCTCACCGGATAACAGAAGGCCATGACGAGCTACGACGGGCCATCTGTGCGCAATTGCTTGCGTATTTTGACGCTGATAGTGACAATTTTTTGTCGAACATCGTCACTGGCCATGAAACATGGGTCCATCACTTCGTACTGGAAACTAAAACCTCAATCCGTGTTGTGACCCCACATCACCTCTCCTCCGAAGAAAAAGTTCGAAGCCACATCCTGGGCCGGTATAGTCAAGACGACGGTCTTCTGGGACTCTGAAGGGGTTAGTCTGTGACATGTCTTCCCTCAAGGTGCAACGATCAACTCTGAAGTGTATCGCGTTATCCTCATGAATTTGAAGAAACGACTTCAGCGTGTTCGTCGCCACAAAAATGCAAGTGAGTTTTCGCTTCTCCATGACAGTGCGAGGCCTCACACAAGTCTTCGCACACAAGTCTCTACTGTATAGATAAATGGTGATGGCGTCCTCATGCTAAAATATTCCACAGGTAAAATAGTCCCCAATTCGGCTCTCTGGGCAGGGACTGCTCACGAGGCTGTCATCAGGAGAAAGAAAACTGACGTTCTACCAGCCAGGGCGCGGTATGACGGATCCTTTGATCTGGCAGATTCGTTTAAAATTTCAAATGGGAAATGGGTAGGTAGAATTTATATATAATGAGAATTAGTGAAGTTCGGTGGCAGGAGGAACAGGTCTTCTAGTCAGATGAATGCAGTGTTGTAAATACAATATCAGATAGGGATAATGCAGGTGTAGGTTTAACAGTGGAAAAAAATGGAAACACGATCAAGCTACTATGAACAGCATATTGAATGCATTATCGTAGCCAAGATAGACTCGAAGCCGATACTCATCATATTAGGACTAGTTTATAAGTCAAGTAGATCCAAAGATGAAGAAGAGGTTGCAGAAATATATGATGAGATAAGTGGAATTACTCGGTGAGTTAAGGGAGAAGAAAATTTTATTGTGATGGTACACTGGAATTTGATAATAGAAAAAGGAAGAGAAGGAAAAGTAATTAATAAGTGAATGTGGGGTGGGGGAAGAAAGTGGAAGCCGCCTTCTAGAATTTTGTACACAGCATAATTTAACCATCGATAACACTTGGTTTAAGAATCGTGAAAGTTGGTTGTATATGTGGAAGAGACCTGGAAACATCGAGAGCTTGAGACACCAGGAGGCTTCACATTGATTATATAATGGTAGTGCAGAGATTTCGAAACCAGATTTTAAATTTAACACATATCCAAGGTCAGATGTGAACATGGACAATAATTTATTGGTTATAAACTGTGGAATTAGACTGAAGAAATGGCAAAACATAGCAATTTAAGAAAATGGAAGCTGAATAAGTTGAAAGAACAAGAGACTGTAGAGAGTTTCAGAGGGAGAGTTAGGCAGCATTGTCTAGAACAGGGGAAGGAATACAGTGGAAGACGAATGGGGTTGTATAATGAGGGATGGTATAGTGAAGGCAGCAGATGTTCAAATAGATAAAAAGACAAGGTCTAGCGCAAAATCCTTGGATATCACCGACATATTGGACGCAACTCATGAAAGAAAAAAACACAAAAATGCAGAAAATGAAGCTGACGAAAGGGAATACTAACGTCTAAAACGTGAAACTAACCAGCCGTGCGAAATTGCAAAGCAGGAATAGCTAGATGACGAATGTAACGATTTAGAAGCATGTATCACTAGGGGAAAGATATATGCAGTCTAGAGGAAAACTAAACAGGCCTTTGGAGAGAGGAGAAGCAGCTATGTGAGTATAAAGAGTTCAAAAGGAAAAATGTTTCTAAGGAAAGAAGGGAAAGCTGTAAGTCGGAAAAAGTATGTAGTGGATTTACACAAGCGAGATAACCTTGAAGGAAATATTACAGAAAGAAAAGAAAATGTAGAGGATATGGGAAGAATTTGACAGAGCGCTGATAGACGTAAGTCGAAACAACCCTGAAGGAGCAGACGACGTTCCGTCAGAACTACCAACAGCCTTGGGGGTGCCAGCCATGACAAAACAATTTCATCTGGTGTGCAAGATGTATGAGACAAGCGAAATAGCCCCGTACTCCAAGAAGAAAGTAATATTATCAAATTCAGGGAAAGCAGGTGCTGGAAAGTACGAGTATTATCGTACTATATCATTGAAAAGTCATGGCTGAAAATTACTAAAACGAATTTCTTAGAGAACAATGGAAAAGCTGATATAGCTGGATTCTGGAGAAATTAATACTCAAGATTGGGTGGGTAGATCACGATGCCAAGGAGGTAATGATTAAAATTGGGGAGAAAAGAAATTTTTGTCACAACTTAGCTAAGAGAAGGGGTGGGTTGATAGGACAAATTCTGAGACATCAAGGGATCGCCAAAGTCTTATAGGAGCAAAGTGTCTCACGTAACGTCGTAGATGGAGATAAAGAGACGAATATATAAACAGATTTAGAAGGATATCACTTGTAGTAGTTATTCGGAGGTGAAGATCCTTGGACAGGACAGAATAGCATGTAGATCTGTAGCAAACCAGTCTTCGTACAGAAGACCACACCATGAACAACAAGACTTATCATGAAAACTATCATGGATTGATTCTTACCAAGACGTTTCAGAAGGAATATTATAGATTTACATACCTTGCCGATGAAGTCAATGGAAACAAAGAGAAATTGGAGAACTGACTGTCAGCTGCAGCGTACAGGTGTGTATGATGAAAGACGGGGGAAAACAGTTGATGCTTTCATGAATAGCGCTTGTGTTGAAACGCTAATCTTAAATGTGAACTTCTTCACGAATGTTGTAAATTATGGAAGCTTCGCGGTTCAGTGCCAGCGGACTTTTTATTACTTGACGTTTACGCGATGATAGGTAGGTTGACTTTGAATGTGACCCATGAGCTGCCTAGCCACGTTTTCCATTACAGACCGGTAGTATTAAAAATCTGGCACCTGAATAATCGCAAGTGGTCGGGAAGAAATGGTCAGAGTTTTAAAAGCACAAAATCTAATTTAATATGTTCATTAAATACTGGCGAATGACGTAAAAATGAAAGCTGTCGTACTTCAGAGGTTTTCATTCCCCCTTTCCTGAATAATATATCAGTCGGTAAGTCCTTCATTAGATATGTTTTCTGTAGCTCATCGGGATCGTCATTCACTAAAGAACTGTATGACGCGACGAGATTTAAGAATTTAATGCATTCTACAGTCAATATTCGCCAAGCATATTCGACTTTAGAAACTTCATCACTTATCCAAATGTGACCTTTTCAATGACTCAATTGCACTTCCATCTATTCTCTCTCTTTTTTTCTCCATGAGCGCTCCATGAGCAGGTAGGGAAACGTATGTCTACTCAAAGCCCCGCATACCTGAGCAATCCGCAACAGGTTTTCTCCAACGAGTGTTTCGTCTCGTTAACCATCCGCCACATCGACCTCAAGCAATATTTGCGGATGAGACATTTTGTAGTGGATTTTAGCATCTGATCTATTAAACTCCCTATTCACAGAAAAGCACAACATCTGATAGTCGTGATGTCCCTGAATCATGCACAGATCTTACGGCTGCTGAGACCTGACGGTGTTCTTCAGTCACTTGCTCAGTGTCCCTGGCTTCGACAGACCTGGGGACTGAGATTCGTGAGTACTTGTTCCTTAGCACTATCTGATACAAGCATCTAGCTGAAGAAATACTAAGCAGGCGCTGAGCTATTACGCTACATGTCGCATACGAGCTTTTTTTTTAACTGCAACGCCAGGATTGATAGCAAATAACTTATTTTTTCTTATTGTGTATGTACAACACAGAAGGAAAGAATTACGTAAATTTTTTGGTGATTTTGGGGGAAAACAAGACGCGACATTTAGGACACAGGACTGTCACCTCTACCAGCTACTACGGATCTAACCCGGCTGGCAAGGAGTTGAAATGAGTTCGGATGACAGATACGGGTAGGTCACTTCACGCTGCTTGAGCTCTGCCATAGTTTATTAGTCGTGGTGTCCGGTGAGTGGTGATGCGCCAGTGTGTTGGCAACTCGTGACGAAATGTTATCACTGTTGAGGGATCTAGAGATCGTTCTGATTGGATCCCCAGTCGAATGCTGCATTGAGTACGTGAAAGAATTTGCCTCTTTTCTAGCATCAGTGTACCGTAGACCTTCGGAAGGGCTCAGTGTTCCTGGTGATTGGAAAGAAGCACGGTAATTCCCGTTTTCAAGGAAAATCGTCCAACAGACGCACGAAACTATAGGTATATATCTCCGACGTCAGTTGTAGAATTTTGGAATGTGTTTTAAACTCGCGTATTCGGACATTTCTAGAGGGAGAAGATCTCGACTGTAGGAATCAACATGGGTTCCGAAAATAACAAGCGTATAAGACCCAGCTTTCTCTTTTCGCCAACGACGCCCAGAAAACGGTAGATACAGGTGCCCAGGTAGGTGCCGTTTCCTTGGCTTCCGGAAGTCAGTCGATACAGTTCCGCACTGCCGCCTAATGAACAAAATTCGAGGGTACGAAATATCAGACCAACTGTGTCGCTCGACTGAGAGTGTCTTATAAACAGAACACGGAATTTCTTTCTGAACGGAATGATGTTTTCAGACGTAAAGGTAACGTCAGGCGTGCCTCAGAGGAGTGTTATAAGACCATTACTTTTCACAATACATATAAATGGTTTAGTAGACAACATTAGATGTTTCATGAGGGTCTTCGAGATTGATGCTGTTGTATACAGAGAAGTCGCGGCGGTGGGAAATTATAGCGAAACGCTGAAAACCTGCATTGGGTTGACGTTTGATGCAGGGAATGGCAATATACCCTCATCATAAATAAATGTAACATATTGCAAATACATATTCAGAGAGACCCTTTATTTTATAACTGTACAACTGGAGAGCAATCATTGAAAACAATTACTTCCATAAAATACTTAGAAATATGCGTATCGAGCGATGCTAAATGAAATGACGAGACAAAATTAATCGCGAGTATGGCACATACCAGATTAAGAGTCATTGGAAGGCTTCTGAGGAAATCCAGTCCATCATCAAAAGCAGTAGCTTACAAAACACTCTTTCGACCAGTACTTGAATGTAGCTCGGCAGTATGGTATCCATAGTAGATCGGACTGGCGGAGGAAATAGAGAAGATCCAAAGAAGAGCGGCGCGTTTCGTTATAGGTTCATTTAGTAAACACGGAAGAGTCACAGGGGCGATCAGCCAGCTCAAGCGGCAGACACTGCAAGAGAGGCGTTCTGCATAGCAATGCGGTTTATTGTCAAAGTGCCGAGAGCTTACAGTCAACAGATATATTGCTCTCTCCCATGTATATTAGGGGAAAAGACCATGAAGATAAAACTGGAAACATTGGTGCCCACACGGAGGCTTACCTGCCGGCGTTAGTTCCTGCGAACTGTTCACGACAGGAACAGGAAAGGAGGGAAGGGACAAAGGAACACAAAGTACCCTTCGCCACACACCGTAAAGTGTCTTGTGGAGCATAGATATACATGTAGATTTATCGAAGGACAGGAAGGGCAACAATAGGTCTTGCGGTATCTTATTGAAAGAGAACGTCACAGATATCTCGAAGAATTGACACAGCACCAGTCTTACCAGGACGTACATGTAGGGGTTTCTTTCAAAACTACCGGTGATGTGGAATCGACCCACCTCATACCATCACGCTAGAAACTTGGCCACTATGACGACGACAAATGCAATATGGTAACGTCTGTTTGCCTCTGAACCTCCACACACGGATACGGCCATCGTGGTATTGTAGATAGCGCCACCGTATGGCTGGAAAGAAAATGAAACGTAACTTATGTTTGGTCATTCGGCCTACCCCGGTCAAAGCACCTCTCTCATCTCGCGCGCCAATAGAAGCTGTGCTGACAGTTTGTGGTGACCGAGACATTGTCGCAAGCACCGTGTGGGTAACTGGGTTGTCGCAAATAGGCCTGTTTCTTCACTCTCCGTACGTGACGGCTGCGTGATACTGCACATTCTAGCGAACATCCTATCGGTCCTCTCGAGCGCCAGCTTCAGGGAGCTGCTAAGATCCTACATAGCGTTGACTGTGGCCATTCTCAACCCTTCGAACATATGTCAGTCGTGGTGTCCCGACGAACGTGAGCAGCATTATCCCGAAGCGACGGAGCGTTGTCCAGATAGGCAACGACCCAGTTGTCTTCTAATTCCGTCTGTAGACGTTAACCCACCTCATATGAGTTATTATAACATGATCTTCACTGAAAACATCACTCAGATGTGATATCTGAATAGAAACCGGCTGTGTAACCATACCTTATACCCAGAATATTTTGGCGTTACTCCTAAGTTCGTTGTGCGGTCGCTCTCAAATAGCAAGTTATTTGCATGTGCATGCATGAAGTAAACCTGATGTCATTACGACGCGTGATGTACGCCGTCTTCACGATGTCGCAGTTTTAAAGATCGGTGATATATGAATGCACAAATTTACAAGAGACGGCTGTCGGCTCGAACAGATACTTAAACGTTAGTACAGAGACCAACCTCCCATTTCTAACTACGCCTGCGACGGCCTGTGATTGTGTTGTTCTTGGTTTACATACAATTACGCTTTTAATGTTGGTAGAGGGAGGGAGCGGGTTAACGTAACACTCCCATCAGTTACATCAGCAAGTACTGGACACGTTTAGAATACGTGTGTCAGTATTGTCATACATATACAGCAAAATGAACGAAACCATTAAAGTTTGCAACGTTTTAAATATTGTGGCATCCACTTTAACAAGACGACATCCAACGGAAGAAGGTACAGGACAGGATGATGACATTTCCGTAATGTTATTTGCTGATTTGATTGTTCAGAAAAACCACTATTCATTTGACTTCTCAACTGAAGTTGCAATGATAAGACAATGGATGAATAGAAATACTTTACAGACAATGGCACGCCTCAAACAAGAATACAGAAAGTTCCGTAGACACATCACTGCTTTCATGACAGCTAGAGATGGACAGCAGAACCAAGATATTCTCCAGACAGGGGCCTCTTTTGTCGAACAAGTAAACCAGACAACTGAATTTCAAAAATGGTTAAAATGGCTCTGAGGACTATGGGACTTAACATTTGAGGTCATCAGTGCCCTAGAACTTAGAACCACTTAAGCATAACTAACCTAAGGATTCATGCTCGAGGCAGGATTCGAACCTGCGACCGTGGCAGTCGCACGGTTCCGGACTGAAGCGATTAGAAGCGCTCGGCCACACCGGGCCGGCAATTGAATTTTCCAGATACAACTACACTGCATTTGGAACACTGACCAAAGTATATTTAATTATGTACTGACTTTTGGTGCGATCCTACGTATAAAATTTGAAAAACGCAGCACTTGCCCTCGTCCAGTGTGAACACAAAGCAACTCTTAGCTATACAACAGATGCTGGACCTTCGATGAGTGCACACCTAAGAAAAAATCTGAATATATCTGTTCAGCAAAAGACTTCATTCGCGAATGTTAAAAAGGCTATTGCAGACAGTCTTTCTCCAGACATACACTTGGAGGCTAGCATCACTGGGACAATGTCAAAAGACAATTTAAAATCCTTTTTTCGTGAATGTTTTTAATGATAATGTCGCAAATAACCAGAAGCGTATATTTCTTTGTGGTTTTTGGAGTGCTCACAATAACACATCAATAGTAAATAATTCATTTCCGGGCGAAGACAATGAATGCATGAACATTCCGCTAGAAAACAATAAAATCTGAACAGCCTTTGGGTGTGTATTTTTCTGGCAACATACAGTGTATGCAAGAAAGATACAGTTTCCATAAGGAACATACATTCTAGTATTAATAACCAACTGCACGCTCTAATGTATCAGCCTATGTTTCAATATTCCTAGCAAGCAGCTGGGTACAATACTCTCGCACATGTTGCTGAATTGTAGAATTTAATTAAAGTGGCATTTGATTTTGCAGTTTAAGGGCGTGATTTGAGGATTGTCCACTTATTGCTTCCACCAAATATACCTATTGCTATTCTGCATTTCGTTTCATGCACTTTGTTGAGGAAGCTCATATACATTTTTAAAGTCAGATAGTGAGCAAACAAAGAGTGACATGATCGAATGATCTCACCGTCTTAACACAGTGGTATGAAAAGCTTCTAAATACACCTGGAACATCGAATTCTTGTTCGGGCCGACAGATTTCCCTTGTTAGTTCTTCGATGGGCGTGACGTAACGAAGATCTCATTAGTTAAATTGACAGTTCATCAGAATCACTACTAGATCAAATAATGCAGCAACATTTCATTAGCAACTAGCTGTAGGCTGTCCTGCCGTTACATCACGAGGATATGCGTAACACTTAGGAAAATGCCAGCCCTGAAACATTTTGTGTGTTCATCCTTCTCGCCGAACTTTAGGACTGAAGAGGTATTTCATCGTGTATGAATATGCGAAAAATATGCTTTGGTGTTTCCGTACAAAGAGTGACTTTTCCTAAGGAGACCTCTTTATGCAGGCGGTAATAACGCAAACGAGAAAGATCAAAGGGACCTCATTAAAGACCAGCGTGTTTATCTCCAGTAGACATGGTAGAGGTGTTTCGTTGCTTGTGGGACACCGTCGTTCGCTCTTATAGAGGAATGACATTATCACTTCCCTGGTTGAATTATTCAGCGTATACCCGCCACAAGCAGGCAAAGCAAAAGAATGAGGTCGAGGATAGCGCAGGGAATGAGGGTGGGGAGAGGAGCAGCACGAAACTACTACGTGTGTTCTTTTGATCATGTCTGAAATTAAAAGAAACACTAAACATGTATTTTTCAGCATTATTCTCCCACACGCAGACCAACATATTCATATCACTTCTGGTAAACAGAATTTTTTGTTTTGTTTTATTGTGAATCTATGTATACAGGGTGGGTCTCGTAAGATATAATACTCAATTTATTTCTTGAAAGTTCCACATAACGATAAGAGATTTTCGACAAATTCTGGTATGCTAAGGGACACGTATTTTTGTTACGTGATAAAGGGTCTCAAGTCTTGTATCTATGGATATATTGAACCTAGTACGAGATTTTAAATAGAATGATGCAATATAAATGTTACGTGGAGTGCAAGGTGAGGCCAGTCAAAGTGGAGTGATATAGGTATCCATTATTATGTTATATATTTATATTTTGTATCTGATGTTTTGTAAATATCAGCTCATGGATAAATTGCGAAATGCTTATATGAGCAAAAAAGTGAGTCCTTGCCCGATGTTTCACTTTTACCATTGCGACCGCGTCTGCCGGAATGTAGGTCTACTGATTGTTAGAACGGCACACTTTTTAACGGCATCTACAGGCGCTCGTAAATACAAGTACTGTGATACAACGCTTGTTAATTCTGAGGATGGAACCCTTCGCAAAAGAATCTGAGAAATATTCTAAAACTACAAGTCAAGTCGGCAGCAATTGGGTATTGCACTGTAAACACGCTCGTGCAAGGCTGCGTCCTTTTATCAGGCTTTTCGACTGTTTTCTTTTCAGCATTCCAGGACTAGCAAGAGCTGTCGACTGTTTTCTTTTCTGCGTTCCAGGACTAGCAAGAGCTGTGTCGTCTATCGGCAAGTCATATCTGCTTCAACATTTCATGCAAGCCGATATGTACACTAATGAGGAGAAGTTAGACATGCTGCGAACGCAAAGAAATGCAGTGCAAACTGAACCACGGTATAGGGACGTCTTATCTTCACTGTCCTTCAAGCCAGGAACGTGCACGAGATATTATGTCACTCGTGCGATCAGGCTGCTTCAACGTCAAACAGAGGACGAGGTCGAAGACTGCAACTGACACAGCACATGAAGAAGCTGTTCTGGCTACGACGCTCATCAATCCACATGGTGACACGGAATGTGGGGATCAGCCAGAGGAAAGGCATTCGCGTGTTGTATTGACATACACTGCCCCATTACCTTCCGTCACTGCATCAGGCACACTCAGGACGTGATTTAGTAGTTCATACAAATTTTTTTCGGTTTGCTCTGCAGCTCCTGGAAGACGACTCCGCGTTCTTCCAACCTTGCGAAGGGAGGAACGTTTACAAACCACGGTGATTTAAATTTACATAACAGGCTGTACTGGGCGGCTGAAAATACACGCTGGTTCCCTCAGTTACAAGACAAATGGTCGTAAGGCGTAAACGTAAGTTCTGTGATAAATGGAGTTCACACCACTTTCGATATCAAACTGATAGGCTAATTAATTAAACTGACCTTGTATTCCCTTGTTTTTGTTGTTGTGGTCTTCAGTCCAGAGACTGGACTGATGGAGCTCTTCATGTTACTCTATCTAGTGCAAGCTTCTTCATCTCCTAGTACCTACTGCAACCTACATCCTTCAGAATCTGCTTAGTGTATTCACCTCTTGGTCTCCCTCTACGATTTCTACCCTTCATGCTGGCCTCCAATAATAAATTGGTGAGCCCCTGATGCCTAGAATATGTCCTACCAACTGATCCCTTCTTCTAGTCAAGTTGTGCCACAAATTTCTCTTCTCGCCAATTCTATTCAATACCTCCCCATTAGTAATGTGATCTACTTGTTAGCAGCAGACACAGTGGCTGCGCCCAAGACTGAGACGGCGTGGAGTTTTACAATTATTTATTGAGCTTTCTTTACAATTTCTCCCTCGTCGTCGCTGCCTAGCCCTGCGGATCCCTCCGCCTGGCTGGTGCTGTGTAGATTCTCTGACAATGCGCGCAACGCGCGCCGCTCATCGCACTCGGGAGCCTCAGGCCAGCAGTGCTCCGCTGAAGCCAGGATGCATTGTTGTTGAGATGAACTCGTCGCCCCTCGGCACCCCCAGTACGGGCACGCCCACGGAGCCACGTCGCCGTGAGGTCAGCTGCCGACGCCTGCTGCACCGGCGGCTGGGAAGCCATCAATCGCGATGTCCGCGAGGTCCCGTCATGGACGGACCACTCGCCGTGGGGCCGGGTTGCCGTGAAGTCCGGGCGTCAGTCTCCAGCGGCGCCTGTGACCAAGACCTCGCTGCGGCCGGTCCTGTTGGAAGTTCTCGCTGTAGTTAGTCAGCCATGGTGCCGACCGAGCTCGGGCTGACCTCCAGAGCTGAAGTTGACATCTGGCGACGAACAGATGACTCCTGCGAGCTGGAACAGACTTCCAGAATCGTCACCTACAAAGATTGAACATTCGGACACGAACCACATCTGTCCTCAGATCCGAACTGCTTCCTGATGGCTTCTGTCTGTTGATGCCTGTGCCCCACTATTTATATCCGGCAGGAGGACGTTTTTTACCCTCGGTGGTAGCTTTTTATTATTACTTCCGCAGTATATTGGTGTAGTGCAGCATAGCTTAGCGTGCTGGCCTCACTTCTCCTTACTCAGCACTCTCCAGGCTTCGCTCGTTGCTCGGTCTGTGTGCGTCCTTGCGTCAGCCGGTTGGTAGACTGCTGCTGTCAGAAAGCTATCTGTGCTTGCCAACTTCGCAACGCCTCGGTCACCGGCGTGCCTCTGTTTAGCCATTCTCCACTGCGTGAAGCTATGCTTACTACATGTGGCCGCAACATACCCATCTAATGTTCAGCATTCTTCTGTAGCACTACATTTCGAAAGCTTCTATTCTCTTATGCTTACTACATGTGGCCGCAACATACCCATCTAATGTTCAGCATTCTTCTGTAGCACTACATTTCGAAAGCTTCTATTCTCTTCCTCTCCCAACTACTTATCGTGCGTGTTTCACTTATATACATGGCCACGCTCCATACAAATACTTTCAGAAACGACTTCTTGGCACTTAAATCTATACTCGGTGTTAACGAATTTCTCTTCTTCCGAAACACTTTCCTTGACATTGCCAATCTACGTTTCATAACCTCTCTACTTCGACCATCATAAGTTATTAAGCTCCAAAAATGGCAAAATTTACTTACTACCTTAAGTGTCTCGTTTCCTAATCTCATTCCCTCAGCATTATATGACTTAATTCGAGTACATTCCATTATCCTCATTTTGCTGTTGTTCTTGTTAATCTTATATCTTCCTTTCAAGACTGTCCATTCCGTTCAACTGCTCTTCCAAGTCCTTTGTTGTCTCTGACAGAATTACAATGTCATCGGCAAACCTCAAAGTTTTTATTTCTTCTTCATGGCTTTTAATACCTACTCCGAATTTGTCTTTTGTTTCCTTTACTGCTTGCTCATTATACAGATTGAATAACATCAGGGATAGGCTACAACCCTGTCTTACTCCCTTCCCAACCACTGCTTCTCTTTCATGACCCTCAACTCTTATAACTGCCATCTGGTTTCTGTGCGAATTGTAAATAGCCTTTCGCTCTTTGTATTTTACCCCTGTCACCGTCAGAATGTGAAAGAGTGTATTCCAGTCAACATTGTCAAAAGCTTTCCCTAAGTCTACAAATGCTAGAAATGTAGCTTCTAAGATAAGTAGTAGGGTCAGTATTGCCTCAAGTGTTCCATCTTTCTACGGAATCTAAACTGATCTTCCCTGAGGTCGGCTTCTACTAGTTTTTCCATTCGTCTGTAAATAATTCGCGTTAGCATTTTGCAGCTGTGACTTATTGAACTGATAGTTCCGTAATTTTCACATCTGTCAACATATGCTTTCTTTGGGATTGGAATTATTTTATTCTTCTTGAAGTCTGAGGGAATTTTGCCTGTCTCATACATCTTGCTCACTAAATGGTAGAGCGTTGTCAGGACTGGCTCTCCCAAGGCTGTTAGTAGTTCTAATGGAATATTGTCTACTCTTGGGGCCTTGTTTCGAATTATGTCTTTCAGTGCTCTGTCGAACTCTTCATGCAGTATCATATCACCCATTTCAGCTTCATCTACATCCTCTTCCATTTTCATAATATTCTCCTCAAGTACATCGACCTTGTATAGACCCTCTATACACTCCTTCAACCTTTCTGCTTTCCCTTCTTTGCTTAGAACTGGGTTTCCATCTGCACTCTTGATATTCATACAAGTGGATCTCTTTTCTCCAAAGGTCTCTTTAATTTTCCTGTGGGCAGTATCTATTTTATGCCTAGTGAGATATGCCTCTACATTCTTACATTTGTCCTCTAGCCATCCCTACTTAGCCATCTTGCACTTCCTGTCGATCTCATTTTTGAGACGTTTGTATTCCTTTTTGCCTCCTTCATTTACTGCGTTTTTATATTTTCTCCTTTCATTAATTAAATTCGATATTTCTTCTGTTACCCAATGATTTCAACTAGCCCTCTTCTTACCTACCCGATCCTGTGCTGCCTTCTCTACTTCATCCCTCAAAGCTATCCATTCTTCTTCTACTGTATCTATTTCCCTCATTCCTGTCAATCGTTTCCTTATTCTCTCTCTGAAACACTCTACAACCTCTGGTTCTTTCAGTGTATCCAGATCCCATCTCCTTAAATTCCCACCTTTTCGCATTTTTTCAGTTTTAATTTACAGTTCATTACCAATTTATTGTGGTCAGAGTCCACATCTTCCCCTGGAAAAGTCTTACAATTTAAAACCTGGTTCCTAAATTTCTGTCTTACCATTATATAATCTATCTGAAACCTTGCAATATCTCCAGACCTCTTCCACATATAGAAGGTTCTTTCATGCTTCTTGAAGCAAGTGTTATCTATGATTAAGTTATGCTCTGTGCAAAATTCTACCAGATGGCTTCCTCTTTCATTCCTTACCCCCATTTCATATTCAACTTCTACGTTTCCTTATCTTCCTTTTCCTACTGCCAAATTCCAGTCACCCATGACTATTACATCTCCCTTCACTATCTGAATAATTTCTTTTATCTCATCATGCACTACATCAATCTCTTCGTCATCTGCGGAGCTAATTGGTATATGATCTTGTACTATTGTGGTAGGCGTATGCTTCGTGTCTATCTTGGCCACAATAATGCGTTCGCTTGTATTCCCTTAACATATTGTTATTCTAATTGATTTGTGATTCCCTGGAAATACCTTTGCGAAAAGGGATTGTCACTCCTACCCAGTTCATTTCTGAGCCACCTCGACCCTCTTGGCCAGTCCCTCAGCCCTCCCCTTGGCCACTTCCCTCCTCCCCTCCATCATCTTGAAATTGGCTGGAAAACACTCAGTCTGCACTGACCTGTTGGAGAGCAAGGACCTTATGACCGGAAATTCAAATCAATGTCAATTATCATGATAATATATTGCTCAATTCAGTTTGCACATTCTTCATTTAATCAGTCTGCAAGAAATAAGTCTCCTCCCTTCCCCTCCCCGATCTGGAAATTGGTGGGAAAAAGACTCAGCCTCGGCTGAGTTGCCACTCTACGAGGATCTAATGACAAGAAATGGACGGTAAATTCGAGCAATATATTATTTATTTATTTCAACATTAATCAAAAAATATTGGTAGGAAATGCTGAGCTGTATTCCTCTTTATTTGGGCAGGCAAATAGCCCGTTCTTCTGACATCACGACTGCGATATCAAATTAATTGTCTAGCAATTTACAGGAGAGAAGGTAAGGAAAGAGCCTCTGGAAAGTGTAAGTGAAATACATAAAGATCACTTAAAACAATACGATAATTCTTCTTCGTAACAAAATATATTTTCAACTTTGAGAATCGCAAGCATACAATTTGCAAATGTAGTAATTAAATTTCAACCACAAACAGATCGTAGCGCTAAATATAACTGAGCTCTTCTACACATCGACGTTTCAGAAACCAAGCACGCTCCTTCACTACAATGTTTCCGCTGGCGAATGAACATATCAGCCGAGGCTGAGATAGCCAGGAGAGGACTTTAGACCGGCACCCATGTTGGCCACACCGGCAGTTGTGCACCCATTTCCGAGTATCCTTACGCCACCCATACAAAATGCCCAGAGGCTGGAGAGACTTTGACCGTGACCGCTTAGCAGTCAACCAATCAGATTACATGGGAAGATAATCGTGCAGGACAAATGCTCGCCATATTGATTCTTCTCAAACAACCACGTAAAAATTAGAGAATACACACTTACCACACGTGTCCGCCTTTGTCGCAGCTCAGCCAGCATACTGGTTAGTTTGCTATTCAGCCTCCCAAAAGGGCACCGTGAGCACTTTTCTCTGCAGCTGCGGGCAAGATTCCATTAGGTGGAGCCTTCCTTTGTAACCAGTAGTGATAGGCTAAGCTTTGATTTCTGGTCTGCCACGGCCTCGTGACCGCTCCTGCAGCTGGCAGCGGCACCCTGGGAGACAAGCAGGCGTGGCTTGGATGTAAAGTTCTAACTCCAATTCCACCACCAACATGGATTCTTCCCAGTTCAAAAAATACACCTCGTGTAATCCGTGAAAGGGATGTTGTTGTCCATACACCTCGAATTTCTCACACGAAATGTAGATTCCTCCCATTTACAGGAGCTATTTTTGAAGACAGAAGAAATCGGAGCAAACACGCGTTTTCACACCGCTAAAGTATCGTTACCTGTTGTGAAAATCCTGTACAATAGTACAATATGGCATAAGCTATATTTCCTACGTACAGTCGTGCTCAAAAGTATCCGGACGACCTGAACTGCATATCTCCTGATTCGTTTGCAACCCTCATAACGCAGCTGTCTAGCAGATCCTCTAATCGCCCCTTGGTACAGTCGTTTGACTATTGAAAATGGTTCCAACAAGTCACCACTAGAAAACACTGCTCTGTTTCGCAATAAATCAAGATGTAAAGTAATACCACGATACTACAAATATCAGGGAACACCTTATCACAGGTAAGACTGTCCTTAAGGCTTGTAAGCCCACATTTATTACAATAAATGACATACCTTAAATGTTACCACTCTCATTAATACGTCAGGTAGGTAATGCACGTAGTAAGTTCGTTGTATTCATAATTTCCTCTTCAAAGTAACATACCGTACTTATTATTTAACACAAAATGACATTAAAAATTTAAGTGGTGGTGGTGTTCACAGTTTAACGTCCCGTCGACCACGAGGTCATTAGAGACGGAGCGCAAGCTCGGATTAGGGAAGGATTGGGAAGGAAATCGGCCGTGCCCATTCAAAGGAACCATCCCGGCATTTAAAAATTTAAGTCGTTCACAAGCAGCTAGTTGAGAATATGTATTAACTTCAAATGACACGACGAACTGTCTCGTTCTGCATATGGATTCAAAGCCAGGTCATGCAGACTAAGCAAAGAAATTTCGTGACTGACGGAAACTAACAGTCATTCCTGATTAGGCATAGAGAGAGTGATATACCTCGATTTTAGACAGTATCAATCACCAAATACCAACTTTAAATTTCGTAACGCAAACGTTTTTAACGAACGCGAATTCCTATCAAGCACCTATTGTCCCTGTTAATGAGCTACGAGAGATGTTAAATGTTGCTTCTTAACAAGTAACTGACTTGAAATGCCGTGAGATAAAGCTTTGCGTTGGACAGGGATTCGAACCCAGAACCTAATCGGATAAACATCGAATCACAATCAACTGCGATATATCGGATTTTCTCGGCAGTAGCTAGATGTTTTAACTGAAATGACGAGACGAAACATTAATTTTTTTCCTTCCCAGGACTCCAACCCGGCACCTATCGCTGTTATATTCTAGAGAAAACGAACGTTAAATATGGGTTTGTTACACCAGCAGCGACATGTGAGCATGTTTGAACTGGAAATAATATGATGAAGACTTCAGTGCTGACTGAGAATAGAGCTCCACACATATCGTTGTTGACTACACACAAAGAGGCGTCAGCTACCGAATTTTTCTCCACCAGCAGCTCGGAATAACATCTTGAACTTACAGTGATCTCGCAAATAGTTTTGTGTCTCACTAGGAGTCAAAAACGTCAAATATCGTTAGTGTTGACAACGAATGAAAATACATTAAATATCGAAATCATTATCCACCAGCAGATAGGTGTTCTCATGCTAGAGCTTGATAATACATAATGAAATCTTTAGTTAAGGGCCAGGATTCGAACCTATTCACGCGCAAAATGTGGAGATGTTGAGGGATCTGCAGTTATTAACAAACAACAAATTGTAGCCGAGCTGTATTGTGACGAAGGGAACAAATTCCGTGTTAAGGGCGGTCTGAGTTGCATTCCCAGTTCAGAAACAATTTTATCGACATACAGAAGCTGAGATAAAAGATGGAATAAGTGTATGTGAGCCTACATAGCGTTTGTTCCGTCACTAGAAATAAATAACTAGTATAAGAAACGTTACTGGTGATAGAGTTTCTACATGTCGCCACTCCAGACTTTCTTGTGGCTCAACCTAACGGCTACTTGGTAGACATGGAATATCATTTTTAATGTGAATTTCAGACCACAATACCATTATATCTTCTTCACTTGGTTTAGCCATTTTTATTGCTCATGAAAACCATACATTGCATGTTGTACCACCATACAGCGAGACCTTCAAAGTTGGTGGTCCAGACTGATGTACGCACCGGTACCTTCATAACCAGCAGCACATCCTTTTGCATTGATTCACGCCCGTATTTGCCGTGGCACATGGTTCACAAGTTCATGAAGGCATTGTTGGACCAGATTGTCCCACTCCTCAACGGCGATTCAGCGTGGATCCCTCGGAGCGGTTGGTGGGTTACGCCCTCCATAAATAGTCCTTTTGAAACCATCCCAGGCATCTCAGGCGTCTCATTTGATCCTAAATTGCTGGAATGGGGGAGAATTCATGGATTCTTTCGGAAATCCACACAAAAAATGCAATATAGTGAAATCTGGCTACCTGGAAGATCAGTGGTGCCGTGTGAGAGTTGAGCACCCCTCACGGTCCACCTATCCTTCCAGTGTCGTACTCTTCACATGCAGTACAATTGTAACTGAATACTACCTGTTGAATCGGAGAACGCAAAACACCTTTAAATAATGTGTTAACGTCATCTCGTGTTGGAGCTAATTAGGTAATATAGCTGCGAGTGAGCTAGATGTTCACGTGAACAGGCATCTAACAAATGGCTCCTATATAAATTTTCGTTTCGATGCTTAAGACAAAATTAATCGGAAATTTTTCTTCTTATATAAGTAGAACACATATTATGGTGAAGTCGGATGAATCTTAAGGCATCCTCTAATGCACACATCAAAGAAAGTTCTGCATCACCTCGGTTCCGAGAGTTCCGGAACCTGTACAGAAAATTGGAATTGGGATCGACATAAACATCATTTCCCACCTTTTTATTGCTCATGAAAACTATACATTGCGTGTTGTACCACCATACAGCGAGACCTTCAGAGGTGGTGGTCCAGATTGTTGTATACACCGGTACCTCTAATACCCGGTTGCACATCCTCTTGCATTGATACATGCCGTTATTCGTCGTGGCATACTATCCACAAGTTCATCAAGGGACTGTTGGTCCAGATTGTCCCATTCTTCAGAGTGGATGGTGAGTCACGTCGTCCATAAACAGCCCATTTCAATCTATACCAGGCATGTTCGGTAGGGTTCCTGGCTGGAGAACATGCTGGTTCAAAGATGGTTCAAATAGCTCTGAGCACTATGGGACTCAACATCTTAGGTCATAAGTCCCCTAGAACTTAGAACTACTTAAACCTAACTAACCTAAGGACATCACACACACCCATGCCCGTGGCAGGATTCGAACCTGCGACCGTAGCAGCCTCGCGGTTCCGGACTGCAGCGCCAGAACCGCACGGCCACCGCGGCCGGCCAGAACATGCTGGTCACTCTGGTCGAAAGATGTCGTTATCCTGAAGGAAGTCATTCACAAGATGTGCACGATGGGGGCGCTGTCGTCCTTGCCTCGTCAATATGCTGCTGATATGGTTGCACTATAGGGCAGAGGACGGCATTCACGTATCGTACTGCCTTTGTAGCGCCTTCCACGATCACCAGCGGCGTACGTCGGCCCCACATAATGCCACCCCAAAACAGCAGGGAACCTCTACCTCCCTAGGTCCACTGTTTCCAATGTGATAGTGAAGTGGAAACGTGAAGGCGCACGTACAGCACAAAACATACAGGCCGACCTCGCCTGTTGACTGACAGAGACCGCCGACAGTCGAAGAGCGTCGTAATATGTAATAGGTAGATATCTATCCAGACTGTTAAGCAGAAAATCCAAACTGCATCAGGATCCACTGCAAGTACTATGACAGTTGGGTGGGAGGTGAGAAAACTTTGATTTCATGGCCGAGCAGTTGCTCATAAGCCACACATCACGCAGGTAAATGGCAAATCACGCTTCGCTTTATGTAAGGAGCGTAAACATTGGACGATTGGAGAGAGAAAAAACGTTGTGTGGAGTGGTGAATCACTGTATACAATGTGGCGACCCGATTGCAGCGTGTGGGTATAGTGAATGAACGGTGACGTCGACTGCCAGCGTTTGTAATGCTAACAGTAAAATTCGGAGGCGGTGGTATTATGGTGTGGTCGTGTTTTTCATGGAAGAGTCTTGCGCCCCTTGTTGTTTTACGAGGCACTATCACAGCACAGGCCTACATTGATGTTTTAAGCACCTACTTGTTTCCTACTGTTGAAGAGGAATTCGGGGAGGGCGACTGCATCTTTCGATACGATCGAGCACCTGTTCATAATGCACGGCCTGTGGCGGAGTGGTTACACGACAATAACATCCCTGTAATGCACTGGCCTGTTCAGAGTCCTGACCTGCATCCTATAGAACACGTTTATGATGTTTTGCGACGCCGAATTCGTGCCAGGCCTGATCGACCGACATCGATACCTCTCTTCAGTGCAGCACTGCGTGAAGAATGGGTTGCCATTCCCTAAGAAATCGTCTTGCACATGATTGAACGTACGCCTGCGAGAGTGGAAGTTGTCATCAACGCTAAGGGTGGGGCAACAACATATTGAATACCAGCATTACCGATGGAGTGCGTCACGAACATGTAAGTCATTTTCAGACAGGTGTCAGGATAGTTTTGATCACATAGTGTACGATGGTCAGCAGACAGGTATTTGGCTGTTGTTGACTGGGTTATCATGTTTCGTGAAGACATCTTGGAACGCTTTAGTTTGCAGTTGGGTGGAGGAGTAGCGTAATGTTCAATGCCTTAGTATTTAATCCAGCGACATTTAATCACGCAGTCCTTCTGAGTAGGCTAGGGCGTCTTTTGAGATTCTGGAATCATTTACTAGCTGTCCTGCGTGACGAGTGGTGACTTGTCGGCCGGGAGCGGTACAGTCCTAACGTGCGGGCGGAGGTTCACAACACAGTGGCGGTGGTGGCAGCTGTTTGCTTCCTAGGACGGAGGCGGAGGCGTCACGATGGTTGAGAAAAGACTGAAATATAATCTCGCCCCCATAGACTGACACTTCTCAGAAGAATTAGTTCAGGAATAGTATATCGGGATTCTAAGTGACTTTCTTCCACCAACTGAGAGACAGAATGTAGTCTGCGTAGGATATCTTCAGCTAGTTGGCGGGAATACCACGAATATGATTTGTGAGTTGGGGCGGTAATTAAGCGTTTCTTCGTTGAGGCGTGATCTGTTAACGAAATTTTAGTCACACACCTAAACAGGGAGAGATGGCCATCGAAATTAAATCAGATATATTAGCGAATTTTTAAAGTAGTATGCAGTATGTACCTAATATTTACATCTCGTCTGTTCTGCCTACTTTAAGGGACTTCATAGGTGACAAGGCATCTGGCTGTCTTACGAGAGAAAGTGAGGAGACAACTTGTAGCAGAGGTAGAGCACGCCTTTAGCACTTCATCGTGAGCCAAAAATGAGTTTAGTATTCTAGTCCTGTGAAGCAGAACGTAACAGATATTAAGCTGATAAGAACAGATTTCTTCCACCACATAAAACATAACTTAAAGGAAATACAGCGTATGCCATCTGTACTGTTGTACAGGATTTTCACATCAAGTAACGATAGTTTAATGATGTGAAAATGTGAGTGTGCTCCGATTTCTTATGTCTTCAAAAATAGGGAATATAAAAAGGAAGAATCCACACTGCATATGAGAAAGTTGACATGTATGGACAACAACATCCCAGTCTCGGATCGGGAAAGGTGAATTTTTTTAAATCGAGGGGATTCTATTTTGGTGGTCGAATTGGGGTTCCAACCATACATTTAAGCCGTGCCTGCTGGTCTCGCAGTTCGTCAGAGCCAGCGGCTGTGGCAGTCAGGGGGCTTGGCAGACCATAAGTCAAAGCCTAGTCTGTGCCCACTGATTGTTTACAACGGAAGGCTTCAGCTAGTCGGGTCTTGCCTGCAGGCGTGGGGAAAAGTCCTGGAGGTGGTGCTAACGGCACCCTCTTTGTGACTGAGTAGTGAACTAACCAGTGTGCTGACTGAGCGTCGACGGAAGTGAACGCGTGTGTTTAGAGCGTATTCTCCGATTTTTATGTGAAAATTTGAGAAGAATTAATATGGCGAGGGTTTGTAGCGGACGATTATTCACCCCACGTAAACTCTTTGGTTGACTATTAGGCGGTCAGAGTGACAGTCTCTCCAGTCTCTGAGCATCTGGTATGGCTGCCGTAAGGGCACCAGGAGATGGGCGCAGAACTGCAGATATGCCCGACACGCGTGCGTATCTCTAGCTCTCTCCCGGCAAAGTGGCCTCCGCTTCCGACGGTCCTGCGGTCCGCAGAGGGTAGATGCTCCGGGTTCGTGACTGCAGTTTTCTTTTCACCGCAGGAGATTAGTGGAAACATTGTGGTGGAGGAGAACACTTGTGCCTCAAACGTCGGTGCACAGGAGACCTGGGATACGTTCAGTGCTATGATCTATTTGTGGCTGAAATTTAATTACTTGATTTACAAAAAGTATGTGTGTGATTCTCAAATATTGAAAATATATTTTGTTACGAAGAACAATCATCGTAAGATGGTGGTGATTGTTTTAAGCAATACATTTGACTTACACCTTCTTGATTTTTTTTTACCTTGTCTCCTATAATTTGTTAAACAGTTAATTCGATAGGGTAGTGGGAATCGACCATTTTCGGCCATTGTCGGTATCACAATTGTAATGTCACAAGAGTGGGCTTTTTCTGCCCAAGTAAAGAGAACGACAGCCCAGATTTCCCACCAGATTAATTAACTAATTAAATTTGTATTTAAATAAATAAACAATATACAACTCAAATTTACCACCCGTTTCTTGTCATGAGATCGTGCCAGTCCGTCAACTCAGCATACGCTCAGTCTTTTTCCCACCATTTTCCAGATGTGGGAGGGTAGGGGAGGAACTTTGTCACCCACAAAATTATTTAAAATATGCAAGCTGAACTAAACAGTATACAGGGTGAGTCACCTAACGTTACCGCTGGATATATTTAGTAAACCACATCAAATACTGAGGAACCGATTCCACAGACCGAACGTGAGCAGAGCGGCTAGTGTAACTGTTTAATACAAACCATACAAAAATCCGCGGAAGTATGTTTTTTAACACAAACCGAGGTTTTTTTAAATGGAACAACGTTAGTTTTGTTAGCACATTTGAACATATAAACAAATACGTAATCAGTGCCGTCTGTTGCATAGTAAAATGTTAATTACATCCGGAGATATTGTAACATAAAGCTGATGCTTGACAGGATGTTCGACAGGCGTTTCATAGGACGTGGAGGACGCATAAATTGGCCAGCCCGTTCTCCTGATCTTACACCTCTGGATTACATTCTGTGGGGTACGTCAAAGGAGAATGTTTACCGTGATGTGCCTACAACCCCAGAGGATATGAAGCAACGTATTGTGGTAGCCTGCGGCGACATTACACCAGATTTACTGCGGCGTGTACGACATTCATTACGCCTGAGATTGCAATTGTGTGCAGCAAATGATGGCCACCACGTTGAACATCTATTGGCCTGACATGTCGGGACACACTCTATTCCACTCCGTAATTGAAAACGGAAACCACGTGTGTACGTGTACCTCACCCCTCACGGTAATGTACATGTGCGACAGTGAAAAAGACCAATAAAAAGGTGTTAGCATGTGGACGTAATGTGCTGTTCCAGTCTCTTCTGAACCTAAGGTCCATCACCGTTCCCTTTGGATCCCTACGTAATTCGGTGCTCTCCGATACACACGATCGAACAGCGGAGGAGTGGTACTCAAGCGTCAACTTTAGGTTACAATATCTCCGGATGTAATTAACATTTTACAATGCAACAAACGGCACTGATTACGTATTTGTTTATATGTTCAGATGTGCTAACAAAACTAACGGGGTTCCACTTAAAAAAACCTAGATTTGTGTTAAAAAAACATACTTCCGCGCATTTTTCAATGTTTTTTTTAATCAATTACACTAGCCCGTCTCCTCACGTTTGGTCTGTGGAATCGATTCGTCAGTATTTGATGTGGTTTACGAAATATATCCAGCGGTAATGTTAGGTGACTCACCCTGTATTATTATATCAGATTATACTGATTTCAATTTCTGTGTTTTGAGATACTTCGTTTGGAGCAGCTCAGCACGAATTTTCAGATGTGGGTGGCGTGGGAAGGAGTGGAGTAGGGGATGGCTGGGGGATTTCGCAGGAGGAAGGAAAGTGGCTCAGAACTGAACTGGGGAATGGTGACAGTCCCTTTTCCCAGAGGGGTGGGGACAGAGGGCGGGAGGGGGCAGGGCGTGATGTATTTCAGAAGGATGGATTATCTCCAGGGAGTCAGAAATCAATTCGCATAGCAACAGGTATACCCTGGGAGTCATAAATCAATTAGTGTAACAATATATTAACCTCTGCATCATGAATTTGATTAATTAGCATATCAATTTGCTGTCGAAAGTGGCATAGCACCCCCCTACCCCAAATACTATCATATGGTGTGGCATCATAAGAAACACCGTTGTGGGAGCATACTTCATTCTAAAGGTGTCAAGCGGAAACCTGTATGCAGACTTTCCTACGACCATTATAAATGTTCTTACAGAAATGGAACGGCTGGACAAGCGACAGTGTATGTGCTTCGATCACGACAGCTGCCCAGGTCACTCTTCATGTTTCAACGCAAATACTGAATGAAAAGATACATCACCGTTGGATAGGATACAATGGAGCAGTCCAAGGGTCAGCCAGGGCCCCTGATTTGGCTCATCTTGATTTCTTTATATGGGGAGCAGTGAAAACGCAGTCTGTAATGAAGACCCACCTACTGGAATCCATATGCGTCGTCGATTCATCACAACATGCAACGGCACATCATCCAATGTGCTTTCATAGGTTCGTCTATTTTTCGAACGGCTATTGGAGATGTTCAAAATGGTTCAAATGGCTCTGAGCACTATGGGACTCAACATCTTAGGTCATAAGTCCCCTAGAACTCAGAACTACTTAAACCTAACTAACCTAAGGACATCACACACACCCATGCCCGAGGCAGGATTCGAACCTGCAACCGTTGCAGTCCCGCGGTTCCGGACTGCAGCGCCAGAACCGCACGGCCACCGCGGCCGGCTATTGCAGATGTGCCTTGGAGTCTATGGTAAACAAATCGAGCACATGCATAAGGAAATGCAAAATTACGTTTCGCTAAGAAAAGTATTTATTTTGTGGATCACATTGTAACGTGCGCGTGGGGCACACGATACTCATTAAAGCCTGTACTATGGTAAGTTAACGGGCTTCACCTTATGAGAGAGGATATTTGTATAGATATTGACCGCGTGTACCTGAGTGGAGGCAAATCAGACTTACACCCACTCTGTAATAACAATGATACGTCAAATAAGTCCGAAATGCAACTACACGTCTGGACGGACAAAAAAATAAAAATAAAAAACAACACAGAAGATGCTACCAATTTGTTAATAATACGGTCGCCAGCCTAATTAGGCATTAACTGAGTTTCTTTCCTGTACAAGTTGATGTACATTCATGCAAACAACACGTAGTAACACTGCATAATATAGTGAATTTTAGAACCGAAAATCTATTGAACTGATAATTTCACTTTCTGTACTTATATGGATAATCCATATATACCTTACACTACACTATAATGTTTACTACAAAATTTCGTACTGTCTATTGATCTGATTAAAATCGGGCATAGGTTATCCTAGAAATAGTAATTTCGAGCCACAAACAAAATGTCAATTTAGATAAAGATAATACACTGATAAATTTTGGCTTTTATATTGACTTTAACTTTGCTGGTCAAATCAGTTTAGAACACTTCAGAATTCAAATGAATAAAAAGGGGGGGGACCCTGAAACTGTTGTGATCACTGTCTAAAAATTAATTACTGACACCATTATGCGCCCAAGATTTCCAATATATGAGTTACTACTCTCTTTATCTTATTTCCTACTCATTTAAATACCTTTATTTCTGTCTTGAAATAATTAAACTTCATTACTAAATCAATATTAAAGTTATCTTCCAACTTCGTCAGACCTTCGTGATTCATTTACTGGTTCATTAACAAAACAGTTCTTTAAACACCATTCTAACATAGTTAGGTCTGCAGGTAATTATTATTAATACAAACTTTAATTTTTCATCTCGGGACACTCGGATTGCACATTTGGAAAGGACCCTATCTAGGTTAGTTGTGAGGATAATTAAATGATAGTACAGTTCTGGTAAAATTTAAGTTGTTATTGAACAGTATGGAACAAAAGTAACACTGGTCCATACGAATACAGTACTAAAAGTTTCAACCTGTTTGTATCGATGCGGCGGTTGGCGGGCGGCGAGATGGCGAGGCACAAAGCACACATACAACCACACCTATGGCTCTTGATATATCGGCACTTTATTTCTTCATAGCGTCGCAATACCTTTCCATTTAGTGCCTATGGAATTTTGCCATGCTGTATAGGCGTTGGAACGGCATACCCGAGGCTCAATGAAACTACGTCTTCCAGGAGAGCCTCCTCGCTCCAGAACGTGTTGCTCAGACCAATGCCAAACTAAAACTGCTGAGCCCGTTGTGCCGTACAGCGCCCGTGCGCATTTTCCCGCGCTCGCCTGCCATCCACCTTTTACCGCTCCCTTACAGACAGGGTATTCACCCGAGGTTTTGCATTCTACATATCCTAACACATTGCCTACGTATGGACCAGACGCACAGTTACAATTTTAAATATCTCACAACAGTCTCAACATTTGTTACATTTCAATTCTATTACAATACTGCTTGACATTTGACATAAAAATTAATATTCATATTGAAATTTGTTGACAGTTTTCTTAACACAATGGCATGAAACAAAAAAGAAATGAAATCAGAACATCGATTACACTAATTTACGGAAAAATCAGATGGAAAAAAAATTTACTTGTATGTACAATAGTACAGCGTTGTTGTTTTTACAACATGTTGTCAGTTATTCTGAATGAAATATTTCGTTTATTTTAAGTATATTCCATTCAACTACAATTTCGAGTAGTACCATGTAGACACATTTGTCCTAACGCAGGTGTTTTACCTTTAATAAGCAATCAGACATCCTCAAGCAAAGACACTACAGGTATTTTTTTTCTTTTTTCAAATGTGAGAGAGTTAATACAATAGTTTCTTTTTTTCGTGAATAGCGCTGTTGATAAGTGTGACATGCGAATGCGTCACGTTTCTTTTTCGTCTTCGAGAAGCAAGCAGCAACAAAGAGGTTTTCAATGGAAAACTTTCTGACGGAACTGTAAATGTTTCCACAAGCGTGGAACCGTACACACGTTTGAAATACCACTTTTGTTACGTATCCACGAAGACGGAAAT
Organism: Schistocerca americana; assembly: GCF_021461395.2. Lineage (NCBI taxonomy): Eukaryota > Metazoa > Arthropoda > Insecta > Orthoptera > Acrididae > Schistocerca > Schistocerca americana. The sequence goes on from NC_060123.1 coordinate 232,910,621, forward strand.
CTGTAGCTTCCATCTCTATTGAAACTGTACTTGTCCTTCGTTACTTCAAGTGATTGTTTTCTCTTCCAAACGCTCGTAAGGAGGAAGTAAGGCAGGATATATCGGAAGTTCTGTGAAGAGGGAAACCGCAGAGGAACCGTGTATCACCGGAGGAAACGAAAGCTATTACTGAACTCAAGAGAAATTAAGGCATCGTGTTTGGGACGCATTGAAATATTGCAAAGCGATGGAACAACTACTGGCGGCGGCTGTGTACCGTGAGTTCACATACGATGTAATAAACAAGAACGTAAATAATCGGGAAGATCTGCTACCAGATTCCAGAAAGGTTAGCTGCATTGCCCAGAGTCTAACGCCACGTTAACCTGTCTCGCCCAGAATATACGGCCAACCAAAAATCACGAAGAAGATTGTGTGCTGAGATCTGTGAACGGGATTCATTCTCCAAAGTACTTTTTAGTTAATAATTTATCGGGGAAACAGAAACTTCTTGTCGGAAAAACTAACTCCATTGTGAAGGACGAATCCTTTCTGGCGGATTCAAAACATTGTGTGGATATATTAGGGGCACAGAAAGTATCCATATCTGACATACTGTTTATCTTCGACATTAAATCTTTATTTACCAACATCCCCGTAGCCGACGCAATGGAAACCACTGGGGGTAAAATGGCTCTAGTTATATGTGACCTGTTTGAATAATGTTTGCGGTCGAGTTGTTTCAAATATAAAGGGTAATTTTCTTAACAATGTGATGGGGTTGCTATGTGGTCACCTCTGTCGCCTTTAACAGCCTTTATTTATGGAACACTTCGAATAAAAGACATTAAGTAATGCGCAAATACTTGTGGTGCTATGTGGATAACACGTTTGTTGTGTGGCCACACAACAAGGAAGATATACATAAATGTTCTTGAACATCCATATATATATATATATATATATATATATATATATATATATATATATATATATATATATATATATATATATGGTGTTACAAAAAGGTACGGCCAAACTTTCAGAAAACATTCCTCACATACAAAGAAAGAAAATATGTTATGTGGACATGTGTCCGGAAACGCTTACTTTCCATGTTAGAGCTCATTTTACTTTCGTCAGTATGTACTGTACTTCCTCGATTCACCGCCATGATTTCATACGGGATACTCTACCTGTGCTGCTAGAACATGTGCCTTTACAAGTACGACACAACATGTGGTTCATGCACGATGGAGCTCCTGCACATTTCAGTCGAAGTGTTCGTACGCTTCTCAACAACAGATTCGGTGACCGATGGTTTGGTAGAGGCGTACCAATTACATGGCCTCCATGCTCTCCTGACCTCAACCCACTTGACTTTCATTTATGGGGCATTTGAAAGCTCTTGTCTACGCAACCCCGGTACCAAATGTAGAGACTCTTCGTGCTCGTATTGTGGACGGCTGTGATACAATACGCCATTCTCCAGGGCTGCATCAGCGCATCACGGATTCCCTGCGACGGAGGGTGGATGCATGTATCCTCGCTAACGGAGGACATTTTGAACATTTCCTGTAACGAAGTGTTTGAAGTCACGCTGCTACGTTCTGTTGCTGTGTGTTTCCATTCCATGACAAATGTGATTTGAAGAGAAGTAATAAAATGAGCTCTAACATGGAAAGTAAGCGTTTCCGGACACATGTCCACATAACATATTTTCTTTCTTTGTATGTGAGGAATGTTTTCTGAAAGTTTGGCCGTACCTTTTTGTAACACCCTGTATATATATATATATATATATATATATATATATATATATATATATATATATATATGGGGTGAGTCACCTAACGTTACCACTCGATATATTTCGTAAACCACATCAAGTACTGACGAACCGATTCCACAGACCGAACGTGAGGAGAGGGGCTAGTGTAATTGTTTAACACAAACCATACAAAAATGCACGGAAGTATGTTTTTTAACACAAACCTTCGTTTTTTAAATGGAACCCCGTTAGTTTTGCTAGCACATCTGAACATATAAAGAAATACGTAATCAGTGCCGTTTGTTGCATTGTAAAATGTTAGTTACATCCGGAGATATTGTAACCTAAAGTTGACGCTTGAAACCTCCGACGTTCAGTTGCGTGTTGTAACAAACACGGGCCACGGTCGGCGAGCAGCATCTGCAGGGACATGTTTACGATGACGACCGTGTTTACGAGTGTGGCTGTAGTGCACTGTTGTGGTTTGGTCTAGCTGTCGCAGTGTCCGCATGTAGCGCTTGCTGCCATTGTTATTCTGCATTCGTCTCCGCACGCAGACCAACTGTAGTACACCGTGTTACCAGACTTCTGTGATAGTGTAGTGTTGTAGGAACTGTCACCATGGTGTATTAGAACTCTGAAAAGGCGAAGATGATACTCATCCATGGCGAGTGTCGACGAAATGCAGCTGAAGCCTGCAGGGTGTATGCAGAACGGTACCCGGACAGAGAGCATCTAACGTGCCACACATTGCAGAACATATACCGCCAACTGTATGCAATAGGTATGGTCCTAGCACTCAAACGGGTCTGCAACAGGCCCGTCATAGGAGAAGCGGGTGCAGTTGGTGTGTTTGCTGCTGTTACCATGAACCCACACATGAGTACACGGGACATTGCGAGAGCCGGTGGACTGAGTCAAAGTAGTGTCATGCGCATACTGCACTGTCACCGCTTTCACCCGTTTCATGTGTCGCTACATCAGCAATTACATGATGATGACATTAATCATCGAGTGCAATTCTGTCAATGGGCATTAACAGAGAATGCGTTGCAGTTCTACCTGTTTACCGATGAAGCGGGTTTCGCAAACCACGGGGCAGTGAATCTAAGGAACATGCATTACTGGTCCGTGGACAATCCTCGCTGGCTCAGACAGGTATAGCGACAGAGACCGTGGACTGTAAATGTATGGTGCGGAATCATTGGCGACCACCTCATTGGTCCTCACTTCATTGCAGGGGCCCAAACAGTTGCAACATACATCGCGTTCTACAGAATGATCTTTCAACGTTGCTCGAAAATGTCCCACTGGAAACGCGTCTACGTATGTGGTATCAGCATGATGGTGCACCTGCACATTCCGCAATTAACACCAGGCTGACCCTTGACAGGATGTTCGACGGGCGTTTCATAGGACGTGGAGGACGCATAAATTGGCCAGCCCGTTCTCCTGATCTTACACCTCTGGACTTCTTTCGTGGGGTACGTTAAAGGAGAATGTGGATCGTGATGTGCCTACAACCCCAGAGGATATGAAGCAACATATTGTGGCAGCCTGCGGCTACATTACACCAGATGTACTGCGGCGTGTACGACATTCATTACGCCAGAGATTGCAATTGTGTGCAGCAAATGATGGCCACCACATTGAACATCTATTGGCCTGACATGTCGGGACACACTCTATTCCACTCCGTAATTGAAAACGGAAACCACGTGTGTACGTGTACCTCACCCCTCACGGTAATGTACATGTGCGACAGTGAGAAAGACCAATAAAAAGGTGTTAGCATGTGGACGTAATGTGCTGTTCCAGTCTCTTCTGTACCTAAGGTCCATCACCGTTCCCTTTGGATCCCTACGTAATTCGGTGCTCTCCGATACACACGATCGAACAGCAGAGGAGTGGTACTCAAGCGTCAACTTTAGGTTACAATATCTCACTATGTAATTAACATTTTACAATGCAACAAACGGCACTGATTGTTTATATGTTCAGATGTGCTAACAAAACTAACGGGGTTCCATTTAAAAAAACGTAGGTTTGTGTTAAAAAACATACTTCCGCGCATTTTTTAATGTTTTTTTTAACCAATTACACTAGCCCGTCTCCTCACGTTCGGTCTGTGGAATCGATTCGTCAGTATTTGATGTGGTTTACGAAATACATCCAGCGGTAATGTTAGGTGACTCACCCTGTAAATATATATATATATATATATATATATATATATATATATATATATATATATATGATAATGAAGTTCTTTTTATTTTTTTTTTTCAATAGAGGTGGATCCCCTTCACGCCCACACCGGCATGATGGCCAACTCAAAAGGTCTACTGCCATCTCTGCATAAGGGTTAGTTTTCACTAAAGTGAGGTGTCGCAGGATGTGGGTACTGCGATTTTTGCGTACGTCTGGTTAAGGTTAACCATTAATACGTGCTCATCTGGAGATAGATTGGGTCGCAAGTCGAACGATGGGTAGCGGTTTTAAGGGCAGAGGGGAAAAAAGTGCCACGCCAAGAGCCAATGGAAAAAAACCTCTGTGATAATTAGGTCGAGTGGTAAGAGCAGTAGCGGATGTCTTGCTGCCTGCGACAGGTCATGCAAGGGTGGGCTTTGTTGGTAGTGGGTATCGTGCATGTCGATACCTTTGACGTGGTGCGGTGCTGTTACTCGGCGGCCGCCGCTGGGTGCCGGTGTTGATCTCTCGGTCAACGTCAGCAGCCAGCTTGTGAGGGTACAGCTATGTAAGGGTCGGGCGCCCTGATGTCCAACATCATACAAACGCACCTCAAGCGTTCCTCCAATTGACTCTTTTTATTACCTTTCAACAAACCATTTCACAAAATATTTGACAGGTCTTTCTTCGGTTTCTATTTTTTACTTTCAAGTTTTGTTCAGCAAGCTGTTCTCAAAATGTCCTAAATTTAGCACTTGATTCAAACGAAGGAATTTTTAAAGTGAAATATCGCTCTAACGCGACATTTTGCACGCAAAATAGCTACTCAAGGGAGAGATGAACATCTTGACACATTTCCTTTCCTAGCGTCTTCTGTTCATTAAATATCCTAAAGTTAATACTTGATTCGAAGTAACGCTGTTTGACGGTTGAGTATCACACCATGTAATTTTTATGTCAAAATGGCTAGACTTTAGAGATATTAACTTTATGACACATCATTTACACAGTGAGCACTATCTGTTCATGAAATATTTCAGTTTTCCCTCCAATCACTAGTTAAATTTTTTTAATTACCTTGTTCCCATTCAAGAAATTACATGTAATTTTTACGGAACTACACCTCACGCTGGTCTATTTGATACCCCAATAGTCCATGTCCCGCTGCACATGTGGCTACGAAAATTCGGGCAAAAATTTCCCTGAAATCAGTAAATATATTTTCCCTAACCACCTTAATTACTTTCAAGCGACGAAACCCTTAAACGCTTCACTTCTAAACTAGAACTCACTCTGATAAATTTCATACGGAATATTTACATTTCCCATTCTTCGTTTGGCTATGAGCATTCGGTGAGAATCCATGGTGCTGTTATCCCTCATATCACTAAGTTATTCTTAGATACTCTGCTTAGTTTTAAGCAACTTATTTTTTCATAGCTTCATTTCATGCTCGTCAGTTTGTTCCTCATTTACTCATTTCCCACCCTTCGTTTGGCTTTAAAAATTCCGACAAATACCCATTGTATAATTAACAAGGACTCATGTTTTCGTTATAGTCAAACATTGGTAAGGAGTACTGCTGTCTGTGTCTCACGAGGTAGTAAATCGTACTACTTATCCATCGCTGAGTTCTATAATTATCGAAGTTGAGCAAGGCTTTTCTCTGATGAGTGCGTTGTTTTCCTATTTTATGTCAACACTGCGCAAATGCAGCGGCATATGTATGTGAGCAGAGAGCAGTTGACTGTGTTCTGTAAGAAGCGGTAGCATGCAATCGAAATGCGCAAAACTTGTCTGAAGAGTTTGCTACATAGTTTGGTTATCAGTAGAAAGTATTACGTCATGTCGTAATATAACAGTTTCTTAGTGATTCGGTTTAATCACAGAATGGCTCACTGAAACATCTGCTATGATTGTGATTGAAACAGTATCGTAACTGTTAATAACTTCCGCTGGAGAAACATATCGGCAGTAGGACAAAATAATAACGTCTTTAAAGACAGTAGCTTTTACGGTGAGTAATATTGATTTGAAACGCAGTAATGAGATATAACTATGAACAACAGAGTGACGAGTCCATGTGCAGCGAGTGTAAAAGAGTTTGTCGTCGCAAAGGAAATCGTGTGTGAGTGGGAATCTACAGCTTGTTTGACTGCTGTTGTTTCGAGACAACCACAACAACACGCAGGGAGCTGTGCAGGTTGCAGCGTCGCATTACGGCACTGCGAGCAACAGTTGCGGGAAGAAACGTAGGTGTCGCAAGAATGCCAACAGCGGGTACTTTGAATTTGTTGCTGTGAAACTTTTGAACCACATCACGTGTGACGATTGTGTGTGGTTCAAGTTAGTATGAGTTGTGTTTTATGCTTTTTATTTTCAGTTGTAAGAACGTCGCCAGTAAAAGAACAAGTACCAGTAAATAGTACTGTGAGAAGTCAGCTTGGTAAATAGGGAGAATGCGATGTTGTAGGATTCAAATATTCCTGTTTTGAAGACGTGACTAAGGCAACATCTGCGAAATAAAGCCCAAGCAAACCTTCAGTGGCACAAATACAGATCTAGGAAGAAGTGGTGGGCTCCACGCCTAACAATAAAACCGAACGTCAGCCACTGCTAGGTAAGAGTCAGTTGTATCTGGCAGTGCTACTCAGTGTAATAGAGAAAGTTGTAGAAATAGATCAAGAGAAAATGATTTTGGAATCTAGGAAGGATTTCAAAGAATTTAAGAGAAGTCAAGAGAAATCTGGAAACAAATTACAATCAATATATAAGGGTGGTCGAGAGGAAATGACGAAAATATCTGAAGAGAAACAGACAGTGTACGAGGAACTTACTTTGAAGTGTAAGTTCAAGCAGCAGATGGGATTATTATTGTCATAGACCAGCTAACTGAGACGTTTATGATATGAAAACAAGTTTTTGAAGTAAAATGTCAGATTTAGTTAGATCGTGACAAGCAGCATGAAGATATGTTGTCTTTGAAGCTGGAGAAAGAAATATGATATTGCAGTGCAATATCGAAGTTTCGAGTTTATCCGCCGATACCAGGCAGTGCCTTTACATTAAAAATGTCTAAAATCTTTAAATTCGTAATGTAACAGTTCATACAAGTAGAGATAAGATGGAGTGATCTCAGAAATTTCGGAAAAGAAATTAGACAGACATGAATATTTCATAGTTCAGTGTGAGGAACGTTACATGGTCTGATGAGTGGTGCAACAGTTGCCATGCGAAGTTTTTAGGGGATTTAATAACACAAAAATTGAAACTGAAGGGCAGATATGAATATTATCACAAAACGAGAGGCATCCAGGAGGACGCAGGTAGAGGAAGCAAAACAAGACGCGATTACCACCGTGACTGCGCAAGGAGACAACTGCTTAACTTCGAGAGGCATTCAATAAGTAATGCGACACATTTCTTTCTTCTGGAATGAGGTTAGTCTTATTCAGAATTCCAATACACCAAATTATTCCCCACTCATTTGGTTTCAAAAGCTTACTTTTCAAGATAATTCAATGCAACTGCCTTATGCCACCTTACATGGGAGGATCTGTTTCCCCAGATGGTCAACGACCGCAGCCAACGTCTTGCTGCATCAATAACCTCCCAATCATCCATTCACTGCTTCCTGCAGAGAGCATTCTTCATTGGGTCACACAGGTGAAAGTTGGAAGATGCAAGATCCGAGCTGTAGGGTGGACAAGGAAGAATAGCCCTATGAAATTTTGAGAGTGCGCAGATTTGTTTTGGGCATTGCGTTGTCGTGGAGTAGGAAACGTCCGTTTGAATTTCTTCAGTTTCCTGACTGAACCACAATACACTTCATAGTCGATCGTTGCACCCTGAAAGACGACATGAAACAGGATAATCCATTATAATTCCCAGAAGACCATCGCCACAACTTTACCAGCTGATGCTGCGGCTCTGAACTTTTTCTTCGGAGGAGATGCCGTGTGTCGCTACTCCATGGATTGCCGTGTTGCTTCCAGTTCTAAGTGACCAACCCATGATTCATCGCCTAGGACGATGTTCGGCAACAAATTCTCGCGATCATCCTCGTAACGCGCAAGCAATTCTGCACAGATAGCTCTTCGATGATCTTTATGGTCGTATGTTATGCGGCAAGGAACCGAGAAGGCACACATTTCAGTACCACAGTTGGCGGACGAGTCTGTCAGCACTACCATCAGAGACGTCCAGCGGTGCAGCGAGATATTTGACTGTGATCCGTCGCCGGCCACTGTGGGCGAGCGGTTCTAGGCGTTTCAGTCTGGAACTGCACTGCTACTACGGTCACACGTTCTAATCCTGCCTCGGGCATGGATGTGTGTGATGTCCTAGGTTATTTAGGTTTAAGTAGTTCTAAGTCTAGGAGACTGATGCCCTCAAATGTTAAGTCCCATAGTGCTTAGAGCCATTTGAACCACTTTTCTGATCCGTCGATGAAATTTAAAATGATTATTTGACACCACCAACGGTCGTCAAGTCACAGTCACTAAAACATTGCAGTTTTTAGAAGGTTTCATAACTAGTTTCGATGCACTGAGTCGGAATTTTCAAATATAAACGCAAACCGGAAAAACTACATTAATAATTGCAACAACACTTCTATCAAACATTATGAAAATACACTGAAACCAGTAAATTGAAGCAAAGTCAGCAGAAACGGGTCACAAGACGTCTTTACAATTTTTTTGTTGATCAGTCATTTCACACGTTAATGAGACCGTCCGAACTTTCTAACACTGTGGGCGTCACAGCTGTGTACTGCTGGTCGACGTGCGGTAGATTGGACGGTTTGCACAACCTTGAAATGAACACCCTTTGCTGCTTACAGGCGTTGACATACGTCAACGGGGACAGATGAAAATGTGTACCCCATGCGGGACTCGAACCCGGGATCTCCTGCTTACATGGCAGACGCTATATCCATCTGAGCCACCGAGGACACAGAGGATAGCGCGACTGCAGGGATTTATCTCTGTCACGCCTCCCACGAAACCCACATTCTCAACGTATTGTCCCACACTACATTCGTAGTGCCCCCACCCATCATACTCATTACTCGCGGCGCGTTGCCGATTCCCGTAAGAGTTTGGGCACTGTGCATTTTCACAGAAGAAGAAGATGGCGGTTTTTTTGTTTTTTTTCCTTTATTGAATTTCGATTCCCCCCGAAGGGGGCGGGCTGGCAGCAGCTTATTACGCTGCTCTGCAGCCTACAGACTTTTTAAAACGTAAGAAGACGATAAGAAACAATAAAAAGGCGATGAAACGTTGACTTAAATTGTAAAACGGCGGAAAAATTGGGGAAAGTTAACACATAAAGCAAAGGGTTGGCTATGCTAATAAAATACACAGGAATCAGACAAGTAACATAGTAGACAGACAACTAAAAAAACATGGCGACAGTCTGGTTTCTGTTCGCAAGAGGTATAAAAATCACACCCAGCGACAGTGTGATGTCCGTTCGGAACACTTCCAAAAACACACTCAACACTGAACACTCACTGTAAACACTGCACGAAAATGTCGGCACAAAGCCAAGGCCAGATGGGGGTGGAGGGTGGGGGGGGGGGGGACCTGGACAGATGAGGCGATAAACAAGGAGGGAGGAGAGGGAAAACGAAAGGGGGGAACCAAAGGAGGGAGAGGACTCATAAGGGGGTGGGGGCAGACGTGAGAGGGAATGGGAAAAGGCAGAGGGGGGAAACGCAAAAGGACTCGGCCGAGAGAAGGGGGGCAGGGAGAGGGTGGGTGGGGAAAAAAGAGGATACAAGGGGGGAGAGGGAGCCCAAGAAAAGGATGGAGGAAAGGATGGGGGGTGAGGATCAGAGTTGATAGGAGGGATAAGTGGAGAGAGAGAGGGCATCATCCGGGAGGGGGAGTTGAAGGAAGCCATCTTGGGAAAGGAGATGAAGGGTGCAGAGATGGTGGGCAGGGGGGACACAACAGTGAAGACGTGGCCGGGGGCGCGGAGGGGAGAGGCGAGGAGCAACCAGGGGTTGGGGGGATCAAGGCGGTGGGAGTTGTAGAGTAGTCAAGTGGCCGGTGGGCCTTAACTATATATATATATATATATATACTAAGATGGTATCATCTTAGTATGTATATATTGCACAGTCTCGTTACAATGATGACAGACGCCTCGTCCAATACTCACAAAGCTTTTCTTCGCCGCTAGGTCTCCGTAGACATTCTATAAGCGCCTCTGAGTATCTGCGATGATCCCGTTTTGTTCCAAAAGAAATGAAAGCGCTCTGCTTTGAACGCCCCTCTATTACAGACGTCATTTTGAAGGCTATGTACAGCGCCGCCGCCTATTGCAGCTTCATGAAACTAAATAGGTTGAATCGGGAATATTACACGATGTGCCCCAACATATTCCGTATTTTTCAATCGAAATCGTCCGAGGAATAGAATTTGTTGCATTATTCATTGAACGAGTCTCGTAATCACAGACGGTGACAGAGGAGGAGGTGGAAGGAAAGCAGTACGCACAGCTCAGGTCAACCGCAAAGCCGAATAGGCGGTCCTGTAGCGGCGCGTCATCGCACTTATGCTTACAAGGACGTTAGTATTATATAGAGTCGAGGGGGAGAGACTGTCGACATCGATGCTACTGGGCATGATGTAAGGCAACAACGAATTAGTGCCGCCTTCAAAATATATATAACAGTCAAACATTTGTGAACAATGATTTGTCTAATGTGGGCCTAAGTTTGTGGTGGTGTATTGTACATGCAGTGCTAGCAGCAATGAGGACTATCGTTTTTGCGAACAATACAGGGTGATTCAAAAAGAATACCACAACTTTAAAAATGTGTATTTAATGAAAGAAACAATATATAACCTTCTGTTATACATCATTACAAAGAGTATTTAAAAATGTTTTTTTTTCACTCAAAAACAAGTTCAGAGATGTTCAATATGGCCCCCTCCAGACACACGAGCAATATCAACCCGATACTCCAACTCGTTCCACACTCTCTGTAGCATATCAGGCGTAACAGTTTGGATAGCTGCTGTTATTTCTCGTTTCAAAGCATCAATGGTGGCTGGGAGAGGTGGCCGAAACACCATATCCTTAACATACCCCCATAAGAAAAAATCGCAGGGGGTAAGATCAGGGCTTCTTGGAGGCCAGTGATGAAGTGCTCTGTCACGGGCTGCCTGGCGGCCGATCCATCGCCTCGGGTAGTTGACGTTCAGGTAGTTACGGACAGATAAGTGCCAATGTGGTGGCGCTCCATCCTGCTGAAATATGAATTGTTGTGCTTCTTGTTTGAGCTGAGGGAACAGCCAATTCTCTAACATCTCCAGATACTGTAGTCCAGTTACAGCAGCACCTTCGAAGAAAAAGGGACCAAAAACCTTATTGGCTGAAATGGCGAACAAATGTACGACTAAATGAAACTTTATAGCTCCCTTAATTCGCCGACAGATAGTGCTTAGCTCTGCCTTTTGTCGTTGCAGAGATTTAAATTCCTAAAGTTGTGGTATTCTTTTTGAATCACCCTGTATAATTCCCTTTTCTTTGCTTTTAATTTCAAAACCCACCGAGAGCCTAAGAACGTTATCCGCCTCAAATTTTGAGTTTTTCCCGTGAATGAAGACACTAACCCACGCTATTGTTTCCAAGTTCGCTGCATTACCGAATGCCGCAAAGTGTAGGTTCCGGTGACACACAATTCAGTGCCACACCGCGTCTCGCGTGTAACGCTCATTTCACAAGACTTCCTGGAAACGTTGTATTAAATATCGACAGCCGCAGGAACCGCTTTCGACTTTCGTTAGCATTTGACGCGGGTGTCTCTCACATGGCTGACTGTTCACAAGAATTTGTGTACACTAGACGTCATTTTGACGTCACACACGGCATCGAAGATTCATAAAGTACGTCGTTCTTGGTACAATTTAGTATAATTAGCATTATAATGAAATGTCACATAATGACATATCGGCGGTTAAGGTTTTATGAGGCGTGAGTTACAGAAAAGTGTCTAAACGTCCGTAATCTAATCGTGAGTGTGGAATCGTGCAGTGGGAGATTTTTGGTTGCTCCTTCGCGTCTTGCTCCGTCCAAATTTTCTTCCCTCTTCTAAAATATTCTCTAACTTCCTTACTAATTTAACGGAAGTATGCTCTGCAATACTCGATGTTACATACGTATAAGAATATGTTCAAATGTGAGTGAAATCTTATGGGACTTAACTGCTAAGGTCATCAGTCACTAAGCTTACACACTACTTAACCTAAATTATCCTAAGGACAATCACACACACCCATGCCCGAGGGAGGACTCGAACCTCCGCCGGGACCAGCCACACACTCCACTACTGCAGCGCCTCAAACCGCTCGGCTAATCCTGCGCGGCATACGTATAAATACGTATATGAACAAAATTACGTTTTTTGTTATTTTATTTTAACAAATTGTACCACCACGTATGTGTTTTCAAGAGAGTCTCAATATGATGGTGTTTTGAAGCAGCATTTATTTATTGAACATCGATTAAATGATTTTGCATAAAATATTTCTGAGTGCTGCACCGCTTCATTGTGTAACTACTGAAACAGCTAAATTGCCGACGTTTCGACCGACTTGCTGCGGTGCTCTTCAGAGAGATTGAATGACACGGCACGGTATCCAGAATTACTTTATCCAACGTGAAGCCGGCCTTGGAAGCCTACGAATTTAATGTAAGTTAAATGAGTTGCCGCTTTAACTGCTGGAATGGCTAACCACCCTTTTTAACTAGAGGCCAACTCCTGAAACTAGTTTCTCGAGTTTCTAAAATTAACCCTATGTCGTTGAGACACCTTAACAAACCATGTTGAATGTACAAATGAATTCAGGGCTGACTAGTTATAGCATGCTTTTTGCTTGTAAATCAACAATTTGTTTCACACTGGGGGGGTTTGATGAAGACGTATTAGGAAAAACGATACAATTTTTTCGGAATTAATTCTTGCAAACACCTTGATCTCTTCCTTGTCCACAGTCTAGTCTACATTAATGGAGAACTTTACATATTTATAAACAACGCAACTTAGAGTCTAACATACCCTACAGCAAAGAAAAAGCGTAACCTCCATTTATCTCTAAGGCGAATGTTATTGTTTTGAAAGCCTGTTCGCCTCACGTGTTGTGAAACGTACCATCGTGAAAGTCGATAGACAGCTCTATTTGTCTTCGATACTGAGTATGACGTCATTGCAGAAAGTGAGTGTTGTGAAATGACCTTTGCCTGTTATGTGCCGCGCTTGCTGTAGACGACGGGCACGAAAGGTGATTGGCAGAGGAGAGGGAGGGGGGTGGGTTTCCGTTATAGAAGGGCTGTGCGCTCGCCCCCTTTACATTTCTTCTTAACAACACAGTGGTCGGCGACTTTCACCGGCATAGCCAGCCACCGAAATGAATAACAATACTCTGCTGCAATGCCTTGAAGATCGCCGACCGACCGTACTAGCCACGGCTTTTCTAGCAGCAGAGAAGCCGTCAAAACCAGCTGCTAGGACCACCTGTAAGTGAGTGTGCGTGTTGTTCAAAGAGTTCTGTGGCAAAATAAAAGGATAAATACGACATTGTTCTGCGAATGTTCTAGTCCAGAAAACTGATCTCATCTTGTGTTTCGACTGCTACGTCGCAGGTTCGAATCCTGCCTCGGGCATGGATGTGTGTGATGTCCTTAGGTTAGTTAGGTTTAAGTAGTTCTAAGTTCTAGGGGACTAATGACCACAGCAGTTGAGTCCCATAGTGCTCAGAGCCATTTGAGCCATCTTGTGTTTACTTATGTCATGTTGTTCACCCTTACGGTATAAACACTTTGAACCAGGCTTTTTTGCCTGTAGATGCGGCAATATATTGCAAAACTTTTCTTCCCTTTGCTTAGAAGCACTGAAGCCGACAGTAAATATTCATGTTCTTAATTTTCCAGCTATCCAATTCGGAGTGGAACGAGGATTTATGTTGAGCGGTAAGCGTCTGCCCCAACCAAACTAGACTATCCACAGATCCCTGAGAATATTTAATACACCTAGCACAAGTGAATCGATGAACAAAGAGGTCAACTTCTTATTATCAAATTCAGCATTTCATTACTGGAAGAAGCTTCAAATTTAAGTTTACGGTAATGCAGATCCGATAGCAGGGAACGGATTGTCAGATTCGCCCCCTGCACATTTACGACACAACTAAAACAGAGAGAAGGTACATTGCCAAAGATGCAAAACGTTAAACCTTAAGGCCAGCCAGGATCGGCCATAAATAACCTAGGTAGTGAAATTTTAATGATTCCTCTTAACAACTGAGCAACCAGACCCTACAGAATGAAACCTTTGAATTTAGCTCCTGATAATAACAAATCTATAAAACAAGGAGCCTTAAAAGACTAAGCAACAAGTAACAATGTAGGCTTGTGATCTAAAATGTAGGTAATGAACAATTACGAATATTAATGTTGATATACTGGAAAACTTCAACCTCATGAATTTCACAAAGCTAAACTTCACAGCAAACTCACTATCTCTGTTGCTGCACCACAGCAAACAAATTATTTATAGCAAATCGCTCATTCACTAATGACCAATGATCATGAAGCTGTGATACTGCATAACACATCACAAAGAGGTAAACAAGAAATATAAGTTCCACAACCTTCAGTCCGTGAAAGGTTACTGTTCAACAACATGGAAGTTAAGGAGAGAGCTAAATGGCCATCAGAAAATGGTATTTAAAACTATAATAACATATGCAAATGATATGCATTGTGAATTCTAATAACACCCAGAGAAAATGGCCCAGGCAGACAGCTCGTTTTCAAGCGAACAGTTCATGAATCAAACTCATGCCAAACAATGCATCCAGCAGTTTTGATGGACAGTTTCCACAAACGGGGCCCTCATTTGCTGTCACCATATTACAGAGTTCACGAGGCCACACCTCGTCCCAAAATTACTAAGAACGTTCGACGTCCAACAAATGACTCAGCTCTTCCAGGACACCATCGTATCACGTAATTAACAAGTGATGCTGATGACTACGGTACACCGGCTTCCTATAGCTGAGTGAGAATGAGGTTTGCCCCTTGCACTAGCAGACTCGGACATAAACTTTGTCACGGACGCTCCAACGCTTCTTATGTACTTTGAGCACAAACCCTACAGCTAAACATTGACTGATACCGACACGAATTTACAGCCATGGGGTACGACTTCACTGTTTCGCTTTATGGTTCGACTCCTTGCAGGAGCCTCAGCTCATCTAAGAAGAAGCTACGCCAAAACGCCAACTTTAGGGGAATGATACCACACGTAAAATGAAATCAAGCTATCGCTCTCGAGATTGAGCCAGCACGAAACTGGCTCTGATTGACTTAACCTTA
This sequence comes from Schistocerca americana, assembly GCF_021461395.2. Taxonomy (NCBI): domain Eukaryota; kingdom Metazoa; phylum Arthropoda; class Insecta; order Orthoptera; family Acrididae; genus Schistocerca; species Schistocerca americana. Next base: position 232,925,952 of record NC_060123.1, read on the forward strand.
ATTTGATTTTCACTTGAGCAATGACACTCTGCTTTATGTACAGTTCCATAACGTTTTACTATGTGAAGTAAAGAGTTAGTAACTATTAACTTCCAGTTAGATGAATGTATATTGTCGATGTACTAAACCACCATTATAAGCGTGATTCTTATGAAAGGGTAGCTTCTTTCCTCATTGCCTGATCAGTGTTTAAGCATAGATGACGCATGAAATATACTAATTGCTCAGCATGTAGAAACTTGACACAAATCATTACAGCACCAGTGAGTATTTTCAGTAATGTTGAGCTTGATAATAGAAAGGTATGCAATGTTTTTGTGTTCTTTATGGAGGTGACTATTTCGTAATGATACCGTTTTTTTCCATCCAGGCTGTGCACATACCATCTGTAGACTTATATGATGCTGTCTTTACCGTAGTAAAACATAGGAAAGCTGAGTGATTAGGTTAGTGTGTATGGTATAGAGATTTAGTTAGTGTGCGTTAAGTAACTCCGACACTATTTTCGTAGTTACTAAATATTTACATGTGTATAGGCTAATCCCGGAAGAGCTGGACCACTTTCCTCCTTAGTATAAAATTTCTGTGTTTTTCAACTTTTTTGACTTCCGGCAGCAGGCTCATACAGAGAGCCATGTGAACTTAACTACAATATACTATTGAGGCAGTGCCACTTAAAATATAAGCAATGTCGTAGAATGAAATTATGCATGAATGGTCCGTCTCATCCGCAGGTCTTTGGATGAGATGAACCAGGGTACGGGGAGAGATTGCCCATGTAAAAATGGCTCTACATGGAGAAAAGAGTGAATTAAAATTACTTACTTTTATTTTGAATATACTCTACTGTAACAGAATTATGCTATTAAATATTTTAGTACAAAACAATATTGTCAATTTATAATAAAGCTTTCTTGAACATTGGCTTTTCTAATGAGTTGCTGTTTTTTTCACGAATATTAGCCTGCCTTTCTGCTACCGCAGCCGTTGCGTTTACTACCAAATGTTGATCTACATTCATGTGGCCATCAACGCGAACGGGGAACTCATTGCATCCAATCGTTATTTTCATTATGTCCGTAGTAAATTTCAGAACATGCAACAGATGCAGCTTCATAGCATTCTTGAAAATTATTTTCGTAATTTTTTACAGTGTCTGCATCTAATGAAGACGGTGAGCTAGCTTCAGAGTTTCAGTACTTTTTCTCTTTTTAACTACTTATGTCTGTTTTTCTTTCCATCAGTATTTCGCATTGCTGACCCTTATTGCTTTGCGTGGCACTATCAAAACACAGGCCTTCATCGATGTTTTAAGCACCTTCTGGGTTCCCACTATGGAAGAGCAATTCGGGGATGGCGACTGCATCTTTCAACATGGTGGAACACATGTTCATAATGCATGGCCTGTGGCGGAGTGGTTACACGACAATCACAATCCTGTAATGGACTGACCTGCCAGACTCCTGACATAGATACTATAGAATACCTTTGGGATGTTTTGGAACGCCGACTTCGAGCCAGGCCTCACCGACCGACATCGATACCTCTCCTCAGTGCAGCACTCCGTGAAGAATGGGCTGGCATTCTCCTAGAAACCTTCCGGCACCTGATTGGAGGTATGCCTGCGACAGTGGAAGCTGTCATCAAGGCTAAGGGTGGGCCAACACCATGTTGAATTCCAGCATTACCGTTGGAGAAGGGTGCCACGAACTTCTAGGTCATTCCCAGCCAGGTGTCCGGATACTTTTGATCACATAGTGTATTTCTATTATATAACCGTATTATGAATCAAAAGAGCAGTGCAATTGTTTGGCTGCCCTTTAAGATGAGGTCATTAGCTCTCTGGCGATGTTGTTGCTAGGATAATTTTTTTTAAATTTGAGGTTGTTTTTTGGGATCACAAAAAACTTTGTTGTGGAGTTTTTAGAAAAATTATAATCAGGGCATGTAAGAATTACGGTTGTTGTGATGTAGTAAATCGTAATGCTTCCTCATCGATGGCTTCTAGAATTTTCGATGCTTAGTATGCCTGTCTCTGGTGGGAGCAGAGTCTTCCCTTTTTACGTCAACAGTGCCCACGCATCGCTGGTCACACGACTGTTATGTCAGCAGAGAGTCGTTCCTAGAGTTCCGTAAGTGGCGGCCGCGTTCTTTGGTGTCAACCATAAACTGTCTGAAGAATTTGATAAACAGTATGACTGTGAGTTGAAAATATTACTTCCGATCATAGGGTAATACTATCTTACTGACTCGGTTTTTTCGCGGAAAGGCGTACTGAATTATCTGTGGAAAGTGTGGTTGAAACAACACCGTGCACGGCCTCTGTGACCGAACGGTTCTAGGCGCTTCAGTCTGGAACCGCTCTCCTGCTACGGTCGCAAGTTCGAATCCTGCCTCGGGCATTGATGTGTGTGATGTCCTTAGGTTAGTTAGATTTAAGTAGTTATAAGTCTAGGGGACTGATGACCTCAGATGTCCCATAGTGCTTAGAGCCATTTGAGCCATTTTGAACAACACCGTAGCTGTTGGTAAATGCCGTTGGAGAAACGTACTGATAGTAGAACATAAAAAATGAAAACCCTTCTGTGATTAGGGATTACCTGTTGAAATAATATGAAAATGCAGCACAGCAACTGGTACTGCAGCATTAATGAGGAATCAGCTTTCCTGCTAATAAATAAGTGGATGGACCTAGGCGTTGGCAGTGTGTGCGTTACGTGCTGAAAGGATAGTTTATTTGAACTGTTATTATTTCATGTCACATTTTAAAAATGAGGTACTTCAGTCTTTGAAAAGTGTAAAGGTATGTGTTCGTGTTAGGCACATGGTCAGGTTTTCTTAGTAATGAAGCGAATCCTAATATTCCCATACCCGACACCGATAACCGGTGGTTAACAGATTAAATAGTTAGATGGAGCTTTACACTTTTAACCAAAAATGCAAGATATATTTGGTGGGTAAACTAAAAGTGGCCAGATGATGCAAGAGAAATCCTCTACAAATTAAACAGCCTATCACAGCACTTAAAAATGCCAGATGGCGCTGGTGGGAATTAATTTAGATTTCATTACGAATAAAACAGACGATCACAATGCATAAAAGACAAGATGGTGGTTGCAGGACAATTTTTAGTTCTATGAAAATGAATCAGCTAGTGATAGCGCATTATTTATTTTACTTCAAACGAAACGGTCAATCGATACGTGTAGCCAGGTTCAAAAAGACCTGAAATTTTTGTGACGGATTCAATCGTATCGTATTACAATATAGTATTTCTTCATCAAAACATTATGTAAACTTCTTCCCCTAAATCAGCGGGATTTTGAAAAGGTTTTGTCAACACTGCAGTGTCTCCGAAACTTGTTGTTCCTATTGTGTCATGTTCAAAAGTTTATATTATTTATCAAAAATTTCGTAAGCGCGCGCGTGCGTCCACACATACACATACACACAACACACACACACACACACATCCGAGTGCGCGGACGCACAAACACGCCATCCATGCTTCTACACAGGCATTGGGCGCTACGATATAAGTTATCCGATTATCATTTCTTAACGACACAGGACTGTAATCCTCGTACTAACGGCTGCTATAACTACCCTCTTGAAAATGACAGCACGTTCGCAGATGCAGAAGGAAAATGCGCTGTTTACAGAATCTTCTTCACTAATTTATCTGTGGCCAGCGGTGTGCACTGGAGGAGCTTCACCCAGCATACACGTGGTGTATTCGGATATCAAAGCGGTTGTTAATTATTCCTAGTCACAGTTCGAATGTTATAGTTTCGTACCACATTATGGCTAAAGCATGTCTTTACCACAGTCCACGATGTTTCTCAGAAGCTTTTCGCTTCTTCACCCCATTACTTCTAAGTCCCTAGATTACAGCATTCCGATAGTTATAGCACGAAATGTTAGTCTGCGGCAAGATGCTAATTCCGTTAGTATGGTGTAACACTCTACACTTTTCATAGAAAGCAATCAACTCGGCATAGGCTCCCTGTCTTTTGACAGCCAATCGCCAGCTGTCACCTTATTAGTTTGCGGTACAATGAGTTAATTGTGCATATTCATAAACTTCACAATCCACTTCGCTGATCAAAAGCTGCCCGCTTGGCTTGTAGCTTACTGCTCTCCAACACTTCCTACTATTCAAGTAGACTTTGAGATGACAGGGCATGATGTTAGAGTGCATTCTCATGTTTACATTTTGGATTTGCAGTCCGCGACAAACATCCTAAGAGTTTATGCTGCACGCACGCCAGATATCGGTCACGCCATTCGGCTGTCTGCACTTCGGATTTTTAAGTTTAATTTTCGGAATGCCAGTCGTCTCTGTAAAGCACTATAATCCGTTTAGTTTCTAGCTTCGTCACCTGCACCGAGAAAACACACTGTTAAATCGGCGGCAACGTACCCGTACCCCTCATGCTCATGTGTGCGAAACGGTGATCTGTCTCTTATTTGCTAAACAGACAGCTTTGTTAGCGTTTCATCTATTGAGCTCACGATACATTCCAGAAGCTCAGCTTCTTTCACATAGCATTACACAGATTACAATTTTAGGCGAAACCCAATTTTAAATATGTATGCAACCTTACGTACAGAGGAACCTTTTAGATGTGTAACGAGCTCCTCTAACTGTCAATTACAAACTGCACGCAAAAAAAAAATTATATATACAAAAACTGTGCTAATACAGCTCTCTCAGTAAGTGCACCGGAAAGACAAAGAAATTAAAGTAAGAAAAATACATCATACCGTATCAGTATCTGGACGTTATTGTACCACAATAAAATGTCTCAAAGGTAAAAGAAGTACGTTGTTTGGTGTACGTCTTGCGTTCATGTAATGCAACACATATCTTAAATAACATCAGTAGAACATACAAAGAATCTTATACAAAAGTCATTGCTAGAAAACAAGGAAAAGATGAACCTTTTAATGATTCTAAATTCTTAAATTACACTGACGGAAAAAAATCTCAACACCAAAAATAATTACAGTAGAGCAATGAAATTTCACGAAATCATTTGTCTAGGTAACATCTTTAAGTAAGATCGTAGATTCAGGTAGGTTCGAGATAAGCCATTGCAAATGTGAAATGCTGGTACATTAATAACTGGTTTAATCGCAAGTACGTTGAATGCAAGTATGCAAACGTGCATGCATTGCGTTGTACAGACTCCGGTTGACAGTTTGTGGGCTGGAGTTCCATACCTGTGGCACCATGATATTAATTACAGGGACTGTTAATACTGGTTGTGGATGGCGTTGGAGCTATTGCCAATGGTGTCCAGTATGTGCTCGATTGTGGACATATTTGGCGATGGGGAAGGCCAGGCTAGGGCCACATATCGGTAATTTGTAGAGCATGTTGAGCATGTAGAGCATGTTGGCGTTATCTTGTTGGAAAATAGCTCCTGGGATGTTGTTCATTAATGGCAGTAAATGGGTGAAAACCCAGACTGACGTACACATTTGCAGTCAGGATGCGTCGGACAGCCACGAGAGTAATCCAGCTGTCATACGAAATCGCACCATCGCACCACATACCAGACCACCAGGTGTAGGTCTAGTATGTGTAGCACGCAGACAGGTTTGTTATTTTATTATTCTGGATTTACAATGTGAGTACATTTTTCCAGCACCTATTCTAGATTACAGTAAGTCACTAATCATTGTTCTCCACTCTTCTCTATTTGTCCATAAATCTTCAGGAATGTTGTTCTTCCTCATTGCTGACTGAACCCCCTGTATCCATGTATCAGGTGGTCGTCCCCTTTTTCTTCTTCCAATTGGTACCCAGTCGATTATGCATTTTGGTAGCCTTTCCTGTTCCATTCATCTGATGTGTCCATACCATTTAAGTTGTTTGTGCTCGATGAAATCAATAATTGAATTTTCACATTTCATCTTGTCTCTGATTACTTCATTTCTTATTCTTACTCGTCTTGATATTCTTGCTGAACGTCTCCAGAAATCCATTTCTGTGGCTAATAATTTTGATTTCAGTTGCCATTTTGTTGTCCACACTTCTGAACCGTAAGGAATAATGCTCCTAACTATTGTTTTAAAAATCCTTATTTTGTTATCAGTTGTTATGTGTTTGTCCCAGAGAATTCCATTCAATAAAGAGATTGTCGTCTTTCCAGAATTTATTCTTGATCTAATTTCTTTGTCCTGTTTCCCATCATTTGTAGTTTTCACACCTAAATATTTATATTCCTCAGTAGCTGTTATTGTTCCCATCCCTTCTTCTAATATTAAGTCTCCATTCACTCCACCAATTACCATGTACTTTGTTTTATTCATGTTTACATTTAGACCTGATTGTTTATATTCTTGAATCAATTTTCTGGTCATATACTCTATGTCCTCATAGTCTTGGGCTATAATCAGTTGGTCATCTGCAAATTGTAACGAGTATATTGTTCTATCAATTATTGGTATTCCCATAGGGTGACATTTTTTCTTCCAATTCTGTAAAGTTACTTCTGTATATATTTTATACAATGTAGGTGAGATGCTACATCCTTGACGTAATCCTTTTGTGACTTGGAATCCATGAGATAGATATTTACCAATTTTTATTTTTGAAATAGAATTTTTATATAAATTTTGAATTGCTTTAATTATTCTTGGATTTATTCCTATTGATATTAAAGCTTTCCATAAACTGGATAAAGGCACACTATCATAGGCTTTTTCTATATCTATGAATACTAAATGTATAGATTGTGCCCGAACCATTTTTTTTCAATAATTGGTTGTAGGCAAAAGATATGATCAATTGTTGATCTTCCAGCTCTAAAACCTGCTTGTTCTTCAGCCTCCTTTTCTTTGTATTCTTGTTCTAACAAATATTTAATAATTCTTCCATATAATCTACTGAAGGTATTGGTCACTGTTATTCCCCTATAATTTTTACACTCATCTTTCGCTCCTTTTTTATGTATCACTGAAATATATCCTACTTTCAAATCATTTGGGACATCTTCCCCATTTAAACATCTTTCGAAAAGGTTTCTTAACAATTCCATTAATTTCTTTGTTCCTAATTTTAATAATTCTGCAGGAATACCTCCAATGCCTGTAGCCCTTCCATTCTTTAAAGATTTTATTGCAGTTTTTACTGTCTCTATTTCCAAACGTATGTAATTCTCTGCTTGTAGATCTATCATTTCATTATATTCAGGGTTTCCCAAGTATTCTTCCCTGTTTTCTGTTAATAAACTTTTAAAATATTTTTCCCAAGAGTCTTGAGTAATATATTTGATATGTGTTGTTTCTTTGGAATTCCTTCTTAAATTTTTTATAGTTTTCCATGCTTCTGTGTTTCTTTTACCACCAATATAGGATTCAATTTTTTGACATGACTGTTCCCAAACTTCGTTTTTTGCTTCTGCAACCTTTTTCCGGATTTTCGCTTGTTGTGCATTAAGCTCTATTTTATCTTGAAGATTTATGGTATTTAACCATTTGAAATATTTTTCTTTCTTTAATTTCACTTCCTTTTTAATTTCTTCATTCCAGTAGTATAATGGATGGTTTGTACGTGTTTCTTCTGTTTCTCCTAAAGCTTCCTCGGCGGCTTCATGTAGTTTATTTACAATCTAATGATATTGATCTTCTGTATTATCAAACTCTGTTTCTACCAGTTTTTCATCTAATCTCTTTTGATATAAAAGTATTGTGCTTTCATTCTCAAAACTATTCACATTATATTTAGGAATTTTGATTTCTGTTTGTATATTTTCTATTGGACAATTTCGATTTTCTTCAGTGCTTTTTCCTCTGAAGGAGAATAAAAATTTGGAATTTACCAAATAATGATCGCTAAGAGTTACTCCTCTATATACTCTTATGTCATGTATTTTTATCCTCGTTTGCTGTTTAATGATAATATAGTCTATTATTGATTTTTGACTCAATGAATCTTTATGCCATGTGTATTTATGTATTTCTTTATGTTGATAAAAGCCATTTAATATTTTCAATGAATTTTGTTCACAGATATCAATAAGTCTATTACCATTATCATTTATAACATTTTCTCCAAATGATCCTATAATTTTATTTCCAATTTTACTTCCAGTTCTACTGTTAAAATCCCCTGCAATAATAATCTCCCTGGTTTTCCCGATATACTCTATGATTCCATTTAAATTATTATAGAAATCATCCTTTTTGCAAATTGGTTCATCTTTGCTTATTCCATATACTCCTATAATAGTAATTTTGTATCCATGAATATCAATATTAATTTTAATCAGATTTTCATGAATAGGTTCCCAGTTTGTGACCATTCTTTTGAATTTGTTTTCCATCAATATCGATATCCCCCATTTTGCTTTTTGATTTTTTGGGACACCACTATAGAAATGTGTATATGATCCTATTCGTTCAATACCTCGTCCTTTTTTCTTAGTTTCTGGGAGTATAATAATGTCTTGATTTCCAGCCTCCATTTCTTTAATCACTTCTCCTACTTTATTTTGTAATCCTTGTATATTCCATACACCAATTACGACAGTCCGTTTTCTTAGCCAGACAGATTTGTTGCTGGAATTAAAATCTTATGGGTTATTAGGCCGCATCATACGAGTATTTCTACTAAAAGGATCGACGTTTCAACCCCTCTGCTGGGATCTTCCGCAGGATCTTATGGTATAGTAGTGGACACCATAAGATCCTGAGGAAGATTCCAGCAGAGGGGTCGAAACGCCGATCATTTTAGTAGAAATATGACGCGGACTAATAACCCAGAAGATTTTAACTACAGTGACAACGGCCACGAAAGCCTGCAGAATTACATACAGATTTGTTGCTGTCTCTCACCTGGTCTCCTTCTAACACCCGGTCCTCTCTGTCACCGAGGCAGAACCAGATTTCATCAGAATCAACAACAGACCTACACCCAGCCTTCCAATGAGCTCTCGCTTGACACCACTGAAATCGCAAACGGCGGTGGTTTGGGGCCAGTGGAAAGCACCCTGTATAGATATTCTGGCTCGGAGCTTTCCGTGAAGTAACCGATTTGTAACAATTCTCCGTGTCACTAGGTTGCCAACTGCAGCTTATATTGTTGCTGCAGATGCAGTGCGATGCGCCACAGCCATTCGCCAATCATGATGAGAGATTAAATTGGAAGAAACACATTGATGATCTTCTGAAACGTTTGAGTTCAGTTACTTATACAATAAGGGTCATTGCAAATTTTGGTGATAAACATCACAGTAAATTAGCTTACTACGCCTATTTTCACTCATTGCTTGCATATGACATCATATTTTGGGGTAATTCATCACTGAGGAATAAAGTATTTATTGCACAAAAGCGTGTAATCAGAATAATAGCTGGAGTCCACCCAAGATCATCCTGCAGACATTTATTTAAGGATCTAGGGATATTCACAGTAGCTTCTCAGTATATATGCTCTCTTATGAAATTAGTTATTAACAGCCAAACCTAATTCAAAAGTAATAGCAGTGTGCTTAACTACAATACTAGGAGAAAGGATGATCTTCACTATTCAAGATTAAATCTAACTTTGGCACAGAAAGGGGTGAATTATACTGCCACTAAAGTCTTTGGTCACTTACCAAATAGTATCAAAACTCTGACACATAACAAACAAGTATTAAAGAAGAAATTAGAAGAATTCCTGAATGACAACTCCTTCTATTCCATAGAGGAATTTTTAGATACAAATTAAGAAAAAAAGAAAAAAAACAAAAAAATTATAAAAACAATTTAAAAAAACAAAAAACAAAAAAGTTGTTATATTAACTTAATTATGTTGTTAAATTAACTTAATTATGTCATGTATTGGAAAATTTGACTCGTTCCACTTCATTACGAAATATCGTATTCATGGTCCATTGAACTAGTATTAATCGAATCTAATCTAATCTGATGGTCCTCCCTCTCAGTAGTGCTAAACGGCCTTCCGAAGCCTAGTCTTCTGCAACCGTACTTTCCCGTGACCACTACTGCCAGCAATAACGTAGAGTAGCCATATTACTGCCAAGTCTTTCTGCAGTGTCTTAGAACGAACATACAGTTCCTCGTAGCACTATTACATGACTCGTTCAAACTGAGTGAGGAGTTGATAATGTCTTTGTCGCTTTAAAGGCATTCTTCACTGACATCAACCCACTACATCCAATCTCTAAAGTAACTAACACTCACGATCGTTGCAGAGTGTATTTGAAACAAACGTGATTTGCATCCTCTTAGTCGCTCTACTAGCGCCACACTTATGCAACTGGCACGAAATTCGAGTACAGATCATCTTTCAGGTGTATGAACACATTTACCAACTTTCGTTTATGTCGCACAACTCCTTTTTGGTGTTGCAATTCTTTTCCGTCAGTGTATTTTAGCAGTAATCCCTCCTCCCCCCCCCCCCCCCCCCGGCCCATGAACCATGGACCTTACCGTTGGTGGGGAGGTTTGCGTGCCTCAACGATACAGATAGTCGTACCGTAGGTGCAACCACAACGGAGGGGTATCTGTTGAGAGGCCAGACAAATGTGTGGTTCCTGAAGAGGGGCAGCAGCCTTTTCAGTAGTTGCAGGGGCAACAGACTGGATGATTGACTGATCTGGCCCTGTAACAATAACCAAAACGGCCTTGTTGTTTTGGTACTGCGAACGGCTGGAAGCAAGGGGAAACTACAGCCGTAATTTTTCCCGAGGACATGCAGCTTTACTGTATGATTAAATAATGATGGCGTCCTCTTGGGTAAAATATTCCGAAGGTAAAATAGTCCCCCATTCGGATCTCCGGGCGCGGACTACACAAGAGGGCGTCGTTATCAGGAGAAAGAAAACTGGCGTTCTACGGATCGGAGCGTGATATGTCAGATCCCTTAATCGAGCAGGTACGTTAGAAAATTTAAAAAGGGAAATGGATTTGTTAAAGTTTGATATAGTGGGAAATAGTGAAATTCGGTGGCAGGAGGAACAAGACTTTTGGTCAGGTGAATACAGGGTTATAAATACAAAATCAAATAGGGGTAATGCAGGAGTGGGTTTAATAATGAATAAAAAAATAGTAGTGCAGGTAAGCTACTACAAAAAGCATAGTGAACGCATTATTGTGGCCAAGATTGACACGAAGCCCACGCCTACTATAGTAGTACAGGTTTATATGCCAACTAGCTCTGCAGATGATGAAGAAATTGATGAAATGTATGATGAGATAAATGAAATTATTCAGGTAGTGAAGGGAGACGAAAAATTAATAGTCATGGGTGACTGGAATTCGACAGCAGGAAAAGGAAGAGAAGGCTCAAATGGCTCTGAGCACTATGGGACTTAACATCTATGGTCATCAGTCCCCTAGAACTTAGAACTACTTAAACCTAACTAACCTAAGGACAGCACACAACACCCAGCCATCACGAGGCAGAGAAAATCCGTGACCCCGCCGGGAATCGAACCCGGGAACCCGGGCGTGGGAAGCGAGAACGCTACCGCACGACCACGAGATGCGGGCAGGAAGAGAAGGAAACGTAGTATGTGAATAGGGATTGGGGCCAAGAAATGAAAGTGGAAGCCGCCAGGTAGAATTTTGCACAGAGCATAACTTAATCATAGCTAACTCTTGGTTCCAGAATCATGAAATAAGATTGTACACATGGAAGAACCCTGGAGATACTAGAAGGTTTCAGATAGATAATATAATGGTAAGACAGAGATTTAGGAATGAGGTTTTAAATTGTAAGACATTTCCAGGGGCAGATGTGGAATCTGACCACAATCTGTTGGTTATGAACTGTAGATTAAAACTGAAGAAACTGCAAAAGGTAGGAATTTAAGGGGATGGGACCTGGATAAACTGAAAGAACCAGAGGTTGTACAGAGTTTCAAGGAGGGCATAAGGGAAGAATTGACAGGAATGGGGGAAGAAATACAGTAGAAGAAGAATGGGTTGCTTTGAGGAATGAAATAGTGAATGCAGCAGAGGATCAAGTAGGTAAAAAGACAAGGGCTGGTAGAAATTCTTGGGTAACAGAAGAGACACTGTATTTAATTGATGAAAGGAGAAAATACAAAAATGCAGTAAGTGAAGTAGGAAAAAAGGAATGCAAACGTCTCAAAAATGAGATCGACAGGAAGTGCAAAATAGCTAAGCAGGGATGGCTGGAGGACAAATGTAAGGATGTAGAGGCTTATCTCATGAGGGTTAAGATAGATACTGCTTACAGGAAAATTAAAGAGACCTTTGGAGAAAAGAGACTCACTTGCATGAATATCAAGAGCTCAGATGGAAACCTAGTCCTAAGCAAAGAAGCAAAAGCAGAAAGGTGGAAGGGGTATACAGATGGTCTATACAAGGGTGATGTCCTTGAAGACAATATTATGGAAATGGAAGAGGAGGTAGACGAAGATGAAATGGGAGATATGATACTACGTGAGGAGTTTGACAGAGCACTGAAAGACCTAAGTCGAAACAAGGCCCCGGGAGTGGACAACATCCCATTAGAACTACTGACAGCCTTGGGAGAGCCAGTCCTGACAAAACTCTACCATCTGGTGAGCAAGATGTACGAGACAGGCGAAATTCCCTCAGACTTCAAGAAGAATATAATAATTCCAATCCCAAAGAAAGCAGGTGTTGACAGATGTGAAAATTACCGAACTATCAGTTTAATAAGTCACAGCTGCAAAATACTAACACGAATTCTTTACAGACGAATGGAAAAACTGGTAGAAGCCGATCTCGGGGAAGATCAGTTTGGATTCCGTAGAAATGTTGGAACACGTGAGGCAGTACTGACCTTACGACTTGTCATAGAAGAAAGATTAAGGAAAGGCAGACCTACGTTTCTAGCATTTGTAGACTTAGGGAAAGCTTTTGACAATGTTGACTGGAATACTGCCTTTCAAATTCTGAAGGAGGCAGGGGTAAAATAGAGAGAGCGAAAGGCTATTCACAATTTTTACAGAAAGCAGATGGCAGTTATAAGAGTCGAGGGACATGAAAGGGAAGCAGTGGTTGGGAAGGCAGTGAGACAGGGTTGTAGCCTCTCCCCGACGCTATTTAGTCTGTATATTGTGCAAGCAGTAAAGGAAACAAAAGAAAAGTTCGGAGTAGGTATTAAAATCCATGGAGAAGAAATAAAAACTTTGAGATTCGCCGATGACATTGTAATTCTGTCAGAGACAGCAAAGGACTTGGAAGAGCAGTTGAACGGGATGGACAGTGTCTTGAAAGGAGGATATAAGATGAACATCAACAAAAGCAAAACGAGGATAATGGAATGTAGTCGAATTAAGTCGGGTGATGCTGAGGGAATTAGATTAGGAAATGAGACACTTAAGGTAGTAAAGGAGTTTTGCTATTTGGGGAGCAAAATAGCTGATGATGGTCGAAGTAGAGGGGATATAAAATGTAGACTGGCAATGGCAAGGGAATCGTTTCTGAAGAAGAGAAATTTGTTAGCATCGAATACAGATTTAAGTGTCAGGAAGTCGTTTCTGAATGTATTTATATGGAGTGTAGCCATGTATGGGAGTGAAACATGGACGATAAATAGTTTAGACAAGAAGAGAATACAAGCTTTCGAAATGTGGTGCTACAGAAGAATGCTGAAGATTAGATGGGTAGATCACATAACTTATGAGGAGGTATTGAATAGAATTGGGGAGAAGAGGAGTTTGTGGAACAACTTGACTAGATGAAGGGATCGGTTAGTAGGACATGTTCTGAGGCATCAAGGAATCTCCAATTTAGTACTGGAGGGCAGCGTGGAGGGTAAAAATCGTAGAGGGAGACCATGAGATGAATACACTAAGCAGATTCGGAAGGATGTAGGCTGCAGTAGGTACTGGGAGATGAAGAAGCTTGCACAGGATAGAGTAGCATGGAGAGCTGCATCAAACCAGTCTCAGGACTGAAGACCACAACAACAACAACAACCTATAGATTGATTCAGTCTATGACAGAAGAAAAGACATCTGCTTTTCATTTGCTTACAATAAAAGTAATGCTACCGAGGTTTTATATTCAGTCATGATATTCACTTTTGCTTTAGTGCTTGCCTGCAAACATTTTTTTTTTCCTGGACTTTAAGTCCTCTTGCTACAGTCCTCATATACATGATTTCTCTATCCGTTTGTTCATACCCGCAATATGAGAAAAAACTGCAGGTAGCTTGTCAACCCAACCCTTATTACTAACGTGACATAAATAACTCCATACCACAGGTTCCTTCAATTTCTTATATCATCTAAGAAATAGTTTATGTTGTTTAACTGTTACCTTTCGCAGATCACTCTTTCATCTGCATGTTTTAAAAGAAATGTGGTATGCTAATACACTAAACACTTAAAGCTATGAGACACCGTCTGCCTCGAGTTACTTACAAACATCAAATACAGAAAACTAACACATTTATCTTTTGAAAAACAAATTGCCGACGCCACCTTAATTAATTCCGTCTTCACACAGTTCGTGGGCAAATACATCTATTTATGGACCATTGTACAAAACCCTGCCTTATTTATATTCGAAGAATGTCAAGCTTTGCTGCCAAAAGCTGTTGATTATTTTTTATTGTTGAACAACCTGTTTTCTGACCACAGAACATCACAGGGTTAATTAAAGCATTTACGTCATAGTATGTGATTTTGATTCAGCAGTGCTTACAATGTTACATTTTTTTTATTACTGTGTAACTTTTTTTCACGTTTAATTTTTATGAACCCCCTGAATTTCTCATGATGCACAATACATTAACCATTGCTTTGCAAATTATTTGCTCACCTCGTAAAACACACGTTCACACTACTACCACTTCATTCTTTACTGAATTCCACTCATTCTTCTTGACTACATCATAGCAAGGTCCCTAACAATTTTGCCTTACAACACTCTCCACTTTTCCTGTTATCTAAAATCTCTCTTCGCTATTTTGTTTTAACTATTACTTATTCCATTATCATTACGCGTCTTACTTTCACTTAATCATTAACAATTATTTATCTATACCTTTATCGTTCCACTAAGTGGATAAAACCTTTCCTCGTCACTTTCCATTAAATTCCTGACTTCATTCAGTAATCACTTCTCTCCTTCCAGTCGTACACATCAGCAAAACTGAGGATTTCCTGTAATCTCTTTTGTATTTAAAAATTTTATTTCTTCTCAGCAACAACATTCTTTGTCGTTATTGTTAAAAATTACACAGCTTAAACAAAATTTATTCGTATATTGTGACACCATCACACTATTCTTGGCTTTTTATCAGTACTAGCAAATTTTCAACATAAATTGTTCATAAATTGTTTTCTTATTGCGGTCGTTTTCCAAGCCACTCACCTATCGTTGTCGTTTTGTCATCATCAGAAATCGCGTCAGTCTTGGGAATCCCGTCACGTTAGGTGATACCTACTCACTTCTCCCTCTATATGCACTGGTAACTGAAGACTTCCTCTAACAGATACATGGGATAGTAGGAGATTAGGAAGTGGTGTTGGAAAGTAAAGAGAGAAACAACACAGGAACAGCTTGGGGCCCCATGCACCTCATGGCACGTATTTACTAATTAGTAGCGAGTCCTCTGAGATAAGTTTTGTCACAGCTGATCGCCTCTTTACTTTACTTGTTCGATTTCCCCTCCTGGCTCCCATGATACTTAGCCTTTATCAGAATTCTTATTTCGCTGCAGAGCGCAGCTTCTATTTGTGTAGCAAGAACACTGCAAGCAGTTGTATTTTGAACCAATTTTAAGAACTTTTACTTTAACTTGAAGCCACAAACAACAAAAAAGGAACAATGGTAGTGAATGAACCCCTGGCATCGAAGTAATACCAGAGCTATAATCACCTAATTATAAGAATAGATTAAAGCTCAAATGTACTTACAAACATTACAACGTGGTAAGCAACATGGTAAAAAATGTAGAAGGCCCAACACTCATAGTTAAAACCATAACGTCCGCAGGATGGATAGCCAGTGAATGAAAAGTTGGGCGAGAGAAAATAGCTGCATATCTAAACGACAAGAAATAAACACTGATAACGTATGAAACCATATATAGCTAAGTAATGCAAGCGCTATAAGCACCTAATTATGAGCACAGATCAAAACACAAGTGTACATACAAACATTGAAAATGGTGAACAACATGGTGGAGAATACAAGATACTCAAAGCTCATTGTTGATACTGCAATATCTGATAGGACGAATAGTCAATGCATAAAAAATTGGGCAACAGGAAACATCGAATGCCACGTAACAAGGACGCGCCTATAACCAAAAAGCGAGTGTGAGACGCTTGACAAAAAGCAACATATTGTGGAGGCAAGAAGCAGAACGCTTACCAGCATGGCAGCGCAATACAACTCGGTGAATCGCAGCAACCACCGTTCGCACTTCACGCACGGATCGAGGCGATAAAGCAAAGTGTGTGGCGCACGAGTCGCCGGCGCATAGAGCGCCACCGTGACGTGGAACGACATAAACCAAATCCACGTCCCCTATACTCTCAGCGTACTATGGCATTGGCGGTTCGTTACGTCAGTTTTGACAAAGCAAGCACCTACCACGTATGGGATGTCTAGGGGATAGACCCAGACGCAAAAGCTAACTGCATTACACTTACAATGGTGGCACGACCAAATACACAGTAAAGAAAATATACCGCAAAACCATAAAATGCTTAGGGGTAGATGAGAGAGACAAATGTGTCAGGTTGAGGGACCACTAGACTCTCACTATATACTCAAGATTGTGTAAAATGTCCCCATGCCGTAGCTCGATCTGGTTGTTGGACATGAGTTGTGGATACAGTTTCATGTTACTCATAATCTCTGCTCCTTGTAATATATTAAGGATGTGACTCTTTTTCTGCCTGTGTTAAATTCTTGAATTCTCAGCCATACTCGTCACAGAGTGACCGTACTCTCGTAACTGGGTACTCCAGGCAGATCTTTAACTTTTCAAATTTGCTTGCTCTCCGAACTTCACATGTAGCCCACGGCCACTCTGCTACACGTGACGCGTAAGGCAATCATCACAGTAGGTACAATAAACCCTTTTGATCTGGTCATTACACAGGGCGGCTTCTCTGTTTGTCTCACTGGCTCGCCTCTCACAGACTTTGCCAGGGATGAAAGAGGCAGGTCTTATACTTTTAGTCCTGAGATGCTTACTACCCAACACAAATCCGGCTGTGTCTTAATAAAACTGGTTCAAAATACAGCTATCTGTGAAGATCTTGCTACGAAATACACTATCGTGGTTGTAGATACCCAGACCACAGAGTCATTTGTAGATCTCAGTGAGAGTGCCATTTACCGGTATCCCTTACTCTGTTCCAGAAATTCTTTACTCTGTGATTCTGACCCACCAACACACCTCTCATGTGTTGAAGCAGCTTCATTGTTAACTCTTCAACAATATCCCTTTCACTCCACGTGCAGTCTGAGTATGTTAACTTGCTAATTATTTTCTTTCGCACTATTCTCAGTACTCCTATCACACATTGGGGCCTTTTGAAATACTTCCAATACTTCACTCTTTCAATCCTTGAACCAGTACTTACTAAAAAATCCTGTGATAAATTCTTTAATTTATTTACTGTCCTCTGGATTATATACTCCCAAATTATCCATTCTCAGCTTTCTCTTTTATGACCATTCAATTGCAACTGGGCTTCTACCATAATTTACGATGGAACTCAAGTGTTCTTCTCCAGTGCCATCACCAACAGTGTTATTCAAACTAATATTACTGTTTACGTGCATCGCTGAAAGTGCTCCCAAGAAGTGTTTGATTTTAACATTCATTTCTAAATCATCCCCTCTGTTCTCAGTTTCAGAAGTGATCTGTTTAATTTACTCCATTTCTGAGTCATTCTTCAACTACATTCTCGGAAAAGCTGATCAATATCATTCTTTACTTCAGTTTTCTGTTTATCCTCAACAGGTTGGGCTTCAGTGCTTTTATCCAAGCATCGTTCCCCTTCTCTTCCAATAATTTATCTACAGGGATCGAACAAATGTATGGTAGCACTGAGAGATATGCGTGCTTGAATATAAACGCATTTCCTCTCCAAGCCTGCAGGTGGCTTTCTAGCCTCTGACCAGGTACGGCACCTGCGGAATGTCCTCAATGGGTTGATCGTGTCAGTCGTACTACGAACAGTGTTCCGTGTAGTTATGAGTGCATTATGTCGCAGTTAATTCAGACATAGGCAAATTGTTGTTGGTTCTATGGTGCATGCTTCCGTAATAGAGGTGGCCGAAGTGTTTGGCGTTTCAGGCCGCATCGTATGGAAGAGTTACACCGCCTACGGGCTAAGCAGAAAAACATCATCCGTTAAGGGAAAAGGTGGACGTAAGTGGAAATTGAGTGACAGTGACAAATGGTTATTGAAGAGGGCTGTGACGAAAAATAAGAGGACGACAGCTGCAGAAGTCACTTCTGATCTGAATGTCGCACTCGTGAGCCATGTTAGCACAGAACAAAACCAAGCGTACTCTGAAAGCTGGAAACTGCAGGGAGAGCTGCAATTCCAAAGCCACTCGTCATTTATGTAAATAAATGCCAAAAACGGAAAAAACGTGGTGTCAAAGCCATAAAACGTGGACTATAGAGCAATGGAAGAAGACGTTTGGTCTCATGAGTCTTCTCTCTTGTTGTTTCGAAGTTCTGGCCGTGTTTGTGTCTGCCAGTCCAAAGTCTTCTATTCAGACTGCCTGCAGCTAAAGGTAAGAAAATTGCGGGGTTCCCGGTAATGATTTAGGCTGCAATGTCGTGGCACTGTGCAAGGTAGCATTACTGCCAAGGATTACGTGATCATTTTGGCTGACGAGGCCCGTCAGATGATACAATGTTGTGTTCTAAGGTGACACTGCTCCTGTCCACACAGCTCGCATCTTCCAGGAATGGGTATGTGAAAACGAGTATGAATTGTAGCATCTCTCATGGCCAGCAAAGTCACCAGTATTATTGAGCCCAAGGTGTTTACTTTGAGAGAAAGGTTGTGTGGTCGCTAAGTACCTCCATCATCATTACCCGAAACTGCCGCAATTTTGCAGGAAAAATGTTGTACGATTCCCTTGAAAACATTACAAGAACTGTATTTATCCATTCCGACACGATTGGAAGCAGTTTTGAATGCCAACTATTTCCGTACGCCATATTAGGCTTAGTAATATATTGTGTTCTTAAAATTTCCATTTTATTGTAGACGCTGTATAATTTTTTTTTCAGACTCTCTAATCGAGCTTACAACTGCTAACATTTCTTTCGCATTCTTTAACAGCTACTCCATTATACTTTTGATGGCCATATTGCAGGCCCAAAATAAGCAAAACAAATAAAAACGACATGCAGCGGCCACTAAATATCGAAATTCGAACCCAAAGACTGTAAGGTTTCGATTTCACAGCATTAAAAACAATGCTGTCCTGTTACGACACTGCGCTGTATGTGACAAAACAGGAATCCCCATAATATTAGACCTACCAGAAATTACAGTGCTCACTGAACGAAGGCGGAGGAAGCCTCATAACCATTTAATTATGTAAATGTTGAAATAAATAAAACTAAGACAATTTAAGTGTTCCCAGAATTAATTAATTATTATGCTGCTCAGAATGAAATGAATACTAACATTTCCCGAAGAATTAGGCAAGGCCTTAGAATGCCATCGGTTTCAATAACATGATGAATTTCGACACGTAAATAAATGCAATGCATCAAGAAGCTGTCTGAGTCAAAGCTTTCATTCGATGTAAACGCTTTACCAATCAAAACACAGGTACTGTTTTCTGATGGGCTGTAGCCAACACTCGTAATAGAGGACATTACACGAGGCACGCATTATACGAGCACATCACAATAAACAGCACAAATCTCGACCTATAAATCATGCAATACGCACGAATAACTCTCTCAAATACAGAAAATATACATTCGTAGACGGAAAAAAAATCAAGACTCCGAAATTTTATATCGCTGCCAATAATAGTACTCATAAATGTTATAACAATGAAGGCAGTTTTAATTGATAAAGTATTTATAAAAGCGTAATATTGGTTATTAAAAGTTATTTAACAAATCAAATTAATTCTGTTTTAAATTTTTGAAAATAAAGGAAAACATTACTTACAATTTTTGGAGTTTCATTCATGTGAGAAAGCAGTGACAATGATAAACAAAAGCAGATTCACCACAAATTATAATTTTATTCTACAAATCTTTCTAACATTTTTCCGCGAGATGTTTGTTTCCTGTCATTTAGTATAGTCCGTGTGTAAGTCATTGTGTTGTCGTCCTACGCTGCCGGCCGTAATCCATTAGCGTCATTCTCAAAATAATAGGCGTCTAAATTGTCCTTCCGAAAAGACCTCTCGCTCTCGGGTACGGCATAAAAATGCGACTTTACGGTGTCCTCTTAATTAAAGTATCTGCAGGCGGCGATGTAGACCAGACGAGCTTCACCCTCCAAACACATGGCGTATTCCGATATCACAGATCATGTTAATTATTTATAGTCACAGTTCAAATATGCAGTTTCATGTCAGACTGTGGCTAGAATAACTTCCTATATTATAGTCCGCAATGTGTCTCAAAAATCGTTCACTTGTTAAACAGATTAATTCACAATTCCAACATTGTCGTATTCTGATTGTTTTTACACGAAATGTTAGTCTGTGGAAAGAAGTTAATTCTGTTACCTCGGTCTCAGTCTTCACTTTTCATGAAAGGCGATCAGCTGGGCATCGTTGTCTATTCACAGTCCCAGTAGGCAGCTTTCACGTTATCAGTTTGCGGCACGTAACCATT
Organism: Schistocerca americana; assembly: GCF_021461395.2. Taxonomy (NCBI): domain Eukaryota; kingdom Metazoa; phylum Arthropoda; class Insecta; order Orthoptera; family Acrididae; genus Schistocerca; species Schistocerca americana. The sequence goes on from NC_060123.1 coordinate 232,946,770, forward strand.
ACAAGCTGTATGTTCAGAAAATTCTTAGTTTACTCTGCTCGGCAAAAGCCGTCCACTCGACAAACATCTTACTGCACTGCCGACACAATACCTTATACAAGTTTACTTTATAAGACGACTGCCCATGATTTTACAGTACGTTCATAAGTTCATGTTATAGATCTGCAGTTGTTACATGGCAGCTTATGTCAAAAATGTTCTGAAAAATGTTTCATAACAATATATGCACATGGCCAATGTAGTCGATCGCCTAACGGTACTTAATAAATTGAGGTAGTATTCTGTACTTAATGTGACTATCCGCTTAATTTACTTCTTCTCCTCCTCTTGTTATGGTGAGAGGCCTGCCATTTTTTGTGGCCTTGGATGGCTTCTCTAGCTGGCTCGCAACGTGGGCGAGTCATAAATTTGCTCAGAGATGAACTCTATCCTTAAGAGCAGGTAGGGAAAGCAGAATTCGCCATTCCACCTCCGTGCACCGGGAGGCCAAGAGGGCTGGCTGGCTATTTGCTGTTAAACAGTATTCTTCAAGGCACTAGGAGGTATCATTTTAGAAAGAGTAAATGTTAAGCCAGGTATAGCCTTTAAAAACGGTGGAGCGTGAGACTCACTGTTTTTCTTGGCAGCCACACCATGCAAGTTTATTCGTTTAAAAATACTTGCGGTGGTCTCCCTGACTGCCTCACATTTATTTTATTTCTGCAGCACGCTTCCTTTCTTGTATGTGTCTACGTGTAAGTGATTTGATTCGTGACATTCAGTATTCAGCTTTCTGTCACAGAGTGGAAGAGATTTTCTGCCTTCTTACCCATGTCATGGCATCATTGTTAACCATAACGAAATTCTCAGGAGTAGGTGTTTGTTTAACTTATTTACAAGATTATTAATAGTTGTAACTTGCAACGTCTGCTGCATTTGGCTAAGATTCCTACACTGGCAGAAACAGCCAAGTTTGACAAATTCAAAACAGGTAGCACTTGATGCCGTGAGACGGAAGAGTGAAGTCTTGCTGCCAGATAATCAATGAGACGAGACTTACTGTTGTACAGAAGGATGTCTCCACTTTATTACTTAGTAGAGTGGGTGAACTGGGCTCATAATTGCAAGCTGTTACTGCCACTGTCTTCCATCTTCATGGTGTACATATGTGATAAGAACGAGCTGGCAATGTACCCAAGGCGAGGGTGACGCAATGCTAACTTTCATCAGTGGCCTATAGCAAAGTTTTCACGTTTGCAGCCAGCTAGTTACTTCCACCATGCACTTTGGCTCTCTTCTGGTGCCTGGACTTATTTGCCATGTAATTTCTTTAAACCACTAACCATTCTCGGAGTAATTGGCCGTATACACAATTTATTCTCATGCTTACGCTTTTATTGTGTTTACCCACCTTTGTTAGGGTTAGATTTTGCTATTACAATCCCTTGCTCACTTATTAAATATTCACATACTTGTTTCATCGGGTAATAAGCCCAACTGTTAGAGTGATTTCTATTGCAGATTTATGAGGCCCCCCCCTCTCATTAATATCTCCATGTGCAATGTGGTATCCGTAATTTCATCCTCGATATGCCACCCCTAATAATTATCATTCAATTAGATGTTTCAGTTATGCGACATTGTTTTTTCCTTAAAAGTTGCACCGTGTAAAGGGTAGCTTCCCTTCTGTATAGTTCATACAGCGTCCCCAGTGAAGTAATAAGAAAATGCTTAAAAAAACAGTATTTATAAAAAGAGACATTTAAAAATTGAATAATAAGTAGACACCAGCCGCTCAGGCGAACATACATTTTTCTCATCCGTATTATAATAATTAAGCAGATAATATATTGATTTAATATTACTGTTCTCTTTTAATTTGTAAGAGGTGATCCCGATTTCATGTCCGCCTACCTTGAATTAACCTGCATTCGAGCAATTTACTGTGCAAGAATCGCAGCCGCCGATTTAGCTAACGACGCCATTACGTGGCGATATTAACTTATAAAAATTAGCGGAAGCGAAAAACTCGCCCGCTATTAACATAATATACATTTTTATCCACAGCTGCCCGACGTTGCAGAAAATACGTAGCTTTAAGATTCTTATTTTCGTACCACAGCCGAGAGCCAGACCCAGGACTCCGACTACGATGCAATGGTTAACGGAGATAAGAAAAAATACTCTCGCACGTGTGTGGGCAGCAATTGTAATTAATAACTAAAGATTTTTTGCTTGAAAGTGAACTGACTAGCCGAGGAAATTCATATGAAAAGTTTATTTCCATTGTTCAACTTATATGCTCATGTTTTTAAGATTCAGTGAGACTAACGTTCATTAACGTAACAAATAATGTCCACTGAAGATTAATATTGTTAAAAAAGAGAACTTCACAAAAGCATTTAATTGGAAATCAAAATTTGATTAAGGCCCACCACGTAAGTCGGCAACAATCACCATTACCAGTCAATATCTGTAGTAAGTAATAAATTTAATTACGACGGCCGACGAACGTGAGATTCACCAGGCTTCGGACTTATAGCATCTTAAGGACATGCTAAAATACTCAACCAGCATCTCATACAGTAGACGACACACATCGAAACAGTTCGTGCTGTATACACAGTGAATACCGTTCAAGCACCAACCATGCAGACCGGCTCTCTGCACATCGTATTTTGATGTTTGGTGTTTGGAATGTCTGTCGACTATGTGCAGTACGGAAGTACATTCAGGTAACGGTTATAGTGGGGCGGCGCGGCACGATCAGAGCAGTGCAGCGTGGCGAGCCGAGCAGCGATGTCCAAACAAACCAGTGCTGCTCATTGGCATAGAGTAAATATCTCTGGAGTGAGCATTGTGTTCTGCGCATGTTGTCAACATTAAACCAGGACTGTCACGTGTTTTCAGGACTTCGCTGTGCGTGTGTGCTTTCTGCAGCGTTTGAAGTTTATAATATCAAGAGTTTTTGTAGTGTTTCACCGTTTGTTGATAGTGTAATAGCGATGGTGAATTACTGTTGTTGCTACAGATGCAAAGAAAAATATGTGAATGGAGGGATAGTAACTTTTCGTGGGTACATACCATGTAGCTCTAATTATAGTTATCATATTAGTAAGAGACACTGCATATGTTTAAAATTTCGAGACGCATTAAAATTAAGCCTTGATTCTGTAGACCTATTTTTCTACGATTTTATGACTATATAATAGATATTACGGCTCGTATAAAAGCTTACAAACAATCGCTTCCTCTCGTAAATTTGCTAGTGGAACAGGAAAGGTAACGGTTAGTTGTTTCAGCAAATACTATCCTCCATGCATTTATCAGTGACTTGTCGATTATGTATATAGATTACTCAGTCTACTCTTTATTTAATAAACTAGGAGGAAGTACGTAAAATGCGTTAAATAAATACTTCAAAGTGTCACCAGTAAGAAAAATTGTGCTTTAGGTCGCAAAAACGAGAAAATAAATACGCAGAAATAGCAGAAAAAAGGACGAATTAGCAGGGATATAATCGCTAATGTGTGGCAAATTCGGTGTTTTTCGGACACTTGCAAAAGTACTAGCGTACTGTCAAGTCGTTTTGCAAGACTATCACTGCAAAAATGTACGTCAGGCTCTGTAATACCATAAAGTGCCGTATCATACCGAAAACTACCAAAAATCGAGTGCATCTGAACTGTGACACCTATCGCAAAGAAGCAGGATGTAATATCATTTGCCCTTAAAAGTTACGTAGCTGGTTTATTCCCGCTATCAAATGGATACTGATAAAATGTCTGCGCAACATTTATTAATAATCCACGACACGTACGAAAGGAATCCGTCTGTACAAGGGTGTAGTGACATTCTAAATATACAGGGCGCTATACGGACAAACACACGACGTCCCGAGATCACGTGACCAGACCGCCAATGTATGTTGACAACACAAAATCTGTGCTGCGCATGTGAATGCTCACTCCAGAGATATTTACTCTATGCTCAGTGCCCGTGACTGTATTGGCGATACAAGCAGGGTGGCACAGGGCGGCGCTGAACGAATCAAATACGTTTGTTGCGAGCTTCGTGTCACTGTGGCTGCGGTCGGGCAGCGCCGGCAGAATGTGGCTCTCGCTGCGGGTAGCAGCGTCAGTACTTTGGCCGCCCTTTTGTTTCTTTTGTTGTACTGATGAGAAAATGGTAGCTGCGGAATCATTGATAGCAGCCATTATTACTTGGCATCCTCTACGCGAACATCGAATAAACTATCGCATCTGATACATTTTGGACAACTTATGTGAAGAGGTGTCAACAGAATTACTGACTGTAGGTACAGAGGGCATTTCATTAGTCTCTTATTTCTGTCATTGTCTTAAAGAGAGATCTGAAACAGCATAACTGAGAAACACAAGAAAATCGTGTTTCATTATGAGAGAAAAGATCCAAAACTGCGTCATTCGGACAGATTCATAAGAAGTTCTGTTAAACTTTCGTCTGATAAATACCTTGCATAGATCACTTGATGTCTACTGTATGCTGCTCATAGACATTCAGGGATCCTTTTAGGTCACTGACAGTGCTGTGGAAAACAATTACATTTCACAATATCGACAGCAAATCCATGTAAAGTTTCTATAAGCTTCCAAAACATCCGCCACTTAGCGCTCATTATTCCAAAAGTACATTTTGTTATTCATAATGATCAGGAAAAGTGTTTGTAGAAACATTCATTCCATGGATCTAAAACACATTTACTGTAATATTTGATAAAATGTATCAACGATGGGTGTGCCTAATCTCCAACGAATTTCTTTCTTTCTCTCGCTTACGCCATAGTCCTGCAGCGATCGCAGGGTCGGCGTGGATACAACGGATTCGGCAATGCTATTCTTAGGGATGGCCAGATGCCCTTCCTGCCGCCACCCCGTACCCCCCAGGACGGAATGAGTGTACCACAACTGTCTGTGTCAAGTGTAACTGCGGCGGGACGTGGGGACCAGCGCGGTATTTACCTAGTGGGATGTGGAAAACCGCCTAAAAACCACATCCAGGCTGGCCAGCACACCGGCCCTCGTCGTTAATCCGCTGGGCGGATTCGATACGCGGCCGGCGCGCCTACACGAGTCCAGGAGGCAGCGCGTTAGCGCTCTCGGCTACCCTGACGGGTTGCCTGAGCTCCAACGAATATGAAAGGCAATCCAAGTTACGTGTTTAGTAGTGTAGAGCCTGGCGCATATCACTTCCAGACACTCTGGTTACAATTGTGTACATTAACTTTAACTGTATCTTAGCTGGAACCGAAAAATTTATCACCTATGGAAAGCTGAGTTACACATTTGGGAATGTTCAGCGTATTCATCGTTTGCAAGTCCTGCCAATTGAGATTCGCTCTGAAAATATCAGAAAGTCGATGTAGCTGTGCGCAGCAGCTCACGAACACCAGAATACACAGATATGGTTGGTTCGCCGTATTCCTAGTGTGTAATTGAATATTATTATTGTTATTTTAGATGGTACTTATTCAATGATCATTTTACTAGTTATTACAATTAGAGAAGTTTTCGTAATCCGTTATTTTAGACCATAAAATGAAGCCAAGTGTACAATATATGTTTTGAAAATGGATTCATGTTTTCTGTAAACGTTGCATATAAAATCATTAAAAATCATGTAATAGCATTACCACACGAAGAAAAATTTTCATTCATCCATTCACCCAGAAAAAAATTCAGGTCTGGAAGGGATATTAAGATCTCCTTCTTGAGACAAGCGAAATACACACACATCAAAAAATGTTTCGCATCACCTCCTTTCCGAGAGTTCCGGAACCGATACAGGAAATTGGAACAGACATCAACATAAATATCATTTCCACCCTTCTCATTGTTCATGAAACATTGCATGCTGGACCACCACACAGCGAGACCTTCAGAGGTGGTAGTCCAGTTTGCTGTACACACCGGCACCTCTAATACCCAGCAGCACATCCTATTGCATTGATGCATGCCTTTATTCGTCGTGGCATACTATCCACAATTTAATAAGGAACTGTTGACCCAGATTCTCCCACTCCTCAGTGGCGATTCGGCGTAGATCCCTCAGAAGATAGGTGGGTCATGTCGTCCATCAACAGCCCTTTTCAATCTATCCCAGGCACGTCCGATAGGGTTCAAGTCTGGAGAACATGCTGGCCACTCCAGTTGAACGATGTCTGTATCCTGAAGGACGTCATTCAATAGATGTACAGGATGTGGGAGCCAACTGTCGTCCATGAAGACGAATGCCACGCCAATATGCTGCCGATTTGGTAGCACTATTGGCCGGAGGATAGCATTCACGTATCGTACAGCAGACCACCAGCAGCGTACGTTGGCCCCACATAATGCCACCCCAAAACAGCAGGGAGCCTCCTACTTGCTGCACTCGCTGGACAGTGTGTCTAAGGCGTTCAACCTGACCGGGTTCCCTCCAAACACGTCTCCGACGATTGTCTGGTTGAAGGCATATGCACCACACATCGGTGAAGAGAACGTAGTGCCAATCCTGAGCGGTCCATTCGGCATGTTGCTGCGTCCATCTGTACCGCGCTGCATGGTGTCATGGGTACAAAGATGGACCTCGCTACAGACGTCGGGAGTGAAGTTGCGCATCATGTAGCCTAGTGCGCACAGTTTGATTCGTAACACGACGTTCTGTGGCTGCACGAAAACCCTTATTCATCATGGTGGCGTTGCTGTCAGGGTTCCTCCGAGCCATAATCCGTAGGTAGCGGTCATCCACTGCAGTAGCAGCCCTTGGGCGGCCTGAGCGAGGCATGTCATCGACAGTTCCTGTCTCTCTGTATCTCCTCCATGTCCGAACAACATCGCTTTGGTTCACTCCGAGACGCCTGGAGACTTCCTTGTTAAGTGCCCTTCCTGGCACAAGGTAACAATGCGGACGTGATCGAACAACGGTATTGACCGTCTAGGCGTGGTTGAACTACAGACAACACGAGCTGAGTACCTCCTTACTGGTGGAATGACTGTAACTGATCGGCTGATCCGTCTAATAGACACTGCTCAGGAATGGTAGTTTACACCTTTGGTTGGGTTTAGTGACATCTCTGAACAGTAAAATGGACTGTTCTGTGGTGCAAAGTCCATAGTCAGCGTCTATCTTCACGAGTTCTGGGAATCGGGTGTGTGTGTTATTGATAACAGCTGCTAGACACTGTAGAAAGTGCACTGTGTCAGTTGGTATCCTGTTTGCTGTTGAAAGGGAAATTTCAACAAAAGTAACTGCAATAACTGATATCCAATTTTCTCAAATATATATTTTCAAATTGATGTGCCTAATTAGGCTCGCGACCGCTCATTTTTTTATTCGCTTATAATTTTACCACACCTGTTAACTCACGAGGTGAAGAACAATTAGGCTTTAATGTTAGCTTCATTCCATTTGACACACACACGGTCAGACCTTGAAATCCTCGCAGAGGGTAACATTAGCGTGTTTCACGGCACGTTAGTGTTATAATATAAAATGACAATCAGTCTTTTACTTCTTTTCCATACACGTTGTCCTTCTGTTGCGTAGCAATACACAGATTATACTAAAATGAAACTTCCTGACAGATTAAAACTGTGTGCCGGACTTGAACTCGGGACCTTTGCCTTTCGCTGGCAAGCGCAGAAGGGTTTCTGTGAAGTTTGGAAGGCAGGAGACGAGGTACTGGCAGAACTGAAGCTGTGATGGCGTGTCGTGAGTCGTATCTCAGTTGGTAGAGCATCTGCCCCGCGAAAGGCAAAGGTCCGCCACACAGTTTTAATTTGTCAGGAAGTTTCATACCAGCTCACACTCCGCTGCAGAGTGAAAATATCATTCTCAAACATCCCCTAGGCTATGGCGAAGCCATGTCTCCGCAATATCCTTTCTTCCACGAGTGCTAAGGTTCCGAGTTCGATTCTCGGTCAGGCACACAGTTTTAATCTGTCAGGAAGTTTCATATCAGCGCACACTCCGCTGCAGAGTGAAAGTCTCATTCAGGAAACATCCCATAGGCTGTGGCTAAGCCATGTCTCCGCAATATCCTTTCTTCCAGGAGCGCTAGTTCTGCAAGGTTCGCAGAAGAGCTTCTGTGAAGTTTGGAAGGTAGGAGACGAGGTACTGGCAGAACTGAAGCTGTGAAGGCGGGTCGTGAGTCGTACTTGGGTGTCTCAGTTGGTAGAGCACTTGCCCGCGAAAGGCAAAGTTCCCGAGTTCGTGTATCGGTCCGGCACACAGTTTTAATCTGCAGGAAGTTTCATATCAGCGCACACTCCGCTGCAGAGTGAAAATCTCATTTTGGCCACATATTATACTACTTTTTACATTTATATGAAATTTTATGTGTGTAGAGACCTGTTAACTTCGTAACAGAAGTGGTTCAAATAGCTCTGAGCACTATGCGACTTAACTTCTGAGGTCATCAGTCGCCTAGAACATAGAACTAATTAAACGTAACTAACCTAAGGACATCACACACATCCATGCCCGAGGCAGGATTCGAACCTGCGACCGTAGCGGTCGCTCGGCTCCAGATTGTAGCGCCCAGAACCGCACGACCACTCCGGGCGGCCGCAACAGAAGAAAACGACAAATAGCAATTCTTCATATTGCCAGTAGCAAAATGTGAGCAAAAGAAACCGAAAACCTGCAATACTGGAACTCTCTCACCAAGTACAACTGGAATACAAGGAAGGAAAAGGAAAAAGAATTGTATTGCATTAGTATCTTCACAGTCTAAACCATCTGAAATGGATCCTGTTCATTACATTATTTCGCATGACTAGGCTTGGGATACATTACTGAAAGGTAATAAAGTCCAATAGCAAGTTTTTAGTGATATTGAGAATCTAAAATTTGTTGAGTGTGGTGTCAGAGGTGCTATTGTTCACTGCTGACATACAAGTGCAATTTCAAACAACAGTTATTTGGCTGAGTATGATATACCTCGATGTTAACTGTCCGTAATGCTGGTACGTGTAACAATACCTACGACTCTCTGATTTTGTATGAATGTCTGTCCATGGTTTGGATGTAATGAGCATGTCTTATGATGCAGAGATAGCTAACATTTTAGAAGTGGATCTTCAGTATGCAAAAATTTACATAACCTTCCCTCTGATCCCCCAATAAGTCCATAGACGATTGAACCACCTAGCATCAACATACCTGGAGTTCTGAAGCAGCTACTTTTCACGCCATATAATAAGGAAAACAGCATGATTGACTTAGAAATTTAAAACAGTTTCTGAAGACTAATCTTATTGGTAGCAGACTCATCAGACACTGTTATTGTGTCAAGCTGCCTGGATGGAACCGTATATGGACTTTACTGCTGCTGACAGCTGGAATGCAATGAACTATGTCAAAAAGAAATTCTTCAGACTCACGAATACCAGTGTTTTTTTGCTAAAACTATGCAGTATTTGAGATAAATGAGTGATGTGAAGCTAGTTACCTTTGCTGTGGGAATATATATTTCAGATATTTCGGAAATGCAGCTTGTAGATTTTCATCATCACAATATGTTGAAAAAATTTGAGTCAAGAACTGTAAAAATGATTTACAACGACACTTACGGCCTAATGTGTCCTGCATACCCTTGAGATATAGATGATGACATTTTAAGTGATATGCATACGAGTAGGTGGTTTGACACTTCGGTTTAACCTGATAGTAACATTTATAGTATCTCAACTGTCTACAAAAACACAGATAAGTTGTCCAGAGACATTATTACTGAATTTGTGAGACTAAGAGCAAAAATATACCCTCTTGAAACTGAGGCACAATGCATTACATATAGAGTGAAAGGAGGAAAACGATCACCAGCTAAAGGAATAAACATTGATGATTATCAGGATTGTGTGTGAAATGAGACTAAAAAATCGATCATGCATTATGTAGTTCATTCTAAGCAGCATACAGTTTCGATCTTGAAGCAAAGCAAACTGGCATCTTCAGCAAAACAAAGCACTTAATACTTCCACATAAGGTGAATATACAAGCTTGGGGTCACTACTACATGTAGAATGCTGATGATGATAATGAGGTCAGTGACGATGATTGAATTGATTGTATGTGTATAATATAAACTGCAGATCGTAACTGTAAATTTTAAATGTAAATTTTAATTGTAATTGTAAACTGTATACCACCTTTGTGACCGTGAATTCACACACTTCTTTCTGACTCATTACGTTAAAGTTGCAATAACCAGAAAATATGTTGTAATTATTTTCAGTTCAAGTATGATTTATGCCTTCTGATAGAAATTTATATAATCGATTTTGTTTACATGGTCTATCATAATGAAATATCCATCTTACTTACTCAGATTGTGAATGTGTGGACAGAAAAATTGTACAATTTAAACTCTGAGTAACCCCTGTTGTAATTGCAGTGAATGTAATAGATTGTACTGAACGGTGTGAAAATTTGCGCAGTCAGTCAAGTATGCATCCAGCTTTCTCTGGAATGTAATCTTTTTAATTAACAGAGTAGATTTGTATTGTTTGTAAGACTATGAAAAATGGGAAACACTAAATGTGTGAAAAACATGAAACAATGATCGTAGGAACAGAGAACAGTTAAAACTATGTATATGCCTTGTCATAACTCGAGTATGTATCTAAGTTCTCTTTGTAATGAGATGTTTTTCTAATAAAATTTGTATGTATAGTACTTTTGTTTGACTTTTCCAAATTCTCGCTGTTGTAAAATGTTACAAAAAGATAGAATTAACTGATGAGCCAAAATTATAGATGCTGGCGCAATTTTTTCATGTTTGAAAAATTGTTCAAGAGAAATCTTTTGAACATGGTTCACAATTTAAGTGTATGTGTGTGTGTGTGTGTGTGTGTGTGTGAGACAGAAAGAGAGAGAGAGAGAGAGAGAGAGAGCGCGCGAGGGGGTAGGTCTGCACTTGCGAAATATTTTCATAAATAAAGAAAAATTTTTGAATATGACTTCCAGAGAAACATAATTCTCTGGAAATACTTCAATACTAGTTATACTCGTTTTGAACATGCCAGTAATACAGGTGAAGAAGTTTTCATAACTTTTTGACTGGGAAATAATGTAGTACAATTGTATACCTCCGAACATGGCACAAAAACTTTAGGTACTTTTGAACGTGGCAGGCTACATATACTAATGGTAAGAAAACTACTGCCCTGTCATTGAATGTTTCATTTTAATGGATTCTAAAAAATTTTCCTGCAACCGCAATCTTGCATTTTCCAGCACTACGATTAGCTGTTTCATTTCGAATGAAGACAAATAATCTGTCCTAACAGCGTCATCTCGTGCTGTGATTAGCTGTTTCGTTTTTAATGGGTACTAAGGAAGGTTTCTCCCTGTGGCATCTTCCAGTTTTTTATTTTCCCATTCCTTCACCATCTTGCATTTTTCCTGCCACACCATGGTGTATTTCTCAAATTTCCCGTCAGCTTGATGTCATACTTTCAAGGTCATTTCCCATGGCATGTATGCAACCCATACTAACACTGGCACTGTTGAAGTTCAAGTGGCCGCCATCTTGGATTATAACGTCAGATGTATTGCACAACTCAGTACCACATTTAAGTTCTAAGTCAGTAGATATATACGGTGTTTCAAAAAGAATATACATATTTCGAATTTATTAAACTTTAAGACATACTAACACGAAACTTTATACACATATTTACGAACCTCTCAAGTTAAGATTGCAGATGTTCGATATGTCCTCCATCAGCGACACGAACAATATCAAATCGATACTCAAATTCCTCTCCTACTCGGGAAAGCATGTCCTTTGTCACTGATGTTATGGGAGTACAGATCCGGTTCTTCAACGCTTCCAGGTTCTGTGGGAGTGGTGGTAGATAAACGTTGTCTTTAACGAAACCCCACGGGAAGAAGTCACAAGCTGTCGAATCCGGCGACCGTGGAGCCCAGCTGAGACATGCTATGTCGCCAGCTCCTTGACGACCAATCCAACGGTTCGGTAGAGTTTCATTCAAATATTCACGCACTTCATAACCAACTGAAGCCATGAAACACGCCAAATTGTTGTTGTACTCAGTAGTAACTCCAGATTGGTACAACGAGTTGATTTTGAAGGACTACGTTGGAAAGCAATTTGAATTCGTGCAAAATTTTCTTCAGGAACACGACGGCGGCAAGGACTCTTTCCGTTACATGCACATCCCGTATCTAGAAATTGTCTATACTACCTGCGAATGTTCCACCCATTCGGAGAATCCATTTGGTATCTCAGCCTGAAACATCTTTGCACTATAATCATGGAATTGCATTCCGCAAACTTGATAACACAAAATGATTTTAGCTGCGGAGTAGCTATTTTAAACACACGACGGTTACTAAGCAAAACAGAAGACAACTGACATCAAGCGACTATTAATACACTCCTGGAAATGGAAAAAAGAACACATTGACACCGGTGTGTCAGACCCACCATACTTGCTCCGGACACTGCGAGAGGGTTGTACAAGCAATGATCACACGCACGGCACAGCGGACACACCAGGAACCGCGGTGTTGGCCGTCGAATGGCGCTAGCTGCGCAGCATTTGTGCACCGCCGCCGTCAGTGTCAGCCAGTTTGCCGTGGCATACGGAGCTCCATCGCAGTCTTTAACACTGGTAGCATGCCGCGACAGCGTGGTCGTGAACCGTATGTGCAGTTGACGGACTTTGAGCGAGGGCGTATAGTGGGCATGCGGGAGGCCGGGTGGACGTACCGCCGAATTGCTCAACACGTGGGGCGTGAGGTCTCCACAGTACATCGATGTTGTCGCCAGTGGTCGGCGGAAGGTGCACGTGCCCGTCGACCTGGGACCGGACCGCAGCGACGCACGGATGCTCGCCAAGACCGTAGGATCCTACGCAGTGCCGTAGGGGACCGCACCGCCACTTCCCAGCAAATTAGGGACACTGTTGCTCCTGGGGTATCGGCGAAGACCATTCGCAACCGTCTCCATGAAGCTGGGCTACGGTCCTGCACACCGTTAGGCCGTCTTCCGCTCACGCCCCAACATCGTGCAGCCCGCCTCCAGTGGTGTCGCGACAGGCGTGAATGGAGGGGCGAATGGAGACGTGTCGTCTTCAGCGATGAGAGTCGCTTCTGCCTTGATGCCAATGATGGTCGCATGCGTGTTTGGCGCCGTGCAGGTGAGCGCCACAATCAGGACTGCATACGACCGAGGCACACAGGGCCAACACCTGGCATCATGGTGTGGGGAGCGATCTCCTACACTGGCCGTACACCACTGGTGATCGTCGAGGGGACACTGAATAGTGCACGGTACATCCAAACCGTCATCGAACCCATCGTTCTACCATTCCTAGACCGGCAAGGGAACTTGCTGTTCCAACAGGACAATGCACGTCCGCATGTATCCCGTGCCACCCACCGTGCTCTAGAAGGTGTAAGTCAACTACCCTGGCCAGCAAGATCTCCGGATCTGTCCCCCATTGAGCATGTTTGGGACTGGATGAAGCGTCGTCTCACGCGGTCTGCACGTCCAGCACGAACGCTGGTCCAACTGAGGCGCCAGGTGGAAATGGCATGGCAAGCCGTTCCACAGGACTACATCCAGCATCTCTACGATCGTCTCCATGGGAGAATAGCAGCCTGCATTGCTGCGAAAGGTGGATATACACTGTACTAGTGCCGACATTGTGCATGCTCTGTTGCCTGTGTCTATGTGCCTGTGGTTCTGCCAGTGTGATCATGTGATGTATCTGACCCCAGGAATGTGTCAACAAAGTTTCCCCTTCCTGGGACAATGAATTCACGGTGTTCTTATTTCAATTTCCAGGAGTGTATAAACTAGACTATGTATTCGTTTCTGCAAAAGCCGAGGCGAGGCACAGCGATCGACAGTTAGAACAAAATAATACTTTGTAATACGTATATTCTTTTTGAAGCACCCTGTACTGCTTTTGCACGTCTGGACCGTTCACACTTACACGCTTAATTTGTAATAATATTCTTGGCGATTACTTCAGGAGAGGGTACACCTGATGTTGAGCGTTCGTTAACTGTCCTTCGTCGTACGAGAAGCTGTATCAGATCGCTGTAGACTATTCTGTTTATAATAGAATACAGACTTCGCATAAAACAAAAAATATATATGTGTGTCAGTTGCTTGGAAATCTCTTACTTTACCGGACAGCCCTTTCGATCCATTTTTACTACGAAAACTGAAGGCCTTCGTACTTTATGGAATATTCCAATGTAGAGAGACAATTAACGACAATGGCACATATCTCTGGTATTTATCGTGTGCTGCAGACGCCTGTGGTATAAGAGAATATCGTTTCGGTTCACAATTACCGCTTCGATAACACTTCTTCGTCTCGAAATAGTGGTACGTAGTGCATAGTTGATCAAATGGGTTTTTCTTTATATGTAGAAACACCATGCCGAATAAAGAACACTTCCATTTTAAATTTGGTGCAGCCGAACAGCCTCCAATGAAGAGAACTCTGCAAATATATCTGAACTCTTGAAGGAAAGAGTACATTGCGCTTGTCACCGTGCACGCGAAAACTACGATTTAATGTGGGGCGATAGGTCTTTTCGCGGCAATCAAGATACGTGCCTTTCATCATAGTTCCTGTGTATCGGCGTTGTTGATTCACTGTTTAGCAGTACACTACTTAATGTGAATTGACCCTTTACAACCAAAACATCCTTCTATGGTTATGACATGTAGATTTATTTCTGTGAAGCATAAGCCTGTGACAAGAAAAATATCTAAATCAATTCACTCTGAAAAAATGACCATCGACGTTAAATTTTCCAATCAACAGTATGTATTTAGAATAATTATTAACTCTATACTACTGAACCGGTTGCAGAATATACTCTTTTGCTGAAAGTTGATTTGGCCCATAAAGTTTTCTGTTCAGGCCAAAAGGAATGTTGAAAGTAGCAATAATAACAACAGTACTATAAACAGCAATATCAGTAAAAATAATACCAAAGTATAATGTTGGTTGTTGTTGTACTCTTCAGTAAAACGAATGGTGTGATGAAACACATCAAGCTTGAATTTTCTGTGTACATCTCCTCATCTCTCCACAACTACCGCAACTTACATTCATTTTAAGCTGCTTACTGCAGGCAATCCTTCGTCTGACTCCACAATCCTTACTCCTAAACTTCCCATTTCCATTGAATTAAAATCCTCTGAAGCCTCAGGTTGTTTTCTAACACGCTCCACCTTATTTTAGTCAAGTTGTGTCACAAATCTCTTTTTCTCAGGTTAGAATCTGTACCTCCTAATTAGTTGAATTATACATGTGTCCAATAATCATCAATCTTCTGTAATCCGAGTTTTCAATAGGTTCTCATCTCTTATTTTGTGTACTATTAATGCTATAATTTCTATTTTCACACCAATCAATTTGTTTGGAAAATTATTTCTTAACAATTAAAACTGTATTCGATGTTAACACATTTATCTTTTTGAATTTTCAGTTCTATGCGTCTGCGTTTCCTCTTAGTATCGTATTTACTGGTGCCATTGTCAGTGAGTTTTCTGCCCAAATAGCTGAAGCCGTCCGCTTATTTTAGTGTCTGATTTCTCAATGTGAACGCCTAGGCCTCGCCCATTTCGACTATACTTCATTATAATTCTTTAACTTTTATTTACATCCTTCTTAGAACTCTTATAAAGTCACCATCCATACAAGTGATGTTTCAGATTCTTAGTCGCCTCAGAGAGAAATACAAAGACATCGGCAATCCTTAAATTTTAGCTATGAATTCACCTCTGGCAAAAAAGTTTTGACATTGTAGAGGTGTTATCTTATATATTTGACACGTATTTATGAGTTGAACCGAGACTGTATTTGTAGTAAAGAGACAGAAACAAAATCCAGTACGATGAATTAATTCCTATACTGCTGTCGTAACACATCGCCTGAGAAATGCAATAGCGACTGGTGATTCACAATCGAGAGTGAATTCATTACTGGAATGTTCGTACTGGTAATGTAGATGACTCTGACAGATTAACAGCTTGTTTCCCTTCCAGCCTTTGCAGTTGAATGGCACTTCGTTACGGGCTGACAACTACGTCCGGGAGTAATTGTCAGAAGCGTCAGCCGATGCTCTGCTGATTCTGATTCAATAGACGGGCCTCAGTACTATAGAGGGTAATTTTAATGTACTCGAATCCTGTTCCCAGCTCATGAGGATTCATTTGCTCACAATAAACTGATTCTTTTTTAGTTACTTAATAGCCTGGTCAGGAACAAATGAGTTAGTAATGACAGTGTACATTAAATCAGTCTAAACTAAAACGATGAGCAAGGAGAGTATGTGCTTTTTAACAGCAACTAGTAATTTGGCGTACCTAATGACCGCACATTGGATAAGGTAACGGATTTCATAGCACTCTAGCTCGCATTTTGTAGGGTACGAATCATATCGATGATTTTTTTCGCCCCACCCATCTCCGATCTCAGTGTGTGTTACATCGTTACTGTCCTCGTCATCGGGAGAAGAAAGTTGAATATCAGTTTTCATACGTTCATAATCATATCGATGCAGATACGAAAACAATAGAATTTAAGTTGAAAAAATAATAGGCTCAGTCTACAAATCAAAAGGTAAATAGTGATGAAGTTGAATGAAACCCAAGTTACCCTTTTTATATTAAGAACAAGAAATATTGTATAACGGGAAAGAATATCAGTAAATCACAATAAGTGAAGAACAGTAAAATACAGAAACAAGGGTCAGGAAAATTTAAAAGAACAATGAGTTGCTTTAAGAAATTAAAATAAATTCTTTCCCAAATACACAGAAGTGCCAAAGAAACTGGTATATGCATGAGTATTCAAATACATAGATATATAAACAGGCAGAATACGGCTCTGCCGTAGGCAGTGCCTATGTAACATAACACGTTTCTAGCGCAGTTGTTAGGTAGGGTATCAAAATTTAAGTCAGTTTTAACGTGATTTTATAATCGGCGCACTAGCGATGGGACACAGCACTCCGAAGTAGCGATGATGTGGGAATTTTCCCGTACGACGAGTTCACGAGTGTACCGTGAGTATCAGGAATCCGATAAAACATCAAATATGCGACATCGTTGCGGCCGGGAAAAGATTCTGCAAGCATGGGACCAACGACAACTCAAGAGCATCGTTCAACGTTACAGAAGTGCATCCCTTCCGAAAATTTTTGTAGATTTCAGTGCTGAGCCATCAACAAATGTCAGTGTGCGAACAATTCGACGAAACACCGTCAATATGGGCTGTCAGAATAAAAAGCTAATTTAAGTGCTTTCTTTTAATAAGTAAGGACATTGCTTCACTGTATGTGTACATTTAGGTAGAAGTCTGTTGACATTTAATTGGATTTATCTGTGTTTTACTGTGAAACTTACAAGCTCTGGGAAAAAGTCAAAGGAATTGTTATTTGCATCGACTAGCAACGATAGTAGCAGTGCTTGTGCGTTGTAAAATCTTTGGGTAGGGAGTTGTTGCGCAGAGCGCGCGAACACAGGGAGAGACGGGTCCCAGCGCTTGTAATGTGCGGAAATGTGGTGTTAACGCTCTCGCAGGAGAGAGTACCATTTTCGGCGGCATCATGTACGCGCGCCGGACAGATGTCTAGAGCAGGAGTACGGAGAGTGGACGGGCGGAAGAGGCTGTATTAATTACGATAGCCCGTTCCTATAATTAGCTGTGGCTCCACAATATTCTACCGTCTTCAACAACAGCAGTAGTTACAGCAGCACAATATCGTCGTTGGCTCCGAGGTTCGTCTTATTCACAGCACTGAAGTAAGACTGTTCATCGGTAGAAAGTATTAACGGCTAACACAGCAGCACAACTGAATGTTATTTGATTGATAAGATTTATTTAAATAATAATCAGTTAAACTCAGGGCGACTGCGTCCTCATTGCGTCCAGACATTGTTACCAACCAGTGTGCTTGTTCCTTTTTTTCCTAATATGCTAACTGAGTGTCATAAGATTGAATAGTTATAGCTAGTTTATTAATGAATAATTTTTCTTTTTAGAATTTTATCCTCAGTCTACTTTCAATTAACTGTTGTACAACAGTGGCTTCAGTATATGACTAAAGTAAAGCAATTTCAATTTTCAAGTTTGAGAATCAATCACTAGAAAAAAAACAGATCTAAAGAAATGCACAAATTAAGAGTGCGAAAGTTTTATTTATTTTGCATATAACTTGGAGCACATGGCTGTTTGGTTTGGTACGTATCCTAGTATTTAATTCTGTTCAGGTCAGTAAAAAAGGCTCAGTTGTTCAGAAATAATATGAAATCCAATTTGCAAAATAAATAAAAGCAAAGTAAAATGTGCTTACTTTTTTTCTAAAGTTCTTTGATGACGTCACTGAAAGTCATTGTTCATGTAACGAAGTTCAGTACTAACATACAGTTTCATTGCGTATTTTCAGATCATTACTCGGTTGCCCTTTTCAAAATTTAATGCAAAACATAACGTAAGAGTGACTTCTCAGTTTTCTTTATCATTACATGCTCACTTAAAATTAGTGGAAAAACAAACGTGGTAACCTTTAGTTGCCACGTCAGTGTTTGACAATACATGTTTTTCTTTCCCATCATCTTGTACAGGATTTTGGATATAAATTGCCCTAGTGGGCTCGTGGCCGTTAATTACTTCCTTTTCGTTCATTTGTGTAACTTTTGGATTCATAATCAGTGATACCCCTTTCTGCCCAGTTTGTCCGTGAGTGAATGCACAAAAACTTTCAATTTCCAAATTATAGCCTTGTTCGGGTTAATTACTTTTATTTTTAGTACACTTTCCATGAGAAGGATCGAATGTACACTTTCCTCCTACTTATCGGCATCACTTCTTCGCGAGAGATAGCCTTATACAATTAGAAAAAATCCATTAGGCATACACGCAATCCATGGTCATATTTTATATCGCAAGCAGGATAGGCCGATTAGTAAGAGGGACAGGACATTATCAGTTTGATATTGTTTTGGGCACGAATTTGCATTGTGCAGTTTTGTAGCGAATAATAACTTGTTGCTACAAACAAAGTCGCTCACATACAATAACAGTAAGTGGCAGAAATAAGCCGCACATTTAAATTTCACAGTTATCAGCAAAATGGGCAACATGAATGAATTAGGCGAAACAAGTAACTTGATTGTACCAAATGTAGAACAATCGGTCGAACAATGCACGAACCATGAGGTGGGACCCATTGTTCAGAATTCGGTGGCTAGAATCACAGACGCTGCTGCTGAAAATCGAACAATGGCAGAAATGTAATTCCAGGCACTTGCAAATGCTACGGAATACGGAATAAAAAGTAAAACAGAACCTATTCATGTTGGATTTGTGGAATCTATTAAGACAGAACCGGTGTTGCAACTTGTGATTTCCGAAAATATAAAATACTTATTCAGTTTGTTAATCAGTAAAATGGATTCCCAATCAGAAAAAATAGATGATCAAAATAAAGCAATTAAAACAGGTAAGGGAAATACTGAAATTCTTAACACAAAGCTAAATAAAACTGGAGCAGAAGTACTAAGATTGGGTACCGAAATCGGTATTCCGAAGCATGATATTGAAGAAGCCCAAACAAACATGGGCGTACCTAGCGAGGGGCAAAGAGGGGGGGGGGGCAGCTGCCCACCCCCCTCCTAGAAGATATTCATAGTTTTTCACTTGTTTACTGTTTTATTTAATAAGAAATGCTGCATGTTTTCTCGGGTTGTACTAGTGCATTATTGTATTTAAAATGTTTATTAAAAGCAGTTTTCACTGGTTTACTGTTTTATTTAATAAGAAGTGCTGTATTTTGTCTCGACTCCTTGTTTCCTGAGACTATTATGACCTGCACGCCCCTAGTTCAGATCCTGGGTAAGCCCTTGCAAACAAAGATAGGTGACATAAATAGTCGTTTCGAAACTGAAGTAGGGAGGATCGAACAGAAACTGGTTGAGACTGTTGGTCCCACAACAGAGAGAAAGGCAGCTAAAAAAGTGAAAGTAGTGGGGGGGCGGCAGGTGGAAAATAAAGAATTATATTATTATTTCTTTTGTAGTGCCTTTCTCTACACAGGCTTTCTAACTACAATGTTGACAACCAGAAAGTGATTAGCAAAAAGTTGATGCCTGTAATTAGAGTTCACTGTGCCCACTCTGATGGACAATTTAAAATATAGATTATTGAAGTTCATTACTCTGATGATTTAGGATGGTGTCTGGGAATCATAGAAAATGCAGTTTACTATAACAGTTTTCACTATATTCTGAAAACGATAAAACGTAAAATTGCAGACCAATGATTAACCATATCAGCTATTGTACTATCAGAGCTGTTCAGAGTCTATTGCTCGGATCCTATTATCCCTAGATAACGAAACTGTTCAATAACCGTTATCGATGTAAATGTTCAAAGTGAATGCTCGCCAACATTTGATGCTAATACTCATCAAACGCCATGCTAGTAATGGTAGAAAGTCTGACCTGCGGCGACACATGAAAATACGACATATGCAAACTGAAAATAAATCACTGGATTCGTTCTGTTATTAACTCTTTACGCCAATGCGAACTCATTGTTAAGTGCATATCGAGTTACGTAATCCTGTATCTAAGGCTGTTCCTGGCAACTGCGCAAACGCAACGCGGCTTCCGACATGGAGTGCGCAGTAATACGAATCTAGAAGAGAACTGGGGCCTTACTCTAGCTTGCACGCTCTTATTTATATAGCCGCAGTGCGGACCGCCGAAGGCGCAGAGGACAACATTTGCCTTACGGATTAGCGGCTAGGCTATCAAAACACCACTTCAAGTTACTAAATATTTAATTGCTTCATTCGCTGAAGGCCAACGAGGCTCCCGATTTATTGTCCGATAAGCACACAGGTAAGTATCTATAACACAGTTCTAATGAGGCTAGGTTAAATACTTTTGGCGAGAGAACTATTTTAGTTGTACTGCATGCAATAGATGAGCTCTGAACTTGCCTTTTGGAGAGACCCTACAGCTATAGTTTTATAGCTACCTCTTTGAAACTTCTCACATCTTTGTTATTATAGCGTATCTCCATTCTACCCAAATCTAAACATCTTAGCTTTATATAATCACTTACTTAATCTATCTTGTTTCCGAACTTTTAGGACACAAAAACAGAAAATCATGAATTTCAACTAAAATATTACTTTGTGAGATCCAGCATGCTATTTCCATTAAATTACAATGAAAAAGGAATGTCAATATAAATTTTGAAGTTTCTGGCTCCTTTCTGTTGCGCCGATTATTTTTACGTAAAATATCCATATTTCGAAAACAGTTTAAGTTACCAAACTGAAACTTAACACATTATTATTTTAGCATCACTCCTGACATGTTGTCAACTTTTCAGATTATGTACTATATTTTCAAGGTATTGCGCAACATTCGTGACGTCATATTTAGTTACAGCAGACTAGGCTGGCATACAGTGGAAAGCATATAATTTCTATATAGCTTGAGTAGGCTGCTTCCCTACATCACCCTCTACTTAATTTTTTTGAATGTAAATGGAAAAAAATTAATTACAAAAAAAGGAAGCAAGAGTACAGCTTAACTCCCTACAAAGATGGAAAAAGTTAAATTTAAACCTTTAGTAATATTAAAAGAAAACTTATTATCTGCTTCAATTATTTAGATTGCTGTCATATTCACTGTCTCTTAAGCAAAATTACAAAACTGATGACATCTAAAAATATGTATATGGCAAGTGCGCAAAAGTCGTGGCACTCATGCCTTGCATATTAAATTATTCATTGAACAGGTATTAAAGGGACGGCATGATACTGCCTACAAAGTCACTCAGATATTTAAGTAGTTTCGAAAAATAATGAAACTATTTTGAATACATACACCTAAACACATAAACATGTATAATTACAAAAATGTCTGGTTAAAATGTCACTTAATTAGGTGACAATCTTTAACCTATTAAACTGTCTGTAGATATTTTTACATACGTAGGTACGAAGAAAATGACATTGTTATTCTTGTTACATAAATAAATAATAAAATCTTAGTAGTCTATTCTACAACTGAAAGAGAATTTCACAAATCATAATACTTCCATTTTTACATCCGTTGTTGTAGCCGCTTTGGCTGGCTTTCTACATTTTGATTCACAAGGGTAGAGGGGGGAAGTTGCTATGGTGTGCGTCCACTCTATACTACAACGGGGAAAGGGGAGGGGTCACTGTGAGTTGTGTCCAATTCACTCCATGCTTTCACGCAGCTACCAGGCTGCCATTTTCTGGTTTGTCATGTAGAACAAACAAAAGGAGGGCCTCAGACTCTGTTCACTTAACAGCTAAGGGAGGGTCACAATGAAATAAGGATATATACATTTTATCTCTCAACTCGTTACTGAAACAAAGTTAACAGAACGGTTTTCTATTTCAATATCATGGTTACTGCATTATAATTAAATCTGTAAACAAATGGCTCAATACACCGTTAGTCGCATACCAAAGAAAATTTTATGCCCAAAGCATACAATCATGAAACATTTAAATCTCAAATTATTATTTCTGGGCCGGAACACTGAACCAATGCTAGGTACATTCCTGACACATCTGTATTTATTTACAGGCTGACTCATCGTCAACTATCTCATTCTTAGAGATGGTATGAGTATACGTAATTATTAGTTGTCATTCTTAGCTTCTCTGTTCATTTGAGTAACTTGTGGTAATAGGAGTACAACTGTTGAATGTTCAAAACACACTATGATTAGTCGATTACTAAATAAATTTATTGGTCCTTCGCTGCTCTGTCAGTTCCACATTTCAGTGAAGTTTGATTATGCTGAGCTATTAATAATTACTTTTGAATACATTATGGGAGTGACCATGATCAATGTGTTACAAATATTTACTATAAAACACTCTTGATCACGATATAAATCGTGATATAGTAAATATTAATAATGTTTCACGTCTGCAGTTATGTTATACAATTACGTTGCTAGTGTATGTATTTATGTAATACTTACTCTATTAACATTTTAGAGCACAGGATAGCACATTGATTTCATTTTTATGGTTTATTGCAGCTGATCAGTTTGCTCATGTGGCAATACATTTCCACTCGATCGGGTGCTGAAACCACAGGTAGTCTCTGTCGACTTACCACTTACGTGCATTAAGTAATCATGGATATGCGTTATGCTAAATTCCATAAACCTATAGGCCACCATGAGCTGCTTTGTCTCATCTAACATAAGGGTACTTATGGTCGCTTTCACGCCTCCAACTCATAACCTTAATACTTGTAGACGTGTCCTAGCACACACTACACCAGAATAATGGCCAGCTCCAACCTCATAAATACTTCAAGGACGTGTCCTTCACGTCTCAACCGCAAACACTGTTCAGGTTCATTATTATTGCCATTCCTTGCTATACAACGTGAGTTAATCATTACAACTTAACTGCATATATTCCATAACACTAAGCAATCTCTTCTGCTATTTATTAGTTAGCTCTAACGCAGACAATAGGTCTCATTGCCACTTCAGCTTCTGCTTACAAACGAATTTGCATATCTTTTTAATTTACTGTGGAACCATTTCCAATAAAACAACAATTTTTACTTAACAATATTACCTAGGTTCTTCCTAAAACGTACTCACATACATTTATTTCTTCACTACTTTATACCTCTTATTGTTTACTTGTCACTACTAAGTTTGTCACATCCAGTAGTTTCTTCACTAATCGGTGGGTAAGAAGAAATCGAAATCTTGGGGGTTGGAAGGATGAAGAATGGGTGAGACCTGAAATGGGGAGAGAAGATCTCACACAGCTGGGACTGTACAGCTGCCACACTGTGTAGAGGTTACAGATTAATCTCCTCCCTACAGAATTCATTGACTACCTATGATCACGTTTCTGAGACCCAATACTTTTTTACTCTTTGGGTACACCAATCTATACGCATTTTCTGGCGGTTTTCCTATTATCCTGAAAGGTCCTTGGTATAAGAACATGAATTTCCTTGTTTCTGCATTAATTTTCTTAGAGTTTTCCTTGCTTTTGACAAGGACTAAATGTCAACACTGGTAGGTACAGCTTTCGCGTCATGGAGCTTTTTCCTTTCCAATGCTCGTTTCCTTATATTTGCCCCAGCTCTTAACTTTTTCTCGTCGGTGGATATTTGCAGTCGGAAATAAGGCTCTCTAAAACGGTAATCAGCTACACCAGCATCCAATAATAAATCGCAACACACTCTCAAATAACACTATTTTTGGAAGGAAGAAGTTTTTTTATCACTTAAATTGCATTAAGATTTTGGAAAGGATGGAAGGAAGAACACGTCTAATTATGATATATCACTTAAACTACATAAGACTGCGTTAGTCAGTACTCACTCACAATGTGACCAAAGACGGTGACACAAATTTTGTTTATCATTTATCGATTACAAAAAGATACATACGTACACACACACACACACACACACACATGAAGGTTGTTTGTTGCAATATGCAATTACAATTACAATTACAGAACGCTGCGAAAATTATAGCAAAAATTAATTTTTGAAAGGTGTGAGACTTTTCACGCTTTACAAGTATAACACACCTCCAAATAAAGTTATTTCAAATATGAGCTTCCATATTTACTTACTGAAATGCACGCAACTTAACATATTGTCACAACTGATAAAATCGTCCTGGTAAGGAAACATTCCCTTACAACAAAAGTTCGATAGCAGTACCACACCTAAGGCTTTTATGGACCTTGAAATTAAATAGTTTCACATGTAAGGTGTCTGTATAGCTCATTAAAAGATGTATAACCGGCTTATTGATACTACTGAAATAAAATATATGTAATTTGTGGACTATAGTTCGATCTTTGTACTATGCATTAAATTCATTTAAATACACTGACGTTCTCAGAATGAAAGGAGAATGCAAGGTAGGAGACGAGGTACTGGAGGACGTAAAGCTGTGAGGAGGGGGCGTGAGTCGTGCTTGGGTAGCTCAGACAGTAGATCACTTGCCCGCGAAAGACAGAGGCCCCGAGTTCGAGTCTCGGTCCGATACACAGTTTTAATCTGCCAGGAAGTTTTTCACATTGATGTTGGTTTGCAAAAACAACCACATGAACACTGCTGTGGATCTAAGTTACAGTTTCAAGTGAACTGAGAATTAATAATATTACTAAAACCTATTTCTAAAATACGCCGGAAGTTCGATGTTCATACCACACTTCGGAAGTGCAACTGACCACCAAATTAAGCATTTCTGCACCTTCATGGACTGTATAGATCATCGAGATACATGCAGCTAGCTTAGTGACAATGTTAAATCCATCTGGAGCATTACTGCAGCTCTAACTTAGAGCCAAATATACATCAAGAACTAGCACAGTAAACAACGACAACATCGCAAAAGCAGTGCACTACACATTTTCGAATCATTAGTAATATGATCAGAATTTCCACCACCAGCACAGTACAAAACATTCTGCTGTTGCACAATGAAAAACTGTACTCCCTAGGTAATGTATATTATAATGCTGTTTCCTTGTAAAATTAAACATTACAACCTTTCATACTGTATGTACCACATTATTTTTATAGCTGATTCAAAAAGCATTATAGTGAGAGGAAATTTACTGTGATGCATAAACTGGACAGATTGTGATAGATCTGCATATATTGTAGGGGAAAGCTGGTTAAAGTGGCCACCACAAGAGAAACGTTTTGTTTCGTTTACCTTATTTGACATATAAGAATGTAGAATGTATCTCATTAACTATGTACATTCTAGAACCTAAAAAAAGTTTTATTATTGCTCAATACCTTGTTCTGCAGTAGAGAAGTGGGCTTAAATGAATGTCTGCAAAATGGCCTTTGCCCAGTAGGTAGGGCAAAGTGGCCATATGTGGAGAAAAGGTAAAGAAGACTCAAAGAAAAAGTTTAGGACGCTGTGAATAGAGAGGAATTGCGAAATGAAGAATGTAGCCTACACGTCTACGGAATGAAATTTATTTAAATTTGAGAAGAAATATTCAAACTTATTAACAATACACCAAATTATACAAAACGTTAATAGTTTTACTTTCGAAGTTACAGTGCATCATTTGGCATGAGATCAAAGTCAAATTAGGCTCATAATTTACTTACCTCTACAGTATTCATACACGAACACGTCGTCATCTTCATCACATCCAGCACATTCTTCATGAGCCTACAGCTTGCAATCAGAGCATCTAATCCAACCTTCACTGTCTTTAAATTTAGAGAAAGCCTCATGACAATAAAAAATTCAGTGTCCTTACCTTCCTCTCTGCATTCTTCTTCAGTGTATTCTCCAAAAAACTGCTTTTTGCACTTTACTCCTAGGTTTCATATTTGCATTTTTGCTTTGTTATAAGGCCTTTTTATTTCAACAACTGGTTTAGACGTGTTATTCATTTCTTCTTTTTCAACATGGTTGGTTGTTCTTTCCTTGATGTGCTTTTTCTTCTTCGCCTTATCTTCTAACAGCTCGGTTTTGTAAGGGCTAGAGGTTATTATCGTTACCTGACCCCTTCTTTGCCCTTTCCTTCTTTGTTGTTGCTGCTGGCCTAATTTTAATTTTCGTAACGGTAGGCCTATAATATACTTAGTGCTTACTGCAAAAGATGTTGACTGTGTTACCTTCTCATTTGCATCAGCCGTGAAAGTGTCCTCATTATTGTTATTGCCACTCATTTCTCCTTCCTGCACAGCTTCATCTTCATTAGTAGGACTATCAACTGCTTCTTCGCTATTTGCTGCTACAACATAAAATTCATGTTCTTCAATTTGCATTTGCCTATTAACTACGTCTTTAACACTTCCAATTCCTTTGTTTGTCTCATTTACTGTGTCCCTTCCATTATCATCTAAATTTTCTCCACAGATTATGCCTCTGTCCGATATGCACACCTCTGCAGCAACGAACTCTGCATTTGAAAATATAGACGGGTCCACAGGGACAATCCCGCATTTACGAAATCCATTTATCGCTGTAGACGGTAATGCTGTCAGCAGAAATGCCTCTCCAAGAAGCTTACTGATTTGGAATTGTGTTATTATCCTTGATGGGTTGTTTCGGAGAAACTTTTCACAAGCTCTGGCATATAATGTTTTGGAAGGTGCCATAAATGATACATCTAGAGGCTGTAGTTGGTGGTTACAATATGGTGGCAAACACACTACGATTGTATGATTTTCTCTGGCTTTTTCTACGAAGTCTATGTTTTTGTGTTGGTGGCGTGTCCATGCAGCTGAAGTAGGATTGGATCGTCAGCAGTAAGTTTTGTGTAATTCAAGAAATGATGAAACCATTTCATGAAAATATCCATCTTCATCCATCCACTGTGATGGCTGGCAAATGCGGTTCCTCGAGGAGGACCATCTTGAAGTTCAGCTTTCATTCTTTGTCCGGGAAATACCACAAAGGGTGGAATAAACGTCCACCCGCAGACGTGCATATGGCTACTGTTGAAAGCAAATGTTCTCCTGCTGACGTAGTAGCACCAACTTGGCGTCTACAAGAGAAAACTGAAATTTCTAGACTTAACTGTCGTTAGACCAGTTTCGTCAATATTGTAGATTCTACGATCAGGGTGAAAATGTCTTTCTTGCACTTCCTCTGGAACGTTGAAAAATCTTTGTACATTAGCTTTATTAAAGCCCTGAGACCTGGCCATTGAAGTGGATCCTGCTTTATTAAGGATTATGTTTGGATGTCTTTTCCGAAACTGTGCCACCCAGTCCTTGCCAGCCATCTTTTCTTTTTTTATTATTAAATGGCTGTGGTAGATTATTCCGCTTAGCAAGTTGAAACGCCAAGTGTCGTAAATCAGTTACTGATATGCCATAATATCTTCGTTCCATGTCAAAGATATGGCTAGTAAGTTCTTCTTCTTGCTTTTCGTTGAAAACACATCTAAAGTTTCCAAGAATCTTCTTATAATCAATAGCATCACGGTTTTTCTTCTGGAATCTTCATTTAAGTGTGTTTCTTGGAACATTGAACTGTTCGGCTAGTGTTGCAAAGGGCATCTTTTCTTTTCTTACAGCTTCCAGTGCCTGTTGCATAGCCTGGGAATCCCACGATTGATGCAGTGATTTTCTCAAGTAATTTGACTGCATCTTAGCACATTCCTGTAATAATAGAATATACGTTTCTAAAATCGGTTAATATATTAATGCTATAGTATACCTACGTATTTTCAGACAGACTATTCTCTTATTATCAATCGGTTGATTTAAAATAGATAGCCTAAGCTAGTTATTGAGAGTATGTTCGGGCAAAGGGGCCACTTGGCCGCTTTGCCCTGCCAGACGACTGGCCCCTTCGACCGACTGGACGAAATTACGCTGATTGTTGTCTGAAAACGACAATATGTATTTTCCAACTACATAAATATATAGTTCCCAAGGTGAAAATATAACGTTTTACCAGCACTATAGCAATTAAATGTCGCAGTACACACATTGTAAATATACAGAGTTGAATCGGTCACTTACTTTCAATCAGACGTATAGAAAACGCGAAACATGTCACTGCAGACGAGTGCGCCCGTCTATCTCCGCGAGACTCGCTGGCAGTACCAAAGAAGTCTCTTTGAATAATTTTAAGTGTTCTTCACTAGGCGGCAGCACTCTCGAAGGGAGGAAAAAGCAAGTGGCTACTTTACCCGCCCTGGCCAGTATAGCCGCCCATTCCCTACATAACGTTTTTGATATTTTATGCACACATTTGCGATGAAAATTAATGATGAGGCGTTGTAGTAGATGCGGCAGATGTAGAAACATCTGACAACCGTTACTCTCCGTACTATTAGATGGAGAGAATGATTGTCAATGGGAAGAACGATGATCAATGGAAAATGGCAGAGGAGAGAATGTCGAGAATGATAAATAGTGCAAAGCAGCTGGTGAATGGTGAGTGGTGAAAAGTAAATGGGGAACAGGCAATGGTAAACAATAAACAGGCCTTGGGTAACAGTAAAAGGTAAATGGGTAATGGTAATTGGGTAGTGGTAAATTGGTGATGGGTAATAATGGGTGACCTCCATTACCCTTAGGCAGCCAACATTCCTCTTGTAAGGCCACCATTCAACCTGAGGCCACCATTCCTCCTAAAGTGACCAACATTCGTAAGTGACCACAGCTCCTCCCTAGGTGACCACCTGGGTGACCAAAAAATTGAATGGGTCGCTGTTTAAAAGAATGGAATATCACTGTTTTAAAAACAAGGCAGCATGTTACCATAGGGTCAATGTGTTACAGTTTCACTGTAAAATGAAGGATAATTATTTACAGTTTTTGCTGTAGCATGAGTCAGTTCTTACAGTTGTTACAGCTCCAGTTGCTACAAATTTTGCTGTATTACAGGTTAGTTTTCATGTAACATGTATCAATTGTCGCAATTTATCTGTAACATGGAGTAAACTGTTAAATGGATACCATGCTGTTATGGTATGTGGGAAATGTGCTACAGTTATGGCGCAACTTGTTTAAGTTTTGAGAGCAATTTGTTACAATTTTTGACGAGTAGATGCAGTTTGAGGAGCAATTCGATACATTTTTGGGGCGAGTTAATACGTTTTAGAGGCAAGTTGACTCTATTTCTGGGTCATGTTTATACAGTGTGTGTGTGTGTGTATGTGTGGTGGGGGACGGGGGTAGGGCTGGGGAAGGAGGCAAGAAGATAAAATTTGATGCTTAATTTGACACAATTTGACTATTATCCTCACCACTGACCATCATTGTCCATTGACCATCATTCTCCACTGACCATCATTCTCCACTGACCATCATTCACTGCTGACCATAATTCTCTGTTCTGAATCATTTTCTCCATTGTCCACCATTCTCTCCACCTAATAGTATGTAGGAAATGGTAGTAAGATATTTACGTACCTATCTGCCCCATTTACTGTACTGCATAATTCTCTATTTTCGACTCAAATGTGTGCATATATCATCAAGACATTAAGAAAAATATTTCTACATCTGCCCATCGTTATCGCTCTGACTTGCACGTACACAGTCAATATACTCTGTCTGTAATACTTTCATGAGACAACAGCATTGTAATATATATTGCAGAGGAAATGAACGGCTTCAACGCTTACTTTAATGGGGAAACAGCATTATGGTATACGAGAATGTCACAGAGAGAATACTGTTTCCAGTGGATAACAGCAGAATGTTTTGTACTGTGCTCATAGTAGGCATTCTCATGTACTCCAAAACGTGTGGTGCGTTGCTTTTCGTGATGTTCACATTGTTTACTTTGCTATTTCTCAGAGTACTTTAGGCAGTAAGTTAGATCTGTAGCAGTGCTCTAAACCAAAGTAAAATTGTCAGTAAGAGAGGAGCTTGTATTTTAATAAGTTATACAGACAATTTATGTTCAGAAATATTTGATTTGAAGGTCCATTGCACAACCAAAGTATAACAGCAATACCAAACTGCCGGCAAGTTTTATATGTGATAGTAATATTGCTGATTCTTAGTGAATTTTAAGCTGTATGTTCGACCACAACTAGTGCTCTATATGAATTTAATTTTCGCAAGTTCTAACTGAAGTAGTGTTCTAGATGAATTTAATTTTGGTAGTAACAAAGCTTTTTATATTTCAATAAGTCATACAGACAATTTAGGTGAGAAATATTCATTTTGAAGATTCATAGGGCTTGCAAGTGTGGTACATCTATTGAACATTCATGGTTAATAACGATTCCTCAACCTAATTTTTTTCGTCAGCTGTGCGAATATGCAAGCTGTGTGCATATTAATAAGTAAAAAGACTATTTAGATCAGGAAATATTAAATCTGAAATTCATTGTGCTTGAAAAGTGTGCAAAATCTCATATATTTTGACGAATAACACAAATGAATGTTGCTAAAATTTTGTTAGAGATCTGTAATTATCTTTATGTATAACGATAACAGGCTTAATGTCCATGTCTGCATCTTGGTGCCTGACTGTATATGTGTGTGTGTTTTTGTACTTCAAAAACGATTAATAATGTTGCTTACTTTCAAGAGATTGACTCGGCCTTTGTCTTTGGAGATGTCACAAAGCACCCATGGTCAAGGGGTAGCATCTTTGACGAGTAATCAAAATTCTCTCAGTGCCAGGTTAGAACCCGGCCATCGCTTAAATTCTGAATAGAGATTATTAGCAAGGGCGGCGACAGATTTCCGGCATAAGAAATCGTCCTTTTCCAGCCACGCCCTTGTCAAAGAGGACAGGCGCATGGACAGAGGTTCGGTTGGTCATTGCTTATTTTACTAATTCGCGGTGCGCTTTATGCTATAAGCTAGATCCGCAGCAGTGCTCTAAATGAAATCAAAATCATCAACAAGTCAGGTGCCTCAGTAAACAATCATAAAACGCATGAGGATGCAGAAGGTAATGGAAACCACTGCATTAAGGAGTCGTAATGAGTATCCACAGGACACTGGTCAGTAACAGAAAAGTGTCGTGACAGTCCCTCCTTTTGCAAAAGATTCTACACTACACCACAATCGGATTTCAGGGATTGGACTGCCAAGCGAGAGGAAACTATCAGGAAAAGTTTGAATAACCAAGGAAAGTTTAACTTTCTGTGAGTCAGGACGTAGAATGTCAGAAGTCTGAAGGTGACAGGGAAGGAAGAAAATCTGAAAACAGAAATATTAAGGTTCGGTCTAGATACAGTGTGGGTCAGTGAAGTGAAATAGAAGGAAGACAAGGATTTCGAGTCACATGAGTATAGGGTAATATCAACAGGAGCAGTAGGATTCGTTATGATTGGGAAGACCGGGGAGAGATGGTTCAAATGGCTCTGAGCACTATGGGGCTTAACATCTGAGGTCATCAGTCCCTTAGAACTCAGAACTACTTAAACCTAACTAAACTAAGGACATCACACACATCCATGCCCGAGGCAGGATTCGAACCTGCGACCGTACCGGTGGCGCGGTTCCAGACTGAAGCGTCTAGAACCGCTCGCCCACTCCGCCCGGTTCCGGGGAGAGAGTGAGTGAGTTCCTTTGAAGAGTTCAGTAATAGCGTTTTTCTCATCACAGTCGAAAGCAAACTAACACCGACAACGGTTATTCAGGTGTACATGCCAACTTTGGGAGCAGACTATGAAAAGATACAGAAAATATATGTGGAACGGGTAATTCAGTTCGTAAAGGGGGATGAATATGTAATAGTCATTGGGGATTGGAATGCCGTTGTAGGGGAAGGAGTAGAAAAAACAGTTACAGGGGGATATGGGCTTGGTAGTAGGAATGAGAGTGGGGAAAAACTAATTGACTTCAGTAATAAATTTCAGCTAGTTATAACGAACACTCTCTTCAAGAATCACAAGAGGACGAGCTATATTTGGAAAAGGACAGGAGATACGGGAGGATTTCAGTTATACTACATCATGGTCTGACAAAGATTCTGAAATCAGATATTTTATAATGCATACCCAGGTGCACATATAGATTCAAACCATGATTTAGTAATGATGAAGAGTAGGATGAAGTTTAAGAGATCAGACAGGAAGAATCAATACGCAAAGAAGTGCGATACAGAAATGTTAGGAAATGAAGAAATGTGTTTGAAGGCCTTTGAGACTATATGAGATAATTAATAGTTTGTAGGCATTGGACTTGAAGAAGAATTGACGTCTCTATAAAGGGCAATCACAGAATTTGTAAAGAAGAACGTAGATACGAGGAAGATAACTATGAAGAAACCCTAGGTAACAGAAGAAAGACTTCAGGCAATTGATGAAAGAAAGAAGTACAAAAATGTTCAGAGAAATTCATAATTGCAAGTCACGTAGGAATGAAATAAGTAGGACGTGTCAGGAAGCTAAGGTGAAATGGCTCCTTGAAAAATGTGAAGAAATGGAAAAAGAAATGCATGTAGGAAGGACTGTCTCAGCATATACAAAATTCAAAAGGTAGTCCTTAACACACTACACATGATAGTGAAAAGGACTGTTAGATAACTGGAACAGAACATAATCGAAAATTTGAGATTTTCTGCTACAGAAGATTGTTGAAAATTAGATGCATTGATACGGCAAGAAATGATGGTTCTCTTTTCTAGACGGTAAGGAAAAGAATATGAGGGAAAAACTGACAAGAGGAAGAGACAGCATGATAGGATATGTGTTATCAGACCAGGGATTAATTTCCATGGTAGCCTTCTAGAGGGAGCTATAGAGGTAAAAACTGTAGAGAAAGACAGAGACAGTGAAACATCCGGTAAGTAACTAAGATGTGGGGTGCACTCTGAGATGAAAATTTTGTCACAGGAGATAAATTCCTGGTGGGCCTCATCAAACCAGACAGACGGCTGGTGACTCAAAAAAAAAAAAACTGTAAGTCTACCCACAATATGATTTAGACTCTCTCAGAATAATTTAACTTTACATGATACGTTTTAAATACTACATTGTGATGTGCGTTTGGCTGGCTGGTGAACTGGGGGAGGTGGTGTGGCGCAAGAAGCACAATTGGGCTAGTTCCACCACCTTTGATTTTTGGATTGTCTCCTTCATTTTTAGTACTATTCCGTGATTGTCTGGATACAGAAGTGGAGAATGGAGAAGGAAAGCGTATGGGGGAGTGTGACTTGTCTTATGCTAGATAAGAAGGGGTGCGGATTGCGAATTAAGAGAGACTATGATCTGCACCTACGTCCAAGGAACAGCCGGTGTGCATATTTGGTCGAGAAAGTACACGTCATTCTTTCACGCGGCGGCATCATTCGTCATTACTCATTAATTCTGTCACAATCCTTGTCGATTCTATAATCTGATTCTCAAATATTAATCTTGCATCCTTAATAGTTGTAAAGAGACCAAAATATGTGGAAATGATAGTTGAAAGTTCATGTGCTCGTTGAAACCAAACAATATGTTATAAACGTCATAATCATCATAGCTCTCATCATCACTGTCATTATTATCAGCCAATGATCACCCATTTCTAGATAAAAGCTTATTACTGAGTTATACATACAAATCTTCATCCTGTCGAACTGAAGTTGGTTCTTGCTGTTTCCACAATTTGCCAGTCGTTCTTACATTATGGCATCCTCTAAGATTTTTCTTGTTACGAAGAAACCAGCATATAATTTCCTTTCCCCATGTCCAGCCATTTCGTCTTGCTTGGTGCTCATGTCAACTCCATTTCAGTTTTGTAAAAATCAGTTTCACGTCCTCAGCTCCTTCCTCACTGATTACTCATGTGTTCGTTTTTCTGTCTGTTCTTGTTGTACTCAACACGGATGTTTGTATTCCGCACTGGCAGCCTTCAGTGTTTGACGCATTTTCGCTTTTAAAGTCCGTGTTTCGCTTCCAGAAGTTAGTATTAGCTTTGTGCACTGGCCGTCGACTTTCCATTTAAGACACACTTTGATTTTACGTCTGAATACTGCAATCACTTTCCCAAATTGATTCCAAGCCATTTTTACCCTCTTGTCTTTTCCACTAAGTGTCTTTTCAATTGTTGTCCCAACTGTACAAATTCGTAACTGTTTGTATTTTTCTGTCGACATAGCCTTTGCACATAATTTTGGTTTCTCTGTAATTAATGTTCAACCCTGCTGTTCAGTTCCTCCGCACATTAACTGAAAAGCCGTTGCAAATAAAACAATGTCATCTGCGAACCGAAACCTTTATGTCTTTTTTTTCTTTCATCGAAGCTTAATGATTCCAAAGCCTTTGGGGGTATTACTGTATCTGACAAAAAAAAGTGAAGCAGTCAGAAGTGGAGAAGAAAATGAAATGAAACTGCAGAGGGGAGAGAGTCTGTGACGTTATTACGGTGATTGCAAAGAACTTCGCAGTATGAGACCGCATATCACGGTGACATTACACCCCTCTGGTCTGGATGATTGCACTGACTCGTTTAGGAAGTGTGTCAAAATGGCGTAGCTCGGGTTTTTTTGTCTTGCTGTCAGCGGAACAAGTTGCAATTATATCCGTATTCGGAAGTTAAGGGGAGGTTTACTTTCTTTTGGTTAAAAAAAATCGTTTTTTTAATTGCATTTTTGGAGCCATAAAAGTGTTTAGAATCCACCCCTGGAACGGTTTATCCGAATACACAACGGAAATGTTTGTTATTCGTGGTTGAACAAAAAAATGCACCTGCCTGAAATCGGCGTTTTCACGCACCAGTATTTTTCTTTCGGAGGAGGAGTTATTGTACAGGTGCTTGGGAGGAAACACACAATATTCAAATGAAAGTTTGAACGCGTGTGTTTGGAAGTTAGTCCCCAAGCATTTGCATTCTGGTGCGAAGGGTGTGGAAACTGCGACTTTCCTGGCAGTGAGCAGCTTCAACGAAGGGTATTCAGCAATTCTGAAGACCATGAGAACGATGGACGTCACCCTGGGACTCCATTCGACGCAGTTCGCCAAGCATTTGGACAACCACCCCATTCAAGCGGCCGAAAACCACTTGTCACCAGCCGTACGAGCGGCTCTGGAGCAGCGCAGGATGGCCCAGATCGAGCAGAACGCCCGCTATGAGGAAGAGAAAGGACTAGTTTATGGACCCGGAATAGCAGATTAACCGTCAGTTGCATAATATTGCATTTATATGTAGTCAAAGCTTCAAACGCGTTCTTCTCGAAATGACTTTTTTGCTATCGCGTTGTATGGTAACTTAAAATCTACTGAAACGATTGGCATGATTCTTTGTTTCCGACGAAGCTAACTAAATTGTCCAGGAGCTGTACCACTTTTATTCCGATCCATCAACTATAAATATGTTTACTTGTCCGACGAAGTCGAAAAATCGATGAAAAAAAGCCCTATTTTTTTTTCAAATGGCTACCATTTAGTTTCCTATGGTCCAAATAACTTAAGCGAGGTACAACTCTAAAAGTATCTTATATACTTCGCTAAAGTCAACTCAATTTTGATTTCAGACGAGCTGGCTGGCCTGTGGTATACCGTACATGGAGGTCTATATCGAAATTTTGTTTCGTTCCGACGGCACTTCCGCATTTGCTCTTAGACATTTCCAGTCGAAAAAATTTGAGTTTGTAGAGGAAATATCAGTAGACATTTTGACTAAATTTGACATTGCTATCTATAATACATCTCGAGGAAAAAATCTCAAAGGAGATGCTTTCTTCGAGCCAACGATAGTAAACCTCCCACTAATAATCTTTCCTTGGGGGTGTGTGGAGGTGGGGGTGGGGGATGGGGGGAGGGAGCAGGGTGGAGGGTGAGGGGAGACAACATCAACAATAATATAGAATATTTTGAAAGAAATTACTGCCATTGGACTGTTAATTGTTTATTTATTTATTTTACACAATCACGATTTCGACTTTATAGCCTTTCCCCATTATACATTGAAAGGTTAAAACATTTCTGACCTCTCTGTGACATGTCATCTCCGAAAAAAAAACGTATTTCTGGCCTTACAGACCAGTTGTGCTATTACAGCGTATTACAGGATATGAGTAC
Source organism: Schistocerca americana (assembly GCF_021461395.2). Classification (NCBI taxonomy): domain Eukaryota; kingdom Metazoa; phylum Arthropoda; class Insecta; order Orthoptera; family Acrididae; genus Schistocerca; species Schistocerca americana. Next base: position 232,983,295 of record NC_060123.1, read on the forward strand.
ATATCGAATTTACGTGATATGGCAGTGAAAAACCGTTGCCACACAGTATACCGTATTGAAGAGCCAAATATATTTCAGTGTCCTGGATTCGTCACTCCACACAAAAAGTATTTGTTCATGGTTAAGTTGTAGCTCATAGCACTGAAACAACGAGACACGGCTGCTTCGACATTTGTTTCACGATCATTGATGTTTCTTGTTAAGCTGCCAATTCCTGGATAACAAAAATGAAATAACGGAACAGATGAACAGAAGTGACGAATGTAAATTACAGAAACAGAGTGGCTGTTAAATACGCCGGACTGAGTATTAATGGTTTTTCCCTGTGCACAGCATCAGCCATATTATGTATCTTCGATATGTACCCATATCCACTAATACGACAACCGGTCAATAAGGCCAAAAATGTGTTTCTTCGACGACAGGTCAAACCTGTTTTAATGTGTCAACGTGTACTTGGTAATTGCTACAAAGCCGATATCGTGATTGCATAAAGTAAATGAGCGATTAACAGTCCATTAGTGGATGTTTCTTTTAAAAAATCCGAAACTGTTTCTTCACGAATAAGTTTTAGCTTACGTCACTGAATAAGACTAGGGTGCTTTCATATTTATTTCACAGTCGTTCAAGACTTTTGATAAGTTACTAATTCTTGGAAAGCAAAAATGAAATTAAATATTTAGTCAATTGACTAGAAAAACAACTAAAAACAATCATTAATCCAGGGCTGGCTTTCTCGCCGCTAGGGGGGGGGGGGGGGGCGGGGGGGGGGGGGGGGAGATAGAGTGATTCCAGCTGTCGTCAAGACGGTAGCAATTTTCACAGGAGTGAATGTAGCTGCCGCATATGTCAGACCCTGGTGTTACCACAGGCGGAAGGTAATTGTCTCCAGTTGTATTGAGTAGCAGCACGTGTAAGCGCCTCAGTTGTGTCTTACCGCATCGAAGGAAAACACAAAATGCCCGCTAACCAGACGTCTTGAGGTTACCTTGTCGTCGCAGCAAAGAGATGGTGCATAGATCAAGAGTCCGCTGCTCTAGCTGTGGGTCTATAACGGTGCCTCTACTACACTGGCTAACGCTCTCACGCAGATAATAATTTATAAGGTTTGAAAGAATGCCATTTGTTTTTTGTTACGCATATTTCATCAGAAGAAAAAGGAAAAGCTTCATTAATACAGCGTTGTAACCCGTTAGCTTAAGTGAACCACACATTAAGTTACTAATCATTCTTATTATCCAAATTTATACTCCTTGAACACTATTAATTATAGTATAAAATCTTAATATTTCACAAATCAAATTACATTTCCTCAGCTCAATATTATACTCTGCATTGCTCACAGAGTCACGGTCTTACAAATGGACCATCAGACATATTAATCACGGATATTGGTGGGTTATAAGTACGTTTTAGAGAGACCTGTCGTGAGTACCTCTCGAGCGGGGTTCCATGTGACGGGCCCCAGCGTCCGAGAAAAATCGATTTTGAAGTCATACGCATAACTGCTATATCTGTAACGTTGGAAAAGTTTCCAGTAAGCGAGAGTAGCGCTGCAGCTAAGGATCGCGATTAATTTGTTGGCGGTGGTCAGCAGTATAAACGATGCAAATTTTTTCTAAGATACACTTCAGCCGTAGTAATTTCATTAACAAAACAATCATTTCAGCAAACTTTCGGCTGATGTGTGCTTCGTTTGTTACAGATTAGATTACAGAATCGTCTTACGTCGTTTGCTGTGGTAGAAGGCCATACAGTATTTGTTGTAGAACAGACCGAAACACAAATCAGTAGAGCACCACGCACATACAGTGGAAGCTGTTGCCTTGCAGGCGCACGGATTTTTTCAGAAGCGATACTTGAAAACACATTTCACTTCAACTGGAAAAGATTGTGCTCTCTTCTATAGCTTCTATGCGGATCCGGGTGGAAGCAATGGAATATCTTTCCTGATGGAATTATACTATACTGTGTAATAATGACTACTCTTGTTGAAATTGGTTTTCGTTCCTTGTTCAGCAAGGGTCCTGTCATACGACTACGTCGCTTGGCACTGACAGTCTTTTGATCGTTACTAATTACATAATACAGATCAAAATTAGGGATGAGTAGCTTCGTCTATATCTGGAATGATATATTCTGTTTAACGATATCTTTTACGATGAAACTGAAAAAAGAAGAAAACTGCGCAAGCAGGATTCGAAACTTACCGCCTGCATGGTAGCCACGAGCCTTAGCCGTTGGGCTACTCTCACTTCCTCGAAAAACGTCTGACGTCATAGGTACAGCAGTTAGGCATATAAGTTCAACAATGATTTTTCTCAGAAACTAGGGGCCGTAGCATGAGCTGCAGCTGTCCAGGTACACACGCCTAAGCCCTTTAGAATAAACGTAAGACTCGTCAATGCCCGTTAACAGGTTTGATGGTTCACTTGTTAGACGCACTCTGCAATCGATACATTATTTATTCGTCCACTTGCCAAACGATGCTGCCCGAGGTGATTCGGTTCTTTGTAGTAACTCAAGTGTTTGCTTAAAAGTTGATATTACAATGAAGTTTTGACTCTGTAGTGATAGGCCCCAGTAGTAAATGGTTCTGCCCTACCGTTATAATCTGAATAAACTTTAGCAATAACTAATGAATAAATATTTGAGTTTTGCACTCTGCCCCGAGGGTAATCCATGCATCTATTACTGTAGCTGTCTCTCAGATCACAGAGCTGCTCAGTTGGCGGAATTTCTCACCATAGGTGTAGTCATAGTAAGTAACATCCGATGCTTGTACGTCATTCGTCGGGTACTGTATCTTCGGTCAGCTGAGGTGTGAGACGAGGAAGTAAGTCTTATGACTCCAACACCCAGACCGTGCGAGATAGCGTGGTGGTTAGCACAATTGGCTCTCATTCGACGGGACGATGGTTCAAATCCTCGTGCGGCCATCCCGGTTTCAGTATTTTGTGGTTAACCTAAAACGCTTGATGCACAAGCCAGGAGGGCTTCTTCTACACTACTGTTTTCATAGGTCACAGTTTCTGTCGTTAGAGAAGTATCTCACATAGTGCAATGTAAGGGTGCTTCTGCGCGCTAACGGTCAGAGATGTGTGTGCTGTAGTTAGATTAAAATACGGAAATATTCTCAACAATTTTCGAAGACTGCCGGCTCTGATCGCAAGGCCATGAACTCACAAACAATTCCATCCGACTGAACTGGCGTAAAAAACGCAATAGTTATTTTAATGAGCGGAAAATCGACAGATAAAGGTAACAGTCTCACAGACATATTTTTTTCCTATTTTTTGACTTACGGATTATATGAATACTTCTTGAGAAACGTTTCTACAGATAAAGTGATGAAAGAGTGATTATACGTCCATTGTTATCGTAAGCTAATCAAAAAAATTTGTGTCAACCCTTTTCCTTCTCGGTGAAAAAAAAAAAAAAAAAAAAAGTTCGAATGTGTGTGAAATCGTATGGCACTTAACTGCTAAGGTCATCAGTCCCTAAGCTTACACACTACTTAACCTAAATTATCCTAAGGACAAACACACACACCCATGCCCGAGGGAGGACTCCTTCCTAATGTGAACCTCTGCTCCTCCTTAATGACCTCGCTGTTGAGGGACTTCGTTTTTTTCCAATTTATTGTCTTTCGGTCATCTCAATAGTGGAAAGACGATACAACAATACGTTTGAAGCGACTTTTGTGTCGGTAATGACGATACGAATGTAAAGACAACACAACACCAAGTTACCGCGAGGATAAAATATCTGACGCGTATGGGACGCCAACCACAATCCTTGTTTCCTTCCTCCCAGGAGCCAGAAATGTTACAATCTGTATCCCAGTTTCGATCATTTTTATAAACAGGTGGATCTGAGGTCTTTTCTTGTCACGCGGTACTATTCGCTGCGCAATCGATTCTCAATAAATTGTCTAGATCGGATCGGAAGGTGGCGCGACAGCCGTTGCGATCTTCTGGCGGTGCCCGATTAAGTCGAAAATAGTAAGCACAGAGGGATGTGCACTCGCAAGGTATGTGATACAGCGTCTCTTCCAGCTCTTTAGTGACCCAGCTTACAGTTACTTCGGCAGACATCAGCAAGCGGGTCGGTACGTAGCATCTGTAGCTAATGTCTGCGCACAAAACTAGAAGATGCTTTGTAGCACTGGGAGAAGTCTGACAAGCTTACGCTTATTGCTCCCCTCGGTTTCCATTCGTCTCTCCGGTCCTCGACAGCGGCCTCAGTAACGGCACATACGGATGAAATTTCGAGTCGGTACGTCCTACGTAATCTCCGCGCACATTCAGATGGTCCCCTTCTTGCCAGAGGCTCGTTGAATTTTATTGACGCTCGGGCCTGTGCAGTTTCATTGCAGTACTGAAACTTTCACAATTCTGCTTAAGTACCATGTTACTCTCACAAAGAAATGGAAGGAAGTCTAGAGCGAAACGTTCTGTAGGCGTCGAGGTCACTGGAAATGAGTCTGCGGGAAACATAATCCTGTGTGGTTCCTTGGAGCTTCAAATTCTCTTCCACGCCAATGGAGGTCGAGTGAACTGCCAAGCTGTGCGACATCGATCGAACACTGTTCGTAAATTGGAGACATTACAGGCAAGTTGAACGCGGTCTCAGCTTATCTCAAAATTTTATTAAACTTCATGGAGCTTACTATAAGTTAATGAGAGATACCGGCTGAGAATGTCAGCTATTAAGTGTTGCAGAGATGCATCTGAAATTAAGTGAAACATGAACTGAACATTTCTGAAAGACTACCTGAAGTGTAGTCTGAGAAATCCATAATTAATTCATACAAATATTAGCAGAACGATTGTTAAACACGAAAAATAAGAAAGGAAAGTCCTGTTGACAGCGCAGTCACTATACTACGATGTATATTCAGTGTCCTTCAGATATTTCATGTCTGAAGGAACACGCACTGCTGTGATTGACAGCTGTATGAAATACATTAAATTTCGTCGCATTTGCGGAAATAATCAGGCTGCAGCTGCTCAATGTAATGGTGACAATGAAAATTTGTGCGGGATCGGTACTCGGGCCCGGATTTCCCGCATTACGAGAGTGGTCTCCAGTACCATAAATGCATGTCTGAAGAACACTGCATAGGACATCTTAACATAACAGGCACTACAATATAGTATTTCATTCCTTGGAATCATTTAGGCAAATTACGAAAAATATAAACCTGGATAGCAGGACGAGGATTTCAACAATCGTCCTTCCGAAGTTGAATCGAGTGTCTTTTGCACCTCATTTCACTTAACCGTTCTAGTTAAATGCTTCAGAACAACCGGTAATGAGCAACTCACGAAACATTTCTCATTATCGTCCTACCATGCGACGTGTATGGCAGTTTGAAAGGTAGTTCGGTTTCCAAAGACTTGTCAACCGGTAAAGGTGGAGCAATCCAGAATTATACACTATTTATTAACCGGTAGCATAGGCTCAAAGATGTCCATCAGTCCTTATCTTCATGAAATGTCTTATTCATTTTCAAAATCGACCACATACAATAAGCAATTTTACATGTTTATGATAAATTGACAAATGTACAGCAAAGAATGCATTTAGACTAATGCTAAAGAAAAAGAACAGATTTTCTGTCGTACATTCACACAAGAGATGGGTCGTTCAAGAAGGAATTGGTCCAAAGGAACACTTCATTAAACAAACGGAAAGAGGGAGTAAATACGTCTATGGAACGGTTGTTCTTCATTCCCTTCTGGTCCGTCTCGTCCTCGACTCATTCTCGTTCGGTCGTTCTTGTTCTTTCTTTTCCGGGTGGTTCCTCGCTTCTCGCTTCGCATTCGATGTTCTTCGCTCAGCTGTAGTTCATCTGTGCATTGTATTTGCCCATACTTGTTCAGTTTCCAACCGTTCTCGAAATATGGAGTTCTAGTTGTTTGCACACGTCCAGTAATTTATATCATGATCAAATCATGTATACTGATCAGCCAAAACATCAAGACCAGTGCCCATCGAGACCTTGGATGCAGCGTGGTGGGGTTGTGGCGACGTGACGCGGTAACAAAAGTATGTAAGCGGAGCAGAAGTGAACGGGGGATCACCTTAGCGAAGATATGGGTTGCCAACGGGGAAATCCATTGAGATAAGCGACTTTGACAAAAGGCAGATTATTATTTCACAGAGCCTGTGAACGAGTGTCTCGAAATCGGCGAAGCTGGTAGAATGTTCACGTGCTACTGTCGTGAGCATCCACGGAAGGAAGTAGAAGGCCAGTGAAACTGTCGATAGACGTAAACGGTTGAACGTCCAGGACACTTCACAGAACGTAGGGTTCGGAAGCTTGTCTACTCCGTAAAGTAGGATAGATGGTGATCAGTTGCATCTCTTCCGAAAGAGCACAAAGCTGGTGCACGCACAAGTGTATTGGAGCACACCGTTCATCGTACATTGTTGTAAATGAAGTTTCGCAGTAGACCACCTACGTCTTATGTCGAGCCAACGACATCGTCAGTTACGATTGCGGTGGGCACAGGACTATCGGGATTCGACTGTCGGTCAGTGGAAACTGGTCTGCTGTTCCGGTGACTCACATTTTTGCTACACTATGTCGACGGTCATTTCCACGAATGCCGTAATGGAGGAGAACGGCGGCTCAGTACGTGCAGCGCACCACGAACGCGGGATGGTGGGAGCAGTATTATTCTTATGCGCTCGCATGGGACCTGTGGTAGTAACCGAAGACAAGCTGCGAGCCACATGCAACTGTTCATACTTGATGTCTTCCCCGACGGCGATGTCATGTTCCAGCAGTATAATTGCCCTTATCCCTAAGTCAGAACCATGATACAGTGGTTCGAGGAGCACTTTAGTGAACTCATGTTGGTATCTCGTCGACAATATTCCCATGATGTAAACCTTATGGAACCCATCTGGTTCGCCATTCGTTCCTATCTCCCTGTACGAATGTCAGCGGCCCGTTACGTTATGTACAGGAATTACATGGCCTGTGCAATAGAAACTTGTGGTGAGGTCTTATGGGACCAAACTCCTGAGGTCATCGGTACCTAAGCTTACACACTACTTAGTCTAACTTAAACTAACTTACGGTAAGGACAACACACACACACACACACACACACACGCACGCACACACACACACACACACACACACACACACAACACACATGCCCGAGGGAGGACTCGAACCTCCGACAGGGGGGAACCGCGCGGAACGCGACAAAACGCCTCAGACCACGCGGCTACACCATGGTCTGTGGGTAGACCTCTAATGCCGCATACTTCCACTACCCACCAACAAGCAATCGGGTTCCTGATATGCAGAATCAGTGACGTATTTCGTTCCAAAGACGGAAAAACAAGCTACTGATCATCTGGTCATAATGTTTTGCTTCATCAGTGTATTAAAACTAACACAAGAAGTCCGGATTCACTGGAACTCGTCTCCTTAAACGCTAGTCCACGCTTCTGAAAACAGAGTGGGTATATATATATATATATATATATATATATATATATATATATATATATCTACAGGGTGAGTCACCTAACGTTACCGCTCGATATATTTCGTAAACCACATCAAATACTGACGAACCGATGCCACAGACCGAACGTGAGGAGAGGGGCTAGTGTAATTGTTTAATACAAACCATACAAAAATGCACGGAATTATGTTTTTTAACACAAACCTACGTTTTTTTAAATGGAACCACGTTAGTTTTGTTAGCACATCTGAACATATAAACAAATGCGTAATCAGTGCCGTTTGTTGCATTGTAAAATGTTAATTACACACGGAGATATTGTAACCTAAAGTTGACGCTTGAAACCTCCGACGTTCAGTTGCGTGTTGTAACAAACACAGGCCACGGTCGGCGAGCATCATCTGCAGGGACATGTTTACGATGACGACCGTGTTTACGAGTGTGGCTGTAGTGCACTGTTGTGGTTTGGTCTAGCTGTCGCAGTGTCCGCATGTAGCGCTTGCTGCTATTGTTATTCTGCATTCGTCTCCTCACGCAGACCAACTGTAGTACACCGTGTTACCAGACGTCTGCGATTGTGTAGTGTTGTAGGAACTGTGATCATGGAGTATTCGAACTCTGAAAAGGTGCAGATGATACTCATCTATGGCGAGCGTCGACGAAATGCAGCTGAAGCCTGCAGGGTGTATGCAGAACGGTACCCGGACAGAGAGCATCCAACGTGCCGCACATTGCAAAACATCTGCCGCCAACTGTATGCAACAGGTATGGTCGTAGCACGCAAACGGGTCCGTAGCAGGCCCGTCACAGGAGAAGCGGATGCAGTTGGTGTGTTCGCTGCTGTTGCCATGAACCCACACATGAGTACACGGGACACTGCGAGAGCCGGTGGACTAAGTCAAAGTAGTGTCATACGCATACTGCATCGTCACCGCTTTCACCCGTTTCATGTGTCGCTACATCAGCAATTACATGGTGATGGCTTTAATCATCGAGTGCAATTCTGTCAATGGTCATTAACAGAGAATGCGTTGCAGTTCTACCTGTTTACCGATGAAGCGGGTTTCACAAACCACGGGGCAGTGAATCTACGGAACGTGCATTACTGGTCCGTTAACAATCCTCGCTGGCTCAGACAGGTAGAGCGACAGCGACCGTGGACTGTAAATGTATGCTGCGGAATCATTGGCGACCACCTCATTGATCCTCACTTCATTGCAGGGGCCCAAACAGCTACAACATACATCGCATTTCTACAGAATGATCTGCCAACGTCGCTCGAAAATGTCCCACTGGAAACGCGTCGACGTATGTGGTATCAGCATGACGGTGCACCTGCACATTCCGCAATTAACACTAGGCTGACCATTGACGGGATGTTCGACGGGCGTTTCATAGGACGTGGAGGACGCATAAATTGGCCAGCCCGTTCTCCTGATCTTACACCTCTGGACTTCTTTCTGTGGGGTACGTTAAAGGAGAATGTGGACCGTGATGTGCCTACAACCCCAGAGGATATGAAGCAACATATTGTGGCAGCCTGCGGCGATATTACACCAGATGTACTGCGGCGTGTACGACATTCATTACGCCAGAGATTGCAATTGTGTGCAGCAAATGATGGCCACCACATTGAACATCTATTGGCCTGACATGTCGGGACACACACTATTCCACTCCGTAATTGAAAACGGAAACCACGTGTGTACGTGTACCACACTCCTCATGGTAATGTACATGTGCGTAAGTGAAAAAGACCAATAAAAAGGTGTTAGCATGTGGACTTAATGTGCTGTTCCAGTCTCTTCTGTACCTCAGGTCCATCACCGTTCGCTTTGGATCCTACGTAATTCGGTGCTCTCCGATACACACGATCGAACAGCGGAGGAGTGGTACTCAAGCGTCAACTTTAGGTTATAGTATCTCCGGATGTAATTAACATTTTACAATGCAACAAACGGCACTGATTACGTGTTTGTTTAAATGTTCAGATGTGCTATCAAAACTAACGGGGTTCCATTTAAAAAAAACGTAGGTTTGTGTTAAAAAACATACTTCCGTGCATTTTTGTATCGTTTGTATTAACTAATTACACTAGCCCCTCTCCACACGTTCGGTCTGTGGAATCGATTCGTCTGTATTTGATGTGTTTTACGAAATATATCCAGCGGTAATGTTAGGTGACTCACCCTGTGTATATAACTAAACTAGAAAAAGTTATTAAACATTACCACCTACCAGTTTCACATTTCAGAATCTGAGGGGCAACTGGGTAGCCTTTAAGGGGATTACATGGCAGTCGTGCTACTTAGAGTCAATTCTAATCAGTTTCGTTTACTCAGCTCACCAATTCTTTTAGTACGAATTTCGAAACTTTATGGAGTCACTTGAGTCTGACGTATTTCATTTTTTATTACTGGCCATGTAAGAGTAAACTGAATTTTAGTACGGCCACTTAGTATTACATAATCAGATAAAAACGAACGATAAACGCTGAAATGAATGGTGTCGAGGCGGCCGAAGTGGCCGTGCGGTTAAAGGCGCTGCAGTCTGGAACCGCAAGACCGCTACGGTCGCAGGTTCGAATCCTGCCACGGGCATGGATGTTTGTGATGTCCTTAGGTTAGCTAGGTTTAACTAGTTCTAAGTTCTAGGGGACTAATGACCTCAGCAGTTGAGTCCCATAGTGCTCAGAGCCATTTGAACCATTTTTTTGAATGGTGTCGCGACGTGAACAGGTCTCTAGTGAACTAGTTTCCAAATATGAGCTAGTTTGCCCATCTCTGTTTCACACGATTCACTTGTTTTTATTTCAGTGGTTGTTTATTAATGGAGTAGATGTTTATGCACCACAGAAGGGAAATGAATCCGTGGGAATTTCGAGCAAAAAGCTTACACATCTAGTCAGAATAAATAGAATTAAGTTGCCATGATGGCAACTTAATTCTTACAGGTGATTTGTTGCAAGGAACACATTGTGCAGATGATGTCTCCAGACAAGAGTTTCATAACATTACACTGAGCTCAAAACCTAAAATGTTGCTTTGAAGGCGCAATCAAAGAAAGAGAACGATTTTTGATAGTCAGTGCATAAATACTAACGACATGCTCTACTGTCTTTAATCTTGTAGCCCAAGCAGTACCTTATCCACAACGTATGCTACCGACGTGTGGGGAGGGGGATGAGGTACTTTACGGCATTCACAAAAATTACAAATTTCGTTAACTGTTCCTCACTTCTTTTAGCAAGATATTTTTTAAAGATTTACTGATGTTTAAGTAGTGTTCAATTCTGGCTGTCATGTGCTTTGTGTTCACCACAAAATAAATAAATAAATAAAAATAAATAAAAAAGTGACGCAAATTTCGTTAATTTTTGTTGATTTTTATGAACAATATGCTTTGTAATCAGATACCGATGTCTAAGTAGGGTACAACACTTGAAAATATTGAATATGAAATTCGTCGTGGAAAGAGCTACGACACATCAGTTAAACTTCAATTTTTGGATTAAGTTTAACTGAAAAAATTCCATTACAGAACATGGTAGAAGCATTCATTGGAAACAACAAATATTTTCTTTGGAATTTAGAATGTGAAGTCTATGAAGATACTACAACATTTACGAAATGTGGAAGGGAAGTACCACTCCCGTTGGTAATGGTAAGGTTAAATCGAATCTGTGGTGAGTGACCTATACTTCAAAGGCAGATGACAGCCACTTTGAATACAGAGAAAGATATTTCCATCAATAACTCACTCATTCGTCTCAGCATAATAATCGCGAATTTGTCGTTAATCAGCATTTCCTCAGGATAAATTCGCAGCAATAGTCACACAAGAAGAAAACTCTTAGGTGCTATGTTGTAAGACCCGTCTGTTTATTGAAGGAAGACTTAATCATCCAGAGGCAGGAGGGCACATGAAAACTGCCGGGGTTGATTTCACCTGCTCCCGGAAAATCAAGATTATCTGAACAATCAGATTACCTGCACCGTCCGTAAGCCAGGTATCGCAATATAAGTAAAAGGATATTCTTTTGTAGCGCTATGTGAAGCTAGTACGTTGAAAAATATTGGGTTTAGAGCATGAGACGAGCTGTTAGGATTAGTGTGTAATTATAGACATTTCAGATTTTACATCTCTGTATGTTATTATCGGAGTTTGTAGAGGGTTACATAGGTTGGTGTGAGAAGCGCTCACAAAATGTGTACTGATCTTTAGCAGAGGAGATTAGCTGCCGATTTGTAGCAGAGGAGATTTGCTGTCTTATTACAGTAAATGAGAAACATAATCTCCTTTGCGTCTCCAGCTTAAGTGTCCGAGAAACTGCTAATATCATTGTCGAACATGTAAAGAGCACACTAGACATCGAATCCAAGCTTCTCGCTGTTAAATCTCGAAATAACGACACTCGGAATTTTAACTACACCGTCCGACACAGTGGTGTAAAACCTAAAACAGTGACGAAGTAATGATAAAGTGCAATCGTAACTGTGTAATATGATGCTTCTATGCTCAGCCGCTATTGTTTCAAGAGCCACTATGTCTAAAATTGTCGTTGTTGTTGTGATCTTCAGTCCTGAGACTGGTTTGATGCAGCTCACCATGCTACTCTATCTGTGCAAGCCTCTTCATATCAGAATAACTACTGCAACCTACATCCTTCTGAATCTACTTAGTGTATTCGTCTCCTGGTCTCCCTCTTCGATTTTTACCCACTACGCTTCCCTCCAGTACTAAATTTGTGATCCCTTCATGCCTCAGAACATGTCCTATCAACCGATCCCTTCTTCTAGTCAAGTTGTGACACAAACTCCTCTTCTCCCCGATTCTATTCAATACCACCTCATTAGTTATGTGATCTACCCATCTAATCTTCAGCATTCTTCTATAGCACCACATTTCGAAAGCTTCTATTCTCTTCTTGTCTAAACTATTTATCGTCCATGTTTCACTTCCATACATGGCTACACTCCATACAAATACTTTAAGAAACGTCTTCCTGACACTTAAGCCAATACTCGATGTTAACAAATTTCTCTCCTTCAGAGACGCTTTCCTTGCTGTAGCCAGTCTTCATTTTATATCCTCTCTACTTCGACCATCATCAGTTGTTTTGCTCCCCAAATAGCAAAACTCATCTCCTACTTCAAGTGGCTTATTTCCTAATCTAATATTCTCACCATTTCCATTATCCTCGTCTTGCTTTTGTTGATGTTCATATTATATCCTCCTTTCAAGACACCGTCCATTCCTTTCAGCTGCTCTTCTAGGCCCTTTGCTGTCTCTGACACAATTACGAAGTCGACGGCAAACCTCAAAGTTTGTATTTCTTCTCCACTGATTTTAATTCCTACTCCAAGTTTGCTTTCGTTTCTTTTACTGCTTGCTCTGATATAATAACATTGGGGATAGGCTACAAACCTTTCTCACTCCGTTCTCAACCACTACTGCTTCCCCTTCCATGCCCCTCGACTCTTATAACTACCATTTGGTTTCTGTACAAAATGTAAATACCCTTTGCTTCTTGTACTTTATCCCTGTCACCTTTAGAGTTTGAAAGAGAATATTCCAGTTAACATTGTCAAATGCTTTCTCGAAGTCTACAAAAAGTAGAAACATAAGTTTGGCTTTCGTTAACCTATGTCCTAAAATAAGTCAGTATTGCCCCCCGTGTTCCAACATTTCTGTGGAATCCTAACTGATCTTTCCCCAGGTCGGTTTCTACCAGTTTTTCCTTTCGTCTGTAAAAAGTTCGTGTTAATATTTTGCCACGGTGACTTATTAAACTGATATCTGTCAACACTTGCTATCTTCTACTTGATGTCTGAGGGTATGTCGCCTGTCTCATACATCTGGCTCACCAGATCGTAGAGTTTTGTCAGGACTGGCTCTCCCAAGGCTATCAGTAGTTCTAGTGGAATGTTGTCTACTCCAGGGGCCTTGTTTCGATTTAGGTCTTTCACTGCTCTGTCAAACTCTTCAAGCAGTATAATGTCTCCGATTTCATATTCATCTACATCATCTTCCATTTCCATAATATTGCCCTCAAGTACATCGCTCTTATATAGACCCTCTATATACTCCTTCGACCTTTCTGCTTACCCATCATTACTTAGGACAGGTTTCCCATCTGAGCTCCTGATATTCATACAGGTGGTTCTCTTTTCTCCAAAGGTCTCTTTAATCTTCCTGCAGGCAATATCTATCTTACCATTCGTGATACATGCTTCCGCATCCTTACACTGGTCCTCTAGTCATGCCTGCTTAGCCATTTTGCATTTCCTGTGGATCACATTTTTGAGACGTTTGCATTCATTTTCGCCTGCTTCATTTACTGCATTTTTATATTTTCTCCTTTCATCAATTAAGTTCAATATCTCTTCTGTTAACCAAGGATTTGTGCTAGCCATCGTCTGCTTACCTACTTGATCCTCTGCTCCGTTCACTATTTCATCCCTCAAACCTACCATTCTTATTCTCCTGTGTTTATTTCGCTTGTTCTTGTCAATCGTTTGCTAATACACAGTCTTGAACTCTCTATAACCTCTGGTTCTTTCAGTTTATTCAGGTCCCATCTCCTTAAATTCCTATCTTTTTGCTGTTTCTTCAGTTTTAATCTACAGTTTATTACCAAAAAATTGTTATCAGTGTCCACATCTGCCCCTGCGAATGTCTTACACTGTAAAACCTGTTTCGTAAATCTCTGTGCTACCATTACATAATCTATCTGAAACTTTCCAGCGTCTCCAGGCCTGTCCCATGCATACAATCTTCTTTGATGCTTCTTAAACCAAGAATTAGCTATGATTAAGTTGTACTCTATGCAAAATTCAAAATTCTATCAGGCGGCTTCCTCTTTCATTCTTTACTCCCCTACTACCTTTTCTTCTCTTCGTTTTCCTACAATTAAATTCCAGTCCTCCATGACTAATAAATTTTCGTCTCTCTTAACTATCTGAATAATTTCTTTTATCGCTTCATACAATCCTTCAATCTCTTTATCATCTGCGGAGCTAGTTTGCATGCCTAAAATCTTACATTAAAAATTAAGTTTCCACTGATTACAGTATTTTTGATGAAACACATATGTGTTACATTTGTTAAGATACCTGTAAATTCAATTAAGTATATGGTATTTAAAGTTCCACTCGCTTCGAACAAACCGAATGCCGTGTAACCTGATATGTACATCAGTCTTGCATAACCAAACGAAGAACAGTATGATTTGGTTATTATTTGAAAGAAATCCACTTATTAGCCGTACCTCCACCGTTGCAGTGTTTCTTTGTATCAAGATGAAACATTCAGATTACTTACCATCCTTTCGGAAAGTGAAAAAAAAGGTCAATTCCCAGTAATGTGTATTTAAGAAAGAGTAAAAAGGTATGTTACGGGTTCAAATGGTTCAAATGGCTCTGAGCACTATGCGACTTAACTTCTGAGGTCGTCAGTCGCCTAGAACTTAGAACTAATTAACCATAACTAACCTAAGGACATCACACACATCCATGCCCGAGGCAGGATTCGAACCTGCGACCGTAGCGGTCGCTCGGCTCCAGACTGTAGCGCCTAGAACCGCACGGCCACTATGTTACAGGTCTCCTATTTATTATATTTATGTTTGACTTCAAGGAGCATCATTACAGATACAAAAATCATTCACTTTCCGCTTATTTGTCCCCGGGAACTAGTCTTCGTTCTTTACTGGGATTATGAAAGGTCTGTTTAAGTACTGAGATGTGGATAGTTCTTCATAATTTTTAACTTCTTCGCATAGTTGGTGAACCACGCGTTACCTGCATTAAGCTCTTCAACTGACGTGAATCTGTTACTGAATTTTGGAACACGTTTTATCCTCGCGTTTTGTGAACTTCTTCTAGACCAAAAATCTCCTTTGTAGGAAAGAACGTAAATTCTGGTCTTGGACGAGGAGGAGAGATCCGCCCAAGTTGCTATCATGTTCCCTCATTTCCGGAAGACTTTTGGTACCGTCCGGACTGTCACCTAATAAATTAATACAAGGTTATGGAATTTAAGGCCAGCTTTGTGACTGCATGAATTCGTAGCAGATATAAAACAGTACGCCGTTTTCAAGGGAGGGAAATCTTCAGACTTAAAGTAGCTTTGCGTGTTAATCCGTGAAGAACTGCAGGACCACTACCGTTCCGTATATACAGGGTGTAGATAACGATACCTACTGGAGAAAACGTCGAATGCGTAAAACACTATTTGTAAAAGGTTCTGTTGTGTCTAGATGTCACAACATCAGATAGCAGTAGCGACATGCAGGAATACTTACAGACTACATCTACATCTACATCTATACTCCGCGAGCCACCTTACGGTGTGTGGCGGAGGGTACTTATTGTACCACTATCTGATCCCCCCTTCCCTGTTCCATTCACGAATTGTGCGTGGGAAGAACGACTGCTTGTAAGTCTCCGTATTTGCCCTAATTTCTCGGATCTTTTCGTTGTGATCATTACGCGAGATATATGTGGGCGGTAGTAATATGTTGCCCATCTCTTCCCGGAATGTGCTCTCTCGTAATTTTGATAATAAACCTCTCCGTATTGCGTAACGCCTTTCTTGAAGTGTCCGCCACTGGAGCTTGTTCAGCATCTCCGTAACGCTCTCGCGCTGACTAAATGTCCCCATGACGAATCGCGCTGCTTTTCGCTGGATCATGTCTATCTCTTCTATTAATCCAACCTGGTAAGGGTCCCATACTGACGAGCAATACTCAAGAATCGGACGAACAAGCGTTTTGTAAGCTACTTCTTTCGTCGATGAGTCACATTTTCTTAGAATTCTTCCTATGAATCTCAACCTGGCGCCTGCTTTTCCCACTATTTGTTTTATGTGATCATTCCACTTCAGATCGCTCCGGATAGTAACTCCTAAGTATTTTACGGTCGTTACCGCTTCCAATGATTTACCACCTATGGCATAATCGTACTGGAATGGATTTCTGCCCCTATGTATGCGCATTATATTACATTTATCTACGTTTAGGGAAAGCTGCCAGCTGTCGCACCATGCATTAATCCTCTGCAGGTCCTCCTGGAGTACGTACGAGTCTTCTGATGTTGCTACTTTCTTGTAGACAACCGTGTCATCTGCAAATAGCCTCACGGAGCTACCGATGTTGTCAACTAAGTCATTTATGTATATTGTAAACAATAAAGGTCCTATCACGCTTCCCTGCGGTACTCCCGAAATTACCTCTACATCTGCAGATTTTGAACCGTTAAGAATGACATGTTGTGTTCTTTCTTCTAGGAAATCCTGAATCCAATCACAAACCTGGTCCGATATTCCGTAAGCTCGTATTTTTTTCACTAAACGTAAGTGCGGAACCGTATCAAATGCCTTCCTGAAGTCCAGGAATACGGCATCAATCTGCTCGCCAGTGTCTACGGCACTGTGAATTTCTTGGGCAAATAGGGCGAGCTGAGTTTCACATGATCTCTGTTTGCGGAATCCATGTTGGTTATGATGAAGGAGATTTGTATTATCTAAGAACGTCATAATACGAGAACACAAAACATGTTCCATTATTCTACAACAGATTGACGTAAGCGAAATAGGCCTATAATTATTCGCATCTGATTTATGACCCTTCTTGAAAATGGGAACGACCTGCGCTTTCTTCCAGTCGCTAGGTACTTTACGTTCTTCCAGCGATCTACGATAAATTGCTGATAGAAAGGGGGCAAGTTCTTTAGCATAATCACTGTAGAATCTTAAGGGTATCTCGTCTGGTCCGGATGCTTTTCCGCTACTAAGTGATAGCAGTTGTTTTTCAATTCCGATATTGTTTATTTCAATATTTTCCATTTTGGCGTCCGTGCGACGGCTGAAGTCAGGGACCGTGTTACGATTTTCCGCAGTGAAACAGTTTCGGAACACTGAATTCAGTATTTCTGCCTTTCTTCGGTCGTCCTCTGTTTCGGTGCCATCGTGGTCAACGAGTGACTGAATAGGGGATTTAGATCCGCTTACCGATTTTACATATGACCAAAACTTTTTAGGGTTCTTGTTTAGATTGTTTGCCAATGTTTTATGTTCGAATTCGTTGAATGCTTCTCTCATTGCTCTCTTTACGCTCTTTTTCGCTTCGTTCAGCTTTTCCTTATCAGCTATGATTCGACTACTCTTAAACCTATGATGAAGCTTTCTTTGTTTCCGTAGTACCTTTCATACATGATTGTTATACCACGGTGGATCTTTCCCCTCGCTTTGGACCTTAGTCGGTACGAACTTATCTAAGGCGTACTGGACGATGTTCCTGAATTTTTTCCATTTTTGTTCCACATTCTCTTCCTCAGAAATGAACGTTTGATGGTGGTCACTCAGATATTCTGCGATTTGTGCCCTATCACTCTTGTTAAGCAAATATATTTTCCTTCCTTTCTTGGCATTTCTTATTACACTTGTAGTCATTGATGCAACCACTGACTTATGATCACTGATACCCTCTTCTACATTCACGGAGTCGAAAAGTTCCGGTCTATTTGTTGCTATGAGGTCTAAAACGTTAGCTTCACGAGTTGGTTCTCTAACTATCTGCTCGAAGTAATTCTCGGACAAAGCAGTCAGGATGATGTCACAAGAGTCTCTGTCCCTGGCTCCAGTTCTGATTGTGTGACTATCCCATTCTATACCTGGTAGATTGAAGTCTCCCCCTATTACAATAGTATGATCACGAAACTTCTTCACGACGTTCTGCAGGTTCTCTCTGAGGCGCTCAACTACTACGGTTGCTGATGCAGGTGGTCTATAGAAGCATCCGACTATCATATCTGACCCACCTTTGATACTTAACTTAACCCAGATTATTTCACATTCGCATTCGCTAATAACTTCACTGGATATTATTGAATTCTTTACTGCTATAAATACTCCTCCACCATTGGCGTTTATCCTATCCTTGCGGTATATATTCCATTCTGTGTCTAGGATTTCGTTACTGTTCACTTCCGGTTTTAACCAACTTTCCGTTCCTAATACTATATGCGCACTATTTCCTTCAATAAGAGATACTAATTCAGGAACCTTGCCCTGGATACTCCTGCAGTTTACCAATATTACGTTGACTTTTCCTGTTTTTGGTCTCTGTCCTCTCTGGTAAGCCGTCAGGTATTTTATCGTTTCGCCCAAGGGGGGGTCCCTCTAACCTAAAAAACCCCCGTGTGCACGCCACACGTACTCTGCTACCCTAGTAGCTGCTTCCGGTGTGTAGTGCACGCCTGACCTGTCTAGGGGGGCCCTACAGTTCTCCACCCAATAACGGAGGTCGATGAATTTGCAACCATTATAGTCGCAAAGTCGTCTGAGCCTCTGGTTTAGACCCTCCACACGGCTCCAAACCAGAGGACCGCGATCGACTCTGGGCACTATGCCGCAGATATTAAGCTCAGCTTGCACTCCGCGTGCGATGCTGGTTGTCTTCACCAAATCAGCCAGCCGCCGGAAGGAACCAAGGATGGCCTCAGAACCCAAGCGGCAGGCGTCATTCGTTCCGACATGTGCTACTATCTGCAGCCGGTCACACCCAGTGCGTTCAATAGCTGCCGGAAGGGCCTCCTCCACATTACGGACGAGACCCCCCGGCAAGCACACCGAGTGCACACTGGCATTCTTCCCCGACCTACCCGCTATTTTCCTAAGGGGCTCCATAACCCGCCTAACGTTGGAGCTCCCTATAACTAATAGGCCCGCCCTCTGTGACTGTCGGGACCTTGCCGGAGAATCGTCCACTGGCCCAACAGGCGAGGCATCCTGTGGTGGCTCGGAAACGATGTCATCACCACTAGGAAGCACCCCGTACCTGTTGGAAAGGGGTAAGGCAGCTGCCACGCGGCCAGATCACACCTTCGCCTTTCGGCCAGGCACGCGCGAGCCCACCACTGTCCGCCATTCACCCTGGAGTGATGGCTGACCGGTAAGATGCTCACTGCCGGAAGACGCAGCGACATCAGGGATTCCATGTGATTCCAAGGCCACCGAAGTGGGCATAGGTCTCACCACAGTTGCCCCAACGCCACTACGAGCCGACGCCTGCGCCTCGAGCTCGATGAGCCTAACAGACAAAGCCTCCACCTGCCCCCGAAGAGTGGCCAATTCTCCTTGCGTCCGCTCACAACAACCACAGTCCCTACACATGACTATGTTTGTCTATACGGTGACAAATTCCCAAGATAATCTTCTGATGGGCTACTCTGATAATCAAGAAACACTCACTGAAATACGAGACGCGAAAACTACGCTAGGTTTTCCCAGAAAAACTATTTAAAAGCTAAGCGCAGCAAATAAGTACAAAAACGCTTTATACAAACAGTACTCGCTGCTGCTGGTGCTCTCGCTCTGGCTGTCACAAGACAACTGCTGATTCAAGTGACTAGTGGCTAACGGCCGCGAAACAAACAAAAGACGGTTTTAGGGCGCTTTCTGTTCTAAACGATCAAGAAAACACTAAGAAATCTAACACGAAAACTACGTAAAGTTTTATCAAGAACTGTTAGTTACTATGCAGAGCAGATAAACACAAATAGAATCCCTTCCTTAGTGGAAGGTCGTAAACAAAATGCAAAATAAACGCTTTATACAAACAGTACTCGCTGCTGCTGGTGCTCTCGCTCTGGCTGTCACAAGACGCAACTATAGAGGGTTTGCTCAGGGATTGCCAGTTTACACTCAACACAAACATTTACTACTGATATCCGTATGTGGAAGGAAACACTCGTTATTGCTTGATTACAAAACTATTGAATAATCATTAAAAGCAGTAGCATCGATAAAATTTTTGGTAGTGAGTGTACCGACTGATTTAAAGTGGATCATCCACATAAAACTAACCTAAGAGAGGCAGTTTTTTGGGGGGGAGAGGGGGGGGGGGGCGGAGGTCATCAGTCTTCTGACAGGTTTGGTGCGGCCCGCCACGAATTCCTCTCCTGTGCCAACCTCTTCATATCAGAGATAGCACTTGCCACCAGAGACCTCAGTTATGTGTCGGATGTATTCCAGTCTATGTTTCCCTCTACAGTTTTTGCCCTCTACAGCTCCCTCTCGTGGAAGTCATTTCCTCATGTTTTAACATACACCCTATCATCCTGTCCCTTCTCCTTGTCAGGGTTTTCCACATATTCCTTTCCTCCTCGGTGCTGCGCAGAACCTCCTCATTTCTTACCTATCAGTCCACCTGCAAATTTGGAAATTTGTGGTAAGTTCCTATGGGACCAAACTGCTAAGGTCATAGGTCCCTAGGCTTACATACTACTTAATCTAACTTAAACGAACTTAGGTTACGGACAACACACACGCACCCATGCCCGAAGGAGGACTCGAACCCCCGACGGGGGAAGCCGTCAGTCCACCTATTTTTCAAGATTCGTCTGTAGCAGCACATCCCAAATGCTCCGATTCTCTTCTGTTACGGTTTTCCCACAGTACATGTCTCACTGCCATACAATGCTGTGCTCCAAACGTACATTATCATAAATTTCTTCCTCAAATTAAGGCCTATGTTCGTTACTAGTAGATTTCTCTTGACTAGGAATGCCCTTTTTGACAGAGCTAGTCTCCTTATTATGTACTCCTTGCTCCGCCCGTCATTGGTTATTTCGCTGCCTAGCTAGTAGAATTCCTTAAATTCATCTGCTTCGTGACTATCAATCCTAATATTAAGTTTCATCTATTTTCATTTCTGCTACTTCTCACTACTTTCGTCTTTCTTCGATTTACTCTCAATCCGTATCCTGTCCTCATCAGATTTTTTTATTTTAATTACACACCTGAATCTTTCTTTAATTTCCATTATTGCTTCTTCAATGTACAGACTGAACAGTAGGGGCGAAAGACTACGTCCCTGTCTTACACCCATTTCAATCCGACCACTTCGATCTTGGTCGTCCAGTCCTCGCTCTTGTACGTATTGTATGTTTGCCATCTCTACCTGCAGCTTATTTCGAAAATCTTGCACCATTTTACATTGTCGAACGCTTTTTCCAGGTCGACAAGTCCTATGAACGTGTCTTGACATTTCTTTAGTCTTGCTTCCATTCTCGCCGGAACGTCAGAATTCCCGCTCTGGTGCTTTTACCTTTCCTAAAGCCAAACTGATCGTCATCTAACACATCCTCAATTTACTTTTCCATTCTTCTGCACGTTATTTCTGTCAGCAATTTGGAAGCGTGAGCTCTTAAGTTGATGATGTGACAATTCTCGCACTTGTCAGCCCTTGCAATCTTCGGAAATGTGTGGAAGATATTTTTCCGAAAGTCAGATGGTATATCACCAGACTCGTACATAGTTTTTTGGCCACTGTACCCAATCATTTTAGAAAATCAGATGAAATGTTATCGATCCCTTCTGTCTTATTAGATCTTAAGCCCTTTAAATCTCTCTTAAATTCTGATTCTAATACTGCATCCCCTTTCCCTTCTAAATCGTCTCCTGTTGTTTCCTCTATCTCACCAGAGAAATCTTCCGTCTTACGGAGATCTTAAATGTATTATTTCGACCTATCCAATCTCTTTTCTGCATTCAACAGTGGAATTCCCGTTGCACTCTCAATGTTACTACCCTTTCTTTTAATATCACCGAAGGTTACTTAGACTTTCCTTTATACTGGGTCCGCAATACAGACAATATTTCTTTTTCGATTCCTTCACAGTCTTCATGTTGCCATATCGTCTTAGCTTTCCTGCACGTCCTCTTTATTCATTTCTTAGCGACCTATATGTCTGTATACCTGAATTTCCCAGAACGATTTGTGTACTTCCTTCTTTCATCAATCAACGGGAGTATATCTTCTGTTATTCATGGTTTCTTTGAAGTCACCTTCCTTGTACCAATGTTTTTCTCTGCAACTTCTATGATTACCACGTTTAGAGACGTCTGTTCCTCTTCAACTGTACTGCCTAATGAGCTATTCCTTATTGCTGCATCTATAGAGAACTTCAAGTGTATCTCGTCACTCCTTACTACTTCCGTGTCCCACTTCTTTGCGTATTGATTCTTCCTGACTAACCTCTAGGTGAAATTTATTACAGAACTCAATTAGTCCTTCTCCTCTCCCGTTCCTTGTCCCAAGCCCATATTCTCCCGTAAACGTATCTTCTAGTCATTCCCCCATGACTCTTGAATTTCCATTTCCCTTTACATACTATATTACTTTTTCAGTATTCTCATATACTTAGGCTATCTCTTCATCTTCAGCTTGCGACGTCGGCTTGTATACCTGAGCCATATTCGGTGTTGGTTTGCTGTAGAGGTACTGTTCACTGTACTGTTCACAATAACTGGCTCCCTGCCCTTCTTTCCTATTCATAACGAATGCTACTCCTGTTATACATTGTCTGCTGCTGCTGATAATATCCTATACTAATCTGACCAGAAATGCTTGTATTCTTTCCATTTCACCTCACTGAACTCTACTATGTCCAGACTGAGACTTTGTATTTACTGTTTCAGATATTCTAGCTCCTCTACCACGTTCAGACTTCTGACATTCCACGCCCCGACTCGTAGAACGTTATCCTTTCGTTTGTTATTCAATCATTTTCTCATGGTCGCCACCCCTTTGGCAGTCCCGTCCCGGCGATCCGAATGGGGCTACTGGCTATCTTTAGCCAGTGGAGAGATCATCATAACACTTTTTCAATTACAGCCTAGATGTCCTGTGGATAAACGTTACGTGTATTTAATTCAGTGGTTTCCATTGCCTTCTGCATCCTCATGCCGTTAAACATTGCTGATTCTTCCGCTTTTTGGGGATGTTACCTCCCCAAGGACAAGAGAGTGCCCTGAACTTCTCTCCGCTCCACCGCCCTCTTTAACTAGGCCGTTATTAGAATGAGGGTGACTTCTTATGCTGGAAGTTTGCGACTGCCAATGCTGATTATTAATCAAAGTTGAAGCGGTGGCGGGTTTCTAACCCAGGAACTATAACGTTTTGATTACTAATCAAAGAAGCTACCCCTAGACCACTGGTGCATCGAGGCTGATTGCAGACTGAAATTTATTTGCAAGGTTAACGTAAGACGTAATTAGCTAAACACGATATCTGAGTATTGCTCCTCGGTCTAAGACGCTTATGTGTAGGGCTGAGGGACGAAATAGGAAAGTTTCAAAGAAGAGTTGCACGTTCTAATATGGGTTCATTTGCTAAGGAAGATTATCTGAGGAAGATACTCATCGGACTTGAAACTTATCAGCGAGCAGTGTAAATTCTAAGGTTATGTTCGCACCATTGATAGTGGGATGATGGAGTGAGTGAATGTGAACGCCACAACTGAGAAATGTAGTGGAAATGACAAGCTCTACTCTTTGATTCACCAATATAATTATTGTAACTGACACTAGTCCCATGGTACGAAATATTACGATCTTTCTTCCGTATTAAAATGTTTAAATTCGTTCGTTTTGCAGATAATATAATTTAATTATCCAGGCCGTCCAGAAATTTTGCGACAAACTTCGAGTGATTGTAGAGGTTGTCTTGAGGAACAAAGCGAGACCATGAAGCCGTGTCGGGAACGTCATCCAACGATGCTCCAGACTGTCCAAGTTGTATGTGGCAGCACCTGACGCTAGACCACCGATCGGCAATAAATGCGAGTTTGTACGCTGACAGACCACAGGCGCAACGTCTCGTATTGATGATTGTTAATCAGTAATCGCCACTGATGGTCAAGTGCGCCAGTGGAGAAGGTAGCTGCTGCGTAGAAGAACCTTGTCTCCTAAGAATATGGTGCTCCGTTTCCTTGGTGAATCGTGGTCTCCGAGACCGGTTTCTATCTCAACTTTTTTTTTTATCCTGTACGCCGCAAAACACTAGAGACTTTAGAAAATTTGAGGAAAAAATAAACTTCAAATGCAAACCCATGTCTGAAACCGTCATCCGCCGAGGCAGCACAACATCGCACTCACAGGAGGCAAGGAATTTGCGTATTAGCCAGCCCCAACTTCTCCACTGGCGATAGTGACAATAAGTCGGGATCACGTACTAACGAACAAAATTGCGAGGCGCTCCACTTAGGGGCCGTCAGTGTACAAAGCCACGTTTGCTGCTTAAGCGATGGCCAGGTGACAGGCAATGGCGTTTGTACCGCAGCTTAGACACTTTATAGCGTCGTTGAATGACTTCTGCTGACACAAGTGTGCCTATCCTCGACTTGTTCCTCGAGACAGTCTCTGGAACCCTTCGAAGTTTGTTGTAACATTTCTGGGATACCCTGCACATTTGAAAATTCTATTCTTTAGGAGGAAACATTAATAAGTACATGTGTGTGAGAGAGAGACCTTTGGAGTGATATATTTTATATAAACTCATAGGGAAGTCGTTTACTGAACGAAGTTGCCAGTCATTTTTTATTCAACAGATTATCATCTTGAAAAAGTGTTTATTTTTCCTTGCAGGAAACACACCCAGTTAGCACGAAGAGGTACTACAACGTATTAAAGTGTGTGAGAGAGGTGGAGATCCATTGATATTAAGGTTTTTTCAGCTATGTTACTACGATGAGGCTAAAGACTAAGCTGTTTAATAACGATATCCTAGACAAAATAGTAAGTTTTCAATTGCATGTACTCATATATGTAATTTCAAAGAGGATGTGCTCATGTATGCAATTTCAAATGTGGATCTGGTATACATGTAGCTTCGTTGTAAGTTTGGGACATGGTCACTGTCCTATACTTTTAACACTCAAACTGTTAACTGTCCCATACTCTGTAAGAAAATGTAATTAGAAATACCATTCTATTTGACACCATGGGAAGTGCCCTCTGCCACACAGGATATGCATAAGACATAGATTTCTGTAACGCTACATCGACATACGTTGGTGATATCATGTTTAACAATCACGAAGCAGAACCATACAAAATGAACTGAGCTAGATGCTATACCTCACGAATTGCATGCATGTTTACATGAAGAAATGTAGCTTTGTCCTGAGCTGTTGTATTTATTATTTGCTTTCTTAAGGTGTGTCTGAAATGGATATTTTGCTGAACAAGTATGAATGATGTCAGATATGTAGCCCGCTCTGGTCGCCCGCTGATTTTCACTTCTTTGCTCAATTGGAACACGGCCTATAAGGACAGCAGTTTGGCACAGACAAAGAACTGCAGACCAGAGAGGGAACTAGCCAAAAGCACAGGAGGCTGCCTTCTATGCCGAGGGTACTGGGAATCTGGTACCAAGCTACGATAAGTGCCTAAGTTGGGATGACAACTGTACAGAGAAGTCACAGAATGTTGTAGCTACATGTTCCAAATAAAATTGGTTTGATATCCGCAGTGGTTATCATTTCGTCGCCTATCGGACCTTGAAAATTAAATATCTCTCGTCTTTCTTACCTTATCTGGTACACGTGTATGTAACTATTTTCATTATTTTTATACAAGGAATAACAACACGGCGCTGCGACACTTCTAGGAGACTTCTCTCACAAACAGAAAAGTGTTTTACACGCCATGGGGCATTATACATGTTATTTCCATGTCATAATTTATTTTCTGCAATTCTTTTAATTGCATTAATAGTGAAAAGAACCCCCAGTGGGCTATAACTAGTACACTGTGCGATCAAAAGTATCCGGACACACTAAAAAACATACATTTTTCATATTAGGTTCATTTTACTGCCACCTACTGCCAGGACTCCACATCAGCGACCTCAGTGGTCATTAAACGACGTGAGAGAGCATAATCAGGCGCTCCGCGGAACTCACGGACTTCGAACGTGGTCAGGTGTTTGGATGTCACTTGTGTCATGGTTGTACACGAGATTTCCACACTCCTAAACTTCCCTAGGCCCACTCTTTCCACGTGAAGAGACACGTTCAGCACAAAAGCGTACAGGTCCACCTTGTCTGTTGACCAACAAAGACCGCCGACTGTCGAAGAGGGTCGTAGTGTGTAATAGGCAGACATCAATGCAGACCATCACACAGGAATTCCAAACTGCATCAGGATCCACTGCAAGTACTATTACTGTTAGGTGGGAGGTGAGAAAATTTGGATTTCATGGTCGATCGATTGCTCATAAGCCACACAGTATGCCGGTAAGTGCCAAACGACGCGTCGCTTGGTGTAACGAGCGTAAATATTGGACGATTGAATATTGGAAAAACGTTTTGTTGAGTAACGAATCACGGTACAAAATGTGGTGATCCGACGGCAGGGTGTGGTTATGGCGAATGACCGGTGGAAGTCATCTGCCAGCGTGTGTAGTGCCAACAGTAATATTCGCAGTCGGTGATGTTATGATGTGGTCGTGTTTTTCATGGAGGGGGTTTGCATCTCGTGTTGTTTGCATGGCACTATCACAGCACAAGCCAACATTGATGTTTTAAGCACGTTCTTGCTTCCTACTCTTGTAGAGAAATTCGGGGATGGTGATTCATCTTTCAAAACGATCGAGTACCTGTTCATAATGCACTGCCTGTGCCGGAGTGGTTACACGACAGTAACACCCCTGTAATGGACTTGCCTCCACAGAGTCTTGACCTGAATCCTGTAGAGCACCTTAGGGATGTTTTGAAAAGCCCACTTCGTGCCAGGCCTCACCGACCGACATCGATACCTCTCCTCAGTGCAGCACTACGTGAAGAATTGGCTGCCATTCCCCACGAAACCTGCCAGCACCATATTGAACGTATGCCTGCGGGAGAGGAAGCTGTCATCAAGGCTAAGAGTGGGCCGGCATCACATTGAATTCCAGCATTACCAATGGAGGGCGCCATGAATTTGTAAATCATTTTCAGCCAGGTGTCCGGATACTTTTGATCAGGTAGTGTAAATCAAACGGAGCTTCATTACTGATTTCAACGAATTAAAAACTCAGTTGCCTCCTAGAAGCAGAACTAAGTACAATGAACACTAAGAGAGTAATTCGAGAAACATTCAGCTGACTTCAGTAGAATAAATTCCCTACCGATATGAGAAAAAATCCTAAGTAGTCGGTAAATATATGAGTCATGTACATACTCGCTTAAGAACGTACTGGCTCCGAAACGGGGGATGATGCAGTGAAGGCAGTATTACGGAATTCAGTCTTCGGAAATCGTTGCACATTGAGAATACCGTAATACGTATTATTCGCAACGTGGCGAAATGATGGATATTGATATAAGAGACCGCAATACAGAAGATTAAATACAGTAGCTCAACAATGAGAAGGCAACTGGATATAATGGGACCCTGCACCCCCCTACATAAGTTGTGGGAAAAAATGCTCCCCTCTCAACAGCAGCTGAACGCAGGTTTTGATTTTGTGTCCAGTCTACTATGAGATGACTTGAGACGAACCACAAGTTCGGTTGGACAAGGAAATTTACAAGGTAATTATATTGTAACAAATAAGCCCTCGGTCACAAATATTAAGTCAAAATTTTGGCTTAATATTTGTGACCGAGGGCTTATTTGTTACAATATAATTCTGACACGGTCACTGAACCTTAGCAGCTATGTTCAAAGTTTTAAATTTACAAGGTATTTTTCTAAGGGTACTATACCGTTGTTTTCCTGAAGTGATGTAGGTTAATCACGGATAACCTAATTCTGGTTGAGAGGCAGAGGTACGAAACATCGTCCTCCCTAATCCGAGTCCAGTACCTCAACACAGTAGCACCTCATGCTTTGCGACATTGGTGGAGCTACGAAGCATTCTAATCAACTGAAGAATGACCGGACATCATTCTCGTATTAAAGAAGGATGATTTAACTCATTGCCTACATCAATGACGTCAGTGTGTTGCAAAAGTATGGAACATTTTTTTACACGTTTGTAGATTGCTGGAGCCATCACGTACTCCACAAATACACCGATAACCAAAATATTATTTCCACCTGCTTAACAGTGTGTAGGTAGACCTCTGAAACACAATGTGACTAGTTCGTGGTGTATTTCCTGAGGTATGTGTCACAAGATGTCAACCCACAGACGGTCAAAACAGGTAATTTCAGAAGATGATAACCCACTAAATGCTTGGATATACAAATTATGTGCTTTAGGGGTAGCTTCTTTGACTAGTAATCAAAACATCCTGTGCATTGCGTTCGAACACAGTCCGTGCATGAATTCTGAATAAAAGTTGTTAGCAATGATGGTCAAAGTCTTCCGCTATAAGAAGTCACAAATGATAGAGCTAGTAAGAAATTCTTTGAGAAGTAGGAACCTAGGGAGAGGAACACGACGGCATGGTCATATAAATTAGGTAAACTCTCGCTACAATGGCTCAATTCTACCTGCAGCGGTCCGGGGCGCCACAGTCAGGAACCGCGCCACCGCTACAGTCGCAGGTTCGAATCCTGCCTCGGCATGGATGTATGTGATGTCCTTAGGTTAGTTAGGTTTAAGTAGTTCTGAGTTCTAGGGGACTGATGACCTCAGAAGTTAAGTCCCATAGTGCTCAGAGCCATTTGAAAACACAGATAAGACTTGTGAGTGACGCACTTAGGTATTACATGTACACATATACATTGTAAAACATTGCATTTTATGTTTCACAGAATTAATTGCATTAACTGAAAGAGGTGGAAAAAAGGTAAATTTAATGGCTGATTAGTAGTAATATGAATTCGCAATATGAATCTAGTATTTGTAACGAAAACTTAATTTAAGAAAGGGAAAAAGAAATGTGAAGGATGATTTAGTACACAGGCTTCAGCCTGTGTCATGTGTTGGCTGTTTTCTAATATTTCCAGTGGGATTGCCTTTCTCCTTTTCTTAACACAGCGTAAAAGTTCACTTTGTACGTCCTGTGAATGGTTTTCTGCTAAAAGACGACCAGCAAAGGTTCAATATTTCTTCCTTAATCTCCAGATTCTACACAGCAGCTACAGCTCTGCCTGACTGACCATGTTTTCAGACTGCGTGCATTTGATGTTATACATACTAGTATGCGCCAAGGGGTTCCAATTTGTTTTTACAGCTGAATGTAATTTTTGATATGCAACTGCTCTTATAAACTACAGGTCTCTAGTTACGAGACTTTAACTTTTTTGCCAGGTTACCTGAAATGTTGCTAGTGTATTGAAATTTTCAGCAGGCTTTGTAACTGCCGACTGACTACTGTTGGTAAGCGTACAGAAGTCTAATTTTAGCATTTTCTTTTTTTGCATCATGTTATAAAACAGGACAGAGCTAGAGCCATTGTTAGAAGCGATATATTTGATGGTCTGCAGTTCTGTATGGAGGGTTGATTCATATAAAGGAACCGATGAGAGGCGATGCACCACCGAAAGAAAAGCTGCATGTTTTTGGCTGTGTAGATGCTGGGAGCTTGCGGGTGTCTGTAACTATGTTCTTTCTGTAAATCGTACTTAAGTGTCTTCGTGTGAAAATATCAATATCAAATCCAAAATTTTGTACGAGAGTGTTCCATCTCCATTGCAAAACGAGTTTATTTATGTTGCGATCAAATAAACATGGTTTTGCAGAATATTAGGAAGTACTTTTCTATTTAATATCATTATCATCTTCTGCCTAGTATCAACGAAAAATTCAGTTAATGGAATAAATGTTGTTTTAAAAATGACGGTACTAAAGGAAATATGCATGATCTAGGGCTAGAGTTGCATCAGCTTCTCCGCGGTGAATATTTTTATTTTTTTTTTAATTTTTGATGCCGTCGGTTTTTGGGTTACTTGTATCGAACTTAATGAAAGTGGGAAAATTAGCATTATTCACCTTTGTCTGTTTTAAGGTATATGAGAATCAAACATTTACTGTTAGTTATTGTAGTGCTTTAATTGAAATTATGAAGCTCTGTCGGATAGCCGTGTTCAAGCGCTGTCTGTTCACGCTTTGTTCTTTAATATCACGTAAGGCCAATGCATTACGTGTATTCTTGTCGTCCATCGTTAATATCAGAGGTGTTATTGTGTCTGTACAGTGCGTGTTTAGATAGCTTTCTTGCATCATACGAGGGTTATTAGGAAAGCAAAGAACGATAGGTCAAGAAATGGAAACTACAGTGAAAATCTGATGAAGCTTTGCACAGATACGTTGGGCTCTGTGTCAAGTACGCCTGTCGTTCGCGTCATGTCGCACTTTTCAGTTCTGAGCTCACAGTGGGAATGTAAAGATAGCTAGAAATTAGCGTCTCCCGCCAAGTATGAGGCCCCGGCGAAAGATTTCGCCTGAAGCTATGCAATCCACCTAACATAACTGTCATGCAGTTCGTTCTACACGACAATTCTCGGCCGCACTCTTCAGGGGCAATGAAGATGCTCCTGCAGCGTTTCCGATGGGAAGTGATTGATCAGCCACAATACAGCCTAAAATTTGCTGCACCTGAGGTTAATCTCTGCTCAAATGAACCGCTGGCTATGAAGGCAATATTTTAACACAGACAACGAGCTGCAGTCCAGAGTAGAAAATTGTCGAAAAGCACTGGTGGCTTTCTTCTATGACGCGGGAATTGAAAAGTTGGTACAACGTTACGACAGATCTCTAAGTTAGAGCGGCGACTGTGTAGAGAAGTAGCTGGAAGGTGTAGCTAACCGTTGTAAATAAGTTTTGATTTTCACTGTAGTTTCCATTTCGCCACCTATCGCTCCTTACCTTCCGAATAGGCCTCGTATCTCTCCTTCGTTTAGTACCATTGCTTACTCTTTATCTTTATTAACATGGGTTTTACTTACGCGGCGGCCATGAAATAGTTGTCGGCCTCTGAGTTTTCACCGCAACGGTACTCACACGTGACGCACAGAGCTGCAGCGGCCGCTCGCTTGTGGAGAACCACCCGCAGTAACCCTACAGGCTGCCTGCTGCCATTATGACGGCTGACTTCGTATCCCTTATACCCGGCCAATAGCAGAGGCTGCTGAGTCGTTGACGGGCGGCTCCACGCACCACCCTGTCGTGAGCTGTGCACGCCTGTGTGGGGACCGCCGCCGCGCCGCACTACGTCACATGTCAAACCAGCCGATGTCCATTTGCACACGTCTGTCATTTCACAACGAGTTACCGAGAGACTAGAGCGCTGCTGCTCCCCAACCACGAGACTGATCAGCTGTGTCACAGTGCTCTGTGTCCTGAAATGACGTACCCACATCTGTCATTAATACTCAGTTCCACTTCAGAGCTATCTGGGATAGAGTTGTATTTCCTACCAGAGATGGCAGCTCTGTGTACTCCGTTTGACACTGTGTACACGTGCGAATCACCTAAAAATTGAGTAATGTATCCTTCCTACTACACAGATATGTAAAATAAAAACAATTTCTCTATTTATTATATTCACATATACTATAAAAATGGATATATTTATGTGTGTACGTTTCACATCTCCCACCACAGATCCGACTTCAACCATACTTGGCACACTTGTCCCTTACTGTGAGGGAACAATGGCTGTGGATGCAAGAACCGCCTACGTATCATAGTGAGACAGAGTATAACCCACAAAGAGATACGTGAAAAATTGCCGTATGATGCAAATCGTTTACATTTACTACTTGTGTGCTACTATTTCTATTCGCAACGAATTTCAGAGACAGTATCCACATACTTCGCTGCTGAGTGTACCTAAAAAATTATATCATTGTATGACACGAAGATTAGGAGATACGACGTCATAAACACGCTGTGCTTGAGAAACTACTTCATCGTGCATTACTTCTTTGGTACTAACTCCATCCGTAACATATTTCCCAGACAGCATACACACGTGCTGTTGGATGTGCCTACACAGATATACAATTGTACGACACACGCTTGTAGTTCAAGAGATATGTGATAGAAACTAAGTTGCATGAAAAAATTCTCCGACATGTCTGAAGTTTTCATACAATTGCTGTTTACTAGTAAGACACTCAGACAGACGAGTCAAATTGAGGATGTTCCTGACACCTGGCAGTGCTTTTGACAGCTTTCAGCTGCGAAACGCAAACGGCCGTAGGTAAAAACAGTAGCCGTCTATAGAGCTATGAAAAGGCGCTGGCATAGACACGTTTGCAAAATCGGGTTGTGGACACGCGAAGTAGCAGGCCCCGTAATACAGAAACTCACACACATCGAGTATACTGCAGGAGTGCATGTAAGGTAGTAATAAACGAAA
Organism: Schistocerca americana; assembly: GCF_021461395.2. Classification (NCBI taxonomy): domain Eukaryota; kingdom Metazoa; phylum Arthropoda; class Insecta; order Orthoptera; family Acrididae; genus Schistocerca; species Schistocerca americana. Next base: position 233,015,873 of record NC_060123.1, read on the forward strand.
GAAAACTGTTCCTTTTGTACACAGATCAAATTGGCAAAATGAATAGCCCGGCAATGTCGGGTTTGTCAAACAGTAGTGTTATATTTTTAATGGCTGGCGATTGATATGTAGGAATATCATTTGCACCCTAAAATTGATTAGAATTATCTCAAAGAACTGCAATTTACTTTCGAAAGAGGTAGCTTACAGAACCCTCTTATAAAGCTGATTAGTGTGCTCTGAAATCTGCATTTCTTCGCTGAGCCAGCAGCCTCAAAGAAAGTATCATGCTTCACTGTAAGATAGTTTAAAAAAATGGCTCAAATGGCTCTGAGCAATATGGGACTTAACATCTGAGGTCATCAGTCCCCTAGAACTTAGAACTACTTAAACCTAACCAACCTAAGGACATCACAAACATCCATGCCAGAGGCAGGATTCCAGGTTTCGAACCTGCGTCCGTATCGGTCACGCGGTTCCAGACTGAAGCGCCTAGAACCGCTCGACCACTCCGGCCGGCTCACTGTAAGTCAGTAACATTATAATTAAGTATTACTTAACATTTCCAATTCAGAATTTATACACGAGATCTCATAAAAATTTTGCAACACATAATGATGCAAACTGAAACCAAAGGTAAAAGAAGAATGGTCATATTTGTAGGCGAAAAACTGGGCGCCAAAGTTTTAATGGTATGCTATCCTGGCGCCATAGTAGGTGCCAAATTATCTGTTGAACATCTGTCAATAAAACTAATGACTGCTCGATGACAGACAATGTAAACCTTTATTTATCAAATTAACAGGGCTGGGAACATATTGTGTGAAGGTAATGTGGCTCTCGAGAACAACGAGCAAAAGTACTTTTGATTTATGATGTTGGCAGGTAACCTACATTACCGATGTCACCCGATTCTCCATGAACGTTGCGAAGCTATTAAGGCAGTGGGTCACTAGATGCATAACGTATCATTTCCGCTCTGCCTATTTGTGACAGAGGAAAGAGCCAGTTTCCGCTGTGGGGAATGTGGGGTTTCTCCAAACTGGATACAGATCGAACATCCCATAAAACGTCCAATCAAACGTCCGACTTGGTTACACAGTAAATTCTAATAAAAACGCTCTCAGTCCTTTTTTCAAATAACAGGACGCATTTCAGGCCCTGTGGGCCCATCTTCAGGAGAAAACCGTCGTGTACACAAACCTTAATGGTTTGTGGTCGGAAGCTACTACGCTCCTGGATGGTTTGTGAGTTTCTTATGGAGGCGGGTCTTTTACAGCACCTGTTAGAAACAAACCTCTGAGAAATCTGGGTAGGAAGCAGCAGTTTGCAGGGGAGTGCTATTAACGCTAGCTGGAGATGTCCCACGAAAGTGCTTGCATTCTGCCCATGAGGCTTGTTGGTTGCAAGTTCAGAACGTTAATATCGATTTCGTGTAACCAACCGTGGCTTACTAAAAGTAATTCCGACTATAATCCTCGTGGGTTGGGAGGCGCGTTTTATGTGAGCTGCGCTTAGGTCGGGTTTTAAAGTGATTAACGTTTCATAACACAGGAGTTAGTGATCCTCCGTTATCTATAAGTTACTTTTGCAATCCGCAGACAGAAAAAAAATCTAAAGTATATTCTGTGCGCAGATGTAGCTTTCTGCTTACGTACTTTCCCATTTTGTGAGTGAATGGTGGAAAAAGAGTCATATTAGTGCGGGGCAATTAGCTAGCAGGATGGTGGTGATTAAGAAACGAAATTCGATTGGCGATATCTAACTTAAACCAATAGATGGCATCTGATTCTGTGGGAAATCAAGTGTCGTTTTACTGTGTGAATCTTTACTCATTGACTTAAAGTTGTTATCATGTTTCTGATTTTGTGGAGATTATTGGTGGAAGCTACCAGCAGCCTGCAGGAGTCAGTGCACTGACCGTTAGCGGTGGACATTCTCCAGTCCAATAGGTGGGTCTAAGGTTCTATCTGACAGTGGTTACTAGTTACAGGGCATTGGTTCAAATTAGTTCAAATGGCTCTGAGCATTATGTGACTTAACCAGGGCATTGGTTATTGGTACTGCAGTAGTGATAAGCTTAATCCCGCGTCGCAGGTCAAGGTGGCTCTCGTAGATCCTGATTTGATAGTATAGTAGGGAAGAGAATTCCCATCAAACCTGTTGATCAGTACGTTGCGTAAATTTACTCTCGGACTACACATCGTTCAGACTGAGTGTATTCTAACTGAGACAGTGGGTGTTGATTCACGTGGTGTCACGGTAACTCTGAGAACATGACGGCAGAAACCCTTCAGCTGTTTGGAATTTTGAGGAGGTATGTGACCATTATGGTAACAAGTCAGCTGGTGAATGAAAATCTGTTCGAAATGGTATATGTAGCCAACTCGGATGACTGCGCAGCTTAGCGATGAGTGACTACGCAGTGAATTTTAATTGTTGGACATCGCCTGTCTTGTAGCTTTAGGGAAAATGCTTTTTGCCCATTTCTGAACTGTTCATCAGAAGTAATATTTTGCTCCACCAGTGGTGGCAGCTGTTACAACCCGAACATTTTATTTTCTCCCAGTCGTCTATACCAGTACGTCATAGATGCTTTCCGTCGGTTCCCAAGCGTCATTTATCTTTTTGTACAGTGAACATAGGATGTCTTCAGTATAATTGCACGCAATGCAGCATCACATGCAATAATGAGAGAGCGAAACAGTGGAATGGTGTTCAATTTTTCTACACAGCCTCTTCTGTCTCCATATCTGCTCACAGATGCGGTTACATCTGACACCTCTCTCCGGAAGTATATCTCGGTTGTCGGACAGAAAATGGCATTCACTGACAGAAATCGCTAGAAATTAATTTCATAGATATGTATCTGACAGCTCCTGAAATGCTAAAATTTGTTCAAATGGTTCAAATGGCTCTGAGCTCTATGCGACTTAGCATATGAGGTCATCAGTCGTCTAGAACTTAGAACTAATTAAACCTAACTAACCTAAGGACATCACACACATCCATACCTGAGGCAGGATTCGAACCTGCGACCGTAGCGGTCACGCGGTTCCAGACTGAAGCGTCTAGAACCGCACGGCCACACCGGCCGGCGCTAAAATTTGTAACAAATGTACATTCCACACACGTACTTCTACGTATGCCAGTTACTGCATGATACATACAAATGTGTCCTGTGTCGCACAACCCTTTCATTCACTTGCCATGCTGATAGCATCGTAAAGCAAACTCAAGGGCTGTGTAATAATTCCAAAGATGTCGACAAAGCAGAAAAACCGTTCTGTGTGGGTTAGAGAGTGGATTTTCAGATGTGTAAATTTCGCTGCCTAGAATCAATTAGTAGCCGAACTGCGTAATTAGGATCCAGCGAAGTTTTCGAAATTATTAAGAATAAAGCTAGCTGATGCGGATAAAATGCTTGTAAAACTGGTCATCTTAATTCCAATAAAGATAGAATATTCAGAAATCTACTGACGTAAAAGAATTAGCTCCTATAACTTTGCAATTTTTTGCACCGGGTAAGTACACTCTTTGATAAAATAGTGTTTTATTTTAAGAAACGTACATTAAAAGTCTATTGTTTGAAGTGAAGATTATATGATTACAAGTGCTATTCGGAATAGCAAAATGTACACTAAATCTTATTGTTCCAGAATCAAGCAGAACAATTACGACAGCACTACAAGGATTTTAATAAGAGTAAAGGTACATTCAGTCAGTATGTGAAGCCTAGTTTACATAACGACACTACTTTGCAGGCAACTGCGCTATCAGCCACTGCGCAACTCGTTGGTGAAACTAAAAACTTTTGGCGTGTTCCAACTTTGGCGACACTAGTTGCATGAGTTTTGAGGTTATCTGTGTTCATAGAGTGTAGACAAACTTAAATATGAACTAGGGAACGGAGAATAATGTTCACTTTTAGGATATCTATGCTTTGCATAGGTGTTTGTAGAATTTCAGTGATGCTGATTACAAAATTAAGCAACATATTGCTGCCGCTGCGACCGTCATGTGCGATCATATCATAGATGGTTTGACAATATCTGAGCCGGAAGGCAAAATTTGTTTTAGGAGCACATATACAACTCAATTAAGAAAAATACGAGCAAGTGTAATTGTGGCTGTGGCAATGGTCTCGTCTATAAGACTAAAATCCCATCATTCGAGTTGGACAACTCTTTGTTAAGGAATATTGTTGACAGGAGGGAAGGCTATACAGATTCAAGAAGCTGCATTCTTTATTCAATATTCATCCATATAAAACATCGCTGCAGTGCTCCCCATTCACATATGTTAGAATTTTGAAATATTGCCACTGTACCGATCTATCTTCAAGAGAGTAGTTTGCAAACCATTGTCTTCTTAATGCGACCTGTTTCGAATAATTGTTGTTGCTAATGGTAGTAATAATTACTGTTAACGTTAATAATTATTGACGTTAATTAAATAGCGTCATGACCAACTAAAACCGTATCTTATAGCATGTCGAGTGTTCTCGAATGTAATGCGCGCAATGTGATATGTAATTTCAGTTCTGGCGACAGTGCTCCATGCATTACAGTACCATTATTCCTTATTGCATAATTAACTCTATTTAGAAGAAACGTGAACAGTTCTGGTGACTTTCTAAGATAATTAAAAGAACTTATTCGATCTTCGGTTATAAATTATTTCCGCAAGGATGCTGAGCAACCGGGCTGACGTCTTTTCTTCATCCAGTCACGAATCAAAACACATTTCTTATATTTTTGTTATGCATCGATTCCACGCAACAAGTTTTCACTCCATCACAACTCGTGTGACGTGCACTGCCAAAACTTTCATTCCAGACACGACTCAGGGACTAACTAAACGAGAAAACTGAAGTGTATACTGGCGTCGCCGTGTCTACAGTCACATATGAAACCATTTTCGTGCAACTCATTCTATGCAACGAGTGGCGCAACCCAATTTTGTCGTGTAAACTAGGCTTAAGATGCTAAGCTTTGTGGTAGTTATAGATTTATATACTGTTCAGAACTGCTTGAGGATTCGAAAAACCCACTGCCAAAGCAACCGAATTCTTGTTACTATAGCTATGAGAAGCAGGTTTTTATGGCAGGTCGTCTTCCTCACTTATCTCCAGTATGGCTTTCTGAAAGTTTCTTTTAATTTTTTTACCTCAACAATAGTAAGAGAGACTTCTCATTTACCGTGCAACATATGTACAAAAAACATCATATGGAGCCTCTTCTTCGTTGAATATTTGTATTGCTTTTTATATGAGTAAATAATTTGATGAAACAATTTTCGTCCTCATAGTGTGGTTAATCTTTGTTATCGCTTTATGATTTGGGTGTACAGCAGAACGATTCATTTCCCCAGACTGCTCTATGCATCTTGATTGACAGATGTTGTCTTAATTCATTTGCGGTCTTCTCCACTGCAGCATCCAAGTCAAGTGACAGTTTCAAAAATGAGTTAGTTAATTTTTTTTTTTTATCAGGCCTCTTTTACATCAGAAGACTGGCTAAATGTTGCCAGCAAATTCAAGCTGAAGTAGAATTTCCCCAAATATTTGGGTGTTGTGAACAATAAACAAGTTCTTATCCAGGCCTCAAAGAACAGAGAGACTTTGTACTGTAACTGGAATGATAACACAGCGTTGTCCTAACGGAAATTTTAGTTGCCTCATCCCCACAGTTTCAGACTTGGAAGAGTATCAAATGGGAGACTTTTTAGAGCAAGTGGAGTTGCAGATATCACTGAAACAGCAAGAACTGGTTTCGAAAAGACTCCTTTCGCAGGAAGAATAGTTTTGTGGGCCACATGTTTTTGTAGCCGAGGATGATTTCCTTTAAAAATTCTTATTATTAAACCATCCCCTTTTAGCAGTGAAGATTCCATGAGAATTCATAATTACTGACACTTTAGAGCAATCTGAACAGTGGAAAACTCCTTTTTTGTAATGTCTAGCTTATCTACAGCGTTGTGAAAACCACTTGTCCAGTCCCAAGAACGTATGGAGTCTGTAATTTTGGCCGTTTTTTGCACACGTGTTTGGTTATTGTCTGAAAAATATTCTGAAAATGTGTACGCTCCCGAAGCTTTATTCGACCAATAAATAATAGAAACAGTCGAAATAATAGGTGAAAATTGGTCAAATGAAAATCTACCAGCTGATAGCCTGCTACCACTGTGACAACAAGGTGGTAATAACTACCCAAAGAATGCTGAAGAAGTAGACGAAGAGCTTCGGAAATGTTTTGTTAGCAGCCAAGGGGAAGTTCCTTGGCAATACAGATTAGCAACACTGTCACTGTTATTTGGATGTCACTTCGAAAAAAACTGCAGTGCAGCATTTGCAGAAGCCACTGACAGCCGGTGAGTACAGGGTGTCGGCACGCCGGTTACAGCAACAGGGCTGTTTATGCGTTGGGAGACAGACTAGGTCTGACGTCAGAACCCCGTCAGTGCAGTGGTATGGCTCAATTGTTACGGGTCGAGACGAGCCGTTTCTACACCAGAGCGCCACAGTATTGCTGTCAGGAACGTGAATGGAAGCCATACATCCGCATACCAGATGAGAAACTATCCTGAATAAAGAGCTGTGACTTACTAGCAGAAATATTCACAGCCCAAAAGCATCTTCTGCAACAGGAGTTATGCTACCCACCAGCGCACCATGAGTCAGCCAGAAGCCATGGCGAGCCTCGTCAGCCGCCACTGTTGCACCATTTTTTAACACCTAGCGCTCCTACTTGGAGTTGGTACTTCACCACTAACAGGCCACTTCCAGGGTCACTCCTGCAGCAGCCCAATTTCTGCCCAGGGACGGAAGTTCTGATTGGTGTGGTACAGCCATCCACGCTCCTACGCTAGTACGAGCCCTCTTGCACCCCATGCCGCCACTCACTGACGTGGGATTTCCCGTCGGGAGACAGGCTTTCTGTTCAAGTGTTCTAGCCATCTTCCTGACAACCGCGCCACCTGAAAGCTGCCATGACGCACCTAACTGGCTCTTCTGGTGCTAGCTGGCTAGTGGACATCAGGATTCCGGAGCCCCGTCAGCCCTCACTATTGCACCATTTTCTAACACCTAGCCCTCCTACTTGGATTTGGCGCTTCACCACTGATGGGCCATTCCCAGGGTCACTCCTGCAGCAGCCCAATTCCTGCCTAGGGACGGAGGTTCTGATTGGTGTGGTACAGCCATCCACGCTTCTACGCTAGTACGGGCCCTCTTGCACCCCATGCCGCCACTCACTGACGTGGGACTTCCCGTCGGGAGACAGGCTTCCTGTTCAAGTGTTCTAGCCATCTTCCTGACAACCGCGCCACCTGAAAGCAGCCATGACGCACCTAACTGGCTCTTCTGGTGCTAGCTGGCTAGTGGACATCAGGATTCCGGAGCCCTGTCAGCCCTCACTATTGCACCATTTTCTAACACCTAGCCCTCCTACTTGGATTTGGCGCTTCACCACTGACGGGCCATTTCCAGGGTCACTCCTGCAGCAGCCCAATTCCTGCCCAGGCACGGAGGTTCAGATTGATGTGGTACAGCCATCCACGCTTCTACGCTAGTACAGGCCCTCTTGCACCCCATGCCGCCACTAACTGAGTAATAAATCATGACATACCAGCTAAGCACTAACCCAAAATTGGAGCCATGCACCTACAGAAGTACTATGCCGTGTGGCCGTCACAACACATTATGATACCTACACTATGTGATCAAAAGTATCCGGACACCTGGCTGAAAATGACTTACAAGTTCGTGGCACCCTCCATCGGGCTATGCTGGAATTGAATATAGTGTTGGTCCACCCTTAGGCTTGATGACAGCTTCCACTCTCGGAGGCATACGTGCAGTCAGGTTCTGGAAGGTTTTCTGGGGAATGGCAGCCCATTCTTCATGGAGTGCTGCACTGGGGAGAAGTATCTATGTCGGTCGGTGAGGCCTGGCACGAATTCGGTGTTCCAAAACATTCCAAAGGTGTTCTACACGTTTCAGGTCAGGACTCTGGGCAGGCCTGTCCATTACAGGGATGTTATTGCAATTGAAACCACTCCGCCACAGGCCATGCATTATGAATAGGTGCTCGATGGTGTTGAAAGATGCAATAGCCGTACCCGAATTACTCCTCAACAATGGGAAGCAAGAAGGTGCTTAAAACATCAACGTAGGAATGTGCTGTGATACTGCCACGCAAACAACAAGGTGTGCGAGCCCCCTCCATGAAAAACATGACCACACCACAACACCACCGCCCCCGAATTTTACTGTTGGCACTACACACGCTGACAGATGACGTCCACCGGGCATTCGCATATGTGTACCCTGCCATGGGATCGCCACATTGTGTACCGTGATTCGTCACTCCACAAAACGTTTTTCCACTCTTCAATCGTCGAATGTGTACGCTCCTTACACCAAGGGACACGTGATGAATGGCTCATGAGCAGCCGCTCGACCTTGAAATCCCAGTTTTCTCACTTCCCACCTAATTGTCATAGTACTTGCTGTGGACCCTGATCCAGTCTGGAATTGCTGTGTGATGGTCTGGACAGATGTCTGCTTATTACACACTACGACCCTCTTCCACTGCCGGCCGTCTCTGTCAGTCAACAGACAAGGTCGTCCTTCACGCTTTTGTGCTGTATGTGTATCTTTCCTTTTTCATTTCACTGTCACATCGGAAACAGTGGAACTAGGGATGTTTAGGAGTGTGAAATTCTCGCTTATAAACGTATGACACAAGTGACACCGAATCACCTGACCACATTCAAAGTCCGTGAGTACTGTGGAGTGCCCCATTCTGCTTTCTGACAATATCCAATGACTACTAAGATCGCTGATATGGAGTACCTGGCAGTAGGTGGCAGCACAATGCACGTAATATGAAAGACGTGTGTTTTGGGGGTGTCTGGATACTTTGATCACATACTGTATATGAGCTATAATAAATCAATTAACTTCTAACCATGTTTTCCTGTGCTCCCACTGGTCTCCTCACCACGACCCTTCACCCCCGGCCAGTCTCTCGCAGAAGCTGCCTGTCACACCCATGACCACTTCAGCTGGTGTCAGAAGAGCCAACTTCCACGCAGCATAAAATCACAACCACAGCCAGCAGTGCCACCACAAAGTGGGTGAGTGAGCCAACTCTATGACTCTACTTTCGTGTGTGGAAGAGACGGTACCTAGATCTGAGATACACAGGTACATGAAAGTTACGTTAGTCGAACTACTGGAACAATCTGACATGTCACCGTTTCGCGGTAACTGCAGAGAGCACTATTTGATACCAGTGAGATGTGCTCAACGTAACCTGCTAGGGCGTAGTACACTCTGTATCAGTAGAATGTTTTACATTTCGCTGTTATGGCCATACTACTAACCAGTGTACTGAATGTAGTTGGCTGATGGTAAGATGTAGAGTACCGATGTTGTAGTTATTTGTGTGTGTGATGTAAGGGTTTCACAATGGCAGAGCCTGCGCCACAGTGTGTTTCCGAGTGAGAGGCACTGTTGGTGTTACTTGATAAAGTACTGCAGTTTACAGCAGGTAAAACACAGTTATTAGCGCAAATTACAATTAAAGATGTGCAGATAGCATGCTTCCAGTAGCCAAAGCCCCAGACAGATCCAGCTGTCGCTCCCTTTTTGGATAGGTCAGTTGAGGATATAGTTTCTTTCATAGTGGTACTGAAATCATCTGGAAGGATTGGACGTTAGTTGAATAACCAATTGTTTCAGGTGACAAAGCTTCAGTTGGTAGGAGAGGCAAAATATTTTGCTAATTTGGAGGAGTGGAGGAACGTACAGACAATTGGGCAATTGAAGCAAGGCGATGTAAGAAAGTAAACCGCATGAGATTCTTTTAGTGAGGAATTAATGGAGTCATAAAGAACAATGGCGAAATATAGGGAAGTTTTGCAGTTGGTACATGTAAAATGTTTGTGTTGGGGAGACTGATGAGATGAATAATATTATGCATGTTCCTGAGAGATGTTACCTGATATGTTGAGAAGGGTTTGGGCAGGTATCCTGAAGAAGAAGTAGACTGTGTTAGGGTGGCAACACAATTTGAAGAGATTGATATGGAAATGGGGTACGCATTAAGCGCAAAGCGTTCTCCATTAATGTGAAATGCTAAGGATGTGGATGAATGGGCTATGTTCAGAGGCAGTGTCGCCAGCCAAAATTGGGTCGAAAGGTTGTGGATACCAGCACATAGATGGTGGAAACAGTAATAGAGATAGACAAAGGGGAGAGGGCAAGCGCTAAACGCAAGAGGGAACCTCACCATTCAACATTTTAGATGCAGCGAACATGTATGCTGCGGCGGAATGTACTATAGGGGATTGTGAGGGTCAGGAAACATATGTTTTTGCTAAACACAAGAGCGCATATGTCAATGGCAGTTGGGGCGGAAGTGATTTAACTCACTCTGCATGTCGCATTGGGTGGGAAAAATTGATTTGAGTGAATTACTGTCTATGGGATTAAATTTTCATGTCGCAGCGGTTCAGTTTCAGAAACGTGTGGAAGTAGTGTCTCGTGTATGATCCAAGGGTTAGACTATTTGCATGAACATAATGCCAAAATTGACTCTCGATTATGTGGGACTTAGTGGGACAGTATTCCATCTAGGGAAAGCTGTCACCAGGGTAGTGCCGTATTGAGGTACGCTTATTGAAAGAGGCGAATTGATTAAACTGTGTACATACTAGGGCTTGGTTTGCATGATAATGTGCCAGAGGGGGCAATAAGATACGTTGGATGAGTGTTGGCTGGAACTGTGTATTGATATGTTGTCTGTAATGGAGCCACTAGAGAGGAACAATTCTATTATGTATCACATTTTTTGTTAAGAGAAAAATTGTATGTGTGCAGGACAGAGATGACATGAAAGTGGTACCAGTGAATTTGAACAGTTTTGTCTCTGATGAAGTCAGACTAACAAAGGAACTGTTAGTAGCAAATCGGGACATTCTGGAGGATAATGATTGTGACACAACGAGAGTGAACCTTAATCAGCCGCAAGCTGTCACTAAAAGTGAATTATGTAAAAAGGTGGAGCATCTGGAGGGGACAGAAAGGGGAGAGCTCAAGCAGTTACTACTGAAGTTAGAGGACTTGTTTTATCCTCAGGGACCGTTGTCAGCAACGTCCACAACACAACGCTGAATTTCAAAGGGAAATGAAGCACCAGTGTTTCAGAAACCAATTCATATATCTCGACATTTACAATCACTTATGGGGGACTTCTGTAATCAAAAATGGGACGATGGAGTAGCAGAGGAGGGCACTAGCCAATATGGTGCCACCAAAGTGGTCGTACTGAAGAAGGTAACTGGTGGTTCCCCGAAATATAGTTTCTGCTGTGACTATGACCATCTTAGTAAAGTGACATCTGACACGTATTCCATATCCAATATCACGTGGCCATCAATAACACCTACTCTGGATTTAAGGGATGAGTACAATCAGTTTGAGGTGGTTGGAGGATCGACTGAAGACAGAGTTTTCTGTTCCTTGGGGGTCATTATTCATACAAAATAACGCTATTAGGATTAAAGACCGCATCTTCAACTTTTCAATGGCTGTTAGATGGGGTTTGGTGTAAGTCAGTGATATAATCGTGTTTGTGGGGTGTGTGGGGGAATACATTTAAGAGATTTTTATAAGGCTGTGGACAGCACACTCACCACTGAACACGGAGAAGTGTCATTTTGTATTGGAGTGAGTGGGTTACTTAGGGCATATAATTAGTGATGATGGGGTAAACACAGATCCCAAACTTATACAAGTGGTACAGGATTTCATCGTACCTAACATGACAAAAAAAAATATGAGTAAGAGATACAACTTTTTATGACTCCCAGTTTATTACAGAAAATTTGTGAAGGGGTGGCTCACAACGAGTCAACCACCTATTAATACAGGTCATGAAATTCGAGTGGGCAGAAGGTTGTCAAGCTGCATTTGAGGGATTGAAGGAAGTGTTGGTGAGGAGCATGGTTCTGATTTTCCCAGATCATCAGTAGGAATTTGTATTGGCTTGTGAGACATCCAGTTAGATCTTAGGCTGTATTTTGGGTTAGGTATTTAATGGTTAACAACATCCGCTGGCTTACACTTCACTCCAACTGAGTAAGATAAAGCAGAATTATTCCACAATAATGAAGGAAATTCTCCACTTGTATAGGGCATTATGTATTTTGGTGCTAACTGTATGGGAAACATTTCAAGGTACTGACCAATCACGCAACTCTAAAATGGTCATCATGGTTGCAGGACACATCAGGTGGGCTGGGAATGTGGGCATTGAGGCTGACAGAGTTTCATTATGAAGTGGTATATAAGCCAAGAAAGAAGCATGGAAACTCAGGTGGTTTGAGTAGCTAGGCAGATGTAATACAGGCTCTGGGTCATGGCCTACCTTAATGACAGGCAACAGAAACTGCTGGTGCTGACTGTTAGCTATATATGGCACAGCCACAGTTCAGCATGTGTGACAGCCTGTTATATAGGTTAACTAGTTGGGGCTGCACATGTTACTACCAGCCAAGCATACTGAAAGAAGCTCATTGTCACAAGCTATCTGGGAATGAGTGTTATGTGGCACTAAACTGGGATGTAGCAGAAAGTTACTGGCAGAAGGGGAGGAAGAAAGATATAGACCAGTACATGAAGAGTTGTGTACAGTGCAGACAATGAGAGGCATGAACACATGTAAATCCCACTGCAAAAGTTACTGCAAGTTATGAAACCATTGAAATGATATGGAATGATATTTTAGGTCCATTTAACCTAACTACAATGGGAAACCATTTTGTTTTAACAATCATGGACAACTTCTCGCAAAATATGAGAATGGTTATCAACTCAGGTAAACAAAACAATATGGTGATACTAGCCAAGATCAGGAATTTTTTTCTCAAGTTTGGTGCACCTGAAAGAATGAGCACTGATAAGGGATGAATTTCATGTCAGACTTGATAAAATAACTGTCATTTGCTATGGATTCGAAAATTAAGGATTAGTCCATTGCACCCACATACTACTGGTAGAATGGAGTGGGTGCACAGTGCTCCAGGTCGGTTTTTGAGTCACTACACGAACTCACACCATACCTGTCATCATCGAGGCAGCTCACAATTTTATTGGGCTATCCTTGTAAGAGGTGGTGTATGGGAGTAAGTAATCATTAAAATTTGGTATAGTTACAGAAAAACGGCATTAATGGACAGCCAGGTCGTAATTCTGTCAAGTAAATAAAAGAAGTACAGAGGCATGTACAAAAGCTAATATGAATACTCTGGAATGGCAGCAGGCAATAGTAAACAGATGGGAAAATTACCACTCTATGAGGTAAGGAAGTATCTACAGTTGCCGAGCCTATATACCTCAAAAGCTAAGACAAAAAAGTTTGTTGGGAGGTAGCACGGAGCACACCAAGTGTCAATGAGATCAATGATTGTTAATGCTCACAATGCTTCACAAATTTGCATTATTACTGCATCGCAACTCAATCCTGAGAAGATGATGGGAACAAGTAAACAGAAGAATCAGTGTGAGGATATTGCATGACCCGTACGAGAGGTACATGAGGAGAAATTCTGCATACTTCCTTGACCATATATATGGTCACGGTGTTCACCACACTCTGCCGCTACAGATGACAAGGAGAAACGACCAAGGATTTGTCACCTCTTCTCATATATATTTCATCATTTTGCTGAAGGACAAGAAAAAAGATCGAATTTGGATCTCCAATTAGTACTTTATTCTAGTGTGTGTGTGTTGGAAACTACATACCGAAGCCAGGGTCATCCCAATGTAAGCACTGCGAGCAGATGGTGGACTATTGCCACCTTCCGCCACGGTGTGCGCATTGTGCTGGATATCACGATTCTCATAACTGTACTGTGTCGTAGATAACTAAAACTAAAAGCCACAGTTATGATCAGGAGCACTCTGCCTTGTATAGAAGTTGGTCAACGTATCAGGAACAGCTCCACATCTATCAAAGAGGAGCCTCTTCCCGACAACGACCACCTAGGCACCAACAATCATCAGGCCGACATCCAAGGACATTCATCAGTTCTCTGAAGAATGTCCTGAGCCAACCAGTCAAACACAGCAGCCTCAATGACAACAACGCCCACTACAACAGCGAACAGACTCGTATTTACGTCCCAGACTCGACGATCGACTTATGCGTGAGTAGCGAGCTCTGACCTGCAACCGCAACTTGACAAAGAACTACTGTACGCTCAGGGCAACCGCCTCTGCGGTAGTAACGTTTTATAGCAAGGTATACCGCAAACAGTTGTATCTTGTGTCAAATTTACTAAGGCAGGTTTGCATAAGACTTTAAAAAACCAGGAAAGAAGATGACGGAGAAAAATCTAGACAATTATTTCACATCCGTCGTGGGACCTATTACGCTTGTTGTCACAGATTTTCGGAAGTTGTTGATCATGCTCCAATGAAAATTTACGAGCGTACTGATCCTTGTTGGAGTTTTTAGAAAAGCATTCATTTTGTATTAAAATTACCAACTGAGGAAATACCGTTCACTTCCGTTTCAGAATACTTAAGCTAACAAACTGAAGGCACAGAAGGCGGAACTTCAAGACTTTATCGCCATCCACCGACTAGACATTGTACCTGTACCCGAAACAAACGCACTGCTCATTTCATCTGGGTAGAAATAGTATTTATTTTTACCACACATATCATGAAGAAGCAGAAGACAATGCTTAAGATAATCTTAGCCCAGATATCAACGTTCTTAAGCAAAAATCTCAACCTGTTACTTAAGCTTTGACTATACAGACAAAGTGTATAACCCACACTTCTATACGGTAGAGCAGCTTTGGGAACAACTGGCCCTGCCACAATTAAAGAACACCAATCCCTGTAAAACGAATACCTTAAATGGAGATTACGACTCAATGGTTAACGAGTATGACAACAATAGAAGACTCATTACAGAAGAAATATGTCATTGAGAAGATACGAGACCAGGTATCCATTGTCTTCAACGGCACTTCGTTCGACAACAAGAAAACGTAAGTACATTACACGCCCGACCGAGACAGCGCTAGAAGTGCCCCGACATGTAGCCAGCTACAGTGTGTTCGGAAAGTTGCCATGTATTTACAACACTTGTTAGAAATGACGTTCACGGGTATGTAAACAAGATTGGACCTGCTTACTTTTATTGGAAAGGACGTTCTGCGGATCTTATTGCGATACGCTTCACACTTACGCAGTTATTTAATATTTTGATCTACAAAGCGTGCCTGACGACTGACATACACTACAGATTTCGCTGCTCCTCAAATGTATCGTGGATTAAGGTCTAGCAATGATATGTTCGCCAAAACAGTTCTCCAGAAGACGCATAGTGTTGTTAGCTACGTGCACCATGTAACTGAAACCATGAGTAGTTGATTTCGTCTTTCTTTAGCCGGCCCATGAAACCGTGAGTCATTTAGCAATAACGCTCACTGTTCATAGTTCACTCAAAAAACGGCAATATGAGCGGTCTGGGTATTGCAACCCACGCTCCAAATTTATTATCATACAATGCGTTTCAAACAAAGCACGAGGATATTTATCGCTTCGTCGAATCATATGTTCAACAAGAAAAATACGTTCCTCAGTTGATAGCATCAGAATTTAAAACAAATTGAACATCCAAAAACTACACATCGCATGCATAACTTTTGTCAACCGAACCAAACAGATGTCACACAGCGGTACAAATAATTAAAACACAGTCGCCTATCTACAGTTTTGCCATCTTGTGTTCTACCATCTTTTATTGAAGCCATATGTTGAACAGACTTTTCAGCTGCATTATACCTCATTAGCGTTAAGAATCCCACCCTTCCAATTTTACATTTATGCTTCCGGAAGTGGACAGGTCCCGAGTGTGTGACTTATAACCAAAGAGAAAAATTCGTGGTACCTAATATGCTAGACACAAAAACTGCAACTCTGCCTCTCTGAACTGACGCAGTCGCGGCACGTCCCTTGCTCACTCACTAAAACACAAGGTTTGTTTCTTTTAGTTCATGGATCAAACCAAAGGTGGATTAGTATCGAAAAGAATGTGTTAATGAAAGGACTGAAATTTTATATCCACACAGTTACATAGCTTCTTCTGCGTGAAATATTTTAAAACACGGTCCTGCACATACGGAAAATACACATTCTGCACTTCGCTAATTGCCTCCAAATCTTCTAGTTGGCCTTCCTTCGTTGTGCTTGGCACAAATTATGAAAATTTCCTGGCTAAAAGTAGAGTCGCTTTTGGTGGATTTTCCTGTTGATTAACCATATTGTGAACACGAAAAATTTTCCCCGAAACTAGCTATGAATGTCAAACCTGCTTTTTGTGCCGCCGTATTCCGTGTGTGTGTATGTGTGTGTGTGTGTGTGTGTGTGTGTGTGTGTGTGCGTTTGTTCAGAAAATATTCACTGAAGAGTGCAACGTCCAAATAGCCATGAGCACAACTCGCTTTTGCGTGACACCATCCTTTAAGAAGCTAACCTTCACGATGTCTTTCTTGTCCTTCCCTTTTCATCATCATCTGCTTCTTTATATACACCGTTACCCTCTCCTACAGTTCCTAATTACTCATGGAGTTGGCGGAAACCATTCTCTTTTGTTGCATTGGTCCGACAGTGTCGGAATTGTCACTAGTTAGTTCGTCGACCAAATACGGACTAATGCCCCAGTTGTCCAGGTACATACAGGAAATCTTTCTGATCAAATCATGAGCAAATTTCAAAACAATTAGATACGTTATCTTATCTTCAGAATAATGACTGCCGCAATATGTACCCTTACCAACGTAAACAATAAAATTCCATATATATCCATAAGAGTTTCCACGTAGTTAGCCGGCCGAAGTGGCCGTGCGGTTAAAGGCGCTGCAGTCTGGAACCGCGAGTCCGCTACGGTCGCAGGTTCGAATCCTGCCTCGGGCATGGATGTTTGTGATGTTCTTAGGTTAGTTAGGTTTAACTAGTTCTAAGTTCTAGGGGACTAATGACCTCAGCAGTTGAGTCCCATAGTGCTCAGAGCCATTTGAACCATTTGAACCACGTAGTTAATAAGATACAGAGTAAACATGAAGTTCTACTTCAAACTGTCCACCCGGTTAGCCGTGCGGTCTTACGCACGCAGCGCCTGGTCCCCGGCACGAATCCAGCCGGCGAATTTGTTTCGAGGTCCGGTGAGCCGGCCAGTCTGTGAACGATTTCTCGGCGGTTTTCCATCTGCCTCGGTGAATGCGGGCTGGTTCACCTTATTCCGCCTCACGTACACCACCATTACTCTACCACGCAAACATAGGGGTTACGCTCGTCTGGTGTGAGACGTTCCCGGGGGGGGGGGGGGGGTAGGGGGGGGGGTAGGGGGGGGTAGGGGGGGGGGGAGGTCCACCGGGGGCCGAACCGAACAATATCCCTGAAAGAGTGGTTCGGTGTGGGACGGCGGAGGGCGAAGTGGACTGCGGTAGTCGTCATGGGGTTGTGGACCACTGAGGCTACGGCGGGGACAGAGCCTCTCCGTCGTTTCTAGGACACCGGTTAACATAAAATACAATACAATACAACACTTCAAACAACTGGCGTATAACATCATCAAATAGAAGTATATGGTTCCAGAGAACTTTCAGGTATCAAACATCTCTGACATATACAGGGCTATTGAGTTAGAATGAACAGATTTCAAACATTTATTGCTTCCAAACTACAAAAGATACTGTAAAGAGGGCAGTTCAGATTTTTATGCATTCAATGTGACCTACATGTGTTAGGCGACAAATATCAAAACGGTGGCTCATTTCCTACCACACACGAAGCAGCTGGTCTCTCGTTAGCGGATTCACAGACCTTCAAGGGTGTCAGGTAAAGGAGGGATAAAAACGCGGTCTTTTACGTAAACCCACAAATAAAAGTCACAAGATGTGAGCTCCGGAGACCTGGGAGACCACCGGCGATGAAGTTCATCTTCTGCTCCTCTTCCAATCCAACATCCTAGAAGGGTGACATTCAGATACTGTCGGATGTGTTTAGAGAATCTCAGTTTTGATATTTGTCATATAACTCGCGGTTCTCACACTGAATGCATAAAATTCTGAACGTTTCTCTTTCCAGGAAGGTTCCAATTGTTTCTTATGTCTATCTTTGTGATTGGAGGTCTGGGAGACATCAACCGTTCACTTACGTAAGAAAATGAAGCACCTATAGCGGTAATGAGATTTTCACTCTGCAGCGGAGTGTTCGCTGTTATGAAACTTCCTAGTTCATTGAAACTGCGTTCCAGACCGAGACTCGAACTGTGGACCTTTGCCTTTCGTGAGCAAGTGCTCTACCGAATGCGCTACCCAAGCACGACTCGCGAAGATTCCTCACAGTTTCATTTATACCAATACCTCGTCTCCTACCTTCCAAACTTCATAGAGGCTCTTCTGCCAGTCTTGCAGAATTAACACTCCATTCCTTTCTTCCAGGACTGCTGGTTCTGCAAGGTTCACATAAGAGCTTATGGGAATTTTGGAAGGTAGGAGACGAGGTACTAGTAGAACTGTACTGTGAGGAGTGGTCGCGAGTCGTGCTTGGATAGCTCAGTCGGTAGAGCATTTACCCGCGAAAGACAACGGTCCCGAGTTCGAATCTCGATCTGGTCCACAGTTTTAATCTGCCAGGAAGTTTCACCTACATCCGTCGTTATGACGTCATTTATTGTATGGTTACCAGTTTCGGTGCTTCAGATCTTAGGTGATAGTAACGGTTAACGCCATCTGTATATTTCATGCATCAGTGGCCAACATCTATAACTGGTTTTCGCAGACTACCTTATTTTATGTTGTGGAGGTTAACACCATCCGTATCGTTGGAGAGACGTCGCAGTTACAGGTAGTCTGCAAAAACCAGCATGAGCTAAGGCTTGAAAATGGTGCACTGAAGCGCCCAAACTGGTATCCATATAAAAATGACACCATAAGGACGTCGGTAGGTCAGTAGGTGTTTCATTCATTGGAGTTGTGCTCCTATCTTTTGTAGTTTATAAGCAATAAAAGTTGGAATTTTTTAAAGAAACAATCCGCCCTTTAACTGTTTAATTGTCTATTTGAGTACAACCCATGTTTAGAGCTTTTATGTCATTTTCAAGTATTCGATATTATGTCTTTAACGTGTATTGCAGGATACTTAACATGTTGTCAGACTCAAAGTTGGCTATAAATTAAGATATATTTTCGCTCCATTCCAAATGCTAGGTGTAAAATCATCATCTTGTAACAGCTTACGTTGGTAAATAAAGATGAGCACATATACTTAAAATGTAATGAATAGCCTGTACATACAGACGAAGCGACGAATGACAATTTGTATCAAGGCCGGGATTCGAACCAGGGTCTCCTGCTTCCTGGGCAGACCGCGTAACTCTACTGCACTCTGACCCATTGGCTTTGCACAACTGCATGGACTACCATGTCAAGCTTCCCTCCTCAATCCAAATTCCCATTAATGCCTGTTTTATGAGGTGTGAATGACCGAGGAGGGAGGCGTGCTAGAGCGGGCAGTGCAGCTGTGCAAAGCCACTGTACCAGGGTGGCATAGTGGTTAGCGCATCTCCCTAGTGAGCAGCAGATCCGGGCTCGAATCCTGGCCATGGTACATATTTTCATTCGTCGCTTCAGTCTGCATATATACATCAATAGAATTGTAACTATTGATATAGTATGTGAAAGACAAACTACGGCAACTCTTTTACGGTGTTTATAAATATTCTGTGTGTCCTCCGCTGTCACATGGCACACATCTACTCGCTAGTCTAATTCTGTCCTCAGTGTATACATAGTGACGGTGAGACAACAGCGTCATCGAATGCATTATTGAGAGGCATGTGAGCAGCACACCTCTTTCTCGGTCGTTGTCGGGTTTCTTGACCTTGGGAACACTGCTACTCGGCCAAGTAGCTCCTCAGTCTGCCTCACGAGGCTGAGAGCGCCTCGTGCTAGTCTCCCACGAAGCAAAAATACCAGACAGCACCGAGATTCGAACCTGGGTCCACTGCATGGCAATCAGTCCATACAAAATAATTACTTCTACGTCTCATGCTATTATGAGAGGACCTGCACAGCAATATTACAAGAAAGATTATTTTTCGTACTTTTAATTATTGTGGTGCAGTCTCTACAGCCTAGACGGACTGGTCGTAGATACGGCCCTAGATGACGTGACATCAGACACAGAATGTCTTGGTAATCCAAGTACACTGGATAATGTTATCAGAAAAACACTGACTACGTGAGCGCCGATAATTAGTCCTAAGTGGGAGTTCACACTGTCTGACAGAAATGCAGGTCAACACGCTATCAAAACGATCAGAGGCACACTTACGACTCTTAAGACTTTTAGAGCAGTGGTAATACAAGAGGTAAAATTTTTTTGTGTTCCATGGACTTGCTGAAGCAAGTCGGACACAGCAGACAGTCTCAGCAGAGACGAAAGTTATTTCCTGAAGCTGGGCCACAGTTTCGAGATAGAGTAAATGCTTGTCGAACGCCAGTAACGAAAGATCACAAGTAACCACTCCATAACAACCTCAGAGACAATGATTAAATCCACCATCGTCTACAAGACAATTTTCCGCGTTATATAGCTTTCGCTCCACAGCAGAGAATGCGCAAGTTTCAATCTCCACGTCAGGCTTCTTAAACTTTGGACTGAATCGGGACTCAAATTGGGAACATTTTCTTTTTCTAATAATTTCTGGGTATGCAGCCACAATGTGTGGCAGAATGTCGACGGGATCCGGCTGCATACCCGGAAATTATTAGAAGAAGAAATACGCCGGGAAAATTTCAGAAGTCACAACATTTTCTTTCACAGACAATGCTCTCAGAGACTCCACATTTCTCGCAAAAGGGAAGGAGTAGTATCATTTAAACTTTGTAAAGTCTACGTTTGGTCCGTGGAATTGATTTATTCAAAGACTAAAATTTATTAGGACCCAACAGCTTTGCGAGAACAGCTTGTCACAACTGTAGATATAAATGTTGAAACGTTTCATACCAGAGAATTTAATTATTTATAGTAACGCATTTAAAATACGACTGTTTATTATTTGCTTATGTTTTCTGGTTGAGGTGGTTGAGTTTCAGAACGGGACTGCTGTAAAACTGTGTGATATAATAGACAGCTCTTGTACGGGTTGGCGTGTTTCTTGCTCCCGTTGGCATATTTTTTTAATGCATGGTAAGGATTCTGTGAATATCAGCACAGAGGGAGTGGAATTTTTGTTCTGTGTTATGGAACGCAGAGAGCTGACGTCTGCTGAAGTTAGCCAACCAGTTGCTCAGTCTGGAGATTTCAGGTTACAGCAATACACAGTGAACGTGCCAGACATATCACAGAGCATGGTTGGAAGTCTGCTGCAACGACCTCGGGACACTGACTTATTAAGCGTGGTCGAGGTCAGGAACATCGGAATTGCACTACAACACAGGAGGGTCATACTGATGGGCAGCAAGCAGGTAGTCCAGGACCGACTGATAGTTGTAGGAACGGCACATTTGTCCATGCAAGTCAATTAAGGTGCCCAATTTGACACATGCAGCCATGTTGCAGTTTGCCAGGCAGCAAGCGCAGTGGGATATGCAATGTTGGCATACTTTGCTCCTCAGAGATAAGTCATTATTCTTCACAATGTGCACGATCCATATCTGGCATCATGATACAGACGAGGGGAATCATCCAATATCATATCCCCACAGACCACATTCGGGGATGGATGTATCAAGCAACAATCTAAATATGAAAACGCCACTTGTCGTCATGCAACCGGGAGCACTGAATGCCCAGTGCTACTGCTCAGTGAATCCTTACGTCATTCTGGAGGCCGCACCAATTGGACCACTTCATACTCATGCAGCATGACACTCGGCTTCTTACATCTATGTTGTGTAAGGTTGTCTTAATGCAGCGGACATCCCGATGATGGGAAGGCCTGCCTACAACTCTGACTGAAACCAAATTGAATATGAATGGGAGATCATGGATAGAATGCTAAGGGACATAAATACTTAGTCAGAACCACTTGGAAAATTGGCCAGTGCTTCACAAAAAATGTGGAACAACATCGCACAGTGTTCCAACATTTCCTTGATCTGCACCTGTAATTTCTGATGGCAGGCATTGATTAATGCTTCAGGTGGTGCTACTTCAAACTAAAAATTCATTAACCTCATTAAAAATTAAATTATCCGAATTTTAGCTTTCTTTTTCCTGAAGACAATTTCATCATGCATCAAAACAAAACAGTCAAGTCAGGCTACGCTAGTGCACCACCTTCCGCTGGCCGCATGGAAAATGAAAATGTAATGGATGTTGAAAGGGTTACACCGCTGGCACCCTGTATGGGTGAATGAATGTCTATGTACTGGCACAGTTTTAAAGTGTCACAAGCTGTGTGCGGGTGGCACCGAGATTGTTTCCGAACTGGAGGGTCTTAGAGGGGCACTTTGCCATTTCATTCACGTGGATAGCAATGTAACACCTCCCGCTTCCCGTCCCCCCTTCCAACACCTTCTTGTACACGCCACAGGAAGACGCGGAAAAGAAGGGAGTAAAAAGAAACGTAAATACGCTTTTCTGCTTCACATTCAAATTTTGTCTAGAGGGTTGGAACAGTTTTACGGTCGCGTGACATACGAACGGAGTGAGATCACATTCATTGGGGTAGCAGCCCCACTTTGTTTTTGGAGAAAGGTTGAACCTTCAACAGGTGTCGGCAGTGTCAAAGATAATCAAGAACGTTGTCCTAATGTACAGCGCACAGCAAATCGTCTTTTCGGCCGTGAAGTATGAAAATGGACTCCCCAACGAAAGGGGTGGTTTCATTGACGTCTTCATGGCACCTCCTGGTTCAAATGGCTCTGAGCACTATGGGACTTAACATCTGTGGTCATCAGTCCCCTAGAACTTAGAACTACTTAAACCTAACTAACCTAAGGACATCACACACATCCATACCCGAGGCAGGATTCGAACCTGCGACCGTAGCAGTCGCGCGGTTCCGGACTGAGCGCCTAGAACCGCAAGACCACCGCGGCCGGCATGGCACCTCCTGTGGCCGTTTTGTATCTATACTGAGCAGCGGTCTGTCCAAAATATTGTCGTCGGTAACCAATACGAAAACTCTTGACTTCAACAATGCGGGTTTCAATTGCAACCTCCTTCACTGGTGATTAGAAGGGGTGATATGTTGGTGAGGAAAGATGTGACGACCTATCCACTATGTGTCAGGTCTACAGTGATGTTGGGTGAATTGTGGTGAACATGTAACGTCATTTACCCACCTTGCACCTAACTTCAACTCCTAAGGTCTTGTCTTTGTTTTTGTACGTGTCGATATCTTGTTGTTTGAAGCTCGCCGAGGCCGACGATGATGTCGCAGTGCGTCACGCTTTTGCGCCATTAGAGAGAATGGTTGTAGGCACCTTCGAGCCAAATTTCCAGCTACGGTGTCACACTCACAGAAAATGACAGGGTGTCAAAACAGTGGCCATTTAATTTTGTTGCGAAGTTTGTACAGAAGTATTTTAAAACACAGAAAAACACTATTCATTGATGATACTTAAAACAACACAGAGCAAAATATTGTCCGACGTTGAAAACAGTGAGTTGAGAGAAAATTAAAGCAAACACTGCACTCTGTCCGATATTTAAAAGCAATGAGTTGGCACAAAATTAAAACAAACATTGCCCTGTGTTACACTTCACTAGCACTTGATGGAGGGATCCTGCATTTAGGAGATGTGATGGGAAGAGGGATGGTGGATTGGCCTCCGAACTAGTTAAAGTGTTTATGGAAATATTTGGTTGAGGTAATTTGGGTGTGAGATAAGTATAATGTCTGGTGATAGCTCATAGGAAAACACGAAGTTCGGGGGACAGATAGCTAGAATGGCAAACAGGTCAAGAAGGTGCAGAAGAAAGAAATGGGAGGGATATGTATGGTGGGGAGCCCTGAAATCGAATGGAATGTGGAGGAGCGGGTAACATGGAGGAGTGGGTTACCTCTGATAGGATGGACAGAAGTTAGGGCGGATTTCATTGTCAGGGTGCGGAAGTTAGCTATAATAGCGCTGGGAGCGGATACGGCAGTTTGTTGGTGTAGAGTGAGATGTGTTCATATACGTGCGATGGAAGACGGTGATTTGTGATTGGGTTGTTAGAGTCGACATTACGGGAAGTATAGGGTATACGGAAGTCTTCAATGTGGGCATGGAAGTGGGAAAAAGAAATGAGATGGTAAGCAGTTCTTGCCACGGAGAGTAAGCGGATTCGTGGCGTTCAAGGATCCGGAGGGACTGAAAGAATGTTTGTGTGACACATGTCAAGGTGACATCTATGGAGGAGAGGATCGGTTACATCAAGGCTTTGTAGGGGTGGAGGATGTTAAAGGGATCCAATCCCCATATTTGGCCAGTTAGCAGTTTTAATCTGTTATGTCCTTTCCTTTGGAGGGTTAGAAACTGTAGTTTCCTCGTTAGTTCGATGTATTTTAGTCGTTGGTTAATTAGTTGCCACGGTCATAAATAGTGAGGTAAAAGTCATGCAGTCAGAAATTGTTGTTCGTTTGTCTTATAAATACTGTGTGTGTTTTGGAGGGTCTGTTATTGTGGAGCTATTGGTTGCACCGGAATGTGAATTGCTGAAGATGGATACGGAAAGAAAATTGGGTAACGTACAGGGCTAGGAAGGCTGTCCTATTGATATAATGGAGGAGATTAAAGGACGATAATGGTTCAGCAGGTCATCAGTTAAGAGATACAAGGGGGAGAGGCAAAAATATGGAAAGACGAAAATCATAACATCATAGGTGATACGGAATAAGAAAACCGCTGATATTGAAAACTGCTTCCAATCGTCTCGGAATAGACAAATAAAGGTCTTGCATGGTTTTCAGGGGAGTGATATTTCTGATATTTCATTGTTCATGCAAAATAATGGTAAGTACACAAGACGGTGGTAGATTTGGGTGGCTATCACATGCATTTCTCTCCATAGCGGATGAAAAAGTGTCAATAAAATTGAGACCTGGTAACTGTGATGACCAGGAGAGACACGACAATACATCCTCCTGCTCGCAAAGGCAGCCCAGGACGATGTGATCTGTACGAACAGGGCCCTGTCGTATTGGAACGCAGGATCACCACTGAGGAACAAACATTGTACCGTATGATGGCCATTATCACTCATAATGGTCACTTAATCCAAGGCAGTAATGCCAACTTGCAGAGTACCCATGGGGTCGATAGAATACCTCGACCAGATCATCACCGAACCTCCGCCACGTTTCATTCTTCGAAAGTAAACACGGCCAGAAATTGGAAACAGTGTGCAACAAGACTCATGTGACCAAATAGCATTCCTCCATTGATCCATATCCAAGATTCTGCGGCTTTACCACCACCTTTTCCTGTTACGGGAATATGAATCGCTGACGAGTGGTTTTGGAATTCCAGCTCGATCTGAAATTCTCCGCTTACAGAGCCGCCTCTGTGTTGTTTTGGTGCTGAAAGGATTCGTCAGTGCGAAATTCAGTTCTGCAGTGAATCTTGCAGCTGTCATACTCCTATTTTTCGTCACAGTCCTCTTCAACGACTGTATCACTAACACTCAAGACACAATTTCCTCGGCTATGTGACTTAGCGGATGATATTTTCCCGCTTTCTCTTATGCGGTATAAATCATCAGTATGGTGCCTCTTGAAACACTGAACGTTTCCGTGGTTGCAGAAGCACCCACCGTACGAACTCCAACAGATTGCCAATGTTAGAGTTCTTCGAGCTTCGACGTAATGCACTCACAACTGCGCAGGTCACTATTCCGAACACGACTACCACTAGCGACATGTTTTGAAAATTGTGCAGTTGCTGTTCGTGGCCAAATACAATTCTGCAACCTACAGGTTTGGCGAGTATTTATGTTTAAATATAGATATTACGTGGTATTTCCATATTTTTGTCCGACCCCTTTTTGTAAGTGGAGGAATGACACAGCCTTGAACCATAACATGGAACAAGATAAAAGACATTGAAATTCGTATTGTTAATAATGGCAAAGGATGGGCGACTAGATTAGAATGATGCTGTAAGTCGGACATTGGGAGTGTAAAAGTGTGGAGTTTGAAGAGAAGAATGGAGTGTTGTACATCATCATAGACCTTTTCTAGGTTAAGGAATTGTGTGTTAACGATAATCACGGTGACTGGGCAGATGGTGAGTACTTGCTTATCGGAAGAGAAATTGGATCATAAGGCACAATAGTTTGTAGGCAGGAACAGATTTGGCTTAGGTGGTTGTGAATGTATTGAGGGATAATGGATTCAAAGACCTTGCCAAACACTGAGGTGACGCTGATGGGGCGGTAGGACGAGGATTAAATATGGTTTATTGGGTTTTAAGAAGTGTATGATTCTGGAGGTTTTCCACGGTTCAGAATTACAGTCTGTGCACAAGGATTACTAGGAAGAAATAGAGATATTCCTTTAGATGTCTGTATGTGAGGTAGTCATGACTGGGAGTAGTTTTGCGTTTCTTGTAGAGAACAGTTGTGTTTGTGTTATGTTGTCTAAGCTTTGGAAACTATGGCAATGGGTCGGGCAATGGTATCTGTGTGTTCGTGGATTGTAGGTAGATAGGAAGTTCTTATGAGCGTCATCAGGAACTTTTTCGGTGTCGAAGAGGTATTGATTAGCTTCCATCAAGTTGTCAGGCAAGGTATGGTTATTTTGGTTGAGTCGTTTCCTTCGGAAAGTTTCTCTGGTTTGTTTGTCACCAAATGGTTGAAATGCTTCTGACCGCTATGGTACTTAATATCTGAGGTCATCAGTCGCCTAGAACTTAGAACTACTTAAACCTAACTAACCTAAGGACATCACACACATCCATGCCCGACGAAGGATTCGAACCTGCGACCGTAGCGGTCACGCGGATCCAGACTGAAGCGCCTAGAACCCCTCGGCCACACCGGCCGACGTTTGTCACCAGTCCTAGCGTTTCTTAGCGTTGGTTTTCTGATGTGTCTCTGTATTTGGCAGTGTCGTGTGAATGTATCCCGACCACGTGTTCTTAGGGAAGACTGGTATAATCGACTAGAGAAGAAGTATAGCCCGTGGAAGATTGTTTCGGGTATAGAAGGGTACTGCATCTAACAAGGTGTGCTGTAGAAGGGAAGAAGTATGGGCGATATCACCAGGCCGATTTGGTGGTGTCTTGGTTAACTTTAGGATAGGTCTTGTGTCTGATTATGTGAGTTGGATATACATACGAGATAGAGAAGGTTCGTAGCGGGTCATTTCCTATTGGATCATTGGCTTCTGCAGTATATGTCCAAGGACGTTATCTGATGCTAGAACGATATTTATCGTGAAATTACTTTCGACGGGAGTGTAATGCGGAACAGGGAGTGTGTCACCTTAGAGGTGTTCAGGAAAGCGACGCCATTGATGTGGTCCAGCTTGGGAATGACTGTGGATGTTGATGTCGATGGCAAGAATATAGGAGAAAGAGATATTATTTATAGGGTTGCGTATGGTGTCATACAGCCGTTTTATCCTCTCAAGAGGCAATCTGTAGCACAATTGTTGTATTGGCCCTTGATATTACTTGCACCAGGATGAAAATGACGTTAGAGCTGGGCCCACATGTGGTCCACTGGAAATAGCTCTGGGGATCTTGCTGGATAAGGAATTACCTCAACATAGACGGTTCTTAGAGGCACGTGCCATGTGTTGATAATAATTATCCAGTTGAAAAATGATACTACCATACTGTTGCATGAGACGTAAAACAAGACGATGGAGGAGGAGTTCACTGAATAATTACCACCTGCTCCAAAATACTGGAAGAAAGAAACCTCTCACCAGGTCGTCGCCATAATTGCCGACAAGGGCAATCCAGGGTAGTGCAGTACTACGATTCGTCACTGAACACAACGCGGTACCATTCATCATCAGTCTACGATTCACTGTCTTTAAAACACACCAAAATGTAGTCTGCTACTAGTGGAATGACAGAGAGTGCGGGGAGTCGCTTACTTGTTCTCTGATGGCACGCACAGATGTCAGAGAATCACGATGCGCTTTGTGCTCAATGTCCTGATTCTCTCTTGTAGTGGTCAGATGTGATTATCAGGCACTTTGAAAGCAAATATGCCTGTCCTGGCGTCCTGTACACTCCAACATGAGGCCACTGTCAGATTTCAATGCTTCACATATCCGAATACTGCATGATTCGACCATACAGGCAAACGGAGACCCACAGTGGGGTTCCTTTCAAACTCTGTTAGTTGCTGATAGCTCTGTATCATACAGCTACAGGATATTTCCGTGTCCTATACAGGGATTACTCGACATATGACGCTGTTTACACTTATCTATCCTAGTGGGCCTGGCAACAACACTAAACGCGAACATCACTACTGCGCTGTGGCGACCATTCCACCTATCACAACAGAATTGCAACTAAATCCTTTACATACCCGTGAATGTTGTGTAGATGTACGAAGTTTACTCCGACATCCGACATTCCTTCTGACTGCTACAAGTTGTGGCTCAGGTTATCGGTACAGCTTTGTTGAAGAGAGTGATGGGATATTCAGCACTTAGATTGTAATGTTGTTGCTGCCAGACAGAGGTATTCTTTTGGTGGTAAATGCATACTGTACGTCTGGCCATGGAGGCTGAATTACCTATATGACGCTGAATATATATGGAGGATTCAGTGTTGTGGTAAACCCGAAAGAAGGTTTCATTGAGAATGGAGCTACAGACTTCACATTAGGAAAGTGTGTGCATAAATAATGGTTTGTTTGTAGAATAACAGGCATTGTGAATTATGATGTTGTACATCTTCCATTCAATGACACATTTCGGGAGAGTTGAAGACTAGGAGTAATTTAGCCTAAGGTGTTGAGGTAGTTAAAAATTTTGTGTATCTGATTGGTAAATATGGGGATTGGGTGTTTGGTTAGAACACAGATGGGGCTGTAAGGGAGATTTTTGGAGGGTATGGGATCTTTGGAGCGGTTGAATAGCTTGTAAGACGAGAGGTATGTATCTGATTGAATTTTTGTGCTGAAAACTGGGTATTAGGATGGATGGGGTAGTCGATGATGTGAATATCTATACTTAATTCTGGTTTAGTGGTTGGGGGCTGACTTTAAACTTTGGGGAATGGGCGGAACTGTACTGCTCACAGATGGTGCTGGTGGGAGAGGAGGTAAGATATAGGTGTGGCGGCGAGTTCAATGAATATTTGAGTGAGGAACATGGCACGAAGGTCAATTTTGATTTGGAGTGGTTTGCAATTGCGACACCACTATGGGAGGTGAGTACATATTTCGTCTCCTTATCCATCATCACAGGATCGGCCTCTGTGACGACAGTGGTGAGGGTGGGAGGACAACGGAGATCTTATGGTGGTTTGGCCTGGAGCACATTGGTGGGATTGGGAGAGCATGGGGGCGAAATTAAATGAGTGAGAGTTCAAAGAGGAGGTCATTGTGAATATAGGGAGTGGGTGATTTGATCAGAACTGAATTATTCAAATGGTTCAAATGGCTCTGAGCACTATGGGACTCAACTGCTGAGGTCATTAGTCCCCTAGAACTTAGAACTAGTTAAACCTAACTAACCTAAGGACATCACAAACACCCGTACCCGAGGCAGGATTCGAACCTGCGACCGTAGCGGTCCTGCGGTTCCAGACTGCAGCGCCTCTGAATTATTCCTAGGGATAATTTGTTGTAGAGTGTCGTTTGCGATGTATCTAATGATTTCGGGTCATAAGGTTTTGGGATTCACATATTTTTGTTCACGATGGAAGAGAATGCAATTGTGAGACACATTTACGTATGTTTTGCACTAGTGTGGTGATATTTGGTAGTTATGTCGCAAATGGTGCCTGTATGACATTTTGGTTGCAGTAGTATGGAGAGGAGGAATAGGAGGTGGTGCAATGAAACATCATTATGGTTACTTAAAAATGGTCCATAGACCCGTGGCCTAGAGGTGGAGTCAATAATTCTTATGCGAAGCATTAGTGGTCCGCCGCCTCTTGAATTCTGATTAGTAATTAGCATTGGCTGTCATAGACTTCGGGCATTAGGAGTCATCCTCATTCTGCCAACGCCCTTTTCAAAGAGAGCGGAGGAGCAGACAGAGATTCAGGGTACACTCTTGTCCTTGGGGAGGGAATCTGCCGCTAAAGGTGGAAGAATCAGTAATGATCAACGGCGTCAGGATGCAAAAGGCAACGGAAAGAACTGCATTAAAGATACATAATGTGTACCCACAGGACATGAGAGGTGTATCTGAAAAAAGTTTCAAGTTGATCTCTCCATTGGCAAAAGATTCCGGAATAGTCTCCCATTCGGATCTCCAGTAGAGGACTACACCTACTTCTGCATCTACATGTATACTTCGCAAGCCACCCAACGGTGGTGTGACGGAGGGCACTGTACGTGCCACTGTCATTACTTCCCTTTCTCGTTCTAGTCGCATATGGGGGGCGGGAAGAACGACTGCCGGAAAGCCTCCGTGCGCGCTCGAATCTCTCTAATTTTACATTCGTGATTTCCTCGGGAGGTATAAGTAAGGGGAAGCAATATATTCGATACCTCATCCAGAAACGCACCCTCTCGAAACCTGGACAGCAAGGTACACCGCGATGAAGAGCGCCTCTCTTGCAGAGTCTGCCACTTGAGTTTGCTAAACATCTCCGTAACGCTACCACGCTTACCAAGTAACTCTGTGGCGAAACGCGCTGCTCTTCTTTGGATCTTCTCTATCTCCTCTGCCAACCCGAGTGCGAAGAGCGAGGTGACCAAGAAAAAAAGATGGAGTAGCTAATGGAAGGATAACGTTCTACGAGTCGGGGCGTGGAATTCAGAAGTCTGAAAGTGGTAGGGAAGCTAGAAAATCTGAAAAGGAGAATGCAAAGGCTCGATCTAGATACAATAGGGGCCAGTGAAGTGGAATGGAAAAACTAAAAGGATTTCTGGACTATAGGGTAATATCAACAGCAGCACACAACGATGTACCGGGAGTAGGATTCGTTATAAATAGGAAGGTAGGGCAAAGAGTGTGTTACTGTGAACAGTTCAGTGATAGGGTTGTTCTTAGCAAGTTGAACATAAAGAAATAGAGAAAGTATATGAGGATATTCAGAGGGTAATGCAGTACATAAGGGAGATGAATGTCTTATAGTCATGGCGGACTGGAATACAGTTGTAGGGGAAGGAGTAGAAGAAACGGTTACAGGAGAATATGTGCTTGGACCTAGGAACAAGGAATGGGAAATACTAATTATGTTCTGTAA
The DNA here is from genome assembly GCF_021461395.2 of Schistocerca americana. Taxonomy (NCBI): domain Eukaryota; kingdom Metazoa; phylum Arthropoda; class Insecta; order Orthoptera; family Acrididae; genus Schistocerca; species Schistocerca americana. The sequence goes on from NC_060123.1 coordinate 233,047,271, forward strand.
TAAATTTCAGCAAGTAATAGCCAATACTATGTTCAAGAATCACAAGAGGAGGAGGTATACTTGCCCAGTATGATACCGGGAGATTTCAGTTAGATTACACCAAGGCCAGACATAGATTTCGAAAACAGATACTTGCCTTTAAGATGCACCCAGAAGCAGCCATAGACTCAGATCACAATTTAGTAAGGGTGAAGAGTAGGCTGAAGTTTCAGAGATTAGTCAGGAAATTTAGTATGCAAAAATGTGGGATACGGGTGCTAAGGAATGACGAGATACGCTTGAAGTTCTCTAAGGCTATGGATACAGTAATACGGAAGAGCTCAGTAGACAGTACAGTTGAAGAGGAATGGACATTTCTAAGAAAGGCAGTCACAGAACTTGGAAAGAAAAATATAGGTTCAAAGAAGGTAACTGTGAAGAAATCATGGGTAACAGAAGAAATACTTCAGTTGATCGACGAAAGTAGGATGTACAAAAATGTTCATGGAAATTCAGGAATTCGGAAATAGGGGAAAGATTTGTCTGAGCAAGGATAGATTTTGAAGAGATAGGGGATCCAGTATTAGAATCAGAATTTATGAGAGCTTTGGAAAACTTAAGATCAAATAATGCAGAAGGAGTAGATAAAATTTCATTAGAATTTCTAAAATTGCTGGAGGAAGTGGCAACAAAACGAATATTCTCGGTGGTGTGTAGAATGAATGAGTCGGACAACGTACCACCTTACTTCCGGAAAAATATGTCGACACAATTTCGAAGACTGCAAGAGCTGACAAGAGTGAGAAATACCGCACAATCAGCTTAATAGTTCATGCATCCAAGTTACTGACTAGAATAAATACAGAAGAATGGAAAAGAAAATTGAGGATGTGTTACAAGACGATCAGTTTCGCTTTAGGAAGTATAAAGCCATCAGGGGCAATTCTGAAGTTGCGATTGATAGTGGAAGCAAGACTAAAGAAAAAATCAAGACACGTTCATAGGATTTGTCGACCTGGAAAAAGCCTTCTATAACGGAAAATGGTGCAAGATGTTCCAAATTCTGAGAAAAATACTGGTAAACTATAGGGAGAGAAGGGTAATGTATGATACATTCAGGGGCCAGAATGGACGACCAAGAACGAAGTGCTCGGATAAAAAACGGAGTTAAACAGAGGTGTAGTCTTTCGACCTCACTGTTCAATCTGTACATCGATGAAGCATTGATGGGAATAAAAGAAAGGTTCAGGAAAGGATTGAAATTCAAGGTGAGAAGATATCAATGATACGATTCTCTAATGGCACTGCAATCCTGAATGAAAGTGAAGAAGAATTACATGATCTACTGAATGGAGTGAACTGTCTAATGAGTACAAAATAGGGACTGGGAGTAAATCGAAGAAAGAAGAAAGTAATCAGAAGTAGCAGAAATGAGAGCAACGAGAAGCTTAACATCACAACTGGTGATAAAGAAGTAGATGAAGTTAAGGAATTCTACTACCAAAAATAACCAATGATGGACAGAGCAAGGAGGACATAAAAAGCAGACTAGCAATGGCAAAAAGGACATTCCTGGCCAATAGAAGTTTACTATTATCAAACACAGGCCTTAATCTGAGGAAGAAACTTCTGAGAATGTACGTTTGGAGCATAGAGTTGTATGATAGTGAAACATGGGCTGCGGGAAAACCGGAACAGAAGAGAATCGAAGCATTTGAGATGTGGTGCCACAGACATACGTTGAATAGTAAATGGAGTGATAATGTAAGGAATGAGGTGGTTTCACGCAGAATCGTAGAGAGGAATATTTGGAAACACCGGGAGAGAAATATTTGGAAACACTGACAAGCAGAAGGGACAGGATGGTAGGGCATCTGTTAAGACATCAGGGAACGAATTCCATGGTACTAGAGGGAGCTGTAGAGGACAAAAATTGTAGAGGAAGGCAAAAATTAGAATACATGCAGCAAATAATTAAGGACTTAGTTTGCAAGTGCTACTTTGAGATGAAGAGTTTGGCTCTGGAGAGGAATTCGTGGCAAGGAGCATCAAACCAGTCAGAAGACTGATGACTCAAAAAAAAAGTAGTTGATGGCGTAGCTGCAATTGCTCTGTACCGTGTGTAATGGTGTGGCTATTTCCCCAATGACAGAGATCATGGTGAGCAGTATAACGCTCTGCTACCAGTAGGGTTTTGGAGCATATACCCTATTCAAACATTATGAATCACCTCGAAGGGAACGATCTATAGATACGTAATCAGCATGGTTTCAGAAAACATCGTTCTTGTGCAACGCAGCTAGCTCTTTATTCGCACCAAGTAGTGGACGCTATCGACAGGGGATCTCAAGTTGATTCAGTATTTCTATATTTTCCTCACAAGCGACTTCTAATCAAGCTGCGGGCCTATGGGGTATCGTCTCAGTTGTGCGACTGGATTCGTGATTTCCTGTCGGTCGCAGTTCGTATTAATAGACGGCAAATCATCGAGTAAAAACTGAAGTGATATCAGGTGTTCCCCAAGGAAGCGTCCTGGGACCTCTGCTGTTCCTGATCTATATAAATGACCTGGGTGACAATCTGAGCAGTTCTCTTGGGTTGTTCGCAGATGATGCTATAATTTACCGACTAGTAAGGTCATCCGAAGACCAGTATCAGTTGCAAAGCGATTTAGAAATGTTTGCTGTATGGTGTGGCAGGTGGCAGTTGACGCTAAATAACGAAAAGTGTGAGGTGATCCACATGAGTTCCAAAAGAAATCCGTTGCAATTCGATTACTCGATAAATAGTACAATTCTCAAGGCTGTCAATTCAACTAAGTCCCTGGGTGTTGAAATTGCGAACAACTTCAGTTGGAAAGACCACATAGACAATATTGTCGGGAAGGCAAGCCAAAGGTTGCGTTTAATTGGCAGGACACTTAGAAGATGCAACTAGTCCACTAAAGAGACAGCTTACACTGTACTCGTTCGTCCTCTGTTAGAATATTGCTGCGTGGTGTGGGATCCTTACCAGGTGGGATTAACGGAGGACATCGAAAGGGTGCAAAAGAGGGCAGCTCGTTTTGTATTATCACGTAATAGGTGAGAGAGTGTGGCAGATATGATACACGAATTGGGATGGAAGTCATTAAAGCAAAGACGTTTTTCGTCGCGGTGACATCTATTTACGAAATTTCAGTCACCAACTTCCTCTTCCGAATGCGAAAATATTTTGTTGAGCTCAACCTACATAGGTAGGAATGATCATCAAAATAAAATAAGAGAAATCAGAGCTCGAACAGAAAGGTTTAGATGTTCGTTTATCCCACGCGCAGTTCGGGAGTGGAATGGTACAGAGATAGTATGATTGTGGTTCGATGAACCCTATGCCAAGCACTTAAATGTGAATTGCAGAGTAATCATGTAGATGTAGATGTAGATGTACCCCAAGAGGCCAGATGAGGCATACACGTGAATACTGCTGTGGTCAAGCTGGAGGCGTAGACGCACGATAGCTTGGTAAGTAATTGAAATGACATGAAGAAGACAGTCTAGTCCAGTGCAGTCTGTCGTGCAGGACTAATTCTGAACGGGACGAAGTTCAGCATGGGTAGTGCTACCATTGAGCAGTTGCTGTCTTTCCTAACGGTCGCACAGCAGTTCCAGTGGAGGCAAAGGAACGGCTTTGGTCCTGTCATAAGGAGCACTTCCTGAGATGTTTTGCAACAAATCGTATCGTGCTCATGGCGCTGTGACTGAGGCAGTGTGCCATGTTATGTGCATATCGTGCAGTGAATGTAGCCACTTGTAAATAACTTCCTGAACAAAATTGAGTATGTAACTGGTTATTTGTTAAAAATGGCATACAGGACATGCGACAGTGTGTGTTGTGAGGCTAAGCTGGAATATTTGTATTTCCACTCGCTGTTTATATGATTATGTGTATTATTCAAAATTTAATTATTTGTTACTGTGAGTGTATTACAGCATGTTCGAAAAAGAATATAGATATTTCAAACACATATATTTATTAAACCGTACGACAAACAACCCTGAAACCTCGTCACTGATGTTAAGGCAGTATGGATCCGGGAGGCTTCTCATGCTGAAAGTCTTCTGCCGCTATTGATGATGTTTTTTTTTCAGAGTGTCAGCAGTATCTGGGTTCGAACCCAAGATCAAGGACATTTTGATTTCTTGTCGAAGATGTTACTATTAGGCCACAGGACTATCATGAGTCGTCAAATGCAGAGCGCTTGCGCGTGTTTAACATTTGGACGAACATCTGTGGAAAGTTCAAATGGAAGTGTATGGATGTGGATATCATGAGACCCATTTCCGGTGTTGCTTGCAGGAAGAAAATATGATTTTGTATGCGTGGATGTCTTTTCGAGGATCTTTGTTGTTTCCTACTAAGCCGGTGACGACGCTGTCTGCTACCTATTGGTTAAAGAAAATTTTTGGCACATCTATTCCGACAATGCCGTGGCACTTATGTGCAGTGCCTTCAAGTAGTTCCTGTTTGGGTTAGGAATCAGGCATTTTACCACTACACATTACTATCCAAACCAACATTTTCGGAGAGAGTGATCCATAAAGTAAAAGCCACCTTCATTGCTTACCATTACTGCAGTCTACTAGGTGAGATGAAATTCTGGAATAACCAATGTATGCCTTTAATACAGCTAGCCATGGAATGCGTAGGAGTACTTTGGTGCGTTTAATACTTGTCGTCAAAACTAACTCCCCATTAGCTAAGTTTTGGTACGTAGAGGTTCAGTAACAGGCAAGACATTCCCATAAGACAGAAGTGGTGCAAAACCTGGAGTAATATTTTTGTGACCCATTAACAAAGAAAGGGCTGAGGGTAACTTAAGTTGGCACGCCCGAATCCGTTTAAGATGAGAGACCGGATATATCCTATAATTTTGGTTTGCGGAGGAGTGTGGAGGCCAGGTTGAAGGGAAAACACCCGCTCGCATTGGTTCAAATGGCTCTGAGCACTATGGGACTTAACATCTGAGGTCATCAGTCCCCTAGAACTTAGAACTACTTAAACATAACTAACCTAAGGACATCACACACATCCATGCCCGAGGCAGGGTTCGAACCTGCGATCGTAGCGGTCACGCGGTTCCAGACTGAAGCGCCTAGAACCGCTCGGCCACACCGGCCGGCCCGCTCGCATTAAGGGGCCTTTGGGGATTATGCGGTTTGTAACTTCTGGTACTGTGCTAATGAGCCTACAGCTAAGGAATTCAAGACACACGTGTCTCAGCTCGATCATGCCTATGAACTGCAACTGTATAAGAGAAAACTTATTAAACTTTGTCCCCGTTAGTCATCAATTATTGTTCTATCACAGTACGTTTTCCTCCCTTTCCGCTAGCGAGAGAGAAGGCAATAGTTTACGGAAGGAAGGAGGGATGGTCAGATTGTGATATTGTGCTGTGTTGAATGATCTGGCTACTTTCCCATTGTCAGAGACTATTGTCAACAGTGTTTTCTGTTTGGGCTGCCAGAGGGCAGAAGAGGCAGTATCTTGATTGCCGCGGGAGCCTCTGTAGGCAAGCTCGTGGTGTAGACGAGTGCTAGATTGACACAAAGTAGACAGCTATTGATGAAGCCAGCTCCGAGAGCCTCAAAAAGCTATTGGGTGAAACAATTACCGGAGGAGACGGGGGTAAGCAAAAGCAGTGTTGCTCTGTGGGTTACAACTTGGTGGAGCAGACGCTACCTTTCCCGTACGGATACACGGCAATTCCAGTGGAGGTCAACGAACGGCTTCCACATGTCATAAAGAGAGTTCATAGTTTTACAAATAATGGTGGCATCCTGGTGGAATTGTGATCGTTGCAGGGCTCAGGCCGGCCGGTGTGGCCGTGCGGTTAAAGGCGCTTCAGTCTGGAACCGCGTGACCGCTACGGTCGCAGGTTCGAATCCTGCCTCGGGCATGGATGTGTGTGATGTCCTTAGGTTAGTTAGGTTTAATTAGTTCTAAGTTCTAGGCGACTGATGACCTCAGAAGTTAAGTCGCATAGTGCTCAGAGCCATTTTTTGCAGGGCTCAGTGGTATGTGCGAACAGTGCACTAAGTGTAGCCACCTGTAACAACCTTCCTGTGAGTAAGCCTGTGGGTACTGTGTAACTGATTATTTGGTACTCGCGCACACAGGATTAGCGAAAGTGTGTGTTGTGGGGCCGTGCAGGCGTAATTGTCTTATTATGCGCTGTGCATGCGATTATGCGTATTAAACAGAATTGGATCTTTTATCATTACAAGCAAAAATTAATTGGTTACTCCCTGAGTTTTAAGAGTTTATTCTGTTAATTATTCTGTGTGATTTGGCCTGTGTCCCACTCTTACCACGTTAAGACTGTGTTGTTATTGCTTTTGGGTGAATAAGCTTTTGCATATGGTACTGTATAACAGGATATTCAGAGATAAGGGTGGATAGTTTAGTAGTGTTGTGAATAGGTAGTTGTCCAATTGCCCAGTGGCAGTAGAAATAGATCAGGGTGTAGTGAGAGGCTGTATTTACTGATTCTAGATAAGGTTGAGTTCTTTGGTAGCTTAAGTCTACAGTTACTATACAGGGTGATTATAACTGAAGATATACTTTCAAACCGCTCTAGAAATAACACCGGTGGTCAGAATGACGTCAAATTGCGACGGAATATTATCAGAGAAAGGTGAAAACGTATGGCAGAAGAAAAATTAATAGTTACAAAATGTAGCAATAGGTGGACTGTAAGCATCATTATTTAATAGTGGTCGACTACAAATGACAAAGGCGAAAGGTGTACGTTTGACGTTAAACGAACTGTACTACTCAGTGTGCATGGGTGTACAGATGTGATACTGTTAGTTACGTAAGTCCATCCAGCATGTAAGGTCATATCACAGAGAATGGGCAAAACAGATTTTTAACTGTCCTGAAGCCGGAAACCGCATAAAAAGCACTAACCACATCGTTCTTTTAATTGTCCTGAGGCCAAAAACCGCATAAAAAGCATGTATCAAAATAAATCGTATTATTAATTTCCGTGTGACTGGCACTGTTCAATATGCTGTCCACCGTTTTCCGTAACAAGCTGAAATCGAGAAACAGCATGTTCCATAACTGATCAAAGTGTTTCCGAGGTCCCATTCTGAATGTCTTACGCAATGCATGCCATCAATGCAGCTAAGTTGGCATTCGAAACACTAAACACAACATCTTTCAGATAACGCCACAGCCAGACGTGACACGGATTAAGATCAGGTGGTCGGGACGGCCAGGCTGTAAGGAAATGGCGGCTGATAATTCTAACATTTTGGGAATGGCGCTTCAGCAGCTGCTTAACTAGATATGCAATGTGCGGAGCTGCGCCATCTTGCATAAAAATGATTCCATCCACACATCCACGCTGTTGGAGAGCTGGAATGGCGTGCTGGCGCAAAAGACCCTCATAGTGCTTACCAGTGGCGGTACAGGTAACAGGACCGGAAGATCTGTCTCTTCGAGAAAATATGGTCCTAAGATAAATGATGCCATAAACCTGCATCTCACAGTGACGTTTTCAGAATGAAGTGGTACTGGTTGATTTGCGTGTGGATTTTTCGATGCCTGTGCTCGTCAATTCTGTGTACTGACATATCCTGTCAGGCGGAATTGGGCTTCGTCTGTCCGCAAAATCTTCCACGGCCTATGCGCGTAAGAAATTCTAAACCAAAGATCTATCTTGCTGCCAGGTAAGCTCGAAGCAACTCGTGCGCGTGGGTAATTCTGAAAGGATAGCAAAGAAGAATGTTTCGTAGGATATCACGCACTGTGCTCACGTGTATGTGCAATGTTCGGGCAATTCTCCATGGACTACACGTTTGCACATCACCACCCGTCTCCTCCTGCATTTTTGTGGCCACTGCTTCCACTGTCGAATCAATTCGTTTCCTCCCTCTACCAAGTTGCACACCAAAGGAACCCGTCTTTTCGTATTTTCGAATCATTTTCTCGAGGCCCAAGGCAGTCATCGAACCAACGGCTTTTTTCAAGCCATTCATTGTCGGGGACTTCTGCAGAGCGACGTGTGCACAGTCATGATTCCTGTAATACAGCTTTACAAGCAGAGCGTGATTCTCATTGAGACAGTCATGGTGAACGTCGCAGACGTGAAAGGAGGGAAGGCGTGTTCCCGGCGTGTTTATACCAACTTCAATGGGTCATGTGCAAGACACGTGTTTTCATTTACGTATTCTGACAAATAGAGCGCCATCTACTGATCAGTTTTCACACTATATTCTTTTTATTCTGCTAGTCGTTTTCCCCCTTCTCCGATAATATTCCGTTGCAATTTGACGTCATTCTGATGAATGATGTTATTTGTACAGCGCTTTGAAAGTTTAATTATAGCCGCATTGTATATAGTTATGCCCGAATGACATTCCTTTTAAATTGTGTTGTTGTCCGATAGTTGGTTATGGGCCAAGATTAAATTTGTTTGGTATTTGCATTTGTTCCGTTATTGTTACAAGTATAACTGTGCCATTGGTTTATTTTGGCCATACTTACGGGCTATATAAACATATATTTTGTCTTACTGTAAGTGGTTAACCACTCTGTTATTTGAAGTTCGGAAGCTGAGTGAAACAAACTGAGCTCCACGTATGCACATCCCTCAGCCCAAACCTCTTGAATCATAGGCTACAGTTCTTTGGGTATTGTGGTGACTCACGATAGTTCTGAGAGCGTTGCTGCACAGGGAAATGTTGGCAGGAGCTAATTTGTAGCGAGCAGGGAAGGATATGGAAAGGGAATACAGTAAGGAGAGAGAAGTAATAAGGAGATGGGTGGAAGAAATTTGTGGAAATACTATGTAGGTGAAAGGACGAGTTCTTGTTGGTGGCGAGATGTAATACAGAAAATGTTACTCGTCCACAGGTGATAAGGACGCAACCGCTGCGAGATGATTCGTCCGGCAAGGAGATGCAGGCGAGCAGGTCACGACACACAACAGTGATTTGGAGACCAACACATGCACTACAAGGAGACGACACACAGCGGCGACAGAGAAATTGGCATGTTAGTTGGATGTTTTTAATAACACCTCTCCAGGGGTCACGACCTTGACGAAGCACTTTCCATGTGGGTGGAGAGGCTTGCGTCTCTGCGTGAAGCTGAGTACTACACTGAAGGTCGAGGCCTACTGCCGGAAAGGGCTCAGCAGATGGATCAGACTAAGAGTGTCCCATAACGTCCCATCTTCCTTATCCACCCCCAGTCCTTACCCAATTCCCTGTCCCAACCCAAGGTGTGATGCGATTCGTGCTGAGGGGTGGGTGGGACATGGGAAAATGTGTCGGTAACGGAGCGTCATGGATACCAGGCCCCTTCCCTGAGTAAGTAACGTTACATCACGCGGGGTATTCATGGTGTGGACTGTGCAGATCCCCAAATCTCGTGGAACCAATATGGACACGAGTAAATAAAATAAATTACAACAAACTGAGACGCAAACTGAGACCTCAGACACCCAAACATCGGGGTCAGGACCGCTGGAAGGCATTCCCACTACTGAATCAGGATCTAGACCTGAGCCAGAAGTGGGAACTGTAACTGAGAAGTTGGACCAGATCAGATCTTGGGCCCAAAGGAGAAGACTATTCATGGAACAGAGAACAAAGGAAAGGAAAGAGTGGCTTTCTAAATGCAAGTGGAGGGAAATAAAGGGACTTGACCCTAACACCCCCAAGAAAAAACTGTCTCAGGTTGAAGGGGATAAGCAGACACCCACAATGTCAAAGACAGGCAGCAAGAGGATAAGGGAGGAATCTAAGACTCCCTCCTTCCTGGATAACTGAGCCCAGAAAGAAGCAAGGCAAGAAATGGGGAAACAGACATATAGTACTGCAGTCTCGGTTTTTAATATGACAGTTACACAGGAAGGCTATCCACTGGTAGCTATCATCTCACAGTAGGAGGAACTTGTACAGATGGCCTTCTTTGAAAAGATTGTGGTGGGGGAGGGGGACACTGATCCAGCACCCAACTTCAGGAGGGTCTATCTAGATTGTGATGCCCTCATTTTTGTATGTGAAGGGGTGCACATGGTGGAATGGCTTAAGGTCAAGGTGCCCGCAATATCCCCGTGGGAAGATGCGAAGCTGCTGGTCAAGACGGCAGGAGAGCTTAAGACTGCAAAGGTATCAGTATAGGCACTAAAGATACTTAAGGATGTCTCTCCTAAGACTCTGTTCGAGAAAAGAGGGGCCCAGAACCAAAAAGTCTCGACAGAAGACTGGAGAGTGATCAACCAAAAGGTTGTACCAGAAGGTCGAACCCTGGTGGTGGAGGTCAGAGAGAAGTCCCTGAAGGCGATGTGAGAGCAAGACCTGAAATTGTTTTTAGGGTTCTCACAGGTCACTGTCAGGGTTATCAAAGACCTGAAAGGCCGTGATGGCAGCAAGATGGACACTGGAGGTGTTGCAGATTAATCTGCAGCACTTTAAAGGGGCCTCTGCTGCCCGGAGCCCCTGCCTGGAGAGGCAGGAAGTGGACATGGCCCTGATACAAGAACCCTATTTATACAAAGGGTCATATCGGGCGTCAGTGGCCTGGAGTAAGCTGATTTATGCTAAAAAGCTAAGAAACTCCAGAACATGTATCTATGTAAGAAATGGAATTTCTTTCATGACAATGACGAATTTCTGCTCCAGGGACCTAGTGACCATTAGAACGCAGCAATGGGAGGAAAGTATGACAAGGGAAATTGTTTTGGCCTCAGCATACCTTCCTTACAAAGACAGCTCTCCTCTTCCTTTGCAGGTGACCAACTGTTGATGGAGTGTGATGCCAGTGCCCACAACCTAGTGTGATGCAGCAAGGACACCAACAGCAGAGGTGAGCACCCTCTTGAATTTCTTTTAGCTAACAACCTGGAGGTCCTGAATAGGGGCAATGAACCTACATTCAAGAATAGCAGAAGGGAAGAAGTAATTGACATAACCTTTGGTTCCATGATGGGCAGCTATGTCAAATAATGGCATGTTGTGTTAGAGCCAGCCTCACTGGACCACATGTACATTAAATTCAATGAAATGGGAATCAGACTGACCATGACCTATAGGAATCCCAGGAAAACCGACTGGGACACATATAGGAGGGACCTTGACTTAGGATTATTGGAAATTAAAATCTTGATAAGGAATCCAGTAGAGTTTGAGGAAACAGAAGAGGCTCTGCCATAGTACCCTCCTATCAGGAAAACTGCACAATCACCAAGAAGTGCTCAAATAGGAGCATGCCTTGGTGGAATAATAACTTGGGAATCCAAAGAAAACAGATACAAAGACTGTTAACCTCTCGAGACATAAAGGACAAAAGGCAAAATATCGTGAGGCCCTTGTCAACTGCAACTTTGCAATCAGGCCAGCAAAGGAGGCATCCTGGAAGGCATTCTGTGGAGAGCGCAGCTGCTCAAGCCAGACTTCACAGAATCCTCACTAGGGTACCACCCAATCCAGGAGGTAAGTTGAGGGAGGAGGATGGGGAATATACTAAAACAGCACATGAGATGCTGGAACTGCTCCTCAAAACTTACTTTCGTCTGTATCCTCTGCCAGACAACACAGACCAGAATGTGATTATGGAGAGACAATGGTTCTCAGGCACTCGAAGAGAGGACAGCGGATCAGCCAAGGAGTGTGTGGACTTCAATAAAATCCAATGGGTGATGGGAAAATGCCAACCGTTCAAGCCACCTGGTCCAAATGGAATCTATCCAGGACTCCTGCAACTGGCAGGAGAGAATCTACTGCAGGTCATTCAGGGTTAGCCTAGCAGTAGGAATCATTCCCAGTGCTTGGAGGGCAGTGAATATGAGACCAATCAGTCTGTCCTCCTTCACTCTCAAGACGTTGGAAAAACTGGTTTATGTCTACATTGGAGAGGGGTGCCTAATTAGGGCCCCTCTGCATTCAAAGCAACACACATATCAACCAGCTAAATCATGTGAGACAGCTCTCCATCGACTCGTTGGGAAGGTGGAGAAAGCACTTCATTTCCAAGAAAAAGCCCTCTGCTTCTTCCTGAATATCGAGGGGGCCTTCAGTAATAGAACCTTCGATTCCGTGGTACGGCCAGCAGAGGTGCATGACGTAGAGACCACTATATGTAGGTGCACCAGGGCCATGCTTAGCGGAAGGAAGTAAATTCCAGACAGTGCTTCTGCCAAGGATACACAGATGATCTTGTCATAGTAATATTTGGGAAATTTACTGACAGTTAGAAATATGTCACAAGTAGGATTGGATGTTGTGCAAGACTGGTGCATTAAACAGGATATGAGGTTAATCCTAAGAAGACTATTTTGGTGCCATTCACTGAAGAGGCATTTCCAACACTAAAGTTGGAATCTAAAGCTCTTCGATGAAACTGGACCTTTGAAGGGGATCGTAAAATATCTAGGGGTAACCTTAGATGAGAAACTAACATGGACCCATCCCATTAAGAGCATCTGCTCCAAGGCGAAAAGTACTCTCGTGAGTACCAGCTTGTGGTAAAAACTGGGGCGTAAGCCACAGAGGTATGCACTGGATATACATCATGGCGGTTAGACCTAGTATTTCCTACAGGTCCGTAGTGTGGTGGAAGTAGGTAGAACAGCGGGATGCAGCTAAGGAGCTCGCTAAGGTGCAGAGACTGGCCTGCTTAGCCATAACAGGTGGAATTAGCAGCACGCCAACCACTGGGATGGAAGCCACAACTTTGGGTCAAGTTGGAGGCAGCAGCTGGGCCATAGAGACTTAAAACTGGTAAAAACTGGATCTCATCAGGATATCTAGAATCGCACCGTAACATAGTGTGTGATTCTAACATAGTGAGTGAGGTAAATATAGGAATGGCGGGGAAATGCTGGCCGACTATATAATAACTCCCAGCTGCTTCAACAAGCCTTACAGTATAATAATTGGAAGCAGGGAGCAGTGGGAAAAAACAGTCCGACACCGTATTCTGGACATTGTTTGGTTCACCGACTGGTTGAAATCAGACCAAGGCGTTGTGGAAGGGGTGTACGGGGTTCAGCCAAGACTAGAGGGCATCATCTCTCTAGGAAAACTGGCCTCTGTATTCAAGCTGAAATTACTAATCAATGCGTGTGTGGAGGAGAATATGCGTAATTGCTACGAAGACTGTAGCATCTACACCTACTCAGACAGCCAGGCAGCCCTGAAATCACTGGAAGTTCCTGCAACAAGATCTAGGATCGTTGGAGAAAGCCACAGGGCTCTGATGTAGCTAGGGGGAAGGCAATGTGGTAAACCTAGTGTGGGTCTGTGACCACTCAGGATCTGTGGCAATGAACAAGCTGACAGATTGGTCAGGATGGGGGCAACGACACCGTTTATTGGACGGGAACCTGTCCTGACAATCACCAAGGCTATGATCAAACTAGAACTACGGAACTAGCTTAGGAAACAGCATGTAGAATATTGGACCAATGTACATAAACAAAATCATGGTAAGGTAATGATGCTCTAGCCATGCTTTAAAAGAAGCTTTGTAATCCAGGGATTGAACAGGAAAGAGTTAAAACTCAAGACTGGAATGAAGACCAGCCATGGGAATTTCAAAAAACACCTACACAGAATGGATATAATTGAAGAAGACCCTAAATGTAGGCTCTGCCATGAAGGTGAAGAAACTGCATTACATGTAATCTTCGAGTGCATGGCATTGAAGAGCAAAAGATACAGACTCTTCGCGACAATTAGATCTGAAGAAATTGTGTCTTGCAAGAAACTGCTAAAGGGACTCCTTGCACTATTTGAGGGCATTGGTTGGCTTTGCTAGAAATACAGGGTGCTGTACTGGTTAATAAAAAAGAAAATGAGAAGAAAAGAAAAAGAAAAGGTTGAAAATGGTGGGAAAAAATTGTGAATAAAAAGGGGGTTTTAAAATCGTAAATGACCGTGAAAAAGGGACAGAATGAAAAGCAAATCGGACTTCGTGTTACTGAAAAGCTATCGGACTTCGAGATTCGGAAAAGTTATTGTTGGGGTCGTCTTTGTGGCGTTTTTGAGCAAAAGTTAAACCAATTTTCATTAAAAAAAATTTTGAAAAAGAACAGAGAATAACAAAATGTAACTGAAAGGGGGAAATGGCGTAACTTAGAGTTCATTCTTTACCAGGTTAACATGTCTTCTTTCGTGCGGCGTCCAGGTCTTCAAAAATCTCCTTCAATTCTGCGTGAAAAGTCTGCTCCGAAATCTTGCAATCAGTTTCATTGTCCAGGAATTTCTAATGTATCCAAAACCATCTTGATATTAAATGCAATTTATTTTAGTTGCTTCCCTCCATTCTCCGAATTTCATAACAACTTCCACAATGTCTACACATTAATAAATTTTTTCGTCTTAATCAGATGACATTTGCCTTAAGCTTCGGCTATCAAGAGACAATTAAGAAACGAATAGAAAACTAAAAAAGAGTTACAATTTTAGTAGTTTCTCTGCCGTCGAGCGCTCATACCGCTGCGACGGGATATTTTTTATCTTAGGGAACGAGTGTAGCGCGGCGAAATTCAAAGTCCCGCTACATCGCCCACTCGACTGTCACGCTAAAACATTTAGCGTGGCAGGCTAGCAAACAATAGAATAGGTATACCTAAATGTCAATTATACATATTTTCTTAGGAAAGGCCACGTGCATCTTTGTCAATACTTACTTTCTAAATCTATATACTACATACAATTGTTACAGTTTTGATCCTTTTTACACAATTAATATATATTTACATACAGTTTGTTTGAACAAGCTACTCGCCAGCGCAGTTAATGTTGTGCGCTTGCAGCGTTGGATTCCCAATGCATCTCTGGCAGCACGTAGTCTTTGCGCATGCGCAGTAGCATCACTGAATTTCGCGTGCGGCAGTTTCAAAATCGCTGTGTTATGACAGTCTTGAACAGTATTCACTCTCACATAGTGTTCATTACAAGTTGTTATTCCAGCATAAATGGCGTGTTAAGTCCGGTGACACCGTAAGATTGAGCGTGTGCGTGATCTGAAGCAATGTCTATGTCTTCTGTTACGACACAACACTCCAGGTCCTTGTGCGTTTTCATGACTATTGTTCCCGGGGTATATATGGTCGATGTAGTTTTTAGCCTCCACATCGCCTACGACAGGTGATGAGTTTATATTCTCCAAAGCATCTGAAGGCCGGCCAGGAACAACGGCGTCGATGTTCGCAAAGGTAGGTGTATCATCACGTTGTTTACACTCGCCAACAAACGTTCAATTGCAGTGTGAAAATCCTCCTTATCGTCGAAGTAAATTGCAGTTTATATAGATTTACAAACAGTTATTTGGTTTATGCACCATAAGTTTCACAAATAACACATAATTCGTCGTTTATAGCGTTCACAGTTTAACACAGTTTGCATCATTTTTTTGCCATATTTACATTTTAACAAAGTTCACGGTGTCCCAGCATGTTTACATAGTTCATTATGAAAGCTTATTCTTCGTGGTCACATTTCAAAATATGTTGACAATACGCAAAGTTTTAACACATATACAAACACATATAAATTTACAGGAATATACACGTGAAATATTTACACTAAAAAATTATACTAAGTCCCATTGGCTTTCTTTTATTGGGGTTTATGGTCATTTTGATTTTCTTTATTAAGGTTTTGACGTGCCAAGGGATATAATACTTAATGTTTAAAGCACGGGCTTTCCTTCATTTATTATTTATTTCTTTCTTTTGATTCCATATCTTGGCTGGCAAGTGGTTAACCAGGCTTGTAATGCCATTAATATTCATGTCTTTTTATTCATACCTGAAAGTTTGCTGTCACACAATATATTCTTACATTCCATAATCAAACAATATTCAGCTGCAGGAGGTGGTAGGATAATGGAGAAAGAAAAAAAAAAGATAGAATGGAAGAAACTATTCACTACCTATAAACTATCAAATCCTACAGCTACTACATACAAAGAGAACATAACACATTATAACATTTGCATCACCTTCAAGGGGTGTGTGAAAGGAGGTGCTTACCATTACCAAATCATAGGTAAATGTAAGTGTCCTTACGTCAAGTCTGTGTAGTGTAACATCATGACAGATTCTCTGTTTATGTTCTGACTGTTCATATGACTAAATGTGTTATACATTAACAAATCCTTGCATGAGTAAATCACTGCTCAGCACTTCCTCGATATCTCAACTTCTTGTGGATACCGTCTATTCAAATGGAAAATATATCTCTCAGAGATTGTCTCTCTCATAATGTGTATTATATAATAACATATCAAATTTCCTCTCAAGAGTTCAACCATGGACTTTCTTCTACTTTAATGAAGGTTAGACATCATGTATATGGTATATATATATATAATTTCTTTCTATGAAACATAGGTAAAGAACATAGTATTATAATTGACAGTAAAATGTCTCTTTCTCAGTGTCTGTTGCTCGACATCGGCTGCACAGGTGGTCACTGCTCCTTTGCACTTACCTTGCATAGCCTGAAAAGTCAAATGTTGTCTTCAACATAGATGTAATTTTGTCATCTGTTCGCTTAAGTGGAGGTGTTGTACGAGTCACAAAACAGCCTTAATAACTCTCATATCTTTTGCTTCCTCAGGATTTTCTGTCATATGTAAGTATAATAAAGGCTAACATGGCACTAAATTTCCCTTTCATACACAAATGTATTCACATGAGGGCTGTGCGAAAACTATATTTCAACTTAAGTTCCTTAAAATATCATTCTCCTGTCTGAACACGAAATATAAATGTTTTCTTCCACACAGTGGCTTAACAAAACTTAACAAAAGGTTACCAAGTTCCACTTCTGAAAAAATTAAGGCTAATGTGTTTCCAAGTTACATTCTTATTACGCTTCTTTCAACAGCTGTAATCACCATTATGTTCACTCTGCTTTTCTTACATTCGTTAATTTTCAAGGGCACTGAAAATAGATTCACATTTAACGTCTTGTACTCACGTGTTCTAACTCATCACAAATGTTTTCTTTCAAACTGAAATCCTTATGTAATCAAAAGATGTAGACTTTTTATTCACTTCTCTAGGTAGCACAATATTACAAAAACATTCTCACTCATTCCTTACTCACATATTCATCATAATATATATATGTTTAAACATTAAACATATTCCTCATCAAACACTAATATATCACATACATGGGGCCATTTGGCACTTCCATTCTCATAAAACTCCAATAATATTTTCCTCAAATAATCTGTCTCCATCAACTACTTCACAGTAACTTACCTTCTTATATTAACTTAAATATTAACTTAAATATTAACTCATTCATACTGATCATTCACTCTTACGTCCACATTCATTCTGCTACATACCTATGTCATTACTGATCTCAATAGATACTATTTCCTCTCATTATAGTGCCTTGAAATAACTAACTAGTTGTTGATTCGCCTTATAATTTACAATTAACAACGAATGTAACCTGCGTAGACTTCATTCCTATATGAATATCTTTTCTCATTCAGTAAGTGTACTCACCTGGGTTTACATTCTCTTCGTAATTATGTGTACAAGTGTAACTGCAGTATATAATTTCCATAAATTAACGTTTGTGTTCTTAGGCTCTATAACTTAATGTTCGTGTATTCAATACAAATATTTACGATCTCGTTCTCACAGCAACTTGCTCATGTTCAACTTAGTTATCATTATATTATGTTGTTTTAGTGCACAAAGGGTTTCAAATGTCTGTGGGGATGCAGCCCCCTCGGCTTGTGAGATAACGGGTATTCTAGGAGTAACAATCTGGGTGAGGTATGCTTGCTATTCTGAAAGGACCTGAATATAATAGCTGCCATTTTCTGTTTAGTTGTTTTAATTTTGTAGACTTGGGACGTGAACGCAAAAGAACAAGGTCATCAACCTGATGAGGTTTATGAATTCCTGTTCTGCTGTCATTTTGTCGTCGTACCTGAGGAAACAAACCGTCTCAGCCGCTGCGCTCTTACAACACCTCACGACCGAAGCACGGTCGTCGACTGTTTTCCGTCGCCTGCTGTGTTTGGCCGGGTTCATTGATCTGCTCCACTATGTTTACATTCAGGCCGGTTGGCGCCCACGCGTCAGCTGATACCGCGCCGCAATTGTTATTGCTACCTCGTGGCGGGGAGTGCATAACTGTACTGGGGAACGGCGGCGGTTTCCGTGGAGGGTTATGATTTGTCATGCGTGAATTTTTTGTGTTCCACATATTCTGTCGGTGATTGTTGGGATTGTTATTGTTTTGGTGGTAATTATGTCTGTTATATGGCATGTTCCTGTCAAAGTAGCCCGGGTTGTACCGGTTATTCTCATGTCTCCTATTGCGGCTGTTGTTGTACTGTCTGTGATTTTCATTTTGCCTGTAGTTACCACTTTGATATGCATGATAATTATTGTTGTTAATACTATTATTATTCCACGAATTTCTGTGGTTGTTCCTACCGTCATACACGTTTCCATTTGAATATGTTTCGCGCGGAGGCATCGTATTGTGTCGCGGCGCGGACGGATGGTTCCACCAACCACCGTCACTACGGTTCCTTTGGGGTGGGTGCTGATTTTGGTTAGTAATATGAGTAAAATTTGAATGGCATGAATCGCCTCTGTAAACTACGTCCATTTGATCTAAGAAGTTTAAAAAACTCTTAATGTCATTCTCCGGTACTCCTATTAATCTGTCTCGGTATGGAAAGGGTAAGTGGCTCTTTAAAGTGTCAATTATCGCTGGCAAGTCGGCTGGTTTGGACCAGTACAGTGTCTTGTCTAGGTACCTCTCAAAGTATTGTCTTAACGTCTCTTTTTTAGGGTCATAGGTCTCGGGGTTGCACACTTCTCTCCTTATACTCTGTTGCTCATTCTCGGACCAGAATTCGTCCAAGAACGCTTGTTCGAACTGTTCAAACATAAGGCACCGCCGTTTCATAGCGTCACCCCACTTAGCTGCTCGTCCTCTCATGAGACTGGTGACGTGTCTGATTTTATCGACTTCTGACCAACTACATGGAAAAACACCGTCAAATGATCTAATAAACACAATAGGGTGGACTTTGTGCTTGTCCTCACTGAAAAATG
Organism: Schistocerca americana; assembly: GCF_021461395.2. NCBI lineage: Eukaryota > Metazoa > Arthropoda > Insecta > Orthoptera > Acrididae > Schistocerca > Schistocerca americana. The sequence goes on from NC_060123.1 coordinate 233,066,355, forward strand.
TCTGGAAATACCCATGTCTTACAAACGTGTCATCGTCCATGCCGGTTGGCATAACTGTATTGATGTGATTTAGGTCGCTTGCTACTCTAGGTGTCGTACCGTAATATTGCTCGTTTGGTGGAAAAGAAAGCGGCACATTGTAATTTTGATTTGAAATAGGTGATTCCACAATAGGTGTTCTGTCTGTGTCATTAGCCATGGTTTTAGCTGTTTTGTCGTTTCCTGACGATGCGTTTGCACCAATCGCCAAACACGGCACAACATTGTCTCGTAATTTTGTCACTTCGTCTTCTATGTGTTTTGTCTCGTCTTTAACATGTGTCTTGGTTTTTGAAAGTATGTCCTGTGTAATTGTTTCAAGTTTTTTATCCAGATAGTCGTCACACAATTTACATTCGTGTACAATTCTTTCGGCCATGTTGATGTCGTTGTTTAGTGAAGCGAGGTCCGCTCGATCTTCTAATTTTTCTATCTTTTCTTTGAGGTGGGTTTGTTCAAGAACTACCTTTGTGAGCTGTTGGGTAATATTTCCCACTTCTTCAGTCAGATTTTCTTGGGTGGAGCTAGCTGAAGTGTGGACCTGAGCTAACTCTTCCACACGAGTGTTCACTTCCTGCTGCACATTAACTATTTGAGTTAACTGATTCTCATATCGGGTGATATTGTTTTTTGTTTCATGTGTGAACGTAACCAAAGTTTCTTCCTGTTTAGTGACTCGATCGGACGATGTCTCAAATCGCTGGCTGAGCTGTTGAGTGGTGTTATTTAATTCTGTCATCTGTTTTGTCGTTCGTTCAAAATTTTCGCTCATAGTACGGTTTAATACGTCAAATTTTTCGTCGCTTTTATCTAGCATTTCTTTAAAGTCCTGACCAAGTGCGTCCAGTTTTGCGTCAATTTTCTGACTAACGTCTCGTTTCATGTCTGCAAATAACTCGAATAGTCGGTCCAGTTTGTCAGTTTCCTGTGTCCGATTTGTGTCACATTGCTGAATTTGTCTCATATTCGGTTCTGACATTGATGTTAACAATGGCGCTGACGGTCTAGTCTCGCGTCCATTCCACATTTCGTCATTTAAAGTCGCCATCTGTGTATTATCACAAATGTTGTGAGTTTGAGGCAAAATCATTGCATTGATCTGTGAACTCGTCCATAGAGGGAAACGCGGACTTTCTTGTTGGTTGAACGATGAATCTATTTCACTTAACTCATCTGCTGAAACTATCTCGACCTTACCGCGTTCCATTGTAATAGGATGTATAATCGTAAGTCAAAAAGGGAATAATATAAGTCTGACTAATAAAGATATGACTCAAATTTAGGTTGAAATATTTTCTCGTCAATGTAAATGATTGCTCTATTGCAAACAATGGTTGAGAAAAATGCAGCAGGGTGGACAAAATTTTTCGTAACAGATGACTGTTTGGCGTCCAAATTTACGATCTTCATATGCAGCTACAACAATACTATAATTACCACAAACTACGATAGAGATAGATAATTTTGGAAAAATCTAGAAGAAAACTACACGATGTGTGGAAATGGAAAAATGGATTCTGCAGTTGGCTATTGAATGTTTGAATGAAACATAACTGTGTGACTCACCATTAAATTTTATGTCCTGCAGCGGCTGGTCAATCACTTCTGCGTAAATCGTATTCGTCAAAATATGGATTTTCTTAATACATCTCCATCGGATAATCACCAAAAGGTCTCAAAATAACAGTTTTGCAGCAATATATGCCATGCAAAGAAAAACAGATTGAATTAGTTACAAAAATTCTTTACAATATTGTTGTATGATAATTTGCTTAGGTACAATAAAGTTGGTGTTTTAGTTACCCTTTAAAGTTCAGGATTTTTTTATATTCTCTGTTGGGAAAAAATACAAATTAAAGTTTCAAATTTGCTCAAAAACGACACATCCGAAAATTGCGTCCTGTCACGGTAGCCAGTTGTACTGGTTAATAAAAAAGAAAATGAGAAGTAAAGAAAAAGAAAAGGTTGTAAATGGTGGGAAGAAATGGTGAATAAAAATGGGGTTTTAAAATCGTAAATGACCGTGAAAAAGGGACAGAATGAAAAGCAAATCGGACTTTGTGTTACTGAAAAACAATCGGACTTCGAGATTCGGAAAAGCTATTGTTGGGGTGGTCTTTGTGACGTTTTTGATCAAAAGTTAAACCAATTTCCACTACAAAAATTATTGAAAAAGAACAGAGAATAACAAAATGTAACTGAAAGGGGGAAATGGCGTAGCTTAGAGTTCATTCTTTACCAGGTTAACATGTCTTCTTTCGTGCGGCGTCCAGGTCTTCAAAAATCTCCTTCAAATCTGCGTGAAAAGTCTGCTCCGAAATCTTGCAATCAGTTTCATTGTCCAGGAATTTCTAATGTATCCAAAACCGTCTTGATATTAAATGCAATTTATTTTAGTTGCTTCCCTCCATTCTCCGAATTTCATAACAACTTCCACAATGTCTACACATTAATAAATTTTTTCGTCTTAATCAGATGACATCTGCCTTAAGCTTCGGCTATCAAGAGACAATTAAGAAACGAATAGAAAACAAAAAAAGAGTTACAATTTTAGTAGTTTCTCTGCCGTCGAGCGCTCATACCGCTGCGACGGGATATTTTTTATCTGAGGGAACGAGTGTAGCGCGGCGAAATTCAAAGTCCCGCTACAGTGCGATACCGCACCATTAACTCGGTATTGGTGCAGGCGGTGGCGGGTTAGACCTAACCTGTTGTAGCTTCCCTGTCAAAATCAAATCATATCAAATTTAATAACAACAGTGAAACACAGGCGACAGCATTTCCTAGGGCGCAAGTTGTGTGTATAAACAGGAAGTAATAAATGCATAAAGGTTTGAAACACGATTAATTGCAACTCTCGACCTTCCGTTCGTCCCACGATCTAGTGACATTTGTTGGTAATATCTCATTCCGCTGTAATTCATTCTCTCGATTACAGTCTGTTTAACACGTTGTATTTCCTTTGTTACGCTTCTAATTACTAATTACTTTTCTTTCTTGTTTCATCAGATTGTCGCCATTTTGTTTTCAGTCTGATCAAGAAGTGGTACCTTATTTACCCACTCTTCTAACATATGAACAGAAATCGAAATGTTCATTTGCTACTCACTTTGTAATACAGTACAGTCTCCAGTAACCAAGAGAAATAGTGGAACAGTATTCGCACTAGCGAATACGGGCAATTTCCCACTGTAAAATGGAGAGACGACACTGAAAATCTGTGTTACACCGCGAGTCGAACCCTAGTTTCCCACTTGTTACGAGCGTTCGCCTTAACCATTTGGGCTATCCGTGCTCACTTCACGGCCAGACCCAAACTTCTGTATGTCGTCGCCCATGTCAATTAACCTGCACTCGACGCTTGCTGTAATTCCCATACTGGAGGGACCATTTAATTGAAAGTTGCTAGCGTGGTATGAGTGAGTCATGGACAGTACGGCTGCTCCCGGCCGAGGTTCGAGTCCTCCCTCGGGCATGTGTGTGTGTGTGTTTGTCCTTAGGATAATGTAGGTTAAGTAGTGTGTAAGCTTAGGGACTGATAACCTTAGCAGTTAGGTCCCTTAAGATTTCACACACATTTGAACATTTTGGTATCAGTGAATAAAAAAGATATTTCAGTACCTGTGATTGGAAGAAGTATAATGCAATTTTCCTTCGGACGTATATGTCATTTCATTCTACAGTTGAAGGTTGCCCGTATTCACCACTACGAATACAATTCCTGTACTTCATAATGGCTGTAGTCGCCATAGTGCCTGTATCTTCAGATATGCATGTATGTCCGAAGCAACATCGCATCGTACTTCTTACAAACACAGGCACTGTAGTACCGAAAGAAATATTGTTTATCATTGTATTGGGTTCAAACTCAAGCAATATTTTCTTAAAGACAACACTCCATTGCTTAAAAATAGACATACGTGTGTACACATATGTGAATGCCGTATGAGAATTCTTACTGTTGAAATGTTGAAGTACAACTGGAATTTGTGCAGTGGTTGCATTTAACTCCGTGTTTCAAGAAACTGTTAAAATTTTAGCAGAACTTCAGCATGTCGTTGTTTCCAGTTCATAGTTTCTCGCTTTTCGTTTTTACGCACGCCGCGTAAGTTAAATGGCCGTGACACGGTTCGAGCAGGGCACATCAAGGTGCCAAGCTCTTCGACATATCGGGAAATATCGGGCCCGTTCGAAAAATAGTACGGACTTCCCAGCCCTACCGGTGCGTCCTGGTTCTCTCTTGCTGGGGCCAGTGGAGAGTGCCGTGCCGCAGGTCAATATCGCGACGTGGTGCGGCCGCAGCCGACGTATTGGCAGGCGGGGGTGTGCCGAGTGCGCTGTGCGTGAAGGGGCAAACAGCGTGTCGCGACGCTGCGGTCTGCTGTGCGGGTTCTGCGTTTGCTCCCGGAAGCGGAAAGTGCACATTACAACTAACGTCCCTGCGTTAATCGGAACGGAAAAAAACTTCTTACTTTCCGATTCCAGCGAAAAGAAACATATCATAACAAACCAAGCTATTAACAGACAGTGGTAAATTGTAGTCGATTAGTGTTATGGGCAGTAGCAAAAGCAGCCATGATGAAGCAACCGGTAATGCATTATCTACATGTTAGAGCCTGTCACTACAAATGTTACCCTCGAAAAAAAGTGGGGAACTGATAGTCGGAGGTTATACCAGTCTGTGTATATAATAATTATGATATGACTCGAAAGTAAGGAGTTTAGTGTCGCTAATTTATTTAAAAAAGGTGAAGCAATGATCATAACTGGATGACATACCTTGTTTATGTTACGGCGCTAGTTTAGTTGGCGCTGCTCGTGATTTAGTTGTCTACAAGTGTGATTTTTTTTTTTAATGCTCCAGTTGGCAGTTAAGTTGTAATTTTAATCACTCCAATGGTTTCGATTCAGCTACGAATAATACTGGAACGTGTTAAGTGGTTATGGCCGGCCGCGGTGGCCGAGCGTTTCTAGGCCCTTCAGTCCGGAACCGCGCAACTGCTACGGTCGCAGGTTCGAATCCTGCCTCTGGCATGGATGTGTGTGATGACCTCAGAAGTTAAGTGCCATAGTGCTCCGATCCATTTGCACTATTTTGTTAAGTGTTTATGGTGACAACAGCGCAATCACACAATGAATGGTGTTAAATCGTCGTTGCCAGCTGCAGTATAAACATAATTTTGCAAATTGAATATTTTCTGGAAATGTTCAGTTCAATAAGCATTTCAGGAAGATATCTGGCGCTTCCAGGAGTACCAACTCATTCATATTTTCATGAGCAAAACTGTAAAGTACAGGTCACGGTAATCAGTGTGTCTGTGCTGTCATGTCATTCATGATGATGGGGGGGGGGGGGGGGGGGGAATGGAGGCTGAAACATGGTATGGGCAGAACGTCTCCAACTCTTGAGCAGCATTACGGGATCCACTGAGCTTAGTGCTGCCTTTCGACGGACAGGTTATTAACAATATTGTCACTGGCTTAAAGTCCGTGAGACATGGATGTGTTACGTGCAATGCAACTGTATTACAGCTGGCTGTATTTAAACATGCCACTGCCTGCATTGAATTTCTCAATTTCCTAGACGAGGCTTTGCATTTATGTAAAGCCGATATAACTTTGTCTAAATTTTGGAATTTATTTAAAAATATGTCTATTTCCTTTTGCTTATTAATTTCCAACTTTTTTTCCTTCACTGCAATGCACTCTGCTGTCCTCACAACTTTTTTTTCTGGTTTGACGCGGTCCGCCTCGAAATCCTCTCCTACAGTTTTTACCCCCTACAACTCCCTTTAGTACCACTGACGTTGTTCCCTGATGTCTTAAACAATGTATTACCATCCTGTCCCTCCTGCTTGTCAGTGTTTTCAACATATTTCTTCCCTCGCTGATTCTGCGGAGTATCATCTCATTCCTTACCTTAGCAGTCCACTTATTTTATACATTCTTCTATAGGATCACATCTCAAATGCTTTGATTCTCGTCTTTTTCGGTTTTCCTACAGTCCATGTTGTGCTCCAAACGCAAATCCTTAGAAATTTCTTTCTCAAATTAAACCCTATTTTTGATAACAGTAGATTTCTCTTCGCCGGGAATGCCCTTTTTTCCAGTGCTAGTCTGCTTTTTACATCCTCCTTTCTCCGTCCGTCATGGGTTATTTTACTGCTTAGATATCAGAATTCCTTGCTTCGTCTACGTCGTGATCCCAAATTTTGACGTTAAGTTTCTAGCTGCTCTCAATTCTGCTACGTCTCATTACTCTTGTCTTTCTACAATTTCCTCTCAGTCCATATTCTACATCCATTAGACTGTCCATTCCATTCAACACATTCCGTAGTTATTCTCCACTTTGACTGCTGCGAGCTATATTAATAGCGAATTTTTTCATTGACATCCTTTCCTCCTGAATTTTAATCCCGCATTTGAATATTTCTTTTATTTCCGTCATTGCTTCTTCGATGTATAGATTGAACAGTAGGTGCGAAAGATTGCGTCCTGTATCTCTTGGTCTCTCTCTCTTATTGTTTCTTTTTTGTTCTTTCCCTATAGCTTATTCCTACATCTCTCCGAATTTCAAACATCTTGCGCTATTTTACATTGTCGAACGCTTTTTCCGGGTCAACAAATCATATGAACGTGTCTACCTTTTTGCTCAGTCTTGCTTCCATTATCAGCTGCTACATCAGAGCTGCCCCTCTAGAGCCTTTACCGTTCGTAAAGGCAAACTGAACGTCATCTAACGGTTCCTCAGTCAATAGTGTCAGGAAATATTGCTACTTGTTGTCCAGTACCAGGGTATCTTATGTGAATGACAGGTAGTTTAGGACGACTTAAACGGAAAAATGATACGCAAACGACGTCGAGTGTCTCAGATTGTAGCGTAATGAAACTGAATTGTTTGTCATAGAAAGGGACATTTTGCATGGGAGAAATTTCTTGTACGTTTCTTTCACAAAAGTTGGTAATGGAGTGTGTGCTTACATCTTAAACCACTGTGGGTGGCACAGCACCAAGACACATTCTTTTCCGGTCCACGATCGCTAGAACTTGAATGACAATAATCGTTTACGGTAAGCTATATAAGATATACAGCACGAGGATTCAGTATTTAGAAGACACATAATGTGAAAAATAGTCGCCTGTCGACACTCGAAACTTTGAAAGGGACTCCATCAGATGTGGTTCACGTGTGTAGCCTCGATTTAATACTCTGACGCTGCGAATATTAACTCATTCTGGGAAGAAAGTAGACAAGTGACCTGTATGTACAGATATAAGGGATGTTAAGTTCTGTGTCTCGAATTCCCTCTTTTGTAAACAACGGAGATTTGCTGGGGTACGTGGAACGAGTGAAGAGTAACCGTCACTGTGACTTTTTTTTGGGGTCATCTGTGTTCTGAATGGTTTGGTGAGTCCCGACACGAACTCTCCTCCTGTGCAAACCCGAGGAACTTGTACAAGTAGGTGCTTCCTGGCTTTTTAATGACATCCGAGCAACGTAAGGGAGCCATCAGAAGTAACCACACTTTCCCCTAGCTCAGGCCTCCAAAGTGGATGCGCATGCGATTCCGTCTGTGGTCGGAAGTACGAAACGCCTGAAAATATCTAACAGGATGAGACTGGTTTCACACCCACGTTTTGACGAGCCAAGAACACACGTTTGATATCGGCGTCTATAATCGACCATCATACATCATGCTTTGCTGACGCCTTCATCCTGGACTTGCTGAGCATCCCTAGAGTAGTAGCTTGACGATGTGAGGCCAGACCGTGGTGGAAATCACCACGTAGAGATCGGAACCTTTTGTGGGCAGCCCTTCTCAATGACTCTGAGGCTGTAGGATTATAAGGTGGTCATGTCATTTTGGTTTTTGTTTGTTATCGATGTGCACGTCAGAGAGAGAGCAAGTTACGTTATTGTTAAACACTCTTTGGTTTTGAAAGAGATTTTTTGGAAGGTAGGAGACGAGGAAATGGCACATGTAAAGTTGCGAGGAGGGGGCGTGAGTCGTGCTTGGGTAGCTCAGATGGTAGAGCACCTCCCCGCGAAAGGCAAAGGTCCCGTGTTCTAGCCTCGGTCCGGCACACTGTTTTATTCTACCAGGAACTGTCAATCTTTAGTCTTGCCGTGGCACAGTCTTTGCCTCTGCGCAGGCTGATACATACTTAGTTGAAGTATGGTAGGTGTTGGACGAATTTAGTAGTGTTGTGTTGACTTGTAAGTGTTTCTGTTGCGTGAAGAGAGATTGATTGTAAAGGACAGCCAGGAAGAATTAGATGTATAAGTTAGACCGCGAAGTGAATATAAATTTTGAATAATGTTATAATTTTTTGAAGAGAAGGAGTTTGAGCTGAGCCTGGAGCATTGCACAGCTAGTTTATTGGGATGATTATTGTCAGCTATTCAACTTCCTCAGAACTGAAAGAAAGACCACCCCACTTCCCTGAGTCATGCATTAACAAATTAACTGATTAAGCTGTTCGATTTTTATAGAAATTTTCTTTTAACATTGTACCCTCTTTAAAACTTTGTTCACTTTCTTAAGCATAGTATTGTTCAGACCAATGTTTTGCGTGAAGATCACGTGAAATTTTACTCCGTCTTTTTAAACATACACTGGAGAGCTAAAGAAACTGGTACACCTGCCTAATATTGTGTAGGGTGCGCGAGCACACAGATGTGCCGCAGAATTACGTGGCATGGTGTCGACTAATGTACTAGTGCTGGAGGGAATTGACACCATGAATCTTGCAGGGCTGTCCATAAAACCATATGAGTACGAGGGGGTGGAGAACTTTTCTGAACAGCACGTTGCAAGGCATCCCAGATATACTCAACAATGTTCATGTCTGGGGAATTTGGTGGCCAGCGGAAGTGTTTAAAAACAGAATAGTGTTCCTGGAGCCACTCTGAAGCAATTGTGGACGTGTGTTTTGTTGCATTGTCATGCTGGAACTGTCCAAGGCGGTCAGAATGCACAATCAACACGAATGGCTGCAGGTGATCAGACAGGATGCTTACGTATGTGTCACCTGTTACGAGTTGTATCTAGGCGTATCAGGGGTCCCATATCACTCCAACTGCACACGGCCCACCCCATTGGTCGGCTGAGGTGGCCGAGGTGTTCTAGGCGCAACAGTTTGGAACCGCGCGACCGCTACGGTTGCTGGTTCGAATCCTGCCTCGGGCATGGATCTGTGTGATGTCGTTAGGTTAGTTAGGTTTAAGTAGTTCTAAGTCCTAGGGGACTGATGACCTCAGAAGTTATGTCCCATAGTGCTCAGAGCCATTTGAACCATTTGAGCCACACCATTGCAGAGCCTCTACCAGCTTAAACAGTCCACTGCTTACATGCAAGGTACACGGATTCATGAGGCTCTCTCCACACCCGTACACATCCATCCACTAGATACAATTTGAAACCAGACTCGTCCGAGCACTCAACGTGTTTCCAGTCATCAACAGTGCAATGTCGGTGTTCACGTGCCCAGACGAAGCGTATAGCTTTGTGTCTCGCAGTCATCAAGTGCACGCGAGTGGATCTTCGGCTCCGAAAGCCCACATCGATTATGTTTCGTTTAATGGTTCGCACGCTGTCACTTGTTGATGGCCCAGCACTGGAATTTGCTGCAATTTGCAGAAGGGTTACACTTTGCCACATTGAAAGATTCTCTTCAGTCGCCGATCGTCCCGTTCTTGCAGGATCATTTTCCGGCCGCAGTGATGTCGGAGATTTGATGTTCTAGCGGATTCCTAATATTCACGGTACACTCGTGAAAAGATCGTACTGAACAAACCGCACTTCGTAGCTGCCTCGAAAATGTTGTGTCCTGTCACTCGTGCGCCTACTGTAGCACTACATTCAAACTCACTTAAATCTCGATAACCTGTCATTGTATCAGCTGTAACTGATCTAACAACTGCGTCAGACTGTCGTTTCAAACACTTGGGAGGACTGAAGGCACTTCCTGGATGTGGTCATTACTAGTACCGGTAACCGGTTTAGAAAAGAATGATATTCACCGAGAGAGAAAATGCTCTGCGCTTATGAGAGCGAACGTGGGTAGAGTTCTTTTTCTGTTGCAAGCACGAAGACTGCACCTATCACAAGCAAAGCAAGTCGCGTTCTGGAAAGACAATTTTGTCTTTTACGCGTGCAAAAATAGCGGGAACGTGACTATACACCAGAGACACGCGGTGACACTTGTTTGCTCTGGCTATGGTGCAGGGACCAGTTTGCGCACGGTGGTTGGTCGCAAGGCCGTACGTGTTTGTGAGACTGCGCTACACAGCAAATGAGAGGTACCTCAGAGTTTTCCACGGCACTAACACACGAGTCCTGGTGTTCAATAATTTGTAACACTTGTTTCAAAGTAGGATAAGAATTTTTGAGAATTTGTTCACGAATCCTTTTGTCCGGCACATTGTACGTAATTGCATACGAATCATTGCGTCACTATAGTACTGTCCACAGCTACATTGATAACGTAACTCTCGTGTCAAACCCTGAAGTTCAGAGACCCGCTGACGTTATATCTGCTCTAGCTCTTTCCACTGTCGAAAAAAATTGAAACGAGCTATACCTGATCCTCGTAATACTTAGAGAGGGTGGAAACTAAATCTTCAAAAACTAGCAACTCTGACCTACTAGTCAAGAATAACTTCAGAGCGAGGCAATAAACTCCTGTGCCAGCTATTGACAAGAAATAAGAAAGTTTCACAGTATATTGCATTTGATGTGTAGCCGAATAAGTGTTGAAATGAGCGTAGTACTCGTTGCATTCCTCTTGTTAAAAAAAATGGTTAAAAATAGTTCCGAGCACTATGGGACTTAACATCTGAGGTCATCAGTCCCCTAGAACGTAGAACTACTTAAACCTAACTAACCTAAGGACATCACACACATCCATGCCCGAGGCAGGATTCGACCCTGCGACCGTAGCTGTCGCACGGTTCTAAACTGAAGCGCCTAGAACCGATCGGCCACATCGTCCGGCATTCCTCTTGTTCATTGAAAGCTCAGAATAATGGAATGGATGGAGGAGGTGCCGTGGATGTTACTGGCTGTTGTGGCGGAGTTGATGCGGCAGTGGTTTGAGTATTAATGAGCTACTGAAGTGCCGTCAGTAACTGTGACATTTGTTAGTTCTGCAACTGGATAAAAAGCATTAGATCAAAGCCAGCAGCAGACAGAGGCGCAGGTGCAGGTAGTGTAGGAGGCGGGTTAGAGGCCATTTTAGTGAGAGGAGACCCGCAAGAAGGTATGTAAAAAATCCAAATACACAATTGATAGCAATGCGCCTGTGAAAGGAAAGAGAGAAAGATTAGTGATGGAGTGGCGAAGAGCGAAGCCAGCATTATTTCTGTAGTCCTTGTTGCCAAATGTACTGTCTGCTACTGTGGACTGTCACCACGACACAGACAAGGAAGGAGAGAGATTATGATGGCCGGTGGCAAGTAACCAAAATGATCAGTAGATAACACTTGAATATTAATTGAACTTTGTTTCTAAGAAGAAAATACTTAACTTCTTCCTGTGCCACCTACATGAGAGTAGTTCATTATTATTACTCGCAGAATGGAGGCTAAGTACCGCCTTCCTGCTGATGCCCACAAAGTCTGCGACCGAACTGGGGGCCGAACAGCGATGGGCAGCTGGTTAAATCAGTGTTGACAGAGGGCACTGCACTCTGTCTTCCTGGAGGTGTGGCACTGCCCGATCTTTCCACTGGCGCAACATCAGCGCCTTCTGATGCCACTGCGCGGCGCTACGCTGGTTGGTGTGCAGTCAATGTTTTAGGTCATGACACATTTCTGAACATGGAACATCACAGCAGGCGACTCCTACGTGTTCCCATGCTAACCAAACGACATCGACAGTTACGACTGCAAGGGGCACAGGACCATTGGGCTTCGGCTGCGGATCATTAGAAACGTGTCAGTGATTCGGATGAATCACGCTTCTTGCTACACCAGGTCAATCGTCGTCTCCACAAACGCTGTCATCGAAGCGAATGGTGGCTTCAAACATGCACCACACCAAGAGCGCAAGCTAATGGGAGCAGTGTTACTCAATGGAAAACATTCTCCTACGCATGGGACCTGTGGTAGTAATCGAAGACATCATTTCAGCTGCGGACCACCAGCATTCCTTCATGCTTGATGTCTTTCCTGACGGCGATGTCATCTTTCAGCAGCATATTTGTCCATGTCTCGAAGCCAGAGTCGTGCAACAGTGGCTTGAAGGGCATGATAATGGAGTAAGATCGATGTCTCTGCCGCCAAATTCATTCTGGGTCGCCATAGGCCCGTTTATTCACGGGAACTGCGTGACTTGTGTGTGTACGTCTGATGCCACATACCTCCACAAACCTAACAACAAACTGTAGAATCGATGATAACCAAAATCGGTGCTGCATTCCGTTCCAAAGATGGACCAAGAAGCAGATGATCACAGCGTTTTGGTTCGTCAGTTTAACTACAGGGATAGGGAACATTAATGTAAGTGTTTATAAGTTAACTGCAGATTCATGTAGATCTAATACAGATAAGAGAATGTCACACCCATAAAACGGAGATAACAATGTAGAAATTAGTAAATTCTGTTTAGATCAGGATATAGAAGCATGTGCTTGTGAGATAACATTGAGACATGTTATATTCATGATTGTTACAGTATACTGATCTTCACAGCCTAAAATGGAAATTTAGTGAAGAATTCTGACTAGTTATTGTGCTCACTGTTAGACTGAAGGAAGTGATTAATGATTTGTATTCATTTAATGTAAATTACCTGCTGTCATTTAATATAACTTTCTTGTGGTCTCAGTCACAAATTTTTCTATCAGAGGTGCTCAAGATAATAAAAAACCTTTTTGGTATTGTATTAATTCAACGAAGAGGAATTAAGGTGACACATGTCTCTTGATAAATGCATTTTCAAATCACGTTGCACAGTGAGTTAAATTATGTATCATATCTTCATGCACAGTTCGGAAACTCTAGGGAAACAGTGACGCTCGTTAATTACAACCCACTGAAGATTTTAAAGAAAGCTTAAAAATGTTTATTATGGTGAAGTTTACAGTGGACCTAATTCTAATTCTAAATTCACATGTTTCCTAAAGTATTTGTGTCCAGTTTTCAAAGTATTTAAAAAAAATTTATTTCAGTATTATAATGACAAGTCGTTAAGGAAACCTTGTATCACTGCAGTATTAGAGACACTTCATAGCAAAAACATCAATGTACAAAAGGGCCAGAATAGCCATCTTATTATAAAATGTAATCTGAATTTAAAAAATAAATTAAAAAATACGGGAATCTGCACATCTTGTCTAAAATGGGAAGATTAGATAATAAAACAAAATCAGGGGTGAATACTGTTAAACGAGAGATAGGCAAACATCCCTCACAAGAGGGCACTATTTCTGTAAAATAGAATGGAAGTATTGTAAGATAGAGTCAAGGTGTAGCACATATTTTTAATTAAATAGTTTTCAAATTGGATGGGTAAATGGATGCAAATAGTTCAGAAGAGAAAGCAAATCAGTACACTGAAGGATCAACACAGAGCACATTTAGTGAATTAAAAATTAATCTCTCTATCTGGAATACGAAAGACCGTCATGGCTATAATAAGTTTAACGGTGTTGATCAGTATCAGTAAGCTTTGACGAATAGTGTTGCCTTTAGCTTTCAATGGGATTATCAACAGTTTTCCAAATTACTTAGTTATGTCTGATCGTTTTTGGCGTCTTCAAGATAAACGAGTCATATCGCTGTATGTCTCACAAACCTAAAACCTTTTCCCATTGCTGATGACTTAAGTCATATGACGAATGAAGTGTAAAAAATCAGGTATGTTAACACCTAAATCAGACGGGGGAGCTATTGTCTTAGCATAAGTCATTTTGGTAGCTCATTTCTAACAGCATTCTTATACACTTCTAAATCACATTAATGCCACCACGATCAAAAGCCAGAATAACCAGCCTTTTCGGCGCAAGACGTGCAGGAAGGGAGTCAATGACATTCTGGAATATACCCACAGGGAAGTGGAGCCGTAGCCAGTTTCACTAGGTTTCTCGGTTGAGGATCCATGAAACGAGCAGCCCGACAGAGGTGGTCCCAAACTTCTCACGATTGGGTTCAAATCCGGCGAGTGTGGCTGCCAAGAGAGTACGCTAAACTAATCCCGATGCACTTCGAACGACGCACGTACATTCTGAACAGTGTGGTACTTAGCATTGTCCAGCGGAAAAACAAACTGCGTGAACGGATCGAAATGGTCCCCAAAGATAGACGCATAATTGTGATGAACCATTGTGTCTTCTGGAATGACGAGCTTACCCAGGGAATGCCACAGCAACGTTCCTAAGACCATAATGCTTCCTCGTGATTGCAGGTTTTCTGACTCTTCACCCCATACATGTTAAGGTCCCTCTGTCCGATGGAGCATAAAAGATGATTCTTGTGGACAGGCCACCTCTGGCCTTTCAGTGGACGGCCAGTCGCTGTGTTGGCATGCAAACTGCAGCCTTCGTCGCCGATGAACAGCAGTCACCTTGGATGCTTAAACCACGCATTTGAGGCCCATACGCGACAACGTTGGCCGAACGGTCGTTCTGGAGATACTGTTGCTACCCGTTTGATTCATCTAAGAGGGAAGCTACTCAACAGTTGCACGTATGTTCGCCTGTACAACACATCTCCGCAGCTGTCAGTCACCCTTGCCGTGTACAGTCCGTGGCACACCACAGTTGCTTTGGAGCCGCTTTTGTACAGCGCCATTTTACCATCCATGGTACGCAAAACGGGAAACCAACGTACGCGTTTCGGAAACGCTTTCACACTTGGCCCGAAAGCCAGCAACCACGCCCTTATCGACGTTATACAAATCGCTCCGTTTCCTCATTACGACAAGAACTGCACTGTTTTCCGCGTCCCCGAAACGCTTTATGTGCTCTCCATCGCTGGTGCTGCCATCTGCCGTCCGTGAGTAGTTATTGCATGTAGAAGTTGAACATAAGCGGTGGTTGCATTAATGTGACGGGACAGTGTAGGTGGGGAGGTCACACGAGTACATATTCCAGGACTCTTTTTTGGCAGCTGGAAAAATTTACTAGAGCCTCACAGTACATACATTTACTTATGAAACTTGTTATCAACATTGTATTTGAGTCTGAGAATTATTGAGATATTAAGAACACTATTATCTGTAGTACCGTTTATGGATATACCTTTGGAAAGGTATGGGTGAAATATACAGCTACAAAACTCTTTGAGACTCTTCCCATGGAAACAAAATGTCTGACAAATAGTACAAGTACTTTTAAATGTAGATTAAAGATGGTTCCTCTTAACAACACCTTCCACAACGTAGAAAAACTCTTGAGTAGAGAAAATTCGTCCTTTTCAATGAAAACAAGCTTGTCAGTTGCTACCATGTATCCATATGAACATAATTTTGTATTATTTTTTATTGCATATGTATGTTATACATTCGATCTGTAGACACTTTTTATCATGAATTACATCTATGGGAGAGGTAACTAACTAAGTAGCTAACAACGCTGAAAGGTGACTCAACATGATGGAGAAATAGAGCCCGACACACACACGTAAATAAGACGAAATATTAAATTTTCTTACTAATTCTGCCAGTGATACATTAATGTGAAAAATAGTAATTATTTATCTAAGTCCCTAAGAGCTACAATAGTGACAGGGCTAATTAAGCAAAACGTAATTCAGGTAGCTAAGTCTGTATGAAATTTTGGTGGTCGCAGTTCTGTGTAATCAGAGAGTCCAGTTACTTGAAATGTCATTGTAACACTGACTTCACCAAGACTAATCAGCTCCCTATCTGCTCTGATATCGTCCCCCTCTAATTTCATTGTAAGAAAGTTTACAAAGAGAAAAAAGTCCCTAATTTATGTTAATGACATTTTTAAAGCCAAGATCTCCTTCAAAACTGTATTCCCAAATATGTACATCGAATAAGAATGTTTCAATATATGCTTCACTCGTCACGTAAATTAAACATTGCCATAAATGTGCACTTTAACAAAATAATGTGGATTTTAACAGCTGATTAGCAATAAAGGAATGCTACACATGTAGACGTGCCACGTTCTACAAGATGCATTTTAGCTGTGTATATTTTTGCTTGTGAGAAACCTGCTTGTAATTTTATTTTTGATAAACCTGTGTGCAATGTGAAATATAATCTCCACTAAAATTTTAACATGGCTTGTGTGATGAACGCACAATGGGACAGGACGCACAGCCAATCAAGTTTTTAAAGATCTCAAAGTAGACTTACCTGTCGAAAGTGGTCAATAAAAAACAGTTCTAAACGCAATTTTCGGTACAAATATTTCTTTGAAGTACATATACGTCGCTCCTTCTAATATCTCATCATGAGAAACTTCAGCCAGTAATTTATACTTCATCGTGGAAACAATAACTCACAGGTTCAGGTATCATCTATCAGCTACACACCTATGGAAAGTACTGCAGCTTACATAATCGAAGTCCTGAACCATCACCACAACGATAAAATCAACTGATAAAAACCTTCGCACAGTAATTTTTTGAAGATACGGGAGTCGTTTCACAAAATGGCGGCGGTCATTTCGTTTATGTGGCTCAGAAACACGATAACCATCTTTACTACCGACACTGTTGCCGAATAGATCCTTGCAGCAGAGGTGCTACGAGCTAAATTGGTCCGTAACTCCAGGTGGAGTCTCCAATGGGATCAACTTAGGTGGCAGCGTTAGCAGGGGACGGGTGTCACGTTCCTGCTTTGCCCGACCATGCCGAAGACCTCCTATTGGCTGCCACCGCCGTCCCGTATGCAGCGCACACACTGCGGCGGACTGCAAACGCAAGGCAGCATCATGGTTGCTTCCGTCACGGCGGACCCACAGTCGTATATCTTCCACCATTCTGTTACTCCCTTTAACCAACATTCTCGTTTACCGTAGCACACACTGCTTCGCAACATTAATTTTTTTAAATTATTTTGAGGTTCAGAATAGTAGAAAAACTTAGTAGTTTCCTCTTTACCCGAAAGAAATCTCGTTTAGGAATAAATGTACACTTTAAATAATTCACGCAATATAACGACAATAGTTGTATGAACTTGCCTAACAGCTGTCCCGCCAATAACAAGCTTTTTGCCTGGTATTCTTGACTCTCGTCCCACTATCTCTTTGTATACCCTTAAACCAGAACTGCGCAGTATTTGGCAACTTGTGAGAAAAAAAAAATATTATGGACAATGTAGCAGAACTGTTATGTAGTCAAATGATAAGTTTCAGTGTTTACACGGCCTAAGTAGTTAGTGGATCAGAACTTCTATTTCATTTCCATTTCAGTTTTATGATGCGTGGATTCATTATTTCTAACAAGTGAATTTGTTTTACTTTGTAAATTAAGCTAATAAGAATAAATTGTGATTTGTAGTTGTGGTGTATTTGGTGGCAATGATTATATTTCTCGATTAATGTAGAATAAGTCAACATGTACAGGATCCGTTACTGGTTTGATTATTAAAAGAAAAT
This sequence comes from Schistocerca americana, assembly GCF_021461395.2. Classification (NCBI taxonomy): domain Eukaryota; kingdom Metazoa; phylum Arthropoda; class Insecta; order Orthoptera; family Acrididae; genus Schistocerca; species Schistocerca americana. Next base: position 233,083,968 of record NC_060123.1, read on the forward strand.
TTTAGTGGATGTCGGATCCATGTTATTATATGAAAACAATGATATTATTTGAAAATGAGGGCATATTGCCGTATCCGCAACGCACTAAGATTATGGTCTCCATGTCATTTTAAAAAGATACTGTTCATTAGGCTGTTGTATGTTATGTATATGAATCTGTAGATCAAACCAATATTCCGTCTGTCCCAAGCTCAACAAGGATCGCAACTATTTCAATTAACATTCATTGTCACGACACGACTACCTTTCTATGCTACCTGATTTCTCGTCTGCCAAGCTTATATTTCCCGAAACACATAGAATTGTTTAGACCAACAGGTCTGAAATTCAAAATCACGGCAACCAAAAGTGTTCTTTAGCACACGTTTAATTACATTATGATTATAAAACACATTTATGTCAATCGTAATTATTACAAAAGTTTTGTTTGATTACGCGTATATTGCGTCCTTATTCGAATGTGTCTGCACAATGTTATGCTGTTTTGTAACCAATGTATAATGCAGATTAAGGAAAACTCACATTTATAGACGTTAACATAACATGTGGAGTAACATCATTATCAGTTGCTGTTGGTTTTTCCATTTTAAACATCTCGCTTATGTCCGGAAAACCCATAATAATTTCTGTATAACAGCTACCGCAGAAGATGGCCATGCAAACTAAAATATCATAATCATTATGTATTTAGTTGTGACCACTACGTTTAAGTGTCTACATCACGCACCAAGCTAATAGAGTGTCTACACAGTCAATTATCCAACAACGTACGTGCACTAAAGCTATTAAAGAGTTAGAGTGACTTGCATTAACGGTGTTTCCTCTACGACGCAACTTGAAGTATTTCAGCGTAAGGAACCAATAACGTCATCTACAACGCAAGGAAAGCAAACTGTTCTAACATGACTTCCCAGCCTACGTAAAGACACAAAAGTCTCTTCTACAAGTACAGCCCTAGTTTAAAAAAGAAGAAAAAGTATCTGAAAAGACTGAGTCTTAAGTTTTTCGACAAGGGGAGGTGTAAATATCTTAACGGGCAAATGCAGTATTTTCTCGCTGTACATCGTTACCCTCCGACGCCGTTGAAGAGCTCTATAGCGGCCTGCTCGTAACTAATAACTATTAAGTGCCTTTAAGCAGCGTCGGTAAGAGCACGTTCAAGAAAATTTTGCTCTAAGCATCCCAGTTTACAGGCTTAATCTATTTTGTCCAAGCTGGAAGAGGTGCTAAGTGGCTTTATTACGGACCGGGTATATCATCAGCGGTTATGTTACTGCACATTATTAGTTTAAATAATTTTCTAGGAAGTAAAGCGTCTCCAGTTAATATGTTGCCTGCTAATTTCAAAGTGTTACATTACATCCTTAAAAATTAGTTTACTTAATATGATAGTCGTGAGCAATACGTAAATGAGTATCTGAATTAAGCGGTAGGTTTCCATAAATATGTATTACATACACAACAGTAATATTTCTACGTATAGAGCAATACACCAATATAACAATGTGACAACAGACTCTCTTCATATAGTCTACATGTTTTGATAGCCCACAGAAAATTAACAACGGCTCGTTTAGCATTAACAACAGACCGGTGACTTGACATTCAGTTATTAATTCCTTTATTATCCTTCGGAATATGGTAACGAGTTGTTGCCGATATTTTACGTATTCTGAGCGAAGATCAGTGATTTTTCATATCTCATTTAATTAGTTCACTATCGTGATCAGCTCGTAGATCAGCCACATATAGTTCCTTGGTAACCTACTGCTATGGTTCAGCTAGAGGGTGCTTCAATTAGTCAGTATTATGAGGGTACCTGTTAACATGAAAAACATCTTGTCGATGCATTTCCGGCAAGCTGTAAGGTTTGAGTCTGAGTCTGTGCTCAGTTCTGGGAGCGGATTCTAATGACGCAAAAGTATGAAACGCTGACCGTCACCACGATGTTATTTGACCTGTTTCGAATTCTTCGCATTCGTTTGAAGCCTCTAAGACACCTGGAAAAGTCCGAGGAAGATTCGGCAACGTATGCTGCGATCGGAGCGTGCCTTATCTGCCTTAAGTTCCTGCAGAAAGGCGGGTACCGATCTCACATTACATATAAAAAACCCTGTGTACGAAATGTGGCAATACGATTACGGGACTATTGCCATAAAACATTTTATTTCAAAGCTATACACGCTTAGTTACTGTCACCCTTAATACAACCCCCTTCTCTATCCCTCTAACTTTTCATGTGACTTTCCCAATGATGGAGACAGTGCTGGATGCCTTCCTCTGTGAGCCTCTTGCTGACACGTGCCAATTTTTCAAACATTGCTTCAGCGAATTGAAATATTGTTCCTTTCAATACAGATTTGACGTTGAGGAATAAAGCCACATCGTGCTAGGTCAGGCGAATAATGCCAGTTGTCTAACAATGGCATGATGTCGTTCTCTAGAAACCTCTTAACGGGTATACCTGCGAATGTATGAATGATGCATTTGCGTAAATTCATGGGCGGTTCCTGAGGAACCCCTCCCGCTCCCCAAAAAAAACACGTTTTTCCGCATTTTCTCGCCGTCAGCAGCGGTCCATACCCTAGTAGCGGATTCCAAGACGGTTACGCACAGCATATGGCTGGAATTTTTACGGCGTATTCCTAAGATTCTGGTCTCGAACAATCTAGCGTTTTGGCGTTTTTGAGATACACATGTTCAAGGTTACCCTACTCGTCCATGTCAAATGCGTCGTGAGCTGGAAATGTACTGTATAAACTGACATGTAACGGAGAAATATGATATAAAGCGTGTCCGTTATCAGAAGGGTTCTGGGAACTCAAAGATGTAGTAGTGAAGCATAAGCAGGATGTTTGTGCTCATAAAATCCGCTCTGAGGTATAAAATTGGTTTTTCGTTACTTCAGTTTCATATAAGTAAACTATAAAAATTTTGCTGACCCATCAAGTTCTTTTCACATGAGTGACATGAAGGGAACCAGCCGGAAGATAATCTATTCATAGCACAGAAAAGGCGAATATGCGCCTATTTATTGAAAGACCCTGACTGAACAGTGGGACACCAATTGCCTCATTCTATCTTCCTTAGCACCTTTAAAAAGTTTCGCAAAAGTATTTGCATGCGACCATATTCGCACTTTTTTATGCTGAGAGAGTAGGAGACGCTTGCAGCGAGAAAGAGATGGAAAAGTAGTAAATTTTGGAAGATATTAGACTGTACTGATGGATCCAGTTCGAAAACGCTGTAGAGAGAACCACAGCTGAAAATGACGTGAAATTAGTAAAGCATATTATTGACGCAGGGGTGAACGACACGGAACAAAGAAATTTACGAAAATCTTACGAATAAATGGCGCTGAAACTAACTTAACGTAAATGACAGATGAATCGCAATACGAAGGCTGTTGCCTCAGCTGCAAATTACACCATCCGTACTGCTCAAGTTCGGCAGTCACCAGTTGCAGCACTATCAGGTAAGCCCATCTACCACGTCCAGGTCGTTCCACATCAGATGGGAAAAATGCGGTTGTAGTTGTCCTGAGGCCATAGACCACATACAAAGCAACAATGATGTCGGCTTATAATTGTCGTCAGACTGGCGCGAGACATGTTCAACATGCTGTCCACCGTTTTCTGCCAAAAGTTGAACTGTAGGAACAGCATGTTCCACCACAGATCGGGGTGTCTTGGGGCACGTTCAGAATACGTTGCACATTGCGTGCCTCCGATTCAGCTACGTTCTTAATGGGAGCAATGAACACATCTTTCAGATAACCACACAGCCAGTCGCCACACGGGTTAAAATCAGGTGCAAAATGGTAGAGAAATGATATAGGATAATAGTAGTATTTCCAAAATGCCTCTGCAGCAGCCGCTTACACCATCTTGAATAAAAATCATCCCAGCCACAAATCTGTTCCGGCGTAACGTCATGCGCAGACACGTCGGCATGGAATGCAACCGCAGAGAAGGCTCTGAAACGACGCCAGCCACTAGTTCGCTGACTAGGACAGCACCATGACAGGAGCGGCCTCTATCCGAAGAGAATATAGGCGCCGCTCCAGCTATCCTCGGCCACACTAAAAAAGTCTCACTAAATTAGCCGCCCTAGAAGACGAGCCGTCATCCTAAATGTGTAACTGAGACTTTTGCTCTATATCAATTGGTCGCATGGACATTGTACACTTCGAAGGACATTGATTATTTGAATGTTGCCAATTGCTTGCGACACTTCATTGTAGAAAGGCCAATTAAGTATTATCAATTCAGATACTGTAATACACTACAGCAAAATGATTTTCTTGTATGTTGTCTACCTACCCGCGAAAACAGCTTCCTGGGCACCCTATATTACACGAGTGGGCAGGAACCCACAAAATCCACGCTGTTGAAGGGTGGAATGAGTTGTTGTGCAAAAGACTCTCACAGCCTTTACCAAAGACGGTACAGGTAACAGGACCCCCTTGATTCATCTTCGACATCTACACCTATATCTACATGGTTACTCTGCAATTCACACTTGAGTGCCTGGCAGAGGGTGCATCGAACCATTTTTGTACTACTTCTCTACCATTCCACTCTCTAATGGCGAGTGGGAAAATAGAACTAAATGTTTCCGTTCGAGCTGTGATTTCTTTTATTTTATCATGACGATCATTTATCCCTACTTAGGAGGCTGTCAGCAAAATATTTTCGCATTCGGAAGACAAAGTCGGTGATTGAAATTCGTAAATAGATCTCGCCTTTGTTTCAGTGACTGCCACCCCAACTCGCGTGCCGTATCAGTGACACTCTCACCCCTATTGCACGATAACACGAAACGAGCTGCCATTCTTTGCACTTTTTCGATGTCCTCCGTGAATCGTACCTAGTATGGATCCTATTCTGCACAGTAACGTTCCAGCAAAGGACGACAAGTGTTATGTAGGCAGTCTCTATAGCTGGTTTGTCGTATCTTCTAAGTGTTCTGCCAACAAAGTGCAGTCATTTTTTCGCCTTCCCCACAATAATATCTGTGTAGTCTTTCCAATTTAATTTGCTCGTAATTGTAATTCCTAGGTATTTAGTCAAATTGACAGCCCTTAGATTTGCGAGGTTTATCTGAAACGTCCTCTTTGAACAATTATACATGACTGTCCTTAAACTGACACACAATATTTTTAGCGCTACGCAATCTGACTTTCAATAATCCCTACAAAAGAATGGCCATGACTAACATTAACCTATAACTTTCACAAATCACTTACCTCACAAAAATCTTCGTTACTCGAACTACTGCAATACAGCGAGCGCCACTACTGCCAGCTAAATAAAAGATTCAAACTACGGAAGGCACTAACTACTGATAGGCATAGTTAGCAAATGAAATATTTTAATAGGGAACAAACAATGCATTTACCTTAATAGTGTTGAAAAATCACAATATACATAGCAGTTCATGACATCCAGTCTTACAAATTTCAAAACTCCGCCATTTCTCTCCCCACATCCACCACTGCTGGCGGCTCACCTCCAACTGCACAACGCAGCGCGCTGTTCACGTCCAGCTGCCCAACACTACAATGGCAGACAACAATGCAAACTAGCCACAAACTGCACACAGCACAGCCAGTGATTTTCCAACAGAGCGCTACGTAATGTTGCCAATAAGAAAACATAAACAGCCTACTTACATAGCCCCTATGCTCCCCACAAAAAATTTTACAAATTGTTTTGGGCAGTGGCCAATAATGGTTTGATAAAATTTTTCATAATTACAATAACAAAGATATCAATTGCACACACTTATTGATACAATGTTGGTCAAAAGCTAAATTTTCCCACAGTCCATAAAGACAGTCCTGATCATTCATCATAGTTTTTCTCAAAGTCTGAGCAGTAAAAGAAAATGCACATGGAAGTAGTGGATTTCCATGCAGTCTTGAAGAAGTAGTGTTGTCCTTCCAATGGAAAGACAGTGCTCACTCTCGACATGCAGACAGGTAATGGGCCACAACAGAGGAAACCAACATCAGAGTCATTCGACGTTTTGAAGAATATTGGTAGGTAGGTCATCACAGAGCTGATCCACTATAGTCTTGGTAGAGAGTATGGTATTAGTGGGCCACCAGAGGTGCAGACCCACTGCAGTCCTTGTAGAAGTAATGGTATTGATGGATCATCAAAGGTGTAGACCCACTGTAGTCCTTGTAGAAATGGCCAGCAGCCATCTGCTGCGACTGTGCAGGTGCACAATCAACATCGAAGAGTCTTGCAGACAATACAGCATGTCCATAACCACCACTTGTGCACTCACATAGTTTTTGGAATTGTCCTTAGAACCAGCAATGCTGTTATCCAGTCCCTTGCTGAATTATTAACACATGTGCAAACACTAACAGTCCCTACTACTCACATAATGTCCATATACTATGACCAACAGAAACGTGTGCAGTGAAATGGAACTTACAAATTAATAATATGATGAACTGGTGTCAATTACAATTTTATAACATAAGAATACAATTAGAAAGCTACAAAATACATCATTAAAGAACATAACAATACAGATAACATTTGTAGTACAGGCTTTACAAAAGAATCGAAATAACATGTACATCAGTGTTACAGGAATTATGACATGAGTAATTACATAAAAGATCAGAATAACTTTCGAAACATCAACTTCACACATGAGCATTAAAACAGAACAGAATAAATAATGTCTAAACATGTTTACAAAGAAAATAACATATTATCAGAAAAATTCTGCAACATAACTCTTATTAACTAAACACATTAAGACAGGAAAAACACAAATTCACGTAGTGTAATAACACAAAAATACAGAACAGAGTTTGTTCTCAGTGTGACATTTGGTACTGCAGTCCACCCCAAAACTTCATTCCATATATCTATCCACTTATTTCAACATTTGATTTCAACAACAAAATTCTATCCAAGCATGCTTTCTGTATTTATATGTTCACACATTTCTTACCTCATTATTTATTTACCATTATCTTACCTCATCATTTATTTCCAAGAAAATCCTACCTAAACCTGTTGTCCCTAAACCTTATTTTTTTCTTCATATCCTCTTTCCAAATACTTTTTTGGCCAAACCATTTTCTTATAGCTTCTCAACGCATTTCTTCCAATTCATCACAGCTTGTTCTCTTATATGGCCTACCCCATCTTAAGCTAACTTAAATCTACTGAGCTCAGATGCTAAACTAAAGAACGAGGCAATGCAGCAGAACAAAACAAGTAACACAAACAGCAATGACAAAAAAAAAAAAATGCAAATTGGCAGAGCAAGCAGCAATATTACAACTAATATAAGGCAATGAGCACCAAACAAGAAAAATAAATCAGTAGTAAAACTGGCTTAACAGAGGAATGTAAAGCGAAATTTAGTAGCACTGTGCCTGGCAAACAGAAGCAGCAAATGCAGTAACTTATATCTAAACATGACATAGCACAAGCAGAAAAAATATTACACTAAAGACAACAATGCAGACAAGGGAAATGTATATTCACATCTTAATGTCTATGTAATTAAAGTGGTGCACCACAATTATTCTGCGAGAAATATTACCAAGTAGTTGAAAAGAAAATTATGTATGCAAATCCTGTGAAGGGAAATGATTATTTGTGTTCTTTTTTCTAAGAAAGTACATCATAAACATATTCTTTACTGGGTCTGTAGACAGAAAATAGTGATATTAGTACATCTATTAAATTTTATTTTAGCCAATGCTACAGTGCAGCTAGAAATTTGATATTAAACAAAATGAGCAAATATATATATAAAGCAACATATGAAACGTCATTCACTAGGCAAATGGCGTCTCCAAAGGCAAAAAAACTCTCTCAACTAGAAAAACAATAGATGTAAAATGTTTCTCATCATTTCATTAGGCATTTTAGTAAATATCATAAATTAAGAGCTCCACAGTGTAATCATATGTTTTCAAGTTTGAGCATGTCGTATATGCGATGCTTTCTACAAAGGAATGTCAATAGCGAGGATAATGGCCCTTTTTTTTCTCCACCTGTGCCTCTGAAAGGCACACACTAATGGCTTTTTTCCCGGCGACTGTCACGCAGCTGGGTGCCCACGACTCATTACGTGAAGATGGTCACTTAACTTTCTTGCCGAAATATTTACGACACCAGTTTGCACTACAGTGATAGTCTCATATAAAATTTCACAGGTAGAGAATTTGAATTGCAAATGTGTAGAAACAAAATCCTGTGGTTATAACGGTGTCCAAAAAATTTTCGCCGGCATTGTGATACATTCACACATTTACACACATTTCATAACTCTTAAAGTACGATTCTTGGTTTCCAAGATCCTTTTCATAAATCGGAGTCCCTAATCACTACTCACTATTCCTTACCTTATTACACATATACATATTCGTCGACACTTCTTCAATATTTCATCTTAATAAATACGTAGCATAATCAAATTCCTCATATAACATCAGCTTATTGATCAAAAACATACCTCAACAGCATAATACACATCATCGTCATAAAAATAACATCATAACACCTCAGTCAAATCTCAAAAACGTCGTAGCTTTCTGCAATAATGTCAAAACCTAAAAAAAATTCTCTGCTCATTTCAATAGTGTCATCTACTTCAAACATACTTTAAAATCATGCTCCCTTACCAAATACATCATTCAAAGCTCTCATAGTATAACAATGGTTGCGAAAAAATATGAACAGTTCACAAAATACATACAAAATACAATTTCATAAGTGTGAAATTACCCAACTGTGTAATTGCGTAATTATGTGTCACTGATGTGATAAAAAAAAAGTTTATCTCTCAGTTAAATGATAAGATAGCTGTGTAATTTGTGTGTTAGAGAAATATGATACCGATGTGTAAAGTTGTACAAGCAAATACCATATTAGATAGGGCTCCGTGTGCTTGCCAAACACATGGTACACAAAGTAAGCGTGTACCCCCCTGAGGATTAATGTAATTATACCCTCAGGTGTTACAGATTACAGCAATGGAATGAAATGTATCACGGAAACCATTTGTATCATTGTACTTCAAATATCTTTAAAAATAAATGATTTAAGTACAAAATTAATCACTCAAATACATGTACTGTAGCGCTAAACTGTGCGTCTTGTTGTAAGATAATCTCTGTGGAAGTGTCGTAGTTATTGTCCACCGAAAGCTAAGTTCTGCAGAAGCCAATGTACTTACCTCATGCTAACAAAAGCGAAATGCATTGCGTATAGATATCTTAGTTTTATGCTTATTGCCGTGATGAAGAAAGTACTGTGCTGTTATGTATTGTTGTGCTACGGAAAAGGCAGTCTCATTGTAGCTATACTACAAAAGTTACTTCTAAAACATGTTTTATTTTCCAAAACAATACAGAAAACCTGTGCAGATATAAAACAGAAACATTGCAAAAGCAACATTGTAAATTGTCACTCATTAGTAGCGTCGTGATAAAATCGTGTAGCTCTCACATAAACTAACCACTGTGTCATCTGGTATCTCACTGAAAGCACTTTAAATCCAGAATGTATTTTCAAGTAAAACAAAATGTTGCATTAAAATCTCATTAGCAGTACCAGTATATGTTCTAAGTATGTAAGCCTTATAGTCGTTACGTAATCGTGCAACTAACAAGCAAGAATGTACACACACAATAACACTGTGATGTCTGTTCACTATAACAATGCATTCATAATTTCTGTTTAAATAAGTTGTCTTGGTTCTGGATTGGATACTTAACTTCAAACATTCTTGCATGGTAACGGTTTCTAAGTCTGACAATGCATACTAGAAATGTGAAGTGAAAAGTTTTATGGCAAAGACAAAGTTAAAAAGCAGATTATCTCCCAATAAACGGTTTTACATGTGAAATATGGTGTAAACCTTTACTCTTCCTAGTACGCAGTGTTTCAACTTCGACGCAATTATCATGTGGTATACGTCGGTAAAGAATACTGGAATTTTTCTCAAGGTTAGCGTCTATGTAATTTTTCCCTGCGGTGCGAGTCATTGTCTGTCTCTTTGTTGGCGTGCGTCGTTATTGGGATTAGGAGACCTAACTTCAACAAATTCACCTTGTCGAGAGTGCCACGCTCTGTTTGAATCCCGCCAGTTCTGATGGAATACAGGTCTGTCGTTTTGTCGGTAGTTTACATAGTTTCTTGTTTGTCGGTCATGTGGTGGAGAATTTCTCCCAGAATCGTAACTGTGCACTGGACCGTTGCGTCTAAAGTTATTCTGTCTCCCTTGATAATAATTATTTTGGTTCCCATATTGTCTGTTTCTCTGTTTGTCTCTGTGATAGTCACTACTGCGGAGAGGTGATCTTTCCCTGTAATTTTTACTACTCTGCCAACGGTTATCATACGGGTGGTGTCTGTTTTGGTCACGATTTATGTTGTGAGAATAGCCTTGTCGTGTCCAGTTATTATTTCTTTCATCGTGGAATTGCGACGGATGTGATCTGTAATTGTTGTGTTCCTGTTTTCGCGTTCCGCGAATGTCAGGGTCAATTTCTAATTCTTGTAACAGTCCCTGAAAAGCTTCAATGTCGTCTTTGCAACGTCGTGCCAAAATAATATGTCGTAAATGTTCAGGTAATTTGATTATGCAAATGCGGATGAGTTCTGAGGGGCTGTATGGGTTTGACAGGTACTGATTCTTGTGCAACATGTCTTCAAAATATTTCACAAGACTGGAAAATTCAGATTGTTCGAAATGTTTCATCATTGTGTAGCTTGAGACCAATATGCTGAGAGGAAGGCATAGTAAAATTCTGCTTCACTGTGACAATCGTGAATGACCGATCGCATTTTTACAGCTGGTTCATTCTCTAAATGGCCACACATAAATTGTAATCTGTGCTGCAATGACCAGTTTGGAGGAAAACAGTGAGAGAATTGATGAAGCCACGCTTGTGGATGAATGTCGTTGCCAGAATTCTTAAATGGTTTGAATTTACGTGTAGTAATGAACAGCTTACAGTCAAAATCATCGTGTCGGCGAGTCGCACATCGCTCATTGTTACTTCGTTTCGGCGGTTCCATCTCAAAATTCAATTCACCTTGCCAATTTCTTTCATAATTTCCGAAGTGCCCTGTGTTATTATTTTGTGGTTGTTCCATATTTCTATGTCCCTCTTCCCGTACTGGAGTGCGAGTGTCCTCTGAAATATGTAATTCATGTATTACCTGTGTCAGCTGATCTTGTAGTTCCCGGATTTCTCTTTGGTGTTGCGTATTAATTTGATTCTGATTTTGTTGAATTTCCTAATTTGTTCGCACTTTTCTGTGTCATTAAAGACTACCGGTTTTGTGTCATTCAGATTATCATCTACCTTCATAGATAAATTATTTAGCTGATCCGAAAGTTCAACTACTTTCTCTGATATTGAACTAATTTCCTCCATGTGTCTTTCTGAACCAATTTTCAGAGTATCTACTGTGCTATAAGTTTTCCTGAGTTTTTGCAAGTTGCGTAACCGAATCGGTAGATGCAACTGAGTCAATTTTAGCTTGCAAGGTCTCATGATTTTCATGAACAATAGTTTGCAGTTCTTTTATGGCTGCTTCGTGATTCTGTAATGCATTTTCATGCCGCGAAAAAATATGTTGGAAATGCTCACAAATTTGTGTTTTTACGTCATTACAGACTTTTTGACATTTCGCTTCGATTTTATGTAACTCAGTAGTTAAATCTTCACTTTTTTTTTCAAGCGTGGTGTCTAACTCCCGAAGATTTTGTTCCATTGTGTCTAACTTTTGAATATTTTGTTCCATTATGTCTAACTTTTGAAGCTTTTGCTGTGTTTTTTTCCCATTTGTTGTATTAATTGCAATAATAATGTATTAGTGTCTGGAATCTGTTCCTCTATGCTTTTCGGCAGTGCATTTGCACCGGCAACATTCACATTTTGAGAAGCAGAAAATGTGTCTTGGCGTATTTGAGAAAACGGTGAGGACGCAAAACCTGAATCTACAGTATTGGCAAGATTGTGTCCTGTCATTTCGGATTCATGAGACGAGCTGTTGCCCACCGATCGATCGATTATGCTTCCCTGTTCTGTAATTGTTTCACTGTCTACGCCATTATTTGCCGCCCGCTCCATTTCCCTGTGCACAATTACCAAATTACTACTTTGAACATTAGTTAATTCATTACACGGTGGCGTTAACACACTGCTTTCGTCTTCAGTGTCATTTCTCAATTTACTTTGGAGCCTAGTATTACGTATTTCACACGCTATTATTGTCACAATATTTCACACGACATCACAGAAAAGCACAATTTGAAGAGCAAAATAAGAGAACACATTAATACAGCACTGAAAATAATATCTAGTTAATTGCAAGCGCAGCTGTGAAATACTTGGTGCAAATCTACATACATGCCACAACTGTTTTACTGTACAACAATGAAAGACTGCAACCACAAAGGAGATTCTCTCGGCAATTACGCGCTAGCAATAAACAATAGCTACACTAATTACACAAACTACAAGAAAAAATCAGAAGATTCCAGTGAGGTATCCTCGGCTAAGGGTCGACATATGAAACGTCCCCTTAGAAAAATTTATGAATTACTGTGCTGATAAACCTCTTACATTATTGGCATTTCAAACAGCTGAGCAAAACTGTACATACTCAAACATTCACTAAAGTGACACACAACATTTTTAGCGCAACGCAATCTGACTTTCAATAATCCCTACAAAAGAATGGCCCTGACTAACATTAACCTATAACTTTCACAAATCACTTACCTCACAAAAATCTTCGTTACTCGAACTACTGCAATATATCGAGCGCCACTACTGCCAGCTAAATAAAAGATTCAAACTACGGAAGGCACTAACTACTGATAGGCATAGTTAGCAAATGAAAGAATTTAATAGAGAACAAACAATGTATTTACCTTAATAGTGTTGAAAAGTCATAATACACATAGCAGTTCATGACATCCAGTCTTACAAGTTTCAAAACTCCGCCATTTCTCTCCCCACATCCACCACTGCTGGCGGCTCACCTCCAACTGCGCAACGCTACGCGCTGTTCACATACAGCTGCCCAACACTACAATGGCAGACAACAATGCAAACTAGCCACAAACTGCACACAGCACAGCCAGTGATTTTCATACAGAGCGCTACGTAATGTTTTCAATAAGAAACATAAACAGCCTACTTACATATCGTATACCCAAAATTTATCGGATTTCTTTCAGTATCTGTGGTGTCACCGCCAGACACCACACTTGCTAGGTGGTAGCCTTTAAATCGGCCGCGATCCGTTAGTATACATCGGACCCGCGTGTCGCCACTATCAGTGATTGCAGACCGAGCGCCGCCACACAGCAGGTCCAGTCTACAGAGACTCCCTAGCACTCGCCCCAGTTGTACAGCTAGCGATGGTTCACTGTCTACATACGTTCTGATTTGCAGAGACGACAGTTTAGCATAGCCTTCAGCTACGTCATTTGCTACGATCTAGCAAGGCGCCATATTCAGTTACTATAATCTGAACAGATAATATTGTGTATCATGTACCGTCAAGAGCTACGTTCATCATTAATGGATTTCAGTATCAAACTAATTACGTCCGCTTTCTGAATTCTAATTCCTTGCCATGTTCCAGACCTCACGTCAGCATAGTCCTTCCCTCCTGACGCCAGCCTGCGTGAGCTAAAACGCGTGCATTTCGGCCTCCTCTAGTAACACGATGTAGGCTCTTCTACCAATACAACAGTATCCATGTGGATGACCTCGCACTTTACTTTGTTTAGTGCTAATTGCCACTTTTTGCACCATACAGAAATTCTCTCTAGATCATTTTGTAATCGTAATTGTTCGTCTGATGATTTTACTAGACCGTAAATTACAGCGTCATCTGCAAACATTCTAAGGGGGCTGCTTAGATTATCACCTACATTTATTTTTTTATTACTTATTTATTTATTATTCCGTGGGACCAAATTAAGGAGAAGTCTCCATGGTCATGGAACGAGTCAATACATGAAATTATAACACGATATTAGAAACAGATATAATGAAATATAAAAAAAAACATATTCAGGTGTCAAGTAAGTTTAAATAAAGAAAATCAACAATGTAACACAGGAATTTGCTCAATTTTTTAGCTCTTCCACAACTCCCAGATTATTGAATAGGGGTCGACAAGAGGTTCTCAAACTTACACCACATATAGCTCGAACAGCCCGTTTTTGAGCCAAAAATACCCTTTTTGAATCAGAAGAATTACCCCAAAAAATAATACCATACGACATAAGCATATGAAAATGTGCGAAGTAGACTACTTTTCGTGAAGTGTCACTTATTTCAGATACTGTTCTAATGGTAAATAAAGCAACATTTAGTTTCTGAACAAGATCCTGGACATGGGCTTTCCACAACAGCTTACTATCTATCCGAACGCCTAGGAACTTGAACTGTTCCGTCTCGCTTATAATATGCCCATTCTGTCTGATTAAGATATCGGTTCTTGTTGAATTGTGAGTTAGAAACTGTAAAAATTGAGTCTTACTGTGATTTAGCATCAAATTATTTTCCACAAGCCACGAACTTATTTCATGGAACTACATTATTTGATACTCTTTCAATATTACACATAAGATCCTTCACTACTAAGCTGGTGTCATCAGCAAACAGAAATATTTTTGAATCACCTGTAATACTAGAAGGCATATCATTTATATAAATAAGAAACAGCAGTGGCCCCAGCACTGACCCTTGGAGAACGCCCCACTTAACAGTGCCCCATTGGGACTGAACATCACTACCACTCTCAATATTGCGGAGAATTACCTTCTGCTTTCTGTTCTTAAAGTAAGAGCCGAACCACTCCATAATGGTCCAACTCCTGCAGTAATATTTTGTGGTCAACACAGTCAAAAGCCTTCGTTAAATCAAAGAAAACACCTAGCCTTCGCTACCTTTTATTTAATCCGTCCAAAACCTCACAGAGAAAAGAGAATATAGCATTTTCAGTTGTTAAACCATTTCTAAAACCAAACTGAACATTTGACAGCAAATTATGTGAATTTAAATGCTCCAGTAACCTTGTATATTCAACCTTCTCGATAACTTTAGCAAACACCGATGGCATAGAAATAGGTCTATAATTGCCAATATTATACCTGTCTCCGTTTTTACAAAGTGGCTTCACTACCGAGTACTTTAATCAGTCAGGAAACAGACCACTCCTAAAGTAAAAGTTACAGATATGGCTAATTACTGCGCTAACATACATAGAACAATACTTCAGTATTCTACTAGATACCCCGTCATATCCATGAGAGTTCTTGGTCATTAGTGATTTAATTATTAACTCAACTCCCTCTTGTCAGTATCATGGAGGAGCATTTCAGGTAACAGTCTCAGAACGCTTTTTTCTAAGAGCGCTATATGATTCCCTGTTGGGACTAGGTTCCTATTTAGTCCACCAGCCATATTCAGAAAGTGATTATTAAATACTGTACATAAATGCGACTTATCAGTAACACGGACATTCCCATTACGCACTGATTCTATACCCTCGACCTGTCTCTGCAGACCAGCCACTTCCTTTACGACTGACCATATGGTTTTAATTTTATCCTGAGACTTAGCTATTCTATCTGCATACCACATACTTTTTTGCCTTCCTAATAACATTTTTAAGCACCTTACAATACTGTTTGTAATGGGCTGCTGCATTTAGATTCTGACTGTTTCTAACGTTTTGATATAATTGCCACTTTGTTCTACAAGACATTCGTATCCCTCTAGTCAGCCACCCAGGCTGCCTGTTTGTGCTAGTACACTGTTTTGAACGTTCTAACGGAAAGCAACTTTCAAAGAGCACGAGAAAAGTCTTGAGAAAGGTATTATATTTATCGTCTACTGTATCAGCGCTATAAACATCTTGCCACTCTTGTTCCTTGATAAGGTTTACAAAGGTCTCTACAGCAACTGGATCAGCTTTCCTGAACAGCTGATGACTATATTTAACACGTTTTACAGCACAAAAATCTTATAGAGTTAAAATTTGTGCATCATGATCTGAAAGACCATTCACCTTCTTGCTAACAGAATGCGCTTCTAGTAATGAGGAATGAACAAAAATGCTGTCTATGTTTGTTCTACTGTTCCCTTGCACTCTCGTTGGAAAGAATACGGTTTGCATAAGATTATATGAATTAAGGAGGTCTACCAGCATCCTTTTCCTTGCACAATTACTTATACAATTAATATTGAAGTCACCACATATAACTAACTTTTTGTATTTCCTATAAAGTGAACCAAGAACCTCCTCTAGCTTTAGCAAAAATGTTGTGAAATCAGAGTCTGGGGATCTATAAATAACAACAGTTATAAGTTTAACTCCGTTAAATTTAACCACACCTGCACAACATTCAAACAGCTTTTCACTGCAGTACTTTGAAACATCAATTGACTCAAATGGGATGCCGTTTTTCACATACATGGCTGCTCCCCCATACCACAAAGAGCTCCTCGAAAAGCTGCCAGCCAACCTGTATCCCAGTAAAGGAAGTCTCTGAATTATCTCCTTATTTAAGAAGTGTTCAGATATACCAATAATTTCAGAGTCAACATCTGTAAGCAGTTCACTAACTTTATCTCTAATACCTTGTATATTTTGATGAAATACACTAATTCCCACATTAATCGGATACCTAAGCTTTGTCAAAAGTGGTTCCTTTGTTAGAGAGACTTCCCTTAAGCGGGAATACCTATCAGCTGACTTTAATCTAAAAAAGGTGCAGCTCTAACACCCACTACTGCAGGAATTTTCCCATGAGTGATCCGACCAAGCCCACCTATGCTATCAGCTATAAGCTTTGCTAACCTTCCCTTCCCATACCTGTTTAGGTGCAGGCCATGTCTAGTGAAACCCGTCCTGCTGATAGACTCCACCGACACCACTGAAATGTGACCCATGCTTTCTGTCATCAGCGCACCCCCAAGTCTCATGTTATTACGCCTGACGGCTGTATTAGGATGAGGCCGATCGTGACGCTGAAACAGTTCCACGAAATGCACATTCGTGTTGCGAGTGTGAGTGGCTATCTTCTACAGGTCACCATATATGTCATACTCCCCATCCCTATCAATACTATTATAGCCCCACCCACAATCACTACCTGATCCTCTTTAGTAAAATCCCTACATAACCCCCACATGTTGACAGTCACCTGAGCCAATCCTGCATTCGGCTTCACAATGCTGGTGACCTGGTACTCACTCCCCAGCACTTCCTGCAACTGCTGGCCTACACCTCTGCCATGAGAACTACCTAACAGCAGAACCTTCTTCTTCCTCTTCGACTTTGCAACTTTTCTAGCCACCGGAACTGCTGAGGTCTGCCGCATACTTCCTACATCTACAGCTACTAGAGATTCCTCTCCACTAGACTCTGACAGTTGGTCATATCTATTGTAAACACCAATAGTAAAACTATCTGAAAATCTTCTTCTCCTAGCAGATCTCTTGCCAACAGCCAGCTCCCATTCCCCAACCCCCTTCTCCCTCCTCATCCTATCTAGCTCCTCCTGTGCGATTTTCAACTGCACCTGAAGGGCACAGATCTTACGCTGCTGCTCCTCTATCAACTTACTCTTGCTACATAACCTGCAGTTCCAGGAGAGGATCTCACCAGAATGCCCACTGGCTTCCCCACTGCATTCCCCCCGGTGAAAATACTTCGAACAAGTCTCACACCGCAATCCACTACTCACGAACCTACGGCAAAGCCCACACTTCTCACTCATGGTAAAATTTTACTTTTTCTAAGTTCCGCCACTACAATAAGAAGATGTTAAAAACCTGACTACAATAATCACAAACATACTCTACAAGGGAAGTAACTACTATTATTAACAGTATTAATAAACAACAAATGTGAATATAACAAAAGACTAATACAGAAAGAGAATCAGACGTCTAATGACACAGTAACGAAGCTGAAAACAGTTCCCAAAAGGTTCTCCTGAAATTATTTCACCAGAAAACACAAAAAACACCGGTTGAAGACTACTAAAGTTCCTAAATAAACCACTATACACAAACAATTAATCAGTACTTAGCTTTCGATGCGCCGCTACAGCTGCAACTGGTCAGCGCGGAATGTAAACACAGCTAAGAGGTTACGTTGCTCGATACATCATTTATATAAATCATTTATATATATATTTATATAAATCATTTATATAAATCAGGAATAGCACTACCTTGCGGAACGCCAGATATCACTTCTGTTCTTCTCGATGATTTACCGTCTATCACTACGAACTGTGACCTCTCTGAGGGGAAATCACGAATTCAGTCACACAACAGAGACGATACTCCATATGCACGCAATTTGATTAATAGTCGCTTGTGAGTAGCGGTATCAAAAGTCTTCTGGAATAAATACCGCCCTACGATAAGCGATGTTGTCAACCCGCACCACACAGTCATCTTTGCAGAATGAAGTGGTACCGGTTGATGTAAGTGTGGGTTTTTCGTTGCCCAATGTTCTGCAGTTCTGCGTATTGACATATCCTGGGAAATGGACGAGGGCTTCGCCTCTTAACAGAATGTTCAATTGCCACTCATTGTCCACATCAATGTGAGCAAGAAAATCCAGAGCGAATGTTTGTCTTGCTGGCAGGTCAGCAGGCAGCAGATCGTGAACGAGGGTGATTTTGTGTGGAGAAAAATGCAGGATGTTCCGCAGCATTTTATGTATCGTGCTCGCACGTCACCTGTGCACTGCATGTTTGCACAACACCGCTCGTCTCTTTCTTTGGTGCTGCGACCACACCTTCGGCAGATGCCGAATCAACTGCTCTCCTCTCTCTGCTACATTTCATTTGAAAAGTGCCTGCCTCTTCGAATTTCGAGATCATTTTCTCCAGATTCTTAGCAGACATCGGACCAACGTCTTTCTTCATACTCTTGAGTGTCCGAAATTTCTGCAGAACTACTGTCGCACAGTCGTCATTCATGTAAAAGAGCTTTACCAGCAATTCTTCGGGAAAACAGCGATGCTGTACGCCTCGGACACAAAATGAGTAACAACCGTGTGTTGTGCGTCTGTTGGTGCGCATATTGAGACGCTTACAGCACCATCTATTGGGGAAATTTTCCAACATTTTGTTTCCGTTCCGTGACGTTTCCCCCTGCGTCTAAGACACGCTGTTGAAGTTTGATGTTCTGAGAAGTGGTTCTCTTTCTACAGCGTTTTGAAATTGGGACTTTAACTATGGACACCCTGTACTTCTATAAACCTAATTATTTAGGAGCACTTTGTATGCAAGGAAAAAACTTGAAATGCCGATAACTTACGAATGAATTTAAGTTTTCCCTCTTGCCCGAGTATCCGGTACAAGCTGTCGAATAAACCATGCTCCAGTTGACAAGAGCAGGCGAAACTTCCTCTTTGTATGTAAAGAATGACAGTGCTGGAAAAATTATTATGTTATTTGATTTTCAAACAGCTGAGCAAAACTGAACATAATCAGACAGTTCTCTCGTTACTTATTCTATTCATCATTAAACTAACACACAACATATTCAGCGAAACGCAATCTGACTTTCAATAATCCCTACAAAAGAATGGACCTGAGTAACAATAACCTATACCTTTCACGAATCGCTTCACAAAAATCTTCGTTACTCGAACTACTGCAACACAGTGAGCGCCAATACTGCCAGCTAAATAAAAGATTCTAACAACTGAAGGCACTTAGTACTGAGAGGCATAGTTAGCAAATGAAAGATTTTGGTAGAGAACAAACAATGTAGTTACCTTAATAGTGTTCAAAGGTCATATATCAGTTCATGACATCCAGTCTTACAAATTTCCTTTTCCTGACGGACACACGTCCAGATCGTCCACTTAACCTCTCAAAACTCTGGCATCTCTCTCCCACATTCATCACTGCTGGCGGCTCACCTGCAACTGCCCAACGCTACGCGCTGGTCACATCCAACTGCCCAACGCTACACTAGTGAATATTCCACACAGGGCAGTTAGCGATTTTCATACAGAGCGCTACGTGGCGTTACCAACATAAAAATCTAAACAGCCTACTTACATAATAAACATGTAAACAGCCTACTTACACAGTTACGTCCATGGGCAGTCTCCCAGCGGCGGCCGAGCCAGCGAACAGGCGGCGAGCGACGCTTACCAACTCTCTGGAACTCGGCATTCCTCAGAGACATGGACGTGGCGCAGCGGCTGCCAAATCCTCTCAGCTCAAGCACTTACTACGTAAAGTTTTCCGGGACAACGTCACAACTTAGCGAGAGTCTGTCGTGACACCTGTTACTGCAGCACACCAGTTTCGTAGGAACAGCAGCTGCAGGGCTAGTGATATACAATAACTTACGATGATCCATGATGTGTATCTCACTTGAAGATACGGCAACGCCTTGAATTTAACTCCGAAGGTAACGGACATTCCAAAGTAATAGTTATTCTCAGAACGAACCTCCAAATGCTCCATTATTCACAAACGCAGACGCCTTCTTCGATATAGCATCTGATACAGAACATCAGACATTGTACAAGCCTGCTGTCACTTACATTTATGTAAAAAAACTAATTAAAAAATTAAAGGAGTCACACTTGTCGAATGGGGCAACGGCCGGTTCCCGTGAGATCACTGAAGTTAAGCGCTGTCGGGCATGGTCGGCACTTAGATGGGTGACCATCCAGGCCGCCATGCGCTGTTGCCATATTTCGGGGTGCACTCAGACTCGTGATGCCAGTTGAGGAGCTACTCGACCGAATAGTAGCGGCTCCGGTCAAGAATACCATCATAACGGCCGGGAGAGCGGTGTGCTGACCCCATGTCCCTCCTATCCGCATCCTCCACTGAGGATGACACGGCGGCCGGATGGTCCCAGTAGGCCACTCGTGGCCTGAAGACGGAGTACACTTGCGGAATTATTACTGCAGTATAACGCGTTTCTCAAGTCTGAAGAGCAGGAATACAAACAAGCCGCTCTACCTAACTGCTAAAAACAATTTTTTTGTGGTGAGGTACTAGGAGGCGCGCTTACACTTAACAGTATGTACTGACAAATACGTTCTGTGTGTATCTGAAATTTTAAAACTCACGCTGTTTTGAAGTTATTTCTCTTGCACTCCGTTAAACTCCCAGCTAAGCCTTTCTGGCTAAGGCCACATTATCTCTACAAGGAAGCCAGGAATGACGTAAAAAAGTCCTCAATAAGAAGACATCGCGCACTGTAATCGGACTGAGTATTGGTCCATCTGCTGCACATATGCAACAATGTAGCTTTACCAATTACGATTTTCATGATATGGCGATTATTTTTCTGTTTAATATCTAGTCACACGTAGCATCACCTGTGACTCCAGAAAGTATAAACCTGATGCCCATGTTTATGAAAGTTTAGCAAGAATTTAGACGGTTTTCACTGCCTGATTCGTTGATGCTGGTATTTAGTGTTTGAAGCCGATGTCACAAACTATTTTTGCTCGTAAAATTCCACGTGTCGAAATATTTTGAAGGAAATAAAGTTCCAAAATTGTCTCGAAACCAGAGAACGTACCATTACTTAGCAAGACTCATCAGACAGAGCAATAGTTTGATTATGCATCTGAAAATACGTCAGTTGTAACCAGAGGCGGATGTGCTTCTAGCTCATGACTTAGTGTCCAACCGAAAAACTGGTCTGACGCTATACTTGTATATATGTCTGAAAAAACACATACCGCTGAAGATCCACAACTGTGTGAAGTATCTCGAAGTTAATTCGCCGACTGCTAATTCTTTGACTTAAGCTGTATTAGGGATAGGTCTACTAATCAACAGTGATATATGAGAATTTGTGCCGAAACAGGGTTTCGCAGTTATTGCAAGTAGACGCTTTAACAGCTTCGGCTATCCATGCACGCTCCATAGACCGACCAGATTTCCGTATGCCACAATGTGTATATCATTATATCGCAGTCTACTAAATTCTACACCTAATGGTCGCTACGGTAATAGCATTGGCCTAGATTCCTCGTTGTGTCATTCTCTCTGTTGCATCAATCACAGTAATCTGTAGATTGAATGTGGAGGAGGTAGAAAGGGAAGGAGACGGAAGTAATTACTGTTGTCAGCTGCATCAGGACTAGGCGCGGAATCAGCGAAGATGAATGAAAATTTGTGCCAGACCTGAATTCGAAGCCGGGATCTTCTGCTGACTACATAGTTGCCTTAACCACTGCGCCACCCACACACAGTGTTTGTGGCAACTGTGCGGACTACGTTGGCATTCGTCTCGACCAACCCACACTCTTACCCAGCGCCATATATCCACAGGCTCTGCCCATGTGCTCCATACCCAATACTTTGAGATTCCCATTTGAGGAAACACAGCTACCAATTTAAGTAGGAGATCCCGGGTTTGAATTCATCTACATTTTGACTCGTCACCGCTGGTTCCGTTTCAGGTCCATATGCAGCTAACATTAGCAATCTCTTCCCTTTCCCTTCCTTTCTTGCCCCTGGACGATCAGTTTACTGGTAATCTATTACAGCGGGGGATTCCATGTGATATCTCGTCTTTCGGACATGTCTGAAAGACAGACGATATCCATTCACATACTCCAAGTAATGTTGCTAGCATTAGGTCAAAAATTTAGCGGACTATAGTGCAAGGATATAGACATTTTGAGATATGAAACTTCAGGCCCGCTTGTGGAGCATGTATGGTTAGCAGAAGAGGTTAATGTGACTGCTCATCATAAGATTTGAATTCCAGGTTCAAGACCCAGTCTGGCACAGCTTTTAATATGTCACTACTAAGTAGTTGATGTATAGCTAATTCAGCTCATGTGAAGCTATAGGTCGTCATCCAAGATGTCGAAGGCTATGATCTGCTAACGCACTCATCAGCAGTCATCAGTTCATGGAAACTGTAAAACCCAGCATTGATCCTTTGCCTTAGTTCATTCAAAGAGTAATGCGTCCATAGCTCCCTGCATGATGCTTGGAAGGCAAGGATATTGGCTGAGCGTAAAAATAAGGTTGCGTTTCATCAAATAATGAAGATGCAGCGGGATAGACTCAGCCTATGTTTCGCAACTCACTCTGACAGATGCTCGTGCTGGAAATGTGCACCTTTCGTGAAAAGTCAAATCAGTCTTCCAAAGTGCAAAAGGCGAAACGTTCATCCACTCCAATGTAGGCATTTTGATATGAATGTGTTCAATGGAGAAGATGCTGGTAAGGAGAAGGGTGGATATTAATATGTGTACTACGTGTAAGCATGCAGCCGAGGACGATGTCCATAGCATCCTATATGATAATTGGAAAGTAAAGATAATGGACTACTTTTCAGCAAATAATGGTGATGCATTGTGATGGGTTGAAAATTCGTTTCGCAAATCGTGCATATGGCTGCTTATGGTATAACCGTCTACCTTTTTTGAAATGCCCCATCAGTATGTCTAGTATGTGTCTTCTTCACCAGATATCCCATACCAAATGAGGTAGTTCACGAAACTGCCACAGAGGGTGCTTGAAGTGGGATTTGCTCTCCAACCATTCCCTCTCAGAGAACCAAAAAGAACACAGCATTCCCCCTCCCCATCTGAAAATTGGCGGGAGCCAATAGCAATGCAGGAACGTTGCTTCTGGTCATGTGATCATGATGACGAAGGTGATTTAAGGTGAGTGCAGCGGTCCACAAGTCTCAGTCAGTGAAGTAGTAGTAGCCACGAAGCGTCAACAGCAACCGAGATTCCCATCCACTTCCATCTCGCAAAAGAAGTGGAATAGTGAGCACTCATTACATGTCTTTGCTACTATTACCACATGGAGTGGTTCTTTGTTCAACTCAATGTCTTGGTCTAAGGATATTTATTGTTTCTCCTAGTCTTTGTTCAGTGGTATCCCAAATGTCTTACCCAGCAGCAGCACCCACCAGGTTGTCGGAACAGGCAGAGACCTCCGACTTGTCCAGATCAGCAGCAGCGGCCACCAGCAGCAAGTCAGGACCTGCAGTGACATCAAACATGTCAAGATCTGCGACATAGTGGAATGCTGTAGCACATCTGGTTATCATGTTGGAGCAGGACCACAATTTTCTGATATGCATCCATCTTGTCGGTTTGTGTAATGAAGACACCCAGTCAGTCCCTGAATCTCTGAAGGAGTGTGCCGGTAGCCTTACTCCATACAGTACATGTCAATACTGGTCTCTGACATGTCTCATCCCAGAACATTCCGGAGGTAATGCAAGGGCAGATTATATGTGTGGTGGATGAGAAATTGCCAATTCCTCCCAGTCCTCTAAAGCTATTCAATTGAAATTATAATGTAACAGCCAGCGCCTCAAAGCGCTTAAATTTAACTATAGAAACATTTGTGAACAGTGCCTGGCGTGTTGTGTTAGAGATTGAAAATGCACTGAGAGGTGTTAGAGTGAGGTTTGCGAAGTTGGAAGGGGATGAACTGTATAGTGCATAATCCTACATTAATCAGCAGATGACCACCGGCTATATCCACCTCGCTTTCCTCCATGGATATTCTGTGCCGGCCTGATGCTCTCCGTAACATCACTGTACAATTGCTCTGAGCTCATCCTGGGATCGGATTGTAAGTCCATTTATTTACTGTACTCTATCATTAAAAACTTGTTCAGTCAATGGATGGTGCTATCCATTGTGTAGGAAAGGCAGAACAGTCTCCTGAGTGCAGCTTGCTACCCTACACTCTCTTCACCTCATATATGCTCCCACAAGCAGCATGTCACTGTCCCCCACCCTTAACCTATCACTCCACCCCTCCCATTCCCCCAAAGCCACTTCCTTACCCCCATCTATCAGACTGCTCCTTCCATCATGTGCTGCTGCTTGTACTTTGGTCTCAGCTGCCCGACACTGTGGTCATGTGTGTGCGAGTTGTGTTTGCATGAACACGTGTGTGTGTGTGTGTGTGTGTGTGTGTGTGTGTGTGTGTGTGTGTGCGCCTAATGAAGACCTTTTTGGCCGTTGTTCCTTGTTTGACAGGTTTTTTGGTCTATCTGCGAGTCAGCATCTCCACTAAATGGTGAGTAGCGATCTATCCTTTTCATAATACTGCCATTATTCCATCCTAGATGTTCCAGTGTTAAATTTTCTTATACACACACACACACACACACACACAGTAAAAAATCCAACACTTAACTACACCTTGCTCAAATTATCATTTTATCCTGTGTGAATTGTTGTACTGAATAGTAGCATTTTTCCTACAGAATCTGCTATGTTCTTATTTTTAGAACCTCTGGTTTCGTATTAATATGTTCTTGCCCATCAACTTGTTGTATATTGTCATCCTCATATGCTGTGGAGTCCATGCATATAATTTCAGTTGGTGCGTAGATAGCATAAAAATACTTCCCGTGTTATATTTCTCCTTGAATAATTTTTGTCTGCTGTGTAGGAAGATCCATCATTATTCCCTTTGGGCCTTTGTCTCTAATCTACGGATTTGACAGTGTTAGTTGCAGAGGGCTGACGTGTGCCCTTCCTGTCGCCGCCCCGAACCCCCAGAGACAGAATTAGTGTTCCCCAGCTGTCTGCATCTAGTGTAAGCCATGAAATAGTGCGAACGTTTTCAAACGTCTGCAAGTTGTGTAACTGAGGACCAGCCCAGTATTCACCTAGTGGGGTGTGGAAAACCGTCTAAAAGCCACATCCAGCCTGGCTGGCATACCGGCCCTCATCGTTAATCCGCTGGGTGGATTCGATGCAGGGCCAGCGCGCCTACCTCTGTCCAAGAAGCATCGCATTAGCGCTCTCAGCTACCCTGGCGGGTTGTGTAGGAAGATTATAATTTCATAAATATATGTGAGGGAACAGAGTTTGCATATTCCAAAATAATGGATGACAAGATTCTGTTTGCCATTGAGTACAAACGTAACTGGCAGTTTTCTTCTGCAGTTTGGCCATAATCACATCGGAAACCATTTCACATGAATCATCTAAGTACAAATGACAATTTAAATGAAGTAACTGAGAGTCCAGACTCTAGTTCAATGACTACAAAAGAAGCCTGTGGTTAAAAGAGTCTCCTAGACTTTAACTTTTTTTTTCTTCTCTCTGTTTTTCAAAGCATATTTTTGAAGGCTGTACTGATTTTCAACACTCTTCAAAAACTGATGCACAGTTTTGTAACAATGCTGTCTCAGAATGCATATGTTACATGAGAAACTGAAGAAATGACAGTCAATTTATTGACTTTTTAAAGTTCATGAAATGATCAACTAATTCACAAGCTGAAGCTTCCATGCTGAAATGATGGATGGAGTACTAGATAATATTGTAACACGACTGAGAATAAGATTTTCACATTACATTTGGATCGCACTAGGAGCGCAGCATGTCTTGTCTTCACTTGCTTCCATAGTTTCAGATCCAGACGTCGAGCATGTGGCAGAGGCAAGAGCTTCTGGACCGTCAGTTACAGATTTGGTCAAAACTTTCGTAATACAACCTGCCGGATTTTCTTTTTGCCTTTCCTTCTCTCATTTCTGCTTACGAAACTGAGCCCCAAAGGATTTTTTTCTTTTCCCTGATTCCTGAAACAATAGTTGGGTGAAACTAATGAAATTTTTTGTTGGTACGTGGTTGAACAAATTTACAAATCAGTTTTCCCGGCTTATAAGTGACTAAATTCAGAACGTGGTTGATAACGCTACGCAGTGTTTCTTAATTTTTACGAAGACTTTCTTAATTTAGGTTACAATTGGCAACAGCGCCAGTAAGGCGGAGCCAATTAATCTCTCTAAATAGGAAACTAATTTTACGTAGGTTAATGTAATACGGAATGTATTTACTGTACTGTTTTAGCATTAGTAAATAGTGTAGCCAATTTGTTGGAAATGTGGATTCAATTTTTGCAGACGTTGCATCCATATGCGGTTGGGTTTAACAGTGAGACTATTGCTGATATACTGGAGATAAGCAACCAGTAAAAAAGGCGGCAAAATATTTCTCTGTTGTTAATCGTCTGTTACTGAAGCCACCTCTCCTTAAATGCGCTGCTACATCATGACGTTATAGCCTGTGGCGGCTGGTGATCATGTGATACTGTGCACAGGGGCGTATATTAATGAATATAAAGAGAAAAGTACGGTAGAGGAATTATGTTAATGAATGATGCGTGAAGGTATCGCCGTGGTAGACAGCCGTACTTCACTGTGTTGGGGAAGGGAGTGGGATGTTCGTGGCGTGAAGTTCGGGCCAGTTCGGCTTGATTCGGTCCGAGTCGTGCTCCGCCCAGTCACATGCGCGTATGCGGACTATTCTACCACTTTCGGAATAAAGGACAATTCACACTATCCCTCTCCGCTCCTGTTTATTTGCGTTCCTTTCAGTGTGCATACAGTCTCAGAAAATGGTGTAGCATTCAGGCTAGCTTCCGTCAACCTTCTATAAGTTGACGTGACAGATTCCTGTTTCTCATCGTCCAGTTGTTTTTGAATGACATGTACATGTATAATGGATCTAAAAAATAATAATGCGCAAGGGAATATATCAAAATACTCGTTAAATCGTGTCAATTCTGTTTTGCTCCAATTCAAAAACAAACGTGATTTTTTTATCAATATTCATTTTTCGAAACATGTTATTTGTCTTTAGGTAATTGTAAAAATATAAACTGATTTCTCCACAAGGAATTCCTGAAAGGGGTTTTAAGAGATATTGTTCAAATGCCGTATATCTTAGCCTCGACTGAGCTGAAGCTACGTTTGACACAGAAAGTTTTGTGATTAAGTTCTGTTAGTTAAAATATCTCCACACAAGCAGCTTAAATCGCATTTTTACTCTTTTCATTTGGGTAAGTGTTTGTAGCTGAAACATTCTTAAAATCTTGACTAATGTTTCAAATATAGTAATAGTGCCTCGCTATGTTGGTTCTCCAGCGACTCGCTTAGTTTCCTCGACGCTGTTATAACACGAGATGCCGACTACCACGACAACGTACGGTACTTTATGGAATTCAACGTTAACGCGCTAGTTGGCATCTTTTAATTATAAAAGCAGAGAGGAAACAAAGCGAGCCACTGGACAACCATCATGGGGAGGCAATAATAACCCAGATCTTTTCTTCATTAGAGGAGAGCGAAATCATCATTCATGTAACAATTTGGAAAATTCCCCGCTTCAGCGTAGTTGATGAGCAGTGGTTGACCCTTCTTAAACTTCTGAGTGCAGGTGTATATTTACTTTTATCTTTCCATTCATAGTAGATCCCTAATAGCCATTTCTAACGACTGAAAGCAGGCAGACATGAGTTATTAACACCTCTGCTCAATTGGAGACACCTAGGTTTATCATACTTGCGATCCAAACCAACAGAAGAGGGAAAATAGCAAATGTTCCCATCAAATTTCGTAATTGTGGGTTAAGCAATTCCAGAGTCTTCCTGAACTCTGGATTCTACCTGTGTGATTATTTACACCTGTAGTGGAATGAAAAAGTACACAGTCTAGAATCTGATATGTATGCCTGTTTCTGTTCTTCTTACTATGAAGAGGGAGGATGTCCACTCAGCCGATAGATATTCAAGGAGCTGGCACCAATCATCATAAGAGAGCAAGATAATTAAACATATTTCGACATAGTTGTGTGATTACCTACTGCCTGCTCAGTGATATTGTGCGATGAGCTGTATAAATGATCAAGTTTTATGCCATACCTTAAGCATCTCACAATGGCCTATAAAGCTGTGGATATCATTGCTCACATTCAGGTTGTCTGTGATGAAGAGCATGGGCAGTTCATATTTAAAGATGTTTCATCCATAGTGTACACAGAGGATGCTGATGTAGTACTGACATTCTTAGCATGCTTTGCGTCACCAAAGTCTTTCAAGGACGTTAAATGTTTTAAAACACAGAGGAGTATAAAGATGCCAACACATTTCAACAATGGAATTCACTGGGATGATCCTAGTATGTACTACAACGATTATTTGACCATTTAGATACCATCATCTGTGTGAAAGGCGAGGAGAAGGTCACATGGATGTATCGAATCTTCAAGTATTGTACTATGAAAGATGTGGAATTCTATGGATGCCATGATCTCCATCGACTCAAGAAGAGGTTATTTCAAAACAGTACCGCCTCTGCTTATGAAAATGTAAAACTTCTTTCAGGGTGGATGAGAACTAAATGAATTTTTAGCTCATCTGTGTGTACTTTCTTTCTTTCACCCTTTGTCAATATGTAACTTTACGCAGACACCAGGCCTATGGTTCTCCTCAAGCACAGGAGATATAATTTTAGACGTTTTTGTAGTATGTCTTTGGAAGTGAACACAGTCGAATGTCACCTGTTTCCACAACGAAACCTTTGTAGTTATGTAGGCTTAGTCCCATGCAACCATTATATGTATTTCGTTATTCTCCATCTTGGACATCACCTTCGTAATAGGACTTATGCTCAAAAGTAGGTCATTTTTCTCCTACACATCCTTCATGCAAACAATTTGGACAGGTTTCCTGTAAATAACGACAACAAAGACGTATGGTAACGAATTTTTTAGTTTATTCAGTTCTTGCAGTTATGATTTGATTCTTGATACGCAATTTAGTTCTTGAGATACAATTCAGTTCTTTTAGAAACAAACACAGATGCATTTCAGTGCTGAGTAGTTTCTACAACACATTGATTCTTGTAATACAATTCGCAGATAGAATTAGTTTCGTGTGATACAGAATAGTTTTTCACAAAACAGATATATTTTTGATACTTTGCTAAACAGCCACAACTGATACAATGTGGTTCTTATATACACAGTCCAACAAGGACTAGCCCTACTGAAGGCACTGTTGGAGATTATGGTAATGAATAACATACCTCTGCTTGACTCCCATTGTTGTAATCAGCTTCAGGATGGAACTTGTGCCTTGTAGAAATCGTTGCTCTGGGCGCCGGAATGTGTGTCATGCAAACTAACAGAGTATGTGAGGTCTGTCTACACATCATGCCATACATCACACTCCTCTACCTTTTTTTCAATATCTCTCCTAATGCTCTGAGATCTTCTTCGGGCTCCCATTGAAATCCACCAATTGGCAGTGACTGTTGCATGGCGTGGCCATATAAGTTATTCATATCCAAATGCATGACACAACTAGACTCGTTGGATGCACTGATGATCACACCTATCTGCGGGTTATTTGCCTTGGTGTGCCTATGGACACATTGGAAAAATCTCCCATGGAACCCTCGCTCAAAGAAAACAAGTATGTTCACACCAGTCAATAGCTCTATGGTTTTGTTCGTTTTCTTGAGCATTACATCCGAAGTCAACGAGTTCTGTGTAATAAAATGCTGGATCAAGTTTACGAGGGGCGTTTGAAAAGTCCGTGCAAAGTCCGAGACATGGCACCACCGGCGCGTATCGAGGTCATGTGTAGTTAGTAGCTTCTTTGGAAAGAACGCACACCAAGTTTCAGCCATATTGGTGTATTTCTTTGTGTTTGGCATTCCTGTGAATCAAGGAAGTGGAATGGTTGTCAAAAAATGGACGAAAAAGAATTTCGTGTAGTGATTAAACATTACTTTATGAAAGGCAAATCGCCGCAGGAGACTAAAGAGAAGCTTGATAAACATTGCGGTGACTCTGCACTTTCGATTAGAACAGTTTATAAGTAGTTTCAAAATTTTCGAAGTGGCCATATGGGCACAAGTGATGCTGAATGTTCTGGACGCCCTGTGGAGGTTGCGACTCCAGAAATCATTGATAAAATCCATGATATGGTGATGGATGACAGAAGAGGTAAGGTGCGTGAGATTGCTAGTGCTGTGGGAATCTCGAATGAACGGGTACATAATATTTTGCATAAACATTTGGACTTGAGAAAGCTATCCAAAAGATGGGTTCCGCGATTGCTCACGCTTGACCAAAAACGGAATCGTGTGAAGTGTTGCAAGGATGGTTTGCAGCTGTTCAGGAAGAATCCACAGGAGTTTAAGCGTCATTTCGTCACTGTGGATGAAACATGGATACATTACTATACTCCTGAGACCAAACAACAATCTAAACAATGGATTGCCAACGGAGAATCTGCACCACAAAAGACGAAGGCCATTCCTTCGGCCAGAAAGTTTATGGCGAATGTCTTTTGGGAATCGCAAGGGATACTCCTCATCGACTATCTGGGAAAAGGTAAAAATATTACATGTGCTTGTTATTCATGGTAACTGGACCGTTTGAAAACCGAGCCACAAGAATAACGCCGGCGACTGGACTGCAAAAAAGTCCTTTTCCATCATGACAAAGCACCAGCATACATCTCAGCAATTGTCGTCGCAAAATTAATGGAAATAGGATTCCAACTCGTTTCGCATCCCCCCTATTCTCCAGACTTGGCTCTCTCAGACTACTATTTGTTCCCAATTTTGAAGAAATGGCTGGCAGGACAAAGATTTTATTCAAACGAGGAGGTGATTGCAGCAAGTAATAGCTATTTTGCAGACTTGGACAATTCCTATTAGGGATCAACAAATTAGAACAGCGTTGGATGAAGTGTATAAGTCTAAAAGAAAACTATGTCGAAAAATAAGTTTTGCCGTGGTATCCAAATACTCATGTGGGAAACCTGCTTCCTAGTTACTAGTTGGAGCTATCCCTCGTCGGGAAATATAGATTGGGTGATTTGCATATCAATCAGAGGGAGAGTTTCAACAAGTTTCCTGAGTGGTGCTTGCGTGAAGCATTGTGAATCGAGGATGCGGAGCGTTATTCTAGATGTTATTCGTTTGGAGGATAAAAAATAATTCTGAACTCTCTCAGGCAGGGCACTGACCTGATCATTCTCCACACTGAATTTAGCCATGTGCTCAGCCAGAAAGTGAGCATCTTACCTACTCTAATTATGGAGGAAAACTGGTATGTGTCATGGTAACTGATAGTTCAGGTTGCATGCATTGTGAGCTGCGCCGTGAAATTTCCCCATAAAATGACAATCGTCCCTATGAGGAGTTTCAGCTTTCCAATCTAACCACAACCCACAAATATGAAAGTCAACCACGCTCTTGTACAGATCAGTGTTCTCCTCCGATTCAGTCATGAAAATGAGGGTGCTGTAAAGCATATCAACCTCCCATGAAAGTTTCTCAAGTTCGATGAGGAACCAAACCGCAGGCTCATCCCTGATGAATGACTCACAAGTAACATGCCACCTGGAACACCACCATGCTCAGTAGTTGTTTCTCAGTGAAGGTCGTATGTGAAGCTGTAGGGCCCCTTCACATCGTGTCAAAGAAGCGGGGAGGCACTCAATCAGCACAAAGTACAAAGGGACATCACAGCTGTTGTTGGTGGTTCTTAAGCTTTTGTCATTTTGTTTTCCTCTGTCAAATTTTCAATTTACATACTACATCCACCAAAAAGCATTCAATAGTATGCTCTGCTAATGACTCACTTGAAGAATAGTATTTGACGCAACCACAGAAAATGTGCCTTTTATTCTTGTGTTTATTCTGTTGGGAATAAATGAGTTGGGAATATCCTTAACCAACACGTAGTATTGATTTTCATTCTCATCTGAGATTAGCAGCAAGTCAACATGCACCTTTGTGCTGACCTGTAAAATTGGGTAAATGGAGGGGTCCGACTTTTTGGATGATTATACTATTTTTATCATCATCATCATCTGGCTTGTTCTTCTGAAGACCCTCAGTTTGCCTCTCGAAATATGGTATGCCCTGACGTTTG
The DNA here is from genome assembly GCF_021461395.2 of Schistocerca americana. Taxonomy (NCBI): domain Eukaryota; kingdom Metazoa; phylum Arthropoda; class Insecta; order Orthoptera; family Acrididae; genus Schistocerca; species Schistocerca americana. The sequence goes on from NC_060123.1 coordinate 233,116,736, forward strand.
ACAGGGAAATCAATACCATCAAGTTGCAATACCCATGAGCATTATCACCAACATTGTATCTTTTAAGACGTTTCAGAGTTATAACTTCTTTTAGAAGTCAGGATTGACCTCGCGTAACAGGCATTGTCTGTTTCATTCTGGACATTAATACGAGCATTCCTATCACCTGTATCTTACGGTAGCTTGATACAGCTGGGCCTTTCATTTACTGGGTCATGGAGATGTGAGTGGCTGTCGATGTGTGAAACTTGACTGAGTGCTTTACCAGAGCTTCTACTGACCATCTCTGAAAGCCTGGTTCTAATAGTACCAAAGGTGAAGTCACAGAACCACTAAGTGCTCGAGGTGCTGTGTGACATCACGGCGTCTCCCCCAGAGATATACAAATGCAACATTTTTCTGTTCGAGAGGGCCTTCCTCTTTGGGAGGATGCAGTATTTCGCAGCATCGTATAGGACTACATCTGACTGAGGGATATCGCGGATCATTTACAACTTTGATGATCTCTATTCATGACGGGGCGATACACCAACAGGAAAAGTGTAACATCCCTGTACCGCCCTGCCGGATTCTCGATCCATGTAAACGAGAAGTACTCATGAAACGCATCCTTGATAGTCTAGTGCTGGAGTGATGTTTGCAATCTGCTGTCCTGCAATAGGATGGATGAGGGGGCTGCTACTAGTAAGTAGTAGAACCCAGTACGTTTTCCTCGATGGTGAGTGTTCATCGGAGGTGAGTGTATCATCTGGAGTGCCCCAGGGAAGTTTAGTAGGTCCGCTGTTGTTTTCTATCTACATAAATGATCTTTTGGATAGGGTGGTTAGCAATGTGCGGCTCTTTGCTGATGATGCTGTGGTGTACGGAAAGATGACGTCGTTCAGTGACTGTAGGAGGATACAAGATGACTTGGACAGGATTTGTGATTGGTGTAAAGAATGGCAGCTAACTCTTAATATAGATACATGTAAATTAATGCAGGTGAATAGAAAAAAGAATCCCATAATGTTTGAATACTCCATTAGTAGCGTAGCGCTTGACACAGTCACGTCGATTAAATATTTGGTCGTAACACTGCAGAGCGATATGAAGTGGGACAAGCATGTAATGGCAGATGTGGGAAGGCGGATAGTCATCTTCGGTTCATTGGTAGAATTTTGTAAAGATGTGGTTAATCTGTAGAGGAGACCGCTTATAAAACACTAATACGACCTATTCTTGAGTACTGCGCGAGCGTTTGGGATCCCTATGAGGTCCGGTTGAGGGAGGACATAGAAGCAATTCAGAGACGGGCTGCTAGATTTGTTACCGGTAGGTTTGATCATCACGCAAGTGTCACGGAAATGCTTCAGGAACTTGGGTAGGAGGCTCTAGAGGAAAGGAGGCGTTCTTTTCGTGAATCGCTACTGAGGCAATTTAGAGAACCAGCATTTGAGGCTGACTGCAGGAGGCCGGTGCAGATCAGTGACGCTCTGGCATGACCAGAACAAAGAGCCAGGTAGTTGAGACGCTAGCCGTTGCGGATGTGGCTGTGGGTTGCGGCGCCGCTGTTTCTCTGGCTAAGGGGTTTGGGCTGATCTGTGATGAATAGAGCTGGCTTTTGCACAAACTGTGCACATGGTAACCACAAAGGGGGAGGTAGCCCTCCCACAGATACTGCCAGTTGACTAGCTGTATCACATTAACGAAGCACATTGATGAGTCGGCTGTAGAGGGAGGAAGAAAAATGCATTCATTAAAAAAATATATTGATTAAAAAATAGATGCACTTCAGTTTACCACCAAAAATAAATAAATTACACTAACCTAATCTTCCTCTCCAGCAGCTGGACAGAGAGTTACTATTTACCACCATCTCCAGGAGTGGGGTTGTGGTGGGGGTTGGGTGACATCACAGGAGGGAGAGGGGTGGGGGAGTTAGTTCTGATTTCTCCCCAAAACTTACATTTCCTTCCATGATAACAGCGCAACATTGGCACAAATTATTTGTTACTTTTAATCTCTACGATTGTCACATCCTAATACTAACGTTGTAATGTAGCTTCGATCTACTTTTTCATTATTTAAAACACTTCCTTGTTCTTCGCTTCCTTGTTGGCACCTTATTGCATACTTAGGAGTGTATGACACCGTTTGTTTTCTACCTTCTGTGGTGTTTTCATGTTGTAAGTGTGAAACACAAAGTACCTTTTCTTGTTCTTCTCTTCCTTGTTGGCACCTTATTGCATACTTAGGAGTATATGACGCCCTTTGTTTTCTAGCTTCTGTGGCGTACACATGTTGTGTGAAACAGAAAGTACTTTCTCCGTAGTAAACATATGCAGTGAGGCAGCAGGTGCCTGGTTGGGAAGTGTTAAGGTGCTGGGTTAGCAAAACTGTGTTTACTTAAACGGTAGTTTATTATCAAAAACAATTGAACGCTTTATAGTTAGTGAAATCAACAACTAAATAGTGGAAGCTCTATTGACTGATAAATAAGACACTTAACACATAAGTAAATACAATTAAAAGTACTCATGGGTACAAGGTGAGATTAAAAAAATAATAAAAAAAACCAAGTACGTTTTCTACAGATGAACGGAGAGTTTACGTTACCAAAAATTATCTGATAAAAGCCACAAGATCAGTAATGCATACAGTGAGGCCCCTTTCTGGGTTCGCTCTTGAATTCAACAAACAAGGTATTAAACAATAGCTAATCTGTTTTGTAATATATATATATATATATATATATATATATATATATATATATATATATATAAGCACATAGATGTTGCTGCACATAGATACTGCTGCTTGGCTGATTGTTTACCCAAGCCTCCATTTTCGGCAAAATATTAAATGCTTCTCACTCCTTTTTATTTATTGATGTTCTTTATTTCACTAAAATATATATATATATATATATATATATATATATATATATATATATTGATGCTCTTTATTTCACTAATATATATATACATACATATATATATATATATATATATATATGTATATATATGTACATAAATTTTAATGAAATAAAGAACATCAATATATAAAAAAGAGTTGAGAATCATTTAATGTTTTACCGAAAATGGAGGCTTGGGTAAACAATCAGCCAAGCAGCACTATCTATGTGCAGCACCATCTATGTGCTTAGTTAATATACTATAGCTATCAACACGGTGAGTAGGAATAAAAATTAAGAATACAAGTCCAGAAAATCGGTTAAACAGAGCATACCAGAAAAATGCAAACAAGACCTTCGCTCACAACAGAATATTGGAGGAACGACCACAATTACCAGCCATTACCAAAAGGAGCAAGGATGCAATGGGTCACATGTCAGTTAAAAACAAAATTACTACCTTCCACTCAGGCACGCTTCCACCGACAGTCAAATAGCTGGCAGCTTAACAGCTTAACTACAACGGGCGTGCCAATAACACGCCACAGGCTAGCACACCACCGCCTAGCTACGTGTATGTTCGGTCCAACGGAGTTCTCACAAGTCCGATGTAAAACTGAACCTTCAATCTCCAAACTGCTGCCAGCAAATCTCTTCTTGGTTGACGCTCACGCCCCTAAATCCCCACCCGCCACTTCTCACGTGCTCTCCTGTGGGCCGATGTCCTCCAGTTCCGCAGTAACAGAGCAGACGCATACAGAAAGGAGATACTATTCCACAGTTGTCCGGGGTGTCTCCAGGTACAGCTTCGTTGGTCACAAGAGTTCAGTTCGAAGGGGGGTCTCATCATTGAAGACAATCAACTCCTGGTCCAAGACTCTTCTGGAGACGCCCTGAACAGCAGTGGGATACAGACTTGTCAGTCGCCCGCCTTACAGCCCGACATCCAGGAGTGAAGGTCAGGGGTGCAACTTTTTCGCATACCAGGACCTCTTTTTTAGTCAGCCACGGCGCTCTGATAGCACGGCGGTTCGTTGACGATATCATATGCCGTTTGGTTGCCCTTTATACCAAGCAAGCGCGGTCTTCCATGTCAGTATGAAGCCCGCCCGCACTCGGTGAGAGTTTGCACTGCATTTCTTCGTGTTTGCCAAACCCTGTCTTGTCCAGTAAGGTCGACGGATTTCTGCTGATATCGTTTGGAACATTACGGGCAGGACTCTACAAACAGCTCGGTATTTTGACGATCTAACTTGCCGATTGGACACAATTTGCACGAAATCCCTCAGGAGGACATTTGACAACTCTGTCGATCAATGCCAAGCCGAATAACTGCATCCATAAGGGCCAGAGGTGGATCAACATGTAACTGACTCGCTCAGTTTTTCAAGCTCTTTCTTTTGAATAAATCATCAAATATTTATGAAATGGTAATCATTTGTTAATATATACATGTGCATCACATGTACCGATTTCCGTCTCGTTCGGACATATACTTCGTGGTGCGTCACCTTTTCTTCTTTTGCTGTCATATCGTTTATTTGCGTTAATGAAATCGTTTCCTTACATGATCTATTATTCTGAGTACGGATTTCTTTTCAGGTTGTCTGAACACCACAGGTGTAGGAGTTACATTCTCTTGTGAGAAGGCCGGCCGGAGAGTCCGTGCGGTTCTAGGCACTACAGTCTGGAGCCGAGCGATCGCTACGGTCGCAGGTTCGAATCATGCCTCGGGCATGGATGTGTGTGATGTCCTTAGGTTAGTTAGGTTTAATTAGTTCTAAGTTCTAGGCGACTGATGACCTCAGAAGTTAAGTCGCATAGTGCTCAGAGCCATTCTTGTGAGAAATAGTAAGCGATTTACTAACATTTTAACGATGTTTGCTTGAAACTGAGTTCCGGTGTAGATGACAGCTATGAACATGAGACTTGGTAAAGCGTTGACATACGGTATATTCGGGAAGTTAGTGTCATGTGACCGGAGTAAGCTACGGTCGCAGGTTCGAATCCTGCCTCGGGCATGGATATGTGTGATGTCCTTAAGTTAGTTAGGTTTAATTAGTTCTAAGCTCTAGGCGACTGATGACCTCAGAAGTTAAGTCGCATAGTGCTCAGAGCCATTTGACCGGAGTATTAGTTTTTACGCTACTGGTGTCTGTTTCCGATTTACTTATTTACCATGAATTTTAATCGGTGGTTAAAATTATTAATGAAATTTGAAACGTCCCCTTTTGAACAATTTATACACAACTGTGCTGAAACTGACACACAATATTTTGTTAGCGCAACGCAATCTGACTTTCAAAATTCCCTACAAAAGAATGGCCCTGACAAACATTAAACTATACCTCTCACAAATCACTTACCTCACAAAAATCTTCGCTGCTCAAGCTACTGCAATACAGCGAGCGCCACTACTCCCAGCTAAATAAAAGATTCAAACTACTAAAGGCACTAACTACTGATAGGGATAGTTAGCAAATGAAAGATATTAATAGAGAACAAACAATGTATTTACCTTAATATCATCACAAGCCATAATATATATATCAGTTCATGACACATTACAAACCTCCGCCATCTCTCTCCCCACATCCACCACTGCTGGCGGCTCACCTCCAACTGCGCAACGCTACGCGCTGTTCACAGCCAGCTGCCTAACACTACAATGGCGAGTATTACAACAATGCAAAGCAGACACAGACTGCCCACAGCACAGCCAGTGATTGTCATACAGAGGTGGCGTTACCAATAAAAAACCTAAACAGCCTACTTACATAGAGAAAACATAAACAGCCTACTTACATAGCCCCCATGCTCCCCACAAAAATTTTTACAAATGGTGTTGGGCACTGGCCAATACAGATTTGACAAAAATTTTTCACAATTACAGTAACAAAGATATAAAATGCACACACTTATTAATATTATGTTGGTCAAAAGATCAAAATTTCTCACAGTCCATAAAGACAGTCCACATTGTTCATCACAGTAAAAATGCAGTGTTTTTCTCAAAGTCTAAGCAGTAAAAGAAAATGCACACAGAAGTAGTGGATTTCCATGCAGTCTTGAAGAAGTAGTGTTGTCCTTCCAACGGAAAGACAGTGCTGGCTCTTGACATGCTGACAGGTAATGGGCCACAATGGAGCAAACCCACAGCATAGTCAGTCGTAGTTTGGAAGAATATTGGTAGGTAGGTCATCACAGAGCAGACCCACTGTAGTCCTGGTAGAGATTGTGGTATTGGTGGGCCACCAGAGGTGCAGACCCACTGCAGTCCTTGTAGAAATGGCCAGCAGCCATCTGTTGCGATTGTGCAGGTGCACATTCACCATCGAAGAGTCTTGCGGAGAATATAGCAAGTCCATAAACCACCACTTGTGCACTCACAAAGTTTTTGAAATTGTCCTTAGAACCAGCAATGCTGTTATCCAGTCCCTTGCTGAGTTATTAACACGCGTGCAAACACTATCAGTCCCTACTTCTCACATATTGTCCACATACTGTGACCAACAGAAACGTGTGCAGTGAAATGTAACTTACAAGTTAATAATATCATGAACTGGTGACAATTACAATTTTATAACATAAGAATACAATAACAAAATACAAAATACATCATTAAAAACATAATAATACAGATAACATCTGTAGTACAGGCTTTACAAAAGAATCGAACTAACATATACATCAGTGGAATTATGACATGAGTACATACATAAAAGATCACAATAACTTTTGAAACATCAACTTCACACATGAGCATTAAACAGAATAAATAATGTGTAAGCATATTTATAAGGTAAATAACATATTATTAATGCCAATTGTATTTGAGGATAACAGTATTCCTCATCATAGTGAATGTAGCTTAATATTAAAAGAAGAAAAAATTCTATGAAACTACACAGAGACAGGAAGAAAACAAATACTCAAGAGTACACAAACACATAGTGGGATAACACCAATAGGAAAGGACAGGGTTCGTTTTCAGTGTAACATTTGGTACTGCAGTCCAACCCAAAACTTCATATATCTTTCCTCTTATTTCATCCTTTGTTTCCACCAAAAAATTCTATCTAAACATGCTATCTGTATTCATATGTTCACACATTTCTTACCTCAACATTTATTTCCAAGAAAATTCTATCTAAACCTGTTTTCTCAATGCATTTCTCCCAATTCATCGCAACTCATTCTCTTAGAGGCTACCCCCTCTTAAGCTAGCTTAAATCTACTGAGCTCAGATGCTAAACTAAGGGACGAGGCAATGCAGCATCACATAACAAATCAACACAAACAGCAATGCAAAAAAATGCAAATTGGCAAAGCTAGCAGCATAAATGAGCAAAAGTCAAATTCAATAACACTATGCCTGGCAAACAGCAGCAACTTATACTGAAACATGACATAGCGCAAGCAGAAAAAATATTACACTAAACAACAATGCAGATAAGGGAAATGTATATTCACATCTTAATGTCTATGTAATTAAAGTGGTGCACCACAAGAAGTTATTCTACCAAAAAGTTACCTATTACTTGAAAAGAAAATTATGAATGCAGTTACTAGTTCCTTCTTATTGTTCTCTCCATTCCAAGTGCTCCTTTTTTAAAGAATGTGGATCATAAAATAATTATTTAATAGATCTGTTGACAGAAAGTGTTCACATTAGCAAATGCATTTCATTTTATAAAAGCAATGCTGCAACACAGCTGGAAACCAGATATCAAATGAAATAAGCAACTATGAAAAGCAAAGCATAAAAATATCATTCAGTAGTCATGTGACATTTCATAAGTTAGTAGAAATTCTCTCAACTCTCATAGAAAGACGCTTGTCATAATCAGGTGTGCAGATGTACGAATATTTCCCATCAATTCATAAGCATTTCAGTAATTAGCACAAAGTGCGAGTAATCATATGTTTTCAAGTAACGAGGGTGTCGCATTAGCGATGAAAGGCACACCCTAATGGCTTGTTCTCCAGGTGTTTGACACGTCCCACGTCCCCTTTTTTTTTCTACCTGTGCCGCTGAAAAGGGCTCGCAATAATGGCTTTTTCTCCAGGCGTCTGACACAGCTGGGTGCCCGCGACGCATTACGTGCAGGTGGTCACTTAACTTTCGTACGGAAATATTTACGACAGGAGATTCTGCTACCGTTGCAGTCTCATTTAAAAATATTTCACAGGTCAAGAATTAGCGTTGCAAATCTGTAGAAACAAAATCCTATAAATATAAGTGTCCAAAAAAAAATATTCGTCAGCATTGTGATACAGTCACACATTTCATAACTCTTAAAGTACGTTTCTTGGTTTCCAACATCCTTTTCATAAATCAGAGTCCCTAAACACTACTCATTATTCCTTACCTCATTATACATATACATATTCGTCGACACTTCTTCAATATTTCATCGTGAGAAATACGTAGCATAATAAACATTCCTCAACAACATAATACACATCGTCGTCGTAATAATAACATCATAACACTTCAGTCAAATCTCAAAATCGTCGTAACTTCCTCCAATAATTTCTAAGCCTAAAATAATTCTCTGCTCATGTCAAAAGTGTCAGCTGCCTCAAACGTACTTTAAAAATCATGATCTCATACCAAATACATCATTCAAAGCTCTCATAGTATCACAATGATTCCGAAAAAATATGAACAGTTTACAAAGTACAGACAAAATACAGTTTCATAAGTGTGAAGTTATCCAACGGTGTAATTGCGTAAACATCTGTCACTGATGTAGTAAAAAACATGTTTATCTCTCAGTTAAACGATCAGATAGCTGTGTAATTTGTGTGTTAGAGAAATATGGTACCGATGTGTAAAGTTGTATAAGCAAATACCATATTAGCTAGGGCTCCTTGTGGTTGCCAAACACATGGTACACGAAGTAAGCGTGTACCCCCCTGAGGATTAATGTAATTATACCCTCAGGTGTTACAGATTACAGCAATGGAATGAAATATATCATGGAAAACTTTCTTTGTAATTCAAAAATCTTTAAAAATAAATGTTTTAAGTACAAAATTAATCACTGAAATGCGTGTCCTGTAGCGCTAAATGCGCGTCTTGCTGTAAGATAATTCTGTGGAACTGTCGTAGTTATCGTCCTCTGTAAGCAAAGTTCTGCTAAAGTCAATGTACTTACCTCATGATACACAAAAGTGAAATGCTTTGCGTATAGATATCTTAGTTATTACGCTTATTGCCGTGATGAGGAAAGTACTGTACAGTAACGTATTGTTATGCCACGAAAAAGGCTGTCTCATTGTTGCTATACCACAAAAGTTACTACTAAAACATGTTTTTCTTCCTAGAAGAATTCAGAAAACTGTGCAGATATAAAACAGATACACTGCAAAAGCAACATTGTAAATTGTCACTCATTAGTAGCGTCGTGATAAAATCGTGTAGCTGTCACATAAACTAACTATTGTCTCATCTGGTATCTCACAGAAAGTACTTTAAATCCGGAATGTATTTTCAAGTAAACCAAAATGTTGCATTAAAATCTCATTAGCAGTACTGGTAAATGTTCTAAGTATGTGAGCCTTATAGTCGTTACGTAATCGTGCAACAAACAAGCAAGAATGCACACACACAATAACACTGTGTCGTCTGTCCACAATAACAATGCATTCGTAATTTCTGTTTAAATAATTTCTCTTGGTTCTTGGCTGGATATTTAACTTCAAACATTGTTGCATGGTAACAGTTTCTAAAGCATACTAGTAACGTGAAGTGAAACGTTTTATGGCAAAGACAAAGTTAAAAAGCAGATTATCTTTCAATAAACGGTTTTACATGTGAAATATGGTGTAAACCTTTACTCTTCCTAGTACGCAGAATTTCAACTTGAATGCAATTATCATGCGGTATTCGTCCGTAAAGAATACTGGAATCTTGCTCAAGGTTAGCGTCAATGTTATTTTTCTCTGAGCCAGCCGGCGCACGCGGCTGCCTGCGGTGTGAGTCATTGTCTGTTTCTTTGTTGGCGCGCGTCGTTATTGGGATTAGGAGACCTAACTTCTACAAATTCGCCTTGCCGAGAGGGCCCTGCCCTGTTTAAATCCCGCCAGTTCTGATGGAATTCAGGTCTGTCGTTTTGTCGGTAGTTTCTGTAGAGTCTTTCTTGTCGGTTAAGTGGTGGAGAATTTCTCCCTGAATCGTAACTGCGCGCTGAACTGTTGCGTCTGAAGTTATTCTGCCTCCCTTGATAATAATTGTTTGGTTCCCATATTGTCTGTTTCTCTGATTGTCTCTGTGATAGTCATTACTACGGAAATGCGATCTTTCTCTGTAACTATTATTACTCTGCCAACGGTTGTCGTACGGGTGGTGTCTGTTTTGGTCACGATTTGTGTTGTGAGAATAGCCTTGTCGTGTCAAGTTATTACTTCTTTCATCGCGGAATTGCGACGGATGTGACCTGTAATTGTTGTGTTCCTGGTTTCGCGTTCCGCGATTGTCAGTGTCAATTTCTAATTCTTGTAACAGTCCCTGAAATGCTTCAATGTCGTCTTTGCAACGTCCTGCCAAAATAATATGTCGTAAATGTTCAGGCAGTTTGATTAAGCAAATGCGGATGAGTTCTGAGGGGCTGTATGGGTTTGAAAGATACTGATTCTTATGCAACATGTCTTCAAAATATTTCATAAGACTGGAAAATTCAGATTGTTCGAAACGTTTCATCATTATGATGCTATGTTTTACACGGTCTTGTGTGGCTTGAGACCAATATGCTGAGAGGAAGGCATGGTAAAACTCTCCTTCACTGTGGCAATCGTGAATGACCGATCGCATTCTTACAGCTGGTTCATTCTCTAAGTAGCCACACATAAATTCTAATCTGTGTTCCAACGACCAGTTGGGAGGAAAACAATGAGAGAATTGATGGAGCCATGCTTGTGGATGAATGTCGTTGCCAGAATTCTTAAATGTTTTGAATTTACGTGTAGTAATGAACAGCTTATAGTCAAAATCATCATGTCGGCGAGTAGCATATCGGTCATTGTTACGTCGTGTCGGCGGTTCCATATCGAAATTCGGTGCACATTGCCAGTTTCTTTCATAACTTACGAAATGCCCTGTGTTATTATTTTGCGTCTTTTCCGTATTTCTAAGTCCCTCTTCCCGTGTTGGAGCGCGAGTGTCCTCTGAAATACGTAATTCTTGTATTACCTGTGTCAGCTGATCTTGTACTTCCCGGATTTCTCTTTGGTGTTGTGTATTAATTTGATTCTGATTTTGTTTGAATTTTCTTATTTGTTCATACTCTTCTGTGTCAGTGAAGGCTACGGGTCTTGTGTCATTCAGATCATCATCTACCTTTGTAGATAAGTTAGTGACCTGATCCGAAAGTTCGGCTACTTTCTCCGATAGTGTACTTATTTCTTCAGTGTGTTTTTCTGAACCAAGTTTCAGAGTATCTACTGTGTCCTTAAAGTTTTCCTGAGTTTTTGCAAGTTGCGTAACCGAATCGGTAGATGCAACTGAGTCAAATTTAGCTTGCAAGGTCTCATGATTTTCATGAACAATAATTTGCAGTTCTTTTATGGCTGCTTCGTGATTCTGTAATGCATTTTCATGCCGCGAAAAAATAGGTTGAAAATGCTCACAAATTTGTGTTTTTACGTCATTACAGACTTTTTGACATTTCGATTCAATGTTATGTAACTCAGTAGTTAAATCTTCACGTGTTTGTTCAAGTGTTTGTTCCAATGAGTCTAACTTTTTAAGATTTTGTTCCACTGTGTCTAACTTTTTGAGATTTTGTTCCACTGTGTCTAACTGTTGCTGTGTTTGTCTCTGATTTTGTTCCATTTGTTGCATTAATTGCAATAATAATGTATTAGTGTCTGGAATCTGTTTCTCTACGCTTTTCGGCAGTGCATTTGCACCGACAACATTCACATTTTGACAAGCAGAAAATGTGTCTTGACTTATTTGAGAAAACGGTGATGACCCAAAACCTGAATCTACAGTATTTGCGAAATTGTGTCCTGTCATTTCGGATTCCTGAGGCGAGCTGTTGCCGACCGATCGATCGATAATGCGTTCCTCTTCACTAATTGTTTCACTGTCCACGCCATTGTTTGCCGCCCGCTCCATTTCCCTATGAACAGTTACCAAATTACTACTTTGAACATCAGTTAATTCATTACTCGGTGGCGCTAACACACTGCTTTCATTTTCACTGTCATTTCTCAGTTTACTTTGGAGCCTAGTATTACGTTTTTCACACGCCATTATTGTCACAGTATTTCACACGACAACACAGAAAAACACAATTTGAAGACCAAAAATAAGAGAACACATTAACATAGCACTGAAAATAATATCTAGTTAATTGCAAGCGCAGCTGCGAAATACTTGGTGCAAATCTACATGCATGCCACAACTGTTTTACTGTACAACAATGAAAAACTACAACTACAAAGGAAATTCTCTCTATGATTACGTGCTACCAATAAACAAAATCTACACTAATTACACAAACTACAACAAAAATCAGAAGATTCCAGTGAGGTATCCTAGGCTAAGGGTCGACATATGAAACGTCCTCCTTTGAACAATTCTTACACAACTGTGCTGAAACTGACACACAATATTTTGTTAGCGCAACGCAATCTGACTTTCAAAATTCCCTACAAAAGAATGGCCCTGACAAACATTAAACTATACCTCTCACAAATCACTTACCTCACAAAAATCTTCGCTGCTCAAGCTACTGCAATACAGCGAGCGCCACTACTCCCAGCTAAATAAAAGATTCAAACTACTAAAGGCACTAACTACTGTTAGGGATAGTTAGCAAATGAAAGATATTAATAGAGAACAAACAATGTATTTACCTTAATATCATCACAAGCCATAATATATATATCAGTTCATGACACATTACAAACCTCCGCCATCTCTCTCCCCACATCCACCACTGCTGGCGGCTCACCTCCAACTGCGCAACGCTACGCGCTGTTCACAGCCAGCTGCCTAACACTACAATGGCGAGTATTACAACAATGCAAAGCAGACACAGACTGCCCACAGCACAGCCAGTGATTGTCATACAGAGGTGGCGTTACCAATAAAAAACCTAAACAGCCTACTTACATAGAGAAAACATAAACAGCCTACTTACAAATTGTTTGTCAGTTTGAATTATAAAACTATACCAAGTTCGTGGTCCTTCAGACAGAAAACACCGGATGTAAGGATTTTTGAAAGATCTTATAGCAGTCACAAACGAAAAATATGGTCATAAAAATTGCTACAAGTACTGTTTTATGTATAGGAAAATACAGTTTGCACTTGGAAGAAAGCAAATTATATTATTTTGAGGAATAATTCATGGAGTCGTTACAGGAGAGTATTCAATGTTTCATGATGCGAGTGCGAGACCATTAGGCGGTCTGTGCGAATAGCTAAAATCAACAAGTGTGTTTTGTGAGGTCCGCTCCCATTGTACACAGTACTGCGGACTCCTTGAGGTTTTATGGCTTGCCGAGGCGGAGAGAACATTGTAGCAGGCCTGCAGATAAATAGACAATGGTCGTAACAGTTCTACATTATTCCATCCAATTTGGAAAATTATACGAGTACGCCCTCGTCTCTGGTTACTCAGAACTGTGGCTATGTTCTGTGCCGCGCACTTCCTCTTTACATACGAAAATCTGGTCCTCTAGATTCCTATTGGCTGAAACAGGATCAGTAACACACTCAATTGTTTTCATACTTCACATTCTACATACTGAGGCCATGGTAAACAACATGCACCACATGCCTGTATCAGTCAATCAGGAAAACTTGAAAAATTGTCATAAAATCACGCCCTGCGCTAAACTAAACTAAGAATCGCGTAGTCCCCAGCGCTAAAATCAAAACCCAGGCAATTCTTGACTTGCAGAACTCATTTACGTAGATTTTCACGTGCTCCACCATGCTGCCTTATCTGACAAGTGGGGAAAACTATCTACAAATGAAAGGATTTGGTGTTGACATCGGTATGGCTGGATTCTCAGACATATTGACCAGGAAAAGCTAAACGACTCAATGAATACTTAACGTTTTCCTGCCCAATATTCTTCCTCATCATACATCAGTAAATACTCGTATTACTTTATATTAAACTTTAATATCTCGACTCACAGTTAACTGTCGTCCAGAGAGATCATAAGTAGTACAGTGGACCCACTTCACGTTCTCTCCGACACTATAGACCTACTTCCCGGATCGCAGTCGATTTTCATCTATCCTGAAACTACGCGAATCTTTTATTAGTACCAAATATGTTCACTGTAATACCAGATCTCCAGCCTGGAAAGATATCTTTGGTGGATTTTCTGCTATCATGTGCGCTATATCTCGGCCGCCCTTACTCTGCTCAATTAACGAAGTCAGGACCAAAGACCCGTCTCGCACCCATGTGGTGTCTCAGTATATTGGTGCTATGAGTCAGTTTGGCATAACACAAAGGGAGGAAAACGCAAACATTCGACAATAGTGCGAACAATTCATCATTGTCGGCGCTTTAATGCCAATTTTTACATCTGCGTTATTATCAACTTCAGTTCTGGAAAATAAATTGCATTTGCTGGCTATTACTCTGGCGGTCGTCATCCCACCGCACTACATTATCACCTAGTGCCACTTTACTAAAGAATGCGCTACACGTTATCCATGTCTAGTACTAAACTACATGCGCCGAGTTTCTATTAATTATACTTCCAGAGTCCGTGTTACACGTAATATTTATTTCTTAACGTTTCATTAAATCTATTTTCTAAACCCACGCTTTCACTAGTTACGCTTTACAAAATTCCTATGATAGCTCTGACGAACACCTGAGCCTTCTTGGTATTCGTAGTTTCCACGTCTAAGCCGCGTGAACTCCTGGAAACTGGCTGGCGTATTGTCGTTCTCGGTGGCATACACAACAAAAATAAATCGTCTGACTTGGTGCATGGAGGTGTACGCCCTCGTAAATTACATTTTGTGCATTTACCGGAGCCCTGAAGCCTTTACGAAGTGCAACTATAGCATCTGACCAAGACATTGTGAAAAACAGAACGGCAGGAATATCAAAGTACAGGGACGCATGGATAAAAGGTTAAAAACAATCCCACGAGTTGAAATACAAAATCAGAACGGCTACTTACATATGTTGCTGTTATAGTTGAATCACCATTAAAATCTCCATCAGCTTTTATCATGAGAATGAAGTGTACGTTGCCGTTTCCAAGATATCCCTCTTCTGACACAGCAATGTAGCGGACTTCTGGGGCCGTGCGGCTTGCTGAGGGAGAGAGATGTATCCTAGAACTGCTTTCTGTAGGTCGGTTGTAACAGCAAAGAGCTTGCACTAGAAGGGATGTGTTTCGTAGCAGCCAAGATGAGCAAGCGCTTGTAGCTCTCAAACTACGCACCTTAGAGCCCATATTTAATGGAACTTTATGGTCTCGTATACGTCCATACCACTATCTCAAAATATGGAATGCCTTTCTTCAACACCCGATGTATAACACTTGGCATCCAGATTCGGAGAGTTAGCCGGCAGTAAAGCTACGCCTAATCCACGTCACTTGATTTTGTAATCAGGGCAAAGCTACCAGTTTGTGGGCTTAAAATATATTCGGTTAGACAGTGAAGTGCAGAAAAAATATAAAACATTTTCAATGTGATAGGGACTGCCTTTGAAAGAATGGCACTGTGCAGAAGACATTAAGTAACAACTGTGTGAACTGTGCTGCTATATTTAAACTACCGCGAGTGTGATGCCCTCCGATTTTTCTACACTAGGATCAAGTAAGGACTTTAAATAATTTTGGTTGACGTATTTAAGAGCGACACTAGAACATTTTCGTACCAATTCCTTTTTGTGGTATAAAAACTTTGTTGCAACATTATTGTGATTGACATGCTCATGAGTGGCACCCACAACATTTTCGTATGCATTCTGATCCGTGCTATCAAGACCACGTTGAGGAAATAAAGTATTTCAAAATTACGGTCCGTAGTATTTTATGGAGAACAAACACTTTTAGAATTTCTACGGATTTTCATTCTTCAGCCGATGGGATGTTACGATTTTGACAGTTCTCTTTTCGGCTATTTCGAGTAAGAAATGGTGTTTCAGTACAAGGATACATTGTTTATTGGTCATGAAGAATGTTTCCAGTTACAACCCTACATCATTGTGCGCAAAATAAAATTTAGTACTTGCGTGGATGATCTAGCTACCAACAGTGCTTTGTCGTTTCTTCTTACGACTTTGTCGTAAGTTATGCAGAATTCGTTGGACGCTTATGGGTAGCAAAGAATTAACTGAAAAAAGGTAATGTTATATCATATTTAGCAATAAAGTTAATCAAAAATATTTAACTGCATCACGGAAAATTTTCTTTTTTCCCGATTCATTTTGCGAGTTCCTTGTCGCTTCCTCCCATACGGCATGTTCAGAAACAGTCTGGAAAGCTTGTAAGGGTGTTCAGGGGAGGTTGCGCTAAGAAATACAAAGAAAATTTGATACGCTGCGCAGTTTCCGAGTTACTTAGCACTGGAGCTCTTGAATGAGGTCATCGAGCGCAGAGTTTCAAGCACAACCTGCCAAAGACGGCGTCGCCAATCGTGTTTTTCTTTTGGGTTCCTCAAATCGAACAAACGTAACTTCTGTTCAACTATGTAAAACCTATGACCTCCGAAGAAGGCACATTTTAACTGGTAATGAGCCTTTGAACAAGTGATAATTCACGGACCCACAGATCTGCAGTATTACTTGGCTTTAGTTTGTACAAGTGCTTGAATTTGGCGCGCAACTACCTGATTCTCTAATTGCAAAGCCAAATATCAAAGAAGCGACACAACGTATATATTTTTTTAACAGTTGTTTCTCAGCACAGCCTCCTCTGCAACACCTTTACAAGCTTTTCAGACACGTTTGTACATGTCATATTTAATGAATTTTTCTTGTTGTTCGCTTCCATTTTTACTACGAGATTACATTTGTTGATGACGCTTTAAACCTAGTTCACTACTCACTTTTCTTGGTCTCTTTTATGTCTAGCTGTCTGATATCGCACGATCTTTAGCCGATAGTCTGATTAGAGTCCTAATCCCAGAGAAGTATCTCTTCTCCCCTACGATGCAATTTTCCACCTTTTTGGAT
Organism: Schistocerca americana; assembly: GCF_021461395.2. Taxonomy (NCBI): domain Eukaryota; kingdom Metazoa; phylum Arthropoda; class Insecta; order Orthoptera; family Acrididae; genus Schistocerca; species Schistocerca americana. Next base: position 233,133,809 of record NC_060123.1, read on the forward strand.
CCTTGACTGTTGGAGGTAGAACAGACCCTTCAGTACAAAGAAAGAACATGTACTTTTGCGTGCTGTCCACAAGTATGAGTGATTCTCTGTGATTCCTTTACATTCCTCATTCAATAATTTGTAGGTACCACCTAAATACGTCTAAAGTAGTGGTCTGGAAGTAAATTTGAATGAGATGCTGATGCTCTTGTAAAATTTTAACAAGGTCAAGAGGAAAAAGAAAATATCAGATGCAGGAACATATTTGTTTTTAAAAATGGCTTAAGCTTATTCACAGAAACTTATAGCTTCACGTATATTTTTAATTTTTAATTTTCTATTAAGAATAATATAACATCCGCAGGTTTAGAAATTAATCAGAGAAATTATCTTTCGCCCTTGACATAATTTTTATAGTGGAATTTTTGTGAGCAACAACTTACCGCCAGCAGTGTCTTCAGAGTAGGCATTCACTAACATTTAAGGACATTTAATTTTAAAATAATAACTTTTTGAGAAAAATACTTTACATAATTAGCAGGAAAATGGGGTAAATTGGCCACGTTGTGAGAAGTGACCATTGAATAGATTCTGCTCTGATCATAACTGTTGCCTTCAGAGAAATGGCAGAGCTACATTAACCTATTGTGAACTCCAGTTTGTGCCACATAGTTTTCACTTTCATATTTGATAATTTATAAGCTGCGACCATTTTGCTTAAAAAACTGACGCGAGCAACGGCAGATTGGTGTACCGAACAGCGTGGACTTCCTATTTTTGTTACTGTTCTTTCACTTTAAAAAGTAATAAATAATTCGTTACCACCGTATAAAAACAATTTAAGCCGACAGTGTAATCTACATGCGAAAGTTATGAGCGTTAGTAAGTATTCTTGGCGACTAGCCCATCGTAGTCTAAGTGGGCGTATATTGGCAAAACAGTTTTTGAACAGTGCTTTGAGAAAACTATGACGGCATTTGAACATAAAAACATAACATTTAACTACGCTCTCATACCTTCCTGCTTGATGTCGGATCTTTCCGTTATTATCGGTGACACAGATTACCTCTCGTGACAGCTGATGCGGCTTGTTCAGTTGGGTTGCAGACCTGTTACAAGTTGATCGAAGAGATTCCATTCCCAATGAAGGCTGATAATAAGGTGAAAACATTGAGAGTGAAGCCGACTGATAGTCATTAGGTTCCCCACTAGATACAGTGGCTGTATTCACATGCGACGTTATAATAGAAATCTTGGAAATACACTCTGGTATAAACTAGCCTGCAACTATTCTCACTGAAGGGGCACAGACTGTTGTATGATTCCGACCATTGTGATGAATCACACTGCTGAGTCACACCGAGGCGTCGACTGGAAAAGATTATGGTGTCTTGTAGGTACTGCACAAGTTGCTAAAATCTAGAGTGTTTATACCCTACAATGTCAACTAATTATTGTGCAGTTGTGATTCTTGAGTTTCTCCCGGCGTATTTGATAGTCAAAATATCCACGGGTGTGCTGCCGGTCTATAGTGTCCAACGGGCACAATATTTCGGCGATCATACATGTCGCCATCATCAGGTGAACTGACGGACTGAGCTCCTGTGAACGCGCCGGCACGGAGATCCGTACGCTATGGCTGCTCAGAGGGAACTGGGTTCGGTCGCGGCGGCGGCCGATTTAAATAACCTCCGCCCGCGGCGCGCTCCCTCCGCCGTCCGCGCCCCGCGCCACGGTCGCGCGGTGGAACAGATTCCGACGGCGTCTGAGATGACGTCGGAGTGATGGCTCTGTCCGCCGTGGTCGTCACAACTATACGTTTGCTCGATTTACTCTTGATTAACCCGATCGCTGGTTCCCAAGCCTTGCTAAGATTATAGCCACAGTCACGGTTTATGAGGTCGTCATTGGTGCGAATTTCGATGGCCTCTCTAACAACGCTGTCCCAGTATCTCGACGTCTGTACCAGAATCCTCGTGCGGTCATATTCCATGGCGTGATTTTCCGACAAACAATGTTCAGCGACCGCCGACTTGCTCGGATACATCAGGCGAGTGTGCCTCTGGTGTTCACGGCATCGATCCTCGACGGTACGCATCGTCTGACCAATATACGACTTGCCACATTGACACGGAATCTGGTACACGCCGGCCTTCCTCAAACCGAGGTCATCTTTGGCGCTCCCCACCAGTGCACGAGTTTTATTTGGAGGACAAAACACAGTTCCGACCCGGTGTTTCTTCAGAATGCGAGCGATTTTCCCCGAGAGTGCGCCTGTGTATGGAATAAATGCAGTGCCTACCTCCTCCCTCGTGACTTCATCCATCTCAAGAGGTTGTGCTGCAGTGGTTGGGCGGAGAGCACGTTGAATCTGCCACTCTGAGTACCCATTTTTTCGAAATACAGTTCTCAGATGTTCCAATTCCTGGGGTAGACTCTCTGCGTCAGAGATAGTGCGCGCCCTATGTACTAGAGTTTTAAGTACCCCATTCCTCTGTGAAGGGTGGTGGCAGCTGTCTGCGTGCAAATACAGAGCAGTGTGCGTAGTCTTCCGATACACCCCATGACCTAGGGTGCCGTCAGCCCTTCTCTTGACCAAGACGTCAAGGAAAGGTAATTTACCCTCCGTTTCAGTCTCCATAGTGAATTTGATGTTGGGGTGTATGGAGTTTAGATGTGCAAGGAAGTCAAGGAGTTTATCCATACCATGTGGCCAGATGACGAACGTGTCGTCCACGTAACGGAAAAAGCAAGTAGGTTTCCATACGGATGACGACAGGGCTTCCTCCTCGAAGTTCTCCATGTACAAATTCGCTACCACCGGTGAGAGTGGGCTACCCATGGCGACTCCCTCCGTTTGTTCGTAGTATTCTCCATTAAAAAGAAAATACGTGGAAGTCAAGACATGCCTAAAAAGTTCAGTGGTCTTCTCGTCAAACTTCTGACTAATCAATTCTAGTGACTCTCGCGACCGAACCCAGTTCCCTCTGAGCAGCCATAGCGTACGGATCTCCGTGCCGGCGCGTTCACAGGAGCTCAGTCCGTCAGTTCACCTGATGATGGCGACATGTATGATCGCCGAAATATTGTGCCCGTTGGACACTATAGACCGGCAGCACACCCGTGGATATTTTGACAATTATTGTGCAGGTTACCTATCCAGTGCGTGGGGTATTTCGAAGTTTTATTGGCAATTCAAGTATTTTTCCCACTTATACTTTCATCTGTAGTATTCTGGCAACGACTGTTGTGGCCTATGTTGCCCAGCAGAATCATCACCTCAGAAAAAGCTGTTTCTTCTCGTAAGATACGCTAACCAATTAATCCCAACGCACCACATTTGAAAGGCGAGTGAGGAGTTTACGAGACGACACAAGTTCTAACTGTGGTACGCAACCAGAGCATCGGGCCTCTTACAGATGATCTCCGTGGCTTTGGTATCCGGCTAAGGTCCGTTACACACTTAAACGTGTGGCCCTTACTCCGAGCACGGCTGTCGAACCCATGTCGAATGTTTTCATAGTCGGGATGGTGCACTTGGTTCTGTGCAGTCGACGGAAAATTTCTAGTTTGTGTGATGAAGGGCAGTTAGCTCTAATTGTAGAAAAATGTAAGTTAATGCGGATGAGTAGGGAAAACAAACCAGTAATGTTCTGGTACGGCATTTGTAGTATCCTGCTTGACACAGTCACATCGTTTAAGTACCTGGGCGTGGTGGTACAAAGCGACATGAAATGGAACGAGCATGTTAGGATTGTGGTAGAGAAGTCCAATGATCGACTTCGGTTTATTAGGAAAATTCTAGGGAAATGTGGTTGATCTGTAAAGGAAACCTCATAGAGGACGCTAGTGCGAACTATTCTTGAGTATTGCTCGAGTGTTTGGGTTCCGAACCGGATAGGATTAAAGGAAAAAAATCGAGGCAGTTCAGAGGAACTGCTGCATTTGTTAGTGGTTGGTTCGAACAACTCGCAGATGTATTGGGACATGCTTCGGGAATTCAAATGTGAATCACTGGAGGGAAGTTGACATTCTTTTCTAGGAAAATATTGAGTTGTTGTTGTTGTGGTCTTCAGTCCTCAGACTGGTTTGGTGCAGCTCTCCATGCTACTCTATCCTGTGCAAGCTTCTTCATCTCCCAGTACCTACTGCAACCTACATCCTTCAGAATCTGCTTAGTGTATTCATCTCTTGGTCTCCCTCTACGATTTTTACCCTCCACGTTGCCCTCCAATGCTAAATTTGTGATCCCTTCATGCCTCAAAACATGTCCTACCAACCGATCCCTTCTTCAAGTCAAGTTGTGCCACAAACTTCTCTTCTCGCTAATCCTATTCAATACCTCCTCATTAGTTACGTGATCTACCCACCTTATCTTCAGCATTCTTCTGTAGCTCCGCATTTCGAAAGCTTCTATTCTCTTCTTGTCCAAACTGGTTGTCGTCCATGTTTCACTTCCATACATGGCTACACTCCATACAAATACTTTCAGAAACGACTTCCTGACACTTAAATCTATACTCGATGTTAACAAATTTCTCTTCTTCAGAAACGATTTCCTTGCCATTGACAGTCTACATTTTATATCCTCTCTACTTCGACCATCATCAGTTATTTTACTCCCTAAATAGCAAAACTCCTTTACTACTTTAAGTGTCTCATTTCCTAATCTAATCCCCTCAGCATCACCCGATTTAATTTGACTACATTCCATTATCCTCGTTTTGCTTTTGTTGATGTTCATCTTACATCCTCCTTTCAAGACACTGTCCATTCCGTTCAACTGCTCTTCCAAGTCCTTTGCTGTCTCTGACAGAATTACAATGTCATCGGTGAACCTCAAAGTTTTTACTTCTTCTCCATGAATTTTAATACCTACTCCGAATTTTTCTTTTGTTTCCTTTACTGCTTGCTCAATATACAGATTGAATAACATCGGGGAGAGGCTACAACCCCGTCTCACTCCTTTCCCAACCACTGCTTCCCTTTCATGCCCCTCGACTCTTATAACTGCTATCTGGTTTCTGTACAAATTGTAAATAGCCTTTCGCTCCCTGTATTTTACCCCTGCCACCTTCAGAATTTGAAAGAGAGTATTCCAGTCAAAAGCTTTCTCTAAGTCTACAAATGCTAGAAACGTAGGTTTGCCTTTTCTTAATCTTTCTTCTAAGATAAGTCGTAAGGTTAGTACTGCCTCACGTGTTCCAACATTTCTACGGAATCCAAACTGATCTTCCCCGAGGTCCGCTTCTACCAGTTTTTCCATTCGTCTGTAAAGAATTTACGTTAGTATTTTGCAGCTGTGACTTATTAAACTGATAGTTCGGTAATTTTCACATCTGTCAACACCTGCTTTCTTGGGGATTGGAATTATTATATTCTTCTTGAAGTCTGTGGGTATTTCGCCTGTCTCATACATCTTGCTCACCAGATGGTAGAGTTTTGTCATGACTGGCTCTCCCAAGGCCATCAGTAGTTCTAATGGAATGTTGTCTACTCCCGGGGCCTTGTTTCGACTCAGGTCTTTCAGTGCTCTGTCAAACTCTTCACGCAGTATCTTATCTCCCACTTCATCTTCATCTACATCCTCTTCCATTTCCATAATATTGTCCTCAAGTACATCGCCCTTATATAAACCCTCTATATACTCATTACACCTTACTGCCTTCCCTTCTTTGCTTAGAACTGGGTTGCCATCTGAGCTCTTGATATTCATACAAGTGGTGGTTCTCTTCTCTCCAAAGGTCTCTTTAATTTTCCTGTAGGCAGTATCTATCTTACCCTTAGTGAGACAAGCCTCTACAGCCTTACATTTGTCCTCTAGCCATCCCTGCTTAGCCATTTTGCACTTCCTGTCGATCTCATTTTTGAGACGTTTGTATTCCTTTTTGCCTGCTTCATTTACTGCATTTTTATATTTTCTCCTTTCATCAATTAAATTCAATATTTCTTCTGTTACCCAAGGATTTCTATTAGCCCTCGTCTTTTTACCTACTTGATTGTCTGCTGCCTTCACTACTTCATCCCTCAGAGCTACCCATTCTTCTTCTACTGTATGTCTTTCCCCCATTCCTGTCAATTGTTCCCTTATGCTCTCCCTTAAACTCTGTACAACCTCTGGTTCTTTCAGTTTATCCAGGTCCCATCTCCTTAAATTCCCGCCTTTTTGCAGTTTCTTCAGTTTCAATCTCCAGTTCATAACCAATAGATTGTGGTCAGAATCCACATCTGCCCCTGGAAATGTCTTACAATTTAAAACCTGGTTCCTAAATCTCTGTCTTACCATAATGTAATCTATCTGATACCTTTTGGTATCTCCAGGATTCTTCCAGGTATACAACCTTCTTTCATGATTCTTGAACCAAGTGTTAGCTGTGATTAAGTCATGCTCTGTGCAAAATTCTACAAGGCGTCTTCCTCTTTCATTTCTTCCCCCCAATCCATATTCACCTACTATGTTTCCTTCTCTCCCTTTTCCTACTGACGAATTCCAGTCACCCATGATTATTAAATTTTCGTCTCCCTTCACTACCTGAATAATTTCTTTTATCTCGTCATACATTTCATCAATTTCTTCACCATCTGCAGAGCTAGTTGGCATATAAACTTGTACTACTGTAGTAGGCATGGGCTTTGTGTCTATCTTGGCCACAATAATGCGTTCACTATGCTGTTTGTAGTAGCTAACCCGCACTCCTATTTTTTTATTCATTATTAAACCTACTCCTGCATTACCCCTATTTGATTTTGTATTTATAACCCTGTAATCACCTGACCAAAAGTCTTGTTCCTCGTGCCACCGAACTTCACTAATTCCCACTAATCTAACTTTAACCTATCCATTTCCCTTTTTAAATTTTCTAACCTACCTGCCCGATTAAGGGATCTGACATTCCACGCTCCGATCCGTAGAATGCCAGTTTTCTTTCTCCTGATAACGACGTCCTCTTGAGTAGTCCCCGCCCGGAGATCCGAATGGGGGACTATTTTACCTCCGGAATATTTTACCCAACAGGACGTCATCATCATTTAATCATACAGTAAAGCTGCATGTCCCCGGGAGAAATTACGGCTGTAGTTTCCCCTTGCTTTCAGCCGTTCGCAGTACCAGCACAGCAAGGCCGTTTTGGTTAATGTTACAAGGCCAGATCAGTCAATCATTCAGACTGTTGCCCCTGCAACTACTGAAAAGGCTGCTGCCCCTCTTCAGGAACCACATGTTTGTCTGGCCTCTCAACAGATACCCCTCCGTTGTGGTTGCACCTACGGTACGGCCATCTCTATCGCTGAGGCACGCAAGACTCCCCACCAACGGCAATGTCCATGGTTCTTGGGGGGGAAAATATTGAGGAACAGTCAAAAAAATTTTTCTGCGTTTGAGGCCGCATTGTCTTATGTAAAATATCTACGTTTCGGCGAGTATTGCAAGGAGCATTCCTCAGGGTGTATTGCTAACTGCTGAATGTGCACTAGTTCGGATACTTCTGTACTATGGAGGAGTGCTGTCATTGGATGTGAGGGTGAAGAGGAAGCGTATTAAGAGTTCATTATAGTGGTCATTGCATTGCGTGTTGTCATTGGCGGAAATGGGCGTTTTCCATTGCAGTTTCCTTTACTGCTTGCCATTGGTGGAAATCGGCGAAAAGGAGACTGATCGACGGCTACAGCGTAGCGTCGTTTACTAACTGCCTAGTATCGACTAGGCCACGTCTTCACTCTGTGTACCCTCCACCGCTGTGGCCTACCGTGCACCTGCTGCTCTGCGAGAGCTGTCCTTACGCCAAACTGTCGCAGCTGGTAGCCGAGACGATGGAAGTCGGCACCCGTCTTCTCTATTCATATTGTCGGGTCACTTGGCTATTTCTATAGCCTCTCTAATCTTCTTCCTCAAACTAAACGATTGTTTCTCCAATACGCGGGCCTCTCGAAATTCGATCTCCATCCTGCACTGTTCCGATGTTCTGCCACCGCTGATATGTTGTATTGTTTGAGGCGGATATGTCCCTTGTGTTCAGTTAACATTGTGCGTATTGGACGCCCAGTCTCATCTACGTACACCAGTCCACATTCGCAACCGATTTCATAAACTCCGGCGGCATGAAACTTGTCAATTGTATCTTTAGCCGAGCGCAGAATGTCTTTTATTTTGTTATTGCTACGAAAAATCGGCTTAATGCCTGCCGATGGAGAATTTTGCCCAGACGTTCAGTAACCCCTTGTACATATGATAGTACGACGGTGTTCTGTGCTTCGTTATGCATTTCCCCGTCGCTCTCCAACGGCGCCATGGTTTAGTGTATCATCTTCATGTCGTAGCCATTAGCTCCAAAAATGGACCTCAGGTTCTGCAGTTCAGCTTGCAGGTTGTGTTCATCACTAATTTTGTAGGCTCTCTTAGTTAAAGTTTGCAGGGGCGAATTCTTTTGCGTAGGATGGTCGTGGGAGAATGCATGCAGGTACCTGTCCGTGTTGGTGGGCATCCTATGAACTCTGTGTCCAAGCTTCCTCTCTGGCTTACGGTAAACTTCCACCTTGAGAAAAGGCAACACTCAGTTCTTTTCTATCTCCCTAGTAAAGTGAATTTTACTATGCTGCAGGTGGAGATGTTCGTGAAAGTTCTGAAGCTCTTCTTCTCCGTGTGGCCAGATAACAAAGGTGTCATCAACATATCGTAGCCATCATTCTGGGCGTAATGGTGCGGACTGGAGTGTTGTTTCTTCGATAGCTTGCATAAAAATGTCTGCTGCTGCCGGCGAAAGAGGGGAATCCATAGCTACACCGTCCATCTGCTCATAAAAATCCCCTTTACACCTGAAATAGGTGGTCGCCAAACACTGCCTCACTAGCTCGCAGATATCAGGTGCCATGCGTTCCTCTAAGATGATTCGTGGTGTCCAGTCACGGGTACATTCGTGAACAAACACTTCACGTCAAAACTGACCATTAGATCCGTATCCGATACACGCTTTTCTTTCAAAAGTGCTATAAAATAAGTGGCGTCCTTGACGTCTGAATCTGTATGGCTCACTAAACATCTATGCTTCGGAGCCAATTGTTTCGCTAGTTTGTATGTCGGTGAGTTAATACTAATCACTATCGGCCGTGACATTGGCCGCGGTAGCCTACGTTTACAATATTGAGGAAATTTAGAGAACCGGCATCTGAAGCTGAATGGAGGATGATTCTACTGCCTCCAACATATACTGCGGGTAAAGACCGCGAAGATAAGATACAAGACATTAGGGCTGATACAGAGGCATATAGACAGCCGCCTTTCCCTTTCTCTATTGGAGAGTCTAATGGCTAGTAGTGGTAACCTCCGCCAAGCGCCATGAGATGAATTGTGGAGCGTCTGTGTAGATGTAGATGTAAGTGTGGCTTTCTGTGATCTGTGCTCTGGCACCTCGTGCGAGTATAGAGACGGGCTCACTGGAGTTGAAAGTGATTTCAGCCTAACTGATACACAAAAAAAGAAATTCCAAACAGCAGGGAACATTCTGGGTGCATTCTACAGTAACACAAAAATGTACGGAAGGATCATTCGTCACACGGTATTCTAATTTCCGTAACGAGGAAATGAAGTTTTATAATTGCTTTCATATATTTATTCGTTCTTTTCACGAGCTTGTCGGTCACTTGAAAATGCTCTGTTGGACAATCTTATTACCAGGTTGGTGAAATACTTTTACTCAAATGAAGTTTATCTGTTTCCTTAGCGAGCGGTATCCGCGGGACCGTGCACGCACCGACTTATTCCTGTGTCTTTAACTGACGCAGACAGTCCTTAGCGGGAATGACTGGGTGGAAGTCTCCATCAAATGTGAACCGTCTACGCATCTGTGACTGCTACTGTTAACTGCGTGCGGAACAGGAAGCGCCGACCGCCCACATAAGTGTGTAATGGGCCTAAGCATGAAGTAAAGCATCTCCCCTCATTCCAGATACATCTTGGCATTTTTTCTGCGCAAAGTAACGTGTTGCTATAACCACCGTAACTGACTAGGGGTCCTATTTGTATCCAGGATACGCCCATTTGTATTCTGCGCTTATTTGAAAAGTATTCCTTTAGTATGTCTACGTCCCTGAACATGAAGACACATTGTTTCAACACTTGCAGAACGCATAAGGGCCATTACTTCAATTCGACCCCATATTACAGAATACAACGGTTAATTAACAATTTCACTTGTCAATTATTATAACATGACAAAAAGGAGGCCTGTCTTTAGACGAAATAATATAATAGTTATTTCCCTGCAATATGTGGAGAACACGTGTAAAAACGCTTACATTTTAAGTATAAACGGAATAATTGAATCACTTGAAATTTGCCTGTTGCACATGATTGTACCTAACATGGCTAAACACATTAACACAAGCGATCACTCATTCAGTTTACACATCGCTGTCCCAAATGCGAATCTCAAGTTCATGTGATCCATTCACTTAAAATATGTGATTATTTACGGGTAGTACAAAGAACCACTAGATCGTGATATTCAACGTATAATCGCTTGTTGAAAATTTTATTTTATTTTCTATAATTATTTTTTAAATGTATTCTTGAATGCAGTTCACACGAGAAAGTAAAATAACTAGGTTTCTTAATTATGGAATAAGCTCTCTGCAACAGCATTTGTGTAGGATTACAACACTAGATAATGCTTTGAATGAATCTTGTCAGTTTGCAGAGACTTGAGCTGGGGTAGGTGGAACAACTGTATTTAGTCTCAATTGAATCTAAGTATCGGATATGGGGGCTAACTGTGATATTACCCAGTTAAAACAGTCGTGGCTTAAAATATAAGTTAATTTTCCAGCTACTTTTGTGGAAAGTTTCACTTAGAAATTTGAGAAGTGGTGTATCATTGTACTACACTTTCATAGTATTCCCTGAAACCATCAAATAAACACATTGTTCAACATTCCAGGTGATTATATATAGAAATGATAGTAGCTCGCACATAGTATCAAAATTTCCTAAGTAAATTCATGTATAAATTTCTCAGAGACATTTTTCTAACTGTGGATATAACTCTTAATTCGATTCTTATTTATCATTGTTTATTTATTGCTCATGTATGCAGTTGGAATATATAGAAGTCGATGGCTACAAGAGGCAACCAGCGAAAAGTAAACTAAAGTAATGATGTCTGTAGCAGATGGTCGTCTTGGTTGGTTAAATGGCAGACATGGACAAGGCACTCTTGTAAAATCGGACGAACTTTAATGTCTCGAAAGAATATAAAAATAGGTAAAATGCCAGAAGGACACAAGAATGCTATTGTTTAAAACGGTGTTGACATTTAATCAAAAGTCTAATGTGTGTGAAATCTTATGGGACTTAACAGCTAATGTCATCAGTCCCTAAGCCTACACACTACTTAACCTAAAGTATCTAAAGGACAAACACACACACCCATGCCCGAGCGAGGACTCGAACCTCCACCGAGACCAGCCGCACAGTGCATGACTGCAGCGCCCCAGACCGCTCGGCTAATCCCGCGCGACCATTATTTACAATAGAGGGGGAAGAGAAGCTGAGAATCACGAAGGATAGGGAAAGAAGCCAACTGTGTCCGGTTCAGTGGAGCCATTCTGGAATGAACCATAAATGATTCAGAGAATCCGTCGAATGTATGAACGATGACTACTACGTGGGGGTTTTAATTGTCTCATATGAAACCAATGATTGACCACTTAGGCAAGTCACTCGGTAAGAGACATATTAGCTAGGACTGCACAAAGCAGTAAGACTTTCAGTAAAAAGCGACTGCTACTAGTATCCTGAAATGTAAATTCCAGCCCGCATCTCGTGGTCGTGCGGTAGCGTTCTCGCTTCCCACGCCCGGGTTCCCGGGTTCGATTCCCGGCGGGGTCAGGGATTTTCTCTGCCTCGTGATGGCTGGGTGTTGTGTGCTGTCCTTAGGTTAGTTAGGTTTAAGTAGTTCTAAGTTCTAGGGGACTGATGACCATCGATGTTAAGTCCCATAGTGCTCAGAGCCATTTGAACCATTTTTTTTTTTTTTTTGTAAATTCCATTACTGAGAGAGATTCATGAAGCACTGCAGCAGGTGCATAGCTCTAAATGTGCACAGAATGTTATCAATAGTGGAAAAAGATATGAAACATTAGAAACTTGCTAGAAATGGCTGAGAGGGATTGATCGACTAAGGGAAAGTGGAAATGAGCGAATGGCGTCGTTGACCGGGAGGCCCCATCTGCGGAAGTTCGGCCGCCAAGTGCAAGTCTTATTTGAGTCGACGTCACATTGGGCAACTTGCGGGCCGGTGATGAGGACCAAATGATGATGAAGACAACACAACACCCAGTCCCCGAGCAGACAAAATCTCCAACCTCTTTGGGAATTGAACCCAGGCCCGCTTACATGGGAGGCGAGCATGTTACTACCCAGCTAAGCAGGCAGACCTCAGTTAAGGACATTTTGCCACGTCACGAGTAAGAACGATAACTGAAGGGATGATGGAAGGAACCATCTTAGGATGACTTTAATAAATGATTGTCTAAGGTAGGTCGCTGATGATATAGGATGAACATGTACGTTATAATTACGTGGGATATTTGGAAAGTATGGTCCGATCACGTGCGAAATAGAAACGACAATGAAGATCCGATAAAGCGTTGGACAGATGTGTCGAACAGCGTCTCTAGTGTGCCCGTCTATTGCGTCACATCACTCTTTTTAGTTGAACAGATAAGGACGATTAGAACAACAAAGTCTCCCGCCAAGTTTGAAGGCTTGCTGACAGATTCCGCCTGATGTCCTGCATCCCACATAACATAACAGCCATGCCTTTCCTTCATGAAGATTCTTCACCGCACTCTGCAGGGGCAATGAAGATTCTGCTGAGACGTTTTCGAAGGGAAGTGTTTGATCACCCACAATACAGCTCGTAACTGTCTCCCCTTGACAATCTTCTCCGCCGACACGAGCCGCTGGCTATGAAAACAACACAGACAATGAGGTGTAGACTAACGTAGAGAATTGGCGGAAAGCACAGGCGGTTGGTTTCTATAGCGTGGGGACGGTGTGACGAGTTTCTAAGTCAGAGCGGCTACTGTGTAGAGGAGTAGCTGAAAGGTGTCCCTAAGTATATCAAATAAAACATTTTAGATTTTCATAGTTGTTTCCATTTCACGACCGATCGGACCTTATTTTCCGAATAGTTATCGTAATAGGATATCTAACACACGACAGAAATAAGGAAAGGATCAAACAAGCTTTTTGACTGATGATCAAAAAACCATCTACGCACTTATTCGAAGTCATAATTCGCAAGATGTGTGGACTGACTGTTTATATATCTATAATATGCAGCCAGTCGCGTTCTTGAATTTGATACGATTTATTGTACCAATAGGCTTTCCCATGACACTTTGTCTGTGTATGCATTTGACAAATATATTAAACAAACCTTCTCCTCTCGCTCCGTGTCCACCCCTTCCTATTTCGGCCTTTCCACCTAATACTCCCACCTCTACCTGCTTATCCCTCCACCCCACTCTCTCTTTCTATTTATGTCTTTCCCCCACTCTCTTTCTTGATTTCCTCGACACCCTCCCTTTAACCACATACTTCTCCCACTCCTTCTGATCATATCTTCCTCCCCCTCAGGCCATATCCTCTCCCCCTCTCCCTTTTACACCGGTCCACCAATCCTCTACACCTTCCACCTGCCACATACACCTTCTGCTCTTCCCCTCTCTCTGTATATTCTCTCCTCCCCTTCACTCTGTCCATCGCCTCATCTATCTACCTCAACCTCTCCCCAGCCAAGCTCATCAGTACATGTAGCGCTTGCAATACAGTACAATAAAGATGGCCGAGCTGATACTGCTCCTTCAAAAAGTATGTTCAAATGTGTGTGAATTCCAAGGGTCCCTAGACATACACACTACTTAAACTAACTTAAACTAACGTATGCTAAGAACCCCCATTCCTGAGGGAGGACTCGATCCTCTGGCGGGAGGGGCCACATAATCCGTGGAATGGCGCATCCTTCAACAGACTTGTTATGAAGAGCAGGCTAGACACCAAGAAAAACACCTGTCATGCCGGACAGCCTAAATGTTGGGACCAGAAAAACTGTTTCTGGCCATTTGCAAGTGGGTTGCCCTGCTAATGAGGTTGATTTGGAAGGTTTATAATATTCCCATGCAACATACCTGTCAGGCTGGGTAGCCTATACGCTAGGGGCTGAAAAGAACATGTTTTTACCTCTGTCTCCACTCCTATTGCATCTAGGAAGTTACAAATCCCACACAGCTAATACTCGTGACACCCATCAGCTGTTTCTGTGCCAAATTAGGTTGAGATATATATATATATATATATATATATATATATATATATATAGTGTTATCTATGTTGCCTACATTGCGGAATGTTGACATGTTTAGTTCTCAGTTTCTTGATTGGCGGATTATATTTCACTTTTGTTCTGCTGCCAGTCACATCATTTACGCTAATTAGCCAACACATGATGGGGGAGGGGTGGACGTGCAGAGATATAAAGTGACAGCCAGTGAGGTTAACTTTTTTGGTTACGATGTTGGGCTGCATCTCACTGGATTTGGATTTGTGCAACATAGGCAGTGCTGAACTAATGAAGATATTTTGGCTTCAGTGCAGCTTTACAAGTACAATAAAACTAAGTCACATTAAATGTCGCCTGATGGCTTTCGGGGCACGTGAAGCGGTAAAGAAAGTATGTGAAGGGAAGCAGGTGAATGGGGGACATAACAGTGACGATACATGTCGCAAATAAGGAAGTCGACCGGCACGAGCGACTCGACAAAGGGCAGCCGAATCCATGCCACACAGACTGTGCTGTTTTGCATTCCACAGATAACATAATGTAAATTCAAACATTGGTACGCCTTCAGAACGTGCTTTTTCTTCAACAAAGCGTTTTTACTGCTTTAGTCCAAAATAAGCTTCTGAAACATTTTAAAAGTTATTTTTTTGACGATTTACAAAGCAGTCACGTATTGTGAGAAGGTGTGGTGCGAAAAGAAAAGGGGTTCAAAGGGTTCAAATGGCTCTGAGCACTATGGGACTTAACATCTTAAGTCATCAGTCCCCTAGAACTTAGAACTACTTAAACCTAACTAACCTAAGGACATCACACACATCCATGCCCGAGGCAGGATTCGAACCTGCGACCGTTGCAGTCCGGCGGTTCCGGACTGAATAAAAGGGGGAGGGGTGGACGTGCAGAGATATAAAGTGACAGCCAGTGAGGTTAGCTTTTTTTGTTACGATGTTGGGCTGCATCTCACTGGATTTGGATTTGTGCAACATAGGCAGTGCTGAACTAATGAAGATATTTTGGCTTCAGTGCAGCTTTACAAGTACAATAAAACTAAGTCAACGTCTAAAAAGCGGCAATTTTGATTTCTTTTTTATGTTAATTTAAAAAGTGTTTGTAACCAGTTATGATTCCTAGAAATGTGTCCATGACTGTAAAACCAGCAGCTTTTTACCATCTTTATGACACCAGCATGAATGGTTTTCCTAATTGCTGTCTGGCTTAAATAAGGAAGTTTCATGCAATTTGAAATTTGTTACCATCATGAGTACAAGCAAATACTTATATATATATATATATATATATATATATATATATATATATATATGTTGTAAACACCTTCCCATCTGTACACTGCCAGTGTAACATTTGTGGATATAAAAGTAATCGTGCCACCACGTTTGATTGGTACGTTTAATCTACGTTAATAAAGTTCAGCTTTCATGCGGTAACTAACCGGTTATATACGTGACACGTTCGTTAACTCCAGTGAAAAGGTCATTTGTCATCGGAGTTTGTATTTTACTATGCCTTTAGAAAACTGTGTTAATTCCCAAATCCGTTTTTTAGATTTGTGTGTGTGTATGCCCAAAAAAGCGGCGGATATATGCCATAGCTCAGTGATGTTACTGTTCTTTAGTACTGGATGGCTTTACATTAGCGAGGTGGCGCAGTGGTTAGACACTGGACTCGCATTCGGGAGGACGACGGTTCAATCCCGCGTCCGGCCATCCTGATTTAGGTTTTCCGTGATTTCCCTAAATCGCTCCAGGAAAATGCCGGAATGGTTCCTCTGAAAGGGCACGGCCGACTTCCTTCCCCATCCTTCCCTAATCCGATGAGACCGATGACCACGCTGTCTGGTCTCCGTACCCAACCAACCAACCAACCAACCTTTTCATTAGTCTCCATGAGGTAGTTTCAACGAAAGCGCATAGCGTTAAGGCTGTGACTCGTTCTCTCCTTTAATCGTGCGAATCCTGCAGTTAGTGACTGCTTTAAGTATGCAGACTGAAAACCCTCGTTTTCTGACACGTTTAATGACTATTTAAACTCGTAGTTCACCAAAAAGCTTCTCAGGTAAATTTTACTTATATGTTTACGACTTATACTGTTTATTCTGCAGTTGCCTTGAATTGCCCTAAATACTTCGTCAAGTGAATATGTATTTAAGAATCCGTCGGACGACATGAAATAGTTATCACGAATTTATGATACATCCTTGCATATACATCTTCATGTGTCCAAAATACTGTTTTGCATTTGGAATGTTGCAAAGATCAGGCCTGTCAGTAGGATAAACTATAACTTTAACTTGACAGACACTTTCAGTTACAGTAAGCACGTTAGGCAGTACAAACATTAGGTAAACTGCAATTCAGAGCGACAATGACAAATATGTTTGTGATTTAGGAAATTATATTCTTTTAGAAAAGTCAAATACGACTGGCAGAGAATGGTAATGGACAACCGCAGTGGTCACTGTTATTATCTACGACAATTGTGTTACAAATTACCCAGTTACTAAATAGTTTAAAACAAATGAAATTATATTCGTGATAAGATAGTGTGAAAAACTATGCTGTACCCGAACAGGCCTCGGAAAGCCCAACGGTACCAACCGACTGCCGTGTTATCTTCAGCCGATAGGTGCACTGGTCGTGAGTATGGCGGAGCATGTGGTCAGCACACCGCTCTTCCATCCGTCTTCAGTTTTCGTGATCATAGCCGCCACTTCTCAGTCAGGTAGCTCCTCAGTTGTACTGACACGGACTGACTGAACCCCGCTTGCCAAGAACGGTCGACAGACTCTCACGATGACCCATCCAAGTGCTAGCCAAGCCCGACAGCCCTTAATTTCTCTCATCTGTCTGGAACCAGTGTTGCTACTACAGCGAGAGAGTTGGCTCCAATAAAAAAGGGGTCTCTTATTCGTTATCAGTAAGATAGCTTCATAAATTACAGGTATGAAGCTGGACATCCATTATGCTCTTCTGCCTATGATATTTAAAAACGTCTTTCGTGTTAAAGTTTTCCACAAGTAGTAAGTTTTATCGCAAAATCGGTACGCAATGCCAGAAGCCGGTTAAAAAGTCTTTCCAATAATATCTCATTCATCTCTGTACGATTAGTGAGTGTTGAGAAAGAGGAATGTTGATTTGAGAATTAACATTTATAATTGTTTA
This sequence comes from Schistocerca americana, assembly GCF_021461395.2. Classification (NCBI taxonomy): domain Eukaryota; kingdom Metazoa; phylum Arthropoda; class Insecta; order Orthoptera; family Acrididae; genus Schistocerca; species Schistocerca americana. The sequence continues at coordinate 233,151,306 of NC_060123.1, forward strand.
AATGAGTCAAAATATTTTCTTCAAAAATATACGAATACCACACAAACTCATTGCTTTTTGTATAATTTTGTTTACGAACCTCGAAAGATCAATTTTCCCATAGCCATTTCTGTCACCAGTTTGGTCTTTCTCTGACTAAAACTTAAAGTTTTTTCTGTGAGCTTGGCGATTATTTTAAAGAATATCTCAAATATTAATGAGAAGATGTTGATAGGCCTGTAGTTTCTTATGACTTTCTATCTTTATGTCTATGTGGAATAATAATTACAGCTTGGCACCAGATTTGGAGAATTTTCTTAGTCCACAGATACTCTGTTATCTTAGTCACCAGCATTCTTTATGCACTGTTGCCATCGATGAACCAGAGCCTGCATTCCGCGATTGTAAAAATCGGGAGAAGTTGGGGCTAACCACTTCTTTACAACTTTGACAACAGCATCCGAGTCTTGAAAATGTTCGCCACGAAGTCAATCTTTCAGTGGTCCAAAGAGATGAAAGTCCGGTGGTGGTAATTCGTGCATGTACGGTGGATGCGGTAGAAGAATCCAACCCAATTTTGCAGTGAGTTTCTTGGTCGCAAAGCTAGTGAGGGGCCTGGCGTTATCGTGTTGCAGGTGAAAGCTGGTCTTCGTCTCTGGCCTTACCGTGGAAATTCGGGTTTTCAGCTTCGTCAGTGTCGTCTTGTAGCGTGCTGAATTGACAGTTTCTCCAGGCTCCAGGACATCAAAAAGAACTACACCCTGATTGTCCCAGAAGACTGTGCACTTCACTTTGGGTGCACACAGCTGTCTTGAATTTCTTCTTTGGCGGAGAATTTACATGTCGCCATTCTATGGATTTTCTTTTGGATTCCAGCTCGTCTCCGGTGACGATGCTATTCAGAAACTTGTTACCTTCAGCTTCGTATTTGTCCCGACAAATTTTCATTCTATCAGTTTTTTGTGCTGCAAGCATCCGCAAGACCCATCTTGCACAGACTCTGCGATAACCAAGATGTTCCAATATTGTTTCCAAGACATTACTGTCGACATTCAGCTATGTACACAATTCTCTGGTCGTTATCCGGCGATCAGCACTGATGACTTGATCAAGACGCTCTTTAATGCGAGGGATGACAGCTGTGCAGGGTCGACCGGGCCGTGGCTTGTCTTGCTCTCCCTTTTCATCACCTTAAAAAATTCCGTACCCATCGCCTCACATTGCTCACGTCTCTTATATCGTCTCCATATACCTTTAGCAAGCGTCGATCGATTTTAATCGGCGCAATTTCTTCATCAGTGAGGAAATCAGTCACACATCGTGTTTTATATTCTCGTCCATAACAGACAGCATTTATCAATACCCCTCTGGTGGCACTGGGTACCACAGAACAACAGAACCACCTGCAATTGAAAGAGGAACGTTCAGGCATCAGCACTACACCAATGACATACGGCGTGGACATCCAAAATCACCACAAAAGATTAGGGGGCGTTACTTTTGGAAATGCCCTCGTATATTACTAAATGCATACCCCGCTTGATGTTTCTGGTTAATGATTTATGGTTCACAGCCCCAAGTTGTCTAAATGGCCTCTAGTAGCAAAAAAAAAAAATTAAAAAAAATTCCAGCATTTCGTGTAATTAATAATTTAAAACGCTTTCATAATCTACTAATAAAGAGTTGTAATTTTATATTAAAGATTCATCACGCTAAGCCAAATATTACAGTTAGAAATCGTGTGTATGTCTTGAGGGAGGGTAACTAAATGAGCGCAAACTTCTCAGTTTATATTCCTCAAATATTTGAGAAGAACATTTATTGACTTGCTACAAAATTTACACGTCAATTCAAACCTTCGCGAAACTTTTTCTCTCTGGTACATCCCACCAAATAATGAAAGAAAAAATGTTCATTGTTTAGTACATTTTGTCTGTTCATGCAGTAAAGCTGTTGCAAAAGTCATGACGAATTAACTTATTACTTCATTACCATCAACTCCATTGTTAACGCATTTTGCAGCCGGTATCCACATATACCACTGAATATACCCACAAAATTATATCATTGTATTGTTAATGGTTCAAGAGATATGCCGACCTAACCACTAAAACGAGTGAAAAACTCTCGTTTGCTTTTAAAACAGAGGGCAAATTACTCACACCACACTCATAAATTGTTTGATAACCAACCACTTAGAGACTCCCATTAAACATTAAACACAATTTCAAGTCCTTTTCTAAGCTATTTCTCGTTTGGATGCAGAACGTCATATGTGTAATTACTTAACTCATTCGCAAAGTTATCAGAAGTTTGAAACTGTTTTATACGTGAGTGTAGGGTTTATTAAAGAATCCAGCATATACTGGCAACTTTCAAACAGTCTTTGAAAATTATCACTGATAACTACATTAGCCGTGGCGCAGCTATAAATCAACTAGTCCAGATTGAATACAGTACAACGACTGATCGTTACAGTCTCATATTCTCTTTTCCCCGACAATCCGTAGTGAGGAAGCCGTGTCTCGTACACCGTTACTTTGTGTCCACACTACACTGAAATTTGTTTCCCGGTACTGTATTACCCGAAACACGGAACTGGGCTGCGGCTCAGGTGATTTAGTAGTGATAATGAAACAAATGTCCTCAAAATTTATAAATAAAATTTTTTTTACGCCTTGTTGCCCCTCTTTCATCACTCATCAACCGTTTCTAGTCATTCTCCTAACCTTATGCACGGGTGGACCAAAAGATGAAACATCCAGATAGGGAAGAGGAAACGAAATGAAACTTAATATGTTGAGGCGGTATGTGACGTTACGTCAGTCACTCTGATATCAAGGCAACTTTAAGAAGAATTTAGAAGTATGAGTCCAGTTATTAGTAGGAAGTTCCACCCCTATCACCTGGATGCATGCACTGATTAGGTTGGGAAAAGTGTCAAAGAGCAATTGTACTTTCCCTTCCAGTAACTGTGGCAACTGATGTTTAAAATCCTACATATTGGCGTTGGGATGGAGTTGACGCACGAGATGATCCCACAAATGTTTCGTCGGGGAAAAATATTGGTATCGCAGCTGGCCACGGGAGTACCTGAACATTTTGCAGACAGCTTACAGAGACACATTCCGTGCGTGGACAGTCATTATCCTGTTGAAAAATGGCACTATGAGACATTTCACATAGGATGCAGGATGTGCGTGATGTACCGTTCCACCATCGGATTTCCCTCAGTCAGTACCAGCCTTGACTTGGCGTCTTTCCAGGTGACGGCCGAAGGCAGTAAGTGCAGCACCGCTGTGCATCTCCCAAACTTTGGAAGAACGGGACTTACCTACAGGTCCATAGTCGCCAACGATGGTCATCCTGGGTGGCGCAGAAGCGTGATTCACCGCTGAACACAATACGACGACATTCATTACCAATCTATCCTTTCTAGTAATGATAACATTCCAAACGCATCTGTTTGTATCGTTGTGTTACCAGCATCCTATTCTGGGGAGGCAATCACCTCGACCGGTTGCTGCTAGTTCAATGGTACGAGATGGCAGAGAATACTGCTGAGAGCCCATTACATTTTCTCGGACGGCAGGCGCAGTAGAAGAGGTTTACAATGCGCGTGGTGCACAGTGCGGCGTTCCTCCCTTGTGGTGGTTGACGGGAACCTTGCGACGAGTAACCGAGCGAGGTGGCGCAGTGGTTAGACACTGGACTCGCATTCGGGAGGACGACGGTTCAATCCCGCGTCCGGCCATCCTGATTTAGGTTTTCCGTGATTTCCCTAAATCACTCCAGGCAAATGCCGGGATGGTTCCTCTGAAAGGGCACGGCCGACTTCCTTCCCCATCCTTCCCTAATCCGATGAGACCGATGACCACGCTGTCTGGCCTCCTTCCCCAAACCAACCAACCAACCTTGCAACGAGTATATCAGGCCTCACGTTCCCAAGCAGTCCAACATGGTGCCACTGCCACATCCAAATGTGCAGCAAATCTGGATATTGCACGACTCAACCAGCCGATTGAACGGAGACACACCAAGACGTCCCTTTAGAACTGTGCCAGGTGGTGATAACTCAGTCTCAAGAGAGTACGTGGCACATCCGTATCTTTCACAGTGCTTGAAAGGGGGCTGTTCTACTCGCCACGAAGATTTCCAGGAAGATTTAACCATAAATGTGATTAAAGTTGCGCATTTGATAAATGTACTCAATCTCCGAAATATTATAGTCTTCGTAAGAGACCAGAAATGTTGGTGAGAGAGGTAACTTCTTTTGAAGAGTAGTAGCAGTGTGTATTGAACAGTGTGGCTACGTATTTGGTTTCAAAAGGATGGAATCCGTCCTGTCGTGTAGTGGATGCTGCTTTATTTGAAAATAATTTTGTGTTGATATGTTTTGAAGGAAGAAACTCAGATTATATTAATGGAAGATTGTCAAAAGCCAGTTTTTAGGGTAATCCAGTTATCTGATATTTTTTTAACTGTGTATCTTCTTATTTTTGGAACACTGCTTATGGCTGAAGTTTACTCAGCCGAAACAAGTCTCAAGAAAAGTAATTATACACAAGAAAGTCACTAAGAAATAATTTGGTAACTTGTCTGTGAGAACGTTATGAAAAGGAGTATTGTTGTCATGGCTTAATGAAACGTAGTTAAACTTGGAGTCTTGTTCTCATTTATCAGCCGTTCAGATTAGTTCTCCATTTTCATTTACTTTCATGTGTGTGTGAAAACTCGCATTTTACAAAGAAGCATTTATGAAAATTGGTAAGATACAGCCTTGCATGAGCAGACGATCGTTCCGTGCGCCCAACTAGACCAACAAATATAATTATCGCCACAGTTCATGTCCACTGTGAGCTACAGTGATTGTCAGAGTGTATTTGTGAAAGATACATCATACCAGTTCAGAGGCTTAATACCAGCAGAAGATCCCAACAAAGTGCTATCTTGTGAATTTTCAAGCAGTTTTAACACAGTCAGAAACGTTAATTTCTGTGTTCAATTGCGGTGTAGCCACATTAACAGTTCTTGTGCAGTGATTGTTTGCAAGACTAAAGATAAAGATTAGCAATACTCAGGGGCGCCATTTTAGCCTGAGTCGTTTGTTTTGCAGTGAAATAGCGCATCTAAATTGCATTGGAAACAGATGCCCTTCTCGCAAATAAATTGTTTGGTGTACCGGATAGCCTAGATTTCTTAGCGCGTAGAGGTGGTTGTGTTTCACTGGACTGAGTTTTACGTATTTAGATATCAAAATAAGTTTTACAAATTTTTCAAATACCAACTTGAGACTAAAAATACACTACCGGCCATTAAAATTGCTACACCACGAAGATGACGTGCTACAGACGCGAAATTTAACCGACAGGAAGAAGATGCGGTGATATGCAAATGATTAGCTTTTCAGAGCATTCACACAAGGTTAGCGCCGGTGGCGATACCTACAACGTGCTGACATGAGGAACGTTTCCAACCGATTTCTCATACACAAACAGCAGTTGACCGGCGTTACCTGGTGAAACGTTGTTGTGATACCTCGTGTAGGGAGGAGAAATGCGTACCATCAAGTTTCCAACTTTGATAAAGGTCGGATTGTAGCCTATCGAGATTGCTGTTCATCGTATCAGGACATCGCTTCTCGCGTTGGTCGAGATCCAATGACTGTTAGCAGAATATCGAACCGGTGGGTTCAGGCGAGTAATACGGAACGCCGTGCTGGATCCCAACGGCCTCGTATCACTAGCAGTCGAGATGACAGGCATCTTATCCGCATGGTTGTAACGGATCGTGTAGCTACGTCTCGATCCCTGAGGCAACAGATGGGGACGTTTGCAAGACAGCTGCCATCCGCACGAACATTTCTACGACGTTTGCAGCAGCATGGACTATCAGCTCGCATAACATGGCTGCGATTACCCTTGACGCTGAATCACAGACAGGAGCGAACCTGGGTGCACGAATGGCAGAACGTCATTTTTTCGGATGAATACATGTTCTGTTTACAGCATCATGATGGTCGCCTCCGTGTTTGGCGACATCGCGGTGAACGCACATTGGAAGCGTGTATTCGTCATCGACATTTTGGCGTATCACCCGGCGTGATGGTATCGGTTACACGTATCGGTCACCTCTTGTTCGCACTGACGGCACTTTGAACAGTGGACGTTACATTTCAGATGTGTTAGGGAACAGCGGACGTTACATTTTAGATGTGTTACGACCCGTGGCTCTACCCTTCATTCGACCCCTGCGAAACCCTACATTTCAGCAGGAAAATCCACGACCCCGTGTTGCAGGTCCTGTTCAGGCCTTTCTGCATACAGAAAATGTTCGACTGTTGCCACGGCCAGCACATTCTCCAAATCTCTCACCAATTGTAAACATCTGGTCAATGGTGGCCGAGCAACTGGCTCGTCACAATACGCCAGTCACTGCTCTTGCTGAACTGTTGTATCGTGTTGAAGCTGCATGGGCAGCTGTACCTGTACACGCCATCCAAGCTCCGTTTGACTCAATGCCCAGGCGTATCAAGGCCGTTATTACGGCCAAAGGTGGTTGTTCTGGGTACTGATATCCCAGTATCTATGCACCAAAATTGCGTGAAAATGTAATGACATGTCAGTTCTAGTATAATATATTTGTCCAATGAATACCCGTTTATCATCTGCATTTCTTCTTGGTGTAGCAATTTTAATGGCCAGTAGTGTACATGAGTTTTAAAATATAACAATAATCTTTCATGATCACCTAACATCTGACGCTCTTCCAGCCCATTATATAGGCTGTTACAAAAAGGTACGGCCAAACTTTCAGGAAACATTCCTCACACACAAATAAAGAAAAGATGTTATGTGGACATGTGTTCGGAAACACTTAATTTCCATGTTAGAGCTCATTTTAATTTCGTCAGTATGTACTGTACTTTCTCGATTCACCGCCAGTTGGCATAATTGAAGGAAGGTAAGGATGACTTCGGTGCTTGCGTTGACATGCGACTCATTGCTCTACAGTACTAGCATCAAGCACATCAGTACGTAGCATCAACAGGTTAGTGTTCATCACGAACGAGGTTTTGCAGTCAGTGCAATGTTTAGAAATGCGGAGTTGGCAGATGCCCATTTGAAGTATGGATTAGCATGGGGCAATAGCCGTGGCAAATTTTCGTGCAGTTGACGATAGCCCTAATGTCAGCGTCAGAGAAGTTGCTGCGGTACAAGGTAACGTTGACCACGTCACTGTATGGAGAGTGCTACGGGAGAACCAGTTGTTTCCGTACCATGTACAGCGTGTGCAGGAACTATCAGCAGCTGATTGGCCTCCACGGGTACACTTCTGCGAATGGTTCATCCAACAATGTGTCAATCTTCATTTCAGTGCAAATGTTCTCTTTACGGATGAGGCTTCATTCCAACGCGATCAAATTGTAAATTTTCACAATCAACATGTGTGGGCTGACGAGAATCAGCACGCAATTGTGCAATCACGTCATCAACACAGATTTTCTGTGAATGTTTGGGCAGGCATTGTTGGTGATGTCTTGATTGGGCCCCATGTTCTTCCACCTACGCTCAATGGAGCACATTATCATGATTTCACACGGGATACTCTACCTGTGCTGCTAGAGCATGTGCCTTTACAGGTACGACACAACATGTGGTTCATGCACGGTGGAGCTCCTGCACATTTCAGTCGAAGTGTTCGTACGCGAGAATCAGCACGCAATTGTGCAATCACGTCATCAACACAGATTTTCTGTGAAAGTTTGGGCAGGCATTGTTGGTGATGTCTCGATTGGGTCCCATGTTCTTCCACCTACGCTCAATGGAGCACATTATCATGATTTCGTACGGGATACTCTACCTGTGCTGCTAGAACATGTGCCTTTACAAGTACGACACAACATGTGGTTCATGCACGATGGAGCTCCTGCACATTTCAGTCGAAGTGTTCGTACGCTTCTCAACAACAGATTCGGTGAACGATGGATTGGTAGATGCGGACCAATTCCGTGGCCTCCACCCTCTCCTGGCCTCAACCCTCTTCACTTACATTTGTGGGGACATTTGAAAGCTCTTGTCTACGCAACCCCGGTACCAAATGTAGAGACTCTTCGTGCTCGTATTGTGGACGACTGTGACACAATACGCCATTCTCCAGGTCTGCATCAGCGCATCAGGGATTCCACGAGGCGGAGGGTGGATGCATGTATCATCGCTAACGGAGGACATTTTGAACATTTCCTGTAACAAAGTGTTTGAAGTCACGCTGGTACGTTCTGTTGCTGTGTGTTTCCATTCCATGATTAATGTGATTTGAAGAGCAGTAATAAAATGAGCTCTAACATGGAAAGTAATCGTTTCCGGACACATGTCCACATAACATATTTCCTTTCTTTGTGTCTGAGGTCGTACCTTTTTGTAACACCCTGTATAACTTGCAAGGCTTCTGTTCAGCAAAAGTGACAAAAGGCAGATTACAGAGTACCTGACGGCTCAACACAAAAGTTTTGCCTCAAGTACAGATAGTGTTGAGGATCAGTGAACAAAGTTCAAAACCATCGTACAATATGCGTTAGATGAGTATATGCCAAGCAAGATCGTAAGAGATGGAAAAGAGCCACCGAGGTACAACAACCGAGTTAGGAAACTGCTGCGGAAGCAAAGGGAACTTCACAGCAAACATAAACATAGCCAAAGCCTTGCAGACAAACAAAAATTACGCGAAGCGAAATGTAGTGTGAGGAGGGCTATGCGAGAGGCGTTCAATGAATTCGAAAGTAAAGTTCTATGTACTGACTAGGCAGAAAATCCTAAGAAATTTTGGTCTTATGTCAAAGCGGTAGGTGGCTCAAAACAAAATGTCCAGACACTCTATGACCAAAATGGTACTGAAACAGAGGATGACAGACTAAAGGCCGAAATACTAAATGTCTTTTTCCAAAGCTGTTTCACAGAGGAAGACTGCACTGTAGTTCCTTCTCTAGATTGAAGCACAGATGACAAAATGGTAGATATCGAAATAGACGACAGAGGGATAGAGAAACAATTAAAATCGCTCAAAAGAGGAAAGGCCGCTGGACTTGATGGGATACCAGTTCGATTTTACAGAGTACGCGAAGGAACTTGCCCCTCTTCTTGCAGCGGTGTACCGTAGGTCTCTAGAAGAGCGTAGCGTTCCAAAGGATTGGAAAACGGCACAGGTCATCCCCGTTTCCGAGAAGAGACGTCGAACTGATGTGCAGAACTGTAGACCTATATCTCTAACGTCGATCAGTTGTAGAATTTTGGAACACGTATTACGTTCGAGTGTAATGACTTTTCTGGAGACCAGAAATCTACTCTGTAGGAATCAGCATGGGTTTCGAAAAAGGTCGTGTGAAACCCAGCTCGCGCTATTCGTCCACGAGACTCAGGGGGCCATAGACACGGGTTCACAGGTAGATGCCGTGTTTCTTGACTTCCGCAAGGCGTTCGATACAGTTCCCCACAGTCGTTTAATGGACAAAGTAAGAGCATACGGACTATCAGACCAATTGTGTGATTGGTTTGAAGAGTTCCTAGATAGCAGAACGCAGCATGTCATTCTCAATGGAGAGAAGTCTTCCGAAGTAAGAGTGATTTCAGGTGCGCCGCAGGGGAGTGTATAGGACCGTTGCTATTCACAATATACATAAATGACCTTGTGGATGTCATCGGAAGTTCACTGACGCTTTTTGCAGATGATGCTGTGGTGTATCGAGAGGTTGTAACAATGGAAAATTGTACTGAAATGCAGGAGGATCTGCAGCGAATAGACGCATGGTGCAGGGAATGGCAATTGAATCTCAATGTAGACAAGTGTAATGTGCTGCGAATACACAGAAAGATAGTTCCATTATCATTTAACTACAAGATAGCAGGTCAGCAACCGGAAGCAGTTAATTCCATAAATTATCTGGGAGTACGCATTAGGAGTGATTTAAAATGAAATGATGATATAAAGTTGATCGTCGGTAAAGCAGATGCCAGACTGAGATTCATTGGAAGAATCCTAAGGAAATGCAATCCGAAAACAAAGGAAGTAGGTTACAGTACGCTTGTTCGGCCACTGTTTGAATACTGCTCAACAGTGTGGGATCCGTACCAGATAGGATTGATAGAAGAGATAGAGAAGATCCAACGGAGAGCAGCGCGCTTCGTTACAGGACATTTAATAATCGCGAAAGCGTTACGGAGATGATAGGTAAACTCCAGTGGAGGACTCTGCAGGAGAGACGCTCAGTAGCTCGGTACGGGCTTTTGTTAAAGTTTCGAGAACATACCTTCACCGTAGAGTCAAGCAGTATATTGCTCCCTCCTACGTATATCTCGCGAAGAGACCATGAGGATAAAATCCTTCTTTCCACGAACAATACGAGACTGGAATAGAAGGGAGAACCGATAGAGGTACTCAGGGTACCTTCCGCCACACACCGTCAGGTGGCTTGCGGAGTATGGATGTAGATGTAGATGTAGAAGCAACACTCCATACGAACAACACAAATGGACTGTGTTGCCTGCTGTACTTGTCACACTGAGTTGAACTCCAATCATGTACTTATCCACAGATGGTGTGTATGTGTATGAAGTTACATTTACAGCTAACCACGTCTCCAGGGTGTTTCACTTCTGTTGCCAGGACAGTATTTGAAATTAACATTTTAACTAGGAATAAAGATACTGTGCAGGTTGAATAGAATAGGCATAAATTTAATTACTGTATATTTTAATAACTTTTCAAACGTTCATCAACATTTATAACACTTTATCACTATCATCACTAAGCTGTCATTTCGGAACGATGTATAGTACCACACATACGAGTCTTCGATCGTGAAACGTCAAGAGGAGATAGAACCATGGAGGTAAGAACAAAGGGAGACGCCGTGACGTCACAGCTGTGAAGCTATGTGAAGCCGAAGGTAGCCATCTCAATCCGACCAAAACATTGCTGCTGTAAGCTTGTGTGCATAGGCTTGTCGCTCGCTTTTGGAAGGATTTTGCGCTATTATGGTGACTTGTGTGGTGTTCGGATGTACGAATCGTTCTGATTGTGATGAGAAATCGAAGGGAATAACATTTCATGTGTAAGTTGTCTCGTTGAGTGTGATTTTACAACTTCATTGTGAATGAACGTGTGCTACATCGGTACTTGTACTATAGCGTGTTTTTCTCCTGTATGATTTTAGATTTCCTAAAAATGAAAGTCGGAAAGCTCTGTGGGAGAATGCCGTCAGGAGGAAGAATTGGCGTGCGTCTAAATGGAGCACTATATGTTCTCAGCATTTCCGAGAAGAGGACATAGACCGAACTTCCCTTTCAACAGTAAGGCTCCGAGAAAATGCTGTACCATCAGTTTTCCCTACACACCCAAAACATTTGCAAAAGGTATGTCAATTCAAAGAATTAAATTCTTAGTTTTCAAGTTCACGTTTCAGTATAATACGTACGTATCGTCGATAATCGAAGTGTAGAGTAACTCGCTTTGTCTTCATCATGTACCAAATTGAAAGCTAACACTACATTAACTGGCGTAAAGTATAGGCCTAAACAGGACACTGTGTAGATTTGCCATTCTATGTACCGTATTTCAGTAAATATTGGCGGTAATGAACAGTGTTTCCCAGTAGTGTAACGTAACTGAAATGTCCCCAGTACGTATTACAAACAAGATGTATTTATGGGGCTTTGGAAAGAGGGTATAACTAACTTAGTTTTCAGTTGTGATACACGTTTATTACTGAATTAACAAAATTGTATCGTTTACATTGAAGGCTAGCTATTCGTAATATTACATTAAAAACTATTTTTAATCAGAAGAAACGCGGAATTTCGCCTTTACGAGATTTTATTTTAAACAAAAACTTTGAAACAACCAATCTGATGACGTTACAGGCGTATATGGTGCAATTAGCGACTGTAATACACGCAGCGCTATAGTACACTGGCAATGTTTTGGTCAGAGTGTCATGGCAGCGAGCCACGCCCCCATGGCTTCAAAACGTAGTACGGCTGGGATACGTAGCGCCATCTCCCCTTATTCTTACCTCCATGGATAGAACGGTGCTGTAGAACGGTTGGACGAGCGGAGGACATGGTACAGGACTCTTTGAGTGGCGAATTGGTGCAGCGAGTCTTCGTAGACGGGGCGAGATTCAAAAGTGTGCTCGTGCTAGAGAGAAACCTATTTACTTACTCTGATGGCCGATCAACTGGATTTACTGAACGTTCTGGAAAGTAGTTATTCACATTTCGTGTATCGGCTTCGCCTGAAAAGTAGTAACATCAATAAGAGGTACTCTTCCTGTTTTTCCCAACCGCGAATCCTAATCGCCGCTCAACAGAATATTCGAAGTGACTTTCCTTCGAAGTAGATAATCTATAAATATGAAAGTTAAATCATTAAGATGCCAACAAAAATTGGGAAAAGTCGCAGTAAGAAATGCTGATCAAAATACTTGGTTTAATTTCTCGTTTATGTACTTGCGATCCAAACATATGACTTTTACGCTGTAAATTATGATCGTGTCAATACTTATAACACTGGCAAAAATACCACTACCAAGTTGGCTATTATCGAAAATAGGAGAAACAGTCGTTTGGAGGGTTACTGATCCAAACGACTCGCAGCGGCTCTCCCTGTACTTGATTCTCTTGGGACAGAGAAAGAGGTCTTAATCAAGGGTCACCAACGGTCGAGCACCTTACTACATGGATTCAAGAACTTTAATACTCAGTGCTTTTCAGGCGCGTCATGTTTCTTTATAATCCACTGAAAACGTAACACTAATATTCCTGGCGGGTGAGACACTTGAGCCGGCTGAAGTGGCCGTGCGGTTAAAGGCGCTGCAGTCTGGAACCGCAAAAACGCTACGGTCGCAGGTTCGAATCCTGCCTCGGGCATGGATGTTTGTGATGTCCTTAGGTTAGTTAGGTTTAACTAGTTCTAAGTTCTAGGGGACTAATATCCTCAGCAGTTGAGTCCCATAGTGCTCAGAGCCATTTGAACCATTTTTTTTTTTTTTTTGAGACACTTGACAAGCAGCGTATGGTGTTGAGACACTTTGACAATGGATATCTTCTGGAACATTGTTGCTGTGAAATCGCCTCTCCATACGATCACGTAATGGCTGCAGACAAAGCACAGTCTGGACTGCTCTGGACACAAATCTTAAAACATTCATAGTTGGTTATCTAGTTACAAATAAAAGTCCGTACAATAGAATTCCATTTAGTAAATTGTACGTTATATTTTTTCTTTTGATAACTTATGACTACCTTTTACAATATTTAGATGAAGGAACCTCAGCTATTCTTCGATCTCAGCCGCTTCATACATCATGGAGAACAATAGAAGAAGAAAGATTTCACAGACAATTGTGACGTGCGGGTATTGTGGTTTGATTAAGTCTTGCACAATATCAGCAACATTACAATAAAACTAGTTACTTATTATCAATGTAACATGAGATTTTATTCAAACACTGCTTTTCCCTGCTAATGCTCGTTACTTTATTAAAGAAATCTCCACCTACGAACGTGTACCAACGTTGTCTGTCAAACAGTGTAAATAGCACTAAGTTGCAGATCGGTTATCGAATTTAACGCAACTGTTTTTGAAGGTGGCAGTACTTTTGTTTTAGCAAAATAAACAGCTTTGTCACATAACACTACACGCACACAAAACTAATCTATTTTTCCTGTCAAAATATTTCATAAAAGTTGTTAAGAAATAACCAGGCTTCATACATCATCAAATAAAATTTTATATCACGTAAGATGCTATTTGCACTATATTTAAGGATTATTCACAATCAAAGTCGAATTTACTGCCTCAAAGTGGGTTCTGGGCCACCATTACACAATTATTATTGCAATTATGACCAATAACATTTATGTCCGAATAGAAAATCAACTTAAAACTGCCGCTGCAATATTTCACTGACATGGCGGCTAACATTAAACAATCACTAATCGATTCTGCTTCAGACCTTGTTTTACTACTAACAAATAATATATATTAAATCTTTTTGTGCCTTCACTATAATCATTGACATTTGAAAATGTTTCTCAGTGTTAATCGCTTATTATTCAGGAATTACCATTAAACCGCGCTGTAGATCAATATCGCTAATGGCTGCGCTCCTTTGCAGCTGATGAGAAAACATAACATTTATGTAGAACAAGAACTACAATAAAATATAACTTTAAACAAAAAGATTCATTTGAATCACACATAAACTCTATTTTTCAAATATTAATTAGCAACCTAATACAGTTCTTGCAGACCTCTGTATTACGAGACATCAATCACGTCCGATCATTCCTACAGTTCGAACAAGAACAAGGATTATTTTAGAAGAATCACAGATAACATAAGATGAAGATTTCCATTATCTTTTTCCACCAGTATTGTCTGAGATATGATTTTCACAGAAAATCAAATTACGTCACTGACATTAACTATTTATTATTGTTTTAGTATCGATGAAGTCCTTTTTTATTAATATCACGAGAATGTTCATTGAAATTCCACACACAATGCTGTCGTGAATATTGTTCTGAATAAAATATAGTCTTGGATATTACACAGTACAGTGCCAATACATTATTTTAGTGGTATTACCTTTTGTTATATGATTATTCCCTGTAAGAAACTGATTGTAAAAATTATAAAACATATTGTTTTAGGACATTTCACAATATAATAATAAGTCACTATATAATTATAACTCGTCTTTCAGTTCTCACAAATAGGCTTAAAAGTCATTTCTGGAAATATATTCATCACTTCATAAATCTCGAGCACTGTCGCATACAATGGCGACACAAAAAATTGGCGTTGTCATTACAAGCGGGATGCCAACCCGGATTTCCCGCTTTAAGTGAGCGGGTCGTGTCAACTGCTTGGGCTATCTGAACACATTTTCAGTCTGACGTCAATTCTTAGCTTCTCGCACTCTACTGAGTTGCGCCCCTGTCCACGTGCCTCATTTGCTCGCAGTGTTTCCTATATTCCCGCAAGAGGTTCGGACCATATTGTGCATCTGCATTGAGTGTATCATATACGTCAAGCTTACGGACACCACTGTTTTTGATAGAGTGGCTGTAAATATCAATATTTCGAGCGAGTTACTGACATCAGCCCTAATGGGGCAATGCAATAATTCAATGGTGAAAGTGGAAGTTTTGTGCCTGACCAGGGTTCGAACCCGGATTTCCTGCGTTACGCGAGCAGCCGCCTAAATCACTTTTGCTATCATGCACTCTGTCACTCTGACCGAAACTCTGAATTTATCGCACGCTACGTGTATCAACTGAATTACACCAGTTGCACAAAAATATGGAATCATCGAAAGAACGTCAACTGCTAAGCTACATCGAGGACGAAAGCATATGATGAGTGCTCGTGACAAATGGTCATTCAAGAAGAGTTTGACGAAAAAACAAGAGGACGACAGTTGCAAAAGCCTGTCACGCAAATGCCCATAAACCATAGAACCTGGAACAACGAAAGAAAGTCATTTGGTAGCATGAGTCTTCTTACACAATGTTTCCAACTTCTGGTCGAGTTACATACGAGGAGTGAAACATGACGGGCATCGGTGATCATGTTGTTCTATGATTAATTACTTCGCAAGGTCGCGTTACTGCCAATGGTTATGTTATCATTTTGGCTGATCAGGTCCATCCCATGGTACAAAGTTGATGCTGTATTCCAAGAGGACAGGGCCATGTTCATTCACACATGTCACACTGTCCAGGACTGGTTTTGTTAGCATGAAGCACCTTCCCTTGCCACCACTGTCGCCAGATGTCGATATTGCTGAGCCTTTGTAGTCTACTTTGGAGAGAAGGGTGCGTGATCCCTATCCACCTACTCCATCTTCATGCGAAATTGCCTCTATTTTGCTGTCAAAACGGTACAACATTCCCTTGGAAACTGTACACGATCTGTGCTTATGTACCCCAGAATCCGAAAGCTGCTTCGAATGCCAACTATTATCCCACACCGTATGAGGCATGGTAAGATGTTGTGTTTTTTGCGTTTCCATATTTTTGTCCACCCCTGCACATTATCTGAAGTGAAATGAATGGAATGAATAGATGATATCAAAGGGTATAAAATAATGTGTGAAGATGTTACCGAAATTGATGCAGAAGCGCTAAATCTGCAATCTACTAAAAATATCCCCATTTTAAAATAATTTCTACACTGCTGATAGCTCTCACGATTATCACGAGCAGTATTATTTTGGTCAACTGATAACGGCTACAAGATTGACTCAAATCTAGTCACTGACACTCTTATATTTCTCTCTTTTGGAAAAGCACTGCCTCACTAAATTATTTACAATATCATGTGACAATCCTGTTGGTTTTTCGGTTGGGTTTTTAAAGCTTCCTATTCGAAGAGAGAGTGGTGATCCACCCCAGTTTAAACCAGAGGCAGAGGACCACGTTTTTATGTACTTAGCTCTACAATACCGCTCGGCCGCAACGGCCGGCCACAGTTTTGTATAATAACATCGGTGTGTTTACTGCTGGTCCAGTGCATCATTGAGGTCTTCTGGTTTTACAGTTAGTCTCTGAAGAACACCATTAATACTATTTGCCAGAATGTGTAGGAAGGCGTGGATGGTGGGCCGTTCTCTATGCTTGTGGAAAATGAAAATAAATTCTGTGCCCCTATTCAATAATACCACAGATAAAACTGTGCACTAAATGTCACGTAACGAATTTCAGTGGCTGCAGTCACATGCCTGGTTTCTGGCCTCAGAATTTACTTGTGCTATCAGATTTTTCTAGTTATGTAGCATGTACATACTGATAAATGAAAACATGTCTTCACAACGCAATATTTATTACGCAGACAATTCACAAAGGAGTTAACGATATCAGGAAGAACATGTTTTATGATTAGTTTACAAGGGACTGCATCGGAATAAATTCATAGTGAATTAAATGTTGACAGAACATTCAGTATAATGCATGGGAAGTAGTTTCCTGCGTAAGCTATTCAGAAAGGTCAGTAAACAAACATGTAAAAATGCCTGGTTGCTACAGTGATTAAAGTGTTTTTTGAATGCAAAAGGAAGTGTATCTCAACGCAAGAACAGGTAACAGTCCTGTAATACTCGCACACCACAAAAGACCGTCGTCAGATGCTCTACTTAAAAGAAAAGGGAAGCTGGATAAAACTACTTAGAAACTAAATTACAACGAAAACTAATTTCTATACTCAGGGTTTAGTCCTTCAGCGAAACTGCCTTTACTACGCCTCTCGCGCTCTCCCTGCGCTGTGCTGCGGACACACACTGTCTGGCTTCTCTACCAAGCGCTGTTCTGCTTGTGTGTCCCTACCAGTATCTAAGCTACCGCCGGCATAGCGCTCGACCTCGTGGAAGCGCGCCAAACGTGCTCCCCAGCACTGAAGCTACTTTCGGTAAGATGGTGTCCTAAGCGAGGGTACAATACATTCTAGAAGGTGTAAGGAGAATTGGTAGACCTAAGAGAAGGTGAGAAGGTGGATAGCTCAAGGAGTCGTAGCGGATCACGTGGTTTAATGCTTGAGATAGAGAATGAAGGGAAAGAACTATATGTACTTCAAAATATTACATAGTAAATGATCAACCAAAACCGCCACAGGCGTCGCTCGCAACGCTGTTAACTAAGATATTGAATTTTTTTTCAGGTGTGCAACAAGCAGACGTCTATTATTCCATATTTGTTACAATTCAGATGAAAAATACAATCAGTAGATTAGATTAGATTAGATTTACTTTCATTCCAATTGATCCGTAGTGAGGAGGTCCTCCAGGATGTGGAACATGTCAGAAAAACAACAATACATGACAAATATTTAAACTAAAACAAATAAGCTAATGTACCATTCCACAGGTCCCAAGTGGAATGATCGTCATTTTTTAATGAACACTAAGAGTCATTTTACAAATACTATTGCACTGAATTTAAAATAAAAAAGTTTTTTATTTATTTATAAGGTAAGAAACATGTAATACAACTACTGTAATACTTATTTACAATGAACACATTACTGCACTGAAATGGTGCAGAAGTTAGATTATACTTACACACACACACACACACACACACACACACACACACACACAAATTTTCAGTGAACACATTACTGCACTGAAATTGTGCAGAAGATATGTTGTACTTATATACAAATCAGTTGGTTTTCCTCAGAAATTCATCAATGGAGTAGAAGGAGTTGGCCACCAATAAATCCTTTAGGCTTCTCTTAAACTGAATTTCATTGGTTGTTAAGCTTTTTATGGCTGCTGGCAAGTTATTGAAAATGTGTGTTCCTGAATAATGCACACCTTTTTGTACAAGACTAAGTGACTTTAAATCCTTGTGAAGATTATTCTTATTTCTAGTATTGATTCCATGAATTGAGCTATTGGTTTGAAAAAGTGATATATTTTTAATGACAAATTTCATTAAGGAATAAATATATTGGGAAGCTGTAGTTAGTATCCCTAGTTCCCTAAACAGGCTTCTGCAGGATGTTCTTGAGTTCACACCACATATAATTCTTACTGCACGTTTTTGTGCCCGGAAAACTTTAGCTTGGCTTGATGAATTACCCCAGAAAATAATCCCATATGACATTATGGAATGAAAGTAAGCATAGTATGCCAGCTTTTTCATTTTTATATCCCCTATGTCTGACAAAATTCGCATTGCAAACAGAGATTTGTTAAGACGCTTCAGCAGTTCTGTGGTGTGCTCCTCCCAGTTGAATTTATTATCAAGCTGTAATCCCAAGAATTTAACACCGTCCACTTCTTCTATCTTCTTGTCATCATATGTTAGACATATACTCTTGGGACACCCCTTACAAGTTCTGAACTGCATGTAGTGTGTTTTTTCAAAGTTTAGTGACAAAGAATTGGCTAGGAACCAGTGATTAATGTCTACAAATATTTTATTGGCTGATCTTTCTAAGACTACACTTGATTTGCTATTTATTGCAATGTTTGTATCACCAGCAAACAAAACAAACTTGGCATCTGGTAATGTTACTGATGAAAGGTCATTGATATACACAAGAAAAAGTAAGGGCCCCAAAATGGAACCTTGTGGGACCCCACATGTAATTAGTTCCCAGTTGGATGATGCCTGATAGCTTGATACATGTCTCTTTCCTAATAACACCCTTTGTTTCCTGCCAGAGATATAAGATTTGAACCATTTTGCAGCATTTCCTGTTACACTATAATATTCTAGTTTACTTAAAAGGATATTGTGATTTACACAGTCAAATGCCTTTGACAGACACAAAATATACCAGTTGCCTGCAATTTTTTGTCTAATGAATTAAGTACATTTTCACTGTAAGTGTAGATAGCCTTCTCAATATCAGAACCTTTTAGAAATCCAAACTGTGACTTTGACAGTATGTTATTTGAGATAAGATGGTTATAAAGACGACTGTACATTACTTTTTCGAAAATTTTTGAGAATGCTGGCAACAGTGAAATTGGACGGAAATTTGATGCTATTTCTTTATCTCCCTTCTTAAACAGTGGCTTAACTTCAGCATATTTCAGCCATTCGGGAAATATTCCACTGATAAACGACTGGTTACACAGATAGCTTAATATGTTACTTAGCTCAGAATCACATTCTTTAATTAACTTTGTTGATATTTCATCATACCCACTAGATGTTTTTGATTTTAAAGATTTTATGATGGACATTATTTCTGTTGGGGTAGTGAGGGTCAAATTCATATTATGGAAGTTACTTGAAATGTCTGGTCTAAGGTAATCCATAGCAGCATCTACCGAACCTGACAACCCCATCTTTTCAGTAACAGTTATAAAATGTTTGTTAAAAAGTTCTGCAACACTATACACATCTGTCACCAATGCATCATTTACTCTTAATGCTATTTGTTCCTCTTCATGTCGGTTCTACCGGTCTCCTCCTTCACTATATCCCATATTGTCTTTATTTTGTTATCTGATATGACTATCTTTTCCTTGTAATATATTTGCTTTGACATCCGTATTACAGTCTTTAATATTTTGCAGTATTTCTTATAATGTGCTATAGCATCAACATTGGAAATGTTTCGGATTGACAGATACAGTTTTCTTTTTGTTTTACAAGATACCCCTATTCCTCGAGTAATCCATGGCTTCTTTGTAGACTTTGCTCTAACCTTGGTAAGTTTTGGGGGAAAGCAGTGTTCAAATAAGGTAAGCACTTTATTAGCAAAAATGTTATATTTTTCATTCATGCCATGAGCACTGTAAACATCAGTCCAGTGAATGTCTCTGAGGAGTGTCCTAAAATAATCAATTTTTGGCTTACTGATTACCCTCTTGAGTAATTTCTAATCAAACAAAACAAAAAATCACAGTAACACATGTCACAAAGAAAATTACCGAACTATATTTAAACTAATGCCCTTGACTTATCAGACATTACTCAAAAGTTGTAACATAAATAGGTCAAATTATAGTAACTATGAGAGGCTAATAATTATTGCTCTACAGCTCGCGCTAATTCTGTAATCTGCGCATTGTGGTGTGTGTGTGTGTGCGTGTGCTTGTGTGTGTGTGTGTGTGTGTGTGTGTGTGTGAGCTTATGGGTGGGAGGAAACAGCTGAACTGCTACCTCGAACAGTTAGTTAAATCACTGAACTATTAAGCTGTTAAAATATGAATCTCTGTGCCCCAGGAAACAAACTGGAAACGGTGTCTTACCACGAATGTTTAATGGAATAATCACAGACGTCCACACTTAACATAATCGAAGCGCAACTGAAAATGAAGTCTGCATAGCTACCGTTACGCATTAAAATAACCATATAGTTACTTTTACTGAATAATAATTAATCATTTACCTGGAAATTGTCCATGAAATGAATAGTGCGTTTAGCTTACAGTTGGAAGTAACGCAAACGAGGATGTTCCTTCACACGTGTTCTCACTGACACTGTATTTGTAAGAGCAATTAAATAAGTGATTGCTTGAAGTACTGATTACAAGTTCGAAGCGTAAATTCCACCCAGTATTGTATTGAGAAAGTTCTTTGCTATTATGTATTCCATAATGTATATCGCACTATACTCTGCAGTATACTCCACTATACTTTGCGGTATATTTAGAGAGTAGTGATAACCGAAAATAGCAGCCGTCGAGCTACCTTGCCTTATCTGAAACATAATTTCATGCAAAAAAGTGAAATTTAATGGTAGTAGTTTGTAATTTCAAAAAGTAAGGTGGTCAGTTAACTGACTAAACCATCTTATAGTATTTACGTGCTTCATTCGGCATCTTCAAGTGTAGTCAACATGGCGGAGAGCCCGAATGCAGCTGCTTTAAGTAAATGTAATAAAGTACATGTGATCAATACACTACAGACAACAAAGATAATGACTCATTTACAGCTCAGTAGAGAGAAGGGTGGGAAGATTGAATCTACAGGACGACAAACGAAGAAGCTAATGTTCGCCCCTACAATCAGCCTCCACTTAATAACAAGTGAGCAACGTGTGTGGTTCGATCTCGTTATGCTGAAACATACGCTAGCAAGTCAGAACGCGGATTATTCACAAGTTTACTGTTCAGAACTTCTGAAAAAATTGACCGTTGTCTTCGAGCGCAGAACAAAATATCTTGAGTACCCAATAATTACTTTCAGCAACAAGACAACTCAAAATGCATGCCCATTCTCGCTTGCCAATTTAACTGCATTGACGTGTCTGTGGAAGAACGACGGAATTGTTGCTACCGACCTTTTTGCTCGGTGGCGTATTCTGTGGCATTTTAACGAAATAATATCAATTGATTATCTTGCCCTGGTATCCCCCACTCGGTATTGTAGCTGTAATATGCGCTCTGTGCGTTGGTCATTCTTAACCAGCGCACAGAGCACGTGTTACAGCTGCGATATGTTACACATATAATCTTAGGTCAATCAGTCGCGCACTGCTAATTTACACAATTAAAACGGTTAATAGTTTGACATAGAAGTACTGAACTGTCAGATGATACTATAGTTTCTCTCTGGTGGGTGACACCGGCCTCCAAATATACCAAACGCCTTAGTGAGCATAAAAAGAGGGCGCCCAAGGAGCTTATTTCGATTAATCGAAGCTGACCACAGTAGAAACTCCCAAAGTATTACAAAGATAATGATGCGATTTAAGAAAAGCAAAACTATGTTGATAAAAAAATGAAGTACAAATGAACGAGCAACGTTTAGCATGTGGCTGTTGCAAAGTACTACGTTTACATTGCAAACGTAAATGTATTCCTTGAATTCAAAATTTCTGCCTCCAAAAGCTTAACAGATCCCTAACGCAGAGATGTTACTCTCTCTAGGCATGTTGACTGTTGCATTTGCCTGGCTTGCTAATTAAAAAATTTCAACAGATCAAGGTTCTGTCGCCTACTAGCTTGTTTCAGTAGCTCTTGTTATGTACTGTCATAAGAATCAAAAGAAAAAAAAATGTTCACTTTCTCAAACATTTTCCTATTCCTATTCGAAATTACAGTTTCGACTTTTTATTTAATTTATAAAGAGCAGTATGTAGTCTAGAAACTTATTTTTGAAGTGCATTCGAGGGTCAACATTGTTCCTGCAAAAAATAATGATGTGGATTTCAAGACTAAGTGCTTCCTGACAATATAGAAGCAATATATAAGTTTCTATAAGCAAGCATATTTCTGCAAAACATAGTTAGCGTATTGAAAATCGTCTGCTATACAGAGCGATAAGCTTCAGTTCTGTAGGATGTAATGCGTTTTTTGTGTCACGTACAAAATTTAGGTTTCATGGAATCACACGCCTCAATATCCACCAACTAATTTATATCAGAAATGGCTGGTTTGAAATTTATAGGGATTAATTGCCGCGCACGTCAGTGGCAGTGATATTATCCACTTTCCGGAAGAATTTATTGGTTATTAGTAAGTTCATCGATTGTCTAAGGAGCCATTTGAGTAGTTAACATTTCGGAATTGAAAAAATATAAAAAAACAAACATTTAGCTTAAACATCAACATGTGTAAAAGAAATCTATCTTGCTTAATCAATTGGAGATGCAGCCCTTGCCGTGTGTAATCATTTGTCATTTAGCGATCCACTAAAATTACCTCATACTACGAATGAAAGTTTCTGATATGTGATATTAACACAGATTGCATTTGTATCATCTGTCAGGGACATGAAAGCGAATCGACAGCAGCAGTTGCACCCGGTGACAGATAATGAACGTGAAACCGTCAGCAGCTGACGCACTCCGGCACCGACATACAAATGAGGACCGCCTTGGCCCAGTAAACCAGAGCCCCTATCGGTTTCCGATAAAACTATTAGCGCCAGCCTGTGTCATTACACGCTCTGTAACGGCGCAACCTCATCACTTTCAGCGAGACAGAGTACAGGGTGCCAGAACCGCATGTAATTACTGGCAGTATGAATTCTATCTTGCGAACAAATCAGGACTTTCACTGTGTGTTAAAGGATAGGGCATTAGATTTGTTTAGAAGGGACGAGAAACACATCATACGTGGCTGATTCTGAGAAAGTGAAAGACACATCTCGGTCACTACAAGTGTGAGATGGTTCCTGATATTCTGACCTATAAAAAAGTAAAAAATACAAAAATTAAAAACAAATAAGTTTAGGTTATTTTCTCCGAAAGTTTATACTAGCGTTATCTATGGCGTTGTTTTGTTGATACGTTACTGAATAACTGCAAAGTAAATTTAAAATGCCACGTAAAACCCACAAATCGAGAATACATTTTCTTACATATCGGTAGAAAATGAGTTAGCTGAGTGATGTGATGGCCGGTCTGCGTCTGATACGGGACACGCCCTCTGTTTTAAATGACGGCGATCAGTATAGTATATGTTTTAAGGATTCATACACTCTCAAGACTCCTTACCATAATATTAGGTAAGAGACATTTTTGTGCTTCAGACTGTCTGGTCACAAGTCAGCCTTTAGTCTTCTGGCAGTCATAGCAATCTGGTCCCTTTTAATGTATCAGTGTTTTATGACTGATTTTATCTGTAGTTATTCTGCTGTTTTATCTGAATACCATGGATTGTCTTTTCTGACCTTCCAAATGTCAGCTTTATACTTTAAATTCCTGTTTACTGTGCTGTGTTTGTTCATACAGGTTGCTTTTAGAAATGAATGGCGTTTTAGCAGATTTTAACCTACCTCGTCTACATTTATTTCACGCCAAGGTACTGATAACCTCGAAGTTTAGCACTCTTTAACACTGAACGCTAACTAATTGCCGTTATTCTTTATGTTCAAAATAGCATTTTGGTTGGTTACCACACAATGCCAATGAGGCAACATTACGTATTATAATTTAATTCGTTATAGAAATTTCTGATCAATATGTAAATAAGTGAATTGGCATTTGAATTTAGGTTAGTACCTGATAACTTATGTATTGTTCATAGTTTTATTTCGCAGGTTCGAATCCTGCCTCGGGCATGGATGTGTGCGTTGTCCTTAGGTTAGTTAGGTTTAAGTAGTTCTAAGTTTTAGGTGACTGATGACCACAGATGTTAAGTCCCATAGTCCTCAGAGCCATTTGAGCCATTTTGTATTCATCTCTTGGTCTCCCTCTACGATTTTTAGCCTCCATGCTGCCCTCCAATACTAAATTGGTGATCCCTTCATGCCTCAGAACATGTCTTACCACCGATCCCTTCTTCTAGTCAAGTTGTGCCACAAATATCGTTTCTCCCCAATACTATTCAATACCTCCACATTAGTTATGTGATCTACCCATCTAATCTTCAGCATTGTTCTGTAGCACCACATTTCGAAAGCTTCTGTTCTCTTCTTGTCCAAATTATTTATCGTCCATGTTTCACTTCCATACATGACTTCACTCCATACAAATACTTTCAGAAACGGCTTCCTGACACTTAAATCTATACTCGATGTTAACAAATTTCACTTCTTCAGAAACGCTTTCCTTGCCATTGCCAGTCTACATTTTATATCTTCTCTACTTCCCATTGTGCTTGGAGCCATTTGTACCATTTTGAACCATAGTTTTAAAACGGATAGAGCGAGGTAACCTCTATTGCTTTTGCGCTGCATTGCAGTAGCTAGAGTAACGAAGATTTTTGTGAGGTAAGTCATTCATGAAAGGTATAAGTTATTGTTAGTCAGGACCATTCTTTTGTAGGGATTAGTGAAAGTTAGATTGCGTTGCGCTGAAAATATTGTGTGTCAGTTTAGTGTGATCAGAATAAGTAAAGAGAGAAATGTCTGAGTACGTTCAGTTTTGCTCAGCTGTTTGAAAACCAAATAACGTAGAAATTTACCAGCACAGTCATTTATAATTTTCCAAAGGGGACGTTACATATGTGAGACAGCACGGCGTTGGCTTCGGGACAAGTGGGTTTGGACGACTGTATTTTGCTACAGTTGATGTTTGGGACAGGGAGTTAGAGACGGGATATAATGTTCAGTGCCTTCAAAGAAGACCAAAGATGATGTTAGTCACTGGCGTCTTGCGTAATCGCTCTCAGCGAGAAATGTTTCAACGATCGGTCTGTCGGTAGTATCTTAAAGCGAAGAAGTAGCACTTTCAGAGTCATAATGGGTTCGCAACACGAAAGAACCCGAATGCAGGTGAATCTCTGAAGCCACTTCCTAAAATTCAGTTTCTATGAACGATCGAGAGGTCTCTTCTAGCCAGAGTTGGAGTGAAGATGTGTTGTAAGACAGTCTCCATGAAAGGTCATTTTTGGCTTGAAAAAGTTTACATGTTAATAACAGTTTCAAATGTTTACTAATTACAGTGCAGTTGTTTCTCAATGACGATTCCTGGAGGTGAGGTACGCAACTTGCTTGGGATCTCATAATGACTCTGGCCGCCACGTAAAACTGAGATGAACATGTAGGGCTGCACAACTCTGGCTGCCGTTCGTGCCTTTCTATCGTTCTGTCGGATACGATGGCCATTTCGTCTTTAGTACGGAGAGTCGCCGATGCTACCAGTCGTTGACATATTTACCGATTACAGAAATTCCGTTTTAGGATTTCTCATCATTTTGATAAGGGAGTTGTCTTCAGCATGCCTAAATACCCAAGGAGCCAGAGTTTCGTCCTCCTGTTAGCAATATTTTGGGAGTTACTAATGCTTTATCGAAATTTAACTGAAATTGAAAGAAACGCTCTGGATTATATCTGCGAACATTATTCTTCTCATGATGGCCTAAATAAACGTATATTCACAGAGTCAGTAGTACTTTGTGATCTGAGTAGTAGTTTGGTGTTATTCATGTTTGTTTACGTTTTTGATCTTGTAACTGCAGGTTATGTAGTACCAGTTTGGTTGCGTGTGAAAATGATTAATAGCATTGGGTAAAGCACTTCAGATGAGATAGTTATGGCGAGCTGAGATCCTCCGTACCGGCAGCTCTGGCGGTAGGAGTTTTTTAAGCATATCGTGTACGTCGCAAAATAAAATTTGGTCGGAAAAATTCTCACGGCCACAGTACGCTTTCCATTGAGACAAAGTAAGTGATTTACTTTCAAGGGCAAATGACGGGGAGCTGCTGCCTGATTTTGGTAATAGAAAGCAACTGAATATTTCATCACGCGAATTTAACCATTACGAATTCTGTGTAAGTCTACAAATCGAAAAGCGTTTTGCGTGTGCACCGGGCTATAAAGACGCAGGAATTAAAGGACGGGAGACAGTCGCCAGTAAAGTTGTCGGAATATACTTCTCTCGATTGTGTGATTCATGGAACGTACTAACTTACGGACTTAAAAAATTTTATGGTGAATTTTGGACACCGATCCTGGAGAGTTCCTCACAGAAGAGACTTAGAGTAACCCTGTAGTGTGAACAGTGTCGGCGGATGTTGACTTTCACTTTCATATTGGACTTTGATTTTCAACTATTTATCTTGTCGGGACTTTGAATCATTTTGAATAGAAGCATTCAAGTGTGTCACTCAGAATTTACCAGTATGAATTCCGACCCGTGCTAACAGAAACGCGTGGCAGGTCAAAACGTATTTCTGGCACGTGTGAGCGCTGGTGTCGTAAAGACAGCGACACTTTGTGAACTTATACTACTGTTCAGTATTCAGCTTATGGGATGTTGGTAGATTTGAATGACTAGTGGTTCCAAGTAAATACTGAGTGTATTATGGAGACGACCATATAAACAGTTTGATTATAAACGGCGTCTACTAATTTTAATGCAAGAGCAGATGTTCTGCATAGGAATAATGTTTTGCTTCTTTTTTCTTGGGCCCTTACTGCAAGCTTGGCGGCAAGCATCACATGCCCATGGGGAGTTCAAAATTAACCGAAGTTAAACGTTTTTCAACTGCACACCCATGTTCCTACATAAAAGTAAATAATCACGTCGTTGATCTTTCCGCGTTCTTTTACTCCATTACACATCATTGTAAATACAACAGCTTCAAAATATTTCCCATCATTGGCTTAGGCTGTATGAAACATTCCTGGACATCTTGTAGCGTCAGTGCAGAATAAAACCTCAAACTTTCGACTATTTCCACCATCTTTTCCGTCACAAGCATTCAGTTTTACCCTGAACTGACGCTGCAAGAAGTCCGAGAATATTTAATATAACAGTACCGTCGCAAAAGACTTCCTTCTCATTCCCTTAGGCTGCTGTTGTTATACAGTTTACGTTCTGAAACGTTAACTTTAATATCCTTCTGACGTCGTCTATTGACCAGCCACAGCACAGAGAGTTAAGCATAAATTTTTGAAAAGGTAACCATGAGCTTAGCTTATAAATTAGAAAATTTGTAACATTCAAATGCAAGTGTATAATTTCAAGAAACGTGTAGGGTATCAGCTTGAACGTAGAGTAAATGTTCTTTTAAGTATAGTGGTTTATACTGTATTTTATTATTTATACCGCATAAAGATTGAGAATCAGTTGCAAAAGTACAAATGACGGCAATTTTATGATAGTTCCCAGTGCAGACTGGGAACGGATCATGGACTATGAACGTCATTAGATACCTCCTCATTTCATGTGACTTGAAAGAACACTGTGAAAATTAACAAACAATTTCGAAAATTTACATACGGAAGCTAGGTTGCTGTAGAAACGAAAAATAATTAAACACAGATTTCGATGACGTATTGGTCAATAAAGGAAGATATTTAACCTTAGCGTATGAAGTGATTATACAGCAGTTACAGGTTTGCATGTCAGACAAACACTTCGGTATTTGGGAAGGACCAGGTAAGAACAAATCTCGTGTAGTGTCTAAATAGTGATGTATCAACACAGTTTTGGGAAACTTGCGCATTACGTTGTGTTGTCTCCAGAGTATCAGATGTAGTTTTGTATTAATTCTAAAATGGGACTGTGAAACCCATTAGTTAATTTAGCTTTCAGAGGGAGCAGGAAAGGATTCCACTCATTTCATTCCGTCACAGAAAAGAACTAAATAATGTGACTGAATTTCACGGCATATGCAACGATGGGAAGTGAGGATTATTTTGTGCAATGGATATGACATGAAAGTTCCATTATGATCTCTGATGCCTGCACCTGACTGGGATTAATAAACCAGAGGCGCACAGTCAGGCAGAAAATAATAATGAATCGTGAATAGTGAAGACTTTGAAGGATCGCCCTTCACAGTAATAACCCAGAACAATAAGGTGTTATTTTGCGTGTCTGTTGCTCAGTATTACGTTTGTAATAATTGCCTCCTAAAACAATATCTATGAAAAAGAAAACAGTAGAGTTATTGAGCGTCATCCGGAATATGTTAACATGTATTCCATTGCGAACTGCTTGTATGATGTACGTATCTACATGGTTAAAAAGACAGGAATTTTATATATGTTATATAGAGCAAATTCAAACTCCTACAATGCTCCACGTGTTTCGTATAAAGTAAAATCACAGTTTTAAGATAAGCTCTAGTACCTGTAATAAGTAATAATCGTTACATGTTCCTCCCTCGTCTATTCCAGAAGTAGCCGATGGTACTCCACGGTCAACAATAACTGCTCGCTATACGATAACCACTGGTACGAAGCGTGTGTTGCTTCATGGATGCCATCGATTACGATGCAAAAATGTGATTATGCTTTGAATAAATAAACAAGAACATACCATTTATTTTCAACTGTGTTTCAAACAGAATACCGCTCTGTATAAGAAATGAGCAAATATTTTCTTCACAAAACAGCACCGTACATTGACTTGAAAAATGTCATCGGATAGCGATATGCACATGTACAGACGGCAGTAGTATCGCATACACAAAGTATGTAATGGCAATGCGCTGGTGGAGCTGCCATGTGATTCACTTGAAAAGATTTCCAACGTGACCATGGCGGCACGACGGGAATTGGCAGTCTTCAGGGTTATCAGTACTCAGAGATCTACAGTGTAAGAGTGAGCCGAGAATAGGCACTACCTCTCACCGCGGACAACGCAGTAGCCGTCGGCTTTCACTTGATGACCGAGACCAGGGGCGTTTCCGTAGTGCTTTAAGTCCTAAAGACAAGCCACTTAGTAAAACAGCCGAAGAAATCAATGTGAGACGTACGACAATCGTATCGGTAAGGACATTCCGGCGAAATCTGGCGTTAATGGGCTACGACAGCAGACGACTTCGCTAACAGAACGACATCCCAAGCAGCACGACATCAACTGCGACGGCTCTCGGCTCGAGACTATGTTGGATGGATTCTAGACGACTGGAAAACCCTGATATAGTCACGTGAGTCCCGATATCCGTCGGTAAGAGTTGATGGTAGGGTTCGAATGTGACGCAGATCCCTGGAAGCCACGGACCCAAGTTGTCAACAAGGGCCGGCCGTGCCGTTCTAGGCACTTCAGTCCGGAACCGCGTGACTGTTACGGTCGCAGGTTCGAATCCTGAATCGGGCATGGATGTGTGTGACGTCCTTAGGTTAGTTAGGTTAAAGTAGTTCCAAGTTCTAGGGGACTGATGACCTGAGATGTTGAGTCCCATAGTGCTCAGAGCCATTTTAACCATTTTGTCAACAAGGCACTGTGCAAGCTAGTGTTGGCACCATAATTGTGTGGGCCATGTTTGCATGGAATGGACTGGGTCCTCTGGACCAACTGAACCGATTATTGACTGGAAATGGTTATGTTCGGCTACTTGGAGACCTTTTTAAGCCGTTCGATGATGTAATGTTTATAGACGACAGTGCACCATATCAGCGAGCCACAATTTTTCGCGATTGGTTTGAAGACCATTCTGGACAATTTGAGCGAATGATCTGATCACCCAGATGGCCCGGCATGAAGCCAATCGAACATTTATGAATCATAGTAGAGAGGTCAGTTCGTGTTCAAAATCCTGCACCGCAATTATGGATAGCTATAGAGCCAGCATGGCACAATAATTTTGCAGAGAATATCCAGTGACCTCTTGAGTCCATGCAACACAGATTTACTGCACTACTCTGGACAAAAGCAGTTCCGACACGATATTATCAGGTCTCCCATGACTTTTGCCTCCTTAACTACGTATAATATAGACAGTTACAGCAAAAGAGGCGATCCTGTAACACTCATATGTAATGCTACGGAACTGATAATCCAAAATAGTCTTCACCATCACTGTGAACCTAAGTCACAGACTTTGCACGTGAGTGTGCGACGGATTTTTTACGTGCATGATTGCGATACACCAATTGCGACAGATTTTACGTTGCTGTTGCAATGCAATTTCTTTTATAATTTTTGTTGACCTACCTCTTTACTGCGGTAGATCTTCACACGTAAAACTCCTGACTGCAGCTGCTTACGAGATCACAGAAAAGCAGTGTTGAGGAAACTGTAACCTTATAGCTACACGCCGGAGGCCGCTATAAGTAAAATTTGCTGAAAATTTTCTATGTACTTTAAAGAAATGATTGAGAAAGGGGATGTCACTCGTACTTTAAAGATGAAGTTCAAATTTTAGCCTTCAATAGTTCTTTATTGTCGTTAAGCAAGATCATCAGCCCACATTTACGAAAATTACTAAAGTTTCTGCTCACAGTTATCACCATACTTAAAACAGCCACAACTTTTACCTTCCCAAATTCCGAAACCAATTACTTGTAACACAGTCAATGATCGTCCAATTACTTCTGCAAACGATATTCAGTGATTGTCTTTAGTAAAAGTTTATGCTCGCCATAAAATACTCAGTAAGAATATACTCAGTACCGCCACACTATATAATTCATAGTTCACTCGCGATTTTCGTCGGGCCGAATTATCACAACACCCTGAAGTTTTCATAAAGAGTTTCAGGTCACTACCAGATACCATTGACACTGGACCATAACGCGGAAGTCATCCCAAGATTTCATCTTACACATAATGCGAAAAGTCACATCCATCATAACCGCCTCCAATCAAAGCTAGCTCGCGACTCCCCTCACTCTCCCACTATATCTCCCACTACATCTCCTCGCTAGGTGGCCAACCGTCTCGCTTCTCATTGGCTATCGGCACTTACGACCAATGAGAACTCACTTCTAGGGCGCGGCTCGCGCCAAAATGTAGCAAGCACCAACCACTTCTCTAGGTTCATTGACCTCATCAAATTAAGTAACACAAAACTCTGTAATTAAATAAACAGAACAAAATAACCTATAAGCTTTACTCTACATCTAGAAATTTATTATGTAGTCACGAATGTTGTGACTGTTTTATACATAAGCATACATACTGGGACATCTGACATTCACTAGTAGGGGAACCACTAGTGGATTCGGTCCCACGTTACAGAGTTGGAACACTTGCCAGTTCCTGTAGAGAATTACATGAATGATTTTTAATAATGCCGAACGTCCCACATACTCTCACGCACGCATTCTCATTCACATGCGCCCTAACACACAATACACTTACTTACTTAGAATTCTTGAAATTATTATAAAGTCACAGAGGTTTTCTGAAACTAAAAACTTTCCAAATTTTTGTATGAACACTGAAAGTGTTATCAGATCATCGTACATAGTCACTGAAGGTGAACTATTACATCACTGTATTTATTTAAATTCTTGACTGTCGGAAAATAACGTTTTTTTTTTTGGACTTTTACTAACTTCCAAATTACAACTATTTTTGACCTCAGACTTTGACATATTGTTTTTTTTTTTTCAAAAAAGAGGGTTGTACATCAAATATGATGTTCCTCAGGTTATTACTTTATTAGTTATTAATATTTTTAGTTTCGTATAATATAAGTGGCCTGCCAGCACTACTCCACTGCTTCCACACGCGCAGCTGCAACAGATGGTCGTGACGTCAGTCTGCCGGACACAACTCGTCCGTTACTGACCGTATAATACTCTACCGGCTTACACTGCAGCCCACATACATTCTGAAGTAAAGCTTTTAATAGACAATTGGGCGATCGCGCACTAGTTGCGACGCCACAAGTGGTACGTTATAGACAATAAATGCGCATGGGAAAGCTGCTAGTGCGCAAATACATAGTAAATGTTTTTCGAGATTACATAATTGTTTACAATACAGAAATAAATACCAATAAATGAACTAACCAATGTTAGAAATGAGTGGTGTTGCTTCCGAATACACATTTACTTGTTCAAAGAGTGAAAGACGCTCAAACCGAACAGCGTTAACTCTGCCTTTAACGTGATGGTCTCCATCAAAGTTCTTATCACAACAAAACTGTTAAGAAATAAACTACTGGCTATTAGGCATTTTATCTATATAACAACCTGTTATTCTTGAGTTATCATGTCTGTACTAAACACACCAGGTTGAGGGTTGAGGCGCTGGGCTCGCTCCTCAGCACTCAGAAAATTTCATCCTGCAATCAGTCCAAGAGCAGAGCCTCGGAACCCGATCGGAATTAAACGGAATCGACCCAGAAAGCGGAAAACATATGAATTTTGGTACATGTACGTTCAATGCGTCGTGACTAAGAAAGCAGCAGTATTGACGGATATTCATCGTAACAATGTAGATGTAATAGAAGTAACAGGAAAAGGAGTAAGGGAAATAGACGATTATGTTCATATGTATAGCAGAAAGAAAGAGAGAACCAAAAGTGTTGGACAAAGAAGGAGCAAGGAGGATGTTTTGAATCATAATGGAGAGAGACTGGCAGAATTGTGTGAAAAAAACTGTCTTAATATATGGAATTGTTTTTTCCAACACGTCGAGTTTTTCCAGTTTATATGGATACAGTCCACAAGGATGCTGGACTCTATAGCTGGTTGTGTAATGGGAAAAGAAAGTAATTGTACTAAGGCCCAGGACTGAAAAGTCTACCGGAGCAGAATGTGAATCCGACCATTTTCAGTTTCGCTGTGCACTTTAGTCCCCCTTTAAAAATTAGTAAATGCCAAAACAATTGTAAAGAGAATGGAGACAAACTAGGATTACCAAAATATAAATTACATTTATCGCTGGATCAGTCAGTTGCCTTCGTATACAAGTTCATATTGTGTGAAAAGCTACATCAGACTGATGATACGACATTAGAAGTAGTGTATAAACCATTTGTGACAACTATCCATGAAGCTGCTTGTGAAAGTATCGGAGTAATTGAGAACACGTCTGGAACGACAATACTGCAGCAAAGGTGAAGGAGGGAAAGGAGGCCTGTAACAATTGGCTTACGAGCAATATGTCTGATGATAGGTGTGATGATAGGTGTGATGATAGGCTTTAAGGCAAAAACCCGTAATTAGAGCAAAAACTGCTATGTGGGAACTTAAATGCGAAGAAATTAATAGCTACATAGGGAGTTCAAAGTCCAAAAATCAATGGAAGGTAGCATGATATCAACGTAAAAGTTGCAAAAGTAATATAAACATACAACTGATATACCTAGTTAAATGGAAGTACTACACACCATGAAGTAGCATTTAAAGAAGATCGATCGAATTTCAAGACATGTGCTACTCTGATTGGCATTGAAAATACCACAGAAATACATGAATACAGGAGGCGTTTAAACAATTCAAAAATGGCTAAGTACCGCAACCTGGAGCTATTTATTACACCTAGATCATACTCCGCAAGCCACCTAATGGTGTGTGGTAGAGCGACCTTTCTATATCTCTATCTGATCACTCCAACTCTTTTCCACTCGCTGATAGTACGTGGGAGAAAGATTGTCGGTTAAATTGACTGTAAAGTGATTTTCGAAGAGTCTACTCTGGGACGCCCTAAAATTTTTAAATGTAAACTTATTATAATTATAAATGTAGCTGATTTCTCGTTCCTTTTTCACCAGTGTCTATGACACATCGTTGAAATTGTAATGATACGCGATTTAATATTTTTATTTTTTACCTTTCAAAATTTGGAATCTGGCTTTTTTTAGATACAACATATAAATTCCAATTGTATTCTCTTTTTTGCATACATTTTAATATATTTTCCTTTTAATATATCTATTCCGTTTTTCATATGAATAACTTATAATTT
The DNA here is from genome assembly GCF_021461395.2 of Schistocerca americana. Taxonomy (NCBI): domain Eukaryota; kingdom Metazoa; phylum Arthropoda; class Insecta; order Orthoptera; family Acrididae; genus Schistocerca; species Schistocerca americana. The sequence continues at coordinate 233,185,794 of NC_060123.1, forward strand.
AAAATTCGAAATCCAATATTGAAACTTAGCTCATTACCACATCCTATTGTAAAACTAACTTTATAATAATTTCTGTCATGAAATTCTTCTTACTCACATCTTCTTTGATGATAGATTTAAAATTATTGTTAACATAGTTTGGTTTTTTACCTTTGTTTAATTCCTTTAGCCGCTGCGATAATGAAATGAGCACAGCCTATTGAGATGCACATCTGATGAGCAGTGCCTGTGATTGTTGCGAATCAGTTCCTCGACTCCCTGAACGTTGCCGTTTTTGGTCGATGTCGATGGCCTTCCATCCTCATCAACGTTATCCGTGTCTGTGCGGTCTTGAAATTGTTGGCACCGTTTCACTATAGCTGGATGCGACATCACTCTTGGTCGACATATCGCCAGTATTTCACGGTAATTCTACGTGCAATTTAGACGTTTTCTCCATAATAAACGTACTGTCCTACATACATCAGTTTTGTGGTATGTTTCCGGTTGCCGTGTTATGTTATTTCCACGCCGCGATGCCTATATTGTCCATCAGAATTGTGCCTAGAGGAATCCCGGAACGTGTAGTACCCCACTCGTCTAGCGCATAGGTTTTAGCGTGGTACGACATTAACTTTCCTTTTGAAGTCCCTACGTACATCCATATGTATGTTTTAAGCTACACTCCGCAAGCTCCCGTACCGTGTGTCACAAATCGTACTTACGTGTCACCCTCTATATCTTCTTCGTGTTCCATCAAAATTGCGAATTATGTGGGCAGGAAAAATATCTGAAATTTTATCTTTATTGACTTTTCGCGCTGTGTTTCTAGGAGGCAGTAATATGTAGCCTGAGACTTCTAGAAAAGGGTGGTATTTGGATTTTAACAGAAAACCATGCTGTAATTCTGACACCTCATTTAGCGTCTGCCATTGGAGTTGGATCATCATGACAATGCTTTCACGCATACTGATCGAGCCCTTGATGAACTGCACTGTTCTTCTGTGGAGCGTCTCTGTTTCCTCCATCATTTCTACCAGGCGACATCCCAGTGAGAAACTATATTCATTTACCAGAGTAAAAAGATTTTATTTTAAAGTAGCTTTTTAATGTGTGGCTTGTAGTTGCTAGTGGCTCTTCCAATGAATTATTGCCTCACATCTATTACACAATTACTTTTTTGTGTCCGTTAACCATCTAATTATGCAGAGTCCTCTTCTTCTCATAGCATTAAAACCATGTGTGGGTCTAAATCCCCTACAGCAAGTTTCCTCCATTCTGCCCTCCCCAGTGCTGTTCTCCACCATCCTTTGACTCTCAGATACTTCGTACCCTCTTCTGCGTTGCCTGTCCACCACTTTCGTTGCCTTCCTCACTATCGCCTTCCAGTTCGCTTTCATACAAAAACCTTTTTAGTCGTCCTTCCAGTCTCCATTCTTAGGATATGTCTATGCCTGGCCATTCTCCAACTTTTATCAATGTTGCAATGTTAACTCCTTGTATGAGACGGTCAAATTTGTTCTAGATCTTCGGAAACCATTGTAATACTGAACTGCCCCATTGATCTTGCACAGAACGATGTGTTCCTTTATTCTGAGATGCTGCTCATCAGCGAAAATAATGTCCATATGTATATATGACTGGTTCCATCGGCAGTCATTCACTCAAATAATGAAGGTTGTCCCAACTTTTTTGTGAGGTGGCGTTGCTGAATGTCACATGTAACATTAGGAGAGAGACACCGGAAGTGGTAGAGCGCCTATCGTCGTTAAGCGACCAAAGTACTCCAGCCATACGTACCCTCGCCACAGCGGCACTCGACCGCCAATTCGGCAGCGTCTTCATGCCATAGCCATCGCTTAGTCTACAGTCTCCATCTTGATGTAAGGATTTCGGAATAGAACTATCATTACGACTCTGTATTTGCCACCCGGTGACGAAATATAATGTACAGGTGTCCGACAAGTGTAAAGTTAGTTCCTCTAGCGGAACCTGCCAAACCGTTCGGCGCTTTGTGCTTACTGAATTAACAAATGTAGCCAGCGCCTAGATGACAAGGGTCAACAGCTCTTCCTCGTTATGGATAACCCTACCGTCGCCGCTACAATGTCACTGATTTTTAGGTGTCAAGTTCCACACATGTTGCACAGTGAGAGAACGTTATGTACACTCTCCAACGGAGAAGTAACTTTATGGTCCATTTTTTCAGCATGTCAACATTGAATTTAGTGCACTAGCTGTATCACGTTTGGAATTGGCTTGATAAATTGCTGTCACCTTTCCGAGGTTACCTCTAAGAGACATCAGTACTTCGCCGGCCGGAGCGGCCCAGCGGTTCTAGGCGCTACAGTCTGGAACCGCGCGACCGCTACGGTCGGAGGTTCGAATCCTGCCTCGGGCATGGATATGTGTGATGTCCTTAGGTTAGTTAGGTTTAAGTAGTTCTAAGTTCTAGGGGACTGATTGACCTCAGAAGTTAAGTCCCATAGTGCTCAGAGCCATTTGAACCAGACTTCAGTACTTCCTCTTGTTAATAGATGTATTCTCTATCGAGTAACTCGGCATTTCCACTCTTGTCGTACCCACGAGCGATATCTTGCTTCTCACTAGTTGTTACTTTCCTATTTGCATCAAAAGCACGTAAGTCAGATAAATGTGATTCTTTCTCAACGGAACACTGTTTTCGAAAGACATAACAAGCTTGAAAAGGCACAAAAAAAAAAAAATGTCGAACCACGTTAAACATAAATGACAGCGTGCGTTTTTATTTATTAGCGCCAGCGGTTCGGTGTCCTACAGTATGTAACATAATTAAACAGCTAACAAATATATCTGTATCCGTTCTATTCTAATTTTGAATGTGTAGAGCAATGGAATGGAATAGTCTTTACAAAAATCAGTGCGAAAAATAGAAACAACCTCTGACTCAAACATGTAGCGGATATTTATGTATGTAGCCTCATTCCTTACCAGATGGAGACGAACAATCACATGTTTACAATGCAATTGAATTCATCTATTACGTGGTAACAAAGCTGGGGGCACCGTCCACATTAATGGGGCTGCACTGTATTTGGAAACATTGACTACAATTAAATATATCTAGCAACAAGCATCCAAAGCGAGAAGTCATTTGCATGGAAGTAATCGGCAAGCTCCTATTTGACCACCTTTATATGCGACGCGATTGAACTACTGGAACTCACAGACAGCCAAATGGCATGGAGACCTCGTGTAGTGGTGACGAAGCTATAGTTTGGGAAGAATTTTACAGGAATTTGGATGTATTTTACTACACATTTTGACGCAGTTTGGAAGCATTCTGATATTCTTTTTGTAGCATGTATGGGGTGGAGTGTTATGTAGTCTCGACTGATCGGTTTCCTGAGACATATAAATTCTTCAGATTATTCTTTAATAACCAATGACAAGCAAGTTTTCACTTTTTGTGTAAAATATATCACCGAATAAACATTACATGCTTGGCAGCAACTCATAGAAGCAGCAGTCAATGTTGCATATGGTGCACTCTCAATAGTGCCAAGAAGACTGTGAGATCAGTTGAGTTACCGAAATCATGCATATGCACAATGACTATCCTTGTACCACGAAATGTAAACCACACAAAGTAGCTTTATGATCAACACACAACAGACAGTGTCTCGATAATGTAGTGATTATTCATACCCGTCATCCATCAACGCCATGATATTTACAGTTCGATTGTGTGCACAATGACATTTTACAGGGTTTATGTTTGGCCTTTATGAAGCTCAGCCACCAGTAGCAATCAGCCAGATAAAGCCTGGAAGTAAGTGTTTGTCAACTCCTATTCTTATTAGCAATGTTGACTGTGTGTGACAATAGTTTCTAACATTGTGCTGCCTCATGCATTGTGTCTTTTTACAGATGAACTGACCTCTATGTGATAAATTAATAACGTTATGATATTCTCTGTTTATAGTTAGGGTTGTTGCTATTGTTAGAGTCCAAGGACTTTTGAGTCAGGAAGTGAGAGATGGTTTAAGGGCTATATCCAGCAAGATGCACGTTATGTAATTCGGATGGCCATCGTGCCCTGAGCACCATTAGTTTTTGCTGCATTTGGTATGCATGATATGTGGGAACTAAGGTTACTTACCTAGTGACTGCAGCGAATGAGCATGGCTGGCTCTCCAAAGAAGAAAGAAGTAGGTAGTTTTCAGTGTATATATGCGGGTAAATAAATGTATAACCTACACATTTTTTTAACCACATAAGAGCTTGAAGTAACCGCTGTGCAGACAACGATATGTTTTGAGAAATGACCTGAACAGAAAGTAGTGTGATATTGTCACCAATATTTTAGCTAAAGCTATACAGTGGTGGCGATGCATGGTCAGGAAATCTGTTTATGCCTAGGACGAATTGCATGCCATTGCTCTAATGCGTCATTTTATATATTGGTGAACTGTCAATGATAGGTCAATGTTAGAGATGTAGATGGTGGATAAAGCAACATGTGACTACATTACACTGTAGCTGCTCCTGGGGGTGGGGAGGTGGGGAGGGGGGTCAAGAACTCGGACCGAACGCCTAACACGGGCCACACCACGCTAGCAGAACGTCTCAATTCACAGAAGGACTCAAATGATGACAATCGGAAGATAAAACGTCTAGCACAGCTTGGACGCCAATCAGAACTTAATTCATCTGTATAGAGACCGGATAATAGCCACAAAGTATGCAAGTATGTGCACAGCGTTCGGAACAGCCGCGGCTAGAAGAAAACGATACAGCCGTTGCTATTGGTCGGCGTACACCACGGACAGAGCGCCAGACGCGGCGCGGACCGCAGAGAGAACGCCTAGCACAACGTAGGCATCAGTACCGGACTCGTTCCACACTGGAATCAGTATCGGACAACACCTGAAGAAGACTGCTAGTCATGCATTTGAAAAATCGTGCAGGAAAGACGCGAATAAGCGGCAGAAACACGATTAATCAACATGACAACGCCTCGCTGCGAAAACCTGAAGAATTACAACATGTAACCAGTTTACTGAATGGGCAACATAGTCCGAGGTGCTGAATCAAATAGTGTTGTCGGCATACACTTACTCTCATCCACTGGATCGGTCGTTCTGTAGTGTTCTGCTGAGGTTAGGAGTGTTGATGCATTGATGTAGCTTTCACCTACTGGAAAATCCTTTTACCCTGAGATGTGTAGTTTAGGTTTGCTGCCACCAAATCGACCTATGGCACCAAACAAATACACTACAAGCTCATAACTGCTAAATCAGTCACAGAATTCCAGTATTCAGTGCAAATGGATAAGACGTTTTTCGCCATAGCAGTTGCTGCACAGTTACACAAATCTCCACTACTTTGCTGCTGGGCACAAAGGCCATTAATTATGCCAATACTGTATGTTGTTGGCCGTCCGTAGTGGCCGAACGGTTGTAGGCGCTTCATTCCGAAACCGCGCGACTGCTACGGTCACAGGTTAGAATCCTGCCTCGGGCATGGATGTGTGTGATGTCCTTAGGTTAGTTAGGTTTAAGTAGTTATAAGTTCTAGGGGACTGATGACCTCAGATGTTGAGTCCCGTAGTGCTCAGAGTCATTTTAACCATTTTTGTATGTTTTTGCCCCTGCTGTGAACCTTGCTATAACGCGTCATAGAAAGCCATGTCCATTAGTTATACTAGCATTGGATCAGATGTTCCTTGGGCTGCTGATGTTTGCTGCTGCTGTGATGGTTCACACAATACTGGGTTTCGTAACACAACAGTGTCCCAATCCAACAGTTCTGCCAGTACTGGATCAGAAGCCTGTATGGTTGTGGATGTTTGCTGATTTGCTTCCTAAAATGACAGTGGGTCATGTACTTGCTGTGTAATGTGGATAACCCCCAAATGTAGAGTCAAAATAAGTTACAAAATAATGTCAGATTACGATTTTTAGGAGTGAAGAAAGTTATTAGTAGCATAAGTTAACTTTGTGCTTGAAAGTACAGAGGTGATTTTTAATTACTAACAAATGGTGTTTACAACACACTTCCATGTAGTACCAGCTAATGTGTAACAAACAAACAGCTGCTGTGCCGACTTAACAACGCTCTGCACTTTATCTATTTGTCTACTGGTGTACAGGTAAAGCACCCAGCCACTAATCATTATTACTATTAACTACGTTCTGTCTACATTCAGGCTTTAATAAGCTCCTCTGACTTCAACAAATACCACATATAAGAGGTACAATAAACCAGGAGTAACAGATCATCTTTACCGCAATATCCACAAGCAATGTTACTATTGCGATGCTGCCTTTCTCATGTGTGTAATTTCACCATCTCAACAACTTCTATAATTGTCAATACTTTTAGCAGTCACTGACTCGCTAGAAGAAGATGTTTAGGGAATGGCAGAGACTTGAAGAAACGCGAGTGCTGTCGAATACATTAATGTACATGTTCACAGGGGGCAGTGCAAGACGTGTTTTCTGATAGCAATGATTTTGATATCGCTACCGAAACCCTGAAACTCTCAGCACAGACCACAGAGCTAGAATGGACAGCTTATTGGCTAAGAACAGTGTAGCCCTATAGTGCACGCGTGGTAGGTAATTCAGGTAATTTTGAGTACAGGCTATGTTGTGACATTGGGACTGGCTTCTGCTCTCGGGTAGTGTTTGGGATAAGACCTACTCTTAGCGTCAGGCAGCTAATTATTTACATTTCCAGCATGTATTTCCCGCATTCGCACACTATGCACGCACATACACGCGTTTGCATAAAGTGCTCAATTTTTTATTCCCTGGCACAACTGCAGTTAGGCGTATCCTACCAGTTTCTTACCAATTTCCAAACTTGTCATTCAACAAATTTGCCTATGCCAGAGCCCACACCTCCAGTTTGTGGATTTCGTGTCATCTGACTGACATTTCACTTATCATTCTATGATATGTTTCATACTGTCAATATATCTTACTTCACCATTTTGATTTTACTCTGCTTCCCTGGATAGCACCTACTCGTCTCACTACAAATGGAGAACAACAGCACATGGTTGATAAATAATACAGGTACTTTTGAGCATTAAATTAATTCACGGTACGTCCATGTTGTCATATATGATTGTCGGACACGACTTTTCCATACAGAATGTCAAATCCAAGACCTTTCTGGCGTCAAGTTTCCAAACATTTTATTTGGCTACCTATTTCAGCGATTTACTGCGTCATCTTCGACAGATGATGGTCGAAGTGACCGCTATAGCAATCAGAAACCCACTAATACCAGTACTGCTGCCACCTGTTTTGACCAGAACCGAGGTGGAGTCTTCCTACGCGTGGTCAGAGGCCTCAAGGTGGGGTTGTAAATCGCCGAAACTGGTAGCCAAATAAAATAAGTCTGGAAACTAGACGGCTGCAAGGCATTTGATTTGACATCCTGCATTAAATTAATTGTGGCGTTGATGCGATATTGGGTAGCAGTGTATTACATGTCAGATGCTGAGCTTACGCTGACATGACGCATGCACGGTGCTGCTGCGTTGCCGTCATGACGCAGATGTGACGCCGATGCAATGCCAGTGTGACGCTGTTGTGACGCTGGTGTGATGCTGTCAAATTGTTTGATATATTTTAGAGCAATAAATAACAATTTATTGTAACAGGTAGCACTGAGCTAGACAGGAGAGCACATCACTTAAAATCAGTGGGAGGCCCTTCGCCCTCGAAGTACAGACACCAAAGAAACGACAGTGATTGTCCAATAAAAGTAAACAAATTAAACTTAGTCGAAGGGTTGGGATCCAACCATGCACGTCATTGGTGTCCTACAGCCCCTCAGCATTTTTGCAAAAACATACACTGATTAAAAGGAGGGGGGGGGGGGGATGTGGATGGAGAAGAGGAAAGGTACTTTTGTGCATTAAATTAATTCTCGGTACGTCCAGATAGGCCGGACTCGACTATTAGATAGAGGATATCAAATCAAACACGTTTCTGCTGTCTAGTTTCCAACTTATTTTATCTGGCTATCTGTTTCAGGGAAAAATATCGTTACCCAAGCGCCATATGCTGGCGTCAACGATTACGAGAACGCTGTTACTGATGTCATCAATTCCAGGAATGCTGATGCTGATGTCAATGATTTTCTGCTCATTAAGTGCAGTACCGCTCTACTGATGAGAGTATATAGAGCAACCTAAAAGCAAGAGGAAGAACTTTGTAGGTGCAAACAGCTGTGGCGTTTTATTTGTGTCGGCTCGATGGTGATGGTTGGTCCAGGCTGGCTGACGTGGAACAGTGTCCGTCGATCACGACGACTCCGATCTGTAACTGTTAAAAAAAAAAAACACTCCTCGCTTGGTTCATTAGTTTCAGACACTATCTCCCTTAGACTGATATCAGCGTATCTATGGAGCAGCACGCCGGAATGTATAAGGAGCCCTTGTTTAAGATTGACGCACTGGTGTTCGAAGCCTGTCGGTCTTCATTAGTTCGAATCCACACCACTCGGTACCGCAACAACTCTCTTGATCTGAAACGATTAACCGAATATGCTTCGCGCGTTCGCGGCAGGCTGATACACTTACGCGAACTTGATAACTTTAGTTCTTATACCCGGTTTGTGAATGATTGTTCAAACGCAGATAATAGCATATCTTGAATTATTAATTCCATCACTCAAGCCGATGCCACATCATAGTTTATCAAGGATGCTGATTTATTAATTAATACAGCGTCGTCAAGGCGTCGCTACCGTGTTAATTCAGCAACTAATACGACGTAGTTCCAGAGATAAAATGCTCTTGGGACAACGTACAGGAAACGTCGTATTTCGGTGTAAACTTGCTGTTCACCGTTAATAAAATCACCAAATCACCTTCAACTTCTGGGTCCTCTCACGAAATAGTTAATCTCACAATCACACAGTAAATTTCCGTTAAATAACGTGGCCGACAGGAAGCATTAAGGTTGTACTGGAGTTTATTGAACATCGTTATTATTTAAATCTGCACTGAAAACGCACCGATTTGTCATTCAGGGTGTTGAATATATTTGCATCAGCGATTCTGACATTGACTGGAGCTTCCGACAACACGGCGAAACTATAAATTCTTCGTGATCGCGTGGAGCTGTTTCCTACTCAAGGCTAATAAGAGAGTTTATGTCGGCGGTTAGTACATTGCTGTGTCCTTTGAGGTTCGTGACGATCACAGATCACGAAGACTAAGTCCCAGCGTTAATCAGGTATCACACGATTTACTTTTCTTTCACATATAATAACTGCTTCGTTGTCTGGTTATACCGTAAATGATATTTTACTTCAGTTAGAAATTCCGACTACTACGTCAAGTCGATACTGGAAAACATTTAAAACTTCAGATCGGTTTGAAACAATCTAGTAGGCTTACTACTATTGCGACGTCTTCAAGAGAGACTGGATTAACGTCTCCATTGCAGTGTTACATTGTTGTCGCACCGAACTTACAGCACGATGCGGCTACAACTCTCTTCTTGGATAAATATTATCTGTGATCTGTTTATAGTCTGGGCTTTAACCTTCGTAAAGAATATATTTTGAATTATTTATTTCAAGTTTCAGGCTTCGTATCATCTGATAGTCTTTCATTTAGTCCTTTCTTTATAATAAACGTTATTAGTTATATAGTATTCCTGTTAGTCAAACTTGCAATAGTGTTAATTTTGTTATCAGTAGCTCCCGACAATTTCAGGAGAAGTAATTTTGCTTTGTCTTTTGCTACCAAAGGACTTTGATTAGGAGTTCTATATTTGGGGTGTTACACAGCATATCCTGTACTTGCACGATCTTGCAAATATTTGTGGATCCACAATGAAAGTAGCTGGTTTCACGATCTGGCCCATCGCACCTCAACTGCTGAGCGATTTGCCAGTACGATCTGTGACGACATGCCAATCATGTGAAATGGCCTAGCTACCTCATTTGTGATAGCTATGAAAATCTGTTTCTTACTCCGTAGCAATCTCTAATACAATTAGTAAGCACACCAGACAATATACAAGTCTGCACCATGATGATGATGATGATGATGATAGGTTTGTGGGGCGCTCAATAGCGCAGTGATCAACGCCCGTCCAAAGTCCCAATTTTTTCACAGTCCTATTTTTTACACAGTCCAGTCGAGTCACTGTCACGAATGATGATGATGAGGATGAAATGATGAGGACAACACAAACATCCAGTCCCCGGGCAGAGATAATCACCAACCAGGGTCCCCGTGATCCAGAGGCAGCGACGCTAGTCTCTAGACCACGAGCCGCGGACTCATCACCATGAGACACTCCTCTAAGACCATTTAAACACCTCCTGTAGCCTTCATAATCTAGCAAGGAGAAGAGTCAACAGGTTTCTCCACATGTGATCATAAGAAAACCATTCTTTAATGATTACATCCCATGGACCCATCAGGCTGAAGTATTCTTGATTGCTACGCTTCAGCCACTATTCCAAATACTTCCAGACATTTGCCACGGGGTTAAGATCAAATGATTTAGGGGACCATTCGATGTGTGATAAGGTGACTGACTTAGTTAACCCAGGAATGTGTGTGGAGCAGCCCTCTGAATACAACTGTAGTCATCTTGCAAGACGGGAGTGTTCACAGGATGCTCGTCATGGATGCGTAGAGGAGAGGGCAACATTTGACACCGAAATTGTTCAAGTGAATACATGACTGATTGTGTCAAGGTCGTGGTGCGATACGAAAAACCCACATCATACAAGCACTTCCAGTCTGTACTGTGTGCTCTGCACACTCTGGATTAAACGCCTCACTGGCGCGTGTGTGCATTCATTACCGTACACTACCTCAAAACAAGCACCGGCTCGACGCATCGGAGCGCATTACATGTCTCCAGCCAGCAACTGCCTATTTTCTGTGTTGTATAGCCCGTTTCAGACGTGTACCTTTATGTGCTGCTTTTGCTAGGCACCTAACGCTAAATTTCCACTGAATGCAATTCTCTTCGCGGTGTTTGCTCGGAATCTGGTTCACTTGGTCCTACACTCGCAAACAGCAGCACTTCATCTCGGCTTTCAACGAAATTTTCATTAACAGAGCGTGACACCTGCCTCCAGTCCCTGTCGGTTAGGAAGTTTTTTACAACCACTATCCTTAAGCCGTGTTACACGAATATGAGTGGTACAGTATTCCTTGCAGACAATTTTGAAAGTCCTCACTGATACATCAAGAACTTGGGCAACTTCACAAACGGTGTGGTCATTATCAAGTCCGAATCTGATAACGTCATTTAGCTATTCAGTCATGCCCCTCGTCTTTCCATCTTACTGCACTGATTCCATACAACCGAATGGTACATAACACAGTACCTCATTGCCATGAAGCAGACCCTTAACCCTTAGCATTCCGTGCTGAGACAGCTATTGTTATAGTGCTACTGTTTGTCAAATATTGGTATCCGTGCTGAGAGATGGCGCTCCAACCTTCATGAAAAACTTGTCGTCAAATTTTCAAAAACTATTTCACGAAAAACTTTGATTTTCTTCACTCTATGAACAACTGAATTTCTTTGCGTTATGCGTCATACCACTGTCTCGTGGGCCCCTACCACCACGGCACAGCGCGTCCCCAGGTTGCGGATAGGGGATACGGCCTTCAGATATGAAGGGTAGCTGCGAATACAAAAAATAAGCAGTCGCGGACAGCCGGTGGGGAGCAGGCGATGGCGTGATGAACCATCCCTGTTTCTTCTTCCCTTACTATCAAATCTATTCATCAAGAATCAGCAACAATAATGGGCATGGGTCCCTTTGAAGTAAAATATTCCGGAGGTAAGCTAGGTTCCCATTCGGATCTCCGGGTGGAACCTACTTCGAAGAGATTCAGGCCGAAAGGAACTTTCAGGTTGGGAACATTGAACGTTAAAAGTTTGAACAGGTCAGGAACATTCCAGACATTGTTAGACGAATTAGATAGATACGATGTAGACATTACAGCTATTCAAGAAACTCGGTGGCAGGGGGAGGGTGGCATAAAGAGGGGTAACTATACATTTTTCTATGGAGGTGCGGAAGCTCATAGTTTCGGAACAGGTTTCACAGTACAGAGAAAAGTGCTTCACGCAATCAGAGATATCAGGTTCATTAGTGACCGACTATCAGTCATAGTGTTGTCCAGAAGGTAGAATGACTAGTAGTAATTAATGTACACGTACCATCTGAGGACACTGAAGAGGTTGTTAAAGATGGCTTTTATGAAGAACTAGATCAACTGTGGGATGAGTTCTGCTCGTATGATACAAAATTAATCATAGATGATTTTAATGCGAAGATATGGAAGGAGGAAGCATTCCGGCCTACAATTGGGAAAGAAAGTTTGCATAACATTTTGAATGATAATGGCACAAGGGTGGTTAATTTCGCTGTTTCAAAAGACATCATTGTTGAGAGCACATATTTCAAAAGGAAATGGACACACTCGAAACCAAATTGATTTTGTTCTTGTAGATTGGAGATGGCACACTAGTACAGAAAATATTAGGACTTGCAAAGGAGCAGACTGCTATTCTGATCATTTTCTTGTAGTTGCCAAAGTTCACCAACGGGTATCTACAGCAACATCAAGGTGTCACAACTCAGAACGTGTTAGTTTCGACACTGACAAGCTAAATGATGAAACCTTTAGAAGAAGGTACATGATAGAAATTTCAGATATGTTTGATGCTCTCAGGACACACGAAGATCAAGACGACGATGTAAATAAACAGTGGAACTCTGTGAGGAATAATATCAAAGAGGCAGCGGAAGTCACAATAGGTACAATTAAGAAGAACAGAAGGAAACCGTGGTTTGATGATGAATGAAAGAAATTGGTAGAGGAAAGGAGAAAAGCGCGGTTAGATTGGGATAGAATGGGACTCAGAAAACGAGAGGAGTTCTTGAACTTGAGAATGGAAGTTGGTCGTAGGCTGCGGGCAAAGAAGAGGGATTATTTGAACAATCAAATTACAAAAATGGAAACAAACAGTAAAACAAAATACATTAGGGAACTTGACCTAGACATAAATGGGTGTAGGAAGGGCTTCAAGGCCAGGACAAATACACTTCGAGGGGATGCTGGGGGAATACTGACAGACCCCAGTGCTATATTAAGTAAATGGAGGGCGTATTTTGAGCATCTATTAAATGTACACCAGGAAGCAGGAAATGAGCAGGCGTACGAAATACATACAGCAGAACCCCAGACAACTGAGCCAACGTTAAAGAAAGTAAGAGACGCTATCAACAAATTGAAAAACCATAAAGCACCAGGATCAGATTGCATAACTGCAGAATTAGTTAAAAATGGGGGACAGAAATTGGTGGAAGTAGTTCACTAAGTGATAACTAAAGTATGGAACTCAGAGATGATACCTGAAGAGTGGCAGGAGTCGATTCTGATCCCAATTTTTAACAAAGGTGACAAAATGGATTGTAGTAATTATAAAGGGATATCGCTATTACCAGTATGTTCCAAAATCTTCTCGAATATTCTGCTAGCAGGCTTACACGATATGCAGATAAAAATTGTGGGGGATTACCAAGCCGGCTTTCGGAGGAACAGATCAACTATAGACCATATATGCACCCTGCTTCAAATTTTGTAAAAGATATGGGAATACAATAAACCAGTACATAATCTTTTCATAGATTTTGCAAAAGCATATGATTCAGTATTGCAGTCAAAATTGTACAGAATTCTTTTAGAACTTGGAATACCAAAGAAGTATGTTAGGCTTATAGAACCGAGTTTGAAAATCAGAAAAGGTAGAGTACGCGTGGGGAAACTGGAGTCAGAAGAATTTGTAATAAAGAACGGACTTAAGCAGGGAGATACCCTGTCTCCGCTACTTTTTAATGTAGTTCTAGAATATATTGTACGAATGGCAGCAGATAATTCAGAGGGTGTGGAGTTAAATGGAAATATTAAGATATTAGGGTATGCAGATGATCTAAACATCATTAGCGATAGGAAATAATCTGTAACAGCAAATGCGAGTGCGTTAATCAAGGCTAGTGAAGATGTAGGTCTAAGGATAAGTGAAGACAAAAATAAATACCTGGTTACTACTAGAATGCCAACAGCAGTAGATCAGGAAATGTTAAGAGTTGGAGACACGCAATTTGAAAAAGTGAACACATTTAAGTATCTCTGCGTGGACATCACTTCGAGAAATGAGAATGAATCCGAACTGAAGAAGAGAGTACGGGCGGGAAATGCGTGCTACTTCTCACTGAATAGATTACTTTCATCACGGGTATTGTCTAGGAATTTAAAGATTAGAAAATACAAAACTATTATTCTACCAGTTATGCTGTATGGGTGTGAGACTTGGTCTCTCACTGAGCAAAATGAAAAGCCGTTTCGAGTATTTGAAAACAAACTTTTGAGGAAAATTTTCGGAGCAAAAAGGGATGACATTAGCGGAGACTGCAGAAAACTTCATAACGAAGAGGTTCACGAACTCTATTCAAGCCCTGACATAATCAGCATTATTAAATCACGTAGGCTGCGATGGGCGGGTCTCGTTGCTCGAATGGATGAGGGCAGGGCAGCTCGCAGAGTACTGGTAGGGCACCTAGAAGGAAAACGTCCTGTGCGGAGACCGAGGCGTAGATGGGAGGACAATGTGAAAAGTGATTTGAGGAGCCTAGGTATTGAAGGTGAATGGAAGGAAATAGCCCAGGACAGGGACAGATGGCAAAAATACGTTGCTGCGGTAATGGACTCTCGAGTCCGGTATGACCAGTGAGTAAGTAAGTAAGTAAGTAAATATGCTTCATATCAACTTCTCTCTGGCAAATTAAGTAAAACATTTGCACGACATTGTAAAGAGGTTGCAGAAGTAAATAAGCAATGCATAAACTTTCCGTGTGATTGATTTTAGCTCATACAGTGCCGGAAATGGTATGCAGATATTGAAATTTTATTTAAATTTGAGATTAGAAGTTACCTCATTTCTTTCTCGGGTTATTGGGTTTTACATCCTAAAAAAACGTCCGCGCGAAGCGCCCATTCATGCCCTTGCACATCGCGACTCATGTGGTCATAACAATCGCCATATATCATTAACGATTGCAGGTATATAAACGAGGTATTTGTCAATCATAACATGCAGTACTCAAAACCTTTTATTCTCCGAGATGTGTAAGTTGCTCTTCGACAGCAGTGAGAGGTTCACGGCTCAGGACACGTTCAGGCGTCCAGTGCACCGTAGGGAAACCCAAGTCCACAGCACCTGTGGAACGGCGGGCAGGACGTGTAACCACGCATCCAACAACGAATTGTGTAACCTCACTGTGCAGTGTAATATAACACCCTGGTATCACTTCTACACCATGTACGGTACGCCAGACCGACCAGAAAAATCATTTAAGGATGGGTGACTAATATTTTCTCCGGTCATTTCAACTCTCTTTTTTAAATTTTGTGAAGTAACACTGGAAATTATTTTGACTTTGCGCTTATTAATGCAAAGAACCACAAGGCCAAATTAGATAGCTTTTTTTTTAATTTTCAGTCATAGAAGCAGCTCAGATAATGTTATAACCTGTGTGTGAGCACAACATAATTAGGATTCATTCTCATCGGTGATGCGGTGAGCGAACTACCACTCAGACTGTCTTACAGTTAACTTTCTTTAGCTGTTGGATCTTAGTTATCTTTATCATGTGAACAACGCAGATTGGACATTCCAGACTGATAGCACAAACAAAAATATTTCCGTGATGCGGTTTGGTAAAAACAAGATACAGTCTCGCGCTGAAAAAATTTGGCAGAGATGACAAATAACCAATTTGCGGAACCCAATTATGTCGTCTATCACTTTTTAATTACTTCCACAATTTAAAACATCCAAACCCTCTTTTTAAATCATTTTTTACAGAGGTTACCCGAAAATAAACTTGCTGACAGATAAATGCCTAGCAAATTACTGCCAATTATTCGTAGTTATTAATTGCATCAATTAGCTTACTGCAGTTACTCTATGTGTGTCCAAGCGAATGAATGGCGAAAATATTTTCGAAACAACTAAACGAAAACATCTGTAACTTTAATTTAAAATCGACATGGTTACTGCAGCTACTCTACTGGACGTCCGACCGCAAACGTTCTTTTCCTTCCTTTTCCAATAATTACCCTTTGGCAAATGAAACAAAGGATGGTATGGGCTCATGTGTGCGGTGTGCGCAATGCAATAAGTGATATGTGTCTTTTAGATATGTAGATGTTTGCGAGGTTTTCTTAATTCCTCATTAAAAACTTCTTCTTGTAACCTATGAAGCTAATTGTAGGCAAACCTGTTTAGGTGCACATATGGCACATTAAGTGATTTTAAATATTACTGGCAGTGCTAATCATCCGCAAAGAAAGTCGCATACAAAACAGTGAATTACCCAAATGTTACAAAGTGCTAGTGTGTTTGACATCTCCACCAAACTGGTCTGAGAAAGTGGTATATCGGAGTTGCAATGATTTTCAAAGACCACACTTTCATTAAGACAGTGTTTCGTAAATGCCTATGAAAATTTTAGTGGGCTTACAGCAAGAAGGTGACGTTCGTGTAGTGATAAGAATAGAATGGGTTTACCCTTTTAATTATGTATAGCGTATCATACGAGGGCAGTTCAATAAGTAATGCAACACTTTTTTTTCTCGGCCAATTTTGATTGAAAAAACCGGAAATTTCTTGTGGAATATTTTAAAACATTCCCGCTTCGTCTCGTATAGTTTCATTGACTTCCGACAGGTGGCAGCGCTGTACGGAGCTGTTAAAATGGCGTCTGTAACGGATGTGCGTTGCAAACAACGGGCAGTGATCGAGTTTCTTTTGGCGGAAAACCAGGGCATCTCAGATATTCATAGGCGCTTGCAGAATGTCTACGGTGATCTGGCAGTGGACAAAAGCACGGTGAGTCGTTGGGCAAAGCGTGTGTCATCATCGCCGCAATGTCAAGCAGGACTGTCTGATCTCCCGCGTGCGGGCCGGCCGTGCACAGCTGTGACTCCTGCAATGGCGGAGCGTGTGAACACACTCGTTCGAGATGATCGACGGATCACCATCAAACAACTCAGTGCTCAACTTGACATCTCTGTTGGTAGTGCTGTCACAATTGTTCACCAGTTGGGATATTCAAAGGTTTGTTCCCGCTGGGTCCCTCGTCGTCTAACCGAACACCATAAAGAGCAAAGGAGAACCATCTGTGCGGAATTGCTTGCTCGTCATGTGGCTGAGGGTGACAATTTCTTGTCAAAGATTGTTACAGGCGATGAAACATGGGTTCATCACTTCGAACCTGAAACAAAACGGCAATCAATGGAGTGCCGCCACACCAACTCCCCTACCAAGAAAAAGTTTAAAGCCATACCCTCAGCCGGTAAAGTCATGGTTACAGTCTTCTGGGACGCTGAAGGGGTTATTCTGTTCGATGTCCTTGCCCATGGTCAAACGATCAACTCTGAAGTGTATTGTGCTACTCTTCAGAAATTGAAGAAACGACTTCAGCGTGTTCGTAGGCACAAAAATCTGAACGAACTTCTCCTTCTTCATGACAATGCAAGACCTCACACAAGTCTTCGCACCCGAGAGGAGCTCACAAAACTTCAGTGGACTGTTCTTCCTCATGCACCCTACAGCCCCGATCTCGCACCGTCGGATTTCCGTATGTTTGGCCCAATGAAGGACGCAATCCGTGGGAGGCACTACGCGGATGATGAAGAAGTTACTGATGCAGTACGACGTTGGCTCCGACATCGACCAGTGGAATGGTACCGTGCAGGCATACAGGCCCTCATTTCAAGGTGGCGTAAGGCCGTAGCATTGAATGGAGATTACGTTGAAAAATAGTGTTGTGTAGCTAAAAGATTGCGGAATAACCTGGTGTATTTCAATGCTGAATAAAACAACCCCTGTTTCAGAAAAAAAATGTGTTGCATTACTTATTGAACTGCCCTCGTATATTTAACAGGTGCGTAATGAGAACAAAGTGAGGAATAAGTGGGCCAACGGATGAGTACTAGAGCCGATTGCCGATTCTCTTACTGTATAATGGTGTAGAATAGGGATCAAATATTATGTGAACGAAATACTTTATTTTGGAAGTGCCGTATCTTGATTTGCTGATTTTTACTAAGATATGAGAGAACAAATGTGGTCATCTACAACCCTATATTTGTACACTCTCTCAGAATGTTCCTCAGGCTGCAGGAAAAGCTAGAAAATGCTATATTTCTAAAAGCCTTTGAAGAATCAACTTGTAACATTGAATAGACGAAATCACAATCACAAATAGATATAACTTCTCGCATAGGAAAATGTTACGAGACATTTCGAAGTTCACAATGTATGCTAGAATTCCTCAACCAATTAAATATACTAGAATTGTAAAGAAGCCGCAATAAGTAATTTTATCATAATATACAAAATTATCCAGGAGAGGCTGAAAAACAACTTTGCGAAGTAACACTGGAAATTATTTTGACTTTGCGCTTATTAATGCAAAGAACCACAAGGCCAAATTAGATAGCTTTCTAGTGTTTGTTGATCTCGAGTAATCGTCAAGTTTAGGTTACAATATCTCCGGATGTAATTAACATTTTACAATGCAAGAAACGGCACTGATTACATATTTGTTTATATGTTCAGATGTGCTAACAAAACTAACGGGGTTCCATTTAAGAAACCGTAGGTTTGTGTTAAAAAACATACTTCCGTGCATTTTTGTATGGTTTGTATTAAACAATTACACTAGCCCCTCTCCTCACGTTCGGTCTGTGGAATCGGTTCGTCAGTATTTGATGTGGTTTACGAAATATATCCAGCGGTAACGTTAGGTGACTCACCCTGTATAAAGAGATTAAGAGATGAATGTTGCTATACGCTTCAACAGATCACGAGATTAATGCAAGATAGGAAGAGATCGTGAACCACATCAAACAAGTCGAAAGCCTGGTTATTTGCAACAATATTAAGTGTGAGATAAATGAGGGTATAAACTGAGGTGACAGAAGTCACAGGACAGCGAAATGCACGTATAGAGCTGGCGGTAGTATTGTGTATACAAGCTATAAAAGAACAGTGCATTGGCGGGGCTGTCATTTGTACTCAGGTGATACATGACGAGAATTAATACACTCTGAAAGACCGAAATCAGTGGCGTTTGTGTTGTCAGTGCTAAAAGACAACCAACATTGCGTGAAATAACCACAGAAAACAATTGTGTTGCTAATTTCCTGATGCAAAACGCCTCAGTATATTTTTTTTAGATGGTTGCTTACTGGCACGTATTGAATGGAGCGAAATTAAATGGCTCATGATAGGACAGTGCAGTGAAATTTGGCGCAAATGGGCTGTAGCAACAGATGGTCGGGCCGAGTGCCTTTGGTAACAGCACGACATCGCCTGCGGCGCCTCTCCTGAGTTCTTGATGAGATATGTTTCACGATACACTGCTGGAAAACCGTAGCCTCTTCAGATGAGACCCGCTTTCAGTTGGTAAGAACTGCTGGTAAGGTTCTAGTGGTAGCAGATCCCACGAAGCCATGGACCCAAGTTGTCAACAAGGCACTATGCAAGCTGATGGTGGCTCCATAATGACGTGTGCTGTGTTTAGGTGGAACAGACTGGGTCCTCTGCTCCAGCTGAACCAATCACTGGCAGTAAAGCTCATGTTCGTCTACTTGGAGACCATTTGTAGGCATTCGTGAACTTCACGTTCTCAAACAACCAAGACTGTCACCGGACCACAATGCTCCGCGATTGGTCTGAAAAACATTCTGGACAGTTCGAGTGAATGGTTTGGCCACCCAGATGGCCCCACAGAAATCCTATCGAACATTTATGGGGCACATTCGAGAGGTCAATTCGTGTACGGAATCCTGCCCCGACAACACTTTCGCAATTACGGACGGCTATAGATACAGCATGGCTCAACATTTCTGCAGTGGACTACCAATGACTTGTTGAGTCCGTCCCACGTCGAGTTGTCGCACTACGCTGGTGGAAAGGAGGTCTGACACGCTATTAGAATATATCTCATGATCGTAGCCTCTCAGTGTAGAACGTGTATAATTTTTTTATTTCAAGTAAAGTAGATGTAATTAATAACTCTCAACGTGGAGTGTAACATAACAGAGATATGCTAACCAAAAAGAACGAAATAATACAAATAAAACTGGTGATCACTAGGGCCCGGAATTTAATGACAAGTCATATTTTTTTCTGAACTATAGGGTGAATTTTAGAACAATTTATACACAAATCTAGGCATTTTAGTGTCGAAAAATGCATTTTGATTGTGCATGTAAGGTCATATATCAACAAATCTTAGTAATAGGTCACATTGCGGCTAACTTTTAATATAACAGGTCATATTTCCGTCAAGTTTTGCCAAAAATACATAAACAGTTTCTCTCGTATCTGACGGGACACACGAATGAAAAAATGAATATGTTGCTCACGAGACAATATTTAACGTGCTATTATGAAAGATGAACAGATAAATTAGTACACAGTTTTATTTCTCAGGACTGTAGCAGAAAATCGGTGTACCACAACAGTCGTTTCGCGAACATAAAACATTGTTGCGCAGAGTCAACAATACGCTCTCAGAGCCAACAGAGGCGGCTTCTGCCGTAATAATCATCGCAGTCACACAGGTGTTCCCAATAACCGGTTTGAATACAGCCTTTTCCTTGTTCAACATGCCTAAAGTAAAGTGCTCGGACAGCGTGAAGTTGCGAGGATATGTTCGAGAATGTGGAGAGAAGTTATTTAGTAGTGTTGGGAAAATATTATTTTGTAAACTGTGTGAAGTTAAAGTTAGTGCAGAAAAGCGCTTTGATGTGCAACAACACTGTAATACCGCTAAACACAGCAGCTGTGTGAAACAAAGTGCTCAAAATAACAGCATGCAAATGCTGTTATTTGAACAGACATGTCAATCGTCAACCATGCAATCATTGTGGAAGGATTTGTGTGAGATGATGGTGTGCTGCAACATCCCATTGGAAAAGCTGAAGAATCCACGCTTCAGACGGTTCTTGGAGAAGTACATAACACACCCAGTTCCAGATGAATCTACACTGAGAAAGAACTATTTATCCGTATGCTACAATGATGTGCTCAACAAAATACGAATTACTATTGCTGAGAAAAAGATCTGGCTGACGATAGATGAAACTACGGATATTAGTGGGTGATATATTGCAAATGTTGTTGGTGGTGTTCTCAAAGTTGATGGCCCTGGAGATATGTTCATACTAACGTGTGAAGCTCTCAACAGAGTAAACAATTCGACGATTGCTATTTTGTTTGACAACTCTCTGAAGCTACTGTGGCCGGATGGTGTGGAAAGAGACAACGTTTTGCTGCTTGTAACAGATGGTGCTACATATATGGCTAAAGCAGCCAAAGGGCTTCAGATTCTCTACCCCCGTATGGTTGGCGCCACTTGCCTTGCACATGCGTTGCACAGAGTTGCCGAAGAGGTGCGATCATATTACCCTGAGGTGGACAAATTAATTTCCTGTGGCAAGAAAATCTATGTGAAGACTCCGCTACTGGTGCAGAAATTCAAGGAACAAGCACCTTCAACGCCCGTCCCACCTAAACCTGTTCTTACAGTATTGGATTCTTGGCTTAATGCTGCTGAGTATTACTGCACCAACTACACCCAAATAAAGACAATCTCCAGTGAGCTTGATAGCGATGAATCAAGTGCTATCAAAATTGTGAAAGAAGTTTTTACAGATACATTGTCTCGAAACTTGGCATATACCAACGCCAATTTTTCAGTGATATCAAAAGCCATCAAACGACGGGAAGCTGTTGGCACTCAGCTATGTGAGGCCCTGAGCGTTGTGCAACGTGCAGAGTGAGTTGGGTCAAGCTCGTGGTCATGTGGCTGACAAAGTGAAAACCAAATTGCAAAGCGTTCTCCAACGGAATCTTGGATATTCCACACTGTGCAAAATTAGTGACAATCTTCTCCATCTACATCTACATCCATACTCCGCAAGCCACCTGATGGTGTGTGGCGGAGGTTACCTTGAGTACCTCTATCGGTTCTCCCTTCTATTCCAGTCTCGTATTGTATCTTTCAGGGAATGCCGCAACATTTGAAGATACTGAAACGAAGCTGAACTCCAGTGACCTGGCTGCCTTCAAATACGCTCCAGTGACGTCTTGTGAAGCGGAGAGGAGCTTTTCCAGGTACAAAACTATCCTCAGCGACAACCGTAGATCTTTGACAAAGGAAAACGTGAAAATGCACCTTGTGATCCAGTGAAACTTTGCAGATACTGAAGATTGACATACGACATTAAATATTGTGAAACGCTTTAAATACTATGCAGAAATAAAAGCATTGTTTTACTGTTTCAATAGATGATCTTTTCACTCTACTTTGTGTTTAGAAAATGAAACATTCAGACATACAAGAAATAGGCGCAAATTAGCCACAAACCCCACAGAAAGAAAGAACTATGCTTACAATATTTTGAGAAGTGAATTTTGTATTACTTTAAGGTGAATAAAAAATTAAATCAACAAACAAGAATGCTTTAAATAAACTTCTATTAAGTCATATTTATGTAAGTTTTCGGTTATAAATGCTTGCATATTTCACTGTTTTTTAGGTAATTAAAATATGGGCCCTAGTGATCACCTATCTTAGGACTGTCTGTCGTGAGAGCACTAAGCGTCGACACATATTTTGAGATATCATGATTGCCGAAGCAATTACTGGCAAAATTATCTGAACTGTTTTCACTTTATTTCGTTCCTCTACAGCTTCGTCAACAATAATCTTTTATTAGTTAATGTTATTACCGTAACTTTTTCATTCCGTGAGAGCGCTGTTTCACGCCAACTTTCTGTAAAGTTTGCTGCATTTTTCTTCGTCAGCTTCTTGTGCACAAGCCATTCTGAAGCATTCGCTCTCAAGTTCTATAGGTATCCAATACTTCACAGACTTTATTTTCTCTTAGTTTAATTTCTATCTCCGACTACTTTTTTTTTGAGATTGTGGTCGAATTTCTTTTTTCGTGTATGTTGATGATCATATTTCCCAAAGAAAGTAGTCTCATGTTTCCTTATGATTGTGTTTACTGACTGAAAACAACTTACGTTTATAATTATAAAGGGTCATAAATTTAAGTAGGGCTATGTACAGACCCATATTTGCTACTCACAGCAGCCATCGCCGCTTTTTCTCACAAACGCCTATAACAGTTAAACACTGAAATTTTAAAAGTAGACGTCTTCCCAGTAAATATAGATTCATAAGAGAATACTATTTTGGTGCGTTTGACATGCCGCGCATTACTTCGGAACACGAAATTTACTTAATCGGGAGAGCGAGCAGAGGATAAGATTGAAGCTTAACAGACTTGAGGGGCTTCGGCATAAAATCAATATCGTGACGGCTGCATCCAGAAACCCATTAAGCTCTCAATAAGCTGTGCTGCGCCCTGTACTGCAGGAGGAGAACGCTGACCGAATATGTGCGGGAAACTTAGCAATGCTGCCTGTTGGTGACGGGTTGACTTACCGAGAGCTTGATGGGATGGCTACTAAGAAGATGGCCTACAGCAACAATACAACTGCGCGATGTCTTCCAGTAATGGACTTCTGTGATTGATTAAAGATATACGAAGACTATCACTGACATTCTAAGGCCGTATGTGACATTAACTGAACATTTTACGTTAGTATGCCGCACGTAAT
The DNA here is from genome assembly GCF_021461395.2 of Schistocerca americana. NCBI lineage: Eukaryota > Metazoa > Arthropoda > Insecta > Orthoptera > Acrididae > Schistocerca > Schistocerca americana. The sequence goes on from NC_060123.1 coordinate 233,209,532, forward strand.
TCGTGGAATATTGTCTTCATAAAAGCACCGTAATTTCGTTTTATATTGATTTATATATCGTAATAGTCTGCAGGACCTGTCTGTCTAGAGTTAAAGCACGTGTCGGGAAAGCGAGAGGTCGTGGTATCGAATAACGATCAAATCATGGACGTATTCATCCTGCCTTTAACTTAGGCTTCACCTTTCAACAAAGTGAAGATTCGCCAGGAAATCACGTGGTTGATGGTGAGTTAGGGACACTAAAGTCGCCAAAGTTTTCATGTCATCTAGTCTTATCTGTTACGGAATAAGCCTTCACAGCTGCGATCTTTCGTTGGATCACCAACTGAAAGCGCTGTTGTGGGACTTACCCTTAAAATGAGTAGCCAGAAACTTCTTCTTAATTTCAAAATTGGAAATTTACCAATCTTTAATCACGTTTCCAAGATCCTAACGGTGATGACCAGGTCTATTCGGGTCTGTAGTAATGTTTACACACAGATAGGACGGACATATGTCGAGCATATTAGTTCTTATTTCGTCAAAATGTAAAACTTCACATAATACGGATAAAGTAAGCATATGTTCCTTGACATGCAATTAAGTAGAAAATCTCATAACTGTCGGTCAAAAATTTTGTTCAAGACACACAATTCTGCTTGTCTATTACTCATTACTATAAAACATGTTCTCTCAACAACCAGGTTTACGCGAACGGAGATGCAACTCTAAAGGTTCCCGTGGCTGGGCTAAAGAATAGACTAGACTATTCCTACCGAAGGCTAACAAAGAAATGAACAGATTGGCTGAATATGGCACGTGCTTGGTCCTTATAAAAACTCACACCAGGATATAAGTGAATTTTGTTAATTTATAGCAGTTTACAAATTCCACTAGTTGGAAAGTTTACCATTTATTGGCCATTGATTTTCTGTTTATATTTTGTTTGTATATTATTTCTCACGAGCAATATGTATTAAAGTATACAGTACTAGTTCATGCCTACACATTGGGAGCCCCTGGTTTATAACCATTTGATCCATCTTGTATTTTAAAATTTAGTTATTGAAAAACGATCAATTTTTGATTAAGTACTCTTGCTCTTTAACATGGGTACCAACACATTAAAAAAAAAAAAGGTGATCTAAAGTTCATCAACAGATACCGGAAGTTTACAATAATTGGGATATAACTGGCACTTGAGGTTTGGATCATGTGAAATCTTTAGATAAGAATATCTTTTAAATAATTAAGTTTGAGTTGATGTAAATACTTTACAGTAAACAGAAAAAATTGCTCTTTAATTTCGAAGTGGTTTTTCCTTTCTAATTTAACTAGCTCATGAGAGTTTTCCCAGTGACTACATATATGAAATTTTCTAATCGCAAAAATTCTGGTCGCCACTATTACTGATGAAACTAATTAGCTCATTGCAAACGGGACAAAATACTTAATATTCTGAATAATGAAGTTTTGTGGGGAGAATTTATTTCTACCATTCTGATAATTTGCACGATATGTGCTTAATGTAGGAATTTGAAAAGGGAATTAGAAAATATTTCTCATGGACCTTAATACAGAAAACAGTAGTGCATACGAAGCAGGATGATGAGGGGTCAACCTTCTCTGTGACAAAGTGATGCTCAATGAAAGACTGCCACCAGGCCGCTGAGGCAAATGAAAATATTATCATCGCAACAGTCTAACGAAAATTATTTTCTAAACATGTGGAAAAATACTGTTTGTATTACAAATTAATACTGATGTACCGCAAATTTTGTGTATAGCGTAGTGACATGCATGTGACTGGGGTACGTTTTACGTATAGCAAGTATCATGTTTAAAATACGTAGGAAGAAGACGGCTGGCCGGGGTGGCCGAGCGGTTCTAGGCGCTACAGCCCGCAACCACGCGACCGCTACGGTCGCAGGTTCGAATCCTGTCTCGGGTATGGATGTATTTGATGTCCTCAGGCTAGTTAGTTTTAAGTAGTTCTAAGTTCTAGGGGACTGATGACCTCAGAAGTTAAGTCCCATAGTGCTCAGAGCCATGTGAACCATTTTTTTGAAGAAGACGGTACGTTTCCTGCTAAGATGCATTTCAAATACGAACCGTTTATCAGTGTTGCTAATTTCCTGATGCAAAACGCCTCAGGATAGTTTTTTCAGGTGGTTGCTTGCTGGCACGTATTAAAAGGAGCGAAATTAAACGATTCATGATAGCGAAATGTCTATCAAATGTATAAAGTTCAAAGCGAAGTGCATAAGACGTTCAATTAAAATTACATTAAGACATTTCGGTTGTGTCTTATATTCAGCAGCCAAACAACACTTACTCAGCCATTTTGTAAAATCTGGTAACACGATAATTTAAGACAGGCTATAGGATGGCAATGGATAGGTAAATGAAGTGAAAGATTAAATATTTACTTCCTAGTGACCTAAAGAAATGAATGAGTCAGCCGTAGTGAAGAGGAATGAAGATCTTCTTACTAACAATATACGGAAAAATACTTATTTCGTAAAATAATAATTTTTCCATTTTTTCACAAAATGGTGAGACGAAAGGTATACAAACTGGTAACGTAGCGTTTGTTCTTTTAGGTAATGTGGACTACAATCCGTGAGAATATTGAACACCACAATCGGACAGCACACACATGTGCCGACGATTCTCGTCGAGGATCAGGAGTCGGTGCATTGGAGAGCAGTGTCCAATACGGAGCGTGATAAGAAGACTTATTTCTACCTCGTGGCCTGATCGATCTTCAGGCAAGCTGGACAGTTCGCGTTACCAGCCACATCTCTTCACTGCTCACTACCACCCACGCTTCTACCAAACTTATTTTTTGAGTCATCAGTCTTCTGACAGGTTTGATGCTGCCGTCCACGAATTCCTCTCCCATCCAACCTCTTCATCTCAAAGTAGCACTTGCAGCCTACGACCTCAATTATTTACTGGATATGTTCTAATCGCTGTCTTCCTGTACATGTTTTGTCACGGAAGTCATTTCCTATTGTCTTAACAGATGTCCTATCATCCTGCCCCTTCTCCTTGTCAGTGTTTTCTTTACATTCCTTTACTCTCCAATTCTTCGCAGAACCTTCTCATTTCTTACCTTATCGGTCCACCTAATTTTCAACATTTATCAGTAGCGCCACATCTCAAACGCTTTGATTCTCTTCTGCTTCGCTTTTCTCACAGCTCATGTTTCACTACCGTGCTCCATACGAACATTCTCTTAAACTTATTTTAGAGTTTAAGATCTATGTTTGACGCTAATAGGTTTTCTTGGCCTGGAATACTCTTTTTGCCTGTGGTAGTCTGCTGATGATGTTCTCCTTGCTCTGTCCAGAATTCTGGTGCCTACGTAATGGAATATCTTAACTTCATCTACTTCTTGACCAACCTAAGCGCGATTATGTGTTCCGACAGCCAGGATACGATGTACAGTGGTGCATTAACTGTACCGCAGTAGATATTCTGCAAGTGTGATTTGCTCTTCTGCGACTTGCATTGGTAACTTCATGCATTACTTCAGCAGTGTTGAGGATCGGACAGAGATGTAATCTCTCTGTAGGTTTTCTGTTGAGACATGGGTTCTACATGCTGTGCTGTGGACCTCTGCCGTCATACAATCCCTCCCACCCCGGGAGAAAGCAGAAGTGACAGAAATGCAGCTTCTCATAAGCTGTGTGATTATGATGTTTGTAGCGGTGGTGGGGAGTAGACTTTGCCTGCTATGTAACAGTTACTAAATACACTGCAGTGCCAAAGAATCTGGTATGGGCTTGCGTATTCAAATACAGAGATATGTAAACAGGTAAAATACGGCGCTGTGGTCGGGAATGCCTATATAAGACAACAAGCGTCTGGCGCAGTTGTTTAAATCGGTTACTGCTGCTACAATGGCAGGTTAAGTGAGTTTGAACGTGGTGTTACAGTCGGCGCATGAGTGATGAGACACAGCATCTCCGAAGTAGCGATGAAGTGGGGATTTTCCATACGACAACTTCACGAATGTACCGTTAATATCAGGAATCCGGTAAAACATCAAATCACCGGCATCGCGACGAGTGGAAAAAGATCCTGCAAGAAGGGACTAACGACGACTAAAGAATATCCTTCAGCATGGCGGAAGCCAATTGATGCAGATTTCAATGCTGGCCATCAAAAAGTGTCAGCGTACCAACCGTTCAACAAAACATCTTCGAAATTGGCTTTGGGAGCTGAATGCCCACTCGTGTACTCTTGATGACTGGACGACACAAAGCTTTACGCCTCGCCTGGGCCCGTCAGTAACGACACTGGACTGTTGATGACTGAAAACATGTTGCCTGGTGTCGGACGAGTCTCGTTTCAAATTGTGTCGAGCGGATGGACGTGTACGGATATGGAGAGAATCTCATGAATCCATAGACCCTGCATGTCAACATGGGACTCTACAAGCTGGTGGAGGCTCTGTAATTGTGTGGGCCTGTGCAGCTGGAGTGATGTGGGACTCCTGATACGTCTAGATACGAGTCTCACAGGTGTCACGTACGTGAGAATCATATCTGATCACCTGCATCCAGTCATGACCATTGTGCATCCCGTCGGACGTTGGGAATTCCAGCAGGACCAAGCGACACCCCACACGTCCAGAATTCCAACAGAGTGGCTCTAGGAACACTCTTCTGAGTTTAAAAACTTGGCCGCCCACTGTGGCCGAGCGGTTATAGGCGCTTCAGTCCGGAACCGCGCTGCTGCCACGGTCGCAGGTTCGAGTCCTGCCTCCGGCATGGATGTGTGTGATGTCCTTAGGTTAGTTAGGTTTAAGTAGTTCTAAGTCTAGGGGACCGATGACTTCATAGGTTAAGCCCCATAGTGCTTAGAGCCATTTGAACCATTTTTTAAAACCCTTCCGCTAACCACCATAACCCCCTACATAAACATCATTAAGCATATCTGAGATACCTTGCAACGTGCTGTTCAGAAGAGATCTAGATCCCCTTGTACTCTTACTGTTTTATGGATAGCCCTGCAGCATTCATGGTGTCAGTCACCTGCAGCGGTTGTTCAGACAACAGTCGAGTCCACGGCACGTTGCTCTGCGGCACTTCTGCGTGCTCGCGGAGACCCTACACGTTATTAGGCAGTTTCTTTGGCTCTTCAGTGTGTAACACTATTGTCGTTAAAAACTGCAACACCACGAAAGATAGCAAATAATGCGATATTAATTATTGTGCGCAAATGGTATGTAGGAAGAATGCGCATTTAATTTTGAAGGCGAATTGTGGGTGTAGGGAGCGTGAACTTGAGTTCACTGAGCCGTCACCCATGGGAACAGCAACAGCTCTACCTTGGCTGCTCATCGAGTGCAACTGCGCTTCGATGACAGATACGGACACGTCATTCAGTGATGCCACAGATAAATGGCGTAGCCAATGGGCGAGGGGTAGGGTGGAGGGAGAGTCTATGGGTTCCGGACCGCCCACCCTTTCCCATCACCTACATGAAATTACACACGACCCAATTGCCGTGAACGCAAATTTAAGAATACAAGGGGCCATTCGATTTTCCATTTGAGGCGTTGCTGCGGCGTATATGCAACGTAGCCCGAATCCGATGCGAGTGTATAAACAGCAACATGTGGGCAAGAGTTTACTGTGGTCTTCGTGTCTTTGAGACCTGCATGGGGGAATTTGGAAACATGAATTAGGGCGACGTTATTATAAAATGCATTCCAAAGAGGACCAGCGTGCTGTTATTCTTTTCTTGGCTGCGGAAGAACCAACAATGACAGACATCCATCGGAGAATGGAGAATGTGTACGGGGAAGCCTCTCTGTCGTGCGACAAGGGGGCTGCTGCTCCATGATAACGGACGGCTGTATATCGAAAATGTAAAGCAGACGTTACGCCAATTCAATTGGGATACACTCGAGCACCCGTAATATACGAGGGCAGTTCAATAAGTAATGCAACACATTTTTTTTCTGAAACAGGGGTTGTTTTATTCAGCATTGAAATACACCAGGTTATTCCCCAATCTTTTAGCTACACAACACTATTTTTCAACGTAATCTCCATTCAATGCTGCGGCCTTACGCCACCTTGAAATGAAGGCCTGTATGCCTGCACGGTACCATTCCACTGGTCGATGTCGGAGCCAACGTCTTACTGCATCAATAACTTCTTCATCATCCGCGTAGTGCCTCCCACGGATTGCGTCCTTCATTGGGCCAAACATATGGAAATCCGACGGTGCGAGATCGGGGCTGTAGGGTGCATGAGGAAGAACAGTCCACTGAAATTTTGTGAGCTCCTCTCGGGTGCGAAGACTTGTGTGAGGTCTTGCATTGTCATGAAGAAGGAGAAGTTCGTTCAGATTTTTGTGCCTACGAACACGCTGAAGTAGTTTCTTCAATTTCTGAAGAGTAGCACAATACACTTCAGAGTTGATCGTTTGACCATGGGGAAGGACATCGAACAGAATAACCCCTTCAGACTGTAACCATGACTTTACCGGCTGAGGGTATGGCTTTAAACTTTTTCTTTGTAGGGGGGTAGGGGAGTGGGTGTGGCGCCACTCCATTGATTGCCGTTTTGTTTCAGGTTCGAAGTGTTTCATCGCCTGTAACAATCTTTGACAAGAAATTGTCACCCTCAGCCACATGACGAGCAAGCAATTCCGCACAGATGGTTCTCCTTTGCTCTTTATGGTGTTCGGTTAGACAACGAGGGACCCAGCGGGAACAAACCTTTGAATATCCCAACTGGTGAACAATTGTGACAGCACTACCAACAGAGATGTCAAGTTGAGCACTGAGTTGTTTGATGGTGATCCGTAGATCATCTCGAACGAGTGTGTTCGCACGCTCCGCCATTGCAGGAGTCACATCAGTGCACGGCCGGCCCGCACGCGGGAGATCAGACAGTCTTGCTTGACCTTGCGGCGATGATGACACACGCTTTGCCCAACGACTCACCGTGCTTTTGTCCACTGCCAGATCATCGTAGACATTCTGCAAGCGCCTATGAATATCTGAGATACCCTGGTTTTCCGCCAAAAGAAACTCGATCACTGCCCGTTGTTTGCAACGCACATCCGTTACAGACGCCATTTTAACAGCTCCGTACAGCGCTGCCACCTGTTGGAAGTCAATGAAACTATACGAGACGAAGCGGGAATGTTTTAAAATATTCCACAAGAAATTTCCGGTTTTTTCAACCAAAATTGGCCGAGAAAAAAAAAATCTGTTGCATTACTTATTGAACTGCCCTCGTAGTTTTGATCTCTTCCCATGCTATTATCACGCCTTCCGTCCCTTAAAAAATGGCACTGAATGATCTGACGAGGATGGGCAGCAGGTAGTTAAAGACTTCTTCACGCAGCAGAACCCGGTGTTTTTCGAGACAGATATCTCCAACTTGATGCATCAGTGGGATAATTGCCTCAATTCCTACGGTGATTTTGACTGACTGGCTTACTAATTGTTGACTGTAAGGCCTTCGAAAAGAAACTTTTTGATGCCCCTTGTATTTTGATGTTCAATCGTACGACGGGAAAGGAATATGCACCACCGACAGTCAACAAGGCCATCGATAGGCTTAAATATTATATATCAATAGCACTATCCGCTATCGCCTATCCCTAATTTAGCCAAGACCATCCATCGAAAGTTGTTGACCTTACGTGACTCCAATTCTTGTCTTATTATTCAGTTCAGTTCTTGCTTGTAGTTGTATTTAGTGTAAGTGCTGTCGTTTACTGTTTCAGACGGTGTGCTGTCCTCATAATTTCTAATTATGGGTGAGTTGGTAACAAGAAAGAAGAAGAAAACCTATTCTGATTCGTCCACCAGCGTTAAGAAAAGTTAAAAATATGTGTGCACTACAATGGCCTAATTACATTTGTATAGCAGTTTAATGTTAACGCTGGAGTCCTTATTTGGAAAGGGGTAGAACTTCGTGGTTGCAAAATTGCAGCAATTCACAAAGGCAGCGGTACGATAAAGATTATTACAAATAACGTTAAATTAAAATCAGTGCACACTTTGACTTGTCAGTGTTGCCCAAAACTCGCGTTGACAACTAAAATATCGGCCTAACAGTGATGATTGTATTTCTTTAACGAATGTGCTCAAAATTCTGCCATTTTTAGTGTTAATGGCCAAATATCGCCCAATCTGGTCACCAGGCGGTACTCAGTTATTAGAACTGGTTCCCATACGGAACGATGGAGCGGGAGAGCGGGTGAGCGGAGAGAGAGAGGGGGGGGGGGGGGGGGAGCGGCTTGTCGAGAGTGCAAGTGGTAGGTGATGACAGTAATTTCTGTAGTTTGCTCCTTTCTAAACCCTACATCCCTCCCTCTTTCGCCCAAAATCTATTTATGCACTTGTAGAGACATAATAACCAAAGCCACGAATTCGCTGCACAGCTAAACGTTAAGAAATTCACGCTTTCATACACTGTCATATGACGAAACATGTATTATTAAAGGAAGGACGTGTAATACACTACTCGCCATTAAAATTTCCATACCACGAAGGTAACGTGCTACAGATGCGAAATTTAACCGACAGCAAGAAGATGCTGTGATATGCAAATGACTAGCTTTTCTGAGCATTCACACACGGTTGGCGCCGGTGGCGACATCCACGACGTGCTGACACGAGGAAAGTTTCCAACCGATTTCTAATACACAAATAGCAGTTGGCCGGCGTTGCCTGGTGAAACGTTGTTCTGATGCCTCGTGTAAGGAGGAGAAATGCGTACCATCACGTTTCCGACTTTGATAAAGGTCGGATTGTAGCCTATCGCGATTGCTGTTTATCGTATCAACGGATGGGAACGTTTGCAAGACAACAACCATCTGCACGAACAGTTCGACGACGTTTGCTGCAGCATGGACAATCAGCTTGGAGATCATGGCTGCGGTTACCTTTGACGCTGCATCACAGACAGGAGCGCCTGCGATGGTGTACTCAACGACGAACCTGGGTGCACGAATGGCAAAACGTCATTTTTTCGGATGAATACAGGTTTTGTTTACAGCATCATGATGGTCGCATCCGTGTTTGGCGACATTGGAAGTGTGTATTTGTCATCGCCATACTGGCGTATCACCCGGCGTGATGAAGTGCCATTGGTTACACTGCTCGTTTAATTCTTGTTCGCATTGACGGCAATTTGAACGGTGGATGTTACATTCCAGATGGCTCTACCCTTGATTCGATCCCTGCGAAACCCTACATTTCAGCAGGATAATGCACGACCGCATGTTGCAGGTCGTTTACGGGACTTTCTGGATACAGAAAATGTTCTACTGCTGCCCTGGCCAGCATATTCTCCAGATCTCTCACCAATTGAAAACATCTGGTCAATGGTGGCCGAGCAATTGGCTCGTCACAATACGCCAGTCACTACTCTTGATGAACTCGTGTTCAAGCTGCACGGGCAGCTGTACCTGTATACGTCATCCAAGCTCTGTTTCACTCAATGCCCAGGCGTATCAAAGCCGTTATTACGGCCAGAGGTGGTTTTTCTGGTTACTGATTTCTCAGGATCCATGCACCCAAAATGCGTGAAAATGTAATCTCATGTCGGTTCTAGTATAATATATTTGTCCAATGAATACCCGTTTATCATCTGCATTTTTTCTTGGTGTAGAAATTTTAATGGCCAGTAGTGTATCAGAATTTCATCTTTTGATGTGATTTTATTTTGATTGACAAGAATCTACAACAATGAGTTTTTCCAAATTCTCCACCGATCAGCGTCCCACTGCGGCTTGGGGTACTGCTCTAGCAGTCCCTGGATTCGGGAGGCAAGGTGATTTGTCATGTAGGCTCAGGATGGCTTGGCATGAAGAGCAACTAATTTTGTCGACGAACTGCAATGATTAAGCGGTGCCAGAGATGACAACCAAAAGGATTATTCTATGAAAAGAAATGGCACCCCAAACAGCACACCTGTTGCCGAGCCGAATGGAAGTGACAGACAGGTTGATATCCCACCGTCGTCCGGGGCGTCTCCAGACATGTCTTCGGTCTGGAATCTCATTGACAGGTGTGTAATTGTCTTCAGTGATTAGCCCCTCTTCGGACTGAGCTCCGATGACCAGCAACACGTGTCTGGAGACGGCCCAGATAGAGGTGGAATACCAATCTGGCCGTCGCAAGCCACGTAGCCCAACGCCCTTGTGTGATTGTCTGGGGTGGCATTTCTATTCGTAGCTGGACTCCTTTGGTTGTCTCCCTAGGCACCCTTTCAGCACAGCTGTACATCGACGACATTCTATACCCTGATACGTTGCCCCTCGTCGCAAGCTGCCTGGACTTACATTTCAACAAGATAATGCCCGCCCGCACACGGCGAGGGTTTCTACTGCTTATCTTCGTGCTTGCCAAACCGTACCTAGCCCAGAAAGGTCGCCGGATATCTCCCCGACCGAGAACTTTGGGAGCATTATGGGCAGGGTCCCCCAAGCAGTTCGGGATTTTGACGATCTAAAGTGCCAATTAACAGAATTTTGTGACGATATTTCTTAGGTGGGCATCCACCAATTCTATCGATCAATGCCAAGCCAAATAATTGCTAACATAAAGACCAGAGATGAACTAACGCTTTATCGACATGCTCAATTTGTGAAACCTCTTTCTATTGAATACATCACCCAATCTATGTGAAATTATAACGATTTGTTTGTATGTACTTATACGCACATCAAAAAATGTTTTGCATCGTCCCGGTTCCCAGAACTCCTGCAGATGGACGTTGTCTATGGATATCCTATCACAGACAAAGTCTCTTTGACTGCTCAGACATGTCATTAAACCCCAAAGATGTAAACAATCGTGCATGAGAAGCACATATTAGACGGAGGGGGTCCGACAGCCGATCAGTTCCAGTCATTCCACCAGGAACTAGGTACACGGCTCGTGTTGTCTGTAGTTCCACCACGCCTAGACGGTCAATACCGTGGTTCGATGGCGTCCGCGTTGTTATTTTATGCCAGGAAGGGCTTTCAACAAGGGAACTGTCCAGGGGTCTCGGAGTGAACCAAAGCGATGTTGTTCGGACATGGAGAAGATACAGGGAGATAGGAACTGTCGATGACATGCATCGCTCAGGCCGCCCAAAGGACTACTACTGCAATGGATGGCCGCTACCTACCGTTTATGGCTCGGAGAAACCCTGACAGCAACGCCACCATGTTGAATAATGCTTTTCGTGCAGCCATAGGACGTCGTGCTACGACTCAAACTGTGCTCAATAGGCTGCATGATGCGCAACTTCACTCCCAACGTCCATGGCGAGGTCCATCTTTGCAACCATGAAACCATGTAGCGCAGTACAGATGAGCCCAACAAAATGCCGAATGGACCGCTCAGGATTGGCATCACGTTATCTTCGCCGATGAGTGTCGCATATGCCTTCAACCAGACAATTGACGGAGAGGCGTTTGAAGGCAACCCGCTCAGGCTGAACGCCGATCGATAGTGGGACCATATCGGCAGCATATTGGCGAGGCATTCGTCTTCATGGACGACAGTTAACTCCCCCCCATTTTGCATATCTTATGAATGACTTCCTTCAGGATAATGACATAGCTCGACTAGAGTGGCTGCATGTTCTCCAGATATGAACCCTATCGAACATGCCTGTGACGAAGGACTGTTTATGGACGACGTGACCCAACAACCACTCTGAGGGATCTACGCCGAATCGCAGTTGAGGAGTGGAGCAATCTGGACCAACAGTGCCTTGATGACCTTGTAACCATCCCGTACAAATAATAAAAAAAATATTAAATATGATGTGTAACCTTCCCGAACAAAAAATAAAGAATTAAAATAATTAAATTTGGATGATTTAATTCTGACGTATGAAAAGTGATAAATCTTAACTCATGAATAACTGATAAATTTTGACGTAAGCAGAGCTACGCCATGGCCCAGTGAAATCGATCTGAATCTGTCCGTGAGAAGTAAACTGAAAAATTCTTACCTCGTGATGGCGTTGGCAGATAACGTTGTCTATATATCTGCTCATAAATGGCACAGCTTTGAGCAATGCTGGCCTATCTACTATTACTGGATAACATTTGTCTGAATTATTAGAGAAACGGACTTCACTTAGCGACACAACTGCACAGCAGCTCGTTTGACTTCTAAAGAGCACATGACTACGATCTGACAAAAATTCAGGAATATTTTCATTTAGCTGAATGACTGGATCGGGACTGGCAATGACTTAAGGGGAAATTATATTTTATAGGTGCTTGGTAAAAAAAAATATATTGGGCAAATTTTTTTACGTTATTGATAAAGATCTAAAATCCATTACAACGGGAAAATTGAATATATTACAAATCTGGGTCAACTGGTGCTGACGAATCACAAAAGAAAAGATTGAAACAAATTCATATTAACATCCCAGACAAGTGATGTAACGTTTACCTTACAATAGATGGTTGACTTAATTACACTGTTGATTTTTCATTATATTAACAATTATTCATTTGTTCGTCATCATCTCATTCCATGGTACCATTTAGCTCTGCTGCTGATCACAATTATTATTCAGTTGCATATAATAATATTTAATAATTTGTTCTGCACTGTGACTTTAACAACTACTAACTATAAACTGTGCTTTACCAGCGACAGACTACAACTACACTGTAGCAGCGGGCGACTGCAACTGCGGCAGAGACTGCTCTCACTTGCGACTCTATTGCAGCTCTCTTTTAACAGGGCAAAGATATTTTATGTCTCAGGCAGCGCCTATGAACTGTCGTTCTAGCAAGTGACTAATACATCGAGATTACATTTGCTGCAGCAGGGAGGTGAACCCCTTCCAAACTTATGGATAGTATGCCACGACGAATACAGGCATGCATCAATGCAAGACGACGTGCTACTGGGTATTAGAGGTGTCGCTGTGTACAGCAATCTGGACCACCACCTCAGAAGCTCTCGCTGTATAGTGGTACAACATGCAGTGTGTGGTTTTCATGAGCAATAAAAAGGACGGAAATGATGTTTATGTTGATCTCTATTCCAATTTTCTGCACATGTTCTGGTACTCTCTGAACCGAGGTGGTGCAAAACGTTTTGATGTGTGTACATAACATCTACCGACTGACGTCTCATTTGCGTAACTCCTACGTGATGCACCTTTTCTAGGACTTAAAGTGTAGTTTTTGGAGCATATATGCTACATGCCTAATATTTCGGAGAACCTCCACAGTTTTTTAAATTCAGCATTTTTTTAAATTATTTGGTCCCTGAACAACTCAAGGACCATCAATATAGACTTTTCACACACTAACTCATGCATGAGAAGGATAAACAGTGCCCGTAAGCTTGAGGGTCAAAATTATACTGTCGGTGGAGAATTCTAAAATGAGTGATCTGAGATTAGGATGTAATGGTCGGAAATTAATAAGCCAGGGATGCGAGGTATTGAATGAGCAACCCATGTGAAGCATGTTTTGTAGCCTGCGCATGTTTCATAACAAACAATGACACGCCGCATCAACTTTGGTGGCCATATCTTAAATAACAATACGTCATACTGTCTTCTATGCGGTGCCCAGTGTGAAGATTATCACTGCTTACACTTCATGACTACTTATCAGAGATGGTGCGTTATCCGTTACAGGAACAGGCAAACACTCGATTAAAGTACAGTGCAACAGGGGTCGATAGTAGAGGGTCGATAGTAGAATTTGAAGCGATTGTTTTGGGGTGTGGAAGGATGTTTTATGAACAAGTACTCGCAACTTTCCCGTGAAATACACTTCAACAAAACAGTGTGCGCAAGTTGATGTTCGGGGCAACGAAAGTTGAATCATCCCCTTAGAAAAATTTATGAATGATTGTGCTGATAAACCCCTGCGTTATTTGATTTTCAAACAGCTGAGCAAAACTGAACGTACTCAGACATTTCTCTCTTTGCTTATTCTGATCAGCACTAAACTGAGACACAATATTTTTAGCGCAACGCAATTGACTTTCAATAATCCCTACAAAAGAATGGCCCTGACTAACAATAACCTATAACTTTCATGAATCACTTACCTCACAAAAATCTTCGTTACTCGAACTACTGCAATACAGCGAGCACCAATACTGCCAGCTAAATAAAAGATTCTAACTACTGAAGGCACTAACTACTGAGAGGGATAGTTAGCGAATGAAAGATTTCGATAGAGAACAAACAATGTATTTACCTTAATAGTGTTAAAAAGTCATTATATATATATATATATATATATATATATATATATATATATATATATATATATATATATATATATATATATAATTTCATGACATCCAGTCTTACAAATTTACTCTCTCTGATGGACACACGTCCAGATCATCCGCTCTCAAAACTCCGCGATCTCACTCCCCACATCCACCACTGCTGGCGGCTCACCTCCAACTGCGCAACGCTACGCTCTGTTCACATTTAACTGCCCAACACTACAATAGCGAATATTACAACAATGCCAACCAGCCACAGACTGCACACAGCACAGCCAGTGATTTTCATACAGAGCGCTATGTGGCGTTACCAACATAAAAACCTAAACAGCCTACTTACAAAGTGCAGACCAACTGGCGAATATGGTGCAGCATGTACTTCCTTCTGACATAGCATCAATTGACTATCATAGTATACTTGCCCAAAAGGCAAGAATGGAATGGCATTTGATAATGGGTGATTTAATTTGTCTATCGGCGCACACGAGAAAAACTATTGCTAGTAGTAACAGAATAATACCCTCTTCAAGCTGATAATTTTTGCCTCGTTGAGGAGGACATTCAACGCTTGCTAATAGACATTGATAAATAAAACCACACAGGCACAATTATGGTGTAGAATCCCCATATTTTAAAATAAATAGGGTTTATTTTTCGATTAGAGTAGTTGTCAGCTCTATGAATAGGTCCGTTGCCAAATGTATTTTTAATTTCCCCCTTATTTATGAAAGGCCGCTTTCAAATTTGACGTGTTTTTGTTATGTTATTGATTTAACAAATCCAAACACCTCCTCCGCCCCATCCCGTTTAACAAAATCCTGGCTGGGTCCGTGCTGATATCATCAAACGTTGTGGCAGGCGATCAGTAGTGTTCCAGTGTCTCCATGAATCCAAGACCAATGTTATTTATGTTTCAAAGATGTAGAGAAGGTGCTCGGTCAGGCAACAGAGAATACCTTGTGTACAGAGATAGATGAGGACAGTATGGACAACGTGCGGCCTTGCGATATTTTGTCTAAGACGGACATTTCGGAAACTGGGCAAAATCACAGACCTAAACACGTCATAAATGTGACGACTGCTGTCCAAATTACCAACTACGAAAAACGGTGGTGATGTTGCTGTGCACCCAGTGTGGGCAAAGTGCGCTCTTGCGTGGCAATTTTCACTTCAACCAATGTTTGTGGAAGGAAATGCAAGAACTGGATTTGATGGAGGAATAAGGGATTGAGAAGAAGTCTGACTGTTTTTCCGTATATAAGCTGTAGTGGTAGAGCTTCCACCAAATGCAGATGATGAAGCGTAGATGGTGATTATGGAGAAAATGTCCAGTGGGGAAAAGGTTATGTAATTCGCACATTATTTGATCAAACAATGGATGGAAAATCGTAGTATACCAAGCAAACTGCGGAATATCTTAACCAGTGGCACAGGTCCACGAATGTTATCGAATGTTGGTATAGGAAACTTAACTCGTCAGTAAATTAAAAACGTTATTACATATACTTTCTGATCAATAAGCCGTAGGAAACAGTAAGTGCTATATCTAAAGTTCAAAAAATTCTACTGGTCTGCCTGTTCAAAACGGGAAGATGAAGATACGTACAGCTAGACAAAAGGCTAAAAGCCATTCTAAGAATAAATATAACGGCTCGAGTAATTTAAGAAATTTAAATATATGGCTTTTTGCAAAAAAATTGAGCGAAAAATTAAAATTCATGAAATCAGAGAAGAAGTTTAATCATTTGCCACAGTAATGTTGTAGAATGAAACACGGTAAAAACAAAACAAAAGAAATGAAAATTTGAAGGAAAGTCCTTATTACAAATCGGTTGACAGAACCTCCCTCACTGTTATGTCTTACTTTCAATGTCGGAAAAGCCACGACTAAAATATTTATGGTCGGAAAAACTACGTTGACATCACGGGTCACTAAGTACACGGTCGAAAAACAACGTTGCATGTTTCGAGTGGCCTTTCGCCTAGATGTCTATGCATGTGGACACGACCATCAATATGCTGTAACAAGCTTGTTTCGTCCGAACATACAAGACGTTTCCGTTAATTCAAAGTCCAATCGATGTGATACCGTGCCCACTGGGATCGTAATGAACGACATCTTTAGGTCAATATGGAGACACCTACTGGTCGTCTCCTCTGGAGCCCCATGTTCAATAAAGAGTGCTGAACGCTGTGCTGCGATACATTTGAGTGTGCTCTAGCACTGTACTCTGTTGTCAGATCTGCCACAGATCAACGTCCATCCAGGTTTACAGAGTGGAAAGCCTCCGACCACCACGATTTGTACTGAGGCGTGCACATCCAGCTCCTCGTCGGCTACTCGTGGTTTCATCGTGCATCAATACTTTCCGTATATGCTCACAACAGCAGCACGCCAACAGCCGTTACGTTTCTCCAGCTCGGTGATGCTCATTCGTAGTCGAAAGTCCATATAAATCTTCCCTTTATCAGAATCGTTTGTATTAGTGAATTTCCCCATTGTCTCCACGTATCTGTGGTCCGCTTACATACTTTCCTTTCCACGTCATGCCACCAGGGAGCATTCAGTATCGCTGTGGGCAGTGGTCATAGTATTTTAGCTCATATGGTGACCGTCTGACTATGGACGGTAGGTAAGCTATAGCAATTAATATAACAGCTCTTGAAAGAATAAGGAAAGTGCATCGCTGACCTAGAAAACATGTTGTAGGGAAGAATCGCTGACCTACAAAACATGCTGTAGGGAAGAATGCTTTTGATAGAATAAGGAAAGTGCATCGCTGACCTAGAAAACATGTTGTAGGGAAGAATCGCTGACCTACAAAACATGCTGTAGGGAAGAAGTGGTAAGGCATCTTTGCAAAATATTTCACGCATCCGAGTTCGGAAGAGACACGCGATCTAGAATCAGTCTGAAAAGTTTTGCCATACCTAGTGGTGCATAGTCTAAATACACTGCTGGCCACCGTAAATGCAACACCAAGAAAGACAAGAGGTAGCACAACAAAATTTATTTTGTAGATAACATGTTGACCAAGTATCAAATGATTACGTTTACAGACGTCTTTGACATGTGGTTCCTGCCAGAATCAGTAGCCAGAGTAGCCGCCATTGTTGGAGATCACCGCTGCCACACGTCTCGGCATTGAGTCAAAGAGACTTTGGATGTGTTCCTGGGGTACAGCAGCCCAAGCAGCTTCCACACGTTGCCAAAGATCATCTGGTGTGGCAGCTGGGGATGTAATCTGGGTCACTCGTTGAGCGACCATGGACCACATGTTTTCTATCGTCGAAAGATCCGGAGAGCGACCCGGCCAGGGAATCACTTCAATCTGGTTATTGACGAAGAACCTTTGGACAATGCGTGCCACGTGTGGTCGCGCATTATCCTGTTGAAATATGGCTGTGGCTGAGTCCTGAAGGTAAGGAAGGACAACTGGCTCCAGCACCTCGGATATGCAGCGCCGGCTATTTAAAGTACCGGCAATGCGTACTAGAGGCGTGCGAGAGTAATATCCAATACCGCCCCATACCATAATACCCGGTGGAAGACCAGTGTGGTGGTGCATAATGCAGCTGTCCAGCATCCTCTCTCCACGGTGTCTCCACACTAGAATCCGACCATCGTGGTGCTGCAGACAGAAGCGTGCCTCGTCAGTAAAGACAACGTCATTCCATTCTGCCGTCCACATCCGTCTGTCATCACACAATTGGCGACGGAGACATCTGTGGTTCTGCGTCAATGGTAGACGAAGCAATGGACGTCTTGCGGACAGACAACTCTGCTGTAAACGGCGTCGAATGGTACGCGCAGACACTGGATGATGCGTTACAGACGCAATGTGCTGTGCTATGGTTCGGGATGTCACTGAGCGATCCGTCACTGCCATGCGCACAATTTGCCTATCAGCACATGCAGTGGTGCACCGACGTGAATGCGATCGACCACGTCGGTCCATCGTACCCTCCTGCATCCAACGGTCACATATTCGCATTACAGTAGTTTGGTTTCGTCCAACACGACTAGCGATTTCTCTGCATGATAATCCACAATCTCGGTAAGCCACTATCCTTCCTCTGTCGAACTCGGATACTTGATCAAACGATGTTCGCTGTTGTCTACGAGGCATAACTGATCGTCTTGTGAAACAACCACAAGGTAAACACACGTGCCGAACGTACACTCGTCGAAATCGCCAAGCCTTAAATGGCGCTATAAGGTGGCGCCACAGGCGCGCGTGATGTGAGTCTGCGCTGAAATTCTAATCAGTTGCATATCTCATCGCTGCAAACCCATGGTGTAAATTTCACTTGATTCGGATGCTTCCTTCAGGGTGTTGCATTTACGGTGGCCAGCAGTGTAGCTTTTTGCAAACTACTGTGGGGCGTTACATGAAAGACAACTAGTTAGTGGTACTAAAAAGAGCTGTTCTTGTGTTCTTCTTCTTTTACAAGACTGTGCCTTATCTCTTTCAGTGGTCCTCTACATCGCCATTTAGGAAGAACATCTCATCATATTTTTTTGAAATATGATGTTATCGCTCGTACTTGTCTTAGGAAATATCATGTCTAAGGTCCCAATAGTTTCAATTCCATTGACCTGTAAGTTTCAATTGTTCTTTCTCCTCTTCTGTTTCTTGTAGTACCATCTCAGTCGTCTTCCTGTGACTCCAGCCAGGTTTTGTAATTTTACTCCAGATCCACATCTCCAAAGCTTTTCTAACGTCCAGGTTTCACACCCCTGTGTCACGACACTTCATACAAAAGCTTACGCATGTATTTTCTTGGTGTGGAAGTTGATGTGCTTCTTCAGTAGAAGAGTCTTCTTATTTGAAAGTGCTGTGGACAAGTGATATTCTTCTCTAGCTTTTCTTGATGCATTTATTGTTTTTCTACGCAATGCTATCGAGATATTGAAACTCGGTTACTTCCTCGAAGAGGTCACTACGTTATCTCCACCTCCTTTCTTCTGTGTAACCATGGTTTTTGCCTTATGGGTATTTATTTTTAGTTTCACTTAGTTATCTTTAAAGACCTTAACCATTTTATTTAGTTCTCCTCTGAGTCTATCGCTACTGCAATGTCATCGGCAAATCCGATGCAGTGGAAATGGATACCATTTATTTCGTTTCCAATCGTCTTTTCTTTCATTGGTGTTATGCCTCCTCAGCGAACAAATTAAATAAGTAATGGTATTGAGTTCACCGTTTTCTCTCACCAGTTCTTATTTTTGCTTCTTTCTTGCTATATTAACATCCAGTTCAGTATTTTGACCTTTGTTTATACTCAAAATTAGTAAAGTGATACTTTGTGCATTACTTTAAACAATAACTTCCAGTCAACAATATCAAACGTCTATCCTAGGTCAATAAATGCGATATTTGTTTATATGCTCACTTCTAACCTTCTTAACGACATCTGACGTAATCACAGTATTGCTTCCCACATCTGTTTCACTAATCTGAAGCCAAACTGATCACTGGATGAGTTCAGAAATAATATCTTTTTAGCTATAATTATAGTTAGTAATATTTGTAATGCTTCTCACAGAAGGGCTAGTGTATTAGAACCTTCATTATCGAATCCATTAGCCTTTGATTTGAGGTGGATCAGTAGAAATTGAAAGACTACTATGAAACGAAAGGGATATCGCAATTGGTATAAACATGATAAGGACACATCTTGTAATAGTCTTTCTTTGTTATTTACAG
This sequence comes from Schistocerca americana, assembly GCF_021461395.2. Taxonomy (NCBI): domain Eukaryota; kingdom Metazoa; phylum Arthropoda; class Insecta; order Orthoptera; family Acrididae; genus Schistocerca; species Schistocerca americana. Next base: position 233,229,482 of record NC_060123.1, read on the forward strand.
TTTTTTTTTTTGGTCCCAAACTGCCCGGCTGTGCAGCATAGTCGCAACAGTTTTCGGAGATTCTATGTGATCGCCACAGCAAATTAAGGGCGAATGTATCTGATTTCTCAGCTGCGCTCCGTAGTCCAGTAAAACGATGTTACATACGACTGAATTCTGAATTGTGGATTCTGATAACTGCGAAAAAAAATCAACATTGTTTTTTATTTAAGTAGCGAATCTAGTGTGACTGATTGTAACGATAGTGGTACCGTGTTTGTTGGAAGAAGCCTTGTGGCCATTAATGAATTTGCGGCTGCAAATAATTATAGGATCTTAAATTCAATTGTAATTGGATATTAGAATGCAAATTTGAACGTCCAGGCATAAAATGTATTTCTCACTAATTCTGTGGCTAACTATGAACAAGAGTAATATTGCGACAATGGAACTTCTATTACAAATGAGGACAGATATACAGAAAGGACACCAGAAATATATTGAGCGACGAAACTCAGCCAATAACAAAATTAGCATGCTCATTTGCAAGAGAAAAATAAAATGTGACGTGAAATTCATGAATTTAATTGTGAAGTCCAGCGTCAGTAACAGCATGTAGAAACGAATTTGACTAGTGTATAACAGCTGCATTTCGGTTTATATGCAAATATTCAGAAATTAGGTAAAACTATCAAACATGATCAAATATGTAGTTCGCCTATTGATGTACATTTAATACACATGGACGTCAAGGTAATACTTACGGTAATAACGCTAAATGTACGAACAGTACTATTCACAATCTTCCAAGTACTGCTAGGTTTAAGGATCTCGATTCGCAGAAACACTTGAAATCAGTAGATTTCATGAAACATACTAAATTTGGATATAACATACGAACAACTGCAGAACAACACTAGGAAATCCAGGTGCCGATCAATAAGTAAATTTTATGAGGTTGAGAATGCATTCAATAGTAAACACTTGCTCAGGAGAAAACAACGAAATATGAAAGGAAAACGATTTTTTCTCAGTGATTAGGAACGAAATGAAGAGACAATGATGTGTTTGTTGGAAGGGTACTGTGGCCAAACCAAGTTCTGGAATGAATATGTTAATGAAGACAAAGAGACCATTTTCCTGACCAAAGATGTACCGTGAAAGTACATGAGGAACTGGGAGCGTAAATTATTACGAGCTGCTCATAGTTGATTGATCGTAAGAGGAAAAGTTCGTTTTAATAAAGACGATATATGCTGTGGACATAAACAGCATGTGATGAAATAGTGCAAGATATGTCGGTTTCGGTACAGATTAATGAGGTCGAAGGAGAATAAAATATGCACCTATTATGCTCATACTGCAGCTTTAGGCTCGAACTGCGCTGAGTTAAATCTAGACAAGCTCATGACACGTAGCATACAGTGCACGTCAGAACAAAAGTAACCAGGATCAAATGAAAGTCAAATCCGAAAATAGCTCATAAAATGCACATCCATTTATATATTCAGAAGTGAATTTATTAACAGAAAAAATTATACCAGACAGGATGTACAGAAAATTCATTGAAATGAGCGAAGCAAATATTTAGCACTTCCGCAGTTCATCATGTAGAAACACATCGAGATGGACTGCACTACAGAATCCTACATAATGTTACAGACGATCTGTCTTTCGTATAGGCTGCACCGAATTAGGTCTCATTAAACATAATCTGGTTACACATAAGGCTTAATGGTCATAAGTCAGCGCCTAAAGCGCTAAACATCCAATTTTCTAATAGAGTTTTTTTCCAAAATGTTACGAGGCTACCACATATTCCAAGACAGCAAATTACTAATCATATAAAAATATTTATCATAATATGGCCACAGTAACGGCAATTGAATTTACTTGAGAGAAAGTGGCAAGAAACTCCATCTAACCTTCGCACTCTAGTTCACGAAGCAATAAACATACGAAAGCAAATTATAGTACAAAACGGTGAAGTAAAGTATTCATGCGATAAATAAGCAAGGTAACGTGATAAGTAATTGGCCGACTGAGAGTAACATCAGAACAGAAGATGTGTCACTGAAGAAAATCTTCTAGTTGTCACAGTTATTACTTCCATAAATCAATTGCCGAAGCCTGTAATGACAATACTAATGAATAGTCGATTCTCTCCCTCATGCGAGTTTACTGTGCCATAGCAAATATCACCCAGGTTATCCAGAGTGGCGACATCTTCCACACAAATGAGCGAGCCAACGGATTCTATGTTCGCCATTTCCTCCAAGACCAATACTGCGCAGCCCAAAGAAAACTAATTCCCCTGTGGTCACAGATTGTTGACATTCGACCGTTACTTGTCTTACAGACTCAAAGTTAATCTGAAATTTTCTATCAACGCAGTAGCCTCACTGTATGCAAGAAACGAAAAACCCTTTATGAGAATTGGAAAGCGATCTTTCCGCTTTCGCATGCCATTTGCACATGCGGCATGTTTTAAAATAGGTACAAATACTAATACAAATCATAATAACGTATAATAATTTGGTTGTACGCTGCTACAGAGTCAATCACAATTTGCAGAAATCTTTCATCCCCACTTCCCCGCCCCCACCATGTCGTTCGAAACAATAATGGGTAACAGTTCGGTATTTTCGTCCAGATTACAGACAAGTGAAGAAATGAAAGCTAACCATACTTTTGGCGAAAGGAAAACATTTAAGTGTAATACAATACTTTAGGTTAATGAACACGATAATTTTTGAATGACAAAACATAAATTATATGACCTGACACTGATGTATTTAAATGATCCTCAAAAGAAATTTATAAAACACACAAATTTTAAAAAAATAACATGCTTACATATTTGACACGTGAAATAAAATACAGAACGAAGCATATTTGCACAGATACAGTGTAAAGGTTGTTCTTTCCATACAGGCGGAAAAAAAATAGGTTGGTAGAAAATAATACACAATGGGATCATAAGTTAGATTTATTTTGGAAAGGACTGTTATCACACACAGTTAAACACTGGCAGAGTCATGAATATTACAGGCGGTTATTATTGGGCGGTGTAAGGCACAAAAAAAGGTACATGCCCTTCTTGAGTTGTTGTGAGCTTCCCGAGTGACATACCGTTGACAGGAGTAGTTCGCTGCAGACATGTAACTTCACTACACTTCATCCTGTCGACGTTGTACAATTTACTGCTGATATTCAGCCATCTTGTGATGAAAGCAGCACGCCCTTGTGCGGACCTTGGCACTATTGTGCATCGAAGCGTCAGTTCATTATTATGGTTACACTCAATGTCCATGTCAGTGTGTTTGCCTTCAAACTGCCTACATCAACTCTAAGTAACATGGCGCTTATTGGACTGTAATTCATCTGCACGTCAGAGACTAAACTCCGCCTGTCAGTGTTCTCTGATCACAGCAGCAAGCTCAAGCAGTCACTCCAGCGGCATTCCCAATCACGTTAGCTCAGTCGACTAAGGCTGTCTTCAGCAGTGCACGAGTAGAGAGACCGGCCAACCAAACTATACCACATGAACTCCAGTGAAAGGAGTAAACAAAACACATACTGCAGAAGTTCCAACAAAAAATCATTGATCTTCAATTTATTTTAATATAAATGAATGACGACCAAATTCAATACTCATTTATGCATAGCAAAAGGATCAATGCATCAAAACATAAAAATGTTTCTTCCCTATCACAGGTAAGTAGTAATATTACTGGGAGCACAGATAGGTCCAATTTCATATAATTATAGTTATCACGCAGTAAATTTCTTAACACATTCTTTGAAAATTAATATATTTATTATGACATATGCCAAAGAAAGTAAAACAATTACACACACAATGCTTAAATTATATATTGATGAACTTTGATATTACTATTCTTAGTCTATGCCGCAGCTTCGAGTCAGAAGTACTTAATACTGGTGGGGATCAAACATAGTATGACGAAAAGAAAAAAGAACAAAAAATTACTAAAATCGCATATTCATAAAACCACTTAGTAACAAGTTTCTGACTTCTACAAATAAATGCAACTCTATGTCCTCCAGTATCATGTAAAATAAGTAGGAAAACCTTAATTCGCTGTACAAAAACAAGGGCTCATTCGAGCTTCTAATACAATTTTTTGGATCACCTTAAGTCAGATTAATAGAAATATAATCATATTATGATATTCTTAAATGTATCATGCTGCACCTCCACTGCATTTGCGTCTGTTCTAAGGAAGAGGAACATCGAAGAATTACACAGAGTAAAAGTTCTTCATGGAAGGGTGAGTGACACGCCAGCATACTTTACAGGCTCAACACACACACTGCAATTAATTCAAACAACTGATAGTAGTACTCGTCGTTTCCGAAAAGTGAATATGTGACATTAATACAAGAGAAATACATGAATGAGGAGACACAAAAGATAAAGATTAACTCAGATTTACACTCATAATCACCAACTTATTTGAAAGAAAACACCGAATACACATAGGGATTTTGATACACAAGAAATAGCTGAGATTACATGATCATTTCATTAGCTTACATACTCATTTCACTTGTGCCCAGGAGCTGAAACATTTATACAGACTATTATCATAAAAGGGAGCAATCAGTGGAACCGCATCGTCATAAATACCCAATGTTCGCCAGTTTCAGTTAACCCGTTAGTTCTTTCACACATCTTCCGTCCAGGAATCTCTAACATTCGTGATGCGGTGCACACCATGTAACTTGAAAGTGTTTAAAATCTCCTCTTAGACAATGTGGAGCATTGATTCTGGTAGCATTTTTCCAGTGGACGCGAAACTAAGTCTTTTAGTAAGAATCATTTCTATATTCTAATCCACATGTTTGTCACTAAGAAATATTGTCGTACGACTCCATACAGCTTGTTTTCTCATTTTATATAGATGGTAGAATTTAGATTGATAATGTGCAGACATTTTCAGCTTCATTAATTCTGCTTGTGACCATGAAGTAACGACAACCCATTCTCAGGAGTCTACGAAGACTGTATGCTACATGTACAGATGGTGATGAAGCAGCTCGTTTGAAGTTGTATCAGCTCCATGGTGCATGTTGTAGCTTCTCTTCCAGAGGAAGCTACAGCGGAGACTCACCGCGAAGCTTGTAAAGGACTTAGTGAAGCAAAGAGCTAAGATCTAATATCTCCAAGGTAGAACCGAGTAACACTGAGAATGCTGCTGGAGGACAAATAAATTGTAGTTCTGCTAAAAGACAGGGACAACGCTACAGCTCTAATGTCAAGTGTGGACTACAATAAGAAGATTTTCGATCTTTTCAATGACGTTACATGCAGCAGATAGATGTATATTCTACGAATAAAATCGAGAGGAAGACGATTTACTACAATAACATCATCAAGGTTCTTAAAACAAGAGCTGCAGCGCCACCACTGCTATACGGCATTCCTTCTGAGATTCATAGTAACAATGGCGCACCTAGATACCAGTTGACAAAATACCTGAAGCCACTTACCTCCTAAGACTCAAAGTTAGTAATCATGGCGCATCTAGATATCAGCTGGAAAAATATCTCAAACTCAGTCTTAGCGAATGTGCGGAGAAGTGCGAACACCCTATCCACAACTCCGCCGACTTTGTACTTCGCCTCTGGCAACTGCGGCTACAGCACACAAACATTACGACATTTTCGACTTACTTTCCTCTTTGTGAGATTTCCGCTTTCCCATTCATTGGAATTAATCGCGGAAAAGGTCGACTCATATTTCACAGAACTTTTTAGGCAAGTTACGATGTTTACTGACCTCCTATGAACAAACCGATGGCGTGGCGATGGACAACGCGTTATCACCTGTCGTAGCGGACCTACACACGGAACACTTTGCAGCAAAGGCCCTAGAATCCGTCAAGTTCATACTAACGCGTTTCTGTCGGCATGTTGCAGGGTGGCCAAATTGAGCAGATAAGAGTCAAGAGTTCCTGAAAGGCCGGCCGCAGTGGCCGAGCGGTTCTAGCCGCTTCAGTCTGGGACCGCGCAACCACTACGGTCACAGGTTCGTATCCTGCCTCGGGCATGGATGTGTATGATGTCCTTAGGTTATTTAGGTTTAAGTAGTTCTAGGTTCTAGGGGACTGAAGACCTCAGATGTTAAGTCCCTAGTGCTCAGAGCCAGTTCCTGAAACATTTAAACCCCATTCACCGTAAAACTAGTTTATGAAGGATCGTGGAAAAGAACTCCTAACACCTTGCTCGACATCTTAGTTGAGCGAAGAACGGATGGATGCCTGGGTGACAGTCTATATAGAAAGCATAACGTTACCGAATTCTATTTCCACGGCTTTACAAAGAAATTTGGTGCTAATTGCCCTGGGCCATAGTATTTGAAATCTTTCAAACACCTACGAATAGTTACCGGAAGGAATGGCAACTCAGATCATCAAATAGAGCGTGACATGCTGTAAAAATCAATAACGCCTAAGAAAGGGGTTGAGACCGAGCAGCAGAAGCCAAAAATCACCTCTCTACCTTACACTGACTCAATATGCAGATAGATTTGTAAACGGCTAGGGTAACAAGATTTCCAGAATGCTTCACCCGCTTCGACTAAGATAGAAGTCTTCATTGAAATTTTAAGAAGATCTGGGTCCCCAGAAACCCAGTGTGTGTTGCTTTTTATGCGAATGTGGCATGAGTTACACGGGGTAGAGCAGCAGAACAATCGAGGAGAGATGCAAGAAACTTCAGCGACACACTCGACTAAAACAATCAACCCAATGAAGTGTCGCGGAGAAGTGCCTCGAATATAATGACGAAATTACATGTGATGAGGTCAGAATCCTCGTGCAAACGCAAAGTATCTGGTACAGAATAATTAAGGAGGCTATCGAAATAAAGATGAAAGAATACCAAATAAATAGCGACTGTCGTTTCCGTTTAAATAACGTTTGAGGACTGGCACTTAATTAAAATTTAAGCGGCCATCACATCAACCAGAGTTGGAATACGCTGAGAGAATCTGCGTTTACGGGATATCAGTGTGAGTTCTGAAAACTTAAAGAGCATCAGAAGCCGTAATAGGTGTCGGGAATCGAACTGAGCTATAAAAAAGGGCGTGACATCAACTATGATTCACAGTCTGGTTGCATTCCATTCTACGACTATATGTAACAGAAAAACTCGCATCACCTGTCGATCGCCGAAAATTTTGAATAAATTGGAAACATGGGTTTGGCAGGTGGTCCATGAGGAAGGGTAAATATTCTGAGACATGACAGGAACGATCACTCGAAGCAAGACAGTGTAGTATCGTATTGTATTGTTTGTTAACCGGGGACCTAGAAACGACGGAGAAGCTCCGTCCCCGCCGCAACCGCAGTGGTCCACAACCCCACGACGACTACCGCAGTCCACTTCACCCCTCCGCAGCCCCACACCGAACCCAGTTCGGCCCCCGGTGGGCCCACCCAGGGAACGTCTCACACCAGACGAGTGTAACCCCTAAGTTTGCGTGGTAGAGTAATGGTGGTGTACGCGTATGTGAGAACTTGTTTGCGCAGCAATCGCCGACATAGCGTAGCTGAGGCGGAATAAGGGGAACCAGCCCGCATTCGCCGAGGCAGATGGAAAACCGCCTAAAAACCATCCACAGACTGGCCAGCTCACCGGACCTCGACACAAGTCCGCCGGGCGGATTCGTGCCGGGGACCAGGCGCTCCTTCCCTCTCCGGAAAGCAGCGCGTTAGACCGATCGGCTAACCGGGTGGGTCCCAGTGTAGTACACATGCGCTCTAATATGCATATCTCAAGAGCGACGAGCACTTCTTCATCCATGATACTACCAAACAAATCTCTTCTTCTGCTAGCTCTCTGGTTTCCACATTTTAGATGACATCGTATGGAACAAAGCAAGTAAAAAACTCTAATAAGCATGAGCTCTAAAACACAGAGCTTAAAAATCCGATCACTTATCAGTAAAAGAGACGTGTTTCTCATAAGCAAAGATCCAAAAGTGTACACTGCTCTTAAGGTACGCATTTTAGAGCCCCGTTTAATGGACTTCTTGCTTCGAACGATCGTTCCTGTCATTTCGCAGAATAGTGAACATTCCTCCTACGATACTCTGAATGCGAAGAAGTTTATTTTCAACATGTGTCTTTATGAAAGCGCATTCGGTTCACAATGTACAGGGTGTCTCTCCTAGGAGTCGTCAGGTGCATTTTCTCTGGTGTTTCGGCAGATATTTTCAAATTCTGCTTTTGCAATGAGTAGCTGAAGTCGATCCAAATAAATGCTGCTGGTAAAGTCATTTATGTGACACCCAATCTCAAAGGAAAGCGTCGATTTGTTTCCCATTACAGCCAAGTAATATTTTAAAGTGGAATTTTACATTCCCAATCAATAGAGTGTCGCCAAGTTAGTGTAATGCAATATTCGTTTATCGGCTAGCGTCAGCAGGGGCAGTAAAACACGAAGAATAATCTAGTACGTCAGTAGCGATTGAGCAGCGCTGCTGCGTTGTGGTAGCAGTCACGTGTGTCAGGGCTGTGCTGTCACTGTTGGAGCAGTGGTTACTCTCTGTGTAATATCCCCGTTAATGTATATGGACAAAATTAATAATCCACTTGACTAATTTGCTACTGGTCTACGGATTGGGCACGCTAAATTCCACTTTAAAAATCACCTTTTTTCGTAACGGAAAACAAACCAACGTTTTCCGTAGACACTGAGCATCGCATGAATTACGTGATGAGCATATTTGTTTTGACTAGCTACAGCTACACAAAGCAAAAACAAAATTGCAAGTATCTGTGGAAACACAAGGGAAAATATATATGCTGTGTATTGAAAAAAAATGTTGAATGGCGAACAGTACAACAAACTAGAAGTGATCTCTCTGGTTTTGGAGTAGTTCACCGAGGTGTGTTTATAATATAGTAACTGGTATTTTATAAAGACGAAGTGAGATATTAATTGGATGTGAACGGAAGTTATGTGTTTACTTAAAATAGAAATACGGTACGTTAGGGGGAGGTTTACTATCTTTGGTCCGAAAAAAGCATGTTCTTTGAGAATTTGTTTCTCGGGATGTGTTATAGATATCAATTTCAAATTTGGTCAAAATGTATATTGATATTTCCTCTACAAACCGGAATTTTGTGGACTGGAAATGTCGAACAGCAAAGACGGAAGTGTCGTCGGAACGAAACAAAATTTCAATGTAGACCTCCACGCGCGGTATGTCACAGGTCAGCTGGCTCGTCTGAAAGCAAAATTGAGTTGACGTTAGCGAAGTATATAAGATTCTTTAGGAGGTGTACCTCGCTTAAGTTATTTGGACCGTAGAAAACAAAATGGAGGTCATTTGAAAAAAAAAAGGGTTTTGTTCATCAATTTGTCGACTTCGTCGTCCACATAAAAATATTTATAGTTGATGGATCGGGATAAAAGTGGTACCACTCCTAGAGAATTTAGTTAGCTTCATCGGAAACAAAGAATAATGCCAGTGGGTTCAATAGATTTGAAGTTACCATACCGCGCGATAAAAAAAAGTCATTTCGAGTAAAACGCGTTTGATGTTTTGACTACATATAAATGCAATAATATGTAACTTACGTTCAATCTGCTATTCCGGGTCAATAAACTAGTCCTTCCTCTTCCTTACAGAGGGCGTTCTGCTCGATCTGGGACATCTTGCGCTGCTCCAGAGCCGGTCGTACGGCCGGTGACAAGCGGTGTTCGGCCGCTTGAATTCGGTGGTCGTCCGAATGCTTAGCGAACTGCGTCGAATAGAGTCACAGGGTGACGTCCATCGTTGTCATGGTCTTCAGAATTGCTGAATACCCTTCGTTGAAGCTGTTCAGTATCAGGAAAGTTGCAATCTCCACAGTATTCGCACCAGAATTCAAATGCTTGGCGGCTAATTTACAAACACACGCGTTCAAACTTTCATTTGAATTTTGTGTGTTTCCTCCCGAGCACCGGGACAATAACTCCTCCTCCGAAAGAAAAAACTGGTGCTTTGAAAAGGCCGATTTCAGGCAGGTGCATTTTTTGGTTCAACCGTGAATAACAAATCCGTGCCGTATTCGGAAAAAACAAATTCAGGGGTGGGTTCTAAACGCTTTTGTGGATCCAAAAATGCAATTAAAATTGATTTTTATAACCAAAAGATAGTAAATCTCCCCTTAAGGGGAGTGCTTGAGCGCAAACTAGAGGTTGAGGGAGTTCAGCGGAGCGCAACATCAAGCAATACCGTTCGCTCACTGACCAATGTCGAGAAAAAACAGCTTAACTAAGACGACTTCAGACAGAAATCTTATCCAGAAATAATAACTTCCTCGCCCTATTCCATTTGAAAAGAGACGAACCAGCAAACTATTAAATATCTGCAGAAGTGGTAGTGTACCCGAAGCAACACACGTTCAAAACTAGCAGTTATAATACTTTCATATTCACGACAACATAACGTGAGTCATGCACTACAGATGAATATACAACAGGATATAGTGCTTGAGATACAGTGTAATTTGGTGCAGTATGTATTACTTCGACGGTTATACATAATACTTTTAAACGATACAAATGACTCGTTGACAGTATTTCTGATCCTACTCAACCCATGGCTTGTCAGTGTAACACAATCCAGCATCTTTTTACTTGGTCTCATTTCGTCTACAGTGCCCACTGTCGATAGTAACCTACGTTTGATTTCCAACGAGAAGGAAACGCAATTCGAATTGTGGTCTCGGTCTACCGTTTACTAGGCTGAAAGAAGATCTTACCTGACGTTCGACGTTCATGTCGATGATCGTGGTCTTTTAATGAACTGTCTCGACAACATGTAATGTATGCTGTGTTCATTCATGGATTGTGCTGCTGATTTGTGCGAGGATTTAATACCGCTTAAGAATTTAATGGGGATACAGTACGCAGCAAATATACAGGGTGACACAGAATACCGGGAATGTTTGAAATGAGTAGTGGCAGCCATGGGCAGGTGGCAGCCCTGAGGGTTCATGACAGCTAGTAAACAGACTGCCATTTCAGTAAGCATGGGTCAGTGGAACGGACAACAGCGTGCGTTAGCCATAAATATGTTTTATAAAATGAGTGACAGTTTGGTAGCGGCAGAGAGGGAGTTTCGGAATTTTTATAATTTAGGACGTCATGATGCTGTTACGTCAGAACACGCGATATAACGTTCGATTAATAACTTTTAAGGGACTGGATCTGTCGTCAAGAAGAAACCAACACGACGACCAAGAAGTGTGCGTTCTCCGGTGAACATTGATGTTGTACGTGAGTCTGTCTTACGGAGCCCACAGCGTTGAATTCTTTAGCAAGCAGCAGTGGTTGGAATGTCCTGGGAGAGTGTTCGCAGAATTCTTCACCTCGACTTAAAATTTCATCCGTTGAAACTACAGATGGTGCAACAATTAAATGACAACGATTGCCGGTTACAATTATGATTCTGTCAACAAATGATAACAAAAATAAACAATGACGGTGACTTTTTAAACAAGCTGTGGATGTTAGATGAGGCACAGTTTCATCTTACTAGTCATGTGAATAAACAGAACTACCGTTACTGGGCAATCACAAATCCTAATGACGTTCATGAGCGCCCTTTATACGCTAGTGAAGTGACAATATGGCGTGGTGTTTTATCACATGGGATTATCAGACAGTATTTTTTCGCAAATGAACAGGGAAAGACAATAACTGTCAATGCCGATGGTTACGTGGAGATGTTACAAACTTTCGTTACACCTACATTGAACAACTTTCCAAACGTTCAAGAAGCCTGGTTTTAACAGGACGGAGCGACATCACACACTGAACGGCAATCAATGTCATATGTGCGAGAACTGTTTGGCAACCGTGTGATCTCACGATTTGGTAACATTCCCTGGCCTCCTAGATCGCCAGATTTATCCGTTTGTGATTTTTTCTAGTAGGGCTACCTCAAGAGCAATGTCTACACAACTCGAACAAGAATCCTGGATGAGTTAAAACAGGGAATTCGGGATGCAGTTCATAGTATCCCAGCTGAGATGTTGCAGTGGTCAATCAGGAATTTCAATTGCAGATTTCACGACTGTATTCGTACAAGAGGACACCATCTGAAAAACGTAATTTTTAAAATGAATGTCGTCAGTGTTTCGTAAATTGCAAAGCTGTAAGGTTTCGATTACTATGAATGTAATTTCTTTCCTTCAACACTTGAAGTTTTATTGGAAATTGGAAATGTTCCCGTTTTTCTGTGTCATCCTGCATTTTATTAGCTAAATTACAGTTGATTTTTTGGTCCCTTCATTTCTCCCAATGAGGGTGGGGGAACTTCAATTGTGAAACGAACAAATTAATGTATGTTCGCGACTTAATAAATTCGCGAATGTAGATCCTTATTTTTGCCCGCTTGTATGTATGCGTATTTTAATGCGTGGTACCGTGACCATCATTATTCATTCTACAGTCTACGTAACCTTGTAGCGTCTCTCAAAAGTTAGTAGATGTTACACTTATTAGGCAAAACCAAAAGGAATATAAATTTCACCTTTGCTGGTTGTAGATTTTGTCAAAACGAGTGCATGTGGAGACTGCTTACCTTCTGGGCTGCAGGGACTTCTCTAAATCCGTCAGGGTGATTTGCTGCGTGATACACCTTTGACGCTTCGTGAAATCAGTCGGGCTGTGTTTGCGATGCATCCACGTTGCGCCCTGCCAATATTAATGTGAAGTGCTCGCCTCGCATATCCGTCGCGCCCGAGGTATTGACCCTACGGCCTTCCGTACGATGTCACAGGCGCTTCAGAATACACTACGGGTGCGGTGGGTGGTTTTGGGCCAGTTTATACTGCAACGTATGGTGAAGGGGGATTTGTGGGTGGAGAGCAGTGTCGAGGGGCGGGAGGCGGGGTCTGGTACGATGTGGCCACTTGGTCCCTCGTCTGACACGTCGCGTGCCACTGGCAGCTATCTCCCACCCTTCACTCTAACAGCATACTCCTACTGTGTTGCCCACAATTCTGCCTGCCCCATGTGCCAATCCCTCAGTCACAGCTCGTCATCCTGCCAAAAACCACATATGTTATAGAGAAAATAAGATAACTCACTAATGATGTTTTTTTCTGGGTGTCATACTGACTGAATCTATTAGCATGGCCACTACTCCTGTAGAATTTCAGACCTCGCGTGGAGTCTGAATGCTGATTGCGACAGTGGTTTTAATGTGTTAGTTGAATGCTTCCTAACCATTTTCGCATCTAGAGACTGACGTAGTGAAAGGCTTCAAATTTTAAAGTTTTCGAGGATAATTAAAAAGTAACTCTATCAAGCTAAGAGGACCAAGTGATATTCAGCGGCCGCTCTGTCGTCCTCTACCAGACGGCGCCATTTGGCGTGGGGTCATCACATCGCTCTGTCTACCGTCGTAGGCATTCCAGGCCTTGTAACCGCTACAGCTCCTCATGTAGCTCCCAATTAGGTTTCGGGACGTTGAGTACATCCCGTTACAGGCCGTCAAGGAAGGTCCACCGCATGGCAGTCAGACGCACTTACCGCACCGCTACTGAGATGGAATTATCAGGATAATTAGAAGCTCCAATTAAGAACATTTTTAAACCGTAATGGGCTAGATGTACTTTTAGTTGCAATACATCTATGGTGACGAGATCCTCCAGCGTATAAAACATGCCAGGAAAAGAAATATAAACTATAAATTTTTACCAAGAAAAAGAAATACTCTAATGTACCTTTAACAGACGCTAAGTGAAATGGTCCGAGTGGATGTAAATACGCCAAAAAGATTCTACTCATATTTTAATTTAATAGCTTGTTGTAAAACACTTACATTTTATAATTCTTAGGCTACACTAATCATGCATCGTCGCCGCTCGGGATTAGCCGAGCTGTTTGAAGCGCTGCAGTCATGGACTGTGCGGCTGGTCCCGGCGGAGGTTCGAGTCCTCCCTCTAGCATGGGTGTGTGTGTTTGTCCTTAGGATAATTTAGGTAAAGTAGTGTCTAAGCTTAGGGATTGATGACCTTAGCAGTTAAGTCCGATAAGATTTCACACACATTTGAACATTTTTGATCATGTATCGTCAAACTGAAAATTTGTTGCAGAACACTTATTTATAACTATCGCGTTACTCCACTGAATTTGTTCAGAAGTCAGATTGTACCCGTACTCGCGTTATTTCATAGTATTAGTAACATCAAAACTGTTCAGGATTTTGTGGAGCCCTGTTGACAGATTACCTGTTCTCTTCTGCCTCGGGTTCTTCGGACTATGTTTGTTTGATAATGATTTTTCTGACGTTTCGCCAGCACGAGTGTCTGGCATTGTCAGACCTTCACTATCCATTGCTGCTGGTGGACTTGTGTCGAGCTCACGGCCACAGATTATATGTAGCTGGCGCGCCAATGACCAACAACTTGTGTGTGGTCCTTTCGGATGCGGTTCTCCCCTTTCTATCCGCAACGATCGTTTTTTGCAGCACGCGAATCCACGGCCCGTTCACCTTGAGGCTTCCTTCTTTCGTGTTGAAGCTGTTGTCATTTTGTGTATTTCTGTAGCTTTCCTGAACAAGGAGGTGAAATAACTCTTCTCTACTGCAAGAAATTCCCCGTCGGCGAATTTTACTAAGTGGTCGGTCCTTCACATCGAGTGCTCGGGCACGGCTGATTTCTCCACCTGCCCCAACATGCTAAGCCTCTTATGTTCGGTGACTTTGGAGCTGGATGATCACCCAATCATTCCAACATATTCTTTTCCACACGTACATGGTGTGCTGTATGTTCACGACATTGAAAGTGGTTTCCTTTCCTCCTTTGCCGATCTGATAGCCTTTGACCTTCTTTGTCGGCTTCTAAATATTTTTTACGCCGTGTTTGCACAATATACGGTCGATTCTGTCCGTCACCCTGGGAACGTACGGCACAAACGCCGTATCCGAGATTTCTTTTTCCGATGTATCACTTCCCAAAGTGTTTGATTCTTACGAGCTCATCACAATTCACGTCGTTTTTCAGAATTATATCTACATATATAGTCAATGTAACAGTACGAATCAGTATGCCACTCATCCTGAATTTCTAACATTATAGGAATGATTTTTCCGTTCATCTGCTGTAACATACATTTTCGATATTTGGAGTAATCTCCCAATTAGAAGTGCAGAATTTTATTTGTGCACTAGACTCACTTGCATTTGTGTCGAATGATTTTTGTTAAGTTTCTCATCCACGCTTAATACGTTTAGTTCTACAATCATCTCCTTTAACACAGTTCCACCATCGTATTTCTGAAATATTCGGTCGCTTGACAGCTAGTTGAAGGGCAAAAGTGATACTAGACATCATCCTCGCTGCAGGCAGGCGGTCGATAGAAGAGCGAAACTTATTTTTAATTTCCTCTGTCACGAGGTTGACGAAGGCGTCGGCGACGGTCTTTGTTCTGCTATCGGCGCTCCTGCAGCAGCCTCCTGCAGGGTGGCCGCTTTCTGGGAGACGTTCCACACAGCGCTTGCGATGAAAGCGCTTCTTAAGTGGTCCGTGCAGCCTCTTTAGGTGACGTGCGTGAGCTCTCAAAACCCCGATGAGATATAAGGGGTGAGAAACGGTCCCACTGCCACCATTCAACAGATACTCTGCACTTGAGACGTAACCGTTGCCTTCCATGATACGCGAATGCTCAAAAGTCCCTACTGTGAAGCATTTGTAGATGCTTATACGAAAAGTTCGTAAACTGGAGATTCAAATTTTTCTCCATCAATGATTTTTAATAAACTTGTTTGTTTTATAGAACAAGAATCATATCATATGCCCCACACACAAATGGTTACTGATTCAGAAGAGTAACGATAAATGGTAGAACCGTATTTCGGATCGAATTTGCTCCAACAGCATATTGCTTTGTATAAGACTTAATAACGTCTTCGCCTCACAAAAATTCTTTTCTTTCATGGTCGATCCAGTGTATATGCAGAATGTTTGACAATGTTTCAGTTCTTGTTGTCTACCATTACAGGTAAATCTGGTCCATCGTGAAAGCTTTACTTACTGAAAAATAAGTCTTATGAATAAACACGCTTCAAAGCTTGAATCTATACACTTTTGAAGAATAATGCTTATGACACTGATATCACATGACAATACTAGACAGGCTTCTGTGTTATAAAAACTCATTTTCACCTGGGTTACAATTATTAGACAGTCAATGGAACCACAAAGTTGGCAGTTGTTAGAATAAATTCCTGTTAAAATCTTGTAAAGAATAGTAGTCTTAATAACATTGTAATGAAACACATATGTAACCGATGATTCGTTTATAATCTGTTACTAAATGGATGTTGCCCGTAAATCTACGACTGAAATATTCTTTATTATTTAACTAGCTGATTACACTGTATACGAAGGGGTACCCAAAAGAAATCGGAATAAGACTGCTGTGAACGGAGCTTGTGTGGTATGCATATCTGCCGCTAGGCGTGTATAGTGCAACTCATTGCCATTTCAGTGCCGCCTGTGTTGTCGATTTGGCTTGTTCTGTTCTTTTGCAGTGATTGTTACAGCTTGCGCCGTTTTGTTCTAGTTCCCTTTCTTATGATGGTAGGCTTAAGTGAGCAACGGGCAGCTGTGTAATTTTGTTTCCTACTCGGTAAAAATGCAGCTGGAACTGTTGTGATGGTGAAACCAGCTTTCCAAGACGACGCTATGGGAAAACCTCTAGTGTACGTGTGGGTTGCTCGATTTAAAAGTGGTTCATGTCGGTTGATGACAAACCTCGTTCTGGACGCCCATCAGCTGCCCGAACAGACGAAAATATTTAACAAATTCGAGACTTTGGTACATATTCTAATGTGTTAATGCGCTACCAACTTACGCTGGAAAAAATTATTTCGAATTTTGGCCACCATGTGCAAATCTGTTGCGGACAGCATCTCGTCGACGTCTCCAATGCTCATTTGAACAAATCATTTTAAGTGGCGGTTAATAATACCATCAACGTTGTACCTTCCTCACTTGTTTGGTCCTTTCTGCCACATCATGTTCCTGATCCACTACATATTGAACCATTTCTATACGTCTGTCTTCCATTCACAGCCCCAGATTTCCATCTAGTGGCCAAAATTGGAACTAATTTTCTCCGGCGTTCTAGCGTAGCATTAATGCATTAGAATATCTGCCAAGTTTTGCTGCCATATGATAATTACTGCTCACTCTGGACTTCTGTGAGTAGACGCACTTTAATTGTAGCTGCCTCGTATACAGACATAATGATCAGGTTCATGCCAACCAGCATGAATTCCAAAAACATGGATCAGGCGAATCCCAACTCGGGCTTTTCTCACATGGCATTCTGACAGTTATGGATCAAGGAATTCAAGTATTCTTAAGAACTACCCTAAATGTATTCGCAACTGCGAATAAGAACAATCATCAGCTGCAGAGTGGAACGACGACAATGAAAATGTGTGTCGGACCGGGAGTCGAAACCGGTTTTCTCGCTTATCGCGAGCTGTCGCCTTACCATTTGGCTATCCATGCACGACTCACGGCCAGAGCCAAACTCCCGTATGTCGTCAACCACGCGTCTAAGACCTGTACCTGTACATCCATTATGTGTATTAACGCACAGGTCATATGTTGTGCATAACAGTCGTTTGCCCGGTATCAGTAGATAAACACGGTATTGCAGTGCAGTGCCCAAAGAGCGTCGTCGGACAGCTGATCAACTGTCAGAGATTATACTGTTATTTTGGAGCTCGGTTCAGCGAATTTTAACGGAAGATTTGGGCAGACATGAGACTGGTTCCTTCACCAGGACAACGCACCTGCACACACATTCCTCTCTGTTACACAGTTTTTGGCTAAAAATGGCGTAGTTCTGTTGCCCCACGCACTTTACTGGCCGGATCTGGCTCCCTGCCACTTTTTCTTATTTCCACGCATGAGCAGGGGGATGAAACCACACCGATTTGACAACGTTAAAGAAGTCAATAGAAACACGAGGGAGGAGCTGTCAGTCGTTTCTAAAGATGACTACAAAAAATGTTTCGAACTTTGGAAGCAGTGGTGGGATGAATGTATTAGTTTCAACGGAGGATATCTGAAGGGGATAAGATTGTCTTGTAAACAGTTTGGAAATGTATAGCTTTTAAGAAATAGTTACGGTTATTTTTGGGTACCTCTTCGTATGGTTGGATATTGTTGTGGTATAATACATTCAAACAAAACACTTATACATCATACGATGTGGCAACATAGGTTTGTACTAGATCCATCTCGTTCTCTGACACTACTGCTATTGTCAATAATTCAGTACACACTTAATCACACTGTGACATGGCTGTCACATACGGCTATGCAGTACAGCTCCACCACTATTCCGTAATTATTTTTTTGATTGTTCTGGATGTTTGTGCCTACGAGGAAAGTTTCCGTTTTTGTCATAGGAAAGTGCATGCCCAGTGTGGTCTCGGTTGCTGTTTGTCGGCAGGAGGCGGTCAGTGAGTCTCATTAAGAGAGCCGAGCATCGCGGGAAGTTGGCAGTTTCCGCGGAAGTTGGGCTGCAGCCTGCACCGTGTTTTTGTTGGCAGAACTGGTGCCTCCCCCAGCTCTGGCCAGAGGACGTTGAGTAACCACTGCTGTCCCCAGAGAACAACTAATTGTACGTACACCAAAGGAAGGGGCCCTGTGGCGCTGTCCAACTTCTGTGTGAAAGTCAGTTGCTTTCACTCCAAAATTTAGGTCTACAATCGAATAAATCTCTCTCACCACCAGGTATGTTGTGAAGATGTCTCCAGAGAGAGACTGAGAAGGTTATTTCCTATAATCGACATAGTTTTAGAAGGCATTGTTTGCCCTATTCTCACATGATATACTGCTAACTGTGGATGAAGGGCAAGAGGTAGATTTCATATTACTAAATTTCCGGAAAGTATTCGACACGGCGCCCTATTGCAGGCTGTTAACGAAGGTACGAGCATACGGAATAAGTTCACAGATATATGGGTGGCTCGAAGACTTCTTAAATAATGGAATCCAGTATGTTGCCTTCGACGGCGAGTGTTCATCGCAGAGAAGTGCCTCATTAGGAGTGACCCAGGCAAGTGTGATAGGACCGCTATTGTTCTCTGTATATGTAACTGATTTGGCGGACAGGGTGGGCAGCTAACTGCGGTTATTTGCTGATGATGCCGTGGTGTACGGTAAGGTATCGAAGTTGAGTGATTGTACAAAGATACTAGGCAGGCAAAATTTCCAGTTCGGCAGATGAATGGTATCTAGCCCTAAATGTGGCAAAATGTAAGTTAATCCGGATAAGTAGGAAGATCAAATCCGGATACAATCCTGCTTGACACAGTCAAGTCGTTTAAATATTTGGGCGTAACGTTGCAAAGTTATATGAGAAGAAGCGAGAATGTGAGAACTGTGATAGGGAAGGCGAATGGTCGACTTCGGTTTTATTTTGGTCATCAGTCTACTGACTGGTTTGATGCGGCCCGCCACGAATTCCTTTCCTGTGCTAACCTCTTCATCTCTTCGGTTTTATGGGAAAATTTTAGGAAAGAATGGTGCACCTGTAAAGGAGACCATTTAGGACGCAGGTGCGACGTTTTATTGAATACTCTTCTAGTGTTCTGGTTCCGTAACAGGTCGGATTGAATGAAGACATCGAAGTGATTCAGAGACGGGCTACCAGTTTTGTTACCGGTAGGTTCGAAGAACACGTAAGTGTTACAGAGATGCTTCAGGAGCTCAAATGGGAATCCCTCGAGGGAAGACGACGTTCTTTTCGAGAAACCTATTGAGAAACTTTAGAGAACCGGCATTTGAAGATGTCTGCAGAACAATTCTACTTACGCCAACATACAGTGCGCCTCAGGACAACGAAGATATGATACGAGAAACTAGGTCTCACACGGAGGCGTACAGACAGTTGTTTCTCCCTCGCTCTATTTGCGAGCGGAACAGGAGAGGAAGTGCCAAATAGTGGTATAGGCTACTCTCTGCCACGCACCGTGTACCTATATAGATGTAAATGTAGATGCAGATGTAGATGTACTAACCTCGTGTTTGTTAATGTGTGGTTTGTACACCAAGAGTGGGAAGGTTCTGCTTTGTTCCCGTGCTTCTTCATGAAATGAGATATATTCTCATTCGTCACGTTGGCAACAGCAATGCGTCGTCATTTCCGTGATGGAGTTTTTATATTATTTATTTATTTGTTTATTTATTTATTTATTTATTCAAGTTTCTAAAGGTGATTTTAAGTTATTCACCTCCTGGCTGCTGTCTACTACTGTTCGGCACACGCTAGCTGGTTTTTGGAGAAATGTAAGCTGATGATTGTAATAGCATCTCCCACAGTCTGAGAAACGTCCTAAATAAATTTTTGGCCTCCTTTCGGCTCATTGACTTTGAATATGCGAGCTTCCAGATGAAGAGAGATTTTTGAGCTTTCTCCATACAGTATTTCACGTAATTTGATACATTATGTGAACAAAAGTATCCGGATACTTGGCTGAAAATGACTTACAAGTTCGTGGCGCACTCCATCGGTTATGCTGCAATTCAGTATGGTGTTGGCCCACACTTATCATTGATGACAGCTTCCACTCTAGCAGGCGTACGTTCAATCAGGTCTGGAAGGTTGCTTTGGGAATGACAGCCCATTCTTCACGCAGTGCTGCACTCAAGGGAAGTATCGATGTCGGTCGGCCTGGCCTGCCACGAAGTCGGAGTTGCAAAACATCCCAAAGGTGTTCTCTATGATTCTGGTCAGGACTCTGTGCAGGCCAGTCCATTACAGGGATGTTATGGTCGTGTATCCAGTCCACCACAGGCCTTGCATTACGAAAAGGTGCTCGATCGTGTTGAAACATGCAGTCGCCATCCCCGAATAGCTCTTCAACAGTGGGAAGCAAGAAGGTGCTTAAAACATCAATGAGGCCTGTGCTGTGATAGTGCTACGTAAAACAACATGGGGTGCAAGCCCCTTCCTTGAAAAACACGACCACACCATAACACCATCGCCTCCAAATTTTATTGTTGGCAATAAACACTCCAGGAGATGACGCTCACCAGGCAATCGCCATACCCACACCCTGCCATTGGATCACCATATTGTGTACGGTGATTCGTCACTCCACGCAACGTTATTCCACTGTTGAATCGTCCAATATTAGCGCTCCTTACACCGAGCGAGGGATCGTTTGGCATTTAAAGACGTGAAGTGTGGCTTATGAGCAGCCGCTTCACCGTGAAATCCAAGTTTTCTCACCTCCCGCCTATCTGTCATAGTACTTGCAGTACATCCTGATGCAGTTTGGAATTCCTGTGTGATGGTCTGTATAGATGTCTGCCTATTACACATTACGACCCTCTTCAACTGTCGGCGGTCTCTGTCAGTCAACAGACAAGGTCGGCCTGTACGCTTTGCTGCTGAACGTATCCCTTCACGTTTCCACTTCATAATCACATCGTAAACAATTGATCTTGGGATGTTTAGGAGCGTGGAAATCTCGCGTACAGACGTATGACATAAGGCTGTCACCTGACCACGCTCGATGTCCGTAAGTTCCGCGGAGCGCCCCATTCTGCTCTCTTACAATGTCTAATGGCTCCTAAGGGCGCTGATATGGAGAACCTGACAGAAGGTGGTAGCACAATGCACCTAATATGGAAAACGTATGTCTTTGGGGGTGTCCGGATACATTTGATCACATATTGAACATCCCCACATTTTTCAATGTCATTTGTGCATTTAGAGGACTTTACTCAGTGTTAACTTTATGTGAATTATGTCAGTCATTCAGAAGAGTCTTAACTTAGATTCCAAGAACCCTTACTCTCCTACAACTCTTCTGTGATTAGACGACCCACAAATAATGAACGTGATCTATTGAACTTCGAATCTGTTGATCTTCCAGTGACGGTGTGTTCGTTGTGCAACGCCAAACTCAGTGATAAGTTAGTTAAAATTTTAGACAAAGGAACAAGCATTGCACTCGCTAATCTTGTACGGTTATAAATTAGGCTACCAACCAGAGAGAGTGGCTTCAATTTCCCTTTGGTCTGTAACTTGGCATTGTGTTGTTTCATGAAAATTCCGCTAACAACCTATAAGACAGAGTTCACAGATTTCAAAAATATTAGTCAAAGCAGCGCTGATTTAAGTAATATATGATACACAATTGCTCAACTAAACTCCCGCCCCTTATGAATCTTGGACATTGCCACCTGTGGAATGGCTTGCGTGCCTCAGCGATACAGATATGGAGGGGTAGCTCTTGAGAGGCCAGACAATCATGTGGTTCCTGAAGAGGGGCAGCAGCCTTTTCAGTAGTAGCAGGGGCAACAGTCTGGGTGATTGGCTGATCTGACCTTGTAACATCAACCTAAACGACGATCTTGTGCTGGTACTGCGAACGGTTGAAAGCAAGGAGAAACTAAGCTGTAATTTTCCCGAGGACGTGCAGCTTTACTGTATTGTTATATAATTATGGCGTCCTCTTGGGTAAAATATGCCCGAGGTAAAACAGTCACCCATTCGGATGTTGGGATGGTGACTACTCAAGAGGATGCCGTCATCAGGAGAAACAAGACTGGCTTTCTACGGATCGGAGCATGGAGTGTTAAATCCCTTAATTTGAAAGGGAGGTTAGAAAATTTATAAAGGGAAATGGATAGGTAGAAGTTAGACATAGCGGGAATCAGTTAAACTCAGTGGCAGAAAGAGCTGGACTTGATGGGTGAATACAGTCAAATTGGGGTAATGCAGCAATGGGTGAAATAATGAATAAGAAAATAGGAATGCGAGTAAGCTACTATGAGCAGTATAATAAATTTATTGTCGTAACGAAGAAAGACTAGAAAACCAGCCTACCACAGAAGCACAGGTTTACGTGCCTAATAGCTCCACAGATGATGAAGAGATTGAAGAAATGTATGATGAGAGAAAAGAAATTAATCAGATAGTTAAATAAGACGAAAATTTAATAGTCATAGGGGACGGAATTTGATAATAGGAAAAGAAAGAGAAGGAAAAATAGTAGGTGAATATGGGCTTGGGGTAAGGAATGAAAGAGGAAGCCGGCTGGTAGATTTTTGCTCAGAGCATCATTTATTCACCGCTAACACTTGGTTTAAGAATCATAAAAGAAGGATGTATACGTGGAAGAGACCCGGACACAAAGGAACATTTCAGATTCTTTACATGATGGATAGATAGAGATTTTGGAACCAGATTTGAAATTGTGGCAGATTTGAAAGAAATTGAAAAAAGATAGAAAATTAAGGAGATGGGATCTGCATAAGTTAAATGAACTAGAGGTTGCTGAAAGCTTCAGAGGGAGCATCAGGCAAATGATAGAACAGGGAAAGATAAACAGTAGAAGACGAATAGGTAGCTTTAAGAGGTGAAATAGTGAAGGCAGCAAAGGATTAAATAGGTAAAAAGACAAGGCCTAGTAGGAATCCTTGGATAACACAAGAGATGTTGAATTTAACTGATGAAAGAGAAAATTTAATAATTCAGCTAATGGAGCAGGCGAAAGGGAATACAAATGTCTACCAAATGAGATTGACAGGAAGTGGAAAACTGCTAAGCAGGAATGGCTAGAGCACAAATATAAGGATTTTGAAGCACATTTCACTATGTGAAAGATAGATACCGCCTACAAGAAAATTAAACAGACCTTTGGTGAAAAGAGAAGCAGCTGTATGAACATCAAAAAATGGTTCAAATGACTCTGGGCACTGTGGGACTTAACTTCCGAGGTCATCAGTCGTCTAGAACTTAGAAGTACTTTCACCTAACTAACCTAAGGACATCACACACATCCATGCCCGAGGCAGGATTCGAACCTGCGACCGTAGCGGTCGCGCGGTTCCAAGCTGTAGCGCCTAGTCCGCACCTCGTGGTCGTGCGGTAGCGTTCTCGCTTCCCGCGCCCGGGTTTCCGGGTTCGATTCCCGGCGGGGTCAGGGATTTTCTCTGCTTCGCGATGACTGGGTGTTGTGTGATGTCCTTAGGTTAGTTAGGTTTAAGTAGTTCTAAGTTCTAAGGGACTGATGACCATAGATGTTAAGTCCCATAGTGCTCAGAGCCATTTTTTGTAGCGCCTAGAACCGCTCTGCCATCCCCGGCCGGCTGTATAAACATCAAGAGCTCAGATGGTAAACCAGTCCTAAACAAAGGTAGCTTGGCTGAAAGCTGGAAGGAGTGCATAGAGGGTCAGTAAAGGTGAGATGCACTTGAAAGCAATGTTACAGAAAGGGAAGAGGAAGTAATGAAGATGAAGTGGTAGGTATACACTGTGAGAAGAATTTGACCAAGCTCTGAAAGATCTGGGTCGAAACAAGACCCTGGGAGTAGACGACATTCCGTCAGAACTACTGATAGCTTTGAAAGAGACAGCCACTATAAAACTCTCCCATATACCGTGCCAGATGTATGAATTATCCTAAGGCGGCAAAATACCCTAAGACTTCAAGAAGAATATTGTAATTCCAATTCCGAAGAAATCAGTTGCTGACGGGTGTGAAAATTACCGAACTATTAGTTTAATAAATCGTGGTTGCAAGATAATAATACAGATTATTTACATAAGAAAGGAAGAACTGGCAGAAGCACACATCGACGAAGATTAGATGAAATTCAGGAAAAATAAAGGAACGTCCGAGGTAATAATAACCCTACCACATAGGAAAGAAAGGCAAACCTATATTTGTGATATTTGTAGACTCAGAGAGAGATTTTGACTATGTTGAATGGAATATTCACTTCTAAATACTGAAAGTAGCAGGGGTAAAATACAGGGAACGAAAGGCTATTTACAACTTGTATAGAAACCAAACGGCAGTAAGAAGAGTCGAGGGGTATGATGAGGAAGTAAGACGTGGTTGTAACATATCCCCGATGTTATTCAATCTGTACATTAAACTAGCAGTAAAGGGAATCAAAGAAAAATTTTGAGTAGAGATTAAAGTTCACGGAGAATAAACAAAAAGTTGTATGTTTGCCGATGACATTGTAATTCTGTCAGAGACAGCAAAGGACTTGGGAGAGCAGTTTAACGGAAAGTGTTTTGAAAGAAAGATATAAGATGAACATCAAAAAAGTAAAAAAAGGGATAATGGAATGTAGTCGAATTAAGTCAGGTGACACTAAAGGAATCAGATTAGAAAACGAGACAGTTAAAGTTTCGCTAAATATGCAACAAAGTAACAGTTAACGGCTAAAGTAGAGAGGATATAAAATGCAGAGTGAAAGTGGCAAGAAAAGAATTTTTGAGGAAGAGATATCTGTTAACATCGAATATAGATTTAAATTGGGCGGTTGGTTGATTAGAGGAAGGGAACCAGACAGGAAGGTCATCAGTCCCATTGAATTAGGGAAGGGCGGGGAACGAAGGCAGCCTTGTCCTTTCAAAGAAACGATCCTGGTATTTGCCTGAAGCGATTTACGGAAATCCTGGAAAACCTGAATCGGGATGGCTCGACACAGGTTTGAACCAACGTCTTTCCGAATGGAAGTCCATTGTGCTGATAATTTAAGTTTTAGGAGGTCTATTCTGGAGGTATTTGAGTGTAGCCATGTATGGAAATGAAACATGGATGATATGAAGCTTATGTGAAAAGAGAATAGAAGTTTGGAACTCAGGAGACGAGATACTGGCAGAAGTAAAGCTGTGAGGACGGGGCGTGAGCCGTGGTTGCGTAGCTCAGTTGGTAGAGCACGCGAAAGGCAAAGGTCCCGAGTTCGAGTCTGGGTCCGGCACACAGTATTAATCTGCCATGAAGTGTCGATTACTAAAATGATTATATAATGACATTAATAAACACTATAATAAATTAGTTAACATTCAGAACATATTTTATGTTTTGTAGCTATTTACACTGTTGTCACAAAGAAGCTTCACCATCATATGATCTATAATATATAATGTAATTAACTATACTTCGTTTGGAAAATAACAGTTCATAAAATAGGTAAACTGTAGTTTATATCATACGTTATATCGAGCTAGGTTACATGAATGTTGTGTTGAATTTGTGAATGAGGTTCTTTGAGTGACATTGAATTAGGAGACAGGTCACATGTTTTCTTCTTTCATGACTACATGCATAGCTGGAAAACAAACGTAGTTTTCTTGTATATTCTAAAAATGACATGGATGTGGAGTAAGTAAATTAATTGTGATATTGTGTGAGATTTTATTTGCGACATTTGGAAAGATTTGTATAGTGGTTTGAATGATGCTCAGCTGTCTATGTCTAATGTATTACTACATCTTTGTTTCCATGCATCGGTATATGTGTATGCACATTTTGGCATTGTTAGTCTCTTTGTAATACAGCTAGCTTGAAAGAGGTCCAATGTAGACTGAAAGTAGTTGCTGGGTAATATATAAAGACAAGTTTGGCTGTTCTGTTATAGTGAAATTTTTTTAACAGGAAAAAACTCATAGTTTCATTTCCTGATTGATGGAGGAGGATCTAAGCAATTGTTTCCACTTGTGTAGAAACGACATCAATTCGTAGTTAATATTATTCATGAGATATCTGTCAGAGGTTTCTGCTGTCAAACAATAGTTAAGACACCCTTTCAGTTAAAATTCTCTAAGTGAAGATTTCCCATATGCGCATTTTGCTTATTGTATCATGAACAACTGCTTCGATGCTATCTTATTTTACGGTATCAGAAAAATATTATTTTCAGCTTTACATTTCATTACCATATCAATTAAACAGTTAGATCTTGTACAATACGCTGGGTGCAATGGTTTCAAATATAGAGTAACAAGAAAAATATATTTCCTGTCCTAACCTTTTCACTTTAGAGGTGTATCAAATTGTGGATACTACTAAAAACATCTGTTTACAGCTAAATCTATACTCTAAAAACCGCTGTGTGGTGCATGGCAGAGCGTACTTTCAAATGTAACATGCCTTATGTTTTCTTCTCAGTCTATGTTCGTATGTAGTCTGGGAGGATTTATTGCTCAAATTCCCCCATGATAGTTGTAAATATTCCAATCTTGTCTTCTTGGTCCCTATGGATGAAATGCGTAAGAATTTATTATATATTCCAAATTCCTCGCTTAATAATAGTTCTCCGAAGGTTTGAAAGGCACTTCCCATGGGATCTTTGGCATTTATCTTATAGTATTTATATCATTTAACCGATTCCACCTACGAATCATTCAACTTGTATTCAAAGAAAACTATCTTATTTTCTTGGTGAAGTGAATAATTTTGAATTTTATAACATTTAAAGAGTGTTTCTCAGCTCCACATCATTTTGAAATCTTACCAACGTATGCTTCAATAATTACCCAACTCACTTCAGCTAGTAGTTTATTGCATTTAATTACATTCTCTACCGGAAAACTAAGATCGTTATTAATATTGTCTGCCAGGTCATTTATAAACGTGAACATCAAGGGTCCAAAGAAATTCCCTCTACAAATGTCGATGACTCTCCATTGAAGATGAAAAGCAGCGCCATCCATGCAAAAAGAAAAAGAAAATCCTCAAACCAGTCGCGATTTTTACTGATTGTACGTCGTTGGTGTCGTACTGAATGAAATAGCTGATTGCCTGGATACATGGCTTTCAGGATGTCATCTTCCGCGTGACTGGTGTCTTTGGAATCCTTGCTGTTTGGTGTGCAGGAGGTCATTCTGTATTCTCCTCGAAATAAGCCAATACATTTGAGTTCAGAGTACAAACAAGGTTATGCAACCGACAGAGTCCACGATATTCGGCGGTGGTCTTCTGGGTCGCAGCTTCTACTGTTTTTGTGGATAAATGAGACCTCTGCTTTCTTCCAACTGCAGGAAGCACGTTTCCGTGCGAGAGATTTATTGTGCGCTGTGGTTTAAAGTGAAGTTATCTCAGCGCTAATTACGTGTATAGCCTGACTATGGTTTAGTGAGGCCTTGGAGATACTTTACTTATCTCCAAGTGTGTTATCCCTTTTACACATATCCATCGTCAGAAGTTGGTGAGTATACTCTGATCTTAGCGAAAATCACTACAGTAATAACTATATACCGGTATTTATATGTAAAAATGGAAATTTTCAGTTACTTTTGATGCCAAGAGGGACACAAGAAATTGACACGGTTCAGTGAATGGCGTGTGATAAATTGGGCGTGAGAAGCTGGTTGACGAGTCTTGAATGGGACAATACGTGGCTATGGAGCGCCGAATGGGACCGGAATTTTCCCATTCCAACGTGTCTCAAGCTCACCGAGGCATCTGCATCGATCAGAGCCCAGCACTGATGAGAGAATCTTCTAGATTCCGGTGAGCAATAGACCGCTGAATGCTGAAGCCACTCTCAGACGCCCTACATCACTCAACATGAAATCATCCACCATCTCATATTAGGTCGTCATGAGATAGTTCTGTAACTTTTTAATATTAGAAGAGCCGTTGCTGGGAACCATATATATTTCCCGTATTGCAGAAAGGAATTTTGTACTGAACTTTGGTGCTATTAGACATGGACTATCGAAAGCACCCTAAGTAAGATGTAACTCTTCTCAAATATGTAACAATTATTGTAGTCCATTTTAGACATAAAACTTTTAAACTTTCATTTGATCCGATGTGATATCAGGAATTATTCTAAGAACACATAGTGACTAATTATCAAAAACAATTGTAAACAGTTTTAAGATAAACAGTTATTAGTAATTGATGGTTTGTACGACAGCACCAGATGATGTCAAATACAGTCAATTCCGTCTGTTAGTTGAATATTTTAAATCTTTCCCGTTAAAAGCAAAGAAGCTTAATAGATATCTTAAGACTAACAGACACGAAACTTCTGACTTATGTCTGTATCGAATGATGCGCAGTGTCGAATATCAGAAAAATGAAATGAGACAAAGCTTGCAGTTGTCTAACTTACTTGTACGTCGATTATTTTTCCCCTTTCCTAATAAATTCGTGATATGCACATGATCGATGAGGTCCAGTATGCGCTAGGATTTCTCTGATTTTATCGAGGTTATCAGTGTCAGGGCAAAAACTGTAGAGGAAGACAGAGATTGGAATACGTCAAGCAAATAATTGAGGACGTAGGTTGCAAGTGCTACTCTGAGATGAAGAGGTTAGCACAGGAAAGGAATTTGTGGCGGACCGCATCAAACAAGTCAGTAGACTGATGACCAAAAAAAAAATCAGTGTCCGACAAGTTCGTTGTAGGCAAAAATATATTTTATGACGCTTGGTACTTGCATTTTTATAGTGAAGTAGGTATTGCTACACAGTGCCTCTCTTTTAGCACACGCATTACACACTTGTGACTAAAGTAGCTGCTCGTATTAGGTTCTCTTCAGGTAATCGCATGCGATAAATATCCCAAATGATATTATCCTCTGTGCTACGTCTTTCGTGATTGGTTTATATTTCCTGAGGATATTTCATGAGAATGGCAAACGTAATATTACCTTGCTACTTCGGACGTCTGTGGCACTTCTCTCATTACGCTCGTTTCGTCTTCCTTCAGCTTTTGTTCGTGAACGAGGCTCTGATTTGTATAAATCTTTAACGAAGATCTTGTTTTGGTAACAACGTTCGAGTACAGCAGTTGGATCAACGTGGTTAGTCGACATTTTTCACCCCAAAGATAAAATGTAATTTTGTATATTCGAGTGATAGCCAATACTTGGAGAGCATAAATGTTTCCTTACCTTCTTTTAACAAACACTGTCGTTGTTAATGAAACAACCATATGGTTATCGTAATTCAAAAATTAATGAATTGCTTGTGATTAGAAATGAAAAGCATTACTGCGAATTTTCGAACTTCCTGCTCAAATCATCTTTTCAGATTACAAGACTAATACAGTATGAATGAAGTCCCTATCCGATGACCTTGTTCTAATCTCATTAGTCTCTCGGTCTATAGCTGGCAAGTTATCACCTCCCTCTATTAGCATATTACATCCAATATATTAACTTATGACTAGCTTTCTTTAAGCTTTTGCATCAAATACGCCGGTACTGACGGTAACGTCCCTAATCACACGATTTGTATACCAGTAGTAACTATGGCTTTCTCAGACGTTTATTTTTGGTTTCACCTATAGTGCTTCTTCTAGGTCTACGTGTGCCTCGTTACTGTAGTATCCTATGTGAGGATTGTTGTCTCCTGTAATGAACTATTATCACGTTAACATTACCTCTTTGTACCCAGAAAATTACTTTTCACTGTGTATATAATGTGACTGATCTATTTATCTCTGTAAATATGGCAGTTAATAGCTCACTGGGTTGGTGAAAGGGATTGTGTAACCGAAAAATACCGGATGTATGCGCTATATGTTTTCTGCTGCCTTAATTTCCACTTTCTTTGGACAGCACTAGTCTGAACTATCTGGACTCTACATTATTCTCCACTCAACAGCTAAGATCAAGAAAATCACGTACACAACATGGTAGTATCATTCGAGATTTTAGTTTAAGCCTTTTATTTTGATTCAGACCACGAGATCTTGTTTCCGGAACTGTGAACAGAAGTGCGGGTCTTGCGTCCGCCGTGCATGTTACACTTTATCCAAAATTACGGTCTGACAGTAATCAATGTCAGCCTTTAGACAGTATGGGCAAACAGATCTCTTCATCATCTCAACTTGTCAAATAAGCGGACCATCCATAACCTCTAAACCCGGTATAGCGAAGAATCTGGCATATGAGTAGTGGTCTTCCACACAGGACAATCTCTCTTACCTGGCTGCACACTCTCCCCACCTCAAAGCCAAACTATGTGAGGAGTTTGAAGAGTGGGAAACCGCATATTCACCGCATTCAGATAACAATGCAGTTACATAGCATACAACTCGGTTTGATATTTAGTATTTCTCAACAACATAGATCACACACAAAACAAATTTTCAGTGACATTTAACTACATTTAGAGCGCTGAAAAATACTCTGCGGGCCGATACAGACAGTTTCACCACCTTTCGCACTGAGGTTGCCATGTAATCGTGACGTATCTAGTTATATATGCGGAAAAAACATTTCACACACATATGTTGATCTAAATGTTTTACCACGTGTTTAACCTTATTATGGTTATACAGGAAATCGTCCCAACAAAAAGCCAACATAGGCGTACAGGACAGTTTTAACGTAAAAGAATTTGTTATTTAAATGAGAATTACAGTGCACATCAATCAGCTCCATCTGAACATACACAGAGGAGCTTACAGTTGAAGCGGTAAACAGTCTCTAAATAGACTTTCAACATATATACGATTCGCAGTAACCTGAAAATGTTCTTTCGAGGTCACCATTATGTTCTCCAAACTCTCGTGTTACTCAACACCAGTGAGCTTAGGGAAATGCACGTTGTTCTATTCAGAATTTTTTCCCTTCCCCTGTGCTATGTTCTTTTTAAATACATCCCCATCAAGCCACAAATATGGTGTTTCTCATCTTGCATTGTCTTGCAGTGTACAGTGAGCGGTCAAATCCACATTAAATTCGAGGTGTACAATCCAATCTCGACGTTCTAATTTTCATTCCTGCTTTCTTTTTTACTTCACATATTCAACAAAAGCGGGTTTTAAATAGAAAAATCGTTCCAGGCACGCCCCATGATTTAAACAAAGTACTTATCAAAAACTGTTTCAGCTGACAATGTGATAATACGTGTGACTTCAGAAAAGGTACTATTATTACCAGAAATTTCAGTAAGTGCTCCTTGCACAATGTGCTTTCTGATGCACAGATCAATGAATCATATCAGTCGATCGTTGTATCTTCGTGCTCTTTCACGTCAAATAATTTTTAAATACAGTCAGCATGGTCTTGTAATATTGTTAGATGGCAGATTAGCGGTACCCGTCGATTATACCACTGCATAATGGGTACTGAGAAGCCTCATCCTCCCTCATTCACATTCATTTTAAAGACTTGTTTTGAACAGCGTCTTTTTGTGCAAACAGCCAACGGATCTGTGAAATTTTTTTATACAGTAACAAATGGTTCAAATGGCTCTGAGCACTATGGGACTTAACATCTATGGTCATCAGTCCCCTAGAACTTAGAACTACTTAAACCTAACGAACCTAAGGACATCACACAACACCCAGTCATCACGAGGCAGAGAATATCCCTGACCCCGCCGGGAATAGAACCCGGGAACCCGGGCGCGGTAAACGAGAACGCTACCGCACGACCACGAGCTGCGGACCATGTACAGTAACAAACAGCGGATAGTAAACACCACTGACAGAGCGAACTGCTGAACTGAAGAACGTCGTACCGACCGAAACATGCCTCACACTAATGCTAAATGTCGTACAGCACTCAGTACTTCTGAGAAGGACCGTACGAAGTGGATACAGGCTGAGCCTCGGGCCAGCCCATTAAGTTTGGGTACAGTTTTGCACGCCGTAGCCGACTCTTCTCTAAACTCAAGCTGCAGGCACCATTGGTGTCATCATGTGCTATGAACTGCTTCATTCATAGTGTTCCCCAAATACCTGCGAGACTCCCTGTTACTTAGAAAGTCTTTGCAGCAGCATTAGGCTGAGGAGTGTTAGGCGTAGCGCCGTATACCGATTCTGCTTTGGAGGCGGTTAAGTGGGAGATGAGTCTCAGAGCTGGATAGTGACAGATAGTGAAGCGAGACTGGACGCGCACGTAGTTTTATGTATCAGCCGATAGAGGACAGTATTGGATAGGGGACTGTGATTTAGTTTCGATTGTGCCCACTAGAGTGCGCTAGAGTAATAGAATGTTTTTCATAAACTGTTCTAGTATTTTCATAAAGTGTTATTATGTCTTTTTGTATATGTAACATGTTACAATTGTGTTTTATCACTATGAATGAATCTTGAGTGTGGTTTAAGGTTAATATGAAGATAATTGTTTAACGAGTTATGTAGTGGGATTTAGTGTGGGAACATTTAGAAGTGTGGATGTGGACAAAGGAGATTTTTGTAGAATAGATTTGTAAAGTAAGTTTATGGTAAAGAGAAAGTTAATTCAGGTATAAAAAACAATAGTAAGTACCTTTATGCATAAAAAACTTCAGCATATTAGATAATTACGTCGGTAAAAGTGTATTCGTTAGGTTTACTATTTTGCGATTGGTCATTGATGAAAAGCGAGGACTGACGCGGGAGAATGTCGGAGCCTGGCCATGAAACAGTTCGGACGTGTGTAGTAGTAATTCTGATGGAAATTATAAGTTGGCGGATCTAGCACTGTTTCATACATCAAAAGTGTTGTAAAGTGACGGTATAATTATTCCGATGAGTGTGTAGAAATTTCGGAATTTTTTTGTGAATTTTGTGACGAGCAAAGACATAAATTCCGCGTGGCATATTCAGCAGGTCGGTGACAAAAAACTGTGACTGCATTAGGCACCGACAGACTTAATATTTGTTGAGCATTCTCAATCAAAAACAATTCGTATTTTTGTAGCTATTACGTTTTCGGGAAATGCAACACCATAAACTTGCTAATGTGAGTAAAAGGCTTTGTGAGTGACTGTGTTAAGACTAGCACTGGTTTGGCAGTGATACTTGTTCACCTAAGTTTCAGAATATATTAATTAAGAACAAAATTTACAACCTTTCGTTTCGTGTGAAAACTTTCTCCCGAAACGTAGATTAGTGACTTTAATTGCAGCCTGGTTCACGTCGAAGTACAGTAGGTTTCGCTCGGTTTCCCTAGTGATGATCTGCTGAGACAATGTTCACAGGTAGTGCAGGTAAGTCGTAAAGGGACGGAAGGAACCGCGCCGCCGCAAGTGGAAATGGTTGGGTATCTTAGTTAACACAAATTTGTCACAAAGCAAAACAGAAGTATGCGAAGAATAAGTTTACACTCATTAGCCAGAACATTATGACAACCTACCTAATAGTTGGTATGTACACCTTGTAAGATGGCTTTTTTATGGTGACCTACATCTACAGCAGAAATTCATAATACGTCATTGTTTCGTTTCCTTTGAGCAATGAAGGTTGTTTCAGTTTCTTCATTTTACCAGGGCCATGTGTCAGTGCAGAAATTTTCGTGTATTTCAGGCTAAATTTTTATACAGGTGGACATTACAGTATGGTTTCTTATTTTATGCATTTACTTTTTGTTTCAAACGGTTCGCAATGATCAAGTCTACTGAGCGTGAAATTATTGGTTTGCTTATTTATTTGCTTCTGAATGAGATCGATTTTCTCACACAAAAGATTCTTTTGAATTTTATATAAGTGTTGTGGCTTTGAGCTCAGTAGCACATTTAGGTTGTCAGTTCACATTCCCGGGTTCGCATTTACGATAACAGACACACCAGGAAAGGCTACTTGCTCACAACCTTTGGCACGAATGACAACGGCGATGCGTCTTGGCTTGGAAGCAGTGAGGCCTTGGTAGGTCGCTGGAAGAAGATGGCACCACATCTGCACTCACAAGTGCCCTAATTCCAGTGGAATGGGACGACTAGTTCAGACGCCACGTTCAATTACATCCCAACTGTGTTCGATTGGGTACAGATCTGGCGATATGGTGGACACCTTATCGACTGGAACTTGCCACTGTGTTCCCCGATCTACTTCATCACACTCCGGGCCTTGTGACATAGTGTTGAAAATGGCACTGCCATTTGGAAACATTATCGTCAAGAAGAGGTGCACTTGTTCTACAACGAGTGTACGATACTCCTTCGCCGTCATGGTGCCATGCACGAGTCCCACTGGAGCCGTGGGACCCGTGTGAATGTTCCCGAAACTGTCGCCAGCTTGCCTTCGTCCCGCAGTGCAGATGTTACGGAGCTGAAAGACGACGGATTCGCGTCGTTCCATCTGCATGGTGAAGAGGTTATCGGGATTCATCAGACCATGAACGCTCTGACACTGCGCCAACGTCCAGTGCCGACGTTCACGCGCCCATTTCAGTAGAAGTTACTGATGTCGTGATGTTAACCATGACACATGCAAGGGTCGCTGGCTGTGGAGGCCCATCGTTAGGAGTTTTTGGTGCACTGTGTGTTCAGACACACTTGTACTCAGCCCAGCATTAAAGTCTGATCTTAATTCCGCCACAGTTCGCTGCCCGCCCAGTTTTACCAGTCTACCCAGCCTATGACGTCCGATATCTGATGAGGGCGGTCGCCCAACCCCACGGCATCTGGACATAGTTCATCTTTGTTTCGCCACGTGTTGAAGACAGACACCACAGAACTCTTCCAACTCGCAACAAGTCGTGCGTGCAGTCTCCGAACTGCTCATGCCGAGCCTCTGGGCCATAACAATCTATCATCTGTCAAACTCAGATAGATCGCGCCCCTCCCCATTCTACACACGGACAGCACGCCCACTAGTGCTAGCAGCCGTTCCTCGTCAGGCGAGGCTGCAATCGCCTGGACGGGTTTATATCGATATTAGTCGGTGGTCATAATGTTCTGGGTGACAAGTGTATATACTGTACAAGAAATTTCCCTCTTTTAAAGAAAAAATACTAATAGAATTAAAAATGAGCATAATGGGGAACATAATTCGTGAAAATTCTGAGATATCTGAAGTTGAACTTATGAGGGAACTGTGTCAGCCATAACAAACCATACTGTAATGTCCACCTGTGTAAAAATTTAGCCTGAAATACACGAAAATTTCTGCACTGACATATGGCCCTGGTAAAATGAAGAAACTGAAACAACCTTCATTGCTCAAAGGAAACGAAACAATGACGTATTATGAATTTCTGCTGTAAAATGAAGTACAGAAAGACACCTTAACAGCTAAAAAAATACTACTAAGGACCACGGAAACTGAGTTCATAATCTGGTGTTAGACAAGGGGATGGTTTATCACCTATACTATTTAACTGCGTTCTTGTAAAAATTGTGAACAACTGGAATTTGGAGGGAAAAAAATCACAAAACTGAACAAATAATTCTATGGAGGAAAACAAATGGAATTAAGGTACACGGCCTGGTTTTTGCCAACGTATTTTCCGTACTTTAATAAAATCCGAAATAAATCTTCTGGAAGAAGTAGTAAATAGTACGCGTCTCAAAATTTGAGCCGAAAAAACAAATTAATGACAAAAATAAAAAATGCACCAAAACCATGAAAACAGGAATAGATCAAATAGAGGAAGTAAGTAAATTTAAATATCTTGGAGAAACTTTACAACAGAATGGACTAGAAAAGTTTTCAGTAGGTGTAAGAGTTAACAAAATGGAGAGAGCGTATAGACAAAGAATATATACGTCAAGATATGCTTATTTATAAAAACAAAACTAAAACACTATACCACCGTGGTACGACCAGAATTTTTATAAGGATGTGAATGCCTAATAATTAACTTTAAGCTGGAGATAACAGAAATGCTTGAAAGATGGATAGTCAGAAAAATAATGGGTGCAATACAAACTATAGACGGGTGGAAAATGAGAAGTAATGAGGAGATCTACAAAAATATAAAGAAAATTACAAAAGTAGTGGCTAAAAGAAGACGTAGTGAATGAGAACAGGCTCACGAAAGACATATTCATGCACTTCTGGAAGAAGAAATAGTTGATAGGATGGATTACAGAAATAATGAGAAAACTAGAAAATAGCAACATTGAAGAACCAGAAAAAAACAGACAGAAATATTTTTAAGAATAAAGTACTAAATTTAGAAGGGTTTCAATGCAGAAGATTTAGGGAGTGGGAATAAAATGGACAGTATAAAGCAAAAGACATGGAAAGAAGATTAAGGGCACTGAAAAAGTACGAAATAACAAGGAAATAAGAGGAAATGGAGCTGTCAAGTGACCCTAGTTGGTGAATACGAAATTTGAAAAATAAAGAAATGAAACATAGTCAGAATCTACACTTCCTGAAATGAATTAAAGTAAAAAAAAAAAAAAAAAAAAAATACGGAGTGCGTTCTCCAACTAGCTTCAACAGAAGAGCCGAACCAAGGCACTGCAAAATTCCATAAGTGAACCAAAATACGTAATCACTCCAAATTAAGCAGTGTCCGATGACACCTGCAGGACAATTAACGTAGGAAAACTTCGACTGAGCAGAGAACTGCCGACTGAATGGAAATGTTTCAGTGGGTGATTTTAATCATATAACACATAACCGGTATAAGGCACTGACATTGCCATTGCTCTTCAACCAAAAGAATTCTACAGGGACCAGGAACAACATCAACCGGAACCGTTCCGTTGGCACACCTCCGTGTAGTCGGTGCCGCCTTCTGTGTTCTGTCTTCTCAACTCGACGACCATTACGCTGCCCCGCTGTTCTCTCGTTCTCCCGCTAGAGCCGTCGGCACATGGACCGTGCTGTCGAACGTCAACGTTGAGCGTGCTAAGTTCAACGTGCTGCTGAACGCTCAGAAATGATGCGACTTTTGTATATGGTACGTGGGCCCCAACGAGGTTGACGCGATCACAACGCACTCCAGCGGCAGTTGCGGGATGTTTCTAGTTCGTAAATCAAACTGTTTACTAAACTGGCGCGCGTAAAATTCCCACGTTAGCTGTATTAAAACGCACATTTCCTCCACCGTCCACGAAAAGGAAAGTACCTTGTGCAATCAATAAGAACACAGGCTCGTAAAAGTTCCATTACAAACAGTGCGACACAAATCGAATACTTCTCAACATAAGATAAACATTAGTTCATCATTTCCACATTTTAGTGAAACCCCAAGATGAGTCTTACTTGATCACTGTTCCTATGCAATAGCAGAATTTTTGAAACATTTGAATTACGAAGCGTAAATGGAAAAGGAGCAAAATATCTTATATGGAAGTAGCGCAAGCTCTCCTGTAGATTACGCCCATCGAACAAAGTCACCCCTCAAAAAAAGGTGAAATTATATTTACATATCAAATATTATAACATATACTTATATTAAACTAATAATAAATTATCAGAACCTAATAAAAACACGAATGTTAGGAAAAAAACTGGAATTGTCGAGACGCCAACCAGTGCCCTAA
Source organism: Schistocerca americana (assembly GCF_021461395.2). Taxonomy (NCBI): domain Eukaryota; kingdom Metazoa; phylum Arthropoda; class Insecta; order Orthoptera; family Acrididae; genus Schistocerca; species Schistocerca americana. The sequence goes on from NC_060123.1 coordinate 233,267,448, forward strand.
CATGCAGCGGCCCAGTAGCGCTACTCGCTGCGCTAAACCAACAACACACTATTTGCATCCAATCATAGCATGTTACCACTTGCTGAAAACCTTAATCGTAGGCAGGTTACTAATTGAACTTTAATTATAACAAACTGTACCAAGGAAAACGCGTTTTGGGTGGATCTTCAGTGTGTCGCTGCCTTCAAATAGCACACTCTCATAATACGCAAGTTACAATAATTCTTTTGCCACGAATGTGATGTTCCTAATTTTTTTATTGCAACGAATCACGTAGTTAACAACGGATTTTCCAGTGATTCTCAATTTGCTGGTGCTCAGAAACCACATATATATACGTATAGACTGGAAATGAATGCCAATATGGCGAGTCACAACTCTGTACTGAAGGGAGACGGCGTGCGTGTGACGTAGCTGGCGTTGCGCCATCTCATTGGTCAACTCTCAGACGCACCCTCAGAATATCTGACATAGTAGATATTGCTCTGCAAGTTCGGAAAGACTCCCGAATGTTCTATTCCACGCTATGACGTAAGATATTCGGCACGCTCAACGCTCAACGTTCGGATGTACGGTCCGTGTGCCGACGGCTTAAGCAGCCTGTCTCCCTGCGTTTCTTCATGCCAATGACTCCACTAGTTCCGCTGTTCCTGGTAAGACCCAAAGCGGTTCCTCTGGTCGCTACCTCTTGCACATAGCATTGTGGCTCCCACTGATTTTTTCAGCGCTCTGTCAGCCATAGAGAGAAATATGCCGTCTGCCACTGGTGCCATCAACTGACTTCCACAGTGTCGCTGTATCTGGAACACTTGCAGACCTATCACCTACAATGATTAGCCAGAACATTATGACCACTGCCCACAGTGCCTCTGGATGCCTCCTGGTGGCGTTGCGGATATGTGACAACAAAAGTATGTAAGAGGAACAGACACGGACGGGAGAAGATAGCAAAGATATGGGCTGCAAATGGAGAAATCCATTAAAACAAGCGACTTTGACAAAGGGCAGATTACTATTACGCAGAGCCTGTGAACGAGTATCTCGAAAACAGCGAAGCTGATCGAATATTCACGTACTACTGTCGTACGCATCTACGGAAAGAGGTAGAAAGTCAGTGAAAGTACCATTAGTCACTAAATGATTGACCACCCACTACTCTTCACAAAACTTGGGGTTCGGAGGTTTGTCTGCTCTATAAAGTAGGATAGACGGTGATCTGTGTCATATTTGCCGAAAGAGCACAATGCTGGTACATGCACAAGTGTCGTCTATTACGACTTCAGTGGGCACAGGACCATTGGGATTCGACTGTCGATCAATGGGCGAATTATATTGTTGCTATACTAGGTCACTGTTCGTCTCCACAAACGTCATCGAGTGAATGGTGGCTCTAAAAGTGCAGTGCTCAATGGACGCAGGCGGTTGGGAGCAGTATTATTCTATGTGAGCCATTCTCCTACTCTTGCATCGGACCAGTGGTAGTAATCGAAAACACACTGACAGCTGCGATCCAACTGCATCCCTTCATGTTTGACGTTTTTCCCAAGGGCAATTCAGTACTAAAATTGTCGATGTCTTGGACCAAGAACCATATTACAGTGGTTTGAGGAGAATTATAGTAAGTTCACGTTGATGTCTCGGCAACCAAATTCGCCTGACGCAAATCCTATGGAACCCGTCTGGATCGCTATCGGGCACCATCACCTTGTACGCAAGACAGCGCAAATTACATGATCTCTGCGTAGACATCAAATGCCACATACCTCCACGAACCTACCAACAAACTATCGGATCCGTGATACGCAGAATCAGTGATGAATTTCGTTCCAAAGTCTGACAAACAATCTATTAAGCATGTGGTCATAATTTTTTGGCTAATCAGTGTATACCTCCCATCTTTGTTTTTAGGTTGTCAGAAGATTTCCTGCGGATCTCCTTACCTCCTATAGCGTTGCAGTTTCACTATACTAACCTCTTTTGTTTCTCTGAACTTTTCGTGGATATCGACCACATCCCCAAAGGATGAAGCGTCGCCTCGTATCTCACTTATAACCTCAATACTGGAAAGCTCCTCGTATCCGCTACTAAGGTGGCTGGTGCACATCTTCTGCCAAGAAATTAGCAAACCCGTCACTACCCACTATTCATCCTAATGTGAAGATGAGCTCCCTAGGCAATGAGTTCGTAACGTTGGCGACATCATGGAATCCAGGCGACTACAAAAGGCACCTGACGTGCCACAGCCTTGCACCCCCTGCGTTCCAATGCCGCTTCAGCGTAAAACCGTCCTCACACAGGACGTGTTTCTCATGGTGAAACTTGCTGTACGCTCTGAAACTACCTGCCGCATCTCAACAAACGTGTTCCTCCGCAGCGCTCCGCAGTGGCAGTTCTCATTAGCGTCTGTTGCGCAAATCACATTGTTTGTGAAGTGTTACATCTTTTGGCACTTTCACAATCAGCCATTTGGTTGCACTCAAAAATCAGTTTGTTGGCACAATCAGTTTATGTTCACAAATATAAGTTCTGCGATCCGTTAATAGTTCAAAACTAATAAGAAATATCCATCTAGAAAATTAAGGTATGACTTTTTTGACAGCTTAAAACTATTCAAAAACAACATACGTAAATAACTGCGTGAGACTATCCTCTGAAAAGTTCTATTACAAAAGAAGCATTGTCTTCTTAGACGTGAGCAGTAGGCAAAAAAATTAAAGTCACAAAAAATTAAAGTCCCATCCCACAAGCTGTACAAGGAGTTCCAGCATCAGTGTCCACGGCTGGAGCAGAGGGTCACAATACACGTTGGTCCCGTATGGCAAAGGCGGCGTCTAGTCCAGGTGGCGGCGTTGTGCTGGAGATCAAATTCTGCTGGCGGAGACGGAACTAGCTGCTGCTCGCCGGCCGAGGGCAGTTATACCCGCGTGGCTGATGACTAACAAATTGGTCCAGCGATGTGGGCTAGGATTGGTTGAGGAAAACGGCGCGGCGGATGCAGCAAAAGTCCGTAGTTGTGGCGGCCTCTACTGCTCTTGTGCGCTCCCTCCGAACTAGCCTGCTTCCTGCGTGTCAGGCGAAGTTCGGCTGATTTCGGGCCGTGCGCCTGCGGAGCAGGAGTGATCGACCAGCATAGCAGTTCTGCGATGCGGGTCGGCGGTGTTCCAGGAGACCTCGGAAACACGCAGGTTTGTGCACGAAGATGGATGAACCTAAAATAGGGCATTACATCTGTTAGCGATCGTGGGGGAAGAGCGGAGAAAATCACAAGCAAGATTCTGGATTCGTCGACGGCTTGAACAGCTAATTTCTGGTACAGGAACACTACATATGCTGTACAACTCCCTAAAATTGATATTAGTAGAAGTTACTCGTTATCTCAGTCGAATCACCATCAAACTTTCGCTTTTAAATTGAATTTGGTTCAAGTGTAGTGTCGAATATCGGACTGTGCATGGATGATATCCAAATGCTCGATTTGTATTGACTACTATCACACTTAAACAATGTACTTCGTTGAATATATATTTTTATTTCATTCTAAAAGAAGCGGGGAATTTTGGAAGCTATTCACTATCATTTAAAGAGATTTACCAGTTAAATAGAAAAATGAGGCGATCTATAAAACCAACAGATATGTACATATATTTTACACACAATTACATAATGGCAAAACCGTGCAGTGTGTTGGTTCTGTTTACTTTGTTACTTAGACTGGCAGTCACGTTAAGATATCTGGTCACTGGGGAAATATTCCAGTTGTTACAGTATGCAGCACAGATTGCAGAAAATACATTATTTAAAATAAATAAAATCAACTATTGCAGTCAATACTTCTATTACATTAATAATAAAGACACAGAATCATTTAGAAAAGAAAAGGTGAAAAGAATAATTTGGATGCTACCAACTACAACAGGGGTTTAACATGGTGTAGCGACTCAGTTGTATGGTATACAATATGTAAAGGCAGTAACCGATAATGTAATAATTTGATATTTTACTGTGCAAATATTACCAAAAACGATGAGTTTTTGACAGATCATCATCACGCCTTAGTACAAGTATTTTGATAGGACTCAAGCTATAACACTAAAAGGCTCGAACATGGGAAGCTTTTATGGAAATGTAGTTTTCTGCCATCGTATTATAACGTGTCGTACCTAAAACGATGTGAGACTATTTTCAGTGTTCTGGTGCTTTGAAAGAATTCTTACAATGTCAGCAAGAAAAAGGAAAGAAAAAAAAACAATCGAATACAGATTTCAACACCATACAGTACTAAGTTCTGCTTGTGTCTGCTTGTGATTTGTGATGTAAAACTAACGGCGCCTACCATCAATGTTCCTCCCCAAGGAGTAAAAATCCGACAGATTCTTCGTTCCACTTTTCGCAACGTAGTGGAACGTGGGATTGTAAGCTGCAACCTCACACGCTGCTCGTCATTGCCCATGGTAAATACGGGCCCCACAACGAACTGGTGACGCCCCACAAATATCCTTGCCCGACATAAATCGTGAACTCTGGTCTACGCCCGGGGCCAGGCGGGTATCAGTAGATCAATGGAGAGGTACCCAATAAAGTCCTTAATTTTGCCATATGTTACTGAGAGCCTGACTATCAAAATGCGCAGCTACAAAGCGTTAAATGGTCTCAAATAGACACTCACTCCCTGCGACTGTCGCTGCAACGCGCTAGAGATGTAGTGTCACGTGCTGCTACGTACCCCACAAGGTCCATATAGCTCGCTAGCTCCACTCCTCGTCCACGTACGTTCTCATGTGTCGTGAGAGGACGGCTTAAGGCAGCAACATGAAATGTGTTGACCACAGCCAATATAACTTCTGTTGCTGGACATTGACCGGTTACCCTTAAACAATAACAAACACAGTCTATACATCTTCTGTTACTTACAGCTATGTACTAACACGAAGGGAGGTACAAACAGAAGCGAAGAGTGCTGTACCTACAGGTAACTGTACGCTCCTGGCGGCACAAAGCTACACTAAAATTGCGAAACACAAAGAATGAAAGCAAGTCAATGTACGAAGCAAATCCTGGTGCCTATTGGACGATGATAAGAGTGAATGTTAGCAGAGATGCACTGACACGTAACAGTGCGGAAATGCCTTCAGGAGGCACTATCGGCAGGTGTGAAGGTCTACAAACAACTCTAGAAAAGGTTTGGTTTGGCACCTCAAAACCAATATTTTGAATTAAAACGTACTCTCATTTAAGTATGAGTGGAAAGTCTGCGCCAAAAATATGGAAGCAATTTCAACTTTTTATGTGGTTATATTAAATAACCACAAATCTTGAGATAAATCTGCGTTGAGGACAATTCGGTAAGCTAGGAGCTTTTTACCGTGCCGAGATGTACTGATGTACGTTCACAGTGCGATTTTATGGATAAATAAATAACGAATGGTGAATGAAGAAGCCAAACCTTGTTGTTTCCACAAAATAATTGTTTAGTCTATAGCTCGTTAGCCAACACGTGCAACTGCATGAATGATATATTTTAAATAAGAAAGTCACTGTTCACAGTGCCTCCGAAATGCATGTTTCAGTTTTAATTAATGACTACATTACATTCTGTGGGCCAGCAAACGCTTCTGTCGCAACTCACCCTTGAAAAAATAAAAGATTAAAAAACCAGTCATATGCTGAAATAAATACAGGCAGGAATTGGCGGTGAAAATGAGGCTCACTACTCACAACATTATAAATTTTAACACAACTGAACGATTTCCAGTAAAGTAACACCTGTCACAGTTAACAACTGTTCATCTCTGAAATAATAATCCCCTCATCGGTGGCTTAAATTAAGCAGAACAGTAATCATTGTGTATATTTCCGAAAACGTGGAAAATACACATTAGAGTTGCAAGTCACACTATTGTGAACAAAGTAAATATTGGGTACAGGTCACTCTAAAACATAACAGCAGTATAATTTTTAAAGTTCATACTAGATTCCCAAACGCGTAATATTCGAAGTACACACCTCGAAAATATTTCAGAATATTTACCAGTAGCAAACATGAATATCGCGTCCACAACAGCCCACATCTCGTGGTCGTGCGGTAGCGTTCTCGCTTCCCACGCCCGGGTTCCCGGGTTCGATTCCCGGCGGGGTCAGGGATTTTCACTGCCTCGTGATGGCTGGGTGTTGTGTGCTGTCCTTAGGTTAGTTAGGTTTAAGTAGTTCTAAGTTCTAGGGGACTGATGACCATAGATGTTAAGTCCCATAGTGCTCAGAGCCATTTGAACCATTTGATTCGTCCACAACACAGTACCTAGAAAAAATGTCAGTACATTCGAAACGTGATCTACTGAAACAAAAAACTACTCACACTCCAAGATCTCAAGGCCAACTGGCCAATGAATGCCAATCAAAGAACAAAAGGCCTTAGGTTAAGACAGCCGCCACCATTTTGAAACATGGCTTTGATGGGAGTCAAGTGCACACACTTCTGACTTGCAAAACATACCTGGAAACTACAGCTTTAATGTTAAATACATGTGTCACATGTGATTTTGCATATACATTTACTTAAATTTCTAGTGGTGTTCTTCGTATTTTCCCTAAAACAAATAGTTTGTTCACAAGTAACGATTATGACAAAGTGAAAACTACTTTGAATTTTTATGCTACTAATAAATAAAGGCCATTAAAACTAAGTAAATTCAAACAGCCCTACTCAAGTCTACTTAGTAATGCTGCCGCTATTTTTAATGTTACATATGTAATTAATGTGAAAATTCGGGTGCTTATATACGGAACATACATTGCGTCCTCGAAATCAAAATATGGTGTTGTTACTATGGTCTTCAGTCCTGAGACTGGTTTGATACAGCTCTCCATGCTGCTCTATCCTGTGCAAGCTTCTTCATCTCCCAGTACCTACTGCAACCTAAATACTTCTGAATCTGCTTAGTGTATTCATCTCTTGGTCTCCCTCTACGATTTTTATTCTCCACGCCCCCCTCCAATACTAAATTGGTGATCCCTTGATGCCTCAGAACATGTCCTACCAACCGATCCCTTCTTCCAGTCAAGTAGTGCCACAAACTCCTCCCCATTCCTATTCAGTACCTCCTCATTAGTTATGTGATCTACTCATCTAATCTTGAGCATTGTTTTGTAGCACCACATTTCGAAAGATTCTATTCTCTTCTTGTCCAAACTATTTATCGTCAACGTTTCACTTCCATACATGGCTACACTCTATACAAATACTTTCAGAATCGACTTCCTGAAACTTAAATCTAACTCGATATTAACAAATTTCTCTTCTTCAGGAACGCTTTCCTTGCCATTGCCAGTCTACATTTGATATCCTCTCTACTATGACCATTAGCAGTTATTTTGGTCCCCTAACAGCAAAACTCGTTTACTACTTTAAGTGTCTCATTTCCTAATCTAATTCCCTCAGCATCGCCGACTTAATTCGACTACATTCCATTATCCTCGATTTGCTTTTGATGACGTTCATCTTATATCCACCTTTCAAGACACTGTCCATTCCGTTCAACTGCTCTTCCAAGTCCTTTGCTGTCTCTGACAGAAATACAATGTCATCGGTGAACCTCAGAGTTTTTATTTCTTGTCCGTGGATTTTAATACCTACTCCGAATTTTTCTTTTGTTTCCTTTACTGCTTGCTCAATATACAGATTGAATAACATCGGAGACAGGCTACAACCCTGTCTCACTCCTCTCCCAACCATTGCTTCCCTTTCATGTCCCTCGACTCTTATAACTGCCATCTGGTTTCTGTACAAATTGTAAATAGCCTTTCGCTCCCTGTATTTTACCCCTGCCACCTTCAGAATTTGGAAGAGAGTATTCCATTCAACATTGTCAAAAGCTTTCTGTAAGTCTACAAGTGCTAGAAATGTAGGTTTGTCTTTCCTCAATCTAGCTTCTAAAATAAGTCGTAAGGTCAGTATTGCCTCACGTGTTCCGATATCCAAACTCATCTTCCCCGCGGTCGGCTTCTACTAGTTTTTCCTTTCGTCTGTAAAGAGTTCGCATTAGTATTTAGCAGCCATGACTTATTAAACTGATACTTCGGTAATTTTCACTTCTATCAGCACCTGCTTTGCTTGGGATTGGAATTATTATTTTCTTCTTGAAGTCTGAGGGTATTTAGCCTGTCTCATACATCTTGCTCACCAGATGGTAGAGTTTTGTCAGGACTGGCTCTCCCAAGGCCGTCTGTAGTTCTAATGGAATGTTGTCTACTCCCAGGGCCTTGTTTCGGCTCAGGTCTTTCAGTGCTCTGTCAAACTCTTCACGCAGTATCGTATCTCCCATTTCATCTTCATCTACATTCTCTTCCATTTCTATAATATTGTCCTCAAGTACAACGCTCATGTATAGACCCTCTATATACTCCTTCCACCTTCCTGCTTTCCCTTCTTTGCTTAGAACTGGGTTTCCATCTGAGCTCTTGAATATTTATACAAGTGGTTCTCTTTTCTCCAAAGGTGTCTTTAATTTTCCTGCAGGCAGTATCTATCTTACCCCTAGTGAGATAAGCCTCTACATCCGTACATTTGTCCTCTATCCATCCCTGCTTAGCCATTTTGCACATCCTGTCGATCTCATTTTTGAGACGTTTGTATTCCTTTTTGGCTGCTTCATTTACTGCATTTTTATATTTTCTCCTTTCATCAATTAAATTCAATATTTCTTCTGTTACCCAAGGATTTCTACTTGCCCTCGTCTTTTTACCTACTTGGTCCTCTCCTGCCTTCATTACTTCATCCCTCAAAGCTTCCCATTCTTCTTCTACTGAATTTCTTTCCCCCATTCCTGTCAATCGTTCCCTAATGCTCTCCCTGAAGCTCTCCACAACCTCTGGTTCTTTCAGTTTGTCCAGGTCACATCTCCTTAAATTCCTACCTTTTTGCAGTTTCTTCAGTTTTAATCTACAGTTCATTACCAATAGATTGTGGTCAGAGTCCACATCTGCCCCTGGAAATGTCTTACAATTTAAAACCTGGTTCTTAAAACTCTGTCTTACAATTATATAATCTATCTGAAACCTGTCAGTATCTCCAGGCTTTTTCCATGTATACAACCTTCTTTTATGATTCTTGAACCAAATGTTAGCTATGATTAAATTGTGCTCTGTGCAAAATTTTACTAGGCGGCTTCCTCTTTCATTTCTTACCACCAATCCATATTCACATACTACGTTTCCTTCTCTCCCTTTTCCTACTGCCGAATTCCAGTCACCCGTAACTATTAAATTTTCGTCTTCGTTCACTACCTGGATAATATCTTTTACTTCATCATACATTTCTTCAATTTCTTCGTCATCTGCAGAGATAGTTGGCATATAAACTTGTACTACTGTAGTAGGAGTGGGCTTCGTGTTTATCTTGGCCACAATAATGCGTTCACTATGCTGTTTGTAGTAGCTTACCCGGACTCCTATTTTTTATTCATTATTAAACCTACTCCTGCATTACCCCTATTTGATTTTGTATTTATAACCCTGTATTCGCCTGACCAAAGGTCTTGTTCCTCCTGCCACCGAACTTCACTAATTCTCACTATATCTAACTTTAACCTATCCATTTCCGTTTTTCAATTTTCTAACCTACCTGCCCGATTAAGGGATCTGACATTCCACGCTCCGATCCGTAGAACGCCAGTTTTCTTTCTCCTGATAACGAATCCTCTTGAGTAGTCCCCAACCGGAGATCCAAATGGGGGACTATTTTACCTCCGGAATATTTTACCCAAGAGGACGCCATCATCATTTAACCATACAGTAAAGCTGCATGCCCTCGCGAAAAATTACGGCTGTAGTTTCCCCTTGCTTTTAGCCGTTCGCAGTACCAGCACAGAAAGGCCGTTTTTGTTAGTGTTGCAAGGCCAGATCAGTCAATCACCCAGACTGTTGCCCCTGCAACTACTGAAAAGGCTGCTGCCCCTCTTCAGCAACCACACGTTTGTCTGGCCTCTCAACAGATACCCCTCTGTTGTAGTTGCACCTACGGTACGGCTATCTGTATCGCTGAGGCACGCAAGCCGTCCCACTAACGCCACGGTCGATGTGAACGTTTGTAAAAGTTCATCAACACTTCGAAGATGCTGTCTGAAACCTATCCGTAGAAGCTTGTTTGTAGAAATTTCTTAAGGCATTGTCGAAATATTAATATTTAAATTTCATTTTATATATAAAACTTTGAAATGACATAATTTTAAATCAACAAGTCGTAACGAATGCGTGTTTTCACTCACACATTCATTTAAAGTATGTCTTTGCAACCACATTGTTGGCTTCTCTGTCACTAGTTGGTTTTAGTTTTTATCAGGTTTATTGTCATTTGCTATTTTATTCCAGATGCTTAGTTCGGCCATGGCAGTTACGCTCCCAGATTCACGCCAACAGCCGGGTTTTCCTGACCACGTTGCCCGAGCTTGTGCTTACCTTATCTTCGGTCTAAAAAAGTCATTTCATCTAGGAGGGTGACACTGATTGTCTCAACTGGGAGTTAATTTCTTTCAAGTTCTATGTGCACTGGTAGCCAACTCATACATAGAATTTTTTCTTTTCCTTTTTTTTTTTTTAGTGGGTATCAGTCTTCTGACTGGTTTGATACAGCCCGCCACAAATTCCTGTCCTGTGCCAACTTCCACTTCAGAGTAGGTAGCAGAATTCTACATCGTGATCATCAATCTTGATCTACTACTTCTCAATACTTTCGTCTTTCTTCCATTTACTCTCAATCCATACGCAGCACTCATTATACCGTTCATTCCATTCAACAGAAACTGTAACTCTTCATCATTTTCACTAAGGATAGCAAAGTCATCAGCGAATCTCTCATTGATATCGTTTCACCTTCAATTTTAATTTTGGCTTTGTAGACTTTCTTTTATTTCTGCCATTGCTTTTTCGTCGTATAGACTGAACAGTATGGGCGAACGACTACAGCACTGTCTTATACCGTTTCTAATCGGAACACTTCATACATACTCCTCCACTTCTATTGTTCCCTCTTAGTTATGTAAATACTGTATGTTATCCTTCTTTCTCTGTAGCTTACCCCTATTTTTCTCAGGTTTTCGAACGTATAGCTTCATTTGACACTGTCGAACGCTTTCCCTAAGATGACAAATCCTATGAACATGTCTTATTTTTCTTTCGTCTTGTCTCCATTATCAACCGCAACTCAGAACTACGTCTTTTGTGCCTTTACCTTTCCTAAAGCCACACTGAGAGTTATCTAACAGGCCTTCAGTTTTGTAAGGAAAAGATAGATGGCTACTTACTGTAAAGATGACACAAACAGACACAATTAAAGACACACGTTAGTTTTGGGCCACAGCCTTCGTCAGAAAAAGAAAGAGAAACACATAAAAAACAAACACACCTCACGTACATAGGAGGGCATCTCTGGTATCTCCGCGCGGGGTAGCCGCGCCGTCTGAAACGTCTTACAACGATTCGCGCAGCTCTCCCCGTCGGAGGTTCGAGTCATTCCTCGGGCATGGGTGTGTGTGTGTGTTTTCCTTAGTGTAAGCTACTTTAAGTTAGAATAAGTAGTGTGTAAGCCTAGGGACTGATGACCACAGCAGTTTGGTACCATAGGAATTTACCACAAATTTCCAATATTCTGGCATCTCGGAACAGTATTATGCACATGACTGTCAGCTACGGCATCTCAGACCAGAATGCAGTCTGATCAGTCTGATCCGAGATGCCGCAGACGATAGTCATGCGTGCGCCAGGTACGCTTGTTAGTGTTAAATACTGTATGTGTGTTTCTCTTTCTTTCATGACGAAGTCTGTGACCGAAAGCTAATGTGTGAGTGTCTTTTAATAGTGCCTATCTGCAACTTAATGTGTCATCTTTACGGTAAGTAGCAATCTATCTTTCCTTTACAGTATTAATATTGCATCCTGTAGGTTCCATCGTTAAGTCTCAAAATTTCTTTTCCATTTTCTGTATGTCATCCTTGTCAGCAACTTGGGTGCATGAGCTGTTAAGCTGATTCTGCGATGTTTCTTGCGCTTGTCGGCTCTTACAGCCTTTAGATATATCCGCTCTCTCCTCTGCATTCAACCACGAACAGTGGGATTCTCATTGCACTCTTAATGTTGCCACCCCTGCTTTCAGTTTTAGGGAAAGATGGTTCAAATGACTCTGAGCACTATGGGACTTAACTTCTGAGGTCATTAGTCCCCTAGAACTTAGAACTACTTAAACCTAACCAACCTAAGGACATCACACACATCCATGCCCGAGGCAGGATTCGAACCTGCGACCGTAGCGGTCGCGCGGTTTCGGACTGTAGCGCTTACAACCGCTCGGCCACCCCGGCCGGCCAGGGATAGAGGTTTTGATTTTTCTGTATTCTCACTCCTTCCTACAATCATTTCTTTTTCGAGTTTTTCATATTTTTCGTGCAGCCATTTCGCTTTAGCTTCCCTGAACTTTCCTTCTTTAATTGATCAGCTGAAGTATCTCTTTTATTACCCATGGTTTATTTCCAGTTACCTTCTTTGTACCGAGGTTTCTCTTTCTAACTCATGTGATTTCCCTTTTTAGAGATGTCTATTCCTCTTCGGCTCAAAGCCTAGTGAACTGTCAACTACGACAGCATCTATAGTCTCCGATAACTTCAAGAGTATCTCTTGATTACTTAATACCAGCATTCCCACTTCTTTACGCACTGATTCATCAGACTAATTTCTTGAACTTCAATCTACACTTTTTCATTACTAAATTGCGTTCTGAGTCTATAGCTGTTCCTGTATACAGTCCAATATCTGATTTCAGAACCTCTGCCTGATGTCATAGCCTTTTCCAAGTATGTTTTCTCCTCTTGTGATTCTTGAACGGACTGTTCGCTATTACTAGCTGAAATTTATTTCAGAACTCAGTCATTTTCCTCTCTCATTCCTTCTACCAATCCCATACTCTCCGTCACCCTTTCTTCCACTCCTTCCCCTACAACTGCAATCCAATTCCCGATGACTATTACATTCTCATCTCCCTTTACGTACTGAAGTACCCGTTCAACATCCTCGTATACTTTACCTATTCATCTTCTGCTTGCAACGTCGGCATGTATACCTCAAGTATCGTTGTCAGTGTAAGTTTCCTATCGATTCTAATGAGAACAACCCTGTCAATGAACTGTTCACAGTAACTCACTCTCCGCCCTAATTTCCTATTCATGACGAATTCTACACGTGTTATACCAATTTCTGCTGCTGTTGATATTACCCTATACCCAACTAACGAGAACTCCTTGTCTTCTTTTCGCTTCATTTCACTGACTCCCACTATACTAGATTGACGCGCTTCGTTTCACTGACTCCCACTATAGCAGATTGAGTCTTTGCATTTCCCTTTTCAGATTTTTTAGCTTCCCTACTACGTTCAAAATTCTGACATTCCACGCCCCAACTTGAAGAATGTTTTCGTTTCGTTGCTTACTCAGTTTTTTTCTCATGGTGACCTTCCACTTGGCAGTCCTCTCTCGGAAATCTGAATCGGAGACTAGTCTCGAGTCTTTCGCCAATGGAAATATCGTCATGACACTTTTTCAGTTTCAGACAACTGAGACCATTGAGTCTTAATAATGGACAGCATTACACATAGTCAGTTAATGGACGTATGTAGGGAACTTCGTGAGTGGAATACATCCCACGAAATCTTGCACCCTTGTAAGGGTTTAGTACAGCCCGCTCAAAACGAGCTATCGATTTCACTCCCACCTGCAAGACCAGATTTTGTATCGGGTATTATCTTTTAATTCATGAATGTATATAATTCGCGCTGGACTAACGATAGGGAAAAAATACATTCCAGTAACACCTTGCACTGGTCAATATTGCAGCTGCGAGCTGCTGGTTGACAGATGTGTGACTTCTAGTGTTATACAGCACTAAAAAGAACAAAAGCTTAAGAGGAATAAACTGTACAGTCATCGCTTGCTGGTATAGAGGGTGAACCATCTACAACTTGCGCAGAAAATATTGCGGAAATGGAAGGTAATGCTGATGTGGTGCTTTCGTGGAACAGATTGACAGTCAGGGACTCATACTGAAAGCCAGTAAACATATTATAATAATATTTAGAAAGCGTATCTTTTGTGAAATCTGTTGATTGGCTAATAATACGAGTCCTTGACTACCGATCCATTACTAGCAATTTCCATTTCCACAATATTTACGTTGCAAGTTTTAGGTGATACACTTTGTATATACAGCCTTCCTAATCAGAGAAAAAACGTGAACACCAGAAGTGCTCACATTCGCCACTGGAACGCTGCAAGCGTGCGGTAATATGACACGCTCTTACCAACCTGTTGCTTTCGGCGTAATGTCCTGTTGATCTATTATTGATTTATTTATTTACTCCTTTCGAAATGTTCAGTCACTTCGTCTCCAATGTTTTTTAAGACGATTGGTGTAGAAGTATTGCAGATTCAGTGGCCTAATTTTTCTTCGTGATCTCAAGTATGACTTGCGCCACTCTTGACAGCTTTCGGTGTTCAAAACAGCGAGATCTGAGGTAGTTAAAATCGTACAAATTTCGGTATTGTCAAATTTCACAGGTTCACACCACGAAATCAGTACAACGTTCAGTATCCACACCAATAATTCAAAAAGATAAAAGAAAACGTTAAACTGGTCTTGCTGGAAAGTAATGTCCACTATTGGAGAAATAAATTTTTCTTCTTGAATTAGGCTACAGAACGATTCGCTAGTAGCTTCTTTTCTAATTTCCTTCCACAGCTAAACCACGCAGAAGAGCAAGTGATACAAGCTTAATAGATATTATATCCAGAACTGTACCAGAGTTAGGGTATTAGATTTACTCCGTAATGACAATATTGAAGCGGGAGGCAGCTGGTTTGTGGGGGGGGGGGGGGGGGGGGGGGGTAGAAATGTACTGTGATTTGCACATTTGTTCACAGGCTTAAAATTTAAGTAGACAAAATAACAAACTTAGCAATGCAAATCTGCCTTTAGACACAGGTATGTTCTTCAGTAAGCAATAAAAGTTAAGAAGGTACAGTAGAATATAGTTCACAAAGTAACAGTGCAAGGCTAAACGAAAACTATTCTTAGCAACTGAAGCCTACCATAATAAGCTACGCTAGTACAAAAGAAAGTTACAGATTATGAACTTAAATGCTGAAACCAAAGATTATATTTGGCAGTTTCGCCAAACGGCTTGCACCCCAGTAAAATTTAGCACCCACAATGAATATAAAACAAAATTATAAGCATGCTACAAATTTTGCTTATTTTAACGGTGTTCCAACAAGTAAAAGCACATACAGGCTAAATGAATTAACGGCTGCTGGCCATGGAAACAAATCTTACAATCGGCGAAGGAGCTTTAAGGTACCTGAAATTAGCCTAGAACCAAGAAATTCGTCACGAACTATTTAGTGAGATTTACAGTACAAAGGCCAAGAAAACTATAGGATGAACTGAGAATACAGGTCGCTTGAAAGAAGCGTTCTTTCGATTTAAACATTTAAACAAAAAATTTTTTCATAAAAAAACGTACAATTTAAACAATTTTGGTAGTAAAAAGGATCAAGTGAGGCCAACCCCCAGCGTGGCGCAACAGGGAAACAAACAACGGCCGTAACCAATCAAATACCCAAACAGAATGGTCAAATCTCGGCGAGCAGCAAGGTAAATACAGGCACGACAATTTCACCCAGGTAGCTAATTCAAAAAATTAGCAAACGAAGAGTAATACGGACTTCATGTAGTCATTTTAACTGTCCAATTGCAAAAGTGTTTGGTGGTCGTCACAGTGAAGTTGCCAACGAACAATTCATTAAATAATGGCTAACTTACCAGCAGCACAGACACTTACAGAGTGGATTAAACATTACTCTACTTAAATGCAAGTCCATACACAAGCTTCAGTAGACAAAAATATGAAGTCAGCTCGGCCAAAACTAAGGACTAAATAATATTTTAGTCAAATGTGTAACTCCTCCTCCTATTGAAAACGTTCGTTGCTGAAGTTCGTGTTCCAACCAGCTAGCGGTAGAATGTCTATATACTGTCTGATAAGGAAAGTTACAAAAGAAGTCTGTCCTGCTGCACTATATTCACGCCGAGTGCGTATTAATTTTACTGGCCAGCTCAAATGATCATATGCTCCCCGACCTCTACAAGCACATGTACGCGTAGATGCATACAAACTGCTATTATCGCACTAATCATGGTTACAGTCTATATACAGCAATAGTATCTCCACTAAAGTATTCAGTTTACGTAAGCTAAATAGTCTGAATCAGTACGATAGCATTTTTAGAGCGACAAAGCAGCGATCTGTTATTAATCTGTACCGTTGCACTGATAAAATGTTTCGTAAGCATGTAATATTATTTGGTTTGAAATAAATTTCAGACACGGTAAATTCACGTTATGGTGGTTTATTATAGTCTAAGCACATTGTCTTAAGAAGTAACCATTACCTGAGTGGAATTAGTTACGTAAATTTCAGTCAAAGAATTTGCAATAAGATCCAGATTTCATCAGTTGCTTTAACGAAATCTGAGTACTTTCCCACAATTCGATACTAATATTCATTTCCTTTTTCGTTAAATTGTTAACAGTCTATCACTTTGGGACAAAGTTCAGTCTTCCATTGATAATAATCAGTTGAAGAGAAATTTCTGTTCTTTTACTACCTTGATTTTACGTAATAATATACTCAAAGTTACTGATCTGCCTATTTCAGGCTTAATGATTTCTAGCAGATTGCAAATCTCCAAAATGTAAAAACAATCTCGTATCGCCTACGCGAAGAGCACACGTTACGTTACGACACAATCAAGCAAATGCTAGAAGCACATTAACAATGTGTAACTTTATCTTCGGTATTCCGCGGTGTCCCCAAAGAGTACTCACAAGGAGTATTCTTTGAGGTCACTTGTTCCACTCCGTAATGTATAAGTACACTGGCGATCTACTTTTACTTGATACGAAAGGGATCCTATTTTGCTTTCTTTTGCAAAAATACTAAGTTACTTTATACCGGATTTCTATTTTATTTCTTTTTACATTGTTCCTCTTCAGTATACTGGCTACTATTCAAGTGATGCTATCACAATGGGACTTTGTTTTATTTTTTTATGAAATTTGGATCTTGGGTTTGGGGCTTGCATTACGTTTTGGGTACTATTTTTATATTTTCATCTTTGCGTCCAAAGGAAGTGGCGTTACAAATGACAGAATGAGGAGAGCCTGTTAATACTGATTTCACACTATTTTCGTTAAAGAGAACTTAAAGAAAACTAGCAAGCGCAACAGAAGAGGTCACAGCAAGAAATTTACAGAAAAGCGCCTTTAAGACACTACGAGCCGCCCCTACCATTCAGTAATGTGGCGAGTACACAACAAACATAATGCACGTTTGCCACAATTTGTGAAAGAAGGCGTTACTCAGAAACACAGACGAGTGCCTGTGGCTCTCAAGATTAGACTGGAGTAATGACACGAATATCAAGTAAGCGTGGAAGGAACCAGGGTGTGAGTATTAAGCTAAGAATTAATGCCTGTTATCAAAGAACCTCACCATTGTGTATGACCCGACCATGTAACAATTCCTCCCAAGCAGACCTGTTTCCTTCAGAAGTCGACAAGTTACCTGTTAAATTCCCAACCTGGGCGATGGCTCCGAGTACACTCCACGGGCGAGGCCGCCAACTGCCAGGAATGTTAGACGAAAACCGAGAAGTCACATATCTCTGGTAAACACCGACCTTCAAGCGCCACTGCTCTCAACCAGTCAATTCCGTACAGCTACAGGAATACGGGCATGTACCCCTTCCGCTGCTGCTTACAGGCACACTCTTGCAGATTTGCTCCCTCTGGTCTCCCAGCAATGAGCCAAAGACGAACCTAGCACAGAGTCATGCGGTACAAAACGAGGCATGGCACACTTGCCTCTCAAATATTATTATTTGAATCATTATCTTCAAACAACTAACAGTAAAGATATTCTTCGAAGAGACTATGTGTATCTTGGGGAGCAATCTGCAGAAATTTAGTCACTGTTTCTGGAATCTTACGTACACTTTTCCATTGAAACTGTCCGAGATGACTTGGAATAGCTAGTAACTTTCCTCTCACGAGCTTACTAACTGTTGGAAAGGAGATCGTATCTTCAACATTCTGTTGAAGTAAGTATTATAGATCTTGAATCCAGCACGTAACTGTTACCTGACATTCTCCTCAGAGTGCTACAGAACATCTTAAAACAATCTTTGTTAAATTCTCTTGTTAGCATGACTCGATGGCCCAACGACGATAAATATCAAAGACACGGTACTGGAGAACGCATACTCAATCGAGTCGCCTCGTAAGCCTAGCTTCTGAAGAAAAATACTCCATTATAGCATTATAGATTCACATCGCCGTGATACGTAAGGGACTCATCGTCCTACAATGAAAATTATCATCATTTGTGTTGAACAAATGGATGTTGTCAGGACAAGACTGCTATCATGGATTTTGAATCATTTCAAAACCATTTTCATGAAATCGATAGACGTTGAGCTCTCTGGGTAGAAATAGGCTATTGGATATACAGTGGGTGTTTAAAGATATCCCTCAGCTATTACTGTTTGTAGAAAATATATTTCTCACTCATTTCTCTGTGTTGTTGGAGCTTACGTGTTTTTGAGTAATAAAAATGGTTGGTTCTACGACTTGATTTGCTTGCGGGTCAAACATTTTCCATGTGAGAGCCATTATTTTATCTTCTCCATCAAACATGGTCTCATCCAAAAAAATGTTTCGTAGACTTCAACGTGTGGCACTCATCAAGTGGTAAAAATAGTGGTCGGTACAGGTTATTTCAATCAATATTTTATAGCTTCAAAGTCTTACCACTGAAAAGAAGTCTTTTATATTTACATTGGTATTATGATAGTAAGTAGACATACTGTAAGATATCTGCACTGAACAATCTCTGTGACAACAGACAGTGTCAAATTATGTAGTTCCTTTCCTGGCATTCGGTTTGTGAAGAAGTCGGCAGCAGGCAGGGTGTTTGTTGTGTATAAGCCCTCTACAGCAAAGCAAAGTAACTTCTTCTAGAGAACTTCACATTCTCTCAAATTCTTATCGTTCTTAAATTCACATGTGTATTGTTATTGGAAGTATTCCGATAATTTAATCAACAGACGTCTCCTTATGATCAAAGAAAGTATCCAGCTTCCTATCATTTTGCAGTTGCTTTAAAAAGGAACATTACCTTTCAACGTCATTCAAACGCTTAGCTTCTAGAGTTTGTCTCTCTTTTACGAATCCCGTTTCACATGAATTGTCACCTAAATATCGGGACAGAGTGCTCGTAGAAGACGACAGCAGGATACTTTTCCTGGCATGCCTGCATGTTGCGCTAAACTGTATTTTCTGGTATAATCTGCCCGACTGGGAGAGGTTTCCTTGAAATTTGTTATTTTGGCTAGATGAAAAGAAGATTTTGCATTTGACGGAGGTTATTCAGCTCTTAATTATACGTAACAAAGGTTTGTGATAAGTATTGGTATTAGTCTCTAACTGAAGAGAGATTTTACAGAGATTCTTTTCAAACATAAAAATTAACCAGTATTCTTCACACTTTCAGTCGCATGTCTTTGCTTTATTTTGACCACTTTTTCATTTTAAATGTCACAATTGGTATTAGTAGAAGAACGATAGTTATTATTGCCACTATATTCGTGCCGGAAAACACCTGAATAATGTTTTTATCATGGGTTTGCTCAGAGTTTTCATAGTTTCGTATTTTATGTTATATTCACTTAATGTATGTTATTACGCCTCTGTTAATCTTTGACTTGTTCGACTTTAAAAGCTGCTTGAAAATGAAAACGAAACAGAACACAGCGTCCTGCAATTTTTAAAATTTTAATCCTGGTCAGTAGTCAGATTCTCGAAAGTGAATGCTACATACCATTTAAAATCTAGAGTTAAAATTGGGCCAGAATTCTGTTCTTTATATTACTTAAGCCACTGTTCTCTGAGGTGAATCTGCCTGGGAAATCAGTGAAATCAAACTCTTTTCACTTTACCACATTATCTCGTGGAAAATGGCACACAGAAATACATCATTGCTATTGGAAAATTTAAATCGGTAACTAACCGTTACTGTGTGAACGTAATGAATGGTTGTAACGACGCTTTTAAAAATTATATAGGACGTATATCGGTTTCTCATAATAAGTTATGACGATTACATACCTCCTTATAGTGAAATAGATTCACAGTAATTCCTTCAATATACCATCGCAAACCTAGACAGAGAAACAACAATAAAGCACGTTATCTCCGCCGTGTTTACTGTTTATTCTAAAGTTAATCCAGAGCAGGTCTACTGCAGGCTACTTCCGACACAGTCGCCAAGGTGGTAAGACAGGTACGTCCGCTGAATAGCATGCAAGTCGAGTAAAGTGGAAAGGCAGAGTATAGTAGAATAGTAGGGCAAAGAGGAAATGACAACCATGTTGACATAAAACTGTCACACTAATTAGTTAAATTGATCAGTTAATATCGTCTTCTCTCTGGGAAATACCACATCCCCTTCCCTTGCCTCCCTCACTCCACCCCTCCCCCCTTAATTCCCCTTCCTATGAATTGGCAGGAAATGCTCTGTCTGTACTGAACTGCTGGCGTAGAAGGATTTTTACTTCATAATTTTTGGGATGTGCAGGTGTTATTCTGTTGGACAATGCTAGCTAAAGTTTTCCTGTCTGTGTGTGTGTTGACCTTGGTGTGTGGTCTAGTTCACAGAGTAAGCACCCACTACTTAATAATGTTATGTGTGTTTCTGTAGTTGCTGTTAGTATTAAAGCATGTAAGAGTTCTCCTTTTTAGTTCAGTAGCATAACCAGGACCAGAAGTGACAAAGGCATCCAGCACATGGGACCTTGTAGTGGAACTGGTCATCATGTTGGAGGAGGATAAGGATCTGCTATCATCTGTGCCACTATTCGGTTTCTCTGGTGAAGACATCCAACATTAGAGCACAGATATACCTGTCCACAGCTCTCAGATGCGCACCAGGTGTCCCAACCAACATGGTGCAGGTCAGTACTGGGCCCCAACATACGCACCATCGACTGAAGCGAGGCATATTCCAGTGCTACTGCAAGGACAGGGCGTGGATGTAATGAATGAGAAGATGTCAACTGCTCCCAGTGCGTAACTGCTATTAATTTCTACTTATAATTTAGCTGGTAGTGGGTCAAAGTATCGGGACATAGGCACAGAAGCCGACAGTGACTGCCATGTGGTGAGGGAGATAGAGAATGTGATGAAGGGTGGTAATGTGCGCTTTACTCGATCGGAAGGGATTGACGTATGTCATGTAATGCAATACATCAGTGCCCAGATGAATACAGAATATAGCCCATTTCTTTCTCCACCAGACATTTTCTGTGCTGGTCTGACACTATCAGTCACATTAATGTACGATGACGTAGCACTCAGAGTGAAATCTGGTGACCTAGCGAATTATTTACAGCACTCTACTGTTACGAACTAATTTGGACTAGGGATGGTGCTATCTCTTGTGTCAGAGGGACTAGACCACTGGCAACCAAGTAGTCAAGCTGTGTACAATGACATTGTGACCTATCTTTATGTGTAAAGTACACAAGTGAATGATTTACGAGAGTGCTTCAGTTCAAGTATCAAAGCAGTACCAAAGTCAGCTACTACAGATGTAACAGGTATGAAGTCCATCGATGCTAAATTTTACAGATGAAATACCTGAGCTCTGTGATGCTTCTATCAACCTTTGCAAAATATGAGCAGTATTTAGTCTGTGCAAGAAACAGCTATTTGGGAAATACTGTAGTCTTATGGAAAAACACTGAACCAGTGGAATTTGCTGATGTACTGCATCTGTGTACCACTGCTGATGTGTAAATAAAAAATAACATGTCACAAATCTTGGGGAATCTTGTTTTTTCCTACTATTCATTATAATCTGTAGATGTGTAGCCAATGTAGTTGAGTTGGTAGGGTGCTAGTTACTGATGGTGCTAAATGGCTTCACATATTATTATTACTACCGTTATTTTCTATAAAATCCCGTTGCATGCCAATACCGATGTCGTCGCTATCACGCCAGGGTGGGTGAAGCATCCTCGTAACAAGGACTTTGTTGTATGTGTCTGATCTTGTGAAGACATAGAAGAGGAGAAGAAGATGAACAATAGCATACTCCTCCCCGATAATAGATGAGCAATAGTTGTGGATCCATGCGGCTGCATTAAGACAAATGTTCTCATGTTGCTACTAACACACCTGGGTGTAGTCCTCTTTAAGTATGTGTGTTCATTTTCAAAAATATTGTTTCAGCCCATATACCAACTATTAGAGGAAATATTGCAATTCATTGATGATTTGACATACACAGCATACAGTGAATACAGCAATGTCTCCACACCAGGAAAAGTAAAGCCAAACATACTTGACGATGTTGCTATGGAAAACTGGGATCAAATTTGAAGGTTTCTGTTTTTGTCACCAGATGGGCGTTGACGTATTTTATGAGAGGCAAATTCCAGAATCCCAAAAAGAATTGTTGAGGGATAATGCAAACCTTATTGTAGCCTTCAAACAAGACAATTTGAATTTAAAACATCTACTGAGAGCACTTGTAGGGAATGATATGTGACTTAATGAATTTGTAAACATATGTGGACATTGCTGGGAGAACAAACAGTATGCGTTTCTTCTTGCTGATAAAACAAGAAAACTGAATGATGATGAGAGTTTAGTTATGGCTATGAAAAGACATGGGCGCATCAGTGAACGTCACACTATGGACAAATTCGCATGCATATCTAGCACTCTACCTGGGACAATGTGTGTGCATAGAAAAAATATTCGTTTGTACATGGATGCAGAAGTTCAGACTGTCGAACGTAAAGTTGGGGATGTACGCAGACGTATTATCGGGCTCATGTGAGATCGATGAGTGCATTATATGATAGGGTTAGTGTATTCGAAAATAAAGTAAAGGACTTAAATACAAGGGTTTATATAATCGAAAAGAGGTCGACAAGAACGTACAGAACATGTACCCTGCACAGGCCTCTGATTGGTGTATAACAAGATGTCAAGTAAGCATTAAGTCATGATGGTGCGGAAGGCTGTTCGAGAGAATTTACTGCTGTTAAAGTTAGGATGTTTGGAGTGGGCACAAACACTGAGAGAATCCTTCATGCCAGTTACTGAATCTCTCACTGGACAAAATTACGTGATGACAGTTATGTCAATGCCAGTGAATCTAGGATAGACTGAACATGTGGTTCCAGCATAGTACAACCAAACATGTTGTGCACAGCATCTATGAGTTTAATGGAGAACACTTCGGAGATCAGCGATAGGGAATTTCAAAGAACGTCATATCTACTTAACCTTATTTTCCAAGATCCTCAAAATACGTCAGTTATTCAGTTAAGATCTGGAGATGTTTGGTAAAATATTACATTTGACATATGGTCGTAAGAAAGTTGATGGGACACTAAAAAGACAAAGCAGCACGAAGTAAAAATCAATTATAAAACCTCTATTAGATGCATAATATGTCAGCGGTGAAGATATTAAGATTCAGCATAAAAGATTGAACATTCGATTCCCTCTGTATGTACAGGATGTTCATTTTTACTCAAGAGAACTTTTAACATTGGAGCGTGTCAGCAAACGTGAATAATTTAATGGTTATAAAGAATCCGCCTCGATTGCAAATAGAAACCGGATGTTGACCTAGGTTTCGACGAGGATAACCGCGCTTTCTTCGAAATACACTGAAACTACAAACTGCCTAAAGAGGCATGGTCCAACATTAATACAGAACGCTCAAAAGGGCAAAAGGCTCGCATAAAATGTGAAATAAACGTTACGTGTGTACCATGTCTATAGCTGTGCTTAGCTCAAACGTCAGAAGCGTGCTTCCTCACCCCAGCCAACCTTCGGTAGGCCGCGGACCCTAAGGGCAAACTGAGCGTTTGAGTGTTCTGTATTAATGCTGGACCATGCCTCTTTAGGCAGTTTGTAATTTTAGTATGTTTCGAAGAAGTCGTCGTTATCCGCGCCGAAACCTAGGTCAACATCCGGTTTCTATTTGCAATCGAGACGGATTATTTATAATCATTATTTTACTCAAGACATAGAAATATCTGGAAAACTATTCATCAGATCAAAAAAAGTTATGATTCCAATTTGTGTGTCTCGAAGGGGGACGTCCATTGATACCACATTCGACCCCCACACCACCCCGTGTGTGGGTGGTGCAGAGCTACTTTGAGATCTTCAGTGTGTGTTTTATAATAGATTACGATTCTACCGAAAAATACGTTTTGTCTGAAGCATTTTCTTCGTTTCATCACAGCTGGCACTATTATCAGACGAATAGAAATGGGTACAAAATCGTAATTTACGACACACTATTCAATGACACTTAAGTAAAGTCAGAAGGAAAAAAAAAACTTCTTCACATTTTCGGACTTTTATCTCATTATAAAATTTGCAATTTTCCGAATAAAATCATATATATATATATATATATATATATATATATATATATATATATTGTAACCTCCCCACAAAATTTTAAAAGAAAAAGAAATATGACAATATTTAATTATGAATCCTAATGGACATTGCGCTAAGCGTAACCTGCCCACAATGAAATGTACTGACAATGGCAACAAAAATGTGAAATACGCAATCTGACTCGAATGTAAATCCTTCAAAAAAAATTAAAGTCCATTCAGTGATAAGAAAATTCAATTAAACCGAAATATCGGTCTTTGGCCCTGTGTAAAACAATCAGAATTAAAGTCTTACCTCAGAATAAATG
Source organism: Schistocerca americana (assembly GCF_021461395.2). Classification (NCBI taxonomy): domain Eukaryota; kingdom Metazoa; phylum Arthropoda; class Insecta; order Orthoptera; family Acrididae; genus Schistocerca; species Schistocerca americana. Next base: position 233,292,340 of record NC_060123.1, read on the forward strand.
GATGTCACATATCTGCTCTTGTTGTTACGCACCGCTTGGAGGAACTGCGTTGCAAATAATAATATTCTCTTTTTTTGTGATTTTACTAAAAATTGTCTTTTAAAGAAGTGGAGTGAAATGGGAAGGGCAACGAAATCTTGAGTTCAATAAAAAATTAAATTTTTGAGAAAATGCTTTTGAAATAAAAAATTATTATTGGGAGACTTGTTGGAGAATCATTACAATAAATAAAATTTTCCATTATCTAATGATTATATTAATTAACAGTATACCTTATTCCTCATCTTGACCAGTGTTGCCGACCGCCTACATCACACAACCGCACTGGGCTGCTACTACTGACCGACCGCTCTGCATGACGACTATTAGCGTACCGCACGCGACGACTACTGACAGAGTACTGCTCTGCATAGCGACAACTAGACAGAGCTACAGACTCGCAACGACTGACTCGACAGACTCGCAACGACTCACTGACTGACTACTGACTACTACTAACAGACTGAGAACCGCTCGCAACACTCGCGCGGTCAAGCGCATACTCTCTGGTCACAGATGCTACAATGCCTCGCCATCGCTGCTATGTTACATACGTGTTTCATAACCCTCCACTGGGGGGGCAAAAATTTGGCAGCGATGGTGAGTCATTTGGACTTGCCAATCGCGGCAAAATTTTTCTTTAATTAACAAAATCCTACAACTTACAGAATATTTAAATGTTGTGCACACGCACTAAGTACAAAATATATCAGACAAAGACAAAATGTGAATACTAAACATAGTAGCAAATCAGAAAAAAGTATATACAAATTTTTTGACAGATAAAGTGCACAGGCACTGAAAAAATTCTTTAGCATATTCAGAACAAATAAACAGACTGGCAAAAAATATTATGTTGACAAGTGTACATGCACTGAAAAATGTCTTTAGCATTTTCACAACAAATAAACATAATGGCAAAAAAAAAAAAAAATCATGTCCAAAGTGCACATGCACTGAAAAATGTCTTTAGTATTTTCACAACAAATAAACATAATGGTAAACATCATGTCGACCAGTGACATAAGTGTACTCACACTGGAGTTTAGCGAATCGAAAAATGTATAACCTATGAACATAAATGATGTTACCAAAAAAATTTTTTCTTTATGTGACAAGAATCAGGATAGGAAAGGGAAGGATTGCATCATGGTTGTAGCACTTTAGATTGCACACAGCTGCTCTGAAAGTCCATATCTTTCCACAGAAGTACAACACCAAGTGACACAACTTGAAGTTCTTTTCCCATCAGAATTTATCAGTGTAGCCAAGACACTGAACTGTCGTAGTAATGTTCCATGTTTTCATTTTGGCAGTACATTAGGTACACCAAACAGTGGGACCATAATAATGTCTTCATCGCTCATGGTGGTGGACAGCATGTCGTGTCAACACCACACTCTTACAAGGCACACCAACGTAGAATTAGTGCAAAAACCAAATATAGTGCTCCATGATCACTAGGATAAACAGGACAAATGGACATTGCAGTAATTTAGGGTAGTCAGCTTATGAGGTGAAGGACATCAAGTCACATAATATTGACAGTTACAGACTTAATTAGCAGTTTGTGGCATTCATAGCCCAGTTATTGAACATTTCTGTACCAAGTATGTAGTATTACAGAAAAATGTTCATTAATTGTTTTACATAGAATCAGTAGCCTTCTTTTCCTGGTTACAAAGCATTATGAAATAATCGCATTCTTTTCAGTTACAGAGTATAATTAAGAATCATTAACCTTCTCCTAATTACAGTTAATTAATCATTTGTCATTCCAATAATCATTAGCCTTTTCCTAATTACAGTTAATTAATCATTTGTCGTTAATTAATCATTTGTCTAATTACAGTTAATTAATCATTTGTCTAATTACAGTTAATTAATCATTTGTCGTTAATTAATCATTTGTCTAATTACAGTTAATTAATCATTTGTCGTTAATTAATCATTTGTCTAATTACAGTTAATTAATTAATCATTTGTCATTTCAATATAGTAAGAATTATTAGCCTTAATTAATTACAAAGCATTATTAAACAGTACCATAGTTAATTAAGAATCACTAGCTGGCATCATGGGTAATCGTATTACAATAAACAGTGGCGGTCCTTGGCCAGTTACAAAGTATATTTAGTAAGACAGAATAATGTTCATCAGAAGTCTTAGTTGAAAAGGAGAGTCAATTATTGGCCTAGCATTAACATAATACATTGAGTGATACAAATTATTGGCACTCATTGGCCATTAACCAAAACATGAAAAGTCAACATGGGAAAAAAGGCTAATTAATGGCATAATTAATAACAATTCTTCAAGTGACATTAATTATTGGCACTCAGTGGCCAGCAAGTATTGAATAGAATCATCATTCAGTATTATTCAGATTATTACGAAGTCATTATTAAAAATCAGTTAATTACAGTCAAATCATTAATAATCACAGGCATTATAAGTGGTATCATTACAATAAACAGTGGCAGTTATTAGCCAGTGACAAAGCATTATTTTGAATATAGTCTCATTAAGAGGTCATTACTCAAGTGACATGCTATTCATAGTTGATCAGTATTATTCAGAATTATCATAAACTAGTGACATTATGTGGGACTGGTAATACATTTTTTTGGTAGCAATGCATTGCGTTGGGATCGATAATTAATTGCTGGGGCATAATACTTTTTGCTTTTGACCTATTGCTGCAAATGAGGATAGGTAACGTCATTCGTCATGAGTCAGCTGTAGCAAGATTATGTAACAAGGCAGTACATGTGATCACATTTATAAACGATAGACACAAATGGGAAAAAATATAAAAATGCAAGTACTAGAACAGGTATAATAAGTAACAGGTTAAGTAAGTGTCATGAAAAACTTCTCCTGGAAAAAATACAAAAACGGATTATTGACCTGAAAGAAGAAACGCACACTATGCTGAAAAGTAGTGAACTTCGAATTAACAGGTAGTGAAATGTGTATAAAATATGTTCCATAGCTGTCCTTTCCAAAACTTTCCGTCATCCTACTATGCAATATAACACCTGCTGTCAAAGCAAACTGCAACAAATACTTAAATAACTACGTAGCATAAATACATAACTTCAACATTATCCTCATCTGTAAAGAAAAAACTTCATTATCCACATTATCATAACTTCACCATTATCATCACCTGTAAAGAAAAACTCCATTATTCATAATACCATTTCCTTCATCATTATTCATCAGTATTCATTATCATCTGCAAAAAATCACTTCATTACTCATTACATAACTATTCCTTATCTCTAGCATATTTCATCACTAAAACTAAGATGTGTAGTTCTCTCTGACAGCCTGCATCAATCACCCTGGTATTCTGAAAGAAAAAATTAGTTAAGACTGCTATTCTTCGATGAGTATAGTATATTCTTGTTAATGCCTGTTAATCCTGATCCATTTACTCTTCCTCATAAAGTTATTGCATCTTCTTTCGTTTATTCCGTATGTGAAATTCCCATTTATGTTGAATTTATTTCTTACACGCATCATTTCTTTCTGAAATTGATGAACAGAGATTAATGTCTTGCATTTAAATCATATACCCACTAAATAATGACTGGTTTATGGTGACACAATTAACCATACAGCATAACATGACAGAAAACGTAATATGTTAAAGACGTTGACAGTGTTCAGATGCAAAAATGTACACAGAATAATACAATGCAGTAGCAAAAAAAATGTTAAACATTCACGATCTTGAGGTGTCATATGGCAACAAAAAATGTCAAAGTCGACTGGTGTGTGTTATATCTTAACTATTTCATAGTGCATACAAACAAAACTGGAGTACAGTCATATACACAAAAAAATGGAAAATGTGCACGGTCTGATGTGTAACGACAAGAAAAGCGACCTGCTAACCTTACCTTGCCGGGCACTTGCCAAGAAAAAATACGATAATCATCAATAAGTAGTCACATAAATATAATTGCAGAAATAGTCATAAATGTGTAAATTCATCTGGAAAAATATGCATGGTCTGATGTGTAACGACAAGAAGAGCGACCTGCTAACCTTACCTTGCCGGGCACTTGCCAAGAAAAAATACGATAATCATCAGTAATTAGTCAGGTGAATTAATTGCATTAGTAAATGGCATCATAGTGTGTTGAATCATACAGTGGTTTCACTCAATAAACGGTTTAATGTTTGAGATATGGTGATTGCCTTTCGATTTTCTGGTTCTCAAAGTTTCGACGTGTACAACATTGGGGTGAGGGATGCTGCGGATCCGATATGGACCTGCGTATAGAAGTTCAAATTTACTGCACTTACCTTTTAATTTACTGGATAAATAATGTGTACGTACTAATATTTTCTGTCCAACGTGAAAGTCTCGGCGTCTACAAACCTGTTTTTGCTGTCTTCTCCGGCGCTCTGCGGCACTTTTGATGTTGTTCAGCGCAATGTCAATTATTTCGTGGTGTCGTAGGCGACGACTTTTGGGAAATTCTATTAATTCTTTAATTTTGTTCGGTGGTTCAACGTTTTTCAGTATAACAGTCGGAGATAGCATAGTGGATTCATTTGGAATGGAATTAATTACATCTTGGAATGAGAGTATGTGTGTATCCCAATCAATATGTCTTTTGTGGCAGTATATTCTACACAGTTTACCAATTTCTTTCATTAATCTTTCACAAGGGTTCGAAGAAGCGTGGTACTTGGATATATAGATCGGAGAAATGTTTCTGGCTCGTAACATGCGTGTCCATATGCTACTACGAAATTGAGATCCATTGTCAGAAATTACTTTCATTACATGCCCTACCTGAGAGAGAAAATGTTTTACAAATGCTTTCGAAACAGTTTTAGCAGTAGCTTTGCGTAATGGAGTGAAAGTAACAAATTTTGAAGTGAGCTCAACAGCGACAAAGATGTAGCAAAAACCTCTGTTAGTTCTCGGAATCGGACCAAAAATATCTACTGCGGCCATGTGTCTTAATTTAACAGGTATAATGGGATATAATGGAGGAATATGTGAAGTGGTGTCTGATTTAGCTTTCTGGCAAATTTTACAAGACGCTAAAACTCGTCGTATACGTTTCTCCATGTTGGTAAAATAACAGTTCTGTCTCAGTATAAGAAAACATTTTCTTGCTCCGTAATGTGCGTAACTTAAATGAGTGTACCAAATTAGTTTGTTGACCAGTTCGTCAGGTATGCATAATAACCAATTGTTGCTATCAGGATGAGAGCGGCGAAACAGAATGTCATTGCGTACAGTGTAGTGGTTCCTAATCGTAACATTATTCTTATCTTGCCAAAGCTGTTTAATTTCTTTCCACACATTGTCTTTATTTTGCTCCTTTGCTATGTCCTGTAATGACGATGAAATAAAGTTTTCAAATGCAACTTGCTGAATGTACATGACACTGAAATTTGTTTTGCAGAAGTTGGTTGCTACGTCTTGCTGATTGTTGCCGAGGGAACGCGATAGTGCGTCTGCTATAACATTTTGTGTGCCGGGAATGTGAACAATTGTAAAATTAAATTCTTGTAAATAAAGTTTCCATCTGCTTAATCTGTCGTGAGTAAATTTAGCTGAAAGCAAAAATTGTATAGCTCTATGGTCTGTGTAAACGGTGGTATGTCTGCCATAACGAAAGTGCCGAAATCTCGTAAAAGCCCATACAACACATAATGTTTCCAGTTCTGTAACGGAATAATTTCGTTCAGCATGTGACAGAATGCGGCTTGCAAATGCGATGTTTTTAATAACTGTTGAACCATCTTCTTCAATTTCCTGGAAAATATGTACGCCTAAAGCGGTGTTCGAACTGTCAGTGGCAATGGAAAAATTTCTAGTAAGATCTGGGTGCGATAAAAGTCGTGCATTCAACAGAGCATGTTTCAAATAACATTCTCGTGAGCAAAATTCTGCGTGTCAAAAGTAATGTTTGCGTTACTGTAATATGCAATCTGTGCTGTATCTGGTTAAAATCTATCGTACGTGCCGTTATTTATTTTACGGGAGGATGCTGTGGCATATCCACTATATGAACTGCTTTGTTATTTCTTACTGACGTGTTACGCTATGGATGACACCTATTGTCTGTTTCATTCATGATTATTTGTTGTTGCTGATGTTGTTGCTGCTCATTAGATCGACTGTTATTAAATGTACGCCGAGAATTGTGCTCATTATTTTTACGTCTGTCGTGATAGTCATTCCTATACGGTGTATTGCGATACGAGTTGAAATAGAGTGTTGTCTGTACGTAGTTGTTTCTTTGCTGCCATGCGTTACTATTTGTTGTAGCTGAGACTTTACGTGCACGCGGCGAAACATTAAAGTTTGGTTGACCTTGTAGACTGCATTGTTGGTTAGGTATGCTAAGCGGCTGACTTTCATGCTGTTGTGGTGAAAAGGTCTATTGTTACCAAAATGTGGTTCCTGTTACTAATAATTTTACACATACTGATGATTACGATTTTTATCTGTTATTTAAGTTCTCGTGATTCTGGAGTGCCTAATGAAAATTGTCACATTCGGTAAAATATTTGTCATATCGGGTTTTCAGTACAATATTTCTTAATACTAGGTAGAGCAATAGTTAAAGAGCAGTTTGGATAGATATAAAGGATAGTAGAAGAAAAGGCAGCAGTGCAGAAAACTAAAGATGAAACAGCACTACTACAGCTCGGGGCCCTATGCTCGCTACGGCACATATTCATTAAAGCGTAATGAATCCCCTGAGGTCAATTACGCACTGCAAATAAATTTTAGCTTTTGCGTTACAGGCAATAGCGGTATAAATTCAAAAGCAAATACTTGTATCCAAGTTAATTCTGGTTTCTTCATTACAGGCAATGCTGTTGTAAATACAAAAATAAATTGTCGCATCTGGTTCAAAGCTAGTTTCTGCATTACAGGTAGTAGCGGTGAATGTACAAAGATAAATTGTCGTATACAGTGCAAAGCGTGTATCTGTGTTCTCCCGTTATTAAATTCCTTACATTTTCTTACAAATGCACACTGCTTATTATCAACGTTCTCGTCACTGAATTTGAGAACACGTTCGGGTTTGTGTGTGAATCTATTTGTCTGTGTCGTTTCGTACTTCAAGTTACGTAGCTTTTCAGATTTTAAGTCGCGTAGCTTTTCGGATTTTACGTCTCGTAGTCTCTGTAAATTGCTCACATGATACGCGCTGCGTGACTCTGACAAATGCTCGCAAAGTGGCGGATTCTGTGACGTATTGGTGACTGAAATAATTGTTAATTCTGTTACTTTAATACTTTCGTCAATTTGGTTGTTGTGTCGTTCACTTTTATTAACAACTTCCGTATTAAGAGTGTGTGAAACTTCCACTGACTGTAAATTAACTTCGTCGCGAATCTGTACTGCGTTTTTAGGGCATTGTTCAGTGACTGCATTAATTTCGTGTATCTGTGTTTCGTTCGCTGAACATTGTTCAGTGACTGCATTAGTCTTGTCTTCATGTGATTCTGTTGTGTCTACACGTGTGCTACTTAATTCTTGTGCAACAGTGCCAACTTCTTCATTACTGGTATTAGCACAAGTCTTAGTATCTACACGTAATTGTACTTTATTATCCCGACATTGCACGGTAACAGCTGTAATCTGCTCATTAAGTTCTTTATTAAGTTGTTTATATTGCTCACTAAGTTTGTCTAGTTTTTCGTCACTTTTATCAAATCTTTCATTAAGCTGTTTGAAATTTTCCCGCAAAAATGCCATAATTGGATCCGATTCAAAATTACCATTCCTATTATCTGTGCTGTGTGGTGGTATATGTGCAATTGTCACGTTCTGTGCGACCATTTGGTCATTCTGCATTTTAGAAAAAGGTTTACCAGTCAAATGCACACTATCAGTCATTGTTTCGGAATTAAATAAATCCGTCCTACTTTGTGTGATCTGTTCATTTTCATTAGACAAAATTGTCTGTTCGTTACTTGAGTTTTCCAAATCGGATGTGTTAAGCCGGGCAGCGCTCATTACAATAGAGCGTTCTGCGTCATCAATTGTCGTCAAATTAACAAACGAGACAATTGAGTTCGTTTGTTCATTATCAGGGTAAAAGTCATCACTAGTGGTTGGAATGCACTGATTGTTAGTGGACGCAGGATTGTCATCATCACACTGCGTGTCACAATTACTATCGGTCACGCTGTTTAAGTCGGTAATTTCATTCAAAATACCTCGCGATACACTATTCACAGTCTTTCGCGGCATTTTAACAATAGTCAAAATTTTTCACAAAACAAATCGACACAGTGCAAAAGCAACACAAATACAACAAAGCAACAAACTGCCGTTGACCTGTAGAGAGAAAGTCACAATATTATTAAAAGCGTTGCGCTAAATCCTAATTATATCTAAGCAAACAAGAGCAGATGTCTGACTGTTGCTCAAAAGACTCTCAACGAAATACGATCCTGGACTGGGTGTCGCCAAGTGTAACCTCCCCACAAAATTTTGAAAGAAGGGAATAGGACAATATTTAATTATGAATCCTAATGGACATTGCGCTAAGCGTAACCTGCCCACAATGAAATGTACTGACAATGGCAACAAAAATGTGAAATACGCAATCTGACTCGAATGTAAATCCTTCAAAAAAAATTAAAGTCCATTCAGTGATAAGAAAATTCAATTAAACCGAAATATCGGTCTTTGGCCCTGTGTAAAACAATCAGAATTAAAGTCTTACCTCAGAATAAATGGATGTCACATATCTGCTCTTGTTGTTACGCACCGCTTGGAGGAACTGCGTTGCAAATAATAATATTCTCTTTTTTTGTGATTTTACTAAAAATTGTCTTTTAAAGAAGTGGAGTGAAATGGGAAGGGCAACGAAATCTTGAGTTCAATAAAAAATTAAATTTTTGAGAAAATGCTTTTGAAATAAAAAATTATTATTGGGAGACTTGTTGGAGAATCATTACAATAAATAAAATTTTCCATTATCTAATGATTATATTAATTAACAGTATACCTTATTCCTCATCTTGACCAGTATTGCCGACCGCCTACATCACACAACCGCACTGGGCTGCTACTACTGACCGACCGCTCTGCATGACGACTATTAGCGTACCGCACGCGACGACTACTGACAGAGTACTGCTCTGCATAGCGACAACTAGACAGAGCTACAGACTCGCAACGACTGACTCGACAGACTCGCAACGACTCACTAACTGACTACTGACTACTACTAACAGACTGAGAACCGCTCGCAACACTCGCGCGGTCAAGCGCATACTCTCTGGTCACAGATGCTACAATGCCTCGCCATCGCTGCTATGTTACATACGTGTTTCAATATATATATATATATAACTTATAAACTCACATGGGGAGTATTTTATTTTATTTTATTTATTAAAGTATAGTCTACACCGCTTTAAAATGTTACAATTTTTACGTGCATTACTCCAAGAGCTAATAACATCGGTAATTTCTATATAGAAGGCTATGGATTGCTGTGTTATAAAGGTTAAATTACGTGTTTGTATTAGTACAACTGTCAAAAACAGTATTGTATCCTTTCATAGTATAAACACACTTTGAAGACAAGAAACTTTCTGATGGTAAAACCATAAGAGACAGGCTTGCAGACAAAATATGATTTATGAACTACAGCAGTATTATGGGATGGCCATTAGAAATAATATTGAGGATTTGTTGAAAATGAAGCAGGCAGTTTGGGCTACCTTCTTACACAGACTGTCAACTGATGAAAAACCAGTACACCATACTTTCCCTCCTGCACCTGATTCGTGGTGCAGTTACCGCAATGCCCAGTACTCAAACAGTTCATACAGCCTTAATCATTCCATTCCAGAAGCAGTCATGGATATCATAAAACCTGTTTACAGAGACCTGGAAAATCCTGAATTATTGAAGAAGTGTCTACATGGTAAGACTCAAAATCCCAATGAGTAGTTCAATAATCTTATATGGATTCGCTTACCAAAAAATGTTTTTGTTGCAATGAAGACACTAAAGTCGGGGTCAGTGATGCTCTTATTGATTTTAATGATGACAGCACTGGTAGGGTGAAAGTGCTACAGCATATGGGAATTAATCCTGGAGCAAACTGCATCAGAGAACTTGAACGGACGGACAAGGTTCACATTGATAAAGCAGTGTATGCAGCATAGTTGGCCGATAAGGAGTCCAGAAGGAAGAAAAGAGGAAACAACTTGGAAAAAGATCAAGAGGATCGTATACAGTTTGGTGCAGGGTGCTTCTGACTGACTAAAAATAAAAAAAAGTAAAAATATATTAAGTGAGTTACAGTCTTATGAAGCTTTAGAAACCGTTCCTGAAAATGTACATTTTCTGTTTCATTTTACCCTAAATCTCAGAAACCACTTCGAGTAGAGTATTCCACTTTTCAGGGAGTAATAACATACATATCCTGAGTCTACTGAACTAAAAGAAGAACATAATGTCATGTGTAATTAAAATTATTTAGGATAACACACAAAAAGTACAGAAAATTTTAACCATCTAACTAAAAAATTGTATTTCCGAAAGCAGTGACTGAAATGCTATTATTGTAGTTCGGTAGACTCAGAACATACAGTTTAATGTCCAGTAAAAGTTTAATGTGAATGGCTACAGTGGTTCCTGAAATACAGGGAAGCCAAATCACTAAGTTTAACATTGTTGGGATAGGATGTACCAACTCCCCTTAAACATCCAATGGCACGTCGAACACCACCTTCATCTGTGACGATATTACAGGCCAGTATTTCATAACTTCTAATTGGAACCATGAACCATGGACCTTGTCGTTGGTGGGGAGGCTTGCGTGCCTCAGCGATACAGATAGCCGTACCGTAGGTGCAACCACAACGGAGGGGTATCTGTTGAAAGGCCAGACAAACGTGTGGTTCCTGAAGAGGGGCAGCAGCCTTTTCAGAAGTTACAGGGGCAACAGTCTGGATGATTGACTGATCTGGCTTTGTAACGCTAACCAAAATGGCCTTTCTGTGCTGGTACTGCGAACGGCTGAAAACAAGGGGAAACTACGGCCGTAATTTTTCTTGAGGGCATGGAGCTTTACTGTATGGTTAAATGATGATGGCGTCCTCTTGGGTAAAATATTCCGGAGGTAAAATAGTCCCCCATTCGGATCTCCGGGCGGGAACTACTCAAGAGGACGTCGTTATCAAGAGAAAGAAAACTGGCGTTTTAAGGATCGGAGCGTGGAATGTCAGATCCCTTAATCGGGCAGGTAGGTTAGAAAATTTAAAAAGGGAGATGGATAGGTTGGAGTTAGGTATAGTGGGACTTAGTGAAGTTCGGTGGCAGGAATAACAAGACGTTTGGTCAGGCGAATACAGGGTTATAAATACAAAATCTAATAGGGGTAATGCAGGAGTAGGTTTAACAATGAATAAGAAAATAGGAATGCGGGTAAGCAACTAGAAACAGCATAGTGAACGCATTATTGTGGCCTAAATAGACACGAAGCCCACGCCTACTACAGTACTACGAGTCTATATGCCAACTAGCTCTGCAGATGACGAAGAAATTGAAGGAATGTGCTATGAAATAAAAGAAAATATTCAGAGAGTGAAGGGAGATGAAAATTTAATAGACATGGGTGACTGGAATTTGTCAGTAGGAAAAGGGAGAGAAGGAAACGTAGTAGGTGAATATGGATCGGGGGTAAGAAATGAAAGAGGAAGCCGCCTGGTAGAATTTTGCACAGAGCACAACTTAATCATAGCTAACACTTGGTTCAAGGATCATAAAAGAAGGTTGAATACATGGAAAAAGCCTGGAGATACTGACAGGTTTCAGATAGATTATATAATGGTAAGACAGAGATTTAGGAACCAGGTTTTAAATTGTAAGACCTTTCCAGGGGCAGATGTGGACTCTTGCCACAATCTATTGGTTATGAACTGTAGATTAAAACTGAAGAAACTGCAAAAAGGTGGGAATTTAAGGAGATGGACAAACTGAAAGAACCAGAGGTTGTGGAGCTTCAGGGAGAGCATTACGGAACGATTTACAGGAATGGGGGAAAGAAATTCAGTAGAAGAAGAATGGGTAGCTTTGAGCGATGAAATAGTGAGGGCAGCAGAGGACCAAGTAGGTAAAAAGACGAGGACAAGTAGAAATTCTCGGTTAACAGAAGAAATATTGAATTTAATTGATGAAAGTAGAAAATATAAAAATGCAGTAAATGAAGCAGCCAAAAAGGAATACAAACGTCTCAAAAATGAGATCGACAGGATGTGCAAAATGGCTAAGCAGGGATGGATAGAGGACAAATGTAAGGATGTAGAGGCTTATCTCACGAGGGGTAAGATAGATATTGCCTACAGGAAAATTAAAGACACCTTTGCAGAAAAGAGAACCACTTGCACGAATATCAAGAGCTCGGATGGAAACCCAGTTCTAAGCAAAGAAGGGAAAGCAGAAAGGTGGAAGGAGTATATAGAGGGTCCATACAAGGGTGATGTATTTGAGGAGAATATTATGGAAATGGAAGAGGATGCAGATGAAGATGAAATGGGAGATACGATACTGCGTGAAGAATTTGACAGAGCACTGAAAGACCTGAGTCGAAACAAGGCCACGGGAGTAGACAACATTCCATTAGAACTACTGACGACCTTGGGAGAGCCAGTCCTGACAAAACTCTACCATCTGGTGAGCAAGGTGCATGACACAGGCGAAATACCCTCAGACTTCAAGAAGAATGTAATAATTCCAATACCAAAGAAAGCAGGTGTTGACAGATGTGGAAATTACCGAAGTATCAGTTTAATAAATCACGGCTGCAAAATACTAACACGAATTCTTTACAGACGAATGGAAAAACTAGAAGCCGACCTCGGGGAAGATCAGCTTGGATTCCGTAGAAATGTGAGGTAATACTGACCCTAGGACTTGTCTTAGAAGCTAGATTAAGGAAAGGCAAACCTACATTTCTAGCATTTGTAGACTTAGAGAAAGCTTTTGACAATGTTGACCGGAATACTCTATTTCAAATACTGAAGGTGGCAGGTGTAAAACACGGGGAGCGAAAAGCTATTTACAATTTGTACAGAAACCAGATGGCAGTTATAAGAGTCGAGGGACATCAAAGGGAAGCAGTGGTTTGGAAGGGAGTGAGACAAGGTTGTAGCCTCTCCCCGATGATATTAAATCTGTATACTGAGCAAGCAGTGAAGGAAACAAAAGAAAAATTCGGACTAGGTATTAAAATCCATGGAGAGGAGATAAAAACTGAGGGTCACCGATGACATTGTAATTCTGTCAGAGACAGCAAAGGACCTGGAAGAGCAGTTGAACGGGATGGACAGTGTCTTGAAAGGAGGATATAGGATGAACATCAACATAAGCAAAACAAGGATAATGGAATGTAGTCGAATTAAGTCGGTTGATGCTGAGGGAATTAGATTAGGAAATGAGACACGTAAAGTAGTAAAGGAGTTTTTCTACTTGGGGAGCAAAATAACTGATGATGGTCGAAGTAGAGAGGATATAATATGTAGACTGGCAATGCCAAGGAAATCGTTTTTTGAAGAAGAGAAATTTGTTATCATCGAGTATAGATTTAAGTGTCAGGAAGTCAGTTCTGAAAGTATTTGTATGGAGTGTAGCCATGTATGGAAGTGAAACGTGGACGATAAATAGTTTGGACAAGAAGAGAATAGAAGCTTTCGAAATGTGGTGCTACAGAAGAATGCTGATGATTAGATGAGTAGATCACGCAGCTAGTGAGGAGGTATTGAATAGAATTGGAGAGAAGAGGAGTTTGTGGCACAACTTGACTAGAAGAAGGGATCGGTTGGCAGGACATGTTCTGAGGCATCAAGGGATCTCCAATTTAGTATTGAAGGGCAGCGTGGAAGGTAAAAATCGTAGAGGGAGACCAAGAGATGAATACACTAAGCAGATTCAGAAAGGTGTAGGTTGCAGTAGGTACTGTGAGACGAAGAGGCTTGCACAGGATAGAGTAGCATGGAGAGCTGCATCAAACTAGTCTCAGGACTGAAGAGAAGAACAACAACAACAACAACAACAAATTAGAAACCTCATTTACAATATTGTACTCTTGACATATCGAACAGGGGACTGCTCGACGTACAACTCTGGCTGTGGCTTGAAGTGAACGCTACTCTAATTTTCCAATAAGAGTAAGTGTTCTAATGTATTACCGTCAACTTCGGTATACTTAGTGATCTGCTTTTCAAATGACCGTACGCAGGACAGAAGAGTATCTGCGGGAATGTCAGCACAGGCCGTCGACCATATCTTCATGGCCTGTTGGGACCTTAATATCCCCACAGAAAGGAATCCGGCGACGTAAAATCCGAATATATAGCAAGCCATTAAATAGGGTCGTCTTTGACGATCCACAGACAAGTGGAAACTCTGTGTAACCTCCCGTGCTTCACTTATGTAATGCACGGGACAACCGTCATGCTAAAACTACATACGTTGTTGACCTCTATGGCAACATGCAGCAGTATCACTGGTACTTCCTGTACCAAAAATGCTCCATATTTATGTCCACTCTAGGTGCCGTTCATAAATTACGAACTAGTGACTTTGTTCCTCATGATGTAAGATCATACGTTAACCGACCAAGGACGTTGATGGTCAAAGTGCTGCAAGCAGTGAGCATTGTCTACACTCCAGTCATTCATGTTACACCAGTTAACGCTATCATGGTTTGTGAACGTAGACCCATGGTAAAATAGTACCACTGCAAAGAAAATGGGGGTCGTTTGCATTTTTTACTGTGCCCTTTCACAAAAAACAACCCGTTCTGGAAACTGGCGCCATGAAGTTCTTGATACTGTGACACGTGGTATGGGTGATACTAATGACAAGGCAGTATTACGACAATACTACCTATGGACATACCGGAATCGCAGTGTAATATCCAGGCGCTTATCCGTGGGTTGCGGTGCCCGGTCGTCAGAATAGTTACTTCATTAGCTTCTCTTGTAACACGTATGTTACGTTTTCTTTTGCCTGTCTCTACGCTGCCATGAGAACCAACGAGATCGCAAATACTGTAATATTTAGAGCCATTATCTGTTCTACTTCTGCGCGGTACGTGAGCTCAGGGTGCAGTGTACTGCCTGTTGTGATACGTCATAGTTCGCCACGGTGATACGTCGAGTAGCCCCTTGTTCGATATGTTGGAGGAATAAAATGTTGGGGTTGGGGTCTGCAATTAAAGATCATGAGATACTGGTCGGTCCTACCCTCGCGGCATGGAGGTGGAGTCCTATGTAACACTGGTTATGCAAGGGCTATTGAGTAGCACGTCGTAAATCGCGATGTGATTGACATGCGTAATCACACTTCCATACTTATCAAGAGGTCCGAAACGAATAATACGGTCTGCTGCGCGATTACGGGCAGCATGGGGTTCACGCCTGAGCCTGAGGACGTGCGCTAGCAGCGCATGTCGGGTGTTTCAAGCGTCAACTTCGCGTCTTAATATCTCTGGATATAATGGGAATATTGGGATGCAATCAACGCCATTGTGTATGTGCTTTGTCATGCTATGGATTGCTGAAGAAAAAATGTAGGAGGTACATTTAAAATAACAAGTTTGTGTTAAAAAAACTTATGCTTTCGTTTTAGAATGTTTCCAAATATGTTAATTCATGGGCCCCAGCCCTACATTGATACCAGTGAAAGTCGTTTTCCAGTAGCTGTTATTGTTCCAGAGATATTTTGGGTGGTCAAGATAGCTGGGACACCTTGTATATTTGCGCTAAACACTCGACAGACTTGGATGGCTAGCAGCATCTGAAACATAAAAACTATTTTATACATACATGTACATGGTGTTCAAGGCACATATTTGTAAGTATCTGTGGTAAACATGATGTGAATGTATTTACATGTGACATTCTTTCATTTGAATACATGACATTAAAGGTATATTTACAGGTGTACTTTGTGTGCAATTTTCGTGAGCACACATGGTGTGGATACGTGCTTAGTTGGTGCACATTTTTGTCAGCACATGTGGTGAGCATATATATGTATTTACTTGTACCAGGATTGACTGGAAAGTAATGCCTCCTTCGTAACTCTTCACCAGTGGGCAGCATTGGTTTGCTGCAGGTACTGGTTTGTTCTATAGCCTCTTGTCTACAGCTCCAATTGGCGGTAAGCCTTAGCACTGAACAGTTGTGTTGTTACAGTGTAATGTATGGAACCATGCGTAGACTGTCGGTCAACGCGAATTAAGAAACGTGCAGTTATGGAATTCTTGACAGCAGAAGTTGTCACCCCAAAAAGAGATTCATCAGAGAATGAAAGCAGTTTGTGGTGATTGTGTTGATGCGAGTACTGTGCGTCGTTGGGCGAGTAAGTTTAAAGATGCTGAGGCGGGTATACCCGACTTGCGTGACCAACAAAGAGTTGGACGTCCTGTGACAGAAACGAAAGAGTTTTACAAGAAACTGTTGACAGATTGATTCAAGACAATCGTCGTATCACTCAGAGAGACCTTGGAAGTACAATCGCCATTTCACAAGAACGTGTGGGTCACATTATTGCTTTGCTTGGCTATCGGAAGCTCTGTGCACGATGGATACCCCGGATGCTGACTTCTGAAATGAAAGCGAAAGACTTGAAATTTTCCAGGACCTCCTCTCGCTTTACGAGAATGAAGGTGACGTCTTTCTCCAATCAATTGTGACAGGAGACGAAACTTAGTTACACCACTATGATCCGGAGACGAAACGTCGGTCTATGGAATATCGACACAAAGACTCGCCCCAGGAAACGAAATTCCAGACCCAGCCCTCAGCTGGAAAAATCATGCCACAGTGTTCTGGGACGCAGATGGCGTTATCCATGTTGATTTCCTTGATCGTGGAACAACAATAAATCCAGAGCGTTACATCACAAAGGTGCGAACTCTGAATCGACGGCTAACAAGGGTCCGAAAGGTAAAGGGAAATGTTTTCCTGCAGCATGATAATGCCAACTCACACTC
Organism: Schistocerca americana; assembly: GCF_021461395.2. NCBI lineage: Eukaryota > Metazoa > Arthropoda > Insecta > Orthoptera > Acrididae > Schistocerca > Schistocerca americana. The sequence continues at coordinate 233,309,400 of NC_060123.1, forward strand.
TTCACGTGCCACCACAGCAGAACCTCAGAGACTGAACCTCACCACCGTACAGCATCCTCCATACAGTCCAGATTTAGCACTGTCTGACTTCCATCTGCTCCCGATAATGAAAGATGATCTGCGGGTACATCATTATGCTTCTGATGAAGACGGTGAGAGAACTGTGAGACTGTAGTTGCGGAAACAGAGTGTCGACTTCCTCAGTGACGGATTCAGTAAACCTGTTCTTCGTTGGCAGGAATGTATCCAACTGGCTTGTGATTATGTAGAAAAATGAATATTGGTAATTAAAGATCACATTCTAAAGATTAGTTCTGCATTTGATTTATTGAAATGATCCCATCCAAACCCAATTAACGAAGGTGGAGGCATTACTTTTCATTGAACCCTCGTATATATGGTACATATCTATGTCAGCACAAACATTGCGCAATTTACTAAAAACATACTTCCAATATGATCAACAGTTCATACTATTCAACATACTTACAACATTTACACCCACTGCCATTCTCTCTCAATCTCATGACCCTCATCAAGTGAATAGTTTGAGTGCAGGTGAGTTTCAATCCTATTCTCGCAAATGACGTGCTTATCATCATGAGGGGACAGACTGATTTTCTATTGTAGCACAGTGTACACCTTGAACGGTCATTACTGAATACTAGTTTGCTGCACCATATGCTGCAGCTGCAGTGGAACGTCGCTGTGCAGGCACTGCAAGTAGTATTCAGTCGTGAGAGCGCTTGATGTTGCATGACGCATCCATCTCTGGATGGCACTTCCCAATGTGCAATATGCTTACATCTTCGATGTCAGACCGACAAACTCCACCACTGGCAAACAATTTGACTCATCTTTCATAAGGCCAATAAACTTCTTGCTCTGCGGAACAATACTTTAAGGTTTATTGGTCGCTTATGAAGACGTGTCAAAGGCATTTTCCATTATCTTTCTGAAAACTGCATTATTCACAAACATAAAAAAATTGTTTCTAAATCATTCTTGATGGAAGCCCCCTTTTCGGAGTTCAAATCAATATACGTCTTCTACCAGCATGACTGCTTGAAGGAGATAGCTCACTTGATTTCAACCAGCTCCATCTTAAAGTTAAGAGCTGATGCAGATTGCAGTAGTGAAGAACATACCTCTGCTTGTTCCCCAGCATTATCAGTTAGAGGATGGAGCTCTGAGCACTATGGGACTTAACAACATCGGTCCCCTAGAACTTACAACTTCTTACACCTAACTAACCTAAGGACATCACACACATCCGTGTCCGAGGCAGGATTCGAACCTGCGACCGTAGCGGTCGCGCGGTTCCAGACTGTAGCGCCTAGAACCGCTCGGCCAACCCAGCTGGCCTCGTGGCAAAACTAGTTGCACTAGACATAGCAGCAAATCGCTGTGTGCGTCTTGCAAACTAGTAGGGTACGTGAGTTCTGCCTCCCCAACATATCCTACACCAAAATTAACCATCACACTGTGGATATTTTCACCTAATCCGACGCATTCGTCTTCAGGCAGCCATCAAAACTCGTCGTTCTGAAATGATTGTTTCATGGCATGCCTTTATAACTTATTTATGTCCAGATACATGATGTAGCTCAGGTCATTGGATGTGTTGAACCTCCCACTCAGCATGTCAACAGCAATCAATAGTTCAATGTTGACTTTCGTTTTCTTGAGCGTTGTTGCGGAAAAAAAACCAATTTCTGTGTAATAACAGGCACAATACAGCGTATGTGTGGTCTTGTATACACAATTTCTCAAAAATATCAGCAATCAAACGCACAGCCATGCCCATATAAAGTTTTGCATACTGTCCTAAATTAAGGCCGTAGAACTCCCGCCAAACATTCATAGCATGCTCATACTCAGGATCTGCTGTGACATCACATGTCAGGTTGCTGGTGAATGTAGCTATGACAGATAACCTGGTTTTGTTGAATTTTTCCGTACTACCCATATGTGAAAATCCCCTTCCTCATCACAAGCTGAAATTTTGCTTCATCAAAATACTCGAATGATTTTCATATTGTCTGGAGGCAGAGTTTCGACAAGTTTCTGAGGGGTACCTGCATAAAACTTAGCGAGTGTAGGAAGCGGAGCATAATTCTCAGACCATGAAATATATTTCTCATTACTCCGAGGCAGGACACTGGTCTGATTTTTCTCCATACCGAGATCAGTCAAGTGCTCAATAAGAAATGGAGTCTCGTTACCCGTAAAATGTGGAAAAAGTGTCATGGTAATTTATGCTTCAAGTTCCATGCATTGTGAGCTGCACCAGGGCTATAGGTTTCTACTAGTCACACGCCGCCCATTTTGTTCTGGATAATATGCTTGGTGGTCTTTGTGAGAAGATCGGAAGTACTTTGCTCGTAATGTTTTAGGTGCATTGTTTCTCCCCAATTCAGGTGGTCAGTGTAAAAGCGTTCCACAGATGTCCCGGAGCTGCCAGTCAACATCGAAGCGACGAAGCTAGCCGCCACTATTCCAAGTCCTCTAGGCATTAGGAACCATCGTAAGTTACCAATAGACTGTACTTTTAGATGCTTCACGATCAACAGTTGGCTTGAAAGGGATCAAATTGCTTAACATTCTCTTATCCCGGCAGCTCTTCAATGAGCTAGACACTTTAACTGCGCCATCACAATGTATATATTCGTTAGTGACATTAGTCACAAGTAATGCATCACAATTTGAGAAGAACATATCTACAACACTAGACGGAGAAATAACTTTTATTATTCATTGTTAAAGCTGCCAGTGACTCAGAAAAGAGCTCAACATGCCACATAAAACTGTTTGATTTGGCAATAACATAAAATGTCTGACACTTAGCGAAGCAAATTGTAAATCTAATTTAAAATTATTTCTCCTGGACAACTCTACGTATTCCACTGACAACTTTGTACTTAAAATCTGGTGTTGTTGTTGTGGTCTTCAGTCCTGAGACTGGTTTGATGCAGATCTCCATGCTACTCTATCCTGTGCAAGCTTTTTCATCTCCCAGTACCTACTGCAACCTACATCCTTCTGAATCTGCTTAGTGTATTCATCTCTTGGTCTCCCCCTACGATTTTTACCCTCCACGCTGCCCTCCAATACTAAATTGGTGATCCCTTGATGCCTCAGAACATGTCCTACCAACCGATCCCTTCTTCTGGTCAAGTTGTGCCACAAACTTCTCTTCTCCCCAATCCTATTCAATACTTCCTCATTAGTTATGTGATCTACCCATCTAATCTTCAGCATTCTTAAAAGCGTATGTCATGAGAGGTGCTAAAAGTAATGTGTTCATTAGGGTTAACATTAATCATATACACACATCCTGTAAACAAACTTGTTACACATCGTTCCGATAAAATTATCGTTCAAATCATCTATGAAACCTGTAAATAAGTAATCAACTGACTTTCCGACATGTGTGTGGTAAATGCGGTAATGTGAACTACGGTGACGTCGTTATCAAATGCGTCCAAAATGGACTAGCGTATTAGTCCTTTTATTCCTTTATTGGCTGCAAAAGAACCAAATGTGGTTTGCGTCCATCAGTGATTGAAAATATCGTATGGGACAACACGTCTGTCGAAACCCACCGTTCTTGAATGGTGCGCCAAGTTATTTGCTGGTCGCGAATCGACAAGACTGTACTCGATCTAGGAGGCCAGGCCATCCACTCATGAAACAGTGTTACGCAAAGCTGGAGAAATTGCGGCGTGCAAACAAGGCGAAACGTTTGGGAAAACTGTGACAACAGTCGCTGCTGCCTCATCATAAAGCACGTCACCATTTCACAAATTTAAATCAGAGATTAAGCTGAATCAAATGAGAGACAATCGACCATCATTCCTACGGTAGCCATCTCTCCTCATGCGGTTTTCACACCTTCGGGTCCGTAAGAAACGGCCCTGAAGGATCGATGATTCCCGTCGGACGAGGATGCGCAGGAGGGAGTTAAGGGCTCCTTCACGCAGTAGGACACAGTGTTTCTACCAAACGAATGTCTTCAATCAGTTGAGCCTGTGGCATGATTCTCTCAATGCTCAAAGTGATTTTGCCCCTTTGGCATATCGACTGTGGATTCTGCGGCCTTCGAACGGAAACTATTTGCTCGCCTTTATTGTGTGACACACACTTAAAGGAGGCATATGTTGGTGGATAGAGCACCTCTCCAAGTTTGGATTCGTGACACGCACAATGGGGTAGTTACACGAGGCGATGGCGAATCAGAAAAGATACGCAAACAATCTGCTCATTATTGTCGCATCGGATTAGTTCATGCCGGTAGACAGTCAGCCCAACGAATAGATATCTGATGTAGGGTGCTATTCCACCTTCCCAGACAATTTATGACTTCCGTGCACTGGCCACACGTATTCACATTTGTTACGTCATAATCTGTGCCCATATAGATCGTCTGTATTATGAGTTAAACACTTTGTTAGAGCTACGTTTTACCCACTGAAATGTGTATTTTCAGACCACCACTAAAACGACAAATCCTCCTCCTCAGAGTCATTACAGTGAACGGATTTCTACGGGATGCCCCAGAAATGTTTCGACAAACTTTGAGGTGTTCTACAGGGTGTCATGATGAAGAAATCGATAGAGGAAGCCGTGTCTGGAAAAGTCATCCAACGACACTACAGAGCATCGATTCATAGGAGAGAAGGCCTGTCTACGCAGAAGTTAGTTCTGTCTCCTCCAATGGCGATCGTGGCAATTATTCGTGATCACTGAATGACAAGCAATGTTGCAAGATGTATAGTCTGCGGTCCGTCAGCGTACGAAGTCACGTTTGCTGCCGAGGGACTGGCCTAGTGACATGCGCCGGTGCCCATAATTTTGACCCTCTGTAGAGTCGTGGGATCACGTTTCCGCACGCGGATTCCTATCCTCGGTATGTTGCTCAAGACACACTCTACAACCACTCGAAGTTTGTCGCAACATTTCAGGGACACTGTGTAATATGTTGTTATAAAATAGTAATATCAAAGCATAATCTTGAGCGCGATAGTTCTTATACTTCAATAGATACACAGAAGAGCCAAAGAAACTGGTACACCTGCCTAATATGGTTTAGGGCCCCCGGGAGCACGCAGAAGTGCCGCAACACGACGGGGCAAGGTCTCGACTAATGTCTGAAGTAGTGCTGGAGAGAATTGACACCGTGAGTCCTGCATGCTGTCCATAAATCCGTAAGAGTACGGAGGTGGATATATCTTCTGAACAGCACGTTGCACGGTGTCCTAGATATGCCCAATAGTGTTCATGTCTCTGGAGTTTGATGGCCAGCAGAAGTGTTCTTGGAGCCACTCTTTAGCAATTCTGGACGTGTGGGGTGTCGCATTGTCCCGCTAGAATTGTCCAAGTCTGTTGGAATGCACAATGGACATGAATGGATCAGATGATCAGACAGAATGCTTACGTACGTGTCACCTATCGGAGCCGTATCTATACGTAACAGGGGCCCCATATCACTCCTACTGCACACCCCATTACAGAGGTTTCACCAGCTTGAACAGCCCCTGCTGACATACAGGTTCCATGGATTCATTTGGTTTCCTCCATATCTGCACACGTCCATCCGCTCGATACAATTGGAAACGAGACTCGTCCGATTAGGCAACATGTTCCCAGTCAACAAAAGTCCAATGTCGGTGTTGAAGGGCCCAGGTGAGGCGTAAAGCTTTGTTTCGTGCAGTTTGCAAGGGTGCACGAGTGGGCCTTCGGCTCCGAAAGCCCATATCGATGATGTTTCGACGAATGGTTCGCACGCTGACAGTTGTTGATGGCTCAACATTGAAATCTGCAGCAATTTGAGGAAGGGTGGCACTTGTCACGTTGAACGATTCTCTTCAGTCGTCAATGGTCCCGTTCTTGCAGGATCTTTTTCCGGCCGCAGCGGTGTCGGAGATTTGATGTTTTACCGGATTCCTGGTATTCATGGTACACTCGTGAAATGGTCGTACGGAAAACTCACCACTTAATCGCTTGCTCGGAGATACTGTGTCCCATCTCTCGTGTTCCGACAACAACACCACTTTGAAACTCACCTGAATCTTGATAACCTGTCATCGTAGTGGGAGCTACCGATCTGACAATTGCCCCAGACACTTGTTGTCCTATGTAGGCGTTTCTGATCGCAGCGCCGTATTATGCCTCTTTACATATCCCTCTATTTGAATACTCATGCCCATACCAGTTTCTTTGGCGCTTCAGTGTATAAAATAATGCTGAGCCTATGGTAACCATTGCAGCATGTTTTGCGTTTTTACCACCTGTTCGCCTTCGTTTATTATGTATTACAATTTAGGTAAATTTTTTACAGAGTGTGTTAATTGCGTTGTATGATTCTGGTGTACTAATGTTTATATGCAAATCATTGTTGTAGATGGACAGTAAGAAATCTGAGCAGCTGTTGAGGCTTCTCTTTGGCAAGTAGCCAGAGCAACGAATGGGAAGTAGCTGGTTGTCATAACAACGACCGACAGCTTCTATCAAAAATGAATTTATTATTAAAAACAACGGAAATAACTGTTTTATTCGTTTAATAATCCGCTAATGGTTTCTGCAGTGAGTTAGAGTGGCTGCTGTTGAATTTCCACTGTTGCATGTGGATTGTTGTCCGTGAGTAGCTTCCTTTATTGGCCTGATTGGACGAAGACCGATGCTATGCAGCAAGTCGAAACTAAACTGGGGCAGTGGGTGAGTCAAATATGCTATCTCAATATAATTAATGTCCATGAGGTCGTTGTGAATGATTGATGATCTTGCCCATACTCTTCTCTCAGTATGTCAATTATGTGTCATCAGTTCTCACTTATTGCAAATATATGTATGCTGATGACCTGTTGTATCTAAGTGCGAAACCAAGCAATCTTAAGAAAGCTATTAAAAATTTCAATACTGATCTCGATGCACTATCAAAATGGGCATAGGACATAGGACTAAAACTAAACCCATCTAAAACCCAAGCGGTACTTGTTGGTCACTCTAAGCTCATTAGCCCAAAACATCGGGAATCCGTACCATCTCTTATCCTAAATGGAACAAATATTAACTTCTCTCCCTCAGCAAAGTGTTTGGGAGTAATAATACATGAAAATCTAAATTGGACAGAGCACGTAACTGCAGTGAGCAAAAAAGTATTAGCATCCCTTCATGTCCTACAAAAATATAAAAAACTCCTCCCTTTCGATCTCAAAAAGAAATTAGTACAAACGCATATACTCCCAACCATTGACTACAGCGATATTATCCTACAAGGCCTCTCTCAAGAAAACTCGCGACGTCTGGAACTGGTCGTGAATGCCTGCGTCCGATATATCTGTGACGTTCGACTTTTTGATCACATTTCACCAGCATATGCTAAATTGTCCTGGCTGCGTGCAGACAAACGCAGATATTTCCATACGCTCTGTCTCATATACTGCCTTATAAATATACACTGCCCTCATATTTCTCCTCGTCCTTAACGCTTATGTGGGAACAACATGACAGAAACACACGTTCCCACCATAATGAAATCCTCTCTGTTCCTCTGCATCGCTCAGTCACCTTTCCAAGTCTTTTACAGTAGCGGGAACCCGACTCTGGAATAACCGCCCTCGTTATGTTAGAGAACTTAAAAACACGTCCAGCTTCAAAAAAACAGTTAATGATGTATCTACATAAGCAACAGTGATGCCTTCCTCCGTACATTAATGCACTTCACCTCATTACTTCCCTCTTTCCCCCTCCTTAAATCTCCCTTCCCCAAAACTCGCTATACTAATAGACATCTACTTTACACACCAAGATATTAATGTACATCTGCACAAATCTTCATTACTATTGCCAATTTTTCTCATGTTTATCATTATTATTTGATTTTTTTACTGTTACTATTATTGCTTTTGCCATAATTTGTATTTATAGCACTTGTTGTAAAAATACTGCCAGTACTTACTTTATTAGGTCTTAGTCATTACTCTTTAATCATATTGTGACTAGAGTAATCAAATTTTCTAATTTAAACTATTGTCATGATGTAACTCTGATTTGTGAAATGCTGCATGTGTGAAACACTGGTCCGATGTAAGAGAGGGCCTGATGGCCCTAATCTGATCAGGTTAATAAAAGTAAATAAAAAAAATAAAGACGAGGGCATAGTTCTGAGAGTCCAGATGTACTTAGAACTGAGCTTGGGCTAAATTTGTTCACAATCCGACGTTCAGTGTGGAACTCAGGTGATTGTGAATGGAGGTACCAATACTGGATATGCCGTTTAACTTTATGGTAACGAAGGATATCCAATTTTTTAGGAAGGGAGAACTGCTCGAATGGTTCTGCTGTAATTTAGTGATACCCGGTTTATGATCTGGATTATAGATGCCGTCATTAGATCCACTGAGTACGAGAAGAGGCCTCAGCAGCATTGGTGACACTTTATGTAGTATACTTTCCCTATTTTGGTTCACGTGAATTCCAAGTTTTTTCTACGAGTCCTGGGATTGCAGGCGTTCTTCAGAGAACTAATAATTATTCACCATTCATCGTAACAGAACAGCATTTTCTGTACCTTTATTCAACTTTGTGACATGTTTCCTATCTTCAGCAATAACAGTGTGATTTTAAATAGATTAGGAGCGAATGCCTGAAGAGGTTAATAACTTCTGTTAATGTAATTGGCTTAATGGTAAAAATGGCATGGCGTCAAAATTTTATTTTTGAATAGACGAGGTGTACAAATAAGTTTGGGGATAATAGGATAATAAAATTTTTGACAATCTGTTAGAGCTACTGTTCCTTTAAGGTCTAGCTAAGAGAACTTAAAAGAGTATTAACGACTTTGTGGTGGTGAATAGGCAACTAATGAAAGTAATTCTAAAACTTGTTCATAATCTTAGCTGTAGAGGTTAGAATAGTATTTCAATACGGATAGGTTCCAGTAATAGTTCAGTCAGTTTCTGTTATGAAAATTAATGCCGAACTAAGTAATCTAAAAAATACTGATATTGCTTTGAAACCAATCATTCACAACTTGTAAAAACAAAAGACAGATGTATATAAAGGTTATTAAAGCCCAAAGATTACTCACCGAAAGTCTTACAGAATATTGATGAGTCACAATTTGCTAAATAACTTGATTTTTAAAAGAGAAAGTATTAATGCAATTATGTCATTTCAGTACACAGTGACTGTTCAACGAACTTTCGTAGTATCTCTGAAGTAGCTATTGTGAGGTAATTGCCAATAGTGTTTCATTCACATTATGATTTTGAAGAGCTCAGGGATTGTACCTGAAAATCCTTAGGAAATATTACTGGATATTTCTACAGACGTAAGTTTGGGATAGTGAGCTTTCACTGTACATTTCGCCTATGGGATCCAAACAAAAGTTTAAGAGAGACGACAACTTGCACAAAACCTGTCGAAAATGTATCCCAAAATTTACAGATGTAACACTAAACAGAATCAGTAATAGTGGCGTGAAGCGATTTCCATAACTTACGTTACAAAATTTCGCGAAACTCCCTACTCCATTTTCATTCCGTATCGCTTCTAGCACGAAAACAGTCACAGCCTTACATCTGTTAATAAAAAGATATTATTGTGAAATAATAATACTTGTATTCCAAAACTACCGAACCAACCCTTTTTGTCGATATCCAAACACCAGTTCTTTTTCCTTTTAAAATTTCGTAATTTTGTTATGTTCCAAATGTCTTTTCATATGTTACAACGGCTGCACCAGATATATTGTTAGATATATAAACCATAGACGCTGTTCCGTAAAGCGGGCACTGTCTTCCAAGCAAAGGAAAGTATTTCCTCTCGCAAAATTGGTAGAAAGGTTAAAGAAAAGAAACAAATTAAGTGATTCCTGAATTCAGTTATTCAGAAAGGTTAAAAAATGGTTCAAATGGCTCTGAGCACTATGGATCTTAACTTATGAGGTCAGCAGTCCCCTAGAACTTAACATAGACCTAACTAATCTAAGGACATCACACACATCCATGCCCGAGGCAGGATTCGAACCTGCGACCGTAGCGGTCGCACGGTTCCAGACTGTAGCGCCTAGAACCACTCGGCCATCCCGGCCGGCAAAAGTCACAACTTACTAAACTTATTCTCGTTGTAGGCATCACATTTGACCTACCAACAAAATGCATACAATTTTTTCTTACTTTTCTAACGCGCTAATACATTTGTCCCGTTATAATCCTGTTCTCTTTATTAAGTTGAGAAGGTAGTGGTTTTTCCTTTATTTTTGAAGATGAGCAGATTGTCAAAATTTTAGAAATAAGATTTATAGTGATATCTCCCTAAATACCAACGTGAATATGACGCCGCTAAGTCCGTGTCGCCGACCGGAGTGGCTGAGCGGTTCTAGGCGCTCCAGTCGAACCACGCGACCGCTACTGTCGCAGGTTCGAATGCTGCTTCGGGCATGGATGTGTGTGATGTCCTTAGGTTAATTAGGATTAAGTAGTTGTAAGTTCTAGGGAACTGATGACCTCAGTAGTTAAGTCCCATTCTGCTCAGAGCCGTTTGAACCATTTTTAAGCCCATGTCCCCACCCCGTTAAAATATTGATGTGATAAGTACCATCACGTTTAGTGTGGTGGTAATGAAAGGATAACATGTTCACCAATGAAATATCCTGTACCCCAATCTAATGTTTTTCCTAACGGGCGAATTGAATCCAAGCGGTATTAAATTGCTAGATCTAGACTAAATTTTGTGGGCAGTTCTTTCAAGACGTTAGTGTGTGGCTTACTTATTAAAAACGGCTATCAGAAACATCGAAATTAGGATAGATCTCCAGCTGAGAAACTAGATTATCGTCCGCCTGCTTAGCTGAGTGGTAACGTGTTTGCCTCTCCTGCAACGGGCCCGAGTTCCATACCCGGGCAGGTTGTTGTTGTGTGTTGTGTTGTGTTGTGTTGTGTTGTCTTCATTACCATCTCCAACGCGCAAGTCGCTCATTGTGCCGTCAGCTGAAATAAGAATTGCAGCCGGCGGCCGAACGTCCCCGGTGGAAGACTCCCGGCCAGCAATGTCACACTATCATTTTTTACTCGATTATCATTACTTTGCCTAAGATAGGTACTTTTATCTCTTCTGTCAGATCAGTTTAAAAAGTGCTACAATATGTCTCCGCTCCATTAAGGACCTTCGATAAGATAGATAGAATGTAGAACTTCGTGATAAATTAATGTTAAAGGTTAATAAACGAGGTCTTGGTGTTTGATGCTGTGCCTGAGGCAAGTTTTCAGCATAAGACACGGTAGTTAATGTAAAACAAAAGTACAAGTATTAAAAATTTTAGATTATTCTTGTCGCAATAATAACGGAATAAGATAGAAGAGAGATGTTCAAAGTCGGAGCTCTTCAGTTTATTGATGTAAATGATTATAACTGCATTTAATCAAAATGTCAAAGTGTTGTGCTGCTTAAATATCAGACAATAAAGATTATTGAATTTCACGGGTCGGAGCGAGAACATACCCAAAAGCTATTTTCGGAGTAAGTTTGATAAATGATAGGTATGATATGGGATTACATCTAAAGTAAGACATTTGAGTGTCACTTGCCTTATCATAAAACTTATTTCAATGTCTACAAATTTATTAAGTAGGCGTAGTAGCAATAGTGTCAGCCATCAGTTGAAAATCTTATCTTGACAATGTTGCCAGGATAGTAAATTAGGAATGGGAACTTATCTATGGATAAATTGGAGTGCAGGTTAATCCATTAATCTTGTAGGGGTATGGTGGGAAGATGTTAATTAGGTGTATGCAAAGTGGTCTTATTTTTCTGACACAATAAAGCGTTGACCTCCAAAATAATGATAAAGAATTTCATTATCTATAAAATTAAACTAGAATGAAAATAAACTCAGTTTATTAGATTAAAGTGCATGATAAATATTTCAACATATTTGACAATGGTAAATTAGTACCTTGACAAGCTTGGTCAAAGGATCTGGGGTCTGGTTCTAAAAAACACGTATCAGAATAAAACAAAATTGGGAAATTATATTGTAATAGCCAAAAGATTAGTACTAAATGGAGCATAGTGCTGTAAAACGGTTTTGGATTGTACCTATAACTAAAGCTGAAAGCATATGGATCTCAAAACTGCAGGCAAGACTTCAGAATGAAATTACTGATATTCGGTGAAAATGCCTTGTCTGTACCAGTGGCTGATCTCGATGGCGCGGCTGGATCTCACCATGATAAACTGAGGTGCGGGCTGATGTGGCTGGAAGGTTTGCTGCTCAGCAACTCTGCTCGAAGAGCCGCCTAACTGCAGAGGTGCTCGGTCAAAGAGATGGTCCCATAATGGCTACTGGCTGCAGAGTAATGTCGTCTTGTCTGCTTCCTAAACGGAAGACTCGCCTCTCAACGTTTTTCTTTCGTCACATTGTTGTGACTGGCTGAACTACAGACAGTGCATGTGCCGACCAGTGAGAAGATGTCTTAAAAGAAGCTGTTCCCTTCCATTACTCTTGCTTCGGGCAGTTGTCACAAGCTGCTTCAAACTTGGCGCTGAAAATCTGAGACCTCCTTTCTGTGTGTCACTGTGTACTGCCAATAAGGTACGGTCTCTGTAGCACACACCCGTTTCTTTCTCTATTGCTAAATTATTTATGTCACTCGGTGGTTGCGGCTCTTACGTAGTTGTAAACGGTTTTGCTTGGAAGTTCCTGAGCTGGACGATCCCACGTCTTCAGAGGTATCCTAATTTCCCTGGACTTCACTCCACTTTCAGAGACGTTATCTCTAATGGTCCGTGTACTTCGAAGAAGACCAGCTTTCTATAGTTTTGTTCACGAAAGCAGCCTTGCGGGTCCTTGCCAAAACGGCACATCCCCTGCCTCCACGTACAGGCTGTTTTGCTGGGGCGGTCTCCCTGATGGTTAAAAGGAACTGCTGTTCATTTGCTCAACTGCAGCCCAATGTAATATGGTTTCTTTGTAGACACTTATTAGGACTGAAATGAAGTTCAGTTTCAAAATGCAGTCGATGTTAGTTCATTACTGGCAGTCCTTGGTATTTATTCATGAGAATTAGTTATTCTGATTTGACTTGTTATTTTAATTCTGATTTGTATAAGTTACAGGACGGATAACAAAGAAATAAAAAGAAAAACGGTAGTGTTACATCACACCGCCTTGCTTATTTCAAATTTGTGAAAATGCAGATACAATCAGAAATTATTGAAGTGAAGTGAATCAAAGAAATTTGACCCACATGACAGTAAGATTTTTAGCTCATTTGAGGAACTATTTAGGATTAGGTTTCTGCCAAGGGTACAAATCATTTTATTATATTAAATACTAACCTAATAAGCCATAACACTCTCACTCTTTTATTCTGTCGGTGTAAAGTTAATTTCTTTAAGCAAACATTACTGGTTTATTTAATGTACCAGTTCACAGCTCATTCACTCCTATGTACCACAGACATTGCAAATTCACACTAAGTGTTTTTATAAAACTGTGTAATATTACATTTCTTGCATATTAATTCAACGATGGGTTAAACACGCTCATGGTATTGTTTCTTTTGAACATCTATTGATTACACTTCTTCACTTCAAACAGTTATCAACATTGATCTCACTCACACTTTGTAAAATATATAGGTTAAGATATAAGAACGTAGTAAGGCCCTTGAAAAATACATCAACACACAATAATATATTTGCCACAGATGGCCATATAGAATTCCAAAGATGTACATGGTGCAAGATGTACGTAAAAACAAGATACATTGGACAACACATTTAGCACAAAATAGTGTAAACTTAGGCACAGAAAATACCAAATTGGATTTTCCAAATAGAAGTCACCCTTGTATCACTGCATGAAATGGTGTACACCTTTGTAAATAATATTTCATCTGGCATGACCAAACGTTAATAGAATGGCTGTAGAAACTGGTTAATACAGACTATACAACATATGAGTTCTCCTCGTAAGATTATTACACATATTATAACAAACAAGAGTTTACAGACATCAATAGGTTCACATCAAGCTTACAGCTTAGTTTGTGTTACGTAAAATGTGAGCGCACAATAACCAACAAAATATTCCTGTAAATGGACAAGAATTGTCATCTGAGGTTCAAAACGTGTTCGTCACACGAGATTGGCAATGTCTGTGGCTTGATACGGGGATTTCGGGATTGGGTTCTGTGCACAAGGTTCATAGGAAGACGTCTATTTTGTTCTACCATATTGATCTTTGATTAACAAGAAAGCGACCTCTCTGCGATGTAAGATCGTCTTCAGCATAAAGTTTCTTTCTATTTTCTTTGTCGTACACACACATACCAAAGCAGAGATTCAGGTGGTCACAGCACTAGTGACATAATCTGTATTATATAAGTAGAAGTCTGTGGTCTGGTCATAGCTGTGCCTATTTATTTTTAAGTATAGGCATAGAACGAAGGCGGAAAAATATATCATCTACTTGAACAGTGTCACAAGATGCATCAACATACGGCAGCTACTGTCCTTTCACTCACTCACCATAGTGAATTTAGAACAATGTTCATTTGAGAAGCGGTCAGCGACCTCCCCTCACTCCAAAAACTAACTGTTCATTTGGTACCAAGACAGAGTATCACTTTCCGTTAGTTATGACACACAGTCTCAGTGTCCTTTAAGTATTTACATGCATACAAGAGTACTTTTATCATCTGGGAAACACACAGTGGTTTGTTGACAGACTGCATGAGGTCCCCACATGCCATCATTACTTGCAAATGTAAACAGGACAGCCGGCGCCAGCTTGTTGCGTAGTGATGAGGTCTCAGGACATCCTGCTGTGCTAACTCAGTGAGGCCACGTGGGTTCCGGGAAGTCCCTCGGAAGTGGCTGCTTGTATAGCGGCCCCATTCAACAGCAAGTAGGTAAGTCTTGAGCGTATTGTGCTTGCAGAAAGCTGTTTCGGATAGCAGGCGCCAACCTCTGGCAAGTGCCACAGCTTTCCAACAGGCACAACAGTTTGAGGGTGTTATGTGCGTTAGTGTGACGTTGAAAAGATCTCTGTTCATTTTACGTGTTCCACAATTTCGTTCTGCCATCTGCACCACTGTCATGCCTTACTGCAACGTGTAACCAGTGAGACTCAAGCAATTTATAATATGTATGTTAGTAATAGACTCCACATAAATTTAATTACATTCGAGGCTCGAAATTTTCTTTCTCAATAAGTGTTACAATTACACTTCATTAATAAAACGTTCTCCTTAGCCATCTGCTCAAATAAATCTACACAGTTAAGAAGTCAATTTCATTTACATTACTGTGAATAATTAATGGTTTAACATTACTTTAACGCTTAATCTTTACATTTTTAACTTGCGTCATTCTTATCAAAACTTCTTTACATTCACATTACTATACTGCAGAAATTTCTCAGCCACAAAGATTCCAAAAATAGTTTTTACGAAGTTCTTTTGGTTGGGAGCTAAGGTAAGGTTTATGTTAGTTGTTATTTTTCTGTATGGTTATTTATTGTTTGTATACACTACACATTATCCAAGAGAAGTCTACTGATACCCAGTAGCTGTCTCTCGACTAACCATACCTTTGTCTTGCTTGCCAGTCACCCCAAGACTACTGTGACGACACTACATACTGTACCATTTTCATCTTTTTCCTTTTATTCTAATCTCTAGATTCGTTATTGTTCCTCCGATAAATTAGATCGTCCAAATTTCCTTTCGTGTATTACTCATACTGTCGGTTATCTAAAACTGTGACGACTGCAAATTGCTAGTATAATATGGCTCTCGACACATGACATACACAACACAATAATTTACATTATTTTATATATCTTTTACCAATGCTGTTCCTCACATTTTCGTCTTTTACCCTTATTTGTTACCTTTATCCACACTTACCATAATACGAGGTATGTCTCTCTTTTAGTGTAGAACGAACAATAAACTGATTCGTTCCTTCTACATGGGTCTTGTTTAGTTTAATGCTTTTGTGTTTTCTTCTGTTTTCACTTTTGCCACGGGTGATCTCAAAAGTTCAGCCATCCATTCAGTCAACGGTACTTTGAGATATATAAAACTGTCACCTAATACTCTCATCACGTCGCAAAATGCTCATATAAAGCAATGTCTGAAATTGCTGTCAGTCACCCACATACAGCGTTCCTTCATATCAGCTAAATCCTAACAGTGCAAATTTTTTTCGCATCTCCCAAATCCTCAAAGCAACGATTCTTCTCGTCTGCTGTCAATTGTTTCTTGCTCTGTGCTCAATGGCACTTGATGAACCTATAAAAATAAACCCCAGCCAATACCCACATCATCATCAGAGCATCAACAGGCAATAATCTGTTCAATTAACTTACTCGAATTCAGCTGGGCAGATCGTTGACGACTGCTAATATACAGACAAGAGGAAGCCCTGACATTTCCAAGGCTAAAGTGCAGCAAGTAAGTTCTGTGCAAGAGAATTAAAACCTACGGTTCAACACACTCCGTAAAGATAACACACACTGACTGTAAACATTAGCGTAGTCATAGACTAAAGACGACAGACGTCAGAAATTATCAATAGTGGAGTTAATACTTAACAGGTGAGGTACCACAAACTCTGACTCTGTATTTTGACAAGTGAGAGAGCAGGATTCCATGCAAAATTTAAACAATAACCACCATCTCCATTTATAAGGTTACTTCCTAATTTAATTTCTACATATTCCTTATGAACACTAACCCAATAGCTGGAACTGCTTGCCAGAATCTCTGTGTAATTGTAATACGTAGGATGACCGGAGCCAAGACAATGTTCAGCAAAGCGGATTTGCTCGCTGTTGTTAGAATGTGTGCCTCTTATGCACAGTACACCGGTCCTTCACTGTCCTGGTAGTCCGACCAGTAAGTGACATGTCACAACTGCAAAGAATATGGTAGACGCCCTCCTTACACATACCAAGATAATTCTTTACGGAGCTTTAAAGGACACTGACCTTAGATGGTTGTCGAAAACGACGCTTCACATATTTCCGCAAAATACGAACAATAATCTTCAAAATGCTCCCTGTGTAAGGCAGAGAGGCCGGAGACTTTGTTGCCACCTCGTCATTTTCATCGGCTGGTGGATAGTGCAACGTACGTCTAATATGTCTTTCACTACAATCATTCTAAACAAAGCTAATTTCGACCTGGGCTAACTCAGCTAAGAAACTGTGTCCAAGATGATATGGGCCCTATGAACTACGCTACGAAGTAGATTTCGAGAAACATGCCTTGGAGTCGGTGGCGTTGTAGCCTGCATGATTTTTTGCTATTTACACGAAAATTTTGTTGTTTGGCCTCATGGCAGTAACAATTGGCACGAATTCTTAGAACACCTGAATTCAATGAACTAAAATATTCGTGTCTCGATGGAGATTGGTAAAAAGTCTGTCTTCCCTTCCTTGGTGTGTTGGTCACGAGGAACGTAGATGGTATGTTGGGACATGCCGTTTATAGGAGGCCTACTCACACTGACTCGAATCTGCAGACTGGTAGTTGTCACCATCCGGCTCAACGTGAAGGGGTACATAGCAGCTTGGTTCACAGGGGCCATGTCTTCTCGGACACAGAGTTTGTTAGCTGAGTTATCCCTTGTCGAAGTACCTCTGCTCAGAATGGCTGCAGTGAGAGACAGATTAGACGCACGTTGAGCTATCGAGCGACTGTGCATCCGGTGCGTGATGCTAATACCGAAGTGGCAACAAAGTCTACGGCCTTTTGCCATACGCAGGGAGCATTTCGAACTGGATTGGTCGTATTTTGCGGAAATATGAAGTGTGTTTCTCGTCAACCGTGTAAGAACAGGGCCCTTTTAGGTTCCGTAAAGGATGATCTTGCCTTGCGTAAGGCTTGTGTCTAAGAAATTCCTTGCGATTGTGGCGTGGCATGTCATGTATTGGTCAGATTATCAGGACTGTGAAGGGCCGGTGTATTGAACGTAAGCGGCACACACGCTTGCAACACCCTTGCAGAATATTGTTTTGGCCCCGATTATCATATAGATTATAACTACACGGAAATTCTAGCATGCACGTCCAGCTACTGGGATAATGTTGTTAAGGAAGCTGTTTAAATTAAAGTAGGAAGTAACCTTATAAACAGAAATAGTAGTTTTTATTTAAATTCTCCATAGGATCCTGCTCTCTCGCTTGTCAAAAAAAAGGAGGGACAGAGTGTATTGTCATTGCCACAGATACTACTACAACGCCGCGCCAACACAAGGTTGGCAGCCCGTCGTCTGCCGAGCACAGTACACTCTAGCGGGCTGTGCAGCTCGATTGAACTGGAGTGTGCCTCGTCCACTTTTTAGCTAGAGTTCAACCTAGGCAGTAATTTCATTGTACTATGTGTTTCTTGAATAATAATCCTTCTCTCTAACAGTGTGTCGTACCGCATATTATTGCAACCGAGTAACGAGCTCACCCACGCGTTTTGTGCCTCTAAACAGTGAGACACAATACAGAGTTTTATTAATTTCACCATCGATAATTTCAGACATCGGTCACTTTTGGTTTGTGATGGCGTTAGTGTTTACAGTGTGTGTGTGTGTGTGTGTGTGTGTGTGTGTGTGTGTGTGTGTGTGTGTGTGTGCTATGTCAACGGAGTTTCTCTGAAAACTGAAGTTTTAAATTCGCTTGCACAGCACTTATTTGCTGCAATTTAGTCTTGAATACGGCAGAGAATGCTCCTGTCGAAATGTAGGCCGTTGCCGACGAGGTTACCCAGAAACATTCCCGTCAATTATTTCAATTGTATACACCTAGAGAAACTAAGAAGTAAAAATCTGTTTAAAGCTTCTCTTTGGAGTGTCTCTATACACCATATTCCCGACTCCTTACGATGATAACTGAACTTGTTCCATGTGAAACACTCTTATATGATGCCACAACTTAATATTTCTCCATAAGATCACTTCATGTTATTACTACAACTCCTTGAGGCAGACATGACACTCAATTTCGTATCTGTATTTCTTGAATTCTTCTCATTCTCTTACTTGCTTGATGTCTTAATTGTCATGGTTTTCAATTGACTTGCGAATTCGTATAATATTTAATTCTAATATGTTGTGGTGAACAATTCTCTGCGTGCTTAAAGGCCCACAGAGTACGTAAAAGAATTTTCTGTTTCAGAATTGATTCTTCTTTTAATTCTTCCTTTACCGAAGCAAAACTTTATTGTCCACAGTAAGAGTCATCTCTCTTATTGGTACTTTTAGGTTTTCCTTCCATATCACCGCTTTTGCGCAAATTACTTCCGAAGTTACTTTAGTGATTTCTTTGTGGTATTTTCGTCTAACCGGTGCGTAATCCATAATTTCTCTTACCCAGTATCTAGGTCGTTGACTTGTCAGAATTAATCTGTTTGCTATTCCAGAAGCGTTGTGTGTTATATAATTTTCTACGTCCAGAATGTCCTGCAGATGCTTGTTCCACAATCGATGTTGTTTGTGACAATATAAACGACACAGCTTAGCAATTTGTCTCATTAGCCTCCCGGAGGGCTTCGGGGCCACAAGGTACCGTGATGTAGGTATATTGTTTCGCGAAGTCCTTGCAATACTTGGATCTAAACTGATGTCAGCTATCTGACACCATATTCCTCACTTTTCCGGCAATGAGAAAAGAAAGTAGTTGTTAAAAGCTCACGTCACTGATGTATCTCTGGCGCTCTTTCACGGAGCAAACGCGACAGATTTAGAAGTCAGCTCCATGATCTTTAACGTATATCAATATCCCCTGCACAAGATCAGCGTTAACCCTGAAATACCCGTGACTGCAAAGTCCTCAATTCGTTTAGCGCGATCAGGAGCCTGTTGCGTGAGTGTTTACATTGTCAAATATGGATGCGAGCGATCTCTTATATTCAAATGTATGGATTAAAAATCCTAGGTCAAGATTGCAAAAATATCTTTATTGCTACCTAATTTCAGTTAATTGATGAGCCGTCTTCAGATCAATTTACATTTATTATTTTGTCCACTGTGCATTTCGGGCACCGGGTATGTACTCATCTATACGGTCCTTCAATTAAATAAGAGCGAATCCGCTCAACCAATTATGACGATGTGTAATTTCTTGAGCCTCATACACAAGAAAAAAATGATTTTATATTGATCAGAGGATGTCTTATCAGTTATCAATAAAGACATTTCTACGATCTTGACCTAAGATATTTAATCCATACATTTTAGGTGCACGCTTGCTCAGTGCCTTCATTATCCTCGTGTCCACATTACTGAAGTACCCACAGACTCAACTGTATGCAACACTTGTGTGGTCCAAGGTGAGCGTGAATTAAGTGTGCATAACAGATTAGCTTTCTTACAAACTTTTCTGGTATACGCAACAGCTAATTGCTGTCAGATGGGTTGGTACATCTGAACAACAGACCGTTCCAAATAAAATAGTACTCTATTACTTCCTGTACGTGTGTCTTTCCACTTCTCTTTGACTATCTTTAGTATTTGGTGCATGTCCTACTTTCTTCCGATACTAGTAAATCTACTAGACAAAAAATTTGTCACCAGTCGTTTTCTTCAGGTTGAGCTCGTCAAAATTTGCCTTCCTAGCCTTGCACTCGCTCTCGCCTATCAGTCCCCGTGCCGTTGAAAGTGCGTTCACTAGGATGTTTTGCTTTCCTGGTACCTGTGCCACAATCAATCTAAACTCTTTTAGACATCGTAAAATTCGTCATAGGGCAATTTCGCTGGCATTAAAATTAAAAACGGCTTTGTAGTCGGTGCAGACATTTGTCATTTATCCTACCAAAAAGAATCTTATTTCTCCGATTCCCCATATAACAGCTAACGCTTCTAATCCTGTTACGGAGTATTTTTTTCTCCTTTGCTCAAAACGCGACTTCCAAGGGCAATGAATTTATTCACTATACACCCATCCTGTTCGACTTCTTGAAGCAGATGAATGCCAAGGCCTGTCGTTGATTCATCAGTACACATGCAGAATTCCTTACTTATGTCTTCGTGTAACCATAGGGTGACCTTAGTAATGGTTCTTTCAAATCGAGTTCACCTTGCTCGGCTTCCGTTCGTTAACAAGCCACATTTTTCCCCGTCAAACAACACAAATTGGGTCTAATACCGTTGTCTTTTGCGAAACGTTTGTAGAGGTTTTCTAGTCATAAAAATGCACACACTTCATGATTAGTTCTTGGTGAACTGAGGTGAACTGCATAGTTTGTTACTAGTAAGTTCGAACAACACACACATAATGACAGATGATTCTGGAACTCAAATGGGAGTACCTAGGGGGGGGGGGGGGGAGGTGATTTCTTTTAGGGAAACGCTGCTAAGAGAATTTAGAGAACCAGCATTTGAATCTGACTGCAGAACGATTCTATTCCCACCAACGAACATTTTGGGCAAGAGCACGGAGATAACAAAAGAGACATTAGGGCTCGAGAGATTTAGATAGTCGTTTTTCCCTCACTACTTCTGAGCGGAATGGGAAAGGAAATGACTAGTCGTGGTACAAGGTACGTTTCACCGCGCACCATACGGCTGCTTGCAGAGCATATATTTAGATGTAGTTAAGATATCCACAGTAGCGATGGTGGAGATGAATATAACGATACTCCCATAATGCTATATAATCTGTCGGTGAGCTCTCTTAACTCTTCATCCCTGTTTCTTTCTTCCTTGCTTTTGAGGGTTACGTTATCTGTTCGAGTACTATTCACAATTCTGCTTCTCTTCCATGAGTTCGTCTATCTCTCTATTCCTTCGATTAATGTTGGCCTGTGTCCCCTGAAAGTTTTCAGTGGTACTGTCCTAACTGATGCGGTTTCGATATGAGTCGCTAACTGCTCCACTGTGGTGATTTATTATCTTCATTTTCTGTTTCTACACTGGGTAACCTGCCTGTCAGTCTTCTTACCCAAGGTACTAATCTGTTCATCGCATTTCTTTATCTCATTATCTCTTTACTTTAATCATGACCCATGCTTGTTAGCCTAGTTTTCCCTATAGATTAATAAATTGCTTCTTATTTTTACAAATTGTGTGTCTCTTTTTCTCAGCTTTTCTTAAATGTTTCTTCACTTTTCTTTATCAAATTTTCGCTTTTCTCATGTTTTCGTGGAAGAAAAAAAAAACACTCGTTGATAGTGTGGTGCGTCCTTTGACTTAATTCTGGAGGTCTAGTGGATACCACATTATACAAAAAAACGTTAGCTCACTTCATTATATCTTGAACAAGATGAAGGATTTAACTTTGAAACAGTCCATGTCAACAGGACTGTCAATCTACACACACCCTCATAAATTAAGGATAATGCTGACACAAGGTGAAACAACGCTCTGGTGGGCGGTTTGCGGGTTTAAATCACCTCGGGGTATGACCATGCGGTACTTTTGACCTGCAGTCGTCGCACGGTGGAGCTGGCAGCAGTCCACATAGCGCAAAGGTGCATTGGTGCATGTCAGAGTACGGTGCAGCGAGTTAGTGTGCAGACGTTTTCAGACGTGCTAATGGTGACTGTGTGTTGAAATTGGCTCAAAGAACACATATTGATGACGTTATGAGGAGTAGAATACTAGGGCGACTGGAGGCTGGCCACAAAGTGTGATATCAAGATTACGGCAACGATTCCAGCAGACAGGAAACGTATCCAGGCGCTACAGAACGCGATGTCCACAGTGTACGATACAACAAGAACACCGATATCTCACCATCAGTGCCCGCAGACGGCCTCGGAGTAATGCAGATAGTCTTGCTCGGGACCTTATCGCAGCCACTGGAACAGTTGTCTGCAGACACACAGTCCACAGACGACTAAACAGACATGGTTTATTCACCCGGAGACCTGCAAGGTGCATTCCACTGACCCTCACATCTCAAATTATTCACGTAATTACTTCAGTCATATGTAATTCTTTTCTTTCCTTTTCATAAATCTCGCGCTATTGTTCTCGTCGCGTTACTTTAGTATTTCTTCGTTGTTTTTCTTGAATCGCCGTCAGTTTTGTTGAACTGTTCTATCAGAAAGCTCTACACATTCGATGCTACAGGCGACTGAGGTGGGGACTTACAAGCACCGTCTCTCTGTGCTGCACTTTCTTGTCCTATTTTCGGCTCTCTCTGTTGTAAAGTATTTCTCTCATCTACTCTTCTAAACTCTACATCGTAAACCTCATCATTAATCTATTTCTGGCCTTGCTCAATCCCCATGTTAATTTTGGTTTGTGAGGCTGTTTCCCGTGGCTCACTGAACTCTACATTCTGAACATTCTCCTGCAGCATTTCCATATTTGAATTAATGTCCAATGGTTCTAACCTGCCTCAAAGCTCTCTCTCTACCTTAGTTAATCTTGCTAAAATTTTAGTTCTCATTCGGCTTGCCCTAACACAGTCGCTAAACTTTAATACACCTAACATTCGAATAAAATCTCATCAATCTACATTAACATTCCTCAAATCTCGCACGCTGACAAATTTAATCTTCTTCACAAAACACTATGTGCACTGAAGAATAATTAAGATCACCTCCGAATGACCAAATGACGATTCTTCAACTGGACGATGAAGAATATTTACCAGCCTCACCTTCCTCAACGGAATACATAAATGGTTACGCGACACCAACTGAAAAATTGTATTTAGTTATTACAGATTTTAATGGTTTTTGAGATGGCAAATGCAAATAATTCTTTAAAATTTAAGCCTGAAGTGGAAAATTTTGCAGATCTGACTGCAGTAACAGGAGATCGCAAGTAACCGATCCTTCGCAGAGGTGACCAAAATGTGAGTGTATGACTGGAGGATGTTAACTAGCGATATGCGAAAGTGGCTCAGTTGATCTGACATAGTTAATCGTTGCGTCCTAAAATTAAAAAAAAAAGGAATTTGTTGTTTAGAAAATTACGCAAGAACCACTTATAATTCTGTTTATTAGGTTGAAGTTCACGCTAAATATTTTTACATGCATGACATCGTTAAATTAAGACCTTGGGAATATTCTAATAAACACGTTTTAAGATAAAGCATTAAATTTTTCAAGTCATATCGTTACTGCCGAGTGGTTGGTAATCAGCAGATAGCACTATAGAAGAGTATGCGTTTATATGTATGACTGGAGTTGAACGCATTTTGAAAGTAAAACTACAACAAAGTCTTCAGAATTAAGTTTGAAATTAGTGAAACTCAGTCAAAATGACTTGACTGTCGTTATGGTCGGTCTTGCTGTCACGGCTAGATGTCACCATGTCAGTCAGCAGGCGACGGATGAAGTGGCTGCAAAATCAGTCATTGGTTTCATATGAACTGCTTACCTCTGCGACTCTGTGCGAATCAGCCAGGAAAATTTCTAGGTCCCCAGATTAGGAAGTCCGCTTGAAGAGGCGCCTGACTGCAGAGGCGTTTCACCTAAGAGATCAACCCATGGTGGCTCCTGGCGGCAGAGCAATTGAGACCCATCTACTTTCTACACGGAAGATTCACGTCCTAGCACATCATTTTTATTGGCTGAACTATGGATAGTGTGTGTGTGCGCCAAACCGTAAAAACGAATCTTAAGAGAATCTGGTCCCTCCCTGACCCCTGTTTCAAGTCGTTAAACAGTAACAAGCTACCTCACACTATGCACTGAAAACTGTGTCCTCTTTCTGTCTCTACCTATGGCCATTGAGGCTGGACCTCTGTAGCATAGCCGTCTTTCTTTCCCTATTTTCTTAATTATTTATGTTACCCAGTTATTGTGGCTCTTACCTCGTGTTTTAAACATTTTTATCGCCCAACGTCTGAGCTTGGCGGCATCTCACAACCTTAATAGGTGTCCGAAGTTTCCTATTCCTCACCTCACCATCAGATTTTATCTACAGAGATGCCTTGCTTTCTACGCCTCTGTTCACAAAAGCATTCTTCTGGGTCCTTGTCAAAAACTCAAATCCCCAGTCTCCAAAGGCAAGTTGTTAAAACAGACTCCAACAGCGTGCTGGCACCATGTGATGTAGAATCTGCATTGTGAATTTTGGAGTCAGACGCCCATTGACACCTACCTCATAGCACAGACCATTCCGACTGCATGGCGTTGAAATCTGCAGCTGTTCATCATACACTTCCGTGAAATTTCCTGTGGTCGTATACCTATTGTGCAGCATAACCAGCCTCATGTCTGCTCACTTACAGCCTAACGAAACATGCTTTAATAGTGACCTCTTATTTGGACCCGTATGAAAATATAATCTACGTTAGGTAAGTACTGCCAATGATGGATAAGATACACATCTCATTTACCCATGGTGATTAGTTACTCCGCTGTGACTTGACTTTTTGATTGTGAATTTATGTCAGTTAGGGATGAGATCTGGAGAAAATGGTCATATAACTACCTTAATGGAATATATGCAGGATTTATTGACCCTATCATATATATGTACTATTCATCTAACTGTCTTCTTCCTCTCCAGTTGAAAGATCTTGTGATGGTGTAAGTAAAAACATTCACATAAAATCAAAAGTTGACATAATGACATATTTGCATTTTTTTAGCTCGCACAAAATTCCCAATTGTACTTGAAATGTACTGAAAGGATGACTTTGTACAAAGCAATATGCCTCACAAGTGTAAACACTTCATCTCACAGGACAGTCTTTAATGAGGAGGAACAGGCCTTGTTCAACATCCCACCAATATCTAGGTTGGTGAAATCTTCTCGGGTGATCAGCCGAGTAAAGGCGTCGTCTTCTCGCAACGTTTCGAAGGGTTTCGTACCCATCATCTTCGCTTGAAGATGATGGGTACGAAACCCTTCGAAACGTTGCGAGAAGACGACGCCTTTACTCGGCTGATCACCCGAGAAGATTTCACGAATGGAATACGCCGAGAAAGTCTCAAATCACAATATCTAGGTTATCATAGGAAATGTTACGGCCTCAGAGTAATAAGGATGTGGAAAGCAACTATCTATGTCCTTATCGAAGGATCGAGAAGAAGGGGATTAGAGTCCTTGTAGTTAACGATTTTAGTAATCCTATGATACTTTTAAAGTCACTCTTACGGCTAGTATCTTCTCACTGCTTCATCAGTCTTACCAGATACATAGAGTAATACTGAGTCTATATTTACCAGAAAGGAAGAAACTGAGCTATGCGTAAGTGTTGCCACTAGCACCTATGTTATTAGATTAACAGACGACTTCTCTTGTGTCTGTATAATCACAAATATACAGGATGTTTCAGATGAAATGTATGTCTCTGTAACTTTCAAAATAACGGACAAAAATATTTCTAATAGATCGACATAAGGAACTTTACAATTTCTGCAGGGTGACGAACTAAATTTATGGAATTACTTTCCAGAGAATTACAGCAATATATACAATTTTAAATAGAACGTTAGTTTCTTGTATCATGTAGCTGATGCACTTGAACCAGCTGCGTATAAATCAGTTTAAATGACATTTCTGTCACGTACGGTTTGGGAGCTACAAGCCTTCATATTATCAGAGATGGATGCAACCCTCTGTACATTGTATTTGTCAGAGTGCAACTGTATGTTCTGCTGGCGGAATTGTTGATGTAAGTGAGATGCTCAAATCTGACTCCATGTTCCTGAATCCACAACCCAATGCTCCTTCTAAATGGAATCGGGTGAGATGTAATGTCGTCGGTGCCACATAACGACAAACTCCCACGATGCACCAGTTAAAGTTGTCGTGGTTTCAGTGACATAAACACTATTCCTTAGAGATCCTCACAAAAAGAAATCGGGTGAAGGTCGGGGCTAATCGTGAGGACTATGGCATCCCAACCAACTTCCAGGGAATCTGTTGTTCGGTTCCTGGACAACACCACGCTGAGAATGGGCTGGGTGACCATTGTGCTGCGTCCACATACAGCCTCTAATGTCTAGCAAGACACTGTCATGGAAATAACATAAACATTCGACGATAAAAGCTCCAGACATCTCACTTGTCAGAGTAGCTGCGAAGTAGTATGAACCAATGAATTCGTCACCAAAGATTCCACACCTCACATTAATGGACTATCTCCACTGAGGGTCGACGAGACGTATCCACCTAGAATTTCCTGTGACACCTTAACGCATATTATTGCCGCCAGCTGTAGCATAATTTGATGACGTGGAGTCATAGGAGAACATTGTAAGGCGTCCAGAGTGCAGTTAAGTGTGTCCCATTCGCAGAAAGTAACTCACGAATTGAAATCGATCCCATGCAGCTCCTGTGTCAGTGACAAGTGGTACGGGTGAAATCTGTGACCGTGCGCTATACGCCACACAGAAGTAAGGCTGAAACCAGTGACTGCAGCAGCATCTCCCATGCTGACGTGAGGAAAACGGTGTATTGTTGCTAAAACAAACACCTACCTCTCCTCACGTCTTGTCGATCTTCGTCTGGTACTGCGGCGCCTTCTGAAACAACTTGTTTCCCCAAGTTGTTCAGCACGTAGTCCTTTCACTAGGATATCTCACGGCATCCACCATGCCTGCTTCATTGGCACTGTGTCGGCATTCAGCGAGCATCAGTAACATCTCAACGTAATTGATAGACGTATGTGCCATGTTTATTCCACGTCACTTTCGCATGCAACTGAATCCTTTTGTTAGTGCCATCCAGCCTGCCTTGTATACGGCGTTGTAAGGCTAAACAGCGCATTGCGGAAGCTGGTTGCTCCCTGACACCGGCAACATTACATCCTGTCCGCAGGTCGTTTGGAAGGCGCATTGCTCTGTGCTTTCAGCAACTTGAACACACATTTGAACACCTCAGTTACATCAACATTCCGTCAGCAGAACACATTCATCTGCACACAGCAAGTATTATGTAAATCGTGTTCCATCCACCCGTATGTCTAGCTACCAAATTAAAAGCGACAGAAATGTGATTTTAACCCATTTTTTACACAACTGCTCTAAATACATCAGCTACATGAGAGAACAAACTAATGTTCTATTTAAAAATGTAATCTCGTTGCTCTAACTCTCTGCGAAATAACTCTAAAATTATGTCCGCAATCCAGTAGAAAATGTAACCTTTCTAATGTGGACTTACCTCAGAAAATATTCCTGTCACCTCTTACTTTGTAAGTTACAGAGACACACTTTATCTGAAACACTGTACATATTTACATTATTTTCTTGCTTACATGATGGATTTCTACAGAAGCTTTTCACATTGACGAGAGTACTGAAAGGGCCACTATATTATGAAGACGGTTATTAGTCTGTCTCCTATTTCAGACTTGCTCGAAATGTTCTGCACCAGAACTAGACAAATATTCCGCACAATGTAAACAGTGTTGGGTGCTATATCACCAGAATACAACGTGGATGAGTGATGAAAATGTGTGTGTGTGTGTGTGTGTGTGTGTGTGTGTGTGTGTGTGTGTGTGTGTGTGGCGAGGATAGAACTGAGTGAGGGGAAGGGATATAGCGGGAGGCAGTCCCCAGGTGATCTCGTCATTAATATCTCAGGTCGGAAGCAGGCGTAGTCCCAGCTCTTAGCTAATAGAGGCTTACCACAGCAGTCCGCATCGCTCTAATACGTGTATATGCCGTGAGAGTAAGTACACAGAATCCGTGAGTAAAATTACCTCTGTGCCTTCTCAAGTAGCTTCACGAATGGTCAAAGCTCACGTACAAGAAAAACAGTTGGTAAAATATTGCTGCTTCGTTTATCGATGTGATTTCACTGCCGAATGTATTTCTGATGTTAGTCCTTCAATTAGATACTATTTATATTTTCGTTGTATAAACAATACAAGAGTAACAAACTAGGGTATATTTATTCTTTAAAATTCGCTTATACCAGACTATTTTTAAACTGACAAAGGTTGTGGATCTTCATCCACATGCATACCGTGCAAGCCAATGTACACCGTGAGGATCACAGCATACTGCGAACCAGACTCTCATTGCCTCCTTCCTCTTCCACAAGCGGTATCCCTAAGTTGTCGTGGTCATTAACCCCTAAGTAACACACATAAATATAAATACCGCTGGTATTAATGCTGCTTATTACTTTATATACTATAAACAATTTATCTTATTGCTATTAGTTTATTCACAATTCCCTGCTGTGATAAGTATGAGTATCATTTTTAGGTTTATTCGTCAGTAAGCTTGAGGTATCAGCGAATAAATTGTTAGTTGTATGAATATTTACCGGCGGCCTTCTCGCACTCGTCTTCAGAGCTGGTTGTGTGTTGAGGTAACATTTGTCACCTAGGGACTTATTCTTTTGATATCTTTACTTGGAAACGACAGTAAGTTGTTTACAATATCATTTCTTCCATTATAAAGTAAAAATAATACGGGTGCCCTTCTTTAGTATACGTGGAGCTAGTTTTCTTTGGCGCCGTATGTAGGAACGAACAGGTGATCATGAAATCAGTTCCTAGTTACATCAAGTTCTCACGATTGTATGCTGTGAAATGCTTCTGCTAATGAAAAATGAACTCTGCAGATAATTTTATTTCAGAGTTTAACTCGATAATGTTAGCCGATGATTACCGAAAACGTGTGACATGACGAAAACATTTTATGCACACACTTGGATGTAATAGGCTTATTATTTACTCAATTTTGACTGCTTTTTAAAATTACAGTGGTCATACTGACATTCGCGAATATTTATTTAGGTTTATAAGAACGAGTTCATGGAGGTGGAGGTGGCAGAAGAAACTCTGGCAGATCGTGTAATAAGCTGCTGGCAATATGTTATAGAATAGCTCGCACAAGATTCTGAATTTGGAGGAGAGGCCGCGCGGGATTAGCCGAGCGGTCTCAGGCGCTGCAGTCATGGAGTGTGCGGCTGATCCCGGCGGAAGTTCGAGTCCTCCCTCGGGCATGGGTGTGTGTGTGTGTGTGTGTGTGTGTGTGTGTGTGTGTGTGTGTGTGTGTGTGTGTGTGTCTGTGTGTGTGTGTTTGTCGCAAGGATAATTTAAGCTAAGTAATGTGTAAGCTTAGGGACTGATGACCTTAGCAGTTAAGTCCCATAAGATTTCACACACATATTAAAATTTTTTGGAGGAGAGTCTGATGCAGGTAATGTGGGTTCTACTTCTACACTTTCAAAAACTACTACAGTAACACATTGTCAAATGGACCAATGGGTTAAACATCTAGTTGGTTATCCTATGGTTCAAGAAGCGTTTCACGAAAGTCGCGAAACTGAATCTGACGTAGAAGTTGCTGGAAATATGGATTCATATGTATAGTCTAAATTTTAGATTTTTTCTATCTCCCTATGCCATAATTACTCGTACACTAACGGATGTTGACATTGTTTATGGACTGCAAAGCCAGCCGGAGTGGCCGAGCGGATCTAGGCGCTACAGTCTGTAACAGCGCGACCGCTAAGGTCGCAGCTTCGAATCCTACCTCGGGCATGGATGTGTGTGGTGTCCTAAGGTTAGTTAGGTTTATGTAGGCCTAAGTTCTAGGGGACTGATGACGTCAGACGGCAAGTCCCATAGTGCTCAGAGCCATTTGAACCAGTTTTTGGACTGCAGATTTTTCAGACTTTTTCAGCACGTATTTTGTATTTCAGATTCATTTGTATGAATATTAACCATACCACAACTCATGGTGGACTTAGAAATACGTACATATTATAAAAACCTGAGTGTGTATGTGCATGTGTACGTATGCTCCACATCTCCTCCTGAAACACTGGACCGATTTCGGTTAAACTTGGTACACATGTACAGTCGTGCTCAAAAGTATCCGAACGACCTGAATTGAATTTCGCCTGATTCGCATGCAACCCACATAATGGAGCTGTCTAGCAGGTCCTCTAATCGCTCCTTGGTACAGTCGTTTGACTATTGAAAATGGTTCCAACAAGTCACCACTAGAAAACACTGCTCTGTATCGCAATAACTCGAGATGCAAAGTAATACCACGATACTAGATACATCAGGGAACACCTTATCACAGATAAGACTGTCCTTAAGGCTTGTAAGCTCACATTTATTGCAATAAATGACATACCTGAAGTGTTACCGCTCTCATTATTACGTCAGATAGGTAATGCACGTAGTATGTTCGTCGTATTCATGATTTCCTCCTCAAACTAACATACCGTACTTGTTATTTAACACAAAATTACATTAAAAATTTAAGTTATTCCCGAGCAGCTAGTTGAGGATATGTATGAACTTCAAATGACACGACGAACCGTCTCGTTCTGCATATGGATTCAAACCCAGGTCATGCAGACTAAGATTTCGTGACTGGCGGACACTAACAGTCATTCCCGACTAGGCATACAGAGAGTGATAGACCTCGATTTTAGACAGTATCAGTTAGCAAATACCAACTTTAAATTACATAACGTAAACATTTTTAACGAACGCGAATTCCTACCCAGCGTCTATTGTCCCTGCTAACGAACTACGAGAGATGATAATATAGCTTCTTCACAAGTAACTTACTTGAAATGCCGTAAGGTAAAGATTTGTGTTGGATAGGGATTCAAACCCAGAAACTAATCGATTTGTTATCGAAGCACAATCAACTGTGACATATCGGATTTTCTCGGCAGTAATTAGACGTTTTAACTGAAATGACGAGAAGAAAAATTAGCCGCGCGGGATTAGCCGAGCGGTCTTGGGCGCTGCAGTCATGGATTGTGCAGCTGGTTCCGGCGGAGGTTCGAGTCCTCCCTCGGGCATGGGTGTGTGTGTGTGTGTGTTTGTCCCTAGGATAATTTAGGTTAAGTAGTGTGTAAGGTTAGGGACTGATGACCTTAGCAGTTAAGTCCCATTGGTTTCACACACATTTGAATTATGAACATACCATGAATTGTACCGCACTTCCATCAACAGATTTTTTACATGTCGGGAAATACTATCATTATCGTACCGTTCCATTTCTCATGCCACACTAACAGACAGTGCAATTCGTGTGATTATATCGTTAAATATGGGTTCGATACACCAGCAGCGACATGTGAGCATGTTTGAACTAGAAATAATATGACAAAGAGTTCAGTGCTGACTGAGAATCGAGCCCCACACATATCGTTGTTGACTACACACAAACAGACGCCAGCTATCGAATTTGTGTCCACCAGCAGCTCGGAATAACATCCTCGAACTTCCAGAGATCTCGCAAATAATTATGTCTCACTGGGAGTCACAAACATCCGTTATCTTTCTGGTTGACAACGAATGAAAATGCATTAAAAACAAAATTATTATCCACCAGCAAATAGGTGTTCTCATGCTAGAGCTTGACAATTCATAATGAAAACCTTAGTGCCGGGCCAGGATCCGAACCCATTCATGCGCAATATGTGGAGATGTTGAGGAAGCTGCAGTTTTGAACAGACAACAAATTGTAGTCGAGCTGTATTGTCATAAAGGGATCAAATTCAGCGTTAAGGGCGGTCTGAGTTGCATTCCCAGCTCAGAAAAAATTTTATCGGCATACAGAAGCTCAAATAAAAGATGGAATTAGTGACCTGTGACCCTACATAGCGTTTCTTTCGTCACTAGAAATAAATAACTAGTATAAGAAAGGATACTCGTGATAGAGTTTCTACATGTCGCCACTCCTGACTTTACTATGGTTCAACCTAACGTCTACTTGGTGGAGAAGGAATATCATGTTTAATGTGAAATTCAGACCACAATGCCATTATACCATCTTCACTTGGCGTAGCCAGAAGCGAATAGAATCTGTCTCTCCGTATCAAAAAACATCGGCAGAAGTTGGAATCGAATCGAGACTGCCACTATATGAAACTTCCATCAATCCAACAGACCACTAAATCCTCTTCTCTGTGACTCATTTTTCTATCATAACACCGATGCGGCACACTCTATGAGAATTCTGACACACAGGCTCCCTGTATCGGTTTGCAGCATGTTCAGTACATTCATTTACTTGGTTGACCAAATCGCCATGAACTAGCTGCCTCGGCTATCCAGTGCATACATTCGACTATTTTGTAATCACCGAAATAAAATAACTTAACTGTCACCTACACAGAACTGCCAACAGTGTAGGATTCAGAAATTTAAATTGGAAGTGTTCCTTTCCATTTGAGCTACTCTATTGCGCTATCTGTTTGTTGAAACCGTCGTGCAGTGCAAAAGAAGAGCTGTAACTGTCTGTCTCTTAGTAGTCTAGATCCGGCCATATGCAGTATCTCACAGCACTGTGGAATGCGGAAGTATCGGAGACACTGTTGTTGACTTCTGGAGGTACTGTAGCTACGTGACAGCTGCTAGCCTAACGGTAAGCGTCGCTCACTGTAGATAAGACGTCGCGAGTTCTATTATATTCGGTGCAACATTTTTTTTAAACGCAATTCTGCTGTCTGCTGAAGTTATCAATTTAATGGAACTTTGAACGTAATTCCCTTCGCTTCTCAGCACAAAATAGTCGCATGTGGAAAAAGTGCTAACTTCTGCGACATTTTGTTCTTTTCAGGTTTAATAGGCGGCCAGGCAGCAGATGCATCTCGAAGCTTTTGTATTATGTATGGGGAGAGCGCATCGTGCCAAATAGTCAGAAAAGTATTTTCTACATTAGCTGTCGTCTGGTGGTGGCCTTTTATTCTTCTTCAAACCTCGTTTGAGAGCTTTAACTCAGAACAAGTTTTCTACATGCATGTAATCAATGAACTGCATGTGCTTTGTCAGACTGTTATAGATAACATCATAGAATTCGCATGTATCGTTGATGATTAATTTCTCTCATGTTTAGTATCGTTTTAACAACACTAAAAGAAACCTTACGAAAATTGTGCACTGTATTATAAGAAATGTAATAAAACTACCCACGATAACCCTATGACGAAAGTCTGTTTTGATAAAACAGAGTATCTGTACATAAACGTGACTCTATCGGCACGAATTATTAAAATACTACTCGCTTATATTCAGATTTGGTCTGTGTTTAATTGGTATGCTGTGTCATACTCAACAGGAATGCAAATGTGGCATTTCATAAAGTTGTGTTCCTAGAACCCAAAATTTGCTTGTCAGCAACGGAAAGAGCCGTTACCTGTTGTGGAGCATTGTAAGTTTTTCTCAATTGCAGTATGAGCTGAAAGTATTTTCTTGCGATTTGCTTATCAATTCATTTCCTTCATACTTGTCACCCTGGCATGTGAGTCTTAAGTGAAGAAAAATATTGAATTTCTTATCATTGACGGTCGATTCAAATTTCTTCAGAGACGCTTGTTTTGTGAAGCAGCTTGGTAGTCAAAGCGGAGATCTATGACCATTAACACAACATACTGAGTCTAGCTGCCAAGAGGATTTGATGTGTGAAGGTTTTCTTCCGATTTCGTTAAAGAATTTTTTCTGGAAATTCGCAGCTCCATAAAAGAAACCATTGAAAAAATGCTCACAGACGCTTGCGCCTAGCATGGTTAGAAGTGACAACTCCTTGAACTGTTGCAACATGAGACACGGGCGGTACCACAGGGCTACGGACACACTTCTCCTAACACGCCACTCTCTTCATGGTATTTATCGCTCAGCCTCATAACGCATCGTGAAAGATATTAAAAGTTGTCACTTACGTGAAGAATAGTATGTCTTTAGTCTAAAAATTGAATGTTCCGTCTCAGTGTCTTAGTTTACATGAGAATTACATAGCACGAGTCATTCAAATAGAGCCGGCCTCAGTGGCCGAGCGGTTCTAGGCGCTACAGTCTGGAGCCGCGCGACCGCTACTGTCGCAGGTTCGAATCCTGCCTCGGGCATGGATGTGTGTGATGTCCTTAGGTTAGTTAGGTTTAAGTAGTTCTAAGTTCTAGGGGACTGATGACCTCAGATGTTGAGTCCCATAGTGCTCAGAGCCATTTGAACCATTTTTTTTCATTCAAATGGAAAGGGAATATCTAGTGAATTTAGCGGGTCAATTCAGTACCTTACGCGGAAGTGGTTGCACTGTCACAGTGTTACCAAATGTTTGTGACGATGTTGCCAATTCTCAGCTGTGCTAGTAACAGCTCTGTAGCCTTATAGGAGGAGAATCCCGTGCTCGTGTCATAGTAGAATACGGTGAGGAGGCGTGTGGTTTGGTTAATATGCAGCGTTTTCTCCTACCAGTTGTGTCAAACATTCAGGTGTGTAATTCTCCATCACCATTATAGTTTCCCACAAAATATATACGAATAAAACACTTACCTTATTACTTTGTGACAAAAGATTATTTCAGTACAATAAAAAGTCTTTGGAAACCAACTTTGCCCACCTGTCACGAAAAGTAAGATGATAAACACTTTGCACCTCGGAATCGATTGCATCTATATGCAGTCTTGTGATCATACAAGTAAAATTTCATGACTTGCACGAGAATGTAGAAAAATGTTGATGCTATATGAAACACAGTTAACTAATTATTCTGTATAATAATTCACTTGAAAATTCAGAAGAGAAGGAACTAAAAATTATGCCCATTAAGACAGAAACTAAAGTGCAGATGCGGACATTGTGCAGATCTGCGCTTTTTCATCTTCAGATCTATATAAATTATGTATACTAACCATCGTATTCATTGCTTTCGTAATGTTTCCCTCTGTTTAGTCTTCTAATGATGAACTGCATCCACACACTTGAGTATGATTGTTTCTTTGTATCCCTCCATCTACTCTCTTTGTGTGTTATTGTTCGGTGTCCAGAAAGCAAAATATTATGCCTGCTCCCACGAGGTATTAAAACGAGGTCGCAAGAAGGCTAACGAATTGTAATCAAAATAGAGTGAGACGCCAATTTGTCTGTCGTCATGGTGTTAAGTCGACAGAAATGGTAGGGTGTTATTGTCTGCATCACCGGCGTACCGTTGTCTTCTCTTATTGAGATTTTCATATTATCCTGAACACAAGACACCGAGATAAATGTGTATATTCTCCGTGATGAGACATCCCACATTCCATTCATCCAAGTCCATTCGTTTCGTGCACCGGCGGCAATGAGTGATAGGAAAGCTGTTGTGAGGTGACGAATAACAATAACAATTGTAGTAACAAATCAATAATCAAGGATGTTTACTGCATTACAGACGATTAACAGAATAATCAAGAAAGGCTGAGTGTTTAATTGGCGCACTGCGTAGGTGTTCTTACCACTTTGTTACTGATTTCGGTTCTGGTTGTTTGCAGAGAGAAAAGAAAGGACCCTGTAGCCATACATATCGCTAGTACAACGAGATATTACCTATCAACTATCCTTGCTTCACATCAAAAGACGAACATGGCGTCACTGAGCTGATATTTGAAATACATTTCTGTTTTCTCTCTCTGTCTCTCTCTTTTTATTTTAATTTTTATTTTTTGAGGAAAGCATCGAGAAGCACGAATAATAGGCAAGTAGTCATTTAACCTGTATACAGTTATTTTCATCGGGATACATAATGCAAAAATAGAATTTTTAAGTGTATTATTGCGTAATTCCTGTTATTGACAGTCTATTCGTGAGCTTGCTCGCATTCAGTGGGGTGAAACCTACCACAGAAGCAAGCAAAAC
Source organism: Schistocerca americana (assembly GCF_021461395.2). Classification (NCBI taxonomy): domain Eukaryota; kingdom Metazoa; phylum Arthropoda; class Insecta; order Orthoptera; family Acrididae; genus Schistocerca; species Schistocerca americana. Next base: position 233,345,920 of record NC_060123.1, read on the forward strand.
ACAATTTTTTCTTGCACCTTGCGCGACACAAACGAATTCTCGCTGCACTGACGTTGACCCATATATTGCACGGAAAACATATCTGATTCATGTTGCTAAATACAGCTCTATCAGATATCAATTTGGATGCTTACCGAGTGTATAAAAGTATATCTTGAAATACGCAGAAAGGCACATAAAGGTATTCGACTGAAACGTAGCCATGACCAAGATTGTAACTGGGGTCGACAGCATCGTCGTCTACCACCTTGACAACTCTAACGGTGACAGTGCTCGGCCGATTACTTACGTTTACTGGTATCAAAGCCACAGCATGAAAACATAAAAATGTTAACCCGAAGATCATTAATTTTGGAACTCATAGAACGTAAAGCAGTCATCAGTCGGAAGAGTGGTTTGAGCACCACAGTGCTTTAATAGGCACGGTCTTGTTGGAGGTGGTATGCCGTTGCTTTCCTACGACCTTTGAGTGGACTTACCTAGCCAGTTAATAGGGGAACCTACAGTTTAACGTGGCTTTCGGACCACAGTGCAACTCGGCATTTTTCGCATCAACAAACACCGCCAGAGGGGAAATAAGTGTAAAATGGCACATAGAAGTCGTGGGACTGGCGAGGGATCAAACCTGAGACCTTCGTATCCGTAGTCATACTCTTCATCGTCTTGCCACCATGCAGCCAACACTGTGGTTTCTGCTTGGCATTAAAATTAGGATCTCTCGTTTGTGCCTGCGTTGGCACTTGCGTGTCCCTTGGCAGACCTTACCCTTGGGACTAACCTCGTATACGTGAGTGTAAACGCCTTCCATTGCCCACTCAAGGAAGACAAGGATACAAAGTCTAGCTTCAATATTACAAATACGCCTCAGTTTGTGGATGAACGCAGACTTAGGTTGATAATCATTCTGAATATTTAGCAGTACTGTACCCATTGGTGTTAAACTCGTTTTCAACCAATGATTTCTACAGCTACAGGAACACTACTTGTGATAGCTCTTAGACGAAATACTTACGCAGTGCTATCAGACGAAAAGATCAACCTGACACAAACTGTGGGAAGTTTTTTTTACAACCTTCATCCCTGGATAAAGAGCTTTCCTATTTGAGTTATCTGTGAACGTTGCAGCATAAGACAATTTAAGAAGAAACTAAATTACTTCAGCTACGACAAAGTTCAAAGAAATAGTCTTAACGGCACTAAATTGTGGTTTGTGAATCGTTTACCTGCCGTAATCTGCCGCATTTCGCTGATAGGAAGGAAATAAGCTTACCGACAAATTTCACAGAAGGAAAAGAGGAACGAAATGTCCCCACTGGAAGGTCAATTTTTTTTACTTAAATGATTACAAAATCAGGTAAAACGAACAGTGAGGTTGTCAGTACAAGCAAATTACTGTTGTCTATATGATGTTGCACCACCCTGGGCCTGTAATGATAAAGGGCCCGTTTAGATCCGGGATATTGTATACAGAAGTGGAAGAGAGAGCACCATTAAATTATAAAATCCGTATGCATTGCAATCACACTGAAATTACTGTTACAGTGTACTTATGGAGCCCAATGAGTGAATTGTGTATTTTCTGGTGAGGAAGAGCACTGGCAAACAGTCTTCGCTACATTAGGTTACTTAAACTGGTGTGTCTCTGAGCTACAATTTATGGTCAGCGACTAAGTGTAAGGACAATAAGTCGGATGCAGGTTTTGCAACTGTGAAATATTTTCCTACATTATAGAAGCGAATATTAAATTTGAACTAATTTTGCGAAAATTTTGGACTTTGCAAGATCCCTCGCTTCTAAACTGATACTGTTATTACTCAGCTTAGCCGCGAGTCCGTAGAGGTTGGTATATGTGACGTAGAGTATAACTGGTCAGCATTTCCACCCGGAATTTGCGAGTGTAAATCGGACCTTCCTTGTTCCACCTTGGTGGGTCGTGTCGTCGAATTTCCTCCTAACTGTGCGCGGTGCAGCTCTCGTAAATGTCGTCGCGTGCAGATTCTGCATTGGGACATTGGATGTCTCTGTCGGTGGAAGCTAACTATCTGAAATTGCTGTCTATGAACTTTGGGGTATCTATTTACCCGCAATTGACATTCATAATGCCGTAATATCACTTTTATTCCCATTAGATCAATAATGAAACACTCATATCCAATAATGAAACACTCATATCACTAACTACTCGTAAGAGAGCATGGCTACCATCGAATTGCCGACTGTGGTACGTAGTCCGTATCTCTTACTAGTATTGTCACAGTTCGTGGATTTCCGATCAAGTTCGTACTTGATAATATATGCATTTGTTAATGAAGGGGTGTGAATTTTAACAAGGCCTAGTTATTCATGTTGTCATAAATGACTAATTATTAAATGTAAATAAACAAAATCGGTGACTTTGGCGCCAAGATGGCGGTACTTCGCGTCATGTATATTTCCCGGGCTAGCGCTTGTTGCTACGGACCAGCGCCGAGCCCCACCCCATTACGCCCCATTATGTCATCTAACCAGCCAGCGTGGGAAATGCTCTCCGACTCATGGCCGGCTACGGACTACAGCACTTCCTAAGTATCGTGAATACATCAATAAGAGAATTTATTAAAACTGGTAAAAATGTCTTCCTCGCGTAAGAGGCACCTTACATATTCCCCCGTTGTTTCTTTCCAAAATTGTGCTTCTTTCGTGAGACAAAATCGCAGGTTTGGAAATAAAATCGCGGTATTGCAAAATTCTAGGAGTAGCTGTTTCATTTTGGCCATTTGCTTTCTATTGCGATCTTTAACTTTTCCTTTAACTCAGTATTTCTTTTTTCCTTTAATTGGACATAAACAAAACCTTTTTTTAAATTTTTCATTACAAAATTACTAATCGTACATCGTTCTTTATCATTGCTCTTCTATGTCACAATATTATTAGAATATTAATTCCCATGGATAATGGATAGCTTAGAATGAAAATCTTTGTTTATTGCAAAGGAAAACAATTGATTTTCTAAAGCATTCTCTGTCACACACAACTTGAAACAGGTGACGTCGACCAAAGTCTGTGGAAGAACTGACAGTGACGTCTATCGGAAGAGAGTAAGATCCCTGGGCTTTCGGTTTGGCATGTGTTTCAGCAGCGCTATGAAGAAAATGATAACGGTAATAATCGAATTATCCACTTCACAGTGGATTTTCACGAACTAAGAAATCTCCTGAATTAGTGAAAATTTCAAAATGACGTTACATCGAGACTGATGCCTGGAAGAGCCTTTACATCCTGCTGACATGAGAATTGTGGTGTCACCGCCGGACACCACACTTGCTAGGTGGTAGCTTAAATCGGCCGCGGTCCATTTAGTACATGTCGGACCCGCGTGTCGCCACTGTGTGATCGCAGACCTAGCGCCACCACAAGGCAGGTCTCGAGATACGATAGAGCACTCGCCCCAGTTGTACGGACGACATTGCTAGCGACAATATGGACGAAGCCTTCCTCTCATTTGCCGAGAGTCAGTTAGAATAGCCTTCTGCTAAGTCCATGGCTACGACCTAGCAAGGCGCCAATTTTAACAGTGCATGTATCTTACGAGTCTCATTTGTATAGTCAAGAGAGATGTATCACCAGGAGTAAATAAAGTTAAGTATATTCCAAAGCTACGTATTTTCTTGTTAGCAGTCATAAGGTATCCTGTTCCAGAATTCACGCCCGTCTGCGTTAGATAGCGTGCCTATCGGCCCCCTCAAAATAACACTGTGTAGGCACTTCTGTCGACACATCAAGAATAGCATAATTTCCACGTCAGAAGCTTTTCCATACACCAGCACGTCACCACAGAGCTAGCGAAGAGGTATGTGTCCTGCCTTCCTCTTACAAGGCCAATAGTGGCTATAACTCGTAAAACGCTATTTAAAGGACGAGATTAGTTGCGATTTCCACATGCAATGACTTTCCTGGGCTGAAAACTGTAAATTTACAATCTTCTGTTACACCTCAAGCCATAATAACCGAGATTGTTCAATGGAAATGACAGGAAAAATCAATTGAACTTTCAGGCTTAATTTCGTACACACCAGGAAGTAACTCGTCGATCACAGTGTTGCCAGACATACCTTGCGTTGTTGCTGTTACAGTAACAGCTGGAAGAAAACGAACTGAGGTGATCCTATCGTGGGCTGGGAAGTGACCATAGCTGGCATCTGAAAGACGCAGCTGCTACGGCCTGGAATACGAAATGATTCGCATTTTTGTAACTAGGTTTAGGGACAGGAGCGTAGTTACTAATAATACTCAGAACTGACTGCTAACTAAGCATCATAAATCAGTAACTTTCACAGTTTTTATATTTCTTTCGCAACTGTACTCAAAACTAAGAACTTCATTCATGGACGTTTTTATGCCTAGCCCATAGTCGAGCACAACAAACAAAAATAAAAAGACGTGTGTGTGTGTGTGTGTGTGTGTGTGTGTGTGTGTGTGTGTGTGTGTGTGTGTGTGTGTGAGAGAGAGAGAGAGAGAGAGAGAGAGAGAGAGAGAGAGAAATAAAAAAAGAATGAGAGAGAGTGTAATAAGTAGTTGTAAAGAAATTGAATACTGGTATGTAAAGTAATCTTCCGCATCATTACGAAATGTCCTATTCATGATCTACGGAACAAGAATTAATCTAATCATATTGCTAACTAGCCATGAAGAGTCATGAATTACCGAAATTCTCGCCAATATCAATAACCAAATCTGACTTTGAAAATAAATGACAGTTGTTGTAATATACCGGGACTCCTATCAAGACCCTTTCATCCCTGTTAACTAACACGAACGATGTCTGATATACCTCAATTCAGAAGTAACAAAGTGTGTGTGCATTTAAAGATGAGGCGCGTGATGTGAAGTTCATTGACGGAGATACCAACCCAACACGTAATCTGATTGTTAACTAAATAGAATCAAATGTTACGTATCGGTTTATCTTACCAGCCGCTAGGTGTTCGATTCTAAAATAAGGATACAAATGTTTGTGCCTGAGCGACAATCGAACCGCACTCCTATCGTTCTTCTTTATCGTCCACGAATATAGCTTAAGCAGCAGTTGCTTACTCGCCAACAGTAAGATGTGTGCGGGTTTGACCAGAAATTGTTGGCAACACATGGACATTAAAAATGTACGTTAATTTTCACTACCAGGCCGGTGTGCACGTGATAGGGCTTGAAATGAAATTATGAATATTTTTGTACTGGATTCGGATTCGGACCTACATACTTACCTTTGGAGGAGACCCAGAGAAGTTTGCAGTCTTGGGAAAAGGAACGAAATGATTGAACTGCACTGTTCTGAGGGATTCCGATCCTCGAAAGAGAAGATACGAATTCGAATCAAAGTCCATAACCAAATGTTTCAACGTCTCTAGTTCAATCAAGTACAAGTAAAGTAAGAGCCCTGTTCCTTTAAATGGCTATCGGTTCATCAAACAAAATAAAATTTTCTAATGTAAGTAAGTGTCCATGACCAACTATGTCATTTCTCAATGTCAACCGGCTCTGCCCAGTTGGGACTGAAGGAAAATGTTTAATGCGGATTCTGGATTATACCATCTTTCTCTTGAGATTACCAGAGGCAAAGTAAATCTGTTTGTGCCTCTTAAAAGTAAATGCCTAAATCTACGCATTGTACTTGTGATAGTTCGTTCCACCAGACCATTGTGGCCACATTTCCCAGCCCCAGGAGTGTGCTGTAATGGATGATGCGCTTAGCTTACAAAATTAGCCACGGTGGAAAAAAATTCGAGTCCATTAAATGATTGCTTCTGTTGTAATCTCAAAAGGCAACTCGAAGATTCGAATTGTGCCAATGCCAAAACCAGCACCTGCAACGGTGACTTCACCAAAGTTTCCAAAAATGGCTCTGAGCACTATGGGACTTAACATCTATGGTCATCAGTCCCCTAGAACTTAGAACTACTTAAACCTAACTAACCTAAGGACAGTACACAACACCCAGCCCAAAGTTTCCATCTGAGTGCTTAAATTTCGTGACACCTCCGGAAGACTCAACTATTTTCTCGCACAACCCGGAACTACGCATTTTAACAAACACGACACAAGCTACAATCGACAGGTGGATCCCAATTACATTATTAAAGGAGAGCTTCACATCTTCTTCTAACCAATTCTCTACTTCAAACGACTTGGGTCTGGCATATCGAGGATCAGAGGTAAGTTTCATCCTATCTTTTCGACTTGGTTGAGCCATCACTGCATGCTACTCATACTTATAGAAGTGTTCTATAAACAGAGTTTTAAGGCGCAGAAAGCGCAAGACTTACCACGCGGAAGCACAGACGGCGCAGCACACAGCACACTACGTCCTGCCTCCACGCCGTCCGCCGGCGAACTGAGCGTTAGGCTGGCAGCTGTCACGTAGCTACAGTACCTCCACAAGTCAACAACAGTGTCTCCTGAAACTTCCGCATTCCACAGTGCTGAGAGATAATGCATATGGCCGGATCTAGACTTCTGAGAGACAGACAGTTACAACTTTTCTTTTGCACTGCACGACGGTTTCAACAAACAGATAGCGCAATAAAGTAGCTCAAATGGAAAGGAACACTTCCTATTTAAATTTCTGAATCCTACACTGTTGGCAGTTCTGTGTAGGTGGCAGATACGTTATTTTATTTTGGTGATTACAAAATAGAGTCGAATGTATGCACTGGATAGCCTAGGCAGCTAGTTCATGGCGATTCGGTCAACCAAGTAAATGAATGTACTGAACATGCTGCAAACCGCTACAGGGAGCCTGTGTGTCAGAATTCTCATCGAGTGTGCCGCATCGGTGTTATGATAGAAAAAAGAGTTAGAGGCAAGAAGATTTGGTGGTCTGTTGGATTGTTGGTAGGTTCATGTAGTGACGGTCTCGATTCGATTCCAACTTCTGCCGATGTTTTTTGATCGGGAGAGACAGATTCTATTCGCTTCTGGCTACGCCAAGTGAAGACGGTATAACGGCATTATGGTCTGAATTTCACATTAAACACGATATTCCTTCTCTACCAAGTAGACGTTAGGTTGAACCACAATAAAGTCAGGAGTGGCGACATGTAGAAACTCTATCACCTGTATCCTTTCTGATACTAGTTATTTATTTCTAGTGACGAAAGAAACGCTATGTAGGGTCACAGGACACTTATTCCATCTTTTATTTGAGCTTCTGTATGCCGATAAAATTTGTTCTGAACTGGGAATGCAACTCAGACCGCCCTTAACGCGGAATCTGATCCCTTTATGACAATACAGCTCGACTACAATTTGTTGTCTGTTCAAAACTGCAAGATTCCTCAACATTTCCACATATTGCGCGTGAATGGGTTCGAATCCTGGCCCGGCACTAAGGTTTTCATTATGAATTGTCAAGCTCTAGCATGAGAAAACGTATCTACTGGTGGATAATAATTTTGATTTTAATGCATTTTCATTCGTTGTCAACACTAACGATATCTGACGTTTTTGACTCCCAGTGAGACATATAACTACACTCCTGGAAATTGAAATAAGAACACCGTGAATTCATTGTCCCAGGAAGGGGAAACTTTATTGACACATTCCTGGGGTCAGATACATCACATGATCACACTGACAGAACCACAGGCACATAGACACAGGCAACAGAGCATGCACAATGTCGGCACTAGTACAGTGTATATCCACCTTTCGCAGCAATGCAGGCTGCTATTCTCCCATGGAGACGATCGTAGAGATACTGGATGTAGTCCTGTGGAACGGCTTGCCATGCCATTTCCACCTGGCGCCTCAGTTGGACCAGCGTTCGTGCTGGACGTGCAGACCGCGTGAGACGACGCTTCATCCAGTCCCAAACATGCTCAATGGGGGACAGATCCGGAGATCTTGCTGGCCAGGGTAGTTGACTTACACCTTCTAGAGCACGTTGGGTGGCACGGGATACATGCGGACGTGCATTGTCCTGTTGGAACAGCAAGTTCCCTTGCCGGTCTAGGAATGGTAGAACGATGGGTTCGATGACGGTTTGGATGTACCGTGCACTATTCAGTGTCCCCTCGACGATCACCAGTGGTGTACGGCCAGTGTAGGAGATCGCTCCCCACACCATGATGCCGGGTGTTGGCCCTGTGTGCCTCGGTCGTTTGCAGTCCTGATTGTGGCGCTCACCTGCACGGCGCCAAACACGCATACGACCATCATTGGCACCAAGGCAGAAGCGACTCTCATCGCTGAAGACGACACGTCTCCATTCGTCCTTCCATTCACGCCTGTCGCGACACCACTGGAGGCGGGCTGCACGATGTTGGGGCGTGAGCGGAAGACGGCCTAACGGTGTGCGGGACCGTAGCCCAGCTTCATGGAGACGGTTGCGAATGGTCCTCGCCGATACCCCAGGAGCAACAGTGTCCCTAATTTGCTGGGAAGTGGCGGTGCGGTCCCCTACGGCACTGCGTAGGATCCTACGGTCTTGGCGTGCATCCGTGCGTCGCTGCGGTCCGGTCCCAGGTCGACGGGCACGTGCACCTTCCGCCGACCACTGGCGACAACATCGATGTACTGTGGAGACCTCACGCCCCACGTGTTGAGCAATTCGGCGGTACGTCCACCCGGCCTCCCGCATGCCCACTATACGCCCTCGCTCAAAGTCCGTCAGCTGCACATACGGTTCACGTCCACGCTGTCGCGGCATGCTACCAGTGTTAAAGACTGCGATGGAGCTCCGTATGCTACGGCAAACTGGCTGACACTGACGGCGGCGGTGCACAAATGCTGCGCAGCTAGCGCCATTCGACGGCCAACACCGCGGTTCCTGGTGTGTCCGCTGTGCCGTGCGTGTGATCATTGCTTGTACAGCCCTCTCGCAGTGTCCGGAGCAAGTATGGTGGGTCTGACACACCGGTGTCAATGTGTTCTTTTTTCCATTTCCAGGAGTGTATTTGCGAGATCACTGTAAGTTCAATGATGTTATTCCGATCAGCTGGTGGACAAAAGTTCGATAGCTGACGTCTGTTTGTGTGTAGTCAACAACGATATGTGTAGGGTTCGATTTCCAGTCAGCACTGAACTCTTTGTCATATTATTTCTAGTTCAAACATGCTCACATGTCGCTGCTGGTGTATCGAACCCATATTTAACGTTCGTTTTCTCTAGAATATAACAGCGATGGGTGCAGGGTTGGAGACCTGGGAAGGAAAAAATTAATGTTTTGTCTCGTCATACCAGTTAAAACATCTAGTTACTGCCGAGAAAATCCGGTATGTCACAGTTGATTGTGCTTCGACAACAATCCGATTAGGTTCTGGGTTCGAATCCCTGTCCAACACAAAACTTTACCTTACGGCATTTCAAGTTGTGAGGAAGCAATACTTCACGGCTTTCGTAGTTCGTTAACAGGGACAATAGATGCTGGGTAGGAATTCGCGTCCGTTAAAAATGTTTACGTTATGTAATTTAAGGTTGGTATTTGCTAACTGATACTGTATAAAATCGAGGTCTATCACTCTCTGTATGCCTAGCCAGGAATGACTGTTAGTTTCCGTCAGTCACGAAATCTTAGTCTGCATGACCTGGGTTTTAATCCATATGCAGAACGAGACGGTTCGTCGTGTTATTTGAAATTCATACATATTATCAACTAGCTGCTCGGGAATAACTTAAATTTTTTATGTAATTTTGTGTTAAATAACATGTACGGTATGTTACTTTGAGGAGGAAATCATGAATACGATGAACTTACTACGTGCATTACCTATCTGACGTAATAATGAGAGCGGTAACACTTCAGGTATGTCATTTATTGCAATAAATGTGAGCTTGCAATCCTTAAGGACAGTCTTATCTGTGATAAGGTGTTCCCTGATATTTCTAGTATCGTGGTATTACTTTGCATCTCGAGTTATTGCGATACAGGGCAGTGTTTTCTAGTGGTGACTTGTTGGAACCATTTTCAATAGTCAAACGACTGTACCAAGGAGCTATTAGAGGATTAGAGGACCTGCTAGACAGATGCATTATGTGGGTTGCATACGAATCAGGCGAAATGGAAAACAGGTCGTTCGGATACTTTTGATCATGACTGAACATTACTGTCAGGCAACAATCGCTGTCGGGATAAGAGTCACCTATCTGTCGAAGGGATGGGGGCGGGACTTGGGGTCAAAAAGTAGCATTCCCCGCGACATGTGAATTCCCGAACTTTATTTATCAAGTATCTGAGAATTAAAGTACTTAACGGCTTGGAAGAAACACATAATTTCAAATATTTACGAAATTTTCCCTCGCTGATAACCCCTGAAAATGATGAAAGGAAAAACTTTTATCGCTTCCTAATCATTAGAAGTACAATATGACGTATGACGTTATAGTTTACTACTTCGTTACTACTAACTGGTATCGCACACAGTTTGCAGAAATTATGCACATATACGAAAATTTAATTGCTAAGTAAGATCATTGTATGATATATAATTTGCGAGGTTTACGTCATAAAGAATTTTATGTGTGAAAAAATGCCGAATCACGGATGAAAAGTTATTACATCTTTTCTACTTACACTATTCGCAATGAATTTCGCAGACAGTATCCGCATATGCTGCTGAATATTCCTACGAAATTATATGATTGCGCTAGATGCGGTTCAGGAGATATGATGTCATTAACACGAGGCTAGGCGCTACCTGGTAAGGGCGTGTATGTATAGCTATAAATAAGCAACTAGATAACACCGGGTTTCTCTGCTAGTACATAATAAAATCAGCGGTTTCACACATTACTACTCCCAAAGAGTACATACTGACATGCATTGCATTGCTGTCCTGATGAACCATCTTGTCATTTGAAGGGTTAAGCGGGATGCTTACTGGTGGATACAATATTCTTGACTCGACTGGGACCATTGACCCTCGGGATAAATTCAGAAATGCTCTTGGAGATGCACCACACGTACCATGAGTAGTAGGTAGATGAGATTTGTAGGACACTTTTGATATCAAATTGATATGCTAATTAATGAAATTGATTAATAAATCACCTCCGCCCACCCTCGCCCCGGACCACGCCCACCCATACCCCCAGATGACACGACGTGTCTTCCTCAGCTGCATGTGTGCCCCAACCTCTTCATGCCCCTCACCCCATTCCCCCCTCCTACCCCTGACCTACTCTACTAGTGGGAATTTCGAAATTTGGCAGGAATTTCGAATTTTGGTGAGGATTTCGAATTTTGGTGGGAATTTCGAATTTTGGTGGGAATTTCGAATTTTGGTTGGAATTTCTTTGTCCTGGGGCTGTGCTGACAGAGCTGTGCTGACATCCCACCCCACCCCCCACCCGGGAATTGACAGGAAATTAAAATTGGCAGTACCCTTTCCAGGACTCAAACCCTGGTCCTCCTGAGTGAGAAGCCAAGTGTATCCCCCTAATACAATTAACCACCAGAGGGAAATTGACGGGAAATTAAAAATAGCTGTACACTTTCTTTGACTCGAACCCTTATTCTACTGCATGGGAAGCACAAGTGCACGCCGTAACACATGGAAAGTGTCCAGCTGTGTGTTAGGTTAGTGTACTTTATTTAGTTTGGTCGGGAAACTGACGCAAATAGCGATTCTAATTACGTAACTAATCGCAAAGATTGGGCCTAATTATTCAACTATATGCTTAGAGCTACAAAAGGACGCGACTCAGCTCGGAAACTGACGATACCATACAACTGGTGTTATCCTGCTGTGGAAAAATTTCGCATAACAATCGAAACTAGCGAGTCACACTCAAATTTTTCCCTGCAACTACGAGCTGTCGGGAAAAAGGCAGGGGTGTAAGATACTATATTTATTCTTTTTTGGTGGGAAACACGTTCAGCTGACGAGATGCTTGTGTTCGACAAAGATAAGTTTAAAAAGTGTGTTACCTGAATTATCTATCGCTGTTTGGCGTCAGAGTTCGCTACAGATGCCTGTTCAAAAACCATCCTGCAGCCCAGGTAATAGAACCTAATACACGCTACCACAACTGATGGAAAAATGCGTCACAGTTCTAATGACACTTCGAAATTGACGTGAAAAAACCAGCACTCACAATGGACGGGTCATTATGCACCACATGTACTGAGGAAAATAGTCATCCTAAAAGACAGCAGAGTGCAGAGGGGGGGGGGGGGGGGGGAGGGGGTAGTTAAATGTGAGTTCTTCTCAATGTGCAATCACAAACTGCCGAATACCATGGCCCTCTCACTTCCCCTCATGCCTCCCCTCCCCCTTTCTCCTTTACGATGTTCCGCCGCACTATCACCCTCTATGGCCACTGCCGCCACTCAGCTTTCCACCATCTGGCTGCCACCTTGGGGCGACGCTCCTACGCCAGCACAATAGCGTGTATAGTCAACTAAACAATAGGAGATAAAAGGACAGCCCCCTCAAGTGCAACTTGTTTGTCTAAAACATAACAGAGCCCCACACACCGCCTCCTGGACAGAGGGCGGCTGTTTCCGGCGACCACTCACAGCAGTCGCACGCACCCTCTTAGCGCCACTTGCGATATGTGACATGCTTTCAGACGACGGTTCTATGCAGCACAAAAGGCAAATTAAGTAGCATACTCCCCCCCCCCCCCCCCCCCACCGCCTCCCATTCGGAGAACGGGCCAGATGGCCTGCAAAATTCGGATTTTTACTATCTGGCTGCTACCTTAAGGTGACACTCCAACGCCAACAGAGTAGCGTGTATAGTCAACCAAACAACAGCAGATAAAAGGAAGGCTGCCTCAGGTGCAACTTGTTCGTCTAAAATACAGCGACAGAAGCCACACAAGCCGCTCCCTGGACAAAGAGCGGCTGTGTCCGGCGACCACCACAGTAGACATGCCCAAACTCCCCCTCACCCGCAGCAGCCCGCTGTTCAACGGTGCAGAACCATTGTATTTGACGTCAACACATCTCTAATCTAGCATCTATTAAAAAAGGCAAATCAAACTTGCGACCATAATAAATATCCTCTTTCCACGAAAAAATGCAAGTCCATTTCCTTTTGGTCTTATGAGCAAAACCAATATAGCTTTTATGTTCTACTGCAGTCGTATCTCATTATTTTGTGACGTCCAACGACGTGAACCGCCACCGATCAGAAATGATCAGCAGAGACATGCCCACCCTGCGTAAAATCAGGAGAAAAAGCCTTCGACTATTTTGATGAGAGAACTACCGATCTCACAGAATGTCCTCGTTATTTCGAAACCGTCATCAGACTAAGAAAAAATCGACAATTTAAAATACAAAGAAGAAGAACACTATATTAAGCAATTTTTTCCAGCTTGTTGAACAAATTACACGACCTGAGAGCATCTCTCGCGGCACACATGTCGGGGAAAAAAAAACAAATTCATTTAACGTTTGACAATCAGAAGCTATAATTCAAGAGAACATAGCTGTTTGGTACACTATGGCAGGTCCCCTTTTACCAATTCATTGCTATAGCATACTAAAATTTACGAAACAAATGGTGAGAGCCTGTCTCACCCTGTGTAGGTGGGAGATTGAAATTTCGTTAAAACGTATCGCCGCAAAGAAAAAAGAAAAAAAGAAACACTTGTCAGAAATCATTCCGTGGTGCCCTAGCCATCTCTTCCACCCGCCAGGCGGCACATGATTGATATCAATTAATTAAATTGATCATTAAAATCACTTTGTATGGCGAGAGTTTTTTTTCTTAGCAGTCGGATTACACTCGCCAAGTAGGACAACTGGGAATCCATGGAGGGAACACGATGTTCTTTTTGAGGAACACTGTTGAGAAACGACATCTGATGCTGACCACAGAGGGATTCTACAACCCAAAACATACATTTCGCGTTATGTCCGCGCTTTTAACATCTCGACCATAAGGCCTATGTTACCTTCACCGTGCACAAAAAGTGGTCTTGAATCTACAGGCACACATGGTCAATGATAGTGTTAGGTTTTTAGGCAGAAATGCTGTCAAATTCTGTCCGCAATTTGGAATCAAGTCTCTCCATTCAACCACATATTTTGCGTTGGATCCTGTAGAGATGATTACAGCCGCTGATGAATCATATTCGTGCCAATCTCGTATCTCGAAATGAGGTACCATATACCATGAACTAGAGCGCTTTCTTTAGACAGTCCCTCTACATCTTTCAACTGCTCCTCAGCCCCGCCCTCCCTGCAGCTTAGTCCATGTGATCGTCCCAATTTAAGTCTGACCTGTATGGAAGTCGGAGAGCGATGTATCTAAGACCTTCTGCACCCTGTGGGGAAAGAGAACGGGCTGAGTTAACGCGACAGGAGCGCGTTTTCACCATTCGATGGAAATTAGAACATGGTGTCATAGCTCCACCAACCATGTACAGTGTGTAAGGCCAGCGCTAAACGAAGCTTTCACCTGCAACACGAGGTAGTAGACAAGATAGTGTGAGCAGCTACAGTGGTGTTTCTTGTTGGGAAAATTAGGAAGATTTCACATTATACATGGCATGGAGGGAGGGGGCGAAGATTTTGCTACAGCATTGTGACACATCTCCAAACAACATACAGGTAGTTCAAAGGAGATATATGTCTCTCAGGTTGCTTTCATGTCTATCACCCAACCATAGGTGGCGATCCTGCTAAATATACAGATATTTGTTCAATGGAGCAATTGGTTCGTGATCAAAGTCGCTTCCATAGACTGTTGTAAATTTCATCACCTGTAGCGTAGGATGACCATATGCAGCAGACTATTAATCACACGAGATGACTCCTGCATTGCTCCTTGATAAGCAGTTTAATACATAAATCAGTGTACACAGCCATACACTTTGTTTTTCCTACCATGACTTAGAGATCCATGTAAGCTGTTGCTCAACAGACATTTACACATTTCGATCCTCTGGCATCACAGAAAACTGAACACCGCATGGCATAAACTATACAGCTACCATAGCATAGGCTGGTAGAAATAAAACACAGATGGGATGTTTCTCATTGACAAAAATATGGAAGACATCGCAACATGTGGAAAGTGGAAGAGTTTGCGGTCAGGACTGGAAAAGCGCTATTGACACGGAGCGATGCACTGTAATACACACCGCAGTTGGTAGCGATATCAGTTTTAGCAATTCTACCCAGAAGTCGCAGAGAGCAATATCCAACACATTCTGCAAGCTGTGTAGAAACAGAGTGAGCTGAGCTAATACTAAAGGAGCGAGTTTTGACCACTCGGTGGAAGTGGGAACATGTCGTCGTAGCTCTGCCACCGACGTTTGATGTGCAAGGTCAGCGTCAAATGAAGTCTGCTCCTTCAACACAACAACAGTAAGAGTTACAGTGGTGTTTCTTGTAGGGAAAATTATCAAGAATCAACATCAAAACAGAACCGCGTCCCTCAGTATTCATTCACTACTATGACCCAAACATTCTATCATCGTTTTTCTGTACCTTCTAACAGAGAAAAATTACGAACTATGAAAGCTCCGTTAATTTCCTCTGATAGCTTTTTACGGCATTCTCTCTTCCGATATATCGAAAACGAATACCGTCTATGTGCCGGCATCGAGCATATATTAAATATACAGGTATTTATCCATTGGAGCAGGTGGCTGGTGGACGACGTCGCTTGCACAGACCGATGTAATGTTTCATCACCTGTACTGTACGGGAATTTCTCCCACATGTTATCAGTTGCAGGAGAAGGACCCTGTCCCATTGTTTGATACACCACTTTTTCTGCTGTAATATGCTTTGTATTATAAATATACACATTAACCTAACCTTCCTTTCCCGCATCTAGACAGTTTCTATGAGTTAGGGGTGCAATTGTTCTTTCCATCCAGTAGAATCAAGGTTCAAGTCCCAGAAAGGATACTGCTAATTTTAGTTTCCCATAAATTCCCGGGTGGGAAGTGGGGTGGGATGACAGCACAGCCCTAGGACAAAGAAATTCCCACTAAAATTCGAAATCCCCACCAAAATTCGAAATTCGTGCCAAAATTCGAAATTCCCACCAAAATTCGAAATTTCCACCAAAATTCGAAATTCCTGCCAAAATTCGAAATAGGTAGGTAGGAGTGGAAGTGTGGGGACAGGGGGGAGGAGGAGGAGGGTGCTGGGGCACATGTGCAGCAGAGAAATACACGTCACTTTATCTTGGGGCTGGGGGATGATCGTGGTCAGTGGCGGGGGTGCCTGAGGATGATTGGGGTGGGGGTGATAAATTGATCAATTTAATTAACTTGCATATCGATTTGATATCAAAAGTGTCCTACAAACCCCATCTACCTACTACTACCACGTAGCGTTTCTCACCACCATCTCTTGAATATTTCTGCCACACTGTCATGCCCACAAGACTAAATCGTGTCCCGTTTCGTAAATATGATTTTGTAAGGATACCAGGATACAAACAATTTTCAAGAATTAGTTCAAAGAAGGTTTAGTGAGCTACCTTTTTCTTTAGTTATGACTCTTTTAGGATTCTTCCAGTAAATCGATGTCTCGAATTTGGGTTCTCCACGGCCAGGTACATGTGATCGCTCCACGTTATATTTCTCTGGGGAGATAATCCTAGATACTCGATGGATGTAAGTGATTGTAGTGATAGCGAATCGATCGCGTAGTTACACGACGTCTTGAAAGGAAACAGGTGTTCAGTTAACACAACGATGGGGACGGAAACTGGAGAAATCAGTCCAGAAATCGGTAGTGGTGAGTTAGTATAACCACTGAAATCTTACGTCAGTGTAGGCTCACAGAGAAATGAACCCCAGTATCTGGTGATAGATGGCTCCCCTGAACATTTATCTCTTTCGGAAAGCCATAGTGAAGTAATTTCTGTTCGGAATGCCGACGACCTGCAGTTATCGTAAGTGGCATTACCGAATACCAGTTCCACCACAGGGTTTAAGAAGAAAAAACTTAATACTCAGTCTACTACAAAGTGGACCAATTGAATTTTTATTTTTACTGTTAATTAGTATCTATATGGACATAAGTTGTTATTCTTACAATTGGTCTATGTCCACTGATGGAAGAAACCATCTCTCCGAAGTAAGTAACGACAAACTCCAAAGACAGCTCATTGTTCAAAGCATATTCTACTTATTCCCAAGAAGTACCACGTAACCGTATGGAAACTACCGTATACTTTTTTTTAAAAAAGAAAAAAAAGAAAACTCGTATAAACAGTCCCAGGTCATGAAAACTGTAGACGAACACAAAGGATTCGGCACACTGTGAAATCAGTCGGCGTTCCTCCCACCACCGGGAGTGACTGGAGGAAAGTGTAAGATGTGGCTTGTATCCATTTAAACCCTGTTGTTTTTCCTAAGGTTAATCAAATTCTTAAGCAATTTACGAATTGGAATTATCCCTACCTTCAAACCTAGAAGTGGCAATCGGAACTACAATTATTAAAATCTAACCAGCAACTGCGCAAACTTTATTAAGATTATTGGTAGGTAGAGCCCAGATACACATCCATCTCGGCAGTATCCCAAAGGATTGATTTCAGCTGACCTCGTACGAGAGGCTTACTTCCACTTGTGACAGCATATTGTACATTGTTCTGAATCGGTCACATCTGTAATGATGAATGACGATTATAATATTTACTAATGCTGTGGTGTGGATATACACTGCCTGAAAAGGAAGTGAAGCAACTGAAACGTGTGGTCTTATGTAAATATCACTTCGGACACGTACTCTCCATCGACGGGTATGTAAATTATTGGAGGTACTAATCTCTTTTACAAGTAGAATGGTCACCGCCTACATGAGTGTTTTTCGTGTTTGGTGCTGTTACCAGGCGCCAAAAGGAGACTGAACAGCTTCAGGTGTCGAATGATCACTGTGAAGAACCCAGAGATCCTGAAACACGTATCATGGAGCGTTATCAGCACCTGACGAAGTTTGAAAGGCGCATCATTACGGTTCTCCGTTTGGCCAATTGGTCGAATCGTGCTGTCTCCAGAATTGTAGGGCATTCGCATGTGACATTGGCCCGATGTTGGACTGCACGGGTACGAAGGGGCACACATTCTCTTCTTCAAGGTTATATAGACCACGTCTGACCACCACAAAGGAAGATTATCGTGTTGTGCAGCAAATAAATCGTAACCCCTTCGCATATGCGTCTGGCGCCCGAGAACAAACAGTGGACTCCATGCAACATTGTGTCATACCATAACAGCACCAGGACTGTAGAATTATCGCGCCGTGCGTAGACCTCCGTTTACACCACAACACAAACGGCTGCGTTTGGAGTGGTGCCGTGACTGCGAAGCAAGGCTGTTGATGGATGGTCTCGTACTGTGTCCAGCGATGAATCGCGGTTTTCGACTCTCGGGAATGAAAATCATCGGCGCGTGTAGCGGCGATCTGGAAAGAGGTCTTATTCTTCTAATGTTCTGGAGAGGCACAGCTGTGTTACCCCTTGCATCGTGGTGTGGGCAGCCATCGGGCATGACTTCAGGTCACGGCCTGTAGTGACTGAGGGTACTATGACAGCACAGCAATACGTCACTGACTTCCTGTGTCCTCATGTATTACCTCCCGTGCGACAGTGTCGTTGTACCATTTTTTGACAACGCACGTCCACAGCTGGCACGCGTCTCTATATTGTCTGCGTGACTCCAGACGACTCCCGTGGGCAGGAGGATACTCAGATTCGTACCCAACAGTACAAGTATTGGACCAGCTGCGACGTCAACTCTGTCCCCGTACCGCTGCCCAGGATATTAGTGAGCAGACACAACAATAAATTGAGGGCGAAGTTGCCTAAGAGAGAGATACAATGGCTTTTTATGCCACCCTCTCCGACCGAATGAGTCCATGCATTTAGCCTAGACTTAGTGCAACGTCATCCTGAGAAGTGGGGTCATATTTCCAATTTCGTTGTAAATTAGATATTTTTTGTAATCAAGGAAATAACCCCGAATACCCTCTGAAACCTTGAAATCTCATTTCAGCTGCCCCTCCCCTTTTTAGTGCTCGACTGTCTTTGGCAGACAGCACATTTATTCATTTTTAATTTTAATAGAGTATTCTTAATTAATAAAGGTTCGGTCTTTGACCTGTCTGTTTCTCAATATTTTTGAATCCGGAATCTGTGATTTTTATCAAAGAGCAGCTAACTTAAGAAACGGTAAATTTTCTTTTTGTAACTGTGACATAATTACCGCATTCCATGGTAAAAAGATTTGTTTCGTAACCTAGCTGCTGTATTAAAAATCATACTCTCAATTATATTACATTTTGCTCAGTGGATCTGATTAACATTAAAGTGTTATATTCGCTCCCCAAAATTTCTGTAAGAATTGGCGGTAACTTCTTGCGCAGATCACAAAAAATGGTTCAAATGGCTCTGAGCACTATGGGACTTAACTTCTCAGGTCATCAGTCCCCTAGAACTTAGAACTACTTAAACCTAACTAACCTAAGGACATCACACACATCCATGCCCGAGGCAGGATTCGAACCTGCGACCGTAGCAGTCGCGCGGTTCCGGACTGCGTGCCTAGATGCGCAGATCACAGAAAACAGTATCGCATATAAAATAATATTCTTACATTGGCCTGGTTACTGTCGGACTGATATTCTTTCGTGGAGGTTTTAGTACACCTATCACAGTTCACCCTAGTGTCACCTGTTTGCATGTATACTTCGTCTTGTAACCAGCCGGTGTCATGTGTAATCTTTCTGGAGGCGTTTCCTCTACCCGTCCATAGCAGTTGATTGTAACGTGATCTATTTTCTGGAGACAATCCGATATAGACACGGATCACCAAATATGGTGTGGTAGAGAGAAAGAGGGTGAGAGGTTTACAGAGATAGATAAATACGGAGACAGAGTGAGAGAGAGTGAGAGAGAGAGAGAGAGAGAGAGAGACGAAGGAGGAAGGGCAGCGGTAAGAGCCTCGAGGAGTAACACGTGGAGAGCGTGACGCGCAGGGCAGGAGGTGGAGATATCTGTCAGTTCCGTTCTGGCTATGCAGGGAAGCGTAAATCTGGTACGCTCGACTGGTCAAGCTGCGCCTGACTACCAGTCGCTTTTATGTTCACTAAAATATTCTTCTCGCCCACTAGAGCTCCTTCAATTTCTGACCGTATGCTCCTTGACTCAGTGGATATTCTGCGAAGAGTCAGTTACTTTAGGGCCACGCTTAATGACAGAACAAGAATATTTTCTCGAGAGGCGCAATATTTTCTGTAGTGACTTAGGATTCTCTTTGGGCTCTTTAACCCAGCCTACGAGAGAATTAGTTTTCATTTACGGATCCATTAATGTATAGAAATGTATTGGTTTGGGCTTGCATCCGTCTATCAAGAGAAATTCCTGTACTTTGTGCATTTTTCGTCAACTTGTCATTTAATAACTATAAAGGTGCATGTTTGTTGTTTCTTTTATTTTCTCACAACTTATTTTCCCCTTTTCAACAACCGGCCGGTGTGGCAGAGCGGTTCTAGGCGATTCAGTTTAGAACCGCGCGACCGCTACGATCACAGGTTCGAATTCTGCCTCGGGCATGGATGTGTGTGATGTCCTTAGGTTAGTTAAGTTTAAGTAGTTCTAAGTACTAGGGGACTGATGACCTCAGATGTTAAGTTCCATAGTGCTCAGAGCCATTTGAACTCTTTGAAACTTTTCAACATCTTAAATATTTATTTTACAAGTACCTCTAAAGTACTAATTATCAGCTTCAGTATACAGGGTCTAATGGAATGACTTTCTAAAATTTTGGTCGAAATTTTGAATGTTTTCTTATCACCTATCTATAGCCGGAAACGTTAAATACAATTTCTACAGCCACCACTGGACTGTCGAAAATTCACGCACTGTCTGAGAAGTTTCCAGGTGAATTTCTCAGTGAACATTTGTTCTGGAATTTTTGAAAATCACATTATTGGCTAATACAAACCACGAGATGGTTTGAATGGTGCAGGTATTTCAACATTCTGGACAATATTTAATAGCACTTAAAAAGAGGAGTTTCGAATGCATAGGGGTGGCCGAGCGGTTCTAGGCGCTTCAGTCTGGAACTGCGCGACCGCTACGGTCGCAGGTTCGAATCCTGCCTCGGGCATGGATGTGTGTGATGTCCTTAGGTTAGTTAGGTTTAAGTAGTTCTATGTTCTAGGGGACTGATGACCTCAGACGTTAAGTCCTATAGTGCTCAGAGCCATTTGAACCATTTATTCGAACGCATAAACACATTTATTTCAAAATGGAGACCGGCTTCCGTCTGTATTAGGCCTTTATGAGGCCATACTTAAAGGGATCTCTACACAAGAATTGCAACACGAATCTAAAAGAAACAACAGTAATCAGTTGATGATATACCGGAAAGTGACCGGTGGAGATAGTGGCATGTAACAAGAAACGTACGTGCTTCAACATTCGGCTCCGGGAACACAGATCGAATACAATCTACTGTAAATCACTAATCAGCTAATACACGAAGAAAACTAATCATTCCGAAGGTTTTATTAATAATAATTTAAAAATTCTTCACAAATTCCCTAAAGGACTTCTGTTGAATACCTTTGAAGAAATGGAAATGTTAGTACATCATAAAAACGAGCACACAGTCTGCTGAATGAACAGTTGGATTTTAGAGAGGAATAGTTATTTAACGTATTCGAGCAATAATTCTGATGTCATACGCTCCTTTGATGTTTCATAACTGCAAGACTCATTTGTAATTTCTGTCATAATGCTTATAATCAGCTGTTCTCATTCCTTTGACTGCTGCTTTCGTCTTTAGATGTTTATTGTCACGACCCAAACTCAGCAATGAGATGATCAATATTAAACCACTTTTTCATCTCAGTTTTCTCAGTTAGTGTGTTATGCTTTATGACAGCCTTTTATCTTACTGAATTATTTTATGTTACATATTAATGCTGGATATCTTTTGACCATCACTTACAGCCACTTTAACGTATTTTAATCTAGCCATTATGCTTTATGCCTTGTTGTTGTTGTTGTTGTGGTCTTCAATCCTGAGACTGGTTTGATGCAGCTCTCCATGCTACTGTGTCCTGTGCAAGCTTCTTCATCACCCAGTACCTACTGCAACCTATATCTTTCTGAATCTGCTTAGTGTATTCATCTCTTGGTCTCCCTCTCCGATTTTTTCCCTCCACGCTGCCCTCAAATACTAAATGGGTGATCCGTTGATGTCTCAGAACATGTTCTACCAACCGACCTCTTCATCTAGTCAAGTTGTGCCACAAACTCCTCTTCTCCCCAATTCTATTCAATACCTCCTCATTAGTTATGTGATCTACCCATCTAATCTTCAGCATTCTTCTGTAGCACCACATTTCGAATGCTTATATTCTCTTCTTGTTCAAACTATTTATCGTCCATGTTTCACTTCCATACATGGCTACACTCCATACAAATACTTTCAGAAACGACTTCCTCACACTTAAATCTATACTCGAAGTTAACAAATTTCTCTTCTTCAGAAACGCTTTCCTTGCCATTGCCAGTCTACATTTTATATCTTCTCTACTTCGACCATCATAAGTTATTTTGCTCCCCAAATAGCAAAAGTCCTTTACTACTTTAAGTGTCTCATTTTCTAATTTAATTCCCTCAGCATCACCCGACTTAATTCGACTGCATTCCATTATCCTCGTTTTGCTTTTGTTGATGTTCATCTTATATCCTCCTTTCAAGATATTGTTCATTCCGTTCAACTGCTGTTCCAGGTCCTATGCTGTGAAATTTTTATGTTTCACCGGCACACTTAATTATGTCCGAAGTCATTTTAATGTAGGTCATTTTGAGGCAGTATTTGTAAATTATTTCACATTTCATTATTTGCCATTAACTGTTTTATATGCCCCCTTCTTGCATTTGATTTCGTCAACCATTTATGCTAGTTCTTTTCCCATTGGGGGTGTTCCAAGGTGTTCAGCTGCTGGCTTTGTGTTTCCATGTTGTCCAAAAATCTTACTCTCATCAGCATATTATGATTTTTCGTGTCGGAGCCGTCACGTCACAGCTTGCGCGGTCTTTTCAGTGTTTCTGGTGATTCACCACATATTCAAGACGTCTTTTACAGACGATAGCATGCAATTGGTACGCCATGGGCTCACCATATCTTCCGTTCCATGTCAGTGAAATACAGCGGTTAGTCACCGTCTCCTCTTTGGACTCTGCAAACCGACCGTATAGTTAGTCTACACGCCGTCACCTTGGTTGCCGACGGCGTCTTCTTGATTATCTTTGTTGGTGGTACGAGTTTTGCAATAACATTTATTTTCCGTAGATAGCAGCTATTATTAGTTTAACCTGTTAATATACCTTCACTATTTGTAATATTAATTATAAATATTTTGTTAAACTACTTCATAACGCAGTAAATTCTTTCTCCACTTTACTAATATTTGCATGCTTCGTACTAACATTGTATACTACAAACATATATTTACAGTACTTTTCTCACGTTTCTCTCCACACTGTACCTTACTGGCTACTACTGACGTCAGTTGCAAGGCGCTCTCCAACAGTTCACAGCCGTGTCTCGTACATACAACAGGTGATTACTGTTGTTAATTTTAGATTTAAGTCGCAGTTCTTGTGTAGACATCCTAAATTTACTCTTACTGCAGAGTATGATCTGATGACGGTCTAAAACAGATTTTAAATCAATGTGTTCAGGCTATCAAAACAGGCTCTTACTTTTATACATCGCTGCTTTTCCAACTGTGATTATAAAAATAATTTCTGGACAATCTCCTGCATGAATTTCTGAACGACGTTCGTTTTCAACTGCACACTAATTTGTGGTTTCTGAACGATGGTGCTCCAGCGCCCATTGCTCATCTGATCAGGGCATATCTCACAGAAAACTTCAGAGGGTATTTGGAAGGGGTTGCACATACCCTTGGCCAGTGCGCTCCCACGACCTCACTCCTCCTGGCTTTTCCCTCTGAGGTAACTTAAAGCCCTTTGTATTCTCAACGCTAATAGGAACTGTAACTGTGGTTATTGTGTCTGATGGCTTCAGAGGGGAGCGCGGACACTTACAGAGAATCAGACAAAACATGGTTCGTCGTTGAACATTACGTAACGAAGTTGACGGTCGACACATCGAACACTTAGTCTGTTATAATGAAGCCACAGATTCGGTTTACAACATTTGACTGCACTTTACTATCAGTAAACATATCCCAACCTACAATACTCTGTGTTTCATTTAACAAACCGAATGCATAGAAAGTGCGTAGTTGCGAAAAATATTATTTCCTATTTCCGGGTATGGGTTCTGTATATGAAAATGTTCAAAATTTCATCCTCTACAATATCCAAAACTTCTAAAATGTCATTATATTTCACTCCGTTCATCAGATACTTTCGAAAACTCTCTGCACAGCCACTGCATCGGGGAGAGGCCTCCATCAGCCGATAGCGTGCTTTGGCACTTGAGAATTCCTTAGATACTTCGTTCCAAAGGAAGTCAATCATCAGGGGCTTGTGACAGCTACTTTATATTAATTTTTCAATGCCTCGACGTGTTAAAATTTGTCTGGTTAGGAAGCTCTGTTTGAAGGAGCAAGCTGTTCTGACGAAATTACTTTTGTTAGATGGAAAGCCATAGTTTTTTAGCAGTCTGTAAGCCATGCAGTGTGACTGTTAAGACCATTTCAACATAAATACTCCGCTGATATATGTTCTGCAGTTTGCGGTTAGTCAGGTCGTCCATTTGTGTCATTTTGTACGTCAATATACTTCCTTGTATTTACATGCAGCGGTGCGCACTTGAAAAGGTTGCGTACTGTTATTTGGAGATCACTTGCTGCGTCATTGTACGTTCATTTCAGTCTTTTATATTTTCAGTCCAACCATGTTGGAACTGCAAGAAGTGTAAGGTCTAGTTTCATGTTGATGGTATTGGGTTATTTTTCCAACGACAGAAGCTTGCTTTTGTAAAGAGTACTAAACAGTATTCTTATCACGAGATTGTAATCTACGTCAGTGTTCATGATTAATAATACATTTATTTTCAATAACACCTGTTGGATGCTTATTTACCAGAAAGAGCCTTTCCTCTATTCGTTCTTTACCTAAGTTTGTCTCAAGAAGGGCACAGCCATCTTGTGATTGCACGCAGTAACTGCTGAGAGGAAAGGCATTGTGATTAGTAAGTTTACGTAACGTGAGGCTTGGCTGGAAGTTGTTAAGAGAATTCAAAGAATCTCCTTGCGTGCTACTTAGGTTTTGAGGATATGAGTAAGGTTCAAATGGCTCTGAGCACTATGGGACTTAACTTCTGAGGTCATCAGTCCCCTAGAACTTAGAACGACTTAAACCTAACTAACCTAAGGACATCACACACATCCAAGCCCGAGGAAGGATTCGAACCTGCGACCGTAGCGGTCGCGCGGCTCCAGACTGTAGCGCCTAGAACCACTCGGCCACTAAGGCCGGCAAATGATAAGGCAAGTCGACGTACGATCTTGTGTTGCTGATAGCTGGTGTCTTGCGTTTGGCAACACTGTGTCACTGAATTACTATCTTATCACATACAACAGATATTGGAGCTCTATTAAATGACTTTCCAGGTGTTGCATTCTCACTGAACTGATGAATAGATGTTTGACCGACTGCTGTAAGAAAGAAGTTATCACACTTCAGTACCACCAGCTGTTATCATGAAGTTCTTTACTTATGTTCTTTGTGTTATTTTCAGATATGCAGACCCTTAACGCTTCCGTTGCGCTCATTTGCATGAAAGTATGAGCCGGGTGATAATTACAGGTGTTTAGTTGAGCCATATACAGTTAGAACTTTTTATAGCTATTTAATATATCAGTTTACATATCAACAGAATACCAGATCCTGCTCATCGCTTTCTGTGAGAGTGGTTGTAACCTTTTCAGACAGAAACACAAATTTCAACCTGTTTCTATCTTACAATGTCGAGACGTTTCAGCACTTCACCGACATGTGTTGAGGTACCTAATTGTGGATAGCCCTCAGATGTAGTCGATGCTGTGAAGTATACTTGAGGATGTGCCGAGTATAATCCCCAAAAGGTATAAACTGTTACCCTAAAATACTACACAGTAGGTTCCCGAATATAACGCTTCCCACGAAAGAAATACGACAGGACTGTCAGACAATGTAGATTTCAGTAAATTATGTCTGCCTCACTATAGCTAGCATAACTGGAGGCAACTTACTTACCTCCCGTCTTGTACAGATATAGCTGTTGTTCCAATAGGTTTCTCATCCGCTGGTCTCAGATTTTCCCACGTGTGCGGTACACAGTGGGTACCGAAGTGGCAGGTGGGAAGGAATACAGTGCTTCTGAAATTGAAGTTACAGAGTATTGCGATGACATTGGATTTTATTTCTATGTATATAAGCAAAAAATTAAGAAAAAGATTCCGAGACCCGGCTATCATTATTTGTATATTTCCGCTATCAGTAACAGTTACCCATTACTGGAAACTATCAATGCAGTGTGAATTCTTTACGTTCTTTCCCCAGCAGTCTGTCTTTTTTACTTCTTTGAGTCTCCAGTTCGGTTTGGGTTCATCATGGAAGTTACTGAAATTGTAGATCACTAACCTGTACATTGTCCGAGCAGAGATGTGTCCTCGGTATAGTCCAGTTCGCAAGATCATTTCTCACATGTCGCAATGACATGTTGTAAATTTTAAGTATTGTATCAAACGCATTAAAATTCTCCCGTCTCAGCCGATTCTCATTCATTATAAACAGAACTTTCGAGAATTTTAGTCATCTTTTTATGACTGACAATGGATACATAGAAGCAAAATCTTTGAGAGTGTTTCATTTTTCCTTTGTATCTCCAGCATAGCAGGTCGTGAAACACGCCTAAAAGCTTGAGGAAATATGAGAATTGATAGCTCAAAAACAATCACATAGAAAAAGACGTATTATCTTCCAGTAACGGGCAGTTCTCATTCCATTGAATTTATTGTCATATAATTATAACAATTATATACCCAGACCAAATAATTTCCTTTAAAAACAAAATGGAAAAAGAAAGAAAGAGTTTCCTTAGCTTGGAAAGCTTTCTGGGCCTTAATGTTCATATTGCTAGACTGAAAACTGAATAGGAGGCTCAAAATGGAGGCACTCGAAAGCTGCGTTTTTCCAGTATTATTATATGGACGTCATACATGGGCTCTCAAAGCCAAAGAAAGAAACACTCTACAGGTAGTCCAAAGGAAAATGCAGAGGAAGATCCTTGGCATCTCTATGGGAGACAGAATATCGAACACCTCGATACACAAAATTTCAGCAACAACAGACATAGCACAACAGGTTACGACGACCAAATGGAAATGGGGCGGCCACGTGGCGGGTCTTCAAGGCGACAGATGGACGGCACGAGCCACCACATGGGATCCCTACATCGGCAAGAGACTCCTAGGAAGGCCAAGACGCAAATGGTCCGACTCATTCAGAAAACAAGCAGGAAGACAATGGGCCTGCATAGCCAGAAACAGAAAGGAATGGAAAGAACTAGAACTGTAACTAAGTGATCAAGAGTAATTCAATGTGTAGTGTGCATTAAGTGCGGTACACTCTTACGCGAACTAGCTCACCCCTTGAGTCTTTATAAGAAGACACCGCTTACTTGTAGGAGGTCTTTGGCCTCAATGAGACAATTATGTTTTACTCTCAATTTCATTTAACTAAATGAAATAATAATTTGTTCGTTTGCTGTTTGTTACTGCACAACATAGGAAAGGAGAATAAACGAAAATTCAACGCTACCACTTGTACATGACATGTCGATTAAAACAAGTATGAAAGTAATTACAGTCATGCGAACGAGGCCATTATTGTTATGTGTCTTGATTGATCCAGTGACCAATTTCGCTGAGTTAATATTTGCTTATCCCATATCCTCCAGTCCCTTAAATCAGCCACTAACTTTATTCTTCCTCAGCCACTAAAGAAATCCTTCCACTTGCAATATAAAGGTATCGGAAGGCAAAAATTTTCATTTGGAGACACTTGGTGTTAATTTTGATACAGCAGTCATGTGTCTCATCAACATTTCGTCCTCAGTGCCCCTGACAACCTGAAGTGTTATATATTCACTTTATAAATTATTTGCTTTCCCTGGTATTGGTTTCGAAAAATGAAAGTAAAATATGATTCGGATATCCCCAGGGTCTATATTTTGACCCATGGAAATGAGAAGCCTTAAAGGTCTAAATTCTTAAGCTACATTTGTGGCTCCAAGCTGTTTCCAACACAGTAGTCTATTTTTGGTTAATGCAACTTTATAAATGATAATCTTTAATGTAATTTATTTCGTGATACACGCTTTTTCATGAACAGAGTCCTACCATAAAAACTGGAAAAAAAGTATTTCTAATGTCAGGATTCTCTCTAAAATTTTTGTAGGCTCTTATTGGATAATATGCCCATTACTGAACCTCTTGCCCGCTTTACTTTGCATTCAACCTTCCACCTGCTTGTTTACCTAAGTTTGCAAGAAGCAGCGGAAAAAGTCCTTGTAATGTGTATGTTGAGTAAAGATTCCCTGGCCACCAAAGATTTGCGATCAAATGTAATATTATGTGAAATGGAAGTTAATGTCTTATGCACTTATGTCATGCACTGTAAGAGTTTTGAATAAAACGGTTTAAGTAAGATGTGTTACGTGTATCGTTAGTTTTCATCATTATTTCAGGAAAGACTGCGTTACGATGCGGTTGCGTGCTTATATTATCCAGGGACTGATGTTTTGCATTCAGATATAAGTGTCTTAGATTTATTAGTACGTAGTGTATGACAAGAATCGCTGTATACATTAACAGAATTAAGACGGTTGCCGAATGGAAGATATATGCTGTGAGTATTGCGTTCTCCTGGTTCTTGTTAAGGGTACATATTCCCTGCGAAAGATTAACAGAACTTTCATGACGAAGATTGAAAGCTTCGATTGCTGAAATTAACTGAGGAACTGTTGATATGGTCTAATTTGCTGATTATGGAACACAAGTTAACAGGTTTCAATTTCGTAACCAAGACAAGGAAAAAGTAATGGTTAGCAACCTGGTATCATTACAAGTACAAAATAACAATATGGAAAAATGTGTCTTCTCGTGTCAGGTGTTCCAAATGTTTCACCTATGCAAAAAAATTTATTGTGCACATATATGTCGTATAATAACGCTAGTACATTGTTTCCCTTTTGATGACCTTGGAACTTACTTTTGAAAGGAGCTTGTATAACGCTGCTTCAGTAATACAAATATATAAAAAAAGTAGAGACTAGTCTGAAAAGAAACAGAGCTAAGGAGTTATTAGTAGTAAATAAATAATATACCATTTCGAACAGAGTGGCGGCGTGTGTATGTTTGTGTGTGTGTGTGTGTGTAAGA
The DNA here is from genome assembly GCF_021461395.2 of Schistocerca americana. Taxonomy (NCBI): domain Eukaryota; kingdom Metazoa; phylum Arthropoda; class Insecta; order Orthoptera; family Acrididae; genus Schistocerca; species Schistocerca americana. Next base: position 233,375,292 of record NC_060123.1, read on the forward strand.
TCACCTGCAACCATTGTGGAAAAGTATGTTGTGGAAAAATATGTTGTCAGAACGTAAGACAAGTTGTAGACTTTTGCCGAAAATATTTTAACAGAAAACCAGACACCTAATTCATGTTTCAAAGTTGTACATACTGTCAGCAAAAACAAGACGATACTATTGGATATACTTTAATTTGATAATATATGACACAGAATGCTAGCTTAGTTCAAATTATAAAGTTCAGATTCATTTTTCCCTTCTGTTAAAATAAATTTCAACTATGCAAGTTTCAGATTACAGTAATAAAACCAAATTTGCAACTTTTTTTGCAATTTAACAACTATCATTCTAAATTTTACTTAAGTGTAGTAATACTTCCCTTTGTAGATGCTATCTATCTTTATCACTTATAAATCGCACATCCTTTTATCTGTTACATCATTCAGTTGTCACCTGATGATGACCAATTGCAGGAAAACTAGACAGTATTCCCTTAATTTCATATTAATCTGATGTCCTGCAAGCACCTATGGAAAATACAGTTAATGCTGAACAGAAAATTTTCAAGATAACACCGAGATGTTTAATTTTGTTTTCACGTCTTCATTGTCATATTGTTGATTATGAAGTAAGGAAATCAAAACTGATTCGTATGTCTCTTGTTATCTTTGAGGAGTAAAGTTACATTTCACATCTTAGGGTCATCTCATGAGAGGCATTGTTAGAAAGCAGTTGAGATAATCTTTTACATTAACGAAGACACAACTGAGTCAGAAAATATGCAAATGGATTAGGCCAAACATGGTTTCTGCACTTGAAATTGAGTTCATCTCTACTTTGCCCAGTTTCATGAGGTGTTGCTAAATATTAAATTTCAGCAACACTTTAAGTGAGTTATTAGGGAGTCACCTGTTTACCATATTTTATAATCACATTTTCTTGTGTGTCTGTAGAGCATGGAATAAACACTGTCGTCTGGTTAAGATCTATATTATTTTCACAAAAGAGGCATTTCATTGACCCCTTATTTTAAGAGGTATATTAATGAAATCTTATGAATTATATCACATGGCTCATTCTCTAGATATTTAATTTGTTTACGTTAAAGTGATAGAAAACTGGTATTTAGGTATGTGACGGATAGAAGTAAGTTCCTGTGGAGTGAAAGGTAAAGATGTAAAGAGAGATGCAAAATATTAACCCTTGTAATCGATACGCCATTAAACTGCGCGATGTAAATGTAATCCAGTGCATGAAGGTTTCAGGGCTCAAATGCAAATCATCTTCGCAGAGAGTCATCACACACTTTTGAGTAGGATTAATAACTGCAGCTGCATTTCACCTAATATTCGCTTTTCGGCTGGCAACTGAAATTCATGTAAAGCTCTGAACTAGTTATGTAAATAGTGCATCATAACTTTCTCGCTGTAGCTTTATTCACATATGGTATGCCAAAATTTTAGGCTAGAGAGGCGAATCTAACGAGATGAAACTTCGTGTACATTATATTGGCTTTTAACAGCACAAGGTTCAATTGCGAAGTCAATTACCAAATATTTGACTGTGATTACTGATAACATACTATCTATCCAGTGGACATAAGGTTATAAAATTTCGTCAGTATTTTATCAGAAATTGGATATATTCTACCTTTAGAGTAAGCAAGAGTACGTGTGAATCTCCTGAGGGGCAGCAAGATTACATGTGAATCACCTGTAGTGCTCTCTTTGCTAACAGTCTCTTACAAAGTCACCTCCTGTAGCCTGTTTCAAAAGTGCCAGATTTAACTAATTAATCTAATATTATTAACAGCGGGTAATTAATTCAGTCATTCGAATGCTCCAGGTGCTCGATTTACGTCGGTAGGCACGTAAGATATAAGCATCTCTTGGTTGAGAGGTTTGCCTGATGCATTTTCAGTTTGCAGTAGGCAGCACGTAACAGCGAAATCTTTAAAATTTCACTTATTGGAAAGTCAAATTCTGTAAAGAAAAATTTAAGTACATGAATCTCTGTAGATAGTATTGAGGGTATCTGTGAAGGATTGACTTGCTCTTTCAACGGTTTATCTGGATTATAAGGTCTATACCATCAGTTACAGCACATTTTGAGAAAATGTGGCGAGATTTCGACTTTGCTTCCATAACATTTGAGAATTTCGGGAAATCTTGTTTTACGGTGGAACTCGTTTACCCGTCCCTCATAAATCCGGATCTCCAGTGCATTCAAATGGTTTTTCTTAAGTGCACGAACTGTATACAGTATTTCCTAATCGGAATGTAGTAGAGGCAACAATCGACGACGGAAATAATTTTAGATTCATTCAACTGTCATACATAGATCCTGGCACAGTGTTCATTTGCAGTGGTACATTCTTGGTGTTCGTAAATGTTTATATTCGGATAAATTTGAGAGTGTGAAATTAATAGCATCTGCTGCATAACAGTTACGCTTATCAACAAATTTATACATCTGATAAGAACAATAATAATTATAAGATGCGTAATATATTTGACAAAAGAAAGGATTGTTATTACGCATTTTTGTTGATTTGAATATAACTAAGTACAGTTTAGGGCAATAACTAAATAATGTGTAAGCTTTTGAAACTCTTCATACCACGTTTTTGTATAAGTAGGAGTTTTCGTGCTTTTTGATTTTTCGGACAAATGTACAAGATCCCTAAGAGATGTATTAGTTCATGAACATCAGATATTCTTACGCTGCATCCAGGAAGCATCTTGTGCTAACTGTACACTTTCCTTGTTAAACGTTCGCTTGTAGTCACGCTTATTTGATTTCTTTACTCTCTCAATCAAAGGATCTGTTCATGTAGGCCCCAGTTCCTTTGCAGCTGAATTTTCCTGGTAACATACTTTTCTGTTAACAGAATGAGTGTGCACTGATTTGAAACTTCCTGGTAGATTAAAGCTGTGAGCCGGACTGAGACGCTAGCTCAGGACCTTTGCGTTTCACGGGCAAGACGTCTTCAGACTGAGATACCCAAGCACGACTCACGACCCGTCCTCACAGCTTTACTTTTCTGTTAGCATATTTAAAACAGATGCAACATCGTTCATGTTCACATTGAACACGAAAAACGATTCCCGCACAGTAAACAAACAACTCCAAACACATAGCGCCGTTTGTGGAAATGATTAAACTGAAGTGCAGTGTCTACCAACAAGGTCACTTGACTAGAATACAGATAAGGCGCTGAGATTCATAAGGGCCCAAAGCACACCGCCGTCGATCCAACTATTACGTGAATATCAGAGAAACCAGTGATTCAGCTTTTCGTGAATTTTGATACAGGCAATGTGGCATACAGCACAGGTGTACCTGACTCCCTCTAAGATCAACACATTTCAGAAGCATGAATAACTGCTACAATGTCACAATTGAAGATTTGCTTTAGGCACTTATGATTCTTAGCGCCTAAGATGGATTACTTTGTGATAAAATTCGTAACATACTATAAACTATTCAGACACCCACAAAATAGGTATGCTGTCCATACAGCTTTAATGTATACAGACTTCCGATCTAATTCTAGTACAGTATATAGTGAGTGAAGTAGAATACCTGAGGACTGTGCTATCATCTAGTAGGATTTATACCCAGCGAACGGGGTAAAAGTAAGCCACCTGGTAGCACTGACCTAAACTTCTAGGCAAGGGCTAGTTGCGCACACAGAGAATCGTACAAATCCGTACATATTTGGGCCGTAAGGCAAGTAAAAGTGCGATAGACTTAAGTGCGGTATATTTCAGATTGCAACATGTATGTTACGTTTAACAGCATTCAAAGAAAAATAACAAATAAATCTGCAAGGTGCCACAAGTGACGGTGTTCAGGTGCTCTTGTGCTTTTACAACACAGTAGCCGCCACTGTTTATTTACTACTACTCTACACAGACTTGCCGTGTGTCAGAATGTGTACGTGCACGCCCATGCGAGTCTTCTTGCAACGGATGAGGAAATTAATAACAGATTTAAATTGAGATCCGGGACCCTCTTCCAAAGACCAACCCACGCTGGAGCTCTAAATTTTATTTCGAGCTTCGTAATATTTCAATTACAGATGAACTCTTAATAACAACTCGAAAAAGCGGTAAAAACTCAATGAGGTGGTGGACCAGAACAAACAGAATCCTGTAGTACTAAGGAACTGAAACACGATGCTGGATTTTAGTTGCAGTCATCCAAAGAAGATAATTTGCTCGTAACGACTTTCACCATTTAAAAGGTAAATAAAATTTGAAACAGCTTCTTCTCCATCTAGAAGAAGCGCAGGGTTACGGGCCAATCGTTTTAGATTCTTGGTATTCTGGAAAAGACGTGGTCACTTCCCTACGCCACAAACGATGTTCCTTGTCCTGTGTTTCTCCTAGTAGTAGGACAGGGTCCTACGTTTTGAGGTCGGAATTTCATTGAAGTGCAGCGTCGCCGAGGCCATAAAAGTCCGAAGTGCAGCCCCCACCACTGATCGTTCCCTCTATCGCAAGTTTACATCAGCATCATCCGATGCCAGCGTGTTTGCATCTGAACGCAAGTAGCCTGCCGATTACTTTGAGCAGGATGCCTAAATGTCTTTCGCGGTCAGACGTTGCAGTTTCCACCCGGCGTGGACGGATACGTGATTCCTCGGTCAAACATGGACGGCGTCAGGCATGTGGTACCAACCCCTTTTTCACATAGATAACTACCTTATGAGTTTTGCGCTCTCCATCCAGCATATTAGAAATTATTTATGAGCACCCCCTCGGGCCAAGAGCTACTGCCGTTCCGGTTTAAAAGCTCTTTGTATGTTTTCCTAGGTAGAGACTACTTACCTCTGATTTGGATCTCTACTGATGTACACCCCATTAACTGGTATTAATTTGTATTCAGTGATAGCTGCTCTCGCCTCATTGTTTTTAACTCTAGTCTCAGAAAATATGCTATTGTTATGGCTAAATGTATGGAAAGAAATAGAAACTATGGATAGAATTTTAATGAAATGAAATGTGAAGTGCTGGTGACATCGAGGAATAATATGTGAGCACACGACAGCAATTTGTTTAGCGCCTATACAAAAATGTTATGAGGCGAGTGTCGATAAAATACAATTTACAGAATTATAAAACTTCAACTACAATCAAAACTACTGAACACTGGGAAACATACGTACAAAAACACAGAAATACGTAATGTATTATCAGGATTAAAATATGTACGAAGAAAGAAAAGGTAATGGAAAGTATTTAAATACCATAGCACATAGCTGTGGCTGGCTAATCACTTGATTGAAAAGGATAAACCAGCATTCTACAAGAGATTAAATCTTCAGCCCTAAATTGTAGGCTTTACAAAATTTTAACCTTCACTCATCTCGTCATCAGTTAAAATAAAGAGTAGATCCCCATCTAAATCTGTTTCAGCTCATTTATCACAATATAAAACACACTCAGGTAAACTTAGCATACACTGATTTGCACGCGAAGCTACAAGAGACAGGTCAATCCTTTGGTCAGAATTGGAAGCCATATGTGAGGGGACAGTGTCCAATTCGGAGACATGTCAGGGCCACTGAATCCCACCAGCGTGACTGGCAAGAGGACCACCACGGCCGGATACTCGGCTTCACCACCCACAGGTTATTGTCTGTCACTGTGAGCCACTCCTCCTCCCACAAATGCATGGATCTGGGACTAACCAGCGAAATGAGAGTCGGCAGCGCAATGGAACATTGTGTAACGTCATGTTCCCTGCAGGCTTCCTTGGCAGCTCAGGTGGCCTATTTAGTTCCCTGAATTCCCACATGCTGTGGTACACAGCTGCATGATACCCGGTTTCCCCAGTGTTGAAGGAAGTACCGTTGGTCATGTAATAGCTGCACCATTTTCTCTGGTGGAAAAATGTACTGAAATGGTTGCAGGACATTAAGCGAATTGAGACTGATGAGAAACTGTTTGACCTGAAGACACCTCATCCACTCTAGGGCTTAAAAGGTCACATGGAGCTCTGCAGTGAATACATTACATTCACAGAAAAGATGAATCCAGAAGACATGGTTGGGAACACTACTGAATAGCATAGACTGTCCGGTTGTTTGGAGCCTTGAGTATATAAAAATAAGAGAAGAGTAACAATGCGTACAAGTATTAGTGGGAAAGTACTAAGGAAAGTGGAGAGTTTCGTGTACATGGAGGGTGTAATAGATGACAGTGAGAGGAGTGGGAAAGGGTAAGTGAAAGGGCAACGAAAGCACTTGGTTTCCCGCAGAACGTAAGAAGCTTAATCTGGAGCTCTGCAGTAAATACATTATATTCACAGAAAAGATGAATCCAGATGACATGGTTGGGAACACTTCTGAATAGCATAGGATGTAATGCCAAAAAGTAAGCAAATGTTACAGCGTGCGCATTATGATACAGTATTAACGTATCCCTTAAAAACCTGGGTAACGAAGAAAAGGCGTGAGCACCATGCAGGCTTTTGAGATGAAATTTCAAAGAAGGGGAAAAGGGTTTATTACAATGAACAAACTTACGAATGAGGACCGCGAGAGAAATAGGCAAGTGCATGATGCAAGACCCACAGAATAGACAAAATTAAAATAGCGTGTCCGGAAATTTGCTATGTTTTGAAAAAATATCTAAGAAAAATTTATTTCTACGAAAGCAGCATTTCTTAAACTATTTTACTACATAATTGCCACCATTGTTCAAACACTCTTCATTAAGGGAAAACCACTCAACAAGCTAATTTTGAGTTGTACAGTGCTGTTATGCCACTGTTTACTCAGAGTGTAAAATGACATCTGAGGGTATACAGGCGGTAGTGTTCACGAACAAAAAGTTAGATGCACTGCGTAGGAAGGATAAAGGAGAGTTGTTGAAAAACGATTTAGTTCAAAGATTTGCGACCATTCCAGGATGATAAGGTATGGATCTCAATGACACAAAAGACTGGCAATATATTGACAACAAAGCTTGCGGCGGTGTGACTTCTGATTGCAAAATTATCCCAATTTGTGCTCCTGCACACAATGACGACAGTGATAATGGATAGTTGGAGAGGTGTGACGCTAAATTTGATGATATTACATGTACAGAAATCGCGACGCAACTGGAGAAAGTAATGGTTTACTTGGAATGCAAGGCGGAAAGCTGCACGTAAGTTGCTGATTACTTCATGGTATACAACTCATTGCATTTTAGGATATTTGGTCAAAATTAACATGAAAATAATGTATGAGTTTACGTGGGACTAAGTGTAACTTACGTCTTACGGTATTTAACTGACGCCATTCTAATTTTGTTCTGAATTTCTATATTTTCGATACTCCCGATGTTCCACAGTTCCACATGCGTGGGACAAATATGGTTCATGTCCAGTACCTTTTTCATTTTTGAGACCGTGTCGATGACAAACATAATGAAGTAATTTCTGTTAACCAGATGGATAATGTGCACAGAAGAAATATTTAAACGCAGACCTCTCTATCCATAGCGGTAGTGGGTCAAATCCCAGTGTTACACCTAATGATTTAAATTTCCGTAGTACCCCTGAAACAAATAATCTTTATCATTTTGTGCCCCCACAGCTGAATAACGTAAATGCTAATAAAAACCAACTAAGATGTATTTTAGGGTCATTTTCGATCTAAATGAACATCTTTAGGCGGTAATTTTCGAACAAATTCTCATACAGTGGCAGACATGTGCCAGTGGAATGTAAAGGACTGTATAATGTTGCGTTTCCAGCATATATTGCTACCTCAGGAGGTTAGCGAAGTGTTTCAATGGGCTCGTCGAGATTTTGAATGTGCCCTTTAGCATTTTGTATGGCGATTACAGACTTTTGAGTTTTGACACCGGCACATTTCTTCCATTTTGTGAGAATTATCTAGGAAACCTCTCAGTTGAAGTTTTTATTTAGAACGAAATTCCTTGTGGAATTATAAACGCAACGGAAATAAAGCAGTGGTGGTTTTTTCTAGCCTTTTTTTTATCCCTGAAATTCTTTAAGCGAATAATAGGATATCTCCTTACAAGAGTATTTTAATTGTCCGTTCCAGTTGGTCTCTACTTCTCGAACGACTTGGCACGATACCAAATGACCTTTACTTCGGGTATCATAGTTCGTGTGGGGATGCATAAGTAAAGTAGCGCTTGTGAAGTATCGTCAGCTCCTATACCGTTGACGATTGCGAATCTCCATCACGTGGAAAAGACTAGCGGCTGGAAAGGCTTCTTTCCTCGCACACGTAGGTACCCTTCCTTGCAAAGTGCGGCTGTTGTGGCCCTGTCGTGTTGTAACGTCGATAAATATGACGTATAAACGTGTACGTAGTCTGTGATATCGCGTTTGTGGTAGTGTTGTTGATGAAATGATGTTGCTGTGGGAGACACACTGTGTTGGCCTTTAGGCTAACACAACCCAGCAACCCCAGCCATTGTAAGAGTACCTCAACGAGACGTGAGATCTGCTTATGTTTACTTCCCAAATTACGATTCCAGCCTGTAGACAGTAGTCTCTCAAATCCATAGATGCTGTGGATGTATTTGTTGCTGTTATTTGCATATATGTCTGATGGGGAGAGGCAGCTTTACTCATGTATATTACGTGTGGAGAATTTAAAATTGTGTCTGCTAAAATAGCGAGAAATGTATGCCGATGTTTGTGGACGCTGAATATATTCAAATAGGTAATGCTGATGTCGCCGGGTCTACATTCTTCACTTACAACCATCTTCTTTCTGTTGTATTGATGGCTGTTGCTGACAATGACTGCAAATTTATTTATATAAGCATAGTGAGCTATAGTAAAGACAGTGACTCTAGAATTTTTAAAAGTCCATCCTTATGAACGCAATTTACAGAGAACACTAGACAGATTGCCATTGACGAACATATCCCAGGAGCAGGAAAACGCAAACATACGTTAGTTTTTCCGTTGATGACAAAGCATATGAGATTCACAAGCATTCGCTTCGACCTAGTGGTAGTTGACATCTCACTATGTATATAAAAGTATTTTACATTACCCATTTGTCCAGAGTCCACTGATACGAGACTTTTTAAATCAAAGGTGGCAAATATTTAAATCAGCAGTTAACTTAATACCCAGTTCTGCAGTGGATATGGTTACGTGTTTTTTTCAATTACATTCGTAAAAGAGATGTATATTGGCACAAAGGACGAAGAGAGTAATAGATGTGTGAGGTGACGAAACAATCCGAAGATGGTTAGCAGGTAACCACATTGGGAATATTACAACTTATTACTTCATGACTATAGCTGGAGCTATGAAATGCCAAATGACAAGAAAGTCATATATATACCTACCGACTGTCTTTTGTCCCTTGAAACAAAGATTCAAATGGTTCAAATGGCTCCGAGCACTATGGGACTTAACATCTGAGGTCATCAGTCCCCTAGAACTTAGAACTAATTAAACCTAACTAACCTAAGGACATCACCCACATCCATGCCCAAGGTAGGATTCGATCCTGCGGTCGCGTAGCTCCAGACTGAACCGCCTACAACAGCTCGGCCACACTGGCCGGCCCTTGAAACGTTCGAGAACGGTACAGGGAATGTTCAATATGGTAGTGGTACAAGAAGTACCCTCCGATATACACCGTAAAGTGGCTGTCGGAGTGCTGATGTACAGGTAAATTCTGAGCTAAAAAATGTGTGTGATTCGAGAAGTTGTGGACTACGCCTACGAATCAGCGTGCCCATGTTATCTCCCTAATGTAAATCACCAGCTTCTGAAGTGGATAACTTAATCTTAGGACGGCTTCATTTGAATCATCTGAATAATAATTGCTTCACTGTATTGCTCGTTGTATATCACTCTGGTACCCTCCGTTCCTACTATTAACCCTTTAGACCTTCAGCTGATGTTTCAGTGGTAGGAGCCTCTGCATTGTCATTTGTGGCAGGACAGTTTCCCTAATTCATTCGTACATTCAATACTCCAGTGTGACACATACGACATTATCCTCACCCATTCTCTTCCTCACACTTCAGTGTCACTCAGTAGACAGTTACCGTAGCATATCTACGATGTTCTTCTCTGGTACCCTTGTTTGAACTCGGAGATAAAGTCACGGAAAATAGTCAATTAATTAAAACACACCAAAAATAAACAGAATAGTTTATTTATCACTGAAATGGCTCTTATCATTGATAGCTCTCCAATCTGCTGTGTTTGTAGACTACCATCGTCAAATTAGATACTTCTCAGGTTGCTACAAGTGCACAAAGAAGTAGCCAAAAGCAAGTGCAGCGAAATAATGAGGTTTTATGAATGCTCTAGGCTGTTACTTACACTTGTGAGCTGGATAATACACTCCTGGAAATTGAAATAAGAACACCGTGAATTCATTGTCCCAGGAAGGGGAAACTTTATTGACACATTCCTGGGGTCAGATACATCACATGATCACACTGACAGAACCACAGGCACATAGACACAGGCAACAGAGCATGCACAATGTCGGCACTAGTACAGTGCATTTCCACCTTCCGCAGCAATGCAGGCTGCTATTCTCCCATGGAGACGATCGTAGAGATGCTGGATGTAGTCCTGTGGAACGGCTTGCCATGCCATTTCCACCTGGCGCCTCAGTTGGACCAGCGTTCGTGCTGGACGTGCAGACCGCGTGAGACGACGCTTCATCCAGTCCCAAACATGCTCAATGGGGGACCGATCCGGAGATCTTGCTGGCCAGGGTAGTTGACTTACACCTTCTAGAGCACGTTGGGTGGCACGGGATACATGCGGACGTGCATTGTCCTGTTGGAACGGCAAGTTCCCTTGCCGGTCTAGGAATGGTAGAACGAGTGGTTCGATGACGGTTTGGATGTACCGTGCACTATTCAGTGTCCCCTCGACGATCACCAGTGGTGTACGGCCAGTGTAGGAGATCGCTCCCCACACCATGATGCCGGGTGTTGGCCCTGTGTGCCTCGATCGTATGCAGTCCTGATTGTGGCGCTCACCTGCACGGCGCCAAACACGCATACGACCATCATTGGCACCAAGGCAGAAGCGACTCTCATCGCTGACGACGACACGTCTCCATTCGTCCCTCCATTCACACCTGTCGCGACACCACTGGAGGCGGGCTGCACGATGTTGGGGCGTGAGCGGAAGACGGCCTAACGGTGTGCGGGACCGTAGCCCAGCTTCATGGAGACGGTTGCGAATGGTCCTCGCCGATACCCCAGGAGCAACAGTGTCCCTAATTTGCTGGGAAGTGGCGGTGCGGTCCCCTACGGCACTGCGTAGGATCCTACGGTCTTGGCGTGCATCCGTGCGTCGCTGCGGTCCGGTCCCAGGTCGACGGGCACGTGCACCTTCCGCCGACCACTGGCGACAACATCGATGTACTGTGGAGACCTCACGCCCCACGTGTTGAGCAATTCGGCGGTACGTCCACCCGGCCTCCCGCATGCCCACTATACGCCCTCGCTCAAAGTCCGTCAACTGCACATACGGTTCACGTCCACGCTGTCGCGGCATGCTACCAGTGTTGAAGACTGCGATGGAGCGCCGTATGCCACGGCAAACTGGCTGACACTGACGGCGGCGGTACACAAATGCTGCGCAGCTAGCGCCATTCGACGGCCATCACCGCGGTTCCTGGTGTGTCCGCTGTGCCGTGCGTGTGATCATTGCTTGTACAGCCCTCACGCAGTGTCCGGAGCAAGTATGGTGGGTCTGACACACCGGTGTCAATGTGTTCTTTTTTCCATTTCCAGGAGTGTAACTCAGTACTCAGTGTACACTAGAACGATGTGAGCTCGGCAGAACGAAGACTCTTCCACTCCTTCAACAAGCAACCAGATGACGCAGTAGACCTCCTCTGTTTATCTGTGGCCGACTTTAATTGAAGGTTGCACGGCCGTGGTGCACATCAACTCTGGGGGGCGTGGCTGAAAACTCGCGCGGATAGGCGACTCCGGTGGAGCTGCTTTGGTACGCAGCATCTCTGCTGTGGTAGACTGCTGGCGTGAAGTTGTCGATGGTTAATAACACCAAAATCTTTGTCAATCGTTTATACCTCTTCGTCTCAATAAATACACTGGCGTGCATATGTCACTGCCAAGTCACATAGCTTGACGAAAATTACATATAAAGAACTCCTATAATGTAGTAACGAAGATAATGAAAAGAAATATACGAACAGACGAACAGAAATGACGCTTCTACTTTAGGACAATAATTGCACTGAAGCCTCAGCGATTTATCATGGTTGCCTGGACAGTGGACATTACAAAACCCAGTATATGGTACTTCATAGGAAATGTGGTCAACGCAGACGCCATTTCATGCTCTACGACGTGCTCCCATGCTGGCCATAGGATTCGTAACGCGTTCTTGTGATAGGAGTTTCATTTTTTTTTTTACCACCAACGAAGTTTTGGACTGTTTGATGGTTACTGACGCATGTGGACGTCGTGTATTACGCTTCACTGACGCTTCCCGCCCGTGTTCGACGATATTTAAGTCGAAGGAATGGGCACACCACTCAATTCGTTGAATATCAACTTGTTCCAAAAGCTCCTACATTTGCATTGTTCTGTGTGGTTGCGCTTTGCCATCTATAAAATAAATGTCAGGCCCGAATGCACCTCTGAAAAGACGCAAGTGGCGAAAGAGTGCTGTCTCACGAAGTTGACTGGTGAGAGTAATGCAATGAAAGATCTTGAGGTCACGCCAAGGCAACATTATGCCTCCTCACACCGTAACACATGGTCCATCAAAACGATCATGTTCGACAGTGCTGGACATTCTCTCGTATGGCGAGCGGTGTGAACACGTAATACACCGATGACCGCTGTCGAACGTTATCGGTTTGCTGGTCCATGTGTTACGATGCAGGAAGTCTAACTTTGCATGGTTGTACTGACCTCCACATCTTGGAAGACGATATACTCAGTAGCCTGCTTTATTGCGACATTGTACTTCTTCCTCATGCCAATCTTTTCAAAGTAGCAGTCGTCTTCGACTTCATTTTTATGGGTGACAATGCGCGACTGCATCGAACTGCGTAGATGGAGTAGCTCTTGGAGCGAGAGCCAATACGACGAACGGACTGGCCTCCTTGCTGTTACGAATTAAATCACATCGAGCACATGTGCGTTGCGTTTGGGAGACGTATTACAGCAAGTCCACATGCATCAACGACCATCTAGGACTTGTCAGTAGTGCTGGTAGAGAACTGGACCACAAGGACTGCTCACCGGCTTCGTGGCCGGCATGACAGCAAGTAGGAAAGCAAGCAGTGTCATTTATGGTGATCACACTTCCAATTAAGAAGCGTGTCCAGGCCCTTGTAATGTCCAGGAAATCATCAAAAACAGCGGTGACTTCAGTGTAATTACTGTCTCCGCATAAAAGTTTTATTTCTGTTCATATCATTGCATAGTTCTTTCATTGACCTGTATTGTGGTATACTGTACTTTACTACAGTACAGGATTCTTTCTACTTATGGTGCACGCTTCATCGATCTGTGTTACTTCTCAGCGACACATCATACGAAAGTTAATTTCGTCTTTCAGTTCTCCACACCTAGTCTATTACAATTCCATTTTTTGTCGTGGTAATCGACATGTACTAGAGGATTCTCCTCAGATGCAAGAAGGAAAATAATTTTGCGAGCACATGAGTTCTATTTACATTGTTTACGAAGATGTATTACTGTGTTTTAATGGTATTTACGAAGAACTCATACTCATTAAGTTGTACTGTACCTGTGGTAACAATGGTCAACCTTTCAGGAAGAATTAGAATTCAAGTCGAAGTGCCGCTGTTCTTTCTTCCCTATGCTAGAAAAGGGAACTAAAAGAAATGTTATATTCTTCCCCATATTTATGTTATCGGAATTAGTGATCCCACAGTAATGAAATTTCCTTCAACAGAACGTGAAACTCTCTTTTCCTTTCCAATTTACTTATTTACTAAACAATTGGTCCTCTACCTACGGTTGTATTGCATTGTATTGTATGTTAACCGGAGGCGTAGAAACGACAGAGGCTCCGTCCCCGCCGCAGCCGCAGTGGTCCACAATCCCACGACGACTACTGCAGTCCACTTCACCCCTTCACCGCCCCAACCCGAACCACTCTTTCAGGGTTATTGTGCGGTTCGGCCGCGGTGGACCCTTCGATAACTTGTTTGCACAGCAATCGCCGACATAGTGTAGCTGAGGCGGAATAAGGGGAACCAGCTCGCATTCGCCGAGGCAGATGGAAAACCGCTTAAAAATCATCCATAGACTGGCCAGCTCACCAGACCTCGACACAAGTCCGCCGGGCGGATTCGTGCCTGGTACGAGGCCCTCCTTCGGACTCCGGAAAGCCGTGCTTCAGACCGAACGGCTAACCGGGCGGGCTCTACCTAAGGTTAGTTGACTAAGTTTCCATAGGTGGATTTTTTGTCGCTTCTCTGGCCTTCAGATTGTCACTAATGAACTTAAATATTATGACCACTGTCCCCCCTCCTTCCTTGTGGCGTTCATCGCGCGTGACAAATGGGGAAACACTGTAGCGAAGATCGGGCAGCAAACTGAGCAAACTGGGTAATCCACTTACACAAGCGAGTTTGACAGGGAGTAAATTATCATAGCAGGGCGCCTGGAAGAAGCAGCTAGGAAACGGTGAGACTAGTGGACTGTTGGCATGCCAAAGTTATCAGCATCTATTGAAAGCAGTTTACCGTAAAGCCAAGAGTAGAAGACAAGGTGACTGGGGCAGGCCTGTCCACAGAACGTGGAGGCTAGAGCCCTGCCCGCTATGTAAATCAGCATAGGTGGCGATGTGTGACAGTCCTGGCGACAGAGTAAAATGCTAGAGTAGGCACAAATGATACGAAATACATCGTTTATCGCAAATTGTTGAACATGGGGCTCCTTATCAGACGATCCCCACATGTTCTCATGTTAACCAAACGGCGTCGTATGTTACTACTCCAATCGCACGGTATAACCGAGACTGGGCCGTCGATCAATCTATAAATGTAGCCCAGTCGGATGAATTAAATTTTTTGCTATACGACGTCGATGGTCGTGTCAGGATTCGTCCCTTCATCCAAGTAAAGGACTGCTCAAAACGTCTACAGCGCCTCGGATGTTAAGCGGTTGGGACGACACTGTGCAATGGGGGATATTCATATGGTCTTCCATGGGACCTGTGACAGTATTCGAAGGCGCCTTGATTGCACAGGATAACGTGAACGTTACTACGGACGAAATTCTCGATGTTTTCCCCGAAGGAGATGCCGTCATCCATATGGATTACTGTCTCTGTTATAAGGCGAAGAACGTGCTGCAGTGGTTTGAGAAGTGTAATAGCTGAACTGTCAAATTCGCCAGACGTGCACCTGACGGGAGATATCTGTTACGCTGTCAGGCACCAGCTCCGCTCCGACGTACCACCGGCCGTAATTTATGGGCTGCGTGACCCGTGCGTAGAAATCTGGTCTCACATACCTCCGTAAGCCTGCCAGGGACTTGTCGAATCCTTGTCACGCTGCATCGCTGTCGTATTCAGTTCCAAAGTTGAACGCACCCGCTATTAGCGACAGGTAGTTATGTTTTGTTCGTCAGTCTATACACGTTGTCTGTTCAAGAAATTCTGAAACGCTCGTAATTTCGCGCCAATGGTATGTTGGAGTGAAATGCGATTGGCTTTCCTGCGCACCTCTGTGTTTAGTGTGTTACTGCTGAAAGTTCCATTGTTGTGTGTCTGCTAGTTGTTGTTCAGTTCTGTATAGAATAAAGCATTGTGCCGCACAGTTTGCGAATTTCGAAGTGGCAGAGATAGAGAAGCAACGTGTCTGCATTACATTTTGTGTCAGACTCTAGAAAACCTTTACAGAGACACACCAAGTGTTGCGAGAAGTCGACGGTCATGAGTGCTTCAGCCGTACACGGTGTTATGAATGGTTCACACGGTTTGAAATGGCGAAACGGAAGATAAAGACGACCCTCTTTCAGCACCCCCTCTAACGTCAGATAAATTGTATATGTCATTCGAAGACTACTGTCCGCGAGCTTTAGTTAGAACATGTCATGAAATCCTGACATATAATCTGGGAATGCATTCCGTTGCCGCAAGTTCGTCCCACGGCTCATGAGTCAAACCGGAATGACCTTCAGCTCTCAATCTGTAAAGAGCGTTTGGATCGCGCAAATGAGAATGAGCAGATCCTTAAGAAAATCGTAACTGCTGATGGGAGGTGGGTCTTCGATTATGATGCAGAGACCAAGGCTCAGTCTTCACAAGGGGTCGGAAAAGATTCTTCAAGGCCAAAAAGAATTTCGTCAGGTCATGTCAAATGTCAAAGCCATGCTGATAGTTTTCTGTCACTTTAAAGGATTAGTTCATCATGAACAGCTACTGCATCCTACGGTGAAACACGTATGTAACGTAGCAGCGATGGTGAGGCACGTTAAAATCTTTGACCAGAGAGCCTATTATCGTGGTTAGTATGCGCTTGACCGCGCGAGTGTTACGAGTAGTACGCTAGTAGTCGTCGTGCAGTACACTCTGTCGGTAGTAGCAGCCCAGTGCGGTTGTGTGATGTAGTCTGTCGGCATTCTGGTCTAGTCCTGTCACGGTCGCGAGCGGGACGCAGTCGGCGAGCGTCGACATGGCATTCTGGTCAAGGTGCTGAATGAGGTATATTGTTAATTAAGGTAATCATCAGATAAGGTAAAGTTTATTTATTGTAATTAATTTTCAACAAGTGCCCCAATAATAATTTTGATTTCAAAGCAATATTTTTAACAAAAGAAGCATTTAATTGAACCAACGATTTCCTTCCATTTCCCTTAAAGAAAAGTTTCAGTTAAATTTAAAAAAAAAATATTATTTGCAATGCAGTTCCTCCAAGCCGTGGCCAACAATAAGAGCAGAAATTTGACAAGCAGTTTCAATGAGGTAAGAAATTAATTCTGATTTTTTTTTTGCACAGGGCCAAAGACCGATATTTCGGTTTAATTGAGTTATCATTATCACTGAGATTTTCTTATCACTGAATTGACTTTCATTTTTTTGTGAGGAACTTTTACTTGGGTCAGA
This sequence comes from Schistocerca americana, assembly GCF_021461395.2. NCBI lineage: Eukaryota > Metazoa > Arthropoda > Insecta > Orthoptera > Acrididae > Schistocerca > Schistocerca americana. The sequence continues at coordinate 233,392,362 of NC_060123.1, forward strand.
TTGCTAATTTTGTTTAATTGTCATTGTCAGTAGATTTCATTGCGGGAGGTTACACTTGGCTCCCATTTATTATTATATTTTTTATTTAAATATTTCTGTGGGGACGATATTGCTGCTTGGGTCCATTTCTATTAAATATTGTCATATATAAAATTTTTGTGGGGAGGTTACACTTGGCGACACCCAGTCCAGGATCGTATTTCGTTGAGAGTTTTTTGAAAAACAGTCAGATATCTGCTCTTATTTGCATAGTATAATTAGGATTTGGCGCAACGCTTTTACTAATCTTGTGACTTTATTTCTACAGGTCAACGGCAATTCGTTGCTCTGTTGTATTTGTGTGTTGTTTTTGCATTGTGCTTATTATTTTGTAAAATTTTTTTTGACTATTGTAAAAATGCCGCGAAAGACTGTGAATAGTGTATCGCGAGGTATTATGAATGAAATTACCGACTCAAACAACTTTACCGATAGGACATATGACACGCAGTGTAATGATGACAATCCTGCGTTCACTAACAATCAGTGCATTACAACCACTAATGATGACTTTTATCTTAATGATGAACAAACGAACTCAATTGTCTCGTCTGTTAATTTGACGACAATTGATGACGCGGGACGCTCTATTGTAATGAGCGCTGCCGAGCTTAACACACCCGATTTGGAAAATTCAAGTAACGTACAGACAAATTTGTCTAGTGAAAATGAACAGTGTACTGAAAGTAGGACGGATTTATTTAATTCAGAAATAATGACCGACAGTGTACATTCGACTGACAAACCGTTTTGTAAATCTCAAAATAACCACATGGTTACAGAAAGCGAAACAATTCCAGATCCACCATTAAACAGCACAGAGAATAGAAATGCCGACTTTGAGTCGAATCCAATTATGGCATTGTTGCTACAAATGACTAAACAACTTAATGAAAATAATGAAAAACAAGACAAACTTAGTGAACAGGTCAAACAAGATAACGAAAAACTCAAACAACACTTAAATGAAAAATTAGACGACGATTCCAGGCAGTTAAATGAAAAATTAGACGACAATTCCAGACAGCTTAGTGAACAAATTAGAGCCGTTGCCGCGCAGTGCCATGACACTAAGGAACATTTGCGCGTGGAAATTGAGGCTTGTTCAAAAAAAAGTAGCGAAGAAATTAGGTTTGTTGCTCAGGAATTAAGGGAAATGCAAACAGCCGCAACAGAAACACTTAGAGACGAAATTAACGGAGTCGCTAAACAATGCTCTGAAAAAGCTACACAATTACGCGACGAGTTTAAAGCAATGACAGCAGAACTTTCGCGCACAATGGATGAAAAGATTGACGCGAAATTAGAACAGCAGAACACTCAAATTGACGAGCGATTTAGTCACCACATACAAAACAGTGATACGCGTTTCCGCAAATTTATTCAGGATCAAAATAAAGTAAAACGTCAAGTCATGGAAACAATCACTGCTCAGAGACAAGAAGACAAACGTAAAATGTTCGCGAAAGCGAAGACATATGTAGACAACAATATTGCTACAGTGTCCGACGAAATTAATTCCATCAAACAGTCGAACACAGAATTACGTGACGAAATTTCTGACCTTAAATCGAAAACAGACACATATACAACCGATTATCAAACAGTGACCGACAGAATCGAACAAATAGAACTAACACAGGATTCAGATGTGATCAAAACTGACGTTAAAAAACTGAATGAAACTACTCGTAAATTGCAAAAACAGATTAATGCCTTTGACACTAAAACCGATGAGCAGGTAAAAATACTGACTGAAAAATGTGATGAATTGGCCAGTCGTATTGACGTTATAGAAAGTAGTAATGACAACAAATCAGACGATACTTCACCGGTTTCATTCAGTCAAACACCGGAATTTCAAAATCTACAACAGACAGTCAATGAGATCGGTTCAGCTAATAACTCATTACGTAGAAATTTGTCAGATTTACAGCATGAGGTAACAGAGATAAAAAATATTTCAGTTAATAACACATCACAGCAGACGCCAGTTAGTGAACATTTGTCAGACTCGCGCAGCGCGTATAACTTGGGTAATCTTCAGAGAGTACGGGACTTAGATTGCGAGCAACCACAGTTCAACAGATTCTCTTACAATCATGAACCTGTTCCGTCATACAGAGATGATAGTTTCGATTACAAACATTTTCTATCAGTGAGGAAATTTAAAGTGTTTAGGAATGACAGAACACAGATTCACCCATTGGATTGGATACAGCAATTTAGCTTTGCTTTTCCACCGACTTGGCCTGTTACGCATAAACTTGAATTTATTTGCAGCTTTTTGGAAGGCGAACCGGCAACTCGTATGAGACCGATCGCGAGGCAATGCTACTCAGTAGAGGAATTTCAGAATGCTTTTCTGTCTGCGTATTGGTCGAAAACGACACAGCGCGGAATTAAAGATCAGTTAATTAGTTTGCCGAATTACGAGAACTCAAATTTTCCCAGTGTGACGCAATTTTTTGAGCACATGGTGCAACAAAACCAGTACCTAAGCGAACCGTACAGTGAATCCGCACTTATACAATTATGCGTCTCTAAATTACCACGGTCATTAAGGGTGTCACTTCTAACGGGCCAGCAAAAAGAAAACATTTCAGCATTCAGAGATCTTTTACAGCTTTTAGAAGTGCAGCAATCAGACTATTCTTTCGTAAACAAAGACTTCACATATAACAACCAAGGCCAACAAACGTACAGCAATTATGATCAGACGCGTAATTTTAATAGAAAAGGTAACAGACGCTTTAGGAACGACAACTACCAAAACTTTAATAACAGCCAAAATTCTAATTATCAATATCGTCAAAATTTTCAGCAACAGGAACCACACTTTAGCAACAATAGAGGTGTTTCACAACAACAACATCAAAACCAGCCGGTTAGCATACCTAACCAACAATGGAATGCACAAAGTCAACCAGGCTTTAATGTTCCGCCGCGTGCACGTATAGTCCCAGATCCAACAAATAGTAACGCACGGCAGCAAGGAAACAACTACGTACAGAGAAGACAGTATTTCAATTCCTATCGCAATACACCGTATAGGAATGACTTTCACGACAGACGTAAAAACAATGAGCATAATTACCAACATACGTTTAATAACAGTCGGTCTTACCAGCGACAAAGTAATCAACAAGAACATATTCTCATGAATGAACCCGACAGTATGTATCATCCAGAGCGTAATACGTCTGGAAGAAGTAATAGAACAGTTCAAATAGTAGAAATGCCACAGAATCCTCCTAATAATAATAACACGTCAGATAGAATCTGACTAGATACTACACAGGACGCATCTTCCAATAACACAAGCACTACCTTTGACACGCAAAATGTTGTTCACGAAAATGTAATTACTTTTGACGACATCAGAGACACTCTTTTGCAGGAAAGACCAGTTGTTCAGAAAACCATTTCACATCCTGTCATCGAAATTAAAATTGGTTCATCGAAATTTTCAGCAGTAATCGATTCCGGATCACCTATATCAGTAATAAATGAAGAAACTTTTAACAAGTGTAACCTCCCCACAAAAATTTTATATATGACAATATTTAATAGAAATGGACTCAAGCAGCAATATCGTCCCCACAGAAATATTTAAATAAAAAATATAATAATAAATGGGAGCCAAGTGTAACCTCCCGCAATGAAATCTACTGACAATGACAATTAAACAAAAATTAGCAATCTGACCCAAGTAAAAGTTCCTCACAAAAAAGTGAAAGTCAATTCAGTGATAAGAAAATCTCTGTGATAATGATAACTCAATTAAACCGAAATATCGGTCTTTGGCCCTGTGCAAAAATAAAAATCAGAATCAATTTCTTACCTCATTGAAACTGCTTGTCAAATTTCTGCTCTTATTGTTGGCCACGGCTTGGAGGAACTGCATTGCAAATAATATTTTTTTTTTGAAATTTAACTGAAACTTTTCTTTAAGGGAAATGGAAGGAAATCGTTGGTTCAGTTAAATGCTTCTTTTGTTAAAAATATTGCTTTGAAATCAAAATTATTATTGGGGCACTTGTTGAAAATTAATTACAATAAATAAACTTTACATTATCTGATGATTACCTTAATTAACAATATACCTCATTCAGCATCTTGACCAGAATGCCATGTCGACGCTCGCCGACTGCGTCCCGCTCGCGACCGTGACAGGACTAGACCAGAATGCCGACAGACTACATCACACAACCGCACTGGGCTGCTACTACCGACAGAGTGTACTGCACGACGACTACTAGCGTACTACTCGTAACACTCGCGCGGTCAAGCGCATACTAACCACGATAATAGGCTCTCTGGTCAAAGATTTTAACGTGCCTCACCATCGCTGCTACGTTACATACGTGTTTCAACGCCAGTTACAAATTGCTCAATGTATTCATCCTTTGGTCTCTATGATTTTTAACCCAACCCTCTAGTATCAAATTGACGATATTTTGTATATGAAGATAACTGTTCTCGAAAGAACACATACCATTGAAGACTGTGTAGCTTCTCTAGAGTAAATGATAATTAATTGAAACCCTCAGCTGCCGACAGGTGTTGTTTATATACCTCCACGGGGACAGCTGAGAATGTGTCACCCGACAGGGACTCGAACCCGGGATCACCTGCTTACATCTGAGCTAACGAGGACACAGATGGGTCACACGGGAAGCGTGCCAGGAATAAGTCCCTGCAGTCGCACTATTCATCTGTGTCCTCGGTGGCACAGATGGATAGAGTGTGTGCCATGTAAGCAGGAGATCCGGGGTTCGAGTCCCGGTCGCGTCACACATTTTCAGTTGTCCCCATCGAAGTGTATCAACAACACCTGTCGGCTGCTGACGTTTTCAATTAATTATTATTTGACAAATTTTTTATTTATTTACGCGTTAAGTTCCCTAAGATCAAATTGAGGAGCAAATCTCCAAGGTCATGGAATGTGTCAGTACATGAAATTACAACATAAAAATAATAGCAGACAAAAATAAAATGTTTATGAACCCAAAAAAGTTACGCCATAAATTTCAGAAAACGCAGTCAACAATATAACATAAGAATCAGCTAAATTCTGCAAGGAACTCCTCAACAGAATAGACCGTGTGACCCATGAGGAAACACATCAGTTTCGATTTGAAAGCTCGTGGATTACTGATAATATTTTCGAATACTTATGGTAGCTTATTGAAAATGGTGACAGCAGTATACTGCACACATTTCTGCACAAGAGTTAATGAAGTCCGATCCTAATGCAGGTTGGATGTCTGCCGAGTATTAACTGAGTGGAAGCTGCTTATTTTTGGGAATAAGTTGATATTGTTAACAAGAAACGACAGTAAAGAATATGTATATTGAGAGGCCAATGTCAAAATGCCCACACTAGTGAACAGAGCTCAACAAGAGGTTTGCGAACTTACATCACTTATTGCCCCCTGTACGTTTCTGATACAAAAATATCCTTTTAGAATGGAAATCGTTACCCCATAATATAATACCATACGACATAAGAGAAAGATAATAAGCGAAGTAGACTAATTTTCGTGTCGACCGATCACTTACTTCGGATCCCGTTCGAACAGTAGAAATGGCAGCATTACACCATTGAACAAGATCCTGAACGTGGGTTTTTCACGACAGTTTACTATCTATCTGAACACCTAGAAATTTGAACTGTTCAGTTTCTCTAATCATATCCCCATTCTGTAAAATTAAAACTTCGGGCTTTGTTGAATTACGTGAAACTGTAAAAAACATAGTGTGATTTAGCGTTAGTTTATTTTCTACGAGCCATGAACTTATGTCATGAACTGTTTGAAATCGAATTAATGTTGCACACAACATCCTTTCCTACCAAGCTAGTGTTGTTAGCAAACAGGTATATTTTAGAGTTTTCCGTAATACTAAAGGGCATATCATTTATATAAATAAGGAACAGGAGTGGCCCCACACTGATCCCTGTGGCACTCCTATCCCCCACCCCCCACCCCCACCCCCCCGAAATTGACCGAACCCCATATCCCACATCACAGCCATTCTCAACACTGTGAGTTATGACCTTTTCCTGCTTTTATTAACGTAGGAGGTGAACCAATTGTGAGCTCCTCCCAGTATACCATAATGGTCCAACTTCTGGAGCAATATTTTGTGATCAACACAATGAAACGCCTTAGTTAAATCAAAATATTGGCCTAGCGTCCGAAACCTTTAGTTGTTAAAAGACTTCTAAACTCAGACTGTATATTTTATTGCAAATTTTGTGATATAAAATGATAAATTATTCTTACATACACCGGCTTTTCAATAACTTCAGCAAACACTGATGGAATAGAAATAGGTCTAAAATTGTCTACATTATTCCTTCCTACCTTTTTATAAAGCGGCTTTACTGCTGAGTACTTTAATTGTTCAGGAAGCCGCCCATTCCTAAAGGAAAAGTTACAAATATGTCTAAGTACAGGGCTAACATGTGCAGCACAGTATTTTAACATTCTGCTAGGCATTCCAACATATTCATGAGAGTCCTTAGTCTTCAGTGATTTTATTATTGACTTATCAGTATCGCAGAGGAGTATTTCAGACATCAAGCTCGGAAAGGCATTTTCCGAGAGAGTTATTTGATTACCCGTAAAAACTACATTTTTATTTAATTCACCAACAGTGCTCAGAAATTGGTTGTGAAATATTGTACATATATTTGATTTATCGGGAACAGAAATATTTTTACTACGAACTGACATTATATTGTCGGTCTTGTGCTGCTGACCTGACACTCCCTTCACAACTGACCACAAGGTTTCAATTTTATCCTGTGAATTAGCTATTCTGTTTGCACACCACGTACTCTTTTTCTTCGTCAAAACATTTTTAAGCACCTTACAATACTTTTTGTAATGGGCAACGGTAACTTGATTGTGACTACTTCTAACACTTTGATATAATTCCCAGTCTGTTCTACATAATATCCTTATCACACTAGTCAGCCACCTAGGCTGCCTTTTACTGCTAGTACCCCGTTTAGAACGTTCTAACGGAAAGCAGCTTTCAAAGACCATGAGAAATGTGTTAAGGAAAGCGTTATATTTGTCATCTATGTTAGTGGCACTATAAACATCATTCCACTCTTGTTCCTTGACGAGTTTTAAAAAACCAAACCCTCTATTGCCTTTGGACTAACTTTCCTACGTAATTTGTAATTATATGTGACACTTGTTTGAGTCTAAAAGCCCGTGCTAAAATTTGTGCATCATTGTCTGAAATGCGAGTCACCCTTTCACTAACAAAATGACCATCTAGTAATGAAGAATGAATAAAAAAATTGTGGTCTATAGCTGTGCTACTGTCCCCCTTCACCCTAGCTGGGAATAACACAGTCTGCATCACATCATTTAGGAGATCTGCCAACATCCTTTTTCTTGCACAGTCATATACAGAATTAACATTGAAGTCTTCACGTATAACTCATTTCTGGTACTTCCTATAATGTGAATCAAGAACCCTCTCAAGCTTGAGCAGAAATGCTCAGAAGTCAGAGTCAGGGGAACCTATAAACAACATAAATTAGAAGTTTAGTTTCATTAAATTCAACTGCCACTGCACAACATTCAAAATCAGTTCAGTGCAGTGCCGTGATACGTCTATGGACTCAAATGGAATATTGGTTTTTACATACATGGCCACTTCGCCACTCCACAAGGAATGCCTTGAAAAACAGCCAGCTGATTCTGTATCCTGGTACAGGAAGCCTCTGAATTGTCAAATTATTTAAGTGGTGCTCCGATATACCAATAATTTCAGAGTCAACATCTATAAGCATTTCATTGATTTTATCTCTAATACCTATGAAATATGCCAATTCCATCTCTAATTACAAACACAAACGTCCTATGAAGGTGGTTCCTTAGTTAGAAAGACTTCCTTTAAGCAGGTATATCTATCAGCTGACTTCAGTCTAAAAAAGGTGCTGGTCTAACACTAACTACTACAGGAATTTCTGAAAATCTATCGGCCAATCTCTTCTCCCAGTCAAGTTCTGCCACAAATTCCATTTTTCCCAATCCGACCTCACATCTCCTCATCAGACATGTGATTGACCCATCTAATTTTCAATATTCTTATATGGCACCATTTAAAACTTTTTATTCTCTTTTTGTCGCTACTATTTATCGTCCATACCTTACTTCTATTCAAATCACTTCAGAAAAGATTTCCTAACATTTGAATTGATCTTCGATAGTTACAGATTTTCATTTTTCATAAACGCTTTTCTTTCTAATGTCATTCAGGATATAATATCTTCTTTATTTTGGCCATTATCAGTTATTTTGCTGCCCAAATGACGAAACTCACAGACAACTTTTAGTATCTCACTTCTCGATCTAATTCTATCAGCAACACAAGACTAGGCTCTGTCACTCTTATGTTACTTATCTTCATATTCACTGATACCTCATTCTGAGACTCTATCTAGTCCGTTCAACTTCTCGTGCTAGACTTCAACGGTGGCTGATAAAACTATAATACAACTGGCAAATCGCAAGCTTTTAATTCCCCTGAACTTTAATTCCCTTTCGAAGTTTCTCCCTCTTTCCTTCACTGCTTCGTTGATTTAGAGATGGAATAAAATTGGACATAGGCTATAATGCTCTCTCACTCTCTTCTCAGTCACTGCTTTCCTTTCATGTCCTTGAATCTTATAATTACAATTTGATTTCTGTACAAATTTTAGATAAAATTACTCTCCTGTAATTTATCTAATGCTACCTTCAATCTTCCAAAGTGTATATTTCAGTTAACATTGACAAAAACTTTATCTAACATTCTTCGCCTTGTGACACTGACAGCAACACTAATCTTCTTTGGGGGAGACATCAAATATGTCGTCTGCCTGCTTCAACCAATTTTTCTATTTTTCTGTAAATAATTCAGTACCGGTATTTTTAAAGAATGGTTTATTAAACTGAGAGTTTTGTAGTATTTACACCTGTCAATAGCACTACGCCATTCCTCCTGAAATCTGAGGATATTCCGCCTGTCACATGTACCTTTCATACTAGGTGGAAGCCAGTGGTTTTGTCATTTTGTCATGAGTGGCTCATAGATCTCTACAATTTTTCGGGAACTTCATCTACACCAGGAGCCTATTTTTGACTGAGGTCTTTCAGTGCTCTGCGAAATTCCTCCCCCGACATATTATCTTCTAATACACCTTCATCTACCTTTTCTTCCTCATCTGTAATATTGTCTTCAGGTTCATTTACAATGGACAGTCCTTCTACATAACCCATCTACTTTTCAGTTTTTTCCACTTCGGTGAGTACTGACTTGCCATTTGGGCTCTTGATACTTGTACAGCCGCTTCCGTAATGCAGGTGCTCCTCGTTTTTTCCAAAGATCTCCTTAATTTTGATGTAGGCGGCACATATTTTTCCTTCCATTTATGCATAATTCTACAGTCTTTCATTTCTCGTCCTGTAAATTCTCCTCAGCCATTTTGCGCTTCCTGTCGACCTTATATTTTATACGTCTGCATTTACTGCCTACTTCGTTTGCTACTTACCAGAATACGAGTATGTAAAGGATATAATTGATGTGTGGGATGCAGCACTATGTTGAAATGACGAATAAAGCTCCCAACCTCCTACAGTGGATAGCTGCGTGGGTTCAGCCTTACAGTTGATGATCTGAACGGAGAAAAGAACAGTCGCTGTGAAATCATTCGCTTTATTAGAGCAGATTTACTTTTCATCTCTTACATAGTCATGTCCAGTACAAGTAACACGTTCGTGTTACATACTTGTATGCTCTACACCAACCAATGCTATATATCATGTGACATTATCGACTACGGACACCTGTTGTTATATGCTCTGAAGATGACTACGTAATAGTTGAGAGCTGTTCTTTTCTGCACTGTTCCACAGTCCATATTCAACGATCGCTGCGCACAGAAGGATCATGTGGATTCCGAACTGATTAATAAGATTTGCAAGAATCGTGTGTTACTGCCTCTAGATCTGTGATCCCATTCTTAGACAGTTTGATATAAAATAGAGAAAGGTAAATCCATTTACTGCATGCACCGAGATGACAAAAGTCATAGGATACCTCCTAATATCGTGTCAGACCTTCTTCTGCCCTGAGTAGTGCAGCAGCTATAAGTGACATGGACTCAACACGTCGTTGGATGCTCCTTGCTGGAATATTGAGCCATGCTGCCCCCATAGCCATCCATAAATATGGAAGTGTTGCTGGTACAGGATTTCGTGCACAAACTGATCTCTCAATTATGTCTCATAAATGTTCGACGGGATTTATGTCGGCCGATATAGGTTGCCAAACCTTTCGCTCGAAATGTCTTGACTGTTCTTCAAAGAAATCGCGAGCGATTGTGACCTTGTGACTGGCGCAAAGTCATCCATACAATTCCTTCTTGTTTGGGTACGTGACGTTCATGAACTGATAAAAGTGGTCTCCAAGTAGCCCAGAAAACCAAGTCCAAGCAAAGTAAACGAAGCCCACGCAATTATGGAGTCACCACCATCAAGGCAATACGTTGTTGACAACTTAGTCCATGGCTTCGTGGAGTCTGTGCCACACTCGAATCCTCCCATCATCTCTTACCAGCTGAAATCTGCATTCATTTGACCAGGCCACGGTTTTAAAGTCATCGAGGGTGCAATCGATGTCGTGCTGTTAGCGAAGGCACTCGCATCGGTCGTCTGCTACCAGAGCCTAGTAATGCCATATTTCGCCGTCTGTCCTAACGGTTTCATCCGTCGTATGTCGTGCATGTATTTCTGTGCTTACTTCACGCAGTGTTGCTTGTCTGTTAGCACTGACAATACTACGCAAACGCCGCTTTTCTCGGTCGCTAAGTTGTCTGTGGTGACCGATACCGCTTGAAATTTGTTTTTCTCGGCACACTCTTGACACTGTGGACCTCGTAATGTTGAGCTCGCTTACGATTTCTGAAATAAAATGTCCCATGCGTCTAACTACAGCTACCATTCCGCGTTCGAAGACTGTTAATTCCTGTCGCGCGGCCATATTCATGTCGGAAACCCTTGCACATGAATCAGCTCAGTACAATCAACATGTACGCCAATCCACTGTAATTATACCTTATGTACGCGATAGTACCGCCATCTTTGTATGTACATATCGCTATCCCACGTATTTTGTCACCTCGGCGTATGTTGCCAACTATGTATTCTATCGTCATATTGTGTTTCTTTCTCTGTAAAATTTTGTTTAGAAATTTGTGGTTCTGCTCTTCACCTACTGAAAATGACTGAAAAAATAAACCTAAGAAATCCTTATGTAAACATATTTTGAAACTGCAAAGAATACACAATTGTTATGACTTGGATAAAAACGCATAGTAACACTCTACATAACGAAAAGTATCGTGATCTGTAGAAACAAGTAGTATTCCATATGTTCTAAAATGTTGATGAAACACCATCCCCTGATTTTATGTTCCATGTAACAAGAAGTTATCACTGTTAGATAAACCAAAGTGCTCTTGCTGGAAGGAAGATCTCAGAAACTAAATTCAGGTTAATCGCAAAAATAAGGACAATGGGTAAAGCTTGTATTTTAATATTTAGTGACACAACTGCCTGCAAATGACTTTACTGTGTGCCGAGAACAATAATAGTATTTGAGAACTTATTGCTTGTAAATATACAAAAGAATGGCAGGCAACGAGAGAAGAAAGATGAAGAGAAAAAGAAAGAGTAGGAGACAGTTCCTCCGCTAAATATTCCATTTATGTCTCTAAACACAAAATTTTCAACAGCAGAAAGTGTCAGCGAATGATTATATTCGTATTCCTAGAACAAAATATTTATGTAAATTATATGTTTATATAAATATGTCGTGTCAGATACAAACTCATTTGTTGTAGTGTTGGAGAGTTTCTCGTCAGAAATGCTACTCAGGAACAGACTAACATATATTTTTGGTTATGTGTTCAAGTGCTAATTTTTATATTTTTTTCATTGTGTGTTACTTCTTTAGGTAATAATCGTATTATTTGCTTCATTACGACGCTGGTAGTTGAACAGCATTACATACAAAGATACGACGGAGCGTTTGGAGAGAACGGAGAATGAGGCTGAAATTGGAGCTGAGCAGCAAGAGTTGTTAATTCAATATGCGAAATCGATATTTCATGCTCTAACGAGTAAGTCGTAGCCGACTGATCAATCGCATGAGCAATCAACGACTTGTGAAAATTGTGAAGAAACACGCTTTTAATAAAATCAACATTTTTAAATGAAATTTCCTCTGATAGTTTCTTTCTTGATTACATGCAAAAGTTTTTAACAGATGGTGTAAAGTTGTGTAAGTAGAATAATTATATTGTAGCAACAGAAACTTCCCAATTAAAATGTACCGTTCGGTTTTCCTTTCACCTATCGTGACCTAGAGTCTGAATTTTAGCGCGTTAGTTTCATTCTTTTTGTCACGCAAGGCTAAAGCTCTTTAGTGTAAAAAGAGGAATTGATGATGGTAGTACACTTGAGGAATATTTATTTAACTCCAAATTACTGAAAGTGGAAGCAAAATATCTTGCAGAGAACGGTGTAATGAATAATCCGCTAATCTAAAATCTGTCACACGACGCGCTGTGATGAATATTATCGAACTTTCGTAATTTTTTTCAGTGTTACGCGTTTCTTCGTTGATTCTTTGACCACTGTAGCACACTTCTTTTCTAAATATCCCTGTTACTTGAGTTATAAGTAGACGCGGCAAATGGAAACGGCGTGTAGTAACAGCGGGGAAAGGCAGCGACTGGAAGGTAGAGCAGATTCGGACGCTTCAGTTGCTGGCGACTGCTTACGCATGCATCAGTGGATTCCTCTCCGGAGATTAATTCTTAACTTTCGGCTCTTGGAAGTTCGTAGGATACCTCTTTTCACAGGAGTTCCATCTCATCCGACATTCACGAAATACTGAAAAGTTAGATGGCTGGTTTTCTTTTAATTGTGTTTGACATGATTGTTTAGCTTTGGGATTTGACGCGTGAGTCGTTGATTGGGGAAGACTTGCAACGAACAGATTTTGCGAGGGGATAAGATATCGTTGAGGAAACACTGAAGAGGCACAAATAATCGCATCCTCTGCAAGAGATCGTAGAATTTCAATTAGAAATGTTTTATCAGGATTCACTGGAAATTAAATGCATTCCAACGGGTACTTTTATAGTGAGACCAAGGGTCAATTCAGTTTCAAACGAAAGCGTTAGTGGTAATCATCTCTAGAGGAATTTTAAGCTATTGTGTCACTAAGAAGTGTTTAAAACAATGGTTTAACATTTTTCTGTCTCCAGGTGTGATGCAATTCAAAACATGAGTATGAAAGTTGTTGAGTAACGAAGTAGTTATGGAAATGTTATTTGGAAAAAATGTGAAATACTCCAAACCAGGGTCGGCCACAGCTTGCCAAACTGCACGCGAACACAATGTGTGTGCTCCGTGCAGTGATAAGCTTAGCCTGCTTTGGTTTTGTTCGTTACTTATTGGAAGTACGCTCTAATGTGTGACATTTCATTTAGTATTGCAGTGCGGCATTTTCCCGTCGGCACGATTTTCTTCAGTTAGGCAGATCGCGGTGTCAGCACAGTTTATCCTTCTTTGTTTGTACGAAGTATAAAACAATTTCACAGATCCACTTGCTGTTTGTACAAAATAGGCAGTCTAGTGATCTGTCATCACAAGCCTTTAGAAATGAATGGGAATGCCGAAATAATAAGAATTATTAATGTTTTTAAAGGAACGCATAATCGATATGTATCAAAAATTTGCTGTGCACCATGCAGAAGGAATTTTAAGATTTAGTCGCCGATGAAAGATAAAAAAATTACAACGGTCGACAGACAGGATTCATATTACTATATATTAAGATGCACTTTGTGCTAAATTTGCCAACATGGAGAACGTAGTGAAGTTGACGGTACGAATTAAAATTTTCTGAAGTTGCACACATATTCCTCTGTCAACTGATACAGGTTTCGATCGAAATGAACAAAGAGTGTGAGAACTTCACACATTACTGCAAAGTACGCTGTCTAAAGTGACGCGGCATTCCTGGAACGATCTTCCGATTTAAAGTCCACAATCGTTAAATTTATGAAGAAATAAGTTGAGCAAGAACGAAAACTAGAACAGAACAGATTACAGACCTCAGATTTTATGTGGACTTGATTTCACACGGTGCACAGTAAGATATTTGCATGGTGAGACAGGAATTTTGATTTGCTGGGAATGCATTTAAACAGAAAATTATATTACGGAAGGGAAATATTCTGAATAAAACACCATCCATTTCCCTATGCACACTGGCGTTAAAGATAAGAATTTTCAGTAACTCATTGTGGCCTTGAAAGAATCTCAACGGCAGTTTCAAAACATTTTGAGCACACTGCCAGTCTTACATCTGTTTTCGAGACCATTCACCCATTTCAGTTGAGGGCGACCCTGTGCATGTCCGAATATCCATTCGGATTGATCTATAATGTAGCAGTTAATGATGACAGATTGTAAGGTGTCAGGCAAATCCAATACTTTCCATGAAAACCCTGACATGATAAGCAAATCCAGTAGTATGGCACATAGCTCCGAATAAATCGTGACATTAAATTAACCAAAGTAATACAAGTAACGAGTGAGCAAATGGAATACCACAGACTAACACAACAATGCCTAAATGCATGTCGTACCTTCCCACCGTAAGACAGACGCAGTTCTGAGGGGAGAAACGAGAACAGAAGCCGAGAGCAGAACCGTGTTAAGTTAGAAGGCCCTACGATAAGGGACGGACACCCACGTCGCCAGCTAACCGTTAGGACCACCCACAGCCCATGCTAAAAGCTAGAGCCTTAGCGTGAGACTTTTTCGCGTCTCTGTTACGTCAGGACCACCCCCCAGCCCATGTTAACAGCTAGAGCCCTCCAGAAGAACAGTATAGATCTTACGATAAAACAAAAAGGGCCACCCCAACCACAAGTTTTAGCGCGAGACTTTTTTCGCGTCTCTGTTACGACAGCACCAACCCCCAGACCATGTTAAAAGATACAGCCCTCCAGAAGAACAGTATAGATCTTACGATAACGCTAAAAGGACCACACCAGCTCCAAGTTTTAGCGTGAGACTTTTTCGCGTCTCTGTTACGTTGCAAACTTTAAAAACATCGCCCCACCACGAAAAGTATAACGTTTCTCATTGGATAGACAGAATTTTTGTAGGCGGAGCTTAAGATTAACATTGAGACCCTGATTGGTCAGATCAAAACACAGTCAGATAGTTTTTTTAAACCAACTTAGGTAAATTGCAGTAAGGAGAAGTTAAGAGAGAGAGTTGCTTCCGAGACGGCGAGGTGAGCGGAGCTGTGCTGCCTGCCGCCCCCTGACGAACACCGACAAGGCAATGAACGCACGCGATGCCACATAACAGCGCATAAAGCTTCACTCAGAACTGCAGAAGTCTCATCTTTTATACCCCCTTTTTGCGTAATACTAGTGTCGATCGTCAATTAAAGCTCATGGTGTTCACATTTGCCACTTGAAGTAAAAATCTGAAACGCGATGATTTTTCTGTTATATAGTTATTGAGAAGCGACATCAGCCACTGTAATTTATGACAAGTTAGATGAGTAATTAAAGATAATTGAGGGTCACTGTAGACTATTTTGATAGTTTTCTCTTTTGTGAAACTTAATTTAAACATAGATTATAGATGTGATATGGCATAGGTCATTTTTCGATCCATTGTAGAATTTGGAAACCCATTCAGGGAATATTCGTTCACATTTTTGTTGAACGCAGTTGGTTTTTACCATCCCGTATTAAAACATTTCCTTTTATCAATAGTGCAATTTATAAACAATGTTTTGTGAGTAGAATAAAATTTCCAATGGTAAACTTAACTGCTTTTTCGACGTTATTTTACTTGCTAACTAAAAATAAGAAAGCCTTGAACCCCTTCCACCAAATTTGGTTAGTATTAAGATTCCTTTACAGGGAGTGCAGTGGAGCTGACGCTGACATAATTAAGTATTTGGTTATATCATCGCTAGTCTCACTGAACTCTTCTGAACTCTACATGTCATGTGTGGCCTGGCGTCTCCTCACCAGCAACAGGTCCCAGGTTCAAACTAGTCAATTCCCTAAAAAACACGCTCAGAGCGTCGGTGCGCGAAAGTGGTAGGGAGGCACGATATAGAACAAACAGACACCACGCAGAATGATAGAATATGGCGACCCTGCCAGGATCGTAACATACCATGATTGAAGGTCGGTCACATGCCTAACTAGGCCAGAAAAATATCCTGTTGAAAAAAATTTTGTAGTAAAGATTTTTTTTCTAAAATTATACATAGTCGAAAACAGTAGCTGCAGTGATAGATAGTAAAAGTATTCAATAGAAAGTGAGTCTGGCACAGACAATAGCATAATTAAGTTATGAGTTGTAATATTGTTAGAATTAAGTTTTCTCCCCAATGCAAGCCCACAGGTGGCGGATACATCGTTGACAAGTTGGTTCTGACCCACAAGTTTGTGGATGGTTTGTCAAGTCGTGTGAACAAAAAGTTTATGAAACGCGTGAGATCGTATGAGCGCATGTTGACTCGAAGTAGGGTGCGTGAATTGCTTTTAAAGCAGAAAATAAGGGATTCGGAAAGATTAGCAATGGCAGATCGAGACCTTGACCGAATTGAGGTAGAGACCCAGCATGAAAATGGACAGAGATTAGAGGACAGTATAACAGACGATGCAGTATCGCGAGAAATAGAACATATAACGCACCATAACGAGGATAATGTACGCCAAGGCATAGAAAACATAAGTCAGCATACGACAGAGGAGCAGGAAAGTAGAGAGACAGTCGATGAGGATTCTAACTTGGGTCTTGAATACGTGAAACCCATAGTACAAGCGATCAGAGCTCCCTCACCACAGAGTACAAGGAATGCGAGCAGAAGTGTGTCACCACACAGTTCAATGCAATCGGTTGCAAACCAACAATTGTGCGAAAACACAGAGCGTAGGACGTTGGAAGAAAACGCAATAGGACCCACCAGTCTGGCAGAGTTATTACAATTAAATACAGAAACCATGACAAGGCAAAATAAAGAAATTGCGAACCAAATTAAAATTCAAAATGCAGAAACGACGAAACTAATTGCAGAAACCACGAGACAAATGCGTGAGATTAAAGAACAAAACAAAAAAATTCAGTTACACCTAAGTCATATTGAAGATGAGCCAAAAGAATCTCGAAAAGTGATAGGAAACTTAATAACAGGTCACAATCAATTGAGAACAGACATCGACAAGGTACAAGCGGATGTACAAACATTGCGTAATGACATTCAGGACGAGATCAAAACATTACGTATCAACACCCAGGGAGAAGTCAAGAAACTAGAGAAACAGATAAACGTAATTACTAAACAAGCAGCAGGTACGGCGCGTGAAATTGTTGAAAACAGTGTGTTACACAAACGTATCACAAAAGTAGTGCTGAAAAGATATGATAACCGCATAGTCAAAATAGAAACGCAAACGAAGCGACAATTTCAGAAATTGCGAACAGAGTTGTTGCAAAATATTGAAAAGCGTAGTGAACAGGATCGAACATGCACAGAGTCTGCAATCACATCCGTATCTGTAACAGCACCGGAAAAACAAGCAATTAACGAAGATATTACGCATTTCAGTCACAGGCGGAAAGTAACATACGTGAAATCAGACAGCCTGCACAGCAACAAACACGTTTCGAAATTCTTGATGAACAAACGTCATCACAAACACATGCGGAACCACAAATGTATGTTTCAAGACAGTTTGGATCGTGCAATGAAGCAGCAAGGTTAGCCAGACAAGATACTCAACCAATACCTGACAATGGAAAGCCAGGTCGCGAGGAGTACAGTGCAATGCATTCAGCTACACGTTCACAACCGATGGAAGATAATTATTGCGTACCACTCCAACGATACTACGCAAGGGTAGGCGAAAGTTACAGAGGACAATATCCAATGGATCCACTACAACCGGAAAGAACGACGGGAGAAATGATCAGAAACAAAAGTGGCGAAGAATCGCGAATTTCATATGGAACTATGACGAAGTACGACAACGATCATTCCCTCACAGTCAGAAAATTTCAACACTTTCGAGAAGGAAACTCATTACATCCACGAACTTTTATTGATCAATTCCGAGAAGGATTACCAGAACACTGGACGCTAGCACACAAATTAGACTTTATATGTGCACACATGTCAGGAACAGTCGCAGAAACCATGCAGAATGTTGCAGCGACATGCCCATCGTACGAAGATTTCAGAGAGAAGTTTCTCTCACGATATTGGTCCAGCGAAGCACAGAACAGAGTGAAGTTCGAATTATTACAGAACCCATGTTTTGAAAATTCAGGAGAGAAGAGTCCCGTGAAATTTTTCGAATTAATGGCAAAGAAAAATCAATGCTTAGATGTACCATACAGTGATGGAGGGTTGATTAAATTATGCGCAATGAAGCTACCATTGAAATACCAGCAATCATTAGTAGGTCGCGGAGGCAATGACATCGAAGCATTTAAAGGTATTCTAAGGGAACTACAGTTCATATTTTCGGAAGTTGACGCAAGAAAAAGACGAAGCGCACGTGAAAACGAAACCAAAAAGCAGTGGAATCCACAAGACACAGTACGAAGAAACAATAATTACGAACCATGTGATAACCTCGCACGAAGAAACGACAATAGATTTCAACAAAGAACCGGTTATGGATTTAGAAGAGAATATGGCAATAACTATAATTCACCCAGGAACGGCAACAACTGTAACAGAAGGAATAACGACAACCGGAACGGATACTAGAGAACCAATAGACCGACAAATTATCAACAAAGAAACCACTATCAACAAGCTGAACAAGAAAAGAGAATACAGATAGAAGAGGTGGAGGCAAGACCACCAAACCCCGATAAACGATCGAATTGACAGCTAAGCGCCCATGCCAAAGAGAATGACGCACCGACCCAGGACAATTGCAGCACCTTGAACAGTGAAGTAAATACCTTATCACGAGAAGAGAAGAAGGAAGAAACAAATCCGCAGGGACCAGATGAAAACGAAGACAGGAAAATAACAATATCGTGTTGGGACGAAATTAATTGGGAGAATACTGACGAGGGAGATGAATTACCAGAGGCACGCACAACGAATGTAGGAGGAAAGGACGAAGTAATGAGTATTGCAGAGCTATTTGAGATGGAAACCAGGGATAGCGAATTCAATGAGGATAATGCGCGGTCGACAGAAGTTGAAAATAAGTTACGAGTGGGCACACAACCCAACGTATATAATGAAGGAAGTTATGAAGTGACAATTAGAGCATTTAGATGCGATTATGTGGAAGTAGTGACGAAGAAGGAGAAGATAGACGAGGATGAGGAAAAAGTAGAGGATGTTGAAGAAAGCGTAAATGAAGGTAGAAATAGAGAAGAGGAAATAAAAGAGAGAGAAATAGCAGTCGAAGCTTATCCTACAGAAAGTTAGAACTCACAAGGGAAATTAATGAAAAGACTCATGTATGATTCAGTGGAGGATTCGTTGATGCAAGAAGAAGAAGAACTGAACCAACCCTTTCAAATTCAACCAATTGTTAAGGCCATGGTAAAGCATATCCCAGTCAATATTACAATTGATAGCGGAAGTGAACTGACTGCGATCTCAGAAAATTTATTCATCCAGTGTAATGCCAATGAGGAATTGCCAGTTCTGAAAACACGTAAGATTAAAGGAAGAGGTCCTATTAGAAACAATGCTGCGGAAGTCACGAGACAAACAAGATTAACTCTTTCGTGTCAAGATCAAAAGATCGAAGCCAACTTCGTGATTATACCTAAACTAACTGTAGATTTGATTATAGGTGCAGATTTTTTAAATGAGAGACGAGCGATAATAGATATGGGGAACATTCGGCAATGTCACACTTCTCTTTGAGCAATGTCACACTTCTCTTTGAGCAAAAGCTAAAATTAGAAGAAATAACAGTTATAAACAAACAATTAAGAATGACGCGAGATAACGAGGATGAAGAATTAGAATGGTATGCACAAAAGGGGGAATCGCCTCAACTCATGTTAGAAGTC
Source organism: Schistocerca americana (assembly GCF_021461395.2). Lineage (NCBI taxonomy): Eukaryota > Metazoa > Arthropoda > Insecta > Orthoptera > Acrididae > Schistocerca > Schistocerca americana. The sequence continues at coordinate 233,412,578 of NC_060123.1, forward strand.
CATAAAGAAATCGACTAAAAATTGCAAGAAGTTCAAGGTATTTCGGAACACAGTAGAAGACAGTTAGAGGATATTTTACGAGACAAAGCAGAGGTATTTTTACCTAAGACTGGCAGTATTAAAAACTTTCAGTACAAGTTTAAAGTAAAACAGCACAAACCATTTAGAGTGCTACCCTATACAATCCCATTAAGCTACAGGAATAAAGTATTCCAGGAGATATCTAAAATGTTAGATGACGATATTATTGAACCAGCTACCTCCACATATAACAGCCCGCTCCATATTGTACAAAAACGAGATGGGAGCATCAGGTTAGTGCTTGATTCCAGACAGATCCACACAATCATAATCATTGAGACAGATCGCCCAGAAATATGAGAGGAATTGATGCAAAACTTCCATGCTGCTAAGATATTTTCATCAATTGATTTACGCAGTAGTTTCTGGCAAATAGAATTGGCCCCAGAATGTAGAAAATTTACAGAATTTATCGTATTCGGTAGATGTTACCAGTTTAAACGATTGCCATTTGGTTTAAACATATCATCAGCAGCGTTTATTAGGGGATTTAATACTATACTCAGTCCTGAAATTTTACAAAAAATTACTTGTTATATTGATGATGTGATTATAGCAGAACCCTCTTGGGAACATCACAACGAAACATTAAATCAGTTTTTACAGATCATGAAAGAGCATGGGGTCACAGTAAATATAACAAAATCCAAATTTGGAAGGCGAGAGGTCAAATTTCTAGGACACATAATTTCCGAGAAAGGGGAAATGCCTGACCCATAAAAACTAACGGCAATCAAAGAATTCTGTACTCCATATAATAAGAAAACTCTCAGAGGATTTCTAGGTCTCACCGGATTCTATAAAAAATTTATTTGGATCGACTCTCTCGCAACACCACGCCTATGTGCATTGACTCGAAGAAACACGCCTTGGGTATGGGATCAACAAGCCAATGAAGAATTTTTAAAAGTGAAAAACGCACTAACAACAGCACCGAATTTAGCACATCCTGATCTAACACAAAATTTTTGTATGACCACTGATAGCGCGAAAACAGGTTTAGGAGTTGTTTTATTCCAAGAATACGAACAGGCAGGGTTAAGATCATATAGAACAATTGCATTTGCCAGTCGGGTACTCACAAAAAGCGAGAAAAACTATTCAGTCATGGAGCTGGAAGCATTGGCCATTGTATGGGGCTTCCAACGTTTTCGATACTTCCTATTCGGAAGAAAAACTAAAGTATACACTGACCACAAAGCATTAGAATTTCTGTTATCCGCCAAACTAACTCATGGGAGGTTAGCCAGATGGATGTTAATACTACAAGAATTTGACTTCACTATTACACACATACCAGGTCCAGCAAATGTATAAGCAAATGCTTTATCACGATGTCCACAGGATGCATCCAATAACATAGGTTTGGAAGCAGCAAATGACCAGTTTACAATGTACTATATGAAACAAGTACCTTTCGAAAACTACATTATGACAGCATTGAAAAACATAGGCAAAGAACAAGACAAGGATCCCGAAATACTAGGAATCAAACACAAGTGGAGAAGTAAGGATTTTCCAGACATTCGACAGCATTAACTCGTAAAAAACAATGTTTTATATTTTAGACGAAATGTTGCAACGAATGAATGGTTAATGTATATCCCATATGAACTAATTAATAAATACATATGGTACACACATATAAGTAATGGCCACTTTGGACCAAAGAAATGCTTTTTGAAAATAAAACAAACAAGCCATTTTCCTGATATGGAAAGATGAATTAGAACAGTATTAGTCAAATGCAAAAAATGTATGAGGGCTAAACACGTCACTTTCCAAACCAAACCACCTATGTTTCCAATAATCCCTAAAAGATTAAAACAAATAGCTGCAACAGATTTCATGGGACCCCTCCAACGCACAAACAATGGATATATTTTCATATTTGTCGTTTTGGAACTTACTTCTAAAGATGTTACCTTGCCACCATTAAAACGGGCAACAGGTCTTACTATAACTAAAGCATTTAGACAAGATTTTCTCAGGCAAGTTGGTCGAGTGGAACGAATAATTTCGGATAATGACCCACAATACAAATCAGTGCAATGGCAGAACACATTAAAACAACACAAAATAAAACCCATCTACATATCTGAGTACAAACCTAGCGTAAATCTAGCAGAACGATCTATGAAGGACATAGGCACTTTATGCCGATTATTTGCAGGCAAAAGACACAACACTTGGGATATATACCTTAAGGATTTTCAAGAAGTAATAAATGAAATGCCACATAGCACTACACTACTACCTCCAATTACTGTACTTAAAAATATTGAATCCCCAAACATAACCAGAGATAATGTTAGATTTCCTATTGTACCACGTAGACAGCACAAGCAAGTCGTAGCAACAGCACTCTCCAACATCAGAAAGGCAGCCATTAAAAGAAAAGAAAGAGGAGATAGAACAGCAATTAAAAGAACATTCTCAGTAGGCCAGAAAGTATTTGTAAAAACACACCATCTCTCCAGCAAACAGAAACACAAGATACATAAGTTTTACACTGCATACAAAGGACCTGTCATAACTAGCCAAATTGCTCATGATAATGCTGTGGAACTAATGAACCCAAAAACAGGCCAAACCTTAGGACTTCATCATGTGAGCCATATCAAAAAGTTTGAAGATTAATTTTGTTACTGGTAAATAATCAGCACAATATTTCAAGATTATGTTGCAGGTAAGATCATCAGGAGAAAGAAGAATGAAGAGAGAGGAAGGTGGGAAAAAGAAAGTAGTTTCAATAAAAATAAAAACAAAAATAACACCAATAGTACCATAGATTAAGGTGAGGGGATAAGACATAGATAGTCTAAAAGCACGAAATACTAAAATGCTATACACCACGACACTACACAAAAATAAAAAACGAATTTGAGAATTCTTGTAGAAGTTATGACTCAAAATATCTTAGAATTGTAACATGGAAATGGTGCCGAAATTTGTAAAGCTTTTAAGAAGGCAGCCGGCCGCGGTGGTCTCGTGGTTCTAGGCGCTCAGTCCGGAACTGTGCGACTGCTACGGTCGCAGGTTCGAATCCTGCTTCGGGCATGGATGTGTGTGATGTCCTTAGGTTAGTTAGGTTTAAGTAGTTCTAAGTTCTAGGGTACTGATGACCACAGATGTTAAGTCCCATAGTGCTCAGAGCCATTTGAACCATTTTTTTTTTTTTTAAGAAGGCATAAAACAATGTAGGTACTAGACATATGTTAGATGATTATAAGTAAAACTTTTTGTAAGAACCATCGTAAAAACTCTAGCAAGGACGAGATGCAACGACCCACTAGTTGCAACGAGAGAAGTATCAAGAAAGAGAAGGACATAATTAGCAAGACACGATTCCTACAACGCAGAAGCGTCGAGAGAAAGGAAAGGACAGCGAGACCAACAGAAGGCTCTTATATTGAAAGTGGGCAATAAATCTGCCCACTAGGCGGAACCCTGATGGGACAGAACACGGAGCCACACAGTGGCAGAGCCCTGCAGAGACGCGACGGGATGCCGAATGCCGGAACAGTCTCCAAGCGCCCCAACTCGGCGGAGCGAGCAAACAACGGCCTGACGAGAAGATGGCTTGGGAAAGCCACCACTGACAAAAAATATGAGTAAAAGTCACACTACCGCTGTTAAACAGCACGCTGATGCACGAAACTGAAGAAAACGTCCACAAAGTAGAAATGACATGCCCAAACCATTTATCAAACTGTTACTAAGAGGAGAACTTCAAAGCGACTAATTATCAATAAATATTTCCATATCCCGCCCAGAGAAGAACCAAGAAGCAAGTAAGAAGCAGAGAAAAAGCAGGAAGAACAGAAGTTGAAGATTCGCAAGATTGAGACCAAGAAAGAAGATGGGTGAAGAATAGACGACATACCTTCCCAAATCCCTATACTATTGTAAACTAGTCGTCTGTGAAGTATTACAACGAAAAACGACCGCTTTCAGCGACACATAACGATGACTTTCACGCATACAAAGCCAGTAAACCACGAGATTCTGCACTCACAGCACCATTCCATTATGGGACCTCCACAACAGCAACACACACTTGCAAAGCCAACAAGGAATGACGAACGAAGCTGTACATCAAATACTTGCCCACATATATCTCGCTCAAGTCCATCACCTTCGTGCAAAAACATTCGCCAACCTTATGCTTAAACGTTCATAGGATTGTGTGAATGTGTGAAATCAAATTATGTGATGTAGGAATTGTGCAAAAGATACGTGTGAAAAACTAAATAATTTAAGCACACCAGACAGCTAATAAATTACAAAATAACAGTCATTGACTATGGACTTCAGTAAAAAATAGACTATCGATAAAAATACGTTATTAGTTTTGAAATGCACAGTATATTAAGAACAAAAGTAAGGCATAATAAACACTAAAACTATATACCACTTAGTTTCTCCTCATAAAAATAAAAGAATAACTGTATTTTATTTATTTTCTCCTTATAAAAACAAAGAATAAAAAATTATCTTGTTGGATGTTTTCCCTTTTTTTTAAACATATGTACCGTTTGTTAGGATAATATCTCAATACTTGTGTATGTATATTTCTTTGTCAAAGCAATTCTTGGAAATAATTATTATTTGTTAGTGCAACAATGTTGAAATGAGTGTCTAGAAACAAAAACAGTTTACTTGTACATGATATTTAGAAAATGTATTTGTAATAGATTTTACTTAATTACTACATTTATATTAAAAAAATATTTCTAAGAAATAAGGAAAGAAAATAATTAAAAATTAATAATAGCATAAAAATATTCTTCTCTTGTCATATTTGAGAATAATGTGGAAGAATACAAACATATAAATTAGTAGTACAAACTAGCATAGAACCAGAATAACGTGGCTGAACAATAGGCAACAAAATTTAGATATAGGAATAATTTTTGACTGACTTAGGCAACGGTTCAATCATTGCCTAAATTCAGTGCAAAAATTAAGTTCCAAGGGTGGTGATATGTAAGGTGTCAGGCAAATCCAACACTTTCCATGAAAACCCTGACATGATAAGCAAATCCAGTAGTATGTCACGTAGCTCCGAATAAATCGTGACATTAAATTAACCAAAGCAATACGAGTAATGAGTGAGCAAATGGAATACCACAGACTAACACAACAATGCCTAAATGCATGTCATACCTTCCCATCGTAAGACAGACGCAGTTCTGAGGGGAGACACAAGAACAGAAGCCGAGAGCAGAACTGTGTTAAGTTAGAAGGCCCTACGATAAGGGACGGACACCCACGTCGCCAGCTAACCGTTAGCACCACCCACAGCCCATGTTAAAAGCTGGAGCCTTAGCGTGAGAATTTTACGTCAGGACCACCCTCCAGCCCATGTTAAAAGCTAGAGCCCTCCAGAAGAACAGTATAGATCTTACGATAACACAGAAAGGGCCACTCCAACCACATGTTTTAGCGCGAGACTTTTTTCGCGTCTCTGTTACGTCAGGACCACCCCCCAGCCCATGTTAAAAGATAGAGCCCTCCAGAAGAAAAGTATAGATCTTACGATAACGCTAAAAGGACCACACCAGCTCCAAGTTTTAGCGTGAGACTTTTTCGCGTCTCTGTTACATTGCATACTTTAAAAACATTACCCCACCACGAAAAGTATAATGATTCTCATTGGATAGACAGAATTTTTGTAGGCGGAGCTTAAGGTTAACATTGAGACCCTGATTGGTCAGATCAAAACACAGCCAGATAGTTTTTTTAAACCAACTTCGGTAAATTGTAGTAAGAAGTAGTTAGGAGAGAGTTGCTTCCGGGACGGCGAGGTGAGCGGAGCTATGCTGCCTGCCGCCCCCTGACGAACATCGACAAGGTAATGAACTCACGCGATGCCGCATAACAGCGCATAAAGCTTCACTCAGAACTGCAGAAGTCTCATCTGTTACACCCCCTTTTTGCGTAATACTAGTGTCGATCGTCAATTAAAGCTCATGGTGTTCACATTTGCCACTTGAAGTAAAAATCTGAAACGCGATGATTTTTCTGTTATATAGTTATTGAGAAGCCACATCAGCCACTGTAATTTATGACAAGTTAGATGAGTAATTAAAGAAAATTGAGGGTCACTGTAGACTATTTTGATAGTTTTCTCTTTTGTGAAACTTAATTTAAACATAGATTATAGATGTGATATGGCATAGGTCATCCTTCGATCCATTGTAGAACTTGAAACGCATTCAGGGAATATTCGTTCACATTTTTGTTGAACGCAGTTGGTTTTTACCATCCTATATTAAAACATTTCCTTTTATCAATAGTGCAATTTATAAACAATGTTTTGTGAGTAGAATAAAATTTCCAGTGGTAAACGTAACTGCTTTTTCGACGTTATTTTACCAGCTAACTAAAAATAGGAAAGCCTTGAACCCCTTCCACTAAATTTAGTTAGTATTAAGATTCTTTTACAGGGAGTGCAGTGGAGCTGGCGCTGAAATCATTAAGTATTTGGTTATATCATCGCTAGTCTCACTGAACTCTTCTGAACTCTACATGTCATGTGTGGTCTGGCGTCTCCTTACCAGCAACAGGTCCCAGGGTCAAACTGGTCAATTCCCTAAAAAACACGCTCAGAGCGTCGGTGCGCGAAAGTGGTAGGGAGGCACGATATACAACAAACAGACACCACGCAGAATGTTAGAAGATGGTTTACAATGCTTTCCTTTACAAATGTTCCCAGATCTCTTTAATGGAGCTGCAAAGGTGTCACGATTAGATCATTGTATGTGTATGGAAGGCTTTCTATGACTATGAAACTAAATAAGTTTTCTGTATGGGTTTCCAACAGTTTGTACTAGATGAAAGTTATGACTTCAGCACGCCAGAAATAATTATATAACATTAAAAACCGGTTTTCTTTGTGATGTATGATTATAAATGAAGTCGTATGCACTGTGATTGCATTGCCACGAAAATGCGGCCCTTCCACAGTTTAACTCCCTTTGCCCTCATCACCCTCAGACAGCGTGGCATGACCATGGAGTAGGCTTGCAGTCGGTATGAGAGACGAGATTCGCATGCCCAATTCTTGGCTGCTTCTGATGTAAAATTGAGTGAATTCCATCAATTCTTCTCGTTTCTGAGTTCGTGTCTTACTCACTCTGCCATCTCTGTCGAAGAAAACAGGCGAGGGAATGCTTTTCTCAACAAGTGAGTAAGTCAGAACTTTCAATAAATCAGAGGAGCTGCACTTGTAGAATCGATAATGTTATTGATGACACTCACAATTCTATTGCTACACCTTTAATTTTGAACGTTTTGTACATCAACAATTCATATCGTTATGAACTGTTATTTTTCTTATTTGGTAATACTTACAGGAAATTTGAAAATGCTCCTAATGGTTTGATGTGTACACATAGTAAATAAAATTTGAGACAAATTAAATTTTTACTTTGTGCAGTTGTGTTGTACAGCTTTAATGAGGATCAGAAACTACATTATGAAATAAAGATGTATCAGTATATTTTAATAATGACGATCGATTTGGGCCTATGGCCAGACCGTCATCCACTGCAGCAGAGAAGAAAAAACAAACATAACAAGAGTGTAACATTACAATACATAGCTGCTACGTCAGCAAACATTAAAGATATCACATTATCGACCAACATAAAAGAATACTTACAAGAATATCTCAGCTGCATAGCATGTACAAGATTGGAGTAACAGTTCTCAGTTGTAGGCTCTTCCATCACTAGTATTAGCTATATTTGCGTAATATATATGTTCTATTAAACTCAGAGAAACTTACGTCTGCGTATTATCGTCTTGGAAAATAAATCAAAAGTCATTTAGCTTAAGTTTAAAGGCAAGTTCCACAACTGAGAGCTGCTTAAAGTCAGAGTGTACATCACTAGCAAATAAACGTGGTAAAGTTTTAAGGTTCAGACAAGTTTGCCTAACGGATATATTCAATATACTTGATATATATCAACGCCCGTTAGCAGCTAAAGGTATTAATACAATTCTAATTTCGATATATTCGAAGTGCACAAGAAGTGACACACGCCAATATTTGCAAGTCCACGAGTCAACACTAAGCAACACTTAGAAAAGTTCCGTCACACTCGAGACACGACCTACCACGACACATACACACCACTTTGCTATCTCCCAATCCCAACTTGTCCAAGTGATCCAAACATAGAGTTCCATGCGAGGTGGCTGCAACAGTCTAAACCCGAGCTTTCACGAGCGTGGAGCGCACACGCTTAACGACTACATAACATACTTATAAACTATAATTTTTATGTTATATACATGAATTTACATGTAAATTTCATCAGGTTTATGTTGCTGTTCCTCGTTTTTTCCTCAGTTAGTTACTTCATCACGAAGAATGATTTTATCAATGTAAACACTACTTTATGCTACTTTCATGCTAATAAATATAAACACTTATAACTAATTATGTTCATGCAGACTTATTTATGTTTAGTTAGTAATGATGCTGCTACTTCCGAAGTTTTATGCTTTATTTATGTGAAAACTCAAGTTTTTATGGGAGGAGTGCACGTTATGGGCTGAAATTTAAACACGAAAAGTTTATGAAGAAATCAACTATATTCTCCAGGTAGCGTTGAATCTAAGTTAAATACTTCATCACAAAGAATGATTTTATCAATGTAAACACAATTTTACGTTGTTTTCTTGCTACTAAATATAAATAATAGCAACTAATATATTTATACATCCCTCTCTATGTTTAGTTAGCAATGATGATACTACTTGCGAAGTTTTATGCTTTATCCATGAAAAAATGTATGTTCTTATTGCAGAAGTGCACATTATGGGCTGAATTTAAAACAGAAAATATTTATTCTGCAGGTAGTGCTCAATGGGGTCTATCTGTAGACACTTTCCTTGTGAAAATCAAAGTGTTCAAATGTGTGTGAATTCCTAAGGGACGAAACTGTTGAGGTCATCGGTCACTAGACTTACACACTACTTATACTAATTTAACCTAATTTGTGCTGAAACAACACGCACATGCATGCCCAAGAGAGGATTCGAACCTCTGGCGGTAGGGGCCGCGCACCTTGTGAAAATCACTTAAGGTGTTGTCGAGATATTAACTGTGGAATCTAAACATGTGTATAAACCATTTCACATGAAATAACTTATAACTAAACTTCGAATAGAGAGCGCGTTTCCACACACGTCTTTGTGACCATGTAATTGGTATCTCCGTAAATAGTTGGGTTCAGTTTTTATTGCATTACGTCCTTGTTATGGATTTTTACTGGTCACTTAATTCAGTTATTGTGTTTCGCGAACGGCCGGACACCCCAGTTTTTCCAAGCATGCGGCCACAGCACGTGTTTACCCGGCTTCCGTCCTTTCATCTTGGTCATTGTCATACGTCAATGTAAATCTTCCTGCTACATATAACAGTCCATTTTGTATTTAATTACGTAATGACCCACTCTGTGTTCATAAACAACGTAAGAAAAACTTTGATCACCCCTCTTATTTGCTAAGTGCGATCAGAATCATTGCAGCGTTCGGCGTTCGGCTTACTTGTTTCTTCGTTGCAATCAGTATCGAATAATATTAAAAAACTCATATCTCGTAGAACTGAAATAATATACTAAGAACTGATGTCATGTAGAAGACTCAATTGATGTAAACTGGGCAAGATACGACTTTTTAAAATTTTATTTACAGCATATTTTAGTTGGTGACCCGTTCCGTATTCACAGTTCACAGAATGTAAAAGTAAATTAAAGCGTATCTCTTCCTCTGTAATCCCATAAAGCAGGAAAGTAATGCAGTACTAAACAAATTCACAGATTTGGTTACAGATCTACGACCAACTTACGATTGTATCAGTGCACACGAAAAAAATTACAGTACTGTTACCATCATACGTAATGCAGTAAAATAGAAAGTTTGCGTATCGTTAGCATTTTTGAACCTATTTACTACACACATCAAAAAAAGAGTTCCGGAACCTGTACAGAAAATTGGAACAGAGATCAACATAAACATCATTTCCGCCCTCTTTACTGCTCATGAAAACCACACATTGCATGTTGTATCACCATACAGCGAGACCCTCAGGGGTGGTGATCCAGATTGCTGTAAACACCAGTACCTCTAATACCCAGTAGCCCGTCCTCTTGTACTGATGCATGCCTGTATTCGTCGTGGCACACTAACCACAAGTTCATCAAGGCACTGATGGTCCAGATTGTCCCATTCCTCAACCTGCGATTCGGCGTAGATCCCTTAGACGGGTTGGTGGGTCACGTCGTCCATAAACAGCCCTTTACAATATATCCCAGTCATGTTCGATAGGGTTCATGTCTGGAGAACGTGCTGGCCACTCTAGTGGAGCGATGTCGTTATCCTGAAGGAAGTCATTCACAATACGTGCACGATGGGGCCGTGAATTGTCGTCCTCGAAGACGAATGTCTCGCCAATATGCTTCCGATATCGTTGTACTATTTGTCGGAGGATGGCATTCATGTATCTTACATCCGTTACGGCACCTTCCATGACTACCAACGGCGTACATCGGCCCCACATAATGCCACCCGAAAACAGTAGGGAACCTCCACCTTGCTGCACTCGCTGTAAAGTGTGTCTAAGGTGTTCAGCAAGACAGGGTTGCCTACAAACAAGTCTCTGACGATAGTCTGATTGAAGGCATATCCGACACTCCTCGGTGAAGAGAAAGTGATACCAATCCAGCGGTCCATTCGGCATGTTGTTGGGCCCATCTGTACCGCGCTGCATGGTGTCGTTATTGCATAGAAGGACCTTGCCATGGACGTCGGGAGTGAATTTGCGCATCATGCAGACTATTGTGCATAGTTAGAGTCGTAATAAGACGTCCTGTGGCTGCACGAAAAGCATTATTCAACATGTTGGCGTTGCTGTCAGAGTTCCTCCGAGCCATAATCCGTAGGTAGCGGTTATCCACTGCAGTAGTAGCCCTAGGGCGGCCTGAGCGAGGGGTGTCATCGACAGTTCCTGTCTCTCCGTATCTCCTCCATGTCCGAACAACATCGCTTTGGTTCACTCCGAGTCACCGGGACAGATTCCTTGTTGAGAGCCCTTCCTGGCACAAAGTAAAAATGCGGACGCGATCGAACCACAATATTGACCGTCTATACATGGTTTACTACAGACAACAAGAGCCGTGTACCTCCTTTCTGGAACTGATTGTCTGTCGGACACCCTCCGTCTAATAGGCGCTGCTCATGTACAGTTGTTTATATCTCTGGGCGGGCTTAGTGACATCTCTAAACAGTAAAAGGGACTGTGCCTGTGATACAATATCCACAGTCAACGTATGTCTTCAGGAGTTCTGGGAACCGGGATGGTGCAAAACCTTTTTTTTATATCTGTATTTCATCAGCTATTTGAAAACACAAAGACATTACAGACTTTCATGTTGTTTGCAGACTCTGTTGTTGCGCGTATAATATCAAGGCATACAAGTTGAAGCTAACTAACAACGAATGATGAGCGTTAGGGTAGCAATAAGCCAGCCTTAACGCGAACTGACGTACAGCTTTTATTCGTGTACTGGTGTAGTGCGATCCAGCTTAGAGGTATTAGCAGTAAACTACTCCGACGCGGGCTCTTATGCTATCTGACAGAAAGTTCTTAACTGTGTTTTGGGCGGTCTCCGACTCTTCCTGACATTTACATGTTACACTAAAACTGCCCAGGCTCAGACCGCCAGTTTTGGGGCGATGGGGGGGGGGGGATGGCCATTTATAGACAGGCGCAGGAACATTATATGAATCCTGAAATAATATAAAGATTAGAAATTCTGTTATTTTGGGTTTCAGTATTTGTCACAACCTCAAATCTCTTTACTATTGCTCGGTTTTTGAAAAATGTTTAGTGTACATGGAATATAATTATTAAGCGGTTTCTAAAATTCCCTTTTTACTAGAATTGCATCCATCTTGAAATAAACACTTCATGAGTCCAAATTATTCGAAATCTTAGTTACTGGCTGATTTGATTAGTGAACGGTTTTGTCGCAACCATAAAAAATACGGAAACAAAAGTGTATTGACAAAGTTCGGAATTTTACTCTCACTGCAATCAAATTGGCGACTGAAATTTGGAGGGTGTGGACTCATAATGTCAGCTACTTCGTAAGTTAATTAAGTTTAGATAATTCCAAATAGATTCTAGTTAAGTTGTTAGTGTATACTTTCGATTGGCTGTTAACAATAATTCCTCATCTGCTGATTCGTTCAATAAGTTATTCCCTTACAAGACACTGTCATGACTTTATTTATGTATAACTTTCAGAAAAAAAACTTGCGGAAAAGCTAAATGCATTATTCTACTGAGACATAAATTTACAAGAGCTTTTGTTTAAAAACAGTCTGATATCCTACTGCACATATGGTACTTGACATGCGCTGTTGCGTTACATATCGAATTTTCTGACAAAATTTTATAGTCATGGGAGCAGAACTTACATCATAGGGGTTTAAACCCCAATTAGATGCGTCTCACCCTCTATCGCTCTTTTCATAAACATAATTTTCCAATCCTCACTCATACCTTCCACAAAACAATCTATGTATGGATCAGGAAAATTTACTGCTTTCCATTTTCCTACAACAGGGAAAGTTGAGTGTCGGCATCAGAGGCCACCAAACATTCCCAGAAACCTTGCATGATTCTAGGTTAGTTATTTTCTTGTTCATCTGGCTGCCTTCATTGTTATTTGCAACAAAAATTCACTTCATTAATGTTTGACGTTGACGCACAGATTTTACCACAAAAACATCGTTCGCAACTGTCTTCTGCACATGGTCACCCACAACACAAACTTCCGATACAGGAAGCACTGCCTGCTCTTTGTTAATCTGAATGACGTCACTAGAGTATAGCAACGTTTTGTACAGTTGTACGTACAAAATTAGATTCAGGCACTTCATCATCATCATCATTATCATCGTCGTCGTCGTAGTCGTCGTTTTCTTCTTCTTCTTCTGTAATGCTACAGACCTTTGTGGGCCTTGCTTCTTCAACTATTTTCTTCCATGCTTATCAGGTTTTTTGCAGCTGGACTCCCATGCTGGTGAGATCTTCAATTAAAACAGTCCACCTTCTTCTAGGTCTCACTTTCCGTCTAGCAGTATGGGTCATACTTCTTATCGTTTTCATTGGTTATATCCTCGGCTATTCTTTTCACATGTCCTAGCTATCGTATTCATTGTGATTTGGCAAAGTTTACTATATCTCTTCCTTATACAAGGGGCGTTTGAAAAATCCGTGCAAAGTCCGAGAGATGGCACCACCGGCGCGTATCGAGGTCATGTTTAGTTAACAGCATCTTTGGAAAGAATGCACACCTTGTTTCAGCCATATTGGTCTATTTCTTTGTGTTTGGCATTCGTGTGAATCAAAGAAGTCGAGTGATTGTCAAAAAATGGATGAATTACAATTTCGTGAGTTGATAAAACATTACTTTATGAAAGGCAAAATGCCTCAGGAGACTGAAGAGAAGCTTGATAAACATTATGGTGACTCTGCACCTTCAATTAGAACAGTTTGTAAGTGGTTTCAAAATTTTCGGAGTGGCCATATGGGTACAAGTGATGCTGAACGTTCTGGACGCCCTGTGGAGGTTACGTTTCCAGAAATCGTTGATAAAATCCATAAGAGATGTTCAAGGGGACTGACGACCTCAGATGTTAAGTCCCATAGTGCTCAGAGCCATTTGAACCCTTTTTGACCTGCTTTCCTCTGCATTGTTTCGTTTTCCTCTGTATTGTTTGGCGTGGTTCTAATAATAAGAGTGTAGTCAGAAAAAATCTGTGGTTTTGAGACATGATCCGAAAGTTTGAAAATGTTTTCGTCATCAGTTCTAAGACTAAATTGGTGCACCTCTTCACATTTTGCTTTGTGCCAATCTTCTCGTAAATACTTAAATAATACAGTCTATAGGTTGGTCAGAAACAGTTGGAAAAGCTTGTAAGGCTCCCGGTGGGGAGGTTGTGCTGAGAAGTATTTGTTAAACAAAACATTCTATGCGTTGTGCCGTACCCGCGATAATTAGCGTTAAAGTTAACCAATCAGGTCATTGTGCGCGATGAAAATCAAGCGGCCGCCATAGACGGTGTCGTCAAAATGTTCTTCTTTTGGTTTACTAACACCAGACTAGAGAGCAATACAAAGATGGGACGTGGGATGGTAGTAAGTATCGAAACCGGGCCAAAGGCTCTGCAGTCCCGTGCGATATGATCTACGCTATGACGACAACTGGCAATAGTTGTATCTGGCAGGTCACTTAAATCTGCGCAGGCAACCTTCAGATTTGCTAAATTCAGTGCTAACTAACACGGAAACGACCCAACGTACCTAATTTTGTTCTGAACAATTATTTCCCAACACAAACTACCCAGAAACACCCTTACATGCTTGTCACACTGTTTCCTACCATCTTGTATTGTTGTTTGTTGTTGTGGTCTTCAGTCCTGAGACTGGTTTGATGCAGCTCTCCATGCTACTCTATCCTGTGCAAGCTTCTTCATCTCCCAGTACCTACTGCAACCTACATCCTTCTGAATCTGCTTAGTGTATTCATCTCTTGGTCTCCCTCTACGATTTTTACCCTCCACGCTGCCCTCCAATGCTAAATTTGTGATCCCTTGATGCCTCAAAACATGTCCTACCAACCGATCCCTTCTTCTAGTCAAGTTGTGCCACAAATTTCTCTTCTCCCCAATCCTATTCAATACCTCCTCATTAGTTACGTGGTCTACCCACCTTATCTTCAGCATTCTTCTGTAGCACCGCATTTCGAAAGCTTCTATTCTCTTCTTGTCCAAACTGGTTATCGTCCATGTTTCACTTCCATACATGGCTACACTCCATACAAATACTTTCAGAAACGACTTCCTGACACTTAAATCTATACTCGATGTTAACAAATTTCTCTTCTTCAGAAACGATTTCCTTGCCATTGCCAGTCTACATTTTATATCGTCTCTACTTCGACCATCATCAGTTATTTTACTCCCTAGATAGCAAAACTCCTTTACTACTTTAAGTGTCTCATTTCCTAATCTAATCCCCTCAGCATCACCCGATTTAATTTGACTACATTCCATTATCCTCGTTTTGCTTTTGTTGATGTTCATCTTATATCCTCCTTTCAAGACACTGTCCATTCCGTTCAACTGCTCTTCCAAGTCCTTTGCTGTCTCTGACAGAATTACAATGTCATCGGCGAACCTCAAAGTTTTTACTTCTTCTCCATGAATTTTAATACCTACTCCGAATTTTTCTTTTGTTTCCTTTACTGCTTGCTCAATATACAGATTGAATAACATCGGGGAGAGGCTACAACCCTGTCTCACTCCTTTCCCAACCACTGCTTCCCTTTCATGCCCCTCGACTCTTATAACTGCCATCTGGTTTCTGTACAAATTGTAAATAGCCTTTCGCTCCCTGTATTTTACCCCTGCCACCTTCAGAATTTGAAAGAGAGTATTCCAGTTAACGTTGTCAAAAGCTTCCTCTAAATCTACAAATGCTAGAAACGTAGGTTTGCCTTTCCTTAATCTTTCTTCTAAGATAAGTCGTAAGGTTAGTATTGCCTCACGTGTTCCAACATTTCTACGGAATCCAAACTGATCTTCCCCGCGGTCCGCTTCTACCAGTTTTTCCATTCGTCTGTAAAGAATTCGCGTTAGTATTTTGCAGCTGTGACTTATTAAACTGATAGTTCGGTAATTTTCACATCTGTCAACACCTGCTTTCTTTGGTATTGGAATTATTATATTCTTCTTGAAGTCTGTGGGTATTTCGCCAGTCTCGTACATCTCGCTCACCAGATGGTAGTGTTTTGTCAGGACTGGCTATCCCAAGGCCATCAGTAGTTCTAATGGAATGTTGTCTACTCCCGGGGCCTTGTTTCGACTCAGGTCTTTCAGTGCTCTGTCAAACTCTTCACGCAGTATCTTATCTCCCATTTCATCTTCACCTACATCCTCTTCCATTTCCATAAAATTGTCCTCAAGTACATCGCCCTTGTATAAACACTCTATATACTCCTTCCACCTTTCTGCCTTCCCTTCTTTGCTTAGAACTGGGTTGCCATCTGAGCTCTTGATATTCATACAAGTGGTTCTCTTCTCTCCAAAGGTCTCTTTAATTTTCCTGTAGGCAGTATGTATCTTACCCCTAGTGAGACAAGCCTCTACATCCTTACATTTGTCCTCTAGCCATCCCTGCTTAGCCATTTTGCACTTTCTGTCGATCTCATTTTTGAGACGTTTGTATTCCCTTTTGCCTGCTTCATTTACTGCATTTTTATATTTTCTCCTTTCATCAACTAAATTCAATATTTCTTCTGTTACCCAAGGATTTCTATTAGCCCTCGTCTTTTTACCTACTTGATCCTCTGCTGCCTTCACTACTTCATCCCTCAGAGCTACCCATTCTTCTTCTACTGTATTTCTTTCCCTCATTCCTGTCAATTGTTCCCTTATGCTCTCCCTGACACTTTGTTCAACCTCTGGTTCTTTCAGTTTACCCAGGTCCCATCTCCTTAAATTCCCACCTTTTTGCAGTTTCTTCAGTTTCAATCTGCAGTTCATAACCAATAGATTGTGGCCAGAATCCACATCTGCCGCTGGAAATGTCTTACAAGTTAAAACCTGGTTCCTAAATCTCTGTCTTACCATTATATAATCTATCTGATACCTATTAGTATCTCCAGGATTCTTCCAGGTATACAACCTTCTTTTATGATTCTTGAACCAAGTGTTAGCTATGATTATGTTATGCTCTGTGCAAAATTCTACAAGGCGGCTTCCTCTTTCATTTCTTCCCCCCAATCCATATTCACCTACTATGTTTCCTTCTCTCCCTTTTCCTACTGACGAATTCCAGTCACCCATGACTATTAAATTTGCGTGTCCCTTCACTACCTGAATAATTTCTTTTATCTCGTCATACATTTCATCAATTTCTTCATCATCTGCAGAGCTAGTTGGCATATAAACTTGTACTACTGTAGTAGGCATGGGCTTTGTGTCTATCTTGGCCACAATAATGCGTTCACTATGCTGTTTGTAGTAGCTAACCCGCACTCCTATTTTTTTATTCATTATTAAACCTACTCCTGTATTACCCCTATTTGATTTTGTATTTATAACCCTGTAATCACCTGACCAAAAGTCTTGTTCCTGCTGCCACCGAACTTCACTAATTCCCACTATATCTAACTTCAACCTATCCATTTCCCTTTTTAAATTTTCTAACCTACCTGCCCGATTAAGGGATCTGACATTCCACGCTCCGATCCGTAGAATGCCAGTTTTCTTTCTCCTGATAACGACGTCCTCTTGAGTAGTCCCCGCCCGGAGATCCGAATGGGGGACTATTTTACCTCCGGAATATTTTACCCAAGAGGACGCCATCATCATTTAATCATACAGTAAAGCTGCATGCCCTCGGGAAAAATTACGGCTGTAGTTTCCCCTTGCTTTCAGCCGTTCGCAGTACCAGCACAGCAAGGCCGTTTTGGTTAATGTTACAAGGCCAGATCAGTCAATCATCCAGACTGTTGCCCCTGCAACTACTGAAAAGGCTGCTGCCCCTCTTCAGGAACCACATGTTTGTCTGGCCTCTCAACAGATACCCCTCCGTTGTGGTTGCACCTACGGTACGACCATCTGTATCGCTGAGGTACGCAAGCCTCCCCACCAACGGCAAGGTCCATGGTTCGTGGGGGAAGTATCCACTATTTATTAAATCTCAATTAGCTACTTTCTACTGAAGTTAGGTATTCTTTCCTAGTGCCACATTACTAATAATTCTGTTCTGTTATTGTATTCATTGTTTATTGTCAATGTTATAATTTCGTGAAAGGCTGTACTGCAAATAATAAGAATGGTTTTCTGTCTCAGAAAACTGATCGATGTTAATGACTTCAATTTTTCAGGTAAGCTTTCCTTGCTTCTATTAGTTTAAATTCGACGTCCTCTTGAGTTTTTCTGTCGTTAGTTAATTTTTTGTTCAACAGCAAAATTCGTCTAAGGCTTTCAGCGTCTCTTTTCCTAATGTAATGCCTTCAGCATCATCAATTCGAGTACATCCAGTTACAATTGTTTTTATTTTACTTATGTTCATATTCTTTTTTTCAAATCACGAATCGCCGGCTCCTGGGGCCGAGCGGTTCTAGGCGTTTCAGTCCGGAAACGCGCTGCTGCTACGGTCGCAGGTTCGAATCCTGCCTCGGACATGGATGTGTATGATGTCCATAGGTTAGTTAGGTTTAAGTAGTTTTAAGTTCTACGGGATTGATGAGCTAAGCTGTCAAGTCCCCTAGCGCTTAGAGCCACTTTTAACCAAATCACGAATCATTCAGCAGAATTGATCTTCCCTGTTCTTCCCATATCTGATAAAAAAGTCAATGTCATTGGCAAACGTTAAAGTTTATTGCTGTACCAGACAAGAAACGCTATCGACACAGAAAAAGTACCGATTTCTGTAGAATGTAAATGACGTATGAATCAAACAGTGGAACGAACGTCACAATTTGACACCTACATAAATTTCTCGTGAGAGGGATTATACACGTTGTTAACTCGAGGAGCTTACTGTTTATGAAAGAACTAAAATATAAATAATAAACAGACTGACAAACATGGTAGATGCTTAACGTAGAAATGATATCTGTGAAGAGATTTTTCGATTGCACTGTAAAATATTCAGACGTTCTGTCTAGAATTTCGTGCAGCAACGCGGAGACCAGAAGAAGAGACATCGCTAGCGGCAAAAAAGCTGCGCCAAATGGCTGCAGTGGATGGCTCCGGCAAATTGGCCTCAGCGAGAGGGCTGGATAGCACCGCCACCGCCACCCCAACCCCACCCCCACCTCCTCATGTGGCTGGTATCTGCTAGCTGGACGTGCGGGGCACTGTTGGTCTTGTATGTCACGAGCAAAACAAGAATGCCCTTTCTACAGTGTACGGTAACCGCATTCTGCCTCGCGTCACGTGATCAGTAAAAGAGACAACTTACCCTTGCAGCATGACATAGCATCATTAGAGGAGGGATAGGTACTGGTGTCGTTTACGCTCGAACAAACGTTACCAAGCAACAATCAGTACATACGGCGATATACCTCCCATAAAGCCTTCTTAGAAAGAAGGTTATCGAACATGATGACAGAATGATTGAAACAAATCACGTATAATTTTCGCGTGATATAGAAGTAAAACCTATCAAACTAATGCTAAGTACACGGTCCATTCCATCCCACAGTCAGCCTTTGTTTTCTTAAGTTTTGTATTGCTTTTGGAATTCAGTTAAGAAAACTACCAAGAGTTCAAATCGAGCCTCATTCATCACTAGCTGCGAATCTTTTTCTTCAAAATGGATACATGCATACAAACCAGACACTTACATGTACAAACTATCTAAATAAATGAAAGACACCGTGTTTTACACATTTAAATACAATTGGAGAAGTTCATTCAAGTTCGTTGGGATGTAGAATACTTTTTGTCTAGCTTTTTAAACACGACTTCGTCTGCTTACGCTGTACAGAGTTTTAAGATGCTGTACCTTCTCAGACTGCTAGACTCACGCAGATATAAGTTAGAACGCCGGAGTAGCATTAATTACAAACTGTTTATTCGTTATTCAAATTCAAAAATGGTTCAAATGGCTCTGAGCACAATGGGACTTAACATCTGAGGTCATCAGTCCCCTAGAACTTAGAACTACTTAAACCTAAGTAACCTAAGGACATCACACACATCCATGCCCGAGGCAGGATTCGAACCTGCGACTGTAGCGGTCGCGCGGTTCCAAACTGAAGCGCCTAGAACCGCTCGGCCACACCGGCGGGCCTATTTTTTATTGCTTCAGACAATATGAGATGGGAACATTGGTCTGCTTATATTGCTGATCGCAAACATAATCTAAATATTGTATACTGATTGCAGCCTGATCGTCATTTTGCTAACCACAAATGAGCAAATGAGGGACATGTCCTTGTCGTAATCAGTTCAAGAAATAGAGCTCGTTCTCTCAAGATACGATTGTTCAGTCATTCTCCACACAAATTCCAATATTATATACTCCATGTTTCCAACAGAGTAGTTGCGGAATTATCAGACGGCCTGATATTGTCTGATACAAACAACTTTCAAACGGCCCCTTCCGACTCAGTGGTGCCTGCGTGCACAGTATTACATGCCGAGACCCCTAGGGCTGCCCACGTCTGCCCACGACAGACTGTCTTGACGATTGCCTCTCTTTCTCCCTTTCAAATACTACATGCTCATGTGGCGTGAGCACGCCTTAGCCGTTCATTGGCCGAGCTACCGTCTCCAAAGACCACAAATGAAACTTAACGGCTTCGCATGTAACACAGATAACATATCGTAATCGATCAACGTGCAGTCGAAAAATAATCGATACGAAAATGCGTGATCAAAATTAATAGTGGTTGAACCAACAAGTGCTGTTTTGACCTTGTCGAATACAGTTTGACAGTGATGATGCTAGATTCTAGAATTATTCTTCCATAGAAGTGATAAAAGATTTTCGTCATTCTATAATTGATTTGGTACGAAACGCCGGCTCCCAGAAAAGACCTTAACTGTTTACTGGTTGTTGGTACAGCAAAGTGTTCAATAGCGTCCAATTTTCCTGGCTGAGGCATGACTCCTTCGGGCAAGATAATGTGACCGAGAAATTGTATCTTCGACGTCCCAAGTTTTTATTTTGCTAGGTTGACAGTTATTCCTGCTTTGTTGAATTTTCGGAAATTTGCCTGCAGTATCTCAATGTGTTCATCCCACTTAGCTGTGGCTATTAACAAGTCGACTATGTATGCCATGACTTTGTAGAGTAGTGCAGGGCCCAGAACCTTGTCTAACGCTGCAATGAAAACTCCCGCACTGACGTTCAAGCCTAAGGCTAGTACGCGGAATTGGTACCTGCGCCCGGCAAAAACTAATGCAGTGTATTTTCTTGACTTTTCGCTTTATAGAATATTCCAGTATGGTGATCGAAGATCAAGGCTTGAGAGAAATCGAGCTCCATTAAAACGTTGTAAAAGTTGTTCTAAATTTTCCGGTCTGGTTTGGACTGATATGATAATTTTGTTTATGTTTCGTGCATCGAACACTAACTTTATCTTGCCCCCCGGTTTGGATACAGCTAAAAGGGGACTAGAATATGGGGAGTCCGATGGTTCGATTATTCCCCAGTCTAACATGTGACATATTTCAGTCTTTACAGCCTCGCTTTCACTCCACGGCACGGCACACGATGTCCTACAAAAAGTTTCGTGTGGGGCAAGCTCCATTTTATACACAAAATTCTTTATGATGCCAGGTTTATTAGCAAATATAGGCATATATATAATCTTCAATGAGATTTGTGAGTTCTTCCTTCTGTGTTTGGTTCAAATAGGTCGACTCTGTGACTTTTGCTACAATTGTTGCTGGATTGCTAGGTATTGCTGCATTGTTAACTTCCGAGTGCAGAAATTCTGATGTCTAGCAATCCTCAGAAATGTGGAGTGCTCTTGGGCCTACCAGTTTAACGATAACATTATGACAGTGTCTGTTATGTGCATTTAGAGTCCTAATTAACTGTAGTGCAATTCTTTTACGTTTGTTTGTAACCACGCATTTTCTGCAGGTTGGTCAATCTTTGCATTTCTACCGTGTAGAAATCCCATCTCAGGATGCAAGGATCCGATAGTTAGGATAATTAGTAGGAAGTGGCACGTAAGTTGCTTGTCTTATACATAGAGATCGACCAGCACCTGCTGCTTAAATATCTGTGTGGCAGCGCCTAATGCGCCAGAAACAAGTCAATTTTGCATGGACAGTATAGGTAATTCTCTTTATGCGATTAACTTGGTCGAACAAGGTTTGATTTATGAAACTTGCAGTGGCACCATTATCAATTATTGCTTCCACATAAACACGATTAATAGTGACCATAGTTGCAGCTTGTACTATGTATTCATCGTCATGTTTAGACATTAGATTCTTCTTATAAATCGTCCCTGATGTTGGCACCATCGTTATAACGCAGTGCTTTCGGGTTAATTGTGGGGTTGCCTCCACTTATAGATCCGAACGTGCTCGGGAGGCCGTTCAGAACGGTCGGCTCTAGTTTGACTGTTGCTGTTGGCAGGATTGTTCTACCACTTCGCATACTCGCGCCATAGTAGAACGACTACTGTCAATATGATTTTGACTGTTTGTGTTTGGAATGAGGGGCACAGCTTGCATTTTATTCGGCGTCTGGTGGTTTCTGGTGTGACCATTGATTGCCGTTATTACTATTCAGGTATTGGTTCTCGTTCCATTCATTTGTGTTTGACTGATTCGGAGGACCATTGTTGTTGCTCCTTTCATTTCCATTCAGCTTTTTCCAAGATCTCTTCTTATCATAGTTAGTGTCATGGTAATTATTTCCATTTCCGATCTTGCGCTTATGGTTCCTGCCATTTCCCGAGATAACCGTCGCCACAATTCCATTTATTGGCTACGTAACCGATATTCGCGTCATTCGAAACATGGTTCGGATTATCATTGTAACCAGGCATATTCGTTTCGTCGTATTGGTAGTTTCTGTGCTGATTACGTTAACTCTGTTCACTACTACTCGGATCATCAACACTATGACAACTATTGCAGTTATTCATGATTGCTTCTTACGACTTTGCGTCTTCTTGGGTTAGGTCTAAGGAGTCGATCACCGAAAGGAAATACTCCAAATCTTCATCTGGTACATTTGTTAACTTCTCCGTAAGGTTAATCGGTAATTTGGTCTTTAATATGCGTAGTAGCTCTTTGTGTGAGATAGGCTAACACCAGTATCTCGTTTTCGCAACAACTCGTTGAAAATACTTGCACAAACTCCCTTTTTTCAGACAGTACAGTTCCGGGGTTTACACTTACTTCTCAAACGTCCTTGGATTCCTGTGGACTAATATTTTGCAAGGAAATCTTTCTCGAATTCAGTGAGCGTTTTGCATAGTTCAGCGGTTTCGCTGGCCCTTAGTGTCGCGTCACGGGTGTATGTGTGACATTACGAATTGAAATTTTTGATATTCAGACCAGTATCTGGGTAAAATATTTCTGAATGCGCGTATTAATACAATTGGATGAATGGACTTCTTGTCCTCGGCAAATGTTTGAAAAGCGCGATGCTTCAGTAGACTTTGCTCAATTTCGCTGAATTCATTACACGTTCGTCTTCGTAATTACCTTTTGCTGGCTACAAGTCGGGCGTTTGAAATATTCTTTGATTCCCGAATGTCGTTTTTCGTTCATTGTCGTCGGCCGGCGGTTGCATAGAAAAATTTATTTCCGTTTTGCTGTCCGTCGAAACGGTTTTCTCTAAATTTCGGACGCGAACGTTCATCTCCCGTCTCCACATCGACGTTTATTCGTTTGGTTCTTTTTGTTCGTCTCACGCATTGTGCGCGACGTCTGAATTCGCTTTTACGGAAGAACATATTTCTTCCGGTACGCGCTGCACAGTTTTGTAGACGGCAACATTAATTTTGGCATCAAGTTCCGTCTCTTTAGTGGTTATAGAATTGGATATTCCAATATATATTAGCTTTCTGTGAGAATCTAGCTGTTCGTTTAAAATCTTGAAGGTTATTTATTTTGAGATTTGTAACGGCAGATGTTAAGTCTTCCACATCCGACTTAATTGCGGAATGCGAAGTTTTTGGATTTTCAACATCACGGTCCAGTTTATTGACTTGGCTCAAAATTGGTGTGTAAGCTTGCTTTATGTTCATTAACTCGGACTTGATGTTGCCTAGTTCGGTTTTGATTTGATTTTTAATTCCTTATCTCTCTGCTCCTGTTTCTTTTTGCGTAAAGCTTCCCTTTCTTTTTCCCGCTGATCGCGTTCGTTATCGCGTAATTTTCAGGAAAGCAGTAAGCGGGTCAAGCGCAATACTGTCTTCTTTCGTTTCATTAGACTGATCCGTATCCGCTGCAGTTTCATTAACTGCAGTGGTCGGACGACCATTTTCGTTGTTTTGTGTAATCTCAGAAATCACGGCGGACACGTTCAAGTCCAGGGTTTGATTTTCTAGCTTATCTGCAGTAAAATTTATGACTGATTCATTTAGATTTTCTGTTTCATTTTCGAAATCTAATGGTGAAGCCATGGTTTCAATTGGTAAATTCTCTTTTTTTTTACCAACTGTGACCATAAAATGAAATTTTGAAAAACTGGGGAAAATTCCTCACACGAATGTTAATATTTATCAGTAACATACATATATAAATAACAGTAAACAATATTAATTCAATAATGCTCTTTTATCATTGAGCGCGAAATCGCCCATTTTATGTTCTCTATCTTCACACGTAAAACGATCTTACGTCGATTTTTGCTAAATTGGATTATTCTTAACACATTGTTCCAAAATCACCGAGCTAAACCACAACTAACTACGATTTTACTTTCTGTAGAGAATCAAAGAAAAAGAATGCTATAGGAGAAAATCACGATCTTGACAGAACTAAAATTCATTTGAATGAGTCCAGTTTGTCGTAAACAGGATTGGTTGACTATTTCCACGACGTGGTACAGTACATCGGATGGATATGTGAAATAGATATACAAACTTTATATTATAAATTGCAATTCAAATTTTTACTTACATTTATTCATACATTGTGGCCACTCGTTTTGAGAGAAATGTATACTAAAGCTTTAACTACGGTATTTTATAAATATGGGTGGATATGATTACGGAATTATGGAAATTTATGCTTCAGCTAGCGTAAATTGTAATGGATGTAAAATAAACTCAAGTACATTCATATATTTGTAATAATTCAGCAATTGAATAAATATTTCAAACTAATTATGTCTCAAAATATCAGACTGACGAAATTCTTACAAATTAGCATCTTGTGAATATTAAACAGAATTTCTTCAACTTAATTAATCCCCATTATTCTTGACTTTTTATTTTTAAATATGAGGATGAGACGCATTATTTTTATTACTTAAATATCACATACAACTATTAGTACATAGATTAATTTGAGGTATCACTTCTTATCATTGTCTAAAATTGAATAAATTGAGTATTACACACACGCAACTTTTTAGTTTTTAAAACAAAAATAATTTTTATCAGAAAATGCACACAATGCTATCGAATGCATAAGATGATTACTTCAATTCTTAGTCCATTCTATTCGTTTTTACCTTTTATTGCTTGAAGTGAAGGTCAGTAGACTTGTAGCGAGCTGAAAAGCGTTTAATTTGTGTTTTTGTAATCTCGAGGAAATTTCTAACTAGCCTCTCGCCTCGTGAAAGATTCAGAATGATTTAATTTCATATCGAGAGTATCGGACTGGCATCGTAAGAAAAAATGTAGTTAAAAAAGTCCATAACATTTATAAAATTTGGAATTTGTCATTGTTACTACGAAATGAAAGTAGAAATGTTAAATTAAAATATTACTTTTAACAAAATAAGTTTTTATACTGAAATCTAACATTTCGTGAAAATTCTCACAGTTTAGAAGATGACTAAGAATTGTGCCGTATTTCGGCCAAATACTTGGCCATTACAATAATCTTTGCTTAACTCTGGAGCGAAAGAATTAAGTATTCATAATAAGATCCTATCAGTAGTCGCAGTTGGCGACAGTAATGGAATGATTCAATAAATTCCTAATAGGAAAACAAATTTAGTTCATTTGAACAGAATGGAAGAAAATAGGAGCCTGTTAGCGTAAGACCCTGTCGTAAACGCGCGCGATTAAAGAAGAAGAAGAGCAAGAAAAGACGGGCTCGCATTCTTATATAGAACAAAACATAGATAATAATGATACGCCACTCACATTATTCTGGGCGTACACATTCGCTGACTTCCAGAGCATTTCATTGACTTAGTGCTTAAATTATATCGTTAAATCTTAGTACTTCGATAGAAAAAGAAAATAGTGTATTATTACGTCGCGGGCAGGGCACAATACTATACTCCCCACATCACCTTATTCATCTCCTGCGACCACCCCTGCCCCTTTCGATCTTCTTCTCCAAATCTCACTGTCCCTCACTCCTTCCATCCTTCTTCTGTCCATCCCTTCCCACGTCCCTCTCTCTTGTTCCCTCCCTTCCTGTATCCATCTAAACCTACTCCAACAATGTCCATCTGCTCATGTAGTTCGTTCACAACAGGTCAATGAAGCAGGCCAATACTATTCCCACAATATATTTTTCCCCCTGCTGTGTATGCTGCAATACAAAATAGGTCCATAAGGCAGACCAGTACCACTCAAACACAACAATCCTGTTATGAAGATAAGCCTAACACCAGGTTCTGCAGAAAACATGTCTTTGACTGTATCTCTGTTTGTACTGCAGTTAGGAATCTATAAACTCATTATTACTGATATTTGTGAGACCAGATGCTTCTTTACCAAATTTGGTTGAAAAAAATCCAGAAGTTTGGAAGGTGATCCCAAACATATGCAAATACACACATACACTCTGCTTTACATAAGCTGAGGTGACGGATTTTTCTATATATTGGTGAAGGCTTGCAGTTCTCTCATTACATGGCTCCGGGTTAAAGACTTATTTACACAGATGCTCCTGCATGCCTGTCGACCAATGTCTGTGCTCAAAGTTTGCGTAAGTTGGATATGTGTCAGTAAAACACTAAACTGCTGGTGTCCAACCATATTTTCCATCAGCATGGCATTCGTCAGCAGAGGAGTATCTCCTAAACAATAAACAAAGTTTATGGCAATGTTAGGTAGCTGACATGTACATGGCACAGCACCCGTCACAGGAATACTGCCACTCATCAGATGCATGCTGGCAGGTATACAACCTTTGCTCTCTGAAGTTACCAAATAGCGGTCACTCTCAATTGCTTGGTTTATTTTGTCTATTTATTTGTTAGTTGTGGTAACCTCAGTGACCATAACCGGTCAGCAGTCTTTCAATACTGCTATTTTATTAACCTCCAACACAAAGTACAACAAATAAGAACACTGTATTAGACAAGTTATTAACAAATTTCAGAACCTTCGTACAAATTACATAAAATTCGTACAAATGGCCAGTTTGAAGAAAGAGTGTCCTTCTGGTACTTAGTTGATATTCACTTTATTTATTTACTTTATTTATTACAATTCACATATTCAAGTCGGTTTTATGGCGCTATACTAATGACCATTTCTATAAATAACTAAGTAAATCTCGTCAAATTGTAAATTATGGATACTCAATAGGTGATGAGCTAGGAAACACATGGATTATTCATACTAAGTACAGCTATGGCGGTTTTGTATTAGTGGCACGTTTGCATATCACCTTACATTCACATCACTTGAAAAGTACATTAATATTATGTTTACTAACGCCTAAGCGTTAATTTTATACCTCTTATGATCAGATCACTACAGTGTTTCAGTTGTTATTAATTTTATAATACATCGTAATTAAAATAATTTAAGGTTTTTTTAATATTTATCTTAGACTCATGCTAGGTGTTTCAAAGTGCCTATTCCATTCTCGCAATTTTTCTGCTGCAATTTTTTTGCCGTGTCGTGTTTGTAGGGCCCGTAACTTAGCTTCGTTGAAAATATTGACGTCTGTCATCTGTCAACTGTCCATCATATCCGCCATAAAGTGGAATCGACCCAATCAGCCAAGCGTGGACTCTGTGGGCTGGGGAAAATCCCCACATCCGGCGCTCAGCCACCAGAGTACTTGCATTTTTCGCCTGATCGACTAACCGCCACGAGCTGCCAAATAATTCACCTCTGCCTCTCGCGACGCGACGCAGCTGCTCCTGTTGTCACAATCCGTTGTTGCTGTTTGTGTAGCGTCCCACAAAGCCTGCTCTCAAATGATGTTTTTAAGGAACAAGGCCCTTACATGGATTTCAGTTAGTTTCAAAAGTGTAAGCGACGATGTGCAAAGAGCTCCGAAAGATATCGGCCCACATAGTAGATGGGGACGGAAACATTTAGCATTTTTCCGATGCACCGTATGTATTCATGCCACTGATATATCACCGTAGTGTTCAATGGGAATTCGTTTCTTCTCTTGACTGCATTTTCACGTTGTCATAGTCCAAAACTTAGATACAGCTGTACTCTCGTAAACGAGTCTCTTTGGTACTGTTTAAATAAAGCAGTCACAGTTGTAGTGATGGGATAGTTCACAGGATTTTGTGAGAGGGTGTACACGTGTCCGTGTGCCGCACGCGGGCTCGGGCGAGTGTGTGTGTGTGTGTGCATGTGTGTGTGTGTGTGTGTGTGTGTGTGTGTGTGCGTTTGTGCGTGTGTGTGTGCGCGTGTGTGTGTGTTAGTTTGCGAGTGTGTGTGTGTGTGTGTGTGTGTGTGTGTGTGTGTGCGTGTGTGTGTGCGCCAGAACCTTCAATTCAGAGGAGAAGCATTTGAAACCAACGTCTTAGTTATTTGTTGGATATATTTCAATCTCTGCCGGTCCCGCACTGTTTCCCTTCTACAGTTCCACGAAACATCGTGAAGGTTATTTCGTCATGTCTTCGTAAGGATCTTATCATTCTCTTCCTTCTACGTATCAGCTTTTCCAATATGCTCTCTTCTAGCTTCTTCTGCGGAGAATTTCCTCATTTCTTATCAGTCAACCTAATTTCAAACATCCTTCTGCTGCATCACAAGTCAAACGCTTCGATTTTCCGCTTTGCAGTTTTCCTACAGTCTATGACTCACTTACTTACAAAGATGTTTTTCAACCTTACAGTCTCAGAAATTTCTTCCTCAAATTAAGGACGATGCTGTAGACTTCTTTTGGCCAAGAATGGTCACTGTATGTGTGACAGTCTGCTTGTTAAGTCCTCCATGCTTCGTCTGCAGACGGTGGGCTTAATATATGCTACATTACTCTGTTGATATTAATATACCCTTCCTTTCAATATAGTATTATCTCTTCGTTTTGCTTTTCGTTAGTTACTCGAGGGATGGCCATTTCGCTACCCTTCAGACATTTACACACATTCTGTGTTGATGTGTGCTTAAACCATCTTGGATAGTAGTAGATTATATGGAATGACACTGATAGTCCATTTAAGCAGCATCGATGCTACGTTTTATTTCGATTTCTGCTGTAAATTAACCCGGTCGAAGTCTGTACTTGGGATGTCAATTTTCATTTGTTCGCGTTTGAGTTAAAAATGGTGTAGAATACCGCTTGGAACATACGATCTCCTTTCTACAGGGTAACTGAAAATTGAGTGGTTCACACGGTCCCTGAATCGTAGTGTGGACTTTTATTTTATAACAAGAGTACCTTCGTCTGGATATGGAAATTCAACCGTAGTAAATACTTCGAATTTATTCCTTGAAGTAAATTTAATTGCACGAGTGCGGCAGTCCTCGTTTGTGCCACTCGATCGAGTACCTCCAGCAACTGATATCCACGAACGTGTCATCTTTCACGTTGGAATTGATGAGTCTGAGTCACTTTTACCCAGATATAAGTGGAATTATGTCATTTCCCTAGATTAATCTTCAGACTGTAACACTTCCTAGACTTCTCTCCACGATGAATTACACGCCAATGTTAGAAACAAATGTTCTCATCGTGCTTTCTGACATTGGTCGTGCCGGCTGTCCTAATTCAAACATATACCAGTGAAGGTGCGTGTCAAAACTGTGAACGCTCCACGTTGTCAACATCTCCGTCATTCGCTATTGCAAGCAGTGTCAACAGTCCTTTACAACTAATTGCTTCTACTTTGAATTACGATGACCTTAAAATTGAATTCATCATCTATGATTACCACTGCCACCTCTTTCATTTGGGGTACATTAAAATGTCATGCTGTTCACCCACTTGCGTTTGATTGACTGGAAGTATTATCTTATATGAGACCATTTTTTCCATTCAAACAAGTTGTTTGTTTTGTATGTGGGAATAGTTGCCTACCGACAACTGTTTCACACGCAGCCGTGCGATAATTGTACATCGCTGATCGTTTCCTATTCTTCATCTCCCATTAGGCAAAATTTTCAAGTATTTCGGTATTTCATTTTAAATTAGCAACAATAATCCAAATTTATGATACATTTGACTCTGAACATTGAACACTGGGTTGTATCCATCATCTTCAGTTATCGCAGTTGTTCCAAAACTTGTTATCTGAAACAATAGCTGATGGTTTTGAAAAAGTATTTTCAATCCACTTGCGGCAATTGTAATGGTAGCAATTTAATTTCACCATTCACACCACACATAGATGACACTTCCCCACTGAATTCCTTAGCAGCGGCAAAATTGTGTATTTCATCCATTTTTCCAATTCATTATTTGGATAATTTCTGTACCATGTAGTGGGATTATAATGAAACATTTCGTGTTCACGTTCGTCATTTTTATGTCTTTTCTGTCATAACGCAATTAAAGGTACATCCAGAGCCAGTACCTCCGTTCGCGCTCGCGGCCGCTCCGCTGCTGTTTCCCGGTTCCTATGTAATCGTTGTCGTTTTCGCTTTGCTCCCTAATAATGTGATATGCTTCCCGAGGCCTTCTGTATCATGGTGTTGCCTGTGAATCATGTCATGCTCCTTCTGTTAAATATTTTCATACCTCCTACCGTCTTTCTGGCTCAATACGAAAACTGCGAATATTTTCTCTGACTTTCCGGCATTACCAAACCTGTAAAAATCTTAAATTGTGTTAGAAACACTCTCAAGCGCCTTGAATTACTCAAAATTAAGTTTAAGTTCTCTATAAAATCCACATACTCCGTCCGTCTCTTACTTATTTATAATCTTACTATTTCACTTCGAAACGATTGTATTTATTTGCTTGTGTTCTGGTCTTCGACCCATTGTTTATATCTAAAAATGCTTTGGCCCGAGAACACCACACATCGCTTTATATAGTATTAGGTCTATCTCTATCACAGTCATCTAATAGTTCTCAAACTTTCCAAAGCAGTTGCGAACATTCTAGAATCTTCATGACGCTCGAGAACAATGTAAATTTCTCAAGAATATTTCAGGTCATTCGATAACAGCCCAAAACTTTCTAAAAATGAACATTTAATATTTTATTTATTCTACACCTGCTACTGTGAAGCACTTACAGTCTTATTCAATATGGATTGGTTGACAGATATAAGGACATGTTTGGATTGTGGAAAGGGGAACTTTTGCAGTTAATATAGCCACGCACTAGTTGTAGCCTGGCAAATTTGGTTACAAGGACCACAGCTAAAGGAGATACAGTGGCAAGAGTTCACAAATGGCTGTGCAAAAAATAGTGCCTTTAAAGACTATGTTAACTGAACTTAACTGAATCATATTACGCTCGTGAAATTGGGATAAAAGAGCAGTTCGGCAAATATATTAATTGTGGCCCCCCCTCCCCCCTCCCTCACCCTGAGGCCATGGTAGTGGCATACTTTTTTTCCTCATTATTTTTCTGTTTTCTTGGTGTGGCCCACAACGAATTCCTGTCCTTCTCTAACTTCTTCATCTTGCACCCTACGTTCTCTACATTCTCAGTTACCTCTTGAATTTATTCAAATCTCTATCTTCCACTAACTTTCTTACCTTCAACATTTATCTCTACCATTATGGAGATACTTCCACGGTATCGTAGCACATATTCTACCATCCTGTCCCTTCTTCTTGTCAGTATTTTCAATTCGTTCCTTCCTTCGCCGACCCTGCGGAGAATCTCACCCTTAATAATCCACCTGGTTTTCGATATCCTTCGATTCGCTTCGTTTCCGTTTTTCCTATTGACCGTGATTCACTACAATACAACACTGTGCTCCTAACGTACAATGTCAGAGATTTCGTCCTCAAATGAAGACTAATGTTTGATACAAGAAGGTTTCTCTTGACCAAGAATGCCCTCTTTGTCTCTGCTCGTCTGCTTTTTGTTTCCTCCATGCTTCGACCATCTTGGGAAATTTTGCTTCCCAGCTAACAGAATTTCTTAACTTCGTCTACTCTGTGATCCCCATTCATGATATTAAATTTCTCAGTAGTCCCATTTCTGTTACACCTCATTACCTTTCTCTTTTTCCGGTTTACTCTCAATCAGTATTCTGTAATCATTAGAATGTTCATTCCATTCAGCACATACTGTAATTCTTTTTCACTTTCACAGAGGATAGCAGTGTTATCAGTATCAGTGAATCTTATCATTGATATTCTTTCACCCTGAATTTTAATCCCACTCTTGAACCTTTCTTGTATTTCCGTCACTGCTCATTTGATGTATGGACTGAACAGTAGGGGCCGAAGACTACTTTCCTCTCTTGCTCCCTTTTCAACCCGAGCAGCTCTTTCTAAGTTCCCTTGTCTTATCGCTTCCTGTTGGTTCTTCTATATATTATATATTACGTGTCTCCTATTTTTCTAAGAATTTCGAACACCTTAACCCATTTTACAATGTAGAACTTTTTTTTCCTAGGACGACGAATGCTACACTCCTGGAAATTGAAATAAGAACACCGTGAATTCATTGTCCCAGGAAGGGGAAACTTTATTGACACGTTCCTGGGGTCAGATACATCACATGATCACACTGACAGAACCACAGGCACATAGACACAGGCAACAGAGCATGCACAATGTCGGCACTAGTACAGTGTATATCCACCTTTCGCAGCAATGCAGGCTGCTATTCTCCCATGGAGACGATCGTAGAGATGCTGGATGTAGTCCTGTGGAACGGCTTGCCATGCCATTTCCACCTGGCGCCTCAGTTGGACCAGCGTTCGTGCTGGACGTGCAGACCGCGTGAGACGACGCTTCATCCAGTCCCAAACATGCTCAATGGGGGACAGATCCGGAGTTCTTGCTGGCCAGGGTAGTTGACTTACACCTTCTAGAGCACGTTGGGTGGCACGGGATACATGCGGACGTGCATTGTCCTGTTGGAACAGCAAGTTCCCTTGCCGGTCTAGGAATGGTAGAACGATGGGTTCGATGACGGTTTGGATGTACCGTGCACTATTCAGTGTCCCCTCGACGATCACCAGTGGTGTACGGCCAGTGTAGGAGATCGCTCCCCACACCATGATGCCGGGTGTTGGCCCTGTGTGCCTCGGTCGTATGCAGTCCTGATTGTGGCGCTCACCTGCACGGCGCCAAACACGCATACGACCATCATTGGCACCAATGCAGAAGCGACTCTCATCGCTGAAGACGACACGTCTCCATTCGTCCCTCCATTCACGCCTGTCGCGACACCACTGGAGGCGGGCTGCACGATGTTGGGGCGTGAGCGGAAGACGGCCTAACGGTGTGCGGGACCGTAGCCCAGCTTCATGGAGACGGTTGCGAATGGTCCTCGCCGATACCCCAGGAGCAACAGTGTCCCTAATTTGCTGGGAAGTGGCGGTGCGGTCCCCTACGACACTGCGTAGGATCCTACGGTCTTGGCGTGCATCCGTGCGTCGCTGCGGTCCGGTCCCAGGTCGACGGGCACGTGCACCTTCCGCCGACCACTGGCGACAACATCGATGTACTGTGGAGACCTCACGCCCCACGTGTTGAGCAATTCGGCGGTACGTCCACCCGGCCTCCCGCATGCCCACTATACGCCCTCGCTCAAAGTCCGTCAACTGCACATACGGTTCACGTCCACGCTGTCGCGGCATGCTACCAGTGTTAAAGACTGCGATGGAGCTCCGTATGCCACGGCAAACTGGCTGACACTGACGGCGGCGGTGCACAAATGCTGCGCAGCTAGCGCCATTCGACGGCCAACACCGCGGTTCCTGGTGTGTCCGTTGTGCCGTGCGTGTGATCATTGCTTGTACAGCCCTCTCGCAGTGTCCGGAGCAAGTATGGTGGGTCTGACACACCGGTGTCAATGTGTTCTTTTTTCCATTTCCAGGAGTGTATGTGCGTGTTTTGATTTTTCTTTAAACCTGCTTCCTTTATCAAACGCTACATGAGAACTGCATCTCTGGTGCCTTTACCTCCCTACAGCCGAACTGATTGTCATCTAACTGGTCCTAAATTTTCTTTCCCATTCTCCTTCCTTTCTCCTGTATGTTATTCTGGTCAGCTGCTTGGATGCATTAGCTGTTAAGCCTAGTGCTAATAGTTCTTGTACTTATAAGCACTTCCTATCTTTGGAGTAATGTGGATGTCATTTTTCCGATAATCTGCTGACACGTCGCCAGTCTTGAATAATCGTTTGGTTGCCACCCTCAACACCCCCCCCCCCAAAAAAAAAAACAATGATTTTGGTAATTCCTACGTATTCCATATCATCTGCCTAGCTTGCTGTCAAATCTACCAGAGCTGATTCCAGTTCCCACTCCAGTACTGGATCCCATATGTCATCCCTATCGACTCGATTTTCTTCTTCTAAAGCGTTGTCAGACAAGTCTTCCCTTCGTAGAGGTCTTCAGTGTACTCATTACACCTGTCTGCTCCCTTTCCTGCGTTTAAAGGAGGAATTCTAGTTACACTGTTAATGTTACCATCCTTGCTTATAATTTTAACCCGAGGTTATTTTGATTTTTCTATATGCTGAATCATTTCTCCCGCCGAACTTTCCTTTCTCCATTTCTTCACATATTTCATGAAGCCATTTCACCTTGGTTGCCCTGGATTTGATATTTATTTCATTCCTAAGCGGTTGTTATTGCTGTATTCTACAATTTTAGGTCACATTAAATCAGCAGATCGGAACAAATACACCCAGAGACATTGCACACAGCAAAGGAAGAAGTAGGGTAACATTATTTGACAGTTTTCTCGAGTCGAGGCCACGTTTGCCTACCATCGGCAGAGAAAAACTTTATCATGCTATGAGATTAATAACGTATCGAGAAGTGGGCTATTAGAAACTGGTACCTCCATCACTGTCGTAAATCATGTGTGGTTTCGCATTCACTAGGCAGAATGAGGGAGGTCGAGTTTGAATTTGAATGACACTCACAAATATAAACACCAGTTTTAGTGAAATGTGGATGTTGAGGTGGATTCCATTTAAGTAGAGAACGTGGAAAATTACATGGAAACTAAAGTTAACTTTAGAAGCTCAGGTAGACGTTCGAAATTCCACTAAGCTGAGCAGACTGGAGGCCAGGATGGTGGCGGGACCTCTTGCGACTCAATTGTTTAAGTGCCCTTGCGAAAGTGTTAGGTTTGTGACCTTGTATCAACAACAAGGAAGGCAAGACACGCATCTTGCACTCCAATCAGATTATGATCAATGATTTGATATTGTACTGAGGTATGTGAGGCTTTTTACGTTGCAGCTTGTTAATTATTCTTGCGTTCTATTGCAGTTGTGGCAGGTTTCCCTTTTCTTATGAGGGTGAAGGCTAGAGTTATTCTTTTAGGGGGGGGGGGGAGGGACGGCGGTAATGTACTGTGTTGTTTTCACTGCCTTCAAAGAATCATTGTGGAGGTGTAGCAGAGAGACGGCAGACGGCGCCGTACTTTTCCGATGACCAAAGCCATCGCTGTGATGGAAGTGGCGAATGGAAATGGCTAAGCAGGAACAGTGGCTCATCTTCAGACCGAGCTGTACCAACTAACCTCAAAGGCCATAAAGAAATTACATTCCTATTTCAGTTCAAAGAAATTCACGCTCACATTAATCGTAGAAATCGAATAGCGTTGGACGAGTTATTCAAAGAAAGAGCACATAGTTTTAGCTAAGCATTTAGAAACATAGAAAAGAACAGGAAGAATAGTGTCAGCTGAGTGTCAGACTCTCATACACTCATCGAGTTCAGTAATCATCTCCACTGGTACAGCCATTGACACCAGCCAGAATGGGGTACCAGGAAGTTGAAGAAGACAAGACCAGACAAGACAACTCTGCCAGGAGGTTTCATATCAGCGCACAGTCTGCCGCAGAGGGAAAATCTCATTCTGAAAAGAAAGTACTTCGTTTCTGTTAACTATACATATTATTCTCCGACCTTCCGGTCTCCATCCAAAAATTGGGATTGAACAGTTTAAAAATGGACTGCCAAGTATGTGGTCTGTGGGGTATAAAATAAATTTAGTTTGTATACCTGCCAGAAAGAGAGAATCAGAAAATAAGCAAGTAATTGCAGTCGGGTGACAGCTGTATGAGTAATTGAAGTGTGCATTTTAAGTGAGTACTGGGCAAAAGGCAAGCAACAGCGTTTAAAACTGAGCATCCTAAGGATGGAACCGAATGCTGAATCACAATACCAATACCCGAAACAATATTCTAAAGAATTACTGATGTGAGTTTATGGAAGTGCTTTACGAGCAAAAGGAACTGATTAAAATCTCCCAGACGAATTTGCTTTACCCGAATCAGAGAGACATCATGATCACAAGCTGCAGTAGAACGATATTAACGCGTTCCCCTACTTGTTACAAGACTTTGGGCTCGATCACAGTGGTGGAGTAAGGGAGTGGGGACACTTTGTTTGAACTCATGTCAAACAATATGGTTCAAATGATCCGAACTGTTGCGGCAGGCGCCGCGTCATAAGAATTAAAACAGGTACAACAGGAATAATCAGTGTGGGTCAATGGGCCACCGTACCCACCAGATGACAGGCGACAGTGTAGGGTGAAACAATCAGCCCTTGTAGGCACAGAAACCGTTGCAGTCCTGATCCACTCAGGAATCAACGAAATATTGTTGTATAAAGGAATGATCAGTGCAACTGACCTGTGGTTGAGGCACCAGCTTCACTTTTAGATACTATACAACTACCTCGAACCTTACTTGTTTATTGTAATGAGTTAAAAATAAGTTCCAGAATGAAATTTTCTCTCTGCAGCGGAGTGTGCGCTGATATGAAACTTTCTGGCAATTAAAACTGTGTGCCGGATCGAGACTCGAACTCGTTGCCTCTGCCCCGACTTAGAGTCTCGATCCAGCAGACAATTCTAAAAAACAAGTTATCAGCAGGTGTCGCAATGTTCAACAATCGGACGGAGGATATTACCTCTCCCATTATCGACTTGAAAGTGAATGTCATTTTAGAGTAATCGAGTCAAGTTTCAGTGATCTATTAATAAATTCATGAGATATGCGACAAGAAAAAAACATTAGCGAGTGTTCAAAGTGTACAGGATGAAAGTCTGTGGAGCAGTATACGATGAGTGCGCAGAAATCAAGTAGCAGATCACGGCTGATTTCCAAAGTCAATTTATATTCTCTGGGTAAAAATTTTGGTCATATGGAACGTGACAGTGAAGACTTATTATATATCGACTTCGTGAAGTTCTACAGTATAGTTTTGCACCTGAAACAAACATTTCCCATGGAACCCCTGAATGGGACTGAGCTTAAATTAAAATTCGAAGGTATTTAGATGATTTATCTGGTGGGAGCCTTCACTGGTGAAGGAAAAGTACCATCAGGAAACACGTAACAGCAGTTTATGAACATCGCAGAGTATGAGTTAAATGTAGAGGCAACAGAAATATGGTGAGGTTGGCTCGTCTTCAGACAGAAACTATGGACGAAGACGTGTCAGATACCGAAGAGGAATGCGAAGATGATGATGAGTGGGTGCGTACTCTAGAAGAAGTTGGTAGGATAGTTAACATTCTTTTCCACATAAGAGGATGGGTAGAACCGATGGTAAACAGACTGAAGTGACAGCAGTGATGGATATAAATGGGTAAACGTGAAATGCAAACATAGCACCGGGAAAAGAAATACGTTGTGAACACAGGAAGTCCAGCTATTCTAATAGGAGAAACGGAAGGTAAAGAGGCAGAAGGACTGAACATTGGTGCCGAGGATGACCTATGGGGAACTTATTTAATGTGTAAGTTGAGCAGAGACGGCAAAATCGGAAGAATTTGTGAGTATATAAAATGATTAATTAGTTAAGAGGTTAGTTAGCATAAAAATAATGTAAATATCCACATAGGTGAACGTATGAATTAAATATATGTTTTTGTTGTTCATTAGAGTAAGTAAAGCCACAGTAAGGCAGATCAGGTTCACAGTAGGAGAGAAGGTTTCTTGAAAGCAAGGAGAAGGTCACATAAAGCAAGTTATTAAGCCACAAGTTTTTCTACACCCACTGTGATCGATACTGTGTAAATCATAGACTCTGTGTGGACGCCGTGGCTGAAGCCAAGGCGTGTTACTCAATAGCTAAGTACAACAGGAGAAACGACGTATGCCGTGAACTGGTCGACGACCGCCTGACCACTACCTAATCCCATGGACAATCATCCTAGCCCACAACCTACGGCGATATCAAGTGGTTATACCTGG
Source organism: Schistocerca americana (assembly GCF_021461395.2). Taxonomy (NCBI): domain Eukaryota; kingdom Metazoa; phylum Arthropoda; class Insecta; order Orthoptera; family Acrididae; genus Schistocerca; species Schistocerca americana. Next base: position 233,450,930 of record NC_060123.1, read on the forward strand.
AGAGGAAGGCCTTCAAATCTTACCAGAAGAACTAGGCATCCTGCCAGTTGGTCTAGAACACCAGTTAGTGTGTGGTGAATATAAGAGACTTTACTCACGTGCTACCCACACAAATCCATAGAAATCAACAAATCTCAAGTGTAGCACGTCTACTAACTATTTAGAAACTCTAATTTTGCGATTCTATTAACTTTGATGAACCTTGTAATCTGGTTATGAACGGGAACCATATATTACTGTACATTGAGAAAAGTTGCAGGTTTTAATGGTTTGATAGTTTACGTGAGATGGGCTAGCGATGCGCACCATCAAAATGACTAGCGTTTGAAAATTAAACATAGATGTGTGGAGAAGCTGCTAATAAAAACGTTAAATCCCATTTCATGAATTGTACCGCACTTCTATCAACAGATTGCTTACATGTCGGAAAATATCATCTTTATCGTACTGCTTCGTTTCTCATGCCAGACTAACAGACGGTACAATTCGTGTGATTTTCCACACCGCTAGTCCGAACCAGTGATATGTACTTTCTTTGCTGAACACTGTATTTTCAGGGATCATACGCATATTTTTAAATGTAGCAAGTGTGTTTCCTCGACATTGTATTTTCAGGGAGTGGCCTGTTGGTCTGTTTGAAGAACAATTGAACTGCCCTTAAGCGAGCTGCCTCTCTAGTGGAATAACTTTTAAGCACGCCATTGAAGTTGTTTAATTCTGTTTCTTTCCGTAAACTTGTAATGTTTTCACTTTTATTGTATATAGTCCGTTAGTTGACAACCTTTGGTCTCCATCTGGAGCAATGTAATTATATACTGTAGTTTACTTTAGACATGACACCATCTTTGTTGGATTTACTATTTTGTACTAATCTGTAGATTACTTTAACATTCAGTAACACAAGTAGAGATATTCATACATTTTGTCACGTTTCGGGTAGTGACATTGTGTACTGTTGTCAGCATTTGTACCACTATATGGAACTTTGCATGACATCGATGTATTTACACTCCTGGAAATGGAAAAAAGAACACATTGACACCGGTGTGTCAGACCCACCATACTTGCTCCGGACACTGCGAGAGGGCTGTACAAGCAATGATCATACGCACGGCACAGCGGACACACCAGGAACCGCGGTGTTGGCCGTCGAATGGCGCTAGCTGCGCAGCATTTGTGCACCGCCGCCGTCAGTGTCAGCCAGTTTGCCGTGGCATACGGAGCTCCATCGAAGTCTTTAACACTGGTAGCATGCCGCGACAGCGTGGACGTGAACCGTATGTGCAGTTCACGGACTTTGAGTGAGGGCGTATAGTGGGCATGCGGGAGGCCGGGTGGACGTACCGCCGAATTGCTCAACATGTGGGGCGTGAGGTCTCCACAGTACATCGATGTTGTCGCCAGTGGTCGGCGGAAGGTGCACGTGCCCGTCGACCTGGGACCAGACCGCAGCGACGCACGGATGCACGCCAAGACCGTAGGATCCTACGCAGTGCCGTAGGGGACCGCACCGACACTTCCCAGCAAATTAGGGACACTGTTGCTCCTGGGGTATCGGCGAGGACCATTCGCAACCGTCTCCATGAAGCTGGGCTACGGTCCCGCACACCGTTAGGCCGTCTTCCGCTCACGCCCCAACATCGTGCAGCCCGCCTCCAGTGGTGTCGCGACAGGCGTGAATGGAGGGACGAATGGAGACGTGTCGTCTTCAGCGATGAGAGTCGCTTCTGCATTGGTGCCAATGATGGTCGTATGCGTGTTTGGCGCCGTGCAGGTGAGCGCCACAATCAGGACTGCATACGACCGAGGCACACAGGGCCAACACCCGGCATCATGGTGTAGGGAGCGATCTCCTACACTGGCCGTACACCACTGGTGATCGTCGAGGGGACACTGAATAGTGCACGGTACATCCAAACCGTCATCGAACCCATCGTTCTACCATTCCTAGACCGGCAAGGGAACTTGCTGTTCCAACAGGACAATGCACGTCCGCATGTATCCCGTGCCACCCAACGTGCTCTAGAAGGTGTAAGTCAACTACCCTGGCCAGCAAGATCTCCGGATCTGTCCCCCATTGAGCATGTTTGGGACTGGATGAAGCGTCGTCTCACGCGGTCTGCACGTCCAGCACGAACGCTGGTCCAACTGAGGCGCCAGGTGGAAATGGCATGGCAAGCCGTTCCACAGGACTACATCCAGCATCTCTACGATCGTCTCCATGGGAGAATGGCAGCCTGCATTGCTGCGAAAGGTGGATATACACTGTACTAGTGCCGACATTGTGCATGCTCTGTTGCCTGTGTCTATGTGCCTGTGGTTCTGTCAGTATGATCATGTGATGTATCTGACCCCAGGAACGTGTCAATAAAGTTTCCCCTTCCTGGGACAATGAATTCACGGTGTTCTTATTTCAATTTCCAGGAGTGTAGATGTACACAGATCTGATCTGAGTTGATTTCATCATGAGTAAAGGTGTGACTGATTAGTCATTGTAGATACCTATCTGTTTAGAACGTGTTCTTTATGCTGCTTCTCACACTATGAGTTTGCAAATTGCCAAGTTCGGCCCCTGTCCTCTACTGTGACCCTCATAGGGAGCTGAGCTCCATTCTAAACAGCTCGCATCGCCCAGATACTACACATGCTTACGATTATTCTAAAACTCAAATGGAGAGAACGACTGCAGTGGTAGCTGAAAGTTACAAGCTTGGTAACAGTATCTGTGATCAGCTCTGAGACTGAGTCTCAAAATGTCCATCAGCCAAAGCGCAGTCTGCTGGAAGCGCAGGCGAATACAAGGTGTTCCCATTCTGGAGCTCTTGCACGAAGTTTGTTCATGCTCGTCGTCTAAATATCTTGTTGTTTGTCCCAGCACTGTATTGTCAACAGCGTCGCTGAAGACCTTAAGAGTTCAGTCCAAGGAAAAACTCATTATAATATTAGCAATCTCTCTCCTCTTAAAGAATCTCTTCTAATAAACCAGTAACACTGATATATCTCAGAAAGTAGAAATTTTCTCCCAATTGGAAGCTGTTTACACGTTGCGGTCAATGATAGCCGCTGTATCTCGCGAGCTGCACGTTTTCACCCACGCTACGCAAGTAATTTCAGTATTCCATTCCATGACTACCTTACAAAATTACTCAACAACTACTGTAGCCCACCTTTGAGTCCAGCACTTCAGCCTTGATTGTCTCATATTTTATCATCCCCTTGCATATTGAAATTGTATGAGGTAATAGAGTAAGACTGATGTTTATTCATTATCTTTTTATTCAATGATATGTGAAACTTACTTTTGATTTTATATAATTAATAAACCATTCATATTTGTCTTACAACGGAAGGCCACGACGTTTGGAACGCGGATTTACTACAGACTTCGCACAATCGTAGTACTCCATGAGGACAACAAAATGTGTAAGCAGTAGCGCGTACTTCTCAAGCGCTATTGAGAAAATCGCAAGATAGTTTCGGTCGTCGAATACATATCTGTGCGTAGCTAGCTTAACCATGAAGCGGCTGCAGCCGAGTGGTGCCGGCAGGGTAGCTCAGCGCGTTCGGTCAGAGCGTTAGCTACCCTTTATAATAAAAAACTGAGCGAACGGATCTTCGAACAAACTGAATGGGTGTCATCGGGCGTCCGCCCTGAACAAATTCAACGAACTACATAGAACAAAATGTTTTTTTTTTTTTTTTTTAAGTGTCTGGCGTTCAAGCCGCTGGATCGAGTTCCATTTGTCAGTTTTTTTTTTATTTTCAACACAGTCATTTTCTTTATTATTTATATTACAATTGATATAATGGGAAAAATACATGTAATTGGATGAACTTTTATTAAATTTACAGTGTTATTTGGCAGTGTTGAAAATAAAGGAAACTGACGAACGGAACTCGATCCAGCTATCCAGCGGCTTGAAAGCCGAACACTTAAAAAAAATACATTTTTTTCTCTATTGTTCGCTGATTTTGTTCAGGGCGGACATCCGATACTTGAGCGATTAGAGCACATTCTATCTGCGTGGAAGTGATGGTCTTGTGCACGTTCGACGTAGATCTGGTGAGCGCTGTCTCATGAAGTGCATTCATCCAAGACACATTGGACATATCACAGGGCTTATTGTTTGTGCTGTTATAAGCTACAATTCTCATTCACCTGTGATGTTTCTGGAGGGGACAGCAACCAGTACTTGGTACGTGCAAAATGTTGTTAGACCTGTTCTTTTCTCTCTCCTGTGACTGGAAGGTATGTCGCTCCAACAGGGTAATACTCGTAAAACTCAATGTGCTCTGCGACAAGTGAAGCAAATACCTGGCCATTATGATCTCCAGGCTTGTCTCCAGTCGAGCACATGTGGGATATGATGGGACGAGAAGTGGCTCATTTGATTCTTCAACGAGCAACTGTTACAGAACTATGTGAAGAGGTAGAGCAGGCATGGAATTAAGTATCCCACAACAGTATTCGCTATTTGTGATATTGACTTGATGACAGATTCAGTACCTGCACTGCCACTTGTGGAGGCTACACCACAAACTAAAATGCATGTTTCAGCATGGGTCGATACTTCGTACCTCAAAACCACTGGTGCTACCGATATAGAATCATTTCATGTACTCCATATGTATCGTTGCAACAATAAAACTTGAGTAAATTGGAAGCTTCTAAAAGAATGCACTATTATTTTTGGCCACGTCTAACCAAATAAAAGCTGGCGGAAGAGTTACACATAGGTTTCACCTCTGCATGTAAATGTAATAAAGAAGAACTTACTGAATTCACAGTCATGTTGTAAGGTGTCAGATTAAATGGTCAGATAAGCACCTTACATGAGACCTTTACACATCACAACGAGAAGGTGAAGATGACACCTAATGTAATGTGGCGGTTATGAGAACATTTGTTTATCAGTAAGTAATGCAAAAAGGGATGACAGTCAATCAGTGGTAATCAACACACCGTTCCTATACAATGCATGTCCTCGAGTGGAAGGTGGAACAGGCAATGCGAATCACTTTTAGTTTTGAAAAGCCAGCCCCACAACAGCATAGCGAAGCCGTGCTGCGAGAGTTACGATGGAAACCACTTAAAGGGGTGGCAGGAGGAAGGTGATTCAGGCCAGAGGACGCATGTAGTGGCACATCTGCACAAGGGAAAGATAAAAAGCTTTACAAAGCTGCGGTTCACAATTCCAACAGGATACGAACAAAAGCCAGTGACGCATTTTCGTCCAGCGGGTGTGGCACATGGAAAGGTCAATGCACTTCAGGCATCTAGAATGGGCATAAGATGTCCTATTGGCAGAAACGCACTAGGAAAGAGAAAAATACTGAAATTTCGACGCAGTTTGATAGAAGGGACATTGCAATTGGTAGAGTGAGTTTGTACATAGTAAGAGGAATGCTCCAATTGGTCGAAAAAGGAACCCAAGTGGAGGGAGGCAATTCTGCCATGAGTAGGACGAAAGAGAAATTTTTTGGCGTCAAGTGCAGAATGGAGCGCTTAATGCTCCGTACGATGCAAAGAAGGAATTTGTGTGGACACTGCGTTCACAGTGGCTGCATTCCAGCTAGAAATTAGCTGTAGCAACGTTTAGCTCCAACTGTGGAGAAACGGAAAAGCCAGTTTAGTTAACTGTTCTTGTGAGAACTGAGAGGGCACTATAGAATGCATGCTGCTCCAACCATACATGTGTATATCACCACAAAATAAGACTAGGGGTGAGTACATGTTTTCTTGCATATCACGAAACATAGGGAAAGTTTCTGCTCGAAAGTTCAGCAAAGGCCAGATTTGTTTTATAGGAACTGCAGACAGCAGCACGTCGCAGCTTAAGGTAAATACCGCATGCAGAGACGTAAACGTTGTTGGTTTACCAGGTTGCGTCCACTGTAAACTCGAGTGGCTTTGGGTAATCTTGCTGTCAAATTTGTCACTTGACTAACCATCCACCGTACACATGATTGTCATCCTAAATAGTACCGAACTTTGAAAAGGAATCAGACGATTTTCGTAGTACTGACCAACATCATAACGTATGTGTAGGAGCAATTTTGTAAAGAAACTTCCTATTAAACTTTCATATTATTATGATTAGGATTAATGTAAGGAAACTTTCAATTAAACTTTCATAATATCGTACATAGGTTTAATGTTCTTAATATTTAACATTTTTCTGTATTAAAATATTTCATTTTTTGACATTGGCAAGATGCGTTATCCACTGAGCTGTTTTTATGTTGCCAAGTTGAAAATTGGGTAAAAGCTGTAATTTAGTGAGAAATATTGCGACATAAAACTTGTCATTTTACCTTAAACAGTTGTTCTCAACTATAGAAGAAAAACCTAACCGCACCCTACAATGTGTAATTTCACTATGAGCTGAGTCGGTTGGCTGACTCTGAGGATGCGAGGGCTACAAGAGTATAACAGCAAGCAGGTCGTAAAGATTCTTTCACCAAGTACGACCACTATCGCTGACACAAACATTAAACCAACCTGATAGTGGGGGAAGATTTCTGCCTCCTGACAGAAATTAATGTTGCTGGTTAATTACCGATAATACTTTAAGCGGAGGAGGATTGCTAATATCTTAACGAATTTTCATTGGATTGAGCATGGAAAGTCTAAAGCGACAGGCTACTGAGAATCCAGAAGATTAACTGTAAAGACCCACCAGCAGTAGGGAATAACGCCAATAACTTCCTTTAAGATAAATAAGATTTTGAACTTTTATTGAGGGAGCCACAAGTGAGGGTAATATGTACGATCTCTAAATTATTATTATTGTTATTATTATTATTATTATTATTATTTCTGTATTGGGACTTCCAATAATACAATAAAATTAGAAAATGTGCCCTTATTTAGAAAATAAAGAAGTAATAACCTTAATCAAGACAATAGGTCTACTAACATCTAGCACCACAACAGCAGTCAATAAAACACATAACGTGGAAATTACAACCAGTCTGGATGAAACCACGAATAATGTGGTGCTATCACAATTCTTTTGCAGTTCTGTGTTTATAGTACGGGCAACATGACGCTCTTATAACTATTTCCAACGTTATTCTCGCATATTTCGTTATTCCTCAGTATAAAATTAAGACTGGTTACACTGCTAGTGGTGTTAGTAGGCCAAACGTATATGACGCCTATCCAATACGGATGTGATACTACCCGTGACTGTTTATGGAATATCAGTACAGAAAACTGCACCCAGTAACTTAAGAAAAAAAAAAGTGTTTGTGAAGTTCTATAAACCGGTTTTCGACCATTTTCACACTACTTGGTAGCCTAATGCTAGGTGCCTATTAGCTGCCGATCGCGGTGGCCGTGCGGTTCTAGGCGCTTCAGTCCGGAACCGTGAGACTGCTACGGTCGCAGGTTCGAATCGTGCCTCGGGCATGGATGTGTGTTATGTCCTTAGGTTAGTTAGGTTTAAGTAGTTCTAAGTTCTAGGTGACTGATGACCTCAGATGTCCCATTTTGCTCAGAGCCAATTGAACCATTTGAACCAGCCTATTAGCTCGCAAGCCAGCATCCATCATTACACTATGTAATAGTCATATAACCTTCTGTGCACCATCGAAAGACGAGCGTGAAAAGATTAGAGAACTGGTCTATGGAATAAACAAGTACTCGTATTTTTAAAAAAGAAACTATTTTCAGTTTCCTGTATTTATATCAAGTTTATACATTTTACTTGCCCTTTTTCTGCTGTGTGATAGAAATTAGATCATATTTGGAGGCGGATGGAACTATCAGGAAAACGGGGCAGCAAACCATAGCCTAGCCACCTAGTTCTGTAGGAACGTTTAGCCGAACATGGCAGCTATCGGGGAGGCGCTCGGTGATGTTATCACCGTTCACAATCATCAAGGTTGAAGACGAACGAATTACTGGACGTGTAATTGCTAAACAAATCCGTACTACACGCTTTTGTTTTTCATTCTTATCATTCCGATTTACTGTAATCCGCTAAACTGTATAGTATTTCCCTGGTCAGTTTCAGCCAACAAACGTCAAGACCAATGCGGTTGTTGTTTTCTGCGTTGATATGTTTCACAGATATTTACGTATTACGTAATCGATATCTGAGTAAATATCTTGAACTTTTTACCCTTATCCGAGAATGGGGCAAGCTCATAATAAGTATTCTGGTTTGGCTTGGCATTCAAAAATACACATACAAAAACCTCTCCTTTCTTTTTCATGTAAGTAGGATAAATAATTCAAACTCATTTGAGATATGCATCGTTAAAGACCATTTGGGATGAAGTTTCTTCGTGTTTTACCTGTGTCTGGTGTCAGAGATTCAGAAGACGCCCCTTATTTCGTCTAAACTAAATTAAACCCCGTCCGAACAGGCCATTAAGGCCCAACAATACCGTCCTGCCGCCGTGTAATTCTCGGCCCATAGGCGTCCCTGGATGCGGATATGGAGGGGCATGTGGTCAGCATACCGCTCTCCTGGCCGTATGTCAGTTTCCGAGACCGGAACCGCTACGGCTCAGTCAAGTAGCTCCTCAGTTTGCCTCACAAGGGCTGAGTGCACCCCTGTTCCCAACAGCGCTCGGCAGACCGGATGGTCACCCATCCAAGTGCTAGCCCAGACCGACAGTGCTTAACTTGGGTGATCTGACGGGAACCGGTGTCACCACTGCGGCAAGGCCGTTGGTCCCTTTACTTCGTCTAGTTTTCATTTTCTCTTGGGTAGGAAATTTCGGAATGCGGCAGACGTATGTACAGCTTACGTTCACTAATGAACTGCGTAATTAGATACACCTGCAACGTTGGTGAAAATGAAACAGTAAAAATGAAACAGTTTGCCATGTCAGCTGACTGACATGTCACTACAACACGTGTTTGCCATCGAAGTGACAGTCTGAAGCAAGATGTACAAATTTGCGATGTCGACGTACTTGATCATTCTCTGCTAGTTGTCGCTCACCACATGGGGCACCGCAGGCTCGTATGCAGTAAGTATACTGAGCAACGTTAAGGTGTGAGTAGCTGCACCAGTCAGAACCCTTTTCGATGGCACTGCGACGTCCCATCGTATGTCACATGATACAAACGTTACTATAGCGGCAGTAACATTTTCACTGGAAGCTCTTGGCACAGAAAAAACACCTCAACTGAATTGTGTTCGTACACATTGCTACTCGCCGACAGTGGTATATGAATACCTGGAAAATCTCATGAATTCTCTTTGCCAACAGGTTGCGTTCAGGCAGGTGGCGAAGTAATTGTGTGTGTATGTGTGTGTGTGTGTGTGTGTGTGTGTGTGTGTGTGTGTGTGTGTGTGCATGTGTTTGTAGCGGATTGAGTAGGGAGAGGGGGTTGTTAAGACGGGATGAAATGGACCTCATAATATCAATCTCATTATCTCTCGCTGTCGGTATATAAAGGAATCTACTGTCCGATAATGCAGACTAATATTTATTCGTCTACAGATATTAGTACACGATCAGTACTCTCAGGAAGACAGTGCAGCTTTCTGTTTCTTTGGAAATGAATACGAGTAATTCAAGGAATCCCCCGTCGACGCGAGGGCGTGTGCTCTTTTCCGTGATGGTGACCAGATGGAATAAAGTGAGCAGACTGATTTTATGACAGTAACCACTTTACTAATATGAATGATCACACGATACAGGACCCTTGGGTTATCACAGACAGTCCAAAAAGTAACGAGGACCAATAATAAAACAAAAGATATTACACACATATGCTGTTCTTACTGCTCAATTTTGCTAGCTCTACTCACCTCTGCAGGTCTGTGTCGCCACACAGCCTTCCTCCCCTCCCCCCCCCCCCCCCATTCCCCCCTCACGCCCTTTCCAGTGCAGAACACAGACAGGAGATAGGATAGATGGACGTCTTATTAATTCTGATCATACCGTTGCAGGAAAGGTGGAAGGTGGGAGTGGGTGGGGAGGGTGAAGGCCATATCCAGCAAGGGTATTAGCCGGCCGCGGTGGCCGAGCGGTTCTAGGCGCTTCAGTCCGGAACCACGCGACTGCTACGGTCGCAGGTTCGAATCCTGCCTCGGGCATGGATGTGTGTGATGTGCTCAGGTTAGTTAGGTTTAAGTAGTTCTAGGGGACTGATGACCTCAGATGTTAAGTCCCATAGTGCTGAGAGCCAAAATAGAGCATGGGTATGTACGCCATTGTCGTTACGTAGTGATAGTGTTGAGACATCGTATTGCGACGAAGACAATTCGGTTGAAGCAGATTTAGGTGTGTAGTCTCCCAATCGCTGTGCTACATCTTCTTCATCTTCCTGTTCCTGCGGCATCAAAGATGGCTTGACACGCTGAATGAAGGCAGATTATTTCAAATCTTCGTCGTATGCGGTGCTGATTCTCAAAAAGCTCGCAGTAGTGCTTCACAGTGAATCGTGGAACATTAGTGGCAGCTTTCAAGTAAACATTGCTTTCTGTGTGATGTACTGCATTGTGGGAACTTGCTGCACTACACAATATACACAGTTATTCGAAAAAGTGCGATCCAAGTGACTCCTATCGTCAGCAGTAATTTATGGATGACAACCAAAGCGAGCAATCCACATGTGAACGAAGGACGAACCAGCAGATGTGGTTGTCATGTCCTTTAAAGATACAGTTTCCATCAACCACTTTTCTGTCATTTGCAGAGAAAATATTTCGGAATACATTCAACTAAGGCAGTGAACAACTAAGTCAAAATAGACGCATTGTAGTCTGTCCGTAGGTACGTCATACACTTTTGATGCCGAAAACTTGTGATGCCCTGTCTTGCTGCAGTGGCGTGGGGTGGGAGACATGCGTGCCCACTGCTTGCAATCAGCTTTAGCACCTGTCTGCATAAATCACTCACTCACTAACTTCTGGTGGAATGAACTGCAGGAAGTGAGAAGTTACACAGACAACCAAAGCGGGTCCACCAGTATATAACAGGGAACAGAGGATGAAATTTGCCCTGTGAGGTTCCGCACCACAGCAGTAAGTGTTGGGGATCTGGATGTGCTCCAACTTCAAGCCAGTGACTATGTCTCCTAAGAATGCCGACAACTATTGATTTGATCCCTGCTCATTACCCAATTTTCTGAAATCAATGAAAGTGATAATTGCACTTATGCGTGGCAGGTTATCTACATCCGCATTGTCCACACTGTTTAGTGACAAATGTCAGTAGTCAACAGTCAAATGTAGTCCAAGTATGTGAAACGATGAGGTGCGTAAAAATTGTGAGGGGATGTCCGTCGATGTCCTCCATGGGATACTACTTCAATGGGTCATATAAAGTCAAATGTCCAAAGCACTGACCATAACAGCTGCATCTCATTGGGCTTACATGAGAAGAAATGCAGGAGTTGTTGAAGTATGTTAACAGTCCGTTGCAAAACTGCACGAAAAGCTGTCTCACTTTCGTTTGCCCTAATGGAAAAGTCGGCAAAAGGGGAGGGTTAAACCAGGGAAAATAATACGTGTAAGCGTTCATTGATAGCCTCGAATACACATAGCATTTCTTTTGTCCATTGAAAAGGCTGTTTCCTCTTAGTATTTTTGCCTGACAGAGCATTGATTAAGGCTGCCAGGATTCCCGCAGCTTGAGGGGTACGTCAACTGTAAAAATTAATTATCTCCAGGAACCTTCTCATTTCATGTAACGTGGTAGATCTATTTAGTAAACTCAACTCCCTCTGCTGTAGATCTGATGCTGGCTTTTGTCGCTAAATCTCCCAAGAATATCACAGGTCTCTGGCGTAACTGGCATTTGTCCTTCTTCACAGAAACACTTAACGTGTCCCGCTCACTAATGACCTAACGAAGATGCTTCTAATGTTGTTGACGGAATGAGGATAAAATCATTGCGTCACCGAGGTAATGCAGATAGAAAGGAAGTTTGCCAAGTGCTGAAACAATAAATCGCTGACAGGTCTGGACTTAGTTTTTTGAACCGATATTCGCGTGTAAGAACTCAAACAAATCAAAAGAAATAATTCCTGCCATGTCAGAAATGTCCTCTTTAGCATAGATATCTGTACACACCAACAAATAAGCGGAGTCCTGGATATTAGCGATGGGATATCTGCCAGGTATGGTTAGTGTTCAACACTCCGAAATATATCATCTTTTTTGGTGCTAAGAGAACCAGGTAAGCTCATGCACTATCTGAAGGACATACTACGCCCTTCGTTAATATAGCATCCGTAGCTTTTTTTGTGGCCTGTAATTTAGCACGAGGTAAACACTATGCTTTATGGAAGACAGATTGTCTTCAATACTGATTATCCTATGTACTGTATCGCGAACATCTCTGTTGAAAAGTAGTCATCTTAAATCAGGGCACATCTTAGTGACACAGAAAATCACCTCCTAAAAAGACTTCGTTAATCTCAGACACCAAAATATTTCATGTAAATTTTTTTTCCGGGACCTAAGTCGATGGTGCTGATAGTGGTCATTATATGTGAATCAACTGCAGTCCGGAGCTGTCACTGAGATGCTATCTCGGGGTAGAGCTTACCTCCTATCTCGAGAGTACTAAAATTTTTTGTATGTACTCTTGTCGAGAAAACAGTGATGTCCATTGTGTTTGGAAGTATGAAACAAACTAGTTCGGTTCACATGCCTTGGACCTAGAAGTACGTTCTTGATTTTCACGACTTGTAATGCCTAAAGATGATTGCGAATGGCATTTGGGTGCTAACATGACAAGGTGCATTTGAGCGCGGTAGTCTCGAAACATGTGTGAAACCAACACAATGCGCGGTATAACAGTTGTTGCTGGAACTCTTAGTGGTGTCTTGTGTTACACGGTGTATTATACGCAGTTGATCATGTGGAATCTTGAGAGCTGGAAGGCCCTAACCAGTGGAGGGCACATCATTATTTATTGGAAATGATCAGCCATACGTGATTGCCAAAAGTTGTAGCTTAGAGCAGGAGGGCTGCCACAGGTATGGCAAGTGGTGCCTACTGGGCAGTAAAAGAGTATATTCTGCAGCATTTAAACACATTCAGTCATCTATAGATTGACATCATTTGTAATCAAGGTCATTTGAATAACATGAGGCTAATTTCTCGCCCGCATTGTCTACAAAATTATCTTAAAATACATTGTGTTCTGCAAACGGCTCCAGAAATGTGAAGGAATTTTTCCACCTAACTGTTCTAGTAAATTGTCTGATGAACTTGTTGCTGAGTTGATTTGCATAATTTTTGCAATGAAGCTGCCTTAGCTGTTGCGGACTTCCAAAGGTGGGTGGTGACAGAATTACTTTGCTGATGACGAACGCATTACCATAATGTACACTCATCAAAAAAGTTTTGCATCACCCCGGTTCCCAGAGCTTCTGAAGATAGACCTTGACTGTGGATATTGTATCACAGACACAGTCCCTTTAACTGTTCAGGGATGTCACTTAACCCGCCCAATGATGTAAACAACTATGCATGAGCAGCGCCTATTAGACGGAAGGGGTCTGACAGCCGATCAGTTCCAGTCATTCCACCAGGAAGGAGGTACAAGGGTCGTGTTGTCTGTAGTTCAACCATGCCTAGACGATCAATACCGCGGTTCGATAGCGTCCGCATTGTTACTTTTTGCCAGGAAGCGCTCTCAACAAGGGAAGTGTCCAGGTGTCTCGGAGTGAACCAAAGCGATGTTGTTCGGACATGGAGGAGATGCAGAGAGACAAGAACTGTCAATGACAGGCCTCACTCAGGCCCCCCAATGGCTACTACTGGAGTGTGTGACTGTTACCTACGGACTATGGCTCGGAGGAACCCTGACAGCAACGCCACCATGTTGAATAATGCTTTTGGTGCAGCAACAGGACGTCGTGTTATGACTAAATCTGTACGCAATAGGCTGCATGATGCGCAACTTCACTCCCGACGTCCGTGGCGAGGTCCATCTATGCAACTATGAAACCCTGCAGCGAGGTACAGATGGGCCCAACAACATGCCGAATGGACCGCTCAGAATTGGCATCACGTTCTCTTCACTGATGAGTGTCGCATATGCCTTCAACCAGAGAATCGTCGGAGACGTGTTTGGAGGCAATCCGGTCAGAATGAACGCCTTAGACACGCTGTCCAGCGAGTGTAGCAAGGTGGAGATTCCCTGCTGTTTTGGGGTGGCATTATGTGGGGCCGACGTACGCCCTGGTTGTCATGGAATGCGCCATAACCACTGTACGATACGTGAATGCCATGCTCCGACCGATAGTGCAACCATATCGGCAGCATATTGGTGAGGCATTCGTCTTCATGGAAGACAATTCGCACCCTCATCGTGCATATCTTTGCTGTACCATCGATTACGTTGTGAGTACAAAGGACACAGTCTACAATGGCAAACCAAGTTTGTCATTGTTCGCTAAGCAACTGTGGTGGAAACGTGTCTATACAGCACCATGTAATTCGAGTCGGGGTTGTCGGAAAACGGAACCCCATTGATTCGCCACAACATGGCATACAATCTGGAGAATTTCACTTGTGAACCAGCCAGTGAGGTTCCACAAGGGGAAGGAAACGGATTGATCATCTCAATAACCAGGATGCGAGAACAATTGGAATCGTGAGTGGTTTGGTTACAGTGATATACACTCCTGGAAATTGAAATAAGAACACCGTGAATTCATTGTCCCAGGAAGGGGAAACTTTATTGACACATTTCTGGGGTCAGATACATCACATGATCACACTGCCAGAACCACAGGCACATAGACACAGGCAACAGAGCATGCACAATGTCGGCACTAGTACAGTGTATATCCACCTTTCGCAGCAATGCAGGCTGCTATTCTCCCATGGAGACGATCGTAGAGATGCTGGATGTAGTCCTGTGGAACGGCTTGTCATGCCATTTCCACCTGGCGCCTCAGTTGGACCAGCGTTCGTGCTGGACGTGCAGACCGCGTGAGACGACGCTTCATCCAGTCCCAAACATGCTCAATGGGGGACAGATCCGGAGATCTTGCTGGCCAGGGTAGTTGACTTACACCTTCTAGAGCACGTTGGGTGGCACGGGATACATGCGGACGTGCATTGTCCTGTTGGAACAGCAAGTTCCTTTGCCGGTCTAGGAATGGTAGAACGATGGGTTCGATGACGGTTTGGATGTACCGTGCACTATTCAATGTCCCCTCGACGATCACCAGTGGTGTACGGCCAGTGTGGGAGATCGCTCCCCACACCATGATGCCGGGTGTTGGCCCTGTGTGCCTCGGTCGTATGCAGTCCTGATTGTGGCGCTCACCTGCACGGCGCCAAACACGCATACGACCATCATTGGCACCAAGGCAGAAGCGACTCTCATCGCTGAAGACGACACGTCTCCATTCGTCCCTCCATTCACGCCTGTCGCGACACCACTGGAGGCGGGCTGCACGATGTTGGGGCGTGAGCGGAAGACGGCCTAACGGTGTGCGGGACCGTAGCCCAGCTTCATGGAGACGGTTGCGAATGGTCCTCGCCGATACCCCAGGAGCAACAGTGTCCCTAATTTGCTGGGAAGTGTCGGTGCGGTCCCCTACGGCACAGCGTAGGATCCTACGGTCTTGGCGTGCATCCGTGCGTCGCTGCGGTCCGGTCCCAGGTCGACGGGCACGTGCACCTTCCGCCGACCACTGGCGACAACATCGATGTACTGTGGAGACCTCACGCCCCACGTGTTGAGCAATTCGGCGGTACGTCCACCCGGCCTCCCGCATGCCCACTATACGCCCTCGCTCAAAGTCCGTCAACTGCACATACGGTTCACGTCCACGGTGTCGCGACATGCTACCAGTGTTAAAGACTGCGATGGAGCTCCGTACGCCACGGCAAACTGGCTGACACTGACGGCGGCGGTGCACAAATGCTGCGCAGCTAGCGCCATTCGACGGGCAACACCGCGGTTCCTGGTGTGTCCGCTGTGCCGTGAGTGTGATCATTGCTTGTACAGCCCTCTCGCAGTGTCCGGAGCAAGTATGGTGGGTCTGACACACCGGTGTCAATGTGTTCTTTTTTCCATTTCCAGGAGTGTAATTGCGCGCGAAAATCTGATTCAGGTCCATGAAAACCCGTTTGTCTCTTTTGCTCATCTTCCATAATGAATTCAACAGGATCACAGCGAGAAAACAGAATTGTAGTATAAGTGATCCGTATGTTTCTATACTACAAATGGAGGAATTGTAAGCACTCTCACTATTGTTCGTGTCATGTAAGAAGGCAGTCCAACTTTCAGCCGTTCTGCGCATCCCCCTCCACTAGCCGCTGGTGGCCAATAATATTCATTCTCTTTCGAGCGGCTAGCGGAGAGTTACAGCTAGAGAGCGAGAATCTCTCTACTACATTCTGCACTGTTACTGCACTTTGCAGCAACCGTATTTTTCAATCAGTTATCAGTTTCTTTGTTTCCTTTTTTTCTAGCACCAGTATAGCTGTGAATGTGTATCTTGTAAATGTTTATGTGCGATTAAAAAAAGTTAGGTGACGGCAATAAACGCGAAGTGCTTCACGAGCAGGCAAGGCGGATTATTTAACGCATTTACTACTTTTTCAAACGTGAATTTAAAAGCAGGTCTCCTACTGTTGACATTGGAATACACAAGAACGGACTCCAGAACCAAGTGACGTCAGCAAGAGAATTGTAAAGAGAATTGTAAAGGAAAGTGTCACAGTTGTAGGAACTGTAGAAACAGTTGGTTTCGTGTCGCCTGGAACGCATCGAAATCGCAAGGAATCTGTAACGCAAATGGATAGTCTTAACTATGGGGTTTTAAAGTGCTCAATGTGAATGATTAATGCTCAACATAATAAAAACGTGTTACAGTTATGCTGGCTTCAATTGTAAGCGCTTCGTCAAAGTAAAGAATTTTAAAAGACGTTGCTTCCAGATATATTAAGAATTGAGTTTTTAATTCACAGAAGCTACCTAGGTGCAGCATGAACTACATCCCATATAAAGATTCATGATACAAGAGAAGGAGGTAGTTTAACAGTGCATTACCTGAAACACGGGTCAATTAGAATCATTTCAAGAATATCTGCTGGAAAATGAGTGATGGTACTGGCGGTTTTAAAGTTCTCATAGGGATAGGTTCTCGGATACAGCATACTGACTATTCTTCTGGTTTTATTTCTGTGAATAAACTTGTATTAAAATGCGAGAGAGATAGCAGTGATTACCATTAGGCAATAAACGCTGTCAGTTTCGAGACCAGATTCACAGTTCTTGTCGTACTTTGCTTCGAAGTAGGACATTGCCAGTTATAATTCAACTGTTACAGAGAAAACACCAAATATAAACACAAGAAAAGAGAATACTTTTCCCTGACTCAAAAATAAAAATATTAAGCACCGTATAAATCAGACTCGTGCCGATCTCCTGCAGATCGTTTCTTGCACGTGAATGGGATCACACAGTTTTGTGTTTACCCACATGTCACTGTCATTGTAGCCACATGGAATTAATTTGGGCAAAGGGTTTAGGCCATGTGGGAGAAAAAAACAAAACATTCAAGATAATATACAGTGAATCGCTTGTGCAAGAAGCAATAGACAATGAGGCAACGGACAACATCCCACCCGTAGCGTGGGCACAGACTATGTGGCACGCTGAAAAGCTTCGGAAAGAAGAATTTGGCAGGGAAATTATGATGGATATAGGAGTGGAGCCTATCAGCGTAAATTTACAACCAGATTGTTCGAAACAGACTCAAGTAGAAGTGACTATGGTATTACGATGTAGACTTTGGAACAAAGTAATAATATTTCTTAGTTTTACAGACTCGTGGTTCAAAAATGTATTTGTCAGCGGCCGGACCATGTGGCCGAGCGGTTCTAGGCGCTTCAGTCTGGAACCGCGCGACCGCTGCGGTCGCAGGCTCGAATCCTGCCTCGGTCATGGATGTGTGTGATGTCCTTAGGTTAGTTAGGTTGAAATAGTTCTAAGTTCTAGGGGACTGATGACCTCAGATGTTAAGTTCCATAGTGCTCAGAGCCATTTGAACCATTTTTTCTGTTTGTCAGCATATCAGTTGCATACATAATGATGAGAACTTGCTAGCCTTTTTGATTAGGGCTTTGCATCCTTTTAATTATGCAGACCATAATGTTCCACATATTGCCTCCACAACGTTGTAAAACTTTGTTCTTTTCAAGGCACGAAGTGGATAAGGCCCTAAAATGACAATTACTGTTACTTGTCGAGATATCGGTGGTCTACGATGTTATCGGTCAATTCCCTGGAGTTTTTCGCAGATGACGGTTAATTTTGTGCTTGTCCAATGAATTATAAATGCTTTCTCTTACTGCAATATCGAACATGTTAGTTTACACTCATTAAGCCCTTTAACAGCAAAAACTATGACAACTTACTGACCATTTTTACGATAGTCTTCTACATTAGTCTTTTCTACCACTAATTCAATGTCGTTTTGAGGAAAATTGTACTTCACGTCTTCACAAAGCTGTGCCGGCTGTTCTCGCCTCCCGACGTCACGCAGAGTAAATCTGTAGAGAAGTGGACGTGAATTAATGACGTGAATTAATATTTCTGTCATGACGATTGAACGAAATTGGTTTTAATGTTTATTATTTCTCTCATACAGTACACAAACGACCGTGACTATTATCCGCAGTCCGCTGCTCGTGGTGTAACGGTAGCGTTCTCGCTCCCCGCGCACGGGATCCCGGGCTCGATTCCCGGCGGGGTCAGGGATTTTCCTTGCCTCGAAATGACTGGGTATGTTGTTGTGTTCCCTTCATCATCATTATTCATCCCCATTACGGTCGGAGGAAGGCAATGGGAGTATGGGACCTCATCATTATTATCCGCAGCAATGCAGTTCAGCAACGTGGACTTTTGTTTGCCCGGTCTCTGCTGCCGCGCATGCGCAGTTTTCACCCCCCCCCCCCCCCTCGCTTCCTTTCCGCTCCGCCTCTACGCGCGGAAGTGCTCTTGGTACTTACATTGTTCTATATTCTCTTCATTGCTCAAAGCAGTCATATAGAAACACATTCAGTACAGGTGAACGATCCCAGTAATCTTTGTTTACTATCACTGATCATTAGTTGGCGGCATGGTAGTGCTGCACATTTCCTGAGCCCGAAGAAATTGTTTGGTTGTCTCGGGTCACAAGTGTGAGAGTTTTCGTGTTGGTGAGTAGACGGAATAAGACGCCCGCACTGTAATCACTTTATAGAACGCGAGTGATCGTATGAGGCTAAACGTACGTGTTAGCACAGACAGTCTGAAACGAACTAGACAAAGACCAAGATAAAATGAAAGACATTACACACAGATGAAGGCTGTTTTTGTTAATTTTTTTCGACTTCCGACTGGTCGCGAAATGAAAACCACAGTTTACTTGGAGCGTTAACTACATTTCCCAGGCACTTTTCCACATAGCGACTTAAAAATTTGCCGTATTGTGATACCAACTTCGCAAGAACCTCTTCATAGGAGGCAGGTGCCTGTGATGTACGGCAATTCCCTACTGTGCCTAAATGCTGTCCTCATAGCCAGGAGCTCATTTGAGCAAAGAGATAAAAGTCACGGGGAGCCACGTCAGTGCTGAATGGTGTGTGATGAAATACTTCCACCGGAATCTCTGCAAGAACTTCTTCATATAATCTGCAGTTTGCAACTGAGAATTGTCATGACGAAGAAACCTGACGGATTTCGAAAATAATCGGAGGTTGAAAACATAAGAACCCGTGTATAACGATTTTATGTCACTATTTTGCTTGCTCTTCAGGTCGATATCGTAACAAATGTTTCAGTCGAACTGACCATATCTCTGATACCACTGAGTCTTGGATATGTATCGTACAGATCTCTGTAAGCTGTGGTCGGCAGTTAAGCGGTCCTGGATCAATAAAAGAGCACACTGTTTTGGATTTCTAGTAATGTTCTTGTTATAACACGTTGTGACCGTCATCACATAGAAAATGAATAGTACACGCTACTAGTGAAGATAATGCAGTTTCTCATGTGTGTAAGATGGAACGCATGTCTTGACCTTGTTCCAAAAATACAAAAATATTACACTGTCCAATTATGTTTGTGACGGTTTACGGAAACATAGCAGATGTACAAGATCAGTGTACGGTTACATAAATAATTTGCAAACTATTTGAGAGAGTATATTGAAAGGCTGCTACTAAAAGCTCATAGTAGAAAGTTTTGTTACGTGTTCTGTAAGGGATTTCTTCATTGGTATTACACTATTGTAAAGAAACTGGTAGCTCATCATGCATTGTTATCATACCCAGGAACAACTTCTGTGAATTCAACCAGCCGCAGTCCGAGGCATACTTTTTCCTCTCACTTTTTGCAGTTACTGGTCTGTTTTATTTTATCGTAGTTACCGCCATATTTCATGGATATTACGTGTAACGATTCCCTCAGAAGTGTAACGTTTACAGAAAAGAGCAACTTCCTCGGTGAAAATAAAGCTACAAACTAGTTATTTACATGATTCGATTTTAAATTTGATCTTAATCTAGAATACAGTTTAAGGTAATACAGAAACGTACAGATACAATCTGTTCAAAAATTCATTTTGATGTGGAAAGAGTAGCAAAGTAGAAGTTATTTCAATTTGAATTTATACCTGTCTCCTCTGTGTGCCAGCTGCCTTAGTTCATAAGAGAGACAGTTAAACATTTTTATGGCTACGTTCTTTCAAGGCAAGGTAGAGATTAAGTTGATAACACCGTAGGCAAAATTATATCCAAATTCTATACTTATTAATTACACTTTTGTTTTTAAATTGTGTCTGATTATTCAAAACAATGTTCATAAGGGACGACCTATTTCTCATTTTGTTACTAGCATACCTACTTTATCCAACAACTGCCGACATTAACTTCTAGAATCGATACCACAATCACCATTCAGAATTCTGCTTATATCATGCCTGTTGAAGAGGTGACTGATTGTTGACTGATTCCCATTTCTTAGAGTTATGCAGCCTGAGAGAGCTGAACACCAACGAACGTAGAAATTCTGACATTAAAATGGTTTAATCAGAAAAAACACTTAGAGAAAACGGCGGAAATCGGAGTGACAGTTGCAAAATCACAATCGCCACTTCAGACTGAATTTTTCCTCAGTTTCCTGTACTAGCTCGTTGGTGACTACAGACCTCTTCCATCATAACGAACATTCGTACTTTCAATCATAATCAAATGACATAATTTGACAGCACACCTCACTAGAGAATCCGACTGACACTCAGAACGGAAAATGCCCCTCTGAATTTCGATAGCTTTCCTTCTAACCTTGGAATAACACCTGGCACCAGTTTTCTAGACAATCCCAGAATGGGCCCAAGGGCTCCTTCCACGAGCCATTTGGCAATCCTTTACTGGCTCCCACTATCACGTAAAAAATGTATCCGCCGGTGAGATTCCTGTTTATGAAAGCGAGAACCGACTATCACTCCGTTCCCATAGCCAGACCTGTCGAAATTTCTAGAGATTTTCTAGAGCTTCGCAGAGTGCTCCCACGAAATGAGCAGAGTTTGGAAATATCCCAGGTCTGGGCCGGCCGGAGTGGCCGAGCTGTTCTAGGCGCTACAGTCTGGAACCGCGCGACCGCTACGGTCGCAGGTTCGAATCCTGCCTCGGGCATGGATGTATGCGATGTCCTTTGGTTAGTTAGGTTTAAGTAGTTCTAAGTTCTAGAGGACTGATGACCTCAGAAGCTAAGTTCCATAGTGTTCAGAGCCATTTGAACCATTTCCCAGGCCCATTTGCTACCATATACCTAACTTCTGGGGAGGGTGTCTGTAGACCAAAGCCGGCCGGTGTGGCCGTGCGGTTCTAAGCGCGTCAGTTTGGAACCGCGTGACCACTACGGTCGCAGGTTCGAATCCTGCCTCGGGCATGGATGTGTGTGATGTCCTTAGGTTAGTTAGGTTTAAGTAGTTCTAAGTTCTAGCGGACTGATGACCTCAGTAGTTAAGTCCCATAGTGCTCAGAGCCATTTTTTTGTAGACCAAAAAACAGTCGTGTAATGGGAAGTGGACAGCAGGGAACCTCACCAAGGGTTTGCTAGCAAGTGGAGCTCTCATCCGTTCCAATGTGTGTTCCCGTTCAGGCAGAGAGGGCGCCAGTCGTTCGTTCCACTGCCCGTTGTTCGAGGTACCTGCAGGACAATGCCTGAAAGGCTTGCTCGGCTACCCATGTTGTCCGCTAACGTGAGAGCCTGAACGACAGGCAACTCCTCAAGAGCGTGCGAAACGTTTCACCCGATCCTGTCCACAAGAATTCCCCTGATCCAAAGTAGATAGTTAAAGGTAAAAGCTACTACATCATGAAATGTTACATATGAGTTATTTACATTGCTACAAGCTACACCCTAACCTGTCATGTAATCACCGTGCTATACAAGTGAAAAGTCGACAAATAAAAAGCTAATCGGAAAGTAAATGAAGCAAGAGATTCCTGCATGCGTATTCAGTATGCAAGTGGGTAAAACGTAAGGCCTGAAACATGCCCCACCTCACACGATTAATCTGAAACGCAAGGTCGGTATACAGCGCGAATTACAAATATTTCGTTGTCAAGAGTGCGTCACAGAATGGATTTCACCTTTGTCGGAATCATCAGTTGTAACGCTCAGTTTTAACAACTAATGTAAGCGAGCGAGGAGCGGCTTGGGTTTCTCGCTGTCGCAGTTGTACGAACAGTGAGATACTGATTACGTTTACACCCACTGCTTCTCAAATTACATGAAAACGGTTACTTTCAGAGTAGTCCTCTCATATCGTTAGCATCGGTTTCACTCACGATTATCGAAAAGTTAGTACACCGATACAAGCAACATTGATTGATATTATTCTCTATCATATATTCATTACATAAACTGACCTGTAAGATGTTACAGTAGATCTTTCTTTGCTTCGTTTAACCTGCCTAACATATCAGAGCGTTTTCGAGTATCATGTATTTCCTTTGTGTTATTTATATTGCTTCTCTACACTCCCATCAGAATAAATATGCGTTGCACTATTTTTGTGTGTTCTCTCTTCATGATGATAAGCAGTTTGCGGACTGAAACTCATTAAGAGCTTTAACTGGCACTAACACCTTTCTACCAAAGAAACCACTGTTGTTGCCCGCTTCAGTTCATGAGTTCCGATCAGGCACAAAAATTAAAATATCAGCCGTTTTCGATACAGTAACGCTCATCCTGGAATAAGCCCGGAGAACATTATTCGGTCATACTCAGCTTTATATGTTCTTTTATGACATAAATTTAGCAAATTATCTTTCGCTAAAGTCTATTTGATGTAGGATTTTGGAACGTATACTGTACTTGAACGTTATGAACTATCTCGACGAAATCGATTTCTTGACAAACAGCCAAGACGGATTAAGAAAACATCGTTCTTGTGAAGCGCTACTAGCTCTTTATTCTCGCGAAGTTATAAGTGCTATTGACAAGGGATGTCAGATGTATTCAATATTTTTATGTTTTCTAGACTGTTGGCACTGTTCCTTACAAGCGACTTCTAATCTCATCGCATACTTATTGAGTATCATCTCAGTTGTGCGACTAGAGTCTTTGTTTCCTGTCCTTAATGTCACAGTTCGCAGTAAGTGAAGGAAAGTCATCGAGTAAAATAGAAGTAATATCTGGCGTTCCGCAAGGAAGTTTTATAAGCCCTCTGCTGTTCGTGATCTACATAAGCGATGTAGGAGGCAATCTGAGAAACCCCCCTGATATTGTTTGCTGATGATCTCATTTACCATATAATAAAGTCATCATGAGGTCAAAACGCAAATTGCGAAACGACTTAGATAAGATATATGTATGGTGCCAAAAGTAGCACTTCACTCTAAATAATGAAAAGTGTGAAATTATATACATAAGCACTAAAAGAAATCCGCTTAATTTCGTTTACATGATAAATCACACAGATCTAAAGGCGGTAAATTCAGCTAAATACATAACCAGTACAATTACGGATAACTGTAGCTGGAATTATGACGAAAATAATGTTGTGGGTAAAACAAACCCGAATACTACGGTAATGCCACAGGACTACTGAAGAGACTACGTATACTACACTTGTCTTCTATAGTACTGCTGTTCAGTGTGTGATCCTCATCAAATGGGATCATCGCACATCGATAAAGTTCAAAGAAGAGCAGCTCGCTTTCTTCCATTTCGAAACTGGGGAGACAATGCTACAAATATGACACACGAACTGGGTGCCGTCATTAAAACGGGGCGCTTTCGACTGCAGCAGGATCTTCAACTTTCAATCGTCAACTTTCTCCTCCGAGTGTGACAATATTTTATTGGCGCCCACCTGCATAGGGACGAATGATCATCTTAACAAAATAAATGCAATCAGAGCTCGCACAGGAAG
Organism: Schistocerca americana; assembly: GCF_021461395.2. Lineage (NCBI taxonomy): Eukaryota > Metazoa > Arthropoda > Insecta > Orthoptera > Acrididae > Schistocerca > Schistocerca americana. Next base: position 233,475,306 of record NC_060123.1, read on the forward strand.
ATTTATGTATTCGCCTTTCCCGTGCGCTGTTCTAGACGGAACGGTAAAGAAATAACATGAAGGCGCTTTGACGTACCCTCTGACAGGCCTTCATGGTGAATCACAGAGTAATCATGTAGATGTAGATTATGTAGACAGAATACATATATAAAAAGTAAGTAAGTGAATTCATTGATGCATTAATTTAGTGTAAAGGTATACGTACCTACTTCGGTGCTATAAGCAGTCTTAGAGGATAAATAACCTTCTACGTATCAGGACAGAAACAGTAAATTAGTGCAGAGTTAGTTAAGGGATGTGGCACCGTTGCAATGGATGCTCAGCTCATACCGGTATCTCTCGCCATCTTGACGACTACGTTGAGTAACGTGGCAGCGGCACCAATTAGCGCACGCAAATTAGTAAGCTGAGCACAGAAGTACATCATCCTGCGCCGTAGGCTGCTGAATTCGGCTCGCCGGTGTGCGCGTCTTGTCCGGAATACGATAGGTGGCGCCGCACCAGACACTGGAGAGCTGTCTCAACGTAGACACTGTGGCACGTAGAGGAGACGGGCTATTGTTTCCACCCGGTAACAAGGTGAGGGCCACCACAAGCCTATACCGCAATCCACCATTCTCTCAGCACGTGCGGAATTGTAGCCTTCTGCCAAGGCAGTGCAGCTTTAGTTAATTAGTTTCATATTCCATGGATCATGCGCACGACAAATCGTAATGACGTGGAATGACTCGCTCTACGTTCACTTGGCAAATTAATTTATAAAGATGGCTGCACGCTGAACATTTATAAGTTTCATTTTTCATATTATATTTCTTTTATTATTAAACATAGACATGTTATTTAGTAGTTCCTACCCACCACTTTTTACCCATTACAATAATAGAAATTATTCTGCGGAATAGAAAGAATTGTAAAATGATTCTTTTTAACTTTGTTTTCAGATATTATTTTGCTGTCTGTCACATAGTTTATATCACCGGGTTAAGTTATCAAAAATTTTTGTTGCGGCGTTATGCAAACGTTTTTGTGCTAAAGACAACCCGTATATGCAATAATGAATGTCATTTTTCTTTCTGGTATTATAATTAAGAACGTGTAGTTCCGTTTGAACTGCAGTGAGCTGGTTACAACGATCTTTATGAGAGAATAAATTCAAAGTGATGCAATAAAAATATCGCCCGACTCCTTAAACAGACGTCTAGGAGATGATCGATGGCGTGTACCACACATTATTCTTACAGCACGTCTTAAAGATGAATTCCTCAGAACGTTATTCCATGTCACATTACTGAATGAAAGTACGCAACATATGACAACTTACAAATTTGTCTCTCTTCAAGATTTGCCGTGACTTCTTATTCTTCAGTTTAAATTTTCGTCAATATGCACCTCTGACAGTTTTGAAGATTCCACTGTATTTATTATATCCTCAGTACGTGTTACACTTATCATTAGTACAGTATCCTAAATGCGCAGAACTAATCTGTTGTGTGTTTCTGCAATTGAGGATTGTGTCATAGCCAGGAAACAAGTCTATCATACTTTCAAGAACAGTGTTTATAATTTTTCATGTTTCTGTATGTATTGTTGGATTGATTACAATATTAGCATCATTTGAAATAAGGAACTAATTCTGATTGCCATATATTACAAGGAAAATGGTTTACGTATATGTGGCTAAAAGTAACATTAGCGGACCTAAGACTGAACCTTCGTCGGATTCATACATGATTTTTCTCCTGTCAGAGTATTGTCCCTGGACTACATTATTTGGATTACTAAGCACATGTTACTGTATTCTTTTGATTGGACACGACATTATCCATTTGCTGATTATATCGCCAGTCCAATAAAACTTCAGTGTATCTAAGGAATAGGTCGTAAAAAATACCAACCGGCAATACTTTATTATTTAATCGTTGTAAAATCTGATGAGTGAACATGTAAATGGTTATCGCAACAGAGCCACTCTTCTGAAACCCCAACTGTGATTTTCTGAGGCTATTATCGTTGCTCCGGTCAGATAATATTCTATATTGCATCACATTTTCAAACATTTTGCAAAATGATGTTAACACTCAAAGAAGCAGATAGTTATTAACATCTCTCCAATTAACTTTGTTAAAAAGTGGTTTGACAGCAACGTATTCCAGAAAGGTTGCTAGACTCAAAACACTATTTATACATTCACTCATTGAACTGTACAAACCTTAAGTAGTAATATATCGCCAGTTGTCATACTTTTGTGATCGCTCAAAGGCCTTCGTTGTGTACATCATGATACACTTTTAAAAAGCTCCATTTAGACATAACTGGTTTGAATCATAGTTCACAAACAGATTGCCAAATGTTGTGCCGAGTAATTCAGATATTGTCGGAAAGGTAGAGAAATTTGGTTTCTGCGGTAAAAGACAGTCCCCCGGGATTCAAGTTTACGTTCACTAATGTTCCTCATTTATGGGAATAACCTTCCACTCCACATGGAAGAAGTAAATTGTTAGTTTTTGCTGACGATACTAGCGTTAAAATAATTCCCATTAGAAAGAAAGCAACAGAAGAGTTAGTACACAATATTTTCAAAAGAACTCTTAAGTGGTTCTCTGAGAACAGACTCTCCTAAATCTTGAAAGGAAAAAGAAAACACGCTACATTCCTCTCTGGACAGCAAATAGGGTCATACCAAGAAATGATGTACCACATGAGCAGGAATCAATAAGTAGGCTAAAATTCTCCAAATATTTGTGTGTACATATTTATGAAAGTATGCACTGGAAGAAGTACAATACTGAGTTTCTCAAACAATTAATTTCAGCTACTTTTGCTATTCGTAAAATTGCTAATCTCCGAAATAAATTATCAACCTCCTGGCACATTTTGCATATTTCTAATCAACAACGTCGTATGGAATAATTATCAACCTCCTGGTATATTTTGCATATTTCCAATCAATAACGTCGTATAGAGTAATTTTGTGGGGTAAATAACCATTTAGAAAGGAAATATTGTCTGCACAAAAGCGCCATGACAATATATATATATATAGGGTGAGTCACCTAACATTACCGCTGGATATATTTCGTAAACCACATCAAATACTGACGAATCGATTCCACAGAGCGAACGTGAGGGGGGGGGGGGGGGGGGCTAGTGTAAATGGTTAATACAAACCATACAAAAATGCACGGAAGTATGTTTTTTTAACACAAACCTACGTTTTTTTAAAATGGAACCCCGTTAGTTTTGTTAGCACATCTGAACATATAAACAAATACGTAATCAGTGCCGTTTGTTGCATTGTAAAATGTTAATTACATCCGGAGATATTGTAACCTAAAGTTGACGCTTGAGTACCACTCCTCCGCTGTTCGATCGTGTGTATCGGAGAGCACCGAACTGCGTAGGGATCCAAAGGGAACGGTGATGGACCTTAGGTACAGAAGAGACTGGAACAGTACATTACGTCCACATGCTAACACCTTTTTATTGGTCTTTTTCACTGACGCACATGTACATTACCATGAGGGGTGAGGTACACGTACACACCTGGTTTCCGTTTTCAATTACGGAATGGTATTGAGTGTGTCCCGACATGTCAGACCAATAGATGTTCAATGTGGTGGCAATCATTTGCTGCACACAATTGCAATCACTGGCGTAATGAATGTCGTACACGCCGCAGTACATCTGGTGTAATGTCGCCGCAGGCTGCCACAATACGTTGTTTATATCCTCTGGGGTTGTAGCCACATCACGGTACACATTCTCCTTTAACGTAACCCACAGAAAGAAGTCCAGAGGTGTAAGATCAGGAGAACGGTCTGGCCAATTTATGCGGTCTCCACGTCATGGTAATGTACATGTGCGTCAGTGAAAAAGACCAATAAAAAGGTGTTAGCATGTGGACGTAATGTGCTGTTCCAGTCTCTTCTGTACCTAAGGTCCATCACCGTTCCCTTTGGATCTCTACGAAATTTGGTGCTCTCCGATACACACGATAGAACAGCGGAGGAGTGGTACTCAAGCGTCAACTTTAGGTTACAATATCTCCGGATGTAAATAACATTTTACAATGTAACAAATGGCACTGATTACGTATTTGTTTATATGTTCAGATGTGCTAACAAAGCTAACGGGCTTCCATTTAAAAAAACGTAGGTGTGTGTTAAAAAACATATGTCCGTGCATTTTTTTATGATTTGTATTAACCAATTACAATAGCCCCTCTCCTCACGTTCGCTCTGTAGAATCGGTTCGTCAGTATTTGATGTGGTTTACGAAATATATCCCGCGCTAACGTTAGGTGACTCACCCTATATATATATATATATATATATATATATATATATATATATATATATATATATATATATATACTTAATGAAATTCTTCATAAATAATCCATTACAGTTTGAGAATAACAGAGACGTACGTACCTCTACTACCTATTATTAAAGTTGTCAGTGGTTCAGAGAGGTTTTCAATATGCAGCAATAAAAATTCTTGATCATTTGCAAAGTAACGTAAGATGTCTGACAGAGCGAAGCATGTTCTAAATCTAATTTCAAATCATTTCCCCCGAACAACTCCTTCTTTTACAGTGAACTAATTTTACTAAAAAACTATATGCAGTAAAAACAAAAATCTTTTTAAGTGTAGTTGCATGATAATGTGCACGACAGAGTTAAAAGTTAACACTAAACATGGAAAGGTAGTATACGTGGAAGAGAACTGGAGACACCAGAAGGTTTGAGACTGATTACACAGGGTGTTACAAAAAAGTACGGCCAAACTTTCAGGAAACATTCCTCACACACAAATAAAGTAAAGATGTTATGTGGACATGTGTCCGGAAACGCTTAATTTCCATGTTAGAGCTCATTTTAGTTTCGTCAGTATGTTCTTCCACCTACGCTCAATGGAGCACGTTATCATGATTTCATACGGGATACTCTACCTGTGCTGCTAGAGTATGTGCCTTTACAAGTACGACACAACATGTGGTTCATGCACGATGGAGCTCCTGCACATTTCAGCCGAAGTGTTCGTACGCTTCTCAACAACAGATTCGGTGACCGATGGATTGGTAGAGGCGGACCAATTCCATGGACTCCACGTTCTCCTGACCTCAACCCTCTTGACTTTCATTTATGGGGGCATTTGAAAGCTCTTGTCTACCCAACCTCGGTAGCAAATGTAGAGACTCTTCGTGCTCGTATTGTGGACGGCTGTGATACAATACGCCATTCTCCAGGGCTGCATCAGCTCATCAGGGATTCCATGCGACGGAGGGTGGATGCATGTGTCCTCGCTAACGGAGGACATTTTGAACATTTCCTGTAACAAAGTCTTTGAAGTCACGCTGGTACGTTCTGTTGCTGTGTGTTTCCATTCCACGATCAATGTAATTTGAAGAGAAGTGATAAAATGAGCTCTAACATGGAAGGTAAGCGTTTCCGGACACATGTCCATATAACATATTTTCTTTCTTTTTGTGTGAGGAATGTTTCCTGAAGGTTTGGTCGTACCTTTTTGTAACACCCTGTATAATGGTAAGACAGAGATTTAGGAACCAGATTTTAGATTGTAACACATTTCCAAGGGGTAGATGTGGACTCTGACCTCAATTTACTGGATATGAACTGCAGATTAAAACTGAATAATCCGCAAAATGGCAGGAATTTGAGGAGATAGGACCTGGAGAAACTGAAAGAATAACAGATTGTAGAGAGTTTCAGAGGGAGTATTAGGGAACGATTGACAAGAACACGAGAAAGGAACACAGTAGAAGAAGAATGGGTAGCTTTAAGAGTTGAAATGGTGACGGCATAAGAGGATCACGTAGATAAAAAGACGAGGGCTAGTAGAAATTCTTGGGTAACACAAGAAATACTGAATTTAAAGGTATACGGAATGAGTTTTTGGATGAAAAAATCAATTTTTGGGTAAATGCATTTTCGAAAAATTCTGAATCTCCCGTTTATCACCATGTATAAAATATTTGGATGACGTGAATAGAACTATTTTAAATAATTTTTTTAAAATAATTTCGACACACGATGTTCCGCACCTTGTATATGAGATGCGAAATACACCTGATATAGACAGCCTTGCCAGAGATATAATTGAGCACAAGAGAGTTAGCTTTTCTGTTGGCTGCACTGCTAGACAGTTGACAATAGATTCTGCACCATTTGTATTGTTTCCTTTGTGAGTACATCCATGTCATTGTTGTGAAAGTCGTATGTGGAGAAGTCATTGACTTTTCTTTCCTTCAACATGCAAAGACCTAGTCTGAAGGTATTTAGAAAGCGTGTACATTGGCACAAGAAAGTAAAGTGTACTAAAAGTTCGTCTGATTCATCTTCATCAGTATCTGATGTCCCACTAGCGACTAACCTCAACACTGGTACTGATATATTGAGTGATGCTGCTGCCACTACACCGGAAAGTGCTTCAAGAAGAAAACTAGCTGGAATTGAAGAAGAATGCAAGAAACTAAGCGCTGGGACTGCAAAATATGAGATAATTAACGTCTCTTTATTATCAGACGTTTTGGAGAACAATGTGTGCTGCAAAAAATGTGGAAAATGTGGTGTTTAATTGAAAACAAACTTACATGTAGGACTTGCTTGTGAATTAGAGTTGATGTGCAGTTATTGCAAACACAGTGTAACTTTCGTCAAATCCTCACATGTTACTGCAGATACAGGTAAACTATACGATATAAACATTAGACTGGTTTATGGATTACGGTGTACAGGAAAGGGCATGGCTGCAGGTGCCATATTGTGTGGTGTGATGAACCTCCCTCCTCCACCTTCAAAATTTGACAAACACATAATTGCAATAGGCTCTGCTGTAGAAGATGTGGCACAGGAAAACATGAAAGATGCTGTTGAGGAAGCAGTTGTTGAAATAATAATAGCAGAGACTTGTCCATAGCTTTTGATGGAAGCTGGCAGAAGAGAGGCCACACGTCTCTGAATGGTGTAGTAACAGCTACAAGTGTGGACACTGGTAAGGTAGTTAATGTGACAATACTTTCCAAGCATTGCAGATGCAAGGAGAAAATGAAAACTAAACATGAAGAGGAGTGCATGGCAAATTACTATGGGTCAAGTGGTGGTATGGAAGTTGCTGGTGTAAGAAGTATTTATCAATGCTCAGTAAAATGGTAGAACGTTAGATACATAACTTATCTTGGTGATGGTGACTCAAAGGCTTTCAGAGATATTGAGGAACTGAGACCCTATGGTAACGATGTGAAAATTTCCGAACTGGAGTGTGTTGGCCATGTTCAGAAAAGGATGGGACCAAGACTTCGACGGCTCAAGGCTAGCATGAAAGGCAAGAAATTGAGCTATGGAAAAACTTTAGATGGGAAAAATAGACTGACAGATGCTACAATAGATCATATTCAGAAGTGCTATGGTCTAGCAATAAGACAGAATACAGCAGATGCAGAATTAATGAGAAGAGCAGTCTGGGCTCTGTTTTTTCATACAGCTTCAAACAATGAGAATCCCCAACATAGGCTATGTCCAAAAGGAGACGATAGTTGGTGCAAGTACAACAGAGTCAAGGTAACTAAGAAACAATACAATCACCCTCATCACCTGCCACCTGCCACCTGCCATAATGGATGAAATAAGGCCAATATTCCGAGACCTCGCAGATACTAGTCTACTAAAGAAATGTCTTCATGGCCGGACTCAAAATCCAAATGAGTGTGTGAACCATGTGATATAGAATAGACTACCTAAAACTGAGTTTGTGGGTATAAACACACTTCACTTTGGCGTTTATGATGCATTACTTTTGAATGCATTATGGGAACAGCAGTGATCAATAAAATTGTAAATAATTACTATTAAAAACAGTCTTGATCACAATTTATTTTATAAGGTGACCGGTTTCGACCACTGCTGTGGTCATCTTCAGACCTACAAGATGTATACAAAGCATTAATTAGAGGGCTACATGCATTAATGAAAATACATAGAGTTATACAGCTATAAAACGTTGAATTACCATTGAGTGGAAACCCCTTTCTGTTGGAGAATCACAACTGGAGAAACCAGTGCACGTCTTACTTTATATAATGGAGGCTCCACCCACTTCTGACTGCATGATGTCATTATTAACCAATGAGTTATAAGTCGAATTACAATTTAAAATTTCTTAGTTAAAAGAACATTGTCAAGAATTAGAAATAAATATACATTAAACTTTGCTTATTTAACAGCTATTGTCAATTAAAAAGCGTTAAAAATATTTAAAAATGTAGGAAAATGAACTTCAGTTTGGCAGTACATGGGTTGCCCTCTCGTGGCCTGTCAGTGAACCATTTGAAACCACTGGTTGCTATGGTGAAGTTAGACGCCGTTACAAAGATGAAGGAGCAAGCTTTTTCCACTGAAGTTGTTGTAGAGTCGATAGTTGAACTAGTGGTTGCCATGGTGAGGACAAACGCCAATGCAAAGATGTGGCAGCAGGCTTCTTTCCAATGAAGTTGTGGCGTCAGACGATGTATTATTGAGCAGCAACTTGTCTTTATTGAAACGAAAGGCGTTTGTCCTCACCATGGCAACCACTAGTTCAACTATCGACTCTACAACAACTTCAGTGGAAAAAGCTTGCTCCTTCATCTTTGTAACGGCGTCTAACTTCACCATAGCAACCAGTGGTTTCAAATGGTTCACTGACAGGCCACGAGAGGGCAACCCATGTACTGCCAAACTGAAGTTCATTTTCCTACATTTTTAAATATTTTTAACGCTTTTTAATTGACAATAGCTGTTAAATAAGCAAAGTTTAATGTATATTTATTTCTAATTCTTGACAATGTTCTTTTAACTAAGAAATTTTAAATTGTAATTCGACTTATAACTCATTGGTTAATAATGACATCATGCAGTCAGAAGTGGGTGGAGCCTCCATTATATAAAGTAAGACGTGCACTGGTTTCTCCAGTTGTGATTCTCCAACAGAAAGGGGTTTCCACTCAATGGTAATTCAACGTTTTATAGCTGTATAACTCTATGTATTTTCATTAATGCATGTAGCCCTCTAATTAATGCTTTGTATACATCTTGTAGGTCTGAAGATGACCACAGCAGTGGTCGAAACCGGTCACCTTATAAAATAAATTGTGATCAAGACTGTTTTTAATAGTAATTGTTTATGATGCAGTTTCATCATTCAATCAGGGCAATATAACGAAGTGCAAAGTTCTGCAGAAGTTGGGGCTCTGTGTAGGACTACGAACTGCCGCAGCTATGCTTTGTTTGGACAAGGAACGGCTCAGGTCTTCAGATAATGCAATAAGAGTATATTCAAAGGTGGCTAGACAGCATAGCAGAGCCATCAAGAGGAAGCTGTTGGACGATTCTGATGATACAAGCTATGGAGCAGGCTTGTACTGAAGTAAAAACTTTGAAGCTAATTTCCCATAACTTTAGTTTTTTTGTGTATAAGGTACATTTTCTCAGGGCCTATTTATAGTAGAAAGATGAAATTTTCTGTAGTTGTTCCTTAAGACCTTCTAATATATCTGAATTAAAAGATATGTGGAATTATTTTGTATTAATGGATGTAAATTTTAAAATACTTGTTAAAATGTATAATTTTTTTAACATTTACAAAAAATAAAATATCTGAAAAACTGTACATTATTTTTTCAAAATTAATAATTCAGCATAAAAGCAGAACATATCTTTGCTTTCTGTGAAAAAATCAAAAGTATCGTCCAAATAACAAATGAGAAAATGTTCCTAACTTTTAGCTCAATTTAACATTGTAAGCATAGGACGTTCCGCATACCCTTACATGATGAAAGGAAAAAATTTAAAAAATGCAGTAAATGAAGCAGGCGAAAAGGAATGCAAACGTCTCAGAAATGAGATCGACAGCAAGCGAAAATGGCTAAGCGGGAATGGCTAGAGGACAAATGTAAGGATGTAGAAGCATACATCATTAGGAATAAGATAGATGCCGCCTACAAGAAAATTAAAGAGATCATCGGAGAAAAGAGAACCACCTGTATGAATATCAAGAGCTTAGATGGTAAACTTGTCCTAAACAAAGAAGGGAAAGCCGATAGGTGGAAGGAGTTTATAGAGGGTCTATACAAGAGCGATGTACTTGAAGGCAATATTATGGAAATAGAAGAGGACGTAGATGAAGATGACATGGGAGATATGATACTGCGTGAAGAATTTGACAGAGTACTGAAAGACATAAGTAGAAACAAGGTCCCGAGAGTAGAGAACATTCCGTTAGACCTACTGATATTCTTGAGAGAGCCATCCATGACCAAACTCTTCCATCTGGTCGGCAAGATGTATGAGTCAGGCGAAATACCCTCAGACTTCAAGAAGAATGTAATAATTCCATTTCCAAAAAAAGCAGGTGCTGGGAGGCGTGAAAATTATCGAATCATCAGTTTAACAAGTTACGATTGCAAAACACTAACACGAATTCTTCACAGACGAACGGGAAAGCTGGTAGAAGCCGACCTAGAGGAAGATCAGCTTGAAATCAGTAGAAATGTTGGAACACGCGAGGCAATACTGGCCCTATGAAGCTAGATTAAGGAAAGGCAGACCTACGTTTCTAGCATTTGTAGCCTTAGAGAAAGCTTTTGACAATGATGACTAGAACATTCTATTACAAACTCGGAAGATGGCAGGTGTAATATACAGGGAGGGAAAGGCTATTTACAATTTGTACAGGACTCAGAAGGCGGTGATAATAATCGATGGGCACGAAAGGGAATCAATTGTTGAAACTGGAGGAGACAGGGTTGTAGCCTAACCCAATGTTATACAATATATATTCAATATGTACATTGAACAAGCAGTAAAGGAAACTAAAGAAAAATTTGGAGTAGGAATTAAAATTCAGGGAGAAGAAACAAAAACGTTGAAGTTTGCCGGTGACATTGTTTTTCTGTCAGAGACCGCAAAGGAATTGAAGGAACAGTTGAGCAGAATTGACATTGTCTTGAAAGGAGGATATTAGATGAACATCAAAAAGAGCAAAACGAGGATAATGGAATGCAGTCGAATTAAATATGCTGATGCTGACTGAATTAGATTAGGAAATGAGACACTTAATGCAGTAGATGAGTTTTACTATTTGGGCAGTAAAATAACTGAGAGTAGTCGAAGTGGAAAGGATATAAAATGTGTACTAGCGGTGCCAAGGAAAGCGGTTCTGAAGACGAAAAAGTTGTTAGCAAAACATGGAATATAAACAGTTTAGACAGGAAGAGAATAGAAGATTTTTAAATGTGGTGTTATAGAAGAATGCTCATGGTTAGATGGGTAGATCACGTAACTAATGAGGAGGTACTGAATAGAACTGGGGAGAAGAGAAATTTGTGGTACAACCATACTAAAAGAAGGAATCGGTTGGCAGGACACGTTCTGAGGCATCGAGGGATCACCAATTTAGTACTGGAGGGAAGAGTCGAGGGTAAAAATCGTAGAGGGAGACCGAGAGATGAATACACTAAGCAGATTCTGAAGGATGTAGGTTGCAGTAATTACTCGCAGATGAAGAGGCTTGCACAAGATAGAGTAGCATGGAGAACTGCATCAAACCAGTCTTTTGACTGAAGACCGCAACAACAACACCAATCACGTAAATATATCCCGTAAACGGACTAGTCACACCTTCTGTCGATGAAAGATTCTTTCAAATGATCTAAGAAACATGGAACTAACTAACTATCACATGTGTTAAGACATCATTGAATAATTTCTGTGGTACGAGAGGGAGCTGTAGACGTTAAAAACTGTACAGGAAGACAGAGGCTGGAATACATCCAGCAAATAATCGAGGATGTAGGCTGCAAGTGCTAGTCTGAGATGAAAAGGTTGGCACTGGAAGGGAATTTAAGCAGGTCACTTCAAACCAGACAGAGGGCTGATGACTCGGAAAAAATAATTTCGCGAGTGAAGGTGTGGTCAAACTGAACGTAAATGTTAATTTTGAATTCACATTGGACACTGTTACATCAGGAGCAATGCTACTCTCGTTTCACGAAATAACGGATATCCGGTACTATTACTGATATGCCATTCAATAACTAGACCTGAACATTACATGTTACTTCATGCCATTAACAATTATAAAAGTAAGTAATTTTCGTGTGATATTGTCTATAGAAATACTACACTATCTGATCAACCCCCACCCCCAAAAACATATGTTTTTCATATTAGGTGCATTGTGCTGCCACCTACTGCCAGTTACTCTATATCAGCGACCTCATTAGTCATTAGACATCGTGAGAGAGCAGAATGGGTCTCTCAGCGGCACTCACGGACTTCGAATGTGGTCAGGTGATTTTGTGTCATACGTCTGTACGCGAGACTTCCACATTCCTGAATATCCCTAGGTCCACTGTTTCCGATGTGATAGTGAAGTGCAAACGCGAAGGGACACAAACAGCACAAAAGCGTACAGGCCGACCTCGTCTGTTAGCTAACAGAGACCGCTGACAGTTGAAGAGTGTCGTTATGTGTAATAGGCAGACATCTATCCAGATCATCACACAGTGATTCCAAACTGCATCAGGATCCACTGCAAGTACTATGGCAGTTAGGCGGGAGGTGAGAAAAATTGGATTTCATGGTCGAGCGGCTACTCATAAGCCACACATCACACCAGTAAATGCCAAACGACGCCTCGCTGGGTGTAAGGAGCGTAGACATTGGACGATTGAACAGTGAAAGAACGTAGTGTGGAGTGACGAATCACGGTAAACTATTTGGCGATCCACTGGAATTCTGTGGGTTGGCAAATGGACAGTGAAAGTCATCTACCAGCGTGTGTAGTGCCAACAGTAAAATTCGGAGCTAGTGGTGTTATGGTGTGGTCGTGTTTCACATGGAGGGGGCTTGCACCCCTTGTTGTTTTGCGTAGCACTATCGCAACACAGGCCTACACTGATGTTTTAAGCACCTTCTTGCTTCCCACTGTTGAAGAGCAGTTCGGGGATGGCGATTGCCCCTTTCAACGCGATGGAGCACCTGTTCATAATGCACGTCCTGTGGCGGAATGGTTATACGGCAGTAGTATCCCTGCAATGGCCTGACCTGCACAGAGTCCTGGCCTGAATCCTATAGTACACCTCTGGGATGTTTTAGAACGCCGACTTCGTGCCAGGGCTCACCAACCGACATCGATGCCTCTCCTCAGCACAGAACTCCATGAAGAATGGGCTGCCAATCTCCAAGAAACCTTCCAGCACTTGATTGCACGTATGCTTGCGAGAGTGGAAGCTGTCATCAAAGCTAAGGGTGGGCCCACACCATATTGAATTCCAGCATTATTGATGGAGGTGGCCACGAACTCGTAGGTCATTTTCAGCCAGGTGTCCGGATAGTTTTGATCACATAGTGTATATCAGTTGACTCTCTAAGAAGCGTCATTTTTAAATTTCTTTATCTGGCACAGCAGAGTATGACATGTGTAGTAACTGATGACTTCGTTTCATTGTACTTCAGATATGAGTAAACAATGAAATGCAGATTAAATGCCAGAAATAATGGTAGAGAAAGAGAAAGAAATTATTGGTAATAAACAGAAAAGAAACGCTGTTCATAAGATAAAAAATGCACTAAATTTGGCTTGTTCAAATATAAAATTTTCCACCACTACATGTTAAAATGGGTAATCGAGCGAAGCTGAACCACCGGATTTTATAACTGTTTTAGCAGCCACAGGTGGTATGAAATGAGCGTTTGGCGTCATTGGCCGGGAGGCCCCTCGCGGGGCAGGTCCGGCCGCCATATCGCAGGTCTTATTACATTCGGCGCCACATTGGGCGACCTGCACGCCGGATGGGGATGAAATGATGATGAACACAACACAACACCCAGTCCCTGAGCGGAGAAAATCTCCGACCCAGCCGGGAATCGAACCCGGGCCCAGAGGACGGCAATCCGTCACGCTGACCACTCAGCTACTGGGGCGGACGCCACAGGTGGTGATGACGTCTTTCAAAAGTATCACTTTCAGCATGAAGGGGCAATATAATGGGTATGCAATAATGATTGTCTTGTAGTTATATTCTGCTCTTGTTCACACTCATACCTTCGGAGTGAGGGCACTTTTTGTGGATGAAATACACAAAATTTAGTGACAGTACTCAAACCGAATAAGTAGTAACAAATGGTAAAAAAACATATTCTCATTGCAAAAATGGATAAAAACTTCGACATAATAATTGCATCATTTGAATCCACCTAACACTCATTAAGAAAAACATTAGTTGTTATTAGAATAACAGGTCTATCCTGGAAAGGGAACAAGAGCTAAACGTCACAGACACACAACAGCATTTCTTACAAGGAAGCTATTCTGTGTAATTCATTGTCCAAAGAAGTGAAAGAAATAACTCAAACCATCATGTTTAAAATGGTAGTTACCGCCGATATCTTAAATGACACATACAGTATAATAAAAAATTACTGAAGTAATGCAAGTTAAAGATGGGCAAAAATATTGTGTTTGGTAAAAATTAAAGCTAAAAGCATTTCTGAATTTTGACATTGTAAGTTCTGGGTATCACACTTGTGACTGGGTGGCTATATGCATAAGATCTGCAACGGAAAACGCAAAACTCGTTACAGCTGCGCGACATCAATATCTACTTAATACTGGAGTGAGGCTGACGTTTCTTTTCAGACAGACAAATGATTACGCACAAGGGATGTGGTGCTAATTGCAGCAGAAATGAAGTATTGGTTTTAGAAGCAGTTAGTGTAATGTGCGCTGTGAATCGCGATGTGCTGGGAATGAATAAATAATGCCCCACATCTTTTTAAAAATACCAGTAATCGACGCAGACAAACGTCCTCGTTGGCACTTCACACTCGATGTTTGTTCTGTTTGCCGGTTAAGTTTCGAACCGTTCTGCCAGATGGCAGAACGGTAGTGCAGCGTAAAAATGGCGTCTACGTAGGACTCTTGTTAGAAGCAGCGTGCTGTTATTGAATTCTTGTGTCCAGAAAAAGAAACCGGAGTGAACATCCGTAAACGTTTTGTGCAGTGTATGACAATTCTGCTGTTGATGGGAGTACAGTTGGGTGATGGATAATGAAAGTTACAGCCTCAGGAAATGCAGAAACACAGGTCCATGATCAGCCACGCTCGGGACGTCCTTCACAGCCACTGCTCCAGACATGCTGAATCGTGCGGATGCCATATTCGTGCCGACCGGCGCATCACAACTCGACAGTTGGCTCTACAGTTGTCGGTCAGCACTGGAAGTGCGTCTGCAATGATCGAGACTCTCGGATATGCAAAGAGATACTAACGATGGTTCCCACGAATGCTCATAGCATATCACATGATTCAAAGAAAGGTCATTTCATCTGAATTTTTAGGGCTTTTTGAGACAGACGTCACGGATCGTTATGGGGGACGATAGCTGGGAGCACCCCTTTGCAACGGAAACAAAAAAGCAGTCCATGGAGTGGCATCATTCTCATTCACCACAAAAGAAGAAATTCAAGACAAACCCCTCTACCAGAAAAGTCATCGTAACAGTCTTCTGGGATTGTGAAGGCGAAGATGTTATGCCAAGAGGGTCAACGATCAATTCATAAGCATACGTGAAGATCCTAAGTAAAGTCAAGAATCGTTTCTGACCTATTCGATCGGAAAATAATCCGACAGAAGTCTTGCTCCAAACGATAATGCACGCCAAGACACAAGTCTGAGAACCCGGGAATACATCGTCAAATTGGGTTGGACATCATTGCCTCATCCACCATAAAGTCCAGACCTGGCATCGTTGGACTTCCATCTCTTTGGGCCGCTTAAAGATCCTCTATGGGAAACACACTTTGACGATGATGAGTGTGTCAATCATGCGGTGAAGACATGGATACGCCTACAGGACAAGAGCTATTACCAGCAGGGAATGCATGCTCTTCCACAACGTGATGGAGACTACGTAGAAAAATAGGACATGGACATGACTTGTTGATGTATATGTCCACCAAACAGTAAATATGTTCTGAAGCGAAAAAAAAAGTGGAATTACTTTTTGAAACGATAATGACGTTTATCGAGGAGAGAGGAGTATGGTTTGTACCAACAGTTAGTGCAGTAAGAATATTTGAAATCAGAATTTTTGGAAGTAAAGTAACCTAAACTGAACAAATCGTGTCGCTGAAGCTTGTTGTCGTACTGCTAAATCTAAAGACGGCTGTGATGACAGAAGTAACGAAAAAAAAAGTGGAATTACTTTTTGAAACGATAATGACGTTTATCGAGGAGAGAGGAGTATGGTTTGTACCAACAGTTAGTGCAGTAAGAATATTTGAAATCAGAATTTTTGGAAGTAAAGTAACCTAAACTGAACAAATCGTGTCGCTGAAGCTTGTTGTCGTACTGCTAAATCTAAAGACGCCTGTGATGACAGAAGTAACGCGGCTCGCATTTCAGCTGTCTTCCTATGCTAAAAAGAGATTAACTCGGCGCTTTGAAGAGCGTCTGAGTGCTAATCTAGTTCCTCGGCGAAAAGAGAACGAATTTTTCATTTAACTCTTTCAATTACGTAACTTCCATTTTTTATAAATCAGTGTCTCTCTCTGAAAATACGTCTTCGTTTTAAAGACAACATCGAAAATTGAGTTATCATTTACTTTTCTATATTTCGTTTTTCAAGTTAGCGGAGTACATAGCTTACTGCGTCGATCTATGAGGACTCTATTTTGTTCAAAACTTCTGCATTTAATTTCGTTAGTCTCTGCACTTAGTTATTACGTTCGTATTCCGATGGATAGACAGCTTCTTTTCCTTGCAAAGGTAACACAAAGCATTACAGGAAGCTTTTAGCATTCAAAAATAATTTAAAATTAATCCACCAGTACATAGACCACGGACATTTCACGCTGTAAAGGTGCAAAAAGCGTAAAACCCTTCGCTAGATACTCCTTCTACATAAATTTTAGAGATGCTAAAAACAGTTTAATCAGAGTATAGATAAACGACGTATATTGTCGACATACTCCTACGTCCACATCCGTACCCTGCAAACTACCATATGATGTTTATGAGAGGGTACGTCGTGTACGTCACATCAACTTTTTTTCTGTTGCAGTCACACATGCTTTGCGGGCGGAAGGATTGCTGGTAAGTGCAATGCATCTCATTCAGAATAAAGGAAGACCTGTGATTCAAAATTAATGAGTGTCCATAATTCTTCCGACAGCTAATTGTTCATAAGCGGGACAGACACAGTGACTACACCACGAGTATACATACATAAATATGAAGAATTAGTATTGGAATATTTTGAAATTACAGATCTCCTACTAGCCCACAGACGGCCCTGATAGCTATGGGAATAATGGTTTCCTTTGTATTCAGGTGCACAGTCGTTGTTGGGATGTAGAAAAGCTGGGTGGCGACGGACTGTAACAGTATGAGGTATAGCACAGGAGTGTATTGTATATTATGCAACGAAAAACAGTAATCGGATTCCACAGCAAAGAATTTAGATTGTTAGTTTCTACATGTAGAAAATGCAGATGTGCTTGCAGTGTCATTCAGATGATGTGCAACTGAGACGTCACCACATCAATCGCTTTTGAACGTAATGTCAAATTACCCTTATATTATCACCAGCAGAGAGAGTAATGAGACGTCACAATGACAGTAGATATGTTCAGTTAATTTCTTTATTCAGGCCCTCGGGCATAGTAAATCTGGAACCGCTTGGTGGAGACATCCAGTTGCCTCTCATTCAAAGAAAAGTAGACGTCTGGCATTGCTGACAGCAAGAAGAGCGGGGCCGAGCGCGACGCTACTCAAATCCCATCGTCAGCGTGGCAGTGATGACAGCGTGGCAGTGATGGCAGCGTGGTGGCGCAGCATGGTGTGGCCATGAACTCTCTCCAGTGGACAGGTAGCTACTTTGTGACTCAGGGCAGGCTGCTCTGTCTCATGACCAAACACTGGACATCTGTGGTGTCACTACATGTGTCGCAAACTCGTGGTGTAGACTACGGTACTGAGATGAGTCATTTAGTACATGAATGGCCGAGTACTTATATTCTCCAGGCTATGTTCGTTTACGGGTTAAGGCATGTATTCTAAACACTTCCAAGGTGGCAAGTGAGGGAAATCTCCAGTTCCATCTGCGTGTATACCGCTCCTACGTAATTTTTGACTGAATAGAATCAACACGCTACATTTCCGTCCTTTCTATCAAGACCGGGTCCCTCGGACCGACAAAAGTAGATTATCCTTAACACTACAGTTCCTAGCAACCAGTCCATCTGGCCCTGTTTTGCCTCTTAAGAATTATTCTAATAATTTGTTCCCTCAACCCTACCACGTAATCTTATACAATTCCACAGGGACCAATGCCCTGCTCCTTAGTTCAAGCACCATGGAAGTTATTTCATTACTAGGTTTCTTGCACAACCAGTGCTAACTCTCTATTCCCAACTTACAAGCTAAAATGAACCAATTATTCTTAATACCACACCTTTGTGCATTCAGCCTCTTTCTGCTGCCTTTATGCTTGGGGTATGCAATCCACTGGAATCTGAACGACAGATGGGTCTGAGTTCAAGGAGCATGGTCAGCAGAACAAGTGCCGCTGGTGTGGCTGGAATGACAAAAGCCATTGTGGTCTCTTTCCAGTGCTGATTTTCTTGATAAGAATTTACGTGTTGCAATAAGGTTTCCAGTGAGACTCGTCCCTCCTGCTGGTTCAGAAGTGTGCTTGTAGTCTTCATTAATTACGAGAGTTAGAATTAAGCTGGTTAGATTTGTGACAAGTAGCACTTCCATGGGCTCATCTGGCCAATACAAACGAGGCTGCAAAATACTCATGTGAGATATTTCTGAAATAGTAGCGGCGGACTGAGGATAGGAACATTGTCTCGAACGCTATTCCATTTAATAACAAATCATTCCCGTTTCATTCTAGCCTTTTTGCTGATGTAAGCTACCCCTGCTCGAAACAACTAGCCGTTATTACACGCCTGGAAATGGAAAAAAGAACACATTGACACCGGTGTGTCAGACCCACCATACTTGCTCCGGACACTGCGAGAGGGCTGTACAAGCAATGATCACACGCACGGCACAGCGGACACACCAGGAACCGTGGTGTTGGCCGTCGAATGGCGCTAGCTGCGCAGCATTTGTGCACCGCCGCCGTCAGTGTCAGCCAGTTTGCCGTGGCATACGGAGCTCCATCGCAGTCTTTAACACTGGTAGCATGCCGCGACAGCGTGGACGTGAACCGTATGTGCAGTTGACGGACTTTGAGCGAGGGCGTATAGTGGGCATGCGGGAGGCCGGGTGGACGTACCGCCGAATTGCTCAACACGTGGGGCGTGAGGTCTCCACAGTACATCGATGTTGTCGCCAGTGGTCGGCGGAAGGTGCACGTGCCCGTCGACCTGGGACCGGACCGCAGTGACGCACGGATGCACGCCAAGACCGTAGGATCCTACGCAGCGCCGTAGGGGACCGCATCGCCACTTCCCAGCAAATTAGATAGCTCCTGGGGTATCGGCGAGGACCATTCGCAACCGTCTCCATGAAGCTGGGCTACGGTCCCGCACACCGTTAGGCCGTCTTCCGCTCACGCCCCAACATCGTGCAGCCCGCCTCCAGTGGTGTCGCGACAGGCGTGAATGGAGGGACGAATGGAGACGTGTCGTCTTCAGCGATGAGAGTCGCTTCTGCCTTGGTGCCAATGATGGTCGTATGCGTGTTTGGCGCCGTGCAGGTGAGCGCCACAATCAGGACTGCATACAATCGAGGCACACAAGGCGAACACCCGGCATCATGGTGTGGGGAGTGATCTCCTACACTGGCCGTACACCACTGGTGATCGTCGAGGGGACACTGAATAGTGCACGGTACATCCAAACCGTCATCGAACCCATCGTTCTACCATTCCTAGACCGGCAAGGGAACTGCTGTTCCAACAGGACAATGCACGTCCGCATGTATCCCGTGCCACCCAACGTGCTCTAGAAGGTGTAAGTCAACTACCCTGGCCAGCAAGATCTCCGGATCTGTCCCCCATTGAGCATGTTTGGGACTGGATGAAGCGTCGTCTCACGCGGTCTGCACGTCCAGCACGAACGCTGGTCCAACTGAGGCGCCAGGTGGAAATGGCATGGCAAGCCGTTCCACAGGACTACATCCAGCATCTCTACGATCGTCTCCATGGGAGAATAGCAGCCTGCATTGCTGCGAAAGGTGGATATACACTGTACTAGTGCCGACATTGTGCATGCTCTGTTGCCTGTGTCTATGTGCCTGTGGTTCTGTCAGTGTGATCATGTGATGTATCTGACCCCAGGAATGTGTCAATAAAGTTTCCCCTTCCTGGGACAATGAATTCACGGTGTTCTTATTTCAATTTCCAGGAGTGTATATTCTTGTGAAAGAGTGCAACCAATGCGCTTCGACCTGCTGTAAGTTCAATTCAAGCTCGATCACTTCTTTCTCGCATTCTCTCACCTCCTTTTGTCCCATCAGCAATTTCACTGCGCAGGAATCCTGCCCCTCTCCTATTACCATTTTCGGAAAGATTGTAATTTCCCCTCTGTTGCATTTTTGTAACTTTGCTTCCTTCATTGTTGCATATCTTTCCTTTTCTCTTGCAGTTAATACCAGTCGCTGAGTTTTTATTCTTACAAATTTCTCAATATCCCCCCATGAACTACGCAGCGCAGAAATGTGCTGGTTTCTCTGCTAATCGTATAGAAACGGAAATGTAAACTTTGGTTCCATCAGAACTCACCGATACTGCAGCTACCTTGAAATATAAGGGTAATTTGTTTGGGTTCTAAAACCAACCCCGACTCTGGCGGTAGTTCCTTCTGTACTTTCTATAGACCCTCTAAATGCTGGTCTGGCGACAAGTTTACCGCTTGACGACCTCTTACAAACTGCTGCTCTTGTAGTTCAGTTACTTTCATTCGTGCTTCCTAAACCCTGTCTTCTACAGACTGCAACCGCTTTGTCACTACTTCCCTTTCGTTACTTCCACTTTGTTACTACTTCCGAATCTAAGACTCCTACTGTCGTTTGTTGTTCCCTGATATTCTGATTAAGTGCCTCTTCTGCAGCTCTGGGATACCGCATTACTTCTCCAGTCAGTTGTCATAGTAGTCTGTGTTATTCCATACGTCCTTCTCTAAAACTCACCTACAGGCAAGAATACATACTACTTTCCTCCTCTTAAATTGATAGCTGCTCTGTAGCTGATTGTACTGATTACTCTTAATCCATACATAACATAAAAAGATATTAAATGGCTATCTCGTATCCCTTAATCCATATGGATTCCTCGTTATTGTTTCATTCACAACATCTTGTTCACGTCCCAATACATTTCTCCTCACTCTCTGTTTCTGGCACGCATCTCATATCCCTGGAATAACTTCGGACTTCAAATGGTTTCAACCGCCCTACATGCTCAATTATCGTTCTCGTCGGCAATTGAATCTTGACAAGTACTGGCGATGTAGTCTCTACCACTTGGTGTGGCCCCTAATACTTCGCAAATAATTTCTTTGTCTTTCCCTTCGATGTATACGAAGTTGATAGCATCACCCACTGACCAACTTTATAGAGTGGAATTACTGCCGTACGGTCCACTGCTTACTCCTGTTTCTTCAGTGCTCGTGTATTTAGCCGCCGTACTCTGTTCCTAGTTTCCCTAATCACTCTGGCAAATTCTTCAACATACTCTCCAGTCTTCCCTCTCTTCGCTTTCAATATGTCGAATGGTGATGGCATTTTACGACCATATACTATTTCATATGTATGCTGCTCTGAGTTGTAGGTGGAGACGACGTACTTCAATTAGACATCCCAGTTGGTGTGATGTGACTCAATGTAGTATCCAAGAATCTTTTTTATTGTTCTTTGCGCTCTTTCAGTTCTTCCATTGGCTTGTGGATGGAAAAGACTCTCCCTTAGCTTCTTCACAATCAATAGCTTACACAGTTCCTTGAATAGATCATACATGAAATTCGTTTTCTGGTCTGTTATTATCGTTTCAGGTATTACAAATTTCAATATGCAATTATTCACATGTGTTTGTGCCACTGTTGCTCCCTGTTGGTGTGGCATTGCTACCATTTCTACGTATCGTGAAAAATGATCTATGATTGTGAGTATGTACTTGTTTCCTGCAGGTGTCTTACTGAATGGACCTAAAACCTCACTCCCCAGAAATTTGAACGGTACTAGCTTCAGATAATCTCTATAGTGGTACTCTTGTTCGACATAAATCTGCTCTCTGTGCATTCTGTCTGCCATTCCTCCACCAGTGCCTTCCCACTACTTTACTGTTGGTAGATCTGTAACTTCTATGATCTGCTAATACGTGATCATTAGCTTCTTGTAGCACTCTATTCCTTAGCTTCGCTGGTACCACTACCCGTAGTCCCAACTTGGTTTATCTTGATAGCAAGCCATCCTGCATATAGAACTGTGACTTCTTAAAATACTGCTTACTTTCGACACCCGCTCTTTGTTCAGCTTGCCACTCCTTACTCCTAGCATGTAATACTACTACTTTTCTACTTAAGGCGTCCATATTTCCGTGCTTCATCCCAAGTTTATGCGTAACTTCGAAATCAACTTCACTTAGTCTTACTGCCCAGTGCGTCAACCTACTGGAAGGATACTTGAACTCCAACAACAATTTTAACGCTGCATGGTCCGTAATTACTCTACATTTTTACTGTACAGATAATAATTGATATATGTGATAAAATAAAGAAGGTTTAACATCTCTTTCTCCGTTGTGGAATAATTACTCTCTGCTAAACTTAGTTGCCTTGATATGTAAACTACCGGATGATCTACGCCTTCTGCCTCTTTTGCCAACACACAGCCAAGTGCATGATTTGTAGCATCGCATGATAAACAAATTATGTATTAAAATCCGCAAATACCAATTTCAGACTCGAGGTTAAAGCTTCTTTTAGCTCATCAGAACCATGCTGATACTCATCTGACCACACAAATTTAGCATCCTTCTTTAACAGCTTTTTCAGCTGTCTGGCAATAGTCGCAAATCCTCTTACGAACCGGCAGTAATAGTTCGCAAGTCCCAAGAACTATTGCAACTCCTTTATAGATTCTGGTACAGGAAATCTCTGGTCCATCTCAATCCTGTCTTTACTGATGATATGACCTAGGTATGCTACCACTTCCACCACAAAATTACACTGTTCTGTACTCAGTGTTAATTTCGCTGTGTTTATCCTTAGGAATACTTCCCTTAATCGCTTTGTGCGCTGTTCCATATTACTCTCATGGAAGATTATGTCATCGAGATAAACGAAGCATTTCCATCGTTTCAAACCTCTGATATACTACCGGCCATTAAAATTGCTGCATCAAGAAGAAATGCAGATGATAAACGGTTATTCATTGGACAAATATATTAAACTAGAACTGACATGTGATTACATTTTCACGTAATTTGGGTGCATAGATCCTGAGATATCAGTACCCAGAACAATCACCTCTGGCCGTAATAACGGTCTTGATACGCCTGGGCATTGAGTCAAACAGAGTTTGGATGGCGTGTACAGGTACAGCTGCCCATGCAGCTTCAACTCGATACCATAGGTCATGAAGAGTAGTGACTGGCGTATTGTGGCGAGCCAGTTGCTCGGCCACCATTGACCAGACGATTTCAATTGGTGAGAGATCTGGAGAATGTGCTGGCCAAGGCAGCAGTCGAACATTTTCTGTATCCAGAAAGGCCCGTACAGGACCTGCAGCATGCGGTCGTGCATTAGTCTGCTGAATTGTAGGTTTTCGCAGGAATCGAATGAAGGGTAGAGCCACAGGTCGTAACACATCTGAAATGTAACGTCCACTGTTCAAAGTGCCGTCAATGCGAACAAGAGGTGACCGAGACGTGTAACCAGTGGCAACCCATACCATCACGCCGGATGATACACCAGTATGGCGATGACGAATATACGCTTCCAAAGTGCGTTCACCGCGATGTCGCCAAACACGGATGCGACCATCATGATGCTGTAAACAGAACCTGGATTCATCCGAAAAAATGACTTCGGGTACTCACAGGTATTTATTAGTCTTCCCCTGTCCTCTGCTTCAAAGACTGTTCCCTCGTCTTACTTTATTCACATCACTCTGAGGCTGGCAACACTGCCTCCTCTTACATGCCCCATTTGTCCACACCCGAAACATTTTACATTAGGTGCAAACACCGTCCGTTCACCCTCCATTCCAGTCAACAAATCCATCTCGTCACACTCGATAGCTAACCGCACTGCTACACGCAAATCCTTCGAACCACCTGACCTCACATGTGTTTACATTTCCGCATGCAACAAACTTAAAAAAGCATCGAGTGCCCTCCGCTCAGTTTCTTGCAAAATACTTTCATTGACTGGAGGATCTTGACCTAATTCATAGGTTCCTCCATTAACTTTCCTTATCCTACGTGCTAATTGCTCCACAATCTCCGTATTTTTCTTAGTACGTAGCACTATTTCATTTCGTCCATCTCTGAATTAACCATTCCTTAAATTCTCCGAATGTTTTGGTTGCCGTAAGAGCTCCTGTGTGCCCTACATACGATTTTGCTTCCTTTGTTAGTCACAGTTTTGCCACACTCAATAATTCCTTATCAGACCAAACCAACCTTACACCTGAGCTGGATTTCCAGGATATGGCACAAAGACCTGGACATCCTTGCCTTACCAGAAAAAGAGCAACTAAACTTGCGACTGACAGTCTACACCCCACTGTGATGATCGTGATTCTACAAACCCACGCATTTCTGTATTACCCAGTATTAATTGTGCTACCTTTTTCAACAATATGCATACTGCTTATGGTTCTGACACACCTTGCACCTCTGGTTCTGTCGAAGCTTTCTCCTTCACAACTCTTGTTGTGAGAACTAACATTCACAAGACAAGAAAACAAAATACATTAACTTAATTCTTACGGCTTATGGTGAGCCATCTCGAGTCCCAGCATTTCCTAGCCATATGCTCCCAACGTTTGCACGTACATCATTTTTCTAGTGCTGACTTCGTACATGGTGCTGAGTGACCCTCAAGGCTACGCTGTGGACATCTGATAGGTACTAACCAATTGTGACTTCCTTTACCTCTAAACCTAGAGAAATATAGTGGTTTCTGCTTCCAATGGAATCTACTGTACAAAATGCATGACAGTCGAACTTCTTCTCCATGACCAGCATACAATAAAGTTTTTGTTTTAACTTACTGTACTGTGGGCTATAGGTTCAGGCATTGCTCTAAGGAGGCGTTTTCAGTGTTCCAACACCAATGTTAAATGACTCTTACGTTGTCACCAGTGGAGAGTGAAGTGAGACGTTAAGATCCTGGGCCTCGGTCGTAATACACCAGGAACAGATTGGTGGAGACATCCAGTGGTCTCTCATCTGAAACAATGGTTCAAATGGTTCTGAGCACCACGGGACAGCATCTGAGGTCATCAGTCCCTAGAACTTAGAACTACTTAAACCTAACTAACCTAAGGACAGCACACACATCCATGCCCAAAGCAGGATCCGAACCCTCGACAATAGCGGTCGCGCAGTTCCTGACTGAAGCGGCTAGAACCACTCGGCCACACCGCCCGGCCATGAAAAAATAGATGTCTGGCATTGCTGACAGTGGAAAGAGCGGGACCGGGCGTGGCGTCACTCGAATATCGCTGTCAGTGACGTCTCCAGCTTGATAGCAGTGTGGTAGTGCAGCTTACGGTGGCCGTGGTCTCCCTCCAGCGGGTGGGCAACTCCCCCGTGAGTCAGGGCAGGCTGACCTGTGTTGTGGTCCAACATCAGACCACGTACTCTATTCTGGGATGTCGCTCCGTGTGTCGCAGGCTCATTATTTAGTGTGTGATACTGAGACGAGAATCATTTAGTGCACGAATGGGTAAGTGCTTAAACGCTGCAGACTATGTTCGTTTAGGGTTTAAGGAATGTTCTCTAAACAGTTCCTTGGTGGCAAGTGAGGAAAGGCTTTAGTACTACCACTAGTGTACTGCAGCGTCGGCTCTTGATATACCCCTCCCAGCTGGCTCCACTTCGCAACGCCAGTCGCTGTGTTTTTTGCTTTGCAACTCACAACACTCTCGTCAGCACACGGCTGGTTCTGTACCAACTCACCTCAACTCTGGCTTATTTTCTGACCGAATACGGTCGATACGCTACAGTAATTTAAAACTGAAACAGACAAAACATCATTAGCAACACGACTCTTACAGGATGGTCATGATGCTGTGACGCAGATCGTCTCTCTTGCAGCGTCTACCACTGACGTTTGCTGACCATTTAAAAGATTTCTCACATTTACTAAAATTAATAAACCTCTAACGATACGCGCTGCCCTTCAGTGGTATTGGCCTAATTAAGGTTTTGTAAGCTACCTCCTTTGTAAGTGAACTAAATATCTAGAAGGCTCTTCTAATGAATCTCAATCCCACAGTCGTCTTTCTTACGATTTTTTTTTACGTAGTCGTTGCGCTTTAAATCGCTCCATTCCCAAACCTCTAGATATTTTATGTATGTGGCTGCTCCAGGGGTTGTCCGTCAGTCATGTGGCACTGGCTCTTTCTACCTATTTGTGAACAATACGTGCAGTTCTTTTATATTGTGGTCAATTGCCTGTCCCTGTGCCAAGTGTCGCAGCTCTGCTGGTCTTTCTGCACTTCCGTACTATTTTTAAGCGTTGCTGTCTCTCTTTGTACAACATCATCATTATCCAAAAAACCCTTCTGGAAGTCCATTGCTGTTCAATAGGTCACTTATGTATGTATGTAAATATGTTGAAAAGTAACAGCCCAATAACACTATTTACCCATTTTTTGTCAGAACAGTACCACTTTGGGCATGCTTCTGTAGGCATGAAGTGACCTTTATATGGAGGCAGTGAAGCATAAAGTTTTATCCTTGAAAAAATGTAGACTAAAATCATGGCCAGGGGATCCTTGCGATGACTCTGTATACTTGAAATTAGTTCACTGTGTCAGTTACAACTACATTTACGCTTCAGGCCTGACATTACGAGCATATTTTACGTGCATCAGCACGGTATCTTTGAAACTCCGAATCTCGGTATTGGGTAATGATATCTGGAAAAGTTTAAAGGTTCCTCGAAATAATCGTCTTGAGAACATACAGTAAAAATTGAGACGATTTGCAAAAAACATAAATTATAGAAGTGACCGTTCCTACAACTGGTGCTTTTGGTACCCAAAAATCACTGCTTTTCGGAATATAAATAAAATAATTGTGCTTTTTGTAAGTCGCCTGGGATCTACCTTAGACCACTATTAATGCAAAAGAACCAATCAGTTACATTTATCGGGTGTGTAATGTTTCAATTTTGACCATGCACTGTAGGAGAGCTGCAGTATGCCCGTTCTTCCGATCGGTACGCAGATTGCAACTAACCCAAGGGCTATCTAAAACACTCAACCCCTTATGTCTATTATCAACCGAACCCTAGGTATGAACGCCGGCCGAAGTGGCCGTGCGGTTAAAGGCGCTGCAGTCTGGAACCGCAAGACCGCTGCGGTCGCAGGTTCGAATCCTGCCTCGGGCATGGATGTTTGTGATGTCCTTAGGTTAGTTAGGTTTAAGTAGTTCTGAGTTCTAGGGGACTAATGACCTCAGCAGTTGAGTCCCATAGTGCTCAGAGCCATTTGAACCATTTTGAACCTAGGTATGAACCACTAAAAAAGTGCATTTTCGTGCCCCGCTTTTTGGGACGTATTGATTCCGTGCAGTGTCGTGTACGAAACAGTCAACAGAATAACGCATTTTGAGAAATTACTCTGATTGTCAAGTGCGTTCTCGCGTATCATTCCGTTTATTCGTGATGTATTCGACGTGTTAGGTATCGCTTTGTTCTGCTGCTGTTGCTGTAATATGTGGGATCAGTCAGTATTACTGCAGTCGAACTGTATATGGAACTTTCAATATTGTTCAAATGGTTCAAAATGGCTCTAAGCACTATGGGACATAAAATCTGAGGTCATCAGTCCCCTTGACATAAAACTACTTAAACCTAACCAACCAAAGGACATCACAGACATCCGTGCCCGAGGCAGGATTCGAACCTGCCACCGTAGCAGCAGCGCGGTTTCGGACTGAAGCGCCTAGAACCGCTGGGCCACAGCGACCGGCTTCAATATTGTCTGTTGCAAACAAAGAACAGCGGGATGCAAGTGCGGAACGGCAAGTATGGAGATGTAAATCGGCCGTGTTCTTCTCTGTAAGGCGGCTCCAATCCAATCTGACAAGGATTTATTAAAACAGTATAGCAGATGTCTGACAGACACAGAGTAAGCAGTGTCTCATTGGCAGATTTGGTGCACATTCTAAGTTTTCCAGAAATAATACACTCTCTTTGACTCACTCGTCCATCTGAGTTAAACGATGCTGTATAATGTAATCATAATATTTCGCTCCATTTCTGTGTATGTATAAAGATATTATTTAGAGCATGGAACACACTAAGCAATGGTTAATTACTAACACAAAAAATCGAATGTTGAATGGAACAGAAGAAATCTGTTGAATTTTTTTAGAAGCATTTCCGACGAGTAACGAAGTGCTAACATTAATTGAGTTGATGTGGCAACAGTGCAGATTGCATTCGGAATTACTCATCCCAGTTACTATGCTTGTTGCACGTTTTATAAATATTTTGGAGTAATAGGAAGTACAGTTTCCAATATAAGTATAGGTTGTGTCTGTGCCCTATGAGCAACACTAGTAACCCAAACCTTATTCATATTAACGTTATCAGGGAATAAGGAAGAGAGAACATAACAAACTCAGTCTAAAGCCATAACATCCCTCCACAATGTCATTTATCGGATGTATCTGATGATGTCCCTAAAGGTATATTTCCTGTGGCTGCCTTTGAAGTGTTTTCGCTTCTCTTACAGCCGGTAATAAAATGGTTCAAATGGCTCTAAGCCCTATCTGAGGTCTTCAGTCCCCTAGAACATAGAACTACTTAAACCTAACTAACCTAAGGACATCACACACATCCATGCCCGAGGCAGGATTCGAACCTGCGTCCGTAGCACCAGTTCGGTTCCGGACTGAAGCGCCTAGAACCGCTCGGCCACAGCGGCAGGCCAGCCTGCAATACCAACTCGTCAAATGCGGCTCACTATTAAGGGGCTGCAGATACAGAGTAGGTGTGTGCCTGTGTGTGTGTGTGTGTGTGTGTGTGTGTGCGTGTGTGTGTGTGTGTGTGTATATGTGTGTGTGTGTATTTCTGCTGATATCATTTCATCCATTCATTTCACTTATTTAATTTACCTGATCCGCAACGGAGGGACTCCATTATAGTGTCATTCCATGCCAAGTAGTCTAGAGCTCCCACATGACCCTCATGGATTTTGATGAAATTTTGTATGAACATTTACACATGTTCTCAATGAACACTGGTAAAGTTTCAGTTTCAGAAATTCAATACTTTCGGAGATACAGTCACTTGTTTAAGACCACAGCACAGCTTTCTATAGTGCGTCCTTGAATTTTCAGCAACTTTGAGATGAGATATCTCTGTAAGTATTTGCATTAAAGAAACAAAACGTGGCCATCTTATACAACTTTTAGAGCTCTTTAAAGTAATATATTAAGAAAAGGATTTCTGAGCAATTTTCATATAGATACTTTGAAGCAAAGTTGGGCGAAAAAATAGCTGTTTTAAAAAAATGCGAACTTTAGTTTCTTATATCTCCATAAGTAATTGTGGGATGTACATGCAACTTTGCACACCATAACTCACCAACACAAGGTCTTAAAATATAAAATTTCATTCTCCTATTGCTTTCCATTATTTCACAAATCTAGGGTGAAGTTGACAATTTTTCAAAAAGTGTTAAAAATGGGTACTTTTAGTCAAATTTTTCAAAAAAGTGTTTTCTCCAAACTCTTCTAAACTATGGTCATTTGAAAGAGCATATTCTAAACTATCTAGAAAAGTGGATTTGGTTTTGCAATGCAAGCATATAAGGCTCTAAAAAGTAGCATGATCAAAGAGGCGCACTGGAAGTTTGAACACATTTTTCTGGCACTCAAATTATACCTGAAACCTTTTATTATGCCTAATAAATGTTTATTAGTGCCTTCAATAATTCAGATAAAAAGATCTGGTAAATAGGCAATGAGACTGTCAGAAAAACTAGAAAACTATGAGAGGTAGCCCTTCTGCATTTATTGTAAGTGTTCATCTGCGTAAGACTCTTCTCATTTGTAAAAAAAAGAGGAGAGAGAGAGATCATAAAGAATTCAATGAATAATAGCTTCATATTTTTTGTACTTCTCAAAATTGTAAATATTTACAAGTGGAAAATGAAGACCTAATTTTTGGTCTCAATTGTATAAAAAAATTTTCCAAAAACGAATCGGTTTGCTTGAATCATGCATCAAGTGATTTAAATTTTCCAATCAATATTGCAGAGATTTTAATATCTAGGTGCTGTTACTGGGGAATTTTTGTCTTAAAGTTATTAGGGAAACATGTGAAATTGGTTAGTTAAAGATTTAAGAGTTTTAATTATTTATTTAATCACACTTAAATGTAGCCTACTACCTTGGTAAATACATAACCACTAGTTACACAGATAAAATTCACAAGAGTCACTGTTTATAGAAATATAATGGCAACAATTATTTTAACAATCAGATTGTTTCATTATTGTGAGCCTTGTTTGAACAATCAGTATTTCAGTGGTGTGTTTGCAGCATAGTGAGTGGGTTCTCTTGACTGAGTGTGGCTTGTTAAGTGATTCGCAAGACCATCAAAGTTTGTAATCTAATTTACAAAAAATTGTTTTGATTGTGTCTTTTATAGCATATATTTCTTATCAGATTTTTTCATTGGTATCATACATTGAGTATAATTTCATTCAGTAGCGATTTGTCTGAAATTTAAGCAGATTATAATTTGCACTTAGAGGCCAAATACATTATTTAGTTACTGATTAGAGATGGATGCAGAAGGGAACAGCATACCTTCCTGCTCAATTGGGCAAGGAGATAGTGGAACAAAGTGTCATGTCACTTTCTTTGCCAAAAAAGCTGACCACTTGGCACGGAATGACCCTATACAGAGTGAAGCGAAATTCGCGCACTGGGGTTTCGCAGTACGACTCCTCACATGCCTGCAATAAAAAAGTGTCTGTCAGAAAATTTCGTCTGGCGAGTACATCCGGCAGAAAAAGGACCTGAAATAGTGGCAATCTGGCAACACAGTAACAACTCTTGTGGTAACTACCTTAACAGCCTATCTGAGCCTTGCTGTGCAGTTGGCGCACTGAGAGTATGGGGTTGGCATGCAGGAGGTCGAGGGTTCAATCCTGCGTTGAGGTTCACTTTTTTTATTTGCTAATTCCATTCTTTCGTTTCCTACTGTAATACACACCGTTTCTTATGTGACATGTACCCTAAATTTACAACATTTTCTAACGCTGAAGACAACAAATACATGGTTAGACGACTAAGAAATAGACAGCTGAAAAAATTAATGGGACCATGGTGATCACACATGTAAATAGTCACCGAGTTTGGACATTATCTGTGCTTGCCAAGGGAGGAAATTTTGCTGTTAGTCCGAATTTTGTGCCAACGGAAAAAATTATAGCCAGTGTAGAAGCAGGAATTCGCAGTGTAGATTCTGTAACAGCTGAAGAAATCCGTATAGAAACAGTGAGAATATTAGCCAATGCAAAACCGCCGAAAAGTAATATAACTGTGGGTGAGAGAAGAGCTTTAAGACTCCTGAATGACGACGATAGTATTTTGGTTCTCCCAGCTGACAAAGGAAGCGCAACGGTGGTTATGGATGTGGCCGACAATCAGAGAAAAATTACTGATTTACTGGATCCGCAGCATATAGGAAGTTGAATAAGGACCCCACTAACAACGTTCTCAGAACTGTGTCGCGGTTAATAAAAAAGTCCTCCATTGAAGAGAGTGTACAGAAAGGTCTCTGCAATTCGGTTGCGCTACCACCGAGGCTTTATGGATTGCCCAAAATTCATAAAGAAAATGTGCCGTTAAGACCGATACTAAGTGCCATTGGTTCGCCCACCTACTCGTTAGCCAAGTTTTTGACTACGCTGTTAAAACCACATGTGGGCCGTTCGGACTCTTATATAAAGAATTCGACACATTTCATCAGCAGATTGAATGGCAAAGTGGTCCAGCCGGAGGACATATTGGTCAGCTTCGGTGTGGTATCGCTGTTTACCATGGTTCCACTTAATGATGTATTGGAGCAGCAGGATCGAATTTTTCCTGCCGATATTTTAGAACTGTTTAAGTGTTGTTTGACGACCACATACTTCAAGTGGAATGAACAGTTTTATGAGCTAACGGATGGCGTGGCTATGGGAAGCCCCCTAAGTCCCGTAATTGCAACCTTCTTTATGGAGAAATTCGAAGAACAGGCCTTAGGTACTGCCAGCAAGAAACCAAATGTAAAGTTCCGATACGTGGATGCCACGTTTGTGCTGTGGAGACATGGTAGGGAGGAACTAAGCCGGTTCCACGAACATCTGAACAATATAAACTCGAGAATTCAGTTTACAATGGAGGAGGAGGTAGACGGCAAACTACATTTCCTCGATGTGCTTGTGTTTACAAACGAAAATGGTAGTTTGGGCCACTCAGTGTACCGCAAACCCACGCACACGGACCGTTATTTGCACCGGGATTCGAACCACCACCCACA
Source organism: Schistocerca americana (assembly GCF_021461395.2). Lineage (NCBI taxonomy): Eukaryota > Metazoa > Arthropoda > Insecta > Orthoptera > Acrididae > Schistocerca > Schistocerca americana. The sequence continues at coordinate 233,508,101 of NC_060123.1, forward strand.
ACAGAAGCGGGGTGTTATCAAGACGTTAGCGGACAGAGCTAGAAATATTTGTGAACCTGAGTTGCTCGACGCTGAGATGGAACATCTCCACAATGCACTAATGAAGAACGGATATTCGTCCGCCGAAATAAAACGTGCGTTGAGGCAGCCACGCAGAAATCATACTGGCGTACAGGCTACTGCAAAATCTAAGGTTTTCCTGCCGTTTGTTAAAAATGTAACGGAAAGAATAGGGAGGATCTTGACGAAGCGGAATATTACCGTAATTTACAAGCCCACTAGGAAGATACAGGAATACCTTAAGCCTGCCAAGGACGCTCGCAAACCATTGGAAAAATCTGGAGTGTATAGGATCCCATGCAGCTGTGGTGATGTTTATGTGGGTACCACTAAAAGAACTGTTTCTAAACGTTTGCAAGAGCACAAGGGAAATTGTAGAAGAGGAGAAACGGAACGATCAGCTGTTGCGGAGCATACTTTCCAGCCAGGGAACCACAATATTCGTTTCGAGGAGACGCAAGTACTAGCGGCCACGAGCGGATATTACGAAAGGCTCTACAAGGAGGCAATCGAAATCGCTAAACACCCAAATAATGTCAACCGAAAGGAGGAGGGCGTCAAATTAAACGGTATATGGATGCCGGTGTTAAAGAAGATGTGTACCACCCGTCCACTACTGGTTGATGGCAACGGCGATCGACGGCGATGGACTGCGGCCAATTGCACTGTCGTTTTCAAAACACGTGATGTCACGCCGCGGCGCGGGGGCGCGCGGACACGGAATTTAGCGGCAGTCAGTAGCGAGCCAGTGTGTGTGTTGGACCTTCCATCGAGCTACGGACCCCCTTGAAGATGTCTCCCGCAGTCGGAGACGAAACGTTGGGAATCACCACAGAATTCATCAACCGACCACGGCATAACAGCCCGGATAATTACAATGGACATGATATTTCCGGCCGTGAAAGTCTACATTTTAGTATCATTATTCACAAAGTACATTGTTAGTCCTGCTGGTAACGTAAGGCCCTAACGAAATGTAATAGACCTGAACGAGGCCAGAATAATAATTGGTACTAATCTATTTGACGATTAGAGGAGAGTACAAAGGGTTTCGCTTCTAGTAGAGGAAGTGGTGCGAATGAATTCGAGCCCACGACGTGGAAAGAGTATCTTTCAAAGCTTACCAATGTTCCATTTCCATGATTGTCGTATGTAAGTGCAAATGTTTTCCAGCGGACTCACTGCAATCGCTGTTGACGATTAAGATGCCAGATACCGTACCACTTGGACTACATTTACCAAATAAAAAACATATGTTTCAACCCATGATCGAACTCTCGACCTCTTGCATGATAACCTAATAATTTATCCACTGCACCAACTGTAGGACACAAATATCACGTGTTGGCAAAGCTAGTTACTATACATGTGTTGCCAGATTGCCACTCTTTATCGTCCTTTTTCTGCCGGATGTACTCACTGGACGAAATTTTGTGACAAACATTTTTTTATCGCTGGCATGTGAGGAGTCGCGCTGCGAAGCCCGAGTGCGCGAATTCGCTTCACCTTGTATAAGGGGCAGTCAAATGAAATGGAGACCGATGGAAGAAAGAAAGCTAAATGTTTATTATTTCGAAAGTAATCGCCATAGCTGTTATTACATTTTAACCGCGATGAGATAACATGGTCAGTGTCTTCCTCTAAAATTTATGCTGTTGCCTACAGTGCCATGAATATACCTGAGAATGCTCCTCTTCGTCTGAAGCAAATCTGCAGCCACGAATGTCTTTCTTCAGCCTCCATAAAATGGAAATCTGTTGGAGAGATATCAGGACTGTATGGAGAATTTGTAAGGGCTCCCCAGCCAAAGTTCTGCAGCTTAGTGGAAACTACCTTGGCAACGTGTGGGCGGTCCTGAAGAAGTGCATTCGTGGTTGTCGATTTGCTTTGAACGAAGAGGTGCAATGCTGAATACAATAATGATTCATTGCAAACGATTTTCCATGAAGTCCTGGCGACGTTAGGTGACCATTTTCTTATACTGTGCTGTAACGTATGTAAGACTTGGAAGAAAAATTCAGATGTAACAGAAATATATTAATCTCCACTGGATAATGAAATATAAAGTATTGCCAGTGGTGGCCAATACGTAACTACTTAGAGTATTATTAAACTGCACACATAGCTGAATGAGTAGGCCCTGTGAAAGCAGGTTGGACTCCACGCAGAGTTAGAGAAGCGATGTAAGGCCATAATCTGCTGAGAGTGAGACCCCTGCCACGATTCCCAGACTCGCCGCCTGTCCTTATAGTGAGACAAGCTAGGCTGTATAGTGTCGGACCGGGATATGCTCTGAAAGAACGCCGCTCTGGCGCTGAGGGTCTGAAGCAATATAATGCACGTTACATGTCTAGTGTGCGAGGGACAACAGAGTCTATTTTTTCGTGAGCTACATGCTCGTGGGATGCGTGCCACTAAACTGAAAAGTCCTGGAAGAAATTCTATTCTGGAGAGGAACAGTAGACAGTCACAATTCTCCGAAATATAAAGGCTGTTAAGACAACATTTTTGAAAGAGGAATAGGAACGGAAAGCCTAGGACTCCTTTGATGATCGTGAGATGTTGACAACTTATCCAGGTGCCTCCAAACTTGGACGGTGAAGGAAATGTAGAGGCAGTACTTTTTATCACTTTGCAATCAAGGTACCAAATGACTTGTCCAAACATGCATCCACTGGTTTGTATAGGATGACTGTGCGGGGTCGGTAAATAGGGATCTGTCTTAACCTCGTCAGTAACGGAAGCTATAGTAGCATCAACATGGGTTGTAAGACTAGTGAGCAGCTGCTGTTGTACTTCCTGTCTTTGTACTGCTATTGACTGTAAATATGACTGCTTTCCTCTGTTTGTTTAGAGAGAAAGTCTTTGTGTCACTTATCTCAGGTCTCAGCCTGAAATTTAGCACCTGCTTCTAATCGAGGTCTACGCTTGCCTGGCTATGGCTTCAGTTTTATCGCAAAGACGTTTTTCACTCGCGTTAACGTCTGTATCTACCTGTTTGAAACGGTTATCAGTCGTTTCGTTTTAAGCTCGTCACGTATGGTGGAAAATTGTTCATTGAACTGAGTGGTGGTGTCGACTTGTATTTTTCGTATGATGGAAAATTGTTCATCATTTTTATTAAATAGTTCATTGAGCATGTGCGTGAGATTTTGAAGCATCGCTTCCACATTGCTTTGAACTGATGCGACTGGTGTCAGCTGCGTTGTGCTTTGTGCTGTGGAGACATGATCTACAACCATGGACGTCTCGTTTCTGGCATTGTCTGCACAATTACCGTTTACGGAATCTAAAGAAGTTTTAAAAACAGATTGAGTACTTTGCACTACTGTGTCCTCTGACATACTGTTGGCATTCTGAGTGACTATACAAGAATTGGGAAGTTTATTGACCGGATTCGGTAAAGAATCGTGTTCTTACGTATGCGGGTTAGCAACATCTACCTCAGCGTCTTCCGCTGTGCCGGAATCAACAGTCTGAGCAGATGGTAAATTAGGTGAACTCATACTGTCCGGAAACTGTACATTACTCTAGGAAAGAGAACTCACGTTTTTTGTGGTGTTTTGCAACTGTTACACCGCAGAGTAGTTACGGCCATCCTCAACATTGTTGTCAACAATACGAAAATCGTCTGTTTCGTAATCTCTAATTGTCAGATTACTTACCGGAACGTTGACACTTTTCCGCGGCATCGTACCAAATACAGGTACAAATCCAAAGACAAAAATTCAATACTCAACTCAATGGAAAAAAAAAAAAAATTAGGAGCTGCATAAGAATGCCGATGAACTGTGGAAGGAATTTTGTACAAGTTAGTAAATTACGTTGCACCAAAAAACATCTAACTACTATTATTGCTACAGAGTGATTGAGAGGACAACATATATATATGAGACCACGCAAATTGCCAAGGCATTAGTCTACTGATTTCAGTGGTTGTTCCTTTTGTTTATTGTGTATTTAATCTAGCAATAAACTGAGTTCATGAGATATCTGCCTAGCCCGCATCTCGTGGTCGTGCGGTAGCGTTCTCGCTTCCCACGACCGGGTTCCCGGGTTCGATTCCCGGCGGGGTCAGGGATTTTCTCTGCCTCGTGATGGCTGGGTGTTGTGTGCTGTCCTTAGGTTAGTTAGGTTTAATTAGTTCTAAGTTCTAGGGGACTGATGACCACAGATGTTTAGTCCCATAGTGCTCAGAGCCATTTGAACCACATCTGTCTAATTTTATACTCGGATGAATTCCTTTATCTATATTTTCACTGCTGATGATTTACTTATTTTAGATATACAGGGCCAAATTAAAGTATTGTATTAAATATTCCAATTAAAGTATTCCACTGACACGTCACGAAAGGCAATATTGACTTACAACCGTCTTCTCTCATAGTGGGATAAATGCTTTAGTTGTTATAGCAATTACTTCTGAAATAATTAGTAGTTTATTTTCTGTTTTCCATGTGTCTCGTTTTATTTTGTCTGATACTTATATGTTAAAAGATTGGATGATGTTTCCATACTTCATTCCAAACGGTTGGGGTTACCATACTTGAAGGATCTTAAGGCAAAGACCCTGAAGGAATTGGTCTAACATCAGGTATTAGTATGCAAAAAGAGCACGTCGGCCCCAGTTTTATAAGGCTATCCTGATTTCATACCTAGACTATAAATGCACAGAGTGTGGACCAGCGAGAACTATGTCTCTAAATATCACTGACACTATCCACCATAATGTTATCAGGCTGGCTACAGGTGCTTACAGAGCCAGTCCTATAATCTGTCTTTGTACTGAGGCTGACGTAGTTTGTGAAGGTGAAATTCAATCGAAGAAAGTGGCAGAAACGACTTTGAAGGCACCAATAGGGATATCTATACATCATTATGATTAAAAGTATTTTATTTCGGCAGACTGTCATGAAAAGTCAAGAAAAGGACGATATGCTAAGTGAGCGCTATTTCATAGCGCTATTAGATCGCTTCGACATCAGTTCAAAGACGAAAATACCAAGATTAGCATGGGGAATGATAACATTACAACAGATATTCATCAAACATACGATGGTGACAAGGCGCTAGACAAGCTTCCAAACAGTTAATTTTACGGCATCCACGTGAGAGATACTTTCTTCCCAAGTACGTTTCCTGTGACGTAGAATGTGAATTTTGCTCATAAGCTGAATTGGTTATTATTGTAACTGATATTATCTGCTGTGAGGGTGATTCACCTGGAACAGAAACCGATCATTTAAAAAAAGTAAAGCAGTCAGGGTGGACAACAAAAAATTAGTATTACAGCCAGTTACTACGAACTTTCTTCGAAGACGTTGTGTGGATTTTTGAAAAATGTCTCGAGGAAGATAAACATTGCTCATTGCATGTTTCATGCAAGGTCCAGTGTGTTTCCTATTACAAATAATATTAATTCTGAAGCGAAATATTACGTGCCCATTCGACAGTTTGGTCCCATATTAGAGTAACACAATGTTCGGTTTATCGATATGTGTTAACAGAGACAGCAGAACTCAAAAGACTACCAGTATCCCATCAGCGACGGAGCATCGCTGCTGCAGGGCGTTAGCTGACATTGTGAGGCAAGGCGGCGAAGTCAGACGTTGCTGGAGTACATCTACATCTACATCTACATCGATACTCCGCAAGCCACCCAACGGTGTGTGGCGGAGGGCACTTTACGTGCCACTGTCATTACCTCCCTTTCCTGTTCCAGTCGCGTATGGTTCGCGGGAAGAACGACTGTCTGAAAGCCTCCGTGCGCGCTCTAATCTCTCTAATTTTACATTCGTGATCTCCTCGGGAAGTATAAGTAGGGGGAAGCAATATATTCGATACCTCATCCAGAAACGCACCCTCTCGAAACCTGGCGAGCAAGCTACACCGCGATGCAGAGCGCCTCTCTTGCAGAGTCTGCCACTTGAGTTTATTAAACATCTCCGTAACGCTATCACGGTTACCAAATAACCCAGTGACGAAACGCGCCGCTCTTCTTTGGATCTTCTCTATCTCCTCCGTCAACCCGACCTGGTACGGATCCCACACTGATGAGCAATACTCAAGTATAGGTCGAACGAGTGTTTTGTAAGCCACCTCCTTTGTTGATGGACTACATTTTCTAAGCACTCTCCCAATGAATCTCAACCTGGTACCCGCCTTACCAACAATTAGTTTTATATGATCATTCCACTTCAAATCGTTCCGTACGCATACTCCCAGATATTTTACAGAAGTAACTGCTACCAGTGTTTGTTCCGCTATCATATAACCATACAATAAAGGATCCTTCTTTCTATGTATTCGCAATACATTACATTTGTCTATGTTAAGGGTCAGTTGCCACTCCCTGCACCAAGTGCCTATCCGCTGCAGATCTTCCTGTATTTCGCTACAATTTTCTAATGCAGCAACTTCTCTGTATACTACAGCATCATCCGCGAAAAGCCGCATGGAACTTCCGACACTATCTACTAAGTCATTTATATATATTGTGAAAAGCAATGGTCCCATAACACTCCCCTGTGGCACGCCAGAGGTTACTTTAACGTCTGTAGACGTCTCTCCATTGATAACAACATGCTGTGTTCTGTTTGCCAAAAACTCCTCAATCCAGCCACACAGCTGGTCTGATATTCCGTAGGCTCTTACTTTGCTTATCAGGCGACAGTGCGGAACTGTATCGAACGCCTTCCGGAAGTCAAGAAAAATAGCATCTACCTGGGAGCCTGTATCTAATATTTTCTGGGTCTCATGAACAAATAAAGCGAGTTGGGTCTCACACGATCGCTGTTTCCGGAATCCATGTTGATTCCTACATAGTAGATTCTGGGTTTCCAGAAATGACATGATACGCGAGCAAAAAACATGTTCTAAAATTCTACAAGAGATCGACGTAAGAGATATAGGTCTATAGTTTTGCGCATCTGCTCGACGACCCTTCTTGAAGACTGGGACTATCTGTGCTCTTTTCCAATCATTTGGAACCCTCCGTTCCTCTAGAGACTTGCGGTACATGGCTGTTAGAAGGGGGGCAAGTTCTTTCGCGTACTCTGTGTAGAATCGAATTGGTATCCCGTCAGGTCCAGTGGACTTTCCTCTATTGAGTGATTCCAGTTGCTTTTCTATTCCTTGGACACTTATTTCGATGTCAGCCATTTTTTCGTTTGTGCGAGGATTTAGAGAAGGAACTGCAGTGCGGTCTTCCTCTGTGAAACAGCTTTGGAAAAAGGTGTTTAGTATTTCAGCTTTACGCGTGTCATCCTCTGTTTCAATGCCATCATCATCCCGTAGTGTCTGGATATGCTGTTTCGAGCCACTTACTGATTTAACGTAAGACCAGAACTTCCTAGGATTTTCTGTCAAGTCGGTACATAGAGTTTTACTTTCGAATTCAATGAACGCTTCACGCATAGCCCTCCTTACGCTAACTTTGACATCGTTTAGCTTCTGTTTGTCTGAGAGGTTTTGGCTGCGTTTAAACTTGGAGTGGAGCTCTCTTTGCTTTCGCAGTAGTTTCCTAACTTTGTTGTTGTACCACGGTGGGTTTTTCCCGTCCCTCACAGTTTTACTCGGCACGTACCTGTCTAAAACGCATTTTACGATTGCCTTGAACTTTTTCCATAAACACTCAACATTGTCAGTGTCGGAACAGAAATTTTCGTTTTGATCTGTTAGGTAGTCTGAAATCTGCCTTCTATTACTCTTGCTAAACAGATAAACCTTCCTCCCATTTTTATATTCCTATTAACTTCCATATTCAGGGATGCTGCAACGGCCTTATGATCACTGATTCCCTGTTCTGTACATACAGATTCGATGGTTATCCATCGTGTTCTACTGTCCCTGCTAGCACATACCGATAAACCGAATATTGCGCTAGACTAATTTGGGACTCATCTATCGAACAGGTACGTAAAATTCCGCATTAAATTAATTTTGTTTCTGACAGGAAACAAATCCGCACTTTCCATTGACACTCGTAGATGCTTGAAGCATCAGGGAAGCAGTATTTGTTTGGGAGAACTGCAGCTACACATTAGAAATACTAAGTCTTAAGAATGTGTTGCATCTGACGAATCCTAGAAGGCGTACGCGATATACAGGGTGTTTCACTAAACGTGTTTGCCTCTGTAAGCTACGAAGTAATAGGCGACGGAAATACTTATTGCGATAGGTCACCATAAGAAACGTTACACTGTCTGCGGAGCTATGAACATAGTTTATTGTGTTAATATCCAAAGAGTTACAGCAAAAAGATTCAATTTTTTAAAGGGAACAATAGTTGTTTCTATCGTGCACTGGAATCAGTAACACCAGCTGTGTAGACATCAATTTAAATTAGGTTGCTATCACTTTTAGTTTGGGAGCTACAACCCTTCAAAGTTACAGGAGCAGATACCACACGCTGTACATAATACATGGCTGTCTGTTGGGTGATGGATGTTCTGGTGGTGGGAAGTTGATTTAAATGAGTTGTGTGTCCATGTTCCTGAATGCACAATACAATGCGTATTCTAAAGGATCCGCGGACGAGATGTAACATCGCCGGTGTCACGGAGCAACATGCGTCCTCGATGCGCCGTTTTATATCATCTGGCGTTGTGGGCTCAGTGACATAAACACGATCCTTTAGATATCCCCACAAAAAGAAATCTAATGGTGTTAAACCGGGCGACCTTGTGGTTCATGAATAAGGACCATGGGGCCCCAACCACTTTACTGCAAACCTGTTGCTTAGTTCTTTCACAACAGCAAGCGCACAATGGGCTGGGTGACCATCGTGCTGCATCCACCTGTGGACTCTCGTGTGTAGACACGAATGTTCAACAACCCAAACTGTCGACTATAAACGCGCGACGTAAGTCACCTGACAGTGTACCTGGGAAGTAGTTTGGACCGATTATTTCATCCCCAGGGATTCCACACCATACATTAACAGACCATATATGTTGACGTCAATTAAGGTGAAGTTTATTACTAATTACTTCTTTACCATCTTCCCCTTTGACCCAATGATTCCAACATTCTGAATCATGTAACAAGTAGAACTGGATAGTTGCCTTAATCTGTATGTTATTAAAGACATCTTGATGTACTGTGGAAATCTCATTTCCCTAGTCTACAATAATATTCGTATTATTTTCTAGAATTTTACCCCAAGTAATAGTCTTATTAAATTTCATTTTCTTTCCTGAGCAGTCGTTTTTCTTCCAAGGTGATTATGCCCAATACTTTGGTCACTCCATTTTCGTCTATTGGTCTCCAGGGGCGGCCTTTCTTGGGAAACCTTTCAAGTTTCCTTTATTCTCGATAATCAGTGTTCTGATTGGGCAAGTACTTCCTTCAGGATCGGTATTTCCTTGTACACCCTACTTTTGGCTGGCCTGCCTTCTCGGCGCATTATAGTCTGAGTTTTGAGGTCTCTTAAATTGGCATTATCGAACATTACGGGATCTTCTCGTCACCTGCGCCTCAGCCTCCAGTGCACTTTTATTCATCCCAATTAATCTTATTCCTTTCTCCGTTCTCTTGTTTTATATAAGTTATCTACTTGTTCTGGAAAACCTTCGGCTATCGTATTCTCTCTTATATATGCTAAGTCTGACTAATTGAAATCTTAGCTAAGTTTCCTTCACTAATTGGCTCATCCAAAAATTTCATGAGCGTGAGGTGCCACTCAAAACATTGTCTCAGTCCTCTCCACCCGCGATTATAAAGATTAGGAGCCACAACCTCTCCTTCTGGCCAATACGTTCCTTTGAACTTTTTGCAAAACCACTCTCAGCTGGTAAAGTCTTTAGTATGCAGCACTCCCCACTGACACTTCCTCTTCTAGAAGAGTTTCTGGAAATTTGACACTTTTGCTGTACTTCTATGAACGGGGTAACGCATCCTCAAAGGTTTTCAGGAATATGTAATGTTGCTTTAGATTTTAAGACCAGGAATTGTTGCTAGATGACACACTGTCTATACAAAATTCTTCCCACCAGTCTGTGCTGTCTAACATTGAGTTTTTGCCCCTAAACTAATCTCATTGTTAGTCGCAATGTTTTACCTACTGTTCACGATACATCCACCCGGCCATTTCCTTTTCCGTTGACTGTAATACTGTGAAAAGGCGATTGTCCACCAGAATCGTATTGTAGAATGCCACTAGAGTGGATGTTTGCTCTTGTCACGGTCCCCGCGGCTTACCCCGTCGGAGGTTTGAGTCCTCCCTCGGGCATGGGTGTGTCGTCCTTAGCGTAAGTTAGCTTAAGTAAGATAAAGTAGTGTGTAAGCTTAGGGTCCGATGACCTCAGCAGTTTGGTCCCACAAGACCTTATCACAAATTTTCAAAAATGCGTTCGAATTGTTTTTTTACCTCATTGCTGCCCCGACGTTGTTCTGCAAATCGTCAGTTCTTTGCACGCTAAGGCGACTTGTTTCCTTAACACTTCAAGTTTGTCCTTTGTATATCTATAGTTCCAACCCTGAAAAAAAAAATTTCTGTTGCATGTAGAGGCTTGACTTTACCTCTTTGCTATGTTCGATAAATTCTAGTCCCGTCACATCAACATTTTTAAGCAAATCGTTGTGAATCACTCAGGCCTGATGGTCTAGATGTCCAAAAAAGGAAGTTTTTAATCCAAAAACATCTTCAGTTAATCTCATTTTCTCTGCCCGCGAATCAGTAGTGTAAGTCTGGAGTTGTTGCCCGAAGTCGGTTATTTCTTGTTCAAGTGTCCAGTTATCATTTGTGATATTAGTTACATCCGGTTTCAGAGCCTGAATGTCAGCTTTGATATCACTATTCTCCTTTTTCACTTCGCGGCTATTCTTATGTATCCGCTCTGTAAGATTTTTTAGCATCTGTAAAACTTCTCGTTACATCTTAACTAATTTATAGTCACTACTTGCACTTCCAAGATTCAATTAACACTACTGTTAAACCGTTGATATCAGGACACTGAATATACTGGTTTAACATACCTCGCAATATTCAAACAACACCCACAGTATATGGCCGTTATGAAAATGACTCACCTGCGACATTTGTTCATTGGAGTGTCGTGGCTGTGGCTCGGAACTGCTGATTCGACGTCCCTGTCGCTGAAACTGTCTGACGGTTCCTCTGCTGCTGCTGCAAACTGCCGGCGTTGTTTTGTTCTCAGTGGACGTTCCAATAACTGCGCCTTCTGACGCTGTAATCCGCACGCCCACCTGCAACTGCTCCCTCGATGGCACCTGTACAAAATTTAAAGCGTTGCGGATGCGCGATTTTCCTCTATCCACACCAGGGATACTTCGGTCTCCGTCTTCCCACGACGACCTTACAATCACTTCTCCGTTTCCCTTTATTGAACATTCCGTTAAGTAGATCACCACCAGGCGCTGACACTGTTCATTAGATGTGTCGATGCTTAGTATCACACACATATACCTATAGTGAAGTATTGTGTCCAATTAACACCCAATGTGTTAACCAGACATAAGTTTTCAGATCTGCCACACAGTCTTGATATCGTCATTGCGAAAATGTGACCGTGAAATCTTCCACGGCAATGATGTTCAAAATGAATAACGACCTGTTTGTATTTTTTTACGTTTCGATAAGACCGTCGTCTGCCAGCCGCAGAAATACGCACATCCAAAAAAGGTTTTCATCACCCCGGTTCCAAGAGCTTCTGAAGACAGACCTTGACTGTGGATATTCTATCACAGACACAGTCACTTTGACTGTTCTGAGATGTCACTAAACCCGCCAAAAATGTAAACAACCATGCATGACCAGTGCCTATTAGACCGAGGGAGTCCGACAGCCGATCAATTCCAGTCATTCCACCAGGAAGGAGGTACACGGTTCGTGTTGTCTGTAGTTTAACCAAGCCTAGACGGTCAGTATCGCGGTTGGATCGTGTCCGCATTGTTACTTTGTGACAGGAAGGGCTGTCAACAAGTGAAGAATCCAGGCGTCTCGGAGTGAACCAAAGCAATATTGTTCGGACATGGAGGAGGAACTGTCGATGACATGCCTCACTCAGGCCCCCCAAGGGTTACTACTGCAGTGGATGACCGCTACCTACCGACTATTGTTCGGAGGAAACCTGACAGCAACGCCACCATTTTGAATAACGCTTTTTGTGCAACTACAGGACGTCGTGTTACGACTCAAACTGTGCGCAATAGGCTGCATCATGCGCAACTTCAATCCCGACGTCCATGTCGAGGTCCATTTTTGCAACCACGACACCATGCTGCGCGGTACACATAGGCCCAACAACATGCCGAATGGACCGCTCAGGATTGTCGTCACGTTCTCTTCACCAGTGAGTGTCGCATATGCCTTCGTCCAGACAATCGTCTGAGACGTGTTTGGAGGCAACCCGATCAGGCTGAACACCTTAGACACACTGTCCAGCGAGCGCAGCAAGGTGGAGGTTCCCCGCTGTTTTGGGGTGGCATTATGTGGGGCCGACGTACGCAGCTCGTGGTCATGGAAGGCGCCGTAACAGCTGTATGATACGTGATTGCCATCCTTCGACCGATAGTGCAACCTTATCGGCAGCATATTGGTGAGGCATTCGCCCTCTTGGACGACAATTCCCGCCCCCATCGTGCACCTCCTGCGAATGACTTCCTTCAGGATAGCGACATCGCTCGACTAGAGTGGCCAGCATGTTCTCTAGACATGAACACTATCGAACATGCCTCGGATAGATTGAAAAGGGCTGTTTATGGACGACGTGACCCTCCAACTACTCTGAGAGATCTACGCCGAATAGCCATTGAGGAGTGGGACAATCTGGATCAACAGTGCCTTGGTGAACTTGTGCATAGTATGCCACGACGGATAAAGGGATGCACCAATGCAAGGGTACGTGCTACACGGTACTAGAGTTACCGGGTTGTACAGCAATGTGTTGTTTTCATGAACAATAAAAAGGGCGGAAATTATGTTTATGTTGATCTCTATTCCAGTTTTCTTTACAAGTTCCGCAACTGCCGGAACCGAGGTGATCCAAAACTTTTTTAGATGTGTGTCTATATATGTCTCCGCAAACCGATCCGACAAATAATAAACTAGTCTTCACGAAGATATAGCTTCTTAAAATAACGGATATATTTCTGCAGGTCCTTTAATTTCAAATAAAGAAAACCCAGAGATTTTCCTACTTATCATCAAGTAAAATCAGTATAATACCAAAAGTTACAAATTTCACGAAACTCAACCCTGCCGCTATTACATCGATCTCTAAACATTCTCTCCGGTATCAATTACTGTTTATTTCTCTTTTAACCAACTTTGGATTTTCGTAAGTGGAGAATTAATCTTCTGAATTTAAAAGAATTATCTTTGAATAAGATGAAACTATCCGTAGTAGGATTCAGATTATCTGCAGTGACAACTTTACCCAACTGCTATCGTAGTCGGAGATATTAATACTCGTAGAAGTTTAATATCTACATGTAATGTTATAGCCTCTCTAAATTGATCAAAGCAGCAACCTAAATTCATACAATGTATCTAGTTATTACTGATATACTTTTCGAGACTATACAATTATCAACGCAGTATATTATCTGTAGTTTTCAATTAACACTTCCTAGAAGTATTGATTGATAATGTAATTTTAATAAAAAATCACTACGAACTGTCTGTTGAATGTTCAATGTCACAAGTAATTTCCGATCTTCTCGATTGTTTCGCCATAGAATTCACAGTTTAAGTATGGAGTATGATACCATATTAGGGTCAAATACCCATTACCTTAAGTTTCGAATAAACTGATTATAGCCAGACGTATTACAGTACTTAACAACCACTTTTCCCGTTTTTATGTTAATGACATAGTATCCTGTTCTGAAACTCTAATCATCTTCGTATGTTGAATTAACTTTCAATCATTTTAAGTTTTAGTCTCATTCGAATATCCGGTCTCAAAGAACTTCCCGCTTTAGCTCTCGAAAAATTCAGAATAATCTTTAGAAAACTTTTCAAGTGCTTTAACTTTATTAACGGTACAAAGCGACACAGGTTGAATGAAACACATAAATTTTCAGTTCACGGTCTGTGCATCTCCACAAAAGTAGTTAAGCATTAAATTTCATCATTTATTTCGACATTTTTAACAAACCAGATACACTTCTCTTGGGTAAAACTACAAGGAAAACAGTTACAGCAACATCTAACGTTAATAACCGACCTGATATCACACAACGGATCTTACAGTGATTTGAAACACTACAGCGTCTGTGTGTGTGTGTGTGTGTGTGTGTGTGTGTGTGTGTGTGTGCGTGTGTGTGAGTGCATGTGTGCGTATGGGAGAGTGGGTCGGGACACAGATATAACATCCACTGACTGGTGATAACTTACGTAACTCTACAATACTGACTGACGAATGTCCAGCCTTCGAAAGGAACAAATATTGTTCCCAAAAGAATCCAAAATTATTCTCAGTATAGTAAGGCAGAAGTAACGCCACCAAGTCAGAACAACATTTGTCTTGTTTGAGTACGGAACCAAAAAAGAAAAAGTCATTCGCGCCAGCTACTGCGCCGTATCTCAGGTTAACAGGTGGAGTGTGAGCACGGTTGCTGAAAGCGGGAGCAGCTAGCGAACCGTGCACGACGAAGGCAAACAAATCCATGTTGCACTGGACGTCTAAGATTTATTTGCTCTGTCTGCTGTCCGATGACATCAAGACGGCTCTCATGTCGTCCAGCCACGACACACGGGCTCATACAGCAGGGCAGATGTAGGAGTCGTCTGTAAAACAGTATGGTGTTGCTAGATGTACTAGTGCGGTCTTTCACGCCACTCTTATAACCGCAGGTTATTAGGTCCAGTACACGCCGGAACTATACAGCATAGAGAAAAGATCAAGTAATGTCTACACGTTAACAACAAATTATTGTACTTACATTAGGTGACTTACATTAATTCACATCTCACATGTAAGTTATCTGCGACGACATAGTGTATGTGCTAGAACCGATCACATTGGCATAAATAACGACATCATAGCGAATCCTATCAGCACTGCAGTATTACTGATTTTCAACCAAAGACACTGTATGCATAATAAATGCAACACAGCGATAGATCAACCCCCGCTAATCGACCTCTACATTACTAGACTGGGTGACTTCACAGTTTACACGCTAGGACGAATGTTTTGTTGGAAATTATGGCGTGATAGCAAAGTTCGGAGATTTTGAACCAAAGATGCTGTTTGTATAAGAATTACCACAATGCTGCAAAATACGCACCGTAAGAGGAATCTACCGAGTATCTGCAGCTACGCCAGTGATAAGTGCGTCGCCTGCAGGGTAGCTCACACCTCTAACATAGAGTATGGCAGCCACCGTGAACACCGATACTTGGAGTATGTTCCTGAACACACTACCGCTCCTCCTCCCCAATTCAGCAATGGCCGAGAAATTTGCATTTTGTTTTTGATATAATCGACTCCGACCACGTGTCTGGCGCTAAAGACACCCATACTTCTCTATAACCCATTCAGCTAAACATCTCCCACCACAGTAATACCGGCAAACATGTTCCAGCCAGTTGGTGGTAACATGTGGCCAGCATTGCAGATAAGCGCCAGGCACTTCTCTCCCACCTGTCTCGGACTGGAGCAACAAGGATCCAGCTTCCAAAACAAGCAGTAACGCGTGGGTGGTGTTAGTCTCTGTCAGACAAATCTCCCAGGCGGTAGAAGAAGCTGTGTCACACAATATACGCCGCTGAATTACTATTAGTGTATTTGATATTCCTAGAAGAACAGGTGAGCTAATAATCCATCTGTATCTGTCAAATTGGATGGTTTAGTTTGGAATTGCCCTCAGATGTGGACAGGGGTGGTGCAAATTAATCGAAACTGCTGTATTCCCCACCCTACACAGGGACCATACTGGACGAGACCTGCCAGCGCTCCCAGGCACCATAAAACGACATGTAACTGTCTGAGTGTACAACGTCACTCTAAGACTCGACTGAGCAGTGGCCACGGTGCAGCAGAAATAAATTATTTCTACACACACCGTCACAGACCGACAGAGATCATGGCACCTCTCTCACTATACGATAAAAAAGTGTGGTCTTAAGACAGCTGCAGAGTTCGCTCACCATCTGGTGATAAACCTGTTCACAAAAGACGAACAATTAATCAAGGAATTAACTTGCAAACAATATACACGCAATGGCTGCTGGAAGAACATGTGCGCATACACGATAACAGAAGAATCAGCACCATTTTCCCTCGATTCCCACCACCAAAAGTCTCCAGGTAGCTCAGAGCCTTCGATGTCACAACATTCTTCGTGTAAATCATATGCCTAGCCCCTGGGAGGGGGTGCCACAGCCTCAGTATCTGGACACTGTTAGACAGTAACCGCGGAAAATCTTCCTACACATCAGAGAATCACCGATATACGTGTCATTCAATGGCCGAATACCTTCTCCTCGTCTGTGAATATCAATTGCGGCAGCCAGATTCAGTTTTGCGACTAATAACGAAACTTTATATGAACGGGGCCAATGCACGGGTGTCGTCCATAATAGTAGGAAGTTGGTGCTTGATAACGCCTGTGGTATGTTACCTGCCGCAGACTCAAGGCTACTAGTGGATGGAGGCACATGTAAAATGTCCTAATACGTTTTTATTACACGATGCATGTATATCATTGAGGACCTCTGTGAATAGCTGTATTTGTCCTTACAATCTTAATAACAAAAATATGTCGATATTTTGTGTAAAACAAAATACATTCCCTCATATATTCGATACAATAATATTGTCAGGTATAAAGTGTTGGACGATTAGATTTCATCACAAATCCTTCTCCCTCCAGGACCTCAAATATTGTTAGCGCTCTGACAATGTCCTCCCTATGATATTGTCACTGAGTACGTTGAATAGATAATGTCAGAGACAAATTTAGAGCCTTCTCCTGCTGAGAGAAGAAGTCTGTATATTGCATATTACTATATCTGATTTTCCTTTTCTTGTACGGAAGTAAATATGACAATTCGTTTGGAAATCGCCCATAATCCTTGCCGATTTCCTCTTTTAGCTAACACTCTCTTTGGATTTTCTAAGGAACATGCGTTTACGAAAGGTTGCGCGATATTTATATCCCACTTCAATTAATCAAACCTCGTATGGACCTCATACTGCTGAGCAAATCCCATAATATGGTCTATAAGTTTTCTGGCCACACTTTGTGGCAGTGAATATTTTGTTGCTTGCCGAAATGCTGTAATGCACCCTTCACTTAGAAGAAGACTTTTCCCAGAACCAAGAAGGAAATGTTGGACGTGTTACCGTTAGGTTCAGTCAAAACCCTAGTATAAAGCGAACTGAAACTCAACAACTCCAATGAGAACTGACTTTTGTAACAGGTGAATATCTTATGTATGATAAGAGAAATTAGGATTTGTGCAGACAGATATTTTTCATTCTAGATCTATTTTTGTGGATGGCGCAAAATACCATATGGAGTATGACAAAAAAATTTAGGGGAAGACATCATGAACGTGTAACCAATTCAAATGCATACCTAGAGTTCGGTCCAGCTTTAAATGACGCAGATCGGCTAATGAAGTAGTCAGACTGAGGGCCTGATATTGAAGGAGACGACAAGTCTGTAGATAGGATGCAATAAAAATTTTTTTCGTTCTTTCCTAACGTTTTGGTTTCGACATTCAACTTATAAAATGACAAGTAAGTCTTGCAGGTGATGATCCTCTTATCTATAGCACTCTGTTCCGTAATTTCTTTAGGAAAGATACGTTGAAAATAACTGTATACCATATCCATTCATGCAACCTGGTATGGGTTTCCGGCTGACGAGCAAAGTACGTAACACAACGTATTTTTATATAGCACAAATGCAAAAAAAAAAAAAAATCCATGCAACAGTTTCCTGAAACGTGGTATGTAAGTGATAAATTATAGATTGGTAGTAATGGATAATCATAGGTATTTTATGACAGTATGTTGAGATTAGGAAGACGCTGTGGCGCTGTGACACACTTACAACTGTATACACGTTTTTTGGTTGAACATGAGACAGTTAAATATCTTTAAAACGAGGTATCTTAGGAAAAAATTGTTTCAGGTGAAAAATTAATGTTGGTAAATGGATTGTCGGTGGCACAACTGATGCCCCTAAAAACCGTCCCGCATGGAGGACAACTTTGTATTTTCAAATCTACACCACCCGTTAAATAGCATATTGGGGTTATAACCTCCCCCCCCCCCCCCTTCCCAAAAAAAAAGAACCTATGGTTTACTCAAAGTTTCTTATTCGTGGTAGATGGTGCCGTAATCGAAAAATGTTAAGTGTGTCTGTTTTTGCGGTTAAGAACCGACGCATTGACTCTGCATTTCATGTACGATGAAAATGCAAATCTTTGTGCTCTAACGGTTGATATTGATGTTCAAACGTTAGTTGTATGTTGCAGATGTGATTGTACAGTGCGAGCAATACGGAAAATGAACTACTTGTATACTAACGTAGTTTTCTGTTCCCTATGAAGCTGACTGATGAGTCTCCAAGCCATCGGACCGTTTGATTTCGGGGACGCCCTCGAACAGTGCCAGCCATCTGGGTGACTGATTCCAGGGTGTGTATCCATCCAGTCGTCGTGACTCTCGCGTTATCCGCTATGCGGCTACCTGCGGAATATACACCACAACTATTGTAATAACGTAAAATGTCCCTGCAGTGATAGTCACAGGTGCACTTATCATGGATACTCACCGAAACAAAGCTCCCCAATGGTCAGAGGCAAGGGAACACTCCTAAATCAAGCACGCCAATGGTGAGAGCCAAGGCGTCTCACCGAAGTCAGGAACCCCAATGCTGAGATCCCGATGGGAACAGGAAACTATTACATCAATGGCGTTTTTTCCTGGACCATGCTAAACATAGTTTCCCAACAGACATTGAAACGGCTAAACGTACCGTTCTGCACAATAAAACTTGCCACACTATATTTCGAACACAAATATCAACTGTTAGAGCACAAAGATTTCCATTTACATGGTAAATGAAATGTAGAAACAAATGCGTCGGTTCTTAACAGAAAAAACAGGCGCAACTGATTTTTGGCAATTATAGCGCATCTAGTACGAATGGCAAACAATGATTTGACTAAACCGTAAGTATGTTTCGGCGTCGAAATCGAATATACAGTGGTAATGGTGAGTTGCCATTTGAATATACGAAGCTGGCTCCACCCACGCAGGAGGAGTGGATAGGAGGTGACCAGTTGTAGCACACACATACGTTCCTCTACTAATATAAACTTTCCACCTACAACATTTTTTTTTGTACGATGCGTCGTTTTCGAGATATTTAATTGCCTCAAGTTAAAACAAACATTCAATATAATATTATCTGTTGTTGCGTCAGAGAATCACCTAATAACACACACACACACACACTTACACACACACACACACACACACACACACACACACACACACACACACACTCACACACAAAATCGAAAGCTCCACGAACGAAGCAACCGTGTTACAGATTCTTTTAGTCGTAGTGTCAATACGTAATCTAATGCTTTTAAGAGTCATGATTGGAAGTGACATCATGATCAATTTTTAATGCATATACAGCGGTTTGGCAGAGAGGGGATATAGTTGCATGAATTACTCTGTAATCTTGCAATCTAAGAAATAGAATGTACACAGAGATCTTTGGCACGTCAGTTACCGTTCCGTGTGGTGCCACGCTGTACTAATATCCGTCTTATATTCCGAAGTAGTTCAGAACGAGTAACTACAGTGAGCAAGTGCCATGGCGTTCGGCTGAAATCGGTCACATGATGCCAATCACTCGCTGTGTAGAGTGAACTTTGTGTTGACCGCCAAATTTAGGCAGGTGTTGTTAAATATTTGATCGCAGCTAAATATTTACGAGAATCGGAAGTAGATAAAATTGGTGCTAGTTCCATTACTAACTATTGAAGCTGTGCTCTTGGGTTCCTGCCTAATCACATCCTCCGAAACAGTAACATATTCTGAAAAAAATGGTCATATATTTGTACCAAGAGAGAATACAAGTATAGTTACCGTTTGTTTCATTCGTTGCAGTTTCAACTTTTGTTATTTCAGTCAGACCAAATTCACGAATTCGAAGAAACTCATTCCTGATAAGGCACACGCTTATATGTAGATAACATCGACTATTGAAGAATATGCTTCTTTCACATGAGTAAGAACGTCCCAGAATGTGTTATAAACATGAATATGAAAGAAAAAAGAAGTAGCTTTGAAAGGGTACAGTACCGCCCGACATTGAAAATAGGTACAACATTCTTCGTTAGTCTTGTCAGAACAAACTTTTTGTAATAATAACTCAATTTCACTTAATACACCGAAGCCGGATACCAGTGTAGGAAAGAAGGACACTTTATCTATATAACTGATCACATGTGCACTCCCACAAAATAAATCCCTACATCCAGTTTGGTGAGATCTGTGAAATGAATGAATGTATGGTCGTCTGCTAACCGCAGATACTGAATGTGCAGTATATGATCATATTTGAGACGGTCCTTTGGTCACCTTTGGTGGAACAAAAGAGATGAAATTTGCCTGAGCTTTGAACGCCTGAAATGTGGCTCACCAATAATGTAGCATGTTGCTCCCCCACCTTGGCGGAGGTGCGAGATCGGCCATGTTTCAGCACTCTGGCGCTGGATCTTGTGTTGGTAACACCTGTATTAGGTGTGCTCCGTAAAGGCAAAAGAGTGGATAAAACGGTATGCATGTGAGATACTTAAGAGTAGTTTGGAACAATTATTTCTCTATTTCAGGAACTTTTGGGGGGAGAATTAAATGACAGGCAGGTAATATTAAGGGGATCGTAGTAATCTTCGGAAGTGACCAACGGTCACAGTGAAACCACGTGTAGCAATAAGTTGAAACACTTGCTAGTACTAAGTTGGAATACTTGCGAGTGCTAGTACTAAGTTGAGATACTTCCGAGTGCTAAGGTTAAGCTGAAGTACTGGCATGTGTACTATAAGTTGGAAATATTTAAGAAATGGCGTGTGCAGGACTTGAGACGAGTACTTCCACGTGATGAGTACCGTGTGAGTCTCAATCTGCGTATGAGGCAGAGGATAAAGAGAAGTACTCGTCCATGGTATCAGTTGAGGACTCGCGTGTGTGACGAATATGTTCTTAATATTACTTTGCGTGTTATGTTTCCGTGTGACGCTGGATTCAAACTCTAATACTCTGAGAGAGAAGCAAGGTGAGTCAGCCGTCTACCCAGCAACGCCACTTGGCTTGCATTGCACAGGAAGACGTGCATATATCCTCCAGAGTTCGTAGTAGGAAAGAAAAGTCACGAAGTGGGGCAGTGTCGTGTGAAACTGGGACGAATATGGGAAAGCTGAAAGTGAAGTTATTCTAACGTTGTGCTATTCTTTGTGATGTATGTTGCCAGTGTGATGTATTTCATGTAATTTAAGTATGTGTGGTTTGCATGGGAGAGTAGCAAGATAGGTTCAGAGGCAGTGGGTTATGCATGTTGACTGCTTGATGCCACAGTATGAGCAAGGCACGTGGGTGCCTCTCAGCTTGTACTAGCACGCATACTTACTTCCTTCGACTCCATAACTGCATATGTCAAACCACGCGACCGCAGCGAACGCATACGATTCCGAGCATTGTTGTCGTTCGTCTCAGAATCTCGTAAGGACTTTTACAGGTGCTGTTTCTTTAGCTGATAATTCATTATTAACAAGTCACTCCTAGGGTGCTGTGTTTGTCATGAACCTTCAATGCGCGTTAGCCTTGAAACGGTGTACTGTCATAACACGCAAGTTATATTACGGAAGAAGCGAAATACGATGAATCCTTTCAAAGTAGCAAACGAGGGACGTCACGTGACCGATTTTAGCCAAAAGCAGTTGTGGGTTCCCCGTGTTAGTCAATCGTCATTCTGTGGTTGTTTTCAAAACGAAATAGTACGTATGCAGACTTGTAAGGTAAACTGTTGCACAGTGTATAATTGCGCGCGTACCTACCTTTCAATAATAATGTTTGTTAGTCATTATGTGCACTTGTGCCATACATCAGCATGGAAAAACTTTTATGTATTCGACTTTACCTGAACATGTGAATTTATTATTTTACCCTACATTTCCTGCTTTCTTTACGCAATATTATGTTCCATGCCCCTTTCTTTTGACTTCAAAAAACATGGCGGAGGTTTGTTCAGTTTGCCTCACTCTGATCGCTGAGTTGCCTGTCTATGGTATTCTGTCTCTTTGTCTGCAGTTCAGTCTCCACCCCGTCCTTAAAGCTCTCGAATTTTCCTTTACCATCGGAGTTCTCTTCTACCTTACGATGAGAATTACGAAATCCTTCACAACCCCTGTTTATAATAATTGCGCTTGTGATTGGTAAATGGTTATTTGCTGTCCATCCTTGACCAAAGCACTTGAGAGGTCGAACCAGTCCCCGAAACGTGATATGCTAGAGATAAAAATAATTGTGGATTAGATCGATCTAGGCGTGTAAACATTGGGTGACGTATCACTCCCTCTTTAAAGTAAATACTGACACGTGTATCAGACGGGTGACGTGTAATGATGGATGAGGAACATAACTCGTCTTTACGTTTCTTGTGCTTTACCTCCACTGCAATAAAATCACCTAGTTTCCCAAGGCCGCTCGAGTCAACCATTCTCTTCTGGAAGGCCTGTTCTTACTACCGAAGAGACCTCTGCAGATCCGAAATGTGCTATGTAAGTGACAAAATAATTATAGATTCGATACGCAGTCATAGGTATTTGTTTACAATAACATACTGAATTAGCACTACGTGATGGAGCCGTAGCCCATCTGGGAAGGTAACGTTTCTGTCAGGCATAGCTGCGAGTTCGTAGTAAAGCAAATCTCACAGTCTTGGTTCTATAGGAAGTAACCGACTCCAGTAACGTAGTAGACGAATTTATTTCAGTCTTCCGGTAGAGTAACTTTGAATTCCACCAATATATCATCTTCTTAACACCTGTCAGTATTGCTGTTCGATTTCCACGTTAAAACTATAGGCGTACAGTGCATAGTTTTGGAACACACTGGCTGACAAAGCCGGCAATGCCCGAGTTTTCATTCTAGCAATTTTTTATTAGAAACCAAAACAAAACTTTAGCTCTGTTCATAGTTCAGTACTGAAAAAATATCTTTTCCATGTATCTGTGAAAGCACCTTTGAAATTATGAAACATTCGCACGAAGACATGTCCATAATTTATAAACGTGTAAGTACAGTTTCCATATTAAGAAACATTATCCCGGGCAGCTTCTGTGGCAACACCTCCTCATCGCTCTATAGACGGCAGTAGTTTCCGCCTACTTCTATTTAGCTTCGCAGTAGAAAAAACTCAAAATCACTGTCAGGTGTCAGAGATTTTCTTAAGTTGACTCGACTGTAGGAGTATCTTACTAGTTAAGAATGAATGTATTAAAACTTCATCTACGATGCGGAATTTCTCAGTGTTTATGATGTCGTAACTCCTGCTCTAGGTATCATACAGTGCTATGATTTTGTACGTAGGTACGTTCAGAGGCATATGTGAATATCTTCTGAAAACGTCTTCCGAACAGAGATAGTAGAAGAAAAGTAATAAATATAATGGTCGTACATAATGCGCAAACTTTTCAAATATCTCAGGTTTCAAGACGTCATGTCATATGAAATCTATACGGTGCCACACTATACTTTTGTAGGTGCATTTAACAGCACATGTGGATCCTGCCTATGAAGTTCATAATGAATACAGTTTGTTGAACAGGAGTAATGCATCTAAATGCCATGAATGATGCGCTAATTTTTCACGCATTTGATTTTTTTTTTGACATACCACCTCTTGAACTATGGTAGGTAGGTGGTCGTTACCTACACAGCGATTGTTGGTTGACAGTAAGGGGTAAGTGTACCACGTTTGGTTGAAATCGGTGCAGTGGTTTAGGAGGAGATGTGGAACAGTGGAACAGACACTGACCATCCCACCTCCACAACACATACATGTATTAAAACATCCGTTTTCGTGATATGTATGCATTATAGGTCCTGTTCGTCGTTTTTAAGTACGGTATCGAGCTATGGCACAGCACCTTGCCATTACCGAATATTCCATTAAAACTACAGCCTTCCACAATATGTACTCATCCAGTTAAGGTATAACATCTATGTATTCTAAATTTTGGAGCCATAACCAGAAAACACGTCTTGATTATGTGATCAACAACATACACGCTCTTATTACTTTGCACTTGACAAACTGCAGAGCGACATAGGACTACATATACGAAAACTTTAACAGATAATGTGTTTGCTCCGCATACATTGCCTTCTTTAGATGTCAGGTGGGCATAATTTGTTCTATATCGTCACCAACCAGACAGTCGCGTATTCTTCTTTGTGTTGTCTGGATTACTGTCCCTATATTTTTCCATATTCTTAACATACTAGCAAAATAACGTCTGGGAAAGGTAGTGGATTTTACAACTATAGTAGCTGCAAATAACAAACATGTTTTCCAGTCTTGGTGCTATAGTATGTATCTGACACCAGTAACTTGCCTGGCGAAACGATTCGGTGAATAGACAGCCATACCCTTCGAAAATTACCAAGTGCTCGATTAAAACATCATTCTTAGAATGAATATGCAGAGTGATTTCCTTACATCGAATAGACAGTCATCCACAGTAGAACTGTCATCTTCAATGTTTGGTAGCTCATTAGCTCATGCTATCGAATTCCACGTTAAATAATCGAAACTACAGATTTACATAGCACTGAGCACTATCTGACTTAACATCTGAGGTCATCAGTCCCGTAGAACGTAGAACTACGTAAACCTAACTAACCTAAGGACATCACACACATCCATGGCCGATGCAGGATTCGAACCTGTGACCGTAACGGTCGCGCGGTTCCAGACTGAATCGCCTACAACCGCTCGGCCACATCGTCAACGTTTTTATTTGAATTCTAAAGAGGATGCTGGTTTAGATACCACCTCATCCTTCCTCCGTGATGAAAAATGCATTCGACTAAAGTGGAATGCGTATTAGCATAGTCATATGATCAAAATGACCACCAACAGAAAACGCTTTTTTAATGACGCTGATTACTCATACCAGTCACAGATACCTTCAGATAAAGGACATGATGACAAGACTACCAGTCATGTGAAACAGTCATACATTCTAAATGTGGTTGGACACAAGTCACACTATTTTGTGTGTGCTGCTACGTGGGTAACCCACGGCCATCGGATGGGGTATGGTCTAGCAATGACAAGAACATGCACAGGGCTACTCTGTACATCAGAAACGCATACGCAGCGGTGCATATCTATTAAATTGTCAGCCACGATGCCTACATAATATCTGAGGCGATACATCCAAACCCGACAACTACACTGAAGCGCCAGAGAAACTGGTACAGGCAAGCATACTCAAATTCAGAGATATGTAAACAGGCAGAAGACGGCGCTGCGGTCGGCAACGTCTATAAAAGACAACAAGTGTCTGGCGTAGTCGTCAGATCGGTTACCGCTGCTACAATAACAGGTTATCAAGATTTAAGTGAATTTGAACGTGGTGTTATAGTCAGCGCACGAGTGATGAGTCACAGCATCTCTGATGTACCGATGAAGTGGGGACTTTCCCGCAAGACCATTTCACGAGTGTACCGTGAATACCAGGAACCCGGTATAACATCAAATTCCCGACATCGCCACAGGCGGAAAAAGATCCTGCAAGAACGGGACCAACGACGACTGAAGAGAATCGTTCAACGTGACAGAAGTGCAACCCTTCAGCGAATTGCTACAGATTTCAATGCTGGGCCATCAACAAGTGTTAGCGTGCGAACCATTAAACGAAACATCAGCGATATGGGCCATCAGAGCCGAAGGCCCACTCGTGTACCCTTGATAACTGCTCGACGCCTCACCTGAGCCTGTCAACACCGACATTGTACTGTTGATGATTGGAAACATGTTGCCTGGTCGGAGGATTCTCGTTTCAAATTGTATCGAGCGGATGACGTTTACGGGTATGGAGACAACCTCATGAATTCATGGACCCTGCATGTCAGCACGGGACTGTTGAAGCTGCTGAAAGCTCTGCAGTGGTGCGCGGTGTGTGCAGTTCGAGTGATACGTCTAGATACGACTCTGACTGGTGACACGTTCGTATACACCCTGTCTGATCACCTGCATCCATTCATGTCTATTGTGCATTTCGACGGACTTGGGCAACTCCAGCAGGACCACGCGACACCCCACACGTGCAGAATTGCTATAGAACACTCTTTTGAGTTTAAACACTTCCACTGACTGCCGAAGTACCCAGACACGAACATTGTTGATCTTATCTGGGATGCCTTGCAACGTGCTGTTACAGATTTATGGACAGCCCTGAAGGATTCATGGTGTCATTTTCCTCCAGCACTACTCGAGACATTACTCGAGTTCATATGACGTCGTGTTCCTTACACAATATTAGGGAGGTGTACCAGTTTCGTTGGCTCTTCAATGTACATGGTACAACGTGACAGTGCTACCCTGGAGTGGACGGTTTTGAAAATATGTGGATGACCTTGATATTGTTTCAAGTAGACCTAAGACATACATTCTGGTAAAATACGATGGTGTGCTGAAAAGTAATGTTTCCAAATTTTTAATGGGAAAACTCTTAAAAGGTTTTTAGATACAACAGACGTTATAAACATTGTACAATTTTATTCTTCATGTCTACATATTTTCAGCCCTCTGCCAATAGAGAGCTCCGAACTGTAGCGTGTAACATGGTGGTGTGTAACACAAATACGTCGGTCCGTGGAACAGTATAGTGTTATCGCGTTTCTAATTGCAAGAATTCAACCAGACATTGAGTACCATCTACACTCCTGGAAATTGAAATAAGAACACCGTGAATTCATTGTCCCAGGAAGGGGAAACTTTATTGACACATTCCTGGGGTCAGATACATCACATGATCACACTGACAGAACCACAGGCACATAGACACAGGCAACAGAGCATGCACAATGTCGGCACTAGTACAGTGTATATATCCACCTTTCGCAGCAATGCAGGCTGCTATTCTCCCATGGAGACGATCGTAGAGATGCTGGATGTAGTCCTGTGGAACGGCTTGCCATGCCATTTCCACCTGGCGCCTCAGTTGGACCACCGTTCGTGCTGGACGTGCAGACCGCGTGAGACGACGCTTCATCCAGTCCCAAACATGCTCAATGGGGGACAGATCCGGAGATCTTGCTGGCCAGGGTAGTTGACTTACACCTTCTATAGCACGTTGGGTGGCACGGGATACATGCGGACGTGCATTGTCCTGTTGGAACAGCAAGTTCCCTTGCCGGTCTAGGAATGGTAGAACGATGGGTTCGATGACGGTTTGGATGTACCGTGCACTATTCAGTGTCCCCTCGACGATCACCAGTGGTGTACGGCCAGTGTAGGAGATCGCTCCCCACACCATGATGCCGGGTGTTGGCCCTGTGTGTCTCGGTCGTATGCAGTCCTGATTGTGGCGCTCACCTGCACGGCGCCAAACACGCATACGACAATCATTGGCACCAAGGCAGAAGCGACTATCATCGCTGAAGACGACACGTCTCCATTCGTCCCTCCATTCACGCCTGTCGCGACACCACTGGAGGCGGGCTGCACGATGTTGGGGCGTGAGCGGAAGACGGCCTAACGGTGTGCGGGACCGTAGCCCTGCTTCATGGAGACGGTTGCGAATGGTCCTCGCCGATACCCCAGGAGCAACAGTGTCCCTAATTTGCTGGGAAGTGGCGGTGCGGTCCCGTACGGCACTGCGTAGGATCCTACGGTCTTGGCGTGCATCCGTGCGTCGCTGCGGTCCGGTCCCAGGTCGACGGGCACGTGCACCTTCCGCCGACCACTGGCGACAACATCGATGTACTGTGGAGACCTCACGCCCCACGTGTTGAGCAATTCGGCGGTACGTCCACCCGGCCTCCCGCATGCCCACTATACGCCCTCGCTCAAAGTCCGTCAACTGCACATACGGTTCACGTCCACGCTGTCGCGGCATGCTACCAGTGTTAAAGACTGCGATGGAGCTCCGTATGCCACGGCAAACTGGCTGACACTGACGGCGGCGGTGCACAAATGCTGCGCAGCTAGCGCCATTCGACGGCCAACACCGCGGTTCCTGGTGTGTCCGCTGTGCCGTGCGTGTGATCATTGCTTGTACAGCCCTCTCGCAATGTCCGGAGCAAGTATGGTGGGTCTGACACACCGGTGTCAATGTGTTTTTTTTTCAATTCCAGGAGTGTAATTCGGCATGGCAATGCCAAACCACAAACAACCTCGACATCTTCAGCAGTGCGACACTTTGGGTTCACCATTACAAGTGATTCTCCGCACAGTCCCGACTTGGCCGCTCTGTATTTTTATCTGTTTCCAAAACTTAAAGAAGATCTTCGTGGACTTTACTTTCATAATGATGAAGCAATGCAAGCAGAAGTGAGGTTGTGGCTCAGTCAACAAAGGTAAACATTCTACAGTGACGGTATCAACATACTCTCTCTAGTTGGGAGACATGTGTACGTGTCATCAGGGTTATTATGTTGACAAATAAATACGTAGACATGAAGAATAAACATGTAGAATGTTAAGTGCAAAACTTCTTGCTGTTAAAAACAGTGGGAAATGATGCTCTTTAGTTATTCATCTATAACTGTCCCATAATGAATGACACTAATTAAACCGTGCATAACGTAGTTAATAAACACTGATTTTTGGCCCACGAAAAAATTTATGAGTGGGGATAGCCATATATTTCCCTCAATTAGGCACAGGTGTGACTAGCTATGAAATGAAATTCAAGGGTAGGACAAATGCCTGAGTTTATTAGCACAATCTGGTTTCGTTAAAAACAGTGTCTAATAATTCAATTGAAGTCCAAAAAATGGTTCAAATGGCTCTGAGCACTATCTGACTTAACATCTGAGCTCATCAGTCCCCTGGAACGTAGAACTACTTAAACCTAACTAACCTAAGGACATCACACACATCCATACCCGAGGCAGGATTCTAGCCTGCGAGCGAAGCGGTCGCGCGGTTCCATACTGAAGCGCCTAGAACGGCTCGGCCACACCGGCCGGCGCAATTAAAGTTAATCCAGACCCAACGATAATAATGACAAACGCGAAACAAGATAAAACTGAAGTTATTTAGGTTTGGCAAAGTTGAGAAAGGGAAGCATGATGGTAAGTTCCACTCTCTAACATATTACATTTCAATTGAATCAAACCCGTCAGTATTTGCATTCACGCTTGGAATATCGGTAAAGTTGTTGTGCTACTGTGCTAGCTCCAGCGGCCAGAAATTATTACGGGTTACTAAATTCATCAAGGGATTCACTGCCAATGCTACCAGGAAATCTCACCGACGTTTGAGTGCGAATGCGCTGGCTGTGGGAGGTGCCGATGACTCGATAAGCGCACCTGTGTGTGCGCCACTGTTGCAGCGTCCTTGGACGAGGTCTGATCCAGAAATGCCGGCCGCTGTGGCCGAGCGGTTCTAGGCTCTTCAGTGCGGAACCGCGCTGCTGCTGCGGTGGCAGGTTCGAATCCTGCCTCGGGCATGGATGTGTGTGACGTCTTTAGGTTAGTTAGGTTAAAGTAGTTCTACGTCTAGGGGACAGATGACCTCATATGTTAAGTACCACGGTGCTTTGAACCGTTTGAACCATTTTGATCCAGAAGTCTAGATCGGGAGCGTCCTGGCTGAAGGCGTCCCAGCTGCGTGCAGAACATAAAGTGTCTTCAATGAATATAAAGCGTGAAGTGACTCTGCTGCAAGCAGAGGCCGAGGTTTGCCCTCTACAAGGTGAGCCTAAAGCCGCTCCACTAAGTGAAATTAGAAGCGCAGAGCGCGTCAGTTCAGCTTGAGCTTTACCCGTCTTTAGCAGTAATGAGCAATCAAAGAGTAACGTTTTTAAACCGCCAATGAAACATTAAGGAGACGCCGCTCTACTGTTATCACCGTACGAAAAATATAGCCCTTGTAATCAAGTGTACTGAAACCATTCTTCCACCAACTAGCGTCTAAAAATTTTACTTAACCTAACTCCTGCCAATCGAGATGTCCTATGTTTCTCAGCTTTAGCGCTGTTTTCTAACGTGGGAATATAAAAGCACAAAAGGGAGAAGAGTGTCAATTTAGATGCCGAATAGGCGGCCGAAGCATATGACAGTCAGTACCAGTTCCCTTGGAAATGCCTCTGTTTTTTACAAAGTTTTCGAGATCGGTTTCTCCCACAGAAAGTATTCTCTTAAGAGTTAGTGAGCAAACTGGCTGTGTTATTTACCAATTCCTCTTTCCCCAGGGAAGATTGTCGTTAGCGGTAAAATGTTGCGAAGTGCGCCTGGATGACAAGATCTCTCCAGGAAGTGGGCGGCTGTCTGTACCATCTGTCCTCTCCACCAGTGGCTGGCGCTTTCCGTGCCTGTTTTATCGGCAGGGTTGAGATGGTTCTTCTGTTGAACTTCTCTTGTTGCTCTGCGTCTGGCACAGCACATAGATATCGCACCAAGTACATGCAATAGAGTATCTACACTGAAGGAAGAAATCACATTCACAACCACTGGAGTTGTATTGCAGTTGAAAAATTACCGCGTTCTCCCCAATTTCGACTGGATTTAATTTCAAGTGTAGCTACTTTGCATATCAAACTGACTCCAATTTGCATATAAAAATGTGGCGAGTTTGCATAACGACGTAGTTTGATGAGGCCTACTGGTTGGTTCTGAGCACTATGGAACTTAACTTCTGAGGTCATCAGTCCCCTAGAACTTAGAACTACTTAAACCTAACTAACCTAATGACATCACACACATCCATGCCCGAGGCAGGATTCGAACCTGCGACCGTAGCGGTCGTGGGGTTCCAGACTGTAGCGCCTAGAACCGCTCGGCCACTCCGGCCGGCAATGAGGCCTACTGCTGCGACACTACTCTTAATAACGTTTGCTTTGTTTAACTGGCTTAAAGAGCTCTCATATTAAAAATTTGGTAGTATTACTTTTCAGCTGGCCCATGTAGTCTACTCATGTAGCCACTGCTTCTTCTACAGTCACTAGATGCACCTAGTGCGTTTTTCCAATTGATAGTAAGTTAGATTTAATCGTCTCACTTCAGTGAAATGTATAGAAGTCAGTCTGCAGTTTAAGTAGAAATAACTCAGAGAACTGTGACGGATTTTGGAGTGATTGTCATGAAGGTGTTGACGGAGCGAACGAAATATTGAAGGCTGAAATATAGTGTCCCCAGAAGATTCCTTCGGCTGATCGCACTTCTACATTGAGGCTAGCTCCAAGCGACAATGATTCCCCTCATCTATAGCTGTTCTTTTTCATTAGCGTGTCTTACTCTTGCCGTATATGATTTCTTGAATGTTTATAATGATATCTGAATGTAATGACGTTGAAGGATAGAGACCTTCTGCGTACTTTGAGGATACAACAGCCACGCTTATCTAACAGTCTTGCGCCATTCGCTTTAAACTCGCTATAGAGGGTTGCTGACCGTTTTTCAGGCTAGTAAATGCACAGTTTTTGACTGACCCTTAGTTGGCCATATTTTGAGCGCTTACGTCTGATTTTTTTCGGAACCTCAGAGTTTTCGTGTTTGACCTGTAACTCATACTGATAGGTGGTCTCTGTGACAACCGCACTGATGTGTCCGGTCACGGTGGCTTTCCATTTCCTTTCACGTAATTGTAAGGCGTTTTGTGTGCTCCTGTCTGGAAAGTGCATTGTGCGGGCACAATATGTGCGCTCAAGTTTTCTTCCACTGTATATATTAGAGAACTTAAGGTATTTTGTTGCTATTACCAGTTTCAGTGGACTATGGTATTGTGTAACTATCAGAATACAGTTAGCGTTATATTTTAATAAAGCCTCCTTACTCGTTACATTTTATTGCATGAGATGCAAGCACAATTACCTGCGTCTTTTTTTCAATAACTCCCGTTGTAGACGTTTTGTACACTTCATTTAAAAGAAACGTTCTACTGAAATCATGTAAGCTAACATGCAGAAGCGACATATAGCGTGCCACATTCCAAGGACGTCACTCGTCAGTCTAAATTATTTCTTCAAAGTGTCAGCATGAGTGTCGTAGTAGTGCTTACGATACCAGATTTTGGTATTTCGTGAATACGTTCGAGTAACTAATAATTGTAGCTATACCGTATACGGTGGTTGGAACTTTAATAGTGACAACTACTTATTCACAACCGATACAAAAAGAGTTACATGTTTGCCCTGTTAATGTCCTTCAAAGTAGTCACTAGCGTTGTGTAGAACCCGTTGCCAGCGATGTGGAAGGCATAGTATACAGTTAGCAGAGCGTGTTCTGTTGATGGTGCGAATGCAGCGGTCTACTGCCTGTCGAATCTCTGAAACAGTACTGAAGCGAACACCACGAAGTGATACTTTCATCCTCAGAATCAAATCAAAGTCACTAGGACTTAAGTCCGGGGAGTATGGTGAATGCTACAGTACAGCCCAGTCCCATCGACCGAACAGAGCAGCCACAGCTTGCGCTGTATGCGCCCGCGCATTGTCGTTCAAAATGATGGGTGGGTTGAGCAGAAAGTGTCGCCGATTCTTTCGCAAAACTGGTCGCAGGTGATGCTGCAAAAACGAACAGTAGTACTGTACATTGACGGTCTGCCGTGGAGGAACGTAAAGCGTTAGGATAACACCATCAAAGTCGTACACGAGAATCACCGTGCTGGGGCTCTAACGCACTTTCGACTTTCGTGGCGACCCATAATGACGACATTCGTTGGATTGGTGTTTCAGTTTTGGTTCGTACGATGGGGCCCATGTCTCATCCAGTGTTACGATACGGCGTAAGAAAGCCTCTCCTTCACGCTCATAGCGCTCCTAGTGCGTCTGAGCAGCGCCATAACGCATCCATTTCTGTCCAGTATTGCGGAACCCATCGTGGCACAGTTTTCCGCATGCCCAGGTGTTCCTTCAGGATGCGATGCACAGTCGTATGCGCTAATCCGGTTTTGTGGGCGAGCTCACGAATCGTATGGCGTCGATCACTGTCCACTAACGCGGCAACAGCATGCACTTCTTCCTCAGAGATGCTAGGATGACCAGCCCGATGCATGTCTGCCACAGTTTACCGACCTTCGTTGAAGGAATTTACCAAACGTGCCACTGTTCTGTACCGCAATGCCGATTCCCCGCACGCCTCTTGAAGACCTTGATGACACTGTCGTGCTGTACGACCTCTGGCACATTCAATCTTGATCCAACTCTGTTGTTCCTGTTTCGAAAACATAGTGACTCCGTCACGTTAGACCGCTCTCTCACAAGTGACTGTGTTTCCTTCGACTGTGCTCATGTCGGTGACGTGGGACGGGCGAGTCCATTTGCTCGGAAGGTCGGTATGTCATCAACGTGCGCTATCAGTGACAACAGTAGATTCTATTGCATAGTGTCTCCACAGCAGTGGTGCACCTATTTAAATTCCAACCTACGTATGTATGTAGCGATACGATACGATTAATACACTGCAACTTCTCAGGTACAGAAATAATTCCACGTTGCTTAAATTGATTTCTGAATCTGTATTTGTGTGAAATGGGGTATATCTCTGCTTTGTGGTAGTCGGGCATCATTAACTGAAACTAATAATCTGATTAACAAACACTTTTGGTGCGTGATTGAAATTGCAATATACACTACTGGCCATTAAAATTGCTTCACCAAGAATAAATGCAGATGATGAATGGGTATTCATTGGACAAATGTATTATACCAGAACTGACATGTGATTACATTTTCACGCAATTTGGGTGCATAGATCCTGAGAAATCAGTACCCAGAACGACCACCTCTGGCCGTAATAACGGCCTTGACACGCCTGGGGATTGAGTCAAACAGAGCTTGGATGGCGTATACAGATACAGCTGCCCATGCAGCTTCCACACGATACCACAGTTCATCAAGAGTAGCGACTGGCGTATTGTGACGAGCCAGGTGCTCGGCCACCATTGACCAGACGTTTTCAGTTGGTGAGAGATCTGGAGATTGTGCTGGCCAGGGCAACAGTCGAGCAAGACCTGCAACATGCGGAAGTGAATTGCCCTGCTGAAATCTAGGGTTTCGCAGGCATCGAATGAAGGGTAGGGCCACGGCTCGTAACACATCTGAAATGTAACGTCCACTGTTCAAAGTGCCGTCAATGCGAACAAGAGGTGACCGAGACGTACGCCAGTTTGGCGATGACGAATACACGCTTCTAATGTGCGTTCACCGCGATGACGCCAAACACGGATGCGACCATCATGATGCTGTATACACAACCTGGATTCATCTGAAAGTACGACGTTTTGCCATTCGTGCACCCAGGTTGGTCGTTGAGTACACCATCGCAGGCGCTCCTGTCTTTGATGCAGCGTCAAGGGTAACTGCAGCCATGGTCTCCGAGCTGATAGTCCATGCTGCTTCAAACGTCGTCAGACTCTTTGTGCACACGGTTGTTGTCTTGCTAACGTCCCCATCTGTTGACTCAGGGATCGAGACGTGGCTGCACGATCCGTTACAGCCATGCGGAGAAGATGCCTGTCATCTCGACTGCTAGTGACACGAGGCCGTTGGGATCCAGCAGGCGTTCCGTATTACCCTCCTGAAGCCACCGATTCTACGAGTATATTCTGGATCTCGCCCAGCGCAAGCAGCAATGTCGCGATACGATAAACCGCAGTTGCGATAGGCTACAATCAGACCTTTATCGAAGTCGGAAACGTGATGGTACGCATTTCTCCTCCTTACACAAGGCATCACAACAACGTTTTAGCTGGCAACGCCGGTCAGCTGCTGTTTGCGTATGAGAAATCAGTTGGAAACTTTCCTCATGTCAGCACGTTGTAGGTGTCGCCACAGGCGCCAACGTTGTGTGAATGCTCTGAAAAGCTAATCATTTGCATATCACAGCATCTTCTTCCTGTAGCACATCACCTTGATGGTGTAGCAATTTTAATGGTCAGTAGTGTAATAATTATTTCCTGACTCTCTGGATAACTCTACAGTCGCCATGTTGTAATTCGTGCTGTAGATGGCTCACCCTGTATACGCAGATGTAATTCGGACATGGTTAAGCTCCTGCTGCAAGTAGGCGCGCTTCGGCCGCCGTGCCGCAGACTTCTGGTGTGATGGAAGGCTGGTCGTTACCCGGGACGTCCTTACCCCCCTAACGACGCGACGCCCATACCTGCTGTCTGTCACGCACACCTGCGCCCCTACAATAATTCTGCGCAGAAACGAGCGCGGTGTGTGAGCTCTAACGGCCGCCACACGCCATTGTCGGTAAGAGTGCTTCTGCCCTCCGACAGGTAGCAGCGCGTATTAATGTATTACATATTGTATCTACGTTTTTACAGATGTTTACTGTTGGAGCACCGGCACAAGCAACTGAGGAGAGGGGTTGTGAAAGCCGTTGGTAGAAATCCAAAAGTGATCTATGCATCTTGCAGATTAATAGAGCGTCTTATTTCTAAACAGGAAAGCAACAATGCTTAACTTCTCTTTATGAGGTGGGTTGAGGTGCTTCCTGTGTCCTTCTACACGCAATCACTTTTACAACCTATTGCTGATCGTAGAACGCACGCTAAGTATCATCTCCTTATTACTCAGTACTGATGCTCACTGCGATCGAACTGGGGGCCGACCAGCGTTGGGTGGCTGCTTTAATCAAAATTAACAGGGGGCGCTGAACTCTGTCTTCCTGGAGGTGTGACCCTGCCCGCTCTATCCATTGGCGAGCGGGTCAGCGCCTTCTTGATGCCGTTTCCGGCGCTGCGCTCGTCCGTGTGTCGTCGATGCTATAGGGCTGCACATCGATCAACCTGAAAGCCGCTATCAAGAATGAAACTCGTAATTTTCAGACTGAAAAGGGTCATATAACATATCAAAGAGCTGGGGATATTTTGTTGTTGTGGTCTTCAATATGAAGACCGATTTCATGCAGATTTCGATGCTACTCTGTCCTGTGCAAGCCTCTTCATCTCCAAATAACTGCTGCAACCCACATCCATCGGAATCTATTTACTGTTCTCATCTCTTGATTCCCCTGTGAAATTTTAATCCCCCTCCCCACTTTGACTAACTCCCCATACTGAATCAATGATTACTTGATGTCTCAAAATCTGTACTCTTATGCTACAAATTTCCTTTCTCCCCAGTTCTTGCAGTATGTTGATGACATAGCCTAACAGGTTTTCCAGTCTACCGTCTCAAACTGCATGTCTTTAAAATTCGTTTGATACGCCTGCTATTGTTTTAGAAGTGTTGTTCCATAGCTATGGGTTGTCCGATAGATGTAAATGTATTGTAAAATATCTAGAATGGAGATAAGATGCAAGAGAAGGAGGCAGAAAGTAAAGAATTAAACAAATTCTGGCTGAATGAGCTAAATAGCGAAATCATCTACTCAGGCTATTTTGTAGCGAATTGTACCCAACTGAAGTATTTTGTCTACCATGGTATCATATCAATCTATTTTCAGCACATTAAGATCGAAATGTAACATATCAATTACGGGCTGTAATAATCAATGTGTACTGGTCGCTACTGTGTAAGGGTAGTGGGCTTGTTCGACTGGGTGGTTTTCAAAGGTGGGCGTTTTTACCACAGCATGGCCGGCTTTTCCTACTACCCTTTAGGGAACAAACTTGTGAAAGTGTAGACAGGCGGCAACACTTTACTGTAGTATGGTGGGCGTTAGCAGGAAATTGCCAGTAGCAGTCACTACGTTATGCTCTGGAGGCTGATTGGCAGAAACGTCTGCAAGTCAAGAAAATGTCGTGGAGCTATAAAAAGCTTCGCCATCGAGGAGTATGTCTGAGATAGCGGTAGGATGCAGGTGCCGGCCGGAGTGGCCGAGCGGTTCTAGGCGATACAGTTTGGAACCGCGCGACCGCTACGGTCGCAGGTTCGAATCCTGCCTCGGGCATGGATGTTTCTGATGTCCTTAGGTTAGTTAGGTTTAAGTAGTTCTAAGTTCTAGGGAACAGATGACTTCAGAAGTTAAGTCCCATAGTGCTCAGAGTCATTTGAACCATTTTTTAGGATGCAGGTGGCGAGTCTGGATCCTCTGTGGCGGAGGAGCTGGGTATGCGTATTTGGGAAACTTTTAGTCAGGGTCCAAGGTTATTTTCGCGTGTGGAACGTACAGAAAGTATTCGCAAGACGCACATAAGGGACATCTTAATCTATTGCTGGTTTGGAGGTGGGTTTTGACGTTAGCGTGCTTATACAGACTGTTAAGTAAAAGGTCACCAGACAGAATGTGGAGCAACTCGCTAGCTGGAGGCGTTGTGCAACGAACGTAGCGGACTTGGCGAGGCTTGTCACAAGAAGAATAAATTGAGTTTTTCTGCAATAGAAATTAGAAGTGTGACGATCTTGTGCATGTCCTTACCCTCTTTGGCTTTTTAATGTGCTCCTCTGTTGTTTGGAGAAAAGACGGGAGAAACCGGCAGGCGACGGTGCGGGGACAGACTGCGGTTTATGTCCTCCAGTCCAGTGGACGGACTTCGGAGCTTTTGAAGGCAGATTTCAGAGCAATGAATAGTGGCGCAGCGGAGGTGCAGTTTGAACCCTGTTTCGCCCGTCTCTGCGAGGCCGGCAATCCGGACTTACAGCTTAGGTACAGCAGAGCCTATAAATTATCCAGGTCCGCCAACAAACGTTTGGGGCGAAGTCTGCGGAGCAATTACTCGCATGATTCGTCTCGAGCGCCGCGCGACACGAAGAGTTCGTTAGCTCTGGCCGCGATCGCGACAGGGCCTTGCCGGATGCTACAGGACAACCGAGACGACAGACGACGACGAACATTTCAGACAAAGCTAAGAATTTTTTAGTCAATGATGTTGTGTGAGGTTAAGGCTGAGCCACTGATATACCTCTGTGCATGTCAGAGGGATCTGTACCGAGTGACCTTGCCGATAAGAATATCACCTGAATTTAATTACAAATGTTACGCTATGGACAGCTTAATGAATTTAATTTATTAAACATGGTTGGCCTTAACGTACGGGAAACATGGCTTCTGTAACTCACAAAGAGATAAAAATAGGGAGTTGCATCAAGGTGGTGAATGAAGCAATGGTCACCACAACACCCTATTCATTATAATTCGCAATAAACTTGTGGTTAAAGACAAGTGCACAAAGACAGGGAACTGTTACGTTCATTGAGAATTAATGTAGACTATGTTGTTGTTGTTCTGGTCTTCAGTCCTGAGACTGGTTTGATGCAGCTCTCCATGCTACTCTATCCTGTGCAAGCTTTTTCATCTCCCAGTACCTACTGCAACCTACATCCTTCTGAATCTGCTTAGTGTATTCATCTCTTGGTCTCCCTCTACGATTTTTACCCTCCACGCTGCCCTCCAATACTAAATTGGTGATCCCTTGATGCCTCAGAACATGTCCTACCAACCGATCCCTTCTTCTGGTCAAGTTGTGCCACAAACTTCTCTTCTCCCCAATCCTATTCAATGCTTCCTCATTAGTTATGTGATCTACCCATCTAATCTTCAGCATTCTTCTGTATCACCACATTTCGAAAGCTTCTATTCTCTTCTTGTCCAAACTATTTATCGTCCATGTTTCACTTCCATACATGGCTACACTCCATACGAATACTTTCAGAAATGACTTCCTGACACTTAAATCAATACTGGATGTTAACAAATTTCTCTTCTTCAGAAACGCTTTCCTTGCCATTGCCAGCCTGCATTTTATATCCTCTCTACTTCGACCATCATCAGTTATTTTGCTCCCCAAATAGCAAAACTCCTTTACTACTTTAAGTGCCTCATTTCCTAATCTAATTCCCTCAGCATCACCCGACTTAATTAGACTACATTCCATTATCCTTGTTTTGCTTTTGTTGATGTTCATCTTATATCCTCCTTTCAAGACACTGTCCATTCCATTCAACTGCTCTTCCAAGTCCTTTGCTGTCTCTGACAGAATTACAATGTCATCGGCGAACCTCAAAGTTTTTATTTCTTCTCCATGAATTTTAATTCCTTCTCCAAATTTTTCTTTTGTTTCCTTTACTGCTTGCTCAATATACAGATTGAACAACATCGGGGAGAGGCTACAACCCTGTCTTACTCCCTTCCCAACCACTGCTTCCCTTTCATGTCCCTCGACTCTTATAACTGCCATTTGGTTTC
Organism: Schistocerca americana; assembly: GCF_021461395.2. NCBI lineage: Eukaryota > Metazoa > Arthropoda > Insecta > Orthoptera > Acrididae > Schistocerca > Schistocerca americana. The sequence goes on from NC_060123.1 coordinate 233,547,478, forward strand.
TGTACAAATTGTAAATAGCCTTTCGCTCCCTATATTTTACCCCTGCCACCTTTAGAATTTGAAAGAGAGTATTCCAGTCAACATTGTCAAAAGCTTTCTCTAAGTCTACAAATGCTAGAAACGTAGGTTTGCCTTTCCTTAATCTTTCTTCTAAGATAAGTCGTAAGGTCAGTATTGCCTCACGTGTTCCAGTGTTTCTACGGAATCCAAACTGATCTTCCCCGAGGTTGGCTTCTACTAGTTTTTCCATTCGTCTGTAAAAAATTCGTGTTAGTATTTTGCAGCTGTGACTTATTAAGGTGATAGTTCGGTAATTTTCACATCTGTCAACACCTGCTTTCTTTGGGATTGGAATTTTTATATTCTTCTTGAAGTCTGAGGGTATTTCGCCTGTTTCATACATCTTGCTCACCAGATGGTAGAGTTTTGTCAGAACTGGCTCTCCCACGGCCGTCAGTAGTTCCAATGGAATATTGTCTACTCCGGGGGCCTTGTTTCGACTCAGGTCTTTCAGTGCTCTGTCAAACTCTTCACGCAGTATCATATCTCCCATTTCATCTTCATCTACATCCTCTTCCATTTCCAGAATATTGTCCTCAAGTACATCGCCCTTGTATAGACCCTCTATATACTCCTTCCACCTTTCTGCTTTTCCTTCTTTGCTTAGAACTGGGTTTCCATCTGAGCTCTTGATATTTATACAAGTCGTTCTCTTATCTCCAAAGGTCTCTTTAATTTTCCTGTAGGCGGTATCTATCTTACCCCTAGTGAGATAGGCCTCTACATCCTTACATTTGTCCTCTAGCCATCCCTGCTTAGCCATTTTGCACTTCCTGTCGATCCACATCGGTAAGGACCGGGTTATGAATCTGATGTGAATACGTTAACGTCACGTAGCATTTTAGGAAACAACTGCCGGATGTTAATTAGAGAGGAAAGAAAGAACGACATAAAAAAACCATGCATGCACTGACTATCTTTATTCAGCACATGTTGAGCCGAGGGATGTTAATAAACGAATATGAATTACAACAGTGAAAATCCTAATGTCGATCTGAAATCTTTTTGTATAACACGTAACTCTATTTTCGATTGCTCTTGTTGCTCACCATACTTAGTGTTACTGGCGCTCGCGAGTGGTTGCTGTGATGGCTGAAAAATTTTACGTCATCTGGTCTGCGCCGATGCCTTCTCTCCCTCGTAGCCAGAAATACACGTCCCTCTCTTGGCTGAAGCGGCTCCTGGCGAGTCTTGCATGGAAGTATGTTCCACAGAGTATCCCCAAAAAAACGCCGAATTTTTAAACTACCTTTTTGAGTGTGAGCCCTGTGTAGGACCTTGATCATCAATGACAGTGATTCTCCCAAGGGCCAAACAGTCAGATTAATTCTAACATTACAATCTCACGTCCGTACTTAATTTTAATATAATTAACTAATGGTGGAGTTTTAGAATCTGAGCTGGGAAACGGGTAACCTCTGACCACCAGCATCTCTGATATTTCGCCTTTCAGCCATCCAAGTCTTCTCCATGTGCACACAAGCGTGTTCGGTTTGTCACTCATCAATTTATTCATACGAGTGGCACGTGCAACCAGTTTATCCCTGAAGGCAGATTTTATTTAGTATTTCAATGAACCGTATTATTCCCACTCTTCTGGTTTCTGTTCAGTGCGACGGCCTTACGCCACCTTACTGGGATGACCTGTATGCAAACCGCGCTGCTTCTACGGTCGTAGGTTCGAATCCTGCCTCGGGCACGAATGATAGTGATGTCCTTAGGTTAGTTAGGTTTAAGTAGTTCTAAGTTCTAGGGGACTGATGATCTCAGATATTAAGTCCCATAGTCCTTAGAGCCATCAGAGTGCTTGTAGGTTATGTTATGTCAGCAGCTTAATTCGCGGGAGGATGATCAGTGTTTTGCAGGTTTCTTAATTGTGTGACAAAGGAAAGACAACGTTGAGAAACACCTTAAATAAGAGAAGCATTCAATTCACCAGAGAGAGGATGCTGCTACTTCTCGACTTAAATAAGGGGTGGAGTCAGCGAAAGAGAGTGCTAATCTCAAATCCAGCATTGACTAGTAAACTCTCGATCCTGTAAAGAATCGAACTACCATGTATAAGACAATTCCTAATTTATGAATATTTTTTTCAAATGATTTAATGTGTTAAATATTTTACGTTAAGCGAATAAGCGAGAAAAGCTTAGATAAGCTTTGAAATTCTTTTTAAATCTTATTAGAAGTCACTAAGTGCTCGCATTATCGAATGGTGGGTTAGTGCAGACTGGATAATTTAAACTTCATTTTCACCAAAAGCAAGTTTTCAACAATCTTATGTTTTTGACATAATGTCTCCCGCACTATGAATCGCATAATGATACAGTTTTGCAGGGACGTCGTATATGTGGATATTGTCTGCAAACTGTGTTACGAATAGAGTTAGTAGTAAAGAAGTAAAAAATTAAAACTTCATGCTTGATGAAGTTTGAGACAATGGGCAGCAAAAACGCAGCAAGTGATGAACCTTCTTCCTGTCACCCTTTTTTGTGGAGTGTCAGAGAGAAAAAGTTGGTAAATTTCTAAATGATGTGTAAAGCTTGTTGAAAGTCATTATGTGCTCTCATTCTCTAATAGCGGAAGAATACATTCTGGGCATTTGCACACAGTCAGTTGCACTGGCTCATGATATAGATACAATCTCTGACTATAATACTTTCCTTACTGTGTTAAGCCTTTAACACAGAAGTGTAACTCTTGATGGGTACACTATGACAGCACTTAAAATTTTTAAGTGCGGGAAATAGTAATATTGAATACTGAAAATCAAATTTATGTTGCCGCTGGAACCGACGGATACGCAATCTGAAGCAATTGGCACTGAGCCTCAGGAACCAAGAACATAGTTAGGCTATTAGTTGTGATTCTTGAGTTTCTCCCGGCGTATTTGATAATCAAAATATCCACGGGCATGCTGCCGGTCTATAGTGTCCAACGGGCACAATATTTCGGCGATCAAACATGTCGCCATCATCAGGTGAACTGACGGACTGAGCTCCTGTGAACGTGCCGGCACGGAGATCCGTACGCTATGGCTGCTCAGAGGGAACTGGGTTCGGTCGCGGCGGCAGCCGATTTAAATACCCTCCGCCCGCGGCGCGCTCCCTCCGCCGTCCGCGCCCAGCGCCACGGTCGCGCGGTGGAACAGATTGCGACGGCGTCTGAGATGACGTCGGTGTGATGGCTCTGTCCGCCGTGGTCGTCACAACTATACGTCTGCTCGATTTACTCTTGATTAACCCGATCGCTGGTTCCCAAGCCTTGCTAAGATTATAGCCACAGTCACGGTTTATGAGGTCGTCATTGGTGCGAATTTCGATGGCCTCTCTAACAACGCTGTCCCAGTATTCTGGTACAGACGTCGAGATACTGGGACAGCGTTGTTAGAGAGGCCATCGAAATTCGCACCAATGACGACCTCATAAACCGTGACTGTGGCTATAATCTTAGCAAGGCTTGGGAACCAGCGATCGGGTTAATCAAGAGTAAATCGAGCAGACGTATAGTTGTGACGACCACGGCGGACAGAGCCATCACACCGACGTCATCTCAGACGCCGTCGCAATCTGTTCCACCGCGCGACCGTGGCGCTGGGCGCGGACGGCGGAGGGAGCGCGCCGCGGGCGGAGGGTATGTAAATCGGCCGCCGCCGCGACCGAACCCAGTTCCCTCTGAGCAGCCATAGCGTACGGATCTCCGTGCCGGCACGTTCACAGGAGCTCAGTCCGTCAGTTCACCTGATGATGGCGACATGTTTGATCGCCGAAATATTGTGCCCGTTGGACACTATAGACTGGCAGCATACCCGTGGATATTTTGATTAGCCTATTAGTTGTATAGATAGGTCCTATCACATCTGGTGTATTTTCCAGCTCACCACATAAAGGTCACAAACAGTTCCATAACTGCCGCTAGAAACCACTGCCACTTAAATAAATTATTGTGTCACATAGGATTTATGTTCTGGTCTCTAATTTAACCAGGCATATAACATGCTACAGCTCAAAGAAGCTAATGTGGATTACGCACCCCCCCCCCCCCCCCCCACTCCACCACCACACCACACCTTCAACTATTCAACTATCAGTTGTTCAAAGATTAAGCTGTGTTGAAAGAAGGAAGAAATACAAAGATCATACCAAAGGAAACAATGCGATATCTCTGCCATAGAATAGTAATATAATACATTTATATAAACTGGTAATTTTATTTAATCAGCTTCAAAAAATGAAAATTCTGTAACCAGCTGCATAAAACTGTTGCATACGACATAAATAGCCCGTGTCTCGTCGAGTGGGTCACTTATTCCACATTGGTTATGCAGCACTGATCAAACCTGTCAATTCAATCCGGCATCTAAAATCTGAATCAATATTGTACCTTTACTGTGAACAAAAATCACATGTTCTAAACGTAGTGAAGATGGAGGCGATTCTACACATAGGCGACATGGAGGTAATCCGCCATAGCTTTTAATTTGAGATTTTTCTGTGCAATCTTCCTACTTTCAGTTGTAATCAAGACCTTAACGAAAATGGCAAAATAATGTTAATCAGAAGACTGGGAGGAGTTGTGGTCTCAATGACAATAGCTGGTTTCATTCCTAACATTACAAGACAAAGAAATGGCTAAAGAAACGTCACAGAAACATTTTTGTTTGAGAAACGATTTCTATTATATGCGGTCTATAGTGAACAAAGCGATCAGCTGGGGATCAACACAAGACACTAACCAGAACTAATCGCCTTACCTGACTTCATAATTATGAATCCGTGGTATGGCCCAAAAACTGCGCTACAGTCAAGCATCTATACTACTCCATAAAGAAAAACATCGTTCGAAACAACAGGATGCTGAGAAGCATATATTGGTGCCCTACGCTGTAGCAGCGAGTACTTTACCCTCCTGGTGGTCAGGGCGGCACACCACGATGCGCTCGACGAATGGAGTCATGGACAGCAGCAATCTGTTGTTAATGGTGCGCGCCCGAAAAATGCAAGTATGCGGTCTCGCGTTCAGCTAATTCGGAATGCAGGTACTTTCCTATGAGCCTCTGAAACCCCATAGATTCCGGTGTACAGGTGGACCCGACTGCTGGTCTGCCAAACTAATTTTACCCCGTCCCATGACTATGCGTGACAGAATGTGTCAAACGTTTAGACGGCCGACTCCAAACAGATAAGTACACCCACGCATCACTCGTTGTGTGCGTGATCCTAGAAGCAGTACCTCTGACGTTTCAGAAGTTGACTCGCACAGGCTGTAAGTCGGCACACTAGTAAAGGACACAAGTCTCACCATTTAGGTAAAGACCTGCAGTTCTTTACTAGCAAAGCGCCAGTACAAGAGTGTCCGCTTCTCTTTCTCTCAGCTTTCCTCGCCAGCTCGGTACCAAAGCACATTTACATCTTACAAGGGAACCTCCCCATCGTGCCCCCCTCAGATTTAGTTATAAGTTGGCACAATGAATAGGCCTTTAAAAACTGAACACAGATCAATCGAGAAAACAGGAAGAAGTTGTGAGGAACTATGAAAAGAAAAGCAAAATATACAAACTGAGTAGTCCATGCGGAATATAAGCATCATCAAGGAGGTTGTGAGCTCAGGAGCGCCGTGGTCCCGTGGTTAGCGTGAGCAGCTGCGGGACGAGAAGTCCTTGGTTCAAGTCTTCCCTCGAGTGAAAAGTTTACTTTCTTTGTTTTCACAAAGTTATGATCTGTCCGTTCGTTCATTGACGTCTCTGTTCACTGTAATAAGTTAAGTGTTTTTGTTTTGCGACCGCACCGCAAAACCGTGCGATTAGTAGATGAAAGGACGTGCCTCTCCAATGGGAACCGAAAACATTTGATCGCAAGGTCATAGGTCAACCGATTCCTCCACAGGAAAACACGTCTGATATATTCTATACGACACTGGTGACGGCATGTGCGTCACATGACAGGAATATGTTGTCGATCCACCTAACTTGTACACTTGGCGAATGGGTAAAAAGATTCTTCTCCCTTGCCCGATTTAGGTTTTCTTGTGGATGTGATAATCACTCCCAAAAAAGTGATCGCATCGGACGGACGGACGGACAGATAATAATCGCCTGAAAATAAAAAATTAAACTTCTCACTCGAGGGAAGACTTGAACCAAGGACCTCTCGTTCCGTAGCTGCTCACGCTAACCACGGGACCACGGCGCTCCGCAGCTCCCAGCATCCTTGATGTTGCCTATCTTGCGATTGGACTATTCAGTTTGTATATTTTGCTTATTTGTTTCGTAGTTCCACACAACTACTTCCTGTTTTCTCGATTGATCTGTGTTTAGTTTTTCAAGGCCTATTCACTGTGCCAACGTATAACTAAATCTGAGGGGGGTGCGATGGGGAGGTTCCCTTGTTAGACTGCTCCCACTTTAGCACAAGCCAGTCACGAGCTGGAGCATTTCACGCGAAGGTGGAAGACTGCCCCTTGCTCTGCATACACTGATTTAACCAATCAGCGATCTTGAAGTTTGATTGGGAGAAAAGGAAGATTCAGCTTCATGGCCTCTTTCCCACACATTTACGCCATGTCCTTAGCTAACAACATGACCTCGATGGAACCACAGCCCTCCATAAAAAGATCTTTATCTTGCTTGTTGCGTCCGTTTTGAACTTTCCAAAGAACGGCCATGCCTTCACAGATATGTTTTGTAACAGAGTCTTGACGTCTGGGCGCCAGTGACCTGTCCCACAGAAATTCACAGAAAGTTCACAGTCGTCTCATTGGCTTCCTGCCTAACAAGGGCCCACCCCCTGCTGTAATACTGGTCTTCAATGCTCTGCCAATGCAGCAGAGACTTCTTGGCGACAGTCAGCCTAGCTGGAGGCGGCCCCAAACCGACCAGCGCTATCCTAACGTGTCTGGACAATGAGACCACAGAACTCGGCAGTCCGGTCCATCCTCTGCTTTATTGCCGGTCGTCAGTAGTCTGCACACAGTTGCAACGACTCCTCGGCGCTCGTCAGCCTTCCTGGACGCGGCTGCCGACCGACCGGCGCCATCCAACGTGTCTGCACAATGTGACTGAGGAACTGGGCAGTCCACAAATGTTTTCACCTAGGCTCCGCAGAAAAAGCGCTCTCCTCGTCCGTCAGTCGCCGTACACTTTTACTTCAGTCGTTTAAATTGGCACCCCATTCATTAAAATGCAGGTAAAGCTTACCGCTATTCTTTCACTAGAGCACACAAGCAAGAGCGTTAACTACTGCCCACCATTTCATCATGATGTATAAAGTCAGATCGTATCCAGGTATAACAACCAAGTAATAAAGATCTACTTCTCTAAGAACATTAGACAGCATAACACCCTATTAGAAGTGAGAATGCTCTGCAATCTCCCATCTGTCCTCTCTCTCTCTTTGAAACAGTTGCGCCATGTGTGACAAGTGCTGCCCATAGTGTTAATGAAAGTACCACTTGAAATTCAAAGCTAAAAAAAAAAAAAAGAAAATCAAAAGTTGCAGGTAATCGATAAAACCACACCACCTTACTACAGATGGGGGTCAGGTACATATTCTCTCCGAATCCAGGTGCATATTACAGTGAAGAGCCAAAGAACCTGGTACACCTGCCGAATATCGTGAAGGGCCTCAACGAGCACGCAGAAGTGATGCAACATGATGTGGCGTCGTGTCGACTACGTCTGAAGTCGTGCTGTAGGACATTAACACCAAGAATCCTGTAGAAGAGTATGAGGGTCTGGAGATCTCTCCTGAACAGCACATTGCAAGGCATCTCAGATGTGCTCAATAGCCGGCCAGTGTGGCCGAGCGGTTCTAGGCGCTTTAGTCTTGAACCGCGCGACTGCTACGGTCGCAGGTTCGAATCCTGCCTCGGGCAAGGATGTGTGTGATGTCCTTAGGTTGGTTAGGTTTAAGTAGTTCTAAGTTCTAAGGGACTGATGACCTCAGATGTTGAGTCCCATAGTGCTCAGAGCCATTTTGAACCATATGCTCAATAATGTTTATGTCTGGGGAGTTTGGTGGCCAGGGGAATTGTTTAAACCCAGAAGAGTGTTCCTGGACCCACTCTCTAGAAATTCTGGACGTGTGGCGGGTCTCATTGTCTTGCTGGAATTGCAAGTCCGTCGGAATGTACATCGGACAAGAATGGATATAGGTGATCAGGCAGGATACTTACGTATAAGTCACCTGTCGTATCTACACGTATCAGGGGTCTCATATCACTCCAACCGCACACGGCCCACACCATTACAGAGTCTCCACCAGCTTGAACAGGCCCTGCTGACGCGCAGAGTCCATGCATTCATGAGGTAGTCTCCATACTCGTAACGTCCATCCGCTCAATACAATTTGAAACGAGACTCGTCCGACTAGGTAATACGTTGCCAGTCGTAAACAGTACAATGTCGCTGTTGGCAGTCCCAGGCATGGCGTAACGCTTTGTTTCGTGCAGACATCAAGGGTAGTCAAGTGGGCCTTCGGCTCCAAAAGCCAAATCGATGATGTTTCGTTGAACGGTTTGTACGCTGACGCTTGTTTACAGCCTGTGACACCAATATCGGTTAGAAGTAGGTTTATACTATGTATCTATGTGTCTGTGATTATGAAGTGTTTGTTTTTTCTTAATTGAGGTTATTGATTTGTGTCAGGAAATTTAAAGATTGAAATGTATGTATGAAAAAAGATAGATGATATTTGAAATAATGAAATTTTATAAAATATGTATGTTCATGAAGAAAAATTTGTGTATTGGATTCTGGTTCATGCTTACGGAACTTGTATTGTGAAAAGTAAAAGCTGTAGGGAAGCCCCTCCGCAACGGAAGTGGCTTTGAACAATGTAAATGGCGGGTTTGGCGGTCGATCTGGGCGGGAACGATACGCAATCAGTGGTTAGCCGTTGCACAATACACAACAAGGGTGCCGAGGGAGGTATTTCGAAGCCGTTTTGCATGGAAATTTTCCTCGGATGTGGATTTGGCTGTTGCATAGTACTCTCGGCACTACGGAATGGCTCTAACACTATAAAAATCCGTCGCCAAGAAGAAATTGTAACCAGCATTCTACATCAAGAACCGTGAGTGAAGTTAGCCACCACGTCGCTTGCCACCACTACTCCGCCAACTTCAAGGACACATGTGTATTATAGCATGGACCAGGTAATTTGTGTGTGTGTTTTCAATAATAATCCAAGTGCTATAAACCTGTGTTTGAACCCTAATGTTATCCTAATAATGAACCGATGCAGGATCCTCTCCTAGTGTGCAAAATATCGAGTATCCTGTTTCTATCAAAATAGTGATTTGTTTCTGTGTATTAAAAGTGCCAAAATTTAGTGCCATCGTGTGCAAATGTTACTGTCTAAAATTCCTCCTTCACAGGCGATGAAAAAGGCACGTAAATTAAACTTATTTGAAACGTAATTTAATCTTGATTGGTATCATGAACGATTGTTTTTTGAAGTTAATCGAGCTCAGTGTTGAGTAATTTGTTTTAAAGGATGAAAACATAAATTATTCAAAGTGGGGCTAAGAATTATTGTTGATTGAATTGAACTTTGTTTCTGAAACAATCATAGAGTTTGCCTAGGGAGACAGTATCAGTTCATGGGTCCCCTCTATATTCTTCTCATATCAGAAAGATAATTGGGATATTTACTGCCACTAAGGAAATCTGATATTTTTATATGAATGGGAATATAAAAAGTGTATAAGTAGTACTATTTAATTTTATTTTTAGTATTTATTTGTCAGTTCAATCAGAACACTTTTCATACCGAACTTTAGTTCATTGTTTCCTGCAGTAACATCTTAGTACTGAGTTACATAATGATTGTGATCGTAAGTGTTATTATTACGAGTGGAGTACAATCTTGCATTCTGTGATAACTGGGTTGAACTTTAGTGGTAACTACTGCTACCCACACCTTAGATCGCCCTGTAGCCGTGTGTATCCAGTGTACTACTCAAAGGCAACCTTAATGAAAGTCACTACAACTACTAATATTCAATTTCCTTCAACCAATGTTTCACATTAATATGCCTAATTAGGCTGGCGACCGTTTATTGTTTCATTTGGATGAACTTTAATACTTTCATTATCCACAAAGTAAAGCCTGTTTAATTTTCTATGAAGTGCAATATTTGCAGAATTACTGTCCGATACCCTTTTCTCCCTTAGACAAACACACGGTGAAATACAAAAATCCTCCGAGAGGGTAACGCTAGTTTGTGCCATAACAAACGAGTAGCTAGTGTTACAAGCCCATCATTGAAATTAGAAGCAATTTGAGGAAGAGTTTCACTTCTGTCACGTTGAAACATTCTCTTCAGTCGTCCTTGGTCCCGTTCTTGCATAATCTTTTTCCTACCGTAGTGATGTCGGATATTTGATGTTTTACCGGATTCTTGATATTCTCGGTACACTCGTAAAATGGTCGTAAGAGAAAATCCTCACTTCATAGCTACCTCTGAGATGCTGTGTCCTATCGCTCGTGGGCCGACTATAACACCACGTCCAAACTCACTTAAATCTTGGTAACCTGCCATTGTAGCGGATCTAACAACAGCACCAGACACTTGTTGTCTTATACGGGAGTTGCCGACCGCAGCGCCGTATTCTGCCTGTTTACATATCTCTGTATTTGAATACTCATGTCAGTTTCTTTGGCACTTCAGTGTACGAAGGTTAACAGGATGTGAGAAATGGTAGCTACGAATATTTACGAGGGCGTGCTGAAAAGTAACGCCTCCGAAGTTTTTATGTAGAAACACCTAATAATTTTTAGATAAAACAAACTTTATTAGTGTTTGCTCATGCTAATCCTGTTAATCCACCAATTGTGAATAGGAAAATGAACACTGAGCTTATACATCTTTATTCTTCATGTCTTGCTGTTTGTTTCACAGCATAGCCACCATGATGACGAACATATTTCTCCCAACGAGGGACCAATTTGTTGATACCGTCACTGTAGAATGGCTGACTTCTTTCACGGAGCCACATCATCACGATCAATGAGAAGTCCTCGAAGGTGTTCTTATGTTATGGAAACAGAAGGAAATCCGCTAGACGCTAGTCGAGCTTTATGGAGAACTATCAATGATAGCGAATCCAAGGCGTTGGACTGCTGCAGATGTCCCAGCGCTCGTGTGTGGTCTGGAATTTTCGTGCGGAATGAGAAGGCGCTCCATGTGTGGACAAACTCCTCGAATTCATGCTTCACTACCTTTGAGAGCATATCCTGGTACATTTAGTCATGAATTCGAAATGTACCCCACCTTGAACATCCCAGAACACTGTGAGCCTGACTTTGCCTGCAGATTGCATGTTCATGAACTCTTTTGGGGTCGGTGACCCTTGGTGGCTTTTGAGGTTAGCACCACACTTTCCTTCATTAGGGGCACCAATAACCCTAAGTCGCACAATATTGACGTATACAATTATCGCCTAACATAGCTTTCATTCTTCCATGTGTTTCAACTGGAGGCACTTTTCTTTGGTTAGAAACTCGATTAAAGCACGCTGTTTTTCACACACTGACATAGCTACATTAGACACAGACTTGTTACAAGCTAGAATTCGGAGACCTCCACATTCCTTTTCGTGATTAATGGCAGACCGAGGATTTTGACTGATTCAGTATAGTATATTAATCCAAAGTGTGTCATCTTCCTGTGAAGGTACGTCATTCACTTTTTCTGTAGATGGTTATTTTCTCTTTGCCTTAAAAAGGGCTCCTAAATGGCACATTCTGTCTCTTAGATCTTTTTATGGCCAGTGCATTTATTAATGAAGTGTCACTGAAAGTAGCAATGTAACAGTTTTCTGGCATAGTTACTCAGATTTACAAGGCCTACTTTTCAAGAAGCGTGAATATCTTCCAGTATCACAGTGCACCTCGATGTTGATGTGGTTGGAGTAAGCGTATCATTTAAAGATGAGACGTGAATGCTGCGAAGAGGCGCCAGATCAGTCACAAAACCTGAGCGGAATAATTTGTAGTTTCAACGCTCGATTTGCAGTTCCTTATACCGAAGGTGGCACTAAAATAGTGAAAAATTAAAACAATACACGAACAGAAAAAATCTGAATGAACTGCATGTTGGCATACGTCATGTGCCCTGTGCCAACAACCTCTAAGCTAAGAAGCCCAAATGGAGCTTTTGGAGAAGATAGCTGCCTACCTGTTCCACAGAAGTTATATGAGATGGTTGTAATTAGACTTCCCTACTTAACACGTTACAACAAGGACACTACCGTACGAGGACCAAACTTGGTAGCATTAATGTCAGGGAAATGGGGAAGATAAATAACGCAGAACCAATTCAACTGAAACGCTTTGAATATGCTGCAACGGTACATTATACCATTACATGTCGGTGCCACTACTGTTCCAAAAGGGGCTCAATATGGCGCTCTTCAGTGCCCAGAAGAGTCTGAAAGCGCAATATTGTATTGCGCACGGCAGAACGAAGTATGTCCGTAGGTACGTGGCTACCTCTCTTGATACGCTGCGCTTCAGATCAGCGCATGTGTGAATGTTCCCCTGGGGAACCATGTCCTTCAGGCAGCCCCACAACCAGAAATTACAGGGAGTGAGATCAGGTGACAGTGTCGGCCAAGCATTTGGAAACGATCGGCTGATAATTCGAGAGTTTCCAAATGTGTTTCGGAGAAGCAGGTGAACTTCGCGAGCGTTGTGCATTGCACGAAAACTGTTGAGTTCAATGCGTCTCTCTCCTGTAGGGCGGGTGTGACATGCTGGAGAAGCATATCGCAGTAGCGCTGGCCAATCACGCTGCACGTCTTTGGTCCTTGAGCGCCAACCTGTCAAGTAAGAATGGGCCAATGATGAAAGTATCCGTGAAGCCACACCATGCGGTGACAAGTTCACCATATAGAGGAGCTTCACGCACGGTGAATGGAGGTGGAGATCCCCACACTCGTCAAATCTGTGTGTTCATCTCACCTGTCAGAGAAAAATGTGCTTCGTCTATCCATTGGATGGTCCAGGACCAGCACTCGTCAACTTCACTCCTTGCGACGAAGTGTAGAACGAAGTCAGCATATCGTGTGCATCCCGTGGTGCAACCTACGGTACGATATGGATCTTGCGCGAATACCATTTGAGAATGTTTCGGAGCACCATCTGTGCAGTGTACCACGGGATGTTCAACTGTTGTGACACAGCACGCGCGCTGCCTGAGGATAGGGAATCGCGCACAGCGTTGTCTGCCACAGCAAATTCTAAACTCAGATTGGAATATATATCGCAGAGACAGGCTGGACAGTGAAGGGGGAGACGTGTTTATAGCCATAAGAAGTGCAATAGTATCGAAGGAAATTGACGGAGATCCGAAATGTGAAATAATTTGGGTGAAGGTCACGGTTAACGCAGGCTCAGACATGGTAATTGGATGTCTCTATAGGCCCCCTGGCTCAGCAGCTGTTGCCGGCCGGTGTGGCCGTGCGGTTAAAGGCGCTTCAGTCTGGAACCGCGTGACCGCTACGGTCGCAGGTTCGAATCCTGCCTCGGGCATGGATGTGTGTGATGTCCTTAGGTTAGTTAGGTTTAATTAGTTCTAAGTTCTAGGCGACTGATGACCTCAGAAGTTAAGTCGCATAGTGCTCAGAGCCATCAGCAGCTGTTGTGGCTGAGCACCTGAATGATAATTTGGAAAATATTTCGAGTAGATTTCCCCACCTGGGTGGAGGTTTTAATTTGCCGGATATAGACTGCGAGACTCAAACGTTCATAACGGATGGCAGGGTCAAAGAATCTAGTGAAATTTTTTAAGTGCTTTATCTGAAAACTGGTTTGAGCAATTAAACAGAGAACCGACTCGTGGCGGTAACATACTAGACCTTCTGGTGACCAACAGACCCGAACTATTTGAAACAGTTAACGCAGAACAGGGAATCAGCGATCATAAAGCGGTTACTGCATCGATGATTTCAGCCGTAAATGGAAATATTAAAAAAGGTAGGAAGATTTTTCTGTTTAGCAAAAGTGACAAAAAGCTAATTTCAGAGTACCTTACGGCTCAACACAAAAGTTTTGTCTCAAGTGCAGATAGTGTTGAGGATCAGTGGACAAAGTTCAAAACCATCGTACAATATGCGTTAGGTGAGTATGTGCCAAGCGGGATCGAAAGAGATAGAAAAGAGCCACCGTGGTACAACAACCGAGTTATAAAACTGCTGCGGAAGCAAAGGGAACTTCACAGCAAACAAAAACATAGCCAAAGCCTTGCAAACAAATAAAAATTACGCGAAGCGAAATGTAGTGTGAGGAGGGCTATGGAGAGGCGTTCAGTGAATTCGAAGTAAAGTTTTATGTACTGACTTGGCAGAAAATCCTAAGAAATTTTGGGTCAAAGCAGTAGGTGGATCAACACAAAATGTCCAGACACTCTGTGACCAAAATGGTACTGAAACAGAGGATGACAGACTGAAGGCCGACATACTAAATATCTTTTTCCAAAGCTGTTTCACAGAGGAAGACTGCACTGTAGTTCCTTCTCTAGATTGTCGCACAGATGACAAAATGGTAGATATCGAAATAGACGACAGAGGGATAGAGAAACAATTAAAATCGCTCAAAAGAGGAAAGGCCGCTGGACCTGATGGGATACCAGTCCGATTTTACGCAGAGTACGCGAAGGAACTTGCCCCCTTCTTGCAGCGGTGTATCGTAGGTCTCTAGAAGAACGTAGCGTTCCAAAGGATTGGAAAAGGGCACAGGTCATCCCCGTTTTCAAGAAGGGACGTCGAACAGACGTGCAGAACTATAGACCTATATCTCTAACGTCGATCAGTTGTAGAAATTTGGAACATGTATTATGTTTGAGTATAATGACTTTTCTGGAGACTAGAAATCTACTCTGTAGGAATCAGTATGGGTTTCGAAAAAGACGATCGTGTGAAACCCAGCTCGTGCTATTCGTCCACGAGACTCAGAGGGCCATAGACACGGGTTCCCAGGTAGATGTCGAGTTTCTTGACTTCCGCAAGGCGTTCGATACAGTTCCCCACCGTCTTTAAATGAACAAAGTAAGAGCATATGGACTATCAGACCAATTGTGTGATTAGATTGAAGAGTTCCTAGATAACAGAACTCAGCATGTCATTCTCAATGGAGAGAAGTCTTCCGAAGTAAGAGTGATTTCAGGTGCGCCGCAGGGGAGTGTCGTAGGACCGTTGCTATTCACAATGTACATAAATGACCTTGTGGATAACATCGGAAGTTCACTGAGGCTTTTAGCGGATGAAGCTGTGGTATTATCGAGAGGTTGTAACAATGGTAAATTGTACTGAAACGCAGGAGGATCTGCAGCGAATTGACCCATGGTGCAGGGAATGGCAATTGAACCTCAATGCAGACAAGTGTAATGTGCTTCGAATACATAGATAGAAAGATCCCTTATCATTTAGTTGCAATATATCAGGTCAGCAACTGGAAGCAGTTAATTCCATAAATTATCTGGGAGTACGCATTAGGAGTGATTTAAAATGGAATGACCGTATAAAGTTTATCGTCGGTAAAGCAGCTGCCAGACTGAGATTCATTGGAAGAATCCTAAGGAAATGGAATCTGAAAACAAAGGAAGTGGGTTACAGTATGCTAGTTCGCCCACTGCTTGAATACTGCTCAACGGTGTGGGATTCGTACCAGATAGGGTTGATAGAAGAGATAGAGAAGATCCAATGGAGAGCAGTGCGCTTCGTTACAGGATCATTTAGTAATCGCGAAAGCGTTACTGAGATGATAGATAAACTCCAGTGGCAGACTCTGCAGGAGAGACTCTCAGTAGCTCGGTGCGGGCTTTTGTTGAAGTTTCGAGAGCATACCTTCACCGAGGAGTCAAGCAGTATATTACTGCCTCCTACGTATATCTCGCGAAGAGGCCATGAGTATAAAATCAGAGGCATATCGACATTCCTTCTTTCCACGAACAGTACGAGACTGGAATAGAAGGGAGAACCGATAGAGGTACTCAAGGTACCCTCCGCCACCTACCGTCAGGTGGCTTGCGGAGTATGGATGTAGATGTAGAACAGCGATTTCATCAATCGTCTGTGGTGCAAAAGGTCGTCAGCCTCTTGTAAGTAGCGTGGTTAGGTTTTTATGTTGGTAACGCCAAGTAGCGCTCTGTATCAAAATCACTGTGCTGTGTGCAGTCCGTGGCTGGTTGGACTCATTGTTGGAATATTCACTTGTGTAGTGGTGAGCAATTGGATGTGAACAGGGCGTAGCGTTGTGCAGTTGTAGGTGAGCCGCCAGCAGTGGTGGATGTGGAGAGAGAGATGCCAGAGTTTTGAGAGGTTACGTACTATAGGCGGACGATCTGGACGTGTGTCCGACAGAAAAAGAAAATTTGTAAAGATGGATGTCATGAATTGATATATATATATATATATATATATATATATATATATATATATATATGAGATTACTTTTGAACATTATGAATGTTAATACATTGTTTGGTCTCTATGAAAATCTTTCTTTTGCCAACTATGCCTATCAGTAGTTAGTGCCTTCAGTAGTTAGAATCTTCTATTTAGCTGGCAGTATTGGCGCTCGCTGTATTACAGTAGTTCGAGTAACGAAGATTTTTGTGAGATAAATTATACATGAAAGATATAGGTTATTGCTAGTCAGGGCCATTCTTTTGCTGGGATTATTGAAAGCGAGATAGCGTTGCTCTAAAATATTGTGTGTCAGCTTAGGGATGATCAGAATAAGTAAAGAGAAAACTGTTTGAGTACGTTGAGTTTTGCTCAGCTGTTTCAAAATCAAATAACGTAGTAGTTTACCAGCAGAGTCGTTCATAATTTATCTAAGGGGACGTTACATACGTCGACCCTTAACCGAAGATATCTCACTGGAAACTTCTGATTTTTTTCTTAGTGTAGTTACTGTTATTGCTAGCACGTAATTGTAGAGAGAATATCGTTTCTAGTTGTAGTTTTTCATTGCTGTACAGTAAAACAGTTGTGGCATGCATGTTGACTTGCACCAAGTATTTCACAGCCGTACTTGCAATTACTTAGATATTATTTTCAGTGCTATGTTAATGTGTTTTCTTATTTTTGTTCTTCAATTTGTGCTTTTCTTGTTATCGTGTGAAATACGTGATAATTATGGCGTGTGTGAAACGCAACACTAGGCTGCAAAGTACACTGAGAAATGACAGTGAAGACGAGAGTAGTGTGTTATCGCCACCGTCTGATAAATAACTAATAATCAGAGTAGTAATTTGGTGATTTGTGCATAGGGAAATGGACCAGGCAATAAATAATGCTGTAGGTAGTGAAACAATTAGTGTACGGGGAAGCGTTGTCGGTCAATCGGTTGGCAACAGCTCTCCTCAGGAATCCGAAATGACCGGACAAAATTTTGCAAATACTGTAGAGTCAGGTTTTGCGTCCTCACCTTTTTATCAATTAAGTCAAGACACATTGTCTGCTTTTCTAAATACGAATGCTGCCGGTGCAAACGCACTGCCAATAGGCACAAATGAACTTGTTCCAGACACTAATAGATTATTATTGCAATTATTGAAACAAATGGAACAAAATCTAAAACAATCACAGCCACAAATGGAACAAAATCAGAAACAAATTAAAGAAACACTTCAACAAACACGTGAAGGTTTAACTGTTGAGTTACTTAAAATCGAATCTATATGTCAAAAAGTATGTAATGACGTACAAACACTAACTATTGAGCATTTTCAACCTATTTTTTCGTGGCACGAAAATGCATTACAGAATCACGAAGCAGCCATAAAGGGATTGCAGACTATCGTTCATGAAAATCACGACACTTTGAAAGCTAAAATTGACTCACTTGCATCTTCCGATTCGGTTACGCAAGTTGCAAAAACTCAGGAAAACTTAAAGGACACAGTAGATACTCTGAAACCTGGTTCAGAAAGACACACAGAGGAAATCAGTTCACTATCAGAGAAAGTATTCAAGCTTTGGGATTAGCTAAATAATTTATCTACGAAGGTAAATGTTAATCTGAATGACACCAGTTCGGTAGTCTTTACTGACACAGAAGAGTACGAACAAATTAGGAAATTCGAACAAAATCAGAATAAAATTAATATTGAACACAAAAGAGAAATCCCGGAAGTAAAAGATCAATTGGCACATGTAATACAAGAATTACATATTTCAGAGGAACTTATGAAAGAAAGTGGCAAGGTGCACCGAATTTTGAGATGGAACCGACGACACGAAGTAGCAATGACCGATATGCGACCCGCTGTCATGATGACTTTGACTATAAGCTGTTCATTACTAGACGTAAATTCAAAACATTTAAGAATTCTAGCAACGACATTCATCCACAAGCATGGCTTCATCAATTCTCTTATTGTTTCCCTTCCAACTGGTCATTGGAGCACAGATTAGAATTTATGTGTGGCTACATAGAGAGTCAACCAGCTGTAAGAATGCGATCGGTCATTCACCCTTGTAACCCCGAAGGAGAATTTTATCATGCCTTCCTCTCAGTATATTGGTCTCAAGCTACTCTAGATAGCGTAAAAAATAGCATTATAATGATGAAACATTCCGAACAATCCGAATTTTCCAGTCTTGTCAAATACTTTGAAGACATGTTGCATGAGAATCAGTATCTGTCAAACCCATACAGCCCATCAGAACTTATTCGCATTTGCTTAATCAAATTGCCTGAACATTTACGACGTATTATTTTGGCAGGACGCTGCAAAGACATCGAAGCTTTCAGGGACTGTTACAATAATTGGAAATTGACACTGACAACCGCGGGACGCGAAAACAGGAACACAAGAATTAAATTACACATCCTTCACAATTCCATGATGGCAGAAATAATAACTGGACACGACAGGACTTTTCTTACAACGCAGATCATGACCAAAACAGACACCACCCGTGTGACAACCGTTGGAAGAGTAATAATAATTACAGGGAAAGATCACCTCTCCGCAGTAATGACTATGACAGAGGCTTTCAGAGAAAAAGACAATATGGGAACCAAAATAATTATTATCAAGGGAGACAGAATAAATCCAGACGCAACGGTCCACAAGACAGTTAAGGTTTCGGGAGAAATTCTCCACCATGTGACTGACGGAAAAGAAACTACGGAGACTACAGACAAGACAACAGACTATATAATCTTAAAAGCAGACCAGAATTTAATCAGAACTGGAGGGACTCAAACAGGGCAGTGCCCTCTCGACATGTCCAAATTGTAGCTGACGATGTAGCTGCCGTGGCTATTAATTACGTAAAAATTAGGGACATCTCACTCCAGGAACACGACGTAAAACAAAACAACATTCCACATCCTGTAATTCACATTACACTAAATGATGTAAAATTTACGGCAGTACTTGACTCTGGCAGTCTCATTTCAGTAACTGGTGAAACAGCTTTTAGCAAGTGCACCAAATCGAACGATTGCCCCACACTTCCGTTACGTAAGATTAAATTACAAGGTGCAATCTTTGGAAAAAGTGTAGATGTAAGCCAACAAACTAACTTAGAATTCTTTTGTCAAAACCGCAGATTCTCTATGAACTTCCATATTTTTCCATTATTGTAGACAGAAATTATATTGGGAGTAGACTTTTAGAATGAATACAAAGCAATCTTAAATTCTCACAAAGCTGAAATAAGTTTAGAGAAAGAAGGTAAGTCAATAGCTTTGAACATATAGTTTGGCTCTCAAATCACGACGAGGAAATTAATCGGCATTACCTCTTGTTAGACAACAGTTCGGAATTTTCGACGCAACTAACAATCAACCACTCTGCAAGTATTGACAGGGATCACATCGACAAAGTATCTGATACTAATGACTTAATTCAAAATAAAATTCAAACAGTTGTGAACTGTAATGATCGGCAGGACCTTTTTGACATTTTACAAGCATATTCCACAGTTTTTACTCACAAAATAGGAACTATCAAGTGATTTCAATACCAGTTTCGTGATCGTGAGCTTACTAAATTTTGTGTTAGACCATACATAATTCCGGCACATTATGGGCACGGTGTTAGAACAGAAAAACAAACTATGCTAGACGAAGGCGTTATTGAGCCTGTAGTAAGCTCATACAACAATCCATTACAAGTTGTTGAGAAGAAAAAAGGGTCGTTCAGGCTTGTCTTTGATTCGAGACAAATCAGTACTATCATCATTCTTGAAACAGACAGACCGCAAACGTTGGAAGAACTTCTTCAAAATTTTAATGGTGTAAAAGTGTTGCCTTCTATTGATCTCAGATACAGCTTTTATCAGATCGAACCTAATCCATAACATAGAAAATACACAGCTTATATTTTTCTCGGCGTTTGTTATCAGTTTTGGAAGCTTCCTTTTGGTTTGAACATTTCTTCCGCAGCATTCATTCGTGGACTAAATCCCATATTACCGGAGTTCTTAAGACGTCATATCACCTTATATGTGGACGACATTCTACTAGCAGAAGCCGCATGGGAACAACATAATCGCATCCTCAACAGCGTGTTACATATATTTGCAGAATCTGGAATTATAGTTAACTTGGAAAAGTCTGAATTCGGTGGGTCAAAGGTGAAGGTTTTGGGACACATTATTTCTTCTGAAGGCATCCTGCCGGATCCTGAAAAGTTAGAAGCAATCAGAGCCATTCCAGTTCCATCCACAATAGAACAAATCCGCAGTTACCTAGGTCTCGTAAAATTTTACCGTCGTTTCCTGAATATGCAAATTCTAGTAACACCAAAACTTTGTTCTCACACTGGAAAAAATACTATTTGGAGCTGGGTCGGAAATGCACAGTTGGAATTCAATTCTTTGAAAGAAGCGCTACTTAACGCGCCAATATTAGCTAATCCAGATCCGTCATAAGACTTTCTCTTAGCACAGATTCTTCTCAAGTCGGTCTTGATGTCCACTTATTTCAAGAAGCCATAGAAAATGACACTACTGTTCAGAAAACCATTAATTTTGCTAGCTGCTTCCTAACAAAATCTGAAAAAATTATTCCGTTACTTAATTAGAAGCTTTAGCTATCGTTTGGGCATTTAACAAAGTCAGTTTATTTCTTTCTAGTCAACACGTAAAAGTACACAGTGATCATCGTGCATTACAATTTCTTAAGCCTTCAAAATTAAATCATGACAGGTTGAAACGTTGGGCATTGTTTCTGCAAGAATTCCACTTCACAATAATCTACATTCCCGGCTGGGCTTGAGGAAAGTAACACAGAAGGCAACCTCGAAAAAAATTTCAGTATTCTTTACATTCAGAAAGTCGCCTTTGAAAACTTCATCACAACACCTTAAAACGACATTGCTTATGAACAAGATAAGGATCCGATTTGGAAAGACGTCAAAAGTAAGTGGCATGAAAGTACAAACACGCAGATTCAACATCATTATCTGGTTACAAACAACATACACTTCAAATGTTGCACTGTTGATGAGAATCTTTGGGTACTTTGCGGTCGTGACGATTTTGTTAATAAGCTCATTTGGTACGTTCATTTCAGCTACCACATTTTGGTCCAAGAAAATGTTATCATATTCTTCCGACGACTTGTTTTTTTAACAATATGGAAAAGAGAATTTGAAGAGTCTTGTATATTTGTAAACTTTGTCAAAAAGCTAAAGCATCTACCATCTCACAACGTGCTTCATTGTTTCCTATCATTCCTGATAAATTAAAAGAATTTGCTGGTGTTGATCTCTTGGAACCCCTTGTCAGAACATCGAATGGATTCTCGTACGTTCTGGTAGCTGTTGAACTTACTTCAAATTTTTTTTTCTTTCACTCCGTTATGTAAAGCTACTGGACGGTCTGTATCCAACGTCTTTGTTAAAAATTTCTTACGTGACATTGGACACGTTGCTAAAGTCATTTCGGATTACAGCATTGCTGTAATCTTTAACACCTGAGGGTATAATTACATTAATCCTCAGGGGGTACACGCCTACTTTGTGTACTAGGTGTGTGGCAAGCGCTAGGAGCCATAGCTATTATGGTATTTGCTTATACAACTTTACACATGTAATTATGCCCTCAGGTGTTAAAGATTACAGCAATGGAATGAAATGTATCGCCGAGAACCTTCTTTGTATCTTTGTAATTCAAAAATCTAAAAAGAAATGTTTTAAGTACAAAAATTAATCACTCAAATGCGTGTCCTGTAGCGCTAAACTGTGCGAGTTGTTGTAAGATAATTTCTGTCATTACGTGACGGTAAAAATGTGACAAGTGTCGTAGTTATCTTCCTCCATAAGCAAAGTTCTGTAGAAGTCAATGTACTTACCTCGTCATAAACAAAAGTGTTCAATGGCTCTGAGCACTATGGGACTTAACATCTAGTTCCCCTAGAACTTAGAACTACTTAAACCTAACTAACCTAAGGACAGCACACAACACCCAGCCATCACGAGGCAGAGAAAATCCCTGACCCCGCCGGGAATCGAACCCGGGAACCCGGGCGTGGGAAGTGAGAATGCTACCGCACGACCACGAGATGCGGGCAACAAAAGTGTAATGCTATGCGTATAGATATCGTAGTTACTATGCTTATTGGTGTGATCAAGAAAGTACTATACTGTAACATATTGTTGTGCTACAGAAAAGGCTGTCTCATTGTAACTATACCACAAAAGTTACTATTAAAACATGTTTTACTTTCCAGAATAATACAGAAACACTGTGCAGATGTAAAACAGATACAGCACAAAAGCAACAATGTAGATTATGTCACTCATTAGTAGCTTCGTGAAATAATTGTGTAGCTGTCAAACAAACCAAATGCTAGTCATCTGTAATCTCACAGAAAGTACTTTAAATCCACAATATATTTTCAAGTAAACCAAATGTTGCATTAAAATCTCATTAGCAGTATATGTTCTAAGTATGTAAGCCTTATAGTCGTTACATAATTTTGCTTATTCAAATTTACACATCGGTACCATATTTCTCTAACACAGAATTACACAGCTATAAATTATTTAACAGAGAGACAAACATTTTTTCAATATGTAATTGACACATATGTATGTTATTACATAGTTAAATTAATTCACACTTATGAAATTGTGTTTTGTCTGTACTTTGTGAACTGTTCATATTTTTTTGGAACCATAGTGATACTGTGAAGGCTTTGAATGATGTATTTGGTGACGGATTATGATTTTTACATTTGAGGTAGATGACTTTATTGAAACGAGTAGAGAGCATTTTTTAAAGGTTTTTAGATTATTGGAGAAAGTTACAACGATTTTGAGATTTTATTGATTTGCTATGATGATATTATTACGGTGACGATGTGTATTATGCTGTTGAGGTATGTTTATGATCAATGAGATGAGGCTATATGAGGAATTTGATTATGCTATGTATTTATTGTGATGAAATATTGAAGAAGTGTCGACGAATATGTATATGTGTAATAAGATAAGGAATAATGAGTAGTAGTTAGGGACTCTGACTTGTGAAAAGCGTGTTCAAGAATCGTACTTTAATAGTTATGATATGTGTGTACATGCGTGAATGTGAGTATCACAACACTGCTAGTCATGACATTTCGTTTCTATATATTTCTACCGTAATTTTTCGACCTGTGAAATACACTCCTGGAAATGGAAAAAGGAACACATTGACACCGGTGTGTCAGACCCACCATACTTGCTGCGGTCACTGCGAGAGGGCTGTACAAGCAATGATCACACGCACGGCACAGCGGACACACCAGGAACCGCGGTGTTGGCCGTCGAATGGCGCTAGCTGCGCAGCATTTGTGCACCGCCGCCGTCAGTGTCCGCCAGTTTGCCGTGGCATACGGAGCTCCATCGCAGTCTTTAACACTGGTAGCATGCTGCGACAGCGTGGACGTGAACCGTATGTGCAGTTGACGGACTTTGAGCGAGGGCGTATAGTGGGCATGCGGGAGGCCGGGTGGACGTACCGCCGAATTGCTCAACACGTGGGGCGTGAGGTCTCCACAGTACATCGATGTTGTCGCCAATGGTCGGCGGAAGGTGCACGTGCCCGTCGACCTTGGACCGGACCGCAGCGACGCACGGATGCACGCCAAGACCGTAGGATCCTACGCAGTGCCGTAGGGGACCGCACCGCCACTTCCCAGCAAATTAGGGACACTGTTGCTCCTGGGGTATCGGCGAGGACCATTCGCAACCGTCTCCATGAAGCTGGGCTACGGTCCCGCACACCGTTAGGCCGTCTTCCGCTCACGCCCCAACATCGTGCAGCCCGCCTCCAGTGGTGTCGCGACAGGCGTGAATGGAGGGACGAATGGAGACGTGTCGTCTTCAGCGATGAGAGTCGCTTCTGCCTTGGTGCCAATGATGGTCGTATGCGTGTTTGGCGCCGTGCAGGTGAGCGCCACAATCAGGACTGCATACGACCGAGGCACACAGGGCCAACACCCGGCATCATGGTGTGGGGAGCGATCTCCTACACTGGCCGTACACCACTGGTGATCGTCGAGGGGACACTGAATAGTGCACGGTACATCCAAACCGTCATCGAACCCATCGTTCTACCATTCCTAGACCGGCAAGGGAACTTGCTGTTCCAACAGGACAATGCACGTCCGCATGTATCCCGTGCCACCCAACGTGCGCTAGAAGGTGTAAGTCAACTACCCTGGCCAGCAAGATCTCCGGATCTGTCCCCCATTGAGCATGTTTGGGACTGGATGAAGTGTCGTCTCACGCGGTCTGCACGTCCAGCACGAACGCTGGTCCAACTGAGGCGCCAGGTGGAAATAGCATGGCAAGCCGTTCCACAGGACTACATCCAGCATCTCTACGATCGTCTCCATGGGAGAATAGCAGCCTGCATTGCTGCGAAAGGTGGATATACACTGTACTAGTGCCGACATTGTGCATGCTCTGTTGCCTGTGCCTATGTGCCTGTGGTTCTGTCAGTGTGATCATGTGATGTATCTAACCCCAGGAATGTGTCAATAAAGTTTCCCCTTCCTGGGACAATGAATTCACGGTGTTCTTATTTCAATTTCCAGGAGTGTATTTTTGGGTTCAGACTGTCACTGCATCCGAAACTGTTGTAAATATTTCAGCAGAGAAGGTAGGTGACCTTGACATAATGTGTTGTGGGTGCCCTGCTGCATGACAGTTGCCTGAAAAAAAGCCATTAGTATGGGCCTTTCAGAGGCACAGTTGGAGAAAAAAAAGTCCATTAACCTTGCTATTGACATTTCTTTGTAGAAAGTATCACAAATATGACATGCTCATACGTGAAAACATATGATTACAGTTTGGAGCTCGTACTTTCTAATATTTACTGAAATACCTAATGAAGTGATGAGAAATACATCATGTCTATACAGCTGATTAGCACTGCCTGTCTAGCTGAGAGATTCTTTTTACTGCCTTAGGAGATGCCTTATGGCTAGTGAATGACATTTCATTTGTTGCTTTATGTATATATTTGCTCATGTTGGTTAATATCTAGTTTCTAGCTGCACTGCAGCATTGGCTAAAATAAAATTTAATAGATGTACTACTATCACTATTTTCTGTTTAGAGTTGCATTTAATAAAAATTTTATGATCTACTTTCTTTAAAAAAAGAGGGTACACAGATAGACATTTCCCTTCACAGGAATTGCATACATAATTTTTTCAAGGATTTGGTAACTTGTTTGGTAGAGTAAGTTATTATGATGCATCACTCTAGTGTTAAGATCTGACATAGGTATCAGACATTTCCTATCTTTACTATAGTATTTTTCTGTTTGAGCTTTGTCATGTTTAGGTATGCAAGGCATAGTGCTACTGAATTTCATTTTGTATTACCCTGTTAATCCAGTTTTACAACCGATTTATTTTTCTTGTTGCTGCACATTGGCTCATATTAATTGTAATGTTGCATCTGCTTTGTTAATTATATATACTGCTGCTTGCTTTGCCAATTTGCATTTATTTGTCATTGCTGTTTGTGTTAATTGTTTTGTGCTGCTGCATTGCCTCATTCTCTAGTATATATACCTGAACTCAGTAGATTTAAGTTAGCTTAAGAGGGGGTAGGCTATATAAGAGAATGAGTTGTGATGAATTGGAAGAAATGCATTGAGAAGCTATAAAAAAAGTTTGGCCAAAAAAGTAGCGTAAAATGAGGAATTATTATTTTGAAAGAGGTTATGAATATAGTATAGAAAGCAGGCATAGGTAGGACTTTTTGGGATTAATGATGAACTAAGGAAGATGTGTGAGAAGCAAAGAAAATTTTGTTTGCAAATGAAATACTATAAATACTGCAGTACCAAATGTCACACTCAAAACTAACCCTGTCCATTCCTTTTGTATTATTCCGCTAGGTGTTTGTGTTCCCTTGTGTACTTGTGTTCTTCCCATCTTTATGTATTTATCTGATAAGAGTTTTGATGTAGAATTTTTCTGGTACTAAGCTACATTCACTATGATGAGGAATACTGTTATGCTCAAATACTTTGGAAAAAATGTTTGGATATTATTTATTCTGTTGTGTTTTCGTTTAATGATCTTATGTCAAATTAATGTTTGAATATTCTGATTTAGTTACTTATGTCATGATTCCTATAACACTGATGTATGTGCTTGTTTCTATTCCTTTGTAAAGTCTGTATTACTACAAATGTTATCTGTATTATTATGTTCTTTAATGATGTATTTTGTACCTTCGTAATTGTATTCTCGTCTCATAGTCTGTAATTGTATAAACACCAGTTCTTCAAATTAACTTTCGTTTCACTGCACACGTTTCTGTTGGTCATAGTATATGCACAATATGTGAAAAAAAGGGACTGCTAGTGCCCACACGTGTGTTGATAATTCAGCTAAGGACTGGTTAATAATACTGCTGGTTCTAAGGACATTTCAAAAAGTTTGTGAATGCACAAGTGGTGGTTCATGGACTTACTACATTATCCGCAAGACTCTTCGATGGCGACTGTGCACCTGCACAGTCGCAACAGTTGGCTGCTAGCCATCTCTACAAGGACTGCAGTGGCTCCGGACCTTTGATCGCCCACCAATACCATTATCTCTACAAGGGCTGCAGTGTGTCTGCACCTCTGGTGGCCCACCAATACTATAATCTCTACCAGGACTACGGTGTGTCTGCCCTGTAATGACCTACCTACAAATTTTCTTCAAAACTTCGACTGGCTCTGCTGTTGGTATGCTCTGTTGTGGCCCATTACCTGTCTGCATATCAAGAATTAGCACTGTCTTTCTGTTGGAAGGACAACACCACTTCTTTTGAAGACTGAATTGAAATCCACTACTGTTTCTTTTACTGCTCAGACATTGTACTACTGTGATGAATGATAAGGATTGTCTTTATAGATTGTGAGGACAATTCTTTCTTTTGACCAACAGTGTATCAATAAATGTGTGCATTTGATATATTTGCTATCGTTAATATAAAAAAAATTGACAAATAATTGTTGGGCACTGCCCAAAACAATTTGTAGGATTTTTTGTGGGGAGCATGGGGGCTATGTAAGTAGTTTGTTTAGGTTTTTATTTTGGTGACGCCACGTAGCGCACTGTATGAAAATGACTAACTGTGCTGTGTGCAGTTTGTGGCTGATTGGACTCATTGTTGGAATATTCGCTTGTGTAGGGTTGGGCAGTTGGATGTGAACAGCTCATAGCGTTGTGCAGTTGGAGGTGAGCCGCCAGCATTGGTGGATGTGGAGAGAGAGAGAGATTCCAGAGTTTTGAAAGGTTACTATAAGTGGATGACCTGGACGTGTGTCCGCCAGAAAAAGGAAATTTGTAAAGATGGATGTCATGAATTGATATATATATATATATATATATATATATATATATATATATATATATATATATATGACGACTTTTGAACATTATTAAGGTAAATACATTGTTTGTTCTCTATGAAAATCTTTCTTTTGCTAACTATGCCTATCAGTAGTTAGCGTCTTCAGTAGTTAGAATCTTTTATTTAGCTGTATTGCAGTAGTTCGAGTGACGATGATTTTTGTAAGGTAATGATTCATGAGAGGTATAGGTTATTGTTAGTCAGGGCCATTCTTTTGTAGGGATTATTGAGGATCAGATTGCGTTGCGCTAAAATATTGTGTGTCAGTTTAGTGATGATAAGAATAAGTAAGAGAAAACTGTTTGAGTACGTTCAGGTTTTCTCAGCTGTTTCAAAACCAAATAACATAGTAGTTTGCCAGCACAGTCATTCATAATTTTTCTAAGAGGACGTTACACTCTTCCTGAAGCCACATCCAGTTCTCCAGCTGATTCAAGCTTCTTCTTCATGCTCAGCATCAATACTGTCCTGCTCCTTTTCTCCAGGCTCATGTTGACACGTCAACAAGTTCAATGGAACTGGTCAGGTGTGTGACACTACTAATCACGATAACTGGTCATGGCGCTTGGTGGTCATAGTTGAAACTGGACTGTGGCACTATGGCGCATGGAAATCATGTACCCCTAACTCTGGATGTTAATGCTTACACGTTTGGTACTCGTGTGGTAATTGGTTTCCGTTTTATAATGTGTTAAATAGGGAAAGTTTAATTATAACCACCTGGTGTAATTAAAATCATCACTTGAATAGCGTAGTTCTTGACTCTTCTACACATCGCAGCTTTTTAGAAGGTATTGCTTCTAAAACAGACTGTAAATATTTCTTTAGTCACTGTCACACGAAAAACAGTGGGTTGAAATTAAGCTAAGAAACAAAATAGCTGTAACATTTGATATACCACTGTGACTCACATTCAGTGATTGACAGAAATTACAGAACGATCAGTGAAAACCGCTTAGCATGCTGTCTTGTCAGCTATCTTAGGTAAGGGGGGGGGTGTCGCGCTCCTTATAATGGGAAAAGGAGAAACGATGAAATGATGCTGGCACGTCATTAGTAAAAATAAATTTCAAAACTTATGGGCGAACACAATAGCAAAACCTTGAAAATGGGCTTCAATGTGAATCACAGTAAGACTAAACAGATGTGTAAGTAATAAATGGAAGAGAAAATAGTACCAATTAACAATGACGTCACTGAACTGGCTCTTAAACTTTCGTTGTTGGAGTCTCAATTAACATGAGAGTGAGGCTGACCTTTAGTGCATATCTTACATTAAATATTTTCACAGTTAAGTTTCCAATGGGAACGGAAAACTTTCCTTTTAATGTGACATGCCATGTTTCATTGCCTTCTAATTGAAAACTATTCACAAACTGGTATTTGTTCCTCGAGGAGAGGAGATATTTATGTCGGATACACAGGGAAACAAGTGATAGGATGAAAATGAAGTGGAAGATCTTAATATGACTATCATGAAACTGCCTTAATGATTACCACGACTTGCATGGGAGAGGGACAAAAACTTTTCTCTGTTCCAAGAGTTACAAATGATCGAGAATATGGAAGATGGAAAATAGGTAGACCTATTAGTGAATATGGATAGGTATCCGGCCACCCCTTAAATTCAGTATGCCAAGTCCTTTAATATCTGTGACGACCTTGGGCCGATGTGAGACTGAGGCAGAATAAAAAGAAAACTGTAGATGTACATACTTTGCCTGACAAAAAAGTTAATCATCCAGAAGACATTGCCAGATGTCAGTGACACTTTGTGCACATACCCACCGTCGACGGGCGCGTAATCTGTTACAGCTGCAATTGTCGTTAACAAGTAGAACCGCAAACACAGTGGGTTACCTTTGTGTTTATTGTTGTTATCTGGCCTGGTAGAGTGTGTAGAAGGAGTGAACAGCGTCAGATATTGAGTTATCACTGTGAAGGACATGAATATGCCGTGCACTAGTGCGAGACACCGTTATGAGCACCCTACAGAGTTTGAAAGGGGCAATGTTATTGCTCTCCAGTCGGCCCATTGGTCGAATAGTGCAATATCCAGATTTGTCGGGTATTCCGATGTAACAGCGGCCCACTGTTAAACGGTATGGGAACGTGAGGCCTGGCCAAGTAGTCAAGTTTCAGGTCGTAGCACCACAATGGGGAACGCCGTATTGTACACCAAATACACCG
Organism: Schistocerca americana; assembly: GCF_021461395.2. Lineage (NCBI taxonomy): Eukaryota > Metazoa > Arthropoda > Insecta > Orthoptera > Acrididae > Schistocerca > Schistocerca americana. Next base: position 233,577,601 of record NC_060123.1, read on the forward strand.
TAACGCATCGTAACGCGAAGGCTATCCTTATCACAACACAAACGGTTACGTTTGGAGTGATGCATTGACCGAAAATCATGGACTGCTGATGAATGACTCCGCATTTTAGTCAGAGATGAATCGCTGTTTGAGAGAAAGGTGGCGACTTCTGGAGAGGTCCCACTCTCAATATTTTGAAGAATCACAGGTATCATGATCTGAGGAGCCATCGTGTATGACGTATTATCGCGCCTGGTAATGACTGAGTGTATTCTGATGGCAAAAAGTACATCATGAACATCCTACGTCCTCATGTGCAACCGGTAATGAGATATTACCATGGTGCTATTTTTCAGCAGCACGATGGTCGACGAAACAAAGCACTTCTGTGAACTGCCTGCGTGGTGCCGTGGTTAGCAAGATCCTCTTATCTGTCCCTGATAGTGTGTACGACCAGCTTGAAGGTCTACAAGTCAAACTGTTGTGGGCTTGCTTGTCACAGGGCAGAACACAACGGCTTAATGACACACTTCCCAACTGGATCACTGCATGTATCCAGATCAGAAGGAGGTGCAAAGCAGTACTGCTAAAGTGTGCTAAATGGGCTCATATTACCAGGTTCTTTATAAATGTGACATTGATTCTAACCACCAAAATTACAGGAACTGTGAAGTTTTATTTCGATCATTGCTCCGCTTCATGGTGCTTCACTTTTGTTGTCAGGCAGTGCAGTTTAATAACGTAACACACGGAAAACTCCTAGTGGACGAGCTTGTCTTATAATGGAAAACGATGACCAGTTATAATGCCTATGAAAAGGACGCATTTTTTGGGATAAAACCGCTGAACAGCTTTCCTTGCCTAAAAATATCACCATTAGTTCAAAAAGGAGAAGATATATTTTTAAGATACCGAAAGGTACACTTCCTAGACTTCATAAATAAAAAGAAACCATTGGGACAAGGATTTTTTCACAGACTTAACGTCAGCAACGTGTTCTATAGTAGTCATCACTGATACCTCTACATCACCGGGCTCCAGATTCGATCACCAGCTGAGTCAGAGATTTTGTATCCTCGGGACCGGGTGTTTGTGGTGCCCAAACAATACGTTTTTTCTTCAACGGAAGCCCGAGGGACGAAGTTGTGTCCAGTAAAAAGACTTTTCTTGCAGACCGAACAGCTAGGACTGTGTTCTGTATTTGTTGGCTAGTAATGCCACACGATCTTTCTTCCACAGACCTAAGAATCCTTCATCTTAAATGCAATAAATAAAAATTAATGCATTTCTATAGGACACAAAAATCCAAGATTTATTATTATCGCTGTATAATATGACATACTTTTAGTCCAGGAGTTGCTTTTAGGGTGAAAGGCCAAGCATTTATGTCAAAAAAGAAACACCTTTAATATCGAGCCATGGCCTTAATATCGTTATCAATAATAATTAACAGAGCTTGAATAAATATTATTATTTTGTATGTAGATTATCTTTTTAATAAATTACTAGTTCTAGATAAAGTCATAACTTCAAATATTAAGGTACTATTGCTTCAAACTTGTCATAAGCGCGAATACGTATTACATGTGTGAGTGTTGCTGCTGGTCAACAGCAAAACGAAGTTAATTACAAGAAAAATGTCGCTCATTAAACATACAGGGCCAAATATGGACACGGGAAAATATTTCAATATTTATAAAATATCTTGGACTAACAAATCATTTCTGCTAAATAATAACAGTAAAAAATCCTTGAAGGGCAGACCTATAAAATAATTTTAAGAATAGCTGAAATGTAAAATTCTTCAAGACAAAGAGCAGACGAAAACTGGAATGAAGTGCATATAGAAACCAAGGTAAAAATGAAATTTTGAAATTTTAGACATTAGTTGCATTGTACTTCAAACGTGCCGACATCAGTAGGAACGTCTCATGAAAACAAATGCATAACAACCGTTATTACAAAATCACATTTGCAAAAGGAGGAGACTCAGCGTTTTCTGACATTCACAGTATGAATAACAGCAAAAATGCTGATAGGTCATTTATTCAGTCAGAGTAAAGAAAAGTGTATATAAGAATTTGAAGATGACCTCAGACAAATGTATATGTCATCCGATGATACGAGTATCTAAAAAAGTTTAGGAATACTGTCGAAAACCACGAAGAGGTTAGGATATAAGAGAACAGAAGAAGAAAGAAACCGTACAGTGAATACGTAAAGAAAAAGAACACACAGTAATAATTATACAGGAACTCATGTTCAGATGCTCTCTTTAACTAGGAAAATACAGGAAAGAGGTTGGAAACGAAGAATTAAGAATAATAGCGAAGAAAGCTGTTAAGTCATATCACAAACCAACAAACCACGTTTCCCAAACTTCAATAATCTCGCAGCGCTGTGGGAATCTAGCTTCATGAACCTACAACAATGTTGACGAGCGAAACGCGAAACATAAGACTATTGATAAAAATTGCAAAATCTCGTTTGGTCGTAGAATTCCAAGACAAAAACCACTGACAATAGGCGTACTGCTGCTCAGCTGAATTATAATTTCAGTTTTTCTCTTGAACCCTACTTTAAGCTTCTTTGGTGTAATACCGGCATGAGGGGTATGAAAGGAAAGAAGGGATAAAAATCTTTTCCTTATGAATGTAATAAGCTTTGAGAGAAAAATCTTTCTCCAGTGAGGGTCGCTGTCCTGCGTTTCGTTGGAGGAATATGAGACGAACCAGAGAGTTCGCTTTGCGTCCTGCTCCCTTCCTCCCCACGTTATTGCCCCACTCCTCCCCCACTCCCCACACCCTCGCCGACGTATGAAACACACGCTTCGTTTTACAGGCAGTTGGTGCGTCTCTCCGCCATTTCCATTTCACATAGCCACCCGAGCGTTTCCTAATCACTCGACACTGCAGGCTACGGAATACTGCTGAATTATTTTTACGTCGACTCAGCCAGGCTTCTTCGTGGTATAACAAACCGCGCCGTAATCGAGAACATAGACGGAGATCCAGGATGTACAGAATTTACTTCTTTAATTGCTGTCAATGATCACAAATAAATTGTCTTCATGCTATCGATTTCAATCCACTGCAACGGCGTTCTCACTGTGATTGCACCGACAGTGTGACCGATTCGACCATGCAAAGAATTTTTGCACCTTACTGGTTGACGATCCAGGCATTGCCGGGTATCCATTTTGATAATTTCCTACTAGAAAAGAAACCTTATACGCATTCCTGCACTAGCCTCTGTGTGAGATGATCCGACACAATTTGTATAATACGCTGGGCGCGGATGCTTCGCTTGACTACAGTGCCGTTTTGTGTATGACTCTATGACGCCCCTACGTATCCCTATAAACGACTATCGTTTTTGCGAACAGCCGTTTGCGATTCGCAGCTGAAATCTGTTAGAAGCGCTAAAGTATCAAAACTTCATGCATTATGCCTTTTTTTAGTATCTTAGTGTTTATTAAGTCATATGTCTTGAATTATTTATCGTACAATGATATATTTGAGTAGGTACATTCAGCCGCATATGTGGATACTGTCGGCGAAATAAGTTGCCTATTTAGTAGCAAACAAATAATAAACTTAAGCGTCGTGCATGATGCGGAATTTTTTCACGCATCTCAGTGTTTATGACGTCATATCTCCCGAACTATGTATGGTACCAGGTTATACTTTTGTAGGTGCATTTAGTGGCATATGTGGATATTTCCTAAGAAATTTATTGTGAATGCAAAAGTAATACAGAAGTAATACACTCAAAAGCCGTGCATGAATGATACGACAGTAGGCTACAGTGCTTTTTAACCCCCGCCCCTACCTCTACCCTCTGATAGGTAAGTGGTTCTTACCCCAACAGCTACTGTTGCCTGGCAGTAAATGTCTGTGGTTTAGGACATCTGAAACATATACTTCCACACACATATATACATAGATATACTTACATTTATAACATGTATGGATGTAAATTCCACGTTGGCCTAATCATATTAGGATAACAAAGGCTTCTTCCGCCTTAATGAGATCTGTAGACGGTCTTTACCAAATGAAATCTATAGTCTGAAGAGAGTTTTTTATCATTGACTGGACTTAAAAAGAAAAATGGTTAGTGGTTAGGTTTTCCGCATGCCCTGAAGTTCGGAAAGGCACGGTTGGGACACAAACTTGACACCCCTTTTGAACATCGGCGTAATCAATTCGGTAGCAATTTTATTCCGTAAAAAATCCATGATAATAGGAATGGAGACTTAGAATATAAATAGGTGTAAAAGATTTTAGACTGAAGATTTTAAAATTTCCCAATAATACATTTATTATATTTTATTTATTTACTTTTTAACACTTCGTATACATACTATACACCCTGCAACGTATTACGTAGGTGGCACATCTTACAAATTGCACTTAAAATGTACGTGGTAGACAGCAACAGGTCCTAAAAACACAACGTTGTAATAGGTAATCAATACTGTTTCTTCAGATTATTACTGGAATACAGGTGAAGATAAGGAAAACACAGAGATGGCAATGTCGCCTGAAAGACCATAGAGTGATACCGAAGCTTCCTGCGGGAATGCACCTTAATTTCTTTAGTATTATATTTTCTTGATGATTCTGTGACTTGTCTCCCAGTCTGATGCAAGGATAAAGCTAAGAAATTGGTGTTTTAATTTAGTTAGTCTCTTGCACATATATACTTGCTAATAATACCACTTACAATTTATTCTGTCTTGAATGAACTGAATACTGTTAAGTCCATGTCCGACATGATACGTATGGAATGATGAACTGTACGCTAAAATTAACGAACTTAGTAACTGCAGTGTGTTGAAGAAAGAAAAGTACTATTTTAATTAATCTCTAAAAGTGGAATGGCAGTATTGGCAACGTTGAATGTTTGTAATATGTTTGAAGTAAGTACACTATGCCCTGAGATGGAGCGCCGGAGAGGGCGTGAACGTGATGTGATTGTGATGATATTTACAAAAAACGGTGATTCTGTCGCTGCATGATAGGAATAGCGTCCTCATTTCAATCTCAGATGGAAAGATGTTGTACCATCGGCCCATGAAATAAGATTATGGTCGACACACTTTGAAGCAACAGGAAGTGCAATTAAGCTGGAATCGCCAGGTAAGTCTAGAAGTTATCCCTCACAAGAGCGAATATAGGAGGTGTAAAATGTTGTAGCCAACAGTCCAAAGTGTTCTGTGAGCCATATTGTGGCAGTATTGGAAATGTACAGTAGTACTATATACAGAACTCTTCTAAACGGTTTAAAGATGCAACCCTGTAAGGTACGGGTTGTGCAACAGTTAAATAAGTGAAAGTGATTACGATGAGCGAACGACTGTTGATTTGTTGACTAAAAGCAGATTCAATGAAGGCGTATTAAATTTGTTACGAATGCGTGACGAGGCACATTTCCCTCTCATTATGTCAACAAATAAAACTGGTGCGAACGTCATCCTCACAAACTCCGTCAACTCCCATTACACAGCCAGAAAGTCATAGTATGGTTCCCTCTCTCTTCAGTGGTCGTAATCGGCACTTTCTTTTTTTTTTTTTTTTTTTTTTTTTTTTTTTTTTTTTTTGGACGAAAATGGACTACCAATCACAGCCACATCTCAGCGGTATGCTGCCATGGATGGCACAGTCTTGGCACCTCGACTTCAACAGTTTCCTTTGAATGAGTATTGGTTATGGAAAGATGGTGCTATGTCTTATTGTGCTCAAATTTCAAAGGCAGCAATGTGCAGAGTATCTGGCGACCACATTATTTGAAGGAGTAGTGACATTTTGTGGCCTCTCATATCGGCCAACTTAATCGGTTTGTGATTACTTTCCTTGGGAGTTCCTGAAACGCAAAGTTTATGCTAGACGTCTACACACAATTGCAGAAATGAGAGATACCATTCGTGCAGAAATCAGAAACATTTCTATATACATCCTTGAACACTGCGTGAACGATTTACATCACACACTTTCTGAAAGTGCCAATGTAACAATTGTGCCCACCTACGACACGTTATTTTCAAAACATGAACAGTGCGTGAAAATGCAGTAAAGGTTTCGTTCTTCCGTTTGAAAATGTTTTACCAAATAATCCTCGTCTTGTTTCGCTGTATTCAAATAACCCCATTTTTCTGCCACACACACACACACACATGCCGGGACGAACGAGTTGCCGATGAGGATCATTACACCCCTGTTTTGGACGTTGTGTCATGCAAATGTGCCTTGCAGATCAATTGTGTATCCATCTGTTTTCTAACCTTCTTCACTCTTCAACCTCTGCCGACCGACATTATCTTTCTGCAGTATCGTATGTTATCTGAAGGACGTTCAGTCATTGTTCCTAATTTCTCTTAAAGTACAGGTGTCTGTTCAGAATGCTCTCGCTACGTAAGTACAATACCAGATGGCAATCGTCCAGTATCTTGGCTTACATAACTCAAGATCTTTGTGCGTCTACTGCACCTTTTCTGCCATACAACTTGAGAACAGATGACTCTGTAACTTTCGTCTGAAGCAAGCAACCACTCTTCGTTCAAGAGGAGAGTAAAGAACTATCTGCTTGCCTCTCAGCATATCCTAGATTTTTTTTTATTTCTGTCCAACAGGTTACCAGCAACAGTGTGTAATTATAAATAACCTGTGTATACGTTTCTCATCCCTTTCTATTTGTCTTACTTCTTCAATATCTTATCCTATTATTTATGACTCTTCCACTGAGCCAATAAAGTACACTATTAGTTCCAGCTCTTCGAGTGAGTCGTCTATGTTTTCTGCACCTTAATTCTTTCTTTACGGTAGTCAATTGTTACTCTTCTATTGCTCATGTGCTATATATAAGGGTGATCATAAAGTTCGAGCTTGAAGGCTGTACAACCCCCAATCGGTATGCAAAGCTGGAAAAATCGCAGTGAATATCGAGGCAATAACCTTACCGACGAACCAGGTTGAAGATACCCTTTTGGTAAAACACCGTTTCCTGCTACATGAGGAAGTCCTTAACTGCCTGCTTCACCTTCTCGTCCAACAGGAATCGTCGTTCCTTCAAGCCCTTCTTTAAGGGCCCGAAGGCGTGAAAATGGCATGGGGAGAGATCAGAACTTCAAGGTAGACCCTCGATACTCTCTCACTCGAGTTGGCGTAACTTTTTGCGTTACAACATATGTGATACGGGGATGTGAATTAACTTGAAGCAGCAGCAAGACGTGGCAAACTTGGTGCACCATTCCACAATGGCACTTCTCGGCAGGCATGCTCGCCATACACATTCTTCATTCTCCTATGGAACTCTACCGTTGTTTGTCCTTTGGCTGGCAAGAAAAGAACAGCACGTAGGTGCTGTTTCGATGCATTTCGTAATAATGTCGCCATAGTTCAAGATCCCGCCTTCAGCGCATGCGCGTCGGAAAGACATGAATCCCACAATAACACCTTTCCTACAGGATGACAATTATTGAACTGTATGAAATTAAATCGTAATAACTTCTGAACGGCTTGCGTTAGGACGTTCAAACTGCACGGCTGGCCTTGGGGTAAGATGTGAATGCATGGTTTGGTTTACCGACGAAGCCCACCTTCAGTTGGATGGGTTCGTCAATAAGCAAAATTGGTGCATCTGGAGGTCTGAGAAACCGCATTTAGCGATCGAGAAATCTCTTCACCCTCAAAGGGTGACTGTGTACTGTGCAATGTCCAGTCACGGAATAATTGGTGCGATATTCCACAATGATTACCGAAGGCTACCTGAAGTTTTCGCAAGATGATTTCATCCCCATTATCAAAAGTGCCCTGATTTCCACAGGATGTGTTTCATGCAAGATAGAGCTCGACCGCATCCAAGCTGGAGAGTGTTTGATGTGGAGCTCTTTGGGGATCGGTTTCTGGCCCTGGGGTACCGACGCTAGTGCCAGTGGCCTCTGCGTATCCAAGAGCCCAAAGGCATTAGCCTCGATTGGCCACCATATTCTCCGGATCTCAAAGCATACGACTCCTTTTTGTGGAGCTATATTAAAGGAAAGGTGTACAGAAGTAACGCCAAGACCATTACTGAGCTGAAAACAGCCATTCAGGAGATCGACAGCATCGATTTTCCGACACATCAGTGGGTCCTGCAGAATTTCCCTATTCGTCTTCACCACCTCATCGCCAGGCATATAGAACATGCTATAACCTAAATTGGAGTATCTCTAGTGACGTTTACATGTTTAACAAAGTGTGTGCACACCGTAATTTGTGACTAATTTACGATTTTTTTCATATAGTTTAATAATTGTCACCCTGTACATGTCGGTGCTTATATACATGCAACAGAGTGCATTACGTTGAATATAAGCTACACCAACTCCCTCACACGGAAAGATTTTAATCGACCCTTGTATGTTCCCGTTAACATACGCATCTTAAATTACAATACACTCCATTTTAATGCATTTCAAGCATAAATTGGGCCCAAGTATTTTTGTAATGTACATCTCGTCCATATGTCACTGGGAAGGCGCATTGAGCTATATATTAAGAAAAACGGGAAGTCGTTTAACAGTTGACTTAAATGAACATTAAGTCACCTGAACGCACGTTTGAACACAGACAGTTAGTACAGAATGGAGCGTCCACCCCTAAAACTCTTACAGTTTCTAGCTCTCTATCTAAAATTGGTATAAATTTCATTGAAACTGATTTTGACAGATAGGGTTTAAATATATCGGCTACATGACAGAAAAAGTTTCTCCATTTGAGAAATGAAAGATCGTTGCTGTGACTCTGTACACAACACACGGACGGCATAAAAAAGAAAAAGAAGGTAACACCTAGTAGTTGTGTAATATAAACGAAAGTTGGTAAGGATGTTTCTACATCTGAAAGAGGAAGTCTATTCTAATTTCATGCCAGGTACACAGAAGTGGCTCCACTTTCAGGATGCAAATCATGTTTTCTTGAAACATACGCATACCACTGACACTGTACGTGGTGAATTGAGGTTAGTCAATAATGTCTTGTAGTAGGGCGGCGACAAGCTGGGCGTCCCTTCTCCGACACCGCAGGAAGACTTTGTAGGAATGTAGCCACTGTACACGTCTGGTCACAGCAGTGGTCGCGAGAACTCACGTTCTGAAAAAGACCGGACTCCAGTCGCCTATGTAGCACTGCCGAGAGGGAAGACCATCGTTTGCCGGCCGCGGTGGTCTCGCGGTTCTAGGCGCGCAGTCCGGAACCGTGCGACTGCTACGGTCGCAGGTTCGAATCCTGCCTCGGGCATGGATGTGTGTGATGTCCTTAGGTTAGTTAGGTTTAAGTAGTTCTAAGTTCTAGGGGACTGATGACCACAGCTGTTAAGTCCCATAGTGCTCAGAGCCATTTGAACCATTTTTTTTGAAGACCATCGTTTGCGGCATGTGGCTCTGGCGCAGCAGCGATCTGAGCAGCAATTGGCAACATAGTGGCACAAAGAACCGTTACAAATCGGTTACTTCGACGACAGTTCTGGGTCGAACGCTGTGTAGCAAGTATTCCACTGAGACCACTGACCGATGGCCATTTGCGACTTCATCGGCGTAAATAAACAGCTCGTTGGAGGGCATGGTAGGGGTCTGCTGTGTTTTCTGGTGAAAGCTGGTTCTGCCTCTGTGCCAGTGATAGCCGTGTATTGGTTATGAGGAGGCCAGTTGAAATTCTCCAACCAACCTATCTTCGTACTACGCACACTGATGGACCTACTCCTGGAGTTATGGTCTGGGGTGCGATTTTGCATGACAGAAACAGCTCTCGTGGTTATCCCCCCCCCCCCCCCCCCCAGAATGCAAGTATGTACCTGAATCTTGATTCGACCTGATGTGCTGCCATTCACGAAAGGCATTCGAATGGTTCAAATGGCTCTGAGCATTATGGGACTAAACATGTAAAGTCATCAGTCCCCTAGAACTACTTAAACCTAACTATCTTAAGGACACCACACACATCCATGCCCGAGGCAGGATTCGAACCTGCGACCGTAGCGGTAGCGCGGTTCCGGGCTGAAGCGCCTAGAACCGCTCGGCCACACCGGCCGACACGAAAGGCATTCCGGGGGGGGGGGGGGGGGGGGGGATTTCCAACAGGATAATGCTCGCCCGCACACCGCTGTTGTAACCAAACGTGCTATAGAGATCGTCGACATGTTGCCTTGAGCTGCTCGATCATCATATCTGTGTCGAATCGAGCACATGAGGGATATCATTGGACGATAACTCCAGCGTCATCTATAACCAGCACTAGCAATCCCTGTACTGGCCGATCAGGCGCAACAGGCGTGGAACTCCACCCCACCAACTAACATCCGACACCTGCGGAACAGAATGCATGAACACGTGCATGCTTGCATTCAACATACTGGAAGTTACACCGATCATTAACGTACCAGCATTTCTTATTTGCAATGCGATCTTTCAATGTTAACAACTTAAATATGTAATTCTCAATGTCAATGAAATTCACCAACAGCCGTGTAACTTACGATGTTATTTTATTTTATTTTGAAGGCTACCAGTTTCAGCATATAAATATGTTAGCTAGACAAAGGTATTCCCGAAATTTCGTTACCCTACATTAATTGTTTTTCGCGTTCCGATTTAGTTCCCATTAGTGTAACTAAATGCCGCGCAGGATTAGCCGAGCGGTCTAAGGCGCTGCAGTCATGGACTTGTGGCTGTGAAATATGCTCACTATTTTTATATACTTGAATTTAGCATATTTCGTAACAGTACTCACTTTTCCGTGGATGTTTATAAGATGATATTTGACTTTTTTGTGTTGGCTTCAGTCGTCTAGTGAAAGTATGATTCCATAATGCTGTTGTGTCGGCTGCGGAAACGTCCTGGTTCAATGCGTTTGCCTCATTTTTGGTGCTTCAAATAGAATTTTTCCGAATGTGTTTCCTTCTTGATGTTTATATGAAAAATAGTAGAATAACTCATTTTTGCTGGCCACTTGCAAATTATTATAACGGGGACCTGTACATTGTTCCACCGTCACACACCGAGTCTTCACTGGCGACTAACTACGGTCAAAGACGACTCCTGCGTCAAAGACATTTCACACAACACACAAGCTTCCACTTGTAACCAGTCTCTTTGATATTATTCGTCACATCTACTAATATTAATCAACATGCCGTCACTCTCGAACATATAAGCAAATTAGCATAAAATAAAGCAAATTACAATTCACAAAAAACATTCTGACAAAAGTATAAGAAAACATTTACAACCTCCCTCATTAGATTTGGTATCGACAAATTCGGTATAAAATAACACATCTCCCAGATCTATCACAGCTGGTCCCGGTGGAGGTTCGAATTCTCCCTCGGGTATGGGTGCCTGTGTCTGTCCTTAGGATAATTTAGGTTAAGTAGTGTGTAAGCTTAGGGACTGATGACCTTAACAGTTAAGTCCCATAAGATTTGACACACATTTGAACATTTTTTTCGTAACTAAGTAAACTGTGTTCATAACTCCTCACAAAGTGTAACGTATCTTAAGTTTATCTATTTAAATAAGCATCACTTTAACTTATTATTTGTAAGTTAGAAAGCACTCTAATATACCACGTACCACTCTTCGCGACGGTCACTATGTTAAAAAAGTGTTTTGTTACGATTAATCTGCTCTACAGTACGTCACAAAGCGCACCCTATTCACTGCTGAATTCCGTTCGTGAGCCTTCTTCTTGTCAGCGGACCATGGTGCCAGGGTCCACCAGATGCAGAAGTCGTGGCAGGCGGCGTGGGCCCCGCGCGCAGAGGCGTAACTAGGCTGCACCTCCCCGTCGTTGTCTGGCCACCCATGTATACAGCCGTGCTGGCGCTCGTTTGCACAGTGTCTGTTGTGCTGGTGCTCTAAACACAGCGCCTCCAGCTGCAGGGTAATCAGTTTAACTTCAGGATCCGTTGAGGGATGGGCGGCCGAAGTTTGGAAGTACGATGTAGAATGTACCCACTACTCAGTGCAACGGACGGTGGCACAGACAGTCTTACACTGCTTAACAGTGCAGCTTACCAGACCTCGACCACTACCACAGCGCACAATACGAACGCAGCCGTGCAGTTCGACAGATTACAGAGGCAATGCTCCCAACACGCTGCGTTTCGCCACTGAGCACGCTAGCTATGGCAGCATCCACTGTAGCTCGAGTGTATTGTGTGGTACCTGGGCAGCGTATTCACCCACAATGGCGAGGTTGTTACAAAGACAAGCCAAAGCAGATGGCGTCGAAACGTTACGCGGAGTTCCTAGTCAATACCAATGGCGAAGCTGTAGCCTTCCTTACATTGCATAGCCTGTTACTGCATAGCTCAGATGTGATTATACGAGGGACAGATTTCTGGAAACTACTCAGCCCCTTTCCAACTCACCGACACGCTATTATGGTCGCTGGTGAAACGTTCCAGTAAATCTCTTACCTGTCACAGGGTATATGTTTCCTCACACATGAGGGCTTATTTCAATAGTGGTACAATTCCATTTCTGTTCATTCTGAGATACAGAGTCCTAAAGTTAAAAAAGCGCTGAAAAATCTCCAGTTGAGATACCAGAAATATTCAAGTATTTCAACTGCGGATTTTTCAGCGCTGATTTAACTTTAGGACTCTGTATCTCAGAATGAACAAAAATGGACTTGTATCCCTATTGAAATAAGCCCTTCATACGTACCTACTTCATTGTCAATAAGTTAAACGGATGGATGGATTATTAGCAACAGGCTAGTAGCCTACCGTCACCTGTTTCTAATAAATTCGATTTAACGTAATTGGGCCGTGTGCTCCTGAAATTTGAATGTTCCGGTGTAGTGTGTTCTATCTCTTTCGATCCGCTTTGCGGTGCGCGGGTTGGTGCGCCCTCTGGGATTCCGTGCGGGAAGCCGAAAGGGAGTCTCGGGCAGGGAAAGAGGAGCGGGCCTGGGCGGAGCGACGCCGGAAGATCGCGGAAGTCGCATCGGTGAGTGGTGTGGGTGTGGCAGTCGCATTGGGGCCGGCCGAGCAGCGTAACAGGACGTGCTGCAGTGACTCGCTGTCGTTCGTTCTGTTTGCGAGTTCGACCTTCCTGGGCATGCTGTGGCTACGGGCTGATGTTAGTCTGGCCATTACCTTATTAGCGGCATTTGGATTAATATTGTTAAAGGTGAGCTGTTAGTTTGGTGCATCTTCATCTGGTGCAGTTACAGCGACACTTATTTCTGTAGTATTCTGGCTTGCGCTGCTGAGCATTGAGTGTTCTCACGTCGCGTGTCGAAATACTGACTTGTGCCCTGGTTGATTAACGTATGATATGGAGTGCCTATGTGGGCGTGTTTCCTTAAATCGTTGATGAAGTGTTTCACAATGCCCTTACTTGAGTGTCTTTAAATTGAATTTCAATTTGTTACTGAACTCACGTCAGTTAAGGGACGCCCAAATTGTCACGCTACTCAAGTAAGGTTTAAGTCTACTGTGACACCACTGTTTAACTGTTGGATTAAAATTAATTCAATCTTAACCACAGCTAGGAATAATTCACGGCTAATTGTAAGTGCCGTGTGTGTTTGTTTTTGGTCCTTTTCTCTTACTCACTACTGTTGAGTGTTGAACAGTTTTGCAAACCCCTTGACGTCATTATTTCCTGTAATCCATTGTGCCCATTAGGTTATGTAAGGCTTAAATACAGTGACCAGTTTGGCAATTTTCTGTGTTTCGTAATAACATTTTACGAACATTAAAATTTTGGGAAAGGTTACATCTCATATTTGCAGATTGTTTGGTGTTAGATAACTTGTCGATGATTGATGATAAATCAACTGATGTACATTTAAATTGAACAAGTTACATGTCAATATGTTGTTACCAGTACCTTGCATGAATTTTCTTGCGTAATAAATTAAATTTTATATTCTATCCTCAATTTGTTGCTCAGCCTTCCACTCCAGCAGCCCCTGTATCCTGCTCTCAACCATGTCAGTAATATACTGGTGTGCAAATCTTAAGAACGAAAGTTACTTTTGCATGATGTGTCACTCTCAACTAACACAACTCGATGAAACTTGAGTGTAAATACCGTATAAGAGTAACTGAAATAAATACGCAGATATATGAAAAGAATGCACATGTTTACTCAGTGACCATGGGTACACTGAAGACATCGTGATTTATGACTATCGCTTGGTCATTGCAAAGGTGGAACATAGTTCTTAGTAGGGTGCATGATAGCCACGGACGTCTATGAATGCTCTGTGACGTACTCCCACGCTGGCCACGAGGTTGGTAAGGAGTTCCTGTGGTTGGGCGTTCAATCTCTCCTCCAGCGCATCTCACAACTACTGGATAGTAACTAGCGTATGTGTACGTCGTGCAATAGTCCATCTCACACGTGCCTTACGTGATTTAAGTAGGGGGACGGGTAGGTCAGTCCCTTCGCCGAATATCCTCTCGTTCCAAGAGCTCCCCCACCTGCGCTTTTCGATGCCGACACGCAGTGTCATTCACAGAACTATAGTCAAGGCTGAATGCACCCCAGGAAAGACTCACAGTGGAGAAGAAGTACAGAGTCACATCAACGTTGATGTGAGGGTACCGTGTTGGGAGGTGTCAATGTCAGTACGATAATGAAACAGTATACCTCTCCTCACCACAGCAACTGAGCCAGTAAAATAATTATTTTCGTCATGTTCCCGTTGAATTACGTGTTCCCACCTCTCACCATATGAGGTTAGGTCCAGAATCGCTAATCGGACTGAATCTGCTCTCATCCGAGAAGAACACACCACGCCCACCTCGTTGTTCCTGTCTCTGTGCTCTTGGCAACATCGCAAATAGTGCCACCGACATTCGGCTGTCCTCGGAACACAACGCACTGGATATCGAGCAAAGAGAAGTGAGCCATGTTGGCCCTGGCTTATGCGTTGGTTTAAACCTTGACTGTTACTCTGCGTTTTGTTTCCCGCACTTATTGCGGTTATGCCGTGGTTCTTCCTCTTTATACGTGTGGCAGCAGCGGTGTTTATCGATATTCGCATCTTGTACCATCTTCGGTCTGGTGCTTACAGTTTCCGGCTAGCCGGTGTGCGGCAGTCGGTCGTTTGGTGTGGATCAGTTGGGAAATCTGCGCGCGGCGCAGTGGGCCGGGCCCGCTGGCAGTCTCTACGCAGTGTCGGAGTGTGTGGGAGCTGTTCCGATTGCTACGGGGTTCGTGGCTCACCGACCCAGGACATTAAAATTGAGTGGTGATTTAATTATGGAAGCCAGACTGTGCACACTGTGCCGCTGATTTTGGTGGTTGGCTGTTGGGGGTGTTCTCGTGAGCAACAGCGAGTGTTCGAGTTGGCGAGAGTTTGGCCACCATCCGGTGGAGTTTAACTGTATTTTAGTTATTTGAAGTCCAAGTGCACCAGCGGAATTTTCTGCCTTATGGCACTTAGCATTCCGGTTACCTACCCTGGCTGCAGACATAAAATACAGGCAGTGTCCTTTCCTCACTGTGTTGTCGCTGTCCAACACGTGTGTGCAGTTTTGACAGCTTATGCATACTTGGTTGTTGGCGGCTACGCCTTTTACGTTTTGGTTTTGGAGTTCCTTGCGCATTGGTCAGGTGGAAAGCAAGTCGTCTTGTTGGTGGGTCCATTGACTGTCTCTTGGTTGGGTTACCGGCGGATCGGATATAGTTGGGCCGACTACCTGTCTCCCCTTAGCGAACGTTAATATTTCAAGCGGAGACCGACCTCGCAAACTTCTGAGCACTGCTGGCTGTACTGCCTCTCTTACTGGTGTTTGATTGTGTATTTTAATGTCTTATAGCCGATGGTTTGAATTTGTATGCTTTTAGTTGTATTTTAAATAGTGGGTCTTCAGCCACTTTAAAATTGAAAGTTCCTTAGTTGTCAGGTTTTGCATTGTTAGGGCTTTCGGTTAATTTAAAATATTTTTTTTTTATAAAGCCTTTGGCCTTCTGCTTTTTGAAAATTTATTGTAGTTGTGTTTTTCAATAATGAGCCTTCAGCCACTTTAAAATTTAAATTCCTTACTTGTTAGATGTTGGATTGTTTGGGCTTCAGTCTGTGTGAAATATTGTTTGTAGGTAAAGCTTTGGGCCTTCTGCCTACTAAAAATTATTTTAGTTGTTTTAAGTAATCGGCCATCAGCCGTTTGTAAATCAAAGTTTTTGTCTTTCAAGTATCAGAATGTGTGGGGCCTTCAGCCTAATTGAAGATAATGCCTTCTGCCTTGTTTGTGTTCCTTTTTTCAAAAAATTAATTTTACCTGCAGTATTAAATCATGGGCCTTCAGCCATCTTTAAATTGAACTTGGTTGCTTTTCGAGTGTTAGATTTGTTGGACCTTCAGCCAAGCTGCTGAACTTACGTGAGGCCTTCTGCCTTCTAAATATTCTGTTCTGAGTTTGAATTTTAAGTTAATGGCTTTCAGCTGTTTCTAAATTTAAGTGGTTGTGCTCTTACGGCATCAGGTAGTGTGGCCTATTCAGCCGATAATTAAGTTCAAAAACTTTTGCTATATTGTTAGGACAACTGATTAAAGTTATGTGTTTGAGTGTAACTGACAGCCCCCTTTTGGTCCCTTTCCCCAATTCCTGCTACCTGTACTGTCCGGCAGATTTAAGCAGGGCGTTTCAAGGCGATCACCATGCCGTCGCAGTGCCACTGTCCAGCGTGAGACGGTGCGCCTTGCAGTCAAATGTCCTATGAAAGCGTGGTGTCTTGAAACTCCTCCATGGGCAACGAATCCCTCTCCTTCACTGCGGATGCACAAAAGAATCCGATCTCCCCAGAAAGAGTAGCTTACTTACAGAAAATGGACAGGGACTGCGGGTAGATGGCACCACGTGGAGTTGTCGGTCGGCCAAGAGGCGTACCGAGATCGTCAGCACGGTTCCGATTACGCGCGGCGCGGCGCAGCAGGTTATCGCACCTGGCTAGTAAGCGCGCGACTTCTAGAATGTAATGGTCGCCTCACGGTGCCTCTAGCGATCGAGCTCTCTGTCCGACAGGGTTGCCCGCTTTATATGATACAGTATGCTTTGGCATTAGAGCCCCTATTCCAGGGGCTTCGCCAACGCCTGGTGGGCCTGACATTGCATGGGCACCGCTTCCGTTGCACAGCCTATGCTGACGATCTAGTCCTGTACCTCCGCAATGAAGACGATGTTCACACGGCTCTGACTTGGGTGGCGACGTATGGGGAGGCATCGGGCAGTTCTCTTAACATTTCCAAGTCGAAGGTTCTGCTCGTTGGTGAGGGTCTCTGCTGTTTGGGCACTGATTTTATGAATGACCTCCGTCGTTCAGCGGTAACCAGCAGTCGACGTCTCCTCCAAACGATCTGGGCTGGCCTTGTGGATCACCGGCTTAGATCCCTCGACACTGTACAGCGTCTGCAATCCGTGAATGTTTGCCACGCCTCACGCATCCCCCATGTGGCACAAGTGTTCACGTTTCCTATTACCCTCACACATCGTATGTTGATGGCGATGGGATCCTTTGTCTGTACCGGGATGTTATTTAAAGTTCAAGATTCCTCCCTTGCCCTTCTGTGGGAGCGTGGTGGAGTGGGCTTATTCCATGATCCAGACAGAGTTAAGGCCCTTTTTGTTAGTTCCCAACTGAAAGTATGGCGTCGCTGTCCGACGATCCCGACTGGACTGCTTTTGCATGAACACGCGCCGGTCTCAATGTCAGCCCTGGTCATGTTATCAGACATTCCACCTCCCTTTTATCATTTTTGGCACTTATTTCTTGAGTTAATTTACATCGTGCATTCCTGATCCATTCCACTTATACTTCAGACAAAGACTGTACATGACACATTACAAATGTGTCGAACCCCCAACCCGATTGAAACCATATTTCCCCAGATCATATGACGTTGTGGGTGGAATGCGTTGCATGCTGGTTACCTCGACACCAGCGTTCAGTCCACCCGCTATATCACCGTCAATGGCAAACAGGTCAACCATTCTCGTCTGCGCCGCATTCGCCTCGCTGACACACCACACTGTGTTCACTGTGGTGTGGAGGACACAGATGCTCTTCGATTCTCATGTGGTCAGTCGTCTGACGTCTGGAGGCTCGCGCAGCGTATCTTGGCTTTCCTTACCCGACAGACACCTACTCAGATCACTTTCCTGGCACTTTTATTCCCAGATGTGATCCATTACCCCTCAAAAGAAACTAACGCTGTGAATTGGATACGCGGTCATACGGTCCACTGCCTTTCTGGCCCCGATGAGATATCAGAACTAGCTTATTGGACGTAGCTTATTGATCGACACTGTGAACTTGTTCGCTACCCCAGATACAAGCAGTTCTTTTCCAGTTTTGTACGAAACGCCTTTTATGACCCGCCTTCCAGCTGGAACGTCCAGGTCATGCGATGCTGATGCTTTTTTTACCGACATGATGTTCTGAATGCACTACAAACGGAATCTCAACTAAAATTTCGAGAAGACACGTTTGGATATTCCGTCAATCGGAAGGCGCTAGCGACTGTTGGATTTCTGCTGCATAGACTACTATTACACAAAAAATTACAAAAAAAACATAAAAATAAATAAATAAAATAAAATAAAAAGATATACATAAAAAACGCAATAAAACACAAAAATGCAATAAAATAAACTAAAAAAATTCCGTACAGAATTACTTTCATTTTCATCGCTACTCTCTATGTTTTTCCTAACTCTTGTAATAGTAGGTTAGTTGTTTTGGGACAGGCGTAGATTAAAAAAAAAGAAGTAAGCAGGATAATTCGGGTTCGAATCCTGGTCCGACACAAATTTTCACTCATCGCTGTTGAATACGCTTAAAGTCCCGATGTGCCTTGTATCACTAATTCCTTTCCTTTCCTTTCCTTTCATCCCCCTCCACCTTCAATTTACATATAACCTGTTAAATGAGGTAGCAATTGCACCCGCTGTTTGATGTGGGAAAACAAATTTTAAATTTCGAAATGAAATTGTCATAAAATGAAGAGAATGTTAAGCAGTAGAAGTAACTAAGGTACTAATCACAGCAGCTGAAGAAGTGGGTGGTTTGTGCAAGGCTCTAAATCAACCAAAGAATCTGACAAATAAAATAAATGTTTCATGGAGAAAAGAAGAAAAATGAAAGATGAAAGTAGATACAGCCTGGGTAAGAACACATATATGGAATTTTGCAAGGCTCTGAGAAAAGCCATAAAAGAAGACAGCAACAGGTATGAAGAAGTTACATTAAAAGCCAGTGTTCAAAATAAATCTTCCCTTAAGATGACCAAGAGGAAGCTCATGATTGGAAAGAATCAGTTAATATCGTTAGACACAGTGTAATGGCGCATTATAGATAAGAAAGAAATGCTCGAATACGTGGTACAGTAAAGACAATGATGCTAACTTAATCCTGGACAAAGTAGATGCTTCACTTTTCCAAATCCCAGAAATACTCCCCTCAGAAGTGGAACATGCTATATAAAATATGAAAATGGGACTGCTCCATGCAGTACAGTACTTACCATTCAAAAGTGTGTAAAACAATGTGTCTCCATATGTCTAAAACAATATTCAAAACACCTGGGAAAAGCAATGTCTAAACTGAATAGGAAAACAAAGATCCAAGTTCTGTATACAGAGTCTGAATAACCTTAAATGTGCTGATGATACGGTTCTATTTGGAAATAATGCAGAAGAATATCAGATACTGGCTAGCAAACTTGAATTAGTCTGTCTGAAGATGGTCTAAAAACGAACTATGATAGAATCCAGACCGTGATGAATGAATAGACCTCGGAGGGAAATATATCTGTTGAATGAAAGCAACTGCATAGGGTCACAAAATTATCCATCTAGATCGTC
This sequence comes from Schistocerca americana, assembly GCF_021461395.2. Classification (NCBI taxonomy): domain Eukaryota; kingdom Metazoa; phylum Arthropoda; class Insecta; order Orthoptera; family Acrididae; genus Schistocerca; species Schistocerca americana. The sequence continues at coordinate 233,597,446 of NC_060123.1, forward strand.
TTGTAAATGTTAAAGGAAACTGGAAAAGGTCACAAAATACAGCTATCTGGGTCGTCTTATAAATGTAAAAGGAGACCTAAAACCACAAACATGTCGACGTATCAAATTGGTCTGGCAGACTTATGGAAGACACTTTTTAGTTTTGAACCCTAAGATGTCAGCTGACCCAAAGAAAATAATTTTTGGCCAATGCAGTCCTCACGCAATATCTTAATGACTGTGAGACACGGACATTAAATGAGTTCATTGTTAGGAAACTGTCAGTCCCCCAAAGAGAAATGGAATGACAATGTTGTGCTACACAAAACGAACAACAAAGTTCTTTGACATAACGCAAAGAGTGAATATCTTGAAATGCCTGTGGGCTGGTCATAATGCTCAAAGAAATGATAAGAAATGGTCAAAACGTAGACTGGAGCCCCACTTACCACAAGGAACTAAGTGGGAAAATCTCCAGAGAGGTGGGACAGGGACTTACTATACAGGGTGAGTCACCTAACATTACCTCTGGATATATTTCGTAAACCACATCAAATACTGACGGATCGATTCCACAGACCGAACATGAGGAGAGGGGCTAGTGTAATTGGTTAATACAAGCCATAAAAAAATGCACGGAACTGTGTTTTTTAACACAAACCTATGTTTTTTTAAGTAGAACCCCGTTAGTTTTGTTAGCACATCTGAACATATAAACAAATACGTAATCAGTGCCGTTTGTTGCATTATAAAATGTTAATTACATCCGGAGATATTGTAACCTAAAGTTGACGCTTGAGTACCACTCCTCCGCTGTTCGATCGTTACGCCAGAGATTGCAATTGTGTGCAGCAAATGATGGCCATCACATTGAACATCTGTTGGCCTGACATGTCGGGACACACTCTATTCCATTCCGTAGCCGGCCGCGGTGGTCTAGCGGTTCTAGGCGCTCAGTCCGGAACCGCGCGACTGCTACAGTCGCAGGTTCGAATCCTGCCTCGGGCATGGATGTGTGTGATGTCCTTAGGTTAGATAGGTTTAATTAGTTCTAAGTTCTAGGGGACTGATGACCACAGATGGTAAATCCCATAGTGCTCAGTCATTTGAACCATTTGAGCCACTCCGTAATTGAAAACGGAAACCACGTGTGTACGTGTACCTCACCCCTCATGGTAGTGTACATGTGCGTCAGTGAAAAAGACCAATAAAAAGGTGTTAGCATGTGGACGTAATGTGCTGTTCCAGTCTCTTCTGTACCTAAGGTCCACCACCGTTCCCTTTGGATCCCTACGTAATTCGGTGCTCTCCGATACACACGATCGAACAGCGGAGGAGTGGTACTCAAGCGTCAGCTTTAGGTTACAATATCTCCGGATGTAATTGACATTTTACAATGCAACAAACGGCACTGATTACGTATTTGTTTATATATTCAGATGTGCTAACAAAACTAACGGGGTTCCATTTAAAAAAACTTAGGTTTGTGTTAAAAAACATACTTCCGTGCATTTTTGTATGGTTTGTATTAACCAATTACACTAGCCCCTCTCCTCACGTTCGGTCTGTGGAATCGATTCGTCAGTATTTGTAGTGGTTTACGAAATATATCCAGCGGTAACGTTAGGTGACTCACCCTGTATACAGCCGGATTAAATTGGCATCAGGAAGCTGAAGATCGGCAGAAATGGAAGAACCTGTTGGGATTCTGTGCCCAATGCCGACTCAAAGAGACCACATCACCAGAAGCCCGAATGGCTGGTGGTGACGAAGATATTGCACTACGATCATCTCCCCTAAACCTTGCCGTGGTACCATAGAAGTTATTCTCAGATGTCATGGTTTACCATCTCCTCATTTCTACTCATCAGTGTGTAACCTCTCCACAAAATAATTTCCGTAACCTAGCAATAATACAATGTGACTAATCTCTCAATAAAAAATTGTTGCTCACTTATAACGTTTCAATAATGACTGTGAATTATACTGGTAAATTTTGGACGTCAGCAGTGCTGCGTCATGGCCCTGAAAATTCATTATGAATAAATTGAAAAATCTTAACTCAATTAGGTCGCCGGATAACGCGTATATATCTGCTCCTATAAGAAATTTTTCTGGCGCAGCTCAGTGCAATGCTGGCCGATAGATTTGTCATGTATAAAAAGAAACAACTGAGTTTTCTTTCCAAAAATAGGGATGACCAAGGATTGGAGAAATTAGTAAATTCTTTAAACTGAAATGAATTATTGTCAAAAGTTACTTTTTATGAGAAAGATTATTATTAAGAGATTTTTAAAACATTTACATGGGGCTAGATATAACAATGCTACATATGCGCGAGGCTGCTTTTACCTTATACTACAACGCTCAGGCTCCGCCATCGCTCTACCACGACCGACCCAGCCAACACGACACACCAGACTGCTTGCTAGCAACTACTTACTCCTACTGCTACACAGTTCCTACTGGAATCAACACTGCTCTTTGGTGTCAGATTCTCTTATAGATTACATATCGAAGGTAGCGTGTGAGCAATCCATCGAAATTACATCTGCTCGAGTGCGCTAGCAACAAATTCCTTAATCATGGACCTCTTACATAACCCTCCACTGGGGGGGGGCAAAAATTTGGCAGCGATGGTGAGTCAATTGGACTTGCCATGAGCAACAAATTTTTCTATAATCTATTTAGTTACTAAGTCTACAGTCACAGAGTATATACATTACTGATAAGTGCAGAATATACTAAGAAGTAAAATAGAGTGTACACGCACTAGGTTCAGAACATATTAAGAAATGACAAAATGTATACACAATGAGTACAAAATATATTAACAAATGACATAAAGTGCACACACACTGTAAAAATCTTTAGCGTATTAAGGACAACTGATCATATTAACAAATGAAATGAAGTGCATATGCACTGTATAAGTCTTTAGAATTTTGTACAAAAACTGAATACATTAACAAATGAAATAAAGTGCACACACGCTGTAAAAGTCTTAAGAATATTTAGGAGAACTGATCATATTAACAAATGAAATGAAGTGCACACGCACTGTATAAGTCTTTTGCATTTTTTTACAAGAACTAAATACATTAAGAAATGAAATAAAGTGCACTTGCACTGTAAAAGTCTTTTGCATATTTAGGAGAACTGATCATATTAACAAATGAAATGAAGTGCACACGCACTGTATAATGCTTCAGCATTTTTTACAAGAATTTAAAGCACTGTATAAGTCTTTACGATTTTACAAGAACTAGGAAAGGAATGGGAAGGATAGCATCATGGTTGTAGCACAGTGGGCTCCACATAGCTGTGCTGAAAGTCCATATCTTTCTACAGAAGCACAACACCAAGTGAGACAATCTGAAGTTCTCTTCCCTGAAGTATTTATCAGTGTAGCCAAGACACTGAAATGTTGTATTAATATTCAATGTTATCATCTTGGTAGTACATTGGGTACACCAAACAGTAGGACCATAATAACATCTCCATCGTTCAAGGTGGTGGACAGCTTGATATGTCAGCACCACACACTTGTAGAATCCATACTCTTACATCAAAGTAGAGTTAGTGCAAAAACCAATTATAGTGCTCCATGATCATGAGGATGGAAAGGACATACGGATATTGCAGTTTTGCTGGTAATTAGGTCAGAAGGTGAAGGATATATTAAGTCTTATGCTAGTCATCATACAATTACACTAGTGTATCAACCGATTTGAATAATTATTGGCATTCATTGGCTCATTACTAAACATTTCTATGTATGTATGGAATATTACAGAACATTATTCATAGTTCATCTTATTACAGTAATCATTGGCATCATAAGTCATCTCTTTACAGTAATTATTGGAACTCATTGACCAGTTACAAAAAAATTTTATGCATTGTTCAGAAGTCATCAGTCAAAACAAGAGTTAATTATTGGCATAAAATTAATGCATAAGTCATCTAATTATAGTAGTTATTGGCATAGCATTTATAGAGTATAACAAAATATTATTTACAGAAATTATAGGCATAGCATTTATGCATAAGTCATCACATTACAGTAATTATTACAGAACATTATCCATAAGTCATCTAATTACAGTAATTAATAGTGTAGCATATTCATAACTCATCTCATTACTGTAATTATTGGCATTCATTGGCCAGTGACAAGGCATTTATTATGCATTATTCAGAAGTCATCATTCAAAACAAGAGTTATTGCATGTAGTATCAAATTGTTAGTGTTTATATATGATATCACGCAAGTGACATAAGACATATTTAAAATGTAAGATATTGGAACTAGTAATCAAGGTGTTAAGTCCAATAATACATAGACATAATTGATTCAATACATCAAAGAAATTTGCATTATATTTAGGGCAAGAAATATATCTTAAACTGGTAGCCTTATTTAGTCGTATACTAGTTATAGTTGGGACTGGTAATAATTTTTTTTTTTGTGCTAGCAATGCATTGCGTTGGGATCAACAGTCAACTGATGGGACTTGAAAATATTTGCTTTTGATTTATTGCTGGAAATAAGGATTAATAACGTCATTTGTCATGAGTCAGCTGTAGCAAGGTTATCAAACAAGTAGAGTATATGTGATCACATTCATGAATGATACACCACTGGGTAAAGAAAATGCAAGTACTAGAACAGGTTTAATAAATAAATGCTTATAGCATATTAATATCATGAAAGGCTTCTCCTGGAAAAAAATACAAAATGAATTATTGCCCTGAAAGAAAAAATGTATATTATGCTAAAAATTAGTAAACTTCGAATTAACAGGTAATGAAACGTTTACTCAGTATGTATGTACTCTAGCTGCCTTTCCCAAAACATTCAGTCATTATACTATGCGACATAAGACATACTGTCAAAAAGAACTGCAACAGATACTTAAATAACTACATAGCATTTCTTAACTAATACAAAATATATAAACCCCATCATTATCATCAACTGCAAAGAAAAACTTCATTATCCATATTACCGTATTCTTCATATAACTATTCATCATCATTTATTATCATCTGCAAAAAATAGACACTTCATTATGCATATTCATATTACCATTTACTTCATACAACTATTGATTATCATTCATTACTTCATATAGTATAGAGTTTCTTACTTCTAGCATATTTCATAACTAAAATTAACATGTGTAGTTCTGTCTGACAGCCTGCAATAATCGCCTCGGATTCTGAAAGAAAAATAATTAGTCAAGACTGCTATCATACGAGGTGTGTAGTATATTCTTGTTAATGCTTGTTAATTCTGATCCATTTCCTCATCATGACAAGTTATTGCATTTTCTTTCGTTCATTACGAAGGTGAAATTCCCATTTCATAGTAAACCACTGTTGTTTGTTTTACTTCCTTTACACGTCATTGCTTTCTGAAAATGATGAATATGGATTAATATCTTGCATTTAAATCATATACCCATTAAAGAAAAACTTGTTTCTGGTGATACAACTAAGCATACAGGATAGCATGACAGAAAACGTATTAGGTCAAAAACATAGACAATTTTCAAACGCAAAAAATGTACACACAGTATCATAATGTAGTAGCAAAAAATGTAGAATAGTCTAAATATTGAGGTATCGTAAAGTAAAAACGTCAAAGCCAACTGATGTCTGTTACATCTTAAAGGTTTCATAGTGCATACAGAGAAAATTCTACTTTCGATAGGAAAACAATCATACATACACAAAAAAATGGAAAATGTGCATGGTCTGTTGTGTAACGACAAGAAAAGCGACCTGCTAACCTTACCTTGCCGGGCATTTATTAAGAAAAAATATTATCATCATCAGTAAGTCGTCACATAGATAAAATTGCATAAGTGGTCACACAAATATCAGGAAATGGCATTACAGTGTGATAAATCATGAAGTATGTTCATTCAATAAAGGGTTTAATATTGGAGACATGGTGATTGCCCTTGCTTTTTCTGGATCTCAAAGTTTCGACGTGCACTACTTTAGGGTGAGGAATGCTTCGTATTCTATATGGACCTGCGTATAGAAGCTCAAATTTACTGCATCTACTCTTTCCTCTGTTGGATAAATAGTGCGTACGTACTAATATCTTCTGTCCTATGTGAAAGTCACGGCGTGTACAAACCTGTTTCTGCTGTCGTCTCCAGCGCTCTGCGGCACGTTGGATGTTGTTGAGCGCAATGTTAATTATTTCATGGTGACGTAGTCGACGAGATGTAGGAAAAGATACTAATTCTTTAATTTTGTTGCGTGGTTCAACATTTTTCCATATAACAGTCGGAGATAGCATAGTAGATTCATTTGGTATGGAGTTAATTACATCCTGGAATGAGAGTATGTGTGTATCAAAATCAATACGTTTTTTATGGCAATATATTCTACATAGTTCACCAATTTCTTTCATAAACCGTTCAGAAGGGTTCGAAGAAGCGTGATACCTGGATGTATAGATCACATAAATGTTTCTAGCTCGTAACATACGTGTCCACATCGCAGATCGAAATTGTGATCCATTGTCAGAAATTACTTTCAATACATGCCCTACATGAAATAGAAAATGTTTTACAAATGCTTTCGAAACAGATTTAGCAGTAGCTTTGCGTAACGGAGTGAAGGTAACAAATTTCGAAGTGAGTTCAACAGCGACAAAGACGTAGCAAAAACCTCTATGAGTTCTGGGAATTGGACCAAAAATGTCTACAGCGGTCATGTGTCTTAATTTAACGGGTACAATGGGATGTAACGGAGGAATACGTGAAGTCGTGTCTGATTTAACTTTCTGGCAGATTTTACATGACGTTAAAACTCGTCGAATACGTTTTTCCATGTTGGCAAAATAACAGTTCTGTCTCAGTACAAGAGAACATTTTCTGGCTCCGTAATGTGCGTAACTTAAGTGAGTATACCAAATTAATTTGTTAACAAGTTCGTCAGGAATACATAATAACCAGTTGTTGCTGTCAGGGTGAGAGCGGCGAAACAGAATATTATTGCGTACAGTATAATGGTTTCTAATGCTAACGTTATTCCTATCTTGTCAGGGGTGTCTAATTTCTTTCCATACGTTGTCTATATTCTGCTCTAGTGCTATGTCTCATGATGACGATAAAATGAAATTTTCAAATGCAACTTGTTGAATATGCATGACGCTGAAATTTGCTTGGCAGAAGTTGGTTGCGATGTCTTGCTGATAGAACGGGATAGTGCGTCTGCTACAATATTTTGTGTGCCGGGAATGTGAACAACTGTAAAATTAAATTCCTGTAAATAAAATTTCCATCTGCTTAATCAGTCATGTGTAAATTTAGCGGAAAGTAAAAACAGTATAGCTCTATGGTCTGTGTAAACGGTAATATGTCTTCCATTAAGAAAATGCCTAAATCTGGTAAATGCCCATGCAACACATAATGTTTCAAGTTCTGTGACAGAATAATTACGTTCAGCAGGTGACAGAATGCGACTTGCAAAGGCGATGTTTTAATTACTGAAGTACCGTCTTCTTCAATTTCCTGAAAAATGTGTACGCCTAAAGCGGTGTTAGAACTGTCGGTGGCAATGGAAAAATTTCTAGTAAGATCTGGGTGTGATAAAAGAGGTGCATTCAACAAGGCATGTTTCAGATTAACAAACTCAGAATGTGCTTGGCTATCCCAGGACCAAATAGCGTTTTTAGCCGTCAGCTGGAATAATCTGGGAGTGTCTAAAGCAGTGTAATGAATAAATTTGCGGAAAAAATTAATTAATCCCAAAAAGCTGCGTAGTTGTTTCTTTGTCGTTGGAACAGTAATGTCACGTAAAGCCTGAAGTTTTACCGGGTCAGGCGCAATGCCTTCTGCTGGAATCACATGCCCAAGGAATTTTATAGAAGTTTGGCCAAAGTGCGATTTGCTGAGATTAACGGTAAGTCCTTGTGGACGAAACGTTTGCAACAGTTGTTCAAGAATCAGATTGTGTTCAGACCAGTTAGCTTCTGCGATAAGGATGTCGTCTACATATGTTGTGATTCTGTCTTTCAGTTCTGTCGGAAGTATAGTATTCAAACCGTGAATAAATGCTGCTGAAGAAATAGTTAAACCGAACGGTAATTTGCAAAACTTGTAACAGTCACCAAAACAGAGAAATGCTGTGTACTTTCTGCAGTTCGGATGGAGCTGAATTTGCCAAAATCCCGATTTCAAATCTAATGTGGAATAAACAGCAGTACCACGAAATTTCTGTGGAAGTTCTTCCAGTGTTTGAGGGCAATCTGTTTCATTAATAATAATGTCACTGATATGACGCGAATCAAGTACGAGCCGAAGTGAGCCATCCTTTTTCCTAACAATATGGAGCGGGTTTATGTAGGGACTAACTGCCGGTTCAATAATTCCTTGGTCAAGCATAGCTTGCAATTCTTTCTTAACTTCTTCTCTGTGAATATATGGAATGGGATAATGTTTGGTTTTAAACGTGCCGTGCTGTTTAACTTGAAATTCATACATAAAACCGGACATAGTACCAGGAAAGTTGTCACAAACTGGAGCTTGCTGTAAAAGAATTTTGCGTAGCTCTGTACGTTCGTCGTCTGTATTTGCACTGCTCTGTTTAACTTTATCAGAAATCATTTGCATAACGTCATATTCGGCTTCGTCTGGTCTACAGTAGTTGTGAACACACGTATCTGTGAACAATGTGGAATGACAGTTTATGTTACGTGATGCAGAAACGACCTCTGTCCGATTAACTGTTTGCCCTTCTGCAGACAAAGAGTGCTGAAATTCTAATGCCAGTTGTACATTCCCATCCTTTAACATTAAATAGGAGTTTTGAAAGTCAATAATTGCGTCGTGTTGTACCAGAAAATTCGTACCCAAAATAACGTCTGTTGTCATTAAGGGAACAATCCAAAAATTTGAGTGGAACGTACGACCTGCAATACAAAACGATAAGTGTGTCTGTAATTTTACATCTACTCCTTTACCAAATACCTCTCCTTTTACTTTAGTTTTGCCTAATGGTAACGTAGGATAGGTATTCTCTTTGTTACATTCGTTGAATGTTTCTTCATTTATAACTGACATAGGTGATCCAGAATCGATTACTGCTGAAAATGTGTATGATCCAATCTTTACTCAATGACAGGGTGGGAAATGGTTTTTTGAATACCTGGTTTTTCATGCAAAAGTGTGTCTCGATGTCGTCAAAAGTAATAACATTTTCGTGAACAAGAGTCTGTGTATCAAAAGTAATGCTTACATTGCTGGAAGGTTCAGTCTGTACTGTATCTAGTCAAATTCTATTTGACGTGCTGTTATTTGCAGGAAGATGCTGTGGCATTTCGACTATTTGTACTGTCCTGTTACTTCGTCCTGACGTATTAGGTTCGGGATGATACCTACCGTCTGGTTCATTCATGATAATCTGTTGTTGTGGTTGATTCTGCTGCTGGTAAGACCGACAGTTACGCTGAAAATTGTGCTCATTACTTTTACGTCTGTCATGATAGTCATTGCTATACGGCGCGTTGCGAATTTAAAGGATGTGTCTTCTGCACGTAGTGATTTCCTTGTTGCTGTACATTACTATTCGGTGGAGCTGACGCTAAACGTGTAGGCGGCGAAAACATTCAAGCTTGGTTGACCTTGCAGAAACCGGCTGGTTTTGATGCTGTCGTGGGGAAAAGCCTCTATTGTTGCCAAAATGTGTTTGCTGTCGCTGATAACTTTGATGATACTCATAATTAAAATTTTGTCTGTTATTAAAATTCTGGTGGTTGTCAGTCCTGGAGCGTCTATCACCTTTGCTATTGGAATAGCGTGGTTGAACGTAATTACTATATGTTTGTTGGCCTTGGTTATGATGTGAAAAATTTTTGTTTATGAAAGAATAGTCTGATTGCTGAACTTCCAAAAGCTGTAAGAGATCTCTACATGCCGAAATATTTCCTTTCTGCTGTCCTGTTAAAAGTGATACTCTTAACGATCGTGGTAATTTAGAAATACACAGTTGGATAAGTGCAGATTCACTGTATGGCTCACTTAAGTACTGGTTTTGTTGGACCATATGTTCAAAAAATTGCGTGACAGTGGGAAAATTTGAGTTCTCATCATTCGGTAAACTAATTAATTAATCCTTGATTCGGCGCTGTGTCGTCTTCGACCAATACGCTGACAGAAAAGCATTCTGAAATTCTTCTACCGAGTAGCATTGTCTCGCGATCCGTCTCATACGAGTTCGCCTTCCAAGAAACTGCAAATAAATTCAAGTTTGTGTGTGACGGGCCAAGTTGGTGGAAAAGCAAAGCTAAATTGTTGTATCCCATCCAAGGGGTGAATCTGTGTTCTGTCATTTTTAAATACTTTAAGTTTCTTAACGGATAGAAAGTGCTTGTAATCAAAATTTTCGTCTCTGAATGTCTGAACAGGTTCAGGATTGTATGCTGATCTGTTTGTCTGTGACTGTTCGGAATCTAAGTCACGTACTCTCTGTAAATGACCTAAATTATATTGGCTGTGTGAGTATGAGAAATGTTCGGAGAGTGGCGTATGCTGTGTCGTGTTACAGGGTGAGACATTTCTCATCTCTGTCATCTCTTGCTGTAAAGACGACACTTTTCTACGCAGTGTATTATTGGACGAACGTATCTCACTGATTGTCTGCTGTAAATTTTGGAATTCGGGTGTTTGATTGAAAGAAATTGGTGACGTATCGTCTGATTTGGTATCATTGTTATTTTCGATAACGTCAATACGATTGGCCAATTCATCAAATTTTTCAGTCACTGCTTTCACCTGATCGTCATTTTTAGTGTCACAAACATTGATTTGTTTTTGGATTTTACGGGTGGTTTTGTTCAATTTCTTAATGTCTGCTTTAATGGCATCGGGATCCTGTATTAATTACAATTGTTCAAGTCTGCTGGTCACTGTCTGAAAGTTTACTGTGTGTGTGTCTGTTTTTGTTTTAAGATCAGAGATTTCATCATGCAATTCGGTGTTCAACTGTTTGATAGTATTGATTTCGTCTGATACTGCAGCAATGTTGTTGTCTACGTATGTTTTTGCTTTCGTAAACAATTTACGCTTATCTTCCTGTATCTGTGCAGTAATTGTTTCCATGACTTGTTTCTTTACTTTGTTCTGTTCCTGTATAAATTTACGGTAACGCGTTTCACTGTTTTCTAGGTGGTGATTAAAATGTTCGTCAATTTGGCTGTTTTGGTGTTCAAATTTCGTCTCTACTTTCGCATCCAGTGAGCGTGAAAGATCTGATGACATTAATTTAAACTCGTCGCGCAACTGTGTTGCGTTTTCAGAACATTGTTTAGCAACTGCACTAATTTCATCTCTAAGCAATTTTGTTGTGGCTGCATGTGCGTTACATATTTCTTGTGCAACGGATCTAATTTCTTCACTACTATTCCTAGCACTAGCCTTAATTTCCTCATGTAACTGTTTTTTAGTTTCGTTACATTGCTCGGCAACGGCTGTCATCTGTTCAGTAAGCTGTTCAGTAGAGGTGTCAAGTTATTCATTAATCTGTTTGAGATTTTCATTAAATTGTTTGTAATTATTGTCTTGTTTTTCATTCGACTGTTTGAGATTGTTGTCTAGTTTTTCATTAAGTTTTTTGTAATTGTTGTCTTGTTTTTCATTGAATTGTAGCAATAACGCTACAACTTGATCCATGCCAAAACTACCGACTCTACTCTCTGTACTGTGTGATGGTGTATCTGCATTTCTCACGTTTTGTGAAATCATTTGCTCATTGTCTGATTCACGAAAAGTTTTGCTAATTGGATGTTCACTGTGGGTCACTACGTCGGAATCAAATAAATCTGACGTATTCTGACTACATTGTTCATCTTCGTGAGAAACATTTATCTGTTCAATACACAAACTTTGCAAATCAGGTGTGTCAAACTGGGCAGCATTCATTGTATCGGAACGTGTCGCGTCATCAATTGTTAAATTTACTGTGGACATAAATGAATTTGTTTGCACATCATTAGGATTTAAATCAATACTAGTGATCGGTACACACTGATTATCTGTAATTAGAGGATTATCACTATTACACTGAGTGTCGCTAGTATTATCTGTCAAATTATTCTTACTCATTGCACATCATGATGTACTGTTAGCAGTTCTTCACGGTATTTTCACAAATCAAAGTTAAGCACAAAATCAAACAAAGACAAAGCAAAATTGTAACAAATACAATCACAACAAAGAGCAATAAATTGCCGATGATCTGTGAAAGAAGAGTGACAAGTTAGTAAATGCGTTGCGCCAGGTGCAAACTACATTTAAAATTAAGTAAATAAGAGAAGATATATAACTGACTACTACTCAGAAATTCAAAAAGAAAATACGATCCTGGCATGGTCGCCAAGTGTAACCTCCCCACAAAATAATTTCTGTAACCCAGCAATAATACAATGTGACTAATCTCTCAATAAAGAATTGTCACTCACTTATAACGTTTCAATAATGACTGTGAATTTAAACTGGTATATTTTGGACATCAGCAGTGCTGCGTCATGGCCCTGAAAATTCATTATGAATAAATTGAAAAATCTTACCTCAATTAGGTCGCCGGATAATGCGTATATATCTGCTCCTATAAGAAATTTTTCTGGCGCAGCTCAGTGCAATGCTGGCCGATAGGTTTGTCATGAATAAAAAGAAACAACTGATTTTTCTTTTCAAAAGTAGGGATGACCAAGGATTGGAGAAATTAGTAAATTCTTTAAATTGAAATGAATTATCGTCAAAAGTTACTTTTTATGGAAAGATTATTATTAAGAGATTATTTAAAACATTTACATGGGGCTAGATATAACAATACTACTTTTGCGCGAGGCTGCTTTTACCTTATACTACAACGCTCAGGCTCCGCCATCGCTCCACCACGACCGGCCTGGCCAACACGATACACCAGACTGCTTGCTAGCAACTACTTACTCCTAGTGCTACACAGTTCTTACTGCAGTCAACACTGCTCTTTGGTGTCAGATTCTCTTATAGCTTACGTATCGCAGGTAGCGCGTGAGCAATCCATCGAAATTACATCTGCTCGAGTGCGCTAGCAACAAATTCCTTAATCATTTACCTTTTACAAGTGTTATCCATATATTTATTTTCTCTCTGACTGCACGAGAGCAAAATCATTTCTTACCAGTTCACCTGGCTTTCTGCAACCTCACATGTCAATCACTTCAATTTTCGTTCCTTCTGTACAATGCTGTGGTCTCAGGAATTTCTCTCTTAAGTTATACGGTCTATATTTCATACTAGCATACTCTTTCTAGCGAGGTACGCTCTCTTCACCTATATTAGTCTGCTTCTTATATCCTCCTTGCTTCGCGTTATTTTGCCTCTAAGCTATGTCAATGGATCCACTTCAGCTACTACCAGCTCCTCAATTTTGAATTAATCACTATCCTTACTTCTGCTGCATTTCATTACTTTAGTTTACTCTCAATCCATATTCAGTGAAATCAACCTATCGATCCTGAAAACTGTGTGTTCATTACTAATATCATTCGTTTTCGTTCCCGTCCTTAGCACCTGCAACCCACCCCATCCTGTACCAACAGTATGCTCTGTCCGAGAAGACCACTGGAAGACCAACGGTACCGAACGACCGCCGTGTCGTCCTCAGCCGATAGGGGTCATTGGATGTCGATTGGAGGGGCATGAGGTCAGCACACCGCGCTCCCGACCGCTGTCAGTTTTCCTGACAAGATCCGCTTCTTCTCAGTCCAGTAGCTCCTCAACTGGGTTAACAAGGGCCGGGTGCACCCCGTTTACCACCAGGGCTCTGCAGACCAAGGCGGTCACCCATTTAAGAGCTAGTCAAGCCCGACAGCGTGTACTTCGGTGATCTGGCGGGAACCAGTGGTATCACTGCGGCAACGCCGCTGGTGTACATTAACATTAGGCAGCGGTTACAATTAAACTTCCGCTACTTGAGCCAGTGTAAATGGAAAACTATTTACCATATGGGTACATAGCTTCACAGGAAAGTTGTTCATACTGCGTTGCTGGATTTGTGTTGTTAGTAGCGCTAGTGTCATAGATTACCGTCACCCGCCGGTTCTGGTACAGTGACGTAGGGGTGGAGAAACATTCATCAGTGTGCATTATAGTTGGAAACAGCCAACATCGGTCAGAAAAAGATGAGCAGGGCTTTACTCGTAAAGCTTCCTTATCCAGACAACAGCAATAGTGCCACTGCCCTTTGCGAGTATCGACTCAATAAAAGAATACGGAGAGGTTTTCCTTCCGCATTGGGGTTGAGGAACGTGATTCGGAAGCTGGAATGACTGGCGATTTGAGAACTGCTTCTGGAATAGGCTGACTGCCAACTGCCCCTCAAGTTGATTAAGACGTTGCTGTTGCTGCGGCTGGCAATACTGGACACAATGTGTCATCTTAAAGCAGGGCACGTTCTGTCAAGACTGCTGAACATTCCATGGTCCACCAATAGAAAATTGCTGCAAACAATCGCGAAATGGCATCTCTCGTGCGGTTCCAGGCCATCGTTGATGCGGATAGTCATCACATTGGGTAACGTTTGTAATCTGGAACGGAAACATGGTAAGCAGCCAACAAATGTTAACCGTACGTGTGGAAATGTGCTTCTTTCAATGGTTTATTCGTTATTTCTCTTCTGCTTTGCTTGGAAATGTTTCCACAAAAGTGTCATTGTCCTACGATCACTCCTCTTTAATTGGGACCCTGTCACGTAGATAAAGTTTAATTATACCCACCCTGCATTTTCTTTCGAGTTAATCATATTGGCTGCAAAATTTGGTTCAGATTCCTCTGGACGCACCAGAGCTATAATGGAACGCACGCCCGCCCACCCCCGCCACACACACAACATATATTTTTAATGCATATAGATGTACCGGAACAGCATGAATCTATCGAATAGTCTACGACATCTGAGTACAGGTGATGTTAAATTCTACTTTTTGGTGGAACTGACCTCTAATATAAAACTGGAAAATAATAGCTCACTGACTATGAAGAGGTATCCATTATAACGAACGTTGTAGATGGCAGCAGTCGGGTTATAAGAAACAGTAATTACAGGAAATACAGATAGATATAAAGGTGAGAATGAATTCTGCTGGCTCGGGAAGAGCCCTCGAAGATACTGTTTCGCTTGCAGCGGTCTGCTGCACTCCAATGATTGTAACTAAGACTCGAGGGAAGTCCATTTCACGACCGACAATAAACCTGGGAAAACAATCCAGCGAAAGAGCTCTCCCTGCAGTAGCGCGGAACCGAGCGAGTGAATTATCACTCCACTGCCGTACCTCGCCAGATTACTGTGGTTCATCCTGGCGTACGACCTGCTGCATTCTGCTGTGCTGTGCTGTGCGCTAACGTCCGGCCGCACCGGCAACTGCAGCGTTCGTAATCTCCCGTGCGCTGCTTCTCTATGGTGTCGCTGTGTTGGACCGTGGAGCTATGGTTCAGTTTTACGGCTACTGGAGTCTAACGTTCACACGTAAGTTACTGTAGCCACTACTGCTGTAGTAATTACTGCTACACATGGTCGTTTCGTCTAACCACTACAACACACATTTTTAATGGACATTTGTAAGATTTGTACCACGGATAATTTCCACTGGTATTCAGTTTATTATATATTGCACAACTGGCCAGTTTCGGCCTTTCTGGACATCTTCAAGTGTATTCTATAAAGTAACAGATCAAAGATATAACCAGTATAAGTTTGACTTATTGAAGTACAAAAGCAATATTTTACTATAGACAGATTAAAATTGTACTTACACGTGTCGCCGTGTTCTACAATTATCCTTTTGTTAAATGACGGATACAACCGACAGATGGCAAGCACATCAAGTGCAATTGTCAGAACTAAAACCAGGAAACTTACTGCACGCATTAGTGGTTGTCTTCATAACTAATCTCAGGTTACAAGACACTTCATGTGCTCGCTTTTTCGTATTTAAAGAAACAATCACAACAAGCCACACACGTAAGTACACCGAACACCAAAAACGCTTGAGAGGGAACTGCACCATTTACTCGTTTCTCAAATAAGCGAAAGCGGCTAAACTGAAAATAATAAAATTATTGAAAGTTGTATTTACGGATGAAAATGACCGCAATCTACAATCATGAATTGATTCAATAGTCTTCTATGCGCATAAAGAAGCAAAGACCGAAGAAGAAAACGAATTCCTTTCAATCAGCCCAACAGGGCTACCG
The DNA here is from genome assembly GCF_021461395.2 of Schistocerca americana. Classification (NCBI taxonomy): domain Eukaryota; kingdom Metazoa; phylum Arthropoda; class Insecta; order Orthoptera; family Acrididae; genus Schistocerca; species Schistocerca americana. Next base: position 233,613,687 of record NC_060123.1, read on the forward strand.
AAATAAACCTGCTACAAAAAAATTAGCAAAGCAGAAATTCAAGTGACAGTCTAAAGGTCGCAAAATTTTGGACTACCAGTTGAATTATCTGAGTATCTCTCGGATATAATGGGAACAACAATAATTTTCTGCACGTGTTGCTTAGTCGTGGTTTTATTTCCCGTGAATCATATATTCGTCAACTCCTAGTAATGTGAAATGTGTTGGCAGGGTCACAAATAAGACACGTTATCTCTGTCAATGCATGGCGTTGTGTTGGCCATTTACGTAATTGGATCTTCTTAAAATCTTACCAAAATTACATAAAGGTAACCGAATCATATTTACCTTTGAAGCTTTTCATTTCTGTAACGGATAAAGACATCGCAAAAAGTTTCTAAGTTCCCAATGAAAGTCATCTTAAGAACATTGTGTAAGCATTTCGACGGTTTACGATGGATAGAAATTTTTCAAATGACCGTCCCACCATTGCTACTTTTGGCACCCAAAAATCATCGTTTTTCAGGTTTCTCTCAGTAATCATCCATGAGCAAAGGGTGATTTCATAAGCCGCTTAAGGTCTACGAAAGGTGCGTCTGATGCGAAAGAACCAATCTACACTCCTGGAAATTGAAATAAGAACACCGTGAATTCATTGTCCCAGGAAGGGGAAACTTTATTGACACATTCCTGGGGTCAAATACATCACATGATCACACTGACAGAACCACAGGCACATAGACACAGGCAACAGAGCATGCACAATGTCGGCACTAGTACAGTGTATATCCACCTTTCGCAGCAATGCAGGCTGCTATTCTCCCATGGAGACGATCGTAGAGATGCTGGATGTAGTCCTGTGGAACGGCTTGCCATGCCATTTCCACCTGGCGCCTCAGGTGGACCAGCGTTCGTGCTGGACGTGCAGACCGCGTGAGACGACGCTTCATCCAGTCCCAAACATGCTCAATGGGGGACAGATCCGGAGATCTTGCTGGCCAGGGTAGTTGACTTACACCTTCTAGAGCACGTTGGGTGGCACGGGATACATGCGGATGTGCATTGTCCTGTTGGAACAGCAAGTTCCCTTGCCGGTCTAGGAATGGTAGAACGATGGGTTCGATGACGGTTTGGATGTACCGTGCACTATTCAGTGTCCCCTCGACGATCACCAGTGGTGTACGGCCAGTGTAGGAGATCGCTCCCCACACCATGATGCCGGGTGTTGGCCTTGTGTGCCTCGGTCGTATGCAGTCCTGATTGTGGCGCTCACCTGCACGGCGCCAAACACGCATACGACCATCATTGGCACCAAGGCAGAAGCGACTCTCATCGCTGAAGACGACACGTCTCCATTCGTCCCTCCGTTCACGCCTGTCGCGACACCACTGGAGGCGGGCTGCACGATGTTGGGGCGTGAGCGGAAGACGGCCTAACGGTGTGCGGGACCGTAGCCCAGCTTCATGGAGACGGTTGCGAATGGTCCTCGCCGATACCCCAGGGGCAACAGTGTCCCTAACTTGCTGGGAAGTGGCGGTGCGGTCCCCTACGGCACTGCGTAGGATCCTACGGTCTTGGCGTGCATCCGTGCGTCGCTGCGGTCCGGTCCCAGGTCGACGGGCACGTGCACCTTCCGCCGACCACTGGCGACAACATCGATGTACTGTGGAGACCTCACGCCCCACGTGTTGAGCAATTCGGCGGTACGTCCACCGGGCCTCCCGCATGCCCACTATACGCCCTCGCTCAAAGTCCGTCAACTGCACATACGGTTCACGTCCACGCTGTCGCGGCATGCTACCAGTGTTAAAGACTGCGATGGAGCTCCGTATGCCACGGCAAACTGGCTGACACTGACGGCGGCGGTGCACAAATGCTGCGCAGCTAGCGCCATTCGACGGCCAACACCGCGGTTCCTGGTGTGTCCGCTGTGCCGTGTGTGTGATCATTGCTTGTACAGCCCTCTCGCAGTGTCCGGAGCAAGTATGGTGGGTCTGACACACCGGTGTCAATGTGTTCTTTTTTCCATTTCCAGGAGTGTATTTGCTCAGTTATTCTGGGCTGGAGAAAGTGTGGAACGTTTAAATTTTCACCGTGTACTGTAGGATAGGTACCCTTCTCCTGACAGGTACAGAAATGGTCACTGGGCCAAGGGCTCCCGAACATGTTGATTCCATATACACTCCTGGAAATGGAAAAAAGAACACATTGACACCGGTGTGTCAGACCCACCATACTTGCTCCGGACACTGCGAGAGGGCTGTACAAGCAATGATCACACGCACGGCACACCGGACACACCAGGAACCGCGGTGTTGGCCGTCGAATGGCGCTAGCTGCGCAGCATTTGTGCACCGCCGCCGTCAGTGTCAGCCAGTTTGCCGTGGCATACGGAGCTCCATCGCAGTCTTTAAACACTGGTAGCATGCCGCGACAGTGTGGACGTGAACCGTATGTGCAGTTGACGAACTTTGAGCGAGGGCGTATAGTGGGGATGCGGGAGGCCGGGTGGACGTACCGCCGAATTGCTTAACACGTGGGGCGTGAGGTCTCCACAGTACATCGATGTTGTCGCCAGTGGTTGGCGGAAGGTGCACGTGCCCGTCGACCTGGGACCGGACCGCAGCGACGCACGGATGCACGCCAAGACCGTAGGATCCTACGCAGTGCCGTAGGGGACCGCACCGCCACTTCCCAGCAAATTAGGGACACTGTTGCTCCTGGGGTATCGGCGAGGACCATTCGCAACCGTCTCCATGAAGCTGGGCTACGGTCCCGCACACCGTTAGGCCGTCTTCCGCTCACGCCCCAACATCGTGCAGCCCGCCTCCAGTGGTGTCGCGACAGGCGTGAATGGAGGGACGAATGGAGACGCGTCGTCTTCAGCGATGAGAGTCGCTTCTGCCTTGGTGCCAATGATGGTCGTATGCGTGTTTGGCGCCGTGCAGGTGAGCGCCACAATCAGGACTGCGTACGACCGAGGCACACAGGGCCAACACCCGGCATCATGGTGTGGGGAGCGATCTCCTACACTGGCCGTACACCACTGGTGATCGTCGAGGGGACACTGAATAGTGCACGGTACATCCAAACCGTCATCGAACCCATCGTTCTACCATTCCTAGACCGGCAAGGGAACTTGCTGTTCCAACAGGACAATGCACGTCCGCATGTATCCCGTGCCACCCAACGTGCTCTAGAAGGTGTAAGTCAACTACCCTGGCCAGCAAGATCTCCGGATCTGTCCCCCATTGAGCATGTTTGGGACTGGATGAAGCGTCGTCTCACGCGGTCTGCACGTCCAGCACGAACGCTGGTCCATCTGAATGACCAGGTGGAAATGGCATGGCAAGCCGTTCCACAGGACTACATCCAGCATCTCTACGATCGTCTCCATGGGCGAATAGTAGCCTGCATTGCTGCGAAAGGTGGATATACACTGTACTAGTGCCGACATTGTGCATGCTCTGTTGCCTGTGTCTACGTGCCTGTGGTTCTGTCAGTGTGATCATGTGATGTATCTGACCCCGGGAATGTGTCAATAAAGTTTCCCCTTCCTGGGACAATGAATTCACGGTGTTCTTATTTCAATTTCCAGGAGTGTATATGTGAGCAACAGAATCCGAGACATGACTCCATGAAAAATCACAGTTTCCCGCATGGGGTTTGGAACGTATTCATACTATGCATGTAATTCTTGATCTGAGTGAACCACTACTGTACAATATTTTGCAGTCATCGTTGAGGTGTACGAAGTATGAAATTTTCCCGAGCTAATAACCACCATTCAAGTACACTTTCTACTCCCCATGACTACTCGATCTAGACTGCCTTACACTCCCATCTGGAGACATACAGGTGCCGTAGCTGCCGCTGTCCGTATAGTGAGGCCTCCTTCTACGTACACTAGTTTGCTGGAGCAAAGCTGCGTGAGGGTAGATTCCATCGATAAGAGACAAGATCGATATCTGCAAACTTACATCCCCCTACTAAATGTCTTCAAAACAGGCGAGAGACAAGACCGTCTGGAAGTAAAGTAAAATGTCCCTCCATTACTTCAAAAGAGTCCCCCAAAGGCTTGAAAACACAGAAGATAGAAAATATATCCTAGGGACGTACATAACTAATTCCCACCAACTGAAAAAATTTAGTGATTATTGTATCCTCATAAATCCAAAGCATGATACCTCATTAACAATATTCTGATGCACACTCATCACATTCATCCACCCGTATTAGAAATTTTGGAAGTAAGGTTTCCTATAGAAAGATTGTTCAGTATAATGAACAAATACTGAAAGCAGCATAATTGTGTTTTGTTTCGAATACTTTCAAATAATTATGTAGATATTAAATTTAAATCTGAAATGAAAGTATAAAGAAACATATTTATCAAAATTTTCACCTAATAAATTATTATAACTTTTTAGCAAATTGGTCATTGTAGATATATACTTGAGTAAAAACAGCGTTCCATGGCGATGTATAGTCATTAGATTTTCACCTTAAAGGCAGACTTATTTAGCATTACAGTGTTGGAAATGGTTTACATTAGCATAACAACAACGACAAGCTTACATTTAAGTAATAGATTCTGCTGAAATAGAGAAATTTAGTAAATTCTCAAGTCACTTTCGTGCAAATACAAGCACACATTACGCACAGGGTAGACAATGTTTTGTAAGGGAATCGCACGCATGCAAACTGTTCATCATCGGTTTGTTGCCAGATCACCCTCCTCACGCACTGCTCGGTACGGCGCTGCACTGTATAACTGCAGTCACCAGGCAGCCCATTGCTGCCTACACCTGCTACGCCCAGCTGATTGCGTTCATCGAGATATCAGGCTGACTGATGAACTCTCCATTTCTCACTGGCTGCTTCAGTCGCTGTCCAAAGTGTCGTCCACCAACCAGCACTTCCTCTGCTAGGTCACTCTGCAGTCCAATTCAGCATTCATCTTTCACCAACTCTGAACATGTGACAAAAGAAACACATGTAACCTGCCATCAGCTCTCGCTAGTATCTACATCACGGCTGCTAACACCTTCCACACGCCCTAACTGGTGTCGCAAGTGCTGGGCGTACACATTTCTAACTATTAAATCACTGTGCTTAATTGTACCACAGTGAGAAAGTTGCTGTGTATATAAATAATTCCATAACATTTTAATTTAACATAGGCTAAATATATACTTGTAACACTTATTTAATACAGCGTATCAGTAAAGTTTAAATAAACACATAGCACTCTCGTTTGTATAAGTATACCTAAGCTTACTCATGTAAACTGCATTCATTACTGTCACTTAGGATGTGTCTCCATTGCTACATTTTATCCCATTTCCCACGTATCTCTTGCCACTGTGGCAGGTAGCATACATCGGCGTTACTTTCTACCTCTGTCTTCCACTAATTGTGGTAGAGAATACGTAGGTACAAGATAGCATTATAATGATTCATTTCCCTTTCTTCATAGTAATTCTTTTCTAACTTTTGTTTATTTGGCATAACTTCTTTATAGTCCTGCTAATAATTCCGCTATTTGGCTTTCTTCCTTAACAAAACTTAATATCAACATCTCTTTCATTGCAAATATCAGCTCAGGGGTTTCAGCTGCCTATTATTCCTTTTTGTATATAAGTTTTCCATTCCCTCAGTTAGTACGCATCATTGCATATACAGCTACTGGATATCTACAAGAAATACTCGCTATTTCTCTCCAGTGTTGTCTTCCATAAGACACATTGCGTGAATTTATGCATTGCATATATTCGCCTCATTTCTTCTTAAAGCTTCTTCATCTCATGATCTTTGTTTTCTTCGTACTATTTCTTCTTAATTCTTCACAAAGTAGTGTCAATACAGCAATCATTTCTTACTGTAACTACGGTGCAATGGCATGTAATGCATTTTTCCCTAACAACCTGGAAATGAAGCGAGTGACCACGTAACGCCTTACATATTGAAGTTCCTGTCACACGTAACATGTGCCCACTCCATAAAGTTTCAAGTGCAACGACACTTGGTAGTTTATAGATTTCTTGCATTTGTGCACAGCTCCTTTTATATTTAAATGCATTAACTGCAAAGCTCTGTATTTCCGGAGCATTTCATTGTAACTATAGCCTGATATTGCTCACAGCTGACTTCCCGAATAAGTTAATTATTCCTTTTTCTCACCTGTGAAGTTTAATAACTGCATGAATTACTACCTTATTATGTAAATATATTTATCTCCTCTAAAAATTGTTTCTTTTTTTTTTTCACTGTAAACTTCTCTCTCCTTTGGTGTTGTCTATTGCGTCTCTAGTTGCTTGTGAGCTAATTGAACACTATCTTCACACTAGTGGAACATTCCTGCATACGTATTGTCTGACTAGTTCGTGCCGATTCTCTTCCACTTGTAATGTAGTAACTACATTACTTAGTACTGTATAAAAATACCCACACTATTTTGCAATTTTATTTGAAGGCTTCAATAGTAATTTTAGTAATAATAATGTAAGGGCTTCATCCAAATTTAAACCAAAGTATTTCATGCCACCCATAAGGTGACGTCAATTAATATTTTTTCGTTATTAGTCAAAGTAAATGTAAATGAGAATATGCAGAAGGCAGTGGGCAGGCACACGTCGAACGATCAGTATAAAAGGCACTTCCAGAAAGGTTGATAGTAAGATCACTTAGTGATAAACACTACACATTTAGCAGCAATGGTAAATGCTAAACACTAACAGTAAACTCCAAACAATTAACTCTAAATGTTTAGATATAAACACTAAACAATAAACTCGTAATGGTTAATGGTAAATGCTATGTAGTGAAAGGTAAAACAGTAAATGTTAAAACACTAAATGGCAAATGCTAAATGGTAAATGATAATCAGTAAACACTAAACACTTTCTCATAAATGCTAAATGGTAAACACTAAACACCTAATGGTAAACACTAACTGCTGACTACTAAATGCAGAATGCTAAATGGTAAATGGTAGACACTAAACGATAAATGATGAATGATAAATCCTGTCAGAAGGTATAAGTATAATTACAGATATGTACGAAAATTTATGTTGCATAATGGTTATCAAACTGAATTTATTATTTCTGTGAAAGTCAAATGTGCTTATATACTTAAGGATAATTTTGGTTAATAACTAAAAATTGAATCCTAGGTCAAAGTTACAGATCATTTATGTAAACACATTTACTTGTCTCTCTTACATCAAAAATACTGTGCACAATTTCATTGTCTAGTAATAAAATCGTCTCCCTCTCTCTCTCTCTCTCTCTGTCTATCTCTCTCTCTCTCTCACACACACACACACACACACACACACACACACACCAACACACACAAACTGTATCACAATTAACTTATTATCTTAGTATATTACTAAAGAATAAAAGGTGAAATGAGCAACACAAAAAATTTTATTGTAAAAATATTTTCACAGAGATGTTTCTCAATTTGTACTGTGAAGTATACGGATTTACTGCACATTGTGCCTCATCACCCACACTCTTTTCTGCACCGACTATTACAAACTACAGTTCCTTGCGATTTGAGTAGATATTTGGCAATACTCCATGAGACAAGCAAGATTTCATTGGTGTATCTGCCTTAATTAAATCAACACGACACTGAAGAGCATATTGTGCGTAACATCTGTGCATAATGAATAATACATCTTACTTGTACTGCAACAGAAAGTGAGTCTGTGTAGAAAATACACTCTTACCTATTGTATATTTAAAAAAAAACACAGTTTTCGGAATTGGTAATACTCTCTCTACTTTATTCTCAATGTCATGCCCTATGCAGCTGTGCCTAATGCTAGAGACAAAAAAAAAAAATCTCGCTCGGATTTGTCAGAGGAGAGGAAAGAGTGAACCTTCAACTTCCCATCAGATTGGTTGTGTGAAACTGTATAGCAATTTTATTATTATCTGTTACTAATATTTAACAGACATTAATGAGACACTAATTTCAATTTCAGACCATCATCCAACTGTACCTAAAATAGTTTCATCATGTTTTGGCAGAGGATAGGAAGAAGCTGTTTAAGTAACATTCATTTTAACTTCCCACCAAACCTGATTCTCAGAGGTTGGAGCAACAATTCTGAGTGAAAGCAGACGAATATGATAATAAACATGGTACTATATGAGCGGTAAGTGGATTAGAAGATGAGTATGATTGTGATTAGAAAATTAAGATAATTGCGATGAGCAAAAAGAAGAAGAGGAATAAGATGATACTTACGGTCTGAAGATGGGCTCCACTAATCAATAGCAGATATAAACCAAGGAAACTAGTAAAGTGACAAGAACAATTCGCGTAGAAAATGAAATACTACCTATTGAAAATGAGCTTAAAGAAGCCTGGATTATCGTGAGTAAACAGAGGGTAAAACGAAGCTGCATATGATAATCTAGGCTCAGAAGTATGTGGAGGGAGGAAACGGGACACACTTACCTTAAAATGATTAGGCTTCTGTCAACGCTCTCCTATGTATAATTTGTTTTCAGACACAACGGTTCTGATTGTAAATGTTCATCTCCCCTCTCCTCTGCAAAAACAGCACTGTGTTCAGAACCATTGATGCACTCTCTACGAAGTGACTCAATTATTCACTCATTCTAATCTGTAAAACATTTTTGACTTGATATGTGAGAGCTAAACTCTCTTATAAATAAAACAACAGTCCACTTTTAGGGATATAATATTAATATCTCTTATTCTTCCACTTAGTGACGATTTATGAATATGAGCTGACTTTTCCCCCCAAACAGTTACGTTTCAATTTTTTAGAATATAGTGGTGTCTGTGTTCCTCTCTCTTCATTGATACACCATGCACAGTTAACGCTCTAGAGGAAGTAGAGCTAAGTCGGACTGACCCTCGAGCTCTTAGTAGTAGATATATCTTGCAGTCCTTCAAATGAACCGGCACCATTGCTCCAAATTTGGTGTCAACGCCTTTTCTCTAATGATGACAATCATACAGTGCATGCTGTACTCCCAGACCCTGTTTCATGTATTACAGCAAGTAATTGATCACAAAAATATATGTGTATAGATTCTTATTATGTTATTAATGTAATTACCATTTTTTTCAGAAGACAGAGACTATGATGTTAACTCTTCGGAGATCCAGCATCAGCAGATAGCTCCTGAGCAAGTTTTTTCCAGCTCTTATAGTACACCTCCCTACTGAATAATCTGGAAAAAAATGTGATTAGTTGGCCTTGACTAGTAAGTTCTTTTTTATATATTTTCAGAACATACACTACTGGCCATTAAACTTGATTACACCAAGAAGAAATGCAGATGATAAACGAGTATGCATTGGACAAATATATTATACTAGAACTGACATGTGATTACATTTTCACACAATTTGGGTGCGTAGATTCTGAGAAATCAGTACCCACAACAACTACCTTGGGCCGTAATAACGACCATGATACGCCTGGACATATAGTCAAACAAGGCTTGGATGGTGGGTACAGGTACAGCTGCCCTTGCAGCTTCAACACGATACCACAGCTTATCAAGGGTAGTGACTGGCGTATTGTGACGATCCAGTTGCTCGGACACCATTAACCAGACGTTTTCAATTGGTGAGATACCTGGAGAATGTGCTGGCCAGGGCAACTGTCGAACATATTCTGTATCCAGATAGGCCCGTACAGGACCGGCAACATGCGGTCGTGCATTATCCTGCTGAAATGTAGGGATTCGCAGGGATCGAATGAAGGGTAGAGCCACGGGTCGTAACACATCTGAAATGTAACGTCCACTGTTCAAAGTGCCGTCAATGCGAACAAGAGGTGACCGAAACGTGTAACCAATGGCACCCCATACCATCGCGCTTGTGATACGTCAGTATGGCGATGACGGATACACGCTTCCAATGTGCGTTCACCGCGATGTTGCCAAACACGGATGCAACCATCATGATGCTGTAAACATAACTGGATTCATCAGAAAAAATGACGTTTTGCCGTTCGTGCACCCAGGTTCGTCGTTGTGCACACCATCGCAGGCGCCCCTGTCTGTGATGCAGCGTCAAGGGTAACCGCAGCCATGGTCTCCGAGCTGATAGTCCATGCTGCTGCAAATGTCGTCGAACTGTTCGTGCAAATGGATTTTGTCTTGCTAACGTCCCTTTTTTATCTGGTGGATAAGATGCCTGTCATCTCGACTGCTAGTGATACGAGGCCGTTGGGATCCAGCACGGCGTTCCGTATTACCCTCCTGAACCCACCGACTCCATATTTTGCTAACAGTCATTGGATCTCGAACCAACGCGAGCAGGAATGTCGCTATACGATAAACCGCAATCGCGATAGGCTACAATCCGACCTTTATCAAAGTCGGAAACGTGATGGTACGCATTTCTCCTCCTTACACGAGGCATCACATCAACGTTTCACCAGGGAACGCCAGTAAACTGCTGTTTGTGTATGAGAAATCGGTTGGAAACTCTCCTCATGTCAGCACGTTGTAGCTGTCGCCACCGGCGCCAACCTTGTGTGAATGCTCTGAATAGCTAATCATTTGCATATCACAGCATCTTCTTCCTGTCGGTTAAATTTCGCGTCTGTAACACGTCATCTTCGTGGTGTAGCAATTTTAATGGCCAGTAGTGTACATTTTCCAAGGAATGACAACCTGAAATATTCCTGGAAACATAGTGTGTCTTTCTCTTTGCAGATACGTGCGTTGTAGAGTAAAGCAGTTTAAACATATGCACTTTGCTTCTCCAAAACACAACATTGTCTGCTAAAAAAAGGAATTGTGCTAAAAAATACATTTTTAGCGATTTCCCCATGATAATTTCAGTGGTAGTGTACTTGTCTTAGGAGCAATGGTAATGTAAGACCCCTTAGCACTCACTGGGTCATATAAAGCTGAAGTTGTATCTACTGCATATAATTGTTATTTGTACTTGTTCATTCATCTCCTGTAATACACTGTAGACGTAATGCTGGCTCAATTATTTAACTATTATTTCCAGTCCTTGTGTGTAAGTAAATACGGTTTCTCCCCATAACCGAAAGCATTCCGTTTGACCCAAACCAGTAAATATTTGGACTGTTTTCGAAACCATGACATGAATTTTTTGCGGATGACTCTCAGCCAATGCAGTATCTCCCAGTTCTTCAATTTAGTATATTCGACAGCCATCATAAACTTCAGGCGACAGTCAGAACTTGTCAGCTAAGTTACTATTTACTTACACTCTTTAATCGCATTTGCAGTGTGCAGTGTAGATTATTCTTTCTGATGTGCAAGTTTCGCTGCAGCTACCCGCAGTTTAAAATAATATGCTCTTAGGCATAAATGTCGTTTACGCGCTGTGCCTCGATGTCCTTAATTCCAACTCTGCTATCAACTCACTGGAGATTAACACCCGCTTAAAGGCTCTCCTGTCAGATTTCATTTCAGTTTTCTCTTGTCCAGCATCACTGACCCAGGACACTGAGGCCCTCCTCCCATCTGGAGGTCTAGAATTCTATACAGCAAGGAAGTTCCTTTTGCACTCCTTGACAAGATGCGACAAAAGCTCCAGTGGTTCCAGAAAGAAGGCATTCTCTGTCTAGTTTCTGACAACCGGTTGGCCTCTCACAATCGTCACTGAAAATCCCAGTGCGGTTTCTCTCAAACGCAGCGACTTCAAGTCTACCATCAATGTCTACTCAGTTGTCGATGCGTAACTTCCTAGGGTGGAAGAAATTCTGACTCGCCTCTACAATGTTTCCTATGATCGATATTAGAGATGCTTAGTCCACTTTTCGATGGCATCAACACGCAATTCAGTCTCTTCCCTCTTCCTATACAACTGGTGGTCTTACACCATCTCACCAACACCCTATTCAGTCTCTTCCAGTGCAGTTATGGTCTTAATCCTGTGTAATCGATGCGGTTAAAAGTCCCTCTGCCTCTGAATCCAACACATAGTCTGTGGCCCGAAGGATACAACTGAATTGGAAAACAAGGTCTGTGCATTATTTTTGCTCTCAAAAAGCTCCACGATTACGTCCGTGCCCGCTAGTTTAGCCTTTTCACCAATGTCAAGCATCTGCTTCTCTTTTCAAGAATTCAGCTGGTATTCGAACGCAAACAGTGTGCCGCGTTCTAGGTTGAACATGGTTTTTATAGCTACAAATATGACGTTCAATTCCGGTCAACGTCACAGATAGTTAATGTGCATCTGCTCTCCCGTTTGCTTCTAGACGGGACCTGTCTTCTGACGCCGACTCTCAGGTATGCTTCGACCTATATGCTGCCTCGAGGAAGCTGTGGCAAGTCTGCCACTCAACACCAAGCTAATCATGCATCACACAGCCAACGACCCAGTACACAGCGAGATCCTTTGCGTGGTACAGCATGGTCTTAGTAAGATTCAGTTTTACTATTGTAAGGCATCGGGATGTACAGTGAAGAGCCAAAGAAACTGGTACATTTGCCTAATCTCTTGTAGCGCCCACTCGAACACGCAGAAGTTTCGCAACACGACGACACACCAACTCGACTAGTGGCTGAAGTGGTGTTGGAGGGATTGACACCACGAATCTTGCAAGGATGTCCATAAATCAGTAAGAGTACAATGGGATGAAGATCTCTTCTCACAAGCATGTTGCAAAGCATCCCAGATATGTTCAATAATGGTCATGTCTGAGGAGTTTGGTGGCCAAAGGAAGTGTTTAAACTGAGAAGAGTATTCCAGGAGTCACTCTGTAGCACTTCTGGATGTGTGGACGTGGTGGGAGGTGGGGGGTGGGGGGGGGGGGCGTCGCATTGTCCTGCCGGAACTGGACAAGCCCGTCGGAATACACAATAGACGTGAATGGGTGTAGATGGTCAGACAGGATTCTTACGTAGTGCCACCTGTCAGAGTGGTATCTAGACGTATCAGGGGGCCCACATCAGTCCAACTGCACACGCCCCACACCATTACAGCGCCTCCACCTGCTTGGACTGTTCCCTGGTGACATGCAGGGTCCATTGATTCACTAGGTTATCTCCATACCCGTACACCTCCATCCGCTCGTTACAATTTGAAACGTCCGCAGCTCGTGGTCGTGCGGTAGCGTTCTCGCTTCCCGCGCCCGGGTTCCCGGGTTCGATTCCCGGCGGGGTCAGGGATTTTCTCTACCTCGTGATGACTGGGTGTTGTGTGATGTCCTTAGGTTAGTTAGGTTTAAGTAGTTCTAAATTCTATGGGACTGATGACCATAGATGTTAAGTCCCATAGTCGTCAGAGTCATTTTAACAATTTGAAACCAGACTCGTCCGACCAGGCACCGTGTTTGAAGTCATCAACAGTCCAATGTCGTTGTTCAGGGGCCCAGGCGAGTCGTAAAGCTTTGTGGGCTACAGTCATCAAGGGTACATGAGTGGGCCTTCGGCTCCGAAAGCCCATATCGATGATGTTTCGTTGAATGGTTCGCACGCTGACACACGTTGATGGCCCTGCAGCAGTTTGCGGAAGGGTGGCACTTCTGTCACGTTGAACGATTCTCTTCGATCATCGTAGGAGCTGTTCTTGCAGGATCATTTTCCGGCCTCAGAAATGTCGGAGATTTGATGTTTTACCGGTTTCCTGATACGATACACTAGCGAAATGGTCGTACGGAAAAATCCCCACTTCATGGCTACCTCGCAGATGCTGTGTCCCAACGCTCGTGCGCCGACTGTAACATCACATTCAAACCCACTTAATTCATGATAACCTCCGATTGTAGCAGCAATAACCGATCTAACAAACGCGCCAGATACTTGTTCTCTACCTCGTACATAGGCGTTGACGACCTCAGAACCGTATTCTGCCTGTTTACGTATCTCTGTATTTGAATATGCATGGATATACCAGTTTCTTTCGCTCTTTAGTGTATATAACCTACTGGGATAGGCAAATGAACATTTAATTAGTGGACAATGGATCATATTTGTCAGCTCTAATCTTGGCACAACTGGGTGAGCAGAATAAATCCATATTCATTAGAACAACTAGCGGATGTGGCCACTGACTGCACGAATGGTTAGTACTTAATGAAATAACCCGGAAAAATACGTACAAACACCACTTAAGTCGCCAAAGTGCGTAATGGAAACATCTAGCTAGCTGTGAACGTTAAAACCTTGCAGTTAGCCCCTGTAGGAAGTTGACTAACATCATGTGGCTAACGAATCGGTGATTGAATCGCCGGCTCATTCTTACCACTACCGTGCACCGTGATGGAAAGCGGCGGCAGTAATGGCTCGGACTTTTGAGTGCAGCTTTCGCTCTGTACTCAGTACTTAAGTGGAGACGTCCTTCTGTATGACACAAAGGCTCGTCTCATTGCCAGTCTAGCTGTAAGTCTTTACTCTTCCGTCTCCCAGCGGCCAGTGTCCTCTATCTCACTGCTCTGGCACTTGTCTGTTTTTGCCAGAGTAGGAACCTCAGCAATCATTTTCAGCAAACCTTGTGAGCTCCATCCAATAATAATTTCGTAAATACGATAAACAAACTCCTGCTCCTAAGTATTTTGTCATTATCAACCAACGTTTCCTTGGCATAGGGAGGAGAGCAGAGAATCTCTCCCACTCCAAGACAGAATTCTTAAGCTCATGAACTGAAAAGCTTCAACATAGGCACACAAGATATAGCTCGTGATGTTTGGAAATACAAATCATGAACAAATCGGAAAACTCAATGCAACTATTTTAACCTAACATGTCCTGGGGTGCAGCTGGAGAGTAACAATGGATTCCGCACCACTCGCGGCTTGGCTTATCCACCTGGATCCACATGTTATATTTCCAAAAGGATTCTTATAGGCAATGTATAATGGAGTTTTATGACAGATATTTATGGTGATAGGAACACCCGCTGCTGAGATGGTCTGAAACGAATCCAGCATGCAATATCTTTGCTGAAATTCAGCCCTCGGCTCTGAACATGTTTATAACCCCTGCTGGTTCCTTTAAGTGAGCTATCTCGACCCAACTATTGCGAAAACTTTCGAATCTGCTGAAAAATAACAAGCTCCTCACTGTAATAAAAACAAAGGAAGAGAATCAGCCATTAGCCTGGGCAGTCTCTGGTAGCATTTATTGTTGACTGTTGTGGTACAGCATAAGAGGTCGACTACATTGACAATGGGGATGCGCATGTAACATTATGAAAGATATTGTATGACGGTTATGTGGAAAATCTGTCACATAACAACCTGTCCTGCAGTGTCTTAGCAGGTAGTTCAAATTTTTCAGCAGTCTCTGTAGCCACGAAGCCTGCAGCAAAAGCCTGTTTTGCCTTTTACATCTTTTGTAGTCCATTTGCTACCCATCTGTAACATAAGAAAACCAGGACATTGCATGGTTTCATTCAACAACAACTACCTTGAAATGCAAAATTTTACGCTTACCTGAGAGCTTTGTACAATCAGTATTGTGTGACCGCTGATCTGTACTACCACATTAAACTCGCTCGACGTCCGCACAACAACTGACAACGGTACCTTACGTTGTGTCTCTTAATTACAGAAGACCTCTGCACTCATCATCATCACCATGCCTTCATTTATAATGTTTCTAATTATACTGTCGACAATGAAATCGATTCTATAAAATAACAGGAAGCTACTATCTTTCGTATTGTCAAACTTTACAACTGTTGTTAGTAATCAATTACATACTTATTTTCATAAAACAAAATGTACATTAAATCCGAAACACACTTTCAATTAACAAAGGCATGTTAATACTAATTTGGACTATATCCTACTTTGTTGTTGTTGATGTAGTCTTCAGTCCTGAGACTGGTTTGATGCAGCTCTCCATGCTACTCTATCCTGTGCAAGCTTCCTCATCTCCCAGTACCTACTGCAACCTACATCCTTCTGAATCTGCATAGTGTATTGATCTCTTGGTCTCCCGCTACGATTTTTACCCTCCACGCTGCAGTCCAATGCTAAATTTGTGATCCCTTGATGCCTCAGAACATGTCCTACCAACCGATCCCTTCTTCTAGTCAAGTTGTGCCACAAACTTCTCTTCTCCCCAATCCTATTCAATACCTCCTCATTAGTTATGTGATCTACCCACATTATCTTCAGCATTCTTCTGTAGCACCACATTTCGAAAGCTTCTATTCTCTTCTTGTCCAAACTGGTTATCGTCCATGTTTCACTTCCATACATGGCTACACTCCATACAAATACTTTCAGAAACGACTTCCTGACACTTAAATCTATACTCGATGTTAACAAATTTCTCTTCTTCAGAAACGATTTCCTTGCCATTGCCAGTCTACATTTTATATCCTCTCTACTTCGCTCATGATCAGTTATTTTACTCCCTAGATAGCAAAACTCCTTTACTACTTTAAGTGTCTCATTTCCTAATCTAATCTCCTCAGCATCACCCGATTTAATTTGACTACATTCCATTATCCTCATTTTGCTTTTGTTGATGTTCAGCTTATATCCTCCTTTCAAGACACTGTCCATTCCGTTCAACTGCTCTTCCATGTCCTTTGCTGTCTCTGACAGAATTACAATGTCATCGGCGAACCTCAAAGTTTTTACTTCTTCTCCATGAATTTTAATACCTACTCCGAATTTTTCTTTTGTTTCCTTTACTGCTTGCTCAATATACAGATTGAATAACATCGGGGAGAGGCTACAACCCTGTCTCACTCCTTTCCCAACCACTGCTTCCCTTTCATGCCCCTCGACTCTTATAACTGCCATCTGGTTTCTGTACAAATTGTAAATAGCCTTTCGCTCCCTGTATTTTACCCCTGCCACCTTCAGAATTTGAAAGAGAGTATTCCAGTTAATGTTGTCAAAAGCTCTCTCTAAGTCTACAAATGCTAGAAACGTAGGTTTGCCATTTCTTAATCTTTCTTCTAAGATAAGTCGTAAGGTTAGTATTGCCTCACGTGTTCCAACATTTCTACGGAACCCAAACTGATCTTCCCCGAGGTCCGCTTCTACCAGTTTTTCCATTCGTCTGTAAAGAATTCGCGTTAGTACTTTGCAGCAGTGACTTATTAAACTGATAGTTCGGTAATTTTCACATCTGTCAACACCTGCTTTCTTTAAGATTGGAATTATTGGCTCAAATGGCTATGAGCACTATGGGACTCAACTGCTGAGGTCATTAGTCCCCTAGAACTTAGAACTAGATAAACCTAACTAACCTAAGGACATCACAAACATCCATGCCCGAGGCAGGATTCGAACCTGCGACCGTAGCGGTCTTGCGGTTCCAGACTGCAGCGCCTTTAACCGCACGGCCTCTTCGGCCGGCTTGGAATTATTATATTCTTCTTGAAGTCTGTGGGTATTTCGCCTGTCTCATACATCTTGCTCAACAGATGGTAGAGTTTTGTCATGACTGGCTCTCCCAAGGCCATCAGTAGTTCCAATGGAATGTTGTCTACTCCCGGGGCCTTGTTTCGACTCAGGTCTTTCAGTGCTCTGTCAAACTCGCAGTATCTTATCTCCCATTTCTTCTTCATCTACATCCTCTTCCATTTCCATAATATTGTCCTCAAGTACATCGCCCTTGTATAAACCCTCTATATACTCCTTCCACCTTTCTGCCTTCCCTTCTTTGCTTAGAACTGGTTTGCCATCTGAGCTCTTGATATTCATACAAGTGGTTCTCTTCTCTCCAAAGGTCTCTTTAATTTTCCTGTAGGCAGTATCTATCTTACCCCTAGTGAGATAAGCCTCTACATCCTTACATTTGTCCTCTAGCCATCCCTGCTTAGCCATTTTAGCCTATTTTAGAAGGTGATGGAAGCTGGATTCGTAATGCATGTACAAACTTTTGGCGCAACGTGCGCCAGAGTTGCTTATATAGCGTTAACATGGCGAAGAAGTGGGTTTAGCACCTGTTGTGTTTCTTACTTATTGTCGTCTAAACGATTATGTTCTTTGTACGGCTGAAGCAAAGTGAACAATGTATATTTGAAGTTTCAAATGTGTGACGATAAATAATGTTTCAAGAACGCGCAGATAAAAGAAGGAAATGGTTAAACACAACATAACGTTCCAGTGATTCGTCATTTAAACGGTCCTGGACAAAATATTTTCAACAGGTTAAAGAGGAACAAAAAAACCAGCAAAGACACTGAGACCAATATAGCAAATATTTGTCCGCAAATATAATGCTTTTGCTCTTACTATATATAATATTTTAGCGTTGTTTAAACTATGAGATAGTTATTACAATGTAATAATTGTGCTTGGTAATACATTGACTATAACTAAGGGTGTGCATTATAAAAAGAACGGTAATAAAGTTAATGCATGAACACGATGTCATAAAAGTACGTGACGACGAAATAGATAAGTGTATAGGTCATCGTATATTGGAACACAGTAACTAGAGGAGTCGGTAACGAGATGAGTCGGTAGAAACGATGTCTTCACAAAATATAAAACGGAGGAAACTAACATGTACATGCAAATAATGTATATTGGAATTTTCAGAAATAAGCAACTCCCAAAGGCTACCAGCAAGCGTATGAAGATTTTACGCTGTGCGTAGGTTTAAAACAAATGTCTCAGTAGCAATGGCCTAGGTGGTGCATTGGCGAGGGGCCGGATTAGCTAAAAAACACATAATACGCTAAAACACCTTTATTACAAACAAGCTTTAGAGAAGAAAACTCAATCGCTACTTCCCATTTAAACCGTGAAACTCTCAAATAACTTTAAACTCCAGAAAACTACTGTAGCGGCAAGCAAACGCGTTCGTACAGCGACAAAATTTACTAGTCACCAAAGTAAAATTGCGAGGCAGTAACAAAGTTAAAATCCAATTGAAGCCGTACACAGTATTCTATTAAATGAATTACTTTCTGTACTACTTAAATAATTACATTTTACACATCAGTAAGCTAGGTCGTTGTCTCTAGAATTACAGTAATAACAGACTTAGACGTCACGCCATGGCATACATAACGCTCGTCAGTCATCGGTACAAGCTCTAGGGTTTAGAAGAACGATTATTGAGGTACCTGGAACACATGAAGGAAGTATAAACACAAGCTCAGAACAAATGAACACACACAGTTCGGATGGAACCCTCTCAGATATCCACAAACGAACAAAATTTACCTATTTGGACCATACCAACTAGCGTGCTGATTAAGGAACCTACTGAGAGTAACCATCTAAATGTGTCAACGGCTCTGACTAATACTTTGCACAATTTAACCACTGTGGCAATCTGTCACCAAACTGATCCATGCTCTGCACACGTTAAGTGCTCCTCAAGTGTGAGGACAGACTTTATCATTAAAAAAAAAATGGTTCAAACGGCTTTGAGCACTATGGGACTTAACTTCTGAAGTCATCAGTCCCCTAGAACTTAGAACTACTTAAACCCAACTAACCTAAGGACACCACACACATCCATGCCCGAGGCAGGATTCGAACCTGCGACCGTAGCGGTCGTACGGTTCCAGACTGTAGCGCGTAGAACCGCTCGGCCACTGCGGCCGGCACATTATCAAAGCTAGGATAACTACACCCAACTCGTTCCCGGGCTCTCGTCCTTTCGTTTTATATTTAACAAAATCTCACGATGGTAGACAACGAGACTGCGATAGGCGTGGCTGCTTTCCCCAAAAGAATTATTTTCTAAGGAAGTCAATCAAACCCGCCATTGAACAAAGCAAGTCTCCACAACAAGCCGATAAATCAAGCCAGATCCACAGGACATTCATGATCTAGGTCAGAAGTCACCCCCACGCTGTCGTATCACAACAGCTATGGCACCTCTCAAAGTGTGAGTAGAAATATGCATCTTTAGGATCTGCAGCTCTTGTATTTCTTTCCGTGTTTGCAGTTGAATTATTGGATACAGGTCTGCCTTCTATGCAAAAACGCTGTTTTTTCTTGTTACCCAAACCTCTAGGAGAAGTTTCCGCCCACTATGTCCCTGGCCAGCGAACTGTCTCGCCACGAAGTGCTTCAAAATACAACGGAAACACAGGCGTGCTCCACCCATCATCTACTCAAGTCCGTAACAACTGACAAACCGCAAGTTAGCGACCTGACGCTTGAAAAGGAGCAGAATTACAGCAAAACCTCATTGCTTAGTGGCCACAATTTACAAAAGCCTTCAGGGATAGGATTTCGAGAAAGAATGCTGATATTATAGACAATCCAGAAATGGAAATTCTTGCGACGGTGCAATCTGCTAGCACGGAAATTAATCTAAACCGGGATCCTCAAGCTAAACCATTCTCAACGAGATCTGTCAAATAAGATAAATTATGCATGATTTGCCTGAATGGCCTCAGGACGTCACCGTGGAGGTTAAGGGCCTGAAGCAAGAAAAGGAAATCATTATAACTTCCCCACGTGAGACGATAGCTCCGCTGACGTGTACGAACGAAAATTAAACAACTATTAGTCCACGTAATCAAACTTAACCGCACTATACAGGGCCGATTAGCCCAGTGCAGGACGCCCATGTGATTCAGAGGGGCCGACACCAACATTAACAGCCGTGCCTTTGGAAGAAAGCACCGGCAGTTTCAGGTCTTTATGCCTGAAAATAAATATCCCCTCCACGTTGCCTTCGTTCGCAGTTTCAGAGGAATTTTGCGTAAAACTTGGTGTGAACGGCAAAAGATACATTTTGCAACATCTTACAAGCAAGGCGAATCCATCGGGCAGGCCGCGGAAATATCCGGCACCTATTTAACTTCTGATCAAGGCTTTCAAGGCTTTCCTTACAGTATACTGGTTGGTGCAGGTGCAAGCTCGCGTAAGGCGTGAGTTTTTTACTCCTGAAACATACAACCTAAAGAAAGGCAGTCTCAGAAAGTATTTTCAGAGATACCCAAATAAAACTCGATATTGGGACAACCTGCTACCACATAAGAACGTTATCGGAATACTGCAAGGTAAACTAACGATTAGTAATCGAGAAAAGTTGATACACGCGCTGAAGGACAACATATAACTTTTTTTTGTCCATGGTAGATTCCTTAGATCAAAATCAGGGGTATGTGAAACAGTAACGGCAACGGTGGAGTGGTGACTCGACGTTCTGCAAGCAGTGTTGTCAACTCTAAAAAACCAGAGTCACTAGAAAGTCGCGTAAAACTGATTTTACTAGGGGTGTACTGAAAATTTCGTGCTGCGAATGGTGCAATAAGCTATTTGGGGGGGGGGGGGGGTGGGGGGGGGGGTGGGGAGCGGGGAGTAATAAAATATTAATAAAAATTGTCTCATACGTAATTGCTATATTGTCTTAATTAAATGACGCATCCCTTGCAACAGCATACATATAACGTACGCTAACGTTTAATTAAACATGTTATCATAATTAACGCAACATATCTATAGTTGTAACAAAAGAAAGCAAGAACTCAAATTAGGTTACAAAATATATACATACCGGTATGTGAGTTATTCATCGCCGTCACTCAGAAGATCGAATAACTCTTCTGTTTCATGCTCTGACAGAACTGTAGTTGATGTAGAGGGTTGAACGTCGCTCAAAAGATGATGTTGCAGTTCGACTGGTTTTGTCGCAAAAGAGTAACTTTTGTTCGTTCCAATAAGCTCCATTACGTCTGACGGTATGTCAAAAGATGCACAATCTTTATTTTGTTTCTTCAGCGGGTCTCTCAATATGATCAAAGCATTAATTGTCTTTAACGATAATCTGTTACGTTGTTTAGTTTTTATAATGTTCATAGAACTGAATATTCTTTCCACTTCTGCATTTGAATTCCGTAGGCACAGAACAATCATTGCTAGCTGTGAAATCAAAGAAAAAGGATTCTCCCCCGCGGCATTTTTATACTGCAAAACCTCACTCCAAAATCGAACAGTGTTAGTAGTGTTATTCCGCCTAATGAAGTTGATATTATGCCATTCTTGCAGCATACCGTCTATCAAATCGCCACTAAAACCCAATTCTTTGGCTACATCCGCAACAGCATTATTTTTATTCACTTTTAGTGTTTCTTCAACATTCAGTATTCACAGTTTTTTCAGGATCGTAACGTTACTTGGCAGTCTTTGTTGAATATCTTTAATAAGTTTCAGACTAAACTGAATGCATTTCTTCTTCAAATAAACTTTATTTTCTTCAGACGAACTTGATTCAGACAATTTCTGTTCAAACATAAAGCCAAGGTTCGGATTTGCGTACATACATTCTCTTGGAACTGGTGTTGTCAACAAATCAACAGTTGGAAAGAACTATGTTTTGTCCGAGTGACTGCATGAGAAATACAAGTGTATCTAGTAATTTAGTGGGGCCATTGTCTTCTCCTTCAAAAGCTTTTATTGCTATTTGTACGTCATTTAAAGCATGTTTAAGTTAAAACATGTAAAAATGATTTGAGTCGTCACAATACATCTTGTACAAAAGACCGGCAGTGTAACAATTGTCTTGAACCATGGCAAGTGAAAAGATCTTCCCACTGCTCCCGAATTCTTCGTATTGCTGGTTCAATTGAAAGCCAACGTGTTGCACAGACCTTCAAAATTTTTAGTGGCTGTTGTCCACAATTTATTGTCTCATAAACCTCTTTATATTCCTCTTCTCTTTTGGCTGAAATGGAGAACCAATTGTAGGTTTCCCGTACAAGAAAATCAATGTTTCTAGGTATGGTATTCACTGAGGCGTGCGAAACTGCAAGCTGAAGAGAGTGACAAATACAACGGATCAATACCAAATGCTTTAAACTATGATCTCTCTTGAGTTGTTCGAAAAGCCCATTGTTTATTCCAACCATTGCAGAAGCATTATCTGTGCCAATTCCTAACATATTAGCGATTGGAAGTTTCAGATGTTTCAAAGAATTCACAAGAACGGCAGTCAGATTTCTTGCATCTGCTGTTTCTACTACAGCGAGTTTGAGAAATGCTGATGTAATGGTTTGGTTGTTTACACTATAGTACCGTATAACGATACTTACCATTTTAGATATTGATACATCTGTGGATTCATCTATTAGCACACTGTATTTTTGGTTACCTATATCTTCAACCAATGATTGTGTAAAATATGGAGCCAAAACTTCAGTTATAATGTTAGTGCACTTTGTACGATGTTATTGCATGTTTTTAGCCCCCTCATCACCGGAAAACACCTTCTTGTACAGTACATTAAAACTCAGGCGAACTAGAGGTCATGAAACAATCTATTCACTCGGTAACTCTCTATCAGTCCTATTGTTCATTGTTTAAAATGTAATAATGTCTGAGATACCCCTACCTAATTGTTCTTGCGTTACAGCTGTGCATGAGGTCATAATCTGACTGCGAATTAACATTTAGAAAAATTAGAGGTTTCTGGACAAAAATGTATTTCATTATACTCAATATTACCTGTGTTTTTTGTCAATTCGAAAAATAAAGGGAGTTCAAAACTTGAAGAATTGTAGATCGATACGCTATCAATGATAACAGGCTAGTGGGTAATGAATAATCAATTGTTCTATAGTCAAGGTTTTCTTACTCTGCAGGCAATTCCCACATTCAGGTTTACTAAATGCTGAACAGTGCTACATGATCTGCTAAGAACTTAATTTAACTTAGTAAATATAGAACAAAGTCAGTGTAGTACCTATTCTATAGTTAAAACCTTAGTTTTGTTAATGAAAATAGTGGCCCAAAATAGTGTCGATTTGTACTTCAAAAGTCGTCAGTACTCCACAGTCGCCAGATAAGTCGCTAAATCATTTTTGTCGCTAAAAAGTTTTTTTTTGTCGCTAAGACGAAGGCGAAAAACGCCATTTCTAGCGACAAACTCGCTAAATTGGCAACACTGTCTGCAAACCACTACAAGAATGGCCGGAATAATCTCGCTTCTGGCAATGGCGCGCCGCCTCCAGATCGATTCTACAATGTAAACAGAAACTAGCACTGCAATAGAAATGGACTGCATACAGGACGCCAGTAGCCTCATCAAAACAGTGATCAGTGCCCGTCTAATACAAATGCGAATGATAACCGATATCGGTTGATGATTAATTCAGGACCACCTGCCGGATGGTCACAGTCCCAGCTGGAACCTGTACGAATAGTTGAGGCTGCCAAAGTGCGACCCACAACTTGAAATCAGACGACAAACTAGAGGCGGTCTCATGGCGCTCCCGCATAGTAACAGTGGGATGGAATGAGGGGAGCACATATTATAGGGAAGCAATAAATATGCTACGGTATAACGACGATACAAACGTACGAGAAGATATTTGCGATGATGATATATCTTGTAAAGTATAGTGTGAGGATGAAGTTCACGTCGGTGTCCATTGTACTGTCGGAAGAATGCCATCTACCATACTCAGCGACACAGGTGCGAACATGAATGTTTCAGCTGGTCATGTGATAAATAGGATTAATGAAAAGATTGAGATTCCGACGTTGCCAGTACAGAATTGTGTAGTGCACACAAAGGGTAGAGAAGCAGGCACAGGTGATGACAATTCGAAAGCGGACCCACAGAGTACACGGTTTTATTAGTAAAGGGGTTGCCTGAATCATGCTTGTTGAGCATGGAATTCCTGAGACGATGGAATACGAAGGGCGACCTCTAAAGTGGAACATTCTACTTAGAAGGAAGAGTAATAATATTAAATTTAAATCGTAGTGTTGGGCGCCAATGCTGACTCTGTCAGCATCTTAAACTAACGTTATTGGGTAGTAATGTACATAGGCAGACAACCTGTAGACCATGATTAATACCCTGGACAAATGGCTATAAACAACGAACTACATGGTTCGAGTGAAACCCACGGCGGGGCTCATGAATCTGAGTGCCTAGACGAAGATTAGAAGGCTGAACTGGTAAAAACCTCTTGTTAATATATGTACAAGTATTCTGTGTGAAGTCCGGAGTAGTTAAAGGATACGAATATTATATGAATGTTGTTTCCCATAATAATTTGTGTACCGATATTTATTTCATGCTGTGGGCTGAGTGGCAGGCTGTGAAACTTGAGATTCGCAAATTCACTGTGTCGTTATACATTTAACTATGTAATTTCCCCAGTAATTTAATCTTTTAGTATGTATAATGAATATGTAAGACAAACAAGCCTGTTGGAAGAACATCCGCAATTTGGCATTATAGCAGCGGTTGAAAAGACCACTTCAGTTATAAATTGCTTTATTTTCACACCACCGAAACCGGTGTGAAAATAAAGTAATTTACAACTGAAGCGGTATTTTCAACCCCTGCTGGAATGCGTACGAGCTATTCCATGAAATGAGAGAGGAAGAACACTTTGCGCAATTAATACTACCAACACCAACGAATTTTCCATAACAAGCATTAGCAGGGGAGGAGGAGGGGGGGTGCGACACATTATGCCCATCCTAAAAAAGTTAAAAAGGAAACAAAATTCGTGGTTTGTTGTTCTCCTATGTTCACAACATACTTATTAAAGAGGTACTGAAGTTTAAATACGGTCGAGAATCTATAACTATCTTTTTCCACACTCTTCGCATTATTAACGCACTTTCAATAACATGTACGACCAAGGATAAAGTACTTCATGACCTCAACAACAACAACAACAAAAAGAAATTGGAGAAAAAGCGTACTTCATTAACTGTTGTATGTGAGAGGAATTAAAGTGTCCTTTTGTTCTCGAAAAGTACTCTCTCTAAATTTCAATGGTACACCTCTTCGTGATTCATAGCGCCTCTCTAGTAATGTCTGCCACTGTAGTCTGCTGAGTATCTCTGTAACGTTCGTCCTCAGCTCTGAATATTTTATGTTGGCTACTCAGATACTCTAGACTTCATATCTTCTCACTCATGCTAAGCAAAAATATCATCCCACCTGTCTTAACATTCATTGTAACATCCGCAGTCACACGTGCTTTCACAGTTTTGTACTCGCTGATAACTTTCTCTACGTTAACTGTCTCAATCTGTTCTGTTTGCTGCTAGGAGGTCTAAAAAGTTATATTCTAGAGCTGGTTCTCTAATTCTCTGCTCAGAGTATTTTCACACAAAAAACTCAGAATGATGTGGCACTAATACCAGTCTGCGGCACCAGTTCTGATGGTATGATACCCCAATCTATGCCTGAAACGTGGAAGTCAGCCCGTATTACAGTGGCACGATCAGAACAGTTATTAGCGATATTACGCAAGTTCGATTTGAAGCGCTCTACCACTACAACTCCGGACCCAGGTGGTCTGCAAAAGCATCGATTACAATTTTTGATCCACCTCTGTTGCTTAACTCCACCCCGATTAAGCCACATTTAGAATTCGTGACCACCTCGCCAGATATTATATTATTTACTGGAAAAAATACGCAGCCACCATGGACAAGTAAACTATCCCTCATCTAAATACTTTAATCTGAACTTAGGATTTCGGTGTTATTTACTTCAGCTTCTCACAAGATATCTGTTCCTAATAATATTTGGGTATTATAGCCTTCAGTAAGCGAAACTGATTGTGAGAGCTTTCTTGACAGATGTTCCTGCAATGTACTAATATACTATTAATCTCCTCTATAACCGATCTACGAGGACGAGTATTCTCTGAGAACATTGCGGCTGATGTATCTTCGATTTGAGCAGGCAATTCTCGATCGAGAGTTCCTGAAACCTAAATAATGGGCTTGTGCATACAACATGTAATCAGCTATCCTATCAGCCTTGACTTGCAGATAGTACAAGTTTAAAGTACTAGAGGGAACCAGAGGGTTCAAATGGCTCTGAGCACTATGGGACTCAACTGCTGAGGTCATTACTCCCCTAGAACTTAGAACTAGTTAAACCTAACTAACCTAAGGACATCACAAACATCCATGCCCGAGGCAGGATTCGAACCTGCGACCGTAGCGGTCTTGCGGTTCCAGACTGCAGCGCCTTTAACCGCACGGCCACTTCGGCCGGCAGAGGGAACCCTTTAATTCTCAACCTCATAGCGAGGATAGAGAAATTCGCATTCGATACCATCGCAGAATCGTCTGAGTGTCTGGTTTACCCCTTCCACTCTTTTCCAAACGGAATGGCCAAGATCGACGATTGGAACGATGCCTGACAGTCGGCTTTGACAGCAGTCCGTGTACGGTGCTAGTTGTCTTCATCAGGTCACCCTTCCGCCGAAAGGAAACGAGGATGGCTTCAGAACTCCGGCAGCAGGTATCATTCGTGCTGAAATTTGCCAATATTTGCATTCGATTGCTCCGTACGCGCTCGATAGCTGTCGTCGGCAGAAACTCTCCCATGCCATGAACGAGACCCCCTGGAAAACATACGGAGTGGACACTGGCGTTCTTTCCCACTCTGTCTGCTATTATTCTAAGCGGCTCCGCTACACGCCGAGCGTTGGATCTCCCAATGACTAGCACATCCTCCCTCTGCACTTCTCGAGACAGGGCACGAAAAGCCCCCCATGTCCTTACAAGAGAAGCATCCCGTGCTGGCTGAGAAGTATTATTAGCACTATAGTATGATTAAAATTACTTCATAGTTGACACTTGTTGTATGCGTCTTCCTCCAATTACAGCACTCAATGTCGCTTCTAAAGTGTTCGCCGCAACAAATTGTCAGTTAGTTAATTTCCAGTGCTTTGTCTGGCCTTTTCTCTTGTTGTGTTTTGATCTTGAATCCTGGGTCCGACCCTTTTGTGTCGCGTTTCATTACACATGATAAACAAACACCACGCACACACACACACACACACACACACACACACACACACACAAACACAACGTTGGTTACGAAACACGCACATTTCGTATACTATACTAGCCAAAGATAACTGGATTATTTCGCACAAGACTTGATATTCGGCTTCACGTATTCAGTTAACATCATAGGTCAACTTCATACGACATTCTGCCACTCCGAACTTCTTGAAGGTATAAAATGATCGTTGTAATTGGTTCTATAGATATATAACTACAATACCATAGATTTAAGGTATTCCATAGCACAGTGGTAACGTCACAGTAGTTTGCGGTGCAAAGTGGTGCTAGGTTCAAATATCACTGGACGATAACATTTTTTTCTTTTTTTAAATCTTCACTAAAATGACTGATTATTATTATTATTTTCAGTTAACTGGTCTCAAGCTACTTTTTGTTCGTTTTTAATCTTTCGTTGCATCATTTTCATCACCGTATTGGCTTACCTATTTGCTCTTAGTTTTCTTCCTATTATTCTTCTTTCTTCTGGAATCTATTTGTGTCGCCTATAACCTGTTTATGAGTTCCAACTCGAACTGCTCATCGGTTGGTACCACGTCATCTCACGTAGCAAAATCGGTAAGTTGCAGTTCGCTTTTAGAGCTGAAACTGATTTTTTCTTCGGGCTTTAGTTTGCTTGCACAGGTCAGCTTTAATCGCCACGAGCAAGTTCAGGTTAATAGTTACCGCAGGTTGCTTACCGCCATTCTCTCGAATACAGTGCACATCAAAAACGTTGTGCTTAGGTTAGGTCACGAGTGTAAATTCAGGGTTACAAAAGGAGCGTTTTCTGCCATAGTTCTGTCATTGGTTATTTAAATCAGGTGTGGACAGAGCATCTCGCGTTACCGCCATAACTGATGGCAGCAGCTTCCAACATTGCTCCACGTTACACATTAACAGCATTTTACCACTTGTGAAGTGAGCCGCTGCGTTTGCGTGTCGCCTTTAATTGAGCGGTAGCCGATGTGGCAACACTGTAGCACCAAGTAACAGACGTCAGCCATCAAGTTCTTTTAAGCAGACTGTAGGTAGCACCTACAGATGATGATTAGGACTACACAACACCCAGTCCATGAGCGGAGAAAATCTCCGACCCAGCCCTTCTGAAGGAACAATCCCAGCATTGGCCTTAAGTGATGTAGGGAAATTACAGGAAACCTAAACTAAGATGGCCGTATGGGGGTTTGAATCGTCTTCCTCCCGAATGTGAGTCCACTGAACTAAGCACTGCGCTACCCGGCTCGATTTTAATTTGAAGAACAATGAAAATACGTGAGCTATTTTCCATCATCTTGCAACAGCATCCAATGATAGATTCACATTTAGTTTCAACGACTTGTGAATGTCTTCTCGTTCATTGTGTCTGAAATAAACACTTAAATTAAGAATTAGTTGTTCCTCATACCACCCGCTGATGGCTAGGCGAAGCGAAGCAGCGCTCTCTGTTAGGGAACTGCGTATCATTCACCTTCTGGGGAGAAGTAGAAACAAATCAAATGCTAGATTTTAAGAATGGTATCAACCCTTTAGAAATCCAGTGTGCCACGCGAAAGATACAACACAGAATTTCATGCAGCTATAACTTGTACAGCTTGAGAAGTGATGCATTATACTGGCCGTCGAATATTCGAACTTCATATGTAAAATATTACCGAGCATACTTGATCATATAAGATTAAAACCAGTTTTGTCTAACTATTACGGAATTTTTTTGAGGAGGCTCAGCCGCAGTACCTTAATGTACTCCTTGCCACTGCAGGTTAATTTCTTGTCCTCTATTGTTGAGAATAAGTCTCTGGACTTGCAAAAATGCTTAATTAGTTATTTTTAACTGTTCTTGTAATATAGATCAAGAAACTTCCTGACTATGAGCCTTCTGACAAGTGTTCTATCTACATCTCCGACAACTCTGTTCACAATCCCCTACAAAATACTAGCATCGGAAGGATGACGAATGGTGCAGGGAATGGCAATTGAATCTCAATGTAGACAAGTGTAATGTGCTACGAATACATAGAAAGAAAGATCCTTTATCATTAAACTTCAATATAGCAGGTCAGCACCTGGAAGCAGTTAATTCCATAAATTACCTGGGAGTAGGCATTAGGAGTGATTTAAAGTGGAATGATCATATAAAGTTGATCGTCGGTAAAGCAGATGCCAGACGGAGATCCATTGGAAGAATCCTAAGGAAATGCAATCCGAAAACAAAGGAAGTAGGTTACAGTACACTTGTTCGCCCACTGCTTGAATATTGCTCACCAGTGTGGGATCCGTACCAGATAGGATTGATAGAAGAGATAGAGAAGATCCAACAGAGATTAGCGCGCTTCGTTACAGTATCATTTAGTAATTGCGAAAGCGTTACGGAGATGATTTATAAACTCCAGTGGAAGACTCTCCGGAAGAGACGCTCAGTAGCTCGATACGGGCTTTTGTTGAAGTTTCGAGAACATACCTTCACCGAGGAGTCAAGCAGTATATTGCTCCCTCCTACGTATATATCTCGCGAAGAGACCATGAGGATAAAATCAGAGAGATTAGAGACCACACAGAGGCATACCAACGATCTTTTTTTCCACGAACAATACGAGACTGGAATAGAAGGCAGAACCGATAGAGGTACTGAAAGTACCCTCCGCCACACACCATCAGGTGACTTGCGGAGTATGAATGTAGATGTAGATGTAAGTGATGCTCTTACAGACTTAATAAACACTAGTAATATATTTCTATGTACCTATTCTCACGCACTCTACAGTCAGGTATTCACTACATACCGCTGGAATTACGCATTCCTGTACCGTATTTTATAGTTGCTGTTACATTTAATGTCATTTCCTAGTAATGAAATGCCGTCAGTTCCACAGTTATGAAATTTTCCCAAGAATGGTGAAAATCCTCGCCTACGCCATCTGCTCTGCCTGGCTACTCGGTCCTGACTGTCTCTTTCCCACCTGAAGACGCACATTCACCAAATCCGCCGCTGTCTGTATGAAGGGGCTTCCCCTTCAGCGACGCTACCTCGCTGGTGTTAAGATGAATAGCGTAGATTCGGTCGCTCAGGGACAGGATCGATACTTGTACCAATACAGTCTGTGCAGTTCTCCGTATGATTTCATTGGTCCCCTCATTTTCGAAACGTAATCTGCACTCACAACGATTAATTGTACTGCTGTCAACAATGACATCCCAATACACCTTCCACAATATCTGGTTTACGTTTGTCACTGCCTCGTTCTCACAACACAGGAACTCCTAATAGTATCTTCCTTCAAATGAACTTAATTTGCTGTGGATACTCGTATCTTGACTATGTGCATCAGACAGTGTGACTTGAGGAAACAGATTCAGTGACCTTTGAGTGCAAGCGGAATGAATGTTTCTCTTACCTCAACGAAAAGCAAGGATGTAGAACAAAAGTAGGAACTTCTTTTAAGTCCTGCGTTTCTTGTGGGGCGACTGTCTTTCTCGAGTACAACACAGACGAATGGAGAATCATTCTAGCCACGATACGGGCAGCTAATAGAGAAAGTCACCGCGATAAGAGACTTTGACAGAAGGTGGATGATTATGACGTGGCACCTTGGAAAGAATGTCTCTTAAACGGTGCAGCTAGTCGGCTGTTCGCTTACTACTGACATGAGTGTTTATGGACAATGGTCGAACATGTTTGAATCCAGGAGTAAGTGACAAGGTGTTGGACATCCACAACTCAACACACATTACGGACCACTAAATTCAGCGAACATATTTGTACATTGAGCTCCACAGCAGACTACCGCTACGTGTACCCACTATGAATCACTGGAAACTTCACTTACGATTACAATGTACACGGTTTCATCAGTGCTGGACTGTGGAGCAAGGGAATGATCGGATGGCTGACGTTTCTCGTTACACCAGGTCGATGGGTGTGTCTGCATACATCAACCGAGCGAATTCTATCCGAAATACGCACCACAACATGGACATTTGCCAGTGGGGCATTACTATGCTACAAGGGACGTACACCTGGGCTTTCATGTGGCCTGTGAAAGTAATGAACGATGGAGTAGTGTGGACATGAAGACACCATCAGTGCCAGATAGTTTAGCGCGGGTTTAGAGTTGGCGGTATCCACAAATGTCTGCTTTCAAGCTGTTGAGTCCACATCTTTACCGACACCATCAACACATAAGAAGCCACCACTAGCCGAATGTTTATTACGGATACTACATTGCCAGTCTTTCAGTACACTGAAGGCTTCATCACACCGTAAATAGCGACGCCGGTAACTTCGTTTGGAAATGTGACTTAAAAAGACAAAGATCTTGAAGTAAGATGAAGCGCTTTCTTTACTATTTTTTAACTGAGAAAAACAATAACAAAAGAAAAAACTATATATTCGAGAATGGCTGAGAAAAATTAACGATATGCTCCATGTTAATTTTATCACTGATATCCCATGACTGGAAACATAATGTAGAAACCTCAAGACTAGCTAAAATTTTTAGGGATGTACGACTGCAAGGGAAACGAATCAAAGGACGACCACTCAGGAAATAGTATAGCAGTTGGTCCATTATATCCAATGAATGAGGCAGAGAAACAGAGGAAGTCCTGGTCAGAGAAACAAGAAGACGAAGAAGAAAGCTTATGAAAAATTATTGATGTCACAAGACAAAACAGAGAAAGGAAATATGGTACTTAGAGAGGAAATCGCAATTGAAGAAAAGTTTAGGAATAACTGAAATTTATAGCGGAAGGAAGGTCTTTCGATTGCTGTTTACGGTAGCAGTGTGTCTGTCATGAAATGCTGCAAGGAAATTTATCTGTCATGCAATAATGTTTTTACTGTAACAATGTTTTTGCAGTACTCGTTCCATCCCATCGTTACCTTTCTGGTGCAGCAACCGGTTATGATATCCTTATTTTACAAACGACACTGTCTTTATTCAAAGAACAATGGTTTCGTTTTAATAATTATCATTTCGAATGGCATGAAGATCACTGCTACTGTAAATATGCACATATAAATAAATAGGGAAAAGATCTTAAATATATTCTGATTTAGATTTCGGTCTGCACGTAGCTAAGTATTGCTACAGTTGGACCTCCAGATTATCACTTAATGAGGCTGGCGTTTAGAGACTACAAGTTATTAAGTAAATCTCCGAAGTCGAAGAAGTTTCCCAAATGATTTCCCTAAATCGCTTCAGGCATATGCCGGGGTGGTTTTTTTGAAAGGCACTGCCGATTTCCTCCCCCATTCTTTCCTCATTCGGTGTGACCGATGACCTCACTGTTTGGTCCCCTCTCCCAAATCGACTAACCAACGAAGTTCCCCGAAATTTCTAAGTGTAATACTGCTGTGAGTCAATCCCAAAAACTGAAACTGTGTTTAAACATTGCAAATGAAAGCAGTGCGCAAGAGAATCATTTATAAACAATATTCCGAAAAATTAAATAAAATTATTATTCCGTAAACTCATGCTATGTGAGGATTTTGTGTTAAAATTCTGTCCAATCAATTCAGTACGAGGTTTTATTTCGGTTTAAATTTGAAAAATGAAAACATTCAGGGATGTATGTACCTCTATTTCAGACACACTGTCATCCCTAACAGCGTTTTCTGCCCATTTATAATAGACTACAAAACATGGGCTATTATTTGAGTCGTTTGCCTTTTTCATGTTAAGCAAATATCACGTCCTCTCCTCGCTTCGGAAGGAAAGTAAGCTCATGGATTTGTGTGTCGACCAGCGCGGCGTTGACACAGCTATTGAGGATATGGAGTGAGTGCCGGCCCAGAGACGGATGTCCGAAGAAATCCCGTGTCCACAGAACTCAGAAGAGGACTATCAGACCTGCTAATCACGGATTTTGATGTGTCTTGCGTATGCTGTACAGGCACCTGTTTTGAGTACCTGGCCTGCTTCTACTCATGCTACAGCCCCTGGTTTCCGAACATTGATGCTGAAATTTTATGCGTACCTCCTATACCCGTAACATTAGATTTGTAACACCCAGCGAGTGTACCTCAGCGGCTAGGGTTCATGGTTACCACGTAGGTGGTTATGGTTAAATCCTGCCTGTGTATTTTATTTCATTTACTTTTTTCTGTTTCAACCTAAAGAATATCATTAAATAGTATGCGTCATGCAAAATTATTTAAAAATAATTATTTTCCCGTAGTAATTTCATTAATAAATGAAGCATCACAACAAACTTTCATCAAATTTGTATTCTGTTTCTCAGTTCGCAGTTAAAATTCTAAAAATCAGAATACGTTCGCTTCGTGCCTTTCCTAGACGTAACCTCATCTCTTGTTGTCCCTGGCATCTGTCGTCAGCATTAGTTGTTCGCAATTCGCCGTCAGAGTAGTGTGAGTCAAAAGAGTTCAGAAAATGGAAGAAGTCAGTGGTCCTACAGATGGACAGCCAAAAGAAGGTCCATCAAAAGTAAGGGAGTTGTAAGAGATATTGACAGGCGAATTAAACTCACTAACGTCATTCGATGCACGGAAAGAATGCTTTACGATTTGTATCTTCTTACAAATACATCACCGAGCCAGATTTCCACTAATTCCATTAAATTTTGAGTTGCGATATTCAGATATGTTGGCCAAAAGACGTATTGTCATTGTGGATGATTTAACAGACATTATCTATTCTGTAACAAATGGAATACACATTTGAAAAAAAAGTTTGCTGCAACTATTGATTTACTGTTGAAATTAGTACAGTGAAAATAAAATAGAAAAGAATTAAAAATAAAATACATGGGCGGGATTTCAACCCTAACCACCAACTACGCTCTCTGGATGCCACATACATATAACGTTACGGATACAAGAAGTATGCATATAGTTTTCGGAAAATAGGTGACGTCACTTGTAAAGCCCCCAGCCAGGAACACAGGACAGGTCCATCTACAACGTACCAAAGACCCTCCAAAATCAGTGAGAAAACAGGACCGGTGGTCTCTTTGTCAGTGTCCGCTCATCTTCGGACAGCGTAGTAATCGAAGGCACCGTGACAACTCTGCTCTACGTGAAAATCACAGTAGACCACCTACATCCCTTCATGCCTAATGTCTTCCTATATCGACCGTGTTGGCACTAGCAGCTGGATAACTGTTTCTGCCACGAGTGCCATAGAGTTTTGAGGAGCGTGACAGGGAACTGACGATGCCTTGGCCACCAAATTCACTGGACTGCAACCCGCTTTCGCACGCAAGATCTGCATCCATACACCGTAATATATGGGAATTGCGTGATCTGTACGTAAGTATCTGGTCCACAGAACTCCGAAAACCTATCAAGGACTTTCCGAACGCATGCCACGCAGAATCGCTTGTGTCTTTCGTTCCAAAGTTAGACAGTTAGACAGGTACAATATTAAGCAGATGGTTATAATGTTGTGAATCATCAGTGTCATAACCTATTCGTTTAGTGTAAGCAGCAGATCACTTGATATCGAGGCAAATACACCTTCCCATCTTCAAACAACCGATTCGTTTTAATAATATCAAAGAAATAAAAACTAATGTGGAAGGAATGCTTCCTAACCATTCCACACAAATCCTGGAACTCAGTAAAATTATTGAAACTTAACAGATCGTACATAAAAGGAAGCCGCCTGGTAGAATTTTGAACAGAGCACAACATAATCATAGGTAACACTTGGTTTAAGATTCACGAAAGAGGGTTGTATACATGGAAGAACCCTGGAGATACTAAAAGGTATCAGATAGATTATATAATGGTAAGACAGAGATTTAGGAACCAGGTTTTAAATTGTAAGACGTTTCCAGGGGCAGATGTGGACTCTGACCACAATCTATTGGTTATGACCTCTAGATTAAAACCGAAGAAACTGCAAAAAGGTGGGAATTTAAGGAGATGGGACCTGGATAAACTGAAAGAACCAGAGGTTGTAAAGAGTTTCAGGGAGAGCATAAGGGAACAATTGACAGGAATGGGGGAAAGAAATACAGTAGAAGAAGAGTGGATAGCTTTGAGGGATGAAGTAGTGAAGGCAGCAGAGGATCAAGTAGGTAAAAAGACGAGGGCTAGTAGAAATCCTTGGGTAACAGAAGAAATATTGAATTTAACTGATGAAAGGAGAAAATATAAAAATGCAGTAAATGAAGCAGGCAAAAAGGAATACAAACGTCTCAAAAATGAGATCGACAGGAAGTGCAAAATGGCTAAGCAGGGATGGCTAGAGGACAAATGTAAGGATGTAGAGGCTTATCTCACCAGGGGTAAGATAGATACTGCCCACAGGAAAATTAGAGAGACCTTTGGAGATAAGAGAACCACATGAACATCAAGAGTTCAGATGGAAACCCAGTTCTAAGCAAAGAAGGGAAAGCAGGAAGGTGGAAGGAGTATATAGAGGGTCTATACAAGGACGATGTACTTCTACATCTACATCTACATCTATACTCCGCGAGCCACCTTACGGTGTGTGGCGGAGGGTACTTATTGTACCACTATCTGATCCCCCCTTCCCTGTTCCATTCACGAATTGTGCGTGGGAAGAACGACTGCTTGTAAGTCTCCGTATTTGCTCTAATTTCTCGGATGTTTTCGTTGTGATCATTACGCGAGATATATGTGGGCGGTAGTAATATGTTGCCCATCTCTTCCCGGAATGTGCTCTCTCGTAATTTCGATAATAAACCTCTCCGTATTGCGTAACGCCTTTCTTGAAGTGTCCGCCACTGGATCTTGTTCAGCATCTCCGTAACGCTCTCGCGCTGACTAAATGTCCCCATGACGAATCGCGCTGCTTTTCGCTGGATCATGTCTATCTCTTCTATTAATCCAACCTGGTAAGGGTCCCATACTGATGAGCAATACTCAAGAATCGGACGAACAAGCGTTTTGTAAGCTACTTCTTTCGTCGATGAGTCACATTTTCTTAGAATTCTTCCTATGAATCTCAACCTGGCGCCTGCTTTTCCCACTATTTGTTTTATGTGATCATTCCACTTCAGATCGCTCCGGATTATGGAAATGGGAGAGGATGTAGATGAAGATGAAATGGGAGATATGACACTGCGTGAAGAGTTTGACAGAGCACTGAAAGACCTGAGTCGGAACAAGGCCCCCGGAGTAGACAACATTCCATTGGAATTACTGACGGCCTTGGGAGAGCCAGTCCTGTCAAAACTCTACCATCTGGTGAGCAAGATGTATGAAACAGGCGAAATACCCTTAGACTTCAAGAAGTATATAATAATTCCAATCCCAAAGAAAGCAGGTGTTGACAGATGTGAAAATTACCGAACAATCGGTTTAATAAGCCACAGCTGCAAAATACTAACACGAATTCTTTACAGACGAATGGAAAAACTAGTAGAAGCCGACCTCGAGGAAGGTCAGTTTGGTTTCCGTAGAAATACTGGAACACGTGAGGCAATACTGACCTTACGACTTATCTTAGAAGAAAGATTAAGGAAAGGCAAACCTACGTTTCTAGCATTTGTAGACTTAGAGAAAGCTTTTGACAATGTTGACTGGAATACTCTCTTTCAAATTCTAAAGGTGGCGGGAGTAAAATACAGGGAGCGAAAGGCTATTTACAATTTGTACAGAAACCAGATGGCAGTTATAAGAGTCGAGGGACATGAAAGGGAAGCAGTGGTTGGCAAGGGAGTAAGACAGGGTTGTAGCCTCTCCCCGATAATATTCAATCTGCATATTGAGCAAGCAGTAAAGGAAACAAAAGAAAAATTTGGAGTAGGTATTGAAATCCATGGAGAAGAAATAAAAACTTTGAGCTTCGCCGATGACATTGTAATTCTGTCAGAGACAGCAAAGGACTTGGAAGAGCAGTTGAATGGAATGGACATGGTCTTGAAAGGAGGATATAAGATGAACATCAACAAAAGCAAAACGAGGATAATGGAATGTAGTCGAATTAAGCCGGGTGATGCTGAGGGAACTAGATTAGGAAATGAGACACTTAAAGTAGTAAAGGAGTTTTGCTATTTGGGGAGCAAAATAACTGATGATGGTCGAAGTAGAGAGGATATAAAATGTAGACTGGCAATGGCAAGGAAAGCGTTTCTGAAGAAGAGATATTTGTTAACATCAAGTATAGATTTAAGTGTCAGGAAGTCATTTCGGAAAGTATTTGTATGGAGTGTAGCCATGCATGGAAGTGAAACATGGACGATAAATAGTTTGGACAGGAAGAGAATAGAAGCTTTCGAAATGTGGTGCTACAGAAGAATGCTGAAGATTAGATGGGTAGATCACATAACTAATGAGGAAGTATTTAATAGGATTGGGGATAAGAGAAGTTTGTGGCACAACTTGACCAGAAGAGGGGAATCGGTTGGTAGGACATGTTCTGAGGCATCAAGGGATCACCAATTTAGTATTGGAGGGCAGCGTGGAGGGTAAAAATCGTAGAGGTAGACGAAGAGATGAGTACACTAAGCAGATTCAGAAGGATGTAGGGTGCAGTTGGTACTGGGAGATGAAGAAGCTTGCACAGGATAGAGTAGCATGGAGAGCTGCATCAAACCAGTCTCAGGACTGAAGACCACAACAACAACAACCGGCGGCAATATCACTAAAGATGGAGCATAAGCTCAGATCAGAGAAGATTGAGGTAAGAGAGAAGGAAGGGAGATCTTAGCGTCACTTCGACATCGACGTCATCAGAGACGGAGCACAAGTTGGCACTGGTTCAAGGCCGGATAAGAAAATCTGCCGTGCCCTATCGAAGGAACCATACCGGCATTTGCCGGGAGCCTTTTAGTGACATCACAGAAAACCTAAATCTGGATGGTCTGATGTATATTTGGTCGTCCTCCCGAATGAGGCCGATTAGAGTGACCAGGACGCCATCTACCCCGGTTTAAAGTAGGAAACCTGTTGCACCTTTTTCGAGAGAAATTTCCCTTCTACTATCTAGTTACACCACGCAGATTATGGGGTAGATGTTCTTCTAATACCACTCACTTCTATAAGTCCCGCAATTATATACTGCCTCTATTTCCTCCTATCCAACCGTAAAGTTTTCGTTTCTAAGTGTCTGCTACATCCATTACTCTCTATAATCTGTTTCGAATGTTGTAGTATTTTTCTGCTACTATCTTTCCGCTGTTATTCACAACTCTGAAATAATGCAATACATTCCCACTAATGATTGGCGGCAGCTTTGCAGCCAGTGGTCCATGCAGTCGTATTTTACTAGCTTCTGCAGTCCATAGGTTTCGTCCGGAGATGGCATGCATATGCTGTGTTGGTGAGCGACCGTGGTCTGTCAAAGGACGCCACGGCACTGATGACACCGCTGTTTAGTCTCATATCCCCATCAATCAGTCAACCAAGGACGCCTTCTCGGCGCGATAGATGTGTTAGTTATACTGCCTAGCATTTGTATATGGTACTGCCTATGAATCAAAGGTCATGTTTCTGTATTAAATATTGTATTTGGAGCTCAGTATGTGCTTAACTTGTACATCGTTATTGATATTAAGAGGATCTCCTTCTTTTGCTAATTAAGTAGGCGATATGAATGGATCCAAATTACAATCGCTACAGGACTTCAGTTTTTTATTAAAAGCTCATTTTAAAGAGTTAACATAGAAAAAGGATAAAAGAATGACTTGGAGCAAACAAGATATAATACGTACAGGCAACATAACAGAATCGAGTGGGCTTAGAATTTTCGCCTTGACTTGCCTTCCGAACAATTCTTTTAAATATGGGATAGTCTTTATGATACGCTACACAATCATACAATCTTGTATTGTTGGTGCATTTCCTTAATTTATCCAAGGGTGCTTATGTATTCAAGACACTTTTTTCGCTGATTGTTCAAAGTTGTACGTGCTTAGCAAGCTCAAAATAAACAGAAAATGTGTGAATAGAAATATAAAAACCAAATTATGTTTCCACTGTGTCACACTTCTCGTCCGTAATGTTCCTGGAAAGACCAGCAACATCTCCATGTCCGTAGAAAAAGTTATACCGTGACAGACCCAGTGTTTCAGCTATAGTCAAGGCATCTGACTGCGGCTATAGGCTGTTGGTCGGTACTTTACAACAGACTATGACCAGCTTACACCGTCAGGAGAGAGGCTGACCACCAGAAAGCAGTTTGACACACATCGGCGTGAATGAAGAGTACGGAACACAAAATTAGCGTGCCCTACTGTAGAGACTTCACACGCCTACAGGTGTAAAGCAGTACTGAGTAACGAGCACCTGCGTCGGAAAGGGTGCCGGCAACTGTACAAGTTTCCTTTAGGTTGAAACACAGTGCCCTGTGCGTCTGACGGGGCCGTGACCGCAACTTTGGCCACAGAAACCACGGTGTGGTAACGCCGAGGTAGCGCTTGTTTATGGCGCCGTAAAGCTCCGGCACGATGTTTTAATAGCGAGGACCGCGCCGTGCTACCTGCTAGCAACAGGCACGTGTGCGTGCAGCGCGGTGCTGAAAACGTATTTAACATTGGTCCTCACCACTATTCATAAAGCAGTTTTGAGTGACGCTCTTCCCGGAAGAATATGTCGCTGGTTTAAAAGATATTTAAATAGCACAGATACTGAATACTCCATCGGTTCCATACTACCTTCCGGAGGATTTGCATGAAGTGCTTTGAGAAACCGTCTGCGAGGACAATATTCGTTGTTAACAGAATTTCTTTTAGGAATCCTGGGATTACTACAAATTACGTTGAGGTTAACTGCTAGGGAGCTCGTAAAGGTAGAAAGACGCGGAATTTTTTTAATACGTTTTCCTCCGCTAACACTGTACTATCAGTCTCGTTTCACAAGACTTATCGTTTGACATTTCCGAGGGTGGCACTAACTTGCGAATCGCAATGTATTTCAGCATTTTACCATTATGACGAGCCTATGGAAGAAGAATGAGCAGGAAAAGTGTTTATTTATTATTCAATGATACCTTTTTGGATTCACATTCCTTCTGTAGAACCTGGACGAATGAATCACCGTATTTTGAAAGTTCCGCGAGGCACCAGAGAGTTAACACCTGTGTTCATGAGTTATACCAATCTTACATTGGTGTGGTAACTGGGAGTTAGCAGTGAACACAGGCCGATCCAGAGGTTTTCCATTCACTTTTCATGCTGCAGAACAGCAGTTGGTAGCGAGTAATGGCCACCACAATTTGTCAACTGACCGGCCGGAGGACCAATTTCGTGGCAGCCTACACAAATCTAGAGCGAATGCATTCAGTGATTACTGTGTCGTCCTATTGTCGTGTTTATCTTAAGGTCTACGAGTTTATGTTCTGTGAGATTCCGCTTGGTTTTACGCAGTGACGAAAACAGAGGTGTACCCTGGATGTTTTAGAGGTAACAATGCCAAAAAAAAAAACGAGAGCTGTTACCTCTAACAGAAATCTATGGGAAAATAACTGGCTAATGCTGTTAAAGTAACGTTCTGTTACTTAAGCAGCTGGCGGCCAGTTAATTTCGTAATTATCTGAAATTGGATGAACCATGCATTTCGGAACTGCTGAACATCATCAAACCATTTTTAACGTAATAGAATACAGCCATGAGAGGGGCTGTAAGCTCGAGAAGAACCTACTAGCTACATTACGAATTCTAGCCAGCGGAAGAAGTTAAGACGACTGTACTTCATTGTTGTTGTATCCCCAGACTTTTTAACTAAAATGATTCCTGAAACTTTCGATGTGATTTATAACTAAGAAATTACTTTTTATACCAACAGTTGTATGATTTTTATTTTCAACCGATTTCGGTAGTGTCGACCATCTATACAGGAAATTATAATGTACGTCAATTGGTTAAAAACAAATGGTTCAAATGGCTCTGAGCACTATGGGACTTAACTGCTGTGGTCATCAGTCCCCTAGAACTTAGAACTACTTAAACCTAACTAAAGCGCCTAGAACCGCTCGGCCACTCCGGCCGGCGGTTAAAAGCACATCTCCTCCACGAAGCGCAACTTCAAGGACAAAATGTGACGAATTATCACAGTAATTGCTTCATTGAACTTCCACTGTAGTAGAAGTACACAATCGAAGTGCGGTAACATGAACACACTTAAATATTAACACTAAGCAACTACCACTGTACCTACTGTACGGCTGTTGGCACAAAAAGTGATTTTTTTCCAAATATCTATCGACTCATGATATCCACTTGAAGAAATCTTGGTTTATAGTTGACTGAGGAAATACATACTGATATAAACAGTCCTTGGCGTTCCTCTTATAATTACAAGGCATACTGCAATAAAAAAACACACCGTTTCAGTTCTTCGACTGACGCTAACCTCTACGGTATTATTACCGTACATGTTAATACATCAACCCATCCTTTATTTTAAATATGAAATTATTATCATTGCACTCCTAGAAATCTGGAGTATTAGTGACTGTTCGACGGTTTACATATTTCACAAAGAATATAAAGCAAAGGAACGTCAGTATCGCACACAACAGATCCATTTCAGTAGATTTTGTAAACTGCAATAGTATTTCGGTGGCCTCGTTCAAACACCTCGCCTTGTGAGTCATGAAAGAAACGAGAATGAAAGGAAGTTCAGTTACCAACGTGATGACACCCCAGTACACATCGCCGTTATAATTGGACGAA
This sequence comes from Schistocerca americana, assembly GCF_021461395.2. Classification (NCBI taxonomy): domain Eukaryota; kingdom Metazoa; phylum Arthropoda; class Insecta; order Orthoptera; family Acrididae; genus Schistocerca; species Schistocerca americana. Next base: position 233,655,976 of record NC_060123.1, read on the forward strand.
GTCATCGCGGACAATACTAAGCATCTTACCAACTTTCGGCATAGTTACTGTGTTATGTACAGTTGTTGTCCAAAGAGATGCCGCTGACACACCGACGGCAACAAGGCAACATATACATACCGCGGCCAACAATTCCAGGATCGCTACCTACGGTGAAAAACGATGAATTCAAACCCCCCACCCGACATGGGCTTTTGTGGCTGCAGATGATCCCGATCACATAATCGGAGCGGACTTTTTACATAATTATAGGCTTATGAGCGACCTGGTCATATCAGTAGCCACGGAACGGATATCCCATACCGTGCTTTCCGCGACGAGTCAGTGGCTTTCCGTACGAAGATGTCTGGCATCGCTGCCGCATCATCCGCGCCCGAGTATACTGAATCGTTTCCGTATCCACAACAACGTGAGGTGCGCACGTGTGCGTCACGCCTCATGCGCGGTAGGAAAATGTCATGAGGTCATCAGAGAAATCGTCTTATCATAAACTACTCCTATACTCATGGAACCATTGATTGCCGACAGCAAACGCTCACACGATGCTCAACATCACATCTCTATGACTCGATGTCAATTCGTCGCGTTCTGCCCGTGGTATCTGTATCCAGAGAAGCTACTTGCAGCAAGAGCGGTGTTCGACCGGCTGCTGAAAGCAGCTACGCGACCAGGTCGGATAGTCAGTGGGCTCCACCTACCCACGTGGTTCGTAAAAAGGATAATTCCTGGAGTATATGTGGAGATTGTAGATTTGGTTCGTAAAAAAAGATTATTCCTGGAGACCTCACCATTCGGCTTGGATGAGTACCATTTTATGTCATCTTGCTTCATAACGCAGCTCGAACTTGGCAGTATTTCATGGAGGAAATGCTTAGATAATTACCGTTTGTTTTTTGTTAGATGAGCGACATTTTCGTATTTTCGGATGCAGAAAAACATTTGCGGCAGCTTTTCAACCGCCTACACGAATACTGCATAGTAATCGAGGAAGTAAAGTGTGTTTTGGGAAAACGCGAAGCTACAGTCCTGGGAGACTTGATTTCTCCGACAGGGGTGTCACCACTGCCAGAGAGAATCGATGCAGTACGACAGATGCCTCTTCCCAAATCTTACAAAGGGCTTCGGAGATTCTTAGGTGTGTTGAACTACTATTGACGGTACCTATCATACCTAGAGATTCGAGCGCGCAAGGAGGATTTGCGGCAGTCGTTCTTCTCGCGAACCATACGCGACTGGAACAGGAAAGGGAGGTAATGACAGTGGCACGTTAAATAAAAAAATGGTTCAAATGGCTCTGAGCACTATGGGACTTAACATCTGTGGTCATCAGTCCCCTAGAACTTAGAACTACTTAAACCTAACTAACCTAAGGACATCATACACACCCATGCCCGAGGCAGGATTCGAACCTGCGACCGTAGCGGTCGCGCGGTTCCGGTCTGAGAGCCTAGAACCGCTAGACCACCGCGGCCGGCGGCACGTTAAATACCCTCCGCCACACCCCATTGGGTGGCTTGCGGAGTATAAATGTAGATGTAGATGTAGCTGCTGTCCAAGAGCCGCTCAGAGCGTTATTCACCGGGAGTCGTAAGGTATCTTCGACTCCGGGCAGTGAAACAGATTTCCAGGACCTCAAGAAACGTCTGGCATATGCAGCGATGCTGTGTCAAGACCGCCTGGCTAGCCGCGCCATCTAACGCGCTGCTTCCCGAGAGGGAAGGCGTGCCGGTCCCCAGCACGAATCCGCCCGACAGATTAGTGTCGAGGTCCGGCGTGCCGGCCAGCCGGTGGATGGTTTTTAAGGCGTTTTCCATCTGCTTCGGTGAATGCGGTCTGGTTCCCCTCATTCCGCCTCAGTTACATTATGTCGGCGATTGCTGCGCAAACACTGTCTCCACGTACGCGTACACCGTAACACCATAATTACTTTACCAAGCAAACATTTGGGGTTACACTCGTCTGGTATGAGACGTTCCCTGGGATTTGGGGGGGGGGGGGGGTCCACAGGGTGCCGAACCGCACAATAACCCTGGGTTCGGTGTGGGGCGGCGGTGGGGTGGGTGGACTGCTGTAGCCTGTTTGGGTTTGTGAAACACTGAGGGCTGTGGCAGGGACGAAACCTCACCGTCGTTTCTACGTCCCCGATTCAATATACAATGCTGTGTCACTCAAGATTGAACGTCTGCTTGGCACTTACGGTAGATGTAAGCCAAACAACTGTGGGAGCAGCACTGCAAAAGAAAGTCAACGGCAACAGCCAGTCAGTAGCCTTATATTTTTTTTTTAAGAACCTGCCTCGGTTACAGCAAAAATGGAGTGCAATTGTCCGCGAGTTGCTTTTTATTTATTTAGCAATTAAATATATCCGATTATCTGTCGAAGGAAGATATTTCTCAGTTTTTACTGATCGCAAGCTGCTGGTAGCCATTTTTCAGCGCGACACTGATCTCAACCCACCGCGTCAGTGCAGTCAGGTCGAGTATATCACATAGTTCTCATGTGATGTATGGCTCATAACAGGAAAAGAAAACCTGGTTGCAAATTGCCCGCTTCGGAAGAGTGCCAGCGTAAACTGTATTTGTTGGGCAGAGCTAGTGTTAAAACAACGGAAGAGTCTCCTTTCGCACTGTATCATACAGGACCAGCGAACCGTGTTGCAGATCAGGTGCGTACCAGCCCAGGATGTAGCGGATAGTATTTGGTGTGAGGTAGCAACAGGAAAGCAGCGACCCTACATAACTGAATAATACCGTAGAGAAGTTTTCGACACGCTGCATAATTCAGTACACCCAAGAGGCAGAGCAACTGCTATGTTAGTCTCTGCTAAAGTCGTGTGGCCGGCAATGCAGAAAGACTGTCGCGCATAGGGACGTACATGCCTGACTTGCCAGCGTAATAAGATCGGCAGGCATATTTTCCCGCCTATTTACTCACTTCCCGACACCGTCTGCCAGATTTTCGCACATACACTTGGACGTCATAGGACCACTACACTACTACCATACCATTCCGGACAACGTTATTTACTATTATCGACTACTTCACCAGGTGGTCAGAGGTTATCGAGATACAGGACATATCCGCTGAATCGGTCGCGAAAGCGTTGCTGCATTGGTGTATCCCGAGAAATAACTACAGATCCCCGCAAACAATATTAAATCCAACTCTTCAATTAACTCCTACTATGGCACTGCAACCACCTCCGCACTGCAAGCTACCATCCAGCGAGCAATGGAATCACAGAGCAATTCCACTGTACATTCAAATCGGGCCTGATGTGCAGTTCATCGTCATGGTCAGAAGCATTGCGTCTGTTTCTGTACGGGTTGAGAACGGCAGTAAAGGAGGACCAGCACAAACAGTATACGACGAACAGTTGAGGGTGCCATGAGAACTGATCTTCCCAGCACCCGCGCAACCGGTCGTTCTGGAACTTGGCACCCAGTTTGTACAGCAACTCAGACCCTGAATGAGGTCTGTTCAGCACATCACTCGTGCTAGACACGGAGACCGACAGGGGTTTATGCACTTTCTGACACTTCGTTTCGCCTCATTCAGCACCATCCGGAGTAATCATGCATTGGAGCCACACTCTGAAAATCGAAGAAGACAGCGTCAATAGAATGAGCCAAGTCTGGGTATGCAGGCGAGGGTACGTTCCCTTGGCAGATCACAACATCGCATTTCAATGAGGAGGTAGAGCCTATAGCATCGGCAGAAGACACCGAAGCGTCCACCTCGGATCAGGAGCAAATTTCGTCTGCACCGGACGTTTTATCGAGGACCGGCAGACAGATTAAGTAGCCCTCACATTCCGAGAGCACTCGGTTTAATAAAAAGGAACACGGGATGGCAGACGTGGTGGCACCACCGTACACTTCGCCGTGATAAGTGGACGAAATCATCGCAGGCGATAATAAACCTTCGCTGTTGTCGGCATAGTTACCGTTGTTACGCACAGTTTTTGTTTAGTTATACTATGTGATCAAAAGTATCCGGAAACGTTTTTCATATTAGGCGCATTGTGCTGCCAGTTACTCCATATCAGCGACCTCAGTAGTGATTAGACATCGTCAGGGAGCAGAAAGGAGCGCTCCGCGGAACTCACGCACTTCGAACGTGGTCAGGTGACTTGGTGTCACTTACGTCATACGTCTGCGCGCGAGATTTCAACACTCCTAAACATCCGTAGGTCCACTGTTCCCGATGAGATAGTGAAGTATAAACGTGAAGGGACACGTACAGCACAAAAGTGTACAGGCCGACCTCCTCTGGTGACTGACAGAGACCACCGACAGTTGAAGAGGGTCATAATTTGTAATAGGCAGACATCTACCCAAACCATCACACAGGAATTCCAAACTGCATCAGGATCCACTGCAAGTACTATCACACTTAGGCGGAAGTTGAGAAAACTTGGATTTCATGGTCGAGCGGCTGCTCATAAGTCACACATACGCCGGTAAATGCCAAACGACTCTTCGCTTGATGTAAGTAGCGTAAGCATGGACGACTGAATGGTGGAAAAACGTTGTGTGGAGTGACGAATCACGGCACACAATGTCGCAATCTGATGGCAGTGTATCGGTATGTCAATGCCCGAAGAACGTCATCTGACAGCGTTTGTAGTGCCAACAGTAAAATTCGGAAGTAGTGGTGTTATGTTGTGGTCGTGTTTTTCATGGAGGTAGCTTGCACCCCTTGTTGTTTTGCGTGGCACTATCACAGCACAGGCTTACACTGATGTTTTAAGCACTTTCTCGATTCCCACTGTCGGAGAGCAATTCGGAGATGGCGATTGCATCTTTCAACACGATCGAGCACCTGTTCATAATGCACGGCGTGTGGCAGAGTGGTTATACGACAGTAACAACCCTGTAACAGACTGACCTGCACAGAGTCCTGACCTGAATTTTACAGAACACCTTTGGGATAATTTGAAACGCCGACTTCGTGCAAGGCCTCACCGACCGACATCAATACCTCTTCTCAGAGCAGCAATCCTTGAAAAATGGGCTGCCATTCCCCAAGATACCTTCCGGCACCTGTTTGAACGTATGCTTCTGATAGTGGAAGCTGTCATCAAGGCTAAGGGTGAGCCAACACCGTAATGAATTCCGGTGCTCGATGGAGGGCGGCACGAACTTGCAAGTCATTTTCAGCCAGGTGTCCGGATACTTTTGATCACATAGTGTATCTGTTTCTTGCCTTTTACTACGTTTGTTGGCATAAAGTTCATTACTGAATAACGAACGACTTTTAGCGAACAATATAGCGTCCCATAATCTCATTGAAGCTTACAATACCTCCAGCCATTTTTCTAAAGCTAACTTTCCGTTTACTGAAAAGCGAAGATAATCTGAATTTTAAGCACACACGCACACAGCCGTTCTGATATTCCTCTGCATATTTCTTAACTATGTGTACACATAGCTTACCAGAAGTACAATCTCTGATGTGTATGTAATAACTTCCTTCAGTAAACCTTCATAAAAGTAAGTCCACTCTCTACCACTGATTTCTGACACTAATTCTTGCAGTTTTTCATGATGAATAAATGCGTTCCAGTTGTACTTGCCTAATCCTTTATTTGGATATTTAAGGTCGTAAATCCCATCTTCAGGCGCTACAAACAAACAAAGAAATCTCCTTTACTGTTAATTTTATGAGCTATGATTATGTATGTTATCCTGTACGTGGTGTTGCACGAACTGCATCCATGGCTTTGCATTCTAAGTATGATGTATTCTGTATATTGATATATCTTCCACTATTACGTTTCTTTCGTGGTACGTCGGTTTGGCCCCTTTTATATTTTATGGTATGGTTTTATTAATTTTATACTTTGTACTATGGTTTTACTAATTTTATTTCTTGACAATTTCATTATTACTTTCTATTGTTTTTATTTCTTGGCATTTGCTTTTATTGTCTGCACTATACTAATTTATTTTAGCAACAGGAATGCATACGTAGGTGATAATAGCGCTGTTAATAGTGGGTGGCCTTTGGGAGGAAGCGTCGGGGTGGGGCCGTGTTTTTTGTTATGTGTGCTTTATTTCCTCCTGCCCTTGATATTAATTCCGGTTGCGCTTACTCTCTGACGTACACTCGTATGTTTACACAGAAGTCTCATTGCGGTTCGCGAGGCACTCTGTTGACCGGTCTTACTGAGCTTCCATGACCTGCAACGGGCTGGGCACTTACGTGGTAAGCTACAAGGGAGGTTAACGAATTGGCATTGCACGACTTTTATGCCTTCATTTTAGTTTCTTAAGCCCATGGAACGCGTCTACTCGTTCGCAGTTGGTTCATAGGTGATATTAGGCCGGCAATGTCTTCTTATTTGTTGTTACATTCATGTTTTTTTTCTGTTAGGCCCCGTTTATCCGGTGCCATACTGGTTGACTGAGAGAACCTTTTCATGCCTCATCCGCACTGCATCTCCCATGCTACTTGACGAATTCGCTGGATTTTTTTTTCATGACTGGTACGGCTTTCTCGCATGCAATCAAGGTATAACCTGATATTCACAGTTGTATGGACCCTCCTAACGTTAATTAATTTTATGAAGAATCCATCCTAGTTTTCTCTTCTTTTGTGGCGCGTGAAGATTGGATTTGTACCCTGAAAGACGGGTCGAGTGTATGATTTTATCAAATAAGGGATTAGCCAAGTTAAGGATGAGCGGGTTTTTCATCATGAATAATTTGAGCAACAGTTGTGGATCTCCCGCAAAGAGTATAATTCTTTCACGATAGGACACACAGTGGCTCTTGTTTATGATTCTGATACTACAAATTGTCATATTTCTTCGTGGTAAGAAATGTTTCGCACTACATCTTCTATTCGATTGATGAATTCTTCACTCAGATGATGTATCATACTATTTTTGCTATAGGTGTGAATGCTATGGTCTCGTATTTATATTCATTCGTTTCATCAACTGCATATAGAAAAATCTCAAGATCCCAGCAGGCAGTAAATTTACACGGAAATACTGTGGAAGCTGCATATGGTGAATTACTGCATTATCTATTGTATGAAAATTATCACGTAGTTTAGATTATATGATTTAGCTTTATAATGGATACTATTACCGCCATAAGGTCAATTTAGGAAAGAATAAATTGTTCTCTTTTGATGGAGCAGAGAAGAGTTCATTATATACAGAACGTTAACAATACACTGACGGAAAAAAATCGCAGTATCAAGGAAGAGTTGTGCGACATTTTCGAAAGTTGGTAGGCCTGTTTCTACATGCGAAATATGATGTCTGTTTCAGTTTAACGCCAGTGTGATAAGAGTGACGCTAGTAGCACCACTATGACGATGCAAATCAGGTTTGCTCTAAATAGATGTTGCAATGGTAATGAGCGTTAGTTACCTTTGAGATTCTACGTGGTGAATCGATGTTAATCATGAATGCCTTTAAAGTGACAAAGACACCATTATCAACATCTCTTTCAGTTTGAACGAAGTCGTGTAAAAGGATACTAGAAGCTGGATGTTCCCTCTGAGATATTGCAGAAAGACTTGGCAGGAATGTAGCCAGCATACATAATTGTTGGCAGCGGTGGTCAAAAGCATGTGACAGTGCTCCGCATGGCCACTTGGCAATCTGAGCAGCCCTTCGCAATGCAATGACACAACGAACTGACAACAGGCTCCGAGCAGACGTCCTGTAATGTGCATTGAAGAGACTGAAAACCAGCCGCGATTTGCGACTCCAGGAATGTCAAGCCAGGGCCCATTGTAGGGCAGGGTGGATGTATGTTTTGTTTTCTGATGAAAGCTGGTCCTGCATTGGTACCAGTGACTGTCGTGTGTCGGTAAGAAGGAGGCCAGTTGAAAGCCAGCAACCAACCTGTCTCCGTGCTATACCTGCAATTATGGCCTGGTATGCGATTTTGTATGACAACAGGAGGACTCTCGTCGTTATTCCACGCACCCTGACTCCAAACTTGTACGTCCAGTCTGGTGGTTTGACCTGTTTTGCTGTCATTCATGAACAGCATTCCAGGGGGTGTTTTCCAACAGGATAACGCTCTCCCACATACTGCTGTTGTAATCCAACTTACTCTACAGACTGTCGACATGTTGCCTTGGGCTGCTCGATCACGCAACCTGTCTCCAATCGAGCATATTTGCGACATCATCGGACGACAACTCCAGCATCGTCCAAAGATAGCATTATCCGTCCCTATTTTGAGCGACGAAGTGCAACAGACATGGAACTCCATCTCACAAACTGATATCCGGTACCTTCACGATACAATCCTTGATGAAACTTCCTGGCAGATTAAAACTGTGTGGTGGATCGAGACTCGAACTCGGGACCTTTGCCCTGTGGCTCAGCCATGTCACCGCAATATCCTTTCTTTCAGGAGTGCTAGTTCTGCAAGGTTCACAGGAGAGCTTCTGTAAAGTTTGGAAGGTAGGAGACGAGGTACTGGTAGAAGTAAAGTTGTGAGGACGGGGCGTGAGTCTTGCTTGGGTAGCTCAGATGGTAGAGTACTTGCCCGCGGAAGGCAAAGATCCCGAGTTTGAGTCGCGGTCCGGCACAGAGTTTTAATTGGCCAGGAAGTTTCATATCAGCGCACACTCCGCTGCAAAATGAAAATCTCATTCTGGGGACAATGCATGCTGTTTGCTTGCTTGCATTCAACATTCTGGCGACTATATCGGTTATTAATGAACCAACATTTCACGTTTGCAATGGCTTGTCTCGTTCTTAGATTAGCTTGTGGTCTTGCAATGTTGATCACTTTAATATTTACCTAGACAAATGTATGCCAGAAATCCAACTACTCTACGTTAATTATTGTTTGGCTTTACAACTATATTTTCCATCAGTGTATTTCTTCCATCAAGTCTCTGTCTATTCTGGGGTATCATGTGGCATATATATTGCTACTGAGTGAGTCGACCTGTAGCCTGCTCCCCACACTGCACCTCTGTATGTCCGTGTACCCATGTTTCATCATGTGTTATGACACGCGTCAGTAGTACTACATCGTTGTTGACATCATCTAAGAAATCATGAGCAGCAAGTAGCAGTCCGTGTTTTTATTCGAAATCCCACAGTTTTAGGACAAAATTTTACTTTCAGACACATCGTACCGAAAACACCAGAAAAGATCTCATAGCAATCTAACACAACACGTGAAATTAAACAATTCATACTTTTTCACACCTCTAGTACTTCACGATATTCCTAACTGCTTATTGAAAATCAAATGTCAGTTAACTATTACAGAATAACCAACATGAAATTTTATATAGTCAGTACACCACATCAGACCAGTGGGTTAGTCGAAGTATAACAAGATCTATTTAAGACAGAGCCACCTGTTATCCATCCGACGTCCTGATTTGCTTGCAGTGAAATGCCTTGCATCTGGGTCTGCTGCTTTGCTAACTCGACGAACAATTCTGAGAGACAATGAGGACCGATCCACTGTTTCATTTCCTGCACATTTGAATTAATGAAAAACATTTACAACGCTTCTGTTGAAAGGGTACAGTACCACCAGACACTGAAAATAGGTACAACATACTTCGTTATTCTTGTCAGAACAACATATTTCTTGTAATAATAACTCAGTTTCACTTAATACACCGAAGCCGCATAGCAGTGTAGGAAAGAATGACAATTTATTTATTTAATTGATCACATGTGCACTCCCACAAAATAAATCCCTGCACCCAATTTGGCGAGATCTGTGAACTGAATGAATGTATGGTCGTCTGCTAACTGCAGATAGTGAATGTGCAATATATGATCATCTTTGAGACGGTCCTCTGGTCAGCTGTGATGGAACCAAAGAGATGAAATTTACCTAAGCTTTCAGCACCTGAAATGTGGCTGACCAATACAGTAGCAAGGTGCTCCCCCACTTCGGCAGAGGTGCGAGATGACCTGAAGAACGGCCATGTTTCAGCACTCTGGCGCTGGATCTTGTGTTGGTAAGACCTGCCTTAGGTGTGCTCCGTAAAGACAAAATAGTGGAGAAAGTGGTATGCATGTGAAACACTTAAGAGTAGTTTGGAATAATTATTTCTCTATTTCAGGAACTTTTGGGGGGAGAATTAAATGACAGGCAGGTAATATTAAGGGGGTCGTAGTAATATTCGGAAGTGACCAACGGTCACAGTGAAACCACGTGTAGCAATAAGTTGAAATACTTGCGAGTGCTAGTACTAAGTTGGAATATTTGGGAGTGCTAGTACTAAGTTGAAATACTTCCGAGTGCTAAAGTTAAGCTGAACTACTGGCGTGTGTACTATAAGTTGGGAATATTTAAGAAGTGGCATGTGCAGGACTTGAAATTAGAGACGAGTACTTCCACTTGGTGAGTACCATGTGAGTCTCAATCTGTGTATGAGGCAGAGGATAAAGAGAAGTACTCGTCCATGGTATCAGTTGAGGACTCGCGTGTGTGACGAATATGTTCTTAATATTACTTTGCGTGTTATGTTTCCGTGTGACGCTAGATTCAAATTCTAATACACTGAGAGAGAAGCAAGGTGAGTGAGCCGTCTATTCAGCAACGCCACTTGGCTTGCATTGCACAGGAAGACGTGCATATGTCGTCCAGAGTTAGTAGTAGGAAAGAAAAGTTACTGAGTGGGGCTGTGTCGTGTGGAACTGGGATGAATACTAATTGAAGTGGGAAAGCTGAAAGTGAAGTGTTTCTAACGTTGTGACTATTCTTTGTGATGTATTGATGTTGCCAGTGTGATGTATTTCATGTAATTTAAGTATGTGTGGTTTGCATGGGAGATTAGCAAGATAGGTTCAGAGGCTGTGGGTTATGCATGTTCCTTTATGTACCGCTCGGTCTGCAGGAAATTTTCGTGATGATGGGTGTGAGAGTCGAAGTGTGAGATATAGCAAAAGATCCACCATCCAATTATAAAGGCACATTTGCATGCCGTGCGTGAGTTTCCTCGGAAACGCGAAATCTTAATTAAATAATTAATCTCTGACAAATAAATAAAGCCTATGGCACAGAACTGCAGCGCTGTGTCGCTGATAAAACAAAACACAATTAGGATACTCTTATGTTTGATTAAGAAGGGGGAGGTCTTGCAGAACAACTGGTGCAGGAAGCACGTATATTTTATTAACTGGCACCCCGCCATATTTGAAGTTATATAAGAACACTGCGAGTTGCTATTTTACTATGCACTCGATTCTGTAAAGAATTTATATTTATGAAAGTAAGTAGAATTATTTAACTGTAGGCTTATTCGTTGAATATATCTGATTTAACTAACTGTATAAACTTTTTTATGTTTAGTAGACAGTCACCTCTGTACGACGTATTGACATGGCTGGCAAATTATTCTAATATTGAGATTTTGAGTCCGTACCTACCGCAGCAGTCTTTGGAAACGATTTAAATACGAAGTCCGATTATTTGAAACACATTTCACGGTCAACTACGAATAACATTGCATTTACGAAAAAGCCATTGTCAAGCGTCTGATACCAAATAATTAAACGTCCACGTTCCAGATAAGCAAATATTAATTACAACCAATCACTATCATACACATACAATAATTAATATTTTAATTTATTTTATTTATTTTATATTGGCGACTGTGTGTCGGACTTGTTATTTTGTCATTTGTTACATTGTTCTCTTTGTTTCATGTGAAAAATCAACATTCTGGACCTGGACGTGAATGTATGAGAAATAACAAAAATCTGAAGATATTTTCCAATTCTAAAATTTTGCGGGAAGACGCAATGAAGCTTCCAGCAAAATAAGGTAAGACGCAGCATCTTTGCATTGGCAGGCTTGACCAGGCGCATAATTCAGTGTATTAGCTCTTCAGTAGATTCTGTAGTATTTCTTTCGCGCGTAGCAGTTTTCAGTGATAAATTTTATTCTCAGTGCTTTTCCTTAAACAATAACTTCTGCAAGAATACCAATACACGAGTGTACAATATGGCCGACTTCTGTACGATACGTTATAACATGGCCAGCAGCCATTAAGAATAATCCGATATTCAGTTTGCATTTTTAAATTAACATTAAAGTAGCCATTGTTGCTACGAGCGATTCATGTTCAACTGCATTTTATTTTAAAACCAGTCTCAAACTTTATTTTCTTGAAGCATACCATACGTGTGGCATGGTCATAACTAGAAAACAATACGCAAAGATGGAACAGCAAAAACATACCATTCAGATGCAATCCGACTCGGACGAGAGACAAATGTTAGAAAATGACTTTACGACAGCAACCGTTAGTGACGATCCATCAAATATTGACGCAAGTGTTAACGGAAATTTTGACAATAGGCCGTCCACCACAAAAATTTCAAAGTCAGTCAGAGCCCATGTTAATACATGACGTCACGTCTAATGACGCGGCGGGGGCAGAGACCTTGCAAACAGTAAACATTGCCAACATGTTACAAATGCTAATGAAACAAAACGGAGAAAATATGGCAACCTTAAGGATGCAGAACGCGGAAAACCTGACAACCTTAAAGACACAAAATGAACAGGTAAAGGCACAAAATGACGAAATTAAATCTGACCTCATAGCAATCAAGGCATGTAATGACACTTTATGTAAACGTGTGGAACTTATAGACGCCACACTGACCAAACAGATGACTGAACTCAGTACGAAATTTTCCAAGCTTAATACGAGACAAGAAAAGACTACAAATGACTTGGCACTTTTACAGACACAAGTAAAAAACCTTAATGTCACGTGTGAAGCTCTTACTGAACAAATTCAAACATATCCTTCAGTACATGACAACCTTGAAAAACGAATTACTGACGTGCAGAATAAATCGCGATGTTGAACAACAACTGACTGACAGATTACAATCTGATGCCACAGCTCATTTTCAAAATATTAATAAAGAATTTCATGATAGGGTAGAGAGCAAAGACAAACTTTTTGATAGATGCATACGTGAAAATTTACCAACAATTGTACACGACTCCGTAGCGGAATACATCACTAATAACAAACAGCTGATTAGTGACGCAGTACAATCCGTCACTGCACCCATGAGACAATTCACCGATCAACCACAGTCTGAATGTAACGAAAATATCAGTCATAATGTACAGTTCAGAAACCAATATACATTCGAGTATGACGCACACATACCGCACACGACAAATACACAAGAACAAAACACACCACGACTACAACACATACCACGACGTGCAAACACAAATACAAGCTATTATCATGGTAAACCACAGCAACATTATCGTAATTACTCGCCATCTGAACATTATAGTAATTACAGTGGAACAAATCCATATCATAATGCAAAGGAAGGAGAAAGCTTAATAAAACACAGGAAATTTCAGACTTTTATCCCAGAAAAACGAACCATTCATCCGGTGATTTTTCTTAAATCTTTTAGTAACGCATTTCCACGCACTTGGAGTTACCGGAAAAAGATTTCATATATTGTCGGTTACATCCAAGGCGATGCAGCTGTCTGGGCATACAGTCAAGCTGACGTATGTACCAAGTACAGTGAGTTTGAGCGTGCCTTTCTGAACAAATTCTGGTCGCAATCCGTCCAGGAGCGACTCAGAAGACAAATTTTAGAACCTGAAACTTTTAACAGTAAAAATGGTAACTTACGCAGATATTTTGAAAAATACTTGAACATGGGACATTTTTGGGACGAACCAGTCGCAACACGTGATATACTCCGTGCGTTGAAGGCCAGATTGCCTTTCCACATTAAAGAAAAACTCTTACATATTCCGGATGACGATCCAGATTATTTTTTAACGGCTTTAGATTCGGTTGACATGTTACTAGAAGATCAGCGCTTCGAGCGGCAAAACAGCAGCCACAATGTTTATACTAGTGGTATGCAAAACATGCAGGCTTGCCAACTCAGTTCTGGCGCGCCCACAGTTGGATACGCGGTACAGCAAAAACAGCAAACTCACATGCCGTCTCAATACGGAAATCAAAATCAACACGCGTATTCCACTACAAACAAGTTACAACAATAATAACACTTCATGCGGCAATCCATACAAAAGGCACCGCGGTGACAACAACAACAACAACGGTAACAACGGATACAAACGTAACAACAGAAACACAAACAGAAATAGAAATAATAATAACTACAAGCCAAGACAGCATCAAGGCTGGACTCGTAGCGATCAATACTTTCATTCAAACACTGCTATACCACAGCAGCCACCAGGACAAAATTGGAGCATACCTTACGACCGACAGGTAAGTTATAATGCGCAACGGCAACAACAACCGCAAAAGTTTGGAGATCACAACAGGCAATATCCGAATGTGAATATAATAGAAATGACACCTGATACACAACCTCAATCTGTGTCAGTACCTAATACAAATGCTAATCCAACAAACTAGAAACAGTCACTTCTATGCCCCAGGTCGTGGCTGAAGAATTCTTGGGGGGCGACTTCAATGTTAATCAGTTATTTAACACCACCATTGAACAACAAAATATTGATTTACCTAATAATTCTAAACAAAAACTACCTGTTTTGTTTATAAGATATAACCACAATGAGAATATATCAAATGAACTTTTGCAAGACAGTACACAATGTCGTTCAAACACAAATTAAATTGTTTTAGCCTCTACTACTGGTGTAGTAGGTGGGATTCCAACTACTGTTATCTTAGATACAGGTGCAGCTGTGAGCGTTTTGTCTTTTAATTTCTATAAAAAGATGTGTGAATTGGAGCCTGTGCCTGAGTTTCCTGCCCAAAACTGTAAAGTAACTATTGCTCTAGGTAATAAGTCACGTATGGTTACGAAGCAAGTTTTTGTAAACATTAAAATAGGTAATGGAACCGTACAATGGCCATTCCTGGTTGTACAAAACCTTGTGACAAATTGCATATTAGGAATAGATATTATGAGCGAGAAGGACTGCATTATAGACTTCTCCAAAGGTAAATGTATTTTAAATGATAAAGGCAGTGTAATTATTATTGATTTGGACAGGAGAACTCTAAAGCATGACAAACACTGTACAGGGTACAAGGTTCAGTTAGTACTTGACAATGACATTCAAGACATGCAAACACACTCATCTGACGAAGAGCTAATGGACTTGAAAACATTGCTTGATCATAAGATAAATGAAGCTACAGCTCTCAGTGTACATGAACGTATAAAACCACAGGAAGTGTTATTCAAATATTTACAAATTTTTACCAAACGATTAGGTGTTATCAACACGTATGTGTACAAGACTGAAGTTAAACCTCACAAGATCTTCTACCACAAGACATATAACGTACCGTTATCTCAACAACCTGCTGTTTGGCAAGAACTAAAACAAACTACAACATAGATTATAAGTAGTATAGAAATTTTCATTTCAGCGGATCCAGTGACGCAGTTGAAGACAGAAGAACTTTTCTTTCAACGCCGCGGCACTACCAAGAAGACTGAATATTAAAGTAAAATTTATGATTACGTAGGAGTGAATGATATATTAATTTTTCACGGAACGTATGTGACTGGAGGTATCACTGACTTGGTATGACACCTGACGAACCGACAGACATCTTCTGTGAAGTGATCTTTTACTTCGAGAAATAGATTAGACGCACATCTCTCAGCAAGAAAAGCATCTACCAGTAGACAAGGCCACACAGACACTATAGACACATTCACAAAACGCGAGGAATCTGTTTTCCGTCTCTTATTATTTTGAATAATTATTGAGTAGTGAAAACGCCTGGTCTTGCCTACTGACGTAATGAATGTTGTGTTGTGTCTAACCTATCTTAATTTCAGATGACATCACAAAAAACATCGATAAAATCCCAGCAAAACCGTCAAAGAGAACGTAAATATCTGCAATTCATGTAATCAAATGTGACATAATGTAATAATTTATAGCTATGTAATGATGACGTAAACATGTTTATGTGTAATTGAATTACGTTTATGCTAAGAAAATATGTGACGTGTATATGTATGATTACTTATGTTTTTTAAAAAATGATGTATAATGTAACTGCTACTTTGTGAAAATTTGAACGATAACGAGTGCCAAAATGTGAAAAACTTAAAAAAAAATTGCGTAGTGAACCACTGTTCACGGACATTAACGTACATCACTAAGTCCGCAACTACGCAGAAACCTATGTGAAAGAAACTGTTAATGCCATTCATCATGCATCGTACCTTTGTAAACGCGATGAACGATTTCTTTGATAAGTAACTAGGAACATTTAGGTGAGCTATATTCAGCAAAAAACTGAAAATGTGAAGTGCGTAATTGGTGCATCGTCTAGTGACATTACTACAGTACCTAACTTCAAGATGTTAAATGGTCACAACGTGCCTGTCCAGAAAACAACACGATGAGTGGAAGAATTTTGGTTGGAACTTCAGGGAATGGAATGTGACGGACACACTTACCTGGACTGTCCATGGATCGACGCCAGCTATGTGCCGTCCGAGGTTCTGCAACCAAGCTTCCACGGAATATCGAAAACGAACTGCATATGGGCCAATTACTCGACGGGTCACGTCCGATCTGTAATAAACAATGCTTTTTGTCACAACGAACTGCATCACAACGACTATAATGGAAATAGGAAATGGGCATGCTTATGTATCAATGACGCTGTTATACAGCGATGTTACTGTGATCAAAAACTTTACCACGACGACACTAACCTGTGAAAAATTATTGTGCAGCAGATGAATATGAACTGTAATAACGACACGATGTGTATAGGTCAACGCACCTGAAACAAAAATACATTTTTCTTTGAAGCATTTCGATGCAATACTACGTAACTAAGAATATTCAACAATCTAAAGTTGTATTGTATTATAACAAATATTGTAATTTTAAAACTAAGTTACCTGTCATAGAATGTACTCTTCATATGTAATCTTGGTGGAATATATCCTTTATGCAACGACTAAGAAACGCGCGCACACACGAACATATGAACTGCAATACTGTGAAGCGTGATCTAAATTTACGATATAAAGGCAGTGCCGGAGTCACACAGACGTTTCTGCGCATGCGCGCACTCTATTTTGCCAACATAAGAACTTTTACGGCGCACGCGCGTCATTCAAATTTTGTATATAATATACTGTATAATGTAAGTCATGTAAATAGTTGTAGATAACTTAGATTTTCTTGTGGCTTTAGGTGAATTGCTCGCCTGCAGGTGTGTCCTTTCGCCCCGCAATTCAGGGGGCAATATAAAGGCACATTTGCATGCCGTGCGTGAGTTTCCTCGGAAATGCGAAATCTTAATTAAATAATTAATCTCTGACAAATAAATAATGCCTATGGCACAGAACTGCAGCGCTACGTCACTGATAAAACAAAATACAATTAGGACACTCTTATGTTTCATTAAGAAGAGGGAGGTCTTGCAGAACAACTGGTGCAGGAAGCACGTATATTTTATTAACTGCCACCGCGCCATATTTGAAGTTATATAAGAACACTGCGAGTTGCAATCTTACTAGGCACTCGATTCTGTAAAGAATTTATATTTATGAAAGTAAGTAGAATTATTTAACTGTAGGCTTATTCGTTGAATATATCTGATTTAACTAACTGTGTAAACTTTTTTATGTTTAGTAGACAGTCACCTCTGTACGACGTATTGACATGGCTGGCAAATTATTCTAATATTGAGATTTTGAGTCCGTACCTACCGCAGCAGTCTTTGGAAACGATTTAAATACGAAGTCCGATTATTTGAAACACATTTCACGGTCAACTACTAGTAACATTGCATTTACGAAAAAGCCATTGTCAAGCGTCTGATACCAAATAATTAAACGTCCACGTTCCAAATAAAGAAATATTAATTACAACCAATCACTATCATAAATATACAATAATTAATATTTTAATTTATTTTATTTATTTTATACTATCCAGAAAGTGCACTGTAGTGTTAGACAATTACGAGACCATAAGATAGAGAATCACCAATGTAAGGCCATGCCCACTGGGCGGAGTTTCTCATATGTAATTGTTGTATAAAATGTAATGGTGTGTTTTGGTTATAGAATTTATCGGAATAAAAAAGATAGTGAAAAGAGAAAGATTGGTGGCCTCTTTCTTCGAATAGTATGTTGTCATGATATCCAGAATTTATAATGTGTGCGCCATTCGTATTCAGTGTGATGGCCACTTATTCATCAAAGCCGTTGAGTAAGAAAGAAAATGTGGTATTGCCAGAGCGTGTGCAAATTTCTAATAGTCAGTCTGCGTTATCCGTTTCCATTGCGTAATATTCAAACAGGAGAATAATTTGTAGCTTAATTGTGGGTACTAGAGCTCATAATCAGTCATTGAGAAATAAGAATAAATCCACTTGCTTGGCAGACCACTCATCTTGCAGGCCTGACTGCTTGATGCCACTGTATAAGCAAGGCATGTGGGTGCCTCTCACTGTTACTAAAAAGATCGTCCTGTATGGTATGCATGGGAAGAGCTATCAGACACTCGTTGTTGTGGTCTTCAGTCCGAAGAATGCTTTTATGCAGCTCGCCTTGCTACCTATCCTGCACAAGCCTCATCGTCTCCAACTAAGTCCGGCAACCAAGTAACTCCTTCTGAGTCTGTTTATTGTTTTCATCTTTTAGTCTCTCTCAACGACTTTTACCCCCCATACTTCCCCCCAGTACTATTTTGGGGCTCCCTTATGTCTCACAATGTGTCCTATTAAACGATCCCTTCTTATAATCAGATTGTGCCATATATTTATTTCCCCCCCAATTCTGTTCAGAACTTTTTCATTAGTTACGTGACATATCCATCTAATATTCAGCATGCTTCTGTATCACCACATTTCACAAGCTTCTGTTTTCTTCTTGTCTAAACTGTTTATAGTCCATGTTTCACTTCTATACAAAGCTATGCTCCAGAGAAATACCTTCTATAATGACTTGCTAAAACCTAAGTCTATATTCGATGTTAACAAACTTCTCTTCGGCAGAAATACATTTCTTGCCATTGTCAGTCCACATTTTGTATCCTCCTTACTTCGACCATCATCAGTTATTTAGCTGCCCAAATAGCAAAACTCATCTGCTACTTCAAGTGTCTCATTTCCTAATTTAATTTCCTCAGTTTCACGTGACTTCATTCGAGTACATTCCAGTATCCTTGTTTTGATTTTGTTGATGTTCGGCTTATATCCTCCTGTCAAGACACGTCCATTCCGTTCAACTGCTCTTCCAAGTCGTTTGCTGTGTCTACAGAATTACAATGTCAACGGTAAACCTCAAGTTTTCTATTTCTTCTCCCTGAACTTTAATTCCTACTCCAAATTTTTCTTTGGTTTCCTTTACGCTTACTCAATACACGGATTTAATAATATCGGAAATATGCTACAACCCTGTCTTATTCCATTTCATTACCATCGCCTCTTATAGCTGCCGTCTCGTTTTTATACAAGCAGTAAATAGCTTTTAGCTCTCTGTTTTTTACCCATGCTACCTTCAGAATTTCAGAATACCCCGGTCAACATCGTCAAAAGATTTCTCTAAGTCTACAAATGATATAAACGTAGGTTTGTTTCCCCTTAACCTACCTTCTAAGACATGTCGTAAGGTCAGTGTTACCTAGTGTGTTCCTATATTTCTCCGAAACTCAAGCTGATTTTCGCCTAGATTGGCTTCTACCAGCTTTTCCATTCTTCTGTAAAGAGATCGTGTTAGTTTTCTGCAGCTATGGCTTATTAAGCTGATAGTTCTGCAGTTTTCACATCTGTCAGCCACTGCTTTCTTTGCAATTGGAATTATTACATTATTCTTGAAGTCTGAGGGTATTTCGCCTTTCTCATATATTTTTCACACCGGATGGAAGAGTTTTCCCAAGGCTGTCAGTAGTTCTGACAGAATGTTGTCTATCTCCAGGGCCGTGTTTCGGTTTAGATTTTACAGAGCTCTGTCAAATTTGTTTTACAGTATCATATTTCCCATCTCTTTCTCATCTACGTCCTCCTCCATTTCTATAACTTGCCTTGAATTTCATGTCAGTTGTATACACCCTCTATATTCAGGTGGCAGACTCGAATCAGCGATCCGAGTTCTCTAGTCAAAGGGTTCGTTTTGCTAGAATTCATCGTGATTCGCCGTGACCAGGAGATCAACTAAGGATTATCTGGTCGCCTGTACTTTGCTAGTTCATTTAGCGTTACCCAGGGTGAACGTGTAGTATTCTACTACGGACGCGAACTAGCTTTACACCCCAGTTGCGGTTCACATCAGCAAGACGTCCAGGGCACCAAAGGAATGAGCCCATACTATAAAAATTAAAAAGGAGCTTAAAGAGCTAAAATCGACAGCAGAGAACAATACATCTTATTCCCAACCCTTTTCAGTCGAAGAGTTAAATATGGCCCTGAACGATATAAAACCAGGAAAGGCCCCAGGGTTTGATGGGATTCACCCAGAATTTCTGCTCCACTGTGGTAAATTTGCAAGATTATGGCTTGCGCGATTCTTCTCTAACGTGTTGCAAACTGGAAAAATTCCGCACACTCTCAAAAAGTCTAAAATTGTTGCCATATTAAAACCGGGCAAACCGAGTGACCAACCTCAGAGCTACCGCCCAATCGCCTTACTCAGCATGATCTATAAATTACTGGAGAGACTTATGTGCAACAGAATGAGCGAAGTCATCCTGGAGGCTGTACCGGTAGAACAGGTGGGCTTCCGGCCGAAAAGAAGCTGCACGGATCAGGTCCTCGCTCTAACAACCTACATCGAGGCGGGCTTCCAAAGACAGCAAAAAACATCAGTGGTATTTGTTGACCTGACGGCGGCGTTCGACACTGTTGGAGACAGGGCCTGATTTATAAGCTCCTCCGCATCGTGCCATGTCTAAAAACGGCTAACCTTATCAACGAAATGCTCTGCAATAGACCATTCCAGGTTGTCATCGGTAACAACAGAAGAAAATTCATGAAACTTAATAATGGCCTGCCCCAAGGTTCAGTACTGGCTCCTCTGCTTTTCAGCATGTATATAGCAGATATGCCTAGGACGAGATCCAAAATGTTCGGATATGCGGACGACTGGGCCTTGGCCACACAACACCGAGTGATGGAGGAAACTGAGATCACACTATCCAGCGATTTAACCACTCTAGGAAAATACTTCCGTGACTGGAGGCTCCAACCCAGCCCATCCAAAACAGAGGCCACTTGTTTCCACCTGAATAACAAATTAGCAAACAAAGAGCTCAAGATCCGCTTTGATGGCGGCATTCTTCCATATAATAGAACACCAAAGTATCTGGGCGGGACACTCGATAGAACATTGAGCTATAAACAACACCTTGTAAAAACTGCTGAAAAAGTCAGAACTAGAAACAACATTGTCCAAAAGCTTTGTGGCACTAGTTGGGGGTCCACTGCCTCCGTTCTGCGTAGCTCTGCACTAGGACTTGTCTATTCTGCAGCAGAGTACTGTTCCCCAATATGGTTAAATAGTGCTCACATCAAGAAGGTGGATGCAGTCTTGAACCAAACGATGAGTATTATCTCTGGAACGATCAGGTCAACTCCTGTCCAATGGCTGCCTGTATTGAGCCATATCCCGCCGCCACATTTGCGCAGAGAACACGCACTTGTCAGGGAGTGTCAAAAAATTCAAAATAGCCCAGATCTTCCTATCCACACCCTGAGTAATGGAATTGAGCAAAATAGATTGAAATCCAGACACCCCCCTCTCTCAAGTGCCAAAGATCTGGTAAAGAACGCTTTTATTCTTGAGGACCGCTGGAGAGAAGAATGGGAGGAAAAGACACCGCCTCAGGTTAACACCTTATTGGGAACATCTAACAGACCTCGTGGCTTTGACTTGCCCCGCAAAATCTGGTCTACCCTTAACAGGATCAGGACGAGCCACGGCCGTTGTGAGGACTCCTTGTACAAATGGAGCATAGTGCCATCACCACAGTGCGACTGCGGCGCTGACAGGCAGACAATTCACCATATCGTGGTAGAATGCCCTCTGAGGGCCTACCCTGGGCCAACAAGGGACTTCATGGATGCGACTAACAGTGCAATCGATTATATTTCTAACCTAGATGTCTGTTTGTGATATTGTAACTGTTTTGTGTGTTATGTACTTTTAGATTTTTCATACGTGATTTGTACTTGCCATACGCTAAATAAATAAATACCCTCTATATACTCCTTCCACCTCTCTACTTTCCCATCTTTGTTGAGCACTGGTTTTCCATCTTAGCTCTTGATATTCATACAGTTTTTTTCTCTTTTCTCCAAAGGCTTCTTTAATGTTCCTGTAAGTGGTATGTCACTTCCCTTGTGAAATATGCTTTTACATCCTTACATTTACCTTCTACCCATTCCTACTTAGCAATCTGAACTTCCTGTCAAACTCAATTTTAGACGTTTGTGTTCGCTTTCCCCTGCATCATTTGCTGGTTTTTTATGTTTTCTTCGTTTATCAACTAAATTCTAAATCCCTTGTGTTATCCAAGTTATCTAGTTGGCCTTGTGTTTTTACCTATTTGATTCTCTACTGCTTCCACTATTTCCTCTGAAAGCTACCTATTCGTCTTCTACTACAATTCCTTCCCGTTTCTAGTCAACCGTTGCCTAATCCTCTGGACCTCAATCACTTCCGATTCTTTCAAATCATCCCGGTTCCAAAAAGAAAAAAAAAATCATCCCGGTTCCAACTCCTTAATTGCCTACCTTTTTGCATTTTCTTCATTCTCCAGGTCTCTTCCACGTATACAGCCTACTTTCATGATTCTTAAACCAAATGTTGACTTGATCAAATTATGCCCTGCTGAAAGTGCTGTCAGGAAGCTTCCTCTTTCATTCCATATTCACTTAGTATTGTTCTTTCTCTTCCTTTTCCTATTATCGAGTTCCTGTCACCCAACACAATTTATTTTTCGTCCTCCTTAACTAATTGAATAATTCCTTTATCTCACCATACATTACTTCAATCTCTTCATCATCAGCGGAGGTAGCTGACATACACCGATCAGCCAGCGCATTACGAACACCTACCTAATAGCATGTTTCTCCACCTTTGACGCGGATAACAGCGGCGTTGCCTCGTGGCCTGTAAGCAATGAAGCCTTGGGAGCCAACTGGAGGGAGTTGGCACCATATCTGCACACACAAGTCACCTGACTCACATAAATTCCGGGAAAGGGAGCGATGAGCTCTGACACCACGTTCAATCTCATCCCAGATGTGTTCGACTGGGTACAAATCTGGCGAGTTGGGGAGAGGTGGGGGGAGATCGCAGCACATCAACTGGAACGCGACACTGTGTGCTCCTGGCGTTGTGACATGGCGCACTATCTTGTTTAAAAATGCCATTTCCGTTATGAAAAATGCTGGTTATGAAGAGGTGTACGTGATCTGAAATCAGCGTAAGATACTCCTTAGCTGTCACGGTTCCTTGCACAAGCTCCACCAGACCCAAAGACGCCCACTTGAATGTTCCCCAAAGTGTAACGGAGCCGCCGCCAGCTTGTCTCAGTCCCACAGTACAGTTGTCAATGAGCTGTTCACCTGGAAGATGACGGATTCGCGCCCTCCCATCGGCATGATAGGTATTGGGATTCATCAGACCTTGTAACGCTCTGCCGCTGCGCCAACATGCATGGGTCGTCGGCTGCGGAAGTCTATCGTTAGGATTGTTCGGTGCACTGTGTGTTCAGACACACTTGTACTCTGCCCGGCATTAAAGCTGGATGTTGGTTCCGCCACAGTTCGGCGCCTGTCCTATCTCACCTTTTTTCGTAGGCTACGACGTCCGGCATGTGGAACGAGGGGTAGCCATCCAACCGCACGACGTCTGGACGTGGTTTCATATTGGTTTCGCCACGTGTTGAAGAAGCTCACTACAGTACTTATCGAACACTCGACCAGTCGTGCAGTTCGAAATACTCATGCTGAATCTCCAGCCAATCTCAATCAATAAAACTCAAATAGATCGCGTGCCTTCCCTATTCTCATGCTCACTGATACTACAAGCACCGTGCGCGTGTCTGACTAGCAGGCATTTCTCGCCAGGTGGCGCTGTTGTCGCCTGGACGGGTTTATATCGATAGTAGGTCGATGATACAATTTTCTGGCTGATCAGTGTAAAAAGATGTATTACTGTGGCAGGTGTGGTCTTCGTGTCGTTTCTAACTACCTGCCCGATTGACATTACACGCTCCGATCCGTAGAACGCTAGTTTTATTTTAGTTGATGACGACATAATTCTTAGTAGATCCCCCCCCCCCCAGAGATGGAATGGAGCTATTTTACGGCCGTAATATTTTACTAAACAGGACGCCATCATCATTTAACAATACAGT
Organism: Schistocerca americana; assembly: GCF_021461395.2. Taxonomy (NCBI): domain Eukaryota; kingdom Metazoa; phylum Arthropoda; class Insecta; order Orthoptera; family Acrididae; genus Schistocerca; species Schistocerca americana. The sequence goes on from NC_060123.1 coordinate 233,680,347, forward strand.
AGAGTGGCATGCCATTGGGAAAAATTATGCCTGGTGTTTACCTGGCTTTCAGTCTTTTACAGTACCAGCATTGCAAGGCCGTTTTGGGTGATGTTACAATGCCAGATCATTCAATCATACAAACGGCCCTGAAACTATTCAAACTGCTGCTGACTCTCTTCAGGAAGCACACGTTTGTCTGGCCTCACAACACATACCCCTCCGTTGCGGTTTCACGTACAGTACGGCTACATACACTCCTGGAAATGGAAAAAAGAACACATTGACACCGGTGTGTCAGACCCACCATACTTGCTCCGGACACTGCGAGAGGGCTGTACAAGCAATGATCACACGCACGGCACAGCGGACACAGCAGGAACCGCGGCGTTGGCCGTCGAATGGCGCTAGCTGCGCAGCATTTGTGCACCGCCGCCGTCAGTGTCAGCCAGTTTGCCGTGGCATACGGAGCTCCATCGCAGTCTTTAACACTGGTAGCATGCCGCGACAGCGTGGACGTGAACCGTATGTGCAGTTGACGGACTTTGAGCGAGGGCGTATAGTGGGCATGCGGGAGGCCGGGTGGACGTACCGCCGAATTGCTCAACACGTGGGGCGTGAGGTCTCCACAGTACATCGATGTTGTCGCCAGTGGTCGGCGGAAGGTGCACGTGCCCGTCGCCCTGGGACCGGACCGCAGCGACGCACGGATGCACGCCAAGACCGTAGGATCCTACGCAGTGCCGTAGGGGACCGCACCGCCACTTCCCAGCAAATTTGGGACACTGTTGCTCCTGGGGTATCGGCGAGGACCATTCGCAACCGTCTCCATGAAGCTGGGCTACGGTCCCGCACACCGTTAGGCCGTCTTCCGCTCACGCCCCAACATCGTGCAGCCCGCCTCCAGTGGTGTCGCGACAGGCGTGAATGGAGGGACGAATGGAGACGTGTCGTCTTCAGCGATGAGAGTCGCTTCTGCCTTGGTGCCAATGATGGTCGTATGCGTGTTTGGCGCCGTGCAGGTGAGCGCCACAATCAGGACTGCATACGACCGAGGCACACAGGGCCAACACCCGGCATCATGGTGTGGGGAGCGATCTCCTACACTGGCTGTACACCACTGGTGATCGTCGAGGGGACACTGAATAGTGCACGGTACATCCAAACCGTCATCGAACCCATCGTTCTACCATTCCTAGACAGGCAAGGGAACTTGCTGTTCCAACAGGACAATGCACGTCCGCATGTATCCCGTGCCACCCAACGTGCTCTAGAAGGTGTAAGTCAACTACCCTGGCCAGCAAGATCTCCGGATCTGTCCCCCATTGAGCATGTTTGGGACTGGATGAAGCGTCGTCTCACGCGGTCTGCACGTCCAGCACGAACGCTGGTCCAACTGAAGCGCCAGGTGGAAATGGCATGGCAAGCCGTTCCACAGGACTACATCCAGCATCTCTACGATCGTCTCCATGGGAGAATAGCAGCCTGCATTGCTGCGAAAGGTGGATACACACAGTACTAGTGCCGACATTGTGCATGCTCTGTTGCCTGTGTCTATGTGCCTGTGGTTCTGTCAGTGTGATCATGTGATGTATCTGACCCCAGGAATGTGTCAATAAAGTTTCCCCTTCCTGGGACAATGAATTCACGGTGTTCTTATTTCAATTTCCAGGAGTGTATATCGCTGAGGCATGCAAACCACCCCACCGACGGCTAGGTTCATTGACATGGAGAGACATTTATATTAAAATAATAAACCATGCTGGGTTGAATAATTAATTAGGCTGTAATGCAGCGCTGAGGTGCTCAGACGCGGTCATGTGTGGCAAAAACGCAGTGGTACTCTTCTGACGACGAGTTACGTCTTCTCATTAGTTTAATTGTACATGCTAAAGAGACGTCATTATCTTTTGACTAATTAGTTTTCCGCAGTAGCTGGTCTATGTATCTCGTACATTTCCTAGGGTTTCTTCTTTTCCTCTTCATTTCTTTTTGTCTCACGAACCATTCCAACTCGCTTCCTCGTTTACAGAAGGAATGTGATGAAGTCTCAAGATTACCATTTGCGTTGCTCAACCCCCCTCCCCCCTCCCCCGCCTTAATAACCCAACGTGCAGAAAAAACTCGATTTTAAATAAAGCATATGCTTAACTGTCCCTCACTATACAAAAATCCATTAATGTTTCCTAACTGCGGAGTAATTTGCATTAACCAAAATTATGAAATAATTACAATTTGACTAGGGAACATAACCTAATATGATACCCAGTTTTGAAGGAGTCATAGGGATTCACTTACGAAAAATTAGGTTTTCCACATTATTGCGATCATTATGGACAAAGACTGTCACTCATTCGCTGACCGAACCTACTTGGCATTACCACTGCAACTATTTCGTGTTATCATCTTCAGTCCGAAGACTGGTTTGATGCAAGCTCTCCTCATTGGTCTATCTCAAAGGTCCCCAGACTTTTTTGTCTCACTGACAAAGTGTCAATTTTTCTCTTTTGACTAGACCCTTGCCTATCAAATACTGAGTTTTTACAAATCCAGTGACTTCTTACGTGTTTTTGACAGCTATACACTGCTGCTCATTTTGATATGTTTAGCTGTACACATGTAAGTGGAAAACTTAAAAGTGCTAAGCTTTTTACATTTATTACATTAACATATTTGTTCAAAGAGCCTATTATTCAACGCGTTTCTTCGTGTTTTGTTCGCTGCGTTAATGAGAAGCTGCAGAAATTGATGCAATCTACCAATCAGATTTTTCGCAATTAAATATTGTCATTGGATGACACAGTGTACTGCTGACACCCCTTGGAATTCTGTTTCATATAGTTTATGGGTACACAACAGTGCCAGGCGTGGTACATGCTCCATCTGCTGCCACTGACATTAAATTTGTCAAAGATATACAGTTTTCCGTAATTCCTTCACGAAAGAAGACGAAGTAAATATTCCAGACTTCTAAATCAGAACAGCTGTTAACATGAGTGACATAAAAGTAGATTTCTTAGGTGTTGCGAAACAACTCAAATCACTTACGAAAGGCAATTCTTCCGGTCCAGATGCTATATCAATCAGGTTCCTTTCAGAGTATGAATACACAATAGCGCCATTTTTAGCAGTCATATACAGCCGTTCACTTGACGAAAGGTCTGTTCCTAGAGAGTGGAAAGTAGCACAGGTCACACCAATATTCAAGAAAGGAAACAGGAGTAACCCATTGAATTACAGACCTATATCACTGACCTCAATTTGCAGTAGGATTTTGCAGCATATACTCTACTCGAACATCATGAATCACCTTGAAGAAAATGATTTATCAATACATAACCGACACGGATTCAGAAAGTATCGTTCTGATGCAACACAGCTAGCTCTTTATTCCCATTAAGTAATGAGTCCAGTCGACAAGGGATCTCAGATCGATTCCATATTCCTAGATTTCCGGAAGGCTTTTGATACCGTTCCTCACAAGCGACTATTAATCAAATTCTGTGCAATTGGAGTATCGTCCCAGTTGTGTGAGTGGATTCGTGATTTCCTCTCAGAGAGGTCACAGTTCGTAGTGATAGACGGTAAACCATCGAGAACAGAAGTGATATCTTGCGTTCCACAAGGTAGTGTCATAGGCCCTCTGCTGTTTCTGATTTACATAAATGATCTAGGTGATAATCTGAGCAGCCCCCTTAGATTATTTGCAGATGACGCTGTAATTTCCCTTCTAGTAAAATCCAATTCCAATTAAAAAATGATCTAGAGAGAAAAGTGGCAATTGGCACAAAACAAAGAAAAGTGCGAGGTCATCCACATAGGTACTAAAAGAAATTCGATAAATTTTGGGTATACGATAAATCTCACAAATTTAAGGGCTGTCAGTTCGAATAAATACCTATGAAATACGATTACGAGCAACTTAAACTGGAAAGACCGCATAGATAATATTGTGGGAAAGGCGAAACAGAGACTGCGCTTTGTTGGCAGAACACTTAGAAGATGCGACTAACCCACTAATGAGGCAACTTACATTGCACCTGACAGTCCTCTGCTGGAATATTTCTGTGCGATGTGGGATACTTACTACGTAGGATTGATGGAGGACATCGAAAAAGTGCAAAGACGTGCAGCTTGTTTCGTGTTATCGCGCAATAGGGGTGAGAGTGTCACTGATATGATACATAAGTTGGGGTGGCAGTCACTGAAACAAAGGCGGTTTTCTTTGCGGCGAGATATATTTACGAAATTTCGTGACCCACTTTCTCTTCCGAATGCGTAAATATTTTGTTGACACCCACCTACTGCGGCGGTGCTGTTCTTTCCGTCCGTTTACGACGGACCTGCACCTACCTGTGAACATTGTCTCAGCAGATCATCAGTAGGAAAGCCGAGTGAAATCTACTTTACTTTGGCGTGAACCAGGCTGCAATTTAAGTCACTAATATACGTTGCGGGAGAAATACGAAATGAAAAGTTTGGAAATTTTGTCCTCAATTAATATATTCTGAAACTTAGGTGAACAAGTATCACTGCCAAGCCCGTGCTAGCCTTGACACAGTCTCTCACAATCCCTTCCACTCACGTTAGTAAGTTTATGGTGTTGCATTTCCCGAAAACGTAATAGCTACAAATATACTGATTGTTTTTATTGATAATGCTCGCCAAATATTAAGTCTGTCGGTACCTAATACAGACACAGTTTTTAACCACCGACCTCCTCAATACGTCACGTGGAATATATGTCTTTTCTCATCACAAAATTCACTTTAAAATTCCGAAATTTCTACACGCCCATCGCAATAATTATGCCGTCACTTTACCACACTTTTCATGTATGAAACACTGCTAGATCCGGCAACTTATCATTTCCATAGGAACTACTACTACACACGTCCGATCTGTTTCATGGATAGGCTTCGACTCTTCTCTAGAATTCTTTAAGTCTTCTCTACCAGCAGAGAAAGGCGCATTGCTTTACCATTGGTCAGTTTACTCAACAGCCAATAGCAAAACAACACTCTCCCACGTCAGTCCGCGCTTTTCATCAATAACCAATGGCAAAAGTGGTGGTGGTGTGTTGGGGCTTATGGGCACTCAACATCGAGGTCATCAGCGCCCTGACACACATTAAAAGGAACGAATGTGGACAGACCTAAGAACACTAAAGCACACACTCAAAGAAAGCAGGAAAAGAAGGAAAATGCTACATAAGAAAGTAAAACCTAAGGAAAGGGGAAACATGGCAACAAGAATGTCACAAGAAATTGTTATTGGCTGACCACTTACATAAAATATGGGCGAGCTTGTCACACAGTGAGTAAATTAAAATCCTCTCCCAAAAATCTTTGTAAAAACATTTGAAATGGCACAGAACTTTAACACTTTAACCACATTCGTCCGAGTGTTGCCTAAAAGAGATGGCAGGTCCGCTGGCAAGTCAGCCGCGACCCGCTGGTCAGAAAATAAGACGCAATCCAATAAAACGTGGCGCACAGTGACCTGGACGCCGCAAGCACCACACATTGGAGGGTCCCCTCGCCGGAGCAGGAAGCCATGCGTCATAGGGCTGTGGCCTATTCGAAGCCGAGTGAGGAGAACCTCGACCTGTCGATGGGGCTGAAAGGAAGTACACCACACACGCGTTGTGGGCTTGACTATACGGAGCTAATTGTCAGTCACTTCCAGCCACTCATCCTCCCACCGACGCATGACCCGTGAGCTCAACAGCGAGGTGAGTGCGTGCAAGGGGATAGCACACTGAGATACTTGTGGGGCGAGACACGCCTCCTTGGCTGCGAGATCTGCCCTTTCATTCCCAGCAACGCCAACATGCCCCGGAACCCAGCAGAAAGCTACAACCTTCCCCAGTCGCTGTAGTCGGAGGAGGGCATCCTGGATGGTCTGGACAATTTTGTCTGCCGGATACAAACGTTGCAATGAGTGAAGGGTACTGAGTGAATCGGAACAGACAAGAAATTTAGGAGAGGAAGAATGTCTCATGAGCTCCAGTGCCTGCAAGATCGCAAACAATTCTGCATCAAAGACAGTAAAAGTCTGAGGCAGTCGGACCTTGAGGACACGATATGGAAAAACAACTGAGCAACCAACAGAATCCCCTTCTTTAGACCCATCCGTAAAAACAGCTACATCGTCGTGGTGCTGAGATAAAATGGCAGAAAATGCTGCATTAAAAACGGTGGCAGGAGTGCAATCTCTCTTGTACTGCAATAAATCTAAAATCACTCTGGGCCTCTTCAGTAACCAGGGTGGCAGGCGGTTAAAACCTTGGATTTGGGGTTGTACAGACTCCACACCGAGGGACTCTAGTACACGTTGCACACGGATCCCAAACGGCAACGTAGCCCGGGGACGGCGGGAAAAAAGGCGGTCCAGAGGTGGATGGGCAACAAGATGGTGAGCAGGCGATCTGGGAGCTGCAAGAAACTTACAAGCCTGGCGCACCAGCAGGAGCTGCCGCCGGATGGTAAGTGGCGGTTCGCCAGATTCAGCACAGAGGCTGGGTACGGGACTGGTCCGATAAGCACCTGTGGCCAGTCGGATCCCAGCATGGTGAACAGCGTCAAGGATCCGCAAATAAGATGGCCTCGCTGACCCATATACTGTGCACCCATAGTCGAGCCGTGAACGCACAAAAGCTCCATAAAACTGTAGGAGACGCGCCCTGTCCGCGCCCCAAGACCTGTGGCTGAGGCACTTGAGGATGTTCAGTGCCTTCAGCGTTCTGGCTTTCAAGTCACGTAGGTGTGGCAGCCATGACAACCTGGAGTCAAAAATTAGGCCCAGAAACCGCACTGTGTCTCTAAAATGTAGTACAGTATCCCCCATATGCAAGGCAGGCAAAGTAAAAAGATGACGAGAACGATTAAAATGAACACAAACACACTTATCGGCAGAAAACCGAAAACCCGTCTTTGCAGCCCACTCCTCTAACCGCCGCACTGTTAGCTCCAACTGACGGCTCACGGTTGCAACACTGGAGGAGGAACAGAAAACAGCAAAGTCGTCCACAAATAAGGAGCACTGTACTGGACTCCTCACTGTAGACGTTATACTGTTGATGGCTATGGCAAAGAGGGTAACGCTTAAAACACTGCCCTGGGGGACACCGTTCTCTTGCTCAAAGCGATCAGACAGTGTGTTACCAACGCGGGTCCGAAAAAACCACTGAGACAGGAAAGACCGAATGAAAATGGGGAGGCGGCCACGAAAGCCCCATTGATGCATTTGTGCAAGAATACAGTGTCTCCAAGTAGTATCATATGCCTTACTGATATCAAAGAAGATACCGATACAGTGATGCTGACGGAGAAAAGCCTGCTGAATAGCCGCCTGTAGGAGGGTCAGGTTGTCGACCGTGGACCGAAATTTTCGGAATCCACACTGAAAGCGGCTAAGGAGCTGTCTGGTCTCTAACAGCCAGACCAGACGCCGGTTAACCATCCGTTCCAGGGTCTTTCCGACACAGCTTGTCAAGGCGATACTACGATAACTACCGGGACATGTGCGGTCCTTTCCTGGTTTGAGGAGAGGGATGAGAATTGCCTCCCTCCAAGAGGTGGGGAACACTCCTGTCTGCCATATGAGATTAAAACATTCGATGAGGATTTCCTTTGACGCCGCTGGCAGATGACGAAACATGGAGTACCGGATGCGGTCGTAACCTGGTGCAGTGTCAGAAGTCTCAGTAAGTGCCGATTCAAGTTCCCACATGGAGAAAGGGGAATTGTAGGCCTCAGAACTGTTCGACCGAAAGTCCAAAGTCACTCTTTTGACAGTCGCACGGTAGCGACGAAACGCTGGATCCCGATTTGCAGTGGCATTACTTTGTGCAAAATGCTCTGCCAGCGTCTGAGCAATGGCTCTGGGTGTCGTTTGGAGGCATCCCTGGTTGAGGACTGCTGTTATTGGTAAACGGCTATGTTTACCGGAAATCCTCCGGATGGCTTCCCATACTCTTGTGGAACAAGTGGAACGGTTGATGGAGTCCAGGAACTCCTGCCATGACCTTTTCTTGCTCTCTTTAATGACACGCCGTGCCCTGGCTCTCGCGATTCGAAAGGCGCTAAGATTGAACGCTGTTGGGTGGCATTTAAATCGGCGAAGAGCCGCACGCCTGTCCCGGATGGCTGAACGGCACTCTTCCGTCCACCAAGGCACAAGGCGCCGCTTAGGAGGGCCAGAAGACTGTGGTATGGACAGGTCAGCAGCATGATGGACCACAAGCGTGATGTGATCCACCCATTCCTGTACGTTATTGTGGCGGATAAAGACAGCCAACCGAGTGAACAGTGGCCAGTTAGCCCTGCCAATCATCCACGATGGTGACTTCCCAGTGAACAGAGTCGGTGAGGGTTGGGGAGCAGAAAGATAGGTCAATGGCTGAGAATGACCCTGTAGTAGTAGAGAAATGAGTCGGAGTACCTGAGTTGAGGATGCACAACACTTGAGACGTTAGGAGGCTCTCCAAAATTCGACCTCGAGCGCAAAGAGAAGTGGAGCCCCACAGGACATATAGTAAATCTAACGATTGCACCTTTTACCGACGTAATTATCTAATATGCTGAAGTTTTGCTTACGCATAAAGTTATTTACTATTGTTATTTATACCTGAATTAACTTTCCCTTTACCATAAACTTACTTTAAAAAACTATTCTACAAAAATCCCCTTTGTCCATAACCATACTTCTTCGAAATGTTCCCACACTAAACCCTACTACATAACTCGTTAAACAATTATCTTCATATGAACCTTAAACTACATTCACGCATCATTCATACTGCTAGAACACATTTATAACATTTTACATACACAAGAAGAAATAATAACACTTTATGAAAATACTAGAACAATTTATGAAAAACATTTATTACTTTAGTGCACTCTAGTGAGCACAATCTAAACTAAAATCACAGTCCCCCTATCCAATAATGTCCTCTATCGGCTGATACATAAACTACATGCGTGTCCAGTCTCGCGTCACCATCTGTCACTATCCAGGTCTGAGACACATCTCCCACTTAACCGCCTCCAAGGCAGGATCGTTAAACGGCGCTACGCCTCACACCCACTATGATTATAAAATTTGATTCCAAAAAAATTTTATAATTATACTAATATCGATCCTGATTTAAAATTACAAAATATTTCACAAAAATATTCTCATTCTTATAGACTAAAATCACAAATCTCTTACTTCGGACTTGGCAGTCTATAATTAACATAGTCTAAAATCTTTAATTTCTTAGATAATAATCCTATCTTACTTAAAAACATTTTTGCAAATCTCTCAATAACATTCCCAACGTTTTTAATAATTTTTTACATTTACTTTTAGAATTCTTTTTTCAGGCGCTGTGGTTGGTGTCCTACTATTTAATAATAGTCTTTTGTCCTACCTTAAAAACACTGCACATAACTATCGCCTCTTTGTCACACATTTTTCCGTGAGTCTTGAGCATGGCACCTTGCATTGTAGCGTCCATAACACACCTCCATTCTCCACTTATTGGTCCCTCAATGGTTTGCATGCATTGCTGTCCCTGAAACCATACTTCTGTCTGAGCCTACTTCCATTATATACATCCTAACATACAATCACTTATAGTATAGGAGATTATTTACATTTCTTACTATTTAGTTTAACTTGAATTCAAATGAAAGTAAATTAACAAAAAAATGGTTCAAATGGCTCTGAGCACTATGGGACTAAACTGCTGTGGTCATCAGTCCCCTAGAACTTAGAACTACTTAAACCTAACTAACCTAAGGACATCACATACACCCATGCCCGAGGTAGGATTCGTACCTGCGACCGTAGCAACAGCGCGGCTCCGGACTGGAGCGCCTAGAACCGCACGGCCACCACGGCCGGCCAGTAAATTAACAGAGTATTGCTTACTCAAATCAGCAAGATCAAATCGATTCGAAAATCTTTTCAAAAATTTACTTCTTTTGCAAGAACTTAACGAATTTAAAAGAACTAGTTGCTATTGCAAGTAAGGCTATATTAATTTTTCTGTTTAACTTTCACTCAACTTAAAAATATTTAATGGCAAAAAACATATTTCCTATAAAGCAATTATTTACAAACATTTTTATAGTACATAGTTACCACTTTTTATGTAGTGTCTCTTTTCATCACTTCTTCCTCATGATTTCACCACTGTGTAACAGATATCAAGAATTGTATTTCCAAAATATTCATGTCTTCTTCACATTCATTCATTCATACTCCACTCGTAAAAAGTATCCTTCACCTAGATCTCCTTGGTAACTGCCATTGTCACGTCTGGTTACTCTCATATTCGTACATGTCAGGCAGCCTTTAATCACAAACTGACCCACACCTTTCTTACCACAAAACTCACTTCATCTTAATCCCATGACTCCATCTTACACCTACAAAGCCCCTTTCCTGATAGAGAAGAATATTATAGAAGATAGATTCAGCTCAGAATGATGAGAAGAGGATGACTGGCAATACGAAAAGAAAATGAAATAGCACAGCCAGTAACTTGAGCACCTGGTGTTCGTCAAACACCTAGCATTGCATAGGTTGCAATGCCCTCTGAGGCCTCCAAGCTTAACTCACATCTACCTTAGGACTAATGTATCTTTTTAAATCAATAATATTTCTTAAATCCAATGGTTTCCCCGACTTCCAATACACTAATCTATATGCATTTTGGTGTGGTTTTTCAGTAATTCTAAATGGACCCATGTGTTCATCAGTGAACTTTTTCGTTTCTGCTGTAATCTTTTTTTGATTTCCCCCTTGTTTTAACTAACACTCCAATTTGGAAACTTGACTGTGGAGCCTTAACATCATGGCGTCTTTTACGTTCCAATGCTTTTTTCTTAATGTTTTCTCTAGCAATTTTTTCTTTTACACTCACTGCCACGTCTACAATAACTGGATAGTCCCCCAAGTCAAGCAGCAAATTGTCTAGTCTTACCTCCCACATCAATTCACATGGAGCGAACCCTGTAACCTCGTGCTTTATATTATTGATGACATTCTCAAAATATTCTATATACTGTGACCATGCCGTATGTTTTCTATAACAATAAGTACGACATAACCTTTTCAACTCTTTCATAATTCTTTGGCACATGTTTCCTTGTGGAAAATACACTGAAATCCTAATGTGCACAATGTTCCTGCTTTCTAAACATTCCTTAGATTTGTAGGAGACAACGTGCGGACCATTGTCTGACAAGATAGCTTTTGGAACTCCTACCACCACAAAATACTCTTTCTGCAAACGATTTACTAGAACTTTCGCATTAGCCTTCTTAATTTGGTATAGTTTCACAAATTTTGTGAACCCATCCACCAACACAAAAACGTATTCACAACCCCTTGACACACAGGCAAAGGACCGAACAAATCACAGGCTACCGGGTCTAATTTATTCTGTGGCTCAACACTATACATATCTCCATGAACTATTTTGTTATTAACTCTCACTTTTTGATATCTGTCACACATTTCAACCCTTGCTTTTACTCGTCTCCACGTATTATTAAAAATTTCACTCAGTTTCACTGGGTTACACATTTTCTGGCCCCATAGTGCCCAAACTTCTTATGAATATAGTCAATTAATAAATGCACATGTTGATCAGGAAAACAAACCTTCCATTGACTATCAGTATTTTTTCTCCGATGGAATAAAAGCCCATGATGCCTCTTATAATTTTCGGCAACTTTAGGATAAGCTGGAGTACCTAAACAACTTTTTACTGTTTTCAAATTGTCATCTTGGTTCTGTTCCCTTCTTAATTTTTTACACACTTTTTTCAACTGTCCCTCCTCCTCAATCTTCATCACAGTTGCAAATACATGAACTCCTTTGTCTGTCAACATATTTCCATTATCCTCATTATCTTCTACCTCCCTGGATAATGCATCAGCCACCACATTCTCAGATCCTTTTATGTACTTAATTTCCAGATCGTATTGTTGCAAGTATAGAGATCACCTAGTTAGCCTTGGGTGCTTTAATTTGCACGTCTGCAAATATGTCAACGCCCTGTATACAAATACTTTATATCCCAACAGGTATTATTTAAATTTTTCTAATCCAAAGATAATCGCTTATGCCTCTTGTTCTGAAATGCAATAATTTTTCTCAGACTGTTGCAATGATCTGCTCGCAAATGCTATGGTTTTATGAACCTCGTTATCTCCTTCTTCACACACTTGAAACAGCTCTACTGCAACCCTGTATCCACACACATCTGTCATTAAGCAAAAAGGTTTGGAAAAATCAGGATGATGAAGTATTTGGCTTTCACATAAGGCTTTGTTTAGCTCCTCAAATGCAATTTGACACTCATTGGTCCATTTGTATGGTACATCTTTTCTCAACAAATTTCATAAACAGGTTGTGTTAAACAATTGCCCTGGTACAAAACGCCTGTAAAATAATAATCCAAACATGCCTTTTAAACTCTTTCTACTATTTGGAGCTTTGTATTTCATAATAGCCTTCAATTTTTCTGGATCCTGCATTATTCCTTTCCCACTAATGATGTGACCAAAAAAATTTAATTCTTTCTTAGCAAAATCAGTTTTTTTCCAATTTCAATTTCAATCCCCCCTTTTTCAATTGGATCCAAAACTTCATTTAACGAAACAGAATGTTCTTCCCATGTGGCAGTTGAAATTAATATATCATCTACATAGACTGTTAACTTCTTAAGTAGTTCATCCCCCAACACTTATGACGTGCCTCTAACAAAAGCACACACACTTATATTTAAACCAAAGGATACCACCTTATATTGATAACATCTGCCTTCAAACAAAAAAGCAGTATATTTTCTGGATTCCCTGGACAGCGACAGATTCCAGTAACCAGAGGTCACGTCCATAGATGTACAATAATTAGATCCCTCAAATTTTTACCGTAACTCATTAATGTTTTCTGGCAAGCCACTTTCTGGTAACACAACTTTATTCAAAGCTCTAGCATCCAGCACTAGCCTTACAGATCCATCCTTCTTCGTAACCACGATGACTGGGTTATTATATACACTCACAGCCTTTTCAACAATCTCCCATTTAATCATATTCTGTATAATGTCCCTAACAGTTTCCCTGTGTCTTTCAGCGATAGGTATAGGTTTTTCCACAAAAGGAGTGTCATCCTTTATATTTAAGTAGCATTCATACCCCTTGAGTAAGCCAGGTTTATCAGAAAAAAATTTTTATGATCTAGTAACACTACTCTTAACCTGTCCCTTTGATCCTCCTCTAAATCTGGCACCTCTTTCACTTTTTGCTCTATTTTTTCTTGTACCACCCACATCTCCTCAGGGTCCACACCACATCATCTCCATACTCATTGTAGTCCCCCCAATCCTCTGTCCTTCTACAATACCTAACTGGTATACTGGCTAATTCTTCATCGATTACATAGTCTTTTCGAAAAAAATGGCACAACCACATCTTTCCCATTTATTTCAAGAATTATCACACTTTCTTTAAAATTTAATCTCCCTTTGTAATGGTTAAAGAAATCTACACCAATCAACATTTTTATACACAGATCAGGAATTGTAAGGAAGTTATGGAATACTTCCACCCTATTTATTTTCACTGGCAACAGAACATCATGTCTAACAGGTTTTCATACTTTTCCAGTAGCTACAGTTATCTGTACCCCCATTACTGGCATAATTACAAGATCGTTTCCTTTTTGCAATGGCTCTAACCAAGCTTTACTCACAGCACATAAATCACTACTTGTATCTGCTAAACACTGTACCTCTTCATCACACATCTGCAGACGAATTATTGGTTGACTCAACACTTTCCTTTCCTTGCTAGTATCATCACACAACTTATCGTTACTGAGTTCAGGCTAAATGTCACTTTTGGGATTAGTATTAGTTACATTAACAGACATAGTTGAGGAAGATTCAATTCTACTGTTCGTAAATAACATAGAAATATCATCAAAAAGATCCCCTTTTATTTTAACATCTACTCCTTCTCTCTGTTCAAGTGTGCTAGTGTGTGAAGCAGTCATACTGAATGAAAGTTCTTCCTCCTTCACCGTATTCACAAAATCTTTATCACTTGGCATGTTTCTCAGTCTTTCAGCACACACACACAACAGATGTAACAAAAAATGGTTTAAATGGCTCTGAGCACTATGGGACTTAACATCTGTGGTCATCAGTCCCATAGAACTTAGAACTACTTAAACCTAACCAACCTAAGGACATCACACACATCCATGCCCGAGGCACGATTCGAACCTGCGAACGTAGCAGTTCCGGACTGAGCGCCTATAGCCGCTAGACCACTGCGGCCGGCACAGATGTAACAAAGTTGACTTATCCTTTGTCGAATGCTGTAGCCTCGGCGTGTTGAAGCTGCGAGTCCGATCTCCTGCGGCTGCCGTAAGTTTCGGGGACCCCGCTCGTCATGTAGGCTAGCCGCGCTGCCCCGTTGTACAGCTCGCCGCCACCGCTAACATGCCATCTGCTGCTTAGCTGCGCTCCCGTTGCTACTGCAGCCGTTGCGTATCATCTTCTTTCTTGCAACTCCAGCAATTGGAAACTGGTTCGGTTCAAACTTGTGCTAGTACCGGTTCACTAAAATCTTTCACTAGCGTTCACTGTTCATCAAAATCTCTCTCGATCGCCGATACAAAACACTACGGCTTTATTGTTTCCCAGCACCGATGCATCACGTGCGGCGGCGCGGTTCTTTTCCTCCCTTTACGACGGACCTGCAACTACTTGTGAATATTGTCTCAGCAGATCATCAGTAGGAAAGCCGAGTAAAACCTACTGTACTTCGACGTGAACCAGGCTGCAATAAAAATCACTAATCTACGTTTCGGGAGAACCACGAAATGAAAAATTTGGAAATTTTGTCCTCAATTAATATATTCTGAAACTTAGGTGAACAAGTATCACTGCCAAGCCCGTGCTAGCCTTGACACAGTCACTCACAATCCCTTTCACTCACGTTAGCAAGTTTATGGTGTTGCATTTCCCGAAAACGTAATGGCTACAAAAATACTGATTGTTTTTTATTGATAATGCTCGCCAAATATTAAGTCTGTCGGCATCTAATGCAGTCACACCTTTTAGCCACCGAACTCCTCAATACGCCACGCGGAATATATGTCTTTTATCGTCACAAAATTCACTTTTAAATTCCGAAATTTCTACACGCCTATCGGAATAATTGTGCCGTCACTTTACCACACTTTTCATGTATGAAACACTGCTAGATCCGGCAACTTATCATATCCATCGGAACTACTACTACACACGTCCGATGTGTTTCATGGATAGGCCTCGACTCTTCTCTAGAATCCTTTAAGTCTTCTCTACCAGCAGAGAAAGGCGCATTGCTTTACCATTGGTCAGTTTACTCAACAGCCAATAGCAAAAAACACTCTCCCGCGTCTGTCCGCTCTTTTCATCAATAACCAATGGCAAAATAGTAAATCTAACGACTGCACCTTTTACCGACGTAATTATCTAATATGCCGAACTTTTGTTTATGCATAAAGTTATTTACTATTGTTATTTATACCTGAATTAACTTTCCCTTTACCATAAACTTACTTTACAAAACTATTCTACAAAAATCCCCTTTGTCCATAACCATACTTCTTCGAAATATTCCCACAATAAATCCTACTACATAACTCTTTAAACAATTATCTTCATATGAACCTTAAACTACACTCACGCATCATTCATACTGCTAAAACACATTTATAACATTTTACATACATAAAAAGAAATAATAACACTTTATGAAAATACTAGAACAATTTATAAAAAACATTCTATTACTTTAGTGCACTCTAGTGAGCACAGTCTAAACTAAAATCACAGTCCCCCTATCCAATATTGTCCTCTATCGGCTGATACATAAACTACGTGCGTGTCCAGTGTCGCGTCACCATCTGTCACTATGCAGCTCTCAGACACATCTCCCACTTAACCGCCTCCAAGGCAGGATCGTTATACGGCGCTACGCCTCACTACGTCGGGAGAAATGATCATCATAATAAAATAAGAGAAACCAGAGCTCGAACGGAAAGGTTTAGGTGTTCCTTTTTCCCCACCAGTGGAATGGTAGAGAAGTAGTATGAAAATGGTTCGATGAAACCTCTGCCAGGCACTTAAGTGTGAACTCCAGAGTAGCCATTTAGACGTAGCTGTACATGTAGATGTAGAAGTTCTGCACACCTGCAGAAAAACGCATCGAGTGAGAGGGGAAGAGAGATAGAGAGAGAGAGAGAGAGAGAGAGAGAGACTGAGTGAGTGAGGGGGAGAAGTGGGGAGGGAAAGAGAGAGAGAAAGTGAAAAGAGTGAGAGAGAGAGGAGGGATCTCGCCCCCCCCCCCCAATCCCGCCTACCCCTGCGGTGGATGACCGCAGACAGCTTCTCCACCCACGCCGTTATCTTAGCGGTGGTATTCTGAGGCAACGTGCGTCGAGTGTGCAGGCGCACATCGGCAGACTCTGAAGTGTTTCCAGTTGTTTGCTCAGTATTCCACAGGATTCATGAAACGAAGTCAAATCGCAGCATCAGTGCTCAATAAAGACTCGTTCACACAGTGCTGCCGACGTTATATTGTGAAGTATTTCATCTAATAGTAAACTTGTTCCGTGACGATCCTTTGCATTAGGGCTTGTTTTTCAAACACATCCTCTTTTAGTTGGCATTATACAGCCTGTCTGCTGGCTCAGCAGTTGTTAGGGAAAACATTTAACCTAAATAAACATCGCTACTCGACAGAGCAGGAAGGTCTCAAACTCGTATTAATATTAAGGTAACGCCACATGTTCTTCTGGAGTGTCCACATATGGCATACAAGTAGTCTTAGACATAAAAACTGACCGCCGGCCGGCCGCCACAGAGACTAAGTCCGAGTAGTTTACTTAAGGTGGCCAATAAAACTGACCGCCCCTGACAACTCTTAAATCCGGCCATCTGCACAATCTGGCAACACTGTAAGATGAGTAAGTGTTAGGATGAAGTATTATCTACTTCCGAGATCATATGCATGGAGTGAGCCTGTGGTCTTGCCGTAATCATCTTGCATTCTAAACTTAGAGTCGCATGTTCGCGTCCAACTGTTTTTTTTTTTTTTACCACATTTCGGTCTAAAGTTTTGAGTCTGATTGAACATCGAAGACAATTCACTTAACATTCTACCCACCCGCAATAACAAGTATTCCAGAAACAATTCCGCAGGACAGCTCGTTAGCTGCGTCGCGATCATAACAGCTTACGCTCGGGCGTTTCCTCGCGCTGCAGCGGCTACCGGCCACCGGCCAGACGCCACCCGCCGCCTGAAATCTGGCGCCGCCCATGTGAAGGCGGCGCCACGCTGTCAGTGTATGTATCAATGCCAGTTTCGAATTTGAAGTTCTAGTTATCATCTTGCAGTTAAGCATTGGATTTTGCATACTTGAAAATCGTGAACTACAGTTAAGCATTGTAAAATTGAGTCACAAGTGGAAAAAGGTGTAACATCTGCAACACAACATCTACTATGGTAAAACAGTGGGGTGAATGTATAGGAGGCAGCTAGAAAGATTTGAACTGTGTGTGGAGTGAGTGCTTTTGAAAAATGCGCCAGGAAAAGATATTTTTGTTTCAACAAAGATCGTTCTGGCGTGAATGATTTTCCACATTAAGGTAGTCTCGACTACTGATATATGTGACAGATTACCATTTTACCATCATGCGACATTTGCATTCAACAGGCAAAGTTCAGAAGTCTGGTGTAGGAGTACTGCAAGCTCTAATTCGAAACAACAAAAATCAACGGAGTGACTATTATTGAACGTCATCAGGTCGCTCATTGAGCATTCCTATGCAGTATTGTTACTGGTGACGTGTTATGATGCCTTTATCGTTAACTTCCTAAGAAGAAATGAAAGGCTGAGCCTCACCAAAAGACGAAGACTAGAGTAAAGTGTAGTGTGAACATAATATTATACATATGATAGCACCAATAGTGTGTTTTGGGCTACGAATTCTGCCCCAAGGGGTGTGTGCAACACAGCTGGAATTTGTTGTCAACAACTGAGACACCTTTCGGTCGCAGTGTAAGAAAGTCGAGCAACAAAAGTACATCACCTATGCTACTGCATGATAACTCACTCTGTTGATTTGAGGAACAAAACTATCCAGGAGATTGATAGGAAAGTCGTCTCTCAGGCACTTGTATTGATAGGGAAGTCCTCTCTGAAGCATTTGTCCCTCTCGTCATATATTCGTAAAATTTTACCTTTCCCGCTCTTGATCGGTCAACCGTCAAGGCAATTCATTTCTAGACGAAAATACTCTTAAAACTACACTGGTTTAATGACACCGTTAGAACCAATGGATTTCTACAGGCGTAGAATTTGCAAACAACTTTAGCACAGACAGATTGTTGTAGATATCGTGAAAGTAAATTCAGCTGCTGATTAATTTCTCTGTGATGATTAATGGCTCAAAAATGGTTCAAATGGCTCTGAGCAGTATGGGACTCAACTGCTGTGGTCATCAGTCCCCTAGAACTTATAACTTCTTAAACCTAACTAACCTAAGGACATCACACACACCCATGCCCGAGGCAGGATTAGAACCTGCGACAGTAGCAGTAGCGCGGCTCCGGACTGTAGTGCCTAGAATCCCACGGCCACCGCGGCCGGCGACGGTTAATGTTGCGATTAGTAAACTAATGGAAAATGCAGTTAAAATATTCACTGTACTAATCCAATTAAATTCAGCTTACTACAGAAACATCACGACGGCAATCTATCCTAATAAAGCATTATGTGTCTGTAAGACGATTGAGCCTATTTTAACACGAATTAGTAGAATATTACCGACTTTTGACTTCGAAAAGATCTGTATTTACTTCATTTCCTGTATCATTCGCAAGTATTATGAAAATGCGGTATTTCATAGATAAAATTATGTATTCACAACAACAAAAAATATGTCGGCAGAAAACAATAGTGGCATTATGAAATTGGCAGAACCGTAAGGTTTCCGCACTGACACTAAGGGTTACTGTAAGTAGCAAGCCGAATTTTGCTCGAGCGCCATCTTACGATTCCCTTATTGAGTTTGTATCTGCCTGCTTGTAGCCCAGCTGCAAAAGAATTAAAAATTTGGCTTTCAGCGAGTCTCGAAAGGCGAACGAGAGCAGCTTGCACCTGTTTTTTTCTAAAGTGGGAAGACATACTTTTGTGGTTGAAGTGTTGACAAATGTCAGTCAGACGAGTGCCGTTGGTCTAAGCGTTTCGGTATGTTGAATTTGTACCAATGATTTATCTATAGATTTTTTCTGTTCCAAATAGAGAGTTGAAGTCTCCCATTAGTATTTTCACGTCATCTTGGTGAATTTTTCTCATAGTTTTTTCGAGTGTGTTCCTGAATGTTTCGACATTTTTCGTGTTTTTCTTATATTCGATGTTGGTGGGGGCATGGGTATTGATGAGAGTATATTTTTTAATGGGGCTCTGAATGAGCATAGTCATAAGTCGATTGTTGATGGGTGTGGCTGGCTCTGAGCACTATGGGACTTAACATCTATGGTCATCAGTCCCCTAGAACTTAGAACTACTTAAACCTAACTAACCTAAGGACAGCACACAACACCCAGCCATCATTGATGGGTGTGATTTCTTTGATAGAGTTGATGATAGATCTGTGCTCGAGAAATGCAATGCCGAAGATTGGTACGCCTTTCGCTACCTTTTGTTGTATTTTGCTCTTGAAGATCCAATGGTTTCCGTAATGCAAGGTTTCACTGTCAAAAAAAATGGCTCTGAGCACTATGGGACTTAACTGATAAGGTCATCAGTCCCCTAGAACTTAGAACTACTTAAACCTAACTAACCTAAGGACATCATACACATCCATGTCCGAGGCAGGATTCGAACCTGCGACCGTAGTGGCCACGCGGTCACAGACTGTAGCACCTTTAACCGCTTGACCACAACGGCCGGCGTTTCACTGTCAGTGAGTCGTGGTTCGTGAAGAGCAAGGATGAGAATTTTTTGTTGGTCGATTTCTTTTGTGAGATTATTTAGTTTTCGTGCTTGGATCAATGTACCGATGTTTCGTTTTCAAATGCATGTGTTCTGCTTGCAGGGAAATTTACCAGAGATCTTCGATATTCTCTGCCGTGCTAACTTGGCCTGCCCAGAATCCGAAATTCCAACTGCCGCCTATCGACAGTTTGCACAGTTCATGTTAGCTTGTGTTTCATTGGTTTGGCCTGGGTGATTCCAGGACCGGACAGGACCAGAGGGTGTTGAAGCCTTTGGAAGCAAATATTTTCAGCCGAGCTCATTGAGCTAACAGACGCTGACCAGAGTAGCGGTGGTTTTCACTCAGACGTGCGTGGATTTTGAGTTCAACGGATTGAGTAGTCGTTGAGGATTGTGTCAGTATTTGGTTCACCCCAAGTATTTGACTTCCTCGGTACGACTCATATGGGGGATGGTTTCCCCTACCGGCCCCACGCGATTATTATTATTATTATTATTATTATCACTATATCATCAGCAAATCCGATATGGTGCATCTTGTCACCACTGAAATAGATGTGCATTGTTCGACTCAATATTTCCATCACATAAATATGGGTTATAATTACGTTACATTGCTGCTAGTAGACATATTTCTCACTTTTTCTTGGGCAGTTGCTACCTGTTACTCCATCATAGGTATTTATGTGCGCAGCATTGTTGCAATACAGACGTTCAAATTATCCGATTTCTGTAACTTCATTTCGATACCAGATCGTTCTAATCGGATTCAGCCAGTCAGGCTTAATGTGGATATAAGAATACGACTCTCATCATTTGATAGACTGGGTAAACCACATTCTTAATCGGACGGTTGAATCTAGATCACTTCTTTATGACATGGCCTGAATTCTTGAACACTGTGAAAAATAATAGTACAATGTGCTTATTTCTAATATTTTATTTACATATAAAAATATGAACGAACGAGATAACAGTTTACTTACAGGAGCAGAGCCCCATCCATCATAGCAGAGCAGTGCGAGATTGGTTTCAGGGCCAAGAGAGGATAAAGCTGTTGCCGTTTGTTCCACAATCACCGAACATCAACCTGATAGATAATACACTCCTGGAAATGGAAAAAAGAACACATTGACACCGGTGTGTCAGACCCACCATACTTGCTCCGGACACTGCGAGAGGGCTGTACAAGCAATGATCACACGCACGGCACAGCGGACACACCTGGAACCGCGGTGTTGGCCGTCGAATGGCGCTAGCTGCGCAGCATTTGTGCACCGCCGCCGTCAGTGTCAGCCAGTTTGCCGTGGCATACGGAGCTCCATCGCAGTCTTTAACACTGGTAGCATGCCGCGACAGCGTGGACGTGAACCGTATGTGCAGTTGACGGACTTTGAGCGAGGGCGTATAGTGGGCATGCGGGAGGCCGGGTGGACGTACCGCCGAATTGCTCAACACGTGGGGCGTGAGGTCTCCACAGTACATCGATGTTGTCGCCAGTGGTCGGCAGAAGGTGCACGTGCCCGTCGACCTGGGACCGGACCGCAGCGACGCACGGATGCACGCCAAGACCGTAGGATCCTACGCAGTGCCGTAGGGGACCGCACCGCCACTTCCCAGCACATTAGGGACACTGTTGTTCCTGGGGTATCGGCGAGGACCATTCGCAACCGTCTCCATGAAGCTGGGCTACGGTCCCGCACACCGTTAGGCCGTCTTCCGCTCACGCCCCAACATCGTGCAGCCCGCCTCCAGTGGTGTCGCGACAGGCGTGAATGGAGGGGCAAATGGAGACATGTCGTCTTCAGCGATGAGAGTCGCCTCTGCCTTGGTGCCAATGATGGTCGTATGCGTGTTTGGCGCCGTGCAGGTGAGCGCCACAATCACGACTGCATACGACCGAGGCACACAGGGCCAACACCCAGCATCATGGTGTGAGGAGCGATCTCCTACACTGGCCGTACACCACTGGTGATCGTCGAGGGGACACTGAATAGTGCACGGTACATCCAAACCATCATCGAACCCATCGTTCTACCATTCCTAGACCGGCAAGGGAACTTGCTGTTCCAACAGGACAATGCACGTCCGCATGTATCCCGTGCCACCCAACGTGCTCTAGAAGGTGTAAGTCAACTACCCTGGCCAGCAAGATCTCCGGATCTGTCCCCCATTGAGCATGTTTGGGACTGGATGAAGCGTCGTCTCACGCGGTCTGCACGTCCAGCACGAACGCTGGTCCAACTGAGGCGGCAGGTGGAAATGGCATGGCAAGCCGTTCCACAGGACTACGTCCAGCATCTCTACGATCGTCTCCATGGGAGAATAGCAGCCTGCATTGCTGTGAAAGGTGGATATACACTGTACTAGTGCCGACATTGTGCATGCTCTGTTGCCTGTGTCTATGTGCCTGTGGTTCTGTCAGTGTGATCATGTGATGTATCTGACCCCAGGAATGTGTCAATAAAGTTTCCCCTTCCTGGGACAATGAATTCACGGTGTTCTTATTTCAATTTCCAGGAGTGTATGTGGGCAGAGGTAACAATGTCATTGCCATGTGGACCTACAAATGGAAGCGACCTTTGGACGAACATAGAAAACGTATGGAGGGACGTAAACCATCACGCTACACAGTCGTCGACTTAATGAAAACAATGCCCCTACGCCTTCGAGAAATCTTACGTAATGATCGTGGGTGGGTTGGTTACTAAAAGTATACTCGTCCACAAAAGCCATGTGGACAATTATCTGATAGTCGGTCAAGCTTTGCTTTGTCGCAGCTCTTTAGATACAAGTCCATTTACTTTCAGTCTCCTCCTTACAATTCTTGCAATGCAAGGTAATTGAAAAATCTCATCCACTCGACGCTAACTAAGGAATTGACTGGTGCATGTGTTGTTCAACACACAGTAGTTGTCACCCTCACTGGAGTCAATGACTGTTTGTGTGTGCGTGTGTGTTTGTGTTTTCGTGTTCACGCACAATCTGAATCAATACTATTAACATTAGAGAGTCAACCAACAATAAATATTGCATCAAATATGACTGTAAAGTATTTTAATGCGATGGGAAGTTACAAACGGAATTTTTACCCAACCCACGACCTGCATATGACGTTACGTAAAGTAAGATCTATTAACTCCATAGTATCGTTAGCAGAGACAGTGCGCTCTTGTTGTCGAGGCTCGCAACAAGTGCAGAGATTAGCAGTGCCCAATGCCGCCGCGATTTGTTTATGTTGGCTGAGCGTGGACACTGCAGCAGACGCTTCATAAACAAAGAAATCACCTTGGCTCTGCCTGCAGTGAGCGGATATCGCTGCCTGCGTGTTCTTATAGTAACCAACGTGAGACTCTACTTACAGGTGCCATGGAGCAGTTGCAACGGGTATCATGTCATTAGTGATCAGAATATTAACCAGTGATGAAATGTCCACTCTATTTGAATCTCAAGAAAATAGGAACCTTCTCACAAAGGAATGTGAGGTGATCTCAAAATTTATCCAACATACAAAAATTAACTGCAGGGCTTTCATGTATGCAGTAGTAGCACACAAGGAAATTTTATGTCTTGAAAGCGTATATTTCATTTCCTCTTCTCATATTAACGCCCTTGTTTTAGTATGAAGTAGGAAAGAACATGAAAAACTAAAGTTCATGAGAAGAAAAAATGGTTCAAATGGCTCTGAGCACTAT
Source organism: Schistocerca americana (assembly GCF_021461395.2). Taxonomy (NCBI): domain Eukaryota; kingdom Metazoa; phylum Arthropoda; class Insecta; order Orthoptera; family Acrididae; genus Schistocerca; species Schistocerca americana. The sequence continues at coordinate 233,704,088 of NC_060123.1, forward strand.
GGGACTTAACAGCTGAGGTTATCAGTCCCCTAGAACGTAGAACTACTTAAACCTAACTAATCTAAGGACATCACACACATCCATGCGCGAGGGAGGATTCTAACCTGCGACCGTAGCAGTCGCATGCTTCCGGACTACGGGCCTAGAACCGCGGGACCACCGCGGCAGGCGTCCTGAGAAGCATATCAGTCATTTCCTCTTCTCATATCATAACTTTTATTTTACTATGAAGTAAAAAAACAAACAGTGTAAGTTTGTGAAGCATAATATGACACAAGATTCTTATCTTAGGCGCTATCGGAAACGCAAAAAGCAGGGAGCTGTCCATTCTTTTGTCCAACAGTCTGTCTCCTTTCATGCATTACTCCCGCTGGGAGATTCTTATTTAAGAACTTGTGGGCATCACGTCCATCAGCAGAACAAGACATATGTTAGTGTGCTAATTATGGTATGGATAAAAAATGCAACAAAGACGATTTCCCCTCAATCAGTGGGGATATTTGCAAATGTCTGTATTCAGCAATGACTGCCAGCTGCCATAACACTTCACAGAATCCATGCGGCAGGCAACACAACTGTACGTGCACTTCAGATTTCATTCAGTAAGACGTCACGAGACGGATGGAAACGTCAAATTAACGTCGCTTTTCGAGTCGTATTCAATCCAGAATGAGGTGTCATCAAGGTAGTTGAGCGTCCTAGCAATTACACTTTTATAATTCTCATATGAGTATCCCGATAGCCAAAAGAACCCGTTTGTGTGAAACTTTCGGGAACTGCATTAATATCAAACTGCAAGAACTTGAGACAATACGTGGACTCTTCTCTTCGCTAGGTGACCTATTACTGTTATTTAGGATTCTCTCCGTCCTAGACGTAATGCAAATTGAACTTCAGAGGCGCTTTCCGCTATTCTTGACAAACATCAGCAACTTGTAATCACTGCGAATTACAACTGCGTGATGATATGGCTCAGGTTGTCAGTAGTTGTGGTGGTTTTATGCTGTCAACCTGCTTACAGTAACGTTAATGGTGACACACATAATTTAGCGCTGACTACCAACTTAAGTAAAGATAGTGTCGTGGCGTCGTCGCTTCTCTTTATTTGGTCTCAGCTTGAGTAATCCGATTTAACGAACATAGTACTCCATTCGCGGGCTACTTCTGCAATGAATTGCTTAACAACTCTTACCCTCAGCTATGCAGCTGGAATGACTCATTACACAGGTACTCTGTGTTGCACTTGGTTAAGGGATCAGTCCGCTGCAATCCTGCTTCTACTGTTCGTAAATACTTGTATACTTCATAAATGGATCAAATGGCTCTGAGCACTATGGGACTTAACTTCTGTGGTCATCAGTCCACTAGAACGTAGAACTACTTAAACCGATCTAACCTAATGACATCAGACACATCCACGCCCGAGACAGGATTCGAACCTGCGACCGTAGCGGCCGCGCGGTTCCAGACTGTAGCGCCTAGAGCCGCTCGGCCAGCCCGGCCGGCATACTTGTATACTGACCATTCGTTATTTGACTAAATATGAACTACAATCTGATTCGCATATATACGACATTTTTTTTAAAAAGTTTGAGAAGAGTTTCAGCACCAGGTAGGCGGAGGCAAAGAGGGCAGGGGTCGAAGATCCGAGGCCTGGCCTCAGTGCCTCCCCCATACCTGTCACTGAGCAGCTGCATTATTCCCATATATTCCAAGTTTGCACCCATATATACCTTTAAATTGTGGAAAAAAATTGAAGTAGTAATTAAGGTAAAATAAATTACAGTTTGCCGCCTCCAGTGGCGTGCGTTCCTTTTAGAACATAACTTATAACAGTGAAAAGGGTGACGGAAAAATACATAACAAACATTCATTCAGAAATATATTCACAATTTAAGTTATTACGCCCTTAACTACAATCCGAGTTGGAGTCTCTCTTCAGTTACAGCTAACCAGTGCGCACCTATTGCACTATTGTAAGAACCGAGATGCAGTATTTTGAATTTAAAATTTTGTAAATTCGTTGTAAGAACTTAGGAGGCCAAGCAGCTTAGGTCATCGGTCCCTAAGCTTACACACTACTTAATCTAACTTAAACTAACTTACGCTATGGACAACACACACACCCATGCCGTAGGGAGGACTCGAACCTCCGACGGTAGGCACTGTCGGGACGCAGCAGCCAACCTCTTTTCAGCACCTATCTACACACGCTCCTCGTCAGACGCGAATTTCCATCTTTGCCACATACCACATGCGCGGCTCTTTCGGGAATGTCCGGAAGGAATGACACTACGAATCCGGGTTCGAACCTGATCAGGCAGAAATTTTCATCTGACGCCGTCGTTCTATTTTAATGGGCATGACAGCCTGGACATCTGTCCTTCAATCTTTAATTGATTAACAAGGCTGTCTATTTCGATTCGTAGTGTCTGTTCTTTCGGAAATGTCCGAAAGAACAGACACACACACACACACACACACACACACACACACACACATACACATTTTTATCTTAAGTGCTATTTGGAAAATGTTTGGCAACTCAGTGATAGTGCCGGACTGGAGCTGCATCAACCTACTCATTTCACTAGATATAGTTGTAATTTTCTGAACAATTCCTGTTTAATAAGTGACAGCGACAGTGTCTCTCATCGTTTACTTTGTCGGAAACCTGCTTCTCTCTGCCCTAGCCTATACTATAGCAATGAGTGATTGCTCACATTCTTGATACCTCACTGGACGTGCTACTGCAACTGTAGCCAAAGATTCAAATCCCGCTGGAAAAGAATGTTTCAAGTCATATGGTTTTGCTCCTCCCGTACTGTCACTGAAAACGATCACAACGAAATTAAGTATAGGTATCCTATGAAACCCTTGAGTTCATACCGTGGTGCTGTGAAGATGAAGAAAGTAGTTTTTCACAATTATCAAATGACAGATGGAATTTGTCCGATTCCACTAATTATGATTGCATTATTAACTGTTGATTCACAAGTGCTTTTCTGCCGCTTATTGTAACTGTTGTTTGAATGTTAGATCTGGAAGAATAGAAACATCAAATTTTCGTCATATGGAATGTTCGAATTCACCCTAAGTCTTCACGTTTAGAACAAAGGCAGAATATCCGTCAGGAAAGCTGACAACAATAAGCCAGGCCATGCCTGTCTTCTGGTGGGTGTGCCAATGACAGTGATCTCAGTAACAATATTGTACAGCAAGTATACATTGCCAACTCAACCACTGGAGAAGTTCCAAAACTGTGAATCGTGTCTGGTGAATACGCTTTCAAGGTCTCTGTCCGATTCAGTAAAACACAAATAACTGCCGCAGTTATTAATTTATGACATTTAGTTTCCATTCAGTGCACCGATGTATGACAAGTAATTGCACTCTAGCCCCTAAACCTACATACAGAAATGCGAATGAGACTCATGGGCATATAATGAGGATCTTGCGGCCCTTGCCACCTGCAACTTTGAAACGAAGCTACAGTCACTTCCGAGGTCAGTCACAGAACACATCAGCTGGTATCCTTCCTGGCGGTATAACTGAAACTTGGCAACAGCGCAGAATATGTTTGGCAACTCTGTGACCGACGAGTTACTTCCTTGATGGCACAGAACTATCCTGCTAAATTCTCATGATATTATCGTGTCATTTCAATTTAATACTGAGTGATTTTCGCTTGAGACGTGACATAAGGATATCAGTTAATCATTTTGAGTCCACGAAAGTCGTTCCACACGGGAAATACAAATACTGTCGCCTCTTATGTTGCGGTTTATCTGCCATAGTGCTTACTAGCTCAATAAGTAAGTGGAACACACCGCACCTATTCGCTAGCTCGTAGGTTACGTGCTTGCCTGTCATGCGCATGCTGCCTCTGTTCGCCTTTCGAGCCTCGCTGAAAGGTAGATTTTAAATTGTTTTGTAGCAGAGCTACAAGCAGGCAGATACAAATTAAATGAGGGAATCGTAAGACAACGCTCTAGCAAAATTCGTCTTGCTACTTTTAGTAACCCTTAGTGTCAAAGCGAAAACCGTGAGGTACTGCTAAATTCATAATGCCACGTTTTCGTTTTCTGCCGACATATTTTTTGTTGTTGTGAATACATAATTTTATCTATCAACTGCCACATTTTCATAATACTTGCGAAGCAAATCATGGGAAGTAACACTTCACCAACTTGTTGGGAAGGTGGAAAAAGCACTACCCTTTCTGCATGCTCTCTGTCTCTTCCTGGATGTCGAGTAATACGACCTTCGAGTAAATGGTTAGAAATGAAGAACCTATGGTGAATGAACTCATAGATGAGCTGAATGCGGGAGACTACTCTTGAAACGAATAAGTAGACGATCTATTCACAGAAAGACTTAGAAAATTTGCTAGTACTGTTAAACCTATGTGCACTGAACATTGTGAAAAAGTATTTAAAGACGAGCCCCACGAAAATTGGTGTAGTATTATTTATGGGGAAGCATGTCCAGCACACATACTGAAAAATTATGTTTCTCGATGAAACTTTAGAGAGGGTTGTAGTGTATCTAGAGGTAGCCCTAGATGGAAAACTGTTATGAACACCTCACATAAAGAATATTTTCCACTGTGAAAGATAATCTTATAAGCACTAGAAGCTGCTGTAGGGTGAACTGGGGTCTAAACCCAGTACGTACTGGATATACATCCATGCAAAAAGACCAATGATAATTTATTGGCCTATAATAAGAACAAAGTCGAACAGAAGGTGGCTGCTAGGGAGTCTGGCAAAGTGCAGAGACTGGCCTGCTTTCACAAACAGATGGAATTAGCAGGATATCCACTCTTGCAATGGATATTATGCTAGACATGCCCGCCTTACACCTGTGGCTTAAAATGGTGGTTGCGGCGGGGAGATAAAGGCTAAAAATTGGAAATAACTGGATATAGTTAGAATATACGGAATCCCAAATCAGTAAGACGATGGCTGGGGAAATGCCGACTAACTACACAATAACTTCTAGCTGTTTCAATAAACTTTTCCATGTAACAGTTGGAAGTAGGGAGCAGTGGAAAAACGCACCACAACACCGTGCAGGAGACATAATATAGTGGTTTACTGACAGGTCGAAAACAGATGAAAGTACCAGGTCTAGTGTACTGCCTAGAATATCTTTAGGGAAGATGGGCACAGTATTACACTTTTTTTTCTGTCAGCATGTGCACGGAGGAGAATTAGAATAGACCCCACGAAAATCGTAGCATCTACTTTTATTCAGACAGCCAAGCAGCGCTGAAAGCTGTATCAGCCCCTGCAACTAGATCGAAGGCCGTTGCAGAATGCCATGAAGCATTTTCTTTCGGACATGTCCGAAAGAACAGACACCACACATATATCCATATACAGGGTGTTTCAGGAGGAATAGTACATATTATAGCAGGTGGTAGTACAGACGAAAAAAATTCCATGTAAATGCGTCCACTTTTTATTGAGTACAGAGATACAGCTGTTAGTAAGAAACGCTAACAAACTCAAACCAAAGGCAAATGAGCACATTCAAAGTTGATTTTCAAAAATTCACCAACCAACTTCAATGCACATTTGAGTTCTCTTGATAACACCACGTGTAGCCTTACTGAGGTCGTCTTTGCGTTCTTTTATGGGGGCTGCACTATTCATAACCCGAACGATCAAATCGGCTCTTGGGTTTACTTTTTATTTGTAGACTTCTCCTTTAACCATCCCCGCAGGCAAAAATCCAAAGAGATAAGGTCCGAGGACCTTGAAGGCCAAGAAAAGTGCCCATATCTAATGATTCACCTTCCGGGAAATGTTATGTTTGGATAATGTGTCACCTGACGACTAGAATGTGCAGGAGCCCCGTCATGCTGGAGGAACACACGCATTCTTGTAGCCAAATGAACCTGCATCTCGGTTCTTACAATAGTGCAACAGGTGCGACTCCAACTCGGCTTGTGGTTAAGGGCGAATCCCAAGCGCATAGCCACGAACAATTGGGAGCGGAAACTTAATGTCATAGGAACCTTGTTGAAGGACCATGACATGCGACTGCAGAAATTTCACTTTATAAATACATTCTTAGCAAATTATATCATGTCGCAGCACTCTTAGCAATACAGCAGGTCACTGTACATAAAATATTAGCTGTAGCCTCTTGGTATGTGTGGAAACAAAATATCTTCAAAGTATCCCTCCACACGGCGACTTTGCAGAGGCAAAATGGAGGACTTGGAATTGAAGACGTGCTTTTAAACTAATACATGCCACTAAGACAGGCATCATGAATCTTCTGTTCCTCTCGTTAGATCCTGGGGATAGGAATGCTCCTGTTAATGTAGCATGACAGCCTAGATTATGTCCGAAAGCAGTATGGCGATTGGAGCTGTATAAGACTTCCACCAGCACGAACCAACACTAGAGCCGTCTATGATTGTATTACCACACATCGTCTTCACAAACCAATGCCGGTAAATTAACCTACAAAAAACTGGAGGAACGTCTGGAAAAATATCAACAATAAAATTCTACCAACTAGAGCCTGTGCCGTATGGTGCGACGTTGTAAACGAAACCATACCCTCAGCGGAACCATTATGGAAAATGAAATTGAGTCCATCTCCATACTGCGACAAACGTCGGCTTGTAGAAACTGTAGCGCACATCTTCTTATGTGAAAATAGAATCAGAATTTGCAACTGGACTAGGAAGAAATTAGCACTATCAATGGAACCGCAGAAAGTCATATACCGATAACTGAAGTTTTACAACCCGACTGGAATTGTTACCCGTCGGCAAAGAATAACAGTTATTCGTGGCTTCTGGGACAGTTTGTGTTATACGTAGTAACAAACAGAACTTAGAAGAGTACATGTTTTATACTGCAGAAGAACATTTTACGCTGAAGAAGAATAACCAATATAAGGAAAGGTTTCGAATTTTTTTATCTGTTGCTTTATGTGGGCTACGAAGAGGTGGACAGTTTTTTTTATTACAAGCAGAATACAATTCTTTCACTTTTTATATTCCTGGAATATTTTTTACGTTGGTTCCAAAATCAGAACTGTTCTAATTTGACAAAACCACTCCGGCTCCAAATCTTTTTTCATTTGTGGAAAAATATATGAATTCCTTACACACCTCATATGCATCCAGTGCAAAATAACTTAAATTGTGAATATATTTCTGAATGAATGTTTGTTATGTATTTTTCCGTCACCCTTTTCACTGTTATAAGTTACGTTCTACAAGGAACGCACGCCACTGGAGGCGGCAAACTGTAATTTATTTTACCTTAATTACTACTTCAATTTTTTTCCACAATTTAAAGGTATAAATGGGTGCAAACTTGGAATATATGGGAATAATGCAGCTGCTCAGTGACAGGTATGGGGGAGGCACTGAGGCCAGGCCTCGGATCTTCGACCCCTGCCCTCTTTGCCTCCGCCTACCGAGTGCTGAAAGTCCTGTCAAACTTTTTAAAAATAATAATGGTGCAGTGATCAGCATGTCTGTCTAGTAAGCAGGAAGTCCAGGTTCGAAACCCAGTAGGTCACAAATATTCATCTGCCGTCTTAGCTGTATTTCAACGCGCTGTGACATTGTGGACGTCGGTCCTTCGATATTTAAGATGCAATTGTTTCTTGAGGCAATAGAGGTGATTTGCGAACTTCTGTTTTTCCATCAGTGTAACGGGACTTCAACGGCATCCAACCCTTAGTCATTGCTTTGTGCCGGCGTTAACCCATGTCGCATGTATGCCAATCAGGTTGTAGTTCATATTTAGTCAAATAACGAATGGTCAGTATACAAGTATGCCGGCCGGGGTGGCCGAGCGGCTCTAGGCTATACAGTCTGGAACCGCGCGACCGCTATGGTCGCAGGTTCGAATCCTGTCTCGGCCATGGATGTGTCTGATGTCATTATGTTAGTTAGGTTTAAGTAGTTCTAAGTTCTAGTGGACTGATGACCTCAGAAGTTACGTCCCATAGTGCTCATAGCCATTTGATCCATTTATGAAGTATACAAGTATTTACGAACAGTAGCAGCAGGATTGCAGCGAACTGATCCCTTAACCAAGTGCAACACAGAGTACCTGTGTAGTGAGTCATTCCAGCTGCATAGCTGAGAGTAATATTTGTTAAGCCATTCGCTGCAGAATTAATGTAATACCCGCACGATGATCTCTGTAGTCATACTGTATCATTAGCAGCCCTCGAATGGAGTACTATGTTCGTTAAATCGGATTACTCAAGCTGAGGCCAAATAAAGAGAAGCAACGACGCCACAAATCTATCTTTGCTTAAATAGGTAGTCAGCGCTAAATTATGTGTGTCACCATTAACGTTACTGTAAGCAGGTTGACAGCATAACACCACCACAACTACTGACAACCTGAGCCATATCATCACGCAATTGTAATTCGTAGTGATTACAAGTTGCTGATGTTTGTCAAGAATAGCGAAAGCGCCTCTGAAGTTCCATTTGCATTACGTCTAGGACGGAGGGAATCCTAAATAACAGAAATAGGTCACCCAGCGAAGAGAAGAGTCCAAGTATTGTCTCAAGTTCTTGCAGTTTGAAATTAATGCAGTTCCCGATAGTTTCACACTAACGGGTTCTTTTGGCTATCGGAATACTCACATGAGAATAATAAAAGTGTAATAGCTACAACGCTCAACTATCTTGATGACACCTCGTTCTGGATTGAATACGACTCGGAAAGCGACGTTAATTTGACGTTTCCATCCGTCTCCTGACGTCTTACTGAATGAAGTCTGAATTGCACGCACAGTTGTGGTGCCTGCCGCATGGATTCTGTGAAGTGTTGTGGCAGCTGGCAGTCATTGCTGAATACAGACATTTGCAAATATCCCCATTGCTTTAGGGGAAATCGTATTTTTTGCGATGTTTTTCCATACTGTAATTAGCACAATAACATAAGGCTTGTTCTGCTGAAGAACTTGATGCCATCAAGTCCTTAAATAAGAATCTCCCAGCGGGAGTAATGCATGAAAGGAGACAGACTGTTGGACAAAAGAATGGACAGCTCCCTGCTTTTTGCGTTTCCGATAGCGCCTAAGATAAGAATCTTGTGTCATATTATGCTTTACAAACTTAAATTGTTTGTTTCTTTACTTCATACTAAAATAAAAGTTATGATATGAGAAGAGGAAATGACTGATATGCTTCTCAGGAATTTTAGGTTTTCATGTTTTTTTCCTACTTCTTACTAAAACAAGGGCGTTAATATGAGAACAGGAAATGAAATATACGCTTCCAAGACATAATATTTCCTTGTGTGCTACTACTGCATACACGAAAGCCCTGCAGTTAATTTTTGTATGTTGGATAATTTTTGCTATCACCTCACATTCCTTTGTGAGAAGGTTCTTATTTTATTGGGATTCAAATTGAGTGGACATTTCATGACTGGTTAATATTCTGATGACTAATGACATGATACCCGTTGCAATTGCTCCATGGCACCGGTGAGCAAAGTCTCACGTTGGTTACTATATGATCACGCAGGCAGTGATATCCGCTCATTGCAGTCAGAGCCAAGGTGATTTCTTTCTGTTTATGGCGAAGCGTCTGCTGCAGTGTCCACGCTCAGCCAACATAAACAAATCGCGACGGCATTGGGCACTGCTAATCGCTGCACTTGTCGCGAGCCTCGACAACAAGAGCGCACTGTATCTGCTAACGATACTATAGAGTTAATACATCTTACTTTACGTAACGTAATATGCAGGTCGTGCATATTTATTGTTGGTTGTCTCTCTAATGTTAATAGTATTGATTCAGATTGTGCGTGAACACGAAAACACACACACACACACACACACACACACACATATACACACACACACACAAACAGTCATAGACTCCAGTGAGGGTGACAACTATTGTGTGTTGAACAACACATGCACCAGTCAAGTCCTCAGTTGGCGTCGAGTGGATGAGATTTTTCAATTACCTTGCATTGCAAGAATTGTAAGGAGGAGACTGAAAGTAAATGGACTTGTATCTAAAGAGCTGCGACAAAGCAAAGCTTGACCGACTATCAGATAATCGTCCACATGGGTTTTGTGGACGAGTATACTTTTAGTAACCAACCCACCCACGATCATTACGTAAGATTTCTCCAAGGCTAAGGGGCATTGTTTTCATTAAGTGGTCGACAGTGTAGCGTGATGGTTTACTTCCCACCATACGTTTCCTATATTCGTCCAAAGGTCGCTTGCATTTGTAGGTCCACATGGCAATAACATTGTTACCTCTGCCCATATATTCTCTATCTGGTTGATGTTCGGTGATCGTGGAACAAACGGCAACAGCTTTATCCTCTCTTGGCCCTGAAACCAATCTCGCACTGCTCTGCTATGGTGGATGGGGCTCTGCTCCTGTAAATAAACTCTTATCTCGTTCGTTCATATATTTATATTTAAATAAAATATTAGTAATAAGCACATTGTACTATTATTTTTCACGGTGTTTAAGAATTCAGGCCCCGTCATAAATAAGTCATCTAGATTCAACCGTCCGATTAAGAATGTGGTTTACCCAGTCTATCAAATGATAAGAGTCGTATTCGGATATCCACATTAAGCCTGACTGGCTGAATCCGATTAGAACGATCTGGTATCGAAATGAAATTACAGAAATCGGATAATTTGAACGTCTGTATTGCAACAATGCTGCGCACATAAGTTCCTATGATGGAGTAACAGGTAGCAACTGCCCAAGAAAAAGTGAGAAATATGTCTATTAGCAGCAATGTAACGTAATTGTAACCCATATTTATGTGATGGAAATACTGAGTCGAACAATGCACATCCATTTTAGTGGTGGAAAGATGCACCGTATCGGATTTACTGATGACATAATGATAATAAAAATAATAATAATAATAATAATAATAATTCAACATACCGAAACGCTTAGACCAACGGCACACGTCTGACTGACATTTGCCAACAATTCAACCACAAAAGGATGTCTTCCCACTTTAGAAAAAAACAGTTCCCTGGTAACATGCTTTGCTACCAATTGCAAGCTGCTTTCGTTCGCCTTTCGAGACTCGCTGAAAGCCAGATTTTTAATTCTTTTGTAGCTGAGCTACAAGCGGGCAGATACAAACTCAATAAGGGAATCGTAAGATAACGCTCGAGCAAAATTCGGCTTGCTACTTACAGTAACCCTTAGTGTCAGTGCGGAAACCTTACGGTTCTGCCAATTTCATAATGCCACTTTTGTTTTCTGCCGACATATTTGTTGTTGTTGTGAATACATAATTTTATCTATGAAATGCCACATTTTCATAATACTTGCGAATGATACAGGAAATGAAGTAAATACTGATCTTTTCGAAGTCAAAAGTCGGTAATATTCTACTAATTCGTGTTAAAATAGGCTCAATCGTCTTACAGACACATAATGCTTTATTAAGATAGATTGCCGTCGTGATGTTTCTGTAGTAAGCTGAATTTAATTTCAATTAGTACAGCGAATATTTTAATTTGCATCTTTCATTAGTTTACTAATCGCAACATTAATCATGACAGGGAAGTTAATCAGCAGCTGAAATTTCTTTCACGATATCTACAACAATCTGACTATGCTAAAGTTGTTTGCAAATTCTACGCCTGTAGGAACCCACTGGTTCAAACGATGTCATTAAACCAGTGTAGTTTTAAGAGTATTATCGTCTAGAAATGAATTGCCTTGAGGCTTGATGGATCAAGAGCTGGAAAGGTAAAATCTTACGAATATATGACGAGAGGGACAAATGCTTCAGAGAGGACTTCCCTATCAATACAAGTGCCTGAGAGACGACTTTCCTATCAATCTCCTGGATAGTTTTGTTCCTCAAATCAACAGAGTGAGTTATCATGCAGTAGCATAGGTGATGTACTTTTGTTGCTCGACTTTCTTACACTGCGACCGAAAGTTGTCTCAGTTGTTGACAACAAATTCCAGCTGTGTTGCACACACCCCTTGGGGCAGAATTCGTAGCCCAAAACGCATTTTTGGTGCTATCATATGTATAATATTATGTTCACACTACACTTTACTCTAGTCTTCGTCTTTTGGTGAGGCTCAGCCTTTCATTTCTTCTTAGGAAGTTAACGATAAAGGCATCATAACACGTCACCAGTAACAGTACCGCATAGGAATGCTCAATGAGCGACCTGATGACGTTCAATAATAGTCACTCCGTTGATTTTTGTTGTTTCGAATTAGAGCATGCAGTACTCCTACGCAAGACTTCTGAACTTTGCCTGTTGAATGCAAATGTCGCATGATGGTAAAATGGTAATTTGTCACATATATCAGTAGTCGATACTTCCTTAATGTGGATAATCATTCATGCCAGAACGATCTTTGTCGAAACAAGAATATCTTTTTCTGGCGTATTTTTCCCAAAAGCACTCACTCCACACACAGTTCAAATCTTTCTAGCTGCCTCCTATACATTCACCATAGTAAATGTTGTGTTGCAGATGTTACACCTTATTCCACTTGTGACTCAATTTCACAATGCTTAACTGTAGTTCACGATTTTCAAGTATGAAAAATCCAATGCTTAACTGCAAGATGATAACTAGAACTTCAAAATCGAAAATGGCATTGATACATACACTGACAGCGTGGCGCCGCCTTCACATGGGCGGCGCCAGATTTCAGGCGGCGGGTGGCGTCTGGCCGGTGGCCGGTAGCCGCTGCAGCGCGAAGAAACGCCCGAGCGTAAGCTGTTATGATCGCGACGCAGCTAACGAGCTGTCCTGCGGAATTGTTTCTGGAATACTTGTTATTGCGGGTGGGTAGAATGTTAAGTGAATTGTCTTCGATGTTCAATCAGACTCAAAACTTTAGACCGAAATGTGGTAAAAAAAAAAAAAAAACAGTTGGACGCGAACATGCGACTCTAAGTTTAGAATGCAAGATGATTACCGCAAGACCACAGGCTCACTCCATGCATATGATCTCGGAAGTAGATAATACTTCATCCTAACACTTCCTCATCTTACAGTGTTGCCAGATTGTGCAGATGGCCGGATTTAAGAGTTGTCAGGGGCGGTCAGTTTTATTGGCCACCTTAAGTAAACTACTCGGACTTTGTCTCGGTGGCGGCCGGCCGGCGGTCAGTTTTTATGTCTAAGACTGTACATTGCTCTAGCACAGGGTCTCCAAATGTTTTAGTGTGCGGGCCACATTTGATTCCTCCACGAAGTCGTAAGGGCCAAGATCTACCTAGTGGGATTAAAGAACCCTAGCACACAATGATCACCACAATGTAAGGCTAAAGGAAAGATGTAATCGCAAAAATCTAAGGTTGTGGCATTAGCTAGCACTGAAAAGAACTACGATTTTTATTTAAGTACATAATTTTGATTGATGGACGTACCTGACCGAATTTCTGGCATATTTTATTCTGGCGAATTTCACCGACAAAAAAGTATGTCACTGCACATTCTTCATGAAAGCGTCCTGCAAAGTTAACGAAATCTCAAAATCATTGTTAGCAACACTATTACTACAAGACGTAACAGAGGTAGAGTATATCAACGCATTGTTATTTCAAGCAGCGCAACAATAAGTTTAATTATGTAGCCTTGTAGCGAGTAGCAGTGCCAGAGCATATGTTTGATAGTTCTGTTGCGTGATTGTGTCTATGTTGCGAGTGTCTCACGAGTTTTTTAGTGTTTTATGCGCTGTACTAGTAGGTGTGGGACAATTCAAAGTTATAATTGGAAGAGACAAGGAACATCTGAAAATCGAAATACGTAAAGAAAGTGAAACCTTGCTTAAAAAGCATCTTCCCTAAAGATTGACTACTAAGGCTAGTCGCCGAAGTGGCGTCCATTTGAAAGACTTGCACCAGACTCGTGAGTAGAAAAAAATGCAAAGAATTTTTTTACTTCAAATGTTTTCGCCAAACTAATCTGTTAACCTTTTTTTTCACTTTCGGACGGAGAATGGTCAGTCTGTTTATTGTGGATAGCCACAACTGTAACCATGACCTTCCGCTTTGTCAAGATAGAGCTCCGACAATGTCGCGGTGTATTGGTCACGATAGGTCTCGAAACTCAACTGTTGGCAGTGTAGGCACCACCTCAAATATTTGGCGGGCCGGATACCAGGGATGTCCGGCCAGCTAACGCGGGCCGGTTTGCCCGTCCTCGCGGGCCGGTTTCGGCCCGCAGGCCGTAGTTTGGAGACCCCTGCTCTAGCAGAAAGGCTTAGAGTTTAAGAATGCACATGCTGTGTCAACAATCAGGTTCGTAGCTGAGTCTGCGACCGTCGGCTACCAAGCACGGGCAGGCGGACTCGGAAGTCCTCAAAGCTGTAACCTCATCACACGCGCTTTACATTTGTGATAGTGTTAGTGAAAAGTGTGCTGCCTGTAGGAACACAGGATTACAGTGATCGAGGATTCAGAATACATTACTACACGTTCGAGACCCGGCAGGGCTGAGTAAACATCACGACTGTACAAATACTTCTGTTTCATGTTTATTGATCTCACTCAAAGGCGGAAAAATTTTGCACGTCGAACGTTACTTCATAAAATGTCTATGAATCATTGCTATTCACACTACTGTTTATAAATAAGAAGTGCACTATAGCTGCGCGTAATGTTTGCATTCTAGTCCCAGGATCGTGACAAGATTCTCGTACATAAGATCGTACTCTAGGCAATTACAATTATTCATTTGACATGTAACTAATGATCCTCAATTAAAAGGCTAGGAAAAATGGTCTATATTTTCCATAATGAAATGTTCGCTCTGCAGCGGAGTGTGCGCTAATATAAAACTTCTGGGCAGGTTGAAACAGTGTGCCGCACCGAGACTGGAACATGGGGACCCTTGCCCTTGGCGGGCAAGTGCTCTACTAAGTGAGCTACCCAGGCACCTCTCACCGCTCACAGCTTCACTTCCGCCAGTATCTCGTCTCCTACCTTCCAGACTTCATACAAGTGCTTCTGCGAACCGAGCAAGACTTGCACTTATGGAAAAACTGAAGCTGCGGGGGGAGGTTCTGAACAGCGTTCGGATTGCTCGGTTGGTAGAGCATTTGCCCGCAAAACGCAACGGTCCCGAATTCGAGTATCGGTCCGCCACACACTTTTAATCTGCCAATAAGTTTTATATTTTTCATATTTGAAATATATCAGTCAGACACATGCAAATAGTGCGTGGTCTAACAAATAAGAAAATGTGAATAAAAGGTAGGGACAACATCCCCTAAACCTTTACATTTCAATTCTGGGGATTGACTTTTACACCATCGCTTGACAAAAGACATAAGGTATTTCTCACTATCAAATGTTTTACTGCACAGGAGGGCCTTCAGCCGACCAAAGAGGTAAAAATTGACGGAGTCAAGTACGGACTATAGGGAGGATGAGGAACAATTTTCTAACCCATGTTCCTGACTTTCTCCTGCGTCGTAAGGGCTGTATGTGGTTTGGCATTGTCATGGTGTAGTCTGATGAGCTGACCCTGAAGCTGTGGTCTATGGGTGTTGATGGAACGTCGCAGCATATCCAATGACAAACAGTAACGTTCCTGAATGAGAAATTCACTCTGCAGCGGAGTGTGCGCTGATATGAAACTTCCAGGCAGATTAAAACTGTGTGCCCGACCGAGACTCGAACTCCGGACCTTTGCCTTCTGTGGGCAAGTGCTCTACCATCTCAGCTACCGAAGCACGGCTCACATCCGGTTCTCACAGCTCTACTTCTGCCAGTATCTCGTCTCCTACCTTCCAAACTTTACAGAAGCTTTCCTGCGAACCTTGCAGAACTAGCACTCCTGAAAGAAAGGATAATGCAGAGACATGGCAGAGCACTTGCCCGCGAAAGGCAAAGGTCCCGAATTCGAGTCTCGGTCGAGCACACAGTTTTAATCTGCCAGGAAGTTTCATATCAGCGCACACTCCGCTGCAGAGTGAATATCTCATTCTGTAAACATCCCCCAGGCTGTGGCTAAGCCATGTCTCCGCAGTATCCTTTCTTTCAGGAGCGCTAGTTCTGCAAGGTTCGCAGGAGAGCTTCTGTATAGTTTGGAAGGTAGGAGACGAGATACTGGCAGAAGTAGAGCTGTGAGGACCGGGCGTGAGTCGTGCTTCGGTAGCTCAGATGGTAGAGCACTTGCCCGCGAAAGGGAAAAGGTCCCGAATTCGAGTCTCGGTCGAGCACACAGTTTTAATCTGCCAGGAAGTTTCAGTAACGTTCCTGGTTAATTGTGGGACCTGGTTCCAAAAAGTCAATGAAAATGACACTACACTGATCCCTGAAGAAGGAAGCCATCACCTTTCGGCCTGCTGTTCGTGAAAGTCTTGGTTTCTTCTTCCGAGGGGAACCTGGATGACGCCACTCTATGGACGGGGTTTCGCTACCAGGTTCGGACAAAAACAACCATGTTTCATCCTGGGTAGTGACGCCGTCCAAACACTGTTTCCACTCTTCAGTAAAGGTCTTCATGAGACTCTCGCACACATTCTTCCTCATCGGTTTCATTTCTCGTGTCAATAATCTAGGCACCCAACGTGCACAGATTTTTCTGTACCCTAATGACTGTACCAGTGATACCACTCTACCCAATGACAAACGACCCATTTCAGCAAGCTGTCGACGTGTCGTCACACATCTGTCATTTTTGATGATTTGATCAATGGTCTCCTTATTCACATCACACACTGCCGTCGATGGTCTACTGCATCGTCGATTGTCCAGTAGAGAAAAATCACCTTTTTTAAACCTCTGAAACAACCGCTGGATACTGCTGCGATCCACTGTGTCCTCTCCATAAACAGGGAGCAACTTCCTGTGAATCGATGTGGCACAGTCATCGCCGGTCCTGAAGAGGAAATCCATCACCGACCGTTGTCGCAACCTGACATCTACTTCATGGCCCATTATAGCTCACCTGTAAATAAAAGAAAATACTTTTACACACCAACTTATAGGTTAAGGTTCCAAATGTGTTCACAAAAAATTTCATTCTCCTCCTGCCAAAAATAAAAACATTAGAGACGAGTATGGAAACTTTTTGAACGCCCTTTGTACATACATGCAAAGTATCGATACAAATACACTTAAAAAAATATCTTACAATACATTTAAGACAACCCAAAACAATAGAATTTAAATTTGGTTTACTAATTATACACTAAAGAATACTTCCACTGAAGTGTTCAGTTCATCAATCTTAAATTTACTATACACAGTTTGAGCATAGAGAACAGTATTTAATAGAAAATTGTAGAACTGTAGATTGTAGAACTGTAGATTGTCATAAAGTCTTGCATCGTTTAAGCGAATAATTACGGCTTTGCACAGGCCTACTTTACAGTGGGCACATCTACTTTCCATTCTTAGGCTCTTGCTTAAGCTATTATAAGTTTGTCACACGATAAACGGTCGACAATAGTACTTTATCCGTCGAAGCAGACATCACTAAACACTTCTCGCCCTATATACGCGCAGTAAACACTTCAAACATTTCTGACTTGCTCTCGTTGTTCGCACTACGCGTAAAAAGAGTCGTCTTATCAGATCGCTATTCAAATGGCAACTGCCCCATTCTTCTGCGAGGAGCTGCTTACATAGTTGCAGCCCTATGCCACTGAAGAAGCCTGGCATTTTCTCGAATGATGGCACTAGATCCAGAAGGTGCTTGCATCTTCGATGCAGGATACGCAACTGGCAACGCCATCTGTGAGACAACATTGCCGGCATAAACTTGTTGACTTAAGTAAAACTAACTGAGGCTGCATTTACATGTTGCGCCAACAGATGGCGTTACTTTAGTACTTTGGCCAAGCTCAGTGTGTTTTGCAAAATTGGGACAAAGCTGGGTGTCGTATGAATGTCAGGGCAAGAAGGGCCCAAACGGTGACGGTCCGGATACATCGGGACGGATGGCAACCCATCATTAATATGTTGTTGATGGTAGATCGGTATGTTACAGTCCTGCGCTTAGCCGCTCTTCGTCGTGGAAACACTCTCAGTCATCATCCTCATGAGTCGATGTCGATATACCAATTTATTGACGAAACATTAAACTGTAAATTATCAGGCTTTTTCCAGTTGTCTCCAAATCTTGTTTTCAGCAGGTTATCGACATCCAGTGTCTTAGTGTCAGGTAATTCGGGGTTATGAATGGAATTTCAATTGAGCTTTCGCGCTTAATGTTTTCTAGTTCTTCATCAAACAACTTAGTCTGCGATCTTGTTCCACTTTGTTCCGCACGATGTAAACTTATTTTTTTGCTTTCGCCAGATAGAATATCCGAATTTTTCCACAGTTGAATCTGCCTTCTTTGATTATACAAAGGAGCTCAAAATTACTTAAAGTGGATACCTAATACGCACCTGAAACGAAATACGTCTCGTCAAGACCTAACTTCAGATAGTAACTGCACTTATGCAATCTGTCCCACACGAATAACAAGTGAATACACTGAAATTACAGATTTAACTAAAAATGATTATTCGTAAAATACACCAAGAGATATTACTTACTAACCATCCTTATCTCGCGTTTTTTTTTTTACTTTTCGCAGCTTTTTATTTCTCTTTGAACTTCATTTCGATCAATCTCGCACGAGTAAATATCCCTTCATGGTTATCGAAAGTCCGCAGTTCTGAAATAAACATCACGCTGTGAGCTGCAAGATAAAAATAGCGGAAACAGCAAGCAAAAGGGCGGGCTAATAATGCAGGCTGCGAAACTTGCCCCGCACTGTCGGCTGCGATGTATATTATACCATTTGATTCTATTCATGTTTTTCAGCACTAAATTACTATGGGAAAAAATACTAACTGACCGTACATCACTCCGTAGCATTAAAGAGCACACCACAATTAGGGTGAAAACGCATTAAATGTATTTTGACTCGGTTGCATTTAATACTTTTTGAAACAATGCTCTTATTTCTTTAAAACAGTTGCTCAAAATTCTATTATTAGCAGCGAAATGGGAAAATATCGCACAATGTTGTAACCCGGATGGTACTCAGTTATGTCAACCAGTTCGGGTACGGAACTATTGGGAGGGGCTTGTGGAGAGCAGAAGGGGTATTTGGTAACAGCACATTCTATAGTTCGTTCGTTACTTCGATTCTGAAAGATTTTTGCTGCTGGCTGTTCCAATTCGTCCGAGCGACTACGCCCTGAGTCCCCTACCCCATTCGGCCAAAATGTATTTATGCTCTTATAATACTATAATAACTGAGGCGAAGAATTTCATGCACAATAAAATCTTAAAACATGCGTACATTCATGGGCTGTCAAATAATTAAACATGCACAATTAAAAGAAAACCATGCAGTATCAGAATTCTATCTTTTGAAGCAGCAGACAACAAACAGGTTGTTTTCCAAATTCTCCACCGACCGATGTAGCTCCGCTCGTTAAGGAGCTGAGTTAGCAATCCCTGTATTTGGAGACGAGGGGGTTCGAATCCAACCACCGGTAACCTTGCAAATGGTTTACTATACCGTCGCATTTTCGGTTTAGGCAAATGCCGGGGTTTGTCCCGTACTAAAAGCCACTGCTAATTTCATCCGAATTACTTTCTTATTGGAAGATTCCAATTCCCTTAAAGACGCTTAAATGAAAAGAAGTGCATCGAAGGCAAGCCAGACA
The DNA here is from genome assembly GCF_021461395.2 of Schistocerca americana. Classification (NCBI taxonomy): domain Eukaryota; kingdom Metazoa; phylum Arthropoda; class Insecta; order Orthoptera; family Acrididae; genus Schistocerca; species Schistocerca americana. The sequence goes on from NC_060123.1 coordinate 233,723,748, forward strand.
TCTCTCCCAAGGACCTACTGACATGTCTTCAAGTTTTATTATAAAAACGATGTTCTTATTTGTAAAACCTTTGTAGTAGCGAGTCCAACCATCACAGCTCTAACAAATTTGTAAATTATAGTTATACAAACGACAACGTATGTTGTAAATTGTAGAGACTGTTCAACAATATTGCCATGAATAAATACAGAGTGGTTTATGGTGTCGCGTACATTAGAAGTCTAGTTGGAACCAATGCGTGAATCAGTGTTAAGATCCCGACACTGTAAGTCATAGTATTTGTGTATTCCGTTTTGTTTAATATTTAATTATAGATGCTATAGTTTCAAGTAGAATGTTGAGACTATAATTTAAAAAAAATCTGATAACTAAGGAAATTGAAGAATTTTCAATTTTAATGAAATGAAAGGTATTTTAATAAATGTGAGACTGAACCGAGAAGCCTGGGATGGTTTGATGTGCTGAAGGAAGTCTAACATAGTTTCAGGTAAGTCATAAATTGAAATAAAAGATTGCTACAGGAGAAAGATAGTTACTGTCAAAAGAGATTTGAAACTTGTTAACCTATTAAGGTTCCTTTGGTGTGCGATGGTGAACCTTACAGAGGAAGACTCAGCTATTAATAAAAGCTTTTCTTGTTTAGTTTATAGACCAAATACTATTTGTATGTAAAAAAACAAATGTTTCAGAATAAATGAAAAACATCGTGTTTTTTAAGGCCATCTTTAACAAGTCGGATTCCCCCCCCCCCAAATCCTGACTACGTTCTTAGATCACTGCGAAGAGCATCACGAATGTCTTGACTATCATTATAAAGAAGCATGTTCATCGGTTCACTAGAACTGATGCCTCAATTATTTCCCGCGGCCTCAATCAGAGAGCGCGATGAGACCGCAGGTAGTTTGACGTATTGTTATATTGTGGAGATCGCTCGTCCACGGACTGCCTCCCTGTATTGCCTCGTTCCTCTGAGGTTGCGACCGACCTGTCGGTGGTCTCGGATCAGAAACAGACCGATTCCACCTGTTGTTCTTTCCATTGTTGTTGTGATATCCACTGTTGGCTCGCCACCGTTATCGTTAGTGCGTCGCATCTCATCGTAGATAAGATCCACCACATCAACGATAGATAAAAACCCTCAATGTTATCTTCTGGCGTGTGAATCCCTTTCCACTGATATTCATCGATAACTTTTCTTTAAGTATACCTATAACATTCTTCTGTGCGGTGGGATTGTCCCAGTACCTCGTCTTGTTAATGAATCTTTCGAAATGTTTTCGAAGGCTCCGTTATTTGGGGTGGTACGTCTCAGAATTGAATACGTCAGTTGCGGGCGGGCTTGTATATGTGGTGACCAGTACTTGGCCAAGAACGCGTGCTCGAACTGTTCGTTAAGTAGAACCTGCACGGCTATTGCTGTGGCCCACATAGGATATTGTAAATTGTATCTTTTGACTATCTGCTTGGATGTAGGCATAACTCCCTAGGATGTAGGCATAGCTACTTATGAATACGACGGGTTATGGAAATTTCTTTTTCGAAACTGGAGGTGTTTCTTTTCTCCTTTCGATAACAACACCACGGTTGAAGTTGCTGCTGCACCCACGGGCTCCAGTGGGGAATTTCCGGACGTCCAGTTTGTTGCGGTATCGTTGTGTTATTTTAACACGCACCCGCCGAATTAGAGGACAAAAAACGGCGGTGGAAATGTTGTCAGCGGCGTCTGTTTTTGTATTAATCGGAGTTCACGCTTCAACTCGTCGACTTGTTGTCGCCAGCCCCGCAACTAATTTTTAATATGTTTTGTATCCGACCGAGATCGCTGCGAAGTGATGCATCTAATGTTCCCAGTTCTCACTATACTTACACACCGACAACTTGCACAGCGGTGCGTATTTCCTTCTCCTCTTTCGGAACTATGTCAGTGTTACGTTCTGCAGTCCACTCGTCAAGCTCCCTGTTAAATTTTTTCTTTGAACAGTGGGGTTTTACTGTATCTTACGATCTTGCTCAGGGGAGAGATCGTTAAACTGTTGCGTCAAATTTGTTTCGTGTCTGATCAGCTGTCTAACTTTCAATTCTTTCAAATCTTCAGGCAACTTTTTAACTCGACCACAAATCCCACGGTAAGCCTCAGTGAGACTCGTGATTTTGGTTTTGTTAGGGGTGAGGTGCTCATCGTTGAGATTTGTCACCTCAGAATGATACTTTTCTCTTTTTGGATAAGTTCTCAAATTTTGTATCTAATTCAGTCCTTTGTTCATCAGTTTTTTTCTTGAGATATTTGTGGTCGAACGCGCATTTTCTATTGCAACGACAGCAATAAACGTAGAGACTAGTCTTTGCTATAAGTTCTGTTTGGTATAATTCGTCACATGCCAAATAGACAGACGTAGCTCTCAATGACAACTGCAGAATTATAACAGGTTGTTTGAAATTTACTCCTGTAGAATGGATTTACCAACTTTCAGGAATAGCGTCACCTCCCGTTCGAAGAGAAATAGCAGCAAATAAAAAACGAAAGAAAGTGGAACGAGAACAAACTCATCGCCTGTATGGGCTTAAACCACATTCGCAGCGATTGAAGTGAAGTAAGAGTTTCCTTAGAACATCATAGGTAGTTGCTACCCTCTGGTAGGAAAAGAGTTCCTCAAACTCTACCTTCTGGACGTGACGAGAAATGGATGACCTGGAAATCTTTGAATAGGCTGAGATCAAATGGGGTACAGTACAGGAAACAATATTCAGTGTGACTGTGAAGAAGTCCAGACTGTCCAGCATATGGGTCAGTGTTGATTGCGTCCAGCCTCCTGTATTGCAGAAAACCTCCAACAAGAGACAGAAAATGAGCTGGAAATAGCCAAATATTGGTCAAAAACTATATGACATGTTAGCTGTGCGCCTATGTAAGTTTCTGACACGAGAATAAAAAATAAAACCGAATGATACAATCGGTTGTTCAGTTCGAGCTGTTTCGTAACTCCTTCCCGGTTTCACCTCCTCTTGCTCAGAAGGGTTGGTAACATTTCCTACAACAGTTTTGCAAACGTTCGTTTCTGTATCAGTGCTCTCCATTGTTGGGTCGACAAGATTGTAGCCTTCGACATGTACTTGTCTTTCTGTTTCTTCACGGGTATCCATATTTGAAAATTTACCGCACTTAGGCATATAAGAAAAAAATGACTTTAATGATGATATTAGACAAGTGAATGAAATTGAATTGCAAAATAATAAAGTGCCGATGCCTTAATATTACGCGTAATTGTAATACTTTTAAGCAGAAAAGACAAAATGGATGCCTGAACATCACAACAGAACTTTACAGCAGGTAATATGCCATCTTGTCGTGATAAAACGCAAAAGCAGACGTGTTTGACAACGTCGTCTGACTTACAGTCGTCTGACATGTAAAGCAGTCAAAAAGCATTGATGTCCCTTACCTTTTGTTCAGATGTGTAGTACAGCGCTGTAATTGCGAGATCCCAGAATTATTGAAACTTTTTCTTTTCCTGCCAGTCAACCAGTCATGCTTCGGTGGTCTTGTTCCTGACAGTTACAATAATATTTTTTTACTCTTTCCGCTCTCAGAATGTGGTACATGAAACATAAAATAAAGCACAGCTTCTTACAATAAAGTTTATTTGTCTGGTACCCACGTTGGGCGCCAGAATGACGCGTAAGCACCCGGTAAATAGATTTTCAGAATGAAATTTCTGAGATTTGATACAAACTGGGGAAAATTGTAATCCGGATAGGCGTCACGTGTTGTCATCCGCAATACGTATAAAAACATAGAGGACGAATGACCGAATCATCAAATGTATGGATTGCAAGAAAAATTTCACAAGATACAAGAAATGACCGGTACATGTATCTCAGCAACGAACTGCGTAATACGCAATGAAAAGCAATGACGGAACGTGATGAGTATTCGGTCATTAGCGTCCACTAACAACATGCCGTCGACCCATCACATGAGTTAAAAAACATAGAGAAATGAAGAGGTTTATCATATAATTGAGAGGACAGAACAATCTTGAAATTGTGCTATATTAATAAAATTTATAAAAGATTTTCATAGTCTGACACTCCACTCTTTTTCACATTCGTCAGACATCAGTAAAAAACACCCTGTGAGTGCGTTAGCGTCGCTAAAATAAATTTCTGGGGTCAGGAGTGGATCCTCATTCTATGACAGAGCACATTGGTGTTTAGCTCTAAAATTTGTTTAATATCTCTATTGTTGTCAAAGAAGCACGTGGGTTTTCTTAGATTGTGACATGACAATCTCAAGACAGTTGTTAAGATAACGTATTACGTCCTGTTTATCAGATTTAACATTGAACACAACAATATCAAATTTAAATAGAAGGTTCTCTACAAGATTTTTCTTACTTCTAGACGATGAAGCACTGTCTGAGGTGGTCAATATTACGACAAATCATCCCATTCCGGATCTAAGTTCGGTACTATTTATAATCACAGTCAAGTCTATGGAGGATGGTTAGTTTTCGTGACAAGATGAGCAAAAGATTACATAAGGTTGCTCATGTTCACAGTGGACGCAATATGGTGATCCAACAGCGGCATTTACCTTTAGCTCCGACGTGTTGTCGTCTGCATGGCGACTCTCGCCCTCTGCAAATCCTATAATAGGCTAATCAAAATCTTTGATGATTTTTTCAGCTCAAACTGTCCTTTGTTTCTCGTTAGGCGAGAAAACATGAAGTCATCCCTAGTCTGGAAAATACGGCGGTATACATATGCATAGATGGAGCAGTGTGTATACTTCATCACCCTCTCAGTTCTTGTAAGAACAATTAATTACGTGGCTATTTCGTTTCTCTGCTGTCGGAGTTCAAGGACTCTTCAGCTAATTTTTAGCTGAATGTTAGCCAAAGTGAAAGCAGTGTTCACACAAAATTCCTCTGTTCGCGTCGTACAGAGCGTGATGCGTCCTGTTCTACACTTAACGCTGGTTCCGAGGAGAGTACCCCGGAAGTTTTCGGTAATGTGTCTTTCGTAACAAACTGTCCCCCACCTGTGTTCTTTCGTGCTACACGTCGCGGCTTTTCCAAATCAATGGGAGCGTTCCTTTCATCTTGTGGAAACTACCCCTGCCAACGCAAAGGGCCTACCTTTAAACTGCGTCGAAATATCGCCATTTTTACTCCTTCCGAGTTTATTTCAGCCGATCGGACATTTTGTACCTGCTCCTGACGCCTGAATTTACACGCGTACAACACAAGCATACCACGGCCCTTTCACACGATCAACTGCATCCCTGGCTTGTTTGTATCCATCCGGAAATTATCCAGCGCAGCTTTCTAAACAATTTCTCTGTCGCAGGCAGCGCTGGGCTGCTACCTGCTCCCCTCGCTGTATCGCCCGGCGCATTCGTTGTTAAATGTGTGTGAAATATTATGGGACTTAACAGCTAAGGCCATCAGTCCCTAATTTTACACACCACTTAACCTAAAGGACAAACACACATACCCATGCCCGAGGGAGGACTCGAACCTCCGCATTCATAGTCTCTCTCGCAGCGGGTCACCAACCCCTGTTAGAAGCCTTTCGTTGTATGTGGGCTGTGACGGCGCAACTCGCGTCTACCCCCAAAATAACGTGTTTCCTCCAGCAGCTTTTTTCACTTTTTGCTCACTGACATGCAGGGTTTGGGTTCAGTGTGTTAATACCGTCGAATCGAGTATCATCCCTTTGCATTACATACGGTACATTTTGATAGGAAAATCAGCTCATTATCGCTGAAGTATGTCAGGTGACATATCCATTTACTTGGTACGATGTATAAAATCTCATATAAGATGCAAAATTAACATTCATTCAAGCTAGCACCTTACAACAGGAATCTTTACAAGTGCGCAGCAGAATGGCTGTGGTATCTTAACCAAGATAACACGAAAGACGACTCTCACAAGATTATTCGAAACATCAGAAGAACAAAAGTAGTGGATGGGCAAAATTAGTCCAGCTTTTACATTTATGTTGTAGACGTGAGCTTTTAAAGAGCGATACACTGCAATAAGTGAATAAATTCAGAGTAAGTACACAGGTGCCTTGTTTACACAGTTATTCTGTGAAAAGTTCATACATGCAAATTCTGGTAGACAGAATGTAATAGTACACTTCTGAAGCAATGGGATCAGAAATTAGTTATTGTGTCTGAGGAAATCATTAAACATCTTCGCCAGCTATTGCAGTGAACTACTATAACTCACATATAATGAACGATGCTAGAACAGAGTACTCGCAGGTCTATAGCTATGGTTTACGTGATTTTATCTGTTGTTCAGAAATAAATGCTCACAAAACCGAACAGCTGCTGGACCAGTACAGTACCGTAGTAGAGTTATTTGTTTATGTATTTCAGGGAGAGAGCATGGGGGTGTATCTTGAATTGGTGGTTGTCTGCGAGCTTTGTGGGTTTTCGTTAAAATATTTTCGATAAAAGCGCACTTCCTTACAACGAAAATTAGAAATCGAATCTTTCCTGCATAAGAACGTTTATACTCCTATTTAACTTAAGTTAGAAAGTTATTCTCAGGAAATCAAGTGAGTTTGCTGAAATGGCGTACTGAAATAACCGGCATGCCCTTAGAAATTCTTTGAAATGAAAGAAGATGTTAGTTGGAGGCCAAGTAAAGTATAGAGACAACTACTAAGCCGCGCGGGGTAGCCGTGTGGTCTGAGGCTCCTTCCCACAGTTCACGCGGCTCCCCCCGTAGGAGGCTCGAGTCCTCCCTTGGGCATGGGTGTGTGTGTGTGTGTTGTCCTTAGTGTAAGTTAGTTTAAGTTAGATAAGTAGTGTGTGAGCCTAAGGACCGATGACCTCAGTAGTTTGGTCCCATAGAACTTACCACAAATTTCCAAATCACAACTACAAACAAACAATACAACTGTAGTAATCAATACAAATTCCGCATTAGAGTTTAGCGGAAGTCTTCCTAAAATGGCGAAAGTTTTTTACAGTATAAAATGTTTAGTCCAGCGACGAAATGGTCAGTAAAATGGACTATCAAATTATCAGAAAAATGTAATGACAGAACTGTCGGTATCCAGATATTTTAGACAATGTGTCTTTACGCATCATGTGACGTATTTGCTCGGCGAACTACCTTTGAACTAACGACAGCCAAGTCTGTAGCGGTTCTTGGTCTCTTTAGAGCTCATTAAACTTTTAAAGCACATTTCTGAAGCCAGTACAAGTTCCGCCAGGTAGCTATGAAGACAAAGCGCTACTAATGATACAGTAGTCACGGAAATTAAATTACACAAGTAATTTCTTCGTTCATAAAAAGGAAAGAAAAATCGAAAAGCTCTGATTTGTGATATATGAATTTGACGGATACCTCAATAAAAAGGCATAAATACCGCTGAGCAGTAACTTCCTAACTCAAACTTCAACCGCAGTTGCACAAACATTTATTACATTCATCATGAAAAGTGTTGTGAAAGCCACTGAAGATTTGTCGTGACAAAGTATCTCAGGGACGCTTTTGATCCAGTTCAAAAAATAAACATGGGCAGAACGCGATTGTTGTTTGGTCGTTCGTTGTCCATCATTTCGTCACCAACCTCCATTATTTGAACCCCGAAATAAAAAACTAAAAACGCAGTGAGTAATAATAGCATGAAAATGGTTCAGATTGCTGATTGAAATGAAATAATTGACACACCAATATATCATACATTACCAGTAATTATTAGACTAATTTCTATACAGATCGAAGCTTAACACGTTGAGTAAACATCAGGAAAGCGAGCGAGTTAGCAACCTCCAGTCAGCAGAAGAGCGATTCTTCTTCTTTGTCTCCGCGACATTAAAACATATTTCTTTAGAAGATTCACATGATTTAATACTAACGTGACTTCACAGAATCATGACGTGTCTTTACATATCATGTGACGTATTTGCTCGACGGACCACTTTTGAGCCAACGACAGCCAAGTCTGTAACGGTTCTTGGTCTCTGTAGAGCTCATTAAACTTCTAAAGCACATTTCTGAAGACACTACAAGCTCCGTCACGGAGCTATGAACACAAAGCACTACTAATGATTCAGTAGTCACAGATTGCATTACGAAAGAGGCAGATACCATTCATTTAACAATGTGTCTTTACGTATCACGTGACGTATTTGCTCGACGAACCGCCTTTGAACCAACGACAGCTAAGTTTGTAACGTTTCTTGGTCTCTGTAGAGCTCATTAAACTTTTAAAGCACATTTCTGGAGCCAATACAAGTTTCGCCAGGTATCTATGAATAAAAGCATTACTAATGATGCAGTAATTACAGAAATTAAATTATGCAAGTGATTTCTTCATTTAGAAAAAGGAAAGAAAAAACGAAAAGCACTCATTTGTGATATCTGAATTTGACGGATACCTCAATAAAAAGGCATAAATACCTCTGAGGAGTAACGTCCTAACTCAAACTTAAACCACATGTATATGACAGCTACACAAACACCAGAATATTTTTTAACTTTTGTAGTAAGTGTTGTTAATTGACATACATATAGGATAGCCTCATATTAGAGCTATATTACTTCTCTATCAAGGTAAAAATGTCAAACGGTATACCATTACAATATGAGTTTTTTTCATTATGATTACTTTTATAACAGTTTTGGATCAATAGTATTTATAGACAGATAGTTTTCGGCGCTAAATGAAAATCTAATTGTGACGCCTGAATAAATGGCTCATTCGGTATGATGTTTTTCCTCTCCCCGTTGAGACAAGGCTGACAGGAAAGAACTAAAAATAGCGGCAACGGGAGTGGTGGTGGCGGGGAGGGGTGGGGAGATGTTCGTCAAGTATCTTCTTGCTTTTCCAAATATTCGACGAAGATCCGTAACAAAGACAAATGCTGTCTCTTTAACAATGACCAAAATGCTTTGCAAAGGATGAAATCCTAGCTTTGGTTCCAAACACTCCACATCTACATCTACACTCTGGAAACCATCGTGAAGTGCATGGCAGAGGGTACATCCCACGGTTTCTTCCCATTCCTTTCAGGTATGGAGCGTGGAAGAATATTAATGCCTTTATGCATACTGTAATTATTCTAATCTTATCCTCACAATCCCTATGTGAGCGATACATAAGGCGTTGTAGTATATTCGTAGAGTTACCATTTAATGCCGGTTCTTGAAACTTCGTTAGTAGACTTTTCCGGGGTAGTTGGCTTTCAGGTTCAAGTGTATTCATTAGACTGCACACACATCATAATGATGCGTTGAAATTTTTGTCTGTATTCATGTGTGAGTGATATATAAAGATTGTTGAAAACATTTGGTTGTTGAGTGCTCGTAAAAGAATGGAGAATCGCATCGCATGGAATGTTGTGATGTGGACTCGAATCGAAATTCCGGCGCTGTCGACGAACCTTATTGCTGTGGTGTCCTGCCGCAAGACTGGTTCTCTGATCACGCTGTACAAATGACGAAAAGCCGGCAGATTTGACGGACTAACGTTCTTCTTACCACCCATTCTGGGAGTACGTAAAACACTTGAAGAGGCAGAATCAGTATTACATAGTTATTTCAAATGTGAAGATGCTCTAGGGCATAGTGTGATATGTTGTTGTTGTTGTCGTTCTTCTTACCGCCCATTCTGGGAATACGTAAAACACTTGAAGAGGCAGAATCAGTATTACATAATTATTTAAAATGTGAAGATGCTCTAGGGCATAGTGTGATATGTTGTTGTTGTTGTCGTTCTTCTTACCGCCCATTCTGGGAGTACGTAAAACACTTGAAGAGGCAGAATCAGTATTACATAATTATTTCAAATGTGAAGATGCTCTAGGGCATAGTGTGATATGTTGTTGTTGTTGTCGTTCTTCTTACCGCCCATTCTGGGAGTACGTAAAACACTTGAAGAGGCAGAATCAGTATTACATAATTATTTCAAATGTGAAGATGCTCTAGGGCATAGTGTGATATGTTGTTGGTGTTGTTGTGGTCTTCAGTCCTGAGACTGGTTTGATGCAGCTCTATAGTGTGGTAAGTGAACACATTTGTGGTATTAACTGAGTTTACGTATGTGAATGTTCATACTGTCTGAATTGTTCAGGGACATGCATGTCTCGTTAAGCTTAGATTGGCAACTCTGCTGTATTCTACGCTACTGCTCTCTAGCTTAAACTAAACCGTTCTTGTATTTCAAATATAGTGTTTACCACAGCAACATTTAGTAGCTGCACAAACGTCCACGACAGCCAGTGAAGAAACATCACTGTAGTGCTGCTGAGTACTGCACTTATGCTTGTAAGCTTGTCTCACACAACGCGACTATAGTTGTGTTGGCAGTGACATTCGTGGCGATCACCGACAAGGCAGCGGTTCAGTTCGTGACCGCGATTGCTTACCTTTCCATAGTGCTTATTTGTATAAGGATACAGCACTTTCGGCATAATCTACTGGAGACAAAAGGCGTCCATGGATTATGGATTAACCATACCACTGCACCTAGCATCCAGTGCGTCTAAGGTGAGTGCTACAACACTGTACGTTTTCGTATGTTTTGGGCGTCAGATGACATCACTCGCATGATTATCCTACAACTTTTCGTGGTATCCAGCACTAGTCTGTATGGCATTGCTGTCTCATTCTAAATTATTTGTAGTTATTTTCAGTTAGGTACAGGCAGAGTTTCAAATAAATGGTTCAGATGGCTCTGAGCACTATGGGACTAACTTCTGTGGTCATCAGTCCCCTACAACTGAGAACTTCTTAAACCTAACTAACCTAAGGATATCACACACATTCATGCCTGAGGCAGGATTCGAACCTGCGACCGTAGAGGTCGCGCGGTTCCAGACTGAAGCGCCTAGAACCGCTCGGCCACCCCGGCCGGCACAGGTAGAGTTTCGTTGTGCCCCGGATCTTAAATAGTTTTCTTATAATACGGAAAAGAAATTAGAGTCATGGTATTTACAAGATGAAGTATTATGCTTATAATTTTGCATTTTATCAGATATATGATCGTTTTTCTGGGTGTGTTATTCAGTGACCTGATAATTACAAATGAAATTATTTTTTTTTACACCGAATTGCATTTTGACTTTGCGTGCTAGAAACTCAGGTTATAATTGTTCTACTTTTGCAGCTTAGAAACAATTCGACGTATAACCACTGATCTAATAAAAGAAAAGAAAAAAAAACGGAAACCAAACAGAATCACGTACCTGTCAGAAACATGCACTAAAATGGAGTGAATAAGCGAAAAAATCCTGTCCTAAAATAACAATGCCTCGTGTCTTGAATAAATCATGATCCAACGTTATAACTAGTACAGTGAAATTGAAAAATAAAAATATCAGGTAATCTAGCCAAAATCTGAGAGATCAAAGTAGGTTTTCGAACTTTATACTAATTATAAGTTCATGAAAACATACTTCATATTGCATATCAATCTTAAAAATAATTCTGTGTATTCATTAGGATAACTTACAAACAAAAGTGTTCATTTTGTGTTATTTATAAGGAGAAGACAGGCAAGATATAACCCACAGTTACACTGTTATTTTACTGTCTCACAGCGTCTATTTGATTTTCAAATGTCACATGAATGACATCCATTTTCTTTTTTGAATTACTCAACAGTAATTAATTCACAACTACTACGCGCACTTTCCAACATAATTCCCATTTCTTTTACTTTTTGTATTTGTTGATGGCCATACTATTTCTCAGTGCAATTAAATCAGATGTATCTCCTTACAAACACTAAGATGACTATTTACAAATGAGATGATGTTAATTATTCACCAAGAGCTTCTTTGCAGAAAAAATTATCTTTCTCTTTGCTAAACATATTTTACGCATGTGAAAACAAAATAAATTCACATAGGGTCAGTATACTCGTATATTACTCATCATAGGCTTAGCATAATTTAAACAACGTAAACAAAAAGGTGACTACAAGGCGAAGAAAAGTATCATTAACACATTTCTAGCAATATTCTTTCTAGCTAAACCAGTGGACAAATCCTGTCTTATCCCGTACGTATAATCTAAAACAGCTGAAACAGGAACATGTATGTATATTTCTACTGCATATACTTATTTAAATCTTTTTTCCGGTAAGTAATTTGATTTTTAAAGACTTAGGGTGTGCAATCATATAGCAGCCGGCGTGGAGTATGCTGTCTATCGTATATGATCCAGAATATAATAGTTGCCATATTTTGTGCCTTTCCTATAGGAGTGAGAGTCTTGTGTGCGTTTACAGTACAATTTTGGCACCAATTCGGGATTCCTGTATCCAACCTAGCCTTTAGTCATGGGCGAACTTTCGAAAGTGTGCAGATGCATTCGGTGAGATGTGTGCCGGTCTTATCTTTCTTCTTTTGTTACTTCGGTTCTGGGCACTTGGATCTATACATACATTTCTTTCTGCAGTTCCCACCATTGTGTAGTAGGTGTATAATGGGTGGATTCATGTGGAAGGCTGTTTGCGTGGAGACACAAATTTAACCCATTTAGTTTGTTACTGGTGAACCTAGGTCCTTGTAAAACGCAGTTCCCGGAAAACAAGTTCCATCGGATTGGATTCTGTGTGGAAAAGCGATATTAATATTTGTCTAATATTATGCTGTTTTTATCGGTGAAGCTCTGAGCGTTGTGAAGAGAATTTCATCAGGTTTCCGTAACCTGGGTCGTTAGTCTTCCTACATGGTTTTTATTATTGCCATTGCTGTCGTAGTTTATGCAGCATATTCTGAGAATAAATCATCAAAAAGTACTTCAAGGTACTAAACACCTCGTATAACCAGAGGAAATGGTCCAGCGATGTCAGTGGACACAATTCTACATCTACATCTATACTCCGCGAGCCACCTTACGGTGTGTGGCGGAGGGTACTTATTGTACCACTATCTGATCCCCCCTTCCCTGTTCCATTCACGAATTGTGCGTGGGAAGAACGACTGCTTGTAAGTCTCCGTATTTGCTCTAATTTCTCGGATCTTTTCGTTGTGATCATTACGAGAGATATATGTGGGCGGTAGTAATATGTTGCCCATCTCTTCCCGGAATGTGCTCTCTCGTAATTTCGATAATAAACCTCTCCGTATTGCGTAACGCCTTTCTTGAAGTGTCCGCCACTGGAGCTTGTTCAGCATCTCCGTAACGCTCTCGCGCTGACTAAATGTCCCCATGACGAATCGCGCTGCTTTTCGCTGGATCATGTCTATCTCTTCTATTAATCCAACCTGGTAAGGGTCCCATACTGATGAGCAATACTCAAGAATCGGACGAACAAGTGTTTTGTAAGCTACTTCTTTCGTCGATGAGTCACATTTTCTTAGAATTCTTCCTATGAATCTCAACCTGGCGCCTGCTTTTCCCACTATTTGTTTTATGTGATCATTCCACTTCAGATCGCTCCGGATAGTAACTCCTAAGTATTTTACGGTCGTTACCGCTTCCAATGATTTACCACCTATGGCATAATCGTACTGGAATGGATTTCTGACCCTATGTATGCGCATTATATTACATTTATCTACGTTTAGGGAAAGCTGCCAGCTGTCGCACCATGCATTAATCCTCTGCAGGTCCTCCTGGAGTACGTACGAGTCTTCTGATGTTGCTACTTTCTTGTAGACAACCGTGTCATCTGCAAATAGCCTCACGGAGCTACCGATGTTGTCAACTAAGTCATTTATGTATATTGTAAACAATAAAGGTCCTATCACGCTTCCCTGCGGTACTCCCGAAATTACCTCTACATCTGCAGATTTTGAACCGTTAAGAATGACATGTTGTGTTCTTTCTTCTAGGAAATCCTGAATCCAATCACAAACCTGGTCCGATATTCCGTAAGCTCGTATTTTTTTCACTAAACGTAAGTGCGGAACCGTATCAAATGCCTTCCTGAAGTCCAGGAATACGGCATCAATCTGCTCGCCAGTGTCTACGGCACTGTGAATTTCTTGGGCAAATAGGGCGAGCTGAGTTTCACATGATCTCTGTTTGCGGAATCCATGTTGGTTATGATGAAGGAGATTTGTATTATCTAAGAACGTCATAATACGAGAACACAAAACATGTTCCATTATTCTACAACAGATTGACGTAAGCGAAATAGGCCTATAATTATTCGCATCTGATTTATGACCCTTCTTGAAAATGGGAACGACCTGCGCTTTCTTCCAGTCGCTAGGTACTTTACGTTCTTCCAGCGATCTACGATAAATTGCTGATAGAAAGGGGGCAAGTTCTTTAGCATAATCACTGTAGAATCTTAAGGGTATCTCGTCTGGTCCGGATGCTTTTCCGCTACTAAGTGATAGCAGTTGTTTTTCAATTCCGATATCGTTTATTTCAATATTTTCCATTTTGGCGTCCGTGCGACGGCTGAAGTCAGGGACCGTGTTACGATTTTCCGCAGTGAAACAGTTTCGGAACACTGAATTCAGTATTTCTGCCTTTCTTCGGTCGTCCTCTGTTTCGGTGCCATCGTGGTCAACGAGTGACTGAATAGGGGATTTAGATCCGCTTACCTATGTTTGTTTGTTAGAACAGAACGTAAGGCAATTTTGATACATTCATACTAAATTTGTGCGAATAACAGCCAACAAAGAGGCGTACAAATAAGCCGACCGCTGTGGCCGAGCGGTTCTGGGCGCTTCAGTCCTGAATCGCGCTGCTGCTACGGTCACAGTTTCGAATCCTGCCTCGGGAATAGCTGTGTGTGATGTCCTTAGATTTGTTAAGTTAAAGTCGTTCTAATTCTAGGGGACTGATGATCTCAGACGTTAAGTCTCATAGTGCTTAGAGCCATTTGAACCATATTTTTGAGCGTACAAATAGCTATGTTCCATACATCAATACAACAGGAAGAAATAAAAGTATCTTCTACAATATACTTCACAGAAATTCACAGAGTGTAGGTGTAGATAAATTGTGTCAAATCCATTGTTATATGTCTGGCCCCAATGATGGAGTTTGATAAGAGATACAAAAACATTCAGTTTGGGACAAATTCTGATGGTAGCCGACGTATATAAATCAGATCGTTCAATATCCTTTAATCAACCTATGGTAATTAAAGTCTGTTTCTGGGCTATTAAATGTGGAAGATAGCTTTTTTATTTTTTATTTAACAATATTTTAGAGATGATATCACATTTCATTCCTGGGGGCTCAACTATTAATTAAAGAGGAAGAACAAACCATATTCTAGCTTGCAAAGTTTAAGCTTCAGTTAATCCAGTTCTTTTAAATGGGTCTTGCGAAACGTCAAGACACGCTTATGTTCACCTGTGATGCATAAAAATACCTTACATTCTGTAAAACGAATGACGGTGAGACCGCTCTATCCTGCGAAGCTACAACTGAATCTGCACTTCTGGTGACAATTTCTGATATGTGGTATAAGCAAAGCGTTTATTGATCTAGATTAACTAGAGCATGTCTGAGGTATCCTCGGAGTATCCTCGGGCGTTTGGCCTCTTGCTGTACATCATCCTCTTCCGAGCTGCTCTCATTTCGTTATAACTATCTTTCCGCTTCATTTCATCGGAGACGGCCTTATCACTCACTAACTTTAGCTCGTTCATTAGCATATAAAAGCGATCTCTCGTGATCTTTGCCGTTCTCAGCAAAACATCATCCTTCGGAAATCCAACATTGTAAAAGCAATAACAACTCCCCACAGTTTCGGAATTTTCACTTCGCTGCAGCAATAGCAACATGGCGCACATTCATGTCGTATGACATCTCATTAAATAATAAAGATGTGGAATATACTGGCGGAAGTTTTCAAATGATGCCTTCAGCAACATTACCAACTCGAGGATTAGTCAGAGGTAGTTGGAACCTAGAAATGAGGTAAAAGAAGTTTGAAAATAATAAGGACTCATGTTACACGTACTCCCTAAGACAAATAAATAAATAAAGGAATAAAAAATTTAAAAGTAAGACACCACGAAGGAGTTATCCGAACGGGACAGAAATCTCTACGTATGATGTGCATGTACCGAAAAATACGTGATTACCAATTCAGAAAAACTGGATGGTTTGTTCACGAGATATAGCTTGACAGACTGAGAAAGTCAGTAACGCATTGGTACACCTCTGGCGCTTATGCAAGCAGTTATTCGGCTTGGCATTGATTGACAGAGTTGCTGGATATCCTCCTGAGGGGTATCGTGCCAAATTATATCCAATAGATGTGTTAAATAGTCAAAATCCAGAGCTGGTTGGAGAAGCCTGCACATAATGCTCCAAAGTTTCTCAGTTGGGGAGACATCCGGCAACCTTGCTGCCCAAGGTAGTGTCTGGAAAGCATGAAAACAAGTAGTAGGATCTGTCGCCGTATGCTGGCGGGCGTTATCTTGCTGAAATGTAGGCCCAGAATGGTTTGACTCCAAGGGCAACAAAGTGGTGCAGAACATATCGTCGAAGTACCACTGTGCTGTGCGAGTGCCATGGATGTCAACCAAAGGGGTCCTGCTGAGAAAAGAAATGGCACTCCAGACCATCATTCCTGGTTGTTGAAGCAGGCAACGATCAGGCTGGTAACTCACCACTGTCTGGGGCGTCTCAAGACACGTCTTCACTGGTCATTGGGGCTCATTTCGAAATGGGACTCATCAAGGATACCAATATCACTGTCGTAAGCCGTACGGCCCAACAACCAGGAGTGATGCTCTGGGGTGCCATGTGTTTTCATAGACGATCCCTTTGGTTGTCATCCTTGGCACACTTACAGCAATGCAATACTTCGATGATATTATCTGCCTTATTTTGTTGCTTTTCGTAGCAAACCATCCTGGGTTTACATGTATGTAAAATAAACCCATCCCGCACATGATGTGAGTTTCTAATGCTTGTCTTCGCGCCAAGGTCACCAGATGTATCCCAAACTGAAAATTTTTAGAGTTCTTTGGGCAGGGTCCACAATTCAGCTGGGGATTTGGACAATATAATGCACCATTTGGACAGAATTTGACATAAATCCCTCAAGAGGACATCCAACAACTACACCAATCAATGGTAAGCCGAATAACTGCCAGAGGTGGCCCACCGCTTTGTTGACTTGCTCAATTTGGGAAGCTCTTTAATTTCAGCAAATCATCAAATTTCTTTGAAATTGTAATCAATCCTGCATATGTACATTACATCTACTGATTTCCTTTCGATTCGGATAAATCCTTGATAACGCGTCTTTGATTTCGTTTTTTAGGATCTGTTTCCTTATGTGCATTACAAACTTGGGAAAGAACTTGCATGGGGCGAGACCAGGACCATAGGGTGTATGCTCAAGTGTCTCCAGTATTGAGTGTAATTGATGAGGCTGGCCTCGCAGGTCGACGAGCCTCTTGTATCGAATGTTGACCAGCGCTGAACTTGGTCCAACATTGCAAATCGGTCGTATTCAACAGACACACAGCCCCATAAACATTCTTCATTCTCCGATGGATGTCTGTCGGTGTACGTCCTTCGGCAGCTATGGAAAGAGTAACACCACGTTGATCTTGTTTTTATCGCCACTAATATAAATTTGATCCACGTATTTCGATATATGTCTCCGTCATATGCTTCACTCAAGAGGCACGAGAATCATTTTCGGATTGTGATGATATCCACTGGAAGCATTGCAGCCTGGTCAGTTAAATCAGCATCGTCTTCATCTTCAGACCATTCTACATCCGAGAGATTTAGATCTGTGACCTCCAACAGTTCCAGAGTTTCACTTTCAAACAAGGCTGCAGACAATTAAAGTACGATTGCAACCTCAAGCTGCAGGATATATTCACTTAATAGGTGTCAGGTGATATTTGTGTACTTTATCAACCTAAGAAAATACATGCCTTTAAAATTGTGATATGAAAGACATAATAGTTAGGCAGAAGTAGTTCACTATGCACCCATAAATAGATGTTGCTAGCAAATGTAGTTGTAATAATAAAATTCCGGGGTATTGTGGATGATACTGTGCAGAAAACTGTTCGATAGTAATATTAATATCATTTTCCAGCACTATATTTTGCATCATGTTAGTCAGAAGATATTTTAAAAACAAAAAACATCCAAAGTAATAACAATTGAAAAAACGATATAATTTACCTTTGTTGTTCCACATGCCGTTGTAGCACATAATCTGCTACTTGTGGACCCAGATGGCATCTGCTGGGATTATTAAGAATGTGAAACAAATGACAGACGTCAAGAGTGTAACGTGTGGCATATGATGCTAGAGACAGCTCGCCAGCGACTACACACGATCAAAGAAAAAATAAAATCCCTCGGAATCACATATAATACCACAGGATTCAGGAGCGTATAGCCATGTTGAAAGTTGACTGCCATGGAGTGTAGACCTACGTTTATGTTAAAAGCTCATCGGTATTTTCGTGACTTTCGCTATGAATAATAAACAAAAAATCAGTTTTAGTACGAAAACGTACGAGTTTTACAGGTGGGCAGTGCAACCATCTGGCTAGGGGCAGTTATAGGGTAATAACTGTGTTATTGGGAGGTGAGAAGCGGCTTGCAGATTAAATTCCAAACTCGCCAGACTTTGGGTTACCGGTCATTTATAAGGAACGGGCCGCAGGTGGAGGCGCCCGCGCGCTCGCGAATTTCCGATAGGGCCGCGGGCAGGGGCCCTCGCGGGCGTCGTTGCGACCAGCGCTGCCCGCTTTTATGGCTGCCGTAAAACTCGGAGACGCCAGCTTTAATGTGAAGTGGTATGCGGCAGTCTCCAAAGTGATCGCTGCTGATGGCCTTTCTTACCCCTCCCGCCAGGACACTCCGAGACGTACACTGATGCTGCGTGTTTGTCATCCGTAAAGGCGACAGCCGACCTGGCGTACTAAACACGTGACGATTTGAAAGGAATTGATATGTAATGCCAGATCAAGTTTACTGAAATGATTGTGCTAGATGCAGTCAGTTTTATATTTCATAGTAGAGTTTGGAGAGAAATAATAATTTTATTTGTGAGCATAACCGTTTTATGATTCTCTCTCTGCCGTTGGTACTATGAAAACCATAGCCCTCAGAGGCTCATCCTAAACAAATTTCAAATGAATTGTACTTTCTTGGTAATGCTTTGATGGAGAGGCGTCTTTTGACTGCGGAGAGTTTCCCCTCCACTACCTCATGAATTACGTTTTTATTTTTATTGATGTAATAAAATGGTTGGCAGAAAAATGTAAGCAAGTCGTTAGGTTAGACAAGCCTATAACCAGCAGCATGCTCCCTGTATATATGACTTACCGGAAAAGTGAAAATTTTTAGTTCACCTCGGTTTAAAAATACACGAAACACAGATAACACCTGTTTATTCGTTAATGACTAATAAATTAACTATGGTAAAGAAGAACTGAAAACCACGGTCGACAAACTAAGCTAACTTTGGCAAGATTAAAAAATGAAGATCTCAATTGATGAGATGAAAGCAACGGCAGTCAGAGAAATCGAAAAAGTAAAATCAAAATGTATCATTTATCACAAGATATTGGCTCAAATAGATACTTTTAAGTATCTCTTAAATCAAATTAACTATCTAGAAGAACAAGATATTAGTAAACTGTTTGTAAACTTCCAATATACTTTTGGTACTTCAAAACTAAATACTCAAAATAAGGCGAGGAGAGAAATTAAAAATGAATTTTATAAAATTATGGCATTGAGATCTGCACCGTTGTTAAATGACAGGGAATTAACGTTCAAATGTTGGAAGCGGGGTTTCTGAGTCAAAAATGGTTCAAATGGCTCTGAGCACTATGCGACTCAACTTCTGAGGTCATCAGTCGCCTAGAACTTAAAACTAAGTAAACCTAACTAACCTAAGGACATCACACACATCCATGCCCGAGGCAGGATTCGAACCTGCGACCGTAGCGGTCACGCGGTTCCAGACTGAAGCGCCTTTAACCGCACGGCCACACCGGCCGGCTGGTTTCTGGGTCCTGTGAAAAGATGTAGTAAACTAGTTAAATAAAAACTAAAGTTTTTGAAGCAACTTAAAAGTGGAGCCAATAAAAGATGGGTATGGTGGTAAATGAAATGATGATACGGAAAGAGTAGCAAAGTGGCATTTACTATTACAAACCATGAAAAGCGTAAAACCTGGAAAAAGGAAGTCTTGGAAGACACAGGAGGATACGGCATGAAGATATTCACTCATGGAAGCGAGAGCGGCATCAGGTGTAATCCCAGATTATAAAGATGATTAGGTTTGGAAGTAGTGGATAGCTTTTGTTGTTTATTAACTGATGAAAATTATACTACCTTAAACTTGATGTGAAAACATTTTTAAATACTGGTAATCAAATACAATCATGACCTTTATCTTAAGATCACAAACTATGTGCTTAATTTTCCCTCAGAACTTCACCTTCGTCGATACTCATCTATTACTCTCCAAACTGTGAGTGCGGATCGTGAGCATAGTTGGTTATTTCAGTCGTCAAAGCACTTTCCGCTAAAGACGAAGACCCCGGGTTCTTTTCCTGGTCCAGCACACACCTCTTAAGAAGGTTAAGATCAGCGCAAATTCACCTTCAGAGTGAATATTCAGTTTGGAAATACGTGCCGTTTGTGCCGCACAAGTTTTCCGTTAGATTAAGGCCTGGCGAATTTGGTAGTCAGGAGATCAACGTCAGGTCACTCTCATGCTTCTCAAAACACTGTAGTCCGGAGCTGACCTTTTACCACGGACAGATACCTTGCTAGAATATGGGGAAAGACATAACTCATAAAGGGATGTAGCTTGTTCGCAGTAATGTTCACACAGTGCACAGTTCTGATGTTGCCTTTGATAATATTACAAGTCCTATGAAAGCACAAGTGAATGGCCTCCAAAGCATAATACCGCCCCCACCGGCATGGGTCTGTGGGACAGTGATTATTTCGAATAGTCATCCACCTGGAGGATGGCGTAATCGGAAACGACCGTCCAGCACCTGTAACAATAAAGACGATTCATCCAACCTCGAGTCACATTTCCTGTGATCGACGGTCCATTCTCAAGTATCCCGAGCCCAATGCAGTCATGTTGATGACAGCACTTGCTCAACGTGGGGAAACGTTGGTGTCGCCTCTGGCACCTGTGCTTTGTTATGAGGCATGGATGGTTCAAATGGCTGTGAGCACTATGGGACTTAACATCTGTGGTCATCAGTCCCTTAAACTTAGAACTACTTAAACCTAACTTAAGAACATCACACACACCCATACCCGAGGCAGGATTCGAACCTGCCACCGTAGCAGCAGCTCGGTTCCGAGCTGTAGCGCCTAGAACCGCTCGGTCACAACGGCCAGCTATGAGGCATGGACCTCCAACACTTTGTCGCCTACTTGTTGTGAATAGGGTACACCTTTGACGTGAGAAAGACAAATATTTAAACAGTTTACTTTTCTACCGAAACAATCAGTACGTGACATTAGTTAATAACACAATGAATTACATTCCCGGCCGGGTTGGGGATTTTCTCTTTCCGGGGACTGAGTGTTTGTGTTGTCCTCATCATTTCATCATCATCATCATCATCATTCATGACAGTGGCTAGATGAGACTGCAGACAAATTAGATTGTGTAAAAATTGGGACATGGTACGGGCGCTATGACCACGCAGTTGAGCGCCCCACAAACCAAACATCATCATCATCATCATCAAGTTGCATAGTATTCTACATAATGTAAGTAAAACTTTTAACGCACATTTTGTGAAGAATTCCTAACAGTCAGGGATATCAGCTATTTTAATAGCGTTTTTTCTCGCTCATAATTTTCGCGGAGAAGAATTCGTCATGTTATCTAATGCAGACCACACATGCTGAAAATAATATCTTTGTCTTTCTGAAATTATATCAGCTGGTTCTCCAGTTTACGCAAGAAAGCTACGAAAACAGTGACAAGTTAACCATGCAATCTAAATTACATCACAATGAGATGGATATTTAGTAGAAGTAAAACACTGAAATAGTTTTTATGTAATGACTTGATATTTATCTATTGTTTTTAGATTGCTATTGCAGCCTGTATTATAGTTCCTTACATGATTAAATGGATGATATGGATGTTATCAGATCATTAATTTGAGAGGCTTGTTAACTAGTGCTAGGAACCACTCATAACTGTTGATATCACAAATAAATAGCAAATGCAGATTGGAATTCCTTCTATTATTTATTTACTGCTACTAGCGTCAATTTCGTACCTCCTTCCTATTAGAAAAGAGTAGATCCTTTGTAAAAAACATTCGTTAGAAGAAATAAAAATAAAATGTACTATGAAAATCTTACGAAAACACTATATTGAAAAGTAAAATAACTGTAGATATATGTATCCATATTGAAGTTAACTTTTCACAACCGAATTTTCTTGTCAATATTATTGAAATAGCAAATAAAACTACTGTAAAGAATAAGTCTACGGATAAAGTTCTAATAACAGGTTTCGGACATAATTTCAGTTGTCTCATTCGCTCAACCTCAAGAAACGTACTTAGGTATTAATGTGGAGTATCTCCCACATGTTAATGCTTTTAAATTAAATCAAAAGTTTCGGTTTCGCGATGGATTCAGCAGGATTTTTCGTAATGTGAATCCACTGAGTTATAACAAAGCAGATCCCTTAACTGACACGGTATTGCCTGCATGAATAATACAAAAAAAGATATTTAAATACCAAAATGCAAGAAAAGAGAGTTGCTATTTTATCAGTGTGTTCAATGGGCAATTTGATTTTTACAGTGGAGTTAAATGTTAACATGTAAGGGTCCTGCCGCGCGGGATTAGCCGAGCGGTCTCAGGCGCTGCAGTCATGGACTGTGCGGCTACTCCCGGCGGAGGTTCG
The DNA here is from genome assembly GCF_021461395.2 of Schistocerca americana. Taxonomy (NCBI): domain Eukaryota; kingdom Metazoa; phylum Arthropoda; class Insecta; order Orthoptera; family Acrididae; genus Schistocerca; species Schistocerca americana. Next base: position 233,746,596 of record NC_060123.1, read on the forward strand.
AGTCCTCCCTCGGGCATGGGTGTGTGTGTGTTTGTCCTTAGGATAATTTAGGTTAAGTAGTGTGTAAGCGTAGGGACTGATGACCTCAGCAGTTAAGTCCGTAAGATTTCACACACATTTGAACACATTTTGTAAGGTTCCTTATACAGGAAAGTTAATTTTTTTCCAGTAATATGTGCACTAAAGTTTCTCCCATCTTCAACGTCGTCAGTAATAATCACTATAGTACATTAAATACTGTCACGTGGCTGATGAATGAAGCAGATACATCAGGTTGCCACTTAGCTAAATGAACTCACCTTGCTTGCAGCACAAGCTTGGTGTACACTGTCATTTGCACAGTCATTCACCTTGACAGCGGCGTATCCTGAAACTACCATCGACCTAGTGTAACAGATAAAGACGAGAATTCCACGCAAATGCATGTATTTATAGCATCATTGGACATCGCTCAAACTTAGTACTTATCCATTTTATTACCTTTTGATCCTAAATTGGTATACTCTTTCTGCGCACATTTGCATATTTTGAAATTTTTGAGGATAAAACCATGCATGAAGTATATGTAAGGCATTGTAGTTTAATTATGCATATAATATACATTGTTTTCCGTTTAAGTGTATGTTTTAAAGGTCCTAAGTAGCCCCCTCAGGTTTTCGGTATTTATGGGCCTTATTTTTGCTTCAGGAATTAGGACTGAAGAAAGAAGATGGGGAGAGGAATAGAAACAACAGAATTTTACTGACAGCCCTCTGCAGAGCATGTATCGGTAACGGCTTCATTTATCCACAACGATCACCCGCAATCCTTTCATTTCGCGAGAATGTGATTTTAACGTTGTAATTCTGGTACCACGGCTGAAGCGACACTGACACTGGTGCAAAACGGTCTCGTGGAATTTTAGCAAACCTCACTGACAATTTCGATTCTCTAAAAACTAAATCGTTCGCTAAACTTTCTTAGTAGTATGTGTGCGACCCTCCTAAGTGATAAATGCCTGGGTTATTCTGTTTGAGTGTGCTAATGTGTTTCTAATATGCCTCCCGTTAAAAGTTCCAGAAGTGCACTCCCGAAACAGTGGATGAAAGGAAAGACTATAATTAGATCAGATGGAGACGTTGCACTCTGTAATTGTCGTAGTAAAGAGGTAAGCTATTTTTTTCCCGAAAATTTTCTCCGACAATTCTTCTTCTTCGCGGATGGATCACTTAGGACCACGCGTAATCAACATTTGTTGGCCTTCCTTTTCGCCCAGTATTCCTTCATAAACAACGAATGGGCTAGCTTTCGTTGCGTAGACCACGTATGTCGGTTAGTTTTTCTCTCTTCTTCCTCAAAACCCCGTGTGTTTGTGATTTTTCTGATTTCATTTCTATTATGTAGATTTGGAGACCCTAATTCTCTCAGGTCTTTTTCCGTTTGTTTGTACCAGTTCGGTCTTGTAGTTTTGTTCTTTAAAAATGTATGGAAGTTGTGCGTTAACCTGTTTGAGTCAATTCTTTCTAAGTGCCCCATGAATTGGATTCTTCTCATGCGCATTGTGTCTGTTATTTTGGAGATATTTTTGTATATTTCTGCATTGGGTTTTGGATAATGCACACCATCTTTAGTTCTTGGTCCTCGGATTTTCCTCATTATCTTACGTTCTTTCACATCTAATTCCTCTTTTAGTGTTCTGTGTTGAAGGTTTAGTGTCTCAGATGCGTAGAGAGCTTCGGGTCTAATTACTGTTCTATAGTGTCGTATTTTGCAGTTCCACGAGAGACTCTTTTTGTTGTAAATGTTTTTGTTAACTGAAACTCCGTATCCATTTTCTGGACTCCGCCAATTATTATTTCTAAAATTTTATTAAATTTGTTTCAGATAATTAACTGAATAAGATTGCCAGGTTTTAGGTAGTATTTATGTAACCGGTAGATCTTATATGATCACAGATAATGTGTACTAAAAAATATCAAATACAACATATTGCAAGAATGCGAAAGACAAAACAATCTCCAAACCATGTCATTTCTTACTGCTCCCACACCTAACGGTCCACAAAATAATTTTTACATGTATTTATTCGACGCTTTTGTAGGAGCAAATACATCACTTGAGAAACTCTTAATTGTTTTTTGGAGAATTTACATCAAAAGATGTGCCTGATCCCTCGTCATTGAGGAAAAATTATTTTCTAAAGTCTTATAATCAGGTAGCCCTACGTAACATATTTACGAAAATAAACTGAATTCATGTGAAAATAAATGAAAACTATTTTCATATGCGTAAAAATACTTGCTTTGCTAACCTGGTATTGGATAAAATTCGGGAGTACTTGGGAACTTCAAACAATTCGCTAACCTAATTGTAGGAAAATTATCTTAGGATGGGCTGTAAAAATAAGTTATTAATTTTAAAATGATATTGTGTGTTGTACAGGTGCTTGCAAAAGCCCCTGCACATGCAGCTACTTATGAAGAGAGTCAACCTGAGTTATCGTTCACCCCACAGACAATTTTTAATAGATGGGGCATTTGGTTCGAAGCTGCAATGTTTTACTCCATTTTTCTGCCATTAAATGGGTATGAAATTAAGTTGATAGACAATTAATTGCAACAAAATTAATACTTCAATGTTTAATTCTAAACTAGATTCTCCTTTCATTTTAGACACTGAACAGTTTCTCGCCTGATGATGCTGTATGTATCAGAGATGCACAAGTAATATTTTGATACAAAAATGTGCAACGGGATTTAATTAATAGTAAGACAAACGTCTCTAAACTGCCCTCTACAATAGTAAATTTACAAGCCAGGTGCCTACTGCTGGTAGACTCAATGTCAGTTTTTGAGGAATTCCAGAGGTTCCTCATACGTGACCAAGGGAAAGTGAAAGTAGATGCAAAGAACAAACAGGACGAAATCATAAACAGGAACCTAGATTATTGATTCTTTTGGTCAGTGAAGAAATTATTTTGTGGTGAAATCATGAATGAAGAACTTGACCTGACACTTTCGCTAGCAGTTTATAGATTTGAATCGGCAAGTGAAAATTTGTACGAAGGACGGGAATGAAGCCCACGTGTTCCGCTTACTAGGAAGGTGCACTAAAACACTTTCGCACAGCTGTTCACACAACTGCACGTATTAGACTGTTACGTCTCCCTCATCGATCCAAACTCTCACTGCCGCCCCAGTCTACTGTAAATTCCAACTTGGTACGTTCCATGTCGAGGTGCTTATCCAGAACATTCTGGCAGTTCTGTTATTTTATAAGAGAGAATTTACTGTAGGCTGCGGCACCATTGAGACTTTGGACTGAGGAGGGAGGCATGCCTGGGTAATCCATGCAGTTGTCTAAACAGCTGTGCCAAGACGACAGCCGCCACTGTAGCGCAGCGTGTTCGGTCAGAGAGCTGGCTGGCCTTGAAAAAAAAAAAAAAAAAAGAAAACGAGTGAACCGATCAACAACGAACTTCAACGGATGTCATGTAACGTCCGTTACGACCAAACACAACGAAAAAAAAGTGGGTTAGCTGTCCGAACTTAAACAGGTGCAATGGGATGTCCGCCCCGAACAAATGCAGCGAACAATAACGAACCAAGTGAGATCAGAAAATAAAGAAAAAAGGTGTCATGGTGGCTAATGCACCTATCTAGTAAGCAGGAGATCCGGGTTCGATTCCCGGCCTTGATACAAATTCAGTCTATATACATAAAATGATATCTCTATGAGGCCAGTCAAGTACCTGAAGTTGCGTCTTTTCACTGTCCAGATATGTTCGTTCCAATTTGTTCCTATAACTTCTTGTGATGTAGAGACCTCTTCTTCTACCTAGAAAAATATTTTGACTGAAACGCGCAGGATCTCTGCAGAATAAAATTCAGAAATGTTTGTTAACTGTACAAAAAGAGAAATGAATTAATCGACAGCGGAAAATTTATACAGTATATTTTAAAGTATTTTTCACTTGATCATGCATGTCTTGTAATTTGATAGTGCATGAATGCATGTGTATTTTGGAATTTTATAGTGCATGGAATTATCGTCTTTACTCATAAGAAAGGTGATTCATCAGACCAAGTGTCACATTTCCAGTATTTGACGGTTCATTCTCGAGTATCCTGTGCCCATTGCAGTCTTGTTGAACCGTAGCCCAGGGTCAACTTGGGCAAACGTAGGTGAAGTCTCTGATCATATTGTTCTGTCATGAGACACGAACGTCCAACACTTTGTCACCTATTCGTCGTTTCACAGTTCTTCAACGACTTTCCGTTGATGTTCACGACAGCAGCATGCGAGGAACCGGCCATCTTCGCCGTTTTAGAGATGCTCTTTCGCAGGCGCTGGCTATGACACTCTACCCTTTGTCATAGTTCTTACGTCAGTGGATATTACAACCAGCGGATCTTATCGTCGCTGGAATTATTCGCCGTTCACTTACCTCCCGCTTGTGTACTCTCCTTACCGGGATACCCAAAACGCAAAATGGTTCAAATGACTCTGAGCACTGTGGAACTTAACATCTGAGGTCATCAGTCCCCTAGACCTTAGAACTATTTGAACCTAACTAACCTAAGGACAGCACACACATCCATGCCCGAGGCAGGATTCGAATCTGCGACCGTAGCGGTCGCGCAGTTCCAGACTGAAGCGCCTAGAACCGCTTGGTCACAGCGGCCAGCCATAACGCTACAAGTCAGAATTCAGTCTCGTACTGGGTGGGGGGTCATAATGTTTTGACTCTTCAGTGTATAATCAAATGTATCCGGCATACAATGCGCGCGACGTTACATTGTCCAAGAAATTGAAAAGTTTGTGGTAGTTCCAACAGGACCAAACTGCAGAGGTCATCGGGCCCTAGGCTTACACACTACTTAATCTAACTTAAACTAACTTACGCTAGGGACAACACACACACCCATGCCCGAGGGAGGTCTCGAATCTCAGCCGTGGGTGGAGCCGTGTGAACCGTGGCAAGGCGCCCTTGACCTCGCGGCTACCCCGCGCGGCCATGAAATGGAGCTCAGGAGGAACCTAACATCGGGACTGGGCTTGGGGACACCATGACGGCAAGGACTAAGCAATTTAAGTGCGTTTCTTCACTCAAACTTCCGTGCATCATTTTACATATATTTTAACACGTGATCACGTACTGCGTTTGATATATTGCAAATATGCTTTTTTTCCCTTAAACCATTAGGTCGAGTAAATATTTCCGTATGAGATGAGGAGATTTGCACAAGAAGGAAACTCGTGAATGGTGGTAAAATAATGATGGTTAAGATCGGATAATGGATCAATGGAGAAGAAAATCAGCATTGTCCTTTTCAAACAAACCTGCCTAGAATTAGATAGAAACGGTTTGGGGAAATAACAGGAAACCCAAATCAGAGCGTAAGTTCTCTTGGATGTGAGTTCAGTACGTGGCCACTCCTCTCACACCTCTGTAGTCGGCCTGAATAATTTACGTGTACGGAACACATCTTGTCTGAGAGGGTGGAAAGAGTAAGCAATGCCGAACCGATTAACTCATTATAACGAGTTACTCATCACTTCCTTACACTCGTTCTGCCTCGTGGCTTATTACCTCAAATATGTACGCCCCGATAGCTGAGTGGTCTGCGTGACGGATTGCCGTCCTACGGGCCTGGGTTCGATTCCCGGCTGGGTCGGAGATTTTCTCCGCTCAGGGACTGCGTGATGTGTTGTCTTCATAATCATTTCATCCCCATCCAGCGCGCAGGTCGCCCAATGTTGCGTCGAATGTAATAAGACCTGCACCAAGGCGGCCGGACGTGCCCCGGAAGGCGCCTTTCGGCCAATAACGCCTAACGCTCACTTCCATTTACCAGAAATATGACTTTTATATCTGACGTGCCTATCGGGCTGCTTCGTCTCCCCGTCCGTTCCTGTGAGTGAACGCAAAGCTGCGTACCGAGAATAATAACAATCAGCTCCTCTATTTCCGCAGGAGAAGAAAGATGTAGTGGTGGCAGCGGGAAAGGAAACAATTGTTCCTAATCTCATTTTCCATATACTATAGCTTGCCGTTTGTAATGGTACTTGAATTACTTAACCATTACGGCACCTCAACTCGACCTCTCGATACCAGCAATATTTACTGTGTTTCTGTAAAGTAGTTAACATATTTCAGAGACAACATTCAGATTTGATTTGATTAATGTAGAGGTACTTTGATACAACGATATGTTTATGTTGAAATGATATTATTCTTATGTATGTTCTTTGTTTTGTCACTATGATCTTTGACGTACTTGTAACTCCTGATTTTTGGGCTCGTAAGCGATTATTAGTTTGTTAGAGAGTCGGACCTTGAAAAAGTCAAGTCTTGGACGTCATGTTGGAAAGACGCATATTGTGGCCAGTTGATAAAATGTGAACTTTAACAGTGAGGAAGATATTTTCAAGTATGTTTTATAATGTGATGTTTTGTTTGTTACGTGATACTGCAATAATAGCAATTTAAAAAGAAGTGTAACTTAAATTCGGAGTGCTGACTGTTTTTTACATCACCACTGTCCTGCAAAAGTGTAATCTTCAAGTATGGTTTGTGAAGTGTATCTACAAAACTTTTGAATATAGCAGAATAAAACATAGGCCTCTTTGCATCCGAGCTTGGAATCATCACCACCTGGATTTTCGACGATTGAGCCATGATTTTACAGCGAGACCAGCGTGAGAAACACGAAAAGATGAGTGCCTAGTTTATTCATTATTACATGAAATGACTTTATTAACTGTGCTCTAATGACACCTGCCACATAGTAACTTTGTTGTGGCCCGAAAATGCAGTATTTAGCAGCGTGAGCAACACCACAATCATTATTAATTTTTGACCTTTGTTGTGGTAGCATTGTTAGACGTTCCACTTGGGATGGCAAGAATTTACTCGCTAGCCGATACTATAAAGCACGACGATTGAATATATCAGGTATTTTTGGGTATAGACCAAATCGTATTTCTGAAGGTTGGCGATCAAGCACACAAATAATTAAATAAAGTGCCATTAAACAGAAGTGTCAAAGAGCAGATTGGAATACTTTACTTACTGCGTTACTCTAAGCCTCTTGAGTAAGCACAGTGGTATTAACTTAAGCCCTGTGTAATAACATTAATGTCTACCGAGCCAAGTTCACTGGGTCAGTAATTATCTCTTTGTCAATGTCTAGTTGCTGTACAAACCTTACACTGTCAAACAAATTAGCATAGCAGAGAAGCTACACTGCGTTGTCTTAGCTAGAATCACAGCACTGCTTATCCATATTCATGGAACGGACGGTATATTCTGAAATCAGTTGAAACTGTTGATGTTCGTTATCTCGAAGATAAGATGGAAGACCAATGTCTAACCCCTCGTCGACGGCGAGGTCATCGTCATTAGAGACGGAAGTTATCAAATCGCGGTGGCCTACATATGTCATTTCCTTTTGCACAGGTACGCCCTACATATGTAGCTAGTCTCCTATAAATTCTCCATCTGTCACACCACTGTTATTCTTGTTCAATTGATATCTGCTGCCATTTGGTACATTCTGTCTTGGCAGTGCATAGTTTCAGATAAAACTATAATCTTTAGATAATCGTTTTGGTAGTTCTGTTGCTTAAATGGATCATTTGGTGGCACCACTGATTGAACGTTCTTGAAACAACTACTTCTGTAACTCTTGCACGGTAATTATGTTTCTGTTCATGGTTATACGATCTACAACTACCCGAATACACACACACACACACACAGACACGTAGACGGCATAACAATAGCAATGTACAGATTCTCTAATTCGCCACATAAAACGCAGAGAGAGAGAGAGAGAGAGAGAGAGAGAGAGAGAGGAGAGAGAGCTACGAAGTGACACACGGAGATATATGTTGCAGGCAGATTACTGAACTTACAAGGACCACTTCGTCGTCGTACACAATCCTAAGGAAAAGAAACAAAAAATATTTTGCCCTGTTCATGCTCTTCTATACTAGAAGATACTGCTAAAATGCATGGAAACTATGTATGATTTATGCACTGATGGGAAAAAAACCCGGAACCAAAAACCAATTAATGTAGAGTAGTGAAATTAAATGAATGTATTTGTCTAGGTAACATATTTAAGTGATTAACTTTGCAAGATCACAGATTAATGTGAGCGCGAGATAAGCCACTGTAAATGTGAAAAGCTGGTAAGTTAATAACGGCTGTAACCACCAGAATGTTGAATATAAGCATGGAAAGGTGTGTGGATTGTGTCGTATAGGTGGCGTATGTCAGTTTGTGGAACTGCGTTCCATGCCTGTTGCACTTGGTTAGATAAAACAGGGATGGGTTAGTGCTGGTTTCGGATGACGCATAAGTTTTCGTCCAATGATATTCCACATGTACTCGACTGAAGACAGACCAAGAAAATATGTCGACACTCTGTAGAGAAAGTTAGGTTACAAAAGCGGTAGGTGGGCAAGCGTTATCCAGTAGGAAAACACCGTCTAGAATGCTGTTCATGGATGGCAGTACAGTAGATGGAATGACCAGACTGATGTACAGATTTGCACTCAGAGTACATGGAATAACCACGAGAGTGCACATGTTGTCATACGAAATCGCACCCCAGAGCATAACTCCAGGTGTAGGACCAGTGTGTCTAACATCGGTTGCAGGTATTCAACTGCCCACCATCTAACCAACACATGGCCGTCACTTGAATAAGGTTTCATCAGAAAACACAGCGGATCTCGACTCAACCCACCAATGTACTCTAGCCTGACATCAGTGAAGTCGCAAATGGTGGTGGTTTGGGGTCAGTGGAATGCTCGGAGCTGTCCTTGGAATAAGCGATCTGTAACAGGTCCTCATGTCAGATTGCTGATGCAGAGGCAGTACGACGCGTCAGAATATCTTCCTTCTCGGTAAAGCCAAATCTAAAGGTCGTAAATTCAACTAAATACCTAGGAAACAGCCGGACGGTGTGGCCGTGCGGTTCTATGCGCTTCAGTCTGGAACCGCGTGACCACTACGGTCGCAGGTTCGAATGCTGCCTCGGGCATGGATGTGTGTGATGTCGTTAGGTTAGTTAGGTGTAAGTAGTTCTAAGTTCTAGGGGACTCATGACCACCGATGTTAAGTCCCATTGTGCTCAGAGCCATTTGAACCATTTTTTTTACCTAGGAAATGCAATTACGAACAACTTAAATCAGAAGAAACACGTAGAAAATATTGTGGGGAAGGCTAACGGAAGACTGTATTTTATTGGCAGGACACTTAGAAATGTAACAGACCTACTAAGGAGACTGCCTGCACTACGCTTGTCCGCCCTCTTTTAGAATAGGGCTGCACGGTGTGGGAGCCTTATCAGATGCGATTGACGGAGTACATCGAGAACTTTCAAAGAAGTTCAGCATGTTTTGCATTATAGCGAAATAGGTGAGAGAGTGTCACTGAAATGATACACGATTTGTGGTGGACATAATAAAAAAAAGGCGTTTTTCGTTGCAGCAGAATCTTCTCACGAAATTTCAATCACCAATTCTCCTCCGAGTGTGAAAATATTTTGTTGACGCCGACCTATTAAAATAAAGGAAATTAGAGCTCGCAAGGAAAGATATAAGTGTTCGTTTCTTCCGCGCGCTGTTAGAGATGGAATAATGGAGAATTATTGTGAAGGTGGTTCGATGAACCCTCTGGCAAGCATATAATATGATTTGCAGAGTATCCATGTAGATGAGATGTAGATGTAGAGCTAATTTCGAGCGATAGCGTCCCAGTGACCATTCGGTGCCTTTCGGCACACTTTGCTGTTATTAAAGAAATATAATTTCGCAAGCCGCTATAGCGCTGTCCATATTCTGAGCAGTTCTCTCACTTGTGTGTTTCTAACATGTAACTTTTGTTGTAAGTTTGATTTGTTGCAAACTGTACGTTTGGATTCATTAGCTTTGACTTCGCGAGATGCACAGTGCACAGATCGTAGTGCTTCATTCTCCATTCAGTTCTCTAGGTAAATTGTGATACTCCCACAGCGTTAGTGCCATTCTTGCCCACTCTAATTGAAAATTCAGACTACTTTACTCTCTGTCAATTTGTTGTTAAATTCATGTAACATACTTAAAATTCAATATCCTTTGACATGTCAACAGGTTGTTTCTGTTAGACGCCCAATTAAAAGTAAACATAACCTGTTGTACACACGAATGGTTAACTCCACGTCGTCGGCGTTGTCTTCGAGCACGGTTGCCAGTCGTATTTAATACTTTGTGAAAGCAACGTTCATTGCACTCACTCGTCTGCTATCAGTAAGATTGAGATTTATTGTTATTCTGTGACATCAACCACCATTGCACTTGCTCGTGTTGCATTATTACGATTTGGTTTCTTTAACTAGGGACAGTTGAGTCCACTTCTAGAAGTATAAGCTGGTAGTGGGCTTCCAGTAATTCACAAATTAGTCACCATAATACAAACTTTCTACAAAAAAAAAAAAAGTTTCGACAGTACGTTGTTTCTGATAACTGTCTTTGATACAGGAAGAATACTCTCTATAATTCATCGACTAGCTCCGAAATGTTTACAGGATGTAAGGGAAGCAGTAGTTGTACTTTTATGGTGTCCAATAGTCGCTCAAAAATATTAATCCATAGGTTTTTATTTGTAGTATGGACGCGGCAGTATGTGTTCGATAGTTGAGCCCAACAGCTGTTGCCATAGGATACTTAACTTCCTCACAAAAGGCAATCATCTTTTCATGTATCATATCGCAAGATTCTGTTCCATTGTGTATGTTTTGCTCGTTTTCTGTTACCTATTTGTAGTGCTACATCCGAATCGCTCAACAGTCACAACTTATTTGAACTTATCCAGACTCCATGGTCAGAATGTACTTCCCACCTGGATATGTCACTCAGTATAGGACATAGTTTCTTAATCTCTGTCTTACCATTATATAATCTGTCTGTAGCACTGTAACGTCTGCAGGTCGCTTGTGCGTTACAACCTGCTCATACCAAGTGTTTACGCTGATTAAATTGTTCCCTGTTCCGTACTGTACCAGCTTCCCGTTTAATTTCTTTGTCTAAGTCCATGACCTTTTAGTAATTTATTTTCTCCCCCTTTTCTGCTGCCAAATTCTAGTCCCCCTTCACAGTTCTTGTCACTCTTAACAATATAATATCTTTCCTCTTCCTTTTCTCAAAATGTTCAGTGAAGAATACTTTACTATCTGTACAATTCTGACCCAAAGGTTTGAAACACAGTGCAAATGAAAGAAGCTGTGGTTTAACCAGTAACTGAGGTGGAGGATCTGCTGTGAATGTGAGATGAAGTTCATTGGCTGTTACTACAGCACTTATTCCGCTCCTTGAGCTATGAAGATGAGAAGGGTTGTACAGTATGACACTAACTTCTGCTTATTATTATTTTAAAGAACTATTTTTGTATTAATTAAAGTTCGGTTTTGTTTAGTTGATACTGTGAATGAGGTGAAATACCAGACTCTGGCAAAATATGTTGTTGAAGACAATGTTCTGCGGTGGACAGGGGAGTAGAACGATGTAGACATACATGGTGGCTGACTAAACTGTAATGCACGCAACATTAATCCCCGCCAGAGGCGAATCATGTTTGTGTTGGAGTGGTAGTGCCATCAGCATGTGAGTGTCGCTGAGAACCTCGTGAAATCGGCCAGATCAAAGAGTATTCCGCTGCTGGGGAAAAACTCTGCTGCCTCTGGAGAAAAAAATCGCATCGGCCCACTGGTTGAGTTCTGACGTCACTGCCGCCGCATTGTCAACTTTGCTGTCGAAGTGCACCCGCTTGGTATTGGTGACAGAATTCAATGGCTAGGCAGAGACCGAATCCATCCAGTTGTTTATAAAGCTCTCAGCAGGTACGATTTAGAAACTTGCAGGCCTTGTGCCACGGCTGGAAGAACGGCAACACGCGTGATTCATGTTTAATTTGCGAACAGTGTTTACAGATACTGAAAGAATTTATAGCAGCAAAGTGGATTGGCACTCACAAAGTTTTTTGAAGTTCAAAGCAGGAACACTTAAATCCGTTATAAGCTCACAGAACATAACGTAAACAACGAAAAACAATAACGTGAATGTTTCACATCGCAGAAAATAACGGAACAATGCGAGGTGAACTCGCGCACTGAGAGATCTGTACAAACTCAGTCACGTTTATAGATATTCATAATTTCGCGTGGGTCAATGGCCTGGTGCAGATCTCGTCATTGGCTGCCACTTTGGCGACTTCCGTGTCTCTAACCTACCACAGTTATCCAACTGGGGAAAGGAGACGTGCAGTTTAAGGTGCAATCCGAACGGTGTGTTGTTTCCGTCTCCTCACATCGTTGAATGGTGAATGCTAGTTTAAAACGAAGAATGAAAATTCCACAGTCGGATCGAAATTCAATGCTGGCACCTCTTCGTTTCCAGGATTTACCGATAAACCACTTTTTTATTAAAAATATTTATTTACATTTTAGAATATAGATACAGCTATTGCTTCATAAAACTTTTACAGATATAGGAAAACCATACATCCACATGAGTCTTGTGTAAACAGGAGCGCAAAAGATTTACGACAAGATCTGAGATCAGACATTGCAGCGCCACTCGACAGATCTGTTTGATCGCTAAGCTAACTGACATGTTTTAAGAAAAGCGATTGAGGGCGTATCTCAATACCTGAAATGTTCATTCCATTATTTGTAAGTACAAGTAAACAATGTGGCATGTTTAGGCTGTACACCGTTACAAACACCAATAAAACACGTTTACTAATCATAAATAGTAGAACAAATTGTACTGCCACTCAGTCACAAATGACCTCCCCAGATGCAGTGTGACATTCTGGGAACATCAAACTTCCTGGCAGATTAAAACTGTGTGCCGGACCGAGATTCGAACTCGGGACCTTTGCCTTTCGCGGGCAAGTGCTCTACCAACTGAGCTACCCAAGCACGACTCAAGCCCCGTCCTCACACCTTTACTTCTGCCAGTACCTCGTCTCCTACCTTCCCAAGCAGTTGGTAGAGCACTTGCCCGCGAAGGGCAAAGGTCCCGAGTTCGAGTGTCGGTCCGGCACACAGTTTTAATCTGCCAGGAAGTTTCATATCAGTGCACACTCCACTGCAGAGTGAAAATTTCATTCTAGTATTCAGGGAACAGTTCATTACATGACACTAAAATCCACTATTGAACCTGTCTCGTTTAAAAGACAAAGTGTACCTGCAAGTCAGACTCACTTGCGTTCCACTCCTCTCAGCATATAACTCGAAGTCATTGAAACATCACGCATATCACTTTTCTTTTCTTTAAATGCAAAAAACTTTCGTTTTACAGTTTAGGCTAGATGCAGCTGTCACTGCATACATGGTTTAGGGAGGTAAGAAAACAATACAATGACAAGTCAAGTGCTTACGTTTAGACCAGCTATAGAATCAGTACCACAAAATTATGCCATAGGTCTATGATCAAACATTTTAGTGTTTTGTGTAGTCTCGTTTGGCCATTATAAAAATAATGTTTTAAAAGTTATTAATGGTGTATCTTAGTCCTTTAAAGCTATTGCCGCTATGTTTAAGTACATTTAAACAGTAGGGCATCGTTATGTTGTATACTACTACAAACGAAATAGGACAGGAGAACATTTAGTTCATTGTAGAACGAACACAAAAATGCAGGCCAATGGAATGGTAAAAACCTGTTATAGTATAATACAGACTGTTAAGGATTTAAAAAAAGTGTGTCACACTTTGCAGTCTGAAACAACAGAAAAAAGCCTACTTGCCCTCAATCACAAAACGGCTCCCCAGTTTCAGTAGAATATTTTTGAAACAATTCATTACCACGGCTACATTCACTATTGAAGTAGTCACATTACATAGAAAAGTGTGTATAAATTCCACATATTCAGTTTAGTTCTATTTGTCTCAGTGCATAACAGAAACCATTTCAATGTCGTGCATATCATTCTGCGTCAGAATACCATTACTTTCTATTGCTCAGTGGAAGTTAGGCTTCATCCGACGGGTCCGGTGTATCCCGTCTTGGATACGGTATTCTGCATCTCGTGATATTCCTAGGCATGCTGCAAGACATTAACGAGATGTCGTTTTCCTTCTTTTCCCTTTTATGTGTCTTCATATTAGGGAATGGAGTTTGAATTTCTCTTCCCCGCTTCTTCGCTGCTTGCCTTTCCTATTTTTGGACATGCTACAGTAGTTGGTTTGTGCTTTCGCAATGAATATGTTGAGGATCGTAAGCAATGAATATGTTGAGGACCGTAAGGGGGTAGAAGCTTGGGTAGCGCGTCCTTTTTCGACAGATTTTTCCTGCCTGCTGCCCTCATCGGTCACAGATTCGTCATACATTTGTCCTCTTCCTAATCAAATAAACTTGTTTCATTGTTTTCGAATTGTTTATTAGAGACGCTAATGCTTGCTGTCATATGCACATCCTACTCCATTTCCAGAGGCGCGTTCCTCATCTTGGGTGTCTTAAGTGGCGCTGATACCACCCTTCTCGGTTGAGTTATTTGTATTACCAGTTTTATTGCTCTCCACCTGGTTCTCTTGCTGGTCGGAGATGGATTCTGTAAGTCATTCACATTTCAACCACGGCCAGGCTCTGATGTATTCATATCGGGGTCATTTTGCACTGACAGAACAGCTGCATATATCATTGCTCCTGGTGAACGTTTCTCAAAACGCAGCTGTACAGGACGTCTACTGTCACAACTTCCAGTCATGTATTCAGAGGAACTGCACACAGAGCATGTGCCTTATGTCCGCATACAGTCACGTATAACGGTATGTAGTTTTGTAATAACACTTAAGCTATTCTATTAGCATTGAGATGGCCATGACAAAAGTATTCTGACCACTCTTCTTCTATGATACCGTAAGCTGTCTCCTGTGCTGTACGCATTTCTCTGCCCATTTCGCCTGCCTTTGTGGTCTAGCGTTTCTAGGTGATTCAGTCTGGAACCCCGCGCCCGCTACGGTCGCAGGTTCGAATCCTGCCTCGGGCATGGATGTGTGTGCTGTACTTAGGTTAGTTAGGTTTAAGTAGTTCTAAGTTCTAGGGCACTGATGACCTCAGATGTTAAGGCCCATAGTCCTCAGAGCCATTTGCACCATTTGTTTGCTTACACATTTTGCGTACACACTGTTCACAATATTGTCAACATCAAGCAACATTACTTCATTAATAATACATATGCGAATAGCGACAGGGGAGGCCTTCGGTGTTCCATTCAAAACTGAATTTCAAGGTTCTCTCCTCGAAGAAGATATGATACAATTCTGTGGATACTTCCCTGCAGCAACACTCCACAATACGTAGCGCTCCGCTGCACACAGCCTTAGCGGATTTCCGCACTCCACGGCAGCCAACGCGGACTGGCCACTAGGAAAGACCTGTAAATGTATGGTTTATATATAGGTTTTGGTGACTGACTTCGCGCTTTTCAAAGAATATGCCGTAAATAGCCGTATCTTTTGACTGCATTGATTTAGAACCTTAAGTAATGTACACTGACAAAGGACCATAGACGTTATTAATTGACATTAATTTCATCTTGATACGTTTGCCCTTTCATGAGAATAAGGGTGTTTGAAGGCTGCCGTAACTTTTGATTTCACTGACTTAGGAGCTTATATTTTTACACCGTCAAAGTATTGTAGATCTTAGCATTCCACTTAAATTTCGACTTAATACCTCTACCCGTTTCCGAACAAAATGGATCTTAACATCCGGACACACACACACACACACACACACACACACACACACACACACACACGGACACGGACACGGACAACAAAGTGATCCTATAAGAGTCCCGTTTTTGCGAATGAAATACAGAACATTAAAAAAAAAGAAAAAAGATTGGTAAATTCGCTTCGCAATTTTCAGCCCCCCTTTAGGATGGTAATTCGAATTCACTATGTACCATGCCCAGTTTCTAACAGATTTTATGCTACATTAGAATCTTTATCACAGAAGATAGGTTAAAGAAAGGCAAACAATCTCTGAGTTACTATATTTTCTCAATGAACTTAAATTCCTTTCCAAAATCTCTCCTCTGTTTCTTTTACTACTTGTTCTATGTACAAATTTAATAACTGCCCTGTCTCACTTTCATTTCTGCTTCTGAATCGCTCTCATGTCCTTCGACTATTATAACTGTACCATGATTCCTACACACTTTGTAAATAAAAATACCCAGTTTTGTACCGCTCGTAGATTTAAAGAAAGATTTTAGACAATATTGACTAGAATACACTCTTTGAACTTCTGATGGTAGCAGTGGTAAAATACAGCGAGCGAAACATTATTTATAACCTGTACTGAAATCAAACGGCAGTTATAAGAGTCGCATGACATCAAAGGTTGAAAAGGAAATGAGACAGACCAGTAGCACATCCCCGATGTTATTACATGATCAAATAGTAAAGAAATTGAGGAGAGATTTGGGGAGGGAAATAAAGTTCGTGGAGAAGAAATGAAAACGTTGATGTTTCCAAATGACATTGTAATTCTGTCAGAGATGGGAAAGAACTTGCAAGGGCAGTTGTGTAGAACGGATAGTGTATTGAAAAGAGGTTATAAGATGAACAACATGAAACTAAAGTAGTGGTAATGGATCGTAATCGACTCAAAGCTGGTGATACTGACGAGAATTACACTTAGTGTCTAAGTAGTAGATTTGTTTTGCAATTTGCACAGCAAAGTAACTGATGATGACTGAAGTAGAGAGATTACCAAACGTACACTGGCTATGGGACGAGCAAAGTATCTGAAAAAGAGGAATTTTTTAAGGTCTAACGTAAATTTAAGTATCAAAAGCTTTGTCTGAAGTTATCTGTATGGATGGTAGGCTTGTTAACTAATGAATCGTGGATGACAAGCAGTTCGTATTAGAAGAGAATAGGACCTTTCGAAATGTGGTGCTACGGAAGAATGCTTGAGTTCAGATGAGTATATCAAGTAACGAAAGTTCAGGTACCGAATGAAAAACGCGTAAAAATAAATTTATGTAAATTTATGAAGAAGGGATCGATTCATAGGTCGTATCCTGAGGTATGTAAGAGTCATCAAGTTGGTATTGGAGGCAGGAGGTTGGGGTGGGACGGGGGATGGAGCTTTAGAGGGTCACCGAGGGATGAATACAGTAAGCTGGCTCAAATGAATGCAGTCTGCAGTATTCGTAGCTGTAAAAGTTTCCACAGAATAGAGTGGCGGAAAGATCCGCACCCAAAGACTGGAAAGTTGCAGGGTCACACCAATATTCAAGAAATGTAGTAGGAGTAACCCATTAAATTATAGGGTAGTATCATTAACATCGATATGCAGCAGGATTTTGCAACATATATTGTGTTCGAACACTATGAATTACATCAAAGACACAGTCAATTAGGAAACATCCTTCTTGCGAAACACAGCTATCTCTTTACTCACACGAAGTGTTGAGTGCTATCGACAAGGGATTTAAAATTGATTCCGTATTTCTGGATTTCCGGAAAGCTTTTGACACTGCACCACACAAGCGGTTTGTAGTGAAAGTGCTTGCCTATGGAATATCGTCTGTTAAATGACTGGATTCCTGATTTACTGTCAGAGAGGTCACAGTTCGTAGTAACTGACGGGAAGTCATCGAGTAAAACAGAAGTGAATTCTGGCGTTCCACAAGGTAGTCTTGTACGCCCTTGCTGTTCCTTATCTACATAAACGATTTGGGAGACAATATCAGCAGCCATCTTCGGTTGTCTGCAGATGACGCTGTCGTTTATCGACTAGTAAAGTTATCAGAAGATGAAAACAAATTGCAAAACGACTTAGGAAAGATATATGTATGGTGGAAAATTGGCAATTGACCCTATATAACGAAAAGTGTGAGGTCACCCACATGAGTGCTAATAGGAGTCCGTTAAACTTCAGTTACCCGATAAACCAGTCAAATCTAAGGACCGTAAATTCAACTAAATACCTAGCAATTACAATTACGAACAACTTAACTTGGAAGGAACACACAGAAAATATTGTGGGGAAGGCTAACCGAAGACTGTGTTTTATTGGCAGGATACTTAGGAGATGTAATAGATGTACTAAGGAAACTGCCTACAGTACGGTTGTCCGTCTTCTTTTAGAACACTGCTGCGCGGTGTGGCATCCTTACCATATACGATTGATGGAGTACATCGAAAAAGTTCAGAGAAAGGCGGCACGCTTTGTATTTTCGCTAAGTAGGGGAGTGAGTGTCACTGAAATGATACAGGTTTTGGGGTGGAAATCATTAAAACAAAGGCGTTTCTCGTTGCGGAGTAATCTCACGAAATTGCAATCACCAGGTTTCTCCCCCGAATGCGAAAATATTTTGTTGATGCCGATCTACATAGGTAGAAACGATCACCATGATAAAAGAAGGGAAATCAGAGATCGTACGGAAAGATACAGGTGTTCGTTCTTTCCGTTTATTGCGAGATTGGAATAACAGAGACTTGTGGAGGTGGTTCGATGAAGCCTCTGTCATGCACTTAAATGTGATTGGCAGAGTATCCATGTAGATGTAGATGTAAATGAACGACCAGAATCTTGTTATCAGTGAACTAAGTGTTAGGTCAAGAATTTTAGAACCTCAGCATTACAAAATATGAGTTGCGTGCAGCGACTATATTAAGAACCTTGTTTTCTTTTCGTATTAGAAGATTCGCTAGAGTCGCGTCTGTTGTAAAGGCTTAAAAAGTGTTTCATGGGAAATTATGAATCATTTCTGTTCAAATTGCAGTCACGAATAATATGTATGAGTATAACGCTGCTCGTATTACCTAGTAAAACACGCTCTTAAAAGTCATATAATAAAACAATAGCAATGTATGTTGGCATCGAATAAGGTTGAAGTGGAATGGAAGGAAACATGCAAAGGAAACACAGAGCAAATGGTTATAGATTTGTGTGATAGCCTTCGCCGTGACATATATTCTGGACTATATCAAGTGATACACTCTAGATTACTGACGTATTTAACGTTTTTGAAATATGTTTTCAGAGAGTAATCTGAGAACGTCATCTGCTTCTAGAACAGCTCCCAAGTAGGGGCTGTCAAATAGGTAACGAAGAGATGTATAATTACCGTGCGTTTGAATTACATGTTAATGGTAAGGCATGAAATGGTAATAGCTTGCTCTGATGGAGTGCAGGTGTAGCTGTAAATCTGTGGAATCTGTCATATAGAAGTACTGCTACGTGCAGTTAGCTAATGCTTCTCTGTGATTTAGTACCATTGTGGGTGTCTTTCCGCATATAGTGCGCCAAAGTGGTTTTTTGAACACCAAACACGCGTAAACAGTCTGCCCGCATAAAATTTCCACGAAACCATGCGTAAAAGCAACGCCAAGAATTCGGCAGAGCAACTGCCAATCTCATAGAATGAGTGACCTATGTCGTCATTGCACAAATATGTTTCGTTAGTGCAGTGTCCTCCATTAGACGGGAAAACACGGGCATACATAGAAGAGTGCCGAGCTGCATAGTACACAAATGTAATAATTATCAACAGCCGTTATTTTGATATTGTTTTATTAGGCTACCAGTTTCAACTTTCCAATCAGGTCCTCTTCAAGCCAATACAATAAAGTTACAAAACAGCACATGAACACGTAATAAGGTGTCACACATAGTATTAGATTAATGAAACAAATGATACATGTTACTCTATGTAAGAATGTTACTGTTAAGCAAAGGAAACCAGTAATGAAATAAAATAATCAATTTACAATAGAAGATATACTCTGAACGCACAACGTGAGATGTATAGATAAAGCCAGAACAGCAATCACCTAACAGAAATAACTATAAAACAGCAGTACCTATAAAATTTAAATCTTAGTCCTGTATGTTCATCGTCTACAAATATGTGGGGTAATAAGAGACAATGATCTATTTTTTATTCATAGAATAAACAGGAAGGATAACGCCAGATACCTAACGTTAACGATAAACGATAAACATGTTGGAAACAACGAAACAAATTAGTAACTGAAACTTCCTGGCAGATTAAAACTGTGTGCCGGACCGAGACTCGAACTCGGGACCCTTGCCTTTCGTGGGCAAGTGCTCTACCAACTGAGCCACCCAAGCACGACTCACGCCTCGTCCTCACAGTTTTACTTCTAGCAGTATCTCGTCTCCTACCTTGCCCGCGAAAGGCAAAGGTCCCGAGTTCGAGTCTGTGACCGGCACATAGTTTTAATCTGCCAGGAAGTTTCATATCAGCGCACACTCCGCTGCAGAGTGAGAATTTCATTCTGGAAATTAGTAACTGTTTTCAAAAAAATTCTATGGTGACTAACAACCAACACAGGTCGTAAAGCAAAGTTGTCGGTACTAAACAACATGAATAATTCAATCAAATAGGCATAGTACTATAAACCATCAGAATAGAATGAGAGCAAGGAAGTGTAAAAATATTAATTAACTACAAGTAAGGGGAAGCATGCCCCGTGTTATGTGTGTGGATGTCTTGTTATCTGTAGGTGAATCCACATATAAGAAGTAGCTCATGAACTGAATGCGACACACTAGCCTAAAAGTAAAATGGCCATCCTGAAACAGCGCCACTTAAGATGTCCACAGTGATGCGTTCACGGGCAAACGTCGGCAAAAAAGGTCAATCCACAGATGACACTTACAGGAAACAGTAAACTTTTACATGTATCTAAACAAAGTATACCACACATCCGTATCGGCAGTAAGGCTAAAAAACCAATGCCATAGACTCTCAAGTTATCAAGTGCAAAAACGATGTGGGGGGAAAAGAAATGAAAGCTCTTACGCGGAGTAGGATCAGCATATTGAACATATAGAGGAGTGTTGCCATAATAATGGTAATCTGCATCAATAAACATTCTTGAAAGATGACTTTGCTGTTATCATAACGATTAATAGGCTATTATGTGAAACTTAATGATAAAAAATCCTGGGGGAGAGAAATGTACTAAAGTAAAATGAAGACAATGACCTTCTAAGAAGTTTTCGCAACATGGCAGTAAAGATTTCCCAACACTCT
Source organism: Schistocerca americana (assembly GCF_021461395.2). Lineage (NCBI taxonomy): Eukaryota > Metazoa > Arthropoda > Insecta > Orthoptera > Acrididae > Schistocerca > Schistocerca americana. Next base: position 233,767,660 of record NC_060123.1, read on the forward strand.
TACATCTACATCTACGTCTACATCTAACTGTACACTCCGAAACCTACTGTATGGGCCTGGCGGAGGGTACCCCTTACCCCTTCCTGTCATTTTAGTCTTTGTTCCACTCGCAAACAGAGCTAGAGAAACACATCCGTCTATATGTCTCTGTATGTACGTCGGCGGCAGTAGAATCGTTCTGCAGTCAGCCTCAAATACCGACCCCCAAAATTTTTTCAGTACTGCTCCTCGAAAGAAAGTAGCCTTCCATCAAGTGATTTCCAACTGAGTTCCAAAACCATGTCCATAATACTTGAGTGATGTTCGAACCTATCAGTAACAAATCTAGCAGCCCGCCTTTGAATTATCTCGATGTCTTCCTTTAGTCCGACCTGGTGCGGACCCCAAACACTCGAAGACTATTGTCGTATATGCGGTCTCATTTTCACATGAACCACACATTCCTAAACTTCTACCAACAACGCGAAGTGAACCATTTGCCTTCCTATCATTACAAGCTCATTCCATTTCATATTACTTTGCAACGTTACGCCAAGGCGTTTAATAAATGTGACTGTGTAAAGCAGCACTCTACTAACGCTGAACTCGAACATTATGGCTTTGCTTTTCGTACACATCTGCCTAAATTTAAATTTTTCTACGTTTAGAAGTATCTGCCATAAATAGCTGTTCTCTTCAAAACTGCTGTTGTCCTTTGGATTTAATTTGTAGAGTTGTTCTTTAGCCCAACCCCAAAGGAAAAAGTCGCATAGCATTAAATTAGGACTGTGGGCATGCCATTCTGTCAGTCCCATGCCGTCAGTCCGTCTGCCAGCAAAATGGACATCAAGCCATTCTCTCAGTGAACTGAGTGGGGGGCGTAGATCCATCTGGGATGAACAGCAATTCCCTTCCATTTTCCCAGTCTTCAATCACAGGCCGCAGATACGTTCGAGGCATCTCGACGGATCGTGCACCATTCATTGCGTCGCTAGCAAAGTGGGCTCGCATTCAGAAGGACGACAATGCTAACCCGCATCCGGCCATCATAATTTAGGTTTTCCGTGATTACCCTATCTCTCCTCAGGCAAATACCGGAACGGTTCCTTTGAGAAAGGGCACGGCCGACTTCCTCCCGCATCTTTCCATAATCTGATGGGCCCAATAACCTCTCTGTTTCGTCCCCTTTCCGAAATCAACCCTGGTATCGGTAGCTGGTGTGGGCCAGTGAATCTGATTGACGTTGTCCCGCATCAGACTGTTACAGCTGGTCTCGATTGTATTTTTTGAGTCGTTTCATTTCGACACAAATTTGACAAATAACGACAATTGTGACGGTTCACAAAACCTCCAACGTGAAATACCGCTCCATCAGACCACAGGGTATTGTAGTACAGATCGGGACAACGAAGCATAATCTCACAAAAATCCATTCTGCTGTCGCAGTCCTCATCGAAGAGCTGTTGCGTGTAATGTATCTTCCGACGTCGAAAAAATAACTCACTTTCTAAAATGATCATTACCGTGTGATGTGACAAACCCGTTTCCCTAACATCTTGTCATGTCGATCTTGAAGGGCTCTGTTCAAAGATGCGCTGAACAACATTCACGCTATCTTCCAGTTTGGATGTTGAGGATCTTCCAGATCGACTTGCATCTTTCACACTACCAGTTCGATAGATATTCAGCGATCACAGGCCATGCAGGTTGTCCATACAGCGCTGCCTTGGTCGCCCAGTGAGGAGTTTGGTGTTTGGTTCCGCCGCTAGTGCCATCTTCGCCTGTCTTCCATCTGGCATACGGGCTACATGGCCCACCCACTGTATTCTTTTTCTCTTTATCTTCTTTAGGATAGTTTGTTGTCGCATCAGAAGGTAGATACTGGTCCCCATATCTTCCTCATTACTCTTCTGTCAAATATTAACAGTTTTTCCCTTTCTCGCTTAGTCATTCTCCATGCTTCTGAACCGTACATTAATGCTGGATATATCACTGTGCTGTAGATTTTCATGTTAGTGTCCACTGAGATCGATTTAGAGCCACGCGTCTCTCTGAGGGAATGCATGCATTTCGTTCACATTGCTATCCTTTCCTTGATGTCCATTTTATGTTGTTGTCCATGGTAAACCAATATCCCAAGTATTTGAACTGGTCTACTCTCTTGAACCTCTTGCCATCTATCTCAAGAACTTCTACCTGCTCTTGTTTTCTTCCTAACTGCATGAACTCTGTTTTGTCTCGATTCACTTTGAGCCCAACCTTCTGTGCATAATTGTCCATTCTCTGGTACATTTCTTTCAACTCGTGCTTTGATTCACTTAATAGTACTATGTCATCTGCATATGCGAGGCAGTTGAAGTTACAGTCCATCTCTACTCCAGCCCACTCGTGTTGCCTACACTCTTTTATTACTTTCTCTAAGATGACATTGAACAGAACACATGACAGAGCATCCCCATGTCTGAGGCCTGTCTCAATCTCGAATGTTTCTGATGCAGCTCCTCGGAAACTTACTGCTGCCTTTGACCCTTCCATACAAGCTTGCACCATTCTCATTAGCTTCTCATGGATTCTGAAGTCCCTCATTGCTATTCCTGTGGATGCTGTCATTTCCACGTTGAAGATCGATGAACCGGCTGTCGATATCTTTATCATATTCCCAATGTTTTTCAAACAAATGTCTTAGTGTGAAAATGTGATCTATTGTCGATCGGTTTGGTCGAGAGCCAGCTTGGTACTCCTGTATGTTGTTCTCTATGAATGGTTGCAATTTTCTGACGATAATGATGGACAGCACCTAATGCGTTACATTCAACAAGTTGATTGCTCTGTAGTTACCGCATTCCATTTTGCTTCCCTTCTCGTATATTGGGCATATTATAGCCAATTTCCGTTCTTCTGGCCGAGTCTCCTTCTCCCATATCAACTGGATCAGTTTATATATCTCTAAGTGTAAGCTCTCACGTCCCTCCTTGATTAATTCTGACGTTATTCCGTCGTCCCCTGGGGCTTTGTTGTTTCTACCAGTGGCCATTAATATTTTGTTCATTGTCGAGGGTTAAGGGTTGCATTCCTACCCCGCTCCTGCCTGCACCAACCGACCGCGGAACTTAAAATCTGTCGCCAATCTTAGCTCTATCTTCTACTGTGAGTACACGATCCGTCTTCTGGCTTTCACTCTATCAACCACTGAAGTCGTAAATGGTGAACCTCATATTAGTCAACGTTTTACACACCAGCAAGAACTGATGATACTTTCTAGAATAATCAAAATTTTAAAAAAGCCCTGAACTTCCACGCACCTTGTAGAAAATAGATGACGTTTTCCTCTAAACCGCGCCGTTCCGATCGCCGTCGTTGACTGTTGGGAAGGAGTCCCAGCGCCCCGAGCTGTGCCGACGCGGCAGCTTCCCCAGAGGTCCGCTTCTGAGAAACTGCGATGGGCAGCAAGTTCCGCGGGTCAGCGCGCCGGCGGCATGAGGCTGCCGCAGTGCGGACGTGTTTACGGCCGCCCGCGCCCGTAAAGCCTGCGCTCTCCGCGGGCGATCGGGCCGAGTATCACAACAGCGGCTGCTCTGCCCTCGGCTACCTCGCTGGACTCTCGATACGCTCACTTGCCCCGCTACTCGAGCCATGTTATATCTGTGCACTGTACTGAAATCAGATTTTCGTAGAGGGAATCAGAGTGCACTAGGGTGAGAAACTGTCAATGAGCGTAAACCACTGCTAGTGTTTTTAATCATGAACACTGACAATATATGTATAGCTCATTTATTACGAAATTTACTTTATTTTTTATGTATCGCATGCCAATACACAAACAAAGGTCTACGATATGTCAACATTTAACCACAGTTCTCGAGAATTAAATAACACAAACGACAACAGCTATATACAGACATCAAGGTCTTTTATGTATTTTATCACACCACTCGTTGCTGTCAGGATATCTTCCAAAGGACCCATCTAGGCACGAGATGGACATGTTGATACAACATGAGCAACTACCTGTCGTTCCGCAATACAGTCACATAATACTGATGAAGATGTAACTAGGCTGTTTAGGTTTTTATGTTGGTAACGCCACGTGGTGCTCTGTATGAAAATCGCTGACTGCGCTGTGTGCAGTCTGTGGCTGGTTGGACTCATTGTGGGAATATTCGCTTGTGTACTGTATCTGAAGCCGATATTTCCGTAAATGGAGGTTACAGCCAAACTCAAATAAAACAGAAATTGCATGTTTTCATCTGTCCAGTAGATTGGCACACAGAGTCCTTGATGTCCATTTTGAGGGAAAGAAACTTTATGATAGCATCCTTCTAAAGTACATTGGGATCACGATAGATAAATCTTTAATCTGATAACTATTCCTATCAGTAGTTAGTGCCTTCAGTAGTTAGAATCTTTTATTTAGCTGGCAGCATTGGCGCTCGCTGTATTGCAGTAGTTCGAGTCACGAAGATTTTTGTGAGGTAAGTGATTCCTGAAAGGTATAGGTTATTGTTAGTCAGGGCCATTCTTTTGTAGGGATTACTAAAAGTCAGATTGCGCTGCGCTAAAAATATTGTGTGTCTATTTCAAAAATTGTTCTGAGCACTACGGGACTTAACATCTCAGGTCATCAGTCCCCTAGAACTTAGAACTACTTAAACCGAACTAACCTAAGGACATCATACACATCCATGCCCGAGGCAGGATTCGAACCCGCGACCGCAGCGGTCGCGCGGTTCCAGACTGTAGCGCCTAGAACCGCTCGGCCACACCGGCCGGCGATGACCTAGACAGTTAAACTCATCTTCCACAGTAATGCAGTAGCAAATATCTTGGTGTTCCATTTAGAAGAGCATTGTTTCCTCATTTTGCAGTCATGTTCATGAATACTATTTCGTTGTCGATACCAGATGGCTCAAGAACATAATCTGTGGTTGGTCAAATACACACTAGCCAATTTTCAGTTCCACACAGTGTTGGTCTAAGTATCTAATCACTCCCACCAAGTGTTGCTGGTGCTGTTCTGCAGTGGCCAAAAGGAGGAGGTTTTCATGTAAGCAGCCAAAACAGAATGGCAACAGTCAATAAGTCTCTCCCAAAACTGTTCAAATGGTTCAAATGGCTCTGAGCACTATGGGACTTAACATCTGAGGTCATCGGTCCCCTAGAACGTAGAACTACTTACACCTAACTAACCTAAGGACATCACACACATCCATGCCCGAGGAAGGATTCGAAGCTGCGACCGTAGCAGTCGCGCGGTTACAGACTTCAGCGCCTAGAACCGCTCGAGCACTTCGGCCGGCTGTGTGTCAATTTAATGATGATCAGAATAAGTAAGGAGAGAACTGTCTGAGTACGTTCAGTTTTACTCAGCTGTTTATGTATCAAATAACGTCATAGTTTTTCCAGCTCTGTCATTCTTAATTTTTCTAAAGGGACTTTTCTAAGATTTGCCACACTTGTGGAGAGTGTCTGCACGTCTTCCACGGCCTGTTCGGATGAGGGTCAGGGTAGTCCAGAGTGCCCCAGGCTGATTAATTGCACGGGGTTTCTTCTGGACACAGGGCAGTTCCAGGAACTGCGTTTCCATTCATCGATGATGTTGAATTCAATTCCCATGACATTCCTGGCTATATTAAGAGTGGGATGTACTGATCGTAGATTTTTTAGCTTCGCAGGGAATATATCGTTCAATACTGGAAGGTCGGTGTCATCAACAGTCTTCTGCTATTTATGCAGCAGCGCGCTCTCCCGTCTGATATCAAGAGGTGGAATGTGGCTCAAGATTTTTAACAAGAATGTAGGAGTAGATTTAACTGACCCACTAACAATGCGAATTACTTTCTTAAACTGTACCTCTATCTTTTTTATGTGCGAACTATTACGCCAGATAGGCGCAATATATTCTGCTTTTGAGTATACCACTCCGAGTGCCGATACTCGAAGAGTGTCTGCTGACGGTCCCCAACGAGTGCCACAGGGTTAATGGAGAATGTTGTTTCTGCTTTTGAGCTTAGCAGATGTTCGTGTCAACTGCTCCGTAAAAGAAAGTGACCTATCTAACGTAATCCCAAGATACTTTGGATGCATGCTGTCATAAAGTTTCTCTCCCTCAAAATGGACATCAAGGGCTCTGTGTGCCAATCTATTGGACAGATGAAAACATGCAATTTCTGTTTTATTTGAGTTTGGCTGTAACCTCCATTTATGGAAATATCGGCTTAAGATAACTAGATCAGAAATTAGGATTTTCTAAGTTGTTTCAAAGATTTTTTGCTTGGTGGTTATTGCATAATCATCCACATAGCCTGGCTTTCAGGATTGTGAAGTAAGAATATATATATATATATATATATATATATATATATATATATATATATATATATATATAGATATTAAACAAGAGGAGAGCAAGGACAGATTCCTGTTTAAGGCATTACTCAATACTTTTGGACCGTTTGTGCTTTTACATTTAGTTACTGAAAACGTCCTATCAGCTAACAGGTTGCCAGTTAGTTTTGCTGTCCGTCTGCATGGAACAAGTTGTAATAATTTACAAAAAAAGTCAGTGCCTTCAAGACGTATCATATGCTGTACTTCGATCAATGAAAGTAATTGATCTTTTGTTTTTATTTGGTACCCTCCTCCAAAAAATGATATTCTTCACTTCTTCTATGTCAAGAGCTAAAGGGGAGATCATAGGACTTTCCTTCACATATCCCCTGAAGTAAATAACACATGTGGTCACATAAGGCGATTTTGGAGGCCAAGAATGCTGCACAGTGTCTCGGGGCTCTGAGCACTATGGGACTTAACTTCTGAGGTCATCAGTCCCCTAGAACTTAGAACTTCTTAAACCTAACTAACCTAAGGACATCACACACATCCATGCCCGAGGCAGAATTCGAACCTGCGACCGTAGCGGTCGCGCGGTTCCATACTGTGGCGCCTAGAACCGCTCGGCCACCCCGCCCGGCGGAGTGTCTCGGGGTCACGTACACACTATCCAGCGTTGAGACAGAGTGTCATAGAGAAACTGACGTACGTTGTGTCCTGGAGCTCCATCCGAGTGGGAAATGACGTCATCAGAGCCCTCCTGAAGTTATGGAAATGCCAATTCTGCAGCATTTGATGATAGCTCAACGCTGTGTAGGGCGCACGGGACCCCGAGACACTGCTCTCCGTTCTTGGCCTCCAAGATTGCCGGACATGACCCCATGCCATTTTTTCCTGTGGGAATATACGAAGGAAAGTGTCTTCATTCCCCCGCCCCCCTCCCCTTTACCTTTCATAGACGAAGTGAAGAACAGTATAACAGCCACCGTAACTTATTATACAGCGGATACATTGTGTTAGGCTTATGACGAACTGAGCTTTCGTCCAGACGCGGTTGAGGCGCTCAGTCCGGAACCGCGTGACTGCTACGGTCGCAGGTTCGAATCCTGCCTCGGGCATGGATGTGTGCGATGTCCTTAGGTTAGTTAGGTTTAAGTAGTTCTAAGTTCTAGGGGACTGATGACCACAGAAGTTAAGTCCCATAGTGCTCAGAGCCATTTGAAGCATTTTTCGTCCAGATGTTGTTCGTGCTGCTGCTGGTGGACACCAAGAGTATTTGTAATAGCATAACTAAAGCATTAAGATTTTATGAGTATTTTGCAATTCATTCCATGTTTCAATATGTTTTTCTCAATAAATATGGAGTTTTGAAATCAAGCCATTCCTACTGTAACACTCTATTTATGAAAGTGTTGGTATTCAGTTGCCGGGCGTTGTTCTCCGGGTTTTAAATCATAACCCTACGCAGTGCCCCTTAACAAAATTACCACTACGCCAGACAAGTGGTCTGACTGTCCATTCTTAGTGCTACCCGTGCGAAGCTGGGAAAAGTCGCCGATGCGTTACAAAACTACGGCAATACTGCGTCTCGTTCCACAGCTGTTCAACGTCTGTGCCGAATAAGCAAAAAGGGAGGCTAAAATAATGTCGGAAAAATAACTCTGCGAAGAAACCATTAAATGGAGGTGTATATTATTTATGCCGCGTGGAGTAGCCGTGCGGCCTAGAGTGCCTTGCCATGGTTCGCGCGGCTCTCCCCGGCAGAGGTTCGAGTTCTCCCTCGGGCATTGGTGTGTGTGTTGCCCTTAGCGTAAGTTAGGTTACGTTAATTAAGTATTGTGTAATCCTAGGTACCGATGGCCTCAGCAGTTTGGTCCCACAGAACTTACCACAAATTCAATTTCATTTACACAAATGCATCTGGACGAACATGTCTATCAACATCATGATACTAACAAATATGTATGAAAAATATACTCGAAAGGAGATAACCTCCTGTTGTATTCATCAAGTGCTCTTGGTGTCAAACGTAAATGTGTGACAGGGAAAGAACCCCTTAGCACCCGAAAGTATTTGCAGTTGCGAGGTGGCTCACTTGCACGTACGTGGTGTGTAGCCTCCTCACAGAACCAGGCAACATCTATGGCAGAATGATGGCCACGCAGATTAGCAGTAATTTATGTCAATCTATCGACAAAAATTGTTAGTATTGAAAAATCTTCAAAATTTTTTTACTAAAGAAGGTCTCGTGAAGTGGTGGGATTCACAGTGAATCATGACTGTTCCGGACGCCGTAACTGTAGTATTGTATCTTATTCAGATCACTACCGGTTTCACTCCGTTACAGGTGCATCCTCAGGTGGTGCAATTGCTAGCCCTCAAACAATCGTGAAGCTGCAGTGTTCCATGGTTCAGTAGTAAATAGAAAGTATTAACTGGTTATAGGCCGTTGTCAATAGTAAAACTGGAATCAAGCACTAATAAGCGAATATCAAACTGGACATATGGAGAATAAGACTTAAAAAATCTGGAAACGGTGACTGTCTGTTATGGCAGTGCTACAGACTAATGTTTGGTGCTGTTATACTAGAAGCTTGGGAGTGGGGAGTGGGGAGTGCTGCACCGAGGAAAGGTATCGACGGCGGTCGGTGAGGCCTGGCACGACGTCGGCGTTCCAAAACATCCCGAAAGCGTTCTATAGGGTTCAGATCAAGACTCTGTGCAAGTCAGTCTATTACAGGGATGTTATTGTTGTTGAAAGATGCAATCGAAATCCCCGAATTGCTCTTCAACAGTGGGAAGCAAGAACGCCCTTAAAACATCAATGTAGGCATGTGTTGTGACAGTACCACGCAAAACAACAAGCGGTGCAAACCCCTTCCATGAAGAATCGTCCAATGATTACACTCCTTACACCAAGCGGGCGCAATTTGGCTTTTACCGGCGTGATGTGTGGCTTATGAGCAGCAGCTCGACCATGAAATTTAAGTTTTCTTACGTCCCGCCTAACTGTTTGGAATTCCTGTGTGATGGTCTGGATAAATGTCTACCTATTACACATTACGACCCTCTTCAACCGTCGAAGGTCTCTGTCAGTCAACAGACGAGGTCGGCCTGTACGCTTTTGTGCTGTACGTGTCCTTTCACGTTTCCACTTCACTATCACATCGTAAACAGTGGACCTAGGGATGTTCAGAAGTATGGAAATCTCGCGTACAGACGTATGACACAAATGACACCCAGTCACCTGACCACGCTGGAAGTCCTGAGTTCCGCGAAACGTCCCATTCTGCTCCCTCACGACGTCTATTGACTACTGAGGTCGCTGATGTGGAGTACCTGGCAGTAGGTGGCAGCAAAATACACCTAATATGAAAAACTTGTTTTTTGGGGGTGTCCGGATACTTTTAATGTCGTAGTGTATATTACACTGGCATTTACGAAACAAATCGTGTGGGCATGTCTTGTAGTAGAAACTCCTAACATCACCTAGTAGAGAAACCTATAATATTGCCCGATACATCGATAACTAGTACTGTACGCATGATGACATCTGACCTTTTTTTGCTCCAGAACTCGCCTCTAGCGACGTGTGTAAAGTTTCTGTGATCCACCGGAGAAACATTCACAATAGCAGCTGAGTCTTGAATTTTAGTATCGTAAGCAATTTGATCATCACAGAAGAGACTACTTCACACAACCTACTCACATGTGGCAAACAACACTATCATTTCTAGGATCCACAAAGAGCTACAGTTTAAGTGACATGTAATTTATAATTAGGGCTTATGAAGCATTAAGTAACACAGATCTTGCAGTAACACCTATTTTCAAACACATAATCGTGGCGATAATAATAAAATCAGTTACGATTCCTCAAGAATAGATACAGTCGACTTCTATTAACTTTATGAGCAAAATCGGTTTAGTGTCTGAGCATCCTGTAAGGTGTCAGGCAAATCCAACACCTTCCATGAAAACCCTGACATGATAAGTAAATCCAGTAGTATGTCACATAGCTCCGAATAAATCGTAACATTTAATTTACCAAAGTAATACGAGTAACGAGTGAGCAAATGGAATACCACAGACTAACACAAGAATGCCTAAATGCATGTCATACCTTCCCACCGTGAGACAGACGCAGTTCCGAGGGCAGAAACGAGAACAGAAGCCAAGAGCAGAACCGTGTTAAGCAAGAAGGCCCTACAATAAGGGACGGACACCCACGTCGCCAGCTAACCGCTACGACTACACCACCCGCAAGTTTTAGCGTGAGGCTTTTTCGCGTCTCTGTTACGTTAGGACCACCCCCCCCCCACCCCCGCCCATGTTAAAAGCTAGAGCCCTCCAGAAGAACAGTATAGATCTTACGATAACGCTAAAAGGACCACACCAGCTGCAAGTTTTAGCGTGAGACTTTTTCGCGTCTCTGTTACGTTGCAAACTTTAAAAACATTGCCCCACCACGAAAAGTATAACGTTACTCATTGGATAGACAGAATTTTTGTAGGCGGAGCTTAAGGTTAACGTTGAGACCCTGATTGGTCAGATTAAAACACAGCCAGATAGTTTTTTTAAACCAACTTCGGTAAATTGTAGTAAGGAGAAGTTAGGAGAGAGTTGACGACAAGGTAATGAACGCACGCGATGCCGCATAACAGTGCATAAAGCTTCACTCAAAACTGCAGAAGTCTCATCTAGTACATCCCCTTTACGTAATACTAGTGTCGATCGTCAAATAAAGCTCATGGAGTTCACATTTGCCACTTGAAGTAAAAATCTGAAACGCGATGATTTTTCTGTTATATAGTTATTGAGAAGCCACATCAGCCACTGGAATTTAAGACAAGTTAGATAAGTAATTAAAGATAATTGAGTGTCACTGTAGACCATTTTGATAGTTTTCTCTCTTGTGAAACTTAATTTAAACCTAGATTATAGATGTGATATGGCATAGGTCATCACTCGATCCATTGTAGAACTTGGAAACCCATTCAGGGAATATTCGCTCACATTTTTGTTGAACGCAGTTGGTTTTTACCATCCTGTATTAAAACATTTCCTTTTATCAATAGTGCAATTTATAAACGATGTTTCGTGAGTAGAATAAAGTTTCCAATGGTAAACGTAACTGCTTTTTCGACGTTATTTTACCAGCTAACTAAAAATAGGAAAGCCTTGAACCCCTTCCACTAAATTTAGTTAGTATTAAGATTCCTTTACAGGGAGTGCAGTGGAGCTGACGCTGAAATCATTCAGTATTTGGTTATATCATCGCTAGTCTCACTGAACTCTTCTAAATTCTACATGTCATGTGTGGTCTGACGTCTCCTTACCAGCAACAGGTCCCAGGTCCAAACTACTCAATTCCCTAAAAAACACGCTCAGAGCGTCGTTGCGCGAAAGTGGTAGGGAGACACGATATAGAACAAACAGACACCACGCAGAATGTTTAGAAATCCACATGTTCAAATTACAAATTGTCATGCACTAGTGCATTACATTCATTTCAGGCATATGAAATACCAATACAGGTCAGTATCTGTACCGTCATTTAGTAGATTCAAAAGCACGCCTCATCGTTCTTTTGTACACCCAGAGTAGGTTAAAAGCTACGAACCGTCCGAATCCAAACTGTAACTAATCACACCAGTTTCTGTAATAGAACTTTATGTAAGGTTTTACAGCGGCTTTCTTCATATATACCGAAAAACAAATTCCTTCTGCGTGTTGACATCAAGCATATTACTTGAACATGTATCACTCCATTGGAGCAAATGACTAGTGGTCGAAATCGTTTGCACAGGCCTGGGTAATGTTTTGTTGCTTGTACTGGAGGAAGACCATATTCAGCAGAGTATCAGTCACAAGAGAGAGTTTCTGCATTGTTCTTTAATAAGCAGTTTACTCCATTGTTTTCAGCTGTAACACTTACAAGCAGTGTATGACTAAAGCTTTGTATCCGCCGTGCACTTCATTTTTATACCATAACTTTGAGGTCTGCGTCAGCTACGAAACCGACACGAACATGTTTCGATCCATTAGCTTTCACACAAAGCAAACATTGCATGGTGTAAAGCATGTTGGCCCAACAACGCACAGAATGGAAGAAATAAAAAACAGAGACAAAATTTCCCATTGACAAAAATGTAGAAGACATCGCAAATTATGCAAAACTGGAAGAGCTTGCAACATTGTAGAGCGTTTCCAAACAGCTATCCGAAGGTAATGACCTAGACAGTTAAACTCATCTTCCACAGCGATGGGTTAGTAAATGTCTTGGTGTTCCATTTCGAAGACCATTGTTTCCTCATTTTGCAGTCATGCACATGATTACTGTTTCGTTGTCGAACAACGCCGTAAGGTGCTATTCGCAAAATGCATGGAGTAGTAGAAATAAAAAGAGATTGTCTTATTTGTGAAAAAAAATTGGAGGTCATTGCAGTATATGGAAATAGGACGAGTCTGCAGTATTGACGAACGCTGCTAAACAAGTGTCTGAAGGTGATGACCTCTGCGTTCCATTCCATGGTGTACAGTGACAAGTAGTAGGCGATCAGTGTTCCGCCAGCGCTCTCTCCATCTGAAACAAGTGGTGTCAGTAAATCATTATGTGGTAATCAACGGCATACCAGAGGAGGAATGGGATGGGAAGAACTCCGTCGGTACGGGACGATGTACTATAATAAGCACTGCAGTTCATCGTGCGATCAATTTTAGCAATTTTACCAGTTCTTCCGTAATTTCAACGCCGGCCAGTGACACAGCAGAATGCTTCCCAATTTCTGTATCATCGCTAAACCACACTCCAATTCTTTGCAAGTACCATACACTAGATTCTGAAAGCACATAGATGACTGTGCAGTACAGCCATTCGGTCATATACATCAGATAATGCCAGAGATTTCCTATATCGATGCAGTTATGCTATCTACATATATCTGGTACATCGATCATGGAGCTGAATTTACGAGTACGACTGGCCATCGTTCCCTGTGTGGATGGGTGTCACAGAGTTTTCTCGCATTCGTAGGATAAAGTTGGAGATTGACAGATCCCTAATGTTTGTCCTTGACCAGTCCTCCCTACACCATAGTCGCCAAATTCATCTGTAACTGACCAGAAATACCTGTATGAGGGGACTATACCTTCTACATTGCATGTCTCGTGAAGGAACAGAGTGAGCTGCGCACATAACTGCTGTCCAGTGAAGACTATTTCGCACCAGTCTTACTCACAGCACCCATCCAAGTGCACAATATCTCTCCAGATGCGTGCTTTTCGAGCAGGTTATCATTCCTTATGGGAGTATACTAGAAGTGAGAGTGTTGCAGGGATATAAATGACGGTTAAGAAAAACATGAGGTGAATATATGCTGAAGTGCCAGAGGGGTGAAGTTCGAAACATTTCACATAAATCGACTGTGCTATCAATTCTGGAGTATTATTACAGTGTCTGGAGTCAGTTCCAAGAAGGTACCTTCACGAGAGAAATGATCGTAGAGCATAGCCACACCCTCCTACGTCTACACCGTTCTGCACCTAAAAGTCCGATATTGTTAAAGCCATTACATTTCTAAAGTAGCGAAATACAGCGCTCTTGATTACTGCATGATATATATGAACAACTTCAGATATATAACCACCCTGCAAGTTTCCAACCCCAATCACTATGGTAACAAACTTTAAAATGATCAAACTACTTCCTTCTACACTATTCTGGTGTCCTAGGAAGTGACCGAGCTTTTCCTCACTACGAACGCATCGTTGCTGTACATCCGCCGCTCGAGCTGCTTATAAACCAAATAGAACGAAATCGGCAGATTGCTGTTGTGTATGTTAGGAAACTAAAGAATTGTATAGGTCTTTTTTGTCAGAAACGTACGTACCCTCAATCACACTTCCCGTGTCAGTCTTACCGAATATGCCTCATTAGAAAATAGAACGAGGAAATAACGACATGTACATTTTCAATAGTTGATACTCTGAGTTACCACACACGTTCTGCAGTACGAAAATGCACACGAAGAAGCAGCAGCTTATTACGAGGGAGTAAGCACCACGAACAGTAGCCAAAGAAGATGTAACAATCTTACTGCTTTCTACAGAGCTCTGGTAGCTGTAGCTCTGGTAATTGTAGCTCTGGCCGCGTTCCTCTTGCACACAGAAGTCCTCGTCTGAAATTAGGTAGTTTTGCTCATGTGTGGGATAATACAACAATTTCGTCCTAACATCACAGCTTTAGATTAGATGCTCCTCGCACTAATAAAGTTAATATATGTTGGATCAGTCCATTTCCCTAAAGAACACTCTAGGGAATGGCTTAAATCTGATAAACGCATTGATTCTTCTCCTTAATACTTGAACAATAACATTGTTGGTGAGAAGCAATCGTAAGTCGATAATATCCATATTCGACTGCATGTGTGAGAACACAAGAGGAAGGAGAGGGTTAAAACTGAATTCAGACAGAGCATAATTTTTAACCTTTTTTCCGTCTTGAGTGTTCAGGTATCCCCAACCCATATCAGTTCCTTACATTTCATGGTAGTATTTCTTAATTACATCTATTCTCGGTCAATTTACGTAATTTTACGTATTTCGTTATATTTCTCTCAATTTTACGTATTTATCATCAGAGTGCTCTAATTATACCAGGTTGTCTTAGATTTTGATTGATTTTATTTCATTTTTCTACTTTTTTCGGTATTTTTCCGTATGTATGTGGTCATATTGATGGCATATCAATTCTTTGTTTGATTTTATACGAGGGTATTTGCGTGTTGTATGCACCAACCTATTAACAATACTGAGAAATCCCCTCATCCCGATGATCTATATGCATGCATTTTGGATAGATAGATCATGAAAAACAATTACCCTCGCCACATACTTAGATGAGGCTTAAAGAGAGCTGCAGGTTGGAATCTCGAAATCTGAAAACAATTCCTTCTGTTGCTACGTCACATCAGAGAGTTTGTCTGCAGACTAGTATTGTGACACAGTTGATAGAAACTCTGGCACAGTTCTGTATGTTACTATGATCGAGGTGCTAGCAATACGTAGGTAACCTAAATGCGTTGATATAGGGCGCTGTCTGGTATATTCTGGCGTATATGACCGAACGGACATACTGCACCGTCATCTATATGCATTCGAAATCTAGTGTATGGTACTTGCAAAGTAGAAGAGGTATGGTATAGCGAGGTTACAGAAACTGGGAAGCATTTTGCTGTGTCACTGGCGGGCGTTGAAATTACGGAACAGCTGGTAAAATTGCTAAAACTGATAGCAGTATGAACTGCGATGCTCATTACAGTACATCCTCCCATATCGACGGAGTCTTTCCCATCCCATTCCTCCACTGGTATCCTGTTGATTACCACATAATGGTTGACTGATATTATTTGTTTGAGATGGAGACACCGTTCGCGGAACACTGGACTTGTATACTTCTATGTCGGTGAAATCAAAGGTATTTTGATACTTGCTAACTCATTTATCAAAACTTATAGCCTGTTTCCGTCGACCTAGAATTATGAAATTCACTAAGAACCAAGGTTTCACAGTTCAAGTTGACTTGTAATTATGTCATACCGGAGGAAAAATTATATTTTTTGTCATTGCCGAAAGTCTTGGAATTCCCGCAACCGAAAGATACACTATGTGATCAAAAGTATCCGGACACCTGACTGAAAGTGACTTAAAATTTCAAGGCACAATCCATCGGTAATGCTGGAATTCAATATGGTGTTGGCTCACACTTAGCCTTGATGAGAGCTTTCACTCTCGCAGGCATGCGTTCAATCAGGTGCTGGAAGGTGTCTTGGGGAATGGCAGGCCATTGTCCACGGAGTGCTGCACCGAGGAAAGATTTCGATGTCGGTCGGTGAGGCCTGTCACGACGTCGGCGTTCCAAAATATCCCAAAGGTGTTCTATTGGATTCAGGTGAGGACTCTGTGCAGGCCAGTCGTGTACACACTCCGCCACAAGCCGTGCATTATGAACAGGTGCTCGATCGTTTTGAAAGATGCAATCGCCATCCCCGAATTGCTCTTCAACAGTTGGAAGCAATAAGGTGCTTAAAACATCACTGTAGGCCTGTGCTGGGATAGGGCCAAGTAAAACAAGACGGAAGGCAAGCCCCCTCCGTGAAAAGCACGATCCACCATAACACCACCGCCTCCGAATTTTACTGTTGCCACTACACACGCTGGCAGGTGACGTTCACAGGGCATTCACCATACCCACACCCTGCCATCGGATCACCACATTGTGTTCCGTGATTCGTCATTCAACACAACGTTTTTCCACTGCTCAGTCGCCCATTGTTTACGCTCATTACACCAAACGAGGCGTCGTTTGGCATTTACCGGCGTCATGTGTGGCCTACGAGCAGGCGCTCAAGCATGAAATCCTAGTTTTCTCACCTCCCGCCTAACTGCCATAGTACTTACAGTGGATCCTGATGCAGTTTGGAATTCCTGTGTGATGGTCTGGGTACATGTCTGCCTAATACACATTACGACCCTCTTCAACCGTCGGCGGTCTCTGTTAGTCAACAGACGAGGTCGGCCTGTACGATTTTGTGCTGTACGTGTCCTTTCACGTTTCCACTGCAATATCATATCGGAAACAGTGGAAATCTCGAATACAGACGTATGACACAAGACACGCAATCACCTGACCACGTTGGAAGTCCGTGAGTCCTGCGGAGTGCCCCATTCTGCTCTCTCACGATGTCAAATGACTACAGAGGTTGCTGATGTGGAGTACCTGGCAGTAGGTGGCAGCTCAATGCACCAAATATGAAAAACGCATGTTTTGGGGGCTGTCTGGATACTTTTGATCACATAGTGTATTCGCCATCATCGACATCTATTGCCGGCCGCGGTGGTCTCGTGGTTCTAGGCGCGCAGTTTGGAACCGCGGGACTGCTACGGTCGCAGGTTCGAATCCAGCCTCGGGCATGGATGTGTGTGATGTCCTTAGGTTAGTTAGGTTTAAGTAGTTCTAAGTTCTAGGGGACTGATGACCACAGAAGTTAAGTCCCATAGTGCTCAGAGCCATTTTTTTTTGACATCTATAACAGGCAAAAACAATGGTGATACTCGATTCCAGGGATTTTGTAATTAAATCTATACGGAGCCTTTGGTGCGAAAATGCTACTCACTCTTCTTCTGATTTTTTTATCGTTATGTGTACAGCTGCTTAGCAGGTTTTATAGATTCTATAGTAACTCATCGCCTTTTCCTTTTCATATTTGTCGACACTCTCATGATGAGTATTGACTGATCGAATCCAGGTAAAATAATTTTTGTGAAATGCTTTCGTGAGCTGGTCGTGAGTATGTTAAAGATGAAACATTCTTCCATAGGCAGCCCTGTTTTTTTAACACCGTATAGTACTCAAAAGGGGTTTATTAACCTCCTGAAAATGTGTTCCTCTCAAATAAATTCTCAGAGATATGGAAACACATTGAGTTCACGAAGTCAGAATCTCGAATGGTGTAGAATCAGAGTCCTTTTAAGTGCAACGCCGACACGGGAAAGCTTGGCCGCCTCTGACTCCCCAGGTGGCACTCCACACAGAGTGGCATTTCTCACGAGCGAGTTATTGTGAGTGCCTCTAGTGCATTCAGGCGGAGGCTGCGTTGCTTCTGCCTGAAGAGTGAAAGCGACAGAAGTCGTGAAAGTAAAGTACTGTGGACAGGCATCCGGTGGGACGCAAACTGCTGCCGACACATCGAGATGTGCTGTGTACCTCAGAAGAAAAGACACATGAATACCTTCAAGAAACATAGAGAAGCAGGCGAAACCAATATGGAGACGACTGCAAGGACAGCTTCAAACCAGCAGCCTGGGATGAGAGATCACAGCTATGTCTCTCTCACTCTCTCTCTCTCTCACTCTCTCTCTCTCTCTCTCTCTCTCTCTCTCTCTCTCACACACACACACACACACACACACACACACACACACACACGTTTTTCTTGAATCGTAAGTCCTTCTTCGGTAGAATATATTACTCAATCTTAGTCATAATATTCCACTCGGAGCGCAGCCTCAAAAGCTAAGAAAATTTAATCCTTAATCCTGTCCGTCGTTCATTTCCCCCTTCA
Organism: Schistocerca americana; assembly: GCF_021461395.2. Taxonomy (NCBI): domain Eukaryota; kingdom Metazoa; phylum Arthropoda; class Insecta; order Orthoptera; family Acrididae; genus Schistocerca; species Schistocerca americana. The sequence continues at coordinate 233,786,094 of NC_060123.1, forward strand.
TGCGTCTTATATTCTTATCCGACACACTCTGACTTTATTTCCTGTGCTGAACTATTCATCTCGGAGTAGCATATACACCCAATGCAATCCGTAATATGTTCGATACATTCTAATTTCCGTTTCCCCCTACAGCTTTGCATGTAGAAGATCATATTTGTGCAGAGGAGTATTTGCTGAGCGCTGTTTCTTAATAGCAAGATGAAAACTTTTATGGAAAGTTATGGAAATCACACACTGAAAGTACTAAACACAAATTTAGCCCATAAACAGGGAAGGAATCGTATTATGGCTGTGGGGAAATGTTATTCACAAGTTCAGTGTGACTTTCTTCCTCGACGATGTTATCTGTGCTATGATCAGTGGAAGAGTCAACAGAATTACTCATTGGTAAAACTATATCTTCTGTATTATTTTTCTCTTCTCCTTTCGCTTTTCCAGGCTGTGTTTAACAACATTATCTAGGCTGCCTTCAACATTAGTCCACTTCTCAACCGTTTTTTGTGTTACTTCATTCTCTAACATTTTGATAAATTCCTGTAACAGTGAAGCTTGCTTTATTTGTTACCGAATAATGCTCGAGCTTTCCCCAAATCATTTCAATGACGTTAAATTAAATAAATAAATGTCGTGTGACTAGGGCCTCCCGTCGGGTAGACCATTCGCCGGATGCAAGTCTTTCGATTTGAAGCCACTTCGGCGACTTGCGCGTCGGTGGGGAAGAAATGTTGATGATTAGGATAACACAACACCGAGTCCCGGAACGGAGAAAATCTTCGACCCAGCCGAGAAACGAACCGAGGCCCTTAGGACTGACATTATGTCGCGCTGACCACTCAGCTACCAGGGGCGGACAACGTTAAATTGACAGTGATATAGTGGAAGACTAACATCGCTGTGATCTTGTTCTTTCGTCCCCACGACGACATACTGCTATTTAAATTGTGGCTTATTTTTGGCCACATAAGTTCCATGAACTGCACAGATCAGAATTTGCACATTGTGAGGTTTAAGCGTTCAACAGGGCCAACTTTTCCATTTTCTTGGGAACTTCATCTTTAGTATGTGAACGTTACGGATATCCGTAACATTAAGAGATGATTGGTTGAAGTTTGCCAGTATACGCTCCTTGAACCACTAAAGAAAATTCTCGTGATTTATCTCTTCTTGGTAGTCGCTTCGATGCGAAACCAGAAGAATTCTAGAAAAGAGGCATTGCAACAGATAATGTCTTTCGTCCAGTTTTTTCTGACAGTATGACAGGTATTTACCCAAGTTTCAACTATCCACATAAACTACTCAGATCGTACGTTAGCTAAGTCTCTTAAAAATCAACAACTCCTCGCAATGATATTTTTTTTATTTCCATTGTAATTTTGCGTCCATTATTTTGTTAAGCTGCTGGAATAAAGGGCTCTGGCAGTTTAAGGCACATTACTGCCTCTCAATAGTTCCACGCTGTGAAAAGCAGCTCACAATTCCTAATGGGTGGAGGAACTTCCCTCACGTAAGCGACTAGCAGCATCTTCCTAAAATATGCGCACGCTCTTTACTTGTTGATCGGTGCTCCTCTTTTCATCAGGTATTCGTGGCTTCGGTGAACGAGATGTACAGATTTCTTCAAGTGAACTTTCCCGATAGTATATTTTTTAAGTCGTCAAAGTGCCTACATTCGTTAAAAGCGATACAGTAGTAGAGTCACACAATTGTCGCTCTTCTTCTAGATATATTCTCGCACCGACCACGCACACGCACACGCACACACACACACACACACACACACACACACACATGCGTCTCTGACCATGAAAGATGTGACACGTCACTGAACTGTATTTTTAGCAAACACACTTTACAGCACTTTGACTGCAACCTTCGGACATTCTGTTGCATAAAATGAAAACGTCGCACAGAGAAACAAAGCGCAGAACGAACGCGTATAGCGAGAGTTACATTACCGACCACAAGCGTCGCCTGTAACTAACTAGTAACCGATAAAGAGTGATTTCACAGCAGTGAACGGAAAAGAAGGCTCTACAAAATTCATTCTCTAATTAGCTGTTTATATGCTTGCGGCCCTGTAAGCGTCTAGACGTTACTTAGTTTGTTATTCTGATCCAGGTTTAAGTTGGGCATTGTATGCTGAGACAGTACCAGATTAACCAATACATCATAAGCACTGCCCATCGCGAGACTGGATTCCCCCAGGCTGCGTTACAGGAACGTGATTCAGACAGCAGAGTGTTTAAGCAGTGCAGAGACGAATGGGGTACTCACTGTAGTGACTATGTGGACCGCAAATAACGGCGATGAAGTCACGGGCAGGCGACGAGCGTCGTGCTGAACGGCTTGCCAGCCGTGTACAACAGGATGGGTGGCGATCTCAGGCACATCTGACAACAGAGTACGAAGACAAATCAAATTTAACATATTCATATATTACCAACATTATATACAAGCCAAACGCAGTCTGTCTGCTATACATTAACAACATGACTTTCAATAATTAACACAAAAGAATGGCCCTGAATTGCAAGAAATCCTAACAATAATACAGGGGGGGGGGGGGGGCAAAGAAATGTATCCACTGTTTAAAAGTCCATAACTGGCAAACTAACTGACGGAGTTGTCTCATCTTTGGTAGTGTAAAGTTTGTAGTTCCAGCAATCACCACACAAGCAATGTATAGCGTTGTTTGGTTTTGTCGGATTACACTCAGTGTTTTGTTCTTAGTTGCACCTCGTTACTCGAGTAAACATGGCTGGCGCAAGGCTTACATTCGATGAAAGGAAGTCAGTTTTGAAGTGGTATTTTAAGTACGAAAACGTTAATGAGGTTCAACGGCAATGGCGAAATGAGTATCAAACAGAGCCCCTGATACGTTTAACGATTCGTCGCATTGGAGACAAATTTGAAGCCGAAGGCTGTGTTAAAGATGTACACAAACAACGATCTGGACGACCTGCAACAGTAACAAGTCCTGCTAACTTCCATCGTGTGTTACAACAATTCACTCGCTCACCACAGAAGACGGAAGAGTTTACTTTCAACAAGATGGTGCCCCAGCCCACTACCAAAATCGTGTTAGGGTGTATCTCGACGAAAATCTACCAGGAAGATGGACAGGCCGTAGAGTTGCTGTCGAGTATTCATCACGTTCCCCAGACCTAACTCCTCTGGACTTTTACCTGTGGAGAACACTAAAGGACGTCGTTTATCGACAAGAGCTACGCACATTGGGTGAACTTCGAGAATCCATCGTACATTCATGTGCAAATATCCAACACAACACGCTGCAGTCAGTAGTTGGTGCTGCAGTTCGGAGGCATTCCAAAAATTATATAGTTGTCGATAATTCCACTATCCAAACATTATCAACCATACATCCATTATCATACTTTTCCTTGCATCTTTTCTTATAAGAAATTTCGTCTCACTTTAAATTGCGTGTCCTACCAGAGACTCCACTAAGAAAAACAAGTCCATACACTTCTCTATCCACTCACTAACTGCTAGTCCGTCCAACCACAGAATCTTTAGCCGCGGGGTGCAGAGCGCTGTCAGCGACATTAACACAGTCTATAGCGCTGCCATTGTACGAACAGGCTACTAACTACTGTTGAACATTGGGTTCCGCAGCAGGCGTTTCCTACGGCTTCCACGATGAACCAACGACATCACCAATTACGACTGCAGTGTAACCTGAATCATCGAGATTGGTCCGTGGATCGTTGTAAACTTTTAACCTTGACGGATGAATCAGTTTTATTACACTACTGACAATCACATAGCTTCCATGGGACATTGGGTGGTAATCGAGGGCACTATGATACTGGTGAGTACGTGAACATTCTTGCTGGTCACCAACATCCCTTCATGCTTGATGTCTTCCCCGACTGCAATGGCATCTTCCAGCAGGATAACTGTCCCTGTCACTAGACGATAACAGTGCTACAGTGTGGTTTTAAGAGCACGATAGCGAACTCTCGTTGATGTCTTTTGCACCAAATTCAACTAACCTGAGTCCACTGAGACCCATGTGGGACGTCAAAGGGACGCCTACAGACCGCCAAGTTGTAATTGACTTGAATTCCGATACTTCTAGACATCGTGTCTGTACTGTTTACTTTATTTAGCCTTTGAGTTCGTATCACACAATGACCGCTTTCTTATGCCCTAAAACTTTAGTCATCACTACAATCTGACCTATATGTGATTAACTGCGTCCTAACTAATTTCAAGTTTCGTACGGGTAAGAACACAGACATTAAATTAAGGCGCGGGCAAAACTGAAATTATCATGCTTATAATAGATCTCGTGGGGCTACTAATAACACATGTCTATGAGTTTCATCTTATAGATACGGTTCGTACTATGAACATTTTTGCTTCCTATATCCTACATTACCGAATAATTTGAGAAACGCTGAGCTAGTGTGACAGAAGAATTCATTTCAATGTCTCCACCTTTGATGCCTCGCGTATCGAAGGTCAGCAGTTTCGTGAACTTACCTTTATAGCTGAAAATAATACCCTGCTTTAGGCAACATATTTTTTCCCCTTTATTGAGTTTCGATTCCCCCCGATGGAGGCGGGCTGGCAGCAGCTTAGTACGCTGCTCTTTAGCCTACAGAATTTGTTTTAAAAAAATGGAGATAATAAATAATAAAAGTAGGCGATAACATCGTTGACTTAAATGGTAAAATAGCGGAAAATTGTGGAACTTAAAACATAAAACAAAGGGTTGGTGATGCGAATAAAATACACAGGAAGCAGACAGGTAAAATAAGACAATTAAAAAACACGGCGACAGTCTGGTTTCTGTTTGCAAGAGATATAAAAATCACACCCAGCGACAGCATGCTTTCTGTTCGCAACACTTTGGAAAGACATACAACACTGAACACTCACTTGAACAGTGCACTGAAAAGTTGGCACAGATATGACACACCACAGCCAAGGGCAGTGGGGGGGAACCTGGACAGATGATGGGAAAGAAAAGGGGGGAAGGAGAGGAAAAACGAAGTGGGGTGAGGGGGGATGGAGCCGATGGAGGACGAGTACTCATAAGAGGGGGAGGGGCTGGGCAGACGAGAGAGGGAGTGGGGAAAGGTAGAGGAGGGGAATGCAAAAGGACTTGGGAGGGGGAGAGAAGGGAGGCAGAGAGAGGGTAGGTGGGGAAAAACAGGATGGAAGGGGGGAAGAGGGAGCCTGGGGGAAAAAAGGAGGGAGAGATGAGGATCTGAGCTGATAGGAGGCATAAATGGAGGGAAAGAGGGCATCATCCAGGAGGTTCAAATGGTTCAAATGGCTCTGAACAAAATGGTTCAAATGGCTCTGAGCACTATGGGACTCAACTGCTGAGGTCATTAGTCCCCTAGAACTTAGAACTAGTTAAACCTAACTAACCTAAGGACATCACAAACATCCATGCCCGAGACAGGATTCGAACCTGCGACCGTAGCGGTCTTGCGGTTCCAGACTGCAGCGCCTTTAACCGCATGGCCAGGCTCTGAGCACTATGGGACTTAACTGCTGAGGTCATCAGTCCCTTAGAACTTAGACCTACTTAAACCTAACTAAACTAAGGACACAACACACATACATGCCCGAGGCAGGATTCGAACCTGCGACCGTAGCGGTCACGCGGTTCCAAACTGAAGTGCTTAGAACCGCATGGCCACACCGGCCGGCTCATCCAGGAGGGGGAGTTGACGAAAGCCACCTTGGCAAAGGAGATGAAGGGTGTAGAGATGGAGGGTAGGGGGTACACAACAGTGAAGGCACTGCAGAGGGCGGGGGTTGAAGAGGAGAGGAGCAACCAGGAGGTGAGGGGGATCAAGGTGGCGGGAGGTGTAGAGTATGTGGATACGTTCGAGGAATAGGAGCAGATGGGGGAAAGGAATCAGGTCGTAGAGGATCCATGTGGGGGACGTGAAGCGTATACAGAAGGGGAGGCGGTAGGCAACATATTCCTTCAGATCATTAAATATAGTTAAAGTGAATTTAGTTCATTCAAGAACATAGTTCTTGTGTAAACAGATGTGGAGGTATAGAACATGTGGATGAGGAACTTGCATCAAGACCATGGGAATTAAAATACACTTCTACAAATCAGACATAATACGCACTGGGGTGGGAAAATTAATTTATATAGTGATTTGCACGTGTATATATGGCGGTAGTACCGCATATACAAGGTATAAAATGCCAGTGCATTGGCGAAGCTGTCATTTGTACCCACGTGAAAAGGTTTCTGACGTGGTGATGGAATTAAGAGGTGTTGAGCACGATACGGTATTTAAAGCTATATGCGAGGGAGTTCAGTTTCGGAAATCATTAGTGAATTCAATATTCCGAGATCCAAAGTGTCAATAGAGCGCCTAAAATGCCAAATTGAAGCATTACCTCTTACGACGGATAACGCAGCAGCCGACGTCCTCACTCAACGACCGAGAGCAGCGCCGTTTGCATAGAGTTGCAAGTGCTAACAGACAAGCAACACTGCGTGAAATAACCGCAGAAATCAATGTGGGACGTACAACGAACGTATCCATTAGGACACTGCGGCAAAATTTGGCGTTAATGGGCCATGGCACTGATGACCGACGCGAGTCCCTTTGTTAAGAGTACGACATCGCCAGCAGTGCCTCTCCTGGGGTCATGTCCATATCCGTTGGACACTAGACGATTGGACAGCCGATGCTGGATCACATGTGTCCCTATTTCCGTTGAAAAGACGTGATGGTAGGGTTTGAGTGTGGCGCAACTCCATGAACCTAGGTTAACAACGCAGTGTGCAAGCAGGTAGTGGCTCCGTATTGGTTTGGGCTGTGTTTACATGGAATGAACACTGTCCTCTGGCCCAACTGGATCGCTGTTTGTAACTAATGGTTATTTACGGCCTGTTGGAGACCGTTTGCAGCCAGTCATGGACTTCATGGTCCCAGACAATGATGGAATTTTAGTGAATGACTATTCGCCGAGTCACTGGGCCACAACCCCTCGCGATTGGTTTGAAGAACATTCTGGACCATTTAGCCACCCAGATCACCCAATGTGAATCCCGTTCAACATTTATGCCACACAATCGAGAGGTCGGTTCGTGCCCAAAATCATGCGCCGGCAAACTTTGGCAATTATGAACGGCTACAGAGGCATCATAGTTAAATATTTCTGTTGAGGCCATGCCACGCCGAGTTGCTGTACTATGCCGGGTAATATGTGGTCCGACACGGTGGAGCTCAGTTAGTCAAATGGTAAGGCGATCGCTCGCGATAAGCGGAAAACCCGGGTTTGGGTCCCGGTACCGCACAAATTTTCGTTGTCGTCGTTCCATTATCTAAGTTACGGTTGTCCATATTCGTAGCTGCGAATACATTTCATAACGGCTGTAGTCGCCGCATTGCCTGTTCCTTCGGACGTGCATGCATTTCCAACGGAACATTGCATCGTAATTCGGAATAACACAGGCACTGCAATATCGCCTTCCATCACTGGTTACCCGTTCTGCTATTGAGGACACTACTTTTCTATTCTGTTACTCACCGTTGGAAGAAGTTTGGCCAGAGGTACATTGCTGCAAAGGCTCGTCCGACTGTCCATGCGCTCACCTAGCCTGAGACTCTGTACTCTAAATGTCTGGCAGCTCTTCCAGAACTTGGTAAAGTTTCTACTGTTTTTGCACACAGCAAAAAAACGTTTCCCTGGTGAAGACCAGATGCATTTAATGGAAAAATCTATTGCAAGAATGGAATGTTAGATTGGTGGATTACATACTCCCCCCTAGCCACTCACGTAAGCAACACGTAATACAAGTGGAAAATCTAAAAATAAAACCGAATCGGAAAATAACTGAAGCAAAGAGTCTTGTATGCAAATTTATTATGCAAATAGGGCAAAATGTGAAATAGGCCGCCGCCTCACACATTGTAGCGCCGGCTTTGTTTGTATTCTCAGATCTACTCCAGTGAAAGGAGAAGAACCTCTGACTGGGTTAACTTCTGTTTTCATTGAATAATTGTATCTTTCTGAACAAATATACTAGGGGACTACAAAAAATAAGTTACAAGTTATTATGGGAGGTCAATCATCTTTTATCGAATGCTGCAACACATTTAAAAATGATACAGATACAAAACATTATTTTTCGACATAATCACCAACTCTCTATTAGGAACAGTCGGAACTTTCTACCAGCCGATGAGTTACTCGGCGGTAGGTAGCCACCTGTTGTTCAGGGAGCCTTCCGAGAGGCACTGTGTGAACGTCCTCGTCGGAACCTCTATGCCTCCCCCCTCCCCCACACCCTCCAGATGATCTTTCAACTTGCCCAAAAATGGAAATCAAGTGGTGCAAAACGTGGATTTCCCGATCAGCATCACCGACGCCTGTGCGACCTTGGTCAAACTGTTGACATCATTTCACGATGGCTGGACGCGACGTTGCTTTTGGTCCAAATGCCGCAAAACTTCCAGATAAGACGCCCTGACCATACAAAAACCTTTTGTAATTCAACTTTAGAGCACTTTTTCAGTAGCAACTCCATTTCACTTGCGCACTGTGATTCGCCAGTTACTCGCAGCGAAGCTGAAATGTACATGCAGGAACTCAGAACAAGTTCTAACTTCTGTCAATGCGCCACTCCACATGTGTAACTTACGAATTGCGTTCAATCAGTAACTGCCATATATTTCTTACGCGGCAATTTTCGGTTCAAAAAGATACCACAGTTCATCAAGAGTGGTGACTGACATACTGTGATGAGCCAGCAGCTCAGCCACCATTGACCAAACGTTTTCAATTGGTGAGATCTGGAGAATGTGCTGGTCAGGGCAGCAGTCGAACATATTCTGTATCCAGAAAGGCCAGTACAGAACCTGCAACATGCGGTCGTGCATTGTTTTTGTTGTTGTTGTTGTGGTCTTCAGTCCTGAGACTGGTTTGATGCAGCTCTCCATGCTAATCTATCCTGTGCAAGCCTCTTCATTTCCCAGTACCTACTGCAACCTACATCCTTCTGAATCTGCTTAGTGTATTCATCTCTTGGTCTCCCTCTACGATTTTTACCCTCCACGCTGCCCTCCAATAGTAAACTGGTGATGCCTTGATGCCTCAGAACATGTCCTACCAACCGATCCCTTCTTCTAGTCAAGTTGTGCCACAAACTTCTCTTCTCCCCAATCCTGTTCAATACTTCCTCATTAGTTATGTGGTCTACCCATCTAATCTTCAGCATTCTTTTGTAGCACCACATTTCGAAAGCTTCTATTCTCTTCTTGTCCAAACTATTTATCGTCCATGTTTCACTTCCATACATGGCTACACTCCATACAAATACTTTCAGAAATGACTTCCTGACACTTAAATCTATACTCGATGTTAACAAATTTCACTTCTTCAGAAACGCTTTCCTTGCCATTGCCAGTCCACATTTTATATCCTCTCTACTTCGAGCATCATCAGTTATTTTGCTCCCCAAATAGCAAAATTCCTTTACTACTTTGAGTGTCTCATTTCCTAATCTAATTCCCTCAGCATCACCCGACTTAATTCGACTACATTCCATTATCCTCGTTTTGCTTTTGTTGATGTTCATCTTATATCCTCCTTTCAAGACACTGTCCATTCCATTCAACTGCTCTTCCGAGTCCTTTGCTGTCTCTGACAGAATCAAAATATCATCGGCGAACCTCAAAGTCTTTATTTCTTCTCCATGGATTTTAATACCTACTCCAAATTTTTCTTTTGTTTCCTTTACTGCTTGCTCAATATACAGATTGAATAACATCGGGAGAGGCTACAACCCTGTCTTACTCCCTTCCCAACCACAGCTTTCCCTTCATGTCCCTCGACTCCTATAACTGCCATCTGGTTTCTGTACAAGTTGTAAATAGCCTTTCGATCCCTGTATTTTACCCCTGCCACCTTTAGAGTTTGAAAGAGAGTATTCCAGTCAACATTGTCAAAAGCTTTCTCTAAGTCTACAAATGCTAGAAACGTAGGTTTGCCTTTCCTTAATCTTTCTTCTAAGATAAGTCGTAAGGTCAGTATTGCCTCACGTGTTCCAGTGTTTCTACGGAATCCAAACTGATCTTCCCCGAGGTCGGCTTCTACTAGTCTTTCCATTCGTCTGTAAAGAATTCGTGTTAGTATTTTGCAGCTGTTGCTTATTAAATTGATTGTTCGGTAATTTTCACATCTGTCAACACCTGCTGTCTTAGGGATTGGAATTATTATATTCTTCTTGAAGTCTGAGGGTATTTCTCCTGTTTCATACATCTTGCTCACCAGGTGGTAGAGTTTTGTCAGGACTGGCTCTCCCAAGGCCGTCACTAGTTCCAATGGAATGTTGTCTACTCCCGGGGCCTTGTTTCGACTCATGTCTTTCAGAGCTCTGTCAAACTCTTCACGCAGTATCGTATCTCCCATTTCATCTTCATCTACATCCTCTTCCATTTGCATAATATTGTCCTCAAGTACGTCGCCCTTGTATAGACCCTCTATATACTCCTTCCACCTTTTTGCCTTCCCTTCTTTGCTTAGAACTGGGTTTCCATCTGAGCTCTTGATATTCATACAAGTCGTTCTCTTATCTCCAAAGGTCTCTTTAATTTTCCTGTAGGCAGTATCTATCTTACCCCTGGTGAGATAAGCCTCTACATCCTTACATTTGTCCGCTAGCCATCCCTGCTTAGCCATTTTACACTTCCTGTCGATCTCATTTTTGAGACGTTTGTATTCCTTTTTGCCTGCTTCATTTACTGCATTTTTGTATTTTCTCCTTTCATCAATTAAATTCAATATTTCTTCTGTTACCCAAGGATTTCTACTAGTCCTCGTCTTTTTACCTACTTGATCCTCTGCTGCCTTCACTACTTCATCCCTCAAAGCTACCCATTCTTCTTCTACTGTATTTCTTTCCCCCATTCCTGTCAATTGTTCCCTTATGCTCTCCCTGAAACTCTGTACAATCTCTGGTTCTTTCAGTTTATCCAGGTCCCATCTCCTTAAATTCCCACCTTTTTGCAGTTTCTTCAGTTTTAATCTACAGGTCATACATAACCAATAGATTGTGGTCAGAGTCCACATCTGCCCCTGGAAATGTCTTACAATTTAAAACCTGGTTCCTATATCTCTGTCTTACCATTACATAATCTATCTGATACCTTTTAGTATCTCCAGGGTTCTTCCATGTATACAACCTTCTTTCATGGTTCTTAAACCAAGTGTTAGCTATGATTATGTTGTGCTCTGTGCAAAATTCTACCAGGCGGCTTCCTCTTTCATTTCTTAGCCCCAATCCATATTCACCTACTACGTATCCTTCTCTCCCTTTTCCTACACTCGAATTCCAGTCACCCATGACTATTAAATTTTCATCTCCCTTCACAATCTGAATAATTTCTTTTATTTCATCATACTTTTCTTCAATTTCTTCTTCATCTGCAGAGCTAGTTGGCATATAAACTTGTACTACTGTAGTAGGTGTGGGCTTCGTATCTATCTTGGCCACAATAATGCGTTCACTATGCTGTTTGTAGTAGCTTACCCGCATTCCTATTTTCCTATTCATTATTAAACCTGCTCCTGCATTACCACTATTTGATTTTGTGTTTATAACCCTGTAGTCACCTGACCAGAAGTCTTGTGCCTCCTGCCACCGAACTTCACTAATTCCCACTACATCTAACTTTAACATATCCATTTCCCTTTTTAAATTTGCAGCAGCATGGACTATCAGCTCGGAGACCATGGCTGCGGTTACCCTTGACGCTGCATCACAGACAGGAGCGCCTGCGATGGTGTACTCAACGACGAACCTGGGTTCACGAATGGCAAAACGTCATTTTTTCTGATGAATCCCGGTTCTGTTTACAGCATCATGATGATCGCATCCGTGTTTGGCGACATCGCGGTGAACCCAAATTGGAAACGTGTATTCGTCATCGCCATACTGGCGTATCACCCGGCTTGATGGTATGGGATGCCATTGGTTACACGTGTAACCAATTCCCGAGGGCATGCAGCTTTACTGTATGATTAGATGATGATGGCGTCCTCTTGGGTAAAATATTCCGGAGGTAAAATAGGCTTCAATTAATAAGAATAAGGGTATTTTATTTACCAACCTTCCAGGTCGAAACTGACGGATCTCCGGGCGGGGACTACTCAAGAGGATGTCGTTATCAGGAGAAAGAAAACTGGCGTTCTACGGATCGGAGCGTGGAATGTCAGATCCCTTAATCGGGCAGGTAGTTCGTGCATTATCCTGCTGAAATGTATGGTTTCGCATGGATCGAATGAAAGGTAGAGCCGCTGGTCGTAACACATCTGAAACGTAACGTCGACTGTTCAGAGTGGCGTCAATGCGAACAAGAGGTGACCGACACGTGTAACCAATGGCACTCCATACCATCAAGCCGGGTGATACGCCAGTATGGCGATGACAAATACACGTTTCCAATTTGGGTTCACCGCGGTGTCGCCAAACACGGATGCGACCATCATGATGCTGTAAACAGAACCTGGATTCATCCGAAAAAATGACGTTTTGCCATTCGTGCACCCAGGTTCGTCGTTGAGTACACCATCGCAGGCGCTCCTGTCTGTGATGCAGCGTCAAGGATAACCGCAGCCATGGTCTCCGAGCTGATAGTCCATGCTGCTACAAACGTCGTCGAACTGCTCGTGCAGATGGTCGTTGTCTTGCAAACATCCCCATCTGTTGACTCAGGGATCGAGACGTGGCTGCACGATCCGTTACAGCCATGCGAATAAGATGCCTGTCATGTCGACTGCTAGTGATACGAGGCCGTTGGGATCCAGCATGGCGTTCCGTATTAATCTCCTGAACCCATCGATTCCATATTCGGCTAACAGTCATTGGATCTCGACCAACGAGAGCAGCAATGTCGCGATACGACAAACCACAATCGCGATAGGCTACACTCCGACCTTTATCAAAGTCGGAAACGTGATGGTACGCATTTCTCCTCCTTACACGAGGCATCACAACAACGTTTCACCAGGCAACGCCGGTCAACTGCTGTTTGTGTATGAGAAACCGGCTGGAAACTTTCCTCATGTCAGCACGTTGTAGTTGTCGCCACCGGCGCCAACCTTGTGTGGATGCTCTGAAAAGCTAATCAATTGCATATCACAGCATCTTCTTCCTGTCGGTAACATTCGCTTCTGTAGCACGACATCTTCGTGGCGTAGCAATTTTAATGGCCAGTAGTGTGGCTGCATGGAGTTCTGATAGACGAAGGGGCTGCAGGTTGTCTTGAAAATGGCTGAGGTGCTTTCCAAGGAGGAAGCTGTTATTGAGAGTCCTTTGGCAGAAATCCAAAGCACTGCAGATATTCGTAGGCGCTTGCAGAATGTCTACGAAGAGCTAGCAGTGAACAAAAGCACGGTGAGTCGTGGGGCGAGGCGTCTGTCATCATCACAACAAGCTCGCAAAAACCTGCCAAATCTCCCAAGTGCGGCCAATGTAGGAACGTACGGACACTCCCATGCGAGGTAATCTGTGGATCACTAAGAAACACTCCGCTGTGCAACTGGACATCTCTGTTGGTGGTGCTTATACACTCGTCCACCAGTTAGACAGTACTCCAAGTTTCGTGGCCGCTGGGATACGCCGCCTAACGGGAGAGCACAAAGAGCAATGAAGGAACAGCTGTGCGGAATTTCTTGCGCGTTACGAGGCTGATTCTGAAAATTTGCTGTCGACATACGCCACAGTCGGTGACGCATGGGTTCATCACTTCGAAACGGAAGCAAAATGGCAATTCATGAAGTGGTACCACACCATTTCTTCTCCGAAGAAAAAGTTCAAAGCCGCACACTCATCCCGTAAAGTCATGCCGACGGTCTTCCGGGAATCTGAAGGAGCGTGGTGCAACGATCAACTCGGATGTCTATTGTGCTGCCATCAAGTAATCAAGCAAATTACTTCAGCATATCTGAAGCCTCAAAAATGCGAACGAGCTTCGTCTTCTCCACGTCAATGCAAGACGACCCGCAAGTCTGAGCACCCAAGAGGACCTCAAAAAACTCATTGGACTGTCCTTCCTCATCCATCCTACAGCCGGTACCTCGCACCTTCCGTCTTCCACCTGTTTCGTCCATTGGAAGATGTACTACGCGGGAAGCCGTACGTTGAAGACGGGAAGAGTAGTGATACAGCAAGATGTTGGCTCCGAAATCAACCAGCAGAGTGGTAGCATGCGGCTATAAAGACCCTGTCAGTAAGAGGGGGTAAGGCCGTCACATTTAAGGGAGATTATGTTGCAAAATAGGATTTTGTAACGAAAAGAGTGGGGTATTAATGGTGTATTGCAATACTGACCAGAACCAAAATGCTTCCAGAAAATAGCCTTGCGTTACTTATTGAACGCTTATTGTACATTTTGAACTCCCTATGTAGTGAAAAAATTTAAATGAGCGTTTGGCGTCATTGGCTGGGAGACTCCGTACGGTGCAGATCCGGCTGCCTTGATGCAGGTCTTATCACATTCGACCCCACATTGGGCGAACTCCGTGCCCGATGAGAATGAAAGGATGATGAAGGTAACACAACATCCAGTCCATGAGCGGTGAAAACCGCCACCCAAGCCAGGAATCGAACCCGGTCCTCTTAGGACGGCAGTCCGTCACGCTGACCATTCAGCTATCGGGGGGACTCACTGTGTAGTGATTGATGCTTTTTTACTCCTTTATCCGTCGTATATCAGACAACTGCCGTGTTTTCCGACAGAGGGCACAGCCCTCTGTTGTGTTATGAAGTCGCTGTTAGTCGTGGGAGAAATTTTTTAGGTCTTAAGTGGGATGATTATTTTACACCAGAAATACGAGGTATGTTCGGAAAGTAAGTTACGCTCGGTTGCGAAATGGAAACCACTGTGAAAATCCGATGAAGTGTTGCACAGATGTGTTGGGTAGTGTCCTTAGTATGCCCTTTAGTCGTGGCACGTCATTCTTTTCAATTCTGAGTGCACAGTGAGCACGTAAAGATGCCTACAAAATTCTGTCTCCCACCAAGTATGATGCCCTGGTGAAAGATTTCATCTGATGTGCAGCCCACATAACAAAACTGTCATGTGTTTCGTTCTTCACGACAGATCTCGGCCGCTCTTTTCAGGAGCAATGAAAATGTTGCTGAATCGTTTTCTATGGGAAGTATTTGTTCACCCACCACACAACACAGCCCGTAATTGTCTCGTCCCAAGTTTTATTTCTGCTCACATGAATCGCTGGCTATGAAGACAATCTTTTGGCACAGACAACGTGCTGCAGACGAGCGTAAATAACTGGCGGAAAGCACTGGCGACTGCCTTCTATGACGAGGGTACTGGAAAGTCGGTACAACGCTACTACAAATGTCGAAGTCGGAGCGGCAATCACACTCATGCTCATAAATTAAGGATAATGCTGATACATGGTGAAACAACGCTCTGATAGGCGGTTTGGCGTTCAAATCACCGCAGGGTATGACCATGCGGTGCATTCGACCTGCGGTCATCCATCACACGGTGGCGCTGGCAGCAATCCACATACGCAGAGGTGTGTTGGTGCATGTCAGAGTACGGTGCAGCGAGTAAGTGTGCGAAAGTGTTCAGACATGCTAATGGTGACTGTGTGTTGAAAATGGCTCTAAGAACACATATTGATGACGTTATGAGGGGTAGAATACTAGGGCGACTGGAGGCTGGTCAAACACAGCAGGCCGTAGCACAGGCCCTCCGTGTGCCACAAGTGTGGTGTCCAGATTATGGCAACGATTCCAGCAGACAGGAAACGTGTCCAGGCGCTACAGTATGGGACGTCTACAGTGTGCAACAGCACAAGGAGACCGATATCCCAGAATCAGTGCCCGCAGACGGCCACGGAGTACTGCAGGTAGCCTTGCTCGGGACCTTACCGCAGCCACAGGAACAATTGCCTCCAGACACACAGTGTACAGGCGGCTGAACAGACATGGTTTATTCGCCCGGAGACCTGCAAGGTGCAGTCCACTGACCCCTGGTTACAGGAGAGCCCGTAAAACCTGGTGTCAAGAACACAGTACATGGTCATTGGAACAGTGGTCCCAGGTTATGTTCGCGGACGACCCTGCATTTCTTTGACAGAGGAACTGTAACAGGTCAGGTGCATCTGGACATCATTTTGCACCGGTATGTCCGCCTTTTCAGGTATGCAGTGGATCCGACCTTCCTCCTGATGGATGGTAAAGCACGGCCCAAACAGAGCTGCCATCGTGGAGGAGTACCTTGAAACAGAGGATATCAGGCGAATGGAGTGGCCTGCCTGTTCTCCAGACCTAAAACCCATCGAGCACGTCTGGGATGTTCTCGGTCGACGTATCGCTGCACGTCTTAAAACCCCTACGACACTTCAGGAGCTTCGACAGGCACTGGTGCAAGAATGGGAGGCTATACCCCAGCAGCTGCTCGACCGCCTAATCCGGAGTATGCCAACCCGTTGTGCGGTCAGTGCACGTGTGCATGGTGATCAAATCCAATATTGATGTCGGGGTACATGTGCAGGAAACAGTAGCGTTTTGTAGTACATGTGTTCCGCGACGGTTTTCTCAACTTATCAGCAATACTGTGGACTTACAGATCTGTGTCGTGTGTGTTCCCTATGTGCCTATGCTACTAGCGCCAGTTTTCTGTAGTGCCACGTTGTGTGGCACCTCATTCTGCAATTATCCTTAATTTATTTGCATGACTGTATATAGAGAAGCATCTGTAACGTGTAGCTAACTAGCCTTCGTATATAGAAACTGTTAAAGCAGATCATTCTTGACTAGAGGCATGGGGGGTCTAAGAGATATGGACCATTTATCGCAATGCATACAGCAGCCCGAATGTGTGAGGCTGATAGCTTTTCAGATCAGCGTGAGATTACATGTTCGCTTGTTACATGCAGCAATATTCAATTCCGTTTCAGATCACTGTCAGAGTTAAGGAGAATTGTTCATTCCGGCGCTCGGAGATCTTGACCAATTTAGGACGTTTGAAACTGACGGTGATGCTCAGCCGCAACCCGAATTACGAATTCCGTCCGTCCGCCGCGCAGATACGGTCCGGCGGAATTCTGGTTGCGGCGCAGAGAAAGTTTGGGGCGCAATGCTGAGCGGAAATGTTCCCCAATTACATGGACTCGCTTTTCGCAAGGCACGATGTGTCTGGCTCCACGTCCGTCTCATGACCGCAGTCGACACAAGAGGTAGCTGCGTTCTGATACCACCCATCGCTACCTTCGCAACTCTCAGTTAAACCCGTGGGTAGTAATACTTTATAAACGCATTATAAATATTTTTAATTAATTATCAAGACAGCGAAATTTGTGTCAAACTTTAGGACCAGATGGATACATTTCTGTTGTCTGAATAGGAGAACTTGAATCACGGATGTCATTTCAAAGCAAACACGATATCGGTGTGCCTCAGTAAAAACACAATCACCGGTAGCTGTCGCTAAGGAGTCAGTGCTTAATAGTGTCCCATTGCAGCCCTCAGGCCCACTGCTGCTCGATACAGGGTCAACAGCAAGCGATTCCGTTGAAAGGTGTTGACTGATGCCGAAGATCCTGCCAGTGACGGCGATTCAACGACTGTGCCTGTCCAGACCTCATGGCAGTAGCTCGCTCGTCAGCAGTCGCTGACTCTATGCTCTTTACTGGCTGGGCTGTAGCTATTTGTATGCGCTCAGAACCGAAGAGGTTTGTAGATCCTGAAACGTCACATACTCCCTTTGCCCCACTGCTGAAGAGGCCTCCTTGTTCTAGGTTACACCTCTAGTTTCCGAGCAGTGGTCATACTAATGAACTGAGGGCTGCCAGGTGGCAGAACGGTGAAGCAGCAGTTTGGCTGCAGTCGGTAGTCGTTTGTGATCATCAGGTGGGGGCTTTCAAGACCTGACCAACGGTGTCAGACGTAATATATGCCACAAATGTAATTATTCCAGAATTAATTTCCTCTCTGTAGTGGAGTTTGCACCGATATGAAATTTCCTGGCGGATTGAAACTGTGTGCCACACTAGGACTTGGACTTGTGGTCCAGCTCTTGGCATTAATCTGCCAGGAAGTTCATTGTTATTGTTATTATTTTATTTTTTCGCTTTCGCCATAGTCCTGCAGCGATCGTAGGGTCGGCGTGGTTACAACGGATTTGGCAATGTTACTGTTAGGGATGGCCGGATGCCCCTCCTGCCGCCACCCCATCCCCCCAGGACAGAATCGGTGTACCCCAACTGTCTGTGTCTAGTGTAATTCGTGAAATGATGCAGACTTGTTTCAAATGTCTGTGACGCGTGTAACTGAGGCGGATCGTGGGAACTAGCCCGGTATTCACCTAGTGGGATGTGTAAAACCGCCTAAAAACCACATCCAGGCTGGCCGGCACACCAGCCCTCGACGTTAATCCGCCGGGCGGATTCGATCCGGGCCGGCGCGCCTACCCGAGCCCAGGAAACAGCGCGTTAGTTATCTCGGCAACCCTGGCAGGTATTGTTATTGTTATTATTGTTATTATTATTATTATTAAATTATTTATACAATAGATATGTCGACTATAGTGTAGAATATTTGATGAGCGACAACAATGTCAAAGGTAATATAAGTCGTTTGCTGAAGAAGTGGTTTACGTAACAGTCATTCCATTGTTGTTTAGTACTCGTCCATACGGTAGGATTAATAGAGGAGATACAGGGCAGCCGTAGGGCAGTAGCACGTTTTGTTCCAGGTTTCATTCTGGAAGCACAAGAGCCCTAGGGGAGTCTCACTACACTCAAGAGGCGTACTCTGCAAGAGACCTTATATTCCAGGAATAATAAGCAACATTTGTTTCCTCCTACATAGGCTACATCTCGTGAAATGAATACGGCTATAGTTCAGAGAAATTAGAGCTCAAAAACATTTTTACTGATGCTCGTAAGTATCTGCCAGCAAGAAACTACGCAAGTGAAATATCCCCTTAGAAAAATTTATAAATTATAGAGCCGGGAAACCTCTACGTTATTTGATTTTCAAACAGCTGAGCCAAACCGAACGTACTCAGACATTTCTCTATTTACTTATTCTGATCAACACAAAACCGACACACAATATTTTTAGCGCAACGCAATCTGACTTTCAAGAATCCCTACAAAAGAATGGCCCTGACTAACAATAACTTATACCTTTCACGAATCACTTACCTCACAAAAATCCTCGTTACTCAACTACAGCAATACAGCGAGCGCCAATACTGCCAGCTAAATAAAAGATTCTAACTACTTAAGACACTAACTACTGATAGGCATAGTTGGCAATTGAATGATTTTGATAGAGAACCAACAATGTATTTACCTTAATGGTGTTCAAAAGTCATATATATCATTTCATGACATCCAGTCTTACAAAAAAATTTTTTCTGACAGACAAACGTCCAGATCGTCCGCTCTCAAAACTCTGCCATCTCTCTCCCCACGTCCGCCACTGCTCGCGGCTCACGTCCAACTGCGCAACGCTACCCGCTGTTAACAGCCAACTGCCCAACACTACAATAGCAACTATTCCAACAATGCAAATCAGCCACAGACTGCACACAGCACAGTCAGCGATTTTCATACAGAGTGCTACGTGGCGCTACTAACATAAAAACCTAATCAGCTTACTTACACAAGTACCACAACTACTCCACCCCACACTCCGTACGATGGCTTGCTGAGTTGTTGTTGTTGTGGTCTTCAGTCCTGAGACTGGTTTGATGCAGCTCTCCATGCTACTCTATCCTGTGCAAGCTTCTTCATCTCCCAGTACCTACTGCAACCTACATCCTTCTGAATCTGTGTAGTGTATTCATCTCTTGGTCTCCCTCTACGATTTTTACCCTCCACGCTGCCCTCCAATACTAAATTGGTGATCCCTTGATGCCTCAGAACATGTCCAACCAACCGATCCCTTCTTCTTGTCAAGTTGTGCCACAAACTTCTCTTCTCCCCAATCCTATTCAATACTTCCTCATAAGTTATGTGATCTACCCATCTGATCTTCAGCATTCTTCTGTAGCACCACATTTTAAAAGCTTCTATTCTCTTCTTGTCTAAACTATTTATCGTCCATGTTTCACTTCCATAAATGGCTACACTCCATACAAATACTTTCAGAAATGACTTCCTGACACTTAAATCTATACTCGATGTTAGCAAATTTCTCTTCTTCAGAAACGCTTTCCTTGCCATTGCCAGTCTACATTTTATATCTTCCCTACTTCGACCATCATCAGTTATTTTGCTCCCCAAATAGCAAAACTGCTGTACTACTTTAAGTGTCTCATTTCCGAACATAATTCCCTCAGCATCACCCGACTTAATTCCACGTTTTGCTTTTGTTGATGTTCATCTTATATCCTCCTCACAAGACCCTATCCATTCCGTTCAACTACTCTTCCAAGTCCTTTGCTGTCTCTGACAGAATTACAATGTCATCGGCGAACCTCAAAGATTTTATTTCTTCTCCATGGATTTTAACACCTACTCCAAATTTTTCTTTTGTTTCCTTTACTGCTTGCTCAATATACAGATTGAATAACATCAGGGAGAGACTACAACCCTGTCTCACTCCCTTCCCAACCACTGCTTCCGTTTCATGCCCCTCGACTTTTGTGATTGCCATCTGGTTTCTGTACAAATTGTAAATAGCTTTTCGCTCCCTGTATTTTACACCTGCCACCTTCAGAATTTGAAAGAGAGTATTCCAGTGAACACTGACAAAAACTTTCTCTAAGTCTAGAAATGCTACAAACGTAGGTTTGCCCTTCCTTAATCTAGCTTCTAAGATAAGTCGTAGTGTCAGTATTGCCTCACGTGTTCCAACATTTCTACGGAATCCCAACTGATCTTCCCCAAGGTCGGCTTCTACTAGGTTTTCCATTCGTCTGTAAAGAATTCACGTTAGTATTTTGCAGCTGTGATTTATTAAACTGATAGTTCTGTAATTTTCACATCTGACAACAGCTCTTTTCTTTGGGATTGGAATTATTATATTCTTCTTGAAGTCTGAGGTTATTTCGCCTGTTTCATACATCTTGCTCACCAGATGGTAGAGTTTTGTTAGGACTGGCTCTCACAAGGCCGTCAGTAATTCAAATGGAATGTTGTCTACACCGGGGGCCTTGTTTCGACTCAGGTCTTTCGGTGCTCTGTCAAACTCTTCACACAGTATCGTATCTCCCATTTCATCTTCATCTACATCCTCTTTCATTTCCATAACATTGTCCTCAAGTACATCGCCCTTTCTGCTTTCCCTTCTTTGCTTAGAACTGGGTTTCCATCTGAGCTCTTGATATTCATACAGGTGGTTCTCTTTTCTCCAAAGGTCTCTTTGGTTTTCCTGTAGGCAGTATCTATCTTACCTCTAGTGAGATAAGCCTCTACATCCTTACATTTGTCCTCTAGCCATCCCTGCTTAGCCATTTTGCACTTCCTGTCGATCTCATTTTTGAGACGTTTGTATTCCTTTTTGCCTGCTTCATTTACTGCATTTTTATATTTTCTCATTTCATCAATTAAATTCAATATTTCTTCTGTTACCCAAGGATTTCTACTAGCCCTCGTCTTTTTACCTACTTGATCCTCTGCTGCCTTCACTACTTCATCCCTCAAAGCTACCCATTCTTCTTCTACTGTATTTCGTTCCCCAATTCCTGTCAATTTGCTGAGTAAAGATATTGAATTCAGAGGTGATGTATGTAGCGGGAGTTTTCGGTGCGACGAACTTCATGTTTCACAAATTAATGGAAGATAGTAATAGACTCACGCAGTTATGTTGTTTCTAGTGGGTGTCGGAACACTGTAAATACTGTAGGTATCATATATTGAACCGCATGTTTTGACAGTTATGTTAGTCTTGTAGAAAATTTGAAGACCTGACGCGCTGTGCTGCGCAAAACCAGTAAATAAGAATCGTGCAGCGTTGCGCGTCCGATACAGATGGCAAACAACTCCGCTCTGATCACTGTCCCGTATCAACAAAAAGGTCTGCACATTGCGTTCATCAAGGGAAATGCTTACATGCTGCTCGCCACATTTGGATAGGGTTTCTTGCTACTAAGCTAGACCAAGATGGCAGAATACAGAAAGATGGCAGTATACCGATAAGAATATGTATAATTTAATTCATATTCTGTCTCAAAATTAGATGAATTATCGAAAATACAATACTTGGTAGTTCTACAAAAAGAAAACAGTAATTATTGATTCTGAAACATAATGATGCTCTCACAAAAAGTACACTACTGGCCATTAAAATTGCTACACCAAGAAGAATTGCAGATGATAAACAGGTATTCATTGGACAAATATATTATACTAGAACTGACATGTGATTACATTTTAACGCAATTTGGGTGCATAGATCCTGAGAAATCAGTACCCAGTACAACCACCTCTGGCCGTAATAACAGCCTTGTTACGCCTGGGCATTGAGTTGAACAGAGCTTGGATGGCTTGTACAGGTACAGCTGCCCATGCAGCTTCAACACGATACCACAGTTCATCAAGAGTAGTGACTGGCGTACTGTGACGAGCCAGTTGCTAGGCCACCATTGACTAGACGTTTTCAATTGGTGAGAGATTGGAGAATGTGTTGGCCAGGGCAGCAGTCGAACATTTTCTGTATCCGGATAGGCCCGTACAGGACCTGCAACATGCGGTCGTGCATCATCCTGCTGAAATGTAGGGTCTCGCAGGGATCGAATGAAGGGTAGAGCCAGGGTCGTAACATATCTGAAATGTAACGTCCACTGTTCAAAGTGCCGTCAATGCAAACAAGAGGTGACCGAGACGTGTAACCAATGGCACCCCATGCCATCGCACCGGGTGAAACGCCAGTATGGCGATGACGAAAACACGCTTCCAATGTGCGTTCACCGCGATGTCGCCAAACACGGATGCGACCATCAGAACTTGGATTCATCAGAGAAAATGACGTGTTACCATTCGTGCACCCAGGTTCGTCGTTGAGTACACCATCGCAGGCGCTCCTGTCTGTGATGTAGCGTCAAGGGTAACCGCAGACATGGTCTCTGACCTGATAGTCCATGCTGCTGCACGATCCGTTACAGCTATGAGGATAAGATGCCTGTCATCTCGACTGCTAGTGATACGAGGCCGTTGGGATCCAGCACGGCGTTCCGTATTACCCTCCTAAACCCACCGATTCCATATTCTGCTAACAGACATTGGATCTCGACCAACGCGAGCAGCAATTGCGCGATACGATAAACCGCAATCGCGATATGCTACAATCTGACCTTTATCAAAGTCGGAAACGTGATGGTACGTATTTCTCCTCCTTACACGAGGCATCACAACAACGTTTCAGCAGGCAGCGCTGGTCAACTGCTGTTTGTGTATAAGAAATCGGTTGGAAACTTTCCTCATGTCAGCACGTTGTAGGTGTCGCCGCCGGCGTCAACCTTGTATGAACGCTCTGAAAAACTAATCATTTGCATATCACAGCATCTTCTTCCTAGTGTAGAAAAAGGACGAGTGGTCGAAGTCTTCCAAAGACAAGCCACAAAAGTTTTCTCCATCCTCGATTAGCAGGTCACTCTAAAAATTATTTCCGCCATATATCTTTCGACTTTTCAGCATTGTTGTCTCCCAACGATGACTTTTCTACGTTTTTCTCCGTGCTACTGATAATGAAATGTTACATAAACAGCATTTACAATTTTCAGAGTTATATCTTCCAGTTTTACTATCGCACAGGTGCACACGGGGACTATGCTGTAAACCTACAAATAGCCTGCTCTATTCTGAGCTGCTATGCGCTGCAAGTGTGTGCTGCATCGATCCGTGTTGGCATTTGATGCGGGTGCCAGATGTGGGGCATTAAGGGGAGGCTAGCTGTCAAAATTATGTAAAAATACGTTGAAAGAATAATCAAAGGTCATATCTGTGAGTGACACAACACTTACCGAAGAAAATTAATTTTTCCTTAATCTTGTAACGGTCATGTTCTCCTAATTTGTCGTACATGGCATTTGAATAATATTTCTCAAAATTTCCTGCAGTTTTTAACTGATAAAATTTTGATCTGGAATTAAATAGTAGCGGTAAATTAAAAATTACTGGTCGCCTTATAAAGTCTAATAAACTTAACTGGAATAATACCGAAAACTCTTAATGAAAGAATTATATCTGTAGATGTGGTCAAGTTGTACTATTGGCTTGAAAAAGTCATTGAGGTGAACCGGTGGCGAGACACTGAACTGTGCGGTACGATCACGATTAAAGAGCGGTAGTGGTCGCGCTTTCAATTAACCGCCCTGTAACTTGGCGTTGACAGAAGCAGCGATTGACCCATCTACCTGCTCGTCTCTGTGATGAAGCGGCCCAGACAGAGGGGGGATGAGACACAAATGAGAGGGCTTTGGTGAGTGGACTACTGCATCATTCATCTAATTTTTGGGAAATGCGTCACTACGTGCGGTTTCCAGAAGGATTAGGTTTCAGTTGTTTCACTGCCCCTTTTTATGTATAAATTTCTTTTATGTATTAAATTTCTTAATGAAACTAAAACTTGTCTTGAAGTACAATAATAATAATTCCATGTATCCCAACAGCCTGGCGCGAGTTTCTCTGCCGGACGCCACTTCAGCAACTTGCGAGTCCCTAACCTACCTGCCGGCCGAAGTGGCCGCGCGGTTCTGGCGCTGCAGTCTGGAACCGCGAGACCGCTACGGTCGCAGGTTCGAATCCTGCCTCGGGCATGGATGTGTGTGATGTCCTTAGGTTAGTTAGGTTTAACTAGTTCTAAGTTCTAGGAGACTAATGACCTCAGCAGTTGAGTCCCATAGTGCTCAGAGCCATTTGAACCATTTTGAACCTAACTTACCACCAGCATTCCTAACGGAGGAAGTGGCCTTCTGTTTGCCGTGGAAAGCCTATTACGTGTCGTTTCTGACGAATTTTCACATCGCTGAGAGGTGAAGGTTGTGTGGAAGAAACACTGAAATATTCCCTCGTCCGACCAGAATTAGATCCTGCCACTTTTCAGTATCCAGACTTGAGCTTTACATCAACCACCAAACCCGAACTTTGAGTTAAATACAGTACTTTACCCATTACACGAACAGTTCCTCAGTCTTGGAAAGTGCATCAGTGGGCACACTAGTAGAAACGGATCCATTGTTCTCGTCATTTTGAACCTTTCAGACGATGTGGGTCTGTTTGAAGCCAACTAGGACTTTTACATTGCATGGCATATGCACGGTAGTTACATCTGCAGCGACCTTGTACGTCCCCAGTAGATCTTCCCCAGCAGCGGCTGCAGCATCAACAGCTTCATATATGTTTCGAAAACTAACACTTAGACGAGCAAATGAAGCAGCCAGTTTTGTATGCAGTGCACGACCATCTTCGTTTTCAAATTTTGATTAATTCCGACTCTCTAAGGCATCTTTTGCGCATGGATTAGGTACAGAAATCTATCCTGTTCAAATTCATTCCCTGTCTATTGCGACAGTAAGTAAATTTATGTATTTATTTTCATAATTATTTTGGTGGTTCCTTATGAAACCACTGCGGCTACAATGGCAGCATGAGTATCTGGCACATTTTGCATTACCAGTTTCACAAGATGTACTCTCACAGAATGAAGGAAAAAGATATCCTTGAGGGATTTTGGAAGGGATTTCTAACTCATTTTGTGAAAGTGGAGATGATAAGATAGCTGAGTTCAGTGATCTCGATTTTCGAACGAAAAAGTCATTACGTCTTGCATTATTTCACAAAGTGAGCACAAAGAACCACCAGTAAAAAACATGTATAACTACACTACTGGCCATTAAAATTGCTACACCAAGAAGAAACGCAGATGATAAACGAGTATTCATTGGACAAATATATTGTACTAGAACTGACATGTGATTACATTTTCACGCAATTTGGGTGCACAGATCCTGAGAAATCAGTACCCAGAACAACCACCACTGGCCGTAATAACGGCCTTGATACGCCTGAGCATTGAGTCAAACACAGCTTGAATGGCGTGTACAGGTACAGATGCCCATGCAGCTTCAACACGTTACCACAGGTCATCAAGAGTAGTTCAGATGTTCAGATGTGTGCGAAATCTTATGGGACTTAACTGCTAAGGTCATCAGTCCCTAAGCTTACACACTACTTAACCTAAATTATCCTAAGGACAAACACACACACCCATGCCCGAGGGAGGACTCGAACCTCCGCCGGGATCATCAAGAGTAGTGACTGGCGTATTGTGACGAGCCAGTTGCTCGGCCACCATTGACCAGACGTTTTCAATTGGTGAGAGATCTTTAGAATGTGCTGGCAAGGGCAGCAGTCGAATCGAACATTTTCTGTATCGAGAAAGGCCCGTACAGGACCTGCAACAATGCGGTCGTGCATTATCCTGCTGAAATGTAGTGTTTCACAGGGATCGAATGAAGGGTAGAGGCACGGGTCGTAACACATCTGAAATGTAACGTCCACTGTTCAAAGTGCCGTCAATGCGAACAAGAGATGACCAAGACGTGTAACCAACGGCACCCCATACCATCACACCGGGTGATGCGCCAGTATGGCGATGACGAATACACACTTCCAATGTGCGTTCATCGCGAAGTCGCCAAACACGGATGCGACCATCATAATGCTGTAAATAGAACCTGGATTAATCCGAAAAAGTGACGTTTTGCCATTCGTGCAGCCAGGTTCATCGTTGAGTACACCATCGCAGGCGCTCCTGTCTGTGATGCAGCGTCGGTCTCCGAGCTGATAGTCCATGCTGCTGCAAACGTCCTCGAACTGTTCGTGCAGATGGTTGTTGTCTTGCAAACGTCTCTATCTGTTGACTCGGGGATCAAGACGTGGCTGCACGATCCGTTACAGCCATGCGAATAAGATGCCTGTCATCTCGACTGCTAGTGATACGAGGTCGCTGGGATCCAGCACGGCGTTCCGTATTAACCTCCTGAACCCACCGATTCCATATTCTGCTGACAGTCAATGGATCTCGACCAACGCGAGCAGCAATTGCGCGATACGATAAACCGCAATCGCGATAGACTACAATCTGACCTTTATCAAAGTCGGAAACGTGATGGTACGTATTTCTCCTCCTTAGACGGGGCATCACAACAACGTTTCACCAGGCATCGCCGGTCGACTGCTGTTTGTGTATGAGAAATCGGTTGGAAACTTTCCTCATGTCAGCACGTTGTAGGTGTCGCCACCGGCGCCAACCTTCTGTGAATGCTCTGAAAAGCTTGTCATTTGCATATCATAGCATCTTCTTCCTGTCGGTTAAATCTCGCGTCTGTAGCACGTCATCTTCGTGGTGTAGAAATTTTAATGGCCAGTAGTGTATTTTTCCAGCTGACAATCATGCGACAGAAGCAACGCATCCGTCAGTACATGGCATCTCAAACCATTATGTTCACTGTAGCACAAAGAAGAAACATAACAGAAACAGATGAAATTGTGATCTCTGTCAAGTAGCCCTAAGACTGACTTCAGAAGGGAACTGAATTTTTACTTATCGCCAAAAGTTACGACATGTCATGCACAGGGGCTATATTTGAAACCGCTCTGTATGTGTTCAATTAACGTATGTAACACCTGTTTTCCACACTTGTGTCTCAATGTATGACTAATAATCCAACAAAAACAAGAAAAATAAAAAATTAATTCTTAATATAGGGAAAATGAAAGGGTTAAGGTCCACCCCCAACACGTGACGAGGTCACTGCTCCACTGTGAGAGTTCTGGGATAAATAAATATCTAGGTCATAGTCATGCTCACCTGGGACATAGGGAACTACTTCCTCCTATCCCTCTCCTTGCTTAGTGCCATTACGTCAGTTTCATCATCTGAGGTCTGTGCTCCACAGCGAAAAGATCATCATGAAATACCGGCAGCAGTTATCGGCCTCCTCAAAGAATAAGTAGAAGAGTATTTGTCTATCCATAAACAGTAATATTATTATTAACATCCTAAGTGTTAAATTTATATATTTGTATATTAGACAATGAAAAAAGAACAGCTATCGATATCGAAAGTCGTAACATTATTACAGCAGATCTAGATTTCAGCTATTACATTGTCATTTTCAGTGCTAAAAATTACGAAACAAGAGAATCAGGAACAAATGTAAGACAGTTAACAACGACTCGTAGTTGCAAACATGAGCCGCACACAGTTATATGCGTGCAACAAGGGTGACATTAGTCTAAAGTGTTACATAATAAACAATATCGGATCATATGGAACATAAATTCTTTTTAGGAATGTACTGAACAATAAAAGAACAAGTAAGGGGAGGAGGAGATTAGTGTTTGACGTCCCGTCGACAACGAGGTCATTAGAGACGGAGCGCAAGCTCGGGTGACGGAAGGATGGGGAAGGAAATCGGCCGTGCCCTTTCAAAGGAACCATCCCGGCATTTGCCTGAAGCGATTTAGGGAAATCACGGAAAACCTAATTCAGGATGGCCGGAGAACCGTCGTCCTCCCGAATGCGAGTCCAGTGTGCTAATCACTGCGCCCCCTCGCTCGGTAGCACAAGTAATGGTTAAACCATATAAAACTAAAAAAATCATGTGTGGTGACGTGAGCAGAACACAGCAACAGTAACTACAAAATAGAATGTAATGTATTTCCGCATACAAACTAATGGAAGAAGAGCCATTTACAAATTTCATACAACAGCGCGAAGTACAATATTAAAATAAGGTATCAAAATAACTAAAATATAAAGGAATGAAAATTAATACATTAAAATATGGTGTACCCTCTCAATCCATAAACGACAATCACACAACTCGTACAAATACATTAGCGCCATTGCTGGGCTTAAAGTATAAACATGTGAAATAAAACAGTATTATAATGTCGAAGGGTATGAAGCTAGCCAGTGGCAAATAAAAAATCAACAAACAAGTAAAATAAAGAAATGTATTAGAGTTATGCGATATAAATATGTTCAAACAAACGGGGGTTAAGTGGGGCCGTAGTTTTATTCCATCGTGCACCATCACTGGGCGAAGTTAAGTCATGAAACCATCTATGGAATACGATAACCAAGGTTAGTATAACTTTTTGACACTATGTCCCCAGAAGAAAATAAAAATTGGAAAGGCATAAATTGAACTTATAAAGTAGCGGCTTGAAAAGGCAAACACCCCACTGACACGATATACACATCCGATATGCTCCATATTATGGCGATAACAAAAACTCTGGTAATACATTAAGTAATGGGACAGACCATATTGTGGGCTATAAACGAAGAGTATGACCATTTCAGTTACTGTGAAATGTATAGCGTAGTGAGATGTAGTAGTCCTTACGAGGGCGAAAGCAATAACAAAGTAGATAACAAAACCGTACTCAAATAATGACGTGTTAATCGGCCAAATAAGGAAGTGAAATGGGTGCGGACTTATACTAAGCTGAATTTAGTTACTACGGTTGCAGGATCGAATCCTGCCTTGGGCATTGATGTGTGTGATGTCCATAGGTTAGTTAGGTTTAAGTAGTTCTAAGTCTAGGAGATTGATAGCCTCAGATGTTGTCCCATAGTGCTTAGAGCCATTTGATTTTGTTCCTTAAAAAGTTCCCAGAAGTGGGTGTTTTTCATTAAGATTCGCTCACTGAACAGGTGAGCGTCAGAGGATCTTTTATGACTAAAAATCTCGACTTCTTGCAATAGGAATAACAATAACAACACGTAACAACTAAAACGTCAGGAATGGTGAGCTGGTTCGAAAATTCTCAGAGCTACGTGTATGTGCTTTATTCGCAACTATTAGTTGCACTTCAGTATAGACGCATTTTCAAGTAAATCTGTCAAAAATACAAATAACTGTTTGAAATTTTTAGAATGGAACCACCTCATCATTCTTGACTTTCGTGTTGTACTTTTTACGTTAATTTGAATGGTTACTGAGTGTAGAGTGTTGTAATGTTCATTCACAATGTCTCTGAGCTAGGATTACCCTCCACAGAAAGTTGTTTGATTCTCCCAATAGGTCCATAAAACACCCCTTCTCTTCTTGTTGCAACAACTTAACATGTGACAAGCCAGATAGGACTGCCTATGCGCTCTGGATCAGATGAGCGGGAAAATTTGATTTTTCTACTGCAGCCCTCCGTTCGAGCGCTAGATGTTCGCTGCAGCGAACTTCAATTCTGCGTCCAGTTTGTCCGACATAAAATGCGTCGCAAGCGGGTGCAGTACTTCATATACTCCCGATTCTTGTAGGATATTTTTCTTTCAACGCTAATAACGAAAATCAACTCTAAGTTATTAGCGGTTTAAAAAGAAAATGCTAATTTTATACTTCCTTAAAATTGATGCAATATTTGTGCTAAGGACCCCGTAGTACGGCAGTGAAAGGTATCTCTTCTTACTGACTTCATCCACGAGTTTGAATCCTCTTTTAGTTCTGTATTTTTGTTGCAAATCATTTTGAGAAAGTGATAATTTCAACTACCTGTTAAAATCAAAATGGAAGAAAGCACTTTTATTGTGAAGTGAGTTACTTGACTCGTACTTTACTAGTGATCAGTACCTTGTATTTATTGTTATGCCTCACAGCTACGAACTTGTGATACTTTTTATTGTTTTGGTGCAATACAGGCTCCAAGGGGAAAATGTTTTCCTCTGGCATTAATGCTTTCTTGTTCTGTCACCTTGAAGCTCCCAGCTCCTCGCTCTCAACCTTTCACATAACACACTATACTCTCTAGAGGCGTTACAATGTCTATATTTCTGGCGAACATGAAAGATAACTATGCTGTTGTCGCAATACACAGAAACAGTAAGGCGATATCTCTACATCAAAGCAAGTTTACAACATGAGCGTAAAACAAAATGATAGATGTAACGTTATCCCACTTATTACACTGTATTGTGAATCTTGTATGTGAACACAGGAAAGTCATAATAATTTCATAACCCAGTCGTCAATGTAGAGGAAGGAAAGGAACCACTTCATTCTATGAAGCTTGTATACAAAAGAAGGAGACCCGACAGATGGAATGAATAAAGTAGAGTCCTCTCATAATCAGACGTAAATAGCGGCAAAAGTAATGCATACAGGGTATTAATGGTACAAGTGCAGATATCATGATCATTGCTACCTTAATATGTACCCACTTCAATGTGTTGGTTTTTTCTCTGCATCTAACAGTCTTCCCACAAATACATCCTATAATTACCTGATGTTTCCTGCATGGTCGTCACTGGACCACTAAATAGACGACGCCTTTCAGGTTAAATTACACTTTTCTGTTCATGTGTCCACATTTCAAAGCCTGACCTGCTGCCCAGGCGCAAATAAGAATTAATGGCTTTCGCTTTCCACATGTACTTGGAGATACTAACCAACTTAAAAACATAATAGCTATAATTATTAGTAGGCAGGTGAAGTAAATATTGATGTAACGTTTTCAGTATACTGTCCTCTGTTATCGCTAAAAATGTTTGCACTTGTTCTCCTAACACTCTGTATAATACAGTACATAATGTCTACACCACTGTTGTCTGACATTATTTACTTATCCTTGTAGAAAATATAGGCAATTTGTAATACTGTCATCTATTAAAAATGAGTACAAAAGGCTGTCATGTTATAGAAGCAATAATACTCGATCACGATAGTAACAAATCATGGGAAACAGACATTTAATCAGTTTTGTAAAATTTGAAGTCCACAAGTCACATCACGCCACAAAACTTTAACACTAAAGCAAATGGGCCAGTGCAAACTTAACCAGAAATTACCTCATATAGATCGCAACATCCCAGCACATATAAAATTCCTCAATATACAATTATTACATCACACTCCCTCGACCCGTGAACCATGGACCTTGCCGTTGGTGGGGAGGCTTGCATGCTTCAGCAATACAGGTAGCCGTACTGAAGGTTTAAGCACAATGGAGGGGTATCTGTTGAGAGGTCAGACAACAATGTGGTTCCTGAAGAGGGGCAGCAGCCTTTTCAGTAGTTGCAGGGGCAACACTCTGGATGCTTGACTGATATGGCCTTGTAACACTAACCAAAACGGTCTTGCTGTACTGGTACTGCGAATGGCTGAAAGAAAGGGGAAACTACAGCCGTAATTTTTCCCAAGGGCATGTATGGTTAAATGATGATGACGTCCTCTTGGGTAAAATATTCCGGGGGTAAAATAGTACCCCATTCGGATCTCTGGGAGGGGACTACTCAGGAGGACGTTGTTATCAGGAGAAAGAAAACTGGCATTCTACGGATCGGAGCGTGGAATGTCAGATTCCTTAATCGGGCAGGTAGGTTAGAAAATTTAAAAAGGGGAATGGATAGGTTAAAGTTAGATATAGTGGGAATTAGTGAAATTCGGTGGCAGGAGGAACAACATTTCAAGTCAGGTTATAAATACAAAATCAAATAGGGGTAATGGAGGAGTAGGTTTAATAATGAATAGGAAAATAGGAATGCGGGTAAACTACTACAAACAGCATAATGAATGCATTACTGTGGCCAAGATAGATACGAAGTCCATGCCTACCACAGTAGGACAAATTTATATGCCAACTACCTCCGCAGATGGCGATGAGATTGATGAAATGTATGACGAGATAAAAGAAATTATTCAGATAGTGGAGGGAGACGAAAATTTAATAGTCATTGGTGACTGGAACTTGATAGTGGGAAAAGGAAGAGAAGGAAACGTGATAGGTGAATATGGAAAGGGAGTAAGGGATGAAAGAGGTAGCCCATTGATAGAATTTTGCACAGAGCATAACTTAAACTTAGCTAACACTTGGTTCAAGAATCATGAAAGAAGGTTGTATACATGGAAGAAGCTTGGAGATACTGGAAGGACTCAGATAGAGTATATAATAATAAGACAGAGATACAGGGACCAGGCTTTAAATTGTAAGACATTTCCAGGGGCAGATGTGGACTCTGATCACAATCTATTGGTTACGAATTGAAGATTAAAACTGAAGAAACTGCAAAAAGGTGGAAATTTGAGGAGATGGGACCTGGATAAACTGAAAGAACCAGAGGTTTTACAGAGCATCAGGCACAGCAGTAGGGAACGACTGACAAGAATAGGGGAAATAAATACAGTAGAAGAAGAATGGGTACCTCTGAGAGACGAAATAGTGAAGGTAGCAGAGGAGCAAGTAGGTAAAAAGAGAGGGCTAATAGAAATCCTTGGGTAACAGAAATTGAATTTAATTGATGAAAGGAGTAAAACACAAAAATGCAGTAAATGAAGCAGGAGAAAAGGAATATAAACTTTTTAAAAATGAGATCGACAGGAAGCGCAAAATGGCTAAGCAGGGATGGCTAGAGGACAAATGTAAGAAAGTAGAAGCGCATATCACTAGGGGTAAGATAGTGTTGAAGCAACATGTAGTAAGTGTTGCTTCATGCAGTGGAGAATGGCAAAACAGAGGTACGCCGGCGACCGAGGCATTGCGAAGTAGGCAGGCACAGATAGCCTCGCTGACAGCAGCGGTCTACCAACAGACTGACACAAGTACGCACACAGACCGAGCGCCGAGCGAAGCCTGGAGAGTGCTGAGTAAGGGGAAGTGAGGCCAGCACGCTATTACACTGCAATATACTGCGGGAGTAATAACAAATAGTTACCACCGAGGGTAAAAAACGTCCTCCTGCCGGATATAAACAGTGGAGCGCAGGCAGCAACAGACAGAAGGCATTAGGAAGCAGTTCGGGTCTGAGGACGGACGTGGTGCATGTCCGAATGTTCAGTCTTCGTAGGTGACAGTTCCGGAAGTCTGTTCCAGCTCGCAGGAGTCATCCGTTTGCCGCCAGATGTCAACTTCAGCTCTGGAGGTTGGCCCGAGTTCGGTCGGCATCATGGCGCCCATGACAGGACCTAGCGGACATCACGACTGACTGCTTTCCAGCCGCCGCTGCTGCAGGCATCGGCAGCTAAGCTCACGGCGACGAGTTCATCTCAACCACAGGGCAACCTGGCTTCAGCGGAGCACTTGTGGCCTGAGGCTCCCGAGTACGATCGGCAGGGCGCATTGCGCGCATTGTCGGAGAATCTACACAGCAGCAGCCAGGCGCAGCGATCCGCAGGGCTGGGCAACGGCGACGAGGAATAAATTGTAAAGAAAGTTCAATAAATAATTGTAAAACACGCCGTCTCAGTCTTTGGCGCAGCCACTGTGTCTGCTGCTAACAAGTGGTGCAGAATGCGCAACAATAGATACTGTCTACAGGAAAATTAAAGAGACCTTTGGAAAAAGGAGAAATACTTGCATGAATATCAAGAGCTCAGAGGGAAACCCTGTTCTAAGCAACGAAGGGAAAGCAGAAAGGTGGAAGGAGTATATAGAGGGTCTATACAAGGGCGATGTTCTTGAGGACAATATTATTGAAATGGAAGAGAATGTAGATGAGGATGAAATAGGAGATATGATACTGTGTAAAAAGTTTGACAGAGCACTGAAAGACCTATGTCGATACAAGGCCCCAGGAGTAGACAACATTCCATTAGAACTACTGACAGCCTTAGCAGAGCGAGGCCTAACAAAACTCGACCATCTAGTGAACAAAATGTATGAGACAAGCAAAATACCCTCAGACTTCAAGAAGAATATAATAATTCCAATCCCAAAGAAAGCAGGTGTTGATAGATGTGAAAATTTCCGAACTATCAGTTTAATAAGATATGGCTGCAAAATACTAACGCGAATTCTTTACAGACGAATGCAAAAACTGGTAGAAGCCGACCTCGGGGAAGGTCAGTTTGGATTCCGTAGAAATGTTGGAACACGTGAGGCAAAATTGACTCTACGACTTATGTTAGAAAATAGATTAAGGAAAGGCAAACCTACGTTTCTAGCATTTGTAGACTTAGAGAAAGCTTTTGACGATGTTGACTGGAATACTCTCTTTCAAATTCTGAAGGTGGCGGGGGTAAAAACAGAGAGCGAAAGGCTATTTACAATTTGTACAGAAACCAGATGGCAGTTATAAGAGTTGAGGGGCATGAAACGGAAGCAGTGGTTGGGAAGGGAGTGAGACAGGGTTGTAACCTGTCCCCGATGTTATTCAATCTGTATATTGAGCAAGCAGTAAAGGAAACATAAGAAAAATTCGGAGTAGGAATAAAAATCCATGGAGAAGAAATAAAAACTTTGAAGTTCGACGATGACATTGTAATTCTGTCAGAAATAGCAAAGGACCTGGAAGAGTGGCTGAACGGAATGGACATTGTCTTAAAAGGAGGATGTAAGATGAACATCAACAAAAGCAAAACGAGGATACTGAAATGTAATCGAATTAAATCGGGTGATGCTGCGGGAATTAGCTAAGGAAATGAGACGCTTAAAGTAGTAAATGCGTTTTGTTGTTTGGGGAGCAAAATAACTGATGATGGTCGAAGTACAATGGCAAGGAAAGCGTTTCTGAAGAAGAGAAATTTGTTAACATCGAGTATAGCTTTAAGTGTCAGGAAGTCGCTACTGAAAGTATTTGTATGGAGTGCAGCCATGTATGGAAGTGAAACGTGGACGATGGATAGTTTAGACAAGAAGAGAGTAGAAGCTTTCGAAATGTGTTACTACTGAAGAATGCTGAAGATTAGATGAGTAGATCACTTAACTAATGAGGAGGTATTGAATACAATTGGAGAAAAGAGAAATTTGTGGCACAACTTGACTAGAAGAAGGGATCGGTTGGTAGGGCATATTCTGAGGTATCAAGGGATCACCATATTAGCATTGGAGGGCAGTGAGGAGGGTAAAAATCGCAAAGGGAGAGCAAGAGGTGAACACACTAAACAGATTCAAAAGGATGTAGGTTGCAGTAAGCACTGGGAGACGAAGAAGCTTGCACAGGATAGAGTAGCATGGAGAGCCTCATCAAACAAGCCTCTGGACTGAAGACCACAACAACAACAGCATCACGCTACAAATAGCTACCAAGGCAGCCAATAGTCCACTACTCTCAACATCATTTCATCTGACGTGTAATATAGACGTCCTACAAAATATCACACGGTTACAGGGCCTCCAACGATCCTACACTTATTAGGGCCAGTCGCTACCACGCAACTAAGTGTTAACTGTCCGAACAACTATAACAGCGCGTTACGCCAAATTTAGTCAGTTACATGAAATATCTGCACCGGTGCACCAGGAACGAATAAAGATTTGCTAACCAATAAAGATAGAAATAAACTTGATAAGACAAGAGATTAGTTAGCCACAGAGAAGAGATTAATAAGAACTGCCTGTAAGTACGCGAGACATTGTGTCAATATCGTGGGCGGGTGGGAGGGGGGGGGGGGCACCTGAATTGTTGTATTATTTTGAAATACATGGTACAGTGATACCTCTTACAGATCTGTTTAAGGCGGCTGTAGGGCCGGTTTGACACCATCTCTGCGTAACATGGCGTATGTGTATGTTTGTAAATCTGTTAACGAGTTATGAGATCCGATGATAACGGAATAGATCTGTCGGAACTGGTAATAAATAAAAAATTTTGTAAGCGATCTGGGCGTACCTGATGTTTCAGAATAGTATAACAACAATGATATTGATGTCCTATGTAACATTAATCGAACGCTGCGCTGCACACAGAGAACAAAGCGAATCCCAGAGCCTCTGGTGGCTGGTACGCGAACTCTTTGAGAGCTGACGTATACATAGCAGCTCTTGGTAACCGAAGATCTTAGACGCAACATCTGCCTCCTCTGCGGAAGCGGAGCGTCGTCCAACAATCGTGTTAGCAAGTGCACTCTACGCTGAGGTATCAGGTTCGCTTTGGCTGGATGCTACTGCTCTTAAGAATGAGACTGAGGCTGGATCTTTGATACGTATACGTTGGCTTTGCTTCTAGGAAAATGAATGATGGTTTTACTTTGTCAGTTGATGCTGTAGTAGTTTTGCCATTCGCTAGAATTTCCAGAGTTTGTGCTCCTCTTTCAACGACACGATGGGGCTCTGTTTAAGGCTGTTCTAGCGCTAGATTGACACTGTCTGTGCATAACATGACATGAGTGCATTGTCGCGTCCAGCGAGTGGTCTAGACGGTCATTGACACTGGAGACTGGAGAAGGTCCGTCCAGTCAGCTAACGTAGAGATTGCTTACTGGAAATCTGAGTGATAGTACACTATTCTTGACTGCAAAACCCCATAGAGGGAGTTACGCCGCTAAGTATGAGCGTGAGCAGAGTCAGAGCGAATACTACAAGTCCAGGCCCCAGGCCTGACCTACGTAGACGTCCGTCCGGGACCGCTGCCTGCACTGAACTCTTGCATAGGCTTCGTCTTTATACTATGCGGAAGGCCACGCTGCCCCTTCCCCTTGGGCTCTTCCAGACACCACTCTGTGCGGCCTTGTGTGTGACTACTTATGGTCACCGCCAACGCACTGCCGCACCTCACAGCTCGACACGTGAGCTCATGTGATGCCTCGTGAATGTGCATAATGGGTCCGGCCAACACCCAAAACAACGGCCTTCCTGTGGCGTCTCATTTGTACTCTGAGTATTTCCTAGAAAACTTATTCGTTCTGGCTGCTGTTTTGTTGCCTTCCACACGTTGCATCTTTTAAATATTACAGCATTCCCCCCCAGGGAATAATTTGTAGGGGCTGTCCTTAGCGACTACAAATATTTATACTGTACAAGGTTTCTCAAAAATTTCATTCTATTAATTGGAAAACATACACATTTGTCTCACAGTAATGTTCAAAAGACACACGTGATTGCTTTGCAACCGTTCATGACAGAAATACGCAAAATCAATTTTTTCCTATAAGAGAAACATTAACATTTTTTGTATTTCACACTTAATATCATTGATACATAGTCTAATTACCTAGAATAAGAATCATTTTACAGTATAAGACACTTCTCCTTATCGTACCAATTCTCTTTTCTCGTAGGTTGTGCATTGATATCACTTAACAATCAACTTTATAATGAATTACACTTGATTCATTGATGTATACTTCATAACGTAATCACAGTTTTAGTAATTGAAAGAGAAAACACTTCATACTAGTTTTTCCACATTTTCTACTAGTGTTATCATTCTTCAACGTTTGTCTGTTTTGTCTTAACACTTTTACAAACACCAGTTCTTAACTTCACTTCTAACTTATCTAACAGGCAGTAGAGCACTGTTAAAAATTATCTCTCCGCTGTCTCTAGATGTGCTGCTCGTTGGACAGTACCTGACTATATGCCTGTCTGGGCATTAATTTGCAATAGTGTTCTTAACCCAAATTTTTCTTCAACAACGTTTACCAATTGTTTTGCACACAAAGTTAAAACAGTCTCGGCAACATTTAAAATATATGTGCATAGACAACATAATATTGCTATAGTTACTAAACCAGAGCCCATGAAATCCCAGAAAGAGAAATGACTTAACGAGAAGTTGCTCAAGGGACTTCTTTCTTGATATTCAGTCTCACTTTGTAACTCATCCAACTTATTCCTGCAGCTGATATGTCACCCAATTGCCGAATTATTGGTTCTATCGGCAGTTCCAGCGTAAGTTCACTTATATTCTTCCTCTCATTATTCACTATGTAGCAATCTATTTCGATGCATAAGTTCGGCCCAGTACCACTACTGCGGACATTAGTTAGTATTATGTGTTCTGAATGTATCACCATCTAAGTCGTATACACACGAGATTTACCTAAAATTTTTAACTTCCCTGCGCCTTGGAGCATGATATGCGTGGGACTTCCGTCATGACGGATGATGGTAATGCCTTCTTCTACTGGTGCAACAAACAGCCATTCATTGTTACGTAATGGTGTCCACAGATTTTCGCTTAACACTATTAGCTTCAGCATGCAGTCCTTCGGAACCTCTCGCACTGATTGCAGCATATTAGCCTCACACGTCTCATGAACATAAGTGAACAAAAGTATAATTACCTGCTACCATATTCTGAGGGTCTGATCTATCGCCTTACACTACAACAGCTCGTTATTTAACATCGCACACTGACGTTTCGCGATATCAGTTAGCAGTAGCCCTTTCTCTGGGGCAATATACGTAAATAAATATCTTGGTCTGTCCATTTCTGACAGCAACAACAGTAGTTTGTATAGATAATACACGGTGTTCTCTACTAGCGGGACATTTAAAGCGTAAGTTAAGATTTTTCCAGCAGTGAAAACATACAGATCAACGATTCTGATTAGTTGTTATCTTCTGTCTACCTTAAGCTAGACAAGGAATCTCTTATCTTTGATGTCATCATTTATTAGTTCTAGATATTTGCGATATGAACTGTACTGATCAGGTGAGGCTCCAGAATACCTTTCTGAGCGTTACCAATCGCTGATATTAACATATCGTCTTTCGTTCTAGCTCACTGAAAATGCCGGTCACTTGTATCAGATTTTCGTTCACGGTGATCTAAATTACGTGTCGCTTTATCCGTTTGCAGTACTATTCTCAAATTCTACAATGTGCTCGCTTCATTGCTTCATACCATGCCTGATAATTTCTTCATTTTTTTGCTATGGAACTTACCGTTTGATTCAAAATCGTCACGGTTACTTTAACTATTGTCACTTGCTCCTTCGAAAGTCTGAGTAGCTGCTTCTGTTCTGTTTCTAACACATCTCTCTTCGCCTTGAAGCAATTCGCGTCGTCTTCTTATAGGGATCCGAACAGAATCTTACTGACCTCGCCCATGATGTTTAAGATGCCTCGTTTCTTTATGTAGGAGTCATGCCTTACCAACCGCCCAATCACATCCAGTGCCTTTTCTATTTTTCCTAGTGCCATTTTAAAGCATATTCTGCACTGCTACACTCTGTTACACTCATATTCAGTAATGTTAACCTGTCTTCACAATATTCGATTGCTTGCCTCGCGAGAACCACTGTGCACTCAAATTTCCATTAAGTTAAAATAACTCACAATTTTTCACGTTAAACTGTAAATTTTTACTCGACCTTTATTGTCATAATATAGTCCAGATGACAATTGGAACTTCGTTACTTGCGTGTACGTTTCTTGTCTGGTGTGCTCAACGTCGATGAGCAGAAGGATAACACCGACGATGGAGTATGAAGCAAACATCTGAAATTAGAAAAATTCCTTCAATCTGTTTGCAGGATCTATGATATATTTATTTTGTTTCAGACAGATTGTAACGTTAGGCGCCTTTGTTCGTACCACCTTGCACACGCCTCGCCATTGTGTATCGAAGTAGCGTGTCTACCTCGTCGTACGCTCTCATCAAACAACATAACCTTATCCCCACAACAGAATTCCTTTCGATTCTGGGTCTTATCATAATATTCCTTATTTTTTGTTGTACATTGCCCATTCTGAGTTATTGCACATCGGTGCATTTCTTTTACCTCTGCCACATAGTCATCAAAATTATACCTTATTCCAGTGGATTTTTCTGTAGTATCCCATGAATGTTACATATTCTTCCAAAGAACAATTCGTGTGGCGTATGGGATGGCGCACTGTACACTGTTGTACTACACACAAAAACCGCGAATGGAACCCAACTGTCCCAATTTGTCTGTGTTCTATTTACATAGTATCGCAACATCTCCGTTTGTTGGAGTGTGGTAACTTCTTGTCTGTATCTTCTCGATATGCAGTAGTTTACATTCTCTTTTCATAGTCTCACTCATAAAATTACTATCCCTGTCACTTAACAATATGGACGGTTGGATGAGTAATTCCGCCTTATGCAAGACACATTAGGAGTTTTGTGTTACCCAAACATGTTTCACCACTTTTTGTGTTACCTTCAGTGGGTTAATTCATTTCTTTTATGTGAAACAGTTATTACGTATTTAAATTTAGAGAAAAAAATTGGTACGAAATATTTACATTTGTCAATGAAGTGACTGCAGTCAATTATAGAAGAACACAATTTTTACTTTTGTTTGTTATGATCTTCCGAACGAATGTGCATAATAAACAAAAATAAAAATTACGTAACACGCAAAAGAACGCGATACACAGTTATTTTCCTTCGGAAATTCATAATAAAGAAAAATAAAAAAAATTCGTTTTGCTGTTTACACGGAACAAGTTGTTGATTATGTAGTAGACTCACAGCTACCAAAATAAACATTCAGTAGCTTCATGTAGGGCATGTAAACTAACTCCATATGTCCATCCTTTTACCAAATAAGCTATAAAACGAGAACTTCAGACATATTGTAACAAACAACATACAGTTCATCAGCCCAGTAATACATGTCTTACCTGCGAACTATAAACAAACCACGTATAATAATTGAGAACAGTCACTTCATTCACAAATGTAAATATTTCGTACCAAATGTTTTCTTTATTTTGTAGGGAGCACATTGTGCTCATGTGGGAGCGATCTAGACGCTTGAAAAAATTAACTGGTAGCCAAGATCGCAGGAATTCTTTTTATTCCATGATTACCGGTTTCGGCGAAACTAAAGCCGCCATCGTCGGATCTTAGGACGCATAGAGGTTACAACATCAAGGGAAACAATGGTGATATTAATAGTTGCCTATAACACGCAGGCCTTACAAAATTGTCGTTGGTAGCACATAGGCGTCCAAGAGAGATGACATAATAAATGTTAAGTGTCTCCATCACATACAAGCGCAAGCTGTGTTAATATCTAATAGCAATTTTAGGGACAGGAAATAAAGTACCAACTGAAAATAGTACAAAAGCACCGAAACATATCCAGGTAAAACAAAAACCCGAAGGTGTCTTGCATAAGGCGGAACTTCTCATCCTGTTTTCTTAGCAAGCGCGGAAATACGAAGAACGGCAACATCACAAGTTGATTAATACTGACGTATTCCGTGCCCCAGTATAACGTTCTCAGCTAGCACCCTCGCCACGGTGTCGGCATCTTGCCTCTCAATAGGTTCAGCTACCATAAACTTCGCCAGCGCATGCTGAAGCGTAATAACATACTAGGTCCCTCTGTCCGCCTGGTTTAATGGACGTATTATGTCAATGCTA
Source organism: Schistocerca americana (assembly GCF_021461395.2). Lineage (NCBI taxonomy): Eukaryota > Metazoa > Arthropoda > Insecta > Orthoptera > Acrididae > Schistocerca > Schistocerca americana. The sequence goes on from NC_060123.1 coordinate 233,828,113, forward strand.
CACATTTCAAAAAGGCGCTCAGGCATCTTCAACATCTCTAGAGGCATCTTTACGTGTTCCCCAGCGTGCTTATTGTTTTGACAACTTTTGCATTTCCGGGTATATTCTTCTGCACTACTGGCCATTAAAATTGCTACACCAAGAAGAAATGCAGATGATAAACATTGGACAAATATATTATACTAGAACTGACATGTGATTACATTTTCACGCAATTTGGATGCATAGATCCTGAGAAATCAGTACCTCTGGCCTTAGTAACGGCCTTGATACGCCTGAGCATTGTCAAACAGAACTTGAATGGCGTGTACAGGTACAGCTGCCCATGCACCTTCAACACGATACCACAGTTGATCAACAGTAGTGACTGGCATATTGTGACGAGCCACTTGCTCGGCCACCATTGACCAGACGTTTCCAATTGGTGAGAGATCTGGAGAATGTGCTGGCCAGGGCAGCAGTCAAACATTTTCTGTATCCAGAAAGGCCCGTACAGCACCTGCAACATACGGTCGTGCATTATCCTGCTGAAATGTAGGGTTTCGCAGGGATCGAATGAAGGGTAGAGCCACGGGTGGTAACATATCTGAAATGTATCGTCCACCGTTCAAAGTGCCGTCAATGCGAACAAGAGGTGACCGAGACGTGTAACCAATGGCACCCTATACCGTCACGCCGGGTGATACACCAGTATGGCGATGACGAATACACACTTCCAATGTGCGTTCAGCGCGATGTCGCCAAACACGGATACGACCATCATGATGCTGTAAACAGAACCTCGATTCATCCGAAAAAATGACGTTTTGCCATTCGTGCACCCAGGTTCTTCGCTGAGTGCACCATCGCAGGCGCTCCTGTCTGTGATGCAGCGTCAAGGGTAACCGCAGCCACGGTCTCCGAGCTGATAGTCCATGCTGCTGCAAACCTCGTCGAACTGTTCGTGCAAATGGTTGTTGTCTTGAAAACGTCCCCATCTGTTGACTCAGGGATCGAGACGTGGCTGCACGATCCGTTACAGCCATGCGGATAAGATGCCTGTCATCTCGACTGCTAGTGATACGAGGCCGTTGATTCCGAATTACCCTCCTGAACGGACCGGTTGCATATTCTGCTAAGAGTCAATGGATCTCGACAAACGCGAGCAACAATGTCGCGATACGATAAACCGCAATCGCGCTAGGCTACAATCCGACCTTTATCAAAGTCGCTAACGTGATGGTACGTATTTCTCCTCCTTACACGAGGCATGACAACAACGTTTCACCAGGCAACGCCGGTCAACTGCTGTTTTTGTATGTGAAATCGGTTGAAAACTTTCCTCACGTCAGCACGTTGTAGCTGTCACCACCGGCGCCAACCTTGTGTGAATGCTCCGAAAAGCTAATCATTTCCAGATCACAGCATCCTCTTCTTGTCGCTTAAATTTCGCGTCTGTAGCACGTCATCTTCGTGGTGTAGTAATTTTAATGGCCAGCAGTGTGTATGTTTCTTCACTCCGATCCATACTTGGTACTTTTTTATTCGCTCATAGGTTCTTCCTAGAGCCTGGCGTCTTCCATCGAGGACATCGTGAAACTTAATATTAATAAGGCTGTTTCAGTCGTACTTATTTCTTCCACCATTCCCGACTCAGCTGTGTCTTGTTTCTGGATATACTTTTCTATATCTCTGATGCAGTTTTGGCATTCCTGAATACTATCTTTTACTGACCTTAGATCAGCCACTTCGTGTCCTGTGTGCTTGTCGTCCGCACGTGCTGCCCGCTCGCGTGTGCCGACTGCCCCGCTGTCGTCGCCTGCCGGTGGGTCCCTGACCCGGCGCCACGGCTTCCGCTTCCGTCTTGCCTTGACCTAGACTGCTTACTGTCACCTTCCGGTCGCGCACCAGTCGCTCTGATATCTCTCGTTCAAAATCGGCTTCCAACAATCCTGATTTAGGTTTCCCGTGATTTCCCTAAATCGCTCCAGGCAAATGCCGAAATTGTCTCTTTGAAAGGGCACGGCTGACTTCCTTCCCCGTCCTTCCCTAATCCGATGAGACCGATAATCTCACTGTTTCGTCCTGTCCCCCAAATCAACCTGACCCCTCTGACTCAAGAGAGTATGTCGGTAACTTTATTTCGTTTGCCTCTTAATCGTACCATACCATCTTTCTGTCTTGTTCAATGTTCTCCAGGCGCACACAACAGGTAAGTCGCTTCCGATTTTTCGCTGACTTGAAACCGCTCCAATACTTGAATGGCTATTGTCCATCGCAATTATGAACTCCTATTCCAAGTGCGGGTATTATAGTATAGGCGGAATGATCAGCTTCTCTTTCAAGTGCTGAAAAGTGTTTTCTTGCTCGACAGCCCAGACGTAAGGCACTTCTTTTTAAATAATTCCTGTAGCGGTTTGACGATTTTGCTGAAGTTGCTTATCAAACGCCGGTAGTATCCCAAAAAGCCTAAATACACCATTAAAGGGAGGTTTACTATCTTTTGGTTCAAAAAATCGATTTTTTCAGTTGCATTTTTGGACCCATAAAAGTGTATAGAATCCATCCCTGAAACGGTTTTTCCGAATAGGGAACGGAAATGTTTGTTGTTCGCGGTTGAACAAAACAATGCACCTGCCTGAAATCGGCCTTTTTCACGCACCAGTTTTTTTTTCTTTCGGAGGACGAGTTATTGTACAGGTGTTTGGGAGGAAACACACAATTCGAATGAAAGTTTGAATGCATGTGTTTGGAAGTTAGTCCCCAAGCATTTGCATTCTGGTGCGAAGGCTCTGGAGACTGCGATTTTCCTGGCAGTGAGCATTTTCAACTAAGGGTATTCAGCAATTCTGAAGACCGTGACAACGATGGACGTCACCGTGGGACTCCTATCGACGCAGTTCGCCAAGCATTCGGACGACCAAGCGGCCGAAAACCGCTTGTCACCGGCCATGCGAGTGGCTCCGGAGCAGCGCAGGATGGCCCAGATCGAGCAGAACGCCCTCTATGAGGAAGAGAAAGGACTAGTTTATGGAGCCGGAATAGCAGATTGAACGTACGTTGCATAATATTGCATTTATATATAGTCAAAACTTCGAACGCGTTTTTCTCTAAATGAGGTTTTTTTTTTTATCTGCGCGGTATGGTAACTTCAAATCCACTGAACCGATTGGCATGATTCTTTGTTTCCGATGAAGCTAACTAAATTGTCTGGGATTTTTACGACTTTTATTTCGATTCATCAGCTACAAATATTTTTACTTGGCCGAATCGATGAAAAAAAAAACGATTTTTTTTCAGATGGCCGCCATTTTCTTTCCTATGGTCCAAATAACTTAAGCGAGCTATAACTCCTAAAGAATCTTATATACTCCGCTAACGTCAACTCAGTTTTGATTTCAGACGAGCCGGCTGATATGTGACATACTGCACGTGGAGGTGTATATCGAAATTTTGTTTCGTTCCTTCGTTCCGGCGGCACTTCCGCCTTTGTTCTTCGACATTTCCGGTCGAAAAAATTCCAGTTTGTAGAGGAAATATCAATAAACGTTTTGACCAAATTTGACATTGATATCTATAACAGATCCCGAGAAAAAATTACTCAACGAACACGCTTCTTTCGGGCCAAAGATAGTAAACCTCCCCTTAATTGCTTCGTTTTTTTTGGGCTGTGGACACTACTTTGTCACCTTCGCCTTCTGTGGATACGGCCTCAAGTCCTTAGTCGATAAAATATGATCCAAATCGCACACTTCCTTTGTCAAAAACTTACGTTTGCCCACTTGTAGTTTGATATTGTGGAATCTAAGCCTTTCGAATGCCTCTATCAGCCACACATTATATTCTTCTAAGGAGGAGCCAAATATTACAGATGAACAATTGGTCACCTTGCAGCCCTGTCAAAACGGAGTCCTTCACCAACTTCCGAAATGTACGAGGAGCTGATTTGAGACCAATAAGTACTTGTAATGCCCATACGGCTGTACTGAAAGACGTCTATTAAGACTTGGTAATACCCCTTCGTTAAGTCGAGGATCGAGAAGTACTTTGCATTTCATAGAACGTCAAGAACCTCCTTTGTTCTTGGCCATGGATGCCGTGTGTTTAGGGAGATCGGCTATAGTTAGCGACTATTGGTCATTTTTTATTTCCACCGGCATCCATATTCTTCTGCATTATAATCAATGGAAAATTCAGTCACTTTTACTTAGTGGTATAACATCGCCCTATAACATCTTTTAAACTTCCTGCTAGAGCACCTCCTTTTGTGCTTGTGGTATTCTGTAGGGTCGCAAACGTATCACCTTACCTTCTGCTTCTGGTAGTAGTTTAATTTAATGCCTGATACCATCTGTATAAGAAGTCTCCAGGCTAGTGGGAAATGTCGCTGCACATGATGCTTATTGCTACTTTTCTTCCACATTCAAATGAGTGTTGCTGATATTCTCCTTTAATATACTTTTCCTTGATTTCAGCTATGGCTTATTTTTACTGTCCCCGTTCACAATGAACGATTGCCGCAACAATTTCTTCTCCGGGACTCGCTATACTACCACCCGCGGGCAGACTGCTACCACACTCGCATCTGTAGTGTTCAGTACACTCGTTAGACATTCTCCTGATTCTGCTGTACTAAAGAATTACACGTCTTTGGTCATTTCCTGTTCCGTAATGATAGCTTCTCTTATTCCATTCGCCTCTACCTTTATTCAACACAACCATTCCTTCAGAGGCCCTGTTGTTAAAGCTGAAAAAAATTGCTGGCGCTCTTTTTGGTTCTCTCCGGCATTGCCTGTTGCCAGCCTCTGTTACGTCACGACAGTTAATGAGTTACTGTCTTTATTCGCTCTCGCATTTCCACACGTTTCTCGCTTTGCGCTTAAGCGTCTCTCGCAAGAGCCTCCTATTTCTTTCAGTGTGCTATGTGGAGATCACCCAGTTACTCCGTCTTCCTTTCCCTACATCTCTTTCGCTTCGTGTCTGAGGTTTCTCTGAAAGAGCCTTCTCCGTCTTGTACCATATTAGCAAGTTTGCGACTTCTAATACCAATTTATACCCGGCGGAGCTCACGCACTTACTTCGTCTTCATTTCGATCCCTTCCCCGCCGACCCGTGCCATTCCGGTGGCATAACTGATAACGACTCCATGTTCTTTGAAAATGTTTGTGCCCACCAACCTCTCAAATGGAAGATATGCACCTTCCCAATTACTCGGAAACGATGCCTCGCTTGCATTCGGTTTCTCGTTCCTAAGTGGAGAGTTACAATTTCCTCTATCCTTGCAATCCCCCGGGTCCTAATACGTTTTGCTGGATTACACTTTCTGCCGTTTCGCAAACCACTTCTCCTAACAAGGCTTATCTGAGCACCACAATCGAGAAGAAATTTCCGGTAATTAGTAATGCCATGATGACATTTCAATTATATAAACTGATTATTACTTTCGCAGTCGGCTCTTAATATCTCTCCAGGCAAATCGTAAGGTGAATGGTGTCTTATGCCTTTGCTTAGTTTTCCTGAATTTTACTTCTCCTATGTCCATTCTGTGCACTGCTAACATTTTCTGGGCAGTCTTTCGCGTAGTAACCGATTCTTTTGCGTCCGCAGCTCGTGGTCGTGCGGTAGCGTTCTCGCTTCCCACGACCGGGTTCCCGGGTTAGATTCCCGGCGGGGTCAGGGATTTTCTCTGCCTCGTGACGACTGGGTGTTGTGTGCTGTCCTTAGGTTAGTTAGGTTTAAGTAGTTCTAAGTTCTAGGGGACTGATGACCATAGCTGTTAAGTCCCATAGTGCTCAGAGCCATTTGAACCATTTTTTTGATTCTTTTGCATTTCAAACACATTGCGGACTTTAGATGCTCACTTGGGCCTCTATGACTTCGCGATTTACATTGTGAGCATGTCACTACCCATGACTGGTTGATTTCCCAGCCTTTCCGTGATACAACAGGCCCCACCTTTCTTATTCTTTTATCTGTGTGACACTCTCGCACCATGTGGCCTGTATTCGCATGCGTGAAACACTCCGTGGCTTTTTTTTTCAGTCCATGGCACCAGACGATTACTTTAGGTGATAGTCTTTTCTTGGGCTAACACATTCGCACTCTCTTCTGTCAGAGCTATCTCTATAGCCGCTGGCAACATTAGCTGCTCGCCTGATGCAAGCACTGTTGTCTTTGTCATGTCATTATAAATCTCTTGGATTGATACCGGTTGGCTTAATTTCCAAATAAAAGTAAAGTTACTTTCTAGGCTTCTAGCTCTGATTCTCACAGGGTACCTCTGATTGCTTCCCTGAAATGGTGCTGCATGGTATCAAACCTCGACCTTTACTGAGCTATACTTACCAATTGTTCTTGCCAACTTGCAAACATCTGACATGCGTGGAAGTCAACTGTCCTTTCACTAGTATAGTTTTCTACTACCACGGCATGAATATCTCGCCAAGTGGCGCTTAGATGTCTGCCTAACAACTTGCTATGTGCTCACCCCCCAGTTTTAGTTCTAACCGATTGCAAAATGGTATCATGATGTTCTGGGTGTACAAATTCAAACGTAAAACCACAGTTGTCAAGCAACTCAATTAGGGTGTTCTTAGTGCCATCAAACGACTGTGGTATTAAGTTTAGTACGAAGTAACGAATATTCTACTTTGTGACTCAGGCTCATCAGAGTCTGTGCCAGAAACATTATCTCTGCCTCGTAACATGCCTGCGGACTTTTTATCTCACCCTTGGAATTCTCATTGCTGCTGTTGCTTTTGTGCCCCTGCGCTGAGACCTTGGTGCATCTGTACGCACTGCCGCTGCTGCTGACCGCCCTCACGGCATGTGTCACCTGAGCCAAGTGGCGGGTCACCCGACTGTTTATAACAATCGACTGGTCAATCAACTGCTTTTTCCTTCTGGCGGTTTTTTCAATTGAATGAAACAACCGAATGAAAGTCGTCTGTAGCGATGGCAGCTACATCAATGGATTCGCTCATTCACTGCATTAGACTGGTTTCACTCAATGCGAGACAATCGACTGAAACAGTCTCCGTCGGTTGCGGCCGTTTCCACTCACCAACCAGAATGAAACTCGGATGGTAGAGCACTTGCCCGCGAAAGGCAAAGGTCCCGAGTTTGAGTCTCGGTCCGGTACACAGTTTTAATCTGCCAGGAAGTTTCACTCACTGACCAGCTTTGAGTGCAAAATTCAATGCGAAATAACCGACTGACTCAAATCTCTGTCGGTTGCGGCCATTATATGAATGTTTTCACTCAGTCTTCAGGTCTGACTGATTTTTACTAACATATACAGGGTGAAAAGTATTTAAACCGACGAACTGTGGGAGGTTGTAGAGGACATCAAAACAAATATTTTTCCCTAATGTCATTTTTTCTTAGGAGGATTATTTAAACCGTTGCAGGCCGTATTACGCTCTTCAGTTGATAGAGGCCGTATTACGATCTTCAGTGGTTAGAGGGCGTAGTATGCTATTCAGTTGTAGGCAACTGCTGTCCACCAGTGTAGTAGTGCATTGTCTCTGTCTACTAATGGAGCGATACACCTGGAGTGAGTACACTGATACGGTTGGTGCGTACTACGTAGCGCACCACAACGGACGAGCTTCACAGCGGGTTTATCAACAACAATATCCTAATCGCCGTATCCCGCATCATACGACCTTTGATGCTATGTACCAACGTCGGTGTGAGACCAGGTCATTTAGCAGATTACCTCGACAGGGATGCCGTCGCACGGTAAGAACGCTGCAATTTGAGGAAGCTGTCTTGCAGCAAGCATATTGAGCGGGATCCTTCAATTAGCACTCGTGCAATTGCACATCAAATGGGGACGATTCAGACAAATGTAAGAACAGTCCTTCGAGAGCAATTGTTACGTCCATTTCACTTACAGCATGTCCACAACCTGGAACCAGTTTATTATCCAACCAGAGCACAGTTTTCGCAGTGGTACCTTGAACAGTGTGAAATGCATCCTACATTTCCATCCTCTGTGTTGTTTACCGATGTAGCAACGTTCGGACGTGATGGAGTCTTCAACATGCACAATTCGCAAGTTTGGAATGAGGATAACCCACATATGCCGGCCGCGGTGGTCTAGCGGTTCTAGGCGCTCAGTCCGGAATCGCGCGACTGCTACGGTCGCAGGTTCGAATCCTTCCTCGGGCATGAATGTGTGTGATGTCCTTAGGTTAGTTAGGTTTAAGTAGTTCTAGGTTCTAGGGGACTGATGACCACAGATGTTAAGTCCCATAGTGCTCAGAGCCATTTGAACCATTTTTTTTAACCCGCATGCCTCAGTTACTAGCCATCATCAGGCGCGGTTCTTCGTTAATGTGTGGGTCGGTGTTGTTGGAGACTGTTTAATTGGACCGTATCTGCTACCTAGCTGTTGTCTCTTGGTCATAAAAAAATGGAAAAGTGTTTGTTGGTTTAAATAATTTGCCGCCAGAAAAATCTTCCTCTACCGGTTTAAATACTCCTCATAGGAAAAAATGAGATTAGGGAAAAATGTTTGTTTTGATGTACCGTGCAACCTCCCAGAGTTTGTCGGTTTAAATACTTTTCACCCTGTATATACATACATATATATATACATTTTCGCCTTTTTCCGTGGGGGTCGGTCGTTGGAGCGGGCGCGTGGCGCCGCCGCCGTAGCCTCTTCCTGTGGCTACCAAGACCAGGGCAGCAGCCGGCGTGAGGAAGTGGCGCGGTTGTCGGCACGGGTGCACCACTGCCTGGACCTGCGCTATCGGCGACTGGCCACCTCGCGACTTCCTCGCGCTGGCTGTGACCCTGGCCCTGGCAGCTGCAGAACGATGACGTGGAGCGTGCTCGACGCAGGCGCTATCTCAGATTTCATTAATTTTATTTATGGACGTAATCTCTTTTCAGTAAAACATAACGCTAACAGTCGCAAGAATGTGTCGATGTTCTTTCCTTCTTGATGCACCCCAAAGAGAACTCCTATGCTTGCTCAGTACTGTAACTCTCAAGGAAGCTTCCTTCATTAGTTTACATGTCACTTAGACGTAGAACAGTTTAATGGACAGATGTCTATTTAATAGTTTTAAATGGAGAAAAGAAGAATCAGTCATTCGGAACACAATGAAACGGACGTTTTTAATTTTCATTGCTTGTCTTCGTGTAACCTGAGGGTATGTGGACCCTAGTTTCTATTGTACACCGCTGCTTTACTTCACCTAACGACAGTACTACAGACTGGTTTCAGTCAGAAGAATAACTGGATACCTCGGTGGGCTAAACCACTGAACACGCTCTCAGTTAAATGACCGAATAAAATACAAGCTTCAGCAGAAAAAAGGACTGCTGCCACTTGGAAACGAAAGAACGAATAACTCAGTCAGTAGTACGTACAAAAATGGTTCAAGTGGTTCTGAGCACTATGGGACTTCACTGCTGTGGTCATCAGTCCCCTAGAACTTAGAACTACGTAAACCTAACTAACCTAAGGACATCACACACATCCATGCCCGAGGCAGGATTCGAACCTGCGACCGTAGCGGTCACGAGGTTCCAGACTGTAGGGCCTAGAACCGCACGGCCACTCCGGCCGGCTAGTACGTACACGCCGGCCGGTGTGGCCGTGCGGTTCTAGGCGCTTCAGTCTCGAACCGCGTAACCGCTACGGTCGCAGCTTCGAATCCTGCCTCTGGCATGGTTGTGTGTGATGTCCTTAGGTTAGTTAGGTTTAGGTAGTTCTAAGTTCTAGGGGACTGATGACCTCAGAAGTTAAGTCCCATAGTGCTCAGAGCCATTTGAACCATTTTTTTTTTGTGTGTTTTGCTAAAGGCGGACTATTCGATTGTTCTCACAGACTGGTTTCACTCAAAAGAAAGAATGATTAACTCAACCGATACGTAAAGCTACAACTAAGTGAGTAGATTGTTTTCCGGCAACCGACTGAATCGATGGTTTCCATTCTGTTGTTCTCATCCCTAGCCGTGCCACTGCCTCTGCGCTGCCTCTCGCACCGTCGTCTGAAAACCTCGCGTCGCTGTCCACAGCTACTGGTGCCACTGAACCGCCTTTTCACAATGTCGGCGACCTCGTGACGCTGTCAACAGCCCTTGGCCATTTTTCAGTATGTCCTCCTCGACTGTGAGCGCAGTCAGTCCGCTGCTACTGAGGCTGCACCGTGTCTGGTCGCATCGCAGGATGAAGAATTCGTCTGTCTGTTGCCCTCGTCCTGGCCTCTTCTTCTGTAATTTCCAGGCACCAGCCGTCCCTTGGCGCTCGATAGTGACCGCCTTCTTCTTCTTGAGCTCTCTTACTCTGCTGGCTCCCAGCTCTGCCGCTGGTCTGTGTATAGGTTTTTCAAGTAATGCAAAATGTGTTTTCAAAGCTGTTCCGTCGTTTTGCTTGATATCAGACTGAACAGGTTCGATATTCCAAATAGAGGTGACTTATTGATGGCGTGACAACTGCACGTTAATTCCACGACCTTAACCTGACACCTGACAAGTTATGGAATACGGTTGGGAAGCAATCGAAGAAAGACAAGAACTGAATAATTACAATCTTTAATCGCTTGTCCTTTTGACAATGTTGACTGGAATACTCTGTTTCAAATTCTGAAGGTGACATGGCTAAAACACAGGCAGCGAAAGGCTATTTACTATTTGTACAGAAACCAGATGGCAGTTATAAGAGTCGAGGGGCATGAAAGGGAAGCAGTGGTTGGGAAGGGAGTGAGACAGGGTTGTAGCCTATCTCCGATGTTATTCAATCTGTATATTGAGCAAGCAGTAAAGGAAACAAAAAGAAAAATTAGCAGTAGGAATTAAAATCCATGGAGAAGAAATAAAAACTTTGAAGGTCGACGATGACATTGTAATTCTGTCAGAAATAGCAAAGGACCTGGACGAGCAGCTGAATGAAATTGACTGTGTCTTGAAAGGAGGATATAAGATGAACATCACCAAAAGCAAAACGAGGATAATGGAATGTAGTCGAATGAAGTCGGGTGATGCTGAGGGAATTAGATAAGGAAATGAGACACCTAAAGTAGTAAAGGAGTTTTGCTATTTGGGGAGCAAAATAACTGATGATGGTCGAAGTAGAGAAGATATAAAATGTAGACTGGCAATGGCAAGGAAAGCGTTTCTGAAGAAGAGAAATTTGTTAACATCGAGTATAGATTTAAGTGTAAGGAAGTCGTTTCTGAAAGTATTTGTATGGAGTGTAGCCATGTATGGAAGTGAAACATGGACGATAAATAGTTTGGACAAGAAGAGAATAGAAGCTTTCGAAATGTGGTGCTACAGAAGAATGCTGAAGATTAGATTGGTAGATCACATAACTAATGATGAAGTATTGAACAGAATTGGGGAGAAGAGGAGTTTGTGGCATAGCTTGACAAAAAGAAGGGACCGGTTAGTAGGACATGTTCTGAGTCATCAAGGGATGACAAATTTAGCTTTGGAGGGCAGCATGGAGGGTAAAAATCGTAGAGGGAGACCAAGAGATGAATACACTAAGCAGATTCAGAAGGATGTAGGCTGCAGTAGGTACTGGGAGATGAAGAAGCTTGCACAGGATAGAGTAGCATGGAGAGCTGCATCAAACCAGTCTCTGGACTGAAGACCACAACAACAACAACAATTGCTTGTCTGAACAAGAATTACTTGAATGATAGTAGACTACTACTGATTGAAAACTCCCATGGAGCGAGGTACGCATTTATATATATGTGTCAGCAGAGCCAGACCTAATACCAGGCCCTGCACCTGACCTGCATCCAAATGGTTCAAATGGCTCTGAGCACTATGGGACTTAACATCTATGGTCATCAGTCTCCTAGAACTTAGAACGACTTAAACCTAACTAACCTAAGGACATCACACAACACCCAGTCATCACGAGGCAGAGAGAATCCCTGACCCCGCCGGGAATCGAACCCGGGAACCCGGGCGCGGGAAGCGAGAACGCTACCGCACGACCACGAGCTGCGGACTACAGAGACATCCTCCTGGATTACTGCCTGTACTGAACTCTCGCACGGGCTACGCCGCCCTTGCCTTAATACTGTGAGGAAGACAACGCTCCCCCCCCCCCCCCCCCCTTTCCACATTGGCGCTTCTAGACACTGCTCTAAGAGACCTCCTGTATGACCAGTATGGTCACAGCCAACATACTATCGCGCCTCGCGGCTCGGCATGTGAGCTCACGTCATACCTCAAGTGCCCGCATCTCGTGGTCGTGCGGTAGCGTTCGCGCTTCCCGCGCCCGGGTTCCCGGGTTCGATTCCCGGCGGGGTCAGGGATTTTCTCTGCCTCGTGATGGCTGGGTGTTGTGTGATGTCCTTAGGTTGGTTAGGGTTAAGTAGTTCTAAGTTCTAGGGGACTGATGACCATAGATGTTAAGTCCCATAGTGCTCAGAGCCATTCTTCATACCTCGAGTCTGTCCAAGACCCAAACCAATGCCGCACTTGTGTGTCTCCCTTGTACTCTGAGCACCATTCTAGAAAACGTATTCGTCCTGGCAGCAGTTCTGTGGCATTTCAGGTATTGCATTTTTAAAATATGCAGCAGCATGTTTGTAAATCATGATGCACCTTGTTGCCATTTCTGGGTGCTTGATGAAGGAAAATGTGAGCAGTGTATTCCTCTAAAAGGCAAATGAAGTCCTTTTGGTTCCGGTCCGGAAGCTGCACAGCATTTCAGTCTATGAAATTGCATACATGAGCTCTGCTGACGAATAATAAAAGTCCAGTTTATATGTGTTGCGATGACCTAGCAGGCTGTCACCTAAAAGGTGTCTTGATGCATCAGTGTGCAACATTCAAAGAACATCGCCGATGTTCATTCGCGCCATTGCTCACTTTATGGTAGCTTGTAGTCCTCTGAAGAACAGCGCTGCATAATTTACAAATTTTTCTAAATATCACTGATTAAATTGTCGTCCACAGTCTGTGACGTTGGGTAGTTGAAAACAGAAGTGCGAAATCCATTCGACGCCTAGGCAAAATGTTGACGACCGGTGTTGATCCTGTCAAATGAGTTAAACGATCGATTACATTTAACAAATACCGATGACCACTTGATGAACGTAGTGGACGTACTATGTTGATGTGCACATTTGCAAATTGGGCCCCCATATCTTGAAAATCTCCCTTTTGTACATGCTGTTGATTGTATTTCTTACTGTGCCGACACTGAATGCATACATGATTCCTTTCATGAAAATCCTTCTCCATGCCAAGCCACACAAAACGATTTGAACCGAGGCGGGTTGGTGACCTAACGCTAGGGTGACTCCAGTTGTGCACACTGTCAAAAGCACGTCTGCAGTATGTAGGTGGCAGAAAAGGACAAGGCCTTCCACTTCATATATTGCAATTTAGCTTCAAATTTGGGCCAGGAAGGACGACTGGTTGTAACTGCAGGGTGGATGATGTGCCTTTCAGTAGATTCTGGAGTTACTGTTAAAATTATTGTGCCTTTGCAAGTTGTGCAAAATCGATAGCATTTGTTATGCTCCTAACTCTAGACGAACAGTTGGCTACCACGGTGTAATTGCCTGAAATATGATGTCAGTGCTGACTGGACAATGAACGCTAAATGATTGTACTGATGTGGTTAACGTTTCTTGTCGTTCTGTCTAAAAGCGTAGACGAGTGGCTTATGACAGGCAAAAAAAAAAAAAAAAAAAAAAAAAAGTGAACTCACTGGCTTCTAGCTGGGAGCAAAACCACTTGAACGATTCATGAACAGAAAATAGTTCTTGCTAGTAAATACTCCATTTCTTGCTTCGGAGGTGAGAGATTGTGTGGAAAGAAAACGAGTGGTTGCCAAGTGCCATCGACTAGCTGTTGTAATGCTGCACTGATAGCAGTCTGGCTAGTATCTTTCAACAACGCAAGAAATGCATATGATGCAGGGTGTGCCAGGAACGTGGTATCTGCTGTGCTTTGATTTGCTGTTTGAAAGATAGCGTTCATCACATCTGTCTTGGATCACAGAATTTGCCTTAGTTTTAGGTTTGGAAGCTGCCGCAGTCAGCCGAGTAGATGAAATAAGTATCAAATTTAGCATTCCTAAAAACATGGCGTTGTTCCCTGACTATTTCAGTCCGTGGAATCTTCGCAATGGCTCCTACTTTCCCAGGAAGCGGTAGCGACTATGCTGTCGAAATCAGATGCCTCAAGAACATAATCTGTGGTTGGCCAAATACACATTTGACAATTCTCAGTTCCAGACAGTGTTGGTCTAATCATCTAATCACTCCCACCAAGTGTTGCTGGTGCTTTTCTGGAGCGGCCAAAAGGAGGAGGTTGTCGTCTAGGTAGCCAAAACAGAATGGCAACCCTTGCAACACAGAGTCAATAAATCTCCCCCAAAACTGTGCAGCATTGCGGACACAAACGGTCATGATGAGACTACTCTTGAACAAGTCGAATGGCGTGATTGTGGCAGTTTTTGGGATGTCCTCATCTGCCACGGTAGTATGCGTGAAGGCATTTGTGCAGTCTAGCACCATGCTGAACATAGTTGTAAGCTCTTTGCAAGGATACTGTATATTTGTCTGGCACTGTCCATGCATCAACTGCTCGATAATCACCACATGGGTGCATATGCCACACTTCTTAGCTTCTTGGTGGAGAAGTGATGATCACAGACTGGTAGAATGGCAAATAATACCTTCTTAGGGCATAGGGTCGAAACCTGCATTTGCGATGACGAGATGGTCAAGAAGCTTATCACCTTGGTCTGCACGAAACAGGTGATCCATTGGTTGTCTTAATGTTATGGATGGTATTTTGATGTACCTCTTTCAGACAACATGGAGATCACATTATAGCTGGGAAGCCGTTCCAGTAACTCGGCATATTTACAACCTGCCATCTGATCGATTTCGTCGCTGTTAATAACTGTGTTGCATCAGAATCCAACAGTAGTGAGACCTGCGATGCTATCGACGAGTCGCGCCCATCTGGTAGCAAAAGATACTGCGCCAGAATATCTGCTCCGATTATGAGTTCCGTGACGCCAGCGATGGTGAAATTCCAAGCAGAGGTGCGGCGAAATCTCAACTCAATTTATTATGTGAGTGCCATAAGCCACTAAGGATGAATTAGTTGCTGCGGAAAGGCAGAACAAAGTCGGTGGCTGGCAGCTGTGCTGTAAAAAAGTGATTAATACACAAGCCTGAACCAATCTCCACAATAAAATTTTATCCCGTCTTCCAGTCACTGATTAATAGACGCTGAGACAGCAATCAACAATCAGATACACCCAGATTCGACTGCCACTGGCGTTTGGGTAAGCACGAGGTAAGGTGCATTTGTGCTCCTGATTTCCAAACTTCCTGTGATACCAGTAAACAGGAGACAGCTGCTATGTGCCGCTCTGACGAAAGAATTCGTGAGGAACGGCTACACGATCTCTTGTGATAGCATCCCTTGTCGTTGTTGGAGTTGCGATGAGACAGCAGTTGTATAATTTGCTTAGTTAAAGCGCCGACCTTATCTGCGAGTCGGTAATAATGGAAGACGGCCTCAGTGTGTAACTGACTTATCTGTGATGATTGCTAATAGCATTTCTGTTTGAGATACTGTTACAACTTTCACCTGCACTGGAAAATGGCTATTCCACAATGTACGTAGGAAGGTATCAGCCACAGTGCCCGCGTCGACTTTACTGAATGATTGCCTGATTCACTTTATTCTGTCAGCGATATTTTTTTGTGTAACGAATTGTCGCACGCTCTGTTCTTGAGCGACGGAAACCCTGCAAAATAATTTGTTCTTAAGTTTGTCGCAGGAACCTCGCTCAACAGGTGCAGCTCCAACTACAGCCGCATAATTATTATTGAGCTGAGTGACCGCTAATACAAGTTAAGTCGAATCAGTAGTTATTCCGGCGTAATGAAAGTTAGCTCCTGCCTGGGTAAACAGTGACTCATGAGTGTGAAGTCAGAGCGAGTCAGTCTCTCAGCGAGTCGTGATACTGAGCGTACTTCAGCGGGTGGTGTGTCTCGCAATTCGTGAAAATTCATTATGAACTCTTGAAAGTTATTCCTGCTTCTTTTGCTTACATTGACTGGTCACGTAGGCTAAGATCACGTTGGATAACCTACATTGCCTACAAATATATATTAGCCATCTGAACCACTATAATCTCGCTTTCCAAGATACTCAGCCAGTTATATGAAGTACGAACTCCAGTGTATCAGGAACGACTATTGCACAAGATACAGTCTTGTCGAAAGCACCTTCAGTGCTGGGCTGGATGATTTGTCTGTTCCACTGAAGTTGATGGCTACGCCGGCGGTAGCATAGCTACTGTCAGGGTCTCCCAAGGCTTATAGGCCTCGACAAAGGAGCCAGACGAATCGTGCCTCACTTAGGGCAGGGGGGTTCTGTAGGCGAAGGGTAGCCAACCTCCGTAGGGGAGTAAACCACTGAGAAAGCTCCTGGTTCTACAGTTTGGGATTAGGGTGTGGGGTTAACAACCACGCCTCCGTAAAAAGGAATTGTTGTGCATACTATGCATCAGCCTCGAAAGGACACAGATCACAGGATGACAATATGGCCCAAAAAAGTTAGTGAGAAGGAAAGTGGATATAATGACAGCCCCCTGGAATGTGAGGACATATAAGACACCTAGCAAACTACACCAAATTAGAGAGGAAATGGATGAGTATAGAGTGAAAGTAGCTTCCCCGGAAGAAATACGATGGAAAGGACGGGAAATTATTGCATCAGGAAAACACATACTCATGTATAGTGAAGCGGATAGAGGCTGTTCAGATGGTTCAAATGGCTCTGAGCACTATGGGACTTAACTGCTGTGGTCATCAGCCCCCTAGAACTTAGAACTACTTAAACGTAACTAACCTAAGGACATCACACACATCCATGCCCGAGGCAGGATTCGAACCTGCGACCGTAGCAGCAGCGCGGTTCCGGACTAACGCGCCTAGAACCGCTCGGCCACCGCGGCCGGCTATAGGTTGTCGCGGTACAGGCTTTCTCATACGCAGCTCAATGAACACAAATATACATAGCTTCAAAGCAATTATCGACAGGTTGTGTACTTCAAGATTTAGTGAAAAAATTTTCAGCATTACAATGATGAGTGCCTATCCCCATATGGAGGAATCAGAGGAAGGTGGTAAGGATACATTTCACTCCAAACTCGATGAGGAAATCAGCAAAGTTCAGAGGGATGATGCAAAAATGATTCTATGGGATATGAATGCCAAAATAGGGAAAGAAGAAGCCTGTAGAAACGGTAAAGAAAGAGTGCATGATATTAGTAATGATAACGGACTAAGACTGATAGCAGTCGCTAATGGCAAGGAAATGATAGTAAAAAGCACGTAGCATCCAAGAAAAGATAGTAAGAAGTGTACCGGGGCACCGCCTGGCGGACTTACAAGAAACCATATAGCCATGTGATTATAGATAAATGGCACACATCAGACGGAAGTTAGGAGCTGTAGAGTGGCAGAGGGAGAACAGATCTTTATTTAATGGGGATCAGATACAGATAAAAGATAGATACTGCAAGAAACAAAAAGAGTAGTGGAAAAGTGAAACATAATATAGGAAGTCTATAAACTAAAAGAAAATCAGAAATAGTTCAAGAAGGAATTAGAAAAGATTAACAACACAAGTACGTGGAAGGAAAGGGATGTGGAAACTAATGTTGGCTGCTGGAAACAACCATCAGTGTAGCCACGGAAGAAACGCTGGGGAGGGCAGAATCCCAAGAACAGCGAAATGACTCGACGAGGAATGCTCACTGGTAATCCAAAAGAGAAATGAAACAAGGCAAAGAAAGTGGCAAACGAAAGCGAGATTAGCGGCGGAAGACAATACACACAATATAAAACTATGGGATAAGCAATGTAGGCTAAACAAAAGGCAATATTAAATGAAGAAAACAGAGCAGTGGGACGAAATGAGGTATAATAATGAGATAAAAAGTTCAATGAAAGATCAAGAGAAATGAAGAGAGGATTTAAGTGGAGAGCAGTCTTCTTTGTGGATGAAAATGGAAACCTAAGTGGAGATAAAAGCAAAGTTTTGGGAGGCTGACAAGACTATTTTTCCAAGTTACCTGATGGAAAAAGGTGAGGGAACAGAGGAAACCTTATATGAGAAAGAGGGGGAACTGAATTTGAAATTGGAATTATACATAGAAGGGCAGGAGCAGGAAGTTGAACCACCAGACTTAGGTGAAGTTATGAAATGCAGTTAAAAGCTTAAAGAAGAGTATAGCAACAGAGGAAGACGGCATAGAGGCCAACATATTAAAATTAGAGTGAAATATGTTGGAGATGGCTGTTAATGAATATATAAAGGAAATATGAGTAAAGGAAGAAAGGCTAAGGATTGGAGCAGAGGAATAATCGGCCCATTACATAAGAAAGGTAATAAGGCAGAGCGTAGCAATTACCACGGGATCACTGTCTCAGACACAATGTATAAAGTGTTTGTTAAGATTTAAGACTCTCTATTGAAATACGGGGAGATTACCAAGATGGATCTAGGAGAGACAGATCATTGAGACAATTTCTGGAGATATTTTACGAATACAGAAATTAACTGCATAAGTTTTACATAGATTTTAAACAAACTTACGACAGCCTAGTCGGAAAAATATTCTTCAAAGTATGAAGGATTTTAGAATATCGCCTAAATTAGTGAGGTTGCCCGAGATGACAACGAAAGCAAGAATGAAAGCAGCAGTTTGCAAGGTCAGAATAAAGCAAGAGTTGTCAGAGGAGCTCCACATGGGTAGGGGCTGCGGCAGGGGCTTGCAGATGTGATCACTGCGCTGCTCTTTAATTTAGCACTAGAAAAGGTAATTCGCAAAATGCCAATAAGCCCAGGAGGAATATTATTTAATTGGCAGGTTCAGGTGGCGGTATACGCTGATGATGTAGCATTAACTGCAAGGAATAACAGAGCTTCGAACTATGATTATGTTGCACTGGGAGAAGCAGCTCGGAATATAAGGCTGAAAGTGAATATATGGAAAACAAATCAGATGATATGAGAGGTCCTAGTGGGGATAGAGGAGAGACCTTAATAAATAAATGTGTAACAATGCCAAAGAGTGGAAAAGTTTAAATATCTATGTTCGATAATAGCAGAAGATAGGACAGCAGGACAGCAGCAGAAACTCAAGAAAGGATAGTAAGTGGAAACTACTACTGTTACTCCTTACAGAATACATTCAAGCCCGGAAATGTTAGTTGGGATACGAAAATTAAAATTTATTTGACTTTATTACTATCTATAGTAGTGTATGTATCGGAAAGCTAGGTGATGACCACAAAGGAGGAATACTGGTTATTGAGATGGGGGGGGGGGGGGGGGATTCTGAGATAGATATTTCTGGCAGTGAGAGAGAAAGGAAGCTGGAAAATAAGGACCAGGGCAGAATTATAGACACGTTTTGGACAGATTAATATAGATGCAAAAATCAAGCAAGGAAGAACAAATAGGCTCGCCATATGAATGACAGAAAGTGGAAGCGTTAAGAGCTGGAACGAAGACGGAGAGCAGGAAGACCCACGAAGATAAGGAGGAGGACCCCAAAACAGTGAGAGTCAGGAACTGCAGGAGGAAAGCGATATACAGAGAAGAATGGAGACCAGTACTGGACAAGGGCTGCAGCGCCAACCAGCATTTAAGAAAATAGCAGGAACGAATAAACATTTATTAACCAACGAAGACAGAAAAGATACTTGGTCAGACGTGGGATTAATTAGCATTAGAGAAGAATTTGACAAGAACTGTCTGCAGTTGCCAAGATATTATCATCATGTTTGACATTCACGGAATAGCGCACTACACAGGGAGAAGAAAAAAAGCACCTCTGATGGCCGGTACACGAACTCTCTGACAGGTGAGTAGTGCTTTCCATGGAATTAGTAGTTCCACAGAAACAGGGCTATTGTTTGCCGTAGAGGGTATCTGCGCAGTCTAGGGCACCTTGCCACGGTTCGCGCGGCTCCACCCGTCGGAGGTTCGAGTTCTCCCTCGGGCATGGGTAGGTGTGCTGTCCTTAGCATAAGTTAAGTAGTGTATAAGCCTTGGGACAGATGACCTCAGCAGTTTGGTCCCACAGGAACTTACCATCACCACCACCACCACCATCACAGCTAATGTATCTTTATATACGAGTATACGAGGTGTTTCCATTGAGTAATGCAACACGTTTTTTTCTAAGCAAATTTTGGTTAAGAAATTCGGGAATTGTTATCGTGCATCATGGATTATTTCCGCTTCAGACTTTACAGCTTCATGAAGTTCCCATAGGTGGCGGCGCTATACGTAGCTTTGAAAATGGCGAGTGTAACGGCTGTGTGTTCCACGCAGAGGGCTGTCATTGAGCCCAACAGAACGTTTAAAAACCTGGCACTGAACAAAAGCACGGTGAGTCGTTGGGGGAGGCGTCTGTCATCATCGCAACAAACTCGCACAAACTGCTTCTGACACCCGTGTGCCGGCCGGTCTCACACAGCTGTGACTTCTGCAACGCTGGAAAGTGCATGCACTCATTCAACATGATCGACGGGCCACAATAACCTCGCTACTGAACTGGACGACTCTGTTGGTAGTGCTGACACACTCGTCCATCAGCTGAGGTACTCGATGGTCTGTGCCCCGCGGAATTGCTTGCGTGTTGTGAGGTTGATACAGGCGATGAAACATGGATTCATCGCTTCGAAACGGAAATAAAAAGCCAGTCGGCAAAATGACGTCACACTATCTTTCCTCCGAAGAAAAAGTTCAACGCCACGCCCTAAGCTGGTAATGTCATAGCGACGATCTTCTGGGACTCTGAAGGGATTATTTGGTTTGATTTACTCCCCCTTGGTGCAACGATCAACACTAAAGTGAACTGTCCTACCCTCAGGAGCTTGAACAAAGACTTCACCGTGTTCGTCGCAGAGGCGGATACAGAAGAACCTCAAGGAGGAGGCGCTAAAGATGTCTTCAGCAGTCGGCCGCAGTGACCGTGCGGTTCTAGGCGCTGCAGTCTGGAACCACGAGACCGCTACGGTCGCAGGTTCGAATCCTGCCTCGGGCATGGATGTGTGTGATGTCCTTAGGTTAGTTAGGTTTAACTAGTTCTAAGTTCTATGGGACTAAAAACCTCAGAAGTTGAGTCCCACAGTGCTCAGAGCCATTTCAAACATTTGTCTTGAGCTACATTTACTTTTGCCGTAATAAAAAATAATCAAGTCACATACAAAGTTAAAGAAAGTTTTATTTAAACTGATTATACACATATACAAGACAATGCCATTTGATGATATAAAAAAGTTACAGTTTTTGCTCTCTTCCTTAAATGATGAATTCTGTGCGCCTATTCTTCCTGGCAAAATGGTTAACTACGTCGTCAATAGGGCAATCAATGTGAAGGTGAGTGTTCAGCAGAGCTAAGAGATTAAGTCGTCCTCCTTCATTGTCGACCTGAGCCATGTCTTTGTACGCCGCAATGTAGAAAAACTTCTTTCTACTGTAGCAATAGACGCAGGTAGACAAGCAAATATTTTGTACAGCGTGTGCAAAGTAGGATAGTCGGATCTAGAACAAACAGACAACGCTTTCATAATAGAATCACGATCACTATGGGCGTTCATGCTCGTTTGGTTGTATGGAAGATTCTCTCCCATTAGTCTCTTTCGAATCACAAAACAGTAGAATATTCGTGACTTTTCTCGTACAAATTCCTGACAGAATTACGTATCGAGATCACTAGAATGGTCTCAACTTTCGTCGTAGGTATGTGTTAGCTATCTTTGTGCCAGACAGAAACGTATAAAAGATGAAGACGCCGACGGGCGTGCTACACAGGAAAGTGCCACTACTCGATAACTCGATTCAGTCGAATCGCGAATCGACTGACGAAAGAAACGCGTGCGGACTGACTGGCGGGGGCGGCGCGGATGGCAATGCTGGCGGCACCCTAAGGAGTGAGGGGGGCGCACCCCCCCCCCCCCCCTTGCGTCAGCATATGTATCCGGTGCCGGTTTGTCGACACAAAAATGAAAACGAACTACTCCTTTTCTATGACAACTTACGTTCTCACACAAGTCTTCACTCCAGAGAGAGCTCACAGTACTTCGTTGGACTATTCTTCCTCATTAACCCTACAGCCCGGATCCTGCTCCTTCGGTCTTCCATGTGTTTGGCCTAATGAAGGATGGACCCCGCGAGAAGCACTACGCGGATGATGGGCAAGTTACTGATGCAGCGCGACGCTGGCTCCGACGCCAGCCAGTAGAGTGGTACCATGCTGGTATACAGCCCCTCCACCCCAAGTAAGATGGATTAAGCCCGTCGCGAAGAACGAAGATTATGTTCAAAAATAGCGTTCTGTAGCCAAACGAGTGGTGTATTGCAATTCTCAATAAAACCAACCTGCCTTAAGGGGAACAAAAATGTTGCATTACTTACTGAACACCCCTCGTACCTCCTTTTCTAGCTTAAATTGTGACTCCCTCTCTGAACCGCTCGTTCTCTTTCAAAATACACACACCAAAAAAAGTTTTCCATCACCCCAGTTCCCAGAATTCATGAAGATACACGTTGACTGTGGATATCGTGTAACAGACACAGTTCCTTTGACTGTTTAGAGATATCACTAAACCCACCCAAAGATGTAAACAGCCATGCATGAGCAGCGCCTATTAGACGTAGGGGGTCCGACAGCCGATGAGTGCCAGCCATTCCACCAGCAAGAAGGTACACGGCTCGTGTTGTCTGTAGTTGAACCACGCCTAAACGGTAATTACCGCGGTTCGACTGCGTCCACATTGTTACTTCGTTCCAGGAAGGGCTCTCAACCAGGGAAGTGTGCAGGTGTCTCGGAGTGAACCAAAGCAATGTTGTTCGGACATGGAAAAGATACAGAGAGACAGGAATTGTCGATGACATGTCTCGCTCAGACCGCCCAAGAGCTACTAATGCAGTGGATGACCGCTACCTACGGATTATGGCTCTGAGGAAGCCTGACAGCAACACCACCTTGTTGAATAATGCTTTTCGTGGAGCTATAGGACGTCGTGTTACGACTCAAACTGTGCGCAATAGGCTGCATGATGCGTAACTTTACTCCCGACGTCCATGGCGAGGTCCATCTTTGCATCCACGATACCATGCATCGCGGTACAAATGGGCCCAACAACATGCCGAATGGACGGCTCAGGATTGGTATCACGTTCTTTTCACAGATTACTGTAGCATATGCCTTCAACCAAACAATCGTGGGAGACGTGTTTGGAGACAACTCGGTCGGGCTGAACGCCACAGACACAATATCCAGTGAATGCAACAAGGCGGAGAGTCCCTGCTGTTTTGGGGTGGCATTATATGGGGCCAACGTACGCCGCTGGTGGTCATGGAAGGCGCCGTAACGGCTGTACGATACGTGAATGCTATCCTCCGACCGATAGCGCAACCATATCGGCATTAAGATTATAAACATGGCTGGAACAGCAACTGTTGAAATTCTTCACGGTAAATGATAACAGCTAAACAGTTGCGGGATAAAGATTTACTAAAATTCTTGACCACGGTTTCGGTATACCTAAATATACCTTTATCAGAAGTAAAATAGACTAAAATCACATCCTGCAGTGGAGATATATAAAACAATTGTGCCAAAGGCGTCGTCGTAGTTAACCGTGAAAAATATCGTCAAGATATTGGCGAGGCATTTGTCTTCATGGGTGACAATTCGCGCCCCCATCACGCACATCTTGAGAATGACTTCCTTCACGATAACTACATCGCTCGACAAGAGTGGTCAGCATGTTCTCCAGAGATGAACTCTATCGAACATGCCTGGGATCGATTGGAAAGGGCTGTTTATGGACGACGACATCCACCACCACTCTGAGGGATCTACGCCGAATCGCCGTTGAGGAGTAGGACAATCTGGACCTACAGTCTCTTGATGAACTTTTGGATAGTACGCCACGAAGAATACAGGCATGCATCACTGCAAGAGGACGTGCTACTGGGTATTAGAGGTACCGGTGTGTACAACGGTCTGGGCCAACACCTCTGAAGGTCTCACTGCATGGTGGTACCACATGCAATATCTGGTTTTCATGAGCAATAAAAAGGGCGGAAAGGGTGTTTATGTTGATCTTTATTCCAATTTTCTGTACAGGTTCCGGAACTCTCGGAACCGAGGTGATACAAACCTTTTTTGATGTATGAAGCTAATTTGTCGTGCTGCAACCTCACACCACCACTGCGCTCATAATTATCTAAAAATTTAACTCGTCCATCTAATTCAAATCGACTGCACGATTTAGCCGCGCAGTGTGAATCCTGCTCTGGATATTCGATGGGGACTAGATCCTGAGATTCGCTTCTCTGACAGTGATAAACGGCCGCACCGTCCCACCCAGCGGACGAAGCAGCCGGCTGCTTGGGCGAAGGATCTGTAGGCAGATGGGTTCGAATTCGCAGAACTAATGACGTCCGTTCTCCAGCAACCCTGAGCCGACGTCCCTGCGGTCTCCTGTTTCCTAGAATCCGATGGCAGCGGCCGCGACTGAAAATACGATCCCTGGTTTCGCTGACGAAAAATAAAGAATCCTACCTCTCCCTTTCAGTCGCTACCGCAGAATTTCCAGCGCCGGAGCTCTGTTTTCTTCACCAAAAATAGAATAAAAGACTGTCTGCAAGCGCTGTTCGCCACAGGCGTGCCGCTTTGTGATTTATGCCTTCTCGAATTCGGCCAACAGGCGTACGGTTACTGCCTTTTCATCATATCGCAGAGGGTCTGTGAACTGTCGCAGGATGAAGGTATGTATAGATTTAATAACAGCTATTAAATGTCTGGAATATTTGATGAACTTACAGATGTTTTAGCTCTCATGACCCTTTTAAAACAAAAGCTGATCGCCATCAGATGGATGCTCTACACATAATAAAAGTCTATCTGATAATCAGATCCTTAGGGGTATGATTTGAAATATCGGGGTGCCATATAATTTTCTGTAAAAGAAATAGCCGGCAATATGAATGTAGCTTAAAGAGATTCACAGCAAATTAAACTTATACTTCTGGCAACTATATTGAAATCTTACCTCAAATAAACAATATTCTGCATCGGTCACACGTATACTCATACGACACGCCAACTTTCACAGTACACAATGCAACAGTGGTTGGATTTTTTTGAACCCACAGATGATGGCCAGACGGGAAGAAATGGTAATTTAACGAAGAGCCTGAAGGTCGAGGATGGATTAAGTGATCATTAAGCTCAGTAGTAAACTAATTTCTTATCGAAAACAGCAAATGAATGGGACCCTATATGATCAAATGTATTCAGTGTAATGTAAATTCCGTTGTTGTTGTTGTGGTCTTCAATCCTGAGGCTGGTTTGATGCAGTTCTCCATGCTACTCTATCCTGTGCAAGCTTCTTCATCTCCCAGTACTTACTGCAACCTACATCCTTCTGAAACGGCTTAGTGTATTCATCTCTTCGTCTCCCTCTACGATTTTACCTTCCACGCTGCCCTCCAATAATACATTTGTGATCTCCTGTTGCCTCAGAACATGTCCTACCAACCGGTCCCTTCTTCTTGTCAAGTTGTGCCGCAAACTGCTCTTCACCCCAATTCTATTCAGTACCTCCTCATTAGCTATGTGATCTACCCATATAATCTTCAGCATTCTTCGGTAGCACCACATTTCGAAAGCTTCTATTCTCTTCTTGTCCAAACTATTTATGGTCCATGTTTCACTTCCATACATGGCTACACTCCATACAAATACTTTCAGAAACGACTTCCTGACACTTAAATCTATACTCGATGTTAACAAATTTCTCTTCTTCAGAAACGCTTTCCTTGCCATTGTCAGTCTACGTTTTATATCCTCTCTATTTCGACCATCATCACTTATTTTGCTCCCCAAATAGCAAAACTCGTTTACTACTTTAAGTGTCTCATTTCCTAATCTAATTCCCTCAGCATCACCCGACTTAATTCGACTACATTCCATGATCCTCGTTTTGATTTTGTTGATATTCATCTTATATTCTCCTTTCAAGACACTGTTCATTCCGTTCAATTGCTATTCCAAGTCCTTTGCTGTCTCTGAAAGAATTACAATGTCATCGGTGAACCTCAAAGTTTTTATTTCTTGTCCATGGATTTTTACTCCGAATTTTTCTTTTGTTTCCTTTACTGCTTGCTCCATATACAGATTGAATAATATCGGGGAGAGGCTACAACCCTGTCTCACTCCCTTCCCAACCACTGCTTCCCTTTCGTGCCCCTCGACTCTTATAACTGCCATCTGGTTTCTGTACAAATTGTAAATAGCCTTTCGCTCTCTGTATTTTACCCCTGCCACCTTTAGAATTTGAAAGACAGTATTACAGTCAACATTGTGAAAAGCTTTCTCTAAGTCTACAAACAACAGAAACGTAGGTTTCCCTTTCCTTAATCTTTCTTCCTAAGGTCCTAAGGTCAGTATTGCCTCATGTGTTCCAAATTCCGTAGGTAAATACATTTCTCACGTTAGAAAAGAAATCCATTTTCTTATAAGGTCGATGTGGTGAAACTCGTTGTATTTCTGACCTTAGACAGGAAAGTCGATAATTTGCGATATACACTGACGAAGACTTCACACGCGACGCGTAAGATGTGGTCGCAAGCAGTCGCATGAGCTTGGCCTGCATAGACACAACTTAATGCTTTATCCTTTCTCTGCCGCCGTAACCTCAACAGATTCTCTCGCGGCAACGATGAAATCCGTTTCGAAATATAGCCCTCATTCCAAACATAAGCATAATGTTTCATCTCACAGCAGTCCTCCATTCATTCCCCTGTCCTCCCCCTCCCCCGTCACCTTACTCCACTTCAGTGACTTTCGGCCGCTGCCAGCAGTTCCACACGGCACCAAATTCGTACACACCATTCCACCTCCATCATGACCATGATCATTTTCGTGGACCACAGGCTATACTATTACATCATTCGCATTATCATTACTGCTCATATTTTTACTGAAATACAAAATCGTGAAAATAGTTTTAAAAATCATAGGTACTGTTCACTAACGTCTTTTCCTTTTTGAACCATTTAATATCATGTATTTTTACGTAAAAATCGTAAATATTGCCTACCGTTCTGTTTCTTAAAACAAACGATCTCTTATCGTACTCTCTGTATATGTATTTTTAGAAATCCTTTCGATTTATCTTTCCTTTGTCTGAACGGTTTTATCCGCTGCTGCCTGCTCCTCTGTGGGAAACTGAATTACGAAGAAAAATCTACTTCGTATCGTGCTGTTCTTTACCTTACTGACACTGTGTATATCGGACCGGGCTGCTTATTGGATTTCTCTTGAAAAACTATTTGGAATGCCAATACACGGATTCTGAAGAACTTGCGTGACTACAGAATATGTATTCACTTGCGTGTCTATGACTTTAAGACGATGCAGCGCGAAACGTATTTGTGAACTGTCAGTCGATAACAGTGTCAATATTTACCGTGTAATAAAGAGCCTTTATTGAGATTTAGCAGTTGAAATAAAATCCAATGCAATCACTGTTCCCTTTCTAAAAGTGAAGTTTATCAACTTTACAAACAAGTTAGCTACATCAGAAATGTAGGATGTTTCTTTCTTGTTGCCTAAACATGTAGTAACAACATGTTTGCCTGGTATAAAAAGTTTTAATGCTCAGTCATTGACTGAAAGCTGGGTCGAGTATCGTTTTCTATTTGCACGATCTACAAAAAGACAGTTGAAAGGACAGTGTTTGTGCTAGGCAGGATTTCGCTGAAATTAGCCTCAGCATCCAACTACCTCCTTTAGAAAGAAAGATAAACTTCTACTCAGAACCAAATGCTTGATGTGATTACAGTGAATAAAGGCGAAATGAGATAGTATGGGACAGCTGTATGTCTCACGTCATAGCATATTGCTCATATGGTGGTAAATATTAACGTGAGATAATCTGGTATTTCAGTGAATGTGAACTCCACAAGAAACGTTAGTTTTCTAGGCTATCTGTGTTTGTTTGAACCTAAAAGTGGTAGTTACTATTTGATGGCTTGTATATCTAGTAGCCAAGTACTAGGAATTTTCTGTAAGCACTCCACAAATATCGAAACTGAGTAACACATTTAATTAAATATTCGGGTTCTGTGAGTATGAGTTAACAATTGGTTATGCTGTAAAATGTTGGTAAGCGACAGCCTGTTGCCATATTACAATGCAGTTCTCCCTGTATAAGGTAAAGCGCAAATTGTTCAATACATGAATCAATGTACACACCTCTCCTTGAAGGGGAATCCTTTTACCTATTGTTTGCACAGACATACCCCACTGCTTCCTTATCACAAAAAAGCGCATCGTGTTCTTTGTTTGCAGGACTCGTTGAGACGATGAAATACTCGGTATTCTCAAGTTGACGATTGCATTATCTGCACGAGTACGGTGGGATATACATGACGATGCTGGATATAAAGAAGTCAGTTGAGTGGGCTCTCCTTCCGTGTGATTTTCATTTCAGTAACTTTAGTGTTGACATAAAGTGTCTGTTTGGCAGTGTTATCTGCGATGGTGAGCCTAAGTGTCCTAGCGTAACTGGTAACAACGACATACCGTCACCGTTCTCTGCTGAACAAAGTATTGCTTTCCTCCAGGAATGTAAGTTTACACATTAATGTGTTGCACAAATTTACTTAAAAAAAGAATGCTGTAAACAGCAGTGACGAAATGTTTTTTTTTTTCCGAGATGATCTGAATGTCTCCATACGTATGTGAGAACAGGACGCTGACATGCGGACAATGCAGCTAGCCTACGAAGCTATGGCTTTCCTAATGCAAAATTTGCTGGGGGGTGAAAGTAGGTACATGTATGTGCGTGCCTTCGTTTGGAATTAATTTTACTACTTGCTTTGACATACAAATGATTTCGTTTCACTACAGCTGCACAAAGTAAATACCAGTAGCATCATGCACAATCAGTATACAAGATGATGAAGTGGGTTCCTCATTTAGAAATTCCATTTGAATCTGGATCTCCTGCGCTTTTCTGGGAAGCATTGCGAAATCTCCCTCTCTGTGCTGGAACCCTACCGCATCTTTGCGATCATCGCAAGAACAATGGTGAATAGGTGAGTTCTATATCGGATAAAGTTAGTGGAGCTTCTATAGTCGTTAATTTTTTCTGTTTGGGGGTAGAGAATAACGATGATAGTATGTTGGGCTGATAGATTTGAATGGACGCCGATCGGTTGTACTTGTATCTAGTTTGGGAACGCACCACAATGCGGGCATTTCCACCGAATGGACATAACATGCTCCTGTCAAACTAACTCAGGTCGCTCTGTTTTTACACGTGTTGCAGAAGGTGGTGGATATGGTTTTCTCCGACTTCTGTTCAGTTGCGACTTAAAATTGAAAGATCACATGGGCAAAGCTGTAGAAATGAGAACAGTTGCAAGATGCGTAGGGACTGACTAAAACCAGGCTGTAATTTTACTCTAGCAGACAGGTTCAAGGAAGGTGACTCGTTGCGAGATACGAGAGTGCCATAAATATGATTCACTTGTGTCTGTGATCCAGCGCAGGTATGTGGCTGAATGGGAGGACGTGATTCCTAATCGCAAACAGCATTTCTAGCGGATAGCATAACGCTAGAAATCTGAAAAGCTAGTGTACATTTCTTACGACCTCAATAAACATACAATTTATTACTTTTTGTGATCTTTCTCAATCAGTCATCACATATAGCTCAGTGGATATATAGCAGAACTACTGACATGGTATCGAGAGAGAATACGTTACACATACTGGACAAATATCTAGCAGTGTGAGGGCGTCGCTAATACCTGTTTCATACCACTATCCTTAGCCGAATAACTTTCAAAATTCATCGATTTTATCACGAGATTGCGTCATGGGATACGTGGAAGCGCGCTGCTGGTCTGATAATATACACTCCAGCGATCACCGTCTCGATCTTTGTCCAGATAGAAGATCCACCTCATTCAGAGGTAATGTCGTACCTCAATTTATAAAGTCAGTATAGCTTTTAACATTAATACTTGTGTCCACCTGTAGAACCATGACCGCTTGTGACAGTAACATACAGTAGTTGTTGGGAACGAGTTTTATTAACATCTGATCGATTACGTCCCCGTTCCTAGGACACTGTGGTGGCACTCGCAAGAAAAACTTATGGACATTTCCACCCATGGTTGATTTTGAAACGTCCCCTTAGAAAAATTTGTGACTTACTGTGCTGGTAAACCCATTACGTTATTTGATTTTCAAACAGCTGAGCAAAACTGAATGTACTCAGACATTTCTCTCTTTACTTACTCTGATCATCACTAAAGTGACACACAATATTTTTAGCGCAACGCAATCTGACTTTTAATAATCCCTACAAAAGAATGGCCCTCACTAACAATAAGCTATACCTTTTTTGGTCAAACCATTTTCTTATAGCTTCTCAATGCATTTCTTCCAATTCATCACAGTTAGTTTCTTATATAGTCTACCCCCTCTTAAGGTAACTTAAATCTACTGGGCTCAGATATATATATTAAGGGACGACTCAATGCAGCAGCACTAAACAATTGACACAAACAGCAGTGACAAAAAAATGGAAATTGGCAAAGCAAGCAGCAATATATCTAAATTAGCAAAGCAAATGCAGTATTACAACTAATATAAGGCAATGTGCAGAAAACATGAAATATTAATCAGTAGTAAAACTGGCTTAACACAAAGTAAAATTCAGTAGGACAATACCTGACAAACAGCAGCAGCAAATGCAGTAGCTTATACCTAAACATGACAAAGCTCAAGCAGAAAAAATAGTACACTAAAGACAACAATTCAGATAAGGCAAACATCTATTCACATCTTAGTAACTATGTCATTAAAGTGGTGCACCACAACAAGTTATTCTACCAAAAAAATTACCAAGTAGTTGAAATGAAAATTATGTATGCAGTTACTGTTATTAGTGCCTTCTTATTGTTCTTTCCTTTCCAAGTGCTCCTTTTTCGAAGAATGTGGATCATAAAATTATTATTTGATAGATCTGTTAACAGAAAGTGTTCACATCAGCAAATGCAGTTAATATTATTATATAAAACCAATGCTGTAACACAGCTGGAAAACAGATATCAAATGAAATAAGAAACCATTTAAAGCAAAGCATAAAAACGTCATTCTCTAGCCATGTGACATTTCATAAGTCAGTAGAAATTCTCTCAACTCTCGTAGAAAGACACTTGTCATAATCAGGTGTGCAGATGTAAGAATATTTCCCATTAATTCATAAGAATTTAGGTAAGTAGCACAAAGTACAATATGTTTCCAACTAATGAGATTGTCGTATTTGCAATGCTTTCTATAAAGGAATGTCAATAGCGAGGTTAATGGTCTCTTCTTTTTTTTTCCACCTAATGGTTTTTCTCCAGGCACAGCTGGGCGCCCATAACACATTACGTCAAGGTCACCTAGCTTTCTTACCGAAATATTTACAACAACAGTTTGCACTACAGTGACAGTCTCACATAAAAAAAATTCACAGTCGAAAAGTTACAGTAGAAATGTGTAGAAACGAAATCTCATGAATGGCACTGTTGTGATACATTCACACATGGACAAACATCTTATATCTCTTAAAGTACGATTCTTGGTTTCAACATCCTTTTTCACAAACCAGAGTCTCAAACTTCTATATATTATTCATATACATATAAACACGTAATCACGTTCCTCATATACGGTAGCATCCTCTTATTGATCATAAAAATACCTCAACAGTATAACACACATCGTCATCGTAATAATAACATCATAATAGATCAATCACATCTCAAAATCGTCGCAGCTTCTTTCAATAATTTCAAGACCTTCAATAAAGTCATCTACCTCAAAGGTACTTTAAAAATCATGATCCCTTACCAAATACATCATTTAAAGCTCTCGTAGTATCATAATGGTTCCGAAAATAATATGAACAGTTCACGAAGTACAGACCAAATACAATTTCATAAGTGTGAAGTTATCCAACTGGGTAATTGTGTAAACATCTGTCACTGACGTAGCAAAAAAAATGTTTGTCTCTCTCAGTAAAATGATCAGATAGCTGTGTAATTATGTGTTAGAGAAATATGGTACCGTTGTGTAAAGTTGTATAAGCAAATACCATATTAGCTAGGGCTCCTTGTGCTTGCCAAACACATGGTAAACAAAGTAGGTGTGTACCCCCTGAGGATTAATATAATTATACCCTCAGGTGTTACAGGTTACAGCAATGGAATGAAATGTATCACGGAAAACCTTTGTATCTTTGTAATTCTTTAAAAATAAACGTTTTCAGTACAATATTAATCATTTAAATACGTGTCCTTTGGCGATAAATGTGAATCTTGCTGGAAGATAATTCTGTGGAAGTGTCTTAGTTATTGTCGTCCGTAAGCAAAGTTCTATAGAAGTCAAAGTACGTACCTTGCAATAAACAAAAGTGAAATGCTATGCCTATAGATATCGTAGTTATTACGTACCTTACCGTGATCAAGAAAGTACTATAATGTAACGTATTGTTGTGCTATGGAAAAGGCTGTCTCATTGTAGCTATACCACAAAAGTTACAACTAAAACATGTTTTACTTTCCAGAAGAATTCAGAAAAACTCTGCAGAGATAAAACAGATACACCGCAAAAGCAACAATGTAAATTGTGTCACACATTAGTAGCGTCATGATATAATCATGTAGCTGTCAAATAAACTAACCACTGTGTCATCTGGTATCTCTCAGAAAGTATTTTAAATCCAGAATGTATTTTCAAGTAAATCAAAATGTTGTATTACAATGTCATTAGCAATACTGGTATATGTTCTAAGTATGTGAGCCTTATAGTCATTACGTAATCGTGCAACTAACGAGCAAGAATGTACACACACAATAACACTGTGTCGTCTGTTCACTATAACAATGCATTCGTAATCAGTGTCTAAATAAATTCTCTTGGTTCTTGTCTGGAGATTTAACTTCAAACATTGTTGCATGTTAACAGTTACTAAGTCTGACAAAGCATACTAGTAACGTAAAGTGAAAAGTTTTATGGCAAAGACAAAGTTAATAAGCAGATTATCTTTCAATAAACGGTTTTACATGTGAAATGTGGTGTAAACCTTTACTCTTC
The DNA here is from genome assembly GCF_021461395.2 of Schistocerca americana. Classification (NCBI taxonomy): domain Eukaryota; kingdom Metazoa; phylum Arthropoda; class Insecta; order Orthoptera; family Acrididae; genus Schistocerca; species Schistocerca americana. The sequence goes on from NC_060123.1 coordinate 233,861,305, forward strand.
CTAGTACGCAGAGTTTTAAGTTCAATGGAATTATCATGTGGTATATGGTACATCGGTAAAGAATGCTCAAATTTTTCTCAAGGTTAGCGTCTATGTTAATTTTCTCTAGCCCAGCCAGCGCACGTGGCTGCCTGCGGTGCGAGTCATTGTCTGTGTCTTTGTTGGTGCGTGTCGTTATTAGGATTAGGAGATCTAACTTCTACAAATTCACCTTGTCGAGAGGGCCCTGCCCTGTTTGAATCACACCAGTTCTGATGAAATTCAGGTCTGTCGTTACGATTATATCGTCTGTCGTCATGTCGGTAGTTTCCATAGTTTCTTTCTTGCCGGTCACGTGGTGGAGAATGTCTCCCTGAATCGTAACTGCGCGCTGAACGGTTGCGTCTGAAATTGTCTCCCTTGATAATAATTATTTTCGTTCCCATATTGTCTGCTTCTATGAATATCTCTGTCATATTCATTACTACGGAAATGCGATCTTGCTCTGTAACTATTATTCTGCCAACTGTTCTCATACGTGTGGTATCTGTTTTGGTCACGATTTACGTTGTAACAATAGCCTTGTCGTGTTCAGTTATTATTTCTTTCATCGCGGAATTGTGACGCATGTGACCTGTAATTATTGTGTTCCTGTTTTCGCGTCCCGCGATTGTCAGTGTCAATTTACAATTCTTGTAAGAGTCCCTGAAAAGCTTCAATGTCGTCTTTGCAACGTCCTGCCAAAATAATATGTCGTAGATGTTCATGTAACTTAGTAGTTAAATCTTCACGTGTTTGTTCAAGCGTGGTGTCTAACTTTTGAAGCTTTTCCTGTGTTTGTCTCTGATTTTGTTCCATTTGTCTAACTTTTGAAGATTTTGTCCCATTTGTTGTATTAATTGTAATAACAATGCACTGGTGTCTGAAACATGTTCCTCAGTGCTTTTCGGCAGTGCATTTGCACTGGCAGCATTCACATTTTGACAAGCAGAAAATCTGTCTTGACTTAATTGAGAAAACGGTGAGGACCCAAAACCTGAATGTACAGTATTTACGAGATTGTGTCCTGTCATCTCGGATTCCTGAGGCGAGATGTTGCCGACCGATCGATCGATAATGCTACCCTGTTCACTAATTGTTTCACTGTCTACACCATTATTTGCAGCCCGCTCCATTTCCCTATGCATAATTGCCAAATTACTACTTTGAACATAAGTTGATTCATTACTTGGCGGCGCTAACACACTGCTTTCGTCTTCACTGACATTTCTCAGTTTGCTTTGGAGCCTAGCACTAAGTTTTTCACACGCCTTTATTGTCGCAATATTTCACATGATAACACAGAAAAGCACAATGTGAAGAGCAAAATAAAAAAACACATTAACATAGCACTGAAAATAATATCTCGTTAAATGATAGTGCAGCTGCGAAATACTTGGTGCAAATCTGCCACAACTGTTTTACTGAACAACAATGAAAAACTACAACTACAAAAGAAATTCTCTATATAATTATGCACTAGCAATAAACAATAGCTACACTAATTACACAAACTGCAAGAAAAAAATCAGATGATTCCAGTGAGGTATCCTGGCAGGGTCGCCAAATGAAACGTCCCCTTAGAAAAAAAGACAGTGAATTACTCTGCTGGTAAACCCTTTACGTTATTTGATTTTCAAACAGCTGAGCAAACCTGAATGTACTCAGAGATTTCTCTCTTTACTTATTCTGATCATCACTAAACTGACACACAATATTTTTAGCGCAATGCAATCTGACTTTTAATAATCCCTACAAAAGAATGGCCCTGACTAACAATAAGCTATACCTTTCTTGAATCACTTAACTCACAAAAATCTTCATTATTCGAACTACTGGAATACAGCGAGCGCCAATACTGCCAGCTAAATAAAAGATTCTAACTACTGAAGCCACTAGCTACTGATAGGCATAGTTAGCAAATGAAAGATTTTGATAAAGAACAAACAATGTATTTAGCTTAATAGTATTCAACAGTCATGATATATATATATCAGTTCATGACATCCAGTCTTACAAATTTACTGTCTCTGATGGACACATGTCCTGATCATCCGCTCTCAAAACTCCGCCATCTCCCTCCCCACATCCACCACTGCTGGTGGCTCACCTCGAACTGTGCAACACCATGCGCTGTTAACAGCCAACTGCCCAACACTACAATACCAAATTCCAACAATGCTAACCAGCCACAGACTGCACGCAGCACAGTCAGTGATTTTCGTACAGAGCGCTATATGGTGTTACCAACATAAAAACCGAAACAGCCTACTTACAATTTTCTCTCAGTATTATTTTGTATTGCCAGCGATCATTTATTGACGACGTATTATACTTAGTAGTAGGGGGTGTGTGATAGGTTCGCATTGAATATCAGGCTTATAAAGTATGTGTTTGTGCAAAAATAATGCCTATATCCAGTTGTAAGGAAGGTATGGATTTGACGTGGAGTACTGTGATAGCATGGGAAGAGTGTGTCAAGTCATAAGAGTGTATTTCCGATACTTTGCTGATTGTTGAATGTCGTTCATCTGAGACTGCGAACGTAACATTTAGTTGTAAGTACAGGGGTAAAGTACATTGTGACCGATTTCTTAGGATAAACCTGTGCATTCTCGGCCTGCAGAGCTGGGGACCTGTGCAGGGGTGATTCATGTTTCCCGTTAACGATAGTAGTGCAGGAATCTAGATGAATTAACCATGTTGTCCTCTACACGACCGAATAGCGAAATAATACTTAGTATGTGTTGGATAGCTTTCGTGATTGCATCGAAATTTGGGAAGACTGAATATGGAAGTGCATTTGTGCTGCATCGTTATTGCCTCCCATGTAATTTGTTTGGTTGACTGCTTCTGCACATTTCACACCTTAATTTAGTTGAGAGAAGATCGATTGTGGTGTGTGGAAGACATGTTTGCCGGTTCTCTATGCATGAGAAACACTTTAGTTGGCTTTGTAAATCGCGAGGATGATTCGGAATCTACTACATCACCGACATCTTGGATGTAATATCAGTTTCCTCTATTTGCTTCGAGTTGCCGAGTAAATGTCTTCGCATACATGACACGCTTCTACTAAGTCAGCGGTTAACAGCATGCTCCACATAGCTACAGTTTCAGGTTTGTAGAGAAATAATTTCCAGTCTATATCTTGAGAATTATGTTGCGCTAGCGATCGGTAGGTTGCTGCCTAGTGCTTGATATCGAGAAGTACCCCAAAAATGGTATAATATTATGGCGAACCATGCAAAAATGCGTGTACTCCCTGAGACTGGAGATGTATGTAGAAAAGCGAGCAAGCAAGGAAGCAGGTTCACCAGAAACAGTAACGTGATTGTGCCAAGGGGAGACGATCCCAGATTTGTAGAACAGTTCTGAGAACAACTTCGGTCCACTGAGTGTGCTCTGGTCACGCTTTGTGGGTGGATGACCTGTGATCGTCGGCTGCGGGAAAGTATATAGTGCTGTTAGGAGTGTATACGGTACTGTCTGTCTTCATGGTGTATGTACAAATAATGTAAAAGGGATGATTTTGTTTGGCACAGGATACGAATTGTATGTTTACTGCTTCAACATGGTACGCGGTGATACATTGCCGGGTTGGAGATCGGTTTCGTTCACTAATATTCAAGCTCCTGTCCTAGGTGGGAGAGCAGTGTAATTGAGTAGGAGTTTTACCGTATTTGACGTTATGTAGGGTATGCAGTGATACATTGATGGGTTGCAGATAGGTTTCACATTCTAACTTTCAAGCTCCTGTCCTTGGTGGGAGAACAGTGTAAATGAGCAAGAGTATTTCCGTATTTGACAAATATGTATGGTAGTTTGTAAGACTTAACTGACAGTGCAATATGGCGATCTGTGTAAAAAAAAAAAAAAAAAAACAGCTGGAAGTCTCGTCTGCTGAAGGAATAAAGATGGAATGAGCTTCGATACGGGCGGCAACCGTAATTCGGCGGGTAAATTCGATAAGAGCCAATCATTATGCTCGATTCATCCACATCCTTTGCGCAGGGATATAGGAGGGAGAGAACATTGGTGAGTGTTGAAAGCAGGAATGGTAACACATGATGGACTGGGTACCACATTAGGTTCGACATTATTCTGCGCTATTTCTGTAAACAGGTCCTGTTGGGGCAAGAATTTCCGTGCATGCAAGCTGAGACATCAAGAAAACTATAACATTTTTGCGAGGTCGACTCGGTTCTTGTGTTTTACATAGTCATGTGACATCAGTATAATATTGAGAACCTTGTTAGATGGGCTTGCAATGGTTTGTAGCTACACGCGCCTACTTTGCGGCGTCGCATCAGTCACACTGGGCAGTTAAGCAGGGTTAGATGTGTCTCTCACATCATGCTAGGAACAATGCACCATGTGCTACTCGATCATCAATGGTAAAGACATCTCGCATATGAGGCTGGTATGAGCATGCCTTGGAGTTCTGTGACTTCAGTATAACACTGACTGTATATTCGAAACTAGAACCAACTTTCAACTGCATCCAGTGGCAGTCCACAGTTGTGTTGGCACGTACTGCCAGACACCTCTGGAGTGTCTGTGCTCCCACCTGGTCGCTTCTGCAATGGTGCCTAGGTGAACACATATTGCGAGAGAAATTTCTCAGGTCTCAAGTATGAAAGGGATATCACTGCCTCATGCGTGCAGGCATCTGTGCATGGTTTGACAGCTGACAGCTGTGTCATTTCATGGGACTACAGTGTGGGATCTACTGGACAGGGGCTGGCGGACCATGTCTTTGTATGTTGTTTGCGCGTCTGTTGCATTATTTTGTAAGCAGGTTTGTAGGTTGTGCTATGCATTATTTGGCCATTTTGCGAGTTGATTTCGTGTCTGCACATGCGTGTAATAAATATACACCATCCTCATATAAATTGTTTTAAATAAGTAAAGTACACTCCTTCCTTACTCTATCCAGCAGCTAAGCACAGGCTGAGTCATTTTCACGCTATTTTCCACACTTGCCCACCATCTTGGATTACATCACAGAAGAGATGAGAGCACCCTCTGGTGGCAATATTGTGTACTAGGTCAGCTGCAGTCTAGATCTCGTAGTGGAGACATTGCCTTCAAAATAAAAACTTATGTCCTGCACAGGCAGAGTGGTTTTCCCACCATTTTCCTCCACCCTGGACTGCCATCTTGGATTACATCACAGGAATGTTGTCAGTACCCTCTGGTGACAGTACTGTGTACTAGGTCAGTTGGAGTCTAGATCTCTTGGTGGAGACACTGCCTGCTAAATAAAACTTATGTCCAGCACAGGCAGTGTCGTTTTCCCTACCATTTCCCCCCCCCATAATCTTGGATTATGTCACGAAATGGACGACAGTGCTCTCTGGTGGTGGTACTGTGTACAAGGTCCAGATCTCATAGTGAACACACTGTTTGCCGCCATCTTGGATAATGGCACTTGCGTCATCAGCTGACATCTTGGCTGCCATCTAGGATTGCGTCATGGAACAGGCAACAGCGCCCTCTGGTGTTGGTACTGTGTACTAGGTCAGTTGGTCTCTGGACCTCGTGGTGGACACACTGGATGGTGGTGCTGCCTCTAATTGTTTAAATAAAGACTAGTGCCGGATTTTGACAGTATACAATTAGCAAGCATGTTTGCAAAGTGTATTAAATGGATTATTATCTTGACAATTTACGATTTGTTTGGCTCTCTGGACATAAATGTATTGCATTATTTAAGAGTGTTTTGCAGGTCTGAAGGCTGTGCAATGCGTTATTTTGACAGTTTGCAATGAGCAAGTGCGTGTGTAGAGCATTATACATGGGTTATTGAGGAGTAGTTTGCAGGTCTGTATGCTGTGTGGCATGTCAGAGCATGTGTTCTGTATCAATGTGATAAATATACTACAGACCTAAATAAATTGTTCCAAAATAAATAAAGCACTCTCCTTCCTCCTCCAGCAGCCCAGTGCAGGCTGAGTCATTTTCCCACCAATCTCTAGGAAGAGGTGGCGGCCGGGTTACTTAGGTTAGTGGGAGTAGCCCAAATGACCTATCTGCCCGCCTGTGATTTCCGTAGGTTAGTAGAGATGTGATGCATTATCCTGTTGGAATTTGAACTTCCCGCCATTTTTATGGTGGACTAGAGGGGGTAGGTTAGTGGAGGTAGCCCAATTGACCTATCTTGCCGCCAAACTCCGACGTCACAGCCACCATCTTGGATGATGTAATGTGCAGTTGCCAAGCCTGTATGAAGCCATCTTGGATGACGTCATATCCGCCATCTTGGATACATCTGGCAACAATGGAGAGTGGGGTGACACGAAGGTTGTCCCACAACTCACGTACTGTCAGCAAGGTGAACGTTGCTTCGACTTCCATTGATGTGGCTGCAGAAAGAGGTGTGTCAACTGTGTCACACTCAATGACAACACAGGGCTGTCAACATGCCGCCTCTTCAAACGAGTACCGATTTGGTGTACAGCATGACGGTGAACCTGGATGTGTCTAGAACTTTTGAGAACTACAAACGTTGTCGGATTAAGTTCGTCGACGCTAATGGTTATGGTACTATTGAGTATGGACACAGCAATTAATGGTTATGGTACTATTGGAAGACAACACTATCCCCTCTTGTTGGCATAGTCTTTAATTAGGACTACTGCCATTACATTTCTGACAGGCTACAGTTATGCCCTATCTACGACGTCTCTGTACGTTATTATTATTATTATTATTATTATTTCATTATTACTTCCACAGGCTGCGTGTTACACCCTTCCTCGATGCAGAGGCTGCAGAGGCTGTTCGACAGTAGCACCCCCCCCCCCCCCGCCCCCTACATTTTCTCCAGATCTCTTACCTGCTGGTGATGGGCTGCCCATCACTAGCGATGTAATTTGGTATAGAAATGAAGTCTCGGTCGGGCACACAGTTTTAATCTGTCAGGAAGTTTCATATCAGCGCACACTCCGCTGCAGAGTGAAAATCTCATTCTGGAAGTAGTATACCGTTACCCGACCTCAGTTTGAATGAGCGAGGTGGCGCAGTGGTTAGCACACTGGACTCCCATTTGGGAGGACCACGGTTCAAACACGCGTCCGGCTATCCCGATTTAGGTTTTCCGTGATTTCCCTAAATCGCTTTAGGCAAATGTTGTAATGGTTCCTTTGAAAGGGCATGGCCGACTTCCTTCAGAATCCTTGCCTAATCCAATGGGGCCGATGACCTCGCTGTTTGTCCCCGCCCCCAAATCAACCAACCAACCTGAGTTTGATGACCGTCCGGACTACAACCATTTTGCTGCCAGCGATGGTAGCTCTGTGTTGTAAATTTGGCATCATGTAGTTCCACAAATCACCTAAAAATTTAAACTAGCTTTCCTATAGCTTTTCCATATGTACACAATTAAAAGTTTGTTATTTGCTATCCATGGACACTTAGTGCTCACAGGTAGCGGGTGAAATGTGTCAGGCCTTAGCTAGTATGACGTTTCATGCTATTTCCCTCACCACACGATAGGTCCAATTAATCGATAAATTCCGATGTATACGTAAAAAACGGTACTATCCGTAAGAGTGTGTGATGATTGTACAGAATTTCCTTGAGTTTCTATTAATGCTAAAATGCCTGTCAAATTTATTCCTCTGGTAGTTAGCGGGGAATGAAGGAAAGGCCTTCAGCGAGCGAGGCGTGCGACCGGACGTGCACGCCGGCGGGTAAGCACCGAACGCCAAGGCCAATGTAAGCAGCCGCCCCTGTCGCATTCATTGCGGCAGACTATGGCGTGCGTCTTTCGCAAGATTAGGTACGCTCGAGGAAATAAGCAGTTGTGTGCTGAGTTCCATGAAATCCCCCCGTCCTCACTGTAGTGGAGAATATATATATATATTAGTGCCTTCAGTAGTTTGAATCTTTTATTTAGCTGGCATTATTGGCGCTCGCTGTGTTGCAGCTGTTTGAGTAACGAAAATTTTTGTGAGGTAAGTGATTCACGAAAGGTATAGGTTATTGTTAGTCAGGGCCATTCTTTTGTAGGGATTATTGAAAGTCAGATTGCGTTGCGCTAAAATATTGTGTGTCACTTTAGTGAAGATCAGAATAAGTAAAGAGAAATGTCTGAGTACGTTCAGTTCTGCTCAGTTGTTTGAAAATCAAATAACGTAAGAGTTTTTCCAGCACTGTCATTCATAATTTCTCTAAGGGGGCGTTTCATAACCACTAATGAGAATGGCGTGTCCCATAAGATAGTATTGCACTTTTCTGAAGTGGCCACGGGTTGCTTTCACTGACTAGTTTTTGTCTCTTGTCGACGGGCTTCTGGCGCCGCGAGCGTAAACATTAAGAAGGAAAAGAAACAGAAAATTTTGCCGGACGCTCTTTTGATAGTTCGGGGCTCGCAATCTTTGGGAGTGACGATTTGCCGTAGGGTGGCACTGGCAAGTTTTTCGAACCAAGAGTCGGGAGTATCGGCGTTGGAAATCTTCCGAAAAGCAACGCCAAACTTTTCAGAAGAAAATTTGTAGGAGTTTTCGGATAAGACAAATAAAGTACACGATCTCAGATTGGCCATAATGGTAGTTTTGGCTAGCTCACTCCGCGAAGGAGCATCAGAGTGTAGAAGCAGATATTTATTCACCGGGAGCCGTAAAAGGGATACTTCATCTTCGCGTGGAGGAGACAGAAAACTTCTTCGCCGGCATTAGTAGGGGAGGAATGGATTTAGAGAGGAGCAGTCGATGCACGAATGGATGAACAGAGCCACGACGTCGCTCGCCTCCGTCTGCGGCCTTGGCATGCCTTGTCTGGTTCAAGTGCTTCAAATGGCTTTGAGCACTATGGGACTTAACATCTGAGGTCATCAGTCCCCTAGACGACACATCCATGCCCCCAGGTAGGATTCGAACCTGCGACCACAGTAGCAGCAGCGCGGTTCCGGACTGAAGCGTTTAGAACCGCTCAGCCACAACGACCGGCGCATGCCTTGTCTCCTGCAGCTGATGTACATTTCGCAGCATACGAGTTTGTACAGAATGGTAGGCCTGTGGTATGAAACTAATAAGTCACTGTATGTTCACCTCTCGGCCATGATTTTTCTCTTTGAGATTCTGTGTCTCCTTATTCACTTATCTTCCAATGAAGTCACCACCACCAATTCAGTTTTACGGTAAGCAGTTAGCTCATATGATTTCTTGTCCCTTTGATCCATTATATCAGAAATTTTCCGATCCTTTCTTTCCGACGGTCCACAGTTATCACCATTTCACATGCGTCTGTTTCTTCATTCTCCCATGAGAGTATTTAATCCTTATTTGTTCTCAGTAATCTTTGAATTTGGAACTAATAAATGCACGTGATTTGTAATCCACGTTTCATTACAGTAACTGACAGTCCCCCATCACTATTTCGTAACATTAGTTAGGGCACACATCTACGACCCAAGTGTCAGAGTCAACACTTTCCTACCGTTTTCTTGCAAATTCCTTTCGATACAACTGGAATGTAGTGATGGACTCGCACCTTGAGCGGGAATACTCAGTGCATGACAGTGAAAAATCAGATTCACTAAAGCCAAGTCCAGTGGCGCCTTTCAATTGTTGTAGTGTACTCTCAGAGTCATCATTCAAATCTAGTTCTGGAAATTCTGTTAGCAGGCTTCCTCGGGCTATTTTCCGTCTGTCTTCGACAGTGTGACTAATTCTTTCAAGGCTTCTGTGCAACTCTCCCAAGGTTTAGACAAACCTATGACCATTTGTCGCTCCCCTATCTATATACGTTCAGTATCTCCTGTTAGTCCTGTTTCGAATGGGCCTCACCAATTCGAGCAATATTCTAGAAATGGTCGCACGAGTGATTTGGTGTGCAGTCTTCTTTGTAAACTGATTGCACTTTCCCAGTACCCTACAGATAAACCGAAGTCTGTCACCTGCTTTACCTACCACAAAGAATATATGATCGAGCCTTTCATATCCATAACAACACCCAGGCATTTGTGTGAGTATACCGATTCCAACTGTGATTCGCTGAAATCATATTCACACTACCCAAAGGATACTATATTTTTTCGTTTTGTGAAGTGAACAGTTTTACATTTGACATGACAGTAGCGTGACAGGGTGGTGGCCGAAATGTTAAGGGCTGTTATTAAATTTCTTTACATGATGCATTAATGTTCAAGTTAAAACTAATTGTATATTGTGCTGTATCATACCTTGATTTTTGAAGTTGCTATACTTTACTGTCGCAAAAAAAGTTAATACAAATCTTAGTACCAAATACAGAAACAATTTGGACGTTTTAATTTTCTGTTTTTGAGAGCTTTCACAGTGAACCTCCGTTAATTCCCCAAGTAAACAGTGGTACGTCAGCGCTAACACATGTTAAGTACACTCAATTTTCAACTACGTAAGGCTAGTATCTATTTACAAATTTTTATGATAGAAATTTTTTGTTGAACGTATCATTTCAAAAATATATTGTTAGTATACACGTACCTGAATACAATGATTTAATTGAATTTTTTAAAAAAGGCACACACATTGCATATACTAGAAATACCTTATTTATGAGATTTTATTAAATCTTAACTCAGCAATATTTAAAAGCGAGCCTCAGCTGTTCACAGCTGGGGTCTTCATGTAAGTTTAAGACGCATTCAGAACATCAAGATATACAAGAATTTTCTTTCTTTTATTTGTCAGTTTCTTTCAGTGGTTCAGTTTGAAATATTTCGCCGTATACACAAAAGTTCTGTAATCGTAACTAGCAGCACTCTCTGACTTATAAAAAGTAGAGTGAGTAGGAAGAAATGAAATTTATGTGTACATATTTTGTTAACATGTCAAAGAGAACTGCACTGGGTAAACCAAAGAGATTAATTACTATTAAAACGATAGAGCAGTAGCAGTCTGTGGCTGACTGTCAGAGTGTGTGTGTGTGTGTGTGTGTGTGTGTGTGTGTGAATAGGGCTGTGAACTCTTGTGTCGTTCGGAGGAAGACAAGTGACCTAGTGCAGGGCTGGTGGCTGTATGTACTGAGACGTCGGAAGAAGAGATTAACCACTACGAATTATTTCACGTAAAATAACCAGGGAAAGACTGAGGGAGGAAGTGACAAATGCAAATCTTCCACCGAACTGGTGATGTCAAGTACAACAAGGTCAACATTTGTAATTTTTCTCAAAGTCTTCTTTCATACTCTCTTTGACTCTGGATAATTAAAAGTCAGTTTAACGAACTAGCTTTTATCATTTCGTTTACAACCTATCATCATAAAGGAAAGGCAGTTATTACTTGAACTGAAAAGATAATTTTGATACAGTGGTAAAATTGTCGCTAAGGTATTACAGGTTGTTTCACGAAAATCTCTCAGGTAATATTTCAAAAGTTATTGCAGTAAATAATTGGTATATTTCAGCTTGCACAGTACCTTTTATATGAACTCCAATGTTGCTTAGTGCTTGATAAGTAATGTAGTTTGCATTTATGGGTGTGTGAGTACTCCATTCTTATTATGGCATATTCTTACCTCGAGATAAAGTGCTTTACGGTATTACATCATTAGCAGTACCTACCTCGGCCTTCAGTTATCACCAAGATCTTCTTTCTTTGTAATTTCAGTTTCTCGTTTTATGCACGTAGAGGTAAAGTACTATTAAAACGTATACATTATTAATTTTTGTTGTAACATGGCGTTGGAGGTGCGATGCTCATTGTCATTTTTCCAGGTTAGAGCGGTAATTAAACAATATATCCAGACGGCAGCGTAGCAACTGCCACGAGAAATACTTCAGAACATTATGGCCTTCCTTTCATAATCGCATGCGTCCATTGTTAGACTCAAATGGAAGTGGTAACGAACCTGTTTTGATTACTGTTTATTGTTCCAGTTTCCACCCTTTATGTATTTCGTAACGGGCCAAAAATGAAAGGCTGGTGCTACGATAAAAAACAGTCGCCCATCCATTTTTGCCGATCAACGATAAGTGTATAGGGATACACATGTATTAGGATACATTTGTTAGTTTAAAACATATCTACTTTTCTTTTGATTTGTTGGAATGAACGGAAAGGAGAAGGAGGCGACAAGCTTTTGGTGCCGGACGTAACCAGCTACGCTGAATCCGTGTGGATGCGATGGTTATACTGCGAGTACGAAGCCGACCCCTGCACGCTTCGTCGAAGGTCATCTAATAGTAACTAACTGCTTGAAAATATTAGTAGTGCTGTTCCTTGGTTTAATTTTATTTGTTTCTGAGCTTTAGAATGGATTTAACGGCAGCTGCATGACGTTGTTGCACAAGGTCGTTGCTTCAGACCAGTTGCATGATGCGACTGCGCAAGGCTGTTGCTTTAGACCGGTTGCATAAGAGAGTTATGAGTAAGCTGGCTTTATAGAACTGATTAAAGGCGTAACTTAAAGGTTGTCACGTCAGTTCCAAGCATTTTCTCGACTGCAAATATTTCTGTTCTAACGAGTAATCTATATATTATATTCTCCATTCACGAGGCAGTAGTAGATGAACAGTATTTGATTTACTTGTCCCTTTAAGAGTCGCGTAATAGGAAGGGCATTCGGTTGAGAAACCGGTGTTGCTCTTAAACTGACCATTCCATCGGCAACAACTCGAATTAAATTATCGGTTGGGTGTGGAATAGAAAAAATATTGTGATCGGAGCAAGTTACGATTAATTTCCGATGCGAAGTAGCTGGCCTGTGTAGAAGCCTATCGATTGAGACCAGTTTCTGTCTTTTGGGAGGCATTTGTTGAGTAGCCTTGAGTGCCCGTGGTAGACTCTAAAAGCAAATTCACTGGTGGTACAAGGCCTACTGTCGATCGACAGGGGCGTTTGACTTATTAACGGGCAATATTTTCCATTAAACTAAAATTTTAGTCGACCTAATCCTTTATTATTTTGGTGGTTATATAAATCCAGCAATGGTAGCCATTTACTAATAAGATGACTTGTGTTTTCATCCTTATTGTAACATATACTGGAAGGAGGTAGAAGCCAACGCTTGAAGTTGGTGGGGGGGGGGGGGGGGGGGCATTTGTTTTAATAGTTTAATTCACAAGGATGGAGTGGCGTTGGTACATTTTAATTTGTTCGACTACAGTATGTGTACCTAACTGAAGGGACAGTAAAACCAACTCGCCGTAGGCCATTAAAATAAAATCCAGATCTGTTTCTTCAGTAGCTACTTTTCTGTATAACAACCCATTATTGATATTCAAAGGAAGATAAGTAATAAATTCAAAATTAAGATTATTACTGCTTCAACAAAACTGAATTCATAAGAAAAGAAATAATGTATCTCACTGCTAAAGATACGAGAGTTTTTAACTAAGCTTTCGGTTAGTTAGGAAACCCATTCGGACTCTTATAGTAGACATTATCCAATAAAGGAACGTATTGAGTCATGTAAAATAAAACCATATTGTTACATACATCAAAAAGTTGGTCAATCTACATCTACATCTACTTGATTACTCTGATATTCAGAATAAAGTGCCTGGCAGAGGGTTCAATGAACCACCTTCAAGCTGTCTCTCTACCGTTCCACTCTCGAACGGCGCGCGGGAAAAACGAGCACTTAAATTTTTCTGTGCGAGCCCTGATTTCTCTTGTTTTTCGTGATGATCATTTCTCCCTATGTAGGTGGGTGCCAAAAGAACGTTTTCGCAATCGGAGGAGAAAACTGGTGATTGAAATTTCATGAGAAGATCTCTTCGCAACGAAAAACGCCTTCGTTTTAATTATTGCCACTCCATTTCACGTATCATGTCTGTGACACTATCCCCCCCATTTCGCGATAATACAAAACGAGCTGCTGTTCTTTGTACTTTTTCGATGTTATCCGTCAGTCCCACCTGATGCGGATCCCAAAGCGCACAGCAGTACTCCAGAACAGGGCGGACAAGCGTGGTATAAGCAGTCTCTTTAGTAGACCTGTTGCACCTTCTAAGTGTTCTGGCAATGGATCGCAGTCTTCGGTTTGCTCTACCCACAATATTGTCTATGTGATCGTTCCAATTTAGGTTATTTGTAATTGTAATCCCTAAGTATTTAGTTGAATTTACAGCCTTTAGATTTGTGTGACTTACCGCGTAATCGAAATTTAGCTGATTCAGGGTCAATTGCCACTTTTCGCACCACACAGATATCTTATCTAAATTATTTTGCAGGTCGTTTTGATCATCTGATGACTTTACAAGACGGTTAATGACAGCATCATCTGCAAACAATCTAAGACGGCTACTCAGATTGTCTCCTATGTAGTTAATATAGATCACGAACAATAGAGAGCCTATAACACTTCCTTGGGGAACACCGGACATTACTTCTGTTTTACTCCATGACTTTCCGTCTATTATTATGAACTGTGACCTTTATGACAGGAAATAACGAATCCAGTTGCACAATTGAGGTGATACTCCGTAGGCACGCAGTTTGGTTAGATGACGCTTGTGAGGAACGGTGTCCAAAGCCTTCTGGAATCAATTTGACATCCCCTGTCGGTAGCACTTATTACTTCATGAGTATAAAGAGCTAGTTGTGTTTCACAAGAACGATATTTTCTGGAACCGTGCTGACTGTGTGTCAATAAATCGTTTTCTTCGAGGTACTTGAAAATGTTCGAATACAGTATATGTTCTAAAACCCTACTGTAAATCGACATTAGTGATATAGGCCTGTAATTTAGCGGATTTCTCCTACTTCCCTTTTTGGGTATTGGTGTGACTTGAGCAATTTTCCAGTCTTTCAATGGTTCAAATGGCTCTGAGCACTATGGGACTTAACATCTGAGGTCATCAGACCCCTAGAACTTAGAACTACTTAAACCTAACTAACCTAAGGACATCACACACATCCATGCCCGAGGCAGGATTCGAACCTGCGACCGTAGCGGTCTCGCGGTTCCAGACTGAAGCGCCTAGAACCGCACGGCCACTCTGGCCGGCGCCTTGCCTTTATTAAGTGATTTAAGCTGCTTCGTTACTCCGATGATATCTACTTCTATGTTTCTCATCTTGGCAGTTGTTGCTGATTGGAATTCAGGAATGTTTACTTCGTCTTCTTTGGTGAAGGAGATTCAGAAAACCGTGTTTAATGACTCAGCTTTAGTGGCACTGTCATCAGTGAGTTTACCGTTGTTACCGCGCAGTGAATGTATTGATTCGTCTTGTACTGGTGTGCTTTATGTATGACAAGAATCTCTTTGGGTTTTCTGCCAGATTTCGAGACAGTTGTGGAAATTTTTAAAAGCAGCTCGCACTGAAGTACACGCTACATTTCTAACTTCTGTAAAGCTTTGCCAATCTTGGGGATGTTGCGTTCTTTTAAATTTGGCATCCTTTTCTCGTAGCTTCTGCAACAACGATCTGACCCGTTTTGTGTACCATGGGGGCTCAGTACCATCATTAATTTATGTGGCATATATCTCTCAACTGCTGTCGATACTATCTCTCTGAAAACATTCCACAACTTTTCTACACTTACATCATCAGATCGGCAGGACTGAAGACCGTCTCTTAAAAAGTCGTTAAGAGTATTTTTATCAGCTTTTTTAAACAGATATACTTTGCATTTCTTTTTGATGGTTTCAGGTGTTACGGTATTCAGTCTAGCAGCAACTGCCTTGTGGTCGCTAATCCCTGTATTCGTCACAATACTCACTATTTGTCCAGGATTATTTGTTGCTAAAAGGTCAAGTACGCTCATGAACTAATTGTTCAAATCTCATGTTAGTTGTTATCTCTGACCCATTTAGGCCAATATTGAGCCGACTCGATAGCTCTTTCATAGCTTAGTTCGTACAGAAACGAAAGAAATTGTAAATACCAATATTTCTTAAACTTCGTATTTTAAAAGGGAAAAGGTTTGGTGCCACATTAAGATACGGTGTAGAAGACTCCATTAAAAGAACGAGGCTAGTATATAAACCAAAATATACATCGATGTGCCAAAATATTACGACGAGCTTTTTGTAGCGTGTTGGTCCACTTTTAGAACACAGTAGAGCAGCAGTTTTGCTTAGCAAGGATTCTACAAGTGCTTGATATGGTTCGATACGTGTATAGCACTAGATGTCTACGAACAGGTCAAGCAATTCCCACGAATTACGGGATGGTGGTTTACGGACACGTAGCTGGCGACCGATATGTGTTCCAGTGGGTACAGATCTGGCACTTTGCTGGCCAAGACATCAAAGTCCACTACAATTCCCCTCAAATCCTTGTAGCACTATTTTCACCTTGCAACATGGACAGTTATTCGTGAGGGGGCACACTTCGAGCATGAAGCGATGCAGGCGGTCCGCAATAATGTTCACATAGTTCACTGCCATCACGGTGCCTTCGATTACCACTACAGATTCCATGGAAGGCCAACTCAGAGCACCACATGGCATGAATGTGCCCTCACTGGCCTGCGCCTGTGGCGCGATGCGTGTTTCGTGCAGCAATTCGACTGACTGACTTCTTGTAAGGACCCAACCATCGATCAGCTACGTGCCCGTAAATTCGATTCATTCAACAGGAGATAGTTTTCTATTGATTCACGGTGATGTTGTGCCCACTGCAAAAATGACCGTGTGGCATTCATGGCCATGAGGCCCGAACCAGGGAAGTTCGGTCGCCGAGTTGCAAGTGTTATTTCAGGCGACGCCACAGTGGACGACTTGCATGTCGTTGATAATGATGAAAGGATGATGAACATAACACAACACCCAGTCCACGAGCGGAGAAATTCTCCAACCCGGCCGGTAATCAAATCCGGACCCGCTGCACAGTAGACAAAAACGTTACCAGTTTTTTAATCTCATTTTGTTCGTTGAATTTGTTCGGGGCGTACGACCCAGGACACCCGTTGAAGTTGTTCGTTGATCTATTCACTCAGTTGGTTTTCTTTTATTTTCTTACTTTTTTTGTTACAGACGGCAGCTAACCGTCTGACCGAACACGCTGAGCTACCGTGCCGGCATACTCACCTAAGAAGGCGGATTGTGCCCGCTGCAATCATAACTGACGATGTCGATGGGTCAATAAAGGAACACGTAGGCGTCGTGTGATGCGGAGCTCCAAGTTTAACAAAGGCCTCTGAACGGTGTGCACCGGTACACATTTGTTTGCACCGGCATAGTACCCTGTTGTCAGATCTGCCACAGATCGCAGTCTATCGTGCGTTAAAGAGGTGGCGATCTTCCGACCGCTACGTTTTGTGATGTCACGTCAACGTCCAATACTATACGGTCTATTCGTAATTTCACTATCTTCGACCACTTTCCACGGGTGCTCACGATAGCAGAAGGCGAGAAACCGACCAGCTCCGCCGTGTCAGAGATTCTCGTTTCTACTGCAGCGTCACAAGTATGTGCTCTTTCTCAAAACCGCTTATATCAGTGGATTTCCGAATTTGCGGCGCATGTCTTCGATATAACGACTACCAATTCCTCTCTGTTCCGACAATATTCTTTCCTTTCTGCGCCAAGTGCCCCCAGCACCATCAGGAGGCATTCAGCCTCGCAGTTGGCAGTGGTCATAACTAGGGTGACCAGATGCAATTGTTTACAAAGGGAGGAGAAACAGCTTCAAAAAGGAGGACAAAGGAAGAAAAAAGAAGACGCATCAGACGGGTTAACTGCAGATGAGGATACCACCCCTCAGCTTTGGGCAAGTCACGTGACTGCCAGGAATTACCGATAAAACTAGTAGTTAATTGTTACTGGTGGTCAGGTGGTGATTCCCAGATCAATTTTTTTTTTATTTTAAATTAAAACCATTGAATGTAGTCACAGTATGGCGTCAATTGTTTTGTTATGTCAACAACACGGAATTGTTTACAAAGCGAAAAACGTAAGACCATTCACCTCCCTTCATTCGACGCACCGCCACCAACATCTACAATTCAAGCAGCAGTTGACGATATGTAAACTGCACTTTAACCTTCCGAATACAAATAAATTGAATGACTATGAAACAATGAAATAAAACCCTGACACTTAATCTGTCGAGTTATTTCTTACCTTTATTGGCCACTGAGACGTACGTCCAGCTCCACATATCTTACATTCCGCTTCAAATTCATTTCTCCCTTTCTTGAAAGCCGGATATTTGTAGGAAAGGACATCAGAAAATGTACACTTTTGCTTAGTCATAGCCAAATATTTTACGTAACTCACTCGGTTAAAAATTACACTCACAAATCACACGTGCACTACAGGGACCCAAGCCAATACAAAACGAAGATACGAAACGAAAATTTTTAATAATCGATATTTGTATATGCTTATAGGTCGATCGGCGATAACATCGACGATCCTGGTGCCACATACTAACACCGCCTTAGTGCATGTTTATCACGAAGGCTGTGCCAATAAAAAAATGGTTCAAATGGCTCTGAGCACTATGGGACTTAAGTTCTGAGGTCATCAGTCCCCTAAAACTTAGAACTACTGAAACCTAACTAACCTAAGGACATCACACACATCCATGCCAGAGGCAGGATTCGGACCGTAGCGGTCGCGCGCTTCCAGACTGTAGCGCCTAGAACCGCTCGGCCACCCCGGCCGGCGCTGTACCAATAGTTAAAGTATTTAAGAAAAGAGCAATAGAACGGGACGAATTGCAAATTTAACTGTATTACGCTCAAATTTGCGAAAAAGCCGGACACTGTTAAAATCCACCAGGACCTCGAAAAAAGAGCTAAAAAGGACGACATGTCCGGATTAATCAGGACGTCTGGTCACCCTAGTCATAACGTTTTGGTTCATCAGTGTATGCAATTTATAATAGGAGAATTAGAGCTACTAGCTATTCAGGTTTCATTTGATATACGATACGCGATCTTTACGCATGTACAATTAATCTTATTTTGCACTTCCACATTCCTGTAACGAGTATAGATAAGCAAATTGAATAGAGGTCAATTTCAGTTCATATCTATGTTAGACGGTCTAATATAGCAATACGACACCATCATTGAGTGTGACAAGCCAGAAGTTGCTATGTATAGATTGCTTCTATCCTATAAGCGACAACTGTATACTTTTTTGTGAACAAATTTTGATAAGCCGTGCCAGGGCTTACCACTGACCAATACACGCAGTTATAATTTTTATGTTTTTCTTTTATAATGTTAAGTGTAACGGAACTGCTGACGAGCCTCTTTTGATAACGTTAACCCATATTTATTTTTCCAATTTCCTCTATCCATCTCTTTTCTTATTGTTAAAAATTTCCTATTATTCTTTTAGTGCGCAAACATATTTTAAATGTGGTTTCACATACAAAATATGTGTAAGGTAGTGCAAACACATGTAGGATTATACGGGCAAAGACCTGCTCAGGAAAGGAATAGGCAGCTCCTGCATAATAAGGAGTTACATTAAGTTATGGTCATATATCTAGAAAAGAGAGAATGGTATTTATCCTCCTGTGCTACTGAAAGTGTGAAATTCGTGTTTAAACTTCGATTCTGAAACACATAGATGCTTCTCATTGTTTTGTACTTGTATTTTACGCTATACGGTCTTCTGATACGTCAGTTCCATTATACCCTCTAAGACAAGAAAAACGACGCATCACGAATAAATTATCCGTGGGGCGGAAATCGATAGATGTGCTTTGTGTGTGCAGATAAAAAAATCGTTACAATTTCAGAAAAATTTAATGATTTATAGGAGAGAAACAGCTTCACAAATTGAGCAAGTCAGTAGAGCGTTGGTCCACCTCTGGCCTTTATGCAAGATGCTATTCGGCTTGGTATTGATTGATAGACTTGTTGGATGTCCTCCTGAGGTATATTCGTGTCAAATTCTGTCCAGTTGTTGCGTTATATCGTCAAAATCACGGTTTTTTGGAAAGCCCCATACATGATACTCTAAGCGTTCTCAGTTTGGGAGAGATCCTCCGACCTTGCTGGTCAATGTCAAGGGTTGACAATCACAAAGACAAGCTGTAGAAACTCTCGCATTGTGCGGACGGGCATTTTTATGCTGAAATGTGAGCGCAAGATAGCTTGCTATAAAGGGCAACAAAACAGGGAACAGAATATTGTCGTACCGCTGTGTTGTAAAGGCGCCGCAGATGACAATCAGATGGGTCCTGCTATTAAAAGAAACGCCATCCCACACCGTCACTCCCTGTTGTCGGGCTGTGGGCGTTCGACAGTCAACCGCTGCCTGGGGCGTCTCCCGACACGTTTTCGACTTGGTAGCTCGCAACGGGAGTTGAATTCCCTTCGATGATATTTCGATGATATGTCCCACTTCCAACTGAGTCACAATGACAAGCAAAAAAGTGATTGAAGACCAGCTGGACGGCGGTGAGATACCAACCTGACTGTCGACCGCAAATAGACTGACAACCAGGATTAATGGTCTGGGGTGCCATTTCATTTCATAGCAGGACACCTTTGGTTGTCATCCGAGGAATCTTTATCACACAGCGGCTCGTCGACGGTATTCTACACTCCGTTTTGTTGCCCTTCATGGCAAGCTCTCCTGGGCTTACATACCTGCAAGATAATCCACACCCACACACGGCGAAAGTTTCTACTACTTGCCTTCGTGATTGCCAGACCCTACTTTGGCCACCAAGGTGGCTTTTTCCAAAGCTGTTTCACAGAGGAAGACTGCACTGTAGTTCCTTCTCTAGATTGTCGCACAGATGACAGAATGGTAAATATCGAAATAGATGACAGAGGGATAGAAAAACAATTAAAATCACTCAAAAGAAGAAAGGCCGCTGGACCTGATGGGATACCAGTTCGATTTTACACAAAGTACGCGAAGGAACTTGCCCCCTTCTAGCTGTGGTGTACCGTAGGTCTCTAGAAGAGCGTAGCGTTCCAAAGGATTGGAAAAGCGCACAGGTCATCCCCCTTTTCAAGAAGGGACGTCGAACAGATGTGCAGAACTATAGACCTACATCTCTAACGTCGATCAGTTGTAGAATTTTGGAACGCGTACTATGTTCGAGTATAATGACATTTCTGGAGACGAGAAATCTACTCTGTAGGAATAAGCATGGGTTTCGAAAAAGACTATCGTGTGAAACCCAGCTCGCGCTATTCGTCCACGAGACTCAGAGGCCCATAGACACGGGTTCCCAAGCAGATGCCGTGTTTCTTGACTTCCGCAAGGCGTTCGATACAGTTCCCCACAGTCGTTTAATGAACAAAGTCAGAGCATATCGACTGTTAGACCAATTGTGTGATTGGATTGAAGAGTTCCTAGATAACAGAACTCAGCATGTCATTCTCAATGGAGAGAAGTCTTCCGAAGTAAGAGTGATTTTAGGTGTGCCACAGGGGAGTGTCGTAGGACCGTTGCTATTCACAATGGATATAAATGACCTTGAGGATAACATCGGATGTTCACTGAAGCTTTTTGCGGATGATGCTGTATATCGAGAGGTTGTCAGAATGGAAAATTGTACTGAAATGCAGGAGGATCTGCAACGAATTGACGCATGGTGCAGGAAATGGCAATTGAATCTCAATGTAGATAAGTGTAATGTGCTGCGAATACGTAGAAAGAAAGATCCTTTATCATTTAGCTACAATATAGCAGGTCAGTAACTGGAAGCAGTTAATTCCACAAATTATCTGGGAGTAGGCAATACGAGTGATTTAAAATGGAATGACCATATAAAATTAATCATCGGTAAAGCAGATACCAGACTGAGTTTCATTGGAAGAATCCTAAGGCAATGCAGTCTGAAAACAAAGGAAGTAGGTTACAGTACGCTTGTTCGCCCACTGCTTGAATACTGCTCACCGTGTGGGATCCGTACCAGATAGGGTTGATGGAAGAGATGGAGAAGATCCAACGGAGAGCAGCGCGCTTCGTTACAGGATCATTTAGTAATCGCGAGCGTTTCGGAGATGACAGATAAACTCCAGTGGAAGACTCTGCAGGAGAGTTGCTCTGTAGCTCGATATGGGATTTTGTTGAAGTTTCGAGAACATACCTTCACCGAGGAGTCAAGTAGTATATTGCTCCCTCCTACGTATATCTCGCGAAGAGACCATGAGGATGAAATCAGAGAGATTAGAGCACACACAGAAGCATACCGACAATCCTTCTTTCCACGAACAATACGAGACTGGAATAGAAGAAAGAACTCATAGAGGTACTCAAAGTACACTCCGCCACACACCGTCAGGTGGCGTTCGGAATATGGATGTAGGTGTAGATGTAAAAGGTTGTCGGGTCTCTCCCCAACTGAGGACATTTGGAACATTATGGATATGGCCCTTCAACCGACTTGGAATTTTGACGATATAACGCACAGCAACAATTGGTCAGAATTTGGCACGATATCCGTCAGGAGAACATCCAACAAATCTCTATTAATGTCAAGCTGAATAAATGATTGCATAAGGCATAGAGGTGGGCCAACGCTTTGTTGACTTGCACAATTTGTGAAGCTTGGTTCAAATGGCTCTGAGCTCTATGGGACTCAACATCTGAGGTCATCAGTCCCCTAGAACTTAGAACTACTTAAACCTACCTAACCTAAGGACATTACACACATCCATGCCCGAGGCAGGTATCGAACCTGCGGCCGTAGCGGTCACACAGTTCCAAACTGAAGCGCCTAGAACCGCACGGCCACACCGGCCGGCAATTTGTGAAGCTCTTTCTCTTCATTAAATCATCCAATTTTTCTGAAACTGTAATCATTTGTTTGTCCTTACACATTTATCACATCTACCGATTTTAGAGTGAATTGAATAATACCTTTGTGGTGCGTCGTCTTTTTTTACTTTAGTGTGCATATACTCGTAGCCTCTACAGCATTAAGCGTTAAGCGACGACCAAAATCCTTGCACTGTGTGCATTCGTGCAGTACAAATAGTCCGTCCCATCGTTAGAGCAATTGTGAGCGGCGCATGTGAAGGGCAGAACAGCTCTGTGCGTTGTTTATTACTGTTGCGTGTGTCTGACACTCAGCTCGACAGGAACGAATGACTCGTCAACAGTGTCATCACCCTCTGCGCGATTCGTCAACTGGGTTACCCGGCGATCACTCACTGTCGAGCTTGAAATTGTCCATGTTAAACGTGAGATACCTGGGACCTGTAACTACGCAACGTCTGGTAGGTTAGAAGAAGGAACTGTTTCCGACTGACTGACTTTACTGCAAACAAAGTAGTGGCAATTCTTCGATAGATACACATGTACGGTTTCAGCTAACTACGCAGACGATAGAGGGCATTTACTTTATGTTAAGTTGCCTGGATCTGCTACAACGTCCATGATATGTTACATGTTGCCACACATTGTGAGATTTAAAGGTAACTCTCACTAGTTTTCTCAACACTTACCAATATTACATAGAATAAAATTGTCATTTTTTATTTCAATTTGTATTATTGAAGAGATTCGAGAACATAACAGTTTTAAAATAGAAACATGCGCACACGCCATGAAAAGCCGCCTCCATAGTTCAGAGTCCTGGGTTTACACAATTTACACGTAGAGCAGATTAAATATGAAGAGTTAATTATATAGTCAGACAACTACTTTTACATTAAAACTGGTAACAGCATTTCTTATCAAGGAATAAAATTTTATAACAAATTGCCCAAGGTGATGAAAATAATAATTATTACAGTATGTCTGTTTCAAAGGCGACTAAAACATACTTCATATGTAATCCATTCTACACTGTTAAAGATTACTTAGAGAACTCAGAGAACAGAATCTCACGAAATAAGCATCAAACGAAAAAACTATAAAGAACGAAACTTGTCTAGCTTAAAGGGGGAAACTAGATGGTGCTATGGCCCGCTAGATGGCGCTGCCATAGGTCAAACGGATATCAACTGCGTTTTTTTTTAATAGGAGTTCCCCTTTTCTTATTACGTATTCGCGTAGTATGTAAAGAAATATGAATGTTTTAGTTCGACCACTTTTTTCGCTTTGTGATAGATGGTGCTGTAATAGTCACAAACATATGGCTCACAATTTTAGACGAACAGTTCGTAACAGGTAGGTTTTTTAAATTAAAATACGGAACGTAGGTATGTTTGAACATTTTATTTCGGTTGTTCCAATGTGATACATATACCTTTGTGAATTTATCATTTCTGAGAATGCATGCTGTTACAGCGTGATTACCTGTAAATACCACATTAATGCAATAAATACTCAAAATGATGTCCGTCAACCTCAATGCATTTGGCAATACGTGTAACGACATTCCTCTCAACAGCGAGTAGTTCGCCTTCCGTAATGTTCGCACATGTATTGACAATGCGCTGACGCATGTTGTCAGGCGTTGTCGGTGGATCACGATAGCAAATATCCTTCAACTTTCTCAACATAAAGAAATCCGGGGACGTCAGATCCGGTGAACGTGCGGGCCGTGGTATGGTGCTTCGACGACCAATGCACCTGTCATGAAATATGCTATTCAATACCGCTTCAACCGCACGCGAGCTTTGTGCCGGACATTCATCATGTTGGAAGTACATCGCCATTCTGTCATGCACTACTTAACCTAAATTATCCTAAGGACGAACACACACACCCATGCCCGAGGGAGGACTCGAACCTCCGCCGGGACCAGCCGCACAGTCCATGACTGCAGTGCCTTAGACAATTATCCTTCCTCCCATAATGCCGCACCATACATTAGCCCGCCAACGTCGTTGATGTTCCACTTATCGCAGCCATCGTGGATTTTCCGTTGCCCAATAGTGCATATTATGCCAGTTTACATTACCGCTGCTGGTGAATGACGCTTCGTCGCTAAATAGAACGCACGCAAAAAATCTGTCATCATCCGTAATTTCTCTCTTGTGCCCAGTGGCAGAACTGTACACGACGTTCAAAGTCGTCGCCATACAATTCCTGGGGCATAGAAATATGGCACGGGTGCAATCGATGTTGATGTAGTATTCTCAACACCGACGTTTTTGAGATTCCCGATTTTCGCACTATTTGTCTGCTACTGATGTGCGAATTAGCCGCGACAGCAGCTAAAACACCTACTTGGGCACCATCATTTGTTGCAGGTCGTGGTTGACGTTTCACATGTGGCTGAACACTTCCTATTTCCTTAAATAACCTTAACTATCCGGCGAACGGTCCGGAGACACTTGGATGATGTCGTCCAAGATACCGAGCAGCTTACATAGCACACGCCCGGTGGGCATTTTGATTACAATAGCCATACATCAACATGATATCGACCTTTTCCGAAATTGGTAAAGGGTTCATTTTAACACGGGTAATGTATCACGAAGCAAATACCGTCCGTACTGGCGGAATGTTACGTGACATCACGTTGGGTTGGTTGGTTGGTTTTGGGGGAAGAGACCAAACAGCGAGGTCATCGGTCTCATCGGAGTAGGGAAGGACAGGGAAGGAAGTCGGCCGTGCCCTTTCAGAAGAACCATCCCGGCATTTGCCTGGAGCGATTTAGGGAAATCACGGAAAACCTAAATCAGGATGGCCGGACGCGGGATTGAACCGTCGTCCTCCCAAATGCGAGTCCAGTGTGCTAACCACTGCGCCACCTCGCTCGGTTGACTTCACGTACTTGTACGTTTGTGGCTATTACAGCGCCATCTATTACAAAGCGGAAAAAGTGGTCCAACTAAAACATTCGCATTTCTTTACGTACTGCTCGAATATGTAATAAAAATAGGGGTTCCTAGTTAAAAAAACGCAGTTGATGTCCGTTTGACCTATGGCAGCGCCATCTAGCGGGCCAACCACAACGCCGTCTGGTCTCCCACTTCAAGTTAGACGAGTTTCGTTCTTTGTAGTTTTTTCGTTTGATGCTTATTTCGTGAGATATCTGGGCCGGTCACTATCAATGGACAACCCTGTATAATAATTTTTAATATCGTTTATGTTCATTGTTTAAAAACGTACATACATTCCCTACTTCAAAATCTTACCGGTCAGTTTTTTTTTCTTTAAATTCAAATTAGCCTATGGTTTTCTTCGGGGTTCAGGCTATCTCCATACCATGTTTCATCGATACCGTTTCAGTGGTTTAGCCATGAAAGCGTAACAGACAGAGTCACGTCATCATTTGTAATATTAGTATGGATTATTTTATAGTCATTCAGTCTCTTCAATATAAATGTAGCCAAGTCCTCTAAGTCCTCGCGAGCCTGGAAAATAGGCTTCTCAACGTCTCCCGGCACGCTGTCCTCGCAGCGCCGTCTTTGTCAGCAACAGCGCATATCGAGCTTCGCTGATTCTGTGTCAAGTCCTGTGGACGTCTCGTCTAAACGAATCCGTAGCAGACCTGGCCGCGGCGCCTGTTACAGCCAAGTGACGGTAGGGCGACCCAGAGCTTAAACTGGCGCTGAAGGATAGGCGGCTACTGAGGGCTGCGTCAGGCACCAGCGGCGAAAGCCACCCTCCCCCCCCCCCCCCTCTCCCCCCTAGATTGAGAGAGAACTGAATCTCATATAGCAGACCAGCGATGGAGGCAGATCTCATGACCCCCTAGAGCCTAGGCGGTCAGACAACAGTCGACAGTTGTCTTCATGGCAGTGTTGGCCACAGGTTGGGCATCATAACGAATCCTGGTTGTCCAGTGATTACTGCTAGCACCGCGAAGCATAAATACTCTTGCAAGGAGGCTGATAAGGCGGAAGAGATAGCACTGCTGAATTCTTCCGTAACGTGAAAGCTCCGCTTGAAGAGTATTCAGTGACTGAAGACTTGGTCAGGACCTCACGGAAGTAGGAGCGCTGAAGTGTCTCGCTGCTGAGGTTGTTGTGTGAGCACATGTCGTTGACTGCGGGAGCCAGTGCCCGGAACACGACGCCGTGGCTACGGACACTGTGTGCTTAATTGCAGTCGGTAGGCCTTCGCATGAGCTTCAATTTCTCTGGTATTCTTATTTTGATCATTTCATTACGTGTATGCGGCAGGAAGTAATAGCTGTCCGAACATTGTTGGACCTGTGCTACTAGATTATAATAATACACCTGAGCCGTGGCTGGCTCACGTCATGTCTTGTTTTTCATTATCATTGGTCGCAGTCCTGTCGTGTCTTGTTTCTTCTTCGGATACTACCGTAAACTTGCTGTCTTCTCTTCGTGAGTGGCAGCAGCAGCTTGTATCGATACTACCACTGCTGTACTATCTTTGGAGTGGCGGATATATTTTTCGGGTGTGCGATGTGTGGCAGTCGGTCGGCTGGCGTAGAGCAGCGAGGAGGTCCCCCGTCGCGCGGAGTCGGGCCGGAGCCGCTGGCGGCGTGCACGCGCGGTTGGAGTTGTGAGGCGCTTCTTGCGAGGGTTACGATGTTCGTCGCCCACCGACCTTGGATTCTAAAGTTGAGTGCTCACTTAACCTACTATCAAGCCTCAACTGCTGTCGCTTCTCTTCGTTTGATTCTGGTTGTTGCTTTCTGCGAGATTCCCGCGAACAACAACGTGTGTGCATTGAAGTCCGCTAGAATTGCAGCCGCTTTCTTCAATGAGGTTTAACTTAATTTAATTCACTCCTTCATTAATGAAGTGCACCAGCGTTATCTTCTGCCTTGTGGCCGTTAACGTTCCGGTTACCTGCCCTGCGCATTGACGTAGTTTATGCCAGTGTATTTTCCTCGTCGTGTTGTTGCTGCCCAGCACGGCGTGTAGTTGGACAGCTGAGGTGTGTGGGTATTTTTGGCCGTTTATTCTGACTTGGCTGGATTGGGCACCCGCATCCAGAACGTTGAGCTATTGACGAGCCGGCCGGTGTGGCCGTGCGGTTCTAGGCGCTTCAGTCTGGAACCGCGTGACCGCTACGGTCGCAGGTTCGACTCCTGATGTCCTTAGGTTAGTTAGGTTTCAGTAGTTCTAAGTTCTAGGGGACTGATGACCACAGATGTTAAGTCCCATAGTGCTCAGAGCCATTTTTTTTAGCTATTGACGTCTTGTTATCATTTCGCTCGTCGGGTGGAGCAGAACTGATTTTGTTGGTTGGTTTGTCGGCTGGCCTTCGGTTAGGTTGCCTTCCGATTAAGAGGTTGTCGGTCTGGCCGCCTGTCTCACCTAAACGTGCGTTAATGTTACCTTCCCAGGCCGACCCTTGGAACCTTCTGAGCGCCGCTCCTTGTGTTTTACATAATGATTTCCTTTTAGTCTTAAGTACTCTGTGTGGCCTTCAGCCGAGTTTTAGCTTATTAAAATTTTAAGTTTTTTCTCTTTAGGCCTTAAGTCGTGAAATTGTTTTCCCCGTGGTGTGTGGCCTTCAGCCGAGTTTTAACTCCCTTAAACTAAAAATTCGAAATCTAGCTCTTGCCTTTAAGTCATAACATTGTTATTATTTGGGTATGAGGCCTTCAGCCGAGTTTGCATGAAATTTTTTAAGCTAAGGCCCTCAGCCTGTTAAATTGAAAGCCCTTCTTCCTATGCTTGAATCCGTTAAATTGTTTGGTTGATATGCGGCCTTCAGCCGGCTTTAAGCCTATTTAGAATAAACATTGAAAATTTTTGTTTTGGCTTTAAGCTGTAACACTGTTCTTGCTTAATGTGTGGCCTTCAGCCTATTTTTATCGTAGCAAAAAAAATTTGAAGGATGTGGAACTTCCAGAAGAACTCCTGTACCTCAGTTCCTTCCTTAGGTCTTGGGCCCTGGATTTTCGTATCTGGCTTACAGCCGATTTAAATCAAATCAAATGACCTCTTTCGTTAAAACCATGAGAGTTTTAAATTCTTGCTTATGTTATTGTGTGTTGTAACTGATAATATTTATATGTTGAGTGTAACTGACAGCAACTTATTTTGGCCTCTTTCCACAAATAAAACCTCATCCGCTCTGTCCTGCTAGTCCACGGATTTCAGTACCCGTATGTGTGCGGTGCACAATGCCTCTGTTGTATCGTCTGTCAATGGCATTCGTTCAACTTCTCCGTCATGTCCTCGTGTTTACGAAAGTAATCCAACTTGGTAAGGTTCCAAAACTGACGATCAATGCTCATGTATATGAAGAAGATGTGTTTCTAAACTATACCCTTTCTGGGTGAATTGCATTTCTTTAAATGTTACCATCCATTTCCGTAGTCAGTACCCGCGAATTTGAATTCCTGCTCAGCGAGTCCAGGGTGGTGCGAGCGCGCCGTTGAAGTAAAAGTGGATTCACACTTGATGGAACTTCACCATCGCGTCCGTTATGTCAAAAGTTTCTCCTCTGTGGTTCATATGGTGACACTCTCATAAGCCGTCGGCGGAACGTCATCGGCAGGTCACGTCAGATCAAGATTTCTCGGGAAGTGTGTTTGGACGGGCCATAGTGTAGCCTACTTGGCAAGCAACTGTTATAGTAAGTACGCAGAGCGAACTGATACGAAACTATTCCCCACTGGCTGCTATTGCGGAAAGGTTTTAGTATGTACTGGAAGGCAATAATAAAGTATTTTATTTTATACTCTGAAGGGGTACATTACAAAATAAACGATACGTATCTTGTTCAGTGTGCTTTACTGTCGATTTTCCTGTGGAATATCGAAAAGAAAAACTGGGAATAAGGATGATGCGACATGCCAAAGTTTAAAATAAGATTCGTAATAAATGAACGACGAATAGCAGGTAGCAGAAGTATATGTAAACGCAGTTCAAGTACACTAAAACGGCCCTTCTAGAGATAACGTTGGCAAAATGGTTCAAATGGCTCTGAGCACTATGGGACTTAACTTCTGAGGTCATCAGTCCCCTAGAACTTAGAACTACTTAAACCTAACTAACATAAGAACACCACACACATCCATGCCCGAGGCAGGATTAGAACCTGCGACCGTATCGGTCGCGCAGTTCCAGACTGTAGCGCCTAGAACCGCTGGGCCACTGCGGTCGGCTAACGTTGGCAAACCATTAACTTCTGTCGAGGTGATATTGGACGCCTAAAGCTTGAATTTATCTTCGTGATTTTTATTTGTATCCTGTAAAAAAAAAAAAAAAAAAAAAAAGGCAGTTGCTTACACATTGTGAAATACTTATAGAACGATAAATTCTCTTCCAGTTCCTTGTAAAAGGTGTGGAACTTTCTTTCACTGTCCAAATTCTTTAACATTTTTCTAACATCGACCCTATTTTGCTCTCTGTTCCTCATCATCAGGTGCAACAGTAGTCATTGCAAACTCCTTTAAACTAAATTTCGGCATTTTATGACGATCTACCATGAACTAGGAAATAGTGCCTCTGATGAGTATTTTATGAACCAGCTGTAACGTCACGACGTTCTTTCGACGCTGACGTATCGTGTATTGTGAATCCTCAGGAACTCCCCCGGCCGTTCACGTTCGAAAACGTGACGGTTACGTGACAGTCACATTCCGGCTAGCGTGAATCCATCACAATGGACACGGCGAACGCAAGTTCTGGGAGGGCACTTTGCGGACTGGACGAACACCAGTGCACTGCCGGGTATCACCATAATTAGGACGACGATGCGGCCACACATGGCTATGTGTCGGCTTCCGACGGCGAGAGGATCCGTGGACTGAGCACAAAGGGCACATGTTATTGTGAGGAAGTACTTCATGGATGGCTTGGGAGCAGTTTTAGTGTAACATTCTGATTTACGGACATTGTGTTTAATCAGGAGGTGAATGTACTAAAATCCATTTTTGCGGTTTATGAGCAAGTGAAGATATAATATTTTGTAATCTACACTACTGGCCATTAAAATTGCTACACTACGAAGATTACGTGCTACAGACCCGAAATATAACCGACAGGAAGAAGATGCTCTCATATGCAAATGATTAGCATTTCAGAGTATTCATACAAGGTTGGCGCCGGTGGCAACACCTACAACGTGCTGACATGAGGAAAGTTTCCAACCGATTTCTCATACACAAACAGCAGTTGACCGGCGTTGCCTGGTGAAACGTTGTTGTGATGCCTCGTGTAAGGAGGAGAAATGCGTACCATTACGTTACCGACTTTGATAAAGGTCCGATTGCAGCCTATTGCGATTACGGTTTATCGTATCGCAACATTGCTGCTCGCGTTGGTCGAGATCCAATGACTGTTAGCAGAATATGGAATCGGTGGCTTCAAGAGGGTGATACGGAACGCCGTGCTGGACCCCAACGGCCTCGTATCACTAGCTGTCGAGATGACAGGCATCTCATCCGCATGGCTGTAACGGATCGTGCAGCCACGTCTCGATCCCTGAGTCAACAGATGGGGACGTTTGCAGGACAACAAGCATCTGCACGAACAGTTCGACGACGTTTGCAGCAGCATGGACTATCAGCTCGGAGACCATGGCTGCTGTTACCCTTGACGCTACATCGCAGACAGGAGCGCCTGCGATGGTGTACTCAACGACGAACCTGGGTGCACAAATGGCAAAACGTCAGTTTCCAGGTTCTCTTTACAGCATCATGATGGTCGTATCCGTGTTTGGCGACATCGCGGTGAACGCACATTGGAAGCGTGTATTCCTCATCCCCATACTGACGTATCACCCGGCGTGATGGTATGATGTGCCATTGGTTACACGTCTCGGTCGGCTCTTGTTCACATTGCTGGCACTTTGAACAGTGGACGTTCCATTTCAGATGTGTTACAACTCGTAGCTGTACCCTTCATTCTACCCCTGCGAAACCCTTCATTTCAGCAGGAAAATCACGATCGCATGTTGCAGGTCCTATACGGGCCTTTCTGGATACAGAAAATGTTCGACTGTTGCCCTGGCCAGCACATTCTCCAGATCTCTCACCAACTGAAAACGTCTGGTCAATGGTGGCCGAGGAACTGGCTCGTCACAATATGCCTGTCACTACTCTTGATGAACTGTGGAGTCGTGTTGAAGCTGTATGGGCAGCTGTACCTGTACACGCCATCCATGCTCTGTTTGACTCAATGCCCAGGCGTATGAAGGCCGTTATTACGGCCAGAGATGGTTGTTCTTGGTACTGATTTTTCAGGATCTATGCATCCAAATTGCGTGAAAATGTAATGACATGTCAGTTCTAGTATAATATATTTGACCAATTAATACCAGTTTATCATCTGAAGTTCTTCGTGGTGTAGCAATTTTAGTGGCCAGTAGTGTAGCTCAGTTCAGTTATTATTCTTTCAGGCCTAGTACCAGCTACAGATGCTTTATTTTAAAAATATTTATGCATGTGGAACTTTTTTCTTTATAAGTAGGAAGTTCTCTATCTCCCGGGTGGCCCACTTTTAAGAACGTTCTTAGACGCCATTTCAATGGCTCTGGCCCCTTGATTTCTTAATTATTGATACAGTACAAGGTTAATCTGGGGTTCACTCCTCCTGGTACATGGCACCCTCGATGGAAGGTCACCCTTCAGCTCTCCTTTTTTCTGACAGTGAAGTTGAGAAAGCCATAAGACGCCTGAAGCTAAGGAAAGCAGCAGGTCCAGATGGAGTGTTCCCAAAATTTATCATCCACCTTGGCAAAAAAGGAAGGACATGGCTGCAGAGATTCTTTGCAGACTGCTCGTGCAACGGTCAGGTACCGTCAGATTTTAAGATAGCAAAAAACCCTTGCAATCCTCAAACCAAGAAAACCGAAAGACGATCGCTCAAGCTATCGTACAACTGCCCTTCTCCGTGTCTGCTACAAACTACTGGAACGGCTAATCTACAATAGGATCTACCAGACAGTTGACAGGAAAGTGCCTCCCTACCCAGCAGGCTTCAGGCAAAACCGCAGCTGCTGTGAGCAGGTGTTGGCGCTTACTTCATATATCGAAGTTGGTTTCCAGAAAGGGCTGTAATCTTACGTAGCATTTGTAAATCTAACTGTTGCTTACGATACTGTTCCATGCTTAAGACTAACAACACTGCTGTCCAACATGCTGAAAAACCAATATTTCTGAGTCTGGCATCATGACAATACGAGCAAGTCATATAAACGTAAGAACGACCTACCACAAGGATCTGTCCTGGCCCCACTATTGTTCAATCTCCACATGAGTGACATGCCAGAAACTATATCTAGGAAGTTCTGCTACGATGACGATACCGCCACTGCGTATCAAAACAACCACCTAGAGGAGGGAGAAAATGTGTTCATACAAGACCTTAGAGTACTCGGTGGCTACTCCAGAAATTGGAGATCGTGCCCTGACCCTACAAAAACTGAAGTGACAGCTTTCCACCTCATAACTGATTAACAAACCAGCCACTAAACGTCACCTTCTGTAACAAATCAGTTAAAAACAATCCTCATCCTAAGTATCTTGGAATCACACTGGACCGATCACTTACGTACAGGAATCACCTCATACCACTAGCAGAAAAGTTAAAGATCAGGAACAACATTATCCGGAAACTAGCTAGAACTTCCTGGGGTGCACAAGCTGACACTCTCCGTACAGCGGCCTTATCTCTCGTATATCCAGCGGCTGAATACTGCGCACCTGTCTGGTACAGGAGAGTGCACGCTAGTAAGGTTGACGTTCAGCTGAATTACACCATGAGAACTGTAACGAGCACCCTGGGATCAACCCCACTACCTTGGCTGTCTGCTCTCAGCAGTATCGCCCCACCACATTTGAGACGAAAAGAAGCAGCGGCCAGCGAACGGGAAAAGATTAATAACGAAAAGGTTTCCCAAAGGCTACCAGCCCAGCAAATACTGCTCAATCCACCCTGCACGCGTCTCAAATCAAGAAAACTATTCTGGACAGCTCGAGAACCCGAACCATTCAAGATTGAAGATGCATGGAAGGAGAAATGGAAAAACGACACCAGCGCACTTCGCCGTGGCCTCGAAGACCTACATGCACACCCGGCTTCCAATTACCTAGAAGAACCTGGTGTGTGCTCAACAGAATACGATGTGGACGTGGAAGAACTAAGTCCTTCACGTGCAAATTGGGACTCCCAGACTCCCCGATGTGCGGCTGTGGAGCAGCAGAATAGTCTGTTGAACACAATGTAGAGGAATTTTCTAATAGATGTTTTAGTGGAGGCTGGAACGACGTAATCAACGCCAACAGCGCTGGAATGGCTAGACACTCTGGATATCAGTTTGTGATATAATTAGTGACCATAACTCTTGTACTTTGCTTTTGTTATGCATAAATATTTCATTTGTACTGAGTAAATACAGCTGTAAGTTGCATGTGTGTTTCCATACGATAAATAAATAATAAATAAGAACTTGTATTTAAGATTGTTGGGAGGAAATAAGGAAATGTTAAATTATGGGCAAACTATTACACACACCGCCGGCCGAAGTGGCCGTGCGGTTAAAGGCGCTGCAGTCTGGAACCGCAAGACCGCTACGGTCGCAGGTTCGAATCCTGCCTCGGGCATGGATGTTTGTGATGTCCTTAGGTTAGTTAGGTTTAACTAGTTCTAAGTTCTAGGGGACTAATGACCTCAGCAGTTGAGTCCCATAGTGCTCAGAGCCATTTGAACCATATTACACACACCTCTTGACTCCAGTAACGCCACTCATAAAACCGGTACATTAAGAGTCTGATTTCTCTCGTATTTCGTAAAATATAAAGCATGAGACTTAATAAACGAATATTATGCTAAATTTAAAGTCCATTTGACGTTATTATTATGACTGTGGCTGCTGTAATTACGATATTTGAGGACAATTTGCTCTCTCTCCTGAATATTGCCACTTTCTGGCATTTTATTCTGCGAACATGGAAATCTGAGAGGATTATTAGTGACTATTAATGATAAAGTTTATTTACCTTTTCTTTATTATTTTTCTGAGGATTCAAAATTGTCGATTGCGAACACACTCATATACGCTGCTTTTCTAAGCTAAATACATTAGAAGCTGCAGTAATAATAGATCGTATTATTCCTGTGCTAAATGATGTCTGAACTTATTAAAAGATGCGTCAATGTGCTGCGGATACTTAACCAGTGCCCGCCTTCCCGGGAGGGAAGACAATTGCCATATCAGAGAGTAAAAAGAAAAAAAAATACCTTGCTGCCTTTATGACAACCGCAGAGGGCAGTGTACTAAAATATAGCGCAATAAAATTACTTTTTTCTACACGCGAGTCTTTAAAGTAAACTCGATATATTCTATTTTCCTAAAACAACTCGTAGTTTTAAGTGGTCATTGCACTCGCTTCATCATTAATAATCTCATCGAAAATTTACAGGTCTCTTTGGCTATTTATTCCCAATACGTTACGTGTATTTTAGTTGAGGATCACCTACATTCACCACACCATTCCTCGATCCTCTGCATTTTCTTGTAATATTCTGACTTGCAACGTTCTTAGGGATGTCAGCGTCGTCCGCGAATAGCCTCACAGAGCTTCAGAGAGAAAGGCATAATAACACGTAGACGCAAGACAGACTGCCTAGTTCAGCACTGTGAGTTGCATGGATGACAGCTGTGGTAAACATTACTTCAACTACCTGTGACTAAGTACTCAGCAAAACGGCTTTCTATAGTAGATGGTTCAGATGGCTCTGAGCACTATGCGACTTAACTTCTGAGGTCATCAGTCGCCTAGAACTTAGAGCTAATTAAACCTAACTAACCTAAGGACATCACACACATCCATGCCCGAGGCAGGATTCGAACCTGCGACCGTAGCGGTCGCTCGGCTCCAGACTGTAGCGCCTAGAACCGCACGGCCACTCCGGCCGGCTTTCTATAGTAACTGAAAAGGAACGTGATATGATTATTGCTGACAATGGTTAATGTATTTCATAACCTCTTTGTATGTTTCTTTTAATCTATCTTCAAATGGTGCCACTCAATACTGCTTACCACAACAAAATGGTGTGTGGAACGTTTACTTACAATTTAGGAGCCACAGGATACGCGTGTGTTATGCTGTCCCGCAAAGCAGCACACATTCACTCCCCTCCGTTTAAAAATCACCTATGAAGAGATTCGTTAAGTACACTGTCTCCCTAGTTTCGTCTTTCTTCTGTCCATTCTCACACTAATTACGTGTGCCTACATAATCTCTGGTGTGATTCCCCTCTTTCATTCATCCTTCACGTACACAACACTCAGGTGCTATACTTACTTTCGTGTCACTATTCCTCACAAGCTATACAATTTTCAGTTTATCATTCACAGAAATACGTTTTGTTTCTACTACATCGAAATAACACACTGAAATCTAGAGTGTTAATGAATAATCCATTATGCACAGTATGGTTGTCCTCATTGCAGTTATTATCACGTATTGTTATCTAGTCACTTTGTTCACTTCATCACAAAATACCGACAGACGTTAAGAAAACGGATGTGGATATAGCTGATTAAGTGCCTGTAGAAATTAAATGCAGAGTATTCAAAATGTGCCAACAAGATAAGCTAGAGATAGTTAAGATGAATAGCGTAACAATTAAGAGACTTTTAAAGGTCGAAATAAGGCCCAGTAGCCCGTGCACGGACTACTGTTGCCTGCCTAATACCTAAGAGCATTTTAGACTCGTTAACACTCCTGCATATCTTATACTTTTAAAAATAGTGTTTTGCCTCTACGCATAATGGTTACTCGTGTCAATGAAGAAAACATCTTAGATATGCCGTTGGTTATATTTATCATTCAAAGTCACCTAACCATAGGGAAGTTATACGACATTAGGGACGTCAAAATGTAAGTAATTTGGAGAATACAGCACTTTTATTTAATTTAATCAGGTGAACAACTGACAATAAGTAACACAGAGCAGTACTCTGACAATTGTTATAATCTAAAATGTAAAGACTCTACACTCTGTGGGACCCAAGTTTAATTTGTACACTGCAGGAAGCGAAAATGAGTACGATATCGCATTTGTGTCGCTTGCGAAAGGAAGCTAAATGAGACAAGTATTGAAGACAGATAACTTAGCATAGAATGTGGATAGCCGAAAGAATTAGTTATGAGCTATTGAGAAGATGGATTGCGCCACTGCCTAGCCCTTAGTGAAATCTAAATTTTTCAAGTACAGTCAAAGAGTGCCAGACAGCACCAGACGAGAACCCGAAAGTGAGTATCATGTCAAAATCCAGAGCCCCCACAGTTCCCAAGCTCTGCTTGGAAGGCAAATTGTTGCTGCCAATGTGACGAAAAATGCATCTTTTCTACTTAAAGACAGGGGAAAGGAGCAGGAACGTCCAACTCATACTGTGCAAAAAATATCATTACAATTCATGAGACAGGTACTGGTTTCGAACAGTTTCCTTACATTATCCAGCACCGACCAAGCCGTGTCTGATGGTGGCGCTGCGGGGGGTGGGGTTTACAGTCTCTAATTTGGGAGGAAAGCAATTAATTCTCACACAAGGGAGGCACCATTAGGTGGTCTCCCGTCTTAAACGCGGACGGGAAAGCAAATTTCACCTCAAGCACACACAGGGGAAAGCTGCGAAAGTTGGGCATTCCTGCGAATTAGCTTCTGGAACTGTCCATAACAAGCATTTCTGGAAACGGGCCCAATTCCGTGAAAACTGGTTACTACCCACGAGGTTCTCGTTTCTGCTTTTGAGACACCGTGGGAAGCCTTCTGTCCATTTCACTAGACTGCAGAGCTACCTGGACTCACTCTCTTTCGACGAGATATCGAATACTTGCCACTCCCAGCAAAAATGTACCAAGCTCACGCAATTAAGAATTGTGTAATCGCGACAGAACTAGCAAAGTGCTGTGTGACTCATGTCACAAAATAAATGTTTAGTTTAATTGCATCTGTTCCTTTCGATTATTGTTTTCAATTTTGGAAGGCTACACAGGTAAGCTATTACTACGTAAAGACTGTATGCAGACCGTCAAAAGGGTTCACTCTGCATTATATCCGAATCTCTTGTATATCGCACTGCGGTGTATCGTGCTTTTAGTGTACTTTATGATATCGAAGGAAACTTTTATAAAATAGCTGACCCAATGATTTACTGAACTTAATCGTAAGTAGAGAGTATTGTGTACGATTTATTTTATCACGTGGGTTGTAAAGGCCCCTCCTCTAAATATGGAGTAAATATTGGTCCTAAATATTGAATTATTTCGTTTGCTGTCGTTTTACTTAGACATCGGGCTTTTGCCTGTCACCGCATTGCTAAATAGCTTTACTCCCATGGTACATGAGTCGCAGTAATAAATTCATTAACAGTATGCCTAAGTGACACGAATCCTATGAGCTACTTAATGTCACTGCTCCAAACAACTACTTGCGTAATACCATAAAAATGAAGGAGAAAGGTCTCTTGAAATCAGAAAGAGTTTAAGGGGGACGTATACAAAATTACGCTCCTGAAAAAAAATCATTATACCTATTAATAGGTTCCTTATGTATCAGACAGTTATCAAGTAATCAGTCTTACATTTTCCGATGGCGCGTACCTATCAAATGCACCGTTTATAGAAAACCACCACACCGTGAGATCGTAAATTCTTCATAAGCAATGTACATAGTGGTTTAAAAACAAGTGGAAAACAAATTTTACACACGTATTTTTATTCGGTTTAAATATATATTCAAATCTGATAAAGAAAATTTTAGATAATTTTCCTCAACATTTTAGTCACAACGGACCGTCAATCTAATTTCTCATGCAGCTAAAGTCTTGCTGAGAGTGTTCAGTAGAAGGTTATATGGCAAGCTGGATAGAGGGATTGGAGAGGAGCAGTTCGGATTTAGAAGAGGAAAAGGAACAGGAGATGCTACTGGCGTGCTAAGAACATAGGTGAAAGATATATGGAATAGGGTAGAGAAATGTTTGCTGTTTTTATAGATTTAGAAAAGGCTTTTGACAGAGTTCTGTGGAACAAGCTGATGGATATTTTGAAGAGGAAAGGAGTGGATTGGAAAGAGAGACGACTGATACAGAGTCTATATTTACACCAGAAAGTAAGGACAAGGGTTGGAAATGAAATGTCAGAAGGATGCAGCAATGGACGTGGTGTTAGACAAGGTTGTTGCCTTTCCCCTCTGTTGTTTAACGTGTACTTTGAAGAGATTATTGCGAAAAGCTTAGATGGGAAAAGAGGAATATGTATTGGTGGAAAGGGAATAGAATGTATAAGATTTGCTGATGACTTGGTATCAGTGGCAGAAAGTGAGCGGACAGTGAATAACATGCCCAAAGATCTGATTGAAGCTTGTGTGGAACATGGGATGCAAATAAACACAGCAAAAACAAAGAGTACGGTCATCAGTACAAGACGCAGACTGTCCAATATTAAAATAGGACACTCTACCATTAGCCAAGTAAGTGAATTTAAATATCTCGGAAGCACAATAACTGAAGACTTGAGATGTCACCAAGAGGTGAAAACGCGAATTTCCATAGAAAAGGAGGCATTCAACAGAAAGAGGAGACTCTTATTTGGCAAATTTGATAAAGGACTAAGGAAAAGGTTTCGAAAATGTTTTGTCTGGAGTGTGGCACTATATGGGGCAGAAACATGGACGGGAGACGAGAGGATGGAAAAAGGTTAGAAGCATTTGAGATGTGGATGTGGAGGAGAATGGAGAGAATAAGCAGGATGGGAAGAGTGCGTAATGAAAGAGTATTGGAAAGGGTTGGTGAGAGAAGATGTCTGCTGAAGGTTGTAAGAGAAATAAAAAAGAACTGCTTGGGACATTCATTGAGAAGGGAGTGCTTACTAGTAGATGCTTTGGCAGGATTGGTTTGTGGGAGAAGACTGAGAGGAAGAGGGAGATACAAGTTGACAGACGACATAAAGGGAAGAGGAAATTATGCAGACCTGAAGATGGCAGAAGACCTGGCAGCCTGGAGAACTACCATGTGAAAACCTGCCTTTTGGCAGAACACTGATGATGATGATCAGTCACAACGTTTATTGTATAAATTTTCATGAAAAATGGCATCAAAGATGTCGGAAGTCGTAGGGCCGTCAGACTGATAAAACGGGACAGGCGGTGAACTGAGATGGAACTAACAGACTTGATTGCTGGGCACATGTGTTTGAACATACAATGCACCGGACACTTTCCAATGATATGCCTCCGTAGCTGACGACCCTTGCAAGTGCCAATGTTAACGCCACGATATCGGCTACTACAACTGAAATGGGGACATGACAGTCGGCACTGGATGTTGGCCCAGTGGCAAAGCGTTGCATGGTCTGATGAAGCACGATACGTTCTTGATAATGCCGATGGGAGGGCGCGAATCCGTCGTCTTCCAGAGGAACAGCTCCTTGACACCTGTGCCGCGGGGCAGAGACAAGCTAGCGCCGGCTCCATTACGCTCTGGGGAGAGTTCACTTGGGCGTCACATGCAGGGCACCATGATGGCCTAGGAGTATCGTACACTGGTTGCGCAACACGTGCACCACTTCATGACGATCATGTTTCCCGACGATAGCGCCATTTTTCAACAAGATAATGCGCCATGTCACAAGGCCTGGTGTGTTATGGAGTGGTTCGAGGAACACCGTGACGAGCTCCCGTTGATGTTCTGGTCCGCCAGCTCGGCAGATCTGAACCCGATCGAACACGTCTGATATGACTGAAACACTGATGTAATCGCAATTCATCATGGTACCTGGAAATATCGAACGACGGGACGTGATTCAATAGGATGTGTGATCACCACAAACGTCAATGCATGCTTTGGAGCGTTCACCCGTGCTGGCCACAAAGTTCGTAATAAGTTTCAGTACTTTCCATTCCTCCACCATCATGACTGACAACTGCTGAATGGTCGTTGGTGCTTGTGAACATGCTTCAATACGTCTCTCCAACGCATTCCTCACGTGCTCCATGGCACAGAAGTCTCGGGAATGAGCAGCCAGCACTCTCGCCGAATCTCGTTCCAAGAGCTGCTCCACCTTTGCTGCTCGATGCGGTCGCGCATTATCATCCATAATAATCAGTTCAGGGTCGAATACACCTCTAAAATGACGTACTAGGGGGAGTGTACAGTGTCACAATAGCGTTGATCCGCCAAGATTTGGTCAGAGCACACATGCAACATTATGCCTCCACATCCGACAACACCTGGAGTACCAAAACGATCATCTTGGACAACATTCCTCTGTGTGCACTACTGGCCATTAACATTGCTACACCACGAAGATGACGTTCTACAGACGCGAATTTTTACCGACAGGAATAAGATGCTGTGATGTGCAAATGATTAGCTCTTCAGAGCATTCACACAAGGTTGGCGCCGGTGGTGACACCTACAAATTGCTGACATCAGGAACGTTTCCAACCGATTTCTCATACACAAACAGCACTTGACCGGCGTTTCCTGGTGAAACGTTGTTGTTATGCCTCGTGAAAGGAGGAGAAATGCGAACCATCACGTTTCCGACTTTGATAAAGGCCGGATTGGAACCTATCGCGATTGCGGTTTATCGTATCGCGACATTGCTTCTCGCGTTGGTCGAGATCCAAGGACTGTTAGCAGAATATGCAATCGGTGCGTTCAGGGGGGTAATTAGGAACGCTGTGGTGGATTCCAACGGCCTCGTATCACTAGTAGTCGAGATGACAGGCATCTTATCCGCATGGCTCTAACGGATCGTGCAGCCACGTCTCCATCCCTGAATCAACAGATGGGGACTTTCACAAGACAACAACCATCTGCACGAACAGTGCGACGACGTTTGCAGCAGCATGGACTATCAGCTAGGAGGCCATTGCTGCGGTTACCCTTGACGCTGCATCACAGACAGGAGCGCCTGCGATGGTGTACTCAACGACGAACCTGGGTGTATGAATGGCAAAACGTCATTTTTTCGGATGAATACAGGTTCTGTTTACAACATCACGATGGTCGCACTCGTGTTTGGCGACATCGCGGTGAACGCACATTGGAAGTGTGTATTCGTTATCGCCATACTGGCGTATCACCCGGCGTGGTTGTATGGGGTGCCATTGGTCACACGACTCGGTCACCTCTTGTTCGCATTGACGGCACTCTGAACAGTGGACGTTACATTTCAGGTGTGTTACGCCCCGTGGCTCTACCCTTCATTCGTTCCCTGCGAAACCCTACATTTCAGCAGGATAATGCACGGCCGCATGTTGCAGGTCCTGTACGGGCCTTTCTGGATACATAAAATGTTCGCTGCTGCCTTGACCAGCACATTCTCCAGATCTCTCACGAATTGAAAACGTCTGGTCAATGGTGGCCGAGCAACTGCCTCGTCACAATACGCCAGTCACTATTCTTGGTGAACCGTGGTATCGTGCTGAAGCTGCATGGGCAACTGTACCTGTACACGCCATCCAAACTCTGTTTGACTCAATGCCCAAGCGTATCAAGACCAGAAGTGGTTGTTATGGATACTGATTTCTCAGGATCTATGCACCCAAATTGCGTGAAAATGTAATCACATGCCAGCTCTAGTATAATATATTTTCCCAATAAATACCCGTTTATCATCTGAATTTCTTCTTGGTGTAGCAATTTTAATGGCCAGTAGTGTATTACGTGTTCCTACCTCTCGCAATATAAAACGTGCAGTTGAAGAACAGATCGGAAACATGGCCATCTTATCAGCACTCCCCATCAGAAAGCAGCGTCTGGCAGACAATGGTTCGTAGACTATAACATTTCTTAAATGGACTGGACTTATAAGAGCCACGTCCCTAATGCAACGAAAAACATTTGTGATGAGTTGGATTGTCGACTTCTGTGGTTTGGGCTCGTGAAGAATAGTATCACACCTCTATTGCCATTAACACATATCACTGAATGTGTCCGTAGCAGAATTCAAGCCATTTTCAAGGCGCATGCCAAGCACACGCCACATTAGTGTCCACAGACATGGTCGAACATGGTTGTTTTGGTGGTCCGGGCGTTATGGTCTGGGGGAGCTTAATATTGAATGGGTGTATTGGCCTCCAAATCTCTGAATATGGTACACTTACCGGTCAGCGTTCTTCTGACACTGTACTCCTACCCCACGT
Organism: Schistocerca americana; assembly: GCF_021461395.2. NCBI lineage: Eukaryota > Metazoa > Arthropoda > Insecta > Orthoptera > Acrididae > Schistocerca > Schistocerca americana. Next base: position 233,904,123 of record NC_060123.1, read on the forward strand.
GCGTCTTTGCACGTGTACATTCGGCACAGACTTTATTTTTATGGTTAATAACGAGCGTCCGCATCGAATAGCACAGTTGAAGGAGCTCTTGGAACGATGGGATATGCGAGAAATGGACTGGCCTGCCTGCTTCTCTGACTTAATGCCATCTAGCACGTATGGGCTGCGTTGGGAAGATTTATTAGAAAAAAATGGCTCTGAGCACTATGGGACTTAACATCTTAGGTCATCAGTCCCCTAGACTTAGAACTACTTAAACCTAACTATCCTAAGGACATCACACGCATCCATGCCCGAGGCAGCATTCGAACCGGCGACCGTAGCAGTCGCGCGATTCCAGACTGAAGCTCCTAGAAGCGCTCGGCCACCGCAGCCGGCTGATTTATTACTGCACTTTCATATGTACCGATGACTCATCCCGCTTTTGTTAACCGTGGAGGAAAGGGATGTAATACCATAAGAAATCCTTACCACCATTCTGGCCAGCACTGGAACACGTTGCAAACCATTCGTTGCTGTCCTTTGTGATCACAGACGCCTCATTAAGATTTATGTCCCATCGTTTTTAATGTCCCGGGGATAAATGGAATCACCGTGACTTCAGTGTAATTATTGACTCTGAATAAAAGCCTCATTTCTATTCGTCTCATTGCGTATTTCTTTCAGTTGCCTTCTATATGGAAAAAAATGGAAATGAGCGAATGGCATTTATGGCCGGGAGGCCGCTATTCGGGGAAGTTCGGCCGCCAAGTACAAGTCTTATTTCATTGGACGCCACATTGGGCTACTTGCCCGTCGGTGATAAGGATGAAACGATGATGAAGAGAACACAACACCTAATCCCCGAGCGGAGAAAATTTTCAACCCGCCCGGGAATCGAACCCTGGCCCGCTTGCATGGGAGGCGAGCACGTTACTACCCAGCTAATCAGGCGGACTCTATACTGTATTATACTATACTGTGCTATAGAGGTTCTATATATGGTCCACGTTTAATCGAGCTGTGTAGCTTAAAGTGACACAGCGAGCGGAAACTACTTTCGTTCTCAAGTGTTGCGCACCATTGTAGATAATTAGGGACAAATTTCGTTGTTAGAGTAATTAGAGAGACATGCAGCACTAAAAGCAAAAACTTGGAGACTACGTGGAAAGAAGGAGTTGAGTCCATGTTTTAGATTTTACAGGGGAGCACTTTTAAAATATGAAACGTTACGGTTCAAGTGTCTATCGAAATGTGCTTGTGTAATTTATACGGTTGAATAACCATTCCTTGGCATTCCTTATAAGTGTTAAAAGTGTTTTGAAAAACTGGACGGTAAGTTTCTGTTTGTTCCAATGTTAGTTTTTATGTTTCTTAGCATAATCCTCAAATCAGATTACGAAATTCAGAAAGTAATTTGATATTGAGATCATATTTCACTTTATAATCTCCAGACAGCTTCATGTCTGTGCCTAGTCATCTATCACACAGGGTGTTCAGGACTAACTGGGTTTTAGGAATAATCTTGTTTATCAGTTTTATGTCTTTATTTTCAGTGGTCTTTGGTAGATTACAATGAACAACAAGTCAGCAAGGTATTTTAGTGTTTCAGCTTTTTTATCGTTATTAAATCACTTTTTATTACTTCCAATTGTCATTCAGTGTGTGGTTACAACACATGATGTTTTGCTTTGCTCCTACTAAAAGGTTATGAGCTTGGTTTCTGAGTTTCCCTCGCTTCTCAACTGGAGATATGCATTCTTTTGTTAAGGAATTCCTAATAGCTTCCCATCTTTTCTTTGATATCCTATACAGTGATATGAACCCCTTCTGACGACCGAGCGAGGTGGCGCAGTGGTTAGCACACTGGACTCGCATTCGGGAGGACGACGGTTCAATCCCGTCTCCAGCCATCCTGATTTAGGTTTTCCGTGATTTCCCTAAATCGTTTCAGGCAAATGCCGGGATGGTTCCTTTGAAAGGGCACAGCCGATTTCCTTCAGAAGTCCTTCCCTAACCCGAGCTTGCGCTCCGTTTCTAATGACCTCGTTGTCGACGGGACGTTAAACACTAACCACCACCACCACCACCCTTCTGACGAAGAGTGAATTCTGTCATAGCATTATCTATAATTACTCTTACCTTATAACGAAATGTGTAATCTCGCAAAGTAGCTACTGTCTCGTCTCTGCGAGGCCTTTGGCATTGATTGTTATCGGTATAGATCAGACTTCTCAGACGACAACTTTGTTCCTTCCAGTCCTTCAGTAGATTTAAAGTAAGCTATGAGTTTAGACTTCCCTGCATCAATTAGCAAATCAGTACATTTCTTTTTGCAGTAGCAATCCTTTTCTTTTTCAGTGATATTGTTCTTGCTTCTTAGACACTTCAGATTGCTTAACATATCTCTAATTTTTTCTTGACTTACCACTCCTGCTTTGTTCTGGATTTCCCATTATCATTTAAAATACAGACCGCAATTGACCATTACACGAAATTCATTTCCGTCACACCACAAAACAAAGACGTTTTTCTCAACTTTGCTCCCTATTAACAGAAATCACAAACTTCGATGCTACAAAGCAAAATTCAGCAATGAGATTGACTAACAGTGTCAACAACGAAACTTTCATAAAATCAGCAAAAAAAACAATACAGCTCAGAAATCCACACCTTGCAGGACTTCCTTCCTGTTGTCCGTGTTTTGGATGGACTTGACCCGTTTTCTCGTGTACGTCTCTTTTTATCAGACTATAAAGCTGAGACAGAACCTACTATATCAAGTTAACTTGATGCAGCTGAAAATATGTCTGATGAACCACATAATGACGCAAATAATTCATTTTCGTCAAATTTGGTCTTAACACCATCTTTCCGTTTAGTGTTCAAATACTGTACTAAAAGCAAAAAAGTGTTCCCTCTGCTGGACAAATGACAAAGCTGAAATGTCGGAGAAAATTATTCCCGAGCAGAACTAAACCTATGCTGGTAGCTGAAATAGGAAAGGAAACTCCAGAAGCAACAGCTAGTTGGGGGTGTGCAACAGTGTAGGAAGACTGCACACTGTGTTAACTCCCTAAGGCAGTGGTTCGTATCCTGGTGATAGTTATTCCCTCGGGGTAAAATTAAATTCGCTGAGGGATAAAAAAAGGGTTAGACAGCGTTTTGGTCACGAAAGTAAATTGTTAAAAATCATTATTACTGTCACTGTTTCGTTAGACTGTAATACTGATTATGTAAGTTACCAATAATTATATTTTTTTGGAACACTATCATTAACTCGTGATACAGTGTGGTGAAAGTTACAGCTTGTAGAACAAATATATGTACAGCTTCTTCCTGACGCAGTCTATCCACTGTACACATACTCTGTAGTTTGAACCATGTTTCTATGACAGCAAAAATGAGACATCACACGTCTTATGAAATTCTATGTCCGTGTTACATACAGTTTCTGCACCGGACCAGAAATTAGTTCATTATTTACTTCGCAACACATAAAGGATTAATTGACAGAAGATCACAACAATAAATATTTAATAACTTCCACATTGTAGTAGTTTTTCTATAGTAATTACTTTTAATATTATTATCATTAGTGGCAGTAGTTACATACAAAACATTGTCAGTCTTAAATCCTCCAGCTTCTGCCAGTTTAGAAGGAAGGAGTCCAGCAATCAAGTGACTTACTAACCATGTATAGTAAATACACATTAACTTGGCTAATTTGAAATGGGGATATAGGGTTTGGGTGAAAAAAGTGTTTCTGCGGAGAGCAGTGCTGCAGAGATAGCATGTTTTGTAAGAAGTGTCTATCCTCCACGTGGACAGCTAGATTCCTTTCTGAGAAAGAGTTGTACGTAACACTCGCGACACAGTCAGAATTGCTTCATCACTCTATAGAAGAGGGTTGTTGGAAATCCCCAGTAGTAATCATCTCTCTGAGTCATTAGTTCATAGCGTAATGAAACACTATACAAACTAGATGTGATATCTTTTTCATTTTTAAATAATACCTGTCAAAAAAAGTCTTTAGAACATAAAAGCTAGGTACTAATGTTTATTATGGTGGGGCCAGGGAATACCATCTGGCATCTGATTGGTAATGGTCTCAGAAAAATTGGGTGTCACTGCTCTAAGGCAAAAGAATCCTCGACCCCCAACACTAATTTTGCCACTGGCTATTAAAACTTCAACGTCATGAAGACCGCGTGGTTTATACGTAAAATTGGCATGAAATATGCGAAGTGCTTGGACTTGCAGATGATTAGTAAGGGATTCAGCACATGCACTAAGTGGGTATCCATAACGCCATCTAGATTCTGCATGTAAGGGAAGATTACGGGGCGAGTTTGTCAGGCAGAAATCGCTTTTGAGTGGTGGTTATGTTTTGAGAAGGAGGGTATTAAATTCGTCAGTGGTCGGAATGTGACATATTAGAATTGCGGTTTAACGTTCCGTGACGTTGCTGCTCGCGCTGTTCGGGATCCCACGACTGCCGTATGAATATGGAATCGATGGGTCCAAGGAGGTCACACTGAACGCTATGCACAATGTCATCGCGTCGAATGACCGGCGTACAAGAGCAGTGACGTTCTGGTAGCTCGGCCATGCACGACAGCAGAGACACGTTAGTAACTTGAGTTAGGAGACGAGGGTCCACGCGGGTAGTGAAATGGAAATGAGCGTTTGGCGTCATTGGTGAGGAGGTCCCTTGATGGGCAGATCTGGCCGCCTTGGTGCAGGTCTTATTACATTCGGTGCCACATTGGGTGACCTGCGCGCCGGATGGGGATGAAATGATGATGAAGACAGCACAACACCCAGTCCCTCAGCGGAGAAAGTCCCCGACCCAGGCGGTAAATGAACCCGTGCCCGCTGGACGGCAATCCATCACGCTGACCACTCGGCTATAAGGGCGGACCACATGGGTAGTGTAGCGACGTCTGGAACACCGCGAACTCTCAGCACAGAGACAGTGGACAGTTGCTACGGCCAGCCCTCATACAACGTAGCGAGGCGCGCCAGCCATGATAATCCCAACGAGCCACCTGGCCACAGGAGTTGCACGACGTTGTCTTCCCAGACGATTCCCAGTTGTACGTACACCTTAATGCAGGACATATCTGGGAGTGTTGGCTACAAGGAGAAAGGAAGTTGCTATACTGCATTTGTGAACTTTATTTTGAACCACTTTCTGCCTTGATGGTATGGTGTTAGGTTGGGTAAATTAACAGTCAACTCTGGTTCGCAAAGCAAGTAATCTGTACAGCTGGCGTTACATCTATGACGTGCTAAGACCGAAGGCTGAGACTTGGGTTTCTAGGCATTCGGCTTTGTACCGAACTGTTCGGTATTTCACGCCCGTGTTAGGTGTTTGGTACCAAAGAATGATACTTTCATTATTTTTAGACTAATCTACACCAACGGAAAAATATCTCAACACCCAAAGGGAGTCGTGAAACATAAACGAAAGTTGGTAGGCCTGTTTCTACATCTGAAAGATAGTGTCTATTCAGAGTTCGTGCCAGTCGCATAAGAGTAGCTATAGTAGCGGCACGATGAGGACGCAAATCAGGTTAGCTTTAAGTAAATGCTATAACCATCGTGAGCGTTCTTATCCTTGAGATTGGACGTTGTGAGTTGATATTATTCAAGAATGCTCCTAAGGCGACAAAGACGCCGACATCAACAATTCAGTTTGAACGAGGTCGTGTAATAAGGCTACGACGAGCTGGATATTGCTTCAGCTATATTGCAGAAAGACCTGACAGCAATGTAGCCACTATACATGACTGCCGGCAGCAGTGGTCACGGCAATATACGGTTGCAAGAGGACCGGGCTCCAGACAGTCTAGCACTACGTAGAAGGAAAACCATCGCGTTCGGTGTATAGCTCTCGTGCATGCAGCAGTGATCTCAGCAGCAGTTGCCACCACAGTGACACAACGAACCTTTACAAACCGTTTACTTCAAGGACAGGTCCGAACCAGAGGCCTTGTAGCATGTGTTCCACTGATCCCAAACTACCGCCATTTGCGACTTCAGTGGTGTCAACCGAGAGCTCATTGGAAAACAGGGTGGAGATCTGCTGCGTTTTATGATGAAAGTTGGTTGTGCCTCGGGGCCAGTGATGGCCGTGTGTTGGTTAGAAGAAGGCCAGTTGAGGACCTCGAACTAACCTGTCTTCATTATTGTTATATCCTAGCCAGTAATGCCACCCGAGCCCGCTGCCAAAAGGTTGGCAGCATCAAAGTCCGGACGCCGTCCGCATAAGCAGCGCCAGCGAGACAGGAAATCGCCGCAAGTCTGCGCGCGCCACCGCTGGCTTCTGGGTTCTTAAGCGCTGGAGTCGCGAGCGCTAGGACAGTTCTGTATTCGCCGCTCAGTTGTATACTCGCCACCGAATTGTGTACTTGTTAGTCAGTTGTGTGTTCATCGCAGCAGAGTTGTTGTTTGTCGTCAGCCGACGCTGACCTAGCCGCTCCGACTCGAACTAGACAGATTTCTGTAGACACGGAGTTCTCTACTGTGTTTCTGTATCTTCGTTAATAAAGATAAGTACCGACTTTTATTTAATCAGAGTGTTTGGGTTTTCATCTTTCTGTTCACTGTTCCAGCGGACCTGTCGGCCCGCTCTTAAAAGTGTGGCGGTGACTTCGTAAGCCGTTTCTACAGCGAATTGTTTGTCGCTACGAACGCCGCCACAAAAATTATAGTCACACTTGACCTACACCTGGAGTTATGGTCTGGCTACCGATTTCCTATGACAGCAGAGCACTCTCGTGGTTATCCCATCCACCTTGACTAGAGATATGTGCGTCAATCTCGTGATTTGACCTGATGTGCGGTCATTCATGAACAGCATTTCAGTGGATCTTTTCCGACAAGATAACTCTCGCCCACATACCACTGTTGTTAGCCAACATGGCCTACAGAGTGTCGACGTGTTGCCTTCTCTTGTTCGATCACCAGATCTGTCTCCAATCGAGTACATTGGTGACATCATGGGATGAAACTTCAGCGTCACCCACAAATAGAATCAACCGGCCCTGTGCTGACCGCCCATGTGCCACAGGCATGGAACTCTATCCGACAAACTGACATCCGGCACTTGTACAACACAATATATGCACGCTTTCATGCTTGCCTTCAACGTGCTGGCGGTTACCTCGGTTATTACTGTACCGGCATTTCGCGTTTGCAATGGCTTACCTCGCGCTTACGTTAACCTGCTACCTTGCGATGTTAATCAGTTAAATACGTTTCCTAAACAAATCCACCGCCTGAAATTTCATTACTCAACATTAATTACTATTTGCTTTTGTGATTTTTTCCGTCACGGTATTTTTGATTTGCATAATCAAGTCAATAAGAAATCAGTGCGCTGTTTCTAGCCGGCGAGTGCTGCATTCGTGCCCTTGTCTGATCGTTGTCCGTGTCTCTCCTATGCATTCGGCTACTTCCGTCCCCACCCGCTAGTCTATACCGCGTACTGGTTAACAAGCTGTAGCTCAGAGTTGAACACAGTTACGTTTTGACTTTATTGCGTGCTTGGTTTCGCGCGTCTAGTCAATTTGTGAATAAATAAAACATAATAGAAAGGAAGATTTCTACAGATTTATTTAGTTAAAAATAGTGTATTACAATACCACTTTAATCGTATATATTCCTACTTTACGGCCAACAATTGTTTGGGTATATCTACCGCCTTAGAAACTTATTGTTGCGGTACACTACGTTTTATTAGTTTGATTCTCACAGAAATATGTCAAAGAATGTTACGTACTGAACATAAAATGTCGATTCCCTTTCCAGGACAATAAAACGTCTTCGTGTTTCTTGTGGTTTTAAGCAGAACTGGTTACAAGGTGAAGGGTTCCCTAGCTGGATTAGTCAAGCACACGGCAAACACCAAGACAGATGTATGGTTTGTTCGTCTTCTCTCAGTGTAAAGAATAATGGGGTGAAGGTTCTTATTCAGTACAGTAATGGCAAGAAACATCTTTCAGCGATGCGATCAAAAAATGTTTCTATCAGTGCTGAAAGACTGGAGATGCTTAATGGATGCGTGGCTTTTGTTGATCAAGATTAACGTATTATGCTTCTACATAAAAAATTTTGGTTGGTGGTTCACTGTCAGCTGTGGAAGGACTTTTCCTTGATTGGAAGGCGATCAAAATATTACCGTCGCCAGTGAAGGAAGTGGATTGCTGGAACGCTACCTTTATCTCGAACGTCATTCCTTAAATTTATTTCACAAACGTATTAAAGTTGAGGAATATGAATACATAAAACCTACAGTATTATCCAGTTTTACGATCACCTTAAAAGAGGCTATTCAGTCAGACTAAAATGATTCGGTCTTCGGAGCAAAAGATAACAAAGAAATGCTAAAACTAAATGAGATTGAGCGACGTACATTCAAGAATGAACTTCTCATTGCATACCAATGAACCAACGAGTATCTTAAAAAGTAGTTTGCCTAGGAAAGTCTTCCTTTTAAGATTTTCAGTGGCATGGATGTAGGTAAAGTAACTCCTACACACGCAAAATATGCACAAGCGTCAGAGATGGTGTGAATTGAGGAAGACATTGATAAAGGCATTTCATTAGAAGAGATCCATATACTTCATAAAACTTTGGAATGATTGCAAAGTTAGGGTTCTACGTTGACAAACTAATTTCCGTGGAAAACGTTTTTAAAAGGAGCGGAATAGCCAAACATAATGAATTACCAAAGTGATAGAGGCGGTTCCATGCAGCAATGCCTTTGTGGAAGGAGTCTTCAGTCACGTGAATGATTTAAGGTCTGACGCTAGAAACAAAGTGAATGTCCATATGGTAAAATGAGAATTATGCATTAATTGTAATACGATCTTTTTAACGTGCTACGACTGCACCAAAAAGTTGAAGGTAGAAAAATGTTAAGATGTGTAACTAGCAATAACAAATGCAATTCTTGATATTTAACAAGTGTTTTATTGTATTCATCCTCAGCTTTTACCTCAGGCAATGTTTGGTAATTTTGTCAATTTAATCTGGTAAACCTATATGTGCCCTGCTTACGAGACTTTCGTGACGTTTTCAACAAGTTAACACAAACACACATGTTATCTGTGCTGCTTTGAACTACATTGATAAAGAGAGTTTTCGAATGTTGCCCTACCTAGCCCATTCCCCACATTTTCACATATTCAAAACATCAGATCACGAGCTACCGAGTAGCTGATAAGCCACTATTCGCCAGCCACTACGATCGTTGAAGTCTGGCGTGAACATGAAATTGCACGGAATATTCTCGCTTCCGTCATCGAAGCTCATTTCGGTTCGATGTCCAGCTATGTTAATATCTTTGCTGCTGCCAGAGGTCATACCTCTGTCTACTACATCCTGTACACCTCCAAACCACTGACCAGTCTAATCGCATATTCTTCCAACTATTCTGTACGTGAATAACTACTTCGTTATTGGTTATTCTTCCTGGTGATGCCATTTTGTTCACCATCTGTGCATATGGATTTTATGGGACAGAGAAAGCGATAGAAAAATCAACAACAACAAAATAGTTTCTTACTATTTGGATGCTGGTGGCCACATAGTTACTGAAAGCCATGGAGTAAACGTCTTTCTTTTTGGGGGTGGGGGGGGGGGGGGGGGAGGGCGGTGGGAGTATCATCAGCCTTATGACTGGTTTGAGACGGCCCGCCACTAATTCCTCTCCTGTGCCAACGTCTTCATCTCAGAGTAGCACTTGCAACCTACGTCCTAATTATTTTCCAGATGTATTCTCTACAGTTTTTGCCCTCAACAGCTCCGTCTGGTGCCATGAATGTCATCCCCCTGTCCCTTCTCGTTGTCAATATTTTCCACATATTCCTTTCCCCTACGACTCTGCGGAGATCCTCATTCCTTATCTTATCACTCCACCTAATTTTCAACATTCGCCTTAGCACCACATCTGAAATGCTTCGATTGTCTTCTGTTCAGGTTTCACTACCATACAATGCTGTGTTCCAGACTACATTCTCAAAATTTCTCTCTCAAATTAAGGCCTATATTTGATACTAAAAGACTTCTCTTGGCCAGGAATGCCCTTTTTTGCCAGTGCTAGTCTGCTCTTGATGTCCTCCGCGCTCCGTCCGTCATTGGTTGTTTTGTTTATTAGCAGATTTCCTTAACTTCATCTACTTCCTGACCATTAATCTTGATGTTAAGTCTTTCGGTGTTCTCATTTCTGCTACGCTCGTAACTTTCGTCTTTCTTCGACTTAATCTCAATCCACATTCTGTACTCGTTAGATTGTACGTTCCATTCACTGTATCTTGTAATTCTTCTACATTTTCAATCAGGATTGCAATGCCATCAGGGAATCGTATCATTGATATTATTTCACCTTGAATTTTAGTTCCACTCCTGAACCTTGCTTTTATTTCTATCACTGCTTCTTCGATGTACGTGTTGAACATTAGGGGGGAAAGACTACATTCCAGGCCGGCCGGTGTGGCCGAGCGGTTCGAGGCGCTTCAGTCTGGAACCGCGCGACCGCTACGGTCGCAGGTTCGAATCCTGTCTCAGGCATGGATGTGTGTGCTGTCCTTAGGTTAGTTAGGTTTAATTAGTTCTAAGTTCTAGAGTACCGATGACCTTAGAAGTTAAGTCCCATAGTGGTCAGAGCCATTTGAACCAATTAATCGGACATTATGTGCACTAAGTAGTTGTAAGTTCTAGGGGACTGATGACCTTAGAAGTTAAGTCCCATAGTGCTCAGAGCCATCTGAACGATTTTTTTCAGATGGCGTAGTGTTGCCCACAGGAAAGTGCCAGCTCGTGGTGTCATTTTTCAGGCGGATTCGCAAGTTTATTTCAGAGGCTTCACCGTTCTGAGGTTCTTTACTTAAGTGTTTCAGGAGTGTCATATTCCATGGCAACAGACTAATGACCTCAGCAGTTGAGTCCCATAGTGCTCAGAGCCATTCCATGGCAACAGGAGGTGCAGTGTAAGTGATTTTTCCGCTTCCAGTTCTTTCGAGGTCACCTTGAAGAGGTATAAGAAAAATCCCTGCTTTATAATTACTGCAACAATTTACGTGCTGAAGAATACCATTTATACTCTCCTCGGCATTTAAGAGAGGAATCCCACTGGGCTACGAATCTGTAATCATTGCAAGATTGCGCATGTGGCGTGGTGGCAGCGACATCAGACATTGATGCACCCACAACCAGATGTTACATCATCTGTAACACGCAGCCGCCAGTGGAGGAGCAGTGAAGGAAATACGAAGAAATTGCACACTCTGTTACTAGTCCGTCAGGTGACACTGGTTTTGACATGTGAGAAGTTTCAGCTGGCCAAGAAGAAGCTTCTGCATGGTAGTAGCTTTTGTCGCACAGTGCCTGTCGAAGTGTCTGAGTGCTGACCGTGTGTGAAATGCCGACAAGTTTGCGACAATGGTCGCTCGTATACTCCGAGGCCTTCCAGAGATCTCCATTTACGACCTGTCAGAAAGTTCGGCGTGTTTTGCTGGTTCGTCCATTTGTACTACTTACCAGTTCCAGACACAAGAACTCGGTAACAGTGGAATGCCATAAAACGTTCGTGATAGCTCCGAAACTTCCAGTAGGAAAACATATCTGAATTTACGGTTCTTCGTTATTTGATGCCCTTACACGGCGCAGAAGCATCACAAGTCTTGTTAAAACCTGCGCATAGGTAATAATTTTCAGTTTCCTAGGGCATATCATTCAAAACCTCTCCAGTTGTGTACAAACATAAAGTATGTCGAATATGATGTGTGGCTTGCTAGTCCGATAAATAAGCAAGAAGAAATGTTTGTGGAGGTATGTTGCGTCTTTATTGCCATACACGTTTCGCTTCTTTTATCTGTGAAACATCTTCAATGGCCTGTAATACACTTTTTTCTTTACACTATTATGCAACTAAAGCTACTAAGGAAGGTCATAAAACAGAAAAAAATTTTACGGGTAATGTTTGTTTTAAGCAGCTCACCGTACTTCTCGACACAACTTCCCGTGAGGCCTATACTCGCACGTTTGATTCAGAAATCCTGCAGCATTTTTATCCCGCAGGAAAAATAGATTCTGTCAAAACTCTGCAAAATACTCGTTCTCTTCCACCATGACTTCTTAATTTGATGAAAATTTCTTCCGACAAGCCAACTTTTCAATTTCGGGAACAGGAACAAGTCACTTAGGGAAAGTCTGGTTAATAGGATGGATGAGAAACCAAATCAAAGCCCAGTTCACCCACATTCGATATTTTTATCGTTGATGTGTGGGATGGTGCATTATCCTGGTGAAAGATCCCCTTTTTGCGTGCCAATTTCGGTCTTTTTTCAGTCAATGAAAGTTTCAAACGATCCAGCAATGAAGCATAATAGTTATAGTTTTTTGGAAGGAATCTGTGAGTATTATTCCTTGAGATTCGCAAAAACATTGGCCATCGCCTTACCAGCTCACAAAGTGATCTTTGCTCTCTTCGGTGGACCTTCACCAGCCTTTTTCCCATGTTTTGACTGCCGGTTTGAATCTGGCATGTAATGATGGATCCAGGTTGCACTAAATCACAAATCAGCCCAAAATGTCTTGCCGATTGCGATTAAACGTCACCAGGCATTGTGTTGAAATGTTGTGCCGGAAGCGCTTTCTGTCGACTGTCATCAATCACGTCACCATCTCGCCCACAGCTTCTTCATAGTCAATTCTCTGTGCAGGATATTATGCACTCGCTCATTTAAGATGCCTACGGTCCCAGCAATCTCGCTAATTCGTATTCAGCGGTCTCGCATTACCGTATCATGGATATCCTTAAGGGTTTCCTTTGTGGTGGCGTCAATTGGACGACCAGATCGCGCCTCGTCTTCGGAGCTTGTGTGACGATGTTTAAATTCATTAACCCATGGTCATGAGTCATCAGGGAATCGTATCATTGATATTATTTCACCTTGAATTTTAGTTCCACTCCTGAACCTGAAAGAGGTGTTTTGATTTGTGCGGCAGTCCAACCCTTCAAATAAAAATCTGTAACAAGAACTCGAAACTCAGTTTTGTCTATTTCACCAATTCAGATGGGTTACAACAATGAACTGTACGCTGCATATTGTTGAATTTCTTTAGATCATCGTTGAATAATTAAGCTTAACATCCCTGAAAGTGCAACAAAAAGGTTCCATCTCTTCATGGAAATTTAGCACGCTTATCAGACAACCTCGTAAAGACTGTAGTGATATCACAGTTAAAGAGCAATATAGTATTACAGAAGCGATGTTGAGAACGGTTTTCAAAATATGCGCTCATCAAGAAAAACTTAGAAGAAATCATGGTTCGCTGAAAGATCGAAATTTGTGTCAGAAAAACCTGGACGGTGTGCCAACGTCTTATATGTTTTCTTTTCTGAATATTCTTTACTTCATATCGACAACGTACCACATGTATAACACGCACTGGCAGTTAGTTAAAAAGTTGCCAAAGATTATCTAATTACGAGCTTCCGGAATGCACAAGCTCCGACATTACAATGCGCAAAACGCATTCTCTGGAAATTATTTCGAGCAGTTAGTTCATGAGCCCACGCGAATAGTAAACGGATATGAAAACACACTTGACCTCTGAGCAACAAATAATCCTGAGTTAGTAACGAGCATCAAAACCGATTCAGGGATTAGTGAACACAGGGTTGTCGTAGCAAGACTGAATATTGTAATCCCCAAATCCTAGAAAAACAAGCGAAAAGTATACGTATTCAAAAAAGCAAATAAAAATTCACTTGACGCATCCCTGAGAGACAACCTCCACTCATTCCAAATTAGTAATATAAGTGTAGACCAGATGTGGCTTAAATTCAATGAAATAGTCTCGGCAGCAATTGAGAGATTTATACCAAATAAATTAACAAACGACGGAGCTGATCCTCCTTGGTACACAAAACGGGTTAGAACACTGTTGCAGAAACAACGAAACAAACATGCAAAATTTAAACAGGCGCCAAATCCCCAAGATTGGCGATCTTTTACAGAAGCTCGAAAGTTAGCGCGGACTTCAATGCGAGATGCCTGTAACAGTCTCCACAGCAAAACTTTGTCTCGAATCCTGGCAGAAAATCCAAAGAGACTCTGGTCGTATGTGAAGTATGTTAACGGCCATAAACAATCAATGCTTTCTCTGCGCTATAGCAATGTATTATCGAAGACAGTGCTGCCAAAGCAGAGTTTCTAAACACAGCCTTCAGAAATGCCTTCACAAAAGAAGACGAAGCAAATATTCCAGAATTCGAATCGAGAACAGCTGCCAACTTGAATAACGTAAGAGTAAATATCCTCGGAGTAGTGAAGCAACTTAAATCACTTAATAAAAGCAAGTCTTCTGGTCCAGACTGTATACCAATTAGGTTCCTTGCGGAGGAAGCTGATGCATTAGCTCCATACTTAACAATCATATACAAATGTTCGCTCGACGAAAGATTCGTACCCAAAGACTGTAATGTTGCACAGGTCACACCAACATTGAAGAAAGGTAGTATGAGTAACCCACTAAATTACAAGTCCATATCGTTAATGTCGATATGTAGCAGGATTTTAGAACATACATTGTGTTCTAACATTATGAATTACCTCGAAGAAAACTGTCTATTGACACACAGTCAACATGGGTTTAGAAAGTATCGTTCCTCCGAAACACAACTAGCACTTCATTCACATGAAGTGTTGAGTGCTATTGACAAGGGATTTTAGATCGAGTCTATATATCTGGATTTCCCGACGGCTTTTGACATTGTACCACACAAGCAGCTCGTAGTGAAATTGCGTGCTTATGGAATATCGTCTGAGTTATGTGACTGGACTTGTGATTTCCTGTCAGGCAGGTCACAGTTCGTGGTAATTGGCGAAAAGTCATCGAGTAAAATAGAAGTGATTTCTGGCGTTCCCCAAGGTAGTGTTATAGGCCCTTTGCTGTTCTTTATCTATATAAATGATTTGGGAGACGATCTGAGCAGCCGTCTTCAGTTGTTTGCAGATGACGCTGTCGTTTATCGTCTAATAAAGTCATCAGAAGATCAAAACAAACTGCAAAACGATTTAGAAAAAATATCTGAATGGTGCGAAAAGTGACAGGTGACACTGAATAACGAAAAGTGTGAGTTCATCCACATGAGTGCTAGAAGGAACTCGTTAAACTTCGGTTACACGATAAATAAGTCTAATCTAAAAGTCGTAAACTCAACTAAATACCTATGTATTACAATTACGAACAACTTAAATTGGAAGAAACACACAGAAAATGTTGTGGGGAAGGCTAACCAAAGACTGTTTTATTGGCAGCACACTTAGAAAATGTAACAGACCTACTAAGGAGACTGCCTACACTACGCTTGTCCTTCCTCTTTTAGAATACTGCTCCGCGGTGTGGGCTCCTTACCAGATTGGACTTATGGAGTACATCGAAAAACTTCAAAGAAAGGCGGCACGTTTTGTATTATCGCTAAATTTGGGAGAGAGTGTCACAGGAATGATACAGGATTTGGGTTGGAAATCGTTAAATGAAAGGCGTTTTTCGTTGCGACGGAATCTTCTCACGAAATTCCAATCACCAATTATCTCCTCCGAATGCGAATATATTTTGTTGACACCGACCTACATATGTAGGAACGATCACAACGATAAAATAAGGGAAATCAGAGCTCGTACGGAAAGATATAGGTGTTCATTCTTTCCGCACGCTATACGATATTGGAAAAATAGAGACTTGTGAAGGTGGTTCGATGAACCCGCTGCCAGGCACTTAAATGTGTTTTGCAGAGTATCCATATAGATGTAGATGTAGAAAAGCACTACCTACGGGAAGTTCAGTTTTGTGGTCCGATCAAGCACGCAATTTTTATTTGCCTCCAACATGCTTTACACCATACGGTATAAAACGTAATGAGGATTCGATGTGGAAACCACGCATCGGTTGTGGTTCGGCTATTGTGAGTCACTTCGTATCGTCTACGCTATTTGGGGATCACTTTCTTTAGAACTTGTAGAAAACGTACTGTCAATTTCAAATCGGCTGTAGTGCCTGCTCTTACACGTAGTAGTGACGATATTAAAGCAGGTGTGCTTCGCAGTAGAATAAAATACCATACAATGCAGGCTTTCAACGATTGCGTATGCATTACAAGTGCGTTTTGCTATTGATAAATTTGTGGGCATAGAAGACGTGTTTCTGTGCGTACGTACCAAGGGCCAGCGCTTACCACAACAAAAATAATAGTTCAAATGGCTCTGAGCACTATGGGACTTAACTTCTAAGGTCATCAGTCCCCTAGAACTTAGGACTACTTAAAGCTAACTAACCTGAGGACATCACACACATACATGCCCGAGGCAGGATTCGAACCTGCGACCGGAGCGGTCGCGCGGTTCCAAACTGTAGCGCCTAGAACCGCTCGGCCACTCTGGCCGGCTTACCACAGCAGGAGGAATCAAAATCCCTTACATATGCGGTCAAGTGTACATTGAAAGAACTAAAGACGCATTATCAGCCGGCTTCAAGGAAACAGCAGCAGACTGCCATTCTGGACTAAACGGGTAAATGGTAGTAAGAAATCATGCACTGGAGAAGAAAAGCATCAAAACCATTTCTCTGACACTGTGGTTGTATCAAAGCCTGTCATTCAAAAATACAAAGACAAACAAAATGGATTGAAATTAATCATCCTGTTGGCCCTAGTGCTAAACAAAGCACTTTCTTCCACTTCCACATACACTCTAGGACAGGCATGGCCCAGTTTTGCTCTCCCGTGGCGCGTTCGCGGTCCTTGAGCGCAGCCGAGTCTGCTCAGGACTCCGGTTTCCCCCACCACTGCGATATTCCGAGCACGTGTGCGAGTGAGACGGCTATCACGTGTTTGCCACACAGTGGGACTACTCCTAGAAGGCGAATATTGCACCATACCTTTATAACGATGATTTTATCACCAATGTTCTTTTTCAAATTTTTATTTTTGTATCAAAGCTAAAACCTTACTACTTAATTGAAAAAGTTAATTACACAATGCTAATACAGTGATCAGAACTACAAATGCTCTACGTACAGGTATCTGACATTATGTTATGATGTTTATGAATTTACAGACATTTCAATTTTAGGGTACGTAAGGTACAGCGTGGTCCATTGATAGTAACCGGACCAAATATCTCACGAAATAAGCATCAAATGAATAAACTACAAAGAACGAAACTCATCTAGCTTGAAGGGGGAAACCTGATGGCGCTATGATTGACCCGCTATATGGCACTGCCACAGGTCAGACAGATATGAATTGCGATTTTTTAAAAATAGTAACCCCCATTTTTATTACATATTCGTGTAGTACGTAAAGAAATATGAATGTTTTAATTGGACCACTTTTTTCGCTTTCTGATAGATGGCGCCGTAACAGTCACAAACGTATAAGTACGTGGTATCACGTAACATTCCGCCAGTGCGGACGGTACTTGTTTCGTGATACATTACCCGTGTTAAAATATTGTTGTTGATGTTGTTGTGGTCTTCAGTCCTGAGACTGGTTTGATACAGCTCTCCATGCTGTGCAAGCTTCTTCATTTCCCAGTACCTACTGCAACCTACATCCTTCTCGATCTGCTTAGTGTATTCATCTCTTGGTCTCCCTCTACGATTTTTACCCTCCACGCTGCCCTCCAATACTAAATTGATGATCCCTTAATGCCTCAGAACATTTCCTACCAACTGATCCCTTCTTCTAGTCAACTTGTGCCACAATCTCCCGAATTCTAATCAATACCTCCTCACTATTTATGTGATCTACCCATCTAATCTTGTTAATGAAAGTGAAATTAAATTCAGTTTTATCAGTCATTTGTAGCTAGTAATTGTTTAAATGTCGTGGAAATGATATTTATTTTGTGTAATTTTTTAAAGAAGCTCTTAACTTTACTTGATATTTTGGGATACTGATGTAAGTTGCTAAAGCATCCATATATATCATAAACACAGATGTACGAAAAATACATGTATGTATGTACGTATGTATATATGTTCGCATATCTCCCTAAACTACATGAACGATTTCGACCAAACGTGGTACACGTCTAGCGAGTATCGTGTTGGGGGTGAGAACCATGTGTCTACGATAGGGGCATGGGTGGAGGTGAAAAGCAGTCTAGCTTCATCCACTATTTGAGACTGAGAATACTTAATGATTGCAACACACTTTACCCATAATTTCAAATCATTACGAGACTTTTTCTCGCTGACAACCCCCCAAAATGATGAAACGAAAAAAGTTTTTCCCTTCTACACTTTCAGTCTTCATGCAGTAAAACTGCCAAATCAGGTATGACATTTTAATTGATTACTTCTTTACTACTACTTATATTCACGATATATTTTCCGTAGAGTATTCATGTATACCACTGAATGTATCTGTAAAATTGTACCATTGTGCGCTAAGCAGTCCAGTAGATATTACTTCACGAACAATAAGATGTGTGAATACTGCCGCATCATGCATGCCGATAAATCTTGTTACTTCTCTCCTGCTAATACTATTCACAACAAAATTCGAAGCAGTATCCACATATACCTCTGAATGTACCCGCAAAATTGTAACATTGTACGCCACACACTCCAGGAGGCATGAC
This sequence comes from Schistocerca americana, assembly GCF_021461395.2. Classification (NCBI taxonomy): domain Eukaryota; kingdom Metazoa; phylum Arthropoda; class Insecta; order Orthoptera; family Acrididae; genus Schistocerca; species Schistocerca americana. Next base: position 233,922,767 of record NC_060123.1, read on the forward strand.
AGCATAGAAACTGGAGAAGAAATTCGCTACAAATTCAGATGAAATGTGTTAAATATAAGTAAAATGTGACATGTGAGCACTCTGGCACAGACGAAGCTAAAAATCACCTCCTAAACCCGTGGATCGATTTTTACCAAGCATGTTACACATGTTACTATCTGGGACGAAGTACTGTGGGGGTGGTGGTGATAATGTGGTGAGAGAAGGGATGAGGAAGAAGCGGATGGACAGAGAGGGAGAAGAAGAACATGGATGCAAATATGAGGTAGGAGGGGATGGGTACAGTGAGAGAGGAGGGAGAGGCAGGACTGAGAAAGGGAAGAATAGGAGATGTAAGGAGAGAGACAGAGGGGGGCGGGGGGGAATCAGGTGAGAAAGGAAAGAGGAGGAGTCAGTGAGGGGGAAGGAGAAGATGGGCAGAGAGCTCTGGAAGAAGAAATAAACAGAGACAGGTAAGAGGAGATGGACAGTGTGAGAGCAGAAGAGGAGATGGATAGAGGGAGGAGTATATGGGCAGAAAGAAGGTGGACAAAGAGAAAAATGAAGAGGAGATGGAAGGGCAGGAGGACTGAGAGTCATAGGCTGCATGAACACCTGATTCGGGCCTCATGTGTTCCGACGATCGCTGTGCTAGATGGAATGTCGACGACCGCTCTCTGCTGGCTCCCAAAGACTATAGACGTTGACTCGAATACACCTGCATCCCGCATCGTCATACTTGTAGTTGTTACCCGGTTGACCCTGTACGTGGACAGTTACACTGACCCTGGACGAACTTTAGATTGCTGCGAAAGCTAGAGACCTCTCGCCCTCCACAGACCTTCTAGCGAACTCTGTGTTCCCATGGCGACGATCCCTCAACACTCTTCTCTTATAGCGACGTCCTCTGCAAGTTTATCTTCGCGATGAGATGGTCCGTTCTGTCACTTGCTGTGATAACCTCTTCAACAGGTAGCGTGTTCTTTCCTTAATACAACCTTAATAATTAAGGTATCTTCAGTATTTCGCAGAGCCAAGCCGCTGTATTCAGGTTATAATAAAACGTTGCACTTTTCTGTCAGAGATATCAACACTTAATTAAATTTCTTCAAAACTCTTTCCAGTAACATAAATGATTGGGTGTATTGGAGGGACCGTATTCACACGAAAATTTCTTCGAAAGTGATATCATATGTCTCTTTATTATGTTCCTATATTTTTCTATCTTAATTATACTGCTATTTATGTTTACAAGTACATATCTGATTCGTTTAGTCTGCCTAGTTCAGAAGGGACATGCCGGCCTGAGTGGCCGTGCGGTTCTAGGCGCTTCAGTCTGGTACCGCGCGACCGCTACGGTCGCAGGTTCGAATCCTGCTTCGGGCATGGATGTGTGTGATGTCCTTAGGTTGGTTAGGTTTAAGTAGTTCTAAGTTCTAGGGGACTGATGACCTCAGATGTTAAGTCCCATAGTGCTCAGAGCCATTTGAACCATTTGAGAAGGGACAGTCTTTTAAATTTGTAGTAAATCGTTTCGTCTTGAAAGAATTGTTTTTTCGTTTCACTGAAACAGTGACACATCAACTTGATAAAATTCTATCGACCACAGAAATTCTTTAATAGTTCTGGTGCGTATCGCTAAAATACATCCCGTTCGATTACTTTCTTCTTAAATGTCAACTGAAAATTGAAATGATCGTATGGCATTTTTGGCCGTGATGTCCCATTCAGGTACGAAACCCACACGCAAGTCGTATTTCAGTCAGCGCCACATCGGGCGACTTCCGGCCCATAATGAGGGTGAAATGATGAGGACGACACAACACCCAGTCCCCAAGCGGAGAAAACCTGAGCGTGTAGGCACTCACGTTACCACTGAGCTAAGCAGGCGGACAATGTCAACTGATGACTGATAAGAAACTGTAAGAATCATTGCTCTTCTAAATTCCTACGTTCACTTTCCCGTCAAGTACTTCTTTAATCTAAAATGGTTATCGCTAAATCTCACAGATTTTAACACAAGGTGAAAGTTTGCTAAGATGTTGCAGTGACCACCAAGACAAAATTTGAAGTCAAATAATAACAATAACGGAAATTATTTCGCGCACAGTTAAAAGTACGTCAGTTTAAAGGAAGTCAATGTTCTCAGTGAGATATCACTTCCCAAATCTGATTCAGGCACTTTTCGCAAATCTTAAAATCCTTTACTATATTATCGATCGCTCGTTAAGTTACAAAATTATCTCATCCGTTAATAACTTGAAAATTGGTTTCAGTAGTCACCACCAGATTATGTATCAATCAGATTATCTTGCAAGAAGTCCAACTTCATTAACATCAGTATGGTTTATTGGTACAATTACCACGCTTATCAATAAACGTAACTGAGACATCTTCAGTTAACATTCGGTTTATTTTACAAACGTTGGTGACATACAACCGTCATACAAGCTCAAGACTTGATGTAGAACTGATACATTTTCCCGTATTCATTCACCATTGTACAAGTCCGCCCCCCAGAAGCTGATTCGTCAGCGCGATAGAATGTCATTCCTAAGGGCCCGGGTTCCATTCCCCTGCTGGGTCGGAGATTTTCTCCGCTCAGGGATGGGGTGTTGTATTGTCCTAATCATCATCATTTCATCCCCATCAACGCGCACGTCGCTGAAGTGGTGTCAAATCGAAAGACTTGCATCTGGCGAACGGTCTGCCCGACGGGAGGCCCTAGTCACACAACATTTACATTTACCATTGTACAAAGGTGATGCTGACAATGGTCATCCGATGGTCTCGCCACCGTGCGTTGTCGACGCTCTTGTAATTACTGACCTACACCGCCAATTTGCTGCGCCTCTAAAACACCGATGAACATCTGCCAGGATATCGTTAGTGCAACAGACAAAAAGACAGCATCATTTTAGTGCACAAATCATGTAGGTATATTTACATAGCTGAAGCATATACAATCAGGTATGGTTTACTGATGCTCAAGCGGAGAATAAAGACGGTGCTGCTTACTACATTTAGAGCAAATGGTTCAAATGGATCTGGGCACTATGGGACTTAACATCTGAGGTCATCAGTCCCCTAGAACTTAGAACTACTTAAACATAACTAGTCTAAGGACATCACACACATCCATGCCCGAGGCAGGATTCGAACCTGCGACCGTAGCGGTCGCACGATTCCAGACTGAAGCACCTAGAACCGCTCGGCCACAGCGGCCGGTATATTTGCAGCACCATAGATTTAGAATGTAAACACCAAAAAGTCACAGACCATCGTTTTCAGTTTCGTCACAGGCCATTCTTCGCCTTATGCATACACAAGGCGTTTCTTAAAGAATGGACTGATTTTCGAATTAGAAACTAGGCAGGGAAATGAGTGTTGTTTGAATGGACGTGTCAGAGAGTTTCAGAAAATCACCGTTAGATGTCAGTCAATTCGTCTTCTCATCTTTCAGTCAGTCAGAAGTAAGATGAAGTCCACTCAGCAGAAGACATTTTTTGTGCTTCAGTTTGCAAAGAGTCAGTGATTTCGTTCCAGCGTGCTTTTGGTTAGCGTTCTGCATTGAAGCGCCTGCACCCAAAAACACTCGTCGTTGGTAACGCCACTTTGATGAGACACGATGCGGTTAATTTTCAATGATGAAGCACAATTTCCTGTTTACGTTAAAGTAAACCAACATATCGTATGCATACGTTGACTTTGGAACCCTGATGACATTATTGAGCATGAAAGAGCCTCATCTTAAGTCAACGTTTTTGTGTCATTTCTCGTAAAAAAAGTGCATGTTCCCTGGAATTGGCTATCATGTAATACTGCAGAACTGGCTTTTTCCACAACTTTAGGAGGACTCCGATGACTTATTCTCGAACAGGATGGAGCTCCGCCGCACTGGCACAACAACGTACGTCATTTTGTGGATAGCGCTTGTGGGAACCCGACCCAGTGCCCCGCATTCTTGGCCTGCAATATCGCCAGACCTGAACCCATGTGATTTTTTCATCTGGGGTTATGTAAAGGGGCGTGATTTCATCTCTCCTATAATTCATGACGTAGAAGAAGTGAAGAACAGAATAAGAGCCGCTATAACATCTAGATAGGATATGCATAGTGTAAAGTTCGTGACGAGTTTAGCTATTGTTGAGAGGTATGTGCTAAGGTCTGATCAGGGTAGATCCAGAAAATAAAGTTGGAATGAGTATAATATCTTTTAGTAGGAGGATCTTTGATGGTTAAGAGAGCCGGGCGCGCGCAGTAGAAAACTCGTAGTTCGCAGCTAGGTGCCTGGAGGAAGCAGACGTGTGGTGACAGCTTATACACTACTGGCTATTAAAATTGCTACACCAAGAGGAAATTCAGGTGATAAACGGGTATTCATTGGACAAATATAATATACTAGAAATGACATGTGATTACATTTTCACGCAATTTGAGTGCATAGATCCTGAGAAATCAGTACCAAGAACAACCACCCCTGACCGTAATAACGGCCTTGGTGCGCCTGGGCATTGAGTCAAACAGAGCTTGGATGGCGTGTACAGGTACAGCTGCCCATGCAGCTTCAACACTATACCACAGATCATCAAGAGTAGTGACTGGCGTATTGTGACGAGCCAGTTGCTCCGCCACCATTGACCAGACGTTTTCAATTCGTGAGAGATCTGGAGTATGTGCTGACCAGGGCAGCAGTCGAACATTTTCTGTATCCAGAAAGGCCCGTACAGGACCTGCAACATGCGGTCCTGCATTATCCTGCTGAAATGTAGGGTTTCGCAGGGATCGAATGAAAGTAGAGCCACGGGTCGTAACACATCTGAAATGTAATGTCCACCGTTCAAAGTGCCGTCAATGCGACCATGAGGTGACCGAGACGTGAAACCAATGGCACCCCATACCATCACGTCGGGTGATACGCCAGTATGGCGATGACGGATACATGCTTCCAATGTGCGTTCATCGCGATGTCGCCAAACACGGAAGCGACCATCATGATGCTATAAACAGAATCCGGATTCATCGGAAAAAATGACGTTTTGCCATTCGTGCCCCCAGGATCTTCGTTGAATACACCATCGCAGGCGCTCCTGTCTATGATGCAGCGTCAAGGATAACTGCAGCCACGGTCTCCGAGCAGATAGCCCATGCTGCTGCAAACGTCGTCGAACTGTTCGTTCAGATGGTTGTTGTCTTGAAAACGGCCCCATCTGTTGACTCAGGGATCGAGACGTGGCTGCACGATCCGTTACAGCCATGCGGGTAAGATGCCTGTCATCTCGACTGCTAGTGATACGAGGTCGTTGGGATCCAGCACGGCGTTGCGTATTACCCTCCTGAACCCACCGATTCCATATTCTGCTAACAGTCATTGGATCTCGACCAACGCGAGAAGCAATGTCGCGATACGATAAACCGCAATCGCGATAGGCTACAATCCGACCTCAGAAACGTGAAGGTATGCATTTCTCCTCCTTACACGAGGCATCACAACAACGTTTCACCAGGCAACGCCGGTCAACTACTGTTTGTGTATGAGAAATCGGTTGGAAACTTTCCTCATGTCAGCACGTTGTAGGTGTCGCCACCGGCGCCAACCTTGTGTGAATGCTCTGAAAAGCTAATCATTTGCATATCACAGCATCTTCTTCCTGTCGTTTAAATTTCGCGTCTGTAGCACGTCATCTTCGTGGTGTAGCAATTTAAAGGCCAGTAGTGTATATGTATTTCACCACAGAGAATCATTTCGTCACATTCTCAACTAGTCAAGAACCAACGTGCGAAAACAGCCATATAACATCTGGTTGCAGTGGATGTTTACATTAGTGAGAATACTTGCCTAGGCAGCGTGCAGGATTCGACCTCTCTGAGAGTCAGGTTGTGGTATCGGCGTGGCGGTGGACCACATAACAGAAGAACCAATCCCTTCCCAGGGTGCAGCAAACTTTGGTGTATTCGCAGTCGGAATCCGGCACGGAGCACCTGCCTCGATAGCTGCGGGGCGTAATTTGTAATCCGGACTGCGGTCGCACATCGGTTTCTGTTTCAAGTGTCTGGCACCGGTTAGGGCGTCTCAGGCAGAGATAAGCAATTATACGGGATGCCGGGCAGCTGAACTGCGCTGCGGTCGGCCCTGTTTCAGAGCAGAAATACGTTTCCTCGCGAGCAGCCATTTCCATTACTGCAGCTACATGAGAATCTCAGTTACTGGGCAGCTGCGGCACGCCTGCGGGGCTACGCGTTCCAAAAGAAATGGCTGCCGATCACGAGAGGGAAATTACTGAACGAATATTTATGTAAGTTTCGATATACAGTACAGCACCAGGGAAACAGAAGTTGCAAAGGAAGGTACGAAAAAAACAACAGAAAATGCTGCAGCTCCGGAAAAAGCAGCACAGAGGATCAGCTGATAGAATCTACTGCAATTTGCTGAGCTAAATATACCAGTTCGATACTGTCGACCAGAGATTATAACAAAGAACAGTGAATATTATTCGCCAATATATTGCGCTGAAAAGTATCACTTTTTTGTAACCCCATAGTTAACTCCCATTGGGACGCGTAAGTTTGATATATGGCTACAAACATTTGCCTACAACCTTCCTTTGCTTGAATCAGCAAGGTGTCGACACCTGCGAAAAAGCCGAAACAGATAAAAAAGTTCATTTGAGATGTGCCACTGGCACCAAATGTCACCACAATTCTGCTGAACGCCATCGTGGACGTTTCATACGATGGACGGTCTTCACACCCCCTCTTACTCACATTTCACCCCGCCTTTTGACGCCTGAAATGGTGGTCAGAACCGTGACACCTAGCGCTGAAATGGGTGGCTGAGGACACCATTTCAAATTCTAGGTGACTGATGACCTCACAATTTAAGTCGCATAGTGCTCAGAGCTATTTGAACCATTTTTGAAACCATTTCAGATACACCGCCGAAAGAATCGACACGAAAAACGTTCTGGAGGTGTCTTACAGTGCGTCATGAAAACTAACACTTCAGTTGGGGTGTTGGTTCCACCACAGTTAGTGGTCGAAAACGGCAGTTCGCTATGCGATGTCCAAGAGGACGACATTCCTGAGAACGTTGGAACTGCTGACAAGCAAAAGACGACAATCATTCTCGAAGGACATTGTGGCGCTGTAATCACACTGGACATGATGAGGCCCCTTTGGGGTGTAGTGCGACCACAGTTTTTGCTGTGGCATACAGAGTAGAACCGCCAGCGATCGATCTAAACCATTCGACGAGTTCTAGACCTAATCTGAAGCAGCAAAGATTGTTTATGCGTTTTCAGATATCCTGTTGTATGCACTTCTATAGTGTGAATAAAACGGCAAAGGGGCTCACTAAGAACTCCGAGTTCAGCGGCAGCTTCGATGCCACTAACCCACCTTCGTTGAGCACGTAATAGGTCTACCTTCAGGGCCTTTGACCACCATTCAGCTAGGTAGTGTTCCACTGCTTCTCCAGCATCTGAGCCAGGCAACTCCAACTAACGGATATCGAAGGAGTTTCACTATCTTAGTGCTATTAAATTCCTGGAAAAGCAGTTGACTACTCACTATCCAACGTTCTATGATAAAATACAGGCCCAATATCTACAAAGAGCGGCCCAGCTACACATACATAACAAGAACATTATTTTCAAAGTTGTTAAGCAGATGAACCTACCTGTATATACACAGGTATACACACGGTAATGCTGCAAGTCCCATCAACGTAGCGCAAATTTCAGAACTGAAGAGATACTCCATATATCCCAAATCTACTCTCAGCACTCCTAGAGGAACTTTAGAGAATTTATACTGTGGAACAAAAGAAAAACTTTCAACGGAACACGTCTGAACCGTCAACGTTTCGCCTCTTCTATACATACCGCTCTCTTCGAGTAAACGTAACATTCAGTAAGAAACGTTGGAAAGTAGTAGTGAGATCTTCGAACGAATCGTTGACAGTCAGTTTTACGATGTCTGTTGTTTAGAGATCCATGAAGCATTGAATAGAAGAAAAAATTGGTACAAATGTTCAGCATGTTCTTGTAATCAAGAACGAATTTCCACTCTGTGGCGGTGTTGGGGGATGGGGGGCGGTAGGTGTTGCGAGAGCGGGTAGAATGAGTCGGCAAAAAAATTACCCATCAAACGCAAATTTTTGTGTTCGTGTCACAATCCAGCACACTGTTTCAGTCGTCACTATATTTGTCTTGAAAGTTTATGATTTTATACATGGCTTCGAACTACGTTTGCAAAGGTTTCTCACTTCAGTGGTACCTCCAACACTTACTTTTGTAATGATTCAACAGCCTCTTCAGGTGGAAAAAATTAAGGTAAATGCGGGTAATGAGAGAATAATGCGATATTTTTTTCATAAAATCATCAACTGCTCAAATATACTGTGTGACTTCAAACTTCGTCATGATAAAAAATCTGGCCACCCTTTCGGTTGTCTACTTGATTTCATTGGATGAATTATGGCAAAAGAAAAATAGATGTATGTGCTGCTTAAAGTTTTCCCGATGAGACAGTTGTAATGCTTCTCGGGATAGGCGTCGGATATCCTTACGAAATCCCCACAACACTTCACCAGTGGAATTGACAGATATCTTCAGGTGACCAGCAGACAGCTTAAGCAGTCCTACAGTCTCCTGTTTGGGCTGATAATTATACAGATGACCAGCACGCTACAATTCACAAACGCACTACGGTATATCGTAAGATGCTAGTAATATTCTGAATAAGATATTTTCTGTAACATAATACTGTGTTCTGTTTTGTTTTACTTCAAGAATTGCCCCCATTTGATTGTTAATTGTTCATTTATTTCACACAACCATAATTTCTCAGGTGCATGCTGAACTGGAAATTAATGAAGCATACGTATCATACTGTTCAGGGCATAAATGGAGGCTGTTATTGCATATCAGAAGAAATAAATGGTTCAAATGGCTCTGAGCACTATGGGACTTAACATCTGTGGTCATCAGTCCCCTAGAACTTAGAACTACTTAAACCTAACCAACCTAAAGACATCACACACATCCATGCCCGAGGCAGGATTCGAACCTGCGACAGTAGCGGTCACGCAGTTCCTGACTGAAGCGCCTAGAACCTCACGGCCAAACCGGTCGGCATATCAGTAGAAAACTACTGGCATGTTAAAATATGTCTGTCCTGTCTGCGGCATGTTATCGTCGAATAGAAACGTTGTGATATTACAGGAGGGGGGTAGGGTGGGGGAGAGAAGTTGGTGGCGAGGGGAGGGACAGGTGACAGAGAGGCATGGTTATGGGGTGGGGGGAGAGAGGACAGTTGAGGGCGAGTGGGAAGTGTTGGGACGGCTTAGGGATGGAATACATTTGGGAATGTGCGTGAGGAGAAGTTGTAGTGGGCGAGGTGGATAGGCAGAGCATGATACTTCTGTGTGTAATGTTAGATGCCTGACCATCTACTTCAGTATTACATGACTGTCCATTTAATTGATACTGATGTACTCCCACCACTTACAGCATAAGAAGACCTGAGATAAACATAATAGATTCTACATACATTTCCAAGATGATACATCATTATGCTATGTTATGTACCTAAACTATACACTGTAATATTACATGAATATTATTAGTTACATATTACTGCAGTCGAGCAAGAAGCCCGAAGTCATTTTCACTCAATCGACAGCCACGCATGGGTCGGAGTAGATGTTGACACTGTAGCCATTTCCTGTGCATATTATTAAAATATGAAATTGCGTCGTTGTTACTGAAACGAAAGATGTTCAGTATGTAAAATGAAGGTAGTCTATGTTCGTATTCAGTCACAAACACCGAATGTCAATGTGAATGGTTGACACAAGTGGGCATCTGTATTGGAACACAACTGTAGGCATATTAAACATCGTGACGGATTCGTTGTTGGTAATGAATACACCTGGGTTCATATGCATCTACATCTACATCTAGATCGATACTCTGCAAATCACACTTAGGTGAAGGGCAGAGGGTTCATCGATCACCTTCACAATAATTCTCTGTTATTCCACTCTCAAACAGTGCGCGGATGAAACCAACACTCGTGTCTTTCCTGTATCTTTTCGCGCGAGCTCCGATTTCCATTATTTTTATTGTGATGATCGTTTCTCTCTATGTAGGCTGGCGTCAAGAAAATATTTTCGCATTCCGAGGAGAAAGTCTGTGATTGAAATTTCGTGAGAAGCTCCCGCCACAACGACAAACGTCTTTGTTTTAACGATGCCTACCACAAATTGTATATCATGTCCGTGACATGATCCTTTCTTTGAACTTTCTCGAACGACTCCCTTAACCTTATTTGGCAACGATCCCACGCCAGGCAGCAGTACTCCAAAAGAGGAAGGAAAAGCATAGTGTCGACAGTCTTCTTAGCAGAACTTTTGCATCTTCTAAGCGTTCTAACAGCAGAACGCAGTCTTTGGTTCGCCTTCCTGACAACATTTTCTATGTGTTCTGTCCAGTTTAAGTTGTTCGTAAATGTAATCCTAGGTATTTAGTTGAATTTACGGCCTTTTGTGAACTTCATTACCAAAGTGCTATAACGTAGCAAGTTATTGCGAGATGACATTCGTTGCAGTAAGTCACGCGCCCGTTTGTTACCGTGTTTGCAGGATGGCTATGTTTTTTGTCGCTTTGCTCACAGCGCAGCTGACGATGCTTGCCGTAAGAACTGCATAGAGTAACAGTCAATCAATACGAAGATTTATACCCTCTACGAATCTAAATAATCCTTATTAATTATTATCCGATTTTGTTCAAATTTGGTACGCAGCCTTTTATTAGTAATGGAATGATGCTGTCAAAATTTCACATTTTTATTTGTTATAGTGCCGGAGAGAAAGAAAATTACCTAAAAGTCCTAAATCAATAATTTTTTTTTTAAACCATGTTAGGAACGAATACAGATTGACTTGCATTATCGTTTGTAGCCATTCCCAAGTTATCAGTGCATAGCAATCAGTTAATTAGAATTTTCTTTTTTAACACTTTTGTCACTATGCATTACATAATACAAAAATCGATCAAAATTATTATTTGATTATATTTTGTTGTGTGAGGGCGTGAGAATGATTGAGAGGATGTATGTGGCACATACGTTAAAACTTAATACATCATTTTTCATAAAACCTTGTACAGATAGACCGTGGGAAAGTCATGGTGCAACCATGATTCAGATGGCGTATGGCGGTGTGAGCTTGCTTTTGTATAAAAGCAGCAAGAATGAAAGTTAGAGAAGCAATAAGTTTACTTATCAATTTGGAGAATAATTCGTACTTCGCTTATTTTGATTATACACTAGAAATTAAAATTTTAATTACGTTAATTACTAACAGATTATTGATTGGATAAGAGAATGATCTGGAAGCAACGTTCTCATTGGTCGTTTGGATCAACAGCCAATCAGAATAAAGCTGTTCCCGCGCGAATATAGTGGAATGGGCAGTGAGTAGAATAGTTCGAGATAGTCGCTTGCTAACCGGCCTACGGATAGATAGCTCCGTACAAATATTCCGAAAAATGAAAAAGTTGTGAGTTGATTGCGGTTCGAATGCCTCGTGACTCAAGCGACTGGAGTTTCGAACCTTTTAATGAAAGTTTGGTGTTTCTAAATTAAATAGTTTGAAAGTTATGAGCATGTGAACTTTCTGGTCGTAGTAACAATTCAAATCTACATCTACATCTACATATTTACTCCGCAATCCACCACACGATGCGTGGCGAAGGGTACCTCGTACCACAACTAGCATCTTCTCTCCCTGTTCCACTCTGCCTCTGTACGAGCCCTGATCTCTCTTATCTTATCTTTGTGGTCTTTCTGCGAAATGTAAGTTGGCGACAGTAAAACTGAACTGCAGTCAGCCTCAAATGCTGGTTCTCTAAATTTCCTCAGTAGCGGTTCTCGAAAAGAACGCCTCCTTTCCTCTAGAGACTCCCACCCGAGTTTCTGAAGCATTTCCGTAACACTTGCGTGATGATCAAACCTACCAGTAACAAATCTAGCAGCCCGTCTCTGAATTGCTTCTATGTCCTCCCTCAATCCGACCTGATAGGGATCCCAAAAGCTCGATGTGTGTGAAATCATATGGGACTTAACTGCTAAGGTCATCAGTCCCTAAGCTTGCACACTAATTAACCTAAATCATCTTAAGGACAAACACACACAGCCATGCCCGAGGGAGGACTCGAACCTTCGCCGGGATCAGCCGCACAGTCCATGACTGCAGCGCATGAGATCGCTCGGCTAGTCCCGCGTGGCGAAACGTTTAGTATTACGTTAGGTTAGGTACACATGGTATATTTTGACACAGAGCTCTATGTCTACGTTGTATAGCTCTCGAGCCCCCTCCACGTAGAAAGGTTTACCTTATACACGGCAACCAGTTTTCTTTCCGCCGTAGGGATGGCTCAGATGTGTTGTCCTCATTGCCACTGCTGATATTAAATACACCAGTGCGCTGGTTTTCAACTTCCTGCCGCAAGTAGGTGAAGAATATCTTAAGGACGTGTTGTTTAAATCTGGCTATGCTAAAGCGGTTCCCTGGGAATGCTGGTAGTGCCAACATTGACTTCAGTGCTATAGTGGTACAGGTTCCGTAGAGGTATACATTAAAAAGAACAGCCCGTCCATCTTCAGATTTGTGGTTATTGGGTCCATGTTACTTATTGTGGTCAGGTGGGGAAATGCTTCTTGTGTAATGAGAGTGGTCACCAGTCTCTCGATTGCCCGAATTGGGTATTTTTTCCCAAATATTCTCTTGAACAGTGACATAAATTGACGGTAGCAGATCCCGTTGGGCCTGATGCTAACTGTAGTGGCAATCTGCAGTTTGATTTGAGTTAATCCGCTGGTAATTTTTCGCCGTTAAAACCGAAGACGGATTCTGAGACGTCTGCTGCCCGTTCCGATGCTCTCAGATACTCAGCTGCTGCAACGTAAGTGACGTCTTACCCAGGCTGCAGATGTTTCAGGCGTGACAGCTCCCGTATAGTTTCCTTCCGTGTCAAGTGTCTCGCTTGGTAATACAGAACGCGTAGTAGCCTCGCGGTCTTCCGTGGAGGCTTGGGGGGAGGGGGGGGGGAGGGGGGGGGGGAGGGGGGCTTCGTTCGGCCTCTGGCATCGGTCTTATACAGTCTGACGAGAGTGACGACTCCCTCTCTCCTTGTCGACTACTGTCGACTGTGCTGCGGTTTCGCAATCTTCGTAGCTTCCGCCATTTAATCTTGTAGTGTCAAGAGTGGCCCCAGCTCGTTTGTCTTGTCGCCTGCTCTTCCTGTTGTTCCCGCCCTATCTGTCATGCCGGATTACCATGTGTAAACTTACTCCCTTGCCTTTTCCTGACTCAGTGTACCTTCTACGTTATTCTCCGACTCAGTGTACCTTCTACGTTAGTCTCCGAAAGAGCAGAAAAAAATATGTAAAAATATAAACGCTCTCAGTAAAATGTTCGTAGAAGGAGGGTTCACTACCTCCATGACCACCCATCTCTCCTTCCATGCGTTCTGCTCTGCACTGTAGAACCGGTAAATGTAAAGAGACTCATCTACACATTCATTCGTCACAACTGACTCAGTCCACAATCATGACCCTCCTGTATAACATCGCAAAAATTATAGTAGATCTGAAGAGCATTTTTTGGATACGTACCATAGTTCTACAGGTATTAACACTGACAAAATTCGTGAATGCAAAAACAGCCCGCCACACAAACTAATAATTTCACAGAACAATCACATACAAAGAGCCAAAACAGAAGCAAAGAGAATAAATTAATACACAGCTCTCAGTACTAGATCTCTCTTGTGTGAGCTCAAAGACCTTTCAGAACATCAGAACACAAATAATATCAAATATAAATAAAGTTATCGCTTTATCTCTCCCTGTCTCAAAGCCTGCTGCAAACCAAAGGTCGAAATACACGCCTACAACACACAAAACTGAGAACAGCTGATTGTTCAGCAAACGGCGCTTGTGTTGATGGTTTCGAATAAAGATTAGAGTAACCTGACAATGTGGCAAACACAAAAGGTAAGAAAAATTCATTAACATACACCTCCCACTCCGATGAATTTACAAAGGCCGTCACGAGTACTGTGTTTCCAACAAATGGGTACATTCATTTCATAAACATGTAAAATAAGCTAGTAAAAAACTGTAAGCATAATTAATATGCCAGTAGTGATAGCATAAATTAATAATCAAACGCTACTAATACGGAAAATAACATTAAAGAAACGCATTTTTACTTAAACATTAGTCACTCCATATGAAGCACGATGCTTTAGAGAAATTCTTACTGGCTGCAAACGACGAACCGTACCGAAATATCAGCTTTACTGCAGCGTCAAGAACAGTAGTGTGTGGTCATGAGTTATCTTCTCGTATATTTGTTAAAACGTTTTGAGCATAATGACTAAAATTCCTAAATTATGTTATCTCATATAACATTTTACTCTTTTTAGGACAGAAAAATAAAGGGAACACGATAATGATGATGAGTTTTGACCTAAACATGTGTGAGAGGAATAAGAAGAAAAAGTGCTTAGCTCAATGCAGAAACTTTCCATATCGGTGTTGCCAACAACTGACAGTAGCCACCCTATGTATAGGGCTACATATGAAACAACCGAAAACCGATATTCTAATAGCGCATAGAAAATGCTTTAAACAAATTTGTGCTTTTTTCTGTTCGTGAAAGCTCAACATAGAGAGATGTTACCTGTTACTACACAAAGTGAACCATGAAGCGGACATTTTAGTGCTACTTCCCAGTTTAGGTACATAAACTATAATATTTACTTCAGCAAAATCTCCAAATATTGTCATGTAGCCTCCTAGTGTTAATTAAAACATGCATCACGGATCCTTGTAAGCGCATTTTATATTATGCACTATATGTTTGTATGTGAAAAGTAATAGTCGTAAATAATGCAGATAATTACACGAGTATACGTCTATATGACGTGCATTTCCGTTCATGGCGATTGAAACACTTGGATGCACATAGCTCTTTGACGTTTATTTGGTTCCAATACTACTTTTTGAAACATCACCTTCAAAATTTACATTGCAAAACAACAAAATTTACAAAACGTATCCTCAGTTGATCAAACATTTAAACTAAATGAGAACATTTATTCTACTTAGTACAACTTTTTAATGAAGACTTCAGTGAAAACAAGTAATACATATTTGGAACCTGTAATTTTAATACTTTAGTAGCCAAGATTTTTTTTAATTGGATTTAAATTTAAAATCTATCATCCTAGAGTTTGTAGGTTTGTTTACATTACAATTTTTGTGACTGTCCAATTAATAACACATTTTTCAAGGAAAATAGTTATCTTGTTTCATAAAGTAAAAATAGTTTCAGTTTGAATAATAAACATTATCAAAAGAGTTAGATTCACTAATCAAAATAAAACTAAATTTAACTCAAAATATGGAATACTTAATTATCTTTTAGTGTGAAAAAAATAAAAGATGTACCCATTCCACGTAGCGCAAAATTGGTCTCTTTTTATGTTAGTAGTCTGTTTTCTAATATTCCTGTTGCAGAGGCAACGGAAAATGTAACAAAAGTTGATACATAAGACAAGAACAAAGTCAGTGGAAACACGCATAATGCAAAACCGTTTCCAATTCAACAAGCTCTGTAGAATCAGGTGGGTGAGCAAAGAGGTCACCACCGAGTCCATTATAAGCTGAATTTTTTTTTGGATAAGTTTTAGCAAACATTTTAGGTAAATATACCCTAAGCTCCAAAATACAATATTGGACTAGGTATGTGGATAATGTACTTTGCCTGTGGACGGGTTCCCACAAAATAAGTAAATAATTTTTTTTCAACATTTGAATTCACGCCACAGTAACATCAAGTTTACACTGGCGTAGGCAGGAGGCTCTACAAACTTTTTATGCCTCATATTGACATACACAGGAAACTAGCCTCAACAGAAATGGTAATACTGCTCTGTTCCCAGCAGCCCATCACACGAAATCATACAATTTCCACTTCATAGTGCACCATCTACTATCTGTATCACACACAAAACCAGATTTCAAAAATGAATAGAAAATAATTGGGAAAATAGGATACAGAAATGGTTATAGACCTACATTAATTGACAACACACTCAGGAAAATGAAGAAACATAGGATAACGGCAGTTCTGTATCCACCTCAGACAGCACAAAACCACACTGACAACAAATGGGCCCTCATGGTATACTTGGGTTCTTGCCAGAAAACTAAGCTCCAGGAGATATACTACAGCTGTTTACACTAGGAATATTGTTGTCCTCCTTCTGTTCAGTAGCAGAGATAAGATTCCACCTTTAGAATAGAGTGGAAATTATAGAATTTCTGGCAGTCAGGTAGGGTTGGTTGGTTGGTTTGAAAGAGGGCGGGAGGGGGGGGGGGGGGAAGAGACCAAACTGCGAAGTCATCGGTCCCAGTCAGGTAGGGGTATAACTACTAGACTGACAGAGCACTGAACGAGCTGAAGACTGAAAAAGAAACATTCCACCTTTGATGAACAAGCTCTGAATGAATGTCATTCATAAGATGTGAAATCTGATGTCCTCCATGAAGAAACTTAAGGCAGAAAACTGGCATTATTTGAAATTCTGGCCCTAAATAAACACCAATCAAAAAATCCTGATTTGGTCCTTCATCGCCAAACGCAGTTACATTACTCATGCTTGTGAAAGTAACATCCAGTTATTATTTCTCTCACCATTAGATAATAAGCTCGTTATAAATTTCCCACACCCACATTCCACACACTACCTTTTCCCCCTCCCTTTATTATATCTGTTCGTTACAGTCAACAGTTTGTCCATATAACATAGTAGCCTGTGCCATTATTCAATTGTAGAACATTTTTGGCTTATACATTCACATAGTTTTAATATTTGAATATATTATAACATATATGTTCAGAGTCTCTTTAGGTATTACATTACGCTTATGTTTTGTATCAACAAAGCCACAAAATGCCACATATCTTTGTACAACAATCTTTGTACAGCTATAAATTCCCTCCGAAGTTATGTGAACTATGTGTTTAGTGTTAATTACCTGAAGATGGCATAAGAAGCCGAAATCTGGTTCAGAACAAATAAATATTGTTGAGGAACATTAATACTTTTTATTCAAGTTATTAATAATAATATTAATCCGAATCATTTTAAATAAAACTGTTTACAGTTTTGTAAATTTGCACATTATTCATTTACGCACTGCATATTTTACAGATTGTTTACTCCGAAAATAGGGTGTTAAAATGTTAAATAAACCTCTTTGTTTTAAGAACTTCTTTCACTTAAAATAAAATGTCAAATGGCGCAAATTTAATTGGAATATATTGTCCATAAATATATTATGCATAACAATATACCCAAGAGATATGCTTCTGTTAACTCCAATTCATAATACTGAAGTGATTACTTTTATATTATTAAAAGTATCACGTTTAACACTTATACCTTTGTATGGTTATGTCTAGAGGAAACTGTATCGATTATTCCATTAGTGGGATTTTAGCCCCACAATGATATATGTTAAACTACACTCATCAGTTTAGAGAAGAATTTATGTGAAAGATTCATATTTATGCATACTTAAGTGTTTGCATCAATAACAGTGACACTTCTGACTTGTAACAGACATCAGCGCTGCAGAGATATTACAGTCGGTTCCTTTCATCCCCGAAATCTGTGCCAGCCTGCACATAATAAGCTGTCTTAGACATGATGTACACTGCATCAGAAACACCTTGGAGACGTGTTAGTTTTGTAGATAGGCTTACCACAGTTCCGAGTGTTACCCATTCACAGACGCCCATGCAGTTAGAAGGATAGAAGAGGATTCTATTGTGTCTCGCGCTCACCTGATCTCCCTGTATGAAAACGATGGGTTTTTGTTACGGCTAAGAATGCATACCTGAGCACTCATTGTAGTTTACTTAGAAATAAGGCTTGTTTATAAAGAGTGGCGTTTTTCGTCTTTGGATAAAATAATTTTTTTTGTCTGAGGCGTTGATTTTAGCAGTTGAATTCCGGATTTCCGGATGTTAATTAGTCTGTACACTGAGCAAGCAGTCAAAGAAACTTAGGCAGTATTTGGAAAGGGAATGAACGGTTCGCTGTCTTGACATTATAATTTTGACAGAGCGACAGTAAATAATTTGGAAGTACAACTGAAGGGAGCGGTTAGTCTCTTCAAAAGGGACTATAAGCCAAACATCAACAAGAGTATAATAAGGGTAACGGAATGTAGACAAACTAAATCAGACAATACCAACGAAATTAGAGTGGGAAAACAAAAATTAAAAGTAGTAGACCAGATTTGCAGTTTGGGCAGTTAAGTAACTGATGATGGCCAAAGTAGAAAAGTTATTAAATGCAGCCTGACAATTGCATGAAAATCGTTTCCAAAACGAGAAATTTTTTAACATGGAAAATAAATTTGTAAGGAAATTTTTTCTGAAGCAATTTGTCAAGAGTGTACAACAGTATGGAAATGAAAGATGGACAAAAAGATGGAGCATTAACTATAGAAGAAAGTCGACGATTAGATGGGTAGTTCAAATAACAAATGAAGAGTACACAGTTGAATTAGCGAAATGCGAAATTTATGTAACAGCTGAACTAAAAGAAATTATCACATGATACGTCGCATCCTGAGACATCAACAAATTGTCAGTTTGGTAGTAGAAGCAAGTGTGAGTGGTAAAAATTTTAGAGAGGCCTAGGGTTGATTGCAGTAAGCAGGTCCAAATGGATGTAGGGTGCGATAGTTATGTACAGCTAAAGTAGTTTGTACAGAACAGATTAGGGTGGCGAGCTACGTAAAACTAGTTTTCGGAAAGAAAACCATAAGAGCAACCACGCTTTATAGATGGGAGGAAAGCCTGTGTTAATCACTTCTTATGAACAAAGAGTAATAGAGTTGTTAATAATTTTTAAATGAGTTATAGGGACGGGCATGTCCGATAAATTTACTGCTTCTATCCGAATTGTATTTACGACTGCAGACCCCTAAAATAAATCTGCAGTATGGGCACCACTAATAAAGTTTTACTGTGATGAAAGAGTAAACTCGTTAGAGAAATTTCCGAAATGTAAATGAGTAGTAAGGTATCACTTAAGATTTATAAATTAAACTAATAACATGTGAATATGCAATGTATGATTTAACTAACTGATATTAAAAAAATCTGAAAAATTGAAATCGTCTAGTACTGAGCACAACATATTAAATCGTTATGAAATACTATACTTTATAAAATAGAAAACAAAAGGTTTATATTCCTGCTCATGCAAAAATCAACCTGCAATTAAAAAATAAAAAGTAAGTTTTTAATGTTTTTATACAAACACAATGCATTCCACCATTACCTGAGTAAACAATGAAGATACTTGAAAGTGTGTGTCACCTGCATCAAGAGATCAAAACTCTGTGCACTTCAACAGGAAGTAAAATGATTCTAAGATTTCTTGCTTGGCTTAAACGAGGTACGGAAGAAATCAAATTTTCAGGATATGAAATCCTCTTGAAACTGCCAAAATTCCCTTAACATTTTCTTTAAAAAATCTTCGTGATTTTGTCAACTGACGTGCCACGTCCTTGATCGTTCGCCAAAGAAAAATTAACGCGAGGGGACACAGGCTTTGAAAGGTGAATGTTGACTTAATTAATATCAGCCTGAAAAGAATCAACCGAATAAGCCAGTAGCAAATAATTAGCTCCACGTCTTTTACGTTTATAAGAGAACGTCATTCAAAGTACTTGAACAAGGTTTTTTATATAAAATTTTTGTGACACGGGCCTCTGGTGTGCACGTAAATTCAGCCCTTCTCCTACTTATTCCGTTACCAGACTAGACTAAAATCCCAGTGGCGATGGATTGTGGCTAGATACGGTAACCTTATTTCCTTTTTACGTAAAATAAGAAGCTTATCTGCAGACATCCAAATTAAGTTATGTGTGTCTCAAATCACGTAAAAATAATGGACGTCAATTTTACGATGCAAATAAAAATACTGCTCTACACGCTAGTTAAACCATCACGTACCACTTAAACCAGTCGTGAAATTACATTAAGAGACAGCGGTTGTGACCTGTGAAATGATATCATTTCAGTGAATGCAAGTAATTAGCGTAATTGCAAGAGTACACACGACCCATTTAAAACGAAACACAGCAACAACGGAGAGGTCTATAAAATAAATAAATTAATTAATTAAATAAAATATTAATTATTGTATATGTATAATAGTGATTGGATGTAATTAGTATTTGCTTATCTGGAACGTGGACGTTTAATTATTTGGTATCAGACGCTTGACAATGGCTTTTTCGTAAATGCAATGTTATTCGTAGTTGACCGTGAAATGTGATTCAAATAATCGGACTTCGTATTTAAATCGTTTCCAAAGACTGCTGCGGTAGGTGCGGACTCAAATCTAAATCTCAATATTAGAATAGTTTGCCAGCCATGTTAATACGTCGTACAGAGGTGACTGTCTGCTAAACATAAAAAGTTTACACAGTTAGTTAAATCAGATATATTCAACGAATAAGCCTACAGTTAAATAATTCTACTTACTTTCATAAATATAAATTCTTTACAGAATCGAGTGCCTAGTAAGATTGTAACTCGCAGTGTTCTTATATAACATAAAATATGGCGGTGTGCCAGTTAATAAAATATACGTGCTTCCAGCCTCAGCTATTCTCCTCGACCTCCTTCTTCTTAATCAAACATAAGAGCGTCATAATTGTATTTTGTTTTATCAGCGGCATAGCGCTGCAGTTCTGTGCCATGGGATTTATTTATTTGTGAGAGATTAATCATTTAATTAAGATTTCGCGTTTCCGAGGAAACTCACGCACGGCATGCAAATGTGCCTTTATAGGTCGACGTCACTCACACACATGGAACTCAGACTGCAGATTGACCCATGATACTACGAATCTGTTCCCGTATTGGGAACAGTGGCAAGGGCTTTCCTCTTCTTCCTTGCGGAACTGAGGAGCTGTCTAAATGGGGAACAGCGCATGCGATATTAACTGGTGTGAATCAGCGTAGTTGCTTACTGTTGGCGAAAATAAAGCGTGAAGGAAACCGACATTCTACACGAGACCTCACATCGAAGATTTCAGCGTGATTCTAAGAAATTTATTATATAACATGAAAATCGTCAAAGTATCATGATAACGGTTAAGAAAACATTCTCAATGCAAACATGATTGTATACGAATAGAAAGTACAAATTCTGAAATCAAAACCAATTGAAGGAGATGACAGTGAGAGCAGCTCTTAATCTCACCATTCGCTTACCAACTATTCCTATTCTTGTTTGTATTCATTTTCTACGTTTTCGCATGAGGGATTCCTTAATTCTGTAAAGGTATGCATGCTCGTTCTTCTTCGAGCTCGAATTCCCAGCTGAATGCATTTCTCGTAAATACTCGTATATTTGTGTGATGCTTCTCCTGCTCCCTGTTTTCCGTCCTAAAACAAAGAGCCAAACAATTCTCACGAACGCCGTCCTTATTTATATTTGGTTGATGGTAATCTCATTCAAATCATACCTGTCGCCACGCGCTGTTTACGCCTCGCGTTACCACATAACACTTGAATACATGGACACCTGCACAACACTCCCACACAGCTCTCAACTTCCGCTAAGGAACAAACAGAGAAAGAAACCTAATACCCCGATCACTCGGATATAATCACGTGTTAACCTATTCTCCCTTGTATGAAAGCAGCATCGTTGGCAGTGAATCCTCAGCTACGTTAACGACTCATATTTACCCTTTGAAAAGTCTCTTTAAAATGCATCCTAGATTCGGCACTAAACATCAAAATGTCCTTTAAATCCGCGACAACAGTCTGTAAAATTTTACGTAAAACCTAAACCGGACTAAAATCGACTCAAGAGTTCGATACTTGTCCCAACTGCTTAAATCTGTAGCAGTTACATCCTGTGTTTTTTCGCAGCTAAAATATTAATTACAAGTTTAAACCTAGCACGAATAATTTTTAACGTTTTCTGAGTAATCGGAGTAGGACGGCACGTACCAATAAAATTGTTTATTGAAAATCTGTTGGAAGCACGAAACATCGCATCCCATAGGACGGAGCACCTTGAAGACCAAAATATATGTAGCGGAAACGCAGAGTAGTGGTCGCGGAACAAGAGATACGGCGACGAAGGACAGTCCTTATCTTTTGAGGAACGAAGACTAAAAAGTGATTGTACTGAGTCAGTCGTTGTATTGTATTCTTTCACAGTTGTCCAGATTATCATTTCGCCAAGCTTCTGTACATATAAATAATCTATTAAATTTCAGTTACTATTTAAATAATACAAGGCGCACTTCCTGTAACGTTTATCCAGAATATAGTCGATATTATTTTCCTCAGACTTTCGTTTCTTTCAGCAGGTATTTATACGAGAAAATTGGTTTGTCTTATGAGATATGTTATAAATATAGCTACCAGCCACTAAATTAAAAAATGAAATTATAATGAAATCCAGCTCTTTAGCTGCTTACAGACGTTGATAAATATCATAGGTGACAGTTGAAAAATGTGTGCCACTACCGGGACCCTAACCCGGGACTTTCTGGTTACATGGCAGACGCTCTGTCCGGATGAGCCATTGAGGACACAAACAATAGTGCGAATGTAGGAATTTATCTCTGACACGCTCCCAGTGAGACCCACACTTTACAAGTTTCTGTCGACACACTGCTGAATCCCGTGAGAGTTCGGGTAATGTGAGTGCATACGCACTGAAGATCATTGGCCGGTTAGCCTTACCTATATGAAGAAACAACTGCTAAAGGTCTGGATTTCATTATAATTTCATTCTTCGAGAGCTGCAAGATCACCAATGGTATCTTTACAGATACCAGCTTCATACTAAATCAAAGAGTTGTAGTTTAATACATGTTATTCTTCCTTACCATTACAGTTTCGAACTTCAGTTCTTCATCAGATTTTACATTACAGAACGCACTCTTAATCAGATGTTGCGCGTTTGTCGTGGCATAGTGACCTACAGTAAAAATTTAGTAACTGATAAATGTTCAGAACGGAAATGATGATAAATGAAAGTTGGCAACTGCAAAGTTTGTGTACAGCACAAATATGTAAAGTGAACGTGTCGTAATTGCTTAGAATTTTTTGCGTTTTTATTACTTATCGTGTAACGCGCAACATTATCGAGAAAAACGTATCCCACTGCTATAAACACAAACTAGAAATCAAAAAGTTAAAGGTAAAGGTAATGTGTCACCACTGGCAATTTTATAGCGGATAATGTGATTTCACATTAATTTCAAGTGGTGTGCATGTACTGATGTTTCACAAAGATGCTACAAAGCCGAGATACATTGTTTGCGTTATATGTCACAAATTTTTCAGACAACAACAAATAAATAATGCAATGTGCAGCAAAAAATTATGAAACATAGTAGCTCTTTAAAAGTTTGCTTCGAGAAATAGTTCTTATTCTTTTCAGGTATTACATGCAGAACTTCATACAAGTAACTGAGACATTTATTTGTGTTAGCGCCTGGCGAAATTATTTTATTTCCTGTGGGAGAGTAACTCTTGGAAGTTGTTAAGAAAAGTATTGTTAGATAGTTAAGTCTGTTATTGAGAATGTTGAGATATGCTACGACTTTATTTGCAAATATCTCTGTTTCTTCAAGAACATTTATAATAATGGCCTTATCTGTGTAGTGATGGATTCTATTTTGTTTTCATTGTTTTGAACAGAATGTTTCTCTTCAGAAGTATGAGCAACATCAGGGGACTTGTTTAAATTGTTTAGCCCAATTGCACTGAGGTGCTCCCTAAATTTTATCTTGAAGCTTCAGTCTGTCTGCACAATGTAGAATTTTGGGCAAGAATATCGTACTAGTTTGCATGTGCCCGATTTTTTATAGGGGTGGATATTGTATTATAAATAGCTCACTGTTGCAGTTTGCTATTTGTGGAGTATAGAAGAGACACCGCTCATTCACATATTTGATTCATTATGATGATGAACAATGAACCCACCATCCTCAATGCGGATGCTCATTTACGTTCGACCTCCAGAGGGAGCGTAAAATTAGCGACACTGAGAGCATGGACGGGCACTTCGGGCACGTAGCACCAGGTTGGAGTGTCACGAAATACTCAGCGCATTTGCGATAAACACTGTGTCCGGGTGGCATACTGGTTAACGCAGCTGCCTTGTAAGCGAGAGATTCCTGTTTCAATTCCCAGTCCAACGCGCATTATCACTCGTCGACGCAGATTCCGCACAAACTCCCTATGCAGCTGATATCATCATTTCTTCCCCTGTCATTTTCTTTCTACCCCCTTCTCCTTCAACTTACATAATATTATTCTATTTGTGCATTTTCTCTGGTGTTTCGGCAAATATTTTATATTTCGTCTTCTTATAGGACAGGCTTCCCAGAAAGGGGGTAGCAGCATATTTGGTGGTGGATTTAGTGGCTTGCATTGGCAACAAGGAGATGATAAACGTACTGAGTTTAGTACTTCTCAATGCTAGTAACGGGCATAATATTAATTTCTTTTAGTTTCTCTGTTTTATCAACTGGGATATTAATCATTCAGTTCAGCATTTCTCTGAAATATACTGTTTTATACCGATCTGTGTGACAGGAAATATTCTTCATGCTTCAGTCAGAGGTTTTTGGTTTACTTTATGTATCAAACTATTGTTCGAGTAATTTCTATAATTGCAACGTCAAGGTAATTCCTTTTCCTTTTGTTTTTATTAACTTTTCCGTTTCAGTAATAAATTTTACAAACAGTAGAATGCCCGGCCATGGGTAACAGACTAACTCTATTTTATGATGGTATGCATACCAACAGAGCAGCAATTTTTTCAGCTAATTGACAGCTTAGTGAAAAGGATTCTCCTAAGAGTCTTCATTATTATTTTCTCCGATGTCTCGTCATGTATTATGAATTCCGTTTTTGCAACGTTTCGCCGAAGTCATCCCAAACAAATACTGCTCTTCACGTCTTTCAAGCGACGCCGGTGTCGACGAAAGGTGTCGATTTGTATCTCTTTACGAATAAAATGGTTTTTAAAACAGAACTTTATGTGCCTATTCGATAGAGCAGCCCCGAATTAATATAGTGCGACATTCGTTGTATCCATATGAACTAACATGAACAGCAAAATACGATGAATTAACGAGCACTTCCGAAGCTACTGAGCAGCGACGCTGCATGGCCGTAGCAGATAGTGCAGGTCAGGCTGTTGGCGTCGCTACTGCAGTACAGGTTATTCTTCGTATTTTACTGTCCTTGTTAACACATATCGATAAAACGGATATCGCACTAGACTAATTTGGGACTGCTCTATCAATCAGGTGCGTAAAATTACACTTTAAAAATAATTTCATTCGTACCAGGAAACGAACCAATGATTTGTGTCGACACTGGGGTGTCGTAATGACATTATGAGCAGTACTTATTTGGGTTGACTCCAGCTACACGTTGCATGAACGAAATTTCGAGTGTCTGGCGAAGCACCAGAGAATATGTGCCTGACGACTCTTAGGAGAGACACGCTGTATATACAGGAAATATGTGGCTGATACAATCATTCTCTTCAATAGTTCAAGTTACGAAATAAACGTGCTTGCAATTAATCTCAGCAACACCCACAAACATACCACCCATACCTTATAACATGAAAATAAGAAAACCAAAAATTTCCTCGACATTACAAGCAACAACTAGAAACGCCGGTTTCGCCCTGGTAGTGTCAACCAGTGACAAAACATCTTCGTTTGTTTCAGTTTCAGTCAGTTTAAGTGATACACAGTTTTTAATTCCAGTGACTGAAATTACGGACTATCCTTTTGTATTCGCAGCAAGCGGATCATTAATTATGCAGTCAGATTCGTATTCTATAGTCTCAGACATAACTTTTAGGTTCGTTAACAAATACCTCCAGAGATATTATTTTAAGATACTAATAGTTTACTTAAAGATAAGCTTTAGCTGTCTGCTATATCATAAGAGACTGAAGTTTGATGTACACTCAATTAAGCTCAATCATTCTTACAATGAGAAGAACCGCCACAAACTCTGTGATAAATAACGACCTTTCTGATATGTTACTAGCGTGGAAATTTTCTAACCTAATCACAATTCTCTCTTTTAAGCGTCCAGAATCATCAAAACCAGAATCCCGACATGAAATCTGCTAAAACTTTCAAGTACGAAATTATCGATGCTGTCTTTATAAATGTTTTCTTCGTCTCAAGCGCATTTTTTCGACTGATTTGCTTAAACAATTACAACATAATAAAATAATAAAAACTATGTGTTCATTCGGTGCATCGTGACTTGTGTTAACACTTTGTGCTGCATTTTAATCACAACTACAACTTGCGTTTATTTGTTTGGTTTGCATCAAAGTTAATTGGGGGTTCAATCGTCTATTAAAATACTGTTATGTTCTTTCTACCGACAGTGAGCAAATTATTATAATTTCGGTGTTTGTACAAGTGTCATCTGATAGCGCTACTTGCCCTCCTTTATACCTTACAACGTTTACCGGTAACGAATTTTCTACTTATTATTTTTCGATCTTTCGACTCTCAGATCTCCTAACTATAGTAATGTAGATTGGCGGCTGTATTTATGTTTAACAGTCGATGCATTATCGTTATAATACATCAACATGTTCGGTTGTAATATTTAATGCTGAGGTTGAATCATCGTTGTGCAAAACGTATTGACTTTGTAGCCCTCTCCAGAGCAGTAATTCGCAGTATTATTCGTATGTCCGTGTTTCGATAGCGCTGCGGCTTTGCACCAGTGTATTGATTTAATGAGTAACCGCTATAGTTGCTAAATAAACCTTAGCGTTTATACTAAAGTCTTTTTCTAGTGGAATTTAAAAATGAGACTGTAAATACCACAAAACGTTAATTAATATCAAAATAATGTAGATAATTGGAATGCAGGAGTTTCGACGCGAAAAATCTTTAACTTTACACATAGTTTACAAATAGTGTAGCTTACATTGTGCTGTGGGGAATCAAAGTCAAATCATTAAGAAAGTAAAACTGTCTTCGGAAAAACCGGATTGACACGATTATAAAAGCTGCACATTTCGAAAAATTAGAAGTCATGGCGTGCTTCAGCATTGGAAGGGCTGTATTTCGACTTGCCAGATATTTTAAATTGCGTTCCTTGCTAATCAAAAAGGAGAGGAAATCGTTTTGGTTTAACGAAAGTGTAATATATGAGGGGCAGTCAAATAAAAACCGAATACCCTTCACAATGGGATCGTAGAACGGTTCTCTTTGAAAGTAAGAACCTTACACGTTAAGACATTTATCCCACTGGGAGACAAAGGCAATCAATTCCCGTTTCCTATAGCAGTACCCGAGATCCAGGAGTAGTACCTTTGATTAGTAACCTAAACAATATTGGTCGCGGTTTCGAAACCCGCTGCTGCTTAATTTTGATTAATAATCAGCTTCACAGAAGCTGGAAAGAAAAATATAGGTTCAAAGAAGGTAACTGCGAAGAAACAATGGGTAACAGAAGACATATTTCAGATTATCGATGAAAGAAGGAAATACAAAAATGTTCAGGGAAGTTCAGGAGACATATTTCTGATTATCGATGAATGAAGGAAATACCAAAATGTTCAAGGAAATTCAGGAATGCAGAAATACAAGTCGCTGAGGAATGAAATAAATAAAGAGTGCAGGGAAGCTAAGACGGAATGGCTCCATGAGAAATGTAGAGAAATCGAAAAAGAAATGATTGTCGGAAGGACTGGCTCAGCATATAGGAAAGTCAAAACAATGTTCTGTGAAATTAAAAGCAAGGGTGGTAACATTAAAAGTGTAACGGGAAAACCCCTGTTAAATGGAGAGGAGAGAGCAGACAGGTGGAAAGTGTACACTGAAGGCCGCTGTGAGAAGGAAGATTTTTCTGATGTGATAGAAGAAGAAGCAGGAGTCGATATAGAAGAGACTGGGGATCCAATTTTATAATCAGAATTTAAAAGAGCTTTGGGGAAATTACGATCGCATAAGGCAGAAGGGATAGATAACATTCCATCAGAATTTCTAAGATCATTGGGGGAAATGTCAACATAACTACCATTCACGTTGGTGTGTAGAATGTATGAGTTTGGCGACATACGACCTTCCTTCTGAAAAAATTTCATCCACACAATACTGAAGACTGCAAGAACTGACAAGTGCGAGAATTATCGCGCAGTCAGCTTAACAGCTCATGCAGCCAAGTTGCTGACAAGAATAATATCCAGAAGAACTGAAAAGAAAATTGAGTGTGTGTTACGTGACGATCAGTTTAGCTTTAGGAAAGGTAAACTCACCAGAGAGGCAGTTCTGTCACCACGGCTGATAATGGAAGAAACACTAAAGAGAAATGAAGACACATACATAGGATTTGTCGACCTGGAAAAAGCATTCGACAATGTAAAATGGTGCAAGATGTTCGAAATTCTAGAAAAGTAGGGGTAAGCTATAAGGAGAGGCGGATAATGTAGAATATGTACAAGAGCCAAGAGAGAATAATATGAGTGTACGACCAAGAATAAGGCGCTCGGATTAAAAAGGGTGTAAGACAGGGATGCAGACTTTCGCCCCTACTGTACAATCTGTACATGAAAGAAGCAATGATGGAAATAAAAGAAAGGGTCAGGGGTGGAATTAAAATTCAAGGTGAACGGATATCAGTGATACGATTTGCCCTTGACATTGCTGTCCTGAGTGGAAGTAAAGAAGAATTACTGGATCTACTAAATGGAATGAACAGCGCAATGAGAACAGAATACTGATTGAGAGTAAATCGAAGAAATATAAAAGTAATGAGAGGTAGCAGAAGTGAGTACAGTGAGAAACTTAACATCAGGATCGATGGTCACGAAGTAGATCGAAATTAAGGAATTCTACTACCTAGGCAGCAAAATAACCAGAGATGAACGGAGCAAGGAGATATCAAAAGCAGACTGGCACTGGCAAAACGGGCATTCCTGGGCAAAAGAAGTCAACTAGTATCAAACATAGGCCTTAATTTGAGAAAGAAATTTCTGAAATGTACGTTTGGAGCACAGCGTTGTATGGCAGTGAAACATGGACTGTGGGAAAACTGGAACAGATTACTTGAGTCGTGGTGCTACAGACTAATGTTGAAAATTAGGTGGACTGATAAGGAAAAGAATGAGAAGATTCTACGCAGAATCAGAGAGGAAAGGAATGAGTGGGAAACACTGACAAGGGGAAAGGACAGGATGATAGGGTATCTATTAAGGCACCAGGGAATCACTCCCATTTTACTAGAGGGAGCCGTAGAGGACAAAAACTTTACAGGTAGGCAGAGATTGGAATACATGGAGCAGATAATTGAGGATGTAGGTTGAAAGTGCTATTCTGCGATAAAGAGGTTTGCACAGGGGGTGAACCGCACGAAACCAGTCTCTAACACCGATTACTCAGACTAAACCAACGCAGACGGTCGCTGACGTATCCTAACTACACCCTCTTCTGCACTCCCTCATCCGACTGAAACAGAAGTCCATGCATATATTTCTTAAGATAGCAAACGATGCAAGCAGTGAACGATCCGGGCAGCACATATGATTGTGTCATGTTTCCCAACCAAATTACTGAAGTGTATCCCTGGTCCAGTTGGCTGTGTGCGGGGCGGATTTATCATACAACAGGATTTTTGCGTCCGACAGCATTATGGTAACCCCAGAGCAAACGGGGCTGCCTTAAAGCAAACTGAAAAGCCAACAGTGGA
Organism: Schistocerca americana; assembly: GCF_021461395.2. NCBI lineage: Eukaryota > Metazoa > Arthropoda > Insecta > Orthoptera > Acrididae > Schistocerca > Schistocerca americana. The sequence continues at coordinate 233,952,630 of NC_060123.1, forward strand.
AACATCCTACAGCTCACCCAGCCAAAGAAATTCAAAGCTGTTCACATACGTTCCAATAGGTTTACGATGATCTCCTTCTACTTCAGAGGCTCTTTCCACGTCGAGTTCCTTGAACGTGAAACCACAAACATTGTGCAGCGCTATGAAGACACACTTCAGAAATTGCGACGCGCCATCAAGTCAATACATCCAGGAATCGGTCGGACGGAATCATACCGCTACATGATAATGGCCGCCCCACACTGTACACCGGACGAAGGCAGCGTTTCAGCGATTAGATTGGGAGACACTGCAACATCCTCCGTACAGCCCCGATATGTCGCCGTGTGGTCTTCACTTTGTTAGCGGCCTGAAGAAAGACATGTGAAGACTTCGGTTTCAGTGGGACAAGGAAGTGCAGGAGTGGGTGCGGTTTTGGATCCGTCAGCGGCTGACCGCCTTGTATGAAACAGGCACTGATCATGCCGTCTCCCGGTGGGATAAATGTCTTAACACGTGTGGTAATTACTTACGAATGGAACCATTTCGCGGTCCCGTTGTGGTGGGTGTTCGGTTTTCATTTTACTGCCCATTATTGTTACAGTGGTCGTTCCGTTCAGGTCAAGCATAAAGTTACGTCCTCTAGCATGAGTGAGCGTAAGTTATAAAACAAGGAAACGTAGAGTCCAGTGGCGTTATGACGCAGGGTGGACTGCTTGCAAGGTAAGGGTGTGTTTACTAACCCCTGAGAGCAGTGAGGAAATAGCGGAGTGACCTTAATGGAAGCTGGAAGTTACGATGCGTCATGAAACCATCCAGGAAAAGCTCGTTGGCCGTCTTTTCTCTGAATTTTTACAGCTGGGTGAGAATTTCTATTTCTATTTATATGTCCAAAAAGCTTCCTTTTTACGCCGTTTGAAGGATTACGAGGTTAAACTTTACTACATCAATGTTAGAATATGGAAATACTCAAATACATCATGCTTAACACAGAGAGGATGTGACGCACCTCGGGTAAGAAATGAATGCATACGAAAACATAAAACTGGAAACTGTTAGGCAGTAAAACAAGTAATGTTTAGGCATAAAAAACTTATTAGTTCTTAAATACAGCCTGCAAGTATATAGGAGAATATCGTTGAAAATAACTTTAAATAATACGTCGGAGTCGTTAACAGTACCAAAAATACTACTTGTTTTAAACACAGTCTTCATTTTCTGCGCCGGCCTGGGTGGCCGAGCGGTTCTAGGCGCTACAGTCTGGAACTGCGCGACCGCTACGGTCGCAGGTTCGAATCCTGCCTCGGGCATGGATGTGTGTGATGTCCTTAGGTTAGTTAGGTTTAAGTTAGTTAGGTTTAAGTAGTTCTAAGTTCTAGGGAACTGATGACCTCAGAAGTTAAGTCCCACAGTGCTCAGAGCCTTTTTTCATTTTCTGCTCTCAGCCCGTATTGCGAAAAAACTAAACTAAAAAAGATCATACTAAAATGAATGCCTTCATGTTACAGATATTACAAACTTAATGGTTTTATTCTTGTATTATTCTGTGACTCACAACAAGATATCGACCAATTCGAACATTCCTTTAGTAAAATGCACATTACCATTACTTTTACTGTTGAGCACCATGTGGATAGCAGCATTACATTTTTACATCGTTTTATTGCCATGAATAAAAGAAAATACTTTTTAGTTTATCATGAACGTCCTCCAACATTATTTAGTCCTATCTTGCGTTCTTATCAATAAGAAAAACCTTTCCTTCGATCTGTAACAAACAGACTCCTTACAATTCTACCATAAGCTGATAAAGTTGAAAAGGAATTTAACCTGCTGCGAAATGTCAGTCAGAGTAACGAATTTTCGTAATTTCACGAAATCTACCTGCGGCTAGGTTTCACATATATAGAGCAATCATTTTCTTTAAAAGTGATGTGGACACGAGGCATAAACTGCAAACATTACTGCAACGTCGTTTCTAGATGTGTCTGGACAAAATCACACAATAGTACAGCGTCTCACTGTCTGGATGATGAAAATCAGTCCTTACAACTGTCGGGTAATTCACTTACCTACCACCGTCGAGAACCTAAGGTGCCAACTCATTATTGGAGACAAGGAATTTACTTGGTGTGAATGTCAGATAGCTTGGACATCTTCTAGATAAAAGATTAACTTCGATATCGCACACAAGCAGTGTCGTCAAGAAGACTTGTGACCTGATTTATTAACTGTACCTGATCTTTAAGAATGACTGACAATCTGGTGCGCCAGCATACTTCTGGTCAAGTTTGGTGGTACTGAAGTAAGGTTACTTGCTACCGACTCTTATATGTAACTTTTGAAAACCATCATCATCATCATCATCATCATTTAAGGCTAATTATGCCTTTCAGCGTTCAGTCTGGAGCATAGTCCCCCTTATAAAATTCCTTCATGATCCCCTAATTCAATGCTAACATTGGTGCCTCTTCTGATGTTAAGCCTATTACTTCAAAATTATTCTTAACCGAATCCAGGTATCTTCTCCTAGGTCTACCCCGACTCCTCCTACCCTCTACTGCTGAACCCATGAGTCTCTTGGGTAACCTTGCTTCTCCCATGCGTCTAACATGAGCCCACCATCTAAGCCTGATCGCCCTGACTGCTACATCTATAGAGATCATTCCCAGCTTTTCTTTGATTTCCTCATTGTGCACACCCTCCTGCCATTGTTCCCATCTACTAGTACCTGCAATCATCCTAGCTACTTTCATATCCGTAACCTCAACCTTATTGATAAGGTAACCTGAATCCACCCAGCTTTCGCTCCAATACAACAAAGTTGGTCGAAAGTTTGAACGGTGCACAGATAACTTAGTCTTGGTACTGACTTCCTTCTTGCAGAAGAGAGTAAATCGTAGCTGAGCGCTCACTGCATTAGCTTTGCTACGCCTCGCTTACAGTTCTTTCACTATGTTGCCATCCTGTGAGAATATGCATCCTAAGAACTTTAAACCGTCCACCTGTCCTTTGTTCCTCCTATTTGGCACTCAATCCGTTGATATCTCTTTCCCACTGACATTACTTTTGTTTTGGAGATGCTAATCCTCATACCATAGTCCTTACATTTCTGATCTAGCTCTGAAATATTGCTTTGCAAACTTTCAATAGAATCTGCCATCACAACTAAGTCATCCGCATATGCGAGACTGCTTATTTTGTGTTTACCTACCTTAATCTCACCCAGACAGTCTATTGTTTTCAACATTTGATCCATAAATAATATGAACAACAGAGGAGACAGGTTGCAGCCTTGTCTTACCCCTGAAACTACTCTGAACCATGGACTCAATTTACCGTCAACTCTAACTGCTGCCTGACTATCTATGTAAAGAGCTTTAATTGCTTGCAAACGTTTGCCTCCTATTCCATAATCACGTAGAACGGACAATAACTTCCTCCTGGGAACCCGGTCATATGCCTTTTCTAGATCTATAAAACATAGATACAATTCCCTATTCCACTCATAACACTTCTCCATTATTTGCCGTAGGCTGAAGATCTGGTCCTGACAACCTCTAAGAGGCCTAAACCCACACTGATTTTCATCCAATTTGTCCTCAACTAATACTCGCACTTTCCTTTCAACAATACCTGAGAAGATTTTACCCGCAACACTGATCAAAGAGATACCTCTTTAGTTGTTACAATCTTTTCTGTTTCCATGTTTAACGATTGGTGTGATTACTGCTTTCGTCCAGTCTGATGGAACCTGTCCCGAGTCCCACGCCATTTCAATTGTCCTGTGTAGCCATTTAAGACCTGACATTCCACTGCATTTGATGAGTTCCGATTTAATTATATCCACCCCAGCCGCTTTATTGCACTGCAATCTATTGACCATTATCTCCACTTCCTCAAATGTGATCTTATTTCCATCATTCCTGTCCCATTGTACATCGAAATCTGAAACATTACTGATCGTATTTTCACCTACATTGAGCAGCTCTTCAAAATATTCCCTCCATCTGCCCAAGGCATCAACAGGATTCACCAGCGGTTTTCCTGACCTGTCCAAAATACTTGTCATTTCCTTCTTACCTCCCTTTCGAAGACTGCTAACTACACTCCAGAACCGTTTTCCAGCAGCTTGACCCAAGGTCTCCAACCTGTTTCCAAAGTCTTCCCAAGATTTCTTCTTGGATGCTGTAATTATCTGTTTGGCTTTGTTTCTTTCTTCAACATAACTTTCTCTGTCTACCTGAGTTCTAGTATGTAGCCATTTTTGATATGCCTTCTTTTTCCTTTTACAGGCTGCCTTGACTGTGTCATTCCACCAAGCTGTTTGCTTCATCCTACCTTTACACACTACTGTTCCAAGACATTCTTTGGCCACTTCTAGTATTGTGTCCCTGTACCTTGTCCATTCCTTTTCCACTGACTGCAATTGACTACATTCAACTAACTGGTACCTTTCTGAAATCACTGTTATGTACTTGTGTCTGATTTCCTTATCCTGAAGTTTCTCGACTCTTACCCTCCTACACATGGACCTGACCTCCTGCACTTTCGGCCTCACAATACCAATTTCACTGCAGATTAAATAGTGATCAGTGTCATCACGTGTGTCCCTCACAGCCTTCATGAATTCCAAAAAAAGTGATTCATGTTACAACGAAGGCTGACAGCCATATTCTCAATACTGCCATTAGGCATTACTTAGAGGAAGCGTCGATCTACCAAACACTCAAGAAAACTTCATTCTACATTGTATGAAAACAAATTTTTCGGCTACTAAATGGCTAAGCGGTCACCCAGGCACCTACTTCCCGTCGCCAGTTGCCTAGACAGCAACACACCACTTTTCTGTTCAGCATTGCAAAAGTCATAGGCACCAAGCGAGTGCAGGATGCAACCATACCGATTACAGCTACATCGTTGTTTACCCATTGGCAGACAGACCAGGCTCGGTACCACGAAGCTGGCAGTGCAGCAGTATAGCAGGAGCCTCACACAACGACTCAAGCGGTTTCTCCACCGACAGGTCGCGGAAGTGTCAAGAAAGTGGCTAGAAGCGGGGCATCGCTATAACAGACGAGCTGTGACTTTTTAGCAGAGTGAGCCGTGCTGCGGCTCGCGTTGGTTCTGTTTGTAGGTTTCCGCCCTCTGTTGGATGCCAGACCGTATCATTTAGTTGGCATGGTTGCGGTTCCAGAATGAGATTTTCACTATGCAGTGGAGTGTGCGCTGATATGACACGTCCTGGCAGATTAAAACTGTGTGCCGGACCAAGACTCTAACTCAGGACCTTTGCCTTTCGCGGGCAAGTGCTCTACCGTCTGAGCTACCCAAGCACGACTCACACCCCGTCGTCACAGATTGGAAAGTAGGAGACGAGATACTGGCGGAAGTAAAGCTGTGAGGACAGGGCGTGAGTCGTGCTTGAGTAGCTCAGATGGTAGAGCACTTGCCTGTGAATGGCAAAGGTCCCGAGTTCGAGTCTGGGTCCGGCACACAGTTTTAACCCGCCAGGAAATTTCATGGTTGCGGTTGTTTGTCTCCTTCTCGTCTTGACTGGCGCCATTCATTTCGCAAGCGTTGCCTGTCTGCTAGTGGCAGTAGCGGCGGTTATCGATATGTAGTAACTGTTGCCCGATCTTAGGGCCGACGTCCTTGTTTTTCCATGTCTTGTGGGTGTGGTAGTTCGGCTGGGGACTCAGGAGGAGCCAGGTCATTCGTTAGACTGCCAGTGGTCTGAGTTACCATCTCGTCAAGTGAATGCAAGTCGTGGCTGCCTATCTCAATACTCGCGAAAGTATTTGTTGCCGGACATTCTCAGAGGTCGATTCCTGGAGCACTGTCTGTGACTGATCCTTGTGTTTCATCATTGTATTATTTATTACCATACCTTGTAATGCCTACATCAAAGGTTATGTATGTCTAGTTAATAGTTCCAGTCACCTCCTGGAATAAATGTAGCAGTGTAAGGGTTGTCTTACAAGGTTACTATCATCTTATTTCACCGATTTGGTGGTCAGTTGCTTGTTTCTTTTAATTAACCTTTGCTTGTATTTGCTGGTTTACGGCAGGTTTCTAATTTTTTTTATATAATTGCCGTCCCTGTCGTGTAAGGCCCTCAGCCGTAATTGCGGTCATTTGCTTTATAAAAATAATTCGATATTTGTATTTTAGCAGTAAGCCTTAAACCCTTATTTACTGCTATTCCTGGTGTCTGATACCTTCTGCTGTGTTTGTGGCCACTTACGTTTTAATATTTCAACATATGTAAGTTGTAATTGCAGCGAGTTCTTAATTTATTTGCCATTCTTGGCGTGTAAGGCCTTCAGGCGTGATCACAGTTGCGTGTTTTTTTATCATTATCTGCAACTGTATTTTATGGTGATTTGCTAAATTGTAGCCGGCCGGTGTGGCCGAGCGGTTCTAGGCGCTTTAGTCTGCATCCGCGTGGGTGCTACGGTCACAGGCTCGAATCCTGCCTCGGGCATGGATGTGTGTGATGTCCTTAGGTTAGTTGGGTTTAATTAGTTCTAAGTTCTAGGGGACTGATGACCTCAGATATTAAGTCCCATAGTGCTTAGAGCCATTTGAACCATTTTTTTTTTTTGCTAAATTGTAACGCACTGAAAACACTATTATTTACACAGTTCTTTATTCCTTCATTAATAACGTGTGGTATTTTTTATTTATTGTTGAGCCTCGAATTACTGTATTAAAAATAAATGTGTGTGACTGTAAAAACCAACCAATAGTAACTGATTACGTCCCCGAATCGTCCTTCCCTTGGTTACCGGGTTTCACAGAGATATATACTGCCTGGAAGACCTACGATAACGAGGGTTTTACGACGAGCACTGCTGCACGGCACCTCACACCTACCGCTCGTAGAGACGGGACATCCCACAGGGAAGCCGGCTCCCTCTACATATGTGCTGGTACCATTCCCACGCAGTGCGGCATTCCTAACTGAGTAAAGTGCTGCTGTCTGGCTGCAGGCGTCAGCAGTCTGGGGTGCATATGTTAGCACCTGCTGGCTGGCCTGCAGCCAACACCAGATGCGCGCCTACTATGCCACAAGTCACGAGGGGCATGGCCATCACATTCCGACTGCAGGGCGTATATGCATGGGTTGTAAAAAAGCGATTACCTTGTTAATGTTGTTTTACTAAGCTGCCGCTGGTCTGCATCATCGCCACGACCACCGACGCACTGCCCACTGCCCAGTCTTGTGTAGAAGCGGCCTAGCACTCCTGGATTGACTTCATTCCTATAGGTTTCCAGGGAAATGAAAAATAACTGGTTTTCGTCACTCCATATTATTACTGACTTGGCGTAAAAGTTAAAATCCTGTCATAATCTGTTCAACAGAGATACAACCTTACGTTAAAAGTTTAACAAAGCAAGTCAAATGTTAAAGTTTACAACTGTATATATGTCGCGAGGCATGGAAACCCATGGGACGCAAATTATCCCCAATATATTCATCCATATTTGAGAATGAGAACACTTGGCGACTTCCAACAAACTTTACACACCTTTTCAATCATTTCAGATTTTTTTTCCTCGCATACACCCCCACAAAACCTATGAACAAAAAAAGAAAAATTTGCTTACTACATTTTTCCTGTTCAGGAAGTAAAACTTCAGCATCTGGAATGACGTTTTAATTCATCACTTTTTTAGTACTAAATGTATTTGATTCACGTTTTGCAGACGGTATATGTTATAACGGTACAGCCTCCCCCACGACACATATGAAATGTCCGATACCACATTTTTATGCATCCGGATAGTTATCGGACAATTCAGTGCTTCCTAAGGCCTTGTATGTGTGTCTTTATGTATATCATACTGCCCTGTCTGATAAAAAACTTGATATTCATTGTGAAGGCATGTGGAATGTTCTAGAAGGACGTGCGTTGTCGTAATTATCAGTGGGTTGTTGTCACTGATAAAATTATGTACATATACAGGGTGTTTCAAAAATGACCGGTATATTTGAAACGGCAATAAAAACTAAACGAGCAGCGATAGAAATACACCGTTTGTTGCAATATGCTTGGGACAGCAGTACATTTTCAGGCAGACAAACTTTCGATATTACAGTAGTTACAATTTTCAACAACAGATGGCGCTGCGATCTGGGAAACTCTATAGTACCATATTTTCCACATATCCACCATGCGTAGCAATAATATGGCGTAGTCTCTGAATGAAATTACCCGAAACCTTTGACAACGTGTCTGGCGGAATGGCTTCACATGCAGATGAGGTGTACTGCTTCAGCTGTTCAATTGTTTCTGGATTCTGGCGGTACACCTGGTCTTTCAAGTGTCCCCACAGAAAGAAGTCACAGGGGTTCATGTCTGGCGAATAGGGAGGCCAATCCACGCCGCCTCCTGTATGTTTCGGATAGCCCAAAGCAATCACACGATCATCGAATTATTCATTCAGGAAATTAAAGACGTCGGCCGTTCGATGTGGCCGGGCACCATCTTGTATAAACCACGAGGTGTTTGCAGTGTCGTCTAAGGCAGTTTGTACCGCCACAAATTCACGAAGAATGTCCAGATAGCGTGATGCAGTAATCGTTTCGGATCTGAAAAATGGGCAAATGATTCCTTTGGAAGAAATGGCGGCCCACACCAGTACTTTTTGAGGATGCAGGGACGATGGGACTGCAACATGGGGCTTTTCGGTTCCCCATATGCGCCAGTTCTGTTTATTGACGAAGCCGTCCAGGTAAAAATAAGCTTCGTCAGTAAACCAAATGCTGCCCACATGCATATCGCCGTCATCAATCCTGTGCACTATATCGTTAGCGAATGTCTCTCGTGCAGCAATGGTAGCGGCGCTGAGGGGTTGCCGCGTTTGAATTTTGTATGGATAGAGGTGTAAGCTCTGCCGCATGAGACGATACGTGGACGTTGGCGTCATTTGGACCGCAGCTGCAACATGGCGAACGGAAACCTGAGGCCGCTGTTGGATCAGCTGCTGCACTAGCTGCGCGTTGCCCTCTGTGGTTGCCGTACGCGGTCGCCCTACCTTTCAAGCACGTTCATCCGTCACGTTCCCAGTCCGTTGAAATTTTTCAAACAGATCCTTTATTGTATCGCTTTTCGGTCCTTTGGTTACATTGAACCTCCGTTGAAAACTTCGTCTTGTTGCAACAACACTGTGTTCTAGGCGGTGGAATTCCAACACCAGAAAAATCCTCTGTTCTAAGAAATAAACCATGTTGTCTACAGCACACTTGCACGTTGTGAACAGCACACGCTTATGGCAGAAAGACGACGTACAGAATGGCGCACCCACAGACTGCGTTGTCTTCTATATCTTTCACATCACTTGCAGCGCCATCTGTTGTTGAAAATTGTAACTACTGTAATATCGAAAGTTTGTCCGCCTGAAAATGTACTGTTGTCCCAAGCATATTGCAACAAACGGTGTATTTCTATCGCTGCTCGTTTAGTTTTTATTGCCGTTTCAAATATACCGGTCATTTTTGAAACACCCTGTACTAAATTTAGTAACTAATCAATAAATTGAAGTAATAAGTCCTTAGCAATAAGTACCTAGAGACTGCAGAGATGTTAGCATGAAAAATCAATGTTTCTAAGTAACAAAATGGTAATCTAATAATCAAGTAACAGAAGACCTCACTGTCTTGAGAAATAGCTTAAAGGCTATTACCAAGCGATGTGTTTTCATTTGTTATTTATTTTTATGTCTTCCTCTGTAATTAATATTCTCTGTAATTACATTTCTAATTAACTCTCCAGTTGTTTACATCTCACAGTTTTCCAATTTCCATAACTTGAGGCCTTATTTATGTATTTTATGTATGTATTTGGATAAAGCACGAGCTCTGCACTACCATTAAATATTAGCAACCAAATCCAAACTGTAATTAATTACATAACTAAAATAATACAAGAGTCAATATTGTAATTAAAGTTCAGAATGATTTTCATATGGAAAACTGAAGATATTACTATAAAAGATTGTCATTCAGTATTGTATTTTATACCTTGTTCGATTGTAATATCAGCTTTTTTTACGTTTTGTAAATTTTAATTGTAGCAACAAAATTGTACAAAGTTAATAATGCGTTATTTTGGATATTATTGTTAAAATTCTATGTAAAGTAACGCACCAATGCTGCAAGGTGTCAGTTCTGAAGTTACTTTTGGAAGTCAAAGTGATCAGTGAAGTCTGTCCGTGTTTTGTTTACAAGACGAGTGTGCAGTTCGGAGCCGACCATATTGGCCGAGCGGTTCTAGGCGCTACCATCTGGAACCGCGCGACCGCTATTGTCGCAGGTTCGAATCCTGCCTCGGGCATGGATGTGTGTGATGTCCTTATGTTAGTTAGGTTTAAGTAGTTCTAAGCTCTAGAGGACTGATGACCTCAGAAGTTAAGTCCCATACTGCTCAGAGCCATTTGAACTATTTTGTGCAGTTCGGATGTCAATTAATGCGAATAAATTTTATGAAGCATGAAAATTTCCCATTCATTCATCGATGAACCAGGTAGAAGAAATTTAAGTAACATTCTACATGAACCATTACAATGTACTGAATAGTAGCGTTGTATGACATATATCTCAGGAGATGTGACGTCATCGTGTATGAGATGTGTGAAAAATAAGCGGTTCTTGAAACAGAGTAGAAATTGCACTGACTGTATCAATATAATGTAAGAAGCTGTTTTAATATATACTAAACCACCAAAGAAATCGGTATTCAAATGCAGAGATACGTAGACAGGTGGAATACGGAGCCGCGGTCGGCAACGCCAATATAAGACAACACGTTGCTGGCGCAGATATTAGATCGCATACTGCTGCTACAATCGCAGGTCATCAGAATTTAATTGATTTGAACATGTTGTTATAGTACGAGCGATGGGACACAGCACCTCCGAGGTAGAAGTGGGCATTTTCCCATGCGGCCATTTCACGAATGTACCATGAATATCAGGAATCCGGTAAATTTCAAATCACCGACATCGCTGCGGCCGGAAAAAGATCCTGCAAGAACAGTACCAACAACGTGTAGTGTTGGCAGAAGAGCCAACACTGTGTTTCAAGAGTAGGCCGAAATGCACGCGTTTAATTACACGCTGACTGGTGTGAGGTCTGGAACCGGACAATATCTTGAGAATTGCAAATAAAGTGCGTAGATGATGTAGTACTTAACTTTAATCCACAATTGTAGAACATCTCTCTTGATGATACATGCTTCACATAATAAATATCAATTGAATACGGCCCCTTGCTAGGTCGTAGCAAATGACATAGCTGAAGGCTATGCTAACTATCGTCTCGGCAAATGAGAGCGTAGTTGTCAGTGAACCTTTGCTATGAACGTCGGCTGTACAACCGGGGCGAGTGCCAGTACGTCTCTCTAGACCTGCCGTGTGGTGGCGCTCGGTCTGCTATCACTGACAGTGGCGACACGCGGGTGCGGCGAATACTAATGGACCGCGGCCGATTTAAAGGCTACCACCTAGCAAGTGTGGTGTCTGGCGGTGACACCACACAACGACTGAAGAGAATCGCTCAACGCGACAGAAGTGTAACCCTTCCGCAAACTGCTGCAGGTTTCAACGCTGGGCCATCAGCAAGTGTCATACAGCGAAACATTCAACGAAACATCATCGATATGGGCTTTCGGAGCCGAAGGCCCACTTGAGTACCCTTGATGACTGCACGACACAAAGCTTTACGCCTCGCCTGGGCCCGTCAATGTCGACATTGCGCTGTTGATCACTGTTACCTGATCGGACGAGTCTCGTTTAAAATTATATCGAGAGGATGGACGTGTACAGGTATAGAGACAACCTCATGAATCCATGGACCCTGCATGTCAGTGGGGGCTGTTCAACCTGGTGAAGGCTCTGTAATAGTGTGGGGCGTGTGCAGATGGAGTGATGTGGGACACCTGATACGTCTAGATACGACTCTAACAAGTGACAAGCACGTAAACAGCCTTTCTGATCACCTGCATCCATTCATGTCAATTGTGCATTCGGACGGAGTTGGGCAATTCCAGCAGGACTATGCGACACTCCACACGTCCAGAATTGCTACAGAGTGGCTCCAGGAACACTCTTCTAAGTTTAAACATTTGCGCCGGCCGTCAAACTCCCCAGATATGATCATTATTGAATATATCTGGGATGCCTTTAATGTGCTGATGAGAAGAGAACTCCACCCTCAAGTACTCATACGGGTATATGGACAGCCCTGCAGGATTCATGGTGTCAGTTCCCTCCAGCACTACTTCAGACATTAGTCTAACGTGTTGTTGCGGCACTTCTACATGCTCGCGGGTGCCCTGCACGATATGAGGCAGGTGTACCAGTTTCTTTGGCCCTTCAGTGTATATACTCAATGACAAAAAATTAAATAACATAAAACACGCACAAGAAAGGAATCATCTAAATGAGATGGAAATCATTAGGCGTGATGTACATGTACAGACAAAGAGATCATTACAATTTCAGAAAGACTTAATGATTCTTTCAAGGGAAAGAGTTTCCCAAATTGAGCAAATCAATAATACGCTGGTCCACCTTACACAAGCAGTTAATCATACTGGCACTGAATAACAGAGTTGTTGTATGCCCTCCTGCGGGATATGGTGCGAAGTTCTGTCCGACTGACGGGTTTGATCGCCATAATCCCGAGCTGGCTGGAGGGCCCTGCTTATGATGCTGCAACTGCTCTCTATTGGGGAGAGATCCAGCAACCTTGCTGGCAAAATTAAGGTTTGCAAGAATGAAGAAGGCAGTAGAAACTCTTGCCATTTGCAGGCTGCACTGTAATGCTGAATTGTAAGCCCACGTTGGATTCCGACGAATGGTAACATAACAGGGTGTAGAAATTCGTCGACGCACCACTGCTGTAAGGGCGTTATGGATGTCAAACATCATTCCTGGTTGTTGGGCTATATGGCCAGTAACAGTCAGGTTTGTATCCCACCGCTGTACGTGGGGTCTCCAGACACGCCTTCAGCCAGGAAACTCATTGACTGGAGTCGAACTGTCTTCAGTGACGAGTCCTGCTTTGCATTGAGCTCTGATGATTAGTGAGGACGTGATTGGAGACGCCCAGGACAGCGGTGGGGTAGCAACCTGACTCTCGCCGGCAATATGGCCCGTCAGCCATGAGTGATGGGCTGGGGTGCCACTTCACTTCGTAGCAAGACTTCTTTGGTTGTCGTCTGAGACATCCTTACAGCACAGCGGTCCGTCGACGATATTCAATGCATCGTTCTGTTGCCCTTGATGACAAGCGATCCTGGGCCTACATTTCAGAAGGTAATGCCCGCCTGCAGACGGCGAGAACTTCTGCTGCTTGTCTTCGTGATTGCGAAACCATACTTTGGTTTGGAAGACTGACGGATCTCCCCCAGTTGAGAACGTTCCAAGCATTATGGGTAGGGCTCTCCGACATCTCTATAAATCAATGACAAGCCGAATAACTGCTTGCATAAGACTCAGAGATGGACCAACGCGTTATGAAACTGCGCAATTTCGAAAGCTCTTTGGATTAAATAAATCATGCAGTTTTTCTGAAATTGTTACCGTTTATTTATCTGTATACGTGCAATACATCTAGCGGTTTACACCCCCTTCGGATAATTCCTCCCTGGTGCGTTGTTTTCCGTATTGGATATTATATACAGCAGTTTCATAATATTCCAAAGATGATCGTCATAACACACTTTAGGGACTTATACTCATTTACAGGCTACACAAATCGTATCCTCTCATTTTTCTTATCGACTATAGCACAGAGAGAAGTTATCAGGGGCAATTCCTTACCGAGCTTTCATTAAAAATACTACCATATCCCTTTTAGCTCGCTCAGCAATTTTGCTTCGTATTGGAAGATGGAAAGCAGCTGGAAAATCGAAATATTGTTCGAGATTGATTTGAAGATCAGCCTCCAGAAACAACAAACACACCACGCATGGATTCATATTTCATTTTATCTTTAGCCATATATTCCGGCAGTCACTGCAACTGTGAAAATTTGTTTTCCACACTGCAGTTTCCCTCATTCGACCGTACTGTACCTGAGTGTTCGAGCGCTGAGCTCGCCCGGGCACCTTCGCTGTCGTTACGTCCTCTTGGCAGCTCCGAGCTCCGCTGCCAGATTGTTCGCTCCATTCCGCACAGCCCGCTACCTCGTCGCCTCACACTTGGCGTTATGAGCTACGTGCTGAGTCCTCTGTGCTAGGTAATCCTCTACCAGTCATAAAGGGAGACCGATATCGTGTAAGCTAGTATTTTGTTCACTACGCGACAGTACGGAAATATGCTATTTTGTCTAAAACTGACATGCTGAGACCGTGGCTGTGTACAATTAATTGTACGGAAATATATACAGTTCTACATCTACATCCACGATATACTTTAGATATTAGTATCTAAGAAGATCATAACGCGTGATCCTAGAACGTGTCCCATAATTCCACAATCTGCTGACGACACCGATATGTAACTACAGTTACGCGTTGTCCACGTCCACTCTTAGTAACTAGAATGACCTTTGTCCTCTTTTTTCTTAAACGTTCTTTATTTCAGTGAACTAAACCTGCTAATGGAAATGGATCATATCTATTCATATAATCGATACAGAGATGTTCACGGATACCATCTGGTCCAGTTTCTTGTTGTTTACTGAGTGATTATATTTGATTTTCTGCTCCGCGATACATATCTCAGTATATCTCTTATTTCGCCATCATACGTCGACGACTGAAAGAATGAACTGCACTACCATATTATTCAGCGAATAAATTTTTAAATAACGTAACAAATATGTACCACTTCTTCCCAGTGTCTGAATACCTAATTTTCATTTATTTACTGTCTTTATGTGCAATCAAAAATTATTGTAATTTTTTTGTCACATCAGGAAGCATTTTATTGCTTTTAAATTCATTGAACACATCTTGCATTCTATTCCTTACGCCCCTTCTGACATTTCTCAACTTTTGTTTCTCAACAAGAGTTTGTTAAAATATTTGATGAAGTTCTCTTTGTTGTCGAAGCAACCTTCTAGTACAGCTGTTGCACCACAGCGAAAGTTTCTTATTCTCCAAAATCTTCATAAGTGTACATTAGTTGTAGATTGGCAATCTAAAAATGTTTTAAACTCTATTGTCATGTAAGAATATGTATTTACAGAAGTAAAAATATACCTGTGGGATAAGCTTAAGGAAGAAAACCTTACATACACGCTGTAACTGCATCACACTACAGGAACCGTTTCATAATTAATTGAAAGTAGATTATATGCAACATGAGTAAGATGTCTAGTGATAGGTTTTTTGAGCCCTTTAGTAACGTTTTCTTTGGCATTTAAAACAATATTGCCAAGAGTTTAAAAAGGATATTATTCTCGTTGTCTCCTTTGTTTTACGGCCTCTTGTTTCCACAGTCGCAATATTACAAGTTATATAGGTTATACCGTCTTTTGCTACTGTAAGTACAAATCTTATTAAGATCTAACGCGTTTCGCCTTATTCTGAGACGTCTTCTATAGTAACAATACAGCTTTACTTACTATTTCGATTGCTAGGATAATGAACAGTTTTCATTCTTTCACCTACTTTTATAAACAATATTATATTATTGTATTTAGTTATTGTTTTTTGGTTTCTTACGTCATTCAGCAAGTTCTTCTGCATATATGTTATAGACTTTTAAACACACAGCGCTTTTACTAACACTAAGCGTACTCATGATTTTTGTTGTAAAGCTCCACTGCCATCCCGCCGTTTCGTGTATTTTGTTTTGATATTGCGGGATGCGCTCGTCTTTCTTTTTTCGTAGTAGGAGGAGCGTCTGCTACTTTCATGTGTGCGTTTACAGAAAAGTCATATTGTTACAGTGACAACTGAAGATGATTTAGAATAAAGCGAAACGCGTTTGATCTTAATAAGAATTATTTACAGTCACAAATGCGGTTAACATCTATAACTCGGATATTTTTCTGTTCGTCATTTAAAAATATATGTGAATATTAGAAATTAATCACTAAATTATTAATCATGTTGTGACAATTGTGCACAAAACGTATAATCATAAGTTACAAAAATTAAAACAACAGTGCAATATCCGCAGTACTTGTAGCTCTCACTACTTTGTCCACAAAGAACTGTGAGAGACGCAGAATATTACGATGTGCAACGGCTTAACAGAATCATGATCAAATTCTTTACGTCCCACTGTGGAACCATAGTGGTCATTTATTATAATAGGATGCAAGGTTAATTATCATATAAACGACACAAATTATATTCTTGTAGATGTTTAGATGTTATTACATCAGTTCACATGTCTTTGTCCACACGGTGTGATGGGTTGCAGCAATAACAATAATTCTACAGACAAAAACTTTGTAAAAGCAGCGTAGCGTTCGGAAAGCCAAACAGAGCGACATCGATACGTTACCGTAATTCAGCGTAATGTTACGGCTGCCTCTCGTTCAACAGCAAAGCGCATTGCTGAGCTACTGCAACATCGACCATCTCAGGATGAAGTGACTGACCAGCACACAAGTGGCTAGCCAGCGGAATCATAAAGTGACTGACCAGCAATAGCCAAGGCTCGTACGTCATCCGGTCAGCCTTGCGTGTAACGGCACCGACACTGACCGCACAAGCGCAACGAGAGCTGACCTCGAAACGCGTTGGTCACGCGCGGTGTAAACGTGGACTCGGCACTTCAGTTCAGGTACCCATGCTGGCCATTAACATTGAATACCATTAGGGCGCGTTGCAGTGAGCTTAAAATTGGTCTACGCAAATAATTAGCACTTCAGCACAACCACACAAATCACGTAAGAGAAACACCGTCTACGTTCTGTATGTAAGGAATTATTACGCTGCTCGTTTCTCTTGGTATGTGAAAAGATCGAGGAAAACTCAGAGAAGAAATAATGAATTCTACTCTGCTTTTGTAAATGATGAAAGTCTATATGAATGCAGCTTGCCGCTAACTTGGTGTAATGTTTTGTCTGTACAGAAGTGTATCTGTCGCCTTTATCGCTCTTTCCCTCTCACACATAAATCGGTACAATAAAGTCAGGGCTTCGTGTTTTCTAGTTAGGCTGATCCGTGAAAAGACAGAGAAACAATTATGCTAATGGAGGATTCTCTCTCACTCTCTCTCTCTCTCTCTCTCTCTCTCTCTCTCTCTCTCTGTCCTTTATCTGTGTACAGTTTAAATATATTATTTACGTGAAATCAGCCTAGTAGAATCTCTGGTGGAGCCCTTCGTCTTAATATTCAGCGGCTGGCTTGCTAGAAAAGATCTTTACATTTGTTATTATTATTAAGCGCTGCATTCAGTTGGGAAAATCGATCGTTTCAACAATTCGTTCAGTTTACGACAGATCTAAAATTTCAGATGTGGACGAAGCCTTTTTGGACGATTTCAAAAAACTCAGAAATTGTAGGCTCTCTTCGTCACAGCTGAAACTTCCCAATTAATTACAGGGCCCAGACAATCATCAATGGTTCAGACAGAGAACTCATTCGTCATTCACTCTAGAATAAAATGGTCACAAACCTTATTTCTGAGGAAAATTGTATATTGAATCCATTTCCGTACATGTTCCGTTTTCAGTTGGTTCCAAGTCTCATGTAATTTTCTTTTACAGGTTTTTCTTTCTCTTTATCTATCACGCTAGCGGCACAAACTTTCCTAGCTCGCTTTAGCGCGAAGAAGAGTAAATAAATCTCCTTTAGCAATCCGACAATCTTCCAACCGATACTTCCGAAGCTGTTCCTCTCTCTCTCTATAATAACCATGGAGCATACATTTCTGTACCTCTGTTGTTCCAAAGAATAAACGTACTAGAAAAATACCTTGGCGTCGACGAGCTGTCGGCGCATATATTACTAGAAAATCTGATCAGATACTTTTCAAACGTAAATACATGTGGATGTTTTGGTTGACCATTATTAATCATTGCGTGGTAGAGGGTAATTTTCCGTGGGGAGATTACAATGCCCCTCGCAGCGAGCGAAGTTTGTGAGCTCAATTTTGATTCACCGAACACACTTCGCGAGCTATCTATTAGCGTGGATAACCCGGAAGTGATGATTGTCAGTCCTCCGACTGAAAAAGAATATTATATTTGAGACAGACGAAGAAAAGAAATGTTGAAGACAGAAGAAATGAAGAGACCGGTAGCGCGGCTGTATTGCTTTTACGTGCATCTAGGTGTTATATTTGCTGTGCACAACCAAGGAAGAAGATCTTTCATGAACTGATGTCAGGGTCTACCCATTCGGGAACTTTCTTATGCAGGGAAACCTTGGAAAACCTCTTAAGCCTAGACCCGCAGCCTACGGTACATAGAAGATAGGAAAGCCTATAGAAGGAAAAAAAAATATAATTTTGAAATAGATCTCTAAAGGAAAGACAGGGATCAATTTGTATCACGATTTGGAGAAGAGTGGTTTGTGCCTCTAGCAAAAAAACGTTTTACAATAAATAACGTGAATTCTCGTTTTACAATCTTGCTCCTGGTACAATATCTTGCGGTGCTAAACTCCCCCGGGTCTTGCATGTCCCCGACGTCCACATTTGTAGTCGGTCTTCTACGCGGCCCCCTCTGTAGTTGATCTTCTACGCGGCCCACAATGGGAAGAGTAGAAGGAACAGGGATACTCGAATTCACATGCAACGTTCATTCCAAAAGAATTAGCAATGACCAAAGCAAAATCCTTATGGCTTCATGGATCCTTTTTGTTACGACGTACTTCAAGGAATTCAACCATTAACTAATGATGTTGCCAAAAGCATCATCCGATTTACTCCCTTTTGAATACTCCTTTTGACTTTGCCTCCCCACTTGTGCTTATAAGTCCAAAAGTTATAACACATTTTCTGTCACTGATTTGTTCTTCGTAATTTAAAGGATTCATGTAACTTACTATAGATTTTGGATTCAAATCATCGAATAATGGAAAGTGTAGTTCATTTTATACCAAGACATCATCCATATTTCCTTGATAAGTCATATAATTTAGCTATACTCAAAACTTTTTATTCTAAATACATATATTTCTTCGCTTGAGTGCTGAAATGTAAAAGTTCTTAGCATTGAGGAATGCGGATTCGCTTCTTTCAATTACTCTCTGATTCATACGGTGTTCATCCATGCTCATATATGGAAATGGATTTTTCACACAAAATTCCCAAACGAACACGAACCATTAAATTACTACTGAAGCTATGAATATTACTTTCTTTAATCATTCATTAATAAATTAAAAACTCTTAACTTCTAATTATAACACCTATTCCTTTTAGAGTTCAACATGAATCAGTTTATCCTCGCGTTTGGTGCGAGTCTCTTACAAAGCATATCTGTATCGTCTATATCGATTTTAATTCTCGCGCCGACGTCAACTGTTTTGCGCGGGAAATTATCTTTGCGGCGTTAACCGTCACTCACGATTCACTACCACAACACATCCCTTCACACGTTTACACATGTAAGCGTTCACATGAGATTATATATGAACATTCACTCGGAACCTCTTTTGATTGTTCCGCGTCATATGCGGGAAACATTTCATTCTTCTTGAAGGTCAGTTAGATCCTTAATCATTCTTGATGACATTAGCAATGCTAAAGTTCTATGTTCACCCAAACCACAGGTGAAGCCTATCTCCACTATCTTCTTTACAACACTCGATAATAATAGTTAGTCACTATTTCTATACTCTATGTCACTGATTAACTATTTCAATTTAAAGGTTTCTATCACTACACACACAGTTTATTGTTGTGTTTTTTACGAGCGTTCATTTCTGTCACTCGGAACACCATTCCTCCCTATCTTCTAATCTTCATTATACTTTTTTAAGTCGTTATGAGAAAATAACCCTTTTATTTTGTTCGATCCCGGGTATGCTAACAGATAAGCCCCCGGATTCGGAATTTGTAGGATAATGTATGGTCCAGTATATAGTAACTCCCATTTCTTTATACTTTTCTTTATTACGGATGATTTGGTATGTCGTTTAACTAGTACCTTCTCTCCAACATGGTATGTCTGTACCCTTTTGATTAATTTGTCATATCGTTGTTTTCTTTGATCAGCCTTTTTCGTCATATTTATGATAGCTTGTCTTATTTTTTCTTCCCAAGGCATCTCAGTTTCCTGAGTTTTGGGGATATGGTCAGTCCAGAAGTTTTCCTCTTTTGCTCCGAACATCAATTCACAAGGTGTATATCCAGTTGAGGAGTGGGGCATGTTATTGTATATCTGCTCAAACTCTTCCACATAATTTGCCCACGCAGTTTGCTTATTATGGCAATACGTCCTCATAAATCGATTGAATTCTCTAAAAATCCTCTCAACCAAATTGCCTTGTGGGTGGTAAAATGATGTTAGTATATGTTTCACACCGACTTGAGACAAAGTCTACTTCCATCGGAGTCCCGTGAATATTTTAGCATTGTCTGTTATGATCGCCTTAGGTGTACCAGCATGTGGAGGATAATCCCTTATCAATCTTAATACAATTACTTTGGCTGTAGCCGCCTTTATCGGGTATAGCTTTACGTATTTCGTACACACATCGAGAAATGCCAACACATATTTAACACCACCTCTTGAAGTAGGTAACGGTCCACACAGATCGCATGAAATTAATTCTTTTGGTTCTTGTACTAATATTGAGCATAATGGGTGCTTAGTCCCTTTTGAATCCGGCTTTGTTTTTTGACATATTATGCATCTCTTTAAGACCTCATGCACTCTGCGCTTTATGTTGGGAAAATAACAGTACCCACTTATTTTGTCTGCACATTTTGTCGCACCGAAATGTCCCCAGGTTAAATGAGTGAACCATACAAGTTTCTCTATTTGTGCCTCAGGTATACAAACACACCAACGGACTTTGTTTGGCCTTCCACAGCGGAAAAATAATACGCCATTTACCAGCTTGCAATAGTTTGCCATCTGATCCGAAGGTTGCTGTTGTAACCTTTGAATGACACTTCCCCATTGAGCATCCTTTTTCTGTAACTGGGCCATATGCACACACAAATTGACGTAGTACGTCTTAAATGGATTTTCCTGCAGCAGCAATACAGGGAATTCTGAGGAATTATTTACTTCAATCTCTTTTGTTAATCCCTGCGGTAACCTTGATAGAGCGTCAGCAATAATGTTTTGCTGCCCAGAGATATGTACGATCTTAAACTGGTATTGTTGCAGAGCGAGCGTCCATCTAGCCGGCCTGGGGTGTAACAGTTTACACGTTTGTAAAAACGTTAATGATTGGTGATCGCAATATACGATAGTCTTCGACCCATATAAATAATAATGAAATTTTTTAAATCCCCAGACGACCGCAAGAGCCTCTAATTCTGTCGTCGTGTACGTTCGTTCACAGTTGGACAAAACACGACTAGCAAACGCAATAGGACAAAAGGTAAGCTGTCCATTTATCTTGCGTACTTGGAAAAGGCACACTCCAAGACCCACATTTGACGAATCTGTTGACAAGTAGAATTCCTCTTGCATGTCCGGATGGTACAAAAGCGGTGCATTTACTAATTGCTTCTTTATCTCTTCAAATGCTTCTTGACACTCTAATGTCCAGAGCCAGGGCACATCCTTCTTCAGCAAACTGTTTAGAGCTGCTGCATTCATGGCCTGATTCGTTATAAATCTTCTAAAAAATGAGGCAAGACCCATAAACCCTTTTTATTGCCTCCTATTTCTCGGTGTTGGAAACTTACTAATCGCAATTAGCTTCTCCTTGGTCGGTAAAATTCCCTTTGCGTCAACTATATGCCCCAGGAACTTGATTCTGTTTAGTGCAAAATGGGATTTCTGTAGGTTAGCAGTTATTCCCACGGTTTTGATCACGTCCAACACCCGACTCAGTAAGGTAATATGCTCCTCCCAGGTCTTCGATGCAATAAGCATATCATCAACCAATACTGTTATCCTGCTTCTTAGTTCTGGGCCTAGAGCATAATCTAGAGCTGCTATAAAGATTCCAGCACTAATGTTGAGTCCGAAAGGAACTACAGTAAATTGGTAACTTCTTCCGGCATAAATGAAAGCTGTATATTTCCTTGATAACTCATCCAGCTTGACCTGCCAATACGAACTCCGCAAATCGATGCTCGTCAAATTTTGGACATCCTGGAATCGTTGTATCAGTTCGTCTATGTTTTCCGGATGTGTTCTCACTGGAATTATGATTTTATTTATTTCCCTGGCGTCGAGTACCAGTCTCACAGTTCCATTTGCTTTTGGCACGACCAACAATGGGGAGCAGTATGGGCTTGTAGAGGGTTCGATCAAACCCCATTTCAACATGCGATCTATTTCTTTTTGAACTTGAGCCTTTAACCTCTAGGGAACAGGATAGAAAGTTCTACAATACGTTTCGTGTGGCTTAACGTAGAGATGGCATGTGTATCCCTTAATAACTCCTGGCCTTTCGTCAAACACGTTTTCATACACTAATAATAATTCTTTGAGCTGCTTCTTCTGCTCTTCAATAATGCAGTCGGATTCCTTTACCTTCTCATACACTAATTGACCGAAGTCTCCTTTGACTTGGAACTCATTATTTACGTGCTGTTTAGAATTTTGTGCAGTCCTGATTACTTGCACACTGATCCCACTATTATATTTTCTGGTAAGGCTTTCCTTTTTCAACAAGTCCAACTCAATTTCTTGTTTATTTACATTTAACCAAATTTTTCCTGTTTTAAAATCTATTCTGCATCCGTATTGACGTAGGCTGTCGACTCCTATAATGCAGTCTACCACCAAATTTTTTACAACAAGGAATGTGCTTAATATTGCTACATTTCAGACTTCTACACTAAGTAGTGACTGCACTTTTACATTAGCCGATCTAGCCCCAACGGCGCCTATTATTCTGCAATTTTGAACTGGAAAAATTGGTACTCCTCTTATATTTCTGATCTTGTTGAATAGAGCCTCCGAAATAACATTCGTGGTTGCAGCTGTGTCCAAAACCGCCACTATAGGTACAGTCTCCAAAATGACTTGCACTTCAGCTACTGCCACCTGTTCCTTATCCTCATCTTGGAGTTCTAAGTCCTCGGCCAATTCATCTGCCAGTAATCGTCCATCATTATACGTTAGCATGGGTACACATATCCTGTTGCCCCTCAACCAATTGTTGACCGCTCCTCTGGGGCACGAGTGGGTCCTTACAAGTTTGTTGGATTTTGATTCGCCTGGTGGTTGACATCGTCCGTCACTTCGGTAATTACCGGTTGATTCGTAGATGTCCGTCCCCACTGATGTTGGTTATTTGAATCTATTCCCCCCGGTTGATTCCACTTTCTATTACTGTTATTGTTCCAGGCTTGCGGTCTGAAATTCCTTTCGTTCCCCCATACGGGATTGTATCGTTTCCCATTCCTGTTGTTGCTTGGATAGCCCCTCGCAAGACTATTGCTGGTATTATTATTGAGATTTTGAGGGGTTTCTCCACCATTTATCGATCTCTGTGCGTTCCCTTGCCTACCATTTGGCGGAGGTTCTATCTCCCTATATTGGAATCTGTTGTTACGGGCTTTCTGGTTGCTCTCTTCTATAATGTCTATATGATCTAACGTCGTGAGGAACGACTCCAAGTCTTTATCGTTCCCGTAAATTAATTGATTCCGGATGTTAGTTGGTAATCTTGCCTTAAGTATGTTTATTATGTCTGGCAAAGGCATAAGTCTGTCCCAATATCTAGTTTTGTTTATATATTTTTCAAAATACTTCCTAAGGCTTCCTTTTGAAAAAGAGAAAGGCTCTGGGTAGAGCACCTCCTGCCTTAGGCGTTCCCGTACCCCTTCTGACCAGAATTTTGCTAAAAACGCTTTCTCAAAATCGTCATATGTCGAGCAAACAGAAGTCATGTCCGAGGCCCAGATCGCCCCCGAACCTTGTATATACCCAGTCACGAAACTGATTTTCTGCCACTCCGACCAATTTCTGGGTAGCACTCCTCTAAAACTTCGGATAAAAACAATCGGATGGACCCCCCTTTTGTCAGTGTTAAAAATCTGGAATTGCCGATGCTTTATCATTTTTTCTTCGGCATGGCAAAGGCTTTCGTAATCTCCGTCAGACAAAACTTCACGCGAACAACTAGCTCGTGGCAATTTAATATTCGAGTTACTCACACAAGTCGGTATCGTGTGCGAATGTGCAGTAACTGGCTCTACAGACGCTGCCAACTTCTGCTGCTGGCCGGTATTCATTTGTTCTGAGCCTTGTTGTGAAACGCGTATCGACTCTTCTATCGTTTGTTTCCAATGCTCGAAATCAGCACCTAACTGCTGTCGCACTTCCTCAAGTCCTTTCGCAAACAAATTCTCTTCCTGTTTGCCGCATAGACTCTGGAATGCTGCTTTAATATTTTGCTCAACGTTTTCACACATTAGCCTTTTGTTTTCTAATGTGATTTCGGATAATTTACCCGTTAATACATTAATTTGGTGGTCTATAACGTCTTGACGTTCGGTCAGATGTTCAACACTTTCCTTTAGGTTCGTCTGCGTACGTGCTAATTCAGGAAGTTGCGCAATTGCACATGACATGGCAACTTGCTTTTGTACTAATTGCGGAACCATTTCCACCTGTTCCCGTACGGTATCTATCTTAATAGCCACATACTCCTTCATTTCTACACGTACGCGTTGAGTAGATTCCTCACATTGAGCTTTAACCAATTCTATTTGTGCAGTTAATTTTCGTTCCGTCTCTTCGGCCTGATCTTTAAGTTCCTTTGTCTTCGCCTCTATCCGCTGCTCTAATTCCGAAAAACTGTCATGTAACTGCTGCTTAATCTCAGCTTTCAGATTTTCCTGCCCCTCAGTAACTGAGGCTAATTTCGCATTTAAATCATTTTGCCCCTCGGTAACTGAGGCTAACTTCGCATTAATGTCGGTTTTCATATTATTCATGCTCTCGGTTATCATCTGCATCTGTCTCATGATAATTACTAATGGATCTAATCCATGTTGCATACTTGCTGTTACATCTCCAGCCGTGTCTACCGGACGTTCTATTGCACTATCTGTAGCGATCGGTTCTACAACACTTCTTACTACATCACTATTATCCGTGCTCACAGCTGAAGGCTGTTGCGTGTTGCTCTGCTCTGCTTGACTCATCTTAAACATTGCCCTAGTTAAAACCATATAAATGTTCTACAGTTAATATGTATATATCTCCCTTCACACAAGAATACTTCTGTGGCTACTTTCTTATAGTCACTGTTGCCAACTCTAAAAACCCCGAGTCGCCAGATTCAATATCAAAAGTCGCTAAAACTGATTTTACTAGGAGTGTACTGAAAATGTCGTGCTGTGAATGGAGCAAGAAGCCAGTGCGTGTGTGTGTGTGTGTGTGGGGGGGGGGGAAATAAAATATTAATAAAAACTGTCTCATACGTAATTGCTATATTGTCTTAATTAAATGACGCATCGCTTGCAACAACAGACATATAAAATACGCTAACGTTTAATTAAACATGTTATCATAATTGACGCAACACCTAAATTGTTGGTTCAATCACAGTAGTCAAATATACTAGAAATATACAACTATATTTGTAACAAAAGAAAGCAAGAACTCAAATTAGGTTACGAAACCTATACATACCGGTATGTGAGCTATTCGTCCTCGTCACTCAGAACATCGAATAACTCTTCTGTTTCATGCTCTGACAGAACTGTAGTTGATGTAGAGGGTTGAACGTCGCTCAAAAGATGATGTTGCAGTTCGACTGGTTTTGTCGCAAAAGAGTAACTTTTGTTCGTTCCAATAAGCTCCAATACGTCTGATGGCATTGTTTCTTCAGCTGGTCTCTCAGTATGATCAAAGCATTAATTGTCTTTAACGATAATCTGTTACATTGTTTAGTTTTTATAATGTTCATAGAACTGAATATTCTTTCCACTTCTGCATTTGAATGCGGTAGGCATACAACAGTCATTGCTAGCTTTGAAATCAAAGAAAAAGGATTCTCCCCTGCGGCATTTTTATACTGCAAAACCTCACTCCAAAATCGAACAGTGCTAGTAGTGTTATTCCACCTAATGAAGTTGATATTACGCGATTCTTGCAGCATACCGTCTATGAAATCGCCACTAAAACCCAATTCTTTGGCTACATCTGCTACAGCATTATTTTTATTAACTTCTAGTGTTTCTTCAACATTCAGCATTGACATTTTTTTCAGGGTCGTAACGTTACTTGGCAGTCTTTGTTGACTTCCTTTTATGAGTTTCAGACTAAACTGAATGCATCTCTTCTTCAAATAAACTTTATTTTCTTCAGACAAACTTGACTCAGACAATTTCTGTTCAAACATAAAGCCAAGGTACGGATTTGCGTACATAGATTCGCTAGGAACTGGTGTTGTCAACAAATCAACAGTTGGAAACACTATGTTTTGTTGAGTGATTGCATGAGAAATAAAAGTGTATCTAGTAATTAAGTGGGGTCATTGTCTTCTCCTTCAAATGCTTTTATTGCTATTTGTACGTCTTTTAAAGCATGTTTCAGGTAAAACATGATAATATGATTTGAGTCGTCACAATACATCTTGTACAATTCCTCCAGAATTCCTCGTATTGCTGATTCAATTCAAAGCCAACGTGTTGCACAGACCTTCAAAAATTTTAGTGGCTGTTTTCCACAATTTATTGTCTCATAAACCTTTTTATATTCCTCTTGTCTTTTGGGTGAAATGGAGAACCAATTGTAGGTTTCCCGTACAAGAAACTCTATGTTTCTAGCTATGGTACTCACTCAGGCGTACGAAACTGCAAGCTGAAGAGAGTGACAAATGCTTCAAAACATATTCTCTCTTGAGTTGTTCGAAAAGCCCATTGTTTATTCCAACCATTGCATAAGCATTATCTTTGCCAATTCCTACCATATTAGCTATTGGAAGTTTGAGATCTTTCAAAGAATTCACAAGAACAGCAGCCAGATTCCTTGCATCTGCATTTTCAACTACAGCGAGTTTGAGAAATACTGATTTAATGGTTTGGTTGTTTGCACTATAGTACCGTACAACGATACCCAGCTTTTTAGATATTGATACATCTGTGGATTCATCTATTAGTACACTGTATTTTTGGTTACTTACATCTTCAACCAATGATTGTGTAAAATATGGAGCCAAAACTTCAGTTATAATGTTAGTGCACTTTGTACGATGTAATTGCATGTTTTAGCGCCCTCGTCACTGGAAAGCACCTTCTTGCGCAGTATTCCTAAATGATCTACAGATTAAATAAAACAATGTTCCGCAATAAATAAAGAAAGGGCGCCTTCCGCTCTGCTTGCTGTTCTAACTGTAGTTTTCAGAACTATTTTCACAGGTAAGGTGGTTTGTGTTCTTTTTTTTTAAATCAATTTTTTGTTTATGCTTAATAGTTTTCGAATGCTTTCTAATATCACACAATTCAGCATAAAACTCTGTTGCGCGTACTTGACATCTTGCCTTGGATAAGTCTCCAACGACTGGTTTCGGCCACCCATTGAACTCAGGTTCTGCTTCCCACGCATCCCGATATTTTTGAGCGTACTGCTTCTTCTTCTGCGGGAAATCCATTATGTAAGCCACCACAAGATAAGTTCCACCAGTTTATAATCACTGAAAATACATTAAAACTCAGGCGAACTAGGGGTCGTGAAACAATCTACTCACTCGGTAACTCGATATCAGTCCTATTGTTCATTGTTTAAAATGTAATAATGTCTTAGATACACCCACAGAATTGTTCTTGCGTAACCACTGTGCATGAGGTAATAATTTGACTGCGAGTTAACATTTCGAAAAATTAGAGGTTGCTGGACAGAAGTGTATTTTATTATACTTAATATTACATTTGGTTTTCGTCAATTCGAAAAATAAAGGGAGTTCAAAAGTTGAAGAATTATAGATCGATACGCTATCGACGATAACAGGCTAGTGGGTAATGAATAATGAATTGTTCCATAGTCGACGTTTTCTTACTCTGTAGGCAATTCCCACATTCAGGTTTACTAAATGCTGAACAATGCCACATGATCTGCTAAGAACTTAATTTAACTTAGTAAATCTAGAACAAGGTCAGTGTAGTACCCATTCTATAGTTAAAATCTTAGTTTTGTTATTGAAAATACTGGCCCAAAATAGTTTTGATTTGTACTTCAAAAGTCGTCAGTACTCCAAAACTCGCCAGATAAGTCGCTAAATAATTTTTGTCGCTAAGACGAAGGCAGAAGTCGCGCTAAATTGGCAACACTGCTTATAGTACTTATACAGGTAAATGCAACTAGGGCAGGTCAATCAAACTACGTCTGGCATGAACACAATTAGTAAATGTTCAAATGTACGTCTACTTCTCAATACTAGCAAGCTTTAATAAATAATTATAGATCTGGCCTCTTTTCTGCTTTTTCTTTTATTTTATTTTTTTTAAATGGACTTGTAGTCCGGGGTGATATGTTACAGTACAGCATCACCGGTCTATTTTGTAAATGGACTTGTAGTCCGGGGTGATATATGTTACAGTACAGCATCACCGGTCTATTGCGGTCTAACTGTGTTGGTGCGGCAGTGAATTTCCACAGGGCAGTGCAATTCACTTTGGGGATGTGGCGGTGGGGCTTGTGGTCCCGTACCACCCTCTGACGGTGATAGTACTACATAAGTCAGGCAGAAGAGTATTGCCCAACATAGGCGGGTGAAGTTGTGGCGGTGGGACCACCGAGGAGTGTGCACTGCGCCCAGCGTGCTGCTTTTATTTGTAGATCCACTTCATTTGTCTGCGAGTATTTCGTTTCTTTTCCAAGTTAAGTTGTCTCGTCGTAGTTCACATGAAACAGAGAACAAAATTATTTTAACAACGTCCAAAATCGTGTCCTGTCACGGATTGGCCATTATAATGAATTCTACTCTGCTTTTGTAAATGATGAAAGTCTATGTGAATGCAGCTTGCCGCTAACTTGGTGTAATGTTTTGTCTGTACAGAAGTGTATCTGTCGCCTTTATCGCTCTTTCCCTCTCACACATAAATCGGTACAATAAAGTCAGGGCTTCGTGTTTTCTAGTTAGGCTGATCCCTGAAAAGACAGAGAAACAATTATGCTAATGGAGGATTCTCTCACTCTCTCTCTCTCTCTCTCTCTGTCCTTTATCTGTGTACAGTTTAAATATATTATTTACGTGAAATCAGCCTAGTAGAATCTCTGGTGGAGCCCTTCGTCTTAATATTCAGCGGCTGGCTTGCTAGAAAAGATCTTTACATTTGTTATTATTATTAAGTGCTGCATTCAGTTGGGAAAAACGATCGTTTGAACAATTCGTTCAGTTTACGACAGATCTAAAATTTCAGATGTGGACGAAGCCTTTTTGGACGATTTCAAAAAACTCAGAGATTGCAGGCTCTCTTCGTCACAGCTGAAACTTCCCAATTAATTACAGGGCCCAGACAATCATCAATGGTTCAGACAGAGAACTCATTCGTCATTCACTCTAGAATAAAATGGTCACAAACCTTATTTCTGAG
Source organism: Schistocerca americana (assembly GCF_021461395.2). Classification (NCBI taxonomy): domain Eukaryota; kingdom Metazoa; phylum Arthropoda; class Insecta; order Orthoptera; family Acrididae; genus Schistocerca; species Schistocerca americana. The sequence continues at coordinate 233,982,213 of NC_060123.1, forward strand.
GAAAATTGTATATTGAATCCATTTCCGTACATGTTCCGTTTTCTGTTGGTTCCAAGTCTCATGTAATTTTCTTTTACAGGTTTTTCTTTCTCTTTATCTATCACGCTAGCGGCACAAACTTTCCTAGCTCGCTTTAGCGCGAAGAAGAGTAAATAAATCTCCTTTAGCAATCCGACAATCTTCCAACCGATACTTCCGAAGCTATTCCTCTCTCTCTTTATAATAACCATGGAGCATACATTTCTGTACCTCTGTTGTTCCAAAGAATAAACGTACTAGAAAAATACCTTGGTGTCGACGAGCTGTCGGCGCATATATTACTAGAAAATCTGATCAGATACTTTTCAAACGTAAATACATGTGGATGTTTTGGTTGACCATTATTAATTATTGCGTGGTAGAGGGTAATTTTCCGTGGGGAGATTACAAAGAGGTATAAATTTCCTGCAGCACAAGTCGGAATTCAGCAGAGGCAGGGTCATGGCTTATGGACCCTTTGGTTCATAGGTCCACAATGTTACTGCTTGCACTGGTCAGGATCTAACAACTAACACGCCTGTATCGAATATATGCATTCTGGAGGGTCCTCATGACGTATGTGGTGCCACGAAATTGGCTTCATTACAGCAATATTGTCACGGGCTGTGAGATGACGCGTGGAACATCAATGACTGTCAGCATTATCACAATTGTCGCAGCTTCTATTGATGTGGAAGCAGGGTGGACGACTATCGACATTGGTTATCCTCAGCGAATGTAGGACAGACACAAGTTAAATTTCACTTCTATATATAGCATAACTACGATATATTTGTGTGTGGAAGCTCAGAGGAGAGCCAACAGCATGAGACTGCATCGAACGTTGTCACACAGGGCCAGAACCTGTTGTGATTGTGTGAGTTCCACAGAGCACATATAACGAACATTTCTGGTTGTCATAGCTGATAATTCGCACAGCAGCCATCACACTTTTGACGTGTTCATGTACGGTGATGCGTCTTATCTTTGAGGTCATCACGAAGTTGTTTTCCAACAAGACAACGCCATACCGAACTTTTCCCACGCTGCCCTGATCTACCTTATTACAATGGTTATGTTACCGTTTCTCTGCTGGCCGTTGTGGGCGAGCTGTTCTAGGCGCTTCTGTCCGGAATCGAGCTTCTACTACTGTCGAAGGTTCGAATCCTGCCTCGGGCATGGATGTGTGTGATGTCCTTAGTTTAGTTAGATTTAAGTAGTTTTAAGTCTAGGGGATTTAGGGGACTTATGACTTCAGATGTTAAGCCCCATAGTGCTCAGAGCCATTTGAACCATTTGAACCGTTGCCCTGGCAAAAATGTTCTACCACCAATTGAAGCATGCCAAGTCTAACCAGTGCCTACAATTGATGCAAACTGGCACATAATGACTCATCTATCTGAAAATCAAGCTCAGATAATACTGAGATGTCTAAGAGTCATGTTTGCTACAAAAGGTGGCAGGCCTGTGAATTAAATTTTACGTTTACACACCCCAAATCACCAAACAAATTGAATCCTCTTGAAATGGGGCAATTAAAGCAACTTTATAAAAGAGTAGGCTTAGAGGGTGAGCACACGAGAGATTTAATACCAACTGTTACTTAGTTGAGACGGTAACAAGTCAAGCTGTAATATAGAATCATTTGTGTTCGCGTATTGTCTACTAGTTCTACTTTTCCTTCTGACTGATTTCGTGAGAAGCTATGAGCACTTGGTCATCTTCGCTACTGTGAAACACATCTCCTCTATTGAACAAGTGCTCATAGCTCTTAAGGTATGCATTTAGAGCCCATGTATACCACACTTTTTTTTCTTGTTTTGGTCTTTACAACAACTCCTGAAAATTGTCTACCCTACAATTCTGGCAACAACAACACCGGTACATGTATTCCACTGCAGAGGTATCAGAGCCATTTTCGCTAATAACTTTTGACAGTTGTTTGCGGACCAGGTTCCCTTACCTCAGATTCATACAGTTATACTTCCATGTCGTCCCTGAATGTTTGTACGGGTTCCCCTGTATATACAGATGTATTCAGGCGTCTAGTACTTCGACGCTCTGTAGCGTCGTTGGACGATGTTTCTGGTCACGGGTTCCCATCCTCATTTTGTTCCTCAAGGCACTTTCTACATCCCCCAGAATTTCGTCGGTGTAATTTTGAAACGCTCTGTATATCCTATCGTAATTAATATTAATTAACCAGATTTAGAATGTGATAGCAATTCAGAGCTTCGTCCGTTAGCCCCCCCACATGCTGCTAATGTGGGACTGAGACTACCCACAGATAATATATGTGCCCTTTGCCCTTGTTTCTTATCCCTTCGCAGCCCTCCTTTTCGAATCTTAAACGAGATGTGTCTTCTGAATATAGAAGGTGTGCTTGAACCATAGCATGTCTTCTGTCTCTGTTAGTTGTTGCGTTACAAACTTATTCACATCGTAGTACATAAATCATTATTCAGACTGAATGCCTGTATCCGTGGAGAACTCTCCTATTTCTAATTTTTAACATACTTTACATAGGCTACAATCCGACCTTTATCAAAGACGGAAACGTGATGGTACGCATTTCTCCTCGTTACACGAGGGATCACAACAACGTTTCACCAGGCAACGCCGGTCAACTGCTGTATGTGTATGAGAAATCGATTGGAAACTTTCCTCACGTCATCACGTTGTAGTTGTCATCACCGGCGCCTACCTTCTGTGAATGCTCTGAAAAGCCAATCATTTGCATATCACAGCATCTTCTTCCTGTCGGTTAAATTTCGCGCCTGTAGCACGTCCTCTTCGTGGTGTACCAATTTTAATGGAAAGTAGTGTAGTTTGCATTCAAACGCGCATCAGAAACACCAAGGTTCCAAAATAGGACGCAAAACGATCTCTCTCTCTCTCTCTCTCTCTCTCTCTCTCAGTCTCTGAGTGTACGTATGTGTGACGTAATTCAAGTAAATTCGTTCAATGGAAAGACGGGCAACAGTTTCATCTACCACTTACTGCCACTACGATATACACTGAGGTGATAAAAGTCATGGGATACCTACTAATTCGTGTCGGACCTCATTTTGTCCGGCGTAGTACAGCAACACAATGTGACATGGACTCAACAAGTCGTTGGAAGTCTCCCGTAAAAATATTGAGCCATACTGCCTTTACAGCCACCCATAACTGCGAAATTAGTGGACGGACTGACCTCTCGATTAAGTATTATAAATTCTCGATGGGATTCATGTCGTGCGATTTGGATGGCCAAATCATTCGGAAGTTCTTCAAACCAACCGCGCACGACTGTGGCTCAGCGACGTGGTGCGTTGTCATCCATGAAAATTCCATCGTTATTTGGGAACATGAAGTCCATGACTGGCTGAAAATGGTCTCCAAGTAGCCTAACACAGCGGTTTGCAGTCAGAGGACCCACTCGATTACGTGCAAACACAGCCCATACCAGTATTGAGCCACCACCAGCTTGCAGAACTTGAGTCCATGGCTTCGTGGGGTCTGCTCAACACTCGAACCCTACCACCAGCTCTTACCAAGTGAAATCGGGACTCATCCGATCAGGCCACGATTATCCAGGAGCCTAGAGTCCAACCGATACGGTCACGACCGCAGGAGAGGCGCTGCGGGCGATGTCGTGCTGTTAGTAACGGCACTCGCGTCGCTCGTTGGCCGCCATAGCCTATTAACGGCAAATATCGCCGCACTGTCCTAACGAATACGTTCACCGTACACCGCACATTGATCTCAGCGGGTATTTTACAGATTTTTGCTTGTCTGTTAGCCCTGACAACTCTACGCAAACGCCGCTGCTCTCGGACGTTAAGTGGAAGCCGTCGGGCACTGTGTTGTCTGTGGTGAGAAGTAATGCCTGAAATTTGGTATTATCGACACACTATTGACACTGTGGATCTCGGAATATTGAATTCCCTGACTATTTCCGAAACAGAATGTCCCATGTGTCTAGCTCCAAGTACTATTTCGTATTTAAAATCTGGTAATTCCCGTCGTGCGGCCATAATCACGTCAGACTCCTTTGCACATGAATCAAGTGAGTGCAAATGATAGCTCCGCCAGCGCACTGCCCTTTTCTACCTCGTGCACTCGATACTCCCGCCATCTGTTTATGTGCATATCGCTATCCCATGACGTCTGTCACCTAAGTGATGAGAGAGCGAATGAATAGCCTCCGTTACCTCAAGCCATGGTGCTGTCAAGCATTTTCTGAAAAATGAGGGAAGTGGCTTGCAGACAATATTTCTCCATGGATACAGGGATTCGTTTGGAGACAGAACCTTAACACACTAGAAAATGCATAGCAGCGATGCGTAAAAGCTGCAAATTCAGGACCATGTGGATATAAAATGGTCGAAGGTGGCCGTGTGAAACACAATGTATTCACTCAACACAAAGTTGTCCATACATTACTTGGATTGTTAAGTCAATTCATTTAATAACTGACTGAGCTCACAGTGCTGAAATCAACGGAATCTGGCCATGTGGGTGATGATTCAAGTGTGAACATTCTAATGACCACAGATTTACTGTACACTGCCCTCCATAAAGTCTGGAAACACCATGCTGCGTATTACAACGGAGAAAGATGGAAGTGATCTATGTCAGTTATTGCTTAGAAAACGGAATAGCAAGCTCAAATAACGGTTAATAATGACACTTACAATATTGTACAGTTAGTTATTGTACATATACATACATATCATAACATACTAGTACTGCTCCGTTTTTGTAAACCGACGTACCTGTCCAAGCAGTTCTACTAAACAACCCCCGGATGGCGCGAGTAGACCACATGGCTATGTAGACGTACGATATTTACATTTCTGTGCACTTGCACTTGCGTTTGCGTAAAGGTACAACACGCCGCGAAAGTAATTGAAAATGGCCCCAAAGTGACAGATTATTTATGAATCACGGGTAATGATAATCACTTTGCACTAAGAAGGCAACAGTGTCCGACAAATAAGAAAGAAACTGATGATTTCCATCAGCGGAGTTGTCACAACCATACACCAGCATCGAGAAACAGGCTGATATGGAGATCGTCCTCGCTTCGGAGCACTCAGGAAAATATCAGAACGCCAGGAAAAGTGATTGGTAGTGACCAGTAGACGTAACAGATTAAAAACTGTCCGTGAATTGACTGCTGAACTAAACGCAACGAGGGATACACCGGTGAGTGAGTCAACAGTGAGACGACGCCTGGCAGACAACAACCTCCGAGGTTATGTAGCAACAAGGAAACCACTGTTGCGCCCTGTTAAGAAGAATAAAAGGCTTCAGTGGGCTGAGACACACCAACATTGGACGGCGGCGGACTGGGAAAGAGTCTTATTCACTGATGAATCCAAGTTCGAAATATATGGAAGTAAACGCCCTCAATTTGTACGCCGTTTACCCCATGAACGCTTGAATCCTCAGCGCGAAATTCTAACTGTAAAGCATGGAGGGGGTTCTGTGATGTTATGGGGATTCTTTGGAGGGAATAAAGTCGGAGATTTGGTGAAAACAGATGGAAAACTGAACCAAAATAATTATCATGCCATTCTCCAGGGACATGCTAAGACATCTTGTTTGCGTCTGATTAGGAAAGAGTTCGTCTTGCAGCAAGACAACGACCCGAAACATACGTCTCGCTTGTGTCAGAACTATGTGAAGTCACTAGAGGTTCGTAAAATATTGAAAAACATGGAATGGCCGCCCCAATCCCCTGATTGTAACCCAATCGAGCTTTTTTGGGATGAATGGGACTGGAGGATCCAAAAACGGGAAATCATGAGAGGGTCACAATTGTGGGAGGTTCTGCAGCAAGAATGGAGATTAATTCCAACTGAAACCTTGGCAAAACTGAAGCAGCGCATGCCGAGAGTGTGCAAGGCAGTGATGAAAGCAAAGGGTGACTATTTTGAGGAATCGAAAATTTAATTGTTTCTTCTTCCTGTGTATTATTTGAGCTTAATAAAAATTTGGCAAACAACAAAATGATTTTTATACCATATTTCCTTTCCATTGTCTGTAATTACTAGGTGTTTCCAAACTTATGGAGAGTAGTATATGTCACAAAATTATACAAATGGACCATTATATGAGATATATAGTTTCCCTAACGTAACTAATGCTGCAACAGACCAGACTGAAGGCTCCTGAGAGTTAAATTAGTGCACTGAAATACCTCTATCCGTACACGAACCCCACAGCTCAGCAGAGCATAACGTTCACGTGCCCAGGGGCATTCAGAGTGATGAGAATGGCGCTTAACCGAAAAACGGCTCCGTTTTCAAAGCAAGTGGAGAGGAGAGAAGTTCCACTGTGTCTGCCAAACAGCCACGTGACAAAGATATTGTTTACTATTGGCTCTGCTCTTAACTCACGTTGTGTGCTAAACTACTCCACCAGGTTAGGTTGGAATGACTCCACGCCAGACATTCCTGTGAAAACACTTCAATTCCACACACACATATTCACTCATTCATGATCAGTTGTGGGATACATAGGAACTGGAAACAAAATTTATAAGCAAAAGAAATGAAGAGACTGGCTCCTCCCTTCTCCAGAGGCCTATCACAAACACAATAAAGTAGCGCGTCCGTTACAGCTACAGCGCTATAAGGGATTTTATCAGGGATCAAATTTTGTTATAAAACCTAGAAGGAAGGTTTTTTGAATTTAAAAATGACATTTTAATTTTAAATAGGAATGAATTTGTCGTAGGCACACACGTCAGGATGAGACGATAACACGTGGTTCATTATTTGATACTCTCTTGTGGTAATAAATTAAACGTGTGGTACCTCCTCACAAGAGAAATTATTTATACTGAAATCACATATAGATTTAAAGTCGGGTCTAGCCTCATGTATGGATCTGAGATACAATGTGGATGCTAAGACGAAAATCAGGTTAGTGAATCGCTCATTCTATAAATCCTAGACACGTCGAGGAAAGAGGCAGCATTCATTTCCACAACCCACTAAACTATTCAGAAACCAAGTAGTTAGGGCAAGAACGTGTATCACGTATCACTAGCGGTCGAGATGACAGGCATCTTATCCGCATGGCTGTAACGGATCGTGCAGCCACGTCTCGATCCCTGAGTCAACAGATGGGGACGTTTGCAAGACAACAACCATCTGCACGAACAGTTCGACGACGTTTGCAGCAGCATGGACTATCAGTTCGGAGACCATGGCTGCGGTTACCCTTGACGCTGCATCACAGACAGGAGCGCCTGTGATGGTGTACTTAATGCACGAATGGCAAAACGTCATTTTTTCGGATGAATTCAGGTTCTGTTTACAACATCATGACGGTCGCATTCGTGTTTGGCGACATCGCGGTGAATACATATTGGAAGCGTGTATTCGTCATCGCCATACTGGCGTATCATCCGGCGTGATGGCGTGGCGTGCCATTGGTTACACGTCTCGGTCACCTCTTTTTCGCATTGAAGGCACTTCGAACAGTGGATGTTACATTTCAGATATGTTACGACCCGTGACTCTACCCTTCATTCTATCCCTGCAGAACCGTACATTTCAACAGGATAATGCACGACTGCATGTTGCAGGTCCTCTACGGGCCTTCCTGAATACGGAAAATCTTCGACTGCTGCCCTGGCCAGCACATTCTCCAGATCTCCAATTGAAAACGTCTGGTCAATGGTGGCCGAGCAACTGGCTCGTCACAATACGCCAGTTACCACTCTTGATGAACTGTGGTATCGTGTTGAAGCTGCATGGGCATCTGTAGCTGTACACGCTATCCAAGCTCTGTTTCACTCAATGCCCAGGCGTATCAAGGCCGTTATTACGGCCAGAGGTGGTTGTTCTGGATACTGATTTCGTAGGATCTATGCACCCAAATTGCGTGAAAATGTAATCACATGTCAGTTCTAGTATAGTATATTTGTCCACGAATATCCGTTATCATCTGCATTTCTTCTTGTTGTAGCAATTTTAATGGTCAGTAGTGTAAATGTTCCTTACATCCAGATAGCCCCTCGTTAATGTTATATCAAGGGACTTCTATATAATAATCGTTTATTATCATTCACTCTTATTTACACTATTAAGTTTGTTTAATTGACGTATTTCAGAGTGCTGTTGATGACAATCCTATGTGTCACTTGAATAAATCACCTCGGTTCATAATGAAATGATCTCAGTGATTCCGTGAACAGTTTGCGACCATTCATTCCGTTTTCCATTCTCGCATATGCATTTCCTTCTGAAGGATCAATGGGCAGGAAATATTACAGATGATCTAAATAAAGAATTGAGGAGAGTGAGAAATGTAGAGTATGATATACAGGGTGTTTCACAGTTCATGTCACGCACTTCTAGAGGGTGTAGAGGGGCTTCGTAGTTCAAGGTTTACATGGAAAGATATATAGATAGGGTGATTGCTTGACGATGTTAAGAACTTTCAGGTATGATGGAGACAAATAAATGTACCAATCTGAGGCAAGGGTGCCTGGTTTGGAAACGAATCAATCGAAGTTACAAGTGGAAATCATGTCAGAGGAATACATGTATCGGTACTGTTTTTCCCAATAATGTAGAGTAGGCAACTTTCAGAGGTGACAGTATGGACCAAAAAAAAGTTTCAAATAAACATGGACTCTAAAAATGGTCCAATTGGCTCTGAACACTATGGGACTTAACAGCTGAGGTCATCAGTCCCCTAGGACTTAGGACTACTTAAACCTAACTAACCTAAGGACATCACACACATCCATGCCCGAGGCAGGATTCGAACCTGCGACCGTAGCGGTCATGCGGTTCCAGACTGAAGTGCCTAGAACCGCTCGGCCACACCGGCCGGCTATGGACTCTAAAACGCATATCAGAGGAATTATAAGTACTTGTTCATCTTCCCCATAGTGCGAAACACATCTCCTCTATTGAAAAAGTGGTCATAGCTCTTAAGGTACGCATTTGAGCCCATATTTGCTAGATATTTTGTCTTGTCTTAATCAATATCTCTGAAAGTTGGATATCCTTCACTCTTAGCAACAACACTACCGTTACATGTGTTTCACTGTCAGTGGTATCAGAATGAGATTCGCTTGTAACGCTCGACTCGTTCGTTCCCGAACCACATACCCTTACATCAAATTAAAACATTTATTCGACTACGCCATCCTTGAACGTTTCTGTGATCACGGAATCATCCAATAGATACATATTTCTATGTAAAACTTGATTACTAAGTCCCCTATACAACCTCTAGAAGTGTGTGATATGAACTGTGAAATACCTTGTACATCATACTCTTACATTTCTCGCACTTCTGTTTTCTTTCTTTACATCTTCTATAATATTTTCTGCGCATTGATCCTTCGGAAGGAAGAGCGTATGCGAGGATGGAACACAAGCTTTAATAAAAACATTTTTGAGGCAAATTTGGTTAGGGTTAGTGTTTTTAACGTCCCCTCGACAACGAGGTCATTAGAGACGGAGCACAAGCTCGGGTTAGGGAAGGATAGGGAAGGAAATCGGCCGTGCTCTTTCAAAGGAACCATCCCGGCATTTGCCTGAAACGATTTAGGGAAATCACGGAAAACCTAAATCAGGATGGCTGGAGACGGGATTGAACTGTCGTCCTCCCGAATGCGAGTCCAGTGTGCTAACCACTGCGCCACCTCGCTCGGTGCAAATTTGGTATTACAGTCGAATTAGGAGGTCAAAATGAATCGAATAACATAACTACACTGCTCTGAAAAAATTAAAGATCAGACAGATAAACTAACATAATATGTACTCCCCAAGGGACACCGCCTTGTCGAAGTACTTACCACGCGCATGGAGAGGGTAGCATGTTCGTGTGAAACTAGGGGTATGCTAGTTGTAGCACAGCTACTGGCACCGTCTCCAGTGATGGACAGGCCTCAGCGGATGAGTCAGACGAAGTGTGTCCTACAACGACACATCTCTCCCATGTGTACCTCCAAATGTCCTTCCCCAATGCCTCAGATACCCATCGCAAGGTGTAATACAACCTGGGCCGAGGGATGGTGTCATATGGGTAGATGTGCAATTGACGGAGCCTTGGGGATACCAGGCGACCTCCCTGAGTAATTAGCCATGGGAAGCGTGGGGTTCTGTGGTAGCGACTGAACAGATTCTCAGTTCTCATTGGGCAAAAATGGAGAACACGGAAAATAAAACATAAACTTGGTGATTTGATGAGGCCTCAAACACCCAAACATCGGGGTTTGAGCCATTGGGGCAGTCTCTGCAAATGGGTCGGACGACAGGCCAGTCCAAAAGCGGAAACTTTTGCTGAGAAGTTGGACCACGTCAAGACTAAACCCTCAGAGGAGGATAAAAAAGGAAGGTACGGAATGCTTTCAAAACCTAAAAGGGGGGAAATAACACGTCTTGAACCTAACTATACCAAGATGAGACTCTCTGAAAATGAAGGGACTAATCAGATACTTTCCACAAGAGACCGTGAAAGTGGTCTCCCACTTCTCAGGATAAAGCGATCCAGTGAAAACTGAGATAGAAAATAAGAAAACAGACCTATAGTAATGCAGTCTCGATTTTCAAGGTGGAGATTACCCAACAGTGACATCCACTGGTCTACATCGCTTCGCACCAGTGGAACTTCTTCAGTTACCTCTGTTTGAGAAGACTGAAGGCACCAGAGTCTGGGACCAAGTTTCTCTTACCTTTGGCTGTGAAGAGATGGGAATACCTGATTTCCTTAAAGGAGATGGTGCCCAAGTTATCTCTGTGGGAAGAGGCGAAGCTGCTGGTCCAGACAGCAGTTGAGCTCTTCAAAGTCGCAAAGGTTTCAATTTGGCTACACAAACTTCTTAAGGATATTCGTCCAAAGAGAGAAGATAAGGGCTAGCAACCAGAATGTTTCGACAGATGATTGGAGAGTAATAAACTGAAGAATGTGCTATATGGCCAAACTGTTGTGGCGGAAAGTGAAGAAAAGTTCTTGATGGCAGTGCGAGAACGGGACCTGATATTGTACATGGCGTTCTAGTAGGTTGCCATCAGGATAACCAAAGACGTCGGAAGTGACCATGGCGGCAAGTTGGAGGCTGCAAGTGTTGCAGATAAATGTGCAACGCGGTAAAGGGGCGACAGCCACCAAAAGTCGTCTTCTAGGAAGACAGAGGGTGGCTATGGCCCTGATCCACGAATCCTACTTTAATAGAGGATGCGTCTCAGATCTCGGAAGAACAGGAGGTAGTTTTGTTTGTGCTAGAATTCTAAGGAAGGTAGCTTACTGGCTAACGCGCCGGCGTAGTTGAATTCCCAGACTTCATTCAAATTTTCACTCGGCGTTTCAGTCTGTATATATATCATATCTGTATGAGAACAGTAAACTCTCTGAAATTGTGTCATTTTATTATTATAAGTACTTGCACCTGGGTTTCAGGCTTGATCCCCGTATTTACGTTCGATGCTATTCCAGTATATAGAGAGCCTCAGCAGTTCTTTCATGTGTAATGGCGAATTCAGAGTAGACTGGAGAATTATGATCGCGGAGGGTGGCGTGCCAGGGTTATGAGTGCAGTTGTACGAACCGCTGTGCCAAAGCAGTTTAGTGGCTAGCGCATCTGCCGTCCAATTCCCGGCCTTGGTACAAATTTTCTCTCGCCACTTCAGACTATGTACATAAAATCATATTTGTACCAGACCAGTAAAGTCTCTAATACTGTGTCATTTCATTTCCACAACATATATTTGCGCTAATAACGGAATTTCATTCAAGCCGATGGCAGACTACTGTTCCAGGGACTTACATGACTGTCAGGAGGAAACTACATGAGGAAGAAGGCACTTGGGGAAACTTCATTAGCCTCAACGTACCCTTCTTATGAGCACAGTACTCCTTCTTCACAGCAGAATAAACAACAACTGTTGGTTGTGATGCCAATCCCCTTAGCCTGGTGTGGGAAAGCAGCGGCACCAACAGCAGAGGTGAGCACCTATTTGAATATCTGCTAGGTATTGACTGAACAGGCGTAGGAAATCTACCTTCAGAAGAAGACGGGAAGAAGAAGGGCTTGACGTAATTTGCGGATCCCCTCTAATGGGTAGTTACGTCGAGCTGTAGCATGTGGCGATGGAGCCATCGTTATCTGCATACATGTATGTTAAATTTGAGATTGAAAGATATGTTGAACGGACCATGGCCTTAGGAACCCTAGGAATACAGACTAGGACTCATTTAGGAAAGAGCTAAAAATCACGCTTGTCTGAACTCACAACTTCGATAAGAAATCCAGTAGATTTTGAGGAAATAGTGGACGCAATGGCATCTGCACTTATGTTCTGATATTCATAAAATAGCCCAATCACCAGGAAGTGCACAAACAGAAATGTATATTGGTGGAATAACTATCAGGAACTTCAGGGGAAAATGTTCAAACGTGTGTGAATTCCTAAGGGACCAGACTGCTCAAGTCATCGGTACCTAAACTCACACACTAGTTAAACTAACTCAAACTGACTTATGCGAAGAACAGCACACACACCCATGTCCGGGGGAGGACTCGAACCTCCGGCGGAGGGGCTGCGCAATCTGTGACACAGCGCCTCAAACCACGCGGCCACTCCTCGCGGCTCCAAAATCTGGGGAAACAGGTATAAAGACCATTCAAAAAATGAAGGAAAACGTGAAAAACATCGGGAGGCTCTTGCTATCAAGTAAGCGAAGCTTTCTTCCTGGAAGGTATTCTGCAAGGAAGTATGAAATACATATACTTGCGCTAGACTTAATAAAATCCTCACCAGAATACCAACTAATCCCGGAGGTATTCTAAGAAAAGAAGATGGGGGTACACAAGGACAGCGAGTGAGACACTGGACGCGCTCCTCAAGACTGACTTCCCTCAATGCACTCTGGCAGATAACACTGACCAAGAGGCAGTCCCTCAGAGATACTCGTTTATAGGTAAACAAAGGGAAAACTCGCTATCCGACAGAGAATATGTTGATTTAAAAAAAAATCCATTTGGCCGAAGAAATGTTTCAACCATTCAAGAAACCAGGCCGAGATGCTATCTTCCCAGTTCTTTAGCGACAAGCAGGAGATGATTTAGTTGGATTCCTACGTAGAATGTTTGGCGTCTTCATAGCAACAGGAATTATTGTTAATGCTTTGAGGACAGTGAGAGTAGCCGAGCGGTTCTAGGCGCTACAGTCTGGAACCGCGCGACCGCTACGGTCGCAGGTTCGAATCCTGCCTCGGGCATGGATGTGTGTGATGTCCTTAGGTTAGTTAGGTTTAAGTAGTCCTAAGTTCTAGGGGACTGATGACCTTAGAAGTTAAGTCCCATAGTGCTCAAAGCCAATTTGAACCATTTGAAGAGTGAGAGTTGATTTCATTCTGAAGCCAGGGAGAACCGATCACGTCATGGTTAAAGAGAGGAGACCGATCAGGGTGTCCTCCTTTCTTGTAAAGACATTAGAAAAACCGGTTAATGAGCGCGTTGGGGAGGAAATGTTAGCTCAGGTTCCTTTACATGTAAACCGACACGAATATCAAACACGTAAATCAAGTAATACAGCAATTCACCAACTTGCTGGGAAGTTGGGAAACGCTCTCAACTTTCAGGAAATTAACTTCTGCATCTTCCTGCGTATCAAGAGGGCTTCTAGCAATACGATCTTCAAATCCATGGTTAAGGCTGCAGAAGAGAATGGCACGGAGACCACCATATGCAGATGGATTAAGACTCTTTTAAGTCGAAGAAAGCTAGAAGCGACCATGAGAACGAGAACATGCCGATCAACACCACATGGCGATGACTGCAATTAGACGTAACGTTTGCGACAGCCCCGGACGGTGCACAAGTCCCGCCCAATCACCCCCTTCCACACCAATCCATATCCTAAGCTCCGCCCATGGTCTGCTGCATGTTCCAACATCAATGTTTTTCGTATCACAGATATGCAAGTCATAACAAGGGAGAAAATCAGTAGTTAGTACAAAAAACAGTTTTTCCGGTACCATTGTGAAAAGAATTAAAAATATGTTCATTGAATATGCGAGTTGAAAAATCATCACTAAGAAAGAAAAATAAAAATGGCATCCATACTGTCTTTTTTATTTCATGAACTTTCATGTGCACTATATCAAAAAATCTGATATTTGTTAACTGCAGTGAGCGCAAATTTCCGTCACCTCGCGTAGTGTAAGAAATTCTGTTGGGAAATATTAATTGGTAGTATTGCCAAGGATGCTGTCCATTATCTCGATTGTCTAAAGTCAATTCTGTGCATAAACAGGGCAAAGTCGATGTCTTAGTTTGTTTCTGATTACCGCATTAAGACTAAAGAATATAAGAGTGGGATAATGTAGAAATGCGTAACGCAAGCAGGCAGATATTTATACAGTGACATTCTTCATTAATATTTGCCCGTGTAATGGATGAATTTTTACTTGTGAACTCTTATGATTGCTTGCTCACAGCAGACACGAGATTACTTTGAGTTCTTCTACAGTGTTTGAGAGCTTTAGAGCTGCTTATTGATAAACATATGTACATAATTTCGTCAGTGTCATTCTAACACATCTTATCGTACTTTAATGTCTGTTAGATATCAGTTTTGACAGCAGTTGGCCACAGCAGTCAAGATTAAGTACCTTGTGTATGATAACTTTATTGAGAGTGCATATCTATGTTTCATATTGACAGTATTACACAAACTGCTAAGAAGTACTAACAGCACAAGACTGCTAGAATGAGCAACCGCGGTAAAACAAAAAACGACGAACAAAAACACAACAGCGACGAGGACTACCAAAGATCATATTGATGCGCTCTTGGTTGGTGTGGCGGGGGGTTGGTGTGGAGGGGGGTAAATGGACGGGGCTTGTGCAAATGTCCGGGGCTGTCGCTAACGTTTCCCGCAATTAGATGATTTCTCCCACTACTGGTGAACGAACTCATTGAAGAGTGAAATAGCAGACGCTAGTTTTGCTTACAATATGCGAATGATTTAGGCACAGTAATATGTGACAAATTTTCTAGTACTGTTAGATCGATGGCACAGTATGCACTAGACTTTGTTGAAAACTGGTGCAGAAAACAAGACCTAGGGGCCAGTCCCAGGAAGTGTGTTGTAGGATCATATACAAGAAAGCAAATCCAGCACAGATACTCCCCAATGAAACTCTACCAATAGGGGGGGTAGTGAAGTATCTACAGGCATCGGTGGATGCAGAAATACCTCAAGGGTGGGGCGCTAAAGATACCTTGGGCTACCCTTACTTTTACCTTAATAAAACATAATGAAGTCACACGAAAAAGTTTAAGAAAGTTTTATTTAAACTGATTATACACAGCCGGCCGAAGTGGCCGTGCGGTTAAAGGCGCTGCAGTCTGGAACCGCAAGACCGCTACGGTCGCAGGTTCGAATCCTGCCTCGGGCATGGATGTTTGTGATGTCCTTAGGTTAGTTAGGTTTAACTAGTTCTAAGTTCTAGGGGACTAATGACCTCAGCAGTTGAGTCCCATAGTGCTCAGAGCCATATGAACCATTTGATTATACACATATACAAGACAGTGCTATCTTAAGATAAAAAAAGTTATAATTGTGGTTCTATTCCTTAAATGATGAATTATATGCGCCTATTCTTCCTGCCAAACTGGTTAATTACATCGTCAGTAGGGCAAATAATGTCAGGGTGAGTGTTCAACAGATCTAAGCCATTAAGTCGATCCTCCTTCATTGTCGACCTCAGCCCTGTATTTGTACGCCACAATGTTGAATTCATTTTACTGTAGCAATAGATGCAGGTTGACAAGAAAATGTTTTGTACAGCGTGTGCAAAGTAGGATGGTCATATCTTTTGTCGTAGGTATGTATTAGCTATATATGTGCCAGAAGGAAACGTATAAAATACGATGACGCGGACGCGCGTGCTACATAGGAAAGTACAACTACTCGATTAACTCGATTCAGTCGAATCGACTGACGATAGAATGAACGTAGAGCGTGCGGGATGACTGGCGGGGGCGGCGCGCGTGGCAATGCGGTTGGCCCCCAAGGAGGGGGGGGGTGGAAGGGGGGGAGGCGGGGCGCGCCCCCCATGTGTAATGTGTATTCGCCACTGTCTACACTCTGTTGTGAGCAGTGGAGCGCTCCCGGCTCCAGGGAGCCGTGTCGCTCGCTGTGACCACTCAAGTGGGCCGCCACGTGGCACGGCTGGCTGAGGCAGGAGGCAAGGCAAGTGTTCTGATGTGCCAGCTGCGTCTTACAAGATCGACAACCTCATACTCTTAGCTACTAAGACGCGGTGACATTCTACACCAGGAAATACGATGTTCAGGAAATAAATAAGAAACAACTGTTTTACAAGAAATAGCGTACTAAATTTATTGGGCCACTGTAGCTTGACATTTTCTTTTGATTACAAGATCGGAAATAGGCGTCAAAGTGTTCGCAGCGTTAATGCGGAGGATGGCCTTCATTGTTGCATCCTGAAGGAACGATCGTTCCTTACATTTCACTCTTTTCATTGCTGAGAAAAGCTGCTCACAACAATATGTAGATCCAAACATGCACATGATCTGAGCGGCATTGTTGTGAAGCTTGGGAAGTGTTTTCGCTCTAATGAACGATACGATCGTGACAAATCCAATGTGTTGTAGTACCTCTCCTTCAACAAAGTTGAATTTTACAAATCAATAAACTCCAACTGAAGTGACGACAAGTCGTCAAGGGAAACTGAAAAAGGAGTGCTGAACACCTTAAGTTCAATTTCCAAACTAGTGAGGTCTCGGAATCGTGTTTCAAACGACGTCATGAGCTGATTTAACTTTGCTTGGTAATCGCCGAAAGTAGTACCTTTAGGTAGTTTTAAAGAAGCAAGACGATTGAAGAACATTAAATGTCCATTACTCATCTGCCTCTCAGATAAACGTAACTTTTCCATGAACGCTTTGATCTGGTCTTGCATGTCAACGATTAGCTGCCCTCTGCGCTGCAATGACAGATTTAAATCATTCAAATGCATAGTTATGTCAGATAGGAACGCCAGGTCTGATATCCATTTTATATCTTTCAGACAACGCATTTCTTCCCCTTTCATTTCGAGAAAAAGGGATATTTCCTCACCAATGGCAAAGAAAACATAAATAACTTTTCCCCGACTCCGCCAACGAACTGTACTGTGGTAAGGTATATCCCCATACTCCGCTTCCATATCTTTCAGGAATCCTTTGAACTGGCGATGATTCATACCGTGACGTCACACAAAATTCACACACTTCACGACATATTTCATTACGCCACCTAGCTCTACTGTTTCAGCACACAGTGCCTCTTGGTGAATAAAACAATGAAGAGTCAAAATGCCATTCCCGAATTCGTCCCGAGTTTATTTTTCACACGAGAAGCAAAACCTTGGTGACGCTCGATCATTTGTGGTGCACCGTCTGACGCTACAGAATGGAGCTTATCCCACGGCAAATTTATATTGTCCACTGATTCACAAACAGCTTCAAAAATGTCACGTGATGTTGCGGTGTAATCGAGTGGTACCACATCCAAGAGTTCTTCAGTTACTTGCAGCTCCATGTCGACACCATGCACAAAGACTGCAAGCTGAGCACAGTGCGATATGTCGGCGCTTTCGTCAAGCGCTAGCGAAAATGCAACAAAGCTCTCCGCCTTTTTCCTGAGCTGTGTCTCTAAATCTTGCTGCCATGTCCAGGATTCGACGAGACATTGTTTGCTTCGACAGGCAAACCCCTTCAATTGCATACATCTCCCTTGGAAACAAACATTCTGCAACTGCCACCATGCACGATTTTACGAGTGGTCCCACCGAAAACGGCTTGCCACTCGTCGCAATGATGTGAGCGACCCTGTAGCATACTCTAATTGCAGATTCAGTAGTGTTTTCCCCGCTCTCATTCACCTGAAAATTATAAACGCATTACAGAAGACAAACTGTTTTGTATGTTTTGATACCTTCCGTATTACGAAACCGTTCTTAAACTTACTCCTCCTGGTATGTCGTTCTTAAGCCTGGCTACCAGTTCTTTGCGTGCAACGCCTTCTACCTGATTGTAGTGCGCTGCGTGAAGACGTGCATAATGTCGTTGTATATTGTACCTCTTCGCAGAATTAAGTACTTTGTGACATACAAGACACTGCGGACGACCATCCCTCTCAATGAACAGAGAGGTATCCTCCAATAGAGGTACAGGGCTCCCGCGGCTAGTCATAGCTGTCACTGAACACGGATTATTGCGTCAGTTGCGGCTGCATGCGGCAAGGGGGCCGTGAGTTAGCTTTCCCCCTCCACGCGGGCTCCGAGCTGCCGCAGTGAGCGCTCCGGAGCGCTCCGGCTCCCTTGAGCTCGGTTGGAACAGCCTGCCTACAGGTAATCCAAAATGTGAAACTACTATGGACCCCGCGTTTAAATAATATATGTTCCTAGACAAACAGTACTTTTATCCTGTAGAGCGGCCTGCGGTAATAACCCGAGGAGTATGTACACGCATACACCACTGTGATAAGATCTGTGATAATTTATGGGGCTACAGTATGGTGGAGTAAAGGAAAACAGAATGCGGCTTTTACGGTGCTTGGCAAGGCGCGAAGTCTTGCCTGGTTAGCCATAACAATCAGAATTAGTAGCATACATGTGCTGGACGGAGCCCCATCACACCTTTGAGGCCGGCCCGGTGGTCTAGCGGTTCTAGGCGCTCAGTCCGGAACCGCGCGACTGCTACGGTCGCAGATTCCAATCCTGCCTCGGGAATGGATGTGTGTGATGTTCTTAGGTTAGGTAGGTTTAAGTAGTTCTAAGTTCTAGGGAACTGATGACCACAGATGTTAAGTCCCATAGTGCTCAGAGCCATTTGAACCACCTTTGGGCTAGAATAGATGCAGTGGCAAGAGCAAACAGGCTAAAAACTGGAAATAACTGGATTCCTTTAGCAAATATGATATACCCCGATGAAGTCAGTGTGATAAATACAGAAATGGTCACTGGCCGGAGTGGCCGTGCGGTTCTAGGCGCTACAGTCTGGAGCCGAGTGACCGCTACGGTCGCAGGTTCGAATCCTGCCTCGGGCATGGATGTGTGTGATGTCCTTTGGTTAGTTAGGTTTAATTAGTTCTATGTTCTAGGCGACTGATGACCTCAGAAGTTAAGTCGCATAGTGCTCAGAGCCATTTGAACCATTTGAACAGAAATGGTCGGTAAAATATCGGCTAACCATACATTAACCTTTCAGTGTAATATTTAGAAGGATGGAGCAGTGGAAGAAGGAATCATAACACCATTCAGGAGGTAAAGTCAGGTTTACTGACAGGCTGATAACAGATGAGAGCTCTGGGGCCGGATTATACAGGATACAGCCTAGACTAGAAAGAGCAGTCAGAATGGGAAAGTTGGCTGTAGTATTTCAGGCGGAAGTAACCACTATCAGAGTGTACAGGAAGGAGAACTTTGTAACGCATTACAAAGATGGTAGTATCTAAATTTATTCAGACAGCCAAGCAGCTCAGAAATCTTTACCAGCCCTTCAACGAGGTCAAGGCCCGTTGCAGAATGCCATGCACCTGTGGAAGGTTTAACTCGACTAACATCCATGTCCTACATTTTCGTCGATAATCGTAATTTGACATTGTCGGGTGAAGCCATCTCCTCTAGCTGGTACGTTTCGTGAAATGTCAATAATTCCTTAGATTTAGACTATGTGGTATACAGATATCCTACGAGAACCAATCGTCCTACTCAGTTCTGAAGTAATTTACTTGTACCCTGCCCAACTCACTCTTGAGGTTCCAATGCCTTTGTGATTCCACGTTCCACTCGTTGTCAAACTTCTTTTAAGTTCTTGTGAGTTGCTTCGTATGTTCGCCCTGTGTTCAAATTTTTTGCTGTACTAAATCAAAAGGTGACGGCATCTTTCACCCATACACTACTTCGTTCAGTGATAAACGACTACTTGGGTGGCACTTGTGCCCGCTCACCTTGTAGCCGAAACAGTCATCCAATTCTAAATGTTGACTGTACAGAAAGTGGCTTATCATGTTCACTGTGGTACGGTGGACTCATTTCCATTAATAACTTTCAGCATTGCAGCGCGCCAGCAATCGTAAGTATCGAAATAATTATGAAAAATCCACCTCGATTGCACAAACTACCTGTTGTTTACCTAGGTTGAGATAAGTAATATTATTGACTTGGTGCATATGTACCGTGTATTTGTAAAAAAAAAAATTATGGGATCTTGCCGCTGTAGGTGTTGATTTTAGCCTTTGACTATGCCTATTTAGGCAAGATGTTTTATATTTGTTCTGAAGAAGGCGTGGTTACCCACGCTGAAACCTGGGTAAACACCAGGTAGATTGTGCAATCGAGGTGGTTCAAATGGTTCAAATGGCTCTGAGCACTGTGGGACTCAACTGCTGTGGTCATCAGTCCCCTAGAACTTAGAACTACTTAAACCTAACTAACCTAAGGACATCACACACATCCATGCCCGAGGCACGATTCGAACCTGCGACCGTAGCAGTCGCACGGTTCCGGACTGCGCGCCTAGAAAATCGAGGTGGATTTTTCATAATTATTTCATTTCCATTAGTTTGTTGGTGGAACGGACTGGTACCCAATTTCTTTATTTTCAGTTGGTGACATGACTGTTTCATCAGATCGAACATGCCGCTTGGGGTAGCCGCGCGGTCTGGAGCGTCTTAGCACGGTCCGCGCGGTTTCCCCCATCGGAGGTTCGAGTCCTCCCTCGGGCGTGTGTGTGTGTGTGTGTGTGTGTGTGTGTGTGTGTGTGTGTGTGTGTGTGTGTGTGTCGTCCTTAGCATAAGTTAGTTTAAGTTAGATTAAGTAGTGTGTAAGCTTCGGGACCGACGACCTCAGCAGTTTGGTCCCATAAGACCTTACCACAAGTTTCCAAATTTCAGATCGAACACCGTGCGGAGTGGCCGCGGAGTTCGAGGCGTCATGTCACGGACTGCACGGCCCCTCCCACCGGAGGTTTGAGTCCTCCCTCGGGCATAGGTGTGTGTGTTTGGACCGATGACCTAAGCAGTTTGGTCCCTTAGGAATTCACACCCACTTGAACATTTCAGATCGAACATGAAATTTTTTCCTTTATCTGTGTATAGTTTCTGGTGCACCCAGTTGTTAATCATAGCTTCAGCTATAAGGCTCCCAGTTTGATATTTGTTATTGTCATTACAACGTTTCTTGAAAGACGATCCATCATCATCAGTTCATATTTACCCGCTGAAATTCTATTAAAGGATCCCAGTTCCCATCACCTGAAAAGGTATTTCCGATTCTGGTATCTCTGAAGTGTACGAGGAGCGTTCAACCAATAAGTAATCTGACACTTATTTCTGCCAATTGCGTATAAAAAAGTGCGGAATTTGTTGTGTGACATCGTTGTATATCATGGCATAAGCCCCTGTAGTTTTGTGAAGATCCGGTAGGAAGTGACGCTATATGTAGACTTCAAAGTGTCTCTGTAGCGGAGCGGGGTTCTATGCAGAGCTGTCATTGAATTTATTTTGACACAAAACCAAAGCATCACAGTTATTTTAGGCACTTCCAGAAGATCGCGTAAACTTGTCCGGTCTCTTGCATGCCGGCCTGCTGCACATAGTTGTGACTCCTGCGACATCGGCACGTGAGGGCACTCTCAGTCAGGGCTCTCAACAGATCGCAGTCAAACACCTCTCTGCACAACTGCTCATCTATACTGGTGGTGCTGACACAGATATCTGCCTGAAAGGGTACTGGAAGGCATGTACCCGCTGATTTCCTCATCGGCTAACAGAAGACCATAAAGTGCAACCTGTTTGAGGTTGCTTGTGCGTTACGAGGCTGACTGAGACACTGTAGACAATCCGGCTGGAAAAAGTAGTATAGCCACTAACAAGAGACGTCGAACTTGTGACGCCAGTAGCACAGATGAAGAAGAACCTGTCGCTGAAAGCTGTAGGTGACATTCAGAAAACAGTACTGGAAACTACTGTTTCAGACAATATTGTCAGTATAGATTCAAACTCTGAGTCAAGTACATCAGTAGACAAATCGAATACGCCACCATCACCCGAACAGGTCGAAGTGACATCACAGTCCCATTCTGTAGCGCTGGAGGCGCCCGTAGATGGCAATGCGCTGCTCTTGGTGACGCCACAACCCCGCGCTGCAGTACCCGTACGTCAATCAATGCAGACAGATTCACTCACGGATGCAACTGAAAGCAAACATGACGAGGTAGCGAGTGATTGTCAACAACAGGCCACGTCACAGCCCAAATCCCAAGAAGCGGAGTTTTACAGCAATAACACAAAAACGGCAAACGAAAGTGATCATAGAAGTGACGGGGCACTGGAAGAATGTTTGCAAACTGCGTCTGCGCCGCCTTTGGCAGACGAGATGGTGCCACACGACTGCCTCTCAGATTCACCGACGCCGCCCTCGGTGGAAAACTACTCAGGGGGTGGGCGGAGCAGACATTCGGTGAAGGCCAGTGTCAATGCAAACCGTAAGAAAAGTAAAAAGAAAGGTTCTAGTGCAAACCGGGACGGTGGTCTCCAGTTAGATTCTCAGGAAGTATCCGGCATGGAGTAGCATGAAATGATAGACTAGCGAGAAAAAAAGTCACTCCCCTATGTTGCAGTCATATACGATTACCACGTTAAACATTAATCGGATATAGTCTGAAACAATTTCTGTATGAGTCTGCGACGGATATTGCCCTCCTACAGGAAGTGGTATTCTCGCAATAAAATTTTTCTAATTACGTTGATTTTTACAATATTTCCACTGAAACGAGTGTTGGCACGGCCATTTTAGTTAGAGAAGGCATCCCCGTACATAACGTTGATAAATTAGAATGGGGGCTAGGTATTGGAATAAATGTAGCAGGAGTTGCTATAGTCCATTTATATGCTCCTTCTGGCAGCAGTAACAGAGCTTGAAGAGCCACATTCATTAATGAAAGCGTTATTTATTTACTGAGGAAAAACCCCCTCCAACTTATAATAGGGGGAGATATTAATTACGTATTGAGTCAAAAGGATCAAATCCCCAACCTGAATTACTCAACTGACTTCAGACGTCTTGTTGTTGATTTAAAATTAAAAGATGGGTGGGAAATAAAATACCCAACAATGGTGAACTTCACTCATATTGTTGCGAATTCCTGTAGTAGAATTGACAGAATTTACGTATCGGAAAATTTAGCAGATAAAGTACTGAAAACAGAAACTGTTCCCGTTAGTTTTTCCGATCACAGTGCGTTGTTGACCTGCGTAAATTTAACCCCACAACCTACCCGAAGAGTAAGAAGCCAGTGGAATCTAAATATGTTGTTATTATCAGAAGAAGACTTAGAAGCTACCCTTACCAGAGCTTGGGAAATGTGCCTCCGTTCATTGAACAACTTTCCAAGTATGATAGAATGGTGGACCCAACGAGCGAAACCGAAACTAAGGAAAGTTTTAATATCATTAAGTATAGATATGGCCAGAGAAAGGAAACAGACTGTAGAATTCTACTACAGCGTGTTAAGGGACCTCTACGATCAGACAGATGTAATTCCTACAAGATTAAAAGACATCAAGCAAATAAAAGCAAAATTAATAAGTCTGAAACGTAAGGACTTAAAATAAAATCCAAAGCAAAGTCAGTTACTGAAGATGAGACTGCTGCATTGTACCACCTTGTCAGACACGCCAAGAATAGAAGAACAAGTTTCATGGATGAACTTCAAATAGATGATGGTACCATAATCACCACCCAGAAGGAAATAATTAAAGAGATCTCAGCGTAATATGAACGTATGTATGCGTCAGGGGAAACAAACGAAGAAGAATATGATGAGCTCTTTGGCACATATCTTCCACGAATATCGCGAGATGATGATGAGAACATTTCTTCGGACATCACCAAGGAAGATGTATTAGAAACCGTGTGCAGCTCCCCCGCTAGGAAATCTCCAGGCCCTGACGGACTGCCCATTGAATTCTATAAACGATTTTGGACCCTAATAGGAGAAAAGTTCACCAAAATTGTCAATGATGTCTTACAGGGAAAGCCAGTGCCTTCAGAGTTCAAACAATGCAAAATCGTGTTGATCCCGAAGAACAGAGACTGCAAAAAAATAAACAACCTAAGGCCGATTTCGCTTTTAAATTCGGATTATAAAATTATAGCTCGAGTAATTAACAAGCGCTTTACACCATGCACCGCTGATATCATAGGCCAACAGCAGACTTGTGCTTTTAGAAGGACGATTTTACAAACTGCGGCTTTGTATCGCGATGTCATTCCGATAGCGCAGGCCAGTAACATAAAATGTGGACTGCTTTTCATAGACTTCCATAAGGCATTTGATCAAATTAATCACAAATAACTGATAGAGACAATGCGCCGAATGGACTTCCTGCCAAAACCCAATGACATCTTCAAGAACATGGCAATGAGTGTTAGTGCACAAATCTCCGTTAACTGTCAACTGACAAAACAAATTGAAATAAAAAGGGGTGTTACCCAAGGAAGCCCCTTATCCATGCTCCTGTTCGTTATATCGCTGGAACGTTTCCTGAGACAGCTACAGCACAGGCTGACAGGCATTACCATTCAAGGAACAAAGACCGTGGTAGGCGCTTACGCGGACGATGTAGGCGTAATCATCAGAGACCAAACAAATGTGACACAACTAGAGACGGTACTTGCAAAATACTGTTCCACATCAGGTGCAAAGGTAAATGAAAACAAAAGTAAATTTTTAAATATAAAGTAGCTTGCTAACTTGCGCATTGAGTGGGCGAACCATGTTAATGAACACAAAGCTCTTGGAATAGCATTGACAGCTCCCGTTTTAAAAATGATAGCAATAAATTGGCGGGAGGTGGCAAGAAAAATCAAGGGAGCTTTGATTGAAAACTGTCAACGTAGTATAGACCAGTTCCAGAGAATACTGTTTATCAACACGTATACTTTATCCAAGGCCTACTACATAGCACAGGTTCTCCCCATTCCATCAATGGTGGCGAAGACGATCATGTCCACCTTAGCAAAGTTCTTGTGGAAAGGGGAATTGTTTCGAGTGCCGGTGAAGACAGCAATTTTGGGTCCAAGCACTGGAGGAATGGGTGTAACCGACATCAAGTCTAAAGCGATGGCATTGTATGTCAAACGCACATGGAGTCTAATGTGTAATGATCCAGGGTGCCTTACAGCAAAACTATACGATATTCTCAGGCCTGAAAGTGTAGAGTCGCCGATAAATATACAAAAAATAATTTTAGGCTAAAACGCATTAGGGAATATTATCTTGAACTAAGTTGTCTCAGCAAAAAACTTTTAAACTCCAAAAATGTTACAGCAAAGGCGATTTTAGCTGAAAGACGGAAATATGAAAGGAAAAATAACATAGAAACTGAATATGCTGGAATAGCATGGAATGTGGTCTGGAAAAACATCAGTAGTGATGTTCCTTCGTCTGACATGAGAACAGCGTGGTACAAGGTAGCCAATAACATCATCACCACTAATGAGCGTCTCTTTGCCATCGGTTTAAGTGACACTAACCTCTCTCTATAGCAGATGCAACCTCGTTGATAGTGTGCCTCATCGTTACACATGTGGAGATCGGATTATCAACTGGAGGTGGACCAGGGAAAAAAATGCTCAAATAACAAGAACTTCAACAAACAATATACCGACTAACATTTTCTTCAGACCAGAGGAAAGTTACTACCCTCAGCCAAAACATAACACAGTGATTTGGTTAATGGGCAAATATACAAGTTATGTTTTTAACAATATTGGGAGCGATTAACATATTGAATACAAGATGTATATGGAAAATGAATTCGAGAAAATACTTAAATAGCAGAATCACAATAAGAAATATGGTAACATGTTCCGAATTGTCTTCAACAGAATGGGTATAGGCTAGGAATTTGATTCCTAGTAGAGAGGGAATGGGTTGGATCACGTTCCCGACCCTAACCTCACCTGCAAGTCACACATGAAAAATAAATCAGTAGTACAGCAGATACAAGAGTATGGCGACAAACATCTGGTGTCTGATATAAAGAAAGATCTTGAACTTCCTATGGATGCGTTTGGAAGGATGGAACTGACAAAAATAACAAGGCAGTGAAGGATTTTGTGATGTCGCTTTTCGGGACTGCTCTTCTGTCCACGTAATTTACCCTGGAAGGAACATACATCAAGGATTTACTGAATGATTAATTTGGGTCTGTGAAATGATGATGAGGAACCTTAGGCTGCAGAAGAAGGAAAAGTGCATGCTGAACTGCCACCAGTTGAATTGTGCTACTGCTAAGGACTCATTCTTTGAATGCTGTAATTTATGACTTCAATTATCTGTCACATTTTTATGTCATTTCATTGTAACCATTTTTGTGGAATAAAAAAAATGTGGTCAGCGCGGCAGAATGTCAATCCTAAGGGCTCGGGTTCGATTCCCGGCTGGTTCGGAGATTTTCTCCGCTGAGGGACTGGGTGTTGTGTTGTCCTGATCATCATCATTTCTTCCCCATCGACGAGCAAGTCCCAGAAGTGACGTCAAATCGGAAGACTTGCACCCGGCGAATGGTCTACACGACTGGAGGCCCTAGTCACACGACATTTTATTTTACTTACTTCAACCGGTAAATCCATAGCGATGGTCTTCTGGGATTCTGGAGGGGTTATTCTGCTTGATATTCTCCTTCATACATAACTAATGAGGAAGTATTGAATAGGATTGGGGAGAAGAGAAGTTTGTGGCACAACTTGACCAGAAGAAGGGATCGGTTGGTAGGACATGTTCTGAGGCATCAAGGGATCACCAATTTAGTATTGGAGGGCAGCGTGGAGGGTAAAAATCGTAGAGGGAGACCAAGAGATGAATACACTAAGCAGATTCAGAAGGATGTAGGTTGCAGTAGGTACTGGGAGATGAAAAAGCTTGCACAGGATAGAGTAGCATGGAGAGCTGCATCAAACCAGTCTCAGGACTGAAGACCACAACAACAACAACATTCTCCTTCATGGGTGCGGGTTTTCACATTAAAAATGAGTCTGGTGTGATGTGGCCCTCAGCTAAGTACCCTCTGTCTCAGAGTTCAAATATTGAAAGTTTTGGCTGGTTTCGTTGTCTAGGGGCTAGGATAAGTAGTTGCAGGATTACAGGCCAAATAGCAGTATACAATATGAATACACACATGAATCAAATGGTCGAAGGTTCCTATGACTCGGCAATTGCCAATTAATATACAAATATATAAATGAAAGATTGCAATTAAATAAAATCTGCAGGTACTATTTTAACGACTTTAAATGATGAGTACAATAGCAGAATGTCATGTATTTCTGAAAAACACTTATTGGTGTCGATGGTCCAGCAATTAAATAAAATATAAGTTGAATAACAGGGAAAGAATAGATTCCTGCTGCACGTAATTAGTTATGAACGACAACATAACTCGCGAGATATTCACTTCTAAACGCTCACTACGTCTCCACTGTAGAAGCCACGGAAATCTCACAAGTGCACAAGTCGGCACTCCAAAGTATTTCTATCCGTTGTGACCATGCGCAAACCGCTCCACACTCTCCCAGTCTCTTCGCGTCTCTGCGTCCGTCGCGCCGTCGCGTCCAGTCTCCCCGTGTCCTGTGCGACTGTCCCTTTGGTAGTCGCCTCCCTTAGTAACGAACGCTGTGATTGGCAATAAGGCTCCCGTCATGTCTTCAAGCCAACACATACTCACAAACATTTTGAAACACTTTAAAAATAATGGATTTATATTTAAATAACTTGAAATTAATTAAATATTCCTACAGCTGGACCATAAACGCGCTCTAACACACAATATTAGATACATAAACGAATTAAATAAACACGTATCAAAGGAATAGAACAGAAGTAACCCAGTAGCCAGTGTCTCAGTGCTTTCTAAAACACAGTAAATAATTGGCCACTTTCTTCATGAACAGCATATATCGGATATAAACAAAGACATAGATGAATAAATATATTTGTAAGCATGCTGCTACCGTTTCTTCGTGTAACAGTGGAGTACTTGTGGCCTGACGCGATCGATAGTAATCGGCTACTTTGACCTCCAATAACTCGTGTACTATTCAAGCTACATGCCTGTAATTTATACCAATTTAGGTCTACACTAATAGCTTTTTGAAAACACGTCGATCGACAAAATCTGAGGAATCATTTAGATTTTGGAAATTCGTTGCTGGGTGTTACTTTAATAATTTGTCAGATACTAGACTTTAAACTAATAAAGATATTGAAAATCTGATTGCACAATCATAATCGTCGTGCAAATAATGGCAATGTACATGTTTCTTTTTGAGGTATCATGATTCATCTGGCTGCTATTAATTTCTATACGAACTGTGAAATGTCTGCCACAAAGGTTTCACAAAGTCCACCATCTTTGGCACTCCCGGCGTGTCTCCTTCATCAACACAACGTCACCATGTAAGTCCCAGCCACGCGGCTGGACCGGCCGTTGTGCAGCATCACGCGCTTGCTGAGCTAACGTTCGGCCCCACGTGGCTGCTGCCAGGCCGCGACCCGCCGAGAGGTCTCAGCTCGGCAACGCCAACTCCGAACTTAGAATATTCTCAGGGTGCCTCGACTCGCCCGTTACCTCACATGGTGCAACGATCAGCTCGGAGGTGTATTGTGCTACCCTCAGGAAATTGAAGAAACGACATCAGGGTGTTTATCGCCAGAAAAATGCAGACGGATTTCTCGTTCTCCATGACAAAGCAAAGTCTCATACCAGTCTGCACGTCAGAGGTCTGCTGACGAAACAGCACTGGGATGTTCCTCCTCATCAACGCTACAAAACGGATTTGCAACTTCCGAATTCCACGTTTTGCCCGAGGGAGGATGCACTCCGCAGGAAGCGGTACGTGGATGATGTGGAGGTTACTCATGGATTAGTACGCCGGCTCTACAGTCAACCATTAGTGCGGTCCCACGTGGGTGTACAGGCCCTCCCAGTAAGTTGACGTAAGGCTGTCACATTGAACGGATATTATGTTGAAAAATACGATTTTGTAGCCAAAATGGTGAGGAATAATAGGGTGTAGAGGAACCCTGAATACTACACTACCTTCAGCAAAAGGTGCTGCATTACTTATTGAATGCGCCTCGTACCTTTGGGTGACTCATATCTGTTGTCCACAAGGAATGCCATTTTCTACATATTGCTCCACGTCACCACATCATGTTCACCACCAAAATCGTTTTGCGACTCATCTGTCAGCAGCTCTCCTTCCTACATATCCTTACCAAAAATTTTCATTTGGTTGTCGCAACTCTTCGGTTCGTAGCGCCATAGGAACAACGATGTGTGGTTCACATTTAGCAGACTTATACAGGGTGTTACAAAAAGGTACGGCCAAATATTCAGGAAACATTCCTCACACACAAATAAAGAAAAGATGTTATGTGGACATGTGTCCGGAAACGTTTAATTTCCATGTTAGAGCTCATTTTAGTTTCGTCAGTATGTACTGTACTTCCTCGATTCACCGTCAGTTGGCCCAATTGAAGAAAGGTAATGGTGACTTCCGTGCTTGTGTTGACATGCGCCTCATTGCTGTACAGTACTAGCATCAAGCACATCAGTACGTAGCATCAACAGGTTAGTGTTCATCACGAACGTAGTTTTGCAGTCAGTGCAATGTTTACAAATGCGGAGTTGGCAGATGCCCATTTGATGTATGGATTAGCACGCGGCAATAGCCGTGGCGCGGTACGTTTGTATCGAGACAGATTTCCAGAACGAAGGTGTCCCGACAGGAAGACGTTCGAAGCAATTGATCGGCGTCTTAGGGAGCACGGAACATTCCAGCCTTTGACTCGCGACTGGGGAAGACCTAGAACGACGAGGACACCTGCAATGGACGAGGCAATTCTTCGTGCAGTTGACGATAACCCTAATGTAAGCGTCAGAGAAGTTCCTGCTGTACAAGGTAACGTTGACCACGTCACTGTATGGAGAGTGCTACGGGAGAACCAGTTGTTTCCGTACCGTGTACAGCGTGTGCAGGCACTATCAGCAGCTGATTGGCCTCCACGGGTACACTTTTGCGAATGGTTCATCCAACAATGTGCCAATCCTCATATCAGTGCAAATGTTCTCTTTACGGATGAGGCTTCATTCCAACGTGATCAAATTGTAAATTTTCACAATCGACATGTGTGGGCTGACGAGAATCCGCACGCAATTGTGCAATCACGTCATCAACACAGATTTCCTGCGAACGTTTGGGCACGCATTGTTGGTGATGTCTTGATTGGGCCCCATGTTCTTCCACCTACGCTCAATGGAGCACGTTATCATGATTTCATACGGGATACTCTACCTGTGCTGCTACAACATGTGCCTTTACAAGTACGACACAACATGTGGTTCATGCACGATGGAGCTCCTGCACATTTCAGTCGAAGTGTTCGTACACTTCTCTACAGCAAATTCGGTGACCGATGGATTGGTAGAGGCGGACCAATTCCGTGGCCTCCACGCTCTCCTGACCTCAACCCCCTTGACTTTCATTTACGGGGGCATTTGAAAGCTCTTGTCTACGCAACCCCGGTACCAAATGTAGAGACTCTTCGTGCTCGTATTGTGGACGGCTGTGATACAATACACCATTCTCCAGGGCTGCATCAGCGCATCAGGGATTCCATGCGACGGAGGGTGGATGCATGTATTCTCGCTAACGGAGGACATTTTGAACATTTCCTGTAACAAAGTGTTTGAAGTCACGCTGGTACGTTCTGTTGCTGTGTGTTTCCATTTCATGATTAATGCGATTTGAAGAGAAGTAATAAAATGAGCTCTATCATGGAAAGTAAGCGTTTCCGGACACATGTCCACGTAACATATTTTCTTTCTTTGTGTGTGAGGAATGTTTCCTGAAAGTTTGGCCGTACCTTTTTGTAACACCCTGTGTAGTACACCTTCTTGCATAAGATACTATGGTTGTTTACTGTACACTTAGTTTTATGTATCCACTGCTTGTGTATTTTTATAGTCTAGAACTTGCAACACTGCAGTTTCCCACTAAACGTGTCCGAATTTGTGTGCTCGGCACCATCCTTCTGAACTACTTCATATTGAAACTCAGTTTCAGTACCCAGATTTTAATCGACTATGGGATTAAAAAACCTAATAAGCACTCCAAGGATGGAAGATCCAGAACGACTTTAAAATTATGGTCTTATAAGTAGCAACCGAAATGTTCATTCCATATATCAAAGCAAACATTTCCATAGCTGTAGTAGAATAATTTTGCTAAGCTTTATTCAGCTTGTGAGACATACAAGCTACCAGGAGTTGTTGTTAATTTAAATTATGACTTAAAATGAGCCCAAAGTTGTATTACTTGGATCACTTGATTGTATAATTTCTTTAGCAAAATCAGGAGAAATTAATACAGGATCTTAGGTCAGTATATGTTGCAAATTTTGAAACGCTGGTTAACATTCTGATATCTACTGAAACATAAACTCCTTATTCAATAATTTAGTCAACGGTTGTGCAATTTCTACAAAGGCTTTGACGAATTTTCGGTAATAGTTCGCCAGTCCAAAAGGTGATTGTAACTGCCTAAGTGTTTATGGAACTGAAAAATCATATATAACCGAAATGAGACAAGGATCCATTCTACAACAAAGCCTACAATTCGCTATCTTCAAACATTCTCGATGGCTTCCCGCTCTCGTCATTTCTCACGTGAAAATCACGACTTTGTAATTTTTTAACCACTCTAAACACTGCTTTTTCCCAAGAGCATGTTCGCCTAAAGCATTCGATGCGATTCTGCAGCAGTTTTATTCAAATGATAATAGAAAGCCAGTGCTGTTCGCAAATCGTAGTTCGCAGGCACAAAACTCGACATGTTTACAGGTTTGGAAAAGACACCGGTGTATGGAAATTGCGTTACTGTATGTTGACATCCGTCGTCAGCCGGAAAGCAGATGGCGCTGTAGACGCGGTCTCACGGGCGCTACACTGCCAGCTAGCGCCATCTATAGGGAAATTCAGGTTTCACACTTCTACACGGGTAATAACTGTTTTCAGCCTAACTTCTGGACACACTTCAGTCTGGTAATACCTACTCTTTTCATATATCACAGGAAATACATTACAGTGCCCCAGTTTATTCAAAGTTTCAATTATATTTGGAGTCAGATACGCATCAGTTACTATATGTTCATTTAGAAGCCTAATATTGCAACATAATCTATATTTACGTGTTCTGTCAGATGACCTTTTCGATATTATTATTGCATTTGCTGATCAAGGACTATCACTATGCTCTTTTATCTCTGTTATGCATTCTTTAAGCTATTGATATACACGTTCTGTTAACAGATGGGCATGATTTGGTAACCTACACTGTTTATAGTGCACGGCTGCTTATTTGAATGTGATGCTGTGTTATGTGTGTGGCTGTTAAAGGACCTTCTGAATCAAACAAATCTCTTTACTGATCTAACAATGACTCCATCACTGATCGAGCATTACCCTTTAAGTGAAAAAGCTGACGTGTTGCTTGACATTGACCTCTATCTCTGACTCAGAAATGTCTCCTTTATTGAGTACCTATTGTGTAGCTAATACGAAGTATTAGGAAGACTTAATTCCTTCGTTCTGAATTAAATGGGACTTTTGCCGCCATAACCTGGCCGTTTATTTCCCTAGTATGTGCCCTACTTCTTCGTGTAAACCATTGCTGCTCATCCAACTTGTGATGACTCGACAGATATTCTATCAAACATAAAGCTTGTTGAGGAACATCGACATCTGTCATAACCCAAATTAAACTCTCCTCTACCTGCTGGTATTCTGTGATACAAAACAACTTATACTGTACTTGCAGACAGTTTGGTTGGTACTACCTTAGGAACGGCTATAACTTTTGACACAGAAACATTTGCTATTGTTGGACCTATTGGTATCGAATCCCCACTGAGTTCCACTGTTCGTTGCCAAAGGTAGATTTTAGCGTGATGCCTAAACCAGAAAGTTTAATCTGAGAGTATTGCAGAAAATCCATGCCCCGCAGTTGGTAACACTTCCAGTTGCTCATGGAAGCACCTGTATCCTACCCTAAAATTGAGTTATGCTGTCCCCACTGAGTCTATTTTGTTATCTCCTATTGCCTGCAGTCTTTATCTCAGTGTCTTCATTCTCGTCTTGTCCATGAGATCCAGAGTCACAAATGTTACGTTTGCCGCAGGATCTACTAAAATCTTATACTCCCTTTCATTTATACAAGCTCTCAAGCAAAAATCTGCTCTGTGTATGTTTTTACTGTGCTACGGTTTATAAAATGCTTCCCGACGGAAACAACATTCCAATTGCAGTTTAACAGTTTCTTTTTTACACTGTACTTGCCCTGATTTCTAAATTCTCAACCAGAACCTTATGCTCGAACAGTTGACAATTATAGCACTTTGGTTGGCGACACTGTGGTTAAATGCCCCTGCTGACCACAACGGTAACATTCCTTAACAGATCTGAATATCTTAGGTTCAGTACACTTCCTAGTTGCAACATACGCATCTTGTAAATCCGTAGCAACACGAAGTGCTGCAACTAAATCCTCACTGTTTCCCATTCGCACCTGTCGTGAAAAATCTGGATGGATTTCTGTGAGAAATAAGATCGACGCTCTATTTTCCGCTTATTTGAGCAAGACTTTCTGCATCTTGTTTGTATGTCAGGTCATACATCTTTACATTGCTTTTGCGTTTCCTGTCGGAAAATGATTCCATTGCTTCATTCGCGCTCCGTGTTAAACTATTGAGTTTCTCCCTAAAAAACCGTGTACCGTTCTGTTTTCTACGTCTCTGAAGCAAACTCTCCGCTAATTCGCTGAATGTGGATAGCTTATTAAGCGCTTCATGATAGGCCATACAGGTTATTGCACCATACGCAACTTGGTCACCCACAAGCATGTTTCATCTGACCAGCCACATAAGGCGGCCCTGACTAACACATCGTCTATATTTATCGACTCTTCCATTACTTCTTGGTTGAACAATTCCATATTTAAGGTTGAATAAGAAATACACTGTTTCTGTTCTCTTGATTTCTGTTTCTTTCGAAACAGTTTTCGGGTTGTTTGAGCATCTTCAAGAAACAACTTACTATCGACTGGAAGGAACACTGGTTCTTGGTAACCAAACATTGTAGGCGAAGATACAGTCACTTGCAAAGATTGTGGTGCTTCACGTTTGTTTCTTAATGTTGAAATTTCACTTTACGCAATAGCTAGTGTTAAGTACAATAAATAATTAACTTACACAATATCACACGTTAAATCAACTTTTCTTTTATGTATTTATTTTTTTGAGATACTGTTAAACTGAGTACTCTTCATTTGTGTTGTGTAACAAACATATTTTTTAACATAGTAAACTACACTTCAGGTAATGGACGTACTATACACAATAACTAGAATACATAATCTTGCATCGTGACAGGCTATATGGTTATGATATCACAGATTGTAAGGTTCAGGTTGTGACACTGGTTGAGAACTATCTAAAACAGCACTAATAACATAAAAAGAGAAACAAACATGTTTTACATTGTAAATAACTTTTTTATGCAGTGGGCAATATCGAATATAGGGAGTGGTTAAAATATTCAATATTGAAGTATTACAAGTTACATTGTTAAAGTTTGTCTGATAAGGAATACGAAATTCTGTTGTGTTTTGTTCTAGTTCGAAGTAAACAAAGAAACAGTAGAACAAAAACCGGGTACGTGTGTAACCACGCCAAAGTCCTCTGTGGCTTTTCCTCAAGGTTCGCGGCTGAAGGATCAAGAGATGAATGGAGAGGGGGGGGGGGGGGGAGACATTTACAACTTTTTTAGCTTCATTCACACCTGAGTGTGGCTGCTGTTCTGCCAATAAAGATTGAAACTGATGACTTAGCTATTTATTAAGTGCTTCCTGTTGCTCATTATCCTCTAGCAATTTGGAAACTTGTTCAGCAAGAGCGTCTATCGTCTCGTTAGTGCCATTTTTGTGCAATTTTTCTTTCTCTCTTCTACACTAATCAATCTAGTATGACGATAACTTAGTAGCCACAGTCGCAAAATCTGATTCCTATGCATAATCATTAAACCACGACGCTCTGAACAATCGTCTGCTAGCCGGCCAGAGTAGTCGGGCGGATCTAGGCGCTACAGTCTGGAACCGCGCGACCGCTACGGTCGCAGGTTCGAATCCTGCCTCGGGCATGGATGTGTGCTATGTTCTTAGGTTAGACCTCAAATCATCGAGTAAAACTGAAGTGATATCAGGTGTTCCCCAGGGAAGCGTCCTGAGACCTCTGCCGTTCCTGATCTATATAAATGACCTGGGTGACAATCAGAGCTGTTCTCTCAGGTTGTTCGCAGATGATGCTGTAATTTACCGTCTAGTAAGGTCATCCGAAGACCAGTATCAGTTGCAAATCGATTTAGAAAAGATTGCTGTATGGTGTGTCAGGTGGCACTTGACGCCAAATAACGAAAAGTGTGAGGTGATCCACATGAGTTCCAAAAAAAATCCGTTGGAATTCGATACTCGATAAATAGTACAATTGTCAAGGCTGTCAATTCTACTAAGTACCTGGGTGTTAAAATTACGAACAACTTCAGTTCGAAAGACTACATAGATAATGTTGCGGGAAGGT
This sequence comes from Schistocerca americana, assembly GCF_021461395.2. Taxonomy (NCBI): domain Eukaryota; kingdom Metazoa; phylum Arthropoda; class Insecta; order Orthoptera; family Acrididae; genus Schistocerca; species Schistocerca americana. The sequence continues at coordinate 234,017,965 of NC_060123.1, forward strand.
GTGCCAAAGGTTGCGTTTCATTGGCAGCACACTTAGAAGATGCAACAAGTCCACTAAAGGGACAGCTTAAAGTACACTCGTTCGTTCTCTGTTAGTATATTGCTGCGCGGTGTGGGATCCTTACCAGGTGGGATTGACGGAGGACATCGAAAGGGTGCAAAAAAGAGCAGCTCGATTTGTATTATCACGTAAAACGGGAGAGAGTGTGGCAGATATGATACGCGAGTTGGGATGGAAGTCATTAAAGCAAAGACGTTTTTCGTCGCTGCGAGATCTATTTACGAAATTTCAGTCACCAACTTTCTCTTCCGAATGCGAAAATATTTTGTTGAGTCCAACCTACATAGGTAGGAATGATCATGAAAATAAAATAAGAGAAATCAGACCTCGAACAGAAAGGTTTAGGTGTTCGTTTTTCCCGCGCACTGTTCGGGAGTGGAATGGTAGAGAGATAGTATAACTGTGGTTCGATGAACCCTCTGCCAAGCACTTAAATGTGAATTGCAGAGTACTCATGTAGATGTAGATGTAGTTAGGTTTAAGTGGTTCTAAGTTCTAGGGGACTGATGACCTCAGAAGTTAAGTCCCATAGTGCTCAGAGCCATTTGATACAACCGTCTGCTATGGGACCGTATTTTCTACACGCAGTACATGTTGCTGGTACAAATTTCTCACATCGTGCCCTATGTCCTGTTCAGTTACATTTCACAAAGTGTCGGAACATGATACTCTTTCTAATTATTATCCTTGGCTGCTATAAATCTGTCGATTCTCTTGGTATTTAGAAGTTCAAAGCCTGTAAGTCCTCTCCTGGCTGTAGTAAAGACTACCTTATTTTTCTTTTGAGAACAAGTAATAATGCTTTCTCTTTCACTCAGCCTCTGTGACATTTGTCGATGTTGGTGTGCCGGATCGTTCCCCTCCAACTCTTAACTGGTGTTGGGCTAGAGCACTTCTGATCATGTATTTGTAGGGGTTGCCCACTATCCGGCTGGAAACCCTTAGAGGTATGTCAGGATGCAGATCGAGGACTGGTGTGGCGTCGATAGACGCAATAAAACAGTATTTAAGATTGTTCCAAGCCATTGCTGTAGCTTCTGTGAGGGCAGGTGTCTACGTAATCAGGAGAGGAATAAGCTGAACCCAACAGCGGACTCACGCCTGATGAGCAGGTTGCAACAGCTCGGAACGGGAGTCGATGACACACTGGTGCGACAGATTGTCAGCTGTTGGCAAGGAGGGCACGCACCATCCGTAGCCCGTCTTGGATATGGCAGAGACCGTAATGTGTGTGTGTGTATGATTCAAATGCTGTTTCGGGGAGCACTTAATCCCTCCCACATCACTACTCCTGCTGTCAACTCAGTTGGACCACGATGTCAGATGTGGTCATGTGCTGAATGCTGAACCATTACTTTAGATATGCCCTCTAGCATTACAGCTGACTGTAAAATATTTCTGTTTGCTGATGACTCTAATTGGTAGTAAATGATGTTGTACGCAACACTGGCACAGTTTCAAATAGTGCTGCTCACGACATAAGTTCATGGCTTGTAGAAATTAAACTAACGCTAAATCACAGTAAGATTCAGTTTTTACAGTTTCTAACACACAATTCAACAGAACCTGACGTTTCAATTTCACAGAATGGCCATATGATTAGTGAAATTGAACAGCTATATTTCTAGGTGTTCACACAGATAGTAAACTGTCGTGGAGATCCCACATTCAGGGTCTTGTTCAAACAGTTAATGTTGCCATTTTTACTGTTCGAACAGCATCTGAAGTAAGTGATAGTTCGACACGAAAAGTAGTCTACTTTTCTTATTTTCATTCGCTTATGACGTATGGTATCATATATTTTGAGGTAACCATTCACATTCTCAAAGGATATTTTTGGCTGCGAAACAGGCGGTTCGGGCAATAAGTGTTGTAAGTTCCCGAACCTCTCGTCGACCTCTGTTCATCAGCCTGAGTATTCTGACACTAGCCTCTCAATACATATATTCTTTACGGTCGTTTCTTGTTAACAATATTAGCTTATTCCCAAGAATTAGCAGCGTTCACTCAGTTAATATTACGTAGAAATCCAATCTGAATTTGGATAGCACTTCCTGATTCTTGTGCAGAAAGGTGTGCAGCATAGTGCTTCATCCATTTTCAGTAAGCTAGCACAAGAATTCAAAAAGTTATCAATAACACACAAGCTTTCAAATCGAAACTGAAGAGTTTTCTCGTGCGTCAATCCTTTTATTATGTTATTACTTTTATGTTGTAATTTCATGTGCTGACATGTTCCATGACCTTGAAGATTTAATCTTCAATGTGGTCCAACGGAACTAGACATGTAAACTAAAACAAAACAAAAATAGTGCGACTCGGAGTCTCTGGGTAGCTTCTGTTCTGGCTCGGAGCCTTGCTGGTAGACATCTGGACTATCCATCAGTGCTGGCTACTACGCTGACTTCAGTGCTGGATGCTGGAGTTCATTACCCACACCTATAGATGTCTGATCTTCTGTGAGACAGAAAGTGTAAGACCAACACTACAAGATTCTCTAACACAAGATGTTACCATATCATAAGCACAGAACTGAGTGTAAACGGAACGAACGTCATCGATCACAAAAATCGAGTGCTCTAAACCTGTGAGAGAGGAGTATTTATGACGTCAATGGGAGACTCCGCTCTACATCATTCTTAATGACCGAATCGATTTTGCTCTTCTCGATTTGTCAGCAGTCTTCCGTTCCGTTACATTTGCTTAACTAATTTGTTCCTGTGTCTTTACTGCCCATTTAAACTCCTGCTTACCGTCACTGGAGTAACGAAGGCAGCTGGATCTGTGCTCTTCTATGTTCTGTTGAGCTCGCTTAGTCGCACACAAGAGTGTCGAGGTTACTGTCTTTCTGACCGAGTAACGGCGCTGAAAACTCTACGCTTCCCGGCTGACGGCTACTTCAGCGTGGTTGAGTAACACCGGGCATTCAAACTCAGAAAATTATACTCTCCCATTTCGTTACTAATTTGTCGCCTAACATAATGAACAAAAAAGAGGAGGAATCCGTGTTCATGTTATAGACTTTCAGGGATGGATAAACGTAAATGCCGTGCGGCTAGGGCCTCCCGTCGGGTAGACCGGTCACCTGGTGCAAGTTTTCAAGTTGACGCCTCTTCAGCGTACGGCGTGTCGATGGGGATAAAATGATGATAAGGACAATAAAACACCCAGTCCCTGAACGGAGAGACTCTCTGGCCCAGCCGGGAATCGAACCTGGGCCGTTAGGTATAACATTCCGTCGCGCTGACCACTCAGCTACCAGGTGCGGACGCGTTCAAGGATGATGGATAAGGTTAACTGTATCAATATGAGGTAAAGAACCCTGCTCCGGAAACGACCGTGTCGAAAGTTAGAAGAGAAAATCTTTCTGATACCTCTGACAGTGGAATACATATACCCGTATTTGTGCTAAGACTGTAATGTAGGCAATCTCGTCGAGCATCAAGCCAGTGTAGATGGCGTACTGTGTACTGACATGAACAGTCCTGATGTATTACGTGTGTACCGTAGTAGCATACAGTCTGTGCTTGCAAGATGAAGTACTAACGTCGACTAGCACTAACAAACTAACATGTACCTTATGAAGGGAGGCATGGCAGACCAATTAAACTTCCATAGATGGCACATGTGAGCCTAGTAACTGCTGAGTTTTAGCTGGATTACTCATATCATTACACAGAAACATTTAATACTTTCCAGTATTTCTTAAAGGAAAATTATATAAAAAAGTGACAACACGATGCAACGGTCAGCTGTATTCTAAGGCAGACTAATTAATGCACATACCACAGTGGCAAAAGGGGACAGAAAGAGGACCACTTGCACTACTGGATTGTTCTGTCTCAACTTGATACCCATTGGGCTGAGAAATGCCACACAATCCTGGAATACATTTATCCACCTTGTGGCTTCAGAATGAAAACAAACCTCACTGTTCTCAAAGCATTAACAATAATTCCTGTTGCTATGAAGACAGCAAACATTCTACATAGGAATCCAATTAAACAGTCTCCTGCTTGTCGCTAAAACTGGAAACATACCATCTCCGTCATGGTGACTTGAATGGTTGAAACAAACCTACGGCCAACTGGATTTCTTCTTTTTTTTTTAATCAACACATTTTCTGTCGGTTACCGAGTTTTCCCTTTGGTTACCTGTAAACCAGTACCTCTCAGGGACTGACTCTTGGTCAGTGTTATCGTCCAGTGTCTCACTCACTGTCCTCGCTGTCCTCGTGTACCCCCCCCCCCCAGCCCATTTCTCTCCGGCATTTGTTGGTATTCTGGTGAGGATTTTATAAAGTCTAACTTCCTTGCAGAATACCTTCCAGGATGATAGCTTCGCTTGCTTGATCGCAATGGCCTCCCGATATCTTGCACATTTTCCTTTCTTTTTTGAATAGTCTTTATACCTGTTTCACCTGAACCTGAAGCCGCGCGGAGTGGCCGCGTGGTTTGAGGCGCTGTGTCACAGATTGCGCGGCCCCTCCGCCGGACGTTCGAGTCCTCCCTCCGGCATGGGTGTGTGTGCTGTTCTTCGCATAAGTTAGTTTAAGTTAGTCTATCAAGTGTGTAAGTCTAGGGACCGATGACCTCAGCAGTTTGGTCCCTCAGGAATTCACACACATTTAAACATTTACCCCCGAACTTCCTGTTTGTTGGTCGACCAAGGTAGATTTCTATTTTTGCTCTTCCTGGTGATTGGGCTATTTTATGAATTTCAGGGCATAAGTGCAGATGCCATTGCGACCACTATTTCCTCAAAATCTACTGGATTCCTTATCGAAGTTATGACTTCAGACAAGCGTGTTTTTAGCTCTTTCCTAAATGAGTCCTAGTCTGTATTCCTGGCATTCCTATAGGCCATGGTCCGTTTAACATATGTTTCAACTTAAAATTTAATATACACATAGTAAGATAACGATGACTCCATCGCCACATGCTACAGTTTGACGTAACTACCCATTATAGTGGATCCGCAAGTTACGTTAAATCCTTCTCCTTCCCGTCTTCTACTCCTGAATGTATATTTCCTATGCCTGTTCAGTCAGTCCCTAGCTGAAATTCAAATAGGTGCCCCCTCTGCTATTAGTGCCGCTGCTTTCCCACACCAGGCTAAGGGGATTGGCATCACAACCAACAATACTTGTTTATTCTGCTGTGAAGTAGGAGTACTGTGCTCATAAGAAAGGTACGCTGAGGCTAATGAATTCCCCCCCCCCCCCCCCCTGCCTTCTTCCTCACGTAGTTTCTTCCTGATAGTCATGTAAGTCCCTGGAAGAGTACTCTGCCATCGCCTTGAATGAAATCCATTATTAGCGTAAATATATGTTGTGGAAATGAAATGACACAATATTAGAGACTTTACTGATCTGGTACAGATATGGTTTTATGTATATAGTCTGAAACGGCGAGTGAAAATTTGTACCAAGGCCGGGACTTGGATGGCAGGTGCGTTAGCCACTAAACTGCTTTGCCGGCCGGGATGGCCAGCCGGTTCTAGGCGCTACAGTCTGGAACCGCGCGACTGGTACGGACGCAGGTTCGAATCCTGCCTCGGGCATGGATGTGTGTGATGTCCTTAGATTAGTTAGGTTTAAGTAGTTCTAAGTTCTAGGGGACTGATGACCTCAGAAGTTAAGTCCCATAGTGCTCAGAGCCACTAAACTGCTTCGGCACAGTGGTTCGTACGACTGCACTCATAACCCTGGCACGCCAACCTCCGCGGTCCTAATTCTCTTTGCCGCCGCAGTCTACTATGAATTCGCGCTTACACATGAAAGAACCGCCTCTCTATGTTCTGGAATAGCACCTCAGCATCGACGTAAATGGGGGATCAGGGCTGAAACCCAGGTGCACGTACTTATAATAATAAAATGCGTTAGCCAGTAAGCTACCTTCCTTAGAATTCTAGCATAAACCAAGCTACCTCCTGTTCCTCCGAGGCCTGAGAGCATCCTCTATAAAGATATGGTCCCTGTAGGTAGGCACATGTGAGCCTAGCAATTGCTGAGTTTTAGATGGATTACTCATATCATTACGCAGAAACATCTAATACTTTCCAGCATTTCTTAAAATAAAAATTACACAAAAAAGTGAGAGCACGATGAAACGGTCAGCTGTATTCTAAGGCAGACTAATTAATGCACAGGCCCCTTGTGGTAAAAGGGGACAGAAAGAGGACCGCTTTCACTATTGGATTGTTCTATCTCAACTTTATTCCCATTGGGCTGAGAAATGCCACACAGTCCTCGAAAACGTTTATCCACCACGTGCTAAGAGGCCAGCCTTTTTTATTCTGCTATGTGGATGAGATTCACGTTTTATCGGCTACCCCTGAAGAATATGAGGCAAATCTACGAACGCTCCAGTGATGTCCAGAGGCTTAAGGATATTGGGGGCGGTGATTAACGAAGACAAATCTCTTTTTGGTAAAGGTAGCGTAAGGTTTCAGGATTTCACCATTTTGTCAGAAGGTCAGACTCCAAACCCTGGCAGGGTAGACACTATTCACGAATTTCCTGTTCCTATATGCTTCAAGAAATCGCAACAATATTTGAGAAAAGTAAAATTTTACCGCCGCTATCTTCATCTTCCAGAAGCAGCTGCGAAACAGTCGTCGTTGACAGCACTTCTGAGACGCAAATTCGCCTCAGGGGACAGAAAGCTACCTAGGACTGAGAGACTGTTGGAGGTCTTCAACGAAGTAAAAGATGCCATGACCATTGCAGTACTGTTACATCATCCTGTTCATAACACCATATGCACAGTCATGGTCACTGCAAGTTAGGAGGCAGCTGTGGTGGCCTTACAGCAGAGGGTCCACGACCATTGGCAACATTAATAATTTTTTTCTCGTCTCCTCACGAACGCAAAGCGTAAGTGAAGCGCCACCGATCCAGAATGGCCTGTCATACATGCAGCAGTACATTTCTTCTAAGAGTCTCTAGAGGGTAAGCATTTTACTGTCCACGCTGACCATGTATCGCTTAAGGAATTTCTTTTTTTTTTTTTTTTTCAGAAGTATCAACTTGATTTCGTCACGACAGTGTCGTTTGGTAGAATGTGTTGCGCAATACTACACGTGTGTCAGACACATTTGTGATATCAACAACATGGTGACTGATTAATTATCATTTAGTTGCGTCAGTATTAAAGCAGTCTTCTGGGCATGGATAGCGCAGGACCAAGAAAAGGACACGATGTCATCACACCATGAACACTATTCCGAACGAAAATGAATGAAATAAATGAATGAATGAAAACGGAAATGCATATTGAAAAAATAAGACTTACGTTTTGCTGTTTTGCAAGTGACAAGTTATAGATTGTGTAGCAGACTCACATCTACCAGCATAAACTTTTAATAGCTTCATGTAATGTATGTAAACAAATGTACACATCTACCCTTTTTCCAAATAAGCTATAAAACCAGAACTATGGACATAATGTAATAAACAACACTCACTGAAGAGCCAAAGAAACTGGTACACCTGCTTAACATCGTGTATGGCCCCCGCGAGCACGCAGAAGTGCCACGAAACGATGTGGCATGGACTCGACTAATTTCTGAAGTGGTACCGGAGGGAGGTGACACCATGAATCCTGCAGAGCTGTCAATAAATCCATAAGAGTACGAGTGGGTAGATAATCTCTTCTGAACAGCACGTTGCAAGAGGTGGGCAGTGGAAGTGTTTAAACTCAGAAGTTTGTTCGTGAAGCCACTTTGTAGCAATTCTGGATGTGTGGGGTGTTGCAGTTTCCTGCTGGAATTACGCATGTCCGTCGAAACGTACCATGAACATGAACGAATGCCAGTGATCAGACAGGATGCTTACGTACGTGGCACCTGTCACAGTCGTATCTAGACGTATCAGGGGTCCCACATCACTCCAGCTGTACACGCCCCACACCATTACAGACCCTCCAACATCTTGAACGGTCTCCTGATGACATGTAGGGTCCATGGATTCTTGAGGTTGTCTCCATACCCGTACACATCCATCCACTCTATACAAATTGAAACGAGACTCGTCCGACGAGTTTCTAGTCGTCAACAGACCAATGTCGGTGTTGACGGGCACAGGCGAGGCCTACAGCTTTGTGTCGTGCAGTCATTAAGAGCACACGAGTGGGCCTTCGGCTCCGAAAGTATATATGGATGATGTTTCATTGAATGGTTCGCACGCTGACACTTATTGATGGCCCAGCACTGAAACCTGCAGCAACTGGCGGAAGGGCTGCACTTCTGTCACGTTGAACGATTCTATTCGGTTGTTGTTTACCCCGTTCTTGCACGATCTTTTTCCTGCCGCAGCGATGTCGGAGATCTGCTGCTTCACCGGATTCCTGATATTCTCGGTATACGCTCGTGAAATGGTCGTACGGCAAAATTCCCACTTCATTGCTCTCTCGGAGATGCTGCGCCCATCGCTCGTACGCCAACAATAACAACACATCAAACTCAGTTAATGCTTGATAACTTACCATTGCAGCAGCAGTAACCGACCTAAAAATTTCGCAAGACACTTGTTGTCTTATGTAGGCGCAGTCCACCGCAGCGCCGTATTCTGCCTGTTTACATACTCTGCATTTGAACACGAGTACCTACATCAGTTTCTTTAGCGCTTTAGTGTCCACTGCATCAGCCTAGTAATACACATCTCAGCTGTGAACTGTAAATAAACCACGTATAATATTTGAAAACAATCATTTCATTGACCAATGTAAATATTTTGTACCAAATATTTTCTCTGAACGTTAATATGCAATAACAATTTTACAGAAATGAAATAAAGTAACCCACTAAAGAGAGCACAAAAAAGTGCTGAAACATGTCTTGGTAAAACAAAACTCCAAAAGTGTCTTGCCTAAGGCGAGATTCCTCATCCAGTTTTTTTTAGCAAGCACAGAAATAAAAAGATCTGCTACAGAACGAGATGTCTACTGATTGGCAGTTTGAAAATACCGCGTGGGTGCTTCCGGCACTTACACGTAGACCTTGTGAGACTGCTGCCAGAGACGGAGGTCCACAAATACCTTCTCTCGATGGTCAACAGTTTTTCATGCTGGGTAGAGGCTGTCTCGCTGGATTCCGCAGCTAAGGCATTATCACGGTCTGGATTTCTCTTTCCTGTTGTCCGGATACTAAAGCTATTGACCAGGAATGCCAATTTTAAGTAAGCACTTTTTACTGCCTTTTGTAACCTGTATGGCATCTCTCGCCATCGGACAACAACGTACCACACTCGAAGCAATAGCTTAACAGAGAGATGGCACTGCATAATGAAGACGATCATAGAGGCACTTGGATCGATGTTCTCCTGTGGATAACCTTGGTAAACAAGCAGTGAGAAAACAAGTTCTACAGGCCTCGTTGGCAGAGATTGTGGTGAGACTCTAACGCTGCCAGCCGCATTTGTACTACCAGCATCCTTGACAGACCCTTCGGATCTTCTAACAATAGTACAATGTGTCATGAACCATATATACAATTTGCATGTACTGCCTCCAGTGCCATATACTTCACTCAAATAATTCGTACATCAATTCCACACAAGTCACTCTCCTTGACTATACGGACCAAATGACTTAACAATCACTATACAAGGGCCACTTCCGTGCCCAAAGAGGGAACGCATACCTTTGATACTGATATCAACGGAAACACCACAACGATCTCAATCGATAGACTGATGTTAGCATGAACACATATCACTAACGATGACACGAATACTCTACAGAATTACCATGACCCAGCTGCCTCTCGCCATCGTACAAGAGTACACCACCCTCAAAGCGATGGCTTGACAGAGATGGCACTGCGTAATGAAGAAAGGCATGAAGGAATTTGGATCGATGCTCTCCTGTGGGTAACATTGTTATACAAGCAGTATGTAAAGAGAAACAATCACGATCAACGTACAAGGGTTTCATTCAGATGAAATTACAGTCAAGTTATACGGATTTTCGCCGGCCGCGGTGGCCGTGCGGTTCTGGCGCTGCAGTCCGGAACCGCGGGACTGCTACGGTCGCAGGTTCGAATCCTGCCTCGGGCATGGGTGTGTGTGATGTCCTTAGGTTAGTTAGGTTTAAGTAGTTCTAAGTTCTAGGGGACTTATGACCTAAGATGTTGAGTCCCATAGTGCTCAGAGCCATTTGAACCATTTATACGGATTTTCCACGTTCCACCGATGATAGATTTCGCAGCGGTGTCTCCCCACTTCTTGCTCATGGGCGAACTAACAATCAGTCTGCCTGCTACCACTACAAACAACACGATTATACTGAATGTCCATACCGACCACTCCACAACAATGTACAATTTAACCCAGATGTCAGCAATCTAAGAGCCAAAGCCAACGGTGCCCCCTTCTTGCTATGGTCTACCAATACGTCATCTCCATGATACGCGCCGTAACAGATGTATGCCATCACAACGCTCCAATGAACACCGTCGATCAACATATCACACACTTCACAGACGACGATCTTCACCACACTCTCTGTCCCTGTGCACACTCCGGCAGCGTGGGACGGGACGGGTGGTAGGGAGGGGGGCGGGGGGGGGGGGGGGGGCTGGTGCTCTGCGGGCACATTAGGAAATCGATACAGTAGAAGTCCGATAGTCCTGCACGTTTGGCACCGAGTTCGTTGTTGCTTGGCTTGAAAGTTATTTCTAATGCTACGTAAATAAATAATTTCAGAGGCACTATAATTAGCATTACATTCAGCAACAGTGATGAATTTATTCAGGGACGCTGCTGCTTCTGCTCAGGTGATTCTATCCTTTCCTTCCGTTTCTTCATCTGAGTGTCTCTCTTCAAGACTGAGTATGTGTTGAGGGCTCACTACACTTTACATAATGGCCGCATCGCACATCGGTTAGCTCGTGGTCAATAGGTTCATTGTTATTCACTTGCATCCTCTCTGCAAATTCTTCTTCAGATACGTATTCCAGACAATAGTTGTTGGTCACACTTCTTACCACATCCAAAACTTCGCACACTGATTCGAGATGTTCTTCCTTCTCAACAGTCTGTGGTGTTGAATTAAATGTAGGATCTGCACTTGGCCAAAATTTTCTCCGACACCGTTGTAAAGTAACTTTCTGTACTTGAGCCAAAAACAGTGCGTCATCACTGAAGGCGAATTGTACATTAACCTTTTTTTAAAGTCAGTTACATTACACTCAGCGTTTAACAAGCCGTGAACGAAAGAGCCCCTTCTCCATTAGTTGAATCAGCGTCGTAACTTCAGGTTTTAGGAGTGTAACAAGCATTAAAATTGTAGAACTGCCGCAAGTCACATGTAGCTTTTTCCAGAAAATGGCTCAGCTACTGGCGAATGTACTTTGCAGTTGTCCAAAAGAAGGATGGTCTTGTTGTCTTCTGTTAGACAACGGGGTTTCAGGCTTTTTTTGATTTGTGGCACAAAATTATGAAAAAAAATTTTAATTGAATGGCAGTCATAACGAACAGGCAAATTCGCAACTTTCTTAAATGTCCGAGGTTTTAGAAATTTACCAATCGGAAAAGCAGTTATTCGGTCTCTTCCAGATGCATTAGCACTTAGAAAAACAGTAAATCATTGTTTTAACCTTTAGCCGCCTTTTCGCCTCCCCCAGATGTTGGCAAGCAGCGCTATAGTAGATCAGCTTCATCGGAATTTTGAATCTGATCAGCTGTGGCCTTATTATCTGCGATTCTGAGCCAACCATCAGCAAAATTGCATTCACTTTCTGCAACACCAAAATCTTCTCCAAATTTGTTTGCCTTTTCCATAACCAGGGACCCCGTTCCTGCCATTCCTTTGGAGCGCACTGCGCTGAACAATTTGTACAATAAGATATCTAATCGTTCCAGTACTCGTTCATTTTTAAGTTTGTCCGGAAACCAATTTTTCATTTGTTACCGACTGGGAAGGATATTTCATTATTCCATAGTTTTGTATTTTTATGACGTGAAGTGTTGAGGAGCCATGTTTAAATTCATTCATCAAAATATTTCTATTGTCACCTTTCTCTTGGCGTTCGATAATTTCTAGTTTCTGCTTGATGGTCAGTGCTACGTGCTCCAGTCTCTCTCCTTTTTTTGAACTTGAAGAATGTTCCGGTTTCGGGAACATTGTCACTGTCAAAATATCAGTAAAACTCCAACAGGTTAGCATATCCTAGTTCGCAAGAAAAGATGGGTAAAACGGCTCTCAATCTAAACAATGAATTGAATCTGTGTGTACTGACAGCCGAGATCTGGCGAATGAAGTATGAATACTTCCGATTGATTCCGAAGAATTCCGATTGTGTCCAGCAATGAAAGGCACGTAGTGGACGCCTCCGAGTAATTCCGAAATTGGGATGGTGCCGGACCATCGGGTATTCCGGACTGTTGGATGCCGGGCTAATGGAAGTCTACTGTACAAAGAGAATCGCTGACCAGGTCAGCGGATTGGGGATGGGGAACCTCTGCGACGAAGACGCCAGTTCGGACCGAGCGATCGTGATGGCAGTCACCTCGTGTATTCTCCTGTGCCGAATAAAAGTTTATGTCGGATTAACATTGTTTGTATATTATTCTCACGTCACCTGTTACAATATGGAGGTGGACTTCCAGAATCCAGATGATCTATGGGACGCCTTATGACTTCGTAATAAAGAATCCAGGATTTTCTGAAAATAATAGCCAACACTTCCCTTTTGAATATAAATCAGCTTGCATTCTTCAGACAAGTCTTTCCCTGCATAAACCTGAACAAATTCTGGCTTTCATTGTGTAGTAATAATGACTCAGATTTCCTTGAGATTAAAATTTCTGGAATGACGAATTACCACAATGCCTTGATTTTGCAAAGACTCTCTCTTTAACAAATCGACTCAATACTCCGACGTCTCGCACAAAAGTGTCCACTTCATTCCAGCGAGCTCCTAACATTAGTAATTCACAGAATACCGTTGCAAGTCTAAGAACGCTGAGCAGGCGTTTCTCTTTGATTGTGAGCTAGCTAAAAGCTCAATGACCTTCAGCTATAGTGAAAACATCTCTGTTTTAAGCTTATTTTTGCCTCGCTACGCGAGAATGAAGGTCATTTTTAATTTCAAGATGACAAAAAAAAACATTCTAAATTACCGTCTTATTTTTAAACTCTTCACTCGCTCCGACAAATTACCGGTATAAGCGACTAGTAATTCCCTTTTCTTTATGTAAGCTTCATAATTTTATGCTGCAACTAAATTATACTTTATTTATTAACATAACTAGCAATTAATACTGATAATTTTTCTCCAATGTAATTAATAACTCGAATCATGTACTGTGCAGGGGTTCAGTGGCTTTCATATCTTTTTACTACATTACTTGCGAGTCTAGTTTCTGAATATCCCTTCATAATTTGTTATAGTTCTCTGTGTTCTGTCGCCCAACGTCAACTATTTCTTGTTCCTCCTCTTTCCTTCAACATTCTTTTCCAACTTCATATACACGTAGTTTGTGAGCTCCGCTTCCTTCTGCAAGCTTTCCGCCAAATAATTGATTCTAGGGTGGGCATTTCCTGTAGTAAGATTTATTTTGTCTTGCCAACCTCCAATAGCATTCGTTTCTCGAACGCTTTATCCGTAGCAGTTCCACACTGCAATGGGAACGTCCTCATTCTGTAGTGAGATATCCACAAAATAGTCAAAAAACTGAGATCTAGTCGTTAGTTACCAGGGGCGTGGACGTGAATCTCGAACTATCCGTTATTTACATACTCTGGTTTTAAAAATGACAGCGCAGCACACATACTGACGGCATATCTTCGTTCTGTCTTTCTTCTTAGGGAGTAGGGCAAATACAACAGGAAGAACGTTTGTTTCGTCGCTCGGGCCCCCTCAGTCAGCATGTATGGTGCAGATTTTTGTAAACCGCCTGCATCATCTCTTAAATTTTCCGTCCATAAAAAGAGAATGGAATTGGAAGACGTTTTCAATCCTTCTTTTTCTTTGCTTCCACCAAGAATAACCATCCCTTCCTCTAATCTGTCGTCTTCTGGAAGAAACAACAGCAGTTTTTGGGCTCTTGTTGGTTCCCACACGCTTGACTCTGCTGACAACGGTAGTTGCTCTCCCTGTTACCTTAGCGAGATCATACTCTCCCCATTTCATATACGTGTATCTCGGATAACGTGCAACACTTTATCAGCGTTGAATTATGTGTCCGTATTAACAATGCGAGAGCAACCTCTCAGGTCACTTGAGAGCCCACGCGTATTTGTGCGCATTCGTTAGGCGGGTGCGACCACTTTAGGCAACTAGCTGTTTGTAGCTCAAATCGTACCACTTATGCCACTACCGCCCTGCGTATTGTTATGTAAGGTGTCCGAAAATGTCAACTGTCTACAATCTCCCTGTCTGTAATTCCCGCGACCTCTTGTTTCTGGACAGCGAACGGAGTACTCCCATTAAAAGGGGTCTTACAAATAATGTGATCTCTCTCACTTGCTTTTTAATGCGTGCATCGAAGAAGCATTGACGGAAACAAAGGTTTAGGAGTGAGACTAAAATTCAAGATTAAAGACCGTCAGTGATAAGACACGCTATAAGAAATTGCTATCCACATTGGAAGTGAGGAAAAAATTAGATGACCTGTTGAATGGAATGAACAGTTTAATTGATACAGCATTTGGATTGAGAGTAGCCTGTAGAAAAACGAAAGGCGTGAGGAACAGCAGGCATGATATTAGCGATGAAATTAATGAAAATCTGGAACACGATATGCCGGCCGGTGTGGCCGTGCGGTTCTAGGTGCTTCAGTCTGGAACCGCGTGACCGCTACGGTCGCAGGTTCGAATCCTGCCTGGGGCATGGATGTGTGTGATGTCCTTAGGTTGGTTAGGTTTAAGTAGTTCTAAGTTCTAGGGGACTGATGACCTCAGATGTTAAGCCCCATAGTGCTCAGAGCCATTTGAACCACGTTTTTTGAACACGATATAGACCAAGTGACAGAATTAAGCTGCTTTGGATGCCAAATAAAAAATGATGGTCAAAGTAATGGAGAGCTACGCTGTAGGCTAGAATAAGCAAAGAGGCTATTACTTGCTACTAGTGTAGATCATGAGTCTTAATTTGAGGAGGAGATACGCGTATAAAATGCGACAAATTTCTGCGAATGTACGTTTGGAGCACAGCACTGTATGAAAGTGAATCACCGACTGCGGGAAACCGAAGAAAAACGAGAGTCGAAGTCTTTGAGACGTGAAGAAACTCAAATATGTTGGAAGTTAGTAAGAAATGAAGAGGTTCTTCGCAGAATCGGTAAGGAAAGGAACATGTGGAAAGTAGTGACAAGAAGATAGAGCAGGAGGATAGGAAAGATGTTAAGGCATAGGTGAATAACAACCACGGCACTAGAAGGAGCTGTAGATGATAAAAACAAGAGATGAAGGAATGGAGGAAGTTGTGTGTAAATGATAGTGATGGTAGTTGTAGTAGGAGGAGTAGGAATAATAGATATTGCGGGCCGCATCAAACAAGTCATGACTAATGACTAAAAAGATGGAAATGGAGAACCAAATTCGTAACGAGAATTTAGACGGCAGAATATCAACTACAGCTCCGAACTAGTCCTCACTACTTGCAAATGACACGTGCTATGAGACACTCTGCAAAGATCCTCAACAACTACGTAGCGACGTCGAGACTCACCTGAACCGAACCACATCCATCCGCCATAAATTTACAACAGAAAATTTTTCTAAGAAATAAGTACTAACACAAAATACTATCAGTCGTCACTGTGTATCCATCACAAAACGTAAAGAAACGTGGACTATGTTTCTACATTATAAATGCTTATGATCACGACAAAGATCAATTTAATTCAAGAGTAAAACTTGACGAAGTAGAGAATAGAATCGATATATTCATATCAATCAAATTTTCAGTGACAGTAATAAATAGTTCAAAGCTAATTCACTGTCATTGAAGTTTTGAAAGACCAACAGTATGCAGTTCAGGATCTGCAAGAGATTTCCTTCCAGCATTTGCATAACATATGAAGATATGCAAATAGAAGAGGTTGACAGTGTTAAATATCTGGAATTTCAACTCGATAATAAAGTCAACGTTTAGGGCATACAACAGAACTGATGAAGCCCCATAACAAGTCTGTATTTGCATGTGAATGAAGTCAGCTGGAGGAGACATAAATATAAAAAAAACTTGCATAATTTGCTTACCTTTATTCTGCTATGTCATATAGGAACATATTCTTGGGTAACTCATCAAACGGAACAAAAGATTTTGGAGTGCAAAATTGTGTAATAATACTCATTTGTGGTGTAAATTCAGGGACGTCATGTAGAAACCAGTTCAAAGCACTAGTGTTATAACCACTGCTACACAGTGGGCTTATTCCTTAATGAAATTTGTTGCAAATAATGTGTCTCAGTTTCGAATCAATAGCTCAATACGTAGTATCAATACTAGGAATAAGAACAATCTACATGAAGACCTAAAATACTAGAAATAAGAACTATCTGCATGAAGACCTAAAACCACTTACCTTGTTCCAAAAAGTGGTCCAAAATTCAGGAGCAAATATTTTCGATGAACTGCCAGCAACCGTCGAAAACTTGGTCCAGATAAAGGATAGTTTAAAAAGAGTTTGAAATACTTTTCGTCTCCATCACCTCCACAGATCTATCTCTTTAACAGGAAGTGTTAGACCAACTTGAGTTTAATTGTCTGTTAGCTTTCAGTTTTCACAGCACTTGTTCGCAACTGTCAAGTTCGGGTATTCTGAGTATGATAAATTGGTTAAAAGTGCGTTACTATGTTTCATTCTGACACTTATTAATTCAGTAATTATTAGCAGTTCCAGGTTGCCGCAATTTATTTACGTATCTTGACAGTCTCTTGACAAATGATCACGGAAATAACTATTATATTTGAATGTTCTATGTTTTTATGAGATATTTTCTAACATGTTCCACACCCACGAGAATCGTATCTTTTTTGGGTCTATGGAATGAAAACTGAATCTAATCTAATCTAATATTATCCAACTACACAATGACAACAAGAAATTAGCGCATGGGTGTACACGGATATAGGACCAACGTAGCTCAGTACTGCCTTACTTTAATTCCTTTCCAGGTACACGTATACACGTCTGATTTATTTCTGGAAAACACATCTTATTTCACTTCCCTGTTTCATTACACAGTATTGTTACGATGTTATGTTACCTTCCTAGGACGAGACATTGTTTCTGATACTTGACACAGAAGGTTATCGCAGACAAAAACATTTCTCCGAGGATATTGTATTGTGAAGTGGAAACCGCGTTGCCACCACTCAACAGGTTCTCTGCACGCTCCCTTAGCGATTCATTTACGTAGAGGACGCGGCGACGAGACGGGGTGCCTGGCGGCCCCTTTATTCTTTTTTAGACTAAGCGTTTGTGTTCAGCGGGCTGTGTTATTTCAGGGGACCTCCGCTTCCACCACCTCTCCCCTTTTCCGTCCAACCAACCACAAAGAGCGACGTTTGCGTGCGCCCGGAGCACCTCTTTTTTCCTCATAAAAGCGAACCGCACCTTTTCTTCTGGTGGCTCAAAGAGAGCAGTGAAAATTATGGCGCCACCAACAGACGCTTTTATCATAGAATGTGTATTGTCTAGAACAGTCGTTTCTCGCTGCGTGTGTGAAGCATAAGTTACAAGAGCCGCCGGCATGTTTGGTTGCATAATTGAAAGTTCGCGATACAGGCGTACATATGTCGATGATAGGAAAGAGACATTTGCAAAAACGTACCGACGTTTCTTACCCGCCCGGAGAGCGGTGAGTTCTAAAGTGGCGCTTCCGGGACGGGGAATTGCATGATCGGACCAGCCCGGCGGATTGCCAATGGGGGTCGGTGTGTGGAAAATCTTGGATGTGGTTTTCAGGCGGCTTACCACGACCGTCTTGATGAAGATCAGGTTGGTGTCCAAGTCGCACGTCAGTTACACGAGTTGCAAACATTCGGAAAACTTTCACACTCCATCACATCAGTAACACACTTCGCAGACGGTTGGGGTACCCATATATTCTGTCGCTGGGGTAACGGGGTGCCAACAAGAAGGTCATCTGGCCTCCGCTTAAATTAATCATGCCAAGTTCGATAGCCGGCCGGAGTAGCCCAGCGGTTCTAGGGGGTACAGTTTGGAACCGTGCGACCGCTACGGTCGCAGGTTCGAATCCTGCCTCGGGCATGGATGTGTGTGATGTCCTTAGGTTAGTTAAGTTTAAGTAGTTCTAAGTTCAAGGGGACTGATGACCAAAGCAGTTAAGTCCCATAGTGCTCAGAGCCATTTTTGAACCAAATCCGATAATGACTATGCTGACCCTGCTCAGATGTGGGAGAAAGGCACAGAAAAAAGAAAAATAGATCGTTGTACTATTATTACCATCCTGTACGGTAAGGTAGCAATGTTTATAAATATTTACGTACTTACCATGCACTTACTCCTGAGCGCTACAGCCCGTGAAGGCCTTTGCCTCCTGGACACCCTCCGCCCACTCTTCTCTGCTGGCTGCCTTGGCTCTCCATCTTCTAATTCCCGTTCTTCTCAAGTCCTCCTCCACGTTGTCTAGCCATCTGGTCATTGGTCGGCCCCTTATAAGGCCTCCACCTTGTTTTTCTTGGAAAACGGTCTTGATTGTGCTGCTCTCCACCATTCTGTCCATATGTCCCAACCAACGTAGTCACTTACTTTTGATTTCTGACAACATATCTGGTTTCGTGTGCAACTGCCTGATCTCCTTATTGTTTCTGATTTGTCAAAAACTCCTGCCGTTGACCGGCCCGAAGATTTTCCTAAGTATCTTCCTTTCCCATCTCTGCAATAACTCCTCATCATTTTGCGTCATTGTCCAAGCCTCCGAAACTTACCGCACGACAGGTCTCACTATTGTACGATACACTGCCAGCTTAAAATTTCTACTATGGCTTCTTCTTTAAATACACTCCTGGAAATGGAAAAAAGAACACATTGACACCGGTGTGTCAGACCCACCATACTTGCTCCGGACACTGCGAGAGGGCTGTACAAGCAATGATCACACGCGCGGCACAGCGGACACACCAGGAACCGCGGTGTTGGCCGTCGAATGGCGCTAGCTGCGCAGCATTTGTGCACCGCCGCCGTCAGTGTCAGCCAGTTTGCCGTGGCATACGGAGCTCCATCGCAGTCTTTAACACTGGTAGCATGCCGCGACAGCGTGGACGTGAACCGTATGTGCAGTTGACGGACTTGGAGCGAGGGCGTATAGTGGGCATGCGGGAGGCCGGATGGACGTACCGCCGAATTGCTCAACACGTGGGGCATGAGGTCTCCACAGTACATCGATGTTGTCGCCAGTGGTCGGCGGAAGGTGCACGTGCCCGTCGACCTGGGACCGGACCGCAGCGACGCACGGATGCACGCCAAGACCGTAGGATCCTACGCAGTGCCGTAGGGGACCGCACCGCCACTTCCCAGCAAATTAGGGACACTGTTGCTCCTGGGGTATCGACGACGACAATTCGCAACCGTCTCCATGAAGCTGGGCTACGATCCCGCACACCGTTAGGCCATTTTCCGCTCACGCCCCAACATCGTGCAGCCCGCCTCCAGTGGTGTCGCGACAGGCGTGAATGGAGGGACGAATGGAGACGTGTCGTCTTCAGCTATGAGACATCCAAACCGTCATCGAACCCATCGGTCTACCATTCCTAGACCGGCAAGGGAACTTGCTGTTCCAACAGGACAATGCACGTCCGCATGTATCCCGTGCCACCCAACGTGCTCTAGAAGGTGTAAGTCAACTACCCTGGCCAGCAAGATCTCCGGATCTGTCCCCCATTGAGCATGTTTGGGACTGGATGAAGCGTCGTCTCACGCGGTCTGCACGTCCAGCACGAACGCTGGTCCAACTGAGGCGCCAGGGGGAAATGGCATGGCAAGCCGTTCCACAGGACTACATCCAGCATCTCTACGATCGTCTCCATGGGAGAATAGCAGCCTGCATTGCTGCGAAAGGTGGATATACACTGTACTAGTGCCGACATTGTGCATGCTCTGTTGCCTGTGTCTATGTGCCTGTGGTTCTGTCAGTGTGATCATGTGATGTATCTGACCCCAGGAATGTGTCAATAAAGTTTCCCCTTCCTGGGACAATGAATTCACGGTGTTCTTATTTCAATTTCCAGGAGTGTACTTAAATCAGTGTGACTCTGAATAGGAAAGAATTGAAAAGCTATGGGAGCTTGAACTTTCTTGGGTCACTGGTAACTGAAAACAATGATACGAGAGAAGAAATGTTTATCAATGCCACGTAGAAATTAATGGAATGTCAGAATTCAGGTATCCCAGCCGATACCATACGGATTCGAAATTAATTAATTGATCAATGTGAAACCTGTAATTTTCGCTTTTTGCTGACTATCACTTTGCTCGAGATATACTGCTGTTTCTGATTTTCATATGAATGTAATTATCAATAAAGCAATTCCTAGCTCAAGGAGACAATGCTTGATCACAAAATTAGTTACGCATATGGCATGAAAGGGGCATGAATTTAATGCTGATCAACTGTCAAACATATAACTTATTGTACTAATATCACAGAGCGACAATCAAAGATATGAACTCGAAGGTAGTCGAAAAAGAGTGTCTCTTAAGCTACGCTTTCCCCATCGTCTACGAAGGAAAGACACAGGCAAAACGTACAGAAGACAGAGAAAGAAGCCTAAAGATTCGTAACATTTCAGTTGTTTGGTTGAAAATGCCTCCTTACCGTCTCGGCAATAGTAAAATTTTGATAGTGGGCGGCAGTATGCTGTGTGCTGGTAGCTGTCGCTTCTGTGAAATGTACCGGCATTGCCAATCTCTCTCCCCAGAACTGATCAGGAGAGAGTTGTTACTCATTATAGCAGTTATTGGGCACTGTTCCGTCGCAGCTTCATTCTTTCTTCACTGAAGCGCCAATGAAACGGGTATAAGCATGCGTATTCAAATACAGAGATGTGTTAACAGGCAGAATACGGCGCAGCGGTCGGCAACGCCTATGTAAGAAAACAAATGTCTGGCGCAGTTGCTAGATCGGTTACTGCTGCTACAGTGGTAGGATATCAAGATTTAAGTCAGTCTGAACGAGGTGTTACAGTCGGCGCACGAGGGATGGGCTACACCATCTCGGGGATAGCCATGAAGTGTCTATTTTCCCGGTCGACCATTTCACGAGTGTGCCGTGAATATGAGAAATCCGGTAAAACGTCAAATCTCCGACACCGCTGCGGCCGGAAAAAATCCTGAAAGATCGGGACCAACGATGACTGAAGAGAATCGTTCGAAGTGACAGAAGTGCAACCCTTCCAAAAATTGGTGCAGGTTTCAGTGCTTGGCCAGCAATAAGTGTCAGCGTGCCAACCATTCAACTAAACATCACCGTTATGGTCTTTCGCAGCCAAAGGCCCTCTCGTGTACCCTTGATGACTGCGCGACGCAAAGCTTTACACCTTGCCTGGGCCCGTGAACACCGACATCGGGCTGTTGATGATTGGAAATATGTTGCCTGGTCGGACGAGTCTCATTTCAAGTTGTATCGAGCAGATGGATGTGTACGTGTATGCAGACAACCTAATGAATCCATGGATCCTGCACGTCAGTGGGTTCTATTCAAGCTGGTGGAGCCTCTGGAATGGTGTGGGGCGTGTGCAGTCGGAGTGATATGGGACCGCTGATACGTCTAGGTACGACTGACTTGTGACGCGTACATAAGCATTCTGTCTGATCATCTGCATCCATTCACGACCATTGTGCATTCCGAAGGTCTTGGGCAATTCCAGCAGGACAATGCCACACCCCACACGTCCAGAACTACTACAAAGTGATTCCAGGATCAACACTTCCGCTGGCCACTAAACTCCCCAGACACGTATATTACGGAGTGTATCTGGGATGCGTTGCAACGTGCAGTTCAGAAGAGACCTGGACCCCCACGTACTTTTACGGATTTATGGACAGCCCTGCAGGATTCGTATCCTCAATTTCCTCCAGCATTTCTTCACACATCAGTCCATGCCACGTCGTGTTGTGACACTTCTGCATCCTCGCGGGGGCCCTACGCGATATTAGGCAGATGTACCAGTTTCTTTCGCTCTCCAGTGTAATATCCCACAGTGGAGACTAGAGAACTAGCGGTTCCTCGCCACAGAGAGCGCAACTAGTTGGCGTGGCCAGGCGGTTGCTGTCAGCGGTGCTGTGGATTGCGGCGTTAATTCGGCGTCGGCCCCGCTCGGAGTGGTGTTCTGTATGGAGACCGTGTTTGGTCACCTTGGCCGTTATTATTGGTACGAAGCCCGTTGAACAACGGCTCCCCGGTGTTACTGACCAGTGCTCACTAGTGTAGCGGTCTTGTACGTTCAAGTCATTTCTTCTCATTTCGGCATTCAGTTTGTATCAATTAATTTAAGGAGAGTCTGGTATTTCGGAGAGTCTGGTTCATCAGATGACTTGGCCTGTGGGTTATGAGATCACTGTGCTGTGCCTTGATCCATTGAGCCTGTAGTTGGTTATGCACGTTAAATGGGATAAGTGAGGAGAAGGCGATATTGGTGTATGGGTTTGTTTCCTGTCCCGCTATCTTGCCTGCTGGTTCTGAGCAGACTCAGGAGGCCCCAATGCCAAAGATGTTGTCCTAGCAAGCGTATGTTCACCAAGAAACCTGACAGGGAAAGTAGGCTTTAAAACTGTATAACTTATCGGTGATTCAGTGGGCGGTGCACCACTATCGTGTAGGTCGCGCCTGCTAAGGGAACCCCTTCCAGACTGAAAACCCGATCACGGGAGATCGTGAAAGGGGCTAGGGGTGCTGCGTCTTAGGCGATCCTTTAGTTCGTTCCTGTCTTACGCTTGTTGTGACACACTCAGAGGACATCGAACCTGTTGACCTCATAGTTCTCTTGTGGACCTGCAGCCTGTGTGGGTGGACTGCCGACATTGTCTTCGCCGAGCCTGCCGCCTCCTGCATCACTTCACGTGCAAGGACTGAAGCTATGGACCCTTATTAGAGGCTACTGCTGTTATAATTGTAATATTCTGTTTTATTCTCCTGTTTTACGAATGAGACATCTTCCTATCTCTTCTTTTAATTAACGTAAGTTTAAAGAGTTTCACTCTATTGGGATAGTGCTTTGCGGGGCCTGAACGGCCGTTGCCCAGGTTGTTAAATTACGTTAAAATTTCTCGTCTCGCGCTGACTAGGTTCAAATTTCTGAACAGTTGTGATTGGCCGTCTCTCAATTTTTAAAGTTTTTTTTTAAAGTTCTGTTATCTGGCTCTGTCCAAGTTTTAATTAAAGGGGATTTTAGATGTAGGGGTAGAATGTTAATAAGGATGTATTTGTAAATAATTGTCTTTATTATCCATCATGTCCTTGGTTTCATGTTCGTCGGGATCCCGTCTGTAGATTTCAATTGCGATATAAGATGCAAGAACACCAGCTGGTCCTCTTTATCAGAATAGTTTCGCCACACTATGACATTGATATTCTTTTTACTTTTGCTGTTATTTCTTGGACAAGTTTTATTTAATGGGTCTGTGGGCATGTTTTTAAAATGTTAACGAACTGTGGTATCGATAGCAATGATGCCACGGCTTAGGTGCAAGTTACTGAGTTGGCTCTACGACACCGACACCGACGACAGCGCCCTATAGCCGGTGCTGTGGAGCTCTACGAGCGCCGCTCCAGATTCAGCCCCTTTTCATCTAGAGCAGACGGCCGGGATACTTCGCACCTCATTGCAAAGTTATGTATTCTCCTTGCTAGAGTAAAGGTGATTTAAATTCATACTGCAGTACCGACGTGTTTTGCCTTTTCCTGCGCCTCCTCACTTCCTTCATTCGCCCAACCTTTCAGTTTACCGGAGCAGACCCACGCACCACCTTCCAGGCGGCATACAAAAAGAACCTTTTGAATTAACTCTATTTTAAATTTATTAGGCAGCGATAGCTGTTGGGTATATGCTGAAAGTTTACTTAATCTGAAACTGGCCATTCGCACCTTATAATCAGTTTACTTAATGTGATACTGGAAATTTGCACCTTATATTCTTTGGTAATAAATGTTTTACAACTGGTAAACGATGTTTACCCGAAACACGGTCCAGTCCTTCCGCGTAATTTTCACTGGGCACCTGGATGGCATTTGAGGCACCTCCTAACTTTCCAGACATAAAACTTTTCGTAGCTCATTGACTGTGGCAATTAAGTATTTTGAAAAAGCATACTTGTACCTCCAATTGTACAGCTGTACTTTTATTTTCTACCGGTGCCAATTACGATTGTTGACCATAAAGTAATGCACCGTCTTTTTTTCTTCAACAACTCTTTACTGAATATAATGAGAATTACACACACGAAAGAATCGTGTTTTATCTACACACCGTATTTTTCCACGTAATCTCCATCCCGTTCTATGGCCTTCCTCCAACCCGAAACAAGGGCTTGTATGCCCTGTCGGTACCAGTCCTTGTCATGGTGGCGGGGCCAGTGGTTCACTCTGTGAATCACCTACTCATTGTCCTCAAAATATCTTCCCCGAATGGCATCCTTTAATGGCCCAAACAAGTCCGAGAGGGCTAGGTCAGGTCTGTCAGGTGTGACAGCCGTGGATGGTCTCCCCGCCTTCTGAAGACCTCACTCTCTGCGCCCAGCGAAAACTGTACTTCTGTCAACAACTGATGCTTCTTACACTTTGCACAAACATTTGTGAATATCTCCCACAGTTTCCTCCTCTTCAGTGAGAAATTCAATGACGGCACGTTGCTTGTAACGTACGTCACCTACAGATGCCATTATGAAACTGCCCTGCAGCTACGCTATCTGTCGTCAGTGACGGAAACTTGGCGAGCTCACTCAGGAGACTTCAAATAATACATATATAACGTTTCGCATTCGTCGCTTTGTTCTCGGCTGAGAAAAGAAATGGCGCAATCCTCTTATTACATACATCTTCACAGGAGAAAAATGGTGTACACCAATAGAACAAAATTACATTTTCGTCAAATATACCGCAATCAAATGTATAGCATACATAACTGTCGTAACAATCTGACTAAAACAGTCCACGTAAACGAGCTGTACCATGACACAATTGCTGTAATGTAGACTTCGTGACACGTCCACTCCCTGTCCTCTCGGAGGTCGTCCTTTCTAACTGGTCTTTATACGCTCAGTACAGTGACGCCACCCTCCTTGAATTATTAAGTGTGGAGTCAACACACAGTGTAAACCACTGTATAGCTGTACAGCACTTTAATGTAGACTGTGTTCAGACAGACTGTTATGACAGTTAAAAGTATAAGGAAAAAATAGACTGCTGCTCACCGTAAAGATGACACGTCGAGTTGCAGACAGGTTCAACGAAAAGACATTTCCACATTTAACTTTTGGCAGAAGTCTTCTTCAGAAAAGGAAACACACAGAGACACACACACGCACATACACACACACACACACACACACACACACACACACACACACACACCCTCATGCACACATGCACGCACACACTTTCATTCACACGAACAAGCGCATCTCACATGGCCGCCATTTCTGGTAGCTCGGAGAGCTACGGTACTCTGAAGACGTTTGTAATAATTGAAACAGATAGAGAATAAACGTACAATTGTACAGCTGATGGCACTAATTAGCTTTCTCTTCCCGAAATATTTCTGGGGTCTCCTATACTATTGTCGCTTCTGACTTTCTTGCTCTCTTTAATTGTTTGGCGAAATTCCGTCATCACTACCGGGAAGACTAATAGGTTCTCTGCAACACGCGTGACCCTGACTCTCTCATTCCTTTAGGGGACTTGTGGTCGCCGAGCTTCATCGGATGTCTCTGGAATAGGTGCAGCTGCATTTTGGTCGTTTGCAATAGTAATGTGATTCACTAACTCCTGGTCAATGTCACGATGATTAAATACAAGCAGTTGGCTGTACAACGATCATTTGGTCTTGCTGAGAAACCATTCGGCCGTCTTCTTTACATGCAATTCGCTACTCAGTATGCTCGTGCTTCCGAAGCAAGCAGTGGCCGCTGCAACCCATAGTGATGATCACCTCGCAGTAAATTGTGTCTGCGAAAGTCTTGAGGGCGTATTGAAAGATGGCTGACGCATATCATTCATATATGCCTCCGTTACGAATACATAATCATTCTCTTTGTTTGAGGTTCTTAATGTTTCTACCCAGTGGACCTGTAAGTCGGATCCTCATAGCACATTGTGTGCTTTTAGTTCTTCACAGTTGAGAAATTGTTGGAGAACCTTTGTTGTAAGATTGTCGAGAATCTCGATGGCTAGACTTCCCGCGCATAAAGAGCATGTTGTCACTGTATACGGAAAATGCACTGTTACAGCTACAGTTTGTAAGCACAAGTGCAAGATGAGAGTTAAGGGGATACATTTCCTACATGTTATAAGTCTGTTCTGTGTCTAAGCTGAAGTGCACAGTGATACAAATTTACGTCTCCAACGATAGAAATGTGGTGGAAATGCATTCAGTAACAAATCTGAAGCACTCAGTTATGCAAGTGTATGTGTGCAATGATGTGAAGGCAGCGAAGACTACAAACGTTCTCTGCTGGACGAAAACTATGAAAACAAGTACTCCAAACCGACATTTCACGATAAATAATCAGTAAAAAACGCAGCACATGTTGTAATGAAAGCATCAAAGCCGTTTGACGATGAATCGTAATGATTCGGAACCGGTAACGGTACCCTTTGAATAAAGGAACTTAAAATAGATTTGTGGCTGGTTGCTGTCTCAATACCATCAACATTTGTCTTCAAATAACAGCCACGGTCTCCAACCATGTCATCATATGACAAAATCGCATAGTGTTTCTTATATCCTTTACAATTTCGCGGAAATCCATTTGATATATATATATATATATATATATATATATATATATATATATATATATTAGTGGATTTACAGTTATACTTGGCAGCGTAGATATCCGTACTGGTGTTAGTTATTTGAGTCTGAGCGGAGCGTCATATTCCGGTGCCATTTACTTTTGCAAAAATAGGAGGCAGCAGTTAATTAAGCGTTTCAATCTAAACACTTTAACTGTTTTCTGCTCGTCATATGACTTTACTCCAAAGGCTGTTTGAATGCAGCTCT
This sequence comes from Schistocerca americana, assembly GCF_021461395.2. NCBI lineage: Eukaryota > Metazoa > Arthropoda > Insecta > Orthoptera > Acrididae > Schistocerca > Schistocerca americana. Next base: position 234,045,220 of record NC_060123.1, read on the forward strand.
CCTCGCTAGTCAAGCCTATTCAAACCTCTCTGCATAAGAACTGCATCCTATATCCATTTAAACGTGCAATTTTTAACCCTGCACAGTTACTTTAATTGACAATTTGACGATTCCTTGGTGCCTCTGGACGTGTTCAACCGATCACTTCTTTTAATCAAGTTGTGCTACAAGTTTTTTTGCCCCAATTCAATGCATTACTTCTTCGTAAGTTATTCTATCTAATTATATAATTTTCAGCATTTGTCGGTAGCACCTATTCTTTTCTTGTATGAACTGTTTATTATCCAAGTTACGCTTCCGTACAAGGCATACACTTTCAGAACAGCTTCCTAAAATTTAATTTTATCTTCAAAGTTGATAAATTTCTCGTTTTTAGAAATGCTTCTCTTGCTGCTGTCAGTCTGCGTTTTACATCCTCTCTCCTTCGACCACCATCAGTTACTTTGCTGCCCAAACAGCATAACTCCCCAACCATTCTTAGTGTCTCATTTCCTAATTTATCTGCTTCAACATCGCCTGATTTAATTCGACTACATTCTATCATCGTTGTTTTATTATTGTTGACATCAATCTTACAACCTTTTTTCACGACACTATCCAGTCGTTTCAACTCCTCTTGAAACCCACTTCAAAATGTTTCTCAATTTTTTAACGTCGGTTTTAGACCATTCCTTTTGTAGTCCACTTACATCAATCCACATTACGTTACAGCATGACGTGACACTTTATAGTTAAGCACTTGGTGATTTCCAACATCGACGTTGTATTTTCCCAGCCATACCTGTTACTATTCAAATATGTCATTCGACTTCTACCATGGTTTGGCCTGTTAGCTACGCGTTCTCCCTGTGCTGGCTTGCTGTGAATGCTTTGTCAGTGGTCCATTTGACCAACAGAGAGCGGATTTTGTATAATTATTGGGCTGTTATCAACCAGCTACAAGCTAGGGAAGTAAAGGTCACCCCACACATAGTCCGGCATTTTACAACTGAGATTTTGCAGGTTCTTGTGAGGTTGCCCGCTAATGACTGTTTCGCCTCATCAGCCGTCCAAACAGTCTGCAAGTAGGAAACCGTGAAGTGAGGGCTTTTTTTCTTTAAGGTTTGTACCATCCTTGAGATTCGGGGGACTAAGGCAGTATCTCCACTCCCTGTGACACGTAACATTCCACGGCCGCGCCGCATGGTATTCAATGAGGCATGCGCCCAGTGCCGGCGGTTACTGAGGACTAACAGTTCGCATCAGTCTCCAGCTGAGGAACACCAGATTTGCCCAACAGGTACCTGGATACGGAACTCCCTCGTAGTTTCGCCAGTTGACACTACCCTAGAGTACTAGCCGTTTAGCAGCTACACAGGCTCCATTTTGTCTCGTAACGACACCGAAGATAGCATTCAAACAGTGGCTGAATTCCATAAGAATAATACGACCGACTATAGTCACTATTGCGCAACAACGGATAAGGCTAGTAGTCATTTTCATTACAGAAACATTGATAATTAAGAAACATCATCTGGAGCTGGAATTAGCACAGGCCACTGCTCGTGATGCTACGCTCGTAACGTAATGTAGGCTAAAACACTCGAATCTGTAGTAAAAGGAAATAATTCTTCAGCTTTTCAATGATATCTTCTTTAAATTTTACAAAATTAGATGCAGATAATTTATTTCTTCCTGTTTTTACATAGGTACGCGACAAGTTTGTTTAGCCATTTGTGCATTTTTCATGTATTCCTGTCAACATTACATTTATAAAGCATTTTATCCTACGTCTATGCAACAATGCTATGAGATTCGTTCCAATATGTAAGGTCAATAAAAAGACTTGAATGGCGCAACAGGAATTGTTTCCAGCTAATTTTGTAACATTAAAAAGTATATGTTATATTATGACCTTGCGCATGCTGCGGGCCCACTAGAGAAGAAGTTATTTTATTTTAGATGAAAGACGCATGCAGGAATATTTATCAGTACCTGCAAATATTTTACTACTATTGAAATTAGAAAAATACCCTATCTGTCCCACAGTTATACTAGCGTCAGTATTACTGCACAGAAAACAGTGTAGAGAGATCTGCTGCTTAGTATGGGTTTCAAAACAAGGTTATTATTACGTATTTTCCATTGACGTTTCAGTAGGTATCATGGCTCAATGGACAACGTGATTCAGTTGGGAGCTAATATCTAGTAGACTTCCTCACAATGGCAAAGGGCGGAGTATTGTTTGACCTGGGGAATCCTTACTGTATTGCCTGGACACAACATTTTAAACTCCTCAAATGAGATTTCCGTATATGTATCGCCGACTTCATTCATCCGTTTCTCTCGGTTATTTTGTGTGGGTACCGAAACAAGACGCCCTGTTGGAACGTTTTAGGCAAGAGTACGGCGTCCCTTAACGAAGTATTTGGTATGGCTTTGTCATAGCAATGAACAGTATAACGACCACAATAAGGAAAGATATGTACAGTAGTTCGTGTAAGATACTCGGTGATTTCTGCTTCTGTATTTTGAAATTGTGTGACATGTATCAAGACGCAAGAGGAAGAGGCGAATACTACAAGTTTGAAGTTGTCTTTGGAGGAAACTGTAATTTTCAGTCACTCTCTCTTCTTAGTTTTAGAACAAAATTTGAAATTTGTGCGCCTAATCTTTGATGAAAATTTGCTACATCTAAAATACCAAGGAGTAGGATGAAAAATGGTTTTAAGTTATTTTAAATATATTGTTCATGCGTTTTGAGGACCAGACTAAGCACGTTCCATCCTACTTTATACACCCTTCTGTTCGAATATTGATGCCAGTGTTAAGAATCGGGACGGCCTTCACTCATTACAATACTGGACCCGGTGCATCTCCCCAATTGCTAGCATGTAAAGTATGTGATGCTTTCTCCTCACTGTGAACCAAGCCTTCAGAGACTGGTCTGTTCCGAAACTACTATCATCCATTTCGATTGTTCTTTTGTGTTCCTGGAACTTTTGCTCCAGACAAGTATGAGAAGAGGCCATTTAGGATCCATACAACGTACAGAAGATTTTAAAGGCTAATGGAATTACAGGTAGAGAAGGAGAACCTCGCGACTTCTAACAGGTCAGCTTTAGATTCAATGGTTTGCAGGGAAATCTGTGACCCAGGTTACATTTTCTGAATAACTTTTACGGAGCTTTAGATAGACAACTTCAGTTTATTAGTGTTCGTAGAGATGACAGTAAGCATAGGAACTTCAGGGGCAACTCAGTTGTGTTCCCACAATTTTTCTTGATGATAGTGCTGCTAGAGAAGCTTCAGAGCTACCTTTCAATTGATAGCGCGTAGCAACGTGTCGTCCTTTTCTTTCAGATTTCATTAGGCAGATCTAGATTTCGGCTAGTGCCAAGCCATTATCGGTGCACTATTTCATAGTATTAATGCAAGTCCTGTTTCATCAGTCCCCTGTTATTCAGGCTTCTGTCACAGTCCGCTCAAGAGTCCTGAAAGAAATACGTGCTGGACTGATCTTTGGACGTGGATACTGCTGCTGAAATTAGGTAAACACATTTTTATGTTGATTAAAACTGATGCTATAGCACAAAATGCATTTTAACGGCACTCAATGTAAGAAAATACACAATATATCTCGCTCCAATTTTGAGACAAAGAATATGTTAAATTTTAGTACGATATGTCTGAAACTAAGAACTCAATTCGAATTCGTCTGACACATACAGGGTGTTTCAAAAATGACCGGTATATTTGAAACGGCAATAAAAACTAAACGAGCAGCCATAGAAATACACCGTTTGTTGCAATATACTTGGGACAACAGTATATTTTCAGGCGGACAAACTTTCGAAATTACAGTAGTTACAATTTTCAACAACAGATGGCGCTGCACGTGATGTGAAAGATATAGAAGACAACGCAGTCTGTGGGTGTGCCATTCTGTACGTCGTCTTTCTGCTACAAGCGTGTGCTGTTCACAACGTGCAAGTGTGCTGTAGACAACATGGTTTATTCCTTAGAACAGAGGATTTTTCTGGTGTTGGAATTCCACCGCCTAGAACACAGTGTTGTTGCAACAAGACGAAGTTTTCAACGGAGGTTTAATGTAACCAAAGGACCAAAAAGCGATACAATAAAGGATCTGTTTGAAAAATTTCAACAGACGGGGAACGTGACGATTGAACGTGCTGGAAAGGTAGGGCGACCGCATACGGCAACCATAGAGGGCAACACGCAGCTAGTGCAGCAGGTGATCCAACAGCGGCCTCGGGTTTCCGTTCGCCGTGTTGCAGCTGCGGTCCAAATGACGCCAACGTCCACGTATCGTCTCATGCGCCAGAGTTTACACCTCTATCCATACAAAATTCAAACGCAGCAACCCCTTAGCGCCGCTACCTTTGCTGCATGAGAGACATTCGCTAATGATATAGTGCACAGGATTGATGACGGCGATATGCATGTGGGCAGCATTTGGTTTACTGACGAAGCTTATTTTTACCTGGACGGCTTCGTCAATAAACAGAACTGGCGCATATGGGGAACCGAAAAGCCCCATGTTGCAGTCCCATCGTCCCTGCATCCTCAAAAAGTACTGGCCTGGGCCGCCATTTCTTCCAAAGGAATCATTGGCCCATTTTTCAGATCCGAAACGATTACTGCATCACGCTATCTGGACATTCTTCGTGAATTTGTGGCGGTACAAACTGCCTTAGACGACACTGCGAACACCTCGTGGTTTATGCAAGATGGTGCCCGGCCACATCTCCCGGCCGACGTCTTTAATTTCCTGAATGAATAATTCGATGATCGTGTGATTGCTTTGGGCTATCCGAAACATACAGGAGGCGGTGTGGATTGGCCTCCCTATTCGCCAGACATGAACCCCTGTGACTTCTTTCTGTGGGGACACTTGAAAGACCAGGTGTACCGCCAGAATCCATAAACAATTGAACAGCTGAAGCAGTACATCTCATCTGCATGTGAAGCCATTCCGCCAGACACGTTGTCAAAGGTTTCGGGTAATTTCATTCAGAGACTACGCCATATTATTGCTACGCATGGTGGGTATGTGGAAAATATCGTACTATAGAGTTTCCAAGACCGCAGCGCCAACTGTTGTTGAAAATTGTAACTACTGTAATTTCGAAAGTTTGTCTGCCTGAAAATGTACTGTTGTCCCAAGCATATTGCAACAAACGGTGTATTTCTATCACTGCTCGTTTAGTTTTTATTGCCGTTTCAAATATACCGGTCATTTTTGAAACACCCTGTATGATATTACTCAGACAAAAAGAAAATACCGGAAGTTTGGTAGTATGAGGACGTATAAGTAACTAATCGTTCGAGTGGCACGCATTTTGCTCTTAGTTGTTTTCGTGACTCCTTTTACACTAGTGTACCAGAGATAAACAATGTAGCCTCAGTATATCTTACGAAAACATCGTAAAATGTGGATCGCAAAAAAACACTTCGTCTGCCGGAGACGGCTGACAGTACTATCTCCACAAACAGCGGTTCCACTGACACTCGTGCTGCCCAGGGCAGGATGTGGCAACTCCGCTGCGCGCCTCCTCGTATATCTGCCTGAGTGTCAATCTCCTAAAGTAACTTCGAGCAGAGTATAGAACGTGTTTACTCGCCGTTCATCTAACGACCTTAGTTCGAAACGGCAAACTTTCGTTTCTAAAGTGATCACCCCTCGGCCCCGCCGAGATTCTGGCTTCCTTGCAAACCAACTTGAGCCCAACTCTAACTCTTACCGCGCGTAAATTCCTTATTGTTCATGGGAGACAATTTTGACTGTCCATAATAGGTGTAACTCTGGACTGCGAATTAATCATTTGCTAGCTTTTCTCAGGCATTTATTAAGTGACGCGACATCCTGGCCGAATATCCTTTTCTGTTCCGATTCCTTTCTTACGATGAGATACATAGCGAATAGGATGGTTCAGCACAGCCAGAGCGCTCTCTTCGTCTTTCAAAGGCGGGAGAACGTCTCCATCTGGGTGTCAGGGCACATGATAATCTGAGGACGTAAAACTGGTGGCACGGTAGGGATGGATGGTGGCTCTACCCCTCTGCTCGTTGCTCAGTACCACTGCGAATAATCATCGCATGTGGCACAAAAATGAACTACGAAATCTTATCAGTAGCACTTCTGCTATCCTATAATGACAGCGAAGAATGTCTGTTTTATATATGTATTAATTTCTAAAGCATAAGCATAAAATAGTTTGCGTTTTTCTGTGTCTCTTGGTTCAGAAGACGAAGCAGCCGAGCGAAATTCATCTGATGCAAATTATACACCATCAACGGAACTGGCCGTTAAATGGTCGAAGCTGATGAGTCTGCAGTCGACATAAGGACAACTTGAGCTGACTAAGATATCGTTGCATATTGTTCTTTAATTGTTAAAGTATGATAAGTGTCATTTGATCTGTATTTAAGATCAGGTATTGTCAGCCTGTCAGATGATCGCTTAGTCGGTGTTCTGTCTTTCTGATATTGTAGTCAAAGTTTTCAAAGTCAAAGTCCCATATTCAGAGAATTAGTGTATGGGAGCGTATAGAGGAATCGTTTGGTTTGCCGTTGACGTGATTCGCCGTTGACGTGATTCGTCGTTGCTTTCCTCCAACCTGTTACGAAGTGCCAGGTGCGTACCGTGACGTGTGTATGACTGCAATAAGTTCTGGTACAGTGAAATGTTGTGTTTGCGTCATTACGGATGAAAGGAAGGGAGAGAATGCACCCCGGTGGCGGCGCATAGCCTGCTTCCCTCTAACAGCACCAGGCGCCGCCAAGATTAACGTCGTTATCCGATGTGCGGATCGCTATCGACAATGTCACGTGCCCCCATTTCATGACACACTGCAGAGAGGTTCGGAATTTAATCCAGTACATTGTCACAAAGACTATTGGTGACGAACTTCGCAGTACCACCACTCATTCCCTTCCCGGCCAAATATTTGCAGTGAACTTGCCTCACTTCAACACCTAACAGAAACGTCTATTTTTCTACATTATGTATAAAAAGACGCTGGCAGAGATGGCGTAAAAATTTCTCCAGTAACTAACAAACAATCGTGCAACAAAACTGTATTACCTGAAATTTTATCACCGTCATTCTCTTCTACCAATGCTACTAATTGATAAAGGACAAATTACAAAAGAAATTGAAACTTTCATCCACCGAAGTGAATAAAAGTAATAAACGGGATAATGGGTTGATTCCAGAGAATTATTAAGGAAATTAGTTCTTTTCGGCTATATAAATACCCCAGAATGAATTTCACTCTCAAGCGGGGTGTGAGCTCATTTCAAACTTCCTGGTGGATTAAAACTGTGCTCCGGACCGGGGCTCTGCTTAGTCGCACCAGGTATGCGGGAGAACGTCTGTGGAGTCTGATGCGTTGTACTTGGATAGCTCAGAGAACTTGCTCGTGGAAGGTAAGTGTCACACCTTAGAATTCCAGTCCGACATACTATACGAACACTCTTTGAAAGAAAGCACAGTAGAACTTCTATGGATAACGCACCGACTGTTCCTTGAAAACGAACTTTCACACCCACGTTGAGGACAGGAGAAACTGTTTAGTTAAAAGCTTTCAATGTAATCAACGAGGAAGTATTTTAATTTATGTGCCTGAAGAGCGTTACTAATGGTATTCAACTCTATAAGCGGTGTGTAATTATCACCCACGAACATCGCCTGTCATTTCCTTCACGACGCCAAAAATTACTGTCTTAAAGGCGAATACTTTAGTGGGCTGCGGAATTGAAATACATCACACAAGGACAGAGTCCAGAGAAGGAGCCCGTAATACTACAACAGCTGACAGAGAGAACCATGTGTTGGTGGAAGGTTCGGTGCTGGGAAGTGAGAAATAGTAAGATTCAGAAGTAAAATCTACGGTGCGACCATTGGTTACCTCCTTCCAGGAACGAAGAAGAAGCAACGATTACACAATTAACAGTGGGATATTCTTTCTGACTGATGTTAATCTCCTCAATGGGTCGCTATATTTTAGTTGTGTCTGTTTTATTTTCTGATCTAAGGGCTGCTATGATCTTCCTTGGGACCTTTCCACTACTTTAAATGAAAAGAAAGTGTGTGTATTACGGATTTGACGATTTTATGAGTAGCATGGCCTTCTTCCGGAAGTACAGTGATGGAGACATTATGGTGCCACAAAGCGGCTAGGGTACTTATTACTTAATAGTAAGTTGTTACCCCAGCACAGTAATACACTCCCTTTCTCGCCGTTCTAGTTCTGCCATTTGCTGCTAGATTTTTTTGTTACTGTCTACGAACGAGGGTGAGTCAAGTGAAAAATATTATTTATTGTGCAGAAGTGGTACAAATCTGTATCACTTTTCAACATAATCTCCCCCACGCTCAATTCAAGTCCTCCACCGCTTACAATGTGCATAAATTCCTTTAGAAAATAAATTTTTGGTAGTCCGCGCAACCACTCATGCACCGCGTGGCGTACCTCTTCATCAGAATGGAACTTCTTTCCTCCCATTGTGTCTCTGAGTGGCCCAAACATATGGAAGTCACTTGGGGCAAGGTCTGGTGAGTATGGTGGATAAGGAAGGCACTCAAAATCCAGGTCTGTGATTGTTGCAACTCTTGTACGGACAGTGTAGGGCCTTGCATTGTCATGTTGCAAAAGGTCACCTGTCGACAGCAATCCACGTCGCTTTGATTTGATTGCAGGCCGCAGATGATCTTTAGGGTATCTGTGTATGATGCACTGGTGACATTGGTCCCTCTAGGCAATGTAATGCTCCACACTGAGGCCCTTTTTCGTCCCAAAAGAGAGTCAGCATAACCTTCCTTGCTGATGGTTCTGTTCGAAAATTCTTTGGTTTTGGTGACGAGGAATGGTGCCATTCCTTGCTCGCTCTCTTCGTTTTCGGTTGGTGGAAGTGAACCCAGGTTTCGTCCCCAGTAACGATTCTTGCAAGGAAGCCATCACCTTCTGGTTCAAAGCGCTGAAGAAGTTCTTCACAAGCATCAATACGTCAGTCTCTCATTTCAGGAGTCAACTGCCGTGGCACCCATCTTGCAGACACTTCTTGAAACGAGCACATCATGCACAATGTAGTGTAAACATGCTGCAACTCGTTGTGCCTGACGTGGACGAGGAGCATTTTCCCCTGCAGTCACACCGTTTTCGAACTTCCTACTCCATTCCTAGTTTTGCTGCTGTGACAAACATGCATCACCGTACTGAACCTTCATTCGTCGATGAATTTCAATAGGTTTCACACCTTCACTACGCAAAAATCGAATAACAGATCGCTGTTCTTCCCCGGTTCAAGTCGCAAGTGGGGCGGCCATCTTTATACTGATACTGCGACGGTATGTGTGTATCTGCACTATGCTGCCATCTACAGGCCATTCTGCACGCTGTTTGTAGCACGCTTACCAACTCAAAGGGTAACGGCGCGAAATTTCGATTTGTTATTACAAATTTAAGGTTTTCATTTGACTCACCCTCGTAGCTTCTATCTGTTTTAGTACTAATTCTTCATGGCGTGCCTTAGGTTACTGCTGTAGTTAAGTTTTTAAAAGGGCGTTAAGGATCATAGTCGGAACGAATTTTAACGTGCATTTCCCCCACACAATTGGAAATTACCGTAATGAGTCAATTTATAAATTACCTCACATAGTGTGTGTGTGTGTGTGTGTGTGTGTGTGTGTGTGTGTGTACGGTCCAAAAACGACGACCTCGGCGAGGGGGACGGAGGATCTTAACCAAAATATTTTAACGTCACGTGTAAGTCATGAAACTTCCCGGCATATTAAAACCGTATGCCGGACCGGAACTCGTGCGTAGAACCTTCGCCTTACAGTGGACAAGTGCTGTATCGACTGAGCTACCAAGCACTGATCACAACGGTCTCCGCCTCCTACCCCGTTCCTTCCTGCCCCGTCACAGCCGTAGATCTGCCAGTTCTCATCTCCTAACTTACAAATTTCACAGAAATTCTTCAGCATTCTTCGTGGCTCCACATCACGGCAGAAGCCTTTTCTCCAGGAGTGCTAGTCCCACAAGTTTTGCGGGAGAACTATCGTGAAGTTTTGACGGTAGAGGACCAGGTACTGCCGGAAGTAGGATGTGAGGAGCCCTTCTAGGAAAGCTCAGTCGGTGGAGCTCTTGCCTACGAAAGGCAGAGGTCCTAGTTTCGAGTCCCAGTCCGAACAATTTTTAATGTCCCAGGAAGTAACAAATCAGCATACACTCCGCTGCATGTTCAAAGTTCGCTCAGGTGTAAGTCTTATTGTGACCATTAGAGAATTAGAAATGACAAAATATTTTTATTTAATCCTCCTATTTTTCAAACGGCTTTTATTGTACTTCTGCTAATTGAATGACTTACCTTAGAAACTTCCCCATTTGCAGTGACTTCTGCTAGTATAATTATTATAGCTCTTCATGTATGCTGTGTGTGGAAAAAATGTTTACGTTTATTTACCTGTTAAGAGACATTGTTACAGTACTCTCTTTCTCTGTCTCTTGGGAAGAATTCTCACAAGAGAACCTCCCCATCGCACCCCCCTCAGATTTAGTTGTAAGTTGGCACCGTGGATAGGGCTTGAAAAACTGAACACAGATCAATCGAGAAAACAGGAAGAAGTTGTGTCGAACTAAGGAAAAATAAGGAAAATATACAAACTGAGTAGTCCATGCGCAAGATAGGCAACATCAAGGATGGTGTGGGCTCAGCAGTGACGTGGTCCCGTGGTTAGCGAGAGCAGCTATTGAACGAGAGGTCCTTGGTTCAAGTCTTCCCTCAAGTGAGAAATTTATTTTCTTTATTTTCGCAAAGTTATGATCTGTCAGTTCGTTCATTGACGTCTCTGTTCACTGTCATAAGTTTAGTGACTGTGTTTTGCTACCGCACCGCAAAAGCGTACGATTAGTAGACGAAAGGACGTGCCTCTCCAATGGGCACCGAAAACATTTGATCGCAAGGTCATAGGTCAACCGATTCCTCCACAGGAAAACACGTCTGATATATTCTACACGACAATGGTGACAGCATGTGCGTCACATGACAGGAATATGTTGTCGACCCACCTAAGTTGTACACTTGGCGAATGGGTAAAATGATTCTTCTACCTTGCCCTATTTAGGTTTTCTTCTGGATGTGGTAATCACTCCCAAAAAAGTGATGAAAACATAAGAGTTTCCTCACGCTAACCACGGGACCACGGCACTGCTGAGCTGACATTGTCCTTAATGTTGCCTATCATACACATGGACTATTCAGTTTGTATATTTTGCTTATTTTTTCATAGTTCCACACAACTTCTTCCTGTTTTCTCGATTGATCTATGTTCATTTTTTCAAGGCCTATCCACTGTGCCAACTTATAAGTAAATCTGAGGGGGGTGCGATGGGGAGGTTCCCTTGTCAGCAAGTTTCCGATACGCAAGAAAAAAAAGTAAGGGTTAATTTGTAAAAGAAATACCAAAACCGTTTGTGTAATTTTTGAGAGGCTCTTCATTCAAAATTAACTCTTCCTCCCTTACAGATTTCGAAAAAGAAGTACAAAAATGTCTGTAGATACATTTATTGCTTGTGCTATATCAAATCACACTTACCAGCATTGCAGGCTTTTGTATGCCACGGCTGAGGTCCATACCTTACCTTCAGCATCACTGAAACTGTCACATACCAACAATATAAGGTAATATGATGTCGTCTTCAGTAACTGCCCGCTACATAAAGAATGTAAATTGTCTAAAAACCTCACCGATGCAGTTATGCGCAGGTGAAGTTCTACATGTTTGATCGCACGGTGTGTTGTTAGAGATAGTGTTTTCAGTTATCTTTATAACAGTTTTACTACAGGATGCAGTCACTTTAATGTGACCACCACTTATGTTCGACGTTAACGTCCAATAACCAGTCACAGACGGTAGGTGGCAGCATTAGCAGTGTAGGGTAAATACAGCGTGTCAGGAAAATTTGGCGATTTGTTGTAAGGTCTTATGGGACCAAATTACTGAGGTCATCGGTCCCTAAGCTTACATACTACTTAATCTAACTTACGCTAAGAACAACAGACACCCATGCGCGAGGTAGGACTGGAACCTCCGACGGGGAGAGCCGCGCAGACCGTACAAGGCGCCCCTGACCGCTCGGCTACCCCGCGCAGCGCGTGTCAGGTGAGACGGAAACAGTGCAGTCGCGCGGAACGATTTATCCAATGTCCAAAAGAGCATGATGACTGACTGTCTGGCCAAAGGTGGAAACATTTCAGGAACGGCTAAGTTTGTAAGCTCTTCGCCTGTCTCCGTGGTTAAGGTATACCGTGCATGGCAGAACGCCACTATCCAAAACAAGCGCCGAGGCAACTGCGATGCACCGCAGGCCTGGATGACTGGGGTGAACAACGGCTGCCGAGATGTGTGCTGGGTAAGAGATGTGCGACTATTGAGCAACTGATCAACCAGATGAACCAAGGAGCTACCAAAATTGTCTGCCTGCAATGAATGCTCCGTGTCGTTGCACATTCTGCCAGCTTTATACACTCCTGGAAATTGAAATAAGAACACCGTGAATTCATTGTCCCAGGAAGGGGAAACTTTATTGACACATTCCTGGGGTCAGATACATCACATGATCACACTGACAGAACCACAGGCACATAGACACAGGCAACAGAGCATGCACAATGTCGGCACTAGTACAGTGTATATCCACCTTTCGCAGCAATGCAGGCTGCTATTCTCCCATGGAGACGATCGTAGAGATGCTGGATGTAGTCCTGTGGAACGGCTTGCCATGCCATTTCCACCTGGCGCCTCAGTTGGACCAGCGTTCGTGCTGGACGTGCAGACCGCGTGAGACGACGCTTCATCCAGTCCCAAACATGCTCAATGGGGGACAGATCCGGAGATCTTGCTGGCCAGGGTAGTTGACTTACACCTTCTAGAGCACGTTGGGTGGCACGGGATACATGCGGACGTGCATTGTCCTGTTGGAACAGCAAGTTCCCTTGCCGGTCTAGGAATGGTAGAACGATGGGTTCGATGACGGTTTGGATGTATCGTGCACTATTGAGTGTCCCCTCGACGATCACCAGTGGTGTACGGCCAGTGTAGGAGATCGCTCCCCACACCATGATGCCGGGTGTTGGCCCTGTGTGCCTCGGTCGTATGCAGTCCTGATTGTGGCGCTCACCTGCACGGCGCCAAACACGCATACGACCATCATTGGCACCAAGGCAGAAGCGACTCTCATCGCTGAAGACGACACGTCTCCATTCGTCCCTCCATTCACGCCTGTCGCGACACCACTGGAGGTGGGCTGCACGATGTTGGGGCGTGAGAGTGCCGGCCGCGGTGGTCTCGCGGTTCTAGGCGCGCAGTCCGGAACCGTGCGACTGCTACGGTCGCAGGTTCGAATCCTGCCTCGGGCATGGATGTGTGTGATGTCCTTAGGTTAGTTAGGTTTAAGTAGTTCTAAGTTCTAGGGGACTGATAACCACAGCAGTTGAGTCCCATAGTGCTCAGAGCCATTTGAACCATTTGGGGCGTGAGCGGAAGACGGCCTAACGGTGTGCGGGACCGTAGCCCAGCTTCATGGAGACGGTTGCGAATGGTCCTAGCCGATACCCCAGGAGCAACAGTGTCCCTAATTTGCTGGGAAGTGGCGGTGCGGTCCCCTACGGCACTGCGTAGGATCCTACGGTCTTGGCGTGCATCCGTGCGTCGCTGCGGTCCGGTCCCAGGTCGACGGGCACGTGCACCTTCCGCCGACCACTGGCGACAACATCGATGTACTGTGGAGACCTCACGCCCCACGTGTTGAGCAATTCGGCGGTACGTCCACCCGGCCTCCCGCATGCCCACTATACGCCCTCGCTCAAAGTCCGTCAACTGCACATACGGTTCACGTCCACGCTGTCGCGGCATGCTACCAGTGTTAAAGACTGCGATGGAGCTCCGTATGCCACGGCAAACTGGCTGACACTGACGGCGGCGGTGCACAAATGCTGCGCAGCTAGCGCCATTCGACGGCCAACACCGCGGTTTCTGGTGTGTCCGCTGTGCCGTGCGTGTGATCATTGCTTGTACAGCCCTCTCGCAGTGTCCGGAGCAAGTATGGTGGGTCTGACACACCGGTGTCAATGTGTTCTTTTTTCCATTTCCAGGAGTGTATTTTCTCCATGTGTGACCCATTAGACTAAATGACGCTGCAGTCGATGTACTTATTAATATTGCTTTACGATGGATCAAAACATAGTAATCTAGTGGCGAACCGGTACTCAACGACTGTTCAGCGAACGTTGCTAGGAATGAGCCTCCGCAATAGGCCCCAAGTTCATGCCTGCATGCTGATGGCTGTTCACGGCTGCGAAGGCTGGAAACTGCACGCACACTGAGTGGTGACAAATGGCCTTTTTTAGATGAATCACGGTATATTCCCCATCGGATAAACAGCCGTTGGCGTGTACGGCGTGAAACGTTTGAAAGCAAGGGATAAGGGAGCGCGTGGTCTAGAGAATGCTTGCGTGGCACTCTCTGGGTGTTCTCTTCATTCTGCAAGGCATAGTGAAACAATGTAAGTATGCGTCTATCTTTGAGGGCCACGCCCGCTCCTATATGCTGTTTGTTTTTCCTCAGCGTGATGGAATCTACCAGCAATGACAATGTAACGTATCACATAGCTCGCAGTGTAAGTGAGAGCAGTAGGGTAAATTTTCCGTACTCCTCTGGCCACGAAACTCCACAGGTTTAAGTCCTGCCGGGAATCTTTGGGACCACCTCGACTGGACTGATGGCGCCACAGGTCCTCAACCGAGAAACCTAACACACGTCACTGGAATCGGCATGGCTCCACATCCTTCTCGACACCTTCCAGAATCTCTGACTCCGTTGCTGCACCTCGTGCAGCGGTCTGTGGTGCAAAATAAGGTTATTCAGAATTTTGACAAGTGTTCACATTAACGTGACTCGACAGTGTATTGTGGAATTTGTTTTTGTGAGTATGATTCTTATCATTATTCTTATTCTTAATAAATTAGTAGCTCCACTGTTGTCATAAATGTTACTGTAGTAACACAGCCAACAAACGTAGAAGTGTACAATTAACTAAAATGGTGCAAAACAAAGGTCACTGAGCATTGTTTGCATAGGTCGTACGAAGTTTGTAAGGCCCTGAAGTCTGCAATAAAACCGGGCTAAACAGACTAATGCAAAAACAACGAAAATATCATTACACATGAGCGTGGTTGTTGTTGCAGTTTGATGCAGCTCTCCATGCTACTTTACACCGTGCGAGCCTCTTCATCTCTGAATCATTACTGCAACCCATATCCTTCTGAATCTGTTTACTCTTGGCTTTCGCGACGTATTTCTTGAATAAAAACCTCTCGGTGTACATGCCGCGTCAATTCAGGATAAAACTCCAAGCTTTCGACCACTACCTCCATGGTCGTCGTCAGGGCTAAAACTGACTGTCGTAAACTAGCGAGGCTCCCACTTTTATATGCAAAGGACGGCTTCTGATTCGCTGGAATACGTCATAGCCACAGCGATATGGCGAGTAGTGAAGTGGTGCCCTCTACTTCCATAGATGTAGTTTCTATCCCGCGTTGCTTGCAGTGCCATACCTTGAATCAGGAGGTAAAGTGCGGGAAGTTTTTTTCTGCGATTTTTCGTTATCCAGTGCACTCTTCCATGTGTTGCTAAGGAGATGGCGGACGCTACTAGCACTTCTCCTGCTGTCACCCGCAGCAAGACTGCAACACATGAGGTGCGAGGATCGACTGCACCCGCCGAAACTCGCGCCCCGCCCGCTACCGAAGGCAAGGGAGCGGCTGGCGACGTTCGACAGCTTGGCGCGAAACCGCAAAAGCAGCTCGAGTCGCGCCGCCTAATCACCGAACTTTTCGGGGCGGACGTTTCTCCCACCAAAACAACTACACTCAACATCACTTTACACTCACCTGTCAATGGACAGTCATGTACCATTCTCCCACCGACACCGCAGCCTCAAGAGACCGAGGCAGCGGCGGCAGATGTGGACACAGAAAACCACTACACAGAGCCCTGGCAGGTGGAGGGCCCAAAACGCAGACCCAAAAAAACACCAGCACAAACAAGCGAGCAACCAAACTCGCTAGGCAACCGAAAGGCGCTGTTGCCTACACCCACTAGCTCACCTCAGGCTAGCAACATTCACACAAAACAAAACGCAAACACAGTTGTGGCGAACAACAACAAAGCACACAAAGCCACAGCAGTGCCCACACAACACAAGACTGGTTTCCCCCCAGTTGTTATACAAAACTATGGGAACCTTAGTGCCCTTAACACTGCATTCGCGGCAAGGCACATAAACAGCACATTACATGCAAAGTACTCGGGGGATAGGGCCTCACTGTACGTTGCCACAGACAACGAATATAAAGATCTCCTGACCTTCCTCAAAATCGGAAGATCGAACATTACACGTACAGAACGCTGGACGAGAGAACCCAGCAGTACGTGATCAAGGGAGTGGATCCCAGTACCGCCAACGAGACAGTACATGCGGCCCTTTGTTATCTGGGATTCGACTGTAAAAGTGCCTCCCGGATGACAGGGTTCCGAACACACGCACCGTTACCACACTACATGGTTGAGTTAGCCGACTCGGCTGATTCCCATGCCATCCTGCAGATAAAGAGCTTTCTGCGGATGGACGTACGTGTAGAACTTTACGAACCACCCAACGTCCCCCAACAATGCAACAACTGCCAGCGGTTCGGCTACTCGGCCCTCCGCTGCGGCCTGGCAACTCGCTGCCGCGGATGCGCTGGCAATCACAGATTCAACACTTGCACACAAACACAGCCAAACCAGGGACGCTGTGCCAATTGCGGTGGGCCCCATGCGGCAAACTTCAGACAGTGCAACTCATACAAACAGGCGCTGAAGCGAAAACAAGACAAAAGTAGGGTACTGTATGACATACCACGTCCAAGGCCAGCGCCGAACCCAGTAAGGAACGGCGTAACGTTTGCCACGGTTGCACGCCCTGGCGGAACGGCACAGGCTGCGGAACCTCAGCGCCCTACACACACACGTGAAACAACCGCTGCAACAGCCACACAACAGCCACAGGCAACATCTGAAACCCAACAAGCGTCGGTACCAACACCTATGCCCCCAAACAACACGACCCCACTCCCGGAAATCACGTGCTGCGAAGAAACGCACCATATACAGGAAAACACACCGACACAAGAACCCCCCGAACCCCAAGCCCAGAGGAGAAATAGACGTACACGCAAACACAGGGCGGGGAACACGAAATCACCACAACAGGCCACACAGCAACAACAGAACAGCAACACACAAGAAAACAGTCAACAAGACACCGAGACTGTAACTCACACTACCATCCCCCTCACCACAGAAGTAACACAGGCGCCACAACCTCTGTCACAAAGCACAAATGCCGCTCCTAACAACACACCAATACCCGCACAAGCGGCCGCTAACTCCACAACAGCACCTCAGGCTGCCACACCTAACACCAACACACCATCTTGGGGAATACTGGAAACACTATTCCCCCGACACACGACCGTTCAAATCCTTACCAAGGTGCTGACGGCCGTCACTACACTCATCACCCAGCTCATGAGCGCCGAACCCGGGCAATACTGGGCTGTCATACACACTGCCATCACAACACTCTTTCACACTCTTACATGAATAATATGCCACACAAGGCCCATAACGCAGACCCACATACACTATCACAGATCCTGTTCTGGAATGCAGACTCGATCCACAACAAAAGGGCAGAATTTGCCGCGTTCATGGAGCGCAAGGGAATCCTTGTCGCGCTACTGAGCGAGACTAAACTTAAACCGCACAAACAATTAAACTTTCCTGGCTATTGTGTCTATCGTACCGACCGACCGGGTGACGCCGTGGCGGTTGGAACTGCAATCGTCATACACAAAGACATTGAGCACACAAACATAGAGCTCCCTGAACTGGAAAAAATCGAGGCTACGGCCGTCAGAGTCAAGTTCAACGGAGCCTACACCACACTGATATCGGTATACAACAGCCCTGTAGGCATCTCAACACGCGATATCAGCACATTACTCAACATTTCACCGCGAGTAATAGTCGCTGGAGATCTGAACGCAAAACACCCAGAATGGAATTCACGCATACGAAGTCCCAACGGCAAAAAACTGTACGAACATTTGCTAGGCAGAAACTACATTATACTAGCGCCGACTGAACCGACGCACATTCCCTATCAGCGGGGACACAGGCCAGACGTGATAGACATGGCCCTCATCAACGGCATTACATCGACACTCAACGTTGCCGTTGAAAACGATCTGTCCTCAAACCACCAACCTGTAATACTATACATTGAGGAAACACTGCAGCACATGGAACAACGCAAGATGTTGGACTACGGGCGTGCGAATTGGACATTGTTCAAGGAAACGCTCGATAGCCAAATCGCACCCATACACGAAATTAATGAAACAGCACAAATTGACGAGGCAGTAGAAACCCTCAATAACGCACCTCACAACAACACAGTGCGGCCCTGCCCCAGGAAATCCTGGGCCTAATCTCAATGAGGAATCGCCTCAGGAGACAATGGCAGCGCACCAGGCGTCCGTACTTCAAACGGCACATTAACAGACTACAGGGCATCATACACGATAAAATACAAACACATAGAACACAACAGTGGAATCAAAAACTCGAAGGGCTGGACACCGCACGACCTGTCGTGTGGCAACTAGCCCGACACTTCACCAGGGAGAAAATATACACCCCAACGCTTCAATGGCCTGACGAACCTGCATACTCAGCGGAAGAGAAAGCAGAACTAATGGCTCGAACACTCGCAGCGTCATTCACACCGAACCTGGTACCATCAGATCCAGTGTTCACACTTGCTACTGACCAAGAGGTTACACGCATTCTAGCCCAACCATCGCGCGACGACATTCGACATGGTAGCACAGCCGAAGTCTCCTGGGCTATAATGCATTTCGCTGCTAGGAAAGCCCCTGGCCATGATGGCATTCAAAACCGTGTCCTCCAGGAGATCACGGATAAAGCAACTGAGTACCTAACACACATAACGAATGCCATACTAAAACACCAACACTTCCCCGCCTTTTGGAAGACGACCAAGGTCCTGATGTTCAGGAAGCCGGGGAAAGACCACAGCCTCCCACAAAATTACCGACCCATCAGCCTTCTGAGCTCGCTCAGTAAGATTGTTGAGAAGGTGATTCTCAAACTCATCACTAGGCACTGCATAACAAATGACATCCTGAGACCGGAGCAATTCGGCTTCAGGAATCACCACTCCACAACACAACAACTCCTACGGGTCGTTGAACATATAACACATGGCTTCAACATAAACAAAGCTACAGGGGCAGTGTTCCTGGACATCGAAAAGGCTTTCGACCGTCTATGGCACAACGGCCTCATCCGCAAACTCAGCGACGCGGGATTCCCCGACGGGCTGCTGCGTCTAATACTCTCATACCTCACAGACAGGAGTTTCAACACTGACGTGCAGGGAATACAATCACCACGACGCGGTATACACGCGGGAGTACCCCAGGGAAGCATCCTAGGGCTCCTACTGTTTAACCTCTACATAAACGATCTCCCAACCACACACAACACAATGATGGCAATCTACGCGGATGACACAGCCATCCTTGCGCAAGATTGGAAACCATCAAACATTACGTCACGCCTACAGACTGCACTCAGAGTGGCCGAGCCTTGGTTGGAGAAATGGCGTGTTAGAGTAAACGTCGACAATTGCGAAGCCGTTCTGTTCACTAGAAGACCGAAGCAACTGCGCAAACACCGCTATTGCAGACCAATAACTCTACATGCACGTCCAATACGTTTCCGCGAGAAAGTCAAAAACCTCGGTGTCTGGCTGGACCGGAAATTACTCTGGGGGGACCACATACAACACATGACCAACCGAGCTAGCGCGAGGCTCAAACATCTCTATCCTATGCTCAACAGGCGTAGCACACCGAACAGAAGGGTGTCGAGGTCCATGTACATGACACTTATCCGACCCCTGATGACGTACGCAGCTCCTGTCTGAGGATACGCTGCGCCTACACGCCTGCGCCGTCTGCAGCTCATACAAAACAAAGTACTCAAAATCATAAGCAATGCTCCACGATACACACGCATCGCGGACCTTCACCGGGAATACCGACTTGAGACACTCACGCAGGTAATCCACAAACTCACCACAAGACTATACAGAAACTACAGACATTCGCATAACCCGTTTATTCTGAATCTGAGGAACTACGACCACAACCATAGATGGAAACATAAAAGACCAAAAGACATACTTGTAAGGACATAACATCTATGGCCAAGCATACGCAAACATAACGGCACAGGCGAGCCCCTGTTAATCAGACGCCATTACTGGATATCCAACTGAAATATACTGTCGAATAACTGGCACCACACAGGGAGGCCGTACCGTACACTGCATGCAAACAAGCTCCACACATCCCCCACACAGTGAGATGATCTATGGCCGATCTCCCACTACTGTATAACGATCTTGATTGTTCCAGGAATGTAGCAGCTGCAGCAACTGGGACACCTCGCCATCGCTTGTCACGGTAATGATGCATGATACCTTTACTAACAAATCCAACCTTGCATGAGCTATCGCAGCTAGTAAGCCACTACTGCTCTTACTACCCATCCCACTGTCGCAGAGGTTTTTTTTCCCACGGCACGAGCCATGGCACTTTTTTCCCTCTGCTCTTCAAATCGCTACCCTCACTCGCGTTTCGTCCACTCTCTATCACCTGATGGACCGTGTTAATGCGTAGCCTTACCCAGACGCACGGACAACATCACAGCCCAGCATCCTGTGAGCCACTTACTAGACAACTAACATGTTTACGGAGGTGACAGTAGAACTTTTGGTTTGGTCACCACGTTGGTGCGGGCGTGGAGGGGACCCATCTCTATCTTAAAAAAAAAGCCGTTGTCTCTGTTAAAGTTACTATCGCTATGTCTAATTTCGACTGCTTCCCGGATCACAGAGTCCCAGTAATTCGATGCGTGGGCTATTACTCCCATTTCTTCAAATAAAATCTTATGATTGTTAAGCAGGCTATGTTCAGCCACCGCTGATTTTTCCAAATACCTGTATTTCAGGTGGCGCTGGCGTTGGGACTCTGTGATCCGGGAAGCAGTCGAAATTAGACTTAGCGATAGTAACTTTAACAGAGACAACGGCTGTGCACTTAGCAACACTTGGAAGACTGCACTGGATAAAGAAAAATCGCAGAAAAAAACTTCCCGCACTTTACCTCCTGATTCAAGGTATGGCACTGCAAGCAACGCGGGATAGAAACTACATCTATGGAAATAGAGGGCACCACTTCACTACTCGCCATATCGCTGTTGCTATGACGTATTCCAGCGAATCAGAAGCCGTCCTTTGCATATAAAAGTGGGAGCCTCGCTTGTTTACGACAGGCAGTTTTAGCCCTGACGACGACCATGGAAGTAATGGTCGAAAGCTTGGAGTTTTATCCTGAATTGACGCGGCATGTACACCGAGAGGTTTTTATTCTATTTACTCTTGCTTTCCTTCTACAATTTTTACTTCCCACACTTCCCTCATATAATGAACTGGCGATCACTTGATGTCTCAGAATGTGACTTATTAGCCGCACATTTCTTTTGGTCAAATTGTGCCTCAAACTTCTTGCCTTACCAGTTCTGTTCAGTATCTCATTAGTTACGTGATCGACCCATATAATCTTCAACATTCTTCTGTAGCAACTGATTTCAAAAGCTTCTATTCTCTTTTTGTCCAGACTGTCTGTCGCACATGTTTCACTTCCATACAAGGCTACACTCCAAGCAGATACCTTCAGAAAAGTCTTCCTAACATTTAAATCTATTATCCACACTGACAAATTTTTCTTCTTCGGAAATGCATTTCTTCTCATTGCCATCTACATCTACTCTCTAGTTTGGCCATCATCACTTATTTTGCTGCCTAAATAGCAAAGTGTCTCATTTAATGGTCTAATTCGCTTGGAACCACTTGATTTAATTCAATTACATTCCATAATCCTTGTTCTGCTTTTGTTGATATTCATCTTATATCTTCCTCTCAATGTCCATTCCGTTCAACTGCTCTTCCAAGTCCTTTACTGTCTCTTACAGAATTGCAATGTCATCGACAAATCTGAATGTTTTTATTTCTTCTTCCTGTACTTAATTACTACTCCAATTATTTCGGTTTCCTTTTCCGCTTGCTCAGTGTTCAGACTGAATAACATCGGGGATAGGTAACAATCCTACTTTACTTCCTTCTCAACCACTGCTTCCGTTTTACGCCTCTCGACTCTTATAACTGCCGTCTGGTTTCCATACAAGTTGTCAATAGCCTGATGGAAAACGTATAAGTGACGTAAGAGAACATATAGAAGCAACATATAAGTGGTAGGTCGAACATCGTAGTTCACATCTACCACGAAAAGCGTCAAACCATTCCCAGCCTGACACATTTCGTTTTTATGCAAATAACATGTGATGCCAATAGAAGTCATCTGTAGACCGACAAGCATGTTACTTTTTAGTCAAATCACGAGGATTAAACGGTGGCGGAGGAGGAGGAGGAGATTAGTGAAACTTCCTGGCAGATTAAAACTGTGTGCCGGGCCGAGACTCGAACTCGGAACCTTTGCCTTTCTCAGGCAAGTGCTCTACCATCTGAGCTACCCAAGCACACCTCACGCCCCCTCCTCACACCTTTACTTCTGCCAGTACCTCGTCTCCTACCTTCCAAACGGACAGAAATAAAGTTGTGAGGAGGGGGCGTGAGTCGTGCTCGAGTAGCTCAGATGGTAGAGCACTTGCCCGCGAAAGGCAAAGGTCCCGAGTTCGAGTCTCGGTCCAGCACACAGTTTTAATCTGTCAGGAAGTTTCATATCAGCGTACAGTCCGCTGCAGAGTGAA
The DNA here is from genome assembly GCF_021461395.2 of Schistocerca americana. Lineage (NCBI taxonomy): Eukaryota > Metazoa > Arthropoda > Insecta > Orthoptera > Acrididae > Schistocerca > Schistocerca americana. Next base: position 234,068,252 of record NC_060123.1, read on the forward strand.
AATTTTATTGAGGAGATTAGTGTTTAACGGCCCGTCCACAACGAGGTCATTAGAGACGGAGCACAAGCTAGAATGGGGAAGGAAATCTGCCGTGCCTTTTCAAGGTAACCATTCCGGCATTCGCCTGAAGCGACTTACGGAAATCACGGAAACCTAAACGAGGATGGCCGGACTCGGATTTGAACCGTCGTCCTCCCAAATGCGAGTCCAGTCTACTAACCACTGCGCCAACTCGATCGATGATTAAGACGGTGACTGTCTAGCCCAAGCCATCTTTATTAATGTCATTTCTATCTGGTAAGTGGGAATCGTATGGAGAATATTTGCTTGCACATCAAAGCCTTGAACAGCCAGCGCTAAGAGAAAGGGAAGGACAGTGACCGGCACGCCCTGCCATGCCGCTCCCGGGGAACCCTTGGAGCATTTTAGGAGCGGAACGCCGACTGAGGGCTGAGGTGGTCCTAGCCGATCACAAAGCAGGCAGCGCTGCTAGCATATTGTTCCTCTGACGCCGCGTCTGCGGCCAAGGCAGTCAGTTATACCGAGGAACTTGGAAGGGGAATAACTGCACGTGGTCCTAGCAAATACGCTAAAAAGGTAACCTGTGGCGGCTCACATCCCACACAATGGGTATTTCACGATATGTCATTTCCAGCAGTGCTTTTTACACAGAGAGCAAGGGACACTGTGCACAGGCGAACAAGTTTGTGGAAGGCAGGTGAAACTTTCCCATCACACAGTCCTGAAAGCTACGAATTGTTTGTTGTGAAAAAGACACTTACGAAACAGAGTTTCAATTTTTTTTTTTTTTTTTTTTAACATGGATTGATAGTGAAACACACGAGGCTGTGAAGTAGGTCCGCTTCCATATTATTCTCGGAACGGAGATAGCGAGAGAAAAGACGATTGGAGAACGAATTTTTCGCAGTCTGTAGTGGGAGAATTTAACAGCATAAAAAAATTAAATGATTAGCTAGCAGCAAGCGAACTGTGTTTTCATTGCTGGGAAGTGTATTTTCGAGCGAGACCGTGAGCGAAGCAATCACGGAAGAAGTGTGCTCTACGGATTCGGTTGGCAGATTTCATTTGAGTAGCATGTTTTCTTTCCGGCGGCGGACTGCAGCTCTTGCAGCAGATGGCTCTTGGACGGGACGGAAGACTTGGATGCAGAGAGATGCTCATATTCAGAACAGACTGGGGTAACACATCTATTGCTACACTCAGTAGTCACGTCTACATGCACGTAATGGCGAGAACATCTAGCGGCATTAGGTGGTCAGGTTGGAACAAAGTTAAATATTTGCCAACTTTCAGTAAATTCGGTCTGACGTTTCATGACTAGGCAGACACCCAAGCTCCTCTTTCCGGTACGACAATAAAATCACGCTTTCATTTCGCAATTATGTTGTACTGTATTAATAAGCCAGGAAGTTGATATAGGCGAATCCCGTTTCCCTGTTAAATTATATTTCTCAACCGTACCATTGCTCATCGTAACTTAGTTTCATATCGTATTTTTCATGTATTTGCTGTGTGCTCTATTAGAAGTCTCGTAATGTCCTTCATAAATCTGTGTATGCTAAGAATTGTAATAAATATGGGGATTAAATTGGGCAAACCTTTTGATTTGCGGTTAGTAAATACCTTCCACGGGCAAATTATGGGAAAACTCGTTCCTGCAATTCAGTGCTGCGGCCGCTGTTTTGGGCTAATTGCGTTATTCATATCCGTTGCGTTAAGGCCAGAGATAAAGGGAAAATCTTCCACTCAATACTCCCAGACTGGTGCACTTCTATTGGAGGCTCAGATCGGTATTTTGCTACCATTTGGTGTTCTTTTCAAAGTGCAGGCGAATCATGTATCGTTAACCTATTTCAGGATACACAGTAATGTTAAACAGTTAACCACGGGAGTTAGTGTTCCTGGTAAAGTAATTTCCGTATTTCTGCTTCTCGTCACAATCGTCCATCATCCATCTCAAGCAATAAGCTTATTATTATTATACAATGAAAAAATGTTCTCAAGAAATGAATTCTTGCAAATGTATGTTTCGCAGACACAAACAGCTCCTATATTTCATAGTTTGCCCTCAGAAATATGTTCCAAACGGGAAATTAATTATTAGACAAAGAAACACTTCCGTTACGTATCTGGGTGTATATGGTGTACATCGGTGTTTTTCGTAGAGCTCCATGGAGATTACTATTTTTTCTATCTTTCTCTTTCCAATTCCTTCAACGTTCTCACGATGAGAGCATATGAGTAACAGTAGGATCCAAGATTATGGGTAAGAAGTACGAGTCATTATGCTGTTGTGCCTGAGACTGTATACATTTTCTTCCCAACGTCATTGTCGTATCATATTTCATGGATGTTCTTAATTAGCTCTATTTCCATTTCTTCTATATTCGAAATCAGGCTAAAAGTAATTGCATCGGACAAATATATTTTAAGAGGTTCAGTACAAGTAAGTATTAGGAATCGTTTGTGTCTATCTTCGGATAATATCGTTTCCTTCGTGTACCATACTGCTAGCAGCTAGAAGCATAAGTGTTGGGAAGATTTTTCGTCAGTCTACTCGGATAAAAATACAGGTGACGATAGTGAAGTGGCAACGGCTTGGTGATACGGCCCTCGCAAAGAGTACTTTATAACTTTAATTCGGTTCTACTGCGTACTTTCATGTAAAAATTCAGAATACACAATAAAATAGTGGATCTCTGAAGGAGAGTCATAGGCACGCAGTGCACGTACGGCTGTTAATGGACACTCGATGAAGAGTTTGATAGTGAAACAGTATTAAAATTTTCATTTCATCCTTCAAAAACTTTTGTATTTATTAAAACGTACAGAAGTTGAATATAGAAAAGATTACAAAGAAATGATACATACATGATCACTCACAACAGACTTAGACACAGTCTCTCGTACGTAGTTACAGAAAGTCGTTAATGGAAAATAAGTTATAACATTTGTGTCGCTGTAATACTGCATCCAGACATGAAGTGTTTACTTGGAAAAACAGCCATCAAATCCAAACTAATTTCGATGAATGTACTTCCCAAAGACGTCTCTTCTCCCTGAAAATGAGGAGACTCATAAGTAAATTGAGCAAGGAACGTTTTGAAACTTCCTGTCAGATTAAAACTCAGGTCATTTGTCTTTCCTGGACAAGTTCTCTACCATCTGAGCTACCCAAGCACGACTCAAGCTCTCTGCTCACAGCTTTACTTCCGACAGTACCTCATCTCCTACCTTCCATATTGGTACTGCCGGAAGTACAGCTGTGAGGACGGGACGTAAATCGTGCTTGGGTAGCTCAGATGGTATTGTCAATCCTCTGGGCTCGGGTTCGATTCCCGGCTGGGTCGGGGAATTTTCTGCGTTCAGTGACTGGGTGTTGTGCTGTCCTCATCATCATCCTATCACCCTCATCGACTGCAGGTCGCCGAAGTGGCGTCAGATTGGAAGACCGGCACCCGGAGAACGGCCTGCCCGACGGGGGACCCTTGCCATACGATTAAATAAATAAATAAATACTGGTACATTACCATAGCCGAAACGGTAGCTCAGCTTGTTCGGTCTGAAAGCTGCGTGCTCTCTGCAATAAAAAAACAGAGTCAAGGAGTCAACGATCAACTTGAACGGATGTCTTGTGACGTCCGCCTAGACCAAACGCAACGACCTAAATAAATAAATAAATAAATATGGTAGAGCCCTTGCCCAGGAAAGGCAAATGTCCAGAGTTCGACTTTCGGTCCGGGACACAGTTTTAATCTGCGAGGAAGTTACATACAAGCGTATACTCCGCTGCAAAGCGAAATTCTCATTCTGGAAAGTAACGTTTTACTTGAGAGTACTATCAAAAGAAGAAGTTTTTCTGGCTAAGTTACTTGAAATGGTGGATACTACTTATGCAGTAATTATCGGCTACCTCAGTTATTCAGTTCCCCACAGCGCGTTCAACAATACACATATGTTAATTACAGTATTATTCGTCCCTCTACGCGACTCTTAAATGATACTGATACACGTGATAGAATAGCTCGCGCCACATGCTCGTTTTTACGGCCTGACAAAACATGATGTACTCGGTAACATATTAGACAAAGAAGGAGTTCCACAATCCATCATTCCATATATGTTATGTCCTGTACTAATTTCAGTACCTTATACTGATACATTAGTTCGCAGAGAGTTACTGCTATTAAAATTCCATATTTTATAAAATATTTGTCATCGACGAGATATCGTTCTGTTTCGCGTACTTTTCATTGCTGACAAACAAATCGGTTCAGTACTTCTGTACAGAGTAATCCTTATACAAGAAGTGTGGCTGCTGAGAGGACGTTTCATAGCCTACACCTCACATAGTGTCATTTGCACTGTTGCTCATCACTATTGGGGTACCATAAAGACAGAAAATAAGTATAAGTTACTTATTTTACGTACACAGTACAATAGGAAGAATACACGGTAAAATTTGTGGATGATTTGGGGTTATGCTTTTAGTGCACAGAGCTAACACCTATTGCAGAGCGACTGGTATAACAGCTGGGTATCGAGTCGAATAGAGCTTGGATGGCAGATACGGGCACATCAACCCATGCCGCTTAAACTCTGTGACAGATTGATGAATTATAGTGGCTCGCACTTGGTATTTTACGAGATAAGTAATGAAACGTGTTTTTTTGTCGGTCAGTTTCGGTTGAAAAATTTCGCCTATAGTTTCATGAAGTTGTGGTGGCATATACGTATCCTAAAATGGTGTTTGTAGTGGAGGTGCATTCCAAGAAGAGCGCCGTCATTGGGGTTTCTTTTGGTGGAAAACCCGAGCATCGTAGATATTCGTAGGTGCTTGCATAATGTCTACGCAGACCCGGCAGTGAACAAAACCACGGTGAGTCGCAATAAGGTCGCGCAAACCTGGCCGATCTCCCGCGAGCCGACCGCCGGCAGCAGCTGTGACTCCTACAATGCTGGAACGTATGGACACACTTATTCGAGGAGATCAACGGATCACAACCAAACACTAAACTGCACAACTGTACGTCTGCGTTGCAAGTAGTGATACACTCGTCCACCAGCTGTACTCAAAGATGTGTACCTGCTGCGTTCCTCGTGGTCTAATAGAAGACCATAAAGGGCAAGGAAGCACAATCTTTGCGGAATTGCTTACATTTTACGAGACTGTCCGTGGCAATTTATTGTTGAACATGGTTTCATCTTATCGAGCCGGAATCAAACCTGCTATCCATGGAGTGGCGCTAAGCCACCTCTTCTCCGAAGAAAAAGTTCTAATCGCACTCTCTGCTGGTAAATTCCGGGCGACGGTCTTCTGGAACTCTGAAGGGATTATTCCGTTTGATGTCCTCCCTCATGGTGCAACGATCGATCAACCCAGAAGTGCGATGTGCTGTCGTCAGAACGCTGAAGACGTGGACATACAATATTGCACGGCCGTTGAGATCGTGCGTCACGATGAGTATAGCCCCCCTGAAGCCATCCATTATGTGTATGTATGACGAGAGAGATGCAGTCCCATGCAAGCAGCAGCGATATCACGAATCGATAAGCTGCAGTTTCGAGTTTGCCGCTGTCAGATTCCTACACATTCCTAGACATTTCTTCAGCTTTCTTGAGACATAATACGATCTTCTCACTAACAAACAATAGTGAAATGGAGCTGTATCTAGGGCGTAAATGCCGTTATTTCTTACAGATATGTGATGTACATCGTTGTAATTTGACACTTGTTACATGCCACGTTCATGATGTAACAGTTTTAATAATGGGCTGTGTTACTGGAATTAGATTTCGGGAATGATGGACAAGCGCACTCACATATCAGTCTGAGTTACGGTACGCTGCTCCGATATTCTCTCCTGACAAAAAGAGTGAATCAATCATCGAAATGGGGAGGCGGGAACGAAGTAAAACTTTCAGGGATGATAAAGTATATCAAGTTATTTCACTGTTTATAACATTCAGGCTAACTCGTCCATATGTGCCACTTATCAGTACGGCGTTGTACCACCTCTAACAGGAATGTATGCACTGATTCCATTGGGAAGGCGTTCATAAAATCGCTGTATCCTCTCCTGAGGCACGTTGGTCCACAATCCTTGCAACTGGTCCTTGGTAGTGATCCATGTTAGTCCACTGTTAGACTGGCCCATCTAATATTTCATTTATAACCGATTTAAATTCAACATATTTTGACTTCCATTTCTGGCAGTTAATAGATAGATATCTAACGGGTAATAATCTCAGTGACTGCAAGGATAAAAGCCATCTGCTCCTGTATTAATTCTTTCTCTTTTCTGGTGGCACTTTTTGATATTACAGTGTCTGTGATTTAACTGCGGCTGTGATGAGCTAGGGAAGAAAAGGAACGGCAGGGCATGGACTTTGAGTCCAGGTAGGCTCCCTTGTGAGTTTCGCCTCGGCTTTCAGAGGTGTCAGAGAGGGCATCGGGCGAAATTTCTAGTCGCGCCAGGTACAATGCTGAGGGCCGAACATGGCTTAACTCGGGCGCCTGGGAATCGCCTTCCAACAGTTTTTGTCTTAACGTGCTCTGAGCATTGCGGGGTCTGGCCTCTCTCCAAAGAAGCCATATAATGTCCCACGACTAGCAGCTGGTGCAGAATCTTGGCTTTCACAAGCTGTGCCACCTGGTCAAAACATATTTCAAAAGAACTTCGTTCTTCACCGACAAGTTTTCTTCCTAGAAGGCAATGGAGTGGCAAGTCTGCTGCAGATAATCTCTGTGCAGCTACATGTTGTTCAGGATTTCCTGTCTGTCTGTGTAAAAGCGATGGGCTGACGATCCAGCGCCAGTTCATGTGGGGTGAACATCCTCATTTCTGGTATGTTGTAATAGGCCACACGTTCTTTTAATAAAATGCAGAAGAGACGAAGTTTGGATGCCAGTTTCCGAGAAAGTCAGACATGTAGGCAAGCGGACTGGCTGAACTGAAAAACTTAGCTGAAGTATGGGAGTGTAATACAATATAGTTTATGAAGTGCTTACATAAGAGTTAATCTATTGGCTAACGTTGTTAAACATTCACCAGGTGGGTAGTCATTTTGTTAACAACAATATCATTGGTCAGTATTTTACAGAGCCATCTTCACTGGTGCACAGGAATTTCACCGACTTTGTACAGACGAGAGAGAATGTTCCGGTTTGAAGCACTTTTTCTAGGGGCTCTTCATCTGGAGGCCTTGAGAAATGCAATTGGTCCTCACACGTTGAAAAGAACACATCGCCCACAGATGTAGAGAATGGACATTGCCGCATCAGCAGGCGATCATGGCACTAGCAGCTCTCTGCTCTACAGTTTGCAGAATGTGTTAAGAAATTGCAGATTAGGAGGATAGGGTATGCGACTGATCAATCGTTATACTTTTCTTGAGTCGCTGACCGCTACTTCGTGACTTGACCAGTGATGTTTGCGTAAAGTATATTTCCATTCTTCTTGTGCAATCTGGCAATTCCTTTGTATCCAGCACATATTTATCGTTCCAAAATTGATTTGTGAGATGCCGGTTTATGAAATTCAACTAACGTCTTTGGTCTTTGCTAGGTCATTTAAGTGTTTCATCTCAGTAATGGTCAGTTTTCTTGTTCTCTGTATTTGTAAACCCCCATCAGATCCTGTAATTAATTCTTGTTCGGTATGTGCGAACACAGAATTTTCTAATAAACTTGGGATAATTTGGACCATTCATCTTGCCCTATGAACCATGGACTTTGCCGTTGATGGGGAGGCTTGCGTGCCTCAGCGATACAGATAGCGTACCGTTAGTTTAACTACAACAAAGAGGGGTAGCAGTGTTTTCCGTAGTTGTAAGGGCACGTCTGTACGAATGAATGATCTGGCCTGGTCACATTAACCAAAACGGCCTTACTGTGCTCGTACTGTGAACGACTGAAAGCAAGGGGAAACTACAGCCGTAATTTTTCCCGATGGCATACAGCTTTACTGTATAGTTAAATGATGATGGCGTCCTCTTGGGTAAAATATTCCGAAAGTAAAATATTCCCCCATTCGGATCTCCGGGGCACGCAGAGCATTCAGCTCTACTATGTGGTTAAATGATGATGGCATTCTCTTGGATAAAATATTCCGGAAGTAAAATAGTCCCCCCATTCGGATCTCCGGGCGGGGACTACTCATCAAGACATCAATACCAGGAGAAAGGAGACTGACGTTCTACGGATCGGAGCGTGGAATGTCAGATCGCTCAATCGGGCAGGAAGGTTAGGAAATTTAAAAGGGAATTGGATAGGTTAAAGTTAGATATAGTGAGAAGAAGTGAAATGCGGTGGCAGAAGAAACAAGACTTCTGGTCGGGTGACTACAGGATTATGAATTCAAAATCAAATAGGAGTAATGTAGGAGTAGGTTTAATTATGAATAAAAAAAGAGGAGCGCGGATGAGCTACTACGAACAGCATAGTGAACGCATTACTGTGGCCAAGATAGACACGAAGCCCACGCCTACTACAGAAGTACAACTTTATATGCCAGCTAGCCCCCCAGATGATGAAGAGATTAAAGAAATATATGATGCGATACAAGAAATTATTCAGACAAAGGAAACGAAAATTTAATAGTCATGGGGATTGGAATTCGATAGTAACGGCAGTTGGAGAAGGAGGGTTACCTGCCGTTTTTAGACGTCTTGGTGCGACGTAAGAGCGATTCAGTATATAGAAAGCCCAGTCGCACAGACCTTTACTTGCAAGCAGCTAGTTGCACCATCCGGCACAAACAATGGATGTTTTGAAGACATTGATTCACTGTGCCTACATCATCTCTAACACCGATAGTTTGCAAACGGAACTGGAGCACCTGAAGACTGTATTTCTGAAGGATGGGTATTCGTCCCAGGAAGTGGAGAAAGCGCTGCAGACCTGTAAACGACGGAGCAAAGGAGAGGAAGAGGCCTTTAAAAGGACTGCCTGTTTACCAGAATTTGATAATGTTTCAGCGCTGATACGCAGAATACTAAGAAAATATAAAGTGAAAGCAATTTTTTGCCCTCCTGCACAAACTTAGTCGCTGTTGGGATCTGTCAAAGACGACCTAGAGCTGCGCAAGGCAGTTGTTTACAGAATTCCGTATGAATGTGGCAAATCTTATAAATGGCAAACGACGCATACCGGGCAGGATCGCATTGTAGAACATAAGCGGCATACTCGCCTTCTTCAGCCTTGTAAGCCTGCCATCACCGAACACTGTATTTCCACTGGTCATGTCATGAACTACAGTGAGACAAAATTTGTGGCCATACGCCTAACTTTTGGAGTTCTGCTATTAATGAATCAGTGGAAATACGACTGTCTGACAGTCTCTTCTTAATCGAGACGGCGGTTTTCAATTGAATTCGGCATTGAATCCAATAGTTGAAAAACATCGTGTCCTCCGTAGCCGGCGTAGTTCTGTAATGGAACGGTGGGAAGACAATCGAACTGATATCGATGCGGCGAGTTTTCAGCACGGAGAGCGCGCGGCTCAACAGAATCGAACGCGCTCAAGTAGCGTACGCGCAACGTCAAGTGAATCCACCACGCACGTGCCGGAGGGGCCTTAAATACCAGTGCTCAGTGCGTTTTCGCCAATATCGCCTGAAGTTGGCGAGGACACTCTGCAGCCTAAATATTGTGACAGGAAGTTACAAACATCAGGCAGTACTCCCGTAATTTTCTGGAACATTATGAAAGAAGGTTGTAAACGTGAAAGAGGCTTGGAGACCCTAGAAGGTTTCAGATAGATTACATAATGATAAGACAGAGATTTAGGAACCGGGTTTTAAATTGTAAGACATTTCCTGGGGCTGATGTGGACTCGGACCACACTTTATTGGCTATGAGTTGTAGATTAAAACTAAAAAAAGTGCAAAAAGGAAGGAACATAAGGAGATCAGACCTGGGTAAACTGAAACAACTAAAGGTTGTCGAGCATTCCGGGGAGAGCGTTAGGAAACGATTGACAAGTATAGGGGAAAGAAATAAAGTAGAAGAAGAATGGGTAGCTTTGAGAGATGAAATAGTGAGCGCAGCAGAGGATCAAGTAGGTATAAAGACGAGGGCTAGTAGAAATACTTGTGTAACAGAAGAGATATTGAATTTAATTGATGAAAGGAGAAAACATAAAAATGCAATAACTGAAGCAGGCGAAAAGGGATACAAACGTCTCAAAAATGAGATCGATAAGAAGCGCAAAATGGGTAAGCAAGGATGGTTATAGGACAAATGTAAGGATGTAGACGCCTATATCACTAAGGGTAAGATAGATACTGCCTACCGGAAAATTAAAGAGACCTTTGGAGAAAAGAGAGCCACTTGTATGAATATCAAGAGCTCAGATGGAAAGCCAGTCCTAAGCAAATAAGGGAAAGCAGAACGGTGGAAGGAGTATATAGAGCGCCTATACAAGGGCGATGTACTTGAGGGAAATATTTTGTGGAAATGGAAGAGGATGTAGATGAACATGAAATGGGAGATACGTTACTTGAGTGAAGAATTTAACAGAACACTAAAAGACCTAAATCAAAAAAGGCCCCGGGAGTAGACAACTTTCCGTTAGAACTACTGATTGCCTTGAGAGAGCCAGCCTTAAGAAAACTCTACCACTTGGTAAACAAGATGTATGAGATACGGGAAATAACCTCCAAGTTCAAGAAGAATATAATAATTCCACTCCCAAAGAGAGCAGTTGTCGACAGATATGAAAATTACCGAACTATGAGTTCAATAAGTCACGGCTGCAAAATACTAACGCGAATTCTTTACAGGCGAATGGAAAAACTGGTAGAAGCCGACTACTGGGAAAATCAGTTTGGATTCCGTAGAAATGTTGGAGCACGCGAGGTAATACTGACCCTACATCTTATCTTAGAAGATAGATTAAGGAAAGGCAAACCTACGGTTCTAGCACTTGTAGACATAGAGAAAGGTTTTGGCAATGTTGACTGGAATACTCTGTTTCAAATTAGGAAGGTGGTAGGAGTAAAATATAGGGCTCAAAAGGCTATTTACAATTCGTACAGAAACCAGATGGCAGTTTTAAGAGTCGAGGGGCATGAAAGGGAAGCTGTGGTTGAGAAGGGAGTGAGATAGGGTTGTAGTCTGTCCCTGGTGTTATTCAATCTGTAGATTGAGCAAGCAGTAAAGGAAACAAAAGAAAAATTTGGAGTAGGAATTAAAATCCATGGAAAACAAATAAAAACTTTGAGATTTGCCTATGTCGTTGTAATACTGCCAGAGACAGTAAAGAAGTTCGAAGAGCAGTTGAACTGGATAGGCAGTGTCCTAAAAGGAATGTATAAGATGAACATCAACAAAAGGAAACGAGTATAATGGGATGTAGTCGAATTAAATCAGGCGATGTTGAGGGAATTAGATTAGGAAATGAGGCAATTAAAGTTGTAGATGAGTTTTGCTATTTTGGCAGCAAAATAACTGATGATGGTCGAAGTAGAAAGGATATAAAATATAGACTGGCGATGGGAAGAAAAGCATTTCTGAAGAAGAGAAATTCGTTAACATCGCGTATAGATTTAAGCGTCAGGAAGCATTTTCTGGAAATATTTGTATGGAGTGTAGCCATGTATGGAAGTGAAACATGGACAATAAATAGTTTAGAGGGGATTAGAATAGTAGTTTTCAAAATGTGATGCTACAGAGGAATGCTGAAGATTAGACGGGTAAATCAAGTAATTAATGAGGAGGTACTGAATAGAATTGGGGAGAAGAGGAATTTGTGGCACAACTTGACGAAAAGAAGGGATCGACTTTTAGTACACGTTCTGAGTTATCCAGGGATCACCAATTTGGTACTGGAGGGGAGAGTGGAGCTTAAAAATCGTAGAGGGGGCTCGAAAGGTGAATACGCTAAGCATATTCAGAAGGATGTAGGTTGTAGTAGTTACTTGGAGATGAAGAAGCTTGAACAGGATACAGTAGCATGGAGAGATGAATGAAACCAGTCTCTGTACTGAAGCCCATAACAACAACACCTGATTTTATAGTTAGATTATCCTCTTTTTATAATCTATTTTGAGGAGCGACACTTTTTACTAAAATTTCTGAGGACATGAGAAGCGATCTACATCAGTCCAGCTGATTTGGACCATTCTGACATCCATAAGCGTGTGTCAAAAGCTCAGTTGAAACCTTATAATTTTCTGGATACTGGCACTGGGACGGATTTAATGTTTGAGTTGATTCCACAAATGTTCTGTCAAGGAAAAATCTCGAAATCTTGCTGGCCAAAGAATGTACCTGAGCATCACGCAGGCAGTTCATAGTGACACGTGAAAGGAGTGAACGAGCAATAAGCTGTTGAATAACGGCACCTCGGTCCTGACACGTTAAGGATGCAGGATGTCTATGACAGAGCGTTGTGCAGTCAGAGTTCCGTCAATCACTACCCGCAGTGAAGTGAAGTAAACTCCGATGGCTTCCAATTCTATGACGCCTGGAGTAACACTGCTGTGCCTCTCCAAAACATTGGAAGAATGGAAACTCGCCACAGATCGTCGCCGTACTTGCTGACGATGGTCACCAGAATATCGAAGAAGAACACAACGCGACGCCCTTCGTCGGCAGTCCATGATTCCAAGTCACGGCATCATTCAAAACGCACCTGTTTGTCTTTTGGTGTTAAGAGCGTTCTGCTCGTGGAACAGCAGTTCCCTAGTCCGGCTATCGCTATTCACCAATCAATGTTGTGGGTTGACACAGAATATTAGAGAGAATCCAGTACTTGTTCTCGAGCGGCAGGTGCAGATGCGATGGACTTACAGTGTGCTTGGCGTGTAGTGCAGTGATCCCACTGGTCCTCCCTTGTGTCGGTGTATCTGATAGACTGGAACCTTGACGACGAGTATGCTTGCCCGAATGTTGCCGTTGAGTCCAACATCGACTCCTTGTCATTTCTGTATGCCGCACAAATATGGATATTGCACTATTGGGCCAGTTGGCCGTTCGGAGACACGCAAAAACATGGCTCTGAGGACTATGGGACTTAACTGCTTTGGTCATCAGTCCCCTAGAACTTAGAACTACTTAAATCTAACTAACCTAAGGACATCACACACATCCATGCCCGAGGCAGGATTCGAACTTGCGACGGAGACACGCAATGAGGCTTTTAGCAGACTATGTCAGGTGCTGATACCGCCATGGCTCTGAGGACTATGGGACTTAACTGCTTTCGTCATCAGTCCCCTAGAACTTAGAACTACTTAAATCTAACTAACCTAAGGACATCACACACATCCATGCCCGAGGCAGGATTCGAACTTGCGACGGAGACACGCAATGAGGCTTTTAGCAGACTATGTCAGGTGCTGATACCGCTGTCTCATATGAGTGCGTGTGAGTGCGTGACATCTCTGCGTCCTTCACGGTAATCACTCACCATCTAGCGGTGTCCACGTCTCTTACAAACCCTACCAGCACCAAAGACGAGCCGGCCGAAGTGGCCGTGCGGTTCTAGGCGCTACAGTCCGGAACCGCGAGACCGCTACGGTCGCAGGTTCGAATCCTGCCTCGGGCATGGATGTGTGTGATATCCTTAGGTTAGTTAGGTTTAAGTAGTTCTACGTTCTAGGGGACTGATGACCTGAGAAGTTGAGTCCCATAGTGCTCAGAGCCATTTTTTTGAACCAAAGACGAACAACACTGCATCACTCTGGCAGCCTTTATATTTGTCGACAGAATTGAAAACGCTAACTATTTCTATATCGCTTACAGTGTGTGTGTGTCTGTGTGTGTGTGTGTGTGTGTGTGTGTGTGTGTGTGAAGTTACTCTGACATATGACCATGTTCTCTGGGTGCTTCACATTTTTTCTAAGGTAATGTAAAAGTGAAATAATAATACGTCAAAGACTCGCATAATATTTGCCTGCTGACTGTGATGAAACGCCAGTAAAAACACTTTGGTATTAATTTTTTCCAATGGAATGAACAAGGTACTACTTTTACAAATGTCCGAAGTGGTGACTCGCAATATATATGCAGGAGTAACATTATCACACTGGACTTTTATCAGTTTGAACGACCTTGATGTTGCTTGAAAAATGTGACAGGCAGTAATAGCTATTACCAAGAGGTCCTCTTCAGTGTGAAAAAGTTTCTCGCACACAAAACTTCCCACGTGAAGCCACCAGAGCCAATGAAATACACACATCAAAAAAGTTCTCGATCACCCCGGTTCCCCTAACTCCTGAAGATAGACTTCGACAGTGGATATTGTGTCTCAATCACAGTCCCTTTGACCGTTCAGAGATGTCACTAAACCCAAAGAAGTAAAAAACCATGCATGAGCGGCGCGTATTAGACGGATGGGGCCCGACAAGCTGCCAGTTTAGTCATTCCAACAGGAAGAAGGTACACGGGTGGTCTTGTCTGTAGTTCAACGATGCCTAGACGGTCAATACCGCGGTTCGATAGCGTCCGCATTGTTACTTCATGCCAGGAAGGGCTCTCAACAAAGGAAGTGTCCAGGCGTCTCGGGGTGAACAAAAGTGATATTGTTCGGGTATGTAGGAGATACAGAGAGAGAGGAACTGTCGATGACATACCTCGTTCAGGCCGCCCAAGGGCTACTACTGCACTGAACGACCGCTACCTACGGATTATGGCTCGGAGGGACGCCACAATGTTGAATAGTGCTTTTCATGTAGCCACAGGACGTCGTGTTGCGACTCAAACTGTGCGCAATAGACTGCATGATGCGCAGCTTCACTCGCGACGTCCTTGGCGAGGTCCATCTTAGCGACCACGACACCATGCAGCGCGGTACTGATGGGCTCAACAACATGCCGAATGGACGGTTGAGGATTGGCATCACGTTCTCTTGATCAATGAGTGTCGCAAATGCCTCCAACAAGACAATCGTCGGAGACGTGTTTGGAGGCAACCGGGTCAGGCTGAACACCTTAGACACACTGTCCAGCGAGTGCAGCAAGATGGAGATTTACTGATGTTTTTGGTGGCGTTATATGGCGCCGACGTATGCCGCTGGTGGTCATGGAAGGCGCCGTAACGGCTGTACGATACTTGAATAGCATCCTCTAACGGATAGTGCAACAATATCGGCAGCCCATTGGCGAGGCATTCGTCTTCATGGACGGCAATTCGCGCCCCCATCGTGCACATCTTGTGAATGACTTCCTTCAGGATAACGGCATCGCTCGACTAGAGTGGCCAGAACGTTCTCCAGACATGAACCCTATCGAACATGCTTGGGATAGATTGAAAACGGCTGTTTACGAACCACGTGTCCCACCAACCACACTGAGAGATTTACGCCAAATAGCCATTGAGGAGTAGGACAATCTGGACCAACAGTGCCTTGATGAACTTGTTGATAGTATGCCACGACGAATACAGGTATGCATCAACGCAAGAGGACGTGGTACTGCGTATTATAGGTACCAGTATGTACAGCAGTCTGGATCACCACCTCTGAACATCTCGCTGTATGGTGGTATAACATGCAATGTGTAGTTTTCATGAGCAATTAAAAGGGCGGAAATTATGCTCATGGTTGTCCCTATTCCAATTACCTGTACAGGTTCTGGAGCAATTGGAACCGAGGTGATGCAATACTCTTTTTGATGTGTGTATTTTCGGATCATGCGACAGAGTTGACCTCGAAACAGAACAATTATTATACTTCCATTCACCATTATGCTTGACGTAGATCACGAGAAAGATGTGCAAATTAGTCCTGACACATCGTGTTGAAGCTAAGTCAAGAGGGTTATTTACAACAACACTGGAATACGTGGGTAGCCATAAAGTTAATGCATCCCATAAATACAATGGAAATCTGTGTCTATGGTTCTCCACTACTACAGCGTAGCAGCTCTCCATGTCTGAAGCATGACTAACTATGTTAATCATCTCCGGTGAAACAGACTAATTCAAGGAAAATAACATACGCGTGAAGAAAGTATCAACCATACAGTGCTGTTTCACCCACTAACTCCACGCAGTGCTGAAGGTAGCAGGAATGTACTTGGTTTATATCGTTCTCTTATGACTTTCTACACAGTGTTATGCCTACCATGTGCGCTGTACAAAGAACGATTCCTCTCACCAAAGTGGCAGCCTTATACCAAAGCTATTTTAGCTTCGTAACTTTTTACTCCTTCCTTTACGATTCAAGTACATTTTTTCTAACTGATACAGTTCCCATCCCTGAATGTTTACTTATCAATGGGAAACAGCCTGTGTCTTACAGATGTCAGCAGGGAATAGAAATAAACTCTTGTGGGGAATCACTACGTGAGACAGCGTGTAGAACTACACTCCTGGAAATTGAAATAAGAACACCGTGAATTCATTGTCCCAGGAAGGGGAAACTTTATTGACACATTCCTGGGGTCAGATACAACACATGATCACACTGACAGAACCACAGGCACATAGACACAGGCAACAGAGCATGCACAATGTCGGCACTAGTACAGTGTATATCCACCTTTCGCAGCAATGCAGGCTGCTATTCTCCCATGGAGACGATCGTAGAGATGCTGGATGTAGTCCTGTGGAACGGCTTGCCATGCCATTTCCACCTGGCGCCTCAGTTGGACCAGCGTTCGTGCTGGACGTGCAGACCGCGTGAGACGACGCTTCATCCAGTCCCAAACATGATCAATGGGGGACAGATCCGGAGATCATGCTGGCCAGGGTAGTTGACTTACACCTTCTAGAGCACGTTGGGTGGCACGGGATACATGCGGACGTGCATTGTCCTGTTGGAACAGCAAGTTCCCTTGCCAGTCCAGGAATGGTAGAACGATGGGTTCGATGACGGTTTGGATGTACCGTGCACTATTCAGTGTCCCCTCGACGATCACCAGTGGTGTACGGCCAGTGTAGGTGATCGCTCCCCACACCATGATGCCGGGTGTTGGCCCTGTGTGCCTCGGTCGTATGCAGTCCTGATTGTGGCGCTCACCTGCACGGCGCCAAACACGCATACGACCATCATTGGCACCAAGGCAGAAGCGACTCTCATCGCTGAAGACGACACGTCTCCATTCGTCCCTCCATTCACGCCTGTCGCGACACCACTGGAGGCGGGCTGCACGATGTTGGGGCGTGAGCGGAAGACGGCCTAACGGTGTGCGGGACCGTAGCCCAGCTTCATGGAGACGGTTGCGAATGGTCCTCGCCGATACCCCAGGAGCAATAGTGTCCCTAATTTGCTGGGAAGTGGCGCTGCGGTCCCCTACGGCACTGCGTAGGATCCTACGGTCTTGGCGTGCATCCGTGCGTCGCTGCGGTCCGGTCCCAGGTCGACGGGCACGTGCACCTTCCGCCGACCACTGGCGACAACATCGATGTACTGTGGAGACCTCACACCCCACGTGTTGAGCAATTCGGCGGTACGTTCACCCGGCCTCCCGCATGCCCACTATACGCCCTCGCTCAAAGTCCGTCAACTGCACATACGGTTCACGTCCACGCTGTCGCGGCATGCTACCAGTGTTAAAGACTGCGATGGAGCTCCGTATGCCACGGCAAACTGGCTGACACTGACGGCGGCGGTGCACAAATGCTGCGCAGCTAGCGCCATTCGACGGCCAACTCCGCGGTTCCTGGTGTGTCCGCTGTGCCGTGCGTGTGATCATTGCTTGTACAGCCCTCTCGCAGTGTCCGGAGCAAGTATGGTGGGTCTGACACACCGGTGTCAATGTGTTCTTTTTTCCATTTCCAGGAGTGTATTTATGTCATGTCCTACACATATGGTCTGTATGTGTTGCTGGGCTAGGTATACCCACCATAAATATTTTTCGCTGCAAAATTATCATATATATATATATATATATATATATATATATATATATATTCAATGAAAGGAGCTACAGTCACCTACTAAACCGATGCTAGCGATTCTCTTGCATACGACATGCACTCATATTTGTCAGTCATTGCTACCGAAAGTTTGTAATGCAGTGTTCTTGCACTGCGACATCACTCAAAAGACGCAGTGTTTCTGTGATAAGGAACATCCTCACTGTTCATTGGCAAAATTCGTTAAAATTTTCGTGTAACGCTATTTTCAGTGAAGATGAAACTCACCTCTTTGGGTATATGTCCAAGTTCTCCAGCCAGTGTTTTACACGAATATTATCGGCGCTCTGTCCGATGGTAGTTCAAAAATCCACCACACATTTCCAGTGGTTTATTTCTGGTGGAATGATAGGTGGAAGAACGCACTCAGAACACGTTCACAGATTTAGTGACAACAGCCCTCCCAAACTGCGGCCAGCACCTCCGATGCTACGAGGGCGTGTACTGTCGTGAATTGGCGTCATCGACTAAGTTCCCTCAAGATGGCAATTATTATACTAGTGGCAAGATGCCTAACCGGCGAAGGATGAAACCCGGCGGATGCTTCTTGCTTCTGAATGGCTGCTGTGTTGTCACCTGAAAAAGAAATAATAATTAGTGCAACTTATGATGGAACTGTAAGGGAATTGTCATTCATTGGGAATTCAGGAGCAAGTAACTAGCTTCGCGACAGCAAATAATACTGGTTCACCATACAGAAATAATGAGTACACAGGTGTACAGAACTGATTCGCTATGTTCTGATCTTCACATCTACATCTAAGTGACGACTTTGCTACTCACAATAAAGTACGTGGCAGAGGGTTCAATGAACTACCTTCAAGCTCTGTCTCTACCATTCCACTCTTGTACGGCTCGAGGGAAAAACGAGCACTTAAATTTTTCTGTGCCAGCTCTGATCTCTCTTATTTTATCGTGATGATTATTTCTCCCTATGTAGGTGGGTGCCAATAGAATGTTTTCGCAATTGGAGAAGAAAATTGTTGACTGAAATTTCAAGAGAAGATCCCGTCGTAGCGAAAAACGCCTTTGTTTTAATTATTGCCACTCCAATTCACGTATCATGTCTGTGGCACTTTCTCCCTTGATTCGTGATAATACAAAAAGAGCTCCCCTTCTTTGAACTTTTTCGATGTCATCTGTCAGTCCCACCTGATGCGGATGCCACACCGCACAGCAATACTCCAGAATAGGGCGGACAAGCGTAGTGTAAGCAGTCTCTTTAGTAGACCTGTTGCACCTGCTAAGTGTTCTGCCAATGAATCGCAATCTTTGGTTTGCGAAACCCACAACGTTATCTATGTGATAATTATTTGTAATTGTAATCGCTAAGTATGTTGTTTAATTTAAAGCCTTCAGATTTGTGTGACTTATCGCTCAATCGAAATTTAGCGGATTTCTTTTAGTACTCATGTGAATAACTTCACACTTTTCTTTATTCAGGGTCAATTGTCATTTTTCGCACCATACAGATATCTTATCTAAATCATTTTCAATTCGTTTTGGTCATCTGATGACTTTACAAGACGGTAAATGACAGCATCATCTGCAAACAGTCTAAGACGGCTACTGAGATTGTCTCCAATGTGTTAATATAGGGTAGATCAGGAATAATAGAAGGCCTATAAAGCTTCCTTGGGGAACGCCGGATATTACTTCTGTTTTACTCGATGACTTTTCGTCTATTACTACGATATGTGACCTTTCTGACTGGAAACCAGGAATCCAGTCGCACAACTGAGGCCATATTCCATAGGCACGCAGTTTGGTTAGAAGACGCTTGTGAGGAACAGTGTCGAAAGCCTTCTGGAAATCTAAAACTGTGGAATCAATTTGACACCGCCTGTCGATAGCACTCATTACTTTATGCGTATAAAGTTGTATTTCACAAGAACGATATTTTCTGAATAGTGCTGCCTGTGTGTCAATAAATCGTTTTCTTCGAGGTAATTCATAATGTTCGCGCACAGTATATGTTCTAAAACCCTACTGCAAATCGTGTTTAGTGAAATGGGGCTGTAATTCAGCTGATTACTCCTATTTCACTTTTTGGGTATTGGTGTGACTTGAGCAATTTTCCAGTCTTTATCTACGGATTTTTCTGTGAGCGAGCGGTTGCACATAATTGCTATTTAACGCCTGCAGTTGAATTGCGCATGTTATTTCTTGGTGTTCCTTTGTCCTGTAAACCACCTCATTTAACCATTATGACAGATTCGAAGTATCGTGTGGCAAATGCACAATATACACTCCTGGAAATGGAAAAAAGAACACATTGACACCGGTGTGTCAGACCCACCATACTTGCTCCGGACACTGCGAGAGGGCTGTACAAGCAATGATCACACGCACGGCACAGCGGACACACCAGGAACCGCGGTGTTGGCCGTCGAATGGCGCTAGCTGCGCAGCATTTGTGCACCGCCGCCGTCAGTGTCAGCCAGTTTGCCGTGGCATACGGAGCTCCATCGCAGTCTTTAACACTGGTAGCATGCCACGACAGCGTGGACGTGAACCGTATGTGCAGTTGACGGACTTTGAGCGAGGGCGTATAGTGGGCATGCGGGAGGCCGGGTGGACGTACCGCCGAATTGCTCAACACGTGGGGCGTGAGGTCTCCACAGTACATCGATTTTGTCGCCAGTGGTCGGCGGAAGGTGCACGTGCCCGTCGACCTGGGACCGGACCGCAGCGACGCACGGATGCACGCCAAGACCGTAGGATCCTACGCAGTGCCGTAGGGGACCGCACCGCCACTTCCCAGCAAATTAGGGACACTGTTGCTCCTGGGGTATCGTCGATGACCATTCGCAACCGTCTCCATGAAGCTGGGCTACGGTCCCGCACACCGTTAGGCCGTCTTCCGCTCACGCCCCAACATCGTGCAGCCCGCCTCCAGTGGTGTCGCGACAGGCGTGAATGGAGGGACGAATGGAGACGTGTCGTCTTCAGCGATGAGAGTCGCTTCTGACTTGGTGCCAATGATGGTCGTATGCGTGTTTGGCGCCGTGCAGGTGAGCGCCACAATCAGGACTGCATACGACCGAGGCACACAGGGCCAACACCCGGCATCATGGTGTGGGGAGCGATCTCCTACACTGGCCGTACACCACTGGTGATCGTCGAGGGGACACTGAATAGTGCACGGTACATCCAAACCGTCATCGAACCCATCGTTCTACCATTCCTAGACCGGCAAGGGAACTTGCTGTTCCAACAGGACAATGCACGTCCGCATGTATCCCGTGCCACCCAACGTGCTCTAGAAGGTGTAAGTCAACTACCCTGGCCAGCAAGATCTCCGGATCTGTCCCCCATTGAGCATGTTTGGGACTGGATGAAGCGTCGTCTCACGCGGTCTGCACGTCCAGCACGAACGCTGGTCCAACTGAGGCGCCAGGTGGAAATGGCATGGCAAGCCGTTCCACAGGACTACATCCAGCATCTCTACGATCGTCTCCATGGGAGAATAGCAGCCTGCATTGCTGCGAAAGGTGGATATACACTGAAGTAGTGCCGACATTGTGCATGCTCTGTTGCCTGTGTCTATGTGCCTGTGGTTCTGTCAGTGTGATCATGTGATGTATCTGACCCCAGGAATGTGTCAATAAAGTTTCCCCTTCCTGGGACAATGAATTCACGGTGTTCTTATTTCAATTTCCAGGAGTGTAGTATGCTGAACGTCTCTGAATTTTTTTAGGTTAAAAGTTACATGGATTGACAGTATAGACTAGGTGACTTCGCAGACTGAACGTCGGATGTTCCATTGATAGTTTTGTTTTTTAATCAACTAAATGACTACCTGCCTCGGTATTCGAGGCAGCTGCACAGTCCCATGCTGTTGGTAACTGAAGTCGTTCGAATCAGTCTCCAACTGTGGCACGTAAAAGTTCTCAAGCACGTCGAGATATCTACTTCCTGTAACTGTGTTCTCGGAAATAAAAATTGACCATACACCTTTTCCCATGAAACTGTACAAAACACATTAAATGTAGGAGAGTCCCTCTCATGCTGAACAACTTCATGTGGTAGTTCCATAACCCATATTCTCATATTATAACGGTTCACTTTTCCATTTAGTCCGCAGCTCGTGGTCGTGCGGTAGTGTTCTCGCTTCCCACGCCCGGGATCCCGGGTTCGATTCCCGGCGGGGTCAGGGATTTTCTCTGCCTCGTGATGACTGGGTGATGTGTGCCGTCCTTAGGTTAGTTAGGTTTAAGTCGTTCTAAGTTCGCCGGCCGCGGTGGTCTAGCGGTTCTAGGCGCTCAGTCCGGAGCCGCGCGACTGCTACGGTCGCCGGTTCGAATCCTGCCTCGGGCATGGATTTGTGTGATGTCCTTAGGTTAGTTAGATTTAAGTAGTTCTAAGTTCTAGGGGACTGATGACCATAGATGTTAAGTCCCATAGTGCTCAGAGCCATTTTAGTTCTAAGTTCTAGGAGACTGATGACCATAGATGTTAAGCCCCATACTGCTCAGACCCATTTGAACCATCTTTTCCATTTAAATGGAGTGCTGCCTCGTCACTAAACAGTAAGCATGGAACAAAACTGTCATCCGCCATGTTGACAAACGAAATTACAGAGCTCCACACGTTGTTGTTTGTCATCGTCACGAAGGGCTTGCAGCAGCTGAATTTTTCATGTGTAAACGTCGACGCAACAAACGCCAGACGGACGTCGGGGGCATGTCGAGCTGTCAAGCTGCACAGCGAACGGATTTCTGCGGATTCCTTGTGAAACTATGACGGATGCGTTCGACGTTTATTTCAGAGGGTCCAAGACTGCCCTGCGATTTGCCTTTCTCGGAATTGTTCACACCATTCTCTAATGCTCTGTGCTGTAGGGGGATCCACACCATACCTAGTGCGAAAGTCACGTTGAAGAATTATTATTGACACGTACTCCGTAAAACGTACAACACAAAAGCCTTTCTATTAACTCGACACCATTTTTACTAGAACTGAAGTGGACGCACACAGCTGCTACCTAGCGGGAACCACGGAAAACTAGAGAGTTTCCTCTTACCAACAATAGCTGTTTACGGACATATCGCAAATAACATATTAGTTATGACTTTATCAAAACGGATGATTCCGTTCGATACGCCCCGTATTTTCCTTTTCACTTACAAAATTTGATGCGTTGCCTTAAAATATGTAGATTCAAAATGTGTAGGCAGTAAGCTTCTACGAGGAACCATGGGTTGGTAAAAATTGAATTTGTCTTTGAGTCACCATTTTATTCCACCCACCCCCCACCCCCCATCCCCATTTCTCCTTCCTACGAGGCCAGAGACGTCGCTCTACTGTGTCAGTATTGGCTCTTAAGCAAAAAAGTTTGACCACCACTGTCCTACATTGTTTGCGACACATCTACATCTACATCTGCACACATACTCCGCAATCCACCATACGGTGCGTGGCGGAGGGTACCTCGTAGCACAGCTAGCATCTTCTCTCCCTGTTCCACTACCAGACAGAACGAGTGAAAAATGACTGCCTATATGCCTCTGTACGAGGCCTAATCTCTCTTAACTTATCTTTGTAGTCTTTCCGCGAAATGTAAGTTGGCGGCAGTAAAATTGTACTGCAGTCAGCCTCAAATGCTGGTTCTCTAAATTTCCTCAGTAGCGATTCACGGAAAGAACGCCTCCTTTCCTCTAGACACTCCCACCCGAGATCCTGAAGCAGTTTCGTAACACTCGCGTGATGATCAGAACTACCAGTAACAAATCTAGCACCCGTCCTCTGAATTGCTTCTATGTCCTCCCTCAATCCGACCTGATAGGGATCCCAAACTCTCGAGCAGTACTCTAGAATACGTCGTATTAGTGTCTTATAAACGGTCTCCTTTACAGATGAACCACATCTTACCAAAATTCTACAAATGAACCGAAGACGACAATCCGCCTTCCCCACAACTGCCATTACATGCTTGTCCCACCTCATATCGCTCTGCGATGTTACGCCCAAATATTTAATCGACGTGACTGTGTCAAGTGATACACTACTAATGGAGTATTCAAACATTACAGGATTCTTTTTCCCATTCATCTGCATTAATTCACATTTATCTACACTCCTGGAAATGGAAAAAAGAACACATTGACACCGGTGTGTCAGACCCACCATACTTGCTCCGGACACTGCGAGAGGGCTGTACAAGCAATGATCACACGCACGGCACAGCGGACACACCAGGAACCGCGGTGTTGGCCGTCGAATGGCGCTAGCTGCGCAGCATTTGTGCACCGCCGCCGTCAGTGTCAGCCAGTTTGCCGTGGCATACGGAGCTCCATCGCAGTCTTTAACACTGGTAGCATGCCGCGACAGCGTGGACGTGAACCGTATGTGCAGTTGACGGACTTTGAGCGAGGGCGTATAGTGGGCATGCGGGAGGCCGGGTGGACGTACCGCCGAATTGCTCAACACGTGGGGCGTGAGGTCTCCACAGTACATCGATGTTGTCGCCAGTGGTCGGCGGAAGGTGCACGTGCCCGTCGACCTGGGACGGGACCGCAGCGACGCACGGATGCACGCCAAGACCGTAGGATCCTACGCAGTGCCGTAGGGGACCTCACCGCCACTTCCCAGCAAATTAGGGACACTGTTGCTCCTGGGGTATCGGCGAGGACCACTCGCAACCGTCTCCATGAAGCTGGGATACGGTCCCGCACACCGTTAGGCCGTCTTCCGCTCACGCCCCAACATCGTGCAGCCCGCCTCCAGTGGTGTCGCGACAGGCGTGAATGGAGGGACGAATGGAGACGTGTCGTCTTCAGCGATGAGAGTCGCTTCTGCCTTGGTGCCAATGATGGTCGTATGCGTGTTTGGCGCCGTGCGGGTGAGCGCCACAATCAGGACTGCATACGACCGAGGCACACAGGGCCAACACCCGGCATCATGGTGTGGGGAGCGATCACCTACACTGGCCGTACACCACTGGTGATCGTCGAGGGGACACTGAATAGTGCACGGTACATCCGAACCGTCATTGAACCCATCGTTCTACCATTCCTAGACCGGCAAGGGAACTTGCTGTTCCAACAGGACAATGCACGTCCGCATGTATCCCGTGCCACCCAACGTGCTCTAGAAGGTGTAAGTCAACTACCCTGGCCAGCAAGATCTCCGGATCTGTCCCCCATTGAGCATGTTTGGGACTGGATGAAGCGTCGTCTCATGCGGTCTGCACGTCCAGCACGAACGCTGGTCCAACTGAGGCGCCAGGTGGAAATGGCATGGCAAGCCGTTCCACAGGACTACATCCAGCATCTCTACGATTGTCTCCATGGGAGAATAGCAGCCTGCATTGCTGCGAAAGGTGGATATACACTGTGCTAGTGCCGACATTGTGCATGCTCTGTTGCCTGTGTCTATGTGCCTGTGGTTCTGTCAGTGTGATCATGTGATGTATCTGACCCCAGGAATGTGTCAATAAAGTTTCCCCTTCCTGGGACAATGAATTCACGGTGTTCTTATTTCAATTTCCAGGAGTGTATATTTAGAGTTAGCTGCCATTCTTTAGACCAATCACAAATCCTGTCCAAGGCAACTTGTATCCTCCTACAGTCACTCAACGACGACACCTTCCCGAACACCACAGCATCAACAGCAAACAGCCGCACGTTGTTATCCACCCTATCGAAAAGATCATTTATGTAGATAGAAAACAAAAGCGGACCTACCACACTTCCCTGGGGCACTCCAGATGATACCCTCACCTCACAGCCTTTAACTAGGATCAGCGTCCAGTTGCGAAGCAAGCAAGTGTGGTGCAGAGCAGTGTTCGGCCCTGGCCGCTTGGGGTGGACGGGGACTCACCTTGCGAGACGTACACGTTGATGGTGTCGGGCTCGGTGTCGGGCGCGGCGCACGTGTAGTTGCCGGAGTGGGCGCGCGTCGCGTGCGACACGACGAGCCGCGAGTGCGTGCGCGGGCCCGGCTCCGTCATCACCGACACGCCGGCCACGCCGCTCTGGTCGAGCGGCCGCTCGTTGTGCCACCACAGCACCGGCCGCGGCGCCGTCTCGCTCTGCCACAGGACACGACACGGCGCCCAATTACCGTGCGGCGTAGTGGAATAAGAATACGTCTACACGTGTACTCCGCAAGCTACTGCGCAGTGCGTCAATTCGTAAAGAGTAAGGAACGGGCGGAAGGGGCGGTGATGCGGTGGTGAGAGGGGGAAGGGAGAAAGTGGGTATTCTTAGTACCAGTGAAAAGGTACAGTACTTTCCGCTCTACAGGGTGTTACAAAAAGGTACGGCCAAACTTTCAGAAACATTCCTCACACACAATTAAAGAAAAGAGGTTGTGTGGACATGTGTCCGGAAACGCTTAATTTCCATGTTACAGCTCATTTTAGTTTCGTCAGTATGTACTGTACTTCCTCATTCACCGCCAGTTGGCCCAACTGAACGAAGGTAATGTCGACTTCCGTGCTTGTGTTGACATGCGACTCATTGCTCTACAGTACTAGCATCAAGCACATCATTACGTAGCATCAACAGGTTAGTGTTCATCACGAACGTGGTTTTGCAGTCAGTGCAATGTTTACAAATGCCGAATTGGCAGATGCCCATTTGATGTATGGATTAGCAAGGGGCAATAGCCGTGGTGTGGTACGTTTGTATCGAGACAGATTTCCAGAACGAAGGTGTACAGACGGGAAGACGTTCGAAGCAATTGATCGGCGTCTTAGGGAGCACGGAACATTTCAGCCTATGACTCGCGACTGGGGAAGACCTAGAATGACGAGGACACCTGCAATGGACGAGGCAATTCTTCGTGCAGTTGACGATAACCCTAAAGTCGGCGGCAGAGAAGTTGCTGCTGTACAAGGTAACGATGACCACGTCACTGTATGGAGAGTACTACGGGAGAACCAGTTGTTTCCGTACCTTGTACAGCATGTGCAGCCACTATCAGCAGCTGATTAGCCTCCACGGGTACACTTCTGCGAATGGTTCATCCAACAATGTATCAATCCTTATTTCAGTGCAAATGTTCTCTTTACGGATGAGGCTTCATTCCAACGTGATCAAATCGTAAATTTTCAAAATCGACATGTGTGGGCTGACGAGAATCCGCACGCAATTGTGCAATCACCTATCAACACAGATTTTCTGTGAACGTTTGGGCAGGCATTGTTGGTGATGTCTTGATTGGGCCCCATGTTCTTCCACCTACGCTCAATGGAGCACGTTATCATGATTTCATACGGGATACTCTACCTGTGCTGCTAGAACATGTGCCTCTACATGTACGACACAACATGTGGTTCATGCACGATGGAGCTCCTGCACATTTCAGTCGAAGTGTTCGTACGCTTCTCAACAACAAATTCGGTGACCGATGGATTGGTAGAGGCGGACCAATTCCGTGGCCTCCACGCTCTCCTGACCTCAACTCTCTTGACTTTCATTTATGGGAGCATTTGAAAGCTCTTGTCTACGCAACCCCGGTACCAAATGTAGAGACTCTTCGTGCTCGTATTGTGGACGGCTGTGATACAATACGCCATTCTCCAGGGCTGCATCAGCGCATCAGGGATTCCATGCGACGGAGGGTGGATGCATGTATCCTCGCTAACGGAGGACATTTTGAACATTTCCTGTAACAAAGTGTTTGAAGTCACGCTGGTACGTTCTTTTGCTGTGTGTTTCCATTCCATGATTAATGTGATTTGAAGAGAAGTAATAAAATGAGCTCTAACATGGAAGTAAGCGTTTCCGGACACATGTCCACATAACATATTTTCTTTCTTTGTGTGTGAGGAATGTTTCCTAAAAGTTTGGCCGTAGCTTTTTGTAACACCCTGTATAAGCAGCCGGTTTCGCTGCTCGCTCGCACGGGGAAATATAAACAGAGGCGCCTCCACCGCCAATTTTGCTGCACGACGCGGCCGGCATCGGGTGCAACAGAATCCATGTGGACGGGTGGAAAGAAACGTGTCACGCTTCATAATACGTGAAACTTCATGGCAGATTAAAACTGTGTGCCAGACCGACACTCGAACTCGGGACCTTTGCCTTTCGCGGGCAAGTGCTCTACCAACTGAGCTACCCAAGCACGACTCACACCCCGTCCTCACAGCTTTACTTATGCCAGTATCTCGTCTCCTACCTTCCAAACTTTACAGAAGCTCTCCTGCGAACTCGGGACCTTTGCCTTTCGCGGGCAAGTGCTCTACCAACTGAGCTACCCAAGCACGACTCACACCCCGTCCTCACAGCTTTACTTATGCCAGTATCTCGTCTCCTACCTTCCAAACTTTACAGAAGCTCTCCTGCGAACCCTGCAGAACTAGCACTCCTGAAGTAAAGGATATTGCGGAGACATGGCTTAGCCACAGCCTGGGGGATGTTTCCAGTATGAGATTTTCACTCTGCAGCGAAGTGAGCGCTGATACGAAACTTCCTGGCACTTGCCCGCGAAAGGCAAAGGTCCCGAATTCGAGTCTCGATCTGGCACACAGTTTTAACCTGCCAGGAAGTTTCATATCAACGCACACTCCGCTGCAGAGTGAAAATCTCATTCTCGAAACATCCACCAGGCTGTGGCTAAGCCATATCTCCGCAATATCCTTTCTTTCAGGAGTGCTAGTTCTGCAAGGTTCGTAGGACAGCTTCTGTAAAGTTTGGAAGGTAGGAGACGAGATACTGGCAGACGTAAAGCTGTAAGGACGGGGCGTGAGTCGTGCTTGGGTAGCTCAGTTGGTAGAGCACTTGCCTGCGAAGGGCAAAGGTCCCGAGTTCGAGTCTTGGTTCGGCACACAGTTTTAATCTGCCGGAAGTTTCATATCAGCGCACACTCCGCTGCAGAGTGAAAATCTCATTCTGGATTGAAAAAAATGGTTCAAATGGCTCTGAGCACTATGGGACTCAACTGCAGTCATTAGGCCCCTAGAACTTAGAACTACTTAAACCTAACTAACCTAAGGACATCACACACATCCATGCCCGAGGCAGGATTCGAACCTGCGACCGTAGCGGTCGCGCGGTTCCAGACTGAAGCGCCTTTAACCGCGTGGCCACACTGGCCGGCGAGTGGATGTCCTATGTAAGATATTGGGAGACTTTGGCCAACGCAATTCCGTCTTGCCCGTAGAAAAGTGCGTGTAGATTAGTATATAATATACCCGAGCTACAAGTTGTGAAATCGTAATATCTGTAAACTGGAACAATTGCTGCAATCGCTGTAAAGTCGAGTGATAACGGTTCAAATGGCTCTGAGCACTATGGGACTGAACATCTGAGGTCATCAGTCCCCTAGAACGTAGAACTTCTTAAACCTATCCAACCTAAGGACATCACACACAACCATGCCCGAGGCAGGAATCGAACTTGCGACCGTAACGGTCGCGCGGTTGCACACTATAGCGTATAGAACCGCTCGGCCACCCCGGCCGGCGAGTGTTAATGTTTAAAATAAATAGATAATCAACTGTCATCAATCTTTAACATACCTTAAAAATCACAAAGAAGTCAAGTTAAAGGAATTCATTTAAAATAAAAGATATAGAATGCAGGGACCCACACATCAGCGTGTGAGCCCTCCAGCCCCTTGCCTAGTATCGTACAGAAAGGGCACGCTCTCTAGGTAGCGCTCTCAAGCTCCCTTCCCCAGTAATCCGTTGCGCAATTTTAATTCAGGGCTTGACGACATCAACTTTCATCTGGCGTCCCTAGGCAAGGAGGTTTGACGGTAATCTTTCATCAGTAATAGCAAAATTTTTTCTTATTGCATTCGTTAAGAGACGAAGCACTGCCTTAAGCACTTTTACGTTATTGTCATAATTAGAGCTGCAGCATGTCGTATGTATTCGTTACTGATTACGGAATATTTCAGCAGACCCAGAGTACCTTTTAGTTTCTACATCAAACGTTTTGTTACTCTCTTGTTTTGTTCCCGCACGAAGTTCATTTCGAGTATTCTGTTGTCAGGAGAGAAGCAGTAATAACAAAATGTGCCGGACTCGCGCTAACATAATCATTACATTACTCCCCTGCCTCCATTCCCGTATGCCTTTTGACGACTAGACAGTTCCGTATTTCTTCATTTTCTCATTCTCAGAAGAGTATGTCGCTAGCTACGCGTAGTGCCGAATCATTAGTTGCTACCTTTTCTTTCCTGCACGTAATTCCTACCCTCTTTAGTCACAGTCTGCAGTATTTGAATTCTTCCAGGTCCTTACTCCGAGATACGTTTTAGGGCATGTAATAGACTGCATGCAGCAACTGTACGTATCCAGCATCCCGTACACTCACTTTAATTGACATTGTCAACCAGGAGATTTGCGGTTTGATGTAATCTTTTATTTACGTCAGGGACTGAAAAACCCATGAAGTCAATATCGCACACGAAGTCTTCTTTATTTAGACTGATTACTACTTTAGGCTAACAATCCAGCCATCTCCAGACGTAAAACATTTTTGATTAGTGTTGGTGCCATTACGGCTCCACATATAGCTAAAAACTTTTTTTAAATGATATCATCCATACATAACATACTTAAAAACAGCTTTTCACCGTTCGCACCCAATCTTATTGAACGATGGTCACAAAACAAATGCTTTACGCCTTAACAACTTAGTAACGCTGGTTTTCATTATGTACGGACGTCGACATTTTAAGAAACCGTAATGGCACCATCACTAATCAAGAATGTTTTATAATCTCAAGGTGGCTAGATTGTTAGCCGAAACTAGTAATCATTCCCAATCAAGAAGATTTCATCTACGATCTTCACTTCTTTGTTTTGCAGTCCCTAGCATAAATAAAATATCACGTACATTATCTACCTGATCGAAAGTATCTGGACACTTCAGTGCAAATTAAAGGCCGGTGTGGCCGGTGTGGCCGAGCGGTTCTAGGCGCGTCAGTCTGGAACCGTCTGGCCGCTACGGTCGCAGGTTCGAATCCTGCATCGGGCATGGATGTGTGTGATGTCCTTAGGCTAGTTAGGTTTAAGTAATTCTAGGTGACTGATGACCTCAGATGTTAAGTCCCATTGTGCTCAGAGCCATTTGAGCCAAAGGATCACGTATTCGAAACTCAATAAGTGTCACCTACTGCTACGAAGAAGCTTCAAATCTGGCTCAAAGCTGCCTCCAAACTACTTCTGCAATGGTGCAAAAATATGGAGCCCTCGAAGATGCTTCAAACAGCAAGGTGAAGAAGCCTACGAAAAAAATTGAGGAGCATGGAAGTTCATGTGACATGTAAGATGACTTAATGACGTCACACTGACACCAAATTTCGTCACAATTCTGCACAGCGCCGCTTTGGACATGTAGCACGATGGGAAAGTTGTCACACCCCCTTTGCCCACGTTCCACCACTTCTTTTGATGTCCCTGCAGTTTAGGTTGAACCGCGTTGCCCAGCGTAGTTACCACGAGGTTTTCTTATGGGTGGTCGAGGAAACATTTCATACACACCGACGCTCAGAAAACGCCTCACAGAGTGGCATCAAGGGCGTCGAAGAAACCACCCCTTCCCTTCCGGCACATGACGTTCTTCACAACCTCTGACACTGTATGGATGTTTAAACATTTCTCTAACGACGTTGTGGGGCTGCATCCCCATTGAACGTGGTCTCAGCCCTTTCGAGCGCCGCGCAACAGCAATTTTTGCTCTCGTGTGCAGATTGGAACCTCTAGAGACCGTTCAAAACCATTAGACGAAATTTGAAAGTGATCCTGAGGAGCAAAAGGTGCCGGTCACGATGGCCGTGCTGTTCTGGGCAGTTCAGTGCGGAACCGCGCGACTGCTACGGTCGCAGGTTCGAATCCTGCCTCGCGCATGGATGTGTGTGATGTCCTTAGGTTAGTTAGGTTGAAGTAGTTCTAAGTTCTAGGGGACTGATGACCTCAGAAGTTAAGTCCCATAGTGCTCAGAGCCATTTGAGCCATTTGAGCAAAAGGTGCTTATGCATTTTCAGCCCTCCTGTTTCGTGCCCTTCTGTGACATGATGACAGGGGTGTGCGTCCAATTCGGTAACAACTTTCGTTGTGACAACCAACGAAGCAGTATTAGCCACCTGCATGCATCCAGCCCCATTGACACTTCGTAGGCTGTCTCTTTAAGGGCTCATTTTTAAATTGGTCAGTAAAGGTGGGCGGGTGGCACAGAGGGTGCGTGGGGAAGGGCGGAAGAGCTTAGGAGGCTCCTTGCCTTTTGCTCACGTACCATTCACGCCAGCTGCCCACGCCCTTCGTGTTCACATCACAGCAGGGCGCGAAACAAGAGCGCTGATAATGCCTAGGCACCCTTTCCTACTTCCGATCTGTTTCAAATATCGAGCCGGCCGGTGTGGCCGTGCGGTTAAAGGCGCTTCAGTCTGGAACCGCGTGACCGCTACGGTCGCAGGTTCGAATCCTGCCTCGGGCATGGATGTGTGTCATGTCCTTAGGTTAGTTAGGTTTAATTAGTTCTAGGCGACTGATGACCTCAGAAGTTAAGTCGCATAGTGCTCAGAGCCATTTTTTCAAATATCGCAGAATTGTTTTGTGCGTTCCCTAGTGGATGCACTCTGTATACAAGAACAAAGACTGTGGTAGCGCTGCGCTCCAAAGTAGTGCAGTTGCGTTCAATGGCGGTGCAGTCCAAGGGTGTCCTTAGAGCATGGTTGAAACTTAGGGGATATCAGCAATACGAAAGGATGTGACGAACGTCGGTTTGTTGCTCATCGCACTACGTACTATGGGTTTCGAAAGTAAAATGTGTAGTAGTCATGCCCAAAGGAAAGGGGTGGTTTCATTCACGCCCGTTATGCCACGACGCAAGGTGTTCTCGCGTCGATTTGCAGCGCCCGCACTATTTGAACGCTGGGCGTCGCGGTTCTGACCCCAACGAAGAGGGGTGAAAAGAAAGGTGACATGTGGGTTAGATGGGATGTGGTGTCGTTCTCATCGAATGAAACGTCGATGGTGACGCTGGGCAGAACTGTGGTGAAATTTGTTGGCTCAGAGGGTGTTGCCGAATTGGGGAAGGGAGTGTCTTAGAGGAGCTCGTTGACATCTTATTCAAGCACGTATCAATGTTTCAGCCCCCTCTTGCCCTTCCCCGTGCTTACTTCACAGGAGGACTGGAAACAGGAGGGCTGATAGTGCTTAAGCACCCTTTGCTGCTTCCGATCGCGTTCAAGAGTATCAAATTGGTTTTGAACGGTACCTAATGGCTCCAACCTTCACCCGAGATAAAAAATTGCGTCCCAAAAGTTGCGCATTGTACTAGGGGACATTAATATAAGGTGCATCCACCCTTCGTCTTTATGACGGCTTTATCTCTGTTGGGACACTTTGAAAGAGAGGAATGGCAGTCAATTCTTTCTGAAGAGCCGAAACCAGCGATGGGTAGCGACATTGGACGCTGGGGACTGAAGCAGAGGAAATTCGACATTATAACTCATCCTAAAAGCGTTATATTGGGTTTAAGTCGCGACTTTGGGCAGACCAACACATTTACGGAATGTTACTCTCCAAAAACCACTGCCTCACAGGTACTGCTTCATGGTACAGTGCATTGTTATACTGATACAATCACCGCCTCCGAATTGTTCCTCTGCTACACGCAGCACACAGTGCTGTAAAATGTACTCATATCCTTCCACAATTAGGGTTTTCTTAACCGCAAAAAGGGGTTCACGCCCTAACCACGAAAAACACCTCCATGCGTTTCAAAAACTGCTCCACTGGTTCTACTTAAAATGGCAGATAGCGTTGACCATGCGTTCCCCTAACTCAAAGCCGCAAAGCTGTAGCGTGATTCATTGCTCAAGGCCACTCTTTCCAGTCATTCTCTGTCTAATAGCGTCTCTCTCTATATCTTCACAAGCGTCGCATACCACCAACTACACAAATGTGTGGGTTATGAGGCGCTGCTCGACTACTGTACCTCATTGTTTTTAACTTTATACGCACAGGCAGTGTGCTAGCTGAAGGGCTGGTAGCACTTTGGAACTCACGAGAGGTCCCTTCCGCTGATTTCATACGATTTCTTACAACCATCCTGCACAATGCTTCCTGTCTGTTGTTGTTCCTTCGCATTTGCACTTCACAGTCACGTCGTCAACAGTCGACTTGAGCGGAATGGTTGGATCGCCCATAATGGATTTATAACCCAGGTGACTTCCAGTGATTAGCTGCTGCCCGACCCATTGACGACGAAGTAATCCTATAAGGGTACCATTTTTACCGGCTGAGGTGCAGAACCCTAAAAACGCAAGGCGGACAAGCCTCTTTTTAAAATTACGTATGAATATGATGCTGCTTAAAGTTGATTAGTCTTAAAACTGATTGTAAAAGATACTATTTTTATACCGCAGGGTATTTAGGTTTTACAGAACTACTACGTTACCTGGAAGCTAATTACGCAATTTCAACAGGGTATTTTCTGAATTCTGGTTTACTTGATGCTCAATCTAGGACGATATGTCATTGCCCGCCACTTTATTTTAACAAATCTTACCGAAACGACGCATTGTTGATAGCTCATCAAAGCGCCGACAGCTAGCAACTGCATATTTCTCGTCCCTCGCAGGCTATTATACAAAAACCACATAATACTGTGATTTACTTTCAAAACTATGAAAAACAAATTCAGCTGCAATATCTGAAATCAAAATAGCCGTCTGGTCCGTATCTACCTGCAGCAGCCTCTCAGTCACCTTTCGCATCATTCATTTGTCAACATACACCAGTATACTCAATGTTCAGACGTAACGCCACGATCTGACGTTTTATACATGATGAAAGTAACAAGTAGCGAATATTTCGTAACACGTATGTGTCTCGACACTACTAAATACATACGGTATAAAATTTAAACATTGCCTTTACAGTCCTACTCATTACCCTACTCATAATCCCTCATGGCAGCATATCTGTCGGCCAGTCTTCAGTCAAGACAGGTGCACTAGATTTATCTAACATGGCTACGCGACAACAATACCGCCTTTCTTTCAAAAATCTCACTTGGAGTCCCTGGGCACTAGTGTTTCTCTTTCATATAGATTACACACTACTGGCCATGTCTGATGTCGAAGTAACTTCGTAAATAATCAGAGTTCCAATTCTTTGTGAAAGGTAGAACGGCCACGAAAGTGCATAGGTATGGTTCGTGTTCAGCGTTGTAAAAGGTATGGTATGGCATGGAAGGAGAGTTAACACCACATGTTGAGTCACCATTGAGAGTGCCACGGAGATGCCATATACTCGTGTGAGACAGCGTTGTCAATACCTGACAGAGTTACAAGAGGGTCCTCATTGTGGGTCTCCATTTGGCCGCCCGGCCGAATCGTGCAACACCAAGATTTATGGGACATTCGGATGTGACAGTGGTCTGATGTTTGACTGTATGGGAACGTGAGGGCATACCGTTTGTCAAGACATGGTCGACCACATCTGACCATCACAAGGTAGGATCGCCGTAATCTACACCAAGCACATCGAAATCCCTGCAAAATTCTGTGTCATCCCACACCAACAGCTGGAGAGTACCAGCACCCACACTAGGAAATTATCGTCCCATGTTTCGGCTGCCGTTGACACCACAACACAAACGGCTGCTTTTGGAATGGTGCCATTACTGGGAAGCTTGGGCGGGTAATGAATGGCATCGCACTGTGTTCAGTGGCGAATGGCTGTTCTGCACTGCTCTAGATGACCATAATCGCCGAGTATGGCGGTGATAGGTGAGAGGTGCTATAGTTACTATGTTGTGGAGAGAAACAGCGGTGTTACTCCCGGCGTCATGGTGAAGGGAACCATCGGACATGACTGCAGGTTGCAGCTCGTTGTTATTAGGGAATTCTAGTGGCACAACGGTACGTCCTCATGTGTTTACCGTCTTGTGACAGTAGCACCGTGGCAGGTTGCAAAAGGACAGTGCTCGTCCTTGCACTTGTCTCTATGAACTGCGTCATGTTGATGTACTTCTGTGGCCAGCAAGATCTGCAAATCTGTCGCTGATAGAACATTTGAGAACAGTTCTCATTTCAACTGCATCACAGTTCAAGTAACCAGGATGTCAAGAGCCAGTTACAGTAGTTGTGGGCTAACTAGATTCAGGAGAGATACAACGGCCTTGTAGCACCCTTCCCAACTAAATCATGCATATACCTCGGCCAGAAGGGGTGCAACGTCTAATCAAGAAGTGGTTTCACACTGCCAAGTTCCTTGTAAATTTGACATGATTTTCTCATTTACACAGTCTATTTTATAGATGAGCTTTTTTGTAAGTACGAACGAGAAAAAATGGCTGAACAGGTGACCGGATGAACGGTAAACAGCACCGGTAAATGGTGAACAGCATATTCAAGGTTATTGCCCTCATGTGGTGTCACTACAGTTCAACGTCATTGATGGCAACATAACAAAAATGTCCTAACTGGGTCATGAAGCCAGGACCTCTAGATCCAAATCCTGGCCAAACAATAAATGGTAAACTGTAAACAGTACCTGTTATCCATTACCCACTACTCATTTACTGTGCCCCATTTACCGTTATTCATTTACTATTACTCATTAACCATTATCGGTTTAACATTTTCCATTTATACATTATTTGGTACCCATTACTGGTTACCCATTACCTGTTATCTGTTTACCTGTTACCTATATACCCATTACTCATTAAGCAATTACCCATTAACCTTTTGCAATTACCTGTTACGTGTTACCCATTTTCCATTTACTGTTGACTGTCTACTATCCAACTATTCGTTCGCTCACCCATTCTCCCATTTACCCACCTCCCGTTTGTGCCTGCAGAGAGTTGTACAAAGATATGCAAAACCATGTCATTTTTCGTGTTGCTGACGTGTTTTTGCAGGTTTGGTTTTTTTTTTTTTTTTTTCCCACGGGATGAGCACTGCCAAACGTAGTAGTGCAGTTCAAATGTGTCGAGGGGTTGTTGTGCCTTACACCAAGCGTGGTTCACTAAGTTAAGTACAAAAATTTACGAGTGCTGTCATCTTTTGGTGATGTCTAAAAAACAGGAGCATAAAGCAATATTTTAATTAATTTCTCATATTGAAGTTTTCCAGAATATTGGATAAAGTAAGCTAATCACTTTTAATTCATTAATTGTATTGCCTAAGTGAACATTCGTTTTTAACTATTTATAAAGAGTATGTTTTATGTTCATTATGATGACAAATGGAAATCTTCTCCGAACATATATGTTCTCAAGCATTAATTTGTTACGCCATCAGCCTCGCATGATGGATATGCTCTACACATGAAATGGTGCTTCAGCAAGAGAAATGAATGTTAATCCTTAAAATCCAATACAACTGACTCTGATCTGCTATTCTCAAGACGTATCTGAAACAAAATCGTGCTATCAAGACTCAGTGACTTGATGCGTGTGTTATGTGCTGAAATCTAGTTTAAAATTTATTATCATCAATTGCAGATAAAGTGGTTTAAAATTTTTTAAGTTTTGTATTGTTAGACCTGTGTTTCTACAGCTCATTTCTTCGCATCTGAGTTTGATGTGGGTATCCCTTTTTTTTTTTTTACATAGCGCTAATTCAGATGAAGAAAATTATGGAAATACTGTAGTAAAACTGCATACTTTCTAACATAACAGGAAAATAAATACTTTTGAATATGGCAGGTTTCAAAGAATAATATGCTGCGCTGTGACTGGCCCGAAAAATATTTTGTGCCGGTACCATCTCGGTTTTTATTTTTAATTTAGTAGCATCCACCATCTTTACTTACTAAATCTGCCACCTTTAATTTTTTAACTCATTCTATCTTTAGTTTTTAAGTCCCCACTATCATTCATTTTTTAATTTATCCCACTACCCTAAATTTTTTAAGTATCCCACCATCTGCCATCTTCGAGTTTTGAATTTCCTGCCAACAACATCTTGATGGCATGAATGTGTTCTGTGTCATTGATGGTATCAAACGGAGTGTCTCTCCTGTCTGGCGCTAGATGCATGGTAAGTGGCCCAGAATACCCTAACGTTTCCTACTCACACCCTCTTAATCCATGAAGTTTGTTAGTTTCCTCTTTACCTTCTGGGTGCTTGACTTTTATTGTCAAGTAGTTTATTTAAACGGTGTCACTTCTACTAATCTTGCATTGTAGATTATTCTGTAGTTTCTCTTTCCTATGAGATTTAT
Source organism: Schistocerca americana (assembly GCF_021461395.2). NCBI lineage: Eukaryota > Metazoa > Arthropoda > Insecta > Orthoptera > Acrididae > Schistocerca > Schistocerca americana. The sequence goes on from NC_060123.1 coordinate 234,106,285, forward strand.
TTTGTACTTATCTAAATTTGTCTACATCAGACCAAGAGAAAATTTTGTGTAAGAGTTTCGACATTTCCAGATGATCGTCCAGGGAATATCCTTTCTCGTAGTCCATAGTACCACCAGTGAGAAATCTCATAGTTTAAAGGCTCCTAGCTGGATTTATTGGCTAGCGCAACGGCTACGAAGATCATAACATATATGTGTAACTGTTGAATATTTACTTGTTTATGTATAGTAAGATGTTTGTTTATCTGGTGTCTACAAATGATGTCCCTTTCCTGTGTTGCATGATCGACGTAGGTAGGAATCGACGTAAGAAATCGTCTCGACTTCGCCATTTATTTGATGGCCACAGGGAAGACTCTCGATTGCGACAGTTTTTGAAACAATGAAGATATCGCATAATTTTGAATTGTGTAGAGTCAGTAAGTCATGCTGTTAGGCAAGATGGTTGCGATATAATGTAATGTATGCCACATGGTTCACGTTGTATGAGAAAGAAATAAAATTAATAAAATGTGTATAAAGTTTCTATGAAGAGTTTCGACTTGCTTTTAAAGAAAAAGCGTTAGGTGTCCTCTGGAACATTTGGATTTATTAAGAGGCAACAAGATTTGTCTCAACTGTGAAGAATTTATGGAAAAGTGAAGTCAATTAGTTCGCCATACAGTTGACAACGAGAAGCATCTTTGATAATCGTCACAGCACATTTACAGTGAAATGAACTCTTATTACTACAGTTGTGAAAGTAGAGTGCACTAGAATATCTATTTGTTGACGTTTTAATTTGGAAGTGATACCGTAAGTGGTATTGGAAGAGGTTATTGATGTGTAATAATTTTGAGATTTTCTGTAAACATGAGTAACTTAAGATCCAGTGATAACGTAACCCGCCGGTTCAGCTAGGAAGAGAATCTTTGGCGAAAGGAGCTTAGCAAGATGTTTGTGAAAATGGGATATAAAATAACTCAAATGGACTTCGACAACATGTACAGCGAGTGAAAATTAAAGAGAAGAGACCAGTGTAAACTGATGTGACAAAATGACTAGAGATAGGTCTAGTAATGTACTCTTGTTGATTTCGCTATTAGCGTTTATAACTCGTTGCCAAAGATGATATCGGTTTAGACACAGCCATAGCAACGGGAGGTACACAGGTGAAAATTCGACATAGTGGCTCAAATTAACATCGCTGTACTAATCTGGAACATTTATCTCTATATCTGCTCAGACACAAATTGCAAAAACACCGAGTATGTAAAATTTAGGTAAAAGTTTCTACGTAGCTAATGGACAGCGACCTTGTGTGGGGGTGTTCTGATAGCGAAGGAGTACTGCAATACGTCGCTACTAGACTTATAGAGCACGTACCACTACAGAAGAGGTCGTATCACTACGTTGTGGGGCTGACGCTATTTAATAAATCATTTATGTATATTGCCAACAAAATGTAACATCCTAAACTGAAATGAGACGCTGATGGCTGTAATTGTTTATTTTCTTATTTAATGAATACATTTCACATTACAACAACGAACATGAGCTCACAGCAACTTCTAAATCTACAATCGCCAGTCTCGATACACAGTTCATGCAATGAGCCGGTTGCACTACCCGTCTTTGAGATGTGGGTTAGCACTGCTTTAGGGTGACAGGGTGGCGTAGACGCTTTCCCACTCAGGCGCTGTGGGTCCGATGAGTTGTGGGAGGGAGACGGGAACCGGCGGAAGGCGAGTGTGACCACGGCAAGACACGAATTGCAGTAAAAGTCTCTGTTGTGTCATCAAGCTGGAGCAGACACAGGTGTGCTCCCTCTTCACCGGTTACTCGTTCTTTTGTTTCCGCCCCATGTTTGTAGGGATTTGTCATGGTTCACGTGGGTGATCAAATGATCTTCGAGTAGCCGCCTTTATTTTTCACCATGACTTTCGCCTATTGAATTATATAAGCATTTATACACAACATAATCCTGTCTTCATCATCACTCCTATTAGAATCCAATGTTTTCCACTTGATGAATTCTTAAGGTTTACTGAGTTTAGTGTCAAGAATAAAAATTCGAGGAGAGATGTAAAAACGGAAAAATCGGAGACAGTGATAAAACCTTAGCTGTAAGGAAGCTACGAAACACCGCGGTGACGTAACATACGCGACAGTAAATCACACACTGATGATAAGCTAACCCTCTGCAAGGTAGACACAACAGATCGTAGAATTTTGAGAACATAATGTGACGAATTCAGTAACTGTTGTCATAGAGTGCCTGTTCTCAAGGCGAAAGTCCAAAGCAGTTAGGTAATTAATGTTCATAAGGAGCTACTACGATAACAAGTTAAAAATTTCGCATAGTTGTTCACAGAAAACTCATTTCGTCTCATGGGTATTCACAAATCTGAATGATCAGTATATATATTTCCGAAAAAACAGATACCATCTTAGTATATATATATATATAGTTAAGGCTCACAGGCCACTTGACCATCTTCTCCTTCTGAGCGAATGCACAAACAGTGCCCAAACTCTTACGGGAATCGGCAACGCGCCGCGAGTAATGAGTATAATGGGCGGGGGCACTACGAATGTAATGCGGGGCAATGCGTTGAGAATGTGGGTTTAGCGGGAGGCGTGCCAGAGATAAATCCCTGAGTCGCGTTATCCTCCGTGCCCTCGGTGGCTCAGATGGATAGAGCGTCTTCCATGTAAGCAGGAGATCCCGGGTTCGTGTCCCGGTCGGGGCACTCATTTTCATCTGTCCCCGTTGACGTATGTCAACGCCTGTAAGCAGCTGAGGGTGTTAATTTCATTGTAAACTGAATGATCAGAACAACGAATTTATGGAAAACTGTTAAAATATGACATGGTTGCAATACACTGTCGACTGTAACAGCGACCAACATAATCAGAAAAATTTATTTGTTATAGTCGCAATTTTTATTTTGCCTACTGGCTACGGGTTTTGGTGCCAGGCACCATCACCAGGCCACTCCTCAGCTCTCTTCCCAAGCAGGAGTATCATACACTCGCACACCTATTTGGAAAGGGAACACTGTGATCGAGCGTCAGGAATAGCTTGACGATGCTACTTAGTACCAAACTAGCAGTCGGTACGCAAAATAAAATTTGTGACAGTAGGCTACAGCAAATAATTTTAGCTGTAAACATGTTTAATTAATTTCTTCAACGAAATAGAATTTTGAACTATAAAAGTCAACCAAAAGAACACTGCGTCAACGTACATTTTCGATTATGCACACGAGAGAGATGGTGCTGCCCTCCCCGATGTGGTACTCCCCGTTGCCCAGGATGAACGCTGTTGGCACCGTCACGTGTAGGTTGAAGTAGTGCGACATCAGGCCGTTGTCCGTCGCCACCTGGAAAACAATCAAATCAAAACTGCGTCTCGAAAGCTAAAGTAAGATATATATGTCTTTTTACGCCACAAATAATCCTGTTTCTCAACTAAGGCTCACTATAATTAGTTTCAATTGTAAACTGATTATCAGATTTCTGTGTAATCGCCACCATATGTATGCACAAAATATCAGTGACCATAACTTGTAACCCGTCAATAACAAGTCACATAGCTTAGTTCAAATGGCTCTAAGCACTATGGGACTTCACATCTGAGGTCATCAGTCCCCTAGGCTTAGAACTACTTATACCTAACTGACCTAAGGACATCACACACATCCATGCTCGAGGCAGGATTCGAACCTGCGACCGTAGCAGCAGCGAGGTTCCGGAGTGAAGCGCCTAGAGCCGCTCGGCCACAGCGGCCGGTTCCATAGCTTAATGTCTCTCTTTCTCCACGCCGGCCGGGGTGACCGAGCGGTTCTAGGCGCTACAGTCTGGAATCGCGCGATCGCTATGTTCGCAGGTTCGAATCCTGCCTCGGGCATGGATGTGTTTGATGTCCTTAGGTTAGTTAGGTTTAAGTAGTTCTAAGTTCTAGGGGACTGAAGACCTCAGAAGTTAAGTTCCACAGTGCTCAGACCCATTTGAACCATTTTTTGTTTCTCTACACCTGTAAACTTTCTCTGTACCGTCAGCTTTGCACACATACATCGACATCCTCACATGCATCGGATACAGCGTGATGACGACAAGACCCATCCAAAACTGATCTGCCTATTTCCTAGAAGTACAAAATACCAACCAATATGATGTGTGAACAAATCCCTGCATCATTTTCGACACTCATAATGGCTTACGACAGTGAATTCTCGCCTATACAAATGAGTGTTGCCTACATGTCCGTTCTTTCCAAAATTTTAATGTTTCTCCCAAATATTTAAATGGAAAACTCTCTGACGTAAAGGTTTACTCTCCCAGGCAGTGACTAGTTATCAGCTCACTACACTTATTCTTATCGCATGAAAGGTGAATTAGAAACAAACATTACAGATTTCCTTACCACTGAAGCACTGAAGAAACTGGTATAGGCATGCGTATTCAAATACAAAGATATGTAACCAGGCAGAACACGTCGCTGCGGTCGGCCACTCCTATATAAGACAAGTGTCTGGTGCAGTTGTTAGATCGGTTACTGCTGTTACAATGGCAGGTTATCAAGATTTAAGTGAGTTTGAACGTGGTACTATAACCGGCGTACGAGAGAAAGGATACAGCATCTCCGAGGTAGCGATGAAGTGGGGATTTTTCCTTTCGACTGTTTCCCGAGTTTACCGTGCATACAAGCATGAGGAATCCGGTAAAACATCAACTCTTCGACATCGCTGCGGCCGGAAAGATCCTGCAAGGACGGGACCAACGGCGACTGAAGAAAACATGGCTCTGAGCACTATGGGACTTAACTTCTGAGGTCATCTGTCCCCTAGAACTTAGAACTAATTAAACCTAACTAACCTAAGGACATCACACACATCCATGCCCGAGGCAGGATTCGAACCTGCGACCGTAGCGGTCGCGTGGTCCCAGACTGCAGCGCCTAGAACCGCTCGGCCACACCGGCCGGCGGCGACTGAAGAGGGTCGTTCAAAGTGACAGAGGAGCAGTCCTTCAACCCTTCCGCAAACTGCCACAGATTTCAATGCTAGGCACGCAACAAGTGTCAGAGTGCGATCGATTCAATGAAACATCATCGATATGCGCTTTCGGAGCCAATGGCCGACTCCTTTAGTGCACGATACAAAGCTTTCCGCCTCGCCTGGGCACCTCAACACCGATATTGGACTGTTGATCACTGGAAACATGTTATCTCGTTGGACTAGTTTCGTTTCAGACTGTATCGAGTGAATGGACGTGTTCGGGCATGTAGACAACCTCATGAATCCATGAACCGTGCATGTCATCAGGGTACAGTTCAAGCTGGTGGAGGGTTTGTAATGGTGTGGGGCGTGTGCGGTTGGAGTGATGTTGGCTCCTGATACGTCTAGACACGATTCTGACAGGTGACACATACGTAAGCACCCTGTCTTATCACCCGCATCCATTCATGGTTCAAATGGCTCTGAGCACTATGGCACTTAACATCTATGGTCATCAGTCCCCTAGAACTTAGAACTACTTAAACCTAACTAACCTAAGGACATCACACAACACCCAGCCATCACGAGGCAGAGAAAATACCTGACCCCGCCGGGAATCGAACCCGGGAACCCGGGCGTGGGAAGCGAGAACGCTACCGCACGACCACGAGCTGCCATCCATTCATGTCCATTGTGCATTCCGCCAGGCCTGGGCAATTCCAGCACGACAATGCGACACTCAACACGTCCAGAATTGCTACAGAATGGCTCCAGGAACACTCTTCTGAGTTTTAACACTCCCGCTGGCCACCAAACTCCCCAGACATGAACATTTTTGAGCTTGTCTGGGATGCCTTGCAACGTTCTGTTCAAAAGGGATCTCCACCCCCTCTTACTCTAACGGATTTATGGACTACCCTGCAGGATTCATAGTGTCAGTTCCCTCCAGTACTACTTCAGACATTAGTTGAGTCCTTGCCACGTCGTGTTGTGGCACTTCTGCGTGGGCCCTACACGATATTAGACAGGTGCACAAGTTTCCTTGGTTCTTCAGGGTATATCTTAAAGCATTACGCTGTCGTCCCTTTAAAAGCATACCTCTTCACATCGCTAGATTCTAACTCATGAGTCTATGAAGTGATGGATCAATTTTGTCATCGGTGTTTCGAAGTGGTTGCTCTCCCATCGATGAAATCCATTTTAACCATAACCACACAGAAAATTATGTTGCACAGGTTTAAAAATTATTAGTGTTTAATGTGACATTTTTCAGGAAAAAAGAATGTGTTGCGAGGTTACTCTACACAATGAGAATGACAGAAGGCATAACTTGGCCTGAGAAAAATAAAATTGTGTTACTTATCACAATCCGACATTTTAATTATTGTCTTTACATAATTACATTTTGATAAAAAAGGTTAATATGTATCAACGCTTGTCCTGAAGTAAGACATAGTCTAAGAGCGCTAATCTGATCATGTTAAATAAATACATTAAAAATGTTAATATGGCTTGCTCCAGCCCATTCTCGCCCAAACAAATAATTGTTACCTACATATGCGTTCTTCCCAAAACTTGATATTTCTTCCAAATATTTAAATGGAAAACTGTCTGACTAGATGCCTTGCTCCAGCCCATTAAGTTTATTTATATGGCATCACAGTTCGAGATTATAATTATTGTCTTTACATAATTTCATAAAATAGATTATTATGTATAAGCCCTTCTAGACAACGAATCTCCTTTGCACAGTATTACATCCACACAATACCACTGAGATAATCAACTTTATGGACTAAGTACTTAAAAAAATTGCCTAAACCTTTAATGAAGCTTAAAATTTTTACGATTTGTTCATATTATGTTACTGTTAAGTACATTTGAATGAGTACTTAGTTATTTATTTTGTGTGATTTTAATAATCTATAACACATGAAAATATCACAGAGTATTCTCCAATTTGAATTACTCACGTATTTTCGCAATGCAATATTCAATTAAGATTGGTATTGCTAAAACTGAAAATATAATTAACGTGAATTTAATACTCTATAATGACTGAAAATATCACGCAGTACTCTCCAGTTTGAATTATTCGCGTTTTTTTCGCCCCACAACATACAAGTATGATAGGAATTGAAAAAATTGAAAATGCGTTCTATGCATTATAATGTTCACCTCTGTAGAGATGGCTTAATGAGTGCCTGTCAGTTACGAGTAATAACGTTTTTAACCTATGTTAAAAATGTGGCAAATAATTGTTGAACTATTTCATACAGTTATGTTATTTTCCAAATATAGTCATTTAATTTTAGTTATTTTAAAATCTGTACTGACTGGCTTCATTGCACTTCTTGTGAATGCTCGCCACACGAGCTAACGGACTGTCCGTCACCATTATGAGAACAGAGAGTTCATGTGCCATGCGTGATTAGGGAGATATCTTGAGTGTTATTACGCTGGCCATACTCTAGATCACTGGACAGCTATCTAGAGCTGTCACGCTTTTTTACAGACCAATATTGGGCAGCATCGAGTGCATATAAATAAATAAATCGTTACATAGAATATGTAGACATTATTTACCTTCAAATCCTCAAGATCCCAAGACCCGAAGAAGGCAAAAAAATTGTAGAAAACAGTTTTTCTTGAAGGGACTTGCTAAAATCCTTGAAAATTTTAGAGGATAAATGGCCGATAACTGTTCAGTTTAGCGCAAAATCACGAACGCAGGACCTTCAAAATAATTTGCTTGCATATGTTGTCGGGTGTGGTTTATCTCTGTTTGAAATCCAGTGAGGGCGTTGCACCTTAGTTCATTCTCTTCTAAGCTTTATTAAAGAATAGAAGTACAAGTTTTTCTGCTTATATTTACACGAGTGCATGATTATTTCCAGCTATCTGCAACGCTCCGAGATTTCTGTACTCACAGAACGAATATTCTTTCGAGATCGAAGGAATTTAATCTCTTTTTAACTGGCATTCAGAGAAAGTATGCATGATTTTGGTTTCCAAACAATGATATGATAATATTGATAGTGGTTTTCGGCTTAGTGTGGCGGTGTGGGTTGTGCGGCACGCAGCTAGAAAAACAAAACAGTAGATACCAACACGCAGCTGCCAGACCTCTGCCAGCCAACCATGCAGATATCTTCTTAAATCTCTCACTTTCCAAGCATTTATCCCAACCTGCTTTGTAAATACTGATGTGGCATGGTTAACTTTGAATGGGTGGCCAGATTCCCTTCCTGTGGCCACCCAATACCCCCCAGGGGCGGAAATAGTGTACCCCAACTGACTGTGTCTAGTGTAACTCATGAAATAGTGCGAATGTGTTTCAGTTGTCTGCGAGTCGTGACGTGGGGACCAGCCCGGTATTCACCTAGACGGATGTGGAAAACCGCCTAAAACCCAAATCCAGACTGGCCAGGACATTGACCCTCGTTGTTAATCCGCTGGGAGGATTCGACCCGCTGCCGGCGCGCCTACCTGAGTCCAGGTAGAAGCGCGTTAGCGCTCTCGGCCACTCTGGAGGGTTCAGACACCTCCTTAAATCACCGAGGAAAAATACGTGGTGTATACGATTCCGGCTATTGATGACACAGCTGAATAGTAGGTGCCCTGATACGTTTGCCAGAGCTTTGTCCACTCTCACCCGACCCAGAAGGAGCCTAGTTGAATCATCAAGGAATAAATGTGTGCTGTTTACGACTACGTTCAGTAACGTCACACAAAAGACGGCTATGAGTTCGTATGGGAAACAATACCCAGTTAGGTACGCTCTTCAGTTGTCATGCCGCAGTAGCAGCTCATTCTGTATATTGATGTGGTCTCCAGTCAGAAGACTGGTTTCAAGCCGCTCCCGACGCCAGTCCAACCCGTGTCATCCTCTTCATCTCTACGTAACTACTACAACATGCATTCCTTTGAACCTGTTTACTGTATTCACACGAAGGTCTTCTCCTTCAGTTCTAAACCCTAACCCCCCCCCCCCCCCCCCGCCACATACACACACACTTCTAGAAATTGCTGAACTGAATAGTCAATATTGTCTCAGGATATCTCCATCTCCATTCAACCGACCCCTTCTTTCAGTCAATTTGTGTCACAAATTTCCTGTCGCTATAAACCGAAGGTAATGGATCAGTGTGACTTGAGCAGACGTGCAGGATGCCTCGAAGACGTATACGCGAACCGTACCGTCAGATTAGTGAGTTTGAAAGAGACGCGTTATTGGCTTGAGAGTATGTGATACATACATCCGGGAAATTGCTGCTCGTGTGGGACGGAATGCTTCAGCAGTGCAAGGGGTGTGTACCGAATGGTTCACGGAAGGTCGTAGAACATGACGATACCACATCCGAATGGCATTGCTGGATAGATGTGCGTCCTCCTCGGCTATGACGAATGTGCAGAGGGCAATCGTGTATAGACAGAGGTCACTGGGACCGAAATCGCAAAAGATAGTGTTTTCGGACGAATCCAGATTCTGTTTGTTTGAAAATGAAGGCCGCATTTTGGTTCGCCGCAGACAGTGGGAGCGACATCACAGTGACTGCCTTTGCACAAGACATATAGCACCAGCTTAGGGCCTTATGGCGTGGGGCGCTACTGGGTAAACCACAAATCACAGGTGGCACCTGTCCAGGGCACTGTGACCAGTGTGACCTACGTGAATGACGTCCTGCGACCCGTAGCCATACCCTTTCTGCACACCCCCCCCAGTAGCCATATTTCAGCAAGACAATGCACGACCACATGTTGCTGCACGAACACGTCACAGGGTGTCAGCCTTTTGCCCTGGCCCGCCAGATCGCGAGACTTGTTGCCAGTCGAAAATGTGTGATATGGCGAAACGACGAGTGTAGCGCTGTGACCCAATGACAACCACCGCCAATGAACTTTGTAACCATGTGAATGCAGCATGGATGGTTATACCACAGGATGACATTCGCGCCTTATACGCCCCGATGCAATCACGTGTGGAACAAGTCATCGGGGCCTATGGCGGACTCCGTGCTTACTAGGCGGCAGGCCACATGCTTCTGCAGGACAAGCTAACTCACATATCCTGTAAGTATGAACGTCCTGTCTCTAGTCGTTCAAGGTATTCTGTTTTTTCTGGATATGAGTGTACTGTGGAGATTTTGAATCATTTTGGAGAATTTCGATAATGGTACCTTACGCCATTCTTACGTATATTTAATTATCGTTCACTGTTGTTGTAAATATAATGCTCCTGCAACACAAGAGAATTAAACAGTAGGAAACCTTAATATGTGGTACAATGGTGAGTACTATATGCTGTGTACTGGTTTCCAGTGTTTTGATGCAATTGTCGATACTTGTAGCCGCCATCTTTGAATGATGCTATTTACATGGTATGTTTCGTGATATGCTGCCTCAATTTTTTCCCTCAAAGGAAAAAAGCTTAGGGTTCAACATTTCCTCAGTGACAAAGTGAATAGAGACGAAACAGAAGTTCTGGCTGTGGGAAGATGGGGATAGATGCTTCCCCGCAGATTAAAAGTGTATTTGACTGGGACTCGAATCTGGAGGACCTTCGCCTTTCTTTGCCAAGTTCTCTACCAACAAAGCTACTCACACATGACACACGGCCCCGCTTCAGAGCTTTATTTCTGCCAGTATCTCATATCCTACCTAACAAACTTCACGGCAGTTCTATTGTGAAACTTGAGGGATTAGCACTGCTGAAAGAAAGGACACAGTAGTGACATGACTTAACTATAGCCGGGGAGAGCTTTCCAAAATGAAATGGGGTACTGACGTACTACAGCTGTGAAGACGTTTAGTAAGTAGTGCTTGGGTAGCTCAGTTGGTAGAGCAGTTACATGTAAAAGAGACAGGTCACGGTTTAGTGTCTCGGTTCGGCACACAATTTTAATCTACCAAGAAGTTGCACCCAGAGCACAGTCCGCAAAAAAGTGAAATATTCATTCTGGATTGGAAAAGAAATCGGCGCGTCCTTTTCAAACGGATATTACAGGCGTTTGTTTTGTAGTTTTATAAAACAACGGGAAACTTAAACCCGGATAGACGATCGGAATTTGAAGATCAGTCCTGTTGAATGCGAGTCGAGTGTCTGATGATCGCGCCATCTGGTTCGTTTTATGCAACTTGGATGACAGAAAGGATGGCCAGGTCAGAGAAGACGTTGACTACCGGAATGCTGACAACTTGAAATTGTGTAACACCCAATCGCGTGGGGGCCTATATCGCACCCATAAAGCAGTCCGGGTTCAAAAATGGTTCAAATGGCTCTGAGCACTATGGGACTCAACTGCTGAGGTCATTAGTCCCCTAGAACTTAGAACTAGTTAAACCTAACTAACCTAAGGACATCACAAACATCCATGCCCGAGGCAGGATCCGAACCTGCGACCGTAGCGGTCTTGCGGTTCCAGACTGCAGCGCCTTTAACCGCACGGCCACTTCGTCCGGCTAGTCCGGGTTGTGCCACAAGCTGTTGTAGACTGGAAACGGGAAAGCTGAAAGTGTGAAATGTCAAATTGTCAGAAGCCAGGAAACATCCCTGACATCTTCACATTATAAAAAATTTTAATTGAATAAATGTTAGTTATGCTAATTTCACGTCATATGTAACGTCTGAGTGAAAGAGTGTTGTAAAAAATTAATAAGTATTGAATTAAAAAATATAAAAATTAAAATTTTGTAGATGCGTAAATGAGATGCTCCGTGCCCAAGGAATCACTGAGTGTGTAGGCATCACCTCACTTACTTCTGAGTAATAACTATGAACACAGTATTGACATCATTGACGCAACGAGAAATAAAATTCCAGTATTTCATTTCAAGAAATCGACCAAAGCAGATAGATCGTCATCTCTTTACCACCCACTTTGTTGGTCAAGGGAAGACAACGAATACTTCCTAGAATGGAAAGAGCATACGGTTTGAACATGAAAGTTACATGACACTATTTTTTATTTCATTTTGCTGCACGATGTGCAGATAAGTAATATTGCAACAGTTGTCCATTGGGTTGTAACACACAGCTTCCGATGAATTTTTAGGTCAATACTCTTCTTTACGTTCCTAATATTTCATTTCCATACCATTACAAAGCTCTGAGCATCAAGGATTCACGTCAAAAATAACTGGAATGAAGTTAAATGCACTATTGTTCATTGTTTGCAGGAAAACGAACGGATAACCGATTGTAACATGTTTACCACCGCGATCAGACATGCTCGGCACATTCTGCGTCTCTCGCCTCACAAGCAAAGGAATTTACACACTACTAAAACTAATGGAGGTTGTGATGTAACCGTTTAAATTTGACTAAAAATTTACTAAACTTTTTGCTTAAACTGCAACCATAAAAATCGATACCTGAGGTACCGATTTTACGAATTATATTAAATCTCTCTTACTGCCTATTAAAAGAAAATGAATGAATACTTATTGATTGAATAAATTAAGAGCGATTGCTTACTGTAGTCGTAACGACTGTAATATTTAGAAGACATCTGAAAATATCTTAAACTGTTGAGAAATCTCATAAAAATGTTGGGTATACTCTATGGGGTTTCAGCTCGAGTTGTGTGGAAGATCTTGGCGCCTAGTGACGAGGACAGAAAGAAAAGGTGACTGTCACAGGTAGGGTAGCGTGGTGTGCTGAGGTCGCTGTGTCTTGTCTGGCGACGTTAATGTTTCGTGTGTGCTGCAGCTATATAAATTCGACTGGAAATTGGTGTGGTTGTGGCATTCGTGTCGCAAAGTCATCTCCGGAAATTGCGGGTTTTGGAAAGCAAGATTATCCCACATCAGTCTCCATCTCTTAGGAGATGTGAAGAGCTTAGCCAGTTATCATTCTACAAACTTTAACTACAGCACCACAATATATACGACAAATGAGGCAAGAACGTTTATTAAATGAATATTACAATCCACACTTCATGTGACTTAGTGCAGTAAACTGGTAGCTAAAATTCTGCTTCAAATTTTTTCGCAGAAGTCATAAACATAGTATTATTTCCCTGTAACTCCTTGTTCAAATAATTTTATATAAATCTAAAACATCAAAATCGTAATTTTTGAGGTATCATGACAGTCGAAGATTGTGGTAATTCCAATTAATGCTGTTGTTGCTGGAAAAGGTACGTTTAAATCTACACTCCTGGAAATTGAAATAAGAACACCGTGAATTCATTGTCCCAGGAAGGGGAAACTTTATTGACACATTCCTGGGGTCAGATACATCACATGATCACACTGACAGAACCACAGGCACATAGACACAGGCAACAGAGCATCCACAATGTCGGCACTAGTACAGTGTATATCCACCTTTCGCAGCAATGCAGGCTGCTATTCTCCCATGGAGACGATCGTAGAGATGCTGGATGTAGTCCTGTGGAACGGCTTGCCATGCCATTTCCACCTGGCGCCTCAGTTGGACCAGCGTTCGTGCTGGACGTGCAGACCGCGTGAGACGACGCTTCATCCAGTCCCAAACATGCTCAATGGGGGACAGATCCGGAGATCTTGCTGGCCAGGGTAGTTGACTTACACCTTCTAGAGCACGTTGGGTGGCACGGGATACATGCGGACGTGCATTGTCCTGTTGGAACAGCAAGTTCCCTTGCCGGTCTAGGAATGGTAGAACGATGGGTTCGATGACGGTTTGGATGTACTGTGCACTATTCAGTGTCCCCTCGACGATCACCAATGGTGTACGGCCAGTGTAGGAGATCGCTCCCCACACCATGATGCCGGGTGTTGGCCTGTGTGCCTCGGTCGTATGCAGTCCTGATTGTGGCGCTCACCTGCACGGCGCCAAACACGCATACGACCATCATTGGCACCAAGGCAGAAGCGACTCCCACGCTGAAGACGACACGTCTCCATTCGTCCCTCCATTCACGCCTGTCGCGACACCACTGGAGGCGGGCTGCACGATGTTGGGGCGTGAGTGGAAGACGGCCTAACGGTGTGCGGGACCGTAGCCCAGCTTCATGGAGACGGTTGCGAATGGTCCTCGCCGATACCCCAGGAGCAACAGTGTCCCTAATTTGCTGGGAAGTGGCGGTGCGGTCCCCTACGGCACTGCGTAGGATCCTACGGTCTTGGCGTGCATCCGTGCGTCGCTGCGGTCCGGTCCCAGGTCGACGGGCACGTGCACCTTCCGCCGACCACTGGCGACAACATCGATGTACTGTGGAGACCTCACACCCCACGTGTTGAGCAATTCGGCGGTACGTCCACCCGGCCCCCCGCATGCCCACTATACGCCCTCGCTCAAAGTCCTTCAACTGCACATACGGTTCACGTTCACGCTGTCGCGGCATGCTACCAGTGTTAAAGACTGCGATGGAGCTCCGTATGCCACGGCAAACTGGCTGACACTGACGGCGGCGGTGCACAAATGCTGCGCAGCTAGCGCCATTCGACGGCCAACACCGCGGTTCCTGGTGTGTCCGCTGTGCCGTGCGTGTGATCATTGCTTGTACAGCCCTCTCGCAGTGTCCGGAGCAAGTATGGTGGGTCTGACACACCGGTGTCAATGTGTTCTTTTTTCCATTTCCAGGAGTGTATTTGTATTTTGGAATATTCAAACCAAATTTCTTCTTCAGAGCTGGCGACCGAAAACTTCGTAGATAACTATCTTTCACGGAGGGACTGTCATACGGTAAGATTTTATCAGTCTACAATCCATTCGGTGCTGTGATTAGCGTGAAAGTACAAGGCATGCAGCGAAGTTATCATTCAGTGAAATCTTCTTTTATGTGCCGAAATTATTGCAATTCGTGCCCTGTTATCCTTATCGAGGTTTGGAGAGAAGTCCATGATAAAATTAACTGCCTATAAATTGACGCTATACGAAGTGAATATAATTAACGTTCCAGCTTAAAAACGCCGCAAAAAACGAGACACTGCTCAGAATGACGTCTAATTTCAATGGAATATTATCGAAGCAGGGGGAAACGTTATGGAAACAAAATAAACGTAACAATGATTTTAACACTGGAAGTGACAGAATACGCGAAATAAATGACACAGCGTACGTCACGCTCAGCATGACCGTCTCAATGCAGGATCACGCGCTGTTAGTAAAGCACATCTGCAAGAACCGTTACTGTGGACCTGTAGCTCAACAGAACTTGAGAACACACTTTTGTGCACCAACGTCATCACATCTCTTAAACAGCGCGGATATATGGAGAGGATCATTTTTATGCAAGATGGCTTTCTCCTGTACATTTCACAGCCAGTGAAGCAGCTCTTGCAGAGGAATTTTGGAAATGTTAAAATTGTCAGCAGTCATTTCCCTACAATCTGGCCGTCCAAATCACCTCATCTTAATACGCGTGACTTTTAGCTGTTGGATTATCTAAAAGACTCTGCGTTAAGTGCTCTGATTACAAACGTAGTTGAACTGAAGGCATATATTCAGCAATGCATTCTCAACGTGACCCCTGAAACATTCAGATCTGTTGTGGCAGAAAACGGACAGTACGTTAACATGCTTTGTGCCAGTCTCAAGACTTTTAAAAATCGTTGTCAGTGTTGCTTTTTATGCGGTTTTGACTTCAGTACACTTAAAATACGATGTCACAGTTGCTTTTTATGCTGGTTTTCGCCTCAGGACAATTAAAAACCGATTTTTCCCATCCAATGCGTTACGACCTTGCCGTGACGGATAGGCTTACCTAACTGACAATTCCACAACTGCTGAATGCGAAACTTGTGAGCTCATGGACATAGCACAGTACGGTTGGTTTAAAGTGCAGGTCACACCACATCTGCCACTTGTAACCGACCCTATTACGTTAAGATCGAGCTGTTGCCGGTTTTTTACAGCCTCTTGAAACTGGAGCTTCAATTATAACGACCCTGTATTCCATTAGGTTACATATGGTCAAAGAGTTAAATATTTTGAAAGCCGCTAGAATAGTAAGAGTTTTTAAATGCAGAATAAATGTCAGCGCTCCACTGACTGAAAAAATGCGGCAGTCTTTCTGAAAAGAGAGAGGGTGACGTGTTTGATGGTTTTTCGTAACTATGCGAGGCAGCAGGCGGCTAGGCGCCACACGCCACTGTGAAAGCGTAATGCAGCGGCGTGTTCTACGTAGCATCTAGTCGTCGAAATATTGTTTTCCAATAACCAAAAATCGTACTCTGTACCAAGTGCAATACCTCTGAGAGGATACACAGTTAATACAATAACTAACAATCGCTATTTTCAAAGTTAAAAGGAAATTCTTTCCGTATTACAGAAATATTAAAAAGTTCGGTTACACGTCATTTGTGAACTTCAAAAGTCAGATGAATCGGTCACACGTGGAATCGGCGCGTTTGGTTAAAAGGTATTCTGAAGTACAACGATGCTTCTCTGGTGCTTACAACACATCTCACGGAGCATTCACGGTTTCTAGAAAGACAACGAAAATATCCTTTTTGACACTTTCATCGTGTCCCATTTCGAGCCTTTAGTTGTTCAGGCACACGGCCAAGATATCAAGAGTTTTTACGCACACTGCGCCACGCTCTCACGCTACACAGGATCTCACCACACCACATTGCACAATGCCTTTACAGCATAGCACAGTACCGTGCGACATAAATTTTAGATTGTTCCTAATGTCTGAAATGGTTATTTACTCAATGAATAAATATCCCGTAAATCAGCATCGTTCTGACAAGTCCCAAAAGAATGTCACAAATATCGATTGCTATTAAAGGGTATGAATAGCTCGTGATGTTCTCAGTCGCGATGAAACGGTGTGGCAGAATGAAAACTACCTATAACAATTGAAAGAGAAAAGTTAAGAGGAAGCGAAACACATCTGAGTGTACAATATGATGTCTTCCGAATTTTATTGACTTCCGCAAGTCGTACGGCACTGACGCTTCTGTCCTATTTTTAAATAGTCGTCCAACAATAGTTCGTTCCGGGTATAACTACTTCATAAGGAGTGAAAAAACAATTCAAACTGTGGGGCGGCACTTCAGTTAACTGCTCAGAAGTTAGAACAGCCTGGTAAGCAACCTTTTTATCGATTTGTAGGGATATTTTTCACACTAATTTATCATACTTGATTGCATGCAGGATTGTCCGCAAAAGAGTATAGCCGGCCGTTGTGGCCGAGCGGTTCCAGGCGCTTCAGTCCGGAACCACGCTGCTGCTACAGTCGCAGGTTCGAATCCTCCCTTGGGCATGGATTTGTGTGGTGTTCTTAGGTTCGTTAGGTTTAAGTAGTTCTAAGTCTAGGGGCATGATGAGCTCAGAAGTTTTTATACAAAAGAGTACAGGTAGAGAATACAAAAATAATAACTACTTACGTCTATACATGAGAAACTCCATAAGCGATTTATATTATTTGTCACAAAAATTCTGCGGAGGGTATCAAATGTCAACATTCCTATCATTTGCCGGCCTGAGTGGCCGAGCGGTTCTAGGCGCTACAGTCTGGAACCGCGCGACCGCTACGGTCGCAGGTTCGAATCCTGCCTCGGGCATTGATGTGTGTGATGTCCTTAGGTTAGTTAGGTTTAAGTAGTTCTAAGTTCTAGGGGACTTATGACCACAGCAGTTGAGTCTCATAGTGCTCAGAGCCATGTGAACCATTTGAAAATGTCTTAAGAAATATTACCCTCTGCAATGAATCCCTAAACATCCCAGTCTCTACTCGGTAAGTTAAAGTCGTCCCCAACTAGTATTGCATGATCTGTGTATTTATACGCCTCTGACCGTAGACTTTCCTTGAATGACTCAAACTGTCACAGATGAATCGGGTCGCCGGTAAGAAACATCGAGCAGTTAACTTGGTTTCACCTACACCTGTTATACGTGACAACATAACTTCACTGTCACACTCGACTTCGACCTCAAAAGGGACAATATTTTGTGAACTGCAATGACCACTCCCTATCTACGGTCTGTAACTTGTCTTTCCAAAATACTTTCCAAGACTCGCTAAATATCTCAGAGCTTTTCGCTTACAGTTTCAGCCAGATCTCGGTCCCAAGAATAATTAGAGCTGGAGATCTTGCCTGGTGAGCAATAAATTCGGGAACTTTATTACGAATACTCTGACAGTTTACTGATAAAATTTTGACAGTCGAAGCGTCTTTACTCTGAATGCTGTCTGACTTCCATTGCCGGGTATCGACTGGCGAGTGTTCATCAGAGCGCCTCAAACTACCGCCAAGGCTAAAAAATCCTTCACGTTCACTCCACACGTACTCTGTACCCGAGAAGCTACTTCGTTTGTTTAGTGCCCTCCTGACCTATCAAGGGGTCCTGAATGGAACGGGGAAAGAAAGAAATTTATGGCAGCACTCTGCTAAAAGAAGAGATCGTAAATAGAACACATCTTAAGGCGTTAAAGAATAGTCGATTTGGTAATGGAGGAAATTGTGGGGGGTTAAATCTGTAAGGCGAGACCGTGGCTTTGCAGGTTCCGGCGGCTGTAGGTCGCAGTATTTATGCAGGAATGAAGTTGCTTTCGCAGGGTAGACTAGAGTGGAGAGCTCCATCAAATCAGCCTTCAGACTGACGACTACAGCAGCCACATTAAACTGATGGAGTGTACCTGCAACTTCATCGAGAGGGATTTGTCACGATATTTACTCCATATCGAGGACACAGTTGAAGAGGAGGATAAGTTGCTTTTCGCCAACTACGAGGAAGTATCGGAAGACGTTCGGCGTCGTCGGTCCGGAGCTGCTTCCATTACTGTAATGACTTAGTGCTGCAGTTCTGCGACCAGGCAACTTAGAGAGTGGCCCTTTGTTGTCGTCCTGCAACGTCTAATGGAACAGCGGTGTCACTTCTGCCCGCCTGCCTGCCTGCCCTCAGCAGCACGGCAGCTACCCTCCCTCCTACCACCTACAATTTCTCTTGGCAGAGGTCGAAATCACGAGTCGTTCTAGTCTGTAACAGCTGGACGGATAATTTATTCCGAACTGAATGACAACATTCTGTCACACTGGCTGCCATCGGACAGATTAAAATCATCCAGTATTTTGTAGTCATTGCTGCTATTTACATGTTATAATCAATCAGAATAACAACAGTCCGAACCAAATTTTTAACATATGAAAACGACCTATTATGGTCGGATATAGAAGGAGCATGGCTCGATATTTCTCCAGGAGACTTCCAACGACTTGTTGAGTCGATGCCACGCCGAGTTACTGCACGACGCCGAGCAAAACAATTCCAAAGCAATACTGGGAGGAATCCCATGGCTTTTAAAGTCTCAGTGTGTATAGCATAATATGCTTTATAGCCTGTCTGTAATTGTACAGTCCGACCAACTGCATTCGTTTCTACCGTTGTATGACATGTCAATAATTGGAATCTAGCGTAACTACGTCACATTTGAAAACTGCTTTACAGCCGACACTAGGCAGTAATGAAAACAAAATATAAGGATGAAATTACGATGCAATCTAGACCTTTAACTGTTAACAGGCGTTGGTAACTAGTACTCTCGATGGCTCAGTCGCACAGAGCGTCTGCCATGTAAGCAGAATGTCCGGGGTTCGAGTCCCGGTCGGGGCCCACATTTTGCAACTTTCCCCATTGATATTTATCAACGCCTGTAAGCAGCTAAAGGCCTATATTTCATTATAATTTCATTCTTCTAGAGCTACAAGATCGCCAATGGTATCCGTACAAATACTAGCTCCATGTAAATATAAGGATATTTCTATCCATCCACTGGCTACCGGGCCTCCCGAATGTTATTATTCAGACAATTCGTGATGCCTGTGCTCCCTTTCCATTGTTTTCATAATCGATAACATCACTATACGTTAGAATGGCGATTATACAAAGAATTTTTTATTCTGTAGCTTTAACGCACTCCAAGCCATTTAACTGATGAAACATTATCAAATCTTTCACTCATCAGAGATACCTCCAGATTTACCCGTAGAAGATACAGGGTGTTTCAAAAATGACCGGTATATTTGAAACGGCAATAAAAACTAAACGAGCAGCGATAGAAATACACCGTTTGTTGCAATATGCTTGGGACAACAGTACATTTTCAGGCGGACAAACTTTCGAAATTACAGTAGTTACAATTTTCAACAACAGATGGCGCTGCAAGTGATGTGAAAGATATAGAAGACAACGCAGTCTGTGGGTGCGCCATTCTGTATGTCGTCTTTCTGCTGTAAGCGTGTGCTGTTCACAACGTGCAAGTGTGCTGTAGACAACATGGTTTATTCCTTAGAACAGAGGATATTTCTGGTGTTGGAATTCCACCACCTAGAACACAGTGTTGTTGCAACAAGACGAAGTTTTCAACGGAGGTTTAACGTAACCAAAGGACCGAAAAGCGATACAATAAAGGATCTGTTTGAAAAATTTCAACGGACTGGGAACGTGACGGATGAACGTGCTGGAAAGGTAGGGCGACCGCGTACGGCAACCACAGAGGGCAACGCGCAGCTAGTGCAGCAGGTGATCCAACAGCGGCCTCGGGTTTCCGTTCGCCGTGTTGCAGCTGCGGTCCAAATGACGCCAACGTCCACGTATCGTCTCATGCGCCAGAGTTTACACCTCTAACCATACAAAATTCAAACGCGGCAACCCCTCAGCGCCGCTACCATTGCTGCACGAGAGACATTCGCTAACGATATAGTGCACAGGATTGATGACGGCGATATGCATGTGGGCAGCATTTGGTTTACTGACAAAGCTTACTTTTACCTGGATGGCTTCGTCAATAAACAGAACTGGCGCATATGGGGAACCGAAAAGCCCCATGTTGCAGTCCCATCGTCCCTGCATCCTCCATAAGTACTGGTCTGGGCCGCCATTTCTTCCAAAGGAATCATTGGCCCATTTTTCAGATCCGAAACGATTACTGCATCACGCTATCTGGACATTCTTCGTGAATTTGTGGCGGTACAAACTGCCTTAGACGACACTACGAACACCTCGTGGTTTATGCAAGATGGTGCCCAGCCACATCGCACGGCCGACGTCTTTAATTTCCTGAATGAATATTTCGATGATCGTGTGATTGCTTTGGGCTATCCGAAACATACAGGAGGCGGCGTGGATTGGCCTCCCTATTCGCCAGACATGAACCCCTGTGACTTCTTTCTGTGGGGACACTTGAAAGACCAGGTGTACCGCCAGAATCCAGAAACAATGAACAGCTGAAGCAGTACATCTCATCTGCATGTGAAGCCATTCCGCCAGACACGTTGTCAAAGGTTTCGGGTAATTTCATTCGGAGACTACGCCATATTATTGCTACGCATGGTGGATATGTGGAAAATATCGTACTATAGAGTTTCCCAGACCGCAGCGCCATCTGTTGTTGAAAATTGTAACTACTGTAATTTCGAAAGTTTGTCTGCCTGAAAATGTACTGTTGTCCCAAGCATATTGCAACAAACGGTGTAATTCTATCGCTGCTCGTTTAGTTTTTATTGCCGTTTCAAATATACCGGTCATTTTTGAAACACCCTGTATTAACATTTAGGGCGCGCATGATCATTTCAGTGGTATATACAGCACCATCAAATCAGTTCATAAACTTAAATATGCAATGGAACATATACTTCTTGGAAGAACGCTCATTCAGTTTTATAGCAGCACGATAAGTACCAACAATTATTTGTCCAAAACAATGATTACGAATGCGCTTTATATTGCTACGAGTTCTGTGAACGCCGTCACGTATTTCAGGCAGATAAAATTCATAGAAAGAAAAGTGCAGATGATTAGAGTCACGTAAAATCTGCAACGTATCGAGGCTCATAAAAACATTTCAGTGTTACTTTTAACCAGTTTCAGCAACAGACTGGAGCACATTCAAAGAACGATGGTTGTCAGAATGACTGGAATAAACCACAGCACAGCGACTGGACAAGGATGCTTTTCTAGGCGGCAGCAGCGAGCATCCTCACACTGTGATTTTCAGTTGTTACAGTAGTGATGGAAGTGGATCTGAAATACGTATCAGCCAGTTAGATTTTTTATTTTTATTACTTACTTTTGTTTAATTCAGTAGCACATCTGTGTGGGTGACTTCTCAAATGTTACACCAGAACATACCTGGAATTAACTAAAGAAAACAGCAAAGAGCGTATAAACATGGAAGTACGGAATCTCAGAACAAAAATAGTTCTGGGAACGATAGTAGAAGAAATACAGCAAGACCACAGTCTGTACTTTATTGTGACGCTATATTCCATCCCTCGGTCAGTGAGGTCTGCAGCCAGCTGGTCAGTGTAGAAAATACTAGAACAGGTATCAGTAGTCAGTTGCCAATTGTGGCGCGCCATTTGTGTGATACCTTCTTGCTTTCTCATTCATATTGCAGTGAATCGAGGTGTTTTCCACATTCGCGGAATTTAAATCCCTGACGTAAATTGTTCTATTGATGAGTTTCTTTTCAATGTTTCGTATGGTTTCCATTTCAAGATTAAATGCAGTTGTCACCTCCTCTTCATATGTATAAGAATCAGTAAACATTTAGGGCACACACCCGAATTCAGCACAGTTTTATCCCATAATTGTGACAAAGTTTTTTTGAAGGTTGGTTCAAATGGCTCTGAGCACTAGGAGACTTAACTTCTGACATCATCAGTCCCCTAGAACTAGGAACTACTTAAACCTAACTAACCTACGGACATCACACACATCCATGCCCGAGGCAGGATTCGAACCTGCGACGGTAGCGGTCGCGCGGTTCCAGACTGTAGCGCCTAGAACACCCTGGCCAGCTTTCTTCGAGGGATGAGATGAGGTGTAACCCAGGAGGTATCACGAGATACCATTATTATGTCAACAGCCAGCACGGGACATTAAGTTTCTAATTACTAAGGTCGCGTTACAAGAACAAATTTTTGGAAGAAGAAAATAAATCAATCGTTTGACAACAATTTGCAGCACCGGAAATCTCACGGAGTTACAAAAATTTTTAAAAAAATGTGTTCATCTTTGGAATAACTATCAAAATACATCAAAATAAGTTTTCGATAGAAAATTACCCCTGAAATGTCACTGTCACAGGAGTCATAGCATGAGTGTGTTTATTGACTTGTATGTCATTTTCCCTTAATACCAAAGAAGGTAAGTGATTCCATGGTCTATGTGTAACAATTGTCATGAGATCTGTACCTCCTGTAGTGCTGAAAACGTTTTGCTGAACTTACTGCCTGCAACGGCAAGCGATATGTGTGTGTTACGCATTATTACAAGTTTTACTATGTATTGAAATAGATATAAATTTACTATACAACTACAGAAACTATGCTTCATTTACATGTAAACAGAGCCATGGTATCGAGTGCCCGATCGTCCCAAACACCATCGTTTATCAGAGAAGAACTAACCTATTCCCGCTCTAACCTTCGATCACCGTCAAAAATCATCTGAATAACTACTATTAATTTCAGTCTATATGATTTATCGCTTTTTTAGTGCTTTCCAACAGTTAATTGATGTTGAGACTCAGTCTGATTAACTTGAATGTGCAAGTGGGTTCGCTACTCACTGGGCGGAAGGCGAAAGAGGAAGCAGGCCGTGCGGCTGGCTCCCTGCATCTTAGAAACAGTGTTCATAATAACTATGAGCCAGGGCGGGATGCCTCTTCTGTTGGGCCAGATGTCGATTTTCCTACCCAGTCTGGACAAGTACAGATGGTGGGTGTGCTTGTCATTGGGAGCTCCAATGTTAGACGGGTGATGCAGCCCGAGGAGACCGCAGGCAAGGCGGGAAAGAATTCCAGTGTGCGTTTGGTATGTTTGCCCGAGGTCTCATACGTGGAGGAGGCCCTGCCGGCGGCTATCGAGTGCACTGGGTGCAAGCGACTGCATGTAGTGACACATGTCGGCACGATTGGCGCCTGCCGCTTCGTTCTGAGGTCAACCTTGGGTCCTTTCGGCGGCTGGCGATTTGGCGAAGGCAACCAGCAACGCACGCGGGGTGCAGGCTAATAAGCTGTCTATTTGTAGCATCGTACCAGCGTTGATCGCGGTCTTCTAGTTTGGAGCAGAGTGGAAGGTCGAAACCAGAGGTACAGACGGCTCTGGTGAGAATTTCTCGACCTCCGCTATCGGGTGCAGAATCGTAGGGTTCCCCTTAATAGGTCAGGCGTGCACTACACGGAGGAAGCGGCTACTAGGGTAGCGGAGTACATGTGGGGTGCACATAGGCCTTTCTTAGGTTAGAGAACCCCCCCCCCCCACCCCTCCTCCTTGGGATCAAAGACGATTGCCTGTCAAATCAGCCACAGAGAGAATCTTGGTCCTCACAGATCAGAGACAGAAAAGTTTAATATGATTTTAGTAAACTGCAGGAGCATCCAAGAAAAGGTTCCAGAATTAGTATCGCTTACTGAAGGTTATAATGCACCAACATTATTGGGAACCGACAGCTGGATGAAACCAGACGTCAGTGACAACGAAATCCTAAGTTCAGATTGGAGTGGTTATCGTAAGGATAGGTTAGTCACCAATGGTAGCGGCGTGTTTATTGCTGTACAAAACTCGATAAAATCTAGCGACGTTATCACGGACTCCGAAAGTGAATTAATCTGGGGAAAATTGAATATCAAAGACTGTCAAAAATGGTGATCGGATGCTGTTATATATCACCTGGGTCAGGATCTGTAGTTGTAGAGCGCTTCAGACAGAACCTGCAGAATATCATTAGTAATTTTCTTGATCATACCGTTGCAATAGGGGATGACTTCAACCTTCCAGGTATAGGTTGGGAGTGTTATGCCATCAAAACGGGTGCCAGAGACAGCGAATCGTGTGGCATTGTTCTGAATGTCTTGTCCGAAAATTACGTTGAGAAGATAGTTAGAGAACCAACTCGTGAGGGTAACGTCTTAGCCCTCCTGGCAACAAAAAAACCTGAACTTATCGAATCAGTTAATGCAGAGGAAGGTATCAGTGATCATAAGGCTGTGACAGCATCTATGAGGACGGGTACTGCAATGAATGTTAAAAAATGTAGGAAGATATATTTGCTCAGCAAGGGTGACAGGATACAAGTTTCAGAACATATCAGCAGTCAGCATCAAATATTCGGTGATGAGGACGAAAATGCGGAGAGCAAATGGAAAAAATTCAAATGAGTCGTTTAATATGCCCTAGACAAGTATGTTCCGAGTAAGATTTTAAGGCATGGGAAAGATCGACCATGGTTTAATAGCCGTGTTAGAAAAGTGCTATGTAAACAAAGACCACTTCAAGAGAAGTAAAAACCTAGCTGTAAAACAAAAGCTGAACGTAGCGAAAATGAGCGCTAGCAGAGCAATGAGAGAACGGTTTAATGATTCTGAAAGAAAGACGTCAACCGACCTGAGTGAAAACCCTAAGCGATTTTGGTCGTATGTAAAATCATTAAGTGGGCAAAATCGTCTATTCATTCTCTCAGCGACCACACCGGCATCGAAACGGAAGATAACAGAGAGAAGGCTGAAATACTGAACTCGGTCTTCCGAAGTTGTTTCACCACGGAAGATCGTAATACTTCTCTCCTTTGAATCGTCGTACGAACATCGAAATGGCAGTACTGAGATAACCGATCGCGGAAATGAAAAGCAGCTACAATCGCTTAGTAGTGGAAAGGCTTTACGACCAGATGAGATACCTATAAGATTCTAAAAATATTATGCAAAAGAATTTTCTCCCTTCTAGCAGTAATTTAACGTAGATCGCTTGAGCAACGTAAGGTCCCTAACGATTGTCATTCTTGTTTTCAAGAAAGGCCGTAAAACAGATCTACACAATTATAGACCTATATCGTTGACGTGAATCTGTTGTAGAATTATGGAACATGTTTTATGCTCAAGAATTATGACGTTCTTGGAAAATGAACAGCTCCTCTATAAAAGGCAACATGGGTTCAGCAAACAGAGCTACTGCAACACTCAGCTTGCTCTGTTCCTCCATGAGATCAACAGCACAGTGGACAACGGCGCTCAGGCTGATGCAGTGTTCCTTGACTTCAGTAAGGCATCTGACACCGTCCCGCATTGCCGTTTAATGAGAAAAGTACGAGTTTACGGAGTATCAGAGCAGTCCTGCAATTGGATTCAAGACTTTTATGCAGATAGATCTCAACCCATCGCTCTTAACGGTACTAAATCGACAGATGTAAAGGTAATATCCGGAGTACCACAGGGAAGTGTGATAAGACCGTTTCTGTTTACAGTATATATAAATGATCTAGTAGAAAGCTTCGGATGCTGTTTAGGGCTATTCGTAAATGATGCAGTTATTTGTACCAAAGTAGCAACGCCAGAAGATTGTAAGAATTTGAAGAACGACCTGCAGAGAATTGATGAATGGTGCAGACTCTGGCAGTTGATCCTGAACGTAAATAAATGTAGCATATTGCGCATATGTAGGAAAAGAAATCCACCACTGTGCAGCTACACCAGGCGTAACTATCCAGAGCGACGTAAAGTGGAATAACCATATAAAACAGATAGTGGGAAAAGCAGACACCATACTCAGATTCGTCGGAAGAATCTGAAAGAAATGTAACTTCTACATGAAAGAAGTGGCTTATAAGGCGCTTGTTCGCCCTATTCTTGAGTATTGTTCGTCTGTCTGGGATCCCTATCAGGTAGTACTGATAGAGGAGATAGAGAAGGTCCAACGAAGAGCGGCGCGTTTCGTCACGGGATCGTTTAGCTGGGGAGAGAGCGTTACGGAAATGCTAAACAAACTCCACTGACAGACGTTACAAGAGAGGCTTTGTGCATCACGGAGAGATTTACTATTGAAATTTCGGGGGCAGCACTTTTCAGGAGGAGTCAGACAATAGATTACTTCCCGCAGCATACATCTCGCGTAATGACCACGATCAAAAAATTCGAGAAATTAGAGCTAATACAGAGGCTTACCGACAATCATTCTTCCCACGCACCGTCAGCGAGTGGAACAGGATTGGAGGTATCAGACAGTAGTATCGAAAGTACCGTCCGCCACACACCATAGGAGTATGATGTAGATGCAGATGTACATATGACATCCGCATGACGCTGTAGAGGCAGAAGATCTCGCAGCGGGCGGTAGACATTCCTTGGGACTTGACAACCTGGACGAGGAACTGAACGTGTTTTTGAATGCCACTAGCCCGAATGTGAGTCTTAAGCACTGTATCCATGTTCCAGTTCGCCATGGTCCGATCTGGTGACGATACAACCATATGTTCTGTCGCAATTCAACCACAGTAGGACATTGCGTCTCAAGTATCAGCATTCTTCGTGGTAGCTTGTGCGTAGATCCACCACCGCTTGAACGGCTGGCTTTCGTTATAGAGGGCGTCTTCCTAACACATCTCTAGCGTGTTCCTTTCGCATATATTACAGAGCAGGAGCTAAATACGCAACAGTTCTAAAACTACTCCGGAACTGGGTTAAAAATTTGTTTTCTTGGTGGATGTGAAGTTGAATGAAAGACTTCATTTCTCTTATCGCAAAGTACGCACCTGACATTCGTAAGTGCCGTTGTCCCTCTTCTGGACGTATTGTATCTGCAGCGTCCAGTCTTCTCGGTTGTTGAAGCTGGTTACCTGGAAGCGGTCGTCGTTGGTGTACGTGTAGAGTCCCGAGGACAGGATGTGCCAGTCGCGCCTCCTCACCCACGAGACCTGTAACACACACAGACAGGGTCTAGCACCGTTACTTCCTATTACAAGGCAAAAGACTAGGGAACGGTGCAAATAGTATTATTGTCGGTGTTCAGGAGAAATATTGAAATAATAAACCACAATTCCCAGATAGCCCAGATACGTATCTAAAGTAGTTAGACCCTTTTAAGTTAAAGCTAAAATACAAATCAGAACACTGGAGACGTTTTCTTATTAGGTACACTACCCTTCATAAGTTTGAAAATACCTAGTAATTATAGCCAATGGTAGGAAATACAGTATAAAATGCATTTTGTTGTTTTCCAAATGTTTATTAAGCTCAAGTAATACACAGGAAGATGCAACAATTCAATTTTCGATTTCTCAAAACAGCCACCCTTCGCTTTTATCACTGGCAAACACACTCTCGGCTATAGCTGCGTCAGTTTGACAAGGCTTCAGTTGGAATTAATCTCCATTCTTGCTGCAGGACCTCCCACAATTGTGACCCACTTATGATTTGCCGTTTTCGGATCCTCCTGTCCAATTCATCCCACAGCAGCTCGATTGGGTTACAATCAGGGGATTGGGGCGGCCATTCCATGTTTCTCAATATTTTACGAACCTCTACAGACTTCACATACTTCTTACACAAGCGAGACGTGTGTTTCTGATCGTTGTCTTCCTGCAAGACTAACCTTTTCCCAATCAGTCATAGCATGTCGCTGGAGAATGGCACGATAATCCTTTTGGTTAATTTTTCCATCTGTTTTCACCAAATCTCCGACTTTATTCCCTCCAAAGGATCCCCATACCATCACAGAACCCCCTCCATGCTTTACAGTTGGATTTACGCACTGAGGATTCTAGCGTTCATGGAGTAAGCGGCGTACAAATTGAGGGCGTCTACTTCCAAATATTTCGAACTTGGATTCATCAGTGAATAAGACTGTTTCCCAATCCCCCACTGTCCAATTTTGGTGTGTCTCAGCCTACTGAAGCCTTTTATTCATGTTAACAGGGCGCAACAGTGGTTTCCTTGTTGCTACATAACCTCGGAGGTTGTTGTATGCCAGGCATCGTCTCACTGTTGACTCACTCACCGGTGTATCCCTCGTTGCGTTTAGTTCAGCATTCAATTCACGGACAGTTTTTAATCTGTTACGTTTACTGGTCACTACGAAATACTTTTCCTGGCGTTCTGATATTTTCCTGGGTGCTCCTGAGCGAGGACGATCCGCATAGGACCCTGTTTCTCGATGCCGGTGTTTCGTTTTGACAACTCCGCTGATGGAAATCATCGATTTCTTTACTACCAAATTTTGAAAAACACCGCCCTCAGTCTTGAACACAATTAATTTGTGACCTACGTTTCGGTCCCTTGTGACACCGAAACCTAGGTCACAAATTAATTGTGTTCAAGACTGAGGGCGGTGTTTTTCAAAATTTTGTATTATACAACAGTCGCTGATTTTTACCCATGTTAAAAACCTTAATTTCTTTACTATTTGTCGAACACTATTACCTTCTTGGTGGAAACTGATTATCATTACCCGTGATTCATAAGGAATCTGGCACTATGGGGTCACTTTCAATTACTTTCGCGGCGTGTTATACCCCTATGCAAATGAAACTACAAGTGAACAGAAATGTAAACAACGTACCTCTACATGGCCATGCGGTCTACTCGCGCCATTTGGCGTGTTTAGTAGAGCTGCTGGGACAACGTCGTTTACATAAAACGGAGTAATACTAGTATGTTCCAGTACGTATTTATATGTACAATAATTAAGTCTACAATACTATATGTGTCATTATTAACCGTTATTTGAGCTTGCTATTCCGTATTCTGACCAATAACTCACATAGATCACTTCCATTTTGCTCCGTTGTAATACGCAGCGTGGTGTTCCCAAACTTATGGAAGACAGTGTACCTTACATCCAGCTTCTATTTTGAACACAAAGGTTTAAGAGGTGCTTCATAGCTGATAAATATTTCATGAATTTACGCTCACCGCCGGCCGAAGTGGCCGTGCGGTTAAGGCGCTGCAGTCTGGAACCGCAAGACCGCTACGGTCGCAGGTTCGAATCCTGCCTCGGGCATGGATGTTTGTGATGTCCTTAGGTTAGTTAGGTTTCACTAGTTCTAAGTTCTAGGGGACTAATGACCTCAGCAGTTGAGTCCCATAGTGCTCAGAGCCATTTAAACCATTTTTTACGATCACCAGAATAAAGTAATGCCTGAAGACACACTTTTTTTTTTGAACTACCAGTTTCAATCACAGGGATCGTAATGAGGCATCCGAATAACAGTGCAAAATCATAAGCAACATTTGGTTTTGTTATGAAAATAAACAAAATGAGATATACCTCTAACATAAATATGACGCATTTACATAAAAAAATAAAGGGACAAGCAAAGATCGTACTGGCTTGATATGCTTGTATGTGTACAGGTACAATAAAAAATGGTTCAAATGGCTCTGAGCACTATGGGACTGAACTGCTGTGGTCATTAGTCCCCTAGAACTTAGAACTACTTAAACCTAACTAACCTAAGGGCATCACACACATCCATGTCCGAGGCAGGATTCGAACCTGCGACCGTAGCAGTCGCACGGTTCCGGACTGCGCGCCTAGAAACGCGAGACCACCGCGGCCGGCCATTAACATACACAGACGGAAAAAAATCGCAGCACCAAGAAAGAATTGTGTGACACAAACGAAAGTTGGTAGGCGTGTTTCTACATCTGAAAGTTGATGTCTGTTGTAGTTTCTCGCCAGTCGCATGAGAGTAGCGCTAGTAGCACCACTTATGAGGATGCAAATCTGGTATGCTATAAATACACGCTGTAACGGTCGCGACCGTTACTTATTACCTTTGAGATTGGACGTGGTGAGTTGATGGCGCTCAAGATTGCCTTTAAGGCGACACAGACGCCATTTATCAGCACCTCATTGAGTTTGAATGAGGTTCCGTAATTGGGCTAAGAGAAGACAGGCTTTCCTTCTGCAATATTGCACAATAGGAATGTAGGCACTGTGGATGATTCCTGGCACAGGTGGCCACGAGAATGTACGGTCTCGAGAGCACTGGGCTCCGAGCGGCCATGTGGCTCTATCGAGAGGCAAGACTTTCGTGTTTGGCGCATGGCTGTGGCGCATCGTACTGCATCTGCCGCAGCAACTGAGTAGCAGCTGGTACCACAGTGACACAGCTAACTGCTACAAACCGGTTATCTCGAGGACAGCTCCGAGCCCTCCGAGACACACGCCCAGTAGCGTGCATTCCACTCCACCATTTGTGACTTGAGTTGTGTCATACGAGAGATCATTGAAGGGCAGAGTGAGGATCTGTTGTGTTTTCTGATGAAATCTGGTTCTGCCTCGGTGCCAGTGATGACCGTGCTTCGTTAGGAAGCCAGTTGAGGGTCAGCAACCAACCTGTTTATGTGCTAGGCACACTGGGCCTATCCCGTGGAGTTATCGTCTGGAAAGCACTCTCGTTGTTATTCCACGCTTCCTGGCTACAAATTTGTACGTCAATCTGGTGATTCGATCTTGTGCTGCCATTCATGAACGGCATTCCAGAGGTTTTTCCAAAAGGATAACGCTCGCTGTTTCAACCTGAAATGCTCTCCAGGGTGTCGGAATGTTCCCTTTGCCTGCTCTATCACCAGATCTGACTTGTAAGGAGCACATATGGGACATCAACGGACAACAACTCCAGCGTCATCCACAAACAGCGTTTACCGTCCCTGTACTGACCGACCAAATGCAACAGGCATGGAACTCCATCCCACAAAGTGATATCCGGCACGTTTACAACACGACGCATGCACGTTTGCATACTTGCAGTCAACACTATGGCTGTTAATGTACCGGCATGTGACATTTGCAATGCCTTATCTCGCGTGTACATTAACTTGTGGTCCTGTAACGTAACTCACTTAACTATGTTACTTAGACGAACGTATTCCGGAAATATCTTTACTCTACATTTATTATTTTTTAGTGTTGCATTTTTTCCCGTCAGTGGAGTTGGTAAGAGGGATTGACGTATAATCTGTCCTTTATACGTAATTTTTCGTTGTGCTTCCCGTATTCCTGGTGTCAGTTTGAGGGGGCATGTTTTCGAGAACCCCATCGTTTCGCATTTTTCTGACCATTATGGTAGAACCGCATTGAGTAGAATGGGTAGAATGAGGAATGAGTCGGCAAGAGATACAGTGAAAGAGAAATGCATGCAGGAGGCCATAGAAAAGAAAAGTTTGAGATGTTACGGGCATGTTAGAAGAATGGGTGTATGCAGGATACCGATAGAAGCCCATGAAATGACAGTAAGAGACAGCAGCCCTACAGGAAGTTCTAGAAACAAATGGATCTTTGGATTGAAGGAGTGTGTGATGAAGAGGGGAGAAGATAAAGACGTAGTGGAGAAACAAACGTGGTGGTAGGACAGGAAAAATGGAGATGATTGCGTTCTAAACAAACCCAACCAGAGATTGTGGAAAACGACTATGAAAGCCGTGATGCGATATCCAGGTGTACGTTAAATATGCATTCGTGATTTGTCGTAAATACACACAAGTTTCAACTCTGCAGCGGAATGTGCACTGATGTCAAACGTCCCAGGAGATTAAAACTTTGCACGGGACCTTTGAACTACGCGGACAAGAATTTTACCAAATTTCTTATTTTTTTAGGCGCATTCGTGCTAACTGCGCTTGGTCAAAATATTACATAACTCGAGGAACAGTATAAAATCGTTTCTTTATTTTCGTCTGACGTACACAAGCACTGTTAGCTACCCGTCCTCACAGGTTGTGGTTAAGTCATGTGTCCGCAATATCATTTCTTCCAGGAACGTTAGTATCGAACGTTTCGCCAGAGAATTTATGTGAAGTTTGGAAGGCTGGAGATGTGGTATTGACGGAAGCAAAGCTGTGAGGACGGGACGGGTAGTCGTGCTTGGGACTGTTAGTCGGTGGAGCACCTACTCGCGAAAGGCAAAGGTTCCGAGTTCGAGTCTCGGTCCAACATGCAGTTTCTGTCTGCCAGGAAGTTACACAGTCCTTGCATGCCCAGTGGAGATACAGTGTCGTATAATGATTATAGGAGCTAAAATGTTTAATTTAGCCATGACCACAGAGTACAGGTCATTGACATCGGGAGTAGTAACTACTAGTTACTTTGAAACAGGCTGTTGACTTCACGGTAGGTGCAGTACAACCTTCTTTCACTGCGTTGCTAGGTGGGGGGGGGGGGGGGGCAAGGGGTGGCAAGCTCACCGGTGTGGCCGCGTTTCGGAGGAACTGTATCGAGGAAAAATCTCTGCCCCTATCGGGGACTGAAACCGGGACTTCCAGCGCCGGAATTTAGTGTTCTAAACACTGTACCGTCATGGCCAGTACTTACTTGTTTTTATATATCACGTTTTTAGTTCTTTTCCAGTGTACTCCACAATGCCCCTCCGTTGACTTATTAAAAGTAAATGGATGATTTTCGTTTTTCATATGTTCAGTTCACTTAAAATAAAATGTGTTGGTTATTAACCTCATCAGTTTTGGCAGCAACATGAAAGAAGTTTATACTTTTACTTCCTCGTATCTTGCGTATCCCGCTTAAAAGAACTATACATACTACTATTGTACAGGCGTCGTAGTATTACGTATGTCAAGTACATTGGCGTAATTTATCACGCAAGTATATTGTTAATTGTGTTAGAGTGACGTCGCCTTTCGGTTATTTTCATGAAAATGCGATAAAATACTGTTCACACTTTTCCGCACTTGTGCAGAGATCTACGTGGTAAGAGAAAATTGATGAATTTAGATCGGGATTACCGAAGTCTCCGATTCCACCCACCACTTTTACCAATGACGTCATCAATATGGCGGAAATTGCTGTTCTAAGCGCTTCCAATACGGCGCCTATGATGTCATTATATACACAAGGTAACAAAGACAAAAATACGTACAAATAAGACAGTAATATCTGCCTCCAAAACTACAATCAAACTAACGGGGCAGCTGCGGGAAATTTTGGGTTTTAAGGAGGGGACAAGCTAAATATAATAAACAAAAAAAAGACACACCACGATCCCAAAGCACAAAATGAACAAAAAAAATTACAAAATGTTCAGGAATCAGACACTTCCCTTGACCTATATAGGTCAAGCATAACTATTGATACGAAAAAACTACCACCTACAACTACGAAAAACAAAACCAAAACCACAACACCTCAAAAATTCAAAAGCCAAACATCCCTACGTAAATTAAAACACATTCAATACACAATAAATACACAAAAAGCACAACAAGACGACATCTAGAAACACAACCAACTCATAAGCTCCGCGCTGTAATGACGTCATACACCACAACACCCTTATGTCATGTGTCAAAGCAGACGGGTGGTATCGGACGCTTCCGTTGACCCTTTAGATCTTATTTATAAAAGAGTCACATGAAAACTGTTGTGATGTCTACGAGTAAACGACATGCTTCCGAGATGCACCGGTGCTGTCTTTCAGAAGCAGATATTCGTGCTTGTGTTTAGTGTGATACCACGTTGTGGGGCCTTCGGTGGCGGTACTCACCGCGTGCTCACCCAAGTTCTTGACGCGGCAGTGCAGGTAGGCCGTGGCTCCCAGCTGCGCCGTCACGTTTGTTACCAGCCCGGAGTCGAACTCCGGCTCCGGAGGACCGGAGGGCTGTCTCAGCAGAGGCCGCGGTGTCGAGTGGAACTCGCCCAGGAAGTCACCTGTTCATTACGAGAAAGTAACCAGTACTGCCGACTGTGGTACCACATAGCGCTGCACTTACGAGATAAAGAACCAACATGTATGGAACGTTTCGCTATCCTTCATGAGACCACAAGCATCTTGCAACTACATTCATATTACGAACATAGCCACAAAAGAAAGTACGAAATTACTTGCAGAACACATGGCTGCCGGTGAGACTGTTGCGAGGAATGTTATGAGACATCCGTCTGCCATGTATAACAACAGGTTATATGCATACTGTCTTTGTTTACGTATTTCGTGAATCCTTACAAAAATTGAAATGAAGGAAAGAGAGAAAGGTAGATATTGTTTATTGTTAATGCATTTTAGGGACAGAAACATATCATTGACGACATTTACAGCGTAATAAAGTAAGTATAGCAATATAAAAGTAGGCCTAGAGTAACGAAACAGGCAAATGCGATGAAATAAGCCAGTTCTCGAGTAGTATTTGGGATTTCCGGCCGTTGTGGTTGAGCTGTTCTAGCCGCATCAGTCCGGAACCATGCAGCAGCTACGATCGCGGGTTCGACTCCCGCCTCGGGCATGGATGTGTGTGATGTCCTTAGGTTAGTCAGGTTTAAGTAGTTCTAAGTCTAGGGGACTGAAGTCCTCAGATGTTAAGTCCCATAGTGCTCAGAGCCATTTGAACCATTTTTTGGGACTGGTTGCTGTCTCCCTCAGCAATTTTTCTTTGAACTACGAGTACTGAATTCAACAACATTCTAAATTAATAAAATCAGTTATCGTCTTTTATACTCTGCGCGTAAGTGCAGGTACAAACTACGACGAGAAGTAGTGCCTTTTTCGGATGGAAATACGAGTTGCGTGGGAAAAATAACGAGACTGATGTTTTATCCACCTAAGTTTTTATTTTATTTTTTCAAACAACTATAATATCACCTTCAAATTAGTTTCCTCCGTCAGCTATACTCCGACGGAGGTGTTCTTCCTGTTCTCTGCTTCAACTGGTAAGGCCTTTAACATGTCGGTCACATTCTTTTGATTGTCATCCAGAGTCTCAAAATGACGCTCTTTTAAGACATTTTCCACCTTGGGAAAAGAAAAAGTCGCAAGGACTGAGATCAGATGAACAGGGGGCCAGCGGAAAAACACGAACGCCTTTTGAGGTCAAAATTTCCCTGATGAAAGTGACCCTGTGGCGTGGTCATATTGCGGCATCCACTTGTCCGCACTGACCGGTCTCACCTGATTCAACCCTTTTCCGAGCCTCTCCAGCACCTTTTTGTAAAACACTTGGTTGGAAGTTTGTCCTGGAGGAACAAAATCTTTATGCACAATTTCCCTGCCGGCCGGGGTGGCCGAACGGTTCTAGGCGCTACAGTCTGGGACCGCGCGACCGCTACGGTCGCATGTTCGAATTCTGCCTCGGGCATAGATGTGTGTGACGTCCTTAGGTTAGTTAGGTTTAAGTAGTTCTAAGTTCTAGGGGACTGATGACCACAGCACTCCCATAGTGCTCAGAGACATTTGAACAATTTCCCTACTGTCAAAGAACCAACTCAGCATTGTTTCCATCCTTGATTTGCTTATTGGATTCTTTTTTTGTTTTCGTTCGAGTAGATGCCTCAGTGTGCCAGTCCTCACTTTGTCACAGAGTCGTACTCAAAAATTCAGGATTCATGACCTGTGACCACACGACTGAACCACTCGTGGTCATTGACAACCTTTCAAGACCATCAACGCAAACGTATCTTCTATCGTCCATTCGCTCAGTTGTGGGGTTTTCCGGGCCATTTAGACACAAACCTTTCGCATGTGCAAATTTTCTATCAAAGTTTGGTGTACGGTAAAAGTGTATGAGCTCAACAAAAATGGTTCAAATGGCTCTGAGCACTATGGGACTTAACTTCTGAGGTCATCAGTCCCCTAGACTTAGAACTACTTAAACCTAACTAACCTAAGGACATCACACACATCCATGCCCGAGGCAGGATTAGAAGCTGCGACCGTAGCGGTCACGGGGTTCCAGACTGAAGCGCCTAGAACCGCTCGGCCACTCCGGCCGGCGACAAATAGCAGTGGTGGTCTGGGGTGCCATTTATTTCCATCGTAGCATCCATTTGGTTGTCATCAGTGGATTATTACAGCACAGCGATAAATCGAAGATACTCTACACCCCGTTTTGCTACCCTCCATGGCAACGCAACCTGGGCTTACATTTCAGCAAGATAACTTCCGCGAGCATACGGCATTTCTACTGCTTGTTCTAGCGCTTCCCAGACCATTCCTTGGCCAACAAGGTTGCCAAATCTCTATCCAATTGAGAACGTCCGGAGCATTATGGGTGTGGCCCTCCAACCAGTACGGGATTTGACAATCTAACGCGCCAATTAGACAGAATTTGGCGCATCCAAAAATTCTATAAATAAATGACAAGGTGAATAACTGCTTGCATAAATGCCAGACATCGACCAACGCCTTACTGACTTGCACAGTTTGTGAAGTTCTTTCTCTGGAATGAATCATCCAATTTTTCTGAATTGTCATCATTTGTATGTCTGTACCTTCACATCACATCTAGCGATTTCCGTCCCATTCTGATAATTACTTCGTGCTGAGTCTTTTTATTTCTTTCTTAGAGTGTATGTTCCACGATTCCTTAATTTTGGTTTCTGAAACATTGTAAGCAGGCTTGAGGCATAACTACGGTCTATGTTCAAACCTCTACCAATTTAGATTTTTCAGCATTTCCGTGATGCTCTCTCCTGAGTCATACTTGGCATGGATCCCATACACCTAAGCAGAATATTACGCTGGAATTTACAAGTCTGTTCTAAGCAGTTTTCTTTGTAGACTGACTGCATGTTCCCAGTCACCTGCCAATGAATCCAAATCTGCCTCCAGCTTTGTCCAAAACTGAGGCTGCACGAGCATTCCATTTGACTGTTTGTTATCCTCTCTAATACTGCTGTGCGAAGATCGCCAGTATCAACCGCACTCCGTCCTCGGTATAACCTCTTCCTTGGTGGCTTACGGCTTGCCGCCAGAAGTCAACTCCTCTCCAAGTGCCGGGATAAATGCTCTGGCAGTATGACATCGCTATGCTTAGCGTCAGAGCTAGAAGATACCACGCACTTGCTGACATCTTTTCCCGTCATTGCATTTGTGGTAATTGTAATCAATATGCCAGAGTCCCAATGCACCAATTATTGCTGATCGTTACGTTAAATATTATTTGCTCCCTTTGTACCTGGATGTTGTCTTTTAATCTTAGCCTCAAGACGAAATCTCTTTTCATCACATTTTCTGCACAGATAGCTTCCACATCTAAATTCTACTTAACGAAACAGCATTACTGCTCGAACTCCCTCGCAGATGAAAACTATGTGCCGGACCGAGACTCGAACTCAGGAGCTTTGCCTTTTGTGGGCAAGTACTCTAACACTGAGCTACCCAAGCACGACTCAGGAACCGTCCTCACAGCCTTAATTCCGCCAGTACCTAGTCTCCTACCTTAAATTCTGGAAGTATTACTGTTACATTCATGTAGTATGTTGTCGATATCTGACCTCGTTTGGTAATGATTAATTAATGGTTATTGTCGGGAAAAATTGTAATCGAACCATTGTAAAAGTAAACTCTGATTAGTAACTACACTTTGATTTCGATGTTAAATACATACGGATTTCAAACATTCATATTTGTAAAATCCGAGCTTTTCCTACGGATGCTGTATTTCATTACTATGAAGAAAACGAGTATTGTGTCAAAGAAGTAGGGAAGCCATTAACCCTGAGAACGGCCAAGTTTTTTCCCTAGTCGTTAACTTTTGTGAACTTTCCTACGAGGAGTAGATTGACCAAACAATCACTGCCGAGATAGCGTTGGTAGGCGTCTCTTGTCGGTTCCGTTCTGTGTTCCCCACGTATGTGGAACAAAGTATACCGCAAACAGACTGGGTTGTAGAAAGAAGCCAGCGAACAGTGGTCAGTGAAGACATCTATTGGCGCACTGAAGATATTATATATTTTATGCTAAAACTGGAGAACTTCGTGAAAGAGGGTAATAAATAGCGCTTCTCCGACAGTAAGTCATCCCTAGTAAGTTGTAACAGTGGGCGCAGGACTTTTCCATGTCACAGTATATGCAGCAAAAATTACACCATCTGCCTCCAAGAAAGTTTCTCAAAGGCAGACATTATGGCATTTTTGATCTGTATAATTAATAATAGAGGTAACGAATCTGTGGAAGTATTTTTCTACCACATTCTCCACTGCACTGCTTCTGAGAAGGCTAGCTGCACGAAATTTAATTCATTATCAATGAACGGGACGCAGGACTTATGTTAACAATATGTGTTAAAACAAGTGCTTTTGGTTCAACGTATTGACAGTTAACTATAGCCAGTTTACCATCTTATTTCAATTACCTACCATTATTTTACTTAAATCCTAACACAGAATTATTATTTAGTGCGTGGGAAAGTAACAACAGTGAATGCCATGCTTGTACGGATTATTAAAGTAAGACAGTGGAGATCTTTTGATGGACATTCTTAAATTTCCTTAGTTTAAATTCAATAACTAAAACTCTCAAATTTTAAGTAACTTCACCCTAACAACAGTTATAGATTTCGTTTTTGCGTTCAAAGTTCTTAATGTGCAAAAAGGAAGTCATTTAAGATCGTGTGAGTTTCACTCTAGTACTAAGTGCAATAGTTGCATTTATTAAACTATAAATGCAGTAGGTGCTTTAAGTTTAATGAACAGATTTACTTTCGAAATTCGGCCATTCAGAACGTGCTGACTGGTATTACTTCGTAGAACTAACGATTTTCAGGAGGAAAGTGTCCAATGTGAGTTAGCATTGGTTCTTATCCCAGTTAAAAATGCTGTCACTATTATTTAGTGGGAAACGTTAATAACCAGGTAATAGCGCTGTGAAGTGTATACTTCGTTTATGGATACAACAACTCTCTAGTTTGCCCGCTAAATTCTCCGAAAGTAGTACGAAATCCTATTTAATATTCAGTATAAACGAGGCTGACATAGTACGGAAGTTCAGCTTTCTCTACAATAGTGTTGGTTTTGGTTACGCATCCGACGTTATACACTACGATAGACAGCCAAGGTTCTAGCAAGGTCACGCAGCTTGACGGGAGCAACCAGATACGCGTAATAAAAGACGATAAGGGAACACTACAATTACGATGAGGAAAAGAGGTTGTACGATTGTTATAACTTCCTCTCAACGGCCTGCAATTCCTTTAGTGGGTACTCGTGTGATGAACAGTTATGTCATTTGTTTCTAAATAATTAGAAAGTGCATTTATACAATTTATGATTGAAGATGAATTTCATGAAGATTAAATGAAAAACTTGTAATGTTGAGATCTGTTTCGTCCGTGTTGAGAATTTGAAAGAATTCGAGAAAATCTCTGACAGTTTCAAGCAATTTGTGAGTGCTCCAAGTTCGCTTAAAGAGAGAGGAGTGCACGTTCGGTCAAATGTGAATATCTGATATCGAATCCAGTTCTTGTACACAGTTGTAAAGGTTCACATACAGTTCACTTTAAAAGCTGTTTCCCTGCGTTTAGGTACGAGAAAATTGCAACGCAAATGATACAGTGAGTCAGATCCAACACAAACATTACATTAATGTACAGACAATGCGGCGCATGTCGCGTGTTATTTGATTTATTGAGTAGGTTCTCTCATCACGCGCAAGCATCCTCAGATATTCATTGCCCTATCCGCGACAAGTTAGAGGTTTCACGTACAGGTCGGCATCATAGCCAACTTTATGGTGAGGATGACGCAGAGCGGTACGTTAAACCACTAACGTTTCGCAACCAGAGCAATGAATAACTGAGGATGCTGGCACCGATGAGAGAAACACTCAATAAATCAAACAGCACGCGATCTTCGCCGGTTTACCTCTGCAGAGCGTTCCATTTATCTTGAACACATCAAATAACTTGTTGACCAGAAGCAAAATAAAACTGAGTCAAGTAAATCCTCTTTAGCTACCAGGGGGACATTAACCAGCATGATTGCCTTTCTTGTAACTTTTACGCAGGTACAAACAGCAATACATTTTTTTTTTGTAAACTAGAACCCTGTATTTTTTATTCGGTAACCCTCTACTCAAGATCCATTCACAAAATATATCGCAGTGTCCCTTTTACGTGAACATGACGTTTTTAAAATCTTAACACAAAACTTGCTTTCATATTAATTTATTTTGGCTTTTGGCAGCAATGATCGTACAGCCAGCAGCAATTACAACTTAGCCATTTTAACACGATTGCAAATTTCACACTAGAACAGTAATAAGAGTTTGAGATATAAACATAAGTTCTTAATGCAGAATAAAAACAAAGTAACAAACACCTTACAGCCAGCAGTAGTTACAATAATGCCAACTTATAACTGTAAATTTCACGTAGCACAATGAAAGTATGAATTACAAATATAAATTCTTAACGTAATATAAAAACGCAAAATTACGACCCAGTTTTCGAATCGGGCTGGTTCCATGGAAGAACGATGTCCACACCAACTTATAGTTTAAGGCCGGACGACAGCGTCAGTTACAAATATAAGTTCGTAGCTCAAAATAAAACACAAAATTGGCGGCCGGGGTGGCCGAGCGGTTCTAGGCGCTACAGTCTGGGACCGCGCGACCACTACGGTCGCAGGTTCGAATCCTGCCTCGGGCATGGATGTGTGTGATGTCCTTAGGTTAGTGAGGTTTAAGTAGTTCTAAGTTCTAGGAGACTGATGACCTCAGAAGTTAAGTCCCATAGTGC
Source organism: Schistocerca americana (assembly GCF_021461395.2). Classification (NCBI taxonomy): domain Eukaryota; kingdom Metazoa; phylum Arthropoda; class Insecta; order Orthoptera; family Acrididae; genus Schistocerca; species Schistocerca americana. The sequence continues at coordinate 234,147,449 of NC_060123.1, forward strand.
TCAGAGCCATTTGAACCAAAAACACAAAATTATGATCCAGTTGTCGATGAGAGGACGAGAGCCACAGCAATTTATAGTTTGTAGTTGAATACTAGCGTCTTATAAATTGTCCGCAAGCAAATTGTGCTATATATGAAATCGGTAGGAAAAGCAGCTACACTTGTGGGGAAGGGAGTAGAACCTTGCACTAAATTTCCTGTACAAGATCGCTTGATTGGCTATGTTCTTGATATAAGCCAGTATGACTTGGTTCAGATCTGCCATCGACGTTAGGTCCTTATCGCATTGTCCAGAATCGATAATTTTGAACCAGTGTAGGTGGGCAGCGTAAACACTTGTTCCCTAGTCTCATGCGAATGATAGATGTCGTATGACGCCTACTAAGCTTCACCGAGGCTAACCGTGATGGAAAAGTGAAGTTTCGTTGTATGTCTGGTAGGTGGCCGTCATTATAGTGCTCGGATATGTGCTATTCACAGTTCCAGTTGTGATAAGCAGCTGTCTTAATCGTCGACTTGAGATCCGTATAAGGGATCGGAGTTGGGCGTATCTGTCTTCCAGTAATCCTCTTGGCAAGGCGGATGCCACGATGCTGCTTTATCCAGCGTAATTGGACGTCTATGCCCAATGTTCGTTTGTCTGTTGCGGCATCCATGACACCCAATACATATATGATAGTTTTGTCATCAATTCCCGGATTTTGTAGTTTCTACAACACGTCTTGGGAGTCCGTAAGCATCAGTACCAGACTGAACGCGTGTGTGCCATAGTAAATGGCGTCCCTGATTGCCAGTAACTCAGCCGTGTAGATAGAGGATTCAGGCGGAAATGCAGACACTTGGTAAATGCTATTAGAGGGGCTGAATAGGGCGTATCGTACATCCCCCTCAATTTTAGAGCCATCCGTATGGATGCAAGCGCACAGTGGTCAGTGTCGGATATTGAAGTGCTCTAAGTCAAGAATGATGTTCGTCTTCGTCCAAGCAAACACGAAATCGGGGCTTGATCGAGGAAAGTATCAAATGAAGAGCGAAAGCAAATAAGTTTCGTGTCTTGTAGAACTAGTGGAAAAGTATCTCGCCTCATAACTGCGAGCTATTATAATGAGTTCGGTTGGTGTTCTTCTATGAGGTACCTGTGTGAGTCACCCAAATTGAGGCCGTGGAGAAAATAAAATGACGACGTCTGCATTGCAGACACTTCCACTAACAGTAGAACAAGACGATTCACTCTACAGTGGAGAGCATCGAGTTGGCGCAAAGCTGATTTCGTTGCGTTGCCGTAGGCGATGCTGCCATAATCGCAGACAGCGGATCAAGAACAAAGTGAGGAGGACTGTCGGTTTCTCTCCCACCAAACTGTAGCAGGCACCTGCAATATATTCGCAGCGTACTCCACCTTGCCTACGAGCAACTTGACGCTTCCACGTCAGTTTGCGATCGAAGTAGACGCCAAATAGCTTAGCATGTAACTGAAAGGGAAGCTTGTACGGATCAAGCTGAAATTCTGGAGGGACGTAACTGCGCATTTTGCTCGTATACATCACCGCGTCTGATCATTTGGGCGACAGAGTGAGTGCATTTCGAAACTCCCATGTGGCCAGCATTTTGCATGCATCGTTAATCCGTAATTTTATCACACAAAAGCAGGCGAGTGCACGTATATACGTATGCCGTTCGCGTACAGAACTTTGATGTTGGGGCTAAATAGAGTTTCTATGTCGGCGACATACAGGACGTGTAGTAAGCGACTCCGTATCGCACACTACGGAAGGCCACGGGACAGAATACGACGGCCATATAACACGTCGTCTTGGCCACTGACGTAGACTGTATGAGAGCCGAGCAAACTATGTATAATTCGTAAATACGTCACCGGGAGGTGTAGCAGTTTCAGTTAGTTAATATGTTCACGTATAATGACATTGTAATAAACCCTCGAGAAATCAATAAATAAAGCCATGAGATACCAGTTACTCAGAAATGTTTTTTTCATTGTGCGTCATTACGAGAGGTGTAATACACTGTCAAAAGCACTTCTGCCTTCACGAAAACCGTATTGCGTCTACGGGAGCAAGTCTTTATTTTCTAACCAACATTTTGAGCGGAGCTTGAGAAGACGTTCAGAGGTCTCACACGTAACTGACGACAGTGTAATCGGACGGTATGATGTTGCTTGACCAGGATCTTCCCCAGGTTACAGTACGGGCACTAATATTTGAATCGTCACCTCTGCTGGAATGTTCCGGTCCTTCCAAGTGTCACTAATGCTCACAAGAACACGTTTTGCGTTGTCCGACAAACTGCTGATCATGGAGTAATGGATGTGGTGACATCCGAGCAAAGTGTCCGTATCATATGTAAGAGTGTTGTGGCGTTCTGAGAAAGATAATCATGTTGTTAAGTTTGGTTAAACTATCATGAAGTGCGATGCTGATGGGCGATCCGAACCTCATATCATATAAGACGTCGACACAGAGCCATTTGCAAAGAGGATCGCTTTGCTGCGGCTTTTGTTTAAATGCGTCGGCTTCAAGTGATAAACCGTTAGGGTCACAGCAATGGCTGACTCGCTGGTCACCTGATGCAGCAGCTGTTGTTGATGACGATGATGTTGTCGTCGTCTTTGATTTTTGTTGTTGTAGTTCTGTAGTGGCAGTAGCTGAAACCGTTTCTGCTGGGCTAGTTGTAGCTGCTGAAATTGTAGCTGTTGTTGATGATATTGCAGAATCTGCTGTCCCTGTTTGTGCTGTAGTCCCTGTTGTTGTAGAAATTGTTGGTTCTGAACTGGCAGTTGAACCTGCTGAACCTCACAACGCATTTGATTTCGGACATCGCCGGCAGTGAGATATGTGTCGGAACATATTGATGGCAGATTTGCAGTGCCGATGAACAACAACTTGACCAGTGTCACGGCGAGCGGCCATTTGTGAGGCTAACTGTGTAGCGCTTTCGTCGCAAGCGTGTGGCTAGGAAAACACACACAATTCCAGCGTGCATTACTCTGCAAGTAATCGATTCTCCTCTGTGGGAACGACGGTATTAGTATATAAACACTTACAAGAATGCGAAGACTACGAATCGCCTCACTCGTCCGCGGAAGGTTAACAAATAACGACCGCGCGGAGCGGATCAGCTAATATGTCCGTACTCCGCGACCGATGGTAGCAGCCTGCAAAATTAAGTTTCACCCTTTTGTACGAATACAAAGTGCTGGTTTGCGTGTTTAACATCACTCGTCCACTTGCTGGAGTCAACAGCAAACAAATCGAAATACAACTAAATGGCACACCGGGTCTTTCAGTCAACCGTCTGCAGTCGAAGGTTTGTCTGAGTCCAAAGTGCACCAACGACGAGAGGCCAGAAACGCAACTCACTTCGCACATTGTAAGTTATCGGAACTGTAACTGCAATTATGTCTTATTATTTACAATACGGATACACGTAGAATAGCACTGCAGTATCTCTAAACGATATATTGTGTACAGTAAAGGCAGTTATTGATTAAAAACTGAGTCATCATTACTTTTATTTTTTATGGTTGAAAGTAAGCATAATGCTACTCAGGTAGACGATCTCTAGAACAGCATAGAGACAAGAATCCACCTTCTCCGCGGATGTTCTCTTATTTGTCTTGACGAATCAGGGAACACGGAGTTTCAACCAAAGGCAACGATATCGTATTAGAAATCCCAAAGATGAAGCCGCCCAAGTTCTCACATTTGGTGCAATGAATCTGCAGCTGTGCAAACGAAAGCTTGGAAAGGTCGCCAGATCCGACGTTGTCATGTACACTGGTACAGAGAACTGCGTGGGAATGATTTCCAGAATGGTGTACTCTTCCGTGAGTGGACACAGCAGTAAACGCTTGACGACCAGATCTTCATCTCCCATCTTCCAGTTATCGGTTTTGTTTCTTAAACAAAGGACTGGAAAATACGCTCTAAGACAAAAAAGAGGAACCACGAAGGAATTATCTGAATAAGGAAATCGGTAGACGTGATGCACACGTATGAAGCAGATGTACAGATAAAAGAATGATTAAAGTTTCAGAAAAATTGAGTGATTTATTCAAGAGGAAGACCGTCTTAAATTGTGCAAGTCAATAACGCTTTGGTGTACCCATGGCCCCTATGCAAGAATTTGTTCGGCTCGGCACTGGTTGATACAGTTTTTGGCTCTTCTGAGGGATATCGTCCCAAAATCTGTCCAATTGGAGCGTTAGATCGTCAAAATACCGACCTGATTGTAGGGACCTGCCTACAATGCTCCATAAGTTCTCAATCGGGGAGAAATACGGTGACACTGGTGGCCAAGGTAGGGTTTTGTAAGCAGGAAGACAAGCAGTAGAAACTCTCATCGTTTGTGGATGGGTATTATGTTGCTGAAATGCAAGCTTGCCATGAATGGCAACAAAACGGGGAGCAGAATATCGTGGACGTACGGCAATGCTTAAGGCTGCCATGGATGACAACGAAAGAGGTCCTGCTGTGAAAAGAAGAGAATCGTTCCTGGTTGTCGGGCCGTACGACGGGCGACAGTCAGATGAGTATCCCACCGCCTTCCGGGGAGCGTCTCCAGACGCGTCTTTGCTGGTCATCGCGACCCAGTTCGAAGTGGGACTCATCAGTGAAGAAAATTCTATTCCAGCCAAGGAGACTGCAGACCGAAGACGTGGCTGGAGACGTCTCGGGCAACGGTGGGATACCAACCTAAATGTCATCCGCCATTCTCTGGGTAACCAGGAATACTGGTCTATAGTCGCATTTCTCTTCATACCAAGACCCCTTTGGTTGTTGTCCGCAGCACCCTTACATCATACCGGTACGCCCACGATTTTCTACGCCCCGTTTGTCTGTCCGTCATGGCAAGCCATCCTGGGCGCACATTTCAGTAAAACAACGCCCGCCCGCACACGGCGAGAGTTTCTGCTGTTTGTCTTCGTGCTTTTCAAACCCTATCTTTGGCCAGCAAGGTCTCCGGATCTCGCCCAACTGATAACGACTGAAGCATTGTAAACAGGGCCCTCCAACTAGCTCGGTATTTTGACGATCTAACGCACCAGTTTGAAAAATTTTGCGCACGACGTCCATCTGTAAGACATCCAACAATTTTATCAACTAATGCAAAGCCAAATAACTACTTTCATAAGAGCCAGTGGTAATCAATGCATTATTGACTTACTTAATTTATGAAACTCTTGCTCTTGAGTAAATCATCAAATTTCTCGAAAATTATAATCATTGGTTTATTCGTACATGTACATTACATCTGCCGACTTCCGTCCCTTTCGGATAAATCCTTCGCGCTGTGCCTCTGTCTTTGTCTTACAAAGTACCCTTCAAGTACGAGGTGGCAAAAGGCCAACGATGTTTACGGCATTCAATGTCCCATGTATCGTTAACCACGCAACCAAAGTATTGGCTGTTAAAGGCAATACGGGGTGGGACTGGAGATACCCCATGGAGGTGAGCAGGGCGTGAGTGTACGCAGCGTCGTTGAACTGCTTAGTCGACGAGTAACTCACAGCTATGCCACAGTGTTAGTGGTGTTGATACAGATCAGAGAATAGCAATGATTAACAAGGAGAACTTGGATTATATTTACAGCAATAGTTGTCGAAGTTGACAAAGTGACGGACTAAATTTTCGTGTTTCTGCAAGAATATGTGGTATCGTATAAGCACAAGTGTGCGGACAATGTAGATGAGGAGTACAATGACGGCGACATGTGCTCTAAAACTCAAAGTGATATTTAAACAGGTGTCCGGCCATGTAGTTAATCATCCTTGTCGAGCAGGGAACGACAAATCCCATCTCCAGTGAAACAGTAAAGAACAGTCGTTTCCCAACGAGCGGGTACTAAACATAATTCTGTACATGGAAGATCTTCCTCAGCATAATAAAGAAAACATTTACGAACAGATCTCGAATCAGTCAGCGGCAATATGACCGTGTAATGCGTAAGAAAAATCACGGATATGCAAGGGGGGACAAGGTACATTTGTTACAAAAACTGGTGTTTGCGCTTTCTAAAATGCTCGAAACAATTTACAGGATGTGCCTAATAGTAACCCACAACGTCATGCACATCAAATAGCGCGTGACATAGATTATAGTAATTTCAAGGAAATCAGTGGATGGTTCCATATGTTCAAACAGTGGTACAGAATTGGAAAACTTTAGATTATGAAATTTTAAACAAAACATCAACTTGACTATGCACAACAAACTGCGGAATCAGACAAAAATTTGTAGATGAAATAAAGAAACGTATCCCATCTTTCAATAAGGAATTTGTTTTCAACTCGAGCCAATCGGGATTTGAAAAGGAGATGTATATGAAAGTGCCTAGAGAGCTGTATCAAGGTCAAGTAACATCAATGCGTTAACCCATTCGTATACAATTATGCCGTTATTAATCTGGATGGTAAATTGGCTGGAAAGTTGTTTATTAGGCTTCGAGCAGTTGGAGGTGCTCTGCCCCCTACGATTCTTTCTGGTGTGCGTGATGTTGCAAGTCACATCAAGCGAGAGTGGGAAAATGGACGTACGAGAACTACAACTATGGTATGAGCACTGTTTTTGGCCAACAGCAGGTCAAAATACCTAGCTTTTGCTTCATTTCTGGACTGCGTAAAAAAAAAGGACTACGTTAGAGCGAACTATCACTCCTGAAAAGTACGTGACATTGCAATTCGTACCAGCTGGAACCACTGTATAAATTCAGCCTCTGGATGTTGGTTTTTTTCGTGTCTATAAAACACATTATCGCAGTATCTGCAGCTACGCCTCGAAGGATAGCTAGTTTCACGATAAGCATCACGACAAACTGTTTAGCATTCGACTGTATGCCTCACACATTTCATCAGTGCTCATCATCCCATTAGACCAATATATCACTATATACATTCTTTAAGAATGCATATCTAGCTGAACGTCCTGCACGCCTTCAATCTTAATGTTGCGAACTCCCAACTTTGTGATCACTGCGGCGCGCCATTTTGCATTCAGTGTTCACGGTGCACGTTAATAGTTTGTTTTGAACATTTCTTGAATGTCGACCATATCCATTATGTGAAGTACATACACCCCATAGAAAGTTGATCTCTTTATCCCTCGGACACTCATTTTTGTCACCCTCCTGAAGCACGTGGTGAGTCATTAGCAGCTAATATTTTTCCTGTCATAACTGTTAATACAACACTTTCAAATGAGCCTTTCTAAAGATTGAATTACGACCTCGCACTTACGAGGTTCCTTGTCAGAGTGTACAAAGAACGTGCATTACTGGTCCATTGAAAACCAAAAAGAGACTTAGGCAGGTGGAACATCACCGTAGATGATGAGTTAAACTCTGATTCACGATACTTGATACTAAGATTGTTTCAGAAATGGCAACATAATAGCAGGAGATGTACTAACTATTTCACACGAACTATTTTTCACCTTCTAGATGAAATATAAGTAGCAGAATCCTTATGCTACCAATAAGATGGGTGTCCAGTACATATTAATTTGCGTTTTCGTTGTGTTCTAGACCAAATGTATACTGCCAGACGGACTGCTCATGGAGGTATAGAGGATTGGCCTTCTCGGTCTCTAGACGCATATCTTCTGCGGGTCAATAAAAAATGATGTCTATCGTGATATTCCAACAACTCCAGAAAACATGCCGTTCCTTGCTAGTAATTCACTGCAACAGGTTACTCTGGAAGCAGCCATGAAAGACTTTGAGTACCTTTGAATGTTCTACCATTTTTAACGCACAATGGTTTGCAGTACTCCGTTTCCGTTTCTTTTAAAGTTCAACTTTATGTTTACGTGAAAACATGGTACTTTTTTGACAGTTCTCGAGGATGTGATGTGTGTTACTAATTAACAGTGTAGGGTGATATTCGAAAATGACGTACTGATCTTCATATCATCGTAACAAACAAAGTAACAAGAAAGGGACTCATGTAGGTTAAAGTGCCCCCTGGCAGCTAAATAACATTTGCTTGTTATATCTTTTATTTTCATTCTGGCCAAAAAGTTAATTGGTGTAGCCTGGATATTAATTACAAAGGTCGCTGCGTTGCCTGTGGGTGATGCCTTCGTTTGCAACAAATATGACATACAAAGCTTCCAAACATTTAGACAATGGCCGTTCATTCAATAAATTACATGTAACTGTTATAACCAAATGCTCCCAAATTCCAAACTTACCATCAGCGGCATCTTCCTAGTTTTTATCATTATCAAACAGATTAAATAGGAATTCATGTTATTCGTTTCGGTGAATGATAGTAGTGTTACGATACCAGACACCTCTGTGAGTCGCAAAATTATGCATTCGTATACCAAATTTAAAAAAAGGAACAAATTAAAAGAAAACGTAGCGTTTGTAGCTGTCCCTAGCATAAAGCGAAAATGCAGGGACAATAATTAAAAAGAATAAGGTCAGAAAGGGATAGGCAGACGATGACAAAGTAGATGTAAAGGATAACGTATGGAAATGTTGAGATAAATTTAGGCAGTGGCTACTGATAACTGCTTACCGATGAGGTGTCCATCCTCTGCGCCATCGAAGCCAGCGAGCTGCCACGAGTCGTTAAGTGGCCAGTAGAGATCTCTCAGGTAGGGCGAGTCGTCATCCATGGACAGCGGAATGGACGCGGACCTGCCAAGTGCCGTCAGGTTGATGTAGGCACTCTGCCCTGTGTACGAAACGTTCCAGAAGAAACGGGCGCAGTGCAAAACATCATATTTAAAACTAAGGCACTTTGATATCTTCACTCACTGTCGGAAAACCATGGCAGTTTTTGCGAAATTTGAGAACTCCCACGACTTTCACTGCAATACCAAGCACTAATGACGTTTATTATATATCAAAAGCAAATCCAAAACTCTAAACGAATCTTTCAACTACTAAGTATCCAATCACAAGTGCTAAAAAAAAAAAATCTACTGAAACAGCTAACAAGTTCTGTATAGCGATTGTATTCTATCACCATTCCCCATGTAAGACAGCCTTAACTTTATGACAGTTGTATCGACCAAACCAAACCTCCACTAGCCCATCCCTGCTTCTGAATGCCATACCAGGTGTCTCACTTTCAACATCGAGTTACCTTTCTGGACATGAATTACTTCGCAGCTTATCTAGTTCCCTTCATCCTAACCCAAATCAGCATATGAACTTTAGACCACCAAGCAAACAGGGCTCTACAAATTCTGTCATTTTGGGTCTTATTTTAAGTTTCATTTGGACAGTGATTCAGAGCTTTTAACGTTTCACTTCCGATAACCTGGCCTCAGTCAGACCTATTGTGTATTTGTGATTTACATCTACATAGAATTGTCTAAATACAGCTGTTTCTTTCCCTCTCATGACACAGCGAAACTTCTCTCCACGATGTTATGACATCAATTTTGTATTACGTTTTGTAATCTAGCTACCCGACTGATGGATCTAAAACTCAAAACTCCGACTTTTCGAATGCCAAAGTTGATTTTTGTGATGACAACATCTTCATTATTGGTTTCCTGTTGGATATTTGAATGGGGGACTACCTTTACCCAACGTGATGCCGTAATCATTGAATCATACAGTGGAGTTCCATGTCGTTAGGAAATATAATGTCAGCAGTTTCGCGTTGCATTCAGCCGTTCCCGGTACCTCTGAAGCAAGCTCATGTTCGCTCACGTTACGGAAATATGTTAGTCAACCATCCAGACTCTGCTACTACTGGAAAGCTTGCTCGCTCTCTCCTGGAGCTACATCTTAATATATTAGTACGGCCTCTCCACGCACTCCCCTCTGATGTGATTGCACCTTCTGTATCGCTATCTGTGACGTTAAGGCACGCAAGCCATCGCATGTCAACAAGTTCCGTGGTATGTGTGGGTACGGAACTGTAGCAAATTATCAGTGGAAACCGGTGTGAATGTTGAGACATCTTTTGAGACGACACATAGTCCGGACACAACCACAAAAATGAAGCAGAGTTGTCTTCAACTGGGTGTTGTCCATCAGTTACTCTACAGTTCATGATTGAGGAAACTTAATAACAACATACAGAGCGTGGTTTTCTTCACAGGCCCATCAAATTTGCTATAGCACTACCAACAAATCCAAGTCTACTATTCACCAATCCGCCCGAACAGGCCATGAAGGCCCAACCGTACCGACCGGCCGCCGTGTCACCCTCAGCCACAGGCGTCACTGGATGCGGATATGGAGGGGCATGTGGTCAGCACACCGCTCTCCCGGCCGTATGTCAGTTTACGAGACAGGAGCCGCTACTTCTCAATCAAGTAGCTCCTCAGTTTGACTCACAAGGGCTGAGTGCACCCCGCTTGCCAACAGCGCTGGGTAAACCGGACGGTCACCCATCTACGCACTAGCCCATCCCGACATCGCTTAACTTCGTGGATCTGACGGGAACCGGTGTTACCACTGCGCAAGGACGTTGACACTATTCACTACCCCTACTACTTATTTATGGATTCGTCCCATTTCTTATCTACGTTACTCGTAAATACAAGGTCCTGATACCAGTGCCATTCTAATACAGCGTCTTGAACGTACTGTATGATGAGGCTCCTAATCGTAAACTTATGAATAAGTCCACAAACACCCAGTTTTTGTGAGACAGTGGGGAAGCGGCATAATATTTACAAAACACGGCAAAAAAGAATAATCTACTATGTTATTTAAAAAAAGAAAATGAGTACAATGAGCTACACCCAGAACCCGTCAGAAATTCCTTGACAGTCTATCGCGACATCGATACGTGCGTTTGTCACAGCTAACTCCCTGAGCTCAAAAGCTATCCACACACGTGCTGAGCTCGCCGTGTGATCGACAGTGGTTTCTCATCTGTTGCGGTATTCCAGTCGCGTATCCGTACACGACTCTCAGTTCATCCACGCTTTGCTTGGTCTACCTGCAGAACACTGACGCACAACTGACGCCTCACGTCCAATGGGCGGGGCATTTCATCCTTGGAAAGGCCAGCCGGCCACATGCCAACAACATTCTAGCTTGCATTTAGTCAACTGCGCGTGCTGTGCTTGTCAACACTGTTCTGGCATGTGTACAATGTTATACAAATCGACGTGCGAAATAAATTGGGCTACTCCTTCGGCAAGTCCAATAAAGTAGTAGGGATTCAGTGTTATCGTTGCATTTGCAGCAAGATGCGTTGAATCGTGACTTTTTCCTCCCTCCCCTAATGACCCATTAGAGTATTGTAACGTTTAACATAAATTAAGCACCAGCAAGTATTTTCTGAAAGTACTTGTTTGTAATATAGCCTCTGACACGCTGACGATAAACAGCATCGACAAGAAAAGTCTGAAAGCTTTTGAAATATGGTACCACAGAAGAATACTGAAAACCACACTCATGCTCATAAATTAAGGATAATCCTGATACATGGTGAAACAACGCTCTGGTGGGCGGTTTGCGGGTTTAAATCACCTCGGGTTATGACCATGAGGTGCATTTGACCTGCGGTCGTCGCACTGTGGCGCTGGCAGCAGTCCACATACGCGGTGTGTTGGTGCATGTCAGAGTACGGTGCAGCGAGTAAGTGTGTGGACGTTTTGAAAGTGCTAATGGTGACTGTGTGTAGAAAATGGCTCAAAGAACACATATTGATGACGTTATGAGGAGTCGAATACTAGGGCGACTTGAGGTTGGTCGAACTCAGCAGCTCAAAACACGGCCACTCCGTGTGCCACAAAGTGTGATCTCAAGATTATGGCAACGATTCCAGAAGACAGAAAACGTGTCCAGGCGCTACTGTACGGGACGTCTACAGTGTACTACACCACAAGAAGACCGATATCAAACCATCAGTGCCCGCAGACGGCCATGGAGTACTGCAGGTAGCCTTGCTCGTCTACAGACGACTGAACAGACATGTTTTATTCGCCCGGAGACTTGAAAGGTGCATTCCACTTACCCCTGGTCATAGGAGAGCCCGTAAAGCCTGGTGTCAAGAACACACTACATGGTCATTGGAACAGTGGTCCCATGTTGTATGAGTCCAGGTATAGTCTGAACAGTGATTCTCACCGGGTTTTCATCTGGCGTAAACCAGGAACCAGATACCAGCCCCTTAATGTCCTTGAAATGGACCTGTATGGAGGTCGTGGTTTGATGATGTGGTGTGGGATTATGATTGGTGCACGTACACCCCTACATGTCTTTGACAGAGGATCTATAACAGTTCATGAGTATTGGGACGTCATTTTTCACCAGTATGTCCGCCTTTTCAGTGGCACAGTGGATCCCACCTTCCTCCTGATGTATGATAACACACGGCCCCACCGAGCTGCCATCGTGGAGGAGTACCTTGAAACAGAAAATATCAGGTGAATGGAGTGGCCCGCCTGTTCTCTAAACCTAAACCCCATCGAGCACATCCGGAATGCTCTCGGTCAACGTATCGCTGCACGTCTTCAAACCCCTACGACGCTTCAGGAGCTCCGACAGGCACTGGTGCAAGAATGGAAGGCTATACCCCAGCAGCTGCTTGACCTCCTGATCCAGAGTATGCCAACACGTTGTGCAGCCTGTGTACGTGCGCATGATGATCATATACCATACTGATGTCGGGGTACATGCGCAGGAAACATGGCGTTTTGTAGCACATGCGTTTCGGGACGGTTTTCTCAACTTATCACCAATACCATGGTCTTACAGATCTGTGTCGTGAATGTTCCCTATGTGCCCATGCTATTGGCGCCAGTTTTGTGTAGTGCACGTTGTGTGGCACCACATTCTGCAGTCATCCTTAATTTATGAGCATGAGTGTAGATGGAGAAACCGGAAAACTAAGAAGTAATCGGCAGGAAAAGAAACAGATGACACAGTTTGACTAACTGAAGGAAGCTGCTGAAATAGTTACACAGATGAAGCAAAACTTTATGACCACCCTGCTTAATAGCGAGTTCGTCCTCATTTGGAACGCAAAGCAGCAGCGATTCTGCGTGGCTTGGACACTGTAAGCCCTTGGTAGCTTTCCGAAGGTATGTGCCATCCGATGTACACAGATAAGCCAAGGCCTTCCAGTTAATTAAGGGTCCAGTAAAGTGTGGGCGCGAAGCTGACGCCTGATTGCGGCACAGATGTGTTCCATCTCGTTAAGATAAGGCGAATCTGGTGGTCAAAACATCAACCTTAATTTACTGTCATGCTCGTCAAACTACTATAATACTATTCAGGCGCTGTGAAGCAAACAGTTGTCCTGCTGGCAAATACCATAAAAATGGGGGAAGGTATAAAGGACTACAGATGATCTGCAGTATTAGTCACACAGTCCAAAATTGTCATCTTTTCTTCTGTTACTTCCACAGCTTCCTTGGAGGTCAGATGAAGTTCTCCGTAGAATAATATTGTCCCCAAAAGTCTGTCTCCAAGGCACGATGGCTGATTCGTCCGACCGGACGATACACTTCTATTAACCCACTGTCTAATCTTGATGATCCCGTGCCCATTGTAATCGTAGCTGACGACTTGATTGGGTCAGCAGGGGAAAACTAAGGTTTGCTGCGGAACTGAACAGTGAGCTCCGAAACATGTCTGCTTCAGCATTGTACTCCGTCATCAGATACGCCACCAGTTCGCTGTCTGTCCACCAGTTCGCTGTTTATCCCGCTATACAGAGCTGGCAGACCTCTTGCCTCTACGTTCTGCGACAAGGTGTGAACGTACAACACTTTGTAACGTTTCCGAGATTCTCATTTCCACAAACCGGGTCATAACAATCTGCCCTTTGTCAAAGTCTCTATTGTCACTACATTTTCGTATCTGCAGCCTCTACCATTATTAGAATCAGGTGGGGTATGGCTGCTTCCCGGCTGTCAGCCAGGGTTGCCTCGGGGCCAATGAGATGTACGGGCCCTGCATCGAGCTTGCGACGTCACCCTAGTCTACGATCGCAGGTTCGAATCCTGCCTCGGGCATTTATGTGTGTGATGTCCTTAGGTTAGTTAGGTTTAAGTAGTTGTAAGTTCTAGGGGACTGATGACCTCAGAAGTTAAATCCCATAGTACTCAGATCCATTTGAACCATTTCACCCTAGTCGGCTTGTCCGCCACACTTCGCGAAAGCTCGGACCGTGTAGGGTCCATAGGAAATCAATATGTAATTGAAAAGGTGCTCACTAAAAGGTCTTAAATTTATCATGTGCTATAGAGAGCTTGCATGCATTTAAACGAGCAGTCGAGAATTATTAAACTCGTCTGACATAGTTACTCGCTGCCTGTCATTGACGACTGTTTGCACTCTTAAGACGTGCAGTGTCACGTGGTGTGACGTGCACGCCACGACCTGTCTCTCTCGTGGGTCTCGGGTTGCCTGCTGTGACTTCACTGAGGGAATATGGAGACGGCCCGGACATAGTCGCCAGCTGCAGTCTCCTAATAGTGTGATTTCATGTGTGGCAAGTGCTTCGTTGCTACTTTTCTTATGAGAACTGAATTTCCGGTGTAATAAATAAGAGCAGGCATAATAAAATTGTGGAGTGACTCATTCTGGAGAGATGACCCTAAGCCATGGGATGTTATGTTTCACCACTTTCCGAAAAGATGTAATTTATTCCATCTTAGAGACATTAGTAAGGCATTAGTATAATGGGGACCTCAGGAAGCAAATTTTAACAATACAAATATGGCTGAAATGAAACAGAAGATAGTTAGTCAAGAGAGGGAACCACGGAAGGAGCCTCCAAGTGTGCATTGTCACTCGAATCCACCATAAGAGTAGAAAATTCTGGCACTCCTAGGGAATGATGACAATGAGAGAATCGGCTAATCCTTCAGCCACCCGAGAAAATCAAATTAGAGGCGCTTTCCAGAGCCATCTCTGGCGATTGGTAGCCTGAATGTCAAGGGAATAACAAAGAACAAACAAGAAAATTTCGCAGCTATGCCAAGCGCATAAATGAGATGTAATGTGTCTGTGGGAAAGGCACAGAGAAGAATCATCACTTAGGCCTCAAATTAAAGGGAGGTATTTAACAATAGAGGTACCACAAATTTAACGTGGTAGTGTAGTTGTCGTTAGACCTAACCTGAGCTTTACTTCCACAGGAAAAACACTAGAAAATGGCACTTAGATCTGAACTATCGAATGCCGAACCCTCACAGTAATCCATATATAATCCGCCATAAATTTTACTCTTATTATGCCAGACAACTTCAAACATCAGAAAAAGCAATTTATCGTAGGTGACTTCAGCTGCCGTCGTGTAAATTGGAGATACAACGAAACGATGGCAATGGTCAGTTGCAATAAGAATGAATGGAAATAAATAACTTCTTTCTCCTACATGACTCAAAGCTGCCATACTCCGTCACGAACAAAATTTGGAAACGAGGTTACAATCCTGATAACTGCTTTGTCAGCAGCAAAATCCAAGATAGCTGTGTTAAAAATGTATATGGAGCTCTTCCAGAAACTCAGCATAGGCCCATTGCAATACAAGTCTTCTCAGCAGTCAATTCTGTTAACATGCAATTTCAAAGAAGTTTCAGTTTTAAAAAGGCAACACGGACGGATTTCTCAAGGAAATTGGGTGAGGAAATCAGCAACATAAATTCCGACACAGAAAAATATACATTCTCCGTAAAGTGTCAAAGAAGCACTTCCCGAGAGGCCGTAGACAGAACTGCACACCAGGACACTCTGAGGGTACCAAAAAACCTTCGAGAAATATGAAGAATTGTACTCAAAAGGCCCTTTCAGTGACCAGACAATAGCTCGTGGCACACCCCTCGTAAGAGCATTCAGTGAAACAAGGCAAAAGAAATGGGTCGAAACCTTGGAGAAAATGAACATGCCACATAGCATGAAAACTGCATGGAATCTGATCATAAATCTCAAGGGGACCCAAAAGAAAGCAAGGAAATAATTAGATTAAGTAACATCTAATCAAACTGCTCACGAGCTACTACTGAACGGTAATCATAACAAAAAATGTGACAAAAGCAAGTCGCAACGCGATATCCACATACACATCCATAACTTGTCCCCTCCTTTCATAATGAGGAAGCTCAATGAGGGTACAAACCCTATAAAAAAGGGGTAAGACGGCTGGTGTTGATGGCGTGTGCCTCATTTCGGACCGACTGCCAAAAAATAGGGTGTTGAGCCTATTGAAGCACTGTCGAGACACCCTTTAAATCCCTAAACAATGGAGGAATTCCAAGTTAATAGCACTCATAAAACCTGGAAAACATCGGGATCATCATGCAGTTATCGGCCTATATCTCTTCTCTGACACCTCTCCGAACTGCAGGAAAGGCTGATCCTTAATCGAATCAATGACATCGTTGATTCAAAGCTAAGCGTGCAACAAGCTGACTTCAGTCCAAGTAAATCTTATACCTGCCAGATCTTGGCACTCACAGAGCATACAGAGGAGCGAAATGGAAATAAATTAACAAGGTTCTTGACACTGGTTAATCTAAGTACTGCCTACGATACAGGAACCCACCTAAAACTATTGCTCAAAATCTGTGAAACTGTTAGGGAACATCGGCTAGTAGAAATCATAGTATCCTTTGTCCAGAGACAACTATTCTACGTCATTTTAGAGGGGAAAATCAGTCGCTGGAGAAATCAGAAAAGCGACATTTCTCAAGGAATTGTTCAACATCCCATGATGTTCAACATACATAGGATCAACATTTTCTCTATATTGATGATCTGTGCATCACAGTACATGGAAGAACCTTTGAAGAAGTAGAGGTAAAATTGTAGAATTTTGCCTGTGTCTGTTCTTTCGGACATGTACGAAAGAGCAGACACCACGCATTGACATAACTGATTCACCTCGACGGGCGATGGATCCACCTTCTTCAGTGCCGACGCACAGGTACGTCTGACCCACTGGCGGGAATTTCAGAGGAGCGAACATTGAGGACGTGGAGAGGGACTGTGGATAGGTGGCGCATGGGAGTGTGGGTCGGCCGTCAGGAGTGCCGAGAAAGGCCGAGCAGTTGCGATGAACACTGCGGCCTGGTGGTACAGTAGTTAACGCAACTGCGTAGTAAGCAGGAAATCCTGGGTTCGAACACCAGTCCAGCTAGCATTTTCACTCGTCGCCACTGATGCTGCACAAAGTCCTGATGCAGCTGATATCAATATTCCCTTCCCTTTTCATCCCTTTCCCCCCCCCCCTCCTCCTCCAATTCAAATCACATCATTAGTTGTTTATCTGGGGGTCCAATGTGTATGATCGAGGAACTAACCACAAAACATTGATATAAAGCAGTCGCTGAGTGGTCATCAATCTACTCTATCCAGCGCATGCCTCTACATCTCTGTATAACTACTACAGACTACATCCATTTAATCTTTTTCACTGTAGTCATGCATTACCCGCCAGCGTAGCAGAGATCGCTAATGCGCTGCTTCCTGGACTCGGGTAGGCGCGCCGGCCCCGGATCGAATCCGCCTGGCGGATTAATGACGAGGGCCGGTATGCCGGCCAGCCTGGATGTGGTTTTTAGGCGGTTTTCCACATCCTGCTAGGCGAATACCGGGCTGGTCCCCACGTTCCGCCTCAGTTACACGACTCACAAACATTTGAAAACGTTCGCACTATTTCATGACTTACACTGGACGCAGACAGCTGGGGTACACTACTTCCATCCCGGGGGGTTGGGGTGGCTGCAGGAAGGGCATCTCGCCACCCTCTGCACGTACCACTGCCAAATCCCTCATAACAAAGCCGACCCCGCGTTGGCGCGGGACGAAGGCCGGAGAAAAAAGAAAAGACTGTAGTCAAGTATTGACTCACACTTTCCTCCATTACCAAATTGATAATTCGTTACCGCCTCATGAGACCACAAATTTCTTTTTTATCAATTCGATTTAATATCTCCTTGTTAGTGATCCGATCTACCCATCTAATCTTCAGCATTCTCCTGCAGCACTAGATTTCAAAAGCTTCGGTTTGTTTTTGTCTAAACTGTTTGTCGTCCAGGTTTCACTTCCGTGCAAGGCTACGCTCCAGACCTCGACCTTCAGTTAAGTTATCCCAACACTGAAATCGTTTTTGATGTTAACAAAATTTCTTTCTTTGAAACCTTTTTCTTGCATCTGCCAGTCTACATTATATACCCTCTGTAAATCGATCATCATGCATTAATTTGCAACCCAATTAGCAAAATTCATCTGCTACTTTCAGTGCATCATTTGTTAGTCCAATTGCCTCAGCGTCATCCGATTTAATTCTACTATTGCAGTGCCATTGTTCTGCTTTTGCTGTCATTCATCTTACAACCTCTTTTCAGCCCATCATTCGATCCTCTTGGTGCATATCAAAGAATTTTACTTCTTCCCCCTGAACTTTTATTCCTTTTTCCTAATTTCTCCTTGGTTCCCTTTACTGCTTACTCAACGTAGAGATTGAATAACACAGGCGATAACCCCAGTCACAATCCTGTCTCAAATACTATTTCTGTTTCATGCCTTCTACTCTTAAAATTCTAATCCGGTTTCTGTACAAGTTGCAAATAACCTTTCGCTCTCTGTATTTTATCCATGCCAACGTCAGAATTTCAAGCACTGTATTCCACTGAAGACTTCCAAATCTACTAATACTACACGTATAGGTTTTGTTGTTCTTGTATGCCTTGTAAGATAGGTCGTAGTACTGTCTCGTATTTTCATGCATTTTCTTGGAACCGAAAGTGGTCGTATTCGATGTCGGTTTTTACTAGTTTTTCCATTCTTTTAATTAATATCGTTATTTTGAAACCATGTTTCTTAAGACTGGCGGTTCTGTAATATTCTCACCTGCAGCACCTTCCTTGAAATCGGAATTATTACATTGTTCTTTAAGTTTGACCTGCCTCATGGATCTTACAGACCAGGTGGAATAGTTTTGTCGTGGTAAGTAATCATAAAGATCTCAATAATTCTTCCGTAAATCAATTGTGGTCAAACACCTGACAAACAAAAAACGTTCTTAAACATTTTCCTCTATTCATGCATGTTTTGTGCAGTTACGAAGCTTTTACTTGTTGTTATTCGTCCCTCTAGGTGCTCCACCTCACATACTACCTCGTACATAAGCCACATTGTTTAGGCCCCTGTAAGGTAATGGCTTAGCCCAGAGGTAAGTTCCTGAAACCAAACTCCATTAACAGCCACCGCCTCTAATGGGTCACGACCAGACTACTACGTCTAGAATTAACGTTAACCTTCGGGTTTATCAACATGATCATATGACTAAGCTAGTAAGCAGATGTCCTATGCATTATTATGACTGAGGTTTTATTCCGTCGGCATTTTGGGTGAGTTGTATTCAAGCGTATAACACATCGACTATATACGAGGGTTGGAACTTTAATAGTGGCAACTATTTATTTACAGCTCGTACAAAATAGATACGTGTTTCAAAGTTTTACTGACCTTCAAAGTAGTCATCAGCATGTTGTATAACCCGTTGACAGCGATGTGGAAGTCGTAGGATACTCTTAGCAGTGCCAGCTGTGTTGACAGTTCGAGCGGCGCGATATTGACCGACGAATTTGTAGCAGTTCTGAAGCGAATGTCGTGAAGTGTTTCCTTCAGTTTAGAAATCGATTTGAACTTCGAGGGCTTGTCAGGGGAGTGCAGTAGGTGGTATAACACTTAGCAGCCCCATCAGTCAAACAAATCAGTAACAGCTTGCACTGTACGTGCCTCAGCATTGTCCTGTAGAATGATTGTCAGGTTGTAAGAGGTATGCGCTATATGCGCTGCCTGCAATAGGCAAGGCATAGGAGAGTCTCTGACCAGAGAGCAGTATGTAGTTAGTTGTCGCTTGTGTGCGCTAGTCGGCATTAGTCTTCAGTAGTAGTCTGCGTGAGTCGGCAGTTGTCGACGGTAGTCTGCGCGTGTCTGCGCGTGTCGGCAGTCTGCTCTGGAGGATGAGTATTATTCTAGAAGGTAAAGAAGCAACCTTGCGCATATCTAGTAATGTATGTTAACTGTCTTCCAATTTCTTTTAAAAAACGCCCCAATAATAATTTTTATAATATAAAGTAATTGTTTAAAAAAAACATTCATTTCAATTTAAAGATTATATCCAATGCATGATTATTCCTTTCACGAATCACAAAGCATAGGCCAGCATTGCACGGAGCTGTGCCGAAAATTTTTTTAGCTAAGAGCAGATATATTCGCAGTTTTTATTGAGGTAAGAATTTTTGCTTTTTTTATTCAGAGTACAGGGCCGTGGCGCAGCGCTGCTGTCGTCATAAAATTTACCAGGTTACTGAATTTTTTTATTATTTTGGTGTTTAGGAATTTTTCTGTTCGAACTTAACATTAAATGAGAAAAGAATTTTGTGGGTACATTAAATGTGAATGCATTTCTGCCCAGAGATTATGGATGGGAACCAATTTTGTTCAGAGGTTACAATATTTAAAATTCATTTAATTATTATTTCCGTGGGGAGGTTACACATGGTTCTTGGTTCATTTTAATTATTATTATTGTGGGGAGGTTTCAAGGTCCTGCAGAAAGTGTCATCACTTCTGTCTCTGTGCTGTTCATTTTTGGATCACAGCCTAAGACCAGCTTAGAGACAGAAGTGTTGACACTTTCTGCAGGACCTGACCATCATTTTGCAGGACAATACTCAAGCACGTACAGTGCAAGCTGTTACTGATCTGCTTGACTGATGGGGCTGCTAAGTGCTATAACACCTACTGCACTCCCGTGACTCAAGCCCTCGTGAGTTCAACTCGATTTCTAAATTGAAGGAAACACTTCAAGGCATTCGATTCAGAACTGCAACAAATTCGTCGGGCAATAAAACGCGCCTCTCGAACTGTCAACATAACTGGCACTGGTAAGAGTATCCTACGAGTTCCACATCGCTGGCAACGGGTTATACACAATGCTGGTGGCTACTTTGAAGGTCAGTAAAACTTTAGAACACGTATCTATTTTGTACGAGCTGTAAATAAATAGTAGCCACTATTAAAGTTCCAAACCTCGTATAATGCTTCTTTAGTCTAATTATGTGTTATATTAATGAATTCATCAATTCTGCCCTCTCTGTAGAAGTCAGCAATCAATACGATTTTCAGTGGTTCTGATCCACATCTTACCAAATACATACTATATCACTGCAAGCTAAATGCAGACATCTAGCTCCTTGGCCAGTTTTTCATGTAACGAGCGAGATTAGGACCCTGTGAACGTTCTCTCGCTGTTGTACGAGGTAAAGCAATTCTGGCCAACAGGCAGCCTAATTCTGTGGCGGTCATTCAGACTTCGTTAACAGTGGACGCTGATTCGCGCACTTTGATCGTCCTTGCGCAGAGCATGACTGAGGTCCTTTTACTCTGCTTGCTACAGGTGTGAGGAATGGGTGGATTTGTACGTCAAATGCAGCTTCGCCATTTCCAGTCAGCCCATGGCATGTGAAAATTTCGTACCTTTTCGCATGCCAGTAAAGTCATGGTCCTGCAGAGTAATTAATAACTGTTTTTTTCACTCGTAATCCTCTTGCCTCTATAGCCTGATTGAGGTTAGTTGCAATCTGGCGTTTAAGGAAAGAAGTTTCGACGTTGCCGTGACAAACACAGTCTGCAGGCAGCCATCGCAACAGTCCGCTCTCCGCGGCGACAGAAAACTTCGCCTCCCACAAAATCCACACACAAATTCAGAAATTCACGTATAGTGCGCACCTCTGTAGCGCGTCACAGGATCTATTCCTAATCGTAATTAGGGACGAGGTTCGTTTATTCATGAAATACGCCAGATTTTCGTGCCCAGAAATTTTTCCTTCGCAGACTACTTGGATAGTAGAGAGCGCTAAGTTGTACGCTTGCGAAACACAGGGAGACTAGCTATCTCTGGATCGACGAGGGCTGATGAACCAGCAAGCCTAGATGTGGGTTTTAGGTGCTATCCCACATCCAGCTAGGTAAATACAGGTGTGGTAATCATGTAGCGCCTAAGTTACACGCTAAACAAACACTTAAGAAACGTTATCACCCTTGAACATGAGATCTACACTAGACGCAGACAGCTAGGGTACAAATATTTACCTTTTGTAGATAGTGGTGGCGTCATAACTGCATCCGGTCACCAAACGTCGCTAATACTGCCAAAAACGATGTATACATGGTGTGATTCAAAAGTTTCAAGACTTAACTCAGAACTAGAAATTTATTGAGCGTTTAAGTACAAGTTCATGGTGTGGGTTTCTGTTGTCATGTCCTAGTTCATGAACCATGGGCAACGTATGAGTGGCCAAGTAAGTGGTCCTGACAGTAGGGCTACCAGTTACTTTGGAATAAGGCTGGGCATCTCGGACATATTCTGAGTTGTGGTCATCTTTGCGCTCAGACAGCCAAGACTAGCAAATCCACCGGTTAGTCCCTCAACCGTTAGGGGTAAAACTCAATGGGACCCGGGGCAAGTAAGGCTAGCAACCAGCTTCCCTGCTACTTTAAATATGATGCTGGCAACATTAAGAGCAAAATACCTCGGACCTTTGGAGGTGACGGAGTCCCACCTCTAATTGACAAACCAGGGACTCATAAGATAAGACTCGGCAAACCAATGGTAACGAGATGGGGAGCTATTAATATCAATGGGGGAAGAAGGTAGAGCTGGCACAGGCTGCAAGTAAGATGGGGTTGGACGCTTTAGCTGTTAGTGACATTCGGGTAAGGGGTGAGAAAGAAGAGGAAGTGGGAGAATACAAGGTCTACCTGTCAGGAGTCAAAGCAGGAACAGCACAGTGGGGTGTAGGAAAGAAATGGAACCCAGCGTAGTTTGCATTAAGGTATGTAAACGAACGACTGATGTGGATAGATTTGACAGTGTCTAGCAAGAAAATTTGGATTGTGTCAGTATATTCGCATTGTGAAGGGACAGATCAAGATAAGATGGATAATTTGTATGAAGCACTCAGTGATGTAGTTGTTAGAATAAAGAGCAAGGGCAGTGTTCTGTTCATGGGTGATTTTAATGCCAGGATTGTAAATCGAACAGAAGAGTATGAAAAAGTTATGGATAAATTTGGAGAGGATATGGAGGCCAACAGGAACGGGCAACAACTCTTGGATTTCTGTGCCAGTATGGGCTTAGTAATCACAAACTCCTTTTTTAAACATAAGTTCACCGGTATACTTGGGAAGGCAGGGGAACCAGATCTGTCTTTGACTATATAATAACAGATCAGGAATTCAGGAAGGCTGTGAGGGACACACGTGTATTCAGGGGATTCTTTGATGACACTGGTCACTATTTAATCTGCAGTGAAATTGGTATTGTGAGGCCGAAAGTGCAGGAGGTCAGGTCCATATGTAGGTGGATAAGAGTGGAGAAACTTCAGGATAAGAAAATCAGGCACAAGTACATATCAGTGATTTCAGAAAGGTACCAGTTAGTTGAATATAGTCAATTACAGTCATTGGAAAAGGAATGGACAAGGTACAGGGACACAGTACTAGAAATGGCTAAAGAATGTTTTGGAACAGTAGTGTGTAAAGGTAGGATGAAGCAAACAGTTTGGTGGAATGACACAGTCAAGGCAGCCTGTAAAAGGAAAAAGAAGGCATATCACAAATGGTTACGTACTACAACTCAGGTAGACAGAGAAAGTTATGTTGAAGAAAGAAATAAAGCCAAACAGATAATTGCAGCATCCAAGAAGAAATCTTGGGAAGACTTTGGAAGTAGGTTGGAGACTTTGGGTCAAGCTGCTGGAAAACCATTCTGGAGTGTGATTAGCAGTCTTCGAAAGACAGGTAAAAAGGAAATGACAAATACTTTGGACAGGTCAGGAAAACTGCTGGTGAATCCTGTTGATGCCTTGGGCAGATGGAGGGAATATTTTGAATAGTTGCTCATTGTAGGTGAAAATACGATCAGTAATGTTTCAGATTTCGATGTACAATGGGATAGGAATGATGATGGAAATAGGATCACATTTGAGGAAGTGGAGAAAATGGTCAATAGATTGCAGTGCAATAAAGCGGCTGGGGTGGATGAAATTAAGTCGGAACTCATCAAATACAGTGAAATGTCAGGTCTTAAATGGCAACACAGGATAATTGAAATGACCTGGGAGTCGGGACAAGTTCCATCAGACTGGACGAAAGCAGTAATCACACCAATCGTTAAACATGGAAACAGAAAAGATTGTACAATTACAGAGGCATCTCTGCGTAAAATCTTCTCCGGTATTGTTGAAAGGAATGTGCGAGTATTAGTTGAGGACCAACTGGATGAAAATCAGTGTGGGTTTAGGCCTCTTAGAGGTTGTCAGAACTTGATCTTTAGCTTACGGAAAATAATGGAGAAGTGTCACGAGTGGAACAGGGAATTGTATCTATGCTTTATAGATCTAGAAAAGGCATATGACCGGGTTCCTAGGAGGAAGTTATTGTCTGTTCTACGAGATTATGGAATAGGAGGCAAACTTTTGCAGGCAATTAAAGGTCTTTACATAGATAGTCAGGCAGCAGTTAGAGTTGACGGTAAATTGAGTTCATGGTTCAGAGTAGTTTCAGGGGTAAGACAAGGCTGCAACCTGTCTCCACTGTTGTTCATATTATTTATGGATCATATGTTGAAAACAATAGACTGGCTGGGTGAGATTAAGATACGTGAACACAAAATAAGCAGTCTCGCATATGCGGATGACTTAGTTGTGATGGCAGATTCTATTGAAAGATTGCAAAGTAATATTTCAGAGCTAGATCAGAAATGTAAGGACTATGGCATAAAGATTAGCATCTCCAAAACGAAAGTAATGTCAGTGGGAAAGAGATGTAAACGGATTGAGTTCCAAACAGGAGGAACAAAGTTAGAACAGGTGGACGGTTTCAAGTACTTAGGATGCATATTCTCACAGGATGGCAACATAGTGAAAGAACTGTCAGCGAGGCGTAGCAAAGCTAATGCAGTGAGCGCTCAGCTACGATCTACTCTCTTCTGCAAGAAGGAAGTCAGTACCAAGACTAAGTTATCTGTGCACCGTTCAAACTTTCGACCAACTTTGTTGTATGGGAGCGAAAGCTGGGTGGATTAAGGTTACCTTATCAATAAGGCTGAGGTTACGGATATGAAAGTAGTTAGGATGATTGCAGGTACTAGTAGATGGGAACAATGGCAGGAGGTTGTCCACAATGAGGAAATCAAAGGAAAACTGGGAATGAACTCTACAGATGTAGCAGTCAGGGCGAACAGGCTTAGATGGTGGGGTCATGTTACACGCATGGGAGAAGCAAGGATACCCAGGAGACTCATGGGTTCAGCAGTAGAGGGTAGGAGGAGTCGGGGTAGACCAAGGAGAAGGTACCTGGATTCGGTTAAGAATGATTTTAAAGTAATAGTCTTAACATCAGAAGAGGCACCAATGTTAGCACTGAATAGGGGATCATGGAGGAGACTGAACGCTGAAAGGCATAATCAGTCTTAAATAATGATGATGATGATGATGATGATTTAGGTACAACGGACTAAAATTATTCAAAATATGATCCTTCAGCATCAACACAGAGCTGCCAGCGCGTCTTCCACTGTTCATAGCGCATCTGGATGGCCTCGGGCGTCATGCTGTCAAGGGCTCTCGGTGAAGCCTGTAGGGTGGCTGTGGCAGTGTTGTCACGTAGAACTTGACCAAAACTTCGACGGCGGCCCGCGACGTGTGAGCGGGCGCGTTGTCGTGGTGGAGAATCTAATCGCCCTTGATCGCCGGGCGGACACGGCGAACTCGATCCCTCAAGCGTCGGAGCACTCACACTGAGGAAAAGGTCATTGTTTAAAAGTTCCCGCACTCTCCCCACATTTTGATCCGTTCGGCTTGATAATGGCCTCCCAGAGCGGTCATCGTCTTCAACATTCCCGCGGCCATCTTTGAAAGGTTTGTGCCACATGGAAACCATTGCACAGGACATAGCTATTGCCTTAAAGGCGTCTTGAATCATACCGAAAGTCTCCGTGGCGGTTTTGTTCAGTCGCACGCAAAACTTAATCTCATACCGCTGCTCCAAGCGCTGCTCCATTTCTGCCTCTCCCACTTTCCGACCGACGTCAATGACACAGACTCACGCTGCAAGAGATGCGCACTCTCCAGGTTTCCGGAGGCAACTGCCGCAGCGTCAGTTCGTTCCCTGAGACACCCCCAACCCCCCCCCCCAATACTTCCCCCACCCGGCGGAACCGGTCCGCGCGCTCCCCTACTCAAAGATGAATCAGTCTTGAAACTTCTGAATCACACCTTGTATAAATGCCGACCCCATAAGGGTACGGGAAAAGGCAAAAGGAAAAGGAAAAAAGGAAAGTTTCCTTCATGAAGACATATTTCTTTGCTCCTGCGAAGTGGCAATACAGTGGGAACCGGCAATAGTAGACACTCATTGGTGTACTATTGATGGGAGGAGTCCAGTCCACTCAGTATGTTATTCAGACTATACAGCCTCCTGTCGCGTTTTCCGGATCATCCTCGCCGCATCAGCTCACCTTCTGCTCACTCCACACCTTAGCTGTGATAGTTAATTTGACCTAACAGGCGTCCTCTCTCACCAGAAATATAGAGAGATGTTTGTCTGCGGCTTTCAACAAAACGGTTGTGATACCATGCAAAAGGACTCGGTGGAAGGCCTGTGTTGTTTCCTTGACTCTACAGTTGGCAGAAAACTTCGCTGGTTTCAGCGACTTGGGACGCGAGCGTCACTTTGTGAGGACAGGTGTAGGCAGAGGCTCCACTCACCTGCCTGCGGGAGGTCCCCGGCGAGCAGCAGCAGCGTGCAGAGGCAGGTCAGCCCAACACCGGACCTCCGGCCGGCGGCGGCGTTGGTAGCCCACATCCACGTGCAGCGCGCCACCCAGCCTGCGGCACACAATGCGAGGAGCGCTCGTAAATCACGTGGCGCCCAGTAGCCGAGCAGTATTTGTAACAGCGATCTTGGGATGTGATATATACTTGTATTTGTGTATCGTATACACTCTAACACAAAAGGAAAAAACAGAACGCACTGCGAAGGAATTATCAGAGCGAGACGGAAATCGGTAGCGTGGCGTACATGTACAGATAAACAAATGATTAATATCTCAGAAAAATGGGTGATTTATTCAAGAGAAAGAACTTCACAATTTGACTAAGACAATAGTGCGTTGGTCCACCTCTCCCCCACATGTAAACATTTATTCGGCTTGGCATTGCATGATTGAATTGTTGGATACCCTCTTGAGGGAAACTGTGGCAAGTTCTTTCCAACTGGTGCGGTAGATCGTCAAAATTGAGAGATGTTTGGAGGGCTCTGCCATAATACTTCAAATTTTCTCAACTAGGGCGAGATCTGGTGACCTTGCTATCAAGGTAGGGTTTGGCAAACACGAAAACAAGCAGTAGAAGCTCTCGACGTGTGTGAGAGAGAATTATCTTGCTAAAATGAAAGCCCATGATGCCTTGCCACGAAGGGCAACAAACAGAGCATAGAACTTCGTCGACGTATCGCTGTGCTGCGAGGGTGTCGTGGATGACCACCTAAAGGGTCCTGATACGAAAATAAATTGCACCCAAACCATTACTCCGGGTATGGCGGGAGACAGAGAGGTTGGTATCCTAGCACAGCCCGAGGTGTCTCCAGAAACGTCTTCAAACTGGAATCGCATGACTGGAACACAAACGCCTTCAGTGATGAGTCCTCCTTCGAAATGAACCCTAATGACCAGACACGATGCACTGGACAGAGACGGAATACTAACCTGACTATTGCGCACCATAAGGGCCAACAATCAAGACTGATGTTGAGAGGTGGCGTTTCATTTCATATCAGGACCCTGTAGCGTCGCAAGTTGTTCCGAGCGAAAGTTTGTTTTAGGATAGCTTGCTGCATGTAGCTTCGAGGACTAACATCTAGCGGCCTAACAGAGAGACCCATGAGCATCTGTCACTGCCTGTCGTGGGAAAGCTATTCAAGGTCTCTTACTCAACGCGTACATTCACCAGCTATAAGA
The DNA here is from genome assembly GCF_021461395.2 of Schistocerca americana. Classification (NCBI taxonomy): domain Eukaryota; kingdom Metazoa; phylum Arthropoda; class Insecta; order Orthoptera; family Acrididae; genus Schistocerca; species Schistocerca americana. Next base: position 234,175,430 of record NC_060123.1, read on the forward strand.
ACCTAAATAAATTACAATATATATTATTCAATCATTTTCAAAATCAGTACACTACCTTTTGTTATTCAGGAGAAGACTGTATAAAAATTTCAGTATTGTAACTATCATAGTTTCGGAGATAAAAAAATTACTAAAAAGTAAAAAACCAACACTTAGGGAACTAAATTCAGTTAGAAAACAGGGTAGTTTATCTTTTGGTATAATTGTAAAACACAAACCGAACTCTCAGTGTGCAGAAATAATTAATTGAGATTTTCATATTAAAACATAAATTATTTTTCGTTTTCGTAATATAAAAATCAGACAAAGTTATTATTTGCGTCTGATATGGTTGTGGGAATAAATGTGAGTAAATGAGAGTGTGTTTGTGGGACATTCGTTTAATTTCAGTGTTGCATTATATACCATCTTAAGTAACCTGCAAGAGTTACACAAGCCTGTCGTGGGAAAATGATCCTTGGGGATTTACTCACTTTGCTGATGACGTATGTCTAGGTGTGATTGCTATTGTAACAGAGCAGCCAGAAAGTCAGCTGGAATAAAATATGTATCTAAAGAATATTATTAGAATTATTGCATTTTCGTTTTCGTTTATTAAACATTACTTTAATATTTGCACGTCAGATAGGCGCAAATGCGTCTGTGTGTAAGGATTGGTGCAGGTCAGTTTTGGTGCGAGTATGATCATGAGTGAGAATTCTGATTGGTAACGAGTATGGTGAGCCAATCGGAATTGAGACGATTCCCGCTCGTTACCTAATAGTTATACTGGGAGTGAGGCTGGAAAAAGGAGTCGCTCGCTAGCTTTGAACGCGGACGGTCATGTTACTAGTGACAGTAAAAACAATGTGTAAAATGAAAAAAATAATAGGCATCTCGCATCCAGATTGAGTGGCCGTAATAGCAGTTGTATTTACGGACAGTTTTGAGAAGTCTGGAAGTTTTGGGATTGTTTTGCTGGAATGATATTCGCGTGTGAAAATTCTGCCTTCGTGGTATCTGCGTGGCATGTTTCAGTATTCAACCACTGAGCATTTTTGGCGAGCAGTTTCTTTTTCTTGAAATCCACAAGAAGGACCGAGTGTAAAAACTCATGTTAGTCGTGGAATTAATGACTGTGAATGCGTGGTTTAATTCTGGTCGGGTTCGGGCAGATTTCTGGCTGCTGTGCGTGTGAAATGTGTGTATGAGTTGTGAACTGGAAGAAGATAGCCAATAGTTTAAATGTGGACTGAATACTACCGTTTCTTTGGCTATAAGGACAAAATAAACATTTTGTGTGGAAATTTCGGACATTATTTTCCAGAAGCCAATCCATTTTCTTACTTCCCGATAAAATTGAATGTCAGTTTTTTCTACACATCTTTCTTTCATAACTACAGTTGCGCGCCCTCAGTAACTGTAGATATTAGATAGCGTTTTTCGTCAGCGCTGCTTTCACATGATCATGTAAGTATCTACGTTACCGAGTGAAGGGACATTGAGCAGACGCCGTTCTGAGGTAGGTGAATTTTGATTTACAGCCTGCTCAGACAAAAACAAACCCCACCCCGCCGCAACCCTTTAGTTTGTCATCCGCGGCACCCTTACAGCACAGTGGTACGTCGGCGAAATTCCACGTTCCGTTTTGTAGCCCTTCATGACAAGCAGTCCTGGGGTTACATTTCAATAAGATATCGCCCTCTCGCTCACGTCGAGAGCTGCTACCGCTCGCCTTGTTGCTTACCAAACCCCACTTTGTCCAACAAGGTCGCCGGATCTCTTCCTGGTTGAGAACGTTTGGAGCGTTATGAGCAGGCCCCTCCAACCGTCTCGGAATTTTTACGATCTAACGCGCCAGTTGGAAAGAATTTGGCACAATATCTTACGAGAGGGCATCCAACAAATTGGGTCAGTCAGTCTCAATCCGAATAAATATTTGCTTTGGGGCCATAGGTGGGCCAAGGTGTTATTGACATGCTCAATTTGTGAAGTTCTTTTCCTTGAATGAATCAAAGTTTCCTGAATTTGAAATTTTTGTTCCTTGTTTCTCTGTTTATGTACAGCACATCAACCAATATGCGCCCCATTCGGATAATTCCTTCGTGTTGCACCAGCTCTTAGTTTTTTAGTGTAATAACTGTCCTCCTTCATATACGAGGGCAGTTCAATAAGTAATGCAAGACTTTTTTTTCTCGGCCAATTTTGGTTGAAAAAACCGGAAATTTCTTGTGGAATATTTTCAAACATTCCCGCTTCGTCTCGTATAGTTTCATTGACTTCCGACAGGTGGCAGCGCTGTACGGAGCTGTTAAAATGACGTCTGTAACGGATGTGCGTTGCAAACAACGGGTAGTGATCGAGTTTCTTTTGGCGGAAAACCAGGGCATCTCAGATATTCATAGGCACTTGCAGAATGTCTACAGTGATCTGGCAGTGGACAAAAGCACGGTGAGTCGTTGGGCAAAGCGTGTGTCATCATCGCCGCTAGGTCAAGCAAGACTGTCTGATCTCCCGCGTGCGGGCCGGCCGTGCACAGCTGTGACTCCTGCAATGGCGGAGCGTGCGAACACACTCGTTCGAGATGATCGGCGGATCACCATCAAACAACTCAGTGCTCAACTTGACATCTCTGTTGGTAGTGCTGTCACAATTGTTCACCAGTTGGGATATTCAAAGGTTTGTTCCCGCTGGGTCCCTCGTTGTCTGACCGAACACCATAAAGAGCAAAGGAGAACCATCTGTGCGGAATTGCTCGTCATGTGGCTGAGGTTGACAATTTCTTGTCAAAGATTGTTACAGGCGATGAAACATGGGTTCATCATTTCGAACCTGAAACAAAACGGCAATCAATGGAGTGGCGCCACACCCACTCCCCTACCAAGAAAAAGTTTAAAGCCATCCCCTCAGCCGGTAAAGTCATGTTTACAGTCTTCTGGGACGCTGAATGGGTTATTCTGTTCGATGTCCTTCCCCATGGTCAAACGAACAACTCTGAAGTGTATTGTGCTACTCCTCAGAAATTGAAGAAACGACTTCAGCGTGTTCGTAGGCACAAAAATCTGAACGAACTTCTCCTTCTTCATGACAACGCAAGACCTCACACAAGTCTTCGCACCCGAGAGGAGCTCACAAAACTTCAGTGGACTGTTCTTCCTCATGCACCCTACAGCCCCGATCTCGCACCGTCGGATTTCCATATGTTTGGCCCAATGAAGGACGCAATCCGTGGGAGGCACTACGCGGATGATGAAGAAGTTATTGATGCAGTACGACGTAGGCTCCGACATCGACCAGTGGAATGGTACCGTGCAGGCATACAGGCCCTCATTTCAAGGTGGCGTAAGGCCGTAGCATTGAATGGAGATTACGTTGAAAAATAGTGTTGTGTAGCTAAAAGATTGGGGAATAACCTGGTGTATTTAAATGCTGAATAAAACAACCCCTGTTTCAGAAAAAAAATGTGTTGCATTACTTATTGAACTGCCCTCGTAGATCAATAACGCTAACATGCGTCCGTTGCAAGACTCTGTAACGTATTCTAACAACAAATGTTAGGCGTTCCTGGAGGAAAATAAGCATTTCTCAAAACATGATGACGAACTGAGAAAAAACACACTTTATTCATACACATCTTTCAAATGCTAGATGATGTTAGTTTATGACTTTCCAGTTTTAGAAAGGTTGTAAGCGTATTTTCATATCGCTGGTTTAGTTGTGGAGTATCTTTGCTGGTAGCCGCGTCTGTAGTGAGTCGAGCGCGGGACACGGAACTGCTATGTTGTGTAGTGCGTAGCTCTGCACGTGAGAAGCTTTTTTTAGTATTCAGGTTGAAGTGTTGCTACAAGTGCTATTATAGTAAAGCGATGACATATGGAAATAGTTCAGAGGAAAGTGCGTCAAGAAGTAATTGGAAATAAGCAGTGGCGTTAATAACGTATTTACGTATCCTCTCGTAGCGTGTCGCATAGCATCTATCAGCCGCACCGTGTTCGGTCTCCAAGAACGAACAAATGTGAATCAGTAATACTACTTACCACAAAAGAGTGCAATCAAGTGCCAGTGATTTGTAGCGAGCGTGAGAACGTGCGTTCGATCATCGCGTTCCGCATCATCAACAATCACTCGCGCCGCGACGGTTACGCGCACGCTCGTGCAAGTGAGAACTGAGAACTGAAAAATTAACTTTACGAGCAGTGTTATATCATTACTAGTGACAAGGAGGACTATTACCAGGTATCTGTATGTGTGACGAGAGTAAGAACTTTCGTTCGATCATTCGGCTTCCGCTTCATCAACAATCACCCGCGTCGTGTCGGTTACGCGTACGCTCGTCTGAATTATATTTTCGGACTGGTAATCATCAAGATTGTTAGTTGGGATAAACATTTACGATTTAGAGTGTAAACAGTGCAGCCTGTGGTTTCCATATAGTCTCAGAATATAGATGTCCATACAAGACATAGGATAGTGTTGTGTTTAAACGTTGAGTGGCTCCCCTAAACCCGCTTGCATTTTTTCGATAGATAATTTCAGGCAAGCCAACAGCCAGCTGTGGAGCAGAACAATACGACCGCCGCGGGATTACCAGGTACGTGGTGTGGACAGGGCGCACGGTCACGAAACAAGAAGTCAGTATTAGGTACCCACCCCACCCATTCGTACTCCCGGGCGTGTTACAAGGTGTCACCTGTTAATCAAGATACGATCGTGTGGAGCCTCTATGTAAATATACGACTGCCTGCGAAACTTTTAACTGGTGGAAATCAGTAGTTTATACCGGACGGTGAATGTTGTACAGAAAATAAAGTAGCATCCGATATGCTCCAAGAAAGAGTAGTAGGATCCGTCATGCTTTACATGTAAATAAACGGTTTGTCACGTAGGATAAAGAGCGCTATAAGATTTTTCAGAATTAGATTCTTTAATTTTATGAAATGACTATCGTTTTCGGTCCACAGTGACCGTCTTAGGATATGATTAAGAGATACAAATCATAATACGAGGGTTGTTCAGAAAGTAAGTTCCGATCTGTCGCGAAATGGAAACCACTGGTAAAATCTCTTACAGCTTTGCAGAGATGTGTTGGGCAGTGTCTCTAGTATGCCCGTCGATTTTGTCGCGTCGCTCTTTTCAGTTTTGAGTGAACAGTGAGCACGTAAAGATGCGTAGGGAATAGCGTCTCCTGCCAAGTATGAGAGCCTGGTTAGAGATTTCGCCTGTGTCATGCAGCCCACATAACACAACTGTCGAGCACTTCCTTGTTCATGCAAATTCTCGGCCGCACACTGCAGGGGCAATGAAGACGCTCCTGCAGCGTTTCCGATGAGAATACAGTCCGTAATTGGCTCCCCCCGAGTTTCATCTCAGCTCACAGGAACCGCTGGCTATGATTTCCACAGACAACGAGCTGCAGACCAGTGCAGATAACTGGCCGAAATCACAGGCAGCTGCTTTCTATGACGAGGATATTGGAAAGTTGATACAACACTACTACAGAACTCGAAGTTGGAGCGGCGACTGTGTAGAAAAGTATGTGGAAGGTGTACCTAAATGTTTCAAATAAAATGTTTGTGGTTTTCACTGTGGTTTCCATTTCGCGACCGATCGGAACTTACTTTCTGGACAACTCTCATATAATCCTAAAATAAATAGGCCATACTGGCATCGTCAATAATGTAGTCCTGTACTACTATCTTTATTTGGGACCATGTCGCAGCTTCACTAAGACTGTTCGCAGGCGATGCAATTGTGGTGCAAGAAAGCACAGCCGATGAATGATCCTCACGATTTTCTGAAAGAGTTGGACACATATTCACTTAGCGTGATGAATGGCAGCAATCCTTAAATGTTGGTAAACTTAACATAACGCCAATAACAGCGGGAAAGAACAGTGTAGTATCTGATTACAATATATTCATCATTTTGATTTGCTCCTTGTGTTTTACGTGTTTGCAGTTAAAATTGTGGGATGTAAGATCCTTCAGTTATGCGAAACACCGTTTTTTCCAAGTTCCCAAACATGTTTCACCATTTTCACCATGTTTCATCATTTGGTTTCTGTTTTATTTAATCTGTAATGTGAACAATTTTACTAAATGATTAAGTATATTTGCCTATGTCACAAGCACAAAATGAAGAGACAGAGGAAGTAGGGGAAGGAGGGGCACGTTGCGACAAAGGTACATTGCAACATCCGAATTTCTTCTTGAAGTATCCTATCAGGTGCTGCCATCATGTGGAGCTCTGCGTGATGTTTTCGCCTTGATTGTCGGAGCTGGCGCTAGAAGATGTCTTCTTTATGTTCTCTTTCTTTGATCGGAATCGTCATTGGTGAGTAACTGTTTATAGTTTTAAATACGTTTTATGTAAATTAACACGTTCGGTGACATTAAATTTTACAAGTGATAAATAGTTCCATTCTGTAGTTTAATAATGTAATAACTGGTTTTAGTTCAAAGTGATTGTCAAAAAGTTTACTTGTGTTTCGTATGGCGGTGCAAAGTGGGGCACGTAAACCACTCTTCGTTAGACAGACTTTTTATGCGTGTTGGATAATGTAATATTTTTATTTTCCTTGTTCTTGTATTTAGCGTTCACTCAGTATAAATTTTTACTGTCTGGTAAACAAAATGCGTCATACAATCAATAAGAGGAGAAGGTTTAACACTTTCAGATGTGATGCAGAAAGGAGCCACTCAAGTTGTGGAAAATGGAGGAAAGAGCCATTATTCCACTAGAAAAATTGCAAAAGAATTTAACATTTTTTACTGTAATCTCTCTCGACTCATCAAAAAGAAAAAAGATACTGATGGAAAAGTTACATGTGCTAATCGAAACACACCAAAGGATCTTCAAACAATCATGCAGTAATACGAGGGGCGTTCAGAAAGTAAGCTCCGATCGGTCGCGAAATGGAAACGACTATGAAAATCCGATAAAGCTTTGCACAGATGTGTTGGGTAGTGTCTCTAGTATAACCCCAGTTAGCATCACGTCGCTCTTCTCATTTCTGAGCTCTCAGTGAGTGCGTAAAGATGTCTAGAAAATAGTGTCTGCCGCCAAGTACGAGGGCCTGGTGAGAAATTTCGCCTGAAGCTATGCAGCTAACATTACATAACTGTCGTGCTGTTTCGTCTTCACGACAATTCTCAGCCGCATTCTGCAGGGGCAATGAAGATGCTCCTGCATCGTTTTCAAATGGAAATGTTAGGTTACCCACAATACAGTCCGCAATTGTCTCCCCCTGAGTTTCATCTCTGGTCACATGAACCGCTGTCTTTGAAGACAACATTTTGACACAGACAACGAGGTGTAGGCCAGCGTGGAGAATTGGCGGAAAGCACTGGCGGCTGCCTTCTATGATGAGGCTATTGAAAAGTTGGTACAACGCTATGACAAAAGTCTAAGTCAGAACGGCGACTACATAGAGAAGTAGCTGAAAGGTGTAGCTAATTGTTACAAGTAAAACATTAATGATGTTCACTGTGGTTTCAATTTGGCAATCAATCGGAGCTTACTTTCTGAACAGGCCTCGTACTTAGAGGTTAAATTGTGAGATCCAGAGAAATTTTGTTCGAATTGACCAAAGTGGATGTATGAAAAATGGGATATCCTTGTGCAGCATACTTTAACTTGGAAATGCTGTTATCTTGGGAACAAAAGGACATAGCTGGAGTCGATTGAATTTCATGATTTTTTGGTAAAACTATGATTTTCTTATCAGACAACCCGAGAACACAAGTCTGGGAAAAATGATAGAATTAATTAAAAATTATTGGGGAGTTCTTCCAAAAGTTGGGAGATGTTTATTATCGTCATCCTCCTTCCCCTTCTAGAATCTGGAAAGTCAGCGAAACGGGTGTAATTATAGTGTTAAAGCCAAACAGGATAGTTGCGTAGAATGATGTGAACCAAGTTGGAATTATAAGCTATGCTTAACGGGGAGAAATGGTAACAGATGCAGCTGCTGTGTGTGCTCAAGGGAACTTCATTCCGCCCATGATAATTTTTCTAAGAAAAAATTTTAAAGATTTTATTCGGTAGAGCCCACCGGAGGCATCGGTTCTGCCACAGTTTCTAGATGAATAATGGAGCTATCTTTTTTAAATATTTCTCGATCATTTTATTAGACAAATCTGACCAACAAAAGAAGATCCTGTCCTACTACTGCTGGATAACCATTTGTTCCATCCAAGCACAGAAGCTTTTAACAAATGTTAAAACAATTGAGTAGCGCTACTGTCATTTCATCCGCACTGTTCTCACAGATTACAGCCCTGTTCAAGAAATGGGCAGCGGGGGAATCGATGCCTGGTTGAAAGCAAATCCAGGAAAGACACTAACAATTTATGATTTGACTTTCATTATAAACAAAGAGCTTCTGCCACTTTCGCACCATCAAACATCACTTTGATTCTCAGCAAGAGGCATATTCCCATTTCAACCTACAAATTCCAAGGAATTGATTTTCATGAAACTTTTGTGACCGATAGGTCTGCTCCAGAAGAAAAACTTTCATATCGTCAGAACAACTCCGAGAATGTGGCGAGTGCTGTTAATGCTGCTCCAGAAACTTCAGCGGAGAAACGTTTTCCGTGAAGGTGGACGAAGGAAAGAGAGTGACCATGGAAAAAAGAAAAGGAAGTGTGCTATTTTAACAGTTACACTTGAAAAACAGGCACTGTAAGATGAAAGATAGGAAAGAGGACACTAAAAAATGGAAACAAAGGTAAAAGGAATCCAGGAAGTAACAACTAGCAGCAAAAAAAAAAAAAATTGCAATTCTATCCCTCTTACGAAGAAGAAGAAGAATATTATTGTTTGATTTGTGGGGCTGGTTATAGAAAGGGAGAGGAATGGGTACAATGTATGGTATCATTGTTACTGGGCGAATAATGATCCATTCTAGATGTCCACACATCTAAAATGGACACAATGAAGACACCTCCGACATTTCAGACATTTCAAACTGAATAGGCTGTTTTCAGTGAAATTTTGGCATGTGTCAATTTGCCCCGTTGGAGGAGTAAATTGAAACATGCATCGACTTCTCTTCTGTATTTGGTTGTAGTTATTCTAATGGTAGAATCGGACGTATGTTTGTGATTCCTATGTGTAAAAGTATGAACTTCCTCAGTATCGTTTCAAATTTAATCAGTTTAAAGTAAAAAACAATATAAATAAAAACTATTTTTTCTTGCAACGTGCCCCTCCCTCTCTTTTGTGGGTATAATGAACGCATAAGTGAGTAAGGAACGGGTGATGAATATCTAATGATCATGGTTGATTCCAACGCTGTAGTGAGGAATGGAATAGAAGACAGAAATTCAGGAAAATATGGTGTGGGTAATAGGAAGGAGCAAACAGGAAGGCTAATAGAATCATGCAACAAATTTCAGTTACTATTAGCAAAGACACTGTTACAATCTCACGAAAAGGGGAGCTACTCTTGAAAATGGCCTGTAAATACAGAATATACCAGCTGGATCAGTGACGAACAGATAGAAATGCAATAATCATCTTGTGGTGCAGTTCTTCTTGTTGTCTCCGTGTTTGCGAAGAAAATGGGATGAGAAGTTCCGCCTTATGCAAGACACCTTTTTTCTTCTTGTTTCAGCCACACATGTTTCAGCACTTTTGTGCTATCGTCAGTGGGTTCTATTTTTATTTTTAACTTACGTTATGTTATTGTCCTCTTGTTTTGGTAGCTGTTATGCTACACACTATACAACTTGTCATAGTTTTGAAGTTGTGTACGTTTTCCTGTGTTGTTGGCGAAGTAAATAGGCTTACTTCTTTGCCTATGTTCGCGTGGCAATGCAGTTTTTCGATTACTCAAAACATAGGAGGAATTTTCGCTGCCATTACGTGCCATTACGTGACAACAACACGTAATGGCAGCGAAAACTCCGCCTATGTTTTGAGTAATCGGAAAACTCCATTGCCACGCGAACACAGGCAAAGAACTAAGCCTATTTACTTCGCCAACAACACAGGAAAACGTACACAACTTCAAAACTATGACAAGTTGTATATTGTGTAGCATAACAGCTACCAAAACAAGAGGACAATAACATTACGTAAGTTAAAAATAAAAGTATAACCCACTGACGATAGCACAAAAGTGCTGAAACATGTATGGGTGTGACAAAATAAAAAAGGTGTCTTGCGTAAGGCGGAACTTCTCATCCCGATAGAAATGCAGACAACACGTACTGGATTGTAAGACGTACCCAGGAGTAAATATATGGGTCCACAATTTAGTAATCATGGACAGTCGTTCGGAAGAAAGAATATGGAAAGAAGTGGAAGACTGAGAACAGAGGATGAAGATACTGCGATAGCTAATATCACAATAGGCCGATCTATTTAAGAGGAAGAAACATTTATAAATTGGATATCACAGAAATATACCATACAAACAGAGGTATAAGAAAGGCGACTGCGAAGAAACCATAGGTAACAGAAGATATATTTCAAAGGATCAGCAAAAGAATAAAGTATAAACATCATTCACAAGAGACAAATGCAAATTATGGTATCAGCACCTGGAAAAGGACTCAAATAGTATTGCACTGCAAATCCTGAAATCTAGTTTCGACCATGACTCTTGTTATAAACAGTCTAAAACTTTTTTACTCCGCAGATATGTATTCCCCTTGGCTACTTTCTCCGAAATAAGTATCATGCCGCCGAGCGGTTCTAGGCGCTGCAGTCTGGAACCGCGCGACCGCTACGGTCGCAGGTTCGAATCCTGTCTTGGGCATGGATGTGTTTGATGTCCTTAAGTTAGTTAGGTTTAAGTAGTTCTAAGTTCTAGCGGACTGATGACCTCAGAAGTTAAGTCCCATAGTGCTCAGAGCCATTTTTTTAAGTTTCATGCCACTTCTGTTATTATTAAAACATGAGTTCCATTTTCAATACACAACAGTAAGCTTGGTTTCGATCTTAATTACGTACTTCTATAATATAATTTACACTAAAGTTCCAATAACTGAAAAATTTTGTACGGTAGTATGTCGTTCTCCAAACTGTAAAATAAAGGTAGTGTTGTTCGATCAAACATTGTTGTCCATTTTCGGCGAAAGCCTTGGATTACGTGTCGATTTAGGACCATTAGCACTGGCGTGTGACAAAATGGCTCAGTAACCTCTGCGGTGCCATAGCTGCATCATGCGATGACTTAAGTGTAGAGTCACAGCAAGAAGTGGTGCAGCCTCACGTCTTCGTTAAGCGGAGTGGCAGCGAACAATAGAGTTTCTTCTGAGAGGCGTCCTCACCCGCGTTGAGGAGAGTGGCCCGCCAAGCGGACAAGTAGAAGGAACGGGCTGCTGTACATCGCAATTAACTCGCTGCCCGACCCGTGCCGTAGATACTAGTTAGCCGAGTCTCCTAGCCTCGTAGTACCACAACTCCGACTGGCGTGGCCCAAAGACACTGAGTTAGGACAGGCCGCAGAGAGCGCGGTGAGGCGCTCTGGCTCTTCACCGAACACTGTATATCAGCTCTATTTGCATCAACACCTTCAGCTGGAAAACGTCTTTCTTGTTGCTGTTGCTCATCTATAATTTGTACTTTATCGGAGATGCAAGCTCAAGGAACTGATATCCGTCACTGATGGAGCACTGGTGACCATGTAACACCAACGTTTCTTCTGAATAAAATGAGTTAATGTGAAATGTTTCCCTCTCTCCGTACGTGAGGGGGAACTGCAAACTTTCCATCACTTGAAACACAGTTCGAGAAACCCGATACACACTCTTAATGAAGTGAAGATTTCTTTCGCATAAGAACAATTAGGAAGTACTGATCCTGTCGATTACGAAATACTGGAGAAATACGAGTCATCACACAAATAATAAAGAAATTATCAGCTCCGAGGAATAACAAAGAAAGAATAGTCTACTGCTATTCGTTTACTGTAGAAGAATGAACTATTTGCATTTTGCACGTTACTTAAGACAAACACTAATGAGTAAAAGGCGGCGTATATCCGATACGCAGCGTTACTGTAGATAAAGCTCAGATTTCTAATACACTACTTGCCATTAAAATTGCTACACCAAAAAGAAAAAAGCAGATGATAAACGGGCATTCATTTATACTAGAACTGACATGTGATTACATTTTCATGCAATTTGGGTGCATAGATCCTGAGAAATCAGTACCCAGAACAACCACCTCTGGCCATAATAACGGCCTTGATACGCCTGGGCATTGAGTCAAACAGAGCTTGGATGGCGTGTACAGGTACAGCTGCCCATGTAGCTTCAACACGATACCACAGTTCATCAAAAGTAGTGACTGGCGTATTACAACGAGCCAGTTGGTCGGCCACCATTGACCAGACGTTTTCAATTTGTGACAGATCTGGAGAATGTGCTGGCCAGGGCAGCAGTTGAACATTTTCTGTGTCCAGAAAGGCCCCTACAGGACCTGCAACATGCAGTCGTGCATTCTCTTGCTAAATGTAGGGTTTCGCAGGGATCGAATGAAGGGTAGAGTCACGGGTCGTAAAACATCTGAAATGTAACGACCACTGTTCAAAGTGCCGTCAATGAGAACAAGAGGTGACCGTGACGTGTAACCAATGGCACCCCATCCCATCGCGCCGGGTGATACACCAGTATGGCGATGACGAATACACGCTTGCAATGTGCATTCACCGCGATGTCGCCAGTCACGGATGCGACCATCATGACGCTGTAAACAAAACCTGGATTCATCCGAAAAAATGACGTTTTGCCATTCGTGCACCCAGGTTCGTCGTTGAGTACACCATCGCAGGCGCTCCTGTCTGTGATGCAGCGCCAAGGGTAACCGCAGCCATGGTCTCCGAGCTGATAGTCCATGCTGCTGCAAACGTCGTCGAACTGTTCGTGCAGATGGTTGTTGTCTTGCAAACGTCCCCATCTGTTCACTCAGGGATCGAGACGTGGCTGCACGATCCGTTACAGCCATGCGGATAACATGCCTGTCATCTCGCCTAGTGATACGAGACCGTTGGTATCCAGCACGGCGTTCCGTATTATTCTCCTGAACCCACCGATTCCATGTTCTGCTAACAGTCATTGGATCTCGACCAACGCGAGCAGCAGTGTCGCGATACGATAAGCCGCAATCGCGATAGCCTACAATCCGACCTTTATCGAAGACGGAAACGTAATGGTACGCATTTCTCCTCCTTACATGAGGCATCACAATAACGTTTCACCAGGCAACGCCGGTCAACTGCTGTTTGTGTATGAGAAATCGGTTGGAAACTTTCCTCATGTCAGCACGTTGTAGGTGTCGCCACCGGCGCCAACCTTGTGTTAATGCTCTGAAAAGCTAATCATTTGCATATCACAGCATGTTCTTCTTGTCGGTTAAATTTCGCGTCTGTAGCACGTCATCTTCGTTGTGTAGCAATTTTAATGGCCAGTAGTGTAATATCTCCAAGCGTATGTTTACTCTACATCCAGACAATAAAAGTGTGTAGGATGTTTAAAACCTGGTATAGAATACCGTTGCGTCCGATTGAAATTGTAGTGGAACTTTGTTCGTTGATAAATCTACCATAGTTAAGTCAATTAAGGGTTTGGATCAGGCTTTGACTAAAAAACATCAGTTATTCTATAAATCGATGGGTTAAATATGATTCGCAGCTGCTGTTAGTCGACTGAATGGAAAGAAACAGTTAATACGACAATGAAACTCTTGTTGTCATAGAATAATGAATTCATAAAATCGGTAGGCACGAACTGCCAATTCATTTAAAGAAACTTGCTGACAGCGGCTAAATTATTCCGAAAAACAGTATATGGACCTCTAGAGCCGCATCAAGAGGTTATTTTACTTTAAACCTAATGATCTACCGAGGTTATCATAGATGCAACGGTCACGGATTTATCTCGTCTTTTCCACGGTGTAATACATAATGGGTATCCGGGAAGTAAGAACAGATTTGAATATTGCGCCATTTTATGATATTGTAACGCCGGAAATGCATATCCTCCTATTTCCATCTATTGTACTATATTTTGTTTTCCTTATTTTTGTTACCTGAATATATGACATTTCTGTGTCTTTACATATTGTAATTGTTTTACTATTTGTATATATATATATATATTTATGCTATCGAACGATTACATCGATAGGTCGTGTGAAGACTCAAAGTGTGTAGGATCTTTGGTAGTGTTATCTCTGCCGCGTGGAGCGCGGGCAGAGCTGTAGGAGTCTGGCTGGAGTAGCGAGTGGAGCAGGTGTGTTGTGTGACGCTCACGCGAGTTGCCGCGCTTTCGGGGTTTGGCAGCATGTAATTGCGCTCGACTCGCGATGATAGTTTCTGACATGGTGTCGCGGGCGGGAAGCATTAGCTGGCGCACATCAAGAGCCCGTTTCGCCTGGTGACCGTGTCGAGAAGAAGGCGCGCCAACATCCAGCTTCTGCAACAGCGACGGCCGACAATGAGTGACTGTCGCCACCTCCTCTTTCGACGGCTTCAAACCTTCAATCAACCAACAAGGAAGACTAAAAGCACGTAAAGTTTCAGAACTGTATGGCAGACCTCAGCTTTTCAAATTGTTCCATTTGCCTCGCAAAATTACAGCAACTTAGCATGAACCTTTGTTGCTCATTGTCCCAATTGCATTGCCAAGCAGGGTCCCTTCCTTTTCCGAAATGAACCCGAGTGTCGTTGAAATTCAAACGCCAGCATAATTCCATTTCACTGCTTTAATTTCAAAGTTCAATTTAAGTATTCATAGCTGGCTACAATAGTTAGATTACACAAGCACAAATTAAGAGTGCGAGTTTTGTTACCGTATTTTAGCTTACCTGTGACTGCAGCTCAGCTTGGTACGTACTAAATTTTACTATTGTTAATTGTTCAGAATCGTTTAATTCAAGTTCAAAGTTAAATCTCTTCTTTCTAAATTGCGTAGATTCAAGTAGCTTTAGAAATGATTGTTGAGGTAGTCCAAGACTAACTGTATTTCGATGTGCTTCAGAAAGAAAGCTCACTATTAACTTCAGTCACTAAATTAACTTTCGATTTTCCGGTTTCATTAATTCTTTTGCTAAATTAGGTGTAGCGAAATTTATTACTTCTGACAAACTTTCAGTTTTCACACTACACGTGTCAACCTTCAGTTGCCACGCTTCTAGTGCTAATTATATGTGTAATAACCTTTCTTTTTCAGTTATTATAGTAATTGTCCATAGGACTGGCGACCGTAATTTCCCCCAAATCTCAAATATCTAATTACCGCTAGTTGATTGTCAACGTAACGGCCGCACATTTACTTTCTTTATTAACTTTATCCCTATTTCAAAATTAATTTCCCCCAGTTTCACTTGCATTTTTCCTTTCATTTAGATGTAACCCTTTCCTCCCTCTTTACCGACAGGTTAACTTCGGTGACGATTGCTTTTCTAAAATTCCCATTAGTAAACACGGTTTCATTTTTCACTGTCATTAAGGTCGATAAGTGAGGGGGAGGTTACAATATGACTGTTGGCAGCTGTGGTTTTATCATTTTTTATATCTGCGCTCCTCTCATTTAATAGCCTGATAGTTTTTGCATGGTGAGAATTGTTGTTTGATGTTTATTTCCGTCACGGAGCAGATGACAACTGAGCAACATATCCAAGTAATAAAAAGTTATCACAAAAACAGCGAAAGTCCCACAGCCACCATTCGTGAATTGCGTGTGACACTGACGTAATTCTACTCCAAGCGAATCATCAGTTCGGATGTTGATCCAGATGTTTGAGACCACGGGTTCTATGTCATACGTCAAGATAACACAAGTATTCGAACACAAGAACACACTGCTGTAGTGCATGACAATGTGACGGTACACCCCAAATGGTTCAAATGGCTCTAAGCATTATGGGACTTAACATCTGTGGTCATCAGTCCCCTAGACTTAGAACTACTTAAACTAACTAACCTAAGGACATCACACAATCCATGCCCGAGGCAGGATTCGAACCTGCGACCGTAGTAGCAGCGCGGTTCCGGACTGAAGCGCATAGAAGCGATTGGCCACAGCGGCCGGTCGGTACGTCCCAGAAAAACGGTTCGCTGACGAGCTCAACAATTGAATTTATCACCAACTTCACTGCATGGAATCCATTCAAAAGATCTGGCAATGCATGCGTACAAGATTTAACTTACATAAGACTTCAAGCCTGCAGATCGTGGAAAGAGACATCGATTTGCTCTATGGGTCTTGGCTCGAGAAGCGAAGAACGAGAACTTCACAAAAAGAATAATTTTCCCAGATGAGGCGCACTTCCATCTCAATGGGTGCGTCAGTAAACAGAACTGCAGTATATGAGGTAACGAAAACCCGCGAGAGGCTGTGGAAGGTTTTTTTTATTTAATCGTGTGGTGATTTTATACAATATACAGTTGATACAAGGCAAGTGATTTTATACAATATACACATGATATAAGACAAGATTAAACCTTAAAGTCCGTGTTTTTCAACCAATTAATTAAGATGGGTGTGAGAGTGAACAAGTAGTCAGGAATTCCAGGGTATGAATGAAGTGGACAGCGTTGAACTAAATGTTCAGTTGTCTGCTCTTCTTGATTACATTCACAAATTGGTGAACTGATCCAGCACATTTGTACCTGAAGTACCTACAACAACCATGTCCAGTCCTTAACCTGTTGAGGTGGCACCAGAGGTTCCTCCTTAGGTCAAAACCTTTTGGCTTCTTTGTAGGATCAACGTGATGGGCTCTTGTTCCCAATGTTTTTGTTGTCCTTTCATGCTTCCAGCTTTCATTAAGATCAAAACCATCCGCGATGACTTGCCCTGCAGTAACACTTGCTGGTCTTCTTGATCGCAATCGTTCCTGTGGCGGATGACAGTGCAGTGGTAGAGAGGGTGATGCAAAGATTTTCTTGGCCTCCCTCAGTAGAGTTGGTTTCTGCCTTCAGCGAGGTGGAGGTATGTGACTCAGTACAGGTAAACAGTGGCATGATGTTGGTTTGAACCAGTAATACAGCGCATTGTGTCATTAAGTTTTGTGCACATTTTCCAACCAGACAGGTGCACAGTACTCAGCAGCAGAGTACACAAGACTGATGCCAGTTAAACGCAGAAAGTCAGCAGAGGTTCACCAGGGTGTACCACTGAGCTTATGTAATATGTTGTTCCTTGCAGCAACTTTATGAGAAAGCTGGGTGATTTGCTCTTTGTAGCTCAGGGTTCTATCTAGAGTGATTCCGAGATATTTTGAGAAAGTATTGTGTCTCAACGTTTGTCCATTGATCAGAACTCTTGGTTTGTAGTTCGCAGCACGATTCGCTAGATGGAAACAAGAGACTTCAGTGTGTGATGTGTTTGGGATCAATCTCCAGGTCTTAAAGAAAGTTGACATCTTCTCCAGATCCTCCGTAAGAATTCGTTCACCATCTTCGAAATTACTGCTCTGTGCTACCAGTGCGATGTCATCAGCATAGATGAATTTAGTTGATATTGTGGTTGGTAAATCATTAATGTATAAATTGAATAGTGATGGGGCTAAAACAGATCCCTGTGGTAGTCCATTATTTAGTCTCCGTTTGTGGCTTTTAGAGCTGCCTAGAAACACTTCAAAATGCCTTTCGTTACGCATGCTGGATATTAGATCCACAATTTCTCGACTTGGTACAACTTGCAGTAGCTTGTAGATCAGTCCCCGTCGCCAGACAGTGTCATACGTGGCTGTAATGTCGATGAAGACAGCTGTTGATTTCAGATGGCCTTGAAAACCTGCTTCAATATGGGTAGTTAGGGCAAGAACTTGATCGGTGCAGCTGCGTCCTTGTCTGAAGCCAGCTTGTTCAGGAGGGATAGCAGCCTCGACGAACGGTGCTATTCTAGTTAGGAGGACTCGTTCCAAAAGTTTGAATGTACAATTGAGCAGTGCTATAGGGCGGTAGCTTTCAGGGCTGTCTTCAGGCTTGCCAGGTTTGAGAGTGGCTATAACTTCCGACAGTTTGAATTGTCTGGAAAGTTTGTTCTCTTTGAGTATGTAAGTAAAGAGCGAAGTGAGCCAGCGTACGCAGTGTGGGCCCATGTTCTTAATAAATTAATTATAGATGTTTTCAGGGCCAGCAGCTTTACCGACTTTCAGTTGCTTGACAGCACTTTCTACTTCCGCTATGGAGAAGGACCTAGAAAGCGGCTCGTTTCTTGGGGCACTGCGCTTGAGGTCGGGACTCAGTTTAGGATGCGGCGTTTTGAGGTGTTGCTTGCCAGTTAGCGCATTCAAGACTCTCCATGCTTTCCTACTTCACTTGACAAAGTTCATTTTTTTGAGTGTTGCTTCCCATTTCTCTCATCTGTTCTTGTTTAAAGAGTGGAGTAGCTGTGAGCCCACTGTTTGATTTCTAGAACTTCGGTATTCTTGATGTAAAGCCTCACTTTCTTTGTTCCAGCCAGGAACATATTCCTTTCTGTAACCCCTAGCAATGTTTAACTTAGCAGCTTTGGTAACTAGTCTAACGAATTCGTCGTAGTTGTTTGCTGTAGCCTGTAAGTTCTTCGCAGCTAAGTTGGAGTCAAGGTCTTTTGAGAATCCATCCCAGTTAGCTCGTTGTAAATTCCATCTGGATAGGGGCATTAACTTTACAAGGAGAATTTTTAAACCAATTTCTGTCATATCAGGACGGTGTTGGCAGTTTGGGAAATTAGACAGGACCGTACGAGTGGCGTTAAGTGGTTGATCTAGCTGATCTTTGGATACAAATACCAAGTCTGCGTTGTAATCCTTATTCCAGCGTGCAGAGTGGAAGGTTCCCTTATCTTTTACATCAAAGACCAAGTGCATGTTGGTAGTTTCTGCCCATTGAGCTAGTAACTCCCCAATTGACATCGACGGTGTCGTATCGCCAATCCGTGTGATGGCTATTAAAGTCTCCAGTGTATATACAAGGGTGATCGAAAGCCGGCACAACTGTGGAGGTCCAATTCACACTTGGAGGCTTGTACAGGTATATAATTTTTAAGTCGTTTATCTGGATTACTATTGTGTAGATGTGGTTAATGTCTGTAGAATCACTTACATGCACTCCGTTTTGGCATGACTTCACATAAGTGGCTATTCCATATTGTGGATATTCGTCCTCTACGCTGAAGATCTTGCTCATCTTTGGTATGTGTTTCTTGAATGTTGACAACATCAATGTTAAGTTCATGCAGCTGTTTCTGTACATACATTTGGCAGAGCTTATGCCTTCAATATTAAGCTGCTTAATACGAACTAGGTGTTTCTCGTCTCTAGTTGGATGATCCTGAAAAGGACGGTTATTATTTATGTTTCTGGACACATTGTATATCACCTATGACACTGTTGCTCGTTTAGCACCACACAGAGGTCATGTGTAGGGTAATTTAGGTTATACCTACGGACGTGAGCAACGATGGACCCCCCTGTGGATGGTGACTTGCATCCACAACGTACGACTGTCTGGTGTGGGTTCTGGGCAGGAAGAGTAATCGACTCGTAATGAGGGAGGTGCTGTCACTGTGAACGGCGACCGTTATCGAAACATACTTTACGATTGGTTTTCCTCTCTTATTGATGAAAATGATGATTTTTTTTTTCAACAAGATGGTGCGATATATCACACATCCCTTGAAACGATTGCTCTGCTGAATGAAAAGACTCATCAAAAAATTATCTCTTTGCGTGACAACCAGAAATGACGTGCCAGATCATGCGACCTTACGCCTTGTGAATTTTTGTGGGGATTTGTTAAATCAAAAGTGTAGGTGAACAAACCAGAAACAAGATACCAATCGAAGGACGAAATTAAAAAGTTTATTAACGGTATCCCACCAGATGTTTGTGAACCAGTCATTGATAACTTAAATGAACGCGTTGCTCGTTGACGTGCAGCCTTGGGTTGTTTTATGGAGGATATAAATTTTCATACATAAATGGGATGAGTTATTTAATGGGTTTGAATAAACATTACATTTTCAATAAACTTCGTGTGTTCTACAGCACTTTAATATTGGTCCCTACTTCCCGGACACACTGTACTTAGCTGTAAGAAAGAACGCTCTAGTGCGATGTTCTTCTTAAGGGCGTTCCATAAATCGAAATTAGAAATTTTACGTGCCTGTTAAGTGCAATACGAGAGCGCCAGCCGTCGAGCAGAGACGCGGCGCAGCCGGCTACGTGTGCAATCTCGTCGTTCACTTTTTCTGATCTTCCACCAAACACATACTTCACTACAAGTAATCAAGTTTCTCCAGAAATGACTGGTAATAATAATGACAAATATACCGGCACATCCGTAATGAGGTACAATGGGCTGTAATGAAGAATCTTGACACGAGAAATGCATCGTCCAGTAACATCATTTGTCACATCCAAGTATGTACAGGACTGGTGCAAAAGATGAGCAAAACAGGTGATCCGCTGGGTATATGTTTCTCTTGTAACTAATAATATTCATCTAACGTAACACACTTATTTTGAGATGAAACAAAGCTACTCACAACTACTATACAGTGTGGTCCATTGATCGTGACCGGGCCAAATATCTCACGAAATAAGGGTCAAACGAAAAAACTACAAAGAACGAAACTCATCTAGCTTGAAGAGGGAAACCAGATGGCACTATGGTTGGCCCGCTAGATGGCACTGCCATAGGTCAAACCGATATCAACTGCGTTTTTTTAAAGTAGAAACCGCCATTTTTATTACATATTCGTGTTGTACGTAAAGAAATATGAATGTTTTAGTTGGCCCACTTTTTTCGCTTTGTGATAGATGGCGCTGCAATGGTCACAAACATATGGCTCACAATTTTAGACGAAAAGTTAGTAACAAAAAATGGTTCAAATGGCTCTGAGCACTATGGGACTTAACATCTTGGGTCATCAGTCCCCTAGAACTTAACAACTTAAACCTAACTATCCTAAGGACATCACACACATCCATGCACGAGGCAGGATTCGAACCTGCGACCGTAGCAGTCCCGCGGTTCCGGACTGTAGCGTCTAGAACCGCACGGCCACCACGGCCGGCAGTTGGTAACAGGTAAGTTTTTTAAATTGAAATACAGAACCTAGGTACGTTTGAACTTTTTATTTCGGTTGTTAAGATGTGATACATGTACCTTCGTGAACTTATCATTTCTGAGAACGCATGCTGTTACAACTTGATTACTTGTAAATACCACATTAATGCAATAAATGCTCAAAATCCTGTCCGTCAATCTCAGCGCATTTGGCAATACGTGTAACGACATTCCTCTCAACAGCGAGTAGTTCGCCTTCTGTAATGGTCGCACATGCATTGACAATGCGCTGACGCATGTTGTCAGGTGTTGTCGGTGGATCACGATAGCAAATATCCTTCAACTTTCCCCACAGAAAGAAATCCGGGAACGTCAGATCCGGCGAACAGGCGGGCCATGTGCATCGACGACCAATCCACCTGTCATGAAATATGCTATTCACTAAAGCTTCAACCGCACGCGAGCTATGTGCAGGACATCCATCATGTTGGAAGTACATCCCCTTTCTGTCATGCAGTGAAACATCTTGTAGTAACAGCGGTAGAACATTACGTAGGAGATCAGCATACATTGTACCATTTAGATTGCCATCGATAAAATGGGGGCCAGTTATCCTTCCTCCCATAATGCCGCACCATACATTAACCTGCCAAGGTCGCTGATGTTCCACTTGTCACAGCCATCGTGGATTTTCTGTTGCGCAATAGTGCATATTATGCCGGTTTACGTTAGCACTGTTGGTGAATGACGCTTTGTCGCTAAATAGAACGCGTGCAAAAAATCTGTCATCGTCCCGTAATTTCTCTTGTGCCCAGTGGCAGAACTGTACACGATTTTCAAAGTCGTCGTCATGCAATTCCTTGTGCATAGAAATTTGGAACGCGTGCAATCGATGTTGATGTAGCATTCTGAACACCGTCGTTTATGAGATTCCCGGTTCTCGTGCAATTTTGTCTGCTACTGATGTGCGGATTAACCGAGACAGCAGCTAAAAACACCTACTTGGGCATCATCATTTGTTGCAGGTCATGGCTGAACGCTTCCTGTTTTCTTAAATAACGTAACTATCCGGCGAACGATCCGGACACTTGGATGATGTCGTCCAAGATACCGAGCAGCATACGTAGCACACGCCCGTTGGGCATTTTGATCACAATAGCCATACATCAACACGATATTGACCTTTCCCGCAGTTATTAAACGGTCTATGTTAACACGGGTAATGTATTACGAAGCAAATGCCGACCGCACTGGAGGAATTTTACGTGATACCACGTACTTATACGTTTGTGAGTATTGCAGCGGCATCTACCCCAAACGAAAAAAGTGGTACAACTAAAACATTCATATTTCTATACGTACTGCACGAATATGTATTAAAAATGGGGGTTACTATTCAAAAGAACGCAGTTGATTTCCGTTTGACCTATGGCAGCGCCATCTAGTGGCCCAACCATAGCGCCATCTCGTTTCGCCCTTCAAACTAGACGAGTTTCGTTCTTTGTAGTTTTTTCAAAATGGTTCAGATGGCTCGTAGCACTATGGTACTTAGCTTCTGAGGTCATCAGTCCCATAGAACTTCGAACTACTTAAACCTAACTAACGTAAGGACATCACACAGATCCATGCCCGAGACAGGATTCGAACCTGCGACCGTAGCGGTAGCGCGGTTCCAGACCGTAGCGCCTAGAAACGCTCGGCCACCCCGGCCGGCGTAGTTTTTTCGTTTGATAATTATTTCGTGAGATATTTGGCCCGGTCACTATCAGTGGACCACCGTGTAGATGGTGATTCTTGACACCTTTGATATTGGCACTGTGACGGAGTCAGATCTGGTCTAATACGTGTTCCATCGGGGACAGACCTGCAAATTTTTGTGGTGACATGAGTACCTCGGCGTCACGCAAACAGTTATAGAGACACGTACTACCTGTGGACAAGCATTCTACTGCTGCTAAATGATATCACGATACCGTTACATGAGAGGTAACACGAGGACGCAGGATATCCATGACGTACCGTTGCGCTGTCAGAGTTCCCTCCGTCACTACCTGCCGTTACGTGAAGTCATGACCGGAGGCTCTTCACGCAGTGACACCAGGAGGAACACCGCTGTGCCGCTTCAAAGCACTGGAAGGGCAGACCAGTCAACAGTTGGCCTCCGTACTCGTCGAGGACGGTTATCCACGTTAGGGCATAACTGCAAGTAACCGCTGAACACACTGCAAAATCATTCGGCAGCGCACCATATTTGGAGGTCACGGGACCACTCCAAAGACTACCGCTCGTGTTGTGTTAACGGCTGTCCACATATGGGACGGCAGTTCCCTAGTGCGGTTTCTGCTAGTCTCCAACGAACGGTCCGAGATGACGCAGAATGTTGCAGCGAGTCCATCAGTTGTTCTCGAATGCCATGCGCAGATGTAAAGCGGTTAAGATGCGGTTGGTACACTATACGGCTATCCTTACGTTCGGTGGTCAGATGTGGTCGACCGGAATTTTGACCTGTCCTCACTTTCCCACGTAGTCCAACACTGGGCCACCATCACATCCACATGACGTACAAATTTGAATATTGCTTTATCCGGCCCGCACCCACACTGAGGCACCTTTCTAATTCTGTCAGATGATGATAACAATATATCACACGAGTACGCGGAACCTTTGTGCCATGAACAGTGACCATTCTACACCTGACGCGTTTTAACCCCTTTTTAAACTACACCAGGCCTGAGAACAACTTTAATCGCGAGCAACCTTAACGCAATCTAGCGGCCATTCTACCTGTCACCAGAACTGTGGCGTACATTTCCATACTGTCCTACGGTGTACAGGTGCACAGAATAACATTAACAACCGACCCCTTTTTCTGGGTGCTTATTGATCAGTTTACATGGATGACTGTGAGAACTGCAAAGAGTGAGGTATTCCATATTCCATAGCGGTGGTAAGTAGGCTGCGAGAGAAGTTATTCCGCAGACCTAAAATATGTGATCAAAAGTATCCGGACACCTGGCTGAAAACGACTTACAAGTTCGTCGCTCCCTCCATCGGTAATGATGAAATTTAATATGGTGTTGGCCCACGCTTAGCCTTGATGACAGCTTCCACTCTCGCAGGCACACGTTCAATCAGGTGCTGGAATGTTTCTAGGGGAATAACAGCCCATTCTTCACAGAGCGCTGCACTGAGGAGAGGTAATGATGTCGGTCGATGAGGTCTGGAACGAAGTCGGCGTTCCAATATATCCCAAAGGTTCAAAAATGGTGAAAATGGCTCTGAGCACTATGGGACTTAACATCTATGGTCATCAGTCCCCTAGAACAGAACTACTTAAACCTAACTAACCTAAGGACATCACACACATCCATGCCCACGGCAGGATTCGAACCTGCGACCGTAGCGGTCACGCGGTTCCGGACTGAAGCGCCTAGAACCGCAAGGCCACAACAGCCGGCCATCCGAAAGGTGTTCAGTAGGATTCAGATCAGGACTCTGTGCAGGCCAGTGCATTACAGGGGTGTTATTGTCGTGTAACCACTCCGCCAAAGGCCGTGCATTAAGAACAGGTGCTCGATCGTGTTGAAAGATGCAGTCGCCATCCCCGAATTGCCCTTCAACAGTTGGAAGCAAGAAAGTGCTTACAACATCAATGTATGCATATGCTGTCATAGTACCACGCAAAACAATAAGGGGCGCAAGCCCCCTCCATGAAAAACACGACCACAACTTAACAACACCGCCTCCCAATTTTACTGTTGCCACTACACACGCTGACAGATGACGTTCACCGGGCATTCGCCATACCCACCCCCTGCCATCGGGTTGCCACATTGTGTACCGTGATTCGTCGCTCCACACAGTGTTCTTCCTCTGTTCTATCGTCCAATGTTTACGCTGCTTTCACCAAGCGAGGCGTCGTTTGGCATTTACCGGCTTATATGTGGCTTATGAACAGCTGCTCGACCATGAAATCCAAGTTTTCTGACTTCCCACCTAACTGTCATAGTACTTGTAGTGGATCCTGACGCAGTTTGAAATTCCTGTGTGATGGTCTGGATACATTTCTGCCAATTACACATTACGACACCCTTCAACTGCCGGCGGTCTCTGTCATTCAACAGGCGAGGTCGGCCTGTACGTTTCTTCACATTTCCACTTCACTATCACATCTGAAACAATGGAGCTAGGGATGTTTAGTAGAGTGGAAATACCGGTTACGGACATATGACACAAGTGACACCCAATCACCTGACCACATTCGAAGTGGGAATTTCGTACTGTAAATGTGACTGTTACTATTTGAAAATGCGTATGTTTCGATAGATTTGGAGTGCGACTCGAATGAGTCAGCAGGTTGTCTCGTGAGTGGGAAGAACCAATTACTTTGAATGTCAGTGAAGATTTAAGTGAACTGTCCAATACAGGTAAAAAGTGTAAATATGCCGAGATGAATATTAATAAGAAGAATGAAAAGAGAAATTTGTCGATTACAAGTTATGAAGAAAGTTGCTTTCCAAAGCAAGCGGGGATTACAAAAAGTAAGTTACACTCTATTATAGCAAATCAAGTAGGTTTCATTGAATGCTGCACAACACTTCAAAGTGAACAGGTACGTGATACTATTTTCTTACATTGTCACCACGTCTCTGTAAACAACGGACGGAACGTTATATCAATCGTTCGATTTTTCGACGATACAAACCTGCTCCTAGGTCACGGAGCCATTCGAGAACCGCTTTGTCAACGTCGTCATCGCTGGGAAGTCTCTTTCTCCCATATGTTCCTTTTAGCTTTCCGAGAAGATGGATACTGCATGGTGCAAGTCATGGACTCTATAGCAGTTGCTTCTGAAATTCCCATCGAAAACATTGAACCAAAGCTTGTATTGAGCGCACCCTGTGGGGTGACGCTTTGTCGTCCAGGACCACGATGCCTTTGCTTAATTTTCCACGCCTCTAGCATTTTACGACCATAAAGCTTTCTCCTTTGTGTGCAGCTGACAGAAATCACGGAACCAGGTGTGAGCACAATTTCCGATACTGCAGACGATCTCGGATGATGGAATGAGCAATGCATATTGAGATGCGCATCAGCTCAGCAATGTTCGCAATAGTCACTCTGCGATTGCTGCGAATCAGTTCCTCGATTACCTAGACGTAATTGTCAGTGTTTGGTGTGGATGGCTTTCCTTGCCAATCAGTATCACTCATGTCTGTGGGGCCTTCGTCCGAATGTTGGCAACATTTCTCTGTGGTCATATGCGACATTGCTTTTAGTCCATATAGGGTACAGCGGCGATATTCTGCTCACGGAGATAATTCGCCAGAAATAAGAAAAGTTACAACAGTGCACTAGTTCCTCATTGAGCCACAGTCGTTTTGCCTTCAGTGTTCCATTATCTCTGTGTCGTCGCAAGTGATTGCAGTAAGGGTGTTTTCTGTAACATTACTGACAAGTCAGAAGAACGAACTGGCATAGTTAAAGAATACAACGTAACAAATTAAGGTGTACGATCCACAATAACGTGAATTTTTAATTGCATAAGACCACAGATTATGCAGTGTGTGCATCAACAAATACTGCTGGCCTCTTTCACAAAGGTCTAACTTGCCGTGTCTTTCGAAATGTCTGCACATTGGGCTACATCACCGCATGCGCGAGCGGCTATTTCCGCTCAGTCATGCGTATTCAAATACAAAAATAATTATATAAACAGGCAGAATACGGCGCTGAGGTCGGCAACCCCTATGTAAGACAACAAGTGTCTGGCGCAGTTGTTAGATCGGTTACTGCCGCTACAATGGCACGTTATCAAGATTTAAGTGAGTTTGAACATGGTGTTATAGTTGGCGTACGAGCGATGGGACACAGCATCTCCGAGATAGTGATGAAGCGGGGATTTTTCCGTACGAGCATTTCACGAGTGTACCGCGAATATCAGGAATCAGGTAAAACATCAAATTTCCGACATCGCTGCGGCCGGAAGAAGATCCTGCACCGACGGGGCCAACGACTACTGAAGAGAATTGATCAACGTGACAGAACTGCAACCCTCCCACAAACTGCTGCAGGTTTCAGTATTGGGAAATCAACAAGTGTCAGCGTGTGAGTCATCGGAAGAAATATCATCGATACGGGCTTTCGGAGCCGAAGGCCCAGTCTGTACCCTCGATAACTGCACGACATAAAGCTTTACACCTCGCTTGGGCAAGTCAACACTGATACTGGAGTGTTGACGATTGGAAAAGGTGTTGCCTGGTCGGACGAGTCTCGTTTCAAGTTGTATCAAGAGGATGGACGTGTACGGATATGAAGATAACTTAATGAATCCATAGACCCTGCAAGTCATTATTAGTTTAATTGATGTTTTACTGCAAAAGTCTAGAGCACACGTTCCGTTGATTTGTTTTCAGATGATCCGTACATACAAAAGGGAAAAGCCGAGTCCTTCATGGTCCGAGAAAGATGAGAAATAAGCAATAACAAGTGTTGTAGGGAACTCCTCTGGGTAATGTGCCAGCAATGTCCTGCCTGGTTTCTCGAAGTATACGTGGTGGAAAGAGACGAAAAATGTTTACTTGAGGCAAAGGTTTTGATTTTGACACTTAAATACACCTGTCGTGTCTGGAGAACATGCTGGTCACTCCAGACGAGCGATGTCGTTATCCTCAAAGACGTCATTCACAAGATGTGCACGATCGGGGCGCGACTTTTCGTCCATGAAGACGAATGCCACGCAAATATGCTGCCGATATTGTTACACTATAGGTCGGAGGATGGATTTCACGTATCGTACAGCCGTAATGGCGGTTCCACGACCACCAGCGGCGTACGTCGGCCCCACATAATGCCACCCCAAAGCAGTAGGGAACATCCACCTAACTGCACTCGCTGGAGATTGTGTCTAAGGCGTTCAGCCTGACCGAGTTGCCTCCAAACCCGTCTCCGACGATTGTCTGGTTGAAGGCGTGTGCGATACTCATCGGTGAAGAGAACGTGAGGCCAGTCCTGAGAGATCCATTCGGCATGTTGTCGGGCCCATCTGTACCGCGTTGCATGAGGGACTGTGTCTGTGACATCATATCCACAGTCAACATCTTCAGAAGTTCTGTGAACCGGAGTGATGAAAAACTTTATTTACAATTAACATACCATAATTCTACCACATTGACAGATTTCTTTAAGATCTCATGTCATTTTATACAGGACTTACAGTTGAAAGGAACAGGATAGCCCCGCTGTACCCTACTACGAAAATATCGGGTAGAAACTGCGTGCAATATAAATCTTTTTCCCACAAGAATCGTGATGCCCGCGTACTCCAGCTCGGGAGAGGGTTTTCAGTTGCTGCGCCATTTCATTCGCACATTGTGATGCACACGTTATCCCTATAGCTCCAAAAATCCTCCAACATGTACTCTCTTCTAGTGATGTACAACTCTTGTTGCTCAATGGTCTTAGCTTCAGAAGCCATGTTTAACTTACTCTGTGAAGTCCGTTCATAAGTAGTTCAAGTATTGCGGATTAACTGCCTTTAATTTCGTTTGTTCTCTCTCTGATAACATTGAAATATAGCGAGCGGTTGTGCAGGCAGACAAATGGTCACCAACTCGGAAGGAAACCCCAAAAGTCTTTTACGCTAAAGTAGTTAAATTAATCATTGTTAGTTACGGAAAGGCTGTATCATAAAGCAAGAACAGAGAAAAAAAACGTCTATGGTCAGAAACTTATTTCGATGTTCAGCGCACCTATTGCCTCCTTTAGAGATCATATTTAAATCGTGAATGCTAATTTTAGCAACTGTCAACAACAACACTGTAGACAGATTTCCATACACGTATACTCGTGTGTAAACTGTTCCAGTCATTATAATCATTCTTCATCATTTTGTCAGTTGCGTCACCTGTACAGATTCACAACAATATGAATCTATGATTTTGAAGCTTTGATTTCAAATAAATGTTTATGTTCCAAAATACAACGGGTCTTGCTTGTAATCGAAATCTATTGACCAACGAGTTAACAATCCGTTCATCGAGAGCCCGTTAGGCAGAAATAAAAATGAACTATATTCATCACTGGTCACCTTCTTCGTCCCAGCTTATCACAGTGAAACGGCCTGAAGCGATTTAAGTAAAGCAAAGTGGGTGGATTGGCGACATTTCAAGTTCTATTTTAAACCCTGATTTCTTTCTTTCTTTCTCGGCCTTTGTCCCGCTCCAACGCGGGGTCAGATTTGACAGTGTTAATTGCAGAGGGTGGCCAGATGCCCTTCCTGATGCCACCCCGAACCCCCCCGGGATGGAACTAGTGTACCCCAGCTGTATGCGTCGAGTGTAAGTCATGAAATAGTGCGAACGTTTCCAAATGTTTGTGAGTCGTGTAACTGAGGTGGAACTTGGGGACCAGCCCGGTATTCACCTACCGGGATGTGGAAAACCGCCGAAAAACCACATCCAGGCTGGGCCCTCGTCGTTAATCCGTCGGGCGGATTCGATCCGAGGCCGGCGCGCCTAACCGAGTCCATGAAGCAGCACATTAGCGCTCTCGGCTACCCTGACAGGTCCTATTTCAAACCCTGATGGCCTGGCCAAACACCACTCTGAACGTAGTGATTAGTGCAGTTGAGGAGTGAGGAGGAAAAGGATAATGAAGGCTGCAGCCGCACGCCGCCATATCAAAGCAGTCACTTTGTCAGGCGCCAAGTAGTTTGCTGACTAATACTGGTAGTGTGCGTTCTTCGTTAGGAATACTATGGTGTCCACACAGTTAGTCAGAAAAGAAAAAGCGAGGAAGCCAAATCGAAAAATTGTCTTACTTTTCGCATCGTTTAAAAGCCATAGACTGTGCGTAATATGACATCACACTATTATGAGTTGGAAAAACGTATGTTAGGACGTTGTAATGGGTTTAACACCCTGCTGCATTAAATGTAATCTCGATGTATTGCTCACTTGCTAGAACGACAATTCACAGGCGCTGCCTGAGACATATAATATCTTTGCCCCTGTTAAAAGAGAGCTGCAATAGAGTCGCAGGTCAGAGCAGTCTCTGCAGCAGTTGCAGTCGCTCGTTGCTACAGTGTAGTTGTACTCTGTCGCTGGTACAGCGCAGTTCATAGTTGGTAGTCGTTAAAGTCACAGTGCAGAACAAATTGTAAAATTTTATCATATGGAACTGAATAATAACTGTAATCAGCCGCAGAGCTAAATGATACCATCGAATGAGATGATGATGAACAAATGAATAATTGATAATATAATGAAAAATAAACAGTGTAACTAAGTCAACCATCTATTGTAAGGTAATTTTTTTATATTTTTATTTGCATGCGCATTATTAAGTCACTTGTCTGAGATATTAATATGAATTTGTTTCAATCTTTTCTTTTGTGATTCGTCAGCACCAGTTGACCCAGATGTGTAATATATTCAATTTTCCCGTGTAACGGATTGTAGATCAATAACGTAAAAAAATTTCAGAATATAATTGTTTTTACCAGTCAACTATAAAAGTATAATTTCCCTTTAAGTCATTGCCAGTCCCGATCCAGTCATTTATCTAAATTAAAATATTCCAGATTTTTTGTCAGATCATAGTCATGTGCTCCTTAGTAATCAGATGACCAGCTGTGCAGCTGTGTCACTAAGTAAAGTTAGTTTTTCTAGTAGTTCAGATCTCAGACAAATATTATCCAGTATTAGTAGACAGTCCAGCATTGCACTAAGCTGTGTCATTTACGAGCAGATATATGGACAGCGTTATCCTGCGACACCATCACGAGGTAAGAATTTTTCATTTTATTTCTCACGGACAGATTCAGATTGATTTCAAAGGGCCATGGGGTAGCGCTCCTTATGTCAAAATTTATCAGATTTTCACGAGTTAAGATTTATTAGTTTTCATACGTCACAACTTAATTATCCAAATTTCATTATTTTTTTTTTTTTTTATTTATACCGGAAGGTTAC
The DNA here is from genome assembly GCF_021461395.2 of Schistocerca americana. Classification (NCBI taxonomy): domain Eukaryota; kingdom Metazoa; phylum Arthropoda; class Insecta; order Orthoptera; family Acrididae; genus Schistocerca; species Schistocerca americana. The sequence continues at coordinate 234,206,405 of NC_060123.1, forward strand.
AACGTCACTACAACGGCAGCGGCTCGTACAAATACAATATGATACACTCATCACTTGACGAATAACTGTGATTGCTGCACGAACTGAAGCTGTCCATTAGGGAACAAACTGAGTTAAGGCTACGGAGAATGGTGACAAAATCTTTTATGGTCGACATTAGCAATTCTTTAAATTCATTAAATCTCGTAGTGCAAGGTGAGAATCATTTGCTAAAGGATGTGGCGGAGCACTGATGCGATCAAACAAAAAGCAATCCGACTTAAAGATCAGTATCACGTTCATAATATGAAACATTTCCAGTAGCTCGAGGCAATCATTTGTGGGCCAGACATGACTGAGTATGTTTCAATAACTGAAATAACTCGTCATTAGTTTCCAAAGAGACTGCAAGGCACTGCACGACTGAAGACGGATTTCGATTTACTTGTCAGACCGTCTCGCTTTTGGCTGCTAACGTACCTCACTACTTCTAGATTGAGCTGACAGACTTACAGAATAGCATCCAGCCCAACAACCTGTTTGTTGGAGCCACGAATTTACAAAACTTTTATAAAATGCTACCTCAAGGGCAACATCCTCGGTTGCACAAATCAACCGTCGAAGTTATTTCAGAGCTTGTTTTAGTACATGTGGGAACGATTTTTTTTTTTTTCTATGAAATTGGCGAAGTTCCGCCAACGTTCACGTTTAACAGATTTTAATCTGCGTAACTCCATGTGTGCGACTATATCGCGAAGCATGTCTCCTGATATATTACGTATTCTAAATTCGAAATGTGTCTAAATTTATAAATATCAGAAATAAATGTTAAACGTCTATATTTGGAGCTTTTTGTAGCTCTGCTTACCGTATTAGCTCTGTCTAATGTATTTATTTAATCAGGTAAATAAGCTGTTGCTTTTTATTTTTGGCTGGAAAATAAAAAGCTGAAATTAACACCCACGATAAAACTCTGCTTACAAAAGCACTCTGCAATATATTCACGTCTTAGAAGTACAAATACAAGTTTCACAACACGTCGTGCAAGCAAAAACCTTACTGACAGATGGCTTACTAGTCCTTGTATATTCGTTTAACTGCTCGCTGTCTACTCTTAGGCGCTCATACATAAACTAATCTATAATAAACCGTAGAAAACACGCGTAATCCAAAGAGTATGGTAAGACCTGTCATTCTGCAGAGACAAAGAAATCACCAGAGGGAGCTGTAGTCATGTGATCACAAACTTAAGTACATGTCGTTAATTCTTATTAAAATTCTAACATAACGGACTTTGACATTCCTTACAACAATTACAGGCGTAATCAAACACTTTTTACTTCTGTAACATTATTAAATGTTTCAAAAATTGTCCTTTGCTTGAAGTTACATTTCTGAAACACACTCTCTATGCTCGTCGTCATTACTAAAACTATAAAGTGGCACAACATTAGTCTCTTGCCACTGTAGTGGAAACCTAAGCAAAGATGACAGCTTTGCATCTTATCTCTCCGACACCTTCTCCATTCCTGATGATCCCCATTTTCATTATTCCGTGTTCCCTCTCATCCACCAACACACAAACACCGCTGTTCCGCCCATGGCTCTTACGTTAGCTTCCAGTACTAGGACAACATACCACAAACAAAATTAAAATACTCCAATCACAGCACACGACATGACACAGGTACTCCACAAAAAAACGCAAAACTTCTCTCGATCACGACTGCATTAGTTATCGACACCTCAAACTGGCTAGTAAAGAAACTTAAAAGCATGGAGGATTAAAGGAATAAAACTGACGGCCCACGGTGATTAAAATGGTTCCCTCATGTGTATCTGAACATGGGGAACATCGGTAGGTCAGAAAACTTGCCCCGGTCTCGCAGACTATCCTTCGCAAATACTGGAAGAATGGATTTACTCAGCCTTGATATGCTTAATTTACGAGGGCAGCCAGAAAAATAATGCCTTCGAACTTTTTTACCTTAAATAAAACACTTTATTAACGTTCTACATCTTTATTCTTGATGTTGTAAGTATTTATTTCTCAACAGTGTCTCCCTAGTCACGAACACATTTATCCCAAGAAGAGACCAGTTTGTTAATACCGTCACTGTAGAATCTGTGACTTTGTTGGCGGTGCCAGAGCTTCACCTCTGCTTGCAGGGCTTCATCGCTATCAAAGTGAAGTTCACGTAGGTGAAAATTGGATGGGACTATATGGTGGGATGACCCATGACAGTAACCCCAAAGCGTCGTGTTGCTGCAGATGTTGCAGCGCTTATGTGTCGTCTCGCATTGTCATACTGAAGGACACGGTGCACAAAGTGTGAACGAATACTTCGAATTCGTACTGTTTTCTAAGGGTTTCTCACGCACAAACATAGTAGTACACGCCACAATTCAGAGACCTCTAGTGGCAGAGGGATACAACTTCCGTAAGCGAAGCGCGAAAGTCGAACGAGCATTATGTATGACACGTAATACTTCCATCGATGTTAGAAAATAATAAAAAAATTCAGAGGCATTACTTTTCATCACGCCCTCGTAAATGCATATCGGGAAAAATCTGGCACTCCTCAAAAGCTTTTAAAGTAGCTGAGAAGAACATTTGTAAGTAGGCTGTTTAGTATGTAGCCTGTTTAGGTTTTTTATTGGTAACGCCACGTAGCGCTCTGTATGAAAATCACTGGCTGTGCTGTGTGCAGTCTGTGGCTGGTTTGCATTGTTGTTTGCTATTGTAGTGTTTGGCTGTTGGCTGTTAACAGCGCGTAGCGTTGCGCAGTTGGAGGTGAGCCGCCAGCAGTGGTGGATGTGGGGAAGTGAGATGGCGGATTTTTGAGAGCGGATGATCTGGTCGTGTGTCCATCAGAAACAGTACGTTTGTAAGAATGGATGTCATGAACTGCTATATATATTATGACTTTTGAACACTATTAAGGTAAATACATTGTTTGTTCTCTATCGAAATCTGTCATTTGCTAACTATGCCTATCCGTAGTTAGTGCCTTCAGTAGTATGAATCTTTTATTTAGCTGGCAGTAGTGGCGCTCGCTGTATTGCAGTAGTTCGAGTAACGAAGATTTTTGTAAGGTAAGTGATTTGTGAAATGTATGGGTTAATGTTAGTCAGAGCCATTCTTCTGTAGGGATTTTTGAAAGTCAGATTGCGTTGCGCTAAAAATATTGTGTGTCAGTTTAAACACAGTCATGTATAATTTTTCTAAGGGGACGTTTCATATGTCGACCCTTAGCCGAGGATACCTCACTGGAATCTTCTGATATTTTTCTTGTAGTTTGTGTAATTAGTGTAGCCTTTGTTTATTGCTAGCGCGTAATTGTAGAGAGAATTTCCTTTGTAGTTGTAGTTTTTCATTGTTGTACAGTAAAACAGTTGTGCCATGCATGTAGATTTGCACCAAGTATTTCGCAGCTGCGCTTGCAATTAACGACATATTATTTTCAATGCTATGTTAATGTGTTTTCTTATTTTGCTCTTCAAATTGTGCTTTTCTGTGTTGTCGTGTGAAATATCGTGACAATAATGGCGTGTGAAAAACGTAATACTAGGCTCCAAAGTAAACTGAGAAATGACAGTGAAGACAAAAGCAGTGTGTTAGCGCCGCCGAGTAATGAATTAACTAATGTTCAAAGTAGTAATTTGGTAATTGTGCATAGGGAAATGGAGCGGGCTGCAAATAATGGTGAAGGCAGTGAAACAATTAGTGAACAGGGAAGCACTATTGATCGATCGGTAACAGCCCGCCTCAGCAATCTGAACTGACAGGACACAATCTTGCAAATACTGTAGATTCATGTTTTGCGTCCTCACCGTTTTCTCAAATAAGTGAAGACACATTTTCTGCTTGTCAAAATGTGAATGTTGCCGGTGCAAATGCACTGCCGAAAAGCATAGAGGAACAGATTCCAGACACTAATACATTATTATTCCAATTAATGCAACAAATGAAACAAAATCAGAGGCAAACACAGCAAAAGTTAGAAAAAATGGAACAAAATCTTCGGATGTTAGACATATCGGAACAAAATCTTCAAAAGTTAGACACCACACTTGAACAAACACGTGAAGATTTAACTACTGAGTTACATAACATTGAATCGAAATGTCAAAAAGTCTGTAATGACGTAAAAACACAAATTTGTGAACATTTTCAATCTATTTTTTCGCGACATGAAAATGCATTACAGAATCACGAAGCAGCCATAAAAGAACTGCAAACCATTGTTCATGAAAATAATGAGACCTTGCGGGCTAAAATTGACTCAGTTGCATCTACCGATTCCGTTACGCTACTTGCAAAAACTCAGGAAAACTTAAAGGACACAGTAGATACTCTGAAAATTGGTTCAGAAAGACACATGGAGGATATTAGTTCATTATCAGAGAAAGTAGTCTAACTTTCTATCAGCTAAATAATTTATCTACGAAGGTAGATGATAATCTGAATGACGCAAGACCGGTAGTCTTTAATGACACAGAAAAGTAGGAACAAATTAGGAAATTCAAACAAAATCAGAATCAAATTAATACGCAGCACCAAAGAGAAATCCGGGAAGTACAAGATCAGTTGGCACAAGTAATACAAGAATTACATATTTGAGAGGACACTCGCGCTCCAACACGGGAAGAGGGACTTAGAAATACGGAAAAGACACAAAATAATAACACAGGGATTTTCGGAAATGATGAAAGAAATTGGCAAGGTGCACTGAATTTTGAGATGGAACCGCCGACACGACGTAACAATGACCGATATGCGACTCGCCGACACGATGTTTTGACTATAAGCTGTTCATTACTACACGTAAATTCCAAACATTTAAGAATTCTGGCAACGACATTCATCCACATGCGTGGCTTCATCAATTCTCTCATTGTTTTCCTCCCAACTGGTCATTAGAACACAGATTAGAATTTATGTGCGGCTACTTAGAGAATGGACCAGCTGTGAGAATGCGATAGGTCATTCACGACTGCCACAGTGAAGGAGAACTTTATCATGCTTTCCTCTCAGCATATTTGTCTCAAGCTACACAAGATCGAGTAAAACATAGCATCATAATGATGAAACATTTCGAACAATCTGAATTTTCCAGTCTCGTCAAATATTTCGAAGAAATGTTACATAAGAATCAATATCTTTCAAACCCATACAGCCCCTCAGAACTCATCCGCATTTGCTTAATCAAATTGCCTGAATATTTACGACATATTATTTTGGAAGGACGTTGCAAAGACGACATTGAAACTTTTCAGGGACTCTTACAAGAATTGGAAATTGACACTGACAATCGCGGGATGCGAAAACAAGAACACAATTACAGGTCATATCTGTCACAATTCCGCGATGACAGAAATAATAAATGGACACGTCAAGGCTATTTTTACAACGTAAATCGTGACCAAAACAGACACCACCCATATGACAACCGTTGGAAGAATAATAGTTATAGTGAAAGATCGCATTTCCATAGTAATGAATACGACTGAGATAACCATAGAAACAGACAATATGGGAACCAAAACAATTATTATCAAGGGAGACAGAATAACTTCAGACGCAATAGTTCAGCGTGCAGCTACGTTTCAGGGAGAAATTCTCCACCACGTGACCGACAAGAAAGAAATAATGGAATTTACCGACATGACGACAGACGATATAATCGTAACGAGAGACCTGAATTTCATCAGAACTGGCGGGATGCAAACAGGGCAGGGCCCTCTCGACGAGGTGAATTTGTAGAAGTTAGGTCTCCAAATCCCAATAACTACACGCCCCAACAAGGAGACAGACAATGACTCGCACCACAGGAAGCCACATGCGCCGGCTGACTCAGAGAAAAATAACTTAAATAAGACGCTAACCTTGAGAAAAATTGGAAGATTCTTTACCGATGTACCATATACCACATGATATTTCCGTTGAAGTTGAAACTCTGTGTACTAGGAAGAGTAAAGGATTGCACCATATATCACATGTAAAACCGTTTATTGAAAGATAATTTGCTTTTTAACTTTGTCTTTGCTATAAATCTTTTCACTTCACGTTTCTAGTACCCTTTGTCACACTTAGAAACTGTTAACATGCAACTATGTTTTAAATTAAACTATCCAGTCTAGAACCTAGGGATCATATTTAGACAGTAATTACAAATGTATTGTTATAGTGAACAGAACGACACAGTGTTATTGTGTGTGTACATTCTTGCTTGTTAGTTGCACGATTACGTAACGACTATAAGGCTCACATACTTAGAACATATACCGGTACTGCTAATGAGATTTTAATGCAACATTTTGGTTTACTTGAAAATACATTCTTTATTTGAAGTACTTTCTGTGGGATTAAAGATGACTTAGCATTTGGTTTCTTTGACAGCTACACGATTATATCACGACGCTACTAATGTGTGACACAATTTACACTGTTGCTTTTGCAGTGTATCTGTTTTTCTGAATTCTTCCGGAAAGTAAAACATGTTTTAGTAGTAACTTTTGTGGCATAGCTACAATGTGACAACCTTTTTCGTAGCACAACAATACGTTACAGTATAGTACTTTCTTGATCACGGTAATGTACATAATAACTACGATATCTATACACATAGGATTTCACTTTTGATTATCATGACGTAAGCACATTGACTTCTGCAGAACTCGGTTTTCGGAGGACGATAACTACGACACTTCCACAGAATTATCTTACAGCAAGACTCACATTTAGCGCTACAGGACACGCATTTGAGTGATTAATTTTGTACTTAAAACATTTATTTTTTAAAGATTTTTGAATTACAAAGAAAGTTTTCCGTGATACATTTCATTCCATTGCTGTAATCTGTAATACCTGAGGGTATAATTGCATTAATCCTCAGTGGGGTACACACCTACTTTATGTACCATGTGTTTGGCAAGCACAAGAAGCCCTAGCTAATATGGTATTTGCTTATACAACTTTACACATTGGTACCGTATTCCTCTAACACAGAATTACACAGCTATCTGATTATTTAACAGAGAAAGAAACATTTTTCTTACTACATCAGTGACACATGTTTACACAATTACACAGTTGGATAACTTCACACTTATGAAACATTATTTTGTCTGAACTTCGTGAACTGTTCATATTTTTTCAGAACCATTGTGATACTATGAGAGCTTTGAATGATGTATTTGGTATGGGATCGTGATTTTTAAACTACGTTTGAGGTAGATGACACTATTGAAATGAGCAGAGAAAATATTTAGGTTTTGAAATTATTGGAGAAAGATACGACGTTTTTGAGATTTGACTGAGGTGTTATTTTATTATTACGATGACGATGTGTATTATGCTGCTGAGGTATGTTTATGATCAATAAGCTGATGCTATATGAGGAATTTGATTGTGCTACGTATCTGTTATGATGAAAGATTGAAGAAGTGTCGACGAATATTTTTATGTGTAATAAGGTAATGAATAATGAGTAGTGGTTAGGGACTCTGGTTTGTGAAAAAGGTTGTTGGAAACCAAGAATCGTACTTTAAGAGTTATGGAATATATGTAAATGCGTGAAAGTATTACAATGCCCCCGAAAATTTTTTGGACACTGTTCTATTAATAGGATTTTGTTTCTACACATTCGTAACGCAAATTTTCGACCTGTGAAATTTTTTTTATATGAGTCTGTCACTGCTGTCGTAAATGTTTCGGTAAGAAAGTTAACTGACCTTCACATAATGCGTCTTGGACGCCCAGCTGTGCCACCTGCCTGGAGAAAACGCCACTAGGTGGAAAAAAAAGAGGGACCATTAACCACGCTATTGACATTCCTTTGTAGAAAGCATCGCAAATACGACACGCTCATTACTTGGAAACATATGATTATATTGTGGAGCGCATACTTTGTGCTACTTACTGAAATGCTTATAAAGTGATGGGAAATATACTTACATCTGCACACCTGATTATGACAAGTGTCTTTCTATGAGACTTGAGAGAATTTCTACTAACTTATGAAATGCCACATGACTATTGAATATTATTTTTATGCTTTACTTCGTACATAGTTGCTTATTTTATTTGATATCTGTTTTCCAGGTGTGTTTCATTATTGGTTTTATAAAATAAAAATAAATGCATTTGCTAATGTGAACACTTTCTGTCAACAGATCTATTAAATAATAATTTTATGATCCTTATTCTTCGAAAAAGGAGCACTTGGAAAGGAAAGAACAATAAGAAGGGATTAATAAGTTACTGCATACATAATTTTTTTTTTCAGCTACTTGGTAATTTTTTTGGTAGAATAACTTCTTTTGGTGCACCACTTTAATGACATAGATATTAAGATGTGAATAGACATTTCCCTTATCTGCATTGTTGTCTTTAGTGTACTATTTTTTCTGCTTGAGCTATGTCATATTTAGGTATAAGTTATTGTATTTGTTGCTGCTGTTTGCCAGGCATAGTGCTACTGAATTTCACTTTGTATTACTCTGTTAAGCTAGTTTTACTACTGATTTATTTTTCTTGTTTGCTGCACATTGCCTTATATTAGTTGTAATATTGCAATTGCTTTGCTAATTTATATTTTTTTGCTGCTTGTTTTGCCAATTTGCATTTTTTCTTATTACTGTTTGCATTAATTGTTTTGTGCTGCTGCATTGCCTCGTCCCTTCATTAATGTATCTGAGCTCAGTAGATTTAAGTTAGCTTAAGATGGGGTAGGCTATATAAGAGAACGAGTAGTGATGAATTGGAAGAAATGCATTGAGAAGCTATAAGAAAATGGTTTGGCCAAAAAAGTAGTGTACAGTGGAGAATAACTATTTTCAAAGAGTATATGAATAGAATACAGAAAGCAGGTATAGATAAGACTTTTTGGGAATAATGATGAATGAAGACAGATCTCCAAGAAGTAAAGAAAGTTTTGTTTGCAAAATACTGCAGTAAAACAAACCCCGTCCTTTCCTTTTGTATTATTTTGCTATGTGTTTCTGTACCCTTGTGTATTTGTGTTCTTCCTGTCTTTATATGTTTATCTGATAAGACTTATGTTGTAGAATTTTTCTAATACTCAGCTACATTCACTATGATGAGGAATACTGGTATCCTCAAATATAATTTGCATTAACAATATGTTATTTACTTTGTAAAGATGTTTAGACTTCATTTATTCTGTTCTGTTTTAATGCTCACGTGTGAAATTAATGTTTCGAAAACTATTCTCATTATTTTATATATTTACTTATGTCATAATTCCTGCAAGACTGATGTATATGTCTGTTTCTATTCTTTTGTAAAGCCTGTATTACTACAAATGTTATCTGTATTATTATGTTTTCATGATGTTTTCAGTATCTCTGTAATTGTATTCTCATGTTATAAAATTGTAATGGACATCAGTTCATCAAATTAAGTAACTTGTACGCATACATTTCACTGCACACATTTCTGTTGGTCATAGTATATGCACAATATGTGAAAAAAGAGGACTGTTAGTGCTTGCATGTGTGTTGATAATTCAGCAAGGGACTGGTTAACAGCACTGCTGATTCTAAGGACAATTCCAAAAACTTTGTGAGTGCACAAGTGATGGTTTATGGACTTGCTATACTCTCTGCAAGACTCTTCGATGGTGATTGTGCACCTGCACAGTCGCAACAGATGGCTGCTGGCCGTCTCTACAAGTTCTACAGTGGGTCTGCACCTTTAATGATCCACCAATACCATTATTTCTACAAGGACTGCAGTGGGTTTGCACCTTTGATGACCCACCAATACCATTATTTCTACAAGGACTGCGGTGGTTCTGCACCTCTGGTGGCCCACCAATACCATACTCTCCACCAGGACTACAGTGGGTCTGCTCTGTGATGACCAACCTACCGATATTCTTCAAAACTTCGGCTGACTCTGCTGTGGGTTTGCTCTGTTGTGGCCCATTACCTGTCTGCATGTCAAGAGTCAGCACTGTCTTTCCGTTGGAAGGACAACACTACTTCTTCAAGACTGCATGGAAATCCACTACTTTCGTGTGCATTTTCTTTTACTGCTCAGACTTTGAAAAAAACACTGCAGTTTTACTGTGATGAACGATCAGGACTGTCTTTATGGACTGCGAGAAAATCTTAGCTTTTGACCAACATTGTATCAATAAGTGTGTGCATCTGATTTATTTGTAATTGTAATTGTGAAAAAATTTTAACAAATATGTATTGGCCAGTGCTCAAAACAAATTGTAAAATTTTTTGTGGGGAGCATGGGGGCTATGTAAGTAGGCTGTTTAGTATGTAAGCTGTTTAGGTTTTTTTATTGGTAACGCCATGTAGCGCTCTGTATGAAAATCACTGGCTCTGCTGTGTGCAGTCTGTGGCTGGTTTGCATTGTTGTTTGCTATTGTAGTGTTGGGTTGTTGGCTGTTAACAGCGCGTAGCGTTGCGCAGTTGGAGGTGAGCCGCCAGCAGTGGTGGATGTGGGGAAGTGAGATGGCGGATTTTTGAGAGCGGATGATCTGGACGTGTGTCCATCAGAAACAGTACATTTGTAAGAATGGATGTCATGAACTGCTATATATATTATGACTTTTGAACACTATTAAGGTAAATACATTGTTTGTTCTCTATCAAAGTCTGTCATTTGCTAACTATGCCTATCCGTAGTTAGTGCCTTCAGTAGTTTGAATCTTTTATTTAGCTGGCAGTAGTGGCGCTCGCTGTATTGCAGTAGTTCGAGTAACGAAGATTTCTGTGAGGTAAGTGATTTGTGAAACGTATAGGTTAATGTTAGTCAGAGCCATTCTTCTGTAGGGATTTTTGAAAGTCAGATTGCGTTGTGCTAAAAATATTGTGTGCCTGTTTAAACACAGTCATGTACAATTTTTCTAAGGGGACGTTTCACATTCTTATGATCTTACATATTTGAATTATTTCGACATTTAATATTCTAGGGAGAGTTACAAAACTGACATGAGGAAAGGTGTGCAATAATCTTGAACTTCTTCTATATCTGTCGCAGCAACTATGTACCAGGTGATCAAAAAATTTGAAAACTGAATAAATCACGGAATAATGTAGATACAGAGGTACAAATTGACACACATGCATGGAATTACATGGGATTTTATTAGAACCAAAGAAATACAAATGTTCAAAAAATGTCTGACAGATGGCACTTCATCTGATCAGAATAGCAATAATTAGCATAACAAAGTAAGACAAAGCAGAGATGACGTTCATTACAGGAAATGATCAATATGTCCGCCATCATTCCTCAACAATAGCTGTAGTCGAGGAATAATGTTGTGAATAGCGCTGTAAAGCATGTCCGGAGCTATGGTGAGACATTGGCGTCGGATGTTGTCTTTCAGCATCCCTAGAGATGTCGGTCGATCACGATACATTTGCGACTTCAGGTAACCCCAAAGCCAGTAATTGCACGGACTGAGGTCTGGGGACCTGGAAGGCCAAGCATGACGAAAGTGGCGGCTGAACACACGATCACCACCAAAAGACGTGCGCAAGAGGTCTTTCACGCGTCTAGCAATATGGGATGGTTCTAATAAAACCCCATATCATTCGAAGCGTGTGTGTCAATTTTTACCTCTCTATCTACATTATCCAGTGGTTTATTAAGTTTTCAAATTTATACTGACTTTTTGAACACCCGGTATTTCTATGAATGAATCGGATATCATAAACTCATTAAAATTTTGTTGATTTTCAGTCAAAACAACTTCAAATGTCTCGTTTATCGATATTACTGAGTAGAAATTTCAGCTGTGCGGCTGATCCCGGTGGAGGTTCGAGTCCTCCCTCGGGAATGGGTGTGTGTGTGTGTGTGTGTGTGTTTATCCTTATGATAATTTAGGTTAGGTAGTGTGTAAGCTTAGGGACTGATTACCTTAGCAGTTAAGTCCCACAAGATTTCACACACATTTGAAAATCTTGAATATTTTCAGCAGTGTTGTTTTATTAGCTTCTGTTTGATGTCGATCAATAGTTTTATGTTTTACCATAATTATTCGTTGAGTTCTACCCTCAGTTACAATAACTTTTAGATATCCTGAAATTTAATGAAACTATAGCTGATAGAAGTATAGCATACTTTGGTCTTAGTGGTGCAGCGAGAGAGATATATCATCAAACAGTGACCATCACATTTTAGGAGAATATGACCGCTATCTAGTTTGTGTGTCCAGTCATCGATTTAATCTTTGATAAAGGCGGAGTGGGATTATTGTGTTTCTATACCACACCAATTCACCAAAGGTGGTATCATTAGTGTGGAGTTGTAGAAAATTTACTGCCTCACTTTGCACTCAGTATACTTTTAGCACAGAAACTATGTACAGATGACTGAATAATATTTATTATTTTGCAGTTACTGTTTTAGTACTGCAGTTAAGCTGGTCATGGTAAGAGAGACGTTTTAGACGTTGACAGTTCGTGAGAAACGAAGAGAAAAGTTACTCTCAAATATAGAAACTTACTATATGGATAAAGTGAAAGACAGAATTCTCGTGCAGTGTACAGAGGAATCTTAAGAGTTCGAGCTTGCGGGTCAGGAAGAAAGGGTAGCAGAGCGTAGCTGTTGAGGTCCCTCGTTCCGTAATTACTTTTGCCCGAGAATTACGCCACCCAAAACAAGGTCAACTGCGCCAGCCCTGGGGCAGGCTTCACACGGAGACCTTTTCGGTTGATTTTCAGCGTCCACCTCATAAACTTGATCAACAAAATTGCATCTTTTCGTCATCTATTTTCCAGTCATCACTATTACTTCATCCTCGCATTTGTAACTAATTAGAAGCACGCGCTTCGCAAAAGAAGTTGTCTAGGATTCCGTATCTCAGTTGGTAAATAAGGAACTCTTATTGGATCTCTTTGTCAATAAATTCTTTTTTCCTAGTCAAGAAGTCAAATATAAATTAAACTTGTCAAAAGAAGCAAAGCTATTTCTTTAACATTTTTATACCTAAAGCGAATTCAGTAAATCTGTGTTGTGACATCTCTAATTTGTAGTAAAAGTAATGACAGTGATATACGCTTCACAAAGAATATTTATCACAAATAGGGTATTGAACGTTTAGATTTCTCGGTGACATATGAAGATTCCATGAACAACTATGTAAAGGAAAGATGCCATGTTATCATTGTCTTATCAGTTGTCTTTCTGATTTTGTTGCTTAGCTCTTGTCTTGAGCTCGTGGTTCTGTATGGAATTCGAGGTATAGAAACTTGCTGCCTATTCATGTAAGTTGAATTACCCATAATAATTATTATCAATTTTAAAAATTTGTTTTAGCTGTCCAAAGGAGACGTTGTCCTCTCCTTACCATTTACGTCAATGTGGCCAGAGCTTTGTACGAATCGAAGCTCGTGTGGTATTTTATTTTAATTCCCAAAAGTACCTCAAAATTAGTTTTCTTTGAATTCTCGCGCTCTATATTCTGAACAACCGGCATTTTAAGTTATTTGCGATGTCCGATTTTGAGTTAACACAGCACGGTTATCTTAGATTGTTGAAAATTGATCTTTTCGTAAAACCACACTAGCAGAAGCTCGCATTAACTTTGGCTTGAGCCTTACGAGGTAATATATGAGAATTAAAATAATTTTCAATTTATTCTGAGCCAGAAAAAAGATTTAATATCCATACCAGAGATAATTTTTCCTAGCAGTAAGATGTATCTGCGATCTAAGAATAATAATTCCTAATATCACAATATTTTCACTTTACGTGAAGTACATTTGTTTGCAGTGTAATTTCCAATATTAAATGTAGGAAGAGAAGTTCATAATAATGAAAGATATTTGTTCTTGCTTCCCTAGTAATTGATAAGGGAGATACCTTCTCCGGTTGCAGTAATAAAATCAGGCACAGCCTAGTTTAGTTTATCTTAGCCAAAGTAAATTCACAGTTCGTCTGTATTCATGTAGACAAGTTGTGTGACACTTGATTCTCTCACTATCGTAAACTTCCTAAAATTTCTGTCAATGGGATAAGAAAACAAACAGCGCTCCATAGTGGATATTTGATGTACTGCACAATTAACAGCACCGTCTATTGGTTATTTGGTGTACTGCGCCGTCACTAAGGTAAACATGCGAAATACTTAGCTGAGAAGACTCTTAAAACTTTAAATTAAGAGATGTTCTTCTTCCGTCATTTTCATGGAATAAAGCCTTTACGTTGCACAAAGTTAAACTGAAGTTATCTGTGAAAATCCAATGAAAATTCGTCTAGTAGTTTTCGGAGATCATCGTGTTCCAACAGACAGACCGAAACGATAGTTTTCGCTATAACTTTAAATCATGATATCCTTTTTTACGTCACCCGATTTTGATGAAATAATGCCTTTATGTTGCTGGAAGCTATGCTCAAGTTACCACTGAAAACTCCATGAAAACTGGTCTAGCAATTTTGGAGATTTGCGTGTTGAAACAGACAACTCAAATCACGATTATTTTCCTTCGTGACCCGATTTTGATGAAATAAAGCCTATACGTTGCCCTAAGCTACTGTCGAAACATCATGATAATTCGTGTAGTAGTTTTGCAGGTTAGTGAGTTCAAACAGAGAGACTCGACGATTTTACGATTTTTTTATTAATATATACAGGTTCTTCGCACGTTATCTCGACAGCACCAATTTCTTCTATTCAGTTTAACCTCATTTTTTTTTTAATTAGGATATTTGGAAATGCGGCTACCCAAGCATTGTTTTAAATGTGAATTTTCTTACATTCACACGTCGAGTGTGGCACCAAACTCGAATGAAATATATCTGTACCGTAATTTATGCTGAATGGAATTCAATATTTCAGTTTTGGTGGTACCAGGAATAAAATATATGGAGGGAAACAGGGAGAGAAACGAGATTGCAATCATAAGAGACGGACATGAAAGGGAGCAGTATTCAAGAGGGGAGACGGAGGCGTAATCTGTGATCTCTCAGGTCTTTTCGGAGCGATTGATCAGTAGTAAGCTTCCGGATGTTCTGCCGAGTTGCTGTTTCCATTTTCTGCGCAATATCTGGACGACCGACCCATCCGTCTACTTCAGGTGCTGAGAGTTTGCTACTGTGTGTGTCCGCTGCCTGAGCTCCTACCAGACTGTGAACTATTTTATTGGTGTCACACCGCTATTTATAGCTGACATGAGTTCGATTCCCGACGCCCACTGCGCCCTTGGATGACCTTTTGTTTTACAGACCACGCACTGACACTCCATGAAACGCAAATTCCCTCAGTGTTTTCCAACTCTGATGGTTACCAAGATTTTATGAAATTGAGTGCCAGGCCCCAGGTCCATTTGAATTGAAACCGCGGTACCTGTTATTAGGTTTTCTGACATCTTTATTTCGACAGACTCCATACTTATTCTGTTCCAAAAACTTGGCGTTCGCACCACTTATCGTATTTCATTTCATGATTACATTCGAGACACTGCTCGGCGACAGCTGCGTTTTTTTTGGTCCTTTTACTCGGGTGTTTCGCTAATTTCCTTGCATCTCTCCTCGCCTGTTCTGACAGTGTGCCGAACGTAAGACATACAATGTTCATATAGAATGTAATACACACCCAGCTTTCGGTCACCTGAATCGTCTTTAACATTACAGAGCATAGCTTTTATCTTAGATGAAAAGAGCGAAATACAATGGATGCCATCTTTCCTGAGCAATTCTACCGATCTTTCCGGATATTGGCACAGCATAAGGCAGCTAAGCGATTTTTGGCTTTTTCTCTTCCTCGGTCTCAGTCACAAACTCAGGTGTTCTTCATTTTGTATGCATCGCCTTTTCAATTTGGCGCTCCGAATACCCCTTCCTTCGGAACACCAGCCGTAGGTGTTGGAATACACCACAGACGCTCTCCTTGTCTGAAAGTGTCGGGCTCTATGGACCGGAGTCCTCAGCCGGATGTGTATCGCTATCCATGCGAATGTGGCGTGTCTTATTTTGGGCACACAATCAGAAGAGTCGGGGAAAGATGCGAGGAACATCAGCGACACACTCGAATAAACAGCTGCCGCCGAGCACTGCGTCGAATATAATCATGAAATGAATTACGGTGAGACCAGTATTGTGGTGCAAACATCAAGTTTCTGGGACACCATAATTAAGGAGGCTATCGGAATAGAGATGTCAGAAAACCTAATAAAGGAGGGTGGATATTTCATTATAAATACGTGTGAGATCCGGCTCTCGATTTATTAATATGTCTCCGACCGTCACATTCAACGGAGTGGCAAAACACTGAGGAAATCTGCGTTTCACGGAGCACCAATGTGTGCTCTGTGAAAGAGCTTCAAAGTGTGCAGCGGACCTCGCGAATAGAACTCGGCTATAAATAGCGACGTGAGACTAACAACAGCTCACAGTTAGTTCGGAGTCGAGGCAGCGAATGATACAGCAGAGCTCGCAGCATCTGAAGAAGACGGATGGGTTGGTAGTCGAAATATTGTTCAGAAAACGGAAACAGCAGCTCTGCAGAACACCCAGACGTTTGGTATTAAGGACCGTAGGCTATCCCCGACATGATTCAATATGCACATTGAGAAAGCCATTGAAGTAAGCCAAGTAGAATCAGTAGAGGGAATTAAAGTTTAGAGGGAAGAAATGAAACTTTATTAACATTTGCCGAGGACAGCGCAAATCTGACGAAGACTTCTAACAGATTGGGTGATCTCTTATACGGAATGGATAGTGTCTTATAAATACGTTACAAAATTAATTTCAAGAAAAGTAAAAGAATGGTACTGGAAAGTAATCGAATTACATCAGGCGATCTTGAGGGAATTAAATTAGAAAATGAGACACTAAAAGCTGTGATGAGCTTTATTATTCGGGCATAAAAATAACTGATGACGACCAAAGTAGAACTGACAATACCAAGAATACCGCTGCTAAAAAAGATAAATATTTTAATCAGAATAGAAATTGTAGTATTATGAAGTCACTTCTGAAAAAATTCGTCTGCAGCGTAGTCTCGTAAGATCATGAAACGTGGAACGAAACACAGTGGGACAAGAAGAGAATCGAATCTTGCAAATGTGATCCTAAGGAAAAATGTTGAAGATCGGAGGGGTAGCTCGAACAACTAATGAGGATGTACTGAATCTACCTGGGCAGAAAATAAATTTGTGACACGACTTCATTAAAATAGTGCAAAGTAGACTGCACATTTAGACGCGTCATGGAATCGTGAATTTGTGACTTGTCAGGTTTTATCGGCTTTTTGTTTACTAGTGTGCTTCCGGGTGTTACGCACAAAATGAGAACAGCCTAGTTTTGCATTAGAAGGAAACAACCTGTTTCTTTGAGTACGGCAAGACTTTCATCTTTAATCGATGGAAAGATCTGTGGAGTTGGTTAGCAGAAGTGCGCGTTCCTGATCATCTTGTTACCCTCATCAGAAATCTGTGCTCTGAGAGTAAGGCAATAATCAGATTGTTGTTGTTGTGGTCTTCAGTCCAGAGACTGGTTTGATGCAGCTTTCCATGCTACTACTGCTGGCCGGTGTGGCCGAGCGGTTCTGGGCGCTTCAGTCTGGAACCGCGTGACCGCTACGGTCGCAGGTGCGAATCCTGCCTCGGGCATGGATGTGTGTGATGTCCTTAGGTTAGTTAGGTTTAAGTAGTTCTAAGTTCTAGGGGACTGATGACCTCAGAAGTTAAGTCCCATAGTGCTCAGAGCCATTTGACCCATTTCTCCATGCTACTCTATCCTGTGGAAGCTTCTTCATCTCCCAGTACCTACTGCAACCTACATCCTTCTGAATCTGTTTAGTTTATTCATGTCTTGGTCTCCCTCTACGATTTTTACTCTCCGCGCTGCCCTCCAATACTAAAATGGTGATCCCTTGATGCCTCAAAATATGTCCTACCAAGCGATCCCTTCTTCTAGTCAAGTTGTGCCACAAATTTCTCTTCTCCCCAATTCTGTTCAATACCTCTTAATTAGTTATGTGATCTATCCATCTAACCTTCAGCATTCTTCTGTAGCACCACATTTCGGAAGCGACTATTCTCTTTTTGTCTAAACTATTTATCGACCACGTTTCACTTCCATACATGGCCACAGTCCATACAAATACTTTCAGTAACGACTTCCTGATACTTAAATCTATACTAATGTTAACAAATTTCTCTTCTTCAGAAACGCTTTCCTTGCCATTGCTAGTCTACATTTTATATCCTCTCTACTTCGACCATCATCAGACTAGATAAAACTATTTCAAAGCATTTGGAACATTGTAAATGAGTCAGACACTGGTGCATTCTATCAGCGGTTCTATTTAACATCTTTGGAGAATATGCTATGGTGGATCCGAATTGGAGGACGAAGAATCAGTAGTTTAACAGTTAATTATGACACCATATTGAGCGCAAAATCACAAATGGAAATGGAAGAATTACTGGATAGAGTTTTATTGTCAATTAATAAGAAAATGACCAAGATAATGCTTACTTAGAGAAGTAAGTCACTACCAGCTACTGATGTACTATCAGTTGGTCGCTTTACCTACCTGTGATCGGTGATGCAGAAAGAGGATGGCTCTATAAACGAAATACGACGTAAAATGGCTCTGGACAGGAATGCTGCAATGCAGCTGACAGTGATTTGGAAAGACCGAGTCCAAACCAGAAATGTCGGCCGCTGGTGACCGAGCGGTTCTAGGAGTTTCAGTCTGGAACCGCGCGACCGCTACAGTCGTAGGTTCGAATCCTGCCTCGGGAATGGATGTGTGTGATGCCCTTAGGTTAGTTAGGTTTACGTAGTTCTAAGTTCTAGGGGACTGATGACCTGAGATGCTAAGTCCCACAGTGCTCAGAGCCATTTGAACCAAACCAGAAATATCACACTGAGGGTTCTGAAATCTCTGATGTTTCCAGTTTTCCTTCATGCCAGCGAAACGTTGACAATAACTGAAGGGTATCTCAACAGAATTGATGCTTTTGAGATGTGGGGGTATAAGAGGGTGCTGACAATGTCATGGATGAACAAATGGACCAACGAATCAATCCTTCAAGAACTCAGGGTGGAGAAGTCGTCCAGTATTTGTTTCCAGTGAATCCTGCAGCTCTTTGGTCACATAGTTAGACGACAGGAGGATAACTCGGAAAAGATGATCATCTAAGACGAAGTTGAAGGGAAAAGTTTTCAGGGAAGACCACTGAGACGATGGACATACTAGATAAAAGAGAACACACACCAAATGTGGTTCCAGGTACTCCGAAATTGAGAAGACCGGGAAAAATAGAGACAGACCGTTTAGAGGAGTACGTGGTAGCTCACCAGCTTTCAACTAAGAAACAGCTCAGCTGAATATCCGGAAGCAAGCCACTGACTTTCTGTTTGGTAGGTAATGAGATGACTTGGGGGAGGGGGCGGGGGGTAGGACCAAATAAAAACTGCATAGAGAAGTCAAGGCCGGACTACAGTAACCACTTTCAAAAGGATGAAGTTTGGTACAGTTACACAGATGTGAAGAGACTTGCACAGGATAGGATACTTTGGTGTGAGGCATCAAACAACTCATTGGACTCAACAACGCAACATAAAAATTTCGGTGCACGAACTTTTCGTAAAAACCGCGTACTAAATGAAGACTTAGTGGCTGTAGTCGCCTTGCACTTTACGCCATCGGAGAATTATAACACTGGAGAAATCTTTCGAGCATTGCACCGCACTACCAGCGACACATTTCTGGCCTTTTTCCCTCCACTTGTTCGCACCAGCCGCATGTGACGGCAATAACGACGCGGGCGCAATAAATCTCGTGGGCGCTGTTTGTGTCACAGTGGCGAGAAATGAGGCCGCAGCAAGGGCGGGGTGGGGGGGGGGGGGGCGCCTAGTCTCGCAGCTAGCGGCAAATGGAAATGCGTCACAGCGGGGGCTCTTTTAAGATGGGAAACGAATAACATGCCAGAATTATAATTAGTGGCTAAAGTGAAATAAATTGCGCTGTTTCTTTCCTAAAGCTGTCAGATCCAGTTTTGGGAAACGCAAAAATGTTATTAAATTGTCGTCGAAAAGCAAGCTACATGTTGCCTGGGATTAAATATTAAATGTAAATACTACCTCAAAGCCGGCTAACGCCCTTAATTCACCTGGTTACTTCTTTAACCCAATCTTTTATTGCACAGGTAAACGGATTTAAATTTCTGGTTGCTGTAGAATCTAACCTATTTAATTTGCATGTTTCGCAAATACAGTGCACGAGCTATAATGTAAAATGCACTATAATATCGGTTTATTACAAAATGTGCTTTTAAACAATGTTCTTAGCAATTAATGTACAATGTAAGACAAAGAATTCAGGCATTTTATTGATGCTTCAGTGCCATCGATGAAACAGCTGTTCATGTCATTGATTTCGACACTATATACAATTTCATCTTCAGAATTGCTTATAGCAGTTCATCTCAAGCGAAACACTGAAGTACATACAGCGATCGAAAAGGTAACCAAAAGTAGGTACTTCAGTGTTTCCGTTGAGCTGGACTGCCGTAAGCAAGTCTGAAGATGAAATTGTGCAATTTAGAAACTGATCGTGTGGTTTAAATACCGTAAATGAAACAGCTGAATGGTAATTCCGTAACAGTATATTAATGAAACTCAACTGGAAGCTTCTAATGTGAATCGCAAAATAATCTTTTTAGCTTCGCATTAGGGAGAAAAGCCACATGAAGTTGT
The DNA here is from genome assembly GCF_021461395.2 of Schistocerca americana. NCBI lineage: Eukaryota > Metazoa > Arthropoda > Insecta > Orthoptera > Acrididae > Schistocerca > Schistocerca americana. The sequence continues at coordinate 234,227,091 of NC_060123.1, forward strand.
TCCTGTTGCAAAGAAGGTGTCTTAGACGCACGCCACAGTTCAGCGTGTTTCACGTGTGACGTGAGAGTGGCGTCTCACGGAAACCAGTATCGCTTTAGGTAGGCTTCTATCGCCACATGTCTCACTGGTCCGTTGCTTGCATGGTGTGACAAGTTGAATACTGTTTTAATCCGAATATTTGACCAGACTAGTTACGAGCGGTCTTGGAAAGGAGTCTCAGAACATCATTGGCCCGTTCATCATTTCATATTGGAGTACCTGTAGGACCTGCTGGCGGAGTGGAGCAGAAAAGGGAATGACTGGCAGTGGTTCAATGTACCCTCCGCAGTGCACCATGTGGAGGGTTGCGGAGTATGATGCGGATGTAGATTTCGTAAAGTTTCAGTGTGGGTCTGCGTACGGCCTTCCCTTTAATAAAGCACCCTTTATCACTGTTAGTCATGCCTTCTCCCGTTCCGCTGGTAAATGGACCAAAACAAGAGAAAACATCTGATAAACACAGGCTCTAAAACGCCTTACATACTATGAGCACTTGTTCATCTTCTTTAATATGAAACACATCTCCTCTATTGAACAAGTGCTCATGGCTCTAAAGGTATGCGTTTTAGAGCCATATTTATTGGACACTTTTTTCTTGTTTTGATCCACACTACCTCCTCCAAAAACTGTGGAAAGCAAAGAGTTTGCCGTAGAAGAGATGTGTTTCAACGTGTCAAAGATGAACAACAGCTCACAGCTCTTTAGGTTTTCGCTTTATGTACCATGATTACTAGACTTCTCTCTGGTTTTGTACCATCCTCTAGACTGTCAATAATATTGGGTATTATTTTCTGATGCACAATTACACTGCATTTGTAGGGGTGAGACTGAGAGATTGCTTTTAATAATATAGAGCAGATCAGAAACTCTCGAAATCTATTACGGTACCTGGAAATATTCTGCCGTCTTTGGGCAGTATTAACAATATCCTCGAGTGTGTCTCAGAATGCTATGGTCTGTGGGCATATTTGTATTCGCTGTTTGTTGTTGTTGTTGTTGTCGTCGTCGTCAAATTGTGTGGGAAGTTGAAAATGAGCACAAAACGTGAACAACAAGATTTTTACTAAGATTAGTTTGAGATCTACAAATCAATGCCAGCTTTTTGGGATGTCAGGACATATGAATACAAAAACACAATGTTTTAAAAATGATAAATCGTTTTGATTTGTTGCTCAGAAAATATAGAGAAAGGTCACGAACGATGATGTTTTATAAATATAATTAATGTGACGTTATGAATAAAACTGTACTGGGTGGTGACAAACAATCAGTAAAGCTTGTTAGGGTGTTGCTGGGTAGGTTCTGCTTAGGAAGGACTGTTAAGAAAAAAATTCCATACATTGCGCCGTTTCCGAGTTAATTAGCATTGAAGTAAGCCAATCAGGCAGCTGCGTACGCAAGTTGAAGCAGCCCGCCAGATACAATTAGTGTCAGTTGCTCTCACACCGTAGACAATAGCGTACGTCTTTGGTTCGGATTCGATCTTTGTGATCGTCCCATGTCGTATTTTTGTATCATTCTCTTGTTCGATTTTAGGAAAACAAACGACAAACGAAGTACACATTTTGCGGCATCGTCGCTGCAGCGCCGCTTTAATTTGCGCGCACATCGGCCCGATTGGCTAGCTTCGATGATAATTACCTCAGGAGAGGTGCAATGTATCGAATTCTTTTCTTAATAATTATTTCTCAGTACAAACTACCGTGCAGCTCCCTCACAAGCTTTTCAGACTGTTTCTGTCCGCCCGGTGTATCGATATTTATATCTGTGAATGCATTACTTACCCGAAAATATTCCTTTAGCGCGCGTATAATTGCATGATTCGTTTACATAACTATATATAAAATATCTTAAGGTGAAACTGCATCTGTAGATTCAAAGTATTTGAAGGAATTGGCAGTTGCAAGGGATCGTAGCGGAATAGATAAGGGTTGACTTGGCGGAACAGCATTAATATGGGTGTCTGTAGAATTTATCCGGTGGGGGGAAAGAGGGGGAAGAGAGCGGGGAGGCAAAGTACCTGCGTATGGGAACATGAATGTATAGGGAGAACCGTTTCCATTAATGTATCGTATGTTGGACCACAAAGATATCTTTGTTACTGGCTTGTAAAAATATTGACTCAGTTTTTAATACCGGGGTTTTGGCAGTAAAAGGGAACGATGTGAAAGACTTTTAGGTTCCGGTTACTGGATCGTTCTGTGCTCTATTGTCCAGTATCCAATGTAGTGAATTTTTGGTTAAATTTCAAGATGTATTGAATTTCATACAGTGAATCTAGAATAGTTCGTAACTTATTTGCAAACAATCAGTTACTGCGCTACACCATTCCTACATAACTTCTTATTCTGTTTAATGAACTATTGCTTGTAAACGTTGCATTACGGATTGAAATAAATCAACATTAGTATACGAGTCAGATACCATAAGTACAAGAAAAAGAAACGAAATTTTTCGCTTTACACAATTAAAGCTATCGTCAAATCGAAGGTTGATTTGAATAGTACATTGCTTTACAAGGCACGGTCATACTGGAGGTAGACATCCAAACGGACTTACCCAGCCAGCTATATGGGGAGGCACTCCTAACGTCGACTCCCTACCACAGGACAACCTGGCATTTAACATATTAACAAGGCCTTGCCGGAAGTGAAAGAAGCGATAAGTGATACAAAAATATCTGAGGACCACCTAGGGATCGTACCCAATATACTTGGATTTGTAATCTTGTACTTATCCACTGGGTTACTCATTTTCTTCTTTACTAGAATATGTGGGCCTATAATTATATATGTACTTTGAAAGAATACATTAATTAGCACATTCAACTTTCACATAAGGAGATCATTAACGCTCCTTGGCTTTCAGTGAGAATGAGCGCTCAAGCAACGTCTTTCCTTAACTAACAAATCAAAACCGCCGCTCCTTGTTCCATTCAACATTTTCACCGCTCTCTGTTCGTACGCCGAAAACCACCTGTTTACTTGAAAGTGAAACAAGTAGGGAAACAGCTTTCTATACTTTTCTCTTTCAGTTAAATAACAAGTTCTGAACACAATAATATAATGAAACGTAGACAACACTGCAGTTATCTCATTTGCCAACAAACGCACAAATTCAGGCAAAGCCGGCGGGTGTGGCCGAGCGGTTCTAGGCGCTACAGTCTGGAACCGCGCGACCGCTACGGTCGCAGGTTCGAATCCTGCCTCAGGCATGGATGTGTGTGATGTCCTTAGGTTAGCTAGGTTTAAGCAGTTCTAAGTTCTAGGGGACTCATGACCTCAGAAGTTCAAGTCCCATAGTGCTCAGAGCCAATTCAGGCAAAGATGACTGAGTGCTGGTGATGATAGGCCTGACAAAATGAAACTGATAAATAATAGAAAATTTGTCCTTTCCATTATATCAATGAATCCCAGTCAATGCTGATTCCAGCAACTTACGAATCTTTGAGACAATTTCAGGGTACTGCTAATGTTCTGCGAGAGCTTTTGAGGAATTCTGCATTTGCTCTAAAACGACTCCCGTGGATGGATCTCGTGTAATATGTCGTATTTTTGGATCTATAATTTCCCTCTTTTGGGTTAGAGTTTAGTGCTACTCGCTGATCCTGTGCTTCATGGCTTCAGAATCTGATAGATCTGATTTCGGTACCTTTTGATGCATTAAGATGGCTTTGCCAGCCTTTTGCTTTGCCTGCAGGATTTTGCCTTTGTTTATCCAACGTCGAATAAACTTTGGATTCCGTTCAAAACATTTATCGCAGTGTTTGAGACACAAGTCAAAAGCAGCAAGTTTCGGATAACATGAAGAAAAGTCGTTGTAAAATTCTGGATTATCAGAATTCCGCTTTATTGCCTCTGAATAATAATTATCAGCTTCTCCATAATCGCCATATATGAAGACTTCTTTCCTTCTTCCTCTTCTTCAGTATTACAGTATTAGCTCGACCAGTGTAAAACCATTCGTGTTACTTCTGTACCTGTTTGTCTACAATAGAGAGCAAAGCCGTCACTGTACGAGTCCCCAGAAGTTGTGTGTGCATCTCCAGTTACTGTAGAAGCTTTGGAAAATCAGCATAAACTCAACAGTAACATCTTCATTTATCTTTTCTTAGTATTTCTGGATTGAGACGTGTTTATCAGTCGCCATTTTACTACTTTTTCCTGGAAGAACAAAACCGTATACCGGACCGAGACTCTAACCTCGGATCTTTGTCTTTCACGGGCATTGCTCTTATCGACTGACCTACACATTTTCTTCTATGTTACCTTTCAAACTTCTAAGGAGTTTGTGACGAAGCAAACTGGGATATTTTTACTTCCTCTCTTGTTTTGCTATCTGCCTCCTAAAAATTCATTTTTTCCATGTTTAATTACCATTAAGATACTCGTATAAATAGGGATACCACAACTGGGATCTTTGAAGTTGAGTCCTTCAGACCTGTTAGTGAGTTTCGATGTGGTATCCCTATTTACACGAGTTCCTCTGGAAGAGTCCCTTAGTTTGATCAGTGAAAAAACTGGATGAAGAGCTGGTGAAGCTTTGTCGGCATGTGCTGACGTCCACGTATTTTTTATTTAACGGTAACATTTTTGAACAGAATGACGGAGTGGCTATGGGTAGTCCTTTGTCACCCATAGTTGCCAATTTATTTATGGAGGACTTCGAGGACATGGCACTGAGGACTTCAGCTTTGCAACCAACGTGCTTCTGGAGATACATGGATGATACCTTCTTTCTCTGGCCGCATGGACGTGATGCTCTTAACAGATTTTTGGACCACTTCAACTGTCTTCATCCCCGTATCAAATTTACTATGTAGGTTGAAAATGATGGGATGCTTCCATTTTTAGACGTTATGCTTTACAAAAAGCCAGATGGTACTTTGGAACACAGGGTTCACCGAAAGCCGACACACACAGATTGGTATCTGCATCCTAAGAGTTGTCATCCACCACACCAACGCAGTGGCGTCCTTAGGACATTGGTACGGAGAGCACATGCCATTTCCGACGCAGCTAACTTACTTATTTGTTACATAGTTTAATTCTTAATTTCTTTGCGTGTTTTTGGGTACTTGCATTATTCAATTCATAAATTTCGGACGTATTATAGTATTTGAGAGTTGTAGCATCGCGCTTTAGTGTTTATTTTGTTGATTCTTACTTAAATTGCATGTGAGCTTCCTATAGGAGGTGTAATTTCGAGTTTTAGTTACTGTAATCGTAAATTCAGGCAGATTGTAGCGCAGTCATTAGGCATTTGTACAGGTTAGTTCATACATTCTTTGTGTGTTTCCCTTGCCTTATCTAGGCACGGACTCGTGTTTCAGTAACTGTTGATCAACATCGATTAGAATGGACAGGGACTGTGATTGCTGTGTTCGAATGAGGGCTGAGTTGGCATCCCTTCACTCACAGCTGCAGGTGGCGCTGACTTCGGTCGCGAAGCTTGAGGCTGTTGCCAATGGGCACCACTGTGGGGAGCCGGACTTGGGTATCACATGGATGTCAACCTCGTCCCGTCTGTCCCCAGATCGGTCTGCCGCTGTGGTTGCCCCGGTTGCTGCCCGCAGTGGGGCTGAGCCCTCGCCTGTGGTTGATTGAGAGGTCGTTCCAAGGCGTGGCAGGCAGCGAAAGACGTCCCCGGAGGCTGATCAGAAAGCCTCCCCGGTGCGTCTGACAAACAGGTTTCAGGCACTGTCTCTGGCCGAGCCATATGCAGCTGCCTGCCTGCCCTGTTTCAGAGGATGATTCTCAGCCTTCAAGGTCCGGGCAAACACAGAGAGTATGCTTATTGGTAGTTGGGAGCTCCAATGTTAGGCGCATAATGGGGACCCTTAGGGATATGGCGGCTAAGGAGGGGAAGAAATCCAGTGTGCACTCCGGATGGAGTCATTCCTGATGTGGAAAGGGTCCTTCCGGATGCCATGAAGAGCACAGGGTGCAGCCAGCTGCAGGTGGTAGCACATGTCGGCACTAATGACATGTGTCGCTTTGGATCTGAGGAAATTCTCTCTGGATTCCAGCGGCTATCTGATTTGGTGAAAGCTGTCGGTCTTGCTTACGAGATGAAGGCAGAGCTTACCATCTGCAGCATCGTTGACAGAACCGACTGCGGACCTTTGGTGCAGAGTCGGGTGGAGGGTCTGAATCAGAGGCTCAGACGGTTTTGCGACCGTGTTGGCTGCAGATTCCTTGACTTGCGCCATAGGGTGGTGGGGTTTCGGGTTCCGCTGAATAGGTCAGGAGTTCACTACACTCAGATGACGGCTACACGGGTAGCGGAGGCTGTGTGGCGTGGACTGGGCGGTTTTTTAGGTTAGAAGGCCTCGGGAAAGTACGGGGTGGGCTGCAATCTCAAAGGGTGCATGGCAAATACAGGACGTGCTTGGATCAAGGAACAGTCTGAATTGTAGTTGTAAATTGTTGTGCTGGGAAAGTCCCTGAGCTTCAAGCGCTAATAGAGAGCTGAAATCGTTACAGGTACAGAGAGCTGGCTAAAGCCTGAAATAAGTTCTGCAGAAATTTTTACGAAGTCTCAGACGGTGTTCAGGAAAGATAGATTAGGCAGAATTGGTGGTGGAGTGTTTGTGTCTGTCAGTAGTGGTTTATCTTGTAGTGAAGTCGAAGTAGATACACCGTGAAAATTGGTATGGGTGGAGGTTATACTTCTACCGACCCCCAGACTCCGATGATATAGTTGCTGAACAGTTCAGAGAAAATTTGAGTCTCGTAACAAATAAATACCCCAACCATACGGTTATAGTTGGTGGGGACTTCAACCTTCCCTCGATATGTTGGCAAAAATACTTGTTCAAAACCGGTGGTAGGCAGAAAACATCTTCCGAGATTGTCCTAAATGCTTTCTCCGAAAATTATTTCGAGCAGTTAGTCCACGAACCCACGCGAATTGTAAATGGTTGCGAAAACACACTTGACCTCTTAGCCACAAACAATCCAGAGCTAATAGAGAGCATCATGACTGATACAGGGATTAGTGATCACAAGGTCGTTGTAGCTAGGCTCAATACCGTTTCTTCCAAATCCACCAGAAACAAACGCAAAATAATTTTATTTAAAAAAGCGGATAAAGTGTCACTAGAAGCCATCCTAAGGGACAATCTCCATTCCTTCCGAACTGACTATGCAAATGTAGACGAGATGTGGCTCAAATTCAAAGATATAGTAGCAACAGCAATTGAGAGATTCATATCTCAGAGATTGGTAAGAGATGGAACTGATCACCCATGGTACACAAAACAGGTCAGAACGTTGTTGCAGAGGCAACGGAAATGGCTAAAATTTACAGACGCGCGAAATTTGGCACGGACTTCAATGCGAGATGCCTTTAATAGGTTCCACAACGAAACATTGTTTCGAAATTTGGTAGAAAATCCGAAGAAATTCTGGTCGTATGTAAAGTAGACAAGCGGCAAGACGCAGTCAATACCTTCGCTGCGCAGTGCCGATGGTACTGTTACCGACGACTGTCCCGCTAAAGCGGGGTTATTGAACGCAGTTTCCCGAAATTCCTTCACCAGGGAAGACGAATGGAATATTCCAGAATTTGAAACACGAACAGCTGCTAGCATGAGTTTCTTAGAAGTAGATACCTTAGGGGTTGCGAAGCAACTCAAATCGCTTGATACGGGCAAGTCTTCAGGTCCAGATTGTATACCGATTAGGTTCCTTTCAGATTACGCTGATACTATAGCTCCCTACTTAGCAATTATATACAACCGCTCGCTCACCGATAGATCAGTACCTACAGATCGGAAAATTGCGCAGGTCGCACCAGTGCTTAAGAAGGGTAGTAGGAGTAATCCATCGAACTAAAGACCTATACCATTGACGTCGGTTTGCAGTAGGGTTTTGGAGCATATACTGTATTCAGACATTATGAATCACCTCGAAGGGAACGATCTATTGATACGTAATCAGCATGGTTTCAGAAAACATCCTTCTTGTGCAACGCAGCTAGCTCTTTATTCGCACGATGTAATGGCCGCTATCGACAGGGGATCTCAAGTTGATTCCGTATTTCTAGATTTCCGGAAAGCTTTTGACACCGTTCCTCACAAGCGACTTCTAATCAAGCTGCGGGCTTATGGGGTATCGTCTCAGTTGTGCGACTGGATTCGTGATTTCCTGTCAGGAAGGTCGCAGTTCGTAGTAATAGATGGCAAATCATCGAGTAAAACTGAAGTGATACCAGGTGTTCCCCAGGGAAGCGTCCTGGGACCTCTGCTGTTCCTGATCTACATAAATGACCTGGGTGACAATCTGAGCAGTTCTCTTAGGCTGTTCGCAGATGATGCTGTAATTTACCGTCTAGGAAGGTCATCCGAAGACCAGTATCAGTTGCAAAGCGATTTAGAAAAGATTGCTGTATGGTGCTGCAGGTGGCAGTTGACGCTAAATAACGAAAAGTGTGAGGTGATCTGCATGAGTTCCAAAAGACATCCGTTGGAATTCGATTACTTGATAAATAGTACAATTCTCAAGGCTGTCAATTCAACTAAGTACCTGCGTGTTAAAATTACGAACAACTTCAGTTGGAAAGATCACATAGATAATATTGTGGGGAAGGCGAGCCAAAGGTTGCGTTTCATTGGCAGGACACTTAGAAGATGCAACAAGTCTACTAATGAAACAGCTTACACTACACTCGTTCGTCCTCTGTTAGAATATTGCTGCACGGTGTGGGATCCTTGCCAGGTGGGATTGACGGAGGACATCGAAAGGGTGCAAAAAAAGGGCAGCTCGTTTTGTATTATCACGTAATAGGGGAGAGAGTGTGGCAGATATGATACGCGAGTTGGGATGGAAGTCATTGAAGCAAAGACGTTTTTCGTCGCGGCGAGATCTGTTTACGAAATTTCAGTCACCAACTTTGTATTCCGAATGCGAAAATATTTTGTTGAGCCCAACCTACATAGGTAGGAATGATCATCAAAATAAAATAAGCGTAATCAGACCTCGAACGGTAAGGTTTAGGTGTTGGGTTTTTCCCGCGCGCTGTTCGGGAGTGGAATGGTAAAGAGATAGTATGATTGTGGTTCGATGAACCCTCTGCCAAGCACTTAAATGTGAATTGCAGAGTAGTCATGTAGATGAAGACAGCTTAACCCAAGAACTTGAGCATTTGATGGCTGTTTTTAAGGGAAATGGGTACACCGAAAAGCAGATTCGTCGGGCTATGGAGTTTGGACCATCTCCGGAGGTGTATGAAGAGGAACATAGATCTGTGGCGTTTCTTCCTTATGCTGGAGGCTTATCGTTTAAGATTGGACGGATTTTAAGGAATTTTAACATTAAGAGTGTGTTCCGTCCACCTTCTAAGATTAGGGCTCTGCTCGGCTCTGTGAAAGATGAATTGGGGCTTACGAAACCCGGTGTGTACAAAATTCCGTGTCTATGTGGGAAAGCTTACATTGGCCGTTCGATTAGCACAGTGCATGACAGGTGTGTGGAACATCGCCGTCATACGCGGCTACAACAGCCGGAAAAATCGGCAGTAGCAGAACACTGCCTAAATGAGGGACACAGTATGAAATTTGATGAAACTGTGGTAGTTGCCAACATTTCCGGTTTTTGGAACAGTGTCTATAACGAGGCGATTGAAATTAGGTTGGCTGATAATTTAATCAACAGAGACAATGGGTTTCCTCTTAGCAAGACGTGGAATCCTGTATTATCTCGCATCAAAACTGAACGTTCTTTGGTGCGGCCTTGATTGCGATATATCGTTGTCAGCAGTGTTTCACTAAGGGTGGCGCCACCTCCCTGTCTTGGAAGGCAGAAACATTGATGCGCGGCGCATGCGCCGTGTACTGAACGGTACCTATGTAGGACGTCGATTTGCAACCTGGCGTCAGTTCTCAGCGGGACTCATCAGCAGAAGCAGAATTTTCCTGAAGATGGCGACCAGTTGAATCGCCGAAATATCGAGTGAAGTTGATTTTAGGATCCGGCAGCAAACCCGAAGAGACTTTCAAGTGGCAACTATTTATTCACAACCGATACAAAAGTGTTACAAGTTTTCACCTGTTACTGGCCTTCAAGGTAGTCACCATCGTTGTGTAGAACCCTTCTCAGCGATGTAGAAGTCGTAGTATACCGTTAGCAGAGCCTATTCTGTTGATGGTGAAAATGGTCTAAAGTTATAGTGATTCTCGTGTACGACTGTGATGGTTTTATCCTAACCGCATTACGTTCGTCCACGGCAGACCGTCAATGCACAGTATTACTGTTCGTTTTTGGAGCATTACCTGCGACCAGCTTTGTGAAAGAAGCGGCGACACTTTGGCTCTGAGCACTATGGGACTTAATAAAATGGTTCAAATGGCTCTGAGCGCTATGGGACTTAACATCAGTGGTCATCAATCCCCTAGAACTTAGAACTACTTAAACCTAACTAACCTAAGGACATCACACACATCCATGCCCGAGGCAGGTTCCGAACCTGCGACCGTAGCGGTCGTTCTGTTATAGACTGTAGCGCCTAGAACCGCTCGACCACCTCGGCCGGCGGCGACACTTTCTGCGCAACCCGCCCATCATTTTGCACGACTATGCGCGGGTGCATACTGCGCAAGCTGTGGCTGCTCTGTTCGGTCGATGGCACTGGGAAGTACTGTACCATCCACCATACTCCCCGGACTTAAGTCCATGTGACTTTGATTTGATTCCGAAGATGAAGGAACCACTTCGTGGCATTCGCTTCAGAACTGTTCGAGAGACTCCACCGGCAGTTGACTGCTCCATTCGTACCATCAACAGAACAGACTCTGCTAACGATATTCTACACCTTCCACATCACTGGCAATGGGTTCTACACAACGCTGGTGACTACTTTGAAGGACAGTAACAGGTGCAAACATGTAGCTCTTTTTTACCGGTTGTGAATAAATAGTTGCCACTATTTAAGTTCCAACCCTCGTACACTGAGGTCCGTCAGCGCATGAAATATATTATCATTTGGTTTCTTCTCCGTTGAGTTTTGGGTCAAGTGCAGCAATAAATTGCATCTTTAATGAGAATCGGCGTCATTGTTCAGGCTAGTAATTTCAGCCACCTGGCCTTCCCTGATAGTGTAGTCCTAATAGTTGTACCACCATAATAATATTGAATCAGCCATGCTTTGGATCATAAATACATGTAGTTATCGAACGTGTCAGACAGTGGTGCAAATGGTTTCATTCACGAACTTGGTTTGGCTGCTTTCCCCCTCACACTGCGTTATCCGTTGCCTTAAGCTGTTCAGTTCAGGACTTATCAAATTAATTGGTTTAGTAAATATTCGGACCGTGCCCCAACCGTTATCAACCGCAGGTATTGAATCAGAGAGTAGCATGAGTGTTAGCCGCTACAGAAACTTTAATGCCGGGCATCAGGTAACGAATTCATGTACTCGGCGATTAACAATAAAACTGTGTGATTCGAATTCTACCCATGTAGAAACAAGAGCAACAAAAACGGAGGCTTTCAACGATGTGAAACGTGACTATTTTTGCGCAGAGCTTTTTAATTGTTTCATTGGGCTTAGCGTGTTGTACGGAGATATTTCTCTTGCCTTTCACAGCAGCCACCTTACCAATTTCATTGTTTCCTCACAGTCGATTCTCACAGGCATCGAAACTCCTAGTAGGCCTGCTATGTACCAAGCAAACAAGTGCAATTCGAAGATAAAACAACCGAGTCACCCCTATGGGTATTATGGAGCAAAACAGCTGTGAAATAAGTGCTCGAAAAAGTAAAAGGTTTGATCAAAAATAAACTAACTCAACAAGTACATGATTATCTCTATACACTGCGTTTTGTCGCTGATGCGTGAGAACGATAGACAGAAGCGAACCGCAACAGGAGAACGACAAACCGTGTCAGAAGAATAGCCAGTAAAATATGGACAAAATTTTCGGAATATAGCTTGCACTGCCTTCCGCTTCAGTATGAGAGCGTAAAGTTTCAAACGCATTAACCCAGAAACAATACTTCCAAATCAAAGCATTTTCGAATAAACTCTTCTACTAGCGTAATATTTTGTGGCTATTCCTCCTGTTTGCAACACCACGGCTGTCAGAGAGAAAGCGATGAAAGCTACTAGCACAGAGGCCAACACGTATTTCTGCACCGCCGAGTTACAGAAGGAAAGTTACCGCTGGAAACATTAATTTGGTGGCTGTCCAAGAGTTAAGGTTCCGTAGTTCGCTACAGGAGGCACGGAGGGGAATCAACAGCACGTTCACTGAACAAAAGACCAACCAGCTGGCCATGCTACTGTCTCTCATAGAACTGTAACTCCAGACGATGTCTTCTAAAGGCAGACATTGGTGAAACAGTAAGCTGGAGATAAAGTTAACTACAAAGGCACAAATCCAAATACTTCAACATAAACAATATATTCGTCTAAAATGTAATTTTTAAAAATGAAGAAATAAAATAATATAAAATAAAAATTAAATGTAATCTGAATTAAGAAACGAAAGTACACTGGCGGAAACAATATCGCAACAGTAAAATGTAGTTAAAGTAGAGTAATGAAATTTCGAGAAAACAATAGTCTAGGTAACACATTTAAGTGATTAACATTGCAAGAGATACGCCGTTGCAAATATGAAATAGTGGTACATTAATAGTCGATGCATCCGACAGAACGTTGAATGCAAGCGTGCAAACGCGCATACATTGTGTTCTAGAGGTGCCGTATAATAGTTTGTGGGATGGAGTTCCATGCCTGTTGCACTTGGTCGGTCTATACAGGAGCGGATCTTAGTTGTGGATGACGCTTTAGTTATTGTCCCATGAAGTCCCATATGTGTTCGATTAGAGACTGATCTTGTGATCGAGAAGGCAACATGTCGATACTCTGTAGAGCATATTGAGTTATAACAGCGCCGTGTGGGCGAGCGTTATCCTGTCGGAAAATACCCCTGAAAAGCTGTTCATCAATGGCAACATGACAGGTAGAATCACGAGCCTGACGTACAAATTTGCAGTCAGCAAACCACATTGGACAACGACGAGAGTGCTCCTGCTGTAATATGAAATCGCAGTCCAGACCTTAGCTCCAGGTGTCGTTCCAGTGCGTCTAGATTAGATTAGATTAGATTAATACTAGTTCCATGGATCATGAATATATTTCGTAATGATGTGGAACGAGTCGAATTTTCCAATACATGACATAATTAGGTTAATTTAACAACATACTTAAGTTAATATAACAACTTTATTTTTTGTGTTTTTTTGTTTTTCTTTATTTTTTATTTTATTATTTTTTTTATTTATTTTTTTTATTTTTTTTCTTAATTTATATCTAAAAATTCCTCTATGGAGTAGAAGGAGTTGTCATTCAGAAATTCTTTTAATTTCTTCTTAAATACTTGGTGGTTATCTGTCAGACTTTTGATACTATTTGGTAAGTGACCAAAGACTTTAGTGCCAGTATAATTCACCCCTTTCTGTGCCATAGTTAGATTTAATCTTGAATAGTGAAGATCGTCCTTTCTCCTAGTATTGTAGTTATGCACACTGCTATTACTTTTGAATTGGGTTTGGTTGTTAATAACAAATGTCATAAGAGAGTATATATACTGAGAAGCTACTGTGAATATCCCTAGATCCTTAAATAAATGTCTGCAGGATGATCTTGGGTGGACTCCAGCTATTATTCTGATTACACGCTTTTGTGCAATAAATACTTTATTCCTCAGTGATGAATTACCCCAAAATATGATGCCATATGAAAGCAATGAGTGAAAATAGGCGTCGTAAGCTAATTTACTAAGATGTTTATCACCAAAATTTGCAATGACCCTTATTACATAAGTAGCTGAACTCAAACGTTTCAGCAGATCATCAATGTGTTTCTTCCAATTTAATCTCTCATCAATGGACATACCTAAAAATTTGGAATATTCTACCTTAGCTATATGCTTCTGATTAAGGTCTTTATTTATTAATGGCATCATACCATTCACTGTACGGAACTGTATGTACTGTGTCTTATCAAAATTCAGTGAGAGTCCGTTTACAAGGAACCACTCAGTAATTTTCTGAAAGACACTATTGACAATTTCATCAGTTAATTCTTGTTTATCAGGTGTGATTACTATACTTGTATCACCAGTGAAGAGAACTAACTTTGCCTCTTCATGAATATAGAATGGCAAGTCATTAATATATAATAAGAACAACAAAGGACCCAAGACTGACCCTTGTGGAACCCCATTCTTGATTGTTCCCCAGTTTGAGGAATGTGCTGATCTTTGCATGTTACGAGAACTACTAATTTCAACTTTCTGCACTCTTCCAGTTAGGTACGAATTAAACCATTTGTGCACTGTCCCACTCATGCCACAATACTTGAGCTTGTCTAGCAGAATTTCATGATTTACACAATCAAAAGCCTTTGAGAGATCACAAAAAATCCCAATGGGTGGTATTCAGTTATTCAGATCATTCAAAATTTGACTGGTGAAAGCAATATGACATTTTCTGTTGAAAAACCTTTCTGGAAACCAAACTGACATTTTGTTAGTACTTCATTTTTACAGATATGTGAAGCTACTCTTGAATACATTACTTTCTCAAAAATTTTGGATAAAGCTGTTAGAAGGGAGATTGGACAGTAATTGTTGACATCAGATCTATCCCCCTTTTTATGCAAAGGTATAACAATAGCATATTTCAGTCTATCAGGGAAAATGCCCTGTTCCAGAGAGCTATTACACAGGTGGCTGAGAATCTTACTTATCTGTTGAGAACAAGCTTTTAGTATTTTGCTGGAAATGCCATCAATTCCATGTGAGTTTTTGCTTTTCAGCAAGTTTATTATTTTCCTAATTTCAGAGGGAGAAGTGGGTGAGACTTCAATTGTATCAAATTGCATAGGTATGGCCTCTTCCATTAACAGCCTAGCATCTTCTAATGAACACCTGGATCCTACTATATCCACAACACTTAGAAAATGATTATTAAAAATATTTTCAACTTCTGACTTTTTGTTCATAAAGTTTTCATTCAATTTGATGGTAATACTGTCTTCCTCTGCTCTTGGTTGACCTGTTTCTCTTTTAATAATATTCCAAATTGTTTTAATTTTATTATCAGAGTTGCTGATTTCAGACATGATACACATACTCCTGGATTTTTTAATAACTTTTCTTAATATAACACAGTAGTTTTTATAATTTTTGATAGTTTCTGGGTCACTACTCTTTCTTGCTGTCAGATACATTTCCCTTTTCCGGTTACAAGATATTTTTATACCCTTAGTAAGCCATGGTTTGTTACAAGGTTTCTTACGAGTATATTTAACTATTTTCTTGGGGAAGCAGTTTTCAAATGCATTTACAAAAATGTCATGAAATAAATTACATTTTAAATTGGCATCAGGTTCACGGTACACCTCATCCCAGTCTAACTGCTGTAGGCTTTCCCTGAAATTTGCAATTGTTAAATCGTTGACTGAACGTACTACTTTGGAGGACTGTTTAGTATTTCTGAATGGAGCTATGTCATATATTGTAACTAGCTGTGCACCATGATCAGAAAGACCATTCTCAACAGGCTGAGCATTTATCTGGTTAAACTTATCTTGGTCTATAAAGAAGTTATCTATCAGTGAGCTGCTATCCTTTACCACCCGAGTAGGAAAATCAATAACGGGTGTCAAATTGAAAGAACCGAGTAATACTTCAAGGTCATTTTTCCTATTACCCTCTATCAGAGAATCTACATTGAAGTCCCCACAAATAATAATTTGCTTCCCCCTGTCTGACAGATAGCACAACAAGGAGTCCAAATTTTTCAGAAACAGATGAAAATTTCCTGATGGGGACCTATATACAGTTACAATTATAAATGTGCCTTTATTTAATTTAAGCTCACAGGCACATGCTTCTATATGTTTCTCTACACAAAACTTTTTTGTTTCTATACTTTTTGCACAATGATAACTTTTGACATATATGGCAACTCCTCCTTTCTCCATGCAGATGAAAATTTCCTGATGGGGACCTATATACAGTTACAATTATAAATGTGCCTTTATTTAATTTAAGCTCACAGGCACATGCTTCTATATGTTTCTCTACACAAAACTTTTTTGTTTCTATACTTTTTGCACAATGATAACTTTTGACATATATGGCAACTCCTCCTTTCTCCATATTTTCTCTCATTACATGTGCAGAGAGCTTATAACCACTTACATTTACCTTATCCATATCAGTAACAATGTGATGCTCAGACAGGCATAGTATATCTATTTCATTCTCAGCTTCTAAATCTTCTAAACAAACCAGAAGTTCATCTACTTTATTCTTTAAACTCCCAATATTTTGATGAAATATACTTACATTATTTTTAATTATACTTTTATGAGAACCTTTCCTTATTCTAACATTTGCAGTACTCTCCTGTCTGAGTTTCTCATTGTGCTTAGGCCTAGTTCCTATACCAGTGGTCACATGGTGTTCAGAGAGGCAGATTATGTCAATTGGGTTGGGTGACTTTAATTCATCAATGCAATTACCTAGGACTGAGATACAACTTGGTGGAGATAAAATTTCTGGTGATTGGTGAAAATTTATAATTGATAGCTGTGGTTGGTGATCCAATGTGCTAGAATTGTGCTGTTTAATTTCTTTCCTAAACTGAAGATTTGTTTCAATCCTGACCTCTCGTAGAACTTGACATCTTTCTGTCTTACCTATCCTAAAAAAGGTGCTGCTCCAAGACCTGTAACCACTGGTATTTTACCATTCATGGCAGTGCCTCCCCCCCTTAAATTTCCTGCTATTACCCCAGCCAGTTTCCCCTTCCCCTTCCTGTTGAGATGTAGGCCATGCCTGGTATAGTCCCACCTACTGAGATAATCAACAGGAACCACACCAATATGAGCCCCCGCACCCGACCCAAGCAGCCGTTCCAACTCCAAATTAACTCTCCCAACAGAAGAGTTCAAATGAGGCCGGTCATGGCGTCTCAGGACAGATACAAATTCAACATTGGTGTGTCTCGATGCCGACGCAATCTTTACCAGGTCACACTCTATACTGTACCCAGGATCTCTGTCGATGCTGTTCCCTGGCCCTCCCACAATAACTACGGTGTCTTCCCTGGTAAATCCTTTTAGAGTGAACCTAAATCCTCTGTCACCTGATCCAGACTAGCACTTGGTTTGAAAAAATTTGTGACCTGGTATTCTGGTCCTAATTCCTCCTTCAGAAGTTGGCCTACACCTCTGGCATGAGAACTGCCTAACAACAAAACTTTCTTCCTTTTCGATGACTTTCCTACATTCTTTTTCAATTTCCTATTGAAAGTTTGTTGTGTCCTGTCTACACCTACCTCTGCTTGAGGCTCATCAGTTTCTAACTGAAGCAACAGGTCAAACTTATTTTTGACATTCACCACAAAACTGTCAGACTTAGTTCTAGGCCTGTTCCTTCTGCTACCTGTTGCCACTTCCCACCTCTCTTTGCCCTTTTTCCTCCTTAACCTGTCCAGATCTTCCCTAGCCTGATCTAGCTCAGCCTGAAGGGCAGCAATTTTCCCCTCCTGTTCCACTATCTTCCTATCTCTGCTGCAAATCCTACATAACCACTGATGAGCCTGATCCACTTTCCCAACACCCACGCCACTGCAGTCCCCCCAGTGAAAAAAACTACTGCATCCATCACACCAAACCCCGGAACTAACAATTATACGGCAAGCCAGGCACTTCTCACTCATGGCAAAAATAATACTTTAGCTAGAATAAATCAATTAAATTACCGAAAATCAAAAAAGACGTTACAAGAATTAAGCCTATTCACAAATGTATATAAGCAAGTTTCTGATTTAAAATTCCGCTGTTTTTCTGAGATCTGTATTAAAACAACGAAGGTATACGCTATTTATTATATATTTCACTCGATGGAATGAAAAAAGAACAATTAAAGCAGGCAGACAGTTGTGATTCTTGAGTTTCTCCCGGCGTATTTGATAATCAAAATATCCACGGGTATGCTGCCGGTCTATAGTGTCCAACGGGCACAATATTTCGGCGATCAAACATGTCGCCATCATCAGGTGAACTGACGGACTGAGCTCCTGTGAACGTGCCGGCACGGAGATCCGTACGCTATGGCTGCTCAGAGGGAACTGGGTTCGGTCGCGGCGGCGGCCGATTTAAATACCCTCCGCCCGCGGCGCGCTCCCTCCGCCGTCCGCGCCCAGCGCCACGGTCGCGCGGTGGAACAGATTGCGACGGCGTCTGAGATGACGTCGGTGTGATGGCTCTGTCCGCCGTGGTCGTCACAACTATACGTCTGCTCGATTTACTCTTGATTAACCCGATCGCTGGTTCCCAAGCCTTGCTAAGATTATAGCCGCAGTCACGGTTTATGAGGTCGTCATTGGTGCGAATTTCGATGGCCTCTCTAACAACGCTGTCCCAGTATCTCGACGTCTGTACCAGAATCCTCGTGCGGTCATACTCCATGGCGTGATTTTCCGACAAACAATGTTCAGCGACCGCCGACTTGTTCGGATACATCAGTCGAGTGTGCCTCTGGTGTTCACGGCATCGATCCTCGACGGTACGCATCGTCTGACCAATATACGACTTGCCACATTGACACGGAATCTGGTACACGCCGGCCTTCCTCAAACCGAGGTCATCTTTGGCGCTCCCCACCAGTGCACGAGTTTTATTTGGAGGACGATGCGTACCGTCGAGGATCGATGCCGTGAACACCAGAGGCACACTCGACTGATGTATCCGAACAAGTCGGCGGTCGCTGAACATTGTTTGTCGGAAAATCACGCCATGGAGTATGACCGCACGAGGATTCTGGTACAGACGTCGAGATACTGGGACAGCGTTGTTAGAGAGGCCATCGAAATTCGCACCAATGACGACCTCATAAACCGTGACTGCGGCTATAATCTTAGCAAGGCTTGGGAACCAGCGATCGGGTTAATCAAGAGTAAATCGAGCAGACGTATAGTTGTGACGACCACGGCGGACAGAGCCATCACACCGACGTCATCTCAGACGCCGTCGCAATCTGTTCCACCGCGCGACCGTGGCGCTGGGCGCGGACGGCGGAGGGAGCGCGCCGCGGGCGGAGGGTATTTAAATCGGCCGCCGCCGCGACCGAACCCAGTTTCCTCTGAGCAGCCATAGCGTACGGATCTCCGTGCCGGCACGTTCACAGGAGCTCAGTCCGTCAGTTCACCTGATGATGGCGACATGTTTGATCGCCGAAATATTGTGCCCGTTGGACACTATAGACCGGCAGCATACCCGTGGATATTTTGATTATCAAATACGCCGGGAGAAACTCAAGAATCACATCATACACCTTTACGAGGAGGAGATGTATCGCAGCATGAAGAAATTTGAAAAGTTGCGCCACCGTAGATGTCGTTTGCTAAGTACTCTTGCCTTTCTAAAGAGATGTCGTTCCGAGAATGTTGTTCCAAATTTTGCTAAGGTTATGCATCACATCGATTCTGCAGCGGCTAAGAGAATCAAGAAACGAGCCAGCCTCGCATTGGTACGTGAGAGAGTGCAATTCACCCGCCGGAGCCTTGAGTTTATCTCACAGGAATTACTCAAACTACATTTGCAACTGGCTAGTAAGTTCACTTCTTGTTCCTGGGATTGGATTGATGGTGTCACCTGGGTGTCAGCTGATTCCGCCCATAAGAAGGCTACGGGACGTCAAACAGCTAAGTTCTCACGTCTCCTTGACAAACCATCTCTGCAGGTTCCGTGCAAGACTGTCATCAATTTGAGTGGCATGGTGTTGAGTGATGATGCGGTCTCGGTTTTGCAGAAAGGTCTCAACTTCGCTCCCACCCCCAAGTTCACTCCGGTCGCAGAAATTGTTAGTGCTGTTGAACAGGTTGCAGCTCGACTTCCGCCAGAATCAGCCGAGGAAATACGTCGTGAAACTTGTCGTGAGTTGACGAAATCCAAGCCGATGAAGTCAAATATCAGCAGTAAAGAGAGGGCGGCCATTCGTGATCTGAGGGAGCGCTCTGAAATTGTTGTCTTACCGGCTGACAAAGGCAATGCTACAGTTGTTGTCTCCCATAAGGACTACACTGATAAGATGCAGAGCCTGCTAAATGACGATTCCTACCGGAAGATCAGCGTTGACCCTACAAAGAAGGTGGAGAACAAGACGAGGGCGCTTCTCAAGGACGCAGATTTACCGGAGGGTGACGCTAAGAAATTGTTACCCCAAGGTCCGGTACCGCCTAGACTATATGGACTCCCGAAGGTTCACAAAGAGGGGGTACCATTACGCCCCATTGTCAGCAACATCAGGGCACCTACATATTTGTTGGCCAAATACCTGACGGGAATATTAAGTCCTTATGTGGGTAAATGCCCTCATCACATCCGTAATTCCGTGGATTTTGTTAAACGCCTTGATAGCTTCAGGTTGGATGAGTCAGATATCATGGTGAGTTTTGACGTCGTTTCCTTGTTTACGAGGGTACCCCTGCGAGAGTCACTAGAATTGATTAGTCAGAAGTTTGACGAGAAGACCACTGAACTTTTTAGGCATGTCTTGACTTCCACGTATTTTCTTTTTAATGGAGAATACTACGAACAAACGGAGGGAGTCGCCATGGGTAGCCCACTCTCACCGGTGGTAGCGAATTTGTACATGGAGAACTTCGAGGAGGAAGCCCTGTCGTCATCCGTATGGAAACCTACTTGCTTTTTCCGTTACGTTGACGACACGTTCGTCATCTGGCCACATGGTATGGATAAACTCCTTGACTTCCTTACACATCTAAACTCCATACACCCCAACATCAAATTCACTATGGGGACTGAAACGGAGGGTAAATTACCTTTCCTTGACGTCTTGGTCAAGAGAAGGGCTGACGGCACCCTAGGTCATGGGGTGTATCGGAAGGCTACGCACACTGATCTGTATTTGCATGTAGACAGCTGCCACCACCCTTCACAGAGGAATGGGGTACTTAAAACTCTAGGACATAGGGCGCGCACTATCGCTGACGCAGAGAGTCTACCTCAGGAATTGGAACATCTGAGAACTGTATTTCGAAAAAATGGGTACTCAGAGTGGCAGATTCAACGTGCTCTCCACCCAACCACTGCAGCACAACCTGTTGAGATGGATGAAGTCACGAGGGAGGAGGTAGGCACTGCATTTATTCCATACACAGGCGCACTCTCGGGAAAAATCGCCCGCATTCTGAAGAAACACCGGGTCGGAACTGTGTTTTGTCCTCCAAATAAAACTCGTGCACTGGTGGGGAGCGCCAAAGATGACCTCGGTTTGAGGAAGGCCGGCGTGTACCAGATTCCGTGTCAATGTGGCAAGTCGTATATTGGTCTGACGATGCGTACCGTCGAGGATCGATGCCGTGAACACCAGAGGCACACTCGACTGATGTATCCGAGCAAGTCGGCGGTCGCTGAACATTGTTTGTCGGAAAATCACGCCATGGAGTATGACCGCACGAGGATTCTGGTACAGACGTCGAGATACTGGGACAGCGTTGTTAGAGAGGCCATCGAAATTCGCACCAATGACGACCTCATAAACCGTGACTGCGGCTATAATCTTAGCAAGGCTTGGGAACCAGCGATCGGGTTAATCAAGAGTAAATCGAGCAGACGTATAGTTGTGACGACCACGGCGGACAGAGCCATCACACCGACGTCATCTCAGACGCCGTCGCAATCTGTTCCACCGCGCGACCGTGGCGCTGGGCGCGGACGGCGGAGGGAGCGCGCCGCGGGCGGAGGGTATTTAAATCGGCCGCCGCCGCGACCGAACCCAGTTTCCTCTGAGCAGCCATAGCGTACGGATCTCCGTGCCGGCACGTTCACAGGAGCTCAGTCCGTCAGTTCACCTGATGATGGCGACATGTTTGATCGCCGAAATATTGTGCCCGTTGGACACTATAGACCGGCAGCATACCTGTGGATATTTTGATTAGGCAGACAGTTGGTTACAGGTCCTCAGCGGAGTCCTATATAACACACGGCCATTACTGACACCGAGGGAGAACTAGCTTTCATCAGAAAGTTAACAAATCTCCTCCTTGCCCACCTATAAGCTCTCGTTTCACACAACTTAGATCGCAGATGGCGGTGGTTTGGGGTCAGCGGAATGCACGCTACAGGACAATTGGCTTAAAATGGTTCAAATGGCTCTGAGCACTATGGGACTTTACATCTGAGGTCATCAGTCCCCTAGAACTTAGAACTACTTAAACCTAACTAACCAAGAACATCACACACAGCCATGCCCGAGGCAGGATTCGAACCTGCGACCGTAGCAGTCACGCGATTCTGGACTGAAGCGTCTAGAACCACTCGGCCACCGCGGCCGGCAAACTGGCTAGAAACTATCCTTGGAGTAAGCGATTTGCAGCAGTTCGTTGTGTCGCTGTGGTGTCAACTGCTGCTCAAATTGCTGCTGCAGACTCAGTACGATGAGCCAAAGCCGTGTGCCAACACGATATTGTGAAACGTGGCCGTCCGGAGCCCTGCGACCGTGCATTCTATTTACCACCGCTGCCACCAATAACATACAGTGGCTTCATTGCTGCCAAGACTTTCTGCAATATCGCAGAAGCGACATCCAGGTTCACATAGACCTATTACAAGACCTCGTTCAAACTCTTTGAGGTGTTGATAATGCAGCTTTGTCGCCTCAAAAACATTCTCAACTAACATCAACTCACAGCGACCAATCTCAAAGGTAACTAACGCCCTCGACCGTTAAAGCGTGCATCTAAGTCTGATTTGCATCCTCATAGTGGCGCTACTAGCTCCATTATTATCCGACTGGAGTGAAATCTTTCAGAAGTAACAAGACTACAAACTTCCGTTTATATTGCAAAACTCCTTTTTCATGCTGAGGTTTTTTTCCTCAATCTATTAACTACTACCGATCCGCAAATTATTTTTCGAGCTGATTAAACTATGCAGTGTTACAAATGTCAGCATCAGTTGACACACTAATAACTGAGAATTTGTAGTCTTCTACTATCGAAAAAACTATTCTCCACCTGCAGTAAAATGTCTCTAAGGCCTAGTTGCGTCCTAACGTGATCTTGTTCCTTTCATGACAAATATCGCGTTTCGTTCTTCTTTAAATCCTGATTGTTTCAAGTTGAACATATTTCTATTCCTTGGTCTATTACACTACTGGACATTAAAATTGCTACAACAAGAAGAAATGCAGATGATAAGCGGGTATTCATTGAACAGATACATTATACTGGAACTGACATGTGATTACATTTTCACGCAATTTGGGTGTATAGATCTTGAGAAATCAGTACCCAGAACAACCACCTCTGGCCGTAATAACGGCCTTAATACGCCTGGGCATTGAGTGCAACAGAGCTTCGACGGAGTGTACAGGTACAGCTGCCCATGCAGCTTCAACACGATACCACAGTTCATCGAGAGTACTGACTGGTGCATTGTGACGAGCCAGTTGCTCGGCCACCATTGACCAGACGTTTTCAATTGGTGAGAGATCTGGAGAATTTCCTGACCAGGGCAGCAGTCGAACATTTTCTGTATCCAGAATGGCCCGTACAGGACCTGCAATATGCGGTTGTGCATCATCCTGCTGAAATGTAGGGTTTCGCAGGGATCGAATGAAGGGTAGAGCCACCGGCCGTAACACATCTGAAATGTGACGTCCACTGTTCAAAGTGCCGTCAGTGCGAACAAGAGGTGACCCAGACGTGTAACCAGAGCCACCCCATACCATCTCGCCGGGTGATACGCCAGTATGGCGATGACGAATACACGCTTCCAATGTGCGTTCACCACGATGTCACCAAACACGGATGCGACCATCATGATGCTGTAAACAGAACCTGGATTCATCCGGGAAAATGACATTTTGCCATTCGTGCACCCAGGTTTGTCGTTGAGTACGCTATCGCAGGCGCTCCTGTCTGTGATGCAGCGTCATGGGTAACCGCAGCCATGATCTCCGAGCTGATAGTTCATGCTGCTGCAAACGTCGTCGAACTGTTCGTGCAGATGGTTGTTGTCTTGTAAACGTCCCCATCTGTTGATTCAGGGATCGAGACGTGGCTGCACGATACGTTAGAGCCATGCGTATAAGACGCCTGTCATCTCAAGTGCTAGTGATACGAGGCCGTTGGGATCCAGCACGGCGTTCCTTATTACCCCCCTGAACCCACCGATTCCATATTTTGCTGACAGTCATTGGATCTCGATCAACGATAAACCGCAATCGCGATAGGCTACAATCCGACGTTTATCAAAGTCGGAAACGTGATGGTACGCATTTCTCCTCGTTACACGAGGCATCACAACAACGTTTCACCAGGTAAGGCCGGTCAACTGCCGTTTGTGTATGAGAAATCTGTTGGCAAGTTTCCTCATGTCAGGATGTCGGAGGTGTCGCCACGGGCGCGAACCTTGTGTGAATGCTCTGAAAAGCTAGTCATTTGCATATCACAGCATCTTCTTCCTGTCGGTTAAATTTCCCATCTGTAGCACGTCATCTTGGTGGTGTAGCAATTTTAATGGCCAGTGGTATACCTTTCATTACTTTCATCTGCCTTTTGTTGCTTCTTCACCAAAAATCGTCATTCATCGGTTATTTTGCTTCTTCGGTAGCAGAATTCCGTAACTTGATCAACTTCGTGATCACCAATTTTCGTCCCAAGTTTCTCACTATTCTGATCGTTTGCAATATTTCCTTTTCTTTCGGTTTACTCTCCATCCATATTATGTACTCATTAGACTGTTCATTCCATTCAACAGATTCCATACTTCATATTCACACCATCACTGAGGATAGCGACGTAATAGCGGATCGTCATTAATATCTGTTCACCCTGAATTTTAATCACACACTTGAACCTTTCTTTTACTTTCGTCATTACTTCTCAGTGTATAGATTAAGCAGTAGTGGCGAAAGGCCACATTCTTGTCTTCCATCATTTTTAATCCGAGCACTTTGTTCTTGGTGTTCCAAGATAATAGTTCCCTCCTGGTTCTTGAACATACTGTATGTTATCAATCTATCCTTATAGCTTACTCCTATTTTTCTTATAATTGCGAACATTGAGTACCATTTTACATTGTCGATCGCTCTCTCTAGTTCGATAAGTCCTATGAGCGCATCTTGATTTTTTTTCAGCCTTGCTTCCATTATCAACTGCAACGTACGAACTGTCTCTCTAGTGCCTTTACCTTTCCTAACTTATCGAATCTGAAAGTCTCTCAATTTTCTTTTCCACTTTTCTGTTTATTATTCTTGTCAGTAGTTTGGATGTATGTGATCTTACGATGACTGTACGACATTCCTCGCACTCAACTGCCTTTCAATGTAAGAAAGATTAAAGGTGTCACGGCAGAGCATGATTACCTTAGGTGTTACTAATGTGACAAATGATGCAGTGGCAGGAAGGTATAACCAATACTTTCTGGCAAGTAAAGCTTCTCCTAAGTAATGGTTGTATCTTCTACATGTTTGCTTCCGAACATTACGTGCTGTGTGGTTATAGTTAAACTGACAGCGTTCCGAATTCTGCAGAGTCAGCTGTATACATCGCAGGATGCTGAAACATTGTAGGTATGTTCGTTAAACGATGCGCTCTTAAGGTAAGCTGAAAAATAATAGTTCCATTTTCTGTCATCAGTAGGAAATATCACGCTGTAAAAAGTCTGAAGATGAAGTTTTTGCTGTATTGACGTCGGTATGTTGTTTGTCGCTTGGTGACGCATGTATTCTCTGAAGTGTCTGTTGGTATAAGGGTTAAGAAGATTGAAGTGTTCCCTGCTAAACGCAATGGCTATTGAGATAAAAGACCGTGCACTGCTGGTAATGTTGCTTTATCAAAAGGTAGTAATGTCAGCGGTGCATTGCAGGAATATCATCGTTAGGAGCAGTTGCGAAGAGGTCCCATGTCAATAGATAGGCTAAAGAAGATGATGAAGAAATTTGAAGAAACGAGTGAATTAGATGGCATATCAGAAAGAGAAAGTCGGCCCATTCCCATGGCATTTGTTGATGAAGTTGCAGTAGCTACAGCCGACACTGCAGCACACAACAAATTATGCTGCCAGTGCTCGAGCGGTGTCACGCAGATTGTCTCTCCCCTGGTCAACAGTTCAAAAGATTTTGCAGTGTATTTTACACTGGCATCCTCACAAGGTTCAGAACTTCCCAAGATAGGCTACAACGCCGTGACTTTGACCCTTTCTCTTTCATTTTGCATGAGTGGAAATGGTTGACACGTGACTGGGAATATTCTTTGGTCCTACGAGGCACACGTTACTCTGAACGGAGTCACGAATGCATAGAAGCGTCGCATACGGGTTTCTACTACGTCACATGCTGTGCAGGAACATCCGCTGCACTTAGCTTATGCGACTGTGAGGAGAAGTCTCACAAGCCCCTTCATTCTTGGGCCGATCTTCTTCAAGAGGGCGACACCTCGTGTGGGCCTCTTAGTTTTACAGCATAAGGACCTCCTTGTGTAACATGTGTACCAAATAAAGCAGATAAACTTTGTTGTGATGTATGAATTCACAC
The DNA here is from genome assembly GCF_021461395.2 of Schistocerca americana. NCBI lineage: Eukaryota > Metazoa > Arthropoda > Insecta > Orthoptera > Acrididae > Schistocerca > Schistocerca americana. Next base: position 234,253,717 of record NC_060123.1, read on the forward strand.
ATCACATTTGCGTTACTGATACTCAAAAATGTGTTTCTGTCATACGTTATGCTTAGTTTGTGGACTAGATTCGAAGTGGTGTGGTTTCTCAGGAGTGTCAGTACATGGCATCTACAATCCCAACACAAATACGAGAATGGAAGTGCTCACATCACGTGAAACTCTGTAGTATCTGTATGACACGTGTGTACAATTTTGACGTGCGACTAGATCCCACTATGTGTGTGTTTTGAAGAGCAAAGAGTGACCTGTCAGCTACGAGCAACAGGGGTGGAAAATTTCATTAGATTAACTCGTGAACACAGACCGGGGCTATATTAATGAAATGTATTGCTGCCGTGGGCACTAAGCTGAATGGGAAGAGATTTAATCATAAATGAACATGCGCAATGTGTTAATGACCTAATCTGTAAGTTGAAACAATAGGCAGGAGTGTGGATCTTAATACGTGGCCTCAGGTTATACACAGACGCAGTAATTCAGTGGTGTTTTGGTATATTTAAAGCGAAAAACATTGAGCATTTATAGAAACACATCACAAAGCTCTACTTTTTTATTACTATTACTATTCACGTTGGGGACCTAACGGACCACACGTAGTAAAACACGGGGCTTTTTTAGTACTTTGTTGTAGCTTTCCTTTGTGCTCACGTCAGTTTCATTCTCTCAGAATGGCCCCTTTCCTTTCGCTTGACAAAGTTTTTCCAGACTTCTTGCCAGGTGAACTGTCCAATCGTGAGTTTTATGCCTAAATATCCTCCTGTCTTGTGCATGAAGATGTGTTAATCCGGTTTCTTTCGGGTATTCTGCTGCTGCACCAGTCCATTTTCTTGCTTCAATTTTTGCTTTTCTGCGAGACTCACAGAATTCCACAACGTGCCTAATTAATCTGGTTGATACCAATCTCTTTATATGCCAATAGAATTTTTGCCTGCGGTTTTCCTTATCTGTATGCAAATGGAATACTTTTCAATCTCTTCATTAACTCCTAGACGTTCCTTCTTTAGTATTATCTGGATCTAAAAATTTTCTGATTATTCTTCGTTCTCACTTTTTAATTTCTTTGTGTTTAAAATGAGTTTTGTGTTTAAAATGAGTGTCTCATCCCCTCAAACACTCTCCGATTTGATGAATGTGTTGTAGTGTCTCTGACGTATTTTGAGATGTATGTTTTGTTATATATGTCTCTGGTTAGCCTGAGAACTGTTTCTACTTCGTGGCAACGAATTTCATAACCAGACTTTTCCAGGACAGTCTGCTGAATGGTTGCATCGAAAAGCTTGTCCTGAGAAACTCTCTCGATTTTTCTATATTTAGTTGTAAGAATTTCAGGTACTGTGTTGTTGCTGGACATGATTTTTTTTTTTTTTTTTGCAAAAGATGTTTGGAGCTCTTCTTCTTCTGCTGTTTGTTTCTTTCCGATTTCTAACTCCATTGTGCTGATTGAATGTCCTGACATCGAGTCCAGATTGTTGGGATATATGAAGCGGTCTTTTCCGGTATCTCTTATACCTAATTTGATTGGTTTGTCAATTTCTGCTTTTAATGTCCACCACTCATGTATTATTTTTTATAATAGGCATTTGAAAAGTAATGGAGAAATTCCATCATGTTCTCTAACTCCTATAATAATTTCATAATTTCCGAAACTTCTCCTCTGAGTTTGAAATTTAGGAGAGAGGTTTGTGGCCTTCTTGAAATGTATGAAGGCATGGACTGTTTCCTGCCTGTAATTTTTTTCATTTAGTTTCAGAAATTTTGTCTTGGGCAGGATCTATTTGGCATGAAACCTGCTTGATACTTACCAGTTTTGCATTCAAGTTGTTGAAATTGACCCAACAGACATTTAAATACCATTTTATATGGAATAGGAAGATCAGAATTTGCATCCGTTCTGTCTCACGTTTTATATAGAGATTGTATCAGTGCAGTTTTCCAGTCACTCGGAATTTTTTAAGTTTGCCAGATCTTTTACATGATCAATGTAAATTCTTTTACGGAATTTGGGCCACCTGATTTCAGGTGTTCTGCAACAGTTCCGTCTTCACCAGATTGTATGTTATTTTTTGGTTTTGTAATTTATCTTGCAATTTCCTATTCATTTTGTGCTTCTGAACCTGCATTAGGTTTTAGGGGATTTTCTGGTGGAAATCTTTACACTGTCTCAGGGTAATTTGCAGGTTTTCAAATTCACTCGCAAAGTCCGCTACAGTGCTTTTGGTTGTTAAGTACCAACCTTCGTAAAGATAACCATTCCGTTTTGTTTTAAATGATTATTACACTACTGGCCATTAAAATTGCTGCACCACGAAGATGACGTGCTACAGACGCGAAATTTAACAGACAGGAAGAAGATGCTGTGATATGCAAATGATTAGCGTTCCAGAGCATTCACACAAGGTTGGCTCCGGTGGTGACACCTACAACGTGCTGACATGAGGAAGTTTCCAACCGATTTCTCATACACAAACAGCAGTTGACCGGAGTTGCCTGGTGAACCGTTGTTGTGATGCCTCGTGTAAGGAGGACAAATGCATACCATCACTTTTCAGAGTTTGATAACGGTCGGATCGTAGCATATCGCGATTGCGGTTTATCGTATCGAGACAATGCTGCTCGCGTTGGTCGAGATCCAATGACTGTTAGCAGAATATGGAATCGGTGGGTTCAGGAGAGTAATACGGAACGCCGTGCTGGATCCCAACAGCCTCGTATCACTAGCAGTCGAGATGACAGGTATCTTATCCGCATGGCTGTAACGGATCGTGCAGCCACGTCTCGATCCATGAGTCAACAGATGGGAACGTTTGCAAGACAACAACCATCTGCACGAACATTTCGACGACGTTTGCAGCAGCATGGACTGTCAGCTCGGAGACTATGGCTGCGGTTACCCGTGACGCTGCATCACAGACAGGAGCGCCTGCGATGGTGTACTCAAAGACGAACCTGGGTGCGCGAATGGCAAAACGTCATTTTTTCTGATGAATCCAGGTTCTGTTTACAGTATCATGTGGTCGCATCCGAATTTGGCGACATCGCGGTGAACGCACATTGGAAGCGTGTATTCGTCATCGCCATACTGCCGTGTCACCCGGCGCGGCGTGATGGTATGAGGGGCATTGGTTACACGTCTCGGCCACCTCTTGTTCACATTGACGGCACTTTGAACAGTGGACGTTACATTTCAGATGTGTTACGACACGTGGCTCTACCCTTCATTCGATCCCTGCGAAACCCTACATTTCAGCAGGATAATGCACGACCGCATGTTGCAGGACCTGTACGAGCCTTTCTGGATACAGGTAATGTTCGACTACTGCCCTGGCCAGCACTTTGTCCAGATCTCTCAGCAACTGAAAACGTCTGATCAATGGTGGCCGAGCAACTGGCTCGTCACAATACGCCAGTCACTATTCTTGATGAACTGTGGTATCGTGTTGAAGCTGCATGGGCAGCTGTACCTGTACACGCCAGCCAAGCTCTGTATGACGCAATGCCCAGGCGTATCCAGGCCGTTATTACGGCCAGAGGTGGTTGTTCTGGGTCCTGATTTCTGAGGATCTCTGCACCCAAATTGCGTGAAAATGTAATCACATGTCAGTTATAGTATAATATATTCGTCCAATGAATACCCATTTATCATCTGCATTTCTTCTTGGCGTAGCAATTTTAATGCTCAGTAGTGTAATATGTCATGTTAGTTTCAGAAAACGGCTGAGTGTGAATCAAGCTGTACCCGCTGGAATCAATCGTCCCGTTTAGCATTTCGAAAGAAAGTGTGGTAGCTGAGCTTTTTCACCATAGTCTTGTGTGCGCTGAGACGACCGCCTGCTGTACTAAGCTGCTTGGTATACAATGCGTCCGGTTGCACGTTCCAAGATAAGGGGCGGTCAAAAAAGTTCCTTTCGAAGGCCGTGCAGTCCAGAATAGGTATTTCGATCAGGCAGAATCGGCGTGAGCATTGAAGCAATCCTGCCACCGGCGCACCAGGATGAAGGCACTCTTTTGGTAAAACAGCGTGTCCTGCTGCTTGAAGAAGTCCGTAACTGCCTGTAACACATCCTCGTCTGACAGGAGTCGTCGACACTTGACGCCACTTTTGAAGGAACCAAGACGTGATAATGGCGTGGTGAGACTTCGGGCCTACATGGCGGATGCTCGAGTGTCTCCCACTCGAATTGGTGTAATTTCTGCGTTACCACATTTGCTATGTGGGGACGTGCGTTGTCATGAGGCAGCAGCTCCCATTGTTGCAGTTTTTCCGGAAGTTTCGCTTTGATTGCAGGCTGTAATTTCTCCAGCGTTATGTGTGCTGTTCCCCAGTGATTCACACACCACGTTCGTGGAAATCAGTAAGCAATGGGCGTCTTGTGTCGAACAGCGACCAGCACGGAACTAGGCGCACCATTCCACAACTGTGGATTTCGACAGATATGCTCCCCTTACAAATTCTCCGATGGATATCTACCGGTGTTTGTACTTTGGCAGCCAAGAAAAGAATGACAGCACGTTAGTCATGTTTGCACGAATTAGGTAATAACGTCGCCAAAGTTCACATTTCCTTACTTATGGAACGCACGTCGAAAAGACACGAATTCCACACCGGTCCCTTGCTCTTACATGTTGGTGCTTATAAACCCACATCGGGGTCTCGTTATGCATATATGCTGCACCAACGCACTTAAACTGAAACTTTTTGATCGTCCTTTCTATACAGTGTGGTCCATTGCTAGTGACCGGGCCAAATGTCTCACGAAATAAGCGTCAAACGAAAAAATACAAAGTACGAAGCTTGTCCAGCTTGAAGGCAGAAACCAGATGGCGCTATGGTTGCCCGCTAAATGGCGCTGCCATAGGTCAAACGGATATCAACTACGTTTTTTTTTAATAGGAACCCTTTTATTACATATTCGTGTAGTACGTAAAGAAATATGAATGTTTTAGTTGGACCACTTTTTTCGCTTTGCGATAGATGGCGCTGTAATTGTCACAAACACATGGCTCACAATTTTAGGCGAATAGTTGGTAACAGGTAGGTTTTTTAAATTAAAATACAGAACGTAGGTACGTTTGAACATTTTATTTCGGTTGTTCCAATGTGATACAAGTACCATTGTGAACTTATCATTTCTGAGAACGCATGCTGTTACAGCGTGATTACGTGTAAGTACCACATTAATGCATTGAATACTCAAAATGATGTCCATCAACCTCAATGCATTTGGCAATACATGTAACGACATTCCTCTCAACAGCGAGTAGTTCGCCTTCCGTAATGTTCGCACATGAATTGACAATACGCTGACGCATGTTCTCAGGCGTTGTCGGTGGATCACGATAGCAAATATCCTTCAAGTTTCCCCACGGAAAGAGATCCGGGGACGTCAGATCCGGTGAACTTGCGGGCCATGGTATGGTGCTTCGACGACCAATCCACCTATCATGAAATATGCTATTCAATACCGCTTCAACCGCACGCCAGCTATGTGCCGGACATTCATCATGTTGGAAGTACATCGCCAATCTGTCATGCAGTGAAACATCTTGTAGTAACATCGGTAGAACATTACGTAGGAGATCAACATACACTGCACCATTTAGACTGCCATCGATAAAATGGGAGCCAATTATCCTTCCTCCCATAATACCGCACCATACATTAAACCGCCAAGGACGCCGTTGTTCCACTTGTCACAGCCATCGTGGATTTTCCGTTGCCCAGTAGTGTATATTATGCCGGATTACGTTACAGCTGTTAGTGAATGACGCTTCGTCGCTAAATAGAACGCGTGCAAAAAATCTGTCATTGTCCCGTAATTTCTGTTGTGTCAGTGGCAGAACTGTACACGACGTTTAAAGCCGTCGCCATGCAATTCCTGGTGCATAGAAATATGGTACGGGTGCAATCGACGTTGATGTAGCATTCTCAACATCGACGCTTTTGAGATTCCCGATTCTCGCGCAATTTGTCTGCTACTAATGTGCGGATTAGCCACGACAACAGCTAAAACACCTACTTGGGCATCATCATTTGTTGCAGGTCGTGGTTGACGGTTCACATGTGGCTGAACGCTTCCTATTTCCTTAAATAACGTAACTATCCAGCGAATGGTCCGGACACTTGGATGATGTCGTCCGGGATACCGAGCAGCATACATGGCACACGCCCATTGGGCACTTTGATTACAATAGCCACACATCAACACCATATCGACCTTTTCAGCAATTGGTAAACGGTCCATTTTAACACGGGCAACGTATCACGAAGCAAATACCGTCCGCACTGGCGGAATGTTGCGTGATACCACGTACTTATACGTTTGTGAGTATTACAGCGCCATCTATCACAAAGCGAAAAAAATAGTTCAACTAAAACATTCATATTTCTTTACGTAGTGCACGAATATGTAATAAAAATGGGTTTTCCAGTTTAAAAAAACGCACTTGAAATCAGTTTGACCTATGGGAGCGCCATATAGCGGGCCAACCATAGCGTCATCTAGTTTCCCCCTTCAAGCTAGACAAGTTTCGTTCTTTGTAGTTTTTTCGTTTGACGCTTATTTCGGGAGATATTTCGGCCTGTCACTAGCAATGGACTACCCTGTATACCATCTGTTTACAGTGGTGTAAATATTACATCCAGGAAAAGGAACAATCAAGTCATTTACTTTGTTTTTCGTTGACGTTTAAAAATCGTCATTTTACGAAATGCATGGTTTGCACAAAAATATGTAAATACCAAAAATGCAACACACTACCTTGCCCAAGACGCTGTAGAAAAACCTTTGGCTTTCAAAAGAGGTTCCAGTCACCTCGGAATGGATAAACAGAAGTCCTGTGAAGGTTTTCAAGAGAATCTTATACCGTTCTTCCTACAAAATAGTAGCAAGTCCAGATAACAATGATGGTAGTGGATTGTGATCACGCGCCCTTCTCTCCACAGCAGACCACAAAGGCTCAATAAAACTGAGATCTGATGACTGTGGTGGCTAGAAGAGATTAGACGATTCATCCTTACGTCCACAGAACCAGCTGTGCACGTTGCAAGGTGCATGAATAGGGGCCGTGTCCTCCCGAATGCAGCATCACTACTGGGGAACACACTGTACCAAGGGATGGACATGATCAACTAAAATGGTCACATAATCTTCGGCAGTAACGCGAGCTTACGGGGTAACTATGGGGACCATGGAATACAACCATACAGTTGCCCAAATCATCACTGATCTCGGCCATGTTTCACTCTTGGCAACAAGTAGGCTGCATCTTAGGCACGGGACGGCGTACTCCAGACGTAACCTAGGCCGGAAGTTGGAAGCAAGACTGAACCTACCAAATGACTTTGCTTCATTGCTCTACCGTCCAAGTTTTATGGCTTCGGCACCACGTCTTCCTGTTACGGTATTTGCCCTGCAATTCCCTGTTTATGTAGCTCCCTTCTTGTTGTATGGGCACTGTCAGGGCTCGCAACGATACGTTTTGCAGTGACTTTTCCAGGTGTCGTCTTCTTATTTTTCCTCACAATCATCTTCAATGACCGTCTGTCACGACCACTGAACAAACACTTTCATCCGCGTTGTGACTTAGCAGACGATGTTTAGGTTATGGACTCACCCACCGACGAGCACCAACAGTTTGCTCACGTTCAAATTCACTTAGTTCCGACGTAATGCACTCACAACTACACAGAACGCTGTTCTGTCCACGACGTATTGAGGACACTGCGCAGGTGCCTTTTGGGATCTGTTGTATAACAGCGTATACATTCCTCGCGAGGCTTCCATATCTTTCTCCGATCCCTGTATGTAATGTTACCTGTAACCTGTTTCTAAATCACCCAATTTTGTTTTGTTATTACGAAATTCATTACCTGGAAGACTATTATAACAGTTCGACGCCAAAATTAAGAATACTACTCAAAGAAAATATAATATGCGTCTGTGTTGTAGAAGAATAATTTAATGAATAGTGACGTATGTTCTTATGGAGAAACTACATACTAATAACTCCAAATTACATTCTGTATTCAGTCATAATCGCACAAAGTAATACACACATTTTTGGGTTCTGTGAATAATGGCTGTCTTCTGACAGAGATAAGTGTTGCGGCGGGGCGGCGTTTTGTACTTTCGTACTGCTCACTTGCTATATCCACCTATCTCAGTATGACGTCAGTTCACCATCCCATTTCTCTGCAAACGTAGGTACTATTGGTACGTTGAAACAGCAGCGTTGATAAAACGACGCCTATACTTACGTTGCAAAGTCCCCGTAACTCTAGTAGCCAACTATCCTGTAAATATCTTATAATAATTTTCGGGCAGAAGGTGGTTGATTCATTGCTTTAGTAAAATGTCAAAATTGTAATACAAGTCTTTTTATTTCCTTTAGCTCAAATGAAAGAAACCTGCCATCAAGTCCAAATGTACTTAACTAACAAGACCACTGTTCTCAGTTAACAGTTCATGCACTCCAGACCACATGCAAAGCAGTCAGAAATATACGTATGTCCGACCCGAATAATTACGCGATTTCATGGTTACAGTTCCGCTACTAACAGTGAGTTTCACTCTCGATCCTTTTCAGTGGATTCCTTTAACAGAAACTTCTCGAGAATATTCCATATATGAATACGAAACATGCCACGTGGAATTTACACACAGGCCGAAAGTTCACACGCGGCTAACTACCCAACAAAACAATTACAGAATATCCAACTTTCAATAAGCTGTTCGAAAATGAAACTGCTCTCATGACAACACAATCTAGACGCAAGAAACCAATTACTTCTTCATTTTACACATAATGAAGACTGAAACGTTCAACATGACCTCCACGTCTAATAGCTAACTAGCGACTGCCCCGGATGCTGCTTCTGCCACAGCATATCTATCTAGCAGTGCGCGGGAACTGCTTAACTCTGAGTGGCCAATCATTTTGGCTGGCTAATCAGAAGAATTGTTCGAGATCATTCTCGCGCCAAGACTGGCCTGCGCCAATCATTATTCACAGATGCATTTACGTCATTCCAACATGCAAATACTAATATAAAATTTAATAAAACCAAACGAGAGGAAAATTACTCTTGGAATAAATTTAGAAAATGATCATACTTTCAACTGTTTTTCTGGCTGCCTCCTTACAGAAGCAAGTACACTTAGATATACGTCATCAGTAATGTGGGTACAAAAATATCTTTCCCACTCTATGATTACGTAATGTATTACATAAATTTAATCTTGACATTTAACGTATGTCCCACTTACACACTCTCATTTACTCCCACAACAAAATTAGACACAAATAATAATTTTGTTTGATTTCTATATTAGGACAACGTAAAGAAGTTAAAGTTTTTTTGATTAAATCTTAATTAAGTAACTCTGCCCACTGAGAGTTCTGGTTACGTTTTCAAATGATAAAAAAAGGTAACTGTTATAGTTCCTAACTGAATTTAATTCCCTAAGTGTTGGTTTTTTACTTTTTGTAATTTTTCTATTTCCGAAACTATGATAGTTAAGGGTTGAAATTTTTATAGAATCTTCTCCTGAATCACAAAAACTAGTGTACGGATTTTGAAAATGATTGAATAATATTTAATAGATTAGATGAGTAGATCACATAACTAATGAGGAGGTATTGAACAGAATTGAGGAGGAGTTTGTGGTGCAACTTGACTAGATGAAGGGATCGGTTGGTAGGACATATTCTGAGGCATCAAGGGATCACCAATTTAGTAGTTGAGGGCAGCGTGGAGGGTAAAAATCGTAGGGGGAGACCAAGAGATGAATACACTAATCAGATTCAGAAGGATGTAGGTTCCAGTAGGTACTGGGAGATGAAGAAGCTTGCACAGGATAGAGCAGTATGGAAAGCTGCATCAAACCAGTCTCAGGACTGAAGACTACAACAACAACAGGGGTCTGAATATTCAGTCGCTCGAAGTGACACAGATATCCCTTCCCACGGCTAGCATAGCGACATGTGTGATTGAGTCATTGCTAAGACACAACTGGCTGTCTCCTTCACAGCCAATGGCTCCAAAGCGACGGGTTATTCTGCAAAAACCGAGCGAGGTGGCGCAGTCGTTAGCACACTGGACTCGCATTCGGGAGGACGACGGTTCAATCCCGCGTCCGGCCATCCTGATTTACGTTTTCCATGATTTCCCTAAATCGCTCCAGGCAAATGCCGGGATGGTTCCTTTGAAAGGGCACGGCCGAATTCATTCCCCGTCCTTCCCTAATCCCATGAGACCGATGACCTCGCTGTTTGGTCTCTTCCCCCAAACAACCCAACCCTATTCTGCAAACTAGCTTACTGAAATAAAGTTATCGCATACTGACTCGCGACGTTACAGTGTCACAACATGATTCAAGAAAGTAAAAACTGAAACAACATTTAATATTCATCAACTCTGCAATACATATCGATACCTCTGAAACAGCAACTACATCAAACTGGTAAGAAGATAAGCTGACATCTGTGCAGAATAGCAAACTATATTTAAACTAACATATTTTAGTCTACTCATTTTGTTAAAATAGTGAACTTAGCATCTTCATCGAGGTGTTCAAATGTGTGTGAAATCTTAATTTTGTCAGAAGTTAGAATAACCACCTTTTTGTAGTGGGGACTGCTGCGAGACTTGCAGGAAGAGAGTCTGCGAGGTTCTGGCAGGTACCGACAGGGATCTGGAGCCGTGCTGATTCCAGTGCCGTGGCCAGCTGCAGTAGGTTTCTCAGTTGAGGTTCCATGTCGTCAACAGCCCGATCGACGTGGTCCCACAGATTATCTCGATGGAGTTTACAACTAGCAGCATGCAGGGGTGGACATGATCCACAACGATAGATGCATACCTGGATTGATTCAGTGTTCATTCCAGAATTACGAGATGACCCATAGAATGCCACGAAAACATTCCCCAGACCATATCGCTCCATTCTCCGGCCTGGACCCTTCCGGCGGCTATCCGATGTTCACAAGTGAACATCACACAAACAGCGAAACAGTGTGTGTTAGGAAGCTGCACTGAAACACCCTATAGAGCACGAATACGCGACGTTTGCAGAAAATGAAATACTGGAAGGCAATAATTGTAGCTGTGAACACCAACATGTAATAATAAGAAATAAAACCCACTGATCGCGGAGGAACTTCTCCGAAATATGTGTGGGAAGAAAAACAAGAAACGCTCGCAGTCTACGTCGAGACACACTTGTAATACTGCTCTGTCTTATATACAGACTGCCCAGGAAACTGTGAGCAAGTGTGTGACAATTTAATACTGAAATATCAGTCCCTATATCTTTTAGAGACTCTTAGCCCTCTACCTGGCCTAGGAAAAATGTGACGCATATTATTTCTGCTCGGTCCCAGCCACTCGGCCTCGTGGTAATATATCGTCCCATAACTCTGCAATGAGGGAACAGCTTCCACCGGAAAGACTCAAAATTCCTCACACGCCGCTGCATCGCTGTCTTGGAGCTATGGCGCTATACATCGAGACAGGGAAAGGTGGGGGTGGGGAAAAGTATTGTGGGCGGTTTACCCACTTGTCAAACCTGGAGGTAAATAGAATATTGTTTAACTTCACCGAAATTATAAATTAGTGTACCATGTCGATAACGCGAATGACACTTGCATTACTCACGGTTTAGCTTGAGTGCGCGGCTCCTCTACAGCCCTGAAAAAGAATTTAAGACAATAGCTTCATGTCGACATTGAGACCATACCACTTGTGACTCCATGTCAAATATCTACATCTGCATACACGAGGGCGTGTCAAATGTAATGCCTTCGAATGCTTCACCTTGCTATCAATATCGGTTGAGGTGTTGCACGTCATACTTATTACTTACGATATTGCACTGCCTCTCTTATTCTGAAATAAGATGCAAAGTTCCTTTGGGCAGGCATGCATATGCACAACGTCAGCTGTACGATGGAATAACAACATGGAAAATTTGTGTCAGACCGGGAATCGAACACGGATTCCCCGCATATCGTGAGCGGCCGCCTTACCATTTCTTTATTTTAATCTCATTTTGTTCGTTATTGTTCGGTGCATTTGTTTAAGGTTGACGCCCCTTGACACTCGTTCAAGGTCGTCGTTGATTCATTCACTCAGTGTTACTTTCTTTTTTCTTGTTAGAGAGGACAGCTAACCCTCTGTCCGAATACACTAAGCTACCGAGCCGGCTAGCATTTGGCTATACGTGCATGACTCACGGCCACACCCATACTTCCATATGTTGTCAACCAAGTGTCTACAACCTGCACTGCACTCGTACATCCATAATGTATAATCCTATATAGAGGAGACATTTTACTTCAAAGTCGTTTGTCCATTGTCGGCGGGGAAGTACGATATTATTGCACTACCTGTCTTGTTCAGACTTTCGATGGGTTTTTCCTTCGGACATGCGTGCATATTCAAAGATATTTAGCATCTCAGTTCACAATTACTCAGGCGCTGCAATATCGAATTTATCCGCTGATACTGGGCAGGTAACTTTCAAGTAAGGTGTTTCACCTGCATGGGAATACAAACAATGGATGTATGAGTACAGCTTGTAGACGCGTGGTTGACGACATATCGAAGTTTCGGTTTAGCCGTGAGTCGTGCTCGGATAGCCAAAGTGGTTAAGGCGACCGCTCGTGGTATGCTGGAAACCCGTGTTCGAGTCCTGGAAAGACACAAATTTTTATTCTCGTAATTCCACTGTACAGTTGATGGTTGTCAATATTCCCAATTGCGAATACATTTAATGTATTGCATATTACATGGTCGACTTTGCTGCTAAGCTGACGCAAGTTGCAATCCTTTGTCGCTAGAGGGCTTCGAATTGTAGCGTGTAACGTGGTGGTGTGTAGCGTAAGTAAAGTCGGTGCGTGAGAAACACTAACCGAGTTTCTGACCTGAGAAAACGTGCCTCCAATTGAAATCGATAGAAGATCGAAAGCTCTGTACGGTAGTGATTGTGTCGACATCAGCAATGTGCTACGCTGGGTTATTTGTACTCAAAATAATGGAAACGGTGGTGCCGTGTACGGCAACCGACGAGACTGATCGAAGCCGAACCGTGTTGATGAACCCACCAGATAATATCGTCGAATAACACAGACACAGCTCTCACGTAACTGTGACATATCACGAGAGTGAGTACGGGCCGTCTCTGCAGAACTGCGGTACAGAAAATTAAGTGCACGGTGGGTGCCTCGAAAGCTCACCCCTGAGTGAAACAGAGGAGATAAGTCGTCTTTCAACAATTTCTTTTGGGCTTTGAGCGTGAGAGTTATGGGTTCCTTGAGAACAATGTGAAAGGACTTTTTTCTGTGACTGTCTACGGCTGTTATATATTTTGAAAAAAAGAAGCGTATTTGGTCTACCTTCGCAGGATAAAAACAGTGGTGTATTCTGTTTTTCTTATTTGAAGATGGTAGCTATAAATGAAAACGGTAGAGAAAAATATATTCTACCGTTTTCATTATACAGAACAAGGCGCAAATATGATCTTTTTTTTTTTTTTAAAAAAAAAAGGGCAATATGGTAGGTGATGAAAGCTGGGTTCACAATTTTGACCTGGAACACAAGAGAGCATCAGTGGAGTTCCTTCACAAAGTATCGCCTCCGCCATAAAAGTTCAAGACCATGCCATCAGCAGGCAGAGAGTGTGCTGTGATGTTCAAGATGCGATGCATTTGGAATTATTGCCTAAAGGCACCACCATGACCTCTGCAAAGTAATCTATTGGGTTCTGAAAAGTGAAAGCACTCATTCGAAGAGTTCGTCCACAAATGAAGCACCCACTCCTCCTGCATGACAATGCTAGACCACATACATTTTTAAAAGGTCAACCATTCAATACACGAAACTGAAATTTGTACAGTCTTCTTGCGGTTCCTTGCTTACGTCCGCCGACTATACTTCCTGTACACAACAGCAACGTCAGCGAACTAACATTCACAGTTGCTGGTCCTGTCTAATGAAACCTACTAGTACATTGAAAAAATTAGAGGTTCTATTAGGCTTCCATTGCGCAGACCAGGTGTCACTTCCGCTTTCGTGGAACATTCGCGTGCAGTTTATAAGGTACTAGGACCTATTTCTCAAATAGTATTCGTGTTCAGAATGAGACTTTCACTCTGCAGTGGAGTGTGCGCTGATATGAAACTTCCTGGCAGATTAAAACTGTGTGCTGGACCGAGACTCGAGTCTCGAGTCTCGGTCCGGCCCAAAGTTTTAATCTGCCAGGAAGTTTCAGTATTCGTGTTGATCACATATTTGCAAAATACTTGAGACATACGGACCTCAACCAACCGACAAAATATGCAGTTGTGGTAAGCTGCGTACCTATAGGGGAATCACTGCACTACGAACAGCCGGAACTGGTAAGACAGACCTCGTCGTTTAGTTACTGTTTTCTAAGGGAGGCCTCTGAAATGCGACTGTCTGACGACCTGATAGACAGAGGCAGTGCCTTCACTCTCAGTTAAGAGTGGGACCGAATGTCCAGCCAACTGAAGTCACAACGTCGGCTAAGAGCGACCATCACGCCCGATGCAGGTCACAAGAGCACTGAGCAGCTAGGCTAGAGTTGGTGCCCGGTACTCGGCGATCACATTCTCCTACCACTCCACCTGACGCGGCGTCCGGCCAGTTAGAGGGGGAAAGGGTGGAGAGTGATAAACATATAAAGGATACGCAAAGTAGTAAATTCGGAAACGGCGGCACGTTAAGCTATTGAAATATCGTGTTTCAAAGACTACTGCGCCTAGCTCAACGCCTGAGAGAGGAAGTTGATTTGGCAGGAAAGCTTAAGACCATACAGTAATTACAGTTACCTCATGTGGAATTGTACCACAGTTTATTATCAATTGGCTTAATCTGAAGAAAACGTGAACTACAGTAAACTGACTGACGAATGTCTGTCCCAGGCTCCACGTCCTAATTTACAAATAGGGACTTCACAGTCAGATAGTGGAGCTCGTATACTGAATGATGAACAACTGGTCAAAGAATGATCTCAACAGGATGTTCTGCAGCTACATCTACATGACTACTCTGCAGTTCACACATAAGAGGCAGGCACAAGAGGATGCTTCAAAACGAGTATGGAATATTTTTCTACCATTCCACTCTTAACACCGCGTGGGAAAAGTGAACACTTAAATATTTCTGTACGAGCTCTGATTTCTCTTATTTTACTATGATGATCATTTCTCAGTATGTAGGCTGCTGACAAAATATTTTCGTATTCAGAGGAGGTAGTAGATGATTGAAATTTCTTGAAAAGATACCGCTGCAAAGAAAGACGACTTTATTTTAATGGTTGCCATCCTAACTCGCTTATTATCTCCGTGACACCATCTACCCTATTTCGAATTAATACAAAAATAGCTGCCCTTATTTGAACTTTCTCGATCTCTTCTGTCAATCCTATCTGGTAAGGGTCCAATACTATACAGCAGTATTCTAGCAGAGGACGAACAAGCGTAGTGTAAGCAGTTTCTTCACTATACCTGTTGTATCTTCTAAGTGTTCTGTCTTTGTTTAGCCTTGCCCACAACCATATATGTGATCTTTCCAACTTAAGTTGCTCCTAATTATAATTCGTAGGAATTTAGTCGAATTGACAGCATTTAGATTTGTGTGATTTATCGTGTAGTCGTAATTTAAAGGATTTCTTTTTATATGAGTGTGGAATCCGCAGCTGCGAAACATGTTATGTAGTTGAAGGTGTAGTGGGAGAAAGAGAAGGGAAGGAACTGATGATATCAACGGCATCGGGCCTTTGTGTGGAATCAGCGGCGAAGTGTGATTTCTTTTTGTACTTATGCAGATGACCTCACACTTTTCTTTATTGAGAGACAAATGTCATTTTCGCACCATTCAGATATCGTGTCATTTTGCAATTGGTTGTCGTCCTTTGGTGACTTTATTAGATGGTAAACTCCGTAAACTCCGTGAGGCTATTTGCAGATGACACGGTTGTCTACAAGAAAGTAGCAACATCAGAAGACTCGTACGTACTCCAGGAGGACCTGCAGAGGATTAATGCATGGTGCGACAGCTGGCAGCTTTCCCTAAACGTAGATAAATGTAATATAATGCGCATACATAGGGGCAGAAATCCATTCCAGTACGATTATGCCATAGGTGGTAAATCATTGGAAGCGGTAACGACCGTAAAATACTTAGGAGTTACTATCCGGAGCGATCTGAAGTGGAATGATCACATAAAACAAATAGTGGGAAAAGCAGGCGCCAGGTTGAGATTCATAGGAAGAATTCTAAGAAAATGTGACTCATCGACGAAAGAAGTAGCTTACAAAACGCTTGTTCGTCCGATTCTTGAGTATTGCTCATCAGTATGGGACCCTAACCAGGTTGCATTAATAGAAGAGATAGACATGATCCAGCGAAAAGCAGCGCGATTCGTCATGGGGACATTTAGTCAGCGCGAGAGCGTTACGGAGATGCTGAACAAGCTCCAGTGGCGGACACTTCAAGAAAGGCGTTACGCAATACGGAGAGGTTTATTATCGAAATTACGAGAGAGCACATTCCGGGAAGAGATGGGCAACATATTACTACCGCCCACATATATCTCGCGTAATGATCACAACGAAAAGATCCGAGAAATTAGAGCAAATACGGAGACTTACAAGCAGTCGTTCTTCCCACGCACAATTCGTGAATGGAACAGGGAAGGGGGGATCAGATAGTGGTACAATAAGTACCCTCTGCCACACACCGTAAGGTGGCTCGCGGAGTATAGATGTAGATGTAGATGTAAACGACAGCATCAGCTGCAAAAAATCTGAGAAGGCTGCTCAGACTACCTCTTAAATCGTTTACGTACGTTAGGAACACCAGAGCGCCTCTAAAATGTCCATGGGGAATGCTGTATTTCATTTCTGTTTTACTCGATGACTTTCCGCCGATTACTACATGTTTAACTGTACGTAATGCTGAAATAGTCCGAGATTCGATGAAAGCCATACATTCAGTATGAATGTTTGTCATCGATCGAGGCCTGAATATTGTTTTCATTTTTATCTTTTTTATTTTCTATGTAGATGTCGCAATTCCGAGGGAAAAGAATGAAATATGGTGAAGCAATATTTATTTTTTCTGTATCTTGTCATTTGCAGTCGTAAAACATAGACAGATACAGAATTTTTGAAATTGTTTTGCCTACAGCTGTGCTACAATCTCATAGTAAGGGTTACATTTAAAATCTACAACCGCATTAGCGGAGAAATTAGAGCCAACTGCTTGCACTTAGCGATGTATCGCATACTTTGATATTGCGAAGGTGGACGAGGCGAGGCTTCTTGCACCAGACCCTCTGAATTAATGAGCCATTCGTTTCCTCTTGAGCCGGAGAATCTGAGTCTCACTCGGCAGGAATTCGTAAATTACCAAAACCGGTGGCATTACCTTCAAACGCCGTCAGATTAGATATGTTGTCGTTGTTAGAGGCTACACACCAGCATGAAAAAATTGAAATAGTTCCTGAAAGATGAGATTTTACAGTTAAAAGGTTTCTCAGGCACACCAAGAAAAGGATTCTTCTTATGAGTTCGTGAAAGCATAATATTTTATAACGAAATTGCACAGCTTGGATAGCGAGAAATCTTTACTCACAGAATGTATCTGATTCATAGAAGTGAAATTTTTCAGGCGTCTTTTGAAGCAGAAGCTTTTATAAAGCAGTAGTGCAGCTCGTATATCGAGATATGTTTACTTATAGTGCGTACCGATTCTACTGACGTGAAATACGCCCTAAAACAACGTGGATCTCCGTGGCAACTCCACTCTAGCTACACATTTTAACGAGAAAAATTATGTGTCAAAAATATCATTTTGATTAGTACTGAAGCAGAGTTAGAAAAAAATAAAAAGAACGTAATTTCATTTTCCGAACGTAACTGTTTTTAACTAGCACTACGAAGCATTTATTATCGACTGTAGCCAGAATAATGCCTTCGGACTCATTACTTAAGTATAAATATCTGGAAATTACTGTCGATCTTATGCAGATGTCAGATATCACCTTTCTCGTCTGTATAGGATTCTCTTTTCAAAATGGCCAGCGGCGACTTGCCGCTAGGAAAGAGCAGTCTTTTGGACCTGTGTGAGGCACTTTTTCAGTTTGTGCAAAACAATATAATTTCAAGTCAAATAGGAGACTTCACTTATGTACAGACACGGAGTAAAGAAACTACGCATACAAAATTTTAGTTTGTGTAGAAGACATAAAAAGAAGTAGTACGTTTATGTGACAAAAATGTCACAGGAATGCTCTTTCCTCGATGAAACAGATTCCGAACTTCTGTGTTACGCATGTAGATTTAGAGATGTTGCTGAAAATGTCGTCCGTATAAATTAATGCACAACTGGTTCCTGTGTTCTAATGATTGGCTATCACACTTAAACAAACCAGATTCATCAAGAAGAAT
This sequence comes from Schistocerca americana, assembly GCF_021461395.2. NCBI lineage: Eukaryota > Metazoa > Arthropoda > Insecta > Orthoptera > Acrididae > Schistocerca > Schistocerca americana. The sequence continues at coordinate 234,272,191 of NC_060123.1, forward strand.
ACACATATCAAAAAAGTTATGCATCACCTCGGTTCTGAGAGTTCCATAACCTGTACAGAAAATCGGAAGAGAGATCAACATAAACAACATTTCCGCCTTTTTTTATTGCTCATGAAAACCAAACAATGCATATTGTAGAACCCTACAGCGAGACCTTGAGATGTGATGGTCCAGATTGCTGTACACACCGGTACATCTGCTACCCAGTAGTATGTTCTCTTGCATTGATGCATGTGGCATAATATCCACAAGTTCATGAAGGCAGTGTCGGTCCGGACTGTCCCACTCCTCAATGGCGATTCGGCGTAAACACCTCAGAGTGGTTAGTGGGTAATGTCCTCCATAAACAGCCCTTTTCAATTCATCACAGGCATGTTCGATAGAGTTCATGCCTGGAGAACATGCTGGCCACTCTAGTCGAGCGATGTCGTTTTCCTCAAGGAAGTCATTCACAAGATGTGCACGACGAGAGCGCGAATTATCGTCCATGAAGACGAATACCTCGCCAATATGCTGCCGGTATGGTTGCACTATAGGTCTGAGGATGGCATTCATGTATCTTACACCCGTTACGGCACCTTCCATGACTACCAGCGGCGTACGTCGGCCCCACATGATGCCACCCCAAAACAGGAACCCAAACCTTGCTGCGCTCGCTGGACAGTGTGTCTAAGGAGTTCAGCCCGACCAGGTTGCCTTCCAACACATCTCCGACCATTTTCTGGTTTAAGGCATATGCGACACTCGTCGCTGAAGAGAACGTGATGCCGGTCTTGAGCGGTCCATTCGACATGTTGGGCCCATCTGTACCGCGCTGCGCGCTGCCGTGATTGCAAAGATGGACCCCGCCATGGGCGTCGGAAGTGAAGCTGCGCTTCATGTAGCCTATTGCGCACAGTTTGAGTCGTAACACGACGTCCTGTGGCTGCACGAAAAACATTATTCAACATAGTGGCTGTCAGGGTTCCTCCGAGCCATAATCCGTAGGTAGCGGTCATCCACTGCAGTAGCAGCTGTTGGGAAGCCTGAGCGAGGCATGGCATTGACGGTTCCTGTCTCTCTGTATCTTCTCCATGTCCAAAGAACATGCTTTGGTTCAGTCCGAGACGCCTGGACACTTCCCCTGTTGAGAGCCCTTCCTGGCACAAAGTAACAATGCGGACGCGATCGAACCGCGCTATTGACCGTCTAGGCATGGCTGAACTACAGACAAGACGATCCGTGTACCTCCTTCCTGATGGAGTGACTGGAACTGATCGCCTGTCGGACCCCCTTCGTCTAATGGGCGCTGCTCATTCATCGTTGTTTACATCTTCGGGTGGGTTTAGTGACATCTCTAAGCAGTCAAAGGGACTTTGTCTGTGATACAGCATCCACAGTCAACGTCTATCTCCAGGATTTCTGGGAATCGGAGTGATACAAAACTTTTTTGATGTGTGTAGATGCAGCTGCACTCACACGGGCAACTAGCTCTTCTAGAATACCTACCGATGACTCGTAGACCAAACGCTTCGTCTTCTCCACAAAATGATGTCCACAGAACTCAGGTCGGGACGACTAACATGTAAACACAGCATAAAACAAACAATAATTACGCAATTATTTACCATTCGACTGTGGAAACAGCTAACAGTAATGGAAACTTACCTTTCTTAACAGTATAATGTAATTATGTAGCACATCAGCGTCCCATGTCAACGTGTGGCAAACGAACTATTCTAAAACTACTGTGAACGTTGGCCTATAAGAAGTCCAGAATCGAATTCTTCAAGGATTCTTAGCCGGCAGATGCCGCACCCTTGGCATTTGTGTCACATAACAAAAGTGTTTTTTTCTCCTCTAAATATCTGTGACACAATATGCATCACACAGCAGTTTGAACAACATCTCTGAAAATCACCAGCGTCAAACCCTTGTAGGATACCTAGCGGTGAAACGGTGCACCTGAACAGTTTTGTCACGTATAAAATGTTTTTCTTCTTATCTACGCCAAACACTCTAAAACATTTTACACGCAGAATCTTTTCAGTCAATGCACGAAACTATATAATGTCGTATTTGGTGGAATGAGACTTTGCAAAATAGAAAATGTAGGTTCTTTGTCATTTCATTCTTTACGACGAAGCCGTGTTTCTTTGTGTTGCAATGTGACGGGTGCTGCCCCTCTACGTTTTCTACAACGTGAGATGGATTAAAGAGGCTAACTTCGTCGTGACTAAGTACCTTAAGAGCTGGAACATCCCGTTGGCTTACCACATGGCAGGAACAGCTCCACATTGCTTTGAAGAGAAATACTCTATGTGATCAAAAGTATCTGGGCACATGGCTGAAAATGACTTAAAAGTTTGTGGTGCCCTCCAGCTGTGTGTGTGTGAAATCTTATGGGACTTAACTGCTAAGGTCATCAGTCCCTAAGCTTACACACTACTTAACCTAAATTATCCTAAGAACAAGCACACACATCCATGCCCGAGGGAGGACTCGAACCTCCACCGGGACCAGCCGCACAGCCCATGACTGCAGCGCCTTAGACCCTCCAGCTGTAATGGTGGAAATCAATATGGTGTTGGCCTACCCATAGCCTTGATGACAGCTTCCACTCTTGCAGGCGTACGTTTAATCAGGTGCAAGAAGGTGTCTTGGGGAATGGCAGCCCATTCTGTACGGAGTGCTGTACTGAGGAGAGGTATCGATGTCGTTCGGTGAGGCCTGGCACGAAGTCGGGACTCTGTGCAGGCCAGTCCGTTACAGGAATGTTACTGCCGTGTAACCACTCCACCACAGGCCGTGCATTATGAACAGGTGTTGAAGGATGCGATCGCCATCCTCGAATTGCTCTTCAACAGTGGGAAACAACAAGGTGCTTAAAACATCAATGTAGGCCTGTGCTGTGATAGTGATATGCAAAACAACAAAGGGTGCAAACCCCTCCATGAAAAACGGGACCACACCATAACACTACCGCCTCCGAATTTTACTGTTGGCACTACACACGCTGGCAGGTGACGTTCACCGGCCTTTCGCCACACCCACACCCTGCCATCGAATCGCCACATTGTGTACCGTGATTCGTCACACCACATAACGTTCTTCCTCTGCTGTATCGTCAAATGTTTACGCTCCTTACACCAAGTAAGGCGTCGTTTGGCATTTACCGGCATGATGTGTGGCCTGTGAACAGTCGCTCGACCATGAAATCCGAGTTTTCTCACATCCCGCTTAACTGTCATAGTACTTGCCGAGGATCCTGATGCAGTTTGGAATTCCTGTGTGATGGTCAGGACAGATGTCTGCCTATTACACATTAGGACCCTCTTCAACTGTCGGCGGTCGCTGCCACCCAACAGAAGAGGTCGGCCTGTACGCTTTTGTGCTGCACGTGTCCGTTTACGTTTTCACTTGAGTTCCACATCGGAAACAGTGGACCTAGGGATGCTTAGGAGTGTAGAAATCTCGCGTACAGACGTATGACACAAGTGACACTCAGTCACCTAACCATGTTCGAAGTCCGTGAGTTCCGTGGACCGCCCCATTCTGCTCTCTCTCGATGTCTAATGACTACTGAGGTCCTGATATGGAGTACCTGGTAGTAGGTGACAGCACAATGCACCTAATATAAAAACACGTTTTTGGGGGTGTCCGGATACTTTTGATCAGATAGTGTAGCTGCGAAGGCCGGCCGAAGTGGCCGTGCGGTTAAAGGCGCTGCAGTCTGGAACCGCAAGACCGCTGCGGTCGCAGGTTCGAATCCTGCCTCGGGCATGGATGTTTGTGATGTCTTTAGGTTAGTTAAGTTTAACTAGTTCTAAGTTCTAGGGGCTAATGACCTCAGCAGTTGAGTCCCATAGTGCTCAGAGCCATTTGAACTATTTGTAGCTGCGAACACGGAAATAAATGAAATGGAACCGGAGGTAAAGCAGCCATTACACGGACATGAAATGCACGCGAGAAGACTGAAATCCAGGGAGAGCTTTCTCAGAACATCGGTCGTACTCACAACCACAGATGAAATAGCCAGGTACTATTGTGAAAAGATAAGGACAACCACCCACCTGGTTGGAAAATAGTATCGGAATTTCTGTCACGTGGTTATGACAAGGAATGGTTCACATGGAAGTCCGGTTAGGCATATCCAGGATTAACGTATCATGTGTGACTGTGGAAACAATGAAACAGTTAAACATATGCTTCTGTGTCGACTGCATCCAAATACCTGCACGGAAGATCGCTTGTGCCAAGCCTCGGTGAATCCACCATCAGTGGTTAAGTTATAGTCAAATTTTATACTTTTTAATGTTTGTAAACTGTGTAAATGTGCATGTTTCTGATACGAGAATAAATAAAACCTTAAGAATTTCATTGTTACTGTAAAAATTATTACCACTACATGGCCGCCCGACGTGGCCGAGCGGTTCTAGGCGCTTCAGTCTGGAACCGCGCGACCGCTACGGTCGCAGGTTCGAATCCTGCCTCGGGCATGGATGTGTGCGATGTCCTTAGGTTAGTTAGGTTTAAGTAGTTCTAAGTTCTAGGGGACTGATGACCTTAGATGTTATGTCCCATAGTGCTCAGAGCCATTTGAACCATTTTTTTGACCCGCTACATGAGGAACGTGACTTCATCTCCTGCTACGGCAAATATGTGTCTATTCTGAGAGCCCTTATATACTCGCAAACAACCTTATCAGATATGACACACTACGACGTGACATTTTATGGAGTATCTGTCAGACTGCTACAGTCGATCGATGGAGTCGCCATTTTTCTGTCGTGCACAGGTAGGTCGGATTTGGATAATGCCCCACGAGGAAATGTTTGAGGCTTCTGTTCGGCTGTAAAATTTTTAATTTTAACCTTTCTTTAATTGCAATCCATTCTGTATGATCTCCTTGATACAGCGAAATCTCTAATGCTGTCTGACTGATTTCTCTTTTACCATCAGGTGTGATTTGTGTTCTCAGAGAAAAAAAATTGTGATACTGCAAACGGGTAGAAGAAAAGTGCGTCCCTTTGCGATGTAAATGATGCGCCAGTGCCGCCTCTCAAGGCACCGCTGTTATCTCAAACACGCACTTTGTTTCACTTTCCTTCAGAGCAAAATCAAACATATCATCATGATGTAACACGTTTGTTGTACCAGTTTTCGATCGCAATAGAAGAAATATAAGGATTGCGACCACATCGAACACGTAGTATGCGCAAAAGATAAACGTGTGTAAGATACACCGAGGTGTCAAAATATTATTTCCACTGCCCACCGCTAGATTGAGCACTAGCTAGTGGCGTTGAGGGCACGTGACATAGTGATGAAGGTATAAAGGGGAACAAAAAATTTCCTTCTGATGCCGTTGCTGCAGCGTAAAGGCAAAGTAGCGTTGACTCCGACGGGGGTACACAGGCAATGGACTAGTGCGGCATCTTTCCGATGTGCGCGAGGTAAATGCGGAAGCAAACTATGGCGACGTTATTACCAAATGGTTCTTAGCTGCCGAAGGAGAAACCCTGGTAGGCAGGCCGGAGTGGCCGAGCGATTCCAGGCGCTACAGTCTGGAACCGCAAGACCGCTGCGGTCGCAGGTTCGAATCCTGCCTCGAGCATGGATGTATGTGATGTCCTTAGGTTAGTTAGGTTTAAGTAGTTCTAAGTTTTAGGGGGCTGATGACCTCAGCAGCTAAGTCCCATAGTGCTCAGAGCCATTTGAACCATTTGAGAAGCACTGGTAGACAGCTATCGGAAGCGAAGAATTTGTATAGGGCAAAATGTCTATCGAAAACCACCATTGTAGAATGATGCGTCAAGGTGCCTGCTAGTCGCGGCTTGACAAAAGACGCCAGTCGATCTGGGAGGTAGTGCCATTCAAGCGGGAGACGCTCGAGCACCCGCCCTGTAGTTCCTGATCTCCACATGCAATTGTAGCACCAACGGTCATTTAAAGATATCCTTGAAGGGTCGACGATTCCTTTCGGACGAGGATGTGCAGCAGGCAGTTACGGAATTCTTCACACAGCAGACGGGTATCTTCAACTTGGTGTGTCCTTGGGACGATTTCCCCAATGCTGACGGCGATGTTGCCTGATTGCCATAACGATCCGCGACTGTACGACCTTCGAATGGAAACTTTTTGATCGCTCATTAGATGTAAGCACGGCAGAGACGGATTGAGTATCATTCTGCCGGCGTTACGGCCACAAATGGGGAAATCCACTGTCATAATCGACCCTCATAAAGGGTAGACCGTTATTGCCCGACGCGTGGAATTAGTATCTCAGAAATGGCAAAACATGTCGTCTGTTCCCCCTTCATTTGTCCCGAGCATCTATGTAATGCGGTTGAAGGACGGTGAAACCACGAGTACTCAACACTTCGATGGACCTCCACGCCCCATTACGTAATATGCAGGGCGTAGGTTTGCCCGTTCAGTAAATGACAGGCAGATATCTGTAGCATTTCTATTGACAGAGTACAATGCTCAGGAAGGCTGTTTCGGAGCACACAGTTCATCGCAAATCATTGGGTCCCACAGCAGACGACTCCTATGTGTTTCCCTGTTGACCCTACGACATCGTAAAATACGATATTGTTAGAAGCTGAAGAAAAGAATCAAAATTTGTGTCACGGCCGGGGCTTGAACCCAGGTCTCCTTGCTTACTGGGTAGGTGCGCTAAGTTAACACAGCTACACGGACTACACTACTCCAGTGCCCTCCCTAACACAAACTTCAATTCACCTCTTCAGCTTGAATCGTCACTATCGCCGAGGCGCTCTATTATTGGAATTTATTGGAATAGCGCACCAGTTTTGGACTAATGGGGAATCCTTTCCGTAGCTCAGCTTGTAGTATTATCAAAATTGTTCCAATCCATATCTACATGTGGCATACAACAAACCAGTGCTTAATAGTATTGGTTAAAAACAGTCTTGGTTGCAATTTTAGTTTTTTATTTTTCAACTACGCATTTCGCCTTATTTAGGCATTTTGAGGTTATCTACATATCTGTCTAAAGGATCCTTCTAAGAAAAACCAAATTAGGGTATTTGCTCTTTCAGTGTTTAATCTGTTTATACATGCTTTTAGATTATCCAAGTCTGAACAACGCGATCGCGAAATTTAAATAGATGTATTTGTTCTCTGTTTTCTATGTAGATAACCTGAAGATGCCTAAATAAGGCGAAACGCGTAGTTGAAAAATAAAAAACTAAAATTGCAACCAGGACTGTTTTTAACCAATACTGTAGTATTATCGTAGATAAATTTGAGACTCATATATCTCAAGGAGTATATCCGATTTTTCGTCCAATGCCATTGCAGTAAGCATCGACTCATCGAGATTGGATCGTTTATGAATGGACATTTATCGCTTAGTCGGTGTTCGGGCCTGCATACTCCGCCGTCCAGGCGAACAACTGTTTAAAACAAACATCGCGCCGTGGATGCAATCTCGAGGGGGCACTATTATGTGATGACGAACACTTATTTTGGTTTCTGTGGGACCACCGGTGCTAACAGAATACAGCTGAGGACTATGTGAATATTATTGCGGGCCATTTGCATCCCTTCATACAGCTCTCCAAGGCAGTTGTAATAAAGAAGACAGGTGACAGGGATCCATCAGATCCCAAGTCACATAGGCCTGCAGGTCTTATAAATACAAGGTCCAGGAAAACCTCCTGTGCAGGCGTTTTACGGCGCACAGAGCTCTCCATGGCCTAAGGAAACATCAATTCGCTTGAGAGAGGTAAAGTCGATTGATGAAGCCATCAACCAAGCGTTACAATTTGCCAACAACACCAGGGATAAGTATGCAGAGGCAGTTATGATCCACATTGCGTGTGCCTTCGATAATCTCTGGTGGCCCGCAATGTTCAAGAGACTAAAACAAATAGAGGTACCCGAAACAGTATACAACAGTCTACTAGACTACTGTCATAACAGAGTAGTGGAATGGCAAATGGACGACCGAAAAGTAATCAAACGAGTTACAAAAGGCTGACCCCAAGGGTCTGTATGTGACCCCATCTCATGAGACACCACTACTGAACCCTTCCTGCAACTACTGGAGAGAAAAACAACGACAGATAGAATTATGGCATACGCGGACGACATTTTGGTCGTAGTGTCTGCTAAGAGTAGGTCCGCGCTAGAAGAAAGAGCTAATGGGACACTCAAAACAATAATACAATAGTGTCGCAACAACAAACCCAAGATAGCCGATAGCAAAACAACACACGTTTTCCTGAAAGGGATTCTCCAAAGAAACCCTAATGTTAATATAGTGGACACAATGAGCAGTCACCACGCGGTGCCTTGGGGAACGAAAAGCAAAATTTCTATGAACACATGCGCATTGTCACAAATAAAGCAGACAAAATACTACACAAACTGGCAAAACTAAATTCATAACTATTTAAGCTACCCTTGTCAGTTACACGGATATACCATTGGGCTCTCGTCGAGTCAGCCGGCCGTTGTGACAGAGCGGTTCCAGGCGCTCCAGTCTGGAACCGCGCGACCGCTACGGTAGCAGGTTCGAATCCTGCCTCGGGCATGGATGTGTGTGATGTCCTTAGGTTAGTTAGGTTTTAGTAATTCTAAGTTCTAGGGGACTGATGACCTCAGAAGTTAAGTCCCCTAGTGCTCAGAGCCAACTCGTCGAGTCGGTACTTAGCTTCGCCGCCAGCTCACGGCTTCGCAGGTTGAACTTATCAACAAACCGGACGCTCGTCAGACGAGGACAAAGGAACGGCTTAGTTAAACTATCGCGAGCTTTCGGCACCATCCCAATGGAATCACTCTGTGTGGTGCTCGGAATCTACCCAATGGACATCACGGTAATATATAGAACGGCTATATACTGGCTTAAGATGGGAAGGCACGACCAGGCTGGAAAGCTCGCTGGAGGATAGATGCCTGACAACGTGCGTGGGACACAACTGATAAGCGCCACAGGTTACACGATGTCTTTCTCGATGTACGGCGGAGACTAAAACTCAAACATATCGACCTCAGCCGCGGTATGGCCCACTTCTTAACAGGACACGGTCCTTATCCCACGCAGTTAAACCGCGTGAGTCTGAGGCAGACACCAACATGCGCATGTGGGAAAGAAGGCTCTCCGGAACACATCGTCTTTTTCTGCAGATGATACACCGACATCAGACACGCATTACACTTAAACCTAAACTATATTCAGGACACGATACACGCGGTGCTCAGAGGCGGAGACCAATGGATCATCTCAAATACATTCACTGGACGATATACCAAAAGCGACCTATAGAGGGTATGTGTGAGCCAGACAACGAGCCTATATGCACAGGCAAGAAGGAATTCACATGGCGGAAAACCAGCACTGATTCCGACGTGGAATCAGGTCATGATACTGATCCCGACACGACCGTAAAATAGAATGAAGAAATACCCCAAATAAACAACACAACAGCCTATGAAAAACATTTGTCTCAACAACTCTATATCCAAGAAGAATAAGAACATACTGACACCATATTGTAAATACAATTATTAGAGGTTAAAATTTAGTTATTAGGAAGTCGAGAGTAGATGTTAGATTTACTTGAAGAGCTGTGATTGGCAGCCGCCGGCTTGATGGACAACTCCAAGACACTCATCGTCACATCACTTGGTGAAGGGACGGTCTTCCACTATCATGTTCGTATCTTCTGCTTTTATTCTTCCTGAAAATATGGTTATGGTTCACACTTCGATTTTGCAAAATTTTGTTAACTTCATGAATGTCATATTATCTTTCATTTATCCATCTTAAATGCAAGAATGTTGTTCATTTTGGACAAAAATATTCCAATTTTATAATATATCTTAAAGTTAAAATACGTGATAACATCTTCTCTATCTTTATAAATTGCTGTCTTCTATTCATAAATCGTTAATTTTAATATTTTCGTTTTTTAATTACTTTTAAGTTTTAAGTATTTAAAGAGGCAATATTATTAATCCTTATTAAAAATAAGAATAAGTTTCACTTCCTGTACATGTACAGCATCGTATTGTGGAAGTACGACCTGTTTTAGTAACTAGGTGGCAGATCATTTGTAAATGGCAGCAAATAAATAAATAATAAATCCCTTCATGCATGTCGTCGTTCCACATGGCGATGGCCCCTTCCGGCTAGGTAACTGTCCGTGTCATAAGGCACGATAGTGAAATCGCGTCAAGCTTTTGGCAACGAAGTTCAGCTGATCTGAACTTGATGGAAAACACCCGTCACTATGAGGCGCCACCTCCACGCACACAAACAACAGGACCATAATTTAAGGGAACGGCGTGACCTGAGTATAGAGAACTGGAGTCACAACCTCAGGACACCTACGAAGAACTTGTCAGATGCATACCATGCAGAAGTTCTGCTATATTGTATTCTGAAGTTGGCGCACACGCTATTCATCAGGTGGTCCTAATGATTCGGTTCATCACTGTGTAACTTAGTGTGTACGAGGAGTAATAAAGTTCTGTTGTCGTCTCGAACAACTGAAGATAGATACTTTTTTTTTATTTGCACGTATGTGGTAGATGTTAAAATCTCTGCACCATAGTACAAAATGGCACTGGCATGTACCTGCAACTAACAAAAATTCATAACGTAACTTTATTTTTTCTAGGTGACAGTTTAAACTTCATGGCTATCCTCGCACTGTATACGCACAATAAGCAAAATTCAGTTATTTTCTACCCTTTCCTGGCATGTCCGCAGGCTGTGGGTAAGTTGTTTGGATTTCTACATTCATATGCTTAGTAGGCGAGTTCATAAAGAAGCAGCAATCCTTCATGGATAAATGTGACGAACGTATTGTAGCGAGTGATGAGCTTGCTGTCTTAGGAAGTGCATACCCCCCCCCCCCCCCCCCTGAAAATATGGTCAATAGGACTTTGGTTTCCGCTTACCACAGCAGTCTGGCACACATACAGCAAACACACTGAGACAGACTGAAATCTGTCAAAATATATGTGATGCTACTGATCCCGACTATATACACTCCTGGAAATTGAAATAAGAACACCGTGAATTCATTGTCCCAGGAAGGGGAAACTTTATTGACACATTCCTGGGGTCAGATACATCACATGATCACACTGACAGAACCACAGGCACATAGACACAGGCAACAGAGCATGCACAATGTCGGCACTAGTACAGTGTATATCCACCTTTCGCAGCAATGCAGGCTGCTATTCTCCCATGGAGACGATCGTAGAGATGCTGGATGTAGTCCTGTGGAACGGCTTGCCATGCCATTTCCACCTGGCGCCTCAGTTGGACCAGCGTTCGTGCTGGACGTGCAGACCGCGTGAGACGACGCTTCATCCAGTCCCAAACATGCTCAATGGGGGACAGATCCGGAGATCTTGCTGGCCAGGGTAGTTGACTTACACCTTCTAGAGCACGTTGGGTGGCACGGGATACATGCGGACGTGCATTGTCCTGTTGGAACAGCAAGTTCCCTTGCCGGTCTACGAATGGTAGAACGATGGGTTCGATGACGGTTTGGATGTACCGTGCACTATTCAGTGTCCCCTCGACGATCACCAGTGGTGTACGGCCAGTGTAGGAGATCTCTCCCCACACCATGATGCCGGGTGTTGGCCCTGTGTGCCTCGGTCGTATGCAGTCCTGATTGTGGCGCTCACCTGCACGGCGCCAAACACGCATACGACCATCATTGGCACCAAGGCAGAAGCGACTCTCATCGCTGAAGACGACACGTCTCCATTCGTCCCTCCATTCACGCCTGTCGCGACACCACTGGAGGCGGGCTGCACGATGTTGGGGCGTGAGCGGAAGACGGCCTAACGGTGTGCGGGACCGTAGCCCAGCTTCATGGAGACGGTTGCGAATGGTCCTCGCCGATACCCCAGGAGCAACAGTGTCCCTAATTTGCTGGGAAGTGGCGGTGCGGTCCCCTACGGCACTGCGTAGGATCCTACGGTCTTGGCGTGCATCCGTGCGTCGCTGCGGTCCGGTCCCAGGTCGACGGGCACGTGCACCTTCCGCCGACCACTGGCGACAACATCGATGTACTGTGGAGACCTCACGCCCCACGTGTTGAGCAATTCGGCGGTACGTCCACCCGGCCTCCCGCATGCCCACTATACGCCCTCGCTCAAAGTCCGTCAACTGCACATACGGTTCACGTCCACGCTGTCGCGGCATGCTACCAGTGTTGAAGACTGCGATGGAGCTCCGTATGCCACGGCAAACTGGCTGACACTGACGGCGGCGGTGCACAAATGCTGCGCAGCTAGCGCCATTCGACGGCCAACACCGCGGTTCCTGGTGTGTCCGCTGTGCCGTGAGTGTGATCATTTCTTGTACAGCCCTCACGCAGTGTCCGGAGCAAGTATGGTGGGTCTGACACACCGGTGTCAATGTGTTCTTTTTTCCATTTCCAGGAGTATATATATATATATATACATATATATATATATATATATATATATATATATATATATATATATATATATATATGTGTGTGTGTGTGTGTGTGTGTGTGTAGTCTGTCATTCAGTATGGCATGCAAGGCTTCCACTTGCTTTTAGTACAGCCCACGGTGGACGGCATTAAACAGTCTTGGCGCACAGTTCGGATACGGTGGGAGATATCTGTGCTATTCGTAAGGACGCATGTACCTCATACTGAAATATCTTTGCACTGTAATCACGGAATTACTTTTCGCAGACTGAAGAACACGAAATGATTTCTGTTGTGGATTAGTTATTTCGCAACAACTGACGTAACCAATCCTTCATCGAATAACCGAGTCGTGGAGCAGCGATAGAGAGCTTTGATAACATAATACCTTGTAATATCCATAGTCTATCTGAAACACGCTGTATTTATTGTGCAATAATATTGTGTCAAAGTGCGAGGGCAACAACGACAAAATTTTACTACGCAATATTTATGTCCGGGACGTGTCATTTAGAAATTGGCCTTCGTAGCGAAAATGTCGGCGCTCAACGATGTAGAACTCATATTTACTGCGGTAGTGAGTTGCTTGCCTTACAAAACACAAGCAGAAACTATGCAGTACGGACCTATTAAGTCAGGAAGTTGCCGGTAAACATTTAAATGGAGCGGGTCTTATTCACTGTGTTACAGATTTGTAAACATCATTAACTGATTACAAATTAAACATTCACTGTGTAAATTATCGTGTACATCATTTGTTTTATGCGTATTTCTGTACCGCAACAGATGGTGCAAACGAAATAGAACAATTATTTACTGATTAAAAGTTTACACGATCTTTTGCCTATAGTATGACAAGTGTTGCAATAAAAGCAACATGCATGCTCATTGGAGAGCTAACTTACTGATTTGATCTCATTTGCGATTTATGAGAACTGCTACAAGCACAACGAACATTTCTCTTTACTGTCATGACATTATGTTCTTCAGGTGCCTTTGCTACTTTGGGCAACGGGATATCTGGCGTTATCTAAACAATCAGGAATTTCGTTTCTCTAAGTACCGCATGGTGCTTTAATATAAAACCTCCAGCACATTCGCTGGTCTGTTGTCATTTCCATTTTTCAGTTTTTTTGCGGAAATTCGTTCGGAGCGAATTGAATTTGGCTCTCTCTCGATAGGAACTGTCGTTTGTTGCTAAATACTACCGTTACATGGGACAGTACATTGCGCGATATATCGAGCGAACGTCAGTATTTTTAAAGCTCTGTAGTCTCCTTCAGTACATTTCGCAAACCATCATAACAGTTCTGAGACGATCATTATTATAGTGGCATTACGCAATAAATATTGAGCGTTTGAGAGCTATTAATATACAGCGTGTTTCAAAAACGTTTATCCGCTTCTCATAAGAACTAGCAGTGCGAGCTGTAAGTTTCCAGGTCATATGGTAACCGACTGCGTGAGATATCTTGCTCGGTTTACCGCTCGCTCGTTCGTTACCCTATGTGCGTCGAGATGAGATGGCTAAAGCACAGCAGCAAAAGGCGTTTTTCGTTCTGCGTTTCAGCTGGTGCAACTGAGTCGCATCTGTGCGGCGCCATTTTCATCGATAGTATCTCATCGCATCCACGCAAAGGCTGGGATGGTTTCTTTGCAAGGGCACGGTCGCTCTGCTTCGCCACCATTGAAATAACCGGAGCTTGTGCTCAGTCTATAATGACCTCGATGTCGACGGGACGTTAAACCCTAATCTCTCCTTCCTTAACCTTCTACACTGCAAAGCAGTTTCAAACCGCTGGTTGTTTATGTAAGGGCAAATTCACAGGTCGGCCTCGACTGCTTGTTCAAAGCGCAGAGCCTATTCACTAAATTTGCAAGAAGTTTACTCGTCGTACCAAATGAGGCTTCGCCCTTTTTCTGTCTGGCGTGTTTCGGAACGACGTTTTTGTTTCAAACCATACAGCGTTCATTTGCTACAAGTTCTTCGTGATTCTGATAAGCAATTATGTGAAGAGATTTCTGGATGCATTCTCGGCTTGCAGATGAAAAATAAAGTCTTTCGTGTTTACTCTACAGTGATGAAGCTATGTTCCATTCGCCTGGAAAAGTGTGTCACCACAACGTACAGTTGCCATATACCACAGTCGAGAACGAGATACAAAAACTTTAGTAAAGTACGTAAGGCGATAACGGTCAATGATCCAATTAGTGCAGATGCACACCAAACCCAAGCTCTTGCGGGAATCGGCGAGATGCCGCGAGCAATGAGGATTATGAGTGTGTGTGTGTGTGTGTGTGTGTGTGTGTGTGTGTGTGTGTGTGTGAATTCCTATGGGAATTACTTACACTACCTTATGCTAAGAACAACACAAACGCCCATGCCCGAGAGAGGACACGACCCTCCGGCGGGAGGGGCCGCGCAATTCGTGACATGGCGCCTCGAGCCGCGTGGCCATTCCGCGCAGCAGGATAATGAGTAGAGGCACTGTAACATTAGTGTGATGTAAGTTGAGAATTTGGGTCTGACAGGGGACTTGCTAGGTCAGTCCGTGCAATTACGACAACTGTCTAAGGATGGCTTAATGGTCAGCGCATCTGCTTAATAAGCAGGAGACCTGGATTTGATCCTGGTCCGGCACAAATTTTCAGCATCCCCCATAGATCTAATCAATGCCGACTAGAAGATAACGTCATTAATTCATTTGTGTCATGATTGATTCGTAATGGTGCGGGATCTAAATTGTATTTGTTGTTGTTGTTTAGGACATGTCCGAAAGAAGTCACCACATACATAACTACAGGAAGAGTTTGTGGACTCATTCTTGGCTTCCAGATGAAAGATAACAATTTCCTTTCATATTTACTGTACGGCAGGGCCGCACAAGGTGCATGCACCGGTGCATCGCACAGTCCAGAGTGCAGAAGACGGCTGCGCTATGTTGACGACGGTGCAGACCCCCCACTCCTCGGCTTTGCGCAAGAGCACTGCCTCTCACTTCCTTAGCTTGTGTCGCTCGCGCCGCCTGTCTCGACCTGTCTCAAAGCTTTTACCCTGCTGTCTTCGTCATTGCCAAATACTAATGTACACTAGGTGGAGAGCTTAGTTTGGTGTACCGGTACAAAAGAGATTTATATAATAACTGTAATGGTAACAACTTTAAATTTGGTTTCATCACAAATGTATCTTCCTATGTGCTCTTTATTTTATTTGCAATTATGCTACTAAGATCTGGAACAAGAGATTGGCTGACAGAATTCTGAGAGAATTTTTTTATATTACAATTAGAAATACTCGCACGCAATCTAGTTTTTGTACAAGACAAAACAGAAAAAAACCTTTCACATACACAAGTGGAACCAGACATAGAAATAATCTTCGCTGCTTCTCTGTGTAACTTGGGAAATTCTTCCTTCGGCAAATTCTGGTAGAATTGGAGCAAACCTTTTGTACTGTAAAACACATCCTTTCGGTGAAAATCGCTTTGCAAATCAATTAGTTCGAAATGTAAATCTGAAGGCGCACTTTCAATATCCATCGAAAAAGGTTTCACAAAATCATCGATAATTGGCTGCAGGTAGGTAATTTCCTGAAACAATAACAAAGCCAATGTTAATAAATGAAAGTAATGTAAGCCGTTGTTTCGAAGTACTAAAATGCGATAGATTTTAATAAACATGTAATGTGTACTATTGGTGTTAATGTAATGTTACACTTGCATATGTAACACAATCTCCTTTATTTAGCTGTATGTCATATACCGCCACATTACCTGGAATCAGTCGTTAAACGCATTTTCAAGGGATTGCAGCACCTTGACGTATTTTTCAAAGCGAGCTCCTTCCTGCACAGATGCTGTCAAACAAAAAAATAGTACCGTTTTGATTAGAGCGCTTATAAAAATCAGGCTGTTTTAATAAAGGCACAATTTATATCTCGCTTATCTAGTTCAGGAAAGTGTTGCGTATTTTTCTCTGAAAGGTTGTTTTTGAGGAGCTTCAGTTTATACTGGAAAGCGTTTATTTTGCTGATCATATCGTTGATGAGTTTGTTTTATTTTTGGAGTTTCAGACTTAAATCATTTAGGAGAGCCATAATGTCTGCTAAAAATCCTAAATCAGCTACCCATTCACGGTCATGAAAAAGTGGCTCCGGACGTCCTTTGCTCTCCGAAAACTGAGCCACAGTGTGGTGTAGTCGAAAAATTCGGGAAATCACTTTCCCTTTGCTCAGCCAGCGCACCTGAGCGTGGTAGGGAATATCTGGATACTCCTCTTCAAAGGAAATCAAAAATTCTTTGAATTGACGATGAGTAAGTCCATGAGGACGAATGTAGTTCACGATACGCACCACTACCTTCATCACATCTTGAAGACCGATAACTTTTGCACAAAGAGCCTCTTGGTGTGCAAAACAATGACCGAAAGGTAAATTCGGCATGATAAGTTTTTTCCGCAGTAGGCCAATAAACCCTTTTGCTTTACCGCGCATTGCTGGTGCTCCGTCTGTGTTTACGGAAAACAGCTTTCCCCGAGGGAGTCCTATTCCTTCAGCTGCCATTTCAACAGCTGCTAAAATATCCGCCCCTGTAACAGTGTCCTTCAACGAAATCATATCCAGGAGCTCTTCCGTTACATGTAGGTCGTCGTCTACGCCACGCAAAAATATTTCTAACTGAGCCGTGTCGTTAATATCCGTGGACTCATCAAGTGCGATGGAGTACGCTAGGAAGTTTTC
Organism: Schistocerca americana; assembly: GCF_021461395.2. Classification (NCBI taxonomy): domain Eukaryota; kingdom Metazoa; phylum Arthropoda; class Insecta; order Orthoptera; family Acrididae; genus Schistocerca; species Schistocerca americana. Next base: position 234,289,371 of record NC_060123.1, read on the forward strand.
AATTTTGGCTGCCAGTAGTTCATGCAAATTCTCAGCAATGTCGTTGATTCTCCGATGTATTGTCATTCTGGAAAGTGGTATTCTGCTGTACGCGGGAGCTAATGTGGGATTCATTGTCTCTACTACGAGCAACATAATGTTTTTTATTAATGGCCCTTACATAAATGGCCTCCCAGCTCTTGCTAAACGTAGAGCAACTTTGTAACTAGCTCTGAGAGTCGTTTCGCAACACCCCTCATCTTCTTCACCCTAAAGTAGAGAAAAAAAGACATGTTACAAATAATTTATACGAAAACGAAAACTAAGGAATCTAAACAAATATTATTTCATTTCGCATGACCTTTAACCAAAATATACATGCTAAAGTACTTGCAACAAACCTCGTTTGTAGATACAGAATTCTCTTCCGCAAGAGTTTGCAACTTCCGTAATTCTTCCTCTCTGGCATCCCCTGTTATATCACTATACTTTTCTGGATGCAGTTTGCTGTAGAGTCTTTCAATAGCCGATTTTCTGACACACGTAATTAGTGTACCGCAGATTAGACATTTGGCTTTGTCGTCACAACGCACAAAGATGTAGGAGAGTTCCCATTCTGGTTTATATTGACTTTCGGCAATTTTCCCTTTTTTTGGAGCAGATGGTTCCATTATTCCGGTAATTGTCTTGCGCTTACGTATTCCAATGTTGACTAAGCCGTCTGGCAGTGCATTCGGCAGCGCACAGCGTCGGCCTCACCTAGCAAGCCGAGCTGAGGCGAAGTATGCCGAGGTGAACCGATGCACTGTGCAGGCACTCGCTGCACCTCGCTTTGCACGCGTGCGGTTTTCCGTGTTTATGCGGCCCTGCTGTACGGTGACGAAGCTATGTTCCATTTGCCTGGAAAAATGAGTCACCACAAGGTACAGCTGCCACGTACCACAGTCGAGACGAGCGAGAAAGTGCTTAGAAGAGGTTTGAAATTGTGATTAAAGTTTGTTGGAAGTAGCTAATTGATCTCATTATCAAACATTGGATGAATATATTCCGGTGATATGCGCTCCACTTTTACGAAAAACTACTTTCCCACGCATCTCAATGACTATGACGTTATGTCTCCAGAACCATGTGTGGCACCGTGACATAATTTTGCAGGCACGTTCAGTGCTGTCTATGGGCACTGTCTGCAAAATGTGTTGCGAATGCAGTTACTAGTAAAGAAGAAACAAATAAAAGCGGCATGTCTGCTGCGGCGTTTTTACTGCACGAACAGTGAAAATGTTGTCATTGGTAATCTCTTTACTTCTCATCACTTTGCGGGGGATGTCAGCGAGAAAGACATTTTTGCAAAGGTTTGAAAATAAGTGTAAAGTTTTTTGCAAGTTTCTTGTTCTCAAATACTGGACGAATAAAGTCTTCTGTCTCAAGAAATACACAGTTTGTAAACGTGATACTTGTCTTGCTATGTTCAAGCTTTCACAAAAATTAGACATCCTATTGAGTAGGTTATGTCAGCGTTTCACATTTTTAAATCGTCAATTTTTAGATGAAATAAAATTGAATTTTTTTGCCCTCAAAGCGATTAGACAGGCAACCTGCAACTTGGTATGGGTTTCGTGCTCAGGGATAGTCGCTTAGTCATATACGAGAGCGTGCTGAAAAGTAATTCCTCAGAATTATTTACTTTCTTCTGCATATTGGTCGTGGTATTACATGATATGCATATTACACGGTCGACTCTTTTTTTTGTGAGTAGTGTGCGCTGAAGAGATCATCCTTGATGACTTATTCTTCTAGGATGGAATGTAAGGATCAAAGGAAAACGCTTTATTTATTACACATTCAGTTAGGCTTGGGCACTCAATGGGTCCTTTAGCCTGCTGACTTTGGTGATGTCTATCTCCTGTGGACGGTGAGATGTGTCTAGGCTGTTATGTGTGACTGTTTCCTCGTGTTATGACAGATCGCCTATGGAGGAAAAACGTTACTGACTTCGGTACTCGATACTTGTGCCATCTTGCAGGGTTTACTGTTCCTACCGATTCTGTCGAACTTCATCCTAAGGGCATCGATTTTGTCAAAAACTAGTAGAGTATTGTCATGGACCTTCTCTTGTATAGTGGTCTCGTGGAGTGCGGTGCGGTTGTCGACGTTTCTTGTCAACCATGGAGCTCCCGTGATCCATCGGTAGCAAATGTTTTGCAGAGCTTCGAGTTTGTTGTAGTTGGAGACGCACTTAGTTCCCCACGAGGTGGAGCCATATAACATACAGTTGGAGTTTAGTCTTAGGGTTGGGATCCTTACTCTTCAGTAACGGAATCAATGACCTGACCAACTTCTGGCCTGTCGTCTTCTTGTCGTCAATATGTTGCGTAAAGAGCAATTTTTTGTCAAGGTGGACACCGAGGTATTTCACTCCCAGCGACCATGGGATAAATTGATCAGATTTTAGGAGTCTGCCGTTCAGAACTGGTTTGCTCCGTGTGAACATAACCGCTTCGTCGGTCGACTCTCCCGATTCGATGAAGCAAGTTGCAACGGTCTGCCGCCCGAGGGCTCCGAACTGTAGCGTGTAACATGGCGGTATGAAACGTGCCTTTGCTGGTGCGCGAGAAAGAGCTTGCTGAAATCAAGTTTCTAACCGCAGAAGAGATCATCGACGCTTAGAGTGCCATCTCCTTCAGCATGACAATTCAAGACAAGACACGAGCACCGCAACAGCAAATATCCGACGCCTCGGGTTCACTGTCATCGATCCTCCTCCAAACAGTCCCGAGTAGCCAAATCGGATTTCCTTCTATTTCCTAAAGTTGAAGTACACCGCCAAGGGCTTCACTTTGATAGTGATGAAGCCGTACAAGCAGAGGTGACCTAGTAGCTGCGTCAACAAAATAAAACATTCTAAAGTGATGTGTAGAGGGGTATTAGTCACAAACAAATGGGTCCAAAGGAACCGTTCACTAACGTCAACGAAAAAACCAAGGAACGACTACACCACCGTTCACTTCGTCCACAGTCTATCTCGTTCCCGGAAATGGTCGTCCACAGTTCACTGCGGTCACGGTCAGTGTCGTTCCGCGAATGGTCGTTCACAGCTCACATTAGCCGGTGTAGTTCCTCTGTTCCTCGCCCTCGCCTTGGTCTCACTCGGTCGTTTTCGCTTTCCTGAGTAGTCGCTTGTTACAGTTCAACTTTTTCCTCAATATACACCGAAGTGCCAGAGAAAGTGGTATAGGCATTCGTATTCAAATACAGAGATATGCAAACAGGCAGAATAAGGCGCTGTAGTTGGCAATGCTTGACAACAAGTGTCTGCGCAGTTGTTAGATCGGTTACTGCTGCTGCAATGGCAGGCTATCAAGATTTAAGTGAGTTTGAGCGTGGTGTTATACTCGGCGCACGAGCGATGAGACACAGGATCTCTGAGGTAGCGATGAAATGGGGATTTTCCCGTACGACCATTTCACGAGTGTGCCGTGAATATCAGGAGTCTCGGACATCGCTGCGGTCTGGAAAAGATCCTGCAAGAACGGGACCAACGACGACGGAAGAGAAATTGTTCAACGTGACAGAAGTGCAACCTTTCCACAAATTGCTGCAGATTTCAATGCTGGGCCGCCAACAAGTGTCAGCGTGCGAACTATTCAACGAAACATAATCGATAAGGGCTTTCGGAGCCGAAGGCGCTCTCGTGTATCCTTGCACAGCTCAAAGCGTTAAATCTTGCCTGGTCGGATGAATTTTTTTTTTTTTTTTTCAAATTATGTCGAGAGAATGGACGTGTATGGGTTGTGAAAGCATTGCTAATTACGCATACAAAAATTTTTTTTTGTGATTTTCTTTAGATTTCTATTCTTTTTCTTTTGTTCATATGGGCATTTCTAATTGTGATTATGTAACATTCTACTGTGGTTTTTAAATGTAAAGATGCAATTGTGATTATTTCTTTTGCCAATGGGTAAATATATTTCTTGCTTTGTACCTGTGGTAAAGTTTCTAAAGCTCTCTTTTGGAATATTATTAATTGTGGAAAATGCAGTCAATAACATTTATAAAGGTTTATGTAATTTACGATAACGATATAAGATCTATAGACAGGGGACAGCGATAGTGATATCGAGAGTTGAAAGGTTGTTGCGTAGTAGAGGTGATGGTGGATGGCGTGTCTGTGAAGCGTGCGCGGGAAAAATAGAAGTGTTCCATGAAAAGCATACGTACTTGTATGGACAGTGATACCGAACTATCATATTGTTAATTCTCTTTACCACTGCGGTATGTAATGTCATCGCCAGCGAACTTTAAGAGCAAATAAACCGGACTGTGAAAGTGCCGCTAACATTACTTTGTTGTGGCCGACACGAACTGTGCCTTTATTCGAATGAACTTTGCTGGTATTGGTTTTGGGTGGTGGAACTGTTGTATATGACATTCTATCAAGCCATGAAAGTGAAGGCTAATTAACTGTGCAATATAAATGGCTTTCAGTGACGTTGTCGAAGTTTGAAATGCGAGAACAGTGTGGACATTGTTTACGGTGTGCTTCACATACATGAACAATTCTACGAACTGTGTATTTGTGGCTAAGACTATATGAATGTGACGAACCGTGTAATTGTGGACGATAGCGTCACGGACAGTGCATAAAGTGTAAAAACGAGCGATGTCTACGTCATGTACTTTGAAAGAGAGGACATGTCAACAACGTTCGTATACTGGCGTCTTGTGGTTTGTTAATCACCACGGGGTTAATGATACAGCTGTGCCGGAACTTTATTTGCGTTTCGCCGGAGAAGATTAACCAGCGGAACTGTCTGTATCCTGCTCTCATCATCGTAACCCGCCGACATCGTTCTGCCTAACGCAACGCTTCGTATGCAACAAAAAGTTAGGGATTTCGCTGAACGCTATCCCCTGACCTAGAAACTTTCTTTCTCTATTAAAAGTATAAGAATTATAGACTCTGTTTAATTAAATTCTTTGTTTAGTTTGTTTGCTTTCTGCTAACGAAAATAAAATTACAACCATTGAATTAAAAGTTGCCTGGTAGTCATTGTTGAAACACCAGTAAATATAAACTTCTTCCTCTCATTAGGACTAATTCTCCTTGCATGTCAAAATTATTGTAGTTATTTTATGTAGTTTTATGTATTGTTATGAGACTAGATATATGACAGTAACTAATAAGAGTATTTTGTCGCGAAATATGGCTTCGCGCGAAAATTACGGCGACTGCCATAATTGCTTGCGTTCTGACCAATAATGGAAAAGCTGCTATTCCCGTATTGGTGCTTTTCCTGACGTGAGCGGGAATTATAAATGTCAGCTGTCAAATCACGTAGTGACTCTTTACCCAGTAATAAAAGTTTTTTGATATTGTATTGCTACGAGTCGTAGTATTAAGAGACACTGGTTATACTCAAAAGTGGGTAGATGTATGGTGAAACCCCCAGTGTTCATGCGATTGTCAACAGTATTGTGTGTGATTCACGAAATTTTGTCACTTTTTCTAATTCCTTTGAAGTTTCAGAGAATATATACACAATTTTGTCGGTTCAGGTTAATTTCAGAGCAGTTTCTCGTGAATATTAGAGTTTTCAGTTCATAAACAAAGTGGGATCGTGACCAATTGAGAAGTATAACAAAGAGTGTGCTTTTCCAACTAGAATTTTGGATGACTTCACAGTTCAGATTTTGATAATTATTTTTCCTGTGGGTTGAGGTCATCACAGGGTATGGAGACAACCTAATGAATCATGGACTCTACATGTCAGCAGGGGACTGTTCAAGCTGATGGAGATTCTATAATGGTGTGGGGCGTGTGCTGTTGGAGTGATATGGAACCCCTGATACGTCTAGACACGACTCTGGCAGGCATCCTGTCTACCTGCATCCATTCATGTCCATTGTGCATTCCGACAGACCTCGGCAATCCCAGCAGGACAACGCGACATCCCACACGTCCAGAATTGCTACAGAGTGTCTCCAGCAACACTCCTCTGGGCTTAAACACTTTCGCTAGCCACCAAACGCCCCAGACTTGTAAATTATTGAGCATATCTGGGATGCCTTGCAACGTGCTATTCAGAAGAGATCTCCAGCCTCTCGTACTCTTACGGATTTATGGACAATCGGGCAAGATTCGTGGTGTCAGTTCCTTCCAGTTCAGATATTAGTCGAGTCCATGCCAAGTCGTGTTGTGGCACTTGTGCGTGCTCGCCGGGGCTCTACTAGATATTAGGGAGGTGTACCAGTTTGTTTGTCTCTTCACTGTTTCATATTGATTTACCTCTTACAAATGTCCAGTAGGCACTCTAGAGGATGCTTGACGAACACCTAAATAACAAAAAAATGGTTCAAATGGCTCTGAGCACTATGGGACTCAACTGCTGAGGTCATAAGTCCCCTAGAACTTAGAACTACTTAAACCGAACTAACCTAAGGACATCACACACATCCATGCCCGAGGCAGGATTCGAACCTGCGACCGTAGCGGTCGCGCGGCTCCGGACTGAGCGCCTAGAACCGCTAGACCACCGCGGCCGGCCCTAAATAATAATCGAGCATGTCTGGAGTTAATGCATTCCCTGCTGTACCTATATGGGCCGCAGTTCACTCAAACGTGTTAGAACGGGAGGCACACAGACAAAGCCTTTCCGAAACCCCTACAAAAGAAAGTCGCATTTCGAAAGGCAAGGCAATCTTGGAGGCCAACGTTTCAGTGCAAAACGCGTACACTCTGTACGGCCAATACATAGTTGAGGCAGCTCATTCACGGGGGCGTGCCTAAAAGTAATGCCTCCGCATTTTTAATGTGAAAACTCTTAAATCTATTTAAATAGTACATACCTTATTAAAATTCTACATCTTGTTCTTGATGTCTACATATTTATTTCTCAGCATAGTCAGCCTGGCGACGAACGTATTCCCCCAACGAGAGACCAGTTTGTTGATACCTTCATTAGATATGGGCAAACTCGTTCACTAGTTCACTGGTGACCATTCATTATATGGGAACATTTCATTTTTACTCGTTCACCATTCCATTTTTATCTAATTGCGCAAGTTACTTGGATTTTAGAGAAATTTCCAGAAACATTATCAAGTGCGCGCAATTATTACTTCCGAATGATAAATTCATTGATTGTCTTATGTAGACAGGTGGTTTACCTCGATTTCCTTAACTGACTGCTTCCGTAGAAAGTATCACATTAGTCGGCTGGAGCGACGGACAAGTGATCCCAAGTCAGTAAATGGAGGCCAGAACAGGCTGAATGGAATTACGGGTGACGGAACCTGTTTATGACCTAGCGCGGATCACCACACTTTATAGAGAAACTCGTAGTCATATCAAGTACAGTGTCTTCGTTTTCCTTTCGTTTACAGAAAATAATATAAACTCTTGTCTGCTTTAGTAGCATGAAATAATTGAAAGTAAATGTACGCGGTGGAGAAGCCGGAAGACGCGTGCAGCGCCTGGCGTCGTTGACGGGGCCCTCCTGTGCGGCCCTCTTGCACGCGGCGATGGACAGCAGACGACTGAGCGGACCGCGGCACAACACCAAAGTGGCGGGAACCACGGAAGCAGACCGTAGAAGAAAACAAGTTCACACCAGCACCATAGATATATAAATCGCCCTATGCCTTTTAGATCGTATAAAAATGATAATTTTACTGTTTTTTAATCCTGACAAGTACAGATTTTAGCTTTGACATCTACATATTTTAATTAAATATTTTTAATATAAAAAGATCTACTGAATACAGTATGTGCAAATGGAATGTAACAAATGTACCAGACGCCACCTGTCGGTAATAGTGTTACAATTAATATAAATGACGTGCACTCTGCCAACCAATTTTATGTGACGTAGCATGTGAAAGTTGCTGAATTGGACGGGTTACTCCTGTAACTTAAATATCAGGTATGTTCTGGTACATTTGAGGTTGATTAGATAGGATGAAAAAGATTTGCTTTCGTGAAATAGTAAATTAGTATAATTATTTTTACAGATCTGAAGATGGTTCTGAATGAACCGAAACCGGTCATATGAATAATAAAAAAAAAAAATTGCAATCAAGACGGATTTAAAGTAACATTATGAAAGTAAACTGTCATCTACCAATCCAACACTAACAGTTTTCTTTTACAGTGTGGGTGTATAAACTAAGTTCATTTTTAAAGTGCCAGACTATGTGTGTGGGAAGTGAAGATTTATTTGGAAAAACCTCTACAGAGGAGTAAAGAAATTGCGGACTAAAATTAGAAGCTTTCTGTCACCAACGGGGGCAATTACATAAATATGCTCGGAGATCGTCAAAACTTCGTATGTGAATAGAAACCAATTTTTTCCGGACATTCACGACGTAGCACATATCATTTCTTTAAGGATTATTACAGCCAAAAAAGATAACCAGCTTTTAATCGGTCACCAGTAGATTCATGGAATCAATCATCAATTCTTTGAGAAAGAGAACTTTTGAGCAAGCGCTCGCAGCCATTAAAGAAGTCAAACAAACCTGAAATTCAACGAATGGTTAAACTCGTATTAATGTATTTAAAATATAAATTTTCACACAAATATATTTGAAAATAAAAGGAAATTGGAGGTCACCACTAGCACATAGCTAACAATGTTACGCATATGTCGATCAATTAACTTACTGTGGAAAAGTGTAGGAAAAAGTTGTTCATGAAGCTCGTGCAGAAGGGCTTTCAAATTCAAGCATTGGTTTCTTTCACAACAGCATGAATTACGACCACTTTTCGAGATGCGTGTATTTTGACTGGAAACATTTTGGAAAAGATCTGATGTATTTACTTTGCACGTATGAGATATATGAGACGGTTGTGTTGTTAGTTTTTGAGTTACCTGAAAACTCTGTTGTCGAAGAACCATCTCATGGAGTATCTTTCCGTGCTCCGAGGGAATCCATCACGCAAGGATGGCGAAAGCCGTATACGTTTCGAAAAAGTTTTTGTTCCGTAATGAAGTTAAATTACGACCACAAGAAGAGACTGCACTATGTTCTGCTCGTATTTTCATTACCTACGTAAGTCGAAGCATGGTCTTGTGCCGCTTCATAAATCAAAGCACCATACTTGGATTGTACAATTCTTTTAACACTTTACGTATGTATTCATATCGTCGATAATGATACGCCGCATGTGGCTTTACAGAAATTGAAAAATCGTTTATGTTCCATTCTCCTACTCTGTCGCCTTAGTCTTATGAATCAATAATTAAAAAATACACTTCAATGAATCGTTAAGCAGAACCAACAGGTGAAAATACATAAGAATTCAAGTGGGAATCGTTCAAATGCCAAAAATTCTGTCTAATGTGAGTGTACCGTTCCTTTCCAATACAAATATTTTTATTAGATTTGATCTGAGTGACAAGTTCTGTAAGCCAGATTTTTCACAGTGGCATGAAAATAAAGATCTCATCAATTTCCAACACTTAATTACTAAAGTAAAGGTTGCAAATGATGTGGACCAGGCAGGAGCTAAGCTCATGGAATAAACGTATAAAAATAAGGAACAGAAACTGCATAAATTTTAGGTTGTGCGAGATTATTCCCATAAGGTTCCACGGCAGAAAAGATTCGATGCTTAAAATAAAATGTGATTTTCTCGTCATATTTGCTTCATACGGTTAGTAAATTGTAGGTTCATACGTTGTATTATTAAAATTAATGCAGCAACACAGTATTAAAAATTAAAATGAAAATAAAAAATATTTTGTTAAGACGCTACTTCTGAATATCATCTTCGAGATAAAAAGTACAAATGATTTTGTGCCACGCTAAGATTTTTTAAATTCCGTCTTACAGCTTCACCTTTTGCTACTGATCCGAAATCATGCATAACTATTTTTTGAGCAAAGAAACAAGGCTATGGACTTCCACAAAGAAAAAACCAAACTTGAAAAATAAGGACCTCCCTAAATTCGATTTTTTAGTTTTGGAAGAAATGCGCAAAATCATAGGTTTTGTATAACGTTTCGTAAACTGCAAATAAAAAATATATTAAAAGTTTCATAAACTAGTCATTAAATCCATCAGATGCAATTTGATTTATTAATTAAAAAATCAATAGCTGCTCCTTTACTTGGTAAAAAAAGGACCTGCCTTGAGATAAGTACGTGTTGTACAGTTGATCAAAACGACGAAGAGATAAACAGACTTCTCTTCTTGTCGCCTGAAAAATATGTACTTATTACAACTTAATATTTTATGCACTGAAAAGCACCTTGTTTCTGTCTTCATTCATGTAGAAGATACGCGTGAAGGTTTCAAAACTCGGTTACACATTATCACAGAAGGCAAAGCTACATTTATTGAAACCTGCGTTGTGCTTCAGAGTGCCCTAGATACATGATACTAATTACCAGCATAGGCACCAAGTCTCTGTGAACAACGGCCGGAACTTCCTAGCAATCGATCAGCTCCTTGACGATAGAAGCGCACTCCTTGGTCACGGAGACATTCTAGAACCGCTGCGACGATGTTCACAGCTTTGTAAAATTGGGGCATTACTTACTGAACGACCCTCGTATTTGAGTTCTTACCACATGGACTGGGATCTAGTTGTGTGAGTGACTTCCGAGCGCTTTCAATGACAATCATTTCAGGATTCCGCTCTTAGGGGGCAGTGGGAGAAGCCGAGGACAGTCGCGGCGGGAAAACCAGGTACGTGAGGTTTAGGTACGCTGACGTGAAAAATCTGACCTCCGTCCCCGAGTTTACGTGTAAATCGCACGTGTGATGGGACCAGATTTATGTAGTTATACCTCCAAGGCGTGTTACAACTGCCATCTTAGAAGAGCGGACCCAACGCTTTCTGTTGGCTATACGAGTATGAAGAGTAGCTGGATATCGAGCGACTACCGCAAGTGGTTCGAGAGTCACACTGCCGTTAGCTGACAGCAGAACGCCGAGGAGCTGACCGGAAGGAATTTACCGATTCCCTAAGCAAGTATTAAAGTGACGAACAGAGACCGGTGATATCCGACTAATGACAGGATCACCGCGCTTAGTGGAGCTTAAACGCAGACAACTGGTGCTTAGAAGAAAAAGCGAACTCTAGAACGACAGAGATTCGCCATTAACTACGTCAAGCGCAGGAGCTACACTTAGATATGTACCAACACTTCGGATTGGAAAAGAACCGTTACATTTTCTACTAATAAATTATAAGTTCTGCGCCAGAAGAAGCCTCTATTCTCTTCTCGCTTTCACTTTCACTTCGTAACGGAAATTCCTGACAGATTAATAATACTGCGTGCCACAACGGGACTCGAACCCGGAACCACATCTTTTGCGGGCAGAGCTCTTGCGCTCAGAGTATTCAAGGCAGACATACTATCCATCCTTAACAGCTTCATTTATGCCAGTAGCTCTCCAATATTTTTGAAACTTGGTATAAGTTAGACCAGTTTCTCGATTCGGATGCTTTTATGGTATAGAGCGTTATGTTTATGTTTCCGCAAAACTAGGAAGAGATATGGAGGCAGATTAGGCGTCAGGAGCTGTTAGGTTTGTTGAGTTAGTCTCGTAGGTCGAACAGCATCTCAGCCCTCCTCTCCGAAGTCCGCACATGTAGCAGTGGTAAACCACACGCCGTCTGTCGCAATAATAAAGACAACAAAAGCCGCAGTCTCAGACGTGTCTCATTAGTTGCGCGGAACCGCTATGAAACACGTCCGGAGAGGTTTACTTTGGCCAGCCTAAGTGGTCGAGCGGTTCTAGGTGCTACAGTCCAGAACCGCGCGACCGCTACGGTCGCAGGTTCGTATCCTGCCTCGGGCATGGATGTGTGTGATGTCCTTAGGTTAGTTAGGTTTAAGTAGTTCTAAGTTCTAGGGAACTGATGACCTCAGAAGTTAAGTCCCATAGTGCTCAGAGCCATTTGAACCATATGAGGTTTATTTTCAGAATCTCTTGTGATAATACACTGAAGTGACAAAGAGACTGGTATAGGCATGCGTATTCAAATACAGAGATATGTAAACAGGCAGAATACGGCGCTGCGGTGGGGAACGATTATATTAGACAACAAGTATCTTGCGAAGTTGTTAGATCGGTTACTGCTACTACAATGGCAAGTTATCAAGATTTAAGTGAGTTTGAACGTGCTGTTATGATAAGCGCACGAGCGATGGGACACAGCTTCTCCGAGGCAGCGATGAAGTGGGCATTTTCCCGTAGACCATTTTACGAGTGTGCCGTGAGTATCAGGAATCCGGTAAAACATCAGGTCTCCGACGTGGCTGCCGCCGGAAAAAGATCCTGTAAGAACGAGACCAACGACGACTGAGTGCAATCCTTCAACGTGACAGAAGCGCAACGCTTCCGCAAATTACAGCAGATTTCAATGCTCGGCCCTCATCAAGTGTCAGCGTGCGAAGCACTCAACGAACCATCGTCGATATGGGTTTTCGGAGCCGAAGGCCCACTCGTATACCCTTCGTAACTTCTCGACATAAAGATTTAAGTCTCGCCTGGGCCCGTCAACACCGACATTGGACTACTGATGACTGGAAACATGTAGCCTGGTCGGACGAGTCTTTTTTTCAAATTGTATCGAGCGGATGGAAGTGTACGAGTATGGGGACTACCTCATGAATCCATGGACGCTGTATCTCAGCAAGGGGACTGTTCACCCTGGCGAAGGCTCTGTAATGGTGTGCCGGCCGGTGTGGCCGTGCGGTTCTAGGCGCCTCAGTCTGGAAACGCGTGACCGCTACGGTCGCAAAAAATGGTTCAAATGGCTCTGAGCACTATGGGACTCAACTGCAGTGGTCATAAGTCCCCTAGAACTTAGAACTACTTAAACCTAACTAACCTAAGGACAGCACACAACACCCAGCCATCACGAGGCAGAGAAAATCCCTGACCCCGCCGGGAATCGAACCCGGGAACCCGGGCGTGGGAAGCGAGAACGCTACCGCACGACCACGAGATGCGGGCGCTACGGTCGCAGGTTCGAATCCTGCCTCGGGCATGGATGTGTGTGATGTTCTTAGGTTAGTTAGGTTTAAGTAGTTCTAAGTTCCAGGGGACTGATGACCACAAATGTTAAGTCCCATAGTGCTCAGAGCCATTTTTTGTAATGGTGTGGAGCGTGGGCAGTTGAAGTGATATGGGACCCCTGATACGTCCAGATATGACTGACAGGTGACATTTATGTAACCATCCTGTGTGATGACCTGCAGCCATTCACGTCCATTGTGCATTCCGACGGACTTGGCCAATTCCAGTAGGACAATGCGACACTCCCCTGAAATGAACATTATTGAGCATATGTGGGATTCCTTGCAACGTGCTGTTCAGAAGAAACCTATACCCCCCTCTTATTCTTACGGTTTTATGGACAGCCCTACATGTTTCCTGGTGTCAGTTCCGTCCGGCACTACTTCAGACATTAGTTGAGTCCATTCCACGTCGTCTTGCGGCACTTCTGCTTGCTCGCGGAGGTCCTACACAATATTAGGCAGGTGTACCAGTTTCCTCCCTCTGACGGAATGCCAGTTCGCCTGCTTATTGGCTGTAACGAACTGCAATTCTGCAATGGGCCGAATCTGAAACAACCCGCTCTTTTTAGCGGAGAATTATAAGCATTTATATTAGAAGACGAACTAGAGTTTCAAACAATGAAATTTATTCGTGAAATACATCTTCACTATAATGGGTGTAGATGCACTGTCTTACCACCTAAAGTGACATACGAAAATTCGTGCCGGACCGGGACTCGACCCGATTTTCCTGCTTACCGCGAGCGGTCGCCCTACCACTAAGGCATGTAACATATGGCAGATTAGGTCAGTCCGGGCCGCGTATTTGGATAGACTAAGTGGAAAGGCCACGGCTCGCAATAAGCATCCCGGTCAGGCACAAATTTTCTTATGTCGCTTTAGGTAGTACATGTATACCTATTACGGTTTAGTCGAATTTCAGGAATAAATGTCAAGAATTACAAGTGAAAAAAACAACTTCTGGATAAAATATTAGTTACACCCCCTTGAAAGATCAAACTGGTCGCTTCAGAGCACTCCAAATGATGTGAAACCGGCATCAAGAGCTTACGCGACCTTCCCTCGAGTTTATTTTCCTATCTGTGCGGCAGGTTCAGTTTGTCTACATGAATGATGTAGCGCTAGTAGACATGTAACACGGCGTAAGACGTAAGAGACCATTAACATGCTTTGTCTATGAAAGTCGGTGACAAAGCTGACGTAAGCCCAGCTACGCCATTTTCCAAACGAACCTTGCGAAGATATCTGCATGCGTTTGACGTCTGAGGTCGGGTACCTCGCAAAAGATCGTTGCTCACAGTGGCATGACTTCAATGGGTCAGCTTAGAAATTTGATAGCAGCTGACGAGGTGTGTAGTGTGGTGCGACGAGTCACTATTTGACCTAATTTGAAACGATGCAAGCCGCCCCGTACACAAACTGCCTAATGAGGGTCTGAACGAGCAGTATGTAAATTAGGCTGGTGAGGTGATGTTTTGGATTTGTTCCCTGCAATGATACTGGCTCCCTGATTCAGGTTGCCCTGAAGGTGAACCAGCGTGCTTTGTCCAACATTTCCGTTAGCAAGTGTTGCCCGTTATTCTACAGACTAGCGGAGAAACCCGGCGTCACTTATTATTTATAGCTGTGCGTCCACGCAGCTTCCGGCCCTGTGCTAAATATTTTTGACGCCATATCTCCTGATCTATATGTCGTACAATGATATAATTTTGTAAGTATGTTCAGCGCCATATGTCGATACTCTCTGCATAATGTGTTTCGAATCGAGTTATCAGCAACGAAGTAATCAATGTAAACGCTATGCACGCTGCAGCACTTTTCCACGCATTCCACAGTTTATGACGTCATATAACTTTAGCTTTGTGTAGTACAATGATATAGTATTGTAGGTACAGTCAGCCGCATTGGTTTATACTGTCTGTCAAACATGATGCAGCAGTTTGTCACACATCTCGTTTATGGCGTCACATCTCCTGAACTATGTAACATGTAATCATATAATTTTGCACTTATATTCAGTGGTATATGTGCATACTGCCTGTAAAATATGTTACGACTAATGTTAATGGTAAAGAAGTAATAAATTAAAACGTCATGGGGGTTGTCAGCAAGAAAAGGCTTCGCGGAGGTTTGAAATTACGTGTAATGTTTGTTGTAACTCACTAAGTGCTCTCATTCTCAAATTTTTGGTGAATGAAGTCTGGCTACGCTTATCTTCACAGAAATGACTCAAATGGCTCTGAGCACTATGGGACTTAACATCTGAGGTCATCAGTCCCGTAGACTTAGAATTGCTTAAACCCAACTAACCTAAGGACATCACACACATCCATGCAGGATTCGAACCTGCGACCGTAAAGGCCGCGTGGTTCCTGACTGAAGCGCCTAGAACCGCTCGGTCACAGCGGCCGGCTTTATGTTCACACCCGCTCCCACCCCTATGATAGACAGTTAGTTACCAACAAAGTGACTGTCTCCTCACAAAGTATCTGTGTAGCAAGTTTGGTTGAACTCGGTCCACTGGTTTAGGAGGACATGTGGAGCACACACACTCGCACACATACACACACACAAACACACACACACACACACACACACACACACACACACATCAATTTTTGTAATATGAATGGATTTATGATGGGTATGCTGCGGACACTCCTTTCTTCCAAGACGACAACAGCTCTGTTCACAGAGCTACACGCATGTCTCGAGTTTGAAGAACGCTAAGGCACCGCAATGCGCCTGAAATGCCCCGTTAAATCGCATGGAAATGTCTGGAACGCTTTGGAACAATTTTTGACGCGTTGCTATCAGCATGTCCGTAGTTTGGTAGGTTTACAAAACGGGATCTAATCATCGACACAGTATTGATGAGGTGTCTCCTGGGGGTACGCTTACATGACTTGCCATTCTAATATCTGATATTTTGTATAATACTTCATCACAGTACCATTTGCTCTGCAGGCATAGTCTCCAAAGACATATTCTGCTAATTCTGGAACAAGGTAATGTTGAATCCCAACGTTTAATTTGACCACCACGCTAGCTAAGATCAGGTCAGCTACACTTTTTTTCTTTCTATGCAAATCTCTGGTTTCCTCATTTATCTACATGGATTTATTCTCCTATGTCAAAGTATTTCTGCATAGCGTTTAGGGTCAAAAATCGTGACTGCTTTCCTTATCACTGTGTGAAATTTCCATACATGTAACAGGGCTTATGTCTCATTTTCTGAACGGTTTTGTTGTGAAAAGCGGCTGTTCAAGTGGTTGATGCTTTGACAAAAAAGTCTCACAAAAATTTTACATGTGTGAAGGATTTGCTGTATTACCTGTTTTAACTGTTTCAATCTTTTCCTACGTTGCGACGACGTTTTTGAGTGTTAGGTGTTTCGTGACTCCGTATCATTCCACATCTAAATCTACACACACATCCCGCTAGCCATCTTATGGTGTATGGCGGAGGCTACCGTGTACCAATATCAGTCATTTCCTCTCATATTCCACGTGATAATGCAGCGAGGGAGAAACGACTGTTTGCATATGCCTCCTACCAGCATGAAAATCATGCTGCTTAAACTTATTAGGTCCATCTATAACACAGGAGAGATACCGTCAGACTTCCAGAAATGTATCATTGTTCCTATACCAAGAAGGCAGCAGCTGCAAAATGCGAACAGTACCGAACTCTAAGCCTAATATCACATGCATCAAAAATTCTCATAAAAATAGCTCTGAAGAGAATTGAAAAGCAGGTGGAGGATATGCTGACTGAAGATCAGTTTGGCTTGAGAAGGGTATTGGGAACAAGAGAGGCGATTCTGGCACTGAGACTCGTTATCGTAAAGCAATTACAGAAAAATGAACCAAATTATATTGCCTTTGTAGACATGGAAAAGGTATCTGATAACGTTATTTGGCAAGAGATGTTCAGAGTGCTGAGGAAAAGTGGAATAAAGTACAAAGACATCTGTGTGATACTCAGTTTCTATAATAATGAGGTGACAGTGATTAGGAACTGTGACCATGAACAAGAAGCAAACATTAGAAAAGGGGTAAGGCAAGGATGTGCTCTCTCTCCTCTTACATTCAGTGCTTACATCCAGGAAGCTATAGACCAAGTTAGAGAAACTACTGAGGTGGGGATCAAAATTAATGGGCAGAAAATAGACATCCTACGTCATGCAGATGATATTGCTATAGTCACGGAGACAAAAGAAGATCTAGAGGAAGTCCTCAGAACAATGTAAAAAATTCTAAGCAATCAGTATGGAATGAGAATAAACAAGAAAAAGTCTAAAGTGATGGTATGCAACACAGGAGCAGAATATGAACCTTTGAGAATGAGATTTGGAAGAGAGGAGCTGGAACTGATAGAGGAATTTACTTACCTGGGAAGCAAAATCACACGAGATGGTAGAAGCCGGAAAGAAATTGCGACCAGAATACAAAAGGCCAACAATGCATTTAATCGGAGAAGCAACTTACTCACCAGCAACAACATCAGTATGAAAATAAAGAAACGTATCGTGAAAGGTTTCGTTTGGAGTGTGGCCCTATACGGATGTGAAACTTGGACGATTGCAACAGAAAAGAGAAGACGGTTAGAGACCCTGGAGATGTGGTGCTATAGAAGGATGATGAAGATCAGTTCGTGAGACAAAGTAACAAATGAAGAAGTCCTCAGAAGAGTACAGTAAACCAGATCTCTGTGGAGGCACATCCAAACAAGAGGAGACAAACTGTAAGGCACATCCTACGACACAACAACATCGTTGGGACAATAGCAGATGGAGCTATTGAGGGAAGGAATCGGCGGGGAGACCAACGATATCATAAATGCAACAGATCATGAATGACGTTGGAAATGAAGAGAAAGGCAGACAGAAAAGACGAATGGCGCTCTGCTGCAAACCAACCTCAGGGTTGAACACTAAAAGAAGACGAGCCCTAATTTCTCTTACCTTATCTTCATGGCCCTTCAGCGAAATGTACCATGGCTGCGGTAGAATAGTTTTGTAGCCAGTTGCAGGTGTCTGTTCTCCAAACTTTGTAAACAGTGTTTGTGGATAAAACATCATCTTTCTATCAGAAATTCTCATCTGAATTCACGAAACATCCCCGTAATAATCGCATTTTGATCGAATCTACTGGTGGCAAAAATGGCAGCACACTTCTTAACTGCTTCGATGTCTTCCTTTAATTCGACTTGGTGGGGGTTGCAAATACAAGAACAGTACTCAAGAATGGGTCACACAAGCGTTCTATACGATGTATCCTTTGCAGCCGGGGTGCACTTTTCTAAAACTCTCTCAAGAGACTGAAATCGATCATTCGCCTTTCCTGCCACCGTCCTTGGGTGCTCGCTCCATTTGCTGTCGCTTTCCAACTGAAGGCTTACATTTTTAATAGATGTGACTTTGTCGAGCAGTACACCACTCTTACTGTGTTCGAGCATTGCAGGACAGTATTTCCTGTTCATCTGCATCAACTTAGATATCTCTACGTTTAGGACAAGCTGTCATTCATTACAACAAACAGAAAATCTGTTTAATTCATCCTCTATCCCTCTATATTCACTAAATGAAGAAACATTCCCGTATACTACAGTGTTATCAGAAAACAGTCGTAGCTTGCTGGTCACCCAGTACGTCAGATTATTTATGCATCGGTGGAAAAAGCTCCTGTTGGAACACATAAAAGGCAAACATATCCCTCTTTAAGAGACTCCGACAGAAAAGCGAGGAATCAGCTGCCTCAGTTCCCAATCCGCCTTCCTCACCAAAAATTTTGGAACGCAAAAATTTTACGGTTTTTCAACACAGAACATTCAAAATCCTTTTATCCAGTCTCTCTTCATACACAGTCTTCTCTTCATACTCAGCATCTCCCTTTCATTGTCACTTTCTTTTTTTTAATTACAGAATTTGGCCAATTATAGACCACTTAGAATCCAAGGCCAAGGTACAATCTTTTCATCTTCCCAGAACTTCTTCATGCGTGGGCTGGTGGCCTGCCTGTGTTCATTTGACATCACCTTCTCAGATTGTGAAATTCGTTACTGGACAGGAAGTTTTGCAGTACTGATCAGCAGCCTGAAACATTACCTGTTATTTATGGTGTTTTGTGCGACATTAAGTTTTCTCAAGTACATTCTTATCTCTTCCAGCCATCCCGTGGTGCTTTTTAATTTGGAAACGAAGTTAAAAATTTTCTTCGTTACCTATGGTCATTCATTCTGTACATATGACCGTAAAATTTTAATCTCCTTTATCTTATTGTGTCTGTGGTTGTTTCTATGTTCATGTATAAACTACTGGCCATTAAAATTGCTACACCAAGAAGAAATGCAGATGATAAACGGGTATTCATTGGACAAATATATTATACTAGAACTGACATGTGATTACATTTTCACGCAATTTGGGTGCATAGATCCTGACAAATCAGTACCCAGAACAACCACCTCTGGCCTTAATAACGGCCTTGATACACCTGGGCATTGAGTCAAACAGAGCTTGGATGGCGTGTGCAGGTACAGCTGCCCATGCAACTTCAAAACGATACAACAGTTCGTAAAGAGTAGTGACTGGCGTATTGCGACGAGCCAGTTGCTCGGCCACCATTGAGCAGACGTTTTCAATTGGTGAGAGGTCTGGAGAATGTGCTGGCCAGGGCAGCAGTCGAACATTTTCTGTATCCAGAAAGGCCCGTACAGGACCTGCAACATGCAGTCGTGCATTATCCTGCTGAAATGTAGGGTTTCGCAGGGATCCAATGAAGGGTAAAGCCACGGGTCGTAACACATCTGAAATGTATCGTCCACTGTTCAAAGAGCCGTCAATGCGAACAAGAGGTGACCGATACGTGTAACCCATGGCACCCCATACCATCACGCCTGGTGATACGCCAGTATGGCGGTGACGAATACACGCTTCCAATGTGCGTTCACCGCGATATCGCCAAACACGGATACGACCGTCATGATGCTGTAAACAGAACCTGGATTCATCCGAAAAAATGACGTTTTGCCATTCGTGAACCCAGGTTCGGCGTTGATTATACCATCGCAGGTGCTCCTGTCTGTGATGCAGCGTCAAGGGTAACCGCAGCCATGGTCTCCGAGCTGATAGTCCATGTTGCTGCAAACGTCGTCGAACTGTTCGTACAGATGGTTGTTGTCTTGCAAACGTCCCCAACTGTTGACTCAGGGATCGATACGTGGCTGCACGATACGTTACAGCCAAACGGATAAGATGCTTGTCATCTCGACTGCTAGTGATACGAGGCCGTTGGGATCCAGCACGGCGTTCCCTATTTCCCTCCTGAACCTACCGATTCCATATTCTGCTAACAGTCATTGGATCTCGACCAGCGCGAGCAGCAATGTCACGATACGATAAACCGCAATCGCAATATGCTACAATCCGACCTTTATCAAAGTCGGAAAGGTGATGGTATGCATTTCTCCTCGTTACACGAGGCATCACAACAACGTTTCACCAGGCAACGCCGGTCAACTACTGTTTGTGTATGAGAAATCGGTTGGAAACTTTCCTCATGTCAGCACGTTGTAGGTGTCACCACCGGTGCGAAGCTTGTGTGAATGTTCTTGCATATCACAGCATCTTCTTCCTGTCGGTTAAATTTCGCGTCTGTAGCACGTCATCTTCGTGGTGTAGCAATTTTAATGGTCAGCAGTGTAGATCTTCATTTTTCCTCTTCGCCCAATTGTTATCTTTATTTTTTTGTGGTCTTAAAATTTTTCTCGCTATTTTCCTTTCTTTCTTTTCCAATTCTTGTTGTTCACCTCTTTTATTCAGTGTTACGCATTCGGATCCGTAAAGTGCTTCCGGTTTAATTATTGTTGTGTAGTGTTTAATTTTTGCTTGGAACGATACTGATCTGTTGTTATATAGGTTTCGGGTGAGTTTGTAAGCTAATTCCATTTTCTTAGCTCTTGCCTTACTTGCGGTGTTATCTAACCTATTTGATTGTATCCATTATACTAAACACTTAAATTTATCAATTCTTTTGATGTTTCCGGTTTTCTCATGTGATATTAGTAATCCGGTTTTAGCTGCCATTTTGTGAAGTGTTACTTTCATTACCTTTGCATCCGTTTTGTCTTTACAAATCACTGCAAATCGTTGGCAAAAACGAGACATTTCACCTCAAATCTTCCTCTTCCTTGTCCTAGTTGGATTCCTTCGATGTTTTTCTCTCATCACCTTGCCTTAGACCATAGTGCCACTTTCTATATCTATCTTCCACTGTCTCCTTTTTCTCCCATTGATTTACGATACAGCCCACTGCCATTTTATCCGACTGTTATTTTTTCTTTCTTTCTCACCACCACTGTCTCGACAACGCCTCTGCAGCTCAAAAATTCTCGGTGGTTCAACTTATGTTTTCCCTATACTCAAACGTTTAAAATTTCTGTCCAAAATGCACCCTCCCCTATACATACGTGTTAAAGTATGCCGGTCTGTGAGGATAGAGACACCCCAAGCGTAAGAATGGTCTCCACTCATCTGTACTTTTCATTTCCGCTGTCTTCTCACTCTTCTGCTCCCACTGCTTCTACATTCATCCATTCCTCTTTGTATTTCACTGCCATCGTCTCTCACTGACAACACTAGCTGCTGTCTCTACGGCTCCCACTTGTATTGTCTTTCTGCACCTCTCTATCTATCACTGCCGCTTTATCTCTAGCATCATCACTGTCTCCTGTCCCTTTCTGTCCCTGTGGCACTCTCTTCTCCCTCTTCCATCGCCACTGTCTCTCTAGAACTCTCTTTCAACACAAAAAAGAGCGAATATGTTCACGTGCCAAAGCCTTTCGCGAAGAAGGAGGAATGACGATTGAGGCACCTGTTCAGCGTCTTTCAAATAGGAACATATTGTAACATATTCGCCTTTTTTACGCTGGTTCCCTTCTTTTCCTTGCTACAGTAGCGTATATTGCTTGTATAAAACTAATTCTATGGATCAGTAAAGTTTTGACGGTTTTTTACATACTTCGACACATTTATATACAGGGTGATTCAAAAAGAATACCACAACTTTAAAAATGTGTATTTAATGAAAGAAACATAATATAACCTTCTGTTATACATCATTACAAAGTTCAGAGATGTTCAATATGGCCCCCTCCAGACACTCGAGCAATATCAACCCGATACTCCAACACGTTCCACACTCTCTGTAGCAATTCAGGCGCAACGGTTTGGATAGCTGTTGTTATTTCTCGTTTCAAATCATCAATGGTGGCTGGGAGAGGTGGCAGAAACACCATATCCTTAACATACCCCCATAAGAAAAAATCGCAGGGGGTAAGATCAGGATTTCTTGGAGGCCAGTGATGAAGTGCTCTATCACGGGCTCTGCCTGGCGGCCGATCCATCGCCTCGGGTAGTTGACGTTCAGGTAGTTACGGACAGACTAAGTGCCAATGTGGTGGCGCTCCATCCTGCTGAAATATGAATTGTTGTGCTTCTTGTTCGAGCTGAGGGAACAGCCAATTCTCTAACATCTCCAGATACTGTAGTCCAGTTACAGTAGCACCTTCGAAGAAAAAGGGACCAAAAACTTTATTGGCTGAAATGGCACAGAAAACGTTCACCTTAGGCGAGTCACGTTCATACTAGTGCTCTGTCACGGGCTGCCTGGCGGCCGATCCATCGCCTCGGGTAGTTGACGTTCAGGTAGTTACGGACAGACTAAGTGCCAATGTGGTGGCGCTCCATCCTGCTGAAATATGAATTGTTGTGCTTCTTGTTCGAGCTGAGGGAACAGCCAATTCTCTAACATCTCCAGATACTGTAGTCCAGTTACAGTAGCGCCTTCGAAGAAAAAGGGACCAAAAACTTTATTGGCTGAAATGGCACAGAAAACGTTCACCTTAGGCGAGTCACGTTCATACTGATTTGTTTCCCGCGGATTCTCAGTGCCCCATATACAGACATTGTGACGGTTGACTTTCCCGTTAGTGTGGAAAGTTGCTTCATCACTAAAGACAATCTTTGAAACGAAAGATTCATCTGTTTCCATTTGAGCAAGGATAAAATTACAGAAATCGATTCTTTTAATCTTATCAGCTGCAGACAGTGCTTGAACCAATTTCAGACGATAAGGTTTCATAACTAACCTTTTTCGTAGGACTCTCCATACAGTTGATTGTGGAATTTGCAGCTCTCTGCTAGCTCTGCGAGTCGATTTTCCTGGGCTGCGAACAAATGCTTGCTGGATGCGTGCTACATTTTCATCACTCGTTCTCGGCTGTCCAGAATATTTCCCTTTGCACAAACACCCATTCTCTGTAAACTGTTTATACCAACGTTTAATACACCACCTATCAGGAGGTTTAACACCATACTTCGTTCGAAATGCACGCTGAACAACTGTCGTCGATTCAGTTCTGCCGTACTCAATAACACAAAAAGCTTTCTGTTGAGCGGTCGCCATCTTAGCATCAACTGACGCTGACGCCTAGTCAACAGCGCCTCAAGCGAACAAATGTACAACTAAATGAAACTTTATAGCTCCCTTAATTCGCCGACAGATAGTGCTTAGGTCTGCCTTTTGTCGTTGCAGAGTTTTAAATTCCTAAAGTTGTGGTATTCTTTTTGAATCACCCTGTATTTTGACACAAACGAAGAAGAAATAAGTACGCGGAATGTATGGTTAATACAAAATCGTGTGCCTCACATTTTTTTCTGGATGCTTGCTCATCGATTGCGGTTCATCGAAAACGTCCAGCTTATGATTTGTTTATCAAACGAAGAAAACTGTTATTAGAAACAGTTTACTGAATTTACAGTCTTCACAGTTTTACTTAATATTTATCAGTCATCATAAGTACTTTTCAGGAATGTCAAGACCCTTTCAGTCAATACATTACCAATTGGGGCACGTTTTTATAGCCGTAAACTACCATTCATACAGAGACAGCGCGTCATAAAGTTCTGTTGATCAAAAATGCAAACGAAAACATTGTTTAGTCACCTCAGAACCCTTGAGATGACCCTAGGATTTTTGCCACATGTTCACAAGTAAGTTAAAACTACATTTATACCTCAGATCAGATATTATGTGCGTATTTTAAAAGCATAACTACGGTAAATTTGAACCTCTGGATCTCGGTAACGGTTAACGATATAGAAAAAATATTTAAAGTTGCCCCGGGCACATCATCTTAAGAACATATGGTAAAAATTTCGAATATTTGCCGTGAATAGAACTTATAGAAGTGGCCATCCCCACAACTGGTGCTTGTGGTATCCAAAAATCATGGTTTTTCGGGATTTTATTAGGAACCGCATATCAACAAATGGTGATTTTCCAGGCTGCCTAAGGTTCACCCTACACGGCGCTTAATGCAAAAAAAAAAAAAAAAATCGATTTGCTCAATTTGCTTCAGCCAGAGCTAGTGTGAAGTGTTTAAATGTTGACACTGTACTGTGGGATCGATACAGCGTGACCGTTCGTCCGATAGGTATTCAAATGGTCGCTAGGTCAATGGCTCTCCAATAGACCACTTGTCTCGGTGATCAGCAGAACACCAGATACGACACCCTGTAAAATCGCCTTTTCGCGTGCAGCTTTTTGCAACGTATTGGTACCGTGCACAAAACTGCCATAGGCAGTGAACACTCATTCGGCGAACATTCAGCATTGTTCAGGATATCTAAGAATAATGTACTCACATTTTAATGTGGAAAACGACGTGTGGCAAAATTTGCTATTTTGTGTACATTTTTCTGCAAACAGGAAAGATGGCCTCTATCAATGAAGTGTCGGACTTGATTGACAGACCTATAACATTCGAGATATCACAGGAAATAAATATGTCAGTAGTCAAGTCTGATAAAATTATCACTACTTGCAAATCTGAATGGTGAATACGCAAGTTCTCAGCAGTTGACTAAGCTGTCTCAAATATAAACCAGGGTAACGAGCAGTTTGAAATCCTAAGACTTACGGACGATTTGGACCAATAATGATGGAATAAAGTAGTGTGAATTCCAGTAGAACTCTAAACTGTTATCTTGCAGTATATGGATTTACAAAAAGAAATAATTACATAAATAGGAAAGTTACTCAAAAAGCTGAATCTCCTATTGGTTAACGATGCAGAGATTGACAATAACCTGTTTTAGCATATACTGTCATATCTGAATGTGAAAACGTCAAACTTGTCAGGTAATAGGTCGCAGAAGTTTGTGCATATTAATGAAAAACATTGAAATTAAGGAAATTTGTGGAAGACCCTAGAACATTTCTCAAGTGTAAACAAAAGGGTTAAAATGACGACCAAGCATATCTTGGAAATTTAGGTCAGTACGAAAAACATGGCCATTCAGAAGATTTCAGTGGGCTGCAGGAATATGCAAGTCAGCAGCTGCAGAAAGATAATCTGCATTAAAGACACTGGCACATACACGCGTTGTGTTATAAGCCATGGCTTCAGTTACGCGATTTGTCGTGAGATATGACCGCAACAGAAATGCCAATCCTGTGGTTTTCTAGAGAGACTGTGATACAAACATACGAATTGAAGTCGTTTCCGAAATAAGTAAGTAGTTGGTCAGGGAACAGGTATTAAATCATAAAGAAGAGGAATACTTTGCTGCATAATTACAGAATTACCGAGATTAAAAATAATCAGAATGAGTTGGTGATGTATTGCAACATTGTTGGAAAAACTTCAGCGGTACTTGAAATTTTCAGGAAGCGCTAACCCATGTAAGCAAAGTAGCAGAAAGCAGCGTGTGGTGTCAGCTTCGGAGCCCCTAGACAATGCAGTTAGTTTAGGATTAGTGAGACGCTCTCACTGCACATTTCCCAATATATATTCAAAGACCTTTAATTAGCCTTCACACGAAAGATAATTGTCGCAAAGAGCTTACGTTGCTTGACGATATCGAAAACAGAGAGTCCTCGAAAGGTGGTAATTAGCGCCGAAGTAATAAAGCAGTACTGCAGCGACCATTCCTCTGGAATAATTACCGTTTTGAAAGCGAATTGCCGCGATTCAACGGACGAAAAATTTTCCAACAAAAGCTGCTTGGCTGTAATTACCTCCGCAGCCAATTTAATGGGCCACCACCACAAAGGTCTAAGTGTGTGAATGAAGTGCAGAGGTCACGTAATAACAGCAGAATGAGCAAGGTCTCACGAATAGGACATGTGCCAAAATCAGATCTTGTGTAGAACTGCTGGCGCACAGACGATGGTAGCTCGAAGTTGACCAAGGCAAAAATTGGATTCACGAGCGTTAATTCTTGTACGAGTATTTATTCTTGTAACAACTAGTCGACATGAAAATGAAAAACAGGAAGTCTCTTTCACTGTGTCCCACCGTTGAAGTAAGAATTGAGGTCATAGGGTGCAGTATCCCGGTTCAAAAGCACGACTTCACAAGCGTGATCACTAAATTAAGAAAAAAAAATTCTTAGGCGCCTCCCCTCCCCCTTCTTAGGTGCCCCCACTCCCCCCCCCCCCCCCCCCCCCCCGTAGGAGGTTCGAGTCCTCCCTCGGGCATGGGTGTGTGTGTTGTCCTTAGCGTAAGTTAGTTTGAAACATCCCCTTAGAAAAATTAATGAATTACTGTGCTGATTAACCTCTTACATTATTTGATTTTCAAACAGCTGAGCAGAACTGAACGTACTCAGACATTTCGTTCTTTACCTATTCTGATCAACATTAATCTGACAGCCAATATTTTTAGTGCAACGCAATCTGACTTTCAATAATCCCTACAAGAGAATGACCCTGACTAACAATGACCTATACCTTTCATGAATTCTTACCTCACAAAAATGTTCGATACTCGAATTACTGCAATACAGCGAGCGCCAATACTGCCAGCTAAATAAAAGATTCTAACTACTGTAGGCACTAACTACTGATAGGCATAGTTAGCAAATGAAAGATTTTGATAAACAACAAACAATGTATTTACCTTAACAGTGTTCAAAAGTCATAATATATATATGTCAGTCCATGATATCCAATATTATAAATTTACTCTTTCTGATGGACACACGTCAATATCATCCGCTCTCAAAATTCCTCCATCTCTCTCCCCACATCCACCACTGCTGGCGGCTCACCTCCAGCTGCGCAACGCTACGCGCTGTTAACAGCCAACTGCCCAACACTACAATAGCAAACAACAATGCAAATCAGCCACAGACTCCACACAGCACAGCCAGTGTTTTTCATACAGAGCGCTACGTGGCGTTACCAATAAAAAAAACCTAAACAGCCTACTTACATAGACCCCATGCTCCCCACAAAAAGTTTTACAAATTGTTTTGGGCAGTGGCCAATAATGATTTGATAAAAGTTTTCATAATTACATTAACAAAGAAATCAAATGCACACACTTTTTTTTCATACAGAGCGCTAAGTGGCGTTACCAATAAAAAAACTTAACAGCCTACTTACAAGTTTAGGTTAGATTAAGTAGTGTGTAAGCTTAGGGACCGATGACCTCAGCGGTTTGCTCCTATAGGAACTTAATACAAATTTCCAGTTCTACTAACCAGTACATCGAAGTAGCTACTGTAATAGTATAGCACTGATATTTGTTCTGACACGATAGGTGTGATATAGAATGGCAACTAATGGTGACACCAAACGACAGGAATGGCATCTGATTAATATATTCAACGCTTATCAGTGGGCTACGTTTATACGGAAACGTAAAATTCTGCGTTGGAAACTGGCAGAAAGCAAAAGCCTCAGCTACACTGTTGGTCATCAAAATTGCATCATCAGAAAGCATAACAGATAAAAACATTTCATTTATCGCTCGTATGCACTACGGGTGGGCAACCTGCAGTGTGCGGGTCGGGAACAGATCGCGATTGTTTTCCTTGGGGCCCATCGAAGAAATTCGTGGGAGAGAGAGCGACACGCTCACATTGAACGCCGCCTTGGATGTATTTTCGAGTATTCGCCTTTCTCTTGTTCGCATTTTCCCTGTTTGGCTTCTCTGTTATACAATTTTTTAAGTTGAAACGATTTAGGCTTTAAACTTTTTAAAATGAATAAAGAAATATCCTCTGAGACAAAAAAAAAATGCACCACGAAGGAATTATCTGAACGGGACGGAAATCGGTAAATGTGATTTCCATGAATACACAAACAAATGATTACAGTTTCATAAAAATTTGATCATTTATTCGGGAGAAAGAACTTCACAAATTGGGTAAGTAACTAAAACGTTTGTCAACACCTGACCCTTATGCAAGCAGTTATTCGGCTTGGTATTGATTGATAGCTGTGGCCGAGCGGTTCCAGGCGCTTCAGTCCAGAACCGCGCTGCTGCTGCGGTCGCAGGTTAGAATCCTGCCTCGGGCGTGGATGTGTGTGACGTCCTTAGGTTAGTTATACTTATATGGATATGGTGTCTGTTCTTTCGGACCTGCAGCAGTCTGGAACGAAATTAGAATTATATATTAATACCTTCAGCTGCTGATGGGCGTTGATATATATCAACGGGGACAGGTGAAAATGTGTTCCCCGACCGGGATTCGAACCCGCGATCTCTTGCTTACTGGCAGACGCTCTATCCATCTTTTTTTTCGGTATTGTTCGTTGTGTTTGGTCTGGGCGGACGTCACAAGACATCCGTTCAAGTTGCTCGTTGATTCCTTTACTCAGTTTTTTTATTACGGAAAAAAAATGGATAGAGCGTCTGCCAGTAAGCAGGAGATCGGGGTTCGAGTCCCGGTCGGGGCAGAGATTTTCACTGTCCCCGTTGATATATATCAAAGCCCGTCAGCAGCTGAAGGTATTAATATATAATTCTAATTAGGTTAGTTAGGTTTAAGTATTTCTAAGTCTAGGGGACTGATGACCTCAGATGTTTAGTCCCATAGTGCTCAGAGTCATTTGAACCATTTGACAGAGTTGTAGGATGTCCTGCTGAGGGATATCGCCGCGCGGGATTAGCCGAGCGGTCTGGGGCGCTGCAATTATGGACTGTGCGGCTGGTCCCGGTGGAGGTTCGAATCCTCCCTCGGGTATGGGTGTGTGTGTTTGTCCTTAGGATAATTTAGGTTAAGTAGACTGTAGGCTTGGGGACTGGTGACCTTGGCAGTTGGGTTCCACAGGATTTCACACACATTTCAACGCTTTTTTTTCTGGGGCCATACACAGTCAAACTCCCGAGCTAGATGAAGAGCCCTACCCATAATGTTACAAACGTTCTCATCTTAAGAAAGAGACATTGCATGCCAAGATAGCATTTAGCAAGCTCTAAGACAAGCAGTAGAAACTCTGGCCACGCGTGGGCGAGCATTATCTGGCTGAAATCAAAGTCGATTATCACTTGCCATGAAGGGAAACAAAGCGGGGCATAAATATCGGGTGCCGCGAATGTTAACCAAAAGGACGCTGTTGTGAAATGAAATGGTGTCCCTAGCTCATCTCTCCTGGCTGTCGGCGTATGGCGGGTGGCAGTCAGGAAGGTATCCCATCGCTCTCTTTGGGATCTCCAGACGCGACTTTGGCTTAGAACGTGCTTGACCGCAGTAGAACCGTAATGAGTCCTGCTTCGAATTCAGTCTCGATGGGCAGAGAAGACGTGTCTGGAGATGCACTGGACATCGGTGGGATATCAAGCTGACTGTCGCCCGCTATACTGCTGGCAACCAGGAGGGATGGTCTGGGTTGCCATTTCTTTTCATAGCAATACCCTTTTGTCATCCGCGGTATCCTTACAGTGTAGCGGTGCGTTGACGATAGCCTACGCCCCGCCTTGTTGCTTTTCATGGCAAGCCGTCTTGGAGTTACATTTTGGGAAGATAATGCCTGTCCATACACAGCAAGGGTTTCTACTACTTTTCTCCACGCTTGCCAAACCCTACGTTGGCCTGTAAAGTCTCAGGATCTGTCCCCAGTTGTGAACGTCTGGGGCATTACGGGCAGAGCCCTCCAACCATCTCGGGATTTTGACGATCTAATGCGACAATTGGACCGAATTGGGTAGATATCCTTCAGGAGGAAATCGAACAATTCTAACAACAAAGCCAAGTGAAGTAACTGCTTGCGTAAAGACCAGAGATGGAGCAACTCGCCATTGACTTGCTCCAATTGTGAAACTCTGTCTGTTGAAAAAAAAAATTATCCAATCTTTTCTAAAGTTTTAATGATTTGTTTGTTTGTACTTGTACATCACATCTACCGATTAACGAGCTATTCGGATAGTTAGTTTGGGTTAGTCGTTTCCCTTTTTTTAATTTAATTTAATTTTTTTGTCTTAGAATATAACTGCTCGTCGACAGGGATTGCTTGTCTTACTGTCGCATTTTCTTTTCGCATTCTATCTCGTATTAACGTTAAAAAATAGCTCCTATCCGTTCTGATCGTATTGAAACACTACAACTTTTGAAACTGTAAGTAATCTATATTGAGTTAGCTGAACCAGTTGCTTTTGTAGGCGTTAATTTTTCCATCAGGACACTTTAAAATTTAAGGTGTCCCATCTTGAAATACTTACATTTATTCACGTGTGTGAACATTGTTTATTTACCAACGATGTTGTAGTATTTTACAGTCGAAGTTTTTAAGACAGCTACTGTAAAACGTCGTAAGAAAAGAAAGAAAGAAATTCGTGTCAGTTGCTGAGTGCTGAATGTAGACGGCTGCCATGTGGAAGACCTTGGTTCAATTCCTGGTAATGCCAAGGATTTTTCCTTGGCAGGAGGATTGGATCGTGTTGTACTCGGCCTCCTGTTGCCAACAGAGGTGTTACCTGATTGAGAGGCTGCGCCTCCAATATCTAAACGTCGACAAAGGAAATGTTACGGTACGCAAGGTTTGCTTCCAAATTGTCGGAAGAAAGAGGAATTTTTTGAACTGTCAACGAGCTTTGTTTTTCAGTAGAAGCTCGGAGGACTCACTGTCCGTGTGGCAAAACTGGATTCATTCGATGTAGTAGATGCCGTTTTAATTTATGTTTTTCGTGCCTGCACGAGAAAAGTCATTTTACAACTTGTAAGGTCGAAAGCACAGCCGACGATTAATCGTACATTATCCGAATATTCTGGCATATTGCAACTCATTGAATTATTGAAAAAAAATTCTTTTCATCTTCATTCATCGATTTTTGACCTCGGTTTTCAAGTCTGTCCCTCGACCATAAAACCTGTGACTGCAGATCTAAGCCGCACGGAGTGGCCGAGCGGTTTGAGGTGCCGTGACACGAAGAGCGCGGCCCCTCCCGCCGGAGGTTCGACTCCTCCCTTGGGCATGGGTGTGGGTGTTGTTCTTTGCATAAGTTAATTTAAGTAGTGTGTAAGACTAGGGACCGATGACCTCAGCAATTCGGTCCCTTAGGAATTCACATACATTTGAACATTTTTTGCATATCTAAGCGTCTGGGTGCAAAGTAGTTCTCGGTACCTTAATCGATTATACGTAGGCCTATAAAGGATTTCGGAAATCACGACAGGCACACATTTTCAGTAAAACTTTAAGTGTTTGGTCCTGAACTTTTCTATAATTGTAAAAATAATATTTGTTGTGATGTTAAAAACAGCAAACAACCAAATAATACTGTAAATTCAAGTTCATGAGTATTGCAAAAAGTATAA
Organism: Schistocerca americana; assembly: GCF_021461395.2. Lineage (NCBI taxonomy): Eukaryota > Metazoa > Arthropoda > Insecta > Orthoptera > Acrididae > Schistocerca > Schistocerca americana. The sequence goes on from NC_060123.1 coordinate 234,321,000, forward strand.
ATGAAAACAGGATGAACGGGTCTCGTTCCGGTGATCCACCGATTACAGAGCCTGAACGCTCGCTAACCATGTGACTGCCGCTAGTTTGTTGTCAGGATCGCAACGCACCGGCGTATCACTAACGCGTAAAACTTCTATTGCGATTTTCTAGAAAATACCTAATTGAAACTAGTACGACTTACTACTTGCACATTATGTTGTCCCAATGACTCTTATAACCGTGCAATGTTTGTAGTAAATCTGTGATAGTAACGTCGTGGCATCCCCTTGTGAGCCTAAATGACAGATATTGGTTCGCCATTCAGTGCTACTTTTGCCCCATGCCACAGTTCATCAATCGTTTTAGGCGGCGAGTGGTGACGTCCCAGTCCCTGAACAACCCTTGACCAATTGATTTCGACGGGTGAGGGATGTGGAGAACGTTCAGGCAAGGCCAACAGTCCAACAACCTCTATGTAGAGACAAGTCAGGACAGTGAAGTAAGCGCACAGTCTTGCGTTATCTTGTTGAAAGGTAACGTCATGGCAACCTCGAAGACAGGGCACAGACACTGACATTAAGATGTCAGAAATGTAACGGCTGCTGTCAGAATTACAGGCTATGTGAACTAGTGCCGATCGTGTTGTGTACATGGTGGCGTACCAGACATAACCTTTCGTCTATAAAATTGCTAATAACGTAACTGTTCGTTGGCATTTCACGAAGGAAATCTCCCGAAAGGCTTTATAACAATATTACTTCATACCAGTGGTTCCCAACATTTCTGACAAAATTGATACTGAACACATTTATTTATAAAATGAAGAAATATAAATGACATTTACTTTTTGTAGATGTTGTAACAAACCGCAAACTAATAAGTAAGCTAGTGAGGTAGTTACATGTTCCATTGATCATTACAAGGATTCTTTTATCGAAACGATGTTCGCTACTTGCCAGACATTTTATGTTATTGGGCAAATGATTAAACATTTTTGTTGCTGCATACTGAACTTCATGAGCCTCTAACAGCTTTAAAAATAGGTAAAAAAGTCATTATTTTATCTAGTGTTGTAGGTATGGATATCAATGTTCTTGTCAAACTGTGATAGATTATTTAAGACGAATTTCATCAGTGAAACAGTTAAAATGCTTAGCTCCTTGAAGAGGCGCGTGCCTGATGTGCGTGACTGAACAACACATATTATTCTTATTACTCTCTTTTATGCAATCAGTACTTTCTTTCTAAGTGATAACTTACCCCAGAAAATTATTCAGCAAGACATTATGTAGTAGAAATATAAAAAATACATCAGGATATTAATACGTTTGCTTCCAAGATAGGCAATTATACGAAGAGCAAAAGTTGTAAGGTCGCAGAATAAATGGTCAGATTCGCACCTTACATGAGACCTTCACAAATCGCAATGAGAAGGTGAAGATGACACCTAACGTAAACCGACAGTTATGAGAACATTTGCCTATCAATATGTAACACAAAAAGGGATGGGAGTCAATTGACGGTAATTAACACACCATTCCTATACAATGCATGTCTTTGAGCGGAAGGTATAACAGGGAACGCGAGTCGAGTCGTTTTTAGTTTTGAAAAGCCAGCTTCACAACGGCGTAGAAAAACCGCGCCGTGGGGGTTAAGCTGGCGACCACTTAAAGGGGTGGCAGGAAAGAGGACAGCGATCCCGGGCCAGGTGATCCAAGCTGGAGGGCCGTCTGCAGTGAGGGCATAGGTACAAGAGCAGAGAAGAAGCTTTAGAAAGCTGCATTTCGAAATGCCAATGGGAGACGAACAAACGGTGGAGGTTCGAGTCCTCCCTCGGGCTTGGGTGTTTGTGTTTGTCCTTAGGATAATTTAGATTAAGTAGTGTGTAAGCTTAGGGACTGATGATCTTAGCAGTTAAGTCCGATAAGATTTCACACATTTTTTGAGACAGCAAAAGCAAGTGACACATTTTCGTCCAGCAAGTGTAACATACAGAAATGTCAATGTACTTTAGGCGTCTAGAACGGACACAAAATGTCCGATTGGCGGAAACTCACTCTGAAGGAGAAAACTACTAAAGTTTCGATGCAGTTTGATAGAGGGGACGTTGCGATTGGTAGAGGGTGTTTCTACAAAATAAGAGAAACGCTCGTAATGGTCGAAAAAAGCCAGGACGCGAAAAAGAAAGAAAGTGGAGGGAGGCAGTTCTGCCACGAGAAGACAAGACAGAAATTTTTGGGGAGGACTCTTCTCTGAACTAGCATCAAGTGCAGAATGGAGCACTTAGTGCTCCGTACGCCGCAGAGAAGAAATTGTTGTGGACACTGCGTTCACAGCGGCTGCACTCCAGCTAAAGAATTAGCTGTAGCAACGTTTAGCTCCAACTGTGGAGAAACGAACTGAGAGGGCACTATAACATGCATGCTGCTCCAACGACGCGCGTGTATATCGCCACATAATAATACTAGGGCTGAGTACACGTTTCCTCGCATAAAGAGAAACATAGGGAAAGTTTGTGTTGGAAAGTTCAGTAAAGGCCAGATTAGTTTACCAGGAATTTCAGTGGGAGAGAGCGGCCTTGCAGACAGCAGCACGTCGCAGATTAAGATAAATACCGCATACAGAGGCGTAAACTTCGTTGGTTCACCAGCTTGCGTCCACTGTAAACTCCAGCGGCCTTGCGTAATCTTGCGCCAAATTTGTCACTTGACTAACCATCCTCCGTAGACTTGATTATCATCCTAAATAGTACCGAACTTTGAACCGGAATCGGACGATTTTCGTAGTACTGACCAACATCATAACGTATGTGTAGGAGCAATTTTGTAAAGAAACGTCCAATTAAACTTTCATATTATTGTGCTTAGGATTAATGTAAAGAAACTTCCAATTAAACTTTCATAACATTGTGCTTAAGATTAACGTTCTTTCAGAGAGTTAATATTTAACATTGTTGTGTTTAAACTTATTTCACTCTTTGATGTTGGCAAGATGGCGCTATTTTTATGTTGGTGAGTTGAAAACTGTGTGAAAAGCTGTAATTTGGTGACAAATATTGCGACATTAAACTTGTCATTTTACCTCACACAGTGCTCTCAACCCAAGAATAAGCAAGCAAGCAGAAATAAAAACCCTACAACCTTACAGAGTATATAAACTTAATTGTTTGAGAAGCGCAGTAATATGCTTCTTCTACTTGAAGTTTTCATGTATGTACACACAAAATTTTTTAGCATTCCTTCCTATTTACTGATTCATTTTCAAGTGCTACTACAATTTTTGGTATGTTTCCAATTGGTGTACCGAAATGAATGTAGTGTCTTTTGTTTAAAAAATTTGGGAAGAATCCATTTTCAGAGAACCATTTAACGATTCTTTGAAAAATATTCTGTTGTCCGCCTATGTAGCGCAGCAACGGCAACCTTACCACGCAAGGGAGCCCTGGTTCGATTCCCGACAGGGGACTGGGTGTTGTGTTTCCTTCATCATCATATTCATCATCATTGACACGCTAGTCGCCGAAGTGGCGTCAACTAAAAGAGACTTGCAATACGGCAGCCGAACCCCAAAGGGGATATCCTGGCCACTAAATGCCATGTACGGTCATTTCATTACTATTCTGCCGCTTTCTCTCTAAAGGAATTTGCTATAATACTAATGTCACTTGCAAAAACTACCAATTTTACTTGTTGAATGTTAAGTGTAGAGCCATTCACATCTATAAGGAACAGAAGTGGACCCGAAATTAAACTCTTTGGGACTCTTTTTGTGATTTTTTTCGCCAATTAACTAGAATTTCGTACCTTTCCGACATTGTCTGAATTATTCAGGACAACCTTTAGCATTCTGTTTGTTAGGTATCATTCAAACCAGGTGTTCATAAAGCCACCAATTCCATCAGATTTGACTTTTTCTAAGAGAGTAACACGATCTGCACAATCAGACGGATTGGGAAGATCACAAAAATACCAACTGGCGGTATACTATTATTTAAAGATTGTACTATTTGACAAGTAGATGTATAAATAGTATTATCACTCGAGCAACCCGCCTGTAATCCAACTCGTGATATGATAATTGTTTCCACTTAACTGTATGACTACTTTTAACTACATTACTTTTCGAATATTTTGGGAAAATGACAGTACGGAAACTCGATGATAATAACACAGTTGGTCTATATCTAGCAACCTCTTTTATACAGTATGAAGCAATGCTCAGTTCATCACAAGTGCATTCTCAGAAAAGAAAGGTAATTTTCCACATTGAGCGCAGACAATTACAAAACATGATTCTTCTACAAGAGTCCTCTCCATAACGACACTAGCTTCACCTATAGCCTGTACCCCCGTTTAAAATCAATCAAGTTAAAATATGTGCACATTACTTAGACTTACTATTTGTAAATCATTTGACTGATGGACTCCTTACTTCTCAACTGGCAGAAAGTAGAAGACTTCAGGATGTCAGTGTTTTTGTCTCACCCCTGGCACTAATAATAATAATAATAATAATAACAGAGTCTGTTCGCCTAGATGGTGCGGCTGCAGCAACCTTCTTGATCTCGACAATCAAGTCGTATTTCTCGTGATCTTTCCTTGGAAGGACCACCACCAAGTTAGTTTTCAACTTGAAAACCAAACATGACGATAACACAAGGAATGAATCCACTACCCCGGGCACCAGTCGCAAGGCTGGCTTTACCTGGTCTTCGGATTCCGAGCAACAGGAGCATCATGTTACACCTAAGGTTGAGAACCAGACGACGTCCAAATTATTACACACAAAACAAAGACCCTTCATCGGTACACTTAATACTAATACTCTTTCCAAACTGGGCAAGATCAAACAACTTACAGACGTGCTGCAAAAATTCCAGATCAAAATCCTTGCAATTCAGGAAACACGATTTACGGACGAAAACCATTTTGATACCGACAACTACAGGATCTACAAAGGAAAACCAGCAGTTAAAACTAATGAGAAAGGACTCAAACAGTTTGGCACAGCATTTGCAGTCCACAAATCTATCAGCGACTCTGTCATTGACTTCCAGTCTGCCTCAGAACGTATATCAACGCTCTCCGTCAAATCGGCCAACAAAGCATATACCTTGATCAACGCAACGCACCCACAAATAACTATAACAAGAAGAACCGCCAGAAGGTGGATGACTTCTGGAATGACCTTGAAGAGACGACAAACAAAATTGCCAAACACCATGTAATAATCTTGTTAGGCGACTTTAACGCACAATTAGGTAAAGAGAAAAAATACAGGAAAATCACCGGAATCCATACAGCTCACAAGAGAACTAACAATAATGGGGAAAGATCGATAAGCTTTTGCGAAAATTTCGGCCTCGTAATTATGTCAACACAATTCAAAAATACCCAACAAGAAACTGTATACCTGGAAGTCGCCCAACACAATGTTGGGTGAATTCCAGATAGACCATGTGGCCATCTCCAAGAGTAACACAGCAGAGATTCTGAATGTGAAAACAGGAAGACGAATTTTTGACTCAGACCACCATCTTCTACAGATAAAGACCAGATTACAACCCAATAGAAAAAAGCCAAAACTAAACAAACTGCTGAGACCAGACCCCGAATACATAAAACTCAACAAGGAAAACATCTTACAGGAAGTTAGTCAGACAAACACCACAAACTGGACAGAACTTGTGGACGTCCTCAAATCCACGATGAAATTGGGTCAACCCCCGAGAAGGAGAAAACACAGGTGGTGGAATATAATATGTGACCAAGCAACAGAAGAAAGGACCAATGCCTGGAAAAACTTCAATAGTCACAAAACATCAGAAAAATGGCAACAATTTTTAGTAATCCTAAAATAAACATCGAAAACTACTCGGAGGGAAAAAAATCATAACAAACGGCGACTAGATGAGATAGAACAAGACTTTAAGAAGAACAACACCAGAAATTTTTATAAGACGTTTAAAGAACATATTGCAGGATACCAACCACCCAATCTTTGCTTCAAGAAACCGGATGGTTCACTAGAAACTAACACGAAGAATAACTGCCAAATCCTCGCAGACTATTTCAACAAACTTCTCAACTGCGAAAGACCTACAGAGGATATTCACTACGAGACGTCTACACCAAATCCTGACGCTAAACCGCCAACCATCAACGAAATAGTAGAAATTATCAAGACACTGAAAAACAATAGAGCCCCAGAAGAAGATGGAATTATTGCAGAACTATGGAAACTAAATGGTGAAAGATTAACAGGAAAAATTCCCAAAATCATATTAAACATTTGGGAAACAGAACAGATCCCTTCTGAATGGAAATGCGCACTCATCCATCCACTCCACAAAAAAGGGGACAAAACTGAACCAAATAATTACAGGGGTATCTCACTCGTACCGGTCACATATAAAATCCTATCAAAAGATCTCATGAATAGATTAGAAGAACAAGCTGACCCACAAATGGGAGAATACCAGGCTGGTTTTCGCAAGCGACGATCATGCATAGAGCATATCTGGAATCTGAAAATGAGTCTCCAGATGAGAAACACCCGAAACACAGAGGTTACTTTTGTAGATTTTAAAAAGGCCTACGACTCAATAGACAGAGTAGCGCTCTGCAAGACTCTGGAAGAATTCAGCATTGACAGAAAGACAAGAGCAATCATTCGGGAAACATTAGCTGACACAGTCTCCAAGGTTAAATTTATGGGGGATATCTCGGAACCATTTGAAATCCAAACTGGAGTGCGGCAGGGTGACAGACTTTCACCATTACTCTTTAATAGCATTCTTGAAAAAATTATCAGGACATGGGAAAAAGAAGTCAAAGGAATCCAAATTGGCATTAGAAAAGATAATAGATTCAATGTGAAGTGTTTTTGCGGATGACCTTGCAATCCTCACAAATAATAAAAAAGAAGCCACTAACGCCATAGAGAAGTTACACGAAATTGCACAAAGAACTGGCCTGCAAATCTCATATGAGAAAACCCAGTACATAGAAAGAGTGCCACAAGACAAATTGCCTATTTTGACAACCCATGGGAAAATCGTACAAGTACCACATTTTAAGTACTTGGGAGAAATTATCCAGCCATCAGGAATCAACCTAAAGGCCAATGAGGAAAGAATAAAAAAACAACAGAAAGCATATAAATTCACGTGGAACTATTATAACAAAAAGTCCATATCCATTAACGCAAAATTGAGGCACTACAACACTGTCGTACTTCCGGAGGCACTGTATTCATCTGAAACAACACAAATAGGTGGGCAAACTAAAATCAAAGAAACAGAGAAACAAGAAAGGAAAATTCTCAGGATAATTTTTGGTCCGATACAAGAGCAAGGAATCTGGAAGAAGAGACCAACATCAGAATTATATAAATACACAGACAAGATTACGGATACAATAAGGAAAAGAAGAATGCAGTTCTACGGACATATCCACAGGATGAATAAAAACAGAATTTCAAAGCGAATTCTTAAAGTCATCAACTCAGGCAGGGGAAAAACAAAATGGATAAAAGAAGTTGAAGAGGACCTCAGACGAGCTCACATAACAGTAAACGATGCAGAAAATAGAACTGAATTCAGGAACATCATTAAAAAACATAAATTTGACACCACAACACAGAAGAGACCAGGATGCAAATGGACAGCGGAGCGAAAGAAACAACACAGTGAACACATGAAGAAAATTTGGGCTCAGAAAAAACATAAACAATCATCATAAACGAATTCAAGTTCAAACGCTCTCTTAAATGGGAATAATCGAAAATATTAATAATAATAAAAACAAAGTATCGGCCCTGTAGCATTTTAGTAACTATTACATAGTCACTTTCGTGTTTTGCACTAAATTAATGATAAGGGCATTCAATAAGTGATGCCCCACATCTTTTTAAAAGCCTTTAATACACATAGACTAACGTCCTTGTTGGTGCTTCACAATCTCATGTTTGTTCTGCCCGCCGGTGAAGTTCCGAACCGTTCTGGCCGATGGCAGAGCCGTAGTACAGCGTCAAAATAGCGTTTACGTACGACTTACGTTACGAGCAGCGTGCTGTTATTGAATTCTTCTGTGCAGAAAAAGCAACTGTCACGTACATCCATAAATGTTTGTGGGTAGTGTGTGACGATTCTGCAGTTGAGGAGTACAGTTGGGCAATGGGTAAAGAAAGTTGCAGCCTCAGGAAATGCAGAAACAGAGCTCCACGATGAGCCACGCTCGGGACGTCCTGTCACAGTCACTGCTCCAGACATGCTGATCGTGCCGACCAGCGCATCACAACTCGACAGCATTGGAAGTGCATCTGCAATAATCGAGACTCCCGGATATTCAAAGAGGTGCTCACGATGGGTTCCACGAATGTTCACAGCGGGCCACAAGATTCAAAGAGAGGTCATTTCATCTGAATTGTTGGAGCGTTTTGAGACCGACGGAGAAGTTTTTTTTTGTCATGGATCGTTACGGGGGACTAAAGCTGAGTGCACCACTTTGCGCCGGAAACAAATAGGCAGTCAATGGAGTGGCATCAGCCTCCTTCACCACAAAAGAAGAAATTCAAGACAACCCCCTCTACCGGAAAGGTGACGGTGACAGTCTTGAGGGATTGTGATGGGGTTATTCTCGTGGATGTGGTACCAAGAGGGTCAACTATCAATTCAGAGGCATACATAAGACTTTGAATAAAGTCACGAACCGTTTCCGATATGTTCGATCGGACAAGAATCCAGCAGAAATCTTGCTCCAACACGATAATGTGTCTGAGAACCAAGGAACACATCGCCAGACTGGGTTGGACATCATTGCCCCATCCACCCTACAGTCCAGACCTGGAAGCCTCGGACTTCCATCTCTTGAAGCTGCTTAAAGGTTCTCTATGGGGAACGCACGTTGAAGATGACGAGAGTGTCAGTCATTCAGTGAAAACATGGCTACGCCTACTGGCAAGAGCTTTTACCAGCAGGGAATACATGCTCATCCACAACGTTCGCATACTGCCATAGAACGTGATGGAGACTTCGTTGAAAAATAGGACATCGCCAACACATGTTGACGTATATTGTCACCAAATTCTGACTCTTAACTATAAATATGTTCTGAGAAAAAAATGTGGGACATTACATATTGAAAGACCATCGTAGTTTATTGTTGTGAAGTGAATAATGGAAAAAATTCTGATCTATTGCGGTAACTTGGTACAAACATTTTCATCACGTATTTAAGCATATATGGTTGTATATGTGCCAATTTTACCGTAACAGATACATAATAAAAGTAAAAAGCGTATGTATGACGAGTGGACTATGTGAGGAAGATGATATTCACACATTAGTTTCATGAAACGTAGCATCGCCACATTGCTTTACGAGTTAATGATATTAGTTGGGACAAAATGTAATTATTGGTAACTTTAGCAATCGGTATTACATCCTTAAAGGCGCAGTGATAATAGGAGGGGCGTTCAATAAATATAGCGACACATATTCTTTTCGGCCAATTTTGGCTAAAAACAATGCAGAATTTGTTGTAGCACATCGCTTAATATTCGGGTTTCAGCCCCTACGTCTTTATGAAGTTCAGATAGGTAGCAGAGCTGTACATAGCCATCAAAATGGCGTCTGTAAATGGGGTGAGTTCCAAGCAAAGAGCTGTCACTGAGTTTCTGTTGGCGAAAAGCCGCAGCATCGCAGATATTCACAGACGCTTGCGGAATGTCTACGGAGACTTGACAGTGATCAAAAGCACGGTGAATCGTTGGGCGAGGCGTCTGTCATCATCGTAATAAGGTCAGGCAAACCTGTTCGATCACCTGCTTGTCGGCCTGTCGACGGATCACAATCAAACACCTCGCTGTTCAACTGGACGTCTGTGTTGGTAGTGCTGACACACTTATCCACCAGTTGGGGTACTGAAAGGTGAGTGCTCACTCAGCTCCTCACTCCCTAACAGAAGCTAGTAAAGAGCAACGAAGGAACATCTATGCGAAATCGTTTGCGCTTTACGAGGCTGATCTTGACAATTTTTTGCCGAACATTTTCATAGGCGACTTCACATCGGAATCAAAACGGCGATCCACGGCGTGGCGCCACACCACTTCTCCACCGAAGTAAGAGTTCAAAGCCGCGATCTCAGTCGGCGAAGTCAAGGCAACGGTCTTCTGTGATTCTGAAGGGGTTATTCTGTTTGATGTCCTCCCTCACGGTGCAACAATTACCTCTGAACTGTGCTGTGCCATCCTCAGGAATTTGAATAAAGGACTCCAGTGTGTTCATCGTCACGGAAATGCGAACGGACTTCTCCATGACAACGCAAGGCCTCACACAGGTCTACACACCAGAGAGGAGTTCACAGAACTTTATTGAAATATTTTTGTTTATCCACATTACAGGCCGGATCTCGCAACTTCCGACTTCTGTTTGGCTCCATGAATCAGTATATGGATGACGGGAGGTTACTAATGCAGCAAGACGTTGGCTCCAAAATTGACCAGTGGAGTGGTACCCAGCGGGCATACAAGCCATCCCATTGAATGGAGATTATGTTCAAAAGTGGGGTTTTCTAGCCAACAGGATGTGGAATAGTATGGCATATTAGTGTCGTGAATAAAACCGACCTGCTTTCAGAAAAAAAGGTATTGGATTACCTAATGAATGCCCCTTATAATAGTGATCTTTTAAAGATGAGTTAGTTTCATGACCGAAATATAAATGGACCTTTTCCTTTTTACCCCTTGGAAAAAAATATTTCATCCATCAGGATGAGACACCACTGCTCTATACGATCCAGATATCTTTCTGTAGCACTTTGTGTTGTTTGAGTGCAATTTCCATATGGACCTATACATACGAGGTGCGACAATAAAGTAATGAGACTGATTTTCTTTGCAAGATGTGTCAACCCTCCAGACTTGCACAGGCACAATATCTTTGACGTTGGTCTATAAGCTGCCTCCAGTCCAAGTGGCACATCGATGCAACTGCTTAGTCGTGAGTTGTGCTGTAATAAATTAACACGTGTTTGTGTCTCTCGTCACGGAAATGGAACTGCATAATATTGCGCAACAGTATGCCATTTCTTTTTGCGTTAAATTGGGTGAAAACGCGACGACAACTTACGGTAAGCTTCATAAGGCTTTTGGAGAGGAGGTCATGTCAAGAGCTCAAGTTGGCATAAGATGTTTAGTGAAGGCAGGACGAATGTTGAAGATTAAGATCGCAATGGACGACCATCAACCTCAAGGACGGCTGTCAACTTGGCCAGAGTGCGTGAATTCGTACGATCTGATCGAAGATTATCCGTTAAATGATTGCAGAAGAACTGAACATCAATCGAGAAACATCTCGTCTAATAATAACTGAAGATCTTGGTATGAGAAAGATTTGTACAAATATGATCCCCAAAAATCTCACACCACAACAGTGAGAAACAGTGCCGATCTGTTGGTTTTTTCAGTACGATTCAGAGACAAAACACCAAAGTTCGCAATGGTGCTCAAAGGAATCACATAGACCAAAAAAAGCTCGCATGTCAAATTCAAAAGTGAAACGCATGCTTGTGTGCTTCTTTGATTCCAAGGGAATTGTTTATATTGAATGGGTGCCTCTTGGACAAACAGTTAACCAATATTACTACAAAGAAATTTTAGAAATACTTCGTAAAAGAGTTCTTCGTGTCTGTGCCAACATTGCTGATAATTAGATTCTGCACTACGATAATGCGCCATCCCACACTGCTCTGTCAGTGCAGCAATTTTTAACTTCAAAACAAATGTCAGTACTACCACAACCACCTTACTCACTAGATATCCCTCTGTGTGACTTTTTTCTATTTCTAAGAGTCAAAACTGCGGCCCAGGGACACCATTTTCAAACAACACAAGATGTCCAAAAAGCTGTGACGACGGTCTTGGAGGATATTACAGAAAATGAGTTCCAGAAATGTTAACATCAATGGCAGAAGCGCTGGAAAAACTGTGTGCAATCAGAAGGGAACTACTTTGAAGGAGGCAACACTAAACGAGACTAAAATGGTAAGCAGCATTTTTTTTTTTCACATCAGTCTCATTACTTTATTGCCGCACCTCGTAGATCCTTTTCACCAATAATGAACTAAACTATGGTGTAGTGAAAAACTGATCGTCGTGCTTCTGTTTGTTTTATTACGTATTTGCGGTTGGGAGTGCCAAGGGGGTTTTTCAGTTCCTACAAAGATAATTACAAATTTTCGTTCTTGGGCTGGCTTTTTATATCCAAGTGTTGGAGTTAACAGGGTATTTCCTTATTCTTATAAAGTTGGTTTTACACATTTACCTGATTAACGATTCCAAACTGCAGGAAATAAAATAATATTCTCCTGCTGGCTCTTGGGCAACTTAGCATCAGTATTCTTGACTAGTGACTGCGAATGAAATGATGCAGAATTTCTAGGATACACATAAACAAAAGAACTTAGCAACTAACAAGTTTTCTGGAAAACACTCCCGCGATATAAGATAGTGTTTGCGCAGTAGTAATTATTACTAGGACAGCAGATTGAATTTCAGCATAGCAGTGCACTAGTCCCTTTAAGCGAGAAAACTGTGGCTATGTTGATATGCGACGTGACGGGATCCGAAACTGTGGTTGCAAAGTGAGCCTGCTAAAGTAGCGATTATGTCAAATGCAGTGGGCTGTGCAGCATTGCACACTTCAGGACGAATTGTCAATGCCCACGCTTGCCCTTGAACTAAATACATGTGGCTGCCGAATGAAAACGAGCCATATGGAAAACAGTAAGTTAACCACATATAAATCCAAATGTCACCACCAAAACAACACATTTATCCCATTATGAGTTAAAGGAAAAGTGTATGGGGTTGCCTACAGAAACGTACACATGCGTGAGCATCTTCATCCGACGAAAATCAACAGCGAGGAATGTCTTTTTTCATGGGACTAAAACTATGAAAATCGCAAGGGATATTTCGTGACTGTGGGATGCTCAGAATCGGGAACTTCTAATAAGCACAAGAAGGGTCTCGGAAGAGGGCCAGTTAAATCCTCACTCGATTTCAGCAACTCTGCACTCAGGTAGTCGAAGAGCTGGACTCTCTGAATGAGTCATCAGGCATGGGATTTCTGGCCGTAAATATACCTCGCCAGTTCCGTGGTTGTCATCAACTGGCTAGCATTTTTGCAAGCTTATATAAAGAAAGGAAAATATGGCAAATAGACACACAGGGCTATTACAAATGATTGAAGCGATTTCATAAATTCACTGTAGCTCCATTCATTGACATATGGTCACGACACACTACAGATACGTAGAGAAACTCATAAAGTTTTGTTCGGCTGAAGCCGCACTTAAGGTTTCTGCCGCCAGAGCGCTCGAGAGCGCAGTGAGACAAAATGGTGACAGGAGCCGAGAAAGCGCATGTCGTGCTTGAAATGCACTCACATCAGTCAGTCATAACAGTGCAACGACACTTCAGGATGAAGTTCAACAAAGATCCACCAACTGCTAACTCCATTCGGCGATGGTATGCGCAGTTTAAAGCTTCTGGATGCCTCTGTAAGGGGAAATCAGCGGGTCGGCCTGCAGTGAGCGAAGAAACGGTTGAACGCGTGCGGGCAAGTTTCACGCGTAGCCCGCGGAAGTCGACGAATAAAGCAAGCAGGGAGCTAAACGTACCACAGCCGACGGTTTGGAAAATCTTACGGAAAGGCTAAAGCAGAAGCCTTACCGTTTACAATTGCTACAAGCCCTGACACCTGATGACAAAGTCCAACGCTTTGAATTTTCGGCGCGGTTGCAACAGCTCATGGAAGAGGATGCGTTCAGTGCGAAACTTGTTTTCAGTGATGAAGCAACATATTTTCTTAATGGTGAAGTGAACAGACACAATGTGCGAATCTGGGCGGTAAAGAATCCTCACGCATTCGTGCAGCAAATTCGCAATTCACCAAAAGTTAACGTGTTTTGTGCAATCTCACGGTTTAAAGTTTACGGCCCCTTTTTCTTCTGCGAAAAAACCGTTACAGGACAGGTGTATCTGGACATGCTGGAAAATTAGCTCATGCCACAACTGGAGACCGACAGCGCCGACTTCATCTTTCAACAGGATGGTGCTCCACCGCACTTCCATCATGATGTTCGGCATTTCTTAAACAGGAGATTGGAAAACCGATGGATCGGTCGTGGTGGAGATCATGATCAGCAATTCATGTCATGGCCTCCACGCTCTCCCGACTTAACCCCATGCGATTTCTTTCTGTGGGGTTATGTGAAAGATTCAGTGTTTAAACCTCTTCTACCAAGAAACGTGCCAGAACTGCGAGCTCGCATCAACGATGCTTTCAAACTCAATGATGGTGACATGCTGCGCCGAGTGTGAGAGGAACTTGATTATCGGCTTGATGTCCGCCGAATCACTAAAGGGGCACATATCGAACATTTGTGAATGCCTAAAAAAACTTTTTGAGTTTTTGTATGTGTGTGCAAAGCATTGTGAAAATATCTCAAATAATAAAGTTATTGTAGAGCTGTGAAATCGCTTCAATCATTTGTAATAACCCTGTATTTTGCGACCCGTTTACATAAAGGGTACTAGGAAAGGTTTTGCAATAATAAGTCGCAGGAGGCTGATGGTTGCTGTGTTCTGAGAATACTTCGTGCTTGCATTGTAGCCGCTGTACCAAGTCTGTGGGCGCAGTAGTTCACTACCAGGGTTAGTTTGAAGCGCACGGTCGGCACGATGTGAGATTCGGACAATTCCGCGGTACAACTTCGCGAGAGGTTTAAACATAGACCAGTGCTTTGAATAAACGACTCTTGCACTCAGTGATGCGTGTCCAGATCCTACAACTATATTCAGGTAGTACAGAGAATTCCAAAGAGGAAATTTCTCTCTGGAGGACGCTGAGAGGACGGGAAGGCAACGATCACCAGTTACGGAGGTAAACGTTGATGCTGTGAGGAAAGCTTAGACGAAGACAGGCGAGTGACCTATAAGCTGATAGAGGATACCTTAGGGCTAAATGCGCCAGCAATTCGTTCCATTCTGCATTGCGATTAAGGAAACTTTGTTGTGTCCGAGAGCCGCACAGACTGACGGAAGAGCAGATGACACGACGTGTGACTTGTTGCCGGGAGATGTTAAAGAAGTTTCCTCAGGGACAATCTCAGTATGTGAATTACATCGTGACATGTGACGAGAATCGGCTGTACTATTATGACGTGCCGACTACAACTCAAAACAAACTTCCAGTCTTTGAAGATGACGACACACCCGTAGCTGTCAGAAAATACCGATACTAAGGAAGAAAATGGTAGCTGTTTTGTTCAAATCGGGTGGAACTGTGGGGCGTGTTGTTTTGGACGCACAGAAGACAGTCACAGCTAAGTGGTACACTGAGCAGTGCCTGCCCAAAGTCATCCGATCTTTGAAGAACCTGCGACCGAATTCAAGAACCGACACTTGGTTCCTCCATCACGACAACGCTCCAGCTCATCGCGCTAAAGCATCCACCGAATATTTGCGGGGTACAGGACTGAAAACTCTACAGCGCCCTCCTCACTATCCAGACCTTGCCCTTGCGACTTTGCACTGTTCGTGCATGTGAAAACGAAACTGAAAGGACTGTAGTTTCCGAGTGGTGAGCACCTCCTGAGGACTTGGGACTGGTGTGCCTTACTCCTAACAAAAACTTCGAGGAACTGGTTTATTGAGTTGCTTCGGGGGATGGAGAAGTGTGTTCAACGTGGCGAAAATTACTTCGAAAAAACTAAATAAATAAAGCTGTATTTGCAAACTTTCCTAGTACCCCATTGTAATAATCGAGGCATTCTACATTTAGCTTGCGATGTCTATAATTCAAACGTCATAGAAGCGTTTTAGGGTCTGAAGAATGCGGAGTGTGTGGGTGCATTAATAATTCGTGGTGCTCCTTGAAATGTTCACTATAGGCAGCGAAGACTTACTTTCGCGTTAGGGAGGCCAACATGATAACACACCAGTTCTAGACCACTTAATAAAAAGAAGAATGTTATTAAATTCTACTAAGAAGAAAGGAACAGATTTGGAAGCAAAACCATCAAAGCCTATTTGTGAAGAATTAGGTGACAATCCATCAAATCAATCAATAGTAAACACTTTAGTTACAAAGGATGTAGAGTATATACGCAACAATATTATTCACGCTTATTTGAAGAGTATGCCGAAACTGCCAAAATCCGAGGCAGAAGTTCAGATTGCCTTATCCCAGGTGGAGGTAACAACTACAAAAGGTGAAACCTTTATCCTCAGTGATGGCATATAAAACGGCATGCTATTTTTTCTAACGAATCAAAACTGGAAGTTCTATGTCAGTAGGAAATTATATTGATGGACAGAACTTTTCAATATGCAGCAAAATACCTTCTTGAGCTGTTTCCAGTACACTGTTACTCTGAAAGTTCTTACATACCACTAGTATTCAGCCTTACGAAAGACAAGAAAAAGGAAACTTATCTCAAGATTTTGAAAACTATCTCACGATGAATGCAGGAAGAGACAACTGTCTTTTAAACCAAAAAAGTTGGCCATTGATTTCAAAGAATCTATTCATGAAAGCGTGAAGGTTTCTTTCCCATCAGTCAAGACTGTTGGTTGTCGTTTTCATCTAGCTCAAGCTTGGTAAGTACAATTATATCTATCCATGAGAGCGTGAAGATTTCTTTCCCGTCAGTCGAGGTTGTTGGTTGTCAATTCCATCAAGCTCAAGTTTGGTAAGTACAATTATAAGTGTTGTTTTATGAAAGATAAACTTTTGTTGAAAATAAACGGCCATAAATTACAAAAAAACTTTATGGAATCTTCTGTTGGTAGTTGGAAGAACATAAACATTTTATGGATCGAAATACACAGTACTGATGTTTGTGGAACATTAATATTGTGTATCTCAATTCGTAATATAGAATGTTATTTTGCCCTTATAACTCCTAACATAAAAATAATGGTGTTGCAAATTTGATGTGTCCGTGTGTGTGTCTGGTATCAGAGCTTGTAAAGCAATGGAGCGATTTTAGTGCAGTTTGAAGACTGGTTGCATGGGGTGGCTCTCAGCTATATTTTATGACAATCTGTTCATCCGTCTAATGATCATCGGCTATACAAAGTAAAAAAGTGTGCTGACCTCGTATTCTCTTGCAATACCCTGCGTAGATAATGAGAGATTCACCAAACTGTGTAGTGTCAAATTGTAGATCTCAAAACTACTTAAATAAACGTAAGGAACTGCATATATTTAACTTTTATGGTAAGAGCATCGGTGACAAACTTCCTGACTGATTCGCTTTTATCACCATGCATATTCCTAATTTTGCGAAATTGGAAAAATATATATAGCAAGAAAATAATCGAATGAAGTAAAAAAACCAAACGTATAAAACGGACAACTGATTCTCGAGTACAACGACTGTACACATGGTTCTGAATTCTCTCATCGCAGATCTACCTCCGCCACATAGACCTGAACTTCAAGTTAGTGTCTCCATCGTGCTTCGGGTAGCTAGTGTTGGTTTCTTTTATAAATTTCGAACAAATTTCTCTTTTTATTCCTAAAAATATCAAAAACAACGCGACTTCGGTGCCCTTTCTGCTCAGGGCTACCAGGGATAGCGAACATTGCTTATGTCACAGACCTTACCTTTAAAAAAAATTGTCTTTTAAGTTTGCAGAAATAGTTTTTTACTCTATACGTTTCAGATGAAGGTCTGTCGTCGTTGTACAAAGACCATAACAGTGAAAAAAGGACAGTGGCAGCATCACAGCTTTGCACTCACTCAGGCTCCAAAAATCTTCCTGACGTTTCGGCAATCTGGTCAGCACGCAGCCAAAAGATGAAAAACTCACGAAGTTTATAGATTACATTGTGAAAAAGTACGTCGATGGGGAAGAATATGAACTCTCTCTTCCATGCATTTGGGCAACACATTCTGCTTCCTTGTGGCTGACTACTAACGCTTGTGAGAGTTTTCATTCTCGATTCAATGCTGCATACGAGACCTCTCAACGAAATATCTTCAAATTATTCAAAAGTTTGAAACACGCATAAACTGGTACATACATAAGAATTACTTCTGTCAAAAATGGCCACATCAGCACAACGGATGCTAATACCAAACAGAGGCAAGCTTTCATACAACAAAAAAACTAGAGTTACTAAAAATGTCAGTCTAAGGCGCTGCAGTCATGGACTGTGCGGCTGGTCCCGGCGGAGGTTCGAGTCCTCCCTCGGGCATGGGTGTGTGTGTTTGTCCTTAGGGTAATTTAGGTTAAATAGTGTGCAAGCTTAGGAACTGATACCTTAGCAGTTAAGTCCCATAAGATTTCACACATATTTGAACATTTTTTGAACTAAAAATGTGGTGAACTTAACAAAATAAATTTTGTAAAGTTGTATCATAAAAAGCAGCAGCAAGTTGAGCATTAGCATATAAAATAAATTAAATTGTTTTAATGAAATATATTTGTGTGTGTAACTTTAAACAACATCTTTATTTTTGTATATATTTTGTTTTCATTTATATCTGTCGTTAATGTTGTTTTGAAACCACTGCAGATAACCGCAGCAGGTAGAAATTGTCGAATTCGTGTGTTCCATTCGGGGAATGATTTAGTTGGGCTGCCGAATTCAAGTGTTAGGTCTTCCACCAGCAGGTAGAAGTTGCCGAATTCATGTGAGCCGGTGACTCCGTGGAGGATGTGTAAGGGCTTCCCAGCGAAACTTCTGCAGCGTTTTCGAAATAACCTTGGCAACACCCTACAACAGAATAGCGCCGCCAGTCGACATTCCTCACCATTCGGAGCTGATGGCGCACTTCTGTTTTTTAAAAGTGTCCGTGTACAACTGCGTGTTTGTTGTGGCGCCATGTTACAGAAAGTCAACAAACAGTAGACCCTTGCAGTCAAAGAAGAAGGACACTATGACTTGCTCGGAGCTGGTGTGCCTATTGTTTCAACCGCGCTGCAAACGTCTCGCTGGATTCCCTTACGCATCCTTCATACAGTCCAGATCTCTCCCCATGCTATTTCCTTATTTTTAGAGAACTGACAGATGTTCGTGGTCACCGATTTGTTCTCCCACGAATGTCTTGACCGTTTTGGCTTACAGTGGGATAAATGTATTAACAGTTATGACGATTTCTTTTAAAATTTGAAATAATAAACAGTTAACAAACTTTTTTTTCACCTGGCTCGTCTTCATTCGGCTACTCCTTATATCTATGACAAAATCTTTACATAGAGATGAGCTTTGCTGCAGTTTCCATAGTGACAAAACCTGTCACATTTCTGGATTCAATGCATGTTAATGACCATAAATGGAGGAAATAGCACCTAAAAATCTCACTCTCATAAATCTTTCCTGAAACAAAAAATGAAAGATTGATTCGCTGTTGTATATCGCGTAATACTGCGATAGAGAAACCGACAAATATTTGAGGACGTTCGGTATAGTTACTACTATGAGATGAAAAAGTGCCACAAAATCGTAGTGATCTGCGTTAAATCAGTCAGAATACTGATGATTCAGAATGCAGATGCCGTTAACAGAGTACGTGGCCAGAACATGATTCCGAGGCACATTCGGACTGATATTATGTCCTATTGCTATGGACGTTCAGTTGCTAATATTATGATATACCTCATACCAATTTCGAACATACTTACCGCATGGCGCAAAAACTACCCTTGCATTTGAGAGGAGATGTTTAATCACGGCGTGAGGTCTCTAAATGAGGTAATTCCATTATTTTTCTAAATGGCCTGCAGGATTTTATTTGCTTTTATAGCCGAGGTACGTTTTGGAACCGATGCCATCCTTAAAATTAGTGCATTCAAAAACGTTTCTACAACATAACGAAAACCTCAAAAATAATTAACTAGTATATACACTGAAACGGCGTGGAGTGTCTAAAATCAGGAAACATTTAATTTATTGTTACGTGAAATCATTTAACGATTTCTAAAAGGTATGTTGGAGTGAACACCAATTCGACACGTAGAAAACAGGAAATTAACCACTTTTTTAAAAAAATCAACCAAGAAATCCTCAAGACAATAATTATTACGTTACACAAAAAAATTAAAGTGACAGTACTTTACAATTTAAAAAATATAACATTAGTTTATTCGCTTAACAATCGTATTATTTCAGAATGGAGGAGAACAGAGTTTATTACCCAGAAAGAAGGTAAATATTGGCGAATTATGTAAAAGAAGCAAGTGTTAGAAGAAGATATCTAAGGCAAGGGCGCCAGGTAGACGCTACTACTAGATACGAATGGAAATATCATATTAAAATTACATTATACGTCCAGCAAGTGACAGGATGCGCATCCGTTGTCGCAGATAAGCAGCCAGCAAAGTAGTTTTTACCAGTGGTGTAAAAGTAGCAACATTCGAAGTATTCATCACGTATAGGCGCACAGTAAAGATACGGAACTCAATAAGACGTCAGGACAAAACTCCTCTGAATTCTGTGTGAAAAACACCTTATCGTTCTTAATTTGTTCAGGACTAAAACAGTTGCACATGCGTCTGCATCATTTAAATGTATGGTTAGTTTTTAGGAAACAGAATGAATGCCGCTGTGACATTAGTGATTATTCGAATAGAGACCGTCATAAATACTTAGATTTCAAAAAGGAAGAACCAGCCACATTACTCTCAAATTAATTGATTTCACACATGATTCATGTAATATATGTGTCGCTTATGAGTTGATGTACTACTGTAGAAGCTAGTTAGCGAGCGCATGCAGCACATAACTTGATTAAAGACATTTACTCCTATAGTTACCTTGAAGTGAAATAATCATTTCATCTGCTAACAGTGTCGCAGAGAACGAGTAAGTTCTGTCGACTACTTCTCTGGTTGCTCGAAGTCCAAGAGCGTCGTCCGTAAATAAGCTGCAACCCCGCTACGAATGGCCCCGACGTATCGTAGACACAGTGCGGAGAACGCGCCACCACGGACGCTGCTCTGCAATTACCGACGTCTACGGTAGACGCGCAACAACTGACAGTGCGCGCAGCCCGTTTTCGGCGATGGGCCGCCAGAAAGGTCTGCGCATGCGCGGAAGCACTTACAGCTCGCTGGCGCCACAGAGATGTGCGCAGGAGTGGTGACCCGTCATTGTTGAGCGTGAATCCTGTCGTTACCATGTCAATATTTTTTTCTAAGTATTTCTAATTCCTAGACTATACAAACGATTAAGGACACAATGTGAGCAACCCTCTTATACTGTTTGCTGATGATGCTGTCGTTTACCATGTCGTGAAGTCATCAATGATCACAAGCAATTGCAGAACGATTGAGACACGACATACCTTTATGGTGCGAAAAGTGACAACTGGCTCCAAATAATGAAAAGTCTGAACTCACCCACGTAACAAAAGGAATCCACCCAATTTTGGTTACACAATAAATTACACGTATCTAAATGCTGTGAATTTAACTAAATACTTGGGGAAAATTTGGGTTATTTGTGTTAGGGTCTCATGGGAACAAACTGCTGAGGTCATCGGTCCCTAAGCTTACATACTACTTAATCTAACATAAACTAACTTACGCTAAGGACGACACACACCACACACACCCATACCCGAGGGAGGACTCGAACCTCGGACGGGGGGAGTCGCACGGACCGTGACAAGACGCCATAGACCGCGCAGCTACCCCGCACGGCCTACATACTTAGGAATTACGATTACTAATAACTTGAAATGGAACAGTCACATAGATAATGTTCTGGAGAAAGCTAATCGAGGACTGCGATTTATTGTCAGAAGAACTGATTGGCAGATGCAGCAGGTCTGCATAATAGGCTGCCTAATTACGCTTGTCCTTCCTCTTCTTGAGTACTGCCGTGCGGTCTGGGAATCGCATACGGTAGGATTGATGGAGAACATCGGAGAAGTTCAAAGAAGGGCAGCTCGTTTTGTTTTATCATATCGAGAATATGACCCTTGAGAAGCGTTGGCGATCACTAAAACAAAGGTGTGTTTCGTCGCAGCAGGACCCTTTCACGAAATTTCGATCACCAACTTCCTCTTCCGAATGCTGAAACATTTTGTTGGCATCCATGTACCTAGGAAGAAACGGTCATTGTAGGAAGTGTATTCGGAAAGTAAGGTCCGATTAGACGCGAAATGGAAACCACTCTGAAAATCGGATGGAACTTTGCACAAATATCTTGTGCAGTGTCTTTAGTGTGCTTGTCGATCGCTTCACATCGCTCTTTGCAGTTCAAAACGCGAAGTGATCACGTAGAAATGCCTAAAATAACAGTGTCTCCCGTCAAATATGTAGGCCTCGTAAGATTTCACTGAAGTTATACAACCCACATAACATAAATGTCATGCGTTTCTTTCTTCAAGACCTTTCCAGCCGCATTCTGCAGGGGCAATGAAGACGACGCTCCTGCAGCGTTTTCGATGGGAAGTGATTGATCACCCACAATACAGCCCTTAATTGGCTCCCTCCGTTGTTCATCTCTGTTCACATGAACCACTGGCTATGAAGACAACACCTTGGCAGGAACAACGAAAGGCAGACCAGCGTAGATAACTGGCGGAAAGCACAGGCGGGGGCTTTCTGTGACGAGGGTACTGGAAAGTCTGCAGAACGCCACGACAGATGTCTAAGTCCGAGCGGCGACTTTTTAGAGTGGTAACTGGAAGACGTGGCTAACTGTTGCGAAAAAAAAAGTTTTGCTCTCCACTGTGGTTTTCATTTAGCGAGCGATCGGACCTTACTTTCCGAACAGCCCTCGTAATAAAATGAGAGAAATCGGAGCTCGCATGGAAAGATTTAGTCTTCGTTTTTTCTGCGCACTGTTCGATATGGGAACGGTAGAGAAATAGCTTGAAGGTGTTTAATCAAACTCTCTGCCCGGCTCTTAATTATGAATTGAAGAGTAGTCATATACATTTAGATATACGTTTTGATTATACGAGTGGTATAAAATGAGACAAATTGTAATCTTAAGCTGCAGTAGCACAGCAAGCAACCATCTTTTGCATTACTCTATCACGTTTTTTGGTTTATATGTAACGCCTCATATGCTCTTCAGAAGCAATACACTCATATGTAGAGGTTGCTGAACAACTTAGGTTACGGCGAAAAAGCAGTTGAATCCAATTAATCCCTACAAACAGGAACAGAAACGTGAGTGACTATGTCCGAGGACTCCAGTTCGCTACGTCGTTTGATATGTGCATAATATACGAGGGATATTATGAAAGAAAGTTTCGATCGGTCAAGAAATGGAAACCACTATGAAAATCTAACAAAGCTTTGCACATATGTGGTCGGCTGTGTCTCTAGTATCCCTGTCGGTTGCATCACTTCGCCCATTTCCGTTCTGGCCGCATGGTGAGCACATAAAGATGCTTACAAAATAATGTCTCCCGCCAAGTATGAGGTGCTGGTGAAAGATTTCGTCTGATGTTATGCAGCATACATTAGAGAACTGTCATACGGTTCCTACTTCGTGACAATTCTCGGTCGCAATCTGCAGGGGCAGTGAAAATGCTCCTGCAGTGTTTTCGATGGGAAGTGTTTGATCACCTGCACTACAGCCGGTAATTGGCTCCCTCTGTGTTTCACCTCTGCTCACATTAACTACTGGCTTTGAAGACAACATTTTTGCACAGACAACGAGCTATAGATGAGCGTAGGGAACTGGCGGGTAGCGCAGGCAGCTGCCTTCTATGACGAGGCTCTTGGAAATTTGGTATAACGGTGCGACAGACGTCCTAGCTGGAGCGGCGACTATGTAGAGAAGTAGCTGGAAGGTGGTGCCAGCTGTCGCAAATCAAATATTTCTGATTTTCAATGTAGTTTCCATTTTGCGACTGATCGGAAGTTACTTTCTGGACAAGCCTTGCAATATCGGAGATGGACATAAAATGGCGTGTGTCAACGATACAAAATATGAGGAGTGATGGAGAAGAGTAAATGTATCTACTTCAGATAGGCTGTCGCTTCTCTACTGAAACGTGACACTTTTAAAATTTGTTGCTGTTACCTACAGCGACTGACGGTCACAGTACAGGCAACAATGTTGACGGAACTTGCCGATACTTGTAGCTAGGCATAATATAAACGATGTCAAAATTATTTCTCATAGCTCATGGGACGTGTATACGCCTGCATTAGTGATCAATATGAAAACAAACTTCTCGTAACCTACGTTCAATATAATAAATAATAGCTGTGGCTCCCAGAGGTCGGCACTATAATTTATAAGGTGGATATTGTACGAAGTCCCCCCCCCCATAAACCGCAGACTTTGCTGTTCATGGGGACGCTTGCATGCCTCAGACCGATATCCGTACCGTGGATGCAACGGAAGGGTATCCACAGAAAGGCCAGACAATCGTGTAGTTCCTGAAGAGGGGCAGCAGCCTTTTCAGTACATTCAGGAGCAATAGTCTGGATGACTGGCTGATCTGGCCCTGTGAGCCTTGAGCAGCCGCTGGTGAAGTATCAGTACAGCAATAGTGCAGCAGCAATTCAGAAGGGATTCGCATATTTAGCTTTCATATTTGTTTTGTAGTTTGATTCTTAATTTCTTTCCGAGTGTTTGTGCGCTTGCATATTTAATTACATAAAATCTTTGCGTATTCTCGTATTTGAGAGGAGTTATATTGCTTATTGATAACTGTAAGGTATAAGTTCGCGGAGTCGTTGTTTGTTTTGGACAGCCAGTGCTTTCTGTTTATTTCGTAGAGTCAGTTAACAGCAGACAGAGGCCAGTGCAGTTTCATCTGTGCTTGCAGAGTGACGTGTGCGAGCAGCTATATCATGCTATATTAGTCGGAGGCATCTTCAACCTACCTAGTATAGACTGGGACGTCTATGGATTCATTACAGGTGGTACAGACAAACCGTCGTGTGAATTACTTTCCGAAAACTGTCTTGAGCAGCTAAATCGACAGCCAACGCGTAGTGGAAATATTTTAGATCTGGTTGCCACGAACAGACCAGACCTCATCGGCGGTGTCACTGTTGAGACAGGGATTAGTGATCATGATGTTGTCATTACGACTATGGTTACGAGAGTTAAGAAGTCGGTCAAGAAGGCTAGGAGAGTATTCTTACTAGAATGAGCAGATAAGCAGTTGCCAGCATCCCACTTAGTAAATGAATCGACTTCATTTACTTCCGGTACGATGGACGTGGAAGAATTATGGACAAATTTTAAACACATTGTAAATCACGCATTGGAGAAGTATGTACCGAAATGTGGGTTACGGACGGAGAAGACCGACCGTGGTTTAGCAGCGCAATTCGGAGAATGCTCAGGAAGCAAAGACAGTTGCACTCGCGGTACAAGAAAGATCGGGAGAAAGAGGACAGGCAAAAGTTAGTAGAGATTCGTGCTGCTGTAAAAAGAGCGATGAACGAAGCATACAACCACTACTACCATCGTACCTTAGCAAAAGATCTTGCAGAAAACCCAAGGAAATTCTGGTCTTACGTAAAATCGCTAAGCGGGTCGAAGGCTTCCATCCAGTCACTCACTGATCAGTCTTGCCTGGCAACGGAAGACAGCAAAACGAAAGCTGAAATTTTAAATTTAGCATTTGAGAAATCTTTCACGCAAAAGGATCGTACAAACATACCGCCGTTTGAGTCTCGTACAGATTCCCGTATGGAGGACATAGTGATAGACATCCCTGTGGTTGTGAAGCAGCTGAATGGGTTGAAAATAAATAAATCGCGAGTCCTGATGGGATTCAGATTCGGTTTTACAGAGAGTACTCTACTGCACTGGATCCTTACTTAGCATGCATTTGTCGCGAATCTCTTGCGCAACGTAAAGTCCCGAGCGACTGGAAAAAAGCGGAGGTGACGCTTGTATATAAGAAGGGTAGAAGGACGGATCCTCAAAATTACAGACCAATATCCTTAACATCGGTTTCTTGCAGGATTCTCGAACATATTCTCAGTTCGAATATAATGAATTTCCTTGAGACAAAGAAGTTGCTGTCCATGCATCAGCACGGCTTTAGAAAGCATCGCTCCTGCGAAACGCAACTCGCCCTTTTTTCACGTGATATCTTGCGAACCATGGATGAAGGGTATCATACGGATGCCATATTCCTTGACTTCCGGAAAGCGTTTGACTCGGTGCCCCACTGCGGACTCCTAACCAAGGTACGAGCATATGGAATTGGTTCCCAAATATGTGAGTGGCGCGAAGACTTCTTAAGTAATAGAACCCAGTACGTTGTCCTCGATGGTGAGTGTTCATCGGAGGTGAGGGTACCATCTGGAGTGCCCCAGGGAACTGTAGTAGGTCCGCTGTTGTTTTCTATCTAAAAAAAAAAAAAAGGTTCAAATGGCTCTGAGCACTATGGGACTCAACTTCTGAGGTCATTAGTCCCCTAGAATTCAGAACTAGTTAAACCTAACTAACCTAAGAACACTACGCACATCCATGCCCGAGGCAGGATTCGAACCTGCGACCGTAGCGGTCTCGCGGTTCCAGACTGCAGCGCCTAGAATCGCACGGCCACTTCGGCCGGCTTTCTATCTACATAAATGAGCTTTCGGATAGGGTGGATAGCAATGTGCGGCTGTTTGCTGATGATGCTGGGATGTACGGGAAGGTGTCGTCGCTGAGTGACTGTAGGAGGATACAAGATGACTTGGACAGGATTTGTGATTGGTGTAAAGAATGGCAGCTAACTCTAAATATAGATAAATGTAAATTAATGCAGATGAATAGGAAAAAGAATCCCGTAATGTTTGAATACTCCATTAGTAGTGTAGCGCTTGACACAGTCACGTCGATTGAATGTTTGGCGGTAACATTGCAGAGCGATATGAAGCGGGACAAGCATGTAATGGCAGTTGTGGGGAAGGCGGATAGTCGTCTTCGGTTCATTGGTAGAATTTTGGGAAGATGTGGTTCATCTGCAAAGAAGACCGATTGTAAAACACTAATACGACCTACTCTTGAGTACTGCTCGAGCGTTTGTGATCCCTATCAGGTCGGATTGAGGGAGGACATAGAAGCAATTCAGAGGCGGGCTGCTAGATTTGTTACACTGCCGCCAACTTATATTTCGCAGAAAGACCACAAAGATAAGAGAGATCAGGGCTCGTACAGAGGCATATAGGCAGTCGTTTTTCCCTCGTTCTGTTTGGGAGTGGAACAAGGAGAGAAGATGCTAGTTGTGGTACGAGGTACCCTCCGCCACGCACCGTATGGTGGATTGCGGATTATGTATGTATCTGTAGATGTAACCTCAATCTAAACGGCGTTGTTATGCTGGTACTGCGAACGGCTGACAGCAAGGGGAAGGTAGAGCTGCAATTTTTCCCTAGGGCATGCAGCTTTACTGTATGGTTAAATGATGGTGGAATCCTTTTGGATAAAATATTCCGGAAGAAAAATAGTCCCTTATTCGGACTTCCGGGCGTGGACTACTCAGGAGGACGTCGTTATCAGAAGAAACAAATCTGGCGTTCTACGCACTGGAGTGTGGAATGTCAGATCCCTTAATCGAGCAGGTAGGTTAGAAAATTTAATAAGGGAAATGGATAGGCTACAGTGTGAGAATTAGTGAAGTTCAGTGGCAGCAGCAACAGTACTTCAGACCACGTGAATACAATGTAATAAATACAAAATCAAATAGGAGTAATTCAGGAATAGGTTTAATAACGAAAAAAATAGGAATGCGGATAAGCTACTACGAATATCATAGTGAATGCATTATTGTAGCCAAGATAGTCACGAAGCCCACACCCACCACATTAGTACAGGTTTGTATGTGAAGTAGCTCCGCACATGATAAAGAGATTGAGTAAATGTATGATGAAATAAAAGAAATTGTTCAGATAATTAAGGGAGACGAAAATGTAATAGTGATGGGTGACTGGAATTCGAGAGTAGAAAAAGGAAAAGAAGGAAAAATTGTAGGAGAATATGGGTTGGTGGAAAGGAATAAAAGAGGAAGCCCTCTGGTAGAATTTGGCACGGAGCACAAATTAACTATCGCTAACAGCTTGTTTAAGGAAGTCGTACACGTGGAAGAGACCTGGAGACACTGGAAGCTTTCGGACTGATTATCTAATGGTACGAAAAAGATTTATTAACCATATTTTAAAGTGTAAGTCATTTCCAGCTGCGAATGTGGACTCTGACCACAATTTACTGGAAATAACCTTTACATTAAAACCAGAGGTGGCTGAGAGCTTCAAAGGAAGCATTACGCCATGATTTACAAGAACAGGATAAGAGGTACAATACAAAACTAATGGGTAACTTTGAGAGATGAAACAATAGAGGAGCAAATACGTAAAAAATAAGGCCAAGTAGAAATCCTTGAATAACACAGAATATACTGATTTTAACTTATGAAAGGATAAAATATGAACATGCAGTGAATGAAGCAAGTGATAAGGAATACAAAAGTCTAAAAAATGAAATTATCAGAAAGTACAAATTTGCTAAGCAGGAATGGGTAGAGGACAAATGTAAGGATCTAAAAGTCCATTTCACTGGGGGAAAGATAGATATCACTCACAGGAAAACTAAAGAGGCCTTTGGAGAAAAGAGAAGCAGTTGTACGAACAACAAGAGCTTAAATGGGAAACCAGTCCTTAGCAAAGAAGGAAGTCTGAAAGTAGGAAGGAGTATATAGAAGATTTGTGCAAGGAAGATGTACTTGCAGGCAATATTATGGAAACAGAAGAGGATGTAGATGAAGATGAAATGGTAGACACGATACTGCGAGAAAAATTCGAAAGAGCTGGGAAATACCTAAGTCGAGACAAGGTACCGGGAGTATACGACATTCCGTCACAGCTATTGATACCTTGGGGGATCCAGCCATGACAAAACTCTTTCATTTGATGTGCAAGGTGCGTGAGACAGGCAATATGCACTCAGACTTCAAGAACGATATAATTATTACAATTCCAAAGAAAGTTAATTAAGTCATGATTGCAAAATGCAAACACTAATTCTTTTCAGAATAATGTAAAAAATGGTAGACGCCGACCTCGGGGAAGATCAGTTTGGATTCCTGAGAATCGCGAGGCAATACTGACTCTATAATTTACCTTAGAAGGTAGGTTAAGGAAAGCTTTTGACAATGTTCACTGGGATACTCTCTTTGAAATTCTGAAGGTAGCAGGGATACAATATAGGGAGCGAAACGCTCTTTACAGCTTGTACAGAAACCAGACGGCAGTTATTGGCATGAAAAGGAAACAGTGGTTAAGAAGGGAGTGAGACAGGCGTGTAGCATATCCCCGATGCTATTTAATCTGTACATTGAGCAAGCAGTGAGAGAAAACAAAGAAAAATTTGTAATAGATGTTAAAAGTCCAGGGAGAAGAAATAAAAAACTTTGAGGTTTGCCGACGACATTGTAATTCTGTCAGAGGCAACAAAGTGCTTGGAAGATCCTTTGAACGGAATGGACAGTGCCTTTAAAGAAGGATATTAGATTAAGAAGCAAAACGAAGATAAGGTAATGCAGTCGAATTAAATCAGGTGATGCTTATGGAATTACACTACTGGCCATTAAAATTGCTACACCACGAAGTTGACGTTCAACAGAAGCGAAATTTAACCGAGAGGAAGAGAATGCTGTGACATGAAAATGATTAGCTTTTCAGAGCATTCACACAAGGTTGGTGCCGGTGGTGACACCTACAACGTGCTCACATGAGGAAAGTTTCCAACGGATTTCTCATACACAAACAGCAGTTGACCGGCGCTGCCTGGTGAAACGTTGTTGTGCTGCCTCGTGTAAGGAGGAGAAATGCGTACCATCACGTTTTTGACTTTGATAAAGGTCGGATTGTAGCCTATCGCGATTGCGGTTCATCGTATCGCGACATTGCGGCTCGCGTTGGCCGAGATCCAATGGCTGTTAGCAGAATATGGAATCGATGGGTTAGGAGGGTAATACGGAACGCCGTGCTGGATCCCAACGGCCTCGTATCACTAGCAGTCGAGATGACAGGCATCTTATCCGCGTGGCTGTAACGATCGTGCAGCCACGTCTCGATCCCTGAGTTAACAGATGGGGACGTTTGCAAGACGACAACCATCTGCACGAACAGTTCGACGACGTTTGCAGCAGCATGAACTATTAGCTCGGAGACCATGGCTCCGGTTACCCTTAACGCTGCATCACAGACAGGAGCGCCTGCGATGGTGTACTCAACGACGAACCTGGGTGCACGAATGGCAAAACGTCATTTTCTCGGATGACTTCAGTTTCAGTTTACAGCATCATGATGGTCGCATCCGTGTTTGGCGACATTGCGGTAACGCACATTGGAAGCGTGTATTCGTCATCGCCGTACTGGCGTATCACCCGGCGCGATGGTATGAGGTGCCATAGGTTACACGTCTCGGTCACCTCTTGTTCGCATTGACGACACTTTGAACAGTGGACGTTACATTTCAGATGTGTTACAATCCGTGGCTCTACCCTTCATTCGATCCCAATTGCGTGAAAATGTAATCGCATGTCAGTTCTAGTATAATATATTTGTCCAATGAATACCCGCTTATCATCTGCATGTCTTCTTGGTGTAGCAATTTTAATGGCCAGTAGTGTAGATTAGGATGAAAGTTATCTTAACAAAGTTGCTATTTATTAAAAGTTTTGTTTGATGGCAGCGGAAGCTATCTGTAAGCTTACGTAAGCTTTGAACTTAGGAATTCGTAAACTTTGGAAATAAGAATCCGACTGTGATAATGTATTGTTAAATTCTGAATTCGAGAGAGTAACATGAATCTGCCTGTCTGCTTCCCTGGCTGATCAAACATTCGCAGTGGGAAGAATACTGTCTGAATTCAACACTACGAATCATTAAACTTTTAAATCCTAGAAAAACTCAAATGTGTGTGAATTTCTAAGGGACCAAACTGCATAGGTCATCGGTCCTACTTAAACTAACTTATGCTAAGAACAACACTCACACCCATGAGCGAGGGAAGACTCGAACCTCCGGCGGGTGAGGCCGCGCCGTCCGTAACACGACGCCTCAAACCGCACGGCTGGAAAAACTCACTACTTCCTCTCTCTTATTATTTAATTTTGTCTTATCTGTTGCACAATGGAAACGCCGTGGCACTGCACTTGTCTTGAAAGTGCGTAACATTTTCTGTACTACATCTAACTACTGAGATGTGCCTGTTGCAGTGGGCTCTCTTTCTCTTTTTTTTCTAGAAAAAAAGGCAAAAGCATACTTGGTTCATAACAAATCTGAATAAGTAAATATGATAACTCACGTTTTAACATGGACTTTGGATGCGGACAACGACTTGGGATAAATTATAACATCAAATGTAATTAGTTTTCTGATTAGAAAAGTTCTATATTGTACAGTTAACTCTTTGTTGGCTTCACAAACATTAATAAACAAAAAACTTACAGTTCTTGAGTGAACTAAAGTAAGTAGTCCTTAACATCAAATGAGATCTTTTCAAAAATGCAACTCGTAAAAATAACATTACATATTCAACAGTTATTCCTACCACCAAATCAAATTAAAAATTATGCATGACTGTTTGCTTTCCATATGCTCAAGTAGCTTGATGGCTGAACCAAAAATGAGTCAAACAAGCTGTCTCAATATAGTACAAAATCTGAAGCCAATTACCTTAAATTAAATCATCTTCTATTACTCATCAGAATTATCATAATAAAATATTCTTCTCAATTTGCTTCAATTTCGCTCCTCATATGAAATAATTAATCAGTTAATTAGCATGATCCACTTCCTCAGAATATTGCTGTAACCGTAGCACTCGGCCCACGCCGTAATATTCGACATCTCACGGTTAACAGTGCGCATCATCTCTCGCGCATCTTGCAAAGCAGAGATGGACCAAGTAAGCCTCCAGGCGACACAGCATCTCTGATGACACTGCACGCTTATAATTTCTAAAAGTACAAAGACGCTTACTCGTTCATATCATTCAGATACTACAGAAATGCCCAAGAAATTATCTGCAGCCACCTACCACAACCCTTTGACCTCTTCAGACAGAATTTTGTAGAGTAAAAAGGTTAATCTTCAAAATTCGTTAATAAAGTTAAAATTTTCTGACTAAGCATTACATTAATGACGAAAAAGTACGTAGGTCCAAAGAATACAATAATAATAGTGATTAGAAAAGGAACAAATCTTTGTGCAGGCATATAAACATAGTCATAAAAATCTGTGTCCATGAGATGCAACTTAACAAATCTGTAGAGTCTTGTACTAGCTGTGCAGTATACTGCTGCATCCCTAATCAATAAGCTACCACTCGTATTCAAAAATCTTAGCAGTAATCCAGGCGCTTTGAAATCGAAACTGAAGAGTTTCCTCATGGGTCACTCCTATTCTGTCGAGGAGTTCCTTGAAAAATTAAGCTGATTCTTATTGTATTGTTGATTGCGTTTACTTAAACTTATGGGCTGACTTTTTTCGGGTCCATAAACATTTATTGTTATCTGTTATTACTTTTATGTTGTAATTTCATGCACTGAATTTTACATGACCTTGGAGATTTTCTCCTCAATTTGGTCCTACGGAATTTGACGTGTAAATAAAATAAAATAAATATAGGAATCAAGGAAGAGGATGTTATTTGGTGGCCGGTACCCTCTTTCTGCAACACAACTGCACACATGTGTTAACAGGGTTCTTTATTTACAATACCAGGAAGCTACTTATCTTTAAGAGAGTCCATGTGTTGTGGAGCAGGCTGTTCAAACAGTCCACGTTCGCCTCACTGCTGGTGCTGTATAAGTCCCGTTATGTACTCTGATCTGGTCGCAATGTACTGAAAGACGCCGACTAGAATAGTGACTGAGCTAGTGACTACGACTGAGCCCTCCGGTCAGAGGCGGCGACCTAAATACTTGCAGTCGAGAGGGCGTTGGTGGCCTGTTGCTTGCAAGTCTGTCTTTGGCCTCTCTCCTGATAGGCGCGCATTGATCAAGGGCCTGCTATCGATCTTCCTGCGACATTTTTGCCGACCGGTGTACTGGCGACAGCTTACGGCAGCATAAAACGTGAAAGTCTTATTACACAGAAATTCCAGAATTCCTCTTTTATCTTTTCTTGTTATAAGTTCTTCCTAGTTTGTTTTCATAACATTAGCTACTGCAAGAAAACATGCTGCATGTAGGCTGTGAAATTTCTTGCTAAAAACTGGTAACAGTAAAATTGTTGTGTCATTTAATAAAAAGATTAGTTTTGTCACAAATGTTAGATCAGCAGTGCACTAATTCTTGTAGTTTCCTTAGTGAAGTGCACTGTCGTCTGTAAAATGAATGCAATAGAAATCTGTAATAACATGACTGTAACAGTACTGCACAAAAGTCTTGTATAATAATTTCTTGAAGTAATCATTGTCGAAGACTGAGTGTAAAATAAAAATTGTTTTTATTCCACTGACATCGACAACTGTAGTGGAATCAGATTAGTTCTTGTGTAAGTAGGCTAGGAGCAGTCTCAGAGGATATTGTATGTCTATTACAGGGGTCAGCAACCTTTTGAGTCAGAAATTACAATTTATAAAATTTCAAAGTTTTTAAAGAGACACACAAATTTTTCTTGCCAACAATAAATAATACTTGCATAAATAAAGTTTTTTGATGAAAAAAGCTAATCTAGTCATTCATAAGATAAATATATATTTATTCATAAACTATAAGTAGTGTTTTTTCACAAGAAATTAGATTTATATATATATATATATATATATATATATATGGTATTATTACATAATCACTTATTATTCAAGTAAAATATTAAAACAATTAAACATTCACTTATAACACTAACTTGTACTTCAATAACAAACAATTAAGCAAACAAATTCATTGGGAGCATTGGCTTTGCAGGTTTTCAGAAAGTTTGGATAAATATGGCTCATAACTTGTTGTTTCAAGTTTCAGATACGACTCTAAATTTTCACTCGTTAGTTGGCTCCTTACTTTACTTTTAATTATATTCATGCAAGAGAACGCTTGCTCACACGAATGAGTCGATCCGAAGAAAGTCAGCACTCCAAATGCCAACTTCTTCACCTCACTGTAACAATCTGGAAGACTATTCCATGTGTCGAGTGTAAGTGCCTCAACTCGCGGCATTTCTTTTCAAGCTGTCCACTTTTGTTGCGTTACGTACAAACATTTCTGGACTTCCAGCTCTTCCAATCTGTTTTTCAACTCTGTGAATTTTCCACTCCACAAAGCTTTACTTTTTAAATCAATAAATTACAGATATCCACTATCAACTCCAAATAGCTCAATGTGGATTTCGTTACCATTTGTGTTTAGAGGATTTACTATGAATGCTAGAGTGGATTTGTTGGCTTTGAATTAGTAACTGTGCTGAAGTAGCTCGGAACAGTTGCACTGGTTTTATCGCGATATTGCTTTAGAAATTTAACGCTCTGAATATCTTCTGCAAAAATAATTCATTTTTCTTCGAAACAAACCAATTCTTCTACCAAAACATAGGCTGGGTTTCCCTTTCCTTGCAGTTTTAGATCAGCTCATTTAATTTCGGAGGCATATCCACGATAAAGTAAAATTTTTGCAGCCATTCGCTGTTCTCTAACTGAGGCTGATTAACGCCTTTTTCTTTGAGGAATGTATTAACTTCATTCAAGCACAAAGCAAAACGTTTCGACACCTTACCCTTGGAAAGCCATCGACTTTATTGTGAAGGAGGAGGTCGGAAAACTGAGTCCCCATTTCGTTTAAGAATTCTTTAAACTGACGATGGTAGAGTGCTTTTGACAAGATGCTGTTAACAATCTTGATTACCAAATTCATGACCTCAACTATTTCGGCCGGAAATGTTTGCGCACAAAGCGCTTCTTGGTGTATTATGCAGTGGAACGTAAGGATTTCATGGTTTATTTTGCTCTGAAGAATCGTTGTTGTCCCTTTATTTTTTCCTGCCATACTTCTGGCACAATCAGTTGCTACTGAAACGATTTTATTTGAATTGATCTTATTATCGTCGAGGGATTTCTGCACGGCACTCGCTATATCTTCCCCTCTAGTTTGTCCCAAGAGCGGTAGTAATCCTAGAAGTTCTTCTTTCGGACATTGGGAAGA
This sequence comes from Schistocerca americana, assembly GCF_021461395.2. Classification (NCBI taxonomy): domain Eukaryota; kingdom Metazoa; phylum Arthropoda; class Insecta; order Orthoptera; family Acrididae; genus Schistocerca; species Schistocerca americana. The sequence continues at coordinate 234,356,124 of NC_060123.1, forward strand.
CATATGCCTCACAAAAAGGACAACTTGTGGCGTGTCTTTTATCTCGCAAGACTCATCGATAGAAAGCGATAAGGCAGAAGCCAGTTGAATGTCTTCCACTTGCAAATGTGTTACATTTGAAGACATTTTACATATTCTATCTTGTACTGTTTTAGTGCCAGATATTTGATTTTTTTCAAGATTTCTGGTTTGTTTTTGAAATCACGACATAGTTCTTCAGATGCACGTATGAAACAATCTCTGACATACTCCCCATCTGCGAATGGTTTGCCTTTTTTGCTGTTTCTAATGATACCACGAAGCTTGCCAGATTAACATTACTTGTAGATTGCGCCCAGTTACTTAACATGGAATTTCATTGCTGTACTTGTTTCTGGAGCTCGTCGACAGCTTTTTTTCGTTCTTCACCGGCTGGATATTTACTAGCAAACTGTGTACGTTGTGTAGTGAAGTGTCTCTCTAAATTTGATTTCTTATTGTGTGCGGGTTTTTCGTGGCAAATGAGACAAGTCGGAAGGCCATATGAGCTGCTTATGAAAGCGAGCGACTCCTTCCAATCCCGACCGAATTCTCGATGCTCTTCTTCCGTTTCTCTCTCTCCCTTTTTTTTTTTATGCCATGCTTGCGGTGATGCTGTGATAAAGAATTTTTAAAATCATTATTCAGGTATCAAAACAGCAGATGAGAAGTTTTGCAATTATTTCCTATGTCAACGTATACCTACGTAAATGCATACGAAAAGCTGGGCTTTAAAATATAATCTATCTAAAAAGATTTTACATCGATATTTTCCAATTAAAAATACTTACCTTGATAGAATAAATAATTCTCCAATAAATGAATTATTAAAATGAATAATTCAGACACGAAACACTGTTTGTCTCACTCTGTGGTCGGCTCCCGTGTGCGGTGATCGCTGACTGCCATGAACGGACTTGTCAGAACTCAGAGCGTGCTTATGGCGGTGCGACAGTGACGAGTGTGACGGGGGAGGGGTGCGGTGGAAAGCGAGAACAATTGGCTCATTGTGAGGGATAGCAGTGGTGTCTAATCGTAGTTAATCGATTCAGAATGATTAAAATTTTTTATTTCTTATAAAATAAATAATGTCTGCGTGTGGAACTAAAGGGCCGCAGCTTCACATCCAAAGAGCCGTAAGTGGCTCGCGAGCCGCAGGTTGCCGACCTCGGGTCTGTTACATTCTCCGCTGACAACTCAATGCCAAGTGTACCTCACAACCATGGTGTTGAGCGTAAAGTTCCATATTTGGTACAGAAATACTTTTCTAAGTTCAACTGAAGAGAGCTATGCTGTCTCTGTTGCGAAATCGTACATTTTTTTGCTGAGTCCTACAACAGTGGCGGTGTCCTAGCATACGTGATAATCATATGTGCAAGTAGGGAATGTTCCCAGAGGTAAATTTTGTAACATATTACATACGTGGGCAAACATAAAAGTTACAGAATCAGGCAACAGCGCTCAGTCAGAGTTTTACAAATCCTAATGCTAAACAAATGATGCAGCCCCGCATGCAACGCACAGTAAAACATGCGAGTAAGTTCATTATGTAGTGAACTCGAGAAATTACTCTCTCTCTCTCTCTCTCTCTCTCTCGCTCTGCTGTCGGACGTGAAATAACGAGCAGAACGAGCAGATGGCTGATGAGACTGCCCCACGTTAGGAGCTAACAATTATTTGATATCAATAATTAAATGAAATCAAACACAAAGGGTAAAAAATTACGGGGTTCTTGTATGAATGTAAAAGATTGCTTATATGACCAAAACATAAAAGAAATGTATTTATTTTCGTGCTGTTCACACAAACCAAAACAAAATTATAAATGTCAGGACCGATTTGACTGGGCGTGGACACGACTTTGTTAGTTATTAAGGGGAAGGGGGAGGGAACGAATCGTCTCAGAAATCTTGTTATCGTTCGTCGTATACTGCTGTCGGCGGCAGGCGCTGCGTCGGTGCGTTGGAGCATCTGCTACAACACATAAATTGGTAAAGCTAAATTCTTGTAAATACATTGCCCATCTTATTAATCGATCTTGAGACAGTTTGGCTGTCCTGAGAAATGGTAAGGCTTGGTGATCTGTGTAAACTTTAGTGTGTCTTCTAAATGAGAAATGTCGAAATGCAGCGAAAGCCCAGATTACTGTCAATCTCTTAAGCTCAGTAATGGAATAATTACGTTCAGAAAGTGATAATATTCGACCTGCAAATGTGATAATTTTTTGAACAATAACGCCATCTCTTTCAATCTCTCGAACTAGATATGGGCCAATTGCCGTCTCTGAACTGTTAGTAGCCAAAGAAAATTCGCCAGAAATACTTGGATATGAAAGTAATAGTGTATCTAGCTAGACCTCTTTTAAAATGTCAAGTTGTTTCTGAGCCTATTCGTCCCAGCACCAGTTTGTACTTTCACCACTAAGCTGTGGAGTGTCAACAGCGTTGTAAAGAATGAAAAGACGAAAAAAAATTATGAGGCAAAGAAAACTTCACTTGACGTTCAATTTCTGGAGTAACAATAGCGCGAATGGCCTGAAGTTTGTCTGGATCAGGCTTAATCGCAGAAGCTAAAATCATGTATCCTAAATATTTAGTTGAAGTCTTTCCAGATTCCGATTTATGCAGACTGTATTTATTCAGACTGTATTTGCGACAATTAGGATGCAGATCAATTTGCCAAAAACTGGACTTGCAGTTGAGAGTGGAAAATACGACAACACCATGAAATTTCAGTAACAATTCGTCTAAGGTTTCTGGTCTACGTGTTTCTGTACAATGATCTATTTATTTGCCTCGAATCCAGAATAAGCCTGAGAGATTCGTCGTTCTACGGTACGATGTGTAATGGACTGTTGTAAGGGCTAGCTGCTGTTACAATGATGCCTTGCTCAAGTATGGATTCAGTATAATGTTTTACTTCGTTTTTATAAATGAATGGAATAGGGTAACATCTCCCTACAAAAGTATTGTGCTGTTTCAGTTGAAATTCGTAAAGAAAGTGCAAAATTGTTCCAGGAATGTTGTCAAAAACATGAGCATGCGTTTAAAGAATCTGTTGTAATTGTTGTTTGTCATGGACATATCTTGATTTGCAACTTTCTACTTTAGTTTGTATTACTTCTAAAATGACTGTTGGCGATTCTTCATGTTTATTTGAGTAAGAAAAATCTGCGTTACTGAACTGTGTCGTGTACCAATCAATGGTTTTGTCTGAAGTGAAGAAATTAGTCTGTTGATGTACTGTTTTTTCCAACTTCAATGAAATCTAAGCATCGTAATTGTCTAGCGATGTGCAATAATTGTTGAAATCCAATAATGCTTTGTGTTTGTTCAGAAAATCGATATCCAGTATTGCATCTGTTGTAAGTAGAGGTACGATCAGAAAGTGTGCGAAGAAAGTGTGATCCCGTACCATGAGTTCCAGATGTGTTTGTGAGCTGGCATCCACTCCTTTTCCTGCAACAGCACCTTCTATTTTAGTTTTGCATCAGGGTCAAGTACGGCAAGATCTGTCTGAATTACATCTGTTGATTCATGAATCACTGATAGCTGTGACGGGACAGCCTGAGTCTAAAATTGCATTTAATGTGTGTTTTCCCATTTGTGTAGTGATGACTGGGTGGTAAATGTGTATCTGTGATTCTTCAGTTTCCCGTAACAGCAAATCTCTAATGTCTTTTAAGCACATCATATTTTCAATAACGTTGTCTGAACGAGCAGAATCCTGTGTTGTCTCGCCGAGTGCATCTTCTGGCACCTGCACTTCTAGTCATTGTCTAACTCCACTGTCGCGTCTCTGTGTGTTGGGAGATCAAACGTCAGCGATCTGTACTGTTCTCTGCTGTTCCCAATCATAGCTGTCTGGTTATTTAAAGAAAGATTTTGTTGTTTATTAAAGTTTCGTCTTCTCCAGGTTTCGATATTTCTGTTTCCATAACTGTTAGTTAGATTCTCATAGTGTATCTGTCGTCATGTGAGTTCTGATGGTATGGTTTTTGTCTGTGATTGTTTTGTTATTCCGCTTGTAACGAAACTGAAATAATGGTGGGCTGACAGTAATTTGAGCCCGCGCGTCGGAAACGGGCGCGCTGGTGTGAGACTGCCAGGGAGTGAACCCTGATGCCATCTATTGGCGAAACTGGGAATTAGCGCTGTCTCAGACAATGCGCTAAGCTATCGGAGTCAAATGTATTCTTTTTCTTGGTAATAATAAGTTATTACTGTATGATTTAATGTTATAAAGAGCTAGTAGTAAATTATTATGACTGGTATGAACTCCAGGATAATAAATATAAATATTCTTAAATACTAAATGATTTCGGTGAAAAGGTGGTAGGGGAACGCCCCGACTCTTGGTGATACGAGCGTAGCTAGAGGTAGCTGGAGACACAGGGACTGAACAATGGAATGGCCTGGGGAGTGTTGACGTGAGCGGACGCGCGTAACTGTGCTCACGCAAAAGTGTTTGTGCAACAGCGAAGAGGCGAATATCGTCGCCGTTTGTGGAGTGGAACGCGACAAATGGTTGTCGAAGCCGTCTCTATGGCACTGGGGCTGATTGTAAGAGTTCCTGCGCCCAGATTTTATGGCGGACGTGCAGTAGCTTATACGAGTGCTACAGCTCGTAGTTCCAGCCGCCATTAAGGGCATGAGGCGCGAAGAGCTGCGTTAGCCACATGCATCTCACCACCAGCACCAACACGTCTACCCAAGGCAAGACTGCTTGAAATTGTTAAGTCGAACTTTGTATACATGTGAAAGGAGAATACCAGTTTTTCTTTTGTGCAAGTGCAGAAGACAGAATATAGTAATGAGTAAAATTACGAGGCATGTTGTTCATTGTAAAGTGTAGTAACCTGAAACATAGTGTAGTGAAATCAGACTGAGGCCACCATCGCCTCTTTCATTTACAATTCTTTTGGTTGTAGAATACTTTAGCGTTTAAAAATGTTGAAAAGAGCAATAGTCACACCAGAATGAGTCGCCTATTTATAGTTACTTAAATTTTTCTGAGTAACCTTTCAAGTAAAGTCACTTAACTAATTCTATAGCAATTGTCCAAAGAGTAATATCCCAAAATCATTAAATAAGTTGAAGGGTAGAAGTTTGTTAACCTAAGTTGCATAAACTGTCTTGGTGGTAATTACCAAGCCAACTCACAGAAATCGAGAGAGTATTTGCTTTGTAGAATCACCTAGAATGATCAGAAATAGTAATATTCAGAATTAAGTTTAAAATTCAACTCAAGCCGTTTCACTTTGAAACGAGCCAAAAAATTGATTTATTCTTTTGCTCCTTCAGAGCTGGCGACCGTAGTTATAAGTATTTTCAGGAGGATTCGACGGTAAGTCTGCTGCTCTCGTCGTGCTGATAGGATTATCCACTGCTGCTAGCAGTGGTGATTGGATACATAAGCTCACTACCAAGTTAAGTGGGTCAGGTAGGCAGTGTTACCGTGTGAACTGTAGGGCACTGTAGGCCGTGGATCGAACCCGTTCAATCATCACAGCTCTTTGAGAAATAGTCCGGTTAGGAGTGTACTAATCCAATAGGTAAATACTGGCGAGTAACGGTCAAAAATGTATACGCAAGTGAATTTAGCAAGGTCCATGTAGCACCTAGTTAATGTGGTGTAATGGCGAGGGTAGGAGTGGAGTAAAAGTGAGCTGAGCTTGTGGCAGCTGTGCTGTCTTCAAAGATTAATAACGCCAGAATTCACTACTAACTATTACCATTAGGGCTGAGCTATTTACGGTTAAAATACGTAGCAGTAAGCGCAAAGGCGTGACAGCTACAAGTCCGTATTGGCTTTATACATACGGAAGTAGGAAGCGGGTCATTCTGTCAGTGGAGGAGTTAAAACAACGGAGTCACTTGAGACCATACCCCATTTACTGATGGAAAGATTCGGCGGTTCGGTCGCATGTGGCGACCGTGACAGGACTTACCAAGTTTGTAGAATAATGGCTGCAATAAAAGTGTTTTATATAAACTTGTAGTTTCAAGTAAATTTTAAATTTAAAATTTTGTTGTAGACAAATATACCACAATTGGTAAGTTCAAGACGACAACCTGCAAAGCAGCAAAAGAAAGTCCAATAGTAGGAGTTAAACAAGTAATACTTGGTTTAATAAACATTTCTATTAGGCACAAAATACAGCAGCATAAGATGGAGTCGAATAGTAACAAGCATGACGAAAACATTACAAGGTCAGACCCAGAATTAGGGACCATAGATACTGTTGTAGGGTTGGAAAATCCTATAGATGAATCCACACCCACAAAACAGGAGGAACGGGAAGTGAAACCAAAGGTAGTGAAAAGTGAACCCAATGTATCTGTGGATGCAAGTCACAAGGGAGAGGATATGGAATTAACAAGTTTGTTAAATAGTATGATGGCGCAAATTCGAGAAGGAAATGCTAGTTTGAAAGCAGAAATGGCTAGTCATATATCCCAACTGGATGAAAACCTATCTGGTAAAATAAAAGCCAATTTAGATATTTTGAATACGCAAAGCCAACGTATCACAGAGGTAAACAAATCAGTAAATAGCATTAGGGCTGAAATAACAAATGTTCAGAGAAAAGTCACAGAAATAGAGAAAAGATTTGATACCGAAATTCAGAAAATAGAGAAATCAGTGGAACCTTTGGTTAGTGAAAAATTAGAACCGATAATTGAAAGTAAGTTACAGGTGATAGTACCAGTTGTAAAGAAAGAGATTGTTAAAGAAACGGCAGCTGATATTGAAACACTGCGCAATACCATGTTGAGTTTTGATGCATGTGTGCAGGAGCAGGAAAATACACTGCGTAATGAGATAAAATTGTTAAGTCAGCAAGTTCAGAATCAGACGTTTCTTAACTGTAGTGGTATCCCATTGGTAATGCAAAAATCGGAAATACTGAGTAGGGATGAAAAATACGATCCTCAAAAGAAACAAGGTGGATGGCATCCAATGGATTTTATAAAAAATTGTGAACGTGTCTTACCAACAGACATGTCGGATAAAGAAAAAATTAATTTAGTAATAGACGCTTTAGCAGGTCATGCTAAACGTTGGGGATTGAATTTGGATATCGACAATTTGAAGTTTACACACTTCAAAGAAAAGTTCCTTGAGGAATTCTGGAGCACACAACAGAGAGATAGGTTGTGGAGAGAATTCGTTGTCGCCAGAATGCCAGAACATGGGCGTGGGCTCATGAAAGAATACTGTGAAGGATGGTTCAAGCGTTTGGAGTATCTTAAAGATCGTAGATCAGAATCGGAGATAGTGTGGGAGTTGTGGAAAAAGTTACCTGACGATTCAAAGCGTTATGTAGGAGGCACTCATCGAACATTAGATGAATTTTTAGAAAAAATCGAGAATGAAGATAGGTGGCGTGAAACTAGAGAGTTTCGAGGTTTCAGAAATCAGAATGGAATAGTAAAAGGTGGTAGGAATGAACCGCAAATTAACATGATGAGAGGAAGAGGTCGAGGAGGTAACTCTCAGCGAGGGAGAGGACACTATCAGGGAAACGGGATGCATTATCAAAATCAGGAAAACTAAATACCGCGCAGGTCAAGGGCCTAACGCGCGCGGAAAGAAAGAAATGGCCCAAATATAGGGAAGATCGGAGTATTCAGTACTATAGTAGGGTAGTGCGTCGTTCGCCTGAAGAGCAGTTACATAAACGAAACTTTGCGAAGTATAATGCAGGGATACAAACAGAGGAGAGAGAGCAGAGAGGAATTATTAAGGGAAATGCAGTAGGAAAAGAATATCGGTCGGATGTGATGGCTCACGTAAATGAAATAAGTACAATTCGAGGTCAGAGTGACGAATTGATGAAGGAAGAGTCAGAGAAGGCGTTGTTTGTCGGTAGGGATGGCAACTTTGCAGAGAGGCAGGGGCAAGGTAGGAGTGATGTGACTTATGGTAAAAGGTTCATACGAATAGTCGACGAATCGCATCGAGAAGTAATTAAAGAGGAAAGGGTGGATAAGAAAAAGGGGCATAGTGCAGAGACGCATGCCGATTCAGAAATTACCTCGTATGCAGAATATGTACATCAGCTCAAAAGCCAGCCAGCACAATTAGAAAGATCTTCCACTCAAGTGATTAATTTGGACCCGAATATGACAGTGTCAGAGAGCCATACCGATTATGATGTGTACATAGTGACAGCAAGAGTACATGACTGTGATGAAGATTCTTTTAAAGAAATTAGAGAAAGTGTATCTAACCAAGAGAAAGAGCGTTGTGATCCCTGTAGTACTGAAGCAAATGAGTTGAGTGAGACTGGAATTCCATTAGTAGGGGAAAATAATGAAAGTAAGAGTGGCGAATGCACTATCCAACAAAGGGAAAGTAGAGAAAGGGATTATAATTTTCGAGAATTATTTGAATCCGAAGGAGGTCATATTTCTAAGGAGGAGGAATTATCGTCAGAATCATCAGAAAGCATCCAGGGAGAAAAAGAAGTAGAGGAAGTTTCCGATCCTGCAACTGAGAGTTCAGGCATGACAGATTCGAATGAGAATGAGATGGCATTAAAGAGCCTAGACGAAGGACTATTGGAAAAAGTGGTGAAAGAATTTAGGATGAAAAGGAGAAAGAAACCTCCAGATGGAATGGTCAGTATAAAAACCGGAAAAATAATATGGCAAGACTTGGTGGTGGAAAAGGATTTATTATGGGAAGATAAAGAAAGTATGAAAGAGGACAATAGGATGCAAACAATCCTGCCCATTAATGTATGTGGGTACGATTTATATGTATTGTTGGATACGGGTGCTCAAATAAGTGCTATTTCGCACGCATTTTTTGAGATGATCAAAGAGCAACGAGGAGTAGTCATGATGCCAGTAACAGATGTTAAAGTGATAGGGGCGACAGGGAAATGTAGTAAACCTGTTAAACATCAAGTGATGATGGAATTTAAGATAAAAAACAAGTTATTTTCGAATGCCTTTTTGGTAGTTCCAGAGCTCAGTGTCGAGATCATTTTAGGCATTGACTGGTTAATAAAACAGAAAGTAATTATAGATTGTGACAAAGGGATAATAGTTTGTAAAGTTGATAGTGCGGTATTAGAAATACCATTTGAATCATCTAGAGTAATGGAAGAGAACCAGCTGAGATGGGTAGAATTTAGAGATGATCATGATTCAGGAATAGGTCAAAAATTCGATTGGTTTCTGGTGAGGCAGATAGTTGAAGATGGAAATAAGGAGACACTCCTTCGAAATGTAGTGAATAAAACGGAAGGACTATCTGATGACCAAAGGGAGGATCTATGGCAAATTCTGAAAGAAAATCAGGAGGTATTTTCGGACAAACCGGGACGAGTGATAAATTATGAGTACTGCATGCAGGTAGAGGAGCATGAACCTTTCTTTAAACCACCATATAATGTACCCTTGTCTAAGAAAGAAGCAGTTCAAAAAGAAATAGATAAAATGGTTTCATGTGGGGTCATTGAACGGAGTTCTAGCCCATATAATAACCCACTAGTGATAGTAGGTAAGAAGGATGGAAGTGTACGAATAGTGATAGATGCTCGTACTTTGAATAAAGTAATGAAGAGGGAGTTGGATCGTCCAGAGAACATAGATAATTTATTGCAGAAGTTTAATGGTGTAAAGTACATGACTAGTTTAGACCTAACTGCAGGATACTGGCAAATCCCATTAAGTGAGGAGTCTAGGAAGTACACGGCATTTTTATTCAACGGCAAATGCTACCATTTCACAGTGGTACCATTTGGCCTAAATACTTCCGTTTCAGTGTTCATTCGGGCTTTAGACAAAATTTTAGGGAATGAACTTAGTTCGCTAATCACGGTTTATGTAGATGATCTGTTAATTGCTGCAAGGACATGGGAAGAGCACGTGGAGATATGTGACAGGGTGTTCAAAGCTTTAATTAAAGGAGGAATGACCCTGAACCTGAAAAAATGCGAGTTTGTGAAGAAAGAAATAAAGTTTTTAGGTCACATAGTAACACCAGAGGTAATTGAAAAGGATCCCGATAAAGTCAAAGCAATAAGAAATTGTCCGGCTCCCAAGAATAAAAAACAACTAAAGTCGTTTATAGGACTTTGTTCCTTTTATCGTAAGTATGTGGATGATCAGGTGTTCAATAGCCCACATCTGAACAACCTACTTAAGAAGAACAGTGTATATATGTGGACTGAGGAATGTGAAACAGCATTCAACCAGCTAAAAGACAATTTGGCTAAAAACATAAAGTTATGGCACCCTGACCTGTGTGAACCATTCCACATGGCAACAGATAGTTCAGATTATGGATTGGGAGTATCCATATTTCAGGAGGTAATGATAGATGGGGAAAAAACTCATAGACAAATAGCATTTGCGAGTAGAACCATGTCTAAGTACGAAAGAAACAATACGGTTTGAGAGAAGGAGGCTTTAGCTATAGTATGGGGTTTTAGGAAGTTTCAACTTTTCTTATGGGGGCATAAGACTGTGGTCCATACAGACCACAAAGCTTTAATATTTTTGAAGGACTGCAGATTGTTACATAACAGGTTGAGCAGATGGGCGCTGTTTTTACAACAATTTGATATAGAGATCAAGTATGTTAAAGGGAAAGAACATGCAGTACCGGATGCTTTGTCGAGATTACCGGAAGGATGTGAGACACTAGAAAGTGTAAAGAATAGGGAAGATGTTTTTGAGGTGAATTACTTCAAAAAAGCGGAAGGGAGAGAATAAAATTACGGAAATATGTCGGAATATGCGAAGATATCAAAGTGATGATGATGCACTCAAGTCGGTAAAGGTCAAGTTTGACAATCCGGACGCAACTAACATAAGGGCTTCATATAAAATACATAAAGGTGTACTGTATCTTCAAAGATTAAATAATCCAGGGAAGTGGAGAGTATGTTGGCCGGAACAACACACTGAAGTGCTGATAGATTATGTTCACTTGGCATATGGCCATTGTGGTGCGCGGAAGTGTACCGATAATTTAGATGAATGCATTACCTTTAACAACATGGCACGAAGGGTAGCACAGAGGATAAGATCTTGTGATCTATGCCAAAAGGCGAAAGTAACAAATGCAACTAATCAAGGGCCCATGCAATCAATAAAACCTGATGAAGTATTAGAAATAGTAGCAGTAGATATCTTTGGACCATTACCGAAAACCATGGGGGGTTTTGTGTACATATTTGTAGCAGTTGAACTTTTCTCAAAGTATATAAAGCTATATCCCTTGAGAAAAGCTACTGCCAGAGCTGTGTATGATAAAATGGTGTGTGATTATTTTGTGAAAGTAGGGAAGCCAAAGAGAATACTATCAGATAATGGTGTTCAGTTTTGCTCAAAAATGTGGAAGGATGGGATAACTGAGAAACAGGTAGAAGTGGTACATATCTCAGCTTATCACCCATCAAGCAATCCGGCAGAAAGATATATGCGTGAGATAGGTCGGTTATTTAGGACGTACTGCCATAGCAACCACAAGAAGTGGGGCATGTATGTGAGTGAATTCGAAGAAATCATGAATTCACTAACAAACGAGAGCACTGGATTTACTCCAGAAGAAATCCTGAAAAAGACGAGAAGTAAAAGTCTAGTAGAAGACCTACTAGAATTTCCAGATAGAGTTGAATTAGATTATGATAGTAAAAAGAACTTAGTAAAAGACAAGATGAGAAAACAAGCAGATGCGAGAATTCGTCGTCATGACGAAAAAGTAAGGAATCCTAAATTCAAAATAGGTGATCTCGTTCTTGTAAAAACACATGAAAAGTCAAGTGAAATTAATAACGAGATCAGCAAATTTAAATATATATATAATGGACCATTTAAAATAGTGTCCATACCCAATGTGAATGCTTATTATTTAGAGTACCCATTAACAGGCAAACGCCTGGGGGTAAGAAACATAGTGGATCTCAAAAGGTATGAACCACGAATTCTACCAGATTGAAAATAAATATATAAATAAATATTAAAGTAAACCAATATGTAAATAGTTCTGTCTCTTTTGTTCTATGTGAAAGGTAAATGTTCACTAAAATATGTTGCAGTATTCTAAAGAAACTTCTAGTTTAAGTAGAGACTAAACAGACTGGGAAAGACTGAGCTTCTAAGAAAGCCTTAATAGATGTGTAAATAAGTGTTGTGGAAGAGCTAGAAAAGTGAGGAGGTAAAGTGAAAAGGACGGGCTTTAAAGTAATAGGCGCATAACGTGTGTTTTACTTGCCTGAGATAAAAGAAGTGTATTTAAAATTTTTGTAAAAAAAAAGATGTTTAAAGTGTACTGTGTTTAGATGTAAGAAAATTGTAAAGAATATATGTAAATCATTTATGTAATGTTTAGCAGGAAAGATAGAAAGAATTGGTGTTTAATTTTAAATAAGTAATATAAGTACCGAGGTGTATCAGTAAGAAAGGGAAAACCCTTGGTAAAAAGCTTAACGAAAATTTCAGATTCATTATAGGAGAGACTTCTTATTGAATTATCACTGTTAGATACTTCAATAAGAAGTGGGGCATGTGTAACGAAACTGAAATAATGGTGGGCTGACAGTAATTTGGAGCCCGCGCGTCGGAAATGGGCGCGCTAGTGTGAGACTGCCAGGGAGTGCACCCTGATGCCATCTATTGGCGAAACTGGGAATTAGCGCTGTCTCAGACAATGCGCTAAGCTATCGGAGTCAAATGTATCCTTTTTCTTGGTAATAATAAGTTATTACTGTATGATTTAATGTTATAAAGAGCTAGTAGTAAATTATTATGACTGGTATGAACTCCAGGGTAATAAATATAAATATTCTTAAATACTAAATGATTTCGGTGAAAAGGTGGTAGGGGAACGCCCCGACTCTTGGTGATACGAGCGTAGCTAGAGGTAGCTGGAGACACAGGGACTGAACAATGGAATGGCCTGGGGAGTGTTGACGTGAGTGGACGTGCGTAACTGTGCTCACGCAAAAGTGTTTGTGCAACAGCGAAGAGGCGAATATCGTCGCCGTTTGTGGAGTGGAACGCGACAAATGGTTGTCGAAGCCGTCTCTATGGCACTGGGGCTGATTGTAAGAGTTCCTGCGCCCAGATTTTATGGCGGACGTGCAGTAGCTTATACGAGTGCTACAGCTCGTAGTTCCAGCCGCCATTAAGGGCATGAGGCGCGAAGAGCTGCGTTAGCCACATGCATCTCACCACCAGCACCAACACGTCTACCCAAGGCAAGACTGCTTGAAATTGTTAAGTCGAACTTTGTATACATGTAAAAGGAGAATACCAGTTTTTCTTTTGTGCAAGTGCAGAAGACAGAATATAGTAATGAGTAAAATTACGAGGCATGTTGTTCATTGTAAAGTGTAGTAACCTGAAACATAGTGTAGTGAAATCAGACTGAGGCCACCATCGCCTCTTTCATTTACAATTCTTTTGGTTGTAGAATACCTTAGCGTTTAAAAATGTTGAAAAGAGCAATAGTCACACCAGAATGAGTCGCCTATTTATAGTTACTTAAATTTTTCTGAGTAACCTTTCAAGTAAAGTCACTTAACTAATTCTATAGCAATTGTCCAAAGAGTAATATCCCAAAATCATTAAATAAGTTGAAGGGTAGAAGTTTGTTAACCTAAGTTGCATAAATTGTCTTGGTGGTAATTACCAAGCCAACTCACAGAAATTGAGAGAGTATTTGCTTTGTAGAATCACCTAGAATGATCAGAAATAGTAATATTCAGAATTAAGTTTAAAATTCAACTCAAGCCGTTTCACTTTGAAACGAGCCAAAAAATTGATTTATTCTTTTGCTCCTTCAGAGCTGGCGACCGTAGTTATAAGTGTTTTCAGGAGGATTCGACGGTAAGTCTGCTGCTCTCGTCGTGCTGATAGGATTATCCACTGCTGCTAGCAGTGGTGATTGGATACGTAAGCTCACTACCAAGTTAAGTGGGTCAGGTAGGCAGTGTTACCGTGTGAACTGTAGGGCACTGTAGGCCGTGGATCGAACCCGTTCAATCATCACAGCTCTTTGAGAAATAGTCCGGTTAGGAGTGTACTAATCCAATAGGTAAATACTGGCGAGTAACGGTCAAAAATGTATACGCAAGTGAATTTAGCAAGGTCCATGTAGCACCTAGTTAATGTGGTGTAATGGCGAGGGTAGGAGTGGAGTAAAAGTGAGCTGAGCTTGTGGCAGCTGTGCTGTCTTCAAAGATTAATAACGCCAGAATTCACTACTAACTCTTACCATTAGGGCTGAGCTATTTACGGTTAAAATACGTAGCAGTAAGCGCAAAGGCGTGACAGCTACAAGTCCGTATTGGCTTTATACATACGGAAGTAGGAAGCGGGTCATTCTGTCAGTGGAGGGGTTAAAACAACGGAGTCACTTGAGAACATACCCCATTTACTGATGGAAAGATTCGGCGGTTCGGTCGCACGCTGTACGTAATTATTTCCTGAATTATTGTTGTGTGTATCTGTATGTGTCTGTGAGACTGTGTCAATGACTGTTGATGTGGGCAATGGTTCATGTTGCCTCCTGTGTTGAATGTCTGCTGGTTGTTGCGATGAAAATTATGGTTCGGCTGGTAATTGTTCTGATATGCTCCTTTAAATTTCTGGCTGTTCTGGTTTCGATATAGTCCCCCGTTGCCAAAATGATTTCGTCTGTTGTCATTAAATGATTCTGACTAATCTCTGTTGTTTCTGTCCTGATAGTTGCGGTTTTTGTGTGAAACATTGTTATTACTGTACTGTGGGTGTAATTCCCCAATCTCTAGTAATTCTAAAACGTCCAAGCGAGATGAGTAATCGTCTTTCGAAATGCAAAGTTGGATTAACGCTGATGGGCCGTAAGGTTCTAACAAATGTTGGATTTGTTGCACCATGTGTTCAAAAAATTGTGTGAGCCTTTCAAACTGCGAGTTTTCAATGTTTGGTAAATGTAAAAGTTTGTCCCTCACACCAGGCTGTGTTGTTTCAGACTAGTATGCTGCAAGGAGTGCTCTCTGGAAGTCTTCAACTGAAGAACATTGTCATACAATCGGTCTTATTGAGTCATTGCTGGTTCTCTTTTCAAAAAACTGAAAATAATTTCTTATTTGTGTGTGACTGGCCTAGTAGGTGGAAATGAAAAACTGAATGCTGGATCCAGTCTTAACGGATGTAAGTCGTTTGCTTCATTTCGAAAAAGTTTAAACATCCTTGCTGATAAAAAATGTTTGTAGGCAAAGCTGTCGTGCCTCGGCGTATCCTAAGAATTCTGTCTAGCGTAAATGAGAGAATGTTCATGTGTTTGTACAAAGTCTCTTTCTTTCGAAGGTTGGCTTAAACGTCGCAGCTTAACATTTTCTATACAACTGTGAATGCAATCCTTTTTAATTTCTGCAAGATGAGCGCGAATTTTGTTCATTTCTTGCTTGTGTTCTCTGTTAAGTGCCCTCTGTCCTTGTTTCCGTTAAGTGTCCCTTTGGGTTCGATCTGACTGATTATTCATTTAAGTGCAACAGAGTTACTTTACTTGGAACATCATCAACCCCTGAGCTTTCAGTGTCTTGCACTGTTCCTTCGTTCTGGTGTCTATCATTTTCGTGTCTATTTCTATTTGTTGTACCTGTTCTGAATGTGTGACTTCTCTTTTTGACCTTAGCAATAATTAAAGCTTTGTCTTGGCGGTATGCGCCAGTGATTGCTTTAAACCTTTCGTCTGCCTCAGCCTCTCTTTTCGAAAACTGTTGTTTAACTGTGTGTGTGTTGCTCCAATTTCGTCGATTCTAGAATTTACATTCTGAATTTCTGTTTTAATTTTTTTGGTGAAATTCCCCTCAAGTAATTCTGCGTTTTTTATCGTTCTGCCAGTTGTTTTTGGCCAGATCTGAGTAAAGTGTTGCATTCTTGTAAAATCTGCTGAAGGTCACAGTTCTTCGAAGACATCGTAATGTTTGTTGAGTGATGAATAGGTTATATGACTGCAGTGTCTGAAAAATTTTGTACTGCTTGAGTGGCTGTTGTCTACAATGGACCTGGATTTGCAGTACTTAATTTCTAGTTTAGATTATTCTCAGAGAAGGAAATGTTCGAATTTGAAAAAAAAGTTGTTATGTGGATTCTGAATCGTATCTCATTCATGAGTATCGATACTGGCTGCACTCTGCTTGTCCGGATGGGACGTGATAGTGTCCTACATTATTACACCTAAATTAAGCTCACTGTTGTTAACAACTATATGATCCAAAATCACATTATTACGGCCTGCTGAATTCTGCAATAAGTTTTCTGTGACCAGAGGCGGATTTAAAAATTTTGCGCCCCTAGATACACCATATTTTGCGCCCCCCCCCCCCCCAAAAAAAAAAAAAAACATGGTTTAAATAATAAATATTACCCGATCACTTCACAATTGCTGTTTTGGGTGGGAGCGCTGTAAGCTGTTTCCGTACTCTGCTATTCGTTGTTCTGAAGGACGCGCCAGCGGTCTAGTCGGGCTCAATCAAAATTTAATAAGGTTCCTGAACTCTACTTGGTGTAAGGCAGCGGATAAAACAAACTTAAAACTCCTTTCTGTTAACACATTCCTCTGTCGAAAGACAACGGAAACGAACACAAGGAAAATGACATTTCTTTGATGGCCTAAACATTCAGCAGAGCGTGTAGGAGACAACGGATTTTTGTTACACATTCACTTTTACAGGAAACCGTTGAAAATGAAAATAAAAAAGTTGTGTTACGATCTAAAAATTGAGGCGAACGTGTCATACACTAGAAATTAACAAGTACTTTTACAGAGATGCGTTCAAAACTAAAATTAAACTGTCGTTTTACGATCTAACAACTTGAATGTGCTGCAGATAAAAAAACACGTTCGGTAATAATACATGAATCTACAGGAAAGCGTAAAAAATGAAAATGAAATAGAGATTTCGGTGCACGAACTAATAACTAAGTACAGACGAACAAACACATAACTGGCTTTGCTATTGCATAATTTTACAGACTAGTGTGGAAAATCAACAGTTAACGTGTAAAGCATTAGGGTCTGTGTAGCTAGATGCTGCATAATAAGTGTACGCAATACCTTTAATCCATGTAAGGAGTGAACAGTTTTGTACTCTCTCACCATGGCTCTTTCTAACGGTATTAGCAAAGCTTTTACGTATTTATCGAAAGAACTGAACTAGGGTATTTATTAACACTTTTTCATCTGAGCGTTCTCTCCGATAACGTATATTTCTGCAATAACTATCATTTCAGCAGACGCCAAGAATACGCATCAGTTGTAATATTCTACAGTATCAGTATGATTTGACTGTACAGCGCCGAGCGGCCTGGTAACGTCTGCACGTAAAAGAGGTTTAGTTCCGCGTTCTGACATCTGCAATCGTAAAATCAACAGGCAAAACTTCGTTGTAAATCCAATGAATGTGCTCTAAGTTTTAATAAAAATCACATTATAATCTTAAATTTTTAAAACTGATATGAATAAATAAACAAATTGACCTGTCAGCAAAGTCTGCATCTGGCTTTAACGGCAGAAAACTGGTTGACCATATCTTCACAGTTCAGACGGTTATCAGTTTGGAGGTCAGATTCGATGTGAAGAATGGACAAGGCGTTCAATCTCTTCTGTGACAACGTAGAACGTAGATACGATTTCAGTCAATTATGAGCCGAAAACGAGCGTTCTGCTGAATATTTTGTAACTGCCATACATAGAAATATTCCAAAAGCAATGTCAACATTCGGAAACACTGTAACCTCTCTTTTCGTAAAAATTTACTCATTTCGACTGCTATATCACTCATCTCAGAAGATTTCAATCGTTCAGTGAAATGTACACATTCACTGGGGAAGGAAGGCTCTAAATCTGTGTTATACGTCGCTTGGAGTTTTGCTGCACGTTCAGCAATATCGTCAGGTGAACTGTTCTTAAGGTTACTGAATACTGAGAAGGAGTCCTACAGTGTTCTATAGCTTTCCTTCCTCCTCACTAATTCGGTGTGCAAGTTGTCGAGTACTGGGAGAAATGTTTAGACTATAAATTTTTCGCTTCCAGTCAGAAAAACTTCTTCAGAGTCCGCTTCTTCGTCATCACGAAGTTTGCGTTTTCGTGATCTTTTATAGGTGCGTTCATAGTCTATATCAGTCACAATCTCCATGGATAGATTTTCATAATAGTCGAACATGCCACGAATAGATGCAATAAATCCTACAAGTGAATCATATAATTCATGCACTATTTTAGTATCAATATTTGCACTTTACAGTTTCAGATTTACACTATTAAATCTCTGGACTATGTCCTTCCAAACTGTCATCATGAATACTGTTTCTAGTCTGCTGAGTTGATTCAGTAAAGCTGAAGCTTTATTTCGCACAAGTGGTTTTTCAAACGTATTATTGGCAATATGTGTGAGGGCATTGACAACGCTCTCCCAATTTTCACATAGACTTACACACGCTTCCTCTCTTGCTGACCAACGCGTTTTGATGAACTTTTTACCTTTTTGCTTCCTGGTTTCATGAAAGAAAAGTTTATCCCAGCGCTATGTAGAAGCAGAGAAAAAATTATAAAGGTATTGCACTACATTGAATGCTTCTCTACAACAGCTTGCACCACAAGTACTGATTAAATTCGAAGAATGTGTTGCACAAGGCACATAAAGCGCTTTCGGATTTCGATCTTTAATGCGTGCCTGAAAACGAATGTAGGTTCCTGACATATTGCTTGCGTTGTCAAATGTGTGGCCTCTTCAGTCAGTAATATTCATAGAATTTGTAGACAGGACTTTTAGTATGGCCTCAGCTAAGTTTTCGGACTCGTGTCCCGGGTTTGGTATAAACAGAAGGAAATGTTCAACAGGTTAACCATTCTCGTTCACATATCTTAATATGGAAGATAACTGATCAACATGTGAAATGTCTGCAGTAGAATCTACTATTAGAGAGACATATTTGGCGTGTTTTATTTCACTTATGGTAATTCTTTTTATTTTTTCAGAAAGAAACTCTATTATTGCATCACATATTGTTGAAGAAAGGTAACTTGTATATCCCTGCCATGGATTTCCATATCGTTCAGTGTGCTCTGTGAGAAAAGTATCAAACTTGGCTATAAGTTCAAGAGCTTTCATAGATAGACCATTATGTAATGATAGGAATCTTCTGACGCGTCCACATAGGGGAAGTCCACAACTTGTTAGCTTCTTCACTACTGCCAACACCGTTTCAACACACTGTGGCAGTACATATTTTGTGTCTTAACATATGACTCTAAATGGTTCTCTGGTGTTCCAAGTGACCTTTTTCTTGTTACAAGTGACAACTCAGAATTTTTGTGTTCAAGAGAATTCTCATGATGCGATAAAATATTAGAAATATTTATCCAATCTGCAATGTCATTGGTAGCAATCGCAGCCTTACCTCTGAACAGTTTACATGGAGCACAAAAACAGCAGTATACCAGAAAATCACTCAAAGTTGATTCACCATTTAAAAGTTTACCGTAAAATACAGTTTTGTTCAAGTATATGGTTTTACCGCCTACTGATTACCTTGAATTAGAAAAATCACAATTACAATTTTGATTAATGCCACGTTATAAGAAAATTTTGATTGTTGATTCATTGACACACCGTTCAGCAGGATCATCACTAACGAGGTTATTTCTGTTTGTAATGTCTGACTCGACACTTAGTTTTTCGTTGAACTCGAAATCAGGAACAATTTGCTTTTCTTCATTTTTAACTTTTGTTTCGTCTTTATTTAATTCTTTCACAACAGCTGCAGTGCCAGAAATATCATCTGTACTACTTGAACTCGAAGTCGAACCAGCAACTTTTTTTTGCGAAAAATTTATCTACTCTACCAAGCGTTTTCAGAACATTGACTTCTCGTTCTCGCCTTTACTTCGATAATTTCCGAATCGCCGCCCCACTTAATTTTGCACGTTTGCTTTTTTCACCGTTATCCATGTTAAGGCACTTACAAAATTGTCAACCAACAGTGAAAATAGAAGAAAAAATTGTAAAAGGAAAGAAAGAAAGGCTGTATCCAGTTCCAATCGTACAACCCCGCACATGAGCACATAGCTTTTTACTTTAAACACGGCACATGAGCACAAAGATTTTTCCTTTAAATGTGGAGCGATGAACTGACCAACCCGGATTACTCGACATAACTGTGCTATGAAAGAACGACAATGCAGAGTAATTTAATTTCATTGTCGCCTATTTCTCTGTTGTCAGTGAACAGTAGAAGCAGAAAACGGTACAGTCCATTTTTTGGCTTCTGTTTCCCGCGTCGCTGGAATTTTAGCTGGGACGCAAATATGTTCTGAATATTCTTGACACTGTCATCCTAATTTAAAAAGCAAATGACTTTTGCAATTTCTTGCAGTGAGGTGTGCTGGATCGACTGTTATCCTAATTATTCTTATAACATTTTAGCGGTTTCTGTGGGCAGAGACTACAAAGTTTAAGTAGTCTTGTTGGCAGCTGATTGTGGTGTGTTGTCATTTGTGTGAACACTACTGTCATGTCTAGATGCAGATGCATCTTTTGTTCCAACATAAAATAAAAATAATCTTTCCTCGAAGAAAACAAGCTTAGTTAAGGATACAGTGTACTTTTGTGGCTCAATATTACGTAAAAATCAACACCTATTTCTTTCGGGCACTGTTTATAATGTAAATGTTCCACAGATTTTTTTGTTGATATGAGGTAATGCAGCACACTTTCTAAACAAATGAGAAGTAGTTTGAATATTTTTGAACCTGCTTTAGGTTATTAAAAGAATTACAAAGAAATAGATGCAATTATTTTTCAAATGCTTCGTCAAATTCAGGTACCATCTAATCCAATGTTATACATTTGAAGGAGACCACATTTTTACCAGATATGCATTACATGATGGCTGAGGTACTCGATCTATTTAATATCGCCTATTACGTATATTACAAGGAAAAAAATCACATTTACGTTGTTATTTTTATAGTTTTTTCCTAATCAAAATGTTAATTTTTCTATAATTTAGTTGACTCTACAATAAAGCTTAGTTCTACTACTTATGTATGGATTATTGGAAGTTACAGAAGAAAATAGAGCAATGATTTATAAACTTTAGGATCTATTTGAACCTGAATTTTGAAAAATACAACTTGAGGGAAATTGCGAATGAAGATATGAATCCAATTAAACTGTGCCTCAGTACTTTCCTGAAGCACAGTGTTCATCCTGCTGCATTTCATCTTCAAGCTTCCTCTTGGCAATCCTTTTAGCACTTCATGCTTCTTTGGTAACTTGAAGAGCGAGGCTTTCAGCTTCATGCACCCGTCATCTGTCACAGGGAAGCAATTGATCTTCCAAATCAGAGCCACATTTTATGCGTAAATTTCTCAGGACTTACAACCTTCCTATCCTTCCATCACTGAAACATATCACTGCATCTAGTACACCAACTTTTAATGTATTTAGTCCTACAAAAACATTCTTGGATAATCATTCCCATATGCAATGGTTGAACTTGCATTTGTATTCTGAGTGGCCCCATGAAGACATTTACTAAGCAAAATAGGCTTACTCAGGTTTCTAAAAATTGATTTTATTTCATTCAAAACGCACTCAGGGAGAGAATGCTTACGATAGTATATTTGACCACTTTCTTTTGCTGTTTGGTAACCACACCAAGAATCTGCTCCTTTAATCTACCACCCATCCTCTTTCGCACATGTCCACAACACTCCAGTTTTGTTACCAAGGTATCACCACAAAAATTCAACTCATTAATGCTATTGAAAGCCTTAGAGTCCCCATCGCCTAGGTATTTCGTATATCTGACGTTATAAACGGGCACCGACCAGTGAAATATTTTTAGAGCTCTATCACACTCCATACCCCCACTGTAACCATCATAATTCTTAGAACACTGATGTTCAACATGTGCTTCAGTGTTACCATAGCGTGTGTGGCAGTACTTAGATAGGCACTCAACATCAACAACTTTTCCATTCTCCAGAAAGCAGCACTTACAACACCATTCAGGTAATCATTTACAGACACTAGAAACCTGCACTGTTACCAACATATACAATGTATCGTATGTATAATTGCTGGAAACAGAAAGTTCACAGTTCTTTTCGAAATAATTCTAGTTTCTGTAGCAGAAATAAAGGGGTGTGGCAGCATATATGACCATAACTTTAAAATTCGGTATATATAGGTCATTTTTCATTTGAAACCCTATAATGTGTATATCAATGTAATCAGGAAAGACTATAGGATTTAACAAAGTTATAAAAATTTCAATTTATCCACCAATTATAAGTACCATGTATCCTCAAGAAGTTTAATATATAATTTGTAATGCTATGTACTATTCGATCGCACAGAGTAAAAACTTTGATATCATGCAGGCTGCAGCACAATAAATGAGACAAACGAAAGTTAGTATCTTGTTCTTTTTCGCCAAAAAAGTAACTAAGTAAATAAATAAATGAAATTTTTAAACTATTGTGAAGTTCATTTCACACATTATTAGATATTCTGCTTATTTAAACTAGCAAGTTGATTAATAATATTAAATTTTTTGTCGCTGTGACGATTCATTCCCGTAAATGACTGATGTCTCTGATCTTTTCATTGTATGCAACATGTTTTATGTGTCCCCAAAAGACAAAGTCCAGTGGGGTTAAATCTGGGCTTTGTGATGGCCAAGGTATTGGGCGAGCCCTGCCTATCCACGTTCCTGGAAAGCGAGTGTCAAGAGCTGCACACACATGGGTACTGTGATTATGTGGGGCGCCATCTTGTTGGAAAAATCCAAGCCCCTTTTCCGTCTCAATATCGTCCATTTGAGGAAAGAGGTACACTGTGAAATGTTATGATAAACGTCACCATTTATTGTATTTTCTTCAACAATGAAAGGACCAGTCACACTACCTTCCATCAAACCGCACCAGTCATTAACTTTGGGGGAGTCCCGTTGATGCTGAATAACTTAAATTTAGTTGCAGTGTTATAACTGACTCAGTTTTCATAAGCCAAATAACACACTGAGCTTTCTGTTGAGGAGTACACATTGTAGCAGAATTGGTCTGCTCTGCTCCGCAAGCACGCCTGGACTGAACTGAGGGAAAAGAGGAAAGAAAGCAGCATTGGTGCCGCCTCAGGGTCAAGCAGGCCTGCCAACTGCAGGGGAGCTGCACTTCGAGAGTTTATGAGTCCAACACCACAAACTAGAACGGTGTATGTCAGCTTGTATACATTCTGGCACACATTAAAACTAGGGCGCTCAGTTTCAAACACACTGTTTAGTAATATTTGAACATTGGTAATAATAACTGAAGTGCGAGAACGTGTTGCGAGAATCTGACTGCGAGAAAGTAGCTCGAAGTGCCTATCTGGTTCTCTGTCTGTTTAAATACTCGTAATGGCAAGAATACTGCCTAAATTCAGAACTGTGAATCAATAAACTTTGCTCTGGAAAAACTCAGTGCTCCCTTTTTCGTATTGTTTACTTTTGGATTAACTGTTGCACAATGGAAACACCGTTACACTGCTCTTGTCTTGAAAGTGCACCGCATTTGTTGAACTACAGGTAACTACTGAGTCGCGACAGATGTAATGCGCTCTCTCTAAAAATGAAAGGCAAACGCATACTTTGTTCATAACAAATCCGAAAAAGTAGAATGATAACTCCATATTTTGGAATGGGCTTTGGATGCGGACAGTGACTTGAGATAGATTATAACATCAGGTGTTCAGTTTTCTAATTAGAAAAATTCTATATTCAAAAATTAACTATTTCTTTGCTTCACAAACATTAATAAACAAAAAAATTACACTTCTTGAGAGGACAAACGTAAGTAGTCTTTAACGTAAAATGAGATCTTTTCGAAGATGCAACTGGTAAAAATACAATTAAATATTCAACAGTTATTCATATCCCCAAATTCATGTATAATTGTTTATCTTTCTCTATATTCAAGTCAATGGGTGTCTGAACTAAGAATGCGTGCCTACAACCCGCCACAATAAAGTACAAAAGTTGAAATCAATTACCTTAAATTAAATCTTCTTCTGTTAGTCATCAAAATAATCATAATAAAATTTTCTTCCCAAAATGCTTCAGTATCCTTCCTCGTCTCAAACAATTAATCAGTGAGACGACATGTTCCTCTCCCTCAAAATACAACTGCAACCGTACCACTCTGCCTATGCCTTACTACAACTCACGACACACCACTGAAGACTACTGCGACTCCTCATCTTGCGATTAACAGTGCGCATCATCTCCCGCGCATCTTGCAAAACAGAGATAGTCAAGCAAGTCTCTAGGCGACAAATCATCCCTAATGTAACTGTGTGCTTATAATTTCTAAAAGTACAACAGCGCTTACACTTTCATGACATCCAAATATTGGAGAAATGCCCAGGAAATTATATACAGCCAAGGAAACGCGACATTTATAGTAGTAAATGAGTTTTGCTAATTGGGCAGCAAAAGAACTGATCATGGCCGAAGTAGAGAGGATATAAAATGCAGACTGGCAATGAAAAGAGTTTCTGAAGAAGAGAACTTTCATAACAAGAAGAACAGATTTAAGTATCAGGAAGTCTTTTCTGTGCAGAGTGTTGCCATGTATGCAAGTGAAACATTGACGATAGACAGTTCAAACAATTGAAATATGGCGCTACAGAAGAATACTGAAGATTATATGGGTAGATCACGTAACTAATGAGGAGGTACTGAACAGAACTGGGGAGAAAATAAATTTGTGACACAACCTGACTAGGAGAAGGTTAGGTTGATAGGACACATTCTGAGACATCAAGGGATCATCGATTTAGCAGCGGAGATAAGTGTGAGGGATTAAAATCGTAGAGAAAGACCACTAAACAGATTCAGAAATATGTAGGTTGCAGTAGTTATTTGGAGATGAAGAGGTGTGCACAGGATAAGAGTAGCATAGAGAGCTGCATCAAACCTCTCTTCTGACTGAAGACTACAATAACAACAAAAACAACAACAACCTAGTAAGTAGCTCAACACGATAGCCCCAGCTCTGTAAAATCAGCAATAAGAAAAGCGTAATCTATCTATGCACACATGGGGAGCTGACAGGTTACCCTGTGGAGTGACAATGGCGCTAGTCCCCTCACTCTTTAAAACGGCAGACAAAAAGGGCTTAAGGGTTTTTTTCTTTAGTACCTCTTCTGTACCAGATCTGTGGTTTCGATAGCTACGACGCCACGGCGTAGGTGGAAGTTCTTAAGTTGGCACTACGACCGACACCGACGATAGCTCTCTCTAGCAGGCGCTGTGCAGATCTACGAGCTCCGCTGCAGATTCTGCCCATTTGATCAAGAGCAGACGGCTGGGACACTTCACTTCACTTCAGCTTCGCTTTACTTACGACGGGTCTAAGGCATCGCACCTACGTACAAAGTTGTGCATGCCTCTGTCTATATTCACGTTATGTACTCAGTTAGGTGATATAGTAAAATCATTTCTACCATAAGAGCAGTACCGAGAGATTTTCACCTTTTCCTGCTCCTGCTCACTTCCTGCATTCGGCCAACCTTTCAGTTTTCAGGAGCAGACCCACGCGCCACCTTCCAAGCGGGATACAAAAAGATCCTCTCTAAACCAACTGTGAATTGAAGTTCATCTTGATAAACTGATTGGTGAGTACTACGCCTGCTTCATGAAAGTATGTTCTAGCCCGGAGCACATTTTTCAATCTGAATACGTGATCAAGTACAAGACGATTGGCAGACACTACATTGATTTTTAAAAAGCTTACGACTCAGTTAACTGTGGGTCGTTATTGAATATTCTGGAGGAATTTGGGGTGAATGAATACATCTACAAATCTATTTAAACAGATTCCTACCGACGTGGACTTCAAAGGTGAAATTCGTTGACGTGATTTCGGACCACTTTGAAATTAAAACTAGCATCAGACGAGGTGATGGACACTCTGCACTCCTTTTTTTTAACTGTGTCTTGGAAAAGGAGGAGGATACAGCATCAAAAATATGAATGAAGAACGTTTCGTACTACCCCCGAAACTCAAAGAAGTGTTTGTAGATTGCTTGACCTTTGAGGATGACTTGGCCATTTTTTCCAACAATATTAACTTAGCAGTCTTGAAGACTGATCTGTTGACACAAGTAGCTGGGAAAGTATGATTACAGGTCTCCTTTGCGAAGACAAAATACACTCCTGGAAATGGAAAAAAGAACACATTGACACCGGTGTGTCAGACCCACCATACTTGCTCCGGACACTGCGAGAGGGCTGTACAAGCAATGATCACACGCACGGCACAGCGGACACACCAGGAACCGCGGTGTTGGCCGTCGAATGGCGCTAGCTGTGCAGCATTTGTGCACCGCCGCCATCAGTGTCAGCCAGTTTGCCGTGGCATACGGAGCTCCATCGCAGTCTTTAACACTGGTAGCATGCCGCGACAGTGTGGACGTGAACCGTATGTGCAGTTGACGGACTTTGAGCGAGGGCGTATAGTGGGCATGCGGGAGGCTGGGTGGACGTACCGCCGAATTGCTCAACACGTGGGGCGTGAGGTCTCAACAAGAAATCGATGTTGTCGCCAGTGGTCGGCGGAAGGTGCACGTGCCCGTCGACCTGGGACTGGACCGCAGCGACGCACGGATGCACGCCAAGACTGTAGGATCCTACGCAGTGCCGTAGGGGACCGCGCCGCCACTTCCCAGCAAATTAGGGACACTGTTGCTCCTGGGGTATCGGCGAGGACCATTCGCAACCGTCTCCATGAAGCTGGGCTACGGTCCCGCACACCGTTAGGCCGTCTTCCGCTCACGCCCCAACATCGTGCAGCCCGCCTCCAGTGGTGTCGCGACAGGCGTGAATGGAGGCACGAATGGAGACGTGTCGTCTTCAGCGATGAGAGTCGCTTCTGCCTTGGTGCCAATGATGGTCGTATGCGTGTTTGGCGCCGTGCAGGTGAGCGCCACAATCAGGACTGCATACGACCGAGGCACACAGGGCCAACACCCGGCATCATGGTGTGAGGAGCGATCTCCTACACTGGCCGTACACCACTGGTGATCATCGAGGGGACACTGAATAGTGCACGGTACATCCAAACCGTCATCGAACCCATCGTTCTACCATTCCTAGACCAGAAAGGGAACTTGCTGTTCCAACAGGACAATGCACGTCCGCATGTATCCCGTGCCACCCAACGTGCTCTAGAAGGTGTAAGTCAACTACCCTGGCCAGCAAGATCTCCGGATCTGTCCCCCATTGAGCATGTTTGGGACTGGATGAAGCGTCGTCTCATGCGGTCTGCACGTCCAGCACGAACGCTGGTCCAACTGAGGCGCCAGGTGGAAATGGCATGGCAAGCCGTTCCACAGGACTACATCCAGCATCTCTACGATTGTCTCCATGGGAGAATAGCAGCCTGCATTGCTGCGAAAGGTGGATATACACTATACTAGTGCGGACATTGTGCATGCTCTGTTGCCTGTGTCTATGTGCCTGTGGTTCTGTCAGTGTGATCATGTGATGTATCTGACCCCAGGAATGTGTCAATAAAGTTTCCCCTTCCTGGGACAATGAATTCACGGTGTTCTTATTTCAATTTCCAGGAGTGTACATGACACACATTGGCGATGGATAAGAATGGAT
Organism: Schistocerca americana; assembly: GCF_021461395.2. Lineage (NCBI taxonomy): Eukaryota > Metazoa > Arthropoda > Insecta > Orthoptera > Acrididae > Schistocerca > Schistocerca americana. The sequence goes on from NC_060123.1 coordinate 234,383,813, forward strand.
GATTTTAAACCAAGAGGAGATTGAGCGAGTGAAGAAAATTAGATACGTAGGTGAGGTAATCTAACAGAATGGCTTAGAACAGGAAGCGATCACTCTAGGATCTGCAGACTGATCTAGGCCTGTTACGTGCCGAAAAACTTCTACAATAAGAAGCCGCTGGTCAGTGGAGCCGTGCTAAGGCACTACGCTATGATTGTCAGACATGAAGGATCATATGCTAGTCGACATATTAGTCAAAAGAGAACGCAGGATATTAAGGAAGATCTGAGGCAACAGATGGGTTAACGGGTAGGTATGTTTGAAATCAAATAAGGAACTGTACAGAGAGATAGAATTGTTTACACGATGAATTCAAAAATAAAAATATTTTGCCTACGGACACGTCTTTAACATGTTCGATGATGTTTTAACAGCGAAAATTTGGAATTTCATGAAGTCAAAGACAAAGCGTTTAGAATCGTTTCATGAATTCATACAGATGTCAAGGGCATCGATATTCCAGAAGACAAAATCATGGATAGGAATGAATTTAGACTAATGGTGAAGAACTAACGGAGTTTTAAGTTGGGAAAGGAACTCAGAAGGCGAAGGAGGACATTGTCAGGAGAAGGCACTGTGCGATGGGCTCAGGAGTGGCAGGACATCGAAGCTGGTAGACAAACAACGGGTAAAAATTTAAAATGATATCGATTTGTTAACTCATAATTGCTCAGTTCGAATGTACAAGAAAGTGCAGCGAAATGAAGATTGTTACATTAACTACAGCACTGCTTTGTTCGTCCGCCCATGAAGGTGCAATGTGATCAAATTTGTTGAAAACATTCCTGACAGACTGCTGTACAGCTTCAAAGTTACCCGAAAAGAATATCTCTTCAGGTCGATTAAAATTTCTTGATAACTGACACTTTTACGTGTTGTAGTCGATTTCCTTCAACCAGAACGCTCAACGTCACGTCCGAACAGTTCGCCGTTCCCAAACTGCCACAACAATTAGCTCATTTCCGTAACCTCGTCTGGCTTTCTTTCTTGGTGTGTTTGGATACCAAATTCTGGGTCTGGCCCTTTTATTTCGTATTTCATTACACGTGATAACAACACCAAAAACAACACACTCACACACACACACACACACACACACACACACACACACACACACACGACGATGTTAACGAAGCGCTGCATCCTTCCGCACAAGACGCGATTCAGCGTTATTTAAACGGTTATTATAATCACAGATATCGGCGTACATTAGATAAGATTCACACGAGATTGCGTGAAGCCGAAGTTTTGAAGGTAGTAAATTAATCTTGGCGGCTGGGACACGAGAGTCACAAATACAACAGCGCTTTTTCAGTGTTAACGTTATGGCGTAGTGGTTAGGACGTGAGTTCGGATCTCGTCTAATTCAGCTAAATTTTGTATTTTTCCATATCTGATTAGAAGACTTGGAATATGATTTTTATTCCTTTAAATGATTTAAATGTAATTTTTCTATTCCTAATGCTTCGCCGAGTCATTTTCATCATAGAATTGAATTTTTAATTTCCCCCTACTTTTCTTCCCGTCATTCTATTTTCGTCAGGAATCTGCTTGTATCACCTGAAATCGGCAACCAAGTGCCAATAAGAACTGCTCATCGGCTACTAACGCGGCGTTCCGTGTAGCCAGTGTGAGGATAGTTTCAGGTAACCAATGACAGCGAGAAATTACAATTTGCTTTTGCTGCTAAAATTGAAATTTCGCTGCGGAAGATGGCTACGCAAACAAACAGATAATGACATTTTTCGAGTTTGCTCGCAGAGGTTAGCATTTTATGTATTTATTTATTTATCGCATGGCATCTACAGAGTAAAATTGCACACATATTATTAATTAACATAATATAACAAACGAATTACAAATATATTATTAAATGATTGATTGCAAACAACAATATGCGAAAGATTAGGGACACAGCCACTGCAGTTATTACAAGTCCACATCTAAGCAGGTCATCCACTGAACAGCACGTGGAGTGGTATTCATGACATCCCTCCATTCTCCTTCTAACCTCCTCGCAGGGCATTCGAAGATCAGGTGAGGGATTGTTTGTTCTTCTGCACCACAGCCGCATCGTGGGTCATCAGTGAGTTTCCATTTGTGGAGAATGGCCTTACACCTGCCGTGGTTAGTCCCCACACGATTAAGTCTGCACCAAGTTCTTCTGGGCATTTGCATTCCTTCCACCGGTATCGAAGGATCAAAATCAGTGTTGAGAGGATGGTGATTATTCAGCGACCAGTATTGCTTCCATTCCCTTGCTATGTCGTACCTTTCTGGGAATTTGAGGACTTCGTCTTCCCATATAGGTTTCCTGGATTTTAGGCGGGTAGTTGGTAGAAAGCCCAATATTTTTCGGATAGGTATATCTCCAGAGACAGAGGGGTCATTAATTTTCTTCCATTCTCGGATAGCTGCTTGTTGCCTTCTGAGGGAGATAGGAGCTACATTGCAAAGGGCATGAAGCCAGGGAAGTGATTGCAGAGATCCTGAGACAATCCTCATGGTGGTATTAAGCTGGGCGTCTATTTTCTTCGTGTGTGTGCTCTTGTACCAGACTGGGGCGCAGTATTCTGCCACCGAGTAAACAAGAGATTGTGCTGTGGTGCGTACGGTGTTAGCTTGAGCTCCCTGGGAGGTTCCAGTCAGATTTCAAACCCAGATAACCCTGACGTCCTTCTGGAAGGACAACGACGTCACTCACTGTTGAAATTATTTATTTTTGCGAATAACGCATTGTTGCAACGGACTGTGACGCATTGTTATATGAAGTAGGCAGAGTCACTTGCGCGGTGCGACAGTCAGTTTGACGCTGTCGTTCATAGTGAGTGAGAAACTGTATCTTGAAAATATGGCCGATTTTACCATGGACGAACTGACTGACCTTGTCATCGATGGGTATGTGTATTTTCTTTCATATTGCGTCAATAATTCTGAAACTCGTCATATAATATCTTAAAGAATTAACCTATATTATTTATGGGTTCATATTATGGTTGAAAGTTTTCATCAGTTGTAATTCAATAATGTTTCAACCGTCCTTCCAGAAGGACATCAGGGTAATATGTTGTCATTCTGTAAGAAAGCGATGTACAATGAAGGAACTTTTGGACATGTTAAAATCAAAAGATGAGGAAATACCTAATACTGGTGTGAATGGAACATTACACCCTCCTCTAAATTCAACTAATGACGTAACAGATGAAGATTCGGGTGCTGAAGAAAATCCCAGTGTAGATAAATTACCAGCAGGTCAGCTCAATTCTACTGCGCTTTGTGATTTGACCATTTCTACCAATGGTAATGCAGTGAATGCAACAAGGAAACAATCCTTTACCCCTGATGTTGTTCCAGAACCCTCCAGCAGTACAAAAACAGCAACAATAACAACAACAACCACCAAAAAACCAGCAAGGCTGTCGAAGAATATAGTTTAAAACCTCAAGAAATGTAGCTGGAAAAGTGGTGAAATAGTTAATCCAACACCTGTATGGCCTCTAATGTTCACAGTTGCAATGAAGAAAGGGCGAACACCGCTTGAATATTTCTAACAGTTTTTTGATAACGAAGTGCTTCAGATGATGGTCACTTACACAAATCATCATTCTGTCGATGAATCGATGGTCCCATACTTCGGAAGTCAGGGGTGCAAACAATTCATAAAAGGGAATCCAATCCGACGCGGATTCAAATTTTGGTGTGGAAGCATAAATGGTGGATATATTATTTCGCTCTAACCCTACCAAGAGGCTGGCACGGGTAGTAAGGATTATGAAACGAAAGGTATGGGATAGGTGTGGTAATGACTTATGTTGACCAGTTACTTCCAGATGTTCCATATCGAATATACTTTGATAACCTCTTTACCAGCGTTGAACTACTACATGACCTAAAAGAGAGGGGCGTGGAAGCAACTGGAACAATACGAGGAAACATAGTTAAGAATTGTATTGTATCATCTGTAGATAAAATGATAAAAGAAAATAGAGGTTCATATGAAGTTTGTTCTGAATCAGCATCCGGGATTTCCATTGTACGTTGGAATGACAAGAATGTTGTTACTGTAGTCACCAACTTTGACAGAGTGCAACCACTACGTTCTGTAGCAAGATTTTCCAGAGAACAAAAGAAAAGGATTAGCGTGCCTCCACCTAACTTATTACACTTCTACAATACTCATATGGGAGGCATAGATCGAGCTGACCAAGATATATTCCTATATAGATGCTCTATAAAAGTGGTATTTCCCGATCACTGCACATTTTATAGACATTGCAGAGCAAAATGCCTGGGATCTTTACAAGCACAACAAAGAACCCATAGATAATCCGACATTTCGTCGTCGAATTATCACTGCAATTCTTGAAAGTAACAAAAGAGTCACTACCAGCAGAAGACGTCCTAGTAAGAGGGCAAAACTAGATTCTAGGTTTGTAGGAAGAGAACATTGTGTTGCTGAATTACCAACGGACGAGATAACAAAAATGAAGAAGCAGCTGAAATGTCGAAGTTGCTACAAAAAAACTACTACTATGTGCGTAAAATGTGACGAACCATTTCATGTTTGTTGCTTTTTGTCTTATCATACTAGTGCATAAAATATGTGTATAGGTTATTTCCTTTTTTTGTATTTATTAGCTGTTTTTGCCCATAATTCAAATTTATTTATATTTATTTGAAAGTATAAAAACAAAATAAGTTAATTGTGCAATGTCACATACATTAAAAACATGTTCCCTTATTGTCCTGACGTCCTTCTGGAAGGACGCCCATTTTTGGAGATACTAAATAACAATAAATACTTAAAATTGTTTTTACTTTTTTCCTTACAACCTTGTGAATGAATGTAGATAAGATATAAATCAATTTTGAAAAACAAATAATTCAGGACTATCTGGGTTAATACATTATTTCGTTTTTTTATCTTTTGACTGCTTATTTCTAGGTGTTTTTTTATAGGTTAGTGAGCGGTCAAGAGTGATTCCTAGGTATTTTGGATGGCTATTGTGCGTCAATCGCTCATTGCAGAATGTTACTTGCAACTCTCGTCTTGCTTCAAGATTGTTCAGGTGGAATGCGCTTACCTCAGTTTTATTTGGATTTGGGCAGAGCCTCCATTTCGTATAATACTGGTTAAGAAATTGAAGGTCCGTTGACAGAGTAGCTTCCCCCTCTTCGAATGTCTTGCTCTGAGGTTAGCATTAAACGCCGTGAATAAAGCGATAGTGATTTCAATTCTGCCACAGATTGTTCATCGCTGTTTTCTCGGAAATTACTGTACATCACGTGCTTATTTTTAGGTTAGTACATGAGTTTAAATTCGGGGCTACAAAGCCCGTCGCCTGCCGCAGTTCAGTCACAAAAACAGCATTTGTGAAGTGACCCGCCATGTTTGTGCGCCGCTTATAACCGAGCCGTAGCCGGCAGCAAATGCGGCAGCGCTGTAGCTGGAAGTGGCAGACGTCAATCATCAACAAATTTTAATCGGACTATAATTTCTTTGTGCTATTCGTAATGAAAGCTTTTGCTCCTTTAACTGACATCTTCTACATCGGAAATAGATGCCACATCAGTGCTACTAGATGTAAAATATGTATAAAAATTTAAATTTGTCTTCACAATTATAATAAAACAAAGCGTACCATTAAGCATTCAATAATAACTGCAGACATTGACCATTATATTAACGTCATTTACATAAAGAATAAATCTAAAATACGTATTATTTATGAGCCAAAGCTAACTTATGTCACATTAACACCCAGTATTATTTGACGTTTTAACATTAGCAGTTCAGTTTTTTCTGTCAGCATATCGTGTTCATTTTTTAAATGTCCATCGGAAACTGAAAACAAAACAAGAGTAATTACACAGTTACACTTAAAATATTTGTTAATTTTTCATAAACTCTAATTTATCAATATATGTTTAATAAGCAGAGAGCTGCTCCGTGAAGACTCAGAGACTTCCGCTTTCAAATAGTGATTATGAACTGTCTCGAACACTGCTTCCTGTTGGTACTAACGACAGTGATTTCGCTTGGCATGGACATCGACAGTTCTCAGAACTTGTGCATAGAGCGCATGCGCGTCCGTAGCAGTGCAACGATTCCCCCGCTAACGAATTGTGAGCCAGATCAGCGATCACCACCTGTTTTCAATGTTACTGCAATTTGAGATTTGATTGACATATTCTAATTTGAAATGGAGGGAGAAAACGTATCAGATCAAATCTCATGTAGTGAGCAGCAATCTCACATCCAATTTTCAAAGTCTGCAGGGCAAAACGCTTACCGACATATACGGCACAAACCCGCTTACCCAGTACCTTCGGTAACTTGACGATAACACACCACCGAAAATTCCGGATTACCGAGCGTCATCTAAAAACAGCACTGTACGGCGTTTGAAACGCAACGTATACAGTCTGCATGGAAGAACACTGACCAAAATATACAGTAAAAATCCGCTTATCAGATACCTTCGATTCCTTGACGGTACCAGACTACCGAAAATTCCCAATTACCGAGCATCATCTAAAAATACCGCAGACACAAAGTAAATAATTGGCGACTGGCGTTTGATTGTCTATAATACATTCCCTGCTTCCGTTAAAGTGGTAAAAATGTATAATACTGTATAAAACAGCATTTTAGAGAACAAATGGAAAATACTTTGTTGCAAAACACTGTAGTATAATTTTAAGATTGTAGGTTAAGTTCATAATTGCAGTATTGTAGCTTAGTACAGTACTCTGTATGTTTTATACTACAGTACATACAGTATTTCTGTACAGTACTTTATTCACTTGAAATAATACACAATTTTCTTATGTTTATTGTGCCCAGTTTTTCCTTCAAAACCACGTTACGTATACTACAAAAATTTACAAATTTTGGAGTATTGTATGATTAGCTGCTTTCAGCAAATATTATAGATGTACCAAAAGCGGCATCTGCTTCATCCCAGGTAGCTGGAAGTGTTGAGTTTATTGGTCAGCTCCTCCTAGTTCATCAGATTCCATACCTGGTTGTTAAAGTTCTTGTTTAGGCCCTATCACACTTTCTGTATCAGTTCGTCTGATATTTACTCGACTACAGGTTCTTTATTTTCAGTGCATCTCTAGTCTAAAACCTCATCTCGTGGCAACTTTCTTGTTTCATTTTGAGCAACATCTAACAGTTTCACAACTGAATCATTTTCGAATGGAATAATAGAGTCTGTTTCGTCTTTGCAGACTTTTGGTCAGAGTTTTCGCCAAGACTTCCGAAGATTAGCAGCCTTAACTTTACTCCACTACAAAGCAGCTTCAAAAATAGCATCTTTAATATTTTTAAATCCACCACAAAACAGTCTGAATCTGAACTGATAAGCCTCGAAGAAATTAAGCCATGCAAAACCGTTTGAAATTTTGAATTATCCTCTGATTCGTTGGCTGATTCAGGGAAGTAATGTTTGTTGGAAGATAAGCGGCGAATATATCCCCTAAGGTCAATTCAGATCCCGAAGGGTGGGGTGCACAATTATCTAGCAGCAGCAGAGCAAACCAAGACTTGCTTAAAAAAAAATCTCTAGCAGAAGGTACGAAATTATGTAAAAACTACTCCTTAAGCAATTCTGAAGATATCCACGCATTTGAAAGAGCTCCACAAATTACAGGAAAATTTAAAACGCCTTTAAACGTTCTTGGTTTTTGTATTTCCCATAACATAAGGAGTCAACATGTGGCCACTTGAAAATTTGGACCCGCAATAACACTATCAAGCGATCCTTAGAAGCAGAAGAAAAGAAAAAGTAACTTTGACGCAATTTTCATCTTTATCTGTCAAAGTTGATCTATGGAAACCATACCGGAGTAGGTCTGCATCATCGGATTGTAGATTTCACTAGCAGTTAAGTTATGGAAATAGTTCCTTTGTTTTCTTCGGCTATGTTTTGATCTGCCGATAGAAACTTCCCAGCCACATCGAGCTTCCGGATTCCATGACGAGTTTTGAATCGGTATAGCCAATCGTAAGAAAATGCGCATTCAGTTTCTGATGACCCCAAATCATCACGGAACTGTTTACCTTTTCCGATAATAATGGGCCCAAATACAGGTTTTCCTGTAGTCCCTTTCATAGAGAATCACTTCTATAAAATTTCATCCTGCTGATCTACTTAGCGTTTTTTTTAAGTTTTTCGTGATTCAGTGCCTTTTAATGCAACTACCTCTGAGACAATCTTTGGAAGTTAAACTTGGTTTTTTTAAATATGATAAATTGTTGGAGAAAAAACTTTATATTCTTATGTAATCGTATTTCTCTCATCACACTTCTCAGTCCGATGAATAATGCGAAGCTGTTGTTCCATCGTAAACGTAACATATTTACGTTTCACATCAACTTTGTTTTGAGAGGTGCTTGGTTGAGAAAACATTCCCACAATAACAGGTAGCACTACCTTAATTGCGATACAGAACAACAGAAATTGTGATTACACTTTAAAGCACTGATTTTTAGTCACTACAGACAATTGCTGCACGACAGAAGCTATGTGACTGGTATCTGCAACAATTTTTGGCGCTACACGACTCCAAATTCTCGACCGCTGCCGAGGGCGACCAGATCCACCGGACGCGTCCGAAATACTCGGTATGCGTGAAGCGATGCGTGGTTATTGGACATACCGAACTGTCGAACGTCGCTTCAACGGGCTTTTAGTGTACAACGCTCTGGTTGAAGTTCGTGGGGTTAATGGACCGGAGAACAGACTCATGGTGGGCTTCCCTTTCCCGAGAAGTCCGAACAACTACTGAAGATAAGCCAAGGAGTGAGCAACCGGTAACTGCAACTGACTTCTCGTAAGCTGTCACTATTGACGACATTTTACAAAAACACTGGCGCAGAACATGGGGAGAAATTGCCAGTGAAGCGAAGATGCCTGTCTTTTCGGTGTTCAGAAAATCAGTCGCTCTGAGTGAAGTGCTAACAGCAAACCGCAAAATAATCGTACTACAATGGCCTCAAGGGTCTCAGAGAGAAGATGATTAGTTTTGAAACAGGATTGCTGCCATAGATGAAACACGGATTGGAAATGTTGAGCGAGAACTGAAATCTCAGTCCTCCTAGTGGGAACACCCTAACTCGCCTCGGGCAAAGGAATAGCTTCGCCAACGGTCGAAAGTCAGTCTGGTGATGATTGTGGCTTATGACAAGATTGGAGTGATAGCAACAGGTAGAGTTCCCCAGAGAACAACTATAACAGTGCTATACTACACGGAGTTCGTGCAATATATTTAGTGCCCAAAATTTCAGCACAGACGGTAAGATACGTTCACAGTTGGAGGGTTCGTTCTGCACGATAACGGACGACTGCGTATGCCCATACCACTACATAGAGTTTCGAAAAATTATTGGTGGGAAATCCTTCTGGTTATCCTACAGTCGCCCCGCAGCATTAGCCGAACGGTCTGAGGCGCTACAGTCATGGACTGTGCGGCTGGTCCCGGCGGAGGTTCGAGTCCTCCCTCGGCCATGGGTGTGTGTCTTTGTTCTTAGGATGGTTTAGGTTAAGTAGTGTGTACGCTTATGGACTGATGACCTTAGCAGTTAGGTCCCATAAGATTTCACACACATTTGAACATTTTTTACCCTACAGTCCTCACCTGACCCTATCATATTTTCATTTGTTTCCAAAACTTAAGAAACTAATCAGAGGGAAACCATTGTCAAGTCACTGCGGAGGCTTCTGACGCAGTGGCCTCAGTAACCTTAACTGAGAAATTGTCAGAGATGTCATCCTAACGAGAATACGCGACTTGTCAAAAGGCTGAGCCGCTGTTAATGACAAGACTGGAGGTTACATTGAAGTTCTGTAAAGCCATTAAGAAAACAAAATTCGAAACATAATTTTACGATGTACAGAATTTTTTTAATGAACCTCGTATCATCATCCTGTTCGTAGGTACGCTTCCCTGGCAGAAACTCCTCTTGGCGCTCCACGCCAAAGGAGATACAAACAACATAAGCAGAAAAGGAGAATTTCAGACGATTTCTCATGCCTCTCTTACTCTTTGTTAAAATAACTATTTCATTTCGACTTAAGTATTTCATTTATTATGTTCGGAGACATTCACTCGTATTTCATTCACATTTGTAGCAAGACATGTTGAAAGAAGGGTAAAAGAAGTAAACAATTACGTTGTGTCGACTTATATCCTGTGTCATGTCAGATGGCCACTTGTTACGACTTCTGCAGTACTTGTTATGGCCGTTTGCCACTTTTTACGACTTCAGCAGTACTCGTTAGTAGCAGACACAGTGGCTGCGCCAAAGACTGAGATGGCGTGGAGTTTTACAATTATTTATTGAGATTTCTTTACAATTTCTCCCTCGTCGTCGCTGCCCAGCCCTGCGGATCCTTCCGGCTGGCTACTGCTGTGTAGATTCTCCGACAATGCGCCACCAGTGCTCCGCTGAAGTCAGGATGCCCTGTGGTTGAGATGAACTCGTCGCCGCTCGGCAGCCCAGTACGGCACCCCCACGGAGCCGCGTCGCCGTGAGGTCAGCTGCCGTCGCCTGCTGCACCGGCGGCTGAGAAGCCGTCAGTCGCGATGTCCGCGAGGTCGCGTCATGGACGGACCACGCGCCGTGGGGCCGGGTTGCCGTGAAGTCCGGGTGTCGGTCCCCGGCGGCGCCTGTGACCAAGACCGCGATGCGGCCGGTCCTGATGGAAGTTCTCCCTGTAGTTAGTCAGCCGTGGTGCCGACCGGACTCGGGCCGACCCCCACAGCTGAAGTAGACATCTGGCGGCGAACGGATGACTCCTGCGAGCTGGAACAGACTTCCGGAATCGTCACCTACGAAGATTGAACATTCGGATACGGACCACGTCCGTCGTCAGATCCGAACTGCTTCCTAATGGCTTCTGTCCGTTGCTGCCTGCGCTCCACTATTTATATCCGGCAGGAGGACGTTTTTTACCCTCGGTATCAGCTTCTTGTTATTACTGCCGCAGTATATTGCAGTATAACTTAGCGTGCTGGCCTCACTTCCCTTACTCAGTACTCTCCAGGCTTCGCTCAGCGCTCGGTCTGCGTGCGTCCTTGCGTCAGCCGGTTGGTAGACTGCAACTGTCAGCAAGGCTATCCGTGCCGCGCCTACTTCGCAATGCCGCGATCGCTGGCTGCCTTTGCTTTGCCATTCTCCACTGCGTGAAGCAACGCTTACTACATGTGGCCGCAACACTTGACAAGAGAGCATCAGTCAGGAATCCGCTGAGTCGAAACATGAGATGATTTTTAACTTTCCCTTGATCTGTTGACGAGGATAAAACATAAAATTCAAAGAGCACACAATTTTGTAAAAATGTAACGTTTAACCTAACTGTAAAACTTTCTACATTTACGGTAGTGGTTCAATGTGCCTCTCCTCCGCCTCCCCCCCCCCCCTCCCGCCCCAGCGTCTATGGAGGTACAACGCCATCGTAAAATGTACTGCCAGAACAATCCCAACAATCTCAGTCTTGTTCATACAATATCACAGGCATTACGGATTGGTGCGAGCACATTCCGATCACCCATCGCTTGTTGTACCCAGAGTGGCGAAGTGGCGTTGGTACCGTGTCTGTTACAAATAATTTTTTTCTTTTTTTTTGCTATCTCTCACACTGTTTTCTTATAATCAATCTTTTCTCAAACTGCATCCTTTTAAAATTAAACAATAAAAAGTAATAGGACTGCTAGCAGAGCAAAACAAATACTGTTAATAGATTCCCTTTAACTCATACGGCGTTTCCTGCACAAGACTTTTCATAAAGCCCACACCAGGAGAACAGGTGGGGTCAGAACAGATGAGTGCGCGTCCCACAAGACAGAAACTTCGCATCCTATACATATTTTAAGCAAGTCTTATGAACAAGATCTGCTACTGGTCTGAAGTTCTTCATGTCGAAACAACACACGAGCACCAGTCCACCACCTGATGAATAGTATCTGGATGTCTCGGAGGAGTCGACAATGGACCACTAGACGCCAGGAGAAGCGGATCCGTCAGTATAAAAGGAAGTGCAGAGTATTGTGTCGTCAGTTGAGAGGCTGTAACATCTTTCGATGTCACCTGAGTAATAAACTTTTCGGAAGCTGTCCAACTCGTCTGTGGGTAATGCGATTGTGAAATGGAAAAGCGAAGGATCAGCCATTGCTAAACCGATACCAAGCAGCCGGCCTGGGTGGCCGAGCGGTTCTAGGCGCTATAGTCTGGAACCGCGCGACCGCTACGTCGCAGGTTCGAATACTGCCTCGGGCATGGATGTGTGTGATGTTCTTAGGTTAGTTAGGTTTAAGTAGTTCTAAGTTCTAGGGAACTGATGACCTCAGATGTTAAGTCCCATTGTGCTGACAGCCATTTTTCGAGACCAAGCAGACCTCGTGTACTGACGGGCAGGGACCGTCGAGCATTGTGGAGGGTGGCTGTAAAAAATCGCATGAAATCATCGTATAGAATCACTCATGAGTTCCGTAGTGCTACCAGCAGTCCATGAGCACGATGACTGTGCGCCAGAAGTTAAAAGGACACGAGTGCTATGGTCTAGGAGCTCCTCATAAACCTGCCTGTTAAGTCAGTGCTAAGCGACGCTTGAGGTAGTGTGAAGACCAACGCCGCTGGACAATAGATGACGGAAAACGAGAGAATTGGAGTGATGAATCAAGCTATGCCCTTTGGCTATCCGATAGAAGAGATTGGGTTTGTCGATGCCTAAATAAATCTACCATTTCATCAAAGTGAAGTTCCAATACTAAAGTACAGAAGAGGCCATGTTACAGTATGGGGATATTTATCCCGGCTATGGTGAGGTCACCTTATTTTGATAAAAAAAATGTTAAATTTGGAAAGATTGACCCATTTTATAGCATTGTGTACTGCGTGCAGCTGAGCAGCTGTTCAGTTTCAATGACTGTATGAGTGTGACAATGTAACCTGTCATAAAGCAGTATTTGTCAGGCAACGGTTTGTGGACAGTCTGTACTGTAATGGATTGCTCTGCCAGAGCCCCGACGGCATCAAACAGAACACATCGGGGACGAGTTAGGACGTCGATTTCACTGCGGATCCCAGTGTCCAAAGTCACTACCTTCTTCGGCTTCTACTCTTGATGAAGAATGGACTCCTATTCCTCTACAGACATTCAGACACCTCACTGAAACTGCCCCGACCATTGTTCAAGCCGTCATAAAGGAGAAGGGTGGAAATACCCTACACTCGTATTAATGTCCACTAACAGTTGTCCTAATACTTTTGGATACGTTATGAGAAGTATATCACACTGTACACTTGTGTAGTTAAGCGGGAAAATGCAAATACGGGCTTTTTAACCAATCACTGACCATGCCCGCCTCCACTTTACTGTACATTTACATGATGAGTGGATTTTAGTTACCGCATTCTGCATGGTGAGTTACCATACAACACGTAATTTTCGATTTAGACTAGAATTTTTTATCTCCAAACGATATACATTTTCTTTTCCCTCATCCATAAAAACTACCATCAAGCTAATATTGTCTAAATTCTTTAGCAAGGCAATGCAGAATGAGATATGTATAAGCTTTCTTTCGATGAAAGCTTTGATACGGTATCAGAGTCACTCTCAACAAGTTACTGAGATTTGCAAAAAAAAGAAAAGTTTATCTTTTGCTTGATGAGAAGAGACTGTTGATGGTTTGTTCGTGATGATGTGTTTTGTAACTTAATTGAGTAATTATTAACGGCACGCCATAACTAACCTCCCCCATCCCACTCCCCAACCAACACGCATCCATAAATTACACCTTACACGCCATCCAAAAGAAAATAAGTGTTAATTGTTAAACTAAAATGTTTGAATGGATAGTTGAACATTAATAACGTGGCATAGGTTGGAATTTGAAAATACTGCTAATTTTAACTTCCGTATTTAAGCCATCTGTAATAATACAGATGCGATATGTTAGGGTTAATTTTTGCTTTCAGTATCCTGAAGGAATTCGAAGAATGTTTTAGAGGACTTACTACCTCAACTAGTTTTCAGACAAGAAAAGCGACTTAAAGACGGTTTACACGCCAACGCTCCATTCATCAGGGAGCCTGCATAAACGGTAACTGTAACTATTACACAATTACTAATGGAGCTAATGGAATATAATCATTATTCAAATGAACTGCATTTAGGTTTACATGTTAATTAAAGATCTAATTATTATTCAAATGAACTGAATTTAGTTTTACAAAACTTTAAACGGGTACCTGAAATTTTTGGGTATTCCACCGCAAACACCCTTCTGGTTCCCTTGAAAGACTCCAACAAAATATTACCCTACTTAACATAACAGCCGCACTCTTTTGCCTTAGCAAGGATTTAATAACATATTCAGAATTTAGCTGATAAGCTGAAACTGTCGAAAATACTAGTCTTTCCTTGTTATAGAGGTGGATTCCAATCAGTTTTTAGAACTGAGTAAGTGCTACGCGATCTGTTATCCGCAGCAATATTCGGTGATATGCTTCGGTATCCGTGGTACGTCGCGAAATTGTGATGAGGACCGAGAGCCGTTTATGATTTCAATAAAGCTTGTTTTGCAATACACAAATTTTAAAGTTCTGTGTGTTCCAGTAATTACTATTTTCCATGTTCTACAATCGTGCAGCTCTCTACAGGTTACACATTATACTTGTCATAAACTAGATACAATTAAATATACGAAGGGACTATGTTGTTGCCGGCCTGTTTGGCCGAGCGGTTCTAGGCGCTACAGTCTGGAACCGCGCGACCGCTACGGTCCCAGGTTCGAATCGTGCCTCGGGCATGGATGTGTGTGATGTCCTTAGGTTAGTTAGGTTTAAGTAGTTCTAAGTTCTAAGGGACTGATGACCTCAGATGTTAAGTCCCATAGTGCTCAGAGCCATTTGAACCATTTGGACTATGTTGAGTTGATAGAGTTCTCGTGTATTCTTATTTCCAAACTCCTAAGGATAAAAGATCACCCCTTTTCAGGATAAAGATTATGAAACCAATAAATGAATCATGGAATATTGATAATCTGGAATTCATAATAAATCTGTAACTACAATTATGTGAGAATGAAAAAAAAAGTACTGGCAGCTTGATTCGGGCCAGACACTTCCAGTTTGTGAAACCAAGCGCTTACTCGCTTGGCCGCGGAATCCTTGAGCACAAGCACAAATATATAAGCGCACCTAAAATTTTCAAACTCGATTTTCTCGAAAACATTTGAAATTTGCGTCTTCCTGTTGACATATATTGAAGTCCTGAGCGTGTCCTACACATGTTGTCATTATGAATCAAATCGGTGAAAAGTTCGCACGATCCTCTTGTAAAATAACTGGCATCCCGAAACCAGGCAAAGACGGAACCAATGCCTCTCACTGCTGACCAGTACCGCTACTGAACATAATCAGTAAGCTACTAGAATGACAAATTCTAAATCACATTCAAGACGCCATTGATCAACTCATCCGCGTTGAACAAGGTGGCTGTATGAAATATCGAAGCTGCTGCGACTAGGTCTAATGTTGACCACTGTAGCAGAAGCGAGATAACAACGAGGTCTCAAATCTGTTGCAGTTTTTGTGATAACATACTGCAAGTTATGACACTCTTTGGAGGGAGGAACTATTGTCAAATTTACTGAAGTCATGCCATGTCAGTAGCTGGTGTTTCTAGTAAACAATATGCTCTCTGCCAGGAGCTTTAAGGTGTTCCTGAATTGCAAGGTAGCAGACGGAAAACCCTAAATAATGCTCTACCTCATTGATCAGTTCTGACTTCATTATGTTTAACCTGTAAATCTATGATATGGCACACATGGACTCTACGAAAATAAATTATGCAGATGACCTAGCATTTGTCTTTCACAGCGCACTTCTTATGTACTGCGAGAATATGCTGACAAGTGATCTGACGAAATTGAGTGATTAGTTCCATAAATGTTGACTTCATCCTAATCCAAATAAAACTGAGGGTAATGTGTTTCATGTAAATAATACAGAAGCTCAAAGGTGACTTGCGACGGTATCGAAGCACCGCATAATTACAGTCCCGTATATCTAGGACTCATTATGCATCTGTCCTTGACTTTCAAACAACAGTACATCAAGTTAACTAAGAAACTGGGCTCAAGGGTAAATCTAATTCGCAAGATTGCCAGAAGCAGTTCGGGTGCAGACGCCAATACTCTGAGCGCTTCTGCACTCACTCTTGTGTATTCTGCTTGTGAATACTGCACTCCTCTGTTTGACAACATCACCCACACAACGAAGATTCATGGTCAGCTTAATGAATCTACGACAGGTGTCAGTGGGACTGTTATATCTATCCCACCCTCAGCTGTTACCTAGGTAATACTGCTCCAGAAGCTCTAAGAAGGAAAGTGGCTTTGATGAACTACCTCAAGAGCTCGTAAGGACGGTCTCTTGTATGACGTCCTACTAGACCCATCAACATCTCGTGAACCACCTTGGATTGAGTCAGAAATTATCAGTTCCTTCGGCATGGCCTCCAAGTGGTGACAACGCTGGAATGAACATCCGCCCAGCAACGCTCAGCTGGTTCAAGAAAGCTGAGGGTTTCCAACTACCACACCAAATTTGGTCGACCTGAACCACCTAAGAAAGGGTCAAGCAAGGTGTGGATACACCTCGGAAAAGTGGGGTTTTCGTTCATCTGCTGAATGCGACTGTGGAGTGGAGGAGCAAACAACAGAATTGTTAAGGGGTGCCCACTGCGAGCATTTTACGTTGATCTGAGGGCTCTATACCAAATGACTCCGAGTGCTCTGGACTGGCTGTCATATTTGGAGATTTTCATTTGACTGTACTTGCTGCTGTGTACCTGTAGAACCATTTTATTAGTAAAAAAACTAGTTACAGCTGCAGCCGTATGATCATACGGTGCAATTTCTTAAATACCTATAAGCTGTCCAACGCTACCTTCGCAGAACATTATATCTGAATAGGAACTTTGGATAAGATATTACTTGGAACAATATAAACTAAATTACTAGCTCAGTCTGGATCAGACCTCGAGGATGCAGACGGAACGCTGGTAACTGAAGCAAAGCTCACTGGAATACAAACGTCATACGTCAACCAACACGCACAAGGCCTTAGTTGGTGTACTGAACGTTGAAATTTATACGAGACGAAAACCTGTAAGTTTACACATTCTTAAAGTAGAATTCACTAAATTACTACTAATGACGTGTAATTTGGGAACGTGATCACTGTATGACAATTACGGTGTCCTTTTGACATTAACAGCATTTATTCAAAAATATTAATGTGAAGGAACACATTAGTAAGAGAAACTGTAGATTCTCGTTTGATACGAATTGGTAGTCTTGCCTGGAAGCGAAGAATATATTATCGCTGTGATCCCACAGTGATCCAATTATTTCAATGCCGGTATTTTTCGAGGAACGAATGAGGTGTACGCTTTGCGGTAGAAAGACGTGAAATCTTTTTCATTTACAAAATGAGGCAGACCATACGTGTTTACAACGAGATGAAGCCAATAACCGTACAGAAGGGCTGTTAATGAGAAAACCTACTGGGGCTGTTGTGAAATTATTGCTTTCGTCACAAGCTTTATATTGCTTTTGTCTTAGATTCGTTCATTTAAGTAACATGCTGCAAACGTGGAAAGTTAATTACTAGTCTTTAACAGGGGACGTTATTGTGAGCTGCAATATATTATAGCAACTGCTTGTTCTGCCAGATGTGGGGCACACATGAGCTGTTCCAATACAGAAGAGTAAACTCCGGGAAAAGGAACGTCTACTTTTGTCACTGAGCATCTAAGCCACGAGCAAAAATGTGTGAAGTATTAGGTATCCATATATTTTCATTAAAAACGAATGTCGGTTTTAGCACACAAAAATAAGGTTTCTAACGCCTGTAACAAAGTAGTTTATAAGACGAGTGTGATTAGGGGTGTTAAAGGAACTACAGATTCCATGAAACAGTATAACAATGGGACAGAAATTCCACCTCGTACAAGACACAGTTGGTTTTGTTTTGCTTCAGTCAAATATGTTTCTGTCTTTGTGAGTTATCTTCAGTGGGTTTTATGTATTATACTTTATGGAAACTATTATGGCACCTTAACATATTTTGGAGTATATATATCTCTCGGTTTAAAGCTATTTACATCTACAAAAGAAAGCTAAGCGTCTATGAGCCGTTACCTGTACAAATACACCTCTATTTTCTACCGATTTCGGTTAAATAACCATCTTCTAAGGAGAAAAAGCAGTACAACGATGAGCCACAAGTACATTATTTACTTATTTGAAGATAATGTATTCGTGACTCATCGTCGTACAACGTTTCCTCCTGTGAAGACGGTTATTTAACAGAAATCGGTAGAGAATAAAGGCATATTTGTACAGCTGATGTCTCAGAGACGCATTTATTCAAACATTTGAAAGCTGTAATCAGTTACCTTATAAAATATTTGAACGATAAACATACGTCAGACTATACGTTAGTTTCCTAAGGACACAAGGACACATGCCACAGACCTAAGACACTGTATGTTCTACGTTAATGCTCTGGTGGAAATTAGGTCTACGATAGTAATTTGAAAATATGATAATTATATAGCTGTTGACATACCTCACATGACCCCATTAATTATTCATGTTAACAGCTTTACATCTATCAAAACATCATCCTTAAAATAAGAGCATAAGAACTCACTGAACGCCATATGCCTAAACGCACACATTGATTTTTCGTAGCTTTTCCGGTCTAGTTTGAGAATGTCAGAGAACGGACATACAAAATAGGTAATGATAATAGTATTTGATGAGTTTATACAGACTTTGGGCCCTTGACAACGGCTTTTTGCGTAAGGTCCGTTCATTGTAAGTTTGACGCTGAGTGATTTTTCTGAAAATATTCCTTTATCAGACTTCGTAGATTGAATAACTCCGAAGATTTGGCTCGTGCTGGACAATTTATAACACGGAACCTATAGCCATGCCAAGACGCCGTTTAATTGGAACAATAGCTTGCAGCATAAATGAAACACAACAATAAATAATATCACTGTATTCACAAAATATTATACTTAATTAAATTACATAGACACTTACATTAATTCTGTTGCTGTGTATAACTATGAGTATGCCTAGTGAGTTTGCGTCTCAATAAAATCGAATAATGGCGGTGTGCCAAGTAATTATCTGCAGCGATGACACATATGCATCCTATCTGGACGGCTTCATCAACAAAAAAGATGCTGTCCTCTCGGCAAGACAACTGAACTGCATAATTATTCTAATGTTTCAGCGGTTGCACGCCACAGTCGATATAACCGCTTATACTAATTAATAATATCTTAAGTAATTCTTTATTTATATTCTGAGTTTATATCTACGTTTTTGCGATATATATTCACGCCCATCCTGAAAATGTGCTTTCAAAACACGCGCACATACGCGCGCTCAAACACACGCACACGCACACACACATAGACAGATAGTGAAATGTACTAATATACACTCATCAAAAAAAGTTTTCCATCATCCCGGTTCCCAGAACTCCTGAAGATAAGCGTTGACTGTGGATATTGTATTATAGACACGGTCCCTTTAACTGTACAGAGATGTCACTAAACCCGCCGAAAAATGCAAAAACCCATGCGTGAGCAGCGCCTACTAGACGGAGTGGGTCCGACAGCCGATTAGTTCCAGTCATTTCAACAGGAAAGAAGACATGCCTCGTGTTGCCTGTAGTTCAACCACGCCTACACGGTCAGTAGCGTGGTTCGATCGCCTCCGCATTGTTACTTTGTGACAGGAAGGGCTCTCAACAAGGGAAGTATCCAGGCGTCTCGGAGTGATCCAAAGCGATGTTGTTTTGACATGGAGGAGATACAGAGAGACAGGAACTGTCGATGACATGCCTCGCTCAGGCCGCCCAAGGGCTACAGCGCGGTCCAGATGGGTCCAACAACATGTCGAATGGACCGCTCTTCATCGATGAGTGTCGCGTATGCCTACAACCATACAATCGTCGGAGACGTGTTTGGAGGCAACCCGGTCATGCTGAACGCCTTAGACACACTGTCCAGGTGGAGGTTCCCTGCTGTTTTGGGGTGGCATTATGTGGGGCCGACTACGCCGCTGGTGCTCATGGAAGGCTCCGTAACGGCTGTACAATACGTGAATGCCATCCTCCGACCGATAGTGCAACTATGTCGGTAGCATATTGACAGGGCATTCGTCTTCATGGACGACAACTCGCGCTCCCATCGTACACATGTTGTGAATGGCTTCCTTCAGGATAAAGACATCACTCGACTACAGTGACCAGTACATTAGCTCTATCGAACATGCCTGGGATGGACTGAAAAGGGCTGTTTATGGACTACGTGACCCACCAACAACTCTGAGGGATCTACGCCGAATCGCCGTTGAGGAGTGGGTCACCATGGACCAGCAGTGGCTTAATGAACTTGTGGAGAGTATGCCACAACGAATACAGGCATGCATCAGTGCAAGAGGACTTGCTACTGGGTATTATAGGTGACGGTGTGTACATCAATCTGGACCACAACCTCTGAAGGTCTCTCTGAGTGGTGGTAAAATATGCAATGTGTGGTTTTCATAAGCAATAAAAACGGCGGAAATGATGTTTATGTTGATCTCTATTCCAATTTTCTACACAGGTTCCGGAACTCTCGGAACTGAGGCGACTCAAACATATTTTTGATGTGTGTATGTTTACCATTAGTTCTAAAATACTACTGCAAATAATCATTGGATGGAAACAATATGAGCTCTTGAAGGTACATGATTCACAATATCAATCTTAACAGTAACTGAATATGGCGCCTTGCTAGGTCGTAGCAAATGACGTAGCTGAAGGCTAAGCTAAACTGTCGTCTCGGCAAATGAAAGCGTATGTAGACAGTGAACCATCGCTAGCAAAGTCGGCTGTACAACAGGGGCGAGTGCTAGGGAGTCCCTCTAGACTAGACCTGCCGTGTGGCGGCGCTCGGTCTGCAATCACTGATAGTGGCGACACGCGGGTCCGACGTATACTAACGGACCGCGACCGATTTAAAGGCTACCACCTAGCAAGTGTGGTGTCTGGCGGTGACACCACATATTAACTCTCTTCCTTTTCTGGTGTGTGACAGAGAGTAGGTACTATGCGTACCACTTTTGTTTCCCTGTTTTCTTGTTTCACTCGCTAATGTTTCGCACTTAAGAACTGATGTGTCGACAGAAGTGCCGACACAGTGTTATTTTGAGGGGGCCGATATGCACGCTATAAGCTCACGCAGAATATCTTGAAGTCTGAAACAGGACGCTCAATGAATGCTATAAAGAAAAGTACGTTGCTTTGGGAATACTTAACTTTAATCCATCCTTGTTGTATACATCGTTCTTGTTGAGACATGCTTTAGACGATAATTATCAATTGCTATGTAAGGCTAATGGCGCCTTGCTAGGTCGTAGCCATGGACTTAGCTGAAGGCTATTCTAACTATCTGCTCGGCTAATGAGCGATGCTTCGTCAGTCTAGTCGCTAGCAATGTCGTCCGTACAACTGGGGCGAGTGCTAGTCCGTATCTCGAGACCTGCCTTGTGGTGGCGCTCGGTCTGCGATCACACAGTGGCGACACGCGGGTCCGACATGTACTAATGGACCGCGGCCGATTTAAAGCTACCACCCAGCAAGTGTGGTGTCTGGCGGTGACACCACATTCTTCCCCCGCAAATCGGCGAACGGTCGTGTTAGAAGGCCTCCGCCCGCCGTGGGAAGGACCCCTTGTTGACGTATGCGATGAGGTGGGGAGCCTAACAACAGGCGAGGCTGTGCCACCCGCACCCGGCCATTCGGTCCGAGGGGAGCTAGGAAAGGCCTGAAAACCTAGTCCAGGGTGCACGTCAACATGCGGTGTATGCACCCGTAATGAGACAGGAGGGGCCGAAGGGTCGACCTCCATTGCGTCGGGGTACCCGACGTGCGAAGACGCCATGTGGTCCGGAGCGGGTAAGAGTTCCATGGCGGAGGACAGCTGGTCACGGGAAGTGATCGGCGGCGCGTGACCCAGGGAGGCGCTTGGCGGCTGCTGCGAGGCTTCCACTGCGGGCAGCGCCGGCTGGAGGACAGGCGGCGGCGGCGGAGGCGGCGGCGGCTCGTCGCCATGGGGAAGATGGAAGGCTTCGTCGGCAACACCTGGAGATGAGGCGAGCCAGTAGATGGGTCCCCAGGGCGCTGACCGGACGGCACCGTCGCTGAAAGCAGATGGGGAGCGGCAGAACCCGTGCGACGACAGAGGCGCAGCTGATTGAGATGCCGATGCACCTCACCAGAGGCCCCCAAAACCAAATACATCGCGCGGCCGAGGCAGCGAAGAATGCGCCCTGCGAGCCAACGCCGTGAACCTCGATAGTTGCGATAGAATACAACGTCGCCTGGAGCAAAAGCAGAAGTCTGCCGCTGCACAGGAACCTGATGCGGCGGATGCAGCAAAGACATCAAGGTTCGATGAGGACGACCGTGGAGCAACTCAGCCGGTGAGCGACCATCTCGGGGCTGAGAGCGATACGAAGACAAAAAGAGCAACTACGCGTCCTCCCGAGAATGCGACTCTTTCAACTTCAACATCTGTGACTTGAAAGTCCGGACCAATCGTTCAGCGGCACCGTTTGACTGAGGCGAAAACGGCGCGGATGTCAGATGTTGAATACCATTGGCCTGGCAGAATGACTGAAATTCTGCGGACATGAATTATGGGCCATTGTCGGAAACAATAGTCTGCGGAAGACCTTCAATGCAAAAGATAGCAGACAACGCTTGGATGGTGGCAGTTGACGTCGTGGAAGACACCCGGACAACGAAAGGAAAATTACTGAAGGCATCTACCAGAACCAACCATCGAGCATTCCAGAATGGACCAGCAAAATCGATGTGCAAGCGTTGCCAAGGGGAAGTGGCTTGTGGCCATGCAAAGACTGTCTGCGGCGGTGCGGATTGTTGTTCGGCACACGCCATGCAAGAAGAACACATATCCGTAATCGCAGCATCGATTCCGAACCAAGTACAGTGCTGACGAGCAAGTTGTTTCGTTCGCACTATACCCCAATGTCCTTGGTGAAGAAGCCGTAAGACAGAGGACTGTAACGAACATGGGACCACGACTCTGGACCGATCATTATCAGAACGCAACAACGAAACACCACGCCGAACAAAAAGTCTCTCCTTGTGAGCAAAAAAATCGGCGAACCAACGGACCCTCGATCCGAGACTTTGACAAAGGCCATTGCGTAGCAACAAAACGCAAAACGGTAGCAAGGACCGGGTCAGCAGCTGTGGCTGTAGCTACACGACGAAAATCAATCGGAAACGATTCGACCACTTCATAGGTTTCCGAATCAATGAACATGCAAGCAAGTTCGGAAGAATCGAATGCTCTATCCTCAGCAACAGGCAAACGGGACTGCGAGAGGAAAATAGACCAGCGAATGAATATCTGCGCTGTACGCGGAGGTACAGGCTTGTTCGGATGAAAAATGACGTCACAGGTTTGCGGTCTGTGATGATGGTAAAGTGACGACCATGCAAGAAATCATGGGACTTAGTAACACCAAACACGAGAGCCAAAGCGTCTTTCTCTATCTGTGAATAATGTCTTTGCGCAGACGAGAGCAATTTGGACGCAAAGGCAATAGGGCGATCATGCGACCCATCTTTGTGCGCAAGCACAGCACCGATCCCGAAATCCGATGCATCTACCATCAACAAAAGGGGTTTCTGGGGATCGAATGGCGTAAGGCAAGTATTAGAAAGCAACGCCGATTTCAACTGGCGAAAGGCGCGGTCGCATTCCGTCGTCCAGACGAACGGAACACCTGTACGGCATACGCGATGAAGCGGAGCTGAAATGGAAGAAGCGTGGCGCACATATCTGTTATAGTAATTTATTTTGCCCAGCACACTCTGTAGCTGCTTCAAATTCTGCGGCGAAGGCAAGTCTTGTATGGCACGGAGGTGCTCTGGACTTGGATGTATGCCTTGGGCATTGATTACATGTCCCAGGTATGGTAAGTCACGAGCAAAAAACACACATTTGTCCTTCCGCAAGCGAAGACCATTTTGTCGCAAGACCTGAAATAATGTTCTGAGATTGGCTAAATGTTCTTCTTCCGTCTTTCCGGAGATCACAATATCGTCCAGATAGTTCGCAGCAGTAGGGACCGACGCACAAACAGTTTGTAAATATTGCTGAAACAATGCAGGGGCGGATGCACACCCGAATGGCAGTCTTTTGAATCGGTACAAACCAAGATGCGTGTTAACCACCAAGATGCGCTGGGATTCTTCGTCCACCGGTATTTGCAAGTACGCATCTGCTAGGTCCAACTTTGAAAAGTATTTACCCGGGCACAGTTTATCAAAAAGATCTTCCGGGCGGGGTAAAGGATAAGTTGCAATCACTAGTTGTGGATTGACCATTGCCTTGAAGTCCACACAAAGTCTCAATTTTCTGGAAGGCTTTTGCAAAATTACTAAGGGTGATGCCCAGAGAGAAGCCTGCACACATTCACTCACACCTTGTGAGTCCAAATCGTTTAATGTTCTTGCGACCTCATCACGCAATGCGTGAGGAACATTGCGCGCTCCGAAAAATTTCGGTTGCGCGTCGACTCTCACTTCCAAATGTGCTTCATAGTTCTGAGCGCAACCTAAGCCCGGTGCAAAAATGTCTGCAAATTCTTCACATAGCCGAGAAACACTGGCGGAAGGCACAGTCTGATTCACTGATAGGACCTGATTTACTATAGACATGTTAAACAAATGAAATAAATCTAAACCAAACAAGTTCACTGCAGTAGAAGAACGAAGAACGTAAAATGACACAAGTTTTGTTTGTCCCTTGTATGTTGCAAGAAGGCTGCACTGTCCTAACACAGGGATGTTCTGTCCTGAATAACTATTTAACTTAACATTTGCGGCACGCAACTGAGGTTTTCCCAGTTGTTTGTACGTGTCGTGATTGATCAATGAAATTGCAGCTCCGGTGTTGAGCTGGAATGGTATGACCTTGCCATTAAAGTCCAAATCTACAAAAAGTTTATTGTCCTGCCGACGACAAGAGCGACTGTCTCGTGCAATTTGAACTGATACAGGTACAGCATCACTTGCTAATTGACATGATTTCCGGCGACGGCGACGCACAGTATTTGTGGGACGAACACAGTCACTGTTAGAGACAGTGGCACTGGACGAAGTGGAATTAACTACATGAATGTCCATGGGCGAAGGTTCACGAGCCTGAGTATTCTTGGTTCGATTCAGGCGCGAAGCAAAGGGCCTGGAATGGTTGTGATTGTCTGATCTGAGCTTTTTCTGGCAAACACTTTGAACATGTCCTTTCTTATTACAGAAAAAGCAAATAGCTTGGCATGATGGGCAATGGTCATGCGAATGTCTAGTAGCACACCGCGGGCATGATTTCACTGCATTTGTATGCTGGCGCGGCACACCTGGTTTAGAGCATGGCGGCAGCTGCGCGGACGTGTGCGAGGGCAGTTTACAGGGCCGCGCAGCGCGCCCGGCGGGCCGGTTAATGTTACACACGGCTGGCGAAGTTGCAAATGATTCCTGAGCAAAGTCAAGCGTGTCTTGTCTATCCAAAATGTCTATCACTTGTTGAAGGGAGGGATTGACGAGTTTCAAAATCCGTTCCCGTATACGAACATCAGAAACGTTCTGTGCAATTGCATCACGGACCATTGTATCTGAATAAGGGAGTCCACATTCACACTCAAAAGCACAATCCCTTGTAAGGCCTTGCAATGTTACAACCCACTCCCAATTAGTTTGACTGGCCGTACGTTTTGTACGAAAGAAAGTATACCTTTTTGCAACGACATTGACTGTTTCTTTGAAATAGGTATCTAAAGCAGACAAAATTTCTTCGTAGGACAGAGTTGCTACGTCGCGTCGGGGAAACAATTTCACTATCACACGGTACGTTTGCACCCCTACACACTACAATAAGTGAGGTGCCGCTCGTTACCTTGACTTCTGTAGGCGGCAAGATGAAATCCAAATTGGCGTCACCACTCGGTCCATGTTTCCTGCGCCGCGTCAAAGTTGCGAAATGGCGATGCAACTGCATGTTGTGTCTGCGGTAGCGGTGAAGCGGCGGCTGCCACATCGGTGTGCATTGCACGTTGACCTTGGACGAGCTGTCCAAGGGCATCCAATAACGCCTGCGTCTGCTGATTCTGCAAGCGATAAAATTCGGACAGTACATCTGGAGAATGTGGCGAAGCCATGACACAAGTAAATGTAAGCAAGTAGAAAGAACAAGACCCTTTTTTAACTCGTCGCCATGTGATGTGTCGACAGAAATGCCGACACAGTGTTATTTTGAGGGGGCCGATATGCACGCTATAAGCTCACGCAGAATATCTTGAAGTCTGAAACAGGACGCTCAATGAATGCTATAAAGAAAAGTACGTTGCTTTGGGAATACTTAACTTTAATCCATCCTTGTTGTATACATCGTTCTTGTTGAGACATGCTTTAGACGATAATTATCAATTGCTATGTAAGGCTAATGGCGCCTTGCTAGGTCGTAGCCATGGACTTAGCTGAAGGCTATTCTAACTATCTGCTCGGCTAATGAGCGATGCTTCGTCAGTCTAGTCGCTAGCAATGTCGTCCGTACAACTGGGGCGAGTGCTAGTCCGTATCTCGAGACCTGCCTTGTGGTGGCGCTCGGTCTGCGATCACACAGTGGCGACACGCGGGTCCGACATGTACTAATAGACCGCGGCCGATTTAAAGCTACCACCTAGCAAGTGTGGTATCTGGCGGTGACACCACAAGAACGATTTCTGCAAAGGTTCCCTGTCAGCACGATTCTCTCTAGTTTTTGCATGTGTGGTCTTCTTGCGAGATATGCCTATGAGGAAGCGATATATTGGCTGACTCATGTGAAGGGGAACCGAAGTGAACCTGAAGTGTATCCCATATCCTGCTGCAATCTAGTCAAAAGGTTTGAAAGCAACTGAAAAATTTCACACACGCAAGACTAAGCTGCAGAAAATAACTATTTATATAGAAAAACTATTTAATATAACAGTTTTAAAACGGACTAGTACATATTAAATAATCTCCCCTAGCCCCATACAGTTTTCGTAACGCCATATAGATCCCAAACGTCATACAGATAATCCTGAAAATTTGTGCTTGTGAATTTTTAATAGCTATGACATACCTGCAAAACTGAAAACGTGAGGCGTACGTAAGTAGCTGGTGGCGTAGTTTTCTGTACAAAATATTCAGCTTCCGCAGAAATAAATGGCTGAATATTGAAATGAGTTTGCATTTGTGGACATCGTCATACACAGCCTATAAAACGGAATGCAAACTGTCTCTAAAACGAGGCAAGGTTCCTTTCTTCTTCATATATCCCTAAGGGAACCATTTCGCTCACCTTAGCAATCCCAACTATGGCTGCAACACGCAAGGATTTCTCCGGATTGGTCCTAATTGAGGGAGTAAAGAGTGAAACGTCCCCTTTGAAAAATTATGCATGACTGTGTTTAAACTGACACACAATATTTTTAGCGCAACGCAATCTGACTTTCAAAAATCCCTACAAAAGAATGGCCCTGACTAACATTAAACTATACCTTTCACAAATCACTTACCTCACCAAAAATCTTCGTTACTCGAACTATTGCAATACAGCGAGTGCCACTACTGCCAGCTAAATAAAAGATTCAAACTACTGAAGGTACTAACTACAGATAGGCACAGTTAGCAAAAGAAAGATTATGATAGAGAACAAACAATGTATTTACCTTAATATTGTTCAAAAGTCATGTTATATATAGCAGTTCATGACATCCAGTCTTACAAATTTCAAAACTCAGCCATTTCCCTCCCCACATCCACCACTGCTGGCTGCACACCTCCAACTGCGCAACGCTACGTGCTGTTAACATCCAGCTGCCCAACACTACAATGGCAAACAACAATGCAAACTATCCACAGACCGCACACAGCACAGAGCGCTACGTGGCGTTACCAATAAGAAAACCTAAACAGCCTACTTACGTAGCCCCCATGCTCCCCACAAAAAATTTTACAAATTGTTTTGGGCAGTGGCCAATACATATTTGAAAAAAATTTTTTATAATTACAATAACAAAGAAATCAAATGAACACACTTATTGATACAAAATTTTATCACAGTCCATAAAGACAGTCCTGATCGTTCATCACAGTAAAATCGCAGTGTTTTTCTCAAAGTCTGAGCAGTAAAAGAAAATGCACACGGAAGTAGTGGATTTCCATGCAGTCTTGAAGAAGTAGTGTTGTCCTTTCAACGAAAAGACAGTGCTGACTCTTGTCATGCAGTCAGGTAATGGGCCATCTACATCTACATCTACATGACTACTCTGCAATTCACATTTAAGTGCTTGGCAGAGCGTTCGTCGAACCACAATCATACTATCTCTTTATCATTCCACTCCCGAACAGCGCGCGGGAAAAACGAACACCTAAACCTTTCTGTTCGAGCTCTGATTTCTCTTATTTTATTTTGATGATCATTCCTACCTATGTAGGTTGGGCTCAACAAAATATTTTCGCATTCGGAAGAGAAAGTTGGTGACTGAAATTTCGTAAATAGATCTCGCCGCGACGAAAAACGTCTTTACTTTAATGACTTCCATCCCGATTCGCGTATCATATCTGCCATACTCTCTTCCTACTACGTGATAATACAAAACGAGCTGCCCTTTTTTGCATTCTTTCGATGTCCTCCGTCAATCCCACCCGGCAAGGATCCCACACCACGCAGCAATATTCTAACAGAGGACGAACGAGTGTAGTGTAAGCTGTCTCTTTAGTGGACTTGTTGCATCTTCTAAGTGTCCTGCCTATGAAACGCAACCTTTGGCTCGCCTTCCCCACAATATTATCTATGTGGTCTTTCCAACTGAAGTTGTTCGTAATTTTAACACCCAGGTACTTAGTTGAATTGACAGCCTTGAGAATTGTACTATTTATCGAGTAATCGAATTCCAACGGATTTCTTTTGGAACTCATGTGGATCACCTCACACTTTTCGTTATTTAGCGTCATCTTCCACCTGCCACACCATACAGCAATCTTTTCTATATCGCTTTGCAACTGATACTGGTCTTCGGATGACCTTCCTAGACGGTAAATTACAGCATCATCTGCGAACAACCTAAGAGAACTCCTCAGATTGTCACCCAGGTCATTTATATAGATCAGGAACAGCAGAGGTCCCAGGACGCTTCCGTGGGGAACACCTGATATCACTTCAGTTTTACTCGATGATTTGCCGTCTGTTACTACGAACTGCGACCTTCCTGACAGGAAATCACGAATCCAGTCGCACAACTGAGACGATACCCCATAGGCCCGCAGCTTGATTAGAAGTCGCTTGTGAGGAACGGTGTCAAATGGTTCAAATGGCTCTGAGCACTATGGGACTCAACTGCTGAAGTCATTAGTCCCCTAGAACTTAGAACTAGTTAAACCTAACTTACCTAAGGACATCACAAACATCCATGCCCGAGGCAGGATTCGAACCTGCGACCATAGCGGTCTTGCAGTTCCAGACTGCAGCGCCTTTAACCGCACGGCCACTTCGGCCGGCGGAACGGTGTCAAAAGCTTTCCGGAAATCTAGAAATACGGAATCAACTTGAGATCCCCTGTCGACAATGGCCATTACTTCGCGCGAATAAAGAGCTAGCTGCATTACACAAGAACGATGTTTTCTGAAACCATGCTGATTACGTATCAATATATCGTTCCCTTCGAGGTGATTCATATTGTTTGAACACAGTATATGCTCCAAAACCCTACTGCAAACCGACGTCAATTATATAAGTCAGTAGTTCGATGGATTACTTCTACTACCCTTCTTATCCACTGGTGCGACCTGCGCAATTTTCCAATCTGTGGGTACAGATCTATCGGTGAGCGAGCGGTTGTATATGAGTGCTAAGTAGGGAGCTACTGTATCAGCGTAATCTGAAAGGAACCTAATCGGTATACAATCTGGACCTGAAGACTTGCCCGTATCAAGCGATTTGAGTTGCTTCGCAACCCCTAAGGTATCTAATTCTAAGAAACTCATGCTAGCAGCTGTTCGTGTTTCAAATTCTGGAATATTCCATTCATCTTCCCTGGTGAAGGTATTTCGGAAAACTGCGTTCAATAACTCCGCTTTAGCGGCACAGTCGTCGGTAACTGTACCATCGGCACTGCGCAGCGAAGGTATTGACTGCGTCTTGCCGCTTGTGTACTTTACATACGACCAGAATTTCTTCGGATTTTCTACCACATTTCGAGACAATGTTTCGTTGTGGAACCTATTAAAGCCTTCTCGCATTGAAGTCCGTGCCAAATTTCGCGCGTCTGTAAATTTTAGCCAATCTTCAGGATTTCGCGTTCTTCTGAACTTCGCATGCTTTTCCCGTTGCCTCTGCAACAGCGTTCGGACCTGTTTTGTGTTCCATGGGGGATCAGTTCCATCTCTTACCAATTTATGAGGTATGAATCTCTCAATTGGTGTTGCTACTATATCTTTGAATTTGAGCCACATCTCGTCTACATTTGCATAGTCAGTTCGGAAGGAATGGAGATTGTCTTTTAGGAAGGCTTCTAATGACACTTTATCCGCTTTTTTAAATAAAATTACTTTGCGTCTGTTTCTGTTGGATTTGGAAGAAACGGTATTGAGCCTAGCTACAACGACCTTGTGATCACTAATCCCTGTATCAGTCATGATGCTCTCTATCAGCTCCGTATTGTTTGTGGCTAAGAGGTCAAGTGTGTTTTCGCAACCATTTACAATTCGCGTGGGTTCGTGGACTAACTGCTCGAAATAATTTTCGGAGAAAGCATTTAGGACAATCTGGGAAGATGCTTTCTGTCTACCACCGGTTTTGAACAAGTATTTTTGCCAACATATCGAGAGAAGGTTGAAGTCCCCACAACTATAACCGTATGAGTGGGGTATTTATTTGTTATGAGACTCAAATTTTCTCTGAACTGTTCCGCAACTATATCATCGGAGTCTGGAGGTCGGTAGAAGGAGCCAATTATTAACTTAGATCGGCTGTTAAGTATAACCTCCAGCCATACTAATTCGCACGGAGTATCTACTTCGACTTCACTACAAGATAAACCACTACTGACAGACACAAACACTCCACCACCAATTCTGCCTAATCTATCTTTCCTGAACACCGTCTGAGACTTCGTAAAAATTTCTGCAGAACTTATTTCAGGCTTTAGCCAGCTTTCTGTACCTATAACGATTTCAGCTTCTGTGCTTTCTATTAGCGCTTGAAGCTCAGGGACTTTCCCAGCACAACTACAACAATTTACAACTACAATTCCGACTGTTCCTTGATTCAAACACGTCCTGTATTTGCCATGCACCCTTTGAGAAGGCAGCCCACCCCGTACTTTCCCAAGGCCTTCTAACCTAAACAACCGGCCAGTCCACGCCACACAGCCTCCGCTACCCGTGTAGCCGCCAGCTGAGTGTAGTGAACTCCTGACCTATTCAGCGGAACCCGAAACCCCACCACCCTATGGCGCAAGGCAAGGAATCTGCAGCCAACACGGTCGCAAAACCGTCTGAGCCTCTGATTCAGACCCTCCACCCAGCTCTGCACCAAAGGTCCGCAGTCGGTTCTGTCAACGATGCTGCAGATGGTGAGCTCTGCCTTCATCTCGTAAGCAAGACCGGCAGCCTTCACCAAATCAGATAGCCGCTGGAATCCAGAGAGAGTTTCCTCAGATCCAAAGCGACACACGTCATTAGTGCCGACATGTGCCACCACCTGCAGCTGGCTGTACCCTGTGCTCTTCATGGCATCCGGAAGGACCCTTTCCACATCAGGAATGACTCCACCCGGAATGCACACGGAGTGCACGCTGGATTTCTTCCCCTCCTTAGCCGCCATATCCCTAAGGGGCCCCATTACGCGCCTAACATTGGAGCTCCCAACTACCAATAAGCCCACCCTCTGTGATTGCCTGGACCTTGAAGACTGAGAATAATCCTCTGAAACAGGGCAGGCAGCTGCATCTGGCTCAGCCAGAGACATTGCCTGAAACCTGTGTGTCAGACGCACCGAGAAGGCTTTCTGATCAGCCTCCAGGGACGTCTTTCGCTGCCTGCCACGCCTTGGAACGACCTCCCAATCAACCACAGGCGAGGGCTCAGCCCCACTGCGGGCAGCAACCGGGGCAACCACAGCGGCAGAGCGATCAGGGGACAGACGGGACGAGATTGACATCCCCGTGATACCCAAGTCCGGCTCCCAACAGTGGTGCCCATTGGCAACAGCCTCAAGCTGCGCGACCGAAGTCAGCCCCGCTTGCAGCTGTGAGCGAATGGATGCCAACTCAGCCCTCATCTGAACATAGCAATCACAGTCCCTGTCCATTCTAATCGGTGTTGAACAACAACTACTGAAACACGAGTCAGTGCCTAGATTACGCGAGGGAAACACGCAAAGAATGTATTAACTAACCTGTACAAATGCCTAACGACTGCGCTACAATCTGCCTGAATTTACGATTACAGTAACTAAAACTCGAAATTACACCTCCTATACGAAACTCACACGCAATTTAAGTAAGAATCTACGAAGTAAACACTAAAGCGCGATGCTACAGCTCTCAAATACTATAATACGCCCTAAATTTATGAATTTAACAATGCAAGTACCCAAAAACACGCAAAGAAATTAAGAATTAAACTATGTAACAAATAAGTAAGCTAGGGGTATACGACTTACTGCTGCAGCTGCTTATCCAACGGCGGCAGGGAGCACACTCAACTCAACTCGTTCTCACATATAGCCTACCCCATCTTAAGCTAACTTAAATCTACTGAGCTCAGATGCTAAACTAAGGGACGAGGCAATGCAGCAGCACAAAACAATTAATACTAACAGCAATGAAAAAATGGAAATTGTCAAAGCAAGCAGCAAAAAAATAATATATATATATATATATATATATATATATATATATATATATATATATATATATATACACACACTCCTGGAAATTGAAATAAGAACACCGTGAATTCATTGTCCCAGGAAGGGGAAACTTTATTGACACATTCCTGGGGTCAGATACATCACATGATCACACTGACAGAACCACAGGCACATAGACACAGGCAACAGAGCATGCACAACGTCGGCACTAGTACAGTGTATATCCACCTTTCGCAGCAATGCAGGCTGCTATTCTCCCATGGAGACGATCGTAGAGATGCTGAATGTAGTCCTGTGGAACGACTTGCCATGCCATTTCCACCTGGTGCCTCAGTTGGACCAGCGTTCGTGCTGGACGTGCAGACCGCGTGAGACGACGCTTCATCCAGTCCCAAACATGCTCAATGGGGGACAGATCCGGAGATCTTGCTGGCCAGGGTAGTTGACTTACACCTTCTAGAGCACGTTGGGTGGCACGGGATACATGCGGACGTGCATTGTCCTGTTGGAACAGCAAGTTCCCTTGCCGGTCTAGGAATGGTAGAACGATGGGTTCGATGACGGTTTGGATGTACCGTGCACTATTCAGTGTCCCCTCGACGATCACCAGTGGTGTACGGCCAGTGTAGGAGATCGCTCCCCACACCATGATGCCGGGTGTTGGCCCTGTGTGCCTCGGTCGTATGCAGTCCTGATTGTGGCGCTCACCTGCACGGCGCCAAACACGCATACGACCATCATTGGCACCAAGGCAGAAGCGATTCTCATCGCTGAAGACGACACGTCTCCATTCGTCCCTCCATTCACGCCTGTCGCGACACCACGGGCTGCACGATGTTGGGGCGTGAGCGGAAGACGGCCTAACGGTGTGCGGAACCGTAGCCCAGCTTCATGGAGACGGTTGCGAATGGTCCTCGCCGATACCCCAGGAGCAACAGTGTCCCTAATTTGCTGGGAAGTGGCGGTGCGGTCCCCTACGGCACTGCGTAGGATCCTACGGTCTTGGCGTGCATCCGTGCGTCGCTGCGGTCCGGTCCCAGGTCGACGGGCACGTGCACCTTCCGCCGACCACTGGCGACAACATCGATGTACTGTGGAGACCTCACGCCCCACGTGTTGAGAAATTCGGCGGTACGTCCACCCGGCCTCCCGCATCCCCACTATACGCCCTCGCTCAAAGTCCGTCAACTGCACATACGGTTCACGTCCACGCTGTCGCGGCATGCTACCAGTGTTAAAGACTGCGATGGAGCTCCGCATGCCACGGCAAACTGGCTGACACTGACGGCGGCGGTGCACAAATGCTGCGCAGCTAGCGCCATTCGACGGCCAATACCGCGGTTCCTGGTGTGTCCGCTGTGCCGTGTGTGTGATCATTGCTTGTACAGCCCTCTCTCAGTGTCTGGAGCAAGTATGGTGGGTCTGACACACCGGTGTCAATGTGTTCTTTTTTCCATTTCCAGGAGTGTATATATATATATAATACGTAACAAACTGTTGAGGATGCGATTATGTTGTTCCCATGAGGCTTCTGCTATCAGAATATCGTCCACATATAAGGTGATGTGACGTTTTAAGAACTCAGGTAATATGGAATTTAGCCCGCGAATGAATGCTGCCGAAGAAATGTTGAAACCAAAAGGAAGTTTCCGAAATTGATAACAAACGCCGAAACAATGAAAAGCTGTGTATTTTCTACATTCTGGATGAAGTTCGATCTGATAAAAGCTGGATCTGAGATCAATAGAAGACAACACTTTTACACCATTAAAATTTTGAAGAAGTTCTTCCAACGTTTGCGGCCTGTCTGTTTCAGGAATGATGATAGTATTGATTTGTCTCGAATCTAAGACAGGCCTGATCGATCCATTTTTCTTCTCAAAAACATGTAATGGATTGTTGTATGAGCTTACTGCAGGCTCAATAATGCCGCCGTCAAGCATAGATTGTATTTCTGTTCTAACTCATTAGTATCAAATGTGCCATCGATATCATCCCTGTCAGTACTTGTAGAGTCATTGTTAGTGTCAAATTCCGTCGAAAATTCCGAACTGTTGTCTAACAGGAGGTAAGGTCGATTAATTTCTTCATCATGGTTTGAGAGCCAATCTTCAAATTTCAAAGCTATTGACTTACCTTCTTTCTCTAAACTTATTTCAGCATCGTGAAATTTTAAGATTGCTTTATATTCATTCAAAAAGCCTACTCCCAATACAATTTCCGTCGACAATAATGGAACAATAAGAAAGTACATAGAGAAGCTGTGGGTTTGACAAAAGAATTCTAAGTTGGTTTCTTGGCGTACATCTACACTTTTTCCAAAAATTGCACCTTGTAATTTAATCTTACGTAACAAAAGTGTGGGGCAATCGTTCGATTTGTTGCATTTGCTAAAGGCTGTTTCACTAATTACTGAAATGGGACTGCCAGAGTCAAGTACTGCCGTAAATTTTACGTCATTTACTGTAATGTGAATCACAGGATATACAATGTTCTTATGTTTTACGTCGTATTCCTGGAGTAAGATGTCTCTAATGTCTTCCATTTTTACGTCATTACTAGCTACGGCAGCTGCGTCGTCAGTTTCATAAGTACGTTTTGTGGCTGCCAGCGGTGTGAGTCATTGCCTATTGTCTCTTTGTTGGCGCGCGTCGTTATTGGGATTTCGAGACCTAACTTCTACAAATTCACCTTGTTGAGAGGGCGCTGCCCTGTTTGAATCCCACCAGTTCTGATGCAATTCAGGTCTGTCGTTACGATCATATCGTCTGTCGTCATGTCGGTAGTTTCCATAGTTTCTTTCTTGTCGGTCACATGGTGGAGAATTTCTCCCTGAATCGTAACTGCGCGCTGGACCGTTGTGTCTAAAGTTATTCTGTCTCCCTTGATAATAATTATTTTGGTTCCCATATTGTCTGTTTCTCTGATTGTCTCTGTGATAGTCACTACCGCGGAGAGGTGATCTTTCCCTCTAATTATTACTACTCTGCCAACGGTTGTCATACAGGTGATGTCTGTCACGATTTGTGTTGTGAGAATAGGCTTGTCGTATCCAGTTATTATTTCTTTCATCGCGGAATTGCGACGGATGTGACCTGTAATTATTGTGTTCCTGTTTTCGCGTACCGAGATTGTCAGTGTCAATTTCTAATTCTTGTAAGAGTCCCTGAAAAGCTTCAATGTCGTCTTTGCATCGTCCTGCCAAAATAATATGTCGTAAATGTTCAGGTAATTTGATGAAGCAAATGCGGATCAGTTCTGAGGGGCTGTATGGGTTTGACAGGTACTGATTCTTGTGCAACATATCTTAAAATATTTCACAAGACTGGAAAATTCAGATTGCTCGAAATGTTTCATCATTATGATGCTATGTTTTACTCGGTCTTGTGTAGCTTGAGACCAATATGCTGAGAGGAAGGCATGATAAAATTCTCCTTCCCTGTGGCAATCGTGAATGACCGATCGCATTCTTACAGCTGGTTCATTCTCTAAATAGCCACCCATAAATTCTAATCTGTGCTCTAATGACCAGTTGGGGGGGAAACAATGAGAGAATTGATGAAGCCACGCTTGTGGATGAATGTCGTTGCCAGAATTCTTAAATGTTTTGAATTTGCTTGTAGTAATGAACAGCTTATAGTCAAAATCATCGTGTCGGCGAGTCGCATGTCGGTCATTGTTGCGTCGTTTCGGAGGTTCCATTTCAAAATTCGGTGCACCTTGCCAATTTCTTTCATAATTTCCGAAATGCGCTGTGTTATTATTTTCCGGCTTTCTAAGTCCCTCTTCCCGTGATGGAGCGCGAGTGTCATCTGAAATACGTAATTCTTGTATTACCTGTGTCAGCTCATCTTGTACTTCCCGGATTTCTCTTTGGTGTTGTGTATTAATTTGATTCTGATTTTGTTTGAATTTCCTAATTTGTTCATACTCTTCTGTGTCATTAAAGACTACCAGTCCTGCGTCATTCAGAGTATAATCTACCTTCATAGATAAATTATTTAGCTGATCCGAAAGTTCGACTACTTTCTCTGATAGTGAACTAATTTCCTTCATGTGTCTTTCTGAACCAATTTTCAGAGTATCTACTGTGTCCTTTAAGTTTTCCTGAGTTTTTGCAAGTTGCGTAATCGTATCGGTAGATGCAACTGTGTCAATTTTAGATTGCAAGGTCTCATGACTTTCATGAACAATAGTTTGCAGTTCTTTTATGGCTGCTTCGTGATTCTGTAATGCATTTTCATGCCGCGAAAAAATAGGTTGAAAATGCTCACAAATTTGTGTTTTTACGTAATTACAGACTTTTTGACATTTCGATTCAATGTTATGTAACTCAGTAGTTAAATCTTCACGTGTTTGTTCAAGTGTGGTGTCTAACTTTTGAAGCTTTTGCTGTGTTTGTCTCTGATTTTGTTCCATTGTGTCTAACTTTTGAAGATTTTGTTCCATTGTGTCTAACTTTTGAAGATTTTGTTCCATTGTGTCTAACTTTTGAAGATTTTGTTCCATTGTGTCTAATTTTTGAAGATTTTGTCCCATTTGTTTCTGATTTTGTTCAAACGTTGTGTCAAACTTTTGTAGCCTTTGTCCCATTTGTTGCATTAACTGTAATAACAATGCACTGGTGTCTGAAACATGTTCCTCAGTGCTTTTCGGCAGTGAAGTTGCACCGGCAACATTCACATTTTGACAAGCAGAAAACGTGTCTTGACTTATTTGAGAAAACGGTGAGGCGATTCCCGATTCCTGAGGCGGGCTGTTGCCGACCGATCGATCGATAATGCTTCCCTGTTCGCTAATTGTTTCACTGTCTACACCATTGTTTGCCGCCCGCTCCATTTCCCTATGCACAATTACCAAATTACTATGTTGAACATTAGTTAATTCATTACACGGTGGCGCTAACACACTGCTTTCGTCTTCACAGTCATTTCTCAGTTTACTTTGGTGCCTAGTATTACGTTTACGCCATTATTGTCACAATATTTAACACGACAACACAGAAAAGCACAATTTGAAGAGCAAAAATAAGAAAACACATTAACATAGCACTGAAAATAATATCTAGTTAATTGCAAGCGCAGCTGCGAAATACTTGGTGCAAATCTACATGCATGCCACAACTGTTTTACTATACAAGAATGAAAGGCTGCAACTATAAAGGAGATGCTCTCTACAATTACGCGCTAGCAATAAACAAAATCTTCACTAATTACACAAACTACAAGAAAAAATCAGAAGATTCCAGTGAGGTATCCTCGGCTAAGGGTCGACATATGAAACGTCCCCTTTGAAAAATTGTGCATGACTGTGTTTAAACTGACACACAATATTTTTAGCGCAACGCAATCTGGCTTTCAAAGATCCCTACAAAAGAATGGCCCTGACTAACATTAACCTATTCCTTTCACAAATCACTTACCTCACCAAAAATCTTCGTTACTCGAACTACTGCAATACAGCGAGTGCCACTACTGCCAGCTAAATAAAAGATTCAAACTACTGAAGGTACTAACTACTGATAGGCACAGTTAGCAAAAGAAAGATTTTGATAGAGAATAAACAATGTATTTACCTTAATATTGTTCAAAAGTCATATTATATATAGCAGTTCATGACATCCTGTCTTACAAATTTCAAAACTCCGCCATTTCCCTCCCCACATCCACCACTGCTGGCGGCTCACCTCCAACTGCGCAACGCTACGCGCTGTTAACATCCAGCTGCCTAACACTACAATGCAGACAACAATGCAAACTAGCCACAGACTGAACACAGCACAGAGCGCTACGTGGCGTTACCAATAAGAAAACCTAAACAGCCTACTTACAAGAGGCGTACTGGAGTGATTTAAAGCGCTTGGCCGCTCTCCTATGCACACACAATGTGTTCCAAAATTTTCTTTACAACGTTGATAATGTATATTTTAGAAACAGGAATACGTAGAAAGGTCTGGCGTGCGGAATAATGTTCACCCACACCTAAATATGTTTTTTTTCTTATTTTCCCATGTTGGTTATTGACTGCCCACCCTCCAGCAGTTGGCATAGTGTGTGCTGTGGTTGATACAGACCAGACTGGACAGCCAGGTCTTGCCAAACCTTATTACATTTTCTTCTTCGGGCTGTACTTGCACGAACTGTGAGATCGCTTCAGAGCGGCAATAACATACTTTAATGAGATCAACCTAGGGCGGAAACGGAACTGGGATATTGCCTTGAAAATATGTGTGCTATAGACGGCGCACGCTTTTAAGTTAACCATCCATCCTCGTGTCCCCCCTTGCTTCGTGACAGTCACGATTTTCTAGCTCTGTCTCGAATTTTTCCGAAAGTAATTCGGGATACCTATCTGTCATGGATTTAACAATTATGAAACGATTTGTCCCGAATTCTAAGTTCAGTTCACCTGTATCGGTATGCTGTTACTGAAAGGGTTTTTTCCTAGTTGAGTAATGCATGGAGCAGTGACAAAACAGAATTTGGTGTAGAAACTTCGAAAGCAATGTTAGAGGCTGGAGTGAATTATTAGGAAACTTGAGCTGAATGTCTTCGTAATGCTGCTGAATAAAATTTACAGCATTGGTAAATACTGTGTGCCTGTTCGCACTCCATCTTAGAAGGTACATAAAATATAAATTAATATATTTTTGTAACAAATTAAAGTGATGGTTTGCATTTATTACGATGAATTCAGACTTTTTTCTAATATTACGGTATATTGATAATTTTTCTTGTGGACCGTCTGACAGCAACTGAATAAAACACAATTTAGTGCCATAGGCGTTCCGCCTTTATTGGATCATCAAGGATCATCAGTGGCCTGGAATATGTACATATGTTTGCTATTTAATTTACATTTTTGTCATTGTACCTATAGTTTATAAACAGTTCTGGTGGTTGGTATTTCCTATTAAGTAGTAATGTTTTAAGTGTACTTACAGGCTGCGTGGACAATTTCTTACATATTACGCTCCTGTTGCGTTTTTGGTGTTGTTCTGCTTCTTATGAATGCCAATTTGCAATTTTTTCCCTCATTCCACAGCACTATGAACTGAACGCTTGTTTGAATGCAGTGTTTTGGTTTCTGTTGCCGACTGTAAAATGTTTTTGCCAAAGATCGAATGTTATTGCCAAACTTTCGAGTGTAATTATTGAAGTATCTCTGATCTGTTTTTCTAATATCAGAATTGCTTGATTTGCCCATAATTTGGCTCTACGGTCACCTTAACTTGAACTTTGTTAAGCAGCTCCTAAAATCTTAGGTGTATATTA
Organism: Schistocerca americana; assembly: GCF_021461395.2. Classification (NCBI taxonomy): domain Eukaryota; kingdom Metazoa; phylum Arthropoda; class Insecta; order Orthoptera; family Acrididae; genus Schistocerca; species Schistocerca americana. The sequence goes on from NC_060123.1 coordinate 234,424,209, forward strand.
ACATTGTGCCGCAAACAGTGCTTTTCTACCTATCTCCACTTCTGAATTATGTGTGGTAAGAGATATAAAGTCAAATTTGGAACATACTGTATTTTCCATACTTCTTTACTGAGACAATGTGAAGCCACCAACAATGAGCGATCGCATACACCGTGACGCCGCCACGTCCGCCAGACAGCTGAGTGTCTTAAATGTCATTTGCCTCCTACTCATTGAGCTGAATAAAACTAAATATTTATATTTATTTTCCTTGCCGAAAATTAGTACTACATCTAGTTATGAACGCCACTATAATGTGCTTCCACAAATCCTTGTTACATCTACTGGTCGGTAGGAGGTGTGCGCCCACTGGCATTGTTAGCTCTGAAGCGCAAGTGAGGAAACATTTGCCCTATCATGTCCCCGCTCCCCGCAGAACATCGTGGCTATTGGCCGACTTATCATCTACAGACTGCTTGTGTCCGGGAAAATAATCCGATTTCACCCACATGTCGGGGGTTTTCAAAGTTCTTGTGTGGGTCGGCAGGTTACGTGATGGCAGGCCTACCCCAGTGATACATCGTGTTAATTAGTTACGCCTTAATTCCACCTGGACCAGTATAATCCACAACAGTATATGGATCAGCTTTAAATGATGAAAAGAAAAATTACTCCATTCAGTTCATAATTAAATAGACGTGTATACTGCTTGTGTTAACTTTGGCATACCCCTGAGATACGTCTTGACTTAGGACCACCCTCTGTTAGTATGAAGTAGCACTGACTTAGTTCAGCTAATTAAAGTATTGCAGGCTGGTTTCACTCGGAAGAATGAATGCATAGCTCGGTCAGCTATAACATTAAAGAGTGGTTTGAGTTAAAAGAATGAGTACATGGTTCGACCGAAAGAAAAACTACTAGTGGCTTTAATTTGAAGAGAAAGAAAGAATAATGCAGTCAATATGCAAAGCTACAACGGTTCGAATCTTTTAATTCGATTGATCGCACTGAGTGCTTTCACTAGAAAAAAGAAATGAATAATAATCCAACAAGCAGGTAAAACTACAAGTGACGGATAAGATTGTTTTCATTCGCACAGGACTTTCATTCAGAAGTATGTATGAGTAGTCCGACCAGCTGAATGATTGTTTTCATTCGGTTATTCCCACAGACTAGTTTCAATGAAAAGAATAAATGAATAATTGAATCTAAACGTATAACTACAACGGAATGAGTCGATTGCTTTTCAACAACCGAATGAAGCGACTGTTTTCATTCAGTTGTTCCCATCACTACCTTCATTGTAAAAGAAAACTACTGAAGAACTGAACGCAACAGATTTCGATTTACCTCACAGACCCAATATGACCAGTGGAATGAGCTTATCAGCATGTGGCCGACTTTTATCTCAATATGCAAATGTTTTGTGAAGGAACTAATTTAAATGCAAAGGAGATTAATTGTACCATCTATATCACGAATAACTACATACTGGGTGCCAAGCATGCAAATAGCTGCCCGAGGAGCGGGAGAATTTGACTCTACTGTGAGATGACGTGTGCAAATGCACGGCGACAAATAATTTGATGACATAAAGTTGGAAAGTAAATATAACTCCACTTGTATTACCATTATAAAAAGACATGATACACTCCTGGAAATTGAAATAAGAACACCGTGAATTTATTGTCCCAGGAAGGGGAAACTTTATTGACACATTCCTGGGGTCAGATACATCACATGATCACACTGACAGAACCACAGGCACATAGACACAGGCAACAGAGCATGCACAATGTCGGCACTAGTACAGTGTATATCCACCTTTCGCAGCAATGCAGGCTGCTATTCTCCCATGGAGACGATCGTAGAGATGCTGGATGTAGTCCTGTGGAACGGCTTGCCATGCCATTTCCACCTGGCGCCTCAGTTGGACCAGCGTTCGTGCTGGACGTGCAGACCGCGTGAGACGACGCTTCATCCAGTCCCAAACATGCTCAATGGGGGACAGATCCGGAGATCTTGCTGGCCAGGGTAGTTGACTTACACCTTCTAGAGCACGTTGGGTGGCACGGGATACATGCGGACGTGCATTGTCCTGTTGGAACAGCAAGTTCCCTTGCCGGTCTAGGAATGGTAGAACGATGGGTTCGATGACGGTTTGGATGTACCGTGCACTACTCAGTGTCCCCTCGACGATCACCAGTGGTGTACGGCCAGTGTAGGAGATCGCTCCCCACACCATGATGCCGGGTGTTGGCCCTGTGTGCCTCGGTCGTATGCAGTCCTGATGGTGGCGCTCACCTGCACGGCGCCAAACACGCATACGACCATCATTGGCACCAAGGCAGAAGCGACTCTCATCGCTGAAGACGACACGTCTCCATTCGTCCCTCCATTCACGCCTGTCGCGACACCACTGGAGGCGGGCTGCACGATGTTGGGGCGTGAGCGGAAGACGGCCTAACGGTGTGCGGGACCGTAGCCCAGCTTCATGGAGACGGTTGCGAATGGTCCTCGCCGATACCCCAGGAGCAACAGTGTCCCTAATTTGCTGGGAAGTGGCGGTGCGGTCCCCTACGGCACTGCGTAGGATCCTACGGTCTTGGCGTGCATCCGTGCGTCGCTGCGGTCCGGTCCCAGGTCGACGGGCACGTGCACCTTCCGCCGACCACTGGCGACAACATTGATGTACTGTGGAGACCTCACGCCCCACGTGTTGAGCAATTCGGCGGTACGTCCACCCGGCCTCCCGCATGCCCACTATACGCCCTCGCTCAAAGTCCGTCAACTGCACATACGGTTCACGTCCACGCTGTCGCGGCATGCTACCAGTGTTAAAGACTGCGATGGAGCTCCGTATGCCACGGCAAACTGGCTGACACTGACGGCGGCGGTGCACAAATGCTGCGCAGCTAGCGCCATTCGACGGCCAACACCGCGGTTCCTGGTGTGTCCGCTGTGCCGTGCGTGTGATCATTGCTTGTACAGCCCTCTCGCAGTGTCCGGAGCAAGTATGGTGGATCTGACACACCGGTGTCAATGTGTTCTTTTTTCCATTTCCAGGAGTGTATTTTTCACACATAACTATTAACGTACATGAGAAATTGACACCTAATTAAATGCTATTTACTCAGAGTGTTATGCCAAGTAATATTGGGGCTGTATTCCAGCAAGACGTACAGGTTTCCAAACAATGTGTCTGTGAGACCAGCTAACCTCACCCCATCGTTGTTTGGTAACTAACCAAACTATGGAGTCCCTCTGACCAAGGTATGGCAGATTTGCGTATGATCTAGCGGATATTGATTAGCTGTCGAAAGTCGATTAATATGGGCCACTGAACCTCGCTCAGTGAAAAATCGCCAATTGGCCTCTTTTATGTAGTCGATCTTACACTGTTATGAAGTTCATATATGAGTATAGTAAAAAAAAAGATAACCCGAATCTCGTTTTTACTACTGCTAGGATTTTAACACTGGGAGGCTAGATCCAGCATTAAAAAACATTCAAAAGACAATTCAAGGTATATGAATGCGTGGTGTCTGTTCTTTCGGAGGTGTCCGAAAGAACAGATACCACACGTAATCCGCGGTTGTTACACATTTTATGTAAATTGAAGATGGTGGAGAGAGAAAGGAAACTGGTGGAACTACTGGTGCCAGTTGTATCGTGAATTAATGCGGAATCAGCGGCGACGAGAGAAAATGTGTGCTAGAGCGGGATTCGAGCATAGAGTATTCTGCTTCCTTTTTTTTAATTATTTGTTTAGTGCTCTACCAACTTGTTTTCCTTTTATTTTTCATTTATTATCATTTTCATTTATTTATTATTGTTATTATTATTTGTTGTTGTTGTTGTTGTTTTGGCCACCAGATCACCTTCTTTATGGCCCGGCTTTATTGCCTTTAAATAAAGCATTTTCCAAGTATAAATTAAAAAATTATGACTTCTACATCAAATGAAAAATGTTCCTCTTCTTCTGACATTTTGTGTTATTGTTTTACCAGAAAAGACAGAAACTGAGTGCTACACATGTTGCATGAAATTGTGGGTTACGTGTATGAAGAGTACTGATCGAAAGTAGTATGTACCTATTGCCGCAGGAAAAGCGCTGGATTGGAATTAGAATTTAGTCTGGATCCTTTCTCAGTTAAGATGAAAAATAAAAAGGGGGCGCATACCGCAGCACAGTAGAAAGCGTCATGACGGGACTCTCCCATAACTTAATCATCCAAGTATGACTTTCGTACTGGTTACGGTACATCCCACGTTGACTCTTGCTTTGTTGTGTCACCGCCTTTTAATTCCAACTGCTGCTACACTGGACGATCCAGCTGCACGGAGGGTCTTGAAGGATAAATATGACGGTTGGAACTTTAATAGTAGCAACTATTTATTTACAGCTCGTACAAAATAGATACTTATTTCAATGTTTTACTGACCATCAAAGTAGTGACCAGCATTGTGTATAAGCCGTTGCCAGCGATGTGGAAGACGTAGGATACTCTTAGCAATGCCAGTTGTGTTGACAGTTCGAGCGGCGCGGTCTATTGCCGACGAGACCAGTCGGCAGTAACAGCTTGCACTGTACGTGCTTCAGCATTGTCCTGCAAAATGATGGTCAGGTCCTTCAGAAAGTGTCATCACTTCTGTCTCTAAGCTGGTCGTAGGTTGTGTCCCAAAATGAGCAGCATGCTCTTACTGATTTATTTGACTGATGGGGCTGCTAAGTGCTATATCACCTACTGCACTCCCCTGACTTAAGCCCTCGTAAGTTCAACTCGATTTCTAAACTGAAGGAAACACTTCACGGTATTCGCTTCAGAACTGCTACAAATTCATCGGGCGATAGACCGCGCCACTCGAACTATCAGCACAAATGGCACCGCTAAGAGTACCCTATGACTTCCACATCGCTGGCATCGGGTTATACACAATGCTGGTGACTACTTTGAAGGTCAGTAAAACTTTGAAACGCGTATCAATTTTGTACGAACGGTAAATAAATAGTTGCCACTATTGAAGTCTGAGCGGCGAGAGTATGTGAAACGCAGATCCGGTCACTGCGACTGGAAGGGTGATTCGTGTAGTGTGTAAACTAAGGTTGATGGCCGTGAATATTTTCCCAAGTGTTCACCATCTGTAGGTCCCGGACTGGCGTCCTGAGTTCCGGACATGGATTACGTTGAGGGAGAGGTCTTCGGGTCCAGGACGCAATTGAAGTCACCCTCGAACATTAAACAGTCGTGACCGCTTTGGAACAACGACGCGACTTCTTATACATAGAAACGTGAACTTTCGGAAGTCTGTCCGCGCCTGAAAGTGCGTAAATATTAATAAGCGCCATTCCTCGAGCCCCGGGGAGCTAGTGAATATCATCCGCCACTATTTACATCCACTTCCACCTCTACACTCTGCAAGTCATCGTGAGGTCCCTGGCAGAGGGTACGCTCCCTGGTACTAGTTATTAGTGTTACTTCCCATTCCATTCAGGTATGGAACGTTCAAGGAATGATTGTTTAAATGGCTCTGTGCGTGCAGTAATTATTCTAATCTTACCCACATGATCCCTATGGGAGCTATACGTAAAGGATTTTGGTCTATTCCATGAGTCATTGTTTAAATCTAGTTCTTGAAAATTTGTTAACGAACTTCCTCGAGATAGCGTACATCTGTCTTCAAGAGTCTTCTAGTTCAGTTCCTTCAGTATCTCTGTGACACTCTCCCATGGATTAAACAAACCTGCGGTCATTCGTGCTGCCCATCCGTATACGTACAATATTCCCTGTTAGTTCTATCTGGTGCGGGTCCCACAAACTTGAGCGATATACTGGAACCAGTCGCCCGAGTGATTTGTAAGCAATCTCCTTTGTACACTGATCGCGCTTCCCCAGTGTTCTACCAATAAACCGAAGTGTACCACCTGCTTTACTCACGACTGAGCCTATGTGATCATTCTATTTCATATCCCTACAACAAAGTGTTATACCCAGGTATTTGTATGAATTGATCGATTCCAGCAGTGGCTCATTCATATTGTAGTCATAGGATACTACGTTTTTTCGTTTTGTGAAGTGCACAGTTTTACATTTCGGAATATTTAAAACAGGTTGTCAGTCTTTGCACCACTTTGAAATCTTATCAAGAACTGACTAAATATTTATGCATTTTCTTTCAGGTAGTAGTTCATTGTAGAATATTGCATTATCTGAAAAAAGTCCGAAGTTGTTATAAATATTGTCTGCAAGGTCATTAATATGCATCATGAATAGCAAGGGTACCAACACACTTCTCTGGGGCACACTTGAAGTTATTTATACACCTTACGATGACTCTTCATCCACGCAGCGTCTTCACTACCAAGTAGACCTCAGTCCAGGCACAAATTTCACTTCATACCAATACGATCGTACCTTTGACAATAAGTATAGGTGTGGCACAGAGTGAAATGATTTTCGTAAATCAAGAAATATTACCTGTACCTTCCCGTATAAATAAAAAGACACCGTTGCGTGTGGGAGAGGCGTGGGATATACATGTGTCATATCCATACATGATTGGGAAGTCGTATACTTCCTAGAGAAAGGCTTTATCTATGGCAGCATCGTTCAGCATGTCCTGCAGCAAAGATAACTTGGTGCGCGTCAGTAGACTGTTAATTTTAATAGTTGTGACACAGTAAGTATTTAGTCTGTCCATCGCACCCATGTTAGCCATCAGTACCACCGTAAGTGTTGTGGGCGCATTACGTCATGGTGTCTCACCGCAGTCACCGACAGCGGCAAGGAACACTGATGGGATGAAATCCATGGCGTGGTGTCCAACACTACGTGCAATGAGCCTTGTTCGCAATATCCGCCCAGTATCGATTAGATACCGGCAACTGTTGACGAGATATCTGCGCTGCACCTCTTGGGGATGACTCCGCCGTCACTATAGGCTGGTAATCTCCAGTGGATATCACCATGTGATCCTTTCTTACAGAGGAGTCTGAAGGAGTGACGCCCTCGCCATTGCGAACTACATGGCGCAATGCTACTGTGACATCTGTATCGCCGTCACTACCATCAGACTGTGAAGAACACTTTTCAGACGTTTACAGGAGGCTGTCCTCGGATGGAGCACGCAGCCGTTTCTTGTGTCTTTGCGGGTAACTCTGTTTGTGGACGTGTGTTTCAGTTTCAGAGAGGGGATAGATCTCTTCGACCGCTCTTTTGTTGACAAGGAAAGCTGTAGTCACCGTCAGCCGTGCAGCAATCTCCATCTTATCATCCAGACCCTCCTGCGAGATCGGCCATTGACTGTCTTCTGAGTGGGGCGCCGTCCTAATGAATGGATCCAGTACTTCTGACTCCACCATGTTCGGCCTACCAGGAGCATCTGTACGACGAGTGTGGTCGACTTCAGATGGGGCGGTCGTCCGTGCAACCTCTGCACAAGTGAGGGCGAGGGTCGTAATCACAGGAGGAATCAAAATTTCAGCTGTCGGGATTCGAGCAAGTCGCCGTTGTAGACACCTGACGTGTCCTTCTTGGCCGCAACCAGAGAAAATACGTGACTGTTCGTCATACCTAATAACCACCCTACAGCCACCGATGACAAGGTAGGATGGTATGTGTTTCGTCCACTCAATTTTAAATTTCATGCACCGTTGAGGAGCGGGTACACTGTAAAAGTGGTCCATTTTTCGGTCACGTGGTTGACCACTGTTCCATATGGTTGAAAGATGCGGTAACGATGTCCATTGGTAGTTCGAACCGGAGTTCGAAAGCTGGTAGTCTACCGAAGTCGAATCTCATTTGATCGATAGAGTCTGCTTCAGTATGGCCATCGGTGAGTTTGAATATCAGGTTGTTTGCATTTCCGCGCGCGATTTTGTTGCACACCTCGCCCTGACTAACTTGCAGTAGACGACACTACTCATAAAAGAAGGTTCGATACTGACTAAGTCCCATGGATCAATTCTAACGTCGGCACATTTGAAAACTGATCTTTATAGTGATTTGCCTGGATACGAGGTGTGGCTAGAAAAAAACCGGACTAGTACTGGTGAAACAATAAAACGAATGCAATAAGGCTGAAAGTCGCGTGGCCTGTCACGTGACTCTCGCTCCGCCTACTGCTCGAGTTTCATCTGCCTCCTGCACTCAGTCTGACCGTGGCGTCTGTTTTAAGTAGTTGACGTTTTGTCTGTGCGTCGGAAAATGTTGAGTGTACAGAAAGAACAGCGTGTTAACATCAAATTTTGTTTCAAACTAGGAAAATCTGCAAGTGAAATGTTTGTAATGTTACAACAAGTGTACGGCGATGATTGTTTATCGCAAACACAAGTGTTTGAGTGGTTTAAACGATTTAAAGATGGCCGCGAAGACACCAGTGATGACACTCGCACTGGCAGACCATTGTCAGCAAAAACTGATGTAAACATTGAAATAATCGGTAAACTTGTTCGACATGATCGCCGTTTAACAATCAGAGCAGTGTCTGAGTTAACAGGAGTTGACAAGGAAAGTGTTAGGCAGATTCTTCATGAAAGTTTCAACATGAACAAAGTGTGTTCAAAAATGGTTCCAAAGTGTCTCACAATTGAACAGAAGGAATGCCGAAGAATGATTTGTTCTGACATCCTGGAAAACATTGAAACTGATCCCACCTTCTTACAAAATGTTATTACTTGCGATGAATCGTGGTTTTTTACTTACGATCCCGAAACTAAACGCCAATCGATGCATTGGAAAACTCCTGGTTCTCCACGACAAAAAAAAAAGCACGAATGTCAAAATCGAAATTCAAGGCAATGATGATTGTTTTTTTTTTTGACATCAAAGGGATTGTGCACATTGATTGGGTACCAGAGGGACAAACAGTGAATCAGCATTACTACATTAGCGTCCTGGCTACCCTACGTGAGCGAGTACGGAGAAAACGGAACGATTTGTGGAGAAAAAGTCATGGATCCTTCACCAAGACAATGCTCCAGCTCACAGTGCGTTGTCAGTGAAGACGTTTTTGGCAAATCACAACATTCCCATCTTAGTTCATCCACCCTACTCACCTGATTTGGCCCCCTGTGACTTTTTTCTTTTCCCTAAAGTCAAGTCAGCTTTGAAAGGAACTAGATTTGAGACTGTTGAAGCAGTAAAAGAAAAAGCGACGGAAGTAATGTATGGACTTACCGAAAATGATCTGCAGTATTGCTATGAACAGTGGAAAATTCGTATGGAGCGGTGTAGAGACCGAGGAGGAGAGTACATTGAAGGAGATAACATGAAATTGTAAATAATTGTAAATAAATGTTTTTTCCAGCATCAGTCCGCTTTATTTCTAGCCGCACCTCGTACGTGCACCACGTTATGTCATCTGTGAGGGACTCAACTAGCGGAGATGAAGTGGTATACAAGTACGTGCACACGCGACTCCGTAGACGTCGTCTAAACTGCCGCTACACTGCCGAAGGCTGACTGGCATTGGGCAGTTGCGTTAACCACTGCATCATCCGTACACAGTGTGTATCACAATTGCGTGGACTGTCTCGGCACGCTTCCCGGCTGACCAACCTTCTCACCAAGCTCCTCCCATTCGCAATCGCCGTCTGTGTCGTCTGTGTTCGCTATTGTGAGATTCCCACAGGATATCGAACATAATAGTGCATTCGCACTGAAGGCGGTCGATTCATTGCTCATCGAGGCGATCAACTATATGAATCCATGGTGCCTGTTCTTTTGGACATGTCAGACACCATGCGGAATCCAGAGCTGGGGTATTATGTATTTAATGGTAGGGGGTGAAGAAAGGAAAGGAAACAGAAGGAATATTGATATCAGCTGCATCGGGACTTTATGCGGAATCAGCGATGACGAGTGAAAATGTGTGCCAAACTGCGATTTGCACCCACGATCTTCTGTTTACTAGGCAGTGGTATTATCCACTGCGCCATCGGGATACAACGTTTATCGCTATTGCATGGAGTATCTCTCACGCTTCCCGTCCGACCCACATTCCCACCTAGCGCCAACTATCCGCAGTCAGCTTCCATGGCCTCCATGCTCACTACTTCGAGATTCCTGAGGAAAGACGAACGTAATTGTGCATCCGCAATGAAAGTGGTGGATTCATTGCCCATTGAGCAGAATCAATTAAATGAATGAAAGAGCAGACACAATCAACGGTGTCGCGTGCACTCACTTCATGAGACAGTGCGGAGAGGTTTGGCTTTTAATCTAGAACTTTGGCGCAAAGACTGTTGTTGCTGTTGCGGTCTTCAGTCCAAAGATTGGTTTTGTGCAGCTCTCCATGCTACTCTGTCCTGTGCAAGCCTCTTCATCTCCGAATAACTATTGAAACCTACATCCTTCTGAATTTACTTACTGTATTCATCTCTTGGTCTACTTCAAAGATTTTTACCATCCACGCTTCCCTCCAGTGCTAAATTTGTGATCCTGTGACCTCCCCTCTCCACCTTTCTCTCTCCTGCTTCGTCGACGTCGTTTTTTTTTTTTTTTTTTTCTCCTCGGCTGTCCAAGCCCTCTTCCTTCTACCTCCGTCGTACCGCGGCTATAACTCAGGGGTTTTGACAAAAGGGTGGAGGAAGGGGGCACATATGTGGTTGATCGCGATGACGCAGTGCTATGTGTGTCACCCTTATCTCCGTTTTGGGAAGATTGATGACTAAAGCTGCAACATTTCTCTAATAGGTAAGTGCTCTCTTTTTCAAAAGCTGAAAATTGTAGTGTAGACTATAATTTTTATCGATCTACTAAACTGAAGCAACACGGCACAGTTTACAAAGTTCCAAATTCAGATGAAGTTTATTGATCCCAAGGAACTGAAAAAAAAACTCATCCGTTCCAAATGTCATTCACAACGAGAGTAGTTAGTTTTCTGGTGTGCGTGTAGTGGCCACCAATGATTGAAATGATCGTTCCGGTAATTCCATTACAATCTGTTTATTGGTTGCTAACGAACGTATCGATCAATCTTCTATTACGTGATTGATATATGTCGTATTCAAACAGTAAAACAAACGCCATATACTGTAAGCACAAAGAACGATTACTATAACTTCCAATAATTCTTTAATAATTATTGCCAAGTTAATGTCAAGAAATTACGGGGAGTATCGACTAATCCTTCACGCGACTATAACGCGCCATAGCCTACCGCGTATCTCAAACTTCGCACCGTTATTTCAAAGTCCGCCCGCGATCTGTTATAACAAAGTTTGGCCAAGGCTCTCTAGAATGTTTTCCAAACCAGCTCCGGATTATGGATTATCAGTTTTAGGTCAATTCTTTAAAATTAAGGAGGACCTGCTCTCAATTACAACTTGTCCGCGCACTTCAGCAACTCAGAAGTTATTGTCGTTTTCAAAGAAAACAAAATCATGCATAACGCAGCATTGTGATCTGCTATGTCAAAAAAAATTCAATACCTATTGATTATTATAAGTGTCAAACGCTCAGCAAAGATTGCACTGCAAAAAAATCTCGACTTGAGATGACGTCACGCGCTACTACCCGTTTTGACTCTCCTACTCTCACGTGACACAAAGTATATGTGACTTTAATGAACCTCCCGACAAGATTATTGCTTAAAAATTTCGTGGGCTACTCGGACGATTACCCATGTAATCCTACAATCCCTTGATGCATCAAAACGTGACCGACCAACCGATCCCTTCTTCTGGTCAAGTTGTGGCACAAAATCCTCTTCTCCACAATTCTATTCAGTACCTCCTCGTTAGTTATGCGATCTACCCATCTAATCTTCAGCATTTTTTCGGTAGCACCACATTTCAAAAGATTCTGTTCTCTTCTTGTCTAAACTGTTTATCGTCCATGTTTCACTTAGGTTAGGTACATGGCTACAATCCATACAAATAATTTCAGAAAGGCCTTCCTGACACTGAAATCTATACTCGATGTTAACAAATTTCTCTTCTACAGAAACGCTTTCCTTGTCATCGCCAGTCTATGTTTTATATCCCCTCTACTTCGAGCATCATCAGTTATTTTGCTGCCTAAATAGCAAAATTCAACTGCTCTCTCTCATTTCCTAACCAATTTCCTTCAGCATCACGTGATTTAATTCGACGAAATTCCATTGTTCACGTTTTGCTTTTGTTGATGTTCATTTTATATCCTCCTTTCAAGACGCTGTCCATTCCGTTCAGCTGTATTTTACAAGTCCTTTGCTGTCTCTGACAGAATTACAATCTCATCGCCGAACCTCATTAGTTTTTATTTCTTCTCCCTGTCTTTTAATTCCTACTCTAAATTTTTCTTTTGTGTCATTTACTACATGCTCAGTATACAGACTGAATAACATCGGGGATAGGCTACAGCCCTGTCTCACTCCCTTCTCAACCACTGCTTCCCTATCGTGCCCTGCGATTCTCGTAACTGCCATCTGGTTTCTGTACAAATTGTAAGTAGTCTTCTGCTCTCTGTATTTTATCCCTGCCGAATCCCTTCAAAATTTGAAAGACAGTGTTCCAATTGACATTGTCAAAAACTTTCTCTAAATCTTCAAGTGATATAAACGTAGGTTTACCTTCCCTTAACCTATCTTCTACGACAAATTGTAGGGTCAGTATTGCCTCACGTGTTCCTACATTTCTACGGAATCCAAACTGATCTTCCCCGAGGTCGGCTTCTACTAGTTTTTCCATTCGTCTGTAAAGAATTCGTGTAAGTATTTTGCAGCCGTGACTTATTAAACTGACAGTTCGGTAATTTTCACACCTGTCAACATCTGCTTTCTTTGGGATTGGAATTATTATATTCTTCTTGAAGTATGAGGGTATTTCACCTACCTCATAGACCTTGCTCACCAGGTGGAAGAGTTTTGTCATGGCTGGCTCTCCCAAAGCTATCAGTAGTTCTAACGGAATGTTGTCTACTCCCGGGGCCTTGTTTTAACTCAGGTCTTACGGTGCTCTACCGAATTCTTCACGCAGTATCATATCTCCCATCTGACCTTCATCTACGTCCTCTTCCATTTCCATAACATTGTCCTAAAGTGCATTGCCCTTGTATAGATGCTCTATATACTCCTTCCACCTTTCTCCATTCCCTTCTTTGCTTAGGACTGGTTTTCCATCTGAGGTCCTGATATTCTTGCAAGTGGTTCTTTTTTCTCCAAAGGCGTCTTTTAATTTTCCTGTAGGCAGTATCTATCTTACGCCTCTGCATTTGTCCTCCAGCCATCCCTGGTTAGCTATTTTGCACGTCCTGTCTATCTGATTTCTGAGACGTTTGTGATCCTTTTCGCCTGCTTCATTTACTGTATTTTTGTATTTTCTCCTTTCATCAGCTAAATCCAATATCTGTTCTGTTACCCAAGGATTTATATTAGCCTTCGTCTTTTTATCTATTTGATCCTCTGCTTCCTTTCTATTTGATCTCTCAAAACTACCAATTTTCTTCTACTGTTTTTGTTTCCCCTGTTCTTGTCAGTCGTTCCCTAATCCTCCCTCTGAAACTCTGTGCAACGTCTGGTTCTTTCAGTTTAGCCAGGTGTCATCTCGTTAAATTCCTACCTTTTTACAGATTCTTTAGTTTTAATCTACAGTTAATAACCAATAAATTGTGGTCAGTCCATATCTGCCCCTAGAAATGTATTACAATTTAAACCATACAGTCAAGCTGCATGCCATCGGGAAAAGTTGCGGCTGTAGTTTCCCCTTGCTTTCAGCCGTTCGCAGACCAGCTCAGCGACGCTGTTTTGGTTGATGTTACAAGGCCAGTTCACTCAATCATTCAGACTGCTGCCCCTGGAACTACTGAGAAGGCTGCTGCCCTTGTTCAGGAACACACGTTTGTCTGGCCTCTCAACAGATACCCCTCCGTTATGGTTGCAGTACGGTACGGCTATCTGTATCGCTGAGGCACGCAAGCCTCCCTACCAACGGCAAGGTCCATGGCTCAGGGGAGGAGGGGAGGGGAGGGGGGGCAAAGGCTATTGGTCAGGAACTTTACGCCTTCTTTCATCGAAAATATTTCACCAGCTGTAATCGAAACGGCATATCTCGAATCGAGCGCCACTGAGTAATGGTGCGTTAGCGATTTCCGCTAAGAAGGTGGGATGTGTCTCTGTAGATGCTCCCATTGTTAGAAAACGAGAGATTTATGAACATAAAGTTCCTTTTTTATCTGACTGTAATCACAAGATACAACGCTGTTGTCGCAATTCAGATTGCCAGAAGCAAATTGACTGTCTTACCATAGAATGATTCGCTTGAAAAGTAACCTGTAAGTAATGTTTGATTAAGCACATGATAACGAGCGAGTTCTACAGAATTTTGGAGAGAAGGAAATTCTATAAACAGATGAATCTGTTTGTAAATGATGTCAAAATAAATTCTGTTGCACGTGACAATTACGTAAAACAAGTAACTAGGGAGAATAAAAGGTTGTAGGGGTAGAGGCTTCTTCCCTGAAAAGGGCGCATCCTATTTTTCTTGGAACCGTGAAATGCGTCAGCGCCGTCGCCCGTAATTTATCCAGCGAGGCATGTTGTCAGCGAGTAAGTATTTATGGCACTCCTAATGCTCTCGCAAGGAGGGGTATCCGTAGCGGGAGTAAGGGCCGGGGATTTGCAAATGCACACCGCAAGGAGGCGCGTCTTCCCCAGCCGGAATTTTCCAAACCGTGTCCCTCTACTTCCGCGCCTCTCGTTTTATTTGCGGTGGCCCTGCGAGCCGCAACCTGATGCATTATTCATCCGCCCGCCAGTCAGCTGAGTTCGCGCAACAGCCGCCCAGCACAGCCCCGTATCTGTAGCCGCTGCTAAGCGCACATCCGTACTGCTCTTCTATAAAGCCTGGCACTATACGTCACAGGGCGTTACCGCACCTCACATCGTTTCGCTGCCCTGTGGCTTATCTCGCTGTACCCGAAGTTTCCTCTAGTATAGCAAAACTACAAGTTCTTTTTGTGCCGACATTATCACCTTCTCTACTCTCAGCGTTATTTAGTATAAGGCGTAGCTATGTTTATAGTAACATGACGTTTACTTTGTATACACGCTCATGTAGAAAAGTTAGTAATGATAAAAAAAATACATGTATGGATGAAAGGACTTGGTGTACTTGCTGAAAATGTAACTGTAAATGGAGATATCATTATTAATAAAGTGTGTTCCGTGACTCCTGACTCATGGAACTGGCCAAGCTGTTATATTGAATGGACCTATATTCTGTGGGGGCTGCAGGGTTAATTTTACTCTGGACGTTCCGCTGTGAGCTCTCTCCGCAACAGCATTGAAGCATTATGCCTCGTCGACGTGTGTATCGTCAATGCCGCCACCGCATGCCTGTCTATCTACATCTACATCTACATCTATACTCCGCGAGCCACCTTACGGTGTGTGGCGGAGGGTACTTATTGTACCACTATCTGATCCCCCCTTCCCTGTTCCATTCACGAATTGTGCGTGGGAAGAACGACTGCTTGTAAGTCTCCGTATTTGCTCTAATTTCTCGGATCTTTTCGTTGTGATCATTACGCGAGATATATGTGGGCGGTAGTAATATGTTGCCCATCTCTTCCCGGAATGTGCTCTCTCGTAATTTCGATAATAAACCTCTCCGTATTGCGTAACGCCTTTCTTGAAGTGTCCGCCACTGGAGCTTGTTCAGCATCTCCGTAACGCTCTCGCGCTGACTAAATGTCCCCATGACGAATCGCGCTGCTTTTCGCTGGATCATGTCTATCTCTTCTATTAATCCAACCTGGTAAGGGTCCCATACTGATGAGCAATACTCAAGAATCGGACGAACAAGCGTTTTGTAAGCTACTTCTTTCGTCGATGAGTCACATTTTCTTAGAATTCTTCCTATGAATCTCAACCTGGCGCCTGCTTTTCCCACTATTTGTTTTATGTGATCATTCCACTTCAGATCGCTCCGGATAGTAACTCCTAAGTATTTTACGGTCGTTACCGCTTCCAATGATTTACCACCTATGGCATAATCGTACTGGAATGGATTTCTGCCCCTATGTATGCGCATTATATTACATTTATCTACGTTTAGGGAAAGCTGCCAGCTGTCGCACCATGCATTAATCCTCTGCAGGTCCTCCTGGAGTACGTACGAGTCTTCTGACGTTGCTACTTTCTTGTAGACAACCGTGTCATCTGCAAATAGCCTCACGGAGCTACCGATGTTGTCAACTAAGTCATTTATGTATATTGTAAACAATAAAGGTCCTATCACGCTTCCCTGCGGCACTCCCGAAATTACCTCTACATCTGCAGATTCTGAACCGTTAAGAATGACATGTTGTGTTCTTTCTTCTAGGAAATCCTGAATCCAATCACAAACCTGGTCCGATATTCCGTAAGCTCGTATTTTTTTCACTAAACGTAAGTGCGGAACCGTATCAAATGCCTTCCTGAAGTCCAGGAATACGGCATCAATCTGCTCGCCAGTGTCTACGGCGCTGTGAATTTCTTGGGCAAATAGGGCGAGCTGAGTTTCACATGATCTCTGTTTGCGGAATCCATGTTGGTTATGATGAAGGAGATTTGTATTATCTAAGAACGTCATAATACGAGAACACAAAACATGTTCCATTATTCTACAACAGATTGACGTAAGCGAAATAGGCCTATAATTATTCGCATCTGATTTATGACCCTTCTTGAAAATGGGAACGACCTGCGCTTTCTTCCAGTCGCTAGTTACTTTACGTTCTTCCAGCGATCTACGATAAATTGCTGATAGAAAGGGGGCAAGTTCTTTAGCATAATCACTGTAGAATCTTAAGGGTATCTCGTCTGGTCCGGATGCTTTTCCGCTACTAAGTGATAGCAGTTGTTTTTCAATTCCGATATCGTTTATTTCAATATTTTCCATTTTGGCGTCCGTGCGACGGCTGAAGTCAGGGACCGTGTTACGATTTTCCGCAGTGAAACAGTTTCGGAACACTGAATTCAGTATTTCTGCCTTTCTTCGGTCGTCCTCTGTTTCGGTGCCATCGTGGTCAACGAGTGACTGAATAGGGGATTTAGATCCGCTTACCGATTTTACATATGACCAAAACTTTTTAGGGTTCTTGTTTAGATTGTTTGCCAATGTTTTATGTTCGAATTCGTTGAATGCTTCTCTCATTGCTCTCTTTACGCTCTTTTTCGCTTCGTTCAGCTTTTCCTTATCAGCTATGATTCGACTACTCTTAAACCTATGATGAAGCTTTCTTTGTTTCCGTAGTACCTTTCGTACATGATTGTTATACCACGGTGGATCTTTCCCCTCGCTTTGGACCTTAGTCGGTACGAACTTATCTAAGGCGTACTGGACGATGTTTCTGAATTTTTTCCATTTTTGTTCCACATCCTCTTCCTCAGAAATGAACGTTTGATGGTGGTCACTCAGATATTCTGCGATTTGTGCCCTATCACTCTTGTTAAGCAAATATATTTTCCTTCCTTTCTTGGCATTTCTTATTACACTTGTAGTCATTGATGCAACCACTGACTTATGATCACTGATACCCTCTTCTACATTCACGGAGTCGAAAAGTTCCGGTCTATTTGTTGCTATGAGGTCTAAAACGTTAGCTTCACGAGTTGGTTCTCTAACTATCTGCTCGAAGTAATTCTCGGACAAGGCAGTCAGGATAATGTCACAAGAGTCTCTGTCCCTGGCTCCAGTTCTGATTGTGTGACTATCCCATTCTATACCTGGTAGATTGAAGTCTCCCCCTATTACAATAGTATGATCACGAAACTTCTTCACGACGTTCTGCAGGTTCTCTCTGAGGCGCTCAACTACTACGGTTGCTGATGCAGGTGGTCTATAGAAGCATCCGACTATCATATCTGACCCACCTTTGATACTTAACTTAACCCAGATTATTTCACATTCGCATTCGCTAATAACTTCACTGGATATTATTGAATTCTTTACTGCTATAAATACTCCTCCACCATTGGCGTTTATCCTATCCTTGCGGTATATATTCCATTCTGTGTCTAGGATTTCGTTACTGTTCACTTCCGGTTTTAACCAACTTTCCGTTCCTAATACTATATGCGCACTATTTCCTTCAATAAGAGATACTAATTCAGGAACCTTGCCCTGGATACTCCTGCAGTTTACCAATATTACGTTAACTTTTCCTGTTTTTGGTCTCTGAGGACGGACGTTCTTTATCAACGATGATAATGTCCTCTCTGGTAAGCCGTCAGGTATTTTATCGTTTCGCCCAAGGGGGGGGTCCCTCTAACCTAAAAAAACCCCCGTGTGCACGCCACACGTACTCTGCTACCCTAGTAGCTGCTTCCGGTGTGTAGTGCACGCCTGACCTGTCTAGGGGGGCCCTACAGTTCTCCACCCAATAACGGAGGTCGATGAATTTGCAACCATTATAGTCGCAGAGTCGTCTGAGCCTCTGGTTTAGACCCTCCACACGGCTCCAAACCAGAGGACCGCGATCGACTCTGGGCACTATGCTGCAGATATTAAGCTCAGCTTGCACTCCGCGTGCGATGCTGGTTGTCTTCACCAAATCAGCCAGCCGCCGGAAGGAACCAAGGATGGCCTCAGAACCCAAGCGGCAGGCGTCATTCGTTCCGACATGTGCTACTATCTGCAGCCGGTCACACCCAGTGCGTTCAATAGCTGCCGGAAGGGCCTCCTCCACATTACGGACGAGACCCCCCGGCAAGCACACCGAGTGCACACTGGCATTCTTCCCCGACCTACCCGCTATTTTCCTGAGGGGCTCCATAACCCGCCTAACGTTGGAGCTCCCTATAACTAATAGGCCCGCCCTCTGTGACTGTCGGGACCTTGCCGGAGAATCGGCCACTGGCCCAACAGGCGAGGCATCCTGTGGTGGCTCGGAAACGATGTCATTACCACTAGGAAGCACCCCGTACCTGTTGGAAAGGGGTAAGGCAGCTGCCACGCGGCCAGATCCCACCTTCGCCTTTCGGCCAGGCACGCGCGAGCCCACCACTGTCCGCCATTCACCCTGGAGTGATGGCTGACCGGTAAGATGCTCACTGCCGGAAGACGCAGCGACATCAGGGGTTCCATGTGATTCCAAGGCCACCGAAGTAGGCATAGGTCTCACCACAGTTGCCCCAACGCCTCGAGCTCGATGAGCCTAACAGACAAAGCCTCCACCTGCCCCCGAAGAGTGGCCAATTCTCCTTGCGTCCGCTCACAACAACCACAGTCCCTACACATGACTATGTTTACCCTACTCTATACGATGACAAATTCCCAAGATAATCTTCTGATGAGCTACTCTGATAATCAAGAAACACTCACTGAAATACGAGACGCGAAAACTACGCTAGGTTTTCCCAGAAAAACTATTTAAAAGCTAAGCGCAGCAAATAAGTACAAAAACGGTTTATACAAACAGTACTCGCTGCTGCTGGTGCTCTCGCTCTGGCTGTCACAAGACAACTGCTGATTCAAGTGACTAGTGGCTAACGGCCGCGAAACAAACAAAAGACGGTTTTAGGGCGCTTTCTGTTCTAAACGATCAAGAAAACACTAAGAAATCTAACACGAAAACTACGTAAAGTTTTATCAAGAACTGTTAGTTACTATGCAGAGCAGATAAACACAAATAGAATCCCTTCCTTAGTGGAAGGTCGTAAACAAAATGCAAAATAAACGCTTTATACAAACAGTACTCGCTGCTGCTGGTGCTCTCGCACATATTATTAGCCTTGAAAATAAACTGGGAGGAAATGGAACTGCCCAAGCTGTTACATTGAATGGACCTATATTCTTTCGTGGCTGCCAGGTTAATTTTACTCTGGACGTGACATCAAGTCGAAGAGAGAAAAGATCATGTGATTGAGTTTTTGTTTGATTGAAGGTATATGCATGCATGCATACTACATGGTTCCGCCGGGGCACTAGCATCCACATACATAATCTTGCGGGTGCGCTTAACCCACAGAATTTTTAGGTTGATAGAAACAAAGTAAGGTAAATATTTCCCATTTCCCAAAAATGGTTCAAATGGCTCTGAGCACTATGGGACTTAACAGCTGTGGTCACCAGTCCCCTAGAACTCAGAACTACTTAAACCTAACTAACCTAAGGACATCACACACATCCATGCCCGAGGCAGGATTCGAACCTGCGACCGTAGCAGTCGCGCGGTTCCAGACTGCGCGCCTAGAACCGCGAGACCACCGCGGCCGGCCCATTTCCCACTTACCTTTATCAAAAAGTAATGAACTATTAAAGCATTGTGATGGAAGTTAGAATTTCTGACCTCTAAAACGTATCTGTTTGTCAGACGCTTTTGTGCAAAGGCAACCAAGCAACGCACTACCCGATTCCTTGCCTTTCTCTTCCAGGTCGAAGGCACTCCTCGGAATAACTGTCACACTATACAGTGAATGGAATCCTGTCATTTCGGCTTGTTTTCATGTTTCCTTACAAGTGACACGCAGCAATTGTTTTAAAATATCTACTTGTCAATATTGAGAAATAATAAATAATAATCCGAGGCGCAAGAAAGACGATTGTTGCAGACTGTTGTAACGGCGACTGGAATGGTCGCGGGGCTGAAGTGATGGAAAGCATGGAGGGACCCACGAATAACAATGCAACGGGAAAGGACGGACACGACCAACGAAGGACACAACGAACAATAACAAGATCGAAACAACTGAGTCACAAGAAAACATAACAACCACACCCACTCGTACACAGAACAAGAAAGTAAATAAGCTGTCTAACGTGAGGCAATGTGTCCAGAGACGTACGCAAGGTTAGATTGGCTGGCTGAGCTTTTTTTTTTTTGTGATTCCATTCCCCTGTCCCATATGGGCAGGGGAGGGCTGTCAGCGGCACAATCCGCTGCTCTTCAGCAGAGTGACATGACAACTGAAATATGAATAAAATCTTACATACATAAGGCGATAAAAAAGGGAAACATAAAACAGAGTAAAGGGAGAAAAATGGAGGTAAAAATAAACTGACATGGAGACGTTCATGGGGGACAGTTAAAAAAGTCACCAGCAAGTTAAAAAACGCAGTTGGCGATTCTTAAAACACAGAGAAGACACTGAATGGACATGCACAGGTTAAAAGTCGGCCACAGTATTAAAAACACTCCAGAACAACACACTTAAAACCCACTTGTAGCACACACGACGAAGAACAAAACTGCCAGATGGTACCTGCCAAGGGAAAGGTCAGAGAGGATGGAAAAGGAGGGGAGAGCAACGGGCAGCAGAGCAAGTGGCAGGATCAAGAGAGTAGGGGCGTCAGCAGGTACACAAAGAGGCAGGAGACACATGGGGCGGGAGATGAAGAGGGAAGACAGGGAAGGAGGGAGTGCAGAGACACTGAAAGGGGGCACAAGAGAGGGAGGGGGAGTAGGAGGGGGAAGCCGCTCAGGAGAAGGGAGGGGGAGGAGAGGGAGCCCTGAGGAGGAGGCAGGAAGATGGGGCTAGAGTTGGTAGGAAGGGTAGATGTTAGGGTGAAGTTCATCATCCAGGAGGGGTAGACGGTGGAAGTTGCGTTGGGAAAGGAGATGGAAGGTGTGGAGATAGAGAGAGGGTGGGAGACAACGGTAAAGGCGCAGCAACTGGTTGGGGGTGGAGAGGAAGGGAGACACCAGGGGTTGAGGGGGATCAAGACGGTGAACAATATATAGTGTGCAGATGTGTTCAAGGAAAAGGAGAAGGTGGGGGAAGGGAATGAGGTCGTAGAAGAAGCGCGTGCAGGACAGAAGGCGGATGCAGAAGGCGAGGCTTAGAGCATGGTGTTTGAGGATTTGGAGGGCTTTATAGAACAGGGGAGGGGCGGAAATCCAAACTATGCTGGCTTAACAGAGGATGGGGCAGATCAAGGATTTGTAGGTGTGAAGGATGGTGGAAGGATGCAGACCCCATGTCCGGCCAGACAGGAGTTTCAGGAGGCGGAGGCGGTTGTGAGCATTGTTTTGGATGGTAAGGAGATGGGGAGTCCAGATGAGGTGGCGGTCGAGTGTGAGGCCTAGGTGTTTGAGGGTAGGAGTGAGGTGGATAGGACGGCCATAAATGGTGAGGTAGAAATCGTAGAGGCGGAAGGAGCAGGTGGTGCGGCCTATGAGATCGCCTGGGTCTTGGAGGGATTGATACGGAGGAACCACTGGTTGCACCAAGCGGTGAATTGGTCAAGGTGGGTTTGGAGGGTACGTTGGGACCGTTGAAGGGTAGGATAAAGGGTTAGGAAGGCGGCGTCATCAGCAAACTGGAGAAGATGAACAGGTGGGGGAGGTTAGGGCATATCAGCAGTATACAGGAGATAGAGGAGAGGCGAAAGGACAGCAGCTTGGGCACGCCAGCAGAGGGATAGAAAGTACGGGAATTGGTATTGTGGTTAGTCTCATAGGAGGGGCGATGGGAGAGGAAGGAAGCAACGAGACGGACGAAGTTGATGGGGAGAGCATAGGTCTGGAGTTTTAAGAGGAGCTGGCTGAGCGAAAGGCAGGCGCTTAAATACTCTATCGGGGGCGCCGCTATTGGCTGCAGGAACCATGTGTTCCACTGTGGTGCCCTCACACTGAATGCGGGCCAGGAGGCGCGCACCGCCACAGCTTACGGCGCGATGGTGATTCAAATTCCGTGGCACGCGTTACCAGACAGACTACCTCAATATTTTTTTTATCATAGCACCGGCATGGTATAACATTTCAGAGAAATTATTTTCATGTTATCTAGATTGTTATCATTTTGTTTGTTGAGGCAATGGCTTTGAAGGAGGAGGGAGTTTATATTGTAGACTGAAGGGGTGTTACCTCATTAATAGCTAGTACAAGGAAGAGAGATTACTGACAGTATGCGCGGACCAAAACCTCTTCACTTGACAGTTTTCAAACGTTATGCCATTACTGGACGCGCGTGGAAAGCTGAAACACAATACTGAATATTGCTTCTATGTATATCTCTTTGTTTATATTACATGGGTTTTTACAACACATTCTATTAAATTTCTGTTTCTACCTGCTGTAGTAAAAGTTCCGTTATTTAGTGATAGGTTATATATTTATTTTAGGAGGTCTGCATTTATTTTTGCAGGTGGTCCCGTATCGCATACGCCTCTAGGTCTAGGTCCGAGTATGATCTCATTTCTGTTGCTTTTACGTCAACTGTGTTACCGACTGAACAAGGGCTGTCTCGATGTGTGGTTACAGTACCAGTATATTTTACTTTACCACAGCATAGATCTTTATGACACAGGTGGTGTCATAAAGGATTATAAATAAAAGGTAATCATTTTCAGGGTGTATACGTGGACAAGAAAAAAAAAATTCCCCGATTTTTCCCGGATTTCCCGGTTAAAAATATATTTTCTCCCAGGTGAAAATACACTTTTTCCGTGTTAACTGACAGTATACTTTTCCTCAGAACAGTAAAACTTATCAATCCTTTGAATGGTTATGTTTTTATACGCCGGTGTAGAATTTCCCAGCCCTTTAGAAAACCAAACTCAGTTAGAAGGGGAAAAAAATATGTTTTGGAAAGATCTTTGATGTGCAGCAACATGTACCCTATATATTACGAAAGTATAAATTTGAATTCCACCAAACACCGCATGTAACTTTCCGAAGCATTGAAATCGAGATTGCGATGTGCTTTTAAAAGCAAGTCATAGCTCATTCACGTGATCCCGCCAGCCGATATTCAGAGCATAGGACACGTGACGTAGTCAGTCAATAGCAGCATTACTGTTAAATAGCGCATATACATGTATTGGAAAAGTTAATGGTTTAAATTAATATACATAGTGTTGCTACAAGAAAAGCAAAGCATTCACATACAATATTTGTCTCAAAGATTAAGAAGCTGGCAGAGAAGCTAAGCTTTCATATATAATATTTATCTTTCTTGCATGTGTTACACATATCGCACAAATGTGACATTAAATTTTTTAATAACGACATAAATGTCTTATCTTCTGGGCTCGAAATTTTTCTAAATAGTCGTCCTCAAAGAGTTGATTTTTAAATGAAGAGCAAACGCTCTGTGATTTAAGAATTTCATTGTACATTCTCGCACATAGTTCAGCTTCCGTAAAAGGAAATTTTCTTTGAAAGTAACCCATTTCAAACAACAATTCGCAATCTTTTCCTACGACCTGTTAGAAATAGGTTCGTTCCAGCAGTTGCCAGAGCGCCAGGTAACAGGTGTCAAAGCACTTGCGCAGCTGGGATGGCGCAGGAAGCCCGTGTGCTCGCATGTGTAAAACATTGAAAGATCTTACATTATGTGATAAAAGAAACAAGACATCAGAGGGTACTCCAAGAGCATCGGAATTTCATGAACCATACTAAAATGCATAATTCGGCTTACAGTGCACATTCGTATGTCCAGATTCGCATGTAAATTTTCTTGGAGAACCAGTACTGTATTATCTCATTTTTGGTTCTTTATTATGATATAATGCCGTACGTGCTAGAAGATGAAAAGATACACTTTTGAAATGCAACGAACAGTTGAAACTAGCCAATAGTGTGGAATTAAACACTTCGTTTAAAATAAATGGGCTGCCTCAGCGGAAAAGATTAATAAAAGCCGAATTTCTTTAGCAAACCGACAAAAATAACTTCATTGTTCTGCAAGGCGATTAATGCTTGACTGTCAGAAAGGTGGAAATAAAATCTGAAACTAATAACATATTTTAGCCTTCCGTAATTATGTGAATATATTTTAATTCACTTGATTAGCTCCCGGCCACCGAAATCCGTTTTGATTTCATTTGACCTGAGAAAAATAAACGAAGAGGAAACAGCAAAATCACTAAATGTAAACACGGGGCACGTAGAGACTATTCTACCTACCCACTACAACTCAGACTGCTCTGTGCATCAGCCCCGGATCTACGATATTTCCGAACTGCGGCAATAGTACACAGTGGTCTCCCCACCCTCCCCCTTCCTCCATCGAGCGTTTTAGGTAGGACACCAAAAATTTGGAAAAACAAAATCGATTTCTCAAAAATATGTTCATTTTGTAGCGCACATCTTTCTGAAGAGTCTGATACATAAAACATGTGTTCGAGGAAATGTAAGACATGTTATTTGGTTTTAAGTGCGTCAAAGTGCAGTGCCACGCCTCTTCACACAGCATTCTTCTATGGCACATTTTATTTCCCTGTATTGAATTCAAACGTATAACATTTAGTAATGGATGCCATCAAACTACATTCAGGACAGTGGACGTTATAATGTCCTGTGGTGTCTCTCCTGCTCACAGTCGGCCTTTTTGACATCCAGCAACTCTTTTTTTTTAAAAAAAAAAAAAAAGAGAGACACTCAGAAAATTTGCACTATTTATTGCCTACTACCTAACAACTTGTTTTTTTTTTTTTTTGTAACATAACATTAAATATAGGATACATGAAACCAATAAAGACAAGTGACAAGCAAGACAGTACACATTTCTTCAATCCTTACAGCCTAGCATTTTTTTCTCTCTAACCTTGCTACAGCTTTACATGGTGTCCTTTCCTTTCTGCGAAAGCATCTATTACCTCAGCAAACGTTTTGCCTCATGAAGAAACGAATCGTTGTTGTCTAATACTGAAAAAGCTGTTAATACAAACAGTACCCAAGACTGGTGTGGTTTTCGATCTGTTTGCGTGTATTTTGTCACTGTCTGCTAGATAAAACACAATAGGCCTCTCTAATATTGCAACACTTGTAACACACGCCAGATAATTAGACGTTTTAGCACAAACTGTAACTTTTTTCAACACAACGGAATATAATTCACGAAGTACCAATACCAAATGCCTATTAGGCCTACTACAAGCAAAAAGCTTTATGTTCGGAAATAGTTTCACATTTCATTCATATGCTGCAGCTTCTCAAACATGAGATCGAAAATTAGTAGTACGAAATTTTTATATAAATTTGGAATCGTATATTCTTCCTTAATACGTGTGATGTCCTCGTTTCTTCTCCTTCCTCGTTCTGACAAACAATCTTGTCATCACTATTTCTGTAACTATTCCTGCCTGTGTCAAAACTTATTCTCTGGTTAACTTCGCTACCCCTCCCCCAATCAACTGCTTAGTTATCCTGCGTTTATTCTCCGGTTAGGCGTTATTATATGTTCGTAGAACGCGTTTTCCGTGCTGCTCCCAGAATAGAACTTAGGCAGCTGCTACCGGGGTCTGTACAACTGGCCGTTACTACTGTAGCGGTCTGGCCAAAAATTTTCGGTCAACATTTAATTTTCTTGGATACACTGAGAAGTTAATACGTAATCTTTCTTACGTGTTATTCCTGTTAGTAGTTTATTTCCATTCTGGTAGTCTGAATCTGTGGATATCGCTGGTAATTATAATAACGCTGATCATTCGCAAACTCAGTCAATAGCATAAACAAACAGTGATTGACATTACCTGTTTGGCTTCATTCCGGTCAGATCAAATAGCCCCGTCCCCTTCTGTCTGCAGGAAAGTTTATTTCTAGATGTTACGGGGATTCCCCTAGCGGAGACATGACGTACACTATGCACGCATTCAAAAATCATCTTATGATACATTCAGAAATAAACTTAGAATACGTTCACAAATGATCAAAAATCAACAGTGATGCGTTTCAAAATCATGTGAATAATCGATAGATCAACGTGTGCTGGATACTAGGCGCTTTGTGAAGCAAGCTTTTTCCTCAAGAATATGAATTCTTGCCGCCCGTGGCAGATACCCCGGTTTGCCCCCACTGAATCTCGCAACTTGAGCGTGCCAGTAGTTTTCTGGGTAGAATCTTGCTGCTACTGCTTATACAGGTAACAGCCACACTCCTGTAGCCAGAAACGGGAGAACTGCGAATGCACTTGAGTCCGCTCGCGACTGCTCAAAGGAACCAAATGCAAACAGTTGTGACGTCACGCTTATCGGATGCAATTTGTTGTTATGAAGCATTGCACAGTCTTCCCATAGCCTTTGACACATTTTGCTGTTGGCGGACGCTTGTATGAGCACTGTGTTTTGTTGTTGTGTATGGCGCATTTCCTTTACAACTGAAGTTTTATTTTTTTTTTCCCTCTCGTTCATGTTTTATTGCTGGAATATTATTCTGCAATAGCGGGATACAGAAATATCGATTTTAGATTATTGTTTCCTACCAGTCAAAATTACAAAAATTTAACTGAAAACTAAAACAAAACAAAAATTCTTGGGTTTCTTAAAAATTCCCGAATTTTTCCCGGTTTTCTCCCGGATGAAAAAATTCCCGGGTTTTTCCCGGATCTCCAGGATCGTATACACCCTGATTTTAAAAAATATGGAGACTCCCCGGAAAACATATACTGCATTCCACCATTTACATGCACCCATAAAAATTTTGGAAAGTCGGCGCTCTTTGGTATATGTTAAGTGCCACGATTCTTTAGCACAGCGCTGGAGAAACCAAGACAAGAAAGCGAAGTCTACTCATAAAATAAAATGCTGTCCGGTAATTTGTCTCTGGAAACCACGGAAAAACAGTCCATACTAATTTTTTCGAATGTACAGCAACCATGGACCATCATATAACCTGACAGGTGCCAGAGACGCTCAGAGGGCGGTTGAAGAGGTCCGAATGGCGAAGAACGAAGTAGCACGCCACGACTCTGTGAAGAACTGGAAATCGGTAGATGTTTCCTTGCTGCTCAAAAACTGACATATCACATTCGAGGAGTTAGTGTAAAACGTGAAAATCAGCCATGGATGAATTACAAATATATAGCATGACATTACGAAAGTGATAGACGTCAAAGATTCAAGAAGCCCTCCCCTCGCAGAAACAAGAGTAGAAGCTGTCACACTTCACGAACGTCACGTAGCCAGGCATCACGTTCGCATTCCACCTTCCTTGGTATCTCTGTTCATCTCCTCGCTGTCCTTGTGGAACCGTTCTCCTTCTTCTCCACAAATTTACCAAGGTTCGCTGCGAAAAAATCGATAAGATAATTTAAAAATTCAAACTTCACATGTGTGTTATATCCTAATTTCATGAAACTCTGCAATAGTGCTTTAACCATGACTTTGTAATTTTTATGTTTCTTGTTGTCAAAAAGATGGCTACTAGTTATTTAAAAGAAACCAAAGCCCATTTTCCACTGGATTAACTGTACTTTCACATTCATTGTCTTTCATTAAATTTCTGACCTGCAGCCCCACAAAGATCTATACTTTAAGTTTCTCCTAAGATGCTTCTGAAGATCTTCTTACCTAGCACAGGAAGCATTCACCGTCGTTTGGAAGTGATTTACTCAAATCTCTCATTAATCCAAGTTTGATGTGAAGAGGAGGTAATAGTATCTTCCTTGGTTGATCAGGTGGTTCCTTTATTACGAGAGCGTGGGGAAAACTAACGCCTGTGTTTCTTTTAGGCGAAACTTATAACAGCTTTTTTAAATAAAACACGCGTTATTAACATTCTACATCTTTATTTTTCATTCTATATATTTGCAGTCGTTCTACTGCTAGAGCTCTGCGAATTGTAGTGTGTAACTTTACGGTTTGTAAAGGAACTATGCCGGTTCTTGAGAAACATGCTGCTGTAATCGAGTTTCGGATTGGAAGAGTTCGTCTACACATGGAGCACTCTCTCCTTCATCATGACAACGCCAGACCACACACGAGCGCTGCGAGATCTGCAACAGCCTGATGGCCTCGGTCCCTACATGACCCAATGAGATTTTCGTTTCTTTCCGAAATATGAAGAACACCTTCTGAGACTCCACTTTGACAGTGATGAAGTGATACAAGCAGAGGTAATGGCTCCGTCAACAAAGCTAAACTTTCTACAATAACGGTATCAGCAAACCGGTCTCCCTTTAGAATAAAAGTGTTCATCGCCAGGGTGTCTTATCTTGTGTAAGAAATATAAAGAGGCGAAGAATAAAGATGTAGACTGTCTATAACTTTGGCTTTATGTAGAAAAGCTTTCGTTTTCACATAAAAAACTAGGAGGCATTATTTTTCAGCACGCCTTCGTATATCTGTGAACAAGGTTCGAGGGCTTTTCTTTCGGACTAGTAATTTACTTTTGAATTCTTGAATTTGGCTCTGCTGTCACCACTCATCTTGTGCGGTGCCAGACTTTTGTCTCGACCACTACATTTTCAAATGGCTGTAAGCACTATGGGACTTAACATCTGAGGTCATCAGTCCCCTAGACTTAGAACTACTTAAACCTAACTAACGTAAGGACATCACACACATCCGCGCCCGAGCTGGATTCGAACCTGCGACCGTAGCAGACGCGTGGTTCCGGACTGAAGCGCCTTCAACCGCTCGGTCACAGCGGCTGGCGACCCCTGCATCTTATACCATAGTACGCGTAGAATACATTTTTCACGAAATTATGAATTTGCTGTCTTTGCTTCGTACTTACGTTGCTATAACAAACATAAAAGGGTAATATTGGGTTACTCAAATACTTCATTTCTAAGAAATTGCAAAACTACTTTTAACAGCATAAATATTATCTCACAACACTATAATCTGCCAACAATGAGCTAACATTTTCCGCTTAACAGAAAGGTGCGTGTGACGAGTATGACCAACCACTCCATTTTACAAAAATAAAATTTCCCTTACTTATAATCAAAATTTGGCCATGTGGAACTTAGGTTTAGATGAAAAACGAGTTACCTTGATTAATGTAAAAAGTGTACACGACAGAAAAACATTAATAACGAATCTGAAATAAGCACCAAAATGTACTTCGGAACAGTGAATATTAAGTGAACGTCAACATCAAATTGCCTGGTGTTATGCTCAGAAGTGATAACGCCGTCACATAGGTATACTACAGAACTCCTGACCGTATGAGAGGCTGTGGGGACGGAGCTCAAAATGGTTCAAATGGCTCTGAGCACTATGGGACCAACTGCAGTGGTCATCAGTCCCCTAGAACTTAGAACTACTTAAACATAGCTAACCTAAGGACATCACACACATCCATGCCCGAGGGAGGATTCGAACCTGCGACCGTAGCGGTCGCGCGGTTCCAGACTGAAGCACTTAGAGCCGCTCGGTCACAACGGCCGGCATTGCCCGCATCTCGTGGTCGTGCGGTAGCGTTCTCGCTTCCCATGCCCGGGTTCCCGGGTTCGATTCCCGGCGGGGTCAGGGATTTTCTCTGCCTCGTGATGGCTGGGTGTCGTGTGCTGTCTTTAGATTAGTTAGGTTTAAGTAGTTCTAAGTTCTAGGGGGCTGATGACCATAGATGTTAAGTCCCATAGTGCTCAGAGCCATTTGAACCCACAACGGCCGGCTGGGGACGGAGCGACGCGGGAAGCGGTCCAGAAGAGCTTCTTGGCTACACGACAACACCCCAGCTCATTCTGCACAGGACAGAGTCACACGTACAGCTTCTGTAAGCTGTCGAATGATTCTGTATCCGCTTTATTCTGCTGACAGGGAATCTATTGCCTTTTTTCTCTTTTCGTGCGTAAAAGTCTTCACATGCAGGTAGTTTCGGACTTACGACGAGATGGTATTCGAGATGTATGTTTCTAGAACAGCAGAAATGTCTTCTGCAATCAAGTTTTCCGTCAAGCAATCCACCACTGGGAAAAACGTGTCTCATTGAAAGACGAATATGTAGAGAAGGTTCAAATGGCTCTGAGCACTATGGGACTTAACATCTTAGGTCATCAGTCCCCTAGAACTTAGAACTACTTAAACCAAACTAACCTAAGCACATCACACACATCCATGCCCGAGGCAGGATTCAAACCTGCGACCGTAGCAGTCACGCGGTTCCGGACTGAAGCGCCTAGAACCGCACGGCCACCGCGGCCGGCTGTAGAGAAGGATTAACACTACACCCCTCCCCACATTTTCTATATTACACTGAATTTTGGAGGTTGGAGTCTGTTGGCTTAACCCATAAATTGCCTTGAAATTACTGCTGGGTTGTTGTAACTCAATGTTACTATTAATTCAACCCAAACATGGAAGGTAGCACTTGTTTACTGCTATAGTTCGACAAAATGCACAGTAGTTTCCACACTATATAAAATCGCTAAGTACCCTTTCTTGACAGGGAGGCACTAGAACGGAAACGTGGCAGCACAGTGAGAAATAACGAAAAACAATAGTTAAAAGTGTGTTACAGTATTGTACTTAACTTTAAGTAATACTTGGATGCAGTGGCACTTGATTTCCTATACATAATACAATGAAGCTTTGCTGTCTATTTGCAGTCTGTGATATTGTCACTACGACTGAAAGCATTTATACTCATTTGACTGTATTTGCTGTTCTTTCAATAGCGACTACTAACTAGCGTAATGCAGGAAATACTGATCGACTAGGAAATAAACTGAGCTGGCTTCAGGCACTGAACTGAGTCCTGTAACTGCAGGATCGGAACTGAGAGAGTGTCCGCCCCGCATCACCTTCTCTGCCTGTTGCCGGAAGGATTTTCATCTCCGCCAGTGCGATGTGGAAGCGATGTAGTTCTGAGGTGACAGCGCTCTTTTTGGCGGCTGGCAGCAGTATGGGCAGTAGGACTCATTGATGGGCTTGGCACAGAAGCAGAATGGGGTCGAGATTTGGGAGCACCGTCTGAAGCCTGCTGCTCGGAATCCAGAAGTGGCAGGCAAGTGGTTTATCTGTCTCGCGGCGGCTTCGTGTGGTGGTTGTTGTGTATTCTTAAGACTGGTACAAAGCCGTAAACTTACACGAAAACGAATCTTGCATCGGTGATTATATCGTGATGGTGTAAAGGTAACATTTAGCATTTTCGATTCTTCAGTACTGTCCCCTTCCAGGGCTGGTATTCTCTAACACACTGATTTAATGATTAGGAATCACTATGGTTATTCAAATGTGGTTTACCGAGAGAGGCAGTTTAGTGCTAAGATACCGTATTTGTGTTCTGGAGGACAGTGGTACAGATCCCCATCCTGCCAAATAGGTTTAAGATTTTCCGTAATTTTTTTAAATCGCTTAAGGCATTTGCTCCGACGGTTTCAAAGGAGCATGACCAATGTCGTTCCTTATCCTTAGTAGCTTCTGCTCCATCATTAATGACATTGCCTTTGACGAGATTTTATCGCTAATCTTCCTTCCACTGAATGTCATTGGCAGAAGGTAGTAAAGAGAAGTCGTATGGAATTATGGACTGGAATAATGTCACTGATTGTCTCAAGTAATGCTGGAAGGAATTGACTCCATGAATCCTGCAGGACTGTCCATAAATCCGTAAGAGTACGAGGGGGTGGAGATCTCTTCAGAACAGCGCGTTGCAAGGTATGTTATATACGCTCAATAACATTCATGTCTGGGGAGTTTGGTGGCCAGTGGAAGTGTTTAAACTCCGAAGAGTGTTCCTGGAGCCACTTTGTAGCAATTCTGGACGTGCTGAGTGTCGCATTGTCCTGCTCGAATTGCCCAAGTCGGTCGGAATGCCAAATATACATAAATTGATGCAGGTGATCAGACAGGATGCTTACGTACGTGTCATCTGTCAGAGTCGTACCTAAAGTTATCAGGGGTCCGATGTCACTCCAACTACACACGCCCCACAGCATTACACAGACTCCAACAGCTTGAACAGTCCCTCCCCTGTTGTCATGCAGCAGGGTACATGGATTCATGAGGTTGTCTCCATACCCATAAACGTC
This sequence comes from Schistocerca americana, assembly GCF_021461395.2. Lineage (NCBI taxonomy): Eukaryota > Metazoa > Arthropoda > Insecta > Orthoptera > Acrididae > Schistocerca > Schistocerca americana. The sequence continues at coordinate 234,456,798 of NC_060123.1, forward strand.
CATCCGCTGGATACAATTTGAAACGAGACTCGTCGGATGTTTCCAGCCATCAATAGTCCAACGTCGGAGTTGATGGGCCCAAGCGAGTCATAAAGCTTTTTGCTGTGCGGTCATCAAGGATACTCGATTGGGCCTTCGGCTCAGAAAACCCATATCGATGATGTTTCGTTAAATAGTTTGTACGCTGACGCTTGTTGATGGCCCAGCACTGAAATCTGCAGCAGGTTGCCGAAGGGTTGCACCCCTGCACGTTGAACGATTCTCTGCAGTCGTCGTTTTTCCCGTTCTTGCAGGATTCTTTTTTCAGGCCGCAGCGATGTCAGAGATTTAATAATTTACCGGATTCCTGATATTCACGGTACACTCGTGAAATGGTCGTATGGGAAAATCCCCACTTCATCGCTACCTCGGAGATGCAGTGTCCCATCGCTCGTGCGCCGACTATAACACCACGTTCAAACTCACTTTAATCTTGATAACCTGCCATTGTAGTAGCAGTAACCGCTCTAACCAATGCGCCAGACACTTGTCTTACATAGGCATTGCCGACCGTAACGTCATATTCTGCCTGTTTACATATCTCTGTATTTGAATACGCATGCCTATAGCAGTTTCTTTGGGGCTCAGTGTATTATCAGAAATTATCTTTTGACAGTGCTTACAGTCAAAACACAAAGGAATTAATGACATTAGCTGCCGGTGGGCACTGATTTAAATGAATGTGTAAAGTTGAAAATATGTGCCGGTCCGGGACTCAGACCGAGGTCTCCTGCCTACCAGGCAGATGCGCTGACCATTGCGCCATCCCAAAAAGTCCATAGAACATTCGCCTCACATTTACAGTTCAGGTGAGGACGTCGAATGATGTCGTCAGTGTGGATGCACACCAGGCTCGAACTCTTAAAGAAATCGGCGAAATGCCGCAAGTAATGTGGAAAATGGGGAAGGGGTACTACATTATTAGCGTGTGGATTACTTGACTATTTGAGTGTGATGTGAGATTTACCAGGGTGGTGCGTGCATTTGCGATGACCACTGGGTGTCCGGCTGGCACAGCGGTCAGCGAATTTGCTTAGTAACCAGGAGATCTGGGTTAGAATCACAGTCTGACACAAATTTTCAACTGTCCCCATTGATTTAAACCAATGCCAACTGGCTACTAATGTCATTAATGCCTTTTTGTCTCGGTTCATGAAAATGATGTCTGTTCTTTCAGACATGTCGGACAGAACAGATGGTTATGGTACTGACATTTCTGTAATATCCACATTCTCTACCATAACTATTATTATTATATTCAACTTATGTATTGTGTATTTAAACCGGGGACCTAGAAACGACGGAGAGGCTTCGTCCCGCTATAGCCTTCAATGGTTCACAACCTGACAACAGTCAACAGTAGTCCACCCACCCCATTGCCGCCCCACACTAAACCCAGGTTTATTGCACAGTTCTGCCCCCTGTGGATGCCCCCCCACCGTGAACGTCGAATGTCTGATACCAGACGAGTGTAACCCCAATTGTTTGTATGGTAGAGTAATTGTGGTGTACGGATACGTGGAGACAGTGTTTGCGCAGCAATCGCCGGCGCTCCAGTGTAACTGAGGCGGAATAAGGGGAACTAGCCTTCATTCGCTGAGGTAGATAGAAAACTGCCTCAAAAACTATCCACAGGCTGGTCGGCACACCGGAACTCCGTCGAGCGGATTCGTCCCGTGGACCGGCACGCCTTCCCTTTCGGTAATGGTAAGTTCCTATGCGTCCAAACAGCTGAGGCCATCGGTCCCTAGGCTTACACACTACTTAATCTAACTTAAAGTAACTTACGCTAAGGAAGACACACACACACACACACACACACACACACACACACACGTGCCCAAGGGAGGACTCGAACCTCCGACCGGGTGGGGGGGGGGGGGGGGGGGGGGCGGTGTAGCGCGAACCTTGGCAAGGCGCCGAGAGCGCGCGCGCCTACCCCGCGCGGCTTTCCCGCTCGGAAAGCATCGCATTAGACAGCGTGGCTAGCCGTACGGATCTCTTGTGTTATTGATATATCAAACATAAACAGGGTCGCATAGAATTTCTCGTTAGAGGACCAGAATATGTCTGTGTTACTAGGTGTAATAAATATACACTCCGGGAAATTGAAATAAGAACACCGTGAATTCATTGTCCCAGGAAGGGGAAACTTTATTGACACATTCCTGGGGTCAGATACATCACATGATCACACTGACAGAACCACAGGCACATAGACACAGGCAACAGAGCATGCACAATGTCGGCACTAGTACAGTGTATATCCACCTTTCGCAGCAATGCAGGCTGCTATTCTCCCATGGAGACGATCGTAGAGATGCTGGATGTAGTCCTGTGGAACGGCTTGCCATGCCATTTCCACCTGGCGCCTCAGTTGGACCAGCGTTCGTGCTGGACGTGCAGACCGCGTGAGACGACGCTTCATCCAGTCCCAAACATGCTCAATGGGGGACAGATCCGGAGATCTTGCTGGCCAGGGTAGTTGACTTACACCTTCTAGAGCACGTTGGGTGGCACGGGGTACATGCGGACGTGCATTGTCCTGTTGGAACAGCAAGTTCCCTTGCCGGTCTAGGAATGGTAGAACGATGGGTTCGATGACGGTTTGGATGTACCGTGCACTATTCAGTGTCCCCTCGACGATCACCAGTGGTGTACGGCCAGTGTAGGAGATCGCTCCCCACACCATGATGCAGGGTGTTGGCCCTGTGTGCCTCGGTCGTATGCAGTCCTGATTGTGGCGCTCACCTGCACGGCGCCAAACACGCATACGACCATCATTGGCACCAAGGCAGAAGCGACTCTCATCGCTGAAGACGACACGTCTCCATTCGTCCCTCCATTCACGCCTGTCGCGACACCACTGGAGGCGGGCTGCACGATGTTGGGGCGTGAGCGGAAGACGGCCTAACGGTGTGCGGGACCGTAGCCCAGCTTCATGGAGACGGTTGTGAATGGTCCTCGCCGATACCCCAGGAGCAACAGTGTCCCTAATTTGCTGGGAAGTGGCGGTGCGGTCCCCTACGGCACTGCGTAGGATCCTACGGTCTTGGCGTGCATCCGTGCGTCGCTGCGGTCCGGTCCCAGGTCGACGGGCACGTGAACCTTCCGCCGACCACTGGCGACAACATCGATGTACTGTGGAGACCTCACGCCCCACGTGTTGAGCAATTCGGCGGTACGTCCACCCGGCCTCCCGCATGCCCTCTATACGCCCTCGCTCAAAGTCCGTCAGCTGCACATACGGTTCACGTCCACGCTGTCGCGGCATGCTACCAGTGTTAAAGACTGCGATGGAGCTCCGTATGCCACGGCAAACTGGCTGACACTGACGGCGGCGGTGCACAAATGCTGCGCAGCTAGCGCCATTCGACGGCCAACACCGCGGTTCCTGGTGTGTCCGCTATGCCGTGCGTGTGATCGTTGCTTGTACAGCCCTCTCGCAGTGTCCGGAGCAAGTATGGTGGGTCTGACACACCGGTGTCAATGTGTTCTTTTTTCCATTTCCAGGAGTGTATAAATAAATAACCTAAGTAAAAAAAATGTTTAGCATGGATGATTGATGAATTATGTGCACTGTGGTACTCCCTTAATGCTCTTGATGATGACGGGGAAGAAGAACAGGCTGAAACCCAGCTGCTCATTTTCAGTAGAGGTAAGGCAGCGTTCGAGCATGTCTCCACCCAGGGAATGGAACACCGCCGACACTATGGCAATTCCTAGGTAAATAACATACTTCGGGAAAATTTAAATTTCACACAATACAGCGATCAAGAGCTGTTTGTCACCATCTCTTACCTACATGCAGAGTGAGGTGGCGCAGTGTTTAGCGTACTGAACTCTCATTGTGGAGGACGATAGTTCGAATCCGGGCCCAACCACCCAGATTTATGTTTTCCGTGATGTACCTAAATCGCTGCAGGTGAATGTCGGGATGGTTTCTTTGAAAGGGCAAGGCTGATTTCCCTCCATATCCTCGAAACATTCCGCGCTTGTGTTCCGTCCCTAGTGACCTTGATACCAACGGGACATTAAACCCTATTCATCTTTGTCATTTTTCTCATTATGGGGGACGACGGTTCAAATCCGCGTCTTGACATTCAGATTTCGGTTTTTCGTTATTTCCATAAAGTCGCTCCAGTCAAAGGCCGGTTGGTTCCTTTGAAAAGGGCATAGCCAATTTCCTTCCCCATCCTGTCGTAATCCGCCATTTTTCTCCGACTAATGGCATCGCTGTTGACGGCATGTTAAACTGTCATCATCCTTCCTTGTTTTCTCGTCCATCCGTATAGTAAATGGGTGCCGTCATAAAAAAAGACATGGAAACAGATATGCCGATGAAAATTCTGGAACTGAAACGATTTGTATTGTTTATAGAGTAGAAGTTCACAGGTCCAAGGCGACGGGATCGCTTTCTCCTGAAGAAGGAATCCATCTGCAGTTCTGCTACTTATGAATGTTTATGCGCAACTGAGTACTTTCTTCGCCTGTAACAGGTTTCTTTGCCCAGTCAGTTCGTTTGGCCACGATACTTAACAAACAGGTGGAAATGTGTTTCCATTCTAAGTAAACACAAACGATGATACGACAGATTTTGTGTTCTGTGCAGCGTGAGATATGATTCTAAGTGTCACCTGATGTTTTGAAGAATGCTGGAAAAAATCTTTTAGTCATTGAATATTAAAAACGAAATTCGTTGCTTACTTCAAATGAAATTTCATTAATCCATTCGACTACTCGACGAAGAAATCTGCGCAATACAGATGCTACTGTAGAAATTTCACAGCACTGGTGAATAGATGAATGTAGTGGCATTCTGAAATGAACAAAATCAACGCTCTCCAGAGTATCCTAAAATTCTACATCGAATATATGGAGTTATTTCCCGTGAAATGATACGTTTCACGCTTAACTCGGTAGCAAAGAACCGAATTCGCAGCTTTTTAGTACGATATAATGAATATTTTTGAAAATACCAGCATTTGAGAATAATGAATGGCGTTCCGTTGGTAGAAACGTTAAGAGTAGAACGAATTTCAGGAAGTACAAACCAGTGAGATATGAGGATAACGATGGAATTAAAGCATGCGAGAGACGAAGTGCTACGTATAGAATAGCGTTATATGACAATACAAATATGTACAATGAAATTCGTACTGAGCGAGAAATGAAGCACTATATTTAAGGAAACTTTCCACAAGTAATATAGGAAAACCAATCCTTTCATCTTGAGTCGGCGAGAAAACTGATTCAATATCAACACGGACCGCCTACATTTTATAAGTTACTCCGAACTCATTTTCACGTGATGTATGACCGCGTGAACAACGAAAACATGTACGCAGCATATACTCCGTACTAGCCAGCAGCCTTTACCAATGAGTTTTGCACATTACTTCGATTTACGGGAGTCATCATGTCACTAATAGGACGTTTGCACTAGCGGCACCACAATAAGGTTTCCATCGGAAAATTATTAGCCAGTCAGCTTGCTACTCAAGTTATTAGTAATATTTTCTCTATTGAAATCCAGTTGACGTTTTCACCAATAAAATCTATTGTATTATTCACAATTATTGATCACTGGCAATCGATACTGGCCGTGGCAACTAAAGCTGGCTCTGAGCACTATGGGACTTAACATCTATGGTCATCAGTCCCCTAGAACTTAGAACTACTTAAACCTAACTAACCTAAGGACATCACACAACACCCAGTCATCACGAGGCAGAGAAAATTCCTGACCCCGCCGGGAATCGAACCCGGGAACCCGGGCGCTGGAAGCGAGAACGCTACCGCACGACCACGTGCTGCGGACTAACTAAAGCTCTGAGTAATTCAGATTACAATATATTTTAAAAAAGCGGGTGAGTTATATATGCTCCTTTTGTTTATTTGCGAAATTACGCGTAATGCACCAAAAAAATATCTTTTACCTAGCCGCTCAAATAAATGGTTCCTGCAACTGACGTTACATTTCAATATTGACGGACGCCCCATCATATGTTCGGCGAATAACCTACTGTCATTTGAAAGCACGCTACGCCCGTTGTGGAGGAGAGCTGTGTTTGCTTTCGCAGCAGCTTCACCATCTGTCCTTTTCACTATCTGTCCTTTTCACCATCTGACAGTAAGAGGTTTCGGCACATGCCTCTGTACTCCTCTGGCGTGGGCTTCGACAGCTTACGCCGCTATGAGCCGTGGTAGGAGTCACGGACCGGAACCTCACTAACAAGTGAACTCCTGCAGAAATATATCAACAAAGAGAAAGAGAAGACATCTGTTTCGGCTGTTTAAAATAACATTTGTATCCCTCATTGTGATATAATGTTGCTTCGGACTCGTTGTGTGTCCCTGTGTAATAGAATAACTATCCCACCACTGAATTTATAGCGGGTTTGTAGATTTATTCTCAGTGCTTTAAGATTATTTCGAAAGCACAGTGGTATGAGAAACTTAAGGACTGCCGTATCTGTCGCGTGACGTGTCACGGCCATGTTTCTGGGTGCAGTGCGTGTTCCCACCTCTCCCCATATGACGGTACGTCCACCACCGTCTATCTTGATTGTTTTGGTGATTCAGGTGCGATGGTGTGGAGAGGTATCGATGTCCTGATCTCCAAATATGGTCAACGTTAACGTGACAATCCACTCTTTCTCCATGAGTGTCCATTCAGATGTGCATTCTGCCTAGACTTTATTTTTATTGATGACAATGCGCTACCGCATCGAACTTCGCAGCTGGAGGAGCTTCTCGAACGGCAGGATATTCGGCAAATGTTCTGGTCTGCCCGTTTATCTGACTTAAATCACATCGAGCACGTGTGGGATGCGTCGGGGAGACGTACCGCAGCGCGTCCACATGCACCAGCCAACATCCAGAATTGGTCAGCGGCGCTGGTGGGGAAATGCAGCGACCTACCAAACTCGTGGCCATCACGGAAGCACGTTGCGGAGCGTACACTGCCGCCCGTGGTGAATAAACATTCCACTGATCGTGAGAACCTTGTCCCGCCTTTTGCAACGTCCAGGGGAGCATCGTAAGTCGTGGTGTCTTAAGTGTAGTTATTGTTTCTGAATAAAGGTGCCATTTCTGTTCACCTCGTTGCGTATTGCTTTAATTTACCTTCTCCGCTTTTCTGTAGCAATTCTTTCTAACAATGGAACTTCCCCATCGCACTCCCCTCAGATTTAGTTATAAGTTGGCACAGTGGATAGGCCTTGAAAAACTGAACACAGATCGATCGAGAACACAGGAAGAAGTCGTGTGGAACTTTGAAAAAAATAAGCAAAATATACAAACTGAGTAGTCCATGCGCAAGATAATTAACATCAAGTACGCTCTGAGCTCAGGAGCACCGTGGTCCCGTGGTTAGCGTGAGCAACTGCGGGACAAGAGGTCCCTGGTTCAAATCTTCCCTCGAGTGAAAAGTTCAATTTTTTATTTTCAGTTTATGTGACAAACTCTTTATGTTTTCATCACTTTTTTGGGAGTGATTATCACATCCGCAAGAAAACCTAAGTCGGGCAAGGACGAAGAATCTTTTTACACGTTCGCCAAGTGTACAAGTTAGGTGGGTCGACAACATATTCGTGTCATTTGACGCACATACCGTCACCAGTGTCGTATAGAATATATCAGACGTGTTTTCCTGTGGAGGAATCGGTTGACCTATGACCTTGCGATCAAATGTTTTCGGTTCCCATTGGAGAGGCACGTCCTTTTGTCTACTAATCACACGGTTTTGCGGTGCGGTCGCAAAACACAGACACTAAAGTTGTTACAGTGACCAGAGACGTCAATGAACGAACGGGCAGATCATAACTTTGCGAAAATAAAAAAACTAAAATTTTCACTCAAAGACAGACTTGAACCAATGACCACTCGTTCCGCAGCTGCTCACGCTAACCACGGGAGCACAGCGCTCTTAAGCTCACAGTATCCTTGATGTTACATATCTTGCGCATAGACTACTCAGTTTGTATATTTTGCTTATTATTTCTTAGTTCCACACAACTTCTTCCTGTTTTCTCGATCGATGTGTGTTCAGTTTTTCAAGGCCTGTCCACTGTGCCAACTTATAACTAAATCTGAGGGAGGTGCGATGGGGAGGTTCCCTTGTAAGCATGGTTCAAATTTAATCATGCTGAGTTACTTGGGACTGATAAATAATGCGAAAGCTACTTTCGTCTTTACGTTTTACACACCAGTCTGTATTACATTTTGTAAAGTGATTTGTCTAAAAGTTATAAATACGCTTAAAATAGATTAGAGAATTTTGTAATTTGTTTGAATGAACATTACTATATGTAATGTATAACTATTATTTGTGCTTAAATCCTGTCTTTCTTTCTATCTCTCTGGAGAGATTGTGTTAACACATTCTTCTTCCGAAAGACAACAGAAACGAACACAAGGAAAATAACTTCTTTTATGGCCTAAAAATTCAGCAGAGAGTGTAGAAGAAAACGTATTTTTGTTATAAATTCAGTTTTAGTAAGTTCTTTCACATGAAACCATTGAAAATGAAAATAAGAGTTGTGTTAATATCTAAAAATTGAAGCGAACGTCTCATCGTTACAAATTGGTGCATACTTTTACAGAGATGTGTTCAAAATCAAAATTAAAATGCAGTTTTACGATCTTATAACTTGAATGTGTAGTAGACAAAAAAAAACACGTTCTGTATTAATACGAGAATCTATAGGAAAGCGTAACAAATGAAAATGAAATAGAGATTTGAATACACGAACTAGTAACTAAATACAAACAAATACAGAACTGGATTTGTTATTACATAATTTTACACACTAGTGTGGAAAAATCAAATTTGTATTATAATCTAATAGTTAACGTGTAAAGGATTAAGGTCTGTGTAACTAGATGCTCCATAAGTAGTGTACACAAAACCTTTAATCCATATAAGGGCTGAACAGTTTCGTACTGCAGCTGCTGCTCTCACCATAGCTCTTTCTAATGGTATTAGCAAAGCTTTTACGTATTTATCGACAGAGCTGAACTACCTTATTTATTAATACTTTTTGATCTGAGCATACTCTCCGATAAGGTATATCTCTCCGATAACTGTATACTTCAGCAGACGCCAATAATACGCATCAGTAATGTACTACAGTATCAGTATGACTTCAGAATGACATTTTCACTCTGCAGCGGAGTGTGCGCTGATACGAAACTTCCTGGCAGATTAAAACTGTGTGCCGGACCGAGACTATAACTCGGGACCTTTGCCTTTCGCGGGCAAGCGCTCTATCAACTTTTTTCTTTTCGTTGGATTTCTTCGTGGTGGACGTCCGATGACACTCGTTCAGGTTGTTCGTTGATCCGTTTACTCCGTTTTTTTATTACAGAGGGTAGCTAAACCCTCTGACCGAACGCGCTGAGCTACCGTGCTGGCGATACCAACTGAGTTACCCAAGCACGACTCACGACCCATCCTCACAGCTTTACTTCTGCCAGTACCGCGAAAGGCGAAGGTCTCGAGTTCGAGTCTCGGTCCGGCACACAGTTTTAATCTGCCAGGAAGTTTCATATCAGTATGACTTGATTGTACAGCGACGAGCGGCCTGGGTCATTCGGGTATCGTTTAGTATTGTCAGGTGCCTTCGGTCACGTCTGCACCTAAATGAGGTTTAGTTCCGCGTTCTGCCATCGGCAACTGTAAAATAAACAGATAATACGTAGTTTGTAAATATAATGAATGTGCTCAAAGTTATAATAAAAATCACATTATAATCATAAATTTTTAAAACTGGTATGAATAAATAAACAAACTCAAATGTCAGCAAAGTTTGCATCTGGCTTTAACGGCTGAAAACTCGTTATCATTCCTTCATAGCTCAGACGGTTGTCAGTTAGGCGGTGGGCTTCGATGTGAATAATGGACAAGGCGTTCAATCTCTGCCCAGATAACGTAGAACGTAGGTACGATATCAGTCTTTTAAGAGCCGAAAACGAGCGTTCTGCTGAACAACTTGTAAGTGCCATACATAGAAATATTGTAAGAGAAATGTCAACATTCGAAAATGCGGACTGTAACCTCTCTTTTCCCAGAAATTTACTCAGTTCGACTGTTATATCACTCATCTCAGAAGATTTCAAAAGTTCCGCGAAATGTACACATTCTATAGGTAAGGACGGCTCTAAATCTGTGTCATATGACGCTTGGAGTTTCTCTGCACGTTCAGCAATATCGTTAGGTGAACTGTTCTTAAGGTTACTGAAAACTGTGAAGGAGTTCTACAGTGTTCTATAGCTTACCTTCCTTCCCACTAATTCGGAGTACAAGTTGTCGGGTACTGGGAGAAATGTTTCGACTCTAAATTTTTCCCGTCCAGTCAGAAAAACTTCTTCAGACTCCGCTTCTTCGTCATCACGAAGTTTGCGTTTTCGTGATCATTTATAGGTGCATTCATAGTCTATATCAGTTAGAGTCTCCATGGATTTATTTTCATAATAGTCGAACATGTCACGAATAGATGCAATAAATCCTACAAGTGATTCATATAATTCATGCACTATTTTAGTATTAATATTTACACTTTGCAGTTTCAGATTTACACTATTAATTCTCTGGAGTATGTCCTTCAAGCTGTCATCAGGAATACTGTTTCTAGTCTGCTGGGTTGATTCAATAAAGCTGAAGCCTCATTTCGCCCAAGTGGTTTTTCAAACGTATTATTGGCCATTTGTGTGAGAGCATTGTTAAAGCCCTCTCAGTTTTCATACAGACTTACACACACTTCCTCTCTTCCTGACCAACGTGTTTTTGATAAACTTTTTTTCCGTTTCGCTTCCTGGTTTCATGAAAGAAAGAAGTTTATCCCAGCGCTGTGTAGAAGCAGAGAAAAAATTATAAAGGTATTGCACTACACTGAATGCTTCAGTACAACAGCTTGCACCACTAGTGCTGACTAAATTCGAAGAATGTGTTGCACAAGCCACATAATGCGCTTTCGGATTTCGTTCTTTAACGCGTGCCTGCATACCCGTGTAGGTTCCTAATATAATGCTTGTTTTGTCATATGAGTGGCCTCTACAGTCAATAATATTAATAGAATTTGTAGACAGGACTTTTAGTATGGCCTCAGCTACGTTTTCAGACTTGTGTCCCGGGTTTGGTAAAAACAGAAGGAAATGTTCAACAGGTGCACCATTCTCGTTCACATATCTTAATATGAAAAGAAATTGATCAATATGTTAAATGTCCACAGTATAATCTACTATTATAGAGAAATATTTGGCCTGTTTTATTTCGCTTATGAGAATTCTTTTTATTCGTTCAGAAAGAAGCTATATTATTTCATCGCTGATTGTTGAAGAAAGATAACTTGTATGTCCCTGCCCTGGATTTCCATATCGTTCAATGTGCTCCGTGAGAAAAGGATCAAACTTGGCTATAGGTTCAAGCGATTTTATAAATTTGACCATTATATAATGAATGGCAAGAGATTTTATAAATTGACCATTATGTAATGAATGGGATCTTTCAACGTGTCCACACAGGGGAAGTCCACGACTTGTTAGATTCTTCACTACTGCAAACACCCTTTTCAACACACTGTGCCAGTACATTTTTTCTGTCTTAACATATGACTCGAAATGGTTATCTATTGTTCCAAGTGTTTTTCTTCTTGTTAAGAATGATAACTTAGACTTTTTGTGTCAAAGTGAATTCTCATTGTGAGATAAAATGATAGAAATATTTTTCCAATCTGCGATACCATTAGTAGCAATCGAGGCCTTACCTCCGAACAATTCAGATGGTGCACAAAAAATATCACCAGTGCTACGGTAGTATACTGGAAAATCATACAAAATTGATTCACCATTTAAAAGTTTACTATAAAATATATTTTTGTTCAAATATCTGGTTTTATCGCCTACTGATTATCTTGAATTAGAAAAATCACCGTTACAATTTTGATTAATTTCATGTTGTAAGACAATTTCGGTTGTTGATTCATTGAGACACCAGTCTGGAGGATCATCACTAACGAAGTTATTTCTTTTTGTAATGTCTGACTTCACACCTACTTTTCCGTGAAACTCTAAATCAGGAATAATTTGCTTTTATTTGTTTTCAACTTTTGTTTCGCATGTATTTACTTCTTTTACAACAGCTGCAGTGCCAAAAATATCATCCGTACTACTTGAACTCGATGTCGAATCAGCAACATTTTTGCAAAATATTTATCTACCCTACCAAGCATTTTTAGAACATTGGCTTCTCGCTCTCGCGTTTCCTTCGATAATTTTCGAAATGCCACCCCACTTAATTTTGCACGTTTGCTTTTTTCACTGTTATTCATGTTAAGGCACTTACAAACTTGTCACCCAACAGTCAAAACAAAAGAAAAAAAAATATGTAAAAGGAAAAAAAAAGATTGCATCCAGTCCCAATCGTACTACACCGCACATGAGGACAAAGCTTTTTACTTTAAGAACGGCATAAGAGCACAAAGATTTTTCGTTTAAACACAAAGCGATGAACTGACCAACTCGGATTACTCGAAGTAACGACAATGCAGAATAATTTAATTTCATTGTCGCCTGTTTCTCTGTTGTCAGTGAACAGCAGAAGCACACCTGCCGGCTGGAATTCGTCTCGTAAAGAAAACGGGACAGTCCCTTTTTCTGTTTCCCATGCCGCCTGAATTTTAGCTGAGACGCATATATGTTGTGAATTTTCTTGACACTGTCTTTCTAATTTAAAAAGCAAATAATTTTTGCCATTTCTTGCAGTGAGGTGTGCTTGATCGACTCCTATTCCACTTATTCTTATAACATTTTAGCCGTTTCTGTGGAAAGAGAAGACAGACTAAAAAGTTTAAGTAGTCCTGTTGGCAGTTGATGTGGTTTGTTGTCATTTGTGTGAACACCGCTGTTATGTCTACACGCAGATGCACCTTTTGTTGCAACATAAAATAAAAATAACCTTTCATCGAAGGAAAAAACCTTATTTAAGAAGTTTAATATAAATTTGCAATGCTACATACTGTTCGATTGTACAGATTGGGAACTTTGATATCGTGCAGGCTGCAGCACAATAAATGAGACAAACTAAATTCGGTTTCTTCTTCTTTTTTCGCCAAAAAAAGTAACTAAGTAAATAAATAAATAAAATTTTTAAACTGTTGTGAAGTGTGTTTCACACATTATTAGATAATCTGCTTACGCCCTTTTCGTATAAACATGTGTTTAAAAATGTAAAACATTCCCAGTATCAACATGTTTTGTTAAACTGGTGTCATTAAATCAAAGCTCAGATATTGAAGACCACAGAGCTTTCACATTAACTACAGTAATGGAGGGTCGACTTGATACTTCGCCGTAATTTCTACAATAAATTTAAGTAGAATGGGGTTTTACATACCGAGGCCCATATATATTACAGTAATTAAGAAACTGCTGATTAGTTTATTACAAAATTTCAGGGGTCTCGGTATTTTCACGGAGAAAATATGGTAGGGTTAAGTAGAAGCCGATAACTTTCTCGGAATAATAATGTTTCAGACATTGTATTGTAGCTTGCCTTCCTGACAGCTTACTTCAAAATATTTTGAACAATCATGAAGATGATACCAGACAGAAATCCAATGTCAAATTTATGTATATCCCCAAGCTTGTATTGTCGAATTTCGTTCTTAAGTCTTATTTAAACTAGCAAGTTGCTTAACAATATTAAAAAATTACCGCTTGTAAGGGCACTCATTTTAAAAGGTAAAATTCTAAAATGAGTGCAGAGCAAAAACTGCCGCCCCCGTTAAGATGCCGCCCATAGGCCCATGCCTATCCACCACTCAGCAGAGTATCTTTGATTGAATCAGTAACTAATATTTGACCATGAAAATAAATAAATGTTGCCGCTTGTAAATAGGCAGGCCTATTATTTTCCCATTATACCGATACGGTATATAACTAGAAACACGAGCAACCGAAAAAAGAATGTATAACTAAAGCTATTAAAACTTCGAGATCAAATAAAAATGTGAACGAACCATAGGAAACTGAGATCTATGGAAGAACCTAAAGGAACTGTAATTAAAAAGTGCTTGCTTGTACTGACACAAGTATAAAGGAGCTTATAGTCGTGATACTATGATGTTGTCTATCACGGTACTCTTTTCTGTGGTACAACACTTATTCGGCTGTAATTCTACATTTTTGCAATGCTACTAGTTCGTCTAGTGAACGTAAAATATCTGAATTCAGAATATTATTTAGGAAGGTTAAGTTTTGTGTAGGCAGCACTTCTAGCGACTTCTCGCGCCAGTACAAAACAGGTTGTTCCCACTCAAGTGTGGTAGTACCATTTATCGTAGTTGGTAAACGAAATGACGCACATGCTATGTCACAAATCGTACCGTTGATTATAATAGTAATAATGTACATAAATTTGACATATGGATTTCTGTCTGGTATCATCTTCATGATTGTTAAAAATATTTTGAAGTAAGAGGTCAGGACGGCAAGCTACAATACAATGTCTGAAACATTATTATTCCCGCGTTCATAACAGTTTACTTCTACTACTTCTGGTGAAAAAAATTGAGTTGACCCAGTGGATGCCCACTCTCTGGAAATGAGAATACGGCGTCAACACTTCCCTGCGACATTCACTTGCTTCGGTTTTTCCCAGGGATAGCTGGACCTCACATGCTTGTACGCTACTATGTATCATTCTACTTGGGCAGACCCTAATATTTTCCCTCTGGCATAGCTTCAGGTTTTACAATGACATTAGAGGTAGCCATCTCTTTGCCCTCAAATTATTAGTACATTTTTGGTTCGTTCCTGTACCCATTTTGGTATGCGACCTGAGAGAAACGAACCTTTATCACTATCTTCCCCTTCGTTCAGAAGGCGAGATTACTCGGACAAAACCATACAACCTCCATATCCTATCCGCTCTTGACATTCTAAGGCTTTCGTATTTGCACTTTTACTTGTTGTCAGATGTCTCATACTTTCGTAGAAATTCTTTGAACTGATTCGACGTCGGATCCAAGCTTCAGCTTAATCACTTCAAAAGGCAAAAATACTTTTATCCCTTGAAACGTGAAAGATCAGTAGTCGTATGGGCTTTAGAACTGTACGCAGCAGTTACAGAATTTAAATATACATCCCAATTTTGATGATTACTGCTAACGTAGTAGCTCAACATCTTCGAAATCGTGCAATGAACTCACTCTGTTCTTCCTTTGGCTTGAGGGTGGAAGGAGCTTGTTCTCACCTAGCGAATTTGGAGCAATCGCCACAATGACTTCATAAGATCGGACATGAAACTGGTACCCTGGTCTGTAATTAGCGTGTTCACAATGCCAAATGCGAGAACCATTTATTTAGTAACGTCTGAGCAACTGTACTCTCTTTTTAGTGAGGAACTGCAGCTATTACTATATGACTTGAGAAATGGTCAGTTACAGTCTATACGTATTCATTTCCCACTGGTGTTCTATTAAATGGGCCTAAAATTTCTAATCGAAGCATTTAAAATTGTTTACATGCTTCCGGTAGACGTTGTAACGGAATTCGTCAGTAGCTAAGATCAGTTCGTTGTGCACAAGGTACGCAGTTTGTGACCTAGTGCTCGACACCTCATTTTCTAGTCCTCCAACTAAATTTTTCGGCAATTCGACTATCAGTTGCCCTTTGCCCACCATAGCCTAACAACATATGGTCATGTGCTTGTGCCAAGACATCGTTCCGGAAAGTTTTAGGCACTACCACTTGTAATCCGCTCTTTGTTGTTTTGCACAGCAAGCCGTCAAGTGTCACGAACTGAGGTTGCGGCTTGAGTTGTTGATAGTCGGCATCATCAGTTTGAGACTTTCGCCATTCAGCAACCTTCCTGCCCAGTCTTTGTAGAACTTTGATTTGTCTACTCAAACTATCGGTGTTAACATGGCTTTTTCTGGCTAGTGTGTTACTTCGCAATCAAATTCACTCACACGAAGTGCCCATCTTGTTAGTCTCCTGCAAGATTCCTTCAATCCTAATAACCATTTGAGAGCAGCGTGATCCATCACTACCTTACACTTTTGGCCATGTAAATAACAACGGAGGTATGTAAAGCCATAGATTACTGCTAGCATCTCCTTCTCCGCTGTACAATATTTTCACTGTGTTTGGTTCAACTGTCAGGATGGGTAGACTATAGTACGCTCTTTCCCATCTATACTCTGTTCTGAGACAACGCCCAGAGCCATATTGCTTACACCAGAAAACAGAATAATTGTTTTTCAGGAAAAAAAACGGCTCTGAGCACTATGGGACTTATCTGCTGAGGTCATCAGTCCCCTAGAACTTAGAACTACTTAAACCTAACTAACTTAAGGACATCACACACATCCATGCCTGAGGCAGGATTCGAACCTGCGACCGTAGCGGTCGCACGGTTCCAGACTGTAGCGCCTAGAACCGCTCGGCCACTTAGGCCAGCTACATTTTTTTTTTTTTTTTTTTTCAAAATCGGCGATTTCAAAGCTGGATACGATGACAGCGCTTGCTTTAAAGTATCGAAGCTATCTGACATTCCCTAGACCATTCAAATTTTGCTCCTTTCTATAACTAACGGTTCAAAGGTCCGGCAATTCCAGAAAAGTCCTTTGCGAATCGAACTTAATAATTATAGAGACCGTTGAAACTTTGCAACTGTTTGACTGTCTGTGGTGGCGAAAAATGCTAAACTGATGAGACCAGACATCGTTTTCATAGCTTCCTTGTTAATTATATGTGTGAGGTAATTTATTACCATTGCTACAAAATGACATTTATCGATGCTTAGCGTCAGTTGTTTTGTTCTCATTGTTTTGAATACCTTCTCCAATCGTCATACTTGAACTTGCATTCATTTGGATGCGCTATTCTGTCATCCAGATAGACCAAACATTGTTTTGATTTCCATCTCCTAAGTACACCATGCAGTAGTCCGTCGCCGGTAGCTGACCTATCTGACATCCCCACTTTTGTTGGGCATCTCTTGTCACACATAATTGCTATCCGTATCCCTTCTCTATGACTGCATACCTGTCCCCTGGATTTCTTGCATTTGGCCTACGATTCACGTGAGTTTGCTATGTTATTGGCTAACACACTCAAATCGGCACTACAGCTGCCTTACCCTGACCCACATCTGGTATTGGCATGCATGGACAATACTATGGACATCCTCATCAATGGTCAGCATGGTGGTGGATATGCATCACTGATCATTCGTTCATTGACGTATCGGTAGTCACAGAAAAATCCGTATTTTTTAATGCTGTCTTGTGACTAACAGTATTCGAATCCTGCTTGTGTACATTTTTTGCCGGCACGATAGCTCAGCATGTTCGGCCAGAGGGCTGCGTGCTCTCTGTAATAAAAAAAAAATTAGTCAGGGAATCAACGATCAACTTCAACGGATGTCTTGTGACGTCCGCCCAAAACTAACACAACGAACTATATCGAAGAAAATGAAAAAAAAGTGGTCACCGCGGCAGAATGTCTATCCTAAGGGCCCGGGACCGATTCCCGGGAGAGTTGGAGGTTTTCTTCGCTCAAGGATTGGGTGTTCTCCTAATCATCATCGTTTCATCCCCATCGACGCGCAAGTCGCCGAAGTGGTGTCAAATCGAAAGACTTGCACTCGGCGAACGGTCTACCCGACGGGACGCACTAGTCACGCGACATTTATTTTTACCATGCAGTAAAATCTCTGAAATGTTGCGGATGCATTCTTGAGTCCTAATGGGATTCAACGATACTGGAAATGACCTGTCAGGATGGAAGACGCTGTCTTCGGTCGATCGTCTGGCGCTACTTCTATTTCACGATATCCGCTCTTCCTGTCTATTGTGAAGAAATAGTTATACTGACCCAAGTTGTCGAGAGACTGTCATGTTTGGTGGTGGATATGCATCACTGATCATTCGTTCATTGACGTATCGGTAGTCACAGAAAAATCCGTATTTTTTAATGCTGTCTTGTGACTTTTTCGGGACCAAAATTACGTGTATCATATTCAGTAACACCGTCAGCTAGTTGCTGGTCGATAAATTCTTCTATTATTGCTTGCATACACTTCAGAACACGATACATGTTCTTGTTCACTGGAGCATTACTCCTTGTTTGTATTCTGTGTTGCGTGAGTGGCGTTGCTGGTAATGGACCATTCTGATTAAACAAATCCATGAACTGCAGTAACAAAGCTATCGTTTCCTTCTAAAAGTTTTAGTTGCTCGTGTAATGCAGATGCAATGATGATTTGGTTGCTGCAGAGGTCCTCACTTGACCTATCTATATCATATTCGTCCAAAATATCCAAATTAGAAATTACTAAACCCTTTGGCAGACTCACTTCGTTGTTACCAAAATTATCAAGACTGACCGGAACCATAACATCTCCGTCCACGTCACCGATGTGTACTATACTTCTGCGTACAAAAAAGTATAACTTGCCCAATTCTCCGTTAGTTTACAATGGCTCTACGACAAACAGTAAATCCTTACGTGTTTCCATAACAATGCTCACCCAGATCAACTTCCCTTTACCTTGCAGTATCGTATCATGCAACTATATCTTCAGTTCCTAAGTGCGCAGTTTATTGGGTACTACCTTCGTGATTGGGGAACCTTGCCACAGTGTACAATGTCCCACCAAGTTCAAGTGTACGCTGCAAAAGGACAATTTTTGCGTGATGGTTAGCAAGAAAGTCGAGTCCCAGGACCGCACAATACCCTTCACCAATATGCGGCAATACTTCTAAATGCTCTTAAAAACACTTATTCCCAACGTTAATACTGAACAGCGCTGTCCCCAATGACTTGAAGTCATTATCACTACTACGCGTAACCTATATCGTAGTGACTGCAGTCTCTTCCTGCCCAAGAGATCCAGACTGACTGCTGACACTTAAAGACTGTCTCCACCAGAAATTTGTGTTCCCTACCATTTGCTTTGCCTAGTAAACAGAACTCCGTCTCTGCATACGTGTCTGGCGGTAATGCCGTCTCACGGCTGAGGCACCACCGTTCCCATTTAACAACCGATTATTTGGACGTCGCTTGTCCCGTGCTTCCTTCTTCTTTATGACCCACCTTCCTCATAACATTCGAGTTGACGACATTGTTTCCTGATGTGGCCCATGCACCTAAATCTAAAATGCCTCAGTTCGGATGAAAAAACACTGCCATCACTCTGTCGTCATGTAGCGATGTCGATCTTCTCCAATTGCTTAGCAATACTGGTGGCAGCAGGTAAGTCACTTGGGTGCTCCATTCTGACCCTCCTCGACGTATCAGAAGAAATACTTCTTAGAAACACATCCATTTGTATTCTCTGCCTCATGCAAAATCACTCCATTGGCCTCCGCATTCTGGGTTAGGTCATACGTTTACGAATTCAGTTTCCTAGCCCCGTCAGAGAAGGATTTAACTCATTCGCTGTGCTTCTGCGATAGTCCACTGAGTCTTACACTAAAGAACCCCGCATTGTTGTGCTTGCGATAGAGCTGTATTAGACCGTCAACCAGATCATCAAATGCGATTTTCACTCTGCAGCGGAGTGTGCGCTGATATGAAACTTCCTGGCAGATTAAAACTGTGTGCCCGACCGAGACTCGAACTCGGGACCTTTGCTCTTCACGGGCAAGTGCTCTACCACCTGAGCTACCGAAGCACGACTCACACACGGTACTCACAGCTTTACTTCTGCCAGTATTTCGTCTCCTACCTTCCAAACTTTACAGAAGCTCTTCTGCGAACCTTGCAGAACAAGCCCTCCTGAAAGAAAGGATACTGCGGAGACATGGCTTAGCCACAGCCTACAAGGTTCGCACAAGAGCTTCTGTAAAGTTTGGAAGGTAGGAGACGAGATACTGGCAGAAGTAAAGCTGTGAGTACCGGGTGTGAGTCGTGCTTCGGTAGCTCAGTTGGTAGAGCACTTGCCCGCGAAAGGCAAAGGTCCCGAGTTCGAGTCTCGGTCGGGCACACAGTTTTAATCTGCCAGGAAGTTTCAGATCATCAAATGTTTGGATAGCTGCAACTGACAAGAGATGAGACTATGTACTGGGCAGTTGGCAATCAGCTCTCATCAATCTGACATTTCTTAAGAAGGTGGTATATTTATATTCGTGCTTCCCGCGAGCTCTGCGACAGTGGGGATATCTATATCATCATGTGTCCTGGTTTTTCCTCTTCTGCTGCCTCAATACCTGAATACTCAAAGTTGCATTGTACTCGTACCTAGCCTCTTTTATGAAACTTTGCTTTGTCACTTTGATGGCGTCTTTCGGTTTCCATGATGTCATTGTGCTTCGATTTGTCGCTTATCCCCGTGCGCTTTGATTTTATATACAGTTTATGTTGCATAGCACTTTAAGTAAACTTTATGTTGATTATTGTTGCGAACACAAAAGATAAAATGCGGTTCTCGCTACTGGTTTCTGTAGCTGAAAATTTTAACTTTGTGCCCTCTGATCTATTATGTGGGGATACGCACAACACTAAAAGATTTCCTGCTGTGAATGTATGATCTTTAATTTGCATGACTATGTTCTCATAATTCTGATCTGGCTTGTCAAAAATGGAACACTGTATCATTACGGTAACCAGTTACGAAATTAAACATGTCTTTCTCTACTTTCGTCTCTGAAATGCGCTGAAAATTACTCTTATTATACGCACAGAGGTTACAGTATGCGGTGTTTGCCAAACATAAAAGCTGCAGTGGATTTTTAATACTTGATCACTATTCATTGCCACGGCTAACACGAGAGCATGAAACTAAAAATCAAAATTGATTTTAATATTATTAACCAGGCCAGATTTCAACACAGGAGTCTTTGATATCACACAAGTAAAGTTTTAACACTCTGATTTACGTAAATTATTTACGTCACTGATATTGTACTAATAGTTGCCTATGTCCATCTGAAAATAACATAATAAACTCTAATAAACTCTACAATTTTCCTCTGGGGTCTCCGGGAAACTAAAAGAAATAATTTTAATGTACCATTATCTGCCTGCTTGGCTGCGGGAAAACTGCTTTTATTAAATTATTGTTTGAATTTGCTGCGGCAGTGGCTCCTGCGATCGTGTCGCAGCACTGCATCACGGAAAATTCTGAATTCGCTGAAAACGCCTAAAAATGTGGAATGAAATACTGGGAAAGGTAGCTACAAATTATTACAAGCATTTTTAACAATTTCTGTATTCAAAATCACATAAAATTCAAAGTACACACCTTTTTTATGCATCAGTATCCAATGGCGTCTTTCTCGGTAAAAAAACAAAAGAAAGCTTGCTAAGCGTTCGAGAGAGCGTCACAGGCTCTTACAAACCTCCACGATTTATAACCAATTTAATATGGCACTAAATATATATATATATATATATATATATATATATATATATATATATATATATATCTTTGTTAAATTTTTAATTATCATTGTCTGCTTCGGTTTCCACACTCGCCGACCACAGACGGTATTTGTAAACTGGTCAAACATAATACCACACAAACATAAAAATGAAAACCAATTATTTCCTTTTTTACAGTATCCACATAATGCATAACAGTTCATACAGAAATGAAGTATAATAATACAGATTTTTTTTTCCACGTATATTACACTGATTTTACAAATGTCTTGGCAGGAGACGTCACAGGATGGAGACCCGGGCGCTCGGTCGTTCACCCGTGTTGTGAAAGTTTCCGTGATTGCCGCAACTCCCTCAGTATTTCACTCTAGCTGGCATTCCAATGGTCACTGATACAGACGGTTCGTCTTCCGCGGGCTTTCATGGATTTTTAGTGTCCGCCGAACACTACCTTGCGGCGTAACATCTGTTTCTCCAGAACACTAATCATACTATTGCTTAGCACAATATGTGCTCTACGACATGTATGATCAATTTATTTGACGGCAATGCGCTTCCATATTTGCGCCAAGCTCTTTTATGCTTTCTGGTACCATGAATGACAAAGACGTAATCCCTGAGAGTGAATCGAATAATATTACTGTGCAATGTTGCCGTTTAGCTGGCAATTCTTCCAGGTGCATATAAATCTTGATGTTGTCATTCATAATTATTGAAATAACACTTATTTTCTTGTTTAAGGTTGGCTAGCCTGTTTTCATTAGGGAAATAAATTAATAGATTGTCACTTAAAAAAGCACGTGGAAATTAACGACACGGATTGATGTTCAGAGCCAAAAGAAATTTCTGAGCATCAGTTGCACTAAACATCACTGTACCAGTACTTAAATAATCACACTTGGAACCAGGTAAGAGTTTCAAATTAATTTATCAATCAAAAATACGAGGGCTTGGAGGATAGTAACACCTCCGAATTTTTCATGTGAGAACTGTTACAGCTTTTTGAGTAAAACAGACTTTATTAACATTCTACGTGATTGTTTATGCTTCATATCTACAAATTTATTTCTCGCCGTGGTCACTCTAGTGACGAAGACATTTTTCGCAACGAGTAGAATTTTGTACTTTATTGACGGAGCTACAACGTCACCTCTGCTTCTTCCACTTCAACATTAACAAACTGAAGTCCCCGAATGTAGTTTGCACACAGATGAAAATCGGTTGCGGTCAAGTCGGGACCATATGGAGGGTGATCAGTGACGCTGAACCCACAACGTCGTATTGTTGCAGATGTCGCAGCGCTCGTGTGTGTTCTGGCATTGTCGTGGTTAAGGATAGGACGCTCCGCGTGTGGACGAACTCTTCAAATTAGAAAATCGATTGCAGCTCGCTCTACCTCACGTACCGACATAGTTACGTTACACACCGCCATGTTACACGCTACAATTCGAAGCCCTATAGCGGCAGTGGGCAGCAAATATGTAGACATAAAGAATAAAGCTGTTGAATGTTAATAATTTTTTTGCTTCACAGTGGGTACCACAGCAATGAATTTCTTAAAGGAAGATGGCATTTTCCACTTTTTCTGTGTTACTTTTATTTATTCATAGCTAAAGCCTTCTAGGCCATTCTTAAGTGATTTTGTGCTCGTGTACAAAATATAATGTATTACGTTGGTGTATAAGTTCGTAAAGTTTTCGTTTTGCGTTTTGGTGTTCCGGTTGCTATGGATTTATTTATCGATTGCCATTTTTATTTGAAGTTCACTGTTGCCATTTTAATTTCATTTTGTCCTTCTGTTTGAGTTCAGTAGAGGGGTGACAGCATCGGAGGCAGCCAGAAACATTTGCACTGTACATAGCGACAATGTCACTGAACAGAGGACGACAAGAAAATATTTTTCTATTTTTAAGGAACATCTTTGTGGTATTAGTCACTCTCCACTTTCAGGAAGACCTTCTGGGTTTGATGAAGATCATTTAACGCATTAATCCGCAAAGATCCACGTCAGTGTACTCGAAATTGGCAAATGTGATGAACTATGATCATTCCAGCACCGTCCGACATTTGCGTCCAATGGGTTCAAAAATCGGTTGTGTAGGTCGGCATTCTCTAAGCCAAAATCACAAAAATCTGCTGGTGAATATATGTGCATCTCTGCTTGCTCGTCGTCAATTGGCTCGTGAACTACACCGACCATTCCTATCTTATGTCAATACTGGTGAACAGAAATGGTATCGTTATGTTAACGCAAGGAAAAGAAAGGAATGGTTGAACTCAAACAAAGCAGCAAAACGCTGTAGAAAATATAATGCTATGCATTTCGTTAAACAGCGACGGCGTGGGGTATTACGAATTGCCTTCCCGAGGTGTAACCATCACTGCAGGCCTTTGTCAACAACTGAGATGTCTTGCAGACGTAATCCAAGAACAACTACCAGAAATGTGGGAAGTCATTCCTCAACCATTTTATTCACCTGATCTTGCCCCCCTCAGTTTTTCACGCTTTACGCTCTTTGCAGAACAACCTACAAGGAACTTCCTTTCCGGATGAAAATGCGCTCGAACATGGCTCGACGAGTTCTTCGCCTCAAAACCAAGTGATTTCTACAGCCGTGGACTCGAAAAGTTACCCCAGCGCTGGCAGACTGTTGTCAATAGTGAAGGAGAATACATTACTGATGACTAAGGTCTCTGTTAGGTGTACCTGTTGTGTTTATTAAACTTACTGAAAACTACTACGAACTTATTCGCCAACCCAATATTATGTTACCTTCACAAATAGATATATAATGATGTGAATGTGCCGGCCGCGGTGGTCTCGCGGTTCTAGGCGCTCAGTCCGGAGCCGCGCGACCGCTACGGTCGCAGGTTCGAATCCTGCCTCGGGCATGGATGTGTGTAATGTCTATAGGTTAGTTAGGTTTAAGTAGTTCTAAGTTCTAGGGGACTGATGACCAAAGATGTTAAGTCCCATAGTGCTCAGAGCCATTTGAACCATTTTTTGATGTGAATGTATTTTAAACACGTTTACCTGCATTAGAAAACTATGCCTTACATACTGAAATGTCAACCTCTTTAAATTTGTGTTTTCTGTTCTTTTTGGTTCGCATATGCTGTCTTGTTGGTTTGACAGCTTGACGTTTACAAATGCGTTATACTGAACAAAGAGTAAAGCTAGGCATGGAATAAATGAAATAATAATTTCAAATACTGTGACTGTATGCTGTAACACCCCAATTACAGAAACCGTAATAAACAATCCATTGTTGTAAAAGAAGTGGGAAAATTAGTCATCCTGACAGTGACGGCAGCTACTGACAACAAATTTTACACTTGTGATAATTTGATCAGCAGAAATGTCATGTGAACGATAATATTTATCATGAAATAGAGACTGAATGAAAGAATATGATACGATACGCCACAAAAAACATCAAAAAAGAATTGCAAAATAATTAACAACGAAGGTTAAAGCCCAGATGGTAAATTGGCCAAAGATAACATTTACCATAGAAGAGAGTTTTATCCGCATGGAAAAGGAAGTACGATGTGACTGCAATGTAGCTCGCAAATGGAAATGTTAGCTACAGTTGTTATCTAGTTGCTCTCTAGTACTATTGCGATCGTAGCATGCATGTAAGCGCTACTAGATTGTTTTAAGCTAATGGGAAGTTTGAAAGTTTTGTGATGTAGACTGATGTATTATTCAGAAGTCATACTAAAGTAAAGTCATCTTTAGCGCTAGCAAGATTACAGGATACGCAGATTCGTGACGAAATTAAATCGTGTGAGATTTGTGATGGGACTTAGCCTTCGTGTCACTGAATAAGCACGAGCATTCAGCGACATTGAAAGAGAAACATCGACGACAGAAAAACAATTATTAGTCGCGAGTAGGTAACAGACAAACGCAAACACGAAGAGCGTACAATTGCGCCGAGTTGTCAGACGTTGTCATCAACGACAGGATTACTGATGCAAACGGAAGCAATTCCCTGATTGAGACATCGGTGTGCGTGCTCAGCATGGGGCCAATTAATTACAAGGAACGATAAAATTGGATTCAAACTTTAATTCTTCGTGTCGCCTACATAATTGAATAGACATGATCAAGTGTATTGGTGAAAATTAATTGACTGTTAGAATATTATGAAGTGAAAAGTGAATTCATGATTATTTAACGGTGAACAATCATCGATTTGCCCCAAGATAACGACGCGTTCTGAACACTGCTTAAATATAAGGTATCTCTGGAATTACGTCGTGTAGTTATTGAACACATGACGTAGCGACGTCTTGACGACGGAATAACAATTTATCAACTTAACATCCTTGCAATTTCATAATGTAGCCACGACTTGGATGATGGACTGAAGATTCATGACTTTATATTATTAATATTCAACATCCATTATTTAACCGGGCATAATATAAAGAAGAACTACAGTTAGACAGTTCGCGTAAGCTGAAAAGTCTGTCCATGACTCACAACAAAAGAAAACTACGCGTGTAGTTTGTGTTTTCTTACTAGTTACAGGTTGGTGTTCCATGTCATACCGACTGGGACAACCATCACCGCCGAGTCGTGTCAACTCTAAGGAGATCCCGACGCCACAATGCTTATATGTTTAGTATAGGAAAGTTTAAAAAATTGTAAGTAATAGAATAGTATACTGAAACAAAAAAAAATATATTAAAAAAATATGGTGAGGTGAGACTAAATTTTAAATTTCATTTTATTGTATTCATGATTTCTGATTGGTTATTAGCAGAATGTGACTGAAGATATGGAGAAAGTTTCTGTCCTGGAGATCTGTTTGCTCATTATGAAGTGTGTCAGGCAGACTTTTTAACTGACTGAAAATTTCAATTTCTTCTAAGATATTCATTTGCTTTCCTTTCTTAGCATAGCGTGAGATTTGGAACACATAAAATCTATCGATAACAGTTCGAGTGCCTTTACATACATCTTTCGAACAATGAACACGCATCCAATAACATTAACCAAAAGCTCCAAATTTTACATTACCTTAAGAAAGGGAAACAACTGAAGAAGAAATCGAAATTTTCTGTTATTTAGAATATCATTCCAAGACACTTCTAAATGAGCAAACAAATCTTCAGAACAAAAAATTTCTCGATAAGATGAGTCATATTTTGCTAATACCAGTCAGAAATCATCTATGCGATAAAATGAAATTTAAAATTTAATCTCGCTTCGCCATACGCTTTAATATTTATGTTATTTCTACGTACTGTTTTATTTCTTATCGTTTTTTAGCTTTCCTCAGCTAAACAAGTAAATGTATAGCCACAACATTTGAAGTTACTATATTATTTATTCCATGCTTAGCTTTACTCTTTATTCAGTATTCTCTGCAAATGTCAGGCTGTCAAACCAATAAGACAGCATTTGTAATGTAAAATGAACAGTAAACACAAATTTAAAGGCACTGACATTTCAGTATGTAAGGTACAATTTTCTAATGCAGATAAATTTATTTATGGGGAGAGAGAAGGCAATTTTTATCCCTATTCTGCCAATGCTGTTTTACCCTTTGTATAGGCATACTTTTCAAAAGAACTATAAGTGATAAAATAATGAAATTTTTACTGCGTATATATAACATATATGCCCCAACTTGCAAGAAAAATGAACATAATACCTCTTATGGTTTTGAAGAAAAAATTTTATTCTTTTGCTAGTAAAATTTAACTTTCTTGTGTACATTAATTATTATAAAACAGTTTCTGATTGTTTGGTGTTTCTCAATTTACTTGCAATAACTTATTACCATCTACAGTACAAGTTGACCAAGTTTCATGTTTCTAACCCTGTTAGTTTATCAAATAATGGTACCTGAAAGTAAAAAAATGTAGTTTTTGAGAACAATCCATTTAAAGTTTAATATTGCAATTCTAGTGTAGTTATTGACGAGAATTACTTACCACTAATATTTTCCTGCACCATACTGGGCATCATCTGAATCATACTGATCATCTTTTCTCCTCTTGGTCCCTCTTCTTTTCTGTCTGGCTTCTTTTGTGCATTTTAAATGAGCAATATCTGCTTTGCGGATTCTCTCTTTATCTATTTACACCCAGGATTTTGCAGTATCTCCACTACATTCTATATGCAATAATTCCAAAACATCCAGTTTTCTAATTACACCATCATTGAAGCATAAAATAGCATCACAAACACCAAATCTGAGGGTTGTAAGCTGAACAAATACAGTTTTCGGTAACCGGTTCCAAATAACAGAATTCACACATTCATATAAATTTTGGGTTTCCCATGGAGACATTTCTTCAACATGCAGGTAAAGAACGTTTGTGGTCATATCTGGTACTTCTCCTGTACTTGCACCAAGTGTCAGGATCATTCGGGCAAAGACTGTGCACTGGATTTTCATTTGTGGAAAGCTTGTGGAAGAAGATAGCCCATACAGCTTTTTTCATGTTTTCTAAAATCATTACATTTCTTCTTATGGCCAAGCCATAATAATTCTGTAATTTATCTATTTCAACATTCGTTAGGCGATCTTTACCACCTATCTTCTTACCATCTTCCAATACTATTTTTGACTTTTCTTTCAATAATTTTCTCAAACTGGACCCCATTCTCTTCTGAACATGCTCAATGCACTCTAATTTAGAAATTGTGACATTAGGAACATAGGGTTGTTCTGCACATACCCAGTCATTAGCACTGCTGTCACTATCCCCTTAATACTGTGTGTATCTGCCGGCTGGTGTGGCCGAGTGGTTCTGGGCGCTACAGTCTGGAACCGTGCGACCTCTACGATCGCAGGTTCGAATCCTGCCTCGGGCATGGATGTGTGTGATGTCCTTAGGTTAGTTAGGTTTAAGTAGTTCTAAGTTATAGGGGACTGATGACCTTAGATGTTAAGTTCCATAGTACTCAGAGCCATTCGAACCGTTTTGACCTCCTCTGTTTGCCACTGAACGATTAAAAATTGCGAGAACTCCTGCTACTTCCATCCCCCCACTTAGAGCAGTATAATTCATCTGACAGTTATGTTCATGCTATTTCTCAATTCCACTGCCACAAGTTTTACAGCACTTGTTTAGAATTTTTACATCAATTACTTTCCTGGTATCAAATGATGTAGCTGTCACGACACCATTTAGTGAAGTGTGTCCACGTTTCTGCCAACTGCCATCAAAACATGCACAAATATCACCACTTTTACTGTCACCACTTTCCTTGAGTGCTTCTTGAGCTGCTTCCTTCATTGAGATGTTACAAACTTCAGCAACAGCAGTACCAAAAACATTGTTGTTAGTCATAAATTTTGCAGGAGGATTTGGAATGTCAAGAGTCTGACTGCCTCCATCTCTTTACCAATAGATCTGAAACCATAAGTTAGCCTTATGTTGTTGTCATATAAATTATTATTTGCCATTTTTGATATCATTGTTGTAGCAACTGCACCACTTTTGTACAACTCAATGTCAGGTTTGACACAATCCCTTTACGAAGACGCTGATTCTCACCCAAAGATAAGTCACCATTACATATTCTGCACACAGTATTTTTGGAAATGAAATCAAAGAGCATGATAAGGTTCACCATAATATATCCAAACGTATGTTCACGTCCACGAGTTGGGTGGGAGGAAATGCCTTGAGACACTGCAGTCTCTTGATGTGCTGATTTTCTTTATGTCTAAAATTCTTGGATCCTTTAACCCACCTCTTTTACCTTTACGTATTTATTTCCTCAGAATTTTAATTTACGCGAGAATTTCTTTATCGCGGCATTTTTATGAAAATACGCGGAACCAAAGAAAATACAAATCAACACGTACCTCACTCCCAATAGACTTCACAAAGTACAACCATTAACAGTCGAAAACAATAGCAAACGCAATCGCAAAAACGAGTATCGATAGTAGATATAGGGTAGGAAACATTGAAGGGATAAAACAATAGAATCATTAAATAATATGCAAGGAGTAAAAGAATGCTGTACTATATCTCTGCATGGCGCAAAAAGGAAGGGGTAGCATTTAAATGCCAGCTTGCACAGAGCGTCAGGAAAAACCATCATGTCTCACGAAAAATTGTCGTATTTCTATAAAACAAAAACTGTTTCATGCAGGAGAGACCAGGCAATTCAGATATACTAAAATCTAAAAATCGAATTTTTGAAGCCCACTTGCCTCCCATCTCCTCTTAAAATAGATTTACATTTACATCATTATATTTATACTCCTTGAGGTAATATAATATGTTTCGAATAGAACCACCAATTCATTGAGAATGGCCTAGAAGCGGAAGTCAGTCGTGAACAAATAAAATTAATACAAAGTGAAAAATGCCGCCTTCTCTTAACTTTTGTGTTTTTTTAAAAAGCTTTAAGTATTTTCCCACTAAAAATTCGGAATCATTGCTTTTCATCAATCTCTCGTATATTTCATTTCGATGTGTCCTTTACATCATATTTTTTTTTTCTTTTGGTCCTGTAACTTCCCATACATGCTCTACGCGATTGCTTTACACTGACTGTTCTGATATAGGCCGCGCAGTATTAGAAAATGAAAACAAATTCCGTATCTGGAACTAGGTAAACTTGAAATATTATATATTAGTGGCACCTCTTAATGACTCAAACAGAACAGTGTCAACTCTAAGTACTGAAAGCAGTGAAAACGTAGTGAAGAATCGTCATCATTGGCACTCCACTTACTAGATACCTAACATATCAATAACGGAACACGAAAAGATGCCATGAAACCTGTAGTTCTCTTGATACTAAGGTGATTCGTAGTTTTCTAAGAAGCGTGGACCGTTAAGAGTTTTCCACCCTGCACAGAAACCATGAGGACTGTGTATGATTATTGGGGTAGATGATTTTATCATACCAATCGCAGCCTAGCCGTTTGGTGCATGACCGTTTATCTCCCTCTTCGGTTGCCATTAACTTCGTCCAGGAGAAACGGGCTGTTGCTGAACGTACAGATCTTCCATCTGGATTTACACTCCTCCTTGACTTTCCCAAATATATTAGGACTGCTTTCTAAGGACTGGCTACGGAGTCATCACGTTTCGAAAAACATGAAGTACAACGTAACCTTCCAGTACTGGTGGTGGTAAAACTCTACCTAAGTAGGAAGATTACGGTCACTTTGTTATGTCCTACAGCTCCTGCTGGCTACCGTCTGTAGGAAATGGTTTCTTAAATTCGTGTGGTCCACGAAATTACTGGCTACTGCGAGTTATTGCCGGGCATTAATAATTTCTAGCGGAAGGATTTACCCAACTGGTAAAAATTTGAACGAAACGAATAACGCAATATTTTTTTCAACCACTATAGACGGCTCCTATACAGGGCTTAATAGTCATTATATAGCTTATATTTACTTTCATGACCCAGAATTCGACTGCGGTACTGACTTTGACCTATTATTTATGGTGGAGGGAGCAAATAATCAGTCGAGGGTAGAGATTAATTGATATTTATTCAGTACCGATGGTATTTCAACAACTAGTCGTGTTATTATTGCAATATACATCATAAAAACTGATCTCTCTAGTTAACATGGTTCGGTTTCGCCACATGATTATGGAATGGGACAGGGGAACACAGACCTCACTTCAATGTAATTTTGTACAAACACACAATTAAACCCATGCTTATTATATTCAGTTGCTATAGGTGACTCTGAACAAGTTCAGCAAAGAGGAGACTACAAGCAAAAGTAGGTCAGGGTGGAAGAGTATTTCGCAAGTCTTTATCAAATCAATGGGGATTAAAATCCGATACTTTTCCTAGTGGCACGAGTTTAAACCATGTATTTTACTTATCGCACAACATCGCCAACAAATCAAATAGTTCTGGGGGAGCACAAGAAACATCATCACTTCAATGTCATTCAACACACGTGACCAAGTTTCGGTAGCCAACAGAAATCCAGGAAAATACGGACACACAAGATTATTCCTTCCCTATTGTACACTTACCCACTATCGTGTGATTATTCATCGTCTACAATACATTTTCAGACCGAAACCACAGTTTATCAATGTGGCGGTTGATCTAACCGATCACGTAGCGCGAAAGCAAATTCACAAAGAAAACATAAGAAAAATGAATAAAAATTCCCCAAAATATTACTGTAAATGAAAGAGCAGATTAAAATACATTGAATGGGTGAATTTCCGTTAAGCACAGAGCAAAAAATATGACCGTGAGCTTAAGGCCCATGGTGTATGGCCTGACCAAGTCACAAACGCAAAGTTCTACTGATATTCGAATAAAGTTTGAAAATAAATTCCTTCATGGGGTTTAGTGGTAATCTCGCACCTGATTTCAACATCTGGACTTCATTACCGAGCAGATTTTAGACCATCTAATACCTTTGTTAACATAACCAAAAAGAGAGCTGCGTCTCCATGTCTGTCCAGCGCCAGGAACAAGTGCTCGACCGGACACCTCGCCTAACCGCTCTTCGTTCAAAAGGTGGTGGAGGGGATAGTTCGCCAACCCAACAGAGCCAATCCTCTGGCCTTGGCGATCTCTCTGACCTGACGTGCCCACCATCTTTGCTAAACTCGTTCACGTTTAGGGGGTTGGTACTATCCTACTACAGAACAACTCTACACAGGAAATGCTATGACCTCTGACCGAGATTTCTGCTACATCACATACTACCTCATTCATACAGTCCAAGATCGCATACGGGAAAGGATACAAGGAAACGTGGCACACATTGAAACGTCCCCTTAGATAAATTAATGAATTACTGTGCTGATAAACCTCTTACACTATTTGATTTTCAAACAGCTGAGCAGAACTGAACGTACTCAGACATTTCGCTCTTTACCTATTCTGATCAACACTAAACTGACACACAATATTTTTAGCGCAACGCGGTCTCACTTTCAATAATCCCTACAAAAGAATGGCCCTGACTAACATTAACCTATACCTTTCACAAATCACTTACCTCACAAAAATCTTCGTTACTCGAACTACTGCAATACAGCGAGCGCCACTACTGCCAGCTAAATAAAATACCTAACTACTGAAGGCACTAACTACTGATAGGCATAGTTAGGAAATGAGAGATTTTGATAAAGAACAAACAATGTAATATCAGTTCATGACATCCAGTCTTACAAGTTTACTGTCTGTGATGGACACACGTCCAGACCATCCGCTCTCAAAACTCCGCCATCTCTCTCCCCACATCCACCACTGCTGGCGGCTCACCTCCAACTGCAACGCTACGCGCTGTTAACAGCCAACTGCCCAACACTACAATAGCAAATTCCAACAATACAAACCAGCCACAGACTGCACACAGCACATTCAGTGATTTTCATATAGAGCGCTACATGGCGTTACCAACATAAAAACCTAAACAGCCTACTTACAACATGAAATAAAATGAATGAATAAATAAAGACCACTTGGTCCATTCTCTTATGTTTGTCATACACGGAATTCGCTTCTGCCGAGTCAAAAGACTCTGGCTATAGTTCTCTTGTACCGGAATGTATTGGAAAAATATGGAACGGGACAAGTTCCGTTTCAGAAGACTGGGGAGAACAGCGGAACAGCGTAAGGAAAGAGAACCGTTCGGGGGGCCAACCTTGTCTCAGCAACAGCTGTGGGAATGTGTCGTGGGATTGGACGTCGTTCGATCGACCGCAGGGCAAGGCAGCTAGGCGTTCGTGCTGGGTGTCAGAAACTGCAGCTGCAGCTGTGTGTTTCTGCAGTAAACTCACCGCTCTCAGATTCACGTCCAGTAGGAACGATGATTCATAGAAATAAAGGATTTTTACGATGTCTGATATATTTATTATAAACTGTCACTTATTTTTGAAACACGAGCGTATAGAATAGATGAAGACAACTACATTAAATTTTGAGATAATTTCGCAACTCGAAACTCGATTGCGACCACTGGATCTGTTACAAATCGACTGCTTCAGAAAGAAGGCCCATTGTTAATCATAACTTGAAGTTTCACGTAATACAAGTTGGTTCTTATGCAACATAACAAACACGTTGGTTTTTACACAGAAGTGCTTGAAATAATTCATCTGTTTTTATATTGATATTTAACCTGTATTTACGTTATCAGGTTTCATCATATATGTCAAGTTTTCGTACTGGACTTATGTTTCAGAAATTATCTCAAGCCTTACTAACAAATGTTGCAAGTCAGAGCCGTATTTTATTCGCAGTGACGTAATAGATTTTATGGGTGACAGTTTTTACATGAAGTAACCTTGCAAAGGCTGGTGTGAACGTACAGATTAACTTACCTTTCGGCAGTTTCTTCCAAAAGCGTTCT
The DNA here is from genome assembly GCF_021461395.2 of Schistocerca americana. Lineage (NCBI taxonomy): Eukaryota > Metazoa > Arthropoda > Insecta > Orthoptera > Acrididae > Schistocerca > Schistocerca americana. The sequence goes on from NC_060123.1 coordinate 234,490,565, forward strand.
GAAGTAACTGAAGTTGCACAATCGATGTACAGTGTCCTAACACCTCTATAAATGTATGTGGTTTCACCCAAAAATCATTGTTGTAACTAATGTTAATTAAATAAAACGTCGATACCTTACGAGATACCATATGCCCTGTTCAGTCCATGCTTGTAATATATCATTTAAATGCAGTCTTTTGAAATATACAAGGTCTATTTTTTTTTTTCAATCTCCGATCGGTCACGAAATTTACACCACAGTGGAAATCCGGTGAGGCTTTACGCAGATGTGTTGCTCAGTATCTGTAGTATCCCTGTCAAATCGCGTCACTTCGCACTTTTTAGTTCCATGCGCAAAGTGAGGAATTAAAGATGACTACAGTGAAGTTTTCCGCTGAGTGTGAAGCGCCTATTGAAGCTTTCGCCTGATTTCATGCAGCCCAAATAACACAACTGTCACGCATTTCCTTCATCATGGCAATTCTCGACAGCACTCTGCGGGTGCAGCTAAGACGCTCCTGCAGCATTTTCGATGAAAAGTGTTTGACCACCCACCATTCCAGACTTGGCTCCCCGTGATTTTCACTCTTCATACACATGAGCTGCTGCAGGACAGCCTTTTTGGCACAGACAATGAGCTGCAGAGCAGCTTAGAGAATTGGAGGAAATTAAAGACCACGAGACTATTGGAACGTTGGTATCACGCTATGATAAATGTAACTAAATATTCCAAATGAAACATTTTTGATTTTCACTGTCGCATTCATTTTGTGATCGTTCGGAGACTGAAAAAACTAATGCTCTCGTATAAACATCTGAACTCCCTTATCTCGTATCTTCACCGAGTCGGCATGTTAATCTAGTAGTACTAGTAGTACAGGGTAGCGGATTTCCTTACTGTCGCCAGCCTCCCACCCTGTGGGGCTGAATTTGTGTAGCCTTTTGTCTACTCGCGCGACCGCTACGGTGGCAGGTTCGAATTCTGCCTTGGGGATGGATGTCTGTGATGTCCTTAGGTTAGTTAGGTTTAAGTAGTTCTAAGTTCTAGGTGACTGATGACCATAGATGTTAAGTCCCATAGTGGTCACAGCCATTTGAACCTTTTTTTTCTCCGCCAGGTTTCAGCTGCTTAACGTTGTACAGTATCGATCATATCTAGCACTGGAAAATTATATATATTGTTGAACTCATTTAATTAAATAACACAACGGGTGAAAACACATACAGAATAACTAATAAAAGGTAAACTGGATAGGACAATAGCTCAAGAGAACAACAAGTGACACCTAAATAGCTACTGACCGATCTCCCCAAGTTCGTACAAACATGATTTCCAAAACCGAATCACAAATTTCCCTGAGATAAACCTCACCAAAAACGAAAATGTATTGTACTGATGAAAGACTGAAACAGAAATCAAATTATACAATAAATTTTAGACGTCACGCTGGCACAGAGATTCTGCAACTCTGCCCTGTAATATTCAGACATAATTAGATAATGACCGTGTCATAGGACCGCTCTATTAGCCGCAGTCTCTCGTCAGTAATTAGTACTGTTGTACAATCTGTTACGTAAGACCGTAGTCGGGTTAATTATTACAAAAATGTATTTGACAATAAACTGAGACATATACATACATCATTATATGAACAAAACAAAAATGCACTTACACTTAATAATACGTCCAGTCACCCGCAGCGTCGATAATTACTTGGCGTCTTCGAGGAATGTGTATTCCGCGTATTCAAGTTGAAAAGACTTCAAAATGTGCCGAATTTGCATTGACAGCTGCTTCAAAGTTAAAACCTTTCTTTCCTTGTAACTTCTCTTTGATGAAAGACCATATGTTTTCAATAAGATTAGCGTCAGGTGACGGTGAGGGCCAGTGCAGTACCTGCGCACTTTTTTTCCTTTTCCAGTCGCTGCAAAGCCTATTGCGGTGCTTTGGATCGTTGTTCTCTTGCAGTATCCCCATTTCATTTTTGTCGATGAACCAATGTTCTTGTGTACGTCATTCAAGGATTCAAAGTAAGTCAGTGCATTATGAACATTGCATGAAGGACAAAGGCTTCCTCTGTGTATCCGCGCGGGATTAGCCGAGCGGTCTAGCCGCTGCAGTCACGGACTGTGTGGCTGGTCGCGGCGGAGGTTCGAGTCTTCCCTCGGGCATGGGTGCCTGTGTCTGTCCTTAGGATAATTTAGCTTAAGTAGTGTGTAAGCTTAGGGACTGATGACCTCAGCAGTTAAGTCCCATGAGATTTCACACACATTTGAACATTCCTCTGTGTATAGTGCCAACCACGCTCCTACTTAATAGACTGAACTGTTCGTCTACAGTTAAGTTAGGAACAAAGAATAAACCGCTAGTGAAAGCCCACGGTAAAAACGTTATAACAGACTCAAGCATGATTTTCATGCAGAAACAGCAACGTTCGAATCCCAATACAGACTAGTATATCGTACGACAACTAGGTAGGAGTGCTGCGAAACTGAAAAGTTATTTGAAGGGCTCTTGCTGGTGAAAGTCAGTGTCGATACACGGGAGACGGTCGTTTTAAAAACAACCGATCTATACTGACATCCAGCGGGATTATCATCACCATCTTTGCACTTGCCGCAGTGGTAACACCGGTCCCTGTCAGATCACCGAAGTTAGGCGCTGTCGGGCTGGGCTAGAACTTGGACGGGTGACCATCCGGTATGTCGAGCGCTGTTGGCAAGCGGGGTGCACTCAGCCCTTGCGAGGTAAACAGAGGAGCTACTTCATTGGAAAGTAGCGGCTCCGGTTTCGAAAACTGACATACGGCCGGGAGAGCGGTGTGCTGACCACATGCCCCTCCGTATCCGCATCCAGTGACTCCTATGAACTGAGGATGACACGGCGGCCGGTCAGTACCGTTGGGCCTTCATGGCCTGTTCGGGTGCGGTTTTTTTTTAGTTTTTCTGCACTGGTCTGTAGACTAAGGAGTTTAATTGTGGCATGCTAACCGTAGATTTCTACCTGCCAGTTCGCCTAAGTGAGACACAAATTATACCTCGTGACATCGATCTTGCGATCTATCATATGTATTGAATTTTTGGGTTCATTTCTTTTCTAGAGAATTTTTCAGCATATCGAAAGCTATCTTTAAAGCAGCTTACGTCATATGTTATTGATAATAAGCAGAAGCACACAGATATGTGTTCTGAAGCAGCAGAAGTTTCGACGACCTAGCACGTTCTGTACTGGACATAGTCATTTCATTTTGATGCATCCCACTGAAAAAGATTCGAACAAATTGTTGTTAGCTGTGCTATTAAATTACGTCTGATGGTTACGTATGGTTGCTACCTGACAGTTAATGAGGATATGTTGCTGGTCATTGATGAAGCCTTTGTAGATTGTTTAGACGCTTTTGCAAGTGATGTTGCAGCGACGTGTCTGCACGTGTGATGTGCTGTTTTATCTAATTAAATAACTATTGCAATAAGATAGCATTCGACTATAATCGTGGTCATACAGAACTCTTTGACCATTTTCTTTTATTTTTTGAACCAGAGAATATAATATTTCATTTGACGTAGGTAATTGTTCTTGAGTGACTAAGAAGATGACTTATCCTGCAGCTCGCATGTGTGAGAAAACATCAGACGTTGAAACCTTCCCGCCTCCTCTATATCTCCTTTGTTACGCAACCTTCGCTTTTACAGTATCCTGTGAAACCTTTCCTTAGGATTTCTACATCTACATTTATACTCCACAAGCCACCCAACGGTGTGTGGCGGAGGCCACTTTATGTGCCACTGTTATTACCTCCCTTTTCTGTTCCAGTCGCGTATGGTTCGCGGGAAGAACGACTGTCTGAAAGCCTCCGTGCGCGCTCGAATCTCTCTAATTTTACGTTCGTGATCTCCTCGGGAGGTATAAGTAGGGGGAAGCAATATATTCGATACCTCATCCAGAAACGCACCCTCTCGAAACTTGGCGGGCAAGCTACACCGCGATGCAGAGCGCCTCTCTTGCAGAGTCTGCCACTTGAGTTTGCTAAACATCTCCGTAACGCTATCACGGTTACCAAATAACCCTGTGACGAAACGCGTCGCTCTTCTTTGGATCTTCTCTATCTCCTCCGTCAACCCGATCTGGTACGGATCCCACACTGATGAGCAATACTCAAGTACTGGTCGAACGAGTGTTTTGTAAGCCACCTCCTTTGTTGATGGACTACACTTTCTAAGCACTCTCCCAATGAATCTCAACCTGGTACCCGCCTTACCAACAATTAATTTTATATGATAATTCCACTTCAAATCGTTCTGCACGCATACTCCCAGATATTTTTCAGAAGTAACTGCTACCAGTGTTTGTTCCGCTATCACATAATCATACAATAAAGGATCCTTCTTTCTATGTATTCGCAATACATTACATTTGTCTATGTTAAGGGTCAGTTGCCACTCCCTGCACCAAGTGCCTATCCGCTGCAGATCTTCCTGCATTTCGCTACAATTTTCTAATGCTGCAACTTCTCTGTATACTACAGCATCATCCGCGAAAATCGGCATGGAACTTCCGACACTATCTACTAGGTCATTTATATATATTGTGAAAATCAATGGTCCCATGACACTCCCCTGTGGCACGCCAGAGGTTACTGTAACGTCTGTAGACGTCTCTCCATTGATAACAACATGCTGTGTTCTGTTTGCTAAAAACTCTTCAGTCGAGCCACACAGCTGGTCTGATATTCCGTAGGCTGTTACTTTGTTTATCAGGCGACAGTGCGGAACTGCATCGAACGCCTTCCGGAAGTCAAGGAAGATAGCATCTACCTGGGAGCCTGTATCTCTTGCTTAATAATAATCAATGAAATCTTCCCTTTGAAATTTATTCTCTTTCTCAATCTTCGCGTACAAATTTAATTGCTGCTTATTAAAAGTGATTTTCTGATTATTTCGACGAAACATAAAATGTGTCGTCGTCGTGGCCCTCAGTCGTTATCTGCAATAACCCAAAACTGTTCCTTACCCTTTTTACTGTTACTGGATCACCATCTGACTGCTACATCGAACTGCGACATGAATATACTTACTCTGGTTTGCTATACCCTATTAACTGCTGGTGGGCTGTCATAATAAGTGGCTGTATTTATTACCAAAGCTGACGTTATCCTTTAACAGCAAAGCTGACGTTCCTCTTTAATTAATTTGACTGAAGTTACGTAATTCATAGTTATACTTTTTCTTGACAACAATAATTTTTTTGCAAAGTTTTACGTTGATGGTTTTTGGGATGGATTATAAACAGTAATGCAATATTTCTGGCAAAATGTTATTATATTCTGAATGAAATGATTTTACAAACGTGCAAATGGGTCTTGCTTTTTTACAATAATCTTACAACTAGCAATGCGCAAACATACCTTCAGTAGTATTGAGTTTCTCAAAAAATTAATTCAATAACATTAGTTCCTCTTATGATAATAGTTAGCTGATGTCTCTGTACATCCGTTTATAATCCCTTGTAAATCATAGCTGGTGGCTGGCAGGCACACCGCTCCTCTCAACCTCCTGCCTCAGACCTGCTACCAACTCGCTTCACATCTCGCTTACTACTGACTTCCTACGAACGCTAAAGTGCGGTTTCTCCTGCCAACAATGCTTTCTGGTGCAGACAATCCCTGCTACCATTGGAAAATGTATCAATGCGCGGTCTTTCCCGCTCTTTTCCTAAAATGTATCCATACGCGATCTCTCCCGCCCTTTTTAAAATTGTATCAATTTGCGGCCTCTCTTGCCAAAAATAATTTGGTGCAGACATTCTCTGCTACCACAATAATTTCCAAAATGACAAATATTAATTATTCCTACTTAATCCTATTAATAAAATATAAACATCTTTCATAAATTGTGGGTTGACAATAGACAATAGAAACATACACGTCTTACAACGTGAACTTTAGGAGACATTTTATGAGGGAAAGTGTAGGCCTCAGTTACATAATTTGGAAATTTAATCATTACTGTGCCTTAAACTAGAGTGATTTTTCGTCAAAGACGAACTTTTGTTAGATCTTAGATTAATGGGCCCCTATCCCCACCACGCCATATATATTACCTATGGATTGAAATACCTTTAGTGGTATCGAATAAAGTGCTAACATTCAGTACCCTCGATCCATAGAGTTCCATTAACTGTCCTCTGCACCACTAATCATTCCTGCTTGGTTCTCTTCTTAATAGATGAATAGTTTCACCATTTTTCGTTTTCTCTAGTAATTCTGAACAGCTGTATATCATATTTAGCAAGATACATTATGATTTATAACGATACTTTGATAATCCTATGTTTGCTTCCAGCAGACTATTTTTCAATGTGGCTATACATTTTGAATTAGGCGATATCAGCCGAGATGGAGCCAAAGAGATATAAGTGCTCTTTGGTGTGCATCAGTCTACGTGACACTACTGGCCTTATGAGATGCAGCGAATGTCTCTGGTGAGGAGCGAGTTACTATTTGAGGCCGCGTTAATACTTCATAGCTGTGCGTTTTGATACACCCAGTCTCACGATAATACATGAGAAAGTTGAGCACTCTGTTGAGTACCTTTTCATTGACATAGTGATATCTCGCCTGGCCCCAGATGTATCAGAGCGCCCTTATTGTATGTCAGGCAAGGCAACTAGCGTGACATCACAAATTTTTTCTGACGGCTCAACTTTCGCCGGCTTCGAGCCGAGAGAGAAGAATATTGTGATGTAAAGACTATATGAAGCAGAGAATCAAACAGGCCAAAATTAATTTGTGAGATTGTAGGTTTCCGCAAACACAGACATTTAAAGCGGTTAAAAGTTTTCCTGATGGAGACCAACGTCATAATTATTTAAAAGATAACTGTAACTAACGTTTCGGTCACTGTTGCAATTGTCTTAGTGTGAGTAAATTAATTTATTCCTTCTAATAGCTAGTAGTTTCCTACATACAAATTATTGACAAGCGAAAAATCGGAAAATCACTGCGCTCATGAAGTATACATATGACAACTACACGCCAATAGTTAAAATTTAGAGATAAATACCAAGTTGCATGTTGACATTTAGAGACCGCCGATAACTTGTTCTAGCGAGTAACAGTTGCACCAGTCGTGTTACAGAAACACACGACAGACTATTGGTTTGTATCTCAACAGTTCTACCTCCCGGGAACATAGAAAGACAGCTGAGTTTTATACTTTTTGGGCTCAGGTTCTACCAAACATGCACCACTACCTTCGTCATAAAATGTAAACTTGCAGTGTTCCACGAGTATTGGAACAATCCATTTACATTTGGATTACCACCTTGTCTATTAACGTACAGTCACAAATTTTGTTGTAAGAATTCAGAATCGCATGGCGATATCGCAAAATGACAAGTTCTTGGGCTTTGAAATTATGTGTGAAGTTTGTAGAAAGTCGTGAAGTGCTCTCGTTCTCAAATACGGGGTGAATAAGTCCGAGAATTCACGCTTCGCGGACTACGCTTCTTTTTCACCCCCACGCCCACCCATTTGATAGGTACGTAGTTCCTACCCCCACAGCTATTGCTGCTTGACGGTTAGATAGCAATCCATCAAGCGCTTCAGGAGAAGATGTGAAACATACTTACACATGCACACACTTATACACATACCGATCCACCCACCTACCCGCCCACACACCCACCCACACACACACACACACACACACACATATATTGGGTGATCAAAAAGTCAGTATAAATTTGAAAACTTAATAAACCACGGAATAATGTAGACAGAGAGGTAAAAATTAACACACATTCTTGGAATGACATGGGGTTTTATTGGAACCAAAAAATAACAAAGTATTTGTAGACGCGTGAAAGGTCTTTTGCGCGTGTCGTTTGGTGATGATCTTGTGCTCAGCCGCCACTTACGTCATGTTTGGCCTCCCAGGTCCCCAGACCTCAGTCCGTGCGATTATTGGCTTTTGGGTTACCTGAAGTCGCAAGTGTATCGTGATCGACCGACATCTCTAGGGGTGCTGAAAGACAACATCCGACACCAATCCCTCACCATAACTCCGGACATGCTTTACAGTGCTGTTCACAACATTATTCCTCGACTAGAGCTATTGTTGAGGAATGATGGTGGAGATATTGAGCATTTCCTGTAAAGAACATCATCTTTGCTTTGTCTTACTTTGTTATGCTAATTATTGCTATTCTGGCCAGATGAAGCGCCATCTGTCGTATTTTTGGAACTTTTGCATTTTTTTTATTCTAATAAAACCCCATGTCATTCCAAGCATGTTTGTCAATTGGTATCTCTCTATCTACATTATTCCGTGATTCATTCAGTTTTCAAATTTATACTGACCTTATATATATATATATATATATATATATATATATATATATATATATATATATATACGCACGTACATACACTCGCTTTTATATTATGTATGTGTTACTGTTTAAACGTTGATATTAAGTTACTATTAGTTTCTGGCGGCCTCCTATGTAGCTAGTGAGCGACAAGCGTCAATACTTCTTGGTCACTCCCTCGTTAGTTGAACGCAAAACAGAATGAGAATTTAAGCGGATTCGAATAACGGTGTTGCGGGACCGTTTTTTTTTCTTTTTTTTTTCAAATTAAGGCTTGCGGTATTATTGCTCATTTTTGGCACACATTTTAACTAATTTGTGTAATCTTGATTTAAAGAGAGTCAAGAACATCTGGTATGCGCTATAACCTTTGGACGTCTATATACATGAAGAGGATGGATGTGATAACGCCCCGCCAAACAGTGAGGCACTAAACGTGTCGGTGAGTAGTGTCTGTCAGCTATGTGCACACACAGCGACAATGTTTGCACGGATAACGTTTTGGTGATGTCGAGTGACAAAGAGTCCTACAACCACGTACAGTGCTATGTAGTCTTGTGTTCAGTGCCCGTGCTACGGCTGCCCTGGATTTCGGTTGAGTGGCCGGCTGGAATACCGCGGCTTTGTCCGTAGGCCCGTCGCTGTCTGCCATCACGTCAGTAGAGACCGGCATTAGGCCCCACTCGCTGTAGCTCAGCCCGGCATGCCGGCAGCCAGCTAGTACCACAGACATTTGATTACAATCCCGAAGCGGTACCCTTGTTGCTCACAGTCCGGTTTTCAACGGCACCTACGTACCACGGCGGCATGCTTGGTAGCTGCAGAACTTGTGCCTATGTATCTCGCCCTTTGGCGTTCCGTTACTACATATCAAGGTTCTCTCCTCAGAGCAGCATAAAAGATTTGCGAGGAAGAGAGTGAACGAAAACAACTACCAACCCGAAATTGCCGTAATACTTTTGTCTATGTTTCTGTCACGAACCAGCATACAGTACATTCAAGTTCTCATGAGAAAAGTGTAAGTAGGCTGTTTAGGTTTTTTTATTGTCTGTATGAAAATCACTGGCTGTGCTGTGTGCAGTCTGTGGCTGGTTTGCATTGTTGTTTGCTATTGTAGGGGTGGGCAGCTGGATGTTAACAGCGCGTAGCGTTGCGCAGTTGGAGGTGAGCCGCCAGCAGTGGTGGATGTGGGGAAGTGAGATGACGGAGTTTTGAGAGCGGATGATCTGGACAGAGACAGTAAATTTGTAAGACTGGATGTCATGAACTGATATATATAACTTTTGAACACTATTAAGGTAAATACATTGTTTGTTCTCTATCAAAATCTTTCATTTGTTAACTATGCGTATCAGTAGTTAGTGCCTTCAGTGGTTAGATATTTTATTTAGCTGGCAGTATTGGCGCTCGCTGTATTGCAGTAGCTAGAGTAACGAAGATTTTTGTGAGGTAAGAATTCATGAAAGGTATAGGTTATTGTTAGTCAGGGCCATTCTTTTGTAGGGATTACTGAAAGTCAGACTGCGTTGCGCTAAAGATATTGTGTGTAACTTTAGTGAATGTCTGAGTACGTCAGTTTTGCTCAGCTGTTTGAAAATCAAATAACATAAGATGTTTATCAGCACAGTAATTCAATAATTTTTCTAAGGGGACATTTCAAAAGATTCATTAGCAAGGATAGTAATTATTGTGACTATCACAGTATTTTATTCAAAACCGACACCTTTGCATGACAATGCGTGTCACCGGATGACTGACTGACACGATAGACTCTAAGAATTGAGAATATTGTCCCTAGTGTCACTTAATGGCTATGTAGAAAATTCTGGAAGACTTCAACAGGGTGAACTGATTCAAACAGAGCTACACCATCTTTTCCTGAATGCAAATTGCAAAACGATTTAGAAAAGATATCTGTATGGTACAGAAATTGCCAATTGACCCTAAATAACTGTCGAATCCTGCCTAGTAGTCAAAATATGTGGTGCCAAGGAAACTTGCTTTCTCCGATCGATAGACAACATTCAAACAAATCGTATTAATGAATTTTATAACAAACGGAAATGATTACGATACTTAACTTTGCATTTACACTTACGTGTCGCAAGCAAAGGGCGACAATCAAAATAAGCAGGTTTCTGTAGTATAGACAATGCCACATAGTTAAAGCGAAATGACTAGTCTTGATGCTATTCTTGAACTCGCTAGTCTTCAACTGGGTTGTGCCCTTGTTTTTTAATTGTGGGAGGAACTACAGCTTCACCAGTTGTTCACGGTCTTACTGTGTTGGTGGATGGTAAAACTGTTCCATTTGATAGTGATGCCATTCCAAAGACATAACCAGAGTGAACTTTGAAGGTGTGGCAGTGGGACATGAAGTCCCATACCACCCCCTGACGGTGGAAGTTCAGGTTGCAGGCAAGAGGTCACATAGCGATGAACAACATTAGGTGTCAACATCGGTGGTTTACGATGGTCGATACCCATCGAGTGGTCAAGTGGTCGTGGTCGGATCGGAGTCCTCAAGGATGGTGAGAGGAATTGGGTGTTGGTGACAGTGCTGGGGTGTCGTGGTGCCAACATTTTGTAAAGCAGCGACCATGTCACGTAGGGCTTCTACTTTGGCATAGAGACACCTTGCGTTCTCTCACATGGAAGCCTTGAGAGTGGCCATGTCCGTTTCTTCGTGGAGGCTAACTACCCTCGTGAGGGGAGGGGTATGCAGGCTCCACTGAAGCACCTTATTCTGCAGGTGCTGGAGGGTCTTCATCCAGGAGGCACTAATCGTAGTCCACACAGTGGGGCCATAGGTGAGGGAAGGGTGGACAACCATCTGGTACAGCCGACGCTTGGCATCAAGGTTCTGTTCTCTGCTGGTGAAAATTGGGTATAATGCTTCGATCAGCTTGAGTTCTTTTCGTGTTACATATTCTGCATGGCGACGGAAAACCAGTTTTATATCCATCCGGACACTGAGTTGTTTGGTATCAGGGGACCATGGGACCTTGATGCCTGCTATAGTGTTGTTCAAAGTGGTTCAAATGGCTCTGAGCACTATGGGACTTAACATCCGAGGTCATCAGTCCCCCAGAACTTAGATCTACTTAAACCTAACTAACCTAAGGACATCACACATATCCATGCCCGAGGCAGGATTCGAACCTGCGACCGTAGCGGTCGCGCGGTTCCAGACCGAAGCGCTTAGAACCGCTCGGCCACACCGGCCGGCTATAGTGTTGATGTGGCGGAGGATGGGGCACCGTTTAACGAAGTAGACTGCCGTGGTTTTGGTGACATTAACTAAAATTTTGTTGGAATGGAACCAGGCCACTGTCGCATTCACGTGTCCATGGAGGCGAGCACTGTATCATAGGTGTATTGCGCCAGGTGGCAGTGTGAGAGGACTGGCGTATCGTTAACATAAATGGTAAGAAGGATGGGAGACAACTGGCTGACCGGTTCTAGGCGCTTCAGTCCACAACCACGCGCCTGCTACGGTCGCATGTCCAAATCCTGCCTCAAGCATGGATGTGTGTAATGTGCTTAGGTTACTTAGGTTTAAATAGATCTCAGTCTAGGGGACTGATGACTTCAGATGTTAAGTCCCATAGTGCTTAGAGCCATTTCATGGGAGACAACACAGAGCCCTGGTGAGTACCCATCGACATGTGACGTAAGCTGGAGCATCGACCTTGCTGAGTAACCAAGAAAGTCCGATCATGGAGGGAATTATCCATGATCTCCACATAGATGTCAGGGATAGTCGTCTGTGTGAGCATTTTCTACACAAGATTGTCCTGCCAGATCTTGTCATAAGCGTTTTGCAGATCCAAGAAAACTGCTGGCGTCAACATGGTAGAGTTAAGTCCTTGCTGACATGTTCTGTGATCCAAAGGACTTGAAGTTCGGCCGACAGGTGGGAAGCGAAACCAACTGTTCTGGACGGATTGTCCCAGCTGCTTCCAGAGTCTGGGAAATGCTGTGTAGGATCAAAGATTCTTGAAACTTCGCCATGGTATTTAGGAGGCTAATGGGCCAGTTAGTAGAAGCTGTAGAATCCTTCAAGGGCTTGTGGATGGCAATCATTTTGGCCTGGTTGCACACCAGTTGTGAGACAGCAGTTCAGGATGATGGTAAGTAAGACCAGTGGCTTGTGTGGGAGCCGGCAGAAGTATTTATTTAAAATATCATCCAAACATGGAGCCAGCTGTCCACAGTTGTGCCACAGGATCAGCTGGATTTCCGCCGTGGATGTAAGTTGAGTCCTTGTCTGAAAGCGGCAATGGCCGCTAGAATACCGATTTCACCTTGTAGTCCATCAGGCTTGAGGTCCTGGACATCTAAATACAGAGTGACGTCGGTAAAGTGGAGGAGGACGGAGTTGTGATCAGAGGCCAGTTCATGGAGTGTTTCCAACTATACACCACAATGTTTGTGAAAATGGCCACATCCAGAAAGTCCGACTGGCAATCAGCACGGACTGGTATGTGGGTGGGAGTGTGGGGGCCATAGACCAACAGCACTAGAGGATCTTCTAGGTCAAGGAGGAGTCTGCCCTTGGGATTAGCAATGGGAGAATGCCAGGCCAGATGCTTGGTGTTGAGATCTGCCCCAACATAGAGTTCGTCAAAGGACATCAAAGTATGGAGATAAGCTTCAATAAGTGGTAAGTTAAGGCTCAAATACGCCGCAGCAAAAGTTATAGCACCAAGGTGGGTAGAAGCAGTGACTGCCGTAGCCTCTATATATTCGAGTGGTTGGAGAATCTCGTCATTATGTACGAGTGACTTACGCAGAACACTGCCGTGCCCCCATCTCAGTGATGGAGTCCGTCAGTGTGCTAGCAATCCATGTTGAGGGAACGAATATCGTCGTCGGGTTTCAGTGGGTTTCCAAGTAAAATGTCCACATGGCGGTCGTAGAGGAAAGAGTTCAGTTCAGTCTTCATACCTTTAAGGCCATTAGCATTAAAAATGCAGACAACTGGATCGCAAAGGGCTGATGGTTGCGTGGTGGATGATTCGCCACTATAACAGAATCTGGCTGAGCCCTTCAACAAGGGCGATGACCTTAGTGTGGCCATCCTCCGACCGACGAAACTTTTGAGCTGTTTCACGAAAGACAGCCCTGATGTGGGACCACGTCAACAGAGAGATCCCAGAAAGAAGCGTCTGTCTCCAAGACTAGAGGAACATCCCGGGTGGGCTGCTTGACCCTAGGACGGGCAGGGGTGGGTGTGGTGGCTGGTGGAGAAGGCGCCACCTACATCTACATGACTAGTCTGCAATTCACATTTAAGTGCTTGTCAGAGGGTTCATCGAACCACAATCATACTATCTCTCTACCATTCCACTCCCGAACAGCGCGCGGGAAAAACGAACACCTAAACCTTTCTGTTCGAGCTCTGATTTCTCTTATTTTATTTTGGTGATCATTCCTACCTATGTAGGTTGGGCTCAACAAAATATTTTCGCATTCGGAAGAGAAAGTTGATGACTGAAATTTCGTAAATAGATCTCGCCGCGACGAGAAACGTCTTTGCTTTAATGACTTCCATCCCAACTCGCACATCGTATCTGCCACACTCTCTCCCCTATTACGTGATAATACAAAACGAGCTGCCCTTTTTTGCACCCTTTCGATGTCCTCCGTCAATCCCACCTGGTAAGGATCCCACACCACGCAGCAATATTCTAACAGAGGACGAACGAGTGTAGTGTAAGCTTCCTCTTTAGTGGACTTGTTGCATCTTCTAAGTGTCCTGCCAATGACACGCAACCTTTGGCTCACTTTCCCCACAATATTATCTGTGTGGTCTTTCCAACTGAAGTTGTTCGTAATTTTAACACCCAGGTACTTAGTTGAATTGACAGCCTTGAGAATTGTACTATTTATCGAGTAATCGAATTCCACGGATTTCTTTTGGAACTCATGTGGATCACCTCACACTTTTCGTTATTTAGCGTCAACTGCTACCTGCCACACCATACAGCAATCTTTTCTAAATCGCTTTGCAACTGATACTGGTCTTCGGGTGACCTTACTAGACGGTAAATTACAGCATCATCTGCGATCAACCTAAGAGAACTGCTCAGATTGTCACCCAGGTCATTTATATAGATCAGGAACAGCAGAGGTCCCAGGACGCTTCCCTGGGTGACACCTGATATCACTTCAGTTTTACTCGATGATTTGCCGTCTATTACTACGAATTGCGACCTTCCTGACAGGAAATCACGAATCCAGTCGCACAACTGAGACGATACCCCATAGACCTGCAGCTTTATTAGAAGTCGCTTGTGAGGAACGGTGTCAAAAGCTTTCCGGAAATCCAGGAATACGGAATCAACCTGAGATCCCCTGTCGATAGCGGCCATTACTTCGTGCGAATAAAGAGCTAGCTGGATTGCACAAGAACGATGTTTTCTGAAACCATGCTGACTACGTATCAATAGATCGTTCCCTTCGAGGTGATTCATAATGTTTGAATACAGTATATGCTCCAAAACCCTACTGTAAACCGACGTCAATGATATAGGTCTGTAGTCCGATGGATTACTCCTACTACCCTTCTTTAAACACTGGTGCGACCTGCGCAATTTTCCAATCTGTAGGTACAGATCTATCGGTGTGCGAGCGGTTGTATATGATTGCTAAGTAGGGAGCTATTGTATCAGCGTAATCTGAAAGGAACCTAATCGGTATACAATCTGGACCTGAAGACTTGCCTGTATCAAGCGATTTGAGTTGCTTCGCAACCCGTAAGGTATCTACTTCTAAGAAACTCATGCTAGCAGCTGTTCGTGTTTCAAATTCTGGAATATTCCATTCGCCTTCCCTGGTGAAGGAATTTCGGAAGACTACGTTCAATAACTCCGCTTTAGCGGCACAGTCGTCGGTAACAGTACCATCGGCACTGCGCAGCGAAGGTATTGACTGCGTCTTGCCGCTTGTGTACTTTACATACGACCAGAGTTCCTTCGGATTTACTACCAGTGGAGAGTTGTAGCGCTTCAGCAGATGGGCGGGAGGAGGCTGCAAACAATGTATTCGCTTGGTGGGCGTTGGTATGCATCACAAATGTTCAATGTTTATGAATTTCTAGGGGACCAAACCGCTGAGGTTATCGGCCCCTAGACTTACACACTACTTAAATAACTTAAGCTAAGAACAAAACACACACCCATGCCCGAGGGAGGACTCGAACCTCCAGTGGGAGGGGCTGCACAATCAGTAACAGGCGCCTTCAACCGCGCGGCCACTTCGCGTGGCTATGCGTCACAGAATATGGTTGAGCAGAAGGAGACTGAGTTGCAGCAGCGAATCTGGTCGTAGAGGATGGAGCCGGAGGGGGCTCCTGCATCACAAATGCGTCAGGCGCCTGAGCTTCAGTGGTGCGATTGTCGTCAAATTTACCTCATAAGACGGGGAGTGGGTGCGGTGCCGTGTTGGCGGCGTTGGCCGATTCGTCCTTGGTTTCTATCGAGGAGGGTGGGAAGACTTCATAGCCTTCTGGTATATAGAACAACCCTTCTAGGAAGCCATGTGGTGGGGATCGTGAGAAGTGCCCAAACAGCAGGCACACGTGGGGTTTTCTGAGGCCGGGAGTTTGCAATCCTCTGACGGATGCGAGCCAGCACATTTGACACACCGAAAATGCAGTGAACAGTAATTGCCGGTGTGGTGCAAACGTTGACACCTACGGCAGATGGAGGGGTCTCTGCAGCCATCAAATGATTCAATACGCACCTTGGTGCACAGGAGATACCTGATTTGGTAAATGCATTCGACATCCTCCCCCCCAAATAAGAGAGACAACATGGCTTGGCATAGGGATTAATTTCCATGTCTACGGTCCCTCTTGTTGTATTGATGAACCAAAGGCTCCAGGAAACTGAGACAGAGTAATTCATCCCTGATGTGTGATCTGCAAATTCGCAAGGAAGGTCTTGAATGATGATTTTTGCTGTTCTGTCGCCAGAAGCCTGATGAGTGTAGTAGGCCACGACCAGTCGGGAGGGGCATTTATGTCCTCCTTGCATAGAGGTCGCTGCTGTTGCGTTGTCGTCCTGGAGAGGGGTCGGTCAGCGTGTAATTGGCTGACGTCTTTTCACAGCCCTCTCTGCTTTATCGTTCCCGATTGGTGTGCCAGCGCTTGACTTTACGCCGTAACAAGAACGGAAAATGTTAGGTCATCGGTATGAGTGCTAAAAGGAAACGGTTAAACTTCGGTTACACGATAATCTAAAGGCCATAAATTCAACTAAATACCTAGAAATTACACTTACGAACAATTTAAATTGGAAGGAACACATAGAAAATGTGTGCAAGGCTAACGAAAGACTGCGTTTTATTGGCAGAACACTTAGAAAATGTAACGGATCCACTAAAGAGACTGCCTACGTTACACTTGTCCGTCCTCTTCTAGTATACTGCTGCTAGGTGTGGGATCCTTACCAGATAGGATTGACAGAGCAGATCGAAAAGTTCAAAGAAGGGCAGCATGTTTGGTATTATCACGAAATAGTGAAGGCAGTGTTACTGAAATTATACAGGATTTGGGTGGACATCATTGAAACAAAGGCGTTTTTCGTTGGGACGGAATCTTCTCACGAAATTTCAATCACCAATTTTCTCCTGGGAATGCGAAAATATTTTGTTGACTGCGACCTACATAGGGAGAAACTAACATAATAAAATGATAATAAAATCAGGGAAATCAGACATCGCACTGAAAGATATAGGTGTTACTTTTTTTCCGCGCGCTGGACGAGATTAGAATAATAGAGTATTATTGTGATAGTGATGTGATGAACCCTCTGCTAGATATTTAAATTTGATTTGCAGAGTATCCATGCACATGTTGATGAACGCCACAGTGCAATCTGTAGGTTACACTACTCGTGGCACATTGTACTTTGTCGACTACAAGACGGAGTTTTGTAGGTTTGATCAACTTGTCTGACAACAAGTCTCTGACCAACAGACTTGTGTGGGATTAATAGATACATTCCTCCTCTTATTTCTCCTGGTCTTTTGCCATATCTTCATGGAATGGGCATGCAAGTTTTCAGACTTGGAAATGTGAGTGGTAGAGGCTGGCCGGATGCCCTTCATGTCCCCACCCCTTCCCTCACGAAGGAAACTGTGCTCCCCATCTGTCTGAGTCTTGTGTTATCCCTTCTGAAGGTGTGAGAGCTCTTCTTTATGTTTGTGCAGCGTGTTATTGAAGCTGCATATCGAACTAGCCCAGTATTTACGAAGTGGGATGTGGGAAACCGCCTCAAAACCACATACAGGCTGTTCGGGAAACTACGCCTCCTCATTAACCCGCTGGCAGGATTCCGTCTAGGACCGGCGATTCTCCCCGAATCCCGGAAGCGGCGTGCTCATGTGCGCGGCTCTCGGGTGTGTTGTGTTAGTGGATATCTACTGTGGGGTATTTTAAAAATTGGAAGTTCGCCTTATAAATTTATCTCATTAACATAACTCATTCACACACATTTTTCTTTTACAGTATAAATGTATTAGAAAATTGTCTACAAGAATGAACGAATGAACTAATAAACAAAAATCAAGGATTCACACAAAGGGTATCGTATCACCTACAATATTTAAATCCGCAGTCTCTCTCATAAGAGTCGTCAGGGACATTTTCTCTGGTGTTTCGACAGATAGGTTCAATTTCGTTTTTGCAGTGTGTAGCTGAAGTCGGCTTGAACAGATACCGCTCATAAAGTACTTCATGTGACATCCACTGTCGAGGGGAAGCTTCGGTTTGTTCCCCCATTACAAATAAAATGATATTTAAAGTAAAATATTACGTGTACAGTCGACAGAGCGCTCTCAGATTAGTCTAGTGTGACAGTCGTTTTAGCGATATGCATTAACAAGGACAGTAAAACACGAAGAGCAACTGGTACTTCAGCAGAGACTGAGCAGCGCTTCTGCATGGTGGTAGGAGTCAGTGCGGGCGAGGCCGGTGTTCTCGCTGCTGGGATACTGCTTATTCTTCGCGTTTTACTGTCCTTGTTAATGCATACAGATAAAACGACCGTCGCACTAGACTAATCTGAGATAGCTCTGTCGACTGGGCACCTAAAATTCCGCTTTAAAAATTATTTTGTTTCTAACAGGGAACAAATCGACGCTTTCCGTCGACGATGAGCGTCGCATGAAAGACGTTATGAACAGTATTTGTTTGGAAAGGCTCCAGCTGCACACATAAAAAAGCGGAATTGCAAATATCAGCCGAAAAAGAAGAGAAAGTAAGCCTAACTACTCGTAGAGACACCCTGTACATTCAGGAAGTTGTGCCAGCTGGTAAATGCAGTTAAATTTAATTTTATTATATTAACTGTCGGAAATTGGGAAAAGGGAAGAGGTGTTTGAGATGAGCTGCAATAGTAGTATGTTGAAAATTAAGTGGGCTGATAAGAAAAGGAATCATGACGTTCTCCGCAGAACTGGCAGAAGAGGAACATGTGGCAATCACTTTGAAGAGGATGGGACAGGGTGTTAGGACCTGAGTTACAACATCAAAGAATAACTTGCGTGGCACCAGGCACTGTAGGAGAGGACAAACTGGAATGTATCCAACAAATAACTGAAGGCATAGTGCGCAAGTTCTACTATGAGATGAAATGGTTGGCACGGGAGCAGAGTTAGTGGTGGGCCACAAAAAACCAGTCAGAAGACTGAGGATTCAAAAAAATAACAATAACCTGAACAAAATAACAATAACCTGACGACAGTTTAATTTCGGTTTCACCAAATATTCATATGTACTTCACAGTATGAAACACAAGATGTGATGCAAAGCAATACGGATACGGACAAGTCCCTAGAAGTAACGGCAACGGAAGGGGGGCGGGTGGCTGGGGTATCTTAAAGAGATTGGTTGCGAAGGGAAAGCGGGAGGGGTGGCGCTCATGTTACGAGAAAGTAAATAAATTAATGAGTATCAAATGGCTCTGAGCACTATAGGACTTAACTTCTGAGGTCATCAGTCCCCTAGAATTTAGAACTACTTAAACCTAGCTAACCTAAAGACATCACACACATCCATGCCCGAGGCAGGATTCGAACCTGCGACCGTAGCGGTCGCGCGGTTCCAGTCTGTAGCGCCTAGAACCGCTCGGCCATCCTGTTCGGCAATGAGTATCGTGGAGCCGTTGTGACGCCTAGAGTCTCCAGGGATAGCATCTCGAAGCAGTGTATAATCCTTCTCTGAATAGAGGCGGGCGGAGCTGGTTTATATGCAATCTCATGTGCTGGCATGATGGACGAGTACCTTAAAAATCAATACATTTCGCGTCCAGCATCAAGAACTCACCCCTCGAACTTCAGTATGATCCGACATGAATGGATTTACTCTAGGGTGAAGTGATGTAGGAATATGCATTGTACCGTCATCAAGGACCATTTTTGACACACAGAGCACGCTTAACAAGTAAATGGAGACGTTAATACGTCTGTTCCACAATAGTGGTGACGTTATGCGTCCTATTTCACAATGGTATGGATCATAGATTCTTTAAATTTCTGTGTATTGTCGGCGGAGATACACCGTACACGTTAAGTGGCGCACTCACTCCATGACTGCTTTCCGGGTGTTAGTGTTAGAGAAATATGTGTCATAGATGTTGTACGTTGGAACACTTATCACGCTTTCGTTTCTAGCCAGCCCAGTAACATATTTTCTTATACCACATTTGAATGATAGCATTCACTTTTTGTGTGCTTCAGTCTCTTTCTGAAATTATTAAAATTACTCTAGCAAAGTAAGGTTCTTCCAAATGTGAAGTAATATTTTAAAGTCCTATATGTTCCCTTATCTAGGGACAAATATTCTATTGAAATTTGAAAGCGTTGCAATTGATAAAATACTGCCAATATTTGACTCAATAGTATGTCTGCACATTATTTCTCTAATACAAACCAACAATCAGAAAGTGACACGAAATTAAATAGAAGTAAAATCAAAAACCAGTTACAAATTAAAGGCAGTCTGAAACAGAAACTTTTGGAAGCTAACATAAATTTTCATTTTCAAGACAGGAAAAATTGTTAGGCTATTAAGGAAACTTTGTTCATTACCAAATGTCACATATTCCATGGTAGACGACCTCCTTCTGCTTCAAGGTACAGTACCCTGCACGTTCGATCAAGTTTGGTTTAACCGCTCGTACGCTGTGTAACTAGTATTAAAATATATACAGAATTTTACACAGCATAAAATTGTGTAACTGGTGAATTAATAACATCTTCCAAGAAGCTCTGATGCATTATACAACACTTAAATGTGTAGAAATGAAAATAATTACGAATGATACGCAAAACACAACCTTATGTCTCAGACATAAATTTGTTTACATAACTACTAATATAAGGCGGATAACACGATTGTCTCTCGCTTTTATCATATTAATCACACTTGAACACATTCTGATCACGTAAGCGAAAACTAATGAGTGAGGCAGCACTTTATCACCTATTCCACACTCCTGAGACCGTGACAAAACACTACAAAATGAGCCTCGAATTAGTAGCCTAGATCATGTGAAGCAGAATGTGGTACAACCTCGTCAGTCAGATTTCTTGCGTAATGTATGATTTATCACCTAACGTTTACTTTATTTCTTCCAACGTAGTAGCTGGGCACCGGTTTTACTTCTAATCCAGTCACCAACGCATTAACAAAAATCGCGGTTAGACACTTTCATCCTAAAGAGAAAGCGTATATATGGGAGTACCTCCGCATCGTTAATACCTGTTGTCTATGTAACAACCAGAGATATATAAATTCCGCTTTTAGCCCGCCCACGCTTGCCCGTTATCCAGGCAAGCAAGCTGCCACGCGTTATCAGCAGAACGGGCTGGCTACTTTACTCCCATCCAAGCCAAGCTATGCCGAGCAGGCTAAAGGAATATTATTGGCTGACTCTTACATGGAAGATAACAGCAACCTGCCACTTTTTAAAATGCTACTTATTTATTTAAATATCGCCGTGCCGTGACGGCGATATTTAAGCAAGTAAGTAGCATTGTAAAAAGTTGCTGGTTGCTGTTATCTTCTATGTAAGAATCAGCCTACATTTTGCACACAACCACGGGCTCAAAATGTCAATTTTTGACAAAACAGAATATAGGAATCTTACTTGCCTGCTCGTCTTCCCGCTGTATTAGGTGAAATAATAGTTTATTGTGTACGGTTTCACTGTAGCATTATGAGTAGGGTTCGGGATTTGATGAAACGTCCTTTTTTATTCGAGTATTTCAAGACGAGGCTCAAAGAAACATGAAGTCATTTGGGTTATTGTAGGCCAGAAAATGGTGTATCTTATTTGTCCTTTTTCTTTTCGGCATAGTTCTGGATTATTTAATTTCTTTCGATATAAACTGTTTTCTCTGTAACTTCACCCTCTTTTGACTGGTAGCGATTATTGTCAATTAGAACCATTACACCAGTAATACACTTTTCTGAAGTAAGTAGAACAGTCTCTGAAAGTCGAGATGCTTTTCACCTAAGAACATAAAAATGTCTGTTATACTGCAGCGCCCACTAAATCAAGGTTTTGGGA
The DNA here is from genome assembly GCF_021461395.2 of Schistocerca americana. Classification (NCBI taxonomy): domain Eukaryota; kingdom Metazoa; phylum Arthropoda; class Insecta; order Orthoptera; family Acrididae; genus Schistocerca; species Schistocerca americana. Next base: position 234,512,500 of record NC_060123.1, read on the forward strand.
ATCCAGTTTCTGCAACCTTAGAGTGTTGCAGCCAAATATGGCCCCAGGTGTACCAATTTAAATTAATTTTTGCAGAATGTGTATTGCGACTTTTCAGAATTCATTCTAAGAGGCCAAAATAGTTCATTCTGAATTCCTAACATGCTTTTTTTGGCAAAGGAAGTTCGTTTTCATGTGTTAATACAGAAAGGATATGTCTGAAAGTAGATGTTCTCTTTCACACTAAGCTTTCTTCACACTATGTTGCATACCACCGGAATGGGTTTTCAATATCCAGTGAACTATATTTCTTTCCCATTTTAATCAGCGTTTGTCCTAAATACAGACAGCACTACGTAGTGGCCTCATGTGCTTTGCAGACATTTCCACACACTTATCAGCCAAGAAGTCTCTGTCGCCTTCCAAAATATTTATGGAGTGATGAAATTGCTGGACAAATTTACAAACATATCGACGTCCCCGAATGAGTATTTAGTAACTTTTTACACAATTTACACAGCGAGACATCTATCGATTTATTTGAAGCTGCCATGTAAACACGAAAACATTACCGCAGCTGGACTTGGGCTCTCCTTCGTGACTGGTACATATTCCCTAATTCTTAATTCCTCCTTTGTTTACTTTGCTGTTCCCTCCGTTGTGATAGATGAATTAAATTGAAACTACACTACTGGCCATTAAAATTGCTACACTAAGAAGATGATAAACGGGTATTCATTGGACAAATATAATATACTAGAACTGACATGTGATTACATTTTCACGCAATTTTAGTGCATACATCCTGAGAAATCAGTACCCAGAACAACCACCTCTGGCCGTAATAACGGATTCGATACGCCTGGGCATTGAGTCATACAGAGCTTGGATGACGTGTACAGGTACAGCTGCCCATGCAGCTTCAACACGATACCACAGTTCATCAAGAGTAGTGACCGGTGTATTGTGACGAGCCAGTTGCTCGGCCACCATTGACCAGACGTTTTCAATTGATGAGCGATCAGGGGAACGTGCTGGCCAGGGCAGCAGTCGAACATTTTCTGTACCCAGAAAGGCGCGTACAAGGCCTGCAACATTCGGTAGTGCATTATCCTGCTGAAATGTAGGGTTTCGCAGGGATCGAATGAAGGGTAGAGCCACGGGTCGTAACTCATCTGAAATGTAACGTCCACAGTTCAAAGTGCCGTCAGTGCAAACAAGAGGTGACCGAGACGTGTAACCAATGGCACCCCATACCATCACGCCTGGTGATACACCAGTATGGCGATGACGAATACACGCTTCCAATGTGCGTTCACCACGATGCCAAATGGCTCTGAGCACTATGGTCATCAGTCCCCTAGAACTTAGAACTACTTAAACCTAACTAACCTAAGGACATCACACAACACCCAGCCATCACGAGGCAGAGAAAATCCCTGACCCCGCCGGGAATCGAACCCGGGAACCCGGGCGTGGGAAGCGAGAACGCTACCGCACGACCACGAGATGTGGGCACCACGATGTCGCGAAACACGGATGCGACCATCATGATGCTGCAAACAGAACCTGGATTCATCCGAAAAAATGACGTTTTGCCATTCGTGCACCCATGTTCGTCGTTGAGTACACCATCGCAGGCGCTCCTGCCTGTGATGCAGCTTCAAGGGTAACCGCAGCCATGGTCTCCGAGCTGATAGTCCATGCTGCTGCAAACGTCGTCGAACGGTTTGCGCAGATGGTTGTTGTCTTGCAAACGTACCCATCTGCTGACTCAGGGATCGGGACGTGGCTGCACTATCCGTTACAGCCATGAGGATAAGATGCCTGTCATCTCCACTGCTAGTGATACGAGGCTTTTGGGATCCGAAAAGGTGTTCCGTATTTTCTTCCTGAACCCACCGATTCCATATTCTGCTAACAGTCATTGGATCTCGACCAATGCGAGCAGCAATGTCGCGATACGATAAACCGCAATCGCGATAGGCTACAATCCGACCTTTATCAAAGTCGGAAACGTGATGGTACGCATTTCTCCTCCTTACACGAGGCATCACAACAACATTTCACCAGGCAACGCCGGTCAACTGCTGTTTGTGTATGAGAAATCGGTTGGAAACTTTTCTCATGTCAGCACGTTGTAGGTTTCGCCACCGGCGCCAAACTTGTGTGAATGCTCTGAAAGCTAATCATTTGCATATCACAGCATCTTCTTTCTGTCGGTTAAATTTCGCGTCTGTAGCACATCATCTTCGTGGTGTAGCAATTTTAATGGCGTTTAGTGTACCTACTCAAGCATATACCTTGCTAGTCACGCCGGCCGCGGTGGTCTAGGGGTTCTAGGCGCTCAGTCCGGAACCGCGCGACTGCTACGGTCGCAGGTTCGAATCCTGCCTCGGGCATGGATGTGTGTGATGTCCTTAGGTTAGTTAGGTTTAAGTAGTTCTAAGTTCTAGGGGACTCATGACCACAGATGTTAAGTCCCATAGTGCTCAGAGCCATTTGAACCATTTTTTGCTAGTCACGTTGCATCGATAGCGCAACCTGTTTCCAGTCGCAGCAATCTGGAACGGTCCAGTGAAGCTTACCAGTCTTGCGGAAACCCAAGTTGGCCTCCTTTAACCATTGAGCTTCAGTATACACCTAATCTTGTGTCTCCGTTGCGGCAGCTTAAGCTGCTTTAATGGTTGTGGCGGAGATAGGGGCAGGCAGGGCGGAAGGAGAATTTGTACACCTCTGGTAAGAACGCAGCAGCAACAGCTTCAGCTGGAGAATCGATTGCGGCGTCGGTATTGCCTTTGCGTCTTCACTCTGCGTACGGCTGTTGCAGACTACCGTCCAGATGGGGCCAGGGCCTCCAGTATCGGAGAACAGCCGGTGCCTCGCCGCCGCTCAGCACTACAATCCATCACGCTTGTACTCTGGTCGGCTGTCCAGGCTCCGTTCCAATTAACGCCCCCTGCTGCAACACGCAGGGGCGTCACGATTTCACCGGCGGCAGGCTAACGATCCCAGCAACACTGCGATTATGTACGTTGAAACATTTAGTATCTGACTGTGTTTTGATTTCATTGGATCTGCTAAAAGTTTCAGGAAAATTGAAATGATATCCTTAGTCGACTACGATCTTTTCTATGCCTGTACTTTGTATTACACAGCATATTGTAACACGCCCGGGTGTACAATGGGGGTGGGGGACCCTTAAACTGTTTGTACTTTTGTGCTTTTCTTGACCGTGCGCCCTGTCCACACCACGTACCTGATATCTCGCGGTGGTCGTACTGTTCTGCTCCACACTGGTGAAATTATCTATCGAATTATGAAAGCGGGTTTAGGGGAGCCACTCAACGTTAAGCACAACACCGTTCTGCGTCTGGTATGGACAGCTATATTCTGAGGCGAAAAAAGAAAATCGCAGGTTGCACTGTTTGCATCCCAATTCGTAAATGTTCATCCCAATTAACAATATTGATGATTATCTGTTCACAATGTCACTTGCACGAGCGTACGCGTAACCGAACACGGCGTGGATGATTGTTGATGATGCGAAAGCCGAATAATCGAACGAAATGCTCGCCACGCACACACAGATTTCTTGGTACCAGTCCTCCTTCACACTAGTAATGATAAGGCACTGTTCGTAAAGTTAATTTTTCAGTTCTCAGTTCTCACTTGTACGAGCGTGCGCGTAACCGTCGCGGCGCGACTGATTGTTGATAATGCGGAAACGCGATAATCGAACGCACGTTCTCACGCTCGCTACAAGACACTGGCACTTGACTGCACTCTTTTATGGTGACTAATTTCTACTGATTCACATCAGTTCATTCTGAGAGATCGAACACGGCGCAGATGATTGATACTGAACGGTACGACACGCAACGAGAGGATATAGAAATACGTTATCAGCAGCACTGCTCATTTTTAAATTACTTCTTGACGCACTTTCCTCTGAATCACTTGCATATTTCATCACTTTACTCTAATAACACTTTTAGCAACACGTCAGCTTCCATATAACAATGCCTCTCACATGCAGAGCTACACACTACACAACATAACAGTTCCGTGTCCCGTGCTCGACTCTCTACTGACGCAGCTGCCCACAGAGATACTCCACAACTAAGCCAGCGATATGACAATACGCTTACAATATAACGTCTAAAAATCTGCTCATCAATATAGATTTTGGGGTGTTAAACATGTTGATGACCTGGTCTTATCTATACAGATTGTTTCACTGATGATATCTGATTAGTTGTGTGGTATTAGTGTTTGCATAGACCAGGACCCCGTACGATTTACACCGATGGTTTTTCGAGAATGTAATGCGCAAGAAAGTTTCCACTTTGGTATAGTTAGTTATTCCTAAATACTGTTTGACATTAATTATAACAGTCTAGATCGCAGGGCACGTTTATTAAAAGGCGACTGCTTTCGATCATCGTATGATCATCTTCAGACCTACAATCATACTGATGGACAATGGTTGTGTATGGAGGAGGAACAGCTGAATTTTGTCATTCTGTGGTTACTGCTCCACGGTCAGCCACTGTGTATCAGTATGGCTATACATATGTCGAGACCGGTTACCTTTTAATAAACGTGCCACGCTATCTAGACTGTTGTTTATTTATTTATTTATGCATTTATCTTACCTGGCACCATTAGGGCCTTCAGGCCCCCTCTTACACCTACTACTCAGATTCAACGAATTTAAGTTTGTACAGCACATTATGGACATACCATGTGTTATACAGTATTGATGTTAAAGAAAAAAATAGATATTATAACAGTAGTACAAGGATAATTATAAAAATCAAAAAATAATTATAACAATCAAGAATAATAATAATAATAATGACTATGTATATGAAAGTAAACATATTTTTCTTTTATGAATGTCAGTCCTATTGCTAGGTGGGAATTTTCTCGTTATGTTCTTGCAGCTTGTGAGTTATTCGCATCGAACAGAGACATAAGACGATAGAATGTGGTGAAAGAGATATAGAAGAGGTAGCTAGGTTAGAGGAAGATAAATAGAATGGTAAAATTCGAAGCTATGATGGAGAGGAGAAAGAAAGAGATGAGAGGGGCAAAACAATGGTGGCTACACCGTCTCTAATATGTAAGTTTTGAGTTCCCTTTTGAATGTTGAATGGTTCTGGATAAGACGCAGATCACAGGGGAGCGCGTTCCATAGTCATATGGCTGAGATGGAGAATGACACAGAGAAAGTTTTTGTGTTATGTAAAGGTACAGCCAAGATGCTAGTACCTTTACATAAAACAATAATTAATTTCAAAGATTATCTTGTGATCGCTGTTCTCTCCAAATATGTTTTCAGAAATATCTTAGTACAATGATATCCACGGTGACAGTGGAATGAATGAAATCTTCTCTCCTCCAGAAACTTCAGCCACTAGGGGTCTTTGGCGTCGTAAACGCAAAACTACGACACAACAGCATAGAAACATTATTATTTCAACGCTTCATTCCATAATTCTTAGGGTGACAATTAATGTTCGTCGCACAGCAGTCGTTATTTATGCTTGTTATTAACAGACTGCGTTTTATAGACGAAAGACGCTCGAAGTGTTCTAGTATCCGCAATCTCGTCTTTGGAGGCGTAGAGGTGAAAATATTACCCTGGATTACACTTTACTTGAAATACTAAGCTCACTGTTTGACAAGCGGGTCATTATACTCTAGCTAAGTGGCTATCGCTCTTTCCAGTCAAACGTCATAGAACTGAAACATGTGACCTTCAGATTCAGTTACTTCCATTTCACCCAATATTGTGAGCGCGATGTCAGATCTGAAGATGGTGTGTAACGGCTGCAATCCGACAACATTGTAACGTTATCACAGCTGTGACTGGAATAAATAAGCAGCTGTAATTCATTAATAGTTACTGTATTCCTCGAAGACTATATGTCAGGCTTTGTAAGCATATGTCCCTTGATCCCTTGAAATATCGACTGTCGAAAATACAGAGACAGCTGATTCTCACTCTCTTCCGGGAGTAACTTCTCATGCAGGAACTGTGACACTCAGTGCTAGAAAACGACAAATCTGCAGTGAAGCAATTACGCAGGTTATTTCGCTAACAGAAGAAGGGACCTGCGAAACTCGAAATCTATGTGCTGGGCAGTCTTATGACTATCTCCTCTGTTCGAAATTAATGTCTGTTACTCAGTACTACACCATAATATTCGATTAAAGGAATCTGTATTAGAGTAAATTCTGTGAGTAGGAAGGCAACAGGACTTTAGGACCACTTTTGAGTATAAGGAATGCACCATACAACCAAACCATGACATCACAAGCCATACCACCCTTATCAACAACTTCGTCAGCAAACCATTACACACCTCCGTTTATCTACAAAATCATTCATAATGCAAGAGGTGACATCGCATTTCTTGGAGAAGTGGCAGCCATTAAAACGAAATAATCAATGACATCACAGTTCTTTACCAGCCATTAAAGAGAAACAGCCAATTACAGTGTAACCCAAGATCTAAAACCTTGGCTATGTTCTGAATATAGGCAAACAATCTGTTCAGATGTACACATAGTTAACAAAAAGTGAAAGGTGTAACTTACACCATTTCCACATCTAAAATTTGCCATTCGACATTAACAAAACACCACACACACGCGCGTCCACACACACACACACACACACACCACAGTCTTCAAGCCGTGAAGTTAAGCGGCACTTGTGAAACTCCAAGCAATCACTGTAAAAATTGATTTTAACATAACTAAGACGAGTTTTTGACATTTAGACGTGAGAACAACATTCTTTACATTACTGAAAAGATCCAACTCTTCTCGTCGATAAGCACTTTAAACTTTACGTTTTAATGTCAACATTGGTTAATATGTAGGCGTAACGTTGCTAGTGACAGAAATGGAATGAACGTATATGGATGGTACTAGAGAAGGCAAATGGTTGACAAAATTTTTGTGCTGCAAGATAAGGTTAACTTCAAGCAATCACTGTAAAAATTGATTTTAACATAACTAAGACGAGTTTTTGACATTTAGACGTGGGAACAACATTCTTTACTTTACTGCAAAGATCCAACTGTTATCGTCAATAAGCACTTCAAACTTTAAGTTAGATCAGCTGTAGTGCCCATGTGTGTTTCGTAACGTTACAGAACCTGGCCGTATGTATTTTGTAGAACTTAAAGCCTGTTGCAAACCTTGAAGTAGGATCCTTGACAAACGTACAAATTATTTCTGTAGTGCCAATAAGTGAGTTGTGTGTACGTTGACAAGTAATACCAGCAATTTAGATGTAGAAATATTTAATTTGACGGTCCATTTTGCCATGAAAAATAAGGTACAATAATCGAAATTTGCTCTTCACTAGCATACTGTAAACTTTATCAGTAATGCTAATACGCAAGGAAAGTGTATTTTTTATGTTACAGAACAATTAAGGTAGGATCGTAGGGCATGTGTGTTGTAGGTTAGAAATCATATACGTTTTGAAAAATTATTTTATTTCAGCTAAGGATCAAATTTTCGTTCATTGTCAGAGATTTGTAATTATTCATCCATCTCTCTCTCTCTCTCTCTCTCTCTCTCTCTCCGCCTCTCTCTCTCTCTGTCTGTCTCTCTCTCTCTCTCTCTCTCTCTCTCTCTCTGGCTGTGTGTGCGTGTGTGTGTGCGTGTGTGTGTGTGTGTGTGTGTGTGGGCGAGTGGGTGAGTGTGCTAGTCGGTGTGCATCTGCATGTGTATATTTGAGTTTTTTCACTCGGAATCTACATTTATATTGAGAACGTCGGTTATTTTGGTGCAAAGTTCGGTTTTCTTTCACGGTTAGAGATCTGTGGTGCAAAGAGATATCGTAGCTTGATCTCTGTGTGTGGAACCTTGTTCCACCTTTGGCTTTGGCCATATTTGCATTCGTATTCTGTGCATTATGAAAGTCTCCCTGTGTACTAGAGAATATGTAGTTTAATTGTTACAACGCAATAACGATCTCGTCAAAATGACTTCGTCCCTTCCTAAAACATTGCTTGGTCTGTTCGTTTGTCTTAAGCTACGTTGCGTGTTGCTACATCTCATTTTCTGTAGAATTAAGATTAAATTTCGGTATGACGTGTATTTAGTAGCTGGTTATAGAAATACAGTCTGTAAACGTTTTAGCGAGCACCGTAGTACAGATAAGTAAATGTCAGAGACTTGGTCGAATTTTGCTTTTATACATATGACTGATTACTCCAATACCAAAGGTAATAAAAAGAAATATAGTTGTCAGTATTATTGAGTGTATTATATCAGTGTGGATCACTAGGTATTATCTTCTTCTCCCCTGAAATTATGCTTCATGAGGTGACCCATTTCTGAAACACTACTACAATTTTTTGACATACATTTCAGACAAAGAAATACGATAAGTTATATCCTTTACATATTTTGATAGACAATTTAATATATGGTGCTTGGTTTGGCTTATTTTTGTTCATATATTCATTTAGGCCTAGGATGAAATGTCATCCCCCTATTTAACATGTTACACACGGTTTCTATAGTTACATAACAAATTAGATATGAAATAAGCATTGTGGTAATTCATCTGAGAGTTCACAGCGACGATTTAAGCATTGCACATTAATTGTATTTTTCCAGTAGGCGACAGTAATTCGCACTGGATACTTTTACGTTTGCTTAACTCTTTAGCATAGTATTTTAGGCAAGACGTGTTTTGCGCGTTTATAGGATCGGTCAGACTGATTTTGTTACGTTACCTCATTTAGGTCTTAAAATTAAATATCAACAGCCCGCTTAGGATGGTGTTTGTAAGTCACATGTGTGTGTCACAGTTTAGATGTGACAAGAGCAAGAGGGATACTTAATGAAAGAGTTCAGAGTCATGTTTTAGGTAACAATTTTGATGGATATCAATGTGTGTATGTTTGTGTGTGTAGGTAAGGGTAAGGCGGCTGTGGAAATAATATTGTGATATTTGACATAAACATTGTACTTTTTATGTTGCTAACGTATGTTTTCAGACATTTTAGATGTGGGGTTAGCATTGTATTACTTGACAAGCAGCATATAACAACTCACATGTGGTAGTATTTAATGTGACTGTCTGTTGTGCCTTACACCAAGGGTGGTACAATGATCGAAATATGGATGCCAAAAAGTGTTATTTAATCTGTATGTTCATGGTATAAACACTGACTGTTACGTGTATCTGACGACGAAACTTCCGTATTTTAGACGTGGAATTATTTAAAGCTACACCCTTAATGTAATTGTTTTTTTGAAATGCTTATGAATATTGTACAAAATTCAGATTCTTTGGATCCTTTGATCATAGATAAGATGGCTGCTCTGGGACTACACTGTGATTGGCTGTTTTGTTTTAATAGCTGGTAAAGTACTGGGATGTGATTGGTTGTTCCGTTTTAAAGGCCACCAAAATTCCGAGTAATATGGTGTGGTTTCACGGATTGTAAATGACATCATAGATAAAGAGGGCGTGACTTTTCTCGTGATGCCGATGACGTTATTGGTAAGGGGGAATGGCTTGTAGCGTCATGGGAGGGAGGGCAGGATTACATCCTTATATTCCGAAATGTTCCCGAATCCCTATTACGCTCCTACCGTTGTCGTATTCTGGGTGTGCTGCTTTTCCCTTGGTAGGAAAACATACTTTTGGTGTCTTGTTGCTAAAAGCAATTCTATTATGCCTGATGTCTTGATGAAGCTGGTTGTGATTTACAAAACGAAAATACTTCATTGGTTAAGTTTTATGCTGTGTTCACGTGAGTTGCCTTTTGTTTTTCGACATTCATTTCACGATAAAATACACTCCTGGAAATTGAAATAAGAACACCGTGAATTCATTGTCCCAGGAAGGGGAAACTTTATTGACACATTCCTGGGGTCAGATACATCACATGATCACACTGACAGAACCACAGGCACATAGACACAGGCAACAGAGCATGCACAATGTCGGCACTAGTACAGTGTATATCCACCTTTCGCAGCAATGCAGGCTGCTATTCTCCCATGGAGACGATCGTAGAGATGCTGGATGTAGTCCTGTGGAACGGCTTGCCATGCCATTTCCACCTGGCGCCTCAGTTGGACCAGCGTTCGTGCTGGACGTGCAGACCGCGTGAGACGACGCTTCATCCAGTCCCAAACATGCTCAATGGGGGACAGATCCGGAGATCTTGCTGGCCAGGGTAGTTGACTTACACCTTCTAGAGCACGTTGGGTGGCACGGCACCCACGGGATACATGCGGACGTGCATTGTCCTGTTGGAACAGCAAGTTCCCTTGCCGGTCTAGGAATGGTAGAACGATGGGTTCGATGACGGTTTGGATGTACCGTGCACTATTCAGTGTCCCCTCGACGATCACCAGTGGTGTACGGCCAGTGTAGGAGATCGCTCCCCACACCATGATGCCGGGTGTTGGCCCTGTGTGCCTCGGTCGTATGCAGTCCTGATTGTGGCGCTCACCTGCACGGCGCCAAACACGCATACGACCATCATTGGCACCAAGGCAGAAGCGACTCTCATCGCTGAAGACGACACGTCTCCATTCGTCCCTCCATTCACGCCTGTCGCGACACCACTGGAGGCGGGCTGCACGATGTTGGGGCGTGAGCGGAAGACGGCCTAACGGTGTGCGGGACCGTAGCCCAGCTTCATGGAGACGGTTGCGAATGGTCCTCGCCGATACCCCAGGAGCAACAGTGTCCCTAATTTGCTGGGAAGTGGCGGTGCGGTCCCCTACTGCACTGTGTAGGATCCTACGGTCTTGGCGTGCATCCGTGCGTCGCTGCGGTCCGGTCCCAGGTCGACGGGCACGTGCACCTTCCGCCGACCACTGGCGACAACATCGATGTACTGTGGAGACCTCACGCCCCACGTGTTGAGCAATTCGGCGGTACGTCCACCCGGCCTCCCGCATGCCCACTATACGCCCTCGCTCAAAGTCCGTCAACTGCACATACGGTTCACGTCCACGCTGTCGCGGCATGCTACCAGTGTTAAAGACTGCGATGGAGCTCCGTATGCCACGGCAAACTGGCCGACACTGACGGCGGTGGTGCACAAATGCTGCGCAGCTAGCGCCATTCGACAGCCAACACCGCGGTTCCTGGTGTGTCCGCTGTGCCGTGCGTGTGATCATTGCTTGTACAGCCCTCTCGCAGTGTCCGGAGCAAGTATGGTGGGTCTGACACACCGATGTCAACGTGTTCTTTTTTCCATTTCCAGGAGTGTATTTATATCCTTAACGTCACTTTTTATAGCACGTTCTGTTTTAGCAATATGCATTAATATGAGGAGGAATTTTGCTTTGTTAATTCCAATAGAAATATAATCTTGAGGATAAGGACTAAATACACGTCTCTTCATTCAGATTTGATGTGTCTCTTCTCTTTCCATGAATTACCTGAAGCCGATGTTGAGATGGTTAATGCAACGGGAAATGTAGACTTATCCCTTCAGCCATCTGAACGGTTACTCCTTTCGAGAATCCACTTATTGATATAGTGTGACATGGAATTTTCTAAATCTGTCGGAGACACACAGTCCACACAACTGGTCCAGCTTGCTGTGGCATAAAGTAGTTATTTCTGAGCGGTGGATTTCTGACTGTAGTTCCATCGACGTCACAGTTAACAAGTGCTGTTTTTTATCAGGGAACTGAATGTTGTATTGTCTGTTCTTTTGTGCGCGGTAACGTTTGACGTTTCGTTGTTTCTATGGAATCCATTACAAAGTGGAGCACCATGTTAGTGAGAGAGCTCTTTTTCGGTTTAATGACTACCGGAATTTCGAGGTTATCCACGATGGATACGAAGTTGTGGTTGCTGTATTCAATTTATTATTATTATTACTATTTGTATTATTATTAATATTTATTGACATGCGGTTGTTCTACTCGTGTTGGTTTACTTAATTATGACTTTTGATGTAGATATAAAGTAGATATATTTTAAATAACGCGTAATTTCTCTTACACAGGCCATGCCTTAAAATCAGTACAGAGAAGGGTGGACTCACATGGCTAATGTCACTACTATTCATTCAGTTTGTCATAAATCATATCATGTTTCGCTAATTGACGAATATATGATACTGATATTATGGGTAATATCGGCGACTGACAAGATCAAGCCGCTAACAAGTCTTAAATCCTCTCTGTTTGTGTAGTTAATTGTGTGCCACATAATTGTTCTGTAATATGACTCTGGCAGAGTACCAGATGAGCTACACAACGGCAGGGGGTAGAGGCCGCTGGCGAGCAGCCTCCAGAGCTCCCTGGGGAGAAGAGCTAACTTCTATAGGTAAGGCTGCTTTTGAGTAGCGGTTGACGACCCAGCCGCTTACCGCCAAACAGGAGTTTACAGGTCCCACTTTGTCTGCCATGGAGCCGGCAAGGCCTGTGCCACGAAGATTGCACAAACTGTGGCCCGCCTGCTATGCAGTACAGGACTCTGTCTACAAATCCCAGCGTAAGTAACCCTGTTATGCATGCAGTCATCGTAAGATAAAAATTATTCTTATAAGGCAGACTCTATGATCAAAGAACAGTTCGATGGTATATTGGTTTCACTGTTTGACCCTTTCCTAGAACCTGGAGGGAACCAGGTTGGACGAGAGATATTCTTCTCTGCTTTCATGTGGGAAGCAGTGTGGCTGTTTATTGTTAAAGTTTCTTCTTCTCCTTCTGTGGGTGCCGGACTGCGACAGCCAGAAGCCATACATACGGAGCGAGAAATTCTCTCTCTCACAGGTGGGAAGGTAGCCCATTTGGTGGTGTAAAAAATATTTGTGAGAGTTTGTTTTCTAGAAATTTCATTCATAGGAAAACAGTGCATTTGGTGTCTTAAAAAGATCTCTGAGGAGAACAAGATTGATACTTGGTTTTCTGCAGATTATATGCATGGAAGGCAGCTAATTGGATAACAAATAAAACTATTGCAGCGTGGGATGTTGGACCAACGTTTTAAAAAATACTATTAGTCAATGTTTGGCAGAGCCTTTTCATTGCTGTAGTATCATTTGCGCCGGTTTTGCACAGAGCAGGTAGGAAATAGAGAATTTTTGGAACATTCTGGCTTTGGAGACAAGAAGAAAGTACTTGAGATTGATAGGTGGACTAGAACATGCTGACTTTGCAGACATGACAGAAAGCAGATTTGCATTTTCGAAGGTCAACCCATCACGCAGTGGATGATAAGCAGCTATTTGCAGCAGGCGCCACCATATGCTCTCTGGATCGTCAACTATGGTGAGAACATCGTGCAGCACAGACCATCCAGCAAGGGCAGCAGTTAGGCGTTTTTCCATGCATTGCTATTAAACCTGATTAGGTTACATGATTTAACGCCTGGTCGAGCTCTTGAGGGCTCATCCATGACAGATCAGGCTTTGTAATTTGCATGTGGATTCCAAATGTCTTTTTGGCATATTCAGGGCGATTACTACACATCCTTCCGCGGTTACACTTATTTCAATGTGACATGTCCCATTAACATCACTGTGAAATTAGGAGAGATCAGCAATATGATTGCGGTCTTTGGTGCACTATTGGAAAATTCTTCTTTCGTAAAGGTTCATTTTGTAGTCTGTTGTCATTCTCCTATTGTTCCAAAACCGATTTTCGTGACATTTCTTCCATGGAGGTTTTAGGACGTTTGATATAGCTAACTTCCTGTTGTGATCCGGATGCCTCTTGTACCAACTAGTCTGCAACATTTTCCATGTATGCATGTGTGTATTTTAATGCATGTAAAGTCTTTAACAATTTTCTTATTTGGCAGTATTCTAATCTTATGTCTTGCTGCTTCACATGAGCTTTCGTGATGATTTGGATTACTCAAAGAGTAGAAGATTACAAGCAGTCTGGCTTACCTCCTTCCATTTATACTAAATATACCTGCCTGTTGTCACATTTGGCGACAGAAACAGTAACCTTTTTCCATTGCCGTTTGCGTCCAGATTGGTGCGAATTTCCGAGTGGGAAGCTGGTGGAGGGAAAAAAAAGACACTCTTGGTTTGATTGTGGTGGAGACAGGTCGCTGGTTCCAGGCGTCGTACCGCTTAAAGACGTCAGAGTCTGACTAGCGAGATTCAGATTCCTCTGTACGACAACCGTCCTCCTACTTACCGCCACAACATAATGGTAACAGTACACAGCAGCACGGCCCACTAGATGGGGGGATTAAAACCTGAATAGAAAGGGTACTGTTAGCACAGCTCTGATAAACCCGATTGGTGCCTTAGTATCGTTTGGTGTGCTATCCAATCGACCCCTGTTGTTTTTAAATTAATCGTTGCGTTGTGTTCGATTAATGATTTAATGTACAGCTAGGGTACGGTAGCCATCACTCCTCTTGCCCATCTTTTGAGATGTCAGCAATTACCTTCGTTTCTCGCGGATTGTTGAAGCCAGTACTTTGCAACAATGAACTTTGTGTTTCATTTGCATTGTTATTTGAATATGCACGTAGTTTCCTTCAATCCACTGAGTTATTCTGCCGATTGAATGGGTAGTTACATTGTAGGATTGTTAAGATTTCCCACTTTATGAGTCTGTGGTAGGGGATTTCAAGATAGCGATTCCGTTGCGTTATTGACAGTTAACATGGAGTCATAAGGGGCGTGTGACGGAGTCTGGGTAGGTCCATTATTCTGAAAGTTTTCACAGTCTCACACACCGCGGGATTTGCAAGAGTATAATGCTATTTTGCTGTCTGTGTATGTTATTGTTGCTCTTTTTAAGTCCCCAGATGTGTTCAGCTTTCCGAGAGCCTTTAAAATGGCTAAGTATTTGCTTGACTGTTGAGCATTTCATTTCCCAGTTTATACTTAATGAGAGATGTTTACTTCTTGCTGATGAAAACTACAACTGATCCAGCTTCTCGTTCAGCTGTGTTTTCACCAGTTAATACTTCTATCGTGTACTCCCTCCTTTCGTTTCTTTCGCTACGAAAGACAATGTAACGGGGATGAGGCCAGCTTTTATGATGATAATAGGTTTCCTATGTTTGTTTAGTAGTTACGGTTATAATTTCATCGTATTCAATCACAATTACTTGATTTCACTAATTATTGGTGTTAGGCCAGATGAAATATACAACACTTTTTCTGATACTGTCCTGTGGGCACACAGGTAATATTGCTCCTCCATATCAGGTTCTTAGATCTTCAGAAACAAGTCTCCAATTACGCCTGGTGACTATGCTTATTGAAACTGAACTAATCATCGTAATTGTTCCAAGATACTTTAGTCAAGCAATTTCCTTCCACAGTTTATTGTCCAAAAATATGCTACTTTTGCTTTGTCTCTTTTTCTTCTACTTTTTATTAACAGCACTTACGATTTCTGCTCATTCAAACATGTTTTGTTATTTTAAGCCATTTCTCCAATTTTCCGCATTTAGATATTAGAGAGACGCTGCTTCCTTTCGTCAATATCACCAGAGGTGATCGTTTGTCTTTGCGTGTGTAAGTAGGCTGTTTATGTTTTCTCTATGTAAGTAGGCTGTTTAGGTTTTTTATTGGTAACGCCACCTCTGTATGACAATCACTGGCTGTGCTGTGGGCAGTCTGTGTCTGCTTTGCATTGTTGTAATACTCGCCATTGTAGTGTTAGGCAGCTGGCTGTGAACAGCGCATAGCGTTGCGCAGTTGGAGGTGAGCCGCCAGCAGTGGTGGATGTGGGGAGAGAGATGGCGGAGTTTTGTAATTTTTCATGAACTGATATATTTACATATGATGATATCAAGGTAAATACATTGTTTGTTCTCTATTAATATCTTTTATTTGCTAACTATCCCTATCAGTAGTTAGTGCCTTCAGTAGTTTGAATCTTTTATTTAGCTGGCAGTAGTGGCGCTCGCTGTATTGCAGTAGCTTGAGCAGCGAAGATTTTTGTGAGGTAAGTGATTTGTGAAAGGTATAGTTTAATGTTTGTCAGGGCCATTCTTTAGTAGGAAATTTTGAAAGTCAGATTGCGTTGCGCTAAAAATATTGTGTGTCAGGTTAAGCACAGTCTTGTATAATTGTTGAAAGGGGACGTTTCATATGTCGACCCTTAGCCGAGGATACCTCACTGGAATCTTCTGATTTTTTTCTTGTAGTTTGTGTATTTAGTGTAGCTTTTGTTTATTGCTAGCGCGTAATTGTAGAGAGAATCTCCTTTGTAGTTGTAGTTTTCATTGTTGTAGAGTAAAACAGTTGTGGCATGCATGTAGATTTGCACCAAGTATTTCGCAGCTGCAATTAACTAGACATTATTTCCATTGCTACGTTATTTTATTTTGCTCTTCAAATTGTGTTTTTCTGTGTTGTCGTGTGAAATACTGTGACAATAATGGCGTGTGAAAAACGTAACACTAGGCTCCAAACTAAACTGAGAAATAATAGTGATGACGAGCGTAGCTTATCAGCGCCGCCGAGTAATGAATTTACTAATGTTCAAAGTAGTAATTTGGTAACTGTGCACAGGGAAATGGAGCGGGCGTCAAACAATGGCGTGGACAGTGAAACAATTAGTGAAGAGGGAAGCATTATCGATCGACCGGTCGGCAATAGCTCGCCTCAGGAATCCGAAATGACAGGACACAATTTCGCAAATACTGTAGATTCAGGTTTTGGGTCATCACCGTTTTCTCAAATAAGTCAAGACACATTTTCTGCTTGTCAAAATGTGAATGTTGCCGGTGCAAATGCACTGCCGAAAAGGGTAGAGAAACAGTTTCCAGACACTAATACATTATTATTGCAATTAATGCAACAAATGGAACAAAATCAGAGACAAACACAGCAACAGCTTCAAAAGTTAGACACAATGGAACAAAATCAGAGACAAACACAGCAAAAGTTAGACACAGTGGAACAAAATCTTCAAAAGTTAGACACAATGGAACAACACCAGAGACAAACACAGCAACAGTTAGACGCAATGGAACAAAATCTTCACACCACGCTTGAACAAACACGTGAAGATTTAACTACTGAGTTACATAACATTGAATCGAAATGTCAAAAAGTCTGTAATGACGTAAAAACACAAATTTGTGAGCATTTTCAACCTATTTTTTCGCGGCATGAAAATGCATTACAGAATCACGAAGCAGCCATAAAAGAACTGCAAGCCATTGTTCATGAAAATCATGAGACCTTGTGGGCTAAAATTGACTCAGTTGCATCTACCGATTCGGTTACGCAACTTGCAATAACTCAGGAAAACTTAAAGGACACAGTAGATACGATTTCAACACAAATGGACACTCTGAAACTTGGTTCAGAAAAACACACTGAGGAAATGTGTTCACTATCGGAGAAAGTAGCCGAACTTTCGGATCAGGTCACTAACTTATCTACAAAGGTAGATGATGATCTGAATGACGCAAAACCGGTAGTCTTTAATGACACAGAACAGAGCGAACAAATTAGGAAACTGAAACAAAATCTGAATCAAATTGATACGCAACACCAAAGAGAAATCCGGGAAGTACAAGATCAGCTGACACAGTTAATACAAGAATTACGTATTTCAGAGGATACTCGCGCCCCAATACGGGAAGAGGGACTTAGAAATACGGAACAACCACAAAATAATAACACAGGACACTTCGGAAGTTATGAAAGAAATTGGCAAGGTGCACCGAATTTTGAAATGGAACCGCCGAAACGACATAACAATGACCGATATGCGACTCGCCGACATGATGACTTTGACTATAAGCTGTTCATTACTACACGTAAATTCAAAACATTTAAGAATTCTGGGAACGACATTCATCCACAAGCATGGCTCCATCAATTCTCTCATTGTTTTCCTCCCAACTGGTCATTAGAGCACAGATTAGAATTTATGTGTGGCTACTTAGAGAATGAACCAGCTGTAAGAATGCGGTCGGTCATTCACGATTGCCACAGTGAAGGAGAATTTTACCATGCCTTCCTCTCAGCATATTGGTCTCAAGCCACACAAGACCGGGTAAAACATGGTATCATAATGATGAAACATTTCGAACAATCTGAATTCTCCAGTCTTGTGAAATATTTTGAAGACATGTTGCACAAGAATCAGTACCTGTCAAACCCATACAGCCCCTCAGAACTCATCCGCATTTGCTTAATCAAATTACCTGAACATTTACGACATATTATTTTGGCAGGACGTTGCAAAGACGACATTGAAGCTTTTCAGGGACTGTTACAAGAATTGGAAATTGACACAGACAGTCGCTGGATGCGAAAACAGGAAAACAATCACTACAGGTCACATCCGTCACAATTCCGTGACGACAGAAACAATAACTTGACACGACAAGTCTATTCTTACAACGCAAATCGTGACCAAAACAGACACCACCCGTATGACAACCACTGGCAAGGTAATAATAGTTACAGAGAAAGATCGCATTTCCGTAGTAATGACTATCACAGAGACAATCAGAGAAACAGACAATATGGGAACCAAAACAATTATTATCAAGGGAGACAGAATAACTTTAGACGCAACGGTTCGGCGCAGAGTTACGATTCAGGGAGAAATTCTCCACCACATGACCGACAAACAAGAAACTATGTAAAGTACCGACAAAACGACAGACGTGAATTTCATCAGAACTGGCGGGATTCCAACAGAGCTGGGCCCTCTCGGCAAGGTGAATTTGTAGAAGTTAGGTCTCCTAATCCCAATAACAACGCGCGGCAACAAAGAGACAGACAATGACTCGCGCCGCAAGCACCCACGTGCGCCGGCTGGCTCAGAGAAAAATAACATAGATGCTAACCCTGTGAAAAATTCCAGTATTCTTTACCGACGTATACCACATGATAATTCCGTTCAAGTTGAACCTCTGAGTACCAGGAAGAGTAAAGGTTTACACCACATTTCACATGTAAAACCGTTTATCGAAAGATAATCTGCTTTTTAACTTTGCTTTGCTATAAAATTTTTCACTTTACATTGCTAGTATGCTTTGTCAGACTTAAGAAACTGTTAACATGCAACAATGTTTGAAGTTAAATATCCAATCAAGAACCAAGAGAACTTATTTAAACAGAAATGACGAATGCATTGTTATAGTGAACAGACGTCACAGTGTTATTGTGTGTGTACATTCTTGCTTGTTTGTTGCACGATTACGTAACGACTATAAGGCTCACATACTTAGAACATTTACCAGTACTGCTAATGAGATTTTAATGCAACATTTTGGTTTCCTTGAAAATACATTCCGGATTTAAAGTACTTTCTGAGAGATACCAGATGACACAGAGGTTAGTTTATGTGACAGCTACACGATTTTTATCACGACGCTACTAATGAGTGACAATTTACAATGTTGCTTTTGCGGTGTATCTGTTTTATATCTGCACAGTTTTCTGAATTCTTCTGGAAAGTAAAACATATTTTAGTAGTAACTTTTGTGGTATAGCTACAAGGAGACAGCCTTTTCTGTAGCACAACAATACGTTACAGCACAGTACTTTCTTCATCACGGCAATAAGCGTAATAAGTATGATATCTATACGCAAAGCATTTCACTTTGTTTATCATGAGGTCAGTACATTGACTTCTGCAGAACTTAGCTTTGGGGGACGATAACTACGACACTTCCACAGAGATAATCTTACAGCAAGACGCATGTTTAGCGCTACAGGACACGTATTTGAGTAATCAATTTCGTACTAAAAACATTTATTTTCAAAGATATTTGAAACACAATGATACAAAGTTTTTCCGTGATATATTTCATTCCATTGGTGTAATCTGTAACACCTGAGGGTATAATTACATTAATCCTCAGGGGGGTACACGCTTACTTTGTGTACCATGTGTGTGGCAACCACAAGGAACCCTAGCTAATATGGTATTTGCTTATACAACTTTACACATCGGTACCATATTTCTCTAACACACAAATTACACAGCTATCTGATTATTTAACTGAGAGAGACAAACATTTATTTTACTACATCAGTGACACATGTTTACGCAATTATACAGTTGGATAACTTCACACTTATGAAACTGTATTTTGTCTGTACTTTGTGAAATGTTCATATTTTTCGGAATCATTGTGATACTATGAGAGCTTTGAATGATATATTTGGTATGAGATCATGATTTTTAAAGTACGTTTGAGGCAGATGACACTTTTACCATGAACAGAGAATATTTTTAGGCTTAGAAATTATTGGAGGAAGTTACGACGATTTAGAGATTTGACTGAAGTGTTATGATGTTATTATTACGACGACGATGTGTACTATGCTGTTGAGGTATGTTTATGATAAATAAGCTGATGCTATATGAGGAATCTGATTATGCTATGTAGCTATTATGATGAAATATTGAAGACGTGTTGATGAATATGAATATGTATATGTGTAATAAGGTAAGGAATAAGGAGTAGGGGTTAGGGACTCTGATTTATGAAAAGGTTGTTGGAAACCAAGAATCGTACTTTAAGAGTTATGAAATGTGTGTGTATATGCATGAATGTATCACAATGCCACTGAAAATTTTTTTGGACACTGTTATATTTATAGGGTTTTGTTTCTACAGATTTGCAACGCTAATTCTTGACCTGTGAAATATTTTTATATGAGACTACCACGGTAGCAGAATCTCCTGTCGTAAATATTTCCATACGAAAGTTAAGTGACCACCTGCACGTAATGCGTCGCGGGCACCCAGCTGTGTCAGACGCCTGGAGAAAAAGCCATTATTGCGAGCCCTTTTCAGCGGCACAGGTAGCACAAAAAAAAAGGGGAGGCCATTATCCTTGGAAATATTCTTACATCTGCAAACCTGATAATGACAAGTGTCTTTCTACGAGAATTGAGAGCTACTGACTTACGAAATGCCACATAGCTATTGAATGATGTTTTTATGCTTTGGTTTGCGTAATTGCTTATTTCATTTGACATCTGTTTTCCAGCTGTGTTGCAGCATTGGTTTCATAAAATAAAATTAAATGCATTTGCTAATGTGAACACTTTCTGTCAACAGATGTATTAAATAATTATTTTATGATCCACATTCTTTAAAAAAAGGAGCACTTGGAAAGGAAAGAACAATAAGAAGGAACTAGTAACTGCATTCATAATTTTCTTTTCAAGTAATTGGTAACTTTTTGGTAGAATAACTTCTTGTGGTGCAGCACTTTAATTACTTAGACATTAAGATGTGATTATACATTTGCCTTATCTGCATTGTTATCTTTAGTGTACTATTTTTTCTGCTTGAGCTATGTCATGTTTAGATATAAGCTGCTGTTTGCCAGGCATAGTGCTACTGAACTTTAATTTGTGTTTCTCTGCTAAGCCAGATTTATTTTTTTTGTTTTGTTTGCTGCTCATTGCCTTATATTAGTTGTAATTTATGCTGCTTGCTTTGCCTTTGGTATTTTTTATCATTGCTGTTTGTATTAATTGTTTTGTGCTGCTGCATTGCCTCGTCCCTTAGTTTAGCATCTGAGCTCAGTAGATTTAAGTTAGCTTAAGAGGGGGTAGTCTATAGAAGAGAATGAGTTTCGATGAATTGGAAGAAATGCATAGGGAAGTTATACAAAAAAAAGTACAGAAAACAGGTTTAGGTAGGATTTTCTTGGAAATAAATGTTGAGGTAAGAAATGTGTGGACATATAAATACAGAAAGCATGCTTAGATAGAACTTTTTTTTGGTGGAAACAAAGGATGAAATAAGAGGAAAGATATATGAAGTTTTGGGTTGGACTGCAGTACCAAATGTTACACTGAAAACGAACCCTGTCCTTTCCTATTGGTGTTATCCCACTATATGTTTGTGTACCCTTGAGTATTTGTTTTCTTCCTGTCTCTGTGTACTGTTTCATAGAATTTTTTTCTCTTCTAATACTAAGCTATATTCACTATGAGGAGGAATACTGTTATCCTCAAATATAAGTTGCATTAATAATATGTTATTTTCTTTGTAAAGTTGTTTACAATTCTGTTCTGTTTCAATGTTCATGTGTGAAATTAATGTTTCGAAAACTATTCTCATTATTTTATGTATGTACTTATGTCACTATTTTTGTAACACTGATGTATATGTTTATTTCTATTCTTTTGTAAAGCCTGTACTACAAATGTTATCTGTATTATTATGTTTTTAATGATGTATTTTGTACCTTTGTTATTGTATTTTTATGTTATAAAATTGTAATTGTCACCAGTTCATGATATTATTAACTTGTTAGTTACATTTCACTGCACACGTTTCTGTTGGTCATAGTATGTGGACAATATGTGAGAAGTAGGGACTGTTAGTGTTTGCACGTGTGTTAATAACTCAGCAAGGGACTGGATAACAGCATTGCTCGTTCTAAGGACAATTCCAAAAACTTTGTGAGTGCACAAGTGGTGGTTTATGGACTTGCTATGTTCTCCGCAAGACTCTTCGAGGGTGATTGTGCACCTGCACAGTCGCAACAGATGTCTGCTGGCCATCTCTTCAAGGACTAAAGTGGGTCTACATCTTTGATGATCCATCAATACCATTATTTCTACAAGGACTGCAGTGGGTCTGCACCTCTGGTGGCCCACCAATACCACAATCTCTACCAGGACTCCAGTGGGTCTGCTCTGTGATGACCTACCTACCAATATTCTTCCAAACTTCGAATGACTCTGCTGTGGGTTTGCTCTGTTGTGGCCCATTACCTGTCTGCATGTCGAGAGTCAGCACTGTCTTTCCGTTGGAAGGACAACACTACTTCTTCAAGACTGCATGGAAATCCACTACTTCTGTGTGCATTTTCTTTTACTGCTCAGACTTTGAGACAAACACTGCTATTCTCCTGTTAATGTACGATTAGGACTGTCTTTAGGGACTGTGAGAAAATTTGAGCTTTTGACCAACGTTGTATCAATAAGTGTGTGCATTTTATATCTTTGTTACTGTAATTGTGAAAAATTTTTGTCAAATCTGTATTGGCCAGTGCCCAACACCATTTGTAAAAATTTTTGTGGGGAGCGTGGGGGCTATGTAAGTAGGCTGTTTATGTTTTCTCTATGTAAGTAGGCTGTTTAGGTTTTTTATTGGTAACGCCACCTCTGTATGACAATCACTGGCTGTGCTGTGGGCAGTCTGTGTCTGCTTTGCATTGTTGTAATACTCGCCATTGTAGTGTTAGGCAGCTGGCTGTGAACAGCGCATAGCGTTGCGCAGTTGGAGGTGAGCCGCCAGCAGTGGTGGATGTGGGGAGAGAGATGGCGGAGTTTTGTAATTTTTCATGAACTGATATATTTACATATGATGATATCAAGGTAAATACATTGTTTGTTCTCTATTAATATCTTTTATTTGCTAACTATCCCTATCAGTAGTTAGTGCCTTCAGTAGTTTGAATCTTTTATTTAGCTGGCAGTAGTGGCGCTCGCTGTATTGCAGTAGCTTGAGCAGCGAAGATTTTTGTGAGGTAAGTGATTTGTGAAAGGTATAGTTTAATGTTTGTCAGGGCCATTCTTTAGTAGGAAATTTTGAAAGTCAGATTGCGTTGCGCTAAAAATATTGTGTGTCAGGTTAAGCACAGTCTTGTAGAATTGTTGAAAGGGGACGTTTCACGTGGTATTACTTGAGTTGAACAATGAGAAGTACTGTATGTTTCAGAATCCTCGTCCATAAAGTGATATTCTTTGGTCACATTTCTCTCAATCTTGACTTTGTTGATAAAGAAAAATGACATTCCTTCACTAAAATAACTTTTAACCAAATTAGGTATGTTTCTTGGACAATGAAATTCTTGTAGAGCACTGAAAATCCTAGGCCACCGAGTGGCATCAAAAGCTTCTTTCAGCCGGCTGGAGTGGCCGAGCGGTTCTAGGCGCTACAGTCTGGAACTGCGCGACCGCTACGGTCGCAGGTTCGAATCCTGCCTCGGGCATGGATGTGTGTGATGTCCTTTGGTTAGTTAGGTTTAAGTAGTTCTAAGTTCTAGGGGGCTGATGACCTCAGCAGTTGAGTCCCATAGTGCTGAGAGCCATTTGAACCATTTTTGAAGCTTCTTTCACGCACAGTCTTACCATTGTCCACCTATTGACCATGCACCAGACTGTCTTTAACATGTTTCCTTGCCATTACTTTAGCCGCTACAGTGCCTTTCTATGGATTACAGCCTGACTGATTGTTGTTTACTGAGTCCTTTGAAGAAGTGCGCACTCTGCTGCGGAGTGACAGTTCTTTCTGCAAATAATCCTCCGGCAGTGGTTAAGATATGTCTCCGCGATATAATTTCTTCCAGGAATTTTAGTTCCGCAGATTATGCAGCAGAACTTCTGCGAACTTTGGAAGGTAGGCGATAAGGTACTGGCGGAACTAAAGCTGTGAAGGTGGTCGTGTGTCGTGTCTGGATAGCTTAGTCGGTAGAACAGATGCCCGCGGAAGGCGAAGGTCCTAGATCCGCTAGGAAGTTTAAAATCAGCA
Organism: Schistocerca americana; assembly: GCF_021461395.2. NCBI lineage: Eukaryota > Metazoa > Arthropoda > Insecta > Orthoptera > Acrididae > Schistocerca > Schistocerca americana. The sequence goes on from NC_060123.1 coordinate 234,536,953, forward strand.
CACACTCCGCTCCATCGCTACATACCGAAAATTCATTCCGGAAACACGGATATCGTTCCAGAGAGTGAAACAGAAATTTGTACAATGATAAAAATAAGCTCATATGACAAAAATGAGCTCATATGACGAAGTGTTTTTCATCCACTTGAAAGAGTTTACTAATCACACTGGAGCGATGTAGTTGGTGTGCAACTTTCATTTTCCTGTCCACCACTGACACAGGTCATGTTAGTGAAATGCTTTGTGTAAATCAGTCTGTTTTAAAGATGGGGCGACGTGGGAAGTGACAGAATGGCGGAAATCGTCTGTCATCTTTGGACGTGCCGGTGACTATGCTGTGAACGGAGCTGTGAAGTTGCCGACTGTCATCATGTCTGCAAGGGAAGCTGTATCACTAGCAGGCATGTAACACGGCGTAAGAAGAGTGGTAACAAAAAAAATCCTACACGATGGTCAGGTTAAGACATACAGTGTCAATGTAAATGTAGTGTGACTAGGGCCTCCCGTCGGATAGACGGTTCGCCGGGTGCAAGTCTTTCGATCTGACGCCACTTCGGCGACTTGCGCATCGATGGGGATGAAATGATGATGATTAGGACAACGAAACACCCAGTCCCTGAGCGGAGAAAATATCCGACCGAGCTGTCTCACTGACCACTCAGCTACCGGGAGCGGACTGCAGTGTCAATGAGAAGTGATTTCAAACCCTGGTCAGTAACTGAATGAACATGTGTAGTGTGGCCCGACGAATCACCAGTTGCCTGTTTTCAAATTATTCGAGACGTCCAGTGCACGGGCGACTCAGTGAGGTGTTAAACTAATGTGGTGTGGAGGACACGATTCTGTGATGTTTCCGGGGTGGAGTGGGGGGAAGCGGTTCGTATTAAGACTTGAGCTCACTCTTTTACACTACCGTGAGCATGAAACAGTATTTACCAAGTTTTTCCCTATCTTCAGTATCTTCAAGATAAGTCTGCTGTTGTGAGTTCCGCCTTCCAAGTAGACTGCAGTCATATTCACAGGGCTGCATGCATGTCGTAATTGTTTAATGAAAATGAGGCGCCCGATGACGCCTCGACTGGCCTCCTAAATTACCTAATATTAATTCCAAAGAAAACGTCTAGGATTATTTGTAACAATATTCTAACAGTGTGTTAGCTCTTGGGATGATCTGCTGGGCTTAGAATACGCGTAGGAGCTTTTGCACTCTCTTCCTTCGCTTACTGAAGACATCATCAAGACCAGAGATGTTGTTACATGATATTAACGCGATGTCTCCTAGAGGTTAGATACGTTTTGTACGGTGTCAGTATGATTATCTCAAAAATGTGTCTAAGCTATTTTATCATCATCATTTATCTCTTTTTCGCTGATAACTGTCGACTCAGCCATTTCCTCACCAGTGTTCCTGACCTCAAACCCTTGCACCATAACCACTTTATCCCTCTTGGTAGGCTACAACACCACTGCAAAATCTGCCTGCACGTCTCAAGATCTACCAAATTGGTGTGTAGCAAAAGACAATCACATGACGGGAACTCTATTTTCCCATTTCCAGTTTGCGAAATGCGTTTATATATTCGGTACTATTGGGTTTATGTTGTCGCCTTTTTGAATGCAACACATGTCCTATGCAAAATAGCAACTTGTTTTGGTATATAGAATTCTTAAGAATATGCTAAGTATATTGCAGTACTGTACAGAGTGGCTCCGTCATTTATACTATAGCCAACGTAAGTGGTACGGTGATGAACATATAACTGTATTATTTCATTTGAAGATGAATTAAAAACAGACCTACATAGTTTCCTGCAGGATTTTCAACACACTTTATTACTGATTGAGAGACTAAACTTCTTAACGCTTTTTACACTGATCAACAAAAGTTTGGGAAATATCATAAAATGTAGTCTACGATCCCAGAGCTCTCACTGACCTAGGAACTTCAAGCATTATCCATAGCTTATATACTGGATGGCATGCTTTGTCGCCGTTACTCAGTCATGTAAACATACTCCTGCTGCAGCATCGCCAGCACTCCGGTATCAACAGCAGCTTCATTCAGCTTGTGTTCAGCACTGCAGTAACATGCTACATAGAGGCACGCAACACTTTGATAGAGTCAGGCTAATGGCTTTACTTTCAGAAGATCATATGCAGCAAGATGTTGCAGATCGGTTATCTGTAACTCAAAGTGGTGTGTCTAAGGTGTGGAGAAAGTACAGAGAGACGGGAAATGAGAGACGGTAAATTTGAACGATAGACCTCGCAGTTGTCGTCCTCATATGACAACACCAATGCAGGATTGTTTCCTCCAACTGGCGGCTCGCAGGAGCCCAATATCAACTGTCATAAATATTGGAAATGACTTCTCCCGGGTAACATGGTTTCATATCTCAGCAAACAGTGCGTAGAAGATTGCATCAAGGAGGTCTTCGTTCCAAAACCCCAATGAAGTTTTTCACTGAACCAACAGAACCTATGCACATCAACACTGGACCATTGCAGAATGGAGTAATGTCAAGTTTGCTGACGAGACTAGAGTTAGTTTGCGACCGGACACGAGATATGTTAGGGCTTGGAGAAGTGCTAGACGGCACCAGGAACGCCGATACGTTGAGGAAGTCCCTCCCTTTGCAGGTGGAAGTGTGATGTTCCGGGTGGCAATAATTATGGGACGACGGACCGCTGTAATTCCAATCTACGTCTACTTCACTGGTCCGCGATACCTACAACGGGTCCTACAAACAATTATAAGACCCTACAAAGGTGACGTTGGTGACAAATTCATGCTAATCGATGACAATGCATGACCTCACCGTATTCTAGCAGTATCTCGGTATCTTCATAGATGCAAAATAAACCCAATTTACTGGCGAGTTCAGTCTCCAAACATGAATACAACTGAACGTGCATGGGATCTGTTGAAGGTGTCAATTGCACAGGATACGAATCCACCTGACAATCTTCAAGACCTCACTGAAGCTGCCACTGAGGAGTAGAACCTCATATTCCGACATAAACTTGATGGACTCACACAGTGGAAGACTCATCCATGTGCAGCGAGGACATACTCACTACTAAAGACTGATAATCATCATCATGAGATAAAGATTTTCACCGTTTTTGTTTTCAAGATGAGCACTTAGGAGAGAGAATGCTTTGTTTTCTAATAATTTTTTTGGAACTAAAGAAAATCGTTCACATTATTTTGTTAATAAGGTATTGTACAAACCTCGATGGGTGTACTACACTACTGGCCATTAAAATTGCTACACCACGAAGATGATGCGCTACAGACGCGAAATTTAACCGACAGGAAGAAGATGCTGTGATATGCTAATGATTAGCTGTTCAGGGCACTCACGCAACGTTGGCGCCGGTGGCGACACCTACAGCGTGCTGATATGAGGAAAGTTTCCAACCGATTTCTCATACACAAACAGCAGTTCACCGGCGTCGCCTGGTGAAACGTTGTTGTGATGACTCGTGTAAGGAGGGGAAATGCGTACCATCACGTTTCCGACTTTGATAAACGACGGATTTTAGCCTATCGCGATTGCGGTTTATCGTATGCTGCTCGCGTTGGTCGAGATCCAATGACTGTTAGCAAATTATGGAATCGGTGGGTTCAAGAGAGTAATACGGAACGCCGTGCTGGATCCCAACGGCCTCGTATCACAAGCAGTCGAGATGACAGGCATCTTATCTGCATGGCTGTAACGGATCATGCAGCCATGTCTCGATCCCTGAGTCAGCAGTTGGGGACGTTTGCAAGACAACAATCATCTGCACGAACAGTTCGACGACGTTTGCAGCAGTATGGACTATCAGCTCGGAGACCATGGCTGCAGTTACCCTGAGGCTACATCACAGACAGGAGCGCCTGTGATGGTGTACTCAACGACGAACCTGGGTGTACGAATGGTAAAACGCCATTTTTTCGGATGAATCCAGGTTTTGTTTACAGCATCATGATGGTTGCATCCGTGTTTGGCGACATCGCGGTGAACGCACATTGGAAGCGTGTATTCGTCATCGCCATACTGGCGTATCACCCAGCGTGATGGTATGGGGTACCATTGGTTACACGTCTCGGTCACCTGTTGTTCGCACTGACGGCACTTTGAACAGTGGACGTTACATTTCAGATGTGTTACGACCCGTGGCTCTACCCTTCATTCGATCCCTGCTAAACCCTACATTTCAGCAGAATAATGCACGACCGCATGTTGCAGGTCTTGTACGGGCCTTTTTGGTTACAGATAATGTTCGACTGCTGCCATGGTCAGAACATTCTCCAGAGCTCCCACCAACTGAAAACGTGTGGTCAATGGTGACCGAGCAACTGGCTCGTCACAATACGCCAGTCCCTAACCGTGATGAACTACGGTATCGTGTTGAAGCTGCATGGGCAGCTGTACCTGAACACGCCATCCAAGCTCTGTTTGACTCAATGCCCAGGCGTATCAAGGCCGTTATTACGGCCAGAGTTGGTTGTTCTGGGTACTGATTTCTCAGGATCTATGCACCCAAATTGCGTGAAAATGTAATCATATGTCAGTTCTAGTATAATATATTTCATAATATATTTGTCCAATGAATACCCGTTTATTATCTGCATTTCTTCTTGGTGTATCAATTTTAATGGCCAGTAGTGTTTAGGAAGTCATGGTAGTAAACTCTGTGATATTCCAAACTTTGGTCGAGGTGTCTATTTCACACAGTCTTCTGGCTATTTAAAATAGGTAGTCTAGCGATATGCCAAGATACTTTACACGACAGCTTTGTAAGCAACTTCAATTGCCCTATAGCTTCCTTGGTGTATCAATTTTAATGGCCAGTAGTGTTTAGGAAGTCATGGTAGTAAACTCTGTGATATTCCAAACTTTGGTCGAGGTGTCTATTTCACACAGTCTTCTGGCTATTTAAAATAGGTAGTCTAGCGATATGCCAAGATACTTTACACGACAGCTTTGTAAGCAACTTCAATTGCCCTATAGCTTCAATTGTCCACAGTTACTCCAATGAACGTGTTACGGCGTGAAGTCATGCGGCGGCACGCCAGTCGGGAATGATAGAGAAGATATGTCTGTGAAGATGTCAACCAATCGGACCGACACCTCTCCAGGACGACAACGCGATAACAGTGGCCCCTATACGAGGAGGACATAAACGCCACCTCCGACTGGTCGCGCCCACTTCTACAGCAGCTTCAAGACTAGCAACTTGGACAGAAGCGTCACCTCTAATCACTTGCTTGTGCTGTCTATGTAACTCGGACTTGGGAATTGTTATACTGAAGAGATTTCTTATTTTGTCTGTCGGCCTTTGCTTGCGACACATCTGTTTAACACGAAGTTAAGTATTGTATTTTTTAATTTTATAATAAAACTCATTAATACGATTTGTTTGAATGTTGACTAGAGATCATAGAAAGCAGGTTTCCTAGACACCATATATTTGACGACTATGCTGGATTTAACAGAACACTGTATCTCTAGTGTTTACATTGGGGTATGATTTTTCACATCAGCTGCCAGTTTGTTACAGAAGCTACACAAAACAGCTTCGTGATTAACAGGCTGAAAAAGCGTTAACACACTAGAAGCCGACCTGAACCAGGTCACATGGTCGATGTGAAATTACTCGCTTCGTACACAGAAGCGTGTGTCACCATTAATTTTATTGGCCAGCGTATATTACGAGGGTAACTCGCGTGTTACAGAATGTGTATATTGACATAATGTACTGAAAGAGAGAAATGAAACGCACTCAGTTTGAGCGTCCATGTTGGTATAACAAGGGGAAAAAGAACTGACGCTTTCAAGTTATTTAGAAAAAAATCTATAACACATTCCATCCAATACAAGTGGTATCTGCGTGAAGTCAAAAGGCTAATTGACACAAATAAATTACTGATCATTATTAGCAATTATTTCCACTGTGTTTATCTGTCAGTTATATGAAAACATTGTGCCAGACCACTGTGACTAATATTTAACAGGTTTTTTTATCTTTCAGAATAATATACAGTCGTCGGTTGCACAATGAGGAAATTTTTTATCTTCTCGCCAAAATACGCCACCTCGTTTGTAACGCCTACTTGGTCGATGCTGCAACTTTTTCTTTTAACATACATACAGTAATTAGATTAATGGAAAAAAACATGGTGGATTAGCATATATTAGCCGTTTCAGTAAAAATGTACTGAAGGATAATATGCAGCACTTGTAGTCTTTGCATCAATAATAAGATGTGTAATGATGTAACATTGTCGAGCCCTACGGTTACGCTACTCGCAAATTCCAAATATTTTTTGAATCTAGTTTGTAAATGACAGTATCTACTTAGTTCTGGGGTGGCGAATCCACTAATAAAATGAATTTTTCTCCATTACGTGACGTTTCCCAGATAACAGAAGATTGAAAAACAGTACTGGCGAACACTGACAGAATTAAAACAAACAAGAAATACATATTCAGAACTTTAAAGCTCAACACTACTTAATAGATATACAGGGTGAATCATTTAAAACTTTCACTGCAAATACTGCGGAATTGGAACCTGCTACTGATGTCCAGCTATCACGGAATGGATTGGTAGTCAGGGGTTCGTATTGTTAGCCAATAAACAGGCCGTAATAACACTTAGAAAGCGCATTTTTGTGCAAACATATTTTTTTTAATGGGCCACTGCCTATTGACATTATCGAAGTAAAAGTAGTTTAAATTAGAATGTCAGTGGTGTCTTTTGCAAGATTTTAGTGTGAGTGGTTTACGAGACATCGTATTTTGAAAAGATTCCGCACCGACACTTGTCTGTGCCATTCAACCTGCGGCGTTGCTAGGTACGAAGTTGTTATGTTTTCAGCCGGCCGGTATGGCCGTGCGGTTCTAGGCGCTTCAGTCTCGAACCGCGTGACCGCTTCGGTCGCAGGTTCGAATCCTGCCTCAGGCATGGATGTGTGTGATGTCCTTAGGTTAGTTAGGTCTAAGTAGTTCTAAGTTCTAGGGGACTGATGACCACAGATGTTAAGAACCATAGTGCTCAGAGCTATTTTTTATGTTTTCTTATAGTGCGCTTATGTGTTCCCTGAGTGCACTGCGGTTTGCTGGTCAGTTAGTGTATGACAGTCCAAGCGGTAGGTCTGAGTGGCGGTGGGATTTACCAATACAGAAAAAGCTGACTTGCTCATGGTATATGGACAGTGAAGGAAGAATGTAGTTCGTTCTTGTACGGTATATGCGGCAAGATGTCCCAATAGACTTCAACCATCTCGGAAACCGTTTATTAGCCTCTTCAACCAGCTACGTTAAAGTGCTAGTGTAACACCTAGACAACGTAACGGAAGGCAGCACGTGACGACAGACGAGGGGGAAATTACCGTCCTTGCTGCTGTTGCATTTGACCCACACGTTACCTCCCGCGCAAACGTAAGAGGTGGCAAGAGTCAGGCAATTGTCCTATGCGTTCTTCATCGACATGGGTTCCGTATATTTCACACCTCTCCATAAAGAGTTGCATGGAAAACTTCATGAGAATCGTATTAACTTCAGTACAAACATAGAAGTAGATATCCTCGGTGTAACGAAGCAGCTTAAATCACTTAATAAAGGCAAGGCCTCCGGTCCAGATTGCATACCAGCCAGGTTCCTCTCAGAGTATGCTGATATAGTAGCTCCATATTTAGCAATTACGTACAACCACTCGCTCACAGAAAGATCCGTACCTAAAGACTGGAAAATTTCTCAAGTCAAACCAATACCCAAAAAGAGAAGTAGGAGTAATCCGCTGAATTACGGGCCTGTATCCCTAACGTTGATTTGCAGTAGGGTTTTGGAACAAATACTGTATTCGAACATTATGAAGTACCTCGAAGAAAAGGATTTATTAACAAACAGTCAGCACGGTTTCAGAAAATATCGTTCTTGTGAAACACAACTAGCTCTTTATAATCATGAAGTAATTGATTCCATATTTTTAGATTTCCAAAAGGCTTTCGACACCGTTCCTCACAAGCGCCTTCTAACCAAACTGCGTGCCTACGGAGTATCGCCTCAGTTGTGCGACTGGATTCCTGATTTCCTGTCAGAAAGGTCACAGTTCGTAGTAATAGACAGAAAGTCATCGAGTAAAACAGAAGTAATATCCGGCGTTCCCGAAGGAAGTGTTATAGCCGTCTTAGATTGTTTGCAGATGATGTAGTCATTTACCGTCTTGTAAGGTCATCAGATGATCAAAACGAATTGAAAATGATTTAGATAATATATATGTATGGTGCGAAAAGTGGCAATTGACGCTGAATAAGGAAAATTGTCAAGTTATTCACATGAGCACTAAAAGAAATCAGCTGAATTTCGATTACACGATAAGTCACACAAGTCTGAAGGCTGTAAACAGCTAAATACTTAGGGACAAAAATTACAAATAATTTAAATTAGAACGATCACATAGATAATAATGTGGGTAGAGCAAACCAAAGACTGCGATTCATTGACAGAACACTTAGAAGGTGCAACAGGTCTAATAAATAGACTGCTTACACCACGCTTGTCCGCCCTATTCTGGAGCATTGCTGTGCGATGTGGGATCCGCATCAGGTGGGACTGGCGGTTGACATCGAAAAAGTACAAATAAGGGCAGCTCGTTTTGTATTATCACGAATCAGGGGAGATAGTGTCACAGACAAGATACGTCAATTGGTGTGGCAATCATTAAAACAAAGGCGTTTTTCATTGCGACGTGATCTTATGAAATTTCAATCACCAGTTTTCTCCTCCGATTTCGAAAACATTCTGTTGGCACCCACCTACATATCAGGAAATGATCATCAAGATTAAATAGGAGAAACCAGGTCTCGCACAGAAAAATTTAAGTGCTCGTTTTTCCCGCGTGCCGTTCGAGAGTGGAACGGTAGAGAGACAGCTTGAAGGTGGTTCGTTGAACCCTCTGCCAGGCACTTATTGTGAATAACAGAGTAATTACGTAGATGTAGATGTAGAGAAATAAGTATTAAGACAGGAAGCTCTAGTGTATCATGTATCTTGTTTAGTGGTGAAGCCACATTTGCCAGTCATGGCCAGGTAAACCGCCGAAACATACACTATTGGTCGCGTGTATTTCAGCTGCCGCTGGTTGTTTTGGACACAACCTGTGATGGTCAGTTGTCTCGTTACTGGTCAGAAAGCACGTAAGTACTGTACGCACTTGTACTGTTCTTTAGTGTTTGCCTACTACAGGTATTGTGCAAGTGTCGATGTCTGAACTTTTCGGAATACGATATCTCGTAAACGACACGAACTAGAATTCTGCAACAAACACCAATGACATTCTAATTTACCCTACTTCTATTTAGTTAATGTCCATATGCATTACTCCAATTAAAAAAGAGTATGTTCGCACAAAAAGTATACTGTCTAAGTATTACTACAATGTGTTGATTGGCTGACAATACAAGCCCCTGAATACCAACCCGTTGTATCAATAGCACTTTCCCTTTCCGCAATATTTTCGGTGAAAGATTTAAGTTATTTACCCTGTAAAGACATGACGCCAATAGAAAGTCTAAATTATTTCACAACATATTTTCAGCTTTAATATTCTTTGACATTCCAAAAATGTGACAACGATGCTCTTTCCTGTTTACCGTTTCATCACTCTCCCTAACAAGACCCCAGCGGGAGTTTACCGTCACCGAATGGTTTCAATGACCTCGGTAGCCGTGTTTCATCGTACGGTTGTACTGGTGAAAGTGTTCAACCCGTTCTTCGCTTACGATTTCCTATTTTTCTGGAAAGAAAACGTGGTGGTAATGTAAAAAGTGAATTTTAAAGGCATTTAAACTTCATGTTCTTGTAGCTAATATCATTCAAATTGGAATCATATCTCCTCTACCGTCCAAAAAGCCCTTCACAACTGCCAAGCAGCTAATTCAATATGAGTTTGGCATCAAAGGATGCAAATACACTGAAGATTTATTTGAAAACTTTATATCTAGATTTGCTTGAATTCCCTGCAATATTGGTGAGACAATAAGAACAATTTGGAAAATTGTCTTCAGCTCACAGCACACCACTGGAACAACGAACGGAATGGCTCGGAGTTTTTCTATCAGCCATCCGGTTAAAGAGGTAGTAGAGGTTATGTGGGCAATATGAGGCGCAAAGATTTTTATTTTTGTCACTAATAGGACAATCAAAATACATTTTATAAGTCTTCGTAAGTCAATCAGTTACTGATTTTCTTTGAGATTTTCGACTGAACGTCCCAACGCTGTCTCTCACAAGAAATACTCAATGAGGTAACAAAAATTCGCAAAGTACTTCTGGGCCGAGGTAATTATGATGAGAATTGCATCCTGCGTGTTTCAACAAGCATAAGCTCAGGAAGACCTTTTCACACAATGGATTATCTTGTCATTAGCCGAGTAAAGTTTGGAATATTTATAACACCCGCTACCTACTGAATATTTGTAGATCTTCCTGAAACAAAACAACAAAATTTAAAACATTAAACATCTACAGTAAAGGACAGTAAACAGCGAAATACGGAAAAAATGATGACAAACAATTAAAAACTGAAAAAAGTACGTGCTATAACAGTCTGAAATGTAGTTCGGACTGTTCACACCAAAGTATATGCTAATTGATATATCACATCCCAGATACAAAATGGCTTTTAAGTAACGTCACCATACTGCGTAAGAAGTCTCGAACAATCAACAGATTTCCGTCGTTTTCAACATGAATCACTAACGTACTATAGTTCACATGCTACTTACGAATATTTCTTGGCTTTGGCACTGAGAGAGCCTATTGGGAAAGGAAAGTATGTTCGTGTAATACACCTATATACATACAAGGTGCCGGCCGTTGTGGTCGAGCGGTTCTAGACGCTTCAGTCCGGAACCGCGCTGGTGCTAAGGTCGCAGGTTCGAGTCCTGCCTCGGGCATGGATGTGTTTGATATCCTTTGGTCAGTTAGGTTTAAGTAGTTCTAAGTCTAGGGGACTGATGACATCAGATGTTAAGTCCCATGGTGCTTAGAGCCATTTGAACCATACAAGGTCTGTTCAAAAAGTTTCGGAAGTCTGTGCAAAAAAATTTTCTACACTTACCATTTAGTTGCTGTGTTTGGTCTCCTTCGAATACTCGCCTCTACAACTGATACATAGCTCCCAACGTTGTTTCCACTTTCAGAAGCAGTGTTGGTACGCCTCTTGCTGAATCGCGTGAAGTGCCGTCTGCGAATTTACTTTTTATCTCGTTTATTGTTGCAAATCTTCGTCCTTTCAACGGGGTTATCGACTTTCAAAATAAAAAAGCCTCAGGAGTCAGATCGGGTCAGTACGGAGGATAAGGAGGAAGAGGTAACACGGTGACTTTTTTGTGCAATAGTCCCGCACCAACAGGGATGAATGTGTGTTATCGTGATGCAACAGCCATGGATTGTCTCGGCACATTTCAGGCCGTTTCCTTAAATGATCCAACTGAAATCTTACATTCTTCTGCAGTCTCTCGGACAGTCAGTCTTCAGTTGGCACGCACAATTTCGTTGATGTTCCTGACATGAGCGTCGTAGGTAGACGTCGGACGGCGTCCATAACGAGGGTCATTTTTAACTTCCGTCTGACCACTTTTAAACCGTGTGCACAGTTCGTAACACCGAGTACGGCGTAAGCACTCGCCAATGTAGGCTTCCTCCATCATTTGGTGTGTCTCTGTGAATGTTTCCTTGAGTTTCACACAAAATTTAATTCAGACGCGTAGCTTCTCTAACTCTCTCATTTCGAAATTTGCAAACTGTGCAGCACAGAGTTCCACTCAATACAGTACTGAAAAATAACTAACAGACATACTTCGGGCAGTTACACCTTAAAAACAGGCGTTTGCAGAGATGCATTTCGCTCCAACAAACAAAAGGCGCAAAATTTCGAATGTTTCGAAATTCTTTGAACTGACCTCGTACACCACAGGCCACCGTATGGTCTCTGACGGAGGGTACCTTCTACCACTACTGGTCATTTCCTTTATGTCCCATTCGCAAATGTATGTTGGTTGGAGTAGAATCGGTCTTCAGTCAACTTCATATGCCTGTTCTCTAAATTTTCTCTGTAATGTTCTGCGGAAAGGACATCGTCTTTTCTTCAAGGATCTCCATTTGAGTTCACGATCTTCGTCATACTTGCGTGTTGATCGAACCTACAGGCAGTAAATCTAGCAACACACCTCTGAATTGCTTCGATGACTTGCAGTATTCCTACCTGGTGGAGATAACGAACACTCGAGCTGCACTCATGAGCCGGCCGCTGTGACCGAGCGGTTATAGGCGCTTCAGTCCGGAACCGCGCTGCTGCTACGGTCGCAGGTTCGAGTCCTGCAGCGGGCAGGGATGTGCGTGATGTCCTTAGTTTAGTTAGGTTTAAGTAGTTGTAAGTCTACGGGACTGATGACCTCAGACGTTAAGTCCCATAGAACTTAGAGCCATTGGAACCATTTTTGCACTCACGAAACGGTCGCGCTAGTATTCTATACGTGGTCGCCTTTATAAACGAGCAATACTCCCCTAAAATTCTCGCAGTAAACCGCAATTGAACATTCGCCCTCCCTACCAACTTCCTCGTGTGCTTGTTCGAATTCCTATCGCTTTACAATACTACACCTAGATATGCAGTCGGCGCGACTGTACCAACAAGCCCACTACCACTGCTGTATTCGAACATTGCGGGATTCTTTTCTCTAATCACACGCATTATCTCGTATTTTTCTACGATTGGAACAATTTGTCATTAAAAATCGTGAAATCCTTTCTAAGTCACCACTTACCGACGAATCCTCCTGTAACCTTAGCGTCATCAGCAAGCAGCCGCAAATTGCTGCTAACCCTGTCTGCCAAATCATTAATGTGTAACGGGGTTGTGAAATCAAAACGAAACACTTGGAAAAAAGTAAGTACACCTTTATTATTTCATACGTAATTACCATAACTGGTAATACATTTATCCAAATGTGAGACAGAATGATCAATGGCTTCATGGAAAAATGTTTGCAGTTGCTCACGGAACCATTATTGTACCCAGGAGTGCAGCTCTTCGTCCGGAGCAAATCGACTTTCTTCAGGGTTCCAAAAATTTGGAAATCCAACGGAGAGAGATCGGGACTGTAGGAAGGATGTGTAAGAGGTTCCCAGCGAAACTTCTGCAATCTAATCGAAACAACATTGGCAATATGTGAGCCCACCAACATATCGCCAACGTTGTTATAACGCTTAGACTGCTTACGGACAGCGATACCTAATGGCCAAGCCCCCTCAGCTGTTTCATTGCAGTTGTAAGCACAGTGTGTTAACGACGGCACACATCACGGACGATGAGTGTCTGTTACAACTGTTACAACTTGTCATGCTTTTGTCATTATGTGACGATGCGAGACACGGCTACACATTTTATGGCCTGTTTCATTAAGTTTAAGGGAGCAGTTGTGTTGTTCGGTAGATACTTCGTAGCTAACGTGAATCAACGTAACTACTGGTGCTGTTCTTACCTTATCATAATGCTTTTCCTACCACAAATATCATCATGGCCTTTTACAGTAATACCATGTCGATCGTAGCAAACGATTCGGTCATCAAACAAAACACACAGAATGAAACATCACAGAATATGAGTCTTGTGGTAAGAATATATTACCATGGCAAGTAAATGTGATGATTAGTGAGAGCAGGTGAAATGCAGCATACACCTTTCACAGAAATGAAAACAACAAATAAACGCGTGTGAACTATGTTACAACGAAGGAATTAAAGATCAAAACCTCGAAAACGGCGTCGTTGTAGCAAACTGACATTACGCCACGACACATACACAAATTTAAATACATCGAACAGACATGTCAATAACTGGACGGATAGTTTTTAATTTCGTGGAAAAAAAAGAGGAGAGTGGACCGACTGAGTGTTGCACCTGAATCTCCCCCTCCGCAGACGAACTCCGTGACCACACAACTACGACACGACGCTGATTAACGTTGCCCTATATTTCGCACACTATTTTGCTTCTTTTTTCTACAGTTCTTTACATCTTGATCTCGACGGGGCGTTAACCCTTTTCTTTTTTCTTTTTTTTTTTTTTTTTAAGCTACTTCTCTGTCATTCCACTCTCGAACATTGCGCGAGAGAAACCAACGCTTAAATGTTTCCGGTACGAGTTCTGATCTCTCTCATTTTATTACGATGATCATTTCTCCCTGTGCAGGTGGGTGCCAACAAAATATTTTCGTATTTGGAGAAGGATGTCGGTGATTGATATTTCTTGAAAAGATCCTGTCACAACGAAAACGGCCTTTGTTTTAATGATTGCCACCCTGACTCGCGTTTCATTTCCGTGACACTCCCTCCTCTATTTCGAGGTACGTAATAGAAAACGAGCCGCCCTTCTCTGAATTTTTTCGATGTCCTCGGATTAATCTTATCTGAGGTGAATCTCACACTGCGCAGCAATACTGCAGGAGAGGATGGACAAGCATCGTATAGGCAGTCTCTCTTGTAACCGTGTTGCGTCTTCGTAAGTGTTCTGCCAGTAACTCGCAATGTCTGACTAGCTTTCTACACAATATTGTCTATGTGATCGTTCCAATTTAAGTTATTCGTAACTGTAATCCCTGAATAATTAGATGAATTCACAGCGTTTTGAGTTGTGTGATACATCTTGTAACCGAAATTTAGTAGATTCCTCCTTTCAGTAATCGTGTGGATGTCTTCACGCTTGTCTGTACATAGTCAAATCCTACTGTTAGTACCAAATAAATATCTTGTCTAAAACAGTTTGCAATTGGTTTTGATCATCTGTTGGCTTCCCGAGAGGGTAAATGACATCACCATCTGCAAACAAGCTACCTTCTTGGTGACCATGTCACGCTTCATCAGATATGCCTGTTTGCTAAAGATGACTGTAAGAAACACATTTTGCATATTCCGTTTCAAGTACGAACATTTTATTTGGTGGCAGTCGTTCCTTTTCGGACACTTTTTTCATATATGAGCAACTACATTTTTCCTGACACCGAGAAATATCAATAAAAGGCAGTTATTCATGGCATTTAATTTGTCAAACAGTTAAATAAAATATACTTTTTAGGTCTTTTTTAAGTAGTAGTGTAACAAGTACGATTTCCTTCTCAAAAGCACTGAAATCCAAGTCAGTTCATCAATTACCCAAACACTCTAAATGGAAAACGTCTAGAAGCGTAACCTACAAGCCTGCAGTCAGATTCGAAAACAAAGTAGGATCTGAGGTTCAGAATTAATATTGACTTACTAGCTGAGGGTTCGAGTGTTGCAGGAAATTTTGAGATCTGAAGCTATTCTGGAAACTGAAGGTGAAAAGTTAAACACTTTAGCAGATAACATCGATCAAGAACCGCTGAGCTACTATCTTGAGTAAGACAGGACCGCAATAAAATGCAGTTCTACAATATCTGAGCGCAAACTGTGTTAAGACTGGCACATGCAGGAGAACTACAATCGATACTATAAATCATTATCAGAAGCCAACTACATTATACGGTCTCCGTATACTGCACCTGGCATGACGTTCATGTTGCTCTGTTGCACCCCATACCACTACTAGTCATTTCCTTTCCTGTTCCACCCGAAAATAGAGCGAGAGCCAAACGACTGTCTATATGCCTCCTTGTGAGCCCTAATTTACCGCATCTTACCTTCGTGTTCCTTACGTGCAATGTATGTTGTAGGCAGCACAAAAATGGCTCTGAGCACTATGCGGCTTAACTTCTGAGGTCATCAGTCCCCTAGAACTTACAACTACTTAAACCTAACTAACCTAAGGACACCACACACAGCCATGCCCGAGGCAGGATTCGAACCTGCGACCGTAGCAGTCGCGCAGCTCCAGACTGTAGCGCCTAGAACCGCTCGGCCACCCCGGCCGGCATAGGCAGTAGACTAGTTCTGCAGTCACATTCAAATGCCAGGTCTCTAAATTTTCTCAGTAGTGTTCCTCGAAAAGAATGTCGCCTTCCCTCCCGTGACTCCCATGTAAGTCACCGAAGAATATCCGTAACACATGAGTGCTGTTCGAACCTGCCAATAATAATAATAATAATAATAAACCCCGTGGAGGCCCGGGAAAAGAATAGGCCGCCGGTATGTCCTGCCAGTCGTAAAAGGCGACGAAAAGAACAAACCACTGCTGTTCCCAGAGCAGTGGAGATGCAAGAAGTATATAGATAATGAAATGTGGTGTGAGGTACCTGTGACAGATGTTAGATTCGGTACCATTCCCGTGAGAAAGACCGCCTGCATAATGCTACTGCTCTGTGATTGGCTGCTGTGTTCGGAGCAATGGCGCCAAAACGTTAAAGTATAGTTATTATTATTAGTTAAAATACTCATTGGAATGACTTCACTTTTTAATATAAATATCTCTCAACAGCTGACTATCTATCAGTCATTTTAGAATTATTAAAAACAATTTAAATCAAAAACAAAAGACTAACGAAATTGCAGACGAAGCACTTCGGAAGCGTTCGAGTCACGCCTTTCCTGGTACGGCGCGCGAAGTGTTTCGGGCTGTTCGTCACTCTGGATTAGGCAGTCGAGAAGAACAGACATGTTGTCAGTCATAGGACGTGTTTCCAATTTTTATTTAAGTTCCTGTTCGTCACTCTGGATTAGGCAGTCGAGGAGAACAGACGTGTCGTCTATCGTAGGATGAGTTTCCAATTTTTAATTAAGTTCCTGTTCGTCACTCTGGATTAGGCACTCGAGATGTACAATCATGTTGTCTGCGGCAGGATGTGTTTGCCAGTATTCAGTATTAAAAGATTCACTCCGGTAGTAATGAGGCACAGACATGTGCCACGAATAGTGTAAAGATACATTTTCGTAAACATTGTGTTTGATCATGTACTTTGCTGTATCAGAAGATGTTGTGTTAAGATCATGTAGTCCTCTCGTGTGGCTATATTAAAATACGCGAGTGGCATCCCAATGAAGTGATACATCATTTCAGAACAGAACTTCGCTAAAAGTCAGTTTCAGCACCAAGATACAGAACCTACGACCTGCGTGCTGTTTTCTGCGCTGGGGACATCAACTTGAAGACAGCAGGTTACTGAACTGTAACAGAACCTTCGTATTCCACACAGTGCAGTGGAAACAACTAGGCGCCTCACGTGTACTGCATGTACAGAACAAGCGTGATCAGTGACACGTCATCTGCAGTAACGCAGAGGAGGTAAAGGAGGATGATCGTTATTAACATCAACAGTCAATTCACTCTTCTTTTCTTGCCGTAACAAAATGGTTCAAATGGCTCTGAGCACTATGGGACTTAACTTCTGAGGTCATCAGTCCCCTAGAACTTAGAACTACTTAAACTTAACTAACCTAAGGACATCACACACATCCATGCCCGAGGCAGGATTCGAACCTGCGACCGTAGCAGTCGCGCGGTTCCGGACTGCGCGCCTAGAACCGCTAGACCACCGCGGCCGGCTTGCCGTAACACCCCCGCGGGATTCTTCCGTTCTTTGGCAGGGTCTTTTCAGTGCCAGGGGCCCGTTCACGTCGGACAACCCCGCGCACTGTGGGCCGCTCTCTTCTACCAGCGCTCTCTTGCGCCGCGCATTGCACTTCGCGCAGATACGTCGTAGGGACTGCTCTCTTCCGTAGGTACACAATACACTGCACTCTCGCCGAAAAGGCGGAAGTTGTCGTTTCGAAAAGAACAAAATTCTCGTACACCTCTCCTTTGAACATACCCAAATAAAACGTCCCTATGCAGGAAAGATGTCCGGTCCTTCCTGCATATCCCCTCCAGTAATCCGCAGCAAAGCTGTAACACAAGAGGAGGGAATGGCGGCTGTTCCCGCCTGCATTTCCGTCCCACTTTCCGCGTTCCAAGAGGCAACTGCCTCGAAGGACCAGCAGATGCGCTGATCAGCAATCGCTGATCAGCAATAGCTGATTGAGTTGCTGATGGGCGGGAAGGGTGGAGGTGGGAGGGGGCGAACACGCACAAATACAGACTCACGCCCCACACACACAAGCGCCTGCCGCAAACACGAGAAATATGCCGCCGCTCCCACCTCAAACACCGACCGAACTGGAGCCAGAGCCGACAGAAGACACCAACAACTCCGAAGACGGACCGTGGCAGCAGGTCAGCTCACGACGCAAACCGCTTCAAAACACACAAACAAGTGAGCGCACAAACTCACGAGGCAACCGCCGAGTGCTGCTGCCAGCCCCAACTATATCGCTAAATAGCAACACCAGCAACCGAGAGGGAACAATATGAACAACCCAGCGAATGCAGCACACACAAACAGCTACGCAGATTCCGAACAAGTCCTCGGCTGGCTTCCTCCCAGTCATTAAACACAACTACGGAGACCTTAGTCTCCTAAACAAAGAATTTAATAAGAAATACAACCTCACAACATTCTACTCCAAACTCACCGGGAACCACGCCGCACTGTACATGGCGAACAAATCAGACTACACAAATCCGCTGGACTTTCTGAAAGAAAGAAAGATACAACATTTCAAGTACAGGCCAGTCCTGAAAAAATCACAGCAGTACTTGATCAAGGGGATAGATTCACGAACCATGATCGAGACAGTACACGAGGAACTCACCGCCCTCGGATGGGAGTGCATTCGTGTAAACCGAATGACAGAGTTCGGCACAGAGAGACCATCTCACAACTACAAGGCGGAGTTGGCTGACACGGCCAAGTCCCGCGACCTGCTGAAGTTAAAATTATTTCTTCACTTGGTCGTCGGTGTAGAAATCTTCAACACGCCGCGCATCCCCCAACAATGCCACAGCAGCCAGCGTTTTGCGCACGCGGGTATCCGATGCGGTCTCCTTCCCCGTTGCCGCAAATGCGCTGGTGGTCACACGACACAACAGTGCAAACTCCCCAGCACAGCACCTCGCAAATGCGCCAACTGTGGTGCGGTCAATCCGGCCAACTACGGGGGATGTAGAAGCTTTGAGGTGCAAAATAGCGAAACATACCAAAACTACCACCATCACAGCTCCGAAACCGCCACCCGCGCCCAGTTAGGAGCGGATATCCTTTGCTAGAGTGATCGCTCGCAACCCCAGCAACGCGGGACGGTCAGAGGAATCTCAGAGCTCAGCACACGCACAACAAAAACACCCCCAGCAACAGACACACAACCAATATACACAACACCCAACACCACACCCGCACCGGATACAGCACACAACACAAATAACAACAACACCCTATTCCCTGAGATCGCGGACTGTAGCCCACCACAGCGACAACCACAACACCAGAGAAGGAGAAGGAGAAACAACCGGAACAGGAGAAATACGACCACACCTCAACAAGCACACAGACAACAAGACACTGGTCTGCACGCATTCGGACACCAACACAACGACCCACACAACACACACACTCACCACAGAGACCTCATAGGCGCTCACAACCGTCACTCAAACAGCTGACACACAAGCCAGCTCTCTCTAAATACCAACACAAGTACCAGCAGCCACCAACACAACCAACAACTCACAGGCTGACACGTCCAACATTACCTCAACATTCCGAAGAATAATGGAGACATTATTTCCCGGACTCAGGACCACCGAAGTAGTCATGAAGATTATGGCGTGTGCCACAACTCTTCACGCAGTTCATGTTGAGCTCGCTCAACTGGACTAGCATCCAAGCCATTATCACACCACTATTAACACCATTACATGTATAATACACCACACCAGGTCCGAAACGCAGACGCTAACACAAACTCACAGATCCTGTTTTGGAGCGCCAACGGGATCGCAAACAAAAGAGCCGAAATGGTTGCGTTCATAGACTGAAAGAGTATCCGAATCGCCCTAGTGAACGAAACACTGTTTACTCCTCGCAAACAGCTAAACATTCTAGGCTATTGCGATTATCGAAACGACCGAGAGGATGGCAAGGTGGGAGGTGGCATAGCAATCATCACACACAAAAACATAGAACACACGAACATCGAGATGCCTGCGTTTGAGAGACTGAAACCTTCCCGTCTTTAATAAATGAAATTTAACTTACTTTCCATCTAATGAAGGAAGGAAAGAGAATTGAACTTTTTCTGTCTTGCAGCTTTGCTGTCTGGACTTTCTTTTGACAACGTGTCTGATCTGATAGTCTTTAGCGTACACAATTTTGTACGCCTTGTGCCTTTATTGGTGACAATATTAATGTGACTCATGAAAAGAAAATTATTTCGACGTGAACACATAAGCTTCAGCCATGGCCCTTAGTACTGGTTGTCTATGCAGTGATCTTGAAAACATAAATATATGTTTTCCTTACCTTTTATTATACTGGGTCGCCTCTGGATACCGTCATCTGACTGCATGTCTGAATATACTCACTCTGATCTATTGTTGATAATTATTTGAGTTGGCATTCATTTACTGGGATTGCAGATATGTGAGCTAAAACTGTACGTATTATTCATTTGATTTTTTGATTGAAGTTACTGGTGAAAAATTCAATGTCATTATTAAATTTAGAAAAATTGAGAAATCTCAACAAAAGTTAAATCTTGTGGTTACTGGGTTCAATGGAAAATAATACGATACTGACTGACATAAACTGACCTATCCTGAAAATGACTGAATATAAATTTTTAGCTCTTGATAATGATTCATTTTATAAAACTTTAGTTTGGGTATCGTTTACATAAAACAGATTAAAAATGTTACAACGAACTTACAATATGCATTTAGCGCTTAAATACCTTTTATGTCTTCATTACGTCGATTTTTAATGATTAATAAATAATTACGAATTATATAACTATAGTATTCTTCAAGTAATATGTATTTGGTGGCGAACAGACACACCGCTCTGTCTCTACACACAACTTCACTGCACAAAGGTTGACTCAAGAGTGTTCTATCGACAATGCTGAGCGCTTCTCGCCGCGCTCCACATGTATCAATGCGCGGGCTCTCCCGCCAACAAAGAGCTTGGTGCGGATACTTCACTGTCACCATCGATATGCAACGAACTTAAATAAACTTTACAAAACATGTTTCCATAACATTTTATGGACAGCCACCCAGGATTCATGATGTCAGTTCCCTCCAGCGCTCCTTCAGACACTATTCGAGTCCATGTCACGTCGTGTTGCAGCACTGCTGCTTACTCGCAGGGGCCCTACACGATATTAGGCAGGCGCACCAGTTTATTTGGCTCTTCAGTGTATATTTTTGGGTAACTCTTCCCATTCTCAATGGATATTTTTAGTGCAGAAATGGGTGGTTCGTGTACTAAGTGGTGTAAGTTCGCGAACCACTTGTCGACCCCTGTTTGTTAGTATGGGTATTCTGACATTGGCCTCTCATATATATATGTATATATATTGCTTACTGTCGTTTCTTGTTAACAGTATCAGCTTATTCCCAAGAAGTAGCAGCTTTCACTCAATTAATACTATGCAGAAATCCCATCTGCCGTTGGATCGCACTTCCCTGACTTTAGTGCACAAAGGCGTGCAGTATTCTGCATGCATTTTCAATAAGCTACCACAAGAATTCAAAAATCTTATCTTTAATCGACACGCTTTCAAGTGTAAACTGAAGTGTTTCCCTAGTCTTACACTGAGGGAAGTGAACCATGCTGTGACTGCAGATTCAGGAACAAATCTCCATGGTCATGGAAAGTGTCAGTACATGAAATTAAAGCACAAAAGTAATAACAGATAACAGATATCAGCTTAATTTTTCAAGGAACTCCAAGGAGCTGATTCCTGTGTTATATTGTTGATCGCATTTACATCAACTTACGGCTTGACGTCTTTTTATGATTCATAGACATTTTATTTTATCTGTTATTACTTTTGTGTTTTAATTTCATGTACTGACACATTCCACGACCATGGAGATTTGTTCTTCAATTTGGTCATACAAAACTAGACGTGTAAAAAAATTCAAACATATGCGTCTTCTTCCATAATTTGAGCGGGTATGATACGTACTTCCTTGTTGAGCACCTAGACAATTTCGACTTCAAAGAGAATAAGGATAGGCTCTTACCTGACACCGTTGAAAAATACATTTCATTTTCCGAGCAAATCACTCTAAAAAAAACGCCCCACTTGTTGGATTCGCTTCATTTCATGCAGGCATCTCCATAAACTTGGTGAGACAATGCGTCAGGAAGATATACATACAACCAAAGGTGCAGTTTCACCTTGTGATGGAGAAGATGGTCGGGATTTGATGGAGAGATTCCACAAAACCGTGCTGCCCGATATATTCTCATACTACAGTAAACTCTCAAGTGATGCCGTAATAAATGAGTAATGTTTGCATGCGGTGAATTTTTGGCATGAAGTCCACATTCCTAATTTAGTGGAATATGTTATATTGTACATTAACACTGGTGTACACATGGTTACAGACGCTTATGAGAAATTTCAGAGTCTCTGCTTGGTCACATTCGCACTGGATCTTGCGTTCTATTCTATCATTTCAGCGCTTTCGAGGGACATTGTATTAAGAACATGGGTCGACGTTAAATTATGGATTGATGTCGGCATGTTGTCCTGCTCAGATATGGGATTCGTGGAGGACTTTGCCAGTGTGTGCACAGATTCCCCGAGGCGAATAACCCGTGAATGAGTGAGGAGGAGTACAAGCCGACTCCAAATTCTGGTGAACGATATGTCTTGGAGGCAGAACTGCCATATCCGAGCAATATGCTTGTTGTTGTGTCTGGAGTCCCTAGTGGCACAATATGTGTCTGTCCCCAAGCCGATGACAATGATAGCAGAGATATACAGAAACATCCAGATATATCCCAGGTTCAGGATGGAACTTACTAGAACCACCTGCAGCATCTCCTCCAACAGCATTACAGGCTGAAGTATTACAATGATGTAAACAGAGAACAGAGTGATGTGTAGGACATATGACTCTGAAAAGGATTTTTATAAATTAAAGAATTATTTTGTTTTTGGGAAACACATTGGAAATGTTAAGGAACACAGTGAAATTCGTTTAGTTTACCGTTGGCGAGAGAGGGGTCGCTAAGGTGCAAAAGATTACGTAGCCAGGCCAAATTTTATGTGGGCTGCCACCTTCGATAAAGGAATAGTTGCTGTGGAGATGGCCAAGGTTTCGGTGCAGTTAACGAAATCTGTCTGTCGGTATTTGTATTCTGGACCTCTCCAAACATTACTGATTCTACTAAGAGTTTGCGTAGCCAAACTTTTCTTAGCTGAAATTGCCTTGTATGGATACTAATAGTTTCATCTACTGAGTAAAAGCCGTTGAGTCATACGAAGTAATTAGGTACAATCCCAAAGTATTCAATATGTCTGGATATGTGGCCGATAGACCTTATGGAAGAACACCTGCATGCCACTGTGGCCGAGCGGTTGTAGGCGCTTCAGTCTGGAACCGCGCTGCTGCTATGGTCGCAGGATCGAATCCTGCCTCGGGCATGGATGTGTGTGATGTCCTTAGGTTAGTTAGGTTTAAGTAGTTCTAAGTTCTAAGGGACTGATGACCTCAGATGTTAAGTCCCATAGTGCTTAGAGCCACTTGAGCGATTTTCGAACAACACCTCAAAACAAGAAGGCTATCGGCCTGACGAAAGACAACATGAATGGTTCACAGATTGTGGAGCTTGTTATTCTTAGATCAAAAAGGTATGCATACCACGTAGATGCAAATGCCATTCAGAGGCATGCTGAAAGTATGCATCATGTGACCACAAAGGTTTTGTCCATCGAAGACTACAAAAGTTGTCTGGTCGAGGTTATTGGCGCTGCTCTGCGTATGGTGTGCCAAGTGGTCTTTCTATTTCAAAGCAGTATGAGGTACAAACTGCTCTGCAGCTGCAAGTCGGGCCGTCCCATCATGACAACAACTGGTTCATCTGTGGGGACGGTATTGGGACCCTCCCACACACACACAACATTCACTTCAGAGTCATTCAGTATGTGGATGAACCTTTATTTCTAAATAGTGGATGTGTGTGCGAAAGTATTCAGAATGCTGTATGATTCGTTTGTCATAGGCGTCGCTACAAGTGTGCGTGAATGATTGCACACCACGTGTGTGTGAGTGTGTATGTGAGTGTGAGCGGATTTCTGACTGGAAATTGAGGAAAAAGGGTCCTATGTGCGTGTATCTGGAAATGGACGATGTGGCTACGACAACAAATCATCCCAGCACACAGTACGTTGCTGCATCGCATCCACATCTCAACAGATGTTAAAAGTGGGTTCCATGGGATTCAATGCATGCCTTCACTTTTTGCATCATGGATTGCTGCACTCTTTCACACGTTCCAGCCTCTCTCCATATATCATCACAGGCGTCATGAACAAGTTGTCGAAGAGTCTGCATATCGGGAACTGGTTCAGCATACACTATGCTTTGCAGATGGCCCTAGAGGTGAAAATCCAGGGGGTTTAAGTCCGCTGATCTAGCAGGCCATGCTACAGGTCCTCCATGTCCTACCCACTGTCTGGGGAAAATGTTGTTCAGGTGTCGGTGAACTGTAATATGGAAGTGGGGTGGTGCTCCATCATACAGAAACCACATAACCAGCCGTATTGCCAAAGGTACGTTCTAAAGCAGTCCAACCAGTCTTCCACAGGTGGGCCATGTATGTTCTTCTGTCGTGGCATTGTGGTATAATAACTGATTCATGTATGTGGTCGTCGAGAATCCCTGTCCACACATTTATGCTGAGCCGATGCTGATCAGATGCCTCAACCATTCCCCGAAGATTGTCCGTAGCCCACAGATGACGATTATGCATACTGACGATACCATTTCTGGTAAAGTTTGTGTCGTCGGTCAAGGGGGCTGATGAAGAAATCATATAATTGTGATTTTCTGGTACAAAAAGAATCAGCGAAATCCTTACTGTAGAAGGAAATCTGCTGCTGACAATCCTACCATTCATTGCAGGTGACTGGGATAGTGCTGGTTGTCATGCACGGTATATATAATCGTACATTGGCTTGCATCATGTTAGAAGGCCATTTGCCAGGAGCTTGTCCTAGAGTTTGTCTCAATGTGCTGTATAATCTGATCCTCTAACTCTGGTGTATGCACAGTCCGCCACCTCCCTGCACTTATGTCTGTCCGAAAGGACCCGCGATCACACAAACTCGTGAAATGTTGTGTGAAGTGTTTGGTGTCTGTGAGAGTACTTGTTTTGGTATAGTTGTACTGCTTGTCGGCCATTTCCTCTCCCTTGGTCATATACAAACACCATCTCAGCTTGTTCCCGAGATGAATATCGAACCATTGTGCTGCTTACCCTACGCTGCTTTAATCACACGGTCTGCAACACACAAGGAATCTAGAGCAAGAGCAAACGGTCAGAGGAACTTCATTCGTCACCATGGCAACGATGCCTCTCTGGGAATATGTTCATAGGACCTTCTTTCTTCCATTTCCAGTCTGGAATCCGTCCCTGAAATTTGTCGATTTTATCATTGTTCACCCTATATATTCTTGTGTGTGTGCGTGTGTGTGTATGTGTGAGTGTGTGTGATATTTCTTTAGCTGCTGCTGCCACGCCCGATTTCCCATATGTTGTACGGAGTGACAAATACTGAACTATATGAAATCAAATCATCATAACTTCTGAACGATTTGCGTTAGAACGTTCACATTGCACGACTGGCCGCGGGGCATGATGGGAAGGTATGGATTTGTTTAGCGACGAAGCCCACCTTCATTTGGATGGGGTCGTCAATAAGCAAAATTGGCGCATCTGGGGGACTGAGAATCCGCATTTCCGGATCGAGAGGTCTTTTCACCCTCAACGGGTGACTGTGTGGTTTGCAATGTCCAGTCACGGGATAATCGATGCGATGTTTTTTGAAGGCACAGAGACTACCAAACGGTACGTGAAATTCTTGGAAGATGATTTCATCACCATTATCCAATGTGAACCTGATTTCGACAAGATGTGGTTCATGCAAGACAGAGCTCTACCCCATCGACGCAGGAGAGTGTTTGATGTTCTGGAGGAGCACTTTTGAAACCGCATTCACTCTCTGTACCCAGAGGCCACTGGCATGGGCCTCGAGTAGCCGCCATATTCTCCGGATCTGAACACATGCGACTCCCTTTTATGGGGCTATATTAAAGACATGGTGTATAGCAATAACCCCTAAACCATTGCTGAGCAGAAAACAGTAATTCGGATGTTATTGACGGCATCGATGTTCCAACACTTTGGCAGGCCATGCAAAATTTCCCTATTCGTCTGCGCCACATCATCGCCAATGATGGCAGGCATATCTAACATGTCGTAACTTAAATCCGAATATCTGTAGTGAAGTTTATATGTTGAATAAAGTGTGTACTCACCGCAGTTTGTAACTAATTTACGTTTTTTTCATATACTTCAATAATTGTCCCCCTGCATATAGAAATCATGGAACCAATCAGAAAAAAAATGATTATAAAAACATAAATGTTATTCAAAAAAGTGACAATTATATCTAGAAAGAAAAACAGCACACAATCATTAATTACTAATTGAATGGGAAATGTAGTACTTCAGTTCTTCTCTCTGCTAGTATGAAATGTATCTGATAGTATCAATTTTTTTAAAATTTATTGTCTGAAAACAATTATTTAATGAAAAATAACTTCTTAAATGAAAACATAAAAGAAAAGGATAGAAAAATGTCACTAAATAACAATTATTGATAGCAAAAAGAAAAATACTTTTTCATTAAAATATACATTAATTTGTTATATTGTTATTATTATTCATAAAAGAACATAACTGTCTCAGTACAGAGTACAACTGTACTACAGAAAAAAAGTGTTGATAATAATTCTAAACTTAATTTGTTTATAACAGTCGTTATCCTTGGGAAAACACCTCCGCAATGGCAGCAGAACACGTCAAATCACTGGAAAGAAGTTCCAAGTTGCATCCATGAACTGTGGGATAAGGCACGAGAGGGCTCGCGCTGTCATACGAAATCGCACCTCAGACCTTAACTCAAGGTGTTTGTAGCATGCAGAAAATTTGTTTGGAGGCCACCAACTGGGCTCCTCCAAAACAACTAACGGCCGTCAGTGACACTGAGGCGGAACCGGCTTTCATCAGAAAACACAAGCCTCCAATCTGCCCTCCAATGAGTTCTCGCTTGACACCACAAATGCACGATACAGGGTGTCTGGTTCGGAGCTGTCCTTGAAGTAATCGATTTGTAACAGTTTGTTGTGTCACTGTGGCGCAACCTGTTGCTCAAATTTCTGAAGCAGATGCAGCACTATTCGCCAGCGCTATACAACGAAAACAATGGTCTTCCCTCTCGGTGGTGACACGTGTCAGTCCGGAGCCCAGTCTTCTTAGGTACGTACATTCTCGTGACCGCCGCTGCCAGTAGTCATACATTGGCTACACTCCTGCCAAGTCTTTCAGCATTATCGCAGAAGGAACATCCAGCATCTTATAGCCCTATTACACGACCTTGTTCAGACACATTGAGTGTTCATCAGGGCGTCCCTGTCGCCTTAAATGCATTCTTGACTAACATCAAATCACCACGTCCAGTCTCAAAGGTAACTAACCTTCACGACCGTCACAGACTGTATTTAAAGCAAATCTGATTTGCATCCTTGTAGTATACTACTAGCGTCGCTCTTACGCCACTGGCAAAAAATTTGAATTGGCATTATCTTTGAGATTAAATGTCACATAACTGCATCTTGGTGCTGTGATTTTTTTCCCGTCAATGTACAAGGCTCAAAAATATTTCAGTTGCCGAAGGAAACTCTTTTTTTCTGTGGAAGCTGTAGCCATACTAGAAGCCTTAAAATGTCAGCTCCATTCATGTTTCCAAGGTCATCATTTTAACTGATCGTATAATGATTTTACATTATGTAGGGCACAAGAAGTGGAATTCTAAAGCCAGCAAACACATCATGTCAAGCATTTGGCAACGTATCCAGCGTGAAATCTAAAGGCACACGATAAATTTCCTGTGGGTTAAATCTCTTTATTTTTGCTAAATAAGCCACAATATCCTGAACTTCTATCGATCTCAAACTTTCGCCCTCCGAACTGTACCGTCTGGCCACACAGAACGCCTTCCAACTAGAGATGGGTCGTTCGCGAACTAACGGGTCCAAAGGAACGGTTCACCAAGCTGAACGGAACGACCGATGAACGAATTCTAAGGAACGATCTTTCACAGTTCACTTCGGTCGCGGCTCCCCACTTGTAGTTCCCGGGAACGGGAAACGGTCGGTCTCGATCCCGCAACGGCACGTCGGCCGGTCTCGTTCCTGCCTCGGTCCCGTTCCCGTCTGTCTCGGTCTCGGTCTCGCTCGGCCGGACTCGTCCTCCTTCACGTGGCCACTATATAGTCGCAGTTCCACTGCCGACTGCTCATAGTTGGTTCAGTATCGAGTTGTTGTTGTTGTTCGTTTCGTTCGCTTCGCACGCCCATTCTAGATCTGTTTCAAACCTTTTTTGAACTCTGTACTTCTGGTTCTTTTCGTATTCCCTTCATCGTCCACGACCGGTAATTCAAACGTATTTTATAATTACGTAAAATACATAAAAATTACGTAAACTACATAAAAATTACGTCGTATGTAATACATACATCTTTTCAGGTAACAAAACGGCGTATCAGCTTACTTCACAATTTCGGTAAACAGCAGAAGAAATAATTATAAAAAGACAAGATTTTTTTGTTATTACACATGCAAAGGACGTCGGCACGGCACAGAGTGGCCATTTTCCGTCTTTTTTTGCTCCAGGGTAAAAGAGCATGTTCATTGTTATGTAAGGCAGACTGACTTGAAACCGAATGAATACCGCTCTTCGTAATCGAGTGTATGGTGTCACATTTTGTAAAGAGAATATCATAACTCCTACAACATTATTTGAGTGGTACAGGATGGCGCACGAAAAATCGGCCCCGAGTACTAGACTTCTCATTATCGCTTACCAGTCGTCATCTATTGTTTCGAAGTTGTTTGCATTAGCTTATTTATCATTTTTTCGCTGCCTAATTATTACATGTTTATCTATTCTGCTCGTAGCGGTCAACAAATCGTGCGTAATTAGCGAGCAGTCTGTACTCGGGGCCGGTTTTTCGTGCGCCACCTTATACTGTTTCACTGCGATCAGCCACATAACGCTACAGTTGGCTAAACGAGATGTTTTGCAGAATCACGAAAATTACAAGTGTGTGAGAATTCTGTTATGAATAAAATCTCTGTACTCCGGGGGAGGGGGGGGGGGGGAGGCAAGTGCCCCCTCTTGGCGCCTTCCATCTTCAGTCACCTATGCTACTACTTTTCAATTTTTCATAAGAACCATATATCAAGCACAATGAACGGTGAAAGAGTAAAAATGAAATGTTCCCAAAAAAGAGCGATCACCAACGAACTAGTTCCCAAGTATGAACGACTTTGCCCATCTCTACTTCCAAAAAATGGCAAGAAGACTGAGGCGTGTCTCAGTTATTCAGGGGAAGATATTACTTACGTGTACATCCTGATATCGCAAGTAGCCTCTGGTTTAAGGATATTCGCCTACCCACGCATCTGATATCTACTGCCTTACGTAAGCGATTTAACCACGGAAGCTTTCCGATGCATTTCCACCGCACTGAAATTACTGCAACCCCGCTCTGTGACTGTAACAACACTACAGAAGGTGACTAATCACATCCTCTTTGCAAAATGGGAGAGGCACGGACAATCTATTTTTGCGACTATTACTTCGTCTGAAAGTAGAGTCTCCTACGAGTGCAGCCATTCTACTGTCTTTGAATAATGCAGCATATACTTAAGCTATGAAGATGTCTTTGTAATAACAGCCCACCACTGGCAACTACGTTAACTGTCTTGCTAATATATTTTAATCTGTATGGTTATTTCCATGTAGGCTCTAAATATTTGTACTTCTAGTACTCCTAATTTTTCTTTTTACCTATTAACTTGTGGCGCCGTGTAAAACTGACACATATAATGTTCTAAACCTTTGTTAGATATATACGTGTATCTTCATTTATATTTGGGCTACTACAACAATGTTAGTCGTTAATTTCTTTATACTTGTACCATTGTTATGTCATCAATTTGTGGTGCATTCTACTGCGTTGGTACATTAGGTTCATAGTGTTTTGCCATTTAGTTTACACAGCAGGTACATATAACAGAAACTTCAGTCATCAATAATATACCCTACCTCACCCTTTACAACTGCCTGCCAACGCTGGGGTAACTTCTCGATTCCGCGACTGTAGAAATCATATAATTTGGTGACAAAGAACTGCCGGTCGGAATGGCCGAGCGGTTCTAGGCCCTACAGTCTAGAACCGCGCGACCGCTACTGCCGCAGGCTCGAATCCTGCCTCGGGCATGGATCTGTGTGATGTTTTTAGGTAAGTTAGGTTTAAGTAGTTCTAAGTTCTAGGTGACTTATGACCTCAGAAGTTAAGTCCCATTGTACTCAGAGCCATTTGAACCTGTTTTTGACAAAGAACTCACTATAACCTCAAAGCTGAAGGCAGTTCGTATAACGAAATTATGTTTATTAGAGCAATTATAGTATAAAGAAGCAGAGCAGTGTTACCCTCTGAAAGGAATATTGTTGTGTTGACCGTGTTGTACCCAACGGAGGTGGCTTATCGGAAGTGAAAGTCAGAATTGCGTAAATATTTAAACAGTAGCAAACAATAATTTGCCTATCCACAGCGTCCAAATGATAATAAAAACGGTCGCCAGCCTAATTAGGCATGAGAATGAGTAACATTCTTATTCAAGAATTGAAAATAAGTAACTTCAATGGGCAAACACAGCCTATACTTTGGTTCAGTCCAGAGTGCAATGAACTCTGACACCTGCATATGTTCATGGTAAGGCTGGAGCTGACAGAGCAGAACAAACTATTTGCATACATATAACAAATAAGAATACACACTGTTACTTTCAGGGCTTATTCAGACTGAATGGTCCTTATAACATTATAACACTCCCCGTCTGCTATCTACTGTACCATAACCTCAATGCCAGAAGCAGGTTGTAACATAAAACAATTTTGTAAAAGTAACTATGGCACAAAGCAACAGAGCAGTGTTACCCTCTGAGAGGAATTTTGTTAAGTTGACCGTATTGTTCCTAATGGAAGTGGCTTATCGGAAATGAAAGTCAGAATTACGTTAATATTGGAATAGTGACAAACAAAATTTTACCTAGCTATACTGTTTATAGAATAAGGGAAACGGTCGCCAGCCTAATTAGGCAAGAGAAAGATTAACATTCTCGTTTATGAAAGTAGGTATAAGTAACTATAATGGACAACACAACCGACACAACCTAGACTTAGCAACACGCGAGTGCAATGAACTCTTAACACACATATGTTTTAGGATTGAAGCCAACAGTTAGAGCAGCAGGAACTATTTTCAAAATTATAACAGGTACAGAAAAACACTATCACTTTCAGGGTTTACACAAACTGAGTGGTCTTTATACAGTTAATATGCACACAAGAGAGACAAACACTTGGCATACATGAGAATGTAACGTTTCACAACTGCAGCTTTCTCACTTTTACTACAACGAAACACAATGTTGACAAAATTGCAAGGAACTGACTCTCCTTTTTAGAATTTACTACAGACAACAACGTGATCATTTACTTTATAAGACTCAGCCTAAAGTTTGAAGTTGGTAACAGCACTTTAAATAACAGTTTCAATAGGAAAATTATTATTGGACAAATAACATTTGCTTTAACTCACTCTGTTACCACATTAGCTTTAACTATCTTTCTAATAAGTTCAAGAGGCATTATTTAACAAAGCTCTAGGCTTCAACGTACTTTCAGTAAGGACACTCTGTAATCACTTTACTTCAAACGGAGAGGACCCTGAGAGGTGTTATGATGAGGAGTAAAATCAAGGTAAGTAAATAAATTCCGATATGAATTACCTTATATTTCAGCACACTAACACATCCATTAGGCTGATCCTTCACTGTACATCAATATAGTATTACGTTACAGTGATTGCGCAATGTGGTGGCAACTGCATGTTGGTAGGTGGAATTACAGGTAGAATTGCCGGACTTTATCGTATCTTCATGGCGATGATTCATACAAATTCCAGAATAGATCCAGCTATTTATCCACCCATCCGAGGCATTGGAAAGAAGCAGTGAAAGCCTCTCTCTGAATCAGCATGATATGCACCTTTACATTGACAGTGCACAGACTGGTAGCTCCTTCCCGACTAGTGGCTCGTCTCCGACTCGTAGCTCGCCTCCGACTGACTATCAGTTCCACCTTTTCCACCTTGGCCAACCACAATTTGCGCGCGCTACACAGTTCCGTTCCCAAGGGGAACCACACTACCTCTTACATACAGAATAACTAAGAGCCCTAAGTGAGGATCAGCAGTTTACATAACAGCAAACAAATGTATTAAATAAAACAGAACATTTTCACATATTGACACTTCTACAAAAATTATTCACACAAAATTACAATCATATACAGTAAGTACTGTTCCCTCCAAATGGGTCAAAGCATTTAAACGAGAGATATGTTACACAGCATACAATCAAATCATAACATCAAAGTTTGACAAAGAAAAGAGTACACAATTTTATGTTATCGATTCAAACACATTTACAAAAGATCAACAATGTAACATTAAATAAAGAAATGAATCCATACAGCATAAGGGCTGTGGTGTTACACATGCCCCATGTTTCGTTGAAGTTTCCCATCAGGGATACTTCAAGGAAACATCCATAACACCTAAGTGGTGCTGGCTGCAAAAAAAAAATTTATTCCATCCAACTTCAGTTGGGAGAAAAAAAAACACACACACACATTACAAATATACAGTATATACACTAAGAAATTGCATGTATTTCTTCCAAAATATTTTCAAAGTAAAATATCTAAAGCAATTTTCAATTTCACACTGGTTTAAGGAAACTAATTTTCATCATTACACAAAATATCTTTAAGCATGTTCATTTCATACACACACCGTTCAATTAATAGGCAATCAGTACACAAAATAAATCTGCATATTAGTAGCAAAGGTATAGCCTTCAACAAATAATAAAAGAATAAACACATATACTATAACACAGAACATTCTAACTTAGCAGAACAGAAGTTTGTCTCTC
Organism: Schistocerca americana; assembly: GCF_021461395.2. NCBI lineage: Eukaryota > Metazoa > Arthropoda > Insecta > Orthoptera > Acrididae > Schistocerca > Schistocerca americana. The sequence continues at coordinate 234,570,172 of NC_060123.1, forward strand.
AATAATTTTAAAAGGAATGTAAGTTTCAGACACACAAGTAGAGTCATGATCACAGTACATTTTACAAGGTTCAGCAATTAATGAAATATTGAAAATATCAGTTTGCATCCACATATGTACAAATATTTACACAAACAGCTATGGAAACCTTTTTCCAACTGACTCTTTAAATACCAAAGCAACTTGGCAAGGATGTTTCAAAATAAAGCTGCTCTTCATTAATAGCAGTCCAGAATATTTGTTGCACATAAACATACTAACCTATTCAGAGCCTATCTTTAATCATCACTGCAGTGTTTCAAAACAAGGCAGTCCAAAAGTTTACGTTATTTCAAAAAACCTAGTATTAAAAACATCTACATCCATTTAAATAAGATTCCTTTTACATTTTATAATAACTTTTCACTGACTTCAATAAGAATAGTCAGTTTATAACATATTGCTCAAAAGAAACCTAAGTTAATTCACTGCTTGCCTCAGCACTAGCAGTCCATGTTACACATTCTACCCATTATTGGTTTAGCAGTCTTTTTACATACACATTTAGACACAAAAACACAATTTAGATTAAGAATACCCAAAAAAACACATTTTTAAATTGACACACTGCCCCATCCTCTAGGTTTGGCAGTTCATGACCACTTATCAGCTCCTTGCCCCACAATGGCAAGTCCTTTGGTTACTGCTCACATCGTATATTTTGTAGTCCTTAGCATCAGGACCACAGCATTTTTATTATTTTGTCTTGTTTTACTGCCCATCAACATATTTTTGAGCAGTTTATTGTCATCATTTCCAGGTTTTTTATCATTCTGACACACTTTTGGTAAAATTTGCATAAGTGGTATAAAACATGAAACCTGTAACTTTGAAACAGCAATTAGACACTGGTAACAAAACCATTTCTTTTCAAATGACACAATCAGGTAACATATACATTAATCGAGAAAGAATTAAATGTCATATTCAGGATCAAGTTAGGATAAAGTATTTCTTACTACTCCTTTATCATTGCTTTTCCACACACAGTTAGGTCATTACATACATCAAGATCAGGACAATAATTTCATATCCTATTGCAAGTGATTTCTGCCAACTCTTTTGCTGGCACTAGACACATACCTCACATCTACTTTACACATACCTTAGCCAGGTTCATCTCCTCAGTTTTAAACACATATACAGTTTTTCAACACCATATTTGCCCCTTTCTTTTTCAAAAACATTTACATTTAATTATATTATGGCATTCATTTACCTTTTCTTTTCAATATTCTTACCTTTTCTCATCCATATTTCTCTTTCCAATTACTTTTTAATTTCATTTTTCCTTTACAGTACCCACTATATTTTCATTATTCTTTGCCATTTTCTAGTGTACCCATATTATTTTTCCATTTACTTGTCCACAAACAATACACAATATCTTACATCATTGCCACACTATTCAATACACTCTGATAGAGAAGAAGGAAAGAAGATAGTAAAAGTTCTGAATGATGAAGAGGAAGGTTGGCAGCACGAAAAGAAATGGAAGTAGTGCTAGCAACGACTCGGGTCCCTGGTGCTCGTCAGGCACCTGACAATGCAAAGAGTGCATTGCCCCCTGAGGGTTAATAACCCTCTTCTGAGGACATGTATCTTTAAGTAAACCACATACTGCAAACATAAGCCCTTTCTGAATTTTAAGTATATTAGAAATTAATTATTACCTTGAAGAGTTCTTTGCACTTTCATTAAGTTACCATAAGCATATTTATTCATAAAGTTTTCATGTTTCTCACACTACATGACCCTCTCATCATAATTAGACTGGCAACAGTAAGTGTTCAATTGAAAATAAACATTTCCTAAGCAAAGTTAAACAGTACACTATAATAAATAAGCAACAACCTTCAACAGGCCTCAAGATCAACAAAACAACAATCCACTTTCAGGTAACACTCAGATATAATAATAATAATAATAATAATGAAGTCATGCATTATATTAATAACATATATACAAATACAGCACCCTGCCTCCAGTCCCTTTATTAACAAGGCAGTCTTTTATGGTTCATAAAACAGTTACTAAGTCTGGTGGCTTTTTAGGCCTCCTACTTTCTACATCTTTCACTAACCTATTCAGATCTTGCCAACGTTTTGTTTCATCAGGTGGCTTTTTAGGTTTTGGAATTTCAAAGTCTTTAGCAAGGTACAACATCTCCTGCTCTGCTATTATTTTATCAGGTGGTTCTTTTTGTTCCTGTGCCTCACACTCTTTCAAAACATTTGTTAAGGCTTGCCCCAGCATAGTATCATCTGGAGGTTCCTGCAAATTATGCCCCTGTGTTACATTACTAAATAATTCATTCGGTTTTGGCCCAGTTCTACTTCCTGTATCTTGCTTTGGAAAAATGTCACTAATTTTCTCATACCCTCTTTCAGTAAAAGTATATTCACTTTCATTTACACCTGAGAATTCATCTTCACTGGAGTCATCACTACTCTTTTCCTCACCATCAGAATTACTTAAGTACTCGACTTTTGAACAATAGGGAAAGTTGATATATTCATTCTTATCTGTATTCATATACCCTTCATTATCTGAACTATCACTGATTTCATTTTCGTCATCAGATTCCAGGAGGAAAGCAACTTTTAGACAGTGAGGCAGATTATCACTAGATGTTTCAGTCACTTCGTTTTCCGACTCATTTTCTACACAATGCACATCGTTTGGACAGTCAGACACTTCTGTTTTATCACTTTGAACGATTTCAGCCTTAACTTCATACTTAGTATAATTGTCATGTACTTCGATAACTTTCATTTCATTTTCTTCCATGCTGTCATTTTCAGGTAATCGTGCGAAATCCCTATCAGATCCTTCTGCATTAAAATCATTAAGCACCTTTCCATCAACAATAACTTCACCCGCACTGCTTATAATGTCATGTTTACTAACGTCCTCCTCTATATCACTTTCACCTATCATTAATTGTGCACACGTCTTTTGCGTGGCGTATTCTACCTTCCTCTCTTCTTTATTCATCATAACCTCCCCCACATCTACGTCTTTTACCTCATATACATTATTAACAGTACCAATATTCTCTTTTTCACTCGCGTTTTCTATCTCCCTTTCATTCTTTAATGAAGTCTTTTCGCACGATTCCGATACTGAGTTATCTTTATCATATGACATATTAACTTTATTTTCATTTCTACATGCATCTACTACTGAAACCGGCCATCGGAAGTGTCCGATCCCGCCTCTTCTGTTTTTCTCTATGGCAGCCATCTTGTTCTGACGTCTGACATTTGTGTGTGCTGCCGAATGCAATGTACGCTGCTCCAGCAACCGCTGGCCCGAGCACGAACGGTCACGTGACTTAGCACTGGAAACGCCACTATGTATCACTCCGCGCCCGTCTGCTATAGGTGCGTCCTTAACCTTTCTGCCCCGTAGTTTACATTTTTCCTTCTCGAATCTAATATTTGACATCTTTTCTTTGGGCCCAAAACCGGTTTCCGCGTGAATCCGGCCCGTAACACACGCGGTTTTCAGTTTTCCATTTCTTCTCTATTTTGGAAATTCCGCGTCATGTATCCTCTACCGCGCGTAGTGTAATTTCCCCTGCCTCTCGCCCGACCTCTTTGAATCGTGTTTACACGAAATCTACCGTTTTCCTGTCGTTCAGCTTGGTCATTACTTTCTCGCGAATAATTATTGCTATTATGGGGACGGTCCTCGCGATTTCTTCGCCAATGATCTTCATCTTCTACCCTTTCCAAGAACGCAGAAAAACTACTGTGTGTACTCCCAACATATCGTTTAGAATCCTCAGGCAGTTTCTGCCAAAGAACCCAAACGATCTCGGCTTCAGTCCTTCTAGCCTTCAAATGTATCAGTTTTCTGTACCATGATTCGCAAAATTCTTTCATGGTTTGCCTACCTCTGATATCATACACCCTGGCCATTAAAAACTCACGCCACAACTGGTCTTGTTTTTGTTCTGACCAGTACTCGTCAATAAACTTTTGCTTAAAATTTTCAAAAGACATCTGGTTTGTATCCAGATTCATCCCCCACCTTTTTGCTTCTCCCGTTAGTGCACTAATTACAACATTAATTTTTTCCTGGTCAGACAGATATTCAGGAAAATTTCTTTCGCAATTCTTTACAAAGTCTAGGGGGTGCCATCCATTATGCCTCTTTGCAGGGTCGAATTTCTCTTCGCCCTCTAATATTTTACTGAGAGGCATTCTTTCAGTATTATGTGTAGGTCCGGTTTGTATTTTTCTTTCCAAGTCATACAGTTTGCCTTGGATTTGTGAAGTGTTATGTTCACACTTCTTTTCGCAAGTAAGAATCTGTTTGGTTAGAGCTCTGCTTGTTTCTGTTACAGATTGTTTAATCTGTGCAAATTCCGCGTTACATTCGGTTTGTATTTCGGATTTAATACCGAATACCTTTTCGTCAACCTTAGTACATACTAAGGGTTCAATTTGATCTTGAATTTTAATTACTTCAGAGTCAAATCTTTCGTTAATGTCATCAATTTGTCCTTGTATGTTGGCAATATTGCCATTGATGACAGTAATTTCGCTTTTGAGGTTTTTAATTTCATTACTCACAATGTCTACTTTTACATCAACTTTCTCAATCTGTTTACTAATATCGCTACCTTGTGTGGTAATTAACTGCCCCTGTGCTGCAATTTGTGCATTAATATTGTCGTTTTGCGCTGCAATTTGTGCCTTAATATTGTCATTTTGTGCAGACAGTATTTTAAGCAAGTCAGTCAGATTTAATGTCTTTTCACTTTTAGGTTCTACTGCCTTTTCGTGTTCAGGTCCTACACCCCTTTCTGGTTTTGGTGATTCAGACATATCCCTCGATTCATCAGCATAGCCACTGTCTTCGACAATATCGCCTACATTGTCTTGCTTAGTACGCGCTACACACATAGATTCGATCTGTTTATTAACATCTGCGTGATAACGTACGTAATTTAACTCGCGCGTCATGCCATCTGTTGGTGTGCTGCCTGAACTGCTCTCGGTTGCATTCTGCTCTCGCGCGTCAAAATTTATTTCTAATTTCCTGTCCATTTTAGCTATTATTAAGTACTGATACCTTTTATTTTTAATTTAAACTGAACTTTCACTACTAGTTCTGTCAAGTAATGTACAGGTTCGTGCCGCTGGACGTTTTATGTTCACTCTATGTTTGTAAAATGCCAACTACTTATAATTTTTTCCGTCTGTAAGTGCAAACTGAACAACGTCCTGTCACGCGGCGCCACGTATAACACTCCCCGTCTGCTATCTACTGTACCATAACCTCAATGCCAGAAGCAGGTTGTAACATAAAACAAGTTTGTAAAAGTAACTATGGCACAAAGCAACAGAGCAGTGTTACCCTCTGAGAGGAATTTTGTTAAGTTGACCGTATTGTTCCTAATGGAAGTGGCTTATCGGAAATGAAAGTCAGAATTACGTTAATATTGGAATAGTGACAAACAAAATTTTGCCTAGCTATACTGTTTATAGAATAAGGGAAACGGTCGCCAGCCTAATTAGGCAAGAGAAAGATTAACATTCTCGTTTATGAAAGTAGGTATAAGTAACTATAATGGACAACACAACCGACACAACCTAGACTTAGCAACACGCGAGTGCAATGAACTCTTAACACACATATGTTTTAGGATTGAAGCCAACAGTTAGAGCAGCAGGAACTATTTTCAAAATTATAACAGGTACAGAAAAACACTATCACTTTCAGGGTTTACACAAACTGAGTGGTCTTTATACAGTTAATATGCACACAAGAGAGACAAACACTTGGCATACATGAGAATGTAACGTTTCACAACTGCAGCTTTCTCACTTTTACTACAACGAAACACAATGTTGACAAAATTGCAAGGAACTGACTCTCCTTTTTAGAATTTACTACAGACAACAACGTGATCATTTACTTTATAAGACTCAGCCTAAAGTTTGAAGTTGGTAACAGCACTTTAAATAACAGTTTCAATAGGAAAATTATTATTGGACAAATAACATTTGCTTTAACTCACTCTGTTACCACATTAGCTTTAACTATCTTTCTAATAAGTTCAAGAGGCATTATTTAACAAAGCTCTAGGCTTCAACGTACTTTCAGTAAGGACACTCGGTAATCACTTTACTTCAAACGGAGAGAACCCTGAGAGGTGTTATGATGAGGAGTAAAATCAAGGTAAGTAAATAAATTCCGATATGAATTACCTTATATTTCAGCACACTAACACATCCATTAGGCTGATCCTTCACTGTACATCAATATAGTATTACGTTACAGTGATTGCGCAATGTGGTGGCAACTGCATGTTGGTAGGTGGAATTACAGGTAGAATTGCCGGACTTTATCGTATCTTCATGGCGATGATTCATACAAATTCCAGAATAGATCCAGCTATTTATCCACCCATCCGAGGCATTGGAAAGAAGCAGTGAAAGCCTCTCTCTGAATCAGCATGATATGCACCTTTACATTGACAGTGCACAGACTGGTAGCTCCTTCCCGACTACTGGCTCGTCTCCGACTCGTAGCTCGCCTCCGACTGACTATCAGTTCCACCTTTTCCACCTTGGCCAACCACAATTTGCGCGCGCTACACAGTTCCGTTCCCAAGGGGAACCACACTACCTCTTACATACAGAATAACTAAGAGCCCTAAGTGAGGATCAGCAGTTTACATAACAGCAAACAAATGTATTAAATAAAACAGAACATTTTCACATATTGACACTTCTACAAAAATTATTCACACAAAATTACAATCATATACAGTAAGTACTGTTCCCTCCAAATGGGTCAAAGCATTTAAACGAGAGATATGTTACACAGCATACAATCAAATCATAACATCAAAGTTTGACAAAGAAAAGAGTACACAATTTTATGTTATCGATTCAAACACATTTACAAAAGATCAACAATGTAACATTAAATAAAGAAATGAATCCATACAGCATAAGGGCTGTGGTGTTACAACATTACTATTAATATTCACTGTAGAATCATAAATTGGACATAAGTTCAGTATTACATTTCAAATATTTTCCTATCTGAAAAAAAATTGTAAATATAGTTCACTGCAAAATTATGAACTGGTCATAGGTTAAGTCTCTTTCCGCTAAATACTTTTCTATTTAGAATGAAAGTTAAATGTATTTCACTAACAAACAATTTCTCGCTGACTTTTGAATAAAAAAAGTTACTGTTTTCATAGATAGTGGTCTTTCTATTAATTGTTATTTATCATGAGCTTAAAGGATCAACTGTGGATCCTGTTACACTATTAATATGCACTTTAAATACACAAGAGGAACCCAATATTTTACAGAATTTGACTTGAATAGCAAGAGTAATTAAAACTTTCTATAATTAAGCAACTTTGTGCATTTGAACTACTTTCAATGGAAGGGGGCCCTTAATCTTGACCACTGTAGCAGAGCAAACTAAACACACTTTCAATACACTAAAGAAACAGTCCCTTGACAAACATGAATATGTAACTTTCAACAGTAATAGTTCTCAAGTTTTACTACAGTAGAACACAACTTGGTGTGGTTACAAGACAATAGCTCACCTTTGGATGATTTTCAACAGACTGCACTGTGATCATTTAATTTGCAAAATTCTATAAGCCACAGTTTAGACATCATTCACTTTAGAAGTTGGCAACAAAATATTAATAAGCAGTTTTAATAGAAAAATTATTTTCATCAGGCATCATTTACTATACTACTCAGTTCCGCTACATTAACTTTAACTTAGTTTCTTCTTACCATCTTCAAGTGGCATTAATTAGTAAAACACTGAGCTTTAATGTTCTTTCAATAAGGACACTCGGTAATCACTTTAGCATGAAAAGGATTCTAAGTGGAAATGTGACAGAGGATAAATCAAGGTAAGTTTTCATAAATAGTCTTTTGGTTACCTTATTATTGAAAACACAGAAATCATCCACATGAGCTGATCCGTCAGTGTACATTTTTATAATTCCTTGAATCCTTTTCAGTGATTGCGCAACGTGGTGCCGAGTGCATGTCGGTGGGTGAATTTGCAGGCGGAAATGCGGGACTCTGTCATTTCTTGGTGGTGATGATAGATACCAATTCCAGAATAGTTCCAGCTCTTTATCCATCCATCCGAGGCACTGGAAAATGGCACAAAAAGCCTCTCTCGGCACCAGCACAACACACAACTTTTAGACGAGCAGTTGACAGTTTGGTAGCTCGTCCCCGACTGACTCTTAATCCATCTCTTCTACCTAGGCCAACCACAATTTGCGCGCGCTAAGTTCCGTTCCGGAGGGGAACCACAACGCCTTTTACATACAAAATAACTAAGAACCCTAAGTGAAGGTCAGCAGTTTACATAACAACAAACAATCACTTTAAATAAAATAGACCAGTTACACATATTGGTATTTCTACAAAAATTTATTCACACAGAAATAACAATTATATACAGTTAGTTTTGTTCCCTCCAAATGAGGCAAAGAATTCAAATGATAGATACACTACATTCCATAGAATCAAACCATGACATCAAAGTCTTTACACAGAGAAGAATAAACACTCTCATGGTATCGATTCAATCCAACAACACTTACAGAAACTCAATGTTATAACATTAAACAAAACAAAAGGCAAAATAAATCAGTAGAGCATTAGAGCTATGGGGTTACAAAGTTTCTTGAAGGTTGTTCGATAGAAAGTGGAAGAGGTAAAAATCTGAGAGTGTAAGACCAGGTGAATAAGGTTGGTGCAGGATGATTTTCCAACCCAACTCCAGTAGACTGTTTTTTGTCAGTCTAGCGGAACAGGAGCGGTCGTTGTCGTGGATTAGCATCACTTAACGCAGTCTTCCTGGTCGTACTTCTTGAACTGTATCTGAAAGACGTCTCAGTTGTTGACAATAAATGTCAGCAGTGATGATTACATCTCGGGGAAGCAATTCGTAGTACACCACAACGTTGCTGTTCCATGATCCTTTGTTGATGCATGCAAGTCTTTGTACTGTACGTTGTATCTTTGGATTCACCCAATTCTTTTTTTTTTTTTTCCTTATGTTAGCATAAAGACTAAATTTCTCGTCACCAGTAATGATACAGGCTAGGAATGGTCGGTGTTATTAACGAGCCAAATGATGATGAGCAAGCAGAATTGCACATATGACCACCAGCTGATTTTTGTGACTTTGGCTTAGAGCTTGCGATACCGAGCGAGGTAGCGCAGTGGGTAGCACATTGGACTCGCATTCGGGAGGACGACGGTCGAATTCCGCGTCCGGCCGTCATGATTTAGATTTTCCGTGATTTACGTATATCGCTTCACGCAAATGCCGGGATGGTTCCTTTGAAAGGGCACGGTCGACTTCCTTACTTATCCTTCCCTAATCCGATGAGACCGAAGACCTCGCTGTTAGGTCTCTTTCACCAAATCAACGCCCCCCACCTCCTAGAGCTTGCGATACCCATCCACCCGATTTTTGAACCTTCCTTATTGATAATATATGTCATACGAAGGTGGAATGGTCACAGTTTATCATGTAATTTTTTTTTAATTTTTTGTTTATTTATAGACTCAATCACATTCTTATCACACAGTCATAATCGGTTTCGGCCAGACAATTACCATCATCAGATTATAAAGGCGGCAGACACTGAACACAGTTTGACAACGCATGAACCTGTATTCAGTCTATGCTGCCTTTAGAATCTGAAGATGGTCATTGTATGGCCGAAACCGGTTATGACTGTGTCATAAGAATATGCTTGCGTCTATAAATAAAATAGCTCTGAGCACTATGGGACTCAACTTCTGAGGTCATTAGTTCCCTAGAACTTAGAACTAGTTAAACCTAACTAACCTAAGGACATCACACACATCCATGCCCGAGGCAGGATTCGAACCTGCGACCGTAGCAGTCTCGCGGTTCCAGACTGCAGCGCCTAGAAACGCACGGCCATTTCGGCCTGCTATAAATAAACAAACATTTTTTACAAAATATTCAATCACGCACTCCATTGGCAAAACGTTTTTTCCAAAAACAGTTTATCACATTTGCGAGCTCTCTAGTACAGTGATGTGGAGAATTGTGGATTAATGTATTTAAACGATCTTCATCAAAAGCCGAAGGTCCTCCCGAACCCACAGAGTGCCCAATGTCAAAACGATCCTCCTTAAAACGAGACTATTTTATTCCCGTGCTCTGTCTAGTGACTTTATCGCGATACATGATGCAAATGTTTCTGGCTGCCTCCGTTGCTGTCACCCTTCTGCCGATCTCAAGCAGAATAGTGTGTCGGAAACGTTTCGCTTTCTCCACTTGGCACTCCATTATCTGGTGTCTACAGCTCCACTCACTATGTCCAAACGACAAGAAGTCGGTATGTAAACTCAAGTACCAACACACTACGAACTAATGCACCAACCTAAGCATGTCTCTTATATAACTTTTAGCTGACTTGCCGTCGTGCGCCCATACAGAACTCTCCATCCCACCCTTTTAGCTGACTAAATGATAGTTAACTGGCAGAGGTCAAATGAATAAATAAAATATGAGGTTAAGTTTGTGTTTGCTGTACAAAACGACACAAATGAGTGCGTAACATTGACGACTCGGATAAAAAGAACACTGTAGCGGGTGCACTAGTTTCGAGTGAGTAACTATTTAAGCGGCAAGCGTGAATAGGTATACTTATCCCGGTAGACAGTCATGGACACAAATGTTCGTTACACTGCAGTGGAGTGGACGTACGCGTTCCTACTGGCTGCTGACACGGACCGTCCAGACGACTTCTCGTCACTAGGCGACGCGTCAGCTTGGCCGGCACCTGCTCTGAGGGCCTGCGCTCAACCCTCTCTGTGCCGACGGGGTGAAGTACGGGCGATGTGACGCGAGTGGTCGCTTTGGGTAATTGGGGAAGGGTGGAGACGGACCTTGTGGAACTGCGAGCGTCAGATGTTTCGGTGGCCATGTCACAGTCCTCGCAACACAAAGCAGTGACCTGTAATTAACTTGGCTTCCAGCTATCTGGAGCCTGTGATCCGCCCGCCGCTCGCGTGCATCACAAGGTAGTCCTTACACCCTCTTGTGACCATGTGAGTAACTCCAGTGGATAAGCGAGCAACGGAATTAACGGCCTCTACATTACAAATGGAACTAATCACGTAGCGACAGAAGCGGGTACGCAACAATCAGGCGGAATAACTCTGTTTACGTGACTAGCTTCCCTACCGAGTTACAGTCACAGATGAAGTTTCCATACTCTATTTGGGCATCATAGTTAACTTGTTAGCATTGTGAGCATACAATAATAAAAGATCATTTTTGCTCAGTAACTAAACACAAGCAATATGTGACGAACGTCGTTCAAGGCATCAACTGAGTGTGATAATTTAAGTGTTCAATTTCGGGAAAAAATACATACGTCTTTCCGTAGACACATCATGGACTACTTCTGTTTTGTAACTTCCTACGAGATTAAAACTGTGTACCAGACCGGGACTTGAAAGTGGAACCTTCTGTTCATCAGAAAACTCTCTTACTGACTTTCTTCAATGATTTATTTATTCATATACCATTTCCTCATTTACACTATTACGAAAATATTTCAATTTTCAGATCAGCAAAATTGTTCTGAGTTATCCTTTCGGGACTGACGACACGTCATCGCTGCTAGTGATTCTCTCCTACCTTCCGAACTTCACAGGTTTTTATCTTGTTACTTTATCAGATATGTTCTAAAAACAATCATATTTGTTTTCTCGGCTACAAAGCGCACTACTTACAATCTCATTGGTGCTACTCGACGACCCCTACTCCACTCGCCCGCCAAATGATATCTAAAATCTCTTCCACCACGAGATTTCTAGCCAGCTACTTCAGAGTTGAACGCCACAACACAGGTGTGCGTTGCCTACTTTACATATGGAGGTGGGTACAACAGAAATGAAAGTTAAGGTAAATATTCGAAATGTTTGTAATAAATATCTACACGTCGAACTAGGTAAGGACATCAAGAAATGTATGAAAACAGTCAAACACAGTTTTACTCAGACTTGGACTTCTTGTGGTTCACCACACAGGCCTAGAGGTCAGCTACATTTTTTTTAACGTAGTAACCTGTGGGAGTGAAACTTTGGTCACGAAATATAGGAACAGAATAAACAATTAAATGTCTACCGTTAAGTGTTACACGTGTTTCGTAAAATTTATAAATGACGGTATGAGAGAAATGACTAAGGTCTTGTTTAAAATTACTTTAGGACTAACAGCTATGAAGAAAGTAGTTGGGCGAGTCTCACAAGGAAGACACAGCACGTATTCAGCCAAACCCGCTAAAACCGTGGCTGTAGAAACCACTTGTGGTTGTCATGTCATCACCCCCACCAGCACATCACTTCCGTTTTGCAATACGCTGCTTGTAAACTTTCTGTCCAGCAGAACTTTTCATTACGTGCCGAGATTTTATTTCCGTTTATTGCAGTTGTGGGGCTAATATTCAATCTGTTATTACTACTATGAACAATGATTGAAGCAAGTACTTCAAATTTTATTTAGCCGATAGAAATACATGTTGTTGTTGTTGTGGTCTTCAGTCCTGAGACTGGTTTGATGCAGCTCTCCATGCTACTCTATCCTGTGCAAGCTTCTTCATCTCCCAGTACCTACTGCAACCTACATCCTTCTGAATCTGCTTAGTGTATTCATCTCATGGTCTCCCTCTACGATTTTTACCCTCCACAATGCCCTCCAATGCTAAATTTGTGATCCCTTGATGCCTCAAAACATGTCCTACTAACCGATCCCTTCTTCTAGTCAAGTTGTGCCACAAACTTCTCTTCTCCCCAATCCTACTCAATACCTCCTCATTAGTTACGTGATCTACCCACCGTATCTTCAGCATTCTTCTGTAGCACTACATTTCGAAAGCTTCTATTCTCTTCTTTTCCAAACTAGTTATCGTCCATGTTTCACTTCCATACATGGCTACACTCCATACAAATATTTTCAGAAACGACTTTCTGACACTTAAATCTATACTCGATGTTAACAAATTTCTCTTCTTGAGAAACGCTTTCCTTGCCATTGCCAGTCTACTTTTTATATCGTCTCTACTTCGACCATCATCGGTTATTTTACTCCCCAAATAGCAAAACTCCTTTACTACTTTAAGTGTCTCATTTCCTAATCTAATTCCCTCAGCATCACCCGACTTAATTTGACTACATTCCATTATCCTCGTTTTGCTTTTGTTGATGTTCATCTTATATCTTCCTTTCAAGACACTGTCCATTCCGTTCAACTGCTCTTCCAAGTCCTTGCTGTCTCTGACAGAATTACAATGTCATCGGCGAACCTCAAAGTTTTTACTTCTTCTCCATGAATTTTAATACCTACTCCGAATTTTTCTTTTGTTTCCTTTACTGCTTGCTCAATATACAGATTGAATAACATCGGGGAGAGGCTACAACCCTGTCTCACTCCTTTCCCAACCACTGCTTCCCTTTCATGTCCCACGACTCTTATAACTGCCATCTGGTTTCTGTACAAATTGTAAATAGCCTATCGCTCCCTGTATTTTACCCCTGCCACCTTCAGAATTTGAAAGAGAGTATTCCAGTCAACATTGTCAAAAGCTTTCTCTAAGTCTACAAATGCTAGAAAGTAGGTTTGCCTTTTCTTAATCTTTCTTCTAAGATAAGTCGTAAGGTCAGTATTACCTCACATGTTCCAACATTTCTACGGAATCCAAACTGATCTTCCCCGAGGTCGGCTTCTACCAGTTTTTCCATTCGTCTGTAAAGAATTCGTGTTAGTATTTTGCAGCTGTGGCTTATTAAACTGATAGTTCGGTAATTTTCACATCTGTCAACACCTGCTTTCTTTGGGATTGGAATTATTATATTCTTCTTGAAGTCTGAGAGTATTTCGCCTGTCTCATACATCGTGCTCACCAGATGGTAGAGTTTTGTCATGGCTGGCTCTCCCGAGGCCATCAGTAGTTCTAATGGAATGTTGTCTACTCCCGGGGCCTTGTTTCGACTCAGGTCTTTCAGTGCTCTGTCAAACTCTTCACGCAGTATCTTATCTCCCATTTCGTCTTCATCTACATCCTCTTCCATTTCCATAATATTGTCCTCAAGTACATCGCCCTTGTATAGACCCTCTATATACTCCTTCCACCTTTCTGCCTTCCCTTCTTTGCTTAGAACTGGGTTGCCATCTGAGCTCTTGATATTCATACAAGTGGTTCTCTTCTCTCCAAAGGTCTCTTTAATTTTCCTGTAGGCAGTATCTATCTTGCCCCTAGTGAGACAAGCCTCTACATCCTTACATTTGTCCTCTAGCCATCCCTGCTTAGCCATTTTGCACTTCCTGTCGATATCATTTTTGAGACGTTTGTATTCCTTTTTGCCTGCTTCATTTACGGCATTTTTATATTTTCTCCTTTCATCAATTAAATTCAATATTTCTTCTGTTACCCAAGGATTTCTATTAGACCTCGTCTTTTTACCTACTTGATCGTCTGCTGACTTCACTACTTCATCCCTCAGAGCTACCCATTCTTCTTCTACTGTATTTATTTTACCCATTCCTGTCAATTGTTCCCTTATGCTCTCCCTGAAACTCTCTACAACCTCTGGTTCTTTCAGTTTATCCAGGTCCCATCTCCTTAAATTCCCACCTTTTTGCAGTTTCTTCAGTTTCAATCTGCAGTTCATAACCAATAGATTGTGGTCAGAATCCACATCTGCCCCAGGAAATGTCTTACAATTTAAAACCTGGTTCCTAAATCTCTGTCTTACCATTATATAATCTATCTGATACCTTTTAGTATGTCCAGGATTCTTCCAGGTATACAACCTTCTTTTATGATTCTTGAACCAAGCGTTAGCTATGATTAAGTTGTGCTCTGTGCAAAATCCATATTCACCTACTGTGTTTCCTTCTCTCCCTTTTCCTACTGACGAACTCCAGTCACCCATGACTATTAAATTTTCGTCTCCGTTCACTACCCGAATAATTTCTTTTATCTCGTCATACATTTCATCTATTTCTTCATCGTCTGCAGAGCTAGTTGGCATATAAACTTGTACTACTGTAGTAGGCATGGGCTTTGTGTCTATCTTGGCCACAATAATGCGTTCACTATGCTGTTTGTAGTAGCTAACCCGCACTCCTATTTATTTTATTCATTATTAAACCTACTCCTGCATTACCCCTATTTGATTTTGTATTTATAACCCTGTAATCACCTGACCAAAAGTCTTGTGCCTCCTGCCACCGAACTTCACTAATTCCCACTATATCTAACTTTAACCTATCCATTTCCCTTTTTAAATTTTCTAACCTACCTGCCCGATTAAGGGATCTGACATTCCACGCTCCGATCCGTAGAACGCCAGTTTTCTTTCTCCTGATAACGACGTCCTCCTGAGCAGTCCCCGCCCGGAGATCCGAATTGGGGACTATTTTACCTTCGGAATATTTTACCCAAGAGGACGCCATCATCATTTAATCATACAGTAGAGCTGCATGTCCTCGGGAAAAATTACGGCTGTAGTTTCCCTTGCTTTCAGCCGTTCGCAGTATGGACAAATATATGGAAACACCGAAAACACATTACCGTCCCTAATAAGGAGTCGGAAACCTGTTGGCATCCGAAACAGCTTCCAGTCGTCTCAGAATAAATACATTCACGTTCCGTATGATTTTCAAAGTAATCGTATACCATTCTTCCTGCTCAATAGTCGCAAGTTAAGGTAACAATGATGGAGGTGGATTGGTATCGCGAATCTTTCTTTCCGAAACAGACCATAAAGCTTAATAATATTAAGATCTCATGATTGTGGCGGCCAAGGGAGATGCCACGATTCATCCTCGTGCTCAGAGAACCAGTCCATGACAGCTCTCTGAACGGGAGGACTGTCGTCTTGGGAACCAGCATTACCACTGGGGAACGTTGTACCATGGGATAGGCCTGATCATCCAAAATGGTCACATAATCCGTGGTAGCAATGCTACCTTGCAGAGGAACCATGAGGCCCATGGAGTATCACGCTATGGCTGTCCAGATCATCACCGAATCCCCGCGATGTTTCACTCTTGGGACGTAAACTCGGCCAGAGGTTGAAAACAGTGTCATACAAGGCTGATATGACCAAATGACATGCTTCCATTGCCCCACAGTCCAGGTTTCGCCGCCACGTTTTCCCTTTACAGCATTTGCATCAATGATGTGGGGCCTTGGGATTCCAGCTCGGCCTGCTTCTGGGATAGCCTTCGTGTTGTTTTCATGCTTACAGGGTTCGCGAGTGCAGTTCTGCAGTGACTTTTGCACCTGTCGTCCTCTTATTTTACGTCACAGTTCTCTTCATTGATCATCTGTCACGATAACTCAACACACACTTTCCTCCGCGTTGTGACTCCACGGATGACGATTTTCCACTTTCCCTGTAAGTGGTCTAAATCGATACTCTGCCTCTTGTAACACTAAACAATGCGGCTACCTTGGTTATGGAAACACACACCTCACGAGCACCAACAATTTTCCAACGTTCGAATTCACTTAGCTACGATATAACGCTACACAGACTGCTGTTCTGACCACGACTGACACTTGTAACATCTGCATCTACAAGGTTACTCTGCAATTCACGCTTAAGTGCCTGGCAGAGGGTTCATCGAACCATTTTCATACTACATCTAAGTGTTCTGCCAACAAAGCGCAGTCTTTGTTTCGCCTTCCCCACAATATTATCTATGTGGTCTTTCGAATTTAAGTTGCTCGTAATTGTAATTCCTAGGTATTTAGTCGAACTGACAGCCCTTAGATTTGTGCGATTTATCGTATACCCAAAATTTGTCTGATTTCTTTTTTAACCCATGTGGATTACCTCGCACTTTTCTTTGTTTAGTGCCAATTGCCACTTTTCGCACCATACAGAAACACATCGGGGACGTTGCCCAGGCGTCGCTGATGGTCCGGTACAACAGCGCTACCTGCAATCTTGGCTACCATTTGTATTTACGTTCAAGCACTCCTATCTCGCGGTGTATCCATGCTTTCGTCCAGCCCCATGCAAAGCGAAAAGCGAAGATGATTGCCTTCAGCACCGAAGTCAGTGATAAATTTAAATATGTGGAGCTTTTGGATGTAATATCTTTGCTGTTACTTCTCATATGTTTCCAGTCATCCATAGCGGGTAGAGATTACGTCATGAATTTTTGCTAAAATATTACGAACGCCGCATGGGTTGGACAGAGTTCACTTTGACAGATTTCGACACGATATCGCCCAGGAGGATATCCAACCTCCATCAATGCCAAGCTAAATAACTGCTTGCATAAACGTCAGAGCTGGACCGACACGTTACTGACTTGCTCAATTTGTGCAGCTCTTTCTCTTGAATGAGTAATCCATTTCTGAAATTCAGTGAGTTACCTCGATCAGAGATTACGTAAATTCACGGATAACGACAAAAATAAGGCAAAAATAGTAGAACGATCCGAACTGTGATCGGCTCGTTTTCTATACAGCCCACATAAAGTCTTCATATGAGTTTTCTAAGCACTTGAATATACAGACGTCTTAGTATGCTAAATTCGTACCCCTGGAAACTCTGCCTCATGTGACAATCGATGTAGATGTAAATTAGTTCTAAGATATTGCAAACATGAGGAATTTAACGCTGGTAGATAGAATTTTCATACAATTAGTGATATTAAAACCACATGTTGAAATGTATATGAGAAAGATTTTTTTAACAATCCCATATCTTTTATTTATTTACACGTCAAGTTTCATAGGTCCAAATTGAGGAACAAATCTCCAAGGTCCTGGAACGCGTCAATACATGAAATTACAACATAAAAGTAATAACACATTAAAATAAAATGTTTATGAACCCATAAAAAGACTAGCAATAAGTTTAAGTAATCGCAATCAACTCTATAACATAAGAATCAGCTTCATTTTTCAAGGAACTCCTCAACAGAATGGGGGTGACCCATAAGGAAACTCTTCAGTTTACATTTGAAAGCACGTGGATTACTGCTAAGATTTTGAATTATTTTGGTAGCTTATTGAAAATGGATGCAGCAGTATACTACACACCTTTCTGCACAAGAGTTAAGGAAGTCCGATGCAAGTGCAGGTTGGCTTTCTGCCGAGTATTAACTGATTGAAAGCTGCTTATTCTTGGGAATAAGCTGATATTTTTAACAATAGAATATATATGTTTTGAAGTGACAAAAGTTTTTGTATCCGACTGGGAATAGAAATCACTACATACCGTCATTTTGGACTACACACTGTAACAGCCGCTCCAAGCCGCTATTACATTCCTAATCGGATTAGAAACATGATAAACGTTACTACTGTCCAGCCAAGATCCCGTCACCCCAGTTACCTTCTCTGACTGGCTTCCGCACATCTATTTTTCCATTGATGTTGTTCCACAAGAGTGTGTACTTTATTTATATCGATGTGATTTATATGTCTCTACTGACACTGTCTAATTTGCTTATTATTATCCTTGATTTTTCCCATTTTGTTTCTAAGACATTTTACTTTAAACATTCAAGTCAGCCTCATCGCTGTCTCCCTAAAGCATCTAATTTGGCCATCCAACAGATGTTACAGCTGTGGTTGGCATATGCACTATTACATTGCGCATAAGCTTATCTTTTACAAGTCTAGCCCCATTTTGGCAGTAACATTGCTTTTTATAGACGGTACGTGGATAATACCACCGCCATATTCAAAGGAGATGTGAATGATTAGTGACACTCTGAAGTGCTACCACCAAAAAATCAAATTTACATACGAAACAGAAAATCAGTGCCATGAACTTAGTTTGAAATTGCTGTGGTAGAAGAAAAAATTGGTTTTGACATCTGTAGGGAACCTGCTACAACAGATAATATCGTTCATGCTTTATCCTGTCGCCCTGTTTGGTACAAACTGGCAGTTTTTCGTGGTACAATTGACCGCATATTTGAGGTCCCTCTGGTATTGCCAAAAAACTTAAGAACCTGAAGGACATTGCTTTCAACAAAGAGTATCAAGCTATTCTTGTGCAAAAACTTCATAATGCTAAAGATAATAAGCTCAGAAATCTTTCTTTACTTAATAAAGGTGATGTCATTGGAAAAAAATATTTTACAAGTCCTTTCCTAGGAGACATGTCATATCGGATTGCCAAGTTGTTTACCATAGAAATCATAACCTCAATATGGCGTTGCCCACTAATGATATCACTAGGTTTCTTCTCATATGTAACGAAAGGGCTGCATCTGACAAATATTTCAAATCTGGGATAAAGAGTATAAAATTCAATACAATGGCCTTTAGAGTTTTTTTTTTTTTTTTTTTTTTTTTGTGGGGCGTTTTTGACCTGTTTTCTCGAGAACTTACTCAACAAAGATGGTGAAAATTTCTAGAGGTCATCTATGCTAAACTCCTTAATACTGTAAAAACACACAGTCTCTCCTCCTTCTTTACTCGATATGGAAATTTTGCATATAGCTGGCGAAGAGTGCAAAATGAATATTTTAAAATTTGAAATTTATAAGCATTCACGGTGGTCATGTAACATACCCGGGAGGAAAGGGGATAGAAATGCAGTACTAATAAACGCTAGCCTGCAGCACTCGCGTCTGTACAACACTCCCTAGACACAGGAACGGGACTAATATTTAACGACCGTGTGCATAATCCCACGTACCCGGTCTTTCCCGCGGTGGTCCTCAGCGGCGATTCGGCGTAGATCCCTCAGAGAGGCTGGTGGGTCACGACATCCATAAACAGCCCTTTTCAATCTATCTCAGGCATGTTCCATAGAGCTCATGTCTGGAGAACACGCTGGCCACTCTAGTCGAGCGGTGTCGTTGTCCTGAAGGACGTCATTCATAAGATGTGCACGACGGGGGCCCGAATTCTCGTTCATGGAGACGCATGCCTCGCCAATATAACACCGACATAATTGCACTGTCGGTCGGTAGATGGCATTCACGTATCGTACAGCCGTTACGGCGCCTTCCATGACCACCAGCGGCGTACGTCGACCCCATATAATGCCACCCCAAATCAGCGTGGAACCTCCACCCTACTGCACTCTTTGGACAGTAGGTCTAAGGCGGTCAGCCTGACCGGATTTACTCCAAACACGTCTCCGATATTGTCAGGTTGAAGGCATATGCGACACTCATCGGTGAAGAGAATGTCATGCCAATCCTGAGCGGTCCATTCGGCATGTTGTTGGGCCCATCTGTACTGAGCTACATGGGGTCGTGGTTGCCAAGATGGACATTGCCATGACGTTGCGCATCATGTAGCTTATTGCACAGTTTGAGTCGTAATACGACGTCCTGTAGCTGCACGAAAAGCATTATTCCACATGTTGGCATTGCTGTCAGGGTTCCTCCGAGGCATAATCCGTAGGTAGCGGTCATCCACTGCAGTAGTAGCTCTTGGGCGGTCTGAGAGAGGCATGTCATCGACAGTTCCTGTCTCTCTGCATCTCTGTATCTCTGCATCTCCCCCATGCCCGAACAACATCACTTTGGTTCACCCCGAGACACCTGGACACTTCCCTTGTTGAGAGCCCTTCCTGGCTCAAAGTAACAATGCGGACGCTATCGAACCGCGGTATTGACCGTCTAGGCATGGTTGAACTACAGACAAAACGAGCCGTGTACCTTCTTCCTGATGGAATGACTGGAACTGATCGTCTATCGGACCCCCTCTGTCTAATAGGCGCTGCTCATGCATGGTTGGTAACATCTTTGGGCGGGTTTAGTGACCTCTCTCAACAGTCAAAAGGACTGTGTCTGTGATACAATATCCACAGCCAATGTCTATCTTCAGGAGTTCTGGGAACCGGTGTGATGCAAAACTTTTTTTGATTTGTGTATCATATCCACGGCGCTCTCTCCCTTATTTCGACATAATATAAAACATCCTGTTCTTCATTGAACCTTTTCGATGTCCTCAGTCAATACTATCTCATGCGAATCCCACTCCACGAAACAATACTCCAGAAAACTATTGTTAATGTAGGCAGTCTCTTTAGTAGACCTATTATATTTTCTAAGTGTTCTGCCAATAAAATGCAATCTTTGGTTCGCTTTCCCCACAACACTGTCTATGTGATCCATCCATTTTTTTAGTTGTTCGTAACTGTAATCCCTAAGTATTTAGTTGTGTTTACAGTCTTTAGATTTGTGTGATTCATCGCGTAACTGAAATTTCGAGGATATCTTTTAGACTCATGTGGATGACCGCCCTTTTCTTTACTAAGAACCAGTTTCCACTTCTTACATAACACAGATACTTTGGCTAAATTATTTTGCAATTCGTTTTGATCGTTATCTATGAGGATAGTAAAATAAGCAAAAATTGGGGTATAGTCCCAGAATGTACGAATTTAAATGTGAATAAGGAATTGTTACTAGCATTAAAATTTTCCTTCCCTCACACAATGGCTTTGTGTGAACCTGAAGACGTCATGAATCGGATAACCCACCAGTACTCAGAGTAAACTTCCGACACGCCCGGTAGTTCATCACTAATGATAATTTATTGAAGCTTACGTAAAACCTTTAACTGTAATTTTTATCATATAGGATTAACTGATTAAACATTTTTATATTCACTCTTTAGTAACTAATCAGTTACACCTGTTCTCCAACTATAGCATTAAATACTACTTACCACCCAACTGTGATGAAGAAAAAGCTCTCTGTCAATCATTTAAAATTCAGCGAGCTTTTAATTTCCCACCCGTGCTTCTGATACGGGAATGATGACGTCTATTGCCTGGATGTAGGGAAACTCCTTTCCATCATAGCTCCGAACGATCGTTACGTCTATCAGTCTGAACATGTTAAGAAAATGTTTACTTTTTCTACAAATTTTTCTTAGAGAAATGCCACTGCAGAGTATGGAGTTACCGGATAACTCGGGTATAACCGTTATTATTTTTATCATCACTACTTTCTTTTTTCGGCTCCTGCTAAAGGTGTGCTCTCAAAGTACATAGTGCATCTTGGTCATTTCTGAAGCAGTTAGCCTAAAATTAGTAATTTTTCAGTAATTTCCTTATTTAGGGAATACCTTTGAAGGTAATATCAGGTATGTCCAATAATTCACTCATTCCATTAAAACTAAAATCATTAGTCAGTTCTCCAGTTTCTAACAGAAATCGCACTGAATTAATTCATTTACTTGCTCTTAGTAACCACGCTTGAAAAAGGCTAAAACTGTTAAAAACCATCAGGTCAAATGGCGTAAGATTGTAATGTCTTCCGTTAAATAATGTAGCTATTCTCGCCATATTTCTCACTCACAATGTTTGATTTGACCTACTTCAAGTACTACCAGAAGTAAAATAGTGTATACATTTATCTGTTTTGATTGCAGTAAACTTAAATTCTATTTTTCCAGATGGTTAAACAAAATAAAACCTCTCATTTTCTACTGTTGCAGCAAGTGGAGGGAGCACTGTGGTCCCTTCAGTTACTGAAAACATTGTATAACTTTCATAGAATAGTTTCCACTTCAACACTAGAAAAATATCGCACAGATGGAAACATCATACGCTACTCTGTATCTTAGTTCCCAGTTAACAATTCAAACTCTGTATAATACTATTTCAATAATCCAGTGTTACCAACTGTCAATAGCACTAGCAGCGGGCAGGATGCGTTTCCACAGCGGCTTTGTTTCTTGAGTGGGTTCACACATTTGGAACCAAGTTTGGAATTAACGGACGCAGATTATTCAAGTGGTATTACTCGGGGAATCTTTGTTTCATTACCTATCATAATTATTTTTGTTTTTCTTTGTTGAGCTAAGTTCAGACCAAAAATTTCATTCCTTTCAGACGCAATTCACTTTTTTGAGCCTCTGCAACAGTTAAAGTGTAAATATTGCGAGTAGGTAACATCTGCTAATCTTTAAAAACAGATAAAAGTTTTTTTTCTGAAGAATGCTGTCATTGTCACAACCCCTTGAATACAGAAACACAAATGAAAAGCCATCTAAACAGCGTTAACTGTAAAATGGTAACATTGCCCAGGGAAATTGCTTATGCTACAAACACAATAAAGTTTCAAAACAGCAAAGTAAACTGTGCCAAGAAACAATGCACTGCGACTGCAAAGATGTGTCGTAAAGGAGCAAAAAGATGAAACCAGGAGACGTAAAAGAAATAAAGTACATTCGCAGTAAATTCAGAAATGTGTCACCCATAAGCTAAATTTCATTCCACCAGTGGACGCAAAAAGAAATAAAGTACATCTGCAGTAAATTCAGAAATGTGTCATCCATAAGCTAAATTTCAATCCTTCTATTATAATCAAAAAAGCAACTTCTACCTATAATGATTACCTAATCAACGCTATGAGGCTTTTTCCATAAAAAGGTAGAGACTGTGCCTTCTTCCTCAAGCTCCGCCACAGAAGAACAAGAACTTCTTACAAAGAAGTTACGAGGCGGCACCACTGAGATTCCACTCCGAAAGTGTCATCGACTATCGAGATTTTAATTAAGAGTCACTCTTTTGTTAATTGCCTCACACTTACAGTTATGTTTAATTGTTCGTCACGCTGACAGGTTTCGATTTATACATGTGATGCTACTTTAAAACTTTTTATTCTGGCTTTTACACAAGTATGTGTTATTTACTTTGAGTAGCCAGTAGCTTTCTATTTATATTTTTAGCCATTTTATATGAATTTTAAGTATGGGTTTTATTTCCACATATTTTATGTGGGTCGACGTTTCATTGTCAGGCGCTCATTTCGCAATATGTAGTGATTTTAAGTAATTACTACGCGTACTTAATTTTAACTATTGGATTTACGATACTGGTTACCCATGCACCCAGCAGTAGCGCCCTCTAATTGCCTCAATTACTTGTATACACCGGACTTACCTACGTTATCACCGGCACTTACTATGTACCTAGGTATATAGAATCAGATGTTGATACCTACATCTGATTATTTTTGTGGTATGTATAGCTGGTACGCACAGCTGTAAATCATGTTAACATTTTTATTTTTTATGTATCACTTTGCGTGTTATAGATTTTGCTTTAGCTAAGTGAACTTAGTTACTCCACTTTTTTTCTATTTTTATCAGATGTGAAGATGGCAGTGGCCGAAACCGGTAATTGTGAAATGTAAAATTTATGTGATCTAGATGGACTTTTACAAATAAATCTATTGCCTGACAGTTTCATAGTAACAATGTCTCTAGGTTATTAGAATATGCATATGATGATTAATGAGACGTGTTAGAAGGGACCTCTACGTTTAGCAGTAATTAGTAAATCAACGTAGCAGTGATTCTGCTCAAGTAACGCGCCCTTAAGTAACAAAGTTATAGAATTATTGCTTAGAAAGGCTTTTCAAATAAGACGAACGTTAGTAACATTCTATATCTTCATTCTTCATGTCCATATATTTCCAGCCCTCTGCCATTAGAGGGCTGCAAGCTGTAGCCTGAAACATGCCGGTGTGTAACGTAGCTATGTCGGCGTGTGAAAAACGACGTTCTGTAATTGAGTTCAGAATTCGAAAAGTTGGTACATACATGGAGCATCCTCTTCTTCAGTATTCCAGACTACACTGAAACGCTGCAACATCTGCGACAATTCGATGCCGTGGTTTCACTGTCATCGATCATCGTCCGTTAAGTCCCGACTTGATCCCATCCGATTTTCACCTGTTTCAAATGCTTACAGAAGACCTTCGAGGACTTCATTTTGATTTTGATGAAGCGATGCAAGGAGAGGTGAGGTTTTGGCTACTTAACAAAAGTCAAACATTCTACACTAACGGTATCAACAAAGTGGTCTCTCGCTGGGAAAAATGTTTTCGACGCCAGGGTGACTGTTGAGAAATAAATATGCACACGTGAAGAATAAAAATATAGAACTGTTGGATATGAGGTCCGCCAGTTATGCAAAACGCCGTTTTTTCTCATTACCCAAACATGTTTCGGCACCACTGTGCCATCATCAGTGGGTTTTCGTTTTTATTTATTCTGCAATGTGAACATTTTTCTTAAATGAGTTTATAATCATACAGCGGTGCTGAAACATGTTTGGGTAATGAAAGAAAAACGGTGTTTGCATAACTGGCGAACCTCAGATCCAACAATTTTAACTGCAAACACGGCCAATACAAGGAACCGCAAATCAAAATGAGGAAAAAATATAGAACGTTAATAACTTCTGTTTTATTTAAAAAGCTTTCAGAGTTTTCACATAAATATTTTGGAGACTTACTGCGACATGCACCATTCCACAGAAAGAGTAATCATATGAACGCAATGTTCAAATGGGCAGATCGTCCTTGAATATGTGGTGACTATGCAGATGTTACTCACTCTTTGTTCCAGACTACCAAAATTCATTAACAGTGGTTGTTGTCAGCCAGATTATTACTCACATTTAACTTTTGAAAATGAACGTATTTCTCAACAATCCGGTATCCCAACCACTACATATGATGCCCAATCATGTGTGGTTAACCACACTAATAAGCCCTCTGCTACATCTTTCTGTAGATGATTTAATTTTTTCCACGGCAGACTGTCGCCTTGTTGTGAAAGAGACAAATAACGGTAACAAGATGTCATGGCAAAATGAATCCATTCTCTTCTCCCTTTCCCGTGGCTCACACTGATTTCTCATAACGTATGATCCTGGACGCAATTTAATGTTCTGGTTCTGAATATAGTTCCCAGTTTTAGCTAAATCCCTTTGCTGAAGAGCATTTGTGTCAAATTCGTCACATCAGGATGAGCTAAGATGATATAATCGTGAATATCACCACGTAACATTCCCTCATGTAAATCAGTGCACCAAATATGTTTAATGTTTGCCTGGGACATCATAACGTTTTCCCAGAAAATACTCGTTTTATTACAGGAGCTTTGCACCAGTTACTAATATTTATATATGTTCACTACTTCAGAACAGCATCTCAGTATAAAATGTAATGACGTTAAAGACTGTTGGTAAGATGTTTTTGATTTCGCTGGATACCCTGTGTAGCGTCTCCAGTGAAATAATACGAAAAGACTTAAAAGACTTAAAAACAGTATTTTTAAGTAAGAGACATTTAAAATTTGAGTAGTAAGTGGACACTAGTCGCCCAGGCGAACATACATTTTTCTCCGTATTATAATAATTTCTCTGTGTAAGTTTCGAGGGCAAATAAATATAACAAAATGATCTAAAGAGAAGACAAGATACGCTCTTTTGTTAATTTTTTAGTCGTCTTCACTTCTTCTCTTATCTTGGTTGCGTGTAGACGGACATCTTGCGAGTTCTGGCAAATGTAAGCATATTTGTACTAATTAAGCAAATAATATACTGATTTAATAATATTGTACACTTTTAATTTGCAACAGGTGATCCCGATGTCATGTCCGCCTTCCTTGAATTAACCTGCATTCGAGTAATTTACGGTGCAACAATCGCAGCGGCCGATGCAGCCAACGACGCCATTACGTGGCGATAACTTATAAAAATTAGCAGAAGCGAAAAACTCGCCCGCCATTAACATAATATACATTTTTCTCCACAGCCGCCCGACGTTGCAGAAAATACGTAGCTTTAAGATTCTTATTTTCAGTACCACAGCCGACAGCCAGAGCAAGGACTCCGACTACAATGCAATGGTTAACGGAGGTAAGAAGAAATACTCTCGAGCGTGTGTGGGCTTTTTTTTGCTTTAAAGTGAGCTGACTAGCCGAGGAAATTAATATGAAAAATTTATTCCATTGTTCAACTTATATACTCATTCAGCGAGTGTGTAATTCCACAGAAGATTAATATTGTTAAAAAAGAGAACCTCACGAAAGCATTTAATTGTAAATCAAAATTAAATGAAATATTTTGATTAGGACCACCACGTAAGTCGGCAACAATCAACATTACCAATCAGTTTCTGTAGTAAATAATAAATTAAATTACGACGGCCGACGGACTCGAGATTCCCTGCCATAATTGTGGACATAGAGTGGTGCAACAGACAACGATCGACAAGAAGTTTCAGATATGAGTATAGTAGTGTCACACTGAACCCATGTGATCCCACTGCTCGTCAGTACCTGTCAAAACGAAGCGTCCAATCCGTCAGCCACTCTGTGGTCTATGCCGAAGGGGGGTACTTCTGGTACAACTAACATTTCCACTTTCCTTGTTCTATTTGCGAATGGTACATGGGAAGAATGTAAAATTCCTTGTGAACGTGGAAAGGCTTACATCGGCCGTTCGATTCGCTCAGTTCAGGACTGGTGCTTGGAACATCGCCGTCATACGAAGCTATAATAGCCGGGAAAATCGACTGTAGCAAAACATAGCTTAAACGAGGGACACAGAATGAAATTTGAAGAGGCGGTGATAGTTGCCAACACTTCCGGTTTTTGGGACAGTGCTTATATAGAGGCAACTGGAATTAGGATGGCAGACAACTTGATTAATAAAGACAATGGCTTTCCTCTTAGCGGGACATAGAACCCTGCACTAGACACCATATATACAGAACGTTCTTCTATGTAGCCAGTCCGAGTGAGAGAACAGTCTTTGAGTGCGATACATCGTTGCCGCCGGTGTTCTGATAAGGGCGGCGCCACCTGTCCGCTCTTGGAGGGCACCAACTGTGAAGGGCGGCA
Organism: Schistocerca americana; assembly: GCF_021461395.2. Taxonomy (NCBI): domain Eukaryota; kingdom Metazoa; phylum Arthropoda; class Insecta; order Orthoptera; family Acrididae; genus Schistocerca; species Schistocerca americana. The sequence goes on from NC_060123.1 coordinate 234,597,926, forward strand.
CATGCGCCACTGATGCTGACGCTGAAAAGACAAGCCTATTCTTGGCTCGAGATGGTGCAGTTTGGACAAAATTTGTGATTCCTGCGGTTCCTGTAAAAGAGGGAAAAATATCTTACACCTCTAGTTGATTTGTCCTAGCTGGTGTAACCTGAAAAAGAAAAAGACACACTCTGATCGGGGATTAGTAAAACTTAATCCCTCAGCAGGTCAGGCTAACGCATGGTTGGCCTGTGATGAGGTTGTTGGCCCAGTCCACGGATGAGCCGGTTGCGGGAGTGTCCTGCTTTCTCGCAGAACTTCCTGGCGATGGCGCGAAACCTGTCTCGGAGAGGTATGACCCCGGTGTCCTCGTGGAGTTGGCGCGTCGAGAAGCGCCTCGGAAGATGCATAGCAGTCTTCAGGGCCCGGTTCTGTACCCACTGCAGAGTCACTATGTGAGCATCTGCGGCTTTCCCCCCAGACCACGGCCACATACTCTAACAGTGGGCGAACCAATGTCAGATATAGCGTGATGCCGTGTTGCGGTGGCAATGACGACTGCGGGTTTAGCAGCGGATACAGGGTGCGAAGGCGTCCTATTGCTCTCCCTTTGACATCACGCATGTGATGCTTCCAGGTGAGCCTGCGGTATAGGATAACCCCTAGGTATTTCGCCGTCCCACTGCATGGGATAGGTTCACCCAGGATTTAGCCTGGCGTAAGCCCTGGCGGCAGTAGTCTTCGGGTGAAGACAGCTGCCTGGCTCTTCGTGACGTTGAATTTCAGCTGCCACTTTGTTGCCCATGAGCCCAAGGCGTCGCACCCGCGTTGGAGGCGGTTTCTCAGCACTTGGGCGTTCATGCTGCAAGTGAACAGGGACGTATCATCCGCGTACAGCGCCAGTTCAACTCCTGCCACTTTCGGGGTATCGGCAGTGTACAGGGAGTACAGCGAGGGGCCGAGGACCGACCCCTGCGGCACTCCTGCAGGTATCTGCTCGGAGTATTCTTGGGTGAAGAATGCTAGGACGGCGTCTGCCCTACCTCAGCGGGGTTTGGCGCGTCCTCGAGCAGACGAAAGCCCTCGGCGTCGAGCCTGCATGCGCTGTGTACTCTACGGACACCTATATAGACAATGATCTGCAACCTTGGTACCTCTCTTGTGCTCCCCTTCAGTGTCTCTGCACTCCCTCTTGCCTTGTCTTCCCTCTTCATCTCCTGCCCCACCAGTCTCTAGCCTCTTGGTGTACTCGCTGACACCCGTCCTCTTTTCATCCTGTCCCCTCCCCTGCTGCACCTTGCTCTCCCCTCCTTTTCCATCCTCTCCTCGGCAGGTTCCACCTGGCAGTTTTATTCTTCATCGTGTGTGCTCCAAGTGGGTTTAACGTGTGTTGTTCTAGAGTGTTTTAAATACTGTGGCCGCCTTTTAACCTGTGTGTGTGCCTTCAGTGTCTTCTTTGTGTTTTAAGAATCGCCAACTGTGTTTTTTTAACTTTATGTAGACTTTTTTAATTGTCCCCCCATGAACGTCTCCATGTCAGTGTATTTTTACCTCCTTTATCTACCCTTACTCTGTTTTATGTCCCCCTTTTTTATCGCCTTATGTGTAACACTTTATTCTTGTATTAGTCAGCTGAAGAGTGGCGGATTGTGCCGTGACAGCCTTCCCCTGACCATATGGGGCAGGGGAATGAAATCACAGTAAAGAAAAAATAATCTTGGTACCAGTTTTCAGCGGGAGTCGGCAGCAGCACAATTCTGCTGAAGATGATGAACAGTTGGATCGCCAAAATACTGAATCAAGGTGATTTTAGGATCTGGCAGCATCCCGAAGAAACTTTCAAGTCTTATTAAGCTGGGAAATCCTATGAAGCCATAAAAAGCGCCACTCTTTCCTGCATCTATTGCCTCTTTTCTAATAATCCTGTCTGATAATGGTCCAAGACTGACGATCAGTAGTTAAGAACTGGTGAAGCGAGTATTATGTAAGTGTTAGATCATCTTAAGGCTGTCCCATTTAAATGTTGATATGACACAGTTGGCGGCAGGATCACAACTGGGGTCTTCAGCCGCCTGGTGCAAGATTTTTCATCTGACGACACTTTGGAGGCTTGCAAATCAATCATGATGAAATAATGAAGACAATACAAACACCCAGTTCTGAGTGGAGAAAATTCCCGACCCTGGCGGGAATCAAAATCAGTGCCACATAATCGAGGGTCAGCAACGCTAACCACAAGACCACACTGCTTGTCCAACAAAACAGATATTTATGGGTGTTCTACATTACGTCGCTCGGGGTGGTTATTCTCATGCATTTTTGAGTTTTTATAACGCAGCAATTTACCTCTGATGGCTTAACAGAAAAATAATGCATGTCTCCACCCGTGCATACCCAATAGGTTACATTTACAGTGCCTGACAAAAAGAATGTTGCATCCAGAAGTAAAGGAAGAAAAGAAATGAAACTTCACGGGATGAGAGGGTATGTGAAGTTATTTTAATGATTAGAAAATCGATCGAAATTTAAAAAGAGCTTGACAGTATGTGCCCACTTATCAGTGCGGCATTGCATTGTAACGTATGATTGCACTGATTCGGTTATCAAGGCATCGTTAAGACATTGTATCCTCTCCTTAGGCAAGCTGGCCCACAGCTGTTGTAATTGGTCCGCGATATCGTGGATACTGGCACTAGTACGGAAAAAAATCAAAATGTTCCAATGTGTGTGAAATCTTATGGGACTTAACTGCTAAGGTCATCAGTCCCTAAGCTCACACATTACTTAACCTAAATTATCCTAAGGACAAACACACACACCCATGCCCGAGGGAGGACTCGAACCTCCGCCGGGACCAGCCGCACAGTCCATGACTGCACCGCCTCAGACCGCTCAGCTAATCCCGCGCGGCGCACTAGGACGGAGTTGACGTCCGAGGTGGTCAAATACATGTTCTTTCAGGAACAGATCAAGGGGCCTTGCTGGCCATGGCAGTCCCACAACCTCATGCACACTTTTCGTAAAGGCATGTACCAAGTGTAGACAGACACTGTCATATTGAAAAATGCAGGTCTGATGCTGTCACTTGAAAGATGGCGCATGAGGCAGCAGGATGTCCATGACATACCGTTGTAAAGTCAGAATTTGTGTTTTAACTTACATAGTAACTTTTAGAACAGTAGTCCTTGTGAATTCGAACTAGCTGTATTGGCGCACCACGAGACTAATACAGTAAATGTAAAAAATCTTGCTAAAAACTTACTGCTTATTGAAATAAAGAAAATAACGTACGACATATGCGGGTATTAAGTTCGTCAAGTTGAGATCGTTACAGATGCAGCAACGGATCGGATTGGGGAAGTTCGGATTCGGTGTGTTCTTCTGAAGTAATCATCCGAGTGTATGTCTTACGAGGTTTAAGGAAATCACGAAAAACCTAAAGCTTGATGGCCGAAGGGGACACGGAAACTCCGTCAACAATAAAGCTATCTTGCTAGAAATTTTTCTTTCTCTTCTTCTTCTTCTTCTTCTGTCATGCATTAGGTCTTTTTCTCAGTAGCATTGGGCCCTAATATCTTTCTGCTAGTCTTCCAATGCATATTTTACTTTGCGGAATATATTGCCGAATATGTTGTGGTCGTTCTGACTTTTCCATTTGCAGCAAATGGACTGTCGATTTTTGCCTGTTTTCTTCAACATTTTCATTGATATCAAACATTTATAATTCCTGCACATTATCTGTGTTTCTCTTATCTACCTTTGTGATCTTGTTTTGTTCCCAAAGAATTTCATTTCGTAAAACCTGAGCCCTTCTCTTATTTTTTTATTGTTTTTCATTATCCAATACTCACTCCAGCAGCGGTGGCCCCTACATAACATCATAAAATGTAAGATAATTTCCTGTTTTTACATTATTTTGGAGAGTTCTTTTAATGGTCGAATTTACGTAACTGAACTTCTCAATTTTGCCTTTTGATACAGGATTTCTCTGTACGTTAGCATGATCCCTAGGAAATGATATCTATCTACTTGTTCTATAATCTCCGTTTCTATAATTATGTATGCCCTTACCGGGTTTTTCCGGCAGAAATACATGGCTTTTTTTGTACTGATATTGACATGTATGCGACATACTTTGTGTAGTTCGTAGACTGCTCTCTTTAGTCGATATTCACTATTCGTCATTAACGTTGGCATGTCTTGTTGGTTAAAATCATACGTTTAATTCTGCATCTCCATTTTTCATTGCCGTCCAGTTTCGTCAGTCAATATATTGAAGAGCAGTGGTCAAAGTACGCAGCCTTCTACTTTATGTTCTTTTCTTATTATCCCCAATTATTTGGATTCTTGTGTTTTTAAGGATATTCTGTATTATCTGTATAAGATGTATTGATATGCCTCTTCTTTCTAATGCCTCTCATAATTGTGTTTCTACTTTATTGATGGCCTTGATATATAATTTCTGAAAAGTACGTGTGTTTCTTTATATTGTTCCTTGTGGTTTTTTAAAATCTGTTACAGTATAAATGTATTGCCTTCGTTCCCTGAATCCATTTCTTCCATCTGATAGATGCACTGCATTATGCGTTTCGGTCTTCCGCTTTTTATTCTAACATATAACTCGCACACCAATGTCAGTAACGATCTGTCTATAATTTTCGGTATTAGATCTGTCGCCCTTTTTGAATATTAGTATTATAAACGATATCTTCCATTATTTTGGCGTTTCCTTCCTTATCCATCAAAGATTCAGATATCTAAGGAATCTTGTTTTCATTTCTAAAGAAGAGTGTTTTATCAGTTCGCTGTTCACACCGTCACTTCCTACTGCGTTTCGGGTGTTTATGTATCTGAAAGCATGCTCAGTTCTTGGTATTTACTGATATCCGGATTTGATTTGAAGATTTCCTCATTTTGTATACTCGTTTCATCAACCCACATTTATTTTCTATATAGCAATCAGTTTTGTTCTTTAATACATTAAATCTGCCACAGCCATTTCCATATCATTTACGTGTCTTGCTGTCTTATAGGCAAGGAACTGCAAACCGTGGACATCATTTACAATTTGCCATCCATATTGATCTAGCTTCCTGAGTAGCTTATTCACTTCTGCTGTTTGCTTCTTGTACGTTTCCTTAGAGTTGGGTGTTACAGGCAGCTGATATATAGTACTCTCTTTACTTCAACTGCCATCTCCATTCCTATCATGCACCAGATGCGTCTTTTCCCTCTTTGCCTTTGTTTTGTTTTTCATAATCCTCGAATGTCTGTAGTTTCTATTATATTCATAATTTGTTCCCATTCATCTGTCTGCTTCCAGTAATCTATTTATTATTTTGTCTAGCAGTCTTGGAACAGATTCTTGATAGATTAATTTTCTAGTAAGTATATTTTACGTAACTCTCTTAGTTGCTCTGAGAAGTTTATGTGTATTTCATACCATCTGCTTTAAGGCAACTTTTGCTTCAAATACGAAGCGGCAGATATTTACCTCATACTTTCTATACAAATGCACATCCTGAAACAGAACAGACAGTTTTTTGGTTTGGGAGAAAATAGTTATAGCTCCAGATCCTCTGACAGACCATAAGTACTTGTGAATATCTTTGTGTCTCCAGAAAGTGTTCAAGACAATGAAGTCGTTGAAAGCTGTAAAACCTCTTAACATATTTCCATTGTTCGCTCGCACTAAATTAAATAATGAGATCAAGGTATCTCGTCTCTGTAACCGCGAATCCATGCTACTGGTCGTGGTTTCGAAGCCGACCATTTCGACAGCCCGGTTTTCTTCTCCCGACGCCGCGTTAACGGCGACGGCTCCACACATGTAGCGCCTGGCACGGTTGCTCGGATGAGCTGCGTGGAGTGAAGTGCTGAGCCTAAATGGTGGACGGGGAGGTTCCTGGGGTGACACGACGACAATTTAAGGTTTCACATTTAAATAACGTCACGACAGTATGATGCATTGACAAGTCTTGTCTACTTATGTAAGAAAAAAGCTACATTAAACGCCGCGCGTGGTAGCCTTGCGGTCTAAGGCTCCTTGCCACGGCTCGCGCGGCTACCCCCGTCGGAAGTTCAAGTCCTCCCTCGGGCATGGGGGTGTGTGTGTTGTCCTTAGCTTAAGTTAAAGTTAGGTTGAGTAGTGTGTAAGCCTAGGGACCGATGACCTGAGCAGCTTGGTACCATAGAACTTACCACAAATTTCCAAATTTCTACATTATATTATGACTCAGAACTGATACAGATGGACTTCAGAAATGACATACGTAGTTTAGAGTGTCCGATAGACCTAAATCACAGTTATTAGCTCTTAAGATTCCAGTGTAAGATGTATCGTAGCAGAGGCCTAGTAAAAGTATGGTACAGTGATAATATGGTTTAAAGTTGGTCTGCGTCCCAGACACATATCGAGTTCCTCTGGTCTGTACTATTGAAACAAAGGAAGCTTGAAATGAAAACTATCAGCAATGCATATTTGTCTGGATCCCGATCCGTGAATTTAGTCAATATCATTATTGTATCGTGACGGTAAATCATTGTGCCAAATAGTACTCTTCCTTCCTCCTGTTGTGGTTTCTGAGCAGCTCATAACCGATAGAACAAACACAGTCTGTAATTTGGTTTATAACTACCCGGCTGCATGCTAAACGAAGCTCTTCTTTTACAAAACGCTTACAGTCTAAGTAGGATATTACCATTCTCTATCATCCTGCATATCATCACAATAGTTTGGGTTCTAGCTACTACTGCCATAACAAACTGTCGATGAGTACTTCCCGCAATGGTAAATTCTTTGGTTACTATAAACTTTTTATGTATTAGGTCAATTCAACTCCACGCCCCTCAGCAAAGTTGATACAACAATTTAATCGTCTTTCGTGCTATTCTTTTAAATAAACTGACGGAAAAAATCGAATGCTAAAGGGTAGTTGAGCGGCATAAAAGAAAGTTGTTCTTACAGCTGAAAGATGATGTCTACACTTTCTCCGCGCTAGTCGCATGAGACTGGCGCTAATAGCACCACTAAGAGGATACAAATCAATTTTGCTGCAAATTCACGCTGTAACGCTAGTGAACGTTAGTTACCTTTGAGACTGGACGTTGTAAGTTGATGTTTGTCACGACTGCCTTAAAGACGACAAAGACGCCATTATCAATACCTCAATGAGTTTGAGCGAGGTAGTGTAATGGGGCTACGAGTTGCTGGAAGTTCCTTCTGCGATATTGCAGAAACACCTTGGCAGCAATGTAGCCACTGTACATGACTGCTGCCAGCGAAGGTCACGAGAATGCATGATCGCAAGAAGACCGGGCTCTGGATGGCAATGTGGCACTACCGGGAGGGAAGATCATCGGGTTCGGCGTAAGGCTCTGGAGTGTCGTATTGATCTCCAGCAGCAACCTGAGCAGCAGTTGGTGCCACAGTAATACAACGAAATGTTACGAATCAGTTACTACAAGGACATCCCCGAGTCAGACGCCTGTAGCGTGCTTTCCACTGATCCCAAACCACTGCCATCTGGGACTTCAGTAATGGCAACCGAGAGCTGATTGTAGAGTACAGTGGAGGTCTGTTGTGCTTTCTGATGAAAGCTGGTCCTGCCTCGGTATCAGTGATGGCCGTGTGTTGGTTACAAGGCGGCCAATTAATGGCATACAATCAACCTGTCTGTGTGCTAGACACACTGGACCTGTACCTAGAGTTATGGCCTGGGGTGTGATTTCGTATGGCAGTAGGAGCACTCTCTTGGTTATCCCATGCACCCTGACTAAAAATCTGTACGTCAGTCTTGTGATTCTATCTGTTTTGCTGCCATTCATAAACAGCATTCCTGAGGGTATTTTCCAATAGGATAACATTCGCTACCTAAACCCAACATTCTCTACAGAGTGTCGACATGTTGCCTTGGCCTGCTCGGTCACCAAATCTGCCTCTAATCGTGTATATATTGAACATCTTCGGACGACAACTCCAGTGTCATCTACAAACGGCATGAACCGTCCATGCACTGACCAACGCAGAAAAAGAGGCATGGAACTCCATACCAAAAACCGACATCTGGCACCTGTACAACACAATGCATGCACATTTGCATGGTATCATTCAACATTCGGGCGATTACAGCGCTATTAATGTAGCATCATTTCACTTTTTTAGTGGCTTATTTCGCTCTTACGTTACACTGTGGTCTTGCGATGTTAGTCAATTCAGTATGTTACCTAGACAAATATATTCCAGAAACTTCATTTCTCTAGATTAATTATTTTTTGGTGTTGCGCTTTATTCCGTCATTGTATATCTTACATAATGCAAGATGTATGGACGTAAAAGGCTGTGCTAATTACATAGAGAAAGAGAACAAGGTCTTGTCGACATCTGAAAAAAATGTGGAAGTAGACCATACAGTTAAGGAGGCCTGCACGGAACATAACATGACACAATGTGCCATTATCCTTCAGATCAGGAACCATATGACTGTGAGAACAAGAGTGACTGGAAGTGAGGGTCAGTGAATCAACGAATCCAACTATCTGGCAAAGTCCAATTGCATATTGTTGACACTGATGCGATGAAGTCGCCCTGTCTCGCCACAGTCCTTAAACTAATTGTTTCACATTCCATTAAGACGAACCCTAGTACTATGATCTCTGTGGTGTACCGATCTTTACACATCAAATTTTATGTGCATTACATATTTGGATGAATGAGAATGTCGTATGACTAAGGGCTTCCGTCGGGTAGACCGTTCGCCGGGTGCTACTCTTTCGATTGGATGTCACTTCGGCGACTTGCACGTCGATGGGGATGAAATGATGACGATTAGGAAAACACAACACCCAGTCTCTGAGCGGAGAAAATCTCCGAGAAAACCGGAAATCGAACCCAGGCCGCTACGATTGATATTCTGCAGCGCTGATCACTCAGCTACTGGGGGCGGACACAAATTTGGTTGAGAGGACAGAAGTAACTCTAAGTGAGGACCTAGCGCCTATTTTAGCTGATAACAAGATTTGTAGGACAATTTTTTTTTATTGTGCAATAGCAGGCACTTAGACCATGTCTTAGCTTCGAGTTGTTTCTGGGTATTTTTGTGCCGTTGAGTGGCTGGCACTTCCTATTTTCGTCCAGTGAACAACCACACTAATTTATCTATAGCTGTATTTTATATTATTTCAACCAATCTCCATCTATTTTATTAGCAGTATTGGAACCGCCTACAAATATGATTGTAGCATTCCTGATTCACCCCCTCCCTCTCTCTACCTCTTTGCAGACCGGGGTGGCCGAGCGGTTCTAGGCGTTACAGTCTGGAACCGCGCGACCGCTACAGTCGCAGGTTCGAATCCTGCCTCACGCATTGCTGTGTGTGATGTCCATAGGTTAGTTAGGTTTATGTAGTTCTAAGTTCTAGGGGGCTGATGACCTCAGCAGTTAAGTCCCATAGTGCTCAGATCCATTTGAACCATTCTACCTCATTCTATCTCTATCTCTCCCTCTCTCTCTCTCTCTCTCTCTCCCTCCCTTTCTCTCTCTCCCAATTGCAAAATGGTTCAAACCTTATACCTGTGACAGAAACGCAGGATGTTAATAGGAAAGAGACGTGTATTAAGCTATCAGCCATCATCCAACTTAGAACCAATAACATGTGGTGCTCCCAAAGATTCAATCTTAGGGTCCTTACTTTTTTGTGTGTATCAAACATCTTCCATTAGTAACATTACTAGATACCAAGTTTGTTGTATTTTCAGATGATACGAACATTTCAGTCAATAGTAAATCAAGTAAGTGAAATTTTCATGGACATTAACTGTGAGGAGCATGCCACACAACTGCTGCAGAGCCTGAACAAATTTCAATTTGCTACTCGAATGCTGTCAGACAGATGATATAAAGATTTAAAAAGCTAGCGAACTAAGTTTACTTTCATTCCATAATGTCGTACGGGTTATGTTTGAAACGTCCCCTTTGAACAATTATACAAGACTGTGCTTAAACTGACACACAATATTTTGTTAGCGCAACGCAATCTGACTTTCAAAATTCCCTACAAAAGAATGGCCCTGACTAACATTAAACTATATCTTTCACAAATCAGTTACCTCACAAAAATCTTCGCTGCTCAAGCTACTGCAATACAGCGAGCGCCACTACTGCCAGCTAAATAAAAGATTCAAACTATGGAAGGCACTAACTACTGATAGGGATAGTTAGCAAATGAAAGATATTAATAGAGAACAAACAATGTATTTACCTTGATATCATCATATACAAATATAGCAGTTCATGACAAATTTCAAAACTCCGCCATCTCTCTCCCCACATCCATCACTGCTGGCGGCTCACCTCCCACTGCGCAACGCTACGCGCTGTTCACAGCCAGCTGCCTAACACTACAATGGCGAGTATTACAACAATGCAAAGCAGCCACAGACTGCACACAGCACAGCCAGTGATTTTCATACAGAGGTGGCGTTACCAATAAAAAAACCTAAACAGCCTACTTACATAGCCCCCATGCTCCCCACAAAAATTTTTACAAATTGGATTGGGCAGTGGCCAATACAGATTTGAAAAAAATTTTTCATAATTACAATAACAAAGAAATCAAATGCACACACTTATTGATACAATGTTGGTCAAAAGCTAAAAATTTCTCACAGTCCATAAAGACAGTCCACATTGTTCATCACAGTAAAAATGCAGAGTTTTTCTCAAAGTCTGAGCAGTAAAAGAAAATGCACACAGAAGTAGTGGATTTCCATGCAGTCTTGAAGAAATAGTGTTGTCCTTCCAACGGAAAAACAGTGCTGACTCTTGACATGCAGACAGGTAATGCTCCACAACAGAGCAAACCCACAGCAGAGTCATTCGACGTTTTGAAGAATATTGGTAGGTAGGTCATCGCAGAACAAACCCACTGTAGTCCTGGTAGAGATTACGGTATTGGTGGGCCACCAGAGGTGCAGACCCACTGCAGGCCTTGTAGAAATAATGGTACTGGTGAGTCAGCAAAGGTGTAGACCCACTGTAGTCCTTGTAGAAATGGCCAGCAGCCATCTGTTGCGACTGTGCAGGTGCACAATCACCATCGAAGAGTCTTGCAGAGAATATAGCAAGTCCATAAACCACCACTTGTGCACTCACAACGTTTTTGGAATTGTCCTTAGAACCAGCAATGCTGTTATCCAGTCCCTTGCAGAATTATTAACACACGTGCAAACACGAACAGTCCCTACTTCTCACATATTGTCCATATACTATGACCAACAGAAACGTGTGCAGTGAAATGTAACTTAATTTGAAGAACTGGTGTCTGTACAATTATAAATTTACAACATGAAAATACAATTACAAAGGTACAAAATACATCATTAAAGAACATAACAATACAGATAACATTTGTAGTAACACAGGCTTTACAAAAGAATAGAAATAAACATATACATCAGTGGAATTATGACATGAGTACATACATAAAGGATCACAATAACTTTTGAAACATCAACTTCACATATGAGCATTGAACAAAACAGAATTAATAATGTCTAACATCTTTACAAAGTAAATAACATATTATTAATGCCAATTATATTCGAGGATAACAGTATTCCTCATCATACTGAATGTAGCTTAATATTAAAAGAAGAAAAAATTCTATGAAACTACACAGAGACAGGAAGAAAACAAATACTCAAGGGTACACAAACACATAGTGGGATAACACCAATAGGAAAGGACAGGGTTCATTTTCAGTGTAACATTTGGTACTGCAGTCCAACCCAAAACTTCATATATCTTTCCTCTTATTTCATCCTTTGTTTCCACCAAAAAAATTCTATCTAAGCATGCTTTCTGTATTTATATGTTCACACATTTCTTACCTCAACATTTATTTCCAAGAAAATCCTACCTAAACCTGTTTTCTCAATGCATTTCTTCCAATTCATCGCAACTCATTCTCTTAGAGGCTACCCCCTCTTAAGCTAACTTAAATCTACTGAGCTCAGATGCTAAACTAAGGAACGAGGCAATGCAGCAGCACAAAATAAGTAACACAAACAGCAATCACCAAAAAATTGGAAAATTGCAAAGCAAGCTACAGTAAATCTAAATTACCAAGCAATGTAACATTACAACTAATATGAGCCAATGTGCAGCAACAAAAAAATAAATCTGGCTTAGCAGAGTAACACAAATTAAAGTTCAGTAGCACTATGCCTGGCAAACAGCAGCAGAAAATTAAATAACTTCTACCTAAACATGACATAGCTAAAGCAGAAAAAATAATACACTAAAGATAACAATGCAGATAAGGGAAATGTATATTCACATCTTAATGTCTATGTAATTAAAGTGGTGCACCACAACAACTTATTGTAAAAGAAATATTACCATGTACTTGAAAAGAAAATTATGTGTTACTGTTACTAGTTCCTTCTTATTGTTCTTTCCTTTCCAAGTGCTCCATTTTTAAAGAATGTGGATCATAAAATAATTATTTAATAGATCTGTTGACAGAAAGTGTTCACATTAGCAAATGCATCTAAGTTTATTTTATAAAACTAATGCTGTAACACAGCTGGAAACCAGATATCAAATGAAATAAGCAATTACGCAAACCAAAGCATAAAAACATCATTCAATAGTCATGTGGCATTTCGTAAGTCAGTAGCTCTCAACTCTCATAGAAAGACACTTGTCATAATCAGGTGTGCAGATGTACGAATATTTCCCATCAATTCATAAGCATTGCAGTAATTAGCACAAAGTACGAGTAATCATATGTTTTCAGGTAATGAGCGTGTAATATTTGCGATGCTTTCTACACAGGAATGTCAATAGCAAGGTTAATGGAAGTAATGAGGGTGTCGCATTTGCAATATTTTCTCTAAAGGAATGCCAATGGCGAGGATAAAGGCCTGCCTTTTTTCTTTTTTTTTCTACCTGTGCTTCTGGAAAGGCACCCCCTAATGGCTTGTTCTCCAGGTGTTTGACACAGCTGCGTGCCCACGACGCATTACGTGCAGGTGGTCACTTAACTTTCTTATGGAAATATTTATGACACCAGTTTCCCCTACAGTGACAGTCTCACATAAAAATATTTCACAGGTCAAGAATTAGCGTTGCAAATCTGGAGAAAGAAAATCCTATGAATATAACGTTGTCCAAAAAATTTTCGCCGGCATTGTGATACATTCACGCATTTACACACATTTCATAACTCTTAAAGTACGATTCTTGGTTTCCAACATCCTTTTTCACAAGTCAAGAGTCCCTACCCACTATTCATTACTCCTTACCTTATTACACATATACGTATCCATCGACACTCGTCAATATTTCGTCATTATAAATATGAAGCATAATCAAATAACTCATATAGCCTCAGCCTATTAATCGTAAACATACCTCAGCAGCATAATACACATCGTCGTCGTAAAAATAACATCATAACACCTCAGTCAAATCTCAAAATCGTCGTAGCTTCCTCCAATAATTAAAAAAATTCTCTGCTCATGTCAAAAGTGTCATCTGCCTCAAACGTACTTTAAAAATCATGAATCCATACCAAATACATCATTCAAAGCTCTCATAGTATCACAATGATTCCGAAAAAAAATATGAAGAGTTCACACAGTACAGACAAAATACAATTTCGTAAGTGTGAAGTTATCCAACGGTGTAATTACGTAAACATATGTCACTGGCGTAGTAAAAAACATGTTTATCTCTCAGTTAAATGATCAGATAGCTGTGTAATTTGTGTGTTAGAGAAATATGGTACCGATGTGTAAAGTTGAATAAGCAAATACCATATTAGCTAGGGTTCCTTGCGGTTGCCACACACATGGTACACAAAGTAAGCGTGTACCCCCCTGAGGATTAATGTAATTATACCCTCAGGTGTTACAGATTACACCAATGGAATGAAATATATCACGGAAAACTTTCTTTGTAATTCAAAAATCTTTAAAAATAAATGTTTTAAGTATAAAATTGATCACTGAAATGCGTGTCCTGTAGTGCTAAATGTGCATCTTGTTGTAAGATAATCTCTGTGGAAGTGTCGTAGTTATTTTCCTCCGAAAGCTAAGTTCTGCAAAAGCCAATGTACTTACCTCATGATAAACAAAAGTGAAATGCTTTGCGTATAGATATCGTAGTGAAGAAAGTACTGTACAGTAACGTAATGTTGTGCCACGAAAAAGGCTGTCTCATTGTTGCTATACCACAAAAGTTACTACTAAAACATGTTTTTCTTTCCAGAAGAATTCAGAAAACTGTGCAGATATAAAACAGATACACCGCAAAAGCAACATTGTAAATTGTCACTCATTAGTAGCGTCGTGATAAAAATCGTGTAGCTGTCACATAAACTAACCTCTGTGTCATCTGGTATCTCTCAGAAAGCACTTTAAATTCAGAATGTATTTTCAAATAAACCAAAATGTTGCATTAAAATCTCATTAGCAGTACTGGTAAATGTTCTAAGTATGTGAGCCTTATAGTCGTTACGTAATCGTGCAAGAAACAAGCAAGAATGTACACACACAATAACACTGTGACGTCTGTTCACTATAACAATGCATTCGTCATTTCTGTTTAAATAAGTTCTCTTGGTTCTTGATTGGATATTTAACTTCAAACATTGTTGTATATTAACAGATTCTTAAGTCTTTCAAAGCATACTAGTAATGTAAAGTGAAAAGTTTTATGGCACAGACAAAGTTAAAAAGCAGATTATCTCTCAGTAAGCGGTTTTACATGTGAAGTGTGGTGCAATCCTTTACTCTTCCTAGTACGCAGACTTTCAACTTCAAAGCAATTATCATGTTGTTTACATCGGTAAAGAATGCTAAATCTTTTCTCAAGGCTAGCGTCTTTGTTATTTTTCCCTGAGCCAGCGGCCGCACGCAGCTGCCTGCTGTGCGAGTCATTGTCTGTCTCTTTGTTGGCGCGCGTCGTTATTGGGATTTGGAGACCTAACTTCTACAAATTCACCGTGACGAGAGGGCCCAGCTCTGTTTGAATCCCGCCAGTTCTGATGCAATTCAGGTCTGTCGTTACGATCACATCGTCTGTCGTCATGTCGGTAGTTCCTGTAGTTTCTTTCTTGTCGGTTAAGTGGTGGAGAATTTCTCCCTGAATCGTAACTGTGCGCTGGTCCGTTGCGTCTAAAGTTATTCTGTCTCCCTTGATAGTAATTATTTTGGTTCCCATATTGTCTGTTTCTCTGATTGTCTCTGTGATAGTCACTACCGCGGAGAGGTGATCTTTCCCTGTAATTATTACTACTCTGCCAACGGTTGTAATACGGGTGGTGTCTGTTTCGGTCACGATTTGTGTTGTGAGAATAGCCTTGTCGCGTCCAGTTATTATTTCTTTCATCGCGGAATTGCGACTGATGTGATCTGTAATTGTTGTGCTCCTGCGTTCCGCGATTGTCAGTGTCACTTTCCAGTTCTTGTAACAGTCCCTGAAAAGCTTCAATGTCGTCTTTGCAACGTCCTGCCAAAATAATATGTCGTAAATGTTCAGGTAATTTGATTAAGCAAATGCGGATGAGTTCTGAGGGGCTGTATGGGTTTGACAGGTACTGATTCTTGTGCAACATGTCTTCAAAATATTTCACAAGACTGGAGAATTCAGATTGTTCGAAATGTTTCATCATTATGATACCATGTTTTACTCGATCTTGTGTGGCTTGAGACCAATATGCTGAGAGGAAGGCATGGTAAAATTCTCCTTCACTGTGGCAATCGTGAATTACCGATCGCATTCTTACAGCTGGTTCATTCTCTAAGTAGCCACACATAAATTCTAATCTGTGCTCCAATGACCAGTTGGGAGGAAAACAATGAGAGAATTGATGGAGCCATGCTTGTGGATGAATGTCGTTGCCAGAATTTTTAAATGTTTTGAATTTACGTGTAGTAATGAACAGCTTATAGTCAAAATCATCATGTCGGCGAGTCGCATATCGGTCATTGTTAGGTCGTGTCGGCCGTTCCATCTCAAAATTCGGTGCACATTGCCAATTTCTTTCATAACTTCCGAAATGCCCTGTGTTATTATTTTGCGGCTTTTCCGTATTTCTAAATCCCTCTTCCCGTGTTGGAGCGCGAGTGTCCTCTGAAATACGTAATTCTTGTATTACCTGTGTCAGCTGATCTTGTACTTCCCGGATTTCTCTTTGGTGTTGTGTATTAATTTGATTCTGATTTTGTTTGAATTTCCTAATTTGTTCGTACTCTTCTGTGTCATTAAAGACTACCGGTCTTGCGTCAATCAGATTATCATCTACCTTCGTAGATAAATTAGTGAACTGATCCAAAAGTTCGGCTACTTTCTCCGATAGTGTACTTATTTCCTCAGTGTGTTTTTCTGAACCAAGTTTCAGAGTATCTACTGTGTCCTTAAAGTTTTCCTGAGTTTTTGCAAGTTGCGTAATCGAATCGGTAGATGCAACTGAGTCAAATTTAGCTTGCAAGGTCTCATGATTTTCATGAACAATAATTTGCAGTTCTTTTATGGCTGCTTCATGATTCTGTAATGCCTTTTCATGCCGCGAAAAAATAGGTTGAAAATGCTCACAAATTTGAGTTTTTACGTCATTACAGACTTTTTGACATTTCGATTCAATGTTATGTAACTCAGTAGTTAAATCTTCACGTGTTTGTTCAAGAGTTTGTTCCAATGAGTCTAACTTTTGAAGCTGTTGCTGTGTTTGTCTCTGATTTTGTTCCATTGTGTCTAACTGTTGCTGTGTTTGTCTCTGGTGTTGTTCCATTGTGTCTAACTTCTTGAGATTTTGTTCCACTGTGTCTAACTGTTGCTGTGTTTGTCTCTGGTGTTGTTCCATTGTGTCTAACTTTTCAAGCTTTTGTCCCATTTGTTGCATTAATTGTAATAACAATGCACTGGTGTCTGAAACATGTTCCTCAGTGCTTTTCGGCAGTGAAGTTGCACCGGCAACATTCACATTTTGACAAGTGGAAAATGTGTCTTGACTCATTTGAGAAAACGGTGGGAACCCAAAACCTGAGTCTGCAGTATTTGCAATATTGTGATCTGTCATTCCCGATTCCTGAGGCGAGCTGTTCCCGACCAATCGATCGATAACGCTTCCCTGTTCACTACCTGTTTCACTGTCTACACCATTGTTTGCCGCCCGCTCCATTTCCCTATGCGCAATTACCAAATTACTACTTTGAACATTAGTTAATTCATTACTCTGCGGCGCTAACACACTGCCTTCGTCTTCACTGTCATTTCTCAGTTTACTTTGGAGCTTAGTATTACGTTTTTCACACGCCATAATTGTCACAATATTTCACACGATAACACAGAAAAGCACAATTTGAAGAGCAAAATAAAATAACATAGCAATGGAAATAATGTCTACTTAATTGCCAGCGCAGCTGCGAAATACTTGGTGCAAATCTACATGCATGCCACAACTGTTTTACTGTACAACAATGAAAAACTACAACTACAAAGGAAATTCTCTCTATGATTACGCGCTACCAATAAACAATAGCTACACCAATTACACAAACTACAAGAAAAATCAGAAGATTCCAGTGAGGTATCCTAGGCTAAGGGTCGACATATGAAACGTCCCCTTTGAACAATTATACAAGACTGTGCTTAAACTGACACACAATATTTTGTTAGCGCAACGCAATCTGACTTTCAAAATTCCCTACAAAAGAATGGCCCTGACTAACATTAAACTATACCTTTCACAAATCACTTACCTCACAAAAATCTTCGCTGCTCAAGCTACTGCAATACAGCGAGCGCCACTACTGCCAGCTAAATAAAAGATTCAAAGTATGGAAGGCACTAACTACTGATAGGGATAGTTAGCAAATGAAAGATATTAATAGAGAACAAACAATGTATTTACCTCGATATCATCATACACAAATATAGCAGTTCATGACAAATTTCAAAACTCCGCCATCTCTCTCCCCACATCCACCACTGCTGGCGGCTCACCTCCCACTGTGCAACGCTACGCGCTGTTCACAGCCAGCTGCCTAACACTACAATGGCGAGTATTACAACAATGCAAAGCAGCCACAGACTGCACACAGCACAGCCAGTGATTTTCATACAGAGGTGGCGTTACCAATAAAAAAACCTAAACAGCCTACTTACATGTTCTTGGGTAACTCATCAAATCAAGCTAAAGTTTTCCGAGCCCAAAAACCTGCAATACGAATTATTTGTGGTGTAAATTCAAGAACGTCCTGCAAGAAGGCTGTTTGAAGAACTTGAGATATTAATTACTGCTTCCTAATATAATTATTCCTTAACGAAATCTGTCATTAAAAATATATCTTTTTTCTTCAAACCAACAGCTCAGTTCATGGAATCAATACAGGAAACAAGAATAACTTTCACAAAGCTTAAAAGGTCACTTACTTGGGTTCGTAAGATGCTAGTAGCTGTAAGAAATTTAACTAATAATAAAGTTCAATTTAAGAAGGCTCTAAAAGATTTGTTGGTGGCCAACTCCATCTACTCCATTGAATAATTTCTTAGCAGAACCGATTGAAGCGTGTACGGTATTAATAATACCACATAATGCAAATTTTGCGTACAGTCTGACTTCTGTAAAATTTTGTGCAGTAATGCAATCATTGTAAATAACTGCTGTAATATGTTTCTTTTATTCTATGATATCTGAATACTATAACCTAAGAATTACCATATGCACCTAATCAGACTCAAAATTTAACATTTGGTGACAAGTTTTATAACCTTTTAAATATAAATGTGCATAAGACTTTTTACTGATTCTACATCCATGAGGGCAATTTCATTTGGTATTTGTGGAAGTGTACATTAGCATATATGTTCTTATTTGTAAATATGTATTGCATATTATTGTTTTCCTGCATGTTCCATATCCCAGAGGATCTCCTCACTATGGATCAATTAGAACGAAAAGTACATCTGATCTAATATCTAACCTAATCTAATCTCTATTTTTCTCTCTCTTTATCTCCCTGTATGTATGTATGTATGTATGTATGGAAGTGTGTGTGTGTGTGTGTGTGTGTGTGTGTGTGTGTGTGTGTGTGTGTGGACATGTATGAGTTTTAGTGATAGTTTTATATTCATTTCACCTTGTATTTTCTATGTATCACTACTGTCAACCAATATACAATCACTCGAAGCAAGATGCTTATCGTAGATGGAAAGGACAAGTTGCAACTTACCTTAAAGAAGACACGTCAAGTTGCAGTCAGGCGCGATTAAATGATACTCACATATAGCTTTTGGCCACAGTCTCCGCCAGTAAAGACACACACACACACACACACACACACACACACACACACACACACACACACACACACGACCGCCAACTCCAGTATCTCGGGCCGGAGTGTCATGATCAGATCTTGATAAATTTCAACATAATGCAGAGGCTAGCAACTTGCTCTAAATGTTCAGAAATGTAAAATTTTGCATTTCACAAAAAGAAAAAATGAAGTATCCCATGACTATAATATCAGTGAGTCACTGTTGGAATCGGCCAGCTCACACAAATACCTGGGTGTACCACTTTGACTTTGTAGGGAACTGAAATTGAATCATCACGTAAGTTCAGTAGTGGGCACAGCATGTGGCAGACTTCGGTTTACTGGTAGAATACTGGGGAAGTGGAAACAGTCCACAAAAGAGATTGCTTACAATTCATTCGTGCGACATATCCTAGAATATTGAACAAGTATATGGGACCCGTACCAGATAGGACTAACAGGGGATGTTGAAGCATACAGAGAAGGGCAGAACGACCGGTCACAGGTTTGTTTAATCCTTGGGAGAGTGTCACAGAGATGCTGAAGGAACTGAACTGCCAGACTCTAGAAGGCAGATGTAAACTATACCAAGAAAGTGTGTTAACAAATTTTCAAGAACCAGTTTTAAATTATTACTCTAGGGATATATTACAACCTCCCTTACGTATCACTCACACACCGAATTGTGGGGATAAAATTAGAATAATTAATGTACCCACAGAGGCATTCAAACAATCATTCTTCCCACGCTCCATTAAATGAATGGATCAGGAAGAAATCCTAATAATTAGTACAGTTGGATATACCCTCTGCCATCCTCTCTCACGATGGTTTGTAGATTAGAGACGTAGATGTATTTGTAGATATATCCGCAGTGTAGACGAGATCACGATGTTTGCGACAATCCGACCTTCAAAGTCAGTTTTTTAACGAAATGGCTCAAATGGCTCTGAGCACAATGGGACTCAACTGCTGAGGTCATTAGTCCCCTAGAACTTAGAACTAGTTAAACCTAACTAACCTAAGGACATCACAAACATCCATGCCCGAGGCAGGACCCGAACCTGCGGTTCCAGACTGCAGCGCCTTTAACCGCACGGCCACTTCGGCCGGCCTGCGTTTATTAACGCTTGGTTCCATCGGTCCCCTCTTAGTCTCACAGTCATCAAAAACTTAAATACAAGCCAGTAATTAAGGAATTCCAGCGACTGAAAAATGAGAAACAGCATTCCAGTAGCTACTAAACACTCTAAGGATTTATCAGCTAACTTGCTCCAAGATATTAATTCTATTTCCTTTAGCAACAGCAAGGAGAAACACTTTTGCTACGGCGGCACTTCGACTCAGCCTGACTCTTATACGGCTGATACCATTTTCCAAAGAGTCTTTCCCAACACAGATAGAAGGCAATTAAAGCCACACGACCTACGATGTTCACAGAGCTCCATGAATGTGTAATCGACTAGCGACAAATGTCGGTGACACTGTTGGCAATGTGAAACTAGGCAATAAATTTGAGAATGCATGATTCCAACACATGAACACCGTCAAATATTCAATAAAAATGTCTACACCCATAAGCCACGCACTTGCCTTGAATCTGCATCACCAATTTTAACAATTCACTGGAAAATGAGCCCAACTCTGTATTTCTTTTTTCACATATACCTGTGCCAGTCACTGCATGTTTCGAAACCACATCGCGTTTCGTCGTAACGCTTCTGTTTGCTAGTTCTACAACCACAGTAAAACAAAAGCAAATATGCTATTCTAGCTACAGATGGTGCTACATTATAAGTAAATAGATATCTGTGATGCCAGTGGCTCGTACCTCTTGCGGGAAAATTGCATCTCACTCCGTTCAAAGGTTTTAAAGCTCGCCAAGAACTTTGGGAAGTTTCATTAGTTGTACTCGAAACACGAATTCAAATACTACAGTGCCTGATGCGAAACTGCAGCTTCTTCCGATCAGTAACACAGAAAACGTATTCGTACCGATTCCACAAACCCTCAACAAAATACCGAAGTAATTTCTAGGTAACGGACATGCTGACTCAGGCGCTATAGCATTGTTGTTATCACGCCCTTGGATCAACGTGAAACAGCAACGCCAACAGCTAGAAGCCACATTTGTGGTTAACAACATCGATAGTACTAGTTAAACGAGCTAAGCAATAACATTTTAAATAAAGTTAACTAATATTTATTTGCAGCTCATCACAGTAAGGACCGTGCCATAACAAATGTGACTCTACAACAGTTCTCTCACGTTACACAATTGTGTCCTACTGCAGCTTTCATGTCATAGGTGTTGACAGGCGAAAAGATCCGATTCCCTCAGCGCATTGAATTCACAAAATGATTGCAGGTCTCGTTTACTGAGACCACTAACATAAGGACATTCTAGTGGATTAATTCCCTACATCTTTCGCCTAATATCTTGGCCACGGCAGGGTGAGAATGTTGGTGTGGATGACATGCGAAAATCGCATGGTCCACACCTACTAATACACACATCAAAAAATGTTTTGCATCACCCCGGTTCCCAGAACTGCTGAAGGTAGAAGTTGACTGTGGATATTGTATCACAGACACAATCCATTTTCAGAGATGTCACTAAACCAACCCAAAGATGTAAACAACCATGCCTAAGTAGAGCTTATTAGACGTAGGGGGTCCGACAGCCGATCAGTTCCAGTCATTCCATCAGGATGAAGGTACACGGCTCTTGTTGTCTGTAGTTCAACCATGCCTAGACGGTCAATACCGCGGTTCAATCACGTCCGCATTCTTACTTTGTGCCAGGAAGGGCTTTCAACAAGGGAAGAGTCCAGTCGTTTCGGAGTGAACAAAAGCGATGTTGCTCGGACGTCGAAGAGATACAGAGACTCAGGAACTGTCTATGACATGCCTCGCTCAGGCCGCCCAAGGGCTACTACAAAAGTGGTTGACCGCTGCCTATGGATTATGGCACGGAGAAAGCCTAACAGCAACGCCACCATGTTGAATAATGCTTTTGGTGCAGCCACGGGACGCTGTGTTGAAACGACTTAAACTGTCCGCAATAGGCTGCATGATGCGCAACTTCACCCCCGACGTCCATGGCAAGGTCCATCTTTGCAACCATGACACCATGCAGCGCGGAACAGATGGACCCAACAACATGCCGAATGGACCGCTCAGGATTGGCATTCCGTTCTCTTCACCGATGAGTGTCGCATGTGCCTTCAACCAGACAATCGTCGGAGATGTCTTTAAAGACAACCTGGTCAGGCTGAATGTCTTCGACACACCCTCCAGCAAGTGCAGCAGGGTGGAGGTTCCCTGCTGTTTTGGGGTGGCATTATGTGGGGCCGACGTACGCCACTGGTGGTCATGGAAGGCGCTGTAACGGCTGTACGATACGTGAATGTCATCCTCCGATCGATAGTGCAACTGTATCGGCAGCATATTGGCGAGGCATTCGTCTTCATGGACGACAATTCTCACCCCCATCGTGCATATCTTGTGAATGACTTATTTCAGGATAACGACATCACTCAACTAGAGTGGCCAAAATGTTCTCCAGACATAAACCCTATCGACAATGCCTGGCGTAGATTGACAAGGACTGTTTATGGACGTCGTGACCCACCAACCGCTCTGAGAGATCCACGCCGAATCGCTGTTGAGGACTGAGGCAATCTGGACCAACAGTGCCTTGATGAACTAGTGGATAGTATGCCATGACGAATACAGGCATGCATCAATGCAAGAGGACGTGCTGCTGGGTATTAGAGGTTCCAGTATGTGCAGCAATCTGGACCACCATCTCTGAAGGTCTCGCTGTATGGTGGTACAAAATACAATGTGTGGTTTTCATTAGCAATAAAACGGGCAGAAATGATGTTTATGTTGATCTCTATTCCAATTTTCTGTACAGGTTCCGGAACACTCGGAACCGATGTGATGCAAAACTTTTTTTGATGTGTGTATTTGCCTCATTCTTGTACACTGAGGTGAACTACTCGTTTGCATTGATGAAATGAATTCATCTAACCAAATTGACATAATCTGCCTCTCTGAAAGTCAAGTGACCACTGGCATAGATATATTAGACATTTCAGGATTTAAGCTAGCTTCCTACATCTGCAGAGTAGATATGGATGGAGGAGGAGTTGCCACATTTATTAAAAACTGTGGTGTCACCGCCAGATTCCACACTTGCTAGGTGGTAGCCTTTAAATCGGCCGCGGTCCGTTAGTATACGTCGGACCCGCGTGTCGCCACTGTCAGTGATTGCAGACCGAGCGCCGCCACACGGCAGGTCTAGAGAGACGTCCTAGCACTCGCCCCAGTTGTACAGCCGACTTTGCTAGAGTTAATATTGAGATTATAAAACATGTACCGTCAAGAGCGATGTACACCAATTATGGATTAACGTAAAGTATTCCAGCAGCAACGTACCTTATTGGTTATATTAATTACATTGTCCTGTTCCAGACCTCACGCCAGTTTGCGTGAGCTTAAACGCGTGCATTTCGGCCTCCTCTAGCAACACGGTATTGGCACTTCTGCCAACACATCACATGGCGACGAGTATAAAAACGGTCTTCTTCTTTATACTGCACTAATTTACTTGTGTCATGGCTTCGCCACAATCTCCAGAAGTACTGTCCGAATTTTATCGCTTGCAGAATCAGCAGACGCAGGCCTTATTGGATGCCCTTGGACAGCTCGTCCAGGGTCAACGTGCAATGCAAACCGATGCGGCGGCCGCCGCTCCACCGCTCCCGCAGTCACAACACGCATTTTCACCACCTTTTCGGCCGTTTGATGCTGCACTGGAAAGCTGGACGGAGTGGTCACGCCAATTTGGATTCCATCTCGCCGCCTACAGGATTCAAGGTAATGAGCGGCAGCCTTTTTTGCTTTCGTGCGTCGGCGTGACCACGTACCGTGTGATAGTGAAACATAGCAACTCTGCCGGCCGAAGTGGCCATGCGGTTGTAGGCGCTGCAGTCTGGAACCGCGAGACCGCTACGGTCGCAGGTTCGAATCCTGCCTCGGGCATGGATATGTGTGATGTCCTTAGGTTAGTTAGGTTTAACTAGTTCTAAGTTCTAGGGGACTGATGACCTCAGAAGTTGAGTCCCATAGTGCTCAGAGCCATTTGAACCATAGCAACTCTGTCCTACGAAAAAATTTTGTCTGCATTAGATGCATATTTCAATGAATCAGTCAATGTCGTTGCAAAAAGGTATACCTTCTTTCGTACAAAACGTATGGCCGGTCAGACTAATAGGGAGTGGGTTGCAACTTTGCAGTGCCTTACTGGGGATTGTGCTTTTGAGTGTGAATGTGGACTCCCTTATTCAGATACTATGGTACGTGATGCAATTGCACAGAATGTTTCTGATGTTCGTATCAGGGAACGGATTTTGAAACTAGTCAATCCCTCCCTTCAACAAGTGATGGACATATTGGATAGGCAAGACGCACTTGACTTTGCTCAGGAATCATTTGAAACTTCGCCAGCTGTGTGTCACATTAACCGGCCCGCCGGGTGAGCTGCACAGAACAGTAAACATCCCTCGCGCCCGTCTGCGCAGCTGCCGCCAAGCTCTCTGCTACGTGTGCCACGCAAGCAAGCAAATGCAGTGCTCAAGTCATGCCCGCAGCGTGCTACTAGACATTCGCGTGAGGATTGCCCATGACGCCAAGCTATTTGCTTTTTCTGTAATAGAAAAGGGCATGTTCAGAGTGTTTGTCAGAAAAAGCTCAGATCAGACACTCACAACCATTCCAGGCCCTTTGCTTCGCGCCGGAATCGGAATCGAACCAAGAATACTCAGGCTCGTGAACCTTTGCCCATGGACATTCATGTAGTTCGTTCCACTCCGCCCAGTGCCACTCTCCCTAACAGTGACTGTGTTCGTCCCACAAATAGTGTGCGTCGACATCGACGGAAATACCGTCAAGTCACAAGTGCTTCCGTACCAGTGTCTGTTCACGTTGCACAAGACAGTCGCTCTTGTCGCCAGCAGGACAATAAACTTTTTGTAGATTTGGACATTCATGGCACCGTGATCCCATTCCAGCTCGATACCGGAGCTGCAGTTTCATTGATCAATAAAGCCATGTACAAACAACTGGGCACACCTCCGTTGTGTGCCGCAAATGTTAAGTTAAATAGTTATTCCGGACAAGCTATCCCTGTGTTAGGACAGTGCAGCCTTCTTGCAACATACAAGGGACAAACAAAACTTGTGTCATTTTACGTACTTCGTTCTTCTTCTGCAGTGAACTTGTTTGGTTTAAATTTATTTCAGTTGTTTAACTTGTCTATAGTCAATCAGGTCCTGCAGACATTTTTGCACCGGGCCTCGGTTGCGCTAAGAACTATAAAGCACATTTGGAACTGAAAGTAAACGCGCAACCGAAATTTTTCAGAGCGCGCAATGTTCCCCACGCATTGCGTGATGAGGTCGCAAGAACATTACACGATTTGGAATCACAAGGTGTGATTGAACGTGTGCAGGCTTCTCTCTGGGCATCACCCTTAGTAATTTTGCAAAAGCCTTCCGGAAAATTGAGACTTTGTGTGGACTTCAAGGCAACGGTGAATCCACAACTAGTGATTGCAACTTATCCTTTACCCCGCCCGGAGGATCTTTTTGACAAACTGTGCCCGGGTAAATATTTTTCGAAGTTGGACCTAGCAGATGCGTACTTGCAAATACCGGTGGACGAAGAATCCCAGCGCGTTTTGGTGGTTAACACGCATCTTGGTTTGTACCAATTCAAAAGACTGCCATTCGGGTGTGCATCCGCCCCTGCATTGTTTCAGCAATATGTGCAAACTGTTTGTGCGTCGGTCCCTACTGCAGCAAACTATCTGGACGATATTGTGATCTCCGGAAAGACGGAAGAAGAACATTTAGCCGATCTCAGAACATTATTTCAGGTCTTGCGACAAAATGGTCTTCGCTTGCGGAAGGACAAATCTGTGTTTTTTGCTCGGGACTTACCCTATCTGGGCCATGTACTCAATTCCCAAGGCATACATCCCAGTCCAGAGCACCTCCGTGCCGTACAAGACTTGCCTTCGCCGCAGAATTTGAAGCAGCTACAGAGTGTGCTGGGCAAAATAAATTACTATAACAGATATGTGCGCCACGCCTCTTCCATTTCAGCTCCGCTTCATCGCTTACGCCGTACAGGTGTTCCGTTCGTCTGGACGACGGACTGCGAATGCGCCTTTCGCCAGTTGCCTTACGCCATTAGATCCCCAGAAACCCCTTTTGTTGATGGTAGATGCATCGGATTTCGGGATCGGTGCTGTGCTTGCGCACAAATATGGATCGCATGATCGCCATATTGCCTTTGCGTCCAAATTGCTCTCGTCTGCGCACAGACATTATTCACAGATAGAGAAAGACGCTTTGGCTCTCGTATTTGGTGTTACTAAGTTTCATGATTTCTTGTATGATCGTCACTTTACCATCTTCATCCGAACAAGCCTGTAACTCCACGTACAGCGCAGAAATTCATTCGCTGGTCTATTTTCCTCTCGCAGTACCGCTACGATATCTTGTATCGGTCCACTGCTAAGCACGGAAACGCCGATGCGTTGTCCCATTTGCCTGTTGCTGAGGATAGAGCATTCGATTCTTCCGAACTTGCTTGCATGTTCATTGATGCGGAAAGCGATGACGTGGTCGAATCGTTTCCGATTGATTTTCGTCGTGTAGCTACAACCACAGCTGCTGACCCTGTCCTTGCTACCGTTTTGCGTTTTGTTGCTTGACAATGGCCCTTGTCACAGTCACGGATCGAGGATCCGTTGGTTCGCCGATTTTTTGCTCACAAGGAGACACTGTTTGTTCGACGTGGTGTTTTGCTGTTGCGTTCTGATAATGATCAGTCCAGGGTCGTGGTCCCACGTTCGTTACAGTCCTCTGTCTTACGGCTTCTCCACCAAGGACATTGGGGTATACTGCGAACGAAACGACTTGCTCGTCAGCACTGTACTTGGTTCGGAATCGATGCTGCGATTACGAATATGTGCTCTTCTTGCATGGCGTGTGCCAAACAACAATCCGCACCGCCGCGGAAATTCTTTGCATGGCCAAAAACCACTTCCCCTTGGCAACGCTTACACATCGATTTTGCTGGTCCCTTCTGGAATGCTCGATGGTTGGTTGTAGTCGATTCCTTCAGTAATTTTCCTTTTGTTGTCAGGATGTCTTCCACGACGTCATCTGCCACCATCCAAGCGTTATGTGCTATCTTTTGCATTCAAGGTCTTCCACAGACTATTGTTTCCGACAGTGGACCACAATTCATGTCCGCCGAATTTCAGTCATTCTGCATGGCCAATGGTATTCAACATCTGACATCCGTGCCGTTTTCGCCTCAGTCAAACGGTGCCGCTGAACGATTGGTCCGGACTTTCAAGTCACAGATGTTGAAGTTGAAAGAGTCGCATTCTCGGGAGGACGCGTTGTTGCTCTTTTGTTCACCTATCGCTCTCAGCCCCGAGATGGTCGCTCGCCGGATGAGTTGCTCCACGGTCGTCCTCATCGAACCTTGATGTCTTTGCTACATCCGCCGCATCAGGTTCATGTGCAGTGGCAGACACCTGCTTTTGCTCCAGGCGACGTTGTATACTATCGCAACTATAGCGGTTCACGGCGTTGGCTCGCAGGGCGCATTCTTCGCTGCCTCGGCCGTGCTATGTATCTGGTTTTGGGGGCCTCTGGTGAGGTGCATCGGCATCTCAATCAGCTGCGCCTCTGTCGTCGCCTGAGTTCTGCCGCTCCCCGTCTGCTTTCAGCGACGGTGCCGCCCGGTCAGCGCCCTGGGGACCCATCTACTGGCTCGCCTCATCCCCAGGTGTTACCGACGCTGCCTTCCATTTTGACCCATGGCGACCCGCCGCCGCCGCCTGTTCTCCCGCCGGCGCCGCCCGCAGTGGACGCGTCGCTGCAACCGCCGGGCGCCTCCCTGGGTCACGCGCCGCCGATCGCTTCCCGTGACCAGCTGTCCTCCGACATGGAACTCTTGCCCGCTCCGGACCAGATGGCGCCTTCGCCCGTCGGGTACCCCGACGCGATGGAGGTCGACCCTTCGGCCCCTCCAGTCTCTCTACGGGCGCGTACACCGCATGTTGGCGTGCACCCTGGACTAGGTTTTCAGGCGTTTCCTAGATCCCCTCGGACCGAATGGCAGGGTGCAGGTGGCACAGCCTCGCCTGTTGTTAGGCTCCCCACCTCGTCGCATACGTCAACATGGGGTCCTCCCCATGGCGGGCGGAAGCCTAATAACATAACCGTACGCCGATTTGCGGGGGAGGAATGTGGTGTCACCGCCAGACACCACACTTGCTAGGTGGTAGCCTTTAAATCGGCCGCGGTCCGTTAGTATACGTCGGACCCGCGTGTCGCCACTGTCACTGATTGCAGACCGAGCGCCGCCACACGGCAGGTCTAGAGAGACGTCCTAGCACTCGCCCCAGTTGTACAGCCGACTTTGCTAGCGATGCTACACTGACAAATACGCTCTCATTTGCCGAGACGATAGTTAGCATAGCCTTCAGCTACGTCATTTGCTACGACCTAGCAAGGCGCCATTACCAGTCAATATTGAGATTATAAAACATGTACTGTCAAGAGCGATGTAAGAGGGCAGTTCAATAAGTAAAGCAACACATTTTTTTTCTCGGCCAATTTTGGTTGAAAAAACCGGAAATTTCTTGTGGAATATTTTCAAACATTCCCGCTTCGTCTCGTATAGTTTCATTGACTTCCGACAGGTGGCAGCGCTGTACGGAGCTGTTAAAATGGCGTCTGTAACGGATGTGCGTTGCAAACAACGGGCAGTGATCGAGTTTCTTTTGGCGGAAAACCAGGGCATCTCAGATATTCATAGACGCTTGCAGAATGTCTACGGTGATCTGGCAGTGGACAAAAGCACGGTGAGTCGTTGGGCAAAGCGTGTGTCATCATCGCCGCAAGGTCAAGCAAGACTGTCTGATCTCCCGCGTGCAGGCCGGCCGTGCACAGCTGTGACTCCTGCAATGGCAGAGCGTGCGAACACACTCATTCGAGATGATCGACGGATCACCATCAAACAACTCAGTGCTCAACTTGACATCTCTGTTGGTAGTGCTGTCACAATTGTTCACCAGTTGGGATATTCAAAGGTTTGTTCCCGCTGGGTTCATCACTTCGAACCTGAAACAAAACGGCAATCAATGGAGTGGCGCCACACCCACTCCCCTACCAAGAAAAAGTTTAAAGCCATACCCTCAGCTGGTAAAGTCATGGTTACAGTCTTATGGGACGCTGAAGGGGTTATTCTATTCGATGTCCTTCCCCATGGTGAAACGATCAACTCTGAAGTGTATTGTGCTACTCTTCAGAAATTGAAGAAACGACTTCAGCGTGTTCGTAGGCACAAAAATCTGAACGAACTTCTCCTTCTTCATGACAACGCAAGACCTCACACAAGTCTTCGCACCCGAGAGGAGCTCACAAAACTTCAGTGGACTGTTCTTCCTCATGCACCCTACAGCCCCGATCTCGCACCGTCGGATTTCCATATGTTTGGCCCAATGAAGGACGCAATCCGTGGGAGGCACTACGCGGATGATGAAGAAGTTATTGATGCAGTACGACGTTGGCTCCGACATCGACCAGTGGAATGGTACCGTGCAGGCATACAGGCCCTCATTTCAAGTTGGAGTAAGGCTGTAGCATAGAATGGAGATTACGTTGAAAAATAATGTTGTGTAGCTAAAAGATTGGGGAATAACCGGGTGTATTTCAATGCTTAATAAAACAACCCCTGTTTCAGAAAAAAAATGTGTTGCATTACTTATTGAACTGCCCTCGTACACCAATTATGGATTAAAGTATTCCAGCAGCAACGTACCTTATTGGCTATATTAATTACATTGTCCTGTTCCAGACCTCACGCCAGTTTGCGTGAGCTTAAACACGTGCATTTCGGCCTTCTCTAGCAACACAGTGTTGGCTCTTCTGCCAACACATCAAAAACTGCTATAAATTCAAGAACATCGACATTAATAAATTCTTTTTAGACCAGCATCTAGAAGCATGTGCAACAGACGTAGAGTTCCATAACAGATGCTATATAATAGTTACTACTTACCGAGCACCTGCAGGAAATTATAATCTATTCATAAATCATCTAGAAGCTCTTTTGGGTTATTTAACAAGAAGAAACAAAGAAATTTTGAGTGTTGATGACTTTAATACATATTTTGTAATGGAATCTTCCAGTAAACATTTACTGCAGTTAGTAATGTTGTCTTTCAATCTAACTCACACTGTAAACTTTCCAACTAGGATCACTAAATCCTCAAGGACAGCCATTGATAACATTTTTATAGACAAATCAAAGGAACAAAATTATATCATAAAACCTGTAATAAATGGACTATCAGATCATGCTATGCAGCTCCTTGTTTTAGATGTAAATTCTAAGCAGATTATCAAGACTGCTAAATCTGAGTGCAAGAGAGTAGTCAGTCAGCCAAAAATTGAGTGTTTTAGAAAACTGCACAAAGATATGAAGTGGAAAGATGTTTGTAGTGCTCATGACATGAATGAAAAATATAATACATTCATGAACAATGTCAGTACCATGTTTGAAAACTGTTTTCCTCTAAAAGTTACTCAAATTAAACAGAAGTCTATAATAAAACCATGGATTACACAAGGAATAAAGACTTCCTGTAAGACAAAAAGTAAAATGTATCTGTCGACCAAGAATAGCTCCAATGCTGATGATTTAGCTAAATACAAGGAATACTGTAAAATATTAAAAAAAAAGTGATTCAGACATCTAAACAAATGCACTACGAGAAGAAGATAGCAATGTCAGGGAACAAAATAAAAACAATATTGGATATAGTGAAAGAGGAGACTGGTAGAACCAGAAAGGAACAGGAGCAAATAGTACTAAGGGTAGATGACACATTAGTAAACGATGGGCATAGTGTGGCAAATCTATTTAACAAGTACTTTATATCCGTTACTGATAGAATGGGATTGTCAGGGTCAGTAAATAATGCCCTTGAATAACTGAAACTAGCCTTTACAAATAGCTTCAGCTACATGAATATGTCACTCACTTCACCAAAAGAAATAACTTCCATAATAAAATCTTTAAAAACAAAGAATTCTAGTGGTTATGATGAAATATCAACAAAGTTAATCAAGGCATGTTCTTGTGAGTTTAGTACAATTCTAAGTTACTTGCGTAACCAGTCAGTTATAACTGGGACATTTCCTGACTGGCTAAAATATGCAGATGTTAAGCCTCTATTCAAGAAAGGGGATAAAGAGATACCATCTAACTACAGACCGATTTCACTTTTGCCAGCATTCTCAAAAAATTTAGAAAAAGTAATGTACAGGCAGCTTCTCAACCATCTGACCACAAATAACATATTATCAAGAACACAGTTTGGATTTCTGAAGGGTTCTGATATCGAGAAGACTATTTACACCTACAGTGAAAATGTACTTCATTCATGAAATAACAAATAACAAGCAGCAGGTATTTTATGTGATTTGTCAAAGGCATTTGATTGTGTGAACCACAACATCCTTTTAAATAAATTAGAATTCTATGGTGTCACGGGCAGTGCTGCAAAATGGTTCAAGTCATATCTCGCTAACAGGAAACCAAGGGTGTCAGTGGAAGGGACTAGTGAATTAAGTCATCAGTCATCACCAGAATAGGAAGAAATTACATGTGGTGTCCCGCAAGGCTCCATCTTAGGGCCATTGCTTTTTATTGTGTACATTAATGATCTCTCATCAGTTACACTGCCAGAAGGAGAGTTCGTTTTGTTTGCAGATGACACAAGTATAGCAATAAATAGTATGTCAAGTGTAGTTCTAGAAAGATCTGCTAATGATATTTTCAAGGAGATTAATAAATGGTTTAAAGCCAACTCATTGACATTACACATTCAAAAGACTCACTACATGCAATTCAGAACCTGTAAGAGGTTTCCACCCAGCATATGCGTAAAGTATGAAGAAGAGCAGATAGAAGAGGTTGACAGTCTCAAATTCCTGGGATTAAAACTTGATAATAAATTCAGTTGGGAGGAGCACACCACAGAACTGCAGAAACGCCTTAACAAATCTGTATTTGCAGTTCGAGTGTTAGTAGACATAGGCGACATAAAAATGAAAACGCTTGCATACTTTGCCTACTTTCATTCCATAATATCATATCGTATAATATTTTGGGGTAACTCTTCAAGTGAAACAAAAGTTTTCAGAGTCCAAAAGCGTGTAATACGTGTTATTTGTCTAGCAAATTCACAGACGTCAAGTAGAAACCACTGTCTCTCAGTATATTTATGCCTTAATGAAATTTGTCCTAAATAATATATCTCTTTTTCCAACAAACAGCTCAGTTCATACATACAATACCAGGAACAAAAATGATCTGCACAAGGACTTAAAAGCACTTACTTTTGTTCAAAAAGGGGTCCACTACTCAGGAACACTCATATCAATAATTTGCCAGTAAACATAAAAAATTTAGTTACAAATAAGGATCAGCTTAAAAGAAGCCTGAAAGACTTACTAGTGGCAAACTCCTTCTACTTCATTGACGAATTTTTTAATAGAAACAAATGATGTATTGTACATATTCATACTACTAGTATTGTTATTTCCGATAAAAAAAAATTGATATGTTCCACATCCACGAGGATCTTCTCAGCACGGATCTATGGAACGAAAAACTAACGTAATCTAATCTAATATAAACAAACTTCCATCCGTGCATCTACACTCCTGGAAATTGAAATAAGAACACCGTGAATTCATTGTCCCAGGAAGGGGAAACTTTATTGACACATTCCTGGGGTCAGATACATCACATGATCACACTGACAGAACCACAGGCACATAGACACAGGCAACAGAGCATGCACAATGTCGGCACTAGTACAGTGTATATCCACCTTTCGCAGCAATGCAGGCTGCTATTCTCCCATGGAGACGATCGTAGAGATGCTGGATGTAGTCCTGTGGAACGGCCTGCCATGCCATTTCCACCTGGCGCCTCAGTTGGACCAGCGTTCGTGCTGGACGTGCAGACCGCGTGAGACGACGCTTCATCCAGTCCCAAACATGCTCAATGGGGGACAGATCCGGAGATGTTGCTGGCCAGGTAGTTGACTTACACCTTCTAGAGCACGTTGGGTGGCACGGGATACATGCGGACGTGCATTGTCCTGTTGGAACAGCAAGTTCCCTTGCCGGTCTAGGAATGGTAGAACGATGGGTTCGATGACGGTTTGGATGTACCGTGCACTATTCAGTGTCCCCTCGACGATCACCAGTGGTGTACGGCCAGTGTAGGAGATCGCTCCCCTCACCATGACGCCGGGTGTTGGCCCTGTGTGCCTCGGTCGTATGCAGTCCTGATTGTGGCGCTCACCTGCACGGCGCCAAACACGCATACGACCATCATTGGCACCAAGGCAGAAGCGACTCTCATCGCTGAAGACGGCACGTCTCCATTCGTCCCTCCATTCACGCCTGTCGCGACACCACTGGAGGCGGGCTGCACGATGTTGGGGCGTGAGCGGAAGACGGCCTAACGGTGTGCGGGACCGTAGCCCAGCTTCATGGAGACGGTTGCGAATGGTCCTCGCCGATACCCCAGGAGCAACAGTGTCCCTAATTTGCTGGGAAGTGGCGGTGCGGTCCCCTACGGCACTGCGTAGGATCCTACGGTCTTGGCGTGCATCCGTGCGTCGCTGCGGTCCGGTCCCAGGTCGACGGGCACGTGCACCTTCCGCCGACCACTGGCGACAACATCGATGTACTGTGGAGACCTCACGCCCCACGTGTTGAGCAATTCGGCGGTACGTCCACCCGGCCTCCCGCATGCCCACTATACGCCCTCGCTCAAAGTCCGTCAACTGCACATACGGTTCAAGTCCACGCTGTCGCGGCATGCTACCAGTGTTAAAGACTGCGATGGAGCTCCGTATGCCACGGCGAACTGGCTGACACTGACGGCGGCGGTGCACAAATGCTGCGCAGCTAGCGCCATTCGACGGCCAACACCGCGGTTCCTGGTGTGTCCGCTGTGCCGTGCGTGTGATCATTGCTTGTACAGCCCTCTCGCAGTGTCCGGAGCAAGTATGGTGGGTCTGACACACCGGTGTCAATGTGTTCTTTTTTCCATTTCCAGGAGTGTATATCTTGTGCAATACAATCAAAATTGTTCTTTAGTTGTTTTGACTGTTCCTTCGCAATATTGCTTAATATGGCACTCATCGTATCCTCTAATTTCAGATATAAGATTTCTAACGATCTGATATTGCAGACGTTTGCGGAACTGTTTCGGTTTGGGGTAGATGTGCTTGCACTTCAGTCTAAATGGCGGACGCGTCTATATTTTTACCGGTCGGCTCCGCCAATTGTCGTTTTGAAAATTTTCCTGAAATTTCCTGTCGTCTGTGTGATCTATATTTCCTGCTCTGTTAATTTTCGTCATGACACAGTTAGTAATTTTGAAATATAATATTATTCATTTCATTGCATCTGCATGCGTATGAGCTATGAAGTTAGCAACACTGAAATTCTTCCTAAACTTTTCAAAAGAGCGACATGACATTACAAGACAAGAGTCATTTCTTCGGCATGTTAACTACACCGAATGCAACAGCAGTCATTTTAATGCCACAATCGCCGAGAACTCAACAATTACTGCGCTGCCGAAAGATTCATGATATCTGATAGCAAGATATAAACAGGGACGCCTTGTCTTCTATTTTGTTGTGATGGCCGGGTTTATTATGCAGTATAATATAGTTTTCTTTTCTCTCGTATTATTTCTTCCTTCTCCTTGTGTTATTTTATAAACACTGAAGACCAAAGAAACTGGTACAAATGGTTCAAATGGCTCTGAGCACTATGGGACTCAACTGCTGAGGTCATTAGTCCCCTAGAACTTAGAACTAGTTAAACCTAACTAACCTAAGGACATCACACACATCCATGCCCGAGGCAGGATTCGAACCTGCGACCGTAGCGGTCTCGCGGTTCCAGACTGCAGCGCCAGAACCGCGCGGCCACTTCGGCCGGCCAAACTGGTACATACTGCCTAATATCCTGTAGGGCCCCCGAAAGCACGCAGAAATGCCGCAACACGACGTGGCATGGACTCCACCAATGTATGAAGTGGTGCTGCAGGGAAATGACATCATGAATGCTGCAAAGCTGTCCATAAATCCGTAAGAGTACAAGAGGGTGGAGATCTCTTCTGAACAACACGTTGCAAAACATCCCAGATATGCTCAATAATGTTTATGTTTGGGGAAAAAAATGGTTCAAATGGCTCTGAGCACTATGGGACTTAACATCTGAGGTCATCAGTCCCCTAGAACTTAGAACTTCTTAAACCTAACTAATCTAAGGACATCACACACATCCATGCCCGAGGCAGGATGCGAACCTGCGACCATAGCGGTCGCGCGGTTCCAGACTGAAGCACCTAGAACTGCTCGCCCACACCGGCCGGCTATGTTTGGGGAGTTTGGTGTCCAACGGAAGTGTTTGAACTCTGAGGAGAGCTCTTGAAGCCATTCTGTAGTAATTCTGGATGTGTGGTGTGTCGCATTGTCCTGCTGGAATTGCCCAAGTCCGTCGAAATGCACGAGGGACATGAATGGAATCAGGTGATCAGACTGGATGCTTACGTACGTGTCACCTGTCAGAGTCGTATCTAGACGTATCAGGGCCCCATGTCACTCCAGCTGCACACGTTCCACACCATTACAGAATCTCCACCACCTCAAACAATCCCCTACTGACGTGCCAGGTCCATGGATTCATAAGATTGTCTCCATACCCGTACACGTGCATCCGCTCGATATAATTTAAGACGAGACTCGTTCGACCAGGCAACATGTTTCCAGTGATCACCAGTCCAACTCGGTGTTGATGGGCCTGGGAGAGACGTAAAGCTTTGTGT
The DNA here is from genome assembly GCF_021461395.2 of Schistocerca americana. NCBI lineage: Eukaryota > Metazoa > Arthropoda > Insecta > Orthoptera > Acrididae > Schistocerca > Schistocerca americana. The sequence goes on from NC_060123.1 coordinate 234,634,259, forward strand.
CGTGCAGTGAACAAGGGTACGCGAGTGGGCCTTCGGCTCTGAAAGCCCGTATCGATGATGTTTCGTTGAATGGTTCGCACGCTGACAGTTGTTTGGTGCCCCAACATTGAAATCTGCAGCAGTTTGCGGAAGTGTTAAACTTCTGTTAAGTTGAACGATTCTCTTTGGTCGTCGTTGGTACCGTTCTTGCAGGATCTGTATCTGTCCGTAGCGATGTCGGAGGTTTGATGTGCTACCGGATTCTGGTATTCACAGTATACTCGTGAAAGGGTCGTACTGGAAAATCCCCACTTCATCGCTACCTTGGAGATGCTGTGTCCCATCGCTCGTGCGCCGACTATAACACCACATTCAAACTCACTTAAATCTTGATAAACTGCCATTGTAGCAGCAGTAATCACTTTAACAATTGCGCTAGACACGTGTTGTCTTGTATAGGAGTTGCCAAGTGCAGCGCTATATTCTGCCTGTTTACATATCTCTGTATTTGAATGGGCTTGCCTATACAAGTTTCTTTGGCGCTTCAATAGGGTCCATTGATCGTGACTGGGCCAAATATCTCACTAAACAAGCGTCAAACAAAAAAACTACAAAGAACGAAACTTGTCTAGCATGACGGAGGAAACCAGATGACGCTATGGCTGGCCCGCTAGATGGCGCTGCCATAGGTCAAACGGATATCAACTGTGTTTTTTAAAATAGGAACCCCCATTTATATTATATATTCGTGTAGTACGTAAAGAAATATGAATGGTTTTGTTGGACCACTTTTTTCGCTTTGTGATAGATGGCGCTGTAATAATCACAAACATATGGCTCACAATTTTAAACGACCAGTTGGTAACAGGTAGATTTTTTAAAATTAAAATACAGAACGTATGTATAGAACATTTTATTTCGGTTGTTCCAATGTGATACATGTACCTTTGAGAACTTATCATTTCTGAGAACGCATTCTGTTACAGCGTGATTACCTGCAAATACCACATTAATGCAATAAATGCTCAAAATGATGTCCGTCAACCTCAATGCATTTGGCAATAGGTGTAACGACATTCCTCTCAACAGCAAGTAGTTCGTCTTGCTCAATGTTCGCACATGCATTGACAATGCGCTGTCGCATGTTCTCAGGCGTTGTCGGTGGATCACGATAGCAAATATCCTTCAACTTTCCCAACAGAAAGAAATTCGGGGACGTCAGATCCGGTTAATGTGCGGGCCATGGTATGGTGCTTCGACGACCAATCCACCTGTCATTAAACACGCTATTCAATACCGCTTCAACTGCACGCGAGCTATATGCCGGACATCCATCAGGTTGGAAGTACATCGCCATTCTGTCATGCAGTGAAACATTTTGTAGTAACATCGGTAGAACATTACGTAGGAAATCAGCATACATTGCACCATTTAGATTGCCATCGATAAAATGGGGGCCAATTATCCTTCCTCCCATAATGCCGCACCGTACATTTACCCGCCAAGGTCGCTGATGTTCCACTTGTCGCAGCCATCGCGGATTTCCTGTTGCCCAATAGTGCATATTATGCCGGTTTACGTTACCGCTCTTAGTGAATGACGCTTCGTCGCTAAATGGAACGCGTGCAAAAAATCTGTCATCGTTCCGTAATTTCTCTTGTGCCCAGTGGCAGAACTGTACACGACGTTCAAAGTCGTCCCCATGCAATTCCTGGTCCATAGAAATATGGTACGGGTGCAATCGAAGTTGATGTAGCATTCCTAACACCGACGTTTTTGAGATTCCCGATTCTCACGCATTTTGTCTGCTACTGATGTGCGGATTAGCCGCGACAGCAGCTAAAACGCCTACTTGGCCATCCTCATTTGTTGCAGGTCGTGGTTGACGTTTCACATGCCGCTGAACACTTCCTGTTTCCTTAAATAACGTAACAATCCGGCGAACGGTCCGGACACTTGGATGATGTCGTCCAGGATACCGAGCAGCATACATAGCACACGCCCGTTGGGCATTTTGATCGCAATAGCCATACATCAACACGATATCGACCTTTTCGATTTTAACACGGCTAATGTATCACGAAGCAAATACCGTCCGCACTGACGGAATGTTACATGATACCACGTACTTACACGTTTGTGACTATTACAGCGCCATCTACCACAAAGCGAAAAAAGTGATCCAACTAAAACATTCATATTTCTTTACGTAGTAGACGAATATGTAATAAAAGTGGGGGTTCTTATTTTTAAAAAAACCCAGTTGATATCCATTTGACTTATGGCAGCGCCATCTAGCGGGCCAACCATAGGGCCATCTGGCTACCCCCTTCAAGCTAGACGAGTTTTGTTCTTTGTAGTTTTTTCGTTTGATGCTTATTTCGTGAGATTTTTGGCCCGTTCACTATCAATGGACCACCCTGTATAATGTGTAACAGAATTAAAGGATCACTTCTTCGATTCCCCATAATGGCCTCCCATTGCGACGCATGGATTTGAAATTTGGCTCAAAGGTGCATCCAACCTTTCTCTGTAATGGTGCAAAAGCGTGCAACTCTGTGACGTCACTCTCGAGCTCGATAACGCTTCAAACTGCAAGGTGTCGTCAGAAAAACAGGGCAGAGCTCAGAAGTTCGTGTGAGGTGTAATGTGGGTTAATGATGCCACATTGATACCAAATTTCACCACAATTCTGCCCAACGCTACCGTGGATGTGTCGTATGATGACAAGGTCGTCACAGTCCACTTTACCCACATTGCACCTCTATTTTTGATGCCGCTGTGATGGAGGTCAGAAACACGAGGCCCAGCGTTGAAATAACGTGGTTTCCTTGTGAATGGGCGAGGAGAACGTTTCAAACACAACGCTGGTCAGAATCGACATGAAAAAGCCTCACGGGATGGCAAAAAGTGCGTCAATGAAACCACCCCTTTCCTTCGTACGCTGACTCCCATAAACTTCGCGTTCGGAAACGATAGTTCGCAGTGGGATAAGCAACTGGGCGACGTTCTTCACAACTTTTGAGACTACTAACACCTCCTGGGCGATTTAACCCTTACCGATGGACACCACGGGGCTGCAACAGAGCTGAACGTGATCTCACTCTTTTGGAATGCAGTGCGACCGCAATTGTTACCCTAATGTGTATGATGGAACTAATAGGGACAGTTCAAAACATTAGACGAAATTTCATAGTGATTCGAAGTAGCAACGGGTGCTTAAGCATTTTCAGTGCTCCTGTTTCATGCACCTCTGTGGCGTGATCACGAAAAAGCGAGACATGCGTGAATACAACCGCAAAATGTCCCTCCAAGGCCCCTTTATTTCGGCAACTCCCTGGTGGCACTTGCCCATATTTTAATAATGTTTCTCCGCTGAGAAAATCTGCGAAGTGATCCTACAGGCGCGCAGTTGGTACCGCTATGGTCAAAGTAAAAAATTCGTACGTTTCCTTGATGACATTGTCACCTACATCTTCGTGGCAGACATTAAGTGACACAATTTACTGTCCAAAATTATAGGACAATCACGGTGGCTCGGCCAGATTTAAAAAAAAAAAAAACTCATTTGTACTGATGAATGAGACTCACAATGCAGTACGATGATTTTTGAGTGGATACCGTACTTATAATGACGGATATGGCTATTGTATGACTTTACTTTAAGTGGAACATTGATCATATATACGTGAGTGTTCTTGCAACATTTTACCATAACAAGTACAAGGAGACGATACCGACATCACGATCTCCCGGCGGTACGGGTAACTCACGAATATTGAGCTCAGAGTGATACCGAAGCGCACTGCAGGTAACATTCCGTCTCTTCCAGCTTCTAGCTAACGCAGAATCAAACTTACACATTCAGTACCCAAAGGCTTAACAAAGATCTGTAAACAGCAGAGTGTATCACACACTTATCTGCATCGATTGTGACTGGATAAGCTACGCAGCTGCTCTATGAAGACAATGTTTGTATGGAGGTACAGAGCTAACAAACAGCAAAGAGAAGCTTAGCAGAGACGAAAGACATTCAGATTAGCTGGCAGCAGAAACTCGAGAAACTGGTAAATCCGAAGTAAATGCAGCAGAAATAACTTAAGGAATGTCTGGTCTTTTTAGGCTTTGGATAAGGTCTATTTTTAGACTATATCGAAAGGCGACTGTTTAAAATTTAGTCTCATCATAAAACTACAGTAAATATTTCATTTTTAGAAAATAATAAACAGTTTAAGATCATCATTGTACTGCAGTCCTTTTTAATAGTTAATAAAAATACAAATATTTGTAATAACCTCAGTTAAACACGCTGGTTCAGTGTCTAAGTGTTAGACTAGAAATTCAAAGTTCTAGTTCAATTCCCCATCGAGCAAATGACTGATTTTTCTCTTTTTCTTTCTCGTTTCTTCAACCTATCACAATGTTTTGTTACTATGTGAATTACAAGGTTAAACCATGCTTCCTAGTCCATGTTACTCTATAGGTACTTTTATAACAGAGTGACTAAATAAGTTACAAGGTCGAAGCAAGACAATGGAACACCATGTACAGCAGCCTCGCAAGATCTCAGGTGTTATAGGCATGATAATCCCTGTGATGTTCTCGTTATGTTCTTGTCTGAAAAACATTTCACACATCTGAGTTCTTCTTCTTGTACCATTTGTCTCTTGGTGCCTTATCTCTTTGAGTGTATAGCAGAAGGTGATGATGTTGTACGATTTAGATTAATTACATTTGATCCAGACTTGAAATAATGTTGGTTAATATTATTAATATTTTCTTTCCTAACCTTGTGTCTGAATGTATTTTTCAGAAGTGTGATCAGGGAGCGAAACTTATAAAGGCACATTTGCATGCCGAGCGTGAGTTTCCTCGGAAACGCGAGATATTAATTAAATAAATAATCAGTGACAAATAAATAAAGCCTATGGCACACAACTGCAGCGCTGTGTCGCTGATAAAACAAAAGTACATTTTCGTTAGTCGTATGTTTGATTAAAAAAAAAAGGAAGAGCTCTCGTTGAAGTGGTGCGAGAAGCACGTATTTTAGTTTATTGTCTGGCACACCGCCATATTTCATGATATAGAAAATTGCAACCATACTAGGCACTCGATTCTGTAAAGAATTTATATTTATAAAAGTAAGTAGGATTATGAACTGTAGGCTTATTCATTGAATATATCTGATTTAACTAACTGTGTAATTTTTTGTTTAGTAGACAATCACCTCTGTACGACGTTTTGGCATGGCTGGCAAATTATTGTAATATTGAGATTTAGATTATGAGTCCGCACCTACCACAGCAGTCTTTGGAAACGATTTAATTACGAAGTCCGATTATTTCAGTTTTATTTCACGGTCAACTACGAGTAACATTGCCTTTACGAAAAAGCCATTGTCAAGCGTCTGATACCGAATAATCAAAACCTGACGACTCATAGGAGAGCCAATCAGACAGATAAAAATAATCAATATTTTATTTTATTTTATTTTATTTATTTTATATTGGCGACTGCGTGTCGGACTTGTTATTTTGTCATTTGTTACATTGTTCTCTTTGTTTCATGTGAAAAATCAACCTTCTGGTCCTGGACTTGACTATATGAGAAATAAAAAAATCAGAAGATATTTGCCAATTATAAAATTTTGCGGGAAGACGCAAAGAAGCTTCCAGCAAAATAAGGTAAGACGCAGCATCTTTGCATTAGCAGGCTTGACCAGACGTATAATTCAGTGTATTAGCTTTTCAGTAAAATTCTGTAGTGTTTCTTTTCCGCATAACAGTTTCAGTGATAAATTCCATTCTCAGTATTTTTCCTTAAACAATAACGTATGCAACAATACCAATACACGAGTGTACAATATGGCCGACTTCTGTACGATATCATGTAACATGGCCAGCAGCCATTACCAATAATCTCAAATTCAGTTTATATTTTTAAATTAACAGACAGCCATTGTTGCTACGACCGATTCATGCTCAACTGCATTTTATTTTAAAACCAGTGTCAAACATTAATTTCTTGAAATATATAGCACGTGTGGCATGGTAATAACTAGAAAACAATACGCAAAAATGGAACAGCAAAGACGTACTATTCAGACGCAATCCGACTCGGACGAGAGACAAATGTTAGAAAATGACTTTACGACAGCAACCGGTAGTGACGATACATCAAATATTGACGCAAGTGTCAACGGAAATTTTGACAATAGGCCGTCCACCACAAAAATTTCAAAGTCTCAGTCAGAGCCCATGTTAATACATGACGTCACGTCTAATGACGCGGCGGGGGCAGAGACCTTGCAAACAGTAAACATTGCCAACATGTTACAAATGCTAATGAAACAAAACGCAGAAAATATGGCAACCTTAAGGATGCAGAACGCGGAAAACATGGCAACCTTAAAGACACAAAATGAACAGTTAAAGACACAAAATGACGAAATTAAATCTGATCTCATAGCAATCAAGGCATGTAATGACACTTTGTGTAAACGTGTGGAACTTATAGACGCCACACTGACCGAACAGATGACTGAACTCAGTACGAAATTTTCCAAGCTTAATACGAGACAAGAAAAGACTACAAATGACGTAGCACTTTTACAGAAACAATTAAAAAACCTTGATGTCACGTGTGAAGCTCTTACTGAACAAATTCAAACATATCCTTCAGTACACGACAACCTTGAAAAACGAATTACTGACGTGCAGAATAAATTTGACGATGTTGAACAACACCTGACTGACATCTTACAATCTGATGCCACAGCTCATTTTCAAAATTTTAATAAAGAATTTCATGATTGGGTAGGGAACAAAGACAAACATTTTGATAGATGCATACGTGAAAATTTACCAACAATTGTGCACGACTCCGTAGCGGAATACATCACTAATAACAAACAGCTGATTAGTGACGCAGTACAATCCGTCACTGCACCCATGAGACAATTCACCGATCAACCACAGTCTGAATGTAACGAAAATATCAGTCAAAATGTACAGTTCAGAAACCAATATACATTCGAGTATGACGCACACATACCGCACACCACAAACACACAAGAACAAAACACACCACGACTACAACACATACCACGACGTGCAACCACAAACACAAGCTATTATCATGGTAAACCACAGCAACATTATCGTAATTACTCGCCAGCTGAGCATTGCAGTAATTACAGTGGAACAAATCCATATCATAATGCAAAGGAAGACGAAAGCTTAATAAAACACAGGCAATTTCAGGCTTTTATCCCAGAGAAACGAACCATTCATCCGGTGATTTTTCTTAAATCTTTTAGTAACGCATTTCCACGCACTTGGAGTGACCGGAAAAAGATTTCATATATTGTCGGTTACATCCAAGGCGATGCAGCTGTCTGGGCATACAGTCAAGCTGACGTATGTACCACGTACAGTGAGTTTGAGCGTGCCTTTCTGAACAAATTCTGGTCGCAATCCGTCCAGGAGCGACTCAGAAGACAAATCTTAGAACCTGAAACTTTTAACAGTAAAAATGGTAACTTACGCAGATATTTTGAAAAATACTTGAACATGGGACATTTTTTAGACGAACCAGTCGCAACACGTGATATACTCCGAGCGTTGAAGGCCAAATTGCCTTTCAACATTAAGGAAAAACTTCTACATATCCCGGATGACGATTCAGATTATTTTTTAACAGCTTTAGATTCGGTTGACATGTTACTTGAAGATCAGCGCTTCGCGCGGCAAAACAGCAGCCACAATGTTTACACTAGTGGTATGCAAAACATGCAGGCTTGCCAACACAATTCTGGCGCGCCCACAGTTGGATACGCGGTACAACAAAAACAGCTAACTCACATGCCGTCTCAGTACGGAAATCAAAATCAACACGCGTATTCCAATACGAACAATAGTTACAACAGTAATAACATTTCATGCGGCAATCCATACAAAAGGCACCGCGGTAATAACTGCAACGGTAACAACGGATACAAAGGTAATAACAAAAACACAAACAGAAATAGAAATAATAATAACTACGAGCCAAGACAGCATCAAGGTTGGACTCGTAACGATCAGTACTTTCATTCAAACTCTGCTTTACCACAGCAGCCACCAGGTCAAAATTGGAGCATACCTTACGACCGACAGGTAAGTTATAATGCGCAACAGCAACAACAACCGCAAAAGTTTGGAGATCATAATAGGCAATATCCGAATGTGAATATAATAGAAATGACACCTGATGCACAACCTCAATCTGTGTCAGTACCTAGTACAAATGATAATCCAACAAACTAGAAACAGTCACTACTTTGCCCCAGGTCGTGGCTGAAGAATCCTTGGGGGGCGGCTTCAATGTTAATCAGTTATTTGACACCACACTTGAACAACAGAATAATGATATGCCGAGTAATTCTAAACAAAAACTACCTGTTTTATTTATAAGATACAACCACAATAACAATATATCAGATGAACTTTTACAAGACAGTACACAATGTCGTTTAAACACAAATGAAATTGTTTTAGCATCCACTACTGGTGTAGTAGGTGGGATTCCAACTACTATTATCCTAGATACAGGTGCAGCTGTGAGCGTTTTATCTTTTAATTTTTATAAAAAGATGTGTGAATTGGAACCTGTGCCTGAGTTTCCTGCCCAAAACTGTAAAATAACTACTGCACTAGGTAATAAGTCATGTAGGGTTACGAAGCAAGTTTTTGTAAACGTTAAAATAGGTAATGGAACCGTACAATGGCCATTCCTGGTTGTACAAAACCTTGTGACAAATTGCATATTAGGAATAGATATTATGAGCGAGAAGGACTGCATTATAGACTTCTCCAAAGGTAAATGTATTTTAAATGATAAAGGCAGTGTAATTATTATTGATTTGGACAGGAGAACTCTAAAGCATGACAAACACTGTACAGGGTACAAGGTACAGTTAGTACTTGACAAAGACATTCAAGACATGCAAACACACTCATCTGACACAGAGCTAACGGACTTGAAAACATTGCTTGATCATAAGATAAGTGAAGCTACAGCTTTCAGTGTACATGAACGTATAAAACTACAGGAAGTGTTGTCCAAATATTTACAAGTTTTTACCAAACGATTAGGTGTTATCAACACGTATGTGTACAAGATTGAAGTTAAGCCTCACAAGATCTTCTACCATAAGACATATAACGTACCGTTATCTCAACGACCTGCTGTGTGGCAAGAACTAAAACAAATTACAACATAGATTATAAGTAGTATAGAAATTTTCATTTCAGCGGTTCCAGTGACGCAGTTGAAGACAGAAGAACTTTTCTTTCAACGCTGCGGCTCCACCGAGAAGACTGAATATTAAAGTAAAATTTATGATTACGTAGCAGTGAATGATATATAAATTTTTCACGGAACATTTGTGACTGTAGGTACCACTGACCTGGTATGACACCTGACGAACCGACAGACGTCATCTGTGAAGCGATCTTTTACTTCGAGAAATAGATTAGACGCACATCTCTCAACACGAAAAGCATCTATCAGTAGTCAAGGCCACACAGACACTCTACACACACGCACAAAACGCGAGGAATCGAACATTTTCTCTCTCTTACTATTTTGAATATTTATTGAGTAGTGAAAACGCCTGGTCTTGCCTACTGATGTAATGAATGTTGTGTCTAACCTATCTTAATTTCAGATGACATCACAAAAAACATCGATAATATCCCAGCAAAACCGCTAAAGAGGATGTAAATATCTGCAATTCATGTAATCAAATATGACACAATGTAATAACCTATAGCTATGTAATGATGATGTAAACATGTTTATGTGCAACTGTATTATGTTTATGCTAAGAAAATATGTGACGTGTGTATGTATTATTACTTATGTTTCTTTTTTAACTGATGTATAATGTAACTGTTACTGTGTGAAAATTTGAACGATAACGAGTGCCAAAATGTGAAAAACTTTTTTTTAAAAAAAAAAAAATGCGTAGTGAACCACTGTTCCCGGACATTAACGTACATTACTAAGTCTGCAACTACGCAGAAACCTATGTGAAAGAAACTGTTAATGACATTCATGATGCATCGTACCTTTGTAAACGCGATGAGTAACTACGAACATTTAGGTGAGCTATAAAAAAAAAAAAACTGAATATGTGAAGTGCATAATTCGTGCATCGTCTAGCGACATTACTACAGTACCCAACTTCAAGATGTTAACTGGATTAAATGGACACAAAGTGCCTGTCCAGAAAACAACACGACGGGTGGAAGAATTTTGGTTGGAACTTCAGGGAATGAAATGTTCTCGAAATGTGACGGACACGCTTACCTGGACTGTCCAAGGATCGACGCCAGCTATGTGCCGTCCGAGGTTCTGGAACCAAGCTTCCACGGAATATCGAAAACGAACTGCATATGGACTAATTACTCGACGGGTCACGTCTGATCTGTAATAAACAATGCTTTTTGTCACAACGAACTGCATCACAACGACTATAATGGAAATAGGAAATGGACATGCTTATGTATCAATCACGTTGTTATACAACGATGTTACTGTGATCAAAAAAACTTTACCACGACGATACTAACCTGTAAAAAATTATTGTGCAGCGGATGAATATGAACTGTGATAACGACACCATGTGTATAGGTCAACGCACCTGAAAAATACGGACATTTTTCTTTGAAGCATTTCATTGCAATGCTATGTAACTAAGAACATTCAACAATCTAAAGTTGTATTGTATTATAACAAATATTGTAATTTTAAAACTAAGTTACCTGTCATAGAATGTAGTCTTCATATGTAATCTTGGTGGAATATTTTCTTTGTGCAACGACTAAGAAATGCGCGCGCACACGAACAATATGAACTGCAATACTGTGCCGCGTGATCTAAATTTACGAAATAACGGCAGTGCCGTAGTTACACAGACGCTTCTGCGCATGCGCGCACTCTGTTTTGCCAACATAAGAACTTTTTCGGCGCACGCGCGTCATTCAAATTTTGTGTATAATATACAGTATAATGTAAGTCGTGTAAATAGTTGTAGATAACTTAGATTTTCTTGTGCCTTTAGGTGAATTGCTCGCCTGCAGGTGTGTCCTTTCGCCTCGCAATTCAGGGGGCAATATAAAGGCACATTTGCATGCCGAGCGTGAGTTTCCTCGGAAACGCGAGATATTAATTAAATAAATAATCAGTGACAAATAAATAAAGCCTATGGCACACAACTGCAGCGCTGTGTCGCTGATAAAACAAAAGTACATTTTCGTTAGTCGTATGTTTGATTAAAAAAAAAAGGAAGAGCTCTCGTTGAAGTGGTGCGAGAAGCACGTATTTTAGTTTATTGTCTGGCACACCGCCATATTTCATGATATAGAAAATTGCAACCATACTAGGCACTCGATTCTGTAAAGAATTTATATTTATAAAAGTAAGTAGGATTATGAACTGTAGGCTTATTCATTGAATATATCTGATTTAACTAACTGTGTAATTTTTTGTTTAGTAGACAATCACCTCTGTACGACGTTTTGGCATGGCTGGCAAATTATTGTAATATTGAGATTTAGATTATGAGTCCGCACCTACCGCAGCAGTCTTTGGAAACGATTTAATTACGAAGTCCGATTATTTCAGTTTTATTTCACGGTCAACTACGAGTAACATTGCCTTTACGAAAAAGCCATTGTCAAGCGTCTGATACCGAATAATCAAAACCTGACGACTCATAGGAGAGCCAATCAGACAGATAAAAATAATCAATATTATATTTTATTTTATTTTATTTTATTTATTTTATAAACTGATGTTGGTTTTGCTAATACGGTGATGCTATTGATCGGCAACCACTGCTGCAGCCTTAAATGAATATTTTAGTAAATGAAACTACGGTTTTTCTTCGAATTTGTTTTTCGAAGTCAGATCCGTTTAAGGAAGCATTGCTCGTCTACGCTAACGTCGGCTGACATACTTACATTTCTGTCCACAGCCATACATCACTCTATTAGTAGCGGAAGAACAGCCACACACTGTGTTGACTTATAAGGTTGCTCCCTTCATTGAGATGTTTCCGTCACACTCTTTGCTAATAACACGAAACAAACAACATTTAATGGTGTCGTTCATTCCTGCACTTCTGAGGATACAATAAAATCCTAACCAAACACAAAAACATAAAAATATTTCCTTCAAAACTGCAGCAACGAAATTCAGGGCAATGATTGACTTACACACATCAACCTTTCCTGTACAGGTACACAAATTTGTTGGCTTAAAAGGTGACTGCGTAAATCAGAAGATCGCGGGATTTCGGAAATTAATCCTGGACAGAACTCAGCAAATTCCTATGTGAGATGATGAGGTTGAAGTTTAGCTGTTCAGTATATCCCTATGTATAGTAATTCCCATCCCTACCGACCTAAGCGCATCTAAATTTTAATGAAATATCAATGTCTCACAATGGAAATGTGTTATTCAGCAATAACTATTAGGTGTGGCTCCATCAGGCATGAAAATACAGGTATACCACACATACATATATTAATGAATGAATGTCTACAACAGAAACATGTGGTCACTATGACAATTAGTTTTATTACCATAGGGCATCGACATATGAATTACCCTCTGAGATAAGTAAGTGAACATTTAATAAATGGACAGGGTATTATAATGATTAAATCGAAACTTGGTATTGGTGGATGAGCACATTATAGGCACAATCATCAGAATAAATTGTGGATACTGCCAATGACTACAAAAATGGTTAGTGGTTTAAAGAAAAAATCAGAAAAATAAGTACAAACACCAGCAGAATCGCCAATGTGTATGATGGAAGCAAGTAACTGCAAGTACTGTCCAGTTCAACCCTGATGAAAGTTAAACAGCATCCTGTCCCTCTAGAATAGAGTGCAGAAGAAAAGGCGCTCTCTAATGATAAAACCATCAGAAAAAAGTACACGCAAAGTGTTTTTTTTTCTTTTTCTATAAAAATATTATACGGACTGAAATAATATATGACTAAATATCAGTCCTAGCTGTTGCGTGAATGAAATGAAAAGACAAGATCAATAAGAAACCAACCAGAGAAGAATGAGGAAGAAAATAATGTGACTTCAAATTGGTCATCTAGAACATTTTGTTAATAAACAACAGACCATAAATATAAAGTATTTTACAATACAGATATATGAGAGGGTAAATAATCCCTACACTGATATGTTTTTGTGATCCCCTTTTGACTTTTATTGTAATTTTTAATGTAGAAAACGCCGTTTTTTAATAAACAAATAATATTTTCATCCCAAAAGGGTGTCTCTGTTATTATCTGTTCACGAGCAGCAGTACTCGTTCCCTTAGGCAGTGGGACATGTACTGCATCTCAGGTGTTACAAGGTCTCCATGCACTAAAATTTTATATAATATTTTAAAAGTTATCGTTTTACAATGTCGTTATGTTTGTTTACGGTTTTCTTGTTTGTGCGTCTGGAAATCTTTAGACCTTAAGATGTAATTGCATGATTAAAAACTGTGAACGTCATTTGGAAAAATAAAAGAACACTATGTACTAGTTTCATATCAGAAACAAAAATTATTACTTGGCAATTCAACAACAGATTATAAGAATTGCCTACTGATCTATGAGAATGACACTGTAAATCATACAAAAGTTACAGATCCTTCAAAGCACCACTTTGAATTTAAAACTGTATTACAGAAATTAAATAAGAGGTGGCATGGAGCTGAGAGTGGTGGCGTTCTAGGCAAAAGTTAAAATGTCTCTCAACAATATTTGTTTTCCTCAGCCGCATTTTAACATTAACAAAATAAACGATCAAAACCAGCCACAAAACATTTAGTAAATACCGCAATGAAACTGATATTCAAGTCATTAAAGACTTAAGGAATTTTTTTAATATCGAGGCACATAAGTGGTTTTAAGGGCTCACTGCCTTAACCAGTAGAAACGGAATCCTTATAGTATTAGTTTGTCGTCCGTCAGTCTGTCGGTCTCTTAAGATCCATTTTTCTCGAAACAGGTAGAGCTATCAAGCTGAAATTTATGTTACGCTATAAGGTCTGCGGTTTCAAGGCGGTGTAAAAAATTCAGGCCTCTAAGCCCACACAATCAAAAGACACGGCTATTTACGCCATATATTTTGGTACTTTCAAACTCGCTGACCAAAACGTATAAATTAACTATTTATGTATATAACGAAGTTCATATGGAACCCTCAGAGTCGGAATCATATTCGCACTAGTTTGGTTTGATTTTTACTTTTATTTTTTCTTAAAACAGAGAATCACTTTTTACAAGCTTTTGAAGATAAAAACAACTGACACTATTAACCTTATAAATTCTTTCAAGTCTCGGCATAATTATGTGTAGTTCAAAGGAAGAACAGGATTTAAAAATTAATTTCTTGTTAGTAAGTAAATACTCAAAATAAAATGTTCATAAAACAGTCAATTCTAAAATACAAGAGCTGTTTGCCTTTTACAAGTACGCTTAAAATAGCTCAGGTTTGTACCGGTAGCACGGAATCCTGATCCACACCGGACGCTAAGACAGAAATAACTGGCGTTACTCAAAGCCAGGCATTACTGCAGTTGGGAACCCAGATTCAGTTTGTGTAGCAAAGCCTCGCTCAAACAACAATCAACACTGAAGTCACACACAACACAATGTGCTCACCACTTTCCTTTCTATTCCCGTTCCTGCCTGTATAGTAAACTGGCAGCATCGGAAAACCAAATCTGCTTAGGCAGGAAACGGTCGGACTCTGGAGACATAGTCACACATCCACAAAGGCAGAGGGAAGCAGTAATTCTACAGATATGGTAGGCACACTTTCCACAGCCATCCAGAGCGCAACGAACCGCGCCTCTGTCTTCGGTGATCAACCCCAGCCACTATGCCAAACAGCATGCAAACATTCAGAGGAGGAGGGAGCACGTGCGTGCAATTAAGATCAACATGAAGTGCGGCCTCTCGCGCTACGCCCGCTAACAAGTCGCTGGTGTGCAAAGGGCAGAGACGTCTGTCGAGCGCAAAATACTGACTCTAACGCAGTCACGGCCTAAGAATACATCACGTATGCTAGTGTAGTACCAACAGCTAAACTGATTTGTTTCATGTATATAGTTTTGAAGGAACGCAATCAGTATCGTGAACCATTATCTCTCAGCTTTATATGTTTAGTGAAGATAACATCAGGTCATTGCCCACCCTTTAATCACTGAAATAAAGAAAGAAAGCAGTGGACTTTCGTGGATTTCATTGGGTTATGATAATGCACTGACACTCTGAGTAGCAATACTTTTACAACGAAGAACGTACCACACAGGTTGTCACCACAGCAGCTTAATTCTAAAATGTGATACCGTGTCATCGATAGGTCAGTGAGAGATAGTAGATCTTCGTGTAGAGCGTATGTCCGCTGCGTAATTATCTTTGCAGTTGTCTGCGTTCATTGCAACACGAGCTGCGTACGCTTGTTCAGTTATGAAGAGTACTCCAGATTCCATAAAAAGATGCTATCCACAGAGACCTTTGCTGTACAGACAGTTCGTTTGCAAGCGACAAAAACTGTGGATGAATTTGTCGTTTTCTTTTGGGGTTCACTGTTAGCAGACTGTGCGTCACGGGGAAGGATTAAACGTTTGAATTTTCAGTCATGTTAATGAGTGACAGATCACAAATATCGTTAGACTACGAATGAAAATCTCTCTCACCCATTTAGAGCAGCCTTTCGATAGCAGTTCTAAATGATACAGGGGAACCTAAACGAGGGTCGCCAGATGGTAACTTGAAATCCCACACGTCCAAAACGTGAGTCTAGTGTCACTGCGCAGACTTGATCCAAATTGGGGTATCGTTAACAGCAATTGTTATGTCGGGTCAGCTATAGGGAACGATGTTTGATGGATCGCTGCTCATAGTTCATCGTATTCCCACAACTGAGGCTCCATATCCCAAAGTTGTCACTCCTCCATTGTTCGAGAGCTGTACGTCCGTTCAAACAAAGTTCACTAACGCCTCTCTACAAAAAGCATTTTCAAAAATCTTCAAGAAAGTAATGTAGTCAAGAGTGGTTAGGCATCTCAACAGTAATGGGATACTTAGTAAATCACAGTTCGGATTTCAAAAATGCTGTTCCACTGAGACAGCAATATACAATTTCACTGTCCACATAATAGAGTCTTTAAACAGAAAAATTTCACCATTGGAATTTTCTATGACTTGTCCAAAGCATCTGATTGTGTGAACCATGGCCTTATGTTACAGGAATTACAATTCTATGGTATAAATGGAATAGCACATGAGTGGTTAAGTCATACCTACAGAACAGGAAGCAAAAAGTTTCCTTATATGGGTAAAAAAAAATCTCCTCCCTAACAGGCCATGAAGGCGCAACGGTACCGACCAGCCGCTGTGTCATCCTCAGCCCACAGGCGTCACTGGATGTGGATATGGAGGGCATGTGGTCAACACACTGCTCTCCCAGCAGTATGTCAGTTTCCAAGACCGGTCCTTATATGGGTGAAGTGATCTAAATAAGCTTAGCACTTCATCTACCTGGGGTAAGATTACATTAGGTGTTCCACAGGGTTCAATCATGGGTCCTCTTCTGTTCTTGATATATGTGAACGATCTCCATTCCTATCTGAAACAGGAAGCTGAACTGACACTGTTTGCTGATGATACAAGCATCATTAGTAATCAAATAAAATAAACTCCAATTGAAAATGGTACAAATCAGGTCTTTGGAAAACTCATTAATTGGTTTTCTGCAAATGGGCTTGCTCTAAAGTATGAAAAACACAATACATCCAATTTTCTGCTGCAATAAGTGCAGTTCCTTCAATAAATATAACACATCAACAGAAGTCAATAGACAGGGTAGAGCATACTAAGTTTTTGGGTGTACATATAGATGGGAATCTTAACTGGAAAATTCATATTTTGGATCTTCTAAAGCGACTAGGTTCAGCAACTTTTGCAGTCAGAATAATTGCCAATTTTGAGGATATAGAAATTAGTAAGCTAACATACTTTGCATACTTTCACTCTCTGATATTATATGGAATAATATTTTGGGGTAACTCAACATTTAAAGAAAAAGTATTCACTTCTCAAACGAAAGTGGTTAGAATAATGTGTGGGGTTCATTGTTGCACATCTCGTAGGCATCTTTTTAAAAGATTGGGAATTCTTACAACAGCCTGACAGTACATTTACTCACTAATAAAATTTGTTTTCAATAACATGGTCAGATTAAAAACAACTCTGACATTCATGATTATAATACCAGAAAAAAGATAGAATTACACTATCCTTTACTCAACGTATTTTTGGCACAGAAAGGCATAAAATATGTTGCTATAAAAATTTTCGACAAATTACCAGATGAAATAAAATGTCTGACAGAGAGCAGTAATAGCTTCAAAAATAAATTGAAATCATATGTCCTTGTAAGACATGTGTATTTCTATTGCCTATTGTACACCACAATTTAGAAAGATGTTTATATTTTATTGGTTCAAATGGTTCAAATGGCTCTGAGCACTATGGGACTCAACTGCTGAGGTCGTAAGTCCCCTAGAACTTAGAACTACTTAAACCTAACTAACCTAAGGACATCACACACATCCATGCCCGAGGCAGGATTCGAACCAGTGACCATAGCGGTCGCGCGGTTCCAGACTGTAGCGCCTAGAACCGCTCGGCCACACCGGCCGGCTATATTTTATTAACAAGATTAAGTATGAATAATTAATATTTGTTATTTTGGAAATAATTGTGGTAGCAGGGATTGTCTGCACCAGAAAGCATTATTGGCGGGAGAGACCGCACTTTAGCGTTCATAGGAAGTCAGTAGTAAGCGAGATGTGAAGCGAGTCGATAGCAGGTCTGAAGCGAGAGGTTGAGAGTAGCAGTGTGCCTGCCAGCCACCAGATATGATTTACAAGATATTTTAAACGGACGTACAGAGACATCAGCTAACTATTATCATAAGAGGAACTAATACTATTGAATTTTTTTTTTTTTTTTAGAAACTCAAGACTACTGAAGGTACGTTTGCGCAATGCAGGTTGTAAGATTATTGTAAAAAGTAAGTCCCATTTGCACGTTTGTAAAATCATTTCATTACCAACAGTAAATATTTGAAGAATCGTTTTCAGAATATAATAAATTTTTGACAGCAATATTGCATTACTGATTATAATCTATCCCAAAAACCATCAATGTAAAACTCTGCAAAATTTTATTGCTGTCAAGAAAAAGTTTAACTATGAATTACGTAACTTCAGTCAAATTAATTAAAGAATAACGTCAGCTTTGTTATTAAAGAATAACGTCAGCTTTGGCAATAAATGCAGCCACTTATTATGTAACCTCCCCACCGAAATTTAAAAGGACAGAAATAATAAATGAACGGGAGCCAAGCGTAACCTCCCTAGCAATTGAGTTTAATGGCAATAAAAATGTGAAATTCGCAATCTGACTCTGGTGTAAGCTCCCACAAAAAATATAATAAAAGATAATTCAGTGCTAATGAAACTTCAGTGACAATGAAAATTCAATTAAACCGAAATATCGGTTTTTGGCCCTGTGCAAAAAATCATGATTAATTTCTTACCTCAGTATAACTGCATGTCAAATTTCTGCTCTTATTGTTGGCCACGGCTTGGAGGAACTGCATCGCAAGTAATATTTCTTCTTTCTTTTTTTTTTTTAAATTTAACTGAAACTTTTCTTTAAGGGAAATGGAAGGAAATCGTTGATTCAATTAAAAGGTTCTTTTGTAAAAAATACTTTGAAATCAAAATTATTATTGGGGCGATTATTGCACATATTAGTTACAATTAATTTACATTATTACCTAAGGGCATTGCTGATTCATTACTTTGTTTAAAAAATAATATACCTCGTCCTGAATCTTGACCAGAATGCCATGTCGACGCCCGCCAACTCCTCACACACAACTGCACTGGGCTGCTACTACCGACATACTGCACTGCTCACAGACTGCCCACTGACAGACTGCTCGCAACTGTACTGCACGACTACTACTGACCGACTACTGGACGCAACTGAACTGAGCTACTGCTACCGACAGAGTATACTGCACGATGACTACTGACCGACTACTCTGCACGACGACTACTGACAGAGAACTGCTCGTAACACTCGCGCGGTCAAGCGCAGACAAACCACGATAAAAGGCTCTCTGGTCAAAGATTTTATCATGCCTCACCATCGCTGCTACGTTACATACGTGTTTCATAACCCTCCACTGGGGGGGCAAAAATTTGGCAGCGATGGTGAGTCATTTGGACTTGCGATCGCAAGAAATTTTTACAATTTACAGGATATTCAAATGTAGTACATAAATTAAATGTGGTGCACACGCACTGAGTACAAAACATTTCAGACAAAGACAAGATATGAGTACAAAACATAGTAGCAAATCAGAAAACTGTATATACAAATTATTTGACAGATAACAGAGTGCATACGCACTGAAAAAATTCTGTAGCATTTTCAGAACAAATAAACAGAATGGCAGAAAATCATGTTGACAAGTGACATGAGTGTACTCGCACTGGAGTTGAGAACATATCAGCAAATGACGAAATGTATATACAATGAGTAACAAATGACATAAGTGCATACGCACTGAAGTATTGAACATACAGAATGAGTACAAATCATATTGAAAAATGAGAAAAGTGCACAGTCACTGAAGTTCAGTAGAAAACATATTAACACATAACATAAGTGCACATGCACTGTAGTTCAGAACATATCATCAAAATAAAATGTATATACAATATAAAAGACAAGAGTGCACATATACTGTACTTCAGAACAAATCGAAAAAATGTCTTTAGCATTTTCACAACAAATAAAAATAATGGCAAAAAATCATGTCGACAAGTGCCATAAGGGTACTCGCACTGGAGTTCAGCGAATCGAAAAAAAATGTATAACCCATGAACATAAATGATGTTAGCAAAAAAATGATTTTCACTATTAGGATAGGAAAGGGAAGGATTGCATCATGGTTGTAGCACTTTAGATTGCACACAGCTGTTCTGAAAGTCGATATCTTTCCACAGAAGTACAACACCAAGTGACACAATTTGAAGTTCTTTTCCC
Organism: Schistocerca americana; assembly: GCF_021461395.2. Taxonomy (NCBI): domain Eukaryota; kingdom Metazoa; phylum Arthropoda; class Insecta; order Orthoptera; family Acrididae; genus Schistocerca; species Schistocerca americana. The sequence continues at coordinate 234,654,438 of NC_060123.1, forward strand.
ATCAGAATTTATCAGCGTACCCAAGACACTGAACTGTCGTAGTAATTTTCCATGTTTTCATTTTGGCAGTACACTAGGTACACCAAACAGTGGGACCATAATAACGTCTTCATCGCTCACGGTGGTGGACAGCATGTCGTGTCAACACCATGCTCTTACAAGGCACACCAACGTAGAATTAGTGCAAAAACCAAATATAGTGCTCCATGATCAGGATGATGGACAGGACAAATGTATATTGCAGTAATTCAGGGTAGTTAGCTCATAAGATGAAGGACATTAAGTCACATAATATTGAGAATTACAGTAGTATTTTGCGGCATTCATAGCCTTGTTATTGAACATTTCTGTACCATGTCTTTAGTATTACATATTATATTCATAAAATTAACTTATTGGCATCATGGGTAATCGTATTACAATAAACAGTGGCAGTCCTTGGCCAGTTACAAAGCATATTTAGTATGACAGAATAATGTTCATCAGACGTCTTAATTGAAAAGGAGAGTCAATTATTGGCCTAGCATTAACATAATACATTGGGTGATACAAATTATTGGCACTCATTGGCCATTTACCAAAACATGAAAAGTCAACATTGAAAGCAAGAGCTAATTAATGGCATAACTAATAATATAATTCATTTAGTGACATTAATTAGTGGCACTCAGTGGCCAGTAATAGAACATGAAAAATCATCATTGAAAACAGGAGCTAATTAATGGCATAATTAATAACGTAATTCATTAAGTGACACTAATTATTGACACTCAGTGGCCAGTTATTATAACATGAAAAGTCATAATTGAAAACAGAAGCTAATTGATGACATAATTAATATATAATTCATTAAGTGACACTAATTATTGGCACTCAGTGGCCATCAAGTATCGAATAGTATAAAACATTGTTCCTCATTCAGTATTATTCAGATCATTAAGAAGTCATTATTAAAAATCAGCTAATTACAATCATAGCATTAATAATCACGGGCATTATAAGTAGTCTCATTACAATAAACAGTGGCAGTTATTAGCCAGTTACAAAGCATTATTTTATATATTTTTCGTTTTTTTTGTGTGCTAGCAATGCATTGCGTTGGGATCGATAATTCATTGCTAAGGCATAACACTATTTGCTTTTGACCTATTGCTGCAAATGAGGATAGGTAACGTCATTCGTCATGAGTCAGCTGTAGCAAGGTTATGTAACAAGGCAGTATATGTGATCACATTTATAAATGATAGACACAAATGGGTAAAAAAATAAAAATGCAAGTACTAGAACAGGTATAATAAGTAACAGGTTTAGTAAGTATCATGAAAAGCTTTTCCTGGAAAAAAAATAAAAAATGGATTATTGACCTGAAAGAAGAAACACATACTATGCTGAAAAGTAGTGAACTTCGAATTAACAGGTAGTGAAATGTGTATAAAAATGTGTTCCATAGCTGTCCTTTCCAAAACATTCCGTCATCCTACTATGCAATATAACACCTGCTATCAAAGCAAACTGCAACAAATACTTAAATAACTACATAGCATAAATACATAACTTATACATTATCCTCATTTGTAAAAAAAAAAAAAAACTTCATTATCAATCACTTCATTATCCATATTATCATAACTTCATTATCATCATCACCTGTAGAGAAAAACTTCATTATTCATAACAGCATATCCTTCATCATTATTCATCAGCATTCATTATCATCTGCAAAAAAATCACTTCATTACTCATTACACAACTATTCCTTATCTCTAGCATATTTCATCACTAAAACTAAGATGTGTAGTTCTGTCTGACAGCCTGCATCAATCGACTTGTATTCTGAAAGAAAAAATTAGTTAAGACTGCTATTCTATGATGAGTATAGTATATTCTTGTTAATGCTTGTTAATCCTGATCCATTCACTCTTCCTCATAAAGTTATTGCATCTTCTTTCGTTTATTCCGTAGGTGAAATTCCCATTTCTGTTGAATTTATTTCTTACACGCATCATTTCTTTCTGAAATTGATGAACAAAGATTAATGTCTTGCATTTAAATCATATACCCACTAAATAATGACTGGTTTATGGTGACATAATTAACCATACAGCATAACATGACAGAAAACGTAATATGTCAAAGACATTGACAGTGTTCAGATGCAAGAATGTACACAGAATAATACAATGCAGCAGCAAAAAGAAAAATGTAAAACAGTCACGATGCTGAGATATCATAGGACAACAAAAATGTCAAAGTCAACTGGTGTGTGTTATATCTTAACTATTTCACCGTGCATACAAACAAAACTGGAATACAATCATATACACCAAAAAAATGGAAAATGTGCATGGTCTAATGTGTAACGACAAGAAAAGCGACCTGCTAACCTTACCTTGTCGGGCACTTGCCAAGAAAAAATACGATAATCATCAGTAATTAGTCACGTGAAATAATTGCATTAGTAAATGGCATCATAGTGTGTTGAATCATACAGTGGTTTCACTCAATAAACGGTTTAATGTTTGAGATATGGTGATTGCCTTTCGATTTTCTGGTTCTCAAAGTTTCGACGTGTACAACATTGGGGTGAGGGATGCTGCGAATCCGATATGGACCTGCGTATAGAAGTTCAAATTTACTGCACTTACCTTTTATTCTGCTGGATAAATAGTGTGTACGTACTAATATCTTCTGTCCAACGTGAAAGTCGCGGCGTGTACAAACCTATTTTTGCTGTCTTTTTTTTGATGTTGTTCAGCGCAATGTCAATTATTTCGTGGTGTCTTAGTCGACGACATTTAGGGAAGTTTACTAATTCTTTAATTTTTTTTGGTGGTTCAACGTTTTTCAGTATAACAGACGGAGTTAGCATAGTGGATTAATTTGGAATGGAATTAATTACATCTTGGAATGAAAATATGTGTGTATCCCAATCAATATGTCTTTTGTGGCAGTATATTCGGCACAGCTTACCAATTTCTTTCATTAATCTTTCACAAGGGTTCGAAGAAGCATGGTACTTGGATATATAAATCGGAGAAATGTTTCTAGCTCGTAACATGCGTGTCCATATGCCAGAACGAAATTGAGATCCATTGTCAGAAATTACTTTCATCACATGCCCTACATGAAATAGAAAATGTTTTACAAATGCTTTCGAAACAGTTTTAGCAGTAGCTTTGCGTAACGGAGTGAAAGTAACAAATTTTGAAGTGAGCTCAACAGCGACAAAGATGTAGCAAAAACCTCTGTTAGTTCTCGGAATTGGACCAAAAATGTCTACAGCGGCCATATGTTTTAATTTAACAGGTACAATGGGATATAAAGGAGGAATATGTGAAGTGGTGTCTGATTTAGCTTTCTGGCAAATTTTACAAGACGCTAAAACTCGTCGTATACGTTTCTCCATGTTGGTAAAATAACAGTTCTGTCTCAGTATAAGAAAACATTTTCTTGCTCCGCAATGTGCGTAACTTAAATGAGTGTACCAGATTAATTTGTTAATTTGTTAACCAGTTCGTCAGGAATGCATAATAACCAATTGTTGCTGTCAGGATGAGAGCGGCGAAACAGAATGTCATTGCGTACAGTGTAATGGTTTCTAATCGTAACATTATTCCTATCTTGCCAAAGGTGTTTAATTTCTTTCCACACGTTGTCTTTATTTTGCTCCTTTGCTATGTCCTGTAATGACGATGAAATAAAGTTTTCAAATGCAACTTGCTGAATGTACATGACACTGAAATTTGCTTTGCAGAAGTTGGTTGCTACGTCTTGCTGATTGTTGCTCAGAGAACGCGATAGTGCGTCTGCTATAACATTTTGTGTGCCGGGAATGTGAACTATTGTAAAATTAAATTCTTGTAAATAAAGTTTCCATCTACTTAATCTGTCGTGAGTGAATTTAGCCGAAAGTAAAAATTGTATCGCTCTGTGGTCTGTGTAAACGGTGGTATGTCTGCCATAAAGAAAGTGCCTAAATCTCGTGAAAGCCCATACAACACATAATGTTTCAAGTTCTGTAACAGAATAATTTCGCTCAGCAGGTGACAGAATGCGGCTTGCAAATGCGATGTTTTTAATTACTGTAGAGCCATCTTCTTCTATTTCCTGGAAAATGTGTACGCCTAAAGCGGTATTGGAACTGTCGGTGGCAATGGAAAAATTTCTAGTAAGATCTGGGTGCGATAAAAGTGGTGCATTCAACAGAGCATGTTTCAGGTTCATGAATTCAGAATGTGCTTGCTTATCCCAAGACCAAATACTGTTTTTACCTGTTAATTGGCATAATCTAGGCGTGTCTAAAGCAGAGTGATGAATAAATTTACGAAAAAAGTTAATTAAGCCCAAAAAACTGCGTAATTGCATCTTCGTCGTAGGAACAGTAATTCCACGTAGAGCTTGAAGTTTTTCCGGATCAGGTGCAATGCCTTCTGCTGAAATTACGTGTCCAAGAAATTTTATAGAAGTTTTGCCAAAGTGCGATTTACTAAGGTTAACTGTAAGTCCTTGTGCACGAAAAGTTTGTAACAGTTGTTCAAGAATCAGATTGTGTTCAGACCAGTTAGCTTCTGCGATAAGAATGTCGTCTACATACGTCGTGATTCTGTCTCTAAGTTCTGTCGGAAGTATAGTGTTCAAACCGCGAATAAAGGCTGCTGAAGAAATAGTTAAGCCGAATGGTAATTTGCAAAATTGATAACAGTTGCCAAAACAAAGAAAAGCTGTATATTTTCTACAATTCGGATGAAGTTGAATTTGCCAAAATCCCGATTTCAAATCTAGTGTAGAATAAATAGCAGTACCATGAAATTTCTGTAGAAGTTCCTCTAATGTCTGTGGTCGATCTGTTGCATTAATAATAATGTCAATAAAGTGACGTGAATCAAGTACAAGGCGAAGTGAGCCTTCTTTTTTCTTAACAATATGTAGCGGGTTTATGTACGGACTAACTGCCGGTTCAATAATTCCTTGATCAAGCATATCCTGCAATTCTTTTTTAACTTGTTCTCTGTGAATATATGGAATGGGATAATGCTTTGCTTTAAATGTGTCGTGCTGTTTGACTTGAAATTCATACATAAAACCGGACATAGTACCAGGAATATTGTCAAAAACTGGAGATTGCTGTAAAAGAATTTTGTGTAACTGCGTGCGTTCGTCGTCTGTATTTGCACTGCTCTCTTTAACCTTATTAGAAATCATCTGTATTACGTCGTAGTCAGCTTCGTCTGGAGTATTATAGTTGTGTACGTACGTATCCGTGAACAATGTGGGACTACAGTCTATGCTACGTGACACGGAAATGACCTCTGTGCGATTAATTGTTTGTTCTTCCGCAGATAGTGAGTGCTGAAATTCTAAAGCAAGTTGTACATTTTCATCCTTTAGCATTAAATAAGAATTTTGAAAATCAAGCACTGCATCGTGTTGTACGAGAAAATTAGTACCTAAAATTACGTCTGTCGTCAATAAAGGAACAATCCAAAAATTTGAGTGGAAAGTATGACCTCCAATACAAAATGATAAATGCGTCTGTAATTTAACATCTACTACACCTTTACTCGATACTGCTCCCTTCACTCTTGTTTTGCCTAAAGGTAATGTCGGATAGGTATTCTCTTTGTTACACTCGTTAAAAGTTTCTTCATTTATTACTGATATAGGTGAGCCGGAATCAATTACTGCTGAAAATTTCGATGAACCAATTTTAATTTCGATGACAGGATGTGAAATAGTTTTCTGAACAACAGGTCTTTCCTGTAAAAGAGTGTCTCGTATGTCGTCAAAAGTAATTACATTTTCGTGAACAACATTCTGCGTGTCTAAAGTAGTGCTCGTGATACTGGAAGATGCGACCTGTACAGTATCTAGTCAGATTCTATCTGACGTGTTATTGTTATCAGGAGGATGCTGTGGCATTTCTACTATTTGAACAGTTCTATTACTTCTTCCAGACGTATTACGCTCTGGATGATACCTACTGTCGGGTTCATTCATGAGAATAGGTTCTTGCGGACAATTCTGCTGTTGGTATGACCGACTGTTGTTAGATGTACGCTGATAATTGTGCTCATCGTTTTTACGTCTGTCGTGAAAGTCATTCCTATACGGTGCATTGCGATAGGAATTGAAATACTGCCTTCTTTGTACGTAGTTGTTTCCTTTCTGCCGTGCGTTATTACTTGTTGGATCTGGAACTATACGTGCACGCGGCGGCACATTAAAGCCTAGTTGACCTTGTGCATTCCATTGTTGGTTAGGTATGCTAACCGGCTGGTTTTGATGTTGTTGTTGTGAAACACCTCTATTGTTACTAAAGTGTGGTTCCTGTTGCTGAAAATTTTGACGGTATTGATAATTAGAATTTTGGCTGTTATTAAAGTTTTGGTAGTTGTCGTTCCTAAAGCGTCTGTTACCTTTTCTATTAAAATTACGCGTCTGATCATAATTACTGTAAGTTGGATGGCCCTGGTTATTATATGAAAAATTTTTGTTCACAAAAGAATAATCAGATTGCTGCACTTCTAAAAGCTGCAACAGATCCCTGAACGCCGAAATATTTTCTTTTTGTTGACCCGTCAGAAGTGACACTCTTAATGACCGTGGTAATTTAGAGATGCATAATTGAATAAGTGCAGATTCACTGTACGGTTCACTTAAGTACTGGTTTTGTTGGACCATATGCTCAAAAAATTGCGTCACACTGGGAAAATTTGAGTTCTCGTAATTTGGCAAACTAATTAGCTGATCTTTAATTCCACGCTGTGTCGTCTTCGACCAGTACGCTGACAGAAAAGCATTCTGAAATTCCTCTACCGAGTAACATTGTCTCGCGATCGGTCTCATACGAGTTGCCGGTTCGCCTTCCAAAAAACTGCAAATAAATTCAAGTTTATGTGTTACAGGCCAAGTCGGTGGAAAAGCAAAGCTAAACTGTTGTATCCAATCCAGTGGGTGAATCTGTGTTCTGTCATTCTTAAACACTTTAAATTTTCTTATCGACAGAAAATGTTTGTAATCGAAATTATCGTCTCTGTGTGATGGAACAGGTTCAGGATTGTAAGAGAATCTATTGAACTGTGGTTGTTCGGAATCTAAGTCCCGTACTCTCTGTAGATTACCCAAATTACACGCGCTGCGTGAGTCTGACAAATGTACATAAAGTGGCGTCTGTTGTGGTATGTTATTAACTGAAATGTTTTTCATCTCTGTTACTTCTTGTTCTAAACTTGACAATTTTCTACGCAACGTGTTATTAGACGAATCGATCTCATTAATTGTCTGCTGTAAATTTTGAAATTCAGGTGTTTGGTTAAATGAAATCGGTGCAGTATCGTCTGATTTATTGTCATTAGTATTTTCGATAACATCAATACGACTGACCAATTCATCACATTTTTCAGTCAGTATTTTAACCTGATCATCGGTTTTAGAATCAGACGCATTAATCTGTTTTTGCAATTTACGAGTAGTTTCATTCAGTTTTTTAACGTCAGTTTTGACGACATCTGAATCCTGTGTTAGTTCTAATTGTTACAGTCTGTCTGTCACTGTTTGAATATTTACTGTGTGTGTATCTGTTTTTGATTTAAGATCAGAAATTTCATCACGTAATTCCGCGTTGAACTGTTCGATGTTATTAATTTTGTCGGACACTGTAGTAATATTATTGTCTACATACGTTTTTGCCTTCGCAAACATTTTACGTTTGTCTTCCTGTCTCTGTGCTGTGATTGTTTCCATTACTTGTCGTTTCACTTTGTTTTGATCCTGAATAAATTTACGGAAACGTGTATCACTGCTTTGTATATGGTGATTAAGACTTTCGTTAATTTGAGAGTTCTGTTGCTCGAATTTCGCGTCTATCTTTTCATCCATTGTGCGCGAAAGTTCTGCTGTCATTGTTTTAAACTCGTCGCGTAATTGTGTAGCTTTTTCAGAGCATTGTTTAGCGACTCCGTTAATTTCGTCTCTAGGTGTTTCTGTTGCGGCTGTTTGCATTTCCCTTAATTCCTGAGCAACAGACCTAATTACTTCGCTACTTTTTTTTGAACAAGCCTCAATTTCCGCGCGCAACTGTTCCTTAGTGTCATGGCACTGCGCGGCAACGGCTCTAATTTGTTCACTAAGCTGTCTGGAATTGTCGTCTAATTTTTCATTTAAGTATTGTTTGAGTTTTTCGTTATCTTGTTTGACCAGTTCACTAAGTTGTTTGAGATTTTCGTCATTATTGTCAAGTTTTTCATTTAAGTGCTGTTTGAGATTTTCGTTATCTTGTTTGTTCTGTTCTCTAAGTTGTTTGAGATTTTCGTCATTATTGTCAAGTTTTTCATTTAAGTGCTGTTTGAGATTTTCGTTATCTTGTTTGTTCTGTTCTCTAAGTTGTCTGAAATCTTCACTCTGTTGTTTGGAATTGTTATCTAGTTGTTTGATATCTACACTAAGTTGTTTGTAATTTACAGTAAGGTCGTTCTTAAACTGTAGTATTATTGCCATAAATTGATTTAAATCAAAAGTAGCAGTTACATTCTCAGTGCTCTGTGATGGAATAAATGCAATTGTCACGTTCTGTGTGACCATTTGGTCATTCCGTAATTTGAAAAAAGATTTGTCAGTCGAATGTACACTGTCAGACACTATTTCGGAATTAAATAGATCCGTCCTACTTTGTGTATCCTGTTCATTTTCATTAGACAAATTTGTCTCTTCGTCACGTGAATTTAGTAAACCGGTTGTGTTAAGCTGGGCAGCGCTCATTACAATAGAGCGTCCCGCCTCATCAATTGTCGTCAAATCAACAGAGGACATAACCGAGTTCGTTTGTTCATCATTAAGACAAAAATCATCATTAGTGGTTGGAACGCATTGATTGTCAGTGAACACAGGATTGTCATCATTACACTGCGTGTCACAATTACTATCGGTCACGTTGTTTAAGTCAATAATTCATTCACAATACCTCGCGATACACTATTCACAGTCTTTCGCGGCATTTTTACAGTAGTCACAATTATTCAAAAACAGAAATAAGCACAATGCTAAAGCAACACACAAATACAACAGAGCAACGAATTGCCGTTGACCTGTAGAAAGAAAGTCACAATATTAGTAAAAGCGTTGCGCCAAATTCTAATTATATTTAAGCAAATAAGAGCAGATATCTGACTGTTTTTCAAAAGACTCTCAACGAAATTCGATCCTGGACTGGGTGTTGCCAAGTGTAACCTCCCCACCGAAATTTAAAAGGACAGAAATAATAAATGAATGGGAGCCAAGCGTAACCTCCCTAGCAATTGAATTTAATGGCAGTAAAAATGTGAAATTCGCAATCTGACTCTGGTGTAAGCTCCCACAAAAAATATAATAAAAGATAATTCAGTGCTAATGAAACTTCAGTGACAATGAAAATTCAATTAAACCGAAATATCGGTTTTTGGCCCTGTGCAAAAAATCATGATTAATTTCTTACCTCAGTATAACTGCATGTCAAATTTCTGCTCTTATTGTTGGCCACGGCTTGGAGGAACTGCATCGCAAGTAATATTTTTTTTTTTTTTTTGAAATTTAACTGAAACTTTTCTTTAAGGGAAATGGAAGGAAATCGTTGGTTCAATTAAAAGGTTCTTTTGTAAAAATTATTTTGAAATCAAATTTATTATTGGGGAGATTATTGCACATATTAGTTACAATTAATTTACATTATTACCTAAGGGCATTGCTGATTCATTACTTTGTTTAAAAAATAATATACCTCGTCCTGAATCTTGACCAGAATGCCATGTCGACGCCCGCCGACTCCTCACACACAACTGCACTGGGCTGCTACTACCGACATACTGCACTGCTCACAGACTGCCCACTGACAGACTGCTCGCAACTGTACTGCACGACTACTACTGACCGACTACTGGACGCAACTGAACTGAGCTACTGCTACCGACAGAGTATACTGCACGACGACTACTGACCGACTACTCTGCACGACGACTACTGACAGAGAACTGCTCGTAACACTCGCGCGGTCAAGCGCAGACTAACCACGATAAAAGGCTCTCTGGTCAAAGATTTTATCATGCCTCACCATCGCTGCTACGTTACATACGTGTTTCAATTATCAGAGCCGACCAGCAGCTAATAGAGTATAGTAAAACAGAGTAAGTATATTCATGTCGCAGTTTGTCGTAGCAGTCAGATGGCGATCCAGTAACAGTAAAAAAGGTAAGGAACAGTTTTGGGTTATTGCAGGTAACGACTGAGGGCCTCGACGACAACACATTCTATGTTTCGTCGAAATAATCAGCAAATCATTAAAGATTTAAATTTGTATGCGAAGATTGCACTTATCATTATCGAGAAAGAGAATTAATTTCAAAGGCTAGATTTCATTTGTTATTATGAAGCAAGAGATAGAAATCCTAAGGTTATTGCAGAAGGGAAGTTTGCGTAACAAAAGAGATATAGAGGAGACGGGAAGGTTTCATCCTTGACAACTCCTTCTATACCATGGATGAATTCTTGAATAGGAATAAACAAATGTATAAATATAGTATTCGCATTTCGTGCTATTTAAGGGAATGGGGTGAATAATAGTAATATTAATCTTTAACTATGTATTGTAATATATATATATTAAAATATCTTGTTTCATACATGCATTTCTTGTGCACTTGAGACGTCCCACATCATAACGGCTACTGTACCGTGCCATTGATCAATGGAACACGCAACCAGCTAACTAACTAACTAACTCTTCCCATCGCATTTTCACTCCCTATGTCGTTCGAATGCTGTTGCTGGGAGAAAGTGTCACTGCCATTACTGGCCGGCAACGGAAGTGATGAAATGGGGTCACGTTACTGCTCACCAGTCATGGCTCTTGTGTTCTAGATTAAATGCTAAACTTCACTTCCGTGTCTCACGGGTTAAGGCATGTGCCAGTGTCGATTGTGATGCGGGGTGTTATAAAGCCGGCGACCCCCTTGATACCTTGCGAGAGAAGTAAGCTATGTGCAGGAAATGGAACTCGACCTCCAACGACACAAACTCAGCACAACACAACCTTGCTCAAGCACTCATCAGTCACACATGCTACACAGATACACATATGGCACTTCTTAGGTGATATGAGACACACATTGTCAAACCACCTCCACTGAGGCCTAGTCCAGGACAGCATGAGCGGTTCCTGCGTCTTATTTCCTGAGTATTCTATCAACTTTGATACTGAGCGTAAAGTAACTACAAGTAGAATCTATTGAGTGACTACAGGGACATTTTCTTAGATTTCGATATTTCGATATTAATCAACTGTACCATAGGATTAACACTGATACTGAGTAGTTTAGGTAGTTTGTCAGCTAAGTCTCTAGATTCGCACACATTTCAGGCACACAAAGCCACTTCATTCTATGTTCGTAGTGAATACTTTGAGCAAGTGTATTAAAATAGCAATGTTTAGTTGTAACTAAATCAGATTCACTGCGTTGCTATAACTGTATACTAATGTTATATATAACACTACATACCTCATCTCAGCGTCTTTTGTTATCAGACGTTACATTACACCTAAAAACAACAATTTTGCCCTTCAAAATTGCTTCCTCAGCATGGGAACTTCCTCGTTATAAATTTCTTCACGAATGAAACTCTGTGCAGATTTAGCGTGACGTTAATTGCATAACATTATTTTATTCGGTTTAATTTAAATTACTCTGATTAAAGGACACATTATCTGACAGTCCTCATGTCAATAAAAGAATAATCTCGTTAGTTACCGAGCGACAACGTGTCTATCGTAATTAAAATTTAAACCGCTGTGTAACGTTGCTGAAATGCGTAATATATGGGCACTGCTATAACAGTCAACCACAAAGTACTCATTTGGACGCGGTGTAGCCAGTAGGTCGGGACATATTTACGATGACATCATTTGATGCACATACGTCGCGCTTTGGTAACGTTACTCCGAAATTAATGTGTCCCGGATTAAAACTGCGCTACAGTCCAAACCTTCAAAGCGAAATAGTGAGACTCGTTTTGCAGTCAGCAGGCAGGCGGACATCTTTCTGATGGCACACGAGTATAATTGTACGAAGCGTAAATACTTCTCACAGGTATAGGTCTGTACACATGATTGAAAGGAATGTTAAAAAATACCAGTTCCCAAATTTCAGAATTTTTCTTACTATGTGTGTCAACAGAATAACAACTACTTTTTAGCGATCTGTATCTCAGTCGGTAACAACGAAACGCTAGGATCACTTTGTTGTCCATCTGTCTGACTACCTGCATGTCTCAAAATCTTCAGGTATGAAATAACGTATCAAGTTGAAACTTATGACCCAATTTAAGGCCCAAGGTCCCTTGGTGATATAATAAGCGTTAGCCTGTAAGCCAATGCCAACAAAAGCAATGTCCATTTATGTCACACATTTAGATACTCGCAAACTCACTCATCAAAACATACAAGGAACTTACCGTTCGCCTAGAAAACGAAATTTGCCAGGAATCAAGGTTTAAGACTACAGACAAAAGAAAAATCCGAAAATTATCAGTTTGTAATTATTTTACGTGAAAAAAGTTTTGTTGTAATTTATCAGACGGTCTGCTTGTCCGTCCGTCTTCTAAGAGACCTTATTCGCAGGAACGGGTAAACGTATCAAGTCTAAATTTATTTGGTATACTGAGATCTACAGTTCCTTGGCGGTACAGTAAACATTAGCTTCTAAATCAGTGCAATTAAAAGATACAAGCATTTATGTCATATATTTTGATTCTCGCAAACTCACTAATCAAAATCTGTAGGCTATATCCCATTGGTCTAGAAACATGAAATTTGGCGAGAAGAATCGTTTCACGGCACAAGTAAAGGAAAAAATCCAAAATTGTTACTCCGTAATTATATCACACGAAAAAAACTTTTGTCATTTGTTATGAGATTTCAAACCTGAAATTGAAACATTCTCCAAAGTCTTGGAATCCCTGGGACCGATATCTTGCTCGTATGAATGTCGACAGTTGGCAAAAACCGTAGGGCTTCTCGACTCCTGGAATAGAGGAAGTGCGTATACACACAGTTAAGTCTGTACGGAAACCTCAGTGCGTGAATCCTTTTTTTTTTATTTCTAGTGTAACAAATGAACATGAGAAACTAACGTTCTCTGTTTAGCAAAATGTATACTTTGATTAATATTTCTGACAAACTGTATTAGACCACGTAAAACTAACTACAGCTCTGACCTACTTATAAAAACGATGTTGTGTTTCTTTCATTTTTAGCTCAATGGCTTTATCTGAAAAATCGATACCAGTATGACATTCACTGAAGACCACAACGTTATGATCACGCGTTTAATAGCGCGCTGGCTACACTTACGAGCGCAATACGCAGAGATTATGCGTAGCATTCAAAAAGTACTTTTGAGGTTTTTCGGAGGTGTGGGGCATCAGATGTCTACACACAAATTGCGGTGTTCCCCTTAAATTATGGACCGACGGTTTGGGAGCGCGGAGCTGAAGCCAGATAGCGTCACAGGTGTTTTGCGTTGGGTTCATATTAGGCAAATTTATGAATGAAGACATCAACGTGAGTTCACCGTAACGCACCTCAAGCCACTACAGGCACTGCTCTGGACTTATGATACGGACAATTATGCTGTTGGTATATGCCGTCGCCATCGGAAAAGACATCAAGCGCAGAAGGTGTAATATCGTTCACGTAGTCCACAGCTGTAATAGTACCTTCGATTACAACTCCAGGTCCCATAGAAGTGAATGTCCCGCATAGCGTAACACTGGTGCCACGGGCCTCAGTCATTGGCGCCGTGCATGATCCGAACAACCGTTCGCCTGTGTGACGTCGTATCCTGGTGGAAAAAGATACGATTCATCCAGCCAGGGGACAGGCTTCCTTTGAAACTTCTTTATTTAAATGAGTGTGTCTGTACTTAAATTGCTGAATGACTAAGAAGATGAAACTTCTAATGTATTTGATTCTGAAACAGCTGTGTAAAACTGAACATACTTAGCCTACTTTCTGTTTTACTTCTCCTTATGATGTCAACACTGACCCACAATATGCTAGCGCAACGCATTCTGTCTGCTCAAAAAATAATTACAACCTGACTTCAAACAATTAATTCAAAAGAATGGCCCTGACTTAAAATATATCCTACAAAAACCTATACACTTCATTAAGCACTTACCTCACAAAAATCTTCATTACCCGAACTACTGCAATACAGAGAGCGTCAATACTGCAGCTAAATAAAAGTTTCTAGCTACTAAAGCCACTAAACACTAATAGGCATGTGGTTAGCAAAGAAAAGATTTTGTGGCAAACGAAATAATGTATTTTTTTACCTCAATAATGTGACATACAGTTCAAACATGAATATAAATCGTCATTGGCATCCAGTACAAAGATATATAATCATGAATAATTTTCAGTCTCCAAGTCGGATACCTGCAGATCGTTAGCCTACTCTAACACTTCAGACCTATACCCTCCATCAATGATAACTTCTCACATTTAACATCCATCACTGCTGGCTGTTCACCTCCAACTGCCCAACAGTACTTCCATCACTGCTGGCGACTAACTTCCAGCTGCCCAACAGTACTGGCGATTAAGAAGTGGTTCAAATGCCTCTGAGCACTATGGGACTTAACCTCTGAGATCATCAGTCCCCTAGACATAGAATTACTTAAACCAAACTAACCTAAGGACATCACACACATCAATGCCCGAGGCAGGATTCGAACCTGCGACCGTAGCAGTAGCGCGGTTCCAGAATGAAGCCCCTATAACCGCTCGGTCACAGCGGCCGGCCTACTGGCGATTAACTTCCAACAACGAGTCCGACCAGCCACAGAGTCTCTCACAAAGAAAGGGAGGTCAGAGGTCCAATTCTAAGCGCTACACAGCGCTGCCAACACAGAAGCAGCCCACTTACACCATTGATCCACTGTCGAACCTCGAAGATCTTCTGCCCTTGGAATCGCTTTCCATCACTTATAATTTATCCTGATTTTTGCGGGACGTCCTTTTTTGTTTAAAAAATAAGTGGCAGTTTAAAAATAAGCAAGAGGCAGTAGCAGCTATGTACAAAGAATAGGATCTCATGAACTTCACACAGGAAACTGACTTCTCTTACGGAGAAACGAGCCAAAATAAAAAAATAGGCCGGAATGACCTATAAAGGGACAAATCCAGACAAAATTGCTGAACGTTTCAGGAGCAATAACGTCAGGATCGACCTTCATACAAGAAATTCCGTCAGATTTAAAGTACGACATAAAATACAAAATGATGACACAAATATATAGCAGAACCTGACAGTAGTTTTCCAACATAATATTGTTCCAATAAAACTGCCTTTCGTACACACTTGTATATTGATACAAGAAATCTTGGACAAGTTACACGAAATCCAGAGAGAAGTCTAATTTACATGTTGGGATGTAGACGAGTAGACGTCGCAGCCAACGTCTTGTTGCGTCAATAACATCCCCATTATCCACCGACTGCTTCCCGCAGAGAGCATCCTTCATTGAGCCAGACATATGTTAAGTGGGAACGTGCGAGATCCGGGCTGTAGGGTGCATCAGGAAGAACAGTCCAACGAAATTTTCAAAGCTACTCTCGGCTGCGCAGACTTGTGTGAGGGCACGCGTTGTCATGGCGAAGGAGAAGTTCGTCTGCATTCTTGTGGCTACTGCGAGCTAACACATCCCAGATATGTTCGGGCTCACTTGCAGTTCCTCTTCATCGAAATGTCCTGGCTCAAACTCGTCTAGGGCTTGAACCGCACGAGTCGTATTACACGTCGTAAATTAGACACTTGTGATCCTTTGATTAAATTGTCTGGCGTTTGGCAAGTTCGCCAAATATAAAGTTAACATAACATATAATAACAGTAGTTATAATATTGGGAACTAAATTACCAACCCATAAATGATGTAGGCCACACAGTTGCGATTTGGTTACAATAATGTTTATGCAGAAAGCAAAGGAGAGATTTTGCTCCCTGGGGTAATTTGTTTTCTTTCCCACTCACAATCCATAAAATTTGTAAGGTTCAAGTGGTAGAGCTTTCGGAAGATTGCTCGAGATACAACTGGAGTGTTAATCCAGAGAGTTTTTGTTTGGTCGGTAAAAGCTGTTTTATTTCGCTCAAGTCGTGTGGCAGGCCAGTGAGGAGCCCCCCGCCCATCCGCCAGCTGGGGACGCGCCAATTCGAAGTAGCACCTCTCCATCTGTTACGACAGTGTACCAGGTTCATGGAAATAAATATATTAAGTAAAAAATTTTTTTTTACTCATCATTATTTTCTTTTCTGTAAATTGATTATACTGATGTAATGATATTTGTGAAAGAATATGGCACTTGACCATACTTGAGGATTGTGCAGACTCCAGAACCAACACGGCAGACTGGACATCACAGCCCACAGCAACCAGAGAGGAGTGAGTGCAGCGAGCAGCTGTAATGAGTCAGCTGTAATGCAGCCCAGGTGCGGGGGACCACCTGCTGCGATAGAGCTGGCCGATGCCAGCTGACGTGCCTACTTCACGCAGCCCCAGTGGAGATGGCATGTCTCAAGCCAGAGCAGACAGCGGGACATCACCACGGACCAGCAACAAACCCCTAGCAGCCGATGACCCGCCAGGCCGCTAATCGAGGGACAAGCGTGTTGCATGACACCACAGTCGACGCGTGTTCCAAGCCTAACTGAATCAGCGGGTTGCTGACAGTGACGTGTCCCGTCAACAAAAGACGAGCTAATCCAATGTTCTGCACCGGCAGAAACGCGTTCTGATGCAGACGTGAAGAGTAGGGCTGTCCCACGTCCTGCTAAGGCTTAGTGGATTTCTATGCCAGGGACAGGTTGTATGTCAAATGCAACGCTGTCACACCAGCCCCTGACGGCTGACTGTGGCCTGACCAGGATGACGCCAAGGGTCCAGCTGCAGTCCAGAAGTTGCCAAGGATGCCGGTTGCTACCCAGACACCAGACGCTGCCAGAGATGAGTGTGAACGCCAGAGACGTGTGCCACGTCATACGCTGAGTGAGAAGCCATTACACTTTGGCGCGAATTGCTGTTCTTCAGTCCTACCAGGCACGGTTTGTGCGTGTGCGTAAGTGCCATGTTCTCAATTCATGTGACATTTCCAATTGTGAAATTTGCCTCCACAGGGATTCTTGTGGAGGGAGTGAGAGGATACCTTTATGTAATATCATTAAGCTATATCTTTTCGTGTTTTAGTATGTATCAATTGAACTGTCTTGATTGTGAGGGCTATGTTTATTCTGCACATTTATTAATGATGTCGACACTGATTATGTGCCTGTATTTGTTTTCATGTCGTAGAAATTAATACACAAATTTACACAACTTGCTTGATAAGACAAAAAGATTACACATGCGATTTCCTTGTTCATTGAGAATTTGAGAATGTGTGTGTTTGATGATTGAGACCAAATGAGTGATAGAGCAGGGGCAAACCAATAAGCAGAGAACAATTCATACTCCAGGGCTTCGTAGATGACTGGGGACATTAGACATCTCTGACTTCGGTATATGGTGTGAACAGGTATATTTCTTCTTTGCAAGGCCTTTTAACTTCATATCAAATGTTTATTGGAAGACCGTTATGTAGAAATGACTCCTGGGTCTAGCATAATTCATGTTATTCACAGTAATGTTTACATGTTCCCTTGCTAGATTGCAGCTTCATATGAGTGAATGACCCCTGGAATGAATGAGGTCAAGCTAGGATGTCATTAGCCATGAGCAATCCTGATTGGCCAAGTTATCTTTTTCGCATATATATCGGTTATCAGGATGAGATTCTCCTACAATTTTCAATGATTTCCTCTGGTCCATGTCACACTAAACAAAAATGAAGTGAGACAATACCCAAGGAGAAATCTATGGCAGGTAGAGGGCAGTGATAGAAGATAAGTTACTCTCTCACCTATTTTTCGCATATGGAAAATTATTAAAGTTTTCATTACAACCTGACACATCTTGAGGGAGACTCTAGAAAGTCAATGGCCTAAGCAGACATTGATGGAGCCTGGTAGGGCGCTAAAAGCATGAGGTATTTTTATGATTCTTAGCTCGTAGAAATGGCAAGTTGGGAACTGAAACTTGATTGCTGCGTCAAATACATGTTGCATTTCTGGCAAAATGGAGGAGTGCAAGAAACAAGTTCACAGACGCAGTCAGATGCAGGTTCGTTGAATAATTAATTTGGAACGATCTTATCATTGATACTTTCGCAAAATAAAGGTTACAATTTTGGTTATATACTTCCAACTGTTTCTGGGAATTTCTGCTGTAACTTCCTTGTAGTACTTCAATAAAATCTGTCACAGTTTGTTACGTGGTGTGGATCATTTATTACTTTATTGTCCACCCTTACCAGTATGTTATTATACGTTTTTTGTCTCTCCCGGTTTCATCTTCATGACACTTTGCTTTTACAGTATTCTCTGCATTGTAGGCTATTATGTAATTAAATGACTGTTTTTGCAGCAATCAGCACTTTCTGATAAATTGTTTTGTATGTATGACAGAAATTCAAGAAATCTAACTCATTATAATTGTTTTTCATAGAACTGAGGTGCTTAAGGATTTTGGAGAACTGCTTAAAACCAGCTGTTATCCGTTTCTTGTTTTGAGACATTGATACTGATGTGACTACTTTTAGAAATTCCATTTTAAATTTCAATTTAAATAATGTGAACATTTAGAGAATTTCACATCTACAGTGGTTCCTCTATGCAACTCATGTCAGCTTTAGTTTGCTATTTCTTTTGAAAAATCTTGTATTTTAGTTTCTGATAAACATCATTTGTAAGATTTCAGTGTAGAGAAATGTTTTAGACTCACTTTTATTGAAAGATATTTATGACTGTGGTACCAGTCCCATTGTTTGGTAGATACGATCATAGTACGAGATCTTTTATAGCTACATCACACTTTTTCCTGCTCATATTTGAGGCCACATAGTCAATTACTGTTGCAGCCATTGTAGTAACCCTTGCTACACTGTTGGCAAATAGGGAAGTGCTAGAGTTCTGAAGGATATTTATGAGTATGTTTCTACTTTCATTAATGACATTTATGTTTGTGTCTCTTGATAAAATTATGTTGACTTTTGTACTCGAGATTTTATCTACAGCTACTGTTAATTTACTGAAAGGAGTGTCCACTCTATCAGTAAAAGATGTATATACACACAAATGGCTAATTAAATAGCCCTGTTAAGACAGTAACTGATATTCCATGTTTTGACAGGTCATGTTTTTACTTGAATTCTGACACAAAAACCATGATCCTCCACCCTCTGAAATATTCCCACGCTAAGGGCCTGTCCTTTCATACAATGATAATACAAAATTTCGGATATCTGTGTCTCTGCACCAGTGCTCAGTGACACAAACTACCTTACGTTTCATAGATTTACGGTCAACTTCATACTGTTTTGGTGTTTAGGTGTAGGGCACCCCTAGTGAAACCCCGTGTACTGAAAGTCCCGATAGGCACCAGTGCGACATGCAGAAAGTCGACTGCCATCAGTGGCATCTCTAACCCACGCCTATCCACCGTTAGCTCCATTAAGGGGTGGCCGATCATCACGCTGGAGCAGTTAAAGTAAATCTACATTGGTACTGCGAGTCTGGTAAGCTATCTTGTCCAGGTCGCCACCCATGTCATATGCCCCATCCCTGTCCGAACTGCTTCCCGCTTCATCTACAATCACTACATGGTCCTCTTTCGAAGAATACTTACATACAGACCCTAAATTCTCTATCACTTGATTTAGATCCGGGTTTGATTCGAAAATGCCGGTGGCCTGGTAGGGTTCCCTAAACTCTCCCGTAACTTTGCGCATTCCTAGTGTTCCTGACAACGGTTAAAGTATGCAGCACATTTCTTGCTCTTAGTCCTGCTTGAGGCTCTTCTCCATTTTAGTCTGATTACCTGTTTTTAGTGTTGATAACAAAACTGTCAGAACGCTGAAGCTAGTTACTGCACTGTTCTAACAAAATTTATTCTATTAAGAAAATTTACACAGAATTTTCATTGTGACGCAAAATTTCGGCCTACTTCGCGACTGTAGGGATTTCAAATGACACGAGTTATTTGAAGGTAAAGTACTGTAGGAAGCTAAACATTCACTTTTGTAACAAGAATAGATACTGCGGCAAGAACACAAAACAAAACAATTTAATTTTAACACTATTGACTGTTAAATAAGTACTTTATGTGGAACAAACATATCTGTGTGTCTCACTCGTAATTAATTTTACAGCTTTCTCTGTGTTATTAAAGACGATGATAGTAGTTTTTTGTTTAATCACTTGCAAAATGCTTGATTACAATATTTGTAGCCAACTCTCACGAATAGCACCAAGGGGGTCGCCATGCTTAACGTCCCCATCCGACGGACGGATCAACATCAACTGTGTCACATGCCCTCATTTTATGAAACAATGCAGAGAGATTTGATACTTAAAGCAGAACAATGGGGCAAAGTCTGGTGGTCACGAACTTTAAGCCACCACCTCTGTTGCCCATGCCGGCCAAATACTGGCAACGAAATTTTTTTCTTTCACAAGTCTTCCCGCTGGCTTCCCCCGGGTCGAGCGACATCGGAGGCGGGTACGCTGATAGTTATTACCGCCGATTAATTTACTTGTACTGTCAGCTTTGTCGCTCTCTGTTCAGTTGGTTTGCTGTTCGGCAACATTTTCTTTAACTTCCTTATTCATATTCCTCCTATTTCCAGGCCCTGGTGCATCCAAAACGCAGTCAATCCGCCGTAACTTAACACTTACACTCCTGGTTGACATATTTAAATGAGCAGTTGTGTAGGCTGTGTAAGATCACAATTTTCCACAAGGTGTTTGGTTGAACTGCGTATGGAGCATGTGCAGGGTTGGTATTTGCACATGAAATACGCAATATGGCTACACACAGTCACATAATAGGGCATGTGGTTTTTAATTCTACTTGAGCTATTCGATTACCATTGAACTCACGATGCCAAAAGATTTCAGGCCACACTTCTTCTCCGATACCATAAAATGTCCCGCATAAGCTAAGTCTATATTCTCACGGATGGCAAGGCAAACCTGTGTATAATATTAGTTTTGTGATAACGGAACCATCATTATGCTTAAACTTTACGCAATCGTTGGTATCCCCAACTATTCGCCCACAAACTTCGTTATAGGTAAATTTAACATATACATAATTTCCAACATCGTTGATATGACTACCTACCTTTTCCACACCAAGCACCTTACGTCAGCAAACAACCGATTTCGAATATAGATAGATGTAGGCTTTCTGGCGTTTCTTTCAAGCTAAATTTCAAAGATTCTCACCCAGAGAAAGACATGTTACTCAAAGATCAGTTGACGATACCACTGGGCACAAACGACACTCTGTTCTAAACAAGCGCTCCGCTGCACACAGCCGCAGCGTGCTTAGGTAAGCGACGCTGGTCAAATGCTGACTGTGATTGTACTATCCAAGCACGACTCACGACCCGCCCTCACAGTTTCATTCCCTCCAGTGCCTTATTACTTCCTGGAAAATAATTTTAAAAAATTGGAAATTTGTGGTAAGGTCTTATGGGACCAAAGTGCTGAGGTCATCGGTCCCTATGCTTACACACTACTTAATCTAACTTAAACTAACTTACACTATGGACGACACACACAGCCATGCCCGAGAGAGGATTGGAGCCTCCTACGGGGGAAGCCACTCGGACCGGAAAATAATAACATACTGAATAAGGACGGAAGTGGTTCCTCGTTCAGACCTCCACAGTTACAAGTTTCGAACAGATCCTAAATATATGATCTGGTCAAGTAGAAATGCAACTATCACAAAGTTGCACTACAAGTAGGTACAACTTTGTACGTCACATTTAGTAAAATTCTAGCTCTCACAGATTAATAAATAAAGGATAATTACATCATTGAGCCGTGTGTCGGCTCTCAACATATATCGCGCTGTTAAGATTGTTCTGAGTCCTTACATTCCATCGTTAATTGATTCTTTCATATTTATAGTTATGCTGCGTACGATTCTGTTGAGATTCCCCTCTGGCGGCGTGTCTGGTCTTATCGATCTTCGAGTCGTTGCTTCCTGTTAGCCTTGTATAAGGGAACAAGATCTTTGGGGGCGTGGCCGGTTGGTTGCCTAGCGGTGACGAGTCTGTCGGTCGGTTTTTAAAATCGGGAATTAGAGAATGTCGTACGATGAGACCGCGGCGTGGCGGGGCAGTCGAGTGTTGGCTGTTGTTCCGAGAAGCCGCGTGGTGCGAGACGTGTGGGACCAGTTGACGGGAGAAGGCTGTAAGGTCTTGCTGTGAACACCCGGGGGCAACGGCTGTGGTTCCGAGTCACTACTTGGTGGGAGCGGCACCGGATGTCTTTAAATTTTCCGTCTGGAGGCGGGAATGATGGACTAGCAACTCGCCTAACCTGAGGAGTGGTATTTCGCCGCCATGGGTGCAGAGAAGACGAGGGCTCCGGTGACAGAGCGCGTGGCTGCGTGACTGTGCCCAGTTCCGGTACGCTGGCGACGTGGACACGGTCGGGTGTGAGGAACCTTTGCATCAGAGTTTATCTGCTGTTTCTCTGATAAACTGCAAGTTAAGTTGGTTAAAGGTTTGAATGTTAATTGAAGAATTTTGGTTTGTGCAACCAGCGTCTTTTCTGCCTTGTGGCCTCCCGCGTTCGGGTTTCCTGTCCCTGTCGCCGGTGTAATTATAGACAGTGATCTTTTGACTTCTTATTAGTACTGCCTGGGAGGAAGTGTATTTTTGGGCAGGGATTATGGTTCCTGATTTGATTCCTCCTCCTCCCCCGGCCACGCGTGAGGTCGATGTGGTTGCTGAAGGCGAGTCGTTGTGGGTCTGTTAGTCCGCTTCCAGCACAATTGTGGCCGCCCTTACATTCGGTCGGTTAATTATTTCTATCCCAGGACATTTTAGTGGCAGGACATGGTATTAAAGTTGTTAGTTATTGTAAAATGTTAAATGGTTGTATTTTACTGTTTTTGGCTACTGTTTAAAAGGGTTAAGTTTGCATTTCATTGGTGGGTTTTTTAAAATTACGTGGCTTTAAAATTGTTAGTTATTGTAAAGGGTGAATGACTGTATCTTTACTTTGATTGTTTTAATCTACTTGGCACCCTTTGACAATGCTAGTTCTGCTTCCCTGTTAGCGAGCCCTTGTAATTTAATATCTTGTTGTGCCAAAATTTAAAAGTCGCTCCCTACATGTTCGGTAGCGAAATTGTATGCAAATTGGTGTTTTGTTTCATAACTTGGAAAGTTTTAATTTTGTTATTAAACGCTTTATCAAAGTCTGTTTTAAGTAAAATGGCTTGGCTATTAACGGTAAAGTAAAGTTTTTGATTTCATTACTTGGAAAATTTTGATTTGTTATCAAATGTTTTATCAAAGCCGGTTTTAAGTAAAATGGCTTGGCCGTTAACTATAAAGTAAATTGTTTTGAAAAGGCACTCATTCCTGCTAACTTTTTTGGATCTGTTCCTGGTCAAGTGGTAAAGAAATGACTTTTAATGGTTGAAGTAATCAATAAAGAAATTGTAAATTGCAACTCGACAGTAACCAACTAATTTTGGCCCCGTTTCCCAACTGGGGGTTTTCCTTGATTAATCGTAATACCCATCTGTCATAAACCCACAACAATATTTTTAAAAAGTATGACCATATATATATTATATATTATAAAAGCATATATACATTACAAAAGCATGAAAAGTTGCTATGGTTTAAGGTAACATACTCTTGAGTAGCGAACCTCAGCCTAAATCCAGCCCCGCCCCCCTCATAACCTTAACTTGGGTCATTGCTTCTCCTTCCATCCAAACTTCACAAACATTTCTTTCTGCCAGAAGTGCTGAACCCACAAGATACACTAGAGATCTTCTACGCAGTTTGGAAGACGATATTCACTGGCAGAAGCGAAGCTCTAGTGGTTAGTCTTGAGTCAAACACCGATCAACTTTCGCGACCAGACTGACACAATGCCTTACCCTGGCTTCTTACTCTTTCTCCTAATTCAAAGGTACTGATACTCAGGAATTCATCTATTTGTCATTCTAAATTTAGTCTTAAATATCATCTAGCAGCCAAATATCGATCGATGGTGCACAAATATGAGTGTAACTCTTGAGATATTTAACAATGGAAAGAGACGGTGAATAAAACGCATTCTTGATATTCAAGTATACAATGAAATGTTGATTTCTTATTCAGGACATCGTGTTTGTGAGACGACAGGAAGTTGTCAGTCATAGCAAGCATTCATGGAAGCGTGTGCATTGTTAATGGGTGCATGGTTTTATGGTGGCTCTCCTTTGGATAGTATTTTCCTGCAGCTGTGAACATGCAGGTAGTTGGTCATTTAACAGTAAATCTTGCAGTGGACGTTCGGGGTATGAAAGCTAGTGCAGCTATTAGGGAAAGGACTATCTCGAAGCACATACTGGGGATAGAGTGCTGGGCCCAAGGAGTTCTCCCATAGTGTGCAGGCTGAAAAGTGGCATACCTGGACCTACTTGTTAGGCAGCTCTGCCCACAGAAGAGGCCAGGAGGTGCGAGGTAAATGCAGGTCGCCCACATAATGCGTTAAGACAGCGTCGTAAACGGGTTTTGTGAACAGGGATGGTACCCATACAAATTCACGCGTTTCAGTGTGCACTGTGGACAGGACACTATCGACGGAGCAGTCAGACGGTGCCGTCCCATGGCCTGCAGAAATTTTTGGGAAGCCTCAGACATTTAAAACAATTTTAGAAGGAACGCTACATTTGTCATGGCTCCGAAACTACCTATGTTGGGACACAAAAGCACTTCTCTTGTTTTAGCTGGAGACCCTGGTTGGACAAACTGTAACTTTCAGGCTGTCCAGATAATGATCTTCATCATAAACGTGTTGTTCACTTTAGAGCTTTATGGAAAGTAAAAATAACTCGCTGCCTGAAGTGTCTGTGAAAAATAAAATCGACGGCACAATATCTCCTCCTCTCTGCACAGGAAGTTGCGAGTCAGGGATATACCACCTCTCCTGAAAGGAGGAGAATATTGTTAATACTGATTTGGACTGGCTGAGGAGTAGAGCAGACGAGTTAGGGGGGGGACATGCGGAGCTCGGGGAGTCTTTTGATTGGCATGAAACCCTTTTGGGGACGGTTGCCGGAGTGCTTTTAGAAGTTAACCGAGATTTGATGGAAATGGAGGGGAGAGGTGATACTTCGTATTTCGATTGACACCCCGGTCTGCAATGGATCTTCCAATTCAGATAGCTGTCTGCAGTGGATCGCTGGATTCAGGCTGCGGTCTGGAGAGGAAACTGGTCTTGACTTCTGTCACCAGTAGGGTGCACTTGGGACACTTGTCCTGAGAGTGATTCAGCACTAGCACTAGTCTTGACTGGGGAGGCTGTGGTGAGGGCTTAGCTGTATCGTCTATACCTCACTCATATTGGACAACTCATTGCGCCAAGGGCTGTCTTATTTGTGACAGGTCTGCTGCTTTGATGCTTAATCTCCTTGTGTGCTCCATCGTATAAGTGAGTCAAATTGGTCCATGGTATGAATGGCGGAATGGCGAATGGGAATGTCACACGCTGGAACCTTCTGAGATTTCATGGCTCCCAGAGAGTAACTGTGATCTAACAGATTACTAACCAGGACTTTGCATATTTCATGCCCGCAATAGGGAGTTACAGACAGCGCACATCACTATTCTGAAGACACTTGATCTAAAACCAACACTTGAGACAGTACTGCTCTTCGAGAAAAGGGGTGTTGTTTGCCGCTCTGGGTTGTTAGGGCGAACAAGATCACAGCCTCTTCACTTGTTCTCAGCTGCACCAACGCAGTATAACTTCCTTGTGGAATAAGTCCATCAAGGTCTATTCAGTGTTGGATGATTTCAGATCGCGGTATCCATATTTGGAGCCAGAATAAATACTTCAATGTCAAAGCTTAGTCTTCGCCAACTAGGTTTGTCAACTGTTCATTGTATGTTTGCGCTGCCGCCAGATCATGTTTTGTCACCATGCATAACATGTATTTTTGTCCAATTTTAATAAACAAACTTGCACCGTAACTTTTATAAAAAAAAATCAAGTCCATGTTGATATATTAATCACCCATCAACATTTGACAAAAAATGACAGGGCCACCATTTCATTAACACTCTTTCAGCATTCAGGTTCATTTACATTCTGAAATTGAGATAGCCTCCAACGCAGGCTATCAACAATAAACACAATTAATGGGCAAAAGCAATTTAGCAGACACATGGGACAGATAGTCAAGTGGAAGGTTTGGTAGTTACAGTGATTGCTGTCAGGGCAGTAACTCAAGAGTCGCCTGTCAACTTTCAAAACATACCGGAAGTCTGGTGTAGTCTTGCGAAGTCACTAACACACTCACCTGATGGAACAAGACAATTGGGAAAATCGTGAAAGGATGTAAACTAATAGACCTAAAATGAAGACTGTTTTGGAACTATTTAAGAGAGTAGAAGGGAGACAAAGCATTGTCTGGTGTAATTTTTTTTTAGTTTTATTACTTTTTTAAGTTTAAGAGAAGAAAATTATCAATTTTGCGTTACATGTCTATTTTTTACGTATACAGTTTAATTAACAAGAAGTGGAACAATCACTTTCATCTACAAAAAATTCGATCAAATCACTGATATCATTAAACAGTTATCACAAGTTCAGTTTTCTGTGGTTCATGTGAATTTATTATTTTTAAGGAAAAATCATGTAGCAAGTGTTGCAGTTCTGTTGCTTGGTTTTCATCTAAAATCAGTTCAAAGGATATCTTAATGCAGCATGAAATATATGCTGCAGGGAGAGCTTAACAATTTATGCTGTTTTTAAAAAAAGTGTTCCGCAGACACAAAATGTGCACTGCCGTAGTGTGCCCTTTTATGACCTTTATTATTATTTGCTTAATATAAATAAAAGAAGTATATGTTGATAATGATTAAGCTATGCAAGCTATGCATCATCGCTTGTAAAACGTTGTGATTCTTGTGTTCCTATATTCATATCGGCTTTACATATTCCATATACCAATTCACTACTCACACCATAACTGTAGTTCATATAAATACCTCCTCGAGTTTTTGAGAAAATATAATCCTTTAGCATCTACTATTTTACCCAATCCTCACCTAACAAAGCAACTGACAGCTGTCGGCCGTCGGTACTGCATGAAGCGAGAACGTCTGATGGCCGTTCCTTTGTATCAGAAAGCGCGTTTCAAGCAAACAGATACAGCGACTTGCTTCCTTTGCAGGGATGGAGCAAATGTAACAGATAAAATGGCTAGAGGGAGAGGGTAAACTCGCCCTTCACCCTCGATTCGCGAAAGGGCAGAGACAACACGCGAATTTTGTAACACGTAACTGACAATACAGCTGCGTGAGTAATGGCAGCTCTAGCTCATCTCGCCACCTACCAAGTTTCAAACCTTTCTTTCCGTATACAGAACTAAGTAACAGCCGCGTACGAAAGCTCCTAACTACTCTATCTTTACTTTTACCTATTTTATTTCGAGAAGTACAGCCCGTAATATTGTCCATTTCGAAAGCTCAAGGAACCCCAGACACAGGATAACATTAAACTTGCATCTACATCTACAAATACACTCCGCAAGCTAGTGTGGTGCATAAAGGAGGGTACCTTATATGACTGCTAGTCATTTCCATATCCTGTTACACTCGCAAGTAGAACAACGAATATCTATATGCTTCTACACAAACCCTAATTTCTCTGTCTTCTCTTCGTGGTCCTTCCGCTAAACATGCGCTGGTGCTAGTAGAATCGTTATGAGATCAGCTTCAGATGCTGGTTCTCTAAATTGTCTCAGCAGAATGGAAACAGTCGTCTTCCTTCAGGGGATTCCCGTATGAGTTCACGAAACATCTTCGCTATCCTCGCGTGCTTATTGAACATACCCTTAATAAATCTAGCAGCACGCCTCGAACTGCTCTGATGTCGTCCTTACAGCTCACCTGGTGGGGATCCAAATACTCGGGCTGTACTCAAGAAAGGGTCGTACTAGTCTTCTGCACGTGATCTGCTTCATAGATGAGTTGGAGTTTCCTAAAGTTCTTCCAATAAACCGAAGTCGACCAAGTTGCATTCACCACTATCGTCCTTACGTGTCAGATCCTTTTCATATCGCCACGCAACGTTACACGACGTGGCTGTGTGAAGCAGCACACTACTAATGTTGTATTACAACATTCCGGGATTGTTTTTCTTACTCATCCGCATTAACTTACATTTTTCTACATTTAGAGCAAGCCACCATTTACCGTATCAACTAGAAATTTTGTCTACGTCATTTTGCACCTTCCTACAGTCACTGAACGGTGACAGCTTCCCATGCGCCACTGTGTCTTCTGCAAAAACATCAGATTGCTGCTCCCCCTTTCCATCAAACTAATTATGTATGTAGAGAATAAGACGGGTCCCATCACACTTCCCCGGGGCACTCCAGACGATACTCATGTATCTAATGAGCACTTATATCGAGAACAAAGTATTGGGTTCTATCACGTAAGAAGTCTTCGAATCACTCACATCTACATCTACGTGATTACTCTGCTATTCAGTTAAGTGCCTGGCAGAGGGTTCAATGAACCACCTTCAAGCTGACTCTCTACCGTTCTACTCTCGAACGGCGCGCGGGAAAAACGAGCACTTAATTTTTTTTCTGTGTGAGTCCTGAGTTCTCTTATTTTATCGTGATCATTTCTCCCTATGTAGGTGGGTGTCAACAGAATGTTTTCACAATCGGAGGAGAAAACTTGTGATTGAAATTTCATGAGAAAATCCCGTCGCAACGAAAAACACCTTTGTTTTAATGATTGCCACTCCAACTCACGTATCATGTCTGTGACACTCTCTCCCCTATTTCGCGATGATACAAAACGAGCCACCGTTCTTCGAACTTTTTCAATGTCATTCGTCACTCCCACCTGATACGAATCCCACACCGCACAGCAATACTCCAGAATAGGACGGACAAGTATAATGTAAGCAGTCTCTTTAGTAGATATGTTGCACCTTCTAAGTGTTCTGCCAATGAATCTGTCTTTGCTCTACTCACAACATTATCTATGTGATCGTTCCAACATAAGTTATTTGTAATTGTAATTTCTAAGTATTTAGTTGAATTTACAGCTTTCAGATTTGTGTGACTTACCGCGTAATCGAAATTTAGAGGATTTCTTTTCGAATTCATGTGAATAACTTCACACTTTTCTTTATTCAGGGTCAATTGCCACTTTTCGCACCACACATATATATTATCTAAATCATTTTGCAATTCGTTTTCGTCGTCTCATGACTTTAAAAGATGGTAAATGACAGCATCCTCTGCAAATAACGTAAGAGGGCTACTCAGATTGTCGCCTATGTCGTTAATATAGATCAGAAACAATAGAGGGCCTATAACACTTACTTGGGGAACGCCGGATATTACTTCTGTTTTACTCGATGCCTATCAGTCTATTACTACAAACTTTGACCTTTCTGACAGGAAATCACGAATCCAGTCGCACAACTAAGGCGATATTCCATAAGCACGCAGTTTGGTTAGAAGACGCTTGTGAGGAACCGTGTCGAAAGCCTTCTGAAAATCTAAAAATATAGTCAATTTGACTTCCCCTATCGATAGCACTCATTAGTTCATGAGCATAAAGAGCTAGTTGTGTTCTGCAAGACCGATATTTTCTGAATCCGTGCCGAACCCGACCAGAAGCCTTGCCTTTATTAAGTGATTTAAGCAGCTTTGCTACACCGAGGATATCTACTTCTATGTTTCTCATCTTCGCAGTTGTTCTTCTGGGAAACATATCTGGGAAACTAATCAGTGAGCTCGCACTTTCGTTAAGTCTGCAGTAGTGCACAGTGTCAAACGCTTTCAGGAAATCTAGGGAAATGAAATGTCCCCGTTTCTCTTCCTCAATGATTCGGAGGACATCATGTGAGAAATGAGTAAGTTGAGTCTCGCACCAGCGGTGCTTACTAAATCCGTGCTGGTCTGTGGATAGAAGTTTTCTCGTCTTAAGGAAATTTATTGCATTCTAACTAAAATATATTGAAGAATTATGCAATAAACCGATAGGATTCACCAGTTGCAACATATTCGCGATAAGGTTTCACAGCGATATAGAAAGTATTTGTTTTGTTATAAATCCAGACGTCGATCACAAAATATTTTAATCAGGTAATTAATTTCAGTCAGCAACGATCGTCTCCAGACTTCAATGAATCCAGCATATTAGGTAACTGGTGTCATTGCGTATGTAGATGGTATAGTCGCAATAATCAACCATACAAGCCTCGACATAAAATACAAAAATTTTTCTGTTATTTTACCCTTCTTATATACAGGAGTCAGTCATCTGCGCTTTTTTCCTGTCACTTGGTGGTGGGCGACAGATTTGCGATAAATGCAAGATAAGTAAGGGGCAAATGCCACACAGTTCTTTCTGTAAAAGCGAACTGGGATTTCATCCGTACCTGGCGACTTACTCGTTTTCAACTCTGTCAGTTGCTTCTCTACTCCAGAGACGCATATTACTACGTTCTGCATACGAGAGTCTGTACTATCGTCAAACGACGGTATGTTTGTACGATCCTCCTGCGTGAATGATTTCCTATAAGCGCCTTCAAAACTTCAGCTTTCTTTTTGCTGTCTTCTATTGCCATACCAGACTGGTCAACGAGTGACTGTATAGAAGCTTTCGACGTACTTAGTAATTTTGCGTAGGACCATAATTTTCTCGGATCCTCGGTGAAATCTTTTGCTAAAGTACGACGATGTAAATGCTGTGTACTTCGCACATCGATCCTTTTTAGCCGACCGAAGTGGCCGAGCGGACCAAGGCGCTACAGTCTGGAAGCACGAGACCGCTACGGTCGCAGGATCGAATCCTGCCTCGGGCATGGGTGTGTGTGATGTCCTTAGGTTAGTTAGGTTTCAGTAGTTCTAAGTTCTAGGGGACTGATAACCTCAGAAGTTAAGTCCCATAGTGCTCAGAGCCATTTGAACCATTTTGATCCTTTTTACAGAAACAAGAATTTCTACTACCTTTTGCCAGTCTCCTATTGCACGCCGTTTATTGTAACGAGTGTGCAACAGTACCTAGTTTTTCAGCATTCTCCGAATTTTGTTATTAAATAAACCAGTGGGTCTTTGCCAACCTTAATCCACTTACTCGGCACATATTTCTCCAGAGCCCAATATCAGATCAAACTTTCCCCATAATTCCTCTACATTAATCATATTGGAACTAAATCATGCCCGTTCATTTTACAGGTGGAATACTAACAACTACTTATCTGGTCCTTCTATTAAAATATTGTTAGTCATCTTCATGGATTTATTGACCGTCGCCGCTACAACAACATCACAGCCCGTAATCAATGCCTCTAATGCTGACACTGTCGATGTCAGGCCTGTTTATAGCTAGTCGGTCTAAAGCGTTTCCCTTGTGTGTGGCTTGTCGAACTGGCTGCTCGAGACTGTGGTGTCGTTCAAAGAGCGATGTGCCAAAGCAAGGTCTGTACCTCACTACGTGGTCTTAACAGAAGATGGTCGCCGCAAGTTACATCATCGAATGAGCGAGACATCGGCGTAGCCACGCCCAGAAGAGTTCGCAGCCGCTCTTCTGCTTACACCCAAGCACATTACCGCTCAGCCTAGTCCGCGATCATCGACTAAAACGACCCATCGTTCTCTAGTAGGTCAGGTGTGTGATCAACGATTTAGGCAGAACCCTACGTGAAAGCTATTGTTAAATGTGCCCTGAGTCAGAAACTTGTACTTTGTCTGTATCGAGTGTATGTTAATGTTCAGAGAAAGTTGTAAATACTCATGATGTGCCTCTGGAAATGTATAAAGTTAAGTAATTCTTCTTATCTATTTTGTAACAGAGTGAATTTATATTTTATGTGTTGTAGTAGCCACTCGGTGTCCTACCGGAGGAAAGTAAAGAACCCACCATTGTACCGATAAATGTACTTTCGCCCGGTACAAGAAAGACAGCTTCGGAAAATGTGTTCAAAACTATTTCACGAGATAATCTGTCTGTAGAACCTGCAACGAATCCATAGGCTTCAGTCTACATTTGGTAGGTTGAAATCGACTCCAACTTATTCCGTGCTCTATGGATTTCCAAGCTACTGAACGCAGGCCTCCTTTGAATAATTATAAAACTTCACTGCTGAATCAGGTTACCAACTCGAGTTTATTGTAGACCTGTTACTCACGTCCAGATAAATTGACTTTCCCGTCGACAGACATAATGTTTTGGTCGGTTCCAATGAACCCTCCCCCTCCTCTGGCGTCTAATTTGTTTTCGATTGCATTCCACGCCTCGCTAAATATTTCTGAGTTTTCTGCTATTACTAACTGAAGTGCTGAAGATCAAGCAACCATATCGTGATGGGAAGAAGTGGTCAAGCTACGTGTGTAATTAGCGGGAGGGTGTACGACACCTCCGGCTGCAGTTCCTGCCTAAGCAGCTGATGCGTCTTTCATCAAAAGTGAGGCCCAGATGTTCCACATTTTTCTTAGAAGTGAGAACGGTATCCCCTAGTTTTAAAACAGTTAGGTTAAAAAGAGAGGTGGAACGAGTGAAATCAATATAAAATGTTTTCTTTGAAGAGAACTTAAAACTTTTGGCCTTCCTAGCCCATTTCTCCAACCCTCTGATCGTCAAATGCAGTTTACGATTGACTGTTGCAGGACTGGATGACGCACAGGTGGTGGAGTGGTCGTCTACAAACAATAAGTATTGCACAACACTTCTTATCGTAAACGTAATACTGTTTATTGGAATGGTGAACGCCGATACACTTAAAACACCCCCCCCCCCCCCCCCCTGCAGGTCCGGGGTAAGAATAGGCCCGAGGTATTCCTGCCTGTCGTAAGAGGCGACTAAAAGGAGTTTCAACCGTTTCGGCCTTCCACGTGATGCTCCCCCTTGGGGTTTGACCTCCATTTTTCAAAATTCTACAGAAGTACGAGCCTTTTGGGGAAGGGCACCTTACATGGTGTACCACTGGTCCTAAGTGCACTAAGACCTTGGCACTCAGCATTGTACCGGCGTTGTAATCATACCCACTATTCCTCAAATTGGGCCTAAATGCCTGATGGGTGGTCCAAGTTACGCCCATAGTGCGTCCCCATATGCACCAGCGATCATGATGGACTTTCCATGGCACCAGAAATCCAGCACGGTAGCCAGCCCGTTGTGGTGGGGTCGTCATGTACCCTTTAGGTTGTAGCCCCCTGACAACACAGGGATCGTACTGCCGATACCTGAACTGCACCCTCCCCACGTCGGCCAAGGAGTAGATGCCCGTCTCCTTGGGGCATCAGGACTCCCGGCAACGGTCATCCTGCCAGGTGGCCCTTGCTGAGGCTGGGTGGCGCCCGTGGGGAGAGCCCCTGGTCGGAGTGGGCGGTATCGGGGCGGACGTTTCGCAGATGAAACGTCAACACGTATCAGGTCGCTCTGCGGCCGAGTCTTTCAAAAGAAAAGGTACCGTTTCTAGTTCTGGTTCTCCTGCCCTTTCCCCCTTGGCCGCTCCCTGGGAGGAGGGACAGGCCCGCCGGCTTGGGGCGAAGTACTTCCCCCGCTATTTGGTCTGTTCTCGAACCGATGGGGGGACGTTCGCCACCTCCAAGCCCATGTTCTTTGTTCAGCACATTGAGGACATCTTCGGGGAAATCGAGGCTCTCAGCAAGATGCGTTCAGGGTCCGTTCTTATCAAGACCACCTACGCCACACAGTCGGCGGCGCTCCAGGCGCGCGACTGCCTAGGGGACATCCCAGTGTCCATTGTCCCGCATCTGGCACTAAATAGGATGCAGGGGGTTATTTTTCATCGTGACCTCCTGCTACAATCTGATGAGGCGCTCAGGGCCAACCTGGAGCGCCGCGGCGTGCATTTCGTTCGGCGAGTCCAGCGCGCCCCAAAGACCATCGCATCGACACCAGGGCTTTTATCCTCGCTTTCGAGGGGGACGTTCTCCCAGAGAAGGTAAAGGTGATGTGCTACCGGTGCGACGTGCGACCTTATGTCCCACCTCCTATGCGCTGTTTTCGGTGTTTGCGCTTTGGGCACATGTCGTTACGGTGTGAGGCTGAGCCCCTTCGTGGCGATTGTGGACGTCCTCTTCGTGAGGAACATACATGCACCCCACCACCTCGGTGCATTAATTGTCCTGGCATCCACTCGCCTAGATCCTCAGACTGCCCCGCCTATCAGAAGAAGATACAAGAACTCAAAACTTTGGATTGGCTCTCTTATTCTGAGGCCAGGAAGAAGTATGACCACCTCCATCCCATGCCATTGACCACTTCGTTTGCCTCAGTTGTGTCCACTCCTTCCGCGGTGTCCTCACCCCTATCCTGTTCCCCCTCCACCCCCTCCGCCCATCAGGGGGCTCTGCCTCCGCCTCCCAAATCCTCCTCCCCCGTGGCCCCCAGCCCCTCTGCCCCAGGGGCCACCCTTCCTCCTCCTCCTCTCCCCCCGCCGCCTGAGAAGCGATCCTCTTCTCAGGAGTCCATCGGTGAAACGTTCTGGACCCCCAGCTTCCGAGGTCTGGCGTTCCAAAACGGACCCCGCGCGTGAGGACCTTCTTCAGGTCCAGCCCACCATCCCTGTGCCTCCTCGGCCTTCCAAGAAGGCCTCCAAGAAGAAGTCTCTATCCCCCTCTCCACCCCAGCGCATTTCATCGGACGCTCCATCCGTGAGTCGCTGCTCCCGGCCGTACTCAGTTTCGCCGGGACGCTCTGCTGCCAGGCGCTCAGCTGGCCTCTCGTCGGCAAATGATGCTGCCCCTCCTACACAACCAGGGACAGTGGCCGCAGCTGGCGACGACCCGATGGAACCCGATCCGCCTCCCGCCGGTTGTAGCGTTGTTCCCTCGCAACCTGGCCCTCCACGGCCGTCGAGGTGACCAGCTCTTCCCCCGTCTCGTTCCCCCAACTTTTTGACTAGCGATGGCCTTGTTACATTGGAACATAAGAGGTATTTGATCTAATCGGGAGGAACTGCTCCTCCGCCTGCACTGTCCGCTCGTCCTTGGTCTCTAGGAAACCAAGTTGTGCCCGACTGACCGTATTGCCTTTACCCACTATACCTCGGAGCCGTATGACCTCACCCCTGTGGACGGTATCCCAGCTCATGGTGGAGTCATCTTGCTCGTTCGGGACGATGTCTATTACCATCCCATCCCATTGACCACCCCACTCCAAGCAATAGCTGTCCGTATTGCTCTTTCTGCTTTTACTTTTTCAGTTTGTACCATCTACACTCCAGTCATCTGCTGTTAGTCGGGCTGACATGATGCACCTGATCGTTCAGCTTCCCCCACCGTTTTTATTGTTTGGCGACTTCAATGCCCATCATCCCCTTTGGGGCTCTCCTTCATCCTGTCAAAGAGGCTCACTCTTGGCGGATGTCTTCAACCATCTCAATCTTGTCTGCCTCAATACCGGCGCCCCGACTTTCCTCTCGGACTCTACTCACCCCTACTCCCACTTGGACCTCTCGATCTGTTCTACCACTCTTGCCCGTCGGTTCGAGTGGTATGTCCTTTCTGACACCTATTCGAGCGACCATTTCCCCTGTGTCGTTCGACTCCTGCACCTCACCCCATCCCCACGTCCTTCGCGCTGGAACATACTGAAAGCTGACTGGGGACTTTACTCCTCCCTGGCGACCTTTCCGGACCACGATTTTCTCAGTTGTGACAGTCAGGTCGAATTCCTCACGGCTGTTATCATCAATGCTGCCGAACGTTCCATTCCTCGTACTACCTCTTCTTCACGTCGCGTTTCCGTCCCCTGGTGGAACGTGGCTTGTAGGGACGCTATCCGTGCTCGACGACGTGCTTTACGCACCTTTCGCTGCCATCCTACGTTGGCGAATTGTATTGAACACAAACCACTCCGAGCGCAATGCCGTAGAGTCATCAAAGACAGCAAAAAAGCTAGTTGGGCCTCTTTCACCAGCTCCTTTAACAGTTTTACTCCCTCTTCCGTCGTTTGTGGTGGCCTGCTCCTGCTGTCGGGCATTAAGGCCCACTCCTCAGTACCTGGCCTGACCTTAGGTAATGAGGTCCTTGTTGATCCTGTGGCTGTCTCCAACGCCTTCGGCCGCTTTTTCGCGGAGGTTTCGAGCTCCGCCCATTACCACCCTGCCTTCCTTCCCAGGAAAGAGGCAGAAGAGGCTCGGCGACCTTCCTTCCACTCGCTGAATCTGGAAACTTATAATGCCCCCTTTACTATGCGGGAACTCGAACGTGCGCTTGCACTGTCCCGGTCCTCTGCTCCGGGGCCAGATGCCATTCACGTTCAGATGCTGGCACACCTTTCTCCGGCGGGCAAAAGCTTCCTTCTTCGTACCTACAATCGCGTCTGGACCGAAGGTCAGGTCCCCATGCGTTGGCGTGACGCCGTCGTTGTTCCTATACCCAAACCCAGGAAGGATATACACCTTCCTTCTAGTTACCGCCCCATTT
Source organism: Schistocerca americana (assembly GCF_021461395.2). Taxonomy (NCBI): domain Eukaryota; kingdom Metazoa; phylum Arthropoda; class Insecta; order Orthoptera; family Acrididae; genus Schistocerca; species Schistocerca americana. Next base: position 234,691,074 of record NC_060123.1, read on the forward strand.
CTCTCACAAGCTGTGTCTGTAAGGTGATGGAGCGCATGGTTAATGCTCGGTTAGTCTGGATTCTTGAATCTCGACGACTACTTACTAATGTCCAATGCGGCTTTCGTCGCCGCCGCTCCGCTGTTGACCACCTTGTGACCTTGTCGACATTCATCATGAACAACTTTTTGCGAAGGCGCCAAACGGTAGCCGTGTTCTTCGACTTGGTGAAGGCTTATGATACCTGTTGGAGAGGAGGTATCCTCCGCACTATGCACAGGTGTGGCCTACGCGGTCGCCTGCCCCTTTTTATTGATTCCTTTTTAACGGATCGAAAGTTTAGGGTACGTGTGGGTTCCGTATTGTCCAACGTCTTCCTCCAGGAGAACGGCGTGCCTCAGGGCTCCATCTTGAGCGTAGCCCTTTTTGCCATTGCGATCAATCCAATTATGGATTGTATTCCACCTAATGTCTCAGGCTCTCTCTTTGTCGATGACTTCACGATCTACTGCAGTTCCCAGAGAACATGCCTCCTGGAGCGCTGCCTTCACCGTTGTCTAGACAGCCTCTACTCATGGAGCGTGGCAAATGGCTTCCGGTTCTCTGAAGAGAAGACGGTTTGTATCAACTTTTGGCGATATAAAGCGTTCCTTCCGCCATCCTTACATCTCAGTCCCGTTGTTCTCCCATTCGTGGAAACAACTAAGTTTCTAGGGCTCACGTTGGACAGGAAACTGTTGGTCTCCACATGTCTCTTATTTGGCGGCCCGTTGTACACGTTCCCTTAATGTCCTCAGAGTTCTTAGCGGTTCATCTTGGGGAGCAGATCGAACTGTCCTGCTTCGCTTGTATCGGTCCATTGTCTGATCGAAGCTGGATTATGGGAGCTTCGTCTACTCGTCCACTCGGCCATCCCTCTTACGCCGGCTCAACTCTATCCACCATCGGGGGATACGTCTTGTGACCGGAGCCTTCTACACTAGTCCTGTCGAGAGTCTTTATGCTGAAGCTGCCGAATTACCATTGACCTACCGGCGCGACGTACTGCTGTGTCGGTATGCCTGCCGGCTGTTGTCTATGCCTGACCACCCCTCTTACCAGTCCTCCTTCGCCGATTCTCTCGACCGTCAGTACGGGTTGTATGTGTCTGCCCTGCTGCCCCCCGGAGTCCGCTTCTGTCGCCTGCTTCGACAATTGGATTTTTCCCTCCCTACCACCTTCAGAGAGGGTGAGAGCCCGACACCATCTTGGCTCCAGGCTCCGGTTCATATTTATCTCGACCTCAGCTCACTCCCGATGGAGGGTACTCTGGCTGCAGTGTATTGCTCACGGTTTGTCGAACTTCGTGCTCAACTTGCCGGTCACACCTTTATTTACACCGATGGCTCCAAAACTGACGATGGTGTCGGCAGTGCCTTTGTCGTCGGGGCCGCCACCTTTAAATACCGGCTCCTCGACCAATGTTCGAGCTTTATGGCCGAGCTTTTTGCTCTCCATCAGGCCGTTCAGTATGCCCGCCGCCACCGCCATTCATCGTATGTACTCTGCTCTGACTCACTCAGTGCTCTTCAGAGCCTTGGAGCTCCCTATCCGGTCCATCCCTTGATTCAACGGATACAGCAGTCCCTCCATTCTTTCGCTGATAATGGTTCTCCTGTCAGCTTTCTGTGGGTTCCCGGACGTGTAGGAGTGCCTGGGAATGAGGCTGCGGATGCTGCAGCCAAGGCTGCAGTCCTCCTGCCTTGGCCAGCCTCCCATTGTGTCCCATCCTCTGACGTTCGTGGGGATGTATGTAAGAGGCGTGTGTCGTTGTGGTGGGATGCTTGGTCATCCCTCCAAGGAAACAAGCTCCGGGCAGTAAAACCGCTCCCAACTGCTTGGACAACCTACTCCCGACCATCTCGGCGAGAGGAGGTCCTTCTGACCAGGTTGCGGATTGGGCATTGCCGGTTTAGCCACCGCTACCTGCTCTCCGGTGACCCAGCCCCGCAGTGCCCTTGTGGTCAGGCATTAACAGTGCGCCATGTTTTATTGTCGTGTCCCCGTTTTAGTCAATTTCGTGTGATGACGCTCGAGCAGCTGCTCGTATTCTGCGTTTTATAACTTTAACTGGCTTGTCCAAAGACATCTAACCTTTTTACTTATTTTATCTGCATCTTTGTCAGGTCCTTCTGGTGTCCCCCCATCCCCTTGAGTTTTACTAGATTCCATGTGCTCTAACAACAGTGACTGGGCGCTAATGACCTCAGCAGTTGAACGCCCTTAAACCCCACCAAAAAAAAAAAAAAAAAAAAAAAACTTAAAACACTACCTTGAATGACGCCGCTCTCTTACTTAGCATGTTCAGAAGAGACATTCCAGACCTATTGTCTAAGATCTTCCTGGTGGGAAGGACTGTAAGAAAGTGAGGAGGCGTCAACGAAAACCACATTAGTCGAGCTGCAACAAAGTATCTGCAGGTTGTACCGAAGGCCATTTCTAAATCGAATAATACCCAAAAGAATGTAAGGTAGCTTGCTGAATTGCAATTTCCAGCTAAGTCAGGCTATAGAACGTAGAGTGATACCTTCCACTGGGCTCGAGTAAGTGGAGACCTGGTTTTATCCAACCTATAACAGCGTTTGTGAATATGTCCAGGCGGAACGTTCTGAATTACATGAAATTCGCAGGGTGTGCTGAACAGTGGAACCGCATTGTTTATGACTGCAGAGAGATTGCGTGCATGTTAGCCCAGCAGCGTCCTCTTTTGTGAAACCGGGTAAGTCAGTCTTACGCCATACTCAATCAGTGCAGAGGAGTTAAACGAAATAAACTTATGCAAGCGAGTGCCGTCATGCCTTGTCGACGTCAAGGGACCCAGTATCAGCGGATGGGTAAGTTCCAAACGGACTGTGATTGGTGTCCCGAAAACTGGTTTGTTGCACCGTGATTTCGAAATCTCTACCGGACCATGATGTAATGTAACTGAAATCTTCCATTGCTTCCTAGGCTTTTCCAAGTATACCTCTTCCTCCTGTGATTCTTGAGTAGAGTATTCGCTATTATCATCTGAAATTAGTTTTTCTCTTCTCTGATTCGTAGTATCTAGTCCACATTCTCCCGCAGCCATTTCTTCTACTCCTTCCGCTACAACCGCATTCCATGACTATTAGATTTACGTCTCCCTTTACTTACTGAATTACCCATTCAGTATCCTTATATACTTTCTCTGCCTCATCTTTGCCTTGTGACGTCGGTTTGTAGACTTTAATTGTAGTTGTTGGCGTGGTCTGCTGTCGATTCTAATAAAAACAACTCGTTCACTGAACTGGACACACTTTCTGCCATACTCCTAAAGAATCCTACTCCCGTTATACCATTTTGTGCTGTTGCTGATGTTCTATACTTATCTGACCATAAATTCTTGTCTTCTTTCCATTTCACTTCACTGACCTCCGCTATATCTATACTGAGCCTTAGTGTTACCACGTTCAAACTTCTGAGATTCCACGTCCAGACTCATGGAACTTTATCCTTTCGTCTGTTACTCAATCTTTTTCTAATGGTCACCACCACCTTGGCAGTCCCCTCCCGGCGATGCGAATGAGGGGTTAGTCTGGAATCTTTTGCCAATGGAGAGATCGTCGTGACACTTTTTCAGTTACGCCGCATGTCCTGTGGATACACATTACGTGTCTTTAATGTAATGGTTTCCACTGCCTTCTGCATCCTCATGCCGTTGATCATTGCTGACTCTTCCGCCATTAGGGGCATTACCGTTCTATTCATAACGAATCATACTCTCGTTATACCATTCTTTGACAAGGAAATTGGTTAAAAGTCTGCGACTTCTTATGTGGGAAGTCTTAGGTCGCCATTGCTGATGACTTTTATTCAGAATTTAAGCGGTAGCAGGGTTCGAGCTGAAAACCGAGGACGTTTTGATTAATAATCAAAAACGCTACCCCCTCCTTTTTTCTCGGCGAACGTCACTTCACACTCGTTCAAGTTCATCGCTGATTCGTTAACTCAGTTTCTTTTTTTAATTGCAGAGTGAAACCACCCCTCTGACCGAACGCTCTGTGCTACCGTGCCGGCATCTCTGGGCCCCGGGTCCGCACTTGGTTTTATTTCTATAGGTTTATTTTAGCTGTGGACTACCGCTTTTAGCGCGCTATTTGTTTATAACTTGACGTAGATAAGAAGCGGCTCTGAAGCAATTGCCTTTCCGCTACGATTTGTTAAAAAGTATCTCTTAAAGTACTGCTATATAATACTACTTTTCAGTATCCCTTTATTCTCCTGACCATTTATAAGAATTCTTCATAAAATTATTTTTCGTTATTAATTTTTATACAGACCACACGAGATGCCTGTTCAATTGACAGGAAACCGAGCTTGACTTCTAATAAATAGTATCTTACAGCCAGTGCGGGTCATCTCATCCAAAATATGAAAATTTGTCTGCGGTTGCCCGCAATTTAAAATATGTTTATGAGCTGTCACATGAAAAATTTGGAGGTATTGCTTTTCAGTACGGTCTCGTAGAATTATCTTAATAAATCTCGACTCTGCGAGCAATGCATTAAGGAACGGTGTATAGCGTGTATGACTTCATTGTGACTGTAATTTCTACAAGCTATCTAATGTACCAGGATCATTAGTGTTACGCATTTGAACAGTGTTACCCTTGACTTCGTAGGCGTAAGGTTGTTAAATCGCTTGTTAGCAGCTTTATGGCTTTTACCGCTGCATATTTCGTTAGTAACAGGAAAAGCCATTTACGTCCCAGTTTACTTAGAATACTCATTTAGTAGCACAGCTATCCTCAGCCAGCTTTACAGCCTGAAGACAATTTTCAGAAGATACCAGTAGGTCAGACAATTTCAGAATCTGTGTTCTATCTGATGTGACAGAGGACAATGAGGTCGCTCTCGCAGCCTGCATTCCCAGACAAATGGGGGCAGTTACCTGCTGTATGTTGTAACACAGAGGACAGAACATGCAGAGCGCCTTTGAAGCTTGCCACAGACTGTTGTCACATTCAGTTTCAATGGTAACCACCACGTTTCTATAGTATTTTGCCGACGTAATCGTTTATGCCTCAAGCTAGCGCTTAGCATCTATAATCCCCGCGGAAACTTCTTTGAAGCTTATCGTAACTTTCCATCAAGTACCTGTCAGTCGTCTCTGTTCACTGGGTGCACTTATTAAATCGTTTCATACGTCAGTGTCCACAGTTATCGCGCAACACACAAACTCCGCCAGCAATTGTGGACGTGCTACGTGTCCTTGCCGAATCCTGTGTTGTGTTACTGGTGTAGTACGTAGCGGCCCTCGCGGAAGGAAAAAAAAAAAAAAGATTTGAAATTCTAGCAACAGGTTCTCCATCTGTGTCCTATCTGTCCTCTTCAAATGCTACAAATTTTCACGAAATGCGGTCCAAGCAGCTTCCTGTACCCTCACACAGCCTACACATACTTACCGCAATCTTACTCATCCGAGATCTACAGTGTAGCTAACAACGTTTTCTCCTACAACTTATCGTCCTTGGCGCCAAAGTTATCCACGCTGACGGGTACAACCTTGCTCCGCCCCTCTCTTGCGCGCACTCAGTACCGCATCTCATCAAACACCCTTCATCCAATACCTCACTATCCTCCAGCGGTTCCGTTATACACAGTATGTCAGTTGATAGGTCAGGCTCCACATTCACTCAAAGCGACTTTCCGGTGCCACTTGACACACAATGATGCGGATTAAGTCGTAATGCCATTGTTCACAGTCTAACTGGATTGTCCTGTACACTAGATGGTTCTTACAACAGATCAACATTGACAGTAGCTTCTCCTACCCCTTCTCACTAAGCTTCACTATATGTTGTCGAAGACCAATTACGACAAGATATTGATGCAGAATGTGTAGCTCTAGGATCGTGCTGTAGCCCTCGCTTATATGAACACCACTTCCACACATTGCATCCTCCTGTATACTAATTCTCTCAAGGTCACTGACACATGCGCGCCTGTGTCTGCATTTATCTTTACCGGAAACTCATTTCGTCGTCTCTGGGGTTCCTCTTAAGTTTAACGGATACTTCCTACCCCCTTTATATGTGTATCCCTGCTGATCTACCACCTGTGCTACTATACCTATTAAACCGTCGCTAGTCCACGCTATCTCCATTACTCCTTTGTGGCTGGTAACATTGCCTCTGTACGTGCACCACATGCCCACAATTAAAACATTTTCGTTTGACACAAGTACGTTTCTACGATCCCTTACACTTGTTGACACATCGATTTCCTAATACTCCAGTGCTAATGTAACTGCTGCACGGAGATCTTTACGCGCCCCAGGGTGCACCATACTAGACATCTTCGGTGCCTAAAAGAAAGGCATCAGGCCCACGTTGCCCGGCTTCCTGTACCAATACTTTATTTCATAAAATGGCCCTCCATAAGGAAAGTGGAATACGCTCAACGACTGTGATATGAATTTCAAAATGACTGAGGGTAGCATTCAGTCGTCATTTCGCTTCTAGCTTTCTTGAAGCAGATCCATATTTCGACTAAAAAAAATGGTTCAAATGCTTTTAAGCACTATGGGACTTAACATCTGAGGTCATCAGTCCCCTAGAACTTAGAACAACTTAAACCTAACCAACCGAAGGACAGCACACGCATTCATGCCCGAGGCAGGATTCGAACCAGCGACCGTTGCAGCAGCGCGGTTCCGGACTGAAGCGCTTAGAACTGCTCGGCCACAGCGGCCGGCTATTTCGACTATTAACGAGCCATTATCAACGTAGCATTTCAGAGCTGTTATACATGTTCCAGTGCGTCTACAGCTGTAGTTCATGCTCCTGTTCAAAATGGCTCAAATGGCTCTAAGCCCTATGGGACTTAACTTCTGTGGTCATCAGTCCCCTAGAACTTAGAACTACTTAAACCTAACTAACCAAAGGACAGCACACGCATCCATGCCCGAGGCAGGATTCGAACCTGCGACCGTAGCGGTCGCGCGGTTCCAGACTGAAGCGTCTAGAACCTCATGCTCCTGTCACTGCACTGATAATGGCTAGTTACTAGCCGAAATATGGATCTCCTTTAATAAAGCTAGAACGGAAAAGACTGATTGCTGCTTTCTGTTACTTTGAAATACTTTGTTTACCTCCTCCTCTGTATTAACTCATAAGTATGTACATTCAGTTTCCTAATCCTATCCACAAAATCTTCAACTGCTTCATTATGCCTGTTGGAAAGCATACCCAGATGCTCACGGAAAAACCATGCACTATTCTCTTTCCCATATTTGTTCTAATCCTTGCCTGAGCTGATCAAAAGTCCGTGCATTGCACGGAACTTCTATCCACCATACAAGCGACTTCACTTCTCCTGTTAAACGGAACCCTGCTGTCTGTAATAACTGCTTATCAGACCAAACTTGCGTCAGCTGATGACCTGATATCCTTCACAAACGCTAACATATCCTCAAACGACCTACCAGAAAAGGAAGAAACACAGGAAGTAACAGCCACATCTCCTCTTGGAGTCTGTGACTTACACTTGTATTTCCCCATCTTTCTCTACTGGCTACTTGATCTAGCAATGGTTGTATAGCCTCCTCGCTGGTATCACCTTGTGCTTTCGATTCTGCAACTACCTCACCGTTTCTCATTTTTACGACTCAGAAATAATGAACCAACAATAACACCAAAATAATGATCCAACTCTAACACAGAACATCTCACAGCGACACTGTGATAAAAGTATCCGGACACCCCCAAAAACATACGTCTTTCGTATTAGGTGCATTGTGCTGCCACCTCCTTCCAGGTACTTCATATCAGCGATCTTAGTAGTCATTAGACATCGTGAGACGGCAGAATGGGGCTATCCGCGGAACTCACGGACTTCGAACGTGGTCAGGTGATTGTGTGTCACTTGTCATACGTCTGTAGGCGAGATTTCCATACTCCTAAACATCGCTAGGTCCACTGTTTCCGATGCGGTAATGAAGTGGAAACGTGAAGGGACACGTACAGCACAAAAGCGTACAGCCGACCTTGTCTGTTGACCGACGGAGAACGTCGACATTGGAAAAGGGTCTTAATGTGTAATAGGCAGATATCTATCCAGAATTCCAACTGCATGAGGATCCGCTGCAAGTACTATGACAGTTACGTGCGAGGTGAGAAAACTTGGGTTTCATGGTCGAGCGGCTGCTCTTAAACCACACATCACACCGCTCATAGCCGGCCGGTGTGGCCGAGCGGTTCTAGGCGTTTCAGTCTGGAACCGCGCTACCGCTAAGGTCGCAGGTTCGAATCCTGCCTCGGGTATGGATGTGTGTGATGTCCGTAGGTTAGTTAGTTTTACGTAGTTCTAAGCCTATCCCCGATGTTATTCAATCTGTATATTGAGCAAGCAATAAAGGAAACAAAAGAAAAGTTCGGAGTAGGTATTAAAATCCATGGAGAAGAAATAGAAACTTTGAGGTTCGCCGATGATATTGTAATTCTGTCAGAGACAGCAAAGGACTTGGAAGGGCAGCTGAACGGAATGGACAGTGTCTTGAAAGAAGGGTATAAGATGAACATCAACAAAAGCAAAACGAGGATAATGGAATGTAGTGGAATTAACTCGGGTGATGCTGAGGGAATTAGATTCGGAAATGAGACACTTAAAGTAGTAAAGGAGTTTTGATATTTAGAGAGTAAAATAACTGATGATGGTCGAAGTAGAGAGGATATAAAATGTAGACTGGTAATGGCAAGGAAATCGTTTCTGAAGAAGAGAAATTTGTTAACATCGAGTATAGATTTAAGTGTCAGGAAGTTTCCGAAAGTATTTGTATGGAGTGTAGCCATCTATGGAAGTGAAACATGGACGATAACCAGTTTGGACAAGAAGAGAATAGAAGCTTTCGAAACGTGGTGCTACAGACGAATGCTGAAGATAAGGTGGGTAGATCACGTAACTAATGAGGAGGTATTGAATAGGATTGGGAAGAAGAGAAGTTTGTGGCACAACTTGACTAGAAGAAGGGATCGGTTGATAGGACATGTTCTGAGACATCGAGGGATCACCAATTTAGTATTGGAGGGCAGCGTGAAGGGTAAAAATCGTAGAGGGAGACCAATAGATGAATACACTAAGCAGATTCAGAAGGATGTAGGCTGCAGTAGGTACTGGGAGATGAAGAAGCTCGCACAGGATAGAGTAGCATGGAGAGCTGCATCAAACCAGTCTCAGGACTGAAGACCACAACAACAAGAGTTCTAAGTTCTGGGAGACTGATGACCTCAGATGTTAAGTCCCATAGCACTCAGAGCAATTTCTGAACGCCGCTCATATACCACACATCACGCCGGTAAAAGCCAAACGACGCCTCGCTTGGTAAAAGGAGCTTAAACAGTGGACGACTGAAGAGTGTAAAAACGTTGTATGGAGTGACGAATCACGGTACACAATGTGGCGATGCGATGGCAAGGTGTGGATACGGCGAATTCCCGGTGAACGTCTTCTGCCAGCGGGTGTAGTACCAACAGTAAAATTTGGAGGTGGTGGTGTTATGGCGTGGTCGTGTTTTTCATGTAGGGGCATGTACCCCTTGTTGTTTTGCGAGGCACTATCATAGCACAGGCCTACTTTGATGTTTTAAGCATCTTCTTGCTTCCCACTGTTGAAGAGCAATTAAGGGTTGGCTATTGCATCTTTCAACATGATCGAGCACCTGTTCATAATGCCCGGCCTGTGGTGGAGTGGCTACACGACAGGAGCATGCCTGTAATGGACTGGCCTGCACAGTCCTGACCTGAATCCTATAGAACACCTCTGGGACGTTTTGGAACGCCGACTTCTTGCCAGGCCTCAGCGACCAACATCGATACCTCTCTTCACTGCAGCACTTTGTGAAGAACGGGCTGCGATTTCCCAAGAAAGCTTCCAGCACCTGGTTGAACGTATGCCTGCGAAAGTGGAAACTGTCATCGAGGTTAAGGGTGGTCCAGCACCATACTGAATTCCAACATTACCGATGGAGGGCGCCACGAACTTGTAAGTCATTTTCAGCCAGGTGACCGGATACTTTTGATGACATAGTGTACATGTATTATTAACATACTTCTTCTGCCTAACCATGAGTCATCTGAACTCTCTACATTGTCTGTCCATGTGTTCCGAACGATTACGTGTAAAACAAACCACTCCTACAGGTTTGGCACAAGGGGTACAATGCCCTAACAAACTGCACTGGGTACGATGGACAGATACTAACTATTCATCTCTCGAGCCTTCCTTATGCTGTGATAAGCCTGCTTGTTCCTCCAGTTTTACAAAAGCCTACTATTAAACCTCGACCACATAATCCAAATGAAGGAAATGTACCTGGGGTGGCCTCTGAGCTCCCCATGCAGCCACCACAGTGGCGTGTGGAGACATGATGTTCGACTCGCTCATCTCTGTTCGGAGACGGACTGCAACTGCCGCTGCGGTATTAAGTCCTCGGGAGGGAACTCAGTGGTGGCAGCCGCAGGTGCAGACGACAAGTGGGTGATGTGGTACACAGAATGCTTGTGAATGGTGGGAAGCTGACAGACATATTGTAGCTTATCTCTTGAAGGAAATCTATGTTATGCATCCAGTTCCAGTGCTCTGCTGGGTTAGAAGTTATTCAATGCAATCAAGTTGCCTTTCAAAATCAAGAGGATGTATGTTGTTTGTATATATGCCTTAGAAGACTGTAGTTGTAATAGAACATTTGTGATTGGTAGTAGGTTCTTCCACACAGCAATATTTTACTAAAAATGTGAGGACTGACTGCCATACATAACGCTTCTCGTTAGTAAAAGAGAGGGAAGTTCAGGCTTAAAAGTAATTTCTGGCATTCCTGTACGGAGTTTCATAGCATCTGGAGGATGGTCCTGGGAAGTGAGCGAGGTGGTACCAGCTCTCAAATTATTATTCTGCCAGACTCAGCTATAGACATGCACAGGTAAGTACAGGTAAGTTCAATGGCTGACCACTTCGCCTGGGGTAAGATACTATGGCTAAAACATCAGAAAGCCTCACTGTTACCTTCGTGGCATCTCTCCAAGTGGCAGTCTCCGAGTCACATCTCCAAGAAGACGCACTGCATTGTTGATAGTTTCCTCATCTACTGGTTTTGATTGCAGATAATAAACTTGTCACCAGATATAGGCATGTTTCCGTGTTAACTGTAGAAGGAACATGTTGAGTACATACAGGATCAAATATTTTGACGCATCTGTGTCCACTGGCAACTGACAACAATGGTTTGTTTAATAGCTACTGTTGTGGCGTAACAAGCTTGCTACGCCACACTGGGAAGGGAGCCGAGAGAAAGGCATGCGTACACACACGCCGACTGGCGTCAAGTCTGGAACAGGATACGTTATGACTGCTATAAAGAAAATACGTAGCTTTGGAATATACTTAACTTTATTCTTTGTTGGTTTACAATGTTCTTCTGGAGACATTTATACGATAACTCTCAACTAGGTAAGGCTAATGGCGCCTTGCTAGGCCATAGCCATGGACTCAGCAGAAGGCTATTCTAACTGTCTCTCGGCAAATGAGAGGAAGGCTTCGTCCGTATTGTCGCTAGCAATGTCGTCCGTACAACTGGGCGAGTGCTCGTCCGTATCTCGAGACCTGCCTTGTGGTGGCGCTCGGTTTGCGGTCACACAGTGGCGACACGCGGGTCCGACATGTACTAAATGGACCGCGGCCGATTTAAGCTACCACCTAGCAAGTGTGGTGTCTGGCGGTGACACCACATTCCTCCCCCGCAAATCGGCGAACTGTCGTGTTATAAGGCTTCCGCCCGCCGTGGGGAGGACCCCATGTTGACGTATGCGATGAGGTGGGTAGCCTAACAACAGGCGAGGCTGTGCCACCCGCACCCGGCCATTCGGTCCGAGGGGAGCTAGGAAACGCCTGAAAACCTAGTCCAGGGTGCACGTCAACAAGCGGTGTATGCGCCCGTAAAGAGACAGGAGGGGCCGAAGGGTCGACCTCCATTGCGTCGGGGTACCCGACGCGCGATGACGTCATGTGGTCCGGAGCAGGCAAGAGTTCCATGGCGGAGGGTAGCTGGTCACGGGAAGCGACCGGCGGCGCATGACCCAGGGAGGCGTTTGGCGGCTGCTGCGAACCGTCGAATGCGGGCGGCGGCGGCGGCGGCGGCGGCGCGTCGCCATGGGGCAAAACGGAAGGCAGCGTCGGTAACACCTGGGGATGAGGCGAGCCAGTAGATGGGTCCCCAGGGCGCTGACCGGACGGCACCGTCGCTGAAAGCAGACGGGGAGCGGCAGAACTCTTGCGACGACAGAGGCGCAGCTGATTGAGATGCCGACGCACCTCACCAGAGGCCCCCAAAACCAAATACATCGCGCGGCCGAGGCAGCGAAGAATGCGCCCTGCGAGCCAACGCCGTGAACCTCGATAGTTGCGATAAAATACGTCGCCTGGAGCAAAAGCAGGAGTCCGCCGCTGCACAGGAACCTGAGGCGGCGGATGCAGCAAAGACATCAAGGTTCGATGAGGACGACTGTGGAGCAACTCAGCCGGCGAGCGACCATCTCGGGGCTGAGAGCGATACGAAGACAAAAAGAGCAACAACGCGTCCTCCCGAGAATGCGACTCTTTCAACTTCAACATCTGTGACGTGAAAGTCCGGATCAATCGTTCAGCGGCACCGTTTGACAGAGGCGAAAACGGCGCGGATGTCAGATGTTGAATACCATTGGCCTTGCAGAATGACTGAAATTCCGCGGACATGAATTGTGGGCCATTGTCGGAAACAATAGTCTGCGGAAGACCTTCAATGCAAAAGATAGCAGACAACGCTTGGATGGTGGCGGAGGACGTCGTGGAAGACATCCGGACAACAAAAGGAAATTGACTGAAGGCATCGACCAGAACCAACCATCGAGAATTCCAGAATGGACCAGCAAAATCAATGTGCAAGCGTTGCCAAGGGGAAGTGGCTTTTGGCCATGCAAAGACTTGCCGCGGCGGCGCGGATTGTTGTTCGGCACACGTCATGCAAGAAGAACACATATTCGTAATCGCAGCATCGATTCCGAACCAAGTACAGTGCTGACGAGCAAGTTGTTTCGTTCGCACTATACCCCAATGTCCTTGGTGAAGAAGCCGTAAAACAGAGGACTGTAACGAACGTGGGACCACTACACTGGACTGATCATTATCAGAACGCAACAACAAAACACCACGTCGAACAAACAGTCTCTCCTTGTGAGCAAAAAATCGGCGAACCAACGGATCCTCGCTCCAAGACTTTGACAAAGGCCATTGCGTAGCAACAAAACGCAAAACTGTAGCAAGGACAGGGTCAGCAGCTGTGGCTGTAGCTACACGACGAAAATCAATCGGAAACGATTCGACCACTTCATCGGTTTCCGAATCAATGAACAGGCAAGCAAGTTTGGAAGAATCGAACGCTTTATCCTCAGCAACAGGCAAACGGGACAACGCATCGGCGTTTCCGTGCTTAGCAGTGGATCGATACAAGATATCGTAGCGGTACTGCGAGAGGAAAATGGACCAGTGAATGAATTTCTGCGCTGTACGTGGAGGTACAGGCTTGGTCGGATGAAAAAGCGATGTCAAAGGTTTGTGGTCTGTGATGATGGTAAAGTGACGACCATACAGGAAATCATGGAACTTAATAACACCAAACACGAGAGCCAAAGCTTCTTTCTCTATCTGGGAATAATTTCTTTGCGCAGACGAGAGCAATTTGGACGCAAAGGCAATAGGGCGATCATGCGAGCCAACTTTGTGCGCAAGCACAGCACCAATCCCGAAATCCGTTGCATCTACCATCAACAAAAGGGGTTTCTGGGGATCGAATGGCGTAAGGCAAGTATTAGAAAGCAACGCCGATTTCAACTGGCGAAAGGCGCGTTCGCATTCCGTCGTGCAGACGAACGGAACACCTGTACGGCTTAAGCGATGAAGCGGAGCGGAAAGGGAAGACGCATTGCGCACATTCACTCACACCTTGTGATGCTAAATCGTGTAATGTTCTTGCGACCTCAACACGCAATGCGTGAGGAACATTGCGCGCCCTGAAAAATTTCGGTTGCGCGTTTACTTTCAGTTCCAAATGTGCATCATAGTTTGTAGCGCAACCTAAGCCCGGTGCAAAAATGTCTGCAAATTCGTCACACAGACGAGAAACACTGTCTGAAGGCACAGTTTGATTCACTGATAGGACCTGATTTACAATAGACATGTTAAACAACTGAAATAAATCTAAACCAAACAAGTTCACTGCAGAAGAAGAACGAAGAACGTAAAATGACACCAGTTTTGTTTGTACCTTGTATGTGGCAAGAAGGCTGCACTGTCCTAACACAGGTATATTCTGTCCTGAATAACTATGTAAGTTAACAATTGCGGCACGCAACGGAGGTGCGCCCAGTTGTTTGTACGTGTCGTGATTGAGTAATGAAACTGCAGCTCCGGTATCGAGCTGGAATGGTATGACCTTGCCATTAAAGTCCAAATCTACAAAAAGTTTATTGTCCTGCTGACGACAAGAGCGACTGTCTCGTGCAATTTGAACTGATACAGGTACAGCATCACTTGCTAATTGACATGATTTCCGGCGACGTCGACGCACAGTTCTTGTGGGATGAACACAGTCACTGTTAGAGAAAGGGGCACTGGATGGGGTGGAAGTAACTACATGAATGTCCATGGGCGAAGGTCACGAGCCTGAGTGTCCTTGGTTCGATTCCGGCGCGAAGCAAAGGGCCTGGAATGGTTGTGATTGTCTGATCTGAGCTTTTTCTGGCAAACACTTTGAACATGTCCTTTCTTATTGCAGAAAAAGCAAATAGCTTGGCGTGATGGGCAATGTTCACGCGGATGTCTAGTAGCACACCTCGGGCATGATTTCACTGCATTTGTGTGCTGGCGCGGCACACCTGGTTTATAGCGTGGCGGCAGCTGCGTCGAAGTGCGCGAGGGCAGGTTACTGGGCCGCGCAGCGCGTCCAGCGGGCCGGTTAATGTTACACACGGCTGGCGAAGTTTCAAATGATTCCTGAGCAAAGTCAAGTGCGTCTTGCCTATCCAATATGTCCATCACTTGTTGAAGGGAGGGATTAACTAGTTTCAAAATTTGCTCCCGTATGCGAACATCAGAAACGTTCTGTGCAATTGCATCACGCACCATTGTATCTGAATAAGAAAGGCCACAGTCACATTCAAAGGCACAGTCCCTAGTAAGTCCTTGCAATGTTGCTACCCACTCCCTATTAGTTTGACCGGCCGTACGTTTTGTACGAAAAAACGTATACCGTTTTGCAACCACATTAACTGTTTCTTTGAAATAGGCATCTAAAGCAGACAAAATTTCTTCGTAGGACAGAGTTGCTACGTCGCGTCGGGGAAACAATTTCACTATCACACGGTAGGTGGACACACCGACACAAGAAAGCAAAAACGGCTGCCGCTCATTACCTTGAATTCTGTAGGCGGCTAGATGAAAGCCAAACTGTCGGGACCATTCTGGCCACGATTCATGCGCCGCATCAAAACTGCGAAACGGCGGTGCAACTGCATGTTGTGGCTGCGGTAGCGGTGAAGCGGCGGCTGCCACATCGGTTTGAATGGCACGTTGACCCTGGACGAGCTGTCCAAGGGCATCCAATAACGCCTGCGTCTGCTGATTCTGCAAGTGATAAAATTCGGACAGTACATCTGGCGAAGCCATGACACAAGTAAAGGTAAGCAATCAGAAAGAACACTTCCCTCGTCGCCAATCTGTTGTGGCGTAACAAGCTTGCTACGCCACACTGGGAAGGAAGCCGAAAGAAAGGCACGCGTACACACACGCCGACTGGCGTCAAGTCTGGAACAGGATACGTTATGACTGCTATAAAGAAAATACGTAGCTTTGGAATATACTTAACTTTATTCTTTGTTGGTTTACAACGTTCTTCTGGAGACATTTATACGATAACTCTCAACTAGTGTAAGGCTAATGGCGCCTTGCTAGGCCGTAGCCATGGACTCAGCAGAAGGCTATTCTAACTGTCTCTCGGCAAATGAGAGGAAGGCTTCATCCGTATTGTCGCTAGCAATGTCGTCCGTACAACTGGGCGAGTGCTCGTCCGTATCTCGAGACCTGCCTTGTGGTGGCGCTCGGTCTGCAGTCACACAGTGGCGACACGCGGGTCTGACATGTACTAAATGTACCGCGGCCGGTGACACCACAGCTACCACTGTCAGAAAAGTTTTTTTTGGTGAATTTTAAGAAAATGGTACCTAGACCTTTGAAATCTTCCAACAGGATTTGTGTGCATCTTAGTTGTAAGTTTTCGTCCAGGACAATTGCATTAACACTTTGTTGTGGGGCCTGTGATTGGATCAGTATACAACTGACATTTTGAACTTAGGGCAGCTAACCTTGGCGACATTCTTATGGTTTAGGATTTCTCAACATTTTAAATGTAACAAACATGGCCTCTTTGGTCCTAAACTTGGAACTCTATGCCTGTATAAGCAGTGGGAGCAGTGTATGGGTGGCGCAGAGAAGATGGGAAAAAGTACTAGTTGTATCAGCTTGGATTTTCAGTTTTCTGCAATTTGGAAATTAAGAAGTGTAGGGCCTTGGATTCAAATCTTAGGACTCAATGACCATGGCCTGCATCTATGTCTGGGCAACTGAAACATCTAGGACGGTGATTTAGAACAGTCTGGGGGCAGCCGATATGTTTTGTAAGGGGTAGTAGGGGCATTGAGAGAGTGGCAGGGTCTCCTCTATATGTCCTTCATTTGTTTAAACATTAAACATTTCACCCTGCCGTACTACACACATACAATGTTTAACTTGGCAGCATCATGCAGGCTTTTCCATTGAGCTGGGAAACTCATAAAACATGCAGATTGTGGCAGTATCCCCTGGCCCACTATATTGGATTTACCATCAAGAGGACAATTACCCATCTCGGATTTTTTCAATCTTCCATCATTTATGTGGTGGCACATGTGGTCTGTGATGCCAGAGGGGTGGGGCCCAGTGGCACAATTAAGCTGTTTCTGTACTTACATTGTGCTGTTTATGATTTACTGGGCATGGCTGAGTAAAATTAAGACAGTTCAGGTCAATCAGGTGAAGTGATGTCAGGGGCTAACTGCCAGTGTGACATGTGCTGCCACTGAGATGCTAAGCACCACATAGCTCAGCACAGCAAGGACCAGAGTCATGCTATCATCAACGCAGTGGGGAAGCGGAGCCACAGTGGCCTGAATGACCTGATTGTTTCACATATTTGCCATGGTCCTGTTATGGCTCATGTGACAGAATCCAATTCCTTAGCAAAACAAGACTGAGCCAATACCAAACAAATGCTCGACATTTCTAGTCAGAGGTACTGCAGTACAGAAGCCATGATATCCAAGGGGGACCTACAATGGCCTGCAATCAGCATGGATCAACCAGTCTTCACCTCTGGACTCCGCTGCTGCTAACTGCAGCCCTGATGCTCACGCTGAGGCCAATGCTGTGAGTCGCCTGTGTGCCTACCTCCACCATTGTTAGTATCCTAACCTGGAGATCTACCACTAGATCGCTGTATGCTGCCATTGCCCACGCTGGTAAACCCTTGCTGCCTGTCTCTTCTCATGTGATTGATACTGCTGCGGGCATGAGTGCTCTCTGATGTATTCACAGCATCATTTGACATGCCTCTTTGCGCCCCATATTGTGCTGCCAGGCAGTCCCTATTCTGAATTGCGAGCTGCTGCCTGGTGTCAATGTCTTCAAAACTCGTTTCCATCGTCGTCCGTTGGGCACAAGACGTTACACTAGTCCTGTCGCGAGTCTTTATGCTGAAGCTGCCGAATTACCATTGACCTACCGGCGCGACCTACTGCTGTGTCGGTATGCCTGCCGGCTGTTGTCTATGCCCGACCACCCCTCTTACCAGTCCTTCTTCGCCGATTCTCTCGGCCGTCAGTACAGGTTGTATGTGTCTGCCCTGCTGCCCCCCGGAGTCCGCTTCCGTCGCCTGCTTCGACAATTGGATTTTGCCCTCCCTACCACCTTCAGAGAGGGTGAGAGCCCGACACCACCTTGGCTCCAGGCGCCGGTTCATATTTATCTCGACCTCAGCTCACTCCCGAAGGAGGGTACTCCGGCTGCAGTGTATTGCTCACGGTTTGTCGAACTTCGTGCTCGACTTGCCGGTCACACCTTTATTTACACCGATGGCTCCAAAACTGACGATGGTGTCGGCTGTGCCTTTGTCGTCGGGGCCGCCACCTTTAAATACCGGCTCCTCGACCAATGTTCCAGCTTTACGGTCGAGCTTTTTGCTCTCCATCAGGCCGTTCAGTATGCCCGCCGCCACCGCCATTCATCGTATGCACTCTGCTCTGACTCACTCAGTGCTCTTCAGAGCCTTGGAGCTCCCTATCCGGTCCATCCCTTGATTCAACGGATACAGCAGTCCCTCCATTCTTTCGCTGATAATGGTTCTCCTGTCAGCTTTCTGTGGGTTCCCGGACATGTAGGAGTGCCTGAGAATGAGGCTGCGGATGCTGCAGCCAAGGCTGCAGTCCTCCTGCCTCGGCCAGCCTCCCATTGTGTCCCGTCATCTGACGTTCGTGGGGATGTTTGTAAGGGGCTTGTGTCGTTGTGGCGGGATGCTTGGTCATCCCTCCAAGGAAACAAGCTCCGGGCAGTAAAACCACTCCCAACTGCTTGGACAACCTCCTCCCGACCGTCTCGGCGAGAGGAGGTCCTTCTGACCAGGTTGCGGATTAGGCATTGCCAGTTTAGTCACCGCTACCTGCTCTCCGGTGACCCAGCCCCACAGTGCCCTTGTGGTCAGGCATTAACAGTGCGCCATGTTTTATTGTCGTGTCCCCGCTTTAGTCAATCTCGTGTTGTCCTGTTCCTGCCATCTACTTTACCGGATATTTTAGCTGATGACGCTCGAGCAGGTGCTCGTGTTCTGCGTTTTATAACTTTGACTGGCTTGTCCAAAGACATCTAATCTTTTTACTTAATTTATCTGCATCTTTTTCAGGTCTTTCTGGTGTCCCCCCCTCACCTTGAGTTTTACTAGATTCCATGTGCTCTAACAACAGTGACTGGGCGCTAATGACCTCAGTAGTTCAGCGCCCTTAAACCCCACCAAAAAAAAAGACGTTACAAGCTGTCAGGCCACCTGCTGCTGGCCACCTCTCCCTGCAGGGCATGTACACCTTATGTTCTCACTGCTTCTACATGTATAATCATGATGGCTGTAGTTGGTGAACAGTAAATGAATGTTTGAAGAATGTTTTCGTGAGTACGCATCAGAGGGATACCAGGCATCCAGTATCACTCCACTGTACCCCACCACAGTAGAGGTCACACCTATGTCCTCTGCCTCTACCCTTAGGACATCTGGGATAGACCCACTGTGATTTCTGAGGGTGTTGTGGCTTCAGGTCATTAAAACTGCAGGTTTATATAGACTGCGTGGTTGGTATTGTGATACAGTTGCACCTTAGCTTGTAGCATGGACTACCTATCTACATTACATTCCCTGCACCAGAACATACCCAGCTTCGCTACTGGTGGTGTTATCTTTAAACGGACTGTGAAGAGCCAATGGAACCAAAAACTGCGTTCTTCACTCTTTGCAGACAGCAGCTGTGATCGACAGCTGCATAAAATGAGATTAGGTCTCGAAGAGAGTATTTAAGCTCGTGTTAACCTGTTGGTTAACCCCGCGCGGGATTAGCCGAGCGGTTTCAGGCGCTGTGCGGCTAGTCTCGGCGGAGGTTAGTCCTCCCTCGAGCATGGGTGTGTGTGTGTTTGTCCTTAGGATAATTTAGGTTAAGTAGTGTGTAAGCTTAGGGACTGATGACCTTAGCAGTTAAGTGCCATAAAATTTCACACACATTTGAACATTTTTTTGCCCAAGAGGCAAAATGTAGATGATTCAGATATGTTGCATTTACTCGTCTTCATTCTTTTTTTTTTTTTCAGTTCTGAAGTCTGACATGTTTCTCGTGGTTTGCTGGGAATAGTTTTCGCGAAACCAAATCTCTTAAGGGGGGTAGGACGTCAAACGGGCCGACCTGGAGCAGGAGAGGCATCACAGCACATTTTAATTTCCAGTGTCTATACTTTTACAATAACAGAGGATAATGGCACTATGCAATTCACATCATTAAAACTGCTTCACCAGACCGAGCACTACTACAGTAGTTTAACAAAAATTATTTATTTGTAACATTTGACTGAGTCCTTAGCCTTACTCAGTCGCTAAGTGCAAGAGCTTGTGTAACAGAGAAGACTAGTCACCCTAATTTACAATGCAGTTTAGAAAGTGCACTACGCGAGCGAAGCAATTTCACAATATTCTTCATTAGTACCCCACAAGTAAAATTAACATCGCACAACACTTACACCAAGAGAATTACATTCCTTTCTTGCGCGTCTCTGCAATCACACTGCTGTCAATGAGATTTACATATAGAGTTCAATGTTTTTTCATCAAAGGACAAATAAAAGCAGAAATCTCCTTTTGATGTGAAACATAATTTGACTATACTAAAAATATATAATATGTACACGTAGGCGTACGACCATTGAAAAAATGCGACTTCAACAGTCTCTCAAAGCTAAGTGATACGAAACTGAAGCACATGTTGAATGCACGTTCAGCTAATGAAAACTGAGCGAGCGTGCACACTGCGTTATCTTTTAGGAAGACTGTATAAAAATTTCTGTATCGCGAACTTTATTGAGTTTTTCTCTGGTTACAAAAGTAACATTATCCACCAGAAGCAATATTCAGTCTCTAACTATGAAGACACATTAAACTCAAACTGCAAGTCCCACGCCACGTGCTTGTTTTAGGTTTCAGGACACGTTTACCCTGAAGCACCGTCGTCCGCCTTTTCGTGCGCCAGATTCCTACGCACCGCTCTTGCCCGTGATGTTGTCACAGAACTAGCGGCTCTCTAACTGCGGGCACACACTGCTGTTAGCGCAGGCCTTCCTCCTCCTCCTCCTCCTCGTCTGCCGCAGGGCTGCCCGCCCAGAGTTGGCTCATTGTGAGCGCCGGAACCATCAGGGGCGTGGAGGGAAGCCAAACAAGCTGCCGGACGTGTCCGCCGTTCCCAGAAGCCCTCCCATCTGCCAAGTTTAGGCCTGGCTCCGAACAGTTTAGCGGCAGCGCCTCGTACCGTCGTATATCATGAACTGAGGCGTCTCCGCGCGTTGTCTTTGACTAATTAGAAATAGCTGTGTATTTACAAACTATTCGTTACTTGTTAAAGCCATAGTGATTCATTTCCTCTCTCATAAATGTTCAAAGTCAGGAGGCTAGCTCATTAAGACTATACAACATTACACTTAACTCCATTATTTTGGGCATGCAGCCACGCAAATATTTCTTCCACTGATATTTCGGCCGCGTATCGTCCGGCCATCCTCATAGTTGGGTATAAATATGAAACTTCCTGGCAGATTAAAACTGTGTGCCGGACCGAAACTCGAACTCGGGACCTTTGTCTTTCGCGGGCAAGTGCTCTACCAACTGAGCTACCCAAGCACTACTCACGCCCTCTCCTCACAGCTTTGCTTCTACCGGTACCTCGTCTCCTATCTTCCAAACTTTACAGAAGCAAATGCCATTCTGGAAACATCCCCCAGGCTGTGGCTAGGCCATGTCTCCGCAATATCCTTTCTCTCAGGAGTGCTAGTTCTGCAAGGTTCGCAGGAGAGCTTCTGTAAAGTTTGCAAGGTAGGAGACGAGGTACTGCCAGAAGTAAAGCTGTGAGGACGGGGAGTGAGTCGTGCTTGGGTACCTCAGAAGGTAGAGCACTTGCCCGTGAAAGGCAAAGGTCCCGAGTTCGAGTCTCGGTCGGGCACACAGTTTTAATCTGCCAGGAAGTTTCATATCAGCGCACACTCCGCTGCAGAGTGAAAATCTCATTCTGGGTATAAATATGTTGATTATAAATGTGTTGTGAGGGGAAGAAAAATCATGAAACGTTAACAATAATTTTTTAATCATATTATATATCTAAGTAGTTCACTGGTTTAGATAACTAGTTTACTTATTGATAGATGAAAATGTTAAAACTAAGGCAAACCAGTTCTAAGCAAAGAAGGGAAGGCAGAAAGGTGCAAGGAGTATATAGAGGGTTTATACAAGGGCGATGTACTTGAGGACAATATTATGGAAATGGAAGAGGATGTAGATGAAGAAGAAATGGGAGATAAGATACTGCGTGAAGAGTTTGACAGAGCACTGAAAGACCTGAGTCGAAACAAGGCCCCGGGAGTAGACAACATTCCATTAGAACTACTGATGGCCTTGGGAGAGCCAGTCATGACAAAACTCTACCATCTGGTGAGCGAGATGTATGAGACAGGCGAAATACCCACAGACTTCAAGAAGAATATAATAATTCCAATCCCAAAGAAAGCAGTTGTTGACAGATGTGAAAGTTATCGAACAATCAGTTTAATAAGTCACAGCTGCAAAGTACTAACGCGAATTCTTTACAGACGAATGGAAAAACTGGTAGAAGCGGACCTCGGGGAAGATCAGTTTGGATTCCGTAGAAATGTTGGAACACGTGAGGCAATACTAACCTTACGACTTATCTTAGAAGAAAGATTAAGAAAAGGCAAACCTACGTTTCTAGCATTTGTAGACTTAGAGAAAGCTTTTTACAACGTTAACTGGAATACTCTCTTTCAAATTCTGAAGGTGGCAGGGGTAAAATACAGGGAGCGAAAGGCTATTTACAATTTGTACAGAAACCAGATGGCAGTTATAAGAGTCGAGGGGCATGAAAGGGAAGCAGTGGTTGGGAAAGGAGTGAGACAGGGTTGTAGCCTCTCCCCGATGTTATTCAATCTGTATATTGAGCAAGCAGTAAAGGAAACAAAAGAAAACATCGGAGTAGGTATTAAAATTCCTGGAGAAGAAGTAAAAACTTTGAGGTTCGCCGATGACATTGTAATTCTGTCAGAGACAGCAAAGGACTTGGAAGAGCAGTTGAACGGAATGGACAGTGTCTTGAAAGGAGGATATAAGATGAACATCAACAAAAGCAAAACGAGGATAATGGAATGTAGTCAAATTAAATCGGGTGATGCTGAGGGGATTAGATTAGGAAATGAGACACTTAAAGTAGTAAAGGAGTTTTGATATTTAGAGAGTAAAATAACTGATGATGGTCGAAGTAGAGAGGATATAAAATGTAGACTGGCAATGGCAAGGAAATCGTTTCTGAAGAAGAGAAATTTGTTAACATCGAGTATAGATTTAAGTGTCAGGAAGTTTCCGAAAGTATTTGTATGGAGTGTAGCCATCTATGGAAGTGAAACATGGACGATAACCAGTTTGGACAAGAAGAGAATAGAAGCTTTCGAAACGTGGTGCTACAGACGAATGCTGAAGATAAGGTGGGTAGATCACGTAACTAATGAGGAGGTATTGAATAGGATTGGGAAGAAGAGAAGTTTGTGGCACAACTTGACTAGAAGAAGGGATCGGTTGGTAGGACATGTTTTGAGGCATCAAGGGATCACAAATTTAGCATTGGAGGGCAGCGTGGAGGGTAAAAATCGTAGAGGGAGACCAAGAGATCAATACTAAGCAGATTCAGAAGGATGTAGGTCGCAGTAGGTACTGGGAGATGAAGAAGCTTGCACAGGATAGAGTAGCATAGATAGCTGCATCGAACCAGTCTCAGGACTGAAGACCACAACAACAACAACAACAACAAGGCATATAATCCATGTATACTTAGTTATAGTGTTGTGTGCTGTCCTTAGGTTAGTTAGGTTTAAGTAGTTCTAAGTTCTAGGGGACTTATGACCACAGCAGTTGAGTCCCATAGTGCTCAGAGCCATTTGAACCATTTTTTGAACTTAGTTATACACCCGATAATTCCTAGTGAAGTATTAAATCAAAAACAAATGTAAGCTTTACAAACTTACTTCATTTTGTTTTCTTTTTATTTTCTCGGCCGCAATCGACACAAAACCTAATCAAAAACTGTCAAGTCTTCGTGTAACTAAGGCTTACAACTTACGCAATATAACCCATCTGCGATCATTTTATTTGCATTTCTTTTTTTATTTGCAGTTGTCAGGTATAATTCTCCGCACTTCTTACACATATCTAGGGACACTCTTTTAATTCTTCTGTGTCGTCATCTGTGTCATTTGTTTCGTTGTGCATGCTAGTCATTTGAACGAAAAAGTCTTCGCTTATATAATATGTTATTTGATATGTGCGGCAAGTGTCCCTACCGAAAAAGTGTGCAGTAAATGTACCGGATTTTATTGCGGTATGTATTTCTATTTGTTGGGAGAGACGTTGCACCTTATCCTTTTCATGACCTTGATAGTCAAGATGGACGCACTACAATCAAAACATGCCTAATAGAACATACTTTTAACAGAACTACTCAGACATTTGGAAACAACTGCCTATTTAGCTTACACTAATAACTATTCGTGACGCTAAAAAGGTTTTGAAGGGATATTCAGAGACTTACTTCACTTACTCTCCCAGAGCTTTTGTAAAACTTCCTCGATCGAAACGTAAACACTTTTATTATGGTGTGGTGTCCACTGAGCTACTACAATGCCGATACGCGCGCGCTGTCCTGGTGTGCAATCTATACTGCATGCAGCGCCTCTCCCGGATTTACCCTGAGTGATAACAGAGCCCTGGAAGCTTTCACAGGTAACGGAATGTCAGTCGATATCAATGGGTTGACCCGTTATAGCACAATAGCCACTGGAGTAGAAAGACACATTCGAGGCTTGAGAGCGTCGGTTAAGTGGTTAGCAAGTACCTTAGATGGACGCTAACGTGATTCATTTCCATTGCAAGCTGCACTAGCCAGGAGCTTCAAAATTACTCTTCCATCCAAAATATACGAAATATGCTGTACAAGTAAAAACAAGCACTTCGATTTTACTGCCATTGTCACGATTGCAGCCACACCAAACTCCACACACTTCGAGGCGCTTCCTTCGAACTCCAGCATGATCTTTTAACACGTAGTAATGAAAGTGCATGTATAAATATGTAACACACATAACCACTGGAAGCGAAAGGCCAGATACCAGGAGTAGGAGTGGAGAGCTGTTCTCCAAGCTGGAAAGGGGCATCGTTTTGCAGCGAGTGTTTTTCAGCAGTCTGGCTAGTGAACGGTGTGAGTCTTTGGATTCAGATATGCTGTAGTGGTCTCTTGTCGTCGGAGAGTGTCAGAGTGCGGCTTGATGATGATCGAACTATTTCGATGGCTATGAATCACGGTTGGAAGTAAAGAACCTGCGTAGTCTACTCCGTGACTTTTGCGAGGGGGTGCGGAAAAGTTGTCTCCGAATGTTTTATGTGAAAACTATTAGTTCTTTGTAAACAAAACAAAAGTTATTAATAGTTCACTTCTTTAGTCTTAGTAACTACGAGGGTTGTTCGGAAAGTAAGGAACGATCGGTCGCGAAATGGAAACCACAGTGAAAATCAAAACTGTTTTCTTTGCACATTTAGCTGCATCTTCCAAGTACTTATCTAGGTAGTCGCCGCTCTGACTTAGACATTTGTCGGAGCGTTATACCAAATTTCCAACACCGTCGTTATAGAAGGCAGCCACCTGTGCTTTCCGATAATTCAATATGCTGGTCTATAGCGCGTAGCCTGTGCCCAAGTGTTTTCTTCGTATCCAGCGTTTCATGTGAACACAGATGATACTCAGGACGAACCAATTAGGGCTGTGTTGTGGGTGACTGAACTTGAAACGTCCCCTTTGAACAATTACAAATGACTGTGCTTAAACTGACACACAATATTTTGTTAGCGCAACGCAATCTGACTTTCAATAATCCCTACAAAAGAATAGGCCCTGACTAACAGTAAACTATACCTTTCACAAATCACTTACCTCGCAAAAATCTTCGCTACTCAAGCTACTGCAATACAGCGAGCGCCACTACTGCCAGCTAAATAAAAGATTCAAACTACGGAAGGCACTAACTATTGGTAGGCATAGTTAGCAAATGAAAGATATTAATAGAGAACAAACAATGTATTTACCTTGATATCATCATATATAAATGTAGCAGTTCATGAAAAATTACAAAACTCCGCCATCTCTCTCCCCACATCCACCACTGCTGGCGGCTCACCTCCAACTGCCCAACGCTACGCACTGTTCACATCCAGCTGCCGCTGCCCAACACTACAATGGCAGACAACAATGCAAACTAGCCACAGACTGCACACAGCACAGCCAGTGATTTTTCATATAGAGCGCTACGTGGCGTTACCAATAAGAAAACATAAACAGCCTACTTACAAACTCTTCCCATCGAAGAGGCTGCAGGAGCGTCTTCACAGCCCCTGCAGAGTGCGGCTAAGAATTGCCATGAAGAAGGAAGTGCGTGGCAGGTGTGTCAAGTGGGCTGCATTCATTAAGGCGAAGCCTCTGTCGGCCCTCCTACTTGGCGGGAGACATTGACGTTGTTGTACTACGCACCTTTAGTCGCTTGCAGTACGCTCACAACTGAAAAGACCGCCTTGATGCGATCGACGGGCATGCTAGAGACATAGCCCAAAACGTCTGTGAAAAGCCTTGTCAGATTTTCACAGTGATTTCTATTTCGCGACCGAACGTTCCTCACTTTCCGAACAGCCCTCGTACATTTCTATTTGTCAACATAGACACACTAGTGACAAACACATTTCCCCTGAAACAAAAGTGTGTTGATCTCGTGAATGTAGATTGTTCCACTTTGTCGATGGAGCCTCATCCTCACCTCTGCTGCCACTGCTTCATCGCAATCAAAGTGAAGTTCTCACATATGTTCTTCAAGCCATGGAAACACATCAAAACCGTATGGGGTAACGCCGGTACTGCATGGAGGATGGTCGACAATATTAAACGAAGGCGTCGGGCTGTTACAGATTTGCAGCCTTCATGCATGGTCTTGCACTGTCATGATGGAGGAGAGGCTGCTCCATGAGTGGACGAACTCTTCGAATTCGAAACTCGATTGCAGTAAGCTGTTTCTCATTCACCGATCTGATTACGTTCCACACCGACGTATTACATCCTACAATTCAAATCTTTCGTAATAAACATGAATTATCAGTCTCTCGATTAGAAAGATGGCTATGATATGGAAATGTTCTAGGCGGAATTTTCCAATTACTGGATCTAATCAAACACTTTATACAATAAAAGCATTCTTTCTCTCAACCTAATGACCTACAATGTCTGTTTTTTTTTTTTTTAAGATGTAGTTCAGAACTATCAGACGTTTAAGATACACTACTGGCCATTAAAATTGCTACACCAAGAAATGTAACGTCTGAATGTAACGTCCACTGTTCAAAGTGCCGTAAATGCGAACAAGAGGTGACCGAGACGTGTAACCAATGGCACCCCATACCATCACGCCGGGTGATACGCCAGTATGGCGATGACGAATACACGCTTCCAATGTGCGTTCACCGCGATGTCACCAAACACGGATGCGACCATCATGATACTGTAAACAGAACCTGGATTCATCCGAAAAACTGCCGTTTGGCCATTCGTGCTCCCAGGTTCGTCGATGAGTACACCATCGGAGGCGCTCCTGTCTGTGATGCAGCTTCAAGGGTAACCGCATCCATGGTCTCCGAGCTGATAGTCCATGTTGCTGCAATCATCGTCGAACTGTTCGTGCAGATGGTTGTTGTCTTGCAAACGTCCCCAACTGTTGACTCAAGGATCGAGACGTGGCTGCACGATCCGTTACAGCCATGCGGATAAGATGCCTGTCATCTCGACTGCTAGTGATACGAGGCCGCTGGGATCCAGCACGGCGTTCCGTATTACCCTCCTGAACCCACCGATTCCATATTCTGCTAACAGTCATTGGATCTAGACCAACGCGAGCAGAAATGTCGCGGTACGATAAACCGCAATCGCGATAGGCTACAAACCGACCTTTATCAAAGTCGGAAACGTGATGGTACGCATTTCTCCTCGTTACACGAGGCATCACAACAACTTTTCACCAGGCAACGCCGCTCAACTGCTGTTTGTGTATGAGATATCGGTTGACAACGTTCCTCATGTGAGCACGTTGTAGGTGTCGCCACCGGCGCCAACCTTGTGTGAAGCTATCAAACGCTAATCATTTGCATATCACAGCATCTTCTTCCTGTCGCTTAAATTTCGCGTTTGTAGCACGTCATCTTCTTGGTGTAACAATTTTACTGGCCAGTAGTGTATCATTGCAAGGCAAAGGAAAACGTGTCTGATTAAATGCAGCCTGTGTTCGGCTTTCTTAAGTATCTAAGACGGTTTTGGGACGACCTTAAAATTAAGATTATAGCTTATTTCAAACGTCTGAAGACAAATACTGAGACCCATCACGAAGTTGAATTTCTCCAAAACAAGGAAGGTTGTTTACGTAAAATGTTTAATCTAGCTGAAATAGTAAGTGGTAGATTTAGTGATTTGAAGACACTTAAACCTACACTTTAATTCCTGGAAATACTGTTAGTTTCTAATGTTGTGGGAAATGCATATGCCATTTCACAAGCAGCTCACAGCTCAATAAACGCTTGAGAAGCCACATCTCAAAAGTACCTTTTTCGGAGCTGTTAAAAAAGAAGTGTCTTCAGCAAAGAAATTAAAATACTTAGTCGTGTGTCTTTATGCACTGCGGCTCACTCATCAGTTTGTGCCTCCGAAAGAGAAGTAGTCACCACCGGTGTGTAGGATGTTTCATCACAGCGAAACACACAAAACACGGAGTGAACGATGTGGGCGACGATATGTTGACTCGAGTTTTCATACAAATATAGAAAGAAATATCTGTCACTCTTGTTGTACCTCGAATACAGCCAATCCCTCAAGTACCGCAACAAGTACTTCTTCTACAGACGCGTTTGCGGGACATATTTTTTCTGGTTTTAACATGTCGTATATGCCGTAAGACAGTGAGACACTTTATTTAAACACGGTGTATATACAAATTTTGGTTTCCTGTAGGATGGAGAAACTGAACAACTGATCACTAGCAAATTGTGAACTTGAAGAATTGCTGTATTCAGGTAAAATCACGAGTTACATGAGTGAAAAACGCATGACAGTCAAACACGATGTAGCATCTACAGTTCTAGTAGATTCTGGCCTGATCTCTGATAATATAATGCTATCAACCGGGCGCAGATAACAAGGATGATCATGCGACAACAAGGGATACTTCAGAAATAAGGTAATAAGCACAGAACTCTTCAAAACAAAACATGTAGTATTCTTTTGAACGCTTTATGTATGTTTCATGCGAGACTACATCCGGTGGTTTTAACAGACGCTGATGAGATCGTAATTAAGGAAACTAATAACGATTGTTGATAAATACTTGACGCGACACTTAATTCTATCTTTTAACAGCAAGATCAATAAATCGTAATTAAGGGAGGCAATTTGAAGGATCTAAAGAAGGGAAATTCATAAGCGTACGCCTCCTCATAACCGCAGCTTAAATTAGAGTTACAAACGGCCGACAACGTGAACGCTACTGGCCCACAGCCCACAGCCTCCCAAAGGAGGAAGGAAGGTAGGTCATTAAAGACGGCCCAAAGGGGGAGAAAGCCGTCAGTTGGCCAACACGGGCCACTGGCATTCAGGAAGGGGTTATTAAAGAATCTGCTGGCTCTCAAAGGTCAAAGAGCCCACTCGCCCTGAGTGAGCCCGGAGAAAAGGATTCATTAGGTGCACAGAGAAACGTAAAATTAGCTCTGCCTGTACTTGTTATCGATTGGAATAAACTTTTCCTAATTATAAAGTTATCAGTGGAGTGAGAAAGGTACTTACCGTCAACATATGTAGAATACAGACTGGAATCCTAAGAGTCGAATGACGTAAAAGGGAGACACTAGTTGCGAAAAGAATTGGGGTAACATTGTTGCCTCTCCCCTGCGTTTGTAAATGAATACATTTAATAGGGAGTACGAGAAATTAGGGATAAATTTGGAAAAGTAATTAAAATTTTAGCGAATAAAAATAAAAATATTAAGGTATACTGATGACCTGTAATTCTGTCGGAGATGGCAGCAAACATGGAACATCAGCTGAAAGAAAGGGAACTGTCTTGATAAAAGGATATAAGATGAATGTCAGCAAAAGTAAAATGTAAGTCACGGTAAGTAGTCCCAATTAATTAGCGTGGTGTCGAGGGAATTAGACTGGGAAATGAGACCCTAAACGTAGTGTACGGAGTTTGATCTGACGATGGCAGATGTGAAAAGTGCCTTGATGAACCTGTGGATAGTATGCCACGACGAATACAGGCATGCATCAATGCAAGAGGACGTGCTACTGGGTATTGGAGGTTCCGGTGTGTGTCCAGACCACAACCTCTAAAGGTCTCGCTGTATGGTGGTACAACATGCCATGTGTGGTTTTCATGAGCAATAAAAAGGGTGGAAATGATGTTTATGTTGATCTATACTCCAAATTTCTGTATAGGTTTCTGAAGTCTCGGAAACGAGGTGATGTAAAGCTTTTTTAATGTGTGTACGTAGACAAACTTCCTTGTTTGTACTTCACATTTGACGTTTTTTCCGTACGTCGGTGAAGTTTCGAACCGTTCTGGCTGATGGCAGAGTCGTAGCACAGCGTCAAAATGGCATCTAAATACGACTCACATTACAAGCAGCGTCCTGTTATTGAATACTTGTGAACAGAAAAAAACAACCGTGGTGGACATCCATAAAAGTTTGTGTGCACTGTATGGCGATGCTATAGTTGATAGGAGTACAGTTGGGCGCTAGGTAAAGAAAGTTACAGTCTCAGAAAATTCAGAGAGCTCCATGCTCAGCCGCGGTCGGGACGTCCTGTCACAGCCACTGCTCCAGACATGCTGAATCATGCAGATGCCGTTATTCGTGCCGACCGGCGCATCACAACTCGACAGTTGGCTCTACTGTTGTCGGTCAGCTTTGGAAGGGCGTCTGCAATGATCGAGACTCATGGATATTCAAACAGGTGCTCACGATGGGTTGCAACAATGCTCACAGCGGACCACACGATTCAAAGAAAGGCCCTTTCATCTGAATTGTTGTAGCGTTATGAGACCAACGGAGAGGCCTTTCTGCAACGGATTGTTATGCGGGACGAACCCTGGGTGCACCACTTTGCGCCGGAAACACAAAGACAGTCCATGGATTGGCATCATTCTCATTCACCACATAAGAAGACATTCAAGACAACTACCTCTGCTGGAAAAGTCATGGTGACAGTCTTCTGAGATTGTAAAGGCGTTTTCTCGTGGATGTGATGCCAAGAGGTTCCACCATCAATTACGAGGCGTAAGTGAAGACTCTGAATAAACTCAACGTGTTCGATCGGACAAGAATCCAGCAGAAATCTTGTTCCAACACGATAATGCACGCCCACACACAAGTCTGAGAACCCGAGAACACGTCGTCTTATTGGGTTAGACATCATTGCCTCATCCACCCTACAGTCCACACCTGTCACCCACGTACTTCCATCTCTTTGCGCAGCTTAAAGATTCTCTATGGGGAACACACATTGAAGATGACGAGAGTGTCAGTCATGCAGAGAAAACATGGCTACGCCTACAGGACAAGAGTTTTTACCAGCACGGAATACACGCTCCTCTACAATGTTGGCGTACGTCCATAGAACGTGATGGAGACTACGTAGAGAAATAGGACATGAACATGACATGTTGATGTGTATTGTCACCAAATTCTGACTCTTAACAATAAATATGTTCTGAGAAAAAAATGTGGGGCATCATTTATCGAACGACCCTCGCCAGCCAGAAGGAATTATACGGCCCAATGTGATTAAAACAAAGGACAGGTTGCCTCAAATCGTAGCTTAGAAATCAGTAGTTATTGCAATTTTGTCATATGATGACATATTGGAGACCGTGGGTGTTTTTGAAGACAAATGTTGATCGTGTTAGGACAGCAACCAGCCACAAATTTACTTTGAGTTCCTTTATTCAAAGGAAAACGTTACCGGTTTCGAATCGTTGCGATTCATCATCAGACGGTTTACACGCTTTCTTTCTACATTTGGTGTGTTTTTTACAGATTAATTGTCCTAAAATATAAATAAAACACAATTACAAACGCGCCACACACAGATGGTTGCGTTGCAGATTTTCGTTGCATGTGACTTACGTGAAACGTCGGTTTCGAGTGATTGTTTCTATGACGTTCATCCAATCGATGTAAATGCATTCCCACTGCATCCTCGTTGTTGCACACGTAATAGTTCTCACTGTACACTTTAGATTTGTCACTGAGTTCATTCCAACCACGCACCACATGTTTTGGTACATACAAAGAGCTTACAAACATATGGGTGTCACAGATGCTATGATATATCGTAACATTTGACGATGAAGTCCTATGTTTGGAAAGGATCATATATTCTTTTACAAAACTGTAATGTCTTTTACATTAGTGTAGAGAGATTGAAATTTTTTTAAATTTTTTTTTAATATGTATGTATAAATCTGTTATTGCTAATTCAATTATACAGTTTTTTATATATATTTAGAGCTGTATAGGTAAAATAGTACATTATTTTATTACATTTGGCAGCATGAGAATTATAGTAACAATAAATTTTCTACTTGATCTGCAGATAGGTGTATTAATATTTTTTTTTGCTTTGGAGGCTGGAAAGTAATTTTTGGAAATTTTTCAGGAAAGGGGCGTTAGCCAACTCTGTTTGTTCGTTAAGGATATAGTCTGGGGTGCTGTTTTTGTGTGTGTGTATTTCTAATTCTTCTAATATATTCATAGTGGCCCCTTTTTCTGTTAGATGTAAAATCTTTAAGTTGTCCTCAATGTTACCCACTGAATGGTTTTCTTCAGCAATATGGGCTGCAAATGCTGATTTGTTCAAGTTACCGAGTCTTAGGGCGTCAATATGTTCTTTATATCTAATTTCAAAACTTCTGCCTGTCTGTCCAATGTAGAATTTGGGGCATGTATCACACTTGAGTTTGTATATTCCTGATTTACGGTAGGGACTCTTGGAGGTGTTTACATCATGTATCACTTTTTGTTGTAATTTATTTTTTGTGGAAAAGCTGATTCTGATATTTTTCTTCTTTTTAAATAAGTTTGCTATTTGGTATGAAAGTGGGCCTATGTATGGGAGAGTAGCATATTTAGGTTTGGCTTCAGTGGCACACTGATTTGACTTGAAGTGACTGCTGTGAAGTGGATCTGTGGGTTTTGTCTGCATTTTGTTGTGGAGTTTTTCTATTATTGTGGGTTTATATTCATTATTATGAGCAACTGTTTTAATTATATTGATTTCATTTTGTTGGTCTGTGTCACTCATTGGTACTTTTTTAATTCGGTGTAGCATCGTTCTGAAATATGCCATTTTTTGTTGGCGGGGGTGGCAAGATGAGTTGCTAATACTGACATCTGTGGTGGTAGGTTTTCTGTAAATACTGAATTGATGTTTATTGTTAGTATTGCAAATTTTCAGGTCAAGAAAGTTAATGCTTTTATCAGTTCCATGTTCAACTGTAAATTTAATATTTTTGTGCATTTTGCTAAGATCTGCTGCTAATGTATCTATTTCATTGCTTGTACCATCAAAAAGCAGTATTGTATCATCAACATATCTTCTGTAGTATATTATTTTGTTTGAGATCTTAGCAAAATGCACAAAAATATTAAATTCACAGTTGAACATGGAACAGATAAAAGCATTAACTTTCTTGACCTGAAAATTTGCAATACTAACAATAAACATCAATTCAGTATTTACAGAAAACCTACCACCACAGATGTCAGTATTAGCAACTCATCTTGCCACCCCCGCCAACAAAAAATGGCATATTTCAGAACGATGCTACACCGAATTAAAAAAGTACCAATGAGTGACACAGACCAACAAAATGAAATCAATATAATTAAAACAGTTGCTCATAATAATGAATATAAACCCACAATAATAGAAAAACTCCACAACAAAATGCAGACAAAACCCACAGATCCACTTCACAGCAGTCACTTCAAGTCAAATCAGTGTGCCACTGAAGCCAAACCTAAATATGCTACTCTCCCATACATAGGCCCACTTTCATACCAAATAGCAAACTTATTTAAAAAGAAGAAAAATATCAGAATCAGCTTTTCCACAAAAAATAAATTACAACAAAAAGTGATACATGATGTAAACACCTCCAAGAGTCCCTACCGTAAATCAGGAATATACAAACTCAAGTGTGATACATGCCCCAAATTCTACATTGGACAGACAGGCAGAAGTTTTGAAATTAGATATAAAGAACATATTGACGCCCTAAGACTCGGTAACTTGAACAAATCAGCATTTGCAGCCCATATTGCTGAAGAAAACCATTCAGTGGGTAACATTGAGGACAACTTAAAGATTTTACATCTAACAGAAAAAGGGGCCACTATGAATATATTAGAAGAATTAGAAATACACACACACAAAAACAGCACCCCAGACTATATCCTTAACGAACAAACAGAGTTGGCTAACGCCCCTTTCCTGAAAAATTTCCAAAAATTACTTTCCAGCCTCCAAAGCAAAAAAAAATATTAATACACCTATCTGCAGATCAAGTAGAAAATTTATTGTTACTATAATTCTCATGCTGCCAAATGTAATAGAATAATGTACTATTTTACCTATACAGCTCTAAATATATATATAAAACTGTATAATTGAATTAGCAATAACAGATTTATACATACATATTAAAAAAAAATTTAAAAAAATTTCAATCTCTCTACACTAATGTAAAAGACATTACAGTTTTGTAAAAGAATATATGATCCTTTCCAAACATAGGACTTCATCGTCAAATGTTACGATATATCATAGCATCTGTGACACCCATATGTTTGTAAGCTCTTTGTATGTACCAAAACATGTGGTGCGTGGTTGGAATGAACTCAGTGACAAATCTAAAGTGTACAGTGAGAACTATTACGTGTGCAACAACGAGGATGCAGTGGGAATGCATTTACATCGATTGAATGAACGTTATAGAAACAATCACTCGAAACCGACGTTTCACGTAAGTCACATGCAACGAAAATCTGCAACGCAACCATTCTGTGTGTGGCGTTTTTGTAATTGTGTTTTATTTATATTTTAGGACAATTAATCTGTAAAAAACACACCAAATGTAGAAAGAAAGCGTGTAAACCGTCTGATGATGAATCGCAACGATTCGAAACCGGTAACGTTTTCCTTTGAATAAAGGAACTCAAAGTAAATTTGTGGCTGGTTGCTGTCCTAACACGATCAACATTTGTAATCAGTAGTTAATTTGTATTTGAAAATATTTATCGAGGTTCAAACTAAACTAAAATTTCTTAGTAATTTTTATTTTATGTTTACTCACAAAATAATACGAGTATACAATAACAAGGTATAATTGTATTTAAAAATCAGTGGGAGAATGGACATTTGAGTTCTTGAGCCAGTTTTTTAAAGCTAGGTTTACGAGTGTCTTCAAGGTGGGCGGTCGTTAATCTAGAGGGATACTGGTTCTTCAAAAATGCATTTATGAAAATAAAGATTCACAAACATATCTGGAACCAAACATAGAAGCAATCTAATATTTTAAAGTTTCCATTTTTTTCTCAGACGTGATTACTCCAAAATTCTTATGCGCGAGCTGTTTCGTATGTCTGGTAGGATATGTTTCCCGCAAGTCCTTTAGCTGCATTTGGAGTAAAGGCTTTGAAAGGCTGAACAATCGCAGCCACATCAGTCCATTCTGCCTATGGAGAAACTTCAAATAATTTTAAGAATCTCTGCGAAGTCTTGGAAACTTGTTCCGAATTCCTTCCCAAGATCTGACATAAAATTTGAAAATATTGCAATATCTATTTCAGAATTATTTTTATGTTCGAGAATTGTTGAAAAGAGAATAAATTCTTGACTTACAGGCCGCGCGGAGTGGCCGCGCGGTTTGAGGTGCCATGTCACGGATTGCGCGGCTCCTCCCGCCGGAAGTTCGAGTCCTCCCTGGGGCATGGGTATGTGTGTTTGTCTTAGTATAAGTTAGTTTAAGTTACTTTCAGTAATGTGTAAGTCTAGGGACCGATGACCTCAGCAGTTTGGTCCCTTAAGAATTCACACATGTTTGAAAGTTTTCTTGACTTGCAACGTCTTCCTCAAAGAAAAACTGTTTGAGACTGAAGGAAGACACACTTTGTAACAGACCACATATTTATTTCCCATATGCTTGTAGTTCGGTATAGATCGCATTTAAAGCAGCGCGGGGTAGCCGAGCGGCCTGAGGCGTCTTGTCACGGTCCGCGCGGCTTCCTTCGTCGGAGGTTCGAGTCCTCCCTCTGGCATGGGTGTGTATATCGTCCTTAGCATAAGTTAGTTTAAGTTACATTAAGTAGTGCGTTAGCTTAGGGACCGATGACCTCAACAGTTTGGTCCCATAAGACCTTAGCACAAATTTCCAAATTACCTCATTTAAAAGTTGCAGAACCTATTGCAGAAAAGCCACAGCTAGCATATAGCGTTCGTTTGCGAGGAACTCCAGATCCTTTCTTACTTCTTGCTTTTCCAAGTTTCCTGAAGAGGAAGTTACATCTTCTTTTATTTGCCAAAAAATTTCAGTCACTTAACCTTTACTTAACCAACGAAGATTATTGTGCTGCAATAAGTCGAAATGCGCCGAATCACAGTCTGATAGAAACTCTTGGAACTGACTGTGGTGAAGAGCAGAACGAAACCTCGTAAAATAAATCATCTTGCTCAAGCTCAAAACGGTTCAAATGGCTCTGAGCACTATGGGACTTAACATCGTAGGTCATCAGCCCCCTAGAACTTCGAACTACTTAAACCTAACTAACCTAAGGACATCACACACACCCTGCTACTCTATCCTGTAAAAGCTTCTTCGTCTCCAAATAACTACCGAAACCTACGTCCTTATGATCTACTTACTGTAATGTTCTCTTGGTGGCTATCTACACGGCTGGTCCCAGCGGAGTTCGAGTCCTCCCTCGGGCATGGGTGTGTGTGTTTGTCCTTAGGATAATTTAGGTTAAGTAGTGTGTAAGCTTAGGGACTGATGACGTTAGCAATTAAGTCCCATAAGATTTCACACACATTTGAACATTTTTCGCTATCTACAATCCCCCCCCCCCCAAATCTTCCCCCCAATATTAAACCAGTGATTCCTTGATGTCTCAGAATGTGACCCATCAACCGAACCCTTCCTTTAGTCAGGCTGTGCAGCAAATTTCTTTTCTCTCCAATTCTATTCAGTATCTCCTCGTTAGTTACATTATCTACCAATCTAATTTTCACCATTCTTCTTTAGTACCACATTTCAAAAGCTTCTGTTCTTTCCGCCTAATATATTTATTCGAAAACTGTGCCCGTGGTCTAGGGGTAGCGTCTTTGATTCATAGTCAAAACGTCTTCGGTCCCTGGTTCGATACCCGCCACTGCCTAAATTTTGATAAATAATCAGCATTGGCGGCCGAAGACTTCCGGTATAAGAAGTCAGCCTCATTCTGCCAACGGCCTTGTCAAAGAGGGCGGAGGAGCGGATAGAGGTTCAGGGCACTCTCTTGTCCTAGGGGTGGGAAATTGCCCCTAAAGGCGGAATAATCAGCAATGATCAACGACTTGAGGATTCAGAAGGCAATGGAAACCACTGCATTAAAGACACGTAACGTGTATCCACAGGACATGTGGCCTGTAATTGAAGAAGTGTCATGATGATCTCTCCATTGGCAAAAGATTCCGGAATAGTCCCCCATTCGGATCTCCGGGAGGGGACTGCCAAGGGGGAGGTTACCATGAGAAAAAGATTGAATAATCAACGAAAGGATAACGTTCTACGAGTCGGGGCGTGGAATGTCAGAAGCTTGAACGTGGTAGGGAAACTAGAAAATCTGAAAAGGGAAATGCAAAGGCTCAATCTAGATATAGTAGGGGTCAGTGAAGTGAAGTGCAAGGAAGACAAGGATTTCTGGTCAGATGAGTATCGGGTAATATCAACAGCAGCAGAAAATGGTATAACAGGTGTAGGATTCGTTATGAATAGGAAGGTAGGGCAGAGGGTGTGTTACTGTGAACAGTTCAGTGACCGGGTTGTTCTAATCAGAATCGACAGCAGACCAACACCGACAACGATAGTTCAGGTATACATGCCGACGTCGCAAGCTGAAGATGAACAGATACAGAAAGTGTATGAGGATATTGAAAGGGTAATGCAGTATGTAAAGGGGGACGAAAATCTAATAGTCATGGGCGACTGGAATGCAGTTGTAACGAAAGGAGTAGAAGAAAAGGTTACAGGAGAATATGGGCTTGGGACAAGGAATAAAAGAGGAGAAAGACTAATTGAGTTCTGTAACAAGTTTCAGCTAGTAATAGCGAATATACCCCGTTCAAGAATCACAAGAGGAGGAGGTATACTTGGAAAAGGACGGGAGATACGGGAAGATTTCAATTAGATTACATCATGGTCAGACAGAGATTCCGAAATCAGATACTGGATTGTAAGGCATACCCAGGAGCAGATATAGATTCAGATCACAATATAGTAGTGATGAAGAGTAGGCTGAAGTTCAAGACATTAGTCAGGAAGAATCAATACGCAAAGAAGTGGGATACGTAAGTACTAAGGAATGACGAGATACGTTTGAAGTTCTCTAACGCTATAGATACAGCAGTATGGAATAGCGCAGTAGGCAGTACAGTTGAAGAGCAATGGACATCTCTAAAAAGGGCTATCACAGAAGTTGGGAAGGAAAACATAGGTACAAAGAAGGTAGCTGCGAAGAAACCATGGGTAACAGCAGAAATACTTCAGTTGATTGATGAAAGGTGGAAGTACAAGCATGTTCCGGGAAAATCAGGAATACAGAAATACAAGTCGCTGAGGAATGAGGCAAATAGGAAGTGCAGGGAAGCTAAGACGAAATGGCTGCAGGAAAAATGTGAAGACATTTGTATATTCCTGATTTACGGTAGGGACTCTTGGAGGTGTTTACATCATGTATCACTTTTTGTTGTAATTTATTTTTTGTGGAAAAGCTGATTCTGATATTTTTCTTCTTTTTAAATACGAGGTGTGGCTAGAAAAAAACCGGACTAGTATTGGTGAAACAATAAAACGAATGCAATAAGGCTGAAAGTCGCGTGGCCTGTCACGTGACTCTCGCTCCGCCTACTGCTCGAGTTTCATCTGTCTCCTGCACTCAGTCTGCCCGTGGCGTCTGTTTTAAGTAGTTGACGTTTTGTCTGTGCGTCGGAAAATGTTGAGTGTACAGAAAGAACAGCGTGTTAACATCAAATTTTGTTTCAAACTAGTAAAATCTGCAAGTCAAACGTTTGTAATGTTACAACAAGTGTACGGCGATGATTTTTTATCGCGAACACAAGTGTTTGAGTGGTTTAAACGATTTAAAGATGGCCGCGAAGACACCAGTGATGACACTCGCACTGGCAGACCATTGTCAGCAAAAACTGATGCAAACATTGAAAAAATCGGTAAACTTGTTCGACAGGATCGCCGGTTAACAATCAGAGCAGTGTCTGAGTTAACAGGAGTTGACAAGGAAAGTGTTAGGCAGATTCTTCATGAAAGTTTCAACATGAACAAAGTGTGTTCAAAAATGGTTCCAAAGTGTCTCACAATTGAACAGAAGGAACGCCGAAGAATGATTTGTTCTGACATCCTGGAAAACATTGAAAGTGATCCCACCTTCTTACAAAATGTTATTACTTGCGATGAATCGTGGTTTTTTACTTACGATCCCGAAACTAAACGCCAATCGATTCATTGGAAAGCTCCTGATTCTCCACGACAAAAAAAAAGCACGAATGTCAAAATCGAAATTCAAGGCAATGATGATTGGTTTTTTTTTGACATCAAAGGGATTGTGCACATTGATTGGGTACCAGAGGGACAAACAGTGAATCAGCATTACTACATTAGCGTCCTGGCTACCCTACGTGAGCGAGTACGGAGAAAACGGAACGATTTGTGGAGAAAAAAGTCATGGATCCTTCACCAAGACAATGCCCCAGCTCACAGTGCGTTGTCAGTGAAGACGTTTTTGGCAAAGCACAACATTCCCATCTTAGATCATCCACCCTACTCACCTGATTTGGCCCCCTGTGACTTTTTTCTTTTCCCTAAAGTCAAGTCAGCTTTGAAAGAAACTAGATTTGAGACTGTTGAAGCAGTAAAAGAAAAAGCGACGGAAGTAATGTATGGACTTACCGAAAATGATCTGCAGCATTGCTATGAACAGTGGAAAATTCGTATGGAGCGGTGTAGAGGCCGAGGAGGAGAGTACATTGAAGGAGACAACATGAAATTGTAAATAATTGTAAATAAATGTTTTTTCCAGCATCAGTCCGGGTTTTTTCTAGCCGCACCTCGTAAGTTTGCTATTTGGTATGAAAGTGGGCCTATGAATGGGAGAGTAGCATATTTAGGTTTGGCTTCAGTGGCACACTGATTTGACTTGAAGTGACTGCTGTGAAGTGGATCTGTGGGTTTTGTCTGCATTTTGTTGTGGAGTTTTTCTATTATCGTGGGTTTATATTCATTATTATGAGCAACTGTTTTAATTATATTGATTTCATTTTGTTGGTCTGTGTCACTCATTGGTACTTTTTTAATTCGGTGTAGCATCGTTCTGAAATATGCCATTTTTTGTTGGCGGGGGTGGCAAGATGAGTTGCTAATACTGACATCTGTGGTGGTAGGTTTTCTGTAAATACTGAATTGATGTTTATTGTTAGTATTGCAAATTTTCAGGTCAAGAAAGTTAATGCTTTTATCAGTTCCATGTTCAACTGTAAATTTAATATTTTTGTGCATTTTGCTAAGATCTGCTGCTAATGTATCTATTTCATTGCTTGTACCATCAAAAAGCAGTATTGTATCATCAACATATCTTCTGTAGTATATTATTTTGTTTGAGATCTTAGCTATATATGACTGTCGGAAGGACAGACTCAGCATACAGGAAAGTCAAAACAACCTTTGGTGACATTAAAAGCAACGGTGATAACATTAAGAATGCAACAGGAATTCCACTGTTAAATGCAGAGGAGAGAGCAGATAGGTGGAAAGAATACATTGAAAGCCTCTGTGAGGGTGAGGATTCCATCAGAATTTCTAAACTCATTGGGGGAAGTGGCAACAAAATGACTATTCACGTTGGTGTGTAGAATATATGAGTCTGGCGACATACCATCTGACTTTCGGAAAAGCATCATCCACACAGTTCCGAAGACGGCAAGAGCTGACAAGTGCGAGAATTATCGCACAATCAGCTTTACAGCTCATGCATCGAAGCTGCTTACAAGAACAATATACAGTAGAATGGAAAAGAAAATTGAGAATGCGCTAGGTGACGATCAGTTTGGCCTTAGGAAAAGTAAAGGGACGAGAGAGGCAATTCTGACGTTACGGCTAATAATGGAAGCAAGGCTAAAGAAAAGTCAAGACACTTTCATAGGATTTGTCGACCTGGAAAAAGCGTTCGACAATATAAAATGGTCCAAGCTGTTCGAGATTCTGAAAAAAGTAGGGGTAAGCTATAGGGAGAGACGGGTCATATACAATATGTACAACAACCAAGAGGGATTAATAAGAGTGGACGATCAAGAACGAAGTGCTCGTATTAAGAAGGGTGTAAGACAAGGCTGTAGCCTTTCGCCCCTTCTCTTCAATCTGTACATCGAGGAAGCAATGATGGAAATAAAAGAAAGGTTCAGGAGTGGAATTAAAATACAAGGTGAAAGGATATCAATGATACGACTCGCTGATGACATTGCTATCCTGAGTGAAAGTGAAGAAGACTTAAATCATCTGCTGAACGGAATGAACAGTCTAATGAGTACACAGTATGGTTTGAGAATAAATCGGAGAAAGACGAAGGTAATGAGAAGTAGTAGAAATGAGAACAGCGAGAAACTTAACATCAGGATTGATGGTCACGAAGTCAATGAAATTAAGGAATTCTGCTACCTAGACAGTAAAATAACCAATGACGGACGGAGCAAGGAGGACATCAAAAGCAGTCTCGCAATGGCAAAAAAGGCATTTCTGGCCAAGAGAAGTCTACTAATATCAAATACCGGCCTTAATTTGAGGAAGAAATTTCTGAGGATGTACGTCTGGAGTACAGCATTGTATGGTAATGAAACATGGACTGTGGGAAAACCGGAACAGAAGAGAATCGAAGCATTTGAGATGTGGTGCTATAGACGAATGTTGAAAATTAGGTGGACTGATAAGGTAAGGAATGAAGAGGTTCTACGCGGAGAGGAAAGGAATATGTGGAAAACACTGATAAGGAGAAGGGACAGGATAATAGGACATCTGCTAAGACATGAGGGAATGACTTCCATGGTACTAGAGGGAGCTGTAGAGGGCAAAAACTGTAGCGGAAGACAGAGATTGGAATACGTCAAGCAAATAATTGAGGACGTAGGTTGCAAGTGCTACTCTGAGATGAAGAGGTTAGCACAGGAAAGGAATTCGTGGCGGGCCGCATCAAACCAGTCAGTAGACTGATGACCAAAAAAAAAAAATGTTTATTCTCCATGTTTCACTTGCGTTCAAATGGCTCTGAGCACTATGGGACTTAACTTCACAGGTAATCAATCGCCTAGAACTTAGAACTACTTAAACCTAACCAACCTAAGGACATCACACACACCCATGCCCGAGGCAGGATTCGAACGTGCGACCATAATGGGCGCGCGGTTCCAGACTGAAGCGCCTAGAACCGCTCGGCCACAACGGCTGGCTACAGATGGCTACACTCCATACAAATACCTTAAGAAAAGACATCCTATCACTTCAGACTATATTCGATGTCAACAAGTTTCTCTTCATCTGAAACGCTTTTTGTGTCATTTAAAGTCTACATTTATTTCCTTTCTCCTTCGTCCATCATCAGTTATACTGCTGTCCAAATAACAAAACTCATCTATAATTTTAGATGTCTCATTTAAAATGACACTAACTTTTCCAGCAAGGGCTGCCTGCTGAATTATGCGCCGATAAGATAGTAGCCCAGCGCTATCATCCTTGATTCTCTGTTCTATAGCCTCTCCTTTGTTGATCATAGTTGGGACCCCTTCAGTTGAAAGAGACACCATTTCATCGCAAGTAATGTTTGAATTTGTCATGAAGTTCTCAAAAACCTTGCCTTTAAACGACAAATTGCTAGCAATTCTTCCCCAAATGCCTTACTTTCAATACTTTAAAATCGCACGAAATAAGACATTTGTTCTTCATCAACAGTGCCGTATGATTCATCAAGTGTTATGGCGTAGTAAGGTGTCTTTTGCAGAAGTTCGAGCAAACTACTTTTGTTGTCAATAGACCAAAATTTCAGCTCTTCTTGTACTGCTGCCGGCCGATATGTGAATACCTTAAACTGCGGCAGCAACATTCTTTTCCCCTTCGAAAAGGGCCGCGTCCACTTCCAACATACATTTGTGAGAACGACTTCTGGTGTGTATTAACCGTCCAACACACACGCTTAGCTGCTTCAGCAGGGTTTTCTTGGCCACTCATACAGCTTTTTTTTATCGAAGTGCTGATATATTATTTCGTAGCGTTGCTTTAAATTGGCACTCTTAGCAAGAGCGACTGTTTTGTTGCATATGGAGCAAACTGGAGCAGCTATAGACCGGTCAGGCATCGCAAAACAGTTTTTTTAGTCCCTTCAGTCAAAAACTTGCTATTTTCACTATCGGCTTTACGCTATAATTATAGATTGCAAATTTCTTAACCTTGCAGTAATCGCGTCATGTTTAGTACCGTTAGAAGTCGCTGCGGACTGTCAGTCCGCATGGTGATATATATAGATTTATCAGTAAACATCAACAAAGTAACTGTCAATAGGCAGTTTACTACGTTTAATTTTTATGTGCTAACTACAAACCTTCTACAAAGCTACCTAACCTAACCTAACCTAACTAAAATCCTCTCATTTCCACTGAAATGTTAAGTTTCCCAATTCCACTGAAATGGTAATTTTCTGAATATGTTAAAGTATTTATTTGTGGATATGAAAAAGTTGTATAATAATATCGTAAACAGGATGAAAGGAACACATCAGTTACAACCAATCTTGAGTTTACTCAGTTCAGTCACAGCCTTCCGTTTATAAACATTCTGAACAAATAACACTTGCGTGTTCTAAACACAGATATTTACTACAACTGCAGCAGCTATACCTGGTAAGTCTTTCCTTTCTCTTATCATAGCATGCGCAACGTCCTTTCTGTTTGTTAGGACGTTCCGTGAGCCTTGTTTTCGCTTCACTTTGAAAAATTTCACAAATC
Source organism: Schistocerca americana (assembly GCF_021461395.2). Lineage (NCBI taxonomy): Eukaryota > Metazoa > Arthropoda > Insecta > Orthoptera > Acrididae > Schistocerca > Schistocerca americana. Next base: position 234,735,481 of record NC_060123.1, read on the forward strand.
CTTGAAGGAAGATTAGACGTTATGTTACTCATGGCAGCTCGGACTCGCATGTATTCTGTAATAACCTCATAAGACAAATGGCGCCGAAAATCTCATCATGGGGTGCAGCTGTCTGGGTTGTTTGCAGCGTGAATCACTAAAGAAGTGATGGCTCCAACATTGAATAACGAATAAAATATGACCGTAGGACATGGTCGAATGTGTCTTGCGCAATTTTAAACAACACACAACTTGTCAAACATGTCTACCACACCGCCCCCCCCCCCCCCGCCCCCCCACTCCCGTTTCATATTGTTACACACGACTACCATTTCTGCTTTGGCTGTCTCTTCTTCAACGCTGTCATCATGGTTAAGACTGGATACCAGCACAACATTTTTGCCTTTCTCAGGATTATGTGGTATAAGAATGCAAGATTTTCTGAAGGCAATCACATTTCAACTCACTTAATGCTTACTTAGCTTCGTGAATTCAAATAGTAATTCTTTTCGTATGGTTTCTAATGAAGTTGGCCAAAAATCGTTTTTCAGTCTTTGAACCAAATGAAAGCTGTAACCAGCTATCCACCGTGATATTCCTGCCATTTCCTTTGATGGAGGTACAGTCTCTGAGCTACAGCGGCTGGAGTATTACTTATATAATATGGCCCCTCTGGTTTTGTTCCAATAGGCACATCCATATCAGTAGTATGCTACATACTGGCTCCACAAAGAGCAAATATTATTATTCCGTATTCGTTCGGCTTGCTAGATACACTCCTGGAAATGGAAAAAAGAACACATTGACACCGGTGTGTCAGACCCACCATACTTGCTCCGGACACTGCGAGAGGGCTGTACAAGCAATGATCACACGCACGGCACAGCGGACACACCAGGAACCGCGGTGTTGGCCGTCGAATGGCGCTAGCTGCGCAGCATTTGTGCACCGCCGCCGTCAGTGTCAGCCAGTTTGCCGTGGCATACGGAGCTCCATCGCAGTCTTTAACACTGGTAGCATGCCGCGACAGCGTGGACGTGAACCGTATGTGCAGTTGACGGACTTTGAGCGAGGGCGTATAGTGGGCATGCGGGAGGCCGGGTGGACGTACCGCCGAATTGCTCAACACGTGGGGCGTGAGGTCTCCACAGTACATCGATATTGTCGCCAGTGGTCGGCGGAAGGTGCACGTGCCCGTCGACCTGGGACCGGACCGCAGCGACGCACGGATGCACGCCAAGACCGTAGGATCCTACGCAGTGCCGTAGGGGACCGCACCGCCACTTCCCAGCAAATTAGGGACACTGTTGCTCCTGGGGTATCGGCGAGGACCATTCGCAACCGTCTCCATGAAGCTGGGCTACGGTCCCGCACACCGTTAGGCCGTCTTCCACTCACGCCCCAACATCGTGCAGCCCGCCTCCAGTGGTGTCGCGACAGGAGTGAATGGAGGGACGAATGGAGACGTGTCGTCTTCAGCGATGAGAGTCGCTTCTGCCTTGGTGCCAATGATGGTCGTATGCGTGTTTGGCGCCGTGCAGGTGAGCGCCACAATCAGGACTGCATACGACCGAGGCACACAGGGCCAATACCCGGCATCATGGTGTAGGAGCGATCTCCTACACTGGCCGTACACCACTGGTGATCGTCGAGGGGACACTGAATAGTGCATGGTACATCCAAACCGTCATCGAACCCATCGTTCTACCATTCCTAGACCGGCAAGGGAACTTGCTGTTCCAACAGGACAATGCACGTCCGCCTGTATCCCGTGACACCCAACGTGCTCTAGAAGGTGTAAGTCAACTACCTGGCCAGCAAGATCTCCGGATCTGTCCCCCATTGAGCATGTTTGGGACTGGATGAAGCGTCGTCTCACGCGGTCTGCACGTCCAGCACGAACGCTGGTCCAACTGAGGCGCCAGGTCGAAATGGCATGGCAAGCCGTTCCACAGGACTACATCCAGCATCTCTACGATCGTCTCCATGGGAGAATAGCAGCCTGCATTGCTGCGAAAGGTGGATATACACTGTACTTGTGCCGACATTGTGCATGCTCTGTTGCCTGTGTCTATGTGCCTGTGGTTCTGTCAGTGTGATCATGTGATGTATCTGACCCCAGGAATGTGTCAATAAAGTTTCCCCTTCCTGGGACAATGAATTCACGGTGTTCTTATTTCAATTTCCATGAGTGTATATACTGTCTAAACCGACAATTGCTTTGATATGCCTCTAACTTCTCATCGATTGTGAGGAATTTGAATGGAGTGTACGCTGCTTCGCAATCCTGGACTAAAATGTAAAAAATGTTTCTTATTGGAGCTAATCTGTCGTATTTCAGTCTTTCTTCTCTTGTTAACTTGCCGTCAGATCGCAGATATCTGATAAGGAAGCAAAATATAGACAGTGACGTTTCGAGCCTGAAAATTTCTACCCCTGTGCCGTCAGTCTTCCACAGATCGTCTGCATTTAGATGGTTAGCCCTCATCATTCCAACCAAATACGGTAAACCTATTAGAGCTTTGAATTTCACTTGCACTCGTAGCGTTGCAGTCCCTGTCTTTGGAAAATTTATCTCTCTAGGGCTTGATAAACAAGTTCGCGTTTTCTACTATTGTGCTGATAATATCATCTGTGAGAAAGTCCTTTCAAACTTCAGTTGGCGTTTTCAGATGTTTTAGAGTAGGCTTTACACCAGGAAGATTGGTTACTGTATTTTCAGAGGTACGTGTTTATTCCATTTCGTAATCTGATCTTTCCAGCATACACTAGACGGTATGCGACATTGGCAATAGGCGTATTCACCATCAGACACCTCTTGTTCTGTATCATAATTTTCAGGTTGCTCTTCTGCCTCATCTACACATTCATCATCAAAGTCATCTTCATTATCACTCTGCCGAAACCTCAGCAAGCAATTTTCTAATTCCTTCAGACCCTCTTTCATATGCATCCATTCTGCAAAACCTGGACCTAAAAAACAATGTAAGTCTGCGGTTGTTGACCACTCCACCACCACTACTCCAGTCCAAATGAAATGAAGGAGTAACATAGTACTGCTGATTGAAGGAAGATACACGAGTTACGTGATTCCTAGGTCCACGAGATTAAAAGGAAAAAAAAATTATCTAGACGGACTTTCAGTCCACGCGAGACTGCTGCAGGTTTAAGAAGTCACCGGCTCACTGTGTCAGCAAAAATTGCGACTGTAACTACGAAGTAATCACTAAACTGTAATCAGGCGAGAACGGGTACCAAAAGCACTGACTAGAGCTCAGATGTAAAAATGCAGTTAATACCATGGCTTAAAGCTTATCAGAAAACCAGCAAAATAATTTGTACTGAAAACATGCATGCGAAAGTTAATTGATTCCAAAACAGTTGAAACGTCCCCTTTCAACAATTGTACAAGACTGTGCTTAAACTGACACACAATATTTTGTTAGCGCAACGCAATCTGACTTTCAAAATTCCCTACAAAAGAATGGCCCTGACCAACATTAAACTATACCTTTCACAAATCACTTACCTCACAAAAATCTTCGCTGCTCAAGCTACTGCAATACAGCGAGCGCCACTACTGCCAGCTAAATAAAAGATTCAAACTATGGAAGGCACTAACTACTGATAGCGATAGTTAGCAAATGAAAGATATTAATAGAGAACAAACAATGTATTTACCTTGATATCATCATATATAAATATAGCAGTTCATGACAAATTACAAATCTCCGCCATCTCTCTCCCCACATCCACCACTGCTGGCGGCTCACCTCCAACTGCGCAACGCTACGCGCTGTTCACATCCAGCTGCCGCTGCCCAACACTACAATGGCGAGTATTACAACAATGCAAAGCAGCCACAGACTGCACACAGCACAGCCAGTGATTTTCATACAGAGGTGGCGTTACCAATAAAAAAACCTAAACAGCCTACTTACATAGAGAAAACATAAACAGCCTACTTACATAGAGAAAACATAAACAGCCTACTTACATAGCCCCCATGCCCCCCCCCCCCCCCACAAAAATATTTTACAAATTGGATTGGGCAGTGGCCAATACAGATTTGAAAAAAATTTTTCATAATTACAATAACAAAGAAATCAAATGCACACACTTATTGATACAATGTTGGTCAAAAGCTTAAATTTTCTCACAGTCCATAAAGACAGTCCTAATCGTACATAACAGTAGAATAGCAGTGTTTTTCTCAAAGTCTGAGCAGTAAAAGAAAATGCACACGGAAGTAGTGGATTTCCATGCAGTCTTGAAGAAGTAGCGTTGTCCTTCCAACGGAAAGACAGTGCTGACTCTTGACATGCTGACAGATAATGGGCCACAACAGAGCAAACCCACAGCAGAGTCAGTCGTAGTTTGGAAGAATATTGGTAGGTAGGTCATCACAGAGCAGACCCACTGTAGTCCTGGTAGAGAGTATGGTATTGGTGGGCCACCAGAGGTGTAGACCCACTGCAGCCCTTGTAGAAATAATGGCGTTGGTGGATCATCAGAGGTGCAAACCCACTGCAGTCCTTGTAGAAATAATGGTATTGATGGATCATAAAAGATGTAGACCCACTGTAGTCCTTGTAGAGACGGCCAGCAGCCATCTGTTGCAAATGTGCAGGTGCACAATCACCATCGAAGAGTCTTGCAGACAATATAGCAAGTCCATAACCACCACTTGTGCACTCACAAAGTTTTTGGAATTGTCCTTAGAACCAGCAATGCTGTTATCCAGTCCCTTGCAGAATTATTAACACACGTGCAAACACTAACAGTCCCTACTTCTCACATATTGTCCATATACTATGACCAACAGAAACATGTGCAGTGAAATGTAACTCACAAGTTACTTAATTTGATGAACTGGTGTCAAGTACAATTTTATAACATGAGAATACAATTACAAAGATACAGAAAACATCATTAAAACATAATAATACAGATAGCATTTGTAGTACAGGCTTTACAAAAGAATCGAACTAACATATACATCAGTGGAATTATGACATGAGTACATACATAAAAGATCACAATAACTTTTGAAACATCAGCTTCACACATGAGCATTAAACAGAACAGAATTAATAATGTCTAACATCTTTACAAAGTAAATAACATATTATTAATGCCAATTATATTCGAGGATAACAGTATTCCTTCTCATAGTGAATGTAGCGTAATATTAAAAGAAGAAAAAATTCTATGAAACTACACAGAGACTGGAAGAAAACAAATACACAAGGGTACACAAACACATAGTGGGATAACACCAAAAAGAAAGGACAGGGTTTGTTGTACTGCAGTATTTTGCATTATTTCTCGGAGATCTCCCTTCATTCGTCATTATTCCCAAAGAGTCCTATCTATACCTGCTTTCTGTATTCTATTCATATTACTTTCAAAATAAATATTTCTCAGTGTACAATACTTATTTTGGCCCAAATCTTTTTCATATTGTCCATAGTCAGTTTCTTATATAGTCTACCTCCTCTTAAGCTAACTTAAATCTACTGAGCTCAGATGCTAAACTAAGGAACGAGGCAATGCAGCAGCACATAAAACAATTAATATAAACAGCAATAAAAAAAATGGAAAATCGCAAAGCAAGCTACAGTAAATCTAAAGTACCAAGCAATTCAACATTACAACTAATATGAGCCAATGTACAGTAACAAGAAAAATAAGTCAGTAGTAAAACTAGCTTAACAGAGTAACACAATTTAAAATTCAGTAGCACTATGCCTGGCAAACAGCAGCAGCAAATATAAAAAATATAAAAACTTATATCTATACATGACAAAGCTCAAGCAGAAAAGATATTACAGTAAAAACAACAATGCAGATAAGGGAAGTGTATATTCACATCTTAATGTCTATGTAAATTAAAGTGGTGCACCACAACAACTTATTGTAAAAGAAATATTACCATGTACTTGAAAAGAAAATTATGTGTTACTGTTACTAGTTCCTTCTTATTGTTCTTTCCTTTCCAAGTGCTCCTTTTTTAAAGAATGTGGATCATAAAATAATTATTTAATAGATCTGTTGACAGAAAGTGTTCACATTAGCAAATGCATTTCATTTTATAAAAGCAATGCTGCAACACAGCTGGAAACCAGATATCAAGTGAAATAAGCAACTACGAAAAGCAAAGTATAAAAATATCATTTAGTAGTCATGTGACATTTCATAAGTTAGTAGAAACTCTCTCAACTCTCGTAGAAAGACGCTTGTCATAGTCAGGTGTGCAGAAGTAAAAATATTTCTCGTCATTTCATTAGGCATTTCAGTAAATATCGTAAATTAAGAGCTAGTGTAATCATATGTTTTCAAGTTCGACCGTGTCGTTTTTGCGATGCTTTCTGCAAAGGAATGTCAGAAGCGAGGTTAATGGCGTCCCCTTTTTTTTCTACCTGTGCCGCTGAAAAGGGCTCGCAATAATGGCTTTTCCTCCAGGCAACTGGCACACCTGGCCGCTCGCAACGCATTACGTCACGGTCACTTACCTTTCTTACCGACATATTTACGACAGCAGTTTCCGCTACAGTGACAGTCTCACATAAAAATATTTCACAGGTGAAGAATTAGCGTTGCAAATCTGTAGAAAGAAAATCCTATAAATATAAGTGTCCAAATAAAATATTCGTCAGCATTGTGATACAGTCACGCATTTACGCACATTTCATAACTCTTAAAGTACGAATCTTGGTTTCCAACAACCTTTTTCACAAACCAGAGTCCCTAAACACTACTCATTATTCCTTACCATATTCGTCGACACTTCTTCAATATTTCATCATAACAGCTACGTGGCTTAATCAAATAACTCATATAGCATCAGCCTATTAATCATAAACATACCTCAGCAGCGTAATACACATCGTCGTCGTAATAATATCATAGCACCTCAGTCAAATCTCAAAAACATCGTAGCTTTCTGCAATAATTTCAAAACCTAAAAAAATTCTCTGCTCATGTCAAAAGTGTCATCTGCCTCAAACGTACTTTAAAAATCATGATCTCATACCAAATATATCATTCAAAGCTCTCATAGTATCACAATGGTTCCGAAAAAATATGAACAGATCACACAGTACAGACAAAATACAATTTCGTAAGTGTGAAGTAATCCAACTCTGTAATTGCGTAAACATATGTCACTGATGTAATAAAAAAAAGTTTATCTCTCAGTTACATGATCAGATAGCTGTGTAATTTGTGTGTTAGAGAAATATGGTACCGATGTGTAAAGTTGTATAAGCAAATACCATATTAGCTAGGGCTCCTTGTGCTTGCCAAACACATGGTACACAAAGCAGGCGTGTACCCCCCTGAGGATTAATGTAATTATACCCTCAGGTGTTACAGATTACACCAATGGAATGAAATATATCACGGAAAACTTTCTTTGTAATTCAAAAATCTTTAAAAATAAATGTTCTAAGTATAAAATTGATCACTGAAATGCGTGTCCTGTAGCACTAAATGTGCATCTTGTTGTAAGATAATCTCTGTGGAAGTGTCGTAGTTATTTTCCTCCGAAAGCTAAGTTCTGCAGAAGCCAATGTACTTACCTCATGATAAACAAAAGTGAAATGCTTTGCGTATAGATATCGTAGTTATAATGCTTATTGGCGTGATGAAGAAAGTGCTGTACAGTAACGTAATGTTGTGCCACGAAAAAGGCTGTCTCATTGTTGCTATACCACAAAAGTTACTACTAAAACATGTTTTTCTTTCCAGAAGAATTCAGAAAACTGTGCAGATATAAAACAGATACACCGCAAAAGCAACATTGTAAATTGTCACTCATTAGTAGCGTCGTGATAACATCGTGTAGATGTCACATAAACTAACCACTGTGTCGTCTGGTATCTCACAGAAAGTACTTTAAATCCATAATGTATTTTCAAGTAAACCAAAATGTTGCATTAAAATCTCATTAGCAGTACCAGTATATGTCCTAAGTATGTAAGCCTTATAGACGTTACATAATCGTGCAACTAACAAGCAAGAATGTACAAATAACAACACTGTGTCGTCTGTTCATTATCACAATGCAGTGGTAATTACTGTCTAAATATGTACCCTAGGTTCTAGACTGGATAGTAAGCTTCAAAACATAGTTACATGATAACAGTTTCTAAAGGATACTAGTAACGTGAAGTGAAACGTTTTATGGCAAAGACAAAGTTAAAAAGCAGATCATCTTTCAATAAATGGTTTCACATGTGAAATGTGGTGTAAACCTTTACTCTTCCTAGTACACAGGGTTTCAACTTCAAAGCAATTATCATGTTGTATACATCGGTAAAGAATGCTAAAATTTTTCTCAAGGCTAGAGTCTTATGTTATTTTTCTCGGAGCCAGCGGGCGCACGCGGCTGCCTGCTGTGCGAGTCATTGTCTGTCTCTTTGTTGGCGCGCGTCGTTACTGGGATTAGGAGGTCTAACTTCCACAAATTCGCCTTGCCGAGAGGGCCCAGCTCTGTTTAAAGCTCGCCAGTTCTGATGGAATTCAGGTCTGTCGTTTTGTCGGTAGTTTACACAGTTTCTTTCGTGTCGGTCATGTGGTGGAGAATTTCTCCCTGAATCGTAACTGCGCGCTGAACTGTTGCGTCTGAAATTATTCTGTCTCCCTTGATAATAATAGTTCTCGTTTCCATATTGTCTGTTTCTATGGTTATCTCTGTCATATTCATAATTACGGAAGTGCGATCTTTCTCTGTAACTATTACTCTGCCAGTGGTTGTCATACGGGTGGTGTCTGTTTTGGTCACGATTTGCGTTGTAAGAATAGCCTTTTCGTGTCCAGTTATTGTTTCTGTCATCACGGAATTGTGACGTATGTGACCTGAAGTGATTGTTTTCCTGTTTTCGCATCCGGCGACTGTCTGTGTCAATTTCTAATTCTTGTAAAAGTCCCTGAAATGCTTCAATGTCGTCTTTGCAACGTCCTGCCAAAATAATATGTCGTAAATGTTCAGGTAATTTGAGTAAGCAAATGCGGATGAGTTCTGAGGGGCTGTATGGGTTTGAAAGATACTGATTCTTATGCAACATGTCTTCAAAATATTTCATAAGACTGGAAAATTCAGATTGTTCGAAATGTTTCATCATTATGATGCTATATTTTACCCGGTCTTGTGTAGCTTGAGACCAATATGCTGAGAGGAAGGCATGATAAAACTCTCCTTCACTGTGGCAATCGTGAATTACCGATCGCATTCTTACAGCTGGTTCATTCTCCAAGTAGCCACACATAAATTCTAATCTGTGTTCTAACGACCAGTTGGGAGGAAAACAATGCGAGAATTGATGGAGCCATGCTTGTGGATGAATGTCGTTGCCAGAATTCTTAAATGTTTTGAATTTACGTGTAGTAATGAACAGCTTATAGTCAAAATCATCATGTCGGCAAGTCGCATGTCGGTCATTGTTAGGTCGTGTCGGCCGTTCCATCTCAAAATTCGGTGCACATTGCCAATTTCTTTCATAACTTCCGAAATGCCCTGTGTTATCATTTTGTGGCTGTTCCGTATTTCTGTGTCCCTCTTCCCGTATTGGGGCGCGAGTATCCTCTGAAATACGTAATTCTTGTATTACCTGTGTCAGCTGATCTTGTACTTCCCGGATTTCTCTTTTGTACTGTGTATTGATTTGATTTTGATTCTGTTTGAATTTTCTAATTTGTTCATACTCTTCTGTGTCAGTGAAGGCTACAGGTCTTGTGTCATTCAGATCATCATCTACCTTTGTAGATAAGTTAGTGACCTGATCCGAAAGTTCGGCTACTTTCTCCGATAGTGAACACATTTCCTCAGTGTGTTTTTCTGAACCAAGTTTCAGAGTGTCCATTTGTGTTGAAATCGTATCTACTGTGTCTTTTAAGTTTTCTTGACTTTTTGCAAGTTGCGTAACCGAATCGGTAGATGCAACTGCGTCAATTTTAGCTTGCAAGGTGTTGTGATTTTCATGAACAATAGTTTGCAGTTCTTTTATGGCTGCTTCGTGATTCTGTAATGCATTTTCATGACGCGAAAAAATAGGTTGGAAATGCTCACAAATTTGAGTTTTTACGTCATTACAGACTTTTTGACATTTCGATTCAATGTTATGTAACTCAGTAGTTAAATCTTCACGCGTTTGTTCAAGAGTTTGTTCCAATGAGTCTAACTTTTGAAGCTGTTGCTGTGTTTGTCTCTGATTTTGTTCCAGTGTGTCTAACTTTTTAAGATTTTGTTCCACTGTGTCTAACTTTTGAAGCTTTTGCTGTGTTTGTCCCATTTGTTGTATTAATTGTAATAACAATGCATTGGTGTCTGAAACATGTTCCTCAGTGCTTTTCGGAAGTGAATTTGCACCGGCAACATTCACATTTTGACAAGCAGAAAATGTATCTTGACTTATTCGAGAAAACGGTGATGACCCAAAACCTGAATCTACAGTATTTGCGAAATTGTGTCCTGTTATCTCGGATTCCTGAGGCGATCTGTTGCCGACCGATCGATCGATAATGCTTCCCTGTTCACTACCTGTTTCACTGTCTACACCATTGTTTGCAGCCCGCTCCATTTCCCTATGCACAATTACCAAATTACTACTTTGAACATCAGTTAATTCATTACGCGGTGGCGCTAACACACTGCTTTCATTTTCACTGTCATTTCTCAGTTTACTTTGGAGCCTAGTATTACGTTTTTCACACGCCATTATTGTCACAGTATTTCACACGACAACACAGAAAAATACAATTTGAAGAGCAAAATAAAATAACATAGCAATGGAAATAATGTCTAGTTAATTGCAGCTGCGAAATACTTGGCGCAAATCTACATGCATGCCACACCTGTTTTACTGTACAACTATGAAAAACTACAACTACAAAGGAGATTCTCTCTACAATTACGCGCTAGCAATGAACAAAAGCTACACTAAATACACAAACTACAAGAAAAAATCAGAAGATTCCAGTGAGGTATCCTAGGCTAAGGGTCGACATATGAAACGTCCCCTTTCAACAATTGTACAAGACTGTGCTTAAACTGACACACAATATTTTGTTAGCGCAACGCAATCTGACTTTCAAAATTCCCTACAAAAGAATGGCCCTGACCAACATTAAACTATACCTTTCACAAATCACTTACCTCACAAAAATCTTCGCTGCTCAAGCTACTGCAATACAGCGAGCGCCACTACTGCCAGCTAAATAAAAGATTCAAACTATGGAAGGCACTAACTACTGATAGCGATAGTTAGCAAATGAAAGATATTAATAGAGAACAAACAATGTATTTACCTTGATATCATCATATATAAATATAGCAGTTCATGACAAATTACAAATCTCCGCCATCTCTCTCCCCACATCCACCACTGCTGGCGGCTCACCTCCAACTGCGCAACGCTACGCGCTGTTCACATCCAGCTGCCGCTGCCCAACACTACAATGGCGAGTATTACAACAATGCAAAGCAGCCACAGACTGCACACAGCACAGCCAGTGATTTTCATACAGAGGTGGCGTTACCAATAAAAAAACCTAAACAGCCTACTTACATAGAGAAAACATAAACAGCCTACTTACATAGAGAAAACATAAACAGCCTACTTACACAGTTGGCATAATGAATAGCTTTGCGTTACTCACTGTAATGCTGACTGTTACTGATTATAGAAATGCAAGTGGTCATAGATACCTGTTTCCTATTATAGTAAATTATTTCGGGTAAGTTCGTAATGATTCATTTAACGAAGAATAACATTTAACTGTTAATAACATTAATAATATATTAAATGGTACATATGACAGGAATTACATCTCAGTTGCATTACGGTTACAGAATTAGTTATGCGAAAAATTTATTAGGCACTCCATACGAGATTAAAGCAACTACTAAGGAAGTGACGATCAAATTTAATTTACTTGAATCTATTCTTTATAAAAATACCGCCGCACGGAACAAAGCGCGTGCAGACGCTACGCGAAGGCGTTGCTACCGCGTCCACCTTAAAGCAGCCGCTTCCACGTCGCAGGTCGCCGCCGCCATGTACACCCGCCCGAAAGATGAAATTCACTTTTCTCTTCAAAGTTGAATAAGGTGGTGTTAACTTTTTTTAGAGTTCCGAACATAAAGACCGTGTTAAAATGTACATGATTGCTCCGATCAGAAGAGACGTCATAGGCTGCCAAAGTCAGACATCTCTTTATAAAATTTCCTGTTTATTAAATAAAACTGTTGTGTTGTGTTCGGGTGTACAGAGCTTTCTTGTAGATCCACATCACACGTTCTGCCGGCTCGCCAGCTTGCTCACTTTCGCCCCAGCTCTGCAGCCCTACACCGGGTAGCAGCTATGTATTTAGTGCACCTGCTAACCATTAAGAACACAAATCAGTCACGCAGTTACTTATAAAATACTATAAAAATGATAACAGTGACGCTTCAACATATTGTTATCCACAAAAAAATGTTTTTAAAATAACTTGCTTGAGTAATTTATACTCTCAAAAAAGTTTTGAAAGTCCTGTTTTTGATCTTCCGCGGACCAGACATGGACCGCGATACGCCGGCGGCCGACCGTAGGACTAGACTAGGGAGATTCAAGAGGATGTTGGCTGGGTTGCAGGTATGATTTCCACAAGACAGATAAGTGTGGACAGCTGAAATAAATCGGACGTTAGAAAAAATGGTTCAAATGGCTCTAAGAACTATGGGACTTAACATCAGAGGTCATCAGTCCCCTAGACTTAGAACTACTTAAACCTAACTAACCTAAGGACATCATACACATCCATGCCCGAGGCAGGATTCGAACCTGCGACCGTAGCAGCAGCGCGGATCCGGACTGAAGCGCCTGGAACGGCTCGGCAAATCGAACGTTAGACTTCAGACTTCTACAACAAGTACGAATATACGGAAGACTAGCCATGTACCGATATGCGAAATTCATTTTACGAACTGAAATCGCTTAACGAAAGATAGGCGGTAATACCTGTACGATTCTACACCTGTACGATTCTACACTGAATACGAAAAACAACTTGCTCCTCTTTTTTGCAGTAGTGTACCATAAGTCGCTAAAGTCACGAACCTTCATTTGTGATTGGGAAAACATGCAGGCTACTCCCGTTTTCAAAAAGAGTCGTCGAAAAGACGCATGAAAAGATGGGTCTGTTTCGCTGACGACGGCCTGTGGCAGAATTTTGGAAACGTTTTTTTGCTTATGTGTTATGACATTTCTGGAGACCGAAAACTATAGAGTCAGTAATATTTTCGGTCATTGTATGACGGTTATTCGGAAAGTAAGGTCCGATCAATTGCGAAATGGACACCACACTGAAAGTCAAAAACGTTTTATTTGCAACAGTTAGCTACATCTTCCAGCTACTCCTCTGCATAGTCGCCACTCCGACTTAGATATTTCTCGTAGCGTTGTACCGACTTTCCAATACCATCGTCACAGAAGGGAGCCGCCTGTACCTTCCGCCACTGCTCTGCGCTAGTCTTCAGTTCTTTGCCCGTGCCAAAATGTTGTCCATAACCGGCGGTTCATAGGGGCAGAGATGAACAACAGAGGGAGCCAATTACGGACACTATGGTGGATGATCAAACACTTCCCATCGAAAACGCTGCAGGCATGTCCTCATTGCATCTTATTTGCGCGGCAAGATTTTCATGAAGAAGGAAATGCATGTCAGTTACGTTATGTGCGGTTTCATGAAATCGGACGAAACCTCTCAGTGGGCACCCATGCTTGCAACTACATCTTTACGTGCTCACTCTGTGCTCAGAACTGAATAGAGCGACGTACCGCGATCGACAGGCGTAATAGAGACAGTGCCGTACACATATATGCATAGCGTCATCAGATTTTCACTGTCGTTTCCATTTCGCTATATGTCGGAGCTTTCTTTCCGAATAGCCCTCGTATTTCTAGCAAGCGGATCGCAGTAACTGGCATACAAAGGTCCCAACGGAAAACGTCAGAAGTCCCACGGGGCTTTTCGTGGTTGATGCCGACACATACAGGAAAGTCACAAAGCTGCAAAGGCTGTATACACAGTAGTGGTAACACTGCTGTAACGTCAAACCTGTGAGTCAGCGAGCTACCATCTGTGTTGACACAACGAAGCCTGTGAGTCGAGTTTGTCAATCTACTGCAGTGTGTAGACCGTTGAACGTCATAGCAATAGTGCAGTCGCCCTAACATCACGTTTACAATGACACAGCAACGTTCTTGGCTCAAAATTGAAGTGGCACAAGGTCTGAGAACGCAAGAATGTCTCCAGGGACTTCGTGAAGCATGTGGTGATGCAGCTGTTGCCAGACGGCACAGTCGCACGATGGGTTAAAGCTTTCAGATTACGCAAAGATGCTGTGAAGGATCACCTCCTTACAGGACGACCCCACGTGGAGGACAATACAGTTCAACTCCTTGCTTCCTTACAAACGTAGCCTTCCGCGGCCATTGTCACATTCAATAAAATTTTCTGGGTTTGTGACCGCACTGTCAGTATACATAAAACTACCGACGTTTCGGTCCCTATCGCAAACGCCCCTGAAGAAGGTCGCTTGCAATAGGGTAATTTTACATAAATTGACAGTGCGATCACAAACCCAGAAAAATCCTTGCTTCCTTGTTGGACGTCGATCGCCGCTGGACTGCGCGTGAGTTAGCAGCAGAAGTCGGAGTGTGTCACAAAACTGTGCTCCATATTCTGCATGACATTTTGGGGTGCTGCAGAAGTGCAGAACTGGATACCCCATGAATTGTCCGAGGTACAATGGCAGCGCTATGCCGTCGCACATGATTTGTTGGGCCGGTACCAAAGGGAAGATAACGACTCTCTTCGACGCATCGTCACTATCGACGAAGCTTGGGTGTGCTCGTACGAATCAAACTTGAAACGTCATTCCAGTGACTGGAGGCATCCCGGTTCTCCTCACCGACGGAAAGTGCGTGCTGCACCAAACACTGTGGAGGTGATGTTTATTGTGGCGTATGCCATTGATGGCATAATACTGCATCATGTTGTACCGCCAAGGGTGATGGTAGACGCTGCCTACTACTGTACATTCCTGCAACACCACCTTCGTCCAGCGCTCCGGCGAAAGCGACGTCATTTCACGGAAGAGCACCCCATCATTCTGCATAATAATGTACTACGTCACACTGCCGCTGCTCTCCAGGACCTCTTTCCCCTCTGGAAATGAAAGGGTCTGGAACATCCACCGTACTCACCCGACATGTCCCTGTGATTACGATCTCTTTGCCAAAGTGAAAGAACCACAGCCAAAGATCGGGCACGATACCAGAGATATAGTATCAATGCCGTATGGTGGTCAATACGGGACATCAAAAGATGGTATACGACACTCTCCGGGCATTTGGCCAAAGGTCACAAATAGCTTGGGCGATTATACTGAATGTGTGTAACTGTAAGTACCTCTGTCAATTAAAAAAAGTCATTGTAGAAAAAAATAACTATTCTCATTACTTTTTATCTAGACCTTGTAGATAACTGAAGTGCAATGCAAGAATACCAGCAGCGCTTGGTTCAGGCAGAAGGGCTCTTTATTGTATGATTACATCATGGCAGAACAATCACTGGAAGCAGTCACAGCAATAAAATATGTACGAGTGTGCGTAAGGAGGGACTTAAAGTGGAGCAACCAAATAAAACAAATTACAGGTAAGGTAGATACCAGACTGGGATTCCTTAGAAGAGTCCTCGTGAAGTGCAGTCCATCCACTACAGAGGTAGCTCAGAAAACAATCGTTCGACCATTATTTGCATAGTGCTTGTCGGACTGGGATCCGTACCAGAAAGGACTGATAGACGAAAAAGAGGAGCTCCAAAAAAGACCAACACGTTTCATTATATCGTCATTTCCTAAGAGCGAAAGCGTCACAGAAACGCTCATCCAACTCCAGTGGCAGACATTAAAAGAGGGCCGTTGTGCAACACGGTGTGGTTTACTGTTGACATTCTGTGACTGTACGTTCCTGCAAAGTCAGCTGATAACGTTGCTTCCTTCTACCAACAGGCCATGAAGAGATCAAATAGATTCGTGCCCTTATGGGCGGTTACCAACAATTGTTCTTCTCGCGGATCATTCGTGACTAGAACAGGAAAGGGGAGCACCGTTGTAAGCAAAGTACCCTCCTCCTCGCACTATATGGTAGCTACCGGAGTAACATGTAATATAGATACACGTAACTACAGAAATGTGGTGTACGGTGCCGCTTCACAAGTTAGCGCAAAGGCAAACACACTGCTGTAATTCAGGTCTAATTTTTATTTGTATTTTAGAGTACAGACAGCACCTTATTCGTTGTCAATGTGTATTCGAAAGGTAGTATTCCATCTTTGGTAAACTGACCCTGCTGCTGCCGGCTACATAACATAATTTCTCCTGCAATCAGCACTTAACTCGTTTTCTTTTTTTTTTTTTTTTTTGCGACCATGAACAGACCTCTTATACTTCTTGAACCCATAATACCCCAGGGCAGATCAACACACGGTGTTTCTGGAGACGTGTTTCTGTTTTGTGGAACACTTCCTCTCACAAAGTTATTTTATACGTGGAGTTAGTGATATTTCATCAGATCGCTATATACAAGAAAACGATGAGCTTGTAAGAGGTACATGAGTAAGGAATTTATTGCTAGCGCACTCGAGCAGATGTAATTTCGATGGATTGCTCACGCGCTCCCTGCTGTATGTAAGCTATAAGAGAATCTCAGACCAGAGAGCAGTGTTGGCTGCAGTAAAAGCAGTGTCAGTTGTAGTAGTAGTAGCTAGCAGTCGTTTGTATGGAGTTGGCTGGGCTGGTCGTGGGGAGCGATGGTGGTGCCTGAGCGATGTAATATAAGGTAAAAGCAGCCGCGCGTATATGTAGTTTGTTACACCAAAATTTTTACTATTGTTAGTCCCATGTAAATGTTTTTAAAAAATCTTTAATAATAATCTTTTTTATAAAATTAACTTTTTGACAATCATTCATCTGAATTTAAAGAATTTACTAATTTCTGCAATCCTTTGTCATCCCGATTATCGCAAAGAAAAATCAGTCGTATCTTTTTATACAAGACAAATCTAGCGGCCAGCATTGCACTGGGCTGTGCCAGAAAAATTTCTTATAGGAGCAGATATATACGCGTTACCCGGCGACTTCATTGAGGTAAGAATTTTCAATTTATTCACAATGATCTTTCAGGGCCACGACGCAGCACTGCTGACGTCCAAATTTACCAGTTTAAATTCACAGTCAATTATTGAAAGGTTATAAGTAAGCCACAATCTTATTGAGAGGTTAGTTACTTTATTATTGCGAGATTACGGAAGCATACTGTTGGGAGACTACAAGCTTATAGTTTGTGTTTAAAGTGTGACTTTGTTTTTAACAACTGTAGTTAGCATTACTTACTCAGTACAAAGTTCTGTAAAGTTTTCTTTGATTGTGACAACTTTCCAGATTTCTATATTTGTAGCAAGTTCACCCCATCTGCAGGTGGCCATTAAGAGGCTGGAGGAAATGACACAGAAAACTCGCATTAAGTTTTCATTAAAAATGTGTGTGTATTGCTCTTAACAGTTCTCCAAGTCGTTTTAATGTTCCAGAAAAACTGAGGGACATTGTTTTATGTTTTAAAGAATCGCTGAAATATATAGGTCTCTGATTCGATTAGAAGCTACACTTGAAGGACCTGAGAACTCGTCGCCCGAAATCCTTAACATTTCAAAATGTGTTGCACCCTGGGTATGGGCAGCTGAAGCAGCCTGTCCGCTAAAATTTTGTTCAGCTTATGTGAAGAATACACTAAGCAGATTTAGAAGGACGTAGGTTGCAGTAGGTACTGGGAGATGAAGAAGCTTGCACAGGATAGAGTAGCGTGGAGAGCTGCATCAAACCAATCTCAGGACTGAAGACCACAACAACAACATGTGCAGTGTACGCTGCACCACAAAATTACAAACCAACATCCGCAACACTGGCTTCCTGCAGAATTCTTGAACGTATTCTCCGTTCGAATTTAATAAATTTGCTTCAGACGGAAAAGCTTCTGCCCACGAATCAGCTAGTGCTAAACTCAGATTGCCCTTATCTCAAATGATAAGCTGTGCACTATGGGCGAAGGTGAAAGGCGGCTTTCCTATTCTCCATGAGGATTTTCAGGAAGTTTTGACCATAAATGTGAATGAAGTTGCGAATTTGATAAATGTACTCAACCTCTGGAGTATCAATATATCCATATTCTTTGTAAGACAGTGTTTGAGACAGGAGATGTTGGTCAGAGTAAGTCAGAGACTATCAGTGTACAGTGTATGTTGGACAGCCTAGTGACATACTTTATTTGAAAAGGATGGAAGCTGGCCAATGATGTAGTGGAAGCAGCATTGTTTAAAAAGGGGTTTTATGACAGTAGATATTGAGGAAACATATTCAGCAAATGAGATTATATTAATGGCAGAATAACAAAAGCCATCTTTTAAGTTATTCCAGTTTCATATTATAGCAATGTAGGTTCTTCGGGTTACCTTCCACTTGGAAAGCACTTGCACTCAGCGACTGTTATATTGACTTGTAAACTATAGATTGCATCTATAATTTACAATGTAGCTTCTTATTGTTAAAACATTGAGTATGGTTAAAGTTTGCTGTATAAATTTTGTGATACAACTGTAAGGCATCCGGATTTTATGGACCGTACATGAGCTTGATCCATAATGACAGGACAATACAAAATGAGATCCTCAGAAAATAATAATTACATTATATAAACAAAAGGCTATTGCAGTTAATCTCATGTACCGAAAACTAACAAAACAATCTCTACCAATACGGACACTGGCATGGAACAAACAAGTTAAAGCCAAACGCATTTTGTAGACGAACCGAGCAGGTGGTTAATGATATAGTGAAACTCCCATTTAGCAAGAGAACAGCGAGCTTCAGTGCATAAAGGGATAAGGTCAGAACAATTCACTATTCCTTTTAACGTAAATAAGGCTGGTATCGAGGGTAAGTGGCTGCACGTCAATAACAGGGCTAGGCTGGGACCCAGAAAGAAAAATAAAAATGTTTATTCACCTCTGGCGAGACGGTGATTGGCTGAAACCATACCTGGCGATGCAGACGCGACTCGGTGAGGAGATTCCCATTATATAAAAGCATTTTCAGACCTAAAATTGCTCTCTCTCTCTCTCTCTCTCTCTCTCTCTCTCTCTCTCTCTCTCTCTCTCTCTCTCGTCGGACCGCACAAGTGGGTGGAAATAAGCGGGGGCGTTGAGAGATTTGCTTCCTGCGAAGTGAGGATGATACATTTCGTGTATCGTGGTGACAGATAGCAAAGCGGTAGTTAATTATTCCTGCCGGAATTTTTGCGGGCAAAGAAATTGTGCACATCGCTCCAACCCATAGCAAGTGTCCAATAGTCATTATTTCGACTAGGGAAAGATTAACGTACTACGGAACGCAGGAAAGTTGCGACTGAGTGAATTCCGTCAAGGCGAGAGTAGGGAATTAGTGTTTCAGATCCAGCACGGAGACAACGCCGTTACAGAAGCCGCTTGCTGAAGTACCATCGCCCATTAGGCCACAGTAAATGTTGAGTCTAGATTTTGCTCACTCCAACTTGCGTACACTTTGACCATTGAATATCAAAAGCTAGGATACTAACCTACCCTCACATTGAGTACATGAGAGTTTTTCCATTGGTTCAAAAAGTAAATTTATTCTCCATCAACTCAATGCATTGACCAGCTGCGACAATGTAGATTTAAATGAGCTGATGAGGATTTTTCATGCTCATTCTTTCCTATGGTAAAAAAAAATTTCGTGTGTAGAGATAAAGATTTTAATATTCGTCATTTCAATGTGTCCGAGAATTAAATATTTTGTTATTGAGTGTCAAAAGTAATTGGACATGATTGTTGTTTATCAATTGACCCCTGAAAGCTACAGTTGATGAATTATACGTACAATAAAAAAGGGAATAGCTGTGTTGCCTTTCTAGAATACAGCCCAAACTTTCACTTTTATTAATTCATGCATTCTAGGTACTTGGCAGCAGCATTTCTAATGATTTTTTGTTATGATCAGCACCTGATATTATCTGCCTTACATGGCCAGGGTCCTATTTATTTACAATGTCTGTTTGACACCCTGGACTTGAGAAGACAGTTCAGATGTTTTGTCCATTTGCACACACTAGTACCCTCACTGTGCAGATACGAGTACAAAGGCTGGACATAAGACACAACATATGGGTTTGTCTTATAGTTGAAAGAAGTGTCAAGGTAGGCAGTTGTACACAGGAGAGCTATTAAGAAATATTTTCGTTAACTTGTCTAGGTGTGAGAACTTTATGAAAAGGTGTATTGCTGCCATAGCTTAATGAATCATAGTTAAACCTGGAGTCTTTGCTCTCATTTATCTGTCGTTAAGATAAGTTCCCCGCTTTCATTTCAATTTCATAACACTGTTTGCGCTCTAGCATTGCACATCGCGAGTTGTGTATTGAGAAGCATATATAAAAATTGGTAAGATACGGTCTTGCATTGCACATCGCTAGTATGGAAAATGAAATTTGATTTTTTACAGTCACATCATTATTCCTAATAACAACAAACTGCAGAGTAGACTGTCAGAGTGTATTTGTGAAAATATCATATCAGTTCAGTGGCTTAATACAAGTAGAAGATTTCAGTAAAGTGCTATCTTTAAAATTTTCAAACAGTTTTATGAAAAAGTCAGATGTGTAAATTTTTATGTTCATTTGCTGTGTAAATACAGTAACAGTTTTGGTACAGTGATTGTTTGCAAGTGTAAGAGAACGATTAGCAACATTTAGGACCAGCACTTTAATTTAAGTCATTTCGTTTTGCAGTCAGATGTGCAAATTTCATTGAAAATGGATTGCTTCTCGCAACGAACGTGAGTCTAAATAAATAAGAGACTTTCAAAGACCAACATGCAGGTTCCAGAGTCCTATATTTTCTTTGACACGGTGCCCCTCTGTAGACTGTTAACGAAAGTACAAGCATACGGAGCAGCTGGAAGGCTTGTTAAGAAACAGACCCAGTACGTTCTCCTCGACGGTAAGTGTGCATTAGAGACAAGGGTATTGTCATGAGTGCCCAGGGAAGTATGATAGGACCGCTGATATTTCTACAGTAGATACATAAATGATCTGGTGGACAAAGTGAGCAGAATCTGCGGTTGTCTGCTGATAATTCTGTGGTGTATGAGAAGGTGTCGTCGTTGAGTGACAACAGGGGAATGCCAGATCTCTTAGGCAAAATCTGTAGTTGGTGTGATGGATGTCAGCTAGCTATAAATATAGAAAAAATGTGCGTTAACGCAGCTGTACTGGAGAAACAAACCAGTGAAGTTCGGATGCACCATTACTGATGTGCTGGTTGACATAGTCACGTCACTCAAAAAGATTTCGGGCTTGCAGCCGGTCGTCGTTAGATTCCATCCACCATATTTCGACTGGACAACTGCCAGCCATCCTCAGGGGAGCCATCGAAGACTGACGAAGACGCCCTCCGTTCCAATATATAGCGTGCAGCGAGTATTCCGCGCATGCGTCAAAATCATATGGACAGACGAACCACACCGCCCGCCAGCAGCGCCCTCGCTGGTGGAACTGCAGAACTCAGCTGTCTCCGGCGTTGTCAATTGTCACGGCCATCGGAGTACTCTAACGTCTTCGTCTGGAGCAGATCTTAGAGATGACGTGGTTCCACGCGTTATCTAGCTGGTACCCATTGTCACGGTTGATAAGATTGTCTGTCATGCGAATTTCCACTGATTCTTTTATGATTGAGTCCCAAAAGGATGTTGCTGTGGCCAAAATTGTTGTCTTGTCATACTCCATTAAGTGTCCAGTGGAAATGCAATGCTCAGCAATTGCAGACTTGCTAGGTTGCAAAAGGCGAGTACGGCGTTGATGTTGAGTGCATCGTTCTTCTGCTGTTCGCAATGCTTGTCCTATATATGACATGCCACACTGACAAGGTATTTTATAAAGTACCGCCTTCCGCAATACCAGATCGTCTTTCACTGATCCCAGCAGGTCGGAAATCTTCGATGGTGGACGGAAAATTACTTTCACTTCGAAACCGCGGAGAAAGAAGAAAGCTCGCCTACTAAAGCTTTAGCTTTTCTTCCCTTTGTTGGCAACATTTCCTTCAAAATTGCAAGAATCCTCCACGGTTTCGAAGTGAAAGTAATTTTCCGTCCACCATCGAAGATTTCCGACCTGCTGGGATCAGTGAAAGACGATCTGCTATTGCGGAAGGCGGGAATTTATAAAATACCTTGTTAGTGTAACATGCCATATATACGACAAACATTGCGAACAGTAGAAGAACGTTGCACTGAACATCAACGCTGACTCGCCTTTTGCAACCTAGCAAGTCTGCAATTGCTGAGCATTGCATTTCCACTGGACACTCAATGGAGTATGACAAGACAACAGTTTTGGCCACAGCAACATCCTTTTGGGACTCAGTCATAAAAGAATCAGTGGAAATTCTCATGACAGACAATCTTATCAACCTTGACAATGGATACCAGCTAGATAATGCGTGGAACCCCGTCATCTCTAAGATCTGCTCCAGACGAAGACGTCAGAGTACTCCGATGGCCGGGCCAATTGACAACGCCGAAAACAGCTGAGTTCTGCAGTTCCACCAGCGAGGGCGCTGATGGCGGGCGGTGTGGTTCGTCTGTCCATATGATTTTGACGCATGCGCGGAATACGCGCTGCACGCTATATATTACGGAACGGAGGGCGTCTTCGTCAGTCTTCGATGGCTCCCCTGAGGATGGCTGGCAGTTGTCCAGTCGAAATATCGTGGATGGAAGCTAACGACGACCGGCTGCAAGCCCGAAATCTTTATGAATATTTAGTTCGCCGAGAAAATTTTAAATTTCACATAGTCACGTCAATTACATATCCAGACGTAAGGTTGCAAAGTGGTATGAAATGAAATGGGCATGTAAAGACTGCAGCAGGCAAGGCGAATGGTCCACTTCGGATTATTGGGAGAATTTTACGAAAGCGTGGTTCATCTATAAAGGAGACCGCATACAGGACACTAGAGCTCCCCAGTCTTGAGCAATGCTCGTATGTTTGGGATGACTAATTGAAGGAAGTCATGGAAGCAGTTCAGAGGCGGGCTGCTCGTTTGATACTGGTAGATTCGAACATTTCCCAAGTATTACGTAGATACTTCTGGAACTCAGGAGGGAATATCTGGAAGGAAGGCGACCGACCTACTTTTCGAAGAACAGTATTTCTAACATTCTGCGTGGTGTCTGTTTGTTCTAAGTCGTGTCTTCCTACCACTTCCGCGCAACGACGCTCTGAGCGTGTTTTTTAGGGAATTGACTAGTTTGATCCTGGGACCTGTTGCTGGTAAGGAGACGCCAGACCACACATGACATGTAGAGTTCAGAAGAGTTCAGTGATACTAGCGATGATATAATCAAATACTTAATGATGTCAGTGTCAGCTCCTCTGTACTCCCTGTAAAAGAATCTTCATACTAACTAAATTTAGTGGAAGGGGTTCAAGGCTTTCCTATTTTTAGTTAGCTGGTAAAATAACGTCGAAAAAGCAGTTAAGTTTCCCATTGGAAATTTTATTCTACTCGCAAAACATTGTTTATAAATTGCACTATTGATAAAAGGAAATGGTTTAATACGGGATGATAAAAACCAACTGCATTCAACAAAAATGTGAACGAACATTCCCTGAAAGGGTTTCCAAGTTCTACAATGGATCGAAGGATGACCTATGCCATATCACTTCTATAATATAGGTTTAAATCAAGTTTCACAAAAGAGAAAACTATCAAAATGGTCTACAATGACCCTCATTTATCTTTAATTACTTATCTAACTTGTCGTAAATTACAGTGGCTGATGTGGCTTCTCAATAATTATACAACAGAAAAATCATCGCGTTTCAGATTTTTACTTCAAGTAGCAAATGTGAACACCATGAGATTTACTTGACGATCGACTCTAGTATTACGTAAAAAGGGGATGTAACAGATGAGAGTTCTGCAGTTCTGAGTGAAGCTTTATGCGCTGTTATGCCGCATCGCACGCGTTCATTACCTTGTCGTTGTTTAGGCAGCGTCAGGGGGCGGTGGGCGGCGCAGCTCCACACAGCTCGCCATCTCGGAAGCAACTCTCTCCTAACTTCTCCTTACCACAATTTACCGAAGTTGGTTTAAAAAAAACTATCTGGCTGTGTTTTCATCTGACCAATCAGGGTCTCAATGTTAACCTTAAGCTCCGCCTACAAAAATTGTGTCTATCCAATGAGAAACGTTATACTTTTCGTGGTGGGGCAATGTTTTTAACGTTTGCAACATAACAGAGACGCGAAAAAGTATCACGCTAAAACTTGCAGCTGGTGTGGCCCTTTTAGTGTTATCATAAGATCTATACTGTTCTTCTGGAGGGCTCTATCTATTAACATGGGCTGGGGGTTGGTCCTGGCGGTTGGCTGGAAACGTGGGTGTCCGTCCCTTATCGTAGGGCCTTCTAGCTTAAGACGGTTCTGCTCTCGGCTTCTGTTCTCGTTTCTCCCCTCGGAACTGTGTCTGTTTCTAAGTGAGAAGGTATGACATGCATTTAGGCATTCTTGTGTTAGTCTGTGGTATTCCATTTGCTCACTCGTTAATCGTATTACTCTGGTTAATTTAATGTCACAATTTATTTGGAGCTATGTGACATATTGCTGGATTTGCTTATCATGCCAGGTGTAGGGAAGCAGCATACTCACGCCTTATAAAATTCACATCAGTCTTTCCATTGTGTGCCAGCCTAGTCCGCTGTAACTAGCTGTGACGTCATAAATATTGCGCAATACTTTAAAATGAAGTAAATAACCTGAAACGTTTCTAGCATGTCAGGAGTAATACAAAATCAATATGTGTTGGATATCATTTCAATAATTTTAACCATTTTCGAAATTTGGATGTTTTTCTGTAAAAATCATTGGCGCAACAGAAAAGAGCTAGAAACTTAAAAATTTATATTTACGTTCCTTTTGCATAATAATTTAGTAGAAACAGTATTCTGGATCTCACAAATTAAAATTTTAGTTGAAATTAATGATTTTCTGGTTTTTGTATTAGAAATTAAGGAAGCAAGATAGATTAAGTAGGCGAATAAATAAAGCTAGGATGTTTAAATTTAAGTAGAAGGGAGATCCGCTATAATCATAAAAATGTGAGAAGTTTCAACATAATAACTATAAAACTATAGCTATAGCGTATCTCCAAAGAGCAAGTTCAGAGCTCGTCTACTGCGTGTAGTGTAACTAAATTAATTCTCTCGCCCAAAATATTTGACTTAGCCACGTCAGACTTTTATTATGATTACTTACTTGTGTACTGATTGCACAATTAAATTGAAAGCTTCATCAGCCATCAGCAAAGGAAACAATGATTTATTCGATAACTTAAAGTGGTGCATTACTAGCTCAGCTGCTAGTCGGGAGAGCAGATTTGATCAGGCGTTCCCTTAGCCGTCCGCACCGCGGCTTTATATGTAAGAAAGCTGCGTGGAAAAGGAAGGCCCCAGTTCTCTCCAGATGCTGATTAGCGCACCACCTGTGCCGCGAGTCGCGTCGCGTCCGTATCGTTGATATAAACAGCCTCGGATGCAGTAATAAGTTACTGGGCGTACACGTAACCATGAAATCGTTTTTGAGTGAAGTGTTAATTCTGGAATGACTTTAATGATCTATCTTTAGTTTGCGTATGTCATATTTTCACGTGCCGCCGCAGGACAGACATTCTACCATTATTTAGCGTGGCGTTTGATGAACATTATCATCAAAGTATGGCGAGCATTCACTTAAACATTTAAGTTGAACAGTTATAGTGGCACCAGCGCATTAGACTCTGAACTGCTCTGGTAGTTGGATTGTGTGGATTCTTTTTGGTCTGTGACTTTCAGAATATAGTGAACATTTTAGAGAGAATGGTTTTTGATTATGAATCCCAGACAATCTCCTAATTCCTCACAGCTATAAGCTGTAGCTATAAATGTATTTCTCAGATGAAGTGGGCACTAGGAACTCTAATTACAGGCTTCACGTTTTGCTAATCACTTTCTGGTTGCCAATATTGTAGTTAGAGAGCCAGTGTTGAGAACGGCAAACAACAGCATAAATACAAAACATTTATACAATTATTCCACCCGCCGCCCTACACAGGGTTTTCATGGAAGGTGTTGGATTTGCCTGACGCCTTACATATTGAGGACATCCAGAGAACTGGCATTTGAAGCTGACTGCAGAACGATTCTACTGCCGCCAACGTACATTTCACGTAACGACAACAAAGATACGGAAACAGATATTAAGGCTCGTATGGAGGCATATAGACTGTCTTTTTTTCCACATCCTGTTTGCGAAAGGAACAGGAAAGGGAGTGACTACTAATGGCACATGCGTCGTACAGTGCCTTGCACAGCATATTTGTACATGTAACTGTAGGTTATGAATGCATGAGTGTCTGCTAGGCACTGTGTACACAACACAGTACATCATGGGCGATATGGGTGTTTTCCATGTGGGCCATTTTCAGCCTTTGCGTCGAAGATATGTAGCAACAGTAAGGCTTAATGCCCCCACAACAACGATGTCACTAACGACACTATTGTGCCGAAGCAGGCGATTCACCACTTCCAGTCATGTGGTGACTATTCACTGATTCGACAACCGTACAGAATGTACTTCGTACCTCTGGTACCTACATACTATTATTTTAACCTCCCGTTTATGGAAAACCTTGAGAAGTCTGTCCCATAAGCAATGAGGCCATGTGGGGTTTGAGCAAAAAGGTATATTTTAGAAATACGCATGGGGAATGCCACCGTTTTATGCCAAGGGTGTAGCAAATCACAGCTTTGTCTTCCTCTTAGGCCAATAATTGTATTAAATTTGACTAATCTTAAGGAAGAAAGCACTTCAAATGTGGTATTTTCGTATATGTTTAATAGTACTGTATATGAACACCCCAGTTTTATGGTGTTTCAAAACAAGGTGAATACCTTGGCTGCTCAATAGTTTTCCCTGACCTTGTCTACAGTCTAGTGGGCAATGGCCTTACCGCAGTGAATACGCTGGTTCCCGTAAGATCACTGAAGTTAAGCGCTGTCAGGCGTGGCTGGAACTTCTATGGTTGACCATCTGGCCTGCCAAGCACTGTTGCCACTTTTCAGGGTGCACTCAGCCTCGTGATGCCAATTGAGGAGCTACTCGACCGAGTAGTAGCGGCTCCAGTCAAAGAAAACCATCATAACGACCGGGAGAGCTGTGTATTGACCACACGCCCGTCCTATCCACATCCTCATCTGAGGATGACACGCCGGTCGGATGGTCCCGATGGGCCACTTGTGGCTTGAGGACGGAATGCCTTGCCTTGCCTTACCTTGTCTACAGTCTACCGCATTGAGCTGTACGTGTTTCTGAAGGCAGTAGGATAGCTGGGACATGACCTTGCTTTCCATTGGTTCTCCTTGCTTTAGAGCTCTACAAGCCATTCCACAAATTTACCCAGCAGAATAACTGAAGAATATGCCGTATGCGTTTCTCGTGCCGTGCTGCAACTGCATATTAAGGTGCTAGTATTTTTCTCGGTACCCAGGCAGATGGAAATAAACCAAAACAATCTGTCATACCAGCTGAGAAGGCCTGTAGAGATAGAGGAATTGAACAATGTACCACTTCCCTTCTGCCTATGAACACGCTGTTGTACCAAGAGTCATGAACAAATTGAAGGAAGAATGGCTGAAATTGAGGGGCAACAAGATGGGGGCTATGAAATCTATTGTACATTCGTGACGTTTCTCCTTCCGATCACAAAGGTGGGATGAAATTTTACTCACTCGAGTCCATTTATACAATGTTCCAACTGGAGAACCCACTTTTTGCGACGGCTAAGGCATACATATTTTGGTACTTCTTATTTTAACAGTGCGCGTTTGTTGTTTTGACGAAAGGGCGGCAGTAGATTGAAGTGGCGTTCTGCCCTCAGTTTTAACGGATGATGAGACGAGTGTGGTTTGCCCTTTAAAATTTTGTGAATTTCCAAACTCAAAAATAGACTCTTAGGCAGAATATTTTAATTTGTTGCAGAGTGGATGGCTCATCGTTTATTAGTCCAGTGATTGGCCAACCGTGATTTCTGCTGTACTATTTCCCATATTTCACTGCTTCTTTTCTCTCTCTACTATCATTTTAGAGCTAACCGCTGCATTGATTTTAATCTCCATATTTAGAGAAGTGTTGTAACTCATATTAACACTTTTATATGTTCTTTTAACTATATATGCATCAAAGACCTTTGCAAATTACCCTAAAAGGCCACTGAGCTGACAAAAGTCATGGAATAGCGATATACACATGTACAGAGGCGATAGTACCACGTACAAGAGGTCTAAGCGGGCAGTAGATAGGCGGAGCTGTCGTTTGTATTCAGGTGATTCATGTTAAAAAGTTTCCGACATGACTGTGGCCGCACGACGGGAGTTAACAGACTTTGAAAGCGGAGTGGTATTTTGAGTTAGACGTATGGGACATCCATTTCGGAAATCGTTAGAAAATTCAGTATTCCGCGGTCCACAGCGTCAAGAGTGTGCCGGGATACTAGATTTCAGGCAGCACCTCTCACCACAGACAACGCAGTGGCCGATGGCTTTAACTTACCGACCGAGAGCAGCTGCACTTTCGTGGGATTGTTAGTGATAACAGACGCGCAACACTGAGTGAAGTAACAGCATAAATCAACGTCCTTCCAACGTGGGACGTACGACGAACACATGCGTTAGACCATTGGAGAAAAATTTGGCATTAATGGGCTATGGCAGTTGCTAACAGCACGACATTGCCTGAAGCGCTTCTACTGGGCTCGTGACCATATCGGTGGGACCCTATACGACTGGAAAACGGTGACCTGCTCAGACCTGATTTCAATTGGTAAGAGCTGGTGGTAGAGTTCGAGTGTGGCGTATATGCCACGAGGTCATGGACCCACGTTGTCAACAAGGCACTGGAAGCGGCTCCATAACGGTGAGGGCTGTATTTACATGGAACGCACTGTGTCCTCTGGTCCAACTGAACCGCTGAATGACTGGAAATGGTTATGTTCGGCTACTTGAAGACCATTTGCAGCCATTGATAGACATAATGCTCACAAACAGCGATGGAATTTTATCGCAGTCGTTTTGAACACCATTCTGGACAGTTCGAGAGAATGATCTGGCCCCCCAGATATACCGTCTCTAATCCCATCGATCATTTACGGGACGTAGTCGAGGGGTCCGCTCGGGCACTAAATCTTGCACCAGCAACACTTTCGCAGTTATGGACGGCCATAGAGGCAGCATGGTTCAGTATTTCTGCAGAGGACTTCCGACGATTGTTGAGTCCATGCCACGTCGAGTTGCTGCATTACGCCGCACAAGTCACGTTTAGGTCATTGCTCTTGCCGCAGAACAGCAGCTATTTCTTTTTTTTTCCCCCCACCATTTCCTCTGCAGGTGGCAATTTCTTGGTCGCCTGCTAAGCGTTTGCCTCTAGTAAGAAGAATTTACGCCCATCCAATAAAGGGGCGCATTGAATCAATAGCGAGAGCAAATGGAAATGTATCGCCACAAGTACGTGCTCCGAATGGAAGTTCTGCGCTCGCTACTGCGGTGTTGGCTACGCTGTGCAATGCAGCCAGATGTCGTCGGCATGTTTCAACGAGGCTCTCGGCCTCTTTCCCTGGCATTTCCTTTTGGAATGGGTCAACGGTTTTGCTAGGAATGCAACCCCAAAACAATGATGACGGGACATCTGAAAAAAATAAGTAAACTGTTTATTATTCAAAAAGTAATCGTCATAACCGTTAATACGTTTATCCCGCTGTGAAACAAGAACGTCAGTGCCTTAATGGAAAAATCTTTGCAGTTGCCTACGCAACCGTGATAGTACCAGGGCGTGCACGCCTACGTTCGACGGAAATCGACGCCACGAATGTCTTTCTTCAAGGATCAAGAAACATATAAATGGCACAGGGAGAGATTGGGGCTGTATGAAATCTGTGTAAGTGCTTCCCAGCGAATCTTCTTCAGTGTAGTCGAAACAGGCATAACAGCTCCGGGAAAGTCACGATGACCTTTTTCTTTGACTGCAAGGGTCCGTTGCTCATTGACTTCTGGAACATGGTGCTACAATTAACGCGCAGCGGTACGTGGACACTTTGCAAAAATTGATACCGTCATGTCTAAACGACCAGGAATGTTGAAGGACAGCATCATCTACATTTACGTGCGTACTCTGCAAGAGCCTGGTAGAGCTTTCTTCGAACCATCTTCAAACTCTTTGCCTACCGTTCCATTCCCTAACAGCCCGCAGGAAAAACGAACAATTAAATCTTTCTGTGCGAGCTCTGATTCCTCTTATTTTATTATGACAATAATTTCTCCCTATGTATGTTGCCGACAGTAAAGTATTTTCACATTCGGAGGAGAAAGTTGGATATTAAAAATACTTGAAAAGATCTCGTCGCAACGGCAAATGCCATTGTTTTAACGATTGCCATTCCAACTCGCTTCTCATATCCGTGACACTCTCTCCCCTATTTCCTGACAGTACAAAATGAGCTGCCTTTCTTTGAACGTTTTTGATGTCCTCCGTCAGTGCTGTCCGTTAACGATCCGGTACAGCCTGGCAGCACTCTAGCAGAGGACGAACAATAGTAGTGCAGGCAGTCAAAGAAGATCTGTTGCATGTTCTAAATGTTCTGCCAACAAAACGTAGTCCTTGGTTTGCCTCCCCCTAAGCATTGTCTATCTGCTCGTTACAATTTCAGTTCTTCTTAATTGTAATTCCTGTTTATTTTGTCACATAGACATCTTCAAGTGTGTGATTTAACGTGTAATCGAAATTTAACAGATTTATTTTTCTACTCATGTATATGTCTTCACGCTTTTCCTCACTGAGAGACTAGTGTCAATTTTCGCACTGTTCAGTTATTGTGTCTAAGTCATTTCGCAATTAGTTTTGATCTTTTGATGACACTACTAGAAGGTAAACGACAGAATCAGCAGCAAACAATCTAAGAGGGCAGCTCAAATTATCTCTTACATCGTGTATATAGATTAGAAGCAGCAGAGAGCTAATTACTTCTATTTCACACAACGATTTTCCGTCGATTACTACATACTGTGGCCTTTCTCACAGGAAGTCTCGGATCCAGCCGCACAACTGAAACGATACTCCATAGGTATGCAATTTTGTTAAAAGTATCTTATGAAAAACGCTGTCAAAAACCTTCCGGAAATCAAAAAATATGGAATCAATTTAAGGTCCACTGTCGATAACATTATTACTTCGTTCGAATAAAGAGCTTGTGGTGTTTCATAAGGAAGATATTTTCTGAATCCGTGCTGTGTGTCAATATACCGTTAACTTCAACGTAATCATGGAGTTCATATACAGCAGTGTTTTTCAACCTTTTTGAATACACGATTCCTTTCCAAGTAAAAATATTCTGTCGACCCCCAGAACCATAACCAAAGTATGTCAGCGCTTTCAAAGGCAACGTATTTAATTTTCTTTCTATTGATACTATAATGATCGAGAAATCAAGTACAATTTGGAAAGAGGTCGCAGTGCTCTGCGGACAGAGATAAAATTATATTCTTTGCCGCGGTAGAGGCGTGGGAGTGATGAGGAAGGGGCAGCGGGGGCACAGTCGCGCGTTTTCGGTCACTACAGTCAGTTGTCCGAGTACGCCAGCAAGTACGGACGTGATTATTGTCTTTGCGCTTCGCTCTGAGCGAGCATAAAATGGACAAGTTTCTTAAAAGATCTGTGCACCCCTCCACATCCGGTAAAAGAGGCAGTGGCGGAAGCGAATCAAAATCGAAAAAATAGGTTTTATGACGACAGTTATCTGAAGTATGGTTTCACTGTCATCAACAATAAACCTCAATGTGTGATTTGCGGCAACGTATTGTCACGTGAGAGCATGAAACCATCAAAGCTTCTGCGTCAACTCTCAACTAAACATTCCTAGTAAGCTGATAAGCCGTTGGATTTCTTCGAAGGGAAACTGAAAACACTTAACCAGCATCAATCTACTACGATTCAGGTAATAAAATAGTGATGTTATTCATTGATTTAAAATAGTATCAATGTTTCACATATTTTATTCGTTTTTCTGATTTCACAATATTTTTTATTTGATTTTAGGTATCCAGTGGCGACGAGAAAGCGTCACTAGATAGCTGCCCAGTCGCATTCCGAATCGCTAAAGCAGGGAACCCGCATACAGATGCAGAGAATCTTATTTTGCCATCAGCCCTGGATATGGTTAAAATTATGTTTGGTAAGCAAGAGGCAAACAATCTAAAAAGTATACCACTTTCTGATAATACCATTGAACGCAAAATACACGACGGTGACATTCGAGAACAGTTAGTCGAAAAATTAAAGGAAAGCCCCACATTTTGCTTTGCAGTTTCATGAATCTACTGATGTTTCAGATAGTGCTCAATTTATAGTACGGGGAGTTCAAAAAGTCTCTGTGCAGTGCCATATGATTGTTAGCCGCGCATGCCGTATGATTGTTCGCCTGCCTGGGTTACTTCCCTTCAAGTGGACTCACCCCAACATTCCACTGTTTCGTTTATCTCAGTCAGCGTCAGTAGTATCGTTGGTGTGTGTCGTTACGTATTGACGTGAACGTTTATGTTTAGTATCTTTGTTTCGTTGCTGTAACTGTTAAAATGCTAACCATTGAAGGAATGTGTGTTTTTGGTCGAACAAGTGTTCAAAGCAGGCGGTAAATACACAGTTTCAGTTCGTCAAAACATTGAATTTAGTTTTCCCGGAGACAACACTCCCACATCGCGATACTGAGCGAGATTTGATTAACAAATTGCAAAGTACGGGTTCAGTGACAGATGCACCGAGAAGTGGTCGTCCTAGCGTTTTGTCGGCGGATAAACTACTCGATATTTCCGATAAAATGTCCATAAGTCCGAACAAGTCAATAAGAAAACTCGCCCAGGATATTGATGTTAGTGCCGGAACGGCCCACACAGCTATAAATTAATAACTTGTATTTCACTGAGTTTCATTTCCGTATATTCACTGCGGCATACGGCACACGCGGCTTACAATTAGAACTTTTCCCATACAAAGTGACAGTCGTGCAAGAACTGTAAAATACAGATCATGGCAAGAGACTGCATTATTGTCAATAGTTCATTGCTTATGTTACGGACGAAATGTTACAGCTTGCGTTTGGAAACATGATTAGACGAATTGAATTGTATATTCAACAACACTTTTAGCATTTAATGTGAAAATTTGTAAGTAAAAATGAATATTCAGTAAATTAATAACTTGTATTTCACTGAGTTTCATGTCGGTATATTCACTGTGGCATACGGCACGCGCGGCTAACAATCATACGGCACTGCGCAGAGACTTTTTGAACACCCCGTATTTGTGCGCTTTGAAACAGATGGAAGTATCCTGGAAGACATTTTATTTTGCAAAGCAATCCCTGAGGACACTACTGGTCAGTGTTTTCAGAAAGCACTCGCAACTACGAGATTTATTGGACAAAATGTATCGCCATTTGAAGTGATGGTGCTAAAGCTATGACTGGCTGTAAAAGTGGGCTCATCGCGAAATTAAAATCAATAATGCCAAATTTTTCGTGGACACTCTACTTACTTCATCGACAAGCTCTGGCAGCCACGATTTTAACTTGTGATTTAAATGATGTGCTTAAAGAGAAAATCAAAGTTGTAAACTATATTAAAGGTACAGCGTTGCAAACTCGACTGTTTAGGATCATTTGTGAAAACATGGGTTCGCTCCATCAAGAGGTCAGGTGGCTTTCCAAAGGAAAGATATTTACACGAATTCTGGAACTAAAAGGTGAATTTTTCATGTTATTAAAAGAATCTAAATTTGGATATGCGAATTACTTTTGTGACCCCGTTTGGCTAGTAAAATTAGCATTTCTCGGGGATCTTTTTTACCACCTAAATATTTTAAACAAGAGCCTCCAAGGGAAAGAAGAAAATATTATAACAGCTAAGGATAAAATCAAAGAATTCCTCTCAAAACTTTTTACAAAAGATTATGTTTGAGTCTTTCCCTTGTATTGAGACGATTGTCGAAGAAATTGCAATGGACCAGTCGATGGTACTAAGTTCTCACATTCCTTGCATGATAGAGCTTGAGTAATTTGGAAGAGAAACTATTAAGTTACTTTGCAGTGCTGAGCTCTGACACTGATAACGGTCATAGATAAATACTGAATCCTTTTTTAGATACGTCAATACAACTGGCTCATCTCAGCACGATGACGAAACAAACACTTATACAAGTCAATTATTATCCGCAATTTAGTTACATTTTTGTTTATTTAGGTAGCACTGTCGTTTTACGTTGATGACACATGCTTTGTTTATTTGTTGTTACATCTTTGCAAATTTCAAGCTGCTAGTTTAGTTTCGTTATCGCTGCTGTGCTGTTAATCATGGCTGCTCCGCTGTCTATTTGCACGAAAGAAGAGTAACGTTCAGTGATCCGGTTTTTGTGGTCGGAAGGCGTATCAAGGGCCGAAATTCATCGAAGGCTTTCGGTACAGTATGAGAACAGTGCTTTGCCACAACGGAGTGTGTACGAATGGATTGAAAAATTCCGAAATGGTCGCACAAGTGTTACGCACAATGAAGGAGGCGGACGACCGTTTACCGCCATAAATGAAGAAACCATAGGGCGTTCACGTGAAATGATTCTCTTAGACAGACGATTAACTATTGACGAAGTGGCACATCGTCTGCAAATTAGTCACGGTTCTGCCTACGAAATCACCCACCACAGACTTGGGTTTCATGGTTTGTGCAAGATGGGTCCCAAAACAACTCACACAGTTGCATAAACAAACGCGCATGAACATCTGCAAAAAACATTTGGATCACTATGGTAACGAAGGGGTCAACTTCTTAGCCAGGACCATTACTGGTGACGAAACATGGATCCATCATTACGTGCCGGAGGGAGTAAACGGCAGAGTATGGAATGGAAACATCCAAATTCACCGTGCAAGAAAAAGTTCAAGACCCAACCGTCCGCAGGAAAACTGATGCTTATGGTTTTTTGGGACGCGCAAGGTCCAGTACTGGAACATTATGGGGAAAGGGTCACAACAATAAATAGAGTACGTTACAGTGAGATGCTTACTGCCAGGCAATTCGAAACAAATGCTGAGGATTGCTGTAAAAAGGTGTTGTGTTGTTGCACGGCAATGCCCGTCCGCATACCGTTGCCCACACTGCTGAAACGCTCAGAAGCTCAAATTTGAAGTACTGGATCATTCTTAATATGGTCCCGATCTTACCCCTTCTATCACTTGTTTGGTCCACTCAAACAGGCATTAAGGGGCCGTCGATTTGCCTCGGACGAAGCAGTGAAAGAAGCAGTGCATTCCTGGCTCGCAGCTCAACCGAGAAACTTCTTTTATGAGAGCATCAAGAAGCTTGTACAACGATGAACTAAGTGTGTTAAAACGCAAGGAGACTATGTCCAAAAATGACGTTCTTGTAAGTTTCCTATTTGATTACAATAAAGTTTTATGACTACTTTGTGGATAATTGTTGACTTACCCTCGTATATTTAGCAGCTGACGGTATGCTTAAAATGGAATTTAATTTGCAAAAGTTTGACGTCTTCTGAATGAAGAGAAAAGAAGGGTATCCACAGCTGGCAAAGGAAGCTTTCAAATTATTAGTGCCATTCGCCATTTCCTACCTTTGTGAATTAACGTTCTTTACAATGGAGAACATAAAAACTAAGGAGAAATAGACTTCAACTAGAAAATGATTTGGTGATTTGTGTCTCAAAAACAGAACGAAGATTTGACAAATTATTAATAAATAAACAGGCACAGCCTTCTCATTGAAACGTATTTTTATTGTAGTCTAGAACCTATAACCCTTGCTTACATTCATCTGGCTAAGTGGCAACCGTGGGAGATATCGCTGGTGTCGCTCTATGAATAAAAACTGTTCAAAACAATAAAATCTTAATAAGTGTCAATTATGCCTTTTAATTATACAAATGAGAGACGTTAGTCATCAGACATCAAATTGCAGTTGTGCCCATAAAGCGCTGTGCATTTGAGTATAATCGCTAGATCGTACCATTATTCGTATGGTTCGCGGGAAGAACGACTGCCGGAAAGCCTCCGTGCGCGCTCGAATCTCTCTAATTTTACATTCGTGATCTCCTCGGGAGGTATAAATAGGGGGGAGCAATATATTCGATACCTCATCCAGAAACGCACCCTCTCGAAACCTGGACAGCAAGCTACACCGCGATGCAGAGCGCCTCTCTTGCAGAGTCTACCACTTGAGGTTGCTAAACATCTCTGTAACACTATCACGCTTACCAAATAACCCTGTGACGAAACGCGCCGCTCTTCTTTGGATCTTCTCTATCTCCTCCGTCAACCCGACCTGGTACGGATCCCACACTGATGAGCAATACTCAAGTATAGGTCGAACGAGTGTTTTGCAAGCCACCTCCTTTGTTGATGGACTACATTTTCTAAGGACTCTCCCAATGAATCTCAACCTGGTACCCGCCTTACCAAAAATTAATTATATGATCATAATGATCATAATTATATGATCATTCCACTTCAAATCGTTCCGCACGCATACTCCCAGATATTTTACAGAAGTAACTGCTACCAGTGTTTCTTCCGCTATCATATAATCATACAATAAACGATCTTTCTTTCTATGTATTCGCAATACATTGTATTTGTCTATGTTAAGGGTCAGTTAGCACTCCGTACACCAAGAGCCTATCCGCTGCAGATCTTCCTGCATTTCCCTGCAATTTTCTAATGCTGCAACTTCTCTGTATACTACAGCATCATCCGTGAAAAGCCGCATGGAACTTCCGACACTATCTACTAGGTTATTTATATATATTGTGAAGAGCAATGGTCCCATAACACTCCCCTGTGGCACGCCAGAGGTTACTTTAACGTCTGTAGACGTCTCTCCATTGATAACAACATGCTGTGTTCTGTTTGCTAAAAACTCTTCAATCCAGCCACACAGCTGGTCTGATATTCCGTAGGTTCTTACTTTGTTTATCAGGCGACAGTGCGGAACTGTATCGAACGCCTTCCGGAAGTCAAGGAAAATGGCATCTACCTGGGAGCCTGTATCTAATATTTTCTGGGTCTCATGAACAAATAAAGCGAGTTGGGTCTCACACGATCGCTGTTTCCGGAATCCATGTTGATTCCTACAGAGTAGATTCTGGGTTTCCAGAAACGACATGATACGCGAGCAAAAAATATGTTCTAAAATTCTACAACAGATCGACGTCAGAGATATAGGTCTATAGTTTTGCGCATCTGCTCGACGACTCTTCTTGAAGACTGGGACTACCTGTGCTCTTTTCCAATCATTTGGGACCTTCCGTTCCTCAAGAGACTTGCGGTACACGGCTGTTAGAAGGGGGCCAAGTTCTTTCGCGTACTCTGTGTAGAATCGAATTGGTATCCCGTCAGGTCCAGTGGAGTTTCCTCGGTTGAGTGATTTCAATTGCTTTTCTATTCCTTGAACACTTATTTCGATGTCAGCCATTTTTTCGTTCATGTGAGGATTTAGAGAAGGAACTGCAGTGCGGTCTTCCACTGTGAAACAGCTTTGGAAAAAAGGTGTTTCGTCTTTCAGCTTTACGCGTGCCATCCTCTGTTTCAATGCCATCATCATCCCGGAGTGTCTGGATATGCTGTTTCTAGCCACTTACTGATTTAACGTAAGACCAGAACTTCCTAGGATTTCCTGTCAAGTCGGTACATAAAATTTTACTTGCGAATTCACTGAACGCTTGACGCATAGCCCTCCTTACGCTAACTTTGACATCGTTTAGCTTCTGTTTGTCTGAGAGGTTTTGGCTGCGTTTAAACTTGCAGTGAAGCTCTCTTTGCTTTCGCAGTAGTTTCCTAACTTTGTTGTTGAACCACGGTGTGTTTTTCGCGTCCCTGACAGTTTTACTCGGCACGTACCTGTCTAAAACGCATTTTACGATTGCCTTGAAGTTTTTCCATAGACACTCAACGTTGTCAGTGTCGGAACAGAAATTTTCGTTTTGATCTGATACGTAGTCTGAAATCTGCCTTGTATTACTCTTGCTAAACAGATAAACCTTCCTCCCTTTTTTTGTATTCCGATTTACTTTCATATTCAGGGATGCTGCAACAGCCTTATGATCACTGATTCCCTGTTCTGTACTTACAGAGTCGAAAAGCTCGGGTCTGTTTGTTATCAGTAGGTCCAAGATGTT
This sequence comes from Schistocerca americana, assembly GCF_021461395.2. Lineage (NCBI taxonomy): Eukaryota > Metazoa > Arthropoda > Insecta > Orthoptera > Acrididae > Schistocerca > Schistocerca americana. The sequence goes on from NC_060123.1 coordinate 234,773,898, forward strand.
ATCTCCACGAGTCGGTTCTCTGTTTAATTGCTCGAGGTAATTTTCGGATAGTGCACGCAGTATAATATCACTGGATGCTCTGTCCCTACCACCCGTCCAAACATCTGAGTGTCCCAGTCTGTATCTGGTAAATTGAAATCTCCACCTAAGACTATAACATGCTGAGGAAATTTATGTGAAATGTATTCCAGATTTTCTCTCAGTTGTTCTGCCACTAATGCTGCTGAGTCGGGAGTCGGTAAAAGGAGCCAGTTATTAGCCTAGTTCGGTTGCTGAGTGTAACCTCCACCCATAATAATTCACAGGAACTATCCACTTCTACTTCGCTACAGGATAAACTACTACTAACAGCGACGAACACGCCACCACCAGTTGCATGCAATCTATCCTTTCTAAACACCGTGTGTGCCTATGTAAAAATTTCGGCAGAATTTATCTCTGGCCTCAGCCAGCTTTCCGTACCTATAACGATTTCTGCTTCCGTGCTTTCTATCAGTAATGTTTTACATCAGTGTTGTTGTTATTATTATTATTATTATGACGAACAAAGTACAGGGTGTTTCAAAATGAATATATGGGTTTTAAGGCTGTTTTAGCACCCATGACATTCACCTTACAATTATAAATAATACACCAAATTAAAGAGAAAAACAAACAGTTTTTCTTACAATTATTCAGTGTGAACAACGATCACACATCGAGTCGATAGGCGAGTTGTTCCGAAACCTTGATCAATATATCGGGAGTAACTGTTGTAACAACACTTATTCTAAAGTCGGATTAATCACCTGGTATCGGACCCCCATACACAGGATCGCGTCATATCGAATGTGTGAACGTGGAGGTCACGCATAAAATGCTGTGTCAACCGGCCCCTTGCGTCCAATCCAACGGTCGGATACAACGCCGTTTAGCCAGTCGCGTACTGAGTTATGCCAGTGAGGCGGCGCACCATCTTGCTCCCAAATAAAGATGTGTTGTTCAGCTTCTTCCCATTGAGGCACAGGTCATAGCTGTAGTACATCATGATAAGAAACATCAGTTACAGTTGATTCAGCGATAAAGAAGGGCCCATAAACTTTCCGCGGGTATATTTCTTGGGGCTAAGCGTGAAAGACTCGCACTCGTTCAACATGTTTTACAGTCACTCTTTGTCATTCCATACCCATCCCATTGCGCACAGGTACACACCCACCCACCCACACACACACACAAACAAATCTGTTTGAGTTACTCTTTCATTTGGTGTATTACACTCCTGGAAATTGAAATAAGAACACCGTGAATTCATTGTCCCAGGAAGGGGAAACTTTATTGCCACATTCCTGGGGTCAGATACATCACATGATCACACTGACAGAACCACAGGCACATAGACACAGGCAACAGAGCATGCACAATGTCGGCACTAGTACAGTGTATATCCACATTTCGCAGCAATGCAGGCTGCTATTCTCCCATGGACACGATCGTAGAGATGCTGGACGTAGTCCTGTGGAACGGCTTGCCATGCCATTTCCACCTGGCGCCTCAGTTGGACCAGCGTTCGTGCCGGACGTGCAGACCGCGTGAGACGACGCTTCATCCAGTCCCAAACGTGCTCAATGGGGGACAGATCCGGAGATCTTGCTGGCCAGGGTAGTTGACTTACACCTTCTAGAGCACGTTGGGTGGCACGGGATACATGCGGACGTGCATTGTCCTGTTTGAACAGCAAGTTCCCTTGCCGGTCTAGGAATGGTAGAACGATGGGTTCGATGACGGTTTGGATGTACCGTGCACTATTCAGTGTCCCCTCGACGATCACCAGTGGTGTACGGCCAGTGTAGGAGATCGCTCCCAACACCATGATGCCGGGTGTTGGCCCTGTGTGCCTCGGTCGTATGCAGTCCTGATTGTGGCGCTCACCTGCACGGCGCGAAACACGCATACGACCATCATTGGCACCAAGGCAGAAGCGACTCTCATCGCTGAAGACGACACGTCTCCATTCGTCCCTCCATTCACGCCTGTCGCGACACCACTGGAGGCGGGCTGCACGATGTTGGGGCGTGAGCGGAAGACGGCCTAACGGTGTGCGGGACCGTAGCCCAGCTTCATGGAGACGGTTGCGAATGGTCCTCGCCGATACCCCAGGAGCAACAGTGTCCCTAATTTGCAGGGAAGTGGCGGTGCGGTCCCCTACGGCACTGCGTAGGATCCTACGGTCTTGGCGTGCATCCGTGCGTCGCTGCGGTCCGGTCCCAGGTCGACGGGCACGTGCACCTTCCGCCGACCACTGGCGACAACATCGATGTACTGTGAAGACCTCACGCCCCACGTGTTGAGCAATTCGGCGGTACGTCCACCCGGCCTCCCGCATGCCCACTATACGCCCTCGCTCAAAGTCCGTCAGCTGCACATACGGTTCACGTCCACGCTGTCGCGGCATGCTACCAGTGTTAAAGACTGCGATGGAGCTCCGTATACCACGGCAAACTGGCTGACACTGACGGCGGCGGTGCACAAATGCTGCACAGCTAGCGCCATTCGACGGCCAACACCGCGGTTCCTGGTGTGTCCGCTGTGCCGTGCGTGTGATCATTGCTTGTACAGCCCTCTCGCAGTGTCCGGAGCAAGTATGGTGGGTCTGACACACCGGTGTCAATGTGTTCTTTTTTCCATTTCCAGGAGTGTATTTACAATTGTAAGTTGAACGTAATAAATGCTACAACGCCTTAAAACCGTTATGTTCATTTTCAAATGGTTCAAATGACTCTAAGCACTATGGGACTTAGCATCTGAGGTCATCGGTCCCCTAGATTTAGAACTACATAAACCTAAGTAACCTAAGGACATCACACACATCCACGCCCGAGGCAGGATTCGAACCTGCGACCGTAGCAGCAGTGCGGTTGCGGACTGAAGCGCCTAGAACCGCTCGACCATAACGGCCGGCTATGTTTATTTTGAAACACCCTGTACATTAGACGCTCCGACAAAGACAACGCCGCCGACAATGCAGTATTCAGCTGTACAGTTAGCGACACTCCTCGCGTTGCAATTATTGTAACCGGTAACTCCGCTCCCGTCTCGTCGACGATGAAGCTAAATTCTCTGTGACGGTGTTGCAAGCTAGACTCATGTTACTTCATGCCCGATACATCTCTGTATGAATTCCATTTTAAATATGTCGTCGTTAACCCCGCGGCGGTCACATGGGTCTGACAGACCCGACAATTCCCGACATACTCTACAGGAAATATCCGGTGTGATGGTAGTGACCTGACGTCCGGTGGGCCTCCCCCTCCACTCGTTCTGTGCAAGCGGGAAACCTCAGCACGACTACAATTCTCACCCTACTGTCTAAGTGTACTTATCTCCGTTCGTTTTCATCTGCAGGTCCCCCTGACCTTCCTTGTCACAGTAAGTTTTATTTATTTTTTGCTTCTGTGTACAATATTTTTATTATATCGATTATTGACATTATGTAATGCATTCATTCCGTAGTAGAATTCCTAAATAGGCCCTTGACGCTCAGGGGACTGTCAGACTCACGTGACTAGTCAACTTACACTACTGGCCATTACAATTGCTACACCAAGAACAAATGCAGATGATAAACGTGTATTCATTGGACAAATATATTATACGAGAACTGACATGTGATTACATTTTCACGCAGTTTGGGTGCCTAGATCCTGAGAAATCAGTACTCAGAACAACCACCTCTGTCGTAATAACAGCCTTGATACGGCTGGGCATTGAGTCAATCAGAGCTTGGATGGCGTGTACAGGTACAGCTGCCCATGCAGCTTCAACACGATACCACAGTTCATCAAGAGTAGTGACTGGCGTATTGTGACGAGCCAGATGCTCGGCCACCATTGCCCAGACGTTTCGAATTGGTGAGAGATCTGGAGATTGTGCTGGTCAGGGTAACAGTCGAACATTTTCAGTATCCAGAAAGGCCCGTACAGGACCTGCAACATGCGGTCGTGCTTTATCCTGCTCATATGTAGTGTTTCGCAGTGATCGAATGAAGTGTAGAGCCACAGGTCGTAACACATCTGAAGTGTTACGTCCACTGTTCAAAGTGCCGTCAATGCGAACAAGAGGTGACCGAAACGTGTAACCAATGGCACCCCATACCATCACGCCGGGTGATACGCAAGTATGGCGATGACAAATACACACTTCCAATGTGCGTTACCGCAATGTCGCCAAACACGGATGCGACCATCATGATGCTGTAAACAGAACCTGAATTCATCTGAAAAAATGATGTTTTGCCATTCGTGCACCCATGTTCGTCGTTGAGTACACCATCGCAGGCGCTCCTGTCTGCGATGCAGCGTCAAGGGTAACCGCAGCCATGGTCTCCGAGCAGATAATCCGTGTTGCTGCAAACGTCGCCGAACTGTTCGTGTAGATTGTTGTTGTCTTCCAGACGTCCCCGTCTGTTAACTCGGGGATCGAGACGTGGCTGCACGATTCGTTACAGCCATGCGGATAAGATGCCTGTCATCTCGACTGCTAGTGATACGAGGCCGTTGGGATCCAGCACGGCGTTCCGTATTACCCTCCTGAACCCACCGATTCCATATTCTGCTAACAGTCATTGGATCTCGACCAACGCGAGCAGCAATGTCGCGATGCGATAAACCGCAATCGCGATAGGCTACAATCCGAGCATTAGCAAAGTAGGAAACGTGACGGTATGCATTTCTCCTTACACGAGGCATCTCAAAAACGTTTCACCAGGCAACACCGGTCAACTACTGTTTGTGTATGAGATATCGGTTGGAAACTTTCCTCATGTCAGTACGTTGTAGGTGTCGCCACCGGCGCCAACCGTATGTGAATGCTCTGAAAAGATAATCATTTGCATATCACAGCATCTTTTTCCTGTCGGTTAAATTTCTCGTCTGTAGCACGTCATCTTCGTGGTGTAGCAATTTTAATGGCCAGTAGTGTACTTTTCTCACAAAACTTTTGTTTGTGCATGGAGACGTCAACAAATTTTTCTTTTGCCTTTTTAAGTATGGAGGGAGAACAATTTATATTACCGCCTGAGGACGAATTCACACGATGCTCCTCGATGATCATCCTGAGTTGAGGTTACGCAACACTCCTAACTTCGAGGGTGAGAATGAATTAGAAGATGAGGATTCGGAAGGTGTGGCGAGCGACAACTGTTTAAAATCGAGGGAGGAAACACCTGACATGGAACAAGATAATTCCTCGGACGAGGATGACATTGGCGACATTCTTCTTGGCCGTGATGGTGAAAGTATATTGACCAAGAAAACTCCGCCTGGAAATAGGAGAACCCTGGAAAGGAACATTATTACACATTTACCTGGTGTGAAAAGACAAGCACAACATGCTACGCCCCCTTTAGCCTGTTGGGAACTTTTCTTTGAGGCCGACATAATAAATACTATAGTGCAGTGCACAAACTTCCAAATTAGCATAAAAAAAGATAATGTTTCTTGAGAAATGGATGCGAAGGATACAGACGCTGTAGAATTGAGGGCATTTTTGGGCGTAATATATAGCTTGGTTTGAAAAAACTGAATCGTACAAACCTCGAGGAAAAATGGGCTAACGATACAACGGGTGAGTAATTTGCCAGACCAGTGATGAGCATGCAGAGGTTTAGATTTTTATTACAAAATTTACGATTCGATGATCAACGAACTCGTAAAGAGATAGAAAAAGGTAATAAACTAGCTCCATTTAGAGAACTTTTTGAACAAATAGCTGGTAATTTCCAAAAGTGCTATACTATTGGGGAATATTCTACAGTTGACGAAAAGGTTGAGGCTTTCAGAGGAAGATGCCCTTTCAAGCAAATATATACCTTCGAAACCCGTGAGGTATGGTGTAAAGATGTTTGCTCTTACCGATTCACCGACCTTTAAAACCCTCAATTTGGTAATTCATCCTGGAAAACAGCCGCCCGGACCCTTCTCGACCGGCATGTCGCCATGCGACGTGGTGATGCGTCTGACGAAGCCTATACACATTACCGGCAGAAATATTACTATGGACAACTGGCTCAGCAGCTTTTCACTGGCCGAAAAATTGTTGAATAAAAGATTGACAATAGTTGGGACGGTAAGAAAAAATTAGAAAGAATTACCAGCTGGAATTGCAAATAAACAAAATTTGTGTTCCAACCAATTCTTGTTTGACGACACAAAAGCTCTTATTGCATATCAGGCGAAAAAAAATAGTTATCCTCTTATCTAGTATGCATATGTCGCTGTGATTGAAAGTGAAACAGTCTCCAAAAAGCCGGAAATAATTTCTTTTTACAATGCCACAAAATCTGCGGTTGACACAGTGCATAGGATATGCAGTTCTTTGAATGTGGCCTGAAATAATCGACATTGGCCAATGATCGTTTTCTATTCATTGCTGAATGTTAGTGGAATTAATGCAGTGGTAATTTACAGTTCGCAAAGAGATAATCTTCGGAAATAAAGGATTACCTTTTTGAAAGAACTTGTTTTTGGTCTTGTTGCTGAATAGATGAAACGGAGGAATACATGCAAAATCTTCCCAGGCAACTGAGATCATCGATTGACAACTTATTTGCAATATTGTATCCACAACCATCGAGTGGAACCAGTTCTAAGACATCGAAACAACGAAGGAAAAGATATTACGATTTTTCGAGTAATATTGATAGGGAAACGAACTACCAATGTATGAAATGCCAAAAGTACATTTGCATAAAAGACCATTCCATCTTCGTTTGAGAATATTGCTATGATTACTATTTAGAAGTAAATAATAAGTAAAGATTGTTCAAACGTAAAGCATACTATTAAAATTTGTTCCTCGCTTATAAACGTTGTTCATTAGTATATATTTCCATAACATTTGTTTATAAATATAATTTTTAAATACATGTATTATAAATATTATTATATTGAGTTACATTTTATTGTATTCTATAACGACGGTAAACATATGAAATGACGTAGGAAAATTAAATATACAACATGAAACAGCTTAAGTGACTCTTGGGTCTGTGTGGCGCGGTGCGACCGCTCCCGTTACCACGAGGAGCGCGACCTCTGCCGGGTTAACCAGCACGAATTCAGTAAAGCTGCGCATTAACCAATACGTACACAGATGTTTCATTCAGCTAGCCGTCTTCCGTGTTTATGACTCATTTTGAAGAGAAGGTAAAAGCAAATGTCTTTAGACGACTTCTTGTAAAAAAAAAAGGATGTAGATTCTATAAACTGCTTTAGTATTTTCTCGGAATGGAATGCATTATCCTTTTTCTACGTGATTTCCAACAGAAAAATATGTTTCGCATAACCAGTGTTTCGCAGAGCAGCTAAGACTCAGAATTTAATTGTCCTTGTTGAACGAGGTCCCACTGTATAGTCAATGCGTAAACAAGAACATCTTTTTTCGATTTTCTCACAGTTCCTTATTGGATCTCCTTTATTTTAGCTATCGATCGATACCTGAAAACTGCATTCCAGTTTTGCGTTTATTTATCGTTAACAAGATGTATTTATTATAAAACAATCTACATTATGCTCAATTCAGAATAAATGTTAAACAAGGAATTACGTAATTTTAATGAAAAATAAATACCATTTTCCATAGGCCTATGTTTTTGTATTACAGAAAAAATGCTCAAATGTGTGTGAAATCTTATGGGACTTAACTGCTCAGGTCATCAGCCCCTAAGCTTGCACACTACTTAACCTAAATTATCCTAAGGACAAACACATACATCCATGTCCGAGGGAGGACTCGAACCTCCGCCGGGACCAGCCGCACAGTCCATGACTGCAGCGCCATAGACTACTTGGCTAATCCCGCGCGGCTTGCATTACAGAAACCCTAGTTTTGAGACATGTAGAAGGATGGTTATTTCGTTTACTTTCATTCAGTTTGCAAAAGAAGACAACATTTCTTTTTAATTAATTTCGAGAATATGTAGTATACACTTTTACAAATGATGGTACTAGCTTTTTGTAACATTTTTTCCAACTCCTTTATAAAGCACGATATAAAAAACTGATTCTCTTCACGGCCATTAATCAGCACATTTAACTACACGAAAGAAATGAGAAATTAAGCAACTGACCAACAACGACGATTTTGTGGGAATCTCGATGAAGCCACAGAACTAGGAAAATAGAAACAACGTCAACAAGCAGTGAGTGCATTAAAGTCTGAGTTGAGCTCAGGTATCCTAGATTCGCTCAGTAGAAATTGTTGTCCTTCGTGCCTTGTCTCACTGCTGACAATCCTAGCGATCTATTGTTTGGTTCGGAGCTTATTGATGAAATGGATTCTAGTAACTGTGGTGCCAAATCTTGCACGTGAGCTGTGTGCGTGTTGTTGCAGTGATTTTATATCACATTTGAACGTGAGCATCTTTTAACTGCGCTTTCAAGAATTGTTCTCATTCCATGTGATATTTTTATCACAGCACATGATTGACACGTAAACTAAGTTGTCAGGAATACACAAGACGCTGCCACTGCACCGCCGTTCCAGCCCGGAAATTGAAACGGTCTTTTCCTTCTCCCTGAAAATATCTCAAATGGAAATACTATCTGTACAAGACTTTATGACTCTCGCCACCCTAGTTCCATTACGCAGAAGTCGGAGGAGATCGATAGACATCGTGTTGCTTCTCGTTGCTGCATATGTTTGGTATTTGAACTTCTCAACAGGTTTAAATTAAATTCGTATTCATTATTATAAATAAGTACCAGATCTGGACGTCAGCGAATTTGCAAAGATGTTTACACAAAACCTTGTCACTTCCGTGTGACATTTATCCCATAGCAGATGATCATCATGAAACATAAATTACCAGCCATGCTGCAACTGCTGTCTCTTGCGACGGCGACCGACTGAGCAAGGCTTTGCGACCCCCCCCCCCCTTCCCCTAGGGGGTCACGACCAACAGGTTGAAAAACAATGCTTTAGTATAAGGAGTGGAGGTAAAGTTGTAAAATCATTCGGTAGTTCATTAATGATATTTTGAAAATCAGATAGATGTGAATCCCAATTTCTGCGTTAACGATAGCAATACAACCCGCAAAGTTTGTCTAACTCTTACGTAATGCGTTCTGAGGGGTTACACGATGGCATGAAACGTGATACAAATTTTGGTCTAATACATCTACATCTCAAAGTTTTCAGCCGTATGTTAGAACGAATTTGTGGGCCAATATCAGAAATTACTTTGTCAACATGCCGTACCTCTTTCAAAAAATTCTTTACGAATGCTATAGAAACAGAATTGGCAGCAGGTTTCCGCAAAGATGAAAATGGCACAAAATACCTCTAGATCTCAGCGTTTTCAGCCGTATATTAGAACGAAGTTGTTCCCCATTATCAGAAATTACTTTGTCAACATGCCCTACCTCTTTCAGAAAAATTCTTCACAAATGATTTAGAAACAAGATTTTGCAGCAGATTTCGGGTGAAAGTGTAAATGACACTTTATTAGGATAATCTCAACAGCTAAATATCCATATCAATAAATGTGATTTGATCTGCCTTTTGTTCGAACGGTTCAAAATCTGTTTTTCATATTGTTGAAGTAAAATGTATCTCGTAATTTAACTGCAAGAGAATGTTTGTGATTTTTCTCTCATACCTTAACTCGCATTCCAGTCATTGTGTCCGGCAATCTTATCATGTTCACGAGAGAAGTGATCAGCGCTTCCAAAATTTGAGCGTCAATTGTGACTTCCCACTTGATACTGATTGATCCTACTGTTATCGTTATCGCAACCGATATTTTCTTCGATACTGCCAAGATGTTCCTGTATCTTTCTTAAGCCATGTTTATTTTGCTGATTAATCGTCATCTGCCCTACCTTAAAACGTTGCAGAGACTGAAACTCTTCGGTATCAGTGAACAGAACCGGCTGCGTACCGTCTGACCTTTTATCTGAATCATTGTTCATTTTTGTCACTAGCTCTGATAGTTCTTCGATTCGTTTTGCGACAGTCATCAACAGATTTTGCGTATGTGAAACTTTGGTGTTAGTCTGACTGTAATGACTCGACCTTTTGTGCTAATTCTTCTTTTTTCAATTCCTGTTATGACATCTGTTGCCTCATCTCAAGAATATCGACAGACTGTACCTGATCAAGTCTGGACTCAAGATTTTTAATATCTGACCTGGTTCTACACGTACCTGAATTCTCATCCGTTCTGACATTTCCTTGAATTTACGATTTAAATTGCCATTAATCTCATCCCGAAACAATTTGAAGTTCTCTCCCTGAATCTTGAAAGTTTTTTTCTGTTTGCGTCTAGATTCGGTGTTCTTGTAGTTTACCTCACCACGAAACCATTTGTAGTTCTCTTCCTGTCTGCTACTAGAGCCGCTGATCTTGCCATTCATCTCGTCACCAAGTTGAACTAGTGTTAATTGTATAACATTATTACTGAAAGAGGGAGAGTCAAAATTATTTTCCTATGTAGAAGTAGAAGCAATTCCTGAGTCTCTCGTAACAAAGTCTGTCTGTGTTACGATATTTTGATCGCCTGAATCGTGTGTAGTTCCCTGCAGTTCATCATGCATGATCGGCAAATAATAGCCTATATTCTGATTATTCAAAGTACTGTTTGAAAGTTCCCTGACTTCATTGTCCTGAGAAGAATTTTCTATATCATGTCCCAAATTTTCCGAAAGTTCATTTGATGCTACTTCTATGGTCCTGTCCATTCCTGCCTGTGCTCTAGTTTTCGCTGTCGTTGCAGCTATAAAGAAAATGGCACAAAAATGCAAAACAACTATCTTAACACAAAAGTGGTAACTTCACTGTTACAAGATAAATACTGACCTAGAAAAGAAATTAAAAAAAGTTGTGAATTAACGCAAAGCAATTTGAAAGCAACAAAAAATGCCATGCAACAACTACTAAGTGCTATTGCACACAATTTTGCAAATGCAGTAGCAAGACGAATCTTCTCTAACTGTTAAATTGTCCAGGCAGGGTCACCAGCTGAAACTGTTTTGGATAAATTATTGTAAAAGACGTGCAAAAGTATAGAAGTGTGATATTTAGGTTCTCACAATAATACTACTCTTAGAGAGAACAAAATACGGAAATCCGAACATTAAATAAAACGTTTTTCCCACAGATTGTAAAGAAAGCAATTCTCAACTATCTGACTGCGAGTTTTAAAATATCCTCTAACGTCTCCTACAACTGTTCTGAAATGCTCCCGCACGCAACAGACAACTTACCTCGTCTTGCCGCTGCAATTGCGTGATCAGCAGCATGCTAAAATATTTCAAAAATCAATACTGCGGTCCATGAAGAGTGCAATGCATGGACTAATTTGTAACAATGGCTGCTATACTTTTACACATAGAAATTGAATGATCAGGAGGGGTATGGTCAACTAACCTTAAACGCTGTAAAGAAAAATCAAAGAAACCAATTAAAACTTTTAATTGACTACATTCTAAAAATTGATTATTTACATGCTGACAAACTTTACATAAACGTTTAACTATTCCGCAATATCTATACTAAATGAACACGTTTCTTATCAATTGAAGACATGAAGTCTGTATAGGAGTCCGCAATCTTTTATTTTTAGCACTTTTATTTTCACAAGTCCGTATTGATCACATAGATTCCTTTACATTTTATGATCGGTTTCGGCTTATCGACATCTTCAGATCTGTTGTAAATATAAATATTGTGTAAGCGACCAGGTTAAATTAGTTAAGATTAAATCTATACAAGTCTTAGTGATGCATGAAATATAAAATATTTATAGCCATATATGGCAGCCATACATACCGTTAAAATTTTCTGATATAAATAAACGCCAAGTTAAACATGTGCGTGCTAATACTCAGATTGCGTCAGTATTTATATAAAAACCCAATGCCAGCAGAGAGCACTTTAGCCAGAGTACATACTAAACCAGTGTCGCCTATATAAAGATAATATACAATACAGCCCTTAGCCTGGTTATGTAACATACAACTTATATGAATGCCACTATAAAAAATAAAAAATATGAAATACAAAAATAAAAAATCACAAAACTTTCTTTCCTATGACTTGATGTCTGCAACTGATAAGTTTGTGCCAAGTCAGGCCAAAAATGAGGTACAACTGTTTCTTAAAATAAAAATACGCATTATGAAGGATATAATGAAAATAAGGTTTAACAAATGTTGTCTGGATGAGGAGATTGTTCCTAAATACTTTAATGTGAGGATTAATAATAATTCGGCAGCAGCGGTACGTGTGAAACGCAAAAGTGAGATTCTGTGGATAAGGACTGAGATTAGGGAAGCATACAACAGTCAAGAAAAATGTAATTTAGAAGCTTTTAAAATTCAGTTACTTCAAGGCACGATACTCTCTCCGTTACAATTTTCATATGTTTGTAAAGGTGTTAATGATGTAATGGACAAAGAGCAGAAAAACATTTGCAATGAGACATAGGAGGAAAATCACTAATTTACAGGCGAGAAATAATGTAAGAAAAGACAAAAAACGGGAAGGCAAGCATGAATTTGCAGATAGAGTGGTCAATCTCACGAACTCAAAAATGATGAATAATGAAACGGATCTTTTGAATAAGGGTTTGCATTTTACTATTACTCCGAAACTGAGCCCAGGCATAATTAAAAATACCATTGCGAACGTAAAAGTTGCATGTGATGCGGCTAAACTCAATAAGTTTGATCAGATGGACATATCAGTAAAAACTAATAAATGTCTACCTGCAGTAGATCGTCACGAACGAAAAAATGCAAAACATGTAGAAGCACTTAAAAGCCTGAATCCAAAATTGGAAACGGATAAGGCTATAGTTATGAGAGCAGACAAAGGTAATTCGCTTGTTATAATTTATGATTGCGATTACATTGAAAATACCGAAAAATTTCTTGCAGATAATAGCATAGGTGAAGTTAAGAGAGATTCTGTAAACAAATTCCAGTCAGATATAAGGAAAGTAATTGACAGCAGTATATTTTTGTTTCCGGATGTAAGATAGAAACGTATATTAAATATGATGAACCAGTCCATTCCTGTGCTTCGTTCACAAATTAAGTTGCACAAAAAGGGGAACCGATTGGACCGATTATTGATAATATATCGTGTGCCAATTACAAATTGAACGGTGAATGCAACAAGAGACTAAGAGCAGCACATACTTACAAAAAGCCATTCAGTGTCAGGATAATTATGAATTTGCGAATGAAATTAAACATGTACCGATCACAGATGGAGCTACATTGGCTTCTTTTGACATCATTAACCTATATACAGGGTTATTACAAATGATTGAAGCAGTTTCATAAATTCACTGTAGCTCCATTCATTGACATATGGTCACGACACACTACAGATACGTAGAAAAACTCATAAAGTTTTGTTCGGCTGAAGCCGCACTTCAGGTTTCTGCCGCCAGAGCGCTCGAGAGCGCAGTGAGACAAAATGGCGACAGGAGCCGAGAAAGCGTATGTCGTGCTTGAAATGCACTCACATCAGTCATAACAGTGCAACGACACTTCAGGACGAAGTTCAACAAAGATCCACCAACTGCTAACTCCATTCGGCGATGGTATGCGCAGTTTAAAGCTTCTGGATGCCTCAGTGAGGGGAAATCAACGGGTCGGACTGCAGTGAGCGAAGAAACGGTTGAACGTGTGAGGGCAAGATTCATGCGTAGGCCGCGGAGGTCGACGGATAAAGCAAGCAGGGAGCTAAACGTACCACAGCCGACGGTTTGGAAAATCTTACAGAAAAGGCTAGAGCAGAAGCATTTCTTAAACAGGAGATTGGAAAACCGATGGATCGGTCGTGGTGGAGATCATGATCAACAATTCATGTCATGGCCTCCACGCTCTCCCGACTTAACCCCATGCGATTTCTTTCTGTGGGGTTATGTGAAAGATTCAGTGTTTAAACCTCCTCTACCAAGAAACGTGCCAGAACTGCGAGCTCGCATCAACGATGCTTTCGAAATCATTGATGGGAACATGCTGCGCCGAGTGTGGGAAGAACTTGATTATCGGCTTGATGTCTGCCGAATCACTAAAGGGGCACATATCGAACATTTGTGAATGCCTGAAAAAACTTTTTGAGTTTTTGTATGTGTGTGCAAAGCATTGTGAAAATATCTCAAATAATAAAGTTATTGTAGAGCTGTGAAATCGCTTCAATCATTTGTAATAACCCTGTACTAACGTTCCAATAAACGATACGTTGGAAATTATAAGGAGGAACTTGCTAACACATTAGTCAGGATGAAATAATAGAACTGTTGGAAATTTTGGAACTTGTGCTGTCATTTAATTATTTTAAGTTTAACAACAAAATTTTTTATCAGAAGGGCGGGCTCACAATGGGCAACAGTTTGTCTGGTAGTTTAGCTGAGATAAATAAGCTAGAAAATAAGTTTTTTGAACAAAATCTTGAAATCTGCGAGAAAATTGTCTATTACAGACAATATGTAGACGATATTATACTGCTGTACAAAGGAGACGAAAGTGAAATACACGGGATAGCAGAAAGGAAGGGTGAGATGCACGAAAAAATTAAATACACAGTGTAATTGGAAGAAGGAAGTATAATTTTTTAGATCTTAGGTTAACTAAAAGAGATGGAAGACACAAAATTAACATATTTGGGAAGACAACGGCCACTGACACTATTATAAATGCAAGGTCCTGTCACCCCAGTAAGCATAAATTTACTTTAGAGCTAAGTTTAACAGAATGCTAAAACTGCCGCATACCCCTGATGACGAGATAGAGGAATTAAGTGTGATTAAACAAGTAGTCAGGGCAATTGCATATAAAGATCGTCACGTAATGAAACTTTATTATTAATGAAAATCAAAAATATGTGACAGGAAGAGCCAATAGAACCAGAGGGCAAGAAGTTTGCGGTTATGTCATGGAATGGTGCATTTTCAGACAGACTTGCGCAGGCCTTCGGAAAAACGAAAATAAAAATTGTGTTTCAAACGAAAGGTACAGTTGGTTGTAAGCTACGGCACAAAGCTGGCAACGACAGCAATACATATAAGGGATGTGGTGTTTATAAGATTAGCTGCCAGGACTGTGATAGATTTTACATCGGTCAGACAGGAAGAAATTTGCAGACTCGTTTTAGAGAACATACAGGTAATCAAAATAAGAGGTGTTTCGGTACACGTTTGGATAGAGAAAGACATTCGGTATGACGTATAGATAGTAATATGAAAGTGTTGCATAGGGCGCCAAAGGGAGAGTTAATGAACCTGCTCGAAGAAATGAAGATTTATGTGCACAGGAAACAACAACCGGGATTACTGCTGAATAAACAGAACGAGTTTAGCCTGAGTGCTTACTGTGATCACTCCAGAGATCTACTAGTTTGCCGGCCGGAGTGGCCGAGCGGTTCTAGGCGCTACAGTCAGGAACAGCGCGACTGCTACGGTCGCAGGTATGAATCCTGCCCCGGGCATGGATGTGTGTGATGTCCTTAGGTTAGTTAGGTTTAAGTAGTTCTGAGTTCTAAGGGACTGATGACCTCAGAAGTTAAGTCCCATAGTGCTCAGAGCCATTTGAACAACTTTTCTACTAGTTTGAGTAGCTTGGAGCACTCCAGCAGATTGGCGCGTGCCGGCCGCCGACGTCGAGGAGACTGGGCCGTCCTCCGTGAGCCCAACCACAGTAAAACAAGGAAATCACGCAGAGAAGCCACGACATATTCGCCATCGGCACTGCTCTCTAATATAATATCGATTATCAATTTTCTATTTTCAATTAAAGGTCACTAATTTATTAATTATATTACGATTTCGCCAACTGTTAACTGATCTTAGGATAGAAAATTTTGTGGTTTTTTTATTTTTATATTTTTTATTTTATACTTTTTATACTGGCATTCATAAAAGTTGTATGTTACCTAACCAGGCTAAGGGCTGTATTGTATATTATTTGTGCTTTTTATAGATTTCAAGTATGAGTCTAATTTCACATATAGTATATCAGTATATGTTTTTAATGACAGACGCTCTTTTAGCCAAGGGGGAAAATTTTTTAGTTAAAGACAATACATACCACATTTTAATCATTATATTGGCGACACTAGTTTACTATGTACTCTGCCTAAAGTCCCCTCCGGTGGCATTAGGTTTTTGTATAAATACTGACGCAATCTGAGTACTAGCACACACATGTTTTACTTGACGATGATTTATATCACAATATTTTAACAGTATGTATGGCTGCCATATATGGCTTTAAATATTTTATACTTTGCAATCACTAAGACTTGTATAGATTTAATCTTAACTAATTGAACCTGTCCGCTTACACAATATTTATATTGAAAATAGATCTGAAGATGGCAATAAGCCCAAACCGATCGTAAAGTGTAAAGAAATCTATGTGATCAAGACGGACTTGTGAAAATAAAAGCCGGCCGCTGGTGGCCGAGCGGTTCTAGGCGCTTCAGTCTGGAACCGCGTGACCGCTACGGTCGCAGGTTCGAATCCTACCTCGGGCATGGATGTGTGTGATGTCCTTAGGTTAGTTAGGTTTAAGCAGTTCTAAGTTCTAGGGGACTGATAACCTGAGATGTTAAGTCCCGTAGTGCTCAGAGCCATTTGAACCATTTTTTTTTAAATAAAAGTGCTAAAAACACGTCTCTGGCCACAACGAAGACGGGAATATTACTCTGTGTGTAAGTATACATAAATCTGACAAAATCCCTTCTTTCCGCAAACAGCCAACAACTACGTGCAGCCAAGAGGCAAACTGCCAAAAAATCCTCTGTTAATTGCAAAGACTCCTCCGGCGCTACTAGCACGCTCCCAGCAGGCTGCGACCTCTCATGTCGCGCAGCTTCTCTCCACCGCACGCTGCGTCCGACCACTTCGACACCCCTCGACAACTACTCGCTCGCTACTACTCGCCATAATAATTTCTCAGACTCAGAATGTGTGTAAGCACTGCAGAAGCATAGACGTCCAACTTTCAACTTGATTTGCTTAAAGATTTTATTGTATTTTGGAGTGAATTTTTGTACTCATCTGACAAGGGTCCTTAATAACAGCCCTATTTGTTTCGCAGCTGGTGTCCTCCATACGAATTTCGTACATTTGTCTCGTACACACTGCCTCGAAAATAGTATGAGAACTATCTGAAAGATGTATCATAGTATGTGCTCAGAAAATTTCAAGGACTTAGGACAAAATTTGTGCAATAAAGATAAAAAAATATATTGTCACATAGTGCCACGTCTTCTAATATTAATTGCTGTACCTTACATCGGATACAGGACACACTCTTGACGTATCTTCCTTTGCAGATTATTTGTGGCTCGTGGAACAATTAATACATTGAGTGCTACTGAAGCCATTTAGTTAGGCAATGCTGTGCTGGCTTTAAGTAATTTTACTGTCACTTCAACTAATACTTAAATACACAACTAATTTAATAAATAAGAAAACAAGAAAGATATCAGTACCTAAGTTTGCAGTACATTATCAATTCACATTCGAAAACAAATTTAATTGCTTAATAATTCCTTAAGAGCTGTTGATAATAGAACAGCTGAGAATGAAGTTATTAGTACGTCTGAGCGCTATCTCTGCCCGGAGTTAATATCTTGGCTTTGTTCACCAAAGGTGTTGCTGCGAAAATTTAAAAATAGTCAGTATAGAAAGATTTACAATGCCTTTCGTGCTAAGGAAACTAGCTCCAATGGCAAGAGATTTGATAGAATGGGATAGGTTATTATTATGAAGTGCGTAGGCTGGCTCGTGTTTCCTAACGTAATACTTGAATAGCACAGTTATAATACGAGGCCTCCATTATTTTCAATGCAAGACATTTCCTACTCGTCTGTAATTACGGAGCAAAATTCGTAGTTATTGTTGCTTGCATGGTGGAATAAAACAGAAGGTTTAAATCCGTAATAATGGTGTAAAGCCGTCTCGGCGGAATTCATCGCCGCCTGCAGAGCTCACACAAAGAACTCGGAGGCGAGATTTCCTCTCAGGGAGAGTAAAAGGCAATTAGCGAATCGAAATTACAAACCAGCCAAGAGCAGGTTTATGTTCGTTAACCAAGACAAGCCTGTAACTAAAATAACATCCAAGTGAAAGGAATTGAGGGATGTATTATAAGCCTCGGACTTGTTAATCATTTAATATGGTACGCGTAGCAAATTTAAATTTGTTTAACAGTCAGAAGAGGTCTGTATATACGGAGACAATTCATTCAGAAAATGATGACAGAGCTAGTCTTGCTTAAATACGGTGCTGAGGAAACTGACTTTATGGTTCCACTTCGTCAGAAACCGCAAACTTGTAATGTTCTAAGACACTCGCTTCTTTTTAAACTGAAAACTAATTACAGTTATCGCTTTAATATTACAGGAGACGGATTTACTTACCGATATC
The DNA here is from genome assembly GCF_021461395.2 of Schistocerca americana. Taxonomy (NCBI): domain Eukaryota; kingdom Metazoa; phylum Arthropoda; class Insecta; order Orthoptera; family Acrididae; genus Schistocerca; species Schistocerca americana. The sequence continues at coordinate 234,792,322 of NC_060123.1, forward strand.
TGCAAAAGTTACTATTAGTTTCGTCATGTGCGTGTCCATAGCCCCTTCGTGATTTCTGACGGGAAAATACACGTCGAAAATCGCCATATATAGTCATGCACATCACATGGCTGAAAATGGCTCTGAGCACTATGGGACTCAACTACTGTGGTCATAAGTCCCCTAGAACTTAGAACTACTTAAATCTAACTAACCTAAGGACATCACACACATCCATGCCCGAGGCAGGATTCGAACCTGCGACCGTAGCGGTCGTGCGGTTCCAGACTGTAGCGCCTTCAACCGCTCGGCCACTCCGGCCGGCGCACATCACATGTTGCGAACACATTTTGGAAGACTTCATAATACTAAACTGCTATTAAAAACGACTTCCAAGTCCTTACTTAATGCATTTAGCGCCATAATTTGTTCTCTCTCTTTCACAATCTTGCCGGCGGCTGTGGCTGAGCGCTTCTAGGCGCTTCAGTCTCTATATACAGATATAATTCGAACAGAAAATGATGACAGAGCTAGTCTTGCTTAAATTCAGTGCTGAGGAAACTGACTTTATTGTTTCACTACAGTCGCCGTTGCGAATCCTGCCTCGGGCATGGATGTGTGTGATGTCCTTAGGTTAGTTAGGTTTAAGTAGTTCTGAGTTCTAGGGGACTGATGACCTCAGATGTAAAGTCCCATAGTGCTCAGAGCCATTTAAACCATTTCACAATGTTATACACAGCTCGCGAACAGGCAACGGCCAATGGTTTTATTTAGACAGTGACAATTTGCGGAGAGATTCTGCTAGCATGCGTATGCTCTCAGCAAAGTGTCTTTGAATGAGCGTGTGATGTGTGTGTGTGTGTGTGTGTGTGTGTGTGTGTGTGTGTGTGTGTTTGTTTGTATGTGTGTGTGTGTGTGTGTGTGTGTGTGTGTTTCTTTGTTTTTGTGTTTGAGTGTTTGTGTGTGTGTGTGTGTGTGTGTGTGTGTGTGTGTGTGTGTGTGTGTGTGTGTGTGTTTGTTTGTATGTGTGTGTGTGTGTTTATTTTGTTTTGTGTGTGTGTGTGTGTGTGTGTGTGTGTGTGTGTGTGTGTGTGTGTGAGTGTGTGTGTGTGTGTGTGTGTGTTTGTGTCTGTGTGTTTGTGTTTTTCTTTGTGTGTGTGTGTGTGTGTGTGTGTTTGTGTGTATGTGTTGTGTGTTTCTGTTTGTGTGTGTGTGTGTTGTGTGTTTGTTTTTGTGAGTGTGTGTGTGTGTGTGTGTGTGAACAAGTCTCTGTTCTCACACAGCAGTAAATAGTTTCTTAATACGAGTCACATGTCACTGACACAAATGTAAGTAATGGAACAGCAATTACAGTGTCCAGTCACATTAGTGAGCACCTGTTAAAAGCCGGAATAAACACCTTTTGAAGCGCAGACCGCATCGAGACCCGCAGGAAGAGAGTGCACGAGGTTCTACAAGGTATCGACAGAGATGTGGAGCCATGCCGACTTCAGTGCCCTGACCAGCTGCGCTAGATTTGTCGACTGAGAATCCATAACGCTAACAGCCTGATCGAAGTCGTTCCACAGATTCTCGGCTGGGTTAAAATGCGGGGAATTTGGTGGACAGGGAAGTACAGTTAACTCATCCTGCTGCATTTCGAACGAAGCACGTACGCTTCATGTTGCACTGTCCTGCTGATAGATGCCATCGTGCCGAGGAAAAACTAATTGGATATGGGTGTGGACGTAGTTCTTCAGGATAGATGCATACTTGAGTTGATCCATTGTGCCATCTAGAATGACGAAGTTGCCCATGAAATGACTCGTAAACATTCCCCAGGTCATACCACTCCCTCCTGCGACCCAGACCCTTCCGATAATTTATGCAGGGTGTTTGCTGTTACTCCGATGTGGCATAAAACGTGATCCATCTGAAAAGGCCACCTGTAGTCATTCAGTGGACGTCCAGTTGCGGTACTGCCTTGCTAGTTTCAGTCTTTGTCCCCAGTGAGCAGCAGTCAGCACTGGTGCACGAACCAGGCACCTGATGCGGAGGCCCACGTCAGCAACGTTCGATGAACGATCGTTGGGAGGATACCGTTGGTAGCCCATTGGTTCATTGGTTGATGCGGGAGACCATCTGCTCAACAGTAACATTTCTATTCGATCGCAAACATCTCTGCAGTCGTCGTTGACCACTGTCCAAATGGCTCTGAGCACTATGGGACTTAAAATCTGAGGTCATCAGTCCCCTAGAACTTAGAACTACTTAAACCTAACTAACCTAAGGACATCACAAACATCCATGCCCGAGGCAGGATTCGAACCTGTGGCCGTAGCGGTCGTGCAGTTCCAGACTTAAGCGCCTAGAACCTCTCGGCCACAGCGGCCGGCTTGACCACTGTCCCACGTGACTCTGGTGCACCATAGCTGACTCGGCGCCGTTTTTGGGTAGCGCCATTTTGCCATGCACAGCTCATCTTAACCACATAGGCACATCAATAGTTTTCAGACTTACCCGTTTCAGAAATACTTGCCCACTTGCCCTTAAGTCCATGAGTCATGCCCTCTCGGACGTGAGATAAATCGGCCCATTTCCCCAATATGACAACGACTGCACTGCTTCCCACACCCTCCGACACGTTTTCTATGCCATCCATTGACAATGCTGCCCCCACAATCTGTGAGTGGTTATTGCACGGTGATGTCGAAAGTAATAATAATGAGCGTAGGGCATTGGTGGCCGGGAGACCCCTCGCGGAGCGGTTCGGCCGCCGCTCCACAAGTTCTTTAACGCCACTACGGCGACTTGAGAGTGAATGAGGATGATATGATGATGAAAGACACACCCAGTCATCTCGAGGCAGAGAAAATTCCTGACCCCGCCAGGAATTGAACTAAGGACCCCGTGCGCGGGAAGCGAGAACGCTACCGCAAGACCACGAGCCGCGGACACGTCGAAAGTAAGCGGTGGTCACGATAATGTGATTGGACCGTGTACAATATCCAAAGTACAACAATGTCAAGTAAATTATTTACCTTTTTTCTTTGTTAGTGTTGTTTTTACAGGCATTTGAAAATGGCCACAGGCAATCGCGTAATACAAGGCGCAATAAAGGTCAACTTGCATAAATAATTTGATAGCCTATAGTGGATATTTAAAATCGTTTTATTCTTCAGAAATCATGACTATCAGAATACCCCAATACCTACCTTAATTCCTTGAGGCTAATTCTTATAATCCCTATGCGAGATTCATGTTGATCAGCGTTTCACAATTTCATTTCTGATATATAGGACATAAAATCCAGTCTGAGGCTTTCGATCATTTTTATGTTAATAATTGGCAACCAATGCTGTACAATCGCAATGAAGCCATGAGATGTTCAATTGACTCTTTTATTAGAACATGTTACGCGTTTCGGAATTACACCCATCTTCAGACATCACAAACTTCAATTTCTTCCTAACCAACTAGGCGTACAGCGTTGACAACTCAAAGAAAGTGTCCAATAACATATTACTATAACTGCTTCAGAACTGCTTGTGTCGCAGTTATAGTCATATGTTATTGGACACTTTCTTTGAGTTGTCAAGGCAGTACGCCTAGTTGGTTAGGAAGGAGTTGAAGTTTGTGATGTCTAAAGATGTGTGTAATCCCGAAACGCGTAGCATGTTGTAATGAAAGAGTCAATTGAACATCTCATGACTTTATTCCGATTGTACAGCATTGATTGCCAGTTATTAACTTCTGTTCTCTTAAAAGATTCTGTTTAAATGTTAAATAAAAATCAGTTTTCGTACCTAAAATTTATAAAAATGAATTAGATTAATCTGCCATTGAATATAAAATAAAAGGCTAAAATGATGGCACTATACTCGTTATAAGTAGTAATGAAGCTGTACCAACTCTCATTATGGTATTATAATCCTACAAACGCACAAAAATAAGCAAAGAGGTATTTCAGAGGCCTCTGTCTACCCTAGGCTCCGTTTGGACAATTCTGAAGATTAAAGTTTATAACTTATAAGTATGAGAATTGTATACAATATAAACAGAGCACAAGTTTACTTAGATAAAAACTGGGATCGTTGTAGGTCTCTGAGCAGTGGTGACGTGTCATCTTTGGATCGTCTGACTGACTGGCGTCCCGGGAAGAGGCGCGAGCGCTGCACTAATTCGCTCGGTTTATTGATGTTGGCGAGTGAGAAGGCGGGACCCGTGCCGCGGTTGGCGAGTTGGTGTTGGTGCGAGGCGGCAGCGGTACGGACTGAGGGGCCAGTCTGTTCACGTGGCGGCCGTTGGGGCCTCTTGCTGCATTCGGAGCCGTGTGCACGATATCATCCACTGTGGCTGATTTCTGGGTTTTGGAGAGAGAGTGCACGAGCAATTTGCCTTCTGGAATGATCTCGCCTTGTGCCTTGTGCCTTGTGCCTTGTGGATGTTGGCGGCTAGCATACTGCTCTGAATGATGGCATATGGAGTACTAAAGAAGTTACGGTGTGTACTATGTCTGTTCCCTCAGTGAACCTCGCCTGTGGAGTTTGAAAGATGAACCTTTCTTGCAGTTAGTGTAATCTATTTGAAGCCGCGAGTGTAATTTTGCTGATTTGCTTAGTGATTTCTATTTATGTTTGTGTCAGAAGTGTTGTATGGGCAGCTACTATGTTACAATATCCGAGTTACTCTCGGTTTACATGAATGTTAACTTAGATGGGCCCTGATTGAAGTGATAAATTTGTCTTTGAACTGTTCTGCTCCGATTCTACCAGCGGTACTTATTGTCTACTGGAGTTTCCATTTGTTGTTCCTTAGCTTTAAGTCATTCCTTATTGGCTGTAAGTTTTGAGCAATGTTGGATCAGATTTTGATCTTTCAAACTAATGTTCCTTTACATTTGTTTTAGACGAGTTAAAATAATGAGGAACTGCAACCTCAATATTATCTCTAAATGTTAAGCCTAAGTCCACACCCGGACGGCATCGCCGGTAGCCGTTAGCTCTCGCTGGCGTTTTCATTCTAGCTGCAGCTGCTAAACGAGATATTGTATTGAATTAAGCCGGGGACCTAGAAACGACGGAGAGGCTTCGTCCCGCCATAGCCCTCAGTGGTTCACAACCCCACAACAGGCCATAGCAGTCCACCCACCCCACCGCCGCCCCACACCGAACCCAGGGTTATCTCATACCAGACGAGAGTAACCTCAAATGTTTGCGTGGTAGAGTAACTATGGAGTACGCGTATGTGGAAGCAGTGTTTGTGTAGCAATCGCCGACACGGTGTAAATGAGTAAGGGGAACTAGCCCGCATTGGCCGAGATGGATGGAAAACCGCTCCAAAAACCGTCCACAGGCTGGCAGGAACACCGGACCTCGACTCTAATCCGCGGATTCGTGCTGGGGAATGGTACGCCTTCCCGCTCGGGAAGCAGCGCGTTAGCCCGCGCGGCTAGCCGGGCCGGCTAAACAAGTTCTCTGGATATTCTAATTGATTGGTGTTTTTAAGTAACTGCCTTTCGAGCTTGCCCTGTGTTTTGATTGAACGTAACGAATCTAAGAGCTATTCGCTACTTAATCAGCAGTGTGTTAACTTTCTTCTGCTGCCAGTATGCCGCCTGTGAGCGTACATGGTCATCAATTTCTGAGCTGTCTTTTTGGGGCCGCAGCCATCGCGTCTGTAGGAGGCGTGTCTCCACTGATGATCAGTGGAATGTCCTCCCCAGTACACTGCTCCGAGAACGGACCATGGCGAATCCCTGCCCGGCACGTAAAGTGACCGCCCTGGACAGTGGCTCCTCTGAAAGCGGTTTGCGAAGGTTCGGTATTGTCTGAGGGTAACAAGGAGGGTCACTTCACTGACAAGGGGGCGCGACTTGTATGTGGAACACGGATACTCTAACATTGCTTCATACAAACGAAAAGCTGTTATTTCAACAAGATTTGACTTGCTTTTGCCTTGACCTGTTATGAGAAGTATTACATTGTCCATTTGTGTTCTATTAAAAACGAGCTAATTTTGAGGATCGCTGCAATTATATCTGCTCTGTTCACACTGAAATTACCGGTGGTATTCAATCCTAACCGACTTCTGATCACACCAAATTGATGTCTCAGTCAAAATTCAAGTAGTAGGACAGAATCCAGAATTCTCCCGTGTTCATTTTATTAATCTCGTTTGTTGTCAGGTTGGGTTTTCATATTACTTGGATTAGGGAGGAGGTGAGGAGTGCAGACCAAGATCATCATTTGTCAGACATGCAAATCAAAAGGAAACAATGACACACTTCTTTCAGAGAGGTTGGTTACTTTCGTAAACATTTGCGATTGTGGGCCCAATTAACATTTTTGAAATATGTGAACCTAAAGAAAACAAGGTTACAAGTCTTTCTGAGAGGTTGCTTACTTTTGCAGGCGTTTAACAAGTGCCAAGAGCCGAGGAATAGTTTAGAAAAGCAAAAAGATATGAGAGGAATCAGAAGATCTCTCTTATCACGTCAACATCCCGAAAGAAACTATATGCAGAACCATCTTTGCAGTGGGAAAAACTTAGCTCCAAGTACTTTTTCTACAAGTGTCGTAACATGTTTCACTATATCCTCAAAATCGTAACAGATTTAAAAATCAGATGTCTTTACACTGAATCGATTTGGGCTGTGAATCTAGGAACATAACCTCAATATATCCACACTGAAGGGGAAAAATCGCAACGCCAAGAACCAGTTGTGCTACGTAAAGCTGGCAGACGTGTTTGGTCACCTCGAAGACGATGTCTGCTCAAATGTCTCGCCAGTCGCATTAAGAGCGACGCTGGTAGCGCCACTACGTGGATACCTCACTCACTTGTAACACGGACTGATCATCGAGTACGATGTGGCAGGAGTCTAAGCAGCGAAGCTGCTGTTCCTCCTTGCTAGGCACTGGTGGTATCGATGGCCTCTGGTACGGATGGTCCTGAGGCTACTCCGAGGATTCTCGAAGTAGGCGATGGCGGCTGCGTCCTCTGGGCAGGTTTTCTTCTGCCGGAATGCCACTCCTCCTTCAACCACTTCTAGGCGATCTGGTAGATGTGCTCCCAGTCGTCGGGGAGGGGTTAATCGCTCACAGCTTCTTCCGAGACACCACCTCGTGCAACAGACCACGAGTGTGACGGAGGTCGCACGGGCGGTGGGGAAGGGGAGGCTTGGGCACGTCATGCGGCGTAAAAGGATATGGGTTGTCCCTATGAGGGTACGACCCATCCGCAATGGAGGCAGCGATCTTCTTATGGAAGGGCTGCACACTGCGCTCATGAGGGAGCGGCAGGCACAGGGGCAGCTCCTCCACGTCTATAGTCTCTTCCTCGACGTGGGAGGTGACTGGCGGCGCCGTTTCTCCGTTTCGTGAGACTGCTGCCACAGGGGATGCAGTCCAGGTGACATGACGTCCATTGGCACCAGCAGTGGCGAAACCATGGACATGCGTCTGCGTGGCGGCGTCCAACCCCATCGGGCCCACCGCAGAGGAGGCGGGCGCAGGAGAGGGCACCTTCGTCTTGAGAGCTCGCAGCTCCTCACGCAGCTGCTGGAGCTGGTGATGGACTGCCACGAGCTCTTCCTTGAGCGCGGGCCGTTCGGCCGCAAAGGCGGCTTGGAAGTCGGCCATGGCGTCGTCAGTGTCGGCCTCGAGTCGGTGCGGCTCGCCAGAGCAGGGGGGGGGGGGGGGGGGAGCGGACTGCAGAAACACTTGATAGGAATGTAGCCACTGTACACGATGGCTGGCCGCGGTGGTAACGAGAACGTACGACCGCAGGAAGACCGGGCTCCGGACGGTCAGTTGGTACTAGCGGGAGGGAAGACCATCGTGCTCGACGTATGGCTCTGGCGCATCGTATTGCATCTGCAGCAGCAATTTCAGCAGCAGTTGGCACGACAGTGACATAACGAAAAGTTACAGATCGGTTACTTCCAGAAAAACTCCGAGCCAGACGCCCTGCCGCGAGCATCCCAATGACCTCAAACCACTGTCATTTGCGACTTCAGTGGTGTCAATCGAGGGCTCATTGGAGAGCAGGATGGAGGTCTGTTGTGTTTTCCGATGCAAGCTGGTTCTGTGTCGGTGCCAGTGGTGGCCGTATTGGTTAGAAGAGAACAAGCTGTCTGCGAGCTAGACACATTGGTCCTACACCTGGAGCTGTGGTCTGGGGTGCGATTTCGTACGACAGCACGAGCACTCTCGTGGCTATACCACGCACCCTGAATACAAATTTGTACATCAATCTGTGATTCGACCTGTAGGGCTGCCACTCATGAACACCATTCCACAGTGTGTTTTCCAACAGGATAACGCTCCCCTACATACCGCTGTTGTAACCCAACATGCTCTGCAGAGCATCGACATGTTGCCTTGACCTGCTCAATCACCAAATCTTTCTCCAATGAAGCACATATTGGGCATCATCAAAATGGTTCAAATGGCTCTGAGCACTATGGGACTTAACTGCGGTGGTCCTCAGTCCCCTAGAACTTAGAACTACTTAAACCTACCTAACCTAAAGACATCACACACATCCATGCCCGAGGCAGGAACCTGCGACCGTAGCAGTCGCGCGGTTCCGGACTGAAGCGCCTAGAACCGCTCGGCCACCGCGGCTGGCTGGGCATCATCGAACATCAACTCCAGCGTCATCCACAACCAACACTAATAGTCCCTTTATTAATCGACCAAGTGCAACAGGTGTAGAACTCCATCCCGAAACCTGTATAATACATTGCATGCATGTTTGCTTGCTTGAATTCAACGTTATTACGGTTACACCTGTTATTAATGTACCAGCATTTCACATTTTCAGTGGTTTAACTCGCACTTGCATTAACCTCCGATCTTGCAATGTTAATCACTTAGGCCGGTATTACTCTATCAAATTTCTTTGTAAAAGATTTGATCAAAATTCGTCAAATTTATTTGACAAAGATCTTTGACGTGGCGTTAAAAACGGGTATTACACTGTCATCATATTTTTCGTCGAAGTTCAAGATGGCTGACAACAACAACTTGTTATTAACCGCAGCAGTTGCATGTACCACAATTGCACACTGTGCACATGTGGAAGAGAAGCGGGAGAAAAAAAGGAAACGTACCTGGGTAAAGCCGTGGGTTTTACGACGAGACGATAAAAGCATTCAACAAAACTAGTTACGTGAGCTTGTAGTGGAGGACGTCAAGTCGTACATGCACTACTGGCCATTAAAATTGCTACACCACGAATATGACGTGCCACAGACGCGAAATTTAACCGACAGGAAGAAGATGCTGTGACATGCAAATGACTAGCTTTTCAGAGCATTCACACAAGGTTGGCGTAGGTGGCGACACCTACAACGTACTGACATGAGGAAAGTTTCCAACCGATATCTCATACACAAACAGCAGTTGACCGGTGTTGCCTGGTGAAACGTTGTTGAGATGCCTCGTGTAAGGAGGACAAATGCGTACCATCACGTTTCCGACTTTGATAATGCTCGGATTGTAGCCTATCGCGATTGCGGTTTATCGTATCGCGACATTGCTGCTGGCCTTGGTCGATATCCAATGACTGTTAGCAGAATATGGAATCGGTGGGTTCAGGAGGGTAATACGGAACACCGTGCTGGATCCCAACGACCTCGTATCACAAGCAGTCGAGATGACAGGCATCTTATCCGCAAGGCTGTAACGAATCGTGCAGCCGTGTCTCTATCCCCGAGTCAACAGATGGGGACGTTAGCAAGACAACAACCATCTGCTCGAACAGTTCGACGACGTTTGTAGCAGCATGCACTATCAGCTCGGAGATCATGGCTGGGGTAACCCTTGACGCTGTATCGCAGACAGGAACGCCTGCGATGGTGTACTCAACGACGAACCTGCGTGCACGAATGTCAAAACGTCATTTTTTCGGATGAATCCAGGTTCCGTTTACAGCATCATGATGGTCGCGTCACCGGCCGGAGTGGCCGAGCGGTTCTAGGCGCTACAGTCGGGAACAGCGCGACCGCTACGGTCGCCGGTTCGAATCCTGCCTCGGGCATGGATGTGTGTGATGTCCTTAGGTTGGTTAGGTTTAAGTAGTTCTAAGTTCTAGGGGACTGATGACCTTAGAAGTGAAGTCCCATAGTGCTCAGAGCCATTTGAACCATTTGCCATGGTCGCGTCCGTGTTTGGCGACATCGCGGTGAGCGCACATTGGAAGCGTGTATTCGTCATCGCCATACTGGCGTATCACCCGGCGTGATGGTATGGGGTGCCATTGGTTACATGTCTCGGTCACCTCTTGTTTGCATTGACGGCACTTTGAACAGTGGACGTTACATTTCAGATGTGTTATGACCCGTGGCTCTACCCTTGATTCGATCCCAGCGAAACCCTACAATTCAGCAGGATAATGCACGACTGCATGTTGCAGGTCCTGTACGGGCCTTTCTGGTACAGAAAATGTTCGATTGCTGCCCTGGCCAGCACATTCTCCAGATCTCTCACCAATCTAAAACGTCTGGTCAATGGTGGCCTGGCAGCTGGCTCGTCAATACGCCAGTCACTACTCTTGATGAACTGTGGTATCGTGTTGAAGCTGCATGGGCAGCTGTACCTGCACACGCCATCCAAGCTCTGTATCTGGGTACTGACTTCTCAGGATCTATGCACCAAATTGCTTGAAAATGTAATCACATGTCAGTTCCAGTATAATGTATTTGTCCAATGAAGACCCGTTTATCATCTGCATTTCTTCTTGGTGTAGCAATTTTAATGGCCAGTAGTGTAAGTTACTTAAGAATGGATGAGCATACGTTTCGGTATGTGCTCAGTGAAGTGTATCCTCATATCACAAAGCACAATACTTAGAACTGCTATATCTGCAGAAGACAGGCTCACTGTAACACTCAGATTCCTTGCTACAGAAGAGATTTACTCTAGCTTACAGTACAGCACTCGAATACCAAAGTGCACATTAACGAAAATAATACCTGAAACGTGTGCAGCAATTTAAAAAGCACTGAAGGACCAATGTCACAAGGTAAAAAAATGCTCAATACACTTTATGTGTATTAAGAACTATTTTTGTTTTATAAACAAATCAATTACTTTTGTGTCCGAAAACTACAAAATTAATAGAAATGTATGAAGCTGATGAGGCGTTTTACAGCTTGAGGCATCCTGAGTACAAAAATAGATTAAGAAGATTGGAGAGCTACAAAAAATTTTATATTAAATTGAATCCTCCTCTTCTATACCAGCTTGCTGCGAGGCAGCCTGGATATATCCAGAGGAGGACGGTCGTGTATGTCGAGATGTCGCATGCAGAAAATCACACCTGTCCATCAAATAGCGTTGCAACCCTTGAATAGTGTCCGTTGTAAACTCTTTACCACCCACATTCTCCATATGTCGCAGTTCAGCTGCGATGTCGGTGGCAAGGGAACTATATCGGTGTTCTCGGACAGGCTGGCGCCGGGGCTGATTTCTGGCCATATCAGCCGCAGCCTTCAACGTTCTGGTGGCCTCCACAATGACATCGGTTATGCGTCTCCTTCCCTTTGTGGGAGGCCGCTCTTGAGTCTGGGGCTGTGGCTCACTGCATGCGACAACAGGCTCTTCTTGAGCCTGCATGTCATGCTATAAAATAGAAATGAAAGCAATTAGTTACATACTTCCTTGCGTATACGTAAATCTCATTTACAGGTACCCAGAAGCAGAGAAGAGTGGGAGCAAATTGCAAAGGATTTCGAGGAGAAGTGGAACTGTTATAACACTATAGGAGTAATTGACGGAAAGAATATTCGTATTAAATGCCCGCAAGCTAGTGGATCTCAGTTTTTCAGTTATAAATCCTTTAACAGCATCATTTTATTTGCCATGGTACATGCTACCTACAAATTTTTTTATGCTGATGTAAGAATTAATGGGCGTGTTGGTGATGCTGGAGTGTTCTCAAAAAGCAAACTACGGGACTGTCTCATTGACCGATCTATTCTGAACATTCCTGAAAGCAGGAAGCTTGGGAACACAAACATTACAACTCCAATGGTTGTACTGGCAGATGATGCTTTTCCTCTGACTTACATTATGAAGCCATACCCCTTAAAAGGAATCACTAAGGAAGAAAAGGTTTTCAATTACAGACTGCCACGAGAATGAAGATTAGTCGAAAGCAGCTTTGGCATTCATGCCAGTCTTTTCAGGATTTTTCTTACTACCATTAATCTGCCTCCAGAAAAACTTACCACAATTACACTGGCTGCCTGCACACTGCACAAGTTGTTAACTGAGAGAAGAACACTTGTACACTCGTCACTGGCTGCTGTGGCCGGTTGTAGGCGCTTCAGTCCGGAACCGCGAGCACGGATGTGTGTGTGATGTCCTTAGGTTGGTTATGTTTACGTAGTTCTAAGTTCTAGGGGACTGATGACCTCAGATGTTAAGTCCCATAGTGCCCAGAGCCCTTTGAACCAATCGTACACTCGTCAGGAAACAGTGTCAGCCGTAGTAGGCGAGTGCACTTATCTTGAGTCTCAAGGTACTGAGGATCTGCAGCGAATGGAACCAATAACTTGCCAAGCTGCTTCTGGACGTCCAGTACGCGGGTGAGAGGTTAGAGGATGCTTTAAAACATTTTACAATGGCGCTGGGAAAGTGCCCTGGCAAGAAAATCACATTTCGTTACGTACAATGTAAACAAATGTACATACCTCACAAATTTCTCCGAACGTTGGTGTACCACATTCACTGCCACTTTCCGTACTCTCGACACTGCTAACACTTTCGTCCACCTCTGTGGCCCGGTCGAGGAACTTTAGCATGTGGAACCAGTACACTTGCAGAGTATAAACCGCCTGTGCACTGGCTCCACTTTTGCTTTTAAGTATCTGCAATAATAGTAAAGAAAATAATGTTAACTAGTTGTAAGTTATGTAAACATTATTATACCCATTCAAGTAGCTGCAGTGATCAGATTTATGCAAATCATTTGTATGTCATGTAAACTTTACTTGCATAAATGAAAACACATAAGTATGTCGATACGTACTTTCGCTTCCTCGTGGGAGTAGCTTGTGCGGAGCCACTAATTTTCTTCTTAATTTCCGCTGCCGTACACACAGGCCGTATCTCACGGCTAATTACCTCCGCAATATTTTTATAGCTCTCCAATCTTCATAATCTATTTTTGTATTCAGGGTGCCTCACGTTGTAAAGCGCTTCATCAGCTTCATACATCTCTATTAATTTTGTAGTTGACGGTACACACCAATTGTATTTGCTGGCCATGATTATAATCGCACTACAGATGACAGAACGCTGCAGCGATGCTAGCGCTCCACGTGGTAACATGTCACTTGGCAGTGAACAGAAGACAAGCCACTTTTATGATCAAATCTACAGCGAGGCCCTAGATTTGATCAAATTTATTTGACGACAGACGAGATTTGACAAAGTGCCCTATTACACCATCAAACTTTTTTGACGTAAATATTTGGATATCAACTTTGACAGAGAAATTTGATAGTGTCATACCGGCCTTACCTAGATAAATGTATCCCAGAAATTTCATTATTCAACATTACTTATGTTTTGGTGCTGCGATTTTTTTCCGTCAGTGTATATCAGTACCTGAGTAAAGATCATCAAACACATACAAAAATAAGTTAAAATTTATATGCCTAATCAAGTTCAGTTAGATTGTTGAACTGGTACCAAAAAGGGCCTAATGGAAACAAAAGGAAGCCACTAAATATTACTAAAAAATACGAGGGCAGTTCAATAAGTAATGCAACACATTTTTTTTCTCGGCCAATTTTGGTTGAAAAAACCGGAAATTTCTTGTGGAATATTTTCAAACATTCCCGCTTCGTCTCGTATAGTTTCATTGACTTCCGACAGGTGGCAGCGCTGTACGGAGCTGTTAAAATGGCGTCTGTAACGGATGTGCGTTGCAACAACGGGCAGTGATCGAGTTTCTTTTGGCGGAAAACCAGGGCATCTCAGATATTCATAGGCGCTTGCAGAATGTCTACGCTGATCTGGCAGTGGAAAAAAGCACGGTGAGTCGTTAGGCAAAGCGTGTGTCATCATCGCCGCAAGGTCAAGCAAGACTGTCTGATCTCCCGCGTGCGGGCCGGCCGTGCACAGCTGTGACTCCTGCAATGGCGGAGCGTGCGAACACACTCGTTCGAGATGATCGACGGATCACCACCAAACAACTCAGTGCTCAACTTGACATCTCTGTTGGTAGTGCTGTCACAATTGTTCACCAGTTCGGATATTCAAAGGTTTGTTCCCGCTGGGTCCCTCGTTGTCTAACCGAACACCATAAAGAGCAAAGGAGAACCATCTGTGCGGAATTGCTTGCTCGTCATGTGGCTGAGGGTGACAATTTCTTGTCAAAGATTGTTACAGGCGATGAAACATGGGTTCATCACTTCGAACCTGAAACAAAACGGCAATCAATGGAGTGGCGGCACACCCACTCCCCTACCAAGAAAAAGTTTAAAGCCATACCCTCAGCCGGTAAAGTCATGGTTACAGTCTTCTGGGACGCTGAAGGGGTTATTCTGTTCGATGTCCTTCCCCTGGTCAAACGATCAACTCTGAAGTGTATTGTGCTACTCTTCAGAAATTGAAGAAACGACTTCAGCGTGTTCGTAGGCACAAAAATCTGAACGAACTTCTCCTTCTTCATGACAACGCAAGACCTCACACAAGTCTTCGCACCCGAGAGGAGCTCACAAAAATTCAGTGGACTGTTATTCCTCATGCACCCTACAGCCCCGATCTCGCACCGTCGGATTTCCATATGTTTGGCCCAATGAAGGACGCAATCCGTGGGAGGCACTACGCGGATGATGAAGAAGTTATTGATGCAGTACGACGTTGGCTCCGACATCGACCAGTGGAATGGTACCGTGCAGGCATACAGGCCCTCATTTCAAGGTGGCGTAAGGCCGTAGCATTGAATGGAGATTACGTTGAAAAATAGTGTTGTGTGGCTAAAAGATTGGGGAATAACGTGGTGTATTTCAATGTTGAATAAAACAACCCCTGTTTCAGAAAAAAATGTGTTGCATTACTTATTGAACTGCCCTCGTAAAACTACAATGGATATAATCATATTAAAAAGAGGACGTCCCAAAAAGGTTTTATTGGTGCCTATCATGGGCAATACGAGCAGAAAACAAGGGAGCTGACATGTCACATGTGCCTGTCAACACATGCTCCATTCCACTACACAACTCTCACTTGATCGGTGGCGTGTGAAGTGGTAACATAGTGACTAACGAAACTTAAAAGGATGTAAAACAAGAAAAACTGAAACAATAATTCATTAACGGTCACAGTGAGAGGAGAAGATGTATCAAAGGTGTACGTGTACTCTGTGTCACGTATTGAAGTTAATTTCCAAAGGAATTAATTGTGCATACGAAGGAATTGGAGAAGTGCTTTACATATAAGTTCCAGTCAATAAGATACAAGAAAACAATGCTAATAAGTTGTACATATAAGTAACAACCAAAAAGATTCAAGAAAACAATAAGTAGTACATAACACAGAGTAACTACTAATATGGAAGGGAAAAAGGATCGTCTTACGTAAGTCAAAGGGGCTATACTAACAAAATAATTACAATGCCTACGATCATATAAAAGAAATTGAAGTTATAAATGCGTTATAAATATTCACCAACAAAATGACAAATGAAAACTGAAACAAAACTCAAGTAATCATTAATTAAAGGTTACAGTGGCAATACAAAGAAGTATCAAGTATATTTCAGCACTCAGAGTCACGTACTGAAGCTAATTAGCAAAGGAAACTGATTGTGCATACGAAAAATTATAGACGCACTTTACACGCAAGCGTTATTGAATGAAAACTATGACAACAAATTTTATATAACATAATTGGTAACAAATACACAAAAGAACACCTACGTCAGGTTAGAAACGCCTAGCCAAGCAAGGGCTCTATGTATACCACCTTAAGTATCTCCAACCTGTGTTATTTAATAAAAAAAATTACAGGAAACACACGTGACATAACATAACCTAGATATGTTGATACAAAGCCTAAATAATACTAAATTCACCCTTCCCTTACACTGTGCAGTGAGGGCGTATCACTGGGGCAATTGGAGGGTAACTATTTCAATAGGCGACTTCGGGGAACACCTGGCAGCGTCTTTGTCGCCGCTTCTTGGTGTAGATGGACCGTTGATGCGCGATGGCAGCGATCACTACCGCATCTCGCGTGTTATCTCAAGTCGTCTCCACGATCCAGCTCGCCTCATCCATCACTCAGCAAGTGAGAGCAATGTGGCAGAATGGGGCGTGTGTCGACAGGCACAGGTGACATGTCAGCCGCGGCGGTTTCCTGCTCAGCAGTGCCCACGACAGGCACCGGGAAGATGCCTTCTCCTCATTATCAGGTTAGCTTTGTCCACTAATGGCAGAACAGACCACCCCTAATGCTCATACTGGTTCAGAATTCAGATACAGCCTCTTCTATATAACATAAAATGAACAACTTGAAAACCTGTCTTGTGCTCGTAGGTTCTCTTCTTTACGATTCTTGTTTCTAAGTAACTGCAAAATGAGGCGCATAACATCGCCCTGTGTTCTTTTAGGGGATGAGCGATCAGTGACTCCCAAAAAAGAATGGTAGCTCTTCAGATCCAAAAAGCCTCTACAGTACATCAGTGTGTGGAACAAAGATTCTAGGAGAAACTGTCACAATAATGTTCTAACTACTATGTAGAATCAGTCAACTTTTTTACAAAAAATACACTATGTGCAATTTGTTATTGCTTTTTATAGCTTGTCATGCCTCTGTTATCCGTGTCAAAAGTGAACATAAAGGCTATTAGGTAAGTGGTCATATTATTCTGGCTGATCAGTGTACATAACAAATTGCACATAGTGTATTTTTTGTAACAAAGGTGACGTCATAGTGACTGATTCTACATAGTAGTTATAACATTATTGTGACAGTTTCTCCAATAATCTTTGTTCCACACACTGATGTTCTGTAGAGGCTTTTTGGATCCGAAGAGCTACCATTCCTTTTTTGTGAGTCACTGATCGCTCATCCCCTAGAAGAATCTAGCTACCTTTGTTTCAGCCCAAGAATGAATTATCTGTCTCCAGTGCATGAATGGGTTCAATGCTCAGACTGTTTGTGAAAATGTGTTGTTATCTATTAGTGGAGTTGTATGGTTGCAATTTACATGAGTAACAGGCTGCGTAATCACTTGGTGTAGTAACGGTTTTGTGCAATACTTACAGCTCTAAATAAAACATGACATCTCTTAACTAAAGCTTACATGCTCTTTACTGAAAAGTAGGCCATTTTTTTTTAGAATCACAATTTTAATCATTTCACAAATGAAGCCAACACTGAGCCGCATTACCTGCAGTGGAAGACGCCACATGTGACTTAGAAACCCTGCAAGGTGTACCTGATATTGTACAACTCCAACTGCAGCCCTCATTTGTACAGCAAGTCTCTTCTTTCAAAGTGTAGGTATTCTACATGGTATTTCTTGTGAAGATGATTTTGGATGACTGTGATAGTGAAGAATTGTCTTGAAAATGAACACTGAACTTGCAATAATAGTGAGTTGACGACTGTAATCCGGTGATCAGTGTTTTGGAGGGGATGTACACTGACTTCTGATAATTATAGCAGTTAAGAACATAAAGAGTTGTGAAAGCGACTTTGACGATTCTTTGTAAAAATTACGCTACATATAAGAGAGACTTGATAATCTGAGACACTGTGCAGTGTGTATGGAAGGAATTAATTGTGGTATGGGATGCAGTATTAGACTGATGTCAATGAAAGAAGACTTTGCGACATCTTTTATGACACAATGCATAATAGAGAGAGATGGTAGCTGGACATGAAGACGTGGTGTAGGAAGCAGGTAGTCTTCACGCCAGATAACACTGTTGGGGGACACTGCAGCGTGAATGTGAGTCACCGTGCTGGCCTGGAAGGCAAGGAAGGCCCACTGCCTACAACAGCAGGCGGCAGGAGATCGTAAATTTTCGAGTAGGCTTACCCGATCTATCTCTGCCGTAAGACCCAGGAACCGTAGTGTGGCAAAGCACCGCAGCAAGATGCAGAGCAGTATGCGTCATTAGATGAGCAAAGAGTGAATCGACATTTTAGTTACAAATATTAGTAACATTTAAACCATGAGTGTCAACGGAAAATGTTGGGGTATTAAGGAATAGGAGGTACATTACTCTTCTCTTGGGAGAGATGATGGTGTCGATCTTTCGTTGGAATCACATGACAGAAGTTCACCAACATAAAACTTTTCCAGTGGTACTATAGATATTGTTCAGGTCAAGTGCCATAAGTAAGTTTACGAAGTGAAGATCACCATACTGCATCGGCAGACATTGTACTTGTTGTCAGTTAAATTGAATTGTCTAGGGAAAGTATGGTAGTAAATGTTACTAATCATTAAGGTGGGGTGATGAGGTTTCTCATAAAATTAATAGATAATCAACAGAAAAACCAATTTAATTAAAGAAAATAAAACTTACATTGAAGAAAAACTTTAAAAGCAATTAAAATTTCCAATGAAAAAACAAACCTCAAAACTCATAAACTGAAAAATGATATTCGCCTAGAAAATTCAACCTTACTCGAGGAATATGAAAAGGCAAAAATTAGTAACTGCTTCCTTATCTAAAGACAGTATCTAAGAGTAAGTAACTGATTGAAATATTTGAACCTCTTATAGAGATAAATATGAACCTTTTGTATATTTCAGTCGCATTCCTTGAACAGTTTCACAATTCTCATTACTCTGTATTTGATCATTCACTAATTGTAGAACATTAAGTTCCAAGCAAATGATTCAAGGCTCAAGTTCTTGAACCAGTTACTTGCTCTTTCGTGGAGTATTCAAGGCTCAAGTTCTTCAACCAGTTACTTGCTCTTTCGTGGAGTGAGCGATCAGTGACTCAGAAAAAAGGTGTGATAACACTTTGGATAAAAAAAAAAACCTCTATAGGGACATCGGCATGTAGAACGAAGATACTAGGACACGCTGCCGCAATAGCGTCCTACCCAGTATGCTGAATTAGTCACTATGTTATAGCCTTTGTTGCTAAAGTTTCGCAATATAAAATGTATTATGTATGTGTTTGCTTTTGTCAGCCATGAATAGAACAGAAAGTAAAGAAGGGTTACTCCCTTAGAACACTTCATTAGCAAAGAAAACACTTTTTCGCCTTTTATTTCTACATTTGATTTGAAGAGAAAGCTTGCAAAGAGCTGCCGTGTCAGCCCATTTGAAACTTCACTGCGAGAGATGATGCTCTGCGAAGTGCAAGCGCTTGGCTCCCCCACTGCTCCGGTATCAGCGTGGAGCAGATCGCAGGTGACTCGTGTATCACTGTGTTCATGGCTCACTGACTGATTCACCTCCTGAGAGCTGTTCACTGCTGGCGACCCCATGTGCAGTGGATTGCAAGGCGACTCAGCAGTCACCCTGCTCTTTGAGTTCTTGACTCTCTCACAGATTTTGTTCACAGCTCTCTAGGATTGTTTGCTGATTCGACTTGCAGTTTGAGTTGAATCTTTCACTCATCGCTATCCATTTGAATTCAGTTCAGTGTGTATCTTATTCATAGTAACAATCATGGTCTGTATATTAAATGATTAAATTTTGCTTATGCAGGTTGAGTTTTTTATCTTGAGACAACGAAATATCGCAAAAACTACACATTTGATCAAAAAACGGAAAAATACGTCTTCAGTAATTTTAAAAATGCTATTTTTCAATACTAATATTGACCTCCGTACCCCATCCTCAGGGGGTGGAGCGGTGGCAACTATTGTAAAAACGGATTCTATGCGGAACAATATATAACTTTGATATGTAACACTTTTTTCATTGGGTAGTACATGGCACTGTAATCGACAAATAATACAATTGAGTTCATAAACGGTATTATTTCGAGAAGAATGCATGGAATAAAAAAAGAAGACTTGTTCAGTATTTGTGAAAAAGCTAGCTTCATATATGTCCTCTCACCAGCGGACCAGTGAGTTTGTCACCAAATATTCCACACTGAACATTCACATTCCATGGATGTCTATGTGGGTTTTTCACATTATAGTAATGCGTGCTGTGTCGGTTAATTGTACTGTCGTTGGTGAAATTCGATTCGTCAGAGAACAACACTCCAGCGAAAAACTGGGAATACTTTGTATTTGCTGAAGCGACCACTGGAAAAATGTTACTCGGTTATGGAAATCATTGTCATGAGTTTCCTGATGGACGGAAACACGAAACGGGTGATACTTTCTATGTTTCGAAGTTCAGGGATCAGTAGTCTTTTTACCGATTCGCGGCTGAACTGCCGAGTGCTACGGTGGGAACTATAATTCACTGCAGCTAATACCACAATTTCATTATTATCTCCAGCAATTGTTCTTCGGCGGATCCATTGTCGTCGTTGTATAGTTCCCTCAGCGGTGAACTATGAAATAAGCCAGTAAAAAAAACCATGTGATCGCACCTCGTTTGTGGAAAGCTGAGAATAAAAACTTACAGCATTATCGACATTCCTGTCAATTTCTTCATAAATGTTAGTCATTGATTTTTTTTTCTTCTATCATAGCAGCCTGCGTTATAACTAACAGCGCAAGCAGTTACGAACGAAGATATTTAAGAAATGTGGGTCGAGGTGCACGCAGTGTGATCTACTCGGATAGTGAATGAATGAATCTTTCAAAAGAGCTACACGGAAAAAATTACTGAACACTAAGGCGTTAGCCACTCACATCTGTTTTTATGTTTTTCACCCAGTACATAATTTGATGGATTATGAATTTGTGCTAATGCGAATTCTAAGTTATAGGAAGGAAGTGTTTCGGGAAAATTGAAAGTAATTAGTAATAAGAGGTGATACTAAAAAAGGAGGGACCATATTCAAAGAAGGAAACGATAGAAAGACGTCCATAAAAGAACAAATGGACCAAAAGGGCTAAAATTTCTGTGGAAAAGAACAGTTTGTATATACATTTGATTTTATTTTATTATGACAATACTTTCTTGACAGATCTGTGTTGGATGCTTTGTTTCTCCCCAGATGAATTCTTTGTACTGAGAGTATTGGATGTTTCGTTTGCCCACAGGTGAGTTTGACGTAAATAAAAGTAGTGTTTGGCTGCACCTCTCATGGTGTTTAATGGTGTGTGGCTCCCTGATTTGAAGACTGGTGTGTAGTTTGGGGACTAATACGACAATTAGGTCAGGTCGATAATCACTCACGTATGCTGTAGTGTATAGCTGGTTATGGGGTAACAAATAGGAGTATGATTTCAAGACTACGTGAGCTATGAATTGAATTTGAATGCCTGATGTGTGATAATATTACTTGTAACACTTGCCTAAAATAAATGATGTGTAGATTCCCATTAACTGTACATTTTTTACAGGTTTAAGATATTTCCGTGTTTTTGTTTACCGTGTTAGTTAACCCCTGGCTGGATGATGAGTATGAGCTGGAGCGACCTCTTGCGGCGACCAGCCAGCAGCTCTGAGAACCACGGGCGGTCCAGCAGGCGACTGAAATGGCCAACCCGCCAGCCCCTTCCCTGTTGGAGACAAACCTCCACTGGAGAGAGGGTAGTTGTCTGCTCTTTTCCGAGGGGAACCACTGACCTTCGCCAGATGCTGCGCTGTTGACACAAGAACGGCACCTGACTATTTTAACAGCAACTGGGGGATCCCGAAACCTAAGTGTCAATGAGAATGATGGTTCAGGGCCAGCTGCAGCGCTTGTATCCCTCGAATCTCATCGTGATGCACGACATTCTATTAGCCAGTACACCACCGCATTAAGAGCCACAGTTGTGTACACACAACACAGGACGATGTTATGCGCCTCATTTTGCGGTTACTTAGAAACAAGAATCGTAAAGAAGAGAACCTACGAGCACAAGACAGGTTTTCAAGTTGTTCATTTTATGTTATATAAGAAGAGGCTGTACCTGAATTCTGAACCAATATGAGGATTAGGGGTGGTCTGTTCTGCCATTAGTGGACAAAGCTAACCTGATAATGAGGAGAAGGCATCTTCCCGGTGCCTGTCGTGGGCATTGCTGAGCAGGAAACCGCCGCGGCTGACATGTCACCTGTGCCTGTCGACACACGCCCCATTCTGCCACATTGCTCTCACTTGCTGAGTGATGGATGAGGCGAGCTGGATCGTGGAGACGACTTGAGATAACACGCGAGATGCGGTAGTGATCGCTGCCATCGCGCATCAACGGTCCATCTACACCAAGATGCAGCACAAAGACACTTCCAAGTGTTCCTCGATGTCGCCTATTGAATTAGTTACCCTCCAATTGCCCCAGTGATACGCCCTCACTGCACAGTGTAAGGGAAGGGTGAATTTAGTATTATTTAGGCTTTGTATCAACATATCTAGGTTATGTTATGCCACGTGTGTTTCCTGTAATTTTTTGTTTGTTAAATAACACAGGTTGGAGATACTTAAGGTGGTATATATAGAGCCCTTGCTTGGCTAGGCGTTTCTAACTTGACGTAGGTGTTCTTTTGTGCATTTGTTATCTACTATATTATATAAAATGTGTTGTCATAGTTTTCATTCATTAACGCTTGCGTGTAAAGTGCGTCTACAATTTTTCGTATGCACAATCAGTTTCTTTTGCTAATTAGCTTCAGTACGTGACACTGAGTGCAGAAATATATTTGATACTTCTTTATATTACCACTGTAGCCTTTAATTAATGATTACTTGAGTTTTGTTTCAGTTGTCATTGTCATTATGTTGGTGAATATTTATAACGCATTTATAACTTCAATTTCTTTTATATGATCGTAGGCATTGTAATTATTTTGTTAGTATAGCCCCTTCGACCTACGTAAGACGATCCTTTTTCCCTTCCATATTAGTAGTTACTCTGTGTTATGTACTACTTATTGTTTTCTTGATTGTTACTTATATGCACAACTTATTAGCATTGTTTTCTTGTATCTTATTGACTGGAACATATATGTAAAGCACTTCTCCAATTCCTTCGTATGCACAATTAATTCCTTTGTAAATTAACTTCAATACGTGACACAGAGTACACGTACACCTTTGACACATCTTCTCCTCTCACTGTGACCGTTAATGAATTATTGTTTCAGTTTTTCTTGTTTTACATCCTTTTACGTTTCGTTAGTCACTATGTTACCACTTCACACGCCACCCATCAAGTGAGAGTAGTGTAGTGGAATGGAGCATGTGTTGACAGGCACATGTGACATATCAGCTGCCTTGTTTTCTGCTCAGTATTGCCCATGATAGGCACCAATAAAACCTTTTTGGGACGTCCTCTTTTTAATATGATTATATCCATTGTAGTTTTATATTTTAGTAATATTTAGTGGCTTCCTTTTGTTTCCATTAGGCCGTTTTTGGTACCAGTTCAACAATCTAATTGAACTTGATTAGGTATACAGATTTTAACTTATTTTTGTATGTGTTTGATGGTTCAAAAATGGTTCAAATGGCTCTGAGCACTATGGGACTTAACATCTATGGTCACAGTCCCCTAGAACTTAAAACTACTTAAACCTAACTAACCTAAGGACAGCACACAACACCCAGCCATCACGAGGCAGAGAAAATCCCTGACCGCCGGGAATCGAACCCGGGAACCCGGGCTTGGGAAGCGAGAACGCTACCGCACAACCACGAGATGCGGGCATGTGTTTGATGACCTTTACTCAGGTACTGATGTACACTGACGGAAAAAAATCGTAGCACCAAAACATAAGTAATGTAGAATAATGAAACTTCTGGGATACATTTATCTAGGTAAGGCCGGTATGACACTGATGGTGTAATAGGGCACTTTGTCAAATCTCGTCTGTCGTCAAATAAATTTGATCAAATCTAGGGCCTCGCTGTAGATTTGACCATAAAAGTGGCTTGTCTTCTGTTCACTGCTATGTGACATGTTACCACGTGGAGCGCTAGCATCGCTGCAGCGTTCTGTCATCTGTAGTGCGTTTATAATCATGGCCAGTAAATACAATTGGTGTGTACCGTCAACTACAAAATTAATAGAGATGTATGAAGCTGATGAAGCGCTTTACAACGTGAGGCACCCTGAATACAAAAATAGATTAAGAAGATTGGAGAGCTATAAAAATATTGCGGAGGTAATTAGCCGTGAGATACGGCCTGGGTGCACGGCAGCGGACATTAAGAAGAATCTGGTTTCCTGTTAAAGAAAACAAATTTTCTTAAAATTGAATGTTAACAGGCTCTATTCACGATAGTCCCGCTGTCGAGGGCACCTTCATTGCTGATTCTGTTCTTTGTTAAATCGGACTGCTTTCATGAATCCCGCGGCAATCGTTCTCCCAGTGAACTGACGAGAATGGGGATTTCTATTTCTGTGCTAGTCGTTCCCCAGCCTACTGTCGACCTACCCAGAGCAGCAGAACCACTCTTTTAGATTAAAAAAAAAAAAAGATGAAGATGAATAGAGGTGTTGTGAAAGCTACACTATCCAGTATTCTTACAACTCGAGGTCAACACACTACATTCCATGCCTAAAATAGATGAATGCGTTTTTACTAACAAGTACTAACTCACCCGCGACTTCGCATGGGCTTACCACGCTAAGTCGCGGGTAAGCTTGAACCTAATAAACTCCTGGACAATTTGTACATAGATTCAGGAAATCCTCAATCCGTTTCATCAAAACTGTTTGAGTGTTTGAGCTGCAAAGACACACACACACACACACACACACACACACACATTCGTAACATATATAAAACCATACAAAGTGTAAACAAAATTACATTCCAGAAAAAGAGTGGGGCCACAAACTCAGACTTTGCACGGGGCCCCAAAATTTCTTACACCGGCCCTGTGTTCAGTCTTTTGTCATATGTCATTATCCGCACTGAGTTTAGAACGGATGGTGTCCTCCCTCTGAAATGTCATGACCTTGGTTTATGAAGGCTATATTTTGCAATTACTACCTGCAGAAAGTTTGTTTTTAGCAGGTGAGTAGATGTATGCAGATCATATTGTGATGATGCTACAATTGCCAAATAATCTGCGAGAACAGGGGTAGTTACTGTCTTCTGCTGGCTTAGCTGAATACCAGTGGGCACTTCTGCTCGAATTGCGTAATCAATGTATAATGTGAACAGTAATGAGGATAAGCTACAGCTTTGTGAAAACTCTTGGCTTGTAATCATGGATTTATTAACCTCATCAATGTCGTTGTCTATTAAAATAGATAACATCTGTATATATATTCTATCACTTCTAAGATATCGCTTAGAAAGCCCCTGACACAAAGTAATCCCAAAGCTTTTGACTTGTATCGGACATTACTGTGTAGCCAATGAAATCGTGTACTTTCCAATTTGCTTCCCCGGGGCTTCTCCATTGTTATTATTATTGCTTTTCGGATGAAACAGTTTGAAATTATTAGCGATAAACCTGAAACCTGAGTCTCTGAAATCCACGTGAAAAATTATTTAAATATTGCTGTTTACCAATTTATCTTCAGAATGTAATTTGCTGTTACAAATATATTAGGTACATAAAGTGCCACTACAGATTTTGCAAACGCCGGTAATTTCATGAGTAATTTTCAGCTCAATGACCTGTACCGTGTAGCACTTGCAGCCTCGAAATGCATTCGCAAGGCTAATGAGATTAGTGGTTTGGTGGCGGTCATCCGACAAGACTCGTAACGAAGCCAAACTTCGTTAAAACGGAAGTAAATACCGTGAAACGATTCTATATCGAACATTAGAGGTTGAAAGGTGGCTACACTGAGCCACAGCGCCAGAGATTGCGCCAAAGAGTATTATTCCGCCGCCTCCACTGGCAGTGCTAATTGAGAAGTAGCAGGAGGCAGTGCCTGTTGGGATGTAGCAGTAGCGAGTCGTAGTTGAGAAGTTGCGGTAGTGAGTGCTTGTTCAGAAGTTGTAGTATTGTTTTGATGGGCTAGACACCAGATGTTGTTGGATTGGGGATGCTGTAATGATCAGAGTGTGCTTTTCGTCAATATATATGAAGGTAAAAAATTCCTTTTTTTTCATTATTTCAATGTCTTAAACAATAATGCCTCTTGGTCACAGGTTCAGTCAACAAAGCATCTGGCTCGTGTTCTTGTATTAGACTGTATTCCTGGTTTCTATGTGCAATTATAGTATTTCTGTTTTTTTTAATTACTTCAGTATAAATGGTATTTAAAATATCTTGCCGTACTGATGAAGAACTGTGCCAGATGTGTACGTTGAATCTCAGTTCCACACACAGAACAGCGACACTTGTGCCTTGTTGTTTCGTAGCTTTCATAGTTGCTGGGGACTTAATTAATAATTGTGTTAACGGAAATTTCCTTTCATTCTTTGTTGTTATTCTATGCAGTCAGATTGCGGAGTAAAACTAGTCAGGGCCAACCGGTTACGACACTGCGTAACCGGACAGTCATCTACTGAAAATAAAAAGGTATTTGCATTCATTATATATAATTAAGCCCCAATGCACGTGGCGACCGCTACTTCGGATCGTCCCCGGAATTCTTCTGATTGTAAAAATAGCAGACAGTAGTATTGTTGTAGTAATTTGTAGTTCAGTAATTGTAGTCTATATTGCATGTGTAGATTTCGTAATTGTCATTCTTCTAATGGTATTTTTTTGCAGAATTTAATTTTTGATGTTTTGTATACAGGTCTGACAATTTTGTGCAATTGTGAAGGTTGTAATTGTCCGCTAGGCGTGCTTGTCGGGAAACATTTCGTGTGAATGGTATTGTTGGAGATAAAGTCTCATTGTGTGTAATTTTCGTATAGTGATGTGTTTTGTATGTTTTGTAAATGATTACGCGATCAATGAAAAAGGCAAAAATGATGAATAGTGAGAATGACGAAATTGTTAACATGGCGAACTCGCCAACACAGGAGAACAGGATGATGAATAATGGAGTTGAAAATAATTTAATAAGTCGGGAAAATAGTCCGGAACCAATTCAAAATTTTTCACAATCGAAAAATTTTCATAATACGAGATTAACGACAGAAGATTCTGGGATAGTATCGAACACAGATAGCTTTACTGCTATGACGAAGAAAGTTAGTTTTACGGTAAATGTTAGGAGCGAGAAGTATTTTGAACCAGTTAATATGGAGCAGTTGATGGGTGCAATATTAAATTTGGGATCACAAATAGGAACAATTAAAACAGAGATGGAAACAATGGAAACACGGTTAGACTCACGAATAGGGACATGTTTAAAAAACTTGAAAGATGAATTAAAGAAAGAAATTAGAGAAGAAGTACAACCGATTTTGAATGCTCACAATAATAGATTAATTTCAATAGAAATCAGACAAAAGGAACAGGATAGAGAACAGGAAGAAAGAGGTCGCGTGATAGTACAAAAATTTTCAGAGTTAAATTCACAACGTGCACACGATAAGGAAGAAATATTTGAGAGAATCGAGGAATCCGTACCAAATGACAGAATAAATAACCTAACACAACAATATGAACAGTTAACTACTAAATGTGTCAATACTGAAAACCGAGTCGCGACACTTACGGAAGACGTAAATAAACAGAAAGAAAAAATAGGTGACTTATCGGAAAGAGTGGAGTAGATTTCAGATAAATTGACAAATCTTAGTTTAAATGGGGACAGAGATTCGGATGATACAGCTCCATTACCATTTGCAGAAACCGAAGAGTACCAGAACATAAATAAGCATGTTGAAAAACAGGGATAATTTAATGAACGCGTTAAAAGGGAATTTGAGGCATTACAAAAGCAAGTCAAACAAATTGAAGGCGAAATCGTAGGAAAAGGCAGCAGAAGAAATTTAGAATCACAGATAGCAGAGGGCTTTGAAGAAAAAATTTGTTTCATTTACGGGATGCAATAAGAGAGCGCCAGGCGCGCGAACTTGACAATAATCGACATTCGGACTGGGACAGACGCGGTAGGTCTTTGTCGCCACGAGGAGAAAACTTTGACTATAAACACTTCTTAACTGTTCGGAAATTTAAGATCTTTCGCAATTCTAAGAACGACATACATCCATGTTCATGGTTAGATCAATTTATGTACGCACTTCCACCAAATTGGCCACTAAGTCATAAACTGGAATTTATGTGTGGATATTTAGAAAACGAACCGGCGACGCGGATGCGCGCACTTACTAGAGATTGTAATAATTTAAATGATTTTTATCATGCATTTCTATCGGCATATTGGTCCGAAAACACGCAAGACAGAGTCAAACACAGTCTTATTATGCAGCGTAATTTTAAACAGTCTGTGTTCCTCACGCCAGTAGAATACTTTGAGGACATGATTCGAAAGAATCAATTCCTGTCCAAACCCTATAGCCCGACTGAATTAATTCGCATTTGTTTAACTAAGCTGCCACAATCGATAAGACAAATTGCTTTAGTCGGAAGATGTAAAGACGACATTGAGACTTTTAAGACTTTGCTACAAGAACTTGAGTATGACAACGACGACGGGACTTCTTGTAATTTTTTCAGTAACGGTAATCACAATAGATTTTCAGAGAGAAGGGATAATGATCCGAACGGACGTTATATGGGTAACTTTGAGAATGACAGATGAAACAGACGGGACAATAGATACCAGCCTTATGACAATAACAGACGTTCTAACAGAAATTACACATACAATTATAATAACGGAAATTCCACCCGGAATGATCAATCATACGGAAACAGTAATCGGTATCATCAAGACAGAAATTATTCATACAATAATAGAAATTCTTACTACAGAAATAACCAGGGTAGTAGATACAACAATAATTTCAGAAGTGACAGTCGAAATTACACAAGAAGTAGTCATGAAGACAGACAGGAAAATAGAAATTTTAATAACAGACACAACCAAGAATTTGCATCTAACAGACAGGAAGGACCTAATTGGCATCCTCCACGTGACAGAACTTCAGAGAGACAAGTGCAAATCGTAGAAATTGATCCGCGAAATGATGCGAATAATCAAAGACGTGACGCAAGCAATCGACAATGACTTGTAGCTTCGGCTTCTGGCAGCAATATAGTCGGTTCAGAAAGTAATGACACTACGACTTTACACTACGTACGCCTGGAAGACATGCGAGACATTTTGCTAGACGAAAAGGAAAATAATGTAGACACATTTTTACATCCTGTTATTGAAGTATGTGTGGGTAAGAATAAGTTCACTGCGGTTTTAGATTCTGGGAGCCCATTGAATGTTATAAGTGGATCAGTTTTTTGCATATGTGTAAGAACTATTGCTTGTCCTGTGTTACCTGTTTCTAAAACTACAATTCGAGGAGCTATTTCTAGAAAAAGTGTGGAAGTCAAACAACAGACCAACCTAAATTTCATTTGTCAAGGATACAAATTTTCTGCTAATTTTATTATTGTTCCATGACTCAGTACACAAATTATATTAGGTATGAAGTTTCTTAACACACATAAGGCAATTTTGAACTTTAAAGAAGGAAGTGTGAATTTGACTGTTGCCGGAATGTCGAAATGTTTGAAATTTTTCGAGTGTTTAACAAGATCTGAATCAGATACAAAATGTTTAAGATTTCTTACTTCTGATGTTTTCGCTGGGTATTATGACGACAATGTGTTCATTCATGACAACGACAATAGATACAGAGACGAGATGGATGATGTAATTAATAGCGAAGAATTAATTAATGAAAAGGTTAAGAAAGCTGAAGTGCCAGATGACGTTGCAAGAGAAGAACTGCACCAAATTTTGACTTCACATGCTACAGTATTTAGTCATCACACAGGAACTACACAAGGCTTACAATATTTTTTAAAGTAAAAGAACATGCACCATTTCGAGGAAAAACGTACGCTATTCCTTTGGCTTACAGAGACAAGGTTAAGAGTGAACTTCAATACATGTCGATCTTAAAAAGGATGGGTCATTTCGTTTGGTTCTGGATTCCAGACAGATAAATAATATCATCATTCCTGAAACTGACCGCCCACAAAATTTAGATGAACTTCTTCAACATTTCCATGGAATTAAAGTTTTATCCACGATTGATATGAGCGCAAGTTTTTGGCAAATAGAACTCCACCCTGATTGTAGAAAATACACAGCCATTTTAGCCTTTGGTAACTGTTACCAATTTCGGAAATTACCGTTTGGACTTACTGTATCTTCAGCAGCATTCATTCGTAGTTTAAACGAAATTTTACCTGTTTATCTTCGTGACAATATTACTTCATATGTTGACGATATTCTTATTGCTAAACGTTCTTGGAGTGAGCACAACAAAATTTTGGATTCATTATTACGTATTTTTGCAAGAGTTGGCATTACAGTGAACTTGGAAAAATCTGAATTTGGTCGTTCTAAGGTGAAATTTCTTGGTCACATTATTTCTACAGAAAGTATTCTTCCTGATCCAAAGAAACTAGACGCTATTCGTTATTATGCTGCTCCTACTGTAGGGAAGCAGCCTACTCACGCTGTAGTAAATTCACATCAGTTTCCATTGTGTGCCAGCCAGTCTGCTGTAACTAGCTCTGACGTCATAAATGTTGCACAATACCTTAAAAATCAAGCAAATGACCTAAAACTTTTCTAGCATGTCAGGAATAATACTAAATTAATGTGTGTTAAATATCAGTTCGATAACTTCAGCCGTTTTCGAAATTTGGACGTTTTTTTGGAAAAATCATTGGCGCAACAGAAAATAGCTAGAGACTTCAAAATTTATATTTAGATTCATCTTTCATAATGATTTAATAAAAACAGTACTTTGGATTTCACAAATTAAGATTTTAGTGGAAATTCATGATTTTGTGGTTTTCGTCTCAAAACTGAAGGAAGCAAGATAGATTAAGTAGGTTAATAAATAAGGCTAGGATGTTTAGATTTAAATAGGTTGGAGGTCCGCTATGACTATGAAGATGTGTAAAGTTTCTTTTGAATACCTATAAAATTATAGCGATAGCGGATCTAAAAAGGGCCAGTTCAGAGCTCATCTACTGCGTGCAGTGTAATTTAATTAATTCTCTCGCCCAAAATATTTAACTTAGCCACGACAAAATTTTATTATCAATACTTACCTGCGTGCTGAATGCACGTTTAAATTAAGAGCTTCTTCGACCATCAGCAAAAGAAGCTATAAATTATTATGTAACTTGAAGTGGTGCGTTAATAGCCCAGCGGCTAGGCGAGAGAACCGATTTGATCAAGCGTTCCCTTAGCCGTCCGCACCGCGGGTTTATATATAAGGACGCTGCGCGAGGAAGGAAGGCCCCAGTTCTCTCCTTGCCGGCCGGAGCGGCCGAGCGGTTAAAGGCGCTACAGTCTGGAACCGCACGACCGCTACGGTCGCAGGTTCGAATCCTGCCTCGGGCATGGATGTGTGTGATGTCCTTAGTTTAGTTAGGTTTAAGTAGTTCTAAGTTCTAGGGGACTTATGACCACAGCAGTTGAGTCCCATAGTGCTCAGAGCCAGTTCTCTCCAAACGCTGAATGACACGCCATCTGTGTCGGGAGCCGCGTCGCATCAGTGTCACTGATACAAACAGCCTCGGGTGCCGTATTGAGTTACTAGAGATACGCGGAACCATGAAAACATTTTATGTGAAGTGTTAATTCTGGAATGATTTTCATTATCTAGCTTCAGTTTGCGTATTGTCGTATTTTCACGTGCCGTCGCGGGACAGACATTCTACCAAATATTTAGCGTGGCGTTTGATGAAATATTTTCATCAAATTATGGCGAGCATTCCTTTTAACCTTTAATTCGGACATTTATAGTTGCATCAGCGCATTAGACTCTGAACTGCTCTGTTAGTTAGGTTGTAGGGATACTTGTGGTTTTTATCAGTGAATTTCAGAATATACTTAACTATTTTGGAAAACCGTTTTTGATTAGAAATCCCGGACAATCTCCTAATTCCTCAGAGCTATAAGCTGCAGCTATAATGGGATCTCAAATGAAGTGGGCACTAAGATCTCTAATTACTGGTTCCATGTTTTATTAAATCACTTTCTGGGTGCCAAAAAGTAAATAGAGAGCCAGTGTTGAGAACGGCGAAAGACAGCATTAACAACATTCTAAAAGCCAGAAACTGATTCTACATGCAAGCGTTTATCCAGCAGTCAGATTTTTTATTATTTTACGAACTCACCCGCCGCCCCACATATGGTGCATCGGCCGGGAAATCAATTAAGTGGAAGTGATTTTTTTTAACTATTCGGATTCGCGAGTGAAATGCGACACGCAACTGAGTATAGAACAGTGAATGTGTTACGTGTGCAAGTGGACGACGCAATTGGATTAACAACGCCTCTGGATTGATGGAGCTGGCACTGAGTCTAGCGGTGCTGCCGGCATCGCGAGAAGCCAGTCTCGCCGCACCACAGTCGTCCACTGGAGCAGCCGGCGCAGAGCCTGCAATTGCGGGCCACGCAAACACACAACAGCCGTCGGAGAGCCGTCTGCAGTTCAACGTGCCATGTCGCATCAGGAATCCTGGTACGCCGCGCCGGCAACGCCATACGTCGTGCAGAAGGAACTAAGTTAAGTGAAAAGCTGTTAAAAATTTTACTAACCTGCACTAAAAGACTGTCGGCGATGGAACCGCCAAAAGAAACTGAGGTTAAACTTATATTAGAACCTATGTCTGTTGAGGGAACTGTAAATACAGACAACGGTCGAGTGTAAATATGCATGAAAGTAGTAAGGTTAAAGTGAAATATGAAGTATTGTCTCCTGACAGTAGTGTGCGAAGGGGCAATGATTCAATAATAGAGACCCCTGTAGTAAAGCAGAAAGTAGAAATTGTAAATTTATTGGATGATAGTTTCTCTGATGAATTAAAAATGAAACAGTCATCAGAGATGGTAGAGTTTAAGAAGGAGCAGTTAGATATGACTAATCAATCAGAAGTTTCATTTAGTTTTGATGATTCTGGTATTGAAGCTAGTTTTTCGTCACCTGAGTGTGATAAAAAGCCAGCTAGTGAGCAAACCAAAGATGCTGGGGCTGTTGATCTAAATGTTATATTACAAGCAATAGCTGCCAGTAATGCAAAATTGTCAGCCAGTAATGCTAGAATGACAGCTGAATTAAAATCTGATATAATTGAGGTAAATAATAGGATTGTGGCCAGTCAAACTAATTTTAATAAACGATTGGAGGTAATGGACGATACCTTCAAGGCTGGTTGCAATAAGTTGAAAGAGGATCTAGACAGTTTGAATTGTAAAATTGATTACAATCATGAGGATATTAAGAACAAGGTTGCTCAACAATTTTCTGAAATGTATAAAACAGTAAAATCCGAAGTTGCTGAGGTTCGCAAGGACTTCCAAATGGAAGATGCAAAGCTGGAGCACAAGTTAACAGAAAAGATCGACGCGGAATCTGAACTGTGCTCAGATAGGTTTAAAGATGTTAACATAAAAGTAAACATATGTCAAGCAGAAGTAAATGCAATCAAAATTGACACTACTCATATTGTGCAAAGAGTAGATAATGTTGAAATGAAAGTAGAAAATATCAGTACTAACATTGCTAACATTGAAAGTAAAGTAGCTTCAGTAACTTCTGTTACAACAAGTTGTAGCTGCAAACGCCGCTTTTATCGGGTGTCGGCAGTTCTTGCGGTTCGATCGAGACAAAAATATCCACCCGCTAGGTTTCTGGAACGATTTTGAAGATGTAATTCCATCAACTTGGTCTGAGCGAGAGAAAATCTCATTTATTAGAAGCCATTTAGCAGGTGACGCCATGCGTTGGTCAGCTGATGTTATGTTGAAGTGTAAAACATTAGCGGAGTTTAAAACAGCTTTCATTAATGAGTATTGGTCTAGCAATAAGCAAAATGAAGTGTTGAGAGAATTTTGGAGTGGAAAACGCTTCAATGCAGGAAAGGAATCAATTAAAGAGTTTGCTAGGTCATGGATTTCACGTTTGTCATATTTGGCGGAAAAGCTAAAACCAGAAATGATTATACTAGGTCTGGAAGCCAAACTGCCATGGTATTGGCAAACTAGAATTTTATCAGCCCCTAGAGACAATCTGGATCGTTTCATTGAGTATTTGGAACGTGTAGAACGTGTTGCTGCCAATGAGGAGCAAGCACGTAATAACAGAAATGCCAATAACAATAATAGTAATTTTAGGAACGAGCAAAATGGCAATGTAAACATCAGAACAGTAGGTGTTCACCATCCTAAGAGAGGTAGGAATTGGGGAAATAATTATCAGAACCTACAATGGCGTCCAAGGGATAATAATTTTGTTCCAAACAGAAATATGCATGTAAACAACAGTACGGAAAGTAATGCTGTGCCAGTCAACTATAATGAAACTAAAGGAAACAGCAGTAGGCCGAGGCAGGAAAACTAGTTCCCGTCTATGAGGACACTGGCGCTCACCAGGTGGTTACTTTTCCTATGCCAGTAGTTAAGGGAATTGGTAAGACAGTTCAGAATACTCAAACTGAACATGTGGATGAAGAGTCGGTAGCACCTAAGGATACAACAGAAATATTAGATCACTCACAGTATTTGATAGATACCGTGCTAGAGACGCTTTCTAAGTGGGAAGAGAAAGAGAAGGCGCAGCAGTGTAACGATAGGGACGAGCTACAAAATACTGAATTGACAGGTGAAGAAGCAGAAGAAATTCATGCTTATATCTACGATGAAGATGATGTGCTCTTATCTAAAGTGCCTGTGCAGGATGTTGATAATGTACTAATAGATTTAGGACAGGAGGTAAGTGAGAATGTAGAAGGTAGGCTGTTGAGGGTCATTGAAGCCAGTAGCTGTGACCAGTTGTCACTTGAGAAGGAAACCGACGATAATGGTAAAAGTGGTTTAGCTGTAACTAGTGTTATGCCCGGTCTGGAGGCGCAGAATCGCTCAGACTACAGTAATTTGGGTCATGTTCAGCAAACTAAATGTAATGAAGTCGTGCGGTGTTTCGATTTAAAATTAATAGACCGACTGGAAAAGGCAGCTGAAAATGTAATTCAGGAAACCCCTACACACTGTGACCTAAATGTAATGAAGACAGATGTCGATCACTTTAGTTGGAGACAAATCCAAAAGGAACTATTAGATGAATGTGAGGAACCACCTGTACAACCTAGAATAAGCCACCCTATAATAATAGTGAATATGTTGAGTATCAATGTACGATGTCTCTTAGATAGTGGAAGTGAGGTGAGTGCAATATCTCAGTCCTTCTTTGATGCATTACCTGGTAAAGACAAGCTTACAGTAATGAGGGTATCAGGACTAAGAATAATTGGTGCTACTGGCAAGGTTTCAAAAACGGTAAAGCAAGAAGCTTTACTACCCTTTAACATAAGTGGTAATTTAATTGATCATCCATGTTTAATTGTAAATAATCTCAGTATTGAGGTTTTAATTGGCATAGATTTCTTGTCGAAATATCAGAGTGTTGTTGACTTTGAAAGAAGCCAGTTAAAATGGTCTTGCCAATAACCGGAGTAATTATAGTACCTTTTAGTGACAAACATGTAGTAACTGATGATGGAACTTGGGAGCTGCCTATAAGAGTTCTGAAAAATAGGAGGTATTGGGACGAAGGTGTTAATCTTAGTACAAGTAAGCTGAACACAGAAGAAGAAGAAGCAATTATTTTGGACAAAATAGATGCTAAATTGCAGGAAATCGATAAAATTTCAGCTAATCAGAAGGAAGAACTGAGACAGGTTCTAAAAAGGCATCATAAAGTATTTTCAGATCGACGTGGCGTGGTCAAAGGTTATGAATGAATGCTGTAGGGAGGAGGTTGTTCTGTAACCTCTACACAGTATGGCAGCTGTGCAGTCCCAGCTGTGTGAGATCTTCTTTCCTTTTCAGGTCTCACTCACTCTTCATCTTTTCTATCCACCTAAAATTTCTAACTCTTCTTTACAGCATTAAAGCAATGAATGCTGTAGGGAGGAGGTTGTTCTGTAACCTCTACACAGTGTGGCAGCTGTGCAGTCCCAGCTGTGTGAGATCTTCTTTCCATTTCAGGTCTCACTCATTCTTCCTCTTTCCTGTCCTCAAAAATTTCGACTTTTTCTTTCCAAATACTAAAATTTTCCGTTATGACTATCAATACAGCATTAAGCTAATGAATGCTGTAGGGAGGAGGTTGTTCTGTAACCTCTACACAGTGTGGCAGCTGTGCAGTCCCAGCTGTGTGAGATCTTCTTTCCCATTTCAGATCTCACTCATTCTTCCTCTTTCCTGTCCTCAAAAATTTCGACCTCTTCTTTCCAGACATGAAAATTTTCTGTCATGGCTATCAAGCCATGAGTTATGTAACCATTCTATCCACCGATTAGTGAAACAAAATACCTAATGTGACAATCCTAATAGTGACAAACAATAGAGAAGTATGACGTAATTAAGATAAAATGTATTTGAGTAACAAATATGTACAGAACCCTGGTAATATTGTAAGTACAAAGTGTTGTTTTATTGGAAATGGTCCCACAATAATATTTTAAAAAAATGTACAAATTCGTGTACAAGCAGTATCTGAAGTGGTAGTGAAACCTAGTGTATGCATTAGAGTTAACTAAGAAATAGTAAAGGAGATTGCTTAGTGTTATGAAAAATATGCAGATAAGTTGTAAGGATAAACTCACCTGGTATAGCAAGGAAAGGCAGTGTAATAGAATTGAGCAGTGTTTGTGGTTGAGACGTGAAGGACACGTCCCTGAAGTATTTATAAGGTTGGAGCTGGCCATTAGTGTGTGACAGGATACACCTACACGTATTGAGGTTATGAGTTGGAGGCGTGAATGCGACCATAGGTACCCTTATGTTAGATGAGACAGAGCAGCTCATGGTGTCCTATAGGTTTAAGGAATTTAGCATTATGCTCGTCCATAATTACTTGATGCACTTTAGTGGTAGGTCTGAGAGAGACTACCTGAGGTTTCAGCGTCCGATCGAGTGGAAATGGATTGCCACGTGAGCAAACTAATCAGCTGCAGTACACTATGGATATGAAATAAATATGCTATCCTATGCTTTAAATATTAATAGAGTGAGTGTTAAATAAGTACATACACTAGCAAAATAAATAAATACCATACTGACAGACGTGAAACATTATTTTAGCTCAGCATAAATACACTTCAAAGTAAGTAAGTACCTAATTGCAGATGTGGAACTGACAACAGCAGAGGACCAATAAGTGGATTTTGTAGTCAACTAAACGTAGTGTGTTTTGAACACTCACAACTGTACTATTACCAAAAGTTACTCACATGTACAAAGAAGCTGAGAAAACAACCACTAATCATACTCATACTATCTCTAAGAATAAGGTAATCAAAGATGAGTCAGTTAAGTGCTTAAAATACAAATGTATCAGGAATGTACCGAGCATTGGTTCAGTGTTCCGGCCCAGAAATAAGAAATTCAGATTAAATATGATTTATGATTGTATGCCTTAGGAGCATAAATTTTCTCCGGTACATGACTAATGGCGTTTTGAGCCATTTGTTTACCGATTTTATGACAGTTAAGTAACCGCGAGAGTAATACTGAAAAAGTTCTGTTAACTTTATTCCAGTAACATACTGGAGGATAAAATGTATATATATCCCCATTTCATTGTGACCCACCCTTAGATATTAAGTGAACAGAGTCTGAGGCACTCTTTTTGTTTGTTCTACAGGACAAACCAGATATTGGCAGCCTGGTAGCTGCGTGAAAGCGTGGAGTGACTTGGACACAACTCACAGTGACCCCTCCCCTTTCCCCCATGTAATTTAGAGAGAACGTGAAGGACGCACACCATAGCAACTTCCCCTCCTCTACCCTTGTGAATGGAAGTGTAGGACGCCAGCCAAAGCGGCTACAACCACGTGTGTAAAAATTATTTGTGAACTTTTCTTTCAAGTTTAGAAAAGACTGCTAAGAGATAATCATCTGTTTATGTATCATGTTATTTTCTTTGAATTTGTGTATGTAAAAATGTATTTAATGTATTTAATGGATCTAAGATTTTCATAATTTTTCAATTTGTATGTGTTTGTTTGTCTAAGGCAATATGTATGCCAAAATATTTCATTGACTTTGCTTAAAATTTTGAGTAATGACATTGGTTAAAAGGCAGTGAACATGCCCACAATTTAAATAATTAATGTAGGTAATCAGTTTTCTTTAATGTTTCTACAGGTTTATATTTCAATTTTGATTTTTCATAGGGAGTTAAACTGTACTCTTGCTTCCCTTTTTGTAATTAAATTTTTTTTTCATTCATTAACATTCATAAACAAAAAAATTTAAGTAGAGGGTGATGTAGGGAAGCAGCCTACTCACGCTGTTGTAAATTCACATCAGTTTCCATTGTGTGCCAGCCAGTCTGCTGTAACTAGCTCTGACGTCATAAATGTTGCGCAATACCTTAAAAATCAAGCAAATGAACTAAAACTTTTCTAGCATGTCAGGAATAATACTAAATTAATGTGTGTTAAATATCAGTTCGATAACTTCAGCCGTTTTCGAAATTTGGACGTTTTTTTGGAAAAATCATTGGCGCAACAGAAAAGAGCTAGAGACTTCAAAATTTATATTTAGATTCATCTTTCATAATGATTTAATAAAAACAGTACTTTGGATTTCACAAATTAAGATTTTAGTGGAAATTCATGATTTTGTGGTTTTCGTCTCAAAACTGAAGGAAGCAAGATAGATTAAGTAGATTAATAAATAAGGCTAGGATGTTTAGATTTAAATAGGTTGGAGGTCCGCTATGACTATGAAGATGTGTAAAGTTTCTTTTGAATACCTATAAAATTATAGCGATAGCGGATCTAAAAAGGGCCAGTTCAGAGCTCATCTACTGCGTGCAGTGTAATTTAATTAATTCTCTCGCCCAAAATATTTAACTTAGCCACGTCAAAATTTTATTATCAATACTTACCTGCGTGCTGAATGCACGTTTAAATTAAGAGCTTCTTCGGACATCAGCAAAAGAAGCTATAAATTATTATGTAACTTGAAGTGGTGCGTTACTAGCCCAGCGGCTAGGCGAGAGAACCGATTTGATCAAGCGTTCCCTTAGCCGTCCGCACCGCGGGTTTATATATAAGGACGCTGCGCGAGGAAGGAAGGCCCCAGTTCTCTCCAGACGCTGAATGACACCCCATCTGTGTCGGGAGCCGCGTCGCATCAGTGTCACTGCTACAAACAGCCTCGGGTGCCGTATTGAGTTACTAGAGATACGCGGAACCATGAAAACATTTTATGTGAAGTGTTAATTCTGGAATGATTTTCATTATCTAGCTTCAGTTTGCGTATTGTCGTATTTTCACGTGCCGTCGCGGGACAGACATTCTACCAAATATTTAGCGTGGCGTTTGATGAAATATTTTCATCAAATTATGGCGAGCATTCCTTTTAACCTTTAATTCGGACATTTATAGTTGCATCAGCGCATTAGACTCTGAACTGCTCTGTTAGTTAGGTTGTAGGGATACTTGTAGTTTTTATCAGTGAATTTCAGAATATACTTAACTATTTTGGAAAACCGTTTTTGATTAGAAATCCCGGACAATCTCCTAATTCCTCAGAGCTATAAGCTGCAGCTATAATGGGATCTCAAATGAAGTGGGCACTAAGATCTCTAATTACTGGTTCCATGTTTTATTAAATCACTTTCTGGGTGCCAAAAAGTAAATAGAGAGCCAGTGTTGAGAACGGCGAAAGACAGCATTAACAACATTCTAAAAGCCAGAAACTGATTCTACATGCAAGCGTTTATCCAGCAGTCAGATTTTTTATTATTTTACGAACTCACCCGCCGCCCCACACTACCGCAAAACGTTCGTAGTTTCCTTGGTGTCTGTAATTTTCTTAGACGCTTTGTTAGATTGGACAATTTGGCCACACCTCATTTATGTGAACTATCTGGAAAGAATTCTAATTGGTGTTGGGATGAGGAAGCTCAATCAGAATTTGAACAACTTCGAGATGCTTTAGTTGCTGCTCCACTTCTTTCACATCCGGATTTATCTAAAGATTTTTGTTTGGCGACGGACTCATCATACAAAGGCCTAAGGGCACATTTATTTCAAGAGATAGAAGAAAGCGGCGTTGTAGTACAGAAGACTATTGCATTTGGAAGTCGTGTTCTCTCTAAATCAGAAAAGAATTATTCGATTACGGAACTTGAAGCTTTGGCTGTTGTATGGGCTTTCACAAAATTTCGCATATTTTTGTTTGGCAGACATACTAAGGTTTACACCGATCATCGAGCTCTGGAATTTCTTATGTCAACAAAATTAACACATGGCAGATTGTCACGGTGGGCGCTGTATATACAGGAATTTGATTTTAGTGTTGTTTGTATACAGGGTTCTTCAAATATTGTTGCTGATGCTTTATCACGTGCACCTATGGGTTTGAAACAAAGTGCTGAGGATGACTGCAAGGAAAACAATTATTGTTTGATGTATATTCAAGGTGTTGCGTTTGAGAATTTTATTTCGTCTTCGCTCCAGGACATCGCTAAGGAGCAAAATACGGATCCAGTATGGAAGGACATTAAGGAGAAGTGGAGGAGAAAGGAAAGCGTAGCGATTAGACAGTATTATTTAGTTCGCAATGATATTCTTTTTAAACGAAAATCGGTCGTCAACTCTGTTTGGTTAGTTTGTATTCCTGATGAGTGGGTTAATAAATTGATTTGGTATACACATTTCAGTTATGCACACTTTGGTCCCAGAAAATGCTTTCATAAATTACGAGAAAATTGCTACTTCAGTAATATGGAAAAACGTATTCGATCTGTTCTTGCCAAATGCAAATTATGTCAAAAGGCTAAGCCGCCAACTATTTCTCACAGAGCACCGTTGTTTTCTATCATTCCAGCGAAATTAAAGGAGATGGCTGCAGTCGATTTGTTCGGTCCAGTGGTTCGTTCTACTAATGGTTTTG
The DNA here is from genome assembly GCF_021461395.2 of Schistocerca americana. Taxonomy (NCBI): domain Eukaryota; kingdom Metazoa; phylum Arthropoda; class Insecta; order Orthoptera; family Acrididae; genus Schistocerca; species Schistocerca americana. Next base: position 234,833,322 of record NC_060123.1, read on the forward strand.
CGTATATTTTGGTAGCAGTGGAATTGACATCAAAATATGTGTGTTTTACACCTTTACGTAAAGCAACAGCTCGTTCAGTATCTAATGCTTTCATCAAACATTTTCTTAAAGAAGTGGGTCATGTTGATAAGGTTATATCAGATAATGGATCACAGTTTCGCTCTAAAATTTGGCATCGTACTCTACGGCGTCGTAAGATTAAACCAATTTTCATTTCACTTTTTCATCCTCAATCTAACGCTGGATGTGGGAAGTCGATAAATTGTGTCGACTTTATTGTCATCAGAATTACAGAACGTGGGATCAGTATCTTCATATTTTTCAAAACATTCTGAATGAACTCCCTAATGATTCAACTTCTTTACCGCCTATATTGATATTAAAAAACAAAGCACCGACAAATCGCATTTCTGAAATCGTTCCTTTTCCGCCTTCACGGAAACTGCGGCATTCTGAAGTTGTCAACCTGGCTCTACAAAATATTGCGTCTGCGGCTGCTAGAAGAGAGAAATCAGCTAAACGTCCTGGTCGTTTAAAAACCTTGTCAGTTGGTCAAAAGGTGTTAATTAAGTCTCATCGTTTGTCTCACAAAGGAAAAGGCTTGTGTCGCAAATTTTTTCTGCTTTATAACGGTCCATATAGAGTTCGCAAAATTATTCATGATAACACTGTCGAAGTAGAAACTCTTAAATCTCGACGCTCTAAGGGAGTACATCATATATCTAACGTTAAAATTTTTGTGGAATGACATACTTTTGAGAAACTAACAGTTATCCGTAAACATGCAGAGAATACAAGGATACCGCACCGTGTTCCGGCGGCGGCACATACTGAAAGCAACAGTCAAGTCTGCGCGCCGCATAAGGCAGTCGTTGACCGCAAACAATTACTTCCTACGTCACGCGTACCTACAGCTGATCGAGCGCTCAGTGCGAATGCACTGACAGCCGTAAACAAATACACAGTCTAAATTCTCCGAATAAATTCAGTATAAAGCTATAGTGACTTGATAAATTATGCTATTAACGTTCAGTATTTTTCAGGATACGGTTGTATAAAATATTAAAGACCTTCAGTTAAATTCTATGTGTGTCCGACGTTAAGAGGACTTGCTATGGAGAAAATTTCAGGAAGAATGTAATTTCGAAGAAAAAAGTAATAAACCAAAAAGGTAACTATTAATTGAGTTTATTTTTCAGGTAACATATTTCCACTTAGGTACGTACTTTAGACGTAATTTGCTGCTCGCGATTACGTGATTCATACTTCGTGTTAACTGATATTGACAATGATTGATTAATGAACAGGGTTGTTACTTATGTATATTATGCATCGCTTGGCTGCTATACTTTTTCACCGATGTCACATTTTTTTTATTATGTGCCTGCTGTTCTTATTCATTTAAATTATAATTGTCGCCTGATTAGTTGTGCTGATATGGTTATGTATGTAGGTTACACTTTGTGATTTATCTGCTCGCGCCTTTGTGTTTACTTATTAAGATTGCATATGAACGTTTATTTACTTATGCTGATATGATGCTAATGACCTTTTTATTATGTAAGATATATATTTCCTGCTTTGCGTATGGATTGCATATTTATACATTTCTGTTTGTTGTCATAACTACTCTTTAATTTGGTATATAGAAATGTTGATATAAGGTGTACGAACATGGAGTTTAGGTCACACTATGGTATTAATTATAGATTGTTTGCTTGGCAAAGCCTCGTTGTAGGGATTGTTCTGCATCCACTTGTTGACATTCTGTTCTCTACTGGTATATTTACTCGCTTTTTCATGTTTTGCTTACGCTCAGTGCCTTATATTTTTAAGATAAGAAAATGAACTGCTATAATTCGACGAACGACATTAGTACAAGAAACTTCATAGAAGTCACATGAGCTGGAGTTTTTATGGAAGCTGTATAAATTTATGCTAATAGGAAGGAAGGTAACGACATGACATACCAACACTAGGTTTAGACCATTGACAGTTATTATACTGCATTCTTCGTGAGCAATTGAAATAGCAAGTGACACTTGATACAAGAAATACTCCACATGTTTGCTTCTGTTTTGCCATGATTCTTGCACACACCGTGAAAAATTATGATTATACACACTCCGTACTCGTACTTACTTACTGAAAGTTATTCGAACTAAAGGCTGTTAGAGGTCATGTATGCATTTCTTTTATTTTATGATGGACAAGGTAACCAAAATGTATTTTATAATTCATAATGAGTAGAAGATTTGGATCAGATGGATTACACAGAGGTTGTGTGTGGACATTGTGTCTTCGGATTGTATGGGATGATAAATTGAAGTTTGCACTAGGATTTAATCTGTACTTGTTCGAGGAGACTGACTAGAGGAAAGAGTTGTTATGGAAGTGAAATGATATTGGCGATAAGATTTATATGTGTCGACGTATTGAAGAGATATTATTGAGGTATTGAGATTGTGTGAAGCTGACGATTATCGGAGTTTTGGTGGACAAGAGGTAAGGTAAATGATATTGATGATGAGGTTTATATGTATCGACGTAAGAGGTATTATTAAAGTATTGAGAATATGTGATGCTGATGATTATTGGAGTTTTGGTGGATAAGAGGTAAAGTAAGTGAGGAGCATATTTTTTTTGTTGGTTTATATCGAACAAGGAGGATGAAGATGGCAGACTAGAACACTCAAGTAGAAGGAAGATTGTCTACACACACACTTTGTTAAATCAATAAGCAGTATATACTTTTTTTTGGAGAGAGGAAATATTTGCATATCTTGGCACACTGACAGTTGTTCAGCAACCGTACATTTTGATTTGGCTTGGCTAACATTGGTCTTGACATGATGACTATGACGTTGACTAACTATTATTGACTGTTGTACATTGCTGCCAATACTACTTGATACACATGTCGAACATCAAATCTTTGACAGAATTGCATTTACACAGTTAACACTATTCAATTACACTGTAGTACTTAATGTGGATGAAAGATGAGTGAGTGTGTTTTGTGTGTTTTCCTTTCCTAATCCCAAATAATTGGTACCGGCCTATCTCCTAAATATTATTTTACTTGTTTGTTGTGGCTTGCACTGACACCCATAAATGTTATAGGTTTACTGATATTTGTGTATTTGTAATATTTAATATGACAATTATCTGATATCATTTGTGTGTTTATTATAATTTGTATGTTTAGTGTAGGAGCATTGATTATAATTTTGTAAAAGCAATTGTGTGTGCATTCAAACTGTTGTTCGTGCTTGCCCTATTCAACATTGCTGGGTGCCACTTGGAAATGTTTAATTTCTGCAGATGAACTCTGATGAACTGTCTAATTAGTGATAGTGAATATTATGGACTGTTACCTACACCTGTTCAACATTGCTGGATGCCACTGTTGGAGCTGCTTCTACTGAGATAATGTCACTTGTTGGTGTCTGCACCTGCTCAACATTGCTGGATGCCACTGTTGGAGCTGCTTCTACTGAGATAATGTCACTTGTTGGTGTCTGCACCTGCTCAACATTACTGGGTGCCACTGATGGACTGCTTCTACTGAAATGATGTCACTTGTTGGTGTCTGCACCTGCTCAACATTACTGGGTGCAACTGATGGACTGCTTCTACTGAAATGATGTCACTTGTTGGTGTCTGCACCTGTTCAACATTGCTGGGTGCAACTGATGGACTGCTTCTACTGAAATGATGTCACTTGTTGGTGTCTGCACCTGTTCAACATTACTGGGTGCCACTGATGGACTGCTTCTACTGAAATGATGTCACTTGTTGGTGTCTGCACCTGTTCAACATTACTGGGTGCCACTGATGGACTGCTTCTACTGAAATGATGTCACTTGTTTGTCTCTGCACCTGCTCAACATTGCTGGGTGCCACTGATGGAACTGCTTCTACTGAAATAATGTTACTTGTTGCTGTCTGCACCTGCTCAACATTGCTGGTTGCCACTGATGGAACTGCTTCTACTGAAATAATGTCTCTTGTTGCTGTCTGCACCTGTTCAACATTGCTGGGTGCCACTGATGGAGCTACTTCTACTGACATAATGTCACTTGTTGGTGTCTGCACCTGTTCAACATTGCTGGGTGCCACTGATGGAACTGCTTCTAATGACATAATGTCACTTGTTGGTGTCTGCACCTGTTCAACATTGCTGGGTGCCACTGATGGAACTGCTTCTAATGACATAATGTCACTTGTTGGTGTCTGCACCTGTTCAACATTACTGGGTGCCACTAATGGACTGCTTCTACTGAGATAATGTCACTTGTTGGTATCTGCGCCTGCTCGCAATTTTTGGGTGCCACTGTTGAAGCTGTTTAAATACTGCTGATGAAATGTTATGAAACTGCTATTTGCACCTGTTGATCATTGCTGGGTGCTACTGTTGGAACTGTCAACTACTCTGAGGAGTTCTACTTGTTTATTGAACTATTGACAAGATTTTATTGAATATTTGTATAAACTGATTTTTTTGTGTATTTACTGTTTATGAAATGTTATGAGACTCTTACCTGTACATATTCGTCATTGCTGACGCTATTGATTGAATCGTTTAACCACATGATACTTGTGTAAACTATTATGTAAAATCACATGTATGAAAGCATTTGTATTCCTTACTGTATTTTATATATTAGGTTATGGAACGGTCAGTGCAAAGCCAAAATTTATTTAGTGAAGTGATATTTACTTATTAATATTATCTTTTATTTTTGTCTGTATTTTTTTGGACGAATTTGGTGGTATTTTCACCACCAATGCTGGCAAAAATACCATCAAATTCTGGCCCGTGGAGGAGGGGCATATGAAAGGTGGCTACACTGAGCCACAGCGCCAGAGATTGCGCCAAAGAGTATTATTCCGCCGCTTCCACTGGCAGTGCTTATTGAGAAGTAGCAGGAGGCATTGCCTGTTGAGATGTAGCAGTAGCGAGTCGTAGTTGAGAAGTTGCGGTAGTGAGTGCTTGTTCAGAAGTTGTAGTATTGTTTTGATGGGCTAGACACCAGATGTTGTAGGATTTGGGATGCTGTAATGATCAGAGTGTGCTTTTCGTCAATATATATGAAGGTAAAAAATTCCTTTTTTTCATTATTTCAATGTCTTAAACAATAATGCCTCTTGGTCACAGGTTCAGTCAACAAAGCATCTGGCTCGTGTTCTTGTATTAGACTGTATTTCTGGTTTCTATGTGCAATTATAGTATTTCTGTTTTTTTTAATTACTTCAGTATAAATGGTATTTAAAATATCGTGTCGTACTGAGGATTAACCGTGCCAGATGTGTACGTTGAATCTCAGTTCCACACACAGAACAGCGACACTTGTGCCTTGTTGTTTCGTAGCTTTCATAGTTGCTGGGGACTTAATTAATTAATTGTGTTAACGGAAATTTCCTTTCATTCTTTGTTGTTATTCCATGGAGTCAGATTGCGGAGTAAAACTAATCAGGGCCAACCGGTTACGAGACTGCGTAACCGGACAGTCAGCTACTGAAAATAGAAAAGTATTTGCATTCATTATATATAATTAAGCCCCCATGCAAGGTCTCTTTATGACGCATCCTGTAACATTACAGTACACTGTACAATAGAACATATAATATGTTTCGCTGTTTTTACCGTACTTTCTACATCTGTAAGGCTTGGACGAACTATCATCTTGGATGTAAGCCAAAAAGAGCTATCTAATGCCATCTGTTAGGGCTAGAGCAACTTTTTACCTAATGCTGCTTATAAGTACAAGCCTGCCATCTGATTGTAGGTAAAATAATAAATTTCATAATATATATTTATTGGTTGTAACTTACTTTCTGTACACCACTGGCCATTAAAATTGCTACACCACGAAGATGACGTGCTACAGACGCGGAGTATAACCGACAGGAAGAAGATGCTGCGATATGCAAATGATTGGCTTTTCAGAGCATTCACACAAGCTTGGTGCCGATGGCGACACCTACAACGTGCTGACACGAGGAAAGTTACCAACCGATTTCTCATACACAAACAGCAGTTGACCGGCGTTGACTGGTGGAACGTTCTTGTAATGCCTCGGGTAAGGAGGAGACATGCGTACCATCACGTTTCCGGCTTTGATAAAGGTCGGATTGTAGCCTATCGCGATTGCGGTTTATCGTGTCGCGACATTTCTGCTCGCGTTGGACGACATCCAATGACTGTTAGCAGAATATGGAATCGGTGGGTTCAGGAGGGTAATATGGAACGCCGTGCTGGATCCCAATGGCCTCGTATCACTAGCAGTCGAGATGAGAGGCATCTTATCCGCATGGCTGTAACGGATCGTGCAGCCACGTCTCGATCCCTAAGTCAACAGATGGGGACGTTTACAAAACAACAACCATCTGAACGAACAGATGACGTTTGCAGCAGCATGGACTATCAGCTCGGAGACCTTAGCAGCGGTTACCCTTGACACTGCATCACAGACAGGATCGCCTGCAATGGTGTACTCAACGACGAACCTGCGTGCACGAATGTCAAAACGTCATTTTTTCGGATGAATCCAGGATCTGTTTACAGTATCATGATGGTCGCATCCTTGTTTGACGATATCGCGCTGAACGCACATTGGAAGCGTGTATTCGTCATCGCCAAACTGCCGTATCACCCGGCGAGATGGTATGGGGTGCCATTGGTTACGCGTCTCGGTCACCTCTTCTCCTTATTGACGGCACTTTGAACAGTGGACGATACATTTCAGATGTGTTACAAACCGTGGCTCTACCCTTCATTCGATCCCTGTGAAACCCTACATTTCAGCAGGATAATGCACGACCGCATGTTGCAGGTCCTGTGGGACCTTTCTGGATACAGAAAATGTTCGACTGCTGCCCTGGCCAGTACATTCTCCAGATCTCTCACCAATTGAAAGCGTCTGGTCAATAGTGGCCGAGCAACTGGCTCGTCACGATACGCGAGTCACTACTCTTGATGAACTGTGGTATCGAGTTGAAGCTGCATGTGCAGCTGTAGCTGTACACGCCATCCAAGCTCTGTTTCACTCAATGCTCAGGCGTATTAAGGCCGTTATTACGGTCAGAGGTGGTTGTTCTGGGTACTGATTTCTCAGGATCTATGCACTCTAATTGTGTGAAAATGTAATCACATGTCAGTTCTGGTATAATATATTTGTCCACTGAATACCCGTTTATCATCTGCATTTCTTCTTGGTGTAACAATTTTAAAGGCCAGTAGTGTAAGTCAAAAACACTGCAATAAACTTGAGATATAGTACGTGAGAAGTTTGTGTTGAACTTTTGTAATTCTGTAAAAGATTTTTTTGCTGAAAATCACTTTTATGTCAATACCATGGTTCATAGTAATAAGCACCATGGATATCAGAGTTTAAGGGATTAATTCGTGACTCGGGCTCTGAAATGAGTGTGGGTATGTCTCGCCTGATGGACAGAGGTGCTCGAAGTACGACTCGACATAATGGTATAAAATTACGCAAAAGTTCGGAGAGATTAGCGAGTACAGTGTATAGCAGAACGGAGCTTAAGGATAAGTGAATGAGTTCGCACGTTAATGGTTCTTGTAAAGGCTGGACACACGTGAAATTCAATTCTATCGACATGTTGTACAAAGTGAAACGATTACTGGAAGTTATCCTTTCTGTTCGATTTTGACTTACCTACATGGACTGCTGTCTAAACGCTGCGTATAGTGTAATACTTCTACTCTCTGTTCAGAAAGTTTATTCTTTAACAGTGCATGGAACACAATGTGTGTCCCCATGACAATGTGGCACCTACCCAAAGTAAAAGTAACTGTCACAAGTGGTATCTCTCAATCCATTAAAAATTTCGGTTATTGGAAGTGACTTGTGCTGAAAATTCATTTTGTGTCAGGCAAAATTAATCCTTCTTTTAATCCGAAATTACTTTTCAGCATTGTTTCAGATTTGTGTTGACTTCTTGATTGGAGATTTAAAACCAACTACGGTTACAATTACATCACAATAGTAATCAAGGACAGTAAATGGTGACTGAAAGGAAATCACATGAAATTTAAATTTTGTAATTGTGACAACCGTCTTCGCAAAAAAGATAACATTATCTTATTATTACAGCTAGGCTATTCAAGCAAGAATGGCTAAAGGGCCTCACTCTTTTCTTGGACTGTAGGACTGCAAAAGTGATTAATTCGGTTTGCTATTCGTCAAAGAATTGTTATTGAAAACTGTAGATGTAATCCTATTTACATTACAACAGAGTACAATATTTTTAGAAAATCACTAATAGTAAAATCAAACAGGAGATTTCACAAGGCACTGTAATGCATTGTGTAACGTCCACAGTAGTTTCCACTAAGTTAATTGTTTGAAACAGGGCCGCACGTTTCAAAAGTGTTTTCCTAGGTCAGTTTTATATGTATTTTTATGTGTGAGTTCATAGTAAGAATGTATATCCTAAGTAGTCACTGCTAGGCAGCGCTTTATAAATGAGTTTCCGTCAAAAGGGGATTGACGTTGTAATTCTCTTTAATCACCATTTGGAATCAAATGGGGTATATTGAATGAAAATTGTTATCTCATTTGTTAAAAATAAATAGCTATCCGATAATTTAGTGTAGAAGCCGTTATACAATTTTACGGAAGAGCTGGTCATCAGATAACTATTAAAAACACGCGATTAAATTACACATTTTTAAAATTATTGCAATAATGCGCATTTTACAAATCACAACAAAGAACTTTACAATAAACGACGTAGAATAATCTATGTGGAAAGAAATTGGGTACTGAGGTGCTGAGGAAATGTGTTTGAAGTACTCTACTGGTATAGATATTTCGATAGTGAATATTGCAATAAGCAGGTCAGTTGAAGAGAAATGGACATGTCTACAAAGGGAAATCACAGAAGTCTGACAGATAACCATGTGTACAAGGAACATAACTGCAAATAAACCTTGGGTAATGAAAAAAGTGCTTCAGATTATCGACGAAAAAAGGAAGTACAAAAATGTTCAGCAAAAGTCAGGCACTTCAGAGTGAAATAAACAGGAAGTACAGGGAAGGAAAAGCGAAATAGCTGCAAGATAAATCCGAAGAAACAGAAGAAAAACTGATCCTCGGAAGGACTGATTCAGCATGTAGAAAAAAATTAACCATCGGTGTAATTAAAAGCAGAGACATCAACAAGAAGACTGCAAGAGGAATACCACCGTTAAACTCAGTGGGGGAGGGGTTGGGAAAGCAGGTCGGTGGAAAGAGTATAATGATCATTCGATGAGGGGGGAAGAGCTGTTCGATGATGTGCCAGTAGAAATAATCGCAGTCGATATGGAAGACACAGTGGACTAAATGACAGAGTCAGAGTTTAACACACCTTTGGAAGACTTGAGATTAAATAAGGCGGGAAACACAGACGATATTCCATACAAATTTCGAAAATCACTGGACAATGTTGCAACTAAACGACTATTCAGGTTGGTTTGTAAATCTATGAAACTGAAGACACACCATCACACTTTCAGAAAAATATCATCCAAGAAACCCCGTAATTATTAAGGGCAGATAACTGTTATAGCTATCGCTCAATGTTTAACAACTTTTACATCCAAGTCGCTTGCAAGAAAAACACATATAAGAATGAAAAGCAAATTAGGGATCTGTTAGATGACGAAAGAAAGGGAAAAGAAATACAGTAGAAGAAGAATGGGTAGCTTTGAGAGAGGAAATAGTAAAGGTAGCAGAGGATCAAGAAGGTAAAAAAGCCAGGGCTAGTAGAAATCCTTGGGTAACTGAAGAGATATTGAATTTAATTGATAAAAGGAGAAAATATAAGAATGCAGTAAATGAAGCTGGCCAAAAGGAATGCAAACGTCTCAAAATGAGATCGACAGGAAGTGAAAAATGGCTAAGCAGGGATGGCTAGAGGACAAATGTAAGGATGTAGAGGCTTATCTCACTTGGGGTAAGATAGATATGGCCTACAGGAAAATTAAAGAGACCTTTGGAGAAAAGAGAACTACTTACATGAATATCAAGAGCTCAGATGGAAACCCAGTTCTAAGCAAAGAAGGGAAAGCAGAAAGGTGGAAGGAGTATATAGAGGGTCTATTCAAGGGCGATGTTCTTAAGGACAATATTATAGAAATGGAGAGAATGTAGATGAAGATGAAATGGGAGATATGATACTGTGTGAAGAGTTTGACAGAGCACTGAAAGACTTAAGTCGAAACGAGGCCCCGGGAGTAGCCAGTCCTGACAAAACTCTACCATCTGGTGAGCAAGATGTATGCGACAGGTGAAATATCCTCAGACTTCAAGAAGAATATAATAATTCCAATCCGACACAAAACAGGTGTTGACAGATCTGAAAATTACCGAACTATCAGATTAATAAGCCACTGCTGCAAAATATTAACACGAATTCTTTATAGACGAATGGAAAAAACTGGTAGAAGCCGACCTCGAGGAAGATCCGTTTGGATTCCGTAGAAATGTTGGAACACGTGAGGCAATACTGACCCTACGACTTATCTTAGAAAATAGATTAAGGAAAGGCAAACCTACGTTTCTAGCATTTGTAGACTTAGAGAAAGCTTTTGACAATGTTGACTGGAATACTCTCTTTCAAATTCTAAAGGTGGCAGCGGTAAAATACAGAGAGCGAAAGGCTATTTACAATTTGTACAGAACCCAGATGGCAGTTATAACAGTCGAGGTACATGAAAGGGAAGAAGTGGTTGGGAAGGGAGTGAGACAGGGTTGTAGCCTCTCCCCGATGTTATTCATTCTGTATATTGAGCAAGCAGTAAAGAAAAGAAAAGAAAAATTTGGAGTAGGAATTAAAATCCATGGAGAAGTAATAAAAATTTTGTGGTTCGCCGGTGACAGTGTAATTCTGTCAGAGACAGCAAAGGAGCTGGAAGAGTAGCTGAACGGAATGGACATGGTCTTGAAAGGAGGATATAAGATGAACCTCAAGAAAAACAAAGCGAGAATAATGGATTGTAGTCGAGTTAAGTTGGGTGATGCTGCGGGAATTAGATCAGGAAATGAGACGCTTAAAGTAGTAAATGAGTATTGCTATTTGGGGAACGAAATAACTGATGATGGTCGAAGTAGAGAGGATATAAAATGTAGACTGGCAATGGCAAGGAAAGCATTTCTGAAGAATAGAAATTTGTTAACATAGAGTATTGATTTAAGTGTCAGGAAGTCGTTTCTGAAAATATTTGTATGGAGTGTAGCCATGTATGGAAGTGAAACATGGACGATAAATAGTTTGGACAAGCAGGGAATAGAAGCTTTCGAAATGTGGTGCTACAGAAAAATGCTGAAGATTAGATGGGTAAATCACATAACTAAGGAGGAGGTATTGAATAGAATTGGAGAGAAGAGAAATTTGTGGCACAACTTGACTAGAAGAAGGGATCGGTTGGTAGGACATATTCTGAGGCATCAAGGGATCACCAGTTTAGTACTGGAGCGCAGCGTGGAGGGTAAAAATCGCAGAGGGAGACCAAGAGATGAATACACTAAACAGATTCAGAAGGATGTAGGTTGCAGTAGGTACTGGGAGATGAAGAACCTTGCACAGGATAGAGTAGCATGGAGAGCTGCATCAAACCAGTCTCTGGACTGAAGACCACAAGAACAACAGATGATGATCAATTTGAGTTTAGGAAAGGTAAAAGCAGCAGAGAGGAGGTTCTGACGTAGCGCTTGCTAATGCAAGCAAGACAAGAAAAATGAAAACGATTTTATAGGGTGCCTTGACTACCCATCGCTGTGAATGGAATTGCTAAACTTTTATAAGAGTTGTCGATCTGAAGGTAGCGTCCTGTAATGTGAAATTGTACAAGATATACGAATATCAGGGAAATAGGCGTAAGCTATAGGGAAAGACGAGGAATATTCAACATGCACAAGAGCCAAGAGGGAAAAATAAGAGTGAAAGACCAACAACGAATGCTCTAGGAATGATATGAGACAGGGATGTAGTGTACCACTCCGGCTTTTCAGTCTATACATCGATGGAAAAATGACAGAAATAATAGAAAGTTTCAGGAATGAGATTAAAATTTAAGGTGAAGGGATATCAATAATAGGATTCGCTGATGACATAGCTATTCTCAAAGAAAGTGAGAAAGATTACAGGACCTATCGAACTGAATGAACAGACTAATGAGTACGAAATATGGATTGGGAGTAAACCGAAGAAAGGCGAAAGTAATAAATAGTAACGGAAATGAGATTATGAGATTACCAAGAAACTTAACATCAAAATTGGGGGCCAAGCGTTAGACGAAGTAAAGGATTTGCGTTACCATGGAAGCAAAATAACACATGACAGACGAAGCAAGGGGATATAAAAATAGATTATCACAGGCAAAGAGGGCATTCCTGGTCAAGAGAAGTCCGCCAGGAACAAACATCGGCCTTAATCACAGGAAGAAATTTCTACGAACGTTTATTTGGAACACATCACTTCATAGTAGTGAATCATGTACTTTTGGAAAAAAGGAAAGGAAGAGAATCGAAGAGTTTGGTTTGTAATGCTATGGTTTGTGATGCTGAGAATCAGATAGACTGGTAAGATGAGAAAGGACGAGATTCTCCGCAGAATTGGTGAGGAGAGGAACATTTGGAAAACATTGACAAGAAGAAGGGACAGTTTCATAGAGTATGTGTTGACATATCAAGGAATATCCTGTAGAGGGTAAAAACTGTAGAGAAAGATAGATATTTGAATACATTCAACAAATAACTCAGGAACTTGAACGTAAATGCTACTCTGAGATGAAGAGGTTGGCACAGGAAAGAAATTCATGAGAGGCAACATTAAACCCAGCGCAAGACCGATGGCTCAAAAAGGGGCATATGTCTGTGTTAAAAAAATCTATAGTAGTTACCAGATAACCTATGAAATCAGTTATCTTATTCAACGAAATTAATCCTTATCTAATACTGCAAAGACACAAGCTTCCATCCATATCCATGAGAAACCTGAGGTAAATACCTCATTCCGAGTATTATTTTTTCCTTTTTGGAGCTATTTTTTAGTTTACTTCACGACATATCCACGCAGTGACTGGAACCGACTTCGAGCGTCTCCGAAGACCACTCTCAGCCCAATGTGATGCGTAGCAGGACCGTACACTGTCTCCACCTTAAAACCTTTCCGTATTCGTGACAAAGCATTGATCCGATGTGCGGACTACCGATCCGAGGAGTGCCTACACATTTCCAAACAATGGAGTTCCGCTATTACCATAAATTGAACTCTTCGGAATACTTTGCTGGCTGTAAATAACATTGAAATGAAAGGTCAGCTTTCGTGTAGAAAGAGGACCACATTACAGAATTAGAGGACACGGAAGGACAGCAGGCTATATGCGACTATATGCTGCAGTTTCAACGAAAACCGTATAATGAGAAATGAATAAGATAATTGTAGGAAAGTATAGCTATTATTGCGCAACTTCTTGCGTACAAGTTGAATAGAAAGTGGAATCTTATGTCTACCAACAATTCGAAGTAGACAGTACACCCCGACGACTCTTTGTTTACACTGTTAGCTGTCATATGACGTATTCGCACATTAAAATACCATAGTGCTAAAAGATAACTGATAAGCCTCTAAAATAAAAAAAAGAAAGAAAGTTAACTGACCACACTTACACAATGTTGCAGAAATTTTCCCAACACGAAATAGTCTCTTGGAATAATATAATAATTCCAGTCTCGAATCATCCAATGCTGAATGATGTCCATGAAGATGAAATAAAACGCGTTCTCGTGGCACGACAATCCCCCAATTGGGCATTCTGGACCCACTGAGATCCGAATTGAGGTGTCAGTTATTAGTTCTCTATCGTACTACAGTATCTGTCTAGGTCTTTGTCAGTTTCTTTGTGAAGGTAGAGAAACTCCAACCGTCTGCTGTTCAATATACACTACTGGCCATTAAAACTGCTACACCAAGAAGAGATGCAGATGATAAACGGCTATTCATTGGACAAATATATCATAGTAGAACTGACATGAGATTACATTTTCACACAATTTGGGTGCAAAGATCCTGAGAGATCAGTACCCAGAACAACCACCTCTAACCGTAATAACGGCCTTCATACGCCTGGGCATTGATCGAACAGAGCTTGGATGGCGTGTACAGGTACAGCTGCCCATACAGCTTCAACATGATACCACAGTTCATCAAGAGTAGTGAGTGACTGGAGTATTGTGTCGAACCAATTGCTGGGCCATCATTGACCAGAACTCAATTGGAGAGAGATCTGGAGAATGTGCTGGCCAGGGCAGCAGTTGAACATTTTCTGTATCTAGAAAGGTCCGTACAGAACCTGCAACATGCGGTCGTGCATTATCCTGCTGAAATGTAGGGTTTCGCAGGGAGCGAATGAAGGGTAGAGCCACGGGTCGTAACACATCTGAAATGTAACGTCCACTGTTCAAAGTTCCGTCAATGCGAACAAGAGGTGACCGAGACGTGTAACCAATGCCCCCCCCCCCCCCCCTTACCATCAAGCCGGGTGATACGCCAGTATGGCGATGACGAATACACCCTTCCAATGTGCGTTCATCGCGATGTCGCCAAACACGGATGCGACCTTCATGATGCTGTAAGCAGAACCTGGATTCATCCGAAAAAATGACGTTTTGACATTCGTGCACCCAGGTTCGTCGTTGAGTACACCATCGCAGGCGCTCCTGTCTGTGATGCAGCGTCAAGGGTAACCGCAGCCATGGTCTCCGAGCTGATAGCCCATGCTGCTGCAAACGTCGTCGAACTATTCGTGCAGATGGTTGTTGTCTTGGAAACGTCCCCATCTGTTGACTCAGGGATCGAGACGTGGCTGCACGATCCGTTACAGCCATGCGGATAAGATGCCTGACATCCCGACTGCTAGTGATACGAGGCCGTTGGGATCCAGCACGGCATTTCGTATTACCCTCCTGAATCCGCCGATTTCATATTCTGCTAACAGTCATTGGCTCTAGACCAACGCGAGCAACAATGTCGCGATACGATAAATCGCAATCGCGATAGGCTACAATCCGACCTTTATCAAAGTCGGAAACGTGATGGTACGCATTTCTCCCCCTTACACGAGGCAGCTCAACAACGTTTCACCAGGCAACACCGGTCAACTGCTGTTTGTGTATGAGATATCGGTTGGAAACTTTCCTCATGTCAGTACTTTGTAGGTGTCGCCACCGGCGCCAACCTTGTGTGAATGCTCTGAAAAGCTAATCATTTGCATGTCACAGCATCTTCTTCCTGTCGGTTAAATTTCGCGTCTGTAGCACGTTGTCTTCATGGTGTAGCAATTTCAATGGCCAGTAGTGTATTATTCACTATTCCAGTGGCTGTGTTTTTCAGACGTACGATGCAGTGTTCCTTGGGACAAGCATGCATGAACATCACAGGCACTGAAATAACGTATTTATTAGCCAACACTGGACGGACGACTTGCATTTAAAACATGTCCCATGTATGGAAATATACATAATGAATGTACAAATGCATACTGTAAACACCTTGTTGACGACATAGCGAAGGACGTGCTCGGATTGCCTATGTCGTCATTCCTGCTGGCGGTTTTTTGCAACTTTTTCATGTACTTCGTAACGACTGCAGTCGCTGCAGGGCCTGTTCCTTCAACTATGCATGCATATCCGAAGGAGCAGCTCATAGTACTTCTGAACAAGACAGGTAGTGCAGTATCGTACTTATCCGCCGACACTGGTCTAATGTCTTTCAATTAACTTTCACTCCTGTACCGGAATATACATTGTGAACGTACGTGCAGTTTATAGACACTTAGCTGAAAACATATGGCTGTGAGTGGTGCTCGGGTAGCCAAATGGTAAGGCGGCTGCACGCGATAATCGGGAAATACGGGTTTGGGTCCCAGTCCGGCACATATTTTCACTGCCGCCATTCCATTATGCAGTTTATGGTTATCCTTATTTGCAACTGCAGATACATTTCATGTATGTAATAATGGATCCCCAGCCCAACATTGGTTATGGTCATTGGATTTGCTTTCAAGAGGAGATTCAGCCATTAACGACTATGTATGGGAGTATTAGTTTGAGCCTTAGCGGTGTATGGCAGCAGAGCTGACAGCGACCTTGTACGGTATGTTGTCACTGTAATAATTCAACAAGCCCAGCGCCATGTTGCGAGGCAGGTTAGCTTGCTGAAACAGCAAACTCAGCGGTAGTGTGCAGACTAGTGGAGAAAGGTTCAAGGCAGCTTGCCACACTGAGAGTGGCAGTAGTTAAAAAAAAAAGTGTGTGAAATCCTATGGGACTGCTAAGGTCATCAGTCCCTAAGCTTACGCACTATTTAAGCTAAATTATCCTAAGGACAAACACACACACCCATGCCCGAGGGAGGACTCGAACCTCCGCCGAGACCATCCGCACAGTCCATGACTGCAGCGCCTTATACCGCTCGGCTAATCCCGCGCGGCTGGCAATAGTGTTTTAGAGGACTTCACTGGTTGTGATGCGTATGCACAATACGCGTGCCGCTGCCGACTGTAATTAAAAATGGTTCAAATGGGTCTGAGCACTATGGGACTTAACTACTGAGGTCATCAGTCCCCTAGAACTTAGAACTACTTAAACCTAACTAACCTAAGGACATGACACACATCCATGCCCGAGACAGGATTCGAACCTGCGACCGTAGCGGTCTCGCGGTTCCAGACTGTAGCGCCTAGAACCGCACGGCCACTGTAATTACCGTCCTTTTTTGTAACAGAGTTATTCTGATCCTCGCTGCCCAAACGGGAGAATGAGGTTGCACTGGACGAGGACGCCACGTGGACCTGCCAGTACATCTACATCCACATCTACATGGTTACTCTGCAATTCACACTAAAGTGCCTGGCAGAGGGTTCATCGAAACATTTTCATACTACTTCTCTACCATTCCACTCTCGAATGGCACGTGGGAAAAAGGAACACCTAAATCTCTCCGTTCGAGCTCTGATTTCTCTTATTTTATTATGACGATCATTTCTCCCTACGTAGGTGGGTGTCAACAAAATATTTTCGCATTCGGAAGAGAAAGTTGGTGACTAAAATATCGTAAATAGATCTCGCCACAAAGAAAACCGCATTTGTTTCAGTGACTGCCACCCCAACTCGCGTATCATATCAGTGCCACTCTCACCCATATTACGCGATAACACGAAACGAGCTGCCCTTCTTTGCACTTTTTCGATGTCCTCGGTCAATCCTACCTGGTAAGGATCCCATATCGCGCAGCAGTATTCCAGCAGAGGACGGACAAGTGTAATGTAGGCTGTCTCTCTAGTGGATCTGTCTCATCTTCGAAGTGTTGTGCTAACAAAGCGCAGTCTTTGTTTTGCCTTCCCCACAATGTTATCTATGTGGAATTTCGAATTTAAGTTGCTCGTAATTGTAATTCCCAGGTATTTAGTCGAATTGACAGCCCTTAAATATGTGCGATTTATCGTATACCCAAATTTTATCGGATTTCTTTTAGTATCCATGTGGATGACCGCGTACTTTTCTTTGTTTAGTGCCAATTGCCACTTTTCGAGCCGGCCGCGGTGGCGGAGGGGTTCTAGGAGCTTCTGTCCGGAACCGCTCCACTGCTACGGTCGCAGGTTCGAATCCTGCCTCGGGCATGGATGTGTGTGATGTCCTTAGGTTAGTTAGGTTTAAATAGTTCTAAGTTCTAGAGGACTGATGACCTCAGATGTTAAGTCCCATAGTGCCCAGAGCCATTTGAACCATTTTGAACCACTTTTCGAACCATACAGAAATTCTCTCTAGATCATTTTGTAATTGGAATTGATCGTTTGATGGGGACTCTTCAGATTATCACCTAGATAATTTACATAAATCAGGAACGGCAGAGGGCCTATGACACTACCTTGCGGAACGCCAGATATCGCTTCTGTTCTACTCGATGATTTACCGTCTATCACTACGAACCTCTCTGAAAGGAAATCACGAATCCAGTCACACAACTAAGACGATACTCAATATGCACGCAATTTGATTAATAGTCGCTTGTGAGGAACGGTATCAAAAGTGTTCTGGAAATCTAGGAATATGGAATCGATCTGAGTTGTCGACAGCACTCATTACTTCATGGGAATAAATAGCTAGCTGTGTTGCACAAGAACGATATTTTCTGAATCCTTGTTGGTTATATATCAATAAGTCATTTTCTTCAAGGTGATTCATAATGTTCGAGTTCAGTGTATTGTAAGGGGTTCACCATCCTGCTGGAGCAAATGTAATTTCGATGTATTGCTCGCGCGCTGCCTGCGACAGAAAATATCTTTGCTGCAATAGAGTCGCAGGTCAGAGCCGTCTCGGCAGTTGTTGCAATCGCTCGCTGCTTTAGAACGACTCTATTTCAGCAAAAATATATTCTGTCGCAGGCAGCGCGTGAGCAATAAATCGAAATTACATTTGCTCCAGCAGGGTGGTGAACCCCTCACAAAAAGCTCCAAAATCCTACTGCAAATTGAGGTCAGTGATATGGGTCTGTAATTCAATGGGTTACTTCTATTTCCTTTCTTGAATATTGGTGTGACCTGTGCTACTTTCCAGTGTTTAGGAACAGACCTTTCGTCAAGTGAGCGGTTGTATATGATTGCTAAGAAAGGCGCTATTGTCTCTGCATACTCTGAAAGGAACCTGGTTGGTATACTATATGGACCGGAAGACTTGCCTTTCTTAAGTGACTGGTTCGAGGCCCCGGCAGAGCAACCATTCTATCCCCATCTCGACTTAGTGCCACGGCGCAGCTGACCCTCCGAGGTCATTTTCAGCAGCAAGGCTGACTTCTGCCTAGGAGGCAGCGGGTCCCACTCTGTGTACATTAGCCATCGTCCACAGTCGTGAGACTGGCGTATCCACGTGGTGAGCATGATGCAGCCGAGGCGTCGACTAGGGCCGGAACCGATATATACCACCACAGAGAGCACGCATTTGGCGTGGAGTTCGTGCATCCGGCTTACCTAACAAGGTCGCTGGCACTCAGTGGAGGTGTGCAGGCAGCCGGCCCAGCAGAATTCAGCAGCCAGCCGTCCATCAACCCAGTGTATCAAGCAGCGCAGATGCGTCAATAAAGGAACTTGTTACATTGTAGCCGCCTTTGTCTGGGCCTCCTGCGCTCTCATCTCGCCTCCACAACCCGCTGGCAGGATCCTACCTGCTAGCCCTCACGCCCTGCACTTGGGGGCACCGTAGTTTGCTGTCAAGAATGGGGATTCACGAAGAGGATAAGGAAATGTAGCGAACACACTTGCGAGTTCTGGCTTAGTGATGAAGCAAACGCAG
Organism: Schistocerca americana; assembly: GCF_021461395.2. NCBI lineage: Eukaryota > Metazoa > Arthropoda > Insecta > Orthoptera > Acrididae > Schistocerca > Schistocerca americana. Next base: position 234,852,686 of record NC_060123.1, read on the forward strand.
TTTTGCTGCAAGAAGGTGAGCAGAGGACGCTGTTTGCTTTTCTGAAGGGACAGGTGTCGGACATGTCAAGAGGTTTGTTTGCACGTGCACAAAAAGATCCGTACTCTGCTATTATGTCAGCAATGGAATACGAAGAAACTGACATGTCAACAGGAATATGAGACATATGTTGGGTATTTCTTGTGAACATTAAATTCTACATGTGTGGACAGAAGAGGCATTTACAGTGTCAGTGTCGCTAGCCACAGGGAACCAGAGGAAATGGAACGTATGAGCAGCAGAATTATGGTAATGGATTTGGGGGTGGACGAGGAAGTGGTAAGCAGACTTCCACACAAGACACAACGAAAGTCTATCTCAAGATGTCCGCATTAAAACTGGATGCAACCAACATGTAAGCAGAGCTGTGGTGTGTAGTAATAGGAATTGTAAGAGGTAAAGTGTACAAGTTTTGGACACAGGGGCGCATGTATCATTTACCCACAGAGATTGCGTGGGTTGAAGACGGTGCACCAACCACACTGTACGTTATGTGTGGTCACGAATCGTAGTGTAAGACCGATGGGCTGAGTAGACTTAGTTTTTCGTATAGGATCTGTTCAATTTACATACTGGGTAGAGGTAGTACTGCATGTAAGCAAGAGCTACAGCAGGATCATGGACTTAGACTTTCTGTATCAGCATTGTACTAAAATTAAAATTTAGTGGAATGACATTCGAGATAGTGAAAGCTGTTGACAGTGTAGACATATTTCTACGTGCGTCTTAACATATTCAACAAACTATTTGAAGCATGTACAACTGCAATAAGGCTAGATTCACATGATTGTGACAGGTGGTGCTGGGAAGTGGCTCTGGGTTCACGTGCAGACGGATCTACCTGTGGGCGCGTAATGTGTTGTAGACCCTCTGAAAGTGAACAGTATACTGGACACAGCAACTTGTTTCTTTAAGAGAAATGTTGAGCGCATGAGTTGTACACACGAGCTGTGCACGAAGAGTATGAGATACAAGTAACCACAATCCGCCCTTAAGATTGCATTACGTAGGAAATTGTAGTATCTAAAGGTCAGAGAGAGAGAGAGGTTGGGAGCAGTACTGTTCGAATTTGAAGATTTATTTCTCCATAGGGTTTGTTGCCGGCAACGCCTATGACTCAACACAAAATATCAATAGTGAGACCATAACAGATGCATATGTCATCTCCAACATTACTGAGGCCATAGATAGCTTGGGACAATGTCAGTACTTTTTGAACATGGATCTGAGTAGGACTTACCATCAATTGCAGATGTTTACCATCAATTGCAGATGTTCTTGAAGTCCAGCTGTAGAGACCATTTTTGGAGCCATGGGGGCAGTATCAGCTCAAAAGAACAGCATTTTGATTAAAAATTGCTCCTGAAACGCTTCAGAGGTTATTATACGGTGTGTTGAGAAGTCTGAAACTGCGTCAGCGCCCAGTTTACTAAGATCATATCACCTTAATCTGAAAACATGAAGCATCTTGGACTAAATCTGAAGAAAATGTTGAAGAAATTGAGAGATTGAGGGCTGTGCATCTGACGTTGGATACAGAGAAGTCCATTTTGCATTACAAGAATTAGTGTACTTACGTGACGTAATTAATAAAGATAGAGTGAGGAAATACCAGAGGCTACTGCAAGCTATAGAGTTCCCAGTGCCTAAGTCGATTAAGAAACTGCAGTCTTTTTCTACATCTACTTCTACGTGGTTACTCTGCTATTCACAATAAAGTGCCTGGCAGATCTCAAATTATTATAGAATAAACGTGAAAGGGTTCGTTGACACTGCATGACCACTCACGTAGTTACTAAGGAAAGGTGTGATACCCATGTGGACAGAAGAGAGTAGAATGAGTTTGAAGAATTAATTAGAGTCTTGGCGACCAGCTTGGTTCCAGCATTTCCAGACTTTCAGAAGGAGTTTATTTTTTTGTGTGTCACATCTACCCATGCTTTGGGATATTTTTCAATCCATGATATTAACGGTAGCCTATTTGTCGAGACAGCTGCATGCAGTGGAGAAGAACTACTCAACGGCAGAGAAGGATGTGTTGAGCTTCATTTGTGGTGTTACTATCTGAAATGTCATCCATACGTCAGAAAATTTCGAGTAGGGAATAACCACGCTGCTTTGAAGTGAATATTGGAACTGAAGGACCCGTCTTGCAGGCCGACAAAATGGGCGCTGAGACTCAGCAAGTCAGATTATGAAGTAATTCACAAGACAAGGAAGAAGCACACTAATGCAGATGCATTAAGCAGGAAGGTAGCAATGTCAAACGTTCTGTGTCTTGCTCCTGCAGAATGGCAGTCAGCACAGATTGCTGACAGTGACTGTGAGCAAAAGAGGTTGCAGTCGCCACTTAGCGCATGTGATGGGCTGTTGTGCAAGGAAACTAGGGGCGAGGATGGTAGCACCAGCAGAGTTTAAGGAGGTGGTTTTAAAGGAAGCACATGATCACTTGTTATCTGGTCACAGAGGGTGCAGGGCAACAAACAGAGAGTGGAAGAGAGATATTGGTGGAGAGGAGGGAAAGCGGATGTGGATCAATACTGAGAAATTGCGTGCAGTGTGTAACAGCGGGCATACTTGAATCATAAGCGGGTGCAATTGCAGTGGCTACTGGAAGTATCAAAACCATCTGAAATGCTTGGAATCGATGTACTAGGACTGTTCATTCATACACCAGCAGAAGACCGATTCGTATTAACTATAACGGACCACTTCTTTCAGTATGTGGAGATGTTTGCTATGCCAAACCAGCAAGTTGTAACAGTTGCACGACTGGATGTTGAAGTCTGGAGCATTAGATGTGTTATTTACAGACCACGCTACGAATGTCATGTCGGACTTACAGAAGGACTGAAGAAGCTGTGTCGGCTGTTGCTTGTGAAGGTGCCACTCTCCGTTTGTTGCCCTGCACCCTCTACGACCAAATAACAGGTGATCATGTACTTCCTTTAAGATCTTCATTCACAGGCCAATCGTAGGACTGAATAGATACATAGAACGACTGGGACAATGTTAAGTTACTGTGAGAATGCACATAACGCCGAATGGGATACACGTCTAAGGTATGTCATGTCACCGTATAATTCAAAAGCACTCACGAATAGTCCACAGCCCGTGGTCGTGCGGTAGCATTCTCGCTTCCCACGCCCGGGTTCCCGGGTTCAATTCCCGGCGGAGTCAGGGATTTTCTCTGCCTCGTGATGACTGGGTGTTGTGTGATGTCCTTAGGTTAGTTAGGTTTAAGTAGTTCTAAGTTCTAAGGGACTAATGACCATAGATGTTAAGTCCCATAGTGCTCAGAGCCAACCACTCACGAATACTGTGAAAGATGGAGAGTCGGTATGCAAATTGCAAAACCTGTACGAGAGTACAGAAGGTGAACGCAAAGGCTTTAGAGAAGCAGAAGGAGTCCGTGAGGTGTACGAAAATTTTACCACAGTATAATATAGGACAAGCCAACGGCCTTGCCGCAGTGGTAACACCGGTTCCCGTCAGATCACCGAAGTTACGCGCTGTCGGGCTGGGCTAGCACTTGGATGGGCGACCATTCGGTCTGTCAAGCGTTGTTGGCAAGCGGGGTGCACTCAGCCCTTGTGAGGCAAACTGAGGAGCTACTTGATTGAGAAGTAGCTGCTGCGGTCTCGGAAACTGACATATACGGCCGGGAGAGCGGTATACTGACCACATACCCCTCCATATCCACATCCAGTAATGCCTATGGGCTGAGGATGACATGGCGGCCGGTCGGTATTATTGGCCTTCGTGGCCTCATCTACATCTACATTTATACTCCGCAAGCCACCCAACGGTGTGTGGCGGAGGGCACTTTACGTGCCACTGTCATTACCTCCCTTTTCTGTTCCAGTCGCGTATGGTTCGCGGGAAGAAGGACTGTCTGAAGGCCTCCGTGCGCGCTCGAATCTCTCTAATTTTACATTCGTGATCTCCTCGGGAGGTATAAGTAGGGGGAGCAATATATTCGATACCTCATCCAGAAACGCACCCTCTCGAAACCTGGACAGCAAGCTAAACCGCGATGCAGAGCGCCTCTCTTGCAGAGTCTGCCACTTGAGTTTGCTAAACATCTCCGTAACGCTATCACGGTTACCAAATAACCCTGTGACGAAACGCGCCGCTCTTCTTTGGATCTTCTCTATCTCCTCCGTCAACCCGATCTGGTACGGATCCCACACTGATGAGCAATACTCAAGTATAGGTCGAACGAGTGTTTTGTAAGCCACCTCCTTTGTTGATGGACTACATTTTCTAAGGACTCTCCCAATGAATCTCAACCTGGTACCCGCCTTACCAACAATTAATTTTATATGATAATTCCACTTCAAATCGTTCCGCACGCATACTCCCAGATATTTTACAGAAGTAACTGCTACCAGTGTTTGTTCCGCTATCATATAATCATACACTAAAGGATCTTTCTTTCTATGTATTCGCAATACTTTACATTTGTCTATGTTAAGGGTCAGTTGCCACTCCCCGCACCAAGCGTCTATCCGCTGCAGATCTTCCTGCATTTCGCTACAATTTTCTAATGCTGCAACTTCTCTGTATACTACAGCATCATCCGCGCAAAGCCGCATGGAACTTCCAACACGATCTACTAAGTCATTTATATATATTGTGAAAAGCAATGGTCCCATAACACTCCCCTGTGGCACGCCAGAGGTTACTGTAACGTCTGTAGATGTCTCTCCATTGATAACAACATGCTGTGTTCTGTTTGCTAAAAACTCTTCAATCCAGCCACACAGCTGGTCTGATATTCCGTAGACTCTTACTTTGTTTATCAGGTGACAGTGCGGAACTGTATCTAACGCCTTCCGGAAGTCAAGGAAAATGGCATCTACCTGGGAACCTGTATCTAATATTTTCTGGGTCTCATGAACAAATAAAGCGAGTTGGGTCTCACACGATCGCTGTTTCCGGAATCCATGTTGATTCCTACAGAGTAGATTCTGGGTTTCCAGAAACGACATGATACGCGAGCAGAAAACATGTTCTAAAATTCTACAACAGATCGACGTCAGAGATATAGGTCTATAGTTTTGCGCATCTGCTCGACGACCCTTCTTGTAGACTGGGACTACCTGTGCTCTTTTCCAATCATTTGGAACCTTTCGTTCCTCTAGAGACCTGCGGTACACGGCTGTTAGAAGGGGGCCAAGTTCTTTCGCGTACTCTGTGTAGAATCGAATTGGTATCCCGTCAGGTCCAGTGGACTTTCCTCGGTTGAGTGATTTCAATTGCTTTTCTATTCCTTGGACACTTATTTCGATGTCAGCCATTTTTTCGTTCGTGTGAGGATTTAGAGAAGGAACTGCAGTGCGGTCTACCTCTGTTTCAGGGTGGTCGTTGCCAAGTGCAGTGCCATAACAATCTGCCCTTGTCAGAGTCGTTCATGTCAGTGGATCCTCATCTACGTCCCGTATAGTGGTTAGAATTGGCCTATACTTACTGCGTATCTTGCGTCCAACACCACCAGACGTCATTCAGTCTCGCGGTGAGCAGTGATCATGATGCTAGTGCATGCTTAACGTTTTTGTTTAAGCTTGCTGCTGTCTCGAGTCACTGCTACTGTCTCGAGTTTTGGCGGCAGTGGCATAGACGTTTTCACAGTGACGAGGAACATTAGGTCATCATAATTCAGACAATTTCCACGAAATAATTGTAAATTATATACAGGTGCCAGGGTAGTGTGATGAACTGCACAGATCCTAAGGGCAACTACGAGAACAAATAAGACAAGTAGTGGAAGTGGTGAATCAGAAGCTGAGATTACTGCAAGCACGGATAGAAGTATTTGGTAGGGGAATTACAGTGATAACTCTGTTACAAGCATTATCAGATAGTATATAGGTCGCACGAGAGTTAGTATGAAACCTGCATGAAGCCATAAGATACGAGTTGCATGGATAACGGTATGTTAATCTTTTGTCACCTGAGCAGTAGACGAAAACTACCCTTCTGCCACCACATAGCACTCGTAGCAGTGAAAACTGACTGAGCATGATTTTATGTTCTAAATTGATTCTCAGTAATAGGGAGACATGTACAGTTTAAATGTTACAACATCCACAAATACTCGGTGAAGTGGGGAGTTCTTGAAAAATTCGCGCAGATGAAGATCTCTAGTGAATTATTTACTTCGGAAGATGGTAGTAGATATGCAGTAATGATGGAGGAGGAGCTACGATAGTGTCGACAAAATGACACACTTCATACGCCACGATCGCAGTATAGACACTTTTATTGCTCCAAGATGACCGGTGCCCCTGTATGGGCCAACAGTTCGCACGTCAATAAAGTAGATGATCGCCTAAATGCCACCTTGCGAACAGTGAGACCTATCCCAACACCATGGCCCTCTGTGCTGGCAAACATTGAACCTCCCTCACTCCACAGGCAACACCCAAACCAAAGATAAATGCAAAAAATTGCTGGCGACACCACACTCCCAACACACGCTGATCTGCATGGGCCGACACGATTAAAGTCAAGAAATCTCTTCTGGACTCACTCCTCGAACAATCGGGAAACCATAGCAGAGTGGAAACACCTATGACAACAAGCAATTGTTTACAATGAACACCTCATTAAGAACCCGGATGATCGTGTTCCTGGCCTCAACATCCTTCGAAGAACCTGGGTGGCAGTAAACAGAATGAGAACTGGTGTTGGACGGTGCGAACTGATGGCCAAATGAGGACAGGTGGACGATCCTCATCGTGACTGTGACGGAATACAGACGATGCAGCACATAATCTAGTGTGAAATTCATGGCTTTCAGGACGGTTCATTAGCGGATCTGCATAGACTCACAGACAGTGCCATTTCTTGGCTTCGTAATTTAAGCGTTTCTGTTCCCCCCATGAACCATGGACGTTACCGTTGGTGGGCAGGTTTTCGTGCCTCAGCGATACAGATGGCCGTACCGTAGGTGCAACCACAACGGAGGGGTATCTGTTGAGAGGCCAGACAAACGTGTGGTTCCTGAAGAGGGGCAGCAGCCTTTTCAGTAGTTGCATGGGCAACAGTCTGGATGATTGACTGATCTGGCCTTGTAACGCTAACCAAAACGGCCTTGCTGTGCTGGTACTGCGAACGGCTGAAAGCAAGGGGAAACTACAGCCGTAATTTTTCCCGAGGGCATGCAGCTTTACTGTATGCTTAAATGATGAAGGCGTCCTCTTGGGTAAAATATTCCGGAGGTAAAATAGTCCCCCATTCGGATCTCCGGGCGGGGACTACTCAAGAGGACGTCATTATCAGGAAAAAGAAAACTGGTGTTCTACAAATCGGAGCGTGGAATGTCAGGTCCCTTAATCGGGCAGGTAGGTTAGAAAATTTAAAAAGGGAAATGGATAGGTTAAAGTTAGATATAGTGGGAATTAGTGAAGTTCGGTGGCACGAGGAACAAGACTTTTGGTCAGGTGAATACAGGGTTATAAAAACAAAATCAAACAGGGGTAATGCAGGAGTGGGTTTAATAATGAATAAAAAAATAGGAGTGCGGGTAAGCTACTACAAACAGCATAGTGAACGCATTATTGTGGCCAAGATAGACATGAAGCCCACGCCTACTACAGTAGTACAAGTTTATATGCCAACTAACTCTGCAGATGATGAAAAAATTGATGAAATGTATGATGAGATAAAAGAAATTATTCAGGTAGTGAAGGGGGACGAAAATTCAATAGTCATGGGTGACTGGAATTCGAGAGTAGGAAAAGGGAGAGAAGGACACATAGTAGGTGAATATGGATTGGGGCTAAGAAATGAAAGAGAAAGCCGCCTGGTAGAGTTTTGCACAGAGAACAACTTAATCATAGCTAACACGTGGTTCAAGAATCATGAAAGAAGATTGTATACATGGAAAAATCCTGGAGATACTTGAAGGTATCAGATAGATTATATAATGGTAAGACAGAGATTTAGGAACCAGGTTTTAAATTGTAAGACATTTCCAGGGGCAGATGTGGACTCTGACCACAATCTATTGGTTATGAACTGAAGAAACTGCAAAAAGGTGGGAATTTAAGGTGATGGGACCTGGATAAACTGACTAAACCAGAGCTGGTACAGAGTTTCAGGGAGAGCATAAGGAAACAATTAACAGGAATGGGGGAAAGAAATACAGTAGAAGAAGAATGGGTAGCTCTGAGGGATGAAGTAGTGAAGGCAGCAGAGGATCAAGTAGGTAAAAATACGAGGGCTAGTAGGAATCCTTGGGTAACAGAAGAAATATTGAATTTAATTGATGAAACGAGAAAATATAAAAATGCAGTAAATGAAGCAGGCCAAAAGGAATACAAACGTCTCAAAAATGAGATCGGCAGGAAGTGCAAAATGGCTAAGCAGGCATGGTTAGAGGACAAATGTAAGGATGAAGAGGCTTATCTCACTAGGGGTAAGATAGATACTGCCTACAGGAAAATTAAAGAGACCTTTGGAGAAAAGAGAACCACTTGTATGAACATCAAGAGCTAGATGCAAACCCAGTTCTAAGCAAAGAAGGGAAAGCCGAAAGGTGGAAGGAGTATATAGAGGATCTATACAAGGGCGATGTAGTTGAGGACAATATTATGGAAATGGAAGAGGATGTAGATGAAGATGAAATGGGAGATACGATACTGCGTGAAGAATTTGACAGAGCACTGAAAGACCTGAGTCGAAACAAGGCCACGGGAGTAGACAACATTCCATTAGAACTACTGACGGCCTTGGGAGAGCCAGTCCTGACAAAACTCTACCATCTGGTGAGCAAGATGTATGAGACAGGCGAAATGCCCTCAGATTTCAAGAAGAATATAATAATTCCAATCCAAAAGAAAGCAGGCGTTGACATATGTGAAAATTACCGAACTATCAGTTTACTAAGTCACAGCTGCAAAATACTAACACGAATTCTTTACACACGAATGGAACTACTGGTAGAAGCCGACCTCGGGGAAGATCAGTTTGGATTCCGTAGAAATATTGGAACACTTGAGGCAATACTGACCTTACGACTTATCTTAGAAGAAAGATTAAGGAAAGGCAAACCTACGTTTCTAGCATTTGTAGACTTAGAGAAAGCTTTTGACAATGTTGACTGGAATATTCTCTTTCATATTCTAAAGGTGGCGGGGGTAAAATACAGGGAGCGAAGGGCTATTTAAAATTTGTACAGAAACCAAATGGCAGTTATAAGAGTCGAGGGACATGAAAGGGAAGCAGTGGTTGGGAAGGGAGTAAGACAGGGTTGTAGCCTCTCCCCGATGTTATTCAATATGTATATTGAGTAAGCAGTAAAGGAAACAAAAGAAAAATTCGGAGTAGGTATTAAAATCCATGGAGAAGAAATAAAAACTTAGAGGTCCGCCGATGACATTGTAATTCTGTCAGAGACAGCGAAGGACTTGGAAGACCAGGTGAACGGAATGGACAGTGTCTTGAAAGGAGGGTACAAGATTAACATCAACAAAAGCAAAACGAGGATAATGGAATGTAGTGGAATTAAGTCGGGTAGTGCTGAGGGAATTTGATTACGAAATGAGACACTTAAAGTAGTAAAGGAGTTCTGCTATTTGGGGAGCAAAATAACTGATGATGGTCGAAGTAGAGAAGATATAAAATGTAGACTGGCAATGGCAAGAAAAGCGTTTCTGAAGAAGAGAAATTTGTTTACATCGAGTATAGATTTAAGTGTAAGGAGTCGTTTCTGAAAGTATTTCTATGGAGTGTAGCCATGTATGGAAGTGAAACATGGACGATAAATAGTTTGGACAAGAAGAGAATAGAAGCTTTCGAAATGTGGTGCTACAGAAGAATGCTGAAGATTAGATGGGTAGATCACATAACTAATGATGAAGTATTGAATAGAATTGGGGAGAAGAGGAGTTTGTGGCATAGCTTGACAAAAAGAAGGGACCGGTTAGTAGGACATGTTCTGAGTCATCAAGGGATCACAAATTTAGCTTTGGAGGGCAGCATGGAGGGTAAAAATCGTAGAGGGAGACCAAGAGATGAATACACTAAGCAGATTCAGGAGGATGTAGGTTGCAGTAAGTACTGGGAGATGAAGAAGCTTGCACAGGATAGGGTAGCATGGAGAGCTGCATCAAACCAGTCTCAGGACTGAAGACCACAACAACAACAACTGTTTAACTGTTAATTTTTTGACAGATTACAACATTTATGCACTATAAGTCTATAATTACTCTAATATGTATAACTGAATTTATAGTGCAAAATGTTTTGTTACATTTGTGTATTAAGTTCCCCATGCTGAATCTGAATGGTACTGTAAGGCATCTGGCAAATCGAACGCAAAATGAATATAAATAAATAAATAACTGGTTTCAACAGTCTTATGCTGTCATCATGTGATCTTCTGAAACCTGATATAAAACAGCGATGTAACATTACATGAAACCAAAGCATAAACAACACTGTTTGGGATTAGAAACTGTGAGAAGCCGAAACTAGTTGTATGGTCGGGATTTCTTGCAGATTTTTGATTGGTGTAACTATATTTTGCGCAGATATTTTTGATTTTTCAGCACCAATAAATTACATAAAGCGGTATAATAGCTTGTACATGATAGCTGCCATCTACTGTTAAATAGTGATGCAGATTGCAGGCTCCGCATCCCATTTTCTATGCTTCAATGCTGTTGTTTGTATGTCTCTTTTTTTGAAGCCAGACAGTGTAAGAAATGTTCTTCCGTTTAACTTGCATCGGAAGTTTGTATTGTGTGTATGTTGAATCATTTCAAACGAGTCAGTCATTCGAGACTGGAAAACGGCGCAGAATAACGTAATTACATCACAAAATCACGTTAGATGGCAAATTCATTTTGCAGTAGCATTATGAAGAATAAAATGAGTTTTGTCACAGATGACAAAACTGTTTGCATGATCTGATATTAAACGTGGAACTCGCTGCAGAAAACATTTCATGTAGCAGAAGTAATTTCCACTCTAATGCTTTATTTTTTGCAACACGTTTCTATTTGAGTCATCCGATTAAATCAAATTCACTAAAATGGAACCGACTGCGACGATAAGAACGAATTTAATGAAATAATATCAGTGACATACACTCGCAAAATTCTGATTTCTATTGTAATGAATATGTCGGTCCTGGCAAAAACGTTGGTACCCAAGTTCCTGTTTAACGCGAGCATTGCTCCTGTGATTTTGGAAGATGCATTCCGGCGCAGAGTACCTAAGGAAAAGATATGGTGTAGACATGAAAAAACTCGTTCATATTTGGTAAGTAGTTCGCTAGTGATCAGTCGTTTTTGGGACCTGTTCATTTCTACTCGTTCCTTGTTTCTTTTGTATCTAATTACCGAGTGAGGTGGCACAGAGGTTAGCACACTGCACTTGTACTCGGAAGCGCGACGTTTCATATCCACGTCCAGCCATCCACATTTAAGTGTTCCGTGATTTTCCTAAGTCACTACAGGCAAATTCTGGAATGGGCACGGACGTTTTCCTCCCCATCTTTGAAACATACAGAGCTTGAGCTCCTTCTCTGATGACCTAGTTGTCGATGGGATGTTAAATCCTAAACTTCTTACCTTTTTTTATCTGACAGTGTAACGCAGTATGTGTTTTAAATATTAGAAGTTCTGTACTCAGTAACGAGAGCATACCCAGAATTCGAGTTAGATGGGGAGCATGAGTGGGAAAAAGAAGGAGAGGCAACTCATCTTCGTGGTTAAAAAAGAAATAGATTTGAGATTCCCCGACAAAAGGTTCTGGGTGCATTTACTACTAATCTGCCTTACTTCAAGGTCGTACACAATTGATAGGTCTGTGTATGGCGTTGGACGTGATGAAAGTTCGCTTTGTGAAGACCATTTTTCGTGGGTCGGAGCAGTTTCGAATCCTCCCCGCCCCGCCCCCCCCTCTCCACCCATCTGCCTCCTTCTCCATCCCCCTCCCCTACCCAACCCGCTGGGTACTACCATTCTCTATAATAACCACATTTTACAATAGCAAATAAAAAATAAAGCAGAAATTTTTAAAATGAAAATTCATGAAATGGTTCCAGTGACGTATGTACGTCCTCTCATAACACGTAGTTCAATCCAATAAGAATAAGTATCTAATAAAATATTTCTAATTTTAAAAACTGAAATATGTATTTGAATTATTATCGAAGCGTCGAACTCAACTGTGCTACGAAATAGTAAAAAATTTGAACTAATATAGTTTGTGACTTGAGCAAACGAAACTGAGATTAGAATGTGCTCCTGGAAGTACAATTACTCCTTTGATGACATCAAAGATTTACCTGTTATGCCTCAGATGCTCAAAAGTGAAAATGGCACTCGAACTGTTTTGATAAATACACTACTGGCCATTAAAATTGCTACAGCACGAAGATGACGTGCTACAGACGCGAAATTTAACCGACAGGAAGAAGATGCTGTGATACGCAAATGATTAGCTTTTCTGAGCATTCACACAAGGTTGGCGCCGGTGGTGACACCCACAACGTGCTGACATGAGAAAAGTTTCCAACCGATTTCTCATATCTAAACAGCAGTTGACCGGTGTTGCGTGGTGAAACGTTGTTGAGATGTCTCGTGTAAGGAGGAAAAATGCGTACCATCACGTTTCCGACTTGGATAAAGGTGGGATTGTAGGCTATCGCGATTGCGATTTATCGTATCGCGACATTGCTGCTCGCGTTGGCCAATGACTGTTAGCAGAATATGGAATCGGTGGGTTCAGGAGGGTAATACGGAACGCCGTGCTGGATCCCAACGGCCTCGTATCACTACCAGTCGAGATGACACGCATCTTATCAGCATGGCTGTAACGGATCGTGCAGCCACGTCTTGATCCCTGAGTCAACAGATGGGGACGTTTGCAAGACACCAACCATCTGAACGAACAGTTCGACGACGTTTGCAACAGCACGGACTATCAGCTCGGAGACCATGGCTGCGGTTACCCTTGACGCTGCATCACAGACAGGAGCGCCTGCAATGGTGTACTCAACGACGAACCTGGGTGCACGAATGGCAAAACGTAATTTTTTCGGATAAATCCAGGTTCTGTTTACAGCATCATGAAGGTCGCATCGATGTTTGGCGACATCGCGGTGAACGCACATTGGAAGGGTGTATTCGTCATCGCCATACTGGCGTATCACCCGGTGTGAAGGTAAGGGGGGGTGGGGGCATTGGTTACACGTCTCAGTCACCTCTTGTTCGCATTGACGGCACTTTGAACAGTGGACGTTACATTTCAGATGTGTTACGACCCGTGGCTCTACCCTTCATTCGATCCCTGCGAAACCCTGCATTTCAGCAGGATAATGCACGACCGCATGTTGCAGGTATTGTACGGGCCTTTCTGGATACAGAAAATGTTCGACTGCTGCCCTGGCCAGCACATTCTCCACATCTCTCACCAATTGAAAACGTCTGGTCAATGGTGGCCGAGCAACTGGCTCATCACAATACTCCAGTCACTACTCTTGATGAACTGTGGTATCGTGTTGAAGCTGCATGGGCAGCTGTACCTGTACACGCCATCCAAGTTCTATTTGACTCAATGCCCAGGCATATCAAGGCCGTTATTACGGCCAATGGTGGTTATTCTGAGTACTGATTTCTCAGGATCTATGCTCCCAAATTGTGTGAAAGTGTAATCACATGTCAGTTCTAGTATAATATATCTGTCCAATGAATACCCGTTTATCATCTGCATTTCTTCTTGGTGTAGCAATTTTAATGGCCAGTAATGTAATATAGTTTGTGATTTGAGCAAACAAAACTGAGATTGGAATTTGCTTCTGGTAGTCCAATTATTCCTTTGATGACATCAAAGATTTACCTGCTATGCCTCAGACACTCAAAGTGAAAATGGCACTGGAACTGTTTAGATAAATACATTGAACTTGTAAGTAGGCTGTTTAGGTTTTTATGTTGGTAACGCAATGTAGCGCTCTATATGAAAATCACTGACTGTGCTGTGTGCAATCTGTGGCTGGTTTGCATTGTTGGAATTTGCTATTGTAGTGTTGGGCAGTTGGCTGTTAACAGTGCGTAGCGTTGCGCAGTTGGAGGTGAGCCGCCAGCAGTAGTGGACGTGGGGAGAGAGATGGCGGAGTTTTGAGAGCGGATGATCTGGACGTGTGTCTATGAGAGACAGTAAATTTGTAAGACTGGGTGTCATGAACTGATATATATATATTATGACTTTTGAGCACTATTAAGGCAGATACATTGTTTGTTCTCTATCAAAATCTTTCATTTGCTAACTGTGCCTATCAGTAGTTAGTGCCTTCAGTAGTTAGAATCTTTTATATAGCTGGCAGTATTGGCGCTCGCTGTATTGCAGTAGTTCGAGTAAGAAAGATTTTTGTGGGGTAAGTGATTCATGAAAGGTATAGGTTATTGTTAGTCAGGGCCATTCTTTTGTAGGGATTTTTGGAAGTCAGATTGTGTTGCGCTAAAAATATTGTGTGTCAGTTTAAGTACAGTCATTTATAATTTTTCTAAGGGGACGTTTCAAACTGCTCTTTAAAATTTTGTTTTCTCACCACTCGTAGAACGTGCAAGGATGGACAAAAATATGCAAAAACCAAAACCACAAAGCATTTCCACGCGTAATACGGTGTAGGAAAACCAGCTTCCGTTCGTCTCGGAATGGATACATACAGGTCCTGTACGGTTTTCAAGGGAAACTTATACCGTTCTTCCTGCTAAATAATGGCATGTTTAGGTAACAATGGTGGAGGTAGATAGTGATCCCACCCATTTCTCTCCAATGAAGACCACAATGGCTCAATAATATTGGGATCTGATGTCTGTGGTTGCCAGGGAAGAAATGACAGTCATCCTCATGGTCAGAAAACCAGTGCTGGATGATACGAACTGTGTGAACAGCACTCACGTCTAGCAACACAGCGTCAGAATTGGGGAACAAACTTTGTAGCAATGGATGGATCTGATCAGCAGAAAGGGACACATATTCCTAGGCAGTAATGCGATCTTACAGAGTAACCAATGGGTCCGTAGATTACCACGACTTGGCTGCTCGAATCATAACCGAACCCCTGACTATGTTCGCTGTTGAGACGTAAACTCAGGGAGAAATTGGAAACAGAGTGAAACAAAACTAAATCAACAAAACAACTTTCTTCCCATTCTCCCTAGTCCAGGTTTTAGGGCTTCGGTGTCACATTTACCTGTTACAGACATTTGCGTCACAGATGAGCTCGCCCTGCAATTCCTTGCTTATTGGGCTACCTTCGTGTAGTTTTGGTTCTATCAGGGTTCAAAAGTGCAGCGGCTATCGTCGACTTATTTTCCGTGACAATCCTTTCCTAGGACTGTCCGTCACGACAATCACACTCACATCTATGACTTAGCAGACGGTGTTTCTCAGCATTACCTGTATGCGGTATAGGTTTTCGATGCGTGCCTCTTGAAACGCCAAACACTTGGACTAGCTTGCATGCAGAAGACCCAACATATGAGCATCAACAATTCATTTAGCTCCGATGTAATGCAGTCACGCACGGCTACACAGAACACTATTCTGACCAAGAATGACACTTTCAACGTACGGTGTCGTCACGTATCGAGAATGGTGTAAGAAATATCGACCACTGCAGAGGCACTGCACAGCAAAGCGGTGTCACGAGGCGCCAATGAGATGCGAGGGAGAAGCCGTGCCTCCCGTAGTTCCCCAAGTGGCACTGCCGCGCCTTTCACTTGAAATAGCGTCGCCAGAGGCTAGGAGAGCAGTTCTCTTCGTGGTCAAATCCTGCAGATTTTCAGGAATCTTCTGTCGAAGTAACGTTGTTGTACTGTCTATTCGCCGTGACATAGCCCGTGCCGCCGTGCGGGGTAGCCATGCGATCTTAGGCGTATTGTCACGGTTCGCGCGGCTCCCCCGTCGGAGGACATGGGTGAGTTAGTTTAAGTTAGATGAAGTAGTGCCTAAGCCTAGAGACCGATGACCTCAGTAGTATGGTCCCATAGTCCTTACCACAAATGTCCGAATTTACAGCCCTTGTCAACCCTCAGGCAGTGGAGAGACTTCCATCTACTGTGAACTGTGGCTACGTGCCAACGTTGTCGGAACTGTATTCACGAATTTGCGTTTTCTAGTGACAAAAAATTCTCTCTGAGCGCTATGGGACTCAACATCTCAGGTCATCAGTCCCCTAGAACTTATAACTACTTCAGCTTAACTAACCTAAGGACATCACACATATCCATGCCCGAGGCAGGATTCGAACATGCGTTCGTAGAGGTCGCGCGGTTCCAGACTGAAGCACCTAGAACAGCTCGGTCACAGCGGCCGGCTTCTAGTCACTGTACGGTCATTCTGGACTTGTATCGATTCGCCACTCAGTAGTCGTGGCTCCTTTAGTGTGTTCTGAACCGCCAGTCCACATGTACAGTTTCATAGCTACAGCCGGGACTCGCGAGCAAAGATATGTTTTGTTGTAATTAACAAAGTATGACTTATGCAAAATGTTCCTGTTAACGGCATTATCACTAGCCACTAGCCAACAAGGTCGTGGTCTTGCGGTAGCGTTCTCGCTTCCCGCGCACGGCGTCCAGGGTTCGATTCCCGCTGGGGTCAGGGATTTTCCTTGCCTCGAGATGACCGGGTGTTGTGTCGTCTTCATCCACATCATTTTTTAAACCTCATTACGTTCGGAGGAAGGCAATGGTAAACCACCTCCGCTAGGACCTTGCCTGGTACGGCGATGCGGGATTCCCGCATCGTGCCCTACGCCCCTAGGAGTATGGGACCCCATCATTAGTATCCAAGAAGTCGACACAACAAAACGTATTGAGAGCTTCTTTCACGCGTGTCGTTTGTGGTCAAATACAACAGCGCAACCTGCAGTCTTGGCTATCATGTGCATTTATTCGTATGTTTTAGCGTGCATTTGTCGCGGTCTTTCCGTATTTTTGTCCACCCTGTATACATGAACAATCTTAAACAACAATAATGACAAATATTATTGCCGCGCGGGATTAGCCGAGCGGTCTTAGGCGCTGCAGTCATGGACTGTGCGGCTTGTCCCGACGGAGGTTCGAGTCCTCCCTCGGGCATGTGTGTGTGTGTTTGTCCTTAGGATAATCTAGGCTAAGTAGTGTGTAAGCTTAAGGACTGGTGACCTTAGCAGTTAAGTCCCATAAGATTTCACACACATTTGAACATTTTTTTGAACAAATATTATTTGTGAAAGTCTAAGTCGTAATTTGGACACTTTGCTCTCAAAACAGTGCAGAAACTTGTTAGAACCGAGTTCCAGCTAATCGGGACTTTTTGTTGTAATTTTAACATATTACTACAACAAAGTAATAAATTATCCGTCGTGGACGCTGAAATGGGGGCCGAGATTTCGAGAAATATTCGAAACTGAAAAAGAACTAGTGTGCACAATGAACGAAAGGACCTACAACTCGGTCCTGAATGAAAAAGAGTGGAACTGTAACGAGAGACCACTCGGAAAAAAACCGACACCGACCGAACGAGAACGAGTACGGGTGCCTATGAGCAGTATGGGACTTAACATCTGAGGTCATAAGTCCCCTAGAACTTAGAACTACTTAAACCTAACTAACCTACGGACATAACACACATTCATGCCCGAGGCGGGATTCTAACCTGCGACCGTAGCGGTCGCGCGATTCCTGACTGAAGCGCCTAGTACTGCTTTGCCACACCGGCCGGTGAGGCCGAGTACGGAACGACACCGATCTGAAGCGAATGATTAACGACCGTCCCCGAAAAGTCGATTCTCCCTCCTTACATTCAGTTTCGTGAAACGTTTTTTAAGCTCACTTCTAATGTGGTTGAGAACGGCGCCTTGCCCTGCCAATGGAATGTACACCAGCTTAACTAAATTCAGTGATGTGAAAGTCATTGAATCTAAATGACTTAAACAACTGCAATAATGTTAAATGTTATCACTGAAGTGCGCCCACAAGACACTAAACTCCGGTGTAATGAACACGTCGTGAGTCATGAAAACTTTCTCGGTTGTAGTTTTTGGTTAAGGCAACTGTTTACGATAAACAGTCAATCGATATTCGAGTTCAGACTGGTAAAAATTTTCATCAGTCACGCCTTGTCCAGCAGTCGTTAATCACAGTCACCTTTGCAATTGGAAATTTGCGGTAAGTTCTATAGGACAAAACTTCTGAGGTCATCAGTCCCTAGGCTTACACACTACTTAACCTACCATAAACTAACTTACCCTAAAGACAAAACACGCACACCAATGCTCAAGAGAGGACTCGATCCTCCGACGGGGGGAACCGCGCGAACCGCGGCAAGACGCCTAGACCGCATGGCTACCCCGCGCAGCCTCACCTTTGCATTTTTCATGGAAAAAAAGTTAAATAAGAAAGAAGACCTTCTATAGCTCGGGCACAAATGTCGAAGCTTGTTTGGTTGAGACTGTATTATTAAAAAAGAAGTCTCATATTTTGCATTAGATTGAATCCTTTAGTCGGTATCTTGCATAGATTTTTCCCTTCTTCATGCCACAATATTGTCGTTCCACCAACAATGGCGCTACAAATTTTCGCACCATGCATGCAAGGTGGAAAAAAATCAATCTGATACTATGGTGACTGTGAAAACGTTTAGCAAATCAGATAAGGATTTTTTAATTTGAACGATTTTGTCGTTTTTAAAATATTACTCCTTAAGAGCAATACATTTTTGTACTCATTGAAACCAGTCCTTAAAGCACTGATGCCATCCTTGCACTAGAAAAATCAATAGACAGCTGCCACCACCCTTCACAGAGGAATGGGTACTTAAAACTCTAGTACATAGGGCGCGCACTATCTCTGACGCAGAGAGTCTACCTCAGGAATTGGAACATCTCAGAACTGTATTTCGAAAAAATGGGTACTCAGAGTGGCAGATTCAACGTGCTCTCCGCCCAACCACTACAGCACAACCTGTGGAGATGGATGAAATCACGAGGGAGGAGGTAGGCACTGCGTTTATTCCATATACAGGCGCACTCTCGGGGAAAATCGCCCGCATTTTGAAGAAACACCGGGTCGGAACTGTGTTTTGTCCTCCGAATAAAACTCATGCACTGGTGGGAAGCGCCAAAGATGACCTCGGTTTGAGGAAGGCCGGCGTGTACCAGATTCCGTGTCAATGTGGCAAGTCGTATATTGGTCAGACGATGCGTACCGTCGAGGATCGATGCCGTGAACACCAGAGGCACACTCGACTGATGTATCCGAGCAAGTCGGCGGTCGCTGAACATTGTTTGTCGGAAAATCACGCTATGGAGTATGAACGCACGAGGATTCTGGTACAGACGTCGAGATACTGGGACAGCGTTGTTAGAGAGACCATCGAAATTCGCACCGATGACGACCTCATAAACCGTGACTGTGGCTATAATCTTAGCAAGACTTGGGAACCAGCGATTGGGTTAATCAAGAGTAAATAGAGCAAACGTATAGTTGTGACGACCACGGCGGACAGAGCCATCACTCCGACGTCATCTGAGACGTCGTCGCAATCTGTTCCACCGCGCGACCGTGGCGCGGGGCGCGGACAGCGGAGGGAGCGCGCCGCGGACGGAGGGTATTTAAATCGTCCGCCGCCGCGACCGAACCCAGTTCCCTCTGAGCAGCCATAGCTTACGGATCTCCGTGCCGGCACGTTCACAGGAGCTCAGTCCATCAGTTCACCTGATGATGGCGACATGTATGATCGCCGAAATATTGTGCCCGTTGGACACTGTAGACCGACAGTACACCCGTGGATATTTTGATTAATATTTAATGATGTTCCGCTGCTTAATTCGAGGACGAAAAAGTGATTCTACGCACTTCACCTTTAATTTTAGGAAACAAAAAAAAATTAGAAACTGCTAGGTCAGCTGGAGGTTTGATGGTGATGATCTTTAGGGCACCGAGGTACTAATTTGTTTGTTTTGCTGTATGCAAGGAATGGGTTGTAATGATGTTAAATTATTTTTACTTTTGGGCGGCGCTGACCAACTTTTTGACGAATTTGCTCGAAAGAGGCATTAGTGTATCAATCGGCAGTGACAGTAAGTCTATCTTTTAATGCTACAGTAACAAAAAGTACAATTTACAATGCGTACAACTTTGCTTTCGCCGTTTGCCGACAGGTGGCGACAACGGTAAGTAGCGGTCGGAAGAAATAGATCGCATACGTCAGGCAGTTAGCTTGGACCTCGGTCAACATAACCTCATTCAAACATTAGTCGATTTGTGTCTGCATCTTAAAGTTGTTCTTGATTGAAAATGTCAGTTTACGAGCCTAATT
The DNA here is from genome assembly GCF_021461395.2 of Schistocerca americana. Classification (NCBI taxonomy): domain Eukaryota; kingdom Metazoa; phylum Arthropoda; class Insecta; order Orthoptera; family Acrididae; genus Schistocerca; species Schistocerca americana. The sequence goes on from NC_060123.1 coordinate 234,873,050, forward strand.
CTCGTCATTTGCGGCAGGTGTTACCGTTTTGTTTCAATATGAAGAAAACAGCGGCTGAGTCTACACGAATGCTCTCAAGTACGTATGGTAAGGAAGCTATTAGTGAAAGAACGTGTCGTGAGTGGTTTCAATGCTTCAAGAACGGTGATTTTAACGTCGTAGACCGGCATAGTGGTGGAAGAGAGAATGTTTTCGAAGATGCCGTATTGGAGACATTGCTGAGTGAAGACTCGCGTCAAACTCAAGAAGAGTTGGCACTTTTAGTGGGAGTGACACAGCAAGCCATTTCGAAACCTCTCAAGGCTATGGGCATGATTCTGAAAGAAGGAACTTGGGTCCCGTGTGAGCTGAAACCAAGATACGTTGAACGGCGTTTGTGTGTTTGTGAACAGTTGCTTCAGAGACAGAAATGGAAGGGATTTCTGCATCGCATTGTGACCGGGGGCGAAAAATGGGTTCATTACGATAACCCTAAACGCAAAAAATCATGGGGATATCCCAGCCATGCTTCCACGTCGACGGCCAAACCGAATATTCACGGCTCCAAGATCATGCTCTGCATTTGGTGGGATCTCGGCGTCATGTTCTATGAGGTGTTAAAACCGAGTGAAACAATCACAGGTGCTCGTTATCGAACGCAATTAATGCGTCTGAGCAGAGCATTAAAAGACAAACGGCCGCAATACAGCAAGAGGCACGATAAAGTGCAAGTTGCAAAAGAGGTCAAAACGTACTTGGAAACGTTAAAATGGGAAATCCTACCCCTCCCGCCGCGTTCTCCAGACATTGCTCCCCCTATCACCTGTTTAGATCAATGGCGCGTGGCCTGGCTGACCAGCACTTCCGATCTCATGAAGGTCACAAATTGGATCGATTCGTGGATCGCTTCAAAAGATGAACAACTTTTTCGACGCGGGATTCGTACACTGCCCGAAAGATTGGCGAAAGTAATTGCTAGCGATGGAAAATACTTTGAATAAAACATGTGTAACCAATTTTTCAATAAAGTCTCGAATGTTGGGGAAAAACGGCGGAAGCAATGTTGTACACCTTGTACAAAAAAACTAGCGATCATCTTACCAACCCTGTGAATTCATCGGACTTTTGTAGGCACAGTTTCTGTTCCAGAAACTCACTGAACCGATTGACGTTTCTTTGGAGGATCATAAATATAAGTCCAATACTCATCACCAGTAGCTGTATTCCAAACTAAATATGAAGTGCCGCCTTCGAATTTTTCCCGAGCTTTTGTGCACCACTCAGTGAGTTGCTGTTTTGACCGGGAGTCATTTTATGTGAAATCCGTGGGCAACAAAGTATTCTGAAGCCTAACTGTTGCTGTAAAAGATTTTGGATTTGACTCGTACCAGTGTCCAATATCGCCCAAATAAATTCGTAAGATGTCTGCCGACGCCCTCCAAGCACTGCTCGAACAGCGGCAATATTTTCGTCAGTAACAGTAGATCTTGGGTGTCCTTCACGAAATCCATCCCTTGGGAAAAAACGGTTTATTTTGAATTCGCTGCGCCAGTTACAAATAGTGGTCTTAGATGGGGCCTCTTCGCCAAATGCTTTTCTAAGCCGAACTTCACATTGTTTAGGCGTTAATGATTATTTAAAATGTTAAATCATCGAAGCCCGTAAGAACCCTCCAGTTAAATTCGTTTTTGTGTGCGCACAAAATCTTTAAATGATAATTAACAAACGATTAGAGCAAATCGAACAAACTGTACCGCAATCAACTTGCAAAACAGTATAAAGTCAGATATCAAATATTAGCAAGTAGTATTTGCGTTTAAAAGTATGGCGTTCCAAAATTTTACATTACCCTGATAAGGTCCATGGCAGCAGACTTCGAATCGAGCGAAACTTTCCAGGTAACGGCGGGTGGGAAACGCTCGGTTGTGGAGCTACGCCCACAAAACGACAGCCTGTCAGCGACGAGTGCCCGGAGGTGAGTCGATATGCGAATGGATTTGTCCGCCTGAGCTGCCGCTGTGTTATACTCTGTTTGCCGTCGTCCGCTGCACTTGCTATTAATCTCTGTACATGAGCAACTCTCGAAACATGTGGCCTTCAGATTTCTCTATTAATATCGTTGAACTGTACAGTACCACGTGTCGACTGTGTCACGACAGTGCCGTAACTGCAGAACAGTTCATTATATTAACAACTTAATGGCATTGTGGTACCTTCAGCGTAGTTGATTTAATAATGAAGATCTACCCAATGCAGCTCAAGGAACATAGGCTACACATCTAACGTCACCATGCAGGGATAGAGATTTAAAGTTTGCTTAGTCTTTACCGTTCAACTAAAACCATTGTCTTCAGCTAATTTAATCAGTAACTGCACTCTTTAGCGCTACAGGCACTACCTGAAGCAAGTTAGCGTAAATGTACACATCTCCATGAGCTCGTCGCTGACTGGCTATCACTTCATGGCCATAGCTGCACAACACAGCATCGCCGTCCGATGGTTATTTGGTAAACTTTGAATGCGAACATTTTACGTTAGGCTTTACCGTAACTGTTACTGACATTAAATGAACAACAAGTTTACTGTTACCAGTCACTGTTTATTTATATCCACGACGCGTTTCAAAGGTTTAAACCTTCATCACCAGGTGGATTTACATTTGTTAGTATGACATTAGTGAGTGTGTTGTGTTACAATTTTTTTGGAGGAACTTGTTGCACTGTCTCCAGTGGTCACAGGTTCCTTTCGCTTTTGTAACACATCACATGTATACTGTCATACTTTGTAAACATATTTGCCTGCAAAGTGTCGCAGTATGCATGTGTTGCATACTGTCTCCAGTGGTCACAGTTTCCTTTCGATGTCTTGACACATCACATGTATATTGTCATACTTTGTAAACGTATTCCATTTTTTATAATCTCATTTTGTTCGATTTCGTTCGTTGCATCTGCTCGATGCGGACGTCGCAATACACCCGTTTCAGTTCGTCGTTGATCCATTAACTCAGTTTTTTATTACAGAGGGCAGCTAACCATCTGACCGAACACGCTGAGTTACCGTGCCGGCATCCATCTGAGCCACCGAGGACACAGAAGCTCAGATGGATAGAGCGTCTGCGATGTAATCAGGAGATCACGGGTTCGAGTCCCGGCCGGGGCACACATTTTCAACTGTCTCCGTTGACTTATATCAACGCCTGTATGCAGCTAGGGGTATTCATTTCATTGTAATTTCATTCTAACGAGCTGCATGGTTACCGATGGTATCCGTTCTTTCGGGCATGTCCGAGAGAACAAATACCATCTTCATATATATACACACACAAATGTCATACTAACAAATGTAAATGCACCTGATGATGGAGGTTTAAACCTTTGAAACGCGTCGTGGAGATAAATAAACAGTGACTGGTAACAATAAACTTGTTCCATTTAATGGTAAACTTTGCTTCACTCGTCGTTCCCCAATCACATCGGACCGTATTATTAGGCTTTTTTTCTCCATCCCATGTGCTCCTGCAACACATTCCTTAATCTAAACATAACTCTTATTTTAGTTCACATGTCCTCGCTGATGCGTATGACATGCGCGGCGACCCCTCTCCCGTAGCGCTAAAAGCTCTCCACAGTACCGAAGCACTAACGGCAGCCGCCATTCTCAGCAAACGCACTAGCTACGACCGGCTGGAGCCACGGTCCGCTGGCCGCTAACATGGACGGAAAATATTCGCTCCCACCATTTTCCCTTGTGCCTACTGCCTCTGCTGTTTTGAGGGAGAGCTGATATTCACCTACCACAGCGACCCACGAAAATTCCAGTTGGAATGAGCTGCTTCGTCTAAGCAGGTCTTGTTGCGAAATAGAGCTACCTTTCTCTTTCTATTAATCATCATTTCTTTCCTGTAATTCATTAAAAATCATGCGGACACCGCTACACAATGCGGAAATAATCACTAGAGGTCACGAATACAGTGTAACAGAAGGCGGGGAGTAGTGCGTTGTCGATAGATGAAGAGTAACAGCAGGATGGGTCCGTCATGAGAGCTCAGTGACTTCTATCGGGGTGTAATCACGCCATGTCACCTGAGTAAGAAATGTGTAGAGACGTTTCAACCCTTCTAAAGCTGCGTAAGTCGACTGTTTGTAATGTAATTGCGAAGAGGAAACACGAAGGAACAACCACAGCTAAATGAAGCCTAGCTATACCTCACGCGCTGATAGGCAGAGACCATCGAGCATTGCGGAGGATGGTGTAAAAAGTCGCATGAAATCAACGGGGCAAATCATTCGTAAGCTCAAAGGTACTACCAGCAGTCGAGCTAACACAGTGATTCTGTACACAAGTTAATAAGGATGGGATACAATGGTCCAGCAGCTCCTCAAAAGTCACGCATTTCTGTGCTAGTGCTAAGCAAGTCTTGAGGTGCAAAGAGCGACACTACTCGACAGTGGGTGACGGGTGACTCGAAACGAGTGGACTGGAGCGATAAATCGCGCTATAGCCTGTTGCAATCCGATGAAGGGTTTGGGTTTGACGAATGCCTGGAGAATGTTGCCTTCCGTCACGTATAGTGCCAGTAGTGAAGTACAGAGGAGTTGGTGATATGGTATTGTGTGGTTTTCGTGGTTAGGGTGTGATCCCCCCATGGCGCTTAAGAAAACACAGAAATGAGGAAGGACATGAACACAATTTAGAGCATTGTGTACTGCCTATGCCGGAGGAACGTTTCGAAGACGATGGTTGTTTGTATCAGCATGACAGTGCGCCCAGACATAAGCTAGCATCTATGAGGCAAGAGTTTATAAGCAACAGGGAAGGATACTGTACGTAGGCTGTTTAGCTTCTTTATGTTGGTAACGCCACATAGTGCTCTGTATGAAAATCGCTGACAGCGCTTGTGCAGTCTGTGGCTGGTTGGACTCATTGTTGGAATATTCGCCAGTGTAGTGTTGGGCAGTTGGATGAGAACAGCGCGTAGCGTTGGGCAGTTGGAGGTGAGCCGCCAGCAGTGGTGAATGTGGGGAGAGAGATGCCAGAGTTTTGAGTGGACGAGCGGGACGTGTGTCCGTCAGAAAAAGGATATTTGTTTAATTGGATGTCACAAAATTATATATATATATATATATATATATATATATATATATATATATATATATATATATACAGGGTGAGTCACCTAACGTTGCCGCTGGATATATTTCGTAAACCACATCAAATACTGACGAACCGATTCCACAGACCGAACGTGAGGAGAGGGGCTAGTGTAATTGTTTAATACAAACCATACAAAAATGCACGGAAGTATGTTTTTTAACACAAACCTACGTTTTTTAAATGTAACCACGTTAGTTTTGTTAGCACATCTGAACATATAAACAAATACGTAATCAGTGCCGTTTGTTGCATTATAAAATGTTAATTACATCCGGAGATATTGTAACCTAAAGTTGACGCTTGAAACCTCCGACGTTCAGTTTCGTGTTGTAACAAACACGGGCCACGGTCGGCGAGCAGCATCTGCAGGCACATGTTTACGATGACGACCGTGTTTACGAGTGTGGCTGTAGTGCACTGTTGTGGTTTGGTCTAGCTGCACAGTGTCCGCATTTAGCGCTTGCTGCTATTATTCTGCATTCGTCTCCGCACGCAGACCAACTGTAATACACCGTGTTACCAGACGTCTGTGATAGTGTAGTGTTGTAGGAACTGTGACCATGGTGTATTCGAACTCTGAAAAGGCAGAGATGATACTCATCTATGGCGAGTGTCGACGAAATGCAGCTGAAGCCTGCAGGGTGTATGCAGAGCGGTACCCGGACAGAGAGCAAAACATCTACCGCCAACTGTATGCAACAGGTATGGTCGTAGCACGCAAACGGGTCCTTAACAGGCCCGTCACAGGAGAAGCGGGTGCAGTTGGTGTGTTAGCGGCTCTCGGTGGACCGAGTCAAAGTAGTGTCATGCGCATACTGCATCGTCACCGCTTTCACCCGTTTCATGTGTCGCTACATCAGCAATTACATGGTGATAACTTTAATCATCGAGTTCAATACTGTCAATGGGTATTAACAGAGAATGCGTTGCAGTTCTACCTGTTTACCGATGAAGCAGGTTTCACAAACCACGTGGGCAGTGAATCTACGGAACATGCATTACTGGTCCGTTGACAATCCTCGCTGGCTCAGACAGGTAGAGCGACAGCGACCGTGGACTGTAAATGCATGGTGCGGAATCATTGGCGACCACCTCATTGGCCCTCACTTCATTGCAGGGGCCCAAACAGCTGCAACATACATCGCGTTTCTACAGAATGATCTGCCAACGTTGCTCGAAAATGTCCCACTGGAAACACGTCGACGTATGTGGTATCAGCATGATGGTGCACCTGCACATTCCGCAATTAACACTTGGCTGACCGTTGATAGGATGTTCGACGGGCGCTTCATAGGACGTGGAGGACGCATAAATTGGCCAGCCCGTTCTCCTGATCTTACACCTCTGGACTTCTTTCTGTGCTGTACGTTAAAGGAGAATGTGTACCGTGATGTGCCTACAACCCCAGAGGATATGAAACAACGTATTGTGGCAGCCTGCGGCGACATTACACCAGATGTACTGCGGCGTGTACGACATTCATTACGCCAGAGATTGCAATTGTGTGCAGCAAATGATGGCCACCACATTGAACATCTATTGGCCTGACATGTCGGGACACACTCTATTCCACTCCGTAATTGAAAACGGAAACCACGTGTGTACGTGTACCTCACCCCTCATGGTAATGTACATGTGCGTCAGTGAAAAAGACCAATAAAAAGGTGTTAGCATGTGGACGTAATGTGCTGTTCCAGTTTCTTCTGTACCTAAGGTCCATCACCGTTCCCTTTGGATCCCTACGTAATTCGGTGCTCTCGGATACACACGATCGAACAGCGGAGGAGTGGTACTCAAGCGTCAACTATAGGTTACAATATCTCCGGATGTAATTAACATTTTACACTGCAACAAACGTCACTGATTACGTATTTGTTTATATGTTCAGATGTGCTAACAAAACTAACGGGGTTCCATTTAAAAGAACGTAGGTTTGTGTTAAAAAACATACTTCCGTGCATTTTTTTATGGTTTGTATTAACCAATTACACTAGCCCCTCTCCTCACGTTCGGTCTGTGGAATCGATTCGTCAGTATTTGATGTGGTTTACGAAATATATCCAGCGGTAATGTTAGGTGACTCACCCTATATATATATAATGACTTTTGAACGCTATTAAGATAAATACATTGTTTGTTCTCTATCAAAGTCTTTCATTTGCTAACTATGCCTATCAGTAGTTAGTGCCTTCAGTAGTTAGAATCTTTTATTTAGCTGGCAGTATTAGCGCTCACTGTATTGCAGTAGTTCGAGTAACGAAGATTTTTGTGAGGTAAGTGATTCATGAAATGTAAAGGTTATTGTTAGTCAGGGCCATTCTTTTGTAGGGATTATTAAAAGTCAGATGGCGTTGCGCTAAATATATTGTGTGTCAGTTTAGTGATGATAAGAATAAGTAAAGAGAAAGCTGTCTCAGTACGTTGAGTTTTGCTCAGCTGTTTGAAAATCAAATAACGTAAGAGTTTTTCCGTCACAATCATTCTTAATTTTTCTAAGGGGATGTTTCAATACGAACACAATTTACAGCATTGTGTACTGTGTACACCAAAAGAACATTTCGAAGACTATGACTGTATCAGTATGACATTGCGTCTGAGGCAATAGTATGTACAGTAACATTTCGGAAAGGGATTGGCGCCCGCACCTCGTGGTCGTGCTGTAGCGTTCTCGCTTCCCACGCCCGGGTTCCCGGGTTCGATTCCCGGCGGGGTCAGGGATTTTCTCTGCCTCGTGATGGCTGGGTGTTGTGTGCTGTCCTTAGGTTAGTTAGGTTTAAGTAGTTCTAAGTTCTAGGGGACTGATGACCATAACTGTTAAGTCCCATAGTGCTCAGAGCCATTTGAACCATTTTTGAAAGGGATTGGCCTGCGTAGAGTGGAACATGTTTAGAAATGAGTCAAAACGTCGACTTCGCTCCAGACCCCAGTGTCCAACATCAGTACTTTCTCTGCGTTCGGCTCTTGAGGAGAAATGGCCCGCCATTCCTCCACAGCTATTCAGACACCTCTCTGGAGGTGCCCTCGTCAGAGCTCAAGCTATCATCACGGCGAAGGATGGGTACACCCCACATTAATGTCCACTAATAGGTGTGAGTTAATGGATCGACGATGAACAAGCGTCGTGGGAGGTCTGTCCCGAACAAATGGAACGAACAGAATGAATCAACAAAAAACGGGGTGGGTGGAGATGTAGCATCTTTGATTAGTAATAAAAACGTCCTCGGTCCCTAGTGCGAATTCCACCACTGCTTAAATTATGATCAATAATCAGCATTTGCGGCCGAAGACTGCCGGCATAAGGAATCACCATCATTCTGCCAACGGCCTTGTCAAAGAGGGCGGAGGAGCGGACAGAGGTTCAGGGCAGTCTCTTGTCCTAGCGGTGGGAAACTGCCCCTAAAGGTGGAAGAATCAGCAATAATCAATGGCATGAGGATGCAGAAGGCAATGGAAACCACTACATTAATGACACATAACGTGTATCCACAGGACTGTAACTGTAAAAGTGTCATGATGATCTCTCCATTCGTAAGAGATTCCGGAATAGTCCCCCATTCGGATCTCCGAGAGCGGACTGCCAAAGGGGAAGTGACCATGACAAAAAGATTGAATAATCAACGAAAGGATACCGTTCTTCGAGTCGGGGTGTGGAAAGAAGGAAGCTTGAACGTGGTAGGGAAACTGTAAAAACTGAAAAGGGAAATGCAAACGCTCAATCTAGATATAGTAGGGGTCAGTGAAGTGAAGTTGAAAGAAGACAAGGATTTCTGATCAGATGAGTATAGGGTAACATCAACAGCAGCAGATAATGGTATAACGGAAGTAGAATTCGTTATGAATAGAAAGGTAGGGCAGACAGTGTGTTACTGTGAACAGTTCAGTGATAGGGTCGTTCTTATCAGAATCGACAGCAGACCAACACCGAAAACGATAGTTCAGGTATACGTGGTGACGTCGCAAGCCGAAGATGATGAGATAGAGAAAGTATATGAGGATGTTGAAAGGGTAATACAGTACGTAAAGGGAGATGAAAAATGGAACTGATCATATGGCTTCAGTGACCGGGAGTTCCCAGGCGAGAAGTTCGGCCACCAAGTGCAAATCTGATTGAGTGGGACGTCACATTGGGCGACTTGCGCGTCGACAATGTGGATGAAATGATGATGGGGACAGCTAAACACCCAGTCCCTGAGGGGAGAAAATCTGCCATCCCAGCCAGGAATCGAAACCGGATCCCGTTTGTGGCATTCCAACGCGCTGACCATTCAGCTATTGGGGCAGACAAGAGAGATGAAAATCTAATAGTCATAGCTGAACTGGAATGCAGTTGTAGGGGCAGCGGTACAGGAAAATGTTACAGGAGAAAATGAGCTTGGGACAAGGAATGAGAGAGGAGAAAGACTAATTGAGGTCTGTAATAAATTTCAGCTAGTAATAGCGAATACTTTGTTAAACAATCACAAAAGAAATAGGCATACTTGGAAAAAGCTTGGTGTTACGGGAAGATTTCTGTTAGATTACGTCATGGTCAGACAGAGATGCCAAAATGAGATATTGGATTTTAAGGCATACCCAGGAGCAGATATAGACTCAGATCACCATAAGGTAGTGATGAAGAGTAGGCTGAAGTTCAAGAGATTAGTCAAGAATAATCAATGCGCAAAGAAGATGGATAAGGAAGTACAAGGGAATGACGAGATACGGTTGAAGTTCTCCAAGGGAATAGATATAGCAATAAGGAATAGCTCAGTAGGCAGTACAATTCAGTAAGAATGGACATCTCTAAAAAGGACCAAGGACCATCACAGAAGTTGGGAAGGAAAACATAGGTACAAAGAAGGTAACTGCGAAGAAACCATGGATAACAGAAGAAATACTTCAATTCATCGATGAAAGGAGAAAGTACAAAAATATTCCGGGAAACTCAGGACTAAAGAAATACAAGTCGCTGAGGAATGAAATAAATACGAAGTGCAGGGAAGCTAAGACGAAATGGCTGCATGAAAAATGTGATGAAATCGAAAAAGAAACGATTGTCGGAAGGACAGACTCAGAATACAAGGAAATCAAAACAACCTTCGGTGACATTAAAAGCGAGGCTGGTAACATTAAGACTGCAACAGGAATTGTGCTGTTAAAAGTAGAGAAGAGGGCGGGTAGGTAGAAAGAATACTTTAAAAGCCTCTATTGCGAGGAAGATTTGTCTGATGCGCTAAAAGAAGAAACAGGAGCCGATTTAGAAGAGGTAGAGGATACAGTATTAGAATCAGAATTTAAAAGAGCTTTGGGGGGTCTTAAAATCAAGTAAAGCAGAAGGGATAGAAAAATTCCATCAGAATTTCTAAAATCATTGGGGGAAGTGGCAACAAAACGACTATTCACGTTGGTGTGTAGAATGTATGAGTCTGGTGACATACCATCTGACTTTCCGAAAAATATCATCCACAAAATTCCGAAGACTGCTAGAGCTAACAATTGCAAGAATCAGCGCACAATCAGCTTAACAGCCCATGCATTCAAGTTGATGACAAGAATAATATACAGAAAAGTGGATGTACCCGTGGTCTAGGGGTAGCGTCTTTGATTCATAATCAAAAACGTCTTCGGTCCCGGGTTCGATTCCCGCCACTGCCTAAATTTTGATAAATAATCAGCATTGGCGGCCGAAGACTTCCGACATAAGGAGTCAGCCTCATTCTGCCAACGGCCTTGTCAAAGAGGGCGGAGGAGCGGATAGAGGTTCAGGGCACTCTCTTGTCCTAGGGGTGGGAAATTGCCCCTAAAGGCGGCAGAATCAGCAATGATCAACGACTTGAGGATGCAGAAGGCAATGGAAACCTCTGCATTAAAGACACGTAACGTGTATCCACAGGACATGTGGCCTGTAATTGAAGAAGTGTCATGATGATCTCTCCATTGGCAAAAGATTCCGGAATAGTCACCCATTCGGATCTCCGGGAGGGGACTGCCAAGGGGGAGGTTACCATGAGAAAAAGATTGAATAATCAACGAAAGGATAACGTTCTACGAGTCGGGGCGTGGAATGTCAGAAACTTGAACGTGGTAGGGAAACTAGAAAATCTGAAAAGGGAAATGCAAAGACTCAATCTAGATATAGTAGGGGTCAGTGAAGTGAAGCGGAAAGAAGACAAGGATTTCTGGTCAGATGAGTATCGGGTAATATCAACAGCAGCAGAAAATGGTATAACAGGTGTAGGATTCGTTATGAATAGGAAGGTAGGGCAGAGGGTGTGTTACTGTGAACAGTTCAGTGACCGGGTTGTTCTAATCAGAATCGACAGCAGACCAACACCGACAACTATAGTTCAGGTATACATGCCGACGTCGTAAGCTGAAGATGAACAGATAGAGAAAGTGTAAGAGGATACTGAAAGGGTAATTCAGTGTGTAAAGGGGGACGAAAATCTAATAGTCATGGGCGACTGGAATGCAGTTGTAGAGGAAGGATAGAAGAAAAGGTTACAGGAGAATATGGGCTTGGGACAAGGAATGAAAGAGGAGAAAGACTAATTGAGTTCTGTAAAAAGTTTCAGCTAGTAATAGCGAATACCCTGTTCAAGAATCACAAGAGGAGGAGGTATACTTGGAAAAGGCCGGGAGATACGGGAAGATTTCAATTAGATTACATCATGGTCTGACAGAGATTCCGAAATCAGATACTGGATTGTAAGGCGTACCCAGGAGCAGATATAGACTCAGATCACAATATAGTAGTGATGAAGAGTAGGATGAAGTTCAAGACATTAGTCAGGAAGAATCAATACGCAAAGAAGTGGGATGTGGAAGTACTAAGGAATGACGAGATACGTTTGAAGTTCTCTAACGCTATAGACAGAGCAATAAGGAATAGCGCAGTAGGCAGTACAGTTGAAGAGGAATGGACATCTCTAAAAAGGGCCATCACAGAAGTTGGGATCGAAAACATAGGTACAAAGAAGTTATCTGCGAAGAAACCATGAGTAACAGAAGAAATACTTCAGTTGATTGATGAAAGGAGGAAGTACAAACATGTACTGTTGAAACACGTATGTTGTGTGGCGGCGATGGCGAGGCATTGCAGAGTCTCTGACCAGAGAGCTATTTGTCGTTCCTAGTCTGCGCTTGACCGCCCGAGAGTTGCGAGCAGTAGTCTGTCGGTAGCAGTAGGCCAGTGCAGTCTGTGGGTAGTCTGTCGGCAGTGCAGTTGTCTGTTGCACTCTGTCGGTAGCAGTAGTCGACTTCAGTTGCGAATGGCAGTTTGTTAGCACTAGTAGTCGAGTACGGTCGCGAGCGGGACGCAGTCGCAGGCGTCGACATGGGTCTCTGGTCAAGATGCTGAATGAGGTATATTGTTAATTAAGGTAACCAAGCTGCATTGCGCACATCAGATAATGTAAAGTTTATTTATTGTAATTAATTTTCAACAAGTGCCCCAATAATAATTTTGATTTCAAAGCAATTTTTAACAAAAGAACCATGTAATTGAACGAACGATCTCGTTCCATTTCCTTTAAAGAAAAGTTTCAGTTAAATTTCAAAAAATAAAAAAAAATAATACTTGCAATGCATTTCCTCCAAGCCGCGGCCAACAATAAGAGCAGAACTTTGACATGCAGTTATACTGAGGTAAGATATTAATTCTGATTTTTGCACAAGGCCAAAGACTGATATCTCGGTCTAATTGAGTTTACATTGTCACTGAAGTTTCATTAGCATTGAATGTCTCTCATTATTTTTGTGGAAGCTTACACTTGGGTCAGATAGCTAGTATTCATTTAATTGTCATTGTCTTTAAATTTATTTGCTGGGAGGTTACATTAAGTTGTATTCTAGTTAACATTCAATTATTGTGTTTCAAAATTTCTCTGGGGAGCTTACACTTAGCTCAATGTCCATTCACATTTAAAATAATATCATTACATTTTCGGTGGGGAGGTTACACTTGGCGACACCCAGTCCAGGATCGTATTTCGTTGAGAATCTTTTGAAAAACAGTCAGATATCTGCTCTTAATTATTTAATATAATTAACATTTGGCGCAACGCTTTTACTAATTTTGTGACTTTCTTTCCTCAGACCATCGGCAATTCTTTGCTCTGTTGTATTTGTGTGTTGTTTTTACATTGTGCTTATTTCTTTTGTGAATAATTGTGACTTTAGCAAAAATGCCGCGAAAGACTATGAATAGTGTATCGTGAGGTATTATGAACGAAATTACCGACTTAAACAACGTGACCGATAGTAATTGTGACAATCCTGCGTTCACTGACAATCAGTGCGTTCCAACCATTAATAATGATGTAGACCTTAATGATGAACAAACGAACTCGATTGTGTCTTCTGTTGATTTGACGACAATTGATGACGCGGGGCGCACTATTGTAATGAGCGCTGCCCAGCTTAATACACCCGGTTTGGAATATTCAAATAATGTACAGACAAATTTTTCTAATGAAAATGGACAATGTACTGAAAGTACGACGGATCCATTTAATTCCGAAATAGTGACCGACAGTGTAAATCCGACTGGCAAACCTTTGTGTAAATCTCAGAATGACCAAATGGTTACAGAAAGCGAGACAATTCCAGATCCACCATTAAACAGCACAGAGAATAGAAATGCTAATCTTGTGTCGGATCCAATTATGGCATTGTTGCTACAAACGAGTAAACAACTTAATGAAAATAGGGAAGATTCCAAACAACAGAGTGAAGATCTCAAACAACTTAGTGAACAGGTCAGGCAACAGAATGAAAAACAAGACAGTCTTAAAGAAGATCTCAAACGGCAACTTAGTGAGCAGAACAAACAGTTAAATGAAAAATTAGACAATAATTCCAGACAGCTTAGTGAACAAATTAGTGCCGTTGCCGCGCAGTGTCATGACACTAAGGAACAGTTACGCGAGGAAATTGAGGCTTGTTCAAGAAAAAGTAGCGAAGAAATTAAGTCTGTTGCTCAGGAATTAAGGGAAGTGCAAACAGCTGCAACAGAAACACTCAGAGACGAAATTAGCGGATTCGCTAAACAATGCTCTGAAAAAGCTACACAATTACGGGACGAGTTTAAAGCAATAACGGTAGAACTTTCGCGCACAATGGACGCAAAGATAGACGCGAAATTCGAACAGCAGAACACTCAGACTGACGAACGCTTTAATCTTCACATACAAAACAGTGATACGCGTTTCCGCAAATTTATTCAGGATCAAAATAAAGTCAAATGTCAAGTCATGGAAATTTCGTCACTGCTCAGAGACAAGAAGACAAACGTAAAATGTTTGCGAAGGCAAAAACGTATGTAGACAATAATATTGCGACAGTGTCCGACGGAATTAATACCATCAAACAGTCGAACACAGAATTACGTGACGAAATTTCGGATCTTAAATCGAAAACAGACACATACACAACCGATTTTCAAACAGTGACCGACAGACTAGAACAATTAGAACTAGCACATGATTCAGATGTCGTCAAAGCTGACGTTAAAAAACTGAACGAAACTACACGTAAATTGCAAAAACAGATTAATGCCTCAGACACTAAAACCGATGATCAGGTAAAAATACTGACTGAAAAATATGATGAATTGGCCAGTCGTATTGATGTTATCGAAAATACTAATGACAATAAGTCAGACGATACTTCACCGGTTTCATTTAATCAAACACCTGAATTTCAAAATCTACAGCAGACAATTAATGAGATCGATTCAGCTAACAACACGTTACGTAAGAAGTCAAGTTTACAATAAGAAGTAACAGAAATGAAAAGTATTTCAGTTAATAACACATCACAGCAGACGCCACTTTGCGAACATTTGTCAAACTCGCGCAACGCGTATAATTTGAGTAATCTACAGAGAGTACGGGACTTAGATTCCGAACGACCACAGTTCAATAGATTCTCTTACGATCCTGAACCTGTTCCATCACACAGAGATGATAATTTCGATTACAAACATTTTCTGTCAGTGAGAAAGTTTAAAGTATTTAAAAACAATAGAACGCAGATTCACCCACTGGATTGTATTCAACAATTTAGTTTTGCTCTTCCACCGACTTGGCCCGTTACGCATAAACTTGAATTTATTTGCAGTTTTTTGGAAGGCGAACCGGCAACTCGTATGAGACCGATCGCGAGACAATGCTATTCGGTAGAAGAGTTTCAGAATGCTTTTCTATCAGCGTACTGGTCGAAGACGACACAGCGCGGAATTAAAGATCAACTAATTAGCTTACCGAATTATGAGAACACCAATTTCCCCAGTGTGACGCAGTTTTTTGAGCGTATGGTCCAACAAAACCAGTACTTAAGTGAACCATATAGTGAATCCGCACTCATACAATTATGCATTTCCAAATTACCACGGTCATTACGAGTGTCACTTTTAACGGGTCAGCAAAAGGAAAACATTTCAGCATTCAGAGATCTTTTACAGCTTTTAGAAGTACAGCAATCTGATTATTCTTTCGTAAACAAAAACTTTTCGTTTAATAACCAAGGTCAACAAACACACAGCAATTATGATCAGACACGTAATTTTAATAGAAAAGGTAACAGACGCTTTAGGAATGACAACCAACAAAACTGTAATAACAGCCAAAATTGTAATTATCAATATCGTCAAAATTTTCAGCAACAGGAACCACACTTTAGTAACAATAGAGGTGTTTAACGACAACAACATCAAAACCAGCCGGTTAGCATATCTAACCAACAATGGAATTCACAAGGTCAACCAGGCTTTAATGTTCCGCTGCGTGCACGTATAGTCCCAGATCCAACAAATAGTAACGCACGGCAGCAAGGAAACAACTACGTACAGAGAAGACAGTATTTCAATTCCTATCGCAATACACCGTATAGGAATGACTATTACGACAGACGTAAAAATAATGAGAACAATTTCCAGCGTACATCTAACAACAGTCGGACATACCAACAGCAAAATTATACATAAGAACCTATTCTCATGAATGAACCCGACAGTAGGTATCATCCAGAGCGTAATACGTCTGGAAGAAGTAATAGAACTGTTCAAATAGTAGAAATGCCACAACATCCTCCTGATAATAATAACACGTCAGATAGAATCTGACTAGATACTGTACAGGTCGCATCTTCCAGTAACACAAGCACTACTTTTGACACGCAAAATGTTGTTCACGAAAATGTAATTACTTTTGACGATATAAGAGATACTCTTTTGCAGGAAAGACCATTTGTTCAGAAAACTATTTCACATCCTGTTATCGAAATTAAAATTGGTTCATCGAAATTTTCAGCAGTAATTGATTCTGGATCACCTATGTCTGTTATAAATGAGGAGACTTTTAACGAGTGCAACAAAGAGAATACATATCCGACATTACCACTAGGCAAAACAAAAGTGAAAGGAGCAGTATCGAGTAAAGGAGTAGACGTTAAATTACAGACGCATTTATCATTTTGTATTGCAGGTCATACTTTTCACTCTAATTTTTGGATTGTTCCTTTATTGACAACACGTAATTTTAGGTACTAATTTTCTCGTACAACACGATGCGGTGGTTGATTTTCAGAATTCTTATTTAATGTTAAAGGATGAAAATGTACAACTTGCTTTAGAATTTCAGCACTCACTATCTGCGGAAGAACAAACAATTAACCGCACAGTGGTCATTTCCGCAACACGTAATATAGACTGTAATTCTGCATTGTTCACAGACACGTACGTTCATAACTATAATACTCCAGACGAAGATGACTACGACGTAATACAGATGATTTCCGGTAAAGTCAAACAAAGCAGTGCAAATACAGGTGACGAACGAACGCAATTACACAAAATTCTTTTAGAACAAGCTCCAGTTTTTGACAATGTTCCTGGTACTATGTCCGGCTTTATGTATGAATTTCAAGTCAAACAGCACGACACATTTAAAGCTAAGCATTATCCTATTCCGTATATTCATAGAGAACAAGTTAAAAAAGAATTGCAGGATATGCTCGACCAAGGAATTACTGAACCAGCAGTTAGCCCGTACATAAACCCGCTACATATTGTTAAGAAAAGAGATGGCTCACTTCCCCTTGTACTTGATTCACGTCACATTAATGACATTATTATTAATGAAACAGATCGACCACAGACATTAGAGGAACTGCTACAGAAATTTCATGGTACGGCTATTTATTCTACATTAGACTTGAAATCGGGATTTTGGCAAATTCAGCTTCATCCGAATTGTAGAAAATACACGGCTTTTCTCTGTTTTGGCGACTGTTATCAATTTTGCAAATTACCATTTGGATTAACTATTTCTTCTGCAGCTTTCATTCGCGGTTTGAACACAATACTTCCGACAGAACTTAAAGACAGAATTACGACGTACGTAGTTGACATTCTTATCGCAGAAGCTAACTGGACTGAACACAATCTGATTCTAGAACAACTGTTGCAAACTTTTCATGCACAAGGACTCACTGCTAACCTCAGTAAATCGCACTTTGGCAAAACTTCTATAAAATTTCTTCGACACGTAATTTCAGCAGAAGGCATTGTGCCTGACCCGGATAAACTTCAAGCTCTACGTGACATTAGTATTCCTACAACGAAGAAACAATTACGCAGTTTTTTGGGCTTAATTAACTTTTTTCGCAAATTTATTCATCACTCTGCTTTAGACACACCTAGATTATGCCAATTGATAGGTAAAAACAGTATTTGGTCTTGGGATAAGCAAGCACATTCTGAATTCGTGAACCTGAAACATGCTTTGTTGAATGCTCCACTTTTATCGCACCCAGATCTTACCAGAAATTTTTCCGTTGCCACCGATAGTTCTAACACCGCTTTAGGCGTACATATTTTCCAGGAAATTGAAGAAGATGGTTCAACAGTAATTAAAAACATCGCATTTGCAAGCCGCATTCTGTCACCTGCTGAGCGAAATTATTCCGTTACAGAATTGGAAACATTATGTGTTGTATGGGCTTTCACGAGATTTCGGCACTTTCTTTATGGGAGACACACTACAGTTTACACAGATCACAGAGCTATACAATTTTTACTTTCGGCTAAATTCACACACGATAGATTAAGTAGATGGAAGCTATATTTACAGGAATTTAATTTTACGATTGTTCACATTCCCGGCACACAAAATGTTATAGCAGACGCACTATCGCGCTCTCTCAGCAACAATCAGCAAGACGTAGCAACCAACTTCTGCAAAGCAAATTTCAGTGTCATGTACATTCAGCAAGTTGCATTTGAAAATTTTATTTCGTCGTCATTACAGGACATAGCAAAAGAGCAAAATAAAGACAACGTGTGGAAAGAAATTAAACACCTTGGGCAAGATAAGAATAATGTTACGATTAGAAACCATTACACTGTACGCAATGACATTCTGTTTCGCCGCTCTCATCCTGACAGCAACAATTGGTTATTATGCATTCCTGACGAACTGATTAACAAATTAATTTGGTACATCATTTAAGTTACGCCCATTACGGAGCAAGAAAATGTTTTCTTATACTGAGACAGAACTGTTATTTTACCAACATGGAGAAACGTATACGACGAGTTTTAGAGTCATGTAAAATTTGCCAGAAAGCTAAGTCAGACACCACTTCACATATTCCTCCTTTATATCCCATTGTACCTGTTAAATTAAAACATATGGCCGCTGTAGACATTTTTGGTCCGATTCCGAGAACTAATAGAGGTTTTTGCTACATCTTTGTCGCTGTTGAACTCACTTCAAAATTTGTTACTTTCACTCCGTTACGCAAAGCTACAGCTAAAACTGTTTCGAAAGCATTTGTAAAACATTTTCTATTTCATGTAGGGCATGTGATGAAAGTAATTTCTGACAATGGATCACAATTTCGTTCTGCTACATGGACACGTATGTTACGAGCTAGAAACATTTCTCCGATTTATATATCCAAGTACCATGCTTCTTCGAACCCCTGTGAAAGATTAATGAAAGAAATTGGTAAGCTGTGTAGAATATACTGCCACAAAAGACATATTGATTGGGACACACACATATTCTCATTCCAAGATGTAATTAATTCGATTCCAAATGAGTCCAATATGCTATGTCCGTCTGTTATACTGAAAAACGTTGAACCACCAAACAAAATTAAAGAATTAGTAAACTTCCCTACCTGTCGTCGACTAAGACACCACGAAATAATTGACATTGCGCTGAACAACATCAAACGTGCCGCAGAGCGCCGGAGAAGACAGCAAAAACAGGTTTGTACACGCCGAGACTTTCACATTGGACAGAAGATATTAGTACGAACACACTATTTATCCAGCAAATTAAAAGGTAAGTGTAGTAAATTTGAACTTCTATACGCAGGTCCATATCGGATTCGCAGCATCCCTCACCCCAATGTTGTACACGTCGAAACTTTGATAACCAGAAAATCGAAAGGCAATCACCATATCTCAAACATTAAACCGTTTATTGAATGAAACCACTTTATGATGTAACATGCTATGATGCCATTTACTAATCTTTATGACCACTTATGCAATTATATTCAAATGACTAATTACTGATGATTAACGTATTTTTCTTGGCAAGTGCCCGGCAAGGTAAGGTTAGCAGGTCGCTCTTCTTGTCGTTACACATCAGACCGTGCACATTTTCCATTTTTTTTTTTTTTTTGTGTGTATAATTGTATTCCAGTTTTGTTTGTATGCACTGTGAAATAGTTAAGGTACAACACACCAGTTGACTTTGACACATTTTTGCCCTATGATATCTCAACATCGTGACTATTTACATTTTCCTTTTTTTTTGCTGCTGCATTGTGATTGTACATTTTTTTGCCTTTGAACACTGTCCATGCTTTTGAAATATTACGTTTTCTGTCATGTTATGCTGTATGCTTAATTGTGTCACCATTAACCAGTCATTATTTAGTGGGTATATGATTTAAATGCAAGACATTAATCTTTGTTCATCATTTTCAGAAAGAAATAACGTGTAAAGGAAATAAATTAAACAGAAATGGGAATTTCACCTACGAAATAAACGAAAGAAGATGCAATAACTTTATGAGGAAGAGTAAATCGATCAGGATTAACAAGCATTAACAAGAATATACTATACTCATCGTAGAATAGCAGTCTGAACTAATTTTTTCTTTCAGAATACAAGGCGATTGATGCAAGCTGTCAGACAGAACTACACATCTTAGTTTTAGTGATGAAATATGCTAGAAATAAGGAATAGTTGTATAATGAGTAATGAAGTAATTTTTTTGCAGATGATATGGAATACTGATGAAGAGTAATGATGAAGAATATGCTACTATGAATAATGAAGTTTTTCTTTACGGGTGATGGTGATAATGGAGTTATGATGATATGGATAATGAAGTTTTCTTTGCAGATGAGGATAATGTTGAAATTATGTTTATGCTATGTAGTTATTTAAGTATTTGTTGCAGTTCGTTTTGACAGCAGGTGTTATATTACATAGTATAATGACTGAAGGTTTTGGAAAGGACAGCTATGGAACACATTTTGTATACACATTTCACTACCTGTTAATTCGAAGTTCACTACTTTTCAGCATAAAATGCATTTCTCTTTTCAGCTTAATAATCCATTTTTATACATTTTTTGCAGGAGAAATTATTTATAAGATTAATGTGCTATAAGCAGTTGTTCATTAAATCTATGAAGGTGATTACATATACTCTACTTGTTTCATAATCTTGCCACTGCTGACTTATGACAGATGACGTTACACATTTTCATTTATACCAACAAACCAGAAACAAATTTTTTCTTCTTGCTTTCCCCTATAATTACCCTAAGCAATGCATTGCTAACAAAAAATGTATTACCAGTCCCAAATAATGATACCAGTTTAAGAGAGTTCTGAGTAATGCTGATCAGCTCTGAATAGTATGTCACTTCAGTAATGACTTCTTAATGATACAAAAAAAATATATAAAATAATGCTTTGTAACTGGCTAATAACTGCCACTGTTTATTGTAATGAGACTACTTATAATGCCCATGATTATTAATGCTATGATTGTAATTAACTGATTTTTAATAATGACTTCTTAATGATCTGAATAATACTGAATGATGAACAATGTTTTATACTATTCAATACTTGCTGGCCACTGAGTGCCAATAATTAATATTACTAAATGAATTATGACTTTTCATATTTTGGTAACTGGCCACTGAGTGCCAATAATTAATATAACTAAATGAATTATCACTTTTCATATTTTGCTAACTGGCCACTGAGTGCTAATAATTAATGTCATTAAATGAATTATGTTATTAATTATGCCATTAATTAGCTCCTGTTTTCAATTATGACTTTTCATGTTCTATAAATGGCCACTGAGTGCCAATAATTAATGTCACTAAAGGAATTATGTTATTAATTATGCCATTAATTAGCTCCTGTTTTCAATGATGACTTTTCATGTTTTGGTACCTGGCCAATGAGTGCCAATAATTTGTATAACTCAATGTATTATGTTAATGGTAGGCCAATAATTGACTCTTTTTTTTTTCAATGAAGACTTCTGATGAACATTATTCTGTCATACTAAATATGCTTTGTAACTGGCCAAAGACTGCCGCTGTTTATTGTAATACGATTACCCATGATGCCAATAATTTAATTTTATGAACATTATTCTGTAATACTAAATACATGGTACAGAAATGTTCAATAACTGGGCTATGAATGCCGCAAACTACTAATGTAATTCCTAATCAAGACTAGTCTGTGACTTAATGTCCTTCACCTTCTGACGTAACTACCTGGAATTACTGTAATATCCGTTTGTCTTGTCCATCCTCATGATCATGGAGCACTATAATTGGTTTTTGCACTAATTCTACGTTGGTGTGCCTTGTAAGAGCGTGGTGTTGACACGACATGCTGTCCACCACCGTGAGCGATGAAGACGTTATTAAGGTCCCACTGTTTGGTGTACCTGATGTACTGCCAAAATGATAACATGGAAGATTACTACGACATTTCAGTGTCTTTGCTACGCTGATAAATACTAATGGAAAAAGAACTTCAAATTGTGTCACTTGGTGTTGTACTTCTGTGGAAATATATGGACTTTCAGAGCAGCTATGTGCAATCTAAAGTGCTACAACCATGATGCAATCCTTCCCTTTCCTATCCTAATTCTTGTCACATAGTTAAGATCATTTTTTGCTAACATCTTTTATGTTCATGGCCTATACATTTTTTTCGATTTGCTGAACTCCAATGCAAGTACACTTATGTCACTTGTCGACATGATTTTTTGCCATTATGTTTATTTGTTGTTAAAATGCTAAAGACATTTTTCGATTTGTTCTGGAGTACAGTATATGTGCACTCTTGTCTTTTATATTGTATATACATTTTTCTGATTTGCTGATATGCTCTGTACTCATTGTATACATTTTTTGTCTTTGTCTAATGTTTTGTACTCGGTGCATGTGCACCACATTTAATTCATGTACTATATCTGTATATATGCTGTAACTGTAAAGTTAATTAGTTAAAAAAAAAAATTTTTCTTGCGATGGCAAGTCCAAATGACTCACCATCGCTGCCAAATTTTTGCCCCCCCAGTGGATGGTTATGAAACACGTATGTTGTGTGGCGGCGATGGCGAGGCATTGCAGAGTCTCTGACCAGAGAGCTATTTGTCGTTCCTAGTCTGCGCTTGACCGCCCGAGAGTTGCGAGCAGTAGTCTGTCGGTAGCAGTAGTCCAGTGCAGTCTGTGGGTAGTCTGTCGGCAGTGCAGTTGTCTGTTGCACTCTGTCGGTAGCAGTAGTCGACTTCAGTTGCGAATGGCAGTTTGTTAGCACTAGTAGTCGAGTACGGTCGCGAGCGGGACGCAGTCGCAGGCGTCGACATGGGTCTCTGGTCAAGATGCTGAATGAGGTATATTGTTAATTAAGGTAACCAAGCTGCATTGCGCACATCAGATAATGTAAAGTTTATTTATTGTAATTAATTTTCAACAAGTGCCCCAATAATAATTTTGATTTCAAAGCAATTTTTAACAAAAGAACCATGTAATTGAACGAACGATCTCGTTCCATTTCCTTTAAAGAAAAGTTTCAGTTAAATTTCAAAAAATAAAAAAAAATAATACTTGCAATGCATTTCCTCCAAGCCGCGGCCAACAATAAGAGCAGAACTTTGACATGCAGTTATACTGAGGTAAGATATTAATTCTGATTTTTGCACAAGGCCAAAGACTGATATCTCGGTCTAATTGAGTTTACATTGTCACTGAAGTTTCATTAGCATTGAATGTCTCTCATTATTTTTGTGGAAGCTTACACTTGGGTCAGATAGCTAGTATTCATTTAATTGTCATTGTCTTTAAATTTATTTGCTGGGAGGTTACATTAAGTTGTATTCTAGTTAACATTCAATTATTGTGTTTCAAAATTTCTCTGGGGAGCTTACACTTAGCTCAATGTCCATTCACATTTAAAATAATATCATTACATTTTCGGTGGGGAGGTTACACTGTTCCAGGAAAATCAGGAATACAGAAATACAAGTCGCTGAGGAATGAAATAAATAGGAAGTGCAGGGAAGCTAAGACGAAATGGCTGCAGGAAAAATGTGAAGACATCGAAAAAGATATGATTGTCGGAAGGACAGACTCAGCATACAGGAAAGTCAAAACAACCTTTGGTGACATTAAAAGCAATGGTGGTAACATTAAGAGTGCAACGGGAATTCCACTGTTAAATGCAGAGGAGAGAGCAGATAGGTGGAAAGAATACATTGAAAGCCTCTATGAGGGTGAAGATTTGTCTGATGTGATAGAAGAAGAAACAGGAGTCGATTTAGAAGAGATAGGGGACCCAGTATTAGAATCGGAATTTAAAAGAGCTTTGGAGGACTTACGGTCAAATAAGGCAGAAGGGATAAATAACATTCCATCAGAATTTCTAAAATCATTGGGAGAAGTGGCAACAAAACGACTATTCATGTTGGTGTGTAGAACATATGAGTCTGGCGACATACCAACCGGCTTTTGGAAAAGCATCATCTACACAATTCCGAAGACGGCAAGAGCTGACAAGTGCGAGAATTATCGCACAATCAGCTTAACAGCTCATGCATCGAAGCTGCTTACAAGAATAATATACAGAAGAATGGAAAAGAAAATTGAGAATGCGCCAGGTGAGGATCAGTTTGGCTTTAGGAAAAGTAAAGGGACGAGAGAGGCAATTCTGACGTTACGGCTAATAATGGAAGCAAGGCTAAAGAAAAATCAAGACACTTTCATAGGTTCAAAAATGGCTCTGAGCACTATGGGACTCAACTGCTGAGGTCATTAGTCTCCTAGAACTTAGAACTAGTTAAACCTAACTAACCTAAGGACATCACAAACATCCATGCCCGAGGCAGGTTTCGAACCTGCGACCGCAGCGGTCTTGCGGTTCCAGACTGCAGCGCCTTTAACCGCACGGCCACTTCAGCTGGTACACTTTCATAGGATTTGTCGACCTGGAAAAAGCGTTCGACAATATAAAATGGTGCAAGCTGTTCGAGATTCTGAAAAAAGTAGGGGTAAGCTATAGGGAGAGACGGGTCATATACAATATGTACAACAACCAAGAGGGAATAACAAGAGTGGACGATCAAGAACGAAGTGCTCCTATTAAGAAGGGTGTAAGACAAGGCTGTAGCCTTTCGCCCCTACTCTTCAATCTGTACATCGAGTTAGCAATGATGGAAATAAAAGAAAGGTTCAGGAGTAGAATTAAAATACGAGGTGAAAGGATATCAATGATACGATTCGCTGATGACATTGCTATCCTCAGTGAAAGTGAAGAAGAATTAAATGATCTGCTGAACGGAATGAACAGTCTAATGAGTACACAGTATGGCTGAGAGTAAATCGGAGAAAGACGAAGGTAATGAGAAGTAGTAGAATTGAGAACAGCGAGAAACTTAACATCAGGATTGATGGTCACGAAGTCAATGAAGTTAAGGAATTCTGCTACCTAGGCAGTAAAATAACCTATGATGGATGGAGCAAGGAGGACATCAAAAGCAGTCTCGCTATGGCAAAAAAGGCTTTTCTGGCCAAGAGAAGTCTACTAATATCAAATACCGGCCTTAATTTGAGGAAGAAATTTCTGAGGATGTACGTCTGGAGTACAGCATTGTATGGTAGTGAAACATGGACTGTGGGAAAACCGGAACAGAAGAGAATCGAAGCATTTGAGATGTGGTGCTACAGACGAATGTTGAAAATTAGGTGGACTGATAAGGTAAGGAATGAGGAGGTTCTACGCAGAATCGGAGAGGAAAGGAATATGTGGAAAACACTGATAAGGAGAAGGGCAGGATGATAGGACATCTGCTAAGACATGAGGGAATGACTTCCATGGTACTAGAGGTAGCTGTAGAGGGCAAAAACTGTAGAGGAAGACAGAGATTGGAATACGTCAAGTAAATAATTGAGGACGTAGGTTGCAAGTGCTACTCTGAGATGAAGAGGTTAGCACAGGAAAGGAATTCGTGGCGGGCCGCATCAAACCAGTCGGTAGACTGATGACCAAAAAAAAAAAAAAAAAAAGAAAAAAAAAGACAAAGATGAAATCTTTACCCCTACTGTTCAACCTGTACATCGAAGAAGCAATGATGGGAACAAAATAAAAGTTTAGGAGTGGAATTAAAGTTCAAGGTGAAAGGACTGCAATGATACGATTCCCTGGTGACAGTGCTCTCCTGAGTGAAAGTGAAGAAGAACTACATGACCTGCTGAATGAAATGATCAGCCTAATGAGTACAGAATATGGATTGAGAGTAAATCGAAGAAAGCCGAAAGTAATGAAAAGTAGCAGAAATGAGAACAGCAAGAAATTTAACATCAGTATCAGTGGTCACAAACGAAATTAAATAATTCTGCTACCTAGGCAGTAAAATAACCAATGGCGGACGGCGCAAGGAGGACATCAAAAGCAGACTAGCAATGGCAAAAAGAGCGTTCCTGCCAAGAGGAGTGACTAGTATCAAACATAGGCCTTACTTTGAGGAAGAGATATCTGAAAATGTACATATGGAGTAGAGCATTGTATGACAGCGAAACACGGACTGCGGAAAAATCGGAACAGAAGAGAATTGAATCATCTGGTGCTGCATACGAATGTTGATTATTAGGTGGATTGATAAGGTAAGGAATGAGGAGGTTCTGAGCAGCAAGGAAAGGAATCTGTGGAAAATACTGATACGGAGAAGGGACAGGATGTTAGGACATGTGTTAAACATGAGGGAATGAGTTCCTTGGTACTCGAGGGACCTGTAGAGGGGAAAAACTGTAGAGGAAGACAGAGATTGCAATACATTCAGCAAATAACTGAGGACGTAGGTTGCAAGTGCTACTCTGAGATGGAGAGGCTGGCATCTAATTTTCAACATTTACATCAAACTCCTGAACATCCCATACGGGATCTCCCGCCCACACACACATTCCATTCCATTTTACGATATGCGAGCGCAGCCGTGGGTAACAGCTAGAACACAATGCTCATACAATCCTCAGCGTGTTTAATCCATGGCAGTCCAACTTCCACACTATTACTGTAAATGCAAAAGTAACTCTGTCTGTTACGTTTTCATGACTAAACTGCTGAATCGAAATCCATTAACTTTATGATATTTGTGAAAATGCTTTTCTGATTGATAGGTTCCACGTAATATTATTCAGCGTAATCAACACAACGCTTGTTCAGTTATCAACGTGTATAATCCACATTTCCACCATAATACTGGTATTATTAATTCCGAAAGTAAGTAACTCGGTTACGTTTTCAGGACTCTACCACTGAAACGATTCCAATGGTATTTGGTATGGAGACAACTTGAGCGTCGAGGAAGACAATAGTCTACTTTATAAAGTTGTGTATTTTTTGGTGTTATTAACATTTTTAAATATGGTATACGTGAGTGGCAAGCATACGATACTGGATCTATGTTAGGCGACTCCTAATGTCTATGAATTATTCCGTGACAGTGCAAATCCAGTGTTGTGCGCGTGGTTTATGATATTGAGTTCCTACACTACCAGACGTAGCTGGGTAGCATTAGTAGAGATACAACAATGTAATCGGACGGTAAGACTTACATCTATATTACTTTATTTCTTGTATGTTGTTTGAGTTCATTTCTAGCTATATACACACATCAAAAAAAGTTTTGCATCACCTCTGTTCCGAGATTTCAGGACCTGTACAGAAAACTGGAATAGAGATTTACATAAACATCATTTTCGCCCTTTTTATTGCTCATGAAAACCACACAATGCAAGTTATACCACCACACATGCTATCGGTAGGAGGATGGCATTCACGTATCGTACAGCCGATACGGTGCCTTCCATGACCACCAGCGGCGTACGTCGGCCCCACATAATGCCACCCCAAAACAGCAGGGAACGTCCACTTTGCTGCACTCGCTAGACAGTGTGTCTAAGGCGTTCAGCCTGACCGGGTTGCCTCCAAACACGTCTCCGACGATTCTCTAGTTGAAGGCATATGCGAAACTCGTCGGTGAAGAGAACGTGATGCCAGTTCTGAACGGTCCGTTCGGCATGTTGTTGGGCCCACCTGTACCGCGCTGCATGGTGTCGTGGTTGCAAAGATGGACCTCGCCACGGACGTCGGGAGTGAAGCTACTCATCATTCAGCCTATTGCGCACAGTTTGAGTCGTAACACGACATCCTGGTGGCTGCACAAAAAGCAATATTCAACGTGGTGGCGTTGCTGTCAGGGTCCCTCTGAGCCATAATCCGTAGGTAGCGATCATCCACTGCAGTAGCAGCCCTTGGGTGGCCTGAGCGAGGCATGCCATCAACAATCTCTGTCTCTCTGTATCTCCTCCATGTCCGGACATCCCTTCGGTTCACTCCGAGACGCCTGGGCACTCCCCTTGTTCAGAGCCCTTCCTGGCACAAAGTTACAATGCGGTATTGACCGTCTAGGCATGGTTGAACTTCAGACAACACCAGCTGTGTACCTCCTTCCTGGGGAGTGACTGGAAGTGATCGGCTGTCGGACCCCCTCCGTCTAATAGGCACTGCTCATGCATGGTTGTATACCTCTTTGGATGGGTTTAGTGACATCTCTGAACAGTCAAAGGGACTGTGTCTGTGATCGATATCCACAGTCAACGTCTATTTTCAAGAGTTCTGGGAACTGGGGTGATGCAAAAATTTTTTAAAATAACTGCAAAATCTAAGCCCAATATTTCAGTTCCCTGCTCAACTGCGAACCACCCCAAGAAAAACTTGTCTTTTCTCCAGTATTCACACACCAAGACTCACATGCCCAGGATCTCGAGGAAATTATGGAGATAGTCAAACAGTTGAAAAATAACAAAGCACCAGGAAACGATGGAATCATTTCTGAATTCTGGAAACTAAGCGATGCTATACTTATGCAGAAACTACATCATGTAATATCAGACATATGGATGACGGAGCAAATACCAGAGGACTGTAAATGCGCTCTAATTCACCTGCTACACAAAAAGGGTGACGAGACAGACATCAACAATTACAGAGGAATTTCCCTGCTCCCAGTCGCTTACAAAATCCTTTCCAAAGCGCTCTTAAACAGGATAGAATCCAAGCAGATCCACTAATTGGTGAATACAAAGCCAGATTCAGAAAATGACGTTCATGTGCGGAACAGATCTGGTGCTTAAAGACGGTGTTACAAATGAAGAAATGCAGAAACACAGTAATTGCATTCACCGACTTCAGGAAAGCATACGATTCAGTGGACCGTGAAACCCTATTTAAAACATGGAAGAATTTGGAAGTGACTGAAAGACACGAAAAATCATAGAATAGACTCTTACAGGTACAACATCCAAAGTGAAAGTCATGGGCGAAATATCAAAACCCTTCGAAATCAAAACTGGAGTCCGACATGGGGACGGACTATCTTCAGTGCTTTTCAATATTGTTCTAGAAAAGATCATCAGGGAATGGGAATCTCATATAAAGGGCATCCAAATTGGTATCAAAAAAGAGAACCGAATTAAAGTCAAGTGCCTTGCTTTCGCTGACGATACTGCAATTATCATCAATAACAGAACAGAAGCGATTCATGCAGTGGAAAAACTACATGAAATTTCACAAAAAACCGGGCTACAGATATCTCATGATAAAACCAAATATATGGAAAGACAGCCAGAAAATAAATCCCCTTTAATCACAAAATATAGTAAAATGGCACAAGTCTGCCATTTTAAATATCTCGAAGAAGCTATACTGTCCTCGGGATTAAACCGAATCGCCAATGAACAGAGAATCACCATGCTCCAGAAGGCCTCCAAGATAACATGGAAGCATCACAACAAGAAGAGCATTTCGACAGACGTAAAATTAAAGCACTATAGAACAGTGATTCTTCCAGAAGCCATCTACGCAGCTGAAACAATGGTGATTGATGGTCATTCAAAACTTCGGGAAACAGAAAAGCAAGAAAGAAAAATTCTCAGGAAGATTTACGGGGCAATCAACAAAACCGGCATTTGGACGAAGAGACTACAAAACGAGCTCTATATAAAGACCAACACAGTAACAGACGAAATCAGTAAAGGCCGAGCCAAATTTTATACACATATCTACAGGATGGAATACTTCAGAACAGAAAGGAAACTTTTCAATATTATAACAAAGAGTAAATGCGGCACAGAATGACTGAAAGAAGTCCAGAGCGATCTGTAGCAGGCCAACATAAAAAATCACGAAGACAGCACTGAGTGCCGGAATAAAACCACACGTGTGAAGTTTGAGGAAAGAACACCGCGCCAGCGAGGTAAAAAATAAACCGAAAGAAAACGGAAGAAGGGACATTCTGAGAGAATGAAGAGTTTTTGGGAAGCAAAGAAGAAAAACGTCCGGAGATGAAATTATGAATTCAAGTTCAATCGCTCTCCTAAAGGAGTACATACATGCATCGTTACTTTTCCCTTAATTTTAAAGTTTGAAAATATAGCATATTCTTTCAGTACAACAACAGCGAACTTAAGATATTTGTAATGTTGGTAATTCTGTTGGATGTTAATGTTATGAACATTTCGGCAGGCCTTTCCCACAGCGCCAACGCTTAAACTTCCAATGCGTTGTTGGCAGCTCCAAGCAGAACATGTCGCTTTGTCGGTGCTCTAAGATTTTCGTCTCTTCGAGTGGCGTAAAATGCTTATTTTCGAACGCACCGCACAAAATTGCTCCTCAATTGATGAGCCAAAACAGTATCATCTGCTTCCTAATAGTGTGTTTGGTCCGGCTTTGGAAAGCAATACAGCAGAGATTCTGTACGGCATGGATTCGGCAACTCCTTGGTAGATTTCTGGAGGTGAGTGCAGAGCTGGTGGCTAATGGCGTCTCAGACGTGTTACATCTGGTACGGATCAGGCGAATTTAATGGCAAACAATCTCCGAGAGTTCATTATCATGTTCCTAAAAATACTGTAGGAGCTTCTGTTCCTGCGACGTGGAGAGTTATCCTCCTGAAAATGCCATCGCCACCAGGGAGCCGGCCGATGTGGCCGAGCGGTTCTAAGCGCTTCAGACTGGAACAACGTGACCGCTACGGTCGCAGGTTCGAATCCTGCCTCAGGCATGGTTGTGTGTGATGTCCTTAGGTTAGTTAGGTTTAAGTAGTTCTAAGTTCTAGGGGACTGATGACCTCAGATGTTAAGTCCTATAGTGCTCAGAGCCATTTGAACCACTTTTTTTTTTTTTTTTTTGTGCCATCAGGGAAGACATCAAGTATTAAGGGGCTCTGGAAAGGCTCAAAATCATGAAAAGTTCAATTTTTACTTTTTTGCGTTTTCTGAATCTGCAGACTATTACCTTTTAATAGATATATAATTTATTCAATTCCGAAGACTACAACTATTTTTAAATTTTTTTTTGAATTGTGTTCTACATGGGCGTGACCCACTGTGGCGCTGTTAAACTGCTGTCAAATGGTGTTATTATTAACGTCCGTGTTCATCAGGTACATTTTAGTGATGTGAGATAAAGTATGTGTTGTGGCTAACCTGTGATGGTTCGATATATATCGCTGGTGTGATTGTCGATTGTTTCATGTTTATTTACTCTGTCGTTATCTCGAAAATATTCGTAATTAATTCTGTTTCTTGAGTCTCTGTTTTGTTGAAGTATAATAATGAGCAAAAGTAAAGTTATTAGAAATCCTCTGAAGGCTTTTAAGAAAAGGAGAAATGTTGGAAAGCCAAAGGTATGTGTTATTACTGTAAACAATAAAGACGATAACCAAGTGAGTGAACCTAACCTCTCAAGTACACCTGCCCATAGCAGTCAAAGTGGGAAAGAAAATACTTCACAGAAGAAGCTTGGTTCAATGAGTGAAAACTATGAATGTTTTATGGGCGAATCGGATGTGAATGAAATATTTTATATGTTGGTTCTCAAAGGAATTTTTTCAAACTGTGTAAGATGTGTTCATTGTAGTGAAGTTGGTCTGGAACTCTCCATAATAAAGCACGCAGGACTTGCTAGTGAAATACAACTGAAATGTGATAAGTGTTCATACATGACCACCTTTTGGAACAGTGTTGCAGTAACTGCAACTGAAGAAAATGGTAGCAAAATCTACGAACACAACAACGAGCGATGCTTGCTTTAGACAAGGAACGCCTTCGGGCTGCAGACAGGGCTGTAAAGAGTCTAGAAATACAAGCAAGAGTGAACAGGAGGAGGAACAAGAAAAAGCTGGAGGAGGAGTTTGCAGAGGATGAAGGTAATCCATCCTATGGACCTGGAATGCTCTAAAAAGTTAATCCAATCTTTGTCACTCGATTCCCAAAACTTTTATTTTCTCATACTAATTACATGTTTTCTAAGGATCTTCCAAACATATTTGTTTCAAACTTTCAGTAAATGTTACACAGTAGCTTCTGCATAATTTAACACACCCTGTTTCGAAAAAACTGTATATTTTTGAATATATAAATAAAAAATTGCAAAATAATGTTGAGAATTTTCATTACAATTGAAAAAAAATCATCTTTAATAACTGAACTTAAATTTTGTAAAATCCCTGTGTTAAGTTGTAGCCCATATTCCAATAAATAATCTGTAAAAAGTTCAACTTCCTACCTCAAATACTTTGTGAGGAAAGATGTAATTTATAAGCGTTATTTGAACATTGCAAGTATAGGGCGTTCCGGAGCCCCTTAAGGGCCGTAAGTGATCCGCAGTAATGGACACGTAGTCCGCAGCCGCCGTGATGCCTACTTCTGCTACCACAGGCCTTTCAAGAAGCCCAGGTGAATGTGCCACATAGCATAATACTGCCCCCACCAGTTTGCGCCTGTAGCGCACTGCATGTTTCAAGCAGTCGTACAGCCGATGACGCCATATCCGTACACTGCCATCCTCCTGGTATGACTTGATGGTCACGTAGTTCCTGTAGTCTTAATTGATGGTGTCATTTGATCAACATCTGAACACGTAGGGATCGTCTGTTGCGGAGCTCCATGTTCAACAACATGCGATGGAGGTGTGTTCTGGGACATTTCTGCTGCTCCGGCATCGTCGCCACATCTGCCACAGATAGCCGCATATGCTGCTGTAGTCTCCACATTCTCTTATGAGGCATCGAACACCTCGTTGCCAACCCGTATTTTAACTGTCCATCAGTCACTTTCGATATATGCTCACCACAGAAGCCGTTTCGGAAATGCTCGTTCCCTGGAGCTGAGCTATAACAATGCGCCCCTTGTTAAATTCACTTAGTGGATGTCCTTATTTACGACCCGTATTATCGGTGGAATGAATTTTCATTCGTCTCTGCTCCGCTCGCATACTTTCCGTACCGCGTCATGTGCACGCAGTGTCACCAGACAGCATTCAGTCTCACTAGTAAGTGACCATAAAATTTTGGTTCTTGAGTGTACGTTGCCATTTGTGAACTATGTTTGTGCTTTCTATATATTTTGGCAGCTGTATCCTCTTTCAATCATTCCCCCTTGTGCATTCATGTGATTAAAGATGCATTTTTGGGAGGTTTTGGAAGTTTATAAGTAACGTGCGTTACATATTGCATATTTTACAGATAAGTATTCGGCAAATTTTGATACTAATAACTTGTTCAGAAAATCTTTTACCATTTTTTCATCAAAATTACTTACTTCATGATACAAGGTGCAACAAAAATTTACGGCGAAACTTTCAGGAGACATTCCTCACACGTAGTGGAAGTACATCTCTATACACATTGGTTGACAACCGATAAGAAACAACTGACACTAGCTACGGAACAACATTCAATTGCTACGGAACAACCGACGTTTGCTGCGGAACACGAGACCAATGATAGTAAAAGAAAATCTAGAGGGTGGGAAGTGTTAACTGCGGCGAAGCCTGTGCACGAACGCTCTGTACGCATTCGACAGCTCTTACAGTGTGGTTTCTGACGGAGGTTGTTGTGAAGCCGATTAGTATGACATTTCATGTGGTACGATAATATGCCTACAACACATCATGAGTGGGTAAGATCGTCGACGAGCAGTTAGACTACTCGAAACCAGTCAAAGGGTCACTACTGTGACAACAGTAATGGATATAAAATTTTTGTATTTGTCGGGATCCACAGCCACCAAATGTTTACTAAACGTAAACATGGTCTGTAGTAGGCTGCAATGGTTCAAATGGCTCTGAGCACTATGGGACTCAACTGCTGTGGTCATAAGTCCCCTAGAACTTAGAACTACTTAAACCTAACTAACCTAAGGACAGCACACAACACCCAGCCATCACGAGGCAGAGAAAATCCCTGACCCCGCCGGGAATCGAACCCGGGAACCCGGGCGTGGGAAGCGAGAACGCTACCGCACGACCACGAGATGCGGGCAGGCTGCAATGTGATTTTTATTTAATCGTTCGATTACCTAACTTCGACTACTGTCAGTTACCATGTGGTTGTAAGAAATTTGTGCAGCAATGTTTTATCTTAATGTGAGCAGTGAAAGTGTTATTTATAGGCTCTGAGCACTAAGGGACTTAACATCTGAGGTCATCAGTCCCCTAGAACGTAGAACTACTTAAACCTATCTAACCTAAGGACATCACACACATCCACGCCCGAGTCAGGATTCGAACCTGCGACCATAGCGGTCGCGCGATTCCAAACTGAAGCGCCTAGAACCGCTCGTCCACAGCGGCCGACTGTTATTTATACGTGGCGGTGTATGCAGACAATGCAGTGCTTTCAAAGTTGGTTTTACAGGTGCCTGACAATGACATTTCGAACACTGTCAGTTACCATGTGGTTGTAAGAAATGTGTGCAGTAATGCTTTATCTTAATGTGAGGTGTGACAGTGTTATTTATACATGACTATGTATGCAGACAATGTAGAGCTTTTCCAAGTTGGTTTTTCAGGTGCTTGACAATGACAAGTCGTCGAAATTAGCTAATCGCACGATTAAATAAAAATCACATTGGCCGGCCGGAGTCGCCGAGCGGTTCTAGGCGCTACAGTCTGGAACCGCGCGACCGCTACGGTCGGAGGTTCGAATCCTGCCTCGGGCATGGATGTTTGTGATGTCATTAGATTAGTTAGGTTTAAGTAGTTCTAAGTTCTAGGGGACTGATGACCTCAGAAGTTAAGTCTCATAGTGTTTGGAGCCATTTTTTGAAAATCGCATTACAGCCAACTACGGGCGATG
The DNA here is from genome assembly GCF_021461395.2 of Schistocerca americana. Classification (NCBI taxonomy): domain Eukaryota; kingdom Metazoa; phylum Arthropoda; class Insecta; order Orthoptera; family Acrididae; genus Schistocerca; species Schistocerca americana. Next base: position 234,907,931 of record NC_060123.1, read on the forward strand.
TTTACGTTTAGCCGGCCGCAGTGGCCGTGCGGTTCTAGGCGCTACAGTCTGGAACCGAGCGACCGCTACGGTCGCAGGTTCGAATCCTGCCTCGTGCATGGATGTTTGTGATGTCCTTAGGTTAGTTAGGTTTAATTAGTTCAACGTTCTAGGCGACTGATGACCTCAGAAGTTAAGTAGCATAGTGCTCAGAGCCATTGAACCATTGTTTACGTTTATTAAAGTAATGTGTATGTCCGAAATTGCCATCCTGCGATTCAAAAAGGCTGCTGAAGGTGGAGATGCTATGCCAAATTATGCCTGTAGACGGACTATAACACCGCGAGAAGATCGATACCTAGCCCTAGTGGCGAAAAGGAACAAAAATCTCATTCCTAGGCAGATCGCTGCAGAACCTGCAACCGCTCACGGTACATGTGTCTCTGTCAGAACCATTCAATCAGGCTGGTTTGTATGCTTGGAATTCTGTTAAGCGCATCTCACTTCAACCAAGCCTTCGCCAACAAAGAATAAGTTTGTGCTTTGGAGCACGTTGGTTGGAGTCAGCAACTGTGGTCGTAGTGACGTTCTCCAACGAATCCCACCTCACATTGGCAAGTGATTCTCGCCACCAGTTAGTGTGGAGGGAGAGAAACAGACGTTACTCACCAGAGTCTTCATGAACGTCATCGTTATGGCCCAGGCGTTATGGTGTGCGCAGGCGTTATGGCGCAATGGCCAAACACCACTGCATATCTTTGCCAAAGGTACCGTTACAGCGCAACGGTATTGCAGGGAGATTGTACTGGATCATCTCCGTCTGTTTAGGAGTGCAGTAGGTCCCGACTTTCTGTTTATGAACGACAATGCCCGCCCACGCAGGACCACTGAGACGTCGGACACATTGAAAAATAAAGATACTGAACGAATGCAATGGCCTTAAAACTCTCCGATCCTAAACCGTATAGGATGTTCTTGGCGGAAGTGTATCTCAACAAACACCCCTCCCCGAGATGTGCAAGAGGCGGAAACCACTTTGAGAGAGGAACGGGACTATAACTGCCAAGGATTCCTCATCTGTTGGTAGCAAGCATGAACAACAGATGCAAAATGTGCATTAGTGGCCGAGGAGGGCATATTTCTTACTGAGAGTCCGTTATCGATCTTTACGCTGGGAGTCTGACCAGTGAAACTACATAAACGTAATTTATGTCTGTTGTCCTGTTTTTCCACGTGGTGAATTATTTACCATTATTACGTATGTACTGTGTTTCGTGTCCTTCATTGCCTGTCATTATTCCTGAGGAACAATGTCTCTGTTCCTTCGCAATTGTCAAGCAGTGTATGAAAATTGTTGTCGTCTGCTCGCTGCGTCTGCATATCCAGGCTATTCTCAGATATTTCTGTAGAGATTTGTATCTAGTTTTCACGCATAGCTACATTCACTGACCTACGAGTAAGGCTTTTGTATACCATTTATAATTATTTCGTGGAAATTGTCTGAATTATGTTGACCTAATGTTCCTCGTCACTGTGAAAACGTCTATGCCATTGCCGCCAAAACTCGAGAGATCGGCAGTGACTCGAGACAGCAGCAAGCTTAAACAAACTCGTATGTTGGGTGATGGCTTACCGTTACAGTGTGTGAGTGGAAATCGAAAGGTTATGGGACCTATCTCAGCTGAGTCATTCTTTTCACTCTACCTTTTACCTAGCATTCTCCTCTAACTGGCATGGAGATATGCATTGCGACACATGACGACAACTTCAGACTGCCAATTTCTGTTTCCCTCAGATTAGTGATCGGAATTCTTACCCTTAGTTAACTGCAAATTCTTTGAACAATGGACAATGTGTTACTCAGCTTTGGAGTATGGTAATAAATATGACCAGTAACGAAAAGATAACCACCTCATCATAAGTCTGTGATGTGCGACTTACAATTTGAAATAATAAAATATTGTTAATCAAAAGTTTCCGTACAATCGCTTGAGAACAGTTGCATAGCGAAGAAACATGCAAATCGAAAGCATGTGGTGTTCTGTTTTTTATGCTACACTTAAAATGTTTTCCGAAAAGCTACTTCAGCAGCTTCTGCAAGATTGCTTCGTTTAAATACATTACGTTTTTTTCCTGCAGCGCAGCACACGACTAAACTTTCAGTTCCCTTTCTTGAATAAAACCATTGTGTGGACACGATTCTTTGTGTGACACGGTGAGGAAGTCTGCCATAAAGAGTCCATGACAAAGAATCGCAGCAATGGGTCTCAACAATGTATCACGTGTGCTATGCTTCAGAAGAGGAGTGCTGTAACACGAGCTGAACACGTACATCATGTATGTCCTTTCTCATTTTCCTTTTTTGTGTTACTTCAGCCAGCCTCCGACACATATTGAATCTCTCACACACACATATTCGCCAGTAATTCGCGTACATTTACATTGTTGATAGACATATTACTTACACCACGATATGCTCCCATCATTGCCATGAGCTTTCACTCCAAACCATAATTCAATATGGAAAACATCATTCATGTCTCCAGACAACGTTCTTGTCGTGCGCTGCTTATATCGCGCAAGTTGTATAAACGCGACGATATTCAGTTACTTAATCCTTTCAGACCCTCTGGCTCCAACTGCGTACATCAGCCTTTACTGTGTCTTAGTTACAACAGAAGTATTTTTTCCGAATGGAAATTGAAGTACATATTTGTGAATCTGCTACAGTTTTATCATGCGCAAGTGCTGCCAGCTTTTGGGCTTCGCTATGAAAATATCAGCAATTCGATGTAGCTCGTGGTCACCAGAATACACGGATGCGGTTGGTTCGCTATATTCCACTGTATAATTGAATATTATTATTTTGTATGGTAATTATTGAATGATCATTTTACTGCTTGTTACATTAGAGAGTAGTTCGTAATTAGTTATTTTAGTCCATAAAATGAAGCCAAGTGTACGAAGTATATTTTGACAACAGGCACATATTTTTGTGTAAATCTTGCATCTAAAATCATTAAAAAACCACCTAAGAGCATTACTACACTACCTTCCTTCAGGAAAAATTCAAATGTGAAAGAGTTAACGCTTTTCTCTAAAATTAATACATAATTCTGCGCAGTGGCCTACGCTACGCCACACAGGTAGATGCTATAGTCTTCAGTATGTTATATGAACATGGGTCCTGACGCGCTTTATTTCCGTTGTCAGAATCTGCCAGGTGCCATGTGATTCGGTGTCATTTGTGTCATACGTCTGTACGCGAGATTTCCACACTCCTAAACATTCCTAGGTCCACTGTTTCCAATGTGATAAAGAAGTGGAAACGTGAAGGGATACGTACAGCACAAAAGCGTACAGGCCGACCTCGTCTGTAAACTGACAGAGACCGCCGACAGTTGAAGAGTGTCGTAATGCGTACACTACTGGCCATTAAAATTGCTACACGAAGAAGAAACGCAGATGATGAACGGACAAATATGTTATACTAGAACAGATATGTGATTACATTTTCACGCAATTAGGATGCATTGAGTCTGACAAATCAGTACCCAGAACAACCACCTCTGGCCGTAACGACGGCCTTGATGCGTCTGGACATTGAGTCAAACAGAGCTTGGATGGAGTGTACAGGTACAGCTGCCCATGCAGCTTCAACACGATACAACAGTTCATCACGAGTAGTGACTGGCGTCTTGTGACGAGCCAGTTGCTCGGCCACCATTGACCAGACGTTTTCAGTTGGTGAGAGATCTGGAGAATATGCTGGCCAGAGCGACACTCGAACATTTTCTGTATCCAGAAACGCCCGTACAGGACCTGCAACATGCGGTCGTGCATTATCCTGCTGAAATTTAGGGTTTCGCAGGGATCAAACGAAGGGTAGAGCCACGGGTCGTAACACATCTGAAATGTAACGTCCACTGTTCACAGTGCCGTCAATGCGAACAAGAGGTGACCGAGACGTGTAACCAATGGCACCCCATACCATCACGCCGGGTGATACACCTGTATGGCGATGACAGATGCACGCTTCCAATGTGCGTTCACCGCGATGTTGCCAAACACCGATGTGACCATCATGGTGCTGTAAACAAAACCTGGATTCATCCGAAAAAATGACGTTTTGCCATTCGTACACCCAGATTCGTCGTTGAGTACACCATTGCAGGCGATCCTGTCTGTGATGCAGCGTGAAGGGTAACAGCAGCCATGGTCTCCGAGCTGATAGTCCATGCTGCTACAAACGTCGTCGAACTGTTCGTGCAGATGGTTGTTGCCTTGCAAACGTCCCCATCTGTTGACTCAGGGATCGAGACGTGGCTGCACGATTCGTAACACCCATGCGGATACGATGCCTGTCATCTCGACTGCTAGTGATACGAGGCCGTTGGGATCCAGCACGGCGTTCCATATTACCCTCCTGAACCCACCGACTCCATATTATGCTAACAGTTACTGGATCTCGACCAACGCAAGCAGTAATGTTGCGATACGATAAACCGCAATCGCGATAGGTTACAACCCGACCTTTATCAAAGTCGGAAACGTGATGGTAGCATTTCTCCTCCTTACACGAGGCATCACAACAACGTTTCATCAGGCAACGCCGGTCAACTGCTGTGTGTGTATGAGAAATCGATCGGAAACTTTCCTCATGTCAGCACGTTGTTGCTGTCGCCACCGGCGCCAACCGTGTGTGAATGCTCTGAAAAGCTAATTATTTGCATATCACAGCATCTTCTTCCTGTCGGTTAAATTTCGCGTCTGTAGCACGTTTTCTTCGTGGTGTAGCAATTTTAATCGCCAGTAGTGTAATATGCAGACAATATCCAGTCTATCACACAGGCGTTCCAAACTGTGTAAAGATCCACTACAAGTACTATGACAGTTAGGTGGGACTTGAGAAAACTTGGATTTTATGGTCGAGCGGCTGCTCATAAGCCTCACATCACGCCGGTAAATGACTAAAGACGCCTCGCTTGGTGTAAGGAGCGGAAACATTGGACGACTGAACACTGGAAAAAAATTGTCTGGAGTGACGAATCACGGTACACAATGGGGGGATCCGAGGGCAGGGTGTGGTTATGGCGAATGCCCAGTGAACGTCGTCTGCCAGCGTGTGTAGTGCCAACAGTAAAATAAGGTGGCGGTGGTGTTTTGATGCGGACGTAGTTTTCATGGAGGTGGCATGCACCCCTTGTTGTTTTGGATAGCACTATCACAGCACAGGACTACATTGATGTTTTAAGCACATTTTTACTTCCCACTGTTGAAGAGCAATTCGGGGATGGCGATTGCATCTTTCAACACGATCGAGCACCTGTTCATAATGCACGGCCTGTGGCGGAGTGGTTACACGATTGTAACATCCCTGTAACGGACTGGCCTGCACAGTCCTGACGTGAATGCTATAGAACACCTTTGAGATGTTTTGGAGCGCCGACTTCGTGCAAGGCCCCGCTGACCGCAATCGATACATCTCCTCAGTGCATCACTGCATGAAGAATGGGCTGACGTTCTCTAAGAAACCCTCCAACACCTGACTGGACGTATGCCTGCGAGAGTGGAAGCTGTCATCAAGGCTAAGGGAGGACCACCACCATATTTAATTCCAGCATTATCGATAGAAGGCGCCACGGGCTTGTAAGTCATTTTTAGCCAGGTGTCCGGATACTTTTGATCACATAGTGAATATACAGGTGTCCCATTTATCTTGACCACCCTAAATAACTGTTTGTCTAGATGCATATTATAAAATGTTTCAAGCAAATGTTATTTAGTCGTCAGGGTGACATCAGTCAGTATGATTACCTTCGTTGCAGCTTTGTTTTTTACAAAGATATGAACAGCGGTATAATTTTTTTTTTAATTGCACCCTGCTTTTTTTTTAGTCGGTAATTTATTTCTTCTCCTAAAGACCTATTCAAAAATGTATCATAGTGTACCATTCACTGAAACACAACGTTATCAATTACTTAACACAACACTGACTTTGAGCGCGGGTTCACGAACTTGTGCACTTGCTGAAGTTGTCAGAAAACAAATGAAAACGAAGTAAAAACATAGCACAAAATTGACTTTCACTTGCCTGTACCATTGCTCGGGTGTAGAACATTCGAAGGTGCTCAAAGTGGTGACCCTGGACACCGATACACTGGTGCACTCGTTGAATGAAGGAATTATATACTGCTTCCAGTGTTGCCTGCTGAAGTGAATTACAAGCAAGCACGGTACGTTCCTGCATGTCCTCTGGAGTTATTGGACTATCGCGATAGACAACGTCTTTAACGCATCCCCAAAGAAAAAAGTACAGAGGATTTAAATCAGGAGGCCTAACAGACCAAGTAACTGTTTCTCCTCGACCAATCAATCTGGCAGGATACCTTCGGTTCAGAACACGACGTGCATTATGTGCTGGACATTCATCGTGTTGATACTACATAAGCATTCTGGTTCTTAGCGGAGCTTCATCCGGATGAGGAGGAAGAATTCGTCTGAGAAAGTTGGCATACGCTGTGGCGTTTATACTACCATTGATGAAATAAGGGCCAATCCCATACCAGACTTTAACTCTCCACTGACGCCGATGTTCCACCTGTCTAAGCCATCGTGGGTTGTAGTTGGACCACCGGCCGGTGTGGCCGAGCGGTTCTAGGCGCTTCAGTCTGGAACCGCGCGACCGCTACGGTCGCAGGTTCGAATCCTGCCTCGGGCATGGATGTATGTAATGTCTTTAGGTTAGTTAGGTTTAAGTAGTTCTAAGTTCTAGGGGACTGATGACCTCAGATGTTAAGTCCCATAGTGCTCAGAGCCATTTGAACCATATTTGTAGTTGGACCAATAATGCATGTTCCTTGTATTTACCTGTTCTTTGTTTGAGAAGGAACATTCATCGGTAAATAAAACATTGGAATAGAAGTTCGGAATGGCGAGGATTTGCTGCTGTGCCCACTGAGAGAACTGTACACCATTCTGGAAATCACTACCATGCAATTCTTGATGTAGGTGTACATGGTAGTGATGGAACCGGCGACGTTTAAGAATACGATGTACATTGCTTTTAGGAATGCCAATCTCGTGTTCATGCTGTCGTGTGCTCACATGTGGATTCATAGCAACGGAAGGGGGAACAGTAACTTCGGCAGCTTCGTCTGTGCAAGTGCTACGACGATTGCGTTGTCGTGGGTTGAAACTTCCCGTTTCCCGAAGTGTCGCAACATCCGTCGAGAGGGTGGGTTCTTGTCACGATATCGCTCTCTATACAGTTCCGCTGCCCTCGTAGCATTTCGCCTACCTTCAACAACAACAACTACAAAAATAAAAGAAACTTTATGTCGATGCAGTTGATAGGAAGGACAGCCTTTACTGTATGCCTACTCTACACAACAGTATTGTACCCATATATAAGAAAATAGTGGTGCAATTATTGTTCTGCTAACTGACATTTCCCATAGAGTAGCATTTCTACTTTCTCTTCGTTGGTCTACATTCTACTCACACAACTCTTCAACTGACGATGGCTGACGGAATGAGGATGTGCATTCTACTTACGTTTACATTTGTCCTCTGTTAACGTCAGCAGGTGGATGTGCGACATTACCCCGAGTACCGCCGAAGTGGCCGAGCGGTTCTGGGCGCTCCAGTCTGGAACCGCGCGACCGCTACAGTTGCAGGTTCGAATCCCGCCTCGGGCATTAGTTAGGTTTAAGTAGTTCTAAGTTCTAGGGGACTGATGACCACAGCAGTTAAGTCCCATAGTGCTCAGAGTCATTTGAATCATTTTTTGAACCCCGAGATCCGGCACTAAACGCTGGGAGCGTCAGCGTCAATGTTGTGTTAGGCAATTAATGACGTTTTGTTTCAGTGAGTGGTACAAAAAATGGTTCAAATGGCTCTGAGCACTATGCGACTTAACTTCTGAGGTCATCAGTCGCCTAGAACTTAGAACTAATTAAACCTAACTAACCGAAGGACATCACACACATCCATGCCCGAGACAGGATTCGAACCTGCGACCGTAGCGGTCGCTCGGCTCCAGACTGTAGCGCCCACTCTGGACGGCTAGTGGTACACTGTGATACTTTTTGAATAGGTCTTTAGAAGAGGAAATGAAGTGCCGAATACAAAATAAAGAGTGCCATTTAAAAGTCATACCGCTGTTCATATGTATGTAAAAAACAGCGAAGGCAATCATGCTGACTGATGTCTCCCTGACGGCTAAAGAACATTTGCTTAAAACATTTCGTAATTTTCATCTGGACAGCCCTTTATTTAGGGTGGTCAAGATAAATAGGACACCATATATATATGAAATAAAGGAACTATAAACACTCGTCAAAATGAGTGTGCGTGAGTGTTGTACAGGGGAGGCATGGACCCTCACCACTCAGGATACCACACACGTACATCTTACCAGCACGTTTACGGTGCTGCCTGCAACTGAGCCTGTGTCCTATGTCAGTAGACAGCACGTGCAGAAGCTACACCTTAAGGAAATGGGAAAAGTGATGAGAAGGATTACCGCGTTCGTTCAGTAGCTATGCCTAGGGATCCAAAATCAACGCGCTGAAGAGGCCATACCTGACACTAGCAGACAAACCGAGAGAATTAGCCTTGGTCACGGAATTTAAAAGAAAATCACAGTCTGTGGCCTTGTCCCTCGAACTGATCGTGACCACTCTAGTTTTGAGTAGAGTAGAAGGTATTGAACGAGGGACTTCGAATATTCTATGACACCTAGGTTGCAACTTGCAACTTCTTAGGCTTTCCCCATAACGTTTAAAACTGTAGTACCCCAAAATGGATCTGTGCTCCAGACACAGGCAGACGAGTGTGTGTTGCACAAAGTGTTTTATTGCTTCTTTAAGTTAGCCGATTCTCAGTTTAGTTAAGATAACGATAGCTAAAGATGACCCAAAGGTATTGGTGTAAGACACAAATAAATAATGAAGTGCTGATGCAGTCGCAACGAAGATCCAGAGAATGAAGCCTCCCAAACAGCTGTGGAAATGATCATAATGCTAAGTACAAAACTTTAGACGGGTCGAAGTACATGGTTATCGCGAGGAAAGCTGTAATGGATATAATGACCATGGAAGACACTCTAATTTCAAGTATACGAGCCAGAGTCCATTTTCATTTTGCAACAGAGAGTATGTTGATTTGAAAGTTCCTGGCAAATCGAGTCTGTGTAGCGAACAGGGACCTATGCCTTTCGCGGGTAGGTGCTCCACCCACTCAGCTATCCAACCACGACTCACGATCCGACCTCACAGATTTACTACCATCATTATCTCTTTTCCTGCTTTTCAAAGGCCACGATTATTGCAATTGTTGGGCGCGTCGAAAGATATTTTGATTTAACATGTTGCCGAAGACCATCTACAGGCTGCAATTCGCATCGGTTCAATTTGGTTGCCGACCAGAGGCAATTCAAGAAATGTCTCAGTGTGATGCTTTATTGATAATGGTCTTCGCGACGGGTATTGCTACAAGATGACTACGCAGTAGCCCATAGTAGGTTTCCCAATTGTTACAGTTTAATAGTCAGTACCTCGAACATGTTGGCTGAGGGGATGAATAAATCGTCCTGAGTTCTCCCTGGCCCCCGTCTCTCCTGTACTGGGCGTCTAGTTGAACCATTGGCGTGTCACTCACAGTCAAGTGGAGGAGTAATAATAGATCCTGTATTTCCTGTAAAGGAGACAGTAGTCTCAGGAGAGGATAGACTTGAAGTACATTTGTTATCTCCTGTGCACTATTCGGTAGCCCTCCAACAACCCATTCGCAGCAACTCCTAAAGGTTTTAGGGTGTTCAGGGTGATTTCCAGCTGCTTACGAACATCAACTAACTCATCTCGTTCGAGAACAGCACTCGCAGTGGGACTGCGTTGCGACAGACGCGATGTTTTAGACAACAGTAAGCAAACAACTTCAGAATAAATTTTTGATTCTCTTTTAATTTCCGGATCTGATAAACTAACAAAGCTACTGTTCTCCTTTAAGAAATAAAGAAATTAGCACGCAGATCGAGATGTCTATTAAGGCAACAGGAGATTGGGGGATAGAAGTTACTAATTTCCTGAAACTTTTTTGAAGCGATAGGTGATATTGGACTTGAAAACAGAGTTATTTTATGACAAATTCTGACAATATACACTCCCACTGTAAGGGAAAACTGAATGTAACGCAATAAGATAGTTATAATATGTATTACAGTAACATGTACGATATCCGCAACACTGGACCGTCATTCTTAGTTAATTTAAAATGATTTCACACTGTTGCACAGTAAAGGGACGTAACAGAACACTCTTTGTACTTAGCTCAAGTATCATGCCGTACGATTATCTTTCGACTGTGTCTATGCCGAGACTGTGTTTCTGCTCAGAATGGCTCAAATGGCTCTGAGCACTATGGGACTTAACATCTTAGGTCATCAGTCCCCTAGAACTTAGAACTACTTAAACCTAACTAACCTAAGAACATCACACACATTCATGCCCGAGGCAGGATTCGAACCTGCGACCGTAGCAGTCGCGCTGTTCCGAACTGAGCGCCTAGAACCGCGAGACCACCGCGGCCGGCTGTGTTTCTGCAATATGCTGCCACCTAGTGACTTTAGGCACGCTGTTAAGAACATGCACCAGCTTACGAGCTAGTACTGCAATTTTCCTCTTTCCTGTAACCTATAAAGTGGATTCAAACAGTAAAAGGAATTTCTAAATTTCTATTAATTTGTATTAATCCAATACGCGCGATGTAGTCATCTGTGATGGTAAGCGTGTCTGACAGGTATGTAAACAGTGTCAGTCATAAAGGATATCTAGGCTGTCAAACAGGATATAACGTATGTTTTATGGAAGTATTGGCGGTTTTTTGTTTTGTATAAAAACGATCAGAAATGTTGTATTATGTTTTTCTATAATATTCGAATAAAGTGCAGCAAAGTGTTAAAAACGTTCAATGTTGCTTTTTATGAGCCCATTATGAGTAAACCGAGGATTTACTAAACGTGGTATAAACTTTTCAAAGGAGGTCGCGAAGACGAAGACGACAACCACCCTCAACGTTCCAGCATTTAATCCACCGATGAAATCGTGGAGAAAATGAAAAAAATGCTATTAAGGGCCTCTGAATAAAATCGGAGAAATTTCTAATAATGTCAGCATATAGACTGACTCATACTAAGAAATATGTTTGGATGTTTTGAGTATGAAACGTGTGACCGCAAAATTTGTTCCAAATCGATGAATTTCGGTAAAATCAGCGGCGAATGCTATTCGCTCAAGCGCCGCTGGATGAAGTTAACAACGAAACAGAATAAACAGGTGATGATACATGAGTTTACGGACACGACTTCGAAACTAAAGCACAGTCGTTCCAGTGGAAGCATAATCGATCGTCATCAGCGAAAAGTCTTGACAAACGGGGGAGACGTGAAGTTTATGTCCATTGCGTTCTTCGACTTCCAACGGCATAGTGTAGCACGAGTTCTTGCCACAAGGCCGAACGATCGGTAAGAAGTACTATTTAAAATTTCAGTGCCTTTCACAAAAATAAATCGAAGAAAGAGCTCTCATTTCTGGTGAATCCATTCATGGCTTTTACTCCACATTAATGCATCTGCTAACATTTTGTTGATTGTTTGTGAACTTTTGTCCAAAAACAATAATGTAATGATGCCTCTACCTCCAAATTCACTAGACAAGGCCCCAAGTCACTTTTTCTGGTTCACATCAATAAAATAAGCCTTAAAGGACTGTCATTTTGCAAGCGTAGATGAAATGTGAGGCAAATTGACGAGAGAGCTAAAAGCTGTCCCAAAGTTAAGACGTACAAAAGTGTTTCTTGGATTGGAAAAAGCGCTGGCGTAAGTGTATAATATCTGATGGGAGCTATAAAATAAACAACATTCTTCCCAGAAAGGCAAAATTCACATTGTTTTTCTGATCACATCTCGAATATACAATTTGTAACCTCGTAATCTTCATATTATATTTGACATAGAAAGTGTAAAATAAAAAACATAAGAATTCAGTTTTTTGCGGTAGCATTAATTGGAAGAACGAATACCTAACGTATAGTGTGAGTAAGATATTACCCGGTATGGTACAATCACGAGTAAAGGAGATTATGCAAGGGCTGTTCAAAAAGTAGCCAACTTTTATTTACTAATCTGTCTTTATTCAGATACAATTGTTTTACACTAGTCACCTTCAAAGTAGTCCACTCTAGCTTCCACACTACCAACCGTGCTGCCTCTGCTGGAAGCATTGTTAGAAAGCCTCCTTTGGTATGGTGCGCACCTGCGCCGTCGGATTCGGCGTAATGTTCTCCCTGTTTTGAAAGCTGGTTCTTTTGAGAGTCTCTTTCTGTTTACGAAAACAGCAGAGGTCACTTTGTGCTAGGTCAGGGGAATATGGAGGCTGACAAATCACTGTCATGTTGTGTTCGCCGTAAAACTGGAATGGAGAAGGATGAGTGGGTGTATTATCGTGGTGAAGGTGCCAGGTACTGTTCCAAGTCGGGCTGTTTGAGTCTCACTGCTCCACGAAGGCGACGCAGTACTTCTTGGTCATACTCCTTATTGAGATTGGTACCTTCTAGGGCGTACTCTTGATGGACCACGCTAGTCTAATCAAAAACGAGTCAGCATGACTTTCACTTTGCTGCAGACCTGCCTTGCTTTATTGAGTCTTGCGGATAATGGATACTTTCATAGCGATGGCTGGGACTTTGTATCTGGGTAGCACCCATAAACCGACAACTTATTATCTGTGGCCCTTGTGTTAAGAAAGTTTAGATTACTGATCACAATATCCAGCATGTCCTGTGCGATCTCCGAACGAAGTTACTTCCACTCCTTTGCTGGCAACTTTGGCACAAATTATTCTGAGATCCTCCTGAGGTCCAAATACTGCGTTAAAGTGGAATGAACGGATCCTATACTAATTTTAACCTCGCCTGCAAGTTCTCTGTTCTTTATTCTCCTGCATCACCATGGTCCTTACGTCACAATAACAACCTCATTTGCAGACGTTGAGGGCCTACTTGACATGCTTCACTCTGCTCTGATGAGTTCCCATCTTTGAAGCTGTTGTACTATTCCTTTATCTGTGTGGTACCATTGCATTGTCCCCAAACACATATCGAATCTTGCGGATTGCTTCTGCTTGAGAATCGCCAACCTTAAAACAAAATTTGATGCAAAAACGTTGTTCCCTTTTTTTGTCATTTTGCCTATAACACAAAATCCGACACTACCAGTCACACCACTTCACTTCTCAGCGGCTAGTCAGCGACTGTTTGTTTCCGCAGTCGTGAGAAAAAAATCAGGCATGCTCACTACGTATGCCTGATAACATAGAGAGCGCTCGTGTCCTGACACCATTGTTGGTTTTAACAATAAAATACAACGTCAGATACTTTCTGAACTGGCATTGTACTTGAAATCATATATGTAGGAGTTAGTCTTCCTGTTGACGATTCGATGAAGTTCAGTTTCCAAATATTCGTTCTACCTGCCTTACTAAAAATAACATAACTAAGTATGAGGCAGTTGCTGCATCCTGTACAGGATGGGCCTTCTGACAGATGACTTCACAAACAGCCACAGTAAAGCGACGTCGATCCGAATTCTCCTGGGCAGCAGCTGCCGGTTGTCCAGTTCCTCTCTCGCCTTTAATCTCCCGCACCTCCGCCCTTTAATCCGTCACGGCGGCCTGTGACTCCCCGGTGACGTCGTCCCGACAGTGCCTGGCTGCCAAATCAAATTATGAGGGCCTCTTCATGTCTGCTTTTACAACACAAAGTTCTCGACCAGACGCTTTTAAAAATATGAGTGACCCCACACAACGAAATTCATAATACCATACAGTACTTTTTGCTGTCAAACGAACGCTAATGTGGGCTACAGTCTTTGTAATCTGTTACACTTTTAGCACTGTTGCCAATTAAAAGCCGTCTCTATTTTTTTTTATTTCACTCCATCCGACAAGAATATAATGTACCTGACGTTCATACTCTACAAGACCCACAGAAACACTAGAAGTTCAAAAATGGCTCTGAGCACTATGGGACTTAACATCTATGGTCATCAGTCCCCTAGAACTTAGAACTACTTAAACCTAACTAACCTAAGGACAGCACACAACACCCAGCCATCACGAGGCAGAGAAAATCCCTAACCCCGCCGGGAATCGAACCCGGGAACCCGGGCGTGGGAAGCGAGAACGCTACCGCACGACCACGAGATGCGGGCAAACACTAGAAGTGCATACGCTTTAAAGATTTACTGTAGCTAAATATTAAAAAGTATTACACTGCTTTATTTGACGCTCAAGTTAGTGATGGTTCGCTTTCATACCGTATTCTCTCGGAAACTCGTTATCGTGAAACGTTGTAGAATTAGTATTCTTCAGATCTGGGACGCTACGAGCAGAAATTGCTGTGGCTCAATTTGAAAAAGAAGAAAAGAAAACCGATATTGATGCTTAACTTTAATAAATATCGCTCTGACAACCGACAGTAGTTTATCCGGTAAGTTCTGTCCCACAATTCTTCTAATAACCTTATTTTGTTACCTTAAATAGCTCCAGAAGTAGTTGAGACTACCAGCTTAGATCACGCAACCAGTATAATGACAACTATTTGCATTACTGTTTTTAGCGAGTACCGCGACCTAGTAATGTAGACAAGGGACGTGTGTCAATAGCAGTTCCTATATTATGTGACTCTTTTTCAAAATGTTCTAGCGAAAAGAAGAAAATTATCGCTTACGCGTAAAAAATTGTGTTTTATGTTAAATTACAGTAATATTTTCGATGTAGTCCACATTTGGGCTAGGCTACTACACCCACAGTCTCAAATAGGATAAATTTTAACCGTGAAGTCCCGTTTTTGAAGGGCTGCAAATATACCCCTCTACTGCTCTCACAATCTATTCACTGCATTTTCAATACGGGACAATGTACTACAGGATTAAAGTTAACCCCGAATGGATTTTAAATTTTAGTTTAAAACAAGAAGCGCTCATACGAGGGTTGGAACTTTAATAGTGGAAACTAGTTATTTACAGCTCGTACAAAATAGATTAGTGTTTTAAAGTTTTACTGACCTTCAAAGTAGTAACCAGCATTGCGTATAACCCGTTGCCAGCGACATGGAAGTTGCAGGATACTCTTAGCAGTGCCAGGTGTGTTGACAGTTCGAGCAGCGTGGTCTGTTGCCCGACGAATTTGTAGCAGTTCTGAAGCGAATGCCGTCAAGTGCTTCCTTCACTTTAGAAATCGAGTTGAACTCGCGAGGGCTTAAGTCAGGGGAGTGCAGTAGGTGGTATAGCACTTAGCAGCCCTATCAGTCAAACCAATTGTTTTATACTATTCACCTTCAAAGTAGTCCAGCTTCTACACACCTCTCCCAAGACTGCTGCCTCTGCTGGAAGCATCACTGTAAAACCTCCTTTGGTACGTGCTTGAGCATTTTCCTGCCAAATGATGGTCAGGTCCTGCAGAAAGTGCCATCACTTCTGTCTCTATGTTGTTCATTTTTGGAACACATTTTTGGAACACAACCTACGACCAGCTTAAAGACAGAAGTGATGACACTTTCTGCAGGACCTCACCATCATTTGGCAGGACAATGCTCAAGCACGTACAGTGCAAGCTGTTACTGATTTGTTTGACTGATGGGGCTGCTAAGTGCTGTACCACCTACTGCACTCCCCTGACGTAAGCCCTCGTGAGTTCAACTCGATTTCTAAACTGAAGGAAACACTTCACGGCATTCTCTTCAGTACTTCCACAAATTCGTCGGACGATAGACCGAGCCGCTCCCACTGTCAGCACAACTGGCACTGCTAAGAGTGTCCTACGACTTCCACATCGCTGGCAACGGGTTATACACAATTCTTTGAACGTCAGTAAAAGTTTGAAACATTAGTCTATTTTGTAATAGCTGTAAATAAATAGTTGCGACTATTTAGTTTCAATCCTCGTAAAAATGAGATTATTGCATTCGAAAGTGAATTTACTACTGTAATTTACATCGTGGGTATTCATACACGAATCAGCTTGGCAAAACACTTTTAAAGATGATGTGACATGTAAGAAGTTACGTGTTTTCAGATAATTAGCTCTGGTTAGATCTTTTTTTTTTAGTTAAAAGAAAATAGTGTAATAAGCGAAATGGAAGCAGCACACATGTGTTTACCCAAACAACGGTTAAAAATCTCTAACAGCAAAAATGGGTTATATGAGAAAAGCATGAGACAGATTTTCTTATCTACCGAAGTTTTTATTTTTTCCAAAAAAATATTGTCCCCCTCAAAGTAGTTCCCTTCGGCAGCTATACATCGGCGGAATAATTGTCACCAGTCTTGGTAGCAGCGCTGAAAACCCTCAACTTTCAGGGCCTTTAACATGTCGGTCACGTTCTTTGGAATTTTGTCCAGAGTCCCAAAATTAAGTCCTTTTAAGATAGTTTTGAATTTTGGGAAAAGAAAAAAGTCACAAGGAAGGCGAATAGGGGGAGGGGAGGGGGACTGTGCCTTTTGAGGTCAAAAATTCCGTGATGGAAGTGGTTGTGTGACAAGGGGCATTGTCATGATGCACCATCCACTTGTGCGCAATGTCCGGTCTCATTCGATTCATCCTTGTCCCGAGCCTTTCAAGGACATCTTTGTAAAACACTTAGTTGACAGTTTGTCCTTGAAGAAAAAATTCTTTATGTGCGGTACCCCTACTGTCAAAAAAGGAAAACTCATCATTGTTTTGATATTTTCTCGGTCATGGAGATTTCTACGTCTACCGCTCCTCACTGTGCCACTTTGTATCAGGATCGTACTCAAAAACCCAGGATTCATCACCTGTGATCACACAACTGCACCATTCGTGGTCATTGGCAATTCTCTCAAGAAAATGAATGCAAACGTTTCTTCGACTGGCTTTCTGGTCAGTTTAAAGGTTTTTCGGCACCATTTTGGCACAATGATTTCGCAAATGAAAATCTTCCGCCAAGTACGGTGAAGTTGTTTAACTGGTCACTCATCATCCTTATTTTTTAGCATCGGTCTGATCTCACAGAGCTCGCCCACGTTTGAGGTTTTCATCGGTTTTTGCAGTTGAAAGTCTCCTTGAGCGAGATTCGTCTTCAACGTATTCTCACGATTCCAAATATGATTTGTACCAGAGATAAACTTGTGATCTGGATGAAGAATGATGGTCCAGAGTTGTGCAGAACGCATTTACTGGTAAATCGGCTTCCGTGATTTAGTTACTGTAACACTGCCTTACTGCGTTAAATTCAAAAAATGTTTCAAATGACTCTAAGCACTATGGGACTTAACATCTGAAGTCATCACTTCCCTAGACTTAGAACTACTTAAACCTAACTAACCTAAGGACATCATACACATCCATGCCGCCGGCCGGAGTGGTTCTAGGCGCTACAGTCTGGAACCGCGGGGCCGCTACGGTTGCAGGTTCGAATCCTGCCTCGGGCGTGGATGTGTGTGATGTCCATAGGTTAGTTAGGTTTAAGTAGTTCTAAGTTCTCGGGGACTGATGACCTTAGAAGTTAAGTCCCATAGTGCTCAGAGCCATTTGAACCATATGAACATCCATGCCCAAGGCAGGATTCGAACCTACGAGCGTAGTAGCAGCGCGGTTCCGGACTGAAGCGCCTAGACCCACTCTGCCACAGCGGCCGGCTGTTAAATTCAGTTTTCCCTTTCAATATGAGTGTATATTTTCGGAATCCGTCATAAAATATCGCTGTTTCTCAGTCCAATAACACCTATAATGTTCCAGGAAATTAGTAATTTTTATCCCACATTTTTCTGTTGCCTTAGTAGACATCTCGTTTCACGTACTAATTTCTTCATTTCTTAAAAAGAAGCAGTAATATTTGTAGTTATCAAATTTTCAAAGGTCACACTTGAGGAATTTCCAAGTTTAACACAAAGCTTAATTGCATGGCGTTGCTCTAAACTCCTCCTTTCCGTTTGTCGTTGTCACACAACAAAAACGGGAATTCAGTGATTGTCACTCTCAAAAATCATGTGATGGCCTTATGGGGCTGAAAATCGGACTGAGCATCTAGAATGGTTGTATACACCCGGCCTACACAAGTAGAACTTACAGCGTTGCCAGCTCGTTCGCAGTGTTGTCAATCTGATATTTTTCCCTGCTTTAAAACACTGATGATAGAGGAGTAATGTGTGTGTATGTGTGTGTGAAGGGGCGGGGCACGACCGAGTGTTGGTCACACGAAAACCAGGCAGCGTGTCAACGGTATGGGCTGAGTTGGAATACGTCAGTGAGAAGAAATGGTTCAAATGGCTCTGAGCACTATGGGACTTAACATCTGAGGTCATCAGTCCCCTAGAACTTAGAACTACTTAAACGGAGCTAACCTAAGGACATCACACACATCCATGCCCGAGGCAGGATGCGAACCTGCGACCGTAGTAGCATCAGTGAGAAGAACCTTCCCTAGTATTCATTCATAGCTAATTCCAAGTGAATGAAGTGATATTATATAGTTCGAATTCCCACTGCAGCACATGAAGATCAACCCAATACAGTTGGCGGCGACAGCGCGACTCGCGCCACTACCCAGACGGGCGCTACGAAAGTCACAGCAAGAAGTGCTGGCGACGTCTCGCGGGTCACGTAGGCCGACCCCGTGACCAGGCGACAGCGAGCACAGACTGGCACCGATATTCTGTTGCTTGTGCGGCTACAAATTTGCGCGTATAAATTACGTTGCAAATGTCACCACATCGGGGTGTTCAAAAAGTTTCTCTGCAGTGCCGTGTGACTGTAAGCCGCGCGTGCCGTATGACGCAGTGAATATACCGAAATGAAACTCAGTGAAATACAAGTTATTAATTTATTGAATATTCATTTTTACTTACAAATTTTCACATTAAATGTTGAAAGTGTTCCCCCTATGGTTGAATACACAATTCAATTCGTCTAATCATGTTTCCAAACACAAGCTCTAATATTTATTCTGTAACAAATGGTTCAAATGGCTCTGAGCACTATACGACGTAACTTCTGAGGTCATCAGTCGCCTAGAACTTAGAACTAATTAAACCTAACTAACCTAAGGACATCACACACATCCATGCCCGAGGCAGGATTCGAACCTGCGACCGTAGCGGTCGGTCGGCTCCAGACTGTAGCGCCTAGAACCGCACGGTCACTCCGGCCGGCTATTCTGTAACAGAAACAGTGAAAGTGGATATTGCAGTTTTCAATTCATCGATGGATTTTGCAAAAACAGACATAATGTCTGATGGGATAGCAGCAATCAGTGATTGTATAATGTTACTTATAATCCGTCTTGATTGCAAAATTTGTTTTATTCATACGACCGGTTTCGGTTCATCCAGAACTATCTTCAGATCTGATATTTCAGTTACAGTAACTGAAATATCAGATCTAAAGATGGTTCTGGATGAACCGAAATCGGTCATATGAATAAAAAATTTTGCAATCAAGACGGATTATAAGTAACATTAATATCATCGATGGATTTTGGATGGTTTTTATAGACAGTTGCTCTCGCCGCACCCCAGAAAATAAACTCAGGTGGTGTTAGCCTGGCGATCGTGGGGGCCAAAGTTCCTGTGAAATTATGCGATCACCAGAAACATCAGCAAGCACTGACATTGAAACGCGAGCTGTATGCGCGGTTGCACCATCTTGTTGAAAATAGCCGTTCAATATTTCACTTAACGCAAGTTCTCCTATGAATGGGTACAATGTGCGTTTATTGTTTCGTTGAAAAATATGGGACCCATAATCCGACGTCTAGAAATTGCAATCCAAACTCCTATTTTTACAGAACGAAATGGTTCCTCATGAATACACAATGGATTTTCAGCAGTCCACATACGAGAATTTGGCGAGTTCATGTACCCGGATAAATGAGACGCCTCATCAGTGAAGAACGTTTCATTAAGAATATCCCTTCCATTTTGTTGAACGAAATTTTTGAACCATTGGCAACAATGAAGTCTCTTGCCATGATCAGTATTTTTTAGTTCTTGCACGACTGTCATTTTGTATGGGAAAAGTTCTAACATTTTTCCTTACAGCTGTGTGGGCCGTTCCGATACTAACATCGATTTCCTGGGCGAGTTTTCTTACTGACTTGTTCGGACTCATGGGTATTTTATCGGAAATATCGAGTAGTTTATCCTCAGACAAAACGCCAGGTCGACCACTTCTCGGTGCATCTGTCACTGAACCCGTACTTCGAAATTTGTTAATCAAATCTCGCACCGTATCGCGATGTAGGAGTATTGTCTCCGGGAAAAATGAATTAAATGTTTAACGAACTGAAACTGTGTATTTACCGCCAGCTTTGAACACATGTTCGACTAAAAACACACGTTCTTCAATGATTAGCATTTTAACAGTGACAAAAACGAAACAAACAAACAAAGGAACTAAACTCAAACGTTCACGTCTACACGTAACGACATATACCAAAGATACTACTGACGCTGCCTGAGATAAACGAAGTAGTGGAATTTTGGAAGAGTCCACTTGAAGGGAAGTAACCCAGGCAGGCGAACAATCATATGGCACGCGCGGCTAACAATCATACGGCACTGCGGAGAGACTTTTTGAACACCCACGTATAACGGCACAGTAATAAGTAAACGAGCGTGGCTTGAAACAATGATGTTCAGCGTCGTTTCTAACAATTTAATTTCACTGTTGGTTGTCTGTTTAGATAATTTTCCTGAGGACGCTGGGTTTTATTGGAGAAACGACGTCGCACTGTCAAATTAGCAGTGACACACAGACATATCAAGATGACACACAAAGCCATTAACATCTGAAAACGTACTACAATGAGGGATAAAAGTCATGTGACAGCCTTTACCTATGTATCCTAAAGATACATAATCTGAAATCGCAACACCAACTAGTAGTGAATGTAGGACAATGAAATTTCTGGAATACGTTTGTCTACGTATCGTATTCAAGTAATAACATTACAAGATAACAGGTTAATTTAAATTCGAGATAAGTTACTACAAATGTGAAAGGCTGTTACATTTATAACCGGTGTATCACCGGAATGTTGAACGCAAGCGCCTGTTGCACATGGTCAGTGCAGGACAGTTAATGTGGTTGTGGGTGACGCTGGAGTTGTCATCTAATGAAGTCTCAAATGTATCGATTGGAGGCAGATCTGGCGATCGAGCAGGCCGAGATAACATATAGACACTGCGAAGAGCATATTAGGTTACAACAGTGGTATTTGGGCGAGCGTTATCCAGTTGTAAAACATCTCCAGGGACGCTGTTCGTGAATGGCAATACAACAGGTCGAATCACCAGACTGACGTACAAATTTACAGTCAGTGTGCGTGGGATAACAACGAGAGTGCTCCTGCTATTGTGCACTCCAGGTGTAGGTGCAGCATACGAAGCACGGAGACAGGTTGGTTGCAGACACCCAACTGGCTTCCTTCTAACCAACACACGGCCACCACCGACACCGAGGCAGAACTAGCTTTCATCAGAAATACAGCAGACCTCCAATGATCTCTCGCTTGACACCATTGTAGTTGCAAATGGCGGAGGTTTGGGTCAGCCGAACGCACGCTACAGGCTGTCTGGCTAGGAGCTGTCCTTCAAGTAACCGATTTGTAACAGTTCGTTACGTCACGGGGGTGCCAATTGCTGCCACGCTGAACACGATGGCCTTCCCTCTCGGTAGTGCCGCATGGCCGTCCGGAGCACAGTCTTCTTGCGACCACTGCTGGCAGCAATTACGTACCGTGGCTACAGTCCTGCCAAGTCTTTTTGCAGTATCCCAAAAGGAATATCCAGCTTCTCGTAGTGCTAATACACGACCTCGTTCGGACTCAGTGAGTTGTCGATAACGACGTCTTTATCGCCTTCAAGGCACTCTTGACTAACATCAACTAACCGTGTCCGATCTTAAAGTTCATGATCGTTACAGGGTCCTTATATTGGCGCTACCAGCGCCACTCTTGTGCGACTGGCATGAAATTTGAATAGACATCATCCTTCCATGCAGAAACACGCCTATCAAATTTCATTTATATTGCACATCTCCTTCTTGGTGTCGCGTTTTTTTTTCTTTTTCGTCAGTAAATAAGTTATCATAAATGAAATTATGAAATTATAACTAAATCGAAACTCTTAGGTGCCGACAGGTGTTGTTAATATACATCAATGGGGACAGCTGAAAATGTGTGCCTCGACCGGGACTCGAACCCAGGATCTCCTGCTTACATGGCAGACGCTCTATCCATCTGAGCCAGCGAGGGCACAGAGGATAGGGCGACTTCACGGACATATCCCTTGCACGCTTCCCGTGAGACCCACATTTCCAACTGTCCACAACCTACATTCGTAGTGTTCCTAATAGATATTTGCCCATTCACTCATTACTCGCGCCGGTCTAAGCTGACGAGTCCCGTAAGAGTTTGGGCAAAGCGTGCGCACTCGCACAGAAGAAGGTCAATGGCCACTTGACCATCTTCTACTTCTGTGCGAATGCACAAACAGTGCCCGAACTCTTATGGGAATCGGCAACGAGCCGCGAGTAATGAGTATAATGGACGGGGGCACTACGAATGTAGTGCGGGACAATACGTTGAGAATGTGGGTTTCGCGGGAGGCGTGCCGGAGATAAAACCCTGCAGTCGCGCTATCACGTGTCCTCGGTGGCTCAGATGGATAGAACGTCTGCCGTGGAAGCAGGAGATCCCGGGTTCGGGTCCCGATCGGGGCACAAATTTTCATCTGTCCCCGTTGACGCATGTCAACGCCTGTAAGCAGCTAAGGGTGTTCATTTCATTGTAATTTCATATATATGAATACTTGTCAGCAGCTAAGGGTTTCGATTTAATTATCATTTCATTCTAGAGAAGCTGCTCTGTCATGGTTGGTATGTGTTCTTTTGGGAAATGTTTAACTACGTCCGTTAAATGTCAACAGTTTGGGAAAAAAGCTCTCTTTAAAAGTCAGAGCACCAGGAGAAAGATGACGAAATATTTGTAACAAACAAGTAATGTCATATGAGGATTAGTTTGACACTATTTCCCAGAGTCAAAATATATGTGAAGTGTAGTGGAAAGTCGGGTAAGTTGACTAGGAGTCTAATATTTGAATTTCTCCAATAACTCTACAGATCATGCTACACGCTTTATGGCATTGCTTCCTTACACTTAACGGGCTCTTCAGGCATGTCTGTTGCTTATCTGCTCGGTCATTTTATTTTGTTGAGAACAGAGGCTTGGAAGTGGGTGCTGTTTTGGTTAGTTTTTCCTGAGGTTTAAATAAGTTCCGTGTAAGTAATACTTTTATATTAATGAGTATGAATTATTTCCTCTTAAGCCTTACAGATTTACCGATGCCTTAATAATAGTTTAATTAGATTGCTCTGTAAGACTTTGTGCATCCTTAATTCTGTATCTAAAACGGTGACTGTGGTTAAGGTGGCGAATTACGCTGAGGTTAGGATGGCGAATCATCATCTTACCCACCTCTCTCTGTTTCTATGCTTCTAATTTCCTTGTTATTTTATACTCGTGTCGTTCTGGTTACAGACTATGTTATAAAAATGTAGCAAGTATATATAAGGTAGGTAGACCCACAGAAATGGAGCAAGGAATCGATGAAAGAGGGAATGCGGCATGTAAGAAATGGAAATCCTGTTACTGCTGCCGCTACAGAGTTCAAACTCCCCGATTCTACTTTAAGTCTCTATGTAAAAAAACATACTGATGAAATAAACTCTGCCTTTTTTCATATTTAAATATATTTGAAAAACTCATTTTAAATTAATGTTTTATGGTTTTATTTTTGATTAAAAGTAAAATTAAAACAAAATCTTTGTCCTTTAGTTTTTCGAAAATTTCACTGCGGATCTGATAAATCACAGTGTTTACTTTACTTCAGGATTTCCCTTAAAATGCAGACAGGTTTAAAAATACATTTAATAATGAGCAGTTACAAGAACTGGAGCAGTATTTTATCGATTTGCATAGAAGAGCTTCAGAAGTGACAAGGTCTGACTTCGCCCGAAGTGCCTACGATTATGGTTCAAATGGCTCTGAGCACTATGGGACTTAACATGTGTGGTCATAAGTCCCCTAGAACTTAGAACTACTTAAACCAAACTAATCTAAGGACATCACACACAATCATGCCCGAGGCAGGATTCGAATCTGCGACCTTAGAGATCAAGCGGCTCCAGACTGAAGCGCCTAGAACCGCACGGCCACACCGGCCGGCGATTATGCTGAACTTAAAAATATAGACATAGATTCAGGAAAGCTAAAAAGATAGTTGGGAAAGATTGTACTGACAAATTTCATGTTATGATTTATCAGCTAGATTTAATGCATTTGGTAAAGTGAATGTAGATGGACTCTTTCATGTGCATAGAGAAATAACAACAAAATACAGATTTGAGCCCACCAGATTTGTGATATTGTTAAGACAGGATGTTCAAGCATTCCCACAAAGGTACCACCAGTAGTAAGCCGTACTGCAAGAAGAAAGGTAATAAAAGTTCGCCTGCTGAGAGGGATCAAATGACTTACCCCCGATTTTAACTCAAGCTGCACCTAACAAGAGTTCCAGGAAAACAGGGAAATAAGTTGCCAACTCTACATACAACCAGTAGGCCTACTCCTGAAAACAGCTCTGGAAGAAAAGAGACAAAGAAAATAAGGCAATGAGAAGAAGAAACAAGAAGGAAAAATGAAGAGACGAAAAAAATTGAAAGAGAATCCGAATACTAAGGCAGAAAGTAAGAACACAGGCACTAAAAGTAAACTTCCATTCGGCGGAGTATTTGGAATGAAACAAACGAAGGATCCTAAAACAGCGTTAGGCGATTTATTTTCAAGCTCATCCATCGAAACTGAGTGCGTCGACAGTGTCTACGATTATGTTGATGAAAGAGACTGTGCCCTCTGTGGTGAGGTTGGAAACACAGAAATGCGGTATCGATGTTCTCGATCCCAAGAGCGGGCTTAAGCTCAATGTACGGGTTTAAATTACAGAAAAGCCAAGGAGGAATGTTATATTTGTATCTTTTGTATTAAATAGATAACCATTTGTTTTCCAGATATTATGTTCATTTCGTCATGTTATCCATACCCCAAAATCATCTTACCCTTCCTGTAGGGCAAGTTGACGAATGGTACTATATTAACAAAAAACAGGTCTATCTAAGAAATCTGCAATTTTAGGGAATGTTTAAGAACTTGAATATAAAGGGGATATTGAAGCAATAAATTTTCCATAAACAAACTTTTGACTATAAAATAAAGACCACAAAAATCCTGACGTACCTTAATGTCGTCAGCTTACCTGACTTTTCCCTACACAAAAGGGATTGCAAATTAGCTGTCAGACCACCGCAATATTATTGCACCTGCGAATGAGGGCGATCACACTCGCTTATCGCAAGCAGGCGCGTCGTCGGGTCGACAGTATTCGAGGTCTGCTCAAAAAATTCCAAAACATTCGTAATTTCGCGCCGATGGTGTGTTGGAGCGAAATGAGGTTGGCATGCGTTCACACGTCTGTGTTTAATGTGTAACTGCCGGAAGTTTCATTTTTGTATGTCAGTTAGTTATTGTTCAGTGCTGTACTGAGTAAAACGCTGTGTCGCACGGTTTCGAAATGTCGAGATGGCAGACTTTAGTGGGGCAACGCGTCTGCATTAAATTTTGCGTGAAACTCAAGAAAACCTTCACAGAGACACATCACATGATGCAGGAAGCCTACGGTGATTAGTGCTTAAACCGTACTCTCTACGTTACGAATGGTTCACACGGTTTAAAACCGGCCGCACGGAAGTTAACGACGTGCGTCGCCCAGGACGCCCTTCGACGTCTACCGACGACTCTCATGTCAGGAGCTCCAACGAAACTGTGCGTGGCAATCGAAAACTGACTGTCCCAGAGAATGCAAAAGCATGTAACATTTCGGTTGGATCATGTCATGAAATCCCGACACAGGATCTTCGAATGCATTATGTTTCCGCCACATTCGTCGCATGGCTCAGGATCAAGACCAGACAGACTTTCGCCTCGCAGTCAGTGAAGGCCTTTTGGATCGCACAAATGAGAACGAGATATTCCTTAAGAGAATCATAATTGGTTATGGGACGTGGGCCTACGTTTATGATATTGAGACCAAGGTTCAATCTTCATAATCGGTCGGGAGAGGTTCTCCAACACCGAAAAAAGCTCGTCAAGTCAGGTCAAATATCAAAGCCTTGCTGATAGTTTTCTTTGACTTTGAAGGATTGGTTCATCATGAATTCGTGCCACAAGGACACTGTTAATCGATACTATCGCGACGTGTTGCGAGGCTTGCGAGAAAACGTGAGAACGAAACGGCCTGAAACGTGGCGAGACAATGCATAACTCCTGCATCACGATAACGCACCCGCACATTCATCCCTGTTGGTGCGTGACTATTGCACAAAAAACGAAATCACTTTGTTGCATCATCCTCCTTACTCTCCAGACCTAGTCCCTCCAGAGTTTTTTTATTTTCAAACTTGAAAACCTTGTTGAAAGGACGGAGATTTGCAACGATTCACGAGAGAAATGAAAATTCGCAGACGACACTTCGCGCGATCCAGCAAGAGGCGTACGAAGAGTGATTCCGGAAGGGGAAATGACGTTGGGAGCGGTGTATCAGTTGTGGAGGAGAGTATTTCGAAGGAGACCATACACAATAAGTCAAAGGTAAGAGTAGAAAAATGTTGTGGATTTAGTTCCGAAATTTTCTGACCAGATCTCGTACGCACAACTGATCTGAAATTATTGACAGCTCGATACGGTTTCGTTGGTCTCCACTGTACTTGTTTACAGTGACGTCACAGCGTGTTTCCGATAAAGCCAAGTGCAATAATATCTTAGCTGAGTAGTAAGACTCAATTTTTTTTTTCATACTGCAAACTATACAGTCAAAGCGCTGTTCCTGCTTGAATTTGGTACTTGACTCATTCATAGTTAACGTTGCTCGCTCTTTCTACTGTTGGCATTTTGTATACTATTTTATTGTTATTTCTAGATGATAACTAACTAATTTCACATCCTCCCATCATGAATCTGCTTATGACAGAAAACCAAATGGTTCAAATGGCTCTGAGCACTATGGGACTCAACTGCTGTG
Source organism: Schistocerca americana (assembly GCF_021461395.2). Classification (NCBI taxonomy): domain Eukaryota; kingdom Metazoa; phylum Arthropoda; class Insecta; order Orthoptera; family Acrididae; genus Schistocerca; species Schistocerca americana. The sequence continues at coordinate 234,935,121 of NC_060123.1, forward strand.
GTCATAAGTCCCCTAGAACTTAGAACTACTTAAACCTAACTAACCTAAGGACAGCACACAACACCCAGCCATCACGAGGTAGAGAAAATCCCTGACCCCGCCGGGAATCGAACCCGGGAACCCGGGCGTGGGAAGCGAGAACGCTACCGCACGACCACGAGATGCGGGCCAGAAAACCAACATTTTCCATTTGCTTTTCTCTGGATCATCGTTTCATCTGACCTTTAGGACTTCTTTGTCTGGTGTTACTATGTGTGCCTGGCATTTGTGTCCTACTATAACTGTTTCGACAGTTTCGTTAACTGAATTCTTAATGGATGATGTTGCTATTACTAATAGGATATTGTTATTATGTATTGGATATATAAATGCGTATATTTCTCTTGGTTATATATCTATACCTCACATACCATTATATAATTATTATTTAATTCATTTTAATCTCACATTAAACTCTCCTGTTTGGCATAATTAAGCGCAAATATCTTTCTTGTAGTCCTTGTAGTGACTTTGAATGAACAGTAAGGTAAACAAGTCAGATATTTAAGAAAATGAACCATGTTCTATCAGCTGACAGGCCGCCAACTTTTGGTTACGGTTGCCAACTCATTGTCATAAGTTACCATACGCATATTGCTATCAGATATCATCCGTACTATCCTTTGGTAAACAATTCCTCTTGTGGATCACTGCCCCTATTGTTTAGTTCAGAAGTGCTTCCAGTCCATACTACCTGTTCCTGTTTACATTATTACGTTTTATACCATTTTCGCTAAAGTCTTGGCGATGCTTATCTTATTTGCATGAAATGAAGAATGTGCTTCTTCGTTATTAATGTATGCTGATTGCTACAAGTGATATCTTTCTGCTGTTGTTTGCGTGTAGGAGGCAACCACGGTCTCGATTCAAAGAACTGCACCTGCACTCTCATCTTAAGTTGTACAGGTGCACTATGCAAAACGTAGATCATGAAGGCAGGACGGAGTTGTAATGATGACTCTGCCGAAAAATATGCCCAAGTTTTAACCGATGGCCCACCTTCTGACATTACTCTGCGATGATACTTGGCACGTGTTTTAATGTTTACGAAAATTTAGCACCTGTGAATTTATATCCTGGATCTCAAACAGATGAGACATCAGAAAACATCTACTGCTGGCAGGCGCGATTTTTCAAGAAACGTAATGTAACGCCCACAGGAAGAGCTAGAAACGCTACAAATAAGTAAAAAGAGATAGGAAAAACAGTTTTTAGACTTATGAAAAGAGAAATACATTATTTATCTCATTCGGTTTGAGAGCTAGCGGAAGTTCGAAGAATTCATTAACCAGACATTTTGTATTACGAGTCTTTGCTCCTAACAGTGTAATGTTACAAATTAAATGAGCGAGTAATGGTTTCTCCAGCTAACATCAATGTTTTATGCTGTAGAATAATTATGGTCATGTTGTGTGTGTGAACAGTGTGTATTTTGAGTGGACGTTCGACAGGTAACGCCTGTCTAAGGACTAACAAGTTGTTGTCCCGTCTGTTAATGACACACTAAAATAACTCCCGAAATATAACTGATCCTTTTTATAAGCGCCTGTTGCTTTCAACCATCCACTGAACGACTTACACTGATCCAGGAAAGGAAATTATCCTGACCGATCGTTTTGGACTGGTACCCACACGTTGTTGTTGTTGTGGTCTTCAGTCCTGAGACTGGCTTGATGCAGCTCTCCATGCTACTCTATCCTGTGCAAGCTTCTTCATCTCCCAGTACCTACTGCAACCTACATCCTTCTGAATCTGTTTAGTGTATTCATCTCCCTCTACGATTTTTACCCTCTACGCTGCTCTCCAATACTAAATTGGTGATCCCTTGATGCCTCAAAACATGTCCTACTAACCGATCCCTTCTTCTGGTCAAGTTGTGCCACAAACTTCTCTTCTCCCCAATCCTATTCAATACTTCCTCATTAGTTATGTGATCTACCCATCTAATCTTCAGCATTCTTCTGTAGCACCACATTTCGAAAGCTTCTATTCTCTTCTTGTCCAAACTGGTTATCGTCCATGTTTCACTTCCATACATGGCTACACTCCATACAAATACTTTCAGAAATGACTTCCTGGCGCTTAAATCTATACTCGATGTTAACAAATTTCTCTTCTTCAGAAACGCTTTCTTTGCCATTGCCAGTCTACATTTTATATCCTCTCTACTTCGATCATCATCAGTTATTTTGCTCCCCAAATAGCAAAACTCCTTTACTACTTTAAGTGTCTCATTTCCTAATCTAATACCCTCAACATCACCCGACTTAATTCTACTACATTCCATTATCTTCGTTTTGCTTTTCTTGATGTTCATCTTATATCCTCCTTTCAAGACACTGTCCATTCCATTCAACTGCTCTTCCAAGTCCTTTGCTGACAGAATTACAATGTCATCGGCGAACCTCAAAGTTTTTATTTCTTCTCCATGGATTTTAATACCTACTCCGAATTTTTCTTTTGTTTCCTTTACTGTTTACTCAAAATACAGATTGAATAACATCGGGGAGAGGCTACAACCCTGTCTTACTCCCTTCCCAACCACTGCTTCCCTTTCATGTCCCTCGACTCTTATAACTACCATTTGGTTTCTGTACAAATTGTAAATAGCCTTTCGCTCCCTGTATTTTACCCCTGCCACCTTTAGAATTTGAAATAGATTATTCCAGTCAACATTGTCAAAAGCTTTCTCTAAGTCTACAAATGCTAGAAACGTAGGTTTGCCTTTCCTTAATCTTTCTTCTAAGATAAGTCGTAAGGTCAGCATTGCCTCACGTGTTCCAGTATTTCTACGGAATCCAAACTGATCTTCCCCGAGGATGGCTTCTACTAATTTTTCCATTCGTCTGTAAAGAATTCGTGTTAGTATTTTGCAGCCGTGGCTTATTAAACTCATTGTTCGGTAATTTTCACATCTGTCAACACCTGCTTTCTTTGGGATTGGAATAATTATATTCTTGTTGAAGTCTGAGGCTATTTCGCCTGTTTCATACATCTTGCTCACCAGATGGTAGAGTTTTGTCAGGACTGGCTCTCCCAAGGCCGTCAGTAGTTCCAATGGAATGTTGTCTACTCCGGGGGCCTTGTTTCGTCTCAGGTCTTTCAGTACTCTGTCAAACTCTTCACGCAGTATCGTATCTCCCATTTCATCTTCATCTACATCCTCTTCCTTTTCTATAATATTGTCCTCAAGTACATCGCCCTTGTATAGACCCTCTGTATACTCCTTCCACCTTTCTGCTTTCCCTTCTTTGCTTAGAACTGGGTTTCCATCTGAGCTCTTGATGTTCATACAAGTGGTTCTCTTTTCTCCAAAAGTCTCTTTAATTTTCCTGTAGGCAGTATCTATCTTACACCTAGTGAGATAAGCCTCTACATCCTTACATTTGTCCTCTAGCCATCCCTGCTTAGCCATTTTGCACTTCCTGTCGATCTCATTTTTAAGACGTTTGTATTCCTTTTTGCCTGCTTCATTTACTGCATTTTTATATTTTCTCCTTTCATCAATTAAATTCAATATTTCTTCTGTTACCCAAGGATTTCTACTAGCCCTAGTCTTTTTACCTACTTGATCCTCTGCTGCCTTCACTACTTCATCTCTCAAAGCTACCCATTCTTCTTCTACTGTATTTCTTTCCCCATTCCTGTCAATTGTTCCCTTATGCTCTCCCTGAAACTCTGTAGAACCTCTGGTTCTTTCAGTTTATCCAGGTCCCATCTCCTTAAATTCCCACCTTTTTGCAGTTTCTTCAGTTTTAATCTACTGGTCATAACCAATAGATTGTGGTCAGGGTCCACATCTGCCCCTGGAAATGTCTTACAATTTAAAACCTAGTTCCTAAATCTCTGTCTTACCATTATATAATCTATTTGATACCTTTTAGTATCTCCAGGTTTCTTCCATGTATAAACCTTCTTTCATGATTCTTAAACCAAGTGTTAGCTATTATTTAGTTGTGCTCTGTGCAAAATACTACCAGGCGGCTTCCTCTTTCATTTCTTAGCCCCAATCCATATTCACCTACTACGTTCCCTTCTCTCCCTTTTCCTACTACCGAACTCCAGTCACCCATGACTATTAAATTTTCGTCACCCTTCTCTATCTGAATAATTTCTTTTATTTCATCATATATTTCTTCAATTTCTTCGTCATCTGCAGAGCTAGTTGGCATATAAACTTTTACTACTGTAGTAGGTGTGGGCTTCGTATCTATCATGGCCACAATAATGCGTTCACTAGTGATTTTTAGTAGCTTACCCGCATTCCTATTTTCCTATTCATTATTAAACCTACTCCTGCATTACCCCTATCTGATTTTGTGTTTATAACCCTGCAGTTACCTGACAAGGAGTCTTGGTTCAAATGGTTCAAATGGCTCTGAGCACTATGGGACTCAACTGCTGAGGTCATTAGTCCCCTAGAACTTAGAACTAGTTAAACCTAACTAACCTAAGGACATCACAAACATCCATGCCCGAGGCAGGATTCGAACCTGCGACCGTAGCGGTCTTGTGGTTCCAGACTGCAGCGCCTTTAACCGCACGGCCACTTCGGCCGGCCAAGGAGTCTTGTTCCTCCTGCCACCGTACTTCACTAATTTCCACTATAACTAACTTTAACCTATCCATTTCCCTTTTTAAATTTTCTAACCTACCTGCCCGATTAATGGATCTGACATTCCACGCTCCGATCCGTAGAACGCCAGTTTTCCTTCTCCTGATAACGATATCCTCTTGAGTAGTCCCCGCCTGGAGATCCGAATGGGGGACTATTTTACCTCTGGAATATTTTACCCAAGAGGACGCCATCATCATTTAATCATACAGTAAAGCTGCATGCCCTCTGGAAAAATTACGGCCGTAGTTTCCCCTTGCTTTCAGCCGTTCGCAGCACCAGCACAGCAAGGCAGTTTTGGTTATTGTTACAAGGCCAGATCAGTCAATCATCCAGACTGTTGCCCTTGCAACTACTGAAAAGGCTGCTACCCCTCTTCAGGAACCACACGTTTTTCTGGTCTCTCAACAAATACACCTCCATTGTGGTTGCATCTTCTGTACGGCTATCTGTATCGCTGAGGCACGCAAGCCTCCCCACCAAAGGCAAGGTCCATGGTTCATGGGGAGGGGTACCCACATATGGTTACTGAATCAGTCAGCCTTTTGCAGTGACACGTAACAAATTCAGTCACAACCTGCACAGCTGATACAATAATTCCAGAGATCCAACAAAAATAGGCGGTATCTCAATCTGTATGGTGTTATATCAAAAGCATGCAGAATGAATAGGAGAACACAGCCTAGCTTGTGATGCTGAAACATTGCCTTCAAGAACATTTTCTTCTCCTCAATCACAGACTTGTCTGAAAATTGCACAGTAAAGAATGTTCTACTCTCTTCCGCAGTGATATACTCGATGTAACCTGGACAAATATACCTCAGATTTGTTCTACAACCGTTCCAGAAGTGAATCGTCGTCTTTTGAAAAAGTTATACTAATTAACAGAAATAATGGTTAAATTTAAAATACAGTAGTAATTCAACTTTACTATATAGTCTAATATTGTTGTTTCTTTCTTTATAGCTTCCTATTTGCTAAATACGTAATCAATTCTAAGACGAAATTTTGTCTTTGACGAAACGAAAAGAAGCAAATAAATCGCTAGGTCCACAGGGGGTAAAAGTTAATAAAGTACCAGTAGCGATAGATATGAACTGTTTCGGAAAGGACAGCACATTGATTCACATTATTCCTAGTTCACTTTTCAATTAATAACAATGCCACAGCAAGTAAAATAAATAATCAGTATTTGCTGTAATGCTGACCAAAGTACACTAAGATTTATTTTCCTTAGCCTCAATACACAAAAATCGTATTTCATTAGATCACAATAGAAGTTTTTGTCTTTACGTGCCAATGTCGAAAGAACAATTAAAAATTATTTTGTCTTTCTTCACACAGTTAGAGCCAGCACGTAATATTTCTTTCAAATGATAAGGCACAGTGCAGTGTGCAGGTAATTCAGTGTAATTTAATGGAACAAAACCAGCTTTCTAAGAGGGAAAGAGATGAATTCATTGGGCTGCTTAACATGATTTTGAAATTTAACAACTTCAAATTTAATGGAGATACTTATTCCCAACAAGACGCTCTTAATTGTGTGGAGCTCAATACATGGAATGCTCGCTGACATATTTAGCAATTATCTAGAAAACAGATTCTTTTCTGAAACTCTGTCATTGGCTGCTGTTAATAAAGGGTAACGATGATGTCATCAACACTATAGTACCCACATTTCATAACTTGCAGCAAACAATTAAATTTACATTTGAGATTGAAACAAATAGATCTATCACTTTTCTAGATCTATCAATTTGGAATGAAAATGGCAGGCACACATTTGGTATCTTTTTCAAAGAAACGCATACTGATGGTAGTGTAGATTTTACTTCAAACCACGCAGTTCAACATAAAAACGCATTTTTCAATCAATCGGTTTTCAAAATTCTGCTGTCGAAAGAAGAATGGGATAATGAAATCGGTACAATAAGGCACATTTCAAAAGTGAGCAACTATCTACATGACTTTATATATATTGAAACGTCCCCTTAGAACAATTATACATGACTGTGCTTAAACTGACAATATTTTTAGCGCAACGCAATCTGACTTTCAAAAATACCTACAAAAGAATGGCCCTGACTAACATTAACCTATACGTTTCACAGATCACTTACCTCACAAAAATCTTCGTTACTCGAACTACTGCAATACAGCGAGCGCCACTACTGCCAACTAAGTAAAAGATTCAAACTACGGAAGGCACTAACTACTGATAGGCATAGTTAGCAAATGAAAGATTTTTATAGAGAACAAACAATGTATTTACCTTAATAGTCATCAAAAGACATAATATATATAGCAGTTCATGACATCCAGTCTTACAAATTTCATAATTCCGCCATTTCTCTCCCCACATCCACCACTGCTGGCGGCTCACCTCCAACTGCGCAACGCTACGCGCTGTTCTCATCCAGCTTCCGCTGCCCAACACTACAATGGCAGACAACAATGCAAACTAGCCACAGACTCCACACAGGACAGCCACTGATTCTCATACAGAGCGCTACATAAAGTTGCCAATAAGAAAACATAAACAGCCTACTTACATATAAACAGCCTACTTACATAGCCCCCATGCTCCCTACAAAAAAATTTTCAAATTGTTTTGGGCAGTGGCCAATAATGATTTGATAAAACTTTTCATAATTACAATAACAAAGATATCAAATGCACACACTTATTGATACAATGTTGGTCAAAAGCTAAAATTTTCTTACAGTCCATAAAGACAGTCCTGATCATTCATTACAGTAAAATTGCAGTGTTTTTCTCAAAGTCTGAGCAGTAAAAGAAAATGCACACCGAAGTAGAGGATTTCCATGCAGTCTTGAAGAAGTAGTGTTGTCCTTCCAACGGAAAGACAGTGCTGACTCTCGACATGCAGACAGGTAATGGGCCACAACAGAGCAAACCCACCGCAGAGTCAGTCGAAGTTTTGAAGAATATTGGTAGGTAGGTCATCACAGAGTTGACCCACTGTAGTCCTGGTAGAGATTACGGTATTGGTAGGCCATCAAAGATACAGACCTACTATAGTCCTTGTAGAGATAATGGTATTGATGGATCATCAAACGTGTAGACCCACTGTAGTCCTTGTAGAAATGGCCAGCAGCCATCTGCTGCGACTGTGCAGGTGCACAATCACCATCAAAGAGTCTTGCAGACAATATAGCAAGTCCATAACCACCACTTGTGCACTCACAAAGTTTTTGGAACTGTCCTTAGAACCAGCAATGCTGTTATCCAGTCCCTTGCTGAATTATTAACACACGTGCAAACACTATCAGTCCCTACTTCTCACATATTGTCCATATATTATGACCAACAGAAACGTGTGCAGTGAAATGTAACTTACAAGTTACTTAATTTGATGAATTGGTGTCAATTACAATTTGATAACATAAGAATACAATAACAAAGGTACAAAATACATCATTAAAGAACATAACAATACAGATAACATTTGTAGTAAAACAGGCTTTACAAAAGAATAGAAATAAACATATACATCAGGGTTACAAAAATAATGACATAAGTACATACATAAAGATCAGAATAACTTTTGAAACATCACCTTCACATATGAGCAACAAAACAGAATAAATGATGTCTAAACATCTTTACAAAGTAAATAATATAGTATTAGAAAAATTCTACAACATAGCTCTCATCAGCTAACCACATAAAGACAGGAAAAACACAAATACACAAGGGTACACAAACACATAGAGGGATGACACAAAAGGAAAGGACAGGGTTTGTTTTACTGCAGTATTTTGCATGGAGATCTCCCTTCGTTCATCATTATTCCCAAAGAGTCCTATCTAAGCCTCTTTCAAAAATAGTTTTTCTCCACTATACACTACTTTTTTTTTTTTGGCCAAACCATTTTCTTATAGCTTCTCAATGCATTTCCTCCAATTCGTCATAGTTAGTTTCTTATATAGTCTACCCCCTCTTAAGTTAACTTAAATCTACTGAGCTCAGATATATATACCAAGGGACGAGTCAATGCAGCAGCACATAACAAATTGTCACAAACAGCAATGACAAAAATTCAAATTGGCAAAGCAAGCAGCAGTAAAATAAATTAGCAGAGCAATTGCAATATTACAACTAATATAAGGCAATGTGCAGCAAACAATAAAAATAAATCAGTAGTAAAACTGGCTTAACAGAGTAATACAAAGTCAAATTCAGTAATACTATGCCTGGCAACCAGCAGCAGCAAATGAAATAACTTATACCTAAACATGACAAAGCTCAAGCAGAAAAAATATTACACTAAAGGTAACAATGCAGATAAGGGAAATGTCTATTCACATCTTAATATCTATGTCCTTAAAGTGGTGCACCACAACTTATTCTACGAGAAATATTACCAAGTAGTTGAAAGGAAAATTATATATGCAAGTCCTGTGAAGGGAAATGTCTTATTGTGCTCCTTCGTTTTTTTTAAGTAGGTCATAAATTTGATTATTTACTGGATCTGTAGGCATAAAATATCTATATTAGTACATCTATAAAATTTTATTTTAACCAGTGCTGCAGTGCAGCTAGAAACTAGATATTAAACAAAATGAGCAATCTCTCAACTACAAAGACAATAGATATAAAATGTTTCTCATCATTTCATTAGGCATTTTAGTAAATATCATAAATTAAGAGCTCCACAGTGTAATCATATGTTTTCAAGTTTGAGTGTGTCGTATTTGCGATGCTTTCGACAAAGAAATGTCAATAGCGAGGATAATGGTCTCTTTTTTTTTTGCACCTAATGGCTTTCTTTTGTCAGACGACTACCTCTCAGCTGGGAACCCAAAACGCATTACGTCAAGGTCACTTACCTTTCTTACTGAAATATTTACGACAGCAGTTTCCGCTACAGTGACAGTCTCATATAAAAATATTTTCACAGGTTGAGAATTTGCGTTACAAATGTGTAGAAAATAAAATCCTATAAATATAACAGTGTCCAAAAAATTTTCGACAGCATTGTAATACATTCACGCATGTACACACATTTCATAATTCTTAAAGTACGATTCTTGGTTTCTAACATCCTTTTCCAGAAATCAGAGTCCCTAACCACTACTCATTATTCCTTACCTTATTGTACATATACATATTCGTTGAGACCTCTTCAATATTTCATCATAAGAAATACGTAGCATAATCAAATTCCTCATATACGGTAGCATCATCTTATTGATCATAAACATATCTCAACCGCATAATACACATCGTCATCATAATAATATCATAACATCTCAGTCAATTCTCAAAATTGTCGTAACTTCCTCCAATAATTTCAAAACCTAAAAAAAGTTCTCTGCTCATTTCAATAGTGTCATCTACCTCAAACGTACTTTAAAAATCATGATCCCATACCAAATGTATCATTCAAAGCTCTCATAGTATCACAATGGTTCCGAAAAATATGAAGGGTTCACACAGTACAGACAAAATACAGTTTCATATGTGCGAAGGTATCCAGCTGTGTAATTGCGTAAACATCTGTCACTGACGTAGTAAAAAAAAATGTTTGTCTCTCTCAGTTAAAAGATCAGATAGCTGTGTAATTTATGTGTTAGAGAAATATGGTACGGATGTGTAAAGTTGTATAAGCAAATACCATATTAGCTAGGGCTCCTTGTGTTTGCCAGACACATGGTACACAAAGTAAGCGTGTACCCCCCTGAGGATTAATGTAATTATACCCTCGGGTGTTACAGATTACAGCTATGGAAATAAATGTATCACGAAAAACCTTTGTCTCATTGTACTTCAAATATTTTTAAAAATAAATGTTTTAAGTACAAAATTAATCACTCAAATACGTGTGCTGTAGCGCTAAACTGTGCGTCTTGCTGTAAGATAATCTCTGTGGAAGTGTCGTAGTTATCGTCCTCCGAAAGCTAAGCTCTGCAGAAGTCAATGTACTTACCTCATGATAAAGAAAAGTGAAATGCTTTGCGTATAGATATCTTAGTTATTATGCTTATTGCCGTGATGGAGAAAGTACTGTGCTGTAACGTATTGTTGTGCTACGGAAAAGGCTGTCTCATTGTATCTATACCACAAAAGTTACTACTAAAACATGTTTTACTTTCCAGAATAATTCAGAAAAACTGTGCATATATAAAACAGAAACACCACAAAAGCAACATTGTAAATTGTCACTTATTAGTAGCGCCGTGATAAAATCGTGTAGCTGTCACATAAAGTAACCACTGTGTCATCTGGTATCTCACAGAAAGTACTTTAAATCCAGAATGTATTTTCAAGTAAAGCAAAATGTTGCATTAAAATCTCATTACCAGTACTGGTAAATGTTCTAAGTATGTAAGCCTTATAGTCATTACGTAATCGTGCAACTAACAAGCAAGAATGTACACACACACTAACACTGTGATGTCTGTTCACTGTAACAATGTATTCGTAATTTCTGTTTAAATAAGTTCTCTTGGTTCTTGATTGGATATTTAACTTCAAACATTGTTGCATGGTAACAGTTTCTAATTCTGACACTGCATACTAGAAATGGGAAGTGAAAAGTTTTATGGAAAAGACAAAGTTAAAAAGCAGATTATCTCTCAATAAACGGTTTTACATGTGAAATGTGGTGTAAACCTTTACTCTTCCTAGTACACAGAGTTTCAACTTGAACGCAATTATCATACGGTATATGTCGGTAAAGAATACTGGAATTTTTCTCAATGTTAACGTCTATGTTATTTTTCTCTGAGCTAGCCGGCGCACGTGGCTGCCTGCGGTGTGGGTCATTGTCTGCTATCTCTTAGTTGGCGTGCGTCGTTATTGGGATTAGACCTAACTTCTACAAATTCACCTTGACGAGAAGGCCTTGTCCTGTTTGAAGCTCGCCAGTTCTGATGCAATTCAGGTCTGTCGTTACGATTATATCGTCTGTCGTCATGTCGGTGAGTCGCATATCGGTCATTGTTACGTCGTTACGGCGGTTCCATTTCAAAATTCGGTGCACCTTGCCAATTTCTTTCATAATTTCCGAAATGCGCTGTATTGTTATTTTGTGGCTGCTCCGTATTTCTATGTCCCTCTTTCCGTATTGGGGCGCGAGTGTCCTCTGAAATATGAAATTCTTGTATTACCTGTGTCAGCTGATCTTGTACTTCCCGGATTTATCTTTGGTGTTGCGTATTAATTTGATTCTGATTTTGTTTGAATTTCCTAATTTGTTCGCACTCTTCTGTCTCATTAAAGACTACCGGTTTTGTGTCATTCAGATTATCATCTACCTTCATAGATAAATTATTTAGCTGATCCGAAAGTTCAACTACTTTCTCTGATAATGAACTAATTTCCTGCATGTGTCTTTCTGAACCAATTTTCAGAGTATCTACTGTGTCCTTTAAGTTTTCCTGAGTTTTTGCAAGTTGTGTAACCAAATCGGTAGATGCAACTGAGTCAATTTTAGCTTGCAAGGTCTCATGATATTCATGAACAATAGTTTGCAGTTCTTTTATGGCTGCTTCGCGATTCTGTAATGCATTTTCATGCCGCGAAAAAATAGATTGAAAATCCTCAGAAATTTGTGTTTTTACGTCATTACAGACTTTTTGACATTTCGATTCAATGTTACGTAACTCAGTAGTTAAATCTTCACGTGTTTGTTCAAGCGTGGTGTCTAACTTCCGAAGATTTTGTTCCATTGTGTCTAACTTTTGAAGCTTCTGTTGCATTAATTGTAATAACAATGCACTGGCGTCTGAAACATGTTCCTCAGTGCTATTCGACAATGCATTTGAACCGGCAATATTCGCATTTTGAAAAGCAGGAAATGTGTCTTGACTTGTTTGAGAAAACGGCGAGGACGCAAAACCTGAATCTACAGTATTTGCAGGATTGTGTCCTGTCATTTCGGATTCCTGAGGCAAGCTGTTGCCGACCGATCGATCGATAATGCTTCCCTATTCACTAATTGTTTCACTGCCTACACTATTATTTGCAGCCCGCTCCATTTCCCTATGCACAATTACCAAATTACTACTTTGAACATTAGTTAATTCATTACACGGCGGCGCTAACACACTGCTTTCGTCTTCACTGTCATTTCTCAGTTTACTTTGGAGCCTAGTATTACGTTTTTCACACGCCATTATTGTCACAATATTTCACACGACAACACAGAAAAGCACAATTTGAAGAGCAAAATAAGAAAACACATTAACATAGCATTGAAAATAATATCTCGTTAATTGCAAGCGCAGCTGCGAAATACTTGGTGCAAATCTACATGCATGCCACAACTGTTTTACTGTACAAGAATAAAAAACTACAACTACAAAGTAAATTCTCTATACAATTACGCGCTAGCAATAAACAAAGGCTGCACTAATTGCACAAACTACAAGAAAAAAATCAGAAGATTCCAGTGAGGTATCCTAGGCTAAGGGTCGACATACGAAACGTCCCCTTAGAACAATTATACATGACTGTGCTTAAACTGACAATATTTTTAGCGCAACGCAATCTGACTTTCAAAAATCTCTACAAAAGAATGGCCCTGACTAACATTAACCTATACGTTTCACAAATCACTTACCTCACAAAAATCTCCGTTACTCGAACTACTGCAATACAGCGAGCGCCACTACTGCCAGCTAAATAAAAGATTCAAACTACGGAAGGCACTAACTACTGATAGGCACAGTTAACAAATGAAAGCTTTTTATAGAGAACAAACAATGTATTTACCTTAATAGTCATCAAAAGTCATAATATATATAGCAGTTCATGACATCCAGTCTTACAAATTTCAATATTCCGCCATTTCTCTCCCCACATCCACCACTGCTGGCGGCTCACCTCCAACTGCGCAACGCTACGCGCTGTTCTCATCCAGCTTCCGCTGCCCAACACTACAATGGCAGACAACAATGCAAACTAGCCACAGACTGCACACAGCACAGCCACTGATTCTCATACAGAGCGCTACGTAAAGTTGCCAATAAGAAAATATATATATGTAGATAATAAATACAAAAATAAGATGACACTTTACAATCATAAGGCTTCTAAAGAAAATACTAAGTTTTTTAGTTTACCTTAGTATGGAAAAATGAGTACAAGGATAGCAACTGTCTTTAGAAAGTACAATGTGGCAGTGTCCTTTGGAACCCAAAGTAACTTAGGATGTATTTTGCAACATACTGTAGATACAAAGAATCTGTTTCATGCTTCTGTAGTTCATAAAATTCGTTTCCCGGACTGTGGGGCCTGCTACGGTGGCCCAATTGGAAATATGCTGGCAACTGGATTTAGGGAACACGTCGCGTTCGGCAAAGGGGATACCACGGAAAATCGGATGTGGCTGCTCATTTACTTACAACAAAACATTGCTGCATAAGTGTTTGGACAGGTTCCTTATCGTTCTAGAAAAGCTAGAGATCTTTCGTCGTCACAAAAATGTCAACTGGAACCTGACTGATGATCAGGTCACTATGAAAAATGTGCAGTTTTCGGAATTGTTTGAGAACTTCTTGCCTGAAAGCGGTAAAAGGTTTGATCCAGGTGGTACGAAGTAGCTCCTGCCGTCTTTACAATATGTAGCAGCCATTAACGTAATACTGCACTAGTACGACGTTTATAACATTGAATCTACAGAACGTTCTCTACGCACATTAGTTTAGATGCACGTACATTGTTAATAGCAGCAATTCAGGATATTGGTTTTATTTTGTTTATAATTAAAATCTGAAGTGGCACAGAGATTAATTACGACTAAATGAAGAGAAATGTACTACAAAAGATAAAAACATTTAAATCAAATCAATTGTAACAGTTGCAACATATAGCATGTGCCACCTTGTGCTTTGCAAAAAAAATTTTAAAATTTTTTTTACCGATCTATATTTACTTTACATATATGTTTTAAAAAATAACAAAACAATTTACTCAAGGAGTGAAGCTGGAATTTTTTATATTTCCTATGTTTACGGTTAAATGTGGAAAAAGTCGGACAGCAACGTAAATAATTTTAGTTGTATTTTATTTTGTATTACTCCTATGAAAATTTGAAGTTTTTTACTAGAGACCATAGCTGCCGTTATATATGACGTAGTCAATATAGATGGCGCCATACAGCCAATCAATGTGTTCTCCGCAAAGCCTGACTTCATTAGACTGTAGTCTTGAAAGAAGTTTGAAGGAAGCCCGAACAACAGGGGACTGAAGTACAAGAAGATGCATTGATAGTATGAAACAGAGGTAAGTAATCTACGAATCTTGGGAGAAAGGTTTATTGAAAAAGGAAGAGACCTCCATATGTGCTTCATCGATCTACAAAAGGCATTTGACAATGTGGCTTGGGACAAGCTGGCAACTATAATTAGGGAAAAGAGAATCAAAAAGCCTCAGTTAAAGTGAGAGATCGGACTAGGAAAAGGAGTAAGACAAAGATTCTGTCTATCACCTACCCTTTTCAACCTCTACTTGGAAAATATGTTAGACCAACGCTCATTAGATGACAAAGGAGGAGAGAAATTGGAGGAAGAAGAGTAGGGTGTTTGAGATTTGCTGATGACATGGTCCTTCTAGCCACGGGGACGAAAGAATTAGACGATTTAGTGGACACCATTGAAGCTAAAGCAAAAACTTATGGAATGAAAATTAACACTAAGAAAACTAAAGTATTGTCACTAGGAGGAAATAAATAAATAATGGAGATATATTAGAACAGGTGCAAAATTTTAACTATCTTGGAAGCAGGATTGACACCGACTGGAAGTGCAGCACACAAATTAAAACAAGGATAGCAACGATGAAAGAGGCATTTTATAAGAAAAGGAGAATTTTCTGCAGCAGTCTGGACAGAGAACTGTTTTGTATGGAGTGTTCTTCTGTACAGCGCTGAAACATGGATTTTGAGGAAGAAAGACAGAAAAAGGCTGGAGGCTTTTGAGATGTGGACATGGTGGAGTATGGAAAGAATAAGTTGGATGGACAGAGTAAAAAAATGAAGAGGTACTGAGATGAGTGGGAGAGAAAAGACAGTTACTTGATGTAATAAAAAGAAAAAGAAATTGGATTGGGCATATATTAAGAAAGAATGACGGACTGATAAAAACAGTTTTAGAAGGTTGTGTAGAAGGGAAAAGGAAGCGAGGAAGGAAAAGATTTCAGATACTGGATGACATGATGGTTACGTAGAAGGGGAAATGAAGCTAGGTAGTAGCCGAAATCTAGATATGCCGAGTAAAACCTGCAAGGAAAGGAAGATTGATTGCTGTGCTCTATCGGGCCACCTCCCTGCTCCGCGAAACGGCCGGCAGATGGCGCTGCAGACCCACCAAAGCGTCCAACGGAGATACGTACCACGAAGCCGGATCGATACATCGCGGCGAGACACACGGCTCACACACATCTGCAGTATCGTATCAGTCTAAAATTATTGGAAATGTGATGTTTTACGACCAGGTCCCCAGCTCAGTCCATGCGATTATTGGCTTTGGTGTTACCTGAAGTCGCAAATGTATCGTGATCGACCGACATCTCTAGGGATACTGAAAGACAACATCCGACGCCAATGCCTCACCATAACTCCGGAGACGTGCTTTACAGTGCTGTTCACAACATTATTCCTCGACTACAACTACTGTTGAGGAATGATGGTGGACATATTGAGTATTTCCTGTAAAGAACACCTTTGCCTTATCTTATTTTTTTATGCTAATTATTGCTATTCTGATCAGATGAAGCACCATCTGTCGGACATTTTTTGAACATGTTAGCAGGTCCTTTGCCTCTCCATTTTCTGCGAGCCATTGCTTTCTAAGATAGCAGAAAACTGGCGATGATGAATCTAATGTATACGTCATATAGGTTATGCCACGAGTTTATATTTTTATTCTGTAGTCTGACTATGTACTTCTTATATTTTTTAGCATTGATAGTGGTTAGGTTTGAAAGTAATCATAGTCTTTGAATGCACGCACGTTCCTAATGGAAGGTAACCTGACGTAAAATTACGCGTGATTTGAATTAATCGCGCTGCTTCCCTGACGTAGCTGACATACGCTGCTAGACCAGAGTAGTAAAACATCACATTTCCAATAATTTTAGACTGATACGCTACTGCAGGTGGGTGTGTGCCGTGTGTTTCGCCGCGACGTATCGATCCTGCTTTGTGGTACATATCTCCGTTGGACGCTTTGGTGAGTCTGCAGCGCCATCTGCCGGCCGTTTTTCGCAGCAGGGAGGTGGCCCGGAGGCGACGATAGTGAGCAGCGGGAACCGCACGAGAGCGCAACTCGCGTTCGTCCCTCTGCTCTGCAGCTCTTCTGTATATCGTCAATGGGCTGGTGTGCAGGCGTGGCATGTTCCTGTGTTTTCGACAGTGCGGTTACAGCGACCTGCTGGAAGGAGATAGTTTCGGGTCGCCCCGGCGTTGCTGGACGCTGGTTGTGTCAACTGAGTGCAGGTTAGAAAACTATGTTGAATCCGACCTAGTTTTGTTCAGTGCAACGCAGTGAATTCTCATCCTTACCGGCGCTGTTTTGGCGATGGAATAGATACCCGTCATTATGAACATTCAGTGTTATGTTGGCCGTTCCTGTTCAGCCTAAATTAAATGAGTTTCATGATAGCAACTTGAGATTATGGGTGCCGCGTGAAGGATTGAATGCTCGTTGAGTCCTTAAAACGCCCGATGAAAGTAGATTTCAGGAAATATCCAGCTGACCTGTAACGGTTTGAAGCTTTTTAACATAATTCAGTTGTGTTATGCAAGGGTACATTGTAGTGATTTCTATAATGTCTGAAATGAAGTGTTGTAACCTCCCCACAAAAATTTTAAAGACAGAAATATTAAATGAATAGGAGCCAAACGTCCAAACGTAACCTCCCTGCAATTAAATTTAATGACAATAAAGCTGATAATCGCAATCTGACTCAAATATAAATTCTTCACAAAATTTAAAGTCCGTTCAGTGACAAGAAAATACAATTAAACCGAAATATCGGTCTTTGGCCCTGTGTAAAACAATCAGAATTAAAGTCTTACCTCAGAATAAATGGATGTCACATATCTGCTCTTGTTGTTGCGCACCGCTTGGAGGAACTGCATTGCAAATAATAATATTCTCTTTTTTTTGTGATTCTAGTGAAATTTTTCTTCAAAAGAAGTGGAATGAAATGGGAAGTGCAACGAGATCTTCAGTTCAATAAAAAATTAAATTTTTGAAAAAATGCTTTTGAAATAAAAATTATTATTAGGGAACTTGTTGGAGAATAATTACAATAAATAAATTTTTACATTATCTAATGATTATATTAATTAATGGTATACCTTATTCACCATCTTGACCAGTGTTGCCGACCGCCTACATCACACAACCGCACTGGGCTGCTACTACTGACCGACCGCTCTGCATGACGACTAAACCGAGCTACCGACTGCCACGACTACAGACAGAGTACTGCCCTCAACTAGACAGAGCTACAGACTCGCAACGACTGACTGACAGACTCGCAACGACTAACTGACCGACTCGCAACGACTGCTACTGACAGACTCGCAACGACTACTACTGACAGAGTAAGAACCGCTCGCAACACTCGCGCGGTCAAGCGCATACTCTCTGGTCACAGATGCTACAATGCCTCGCCATCGCTGCTATGTTACATACGTGTTTCATAACCCTCCACTGGGGGGGCAAAAATTTGGCAGCGATGGTGAGTCATTTGGACTTGCCAAGCGCGGCAAAATTTTTCTTTAATTAACAAAATTCAACAACTTACAGAATATTTAAATGTTGTGCACACGCACTAAGTACAAAATACATCAGACAAAGACAAATGTGAGTACAAAACATAGTAGCAAATCAGAAAAATGTATATACAAATTATTTGACAGATAACAAAGTGCACAGGCACTGAAAAAAAAATTCTTTAGCATATTCAGAACAAATAAACAGACTGGCAAAAAATATTATGTTGACAAGTGACATGAGTGTACTTAATGAACATATCAGGAAATCATAAAAGTTATACAAATCATATTGAAAAATGAGAAAAATGCACAGGCACTGAAGTTCAGTAAAAAACATATTAACACCTAACAGAAGTGCTCATGCACTGTAGTTCAGAAAATAAAAAATGTATATACAATATAAAAGACAAAAGTGCACATATACTGTACTTCAGAACAAATCAAAAAAAGTCTTTAGCATTTTGGTAATAAATAAACATAATAGCAAAAAAATCATGTCCAAAGTGCACACGCACTGAAGAAATGTCTTTAGCATTTTCACAACAAATAAACATAATGGCAAAAAAAAATCATGTCGACCAGTGCCATAAGTGTACTCGCACTGGAGTTCAACAAATCGAAAAAATGTATAACCTATGAACATAAATGATGTTACCAAAAAATTTTTTTCTTTATGTGACAAGAATCAGGATAGGAAAGGGAAGGATTGCATCATGGTTGTAGCACTTTAGATTGCACACAGCTGCTCTGAAAGTCCATATCTTTCCACAGAAGTACAACACCAAGTGACACAACTTGAAGTTCTTTTCCCATCAGAATTTATCAGTGTAGCCAAGACACTGAACTGTCGTAGTAATGTTTCATGTTTTCATTTTGGCAGTACATTACGTACACCAAACAGTGGGACCATAATAATGTCTTCATCGCTCATGGTGGTGGACAGCATGTCGTGTCAACACCACTCTCTTACAAGGCACACCAACGTAGAATTAGTGCAAAACCAAATATAGTGCTCCATGATCACTGGGATAAACAGGACAAATGGACATTGCAGTAATTCAGGGTAGTCAGCTTATGAGGTGAAGGACATCAAGTCACATAATATTGACAATTACAGACTTAATTAGTAGTTTGTGGCATTCATAGCCCAGTTATTGAACATTTCTGTACCAAGTATGTAGTATTACAGAAAAATGTTCATTAATTGTTTTACATAGAATCAGTAGCCTTCTTTTCCAGGTTACAAAATATTATGAAATAATCTCATTCTTTTCAGTTACAGAGTATAATTAAGAATCATTAACCTTCTCCTAATTACAGTTAATTAATCGTTTGTCATTCCAATAATAATCATTAGCCTTTTCCTAATTACATTTAATTAATCATTTGTCGTTAATTAATCATTTGTCTAATTACAGTTAATTAATCATTTGTCATTCCAATAATAATCATTAGCCTTTTCCTAATTAGTTAATTAATCATTTGTCGTTAATTAATCATTTGTCTAATTACAGTTAATTAATCATTTGTCGTTAATTAATCATTTGTCATTCCAATAATAATCATTAGTCTTCTCCTAATTACAAAGCATTATTAAACAGTAATTAAGATTCATTAGCCTTCTAATTACAAAGCATAGCATCATTTGTCATTTCAATGTAGTAAGAATCATATTCTTTTCTGGTTACAAAATATAGCATAGTTAATTAATTATATGTCAGTTAATTAATCATTTGTCATTTCAATAGTAATCATTATTAGTTTTTTTCTAAATACAGTTAACTAATCATTTGTCATTCCAATCTAGTAAGCATCATTAGCCTTCTTCTAATTACAAAGCATTATTAAACAGTCACATTCATTTCCAATTACAAAGTATGAACATTGAAAACAAGAGCTAATTAATGGCATAATTAATAACAATTCATCAAGTGACATTAATTATTGGCACTCAGTGGCCAGCAAGTATTGAATAGAATCATCATTCAGTATTATTCAGATTATTACGAAGTCATTATTAAAAATCAGTTAATTACAGTCAAATCATTAATAATCACAGGCATCATAAGTAGTATCATTACAATAAACAGTGTTAGTTATTAGCTAGTGACAAAGCATTATTTTGAATATAGTCTCATTAAGAGGTCATTACTCAAGTGACATGCTATTCAGAGTTGATCAGTATTATTCAGAATTATCATAAACTAGTGACATTATGTGGGACTGGTAATACATTTTTTTTTGGTAGCAATGCATTGCGTTGGGATCGATAATTAATTGCTGAAACATAACACTATTTGCTTTTGACCTATTGCAGCAAATGAGGATAGGTAACGTCATTCGTCATGAGTCAGCTGTAGCAAGATTATGTAACAAGGCAGTACATGTGATCACATTTATAAACGATAGACACAAATGGGTAAAAATATAAAAATGCAAGTACTAGAACAGGTATAATAAGTAACAGGTTTAGTAAGTATCATGAAAAACTTCTCCTGGACAAATTACAAAATGGATTATTGACCTGAAAGAAGAAACGCACACTATGCTGAAAAGTAGTGAACTTCGAATTAACAGGTAGTGAAATGTGTATAAAATGTGCTCCATAGCTGTCCTTTCCAAAACTTTCAGTCATCCTACTATGCAATGTAACACCTGCTGTCAAAGCAAACTGCAACAAATACTTAAATAACTACGTAGCATAAATACATAACTTCAACATTATCCTCATCTGTAAAGAAAAAACTTCATTATTCATTATCCATATTATCAAAACTTCATTATTATCATCACCTGTAAAGAAAAACTTCATTATTCATAACAGCATATCCTTCATCATTATTCATCAGTATTCATTATCATCTGCAAAAATCACTTCATTCCTCATTATACAACTATTCCTTATCTCTAGCATATTTCATCACTAAAACTAAGATGTGTAGTTCAGTCTGACAGCCTGCATCAATCACCTTGTATTCTGAAAGAAAAAATTAGTTAAGACTGCTATTCTGTGATGAGTATTGTATATTCTTGTTAATGCCTGCCAATCCTGATCCATTTACTCTTCCTCATAAAGTTATTGCATCTCCTTTCGTTTATCCCGTAGGTGAAATTCCCATTTCTGTTGAATTTATTTCTTACATGCATCATTTCTTTCTGAAATTGATGAGCAGAGATTAATGTCTTGCATTTAAATCATATACCCACTAGATAATGACTGGTTTATGGTGACACAATTAACCATACAGCATAACATGACAGAAAACGTAATATGTTAAAGACGTTGACAGTGTTCAGATGCAAAAATGTACACAGAATAATACAATGCAGCAGCAAAAAAAAAATGTGAAACAGTCACGATGTTGAGATGTCATAAGGCAAAAAAAAAAAAAAAATGTCAAAGTCGACTGGTGTGTGTTATATCTTAACTATTTCATAGTGCATACAAACAAAACTGGAGTACAATCATACACACAAAAAAGTGGAAAATGTGCACGGTCTGATGTGTAACGACAAGAAAAGCGACCTGCTAACCTTACCTTGCCGGGCACTTGCCAAGAAAAAATACGATAATCATCAGTAATTAGTCAGGTGAATTAATTGCATTAGTAAATGACATCATAGTGTGTTGAATCATACAGTGGTTTCACTCAATAAACGGTTTAATGTTTGAGATATGGTGATTGCCTTTCGATTTTCTGGTTCTCAAAGTTTCGACGTGTACAACATTGGGGTGAGGGATGCTGCGAATCCGATATGGACCTGCGTATAGAAGTTCAAATTTACTGCACTTACCTTTTAATTTACTGGATAAATAGTGTGTACGTACTAGTATCTTCTGTCCAACGTGAAAGTCGCGGCGTGTACAAACCTGTTTTTGCTGTCTTCTCCGGCGCTCTGCGGCACGTTTGATGTTGTTCAGCGCAATGTCAATTATTTCGTGGTGTCGTAATCGACGAGATGTAGGAAATGTTATTAATTCTTTAATTTTGTTAGGTGGTTCAGCATTTTTCAGTATAACAGACGGAGATAGCATAGTGGATTCATTTGGAATGGAATTAATTACATCTTGGAATGAGAGTATGTGTGTATCCCAATCAATATGTCTTTTGTGGCAGTATATTCTACACAGTTTACCAATTTCCTTCATTAATCTTTCACAGGGGTTCGAAGAAGCATGGTACTTGGATATATAGATCGGAGAAATGTTTCTGGCTCGTAACATGCGTGTCCATATGGTACTACGAAATTGAGATCCATTGTCAGAAATTACTTTCATCACATGCCCTACATGAGATAGAAAATGTTTTACAAATGCTTTCGAAACAGTTTTAGCAGTAGCTTTGCGTAACGGAGTGAAAGTAACAAATTTTGAAGTGAGCTCAACAGCGACAAAAATGTAGCAAAAACCTCTGTTAGTTCTCGGAATCGGACCAAAAATATCTACTGCGGCCATATGTCTTAATTTAACAGGTATAATGGGATATAAAGGAGGAATATGTGAAGTGGTGTCTGATTTAGCTTTCTGGCAAATTTTACAAGACGCTAAAACTCGTCGTATACGTTTCTCCATGTTGGTAAAATAACAGTTCTGTCTCAGTATAAGAAAACATTTTCTTGCTCCGTAATGTGCGTAACTTAAATGAGTGTACCAAATTAGTTTGTTAACCAGTTCGTCAGGAATGCATAATAACCAGCTGTTGCTGTCAGGATGAGAGCGGCGAAACAGAATGTCATTGCGTACAGTGTAATGGTTTCTAATCGTAACATTTTTCCTATCTTGCCATAGGTGTTTAATTTCTTTCCACACATTGTCTTTATTTTGTTCCTTTGCTATGTCCTGTAATGACGATGAAATAAAGTTTTCAAATGCAACATGCTGAATGTACATGACACTGAAATTTGTTTTGCAGAAGTTGGTTGCTACGTCTTGCTGATTGTTGCCGAGAGAACGCGATAGTGCGTCTGCTATAACATTTTGTGTGCCGGGAATGTGAACTATTGTAAAATTAAATTCCTGTAAATACAGTTTCCATCTACTTAATCTATCGTGAGTGAATTTGGCCGAAAGTAAAAATTGTATCGCTCTGTGATCTGTGTAAACTGTGGTATGTCTGCCATAAAGAAAATGCCTAAATCTCGTAAAAGCCCATACAACACATAATGTTTCCAATTCTGTAACAGAGTAATTTCGCTCAGCAGGTGACAAACTGCGGCTTGCAAATGCGATGTTTTTAATTACTGTTGAACCATCTTCTTCTATTTCCTGGAAAATGTGTACGCCTAAAGCGGTGTTGGAACTGTCGGTAGCTATGGAAAAATTTCTAGTAAGGTCTGGGTGCGATAAAAGTGGAGCATTCAACAAAGCATGTTTCAAATAACATTCTCGTGGACAAAATTCTGCGTGTCAAAAGTAATGTTTGCGTTACTGTAATATGCAATCTGTGCTGTATCTGGTTAAAATCTATCGTACGTGTTATTATTTACGGGAGAATGTTGTGGCATATCCACTATATGAACTGTTCTGTTATTTCTTACTGACGTATTACGCTATCGATGACACCTATTGTCTGTTTCATTCATGATTATCCGTTGTTGCTGATGTTGTTGCTGCTAAAAAGATCGACTGTTATTAGATGTACGCTGAAAATTGTGCTCGTTATTTTTACGTCTGTCATGATAGTAATTTCTATACGGCGCATTGCGATACGAGTTGAAATAGTGTGTTGTCTGTACGTGGTTATTTCTTTGCTGCCATGCGTTACTATTTGTTGGGGCTGGGACTATACGTGCACGCGGCGAAACATTAAAGTTTGGTTGACCTTGCAGACTGCATTGTTGGTTAGGTATGCTAAGCGGCTTACTTTCATGCTGTTGTGGTGAAAAACATCTATTGTTACAAAAATGTGGTTCCGATTGCTCAAAATTTTATACATACTGATGATTACGATTTTATCTGTAATTAAAATTACGCTGGTTTTGGAGTGCCTAAAGAATGTTGTCACTTTCAGTAAAAATATTTGTCATATCCGGTTTTCATTACTCGTTTCTTAATACTAGGTAGAGCAATAGTTAAAGAGCAGTTTTGATAGATATAAAGGATAGTAGAAGAAAAGGCAGCAGTGCAGAAAACTAAAGATGAAACAGCACTACTACAGCTCGGGGCCCTATGCTCGCTACGGCACATATTCATTAAAGCGTAATGAATCCCCTGAGGTCTATTACGCACTGCAAATAAATTTTAGCTTTTGCGTTGCACGCAATAGCGGTAAAATTCCAAAAGCAAATCGCTGTATTCTTGCTAATTCTAGTTTCATCATTATAGGCAATGCTGTTGTAAATACAAAAATAAATTGTCGCATCTGGTTCAAAGCTAGCTTCTGCATTACAGGCAGTAGCGGTGAAAGCATAAAAACAAATTGTCGTATACAGCGCAAATCGTGTATCTGTGTTCTGCCATTATTAAATTCCTTACACTTCCTTACAAATGCAAACTGCTTATTATCAACGTTCTCGTCACTGAATTTGAGAACACGTTCGGGTTTGCGTGAGAATTTGTTTGTCTGTGTCATTTCGTACCTCAAGTTACGTAGCTTTTCAGATTTTAAGTCGCGTGTCTTTTCGGATTCTAATTCGCGTATTCTCTGTAAATTGTTCACATGATACGCGCTGCGTGACTCTGACAAATGCTCGCAACGTGGCGAGTTCTGTGACGTATTGGTGACTGAAATAATTGTTAATTCTGTTACTTCAATACTTCCGTCAATTTGGTTGATCTGTCGAGCAAATTTCTCGTCAACTTCCGTATTCGGAGTGTATGAAACTTCCACTGACTCTAAATTAACTTCGTCGCGAATCTGTACTGCGTTTTTAGAGCATTTTTCAGTGATTGCATTAATTTCGTGTATCTGTGTTTCGTTTGCTGAACATTGTTCGGTGACTGCAATAATCTCGTCTTTATGTGATTCTGTTGTGCCTACATGTGTACTACTTAATTCTTGTGCAACAGTGCCAACTTCTTCATTACTGTTATTAGCACAAGCCTGAGTATCCTCACGTAATTGTTCTTTATTGTCTTGGCATTGCACGGTAATAGCTGTATTCTCTTCACTAACTTGTCTGCTCCGTTCGTTAAGGTTGTCTTGTTTCTCGTTCGTCAGTTTGAAACTTTCATTAATTGTTTCGCTAAGTTGTTTGTGATGGTTGTCGACACTTTCATTTCGTTGTTTGAACTGTTCCCTAAGTTGTCTAAAATTTTCATTCTGTTGTTTGTTATCTTCCCTAAGTTGTTTGAGATTTTCGTCATTATTGTCAAGTTTCTCATTTAAGTGTTTGGAATCATTATCCTGTTTTTCAGCCATTTGTCGTAAAAATGCCATAACTTGATCCCACCCAAAAGTAGCTGTTGCATTCTCAGTACTGTGTGGTGGTATATGTGCAATTGTCACGTTCTGTGCGACCATTTGGTCATTCTGCATTTTAGAAAAAGGTTTGCCAGTCAAATGTACATTATCAGTCATTGTTTCGGAATTAAATAAATCTGTCCTACTTTGTGTGATCTGTTCATTTTCATTAGACAGATTTGTCTGTACATTACTTGAGTTTTCCGAATCGGGTGTGTTAAGCTGGGCAGCGCTCATTACAATAGAGCGTTCTGCGTCATCAATTGTCGTCAAATTAACAGACGAGACAATTGAGTTCGTTTGTTGATTATCAGGGTAAAAGTCATCACTAGTGGTTGGAATGCATTGATTGTCAGTGAACGCAGGATTGTCATCATTACACTGCGTGTCGCATGTCCTATCGGCAAAGTTGTTTGGGTCGGTAATTTCATTCATAATACCTCGCGATACACTATTCACAGTCTTTCGCGGCATTTTAACAATAGTCAAAATTATTCACAAAATAAATAAGCACAATGCAAAAGCAACACACAAATACAACAAAGCAACAAATTGCCGTTGACCTGTAGAAAGAAAGTCACAATATTATTAAAAGCGTTGCGCCAAATCCTAATTATATCTAAGCAAATAAGAGCAGATATCTGACTGTCGCTCAAAAGACTCTCAACGAAATACGATCCTGGACTGGGTGTCGCCAAGTGTAACCTCCCCACCGTAATTTTATAAGAAAGAAAAAAAGACAATACTTAATAGAAATGGGAGCCAAGTGTAACCTCCCCACAAAAATTTTAAAGACAGAAATATTAAATGAATAGGAGCCAAACGTCCAAACGTAACCTCCCTGCAATTAAATTTAATGACAATAAAGCTGATAATCGCAATCTGACTCAAATATAAATTCTTCACAAAATTTAAAGTCCGTTCAGTGACAAGAAAATACAATTAAACCGAAATATCGGTCTTTGGCCCTGTGTAAAACAATCAGAATTAAAGTCTTACCTCAGAATAAATGGATGTCACATATCTGCTCTTGTTGTTGCGCACCGCTTGGAGGAACTGCATTGCAAATAATAATATTCTCTTTTTTTTGTGATTCTAGTGAAATTTTTCTTCAAAAGAAGTGGAATGAAATGGGAAGTGCAACGAGATCTTCAGTTCAATAAAAAATTAAATTTTTGAAAAAATGCTTTTGAAATAAAAATTATTATTAGGGAACTTGTTGGAGAATAATTACAATAAATAAATTTTTACATTATCTAATGATTATATTAATTAATGGTATACCTTATTCACCATCTTGACCAGTGTTGCCGACCGCCTACATCACACAACCGCACTGGGCTGCTACTACTGACCGACCGCTCTGCATGACGACTAAACCGAGCTACCGACTGCCACGACTACAGACAGAGTACTGCCCTCAACTAGACAGAGCTACAGACTCGCAACGACTGCTACTGACAGACTCGCAACGACTACTACTGACAGAGTAAGAACCGCTCGCAACACTCGCGCGGTCAAGCGCATACTCTCTGGTCACAGATGCTACAATGCCTCGCCATCGCTGCTATGTTACATACGTGTTTCAGTGTTATACCGGGTGATCAAAAAGTCAGTATAAATTTGAAAACTAAATAAATCAAAAAATAATGTAGATAGAGGTACAAATTGACACACATAATTGGAATGACATAGGGTTTTATTAGAACCAAAAAAATACAAAAGTTCAAAAAATGTCCGACAGATGGTGCTTCATCTGATCAGAATAGCAATAATTAGCATAACAAAGTAAGACAAGGCAAAGATGATGATCTTTACAGGAAATACTCACTATGTCCATCATTCCTCAACAGTAGCTGTAGTCGAGGAATAATGACGTTAACAGCACTGTAAAGCATGTCCGGAGTTATGGTGAGGCATTGGCGTCGGATGTTGTCTTTCAATATCCCTAGAGATGTCGGTCGATCACGATACATGTGCGACTTCAGGTAAAACCAAAGCCAATAATCGCATGGACTGAGGTCTGGGGACCTGGGAGGCCAAGCATGACCAAAGTGGCGGCTGAGCACACAATCACCACCAAACAACGCGTGCAAGAGATCTTTCACGCGTCTAGCAATACGGGGGGGGGGGGGGGGGGGGGGTTTCTAATAAAACCCCATGTCATTCCAAGCATGTGTGTGAATTTTCACCTCTTTATCTACATTATTCCGTGGTTTATTAAGTTTTCAAATTTATACTGACTTTTTGCTCACCCGGTATTTTTTGACTGAATTAGACGTACTCGACGCATATTTCGGCCAGCACTGGTCGCGCACAACCGTTAGCTAGCTTGCAGCTGTACAGTTTAGATGGGCCGCTCCGTTTTGCAGTTAACGAAGATTTACCTGTCGCGGATGGTTCGTTAGTTCTGGCCTATCTCGCGCTCACGCTAGACTTACAAGCCAGGTTAGCTGCTCTGGGCTTCCGTGTCACGCGGCTGACTTTACTGTCGCTTGAGAGATTCGTTCCACGGGCTTGTTAATTAGTTCCGTCTCATGTGACAACTTGTTCTTACATGGAACTGTATCGGTGCAATTTTGCTGTGGTATCCTGGTCATTCTTGGTCGATAATGCGCAACCGTAATGTTGATATACTTACTGTACATTTGTCTGGCCTTGCTAACCGTGGGGCACGGTGTTCACAACGTACGATAATTATCGTACGTTCCATAACGAGGGCAGGTTATCTTACGCAGGTTTACGATAATTCCGAGCGTAATGAAAAATTTGACAGTACAGACTAATCTTAAATTGATCGATAATTAAATAACAAAGGATTTTTTCTTGCAGTCCAACTGGCTTACTACTTCAGAGAACTTATCCCTTTAATCATTTCAGTGGCTGAAACGTCTACCGATCAGTGAGAGAATATGACATTGTCAGATACAAATATCACTGATGTTCGCGCTTAACGAATTTCCCACATTTTCTACTGGAGTGTATGCAGTTCCGTTACACGTATTTGAAGTGTGCGATCTTATCACGTGGTTGGTGGCGCTTATTCTGAGACCACAGCTTTGTGACTGAACACGGGATTGCTTTTGTGTTGATACGTATATCCCTCAAAGGTATTCGTTCGGACTGCGTGTTGTACATACATACATCGTTACACTGATCTTTTCTTTGCAGAAACAAATATGAATCCTTCATGCGAAAGTAGTGACGGTCAGCTAATATAATCACTTGAGAGAAAAACCGCCAAAATTTGAACATCAACAAAAAATCAGATGCTTGGATCAAAAATGATTACAAGCAGTGGCTTAGAAAGATGCCTGAGGATCAGTACAAAGGTAGCTGCCGTGAGAGCAACATAATAAAAGCAGTGATTAAAAATGGTAAGACATCGATGTCATGTTCGCAGTCTAGTACTAGTACAGTCGACGCTTTCTTCTTTCTCAAAAACTGATGTAATCAGCACGGAAACAGTCAACACAAACTCTTGAAATAAAATTCTGGTTTCCTGGTTAAACACTACTTCCTTCACTACGTTGATTTATCTGACAATACTGTTGAAGAGTGCTGGGCGTCATTTTGAATTTATTAGTCATGCAACTGAAGGAACAGGAACTACCGTAATAAAAACCCCCACCACCGAAAAAACAAATGGCAGACCAGTCGGTTTAGCGTCTTAAGACGAATCCACTGATATTGGGGGCATACAAACGATGTGTATCATTGGGACTATTTTTTCGCTGCACTTTTCGATAGTAATTATGGATATTATCATATCTTGCACCGTGTGAAACAAGTTCCTCGAGACCCAAGAGGGTCGAGTGGTCAGCCCGAAGTGTTTGCACAAAATTCTGACGTAGAATTTGCTACGGCGCAACATATCGATATACTGACAAAACTCTTTGAAGGTAATGAAATTCCACTTGAGAACATCGTATGGAGCTAGTACAGTGGTGGGAAAAGATACTTCTGTAGCTTCAAGATTCCTCGAAAAGTGCCCTGGCATTTACATTTTCAAGTGCATATGGCACTCATTGCATCTTAGCGTTAATAATGCGTATAAGAAATCAAGGATTTGCGAAGATCTAGCACGAAACGTCTACGGTGAATTTAAGAACAACTCATTTTTGGAAAGTTTCAAACATTTTTACTCAAAGACGTCCACGAGATGCTACGCCAGCAAACTCGTTATTTATCTCTAAAAAGTGCTTCTAGGATAACTGAACAGTAGGCTGCCCTTGAAAGCTATTTTAGACCAAATGCTGACAGATTCGGTTCAGATTACTCATGCTATCTCATCTAAATTGATCTTTTTTTGTGGACTTTATTCTGCCTAAGTTCATGAGGCCGAACTAACTCTTCCGGTTATCGTCTATTATGTTTAAGAACCTCCATGATAATCTCTAAAAACTGTCTAGAGTTGTTATAATCGTATACGTCGAAGGATTATATTTACCAAACATTTGAACTAGATTCATAGGAGACGCATCGTTTACTCCCGGAAAATGTGTACTTTGGCGTTGAAGTGACGAAAATGTTAGACTAGATTGAGATTCGCAGATATGAAATCAAATTTTAACAACTTGTCTAATTTCTAATGGGAGGCTGTAAGGAAATCGAGAAACGCTTCAATTTTTTGAATCCTGTTCTTAAACTAGTGACATATCTGAAACCTGCGAATGCAATGTTACGAAAGACAATAGATACCGTGCCATGTTAGCTGTCGTTGTTGGAAGATTTGCCTCGTGTTGTATCCACTGACAAATACCAAATAATATGGAGTATAGTCTCTCCGTAGTGCCCTATGATTTTTAGCCGCGCGTGCTGTATGCCGTAGTGAATACACCGAAATGAAACTCGGTGAAATAAGTTATTAATTTAACGATAATTCATTTTTACTTGTAAATTTTTACTTACACAATTCGTCTGTTTCCAAACACAAACTGTAACATTTCTTCTGTAACAGGAGCAGTGAAAGTGGATATTGCAGTTTTCAATTCATCGATGGATTTTGGACGGTTTTTATAGACAGTTGCTTACGCTGCACCCCAGAAGAAAGTCGGGTGGTGTTAGGACTGGCGCTCGTGGAGGCCAAAGTCCCTGTGAGATTATGCGATGACTCAAAACATCAGCAAGCAGTGACATTGAAACGCGAGCTGTATGCGCGGTTGCACCATCTTGTTACAAATAACCGTTAAGTATTTCACTTAACACAAGTTCTATGAATGGGTACAGAATATCACTGCGGTATCTTTGTGCATTTGTTTCGTTGAAAAACTCAGGCAGGTGAACAAACATACGACACGTGCGGCTAACAATCATACGGTACTGCGGGGAGACTTTTTGAGCACCCCGTAGATGAGTGGCGCTATTTACCATCGTTTGAGCTTCGGGCAGGCAATGAAACAAAGTTTAGTGGATATTTAGTCGAAATTGAAGGCTTGTCTAATTTGTTGGACGCTTTCACTTCTGCACTCAAATGCCGATTGTGAACGTGTATTTAAAAAAATGGCTCTGAGCACTATGGGACTTAATATCAATGGTCATCAGCCCCCTAGAACTTAGAACTACTTAAACCTAACTAACCTAAGGACATCACACAACACCCAGCCATCACGAGGCAGAGAAAATCCCTGACCCCGCCGCGAATCGAACCCGGGAACCCGGGCGTGGGAAGCGAGAACGCTACCGCACGACCACGAGATGCGGGCGAACGTGTATTTAGCATAATCAGTTTAATAAAAACGAAAACAAGAAATAAAATAGTGAATTTGATGTGAACAGTGAACTCTCATCCAAGCCAGTGAAAGACAGAAAGGCGAATTGAACAGCTTAAGAGCATTGAAAATGAATAGTCGTATGAACCTAATACTCGTGCAGAAAGAGAACCAGTTCAACGCAGCCTCAATAAAATACACGTTTTGTTCGGTAGCATAGATGTGGAAGAATTTAATAACATTTTAATGATAACGACTTTTAAGTTATGCAAACAGCGACTATGTGGCAATAAGAATGACTGGTACATCAAAGAAGAATGTTAATTCTGTAATGTTCCTATTGTTACCAAAGTTTTATAGAAATATTTATAGGTACAACATAAGCTATCTTCTGGATGTAACATCTGAAGAAAATGTGTAAAGCTTTTAAAATAAAATCGTTGCTTAATTTCTTCAAACTTCAGGGCTCAGAACACACAGAATGTGCAGTGCGACGTGGAACAGAATTTGTTCTGAAGGCCGATGGAATTCTTCCCTTCATGTGCCACGCCTCTTGCCGGCGTTTTTCACTTTCCATCTCGTCTTTCACTGTAACCGAAGACCCTAGGTAAAGTGATCACCTCTAATATTAGTAGCTGCGTTTGGGGAAACGTGTGAGAGCAAATGCTAATGTATTCTAGGCTCTGCGCTGGCCTACGACTCGCGTACCACTCGCATCGACCAACTGCTACGGTTTAGAATTACACTGAACTAACATTAACTCGTGAAAACGATTTTGCAAACGATCATCTGCAAATGCATATCTACTCAGTAGCAAGGAATAGAATAGTTCCGTCTAGGACTATTGTCAATTGTTACGTCGCTGGCAGTGATCGGAATGGGAAAGAGTGGACGCAGACTTCCCATGGAACGGTTTTGTCATGCAAAAAACATTAATTTTAGCTTTAAAAAAGTGTTCATTCGAAAACAGTGGCATATTTTACAAGATACAAGCTATAAAGTATACACACAAAGATTTGACACTGATATTATGTCTTATGGTTATTATGCTGATAAGATAATTTTGGTTAAATTTGGTCCATTTACGATAATTTTACACCCCCTGGTACGATAGCTGCCTCGTTTCATGTTGGGAACACTCGTGGGGCAGTGATAGAGCATCGTTCTGCTGTCGAAGCGTTTGGCCACACCTTGGGTGCGGTTTTCTGCCTGATAGCCTAATATCTCTTACATTCTTGTTGGTTGAATGTCCAAAATTTTCTAAGATTATTACTGTTTAAAGGGAGATTACGTCTTACTGTTATCTCCATTTACGCGAATATGTTCTATCTCCCCAAGGGTAATTATTTTGCAATTGCTATCTGACTTTTTGCGCCGAAGTTATTTACCATTGCTGTTTCTGTATCTCATTAATTACTTCTGTACATGAGTTAGTCTGTTTTGTACTGTAGTTGCTTCAGAATTTTCAACCATATGAATTTTATTTACTTATTTAGAGTTGGTTGGTCTTATCTCACTAAATTTTGTCACTGGGGTTATTTAAATTTTCAGTCATTGAAATGTTAGACCAATAAAGGACGGTGTGACTCATGAACGCTGCTGCCTTCGTATGTTTACTTCGCTCAGCCCTCCAAAGCTGTCTTGCGTCGCTCGTTTCTATTACTTAATTTACTCAGATGCATATTAGTGTGCAGAGTCGAACAGAAATAGAAATCTCACATTAACCCTTCAATAATTTTCCTAGCTAATAGAGATATTGCTCTCGTCTTAGTATTTGTAATGAACAGGTCTCGAAAATTCTAGTCGTGAACTTTTTATTTTTGTTAACTATGAATGTTCTGTAAAGGGCCTGTCTTCCGGTTGTTTGAACAATTTTTGAACCAGTCGGACTATCTGACTAGAAGAGGGAAGGTTTATATAGAGAACATGATTAGTTATGAAATAAAGCTGGCGAAGTGCCTAATAGGAAACGTGTCTTTTTCGGATAAATATTTTCAGTCGAAAAATGGAAAATCACTTTGAAATAACTGTAGAAGTCAAATTACTATTTGTCCCTTTAGCACGCAAAACACTTCCCGAAAATGATTAAATTCGTTCAGTCTTGTATTAACAGTTAAAGCTTCTTCCGCATTGATACTGAAGTAACCGTTGCAACGTTGCATTTCCACATTAATGAAACAAGTAATGATTATCGAAGCATATTCATTTACCTGCTACTTTGAATACGTTCCACCACGAAAGTTACTAATTCACAAACGCGGAACTATTTCAACCCCAATATTGGTAACTAACCTTACGAAATACCAATAACTCTAATGCTTTTCTCGTACTAACTGACGTAACACTTTAATTATGATTCCTAGCAGATTGTTCCTACTTAACCGCAACTTACCTGTGTGCTATCGCTCCGCGCTGAAACTAGAAGATTCACTGCTCACCAGTGTTGCCAACGCATTTTCCACCGTTTACCTGGACCGTATCTGAAAAGTCTCTACGTTCACCTTTAAAGTACCTACAGACCCAGATTCTAGAGTGATGACTATAAAAGGTAACCACTTTTTGGGTAGTAGCATTTCCTCATTAACATTTTGTGCCCTGAACAATGTTTCCAAACAAAATATTCTAAATGTTACTTGAGAAGCTTGCTGCTGTAACTCTCTACGCCCTGTGCAGCAGTACTTCATTTTGTGCTTCCTGCTAAAGGCGCCAACAGACGTAGCGAAATGGTCTCTTTTTGGAAATGACGTACGTTTTCCACTGGAGAAATCTGAAACGAAAAAGCTCGTTTTAAGAAGCAGCTACTCATCGCCACGAGGAGCGCTAGGCAACAATTACACTGAGACACCCCAAAAGCATACCTTTCTCGTATTAGGTACATTGTGCTGCCACGTACTCCATATCAGCGACCTCAGTAGTAATTACACATCGTGAGAGCAGAATGGGACGCTCCGCGGAGCTCACCGACTTCGAATGTGGTCAGGTGATTGGGTGTCACTCGTCATATCTGTACGCGGGAATTTCACACTCCGAAACATCCCTAGGTCCTCTGTTTCCGATGTGATAGTTAAGTGGAAACGTGAAGGGACACGTAGAGCACAAAAGAGTACAGGCTGACCTCGTCTGTTGACTGACAGACCGCCAAAAGTTGAAGGTCGTAATGTGTAATAGGCAGACATCTATCCAGACCATCACACATTAATTCCAACTGCATCAGGATCCACTGCAAGTACTGTGACAGTTAGGTGGGATGGTCGAGTGGCTGCTCATAAGCCACAAATCACGCCAGTAAATGCTAAACGACGCCTTGCTTGCTGTAAGGAGGGTAAACACTGGACGATTGAACAGTGGAAACACGTTACGTGGAGTGACGAATCACGAACCACGATGTAGCAATTAGATGGCAGCGTGTGGGTATGGCGCATGCCCCGTGAACGTTATCTGCCAGCGTGTGTAGTGCCAACAGTAAAATTCGGAGGCGGTCCCGTTACGGTGTGGTCGTGTTTTTCATGGAGGGGGCTTGCACCCCTTGTTTTGCGTGGCACTATCACAGCAAACGCCTACATTGATGTTTTATGCACCTTCTTGCTTCCCACTGTTAAAGAGCAATTCGGGGATGGTGATTCAATGTTCCAACACGAGTGAGCACCTGTTCATATTGCACGGCCTGTGGCGGAGTGGTTACACGACAGTAACATCCTTGCAATGAACTGGCCTGTAGAGAGTCCTGACCTGAATCCCATAGAACACATTTGCGATGTTTTCGAAGGCTGACTTCTTGCCAGGCCTCACCGACCGACATCGATACGTTTCCTCAGTGCAGCACTCCGT
Source organism: Schistocerca americana (assembly GCF_021461395.2). Lineage (NCBI taxonomy): Eukaryota > Metazoa > Arthropoda > Insecta > Orthoptera > Acrididae > Schistocerca > Schistocerca americana. Next base: position 234,970,473 of record NC_060123.1, read on the forward strand.
AAAGTATGGGATGCTGTTCCCCAAGAATCCTTCCAGCACCTGATTGAACGTATGCCTGCAAGAGTGTAAGCTGTCATAAGGGCTAAGAATGGGCCAACACCATACTGAATTCCAGCATTACCGATGAAGGGCGCCACGAACTTGTAAGTCATTTTTAATCAGGTGTCCGGATACCTTTGATCACATAGTGTACGTCAGTATATCTTCAGACAATGACCAAATTACTTTCCTTCTGCACCTCGTTTCGTCCCTGTGGTAGGCCCTTATAAGCCAACATTCTGTATGCAATGGTGACAATGTATACAGTGTTTAAAATGTATACAGTTTGGCGACTTTCTAAGTTTAATTCGTTTTCCGCGGACAAAAGGTCTCTGTTTTACAGACGGGTCGGAAATAGGTCCCTATGTCCCTAAATTTTGGAGAAAAGAGCCGAAAGTATCTATACACAGATACATGTTCACACGATTGGGCAACTATGCTATCCACACACAGACTGTGCGTGACCACCAGCGCTGGGTCATTGTCACTGAACAGAAAGACAATGGTCCCTCCAGGGAAAAGGCAAGCTCAGCTTAGAATGTTCTAGCAGCCTGCAATAAGGAGTAAAATATCGGTATGTTATGACATCAAAGATAGCAAAATTCCTTGCAGTGAAGTCTATTACGTTAAAAAATCAAATCACAGTTCCACTCTGATCAGTTCAGTAGGCCATTGAGTTTACTTGCCGTTTGTATCACTCAAATGACGAGTATACTGAGCTTGTTATAGTACCAACACCTTCAACCGAAAGCAGTTGAGCCCTACTTAAGAGTATCAGCTTATAACATGTTATATTTTAAACTCAAAGTAAAATCACAAACGATATTTGAGAAAAAAAGTTTCGTTGTTGCTGTACGATTTCTCCTCTCATCTTCACTCATTTCCTCCTCACTCTGTAATATTGATTTTAAATTGGTTTCACTTGTACAGCACTTCTACATTTATCGTCCATTCAAAATTCAGTTTTCTCTTGTTTGCTTAGTACAGGCTTGCCATCTGAGAGCTTAAAATTCATACTGACGCTTCTTTTACTGCATAGTCCTTTTAACTTTGCTTATAGGCGGCGTCTATCTAGTGTTTAGTTATGTGTACGCCTACATCGTTGCACTTACTCTCTAGCTATCCCTACTTCGACTTCTGCGTTTTCTAAGTTCAGTATGTTGTGTAGTTTTATTCGTTTATATCATAGTGAATTATTGCATAACACAGTTTAAATGGCTACTAGCAAACATAAGAAACTAGGAATTGTAACGGACCTTTGCAAAAAGTATTGTAAACGGTGAGAAACAGGTCAGATATTTGTTTGGTACAATGTTACATTAACAGGCCTGTTGCAAATGTTTCTAGCTCTTACATTGTTTCATTGCGTTTGTATTGTTTTTGCTATTTTAAATTTCTGTATATCAGTGCTTATACGTCTTCTGGCCAAGCTACCTGTGTGTGCACTACATGAATAATTTGAATCTTCACAATTACTGTAAAGTGGTTGTAAGTAAACTTTTGTTACTGCAGCTAGTGTAGATGAACTATTTACTTTACAGGTACCCAACCGTACAGGAATTATGTTGAGACTGTGCTCTGCAGGATTTGTGAAGTAGTGTTGCCATGACTTGCCGTTAGACGACAGTACTGGTATAGAGACGTAAGGTTGAAACAATCTTCTCCCCTCTCTTCGGACCGCCCCTCTCTCTCTTCGGACCGCCCCCCTCTCTCTTCGGACCGCCCCCCTCTCTCTTCGGACCGCCCCCTCTCTCTTCGGACCGCCCCACCTCTCTTCGGACCGCCCCCCCCCTTTTCCCTCCCCTTTCTGCTGCCCCCACCCCACCAGAATGTGTAGCCAGTGTGTCTGTTGGGGTTATGTTCCCATCTGGCTGAGCCTCCTGACAATACGATGATCACACTAGACACAACACGTGTTGCCTCCCCACTTATGGCTAGGAGTGGTTACTTGTCATGCTGTAGCATGGGAACTCGTGACAATGGCTGCTGCGTCAGATGGCCTGTGCTGTGACTGGATGGCACCTTGGGTGGATACTTCGTGTATGAAATATATTGAGTTCCAAAAAAACTGGTTGTTCCATGGCTGTATCTTCAGGTGGTAATGGATCACTTAATGCTGCTTCTTATTACTGCAGCCTTCCCTTCCTTGGCTACACCCTGGGAGGAATAAAACGCTCGCTAGCTCGAGGTGAAACTCTTTCTCTGCTACCTGGTCTGCACAACGACTGACGACATGTTCACCACCAGCAAGCTGTTATTTTTTTGTGGAACTTACTGAAGTTGGGTGGAGTCGTTCAGTAAGATGCGGTCAGGTTTGCTATTGATCAGAACTACTACTGTCAGTATGTGACAAATTTACTGACATCCCAGTGTCCTTTACTCTTCACCAGTCTTTGAATATGCTTCAGCAAGTCACTTCTTGTAGGGACATCATCCTTTAAAATCATGAACTCCAGGCCAGTCTGGCAGATGGAGCGTTCAGACAGGCCATGAAAACAATCAGATACAGGAATCTTACTCCAGCATTTGAGGGTGATACCGTCATGGAGAGGGTCAAGGTTATGTTTATATCACTGTGAGGTGAGGCCATATGTCCTGCCACCCTTAAAGTGTTTTTGGTGCTTGCTTTGGCCATATCATCCCACTCTATGGCAGACACGTATGCAGTGAGTGTGGCCACCCAGTCAATGAGAGGAGCTGCTGTTCTGCCACCTGTGTGTTATGATAGTAACCTTCCACACTTGCCAGCTAGCCAAGTTTGTAAGAGGGAAAGCAAGATACAGGTGTAAGAGTCCCTAAAACTCAGTAGACAGATGAGACTTCATCCTGTGCCAATGACACCCAACTGTGCCTCCATTGTCTTCCACCCTCCTTCTTATCCCAGTCCCACCACCCTCCTCCTCCATCCCCTGTGATTCCCTTGCAGCTCTCTTCCCTGGACATAGGTGTATCACCCTTCATTGCCACCCAATGTTGATGAGGCTTCCTCCCATGACCCTCCACCCCCCTTCTCCCAGGCCAGAGACCCCCTGTGGGGATCACAGTTCTTTTGTGAGTTCGTGAGTGGCGCACATTGGGCCTTGAGCTCTTGCAGCCCATTCTTCTTTCCCTGGATGCTTTCCATCACCTGCCCCTCCTTCCCTATTCTTGCTCCTTCCCTGTTGTCACCTCCTTCCCCTCTCTTGGTGTTGCGATTAATATCGACCTGGCTGTCACCCTGCTCCCCTATATTACTTGCAACTTTGTATCCTTCTGCCTGTTCCTTCATCCTTTGACGTTTTGGTCCCCACTTGAGGTCTGACCTCCATTCCTAAATTTTTTAGTGTAAGCAATTTGGGGAAGAACTCCCTCCCTAGTGTCTATGGCGTGGATTCCTTTCCCCCTTCCTTCTCCACTATAGCCCCTTTACCCTGCTGCATCACGAGCACATGTAGCCAGTTCATGTGGTGGAGCTGTTATGTACCGATCTGGCTGAGTCCCCTGATAACACTTGGATCACACTGTTGACAGCTGAGCTGTTCCATCCTCTTGTATGCCAAGGAGTGATTGCTTGTCTCCCTGGAGCATCAGAACACCTGTCAATGATCACTGCCAATTGGCCCTTGCTGTGCCTGTGTAGCATGCATGCGGAAAGCTCCTGATTGGAGTGGGTGGTATCTGGGTGAATGCTTGGCACATGAAGCGTATCAAGCTGCAAAAATCTTTCTATTCTCAAATGTCCATATCTTCGAATGATGAAGGGTCATTGAATGCTGTTTCATGTGACCCAGCAGCCTTGCCTTCTGTGGCTACCCAATGGGAGGAGGGCCAGGCTCGCCATCTTGGGAAACATTTTCCTGCTACCTTGTCTACTAGGATGGGTGGGGACACATTCACTGCCACAAAGTCATTGTTTTTTGCGAAGACCATCTACGACAAGTTTGAAGTGGAGTCTTCCAGTAAGATAGCGGGGCTCCCTATTGATAAAAGCCACTTCTGCCACCCAATGTGCAGCTCTTTGTGATTGATCGTCTTGGCAAGGTTCCAGTGTCTCTTACCCCTCACCAATCTCTGAATATGGTCCAGGGAGTGATGTCTCATAGGGACCACATCCTGCAAACTGATGAGTTTGAGTGGAGTGACGTGGTGTTCACTTCCATCGACATGTGTAGAAGGGTCGCAAAGACAACCACACAGATACTGGTGTCTTCATTCTGGCTTTCGAGGGGATATCTTCTGAGGTCATGGTTATGTGCTACAGATGTTACGTGAAGCTGTACATCCCACCACCCATGAGGTGCTTTCGGTGCTTGCGTTTTGGTCATACGTCTTTCCACTGTACGGCAGATCCTGCGTATGGTGACTGGACACACACTCCATGAGGGAAGCCACTGTGTTCCGCCTCCTGTGTGTCAATTATCATGACCGCCACACCCCTATCGCCAGGTCACCTAGCTCACAGAAAATCAAAGAGCAAAAGTCCCTCGATCGCCTGTCATCAGCTGAGGCTCGACGAAAATCAGTCTCTAGTGTCACTTCCTTCAACTTTTGCTCCTGTTACATCCTTTCCCCCTCCTCTCTCTTCCTTACCCCAGCCCTGTCCCCCTCTCACCTCCCCTCTCCCCTGTAATTACGCTTCACATGCTGGAGAGAAGGCTACACCGCAAAACCCCTCTCCCCGGCATCTATCAGCCTAGATGCCTGCTACTACAACGTGGCCATGAGATGCATCATCTGTACACCTCAAGGTTGTTCCTTCTCTTTTGATTCTGGATCTTGCAGATGCCTTTACTCGCTCTGTGCCCTGCCCTCCTCCATCTCTGAAAGAGAAGAAGATGAAACTTATCTCAAGACAAGGCCTCCTCCAGTGCCCTGAGGTGCCATCTCCCCGCTTGCACCTTGAGTTTGACATCTTCCTTATGGATGTCACCCCCATCCTTGTTGGTGATGAACATTGTGACATGACCTTCTGGTTTCTTTGTCTAACCTAAACTCCAGCTACACGGTCATCCAGTGGTATTGCAACGAATACTATAGTCATCTACCGGAAACAGAACGTCTTGTTTCCTTCTATTGTCTTCTGTCTTGCTCTTCAAGAAATGCACTTCCGTGATGACTGCTCTGCAACATTTCGTTGCTATCAGGCATAATGTCTGAGGTGTGCCAGCCCTGTGGTAGCATTTGTACAGATGTACATATTGCTAAATGTCGTAATTGAGAATCAAGGACTGACTGTACCAAGCAAATTAGTACAATTACAGAATATCTTCATAATAAACGTCATAAAATTACAGATAGAAGCAAACTGTGATAGTTGTTGGTGTGCATCAGAATTACTGTGTAAGTATGAAGACTAATATCAGTAATGACTGTAAACAATTTTCAGCACTGCCGATGGTGTGCATCAACATTCTTGAACACAGGTTGGGCCTGTAGGCTGGTCTACACATGTTCATGATACAATTTGCTTATATGAAAGGTTAAATGCACAAGAAAACATGGAAATAAGTTACTGTTCATAGTTTCTGTAGTTCTTCTCGTAGAATCGCAACACAACCAACAGGTCCAAGTTAGTGTCTTGTCGATGTAACTACTGATACATCTAAACTGTAATTGAGTTGGCTGGCATAAAGGTTATCTCTGTAGCCTGCTCTTGATAAGTTTGTTACAGTTCATCTTATACTAATCCATTATTATAATGTATGACCAATCTTCCAATAGCGAGTGACAGAGGTTGCAGATTTGTCTCGCACGTAGTTTGATATTGTGGGTAATGTCATAATATTTATTCTCAAACATCAAGCAATGAAGAAATGTGGGGTCACCTGCAACTTCAACATGAATATATCTAAATCTCATAACTCAATGTTTAAATGGATAATTATGAGTGTTTAAATCAGTTGCCTGTTGAGTAATCCATAAAAGTTTAGCATCAAAAACGGTTCAGATGGCTTTGAGCACTATGGGACTTAACTTCTGAGGTCATCAGTCCCCTAGAACTTAGAACTACTTAAACCTAACTAACCTAAGGACATCACACACATCCATGCCCGAGGCAGGATTCGAACCTGCGACCGTAACGGTCGCGCGGTTCCAGACTGTGGTGCCTAGAACCGCTCGGCCACTCCGGCCGGCAAGTTTAGCATCACCTAGTGGCCAGCATCTTGATTATCTCCCCCCAGGGGCTCGCCACTCTTTGGCGGATTCATGCTTGATTACCACAGGGCCACTGCCTTTGCAGCAATTTTTCCCTTCAGTGCTGCATGTTTATCCTCTTGGTATTCTTTTTCTCTCCGCTGGGGAACATGTGTGGGGTATTGTTGGCAATGTTCTGCATTCTGTTGCTGGCATGCAAACAGTCTCACCATTGTTTTTTGCTCCCTTTTCCTTTCTTTGTTTCCCTTCTCTCGTTCCTCCGCTTTGGCGTTTGAGGATTCTCTTTTTTTCCTCTTCCTCCCTGTGCGCCCCTGAAGGCTGGACCACGCATCTGACGTGTTACAGGTGACTGGGTAACGCATAATTCCCAGCCCCAGGTCGACAGGTAGGGTTGCATGTACCCTGTGGTACAGGCCAGGCGTAGGGAGGGGTGATTGCCTGAGCTGTAACCTCTCCAAATTGCCGATTGGTCCTTCTGTCAGGTGTTCAGGAGGTGATACCTGAGGTGTGAACAATCACGTAAGGCGGGTGCGCCCCTTGCGAAGTGGGCCCCCAGTTAGAAGGAGCACGCCATTGGAGACGCTGGCGGTCATGGGGGATTTCCTTGCAACGAGTCAATCATCTTCCCACTGAATATCTACAAAACGTAAACGCAATGAGGCTAATGATTCAAAGACCCTTCCCGCTGCACAACAGTTCCTCCTTGTCTCGTGGACTGAAACTGGTCAGTCCTTCACCACGGTAAATCCGTTTATTATTCAGAAAGATGTAGATGCAATTACTGGCCATGTGAAATCCTGCTCTCGTTTACAGAACGGAACTTTGCTTTCGGAGACCACTTCTGATTCTCAAGCACAACTGATTGCTGCCTCACTTCTCCACAGTTACCCTGTTTGTGTCAAGGCCCATAGAACTCGGATTTCTTCCTTTGGTGTAATTTACGCCAGGCTGCTCGATGGTCTAACCGAGGCAGAAAACCAATCTTACTTTTCTGATCATGGTGTCATTGCCATCCGTCGTGTAATGAAAAAGATAGTTTCCTCCTTAGTGTCCACCCACTCTGTATCACCTTTGATAGTGGTGCTTTCGTCAAAGCTCAAAGCCATCTCTGAAATTATCACCATCCTGCCATACATACTGAACCTGATGCGCTGCTACCAGTTTCATCGTTTCAACCACACTAGAAGGTCAACACCATGCCAAATGTCACCTGTGGTAGGGATGTGGATGAGGGCGGTTGTTCACCTCCTTCTCCCCACTGCATCAACCGCAATGGCGGCCATGCCGCCGCCTCTCGGGAGTGTCCAGTGTATCTTGATGAATGGGCTGTTCAAGAGATCCGGGTAAAGGAAAAGGTGCCTTATCCAGTCGCTCACAAGTTACTGGCTAGTCGCAAACCCTGCATTCTTCTGTCTGGTACCTGTAGCTCTATTCTTGTTACCCCTCGCTCCATGAAGGACAAGGCCACGCAGACATGCGGCCTCCAATTAAACTCTGAGCTCTGAGGTTGTCAAATCGACCAGTATCAAGGTAGCATCGCCATCCTCCCATCCAGCTGTGCTACATAACGTCAAACTCTCGCCTCAAGGGGCGAAACCACCAGCTACACAACTGGTACGCGAGAAAGGACAGGAGTAGTACTCCCATGAAGACTTCCTCCGTCCCTCCAGCCAAACAACGCCCGAGTCTTCATCCAACCAGAAAGGCTTGAAGTAGTCCACCAAAGGCAAACGGTCTTCTCCTTGGCCACCTCGAAGATCCTCTTCGATGATGTCGGCACGTGATACCTTAGCCTGGTCAGCGTCCATGTCGCTGGTGTGCACCAACAGTTTCTAGGCGTTGGGCTCCACAGACCGACCGCACAAGCAAGCTGATGCTTCTGTGGACCCCTTGGACCAGGAGCCTCCAGCTCTGTGCCCTATAGTAGCGCCTCTTCCCCAGCTGTCACCCGGCAGCTGCCAAAGTGACATCCCTATGTCTCTTCACCCCACTCCCCTCCAATGGAACGTTCGTGGCCTTCGGTCCCACAAAGAGATTTTTGGCCCCTTTTGGCGTCGCAGCGTCCCCTTGTACTCTGCCTTCAGGAAATGGAACTGCGCCCTCATGACCGCTTTGAGCTTTCACATTTCTTGCCGATTCGTTGTGACCTTTCGCCTGAGGAGGGCATTCCATCTCATGGGGGGCTTCATGCTGCTCATACAGGATGACATTCATAGTCAACTCATCTCCCTGATTACCAACCATCAAGCTGTTGCAGGTCACCTTTTCTATCCCCACCTGACTTTTTCCCTCTGTACCAAATATGTCCCATCATTCGCTGTCACCAGTACAGACTTCATGCAACTTATTGAGCAGCTGCCTGCCCCACTTTTGCTACTTGATGACTTTAACACACATCATCCCCTTTGGGGTTCTCCCAGGACCTGTCAGAGGGGTGCCCTCTTGGCTGACCTTCTTAACCAACTTAACCTATTCTGCCTTAACACTGGAGCATTCACTTCCCTTTCTGACTCCTCGCACACCTATTCCTATTTGGACCTATCCCTCTGCACTGTCCAGCTTGCCCATCGTCTTGAGTGATCCATTCTTTATAATACCTACTGGAGCGAGCATTTCCTGTGTGCTATCTGTTTTCTGTCTCCTATTCCAACCACGTGCACGCCTAGATGGCAGCTTCCTAAGGCTGGCTGGCAGCTTTGTCTCCCTGGCGACCTTCGGAGGACAAGATTTCCCCAGTTGTGATGACCAGGTCGAATATCTGTGTGTGAAAACTTATGTTCAAGTGTGTGTAAAATCTTATGGGACTTAACTGCTAAGGTCATCAGTCCCTCAGCTTACACACTACTTAACCTAAATTATCCTAAGGACAAACACACACACCCATGCCCGAGGGAGGACTCGAACCTCCGCCGGGACCAGCCGCACAGTCCACGACTGCAGCGCCTATGACCGCTCGTCTAATCCCGCGCGGCGTCGAATATCTCACAAACGTTATCGTTACTGCTGCAGAACGTTCCATCCCCCGCAGTTCCTCTCTACCACGTCGTTTCCCAGTCGCTTGGTGGACTGAGGCATGCCGCGACGCAATTCATGCACGTAGACGTGCTCTCGATGCGTGCAAAGTGTCGTCGCGTTCTTCGGGATAGCAAAAGAGCTAGCTGGATTTAGTTCAAAAAAATGGTTCAAATGGCTCTGAGCACTATGGGACTTAACTTCTGAGGTCATCAGTCCCCTAGACTTAGAACTACTTAAAACTAACTAACCTGAGGACATCACACACATCCATGCTCCAGGCAGGATTCGAACCTGCGACCGTAACGGTCGCACGGTTCCAGTCTGTAGCGCCTAGAACCGCTGGGTCACCCCGGCCGGCCGGATTTAGTTCACTAGTTCTTTTAACAGTTCGTTCCACATCTTTCTCTGTCTTGTGGGCCAAGCACCGACGGCTCTCTGGAACCAAGGTCTGTTCCCCAATTTTCGGCCTGACAATAGCAGACGATGTTTATGTGGTCGCTATTGCTATCTCCAACACCTTGGGCCACCATTTTGCGGAAGTTTCGAGCTCTTTCCACTATCACCCTGCCTTCCTCAATCCGAAACCTGCGGAGGCGGCTCGGCTGATATCCTTCTCTTCTCCGAATCGTGAGTGCTACAATGACACCTTTACTATGAGGGAGCTAGGTCATGCTTTCAGATCATCCCGATCCTCCAACCCAGGGCCAGACGCCGTCCACATTCAGATGTTGCAGCACCTTTCTCTTACGGGCAAGCACTTTCTGCTTAACACGGACAACCGCATCAGGGCAGAGGGCACATTTTCTGGAGACTGGTTGGAAGCCACCGTCCTACCCAAGCGCAGTAAGGACAAAAACCTTCCTTCTAGCTACCGCCCCATCTCTTACCAGAAGCGTTTGCAAGGTGATGGAACGTATGATTCATGCCTGGCTGGTGTGGTGGCTCGAGTCTCGCCATTTACTAAAGAATGAACAGTGTGGATTTAGAGTGCGGTGTTCTACAGTTGATCATCTCGTTACTTTGTCTACCCACGTCATGAATGGTTTTCTGCGGAAATTCCAGACTGGCCGTGTTTTTCGATTTGGAGAACGCCTAAGACACCTGCTGGAGAACTTGTATTCTCCTTACTCTTTACACGTGGGGCTTCTGCGGGCGCCTAGGAAAAACAAAAATACATTACATTGTTTCCTACAATTGCAGTATCGAAACTCAGGACAATGACGGTTTTACTCACCAACCTTTCCCTTAAGAGAAACACAAATTAGTAAATCTCAGGTACGTTAGCATCATTTTAAGTTATTGAAGTTCTTTAGAGTTCTTTAGTTTTTACATTGTTTACCTTTACTACTTCAGCTAATCTGATTGATAAACAAATGAGTCATAGTTTGGTTTATATGTACCAATAGATTTAAGCTTCCGAAAATATGCTGAAAGTTCGATCCCTAGTTGCCAATGGGGATGGGAAGCTCCCAATGAGATCATCCAAATTTAAAACAATGTCGCCCAATAGGAACAATCTTAATGAGGTAAAACTGTTAGGGGTGCCCCAGGTTTGTGTTAAAGAACGAATACCACACCACACGTGAATATATTAATGAAGGAACTCATCTGTCTACAAAACTAGAGGTCACTAAAACAATTTATTACCACAAAACTACAAACTTATTGCCCACTGAATTGTTAATCAGTGGAAAAGAGGATTATATTGTGAAATGTAGCCTTGATACAGGTGAGTGGTCACATGAAAGCATAGCGGGAAACATATTGGATACACCCAGTAACTCCGACAGTCGTTAGTGGTTAAAGAGAGAAAACGGAAAAATGAGTACAGACACCAATAGAATCGCCAAAGTGTATGATGGAAGCAATTAACTGTCTGCGAACGTTAAAACTGTGCAATTAAAACAAGTTGAGTTGACTAGCCTCGTGTCCCCATTGGCTTGGTGACTGCATCACTGGCTAATTCTTAAAACTGCAATGTGGTTGAGTGCAGAAGATGGTGGCAGTAATGGCTGGAAATGCTGATTCTAGCTTGACCACTGTACTAAGTTCTAATATAAACATGTATGCCATGTCTTAGCAGCAAGTATTCTCACTGGTTGTCTAGCAGCAAGTGTTTACCCATTGACAGTCTGGTAGCTGACTTAGCGCTTCAACACTAGGCTGTTTAGCGGGTGTACGTCTCACAGAACTGCAGCAGACCTTGTGGGTTTTGAGCAGTAATAATGTTGTATATAGTGTTAACAAACTCTTACTTTGCGGTTTTTGTCATGCTTAACCAGTAATGTTCCGACACAGGGAGGACAACAGAAAATCTCTGCCACTTATAACAGGTTCCTAATCTCAGCCAACTGAAGGGCTTCCACAAAGCCATGCATGGGAAGGTGCATATTCTACAAAAATAATTGTGACCCAACCACATACTTTTACTAAGACTGTGAGACCACGGAGAAACGGCCTACCTCACACTTAACCATTCTGGCTTCAGACGTTCTTTCCTTCTGGATTGCTTCATATGACTCGTACAGTAAAGGTTGATGACAGATTATCACCCCCCTGTGCGGAGATGGTACATAGCAAATTATACCTCTTACTTGCTTCGGTGGACAGCTTTCAACTCTGAGCATGTTTGATCCCTCCTGTTCGAACTAAGTAAACATCTGTTGTGTGAGCTAACTGGAAAGCGCTCTTGAGAGTCGCAGAAAATGCCGCACCACCAACTGTAATAAAAGGAAAGGAAGAGAAGTAACTAGATGTACAATCATTGGCATTATGATGTAGCTTTCAAGGATCGATTACATTAACTATTGGGATGTGCATATTATGCTATGAAGTGTTTCGTGGCAATTTGGGGATCGGCGGCAGCATTAATGGCCTCTAGCTGTGCAGTTCACACAGAATGCTGCGTTGTCAACTCAACTGAAAGTGCACCAATACCGTCACAGGCCACTGCAGTGCATGGCTGCACTTTGGTAACCTCGCAGACTGGCTCACCTGAATCTCTCACCCTTGAAGAATGGCTTTAAAAATAAGGTCCCTTGCCTGTTTGTGAAACACGTAGTGTCTTCTAGATGTTTGTCATTACGAAAAGACTCACAGAAAACCCAGAAATCAGTTGTAGTTACGCTCACTTAAAATAAGGTACGACGCTTAAATACGACGGTCTATTGTGTATTGAACTGGGGACCTAGAAACAACGGAGAGGCTTCGTCCTGCCGTAGCCCTCAGTGGTACACAACCCCACAACAGGCCACAGCAGTCCACGCCACCGCCGCCCCACACCGAACCCAGGTTTGGTGTGCAGTTCATCACCCAGTGGACCCCCCCCCCCCCCTCCTTTCCCCTGGGAAAGTCTCATACCAGACGAGTGTAGCCCCAAATGTTAGCGTGGTAGAATAATTATGGTACGCGTATGTGGAGACAGTGTTTGCGGAGCAATCGCCGACATAGTGTAATTGAAGCGGAATAAGGGAACCAGCACGCATTCGCCAAGGCAGATAGAAAACTGCCTTAAAACCATCCACAGGCTGGCCGTCACACTGGACCTCTACATTAATCCGCCGGGCGGATTCGTGCCGTGGACCGGCACGCCTTCCTGCTCGGAAAGCAGCGCGTTAGTGTGTGGCTAGCTGGGTGGGCTAAATACGAGTACAGTATGGAACTTGAAAGAATCTGAGCACTGATAGACTAGCTGCGCAGCTGTCCGTGCATCCCTGGCCCAGGGGCCATAAACGATGTTGTGGACTATAGCGGAGCAACAGTGAAGCATAAATGCATGTTACCTAGCCTGTAGGCTGTAGCATCTCGCCGTGCTAAGCAGTGTGTGGCCAGTGGCTGCCTACCAATCTTGAATAACCTACGTATTTTGTTTCCACAGTAGTAAATGTCATCTCGATTTTCAACGAATCGCAGTACTCCTGTAAGTGCATGAGGCTTTAGAGCCAGAATTTCGCCAACATGCCGCCTACCACGAGGTCTTTTGTAATCCAATGGCGATGCAGACACTACGTGAAGCTGGCCGTGGTTGCCGAGCGGTTCTAGGCGCTGCAGTCCGGAACTGCGTGACTGCTACGGTCGCAGGTTCGAATCCTGTCTCGGGCATGGATGTGTGTGATGTCCTTAGATTAGTTAGGTTTAAGTAGTTCTAAGTTCTAGGGGACTGATGACCTCAGATGTTAAGTCCCATAGTGCTAAGAGCCATTTGAACACTACGTGTAGCACAAATAAGTTAAGCTCTGTGCCCCTGCTGAGTCTTATTTAAATATTCGGTCAGACAAAGATAACAGCAGACTGTCAGGGTAGACACCATTCTCTGTTGTCACGTTAAATGGCTGTTCATACGAAAAGCTGTTTGCCTTTACAAGCGAGCTCTGAGGGAACTCTCCAGATGTTTATCATTGCCTGACAGGTTCTAACCGCCAGCTACTGTCCAGGAAGGTATCCCTGTGCTAACGTTCTTCAAACCAGTGAACCTCTCTAATGGTCACTATCATCTTGCTGACAACCATCTGTTATAACTCGAAAGGCTTTGCATTACAATTAACCTGGCTCAAAATTACTCCTATAAAGAGAGAATGACGGTATGTAAGTTCCATCTGTCTCTTATCGAAGAAACACAGAAAATCGGGAGGCGAGGTTTCTTTTTATTTATACCTTAATGGTCTGACAAAATACATGTCGTCACAATGACACGGCAAATGTGGGCCCGAATCCTGTCCAAACTTGTTCTTTCTCCAATGTCCTCGTCTACAATGGGACTTACAAGTCATAATCAGCATTTCTTACAGCACAGTAAATTTATGGTAGTCTCTTTTCCTTTGAACTGATATCTTGGGCGGACGCACTAAGAATTTATGGGAGGCTTTAAGGTGTACGTTGTGAGGTGACAGGCTTTGGGGCGGATGTGAAGATAGCAGTTTCTGTAGTAAAAATCGCGGCAAAGTAGCAGTTGAGAATCTGGCGTGTTTACATCTAAGGTGTGTGTGTGTGTGTGTGTGTGTGTGTGTGTGTGTGTGTGTGTGTGTACACTTTAAAATGAATAGTCAGTTTGGCGTCCAGCCACGTGATGGGGAAATTCAACGGCCGGCACGCTGGCTCATGGTGGACTTTCTCTGGGCCGCTTTTAGCTTAGAGCTAAAGTGAATGATGTAGAAATAAATAAAAACTGATCCCAATGTGGCACAAAGGACCTTGTAAACACATTTTTAAAGCAGAAAACTAGTTGGTTGTGCTCAAATAAACGCACCTCAAGTCGTCCTGGTAGTTTCTGAATTATAATAAATTGAATACTTTAATAACTAAGTAACATTGTAAATTGGACATCTTGGAGACACTTCGACGAAATTTTACAAGCGAGGTGTCAAATGAAAGGACTGAATGAGTAGTATTAAGATATCTATAACTTTTTACATGTTTTAAAATTTGAAATGAGGAGCCGGAATACTGTTTTCGTGATCAAAAATGCAGCATTTTGATAAATAAAAGGTAGGAACTATAAACATAGCAGCAGTACAGAAAAGTAGACACCAGGAAATAGGTAATACAATAATGATGTCAGTTATTTATGCATTTAAAGAATTTTAACATTGAAAAGTTCTATATGAACACAAAAATTTTAATAAGAGAATAAGGTCCCGTACAGAAACTCCGATGATGAATCTGAATTCAGCGGAAAATTTCCGTCTGAATCGAAGGGTTACATGCACTTTATTGTACCTATATGAAGTATAAAGTAAATTTTCTGTGCAAACAAACTTCAGTGTGTTCCAACCCAGGGCTTCTAAGGGCGGCCATTTTCTGTGGTTGGGGGCATTCATTCAGTTGAGTTGAAAAGGGTAGCACGTGTGACTGGCAAAAGTCCGTGCACGAATTGTACTTAAAATATTTTCGGACCACGAAGTCGCATCGAACTTCAACTCTGAACAAACGCTGTGGGACACAGTGATTCCAGCATGCGGTTGGACTTCGGATTGTTTGATTTATTATTATGTTTTCGAGAAGTATTCTCCGCTCGGAAGTTTGTTCGTCTTGGGGTTTCACCTATTTTAAAAGAAACATTAAGTGAATAATTGCTGAATGATTGTGATTAATATTTCAGTGGCGCTGTTGAACTAACTCGGTAAATATCTGAGGTCAAATCAAGAACACTTAACAGTATTTCAGTCAAATCTGTCCTGAACAAGTTAAAATAAACTCCAATTAGTTAAAACTGTTGTGTTCACTAAAAATTACTCCTGCCTGCTAACATTTCTTATAAACTTGACGTTACGATTACTGGGGATAGTGTAGTGGATTTGGTTGGCACCCCTCAGACCTAACGTAGCCAATTTAGTTGTCCAACAACATTTTACGGAACTCCAAGGGATGCATGCTATGTAGGTGCTTGGGTGATAATTGTTTTTCTGTTTTTCCGTGCAGAAGCTCGTGGGGGCTCGAGCCATCTAGTTTTACTAGATAACTGACTTTGAACTAAAATTATTGTGATCACCTAGTGCAACCAGTGTGTTTCTCCCTATCTCGCGCATAGAGAGAAACCGTAGCAAATGGTTTTCTCGTCCGTAGTAGCTCGCATCGTGGTTTAACCACAGCTCAAGACACTTGGAATTACACCGCGAAAACAAATGTTAATATGTATATTATATCAAGAGACGTGTTCATGTGCTCTTGCGGTTACCGCCTGGAATGGAGTAAACTGGGGCCCAGAGCTCACGCTCACGCTGCGCCGTATGCGGGCTGTTCTGTGTTCATCGCTGTGGAAGCAATATTGGCATGTACAAGTGGGACTCGCAATTGTATATGTGCTCAGAACTGAAATTTCACGAGCTTCAGAAGTCACGGCGGCATTCAAATTACCCAGCGTAATGATGGAGGCAGCTAGGCGTTTCCACGCCTTCAAAGCGGCCGCTGCCTCCGTGTGTCGGGGCTTGATATTAGGTCTGGCGCCGGGCGCTCACACGTGGTGGTAACCCCAGGCAGTCGGCCCGGGGTAGCGCGGCACGCCGCACATCTGTGTGCTGCAGCTGCTCATTGCGTTTGGTGGCGTGCAATTTCTCTCCGAATAAATACTGACTCGGCTTTGTGTTTTGTACTACACACTGTGACAAATGTACCTAACCCAGAAATTATTCACTAACGATAATGATAAATATCTGTGGCATAACGTATAGCATTACACAAGGTGCCATAAGCGAAAAAAAGACGTCCGGAATAATCTAGTGAGGGCAAAGAAACCTTTATTCGCGGTAAAATCTTAACTGTTCGAAATGTGGTAACAGAACTGAGAGTTTCTCATTGGGTGCAAATAAGGGATCGCATTGTGTGGAAATAATGGCAATACGAACTCGATGGGAGAATGGACTAGGTACATGTGTAAGTTATTGCTAATAACGAACAATTCATTAAGCACGTCGGTAATGAAACGCAACGGAAAGGAAATAAGTCTACGGTAATCACTAAAGAAAAGAACTGGTACGTTAACTGCCTCATCACTTCACTTGAGGGGTAATAAAGACCGGCAGAGTTGAATTTGTGAGGCAGACATATGTCTGAGATACCTACCAGCCAAACCGTTTTGACCACTGGTTCCATATGGGCGCGATACGGGCACACGACTCGGCAAGGTAAGTATACAGAGCCGAGTCAAATGACGGATAGTTTTACCGACAACAACGCCTCCACTTTAGGAAATGCACAAATACAGGGTGGTCCGTTGATAGCGACCGGGCCAAATATCTCAAGAAATAAGCACCAAACGAAAAAACTACAAAGAACGAAACTCGTCTATCTTGAAGGGGGAAAACCAGATGGCGCTATGGTTGGTCCGCTAGATGGCACTACCATAGGTCAAACGGGTATCAACTGGGTTTTTTAATAGGAACCCTATTTTTATTACATATTCGTGTAGTACGTACAGAAATATGAATGTTTTAGTTTGACCACTTTTTTCGCTTTGTGATAGATGGCGCTGTAATAGTTACAAACATATAAGTACATCGTATCAAGTAACATTCCGCCAGTGCGGACGGTATTTGCTTCGTGATACATTACCCGTGTTAAAGTGGACCGTTTACCAATTGCGGAAAAGGTCGATATCGTGTTGATGTATGACTATCGTGAACAAAATGCCCAACGGGCGTGCGCTATGTATGCTGCTCGGTATCCTGGACATCATCATCCAAGTGTCCGGACCGTTCGCCGGATAGTTAAGTTATTTAAGGAAACAGGAAGTGTTCAGCCACACGTGAAACGTCAACCACGACCTGAGAAAAATGATGCCCAAGTAGGTGTTCAGCTGCTCTCGTGGCTAATCCGCACATCAGTAGCAGACAAATTGCGCGAGAATCGAGAATCTCAAAAAATGTGTTCAGAATGCTACATCAACATCGATTGCATCCGTACCATATTTCTATGCACCAGGAATTGATGGCGACGACTTTGAACGTCGTGTACAGTTCTGCCACTGGGCACAAGAGAAATTACGGGGCGATGACAGATTTTTTGCACCCGTTCTATTTAGCGACGAAGCGTCATTCACCAACAGCGGTAACGTAAACCGGCATAATATGCACTATTGGGCAACGGAAAATCCACGATGGCTGCCACAAGTGGAACATCAGCGACCTTGGCGGGTTAATGTATGGTGCGGCATTATGGGAGGAAGGATAATTGGCCCCCATTTTATCGATGGCAATCTAAATGGTGAAATGTATGCTGATTTCCTACGTAATGTTCTACCGATTTTACTACAAAATGTTTCACTGCATGACAGAATGGCGATGTACTTCCAACAAAATGGATGCCCGGCACATAGCTCGCGTGCGGTTGAAGCGGTATTGAATAGCATGTTTCATCACAGGTGGATTGGTCGTCGAAGCACCGTACCATGGCCCTCACCTTCACCGGATCTAACGTTCTCGGATTTCTTTCCGTGGGGAAAGTTGAAGGATATTTGCTATCGTGATCCACCGACAACGCCTGACAACATGCGGCAGCGCATTGTCAATGCATGTGTGAACATTACGGAAGGCGAACTACTCGCTGTTGAGAGGAATGTCGTTACACGTATTGCCAAATGCATTGAGGTTGACGGACATCATTTTGAGCATTTATTGCATTAATGTGGTATTTACAGGTAATCACGCTGTAACAGCATGCTTTCTCAGAAATGATAAGTTAACGAAGATACATGTATCACATTGGAACAAACGAAACAAATGTTCAAACGTACCTACCTTAATTTAAAAAACCTATCAGTTACCAACTGTTCGTCTAAAATTGTGAGCCATATGTTTGTGACTATTACAGCGCCATCTATCACAAAGCGAAAAAAGTGGTCCAACTAAAACATTCATATTTCTTTACGTACTACAAGAATATGTAATAAAAAATCGGGATTCCTATTTAAAAAAAACGTAGTTGATATCCATTTGACCTATGGCAGCTCCATCTAGCGGCCAGTCATAGCGCTCTCTGGTTTTCCCCTTCAAGCTAGACAAGTTCCGTTCTTTGTAGTTTTTTCGTTTGATGCTTATTTCGGGAGTTATTTGGCCAGGTCACGATCGATGGACCTCCCTATATACACTGAGGTGACACGCCATTGGATAGCGGTATGCACATATACAAATGGTAGAAGTAACGCGTACGCAAGGAATAAAAGGGCAGTGCATTGGCGAAGCTTTCATTTATACTCAGGTGACTCATTTGAAGAGGTGTCAGACGTTACTGTAGCCTCTGAAGTGGCTCTTCGGGAGGCGTATATTTGTTTATTTATATTTCTCTCATTTGTTCGGTGCCTTTAAAAACACGCGTTAGTGTAATTGTGTGGTCCAACACGCAAAAATTATGATTTTTACTCGAAACTGATCATTCAAAGTGTTGTAAATTTACACTTTGATTTTTTACTTGAGTTATTTAACTACTCGGGATATTATTTCAAAATAGGTTGTATTTCTACGTAACTCGCAACTGAGAAGTAAAATCAACAAACATAATGGACTGACTTGCTTCCAAGAACATTACTTGAAAACGAAAATATGCCAGTATTATAATTAGCCTCGGCGTATTTGTACTTTATGAGCATGGATTCAAATATTGAAATTATTGTGGACCCATACAATACTCAAAGAATACTCCTGTTACCATCATATTCAGGCTGTGGTAGTCGAAACCTGGCTCTCCGCGTAAGCTGAAAAGTAAAATATTAAAACTAATGTTGCTCTGCGCTGCGACTCATTGCTGAAAAAGTGTTAAATGTTAAAGCGGGCGATATCGCTTTTTATGTCGACGAGTAATGGTGTCCATTGAAGCAGTGGCCGCTAAAATTGTGGAGCTGTAAACGTCTAAAGAAAAATTAAATGAAAGGAATATGACAGAGGGCCCACAGGTACATCGAAATAACTCACATATAAACTTTAACGTACTATATTAATAAGGTTAACAGTACAAATGCTTACATTATTTTCGTGGTACAATATGTCTGCTTCCTGTTGCTAGAAACAAGCGAAGAGAGGGGAAGAGAAAAATCTAGAAGCGTTCTTCTCACGTATTAATAACATAGAAGTGATTGCATTTAAGGAGTTTACCCCTTGATACTAAGATTAAATTTAATAATTACTACAGAACAGGAAAATTTTACGCCGCCTTTGCGGTCGGTGAAACACCTAAAGCTCACGTACATTTTCTTCGTGGCGAGATAAACTTCTCGTTCCAACTTCCTTTTAATGTATTTACGACACAACTGTCGCTGGGATGGCACACCTCACGACGGAAATAAGACTTTGAACGCAGAATGGTAGATAGAGCCAGAGGCTTGAGACATTCCATTTCGGAAACCGTTAAGAAATTCAATGTTTCGTGATCCGCAGTAACAAGTGTGCCGAGAGTACTAAATTTCAGGCGTTACTTCTCACCATGGACCATGCGGTTGGCAACGGCCTTCACTTAACGACCGAGAGCAGCGGTGTTCGCATAGATTTCAGTGCTAACAGACAAGCAACACTACGTGAAATAAGGGGCAGAAATCACTGTGAGGCCTCCTACAAAGATTGTTAGGACAGTGCTGCGAAATTTGGCTAAGTGGGCTATGGACGTAGACAGCCGTCGCTAGTGCCTTTTAACAGGACGTCATCTCCTACAGCGCCTCTCCTGGGCTAGTGGGCATATCGGTTGGACCCTAGACTGGAAAACCGACGTCTGGTCAAGTAAGTCAAGATGTCAGTTCGTAAGAGATGGTGGGTAAAGTTACTGTGCTGCAGACTCCACCGAGCCATGGACCCAGGTTGTCAACAAGGCGCTGTGTAAGCTGGTGGTTGCTCCATAATAGTGTGGACTGTGTTTACGTGGAATGGACTGAGTCCTCCGGTCCAACAGAACCGATTATTGACAGGAAATGGTTATAGTCGGCTGTTTGGAGACCATATGGAGCCATTTATGAACTTTAATTATGGATGAAAATACGCCATGTCACTGGGCTACAGGTGTTAGTGATAGATTTGAAGAACGTCCTGTACAGTTCAAACGAATGATTAGGCCACCCAGATCGTGAGACATGAATTTCAGCGGATGTTCATGGGACGTAATCGAGCGGTCATTTCGTGCACAAGATCCTGCACCAGCAACACTTTCACAATTATGGACGATTATAGAGGCAGCATGGCTCAATATTTTTGCATGGGATTTCCAACAGCTTGAGTTCATCTCAAGTAGAGTTGTTTCACAACCTCGAGTGAACTGAGATGCGACCCATATTAGGAGGTACCCCATGACTTGTCATCTCAGTGTAATGGCAGTAGGTACATCATAGCAGAACGAATTGAATACATTTGAAAGTTGTTAAAAACCACGGAGGTAAACAAATCATAAAATACCAAAAACCTACAGAAAGGAAGTAAGTCCACAGAAATCACTTACCAAAAGAAAAGATATTTTAAGTGGCACGTCTCTCTCGAGATATATGACCACAACAATATAGACCGGCAGATCTGAGAATTTGAGAGTCTGACAGCAGCTGATACATAATAATCGGCCAAAATCTTTTGACCGGAGGTCTCACATGGCGGCGATACAGGCAGATGACGCGGTAAGGGAAGCATATAACCAGAGCAGAAGCGAATACGGAATCATTCTAACGACAATATGGTCTCCAAATGTAGGAAATGCACTGATATAAGTGATTTTGACTAAGAGCCAATTGTGAACCTGAGCCTGGAAACGAGCATGCTGGTTACGGCAAGGATCGTAGATATTTCACGTGTTGGATATCCATGCCTCATCTAAGAACGTGTTGGTCGGAGGTTCGAGGTTCTGTGACACATGATGGGGGACGATCCGTGACGGATTTCAACGACAGAGTACAATGCTGATGCAGGTAGAAGTTTTTTTCAGAGCTCACTGTTAGGCGCACATTGTCGAACGTGTCTCTTCTGGAGACTACCCCCCCCCCTCCCCTACGTGTTCTCATGTTCTCCCAACGATTTCGTTAATCAAGATTACAGCGGCCACTATATCATCGTGATAAGATGATGGATCAACGAAACGTTGTGGCCTGGTTGGATGAATTAAATTTCTTGTTACACCAGAGCCATGGTCGTTAAAACAATATATGTATAACCTTAGAGATATATTTGTGCAACCCCATGAATTCACATGGAAGTATAAATCATGAAATAATTATATATCAATAAGAATATGTTAATGCTGTAATGAACGTGAATTTCCGTTTAATTCTCTCTCTCTCTCTCTCTCTCTCTCTCTCTCTCTCTCTCTCTCTCTCTCTCTCTCTCTCTGTGTGTGTGTGTGTGTGTGTGTGTGTGTGTGTGTGTGTGTGTGTGTGTGTTTAATATGAAGATATATATATACTTGGCCAGACTACAAACGGCTCAAGATTAAGGAAACGACAAAAATCTTCGTAACCTGGGTTTTGCATTGTAGGTTCTGATCTAGTCATATAGACCTGTCTGTTAGAGGACAAAGGGACTGATGACCTGATAGTTTGGTCCCTTTTAGCATCCAAACAACCAACCCACCCTCACTTCAAGAAGGATGTAATGATTCCAGTTCCTAATAAAGCACCCGATGACAAGAGTGAATATTACCGAACTATCGGTTTAGTAAATCCTGGTACGAATTAGTTACAGAAGATTGGGTAAGATAGTTTCCGGAGAAGCGTAGAAACAAGTGCGGCAGTACTGATCCTACAACTTACCTTAAAAGATAGGTTAAGGAACGGCAAATCTACGTTAAAAGATTCTGCAGATTTGGAGAAAACTTCAGACCATGTCGACTAGAAATCACTGTTTGAAATTCTGAACGTAACCGCGGTAAGCTATAGGGAGCGAAAGGTTACATAAAAACTGTACAGAAACCTGACAGCAATTGTAACAGTCGAGAGGCATGAAAGGGTAGTAGTGACTGAGGAGTCAGTGTTCTGTAACGTATCCCCGATGTTATTAAGTCTGTATATTGAGCAAGCAGTAAAGGAATCAAAAGAAAAATTTCGAGAAGGAATTACAGTTCAGGGAGAAGAAACAAAAACGTTACAGTTTGTCGATAACACTGCAAATCTGCCAATGACAGCAAAGGAGTTGGAAAAGCATTTGAACGAAATGGCAACGTTATGAGATTAACATCAACAGAAGTCAAACAGTGGTCATGGAATGAAGTCGAATCAAATCAGGCAATACTAACATTACGAAACGACTCTCAAAGAAGTAGAAGCTTGGTTATTTTATCACTAATGTAACTGATTGTCGAAATAGATAGGATATAAAATGTAGACTGGCTGTGGCAATGAAAGCGTTTCTGAAGAGGAGATATTCAACATCAAATATAGATTTAAATGTTAGAAAATCTGTTCTAAAGGTATTTGTCTGGAGTGTAGCCTTGTATGGAAGAGAAGTGTGGATGACAGAAGAGAATAGAAGCTACTGAAATATGGTGCTACAGAGGAATGCTAAAGATTGAATGGGTAAATCATATAACCAATGAGAAAGTACCGAACAGTATTGGGCAGAAAAGAAATCTGTGACATAACGTTACTAAAACAAGGGTATGTTAACACGAAACATTCTTACGGAGATCACGAATTTAATATAGAAGGGAAGTGTGGCAGGGGCGTAATGGGGAGGGAGGATAAAATTGCAGAGGGAGACCAAGAGATGAATACAGTAAGCATGTTCAAACGGATGTAGGTGGCATTAATTATATGAAAATGAAGAGCCTTGCAGAGCGAGTTGCGTGGAGGGTGGCATCAAATACGTCTTGAGACTGAGGACTAAAACAGCAACAATTGTGTATTAAAATTGTGGGATGCATTTCTGTGTGTGATTTTTACACAAGATCACTCAAAGTTGCTCCATAACTGTCTCTTATGTATAAAAACGTGTTCAAATTATTAAAGACATTTTTTCCAAAACTTTACATTTATTGCACATTTACATCCACACACATACGCATTTTTATCCTGTTTGGCCTAGCTTTTATTAACTTTTCACATGACACTTTAATATCATTGTCATGGTACCAGATTTCTTCTAGTTTCTCCGTGAGATCTTGTTTAGTGGTTATTGTAAATTTCATTACCCTCTGTTTCACAATAGCCCATAAATTTTCAGTTAGGTTCATATCAGGGCTATTCCCTGGTCAGGGCAACACTTTCAGTTGCTTTTCTTCCTTGTACTTGGAAACAAGATCCTCTATCACGCATAAAAATGGCATCTTTATTAGGAAATCATTCATTTACTTGGGGGAAAAGTTCTTTAAAAGTATTTATTTGTGTTGTTCTTGCCTCATTGTCCCTTCAACAATGTGTAATCTGAAGGCACCTTTCACGGACATAACACTCCACACCATAAGGGAATTTTGATGCTTCACACAGTGCTACACACACTCTGCATTGAACAGTTCTCCAGGTCTGCGACGAACATACTGTCTGCTTTCTTTCGTCTGAGTGAACACAGATTCATCACTGAAGCATATCTGAAGCATGTGTACAAAAATTGCAAGTTAGAAACTTTGGGAATAGTAGCTCAGGAGACCACAACAGCCCAAAAATTCAAATGTGCATTTCTTCAGTATCAATAAGAAATCACAATTTCAAGCTTTAACACCTAAATTTAGAGGTGAGACCCACTTAATTTACCATATAATTGCACATACTTCAACCCAGTCCTTACTTGTCCACTCCTGAAGTTGTTTAGTCCACTGCAATCTTTTGGTTTTCATGGCATTGGGAATTTGTTTTTTCGTTGGGCGGCATGTCTTTAAAACACATTCAGACAGCCTCTGTCACATGCGAAACTGCAACACCCAAACCTTTCAACTGGTGGCTCATGTCTGTAGAAGTAAGTTTACGGTTTATTGTTGCCATGTTTGTAACTCTCCTCATTGTTATAGGACTGATTTCTCCTTTATGTCCACATTCTCCTGTCCTGTTTAGCTTCTATTCACCACCTTTCTGCACTGAAAGTTTGGTTCTGCTGACAGTTTTCTGTGATGTTCTCATTCTGCCAGCAATTTCTCGCTGTGTACAATGATTTTCAGCAAGAAGTGCAACCACGTCTGAAACTTTCCGAGGTGAAACATCTTTTCTTTCCCATAACCTCACTTCGTTTGAAACTCCACGATTTATTCCTATAGCTAACAACATGCAATGTGACAAGCTATATGATGTCTTGTTAAGGTAGCAAGATGTTGATAGAATAAATTAAAAGCTGAAGTACACCATTGAAACATAAAACATTACTGTATACACAATTTCAAAGCATGTACCCAGACAACTGACACCAACACGATTTAGAGGGAAAATGTAAAATGTCACCAACTGTGAAAAATTAAGTGATTTGTGAGTTGCTTGGAAGGGAAATTTCGTGGCATCAAACCAATAAAAAAATCAATTACACTTTTTCTCTCCTATTTTTACACCAGAAAATTGACGAGTATCAAAAATAATCGTTTAGTGTAATAATTTGAACATGTCCGTAGCGGTTCACGAGTAAT
This sequence comes from Schistocerca americana, assembly GCF_021461395.2. Classification (NCBI taxonomy): domain Eukaryota; kingdom Metazoa; phylum Arthropoda; class Insecta; order Orthoptera; family Acrididae; genus Schistocerca; species Schistocerca americana. The sequence continues at coordinate 234,995,655 of NC_060123.1, forward strand.
AAATGTACTACCTAGGTAGTGCCGGCAGCACTGCCATTTCCAGCTTAAATGACTGATAGGTTTGCCACTTTCTGCCTTTCCCACGAGTCAAGAATATCAGCTGCGTACACTGTGTGCTCATAAACATCCGGACATGTATTAGTGGGCATATGTGATGCGCCCATCCTTCGCCTTATGATTGCCTCAACTTTGTTGGGGGACACTTTCATCGAGGTATCTGTATGTCTGTGGGGAACTAATGCTAGGACGACACCGAAGCAGCAAGCAAGACGGTGTTGGAGATGCGTTGCACTCTCGAAACGTCAAAGGCTACACAAAGAGGGTTTAAGTGTCTTGTCAAGGACACACACTATTGATGTCGACACAGGCGCTATGCCAGCTGCTGAAACTTCAGCTTACCGCCTCCCATCATCTTTCTCTTCCAGCGAATTTACATTAATGTGTTAAACTATCTGCTCCATTGGATTTAGATCAGGACTCTGGACAGGCCAATCTTCATCCTAAATGCCATTGTCCATAAATTACCTCGTAGCTGCTAGTTTATGACAAGGCGCACTGTCATGTTGATACAAACGACCTCTTCTTCGAAATGTTCCCCTACTGTAGACAATGCGCAATGCTGTAAATGTTTATATCCTTCCGCATTCAGCATTGTCTTAATCGGAATGAGTGGAGCACGCTGTAACCATGAGAAACACCCTCATACCATAACACTGTCTGCTCCATACCTTACTGCTGAGGGCAGGTAATGTTAGTCGTAGGCCGGGATACCTAAGAAGACAAGTAGACACCATTTCCAGTGATAAGACTGCTTGGTGACATGTGTTCAAATGAATTGTAAGTCTAGTGGGCATCGTAAAATAATGAATGAGAAAACTGAAGACTACTAAATGAGACACGATTCACAAATATTTTGATTTATTCCGATAAAATTGGAGACCAAACAAATGAGTGGCAACATTAATATAAGGTTTTGGTATATCTGACACAGGGGCATGGGGAAAGATACGAATAACTGCACAAGTGAATTAACTGCAATCGTGAATTTCTCAGTGACTGTTATGGCGATAATTGCGTACAGATAGTACTACAGACTTGAGGCTGGTGTTGAAAGCAGACTATTCATTGGCTCGAAAGTCTTAAAAGTGAAGCCTGAAGTGACTGAAGTGCTATACAATGACTATTTTCTCTACGTGTTGTCTCGTGGTTGCAGCTCGATCTCATCACAGGGTTGCAGGTGGAGACTGAATTGGCGGCAAAATCACTCATCGGCGACACCAACGACCTCGTCTATGGAAAAGCACAAATCAACCCGAAATTTTTCTAATCATTTCGGTACAGCACCTCTGACGGCTGCACTTCGTGGCAACCAAGTGGAAGACAGAGCCTCGAAGGAAGTTGACGATGACGCAGAAGACGAAGTGATTTCTGATCGAATGTTTACTGTAGGGAAACTACATTGCTGCATTTTGCGTTTCTGTATGAATTCAGATTGTCTGGGCTCTAGATCTTCAAAATGCCAACCAATAAAAAGGCTACTTGGACATGTTAGTCCCCTTCCCGGGGCACTCCTCAGTTCGGTTAACCAATAACATCGGTCCTGTCGTCTTACGCAGAAAACAGTCGCTTCATTCTCTCTAGCTCTTTTTGTAAACAATGCGGTCTTCAACACAGCCGAACTTCTGTCTCTGACATGTAGTTCATTTATTGTTCTACCTCAGTTGCACCTTTTTAATTAGAGTAAACGTTTCGTTCACTGTGGATCATCTTCAGAACTAAGCTGTTGCGTCAGCAACGCTTCCTGTCTACTCAGGACCACATAGCAGTGCACTATGATAGGTAGTTGTGAGCAGACAAGACGGATTGTTGACGCAACTACTTGGATCTGAAGATAATCTAGAGTAATCTAAGTTGCTGATTATGGCGACTATATTTAAGTGATCCAATCCCTGTCACTCTTATGTCTTACAAACTTTTTTTTGCAGAGTCAGCATGTCCAGCGGTGAGTCTGAAGATAGAAGGTCCAAAACTGTGGATACCATCTGAAGAAACTCAGCTTTCTACTTTTGTTCACAATCGTGCTTTCTGTTAAAACATTTCGCTGTTCCTGGGTTGTGAAGTGTTGGCAGTGAGAGCTCGCACTACAGAAGGCCCTATCCGTGTGTCCACGAAGCTCGACACCCCAGGATGGTGTCACGAAGAATTGCCTGGCTGTGGGCTACTGACGCTCGCCCCTCCCTCTAGAGGCCTTCTGAAAAATGGCTCCAAGGGCTGCGGCTCACTCTTATTGTTCCTGCACCGTCCAGAAAGCTTTCAACGTTCCCTCACTTCTACAAGGAATGCAAATTGGACACTGGAAACCAATTTAAGGATGTATAAATATCCTATGGCTATACCATATAAAGCAGGACTGCCTTACGCTAAAGTAGTTGCACTAAAAGAAGAGTTGCCTGGGATGTTGCTGCAGCTTGGTGTAGATTATTACCCTATGTACCCCGATTTAACGCAAAATTTAGCAGAAAATTTTAAGAGATTCGAGGTGTGTGCTTACCTAATGCCAAACCACGACACCTTTGTGGAAATAGACTACCAAGGAAACAGCAATATGAACGTAAATAACGAAAAGTCGCGTGGAATAGACCGTTGAGCATGGATGAGATCCAATTATAAAGATCCTCGTTGTCCAGGAATGAACGAAGATATCAGTTACCTCTAACGCTTTTTCAGAATTTCCAGACAAGAGTTTACAAGAAACTTATATGTCCTATTTGAGTACATATAGAACACGGTATTAACAGGCTGGAGGCTACAATATACAACTACAGAAAGGATCATGTATTTGAAACTGCAGAAGACAGTGTGCTCAGATATGCTGTGCTACTCACTTCTAGATCTTAACTAAAGAGCAGCTTACAGAGCAGTTGCTGTGTTGTGTATATATATATAACAGAATAATACAATAATACAATGAGAACTCTATCCAGAAAAGAAAATCGAATTACAAAAAGTTAGAAATTAATGATTGCGAGTAAACGTTGTATAAAAAAGTGGTAACTGTATATAAAAACACAGGAAAGACTTTTTTTCTAATTTTAGTGTGACCATTATTTTTGTATGTATCACTCCCTGTACCTGTTAGTATTAGTTTAAAGCAAAGTATATAGGCAACCTCTAAAAGTACAAGAAAAATTGTTGTAAGCTAAAGTTGCAAAAATTGTAAATAAACCTAAATTAAAACAAAATTGATAAAACATTTCTAATTTACAAAAACTTGTTAAAAAGAAACAGTTATTGTCAATATATCATAAGTTAATTATATCAGTGTTATTATTTACAAAATTACTTGACTCTTTCACAAGAGTAGAAAATGACTAGCACAGCATAAGCCGTAGACAGTAAGGGGGAAAATCATTCTTAATAATCCAGAAATTAATTTGTTACCATTGTTTATAACTAACCTGATCCTCTGACGAGGCTCATGCAACTAAAATACAGAGAAAAGTGTGATCTGGAGGGGTTTCTCGTCATTTTAATGTGCTCAGAGAAGTGGGTGACGATGTGAGGGTGACTTTCCTGTCAATTGTTACTCGCACGTAACAAAGATACTTGGAGGGGGGGAGGAGGAGGGAGGAGATTAGGTGACATCCTAACAAACGTAACCAAAATTGCCATACAGCCGTGGGTGATGCCATATCAGCTTGCATAGTGACCTTTATGTACTGTATACAATTGCCTGTGGTGCGTGGATAGGGTGGTGGCTGATCTTGTCTATATGTCAAGCAATTGCCTCAGATATTAAATGGTAACCAAGTCTTACCGTTTCAGTGAAGTTGAGATAAGAACATGACCAGAGTTCTTACCCACAGTACCATAATACTATTGCTTACCACCGGAAGTGATGCGTCGCCGACGTTTACCTGTCCACGTAGGTTCCTCGCCCTACTACGTATGTTCTCCAAGCATTGGCCAATCTCCAACCCTTCCATTGTATTGCCAGAGAGTATAGCGTGATCAGTCTCTCCATACCACTTGTTCCGTTATCCGCTGTCCAGTGGCGTCATTCTTCACCGTAAGTGTCACTTACAACTGACTAGAGGAGGAGGAGGAGGAGGAGATTACTGTTTAACGTCCCGTCGAAAACGAGGTCATTAGAGACGGAACACAAGCTCGGATTAGGGAAGGATGGGGAAGGAAATCGGCCGTGCCCTTTCTAAGGAACCATCCCGGCATTTGCCTGAAGCGATTTAGGGAAATCACGGAAAACCTAAATCAGGATGGCCGAACCCGGGATTGAACCGTTGTCCTCCCGAATGCGAGTCCAGTGTGCTAACCACTGCGCCACCCCGCTCGGCAACTGACTAGAGATATGTGACTTGTGAAGAGCTGTTCGACCATTGTACCCGATTCTTTTTAATTAATCCTTGCCTACAATCATTCTGATAGACCTCTGGTAGTATTTTGGAACTCAAGAGATTCCTTCCGCTGATTATAGCCAACTTCTTGCATTCTCTCTCCAACGCTCTGCAGTCCCTCTATCAGTACACGATGTTGTATTCATTAAGCGTGTTTGGTCCTTCACGTTTCCACTTCAGTCACGTAGATAAGAGCCGATTTGGCTTATGTGATGGGTTTGTGACTCAGTTGACATCCAATAACTATACCATGTTCGAAGTTATTGAGTTCTACTGGTTGATACATTCTGCTGCTCGGCTTTTCTAATACAATAATACTCCTTGCCACTTTTGCACTGGCAGGCGGGCAACTCTGAGAGGCCCACAACTAGCGACATGTAGCGGTCGATTCTGCATTACACAGGCGTTTCCGGATAGTATTGATCAGATAGTGTACATGAGCAACTGATCTACTATTGCACTTCAATAATTTTGTAAGCCATCTTGAAGTAATGTTGAAAATTTTCAGTTAGTACAAACTGAAGCGAGATAATAGAGACATAGGACAGAAATGTGAATGGAGCATTCGACAATTCAAAATAATTTTTTTTATACAAACAAGCTATCATGTACACCCCCCCCCCTCCAAGAGACAACATATAACTCCTCTCATATATGAAATCAGGAAGAGGGATACCCTTAATAACCCTAGTAACATTTACATCAGTTTCCGCAAAATACTGGAGCTCCATCGGCCGTTACATCAATAATTAACCTCACCCAAAATAATCTACGGAGTAGAATATCAGGCTACACGTCTTAGATCAAACACGACATACAAAAAAAATTAACCACTATGCTTCGTCCTGTCCAGCACAGGGATATATCATAACGGACAACACATACCACCTGGAAGCTATAATCGTCATATTTTGACTTCAAACTGAACCAACACAGTACGTAAGAAACAAATACTTTCCAGGCAAATTAACATACTCCAAACGATTAGGAACAGGATTACACAGAGATAACAACCCATACCTCAATATATGCTAGTATATATGAAAAAAGTAACGGTTCTTTCCCTTTCCTTTTTGTAGGTTTGAATCCCTGGCGGCGCTCTCCTTTCATGCAGTCTTCGCGTCACCTCCTTCGGGACTCGCAATTGGGAAAGGTTCTTTGCACTCTCCTACCCTCCGTATGTTCCTTAACCACTTGCAAACTTACAAACTGACGAGAGGTGAGGAGTGCATTGTTACATACAAAGGTTGAGTTTCCTCCGCAAACTCAATTCACTCTCAAGTGCACAACACGGATGTCATTCCGATAAACATAAAAAAAACTTAGTGGTATCGAACCCAGAACCTTGCATATGCAAGTCAGTTACTTCGTCCACTGCACTACCACAACTGCCTATTTTTGTTGCTAGTTTTTTGATCATTTTATACAATTTCCTCAAATTTATTTAGAAGACGAAATATTAAACGTTTCGGTATTTAAAGTTTAACGGAGAAATTGATAGAGTATCTGCGTACCAACAAAGCGAACACGTACCGTTAACTAGCTGCAGCGTTGTGCACAGAACTTTTTAGCAAAAGTGACTGTACACTCAGATTCGGAATTAGAAGTACTTGACGTAAGCATTTAGCACAGTGATCAGCAACACCATAGCCGTCCGTTAATGCTTTAGAACGACTTAGTTTCATAAGCCGTAATTTAACTTAAAATATCTAATATGTAATTAAGATCTACTTCCAATGGCGCAACGATACCCATCAACGTTTGCTACGAGCACTGACCAATCGCCGCGCACGCGCATGTGTGTATTTACACCAGGTTCGTTCTTAGGTTGAATACTGTCATGAGTTGCCGTCAGGCGCCGGTACTGGTGCGGCGACATAGGTTTGAAACAGTTGCAGGTAGTCAACATGTCTGAAGTGGCTACACGTGACATTATTCGCAAAACTATTTTATCAAGACAACAGCAGTAGTGCCGCAGTTCTTCGCGAGTATCGACGCATTGAAGGAATACGGAGAGGTCCTCCTCCCGCGCTAGGTTGGACATGATTCGGAAATTCGAATTAACTGGTGTTTTGTGAACTGCTTATAGGAAAAGCCAATTCCGCCACAAATTATTGAAAGTTATTGTTGCAGTGGCTGAGAGTGTTAGACGCTATCTTCACGCAGTACACGAGTTGTTTCACGACAGCTGAACAGTCCGTGGTCCACTGTAAGGGAAGTGCTGCGAACAGTTACGAACTGGTATATCTCGTGCGGTTCCAGGCTGTCGCGGATGCAGATGGACGTTAGTGTGCAACGTTAGTGACCTGGAACGTAAACATTGTGCGCAGTTAACAAATGTAGGTCCCACAAATGTTTCATTCAAGGAGTTATCCGTTATTTCACTTTCAAATTTCCTTATAAATCTTTGCACAATGTTTCACTGTTTTACGATCACTCATTTTTCATGGGGCCCCTGTCAAGTAGAGAAATGTTCCTCATAACCACCCCGTATATCTGTGTGGTATCTCAGCGTCTTGTTGCTATCAGTGTTGCGTGATGCAAAGAAAGGATATACTTACCATCCGATAGTGTTGTGACACGTGGATCACTGTACTTGCACTGTTCGTATATACGTTAAATGTGGGAGCTAAGTAGTGTTCATGTGGTCGTGATACTGTCAGATTTTCGTACTTCCTAATAAATAATTTACTAAGTATTCCAAATATAGCGCTGCAAGATATTTCCTACTAAATTACAAACGCCAAGTTTGTTCATATTGCTACAGTCCATATTCCACGTGCTAATAGTCCGACCTAACAGTTATTCACTCTATCAAATTCTTTTTTACACCTTATGGTGACTTTGGACTGTTCGCAAGCTTTCTAGGCACCCACGGTCTCCCACACCTAAACCAGTCGCTCTCCAAGCATTGGCTGGCGTAATGCCCTTTCTGGTGCCGTATGCGGCAAATTGAAGGTACAACATGTGCACACAGCTGCATGCTGTGGCAAATTACAGAGTATACGTTATAGAGTTGCTAGTTCGGCCCTCAGATCTTTACAATATACTACCGAAGTATCTAACGCACACAGTGACAAACAGGAAACAAGGATCCCATAAGTCAAAAGCAAAAACTGAGCTGCTGCTTACAAAAGTTACTGTCCCTATTGAATCACCATTGCCGTCTCTAGCTGTTTCTGTTATCAGAGTGAAACTTTACTTCTTTGTCTACAATCCAGTCCGCTTCTGTCAACAATATCTAGCGGGTTGGTGGGTGCAATGAGCTGTCTTGTAGGTTGTCAGGAGGCGTTGGCTCCCAGCTTCGGGCGTTCTGGGTTCATGTGATGACGAGGGACACAGGAGTGCCTCCAGGCCGTAGAGGGTGTCGAAAGGGTGGTTGCAGGAAGGTAATCTACAGCTACATCTGCATATATAGTTCGAAAGCCACTGTTAACTGCATGGCAGACGGTACGTCGTACCAGTTATTAGAGTTTCGCCCCATCCGATTCATGTACGGAGCAGTGGAAGATTGGTTATTTAAATGCCTGTGTGTGCTGTAATTAACCTAATCTTGTCCTCACGATCCCTAGAGTGCGATACTAAGAGGGTTGTAGTATATTACCAGGGCATAATTTAAAGTCAGTTCTTGAAACTTGGTAAGTAGGCTCTCTCGGTATGGTTTATTTCTGTCTTCAACAGTCTGCCAGTTCAGTTTCTGCAGCCGTATAATACTCTTCCCAGGTCAAACAAACTAGTGGCCATTCGTGCTGTCCTTCTCTGTATACATTCACTAACCCCTGTTCGTCCCATTTCATAAAAGTTCCACACATTTGAACAATATTATAGGCGACGTGGCAAGAGTGAAAGAAATTACCTTTGTTGACAGATTGCATTTCTCCAGCATTCTAACAATAAATCGATGTCTCCAACTGCTTTATCCACGACTGAACCTATGTGATCATTCCATTTCTTATCCCTACAAAGTCTTAAGCCGAGATATTTGGATGAGTTAATAGATTGCAGCTCTGACACTGACGTTACAGTCGAAAGATAAATTTCTTCGTCTTGTGAAGTGTATAATTTTACATTTCTAAACTTTAAAGCAAACTGCCAACATTTGCACCACTTTGATATCTTATCAAAATTTGACTGAAAATTTATGCTACTTGTTTTTTATTGTACTGAATTGTAAACAACTGCATCGTCTTGTAAAGGTACAAGGGTCCCAGCACATTTCCCTGGGGAACATCTTAAGTCATTTCTACAGAATAATTCTGTGATGTTTCATATTTTAAGGGATGATGGATAAGGGTAAATGTGTCAATGTGAGGTCCGGAAACGACCGAGTCGAAAGTCATAAGCGAAAGTCGTTCTGGTACGTCTGACAGTGGATCTCTTCTACTGCACGCTCTTTGGAAGGAAATGGCATGGACCAAAACAAGTAAAAATTGCCTAGTAAACATGGGCTGTAAAATGCGTACCCTAACAGCTATGAGTACTTGTTCAGGAGAAAAAATGTTTAGCAGTACAAAGCTGAGGTCTTCAGGTATTCACTTAGAGCCCTTCTTTACTGAAGATTTTTTCTTGGTCCATACTTTCTCTTCTAGAAATACGAAAAGCACAGAGCTTTCAATAGAACAGGTCCACTGTCAGAGCTGTGAGAACGATTTTCGCTTATAACACTAAACTCGATAATTTCCCGACCCAGATTTCTGACTTCAGGTCAATACATTTGCACGTCTCCATCACCTCTGAAAGCTTCTAGCAACATAACGGGATCACCTTCTACATCTGTCGATAACTTTCCACCCGAGATAAGCAGGACATATCATTTGGCGGCGAGAAATTTTCCAACTACAGCTACAGTGTGTAAGGGGTCCGTAGGCCCTTACTATAAGTTTTGCGACAGCACAGGTCGACAGGACAAACAATCGATAGTGTGTGTCGGGTTGCGAGAGCGAGAGCGAGTGTGGAGATAGTAGTGTGTGGTACGCGCTGCGGGCCGAGCCGGGTGGAGGTCTGTTGCTGGAATGCAAGACCGTACCGACAAAGGGAGTGGCCATCGCCGTGGTTTATCCCCTTTGTGTTAAAATTATACGGGAAAGTGAAAAAGTTATAATTACTAGTGTGATTCAGCGATATTTTTGTGCCGATATTTGTTATTACGCGTCTACCGCGCCGGCATCATTTGGATTGCAGCGTTGGATTGCAGCGTTGGATTGCAGCGTTGGATTGCAGCGTTGGATTGCAGCGTTGGATTGCAGCGTTGGATTGCAGCGTTGGATTGCAGCGTTGGATTGCAGCGTTGGATTGCAGCGTTGGATTGCAGCGTTGGATTGCAGCGTTGGATTGCAGCGTTGGATTGCAGCGTTGGATTGCAGCGTTGGATTGCAGCGTTGGATTGCAGCGTTGGATTGCAGCGTTGGGTTGCAGCGTTGGGTTGCAGCGTTGGATTGCAGCGTTGGATTGCAGCGATTGAAATTG